>NW_026575139.1:16502500-26502500 GCF_905146905.1 Nyctereutes procyonoides | reverse complement strand
CAAAGGCAATTTTCACTCTTTCTCTTAAAGCTCTCCTCGTTGCCCCCGGGCCATATGCTAGAGGACAGGAATGTCAGGAGAGGAACGTCTGTTAGATCTTTCCCATCAGTGTAGCAATGACATCATATGCTTCTTTTAGGTAATTTGCACATTATCAGACTAATTTTCAGATTATCTAATCAGCCGACATTACCCTTAATCAACTCAGCTCTCCTCTTCCAGTTCTGCAGAGTACAACATGCCCTCCAAAGGCACATTAGGGTGGGGTCTTTTCTTCTCTCAGCAGATACTGAAAGCCCAGCTATGTGCCAGGCACACTGTCACTATGCAGAAGACTGACACCTCCCAGGACCTAGGACAACCCAACTTCCATTCCATAGACCTGAGAAACAGACTTGAAATAAATTTTATAGATCCATATTTTAAAAAAGCACTTCCCTCTTAGGAGCTCTAAGTGTGTTACAGAGAACATTTTATACTCATTTATGCTATTAGGTAAAAGAGATATACCATATAACAATTAATATTTTGTCAAATAAATTTCTCTATAAATCATCTGTCCTTGCCTTCTAGTAATAGCTACTGTGGCTCTCCTCTTCATACAGGATGCCAGCTACATGACCTGGCATAGAAGGTGCTTCCAACAGTGGCTCCCACTCACTTTCCCAACATTCTTCCAGTGCTACTGTCAGACCCAACCACTATCACTTGTCTGGGGCATTGTGCTATTTCTACCTCCCCACTTTTGCCTCTACCTGGGAAGCCCTCTCCCTCCTGGGAAATTCCTCTTCATTCTTCCAGAGCTAACCTGAATGTCACCTCCTCAGTGAGGCCTTTGGAAATCCCCTAATGCAATGGTTCTCAAGCCTTTGCATGTACCAAAAAGCCCTATAAAACACAGATTGCCATCCCTGCCCTCAGAGTCTCTGTTTCAGGTCTGATGAAGTCAAAAATCTACATTTCCAGCAAGTTCTCAGGTGATTCTTTTGCTACACCGGGAGCACTTCTACCCTAAGGGGTAGAAAGTGTACTGTGCCCTTGAGCTCTTTGTCCTTCCTAGTCTAGACGTACTCCATTACACACTCTTTTTCAAGCCTGTGAGCTCCTCAGGGACAGGGATTGAGGCAACATTTGGCACAAGATACTAAACCAATGGATGGATGGATAGATGGATGGATGGACAGATGAATGTATTAGACTGAATCTATTTACACAGCTTTTCCATTCAGGTCCAGGACCTCATAAAAGTACCTTGAAAACATCATCTTTGGTAGATTCCCACTGTGCATAGAAGATCAAAGGAAATTCAAGAAGAGTTTTGACATTATGGGCATGGGTCAAAGGGTTTCAAATGTTAATCCAATTCTCTCTGCTATCCTGGCCCCACTGGGATGGTTTACCAAGGTGGCATTTCAGGAGTCACGAGAGAATGCTTCTGAGTGGAGTGCCTGGGGGGCTCAGTCAGTTAAGTATCTGACTCTTGATTTTGGCTCAGTTCATGATCTCAGGGTCATGGGATTGAGCCCCATGCTGGGCTTCATGCTTAGTGGAGAGTCTCCTTGAGATTCCCCCTCCTTCTCCCTCACCCTCCACCCCTCCTCCTGCTCTGTCTCATATATTCTCTGTCTATCTAAAATAAATAAATAGGGGTCTCTCTAAATAAATAAATAAGCATCTGTCTTTGGCTCAGGTCATGATCTTGGGGTCCTGGGATCAAGCCCCATATCAGGCTCCCTGCTCAGCGGGGAGTCTGCTTCTCCTTCTCCCTCTGTCCCTCCCCCAGCTGGTGCTCATGCTCTGTCTCTCTCTCTCTCAAATAAATAAAACATTTTAAAATGAAACAAATATTTACCAAAAAGAGAAAGAGAGAGAGAATGCTTCTGAGTGGCACCACGCAAAGGCTTCACCCACCCCAGTCCTCCTTCCTTTTATTCATATACATGTGGTCTATGTGTGTATGCACCTGTATGTGCACCCGCACACATGCACACACACACATACATATACGTGATGATTTCATTCGTAGAAAGCAGACAGAGGTAGTCAGAAAAATGCAAGAAGGAGGAAAAATCCAGCCTCATACAGAGAGGGGAAGGGTGGCGGCTTAGGTGGGGAAGACCCCATCAGGAAAGTACCATCTCCCAAGGTGAGTGCTCAAGCTCCAAGCATCCCAGGGCTGCCTACCGTTGAGGCGGAGAGGCAAGGGCATGAAGGAAAGGGGACAAATCTGCAGAAGAGACAAGAAGTGTATACTCAGGAGAAAATGAGCGGCTAGGAAAGGAACAAAGGCGAGAAAACATGGGCTGCAGGGGCAGTCGATTGCTGAGCTGGCAGCCAGGCCTGGGGGCGAGGGGAGGTCAGTGCTGGCTCCAGCACTCCGCTGTGCCCCACAGCAGCGGCAGGCACGGTTGTGAGCAGCCGCTTGGCTGGAGACGCAGGCAGGGGGTGTGGCAAGGGACAGCAGGTGCACCAAAGTCAAAAGGTCTCTACTGCTGCAGGTGGTGCAAGCAAGTGCAGATGCCCACACCACAGAAAACTCCTGAGTCTGTAGGGCTGTTTTTCCCATCGGCCTGCATGGGCTCACAAGCAGCTAGGCCACCCTGCAGCTCTGCTAAAGAGGGAGAAGTCAGCATTCCCACTTCCCTGGCATCCAGAACTTTTCCTAGAGGGACTGCAGATTAGCCTCTTGGATTCAGCTCTCCTGCCTCCCTCCTCCCCCTGCCCCTTCTACTCCCCCAACCCTGCCCCTATGCCCAAAAGCCTTGCCAAGGAAGGATCACAAAGCTGGGACCTTAGATGCTGCAGAGCTGTCGCATTCAATTCACTACACAGCCCCAGTGGCATTTAGGGGCAGGATGGATGGGAGCCCACCCCCACCCCAAACAGTGGGAGCAGCTAATGACTGGGTATTAATGATGCTGGCAATTAGTGCTCAGGAGAAAATGGTTGGGGGGCTGTTCACCAGGGGAATGTGGGAGGGAACGGAGCAGACATTCGGAGCAGCAAACAGATTGGTGGCATGCGTGGTGCAGAGAACCTGGGAAGAGCTGCTGTCTCTTAGATTTGTTCAGAGAAACTGGGGAAGAGGGAAGGGATGGCTTCTGTGGATCAGGGGGCCTTCCTGCCATACTCTCCTTGCTAGCAAAATTGGAGTTAATCCCAGAGTTCTCAGAGGCATTGTGAGCAGATGTTATTAAAAGGTGTTTGTGAAAGTTCTGGAACTTTCCTCATGTAAGGAGGCCCCAGATGAACCCAGGGACATCTATTCTTTTCTATGCAGCTTAAAACACTTGGGTCATCTGATGAGCTTTTTTGAAGAACTCAGTTTATCATCAGTAGGTGAGAGGGGAAGGGTAGAGAACATGCAGCCAGGCCGAGGACATCTCCATCGAGGAGGAGGAGGAGAGACACCACTTCCAGGCTAAGCAAGCAGGGCCATCTGGCCTCACGGTGAAGATATCAGAAGACAGAAAACACTGGCTCCCAAGAGCACATGAGGAGATCCTGGTGGACAGAAAGAAATACACCAGTGCCCACCCTGGATGTCAACAGCCAGCAGGTGTCCGCACAGGGGAGCCAGTGGGGATGCCTAAGGAAGAGATTTCCTTGATCCTCTTCGGGACTGCAGTGTACCTAGGGACCAGGAGGAACTTACCTCTGTTGTTGCCATCACTGGGCACACACACAAAAGAGACGCAGACAAAAGAGAAGCATTCCAAACCCTATTGCATGAGTAAAGCACTGCAAGGCAGGGACCCAATGGCTTGACATTTGAGAAGAGATGTAAAGAAGATAAGCCAGCACTGGGGGGAGTGGGATAATAATACCAAGTTAACAAATACTTCAGAGAGAGCAACCGTGGCTAATAAATACTTTCCAGATAGCAACCCCAATCAAAAGAGATCTTTCTCAGCCTCCTTGCCGGGAGAGACAATAGGTATGCCTAGGCCACTCAGATCAGAGAAGGGATAAGAGAAGAAACAGGGAGGTGTAAATGCTGGCTGCCCCCCCACACACACACACATTTTCCTTTCTGAAAGACTGAACCAAGGGAGCCTCTCCCCAAGGAGAAGAGAGAGAGAGTTCAGCATGACTCAGAAAGAAGCTGGCAAGGGGAGGTGGGCAACTCTGTCAGACACTCCTGCCCTGCTTCCCAGGTTCTGCCTGGATGACAATAGCAGGTAAGAAAATGAGGGTCTGTCATACAAAAGGTTTGAACCCCTCAAGTGAGTAAGAACTAAAGAAGGGGCTGAATTGGGTTCCCTCCCAAAATGTGTATGTTGAAACCTCAGCCCCCAGGGCCTCAGAATGTGACTCTTTGGGGACAGGGCCTTTCAAGAGGTGATTAAGGTATAGTGGGCCCTAATTCAATCTGACTGGTAGCCTTTTAAGAGGAAATTTGGACACATAGAGAGAACAGGGGTAAGTGAACACAGAGAGACCACCAGGTAAAGAGGCAGTGAGAGAACGGAAGCCTGTAAGTCAAGGACAGAAGTCTCTAAGAGAGCCAACCCCAATGACACATTGGTCTGGGATTTGCAGCCTCCAGAAGAGCAAGAAAATTAATTTCTGTCCTTTAAGCCCCCCAGTCTGTGGTATTTTGTTATGGCAGCCTGAGCACAGCACACTAATACAGAAGGCAATGTTACATGAAGAAAGGAGCGTGGGGTTAGGCAAAACCAATGCTAATCCCAAGAAAGGTCTTGGCCAAAGTATGTTAATGATTTCAAACATTTGAGGAATGGCTGATGGACATCTGTTGACTAAGTTGATTGACCAAAGTGCACAGGAGTCACCCTCAGATCCTAGAGTCTGGATATTCTTAAAGGCCTGATTCCTTTAACTACATTGCATTGCTCACTCTATGAACATCTACCCCCAAATCCTGTGAACAAAATAAAAAATAAATGGTATCCGCAATTAGTCTTTGCCTGATTTAAAGGAAGCCACATCATGAAGCAAGCTCTAAACTCCAACATGCCACCCCATTTTGAGTTTTTGACAAGTGCACCCAGATCATGCTTGCTAAGTGAAAAGCATGGAGGCTTAAGGGCAGTGTTTTGAAGGCAGGAGAGCCTTACACCAAAATTATGACCCCTACAACAGCCAAAGCAATAGATCAAGAATATTCTACATCTCTTGGTGGCCAAGGCAACATTTGAAATGTCCATCTAAACCGACATGTGCAAGGGCTATGCCCAAGTCAGGTTAGTACCTGTAAATGGAACTTCTGGAACTGAGGGAAGAGGAATAGGTCTGGCCTTTGACAATGGCCAGTTAAGGATGTTTCCATCTTAACCCTCACCTCCCTTCTCTGGGAACAGAACTGGATATGCCTCCTGGCCCAGCTCAGTCTAAGCCTGGGGCTCAGATGACCCACAGGACAGCTGGGGCTAGGTTAAAAGAGCCAAGTCACCACAAAACATTGAAACCAATCAATGGGTGTCACCAAAGATGCCAGAGGTGAAAAGAATACTCTATGGCCCTGCCCCACCCACTTCAAGGGCATCCACTGCTCCAACCCAACAACTGGGAACTCACGTCTGTGGTTCTCATTTCTGTGGTTAGGCGGGGAGCGGGTCTCCTGGTCTTGAGCCTCATCCCCCTCCTCACTGGCCAGGTGAGTGTGAGCGTAGTGGTAGCTAAGTCCTGGCCGGTTCTTGTAGCGCTTGCCGCAGACTAGACAGGAAAAGAGAAGAGGGGAAAAAAGCAATGATTAGCAACCTCTGCAGTTACTGCCATCATTCTCCCAGGCAGTGACTCCCATCCATCTATCCCAGATCTGGGTTTCCCTTAAAAAATGTCTCACCCCCTGAATAATCCTTATCCCACTGGACAGAACCAACACTACAGTAACAATACTGGCCCAAAAAGAAAAACCAGAAAAATAAAGGATGGAAGCTGAACTGTGTAAGAGCTCCATCATTTCCTATCTGTGATACCCTGAGCAAGTCACTTATCCTCTCTGTGCCTCAGTTTCTTCAGAGGACACATGGGAATAATAATAGTATTTTACTCATAGAGTTGTTGTAATGAGTTAATCTCTATGCAGAACACTTATAACAGTGCCAGGCACCCAGTAGGGGTGATGACTATTGTAACTTTGAGGTCAAAGAGCCCTGGTAGTCCATCCAGTCCAACATCCCACAGCACAGATGAGGCAAGTGAGGCCCAGAAAGCCTAAGGAACACACAGCTAGCTGTGGCAGAGCCACTAGAACCCAGGTCTCCTGGATTCCATGCAATGCTCCTTCCACCGGGCTGTGGTTAACTCCGTATAAAGTGCAAAAGCTTTATACAGATAATATTTTTGTTGTATCACGCAGTGCTTTTGTGCCAGAAAAACACATTCCACTCCTGCCATAAAAACCATGAAGCCAAGCCATCATTGGTAGTTGTGGCAACCAAGAGCTTAAGTCCTTAATGCCCCAGGGAGCCTCCCATATCCTAGACTCCTATACCCAAAATCTAGGAATGTGTCCTCACAAGCACAACCTCTCACTTGGAGGGTATGAGATGAGAGCACTAAGCAATATAAACATGGTTCTGTGGGGCACAGAAGAAGAAAAGGAAGCAGTTCCATTGGTTGGCTGCCCAGTACCTGAGAAGCAGAAATCCACCTAAATGGCTTAAGACCAGATCACCCTCACTTTTAATGAAGTTGGATTTAGTGGCACTGTTTAGAATGATCCATGTGGCTAATTTTTAGCTTTTATCAAATTGAAGTAGTTCCTCTTATCCCTGGGTTAGAGTTTTATTACAGGAGAATCTGATAAGCCTTTGAGCATCTACTAGTATATGACTCTCCTTCAGTTTGTTGATAGGGTGAATTATGTTGATTTTCTAATGTTTCTTCTTATTGAACCATTCTTATATTCCTAGAATGCTCTCCATTTGGTGAGAGTGTATTATCCACCTGATAAACTGCTGCATTCTACTTTCTAATCTTGCATTTTGGATCTATACTCACACTTGAGATAAATCTAGAATTTTTGACCTATCTTTTACCATGTTTCGATTTTATGGTTATGCTGACTTCCAAAAATGAACTGAGTTTTGCTGTGTGAAACTGGACAAAATACATAGTCTTTCTGTGCCTTTTTTCTTATCTAAAATGATGGTAGTACTACTTACCTTGAAGGATTACAGATAATATTTGTAAAATATCTCACCCAGCACATAACAGATGCTCGATAAATGAGGGGCGAGGGGCAAGAGGCTTCAGCTTAGCCTGCCACACCTTAGATCCTGCCCCCCCCCCCGAAAGAGAGGGCTTTGATTCTGGCCTCAAACAATGGAATTTAGCAATTGGTTGGGCTTTCTTAATAAGATGAGGGTCTGAAATTCACATTGGTGACCTAGTGACTATCAATTCAAGTCCTACAATTGGCTACTTACATTCTCTCTCTCTCTCTCTATGCTGTAACTATTTCAAAAAAATAAAATGGCACTACACATCTCAATTCCATTTGACTCGGGAAATGGGACCTAAAGAGGCCCCTGAGGTGCACTCTGGGCCTGCTTGTGGCTTCTTCTATTTAACCTTTTCAATGATCTGAGGTCAATAAACAGCAAATTATGGGGTCACAGGATATAAATCCACTTAGTAGCCAAGCATACTGCTGGTGAGGAATAAATGTTTATTAAAAATAAGGATAATAATATCAGAATTTCCATGAGGAGGCCTCAGGGGACTCTGGAGACCTCCCTACTACTATAAACTCCACAGATTCCATTTGTGCCATTTTGTTGCGTCAATTACCACTGTCTTCCTTAATCACAGAATTCCACTATCTTAATAGTCATGTGGTCTTACTTATTAAATTGTTTTATTCCCACTAATACTAGATGCCTAGGACAATTCCACTCATCAGGGAATCACAACCCATCCAAGCAGGCATTTCTTCTTTGAGCTCCTTGAATTATAGTTATGTCTGTACTGGAGGACTTCTCTTAAGGATGGTTTCATAACAATTTATCTTAATAACAACACCACCCCTTATGTTGCAACTCACATATTACACCTTCAGAACATATTCATTGAATAGCTTATGAATTGAACGTGGAAATACTTTGTGGGAAAGCCAGAAGATGGGGGAGGAGGGAAGTGTGTAGAATCTGATCCATCTATCCACATTAATCTCATACTAATACGTCTTTAAACCTACAAAACCAAACCCAAGCAAAAAGCTTCCCGTGTCTCCTTCCCCAACACCATAGAGGATAATTATTTTTAGAGCAAACCCTTTTGCTAGAAAAGAGATTCTTGAAGAGTAGTCCCCAGACCAGCACCCTCAACATCACCTGGAAGTTGTTACAGATGCATATTCTCAGGCTCACCTCAGATCGACTGAATTAGAAACTCTGGGGATGGGGCCAGAAATCTCTGTTTTAACAAGCCCTCCAGGTGATGTTGGTGCACACTATAGTCTAAGAACCACTCCACGGGAAGAATGAATATATTTAGGCTTGACTCTGCCCACCCTGGTGCACCTACCCTTTGGGATGGATGGAAGTGGTGGGTAGGGACAGTGAGACTGGTGCCTGGTCATTAGGGGAAACAGAAGCAGAGAGTACATGGAGGTCATAGAAACCAGACCTCTTAACTATCATTTCTATACACAGAGCTCTCCTGATGGAGCTTCATTTCTCACCACCTGCTTATGCCATGGTATTCCTTCATCACCACAAGAAAACGTGTATTAAGCATCTCATATGTGGCCAGCCTTGTGGACAAAGGTAAAGGACCCCCAGTGCCCTCCCTCCAGGAGCTCAGTCTTGTAGAGAAGACGTACAAGTCAACAAGCAAAGAGGGAAACAGAACAAATGCACCAGTGTGCACATGCATCCAGGAAAGAGGAGGGAACGGCACATCAGCTTGCATATGGAGGGAGGGCTTCCTGGAGGAGGTGGGTGAGCTGTGGCTTGCAAGGTAGCAGAACATCACTAGATAGATGAAGGAGGCAAATGCTTCCAGGCACCAGAGCAAATTCTGGACCAACTTTGGGGAACTGCGGGCAGGAGTGGGACGTGAGGGAGCTAATAAGCAAGGAAGCTGGGCAGGACTTTGTCCTGAAAATGGGGAGCCAGGGGAGGATTGGAGCCTGACGACTGACTTATTCAGACTTACATTTTAGAAATTCCACTTAAGACTATAATGCAAAAGATTAATTTGAAGGTGGCAAGAGGCTGTCTTAATTTCCTATATGTGAACAATGAGAATCTTGGGATGGGAGAGGGGTTAAAGAGAAGGAATCGGTGGAAAGGGGTGGGCATAAGCAGCAAGGAGGAGCCTAGAAAGATTGACAGTGACTGGACCTTCCTGGCCATGCACCATTCAGCCCCTGTCCCGCTCCCCAGCCTCACCCAACACCACATTCCACCACCTTCTATGCCCTTCCGCCCATTGCCTTTCCACTCCTTAAACATTTTTCTTTCTAAAACAAAGCCTTTGCACAAGCTCTGACCTTTGCCCACAATGGTCCCCAGCCCCAGTTTGCCTAATTAAGGCTTCATCATTCTTCAGATCTCAGTTCAAATGTCCTTTCCCAGGAAAGTCTTCCCAATCGAAATTAGGGCCCCAGTTTGTCACCTTCGGAGGACACATCATGGATCAATATATGTGCCTCCCACCGGCAGCAAGCATGGCAAGCCCTGTGTGTGCACACTGCTGCATCCCCAGTGACCAGCACGGGGCAGGTCATAGCTGGCACTCGATACCAGTTAAGGGAAGCAACAAAAACACCCAGCTTCCTATGGGGCAATAGGTCAAGAGCCAAAGAGGAAAACTAGATTGAAAGAAGGAAGAGAATGAGTTCAGTCTGGGGTTGCCATGAATACCCTGTGCTTTGAAAAGAGGTGATGTGGAAGGTTGGCAGGGTGGCAGTGGGAGTTAGGGATATGGAGAGGAGGAGAGATTAGGGAGAAAAGAAAGGTGTGGATGGAGGATAGAACTCAGAAAACATCAGGATCTTAAGAATCTGGTAGAAAAAGAGAAACTGCTCTGGTGTGTTTGTTTGTTTTAAGTTTGTCAAGAAAGACTCACCCAGGAATGAGCAACAAAAGCCAAAGAGGTAGGATTTCCAAGTGTCCATCGATAGATGAATGGATAAAGAAGACGTGGCGTATATATACACCAGAATATTACTCAGCCTTAAAAATGAATGAAACCTTGTCATTTGCAAACATGGATGGATTCAGAGGGTATAATAAATGAAATAAGTCAGTCAGAGAAAAACAAATACCATACGATTTCACTCATGTGGAATTTAAAAAACAAAACAGAAAGAACATGTTTTAAAAGAGACCAAAAAAAAAAAAAACAGACTCAGACATAGAGAACAAACTGATGGTTACCAGAGGGGCAGTGGGTGGAGGGATGGGGATCAAGAGGACACTGATCATGATGAGCACCGTGTAATATATAGAATTGTTGACTCACTACATTGTACACCTGGAACCAATATAAAAGTATATAAATTATACTGGAATGTAAATTACACTGCATTTTTTTTTTAAAGAGGTAGAGTTTCCAGGTGACAGGACCAAGAATACCACCAGTCACAGCCACTTCTAATAGCTGATAACTGTGTATTCTAGCGCTTCAAGTAATTTGCTCATGGTAACCCAAGTGCCCATTTTACAGATGAGTAGCCAGCAGAGCCACAAGAATGTCAGATGCCTGAGAGACAGAGGCTGAAAAGAGACCACTGGATTTGACAACCAGGAGGCCACCTTAGTGAGAAGGGAACCCACAACCTCACAGAGGATGAGACAAAACATCAGAGGCCCAGGGATGCTCCTGGAAATGAGGAAGTGGTGACAGGGCTGACTGGCCACTCCTTCCAGCATGGCCCCATCACTGAGGCTGGGGGGCTGATGGGACCGTGGGTCAGGGAGGCTGATGGGGCTCGTTCTTTAATAGGGCACAGCCTGGCAAGGGCTCACAGGCTCAAGGGGAGGAGGCAGGAGGGAGGAGAGTTTAAAAGGCAGGGTCAGAAGAGATTGGAGATAACACGGCAAGATGCCTGACCCCAAAACGAAGCTTCGAACCCAAGTACCAGGCCTTTGAATGACTTCATCCTACGGACAAAAGATTTCTAAGATTTATCTTGGTGGAATTGTATCTGGATCAGACTGCTACATTTTGATGGAAAGAAACGCCTTGGAAATCCTACTCTGACTGGATTGGAAGAAAAGGAAAACCCAGCACTATTTAATTATATCTCCCTGCTGCTCTGAACGCTGATGGACCAGCTTCATGGCCATGTGACCTGTGCATTCAGACAGGGTCCGCGCTCAGAAGGGCCCCACACTTGGTTTAATGCTTTGCTGTCACCATCTTGAAATTCTTAATACACATCGAACAAAGGGCCCCTCGTTTTCATTTTGCCCTGGGCCCTGTGAATTGTGTATCTGCCCCTGGAAACCTGCTGGGGTGGGGGTCAGAGATCAGGGGCTAAGTTCCTCCAAAGAAGCCACCCGATGGCCCTGACGATACAGGAGCTGCCATGAGGAACACGGGACCCAAGCAGCCCTGAGTTGGGAGTAAAATGCCCCCCTGAGGCAAGCCTGGAAGTCCGGCCAGAGCAGTTAACCACGCAGCCACAGTCATTTCAGTGCCACTCGCTGCTCTGGCCCTGCTTCTGGGTGGGCCCTGCCTTCAGAGAGGCAGTTTCTCTGTGGTGGCTAAGTGGGCAGGCTGGATCTCAACTGCCTGGGTTCAAATCCCACCCTAGTGGCCTAGTCCGCTACCAACTGCCGGTGTGATCTGGACTGAGTTGCTAGCCCTCTCTGTGCCTCCGCATCCTCCGTGGAAAATGAGGGTGATCACAACAGCACATCTGCCTCACGTTGAGAGGTCCCATGAAAGAACACATTTAACACGGTGCCTGGCTCCTGGCTCCTGGCAGCCTTCGTGGGCTGTTATCAGCACCACCGCCATCAAGGTGGATGGGCAGAGGGAATAAACCCTAAAGGGGCATGTGTGTGGTGGGGGGTATCTAGTCATTTCTCCTCTGCAGTCGGGGGTGATGGAGTTGCAAGGAAAAGAGGGTGGGGAAAGCACACTCTGAAAATAAAGTCTTAGAACCATCTGCTCTCCCTTTATCACGTCAGCAACCTCACTCTGGAATTATCTGTCGTGTGGAATGAGACGGAGCCCCAAGACTGCTGAAGCATTCAGAGGGCCATGACCCCATCCTCCCATCCCGGTCTCCTTTCCCAGGGGCCCACTCCTTTGCATCGTCGTGTCCCTCTGAAGCCATCCCCCATGGGGACCGGTCGACCCTGCACGGGCACAGCCTAAGGCCCTTCCTTTCACCTTGGCAAGCAGGCACCTGGATTTGTGTTCCTGGCACGGTGCTCGGAGGGGACCGGCTGTGACAGTAGGGAAGGTCCAGCTTGCCTTCCTCTCTCTCCTTCCCCTGGGGCGGATCCATCTGTCAAGCTGCAGAAATCCTGCTTGCCCACTTCCCAACCCAGAGCTGATTCTCCAGGTAGCACCTCCTGTCTGGAGTTATGAATACCTTCAGTGTTGCCCCAGATATTTACGGCCCCCCAGCCCCCCGGCCCCCCACCCCCGCTCCTCGCTCCTCCTTATCTGGGGGAGGGGGCCGCGGTGGAGGCGGCTGGAGGGAATCGGGGCAGTTGGTGCGAACAAAGCCGCCTGCAGCAGACAGCGGAATCCTTCCTGCAGGGGAGAAGCGGCCGCCTTCCCCACTGATAACTTAATGACTCTGGCACATTTTCATCAGCCCGACTTGGAGCACGCAGTGGGTATCTGAGCCAGTGGTTTCCCAGAGACAGAAGCAATTACGGGATGAGCGTCCAAGAGACAAAGCCCAGGCCTTGGGAGTCACCGGGCCGCGTCTCGTTCCCAGTTCTGCCCCGCGGCACTTTCATACAACCCGAGGATGCCACCTTCCTCTCTCCGCCGCCTCGCGTCCTCTGTAAAGTCCACCCAGCCCTGCCTGTCACCTGCCGGGGCCTCCAAAGCGTCAGGCTTACAGGCGGTGAGGCAGGCACATCGTCCTACACTGAACCCCACGGCAGCTCACGGGATAAAGGATTATCACCCCCACGTTACAGATGAGGAAACTGAGTCTGAGGGCACTGAAGCCGCTCCCGAAACGGCAGTGGCAGGACTGGAAGTCGAGTCTGCCCGACTTTGAAGCACAGGGCTGCAAGATGAGTTATGCTCCATCCAGCACCCCTCGCGGTGCCTGGGGCTGACCTCTACGGCCCCTTGCCCTCTGCTTCTCGTGGCATTTGGCCAGAGGGAGGCATGGACAGGAGAACGCAGGGTGGGAAGAGGAAGATGGGGATTGGTGCCCTGCAGGCCCTGCTTGGGCAGCGAGCTGATGCAGGTGCTACCCACCCTCCCACCCCCATCCTAGGAGGCACGTGTCCTCCCCTGCCGCTGGGCACCCGAGATGGAAGGGCTCCCCCTCTCTCTTATTGGCACTTCTATCCCGCCTGCACCTCAATCATTCTGTCACCCAGTTCTCTTCCCTTGGGTCCTTCTGAGTAGAATCCTATACGCCAGTGGGCCCATGACAAATACAAAAGGAGGCTATTTTGACAAGGGAATCATACCCTACTAGACTGGGTCATAGACATCTGAGGCTCCCCACACCTTCCTGACTTCAGCAGAACCATCTGGGGTATGGATAAATGCCTACAACCAACCCCCTACCCCGGTAGGGAGAAGCCCCAAGTGAGAAAAGCCCTGCCATGACTCAGCTTGGGATAAAACTCAGGGGATACTTCAAAAAGCCACCAGGTCAGACTTGCACACTCATGGTGGAGTATTAATCCCTATGACTATTTTAAAGACCCAGGCCCTACACAAAGAGCCAATGACAGCTCCACTGAGCTCAAATGATAAAAAATAGCCCTGGTACCTGCAATGTACAGGCACCAGGAAGCTCTTCTTGGGGAGTCTAAGTGGGCTTCTCCTCCCCACCTGGAAGCCGGGGGGCCACTAGCATGGGTGGCCTTCGGGAGACCCAGGCTCTGGCCCTCATTCTCCTACTAACCAGCTATGCACCCTTGAACAAATCCCATACATTTTTGGGCCTTGGCTTCACCCTCTGTAAAATAGGACAGTTGAATCACATGATCTCAAAGTCCTTTGTTTCTAGCACTTCACAATACTCTGTTTTCTCTGGGCTCTGCAAGGCCTGTATGCTTCCTGACGCAATTAGTGTCTTAACTCTGATAGAAAACCAATGTAGGCTCCCAGCCTTAGGATCCACCCGGGGCTGCCTACACCCCTCTCCCCTCCCCCACCCCCCTCAAAGCTGGGACTGCAGCTGCCTTCCTGTGGCTTCATTTCTTCTTCCAGGCCACACTTGGTGCTTATTTTAAACTGAATTCTTCCGGATAGAAGCACAAGGGGATGGAATAAGGGTGGGATGTAACATCCTGATTTTTCAAAGCTACATTCCTTGGGGCCTGGCACTGACCCATGTATTAGGAATGAGCCCAGAGACAGGATCTATCAAATGCCAGTGATCCGCAAGTCCCGTGTCTTCACTGAGGGAGGGCATTCTGTTTATTTTAGGAATTCACTATGTATGGATATGACTCCGGTTTTTAAAAAACAGAAAGAACAGAGATAAGCAACAAGCCTTTCATTTCTAAATACTATATAACCTGATTTCGGATGCCCAGCCGAGAATGCAGAAACTCCCAAAACCAAAGCATTAAATGTGTTAGTGGGATTCTTTCCTGCCCTGCTGAGAAGCATGGTAACAGAACTCTGGCAAACTCCGGGATATCCCTTCTTGGGTCAGCTAATTGGCTGTGTGACCTTGGGCAAGTTGCTTAACTTCTCTAAACCTCGGTTTCCTTGTCTGGAAAATGGGGATGATAATAGTTCATATCTCATATGGGTGTAATGAGAACTGAATGAGCTCATCCTTGTAAAGCACTTAGTGTGGTGACTGGCACACAACAAACATTCAACATTCAGTATGCTCGCTAGCTTCTCTGGTTCCTGACAACTCTAGTGGCCAGTGCACAGAACTGGGGACCCAAGGTCGGTGTGAAATATGTACCCTTTCCTGACTTGGCATAAAGAAATTAAATATTTATTGAGCACAACTATGAACCAGACAGTGGGCTAATTGTTTTGCTCAGGTCTTATTTAACCCTCTTGGAAACCCTCTAAGGTTAATCTTATTGTCCTCACTTGACAGAAAAAGAAAGCAAAGCTCAGAGAGGTTTTGGGATTTGCCTAAGGTCACAGCCAGGAAGTGATATAGCAAAGATTCAAACCCTGGGCTTCTAATTCGAGAACCATCTTCTGGTGCCTTTATGGAGACTGTATCTTCATTTCTTATTCTAGAGTGTCCTACACTAGCATGTCCTTAATCTACTTAAAGGGCAAAATATAATTCTTTTTTTTAATCGTATATTTAAATAATAAATATAAATGTCAACATTTCTGGGGAAAATAAACAAAGATAGGTAAAAAAAAAAAATAGACATATTACCATAAAGTATGGCAGCCCCCAGATTTGGAAATCTGACCAGTGTGCTCTCCCTCAGGATCTCCAGATGACTATCTGCCATAACGCACCTCAGATGCAGATCGGGCTTTATGTGTCTCAACCTATCCGATACATCTCACGGCCTTCCCATAAGATAGGCCCCCATCTACCTACAGTATGGGTATAAGTGCCTCACTTCCTTTGGGGAACCAAGTGTCCATTATTAATTAGCATGTGTTAAACATTCCTGCCTGGATGTTCTGCTATTTTCCTATTTCCCACAAACTCCCATGTCAAAGTTCCATTGTTCTCCAAAATTACCTCCTCCTCTAGAATATCCCAGTTAAGCCTCCCTCATGTCTCTCCATGACCTAAGCTCAAGACTTCAAGAGTCATTGTTGCCTCCTCCCTCTCACTTGTACCCCACATCCTATCTGTCCTCTGCCAGGTTCTGCATGAAGTCTCTCTTACTGGGGACACCTGGGTGGGTCAGAGGTTGAGCGTCTGCCTCTGGCTCAGGGCATGATCAGGATCAAGTCCTTGATCGGACTCCCTACATAGAGTCTGCCTCTCCCTCTGCCTATGTCTCTGTGTCTCTCATGAATAAATAAATAAATCTTAAAAAAAAAAAAAAAAGAAGAAGAAGAAGTCTCTCTTACTGGCCCCATCTACTTTGTCCCTGGTGATGATGCTGTCATCACCATCCGGACTTCATGTCTTCTCCTATCTCCTTTTCAGCCATTGGGCTTCAGGCTCTCTGCCCTGAAACACCTTTCCAGAGATGTGTCTGGGATCATCCTGTTCCCCACTGACAATGCAGGCCAACCTCTAAGCAAATCAGCCTGGCACTCCCAGTATCCTGTCAAACTCTGTACCCCTCAATCTTCCTGCCCAAATGCTCTGCTCTGACCAAGCTGGTCTCTCTCCTGTCCTGTTATATGCATCCCACACTGATCAACATTTTGGGAGCAGCCACTGTGCCAGGGCTGGGATGCAGAATGAATATAGCATAGTCCCTACCCTCCAAAGGCTCACAGTCCTGCCTGAAGAACAGATAGATTGCTGTCATCCAGTGTGACAGGAGGCCTACACAAAGGTATATACAAGGCAAGGCAGATTCCAGGAAGAGGCAGGGAGACACTGCTGGGGAGGGAGAGAGACATTGCTGACTGGGATCAAATCCTGGCTCTGCCATTTATCCACTGTGTGACCTCAGGAAAGTTAATTAACCCCTCTTCTCCTCAGTTTCCTTATCTGTAGGATGGAGGTGATCATACCATCTGTCTCCTGGCACTTCTGTGGGGGTTAAAGAATTAATATAGATAAAACCCATAGAACATTCCAGGCCCATAATATAAGTCAACGAAATTCTGCTATGACTATTATTACACCCCTCTCCCTCGCCACCACCAACTCCCACACATACCCCTCCATCCCTGGAGACTAAAGTCAACTTGATACACATTCACTGAAGATCTGCTTGGCATCCTAGGGCAGCACCCTCTGATACACCAGCTCCCACCCCCTGACTATTCCCTCCCGTGAATTCCAATAGTGCTCACTATCTACTCAATGAAATATACAGGGGTGGGGGGGGGTGTTATCTCTGGGATATCAGCCTTATCTTTCCAAATCTATTGGAAATAAAGGAAATACGACACAGGTGGAGGAGGAAGAAACAGTCCTTGAGCACATCCAGGAGCAAACATTTTTATATACATTATCACACGTACCTCTCCCAACCACGTACCATCCCTGCTCCACACCTGAGGACATGGAGGCTCCCAGCAGCAAAATGATTTTTTTTCCACAGGTCCCGGATACCAAGCTAACAAGCAGTAGAACCACAATTTGACCTCAGCTTTCTCTCACTCTATAGTCAGTGCACGTCCCTCTTCAGCCAGCTCTCTCTCACCTGAGTGGCCCTGACCTTGCTGCTTACCCTCCCTCACCGCCCCCCCCCCACCCAATGCGACTTGAAGTAAGAGACCTCAAAGGCTGTGCACCAGGCCCTTTGACCTCACAATTCTACTTCTAGGAACCCATGAAAGCATTATGCAAAGATATCACCGCAATATTGTTTCAACAGTGAACAAACTATTGTTCTACTTGTTGGCTAAATGTCCAACAAGTAGAACACTGCTTGAGCAAACTGGGGCAGGTCCATGTGATGGAATACCATAGAGCCCTAAAATGTCATAAAAATGTCTTTACTGATCTGGAATGATGCTTCGCATGTATTGTGGAGTGGGGGGATGGGTTAAAATGATGTGTATTATTGTATATGCGTGCATGAGTGTGTGTGTGTGTGTGTGTGTGTGTGTGTGTGTGTGGAGACGAGACACAATCCTCAAACGGTATACAAAACCAAAATGGCAGCAATCTCTCAGGAGTAAGATTATGGGTGATTTTTCTTTCTCCTCCACCTGTAATTTCTGATTTTCTGCAATAAATATATACCATTTCCATAGGAAAAAAATATTTTAAAAAATAAACTGCTACAAATGTTCATATCGACCCTGTTACTGGTCATCCACATCTTGGTAAGAATTATCCACCACAAAGTTTGCATCAAGTAAGAGCTAGCTAAGAGCCAGCTCTGACTGGAGTTCAAAATAGTTCAAGAGGGTGTAGGTCAGAGCTCAACAAAGGCAAACCAAGTCCTTGAGAGCACCAAGGGTGCGCGCCAGGGGAGGGGAAGGCAGGCAGCAGGAGCAGAGGAAGGAGATAAAGGCAGGTGTGACCGTAGCAGAGAGAGACTGCAGCTTCTCTTCCACCCTGCCTGTGGCCGGCCCCGCTGGGACACTGTGCAACCTGTGTCTGTGACACGATGGCATTTAAATATTTAAACAGACCCAGCTTTGCCGTAACAAATGCACTCAATCTCCAGGGATCAATCCCATGCCACAGGCCCTGCTCCACAAATCAAGTTTCTGGGGCACGGCGCCTTTCCCACCCTCCCCCGCCGCACCCCATGCAAGGACCTGCAAGATAATAGCGCGGACAACTGAGTGATGAGCCCGGCTTCCCTTCAGTGACAAGGGCAGCCAGCCTGAAGGCCGCGTTATTGGCTTTTCCACTGCAGCTCGAAGCTAAAAGCATATGAGCCTTAGAGAATGTGGGGCCTTAATGCCCTCAAAAAAAATTTTTTTTTTTAATAAGACTGCAATAGTCATCTGATTCTCCCTGTACACTCAGGTATGGGGGAATCCAGAGTCGTTTTAGGAAGTCGAGGTCAAGCCAATTTTCTGAGACTACCTGGGTGCAAGCTGCATCTTCCCCTTCCACCAGTCCACCCAGCCCACAGCCCCTCTGAGCCTGTCCATGGCAGCCCAACATCTTGTCTCCAGGGTGAAGAGCCTCGACTGTTGAACCATTGCCTGGGAAGAAAGGAGCCCGGGGTGTCGGGAAGGGGTGCTGACTGGGAGCTCCCTCATTGATGAATCAGGAAAGTGGCATCATACCACTGAAGGTTAGAACCAGGACTAGATTCCCATACCCTTCCCCTTCCAGGATTCCACCATCAGGAAGAGCAAGAAAGGAACCCCAAACCCTATTCTGACACCACCCCATCTGGACAGAGTTACACCCCCACCGAATTTCTGGAAAGGAAGCAACACTGTGAAGTGGCCGTGTCTTCAACTATGGGCTGCACAATCAAAAATACGTGACTGTGGGGTGAGGATGGTGGACAGCAAAGTTTTTACTGATATGGAGGCTGAGTTGAGAGCACTCGGATGTGTGAATACCCAACAGGACTCCTGAGGTGAGTCATGCTCCCAGGAGGGCTTTGATCATGTCTATTTGCCTTTTGTCACTAATCCACCCTAATGCCCCAGTTTGAGAGGGAGGGTGATTTTAATAGATTTAAATGTAAAAAGCTTAAAAGTATATAATCTATTCCATCCCACTGACTCCAGCTTGCCAGCCTGACGCCTAGAAGCCATCTGTTAACAGTGGACATGGCTTCACCTAATAAATGAAATGTGTGTGACCATTATTTCATTTTTTTTTTGTTTTCTGTTTTTTGTTTTTTGTTTTGGTTTTTTGGTGTTTTTTGTTTTTTTTTTTTTTTTTTTTTAGAGGGAAAGAGGTGGTGGGTGGTGGGGCAAAGGGAGAGAAGAGAGAGAAAATCCTAAGCAGGCTCCACACCCAGCAAGAAGCCAGTGCGGGGCTCGATCTCACAACCCTGAGATCATGACCTGAGCCAAAACCAAGAGTCAGACGCTTAACTGACAGCGCCACCCAGGCACCCCTCCTTCATTCTTAAAAACATGTTTCTTGGGACACCTGGGTGGCTCAGCGGTTGAGCATCTGCCTTTGGCTCAGGGCCTGATCCCAGGATCCAGGATCCACATCGGGCTCCCCGCAGGGAGCCTGCTTCTCCCTCTGCCTATGTGTCTGCCTTTCTCTCTGTGTCTCTCATGAATAAATAAATCTTTTTAAAAATTAAAAAAATAAAAACATGTTTCTTCCTCAACTCTCAGAAGAGCCAAACTCCAGGTTAGCAGGGCATATTTCACTGGTAGTAACACTGGGGAGTTGTCAGCTTCAGAGCTGAAGACACCAGGATTCATGTCCCAGCTTCCACATGAACCAGCTGTGTAACCTCGGACAAGTCCCTTCCTCTCTCTGGGCCTCAGTTTCTTCCAGTAAAGCAAGGTCAGCTGTCTCTACTTCTCAAGGTTATTGTATTTACAGAGACAACGTAGGTAACGTGCTTAGCACCATGCTCCGCACACTGTAAGCACCAGAAGCAGGGGTTATCACTGTGATCAGAAAAAAACTGGGAACAAAAGACAAGCGTTGGCCAGGATGCAGGGAAACTGGAATCCTTGAATACTGCTGGTAAGAATGCAAAATGGTGCAGCTGCTCTGGAAAATAGTATGAAGGCTCCTCAAAAAATTAAAAATAGAATTACCATAGGATCCAGCAATCTCACTTCTGGGTATTTGTCCAAAAGAATTGAAATCAGGATCTTAAATATCAGCACTCCCATGTTCATTGCAGCACCATTCACAATAGCCAAGATGTGGAAACAACCTAAATGTCCATTAACAGACAAATTGATAACGAAAACTTGGTAGATACATACAATGGAATATTATCCATCTCTTAAAAAGAAGGAATCCTTCAATATGCAACAATATGAATGAATCTCGAGGCCATTATGCTGAGAGAAATAAGCCAGTCCCAGCAAAACAAATACTGCCTGATTCTTCTTATACAAGGTGTCCAAAATAGTCAAATTCACAGCATCAAGGAGTGGCATGCTGGTTGCCAGAGGCTGGCAGAGAAGGGGAGTTAGGAAATTGCTAACCAATGGGCATAAAGTTTCAGTCGGGCAAGATGAATAAAGCCTAGAGATCCGCTGCACAACATTGTGCCTATATTTGGCAATATATATTGTACGCTAAAAAATTTATTAAGAAGAGAGATGTTAAAAAAAAAAAAAAAAAAGAAGGGAGATGTTGGGATCCCTGGGTGGCGCAGCGGTTTAGCGCCTGCCTTTGGCCCAGGGCGCAATCCTGGAGACCCGAGATCGAGTCCCACGTCGGGGTCCCTGCATGGAGCCTGCTTCTCCCTCTGCCTGTGTCTCTGCCTCTCTCTCTCTCTCTCTGTGACTATCATGAATAAATAAATAAAATATTTAAAAAAAAAAAAAGAAGGGAGATGTTAAGTATTCTTTCCACAGTAAAATAGTTAATTTAAAAAAAAATTAAAGAAAAAACTGGCAAAGGGGAAAAAAACTTCACAACTCACTTCCCTTGTGCCAGCAAAGGGATAAATGGGTGCTTTGCTCCTCCCTAAATGGCTGATGCTTAGAGACACAATGTTCTCCCTTTCTCGTCCCTAAGTATCACCCCATCACCACCATCTTCTCTCCTATGATGCTTCTTGAACAAAGACAATGGCAAAGTGGGTCTCATCCAGAGTCAGTCCCAGTGATGCTAATAGAAAATTCAGGTTTGGGAGCAGTTGGAGAGAGAAGAGATAAACATTTAGAATGATTTTAAAACATCCCAGTAGCCTGACCCAAGGATTGCTTTCACATGTCTGTCTCCAGTTTATCATCCCAGCTCTAAAAGGGGGCTAATGATACTGTTAGGATTTAAAGCTATTAAGTAAATTAAGGCCAAGTGCTGGATTGCTGAGCTTTATATGGGACTGCTGAATTTTAGATCAATACCGGGAAGGAAAAAAAAATGGAAAAAGAAAGATTCTAAAGAGACCACCCAAAACAGTGAAGCAGACCTATGGCAGTTGGCCTAAAAAATTCCTGAGGATTCTAGAACTTCTAGATACCAAAAGCAGGGAATAGTAAAAAGGCTGAAAGAAGCCAGAAGCCTTTGAATCACTCTCAAAAGTCAGTATTCAGAAGTATCTCCTGAGGAGCTCTCAAAAAATGCAGGTTCCTGGGCCTGCACCCCGTGGTTCTGATGCAAGAGGTCTGGTGTGAGGCTTGGGAATCACATTTGAATAAGCATCTAGGTTTTCTCTGTGCAAATGGCCCAGGTCCACACTTGGACAAACACTGACAGTCTTTCCCACAAAGTCATATTCAGTTGTTCCGTTTGTGGATAATGAACACTTTTCTTTGGCAAGAGATTGAAACGGAAGAAACAGAACTTTAATCCTTAAGCATGGTACACGTTCAGGATAATTAATAGTGATTGGTTACTTGCTAGAAAATGAAGTATTCATGTACACACACACCACGGATTGGGTAAAAAAATAAATTATGTTTAGATGATTTAGTATTTCTCAGATGGAATAAATTCGACTGCTGAGTGAAAGGCAACAGGCAAACTATCTATCACCTGAAGTTAGAAGCTAAGATGATATCTCAACCACCCATCTTGAAAGGGATGCTTGGACCAAAAATATGATAGGACAGCTACATTTAGGAATATAAACCAGGAAGGGCTAAATATAATCACACCTGAAAGATAGCTATTACTGCTCCACATACACCCAGAAAGAGGTGGTAGGGTATAAGGTGGACTAATATTTTCACAAATAACTCAAAAAATGGAGTGGGGATTACACAAATCAAACCACAGACAACACCAAAATGGCAGGGATTGCAAATCTGCAGAGGATGAAATTCAACTACTGGGCAATGTCTTTAAATTTGCCTTTATTGAATCTTGTATATTGAAGTCACATATTATTGTATCTCTTTATTGAGACTCAATAGGGCTAAATGCAGAGTGATTTATGAAAGAAGGAATAATCAAATTCATTAAGCAGAAAAGGGCACACACCTAGAGAGGCAGGCGCACAGGGGTCAGGACAGGCAGTGCACAGGAAGTGGTAGGGATAGCGCCCAGTGCAATGGGGTGGCCAAGGACCTCTGTTCTCTACACACAGAGGCTGTTATTAAGAGCCGATGTATAAAATAAACATGGAAATGTGTCTGTTACTCTCTGAGCTACTTGGCTTGGCCTTGGTGTTACTTCCAGTGGGAGTGCTGAGCTTAAATGTAAACCCAGAAAGGAGTTTAGAGCAGCACATCACAGAGGTTGGGATGCGGCCTGAGATAAACCAAGAATGCCAGGGGATGTTCAAAGAGCCTCCAGAATAGACAAAATTCTCAGTGTGCCTATTTGATGAGAAAAGATATGCAAAAGACAAGGGGGCCTGTAGGAGGGGGAAAAATGTAGCTCCTATCAAGAAAAAAACAATCATTCAGAGCACAGTTGGAATCATGGAAGAAAGGGTAGCTTATGGTAACACCATCCCTGGGGACACTCAAGGAGGTGACCAGACACCTCTCTACTTAGGATGCATTAGAGATTATTAAAAGCATTCCTTGCTCAATTCGTGGGTGGAGGGTGGGCCTCATGACCTCTCCAAAGGTCATTCCTATCCCAAAGGATCACATGTCTGAAGGGCACCAGATAAAAACAAAGTCTATTAATCACCAAGCTGCCACACAATTTCCTATGAGAGCCAGAAGACAGAAGGGCAATCTATGGTGGACCTTGGTCCCCCGAGGGAAGAGAAGGGAGGCAGCGCCTGTATTGGCAGAGCCAAGAAATCAGCCGCTGAGACTTCCAGAAAGCCAACATCAGGCCTTAGTTTTGGCCTCCCAAGCATCACAGGATAAACAGAAGGAGAAAGAGACCATGGGGATGGGAACAGGGGAAGAGCCAATAGCACTGTGGGCCCCCCCCCACAGCAGGGGGCGGGGCGTGATGCAAGCACTTCGCACTGAAAGAGGGGAGCCAGGCAAGAGAGGGACCCCACGGAGGGTGCTCCGTGGAGGTGACATGTGAGAAGGCAGACAGCCGACAAAAGAGCAAAGAGAGGAACTGAGAGGTGGGTGAAGAAGGGCACAAGGGGTGTGTCCTGGAATATATGGGATTATTGACTGCGAATCCAATGAAAACTGAAGAGATGGAGCAAAAAGTAATCCCACTAGCTATGGAAGCAGAAAATCACATCACAAAAATAAAGCTTTTGAAAAGAGGAATCGGATGGCAATGCCCCAGTCCCAAAGCAGCTGTTGGCATTCTCGAGGGCTGGGCTGCTGCAGCCAGGTACAGCTGGAGAGCCTGCTCCACGGGCCCAGAAGGACCCTTCCCAGCCCAGAACCAGTCCCCAGAGGGCCCACACTAGAGGGATTCCATGCATCAGAACAAAACAGAGGCCTTTCTGGGAGGCAAGCTGCCGGCCAAAGTAGGCACCTCCTGACATGGCCAAGAGACACCAGACCCCCTGCCCTGCTCCCTCCTCATCCTGGAACAGAAGCGCTGTGGGATGGAGATGTTACCTGCAAGAGTTGTCTCAGGAATGCCATCTGCACGGTGTATTAAGCAGCCAAATGGGGGTCATGGAGTTTGAGTTCTTCTAGCAAAATGTTCTCCAATCAGCTGTCACCCCACCGGGCACAGAACAACTTTTTGAAATCAAAAGAGGCCAGTGAAGAGGGAGGAAAGGGCACCACCCACAACGTGCTCCCTGAGTCCCATCTCTCCCATTCGTCCTCTGCTTCCACAGAGACTACAGACACTGCAAGATGTCAGCAGGAGGAACCACAGCGCCAGGGCCCTTCTCCTGTGGCACAGCTCTGCACCCCCACAGGGGAGAAGACATGAAGGGGAAAATGGCCAGGGAGCGTGGTTTCTAGGGCGGTCCTTGCTGTGGAATGAGCAGATGGTGCCCCATACCGTGAGAGGTAACTAGGGCAAGGATTCTAAACCCACCACCCAACGCTCTGCTAGGTGAGAAAGACAACAGCTCAGGAGCTGATGATAATCCCTCTGAAAGCTGAAGGTTTCTAGAAGCACGCCCACTGCCCCTGCTTCCTGTCCCACTCTCCCTCAGCCGCCTCTTCAGCTCTGTCTGCACCCCCTGAACCCAGGAGCCAGGCCCTGACTCCTTGTCCAAGAGATGCCTCTGAAGCAAGCAAGAAAGGCTGGAGATGGATCAAGGGCCATTTATTAAGCTAAGTCGCTGTCAGAGAAAGATTCATAACTTGCCCTACCTAGGACAGGAGAGACAGGAGGAAATGAAAGGGAAACATGAAAAGCCAAAGGAGCCGAGTACCTTTGTCGGAGGATTTTGAGTTATGCTTTTGTTTGTAACTCTCTGAAACAGAGAAAGAAATAGAGGATGAATCTTCAGGAGACAAAGAGAGAGAAAGAGAGAGTGAGCCAGAAGAAAGCCACCAAGGGGGCACTGCCAGAGGCAGGAGGCCTCCGGGGCTTGCTTCTTCCTCATGCAAAAACACCTGGGTGGGCGAGTGGCAGCAGCAGCAGCAAGAGGTGGTGCATTTGCTGAGGCAGCAGGCATGCAAGGTGGAGTGCAGGTCCAAGAGGAGGAGCCAGGGAGCCTGAGGCTGGGGGAGACAGCCAGGGAAGCACGGGGAAGGGGGTGCTGGGGGCAGAGGCAGAGGCAGGAAGGCGGCATCTGCTGTACTTACTGTCACAGACGTAAGGTTTGTCATGGTCTTCCTGAGAGGCAGCGTCGTGCCTCCTCCTACCACCTGCCGAACCACGGGCCTGGGGAGACAAGGAACCAGGATGCTTGTTACAGTGATGGTCACTATGGCTCCTGAGCGCGTACTCTGTGGGGCCCCGAACACTTCACCTACACCTCTTCATCCCGTCTTCCTGGACACAGCATTTGAACCAATACCAACCCCATTTTACAGGCCAAGAAACTGAGGCCCAGAGAGGTCAAGTAACTTGCCCCAGAGTGCTCAGCTATTCACCCATATCATCTCATTAAATGTTCACAACGACTCCAAGAGATGTACTACTATTATCTCGATTTTACAGATCAGGAGACTGAGGCAACAAGTGAAGTAGCTTGTCCAGAGTCCCTCTGCTACTAAGCCCGGACCCAGGACATAAACTCACAACAGTGTGACTGCAAAGCCTACATCTACCCGATCCCTGTACTCTGTTGTTGCCACAGGGACCTCCTCGTCCAGCTGCCCAGCCTTCTAGCTTCATTGGCCTCCACATGCAGATGCCCACCCTGCCCACCTCAGTTGACCAGATGACGGCAGACTGGGAGCAATCCACAGGCATCATCCCAGGCTCTTGCCCCAGGTTCACACTGTCCCCTTCTAGCGTCTCAAGAGCCAACCAGGCCTGGCCTCAGGTCTAGGGCACAAGCCCAGGCAAGCATGGCGGGGAGCTCCCCTCATCACCCCTGCTCAGCCTACTTTGTGGGGGTGATCTGCCTCAGGCCTCTGGCCAGTGACACAAGTCTTGATACCTCACAGTCTGCTGGGGCCGGACTCCTGATCCCACCACCCTGCACGCATCTCCAGAAAGGGTCAGCACAACCTGGGGTGGAGGTGGGATGAGTTCTACCTCCAAGAATAGAGGAGGCCAGCCAGAGAGGGTGCTAGCAGCTCTGCAGCCCCGGGACAGTGGCTACAAGAACGCAGCAAGGTTTATTTTTAAACCTTTGTAAGTCCCACATGGTCACGTGTGTAGCACCCTGGCCTCCTCCAGGTCATTACTCTGGTAATGAGTAGCAGTAAACTGCCAACCAGGGAAAGGCCCTGCTGAGGTCTTTGGGGACAGAGAAGGAGACGCAGCAGATGAGAAATAAAACATGGCAGCCACCCGGGGTGCAGGGGCAATGGGACAGCCCCAGGGGCCGGGCCTGGACAGGGGCCCTGGGGGCTTCAGGGTCAAAAGGTCCATGATGCTCACACACACACACACACACACACACACACACACACGCACACACACACACACACACTCACTCACTCACTGTGGATTTCACAGCAGAAAGGCCTGTACCCCAGGCCCTCGGTGTTCACAGGCTCTCACAAAACACGCACTCTTCACAGTCAACACCACCTGCCAAGCTACCACCTCCACCTCCTCCTCAGCTTGTCTCTCTCCAAAACAAATTACAAAATTCCACCTCCCTCCCCCCAGCTTTGCCGCTCTGCCTCCCCACCCCCTACCCAAGCAGGCGACAGCCAGCCCGGCCCCCTCCCGCCCTGGCCTCATTACTCAGAGTTGACCCGAAGAGGGAGCTGTGAGGTTCCGCGGTCACCCGCAGGCACTGACAGGCCTCCCCGCCTGCCCACGATGATGACGACGGGGAGGGTGGTCACCCTCAGCTGCCCTCGCCACCCCCCACGCCCCCACAGTGAAGCCAGGGACAGCTTGACGTGTGCAGCCTGCAGCCCTGTCACAGCCGCCTGGAGCAGGTGAAAGCAAGTCAAGCAGAATGACGAGCCAACAGCAGACGCGGGGAAGGGGCTCAGAGAGACTAAAAATACCGCCTGGGCTAAGAGGAGGCGACGCGGGCCTGGAAAGCACTGGAAGCAGGGACTCCTGGGGGAGCAGCCAGCGGGAGGGGGAGGGCCCCGCCGAGAGGCAGGGTTGGATTTCACTCCACAAGTCTGAGCAACACCGTCACTTCCACACTCTCCCTGCACCTTGGTTTCCTCAACTGCAAAATGGGCACATGCCAGGGACTCTTCCGGCGGCCAGAGCCCTCCTGTAGTCTCCTGGAATCGCTCAAACTTGGAAACTCGGAATCCCTCTAGTCTTGCCCAGATGTCACCTCCTCAGAGAAGCCCTCCCTGACCAAACTATATCAACTCATACCCTCTCCATTTTTCTCTTTCCCCTGCCCTGCTTTATGTTTGGTCCCAGCACGTAGCGTCCTCTGACGTCGTGTTATACACGTGTTGGTATACTTGTTGATGGCCTGTCTCCCCATCAAGAGGGTGGAAAACTTCTATTGGGCCACACGATATTCAGAACCGGGTACAGGGCCTGCCACTTAAGACACACTTACTAAACACTGGCTGAGTCAACTGGTCAGTCGCTCAGTGAGTCAGTCATCTGTGGTTCTTCTCCTTTATTCTTTATATCAAGTGCTATTGTTGCTTCCTTCAAAGGCCATCTTAGGCTTTGCGTTTCCCTTCTGTTCTGCATTCTAGTCCAGGAGCTCATCACCTGACCCCGAGTGCAACAAGAACCCACCGGCTGGAGTTCCACCTCTGCACTGCCCTTCCCAACCCGCCCTGCATGACTCCCAGACCAATTAGACAAAACGAGTGAAGGACAGAGCCCATGGTCATTCACTCGTTCATTCATCGCCATCTAAAACCACAGACACAACCAACGGCAACCCAGTGCCGATGCCGTCAGGTTCGCCTCACGCTCATGCTATGTCCATGTATTCATCTTTTACTGATCCCTGTCATGGATCAGCCTCTCCTCTGTCACCCACACAGGTCCATGCTTTAGCCCCACTAATATCCCACTCCTCCAAGAATTTTCCTCTTGTCAGATTGAGGAATAAAAAAGAGCATCAGCTTTAAAGGCAGACAGGCGTAGGTTTAAACACCAGCCCTGTGTCTTTAGACAGGTTACTTCTCTAAGTTTTAATTTTCTCAACTGTAAAATGGGCACAGCAACACCTCTTACTGTAGAGTTGCTGGGAGGGTTGGTGTTGAGAGTGTGCGAAACCACAGGGGACAGCGCCACATCCACAGGAAGTGCTCAATAAATTACTTCCCCTTCTTGCCCAAGCTGATCTCCACTCTCTCCCCTGAACTTTTATTGCATTTGGTTAGTGCACAGACAGAAGCCTGCTGTTTTCTAATTGTATCATGGCCGTTCGTATTTTCTCCTCAATTTAATCCCAAGGTTCTTAAGAGCAAAGGTGGCATTTCATACTTTACTATGAACGCCCAACGCTTAGACCTACGTTGGGCACTTAGCATCCAAAGCTCTTTCACATGTATTAGCTCAGTGCATTCCAACCATACATCGTGAGTTACAGAAAAGTAATACTATTCCCCTTTGGCACTGGATGAGAGGGGCTCTAAGAAGGTTTGTGACTTGTCCATAGTCACAGAGTCAGTAGAAGGGGCAGGACCTAGGTTTCCAGGCTCTGTTCTGTAAAAGTTTGATGCTGACTGTGCAAAAGAAACCATCCTCCCTCTCTGAGAATCGTCCACCCCACTCCCCTCCTCCCCACCCCACCCCTCCCCACCCCACTCCCCTCCCATCCTCCCCAACCTACCCCACCCCACTCCCCTCCCCAACCCACCCTATCCCACTCCCCTCCCCTCCTCCCCTCCTCCCCACCCTATCCCACTCCCCTCCCCTCCTCCCCTCCTCCCCACCCCACTCCTATTCAGACACCCAGAAGCCAAGACAGCCCTAATTGTACCACATAGCCCGGCCCCCCTGACCACAGCTGATTGACTGGCTCAGTAGTGGCCACATGACCTAAGCTGGGCCAATCAGATTCTACCTCTGAAGCACCTGGTGTTGGGGCAATGACTCCAGGGAGTACAGGCACTTGAACTGGGAGACCATCAATTCAGGAGCTGTGGAGCCATGGGTACAGAGAAGAAGGAAACACAGTCTTTTGATAGGAAAATATGGAAGGAAATAGAGGCCATGAGCTGCCTGGGTTCCTTATTCTTTGCCAGTCCTAAATCCCTTACCATTTTCTTGCCTTTCCTGTGGGTTAAATCTTCTAAGACTACATATCTGGGGCAGTGACCCAGCAGCTTGTCAAATACTCTCCATTTTTGCTGAAGCTGTTGAGTTTCTGGCGATTAAAAGATGCTTGACTAAGGCTCATAGAGCTAGCTCCTCCCTAGGAGTTGTTCTCAAATAATGGCCCAAGGATTGCTGGGGAATCCTTGAAACCCTTTCAGGGGGTCTGCTATCAAAACTATTTTCATAACAGTACTAAATAGTATTAGAACATTAGTTGAGACTTTACACTCTCGTTCCCTCACAAATGCACAGTGGAGTTTTCCAGAGGCTACCTGACAAGATGATATCATCACTCTGTGTGCTGGTATATTCTGAAGATTAACATTTTTTTCTGTTTTAATTTCTAATATGGTAATTATCACTAGTTATAACCCACCAGAACAATAGCTTTGAGGGGCTCTCAGTAATTTTTAAGTAGAGAAGACCAAAAAAAAAAAAAAAAAAACCCAACTCCTGAGGGCCATATCTCCACATTCTTGCTATTTAAAATGTGGTCCTCAGACCAGCAGTGCTGGTATCACCTGGGAGCTTGTTAACCAGACAAAATCTCAGTACCACCCAACCCCCAGACCCTCTGCATCAGAATTTGCACTTTAACAAGATCACCATGTGCTTCATAAGCACATTAGTTTGAGAAGCACTGGACAGCACCATAGTGCATCAATAAATAGTTACTGATTGATTGATTGATTGATAATACTCACATGGCTGACTTCCAGGAATTTCATGAATTTTAAAGAGCTTGGATTTCTTGGGCTAAAGTTAGCACAGACATAATTATTAATTGTTGGGTCTGAATTTCCCTCCCCACTCAGGGTATCCCCATTAGGGTTGGGGCTAGCCTAAAGAGTTTTTCCCTTTGCACCCTCTTAACAATGTCTAGCTTTTATTAAAGTTGGTATTATTACTCTCATAATTTTCATTATGAGAAACTGAGGCCCAGAGTTTCTATAATTTGATCAAGATAATGAGGTTACATAATGCACCCAAAGTCTAGTAAATGGTGGAGCTGGGATTCGAACTCACGGTTCACACAAGGCAGAGGCTGCCCTTGTAATCACTACTTTGCCCCTGGCTTCCTCAATGAGTACACAAAGCACCGGGGGGGGGGGGGGTCTTGTCAAAGTGCAAGCTCTAATTCAGTCCATCCAGGGTTGAGTCCAGGGTCCTGGGTGCCTGACAAGCTCCCAGGTAATCCTGATGCTGCATTCCAGGGGCCACCCACTGAGGGTGCCACCTGCCAGTCTTGACAACAGAAATGCTCTCTAGGAACCAGCAGCAACTTGAATATGCCTCTTACAAGGGTAGCTACATTGAGGCTGTGGGTGAAACAGCTTCACATTTGTATTCCAGCACAGGCAGGGCTCACTCATACCCTTCTAGGTCATCCCATGGCTCCCACCATGGATGACATGTCCATGGTGCCACTACACAACATAAAGCCATTCAGCTGCCCCTTGGCTGGCACCATATAGGCCCCTGAGCTAGTCTAGGCCCCATCCAGCTCCATCTCTGTACTTAGGCCTTCTCTCAACTCTGACAAAGTTGAAATATAGCTTTTCTTTCCTTCCCATCACTCAGTCATTCATTCAACAAGCTAGTCTTTAGCCACATGATGGCACTGGGCCAGGCATGACTCGGTGACAAAATTACACACCTTTATTCAAATCCTGACTCCTTCTCTACTAGTTTAGATGACCTTGAGCAAGTTACATAATCTCTCTGGGAGTGATAATACCAATCTATGGGAATGCAACAAGAAGTGAGGGCCAATAGAAACATAATGTGAGCCACACACATCATTTTAAATTTTCTAGTAACCACATTTTTCAAAAAGTAAAAAGAGAAACAAGTACAATTAATGTTAATAGTATATTTTATTTAACCCAACGTATTCAAACTATTATCACTTCAATATGCAATCAATATAAAAAATAGTAATGATATGCTTTGCATTCTTTTCATACTAAGTCTTTGAATGGTGTGTATTTTACATTTGCAGCACATTTTAATTTGAACTGGCAACATTTTAAGTGCTCAGTCACCACATGTGGCTAGTGGCTGCTGTAAGGAACAGTACAGAAATTGAGAGTGCAATACAAAGTACGCAGTCGTCACCCTCTATGTATAGCTCTCGTAAAGAGCCCCATCATGTGGCCTGGTGTCCCGTAAGTACGCAGTGAGTATGCAGTGGCTGCTGCTGCCACCATGGTGTTCTCACAGAGGAGGCACACAGCTCATATCCATGCACTTCTGAGTTCAGTCATCTAGATTTAGGTTGGGAGTGGAGAAGATGTGAAGAGGACCATTCTCTGCAATCTACCCCTGTAACCTTGGCTTGGGCTGAGGGACGGGGTGGAAGTAGGCCTGGATGCATGGAGCTCTTGGAGCTACAAAACACCCAGAAATTCTAAAACCCCCTCCAATGATGGAATTAGATATTCATTATTTTGCAGCCTGCAATGAAGTCATGGATTTGAGCAAGCTTTTCAATGTCTGCTGAAACAACCAGATGAAAACTTGATGAAGAACCTTCTAAGGAGAAATCAAGCTGACAATACCTGAACCTACTGATCCATTTCCCCCCGAGAGTGGAACAGCTGGACAACGTGTACCTCCTGATGTGATGCAGTAAAAGAAGCACAGGAAAGGTTTTTGCCCCACCAAAACAATATTTACACACATACACACATAGCACAAATCTAATCAAGTCTCTAATCAAACCACCAGTTTCCAGAACATAAACCCAGCCACCAAATCTAGAATGTAGGGAATTCTATGAGATAAACCACCCAAGTTTGTCAACAAATAAATAGCATGGAGAAAAAAAAAAGTGTGTGTGTGTTTGTGTGTGTGTGTGTGTGTGTGTGTGTGTGTGTGGTAGGGTAGAGCAGGAAAGAGGTATGTCATAGAATAGAAGAGACTTAAGTTCCAAACAAACCAACTGTAGAATGGCATTTTTGAGAAAATCCAGGGAAACCATCAGGGACTGGATAGTAGATATTAAAATAGTTGTTGTTTTTATTGGTTATGAAAAATGCTATTTGTTAGAGATAGACATTGAGGTATGTATAGGTTAAATGATAAAATGTCTAGGATTTCCTTTCAGATATTATCCCAAAAATTAAATATACAAACCAACACAACATGAGAGTAAAGAACAAATAAGACAAGATCATTGCTGAAGCTAGCTGGCCACTCCAGAAGGCACGCAGCATCAGAGAGCTGCCCTGCCCAGCCTGAGAAATTCCAGCCCCTGTCAACAAGTCAGGGCATCCGAGCTCAGTGTGGGCAGCAGTGGACCACTTACATCAGCCACCTAGAAATTTGCTTATAATACAGCTTTCTGGGCCCTACCCAAGACTTCCTAAATCAGAACTTCTAGGAGTGGGTCCTGGGAATCTGCTTTTCGATAGGTTCTCCTGGTGACTGATGAATACTAGAGCACAGGAAGCATGGAAACAGGACACCTGGGTGGCCCAGTGGTTGAGCATCTGTCTTTGGCTCAGGGCATGATCCAGGGGTCCTAGGATCAAGTCCCACATTGGGCTCCCCACAGGAAGTCTGCTTCTCATTCTGCCTATGTCTTTGCCTCTCTCTCTGTGTGTGTCTCTCATGAATGAATAAATAAAATATTTCAAAGAGAAGAAGAAAGAAAGAAAGAAAGAAGAAAGAAAGAAAGAAAGAAAGAAAGAAAGAAAGAAAGAAAGAAAGAAAAGAAAAGAAAGAAAGAAACAGACACAGGAATAGAGAGGCTTGCTGTAATTACCCTTGGACCCAAAACCACAGGGTGCCCATGGATAAGAGGGGTAAGGCTCCCCTAGAGCCTGAAGGAGCCAGAAGGCCTAATACTAATTCTCTATATAGAAAGCAAACTTATCCCGGAAGGTCCCTCTCCACCTTATTATTGTCAGATGCCCTTGCAGCCACCTGAGGGTGGCCACCAAGAGCCCCTTGAGCTTGGACATTAGGATTCTGGAGGAGCAACCTGCATGCCTAAGAACACCACTCAGACTTGGGTCTCGGCCCTCAAGGACCACTCCCACAACTTTATACTTTCTGGCCTCCTCTTGCCACATCCCCAGCTGCACCAAAAGCCCCTGCCTCACCCACTTGGAAACCATTAGCTGTGGCCCCCACAGTTTTCCAGAGTGATCCTACTCTCCGCCTAGTGAAGCATACCCCAAAGCAGGTGTCTTGACCCTGTCATTCTGGAACAGCCCCAGGGACGGGAAAATTCAGCCTTCTTTTAAGACCAAGTAATGGGAGACGCCTGGGTGGCTCAGGGGTTGAGCATCTGCCTTTGGCTCAGGGTGTGATCCCAGTTGGGGGATGAAGTCTCATATCAGGCTCCCTGTGAGGAGCCTGCTTATCCCTCTGCCTATGTCTCTGCTTCTCTCTGTGTCTCCCATGAATAAATAAATAAAATCTTAAAAAAAAAAAAGCCAAGTAATGGGTACAATAGTCACACTCTCCTCCTCCTCCACCTTCCCTAGACCCCACCCCAACCCTTCCAGAACCCTCACTGTCCCCTCAGGGCACCTTCTCTCTCTTTTCCCTCTTGCTAGCTCTAAACTCTTCCAGGCTCCCACCTAGGATCAGAGCCCTTCTGGAGTTTCCTCTCTGAGTGTTCTTTAAGGGAGATGGCAGATATGAGAGCTCTGTCTGCTTCTGGGGGGACTTGGGGTCTGTGGACCAGTTCTCCTGGCCTTGGCCTCCCTGCCTCCCTCAATGCTTCCCTCCTTCCTGGCATCCCCAGCTTACCCGTCCTCTGGTCCTATTCTTGCGCTTGGGGATATCCTCTTCTAAATCTTCTTCTTCATTTCCTTCTTCTACATTTTCATCATTTTCCAAAACCCTCTGAAATGACAAGAAAATAAACAGAAAGGTTGAGAAATAAAATGCAAAAGAGAAAGCCACTGGATGGTAATTTAAGGAAGGAGCAGGAGGTCTATTTTGTTCTTGTGCTTTGACAAAGTGAAGGAGCTGCCATTGCTGGGGAAGCAGGCCTCCGAAAGGCTGCCCAGAGTCCGAGCTCTTGGCGGAAACATCTCTCTCAACCCCCTGGGCCCCTTCCAGCCCAATCCTCCCAGAACACTGACTTTTTTCAACTCTTTTTACCCAAGAAACATTTTCTAAAAGAACACTCTGGTCGGGGTGCTTTTCTATGTGAACTCAAGACGTTTTTCAAAACTTACTTTTTTCATGTAATTTCCTTTTGTTCCTAAATATGAAAATATGTTCCTCCTTTCTCTGCCATTCTGGAACCCTGCCCTGTTTGATGAAACAAGTAACTTCCTGTTCATCTGACCAGAATCTGACATTAATGTGTTGTTCTTAATCATTCATTGTTTTGGGTTTTTTTTAATGGATTTTCATTATATCACATTACTTATAATGAAGCTTAAAGATCATGAATTTAATTATGTCTCTCCAAAAGAACTGTGATTCACATAGCAGAGAGTCCAATTTCCATTTTACAGGTGAATAAACTGAGGGTAAAAACAGTTTTGATTGTCCAAGGTCATACAGTGAATCCATGGCCAAAGCCAAGTCAGGTTCATCAGTTCAGAGTTTTCTGGTCCTTTCTCAGCCCTATGTCCAAAGACTGAAGGTATATTATGTAGACCCTTCCTGTAGGGACCTGAACACTTCACTCCCTTTGCAGGGAGGGGAGGGCTGGTAAGGCATGTACCTCTAGGCTTAGGGAGAAATGAATAATTGTGGCTGAGGACCCAGGTCCCCAGAGTGAAAGTGAGATAAGGAGAAGGGGCATGGAGTTCACTGGCCTCTATGTCGACAGCCCTAGGAGCTTCTTTATGGACTCACTGTGCAAACTCAGGTGAGGCATTGTCTCTTCATGCCTTAGTTTCCCCAATTATAAAATAGGAATTTACTTATTCATTCAATCAACAAGCATTTGTCAAGTGCTGACTACATGGCAGGCACTGTGCTAGATAAGCCACAAAATGACTACAGTTCTTGCCTTAAAAGGACTCTACGATACAATGAAGGGAGAATAGATCTAAACAACATCCACAACCATATAGTTACAACTGCCATAAACACAGTGACAAGAAAGTGCAAGCTGCTACTAGAGGCTATTAGAGGGAATTTTACCTAATCTGAGGGTCAGGAAAGGCTTACCTGAGGAAGTGACCTAAGCAAGCTGAGATGTGAAGGATAAGCAAAGACTAGCCTTGGGAATGGGGATGAAAGGCAAGGAGAGAGGAAAAGTGTTCTAGGCAGAGGGAAGAGCATGAGCAAGCTCTCTGAGGCAGGGAAAGGAACACGGCTTGCCCATGTTGCAGAAAGAGGCCAGGGCGACTAGAGTTCAGTGACTCAGGGAGAGATTGGCATAAGATGAGGCTAGAAAGGTGGGGGGGATACCATATTACACAGGATGGTAGCTTCAGCATCCACCCACTCTTGTGATGGTGTGACAATCATGCAACCTATGAAAAGGCTTAGAAATGGCACATGCTGTACTGACATGTGGTATCATCATTGCTCTTCAAGTGGCCTTCCAGACAACGCCTCTGGCCTGTTCTCCAAGCAGGAAGTCCAGGAGTGAGTTTCCAGAGACCTTCTCCCACTGCCTTGTCAGAGTTCTCTCCCAATCACAGGGGTCAGGACACTGCCCATTACAGATCCTCACAAAGAACTCAAAACAAGTCTCATGAATTCTCCTCTGGCTTCTCTACTAGGCTTAGTTGGGAAGCCATCAGCTGACTGCACACCGGGGTCTCTGGGCCAACTATAGCCATCTAACAGAGAAGTAGTACTGTCTGCTAGACATGCCCTCTGCCCATAGCTAGGAAACATTGGCCCAGACCCCATGCAAGTCTTTTAGGCTCTCTGCATCTTGGCTTCCTGAACCATAGGTGGGAACACAAGTGAAAGTCAGGCAAGACAATGACAAGTCAAATGCTCTGCAGAGTTTGGGGAAAAGATACGGTATAAATATGAGGTGTTGTTGTTATGACTGTTGTTGCTGTTTAAACAGTGTCTCGCCAACTTTGGGTCTTGAAGTCATTTAATCATGGTGAGTTCCAAGGACCTCAAATTAAAAGGTCATTGCCTCTGGCATACTGTACAATCTGACTCCACTCTCATTTTTCATCATGAAGGTATTTATAATCTGCAAAATGGACTCCGGGTTGGAAGTGAAAAACTGGTGAAGGTGACTGAGCTAGTCTCCAGCAAGTGCCTGTTTCATGGCCTCAGCGTCCGGATGTAAACTGACTTCCCCCTCCTTCTTCCCACTGGTCTCCCTGTGTCTTGAGAACCCCTGGTCTGTGCCCCAGGCCTCAGACGTGACAGCAGCCTCCCCAGTGTATTTGCATTTCCTGCGATGATGTGGCCCTGACACCCAGAAGCCTCTCCATATAACTAGGGAGGAGCCAGAAGTTCCTAACAAAGCTCACATTCAGGACTCAGGAAGCAGAGGGGGCGTCCTGTGCAGAGGAGTCAAAAGCAGGAGTCCAACTGAGATGCAGCTGACCCCCCACTAACCTACTTGCATTCCCTGTCCAAGGACATTATCTGGAAAATAAACACATTTGAAAATAACTTTTCTCCCTGTTACTCTAAACAGTTTTTATGGTGATGATAACAATTGTTTGTGGTTGTGTTTTAAAAAGAAGAAGGAATGCCTTTAAAAGACTCCATTATCTCTGGCCTGGAGGGCTGCAAAAATCTCCTAACTGATTTTCCTCCTTCTCCCGTTGGCCGTGCATCCAGTGTCCTTTCCAGGCAGCAGCCAAAGGGATCTTGAGGAAACACAAATTTGCTGCCCTGGTTAAAATACCTTCCTTCTTCATATCCATGAAATCAAGTGCCTCCTCCAGGTCCTGAGAGGCCAGAGTGGTCAGACCTGGCCCAACACTCCTGCTCCAGCCTAGGCCCTTCTCTGCCTGGCTGTGCTCTAGCCACACAGGCCTTCTGCCTTCCTTTTTTTTTTCCTTTTTTCTTTCTCCTTTTAATTATTGAGGTATAATTGACATGCAATATTACATTAGTTTCAGGTGAACAACACAGTGATTTGACATTTGTAGGCACTGTGAAATGGTCACCACAGTGAGTCTAGTTACCATCTGCTACCCTACAAAATTAATATGTTATTGACTACATTCAGCATGCTGTATATTACATCCCCATGACTTATTTTATAACCGGAAGTTCGTACTCTTTAATCCCCTTCACCCACTTCACACCCTTCCAATCCTCCTCTTCTCTGGCAACCACCAATCTGTTCTCTGGATCTAGAAGTCTGGGTTTGGTTTTGTTTTTTAGATTCCATATATAAGTGAAATCATGTGGTGTTTGTCTTTCTCCGATTTATTTCACTTAGCATAATGTCCTCAAGGGTCATCCATCTTCTCGCAAATGGCAAGGCTTCGTTCATTTTTATGACTGAGTCGTATTCCACTGTGTCTATGTACCACATCTTCTTTATCCATCCATCCATCAGTGGACATTTAGATTGTTTCCATGTCTTAGCTATTGTAAATAATGCTGCAGTGAACATAAGGGTGCATATATCTTTCTGAACTAGTGTTTCCATTTTCCTCAGAGACATACCTGGAAGTTGAATTGCTAGGTCATAAGACAGTTCTGTTTTTAATTTTTTGAGGAGCCTCCATACATTTTTCACAGTGGCTGCACCAATTCCCATTCCCACCATCAGTGCACGAGGGGTGCCTTTTCTCCACATGCTCACCACTACTTGTTACTTTTTGTCTTTTGACAATAGCCATCCTGACAGGTGTGGGGTGATCTCATTGTGGTTTGATTTGCATCTCCTTGATGACGAGGGATGTTGAGCATCTTTTCATGTGCCTGCCGGCCATCTGTGCGTGTCTTGTTTGGAAAAATGTCTGTTCGGGTCTTCTGCCCATTTTGTAATTGAATTGTTTGGGTTTTTGTTATTGAGTTGTAGAAGTTCTGCATCTTGTCTGTTCAAACTACAAACTCAAACCTATCCAAGGCCTTCAAGCACACTGTTCCTCTGCCCAGAAAGCTCCTCCCCACATCATCACTTCCTTAGCTTCCTTTCCACCCTTAGGACTGAGGTTAAATCCCTTATCTCCCTTAGGACATTACCTATAATCTATCCCTCCTCTTATACTGAATCTTCATCCTCTGTTCTTTCCATGGTCATTTATCCTGAAATGCAATTATTTCCTTTGTGTACTTGTTTTCTGTCTGTATGTCATACTAGAATATAAATGTGAACAGGTGGGACTGCTGTCTCTTGGTTTCTCTGTCTCCCCAGAACCTAGCACAGTGCCTGCTCAGAAGAGACACTCAATAAAATTTGGTTAAATGGATGAATGAAAAAATGAACAGTGGTTAGGTAGCTCAGTGGTTTAGCACTGCCTTCAGCCCAGGGCGTGATCCTAGAGACCCAGGATGGAGCCCCACGTCGGGCTCCCTGCATGGAGCCTGCTTCACCCTCTGCCTGTGTCTCTGCCTCTCTCTCTCTGTGCCTCTCATGAATGAATGAATGAATGAAATAAATAAATAAATAAATAAATAAATCTTTTTAAAAAAATGAACAAATATAACCCATTTACTACATGTGTACTTTATTTTAATAACCAAAGCCGGTAAGAACTTGTAAACTCATTTGGCTTGTGGTCCTGGTTTCAGCTTCTAACACAGTAAATGGTAGCTCCATGCTCTGGGCACAGTAGACATTCCATTTACATCAGGGATGCTGGTTATGGTAATGATTCCACAGTGATGGCCTGTATACTGATTGGCCCAACATTGCCTGAGAGGAACCTGAACCCACCACCAGCTTGAGAGGTTAAAAGACTACCTGTCACTAGAGCATCAGGGTTTCTAAACAATGGTTCTGTCCCATTCACTGATGAAATTACACTAACTACACAATACAGATGTGACACACCTTAACTTTCAAAGACCTGGAAAGTCCAAATGTTGGGGGAAAGGGAAAGAAAACAAAGAAGAAAGTATGAGTCACCCTAAATGCCAGTGACAAGAAGAATCCCTCTGGCTGGAGGCCAATCAAGAAAGGCTTCCTGGGGAAGGTGGTATCGGGGCTGAGCCTGACCGATGGGTAGAAATCTATGCACACAGAGCAGGAGAGAAGATTCACCAGGTAAAGAACACGGTGTGACCACAGGCTCAGAGGAAAGAAGGCTGAAGAACAGGGGGAGGAATAGGAGGAAATAAGCCTGAAAACTAGATTCAGAGCAGAGAGAGGAAGCCCAAGAAGATTACACTCATCACCTTGGATGGACCTGGTAGGATATGGGTGTTTCAGCTAAGTTTTTTTAAACAAGGGATGGCATAAGCTGGGCTTTTCCTCAGGGTAAAAGATCAGCTAGCAAAGTAGGACATGTTGGAGAAAGGAAGGACTGGGGATGGGTGACTCTCAGGAGTCTTCACTCATACACCGCTTCACAGATACTTATTGTGCACCACTATGTACTAAGTGCTGTTCACATGCTTCAGATGTATTAGTGAACAAGACAAAGATCACACCCTTGAGTTTACACTCCATTCGAAGAAAACAGAAAAGAAACGATAATATAGATCAGCAAATTACAGAGTATGTTAGAGAGTGATCAAAGTTATGGGGAAAAAAGAAAAAGCAAAGGAAAGCAGAGTAAAGGAATCAGGAGATCTGGAGGATGGGGAGGGCACAAAATGTGGTAGTGCACACAACATCAAGGTGAACTTCACAGAGAAGAAGAGACACAAATTGAAGAAGGAGCACAAACTGTAGAAGGAGAGGGCGAGGGCCCAGCTGATATCTGGGGAGAGGACTCTGCAGGCGGAGGAAACAGGCCAAGCAAAACCCCGAGGCAACAGAGTGCCTGGCGTGTTCTAGAAGGAACAAAATGAGGTCAGTGTGCCTGCAGCAGAATGAGCAAGGGGAAGGCGAAGCAACCAAGTCAGAAAGGTAAAAGGGACTTGACTTTTCTTTTTGGAGAACAGGAGCCTGTGCCAGGTTTGGGGGCACAGGAATAACAGGATCCAACTTAGGTTTAAAGGATTGCCCCTCAGTCATCAGTAGGAGCACCACTTAGAAAGCAGTTGTAGTAGTTCAGACAGATGATGACAGTGGCCGGAACCAGGGCAGTAGCAGGGGGAAATGATAAGAGGAGCCTGTGCTCCAGATTTGGGTTGTGGGCGGGATTCCTGATGAACTGGATGTTGGGTGTGATGGAAATACAGGAGTGGCAGATGACTCCAAGGTGCATTAGGCACATCAAGGTTACAGCTATTGAGGATCTTCACTAGGGCTGTAGCTCTGAGGAGCGGAGGCAACCAATGTAAGCCATGTTGTGACATGGAAAAGACCTGGCCACTCATCTGAACACAGGAATGGCAGACAAGGAGGCCAATTCATGGCTACATTCCACATCTTTATTGAGACTCGACTCTGCTGGGCACGTGCAAGGCCCCAAGGGGACAATGGTGAACGAGACAGCATGGTTCCTGACAGTGGAATGCGCTGACCAGTGGTACTCATGATGCAAACCAAAAATGTAATGGTTATTGCTTTAATTATAGTGTCAATAAATTAATATGCAAGTACTAAACATTAAATTGGATATACAATTAATAAATATGTAATATATAATATGTATCACATGAAATAGTATAATAAAATATACATTTAATATCAATGTAATTTGATTTTAATAATTGAATTATATTTAATTATTAATACTATTGTTTAATATTTATATTAATTAAAATTACTACAATACTCCAGGCCAACTATTGCATTTGACAACAGAGATTTAAGACAAACCAGAACCAGTGAGAGAGTACCATTGTAATCTTGAGCAGTGAGAGCCTCTGCAGTGCTGGGAGCAGAGGGTGGGAAACCAGCAGGGACAGGAGCCCCCAGCCCTGCCTGGAGGCTGACTCCTCCACTGGCCTCATAGCAGGAGAGGGCGATACTGTGAACTAGAGCTAAAAATGGGGTGTGAGGAAGAGGGGAGCAGGCCAAGTCAGGGGCTCACTCGGGACAGGCTGGTATAGACAACCCCAAGGTTTCAAGCCTGAATTATGAACTGTTGGATCTACAGGCTCTCCATCTGTGTTGGTCACCATCGTGTCCCCAGGACCTAGCATGGCACCTGGCCCACAGCAGGCTCAAAAAATATATTTTGAATGGGGACACCAAGAGAGAGATGTACTGACTTCTTCTGGAGGACAGGTTACAGGAGAAAAGAATTCACGAGTCTCCCAACAGCAATGCCAGGGTGGGTGGTCTGAGAGGGGGAGTCGAGCCAGTGCTGGACTCTTGGCAGCATGGGGCTGACATTCTGGAAGCATCCCCCATAGTGGGCCCAGAAGTACCTGTATTTCCTGCATGCTTTCCTCCTCTCTGGCATCCACCTTCTTCTCAACACCCTCACCACGGAGCAAGGCTTCCAGGGTGGTGCTTTCTGAGGTAAAGCCATCCTTCTTCAGGGGAAGCTCCACTTCTGACAAGTAAAGACAGAGAAGTAGGGTCAGGCCATTAGAAGCAGCAGGGACAGGAGGGATAAGAGGGACAGGAGGAATAAGAGTGACAGGAGGTGGCACTTGAGCGCATGCAGGAACCTGAGACCCGGGTAGGGCTAGAGGCGGCCTGCCTCTCTCCTCTGGGTGGAACAGCCACACCGGAGTTGGGTCTGGCTTTTCCATCTCCTGTTCACAGTCTCGGAGAAGATTCCAGCCCTGCCCATATCCTCGCAGACAGCAGAGGCAGAGCAGCAGAGCACCAGATAGACAGTGATGGCGAGCAAGGCACTCGGGGATGCCAGGACCCTTTTCTACATCTACAAAGTGAAGAGAACAATGCCCAGTACCCATAGGGCCACCTTGTGGGGCATAAGTATGTCCCTTCACAGTAAAGTGCTTTGAAATCCCTATAGCGATACACCAATGTCAGCCTTGAATCTTAGTATTCTCTCCCTCTACCCCAAGTCTTGCCTGGCAACTCTGTGACCTCCCCTCAGCCATGCTGGCTGCCCAGCTCTGGGTTGCTCCATGAGAAGCTATTTCAACCCCAGAGAGGCTGTTCTCATCAAGGGATACAAAGACCACTAAAGCCAAGGAAAAAGAAGAGGGAGCACAGACACCTAACAGATCCCAAACTGATGGCTGGGAGCTGCAGTGCCTGCACACCAGGACACTTTTTCTGAAGATGTCAGGTACCAAGGGCTTGAAGTCATGAGGCCAGCTGAGCAGTGTCAGCCAGAGTCAGCCCTGCCCATGAGAGAGACCAGAGAAAGAAGCTGCACTCCTTTCCCAAGATGTCCCCCAAATTCTTAACCCAAAGGAAGATTGTCTTTGTTTTTGTTACATTAAAAGCAGAAACCTCTAAATAAATAAATAAATAGATAGATAGATAGATAAATAAATAAAATAAAATAAAATAAAATAAAATAAAATCAGAAACCTCCGGTACAGGTGATTTTATTTTAATTTGCTATGAAACATTCCTCCGATGTCTCTTCTGATCCTGTACCTCATACCCGCCCTGGCAATTAGATGCATGCCCCTATCGTGTTACCAGGTAAGATGAGTACAAGAACATGAGGGATTGGTGCCCTAGAAAACCGTCAGGGAACGAATGGCTTGTATGTATGGGGGAACAGAGAGTTTAGTGCAGGGACTATCTACAGAGGTGTGGCCAGGAATAAGGGAACAACATGGAAAGGTGGAGCACGCCCCGGCAGTTCACAGTGGGAGCCATTACTACTGCTATTCCTGCAGGGACAGAGGGAGGGCGTATGTAAGAACCTGGAGAGATCTGTGGCTTGCATCCTCAGTGAGCTCATGAGAGAGAGAACCACGGTAAAGGGATGCATGGCCCAATCTCTCTCTTTCCATCCTCGTCTTCCTGCTCTGCCATCCCATTAGCCAACCTTAACTAGACACCTGAGGGCAAGGAAGCCTCACTGACACAGCACACCAAGGTCAGCTTCCTGGGGCCCAGGGCAGTGCCCTAGGATGAAGAATGGATCTGGAGGGGGGAGGGGGGAAATGGAAATGACCAGCACAATCCAGCCCTGCTCTACTGGGCTTTATTCTACTCAAATAAAACTCACGTACCCCTTCTGCCTCCTCAGAACCAGACACAGGCTGACCAGTCCACAAGAAAGGGGTCTGGGGTATCTCATTAAAACTGAAGGAATCCACACCTACAAGTGACCAGCCCCCAGAAGAAGAAGGTGGGAAGGAGAAACAGTATCTTAAAGTCCCTTGAGAGACAACAAGGTCTTTGGGATTTTTTTTTTTTAACCAAAAAAAGGCAAGCAGAAGATCCACCTCCATCAAGAAGTACTACTGCCAAATCAACCACCCCTGAAACTCGTCCATACACCTGTTCACTCAACAAACATTTACAAAGAACCACTGTGCTGCAACTAGGCACCCAGGAGGTGTGTCAGATAAAGACAATCCTGGCCTTTGGGCGATTTACAATCTAAAGAGACAGACATTAAACACCGCATACAAAATAAATAAGCAATGACAAACTGTCGTAGGAGCAATGGAGGAAAACAACAGGGTGAAATGTAAAGAGAGAATACAGTGGGGGTTTGCTTTAGATCAGGGGGTCAGGGAAGGCCTAGGCAATGAAGTCATGTTGAGGCTGAGTGTCAGGAAAATAGTCCACTGTCTGCTTTAATGAGTGCAGAGCGTGCAACTCCAGAGCCTGCTCTGATGACATTACTTTTTCTTAAGTCAAAAAGACTTCCAAACATCTAATATAAAACAATTAAAGTGTGTTGCCTCATGTCCTGACTTCAGTCAAAAGAGAACAGCTGGTCACCATCATTTAAACCTATACACACACACACACACACACACACACACGTATACATATATATGTACATGCATATATATATGTATACATATATGTATGTATGCTCACACCTTAGTATCCCCCTTAGCCTCTCCACACTAAATAAATCTTATTTCCTGAATTGTGCAGCATCTTAGAGCTGAAAAAAGCCTTACAGATCATCTGCTTTAATCATGTCATTTATAAATGAGTGACCCAAGGCTCAGAGAAGTTCAGTAACTTCACAGAAAGCCACACAGCAGAACAAAAACATAGCCAAACAATCTTTCCTAGATGCCATTAAGATCATGTGAGAGCCCCTTATTAGTAGTTTGCAGGCCCAGGCTGAGCCCCAATGGGCGCTGATACGCTTATGTACATGCAGAGTGCTCGGCACACGGTAAACGTTCAACATGTGGTGGCTGTTCTTATTGCTTAACCCCCACCGCCACCCAAGAGGTGCGCACAGTTACTAACCCATTTCACAGCTGAGGACACTGCAGCCTAGGGAGGTATAGAACTTGTTTAATATCACACAGCACCCAGCCTTGACCCGTCTGCCTCCAGAACCCATTCACATACTCTAGCTTGTACAGATGTCACTTTATCTCTCTTTGGTTCTTCCTCAAAAAGTTCTTTTCCAAACCTTTGGGCATTTCCACTACATCCCCAAACTCTCTTCATAGTTTTCATATTTCAAGATGAAAGATAGATCTTTGCTGAGGCTGAGAGCAGGTCTGTGTCACAGTTCGGGCTCTGTTCTATGTGAACATCCCCATGTGGTGTTCACCCCTTCTGCAACACTACTGACCCCACACAGAGCTTTCCATCCACTTCCTCCTCCTCCTCCTTCCTCTCCTGCTAAATACTCCTCCATCCTATTTTCCCATATTCAGCCTACTCTCTTGGTCCTCTGCTCACTTACCACATGCACACAGTAGAAGAACTAAGAGAGAAAAAAAGAATGAAATTGGGAACAGTGATATGGGCTACATGCAAAGAGCCAGAAGGGACTTCAGTAGCATATAGAGTCCAATCCCTCAAGGAGGAAAGTGTAGCACAGAAAGGTAAGGAGCCCTTCCCAGGGTCACAGGGAAACTCCATGGCATTATCCTTGCCTAATTGCCAAAATATTTGATCAGCTCATAGAATTTCTGCTTTCAGACAGCCCTGGAGTCAAGCTATAGCCCTGCCATGTATTAAAGGACCATGGGCTAGTTACTTAGACCTCTGAGTCTCTGTTTCCTTACATGATAAGTGAGGGTGATCACAATATTTCATTGTATTGATGTGAAGATTAAACAAGGTAATACACCACATAAAGAAACTCTCAGAGATCCACAAAAAAAACCAGCATGGAAGCATGGAAACAGAGTGGAAAATGAAGCTTATCAATTTTTTGTTTGGGTTTTGGTTTTCCCATTCAAAACTTACAATCAGAAATTTGATTGTATATGTGAAGAGGCTGGGATCTTTGGTCCATATTCCCCATAAATGCTACAATTTATTACTGTTGAAGTTAAAATAATCCTAATTTTAATGGTACAGCAGCATGGTCCAATAGAAATACAATGCCAGCCACTTATATAATTTTAAGCTTTCCAGGAGCCACATTTTAAAAACAAAGAACAACAGGTGCAATTAATTTTAAAGTTTTCTAATACACTATATCCAAAACATTCTCATTTCAACATGTAATAAATACTAAAAAAATTAATTCAATATTTTGCATTCTTTGATGTGCATTGAGTCTTCAAAATCTGGTATTTATTTTATACTCACAGCACATCTCAATTCAGATTAGCCACATTTCAAGTGTTCCGTAGCCACATGTGGCTAGTGGCTACCGTATTAGTGCAGGTTTATACCATTAAAAGTAACATGTACTATGATTTTGTTTCCCAAAAAGTGGAAGGACATTAATTATGGTTTTTTTTTAAATATTTTATTTATTTATTCATGAAAGACACACACAGAGAGAGAGAGGCAGAGACACAGGTAGAGGGAGAAGCAGGCTCCCTGCGGGGATCCTGATGTGGGATTGGATCCCCAGACCTGGGATCACACCCTGAGTTGAAGGCAGACGCTCAATTGCTGAGCTACCCAGGCGTCCCCAAATATGGTTCTTAATGTGCCTTCTTCATACCCAGCTGAGCACCATCCCAGGACAGTGTTCTAGCTGACCACTGGCAAGCCCTGGTTTCAAAGCACTCTGGGTAAGGCTTGCAAGGTCAGAATGACAGGCTAACCAGTGCCCTCCCAACAAACCAGGAGAGGGTACATTCCCTGGCCCCTGACCACAGGAGGTCCCAGAGTGAAGGGAAAAACAAGGTAACAGGTCCAAGCTCTTGCACAACGTACGTCCCAGACATGCTATCGAGCCCTCAGGGATGTCATTGATTGTTTTATTCTAATACATTCCATCTAGAGATGGAATTTAGTAATCCTTTATAGGTGTACTCATTTTGACCCTCATACAAATTTGGGGACCACATAACCTGACAACAGCCATCAAACATTTAACATTAAAAGAAAATGATCCAAAACCCACACATAATTCATCTTTAAATTAGCCTGATTTTACACACAAGGATATAAACCCACGGATCGTTACTCTCTCCAGAGCGGCAGCAGCTGTCACCCAAGCCAGCCGCCTCCCTGGGCCCCCGTAAGCAGCTCTACCTCTACTTCTAATTGGGAACAGAGATACTCCTTGGGTGACTTCCAGCACGATCCATCACACCAGAGACAGCTTCTGTGCAAACCGAAGCAAATCGGTTTCCAAATAAGAAAAAACCTCCTAGACAAACAAGGATTGAAGCATAGAAAGTATTTTAAAAAAAAAGGGGGGAGGAGGCGAGAAAGAAACAAATGCATGAATAAAAGCAAAAAAAAAAAAAATTGCCAGAGACGAGCAGTGGCTTCTATCTAGGGCTGTGGACACGGCAGCCGTCCTCTCGGGTAGAAATCAAAACCACAGGCCTTTGACACAGGTGCCCCAAGCCTGCCACCCAACACACTGAAAGCAAAGCTTCCACTGGGTTGTTGGAGTCACTGAGCTCATTAACAGGATGCAGGCGAGATGAGCCCGAAAGTGCAACATGGGAGCACAGTGAGTAATTAAATCCCAGGCCATTTAAAAATGCAAACGCCTGGATGTCACCGGCTCACGGAGCCTCTGACTCCTCATGCGTTTTTTGGCTCAGGGTGGAGGACTGGGAACTTGCAAGTCATATATGGATTATAATAAAATATGCCATATAAAAAACAGATTAAGACAGTTCTTCTTTGGGGAAATATACAAACAGAGGAGCTGTCTGTTAGCTGTCGAGTTTGCAAGAGATACCATCTTTCGGGAGGCTGGGCTCTGCCAACAGACAGTCTGCCCCAAGGGAAATAGTGGTGAAACACCCCGACAAGGCACATCCATCCGTCCATCCATCACGGGCTCTCCGTGACGCCAGGGCCTGGAGACAGAGTAACGGTGCAAAAGGGAGTGAGAAACCCCACAGACAATGGCAGACGATCCTCCGGCTACATCAGGAGTGCACAGATTTTTTTTTTTTTTTACCTGCCTCTAGTTTTTGTTTAAAAATACAAATGTGCAGTTTTCTCTTCTGAGTGCTTATTATTGTTAAGGAGTTAAGTTCATCATATTTCCTTGGATTTGTACATCAACTTACACCAAGAAGCAGGGAGCTTAAGAATCGTTAATTCATTTATCCCCATCAGACTCTCAGGCTCATGAGGAGGGAGGTTGGGGGATGGAAATTGTTATCATTCACCCCACAAGGGAAGCGATTGGGGTGAGGCACAGACCAGAGCCTTTCCTGAGATGGTGGCAGGCCCAGGAATCCATCTGCTCATTCCTCAGGGGTGCCATTTGCTTGGCTACATGTGACTCCCTGTTTTGTGATTCAGAAAGCTCAAAATAGATGAGGTTCACATTGAGGACCCATCACCCAGGCTGCACCCTGCAGGCCCATGTTACCACCTGTTTCAGAATCCCAGGATATCCACACAACAGGAGGGCTGATTGTTTCCCCATATGGCCTCTGCCCCCACTCTTGGGTGTGCCCATCCACTCACCCCCAAGCCAACAAGCAAGGATGGGTCCTCGCACACAGTACCCAGGGGCAAGCCCATCAGATAAGCATTTCCCCACCCCAGAGACACAGAAGAACACCCCCTGCCAAAGGAAGCTCATCCCTGGGCTGGCTGGCAGGTACCAGGTCAGTGCAGCTTAGCAGGATGGGGTGAGGGAAGGGAGGGATGGTGGTGGCATACGGAGGGGTGATGGCTAACCTTGTGTTCAAGGGAATACAGACAACCAGAAAATGCAGGAGGCCGCTCTGGAGTGAAACCTCAGCTTTAGTTCCCCATGCCACACACTGGGCCTTGATCGGTCTTTCTCTCTCTCTCTCTCTCTCTCTCTCTCTCTCTCTCTCTCAAACTGGGGGATCAAAGCCCACTTCCTGGCGTTGCTGTGGGACCAAGGGAGACAAGGGACACAGAGCGCCTGCACAAGGGGCACGATGCTCAATCAGTGTGAAAGACCTCCCTTCTGCCTCCAAAGTGGAGGCACTTCCCTGCAAACTCCTCACCCTCTGCTCCTCTCAACCAGAGGAAGCAGAAGCCATGAGGCACAGCTTCCAGAGCCGGGGCCCGGGCCCAGGGAGAGCCGAAGCGAAGAGGCCAAGTCCAGAGCTGTGCTGAGGACAGAGGAGGCCAACAATGAAGCACAGCTCGAAGGCAAGATGCCAGCCCTGCTTTTCCAGGGTGGGCCCTGTCCTGCCGGCTTGGAAATCATGGCCAGAACCACATGGGAAGCGCCTTGCCCTCGCCATTCATTGGACAAATAAATGACTGAGCACTTACTATGTACCAGGTTCTATTCTAGGTGCCGAGGACACCGCTGTGAACAAGAGAGAAAAAGTCATGCCCTCGTAGAAACTGTGTCAGATACCTAAAATAAACGAGTGAGACCTTTGGCACAATAGACAATAGTCAGTGCTTGGGAGGAACACAGAGCAGAGGAGGGGATGTTGGAGCATCGGGGGAAGTGGGAGGGTGGTTACACTTTGAAATGTGGCCAGGAAAACACAAACCTGAGGAAGGGGGAGAGGGGGCATGCTGATATCTAAGAAAGGACGTTCTGGGCAAAGGAGTCATCAATACAATGACCCTTAAAGCTGGGGCCCATCTGCCTGGAGCACAGTGAGCCAGAGAGGAGAGTGCGAGACCTATCCAGAGTTACAGGGGCCTTGCAGGGCAGGCCACCGAGAGGAGGTTGGCTGCCACTCTGAGTGTGATCAGAAGCCACTGGAAGCTTCGAGCAAAGAGTGACATGCTGCTGCCTATAGTTTAGGAGGAACACTCTGAAAATAACTGATGGAAGGAAGGCAGAGTGGGGAGGCCAGTTGGGAGTTACTGCAGTATGTGTGGGGCCCCACCCACGAGCCTGGGGCTCAGGACAGGGCTGAGCATGACACAGACGAGCCCCATCTTCATGGCACTTACACCCTGGTTTCCAGATACATCCAGGGGGCAATATGTATTGGGAGCAGACCCCTAACCCCTGGCCTGGGGCCGTGGGTTGGGGGGTGGGGAGAGCATCCCTCACAGTGAACCAGGATAGAGGGCAGGTGCAGAGGCCAGGTGCCCCACACTGAGTGGCAGAGGTATGGAGCAAGTCCACAGAGGAATAGCAGACTGGCCAAGGCCATGGGCAGGAGAAACGAGCCAGTCAGACAGGCCTTGCCTAGCACACCATGGGGTGACAGGTGTTGGTAAGAGTGGGGAGGAAGCCTTCCAAGTTGACCTCTGTGCCCTGGGCAACAGATGCCAGAGTTCTGGGACACAAGGGGTGACTTTTGCAAGCTGTGGGTTTGGTAGAGATGGATCCCATGGCCAGGTGCCAGGTCTTCTGTCCTCGGTGTAGAAGGTTCCAGATTTGGGGCTTTGTAAAAGACTCAAAGGCAGAATGCAGTCCCATTCCAGGCCAGACTGCACATGCTCTTCCAACAACAGGCACGTCACTGGTCTGGAGACAGACACGGCAAGACCCCTGCGGCCCACCCAGCAGTGCAGCCCGGAGATGGCATCTCGGTGGAAGCCCTCCAGGGCCAGCCTCCCTCGGGATGCTCAGAACAGCCCGATGATGTGAGCGAAGCAGCTGCCATGGTCTGCCTTTCACAGCCGGCGAACCAAGGCCAGAGGTGTTAGGTAACTGCCCCAAACCACACGGCCAATGGGTGGAGGGGTCTGAACTTGAACCCGGGCCTTGGGAGCCTTTGGTGCCTTTTCTCATGCAGGGCACAGCTGTGGGGCACAGCGAAGGACCCTATAACCTAAGACCAAAGAGAGGCAAGATGGCAAAGCCGGGACAGGAAGCCCAGGCTTCTCTCTGCTCAGTCTCCCTCATCTGTGATGCGGGCCTGCTGAGAAACACCACGTTCTCCGAGACTGGGGTCCAACACCGGGCACCCCCCTCTCCTCTACCCCTTTCATAAATCTTTACTGCCCACCTACTATGTGACCAGCCTGTTGCTGGGCGCTGGGGATACAGACGAAGGAAGGCGGGTCCCTACCCTCCAAGCGCATACGTCCCCGTCGGGAGGGACACTGTGAGCAGGCAGGGGGTAACGGGGTGGCTTTGGTCTGATGACCCATGCTCTAAGCGTGCTGGGATGGCACATGTGACCACAGAGACCCTGCGGCAGCTGTGCCAGCTGCCCCAAGGACACGTCCTCTGCCAGACCCAGCTCCCGGAGCCCTGCGGGGTGCGCGCAGTGCTGAGACGACCCCGGCTCGGTCCCCCAGCCTGCCAGGAAGGCAAAGAGGGCGCCAAGAGTCGCAGCGTGAGGCGGGGGGGCCGGAGTGGCCTGCCCACCTCTCCCCGGCTCTCCTGCTCCTGAGGCCAACGAGAGCTAAAGGAGCTGCTGTTGCAAACCTCCAGGATGGATGGCTGCGGGCTCTGACACTGCAGGAAGGAGATAAATGACTGGTCATTTCCCCCTGATGCACTTGAAGGCATCCATCCTCCCAGCTGTACCAAGCCCAGGGAGCCCCCCGCACAGAGCCAGATAAGCCCTGACAGATGCGGGTGGGAGCCGGAGTGTCCTTCCCCTCCGAAGGACACAGCCAGACTCCTCTGCAGGCCGGGAGAAGGTCACGGTGTCCACTGGCGCACACCTGGCTGGGGGCTCCACGGGTCCCTTCCCTCGCCAAGCATCTCGCCCACCCCCACCTGGCTCATCCCTGCGAGGAGCACCCGGGAAAGGGGGAGGGCGAGGGGCAGAGGGAGCCAGCTGACAGGCTCATCAATCTCGGGCTACATGCTTGGCACATCGGCGTTCCTTAAGTGGCTCCCGGACCGGGAGGGTGCTGGAGGAGTCAGGGGGACTGTCTGGAGGAGAAGAGAAATCGCGCCGAACATCAGAGAGCAAATGGTGGAAGAAGCCTGGAGACTATTAAAATGTGGGCCATGTACAAAAGCAGTAGGGAACTAATTAAGATGCAGGATTTGCAAAAGCTGGGGAAGTTGGCCGCAGCCTGCTCCCATCTGTGGAGTTCTGGCAGTTTAGTGCGGCAGGGACAGCACCCTAGGCAGGCGAAACAGGCTTCTCCACCCCTGGCAGGCAGGCAGGACCCAAGTCCTCTCTGCCTGGACTGGCCCTCTTGGTTGGAGCGGGGGGAATCCTCCTGAGGGTCCTCGTGACCTGCTTGTTGGTCTGCTGGGGCAGCCTCCGCTTTGAGGCACCCTAGCCTACCATCTCCTCGGGGGTCCTGTCCTTCTGCTTATGTTCCCCCAACGACGTGTGGTGGGTGGTGACTATCCTGGTCATTCATCCCCGGTCATTGAGTGGCTGCCAAAGAGAAAAAAAAAAAAATCCAAGGGAAAGAACCAGAACCCTATTATTCCTGGCTGCCTTCCCTCCCAACACCCTTGGAATTTGGCAAGGGGGGCAAAGAGCCGTGTTGCTCCCCAAGTATCCTGGAGCAGGAGGGATTTACAAGGCCTCAGGTACATTCCAGAAGCAGAAAGAACATCTGTTGTAAAGCCCTGTTGGTCTGAGAACAGCACCACAAACTTGTGTGTTGGGTCCTGGAGCAACATGGCGCCAGTTCCAACAGGCTCTCCCTTGGGGTTCTCTCCTTGGCCTCCCCACTGTTATGCCCCAGGGGAATTCACTTCCTAATTCAATGCCACAGTTCTCCAACCTCTAAAACAAAGAGAAAACCTACCCTAGACCAGGGGTACCAAAAGGTCTGGGGTCGGAAGATGCTAAATTGATCCAAGCAGACCATCCAAGCATTTAATCCAAAGAGACACAAGTAAAAGTTTGTTCTCAGCCTTTTTCTTTTCTTCAAACACACAAGTGCACGCACACACATACACACACACACACACACACACACACAAAGTGAAGTTAAAGGCCTCTTTTTTTAATCAGCTGGCTTTTGCCCAACATCTGCCCTGCTCCAGGGCCTTCTGGTGGATATTTACTATCCACCTTTCTCTCCTGCCAGCTCGGCTCCCCCTTCGCAAGGACAGAGCTCCATTCTTGGGGAAATGGTCCAGGGGAGGCCCCCTCTCTGGCACCAGGCCTCTGCCCCAGTCTTCACGTTGCCTGAATTGTGATGGCTGTGCCTTGAAACACCTTGCGTTCGCCACTGCAGCCAAGTGCAAGCTGCAGAGAACACTGAACTCCATTGTCAGTCGGCAGAGAGAAATAATGTTGTATGTGTTGTCCTTCAGACGCCCAGGCAAGTAGGAGGTTGCAAGATATTTATTCAAGACAGATTGGAGGGGTGATGTTAGGCGTGAGAAACACATAGGTCCAGGGACACAGAGTGTTTCCAAGTCCCAGAGAGCTCTCCCCAGCTCTCAGCCCCATTCCACCCGCGCCCGGACACATTTTTATTTTCGGCAAGTGGTGAAGAAACACCAGCAGGATGGCATATTCACTGTGAGGGAGACGGGATGAGGACAGCAGGATTGGGGGTGATCCATCGGTGTGTGATCTAGCCCTGAACAATGACTGAACGACAGCAGAGATGATCCGCCTCCCCACCCCTCACCCTGAGATGTGTCCTCAGTCCAGATGAGCTCTGTACCTTGGGGGGGGGGGCGGTATTGAACCAGAGATAGATGGTCCTGCAGCCCTGTCCTCAGACTTTCCCCAAAGTCCCTCAAGATTCCTAATCTATACCCCTCCCCTTGCCTTGACCTGCTTTCCTGATGGAGCTCTCAGCTCTGCAGACCTGAGGTCAAGGACAATTCTTACCTGCTGGCCTCTGTTGCTGAAAGCTGCCTACCACCACTGGCAGGATTCAGGCCGGGACACAAAGGAAGACAGGAGGTACAAAACCTGATGTTGGCAAAATAAATTGCTTGTGGCATCTCCTCATTATCCATAGAGGGGCCTGACATGGAAGGAAACTCATGCCTTGAGACAATTGTGCTCCAGGCCAGTGCCCCCATCTCACAAATCAGGGGACATCCTCTCCCTCTCCCCCAAGGAAATGAGGGTGCTGACAGTGGAGCCCAAGGGAGGCTCTGAGCATCACAGACATAGCTACATTCCTGGAGCTTGTCAAGGGGACTTCAGGGGACTCACAGTGGGAGGCTGGGAGGGAAGAGAGAAGACAGGATGGTACCATAGGTGCTGGTTGGTAGAGGGGTGCCAAGGATTGATTGGTTCATTCATTGGTTTTCTTTCGACATAGACTTAGTCTTCTAGTTTCCATAAATTTAAAGAGATTCAGCTCAGGTTAGACAAATTGATTATCGATTTTCAGCAAGGTTTGCCCAAAAAGGATTATACATAATGTTGTGCAATTTGCTTTTCTTTTTCCACTTAACAATATGTCTTAGATATCTTTCCATTTTTTTCCTACTCATGTCTTTAAAAGACAAAATATTATTCCATTTTACGAATATACTATATATTTAACTAGTCCCCTATCAATGGACCTTCTGGTTGTTCCCATGCTTTGTTGTTATTACTGTTGTTGTTGTTGTTGTTATGAACAATGTCACAATGGACAACTTCACACATTGGAAATATACGTTTGTGTATAAGATAAATTCCCAGCAGCAGAATTTCTAGGTCAAAGGTCAAGTGCTTTTTAAATCCTGATAGGTACTAAGCATTGACCTTCAAAAGGTTATACCCAATTCCAATGCAGTGTGTGAGAGAGGAGATCCTTAGCCTCTCCCCCAGCTCTGTTCCTTCAACTGCTCTCTATCCCTGGGAAGGTAGGCCTTCATTCACCCAGATGGCTGCCCCTGCGTCCTAGGAATTTGCAGCAAATCCCCCAGGGACTCTCCCCATGACTCTACCCCAAGTCACACTCAAAAATGCCAACCAAAACACCTAGTTCTCTTTGAACCCAGATCAAAAAATAAGAGGCAGTCATTTAAAAATACTGTCTGAATTGACCCCATGCTTGGAAGACATAACATCCCAAAGGAGGGAAAGAGTCCTCTCAGCTGGAGACTGCATTTTATAAACCGAGGGCAGAGCCATGGAAAGGTGGGGACCTGCCAAGGGGACAGACATGCCTGAGATCCAGCTTGTGCTCTACTTAACCCACCCGGAGGGGGCACCTTCTACTTTTGCACAAACGTACCATTCAGAGGAGCTGAGGCCCTGAATGAAGGCCCTTTCCTGACATCCTGGCTTGTGTGAAAAATTCAAACTCAGACATGTGGTTCCTCGAGAAAAAGAGTGATCCGTGCTGCTTCATGTTCTCTAGATGGGCCCTGATGCTTTGAGGTCTGAGGCCGAGGTGCCTTATCACCGACTCTCAGGCCGTCCCTTGGCATCTTCATTCCCAGCCTGCGGTGGCAGGCCAGTGCAGTGGTAGTTTGAGAGCCTGGCCCCAGTAGAATGAACTCAAAATGGCATATGGAAATGACAAACATTTGGCCCATGGCTTTGGGGGTCGGGGTTTTAGCAGGCTTAGCAGTAGATCTGATCCCCCAAAGAGGGGACACAAGTTCACCTGAGAAAGAGCTCGGTTATTTATTGCCGGCCTGGCTGTTTATGTTTCTCAGTGCCTAGATGCCAGCATGGAGGAACGAGCCCACCTTGGGGGAGCCCAACTTACTTAGGATCTTTGGCCACATTGGGATATGGTTACACCATATGTGGTTACCAACTGGCACTCAATTTTTCCAGAGAGGGTCCTCCCCCAGGAATCGAGTCATCTCAGGGGCTGGTCTTTATCAGCCTAAGACCTGGAGCAGCCACCTGAGCCTCTGTCCCAAGCATGAAGGCAGAGGCAAAGGAAACCTTTCAAAGGATCACAGATAGAGGCATGATGTGCTGGTGGGCACTTGTCTCCAGCAAACCACCAGCCCCAGGGTTCTTCCATTTCCCACCACCCACAGGTCATGACAGGCCCAAGGATGGGGCAAGTCCAAAGCCAGCTGTGACGCCAGCTGCTCCACATTCAGCCGCTGGGAGGCCAGTGTGCTCGAAGTAAATGTAGACAAAAGGGCCAGACACTCATAAAATAACTTCTCCCTCAGTCTCACCAACAATGAGACTGTCAGTTCCCAGATATGTGAGCAGCACAGTAAACCTTGCTTGGCTCTGTCCGCAGCCTGATTTCCCTAACATATAAAGCGGGCTTTTTCTACTGTTACACCCTCCTTCCTTCTCTGCCTCCCAGGGCTATGGTAAGGACCAAAGGAAATGCTATAAATGAAAATGCTTTGTAAAGGGCTTTGCAAATTACAGTGTGCTGTTCAGACACTGGTTATGATGATGACGATGATGATTCAATCAGAGTTCCCCATCCCCTGGGTGGCAGTGATTGGTAGGACACACATAAACCCAGCCAGCTAATCAGTCCTTCCCAGGACTTCTCTGCCACAGCCATGGAAGGGAACTGCTTTCTGCTGAGTCTAATGAGTACTCAGTCTGGGGCTGCTGAAGCCACCCTGCCTGCCCCATGAGGAGAAGAGAGTTAGAGGCAGAAAGAGGCTCAGAGCCCTCACTATGATGTTTGAGCCCCTGGATGCAGCTATGCCTGAAACCAGGCCAACTTTGAGATTTACCATTACATGAACCAACTTCCCTTTGGTTTTTCCCTAGGTTAGTTTGATTAGATGTCTGACATTTATAACTAAAGGAATTCCAACTATCTCCTGGGTACATTTTAATCATTTTCATATTAGTTTTATAATCATAAAATAAAGTTTTTAAAGGAAAAGTTTTGCTAAAGTTTTTCTAAGTTAGTGTACCTATGGGCAGCATAAAGAAGCAAAAAAAGCAATGAACAGCGAAAGCAAACAAGTGGATTCTCCACTTGTTTCCACAGGAATTGCTGTGTGATTTTGAGTAAGTCTCCCAACCTGCCTGGACCTCATAAAATAAGGAGTTGGAGTTAATAGTATCTGAGGTATTTTACAGCACAAAATATCTTCAACTCCATAAAAGACAATCCAATAGTCTAATACAAAGTATTCTTAAGAAAGCTTTCTAGGGGCACCTGGGTGGCACATTCAGTTAAGCATCTGACTCTTGGTTTTTGCTCAGGCCATGATCTCAGGGTCGTGGAATTATGGGAGCAAGCCCCGAGTCAGGCTCTGAGCCCAGGATGGGGACTGCTTGAGATTTTCTCTCCCTCTCTCTCTGCCCCTCCTGCTCATGCTTGCACTCTCTAAAATAAATAAATCTTTTAAAAAGAAGACTTTCTACATAAATATTAAGAATAAAGACTAACAATTTAAAATTGCTGTCAAGTATTTATTTTAAAAACTTTTAAACTGACAAGTTATGTATGAGATGTCCTCACATATGAAATTTAATAGAAATTCATATATGAATATGAAAATATTCACTACATCTCTAGTTAAATTGGAAGGATTGGAGACAAAACTTGGGAACAGCCTGGTTAAAATAGCTGCGGTACATTCATACAATAGAATATTGTGCAACTGTAAAAAAGGAATGGGGAAATTCTTTATGTATTGATATGGCCGATGCCCGAGGCACATTTTTAAATGGAATGGGCAAAACACAAGGTGGCTGTGCTATGTCAAAAGACGAGGAAAGGTCATATGGATGTAACTCTTGGTGTGTACATAGAAAATCTGAAGAATCTCAAAAAACTGGTGCCACTGATTACCTAATTACCTCTTTGGAGACCAGGTCTTATTTTTCACTATACAATATATCCTTCAAATGTCAAAACACATGACTGTGTTGCTTACTCAAATTTTTTAAATTTTTTATTAAAGGAGTAAGGAAGGGGGTATAAGAAAGGGCAAAGACATATGACTTAGGTGATCCTCATGGTTAATCTGAAGCCCAACTAGGAATCCCAAGTACCACTGTGCATATGTACAAATGGGGAAATATACCCAGAGGAGTATATACTCCAACATGGAGACATATCCGGCTAATGGATATATCTCAATAATATGCTCCCTTCAAAATCCACACAGCCAATCTGGCATGTAGTCAACCTCTTGCTATTGTAAAGCTCTGGATGGGGTTGAATTAAACTGATCCAGGGAAGGATCAAGCCAGGGATTACCTCCTCACTCATCCATGGAACTTCTAAAAGAACAGGATCAATGATTCTGGAACAAAGAAGGAGGAAGTCCCACCTCCAAAATAAATTGTTCATACCAATAATCATTCATGTTTAATAAAGAAACACAGGTGATGGGGAGTCATGCCATGCAGACTTCTGATCTGGCCACCTGTAAGTCTTTAAAACCAGTGTTTCCCAAACTTCAGTGTGCATCATGGGAAATGGGTCCTGGGGACCGATCCTGGGGATATGGTAAAATGCAGACTCTGACTTAGCAGGTCTGGGCTGAGGCCCAAGATTCTGCAGCTCTACCAAGCTCCCTGAGGATGCCTGTGCTGCCAGTCAAGACCACACTTTGAGTGTAGTTCTAGAACCACCCCAACCAATATGGGCACCACTAGCCATGTGTGGCAAATGAGCACCTGAAATGTGGCCAGTCTGCAATGAGATGTGCTAGAAGTGTAGAGTACACACTGGAATTAAAAAACAATACAAAAAAAAGAATGTACAATAGCTCACTCATAATTTCCATATTGACTACATGCTAAGATGATAATATTATTGCTATGTTAGGTTAAATAGAATCTATAATTAAAACTAATTTCACCTGTTTCTTTTTCCCTTGTTTAATGTGGCTACTAGAAATATAAAATGACACATGTGGCTTACATTATACTCCTGTGAGATTATACTGCTCAGAGAGACGTGACTCTCTGACAGCCTGAGTCTCGGGAAGTTTGGAACAACCTCAGTCACCATCCTGAAGGGTTTGCAAGGGTCTGTAAATTCTGTAGGGCCATTGAGAACCTAGATGGAGCTCATTGAAAAATCTAGCCTCCACCCATCTCTAACAAATAAAACTTCTACGATGAGTGAAATCTGGGTTAAAGTAACAATCAAAACAGGCTTAACCATAGAACCATGAGTAAGAGCATCCCAAACAACTGTAAATAGCGATTTTGCAGAGAAAATGCTGCGTGGGAAGGCAGGCGTGAGGTAACCTTGCCAAGAAGCCAGACTTAGCCAGGTCTGCGTTGTCTGGTGACAGTGGGAGGGGACACATCAGCTCTGCCTTTGTTCTACTTAACAGCACTGTTCCCACCACACTGAGTCACCTCCCAGCCCTAGAACCCCCAAAACCAGGGGCTCCCTTAAAACTAAAGACCCAGGGTGAGGCACGCCTGGGTGGCTCAGTGGTTGAGTGTCTGCCTTCATTCAGCTCAGGGCATGATCCCAGGTCTGGGGATCGAGTCCCATATTGGGCTCCTCACAGGGAGCCTGCTTCTCCCTCTGCCTGTGTCTCTGCCTCTCTCTCTGTGTCTCTCTTGAATAAATAAATAAAATCTTTTTTAAAAAAAGAAAAAAAACCCAGGGCAATCACTTGGCCTTGGTCTGAAGGTAGCCAACTAGTCAGAAGTGTTCTAATGGGTCAGTAGCCTAGAAAACTAACCAGTTCCTTCTGCATGGCCATAAAGCAGTTAGCATCCCCTAGAGGCAAATTTTGAACTCAGACTCTTCCATCTCTGTGCCCAAGATGGTTCTATTTTTAGCAACCGGTCCTTTTCATATAAGATGCTCCTAAAGCTCTTTCACAATAAGGGGCTGGGGGTCCACTCTCCTCAGAAACACAGAAGCTGGGACAAGGTTTCTATACTTGAAACCACAGGAAGGTATCACACCACCCAAAAGAGCTACAGCCCCTTGGGCCCTGTTGGGAAAAGCATTCCTCCTGGGCCTGTTCCCACCCCTGCCTGCTTGCTTTACCACACGGGGTAGTGAGAGAGATGAGAGAAAAGGGAAGACACAAGACACCAGAGGGAAGAGATGCTCAGGTGGATACATGGACACATTTACACATGAGAATAGGCACAGAGGCACACCTTTGGGTACCATGGGCCAGGTTCACTCTCCCACAAAAGCTCTATAGACAAAGGAGCAAAGCAACCTTCTCCTGGGCCAGCCCAGCCCTCCCCACGTCTCCCACCACTGGGCCCAGCCAAGCTCCAGAGGGCACTGACCAGGTTTTATTTCCAGCAGCCGAAGCTTTGGATCCTCAGGCGGGTGCAATCTTCTCTTCTTACGCCAGCAGCGGGCAGGGTATGTGTAGAGCTGACCCGGGGCGAGGCCTATGGACAGAGACAGCAGAAAAGGTTAAAGGCTCCAGGCTAGAAGGAGCCTTGGAAACCTCCCTGTCCAGCCTTCTCACTCATAGTGAAAGGAAACTGAAGTCCAGAAAGGTAAAATGACTTGTCAAGGTCACACAGCTGGTTGATGGAAAAGCAAGAGCAGTATCTAGGTCATCTGACCCCAGGACCCTTGCTCTCTCTGCTCCACCGTGCTGCCTCCGTAAGCCCCTGACCATCATGGGTGACTCCATCACCACGACCAAGACAGTTCTGCTTCCTGGTCTGGGGAGATCAGAGGGACCTTTCCAGATTCAACCTCACTACAGTGTTTCCAAGGCAGTGGACCTCCAGCTACCACCCATCAATTGCCCCCCTACACAGGTCCATGTTTGCAGGTTTTCTGCAAAGCAAAGCAACAGAAATCAGTCTGCCTACCTATAGATGGCCTGAATCGAGAAACATTTCAAGGAAACAGAATCAAGGAGCCAGATCTCCTACCTACTAACTTTCTCCATCCACTACAAGCCTACTCTAGTGACCAGGCTTCTTGGCCTACAGAGCCAGCTTACTTCTATACCCCTGCCCATTTGCCTGGGACTTACAGAAAGAAATAGGCAAGAGTCCAGTGGCTGGGTTTGTATACCAACCACACTGTCTCTCTAGTGTCTCCATTTAGATTTGGCCTTTGGCTCCAAAGTTCCCCACCAGCATCATCTGTCATAACAACCACCCCGTGAAGAGACTTCTTACTTATTAGGCAACACGCTTATGGGGCCTCTGTGGCACATGGCATGGCAGCCAGAGGCCTTGGAGGAATGTGGACTTTCCACACTAGACTATGGTCCATTCCGAGAAAAAAGAGCAGGGGGTGGAGGCTAAGGGGAGAGGGAGAGGGGCTTAAAAGGGATCAGGTGATGTGCAAATTAAAAAGACTGCCTGTTGCACCCCAAAAGAAACCAGTGGAAGACAAGCAATTCACTCTTGCCTGGAGTCAAAAGCCTGGTTCATCCAGACAGGAACTTTGTCTTATACTCATCAGAATCCCCAGAACGAGAACTGTGTCTGACACATAGAAGAATCAAACTAAACATTTGCTTAATAAATGAGTAAACAAATACGTTCCAGTTTCACAGTAATCAGTCACAACTCAGTCTTCCGTAGGCAAATGGAGCATATGACAACTGTTAGACCCATGTGGGAAGGTCACATCCTAGGCCTGGGGCCATAGGGATATTAAATATCAGGACCCCATTTCCATCTGCTGTCTGCCATTTGGGGATCTTTTGCAGAGGTAATCTATAAGAGTTTCATTGCTATATATCCATTTATTCATTTTTCATTTTTACTAGTCATCTCTACCCATTTATTGTTTTGAGTCCAAAGCAGAGGCTTTACTTCCAGTACTAAAGGAAGTAAAATTTTCTAATTCTCTTTGTGTGCTAAGTTTCATTTCTAATCACATAGCTGCACTCACAGGTTGCAAGGCTATGAAGAAGTTGGAGGTCCCTACCCCTCCCCATTTGGGTTCTCAGAAACCATTAAGGGCCATGGAGCCTCAAGTTTCCAGAAAATCTCTGATGTCCTAAGTTAAGGGATTTTCATGCCCAAGAGTCATCCTAATACTCAATTTTGTTGATAGCTTCATAGCTTCTGCATAGTAAGAGGATCCCAAAGCTCTGAGCCTCCTGTGCTCTCTGAGGACCAGACTTGTGTTGATTTGGAGAAGACCAAATGAATCAAGCAAGACTGTTCTCCTTCTCATGAAAGGTCCAGTTTTGACCTGTCTTTGAGGGAAGGCATCACTGGGAATAGTTCAATCTTTCTGATGTGATTCACTCCAGCACCATGTCATCTCTGACCCTAGAAATCCTGAATGGCTGCATTGATTCTGGTCCCTTGAGCTACCCCTGAGGATAGTATGCCCCAGGACCCCAACAAAGGCCAAGTATAAGGGCTGACCCAGTACTCTACAATCCAGAACTGGTCCCACTCATCTTGGGTTAGTGATTCTTAATCCAGGCTGAACTCAAAAATCCAGACAGAACCTGGAGAACTTCTTAACATCAAGGCCAAAAATTCATGCCAGAACTACCTAATCTGAATGTAAGCAAGTGGAGGAATTGGGCCAACTATTTTTTTAAAAAACATATTATAGATTTTTCCAATGTCTGGCCAAGAACCTCTGGATGTCTAAGCATCATGTAGTTACTGCCTGGATATTCTCTCTGATGTACCAAGACTGGCTTCATGGCCTTCCTGAAAGCATCTCAAGGTTCCAGTGCTTCTCCCAAGGTGTTGTCATTAATTGCCTGCTTTCTGGACTGTCCCCCCTACTGGTTTTATAAGACCCAGGATGACAGGAACTGTGTCCATCTCTAGTATCCCCAATACTTAGCACAATGCCTGGTAGACATATCAAGAAGTACTTATCAAATAAATTCAACCAGAAATGCCTGGGTAGCTCAGTAGTTGAGTATCTGCCTTTGGCTCAGGGCCTGATCCCAGGTCCAGGGATCAAGTCCCACATCAGGATCTATGAGGCACCTGCCTCTCCTTTCATCTCTCTCTCTCTCTCTCTCTCTCTCTCTCTCTCTCTCTCTCTCTTTCTCTCTCTCTCTGTTTCTCATGGATAAATAAATAAAATCTTTTAAAAAATAGGAATAAATTCGACCAGAACTCAATCAAATTAAGAAATGCAGGAAGTGAATGACTTGCTATTCCTGGTTCCAGGAGACTCATCCACCCACATCCAAACCATCCCAGAGGGACCCCAGAGCTGGGCCCAGAAGTGTGTACAGAACCCACCCAAGATAGCAGTTTCTGTGCCTTAGGCTCCTTCTTGCCCCACAGACTGCTTCATAGTGTTCCAAACTGACCAAGAGCAGGTGAGTAAGAAGGGACTGGTCCAGACAGCACTCTCAAAAGACCTAGAAGACAAGAGGTCAAAATTGCCAACACTTGCCCAAGGGCCTATGCCCTCCCTGAGACTGCGGCCATGGCACTTGGTCAGCAGCATCAAGGAAGCCTAGGGTCGCTCAGTTTATAGCTTTAGACCCACTGACTCTCTTGGTAGTAGGTAGTTTGGCCAGAAGAGGGGATTGTTTTTATATCATTCTTTAACTTTCTCTGATGGATTACAGAAGGCCTGTGGTGTAGAGGAAGAGTACATGAGTCCTCATACCACCACTCCTGTAACCTTAGAAATATCACCACACATTTATGAGCCTGTCTCCTTATTCATAAGAACATTAATAATACTTACCTTACAGGGGCTGTTGTGGGGATTAGCTTATATTCAAGCCGAAGCTCTTTATAACTGAAGTCTTGTGCAAATGTCAGTTATTCATTATCATGAGTTAACTGGCTTAGATGAGTCTGGACTCTATGGCCATGTGGTAGGACAAGGCCCCCCACCCCTGCATGCCCATGCTGCTCTTTGCTCCTTTAGCCAAGAGGGTAGAAACAGGCCTCTCTTTGATGTCTGCCTTGACTCCACCTCATCTCAACAAGCAAATGGCCCCAGGAACTCTCTCAGGGCTCCAGCCCCCCTCCCTCACCCTCCTCCCTAGGCTGACAAGCACCAGGGTGCCTTTATAGGGCCAACGCATTCAGCCCTGGAGTTCCACTTATAGAGGGACGAGCAGAGCCCCGTGAGAGTTATGTTGTTTATCTCATTAGAACAGGAGGCACATAACTCAAAGCCTGTGTGTGTGGTAGATGGAGGAGGGAGGGAAGAGGGAGGAGGAGGGAGTCACAGCTGCAGCCAGGGAAATTAACCTGAAGGAGTGAGCCTGGGGCTAGGGGGAATAGGAGAGGGTGGGGGGAAAGAGGCAGGACACAAGAGCAGGGACTAGTCTTCGCTGGTAACCAAGGCCACAGCTACCCCTCCATTCACATACATCGCTAAGCAAACTGCTACTCTGTCACTTTGAGCTCCAGTTACACCACTCATACTCATGTGCAAGCATCTCTCTCTCTCTCTCTCTCTCTCTCTCTCACACACACACACACACACACACACACACACACACACACATGAACTCACACGCTTGTTGGAGGGAGAACTGTCTCCATAGAAAAAAATCAGCAGGATGGGTTTTGATGCCTGTATGGTCAGCAGACTCCAAACAAGTCGCTTATTACCAGCACTGACCAAATCACCAGGTAGATCCTAAGTGGCATTTTTATCTCTGACAGACACAGCATAAGCTTTAAGAATTCAATAGAAGTGGGATAGAAAAGAGAAGAAAGGATGATAGAGGGTAGGAACAGGGTTTGAAAAAGAAGGAAAGAACTGGGATGACTTCCTCTTCCCCCAACCAGAGTTCAGCAGTGGCAGTTCAAGACCACCCTGTTGCATCTCAGAGAGATGGACCAACAGCCACCACTGAAGACTCCCTGCAATGGAACACTCACTACTGCACAAGACAGACTTCCTGTGGTTGGTCAACTCTCATTGTGAGAAACAGTTTCACTTCACCCTCATTTTGAATCAAAATCTCCCTTCCTGTAACTTATGCCAATTTGTCCCCTCTATACCCAGGGTGGACAAGTGTCACCTATCTTCCAACCATCCATCCCATCTACCCACTTGGGTTTGAAGGACAGCAAACTGAGAAGCTAAGGAATGAGAGGGAATGGGAGTTACAGGAAAGAGGCAGTGACTATACCTACTCAGAACTGGGGGTAACACAATTCAAGGTTCCAAATTAAGAATCCAAATACTGCTTCCCTTTCATCATCTCCCCCTTGCCTACCCCCTATTAGATAGGAAAGGGATGGAACAGCTCTTTAGACTACTCTTTAGACCATCACTGCCATTAAAGAGTTCCTCTGCATATTGCTCCTACCACATACCTCCACAATGGGTCACCAACAGCCTCCATATTTATAAACAGATAATGACACAAGCCAGGGGTTCTTCACCAAGGCTGGGCATCAAAACTGCATACGTGCTTATTGAAAAAGGCAGATGCCTGGACTCCAGCCCAATCCTACTAAACAACCTACTAGAACATCAGAGATAACCAAGGCAATTGTTATTTGAAAAATTTTTGCATAAGGATCCTACTAGATCACTCTTACTTATATTTATACTTCCAAGGCTCAGGACATAACAGGTGCTCCATTAATGTTTGTGGTTGAAAACACCACTTTGAACCAACTCTACAGAGCTGGAAGGATGAGCAATAAGTCCACAGGTAGGGCTCAGAGAGTGGACAAGACATATTTCACAAGCATTTATACCCATGATATTTCCTGATTCTGGGCCCTCCCCTCTTTTCCTGGTTAATTTATAAGTTGTCTGACTTTGTGACTTCACTGTTCAGTGAAGCTTCCTTGAACCATCCCCGGCCACTGTGCCTTATGTTTTCCTTGAAAGTCTGAAGTCCTGGGCACTAAGCACCACACCCAAGCATTCCTCATGGCTCTCCATCCAGCTCCGCAACAATTCCCTCCCACCACTCTTCTCATTATTCTCCATAAGCTTCTCTCTAACATTCAATTCTAATGTACCAGGTACAAAGACTACCCTGACAAGGTAGGCCTCAAATCCAGTATACTGCCTGCCCTGTTTTGGCCCAGGGCTTCCCAAGCCCTGAGTGGTCCCATCATACTAAAAAACTGACACAGTAACAATAGCTAAGGGTAGCCCCGGTGGCACAGCAGTTTAGCGCCGCCTGCAGCCCAGGGTGTGATCCTGGAGACCCCGGATGGAGTCCCACGTCGGGCTTCCTGCATGGAGCCTGCTTCTCCCTCCGCCTGTGTCTCTGCCTCTCTCTGTGTGTCTCTCATGAATAAATAGATAAAATCTTTTTTAAAAAAAAATTACAATAGCTAACATTTACCGAGCTCTTACCCTCTCCTAGGCTAAAACCTCACACTCACTTTATCTCACCACGACAACAACCCTATGAGACATTTAAAGGACAAAGGCAGTGAAGTTAACAGTAATTAAGTAACTGGCACAGGGTTACAACTCAAAGGGTAATCTAGTCCACAGCCCATACTCAAAACCTCTACACTAACCTAGCTCCCCACCAAGCCATCTCATCACTGGTCCACACACAGCATGCTTGAAACCCAGAGTCTGTCCCTTGGGAAAACAGCTCCCCACACCAAAACTATCAGGAAAATATCCCCCAGCCCTCCCACCCACCCCCATCAAGCCATTTCTTATGGAATTTATTTTTCCTTTCCTTCCACATCACCAACTAAAATTGCTCATGGAGAAGTGCATCCTGATAATATAAAAGCATTATCTAAAGGCACATAAAATGTGTGCGAAATCAGAAAAACAACCAATATATACCTTCTAAATTCATAAGAAGAAGAAATTTTAAGAATAGCATTATAATGTGAGGAGGGAGCTTAAACATTATTGAGTCTGACTCTTATCTGATACAAGAATCACCTCTCCAACATCCCTGACAAGAGCTTCCACCTGGCCTTTGTTTCAATAATTCTAGTCCTCACCCTTCCATGAAGCAGTCTGCTAAGCTATTGAAATATTATGTTAGAAATATGCTTACCAATCTGATCTGCCACTAGTAAGAATGCAAATGGCACAACCCTATGAAGGGAAATTTAGTGTATCTAGCAAAACTGCATATGTATTTGCCCTTTGACCCTGCAATTCCACTTCTAGGAATCTATATCACAGATTCATATGCAAAAATGCAAAAACACAAAAATATGTATTTATTGTATCATTTTTAAGAAATGTATTTCTTGCATATGTATTTGCCCTTTAACCCTGCAATTCCACTTCTAGGAATCTATATCACAGATTCATATGCAAAAACACAAAAATATGTATTTATTGTATCATTTTAGAAAAAGACTGTAAATAATCCAATGTCCATCTATAGGGAATTGGTTGAATAAACAATAGGATATACAGACAATGGACTATTATGAAGAGTTGAGACATAGAGGAAGAGAAGTATACATGTGTTCGCATAGGTTTTTTTTTTAAACCAAAAGCTTAGAAAAATTTACTTACAGAAAGAGCAAAAACAAAATAATAGTAACAAGGAGAAGAGGAAGTTGCCTATAGAAACAGGAAAAGGACAGAGTAAAACAACAGACACAGAACAAGACTTTCTCTGATTATACCAGGCTTTATAGATATGACTTTAGAACCATGTGAATATTTTATACAGTTAAATTAAAAAAGCAAACATCTGCTTCTGGCTAGATGGGAGTATCAAGAATCATATTTACTCTTCTACATGAAACCAAAAGAGAGAGAAGATATGAAACAAAAGTTCTCAAGACCCTAGACATCAGGAAATGAAGGATAGCGATGCCTGAAACACTGGAAATTAACAAGATAAGCCCTATGATTGTCCCAGCTTACTACCTCAAGAGAGCTTCCAGACTGCAACATGGGAAAGAGGAACACAAGTGAAAACCAACAGAATCTCTAAGTCTGAGTGTAAAGAAAGAGCTAAGAGTCCCCAGGAGACCAAGGGGACTAGAATTCAAGAAATAGGATAGTAAACAGAAGAGAGCTACACAGAGAAAGAACTTTGGAGGTCACAGAGACTTTCCTTTGAGTATTCAATTCAGTACTAATCAGTGCATGTTTGTGAGGGAAGTACTCAATGTTAAAGAAAGAACCATCCAGTGAGAATAGAAATAAGAGTGCCTGGTGTGCAAAGTGGCTAGAAACAGTTTGTTCCCATCGGCATGTTAGAAAAGCCTCATGATTCGTGGAGTACTGGGTAGAGTACAGAAACACAAAAATAGGACAACCCTGGTGGCTCAGCGGTTTAGCGCTGCCTTCAGCCCAGGGCCTGATCCTGGAGACCCCGGGATTGAGTCCCATGTCGGGCTCCCTGCATGGAGCCTGCTTCTCCCTCTGCCTGTGTCTCTGCTTCTCTCTCTCTCTCTCTCTCTCTCTGTCTCTCATGAGTAAGTAAACAAAATCTTAAAACACACACACACAAAGATATGTATTTATTGATAGGGAATAATTAGCCCTAGACTGCTCCAGTATCACCTAAAGATCAAACTGTTTCCAAGTAACCTGACTGTCCCAAAACAAAGCTCCAGAATATTTATAGGAATAAATTATATAGTCAACACCTACAAAGTAAAATTCATGATGTCTGGCATCCAATCCAAAATTATAGGGCATATACAAAGAAGCAGAAAAATATGACCTATATTGAAGGAGGAAAGAATCAATTAAAACCAACCCAGAATTGATATTGACAGTAAAATTAGCAGCAAGAACACTAAATCAGTTATCATTTGTATTCCATATGTTCAAAAGTTAAGTAAAAAATGTTTTTCAAAGATTCAATTTTAATTTCAAGAAATGAAAACTACAATGTGTGGGATAAAAAGTATTGAATGGGATTAATGTCAGATTAGACATTGCAAAAGAAAAAAAATGATGCACTTGAAAACACAAAAATATCAACTATCCAAAATGAACCCCATGGGAAAAAAGAATTTTTTTTAGAAGAACAACAGTATAGTGAGCTGTGGAACAACTTCAAATAGCCTAATAGATGTGTAATTGGACTCCCCAAAGAGAAAGGGGGATAGAAAAAATATTTGTAGAAATAATGGTTAGAAATTTTCAAAATGTGATGAAAACTACAAGCATGCAGATCCAAGAAGCTCAATAAAACTAAGCACAAGCAACATGAAGAAAACTGTAACAAGGCACATCATAACCAAAATTGCTCAAAAAGAGTGAGAGTCTATATAGCTTTTAATGTGCACACATGAATATTCAAATGCCAACATTTTTTAAATGCCAACATTTTAAATAATTTGATAAAGTCTTTGCAGCCACTCAGCCAAAAAAAAAAAAAAAAAAGCAACAAACAGCAATCAACCCCCAAAAAGTGATAAGGAGAAAATAATTAAAAGCAGCCAGAGAAATGAGCCATATTATACAGAGAGGATCAAAGATAAGTATGATTTCTCATCAGAAACAATGCAAGCAAGAAAACAATAGTTCAACATTATTACAGTATTGAAAGGGGGAAAAAACCTTGCCAATCTAAATTCTATACTCCATAAAAATATCTCTCAAAAAAACTAAAGCAAACTAGATATTTCAAGACATACAGAAGTTGAAACAATTAATCATCAGCAGACCCACATTGCTGCAAGAAATATTAAAGGAACTCCTTTAGGCAGAAGGAAAGTGATATCCAATCTAAATGTGGATGTACACAATGAAATGAAAAGCATAAGGAATGGTTTAGTACATGAGTAATGATGTAAGTTTTTTTCTTATTTTTTAAAACTCTTTAAAATATGATTAAATAAAGATAATGACAATGTAGTAAAAAGTTTACACCATATGTAAAACTAAAATGTATGATAACAATCGTACAAAGGTCAGTAGGGGAAAGATAAAAGTACATTTGTATTAGTTTCCTGCTGCTGTCATTATGAAGTGCCACAAACTCAGAGGCTTAACACAACATGAATTTGTTGTCTCATAATTCTGGAGGCCAGAAGTCTAAAATCAGTCTCACTGAGCTAAAGCCAAGGTTTCAGCAGGGTTTCACTCCTTTTGGAAACCCTGAATCAGAATCTACTTCTTTGCCTTCTCTGACTTCTAGAGGCCACCCACATCCTTTGGCTTGTGGCTTCTTCCTCAATAGCATCACCTCGACCTCCACATCTATTGTCACATTCTCATGCTCTGACTCTGACTTCATGCCTTATAAAGATCCTTATAATTACATTGAGGCCATCTGGATAATAATAATAATAATAATCTCCCCATCTAAGGTCCATAATCACATCAGCAAAATTCCTTTTTGCCATAGCATTTCCTGGGTTCCCAATGTGGACATTTTTGTGGATAATATTGCTCTGTTTATTGGAATACTATTATAGAGTATTTATACTATTCATGAAGTAGTAAAATATCACCTGAAGGCAAACTGTAATTAAAAATGGAGACTACAAATATTAAGCAATCACTAAAATAACAAACCAAAAGTTATTAAGTCAACCAAGGAAATAAAATGGAATCATAAACATTTAATTAATCCCCAAAAAGGCATAAAATGACAGAAAGGGGAACATCAGAAACAAATAGTAAAATGATGGCTTTAAACCTAACTATAGCAATAATCACATTAAATGTAAATAGTCTAAATACACTAATCTTAAAAATAAAGACTGTCAGATTGCACTTATTTTTTTCTTCTAGAGACAGACAGAGAACATGTGTATGAACATATGAGTGGGGAATGAGGGAGAGAGAGAGAGAGAGAGTATTCAGCAGGCTCCATACCCAGCACAGAGCCTGAAATGGAACTTAATCCCCTGACTCTGAAATCAGGACCTGAGCCAAAATCAAGAGCCAGACACTTAACTGACTAAGCCACCCAGGGGCCCCTGTCAGATTGCATTTAAAAAGACACACACACACACACACACACACACACACAAAGCAAGACACAATTATACATATGCTAAATATGCTTTTAACATAAAGATCCAAATATGTTAAAAGCAAAGGAATAAAAAAAAGATACACCATGCTAACATTAATCAAAAGAAAGCTGAAGTAGCTATATTAATATCATGGGAAGCAGATTTCATAGTAAAGAATATTAGTAGAGATAAAGAAGGTCCTTACCTATGTTAATGGACAAATTTATCAAGAGCTCATAACAACCCTAAATGTAAGATTACATTTCCCTTAATTTGTATTCCCTTAATAATAGAGCTTTAAAACATATGAAGCAAAGGCTGGTAAAATTGTAAGGATAAATAGACAAACAACTATAGCCAGAAATTTCATTTTTTGTTCAAGATTTATTTATTTATTCATGAGACACAGAGAGAGAGAGAGACAGAGACAGAGACAGAGAGAGAGAGGCAGAGACATAGGCAGGGGGAGAAGTAGGCTCTTCACAGGAGCCCAAAGCAGGACTTGATCCCAGATCCTGGGATCACGAGCTGAGCTGAAGGCAGCCACCCAACTGCTGAGCCACACAGGTGTCCCTATAGTCAGAAATTTCAATACACTTTCTTGATAATTCATAGAACAAATCAACATAAAAATCAGTAGGAATGTAGAATTGAGCCATAATATCAACCAACTTGATTTAATTGATATTTATAAAACATTCCAACAACCAACAAGAAAATACACATTCTTTTACAGACCAAAAGAAACCTGATCCAAGATAGGCCATATTCTGAACCATAAAACAAGTCTCAGTGAATTTTAAAGGACTCAAGTCATACAAAGTGTTCTCTGACCATATGGAATTAAATTAGGAATAGTAACAGGCATATATTTGGAAAATACCCCAAATGTTTGGAAACTGAATAACACACTTCTAAATAATCCATAGATTAAAAAAAAAGAACTTGAAAGACAAATTAGAAAACATTTTCAATTGAGTAACACTAAAAATACAGTATTAACATTTGTGAAATGAAACTAAAGCAGTATTTACATTTGGGAATAAACTATTTCAGAAAATGCCTATAGTAGAAAAGAACAGTCTCAAGTCAATGACTTCAGTTTCTACTTGAAGAAATAACAGAAGAAATAGGAGAGTAAATTAAATCTAAAGTAAGTAGAAGAAAGAAAATATAAATATCAGAGCAGAAATCATAAAATAGAAACAGGAAAAATGGAAAAAAATCTATTATATCAAAAGCTATTTCTTTGAGAAGATCAATAAAACGGGTAAACCTCCAGTTAGACTGATTAAGTTAAAAAGAAAATTCGAATTACCAACCTAAGGAATAAGAGAAAATATATCACTAGGTTCTACAGATATTAAAAGAATAATATACCAATAGTATGAATACTGTTGTATAACCAATTTTGACAACTTAGATGAAATGGATAAATTTGTTGAAGTTACAAACTACCAAAACTCACTCAATGTAAAATGAATAATCTGAACAGCTATCAAAGAAATTAAATTTGAAGTTAAAAACATTTCTACAAAGAAATTGCCAGGCCCAAATGAGTTCACTGGTAAATGCTACAAAATATTTAAGTAAAAAATACCAATTCTACATAAACTCTTTCAGAAAACTGAAAAGGAAGAACTATTTCCCAATTCATTATATGAGGCCAACATCAACCTGATACCCAAACCAGACACAAACACAATGAGTAAAGAAAACTATAGACAAATACCTCTCATAAACTTAGATACAAAACCTCTAATAAAATTTTAGCAAAGTGAATCTGATGATATATAAGAAAGATAATACCTCATGACAAATGGGGTTTATCCTAAGAGTGCAATGTTAGTTTAATATTCAAATATTAAGCAATGTAACTCATCGTGTTAGCAAACTATAAAAAAAAAATCATGATTGTTTCAACGGACTCAGAAAAATCAGTTCCTGATTTAAAATTCTCAAACTAGAAACAAGCATATCCTCAATCTAATAAAAAGCAGTTACAGGGGTGCCTGGGTAGCTCAGTCAGGTAAGCACCTGCCTTCAGCTCAGATCATGATCCCAGGATCCTGTGATGAAGCTCCATACCAGGAGCATGGAATCTGCTTCTCTCCTTCTTCTTCTGAAGGGAAGCAGTCCTTCCCCTTGCTCATGCTCTCTTTCTCCCAAATAAATAAATAAATAAAATATTTTAAAAAAACAACTGCATAGTGCCCACAGCTAACATCATATTTAATAATGAGAAAAAGAATATTTTTCCCTTAAGATCAGGAATAACATAGAATATCCACTCTAACCACTTTTTCTTAATATTATACTAAACATTCTAGCCAATGCAACAGACAAGTAAAATAAATAAAAGTCATCCATATTGAAAAAAAAGTTTTATTTTTCACTAACAACAATCAATTGTGTAGAAAATTCTATTAAATCTAGAGAAAGATGTTAGAATAAATGAGTATAGCAAGGTTGCAGGATACAGAATGAATATACAAAATCCACTGTATTTCCATAAACAAAGAATAATCAGAAATTGAAATTTTTAAAATCAATTTACATAGTATCAAAAATATTAAGTACTTAGAGATAAATGTGAAATATCTGTATATGAAAAACTAAAAATCATCAACAGGAAAAATTAAAGAAGACAACAAATAGAGAAATATGTTATATTCAGGATTGGAAGACTCAGTATTAAGAATTATTAATTTTCCCAAAACTGATCTATAGATTCCACATAATCCCAACTGAAATCCTGGCAGACGTGGGACTCGATCCCAGGTCTCCAGGATCAGGCCCTGGGCTGAAGGCAGCACTAATCTGCTCCCTGCATGGAGTCTGCTTCTCCCTCTGCCTCTCTCTCTCTCTCTGTGTGTGTGTGTGTGTGTGTGTGTGTCTCACAAATAAATAAAATCTGAAAGAAAGAAAGAAAGAAAGAAAGAAAGAAAGAAAGAAAGAAAGAAAGAAAGAAAGAAAGAAAGAAAGAAAGAAAGAAATCCTGGCAGAGTTTTTGTAAAAATAGACAAACTGACTGTAAAATTCACACAGAAATGCAAAGGACTAGAATAACCAAAATAACTTAGAAAAAAAATTAGAGCATTATAAAAATACAATAATCAAGACAGTATGATATAAGTGTGAGGATAGACAAACCAATGAACCAAACTGAATGTCCAGAAATAGGCCCACATACACACAAACATTTAATTTTTGACAAAGGTACAAAGGCAATTCAGTTGGGAAAGTCTAGTCTTTTCAATAAATTATGATGAAACAATTAGATATCTATCTGCAAAAAGATAAACTTTAATCTGTACCTCAAATTTATTTTATAATTAACTCAAAATGGATCATAGACCTAAGTATAAAACCTACAATTATAAAACTTCACCATTAGAAACGACAAATACCGACCATTTGCTTCGACGTGGATGGAACTGGAGGGTATTATGCTGAGTGAAATAAGTCAATCAGAGAAGGACAAACATTATATGGTCTCATTCATTTGGGGAATATAAAAAATAGTGACAGGGAATAAAGGGGAAAGGAGAAAAAATGAGTGGGAAATATCAGAAAGGGAGAAAGAACATGAGAGACTCCTAACTCTGGGACACAAACTAGGGGTGAGGGAAGGGAGGTGGGTGGGGGGTGGGGGTGACTGGGTGCCGGGCACTGAGGGGGGCACTTGATGGGATGAGCACTGGGTGTTATTCTATATGTTGGCAAACTGAACACCAATAAAAAATAAATTTACAAAAAAAATATAAAACTTCTAGAAAAAAATATTGCTTGACGTTGGATTAAGCAACAATTTCTTATATACAACAAAATCTCAATTCATAAAATAACAAATTGATAAATTGGACTTAATCAAAATTTAAAATATCTGCTCTTTGAAAGATACCGTAAAGATAATGAAAATATAAGCCATAAACTGGGAGAAAATATTTGCCAAGCATATATCAGATAAAGGTTTTGAATCTAGAATGTGTAAGGGACTATCAAAATCTAATAGCAAGAAAACAAACAATTCCCCTTAGAGATCTAATACAGAGTAGAGAGAACATAGACAATAATATTATTGTTGTATATTGTTGTAACAATAATATATTAAAATATTATATTATGATATATTATATATTATATTACATATATCATATAATATTATATATCATATATTATATATATCATATAATATTGTATTATAGTCACCAAATTTGCTAAGAGATTAGAACACAATTATTCCAACCACTAAAAAAAGGATTATTATGTAATGTGATACAGTAATTATCACTACATTGGCAATCATATTATAAGATATAAATATATAAATTTAACATGTTGTACACCTCAAACTCACACAACATAGTATGTCAAATAAGTTTCAATATTTTTAAATGGATAAAAGATTTGAACACTTTACCAAAGAACACATAGAGTCTCATAACATCATAGCCAAAATGTCCAGGATTCACTCTAATTCACTCATGTGAAGAACCAGGAAAATCTCAACTTGAATGAGAAAAAAGATAACAGATATCAACACAGATTTTAGAATTATCTGGCAAGATTCTAATAGAAATATTAGAAATATCAATACTAAATCCTAAGTATCTGAATTAGGATTTTGAAGGAGGTATCATAAACATATTTCAACAATCATGAACACTTGAAACAAATGAAAAAATTTAAAGTCTCAGCAAAGAAATGAAAGATCTAAAGAAGAACCAAATGGAAATTGTAAAACTGAAAAACACAATAAAACAACAATAACAAATGTACAGAATAGAAGAACAGTGAACTTATAACTCTGAGCAACAGAGAGAAAACAGACTAACAACAAAAAACAACAACAACAAAAACAGAGAAACAGAGCCTGGCCAATTTGGGGGGTGTTACAAAAAATTCTAAAATTTATGTTAGTAGAGTCCCAGAAGGATAAGGGAAAGAGAGTGGAACTAAACATACATCCAAAAAAATAATAGCTGAAATTTTTCTGAATTTGGCAGAAGATATAAACCAACAGATTCCAGAGGCTGAGTGAATTCCAAAAAAAGGTAAACCGAAACAAATCCACATGAAAACATACCAAAATCAAATTTTTGAGAACAAAAGGCAAATCTTGAAAACAGTGACATAGAAATGACACCTCACTTATAAAGGAAAAGAATTTGAATAACAGCAAATGTCTCATCACAAACCTCATCATACACCTAAAGGAAATGCAAAACATTTTTCAAGTACCAAAACAAAAGGACTATCAACCCAGAATTTTATATCCAGCAAAAATATCCTTCAGGACTGAAGGAAAAAGTCAAGACATTCTCAGAAGAAAGAAAACTTAAGAGAAGTTGTTATCAGAAGATCTACTTTAAAATAAAGTACTTAATTAGAAAGGAATTATGAAAGAAAGCATCTCGGAACATCAGGAAGGAAGAAAGAACAATGAAAGAATAAAAATATGAGTAAATGTGATAGACACTTTCTTAAATTTTCTAAGTTAACGTTTGATAGTTGAAGCAAAAATTTCAATGCTGCCTGATGTGGTTTTCAATGTGTATAGAGGAAATGTTTAAGAAACTGTATTATAAATAATGGAGGTTAGAGGTATTGAAATGATGAGAGGGGTAGGTGAATATGATCATAAAGGCGGTAGCATGAGGAAGATCTTTATGGTGATGGGATAGTTTTGTATCCTGATTACAGTGGTGGTTCCACAAATCTCTACATGTGATACAATGTCATAAAATTATACACACACATTTTACCAATGTCAATTTTCTGGTTTCCAGACTGTGCTATAATTACATAAGATGTATCCATTGGGGGAAATTGGGTAGAGAATATGAGGGATCTCTCTGGGCTATCTTTGCAACTTCCTGTGGATCTATAACTATTTCAAAATAAAAAATAATTTTAAAAAAGACAAAGAAATTATATGAAATTCAAAAAAAAGGGAATAGCTAATAAGTGAAAGCAAAATGAAACAAATCCAACTGTGTGTTTATTTAGTGGCACAACCACTCAGAGGAACTATTTCAAGTGACCTTAAAACACAGTAATTGGACTCTACATCCTTAATGACAAAAGAATTGCAAACAAAAAAGAAGAGGAGGAGGAAACTATTTTCAGTAATTTTATTGTTGGAAGTCTTATTTAATTCTGATACTCTGTTGTGTATGTTGTGGAATAAAGCAAATAAGTAATTACATCAGCATCATTAAAAGCCAGGATTTTTTTGGTGTGGGAGAAAGAAGACAGAAAATTAGGACAGTTAAATGTAAACTCTGTAAAACTAAAGTGAATGGGAAATACAGGTATAATTTCATAATGCATTTTCTCTTTTCAAAAAAGAAATTATATTTCTTAGATCTGCTCACTAAAAAGTCCTAGAAACAGTGACCAACCCAGGAATAATGAGCACTACCAGGTTGAGGTCTTTAAATAATATTTCCTACAAAAAGGCAACAGGATTTCTTAGAGAAATAGCTGATTCCAGGTCTGAGTAGGAAGTGTACAAGATGAGCCTAAAACATAGGGCTTAATATTAGGATAACAAGGTAGCTATCAGAAATTACTGGGGTTCTTTCAAAATACCAGCACTGGACCAAACCCCTAGTGGCCAACAATGGGACAATTTAACCATCAATAAGAACAATAGCTACAGGGGCACCTAGATGGCTGTCAGTTAAGCATCTGCCTTGGGCTCAGGTCATGATGCCAGGGTCCCAGATTCGAGCCCCACTTTGGGCTCTCCACTCAGTGAGGAGCCTGCTTCTCCCTCCCATTGCCTGCCAGTCTGCGTACTTGTGGTCACATTCTCTCTCTCTCTCTCTCTCTCTCTCTCTCTCTCTCTCTCTCTCTCTCTCCCTCTCCCTCTAGTAAATAAATAAAAATCCTTTAAAAAAAAGAATAATAGCTAAAATGGATTAAAGTGTATCCCATTGTGTTTAAATCTGTGAATTCATGATGGCACTCAACAAAATAATAACTTTATTGATCATCTTTGATAAATACTAGGGAACCAACTCACTATTTTGAAAACTGATAAATCCATTATTTACCATGGCCAAATTATGGAAGCAGCCCAGATGTCCATCAACAGATAAATGGATACAGAAGAAGTGGTGTATCCATTCATCTTTCAAAGGACACCAAGGCTCCTTCCACAGTTTGGCTATTGTGGACATTGCTGCTAGAAACATTGGGATGCAGGTGTCCCGTGTCCTGGGGGTTGGGTTAACTGAGTGACGGGCACTGAGGGGGGCACTTGATGGGATGAGCGCTGGGTGTTATGCTATATGTTGGCAAATTGAACTCCAATAAAAAAATATACAAAAATTTAAAAATTTAAAAATAAAAAAAGAAGTGGTATATATACACAATGGAATATTACTCAGCCATAAAAAGAATGAAATCTTGCCATTTGTAGCAAATGGATAGAATTCTAGAGTACAATGCTAAGTTAAAATAAGTCAGTCAGAGAAAGACAAATAGCATATGATCTCATTCATATGTGGAATTAAAGAAACAAAACAAACAAGCAAAGGGAAAAAAAGAGAAAGAGAGAGACACAAACCAAGAAACAGACTCTTAACTATAGAGAACTGATGGCTACCAGAGGGGGGTGGGGGGAAGAAATAGGGGATGGGGATTAAAGAGTACATTTATCATGATTAAAAATAAACTAGTAAAAAAAATAAACTAGTAATTAAAGGGGCAAAATTATCTATTCCACCTTTCATATGTGAACTATACCTCACAATAACCAAAATTTTAATGAGGAGATATTTCTCTTTACAGAAGTTATAAAGCTGATAAATGAAAAAATAGTGACAGCCCTTGAATTGAATGTCACCTTTTTGCAGCCCTTAATTGAATAAAGGATCTAAGCAACTATCACCAAAGGCTGCTAACATCAGTGAAAGAGAGATAACCAGACAACAAACATGATGGTAGTACACACTCCACTTAGGAGTTGTTCTTGCCTAAAAAAAAAAAAAAAAAAAAAAAAAAAAAAAAAAAAAAAAAAAAACTGAACCTGAACCTGAACCTGAATCTGCTCAAATCTCCAGTCCTAACTACCAGTTCACAGGAATAACATCATAGGGATGCAATCAGAAAATCCAGACTCAAAAAAAAAAAAAAAAAAAGAAAATCCAGACTCTGGGAAACCCTACGGTGCAAACAACCCAGTTTCTTACACTAATAACATGCAAGGGGGAGAGAAACAGATACAGACACACACACACACACACACACACACACACACACAAGACCTACAGATTTAAAATGATTTAAGAAACACATCAGGGGGACGCCTGAGTGGCTCAGTGGTTAGGCGCCTGCCTTCAGCCCAGGGCGTGATCCTGGAGTCCCAGGATTAAGTCCTGGGATCAAGTCCCACATAGGGCTCCCTGCATGGAGCCTGCTTCTCTCTCTACCTCTCTCTGTCTCTCATGAATAAACAAATAAAATCTTTAAAAAAAAAATCAGTCAATTACAATGTAGGATCCTATTTGGATTCTGATTTCAAATACAGGAGGAAATAAATGTTGAACAAATATTTGATTTTATTAACGTTTTATTGTTAACTTGGAGCTTTGATAGCTATTGTGGATTTGTTTATGTCCTTATCGTTTAGAGATACATACTGAAAAATTTACAGATAAAATAATACGCTGCCTTGGATTTACCTCAAAATAACCAAGGGCCAAGGAAGAAAGTAGGAGGTGAGTATAAATGAAACAAGATTGGCCATGAGTTGATCACTGTTGACGCTGGGTGATAAATACACGGACATTCATTTTACTATTCTCTCTACTTTTGTACGGGTTTGAAATTTTTCATAATAAAAGGTTTTTAAAATATATCCATACAGAGCCAGAAAAACGCTTTTCTCCAGTTGCCTCCCTAATCTATTCTGTTCTCTGGCACCTAGAAGACTGGTATAAAAGTAATAATAATAATAGTAATATCAACAACAAAGCCAGCATTTTTGGAGCACATACTTCCTATGTGCAAACTCATTAGCCTTTTATGAATATTTTCGTTCAATCCTGACGAAAATCCCAAAGTAAATACGATGATCATTCCCATTTTACAGGTGAGGAGCCTGAGGGAGAGAGGACTGATGAAGGGGCCAAGCCTCAAAGCCATCTCATAAGCACAAAGCTACAAAAGGGCAAAAGATGAGAAGCTGATTGTCCCATCCTCGGTCTTCCCTTTTTGGGGCTAAGTCCTGAGCCGTTCACTCTGCCCCTCCCACCACCACCACCGTCCTGGGAACATGTGCCAAAAGCTAGAAAAGTGGTTGCGTTTCTCTCGTTGCCCGCCCTTCCCGGCCGCCCGCGGAGATGCCCAGCGGCTGTCGGGCCTCCTCCATCCAGCCCAGAAGCCAGCGCACGGACGTGCCAGGGCGGCGTGGCTCACCTGGACCGCGGTGCCTCTTCTCCATCCAGATGTAGCAGTTGTTCTGAGCCACCCCAGTCTGCGAGTCCAGGAAGGGGAGGCGCACGCTGCGTTCTGCGCAGAGCCGCGAGTTATAGCTCCGGCAGTGCTCGATGGCTTCCTTGTAGAACTGGTCCCCAAGCCTGCCCAGGAGAGGGAGAGAGACAGGGGTGAGGCCAGGGAACACACCCAGAGGGAAACTGAGGTTACTCACCTACCTCCCTGGGGAGCTTATGCAGTTATGAAGACCCAGGCAAGGAGTATCAAGAGCCTTGCCAAGGGACAGATTCCGACTTGGTGTCAGGTCTCAACCAGGTTCTGTTTCCCATACCAAATCCACCAGGGAATTCAGAATCCCCTTGAACAAAGAGCCTAGGGTCCCTAGATAAACCACCAGTAAAAGTGACCAGTCCCTGTTCCAGGAAGCATGAGGTCCCGTTCTGGAATAGAAGTGTCTCTGGAGGGATCCCTGGGTGGCGCAGCGGTTTGGCGCCTGCCTTTGGCCCAGGGCAGGATCCTGGAGACCCGGGATCGAATCCCACGTCAGGCTCCCGGTGCATGGAGCCTGCTTCTCCCTCTGCCTGTGTCTCTGCCTCTCTCTCTCTCTCTCTCACTGTGTGCCTATCATAAATAAATAAAAAAAAATTTTTTAAAAAAAGAAGTGTCTCTGGAACAATCTTCTACCTGGGTTCTACCAGGAGCTCAGGCTTCTAGAGCCCTCTCACTAACATCCTCTGTTATCCACACTTTGTTCTCAGTAATTGCCAGCAAAAGCACTCTAGAATGAACCCAACACCAGCATAGAGGGACAGCTTTCCATTACAATAGAAGAGAAACACACCCCATATAAACACAGACCAGAAGGGTAGAGGAAATATCCCATAAAAGCTGAGAGAGCTATTATGGTGAAAGTAGGCACAGAGGAGCATGCACCAATCTTTTAAAACCACACACTTAAAGGAAAATAACGTTCTAAATGAAAACAGAGGGAGAGTTTGCGATAATAGTTGAATTTTGAATTCAAGATAATTTAATTCTTGGGATCTAAACCGCAAATAGAAAGACCTTCCTGATTTGTTGGAGTGGTGATCTGATTAAACAAAGTAAATTTTATGTTCCTGAATCTTTTGTATCCTTGGACCTGTGATGCTACTAAATTTTAAGAGAGTATCCTTTTCAAGAACCAAAAACATAACATTGGTAAAACTGATCAAATGTAAAGCAAAAAAAAAAAAAAAAAATCAAAGAGATCAAATACCTAACAAATAAAAGACAGGCACATGTTGGAGGTTAATAAATGTCTCAAGGAAATACAAATGTAATAACATAATCTCTGCCAGGTAGACTTGCACTTCTTTGTGGGGCGGTGGGAGGAAAGGCAGGAAGAGGAGGAGCCACAAGGATTGCAGGGCCAGAGGGAGAATTAAGTAGCTCATTTTGAAGCAACATTATGAATGTCCCTTTGTTTTGATTCTATGTAGATTTGAAGAAGCCAAAATCAGGGTGTGAAAGTCTCTAAGTCAAAAATAATATATAGTTCTTAACCAAAATATTTAGAGGACTAAAGAAAGCAAAATTTTAGACGGATTTTTGTACTCTTTAAAAAAAAAATCAGGGGATCAGAGTCTACCAAAGAGTTTGAAGCAAATTTCTTATTCTGGGAGGATACAACCATGGAAGCTTCTGAGGCATCTTTTGGAAATCGCTTATTGACATGCCTCCTCAAAAAAAAGCCCCTTGCTCCTTTTCCCCCTGTGAACATCTTCAGCCTCACAAGGAAGGCATAACGTGCTCAGAAAGTGTCCGAGCAGTTGCAAAACCAAACTGTAATCAAATTATAATAGCCACACAGCTGGAAATGAATTGGGGGGATGGAAGCCCATTAAAATGCTATAAAACGGAACATGAGCTGATGTAATCAAAGATGGTAACAAGGATCATGAGATTGATCAAAAATAAAGAACCATTTCCTACAAAGCGTTCGCATCTGTGTCCCACCAGCTTAAATGTCCCCGCTGCTAAGGCGACAGAGCTCAGTGCAAACAGAAGTTTTCCAGAGAGCTCAGCCCAGGCAAGATGACACACAGCCCCATCCAGGGTGTCCTGGATGTTCCAGCTCCTTCATGAAACCACCACCAGCCACGCCACATTGATGAGAACTGACAAGAACACATAACAGAGAGGTGTCCGATGTGAGAAACAGTCATCTGGTTTCCCAGGATCTTTTGGCAGATGGCCAAAATAGATGTTAACTCTTCCAACCCTGGAAATTCTGCTGAAAGAGAATCCATAAAACAAGCAAACAGTACACTAGAACCCATAGACTGGAGAGAAGGCTTCCACTCTCAAAACAAACTCTGGAAGCCGACGTAAAAGAAAACGAGTACAGGGTCTCAAATTAGACTCTTCTTCATTCGCTCCTAACTTGCTTCCCACAGCTTCAGTCCCAAAGAGAGAAACAAGAAAGGGAAGTTGCTGAAAACGAAAAGTGTGTTTGGCCAAGTCTGTGCCCCACACCAAATGGGACAAGAAAGTCAAACAAAGTGGTGCGTTGGGTGAAAATTAATTTCATCTTAAATACTTTCCACTTTCCGTAACATGCGATGTTATTAGTAACAGGCATGCTGGGGGGAAATGTGTATTTTTAAACGTAATCTTTGTGTGAACGATACCTCTCTTACCTAAACAGAGAAAACCTTCTTCGGACTGGAACAACGTATTAAAGATTGAACCTGCAAAAATGTGACATCCAACACCCTCTCTGCTGCCCCCCCGCCCCGCCCCGTCTCCAGGCAAGTCACTTTTAAACAGACCAGGCATTGGCAAAGACTCGGAAACAAAAGTTTAAAGCCTTTCTCAAGATACAGGAGGAGAAAAGAGACTTCAGCCTTTTTGATAAATTCAAGCAGCACCTCTCCAAAAGTTAATTAGCCAAAATCTTCACAGGGCTTGTTCTGCTCTCCAGAAGAAAATCGATGGCCAGGTCTCCCTAACCCGTGGAAAGCAATTTAAACAGGAGAGAGGACAAATGTCCTGTTCAATATGGGATTTCTTTTAAAAAGAAAAAAAAATCCCACAATGATAGGATCCCAGGGGTGACATTTGCATTCAAGGTGCAAGGGGCAGAGAGAGCAGGGAAAGGCTGGCAGAGAGTGACTCATTTCTGTGGAGCAGTGACCAGCATGCCCCAGGCTGGGTCAGGCACGGCCCAGCTTCAGCTGTCACCTGTCTGCATCAAACCAAGAGGGCTGGATTACCACAGGATGATAGATGTCTTGGGCTGGAAGAAGCTGGCACAAGGCAGAGTAGAATGATGTTCTCATCAACAGCCTACTTCAGGCTACCCAAGGCTGCAATCAGAAGCAGGAAAGGCACAGGAGAACAAATTGCTGGGCTCCCTGCCTGTTAGAGCAGGAGCCCCCCACAGCCTGCAGCTTGGAACGGGGCTGGCTGCCCAGTTCTGGGGGCACCGTGAGGGGTGAGATCCCTCAGCGATCAAATCTGGAGTAAGGGAGTCATAGCTCTCAGAACTTTCCAGTCACCCTCCTTGAGCATAACTATGGAAAAACAGATTCCAGGGAACCAAAGAGGACTCAGAGGGGTACAAATAAGACTCCTCTAAAACGATTGCCAACTAGGCTCCAAATGTGCTTTCAGAGCCCATCATGGTCCCTCCAAGACCCTCTGCTCCTTTTCTTCTCATGCTTCCACCTCTCTCTCTCAACACCATGCCTATTCGCTTAGATTCCATATCCACTGCCCTGAGCTAACTCTCAGGTCCAATCCTCCAACCCAGATACCTGGGGCTCCTCTCTCTTCACTGTCCCTCTGGTCCTGTGTTCTGACCCAAGAACAGGTGGTCCTGCCATCCCCCAAACACAGGTCCAAAAGCAAATTCCTCATCTCCTGCCAGAAGCTTGCTCCCTCCCCAGAGTCTCCATTCTTCTGTGGTTGGGGGTGGTGTTGGGGTGGAGGGAAACCTGAGGGAACACCACTCTTATATCCCCCCAGCAAGGTGTCCTTGATCCTTCCCCTTCCTTCATCCCTTCTGGCATTGGATTCTTCCTTTTCTCAGGAAGTTGCCCCTTCTTTCCATTCCCGCTGCATGGCCACCAGTCTCTTTTGACTAAAAACAGGACCTTGGCCCATCATTGCTATTTGTGCACATAAACAGAGATAAGCAGAGATAACAAGAAGTCCTAGCCTGTGGCAGGATTTCTGGCCCCTCCATCCCGCCATGGGCCCCTCCTCTTCTCTGTGGGCACCTGGATTTCCTGCTGTCTCACCCAGCTGCCCACACTTCCACCACCGCCCACAAATGCACATTAAGACTCATCTACACCATACATTAATTTCCTCCTGTTTACATTGAAGTATATTGAACTCTAACTGCACTGTGGAAAGCCATCTCCCATTTATGTAGCATTTTATAATAACTAGCAAGCAGGGGGCAATATTCTGGAAGATGCAAGAACCTTTCCATTTTCCTCACTGTTACAGTCCCTAAAGCTGCCCTTCGAAGAGAGCCAGGTTGAGTGTTTTCTGTGGACTGAATTGTTTCCCCTGAAATTCATCTGTGGAAGCCCGAACCTCCCAATGCTCTAGTATTTGGAGATGGGGCCTTTGGGAGGTAATTAGTTCATGAGGATGGAGCCCTCATGATTGGATTGGTGCCCCTATAAGAAGAGAGAGAAGAATGACCTCTCTCTCATTCTCTCCCTCTCTCTCTCTTCCCCCAAAGAGCAGCATTTTCTGCCACTTTGTGGCATACTAGCTGCTTCAGGTGGTTGATACCTTCTGCACCACACACACACACACACACACACACACACACGGACTCACTGATGCAGTGTCTTTGAGGCTGGTGGATGCCAACCCAAACCTCCATCCTAAGACTTTAAGCAGCAGGGTGGCTGGGGCCAAACCTCAGGCAACAAGGGAAGCTGAATAGCTGTTGCATGATGATCCCAGCAGCCCAAAGCCTGCCCCAAATACAGAAACAGCACCTGGCTTATTTCCTGCTCTATCCCCAAGCCCAGCTCAGAACTTGCCATATTGGGTTGAATGGTGAATGAATGAATGAATCTTCGTCTGACCTTCCTGTATATATGAATCAGACCACCCTACCCCTGGACCCCAATACCCTTTACTCAAGTCCTTCCTTCAACCTGAAATTCTTGCCTCTTGCCCCTGGCCTGGCCAATCTTAATCTGTTCAAGGGCCAGCTGAAGGCCTGCTTCTTCCAGGACACACACCCACCCCCAACCCAGTTATCCCTGCCAACAGTGTTTGCCCTCCGCCCTCTCAGAGCTCCCCAATTGTCTCAGTTGTGTTTGGCCAGTCTCTACCATCCTTCTTATCTCTTCCCACTCAACTAGATTATAAGAATCTTGAAGACAGGAACCAAGAGCTATGTATATCCATGTTAGCCAACCAAGCACAGTGTTCACACTACAGAGAACATGATAAATATTGATTACTTGATTGAAATGTCAGGTCATCCTAATGGAAGCTTCCCAGCTGAGAGATGCTGGGGGACACTCTTTCTCCATATGCAGATGAGGTGAGCCTGAAACTATCTGGCTTCTCCAGAGCACAAGCTTAGGCAGCTGAAAATGGATATCCTGCAAGCTTGAATCTCACTGAATTTTCCCTATCATCTTAAAAAAGATCCCTTTGGCTTTCAAGATTTTCATTTCTCCACCTACAATATTCGTGCCACTGTGCAAGACACAGAACTAATATTCCCCTTCTCTGAACTTTCAAGAAGCTCACTGAATGTGGTGCTGTCATCAGACCACCTTAGGAGGACTAGCTCTTCCTCTGCTGATGCAGATGTGCCTTCAGTGCTTATCAAGAATGCCATCACCCCAGTCTCCAGAAGAATGGTCTAGGGAGTGGCGCTCAAACTTTGGTTTATGTCAGAATCAGTGGGGGCAAGTGGGACTGTGAAATTCTGATTCTGGAGGTCTGGCATGTAATCTAGACATCTGTATTTTTGACAGATCCCCCAGTAATTCTGAAAAATATGAGACTCACTGACCTGAGGATAACTCCCCACTCTCCAAAGCAAGGGGAAGAACAAGAGGGCCTTGTGGTGATGTCTTTCGGCCACATTCTAATGGCAGAGCAGGAAAGCCCAGCTAGCCGACTTTAACTCAGCTGGGTTTGTTCCTGAAATTTCTTTTCTGGCAGCTGGCATGGATTAAGCAGCACTAACCTGTAGCACACTAGCCCCACAGAAATCCTCATCCCTCGTGAAACATCCAAGAGGCCTGGTTAAGGCAAATTTATGGAGAAGATCCTAACATTATTTGAGTCACTCTGGCAGTAACTCTGACCTTCAAACATCGCAAGAAAGTCACCTTAGGGACAAGGGTGTTGCCTTGCAAAAGCCAAATCTGAGGAAGAATTTGAACCCTAAAACCCCTATCATGACTTAAATGCCATGCAGTCTGATGTTCAGGCCTGCTAGACCCAATAAATCCCTTTTCCAGCATCTACTCTGGTGAAGACTTTTCAGGGACTTATTATGCAAAGCTGCCTAAGCAAGACGGAATTTATGTTGAACCTGGCCATGATTTCTGAGCTGCCACTGGGTGTTCTGATGACATACGCAACTCAGGGTTGATGTCAAGGGGCTGCCAAGGACAAGAGACTGGAGGCTGGAGGGGAAAAAGGATGATTCCTTCCAGTAAATAATGGAGGTGTGGGGGGGTCAGGAAAGGGGGATGCTCCAGAGAGGAAGAGGACTGTAGCCTTTCTTGTATCCAAGGTTTGCCTTTCAAATGGCATCCAGACATGACAAAATAAATCTCTTCTCTGGAGGCTAAAGAATGTGTAGAATGCAACCAACTTTCAAAAGTGGAAAAAAAAAAAAAAAGACTGCTTTATCTTAGGGTAAAGCATACCTAGAAAGAAAACACACACCCATCACAGAAACTTCATTGATTAAGAAAGTATTTTTAGTTTCCCTGGTTCATAGGCTGAGTCCTCTCTGAAACCCCAGCTATGAGCTGGGCACCCGGATGTTGTCCCTCAGGTGTGCTTGCCAGTAGAAGTGGAACATTGATTAGAGACAATTCTCAGATAAACATATCCTCAGACCCCATCTTCACTGCTGGAATACGAGGGCCTCAAGGCTGTCCTCCCCGATAAAGGGAATATTGGCCTGGCATTTAAAACACAGCCACAAATAACACATCTTCGGTAGTCAATTCTCAAAGCAGCAGTCCAAGTGATCTTTTTAAAATGGAAATCAGATCATGACATTCTCCTCCTTAAATCCCTCCAATGGCTTTCACAGCACTCAAAATAAAATCCAAACTCCTTCCCCTAGCTGTAGGCCCCCAGACTGTCTGGCCATGTCCACCTTTCCTACTTCCTCTTGACCCTGCCCTCTTGTCCACTCAACCCCATCCTCACTGCACTTCTCTCTGTCCTTTGTATATACCAAAATCATCCCACCTCAGGACTCTTGGACATGCTATTTCCTCTCATTGTATACAGCTCCCCCAGGTCTTCTCATGGCTGGGTTCTTCTCAGAAGAGTCTTCTTTGACCCACCCTAAGGCAGCCCACTCTACTCCACCCCTGCCTTAGTCCTTGCTATGTCCCATTCTGTTTTATTTTTTTCATTATACTCACCGGCTACCAACCTTTTTCAGCTTTTTTCTTTGCTTGCTGGTTGTCTCTACATAACAAAATTATGAACTCCGTAAGAGCAGGGTCTTTATTTCTCTTGTCTACCACTCTCTGAACCTAACAAATCTGGCACAAAGGTAATGGCTCAACATTAAGCCGAAAAAAAATTAGTGAAAATCCCAGGCTACCTGCAACAGCCAGCTGGGCTGGTACAGGAGCCTGGCTCCCCAGAGGGCAAGAAGATCATTGCTAGGGGGAGGCCCCAACACAGGGAATGAGAATGACACCACCACCTTCTCACTTCTGATCCTCCCTGCCCGACACACTCATCACTGGATTAGGAGCCTATTCCACAGTCCATACTTGAATCTTGCTTGGGACCCAATGGATGCCACACATACACTACAAAACCTGCAGAGAAGTAGGGTCAAGGGAATAAATGATGCCCTTCGTGACATCAGCTCTTCTCTCCTATGCCCAAAAAGAACATTCCAGGCCTGATACTAGCACTGTAAACTAGCAGTGCCAGACGATGGTCCCCAATGTACCTACTCCAGTTTCCTGAAAGGACCTGTCTCTGAATTAACCTCCTCTGCATGTTCTTTCCCTGAGAGCTGATCCATGTCCTCTTCCAGAGCCCCCAGCCTATGGGTAGTGGCAGGGGCAGGAGCAGGATGGGGGTGGGGAAGCACTGCTTGACGGGAAATCAATGGGAACTTGAAGGTCATCCGGAGGGCGCTGTCTCCCCATCATGCACCTGCTGGGATGGGATTTGTGGTCCTGACCTCGCTTGGGGGCCTCTGCCCTCCTGTCAGAGTTGGTTAAAATCAGCCGGTAGAAGCAAACGCCCTGCAGACCAAATGATCTCCAGGCTGCCCTTCTAAGGGACATCAAGCCAAACAAAGAAGCACTGAGTCTCATTTAACCTGCCACTAGGTTGAGAGTCACCCCAATTTCTCTTGGCAGCCCTCTGAGAAATCTGCCTCAGGCCTGCTAGTTTTTGAGGCAGATGCTTACAAACCTTTTAATAAGGACAAAACAAAGCCAGGATGACCAAGAGGCTGGTCATGTCGCCAAACTTAAATTCTCCGGTAGAAAAGATCGACGTATTCCGGGAAACAAAGAAGACCAAAACTAAAAGGTAAATGTACCCTAGAAATACCTAAATCTTCCCTTATAATCTCTACATCCTGGGATGAAGACAAAAGATATCAGAGCCTCCATACTGCTGAAGGGAAGCCTATTTTTCTTGCCAACCCAACAATATAAGGGGACCTAACTGTATTTAAAATCTGACCCACCTTCCCTCATGGACCTGTTCCCAAGTTCCCGTCCTCCCTCACTCCCTCCCTTCCCTCTATCCTACCTCATCAAGAGTCACTTGACATACAAGTCAGCCTACATCTCCAAGCCAAGAATTGAAGATGAATCAGGTATAAAAATGAGGAAGAGACATCCTTGACGTATTTACAGAAGGGCAACAACAAGATGGTGGTAACAAAAACTGTGGCCTAGCCGCCATTTACTGAGCACTTACTATGTGCACCAGGTGCTGTTCTAAGCACTTGACAGATTATTTCATTTCATCCTCATCCAGCCCCATCTTATTATTTCCCTACATTCCACAGATGAGGAAACGGAGGCACGCAGAGTGTTCAGTGTCTTGCCCATGGTATCGGGTGGTGCTATGAAGCTATAAATCCAGGCAATTTCAGTCCTGAACCTTGCTCTCGCCTCTCACAGGGGCACCACTGCCCCCTCACTGAGAGTTGAACCTCCCAAACTGGAATAACCTGAACAGCACTCCTTTTACTGGGAGTGGGGAGGGGGGCACCAGGTTTTTCTAAAAGCATCACCAATTTGCTGGGTGATCTCAGCCATTCTCAGCATTCTTGTGCCTCAGTTTCCCAAACTGCCAACCAGTTCCAGAGGTACTGTTAGTCACAGAGCCTGTCACAGAGCCACCTCTTAGTAACTCAAGAAGTAGGTTGGTTATGGAGCTGCCTGAAAAGATACCATCAGAGAAATACAAAACGTTATTATGTGGTTTAGAAACCAAATCCATCCCACAGGTGAACAAGGGGTAACGGGCTTTGAGAAGCCCTGTGGCTCTCTCTGAATGTTGACTGAAGGGACAAAAAGCAAAATGCCAGATTACCATAAGAATTCCAGGTGCTAGAGATTGTCTAATGCAAAGGGCTTGCTGTACTGCCAAGAAAACCAATAACCAGAGAGGTGAAGTAATTTCCTCTAGTCACACGGGGGCCAGGGCTTAGATTAGATCCTCGGCAGCCAGGCTCCTAGTCCCAGGATTTCTCCACTGCTTCCAGCAGGGGTCTGCAAATGACAGCCCTGGGGCCACATGTAGCCCCCACAAAGTCCTACCAATAAAGTTTTATTGGAAGACAGCCACGTGCACTTATGTGCATATGGTCCGATCTCCTCTCAGGCGGCAACGGTGGCGTTGAGGAGTTCCAACAGTGATTGCGTGACCTGCAAAGCCTTCTGGACCTTTATGGAAAGTTTGCCAACTCCCGGTTTATAACCTAAGTCTCGAATGATGAAAAGACTCCACCCTTGGAATAAAAGAAAATAGCATGGGAGGCCGAGAGTCACAAAGCTCAAGCAGAGCATTTGACAATTATCCCAGCTTGGTACAACTTAATAAAAACCCATAAATATGGTTAATAATAAGGAAAACAAGCACGAGCTCACCCTACCTATTTAATAATTATTGTTAACTACAGCATGCAAAACTCATCACTGGAAATTACTTTTTTTTCTAGCCTCTCTCAAAAGCCCTTTCTCCTTAGAAGCCGCTGTTGGCCAATGAGCGAAGCAGGCTTCCCACAGTTGCAGAGGCCTCATCTCCTCCTGTGGAGTGAAAGTAGTGGCACTGCGATCACTGTCCCCTCCCTGAGTGCCCAAATCCTCCTTGACCTCTCTTTCCAAATAACACGATTATGAACCACCAGGCACAGATGAGGCTCTCGTCCAGGCTTCTCCTGCCTCCCATGCCTCCCTGCCTCCTTCATCCCCTCTCGCCTCTCCAGAGCACTAGGCTTCCAGAAGCATCCCAGCCCTTGGCTGTTTGGGTGAGGACATTCTATCATGCCCTGGAGTGGAGGGATAGGGCTTGGTCCCGAGAGGCTCATGGGGAAATCAAGGCGGGACCTTGGGTCCTGGTCTAAGTTGGAATTTGGTCACTGTGTCTTCAGCAAGTCCATCAACCCCTCTGGACCCCAGGTTCCCCTCTGTCAAATGGAGAGAATCCTCTTCACATATACCAGACGATGGAAAATACAGAGTCGGAATGAACAGACAGGGCAAGCCAGCCAGGCAGCACCCAGGTTCCAATTTCACCAGGATTAGAACATCACCAGAACTGTGGAATTTGGCTTATATTCAACAGCATTATCTGAGGCAGAGAACTTCGATATATTGGACACATTTTGCGTGGTCCAGGCCCAGCTTACACTGCGGTGCAAGCAAACAGTAGTAACAACTCCTGCTTCCCCACTCAAACGTGCCCTTGCTTGGCTGGTAACAGATAGGCTGTGTGGCGTCAGAGGGAGGTAAGAGCCCCTCCACCCTGAACACGGTCAGCGATGGCAATAAATAGGCTTGGAGGGAAATCACATCCAGTCTGGCCAAGAACTGGGGTGTGGGTCGGGGCCGAAACTGGACAACTCAGGACCAGAGAGGAAAGGCCGTTTCCAGTTGTCCCTCATCAGGCCTTCTGCCTTTTTCTATAGTTGTTAAGCAAATACTTAGAGAACATGAGCCAAAGCATGAGCTCCCTACCAGGAGGCCCACAGGCTTGAAGAGAAGAGGGGGCTTCAGAAAGTTCTATGAGCAGGAGATGTGCCAACAGGTGCCCACTACCTGCCCACTGTGCTAAACACCTGACCTCCCTTCTCTTCATCCCTGGGACCAGGTATGGTCCTGGCCCTTCCCAGAGCCTGACGCTGACCCAACAGCAGTAGGTAAGGGCATTTCTGGGGACCTGGGCCCAAGGGAAAAAGCTTAGGGCTTCCTTCTGTTAGTCAAGACTCTTCCCCACAGGGGCTGCACCTCGTCCACCAATCTCTGCTGAACTTCAGGGGTGCTGGGGGGTGTGCTGTGTTCTGGGACCTCCATCATTACAAGAGCCAAGAGGCAAGCAAAGAGAAGCGTCCCAAAGAGCCTGCTTGAGCAGTAGGCTGAGGTCTGTAGGGGAGGAGGGCCGGACGGGCAGCTGATTAGAGGAAAGGCAAGACAGAAGGAAGAGGAGGGGGATGGGGGGCGAGGAGGGGACAGGAGTCAATATTTGTGGAGGGGGGATGGCCTCCAGCACATGCCCCACAGCCATCAATATCTCTTCTGAGGACAGGTTATCTGGGCGATTTATGCTCCCTAATAATTACCTTGCAGAGGGTTCCACTTATCTTACCACAAGAATCTGCCAGTTGCCAGACACACAGGGTTCTGGTTAATTCCATCCACACTGCCATCCACCTCCACCTCATCCTCCCAGCTCCCCAGCTCTTGTCCTCTGACCTCTAACCTCTCCTCCTCTCTCTGGCCTGGGGGACGTTGAGGGTAGAAGAGTCTCAACAACCTCCCTCAGAGTTCAGGGCCCCATAGGAGCTGACGGAGGGGGGCAGGGGAACCTCCCTTCCCAACAAATATGAGAGGTAAGTTGAGGCTCAGCCCAGGAACATGCACACGGCTACAAAAGGCTACGTTGGAAGGGCAGACACCGATTTGATTGTCCTTTCTTCACCTGCTGCCATCAGATCTGGTCAGCATTTTCATTTTTCTGTCCCCACAACCCTCCTGAGAGCCTTCCCTTCCCTCCTGCAGCCCTTTGATGACGACCCCACCAGTAATGGTCATCAGGCTTATTCAGCGAGCATCAGATGCTGCCTGGTGAGACCGATCTCCATGAACACATGTCTCAGACCCACTGTGAGCTCCTCACAGACAGAGTCCTTGGCTCACAGCTCCCCGGCACCAAGTCAACTCCTGAGCCTCAGCAGCGACAATACCACCAGGTGGCCCTTACCGTGGGCCAGCTTCCAGAGTGGTCCAAGTTCATTAGAAAGAAGAACACATGTCATCTTTGCAGCAACCCCATGAGAGAGACGCTTTTCCTATTCCCCCATGACACAGATGAGGACCCTGTGACAGCTGTGGTCATAGGCTCAGGGTCCCCGAGGGAGCGGCCAAGTCGAGGATTGAACCAGGCGTTACCGTCTCAGAGTGTGGACTCTTCAACACTGTTCTGCACCGCCTGGCAGTAAAAGTCTACAGACCCGCTGGAACATTTTATATCATATCTACCCACTTATTTATGCCCTCCTGTTCTAAAAGAATAATTTGTGTTAAAGTAATAGTAACACCAGCCAACAACTAAGGATCCTCAGGCACGTATGGGTGCCAGTCACGGGCTAAAAAATCTCCACTTAGGGCAGCCCAGGTAGCTCAGCGGCTTAGTGCTGCCTTCAGCCCAGGGTGTGATCCTGGAGGCCCTGGATCGAGTCCCACGTCAGGCTCCCTGCATGGAGCCTGCTTCTCCCTCTGTGTCTCTGCTTCTCTCTCTTTCTCTCTGTGTCTCTCATAAATAAATAAAATCTTAAAAAAAAAAAGAAGAAAAAAGAAAGAGAAAAGAAAAGAAAAGAAAAGAAAAGAAAAGAAAAGAAAAGAAAAGAAAAGAAAAGAAAGAAAAGAAAAGAAAAGAAATCTCCACTTAGGGCACCTGAGTGGCTCAGTGGTTGAGCATCTGTCTTCGACTCCAGGCATGATCCCAGGGTCCTGGGATTGAATCCCACATCAGGTTCCCCGCAGGGAGCCTGCTTCTCCCTCTGCCTGTGTCTCTGCCTCTCTCTGTGTGTCTCTCATGAATAAATAAATAAAATCTTTAAAAAAAGAAAGAGGGAAGGAAGGAAGGAAGGAAGGAAGGAAGGAAGGAAGGAAGGAAGGAAGGAAGGAAATCTCCACTCAATCCTCATGTCCACCCAAGAGGCAGCTGCTATCACCAACTGGAAGCTCCGCTCCCCAAGCCACCTCTCTGCCCCAGAAACACCAGCCTGCCCCTCCTCCGGGCTTTGGTACCCGCAGGGCCCACACCGGGCACGCTCCTCACCTCTACGGGGCTGCTTCTGCTCCTTGGGTCCTACTCACTCCCACCTCCTCGAGGCCGTCCCCAAACTCCTTCTCTCTAGCACTCCCTCTTTCTTTACCCACCCCCCTGATTAATGGTCTTTTTAGCACTTTGCCAACTATCAAAAATTATTTTATTAACATTTACTTACTACCTGTCTTTCTACACAAGATACTTAAGCTCCCAGGACAAAGACTGGTCTAGTTGGTTCACCTCTGCATGGCCGGTGACGAAAAGTACATACCTGGTGTACAGTAGATGGAGAAATAATATCCCCACTGGGCCTCACACAATCCTCACGGCCTGCTCAGCCAGACCCTTTGTCTCATGGAAAGCCCTATCTTCGTTCACCGGGTTCCGGTGACCCCGGCGTCCTGTGGAGTACCTCAGTACTTCACTGCACCCCACTAGGAGGTAGAACATATATCTTTAGCATTCCCACCTCACAGATGAGGAAACGGGCTTCGAGAGCTTGCACGGCTGGCCCAGGACCACACAGAAGTAGGGTAAAATCAGTCCTCATTCTGGCAGCCTCCCTGAGTCCGTGATATTAATCATTCTGTCACGGAGCCTCTGGCCGGGTCCCCTGGGTGACTCAACTCTCTTCACCCACGTATCCCGAAATGTCCCTGGCCTTCCTTTCCCCGAGCCCTTGCTTCTCTGTGCCAACTCTCTTGCACTGGCCCTTCCAGGTTCTCTCCACCATTCTTCTCCCTGCGCTGTGCCCCCAGGAGCATGTCCTGGTCAGCCACCTGCCATCTGCCCTCTGCGGCTGGCAGCCTGGTCCAATGGCGAATGGCAGCAGCAGGCCAGAGGGAGGGAGGAGAGCAAGATGGGGCATCTATTCCCCCAGCCACCTGCTTGCTGGGTCTACTGAAGGTCACAGCTCCCATCAGGCAGCCCTCTCCACATAAGCTACCCTCTCCCCTTGATCTAGCCCCCGGGTACTGTGCCATCTTACCTCCGACGTTGCCCTGCCCCTGCTTTTATAAATTGCCATCTTATTAAGCTCGCCTCAGTTTACTCTGCTGGAATCTGCTGCTTTCTGCTGGCTCTCCAAATGCCACCTGGCCTCTCTGTCCCCTCCAGAGCCACCACCACCATCACTGCCCCCTGCCCCCTGTTCCCTGCAGCTGCCTCTGCCAGGCCCTTCTCCACAGCCTGGGGTATTGGATCCTTCCAAGATCTATAAATAAATGTTGACTTGCTGGCTTGAAGGTTTGCCCTGGCGCCTTTGCTCTTTGCCTGAGCCCCATCAGCCCCTTCGCTAACCACTGAAGCAATACTGGGGAGAGAGGGGCACGTCAGGGCAGCCCCGCAAGTACACAACAAGCTGTCTGCCCATGACTAGAATGAAAACAGAGGTGATCAGGTCCAATGTGAGGTCTCCTTTGCTAGGATCGGGCTGGTCCTGTGCAGGGTGTTGGAGGACTTTATAGGCGATGTACTGTTGGCTCAGACAAAGCCAACATCACAGCTTCGATAACTTTAGCACAATCTGTCAAGCAACTGCTTGGTGGCAGGTACCGTACTCAACCACCATTGGCATTCCTTCATCATTATATTAATAGATAAGGAAACTCAGGCTCAAAGAGGACACAGAATTCCGCCAATGCCACAGAGCTCCTCAGTGGCAGAGCTGGGATTAGAGTACAGCTCAACTCAAATCCACAGACGTATTTCCCACTGGGCCACGCTGCCTGATAGCCAACCCTATTCTTCTGCAGGAAGGCCACACACTCAAAGCCAGGAAGGCAGCTCAGAGACACTGGCACCCATGGCAGAAAGAGGGGCAGGCAGACTGGGGTATAGGTTAGGGAAAAGAGTGTGGCATGCTCCCTGCTGCCTGGAGTCACTCTGTCCAAGGACCATGACATCGCCCAGCCACGGCAGGCACTGCCCAGCCCAGGGGCCTGGAACATGCCCCCACTGCTCCTTCCTGCAGAGCCAGCAGGGAGCCATGTGCTTGTCCTTGGGCACACACCAGCATGTCAACAAAACAGGCCCGCAGGCATGGGCCCTCCTGCCCTTGCCTGGGACAGTCACAAGGAAACTCTGAAGGGCAGGGCAGAGGGACCAGGCAGCAACAAGAAGGGAGGAAGCCTTCCTGCTCCAGGACCTGGAGCTGAACTGTGCTTCCTCCAGTCCTCCCTGCAACCAAAATTTATGTTCCCCTTAACATAATTCAAGGACTCAAGTGTTTTGTTTTGTCTTTTTTGGAAGGCAATGGCAAAAAATGCACACATTTCTGGTGTTAGGGGTGTTCTTGAAGGCAAACATCCTCACTCGTGAGGACACACACACACCCCAACTCTGGCACCACATAGCCCCAAACAGCCCTGACTTCAGTACTCTCTTGGGCTCCTGGAGAAGCCGGCTCTGCACAGCCTCCTGACCTCAGTCCACATGACTGCTGGCTGGCTCTTGCGCCCCAGAGTAACAAAGCCCTCCCGGGACCCGGCAGCAGTGACACCTGCCTCTGTAGTCCATCCTGCCCCCACCAAGCTCAGGGATTGTCCATGGCCCTGTCTGATGTGTCCTGACAGGACAAGTTCCAATTAGCAGAGGCCGTTTCCAGTGACCCAGCATGGAATGGGGCCCAAATCTCCAGAGCTGTCCTGAACCTCCTCTCCCCTTGCCCCTCCAAATCTTAAATCACTGATGTGACATCTCTAGGCGAAGGGCTCTTATGGCATTAGGTAGACTGGAAAATATCCTGAACAGAGAGTGTTCTTCGAAATAAAACAAAGACAAAAACCAAATGCTGCTGAAATACAAAACTGAGTGCCATCTTAAAATCTGTGCAGTATGGACATGGAGTAGCCTCCTCCAGTCAAAAACACTCCCATCCCTCCCATTAAACACCAAAAACTGAATCTCCACTAAAGAGAGGAGGATGGCAAACATGATTAGACCCAATTAATATATGAAGAAACTAAGAACAGAGGAAGGAAAATCAATAGAATTTCTTTGCTCTGACCACTGCTACAAATGAAGTAATAACTTGAGAGAGATTTGAAGAAGAAGGAAACCAAAAGTGTCAGACAGCAGCCATGAGGCCCTTTAATAAAGCAGCAGCAGCCCGTCTGAACTGGCCGGCCAAAGACCACTAAGGCTGACAAGACATTCCTGGGGATGGCGGGAGGGGGAGACAGCTGGGGTCACTTGCCTTCTATTCATTACATAGCACAGGCTCATCAGTGGTAAATTCTCATCTCGCTCACAAAAGCAAGACATAAAAGGAAGCAAAACGGAAGAAGCATTAGGGACGCCGGTAATTTCTAGACAGGCAAAGGCCACAGGGGCCCCCTGAAGCTTCACACCAAGTTTATGTCCATCATCACTGCCCCGTCCCCATCTCTTTCGTCCATATTCAGGGAGGAAGAAAGGAAATTAACAAGCCTGCACCCGACATCCTCCCTGGATCACCAGCTGGGCCATTTGGAGCATCCAAAGATGGGGTGTGGGAAGCCCCAGGGGAAAGGGAGATCTCTCCAGAGATCACCATCCCTACCTCTTCTCGGTGCCTGGGGCTCTGCTGGATGGAAGACGCCGACAAATTCAACAAGAATTTAGCTGGGCCTCCCCGTGAGTCCAGATGGGAGATGCTCAGTAAGATAGCCAGTTCTGTGCTATCTTTGCACCTGCAGAGGTAAATTCCTTGCTGTCGAGCTGGGTTTTCTGGCAGTCCCTCAGTCTACTGCTGTCTCTGGATGGGGTTCATAAAAGTGCTCCTGGCCTGAGTGGTCGCCATTCGTTCATTCAGCCAGTAAATGTTTAAGGAGCGCTGAGTCTATGCTACAGCACATGTGTGAGAGGCAGCACACCATTTAAGTGAGCAGCAAGTGTGTGGGTTGGAGTCCTGGCTCCTTGTTTACTTGCTCTCTGGCCTATTGACCCCCGGAGCTTCACTTTCCTCATCTGTAAAGTGAGGGTGACTATAGGACCCTCCTCTTCAGATCACTGAGAACCAATGATATAACCTCACCATGAGCGATCAGTAAATATAAGCTGTTGTTACTCTGACGTGGGGTCCCACCTGCTACTTGCTGCCATCATCAGTCATAGAAACAGTCATGAGTTAACTCCCGGGCAGTATCATCTGTTCCACCCGCTTCCCTGTCCACACAGATGAGCAATAGCAGAATGTATTAAAAAATAAAAGAGCTCGGGGATCCCTGGGTGGCGCAGCGGTTTGGCGCCTGCCTTTGGCCCAGGGCGCGATCCTGGAGACCCGGGATCGAATCCCACGTCGGGCTCCCGGTGGATGGAGCCTGCTTCTCTCTCTGCCTGTGTCTCTGCCTCTCTCTCTCTCTCTCTCTCTCTCTCTCTCTCTGTGACTATCATAAACAAATAAAGAAAAAAATATTAAAAAAATAAAAATAAAAATAAAAGAGCTCAATGCCATTGGCTCAGATTGCCCCCCACCCCCAGTCAGCTGTCTAGCCAGTGGGGTCAGGGGTCAGAAGCACAACCATGAGTGTGCAGATGATTTAGTACCAAACCAACCTCACCCGCAAAATCCTTACTCCAGTATAGATCATCCCAGTGGCAGGTGGAAGGTACTTATCCCCTTTGATTGAAGGGCCCTGGGACGCAAAGGTAGAGGTAGAGGACGCAAAGGTAGAGTCTTACTTGGCTGGAACTTCTGAATATCTAAGACATGTGGAGAGGTGGTGTGTTGGTATCCTATTGCTGTGCAACAAATTACCACAAACTCGGCTTAAAACCACCCAAATTTATTATCTTACGGTTCTGGAGATCAGAAGTCCAAAATGAGTTGCATAGGACTAAAATCAAGGTTTTGACCAGGTTGCTTTGCTTCTGAAAGCTCTAGAGGAGAATGCATTTCATTTCCTTTTCCAGCTTCTAGAGGCTGCTTGCATTCATTGCTTTGTGGCTGCTTACCTCCACTGTATCACTTGGACTTCTGCTTCCATTGTCATATCACTGACTCTGACCCTCCTGCTTCCTTCTTAAAAGGACCCCTGTGATTACATTGGGCCCACCCACATAATCCAGGAGAATCTCCCCATCTCAAAGTCCTTCATTTAATCACATCTACAAAGTCCCTTTATACCCTATAAAGTGACATTTTTACAGATTCCAGGAATTAGGACCCAGACCTCTTTGATGGGTCCCTATTCTGTCTACCAAAGCTGAGTGCTGCTGCAACTTGCACTTGTTACAGCAATGGTGAGGGGTGGTAGGATATGAGGTTGTGCCCTTAGCTCTAGAATACTGAAAATAGGAATGCCTGAGTGGCTCAGTACTTGAGCATCTGCCTTCAACTCAGGTCATGATCCTGAAGTCCTGGGATCGAGTCCCACTTCGGGCTCCCTGAGAGGAGCCTGCTTCTCCCTCTGCCTGTGTCTCTGTGTCTCTCATGGAAAATGAATAAAATATTTTTAAAAAATATAATACTGAAAATATCCTACTTTACAGCAAAAATCTAATTAAAGTATAAAATGTATGGTGCCTAAGAGACATGTCTGTGTGAGCTTCTATTTTCCCAGCAGAAGTACTAACTTTAAAGGATCCTTGTATCATGAGGAATAAAGAAAAAAAGAAAAGAAAAGAAAAGCACCCAGAATCCTTCACTCCATGCCAGGCACACAGTTAGTGTTAACTAAGTTAGTTGCTTAGTAAACGGCAACGAAGGAGCTGCCCACTAGTTCTGTGAGCCCATTGCTCTGGCTCTATCAGGCCCAGTGACTAAACAAACCAGCTTGACGCGAACTACTTATCAGTCAGCAAATACCAACAAAGCCCTGTCAGGTCCCAGGAATCAGAGGGGCCACTCAGCCCAATGCAAACTGACCCTTTCATGCTGAGGCCTGAGCCCTTCCTCCATAGACACCCAAAGATCTAGATTTACGATCAGAATTTCCTAGATCAGACATGGTCCAGATCTGAGTTCACTTTCTGCTGAAAGAAAGACAAGTGTGAGAGCCCAGCAATCTTCCACAGACCCACAAAGCGTCCCCTACATGTCCTTCTCCTGCAAACAACGGTGTTATTTTAAATTGTGTTGTGCTCACTTTGGGCTCAGGGTTACAGTCAACAATCCCCAACATGAATCTTTTCACCCTCCCATTTCATAGATGGGCGAACTGAGGCAGGCACCAAAGGAACAGGGATTTTATCTTACAACAACATTGTGCGTCATTTGCTTTCATCACCAAAGTATCTCGGGTGAGGTTCAAAAAAAGAGAGAGGGTTTTAGAATTTGAATCTCAGATCTCCTGCTAAGTAGCTGTGTGACTGTGGGAAAATTGCATAACTTATCTGAGCATCCCTTTCTTTATCTGTAAAAGGAGACAGGAAAATCGGCCTCTCTCAACTGTTGCATGAATTAAATATCACATAAAACCCTTGGCATGCTGGATTTATGGAGCGCTATGTCTCAGGCACTATGCTAAGCATCGTGTGTATAGTAATTCATTTACTCATTACAACTCTGTGAAAATAGGTCTTATTATTTCTATTTTCCTGGAATGTAGGCCTCTGGAGGGTAGGGATAGTTTTTGTGTCTTCAGCCTTTAACTCAAATACGCTGTGAATAGTAAATGCAATCTACAACACTGTTGCTGATAAAGAGTGGAGAGATCAGTGAGTCGGGCATCATTCTGGAAGGTTTTATAAAAGTGGAGTCTGATAGGTAGAATTAGAGGAAAGGATGGAAAGGGGGCAGATCTTCCCACTGGGGTAAGGTGAGGTAGAAAAGTGACAAGAGAAGTAAGGCATGTGGGAGACAGAACTACACAATGTGCATGGATAGGAGACAGCAAAACTTCTCTTGATCCGCTTTAAAATGCCCCTAATGAGGGCACCCAGGTGGCTCAGTCAGTTGAACATCTGCCTTCAGCTCAGGTCATGGTCTAGGGGTCCTGGGATCGAGCCCCACAAAAGGGTCCCTGCTCAGGGGGAGTCTGCTTCTCCCTCTCCATCTGCCCCTCCCCCCGCACATGCGCGTGCTCTCTCCCTCTCTCTCTCTCAAATAAAATCTTTTCCAAAAAAATACTCTTACCATATCTACATCTGTGAGATCTATATGAAAAGAAAATGATCCTTCCCTACCAACCTCACTGGGTTGTTGTAGCAAGTGAGATAGGGTGTGAAGGTTCTTAGATGCTTTCCACCATCAGTGATTCTACTTCCCCAAGAAGCAGAGTTTTACATATTGATAGTTTCTAGTGTTTTTATCAACATGTCATTTTATAAGGTTCATTTGCCCCCCGTTTCCATCTTCCTTTTAGCCTTCTGCTCTCTGGTAGCTATTTTCAACAATAACAAAAATCCAAGGTAGGAAACAGTTAAAACCATCCTTGATGGTGAGGGGAAAACTGTTGCTCAACCCTCACAGTGCTGGTATTTCTGGCGCTAAGGATTGCACGTGACTGAGGTCAGGCCTGATCCGCCTGATTTGCTCTCTCGGACCAAAGTTCCAGTGGAGAACTCTGGGTCCCCACTAGGGCCACACCAGGGGCTGCCAGCTGCAGGGAATAAAGCCTGGTCCCTCTCTCCCCCAGGTGGCTTCTGCCCAGGGTGGGAAGAGTCCTGAGCCTGAGTCAGCACTGCTGAAAGGGGGCCCCTCGTCCTGGCAACTCCTCCTACCACAGTAGAACCCGGGTATAAGTTCACAGAGTACTCTGACCACTTCAGGACCCTCTCGGGTTACTGTCCTTTCCCCAAACAACAAAAACTTTGAAAGTCCCAGTTCTGGAGTAAACATCAGTTTCCACAGATGCAAGCATCTCAGGAGTGTGTGGGAAGCAGTGCAAGGCCCACCCGCGGCCCCCACCTCATTGCCCACCCAGCGCCGTGTTTTCCTCATCCTGTGCGCAACGGGAGCTGGCTGGACGTCAGGAGAGGCTGCCTCTCAAACTGGGATATAGGACAGAAAGGGGGGCAGGGGCGGCCCCAGTCATGCTCAAAATCCTGCATCTTGCTTTATGGTGCAAATATAAGAGTCCAGTCCTTCCATCAACCTGTCTCCTGCAACTTTAGAGAGAGGCTTCTGACCCAGGAGAAAACCACCTCTCCGGGCCTTAGGGATTGGTTCAAGGGTTGCCTGCTTCTCCCTCTCCCTCTGCAGCTCCCCCTGCTTGTGCTCTCTCACTCTGTCTCAAATAAATAAATTTAAAAAAAAAAAATGTTTACCTGAAACTGCTGGGAGATAGACACACTGCAAAGAGGCCAGTGTAAAGGAAAGCCGAAGCAAGAGGAAGGGGAGATGGAAGGAGTTCAGATAACCTTGTAGAACTCCTCGGCCCAGGCCCACGTAAAGCAGCTGCATTGCTGAACTCCCAGCTAGATGAGCCCATATCTTCCTCGCTGTGTGCTCCAGCCATTTGAGTTGGGTGTCTTGCCATTTGCAACCTTAAAAAGCCCTGCATATTCCAGAGCCTGATTTTACCAACAAATTCTGCACGAGGCTGAAGAAGAACCTGTCCCTCCCCATCCCAACACCTCTGGGCTGCTCAGATGCTACCCAAATGCTTTTGATAGAAAGATGAGTCACTGTGGTCATCAGGTGCCACCGATCGCCCCTGAGAGGGGGTCCAGCAGGGACTGTTGTAGATGGCAGCTCAGTGAGCCTGCAGCTCACCCCAGTCCCGACCATTCCCTCTTGTCTCGGGCATTTTCTTCATTTACTTTACCTGCCTGGCCCCTTGATGTACATAAATTTCTCATTCTCTTATAAATGGATGGATGAAAGGATGGGTGGAGAGATGGATCCATTGATCCATCAATGGAAAAGCCAGTGGATGGTTGAGTGGATGGACAGACAAGCAGGTGGTTATGGATTTGCCCACTGAGCCTGCCTACACACAGGCACAACACACACACTAAAACCTCGAGCTGCTGCAGTCAGGGGACCATTTGATAATACGGGAAAGAAAATAGCAACAGATGGACTTCTGTGTGGCTTTGGTCTCTGGGCAGCACTCATCCCACAGTTGTTCTCTTCTTTCCTGAGCCACAATCCCACCAACAGCACAGCACCAGGAGAAACCATTCCTGAATTCACAGGCAGCCACCTCAGAAAACCTGGCCTGAGGAGACAGCCTCTCCTCTGTCCCCAGCATCTACTTGGATCTGGATGCCAGCCACAGAAAAAACTACAGAGAAGGCAGGCACCATTTTGGCACCTAGACTAGGGGTAATCATTGACAGTGTCCACAAACGCATCTATGAGGCTCTTGCCTTGAAACAAGGAAGTGAGGGGTTTGGGGTAGCCAAGGAGAGGCACCAGGTGGCTCAAAGGATGGAGGGAAGAAAAAAAAATCAGAAAGATGATGACAATGGAGCTCAGAGCCAAGACAAGGCCTCGTCCTTGGACCACCCCACTGGAGGCCTCAGCCACGACTTCAGGGAGCTGGTTGGTGATTCACATGAAATCACACTGTGGACTATTGATTGTGGTCATGTATGCTCACAGTCTAGGCAACAGCTTGCTTCGGAAACTACGCAGTGTTCCCTGTGAAGCATATTCCCCTTTGTGAAGTCGTCACAAAGTTCTGAGCAAAAGAATCCCTCTTTTTCCTGGGTCAGACCAAGAAAGCAGCACTCAGCTGAGTGGCACCTGGCCAAGACCTGTTCACGCTGGGCACGTCACCCCAAACGTGAGGTACGAAACACAAAATGGAAGGGCTCTGCATCTCGTCTATCCTTACAGCCAGGAAATGAAAGCACAGAAGAGTGGGAGAAAACAGAGCTGCACACAGAAATATTCCCACAGGCATAAAAGAAGGGTAGTTGCTGAGTGGGGAGAAGTACTAGCTTCCTCAGGAGTCATCCTTCACGGTGGATACCATCCCTGCCAGGCACCCGTCTTCCAGGTGACCTGGTCCCACAGCCCAGGAAACACAAGTGTGGGATGAGCCATGGAAAAGAGACTCCCGCTGAGGAGCAAAAGAGGCACCAACAAATGTTGAGTACCAGGAAGCAAATGCTCCCTCACCTGCTGCTAACAGGAACAGCTGGGTGTGCAGGACTGTCATCAGCCCCTGGAACACTACACAAGACTGACACGTTATCTCTACCCTCAACAGGTTTATCTTTGAGAGAGGCAACCAGACCGATAAGGGTATAGCCGTTGTAAACTGTATACAACCTGGATTCTCCGTCCTGCTTTGTGCCTGAAGCCCGCCACTAAGTTTTCTGGGCTTCGGTTTCCTCATCTGTAAACTGAGACCCCTCACAGCTCAGAAGTTGTGTGAGTTCCTGGATGTCAGATTAGCTGATCTTCAAGGGGCCGCCCGTGTTCAGACACTAGGCCTTGGGAGACTCATGTGGATATTAATGTTCAGAATCAGCTCCCGGGAGTGAGAGCAAGGATGCTGACCCCTCAGTCTTTCATGGCACCACACACACCTCGAGGCACATGCACCCAAGCAGCCCAAGACTGAGACACCCTTTTGATTGTCCCTGACTATGTGTATTTTCAGCCCTGGGTGTTTGTTTTAACTTACAGGAGGAAAGAATCTGGATTCTTTTAAAATATATACAAAGGGAATGCATTTGTTTATTTTGCAGAATGTACTTTCAGATACAACTGGTGAGGAGCAAAGCTACAGACCATCCTTTTCTCTTGGCTCATGTGAGGGCTAGGCCTCCATGGTGATTTTTCCAAAGACCACAAATGGCCAGGATCTTCCATCTCCCATCTCTTGACCTGTCTCAGTTTGATCACCTGGTCAGCCACAACTGTCACATTATTCTTCAGGACCTCAATGCTCCAGTGACCTCATCCTGCCATCAACATCCCCATGGAGGTGCAGGGTCCCTGCCCACTGCCCACCTTTCCATCTGCCCCACATGGCAAGGTCACCAGGTAAAATTAGGAATCCCAGTTAAATTTGAGTGTTAGATTAAGAACATAACATTTTTCGTATAACATTTTCCTTTCCAGGCAGCCAAACTTAGGCAGGTTCCTTCCAAGGATAGAAAAATTCTCTCCTTCTAAGCTTATGGTCCCAGAACCCCAGCCCAGTGGCCCTTGTGTCCCTTGGCTTCACTAAAGTCTGCCTTTCCCACTTTCAGGGTGAACTGTGAAGGCCATGGTTTCCAAGTCTCATGGTAACACAGGTAGCTCCCATTCGGATGCCAATGGTGCTTGGTCAAAAACCTGCTTACGGCTGGATTCAAATACATGTCTACACAGAGCTACCAGCCCAGGGCAGAAGGTGAGAGGAGGAGCAAGGAAGGAAGGAGAGAAATGCAAGATAGGTACTGCCATTAAAGTTTCTAGGGGAGATCTCAGTCTGAGAGATCTCACTTTAAAAAAAAAAATTGGGTGCCTGGGTGGCTGATGGTTGAATCTGCCTTTGGCTCAGATCATGGCTTCAGGGTCCTAGGATCAGACCCTGCCTCGGGCTCCCTACTCCATGGGGAGCCTGCTTCTCCATCTTCCTCTGCTCCTTGCCCCCACTCGTTCTCTCTCTGTCTCTCGCAAATAAATAAATAAAATCTTTAAAAAAAAAAAAAGTGTCCCCTGGCAATGGTTACCACATGGGCCATGAACTTCTAGTTCTAATTTCTGGCTATAGCTCTGGATTCCATAAGGGCCAAGCAGGTCTACAACACCTTGCAGAGGTGGGCACCTGGAGTGGAAGTGCCACGAGGGCAGGGCTGGTGCCTTTTTTCTCTCATTACCATACACCCACCACCTACTCCGGGACCTAAGCCTCACGGCGAGCACACAATGAGCCTCTGTTGAACACATGAATGAATGTCTACGGTATCCAATATGTCCCCAAAAAGTATCATGAGCTTTGTAGTGCAAAGGGCTCTGAACAACTCAAATGAGAAACACAAACATGTCCAGTGATAAGGGCCAGCCTGAATGACCTCTGAGGTCATCTGCAATGCCACGAGCCCTGGAGCCTGTCCTACTCGGGCAAGTAACTTCCCTGAAAGAATGCTAAACACTTTCTTCCTCGCCTCAGCTCAGCAGCCATAGTTGAAGTCTTTGGACTGTGCCCAGCACTGTGTGATCCTCCAGGAGGTAAGTGTACACGGAAGCCCAAACTGGGAATATGGGAAGGAACACAAGGGATGAACAACTAGGGGATTAGCGCCTAGGTGAGTAGGGACCCAAAGAAAACACAAGAGAAATAATTTAAGATGCAGCACAGCCATCCAGGACGCACACACTCATACAAACACAAAGATCCTCCTTCCAGATCCACATTGCACCCCCCCCCACCCAACCCATCCCATCATTCTCTGACAATGCTGCCTTGTGGAACAGAACAATAGGTACATTATGCCAACCTATAATTATCCTAGGAGAAGCGATAGTGAAGTCAAGGCATTACATGAAAGTTGGGATACTGGATACAATCCCATAAAAACAACAACAAAACAACAATCCACAAAATCCCTAATTTAAATAAAGGCTAAAAGCTGCCCAGAGCCGGTACCCTTTCACATTTTCTACGAGGATGGGATTTTTTTTTTTTCTTTTCACTTGATTATTTAAGCACAAGGCCTTCTTTCACAGGAATTGGTAGAGTATTGGGGGCAGGGGTTGGGAAGCTGTATTTTTTTTTTTCAATAAGGAAACAGAGAGTAAAGGAAGTGAAGGTCATGAGACAGTGCCAAGGCCACGGTGTGACCCCCAGGCTGTCCTCAAAGGTAGCCAGCCAGGTCTGAGTCCACTCAGTGAGTCCAGTTCCAGTCACAGAAATTCCTTTCCACCACACCAACAGAACCCATGTCCAGGGACGTCCGTGTAAAACACACAGAACCCTGGGTGGTATCCTGGAAAAGACAGTGACCAAAAAAATAGTCTGAATATCTGAGTTCCTATCTCTGCTGTAACTAGCTGCTTCTGTGGTTTAGTCAAGGACTGTGTGCTCCATCTCTGCCACAGGTAAGCCATGGAGCCAGCAACTGAGGAAAATCACAAAGAGTCACTTTCCCCTCCGAGACTCAGTTTCCTCAGGTGCAAAATGCGCACACTCACACGCGCACACTCTCACACATGCCCTCACAAACCGCACGCTTCTGAACTCAAGGCCCTGGCGTGGGGCCGCACTGATGGAAGGCCATCTCCACGGGCCATCACTGAGGAAGGAGAGAGCCTGCCGCTTCTAAAACAGAGATGAAGCCGAACTCTCCAAGCAAAGGAGCAGAAGCCGCCTGCCAGGGGCACGCAGGGTCATCTTTGTGTGTCCTGGTAAAAAGCAAGGGTGTGGAAAATCGATGGTTTATTTTTTCAAGCACATCTCTAGTTTCTAAGCAAAGGTCTCTCTCCTCTTTCAAGGGGACCCCTCCTCCTCCTGAACCACAGTCCCATGCGCTCTGCCTCTCGTGGACCCAGTCAGCTCTCCTTCCCTCAAAGGCCTCCCTTCTTTCACCTTCTCCACACACTAACTAGGGACTGCACGAGAATGCCATCAATTGTCAAAGGGCCCTTCTAGCAACGATCCAACCTCATTCCTTAAATTTCCTGAAAAGCTCCTCAAAGATATAATATTCTCATCTGTCCATTCCCTTTAGAAGCCATTAACCAGGGGCACCTGGGCAGCTCAGTCCGCGAAGCATCTGACTCTTGGTTTCAGCTCAGGTCATGATCTCAGGGTCCTCACTGGGCTGTGTTGGGCTCCACACAGCTTAGGATTCTCTCTCTCCCTTGGCCTCTGCCTCCCTAACCCCTGCTCGCTCTCTCTCTCTCTCTCTCTCTCTCTCTCTCTCTCTCTCTCTCCTGTCGATCTCTCTCAAATAAATCTTTAAAAAAAAAAAAGAAAAAAAAGAAACCATTAACCATCCTTCCTCAGAAGCCACTGTTTCATACTAACTTCCTCCTTTTCCTAACAAATCCAAAGGCCACTTCTTGGTCATCCGCTGCTTGGCCAACATTTGATGGTATTGGTTGGCCATGTATTCTTTGAAACTCTCAGAATCTTGATTCTACTCATTTGTTTAGTTCTGTCAATGAACGTTCCCTCCATCCTGTGCTGGGTGGTGGGACAGGGCAATGACATGAGCCAGTCCTGATCTTTTACTCATCTCTCCACATCTACTACTATGGCTTGCCCTACGTCAGCCAAAGCGCTTTAAAGGACTTAACAAAGTCCAGTCCTGCAAACCTTGGAAAAACATTTTATACTGTAATAATTTTTCTCCTGGAAAACAAGAGAGCCTATTCTTGCAACTGACGCTATTCTGGAAGTGTGCAAAACCTGTGATAGAAGCACCACCAAATGACTCCTGAAATGTGGCATGATTTTGTGTGTCACTCTTCCCCAAGTCCTCTGCTCACTGCCCCCTCTCCCTTAGAACTTTGCTGTGGACCTTATCACAGAGTTAACTGTCTCGGTCTCTAAGCTGTGACCTTGGAAAGCTCTAAGAAAGACATGGAGTAGACTGGTCTCTCTTTCATCCCCATAACTGCCCAATGCTTAAATGTTTGTTGAAATGCAGCAAGAGCAAGGAGAAATTCAGCATCAAATCTCACATCTACACCATTCCACAGGATGCTCTGCACCTTTGGGAAACTGTCCCGGTTTATCTCTGGTCTGTCCTGTGGGCCTGGAGGGCTTGCCTACCTACAGGGTTGGGCTGGGGGGTGAGTTTTCTCTGACCTTGGGCATTGCGGAAGCCACCATCACACCACACTGAAATGTCCAAGCAGGACCCTGAAGCCAACACTCCACCTACTCAGGATACAAAGTTAATGAGTGTGTCACTTAGTAATTCTGTAATTGTCTTCCTTCCTTGCTGCATGCCCTTGGGCAAGCTCCTTATGTTATTTATCCCTGCTTTCTCATCAATAAAATAAAGACTATGCGTCTCCTAGGATTGTTAGGAGGATTTGACAAGCACTAGGGGAAGTGCCTAGGCTGTGCTTACTAAGGTAGCAGAGCCTCGATAAATACTTCATTATCATTACCAGTATTATTGTTATTGACAGGTTAGAAAAGGTGCATGATCTTGACCCCAGTATAACTTAGATACCTTTTTTTTTTTTAAGATTTTATTGATTCATGAGAGACACAGAGAGAGGAGGAAAGACAGCTCCCTGCAAGGAGCCCAATGCGGGACTCAATCCCAGGACCCCAGGATCACAACCTGAGCCAAAGGCAAACACTCAAACACTGAGCCACCCAGGTGCCCCCAATACTGCCCTTTTGAATGGCCTAGTTTAGACCCAATGGCCTTTTGGCAATGCCTCAAAAAAAAAAAAAAAACTACACTTTCAGCCTTTAAAAAAGTACAAGGTAACATGAGAAACAGAAACTTCTCCCTCCCTTCCTGAGGTCACTCCACCCTAACCTCAGTGAGGGGAAAAGATAAGCTCAGACATGGGGTTAGGGATCCTGGTGGGGGTTAGGCATAGGGTAAAGTCTGGGAAGGGGAAGGACCGAAGTTGGATAGAGGGTCCTGAAGCAGGGAGGTCAGAAATGGAGTAAAGGTCAACACTGGAGGTTGCGCAAGTGAGGAGAAATCTAGGACCATCTGACTGATGCTCATGTTGATCATTTTCACTTTTCATCCCCGCCCCCCACTATGGCGTCAAAACGCCCCACTTTATGAAGGTGGGAGGGGAGGGAAGGAGGGAAAGAAAGAAGAAACCTGAACTAAGTGAATGTTTTTAAGCCAACAAAACATCTTGATTCAAAGAGTAAGTCACTACACTGGTCAAATTCCCTGGTCCTTTCCCACAAGCAGGGCTCACAAGCAGGACTGACAAGAAGGTTCTAGTAACTGGCTCAGCCTGCAGGATATAAAATGCTGGGTGAATTTTGCATTCCAAGGACAGAAGTTTTCCAAATTAAAATTTTAAGAGTGTATGAAAATAGTTCACCATTTACTTTTAGGATGAGGGAGCATGTAGACTGTCAGTCTAAAAATCCAAGCTAGCATTTTCAGGGATGCTGTCTATCCTGAGGGGGGATGGGGGGCAGGGGGGATGGCTTGTTGATTCGGTCCAGATCCCTGAGATCTTGGACCCAGAAAGAGAGAAGGGTCTGAATAACTTCTCCCACCAGGAAACCAGCCAGAGGTCTCTGAGCTTATAGGATGAACATTTCAAAAGCCATGACTTAAATTTTAATACTCTTGGGAGCTCAGGAATAATCCTGTTGATTTAAGTTCTAGCCCCAGCTACAGCACCTACTTGCTAAGCAAACTCAGGAAAGTGATCTCCCTTCTCTGAGCCTCTGTTTGCTCCCCTGGTCCTTCTGGACAAGCTTAACTTAGCACTGCCTTTCAGCTCTAATATTAATTCCATCAAGAAATGTTCACCAAGGGGCACCTGGGTGGCTCAGTGGTTGAGCATCTGCCTTTGGCTCAGGGTGTGATCCTGGGGTCCTGGGATCGAGTCCCACATCAGGCTCCCCGCAAGGAGCCTGCTTCTCCCTCTGCCTGTGTTTCTGCCTCTCTCTGTGTGTCTCTCATGAATAAATAAATAAAATCTTTAAAAAGAAAGAAAGAAAAGGAAAGAAAGAAAGAAAGAAAGAAAGAAAGAAAGAAAGAAAGAAAGAAAGAAAGAAAGAAAGAAAGAAAGAAAGAAAATGTTCACAGAGTACCTACTACATGCCAGACACCCTTCTAGACAGCAGCCATATAGCGGGTTCCAGCCTTCGTGGGGCCGACATTCTCACCCTGATATCCTATGACTCCTAAGAGGCTGTGAAGACTACACCCTGCAAGATGTGCTTACATATCTCAGCCAGGGCTCCAGGAGATTGGACTTAAAGCTAATAGGTGATCAAGCCATTGCTGCCATAAACAGGACAACAGAACTTCTCCCTTCAGCTTTTTTATCTTAAGTTACTGGAATGTACAGGAAAGTGAAGAGCATGAGGTAGACAAAATGTGTGCAGAGGAAGACAAAGTAGGGAGAAAGGAAGTGTGGCTCTAGACGGACGCCCCATATTCCACTGGGCTCACACTAAGATTTCACTTGGAAATACTGACTCCCTTTCAGTCGGTTCAGGGAACCTGAACTGAACATCATCACCCAACAGGGCTCAGTCCTGCCCAGCATGGCCCTGGCCACTGCCTGACACCAGTCCTGCTTCCTCCAAGGACCTTGAGCAGAGCACAGCAGGGACGGACCTGGGATCCACAGGTAAGAAGCCACAGGTCAACGCGGCCCGCACGAGCCACCCTCTCCCAACCCACATGCAACCCAGTTGCATCACCTCCCCTGGAGCTTTTGGGGCTCTCTATACCAGGGAGAAAAGGAGAGCATGGGGAGGCTGTGTAAAGGCAGACTGCCCCATGTTTCAGAGCCCCATGTGGGGGACAAGGCAGGTTGTCAGCCTGTGGGGGAACCAGGGGAGAAGGCACTGGGGAAGTGGGGAGTGTGCAAGAGTCATGGTGGGGCACACTCCTTGGGGATGTGGATGCCCTGCGCCATTCCACTCTCTTCTGGTTCAGTGGACAGCAGGAGCCTGACGTGCCCCTCCACCATCCAAGTAATGGTGACCCAAGCAAGCTCCCCCTACCCTCAGAGGCACCCCAAGTGGAGAGAAAAGAATTTAAGGTTCCAGAGAGGGGTGTGAAGTCCCTCACTAGCTGAGTGACTTAGAGCATTTACATTTTCTTTATTTCCTTTCAAAACCTCAACTGTCCATCTAGAAAATGAGGATAATGCAAATGAGTACCTGCTTCTTCGGATTAGTGGGAGGAACAAGAGAGAAGAGTGGAAGGCACCCAGCATTGAGCCTGCTGCGCAGGAAGATTCAGTAGGCTCCTTATTATTCGGGGGACGGCTCTTCTAAATGCCTTCTTCCACACCAGCCCCTTCCTAAATTGCAGCTCGTCCTGGGGAGGATATGAACGATGCCAAAGGACAGCAGTGAAGCCTCCACCAAAGAAGGCAGGGCTGCCAAGGCCTCCCCGCTCTCCTCGTGACCAATGCCAACGCTGTGGTCCAGGAACACACTCGGTGTGGATCCCACCACCTCAGAACACGTTTGCTGACATGCAAGCACCCAGGATGAAAAGGGGTGCACTTCCCACCAGGACACGGTCTGGAGGAGACCGTGGTATAGGACACAAAGGATGGCAAGGGAGGAAGGAAGATGAAGAGAAGGTGAACCGTATTCACCCCAGGGGGGTCTTGTATCAGCAGCTGTGTCCCCACATTTCAGAGTTGTTAAAGGAGGTGGGTCATGCATATATGGGGTGAGTGGCTGGAAGAGAGGGCCATGAAAGGGAAGGAGGTATGAAGAGTAAGAATGTGTACTACGTTGGAGCCTAAAACACACATGGAGCAACTCTGTTTCACAGGAGCTACTCAGAAGGGAAAAAAACAGGGCAGCCTGGGCGGCTCTGTGGTTTAGAGCCACCTGCAGCCCAGGGCCTGATCCTGGAGACCTGGGATCGAGTCCCGCGTTGGGCTCCCTGCATGGAGCCTGCCTCTGCCTCTGTCTCACATGAATAAATAAATAAAATCTTTAAATATTTTTTTTTATTAAAAAGAAGGGGAAAAAATTAACCTCTAGGAACAAAGATCTCCCCCCCACCCCCTGCAAATCCAGGAACGATGGTAGAAAATGGGATCTCTTACCCAGCAACCACCTACATCTGCATCAGAAGAACTCTTTTCCCAGCAAGGCATGGTCTACCCGCCTTGGCCTTCCTTGCCCTGGAGCTGGCCCCTGGGCTCAGAAAAGCCCTCCCCACCGTATTTGAAAAGAGGACCTCTGCACTCAGGATTCATTACAGTGAGGTTGTTCAGGTGGGCCCTCATTGAATATGACTGGTGTCCTGACGGGAAGGGGAAATTTGGACCCAGATGTATGTATCCAGGGAGAACACCATGTGAAGATAAGGTAGGGCATGGGGCGACACTTCTAAAAGCCAGGGAACTCTGGAAACTGCCAGCAAACCACCAAAGGCAAAGAAGAGGCTCAGCACAAATCGCCCGCCCCCATAGCCCTCAGAAAGAAGCAACCCGGGGGCACCTGGGACGCTCAGTGGTTGAGCGTCTGCCTTTGGCTCAGGTGGTGATCTGGAGGGAGCCTGATCCTCCCTCTGCCTCTGTCTCTGCCTCTCTCTCTCTCTCTCTGTCTCTCATGAATAAATAAATAAATAAAATATTTTTTTAAAAAAGAAGCAGCAGCAGCAGCAGCAGCCCTGCAAGCACCTTGATTCTGACTTCCAGTCTCCAGCACAGAGGCAATACATTCCTGTTATTTAAACCACCCAGTCTGTACTTTGTTACAGCCACCCTAACAATCCGATACACCCACAGCCTTACTTGTCTTTGCCACATGGATCACCAATGTGGAAAATCAGAAACTTCCAGAAAGTCATCATATTTACTTTTCTAACCAACAAACCAGACATCACTGAGGAACTCAAAGATCAACTAAATGTAGTCCTCCAGGGCACAGGTATGCAAATGTTTGTCACTTTACAGTTTACAAAACACTTCCACAGGCATAGCCTCTTGTCTGTCCCCTAACTTCGTGTTGAGGTAGGGGGTGGACCACAGAATTCCCATTCTGCAGATGAGGATGGTAAGTTCTAGAGAGGTGGCCACTTGCCTCAGAGCGCTCAGTCACTAAGAGCAGGCAACTCCTGTGGCAAGGTCTCCCGAGTCCAGGAAGATGTCTTGTGGGCTTGCTTTCTTTTCTGGGGGTCTTGAATCCTCTTGCCTCTTCTACAAGTAGAAGCCCCTGCACTGAGGTGATTGGAAAGAAGTTTCGAGTATCCAAGATCTGTTCCAAGAAAACTCCAGAAGGCAAAAAGGGAGGCCGGCCAGGGAGAAGAGAGACTGGCACCCTCCACCCTCTTTTCTCACTGTCCCCACCACCCTCCTGGCCTCCTCCTCCTCCTCACCTCCACCCCCAGGCCCCTGACCACTTCTATCTCCCAGGCAGGCCAGGTTCCTGGTAACGGTGCCACCCAGTGTTGTCAAAACAGCAAGCAGCTGGAAAGAATTCCGGAACAAAATCTCGGTGCCTCTGCAGCCTTCTAAATGACTACAACTGTGGCAGTTAAACCTGCTAATGTGCTAAGCATTTTCTGGCAGGGCCAGGAGGCAGGGCTGGTGTGGTGGTAGCTGGGAGGGGCTTGCGGGCATCATCCTGGGCAAAGTAAGTCCCCGAAGGAGGTGGAGGCAAGGAGAACCAAACCAGAACACTTCTCACGAAGTCACAGAGAGCCACCCGAGCTGCACTTGAGGATTCCTGGAGCACTGCTGGCCTGGTGGGCAGCGCTGGCCGGGCATCGAGGCCTTCCAGGCAGGAGAAGGGAACTCCCAGGCAGTGTGGGAGGAGGCACTTCTAGAATGCAGGTGACGATGGATATTTTTTCTGCTAATGCAGAGCACTGTATAATGCTGTCCACAAGGCTAGGCAGCCAGGGCCTGGCCCTATCTCTGTTTGCTTCTGAGTTGGCAGAGGCAGGGCCCATGGTGACCAAACAAAGGACAAGTCGCCAAATACCGAGAGGCATGCAGGCAAGAAGGCCTGAGAGGGGTCTGAGTACAAGGGTATGCGGAGTATCCCGGGGACTGGAACCAATAGGAGCGGGGGGGGGGGGGGGGGGACACGGACACAAGAACTTTCCTCCAGGATGCCTCTGATTTCCCAGACACATGTACAGCATGAGCTTCTCCAGGGTATCCTTGTTTTCAGGGGCTCTTTTGAAAATGGTTCAAAATAGGAGACCAGGAAGGGGAACAAACCCCCAAATCTGGGATCTCAGTGAGGTCCCAGTGTTTCTTCCTCCATGATGTCCTCCACTCTCCACTTCCTGGAGAAATCAGGGGGGTCTGAGAGAGTGAAGAGGGGAGGTTGGCGGCCAAAACTCAGCTCCAGGGAAGAATTCAGGTGGCAATAGGAAATGGGGTGAATGACAAAGAGGGTGCCGCCCAGGTGAGGGAGAGGTGGGGTCGTTCTGGGAACATATAAGCCAGTAAAACCCTGACACGATTCAATCTGGAGGGGAAAAAATCCCAGCTGATAGAAACTGCTGAGAGCTTGCAGCTTTTAAAGCCCTTCTAGCAAAAGGATCTTTGGAAGCTTTGCAAACCCTGACCACGCAGCCGGTCAGCCACAGCCCAGCCCACAGCGCCGAGAGTGTTTTTGCTAAATCAGAACTACCCCACTCACAGATATCTAGTCCCATCCTTCCCCTGGCTCCCATTCCTCTCTGGGTGCTGCTTTCCCCAGAAATTACGTTTTCCCAGAGCAGAGGGGAGAATGTTGCTGGGGCCCCAGCAGGCTGGCCAGCAACCTTGGCCCCACGGCTCCCGAGGCTGACCCTGGGCAAGGCACTTCACCTTTACGAGTCTCATTTTTTAATCTGCAGAAGTGGCAAGATGGAAGCTGCAGGTGTAGAGTTGGTGGGAAGATTGATGAGATCATGTGTTCAGGGGGCCAAGCACAGGTGGGGGAGGGGCGGCTTCCTGAGGCCTGGCCCCCTTCCTTCCCACCTTCCTCTCTGGCCCTCCGGCACCACATTCAATGTGAGGAGGATATAGATCAGTAGGAGTTTAAGTTAAAAGTTGGGGAGACAAAGGCATGCTTGTATAAAACAAGTACGAGTTTAATAGAAGCCCTTCTAACCCAGAACATCATTCCCTGCCCCTCACTTCCCTCCCCTCCCCCCACGTCCCCCACCTCCACCAGCTGGTAGTCTCTTAGCTGCTAGACTTATTTTAGCAGGGTCACTATGTCATACAACTCTAGGTGAGTGCCATCCGTGTTCTATTCCCTGTGCTCTGAAGGGAGCCCCATTCAATAGACCAGCATTTGAATGGTACCCCCAGAGTCAGGCAATGTTGCAGCCCTACTAAAGTCCTCGCCTTCAGGAAACCTTTCTAAGGCTTCCCGTGCCTCTTCTTTCTTTGAATGCCAACAGCAGTTCATCTGTACTTCTCTTCTGGAGCTCATCAAACTCTGCCTTTATCCTACTGGGGGTGTGTGTACGTGTGTGATTCCCGCAGGGGCTGGATCTTACCCTTTTTATTCCTGCAGCACCTAGCACAATGCTAATTCATTTTGTGAGGCCAGCATTACCCTGGTACCACAACCAGTCAAAGACATTACAAAAAAAAGGAAAAAAAATTTTTTTAATTTTAAAAACCTTAACCCTTACCTCACACCCTATAAAAAAATTAACTCAAAATGGATCATACAACTAAATGTAGAACTAAAACTACAAAACTTCTATAAGAACAACTGAAAGAAAATCTTTATGAACTTAGGTTAAGCAACATGTTCTTAGGTAGGATACAGAGAGCTCAAACCATTAAACCAAAAATTGATATATTGCACTTGATTAAAATTTAAAATGTCTGCTCTTGGAAAGGCACTAACATGAAAATAAAAACACAAGCCACGGACCAGGAGAAAATATTTGCAAAACATATATCTGATAAAGGATGTGTAGTCAGAATATATAAAGAACTCTTAAAACTCAATAATAAGAAGACAAATGACCCAATTTTTTTTAATGGCTAAAAGCACTGAACAGACATTTCACAAAAGAAGTAATACAGATGGGCCAAAACGCCTGTGAAAAAAAGGTTCAACATCATTAGTCATCAGGAAAATGCAATTAAAATCACAATGAGATACCACTAAACATCTATTATGATGACTAAAATTAAAAAGACTGACAATGCCAAGCACTGGCAAGGATATAGAATGACTGGAACTCTCATGCACTGCTAGTGGAAATGCTAAACGGTACACCCACTTTGGAAAGCAGTTTGGCAGTTTCTTACAAAGTTAAATATACACTTATGACCTAGCAATTCTACTCCTAGGCATTTGCCCAAGAGAAATGAAAACATATGTCCACATAAAGACCTGTATACATAAATGTTCAGAGCAGCTTTATTCATAATAGCCACAACTTGGAAATAGCCCAAAATGTTCATCAATTGGTAAATGAACAAGCAAGTTGTGATGTATCCATACAATAGAATGCACCCTTACATGCAATAACATGAATGCATCCTCAGTGCATTGCATTCGTTTCCTATTGCTACTATGACAAATTCCACAAACTTAGTGGCTTAAGACATGACAAATTCATCTTATTGTTCTGGAGATCAGAAGTCCAAAATCAGTTTCACTAGGCTAATGTCAAGGTGTCAGCAGGACTGGTTCCTTCTGGAGGCTTTGTGGAGAAAACCTGTTTCTTCATCTTTTTCAGTTTCTAGAGACCACCCGCATTCCTTGGCTCTTGTCCCTTCCTCAAAGCCAACTCGGCTTGAAGGAGGAGTTTGACAAAGGCACAGAGGCATAGTGAGTTTGAACTTCTAAGCAGTTCCATATTTCCAGGGTGTATAATGCGACATTTCAAAGATAAGGAAACTGAGATTCAAAGAGATTAAGTGTCTCACCCCAGGTTTTGGACATGGTGAAAGTCACATTCAAACTCAAGGCCTCTGAATCTAAATACAGACTTTTTCCCAGTACATGTGAGCCCTCAGACTTTCCCACTTCGACCTTAAAGACTTCCAGCCTTAGAGGTTGGATGGGCATCTTTCCCATGTCTCAGAGACCCTAACCAGCTCCCCGCCCCCTCCCCCACTCCACCAGAGACAATCCCTGCCTCTGTACTCCTCTTCAGCAGCTCAGACTATGGAGTTGGCATGACCCCAGGACTCCCCATCTCCCCACCCTGGGACCATCTAATTCTCACCCCCTGTTTTGATGAAATTATAATTTTAAGAAGTATTATTTGCTTCCTGCTTTATATCTGTCAGCACTCTCTCACTTAGGTTATTTTATTTGGCCTTCCCCATTGTGTGAGGCTGAGTACAGATATTACCAAGCCCATTTAACAGATAAGAGAGCTGAGGTACTGAAGGTGGGCGCAGGCTGACCACATTCACACAGCAAGTAAGGCAAAGCCAAGATCAAAATCTTCTCCAGGCTTCTCCCTCCCCACACCACAAGTGCCTATTAATTCAGAGAATAGAACCGAGATGAGCCTCCTAACTGAACTGAGCTTCACCTTTCTCATCCATAAGACAGAAAGTGGGATAATATCTGCCCTGCCTATCACACCAGCCATAAAAGAAAAAAAAAAGAGAGAGACAGAGAAAAAAACAAAGAAGAAACAGTATGTAAAAGCACTCTGGAAACTTTAACATGTACAAAAATATAAGGAACTATTCTAATCATACTCTCAAGGAAAGTCACAAGTTTTCTCTAGAAGTTTCTTTTTATCCCTCTGAAACCAGGTTCTCCTCCTGCTTTCTTACTTCCTGGTCAAGTACAGAAGTTCTAGCCAGGACTTCAACATGAACCTCAAGGTCAATCTTTAATTCCTCCTTCCAGCTTCACTCTTTCTAAGATCGAGAACTGGCCATTCCCTACTCCTGACCCCATCCCATCCTCTCCGTCACAGTTAGTCCCTGCTTAAAGCTAGAAATGGCCAGCACTCACTTTCAGTTGTCACGCCTCTGGTTCTCCCCAGGCAGAACCAGCCTATATGATGCTAAAGTGGCTCATGATCACTCCACCCCTGACCAGTGCACAGAGTCCAGGGGTCCCCCGGAGACTGGCTTGGCCAGCCTCCCTGGCTTGTCTCCCACAAATGCTCCTCCCCAGAATCCTCTCCAAATTCAAGTGGCCCCCATCTCCCATGGGGAGATCATGTGTTCAGGGGGCCAAGCACAGGTGGGGGAGGGGCGGCTCCCTCTTTATGTCCCCACTAAGAACTCCTCTTCCCTCTTTATGTCCCCACTAAGAACTCCCCTTCCCAGTATTATTCACTTAGCTGGGGGAGGGAAGGGAAAAGGAAATCAAATTAGTCTCTCAACTCTTAAACCCAAACATACTCCGTGAATCGAAGAACTGAGGGGGGAAAAAAAGAAGAATCCAGTAGACTATATAGGTGAATATCCACATGATAGGGGGATGAAATTTCTAAGCTAAATAGCAACGGGATAAATCAGAGGGTAACAAAAGGAACACAGTTGACTCTTGAACAATGCAGGAGTTGGTATGCTGACTACTATTAGCCTGTTACTGACCTGAAGGAAGTCTTACTGATAAAATTGTTTTGTATATGTATTAGTACTATATTCTTAAAACAAAGTAAGCTAAAGAAAAGAAAATGTTATTAATAAAATCATAAAGAAGACAAAATACATGTATAATACTGTATGTATATTTATCCCAAAAAATTCCACATGCAAGTGGACCTGCACAGTTCAAACCCAATGTTGCTCAAAGTTCAACTGTTATAGTTAATATCTACTTATGTTTACTTGTACTTATTTTATCTGAATAGCAATATTAAAAATAAATAAATAAACCTCAAACTTTACCTCATATAATACATATCCACATACACACACATGAAAACCCCAAATGGACCATAGAATTAAAGCAAAAGCTAAAATTATAAAACTTCCAAAAGAAAATATAAGGAAAAATCTTCATGGCCCTGATGTAGGCAAAGACTGCGGATATAAAAAGCAAGAACCACAAAAAAAGGTAAAAAAATAACTTAGACCTTTACCAAAATTAAAAATTGCTGCTCCTCAAAAGACACCGCTAAAAACAGGACTAACGGTTGTACAACAGGTAAATGTAATTAATGCCACTGAATTGTACACTTAACATAAGTAAAATGGCAATTTTTATATATATTTTATCACAATTTAAAAACAAAACACTGTTAAGAATATGAACTGAGGGCTGATGGAACATATATATGACAAAAGACCTATATCCAGAGTATAGAAAGCAACTCAGTAATAAGAAGGCAATTCTTTTTTCAACTGGGCAAAAATTTGAACACACTTTTCACAAACACAGAAGAAGCACATGAAAATATGTTCAGTATCATTAGAGTATCATTAGTCATCAGGAAAATGCACATTAAAACTACAATGAGATACCACTCAGACCCACTAAAATGGCTAAAATTAAAAAGATTAATAATATCAAATGCTGGTAAAGATATGTAGCTACCAAAATGTTCATACGTTGCTGATGGAAATATAAAATGGTACAACCACTTTGGGAAGAGTTTGGCAGTTACTTAAAAAAAAAAAATACATGTGCTTGCCATATGACTGAGCAGTTTCATTTCTGAGCATCTACTCAAGAGAAATGGGGGGAAAAATACATCCACAAAAAGACACACACACAGATGCTTATAGCAGCTTCATTCATAATAACCAAAAACTGGAAGAAACCCAAATGTCCATCAACTGGTGAATGGATAAAAATTGTGTCATATTCATATAATGGCATATTCTCAGCAATAAAAAGGAACTACTACCATATACAATAACATGGATAAATGTTTTTTAAAAAGCATATATCAAGGACATCTGGGTGGCTCAGCAGTTGAGCTTCTGCCTTCGGCTCAGGGCTCCCTGCAGGGAGCCTGCTTCTCCCTCTGCCTATGTCTCTGCCTTTCTCTCTGTGTGTCTCTCATGAATAAATAAATAAACCTTCTTTTTAAAAAGCATATATCATATGATTCTATTTATATGAAAATTTTAGAACCAGCAAAACTAATCTATGAGTGACAAAAAGTAGATCAATGGTTGCCTGGGACCAGAAATGGAGTGAGCTGCAGAGAGACACACAGAACTTTTAGGGAATAACAGAAATACTCTATTGTGGTTGTGGTTTCATGAGTCTATACATTTTTCAAAACTCATAGAACTATATACTTAAAAATGAGTGCACTTGATTGTAGTAAATTTTACCACAATAATGTTGGTTTAAAAAGAACTTTTCAAAAGTCAAACCACAAACTGTTGAAAACATTTGCCAAACATAAAACAGATATAATAAACAAATATCCTTAATATATAAAGTGCACATATAAACAAATATAAAAAGCATTAAGATGTTAATAGATTAAAGGCCAAAGGCCACAAGCCACAAAACAGAAAATAAGAATAGCTTATAGGTAAATAAAAAATTAAATCAATGAAACACCATATTCCACTTACCAAATTAGCAGAAGTTTTTTGTTTGTTTTAGTAATATACTACTAGGGCAAGATGGGCACTCTGCTGGCAAAAATATCAATTGATACATTCTGGAACACAATTTTGCAATAAGGACTCAGGACCTTAACAATCTCCAGATTATTCAACCTATTTTTAGAAACCTACGCTGGGGCAGCCCGGGTAGCTCAGCGGTTTAGCGTCTGCCTTCAGCTCCAGATCCTGGAGACCTGGGATCAAGTCCCACATCAGGCTCCCAGCATGGAGCCTGCTCCTCCCTCTGCCTGTGTCTCTGCCTCTCTCCCTCTCTCTCTGTCTCTCATGAATAAATAAATAAAATCTTAAGAAAAGAAACCTACGCTAAAGAACAATCAAACAGGAGTAATCAAAATTAGAGATCTTCATGTGAGAATTTTCATTACTGACTTAGAATAAGCCATTGGGCTGAGTAAATATGGATACATCAATATAATAAAATATCAAATATTTGTTGATAGGAACTTAATAAATATTTCTTATATGTACTCAATTTATATACTATTTAAAAACTTTAAGGAGTGAGATGGATAAATGATGGGTAGAGAAACATATATAAAAATTTTTCATTCAGCAAAAATTGGAAATCCCCTAACTGTCCATCAAAAGAGAAGTCAAATGAATCATGGTGGGGCGCCTGGGTGGCTCAGTCAGTTGAGCATTCCACTCTTGGTTTCGACTCAGGTCATGATCTCATGGGTCCTGGGATCAAGCACTACACAGAACCACCCACCCCCCGCCCCCAGGCTCCATGATCAGCAGGGAGTCTGCTGGAAGATTCTTTACTTCTGCACCCCCACCCCACTTGTACATGCTCACATGCTCTCTCTCTCTCTCTCAAACGAATAAATAAATCTTAAACTAAAATAAGATAAATCCACGCATAGAAATACTATGCATCTGTTAAAAATGGGACAGACATACTGCTATTGATATGGAATAATCTCAAGATGTATCATTAAATTTAAAAAGCAAGTTGCAGAACAGGGCACTTGGAATACAACTATTGGAAGGCAGGGGAGGAAGAATAGATATAAATTTATGCTCATAGACATCTCCAGAAAGATAGAGGAAAAAATCAAAATGATAACAGTGGTTGGCTCTGTGTTGGAGAACTAGGATCTAAGGATGAGGAATAGGGATGGGAGGGAGGCTTAGATTTACTATCTTCTGATTTACTCTGCTGTAATTTTTGACTTTATTATACAGAGATATTTTTCAAAAAAGAGGGAAAGAAACCACACACACAGCTTATTTAAAAGAAGGAAGGGGAGTGTTATGAGTTGAACTATTTCCCTCAAAATGTATATGTTGAATTCCCAGCCCCCAGTGTTTCATGTCTCACAATGTGATCTTAGTTGGAAATATGGTCACTGCAGATGTAATTAGTTAAGATGAGGTAATTAGGATGGGCTCTAATCCAGTATGTCTGATGTTCTTATAAAAAAAGAAAATTTGGACACAGAGGCATGCACACAGAGAGAACACCATGTGAAGATGAAGGCAGAGATTGAGGTGATGCTTCTAAAAGCCAAAGGACACCAAAGATTGCCAGCAAAGCACCAGAAGCTAAGAGAGCCCTCCCTCATAGCCCTCAGAAAGACCTGCCAACAGCTTGATCTTGGACTTCTGGCCTTCAGAACTGTGAAGCAATAAATTTCTGTTGCTTAAGATACTCAGTTTGTGGTACTGTATCACAGTAACCTGAGCAGACTAATACACAGATGAATATTAACATGAAATCAAACCAAAAAATGATAAGGTTCACAAAAATCAAACTATCCATCCTAGAAATAAGTATCACCAGCATCTTGTCCCATAACCAACCTATCACCTAACCCCACTCTCACACCTGTAGCTCTGGAGTAAATGCTTTTCTGACTCTCTCATGCTCGGTCGCTCTCTCTCTCTCTCTCTCTCTCTCTCACACACACACACACACACACACACACACACACACACTCAATTTGAAAATGTAAAACAACAGAGGCATCTGACTTTTTTACAATCCCATGCATCAATACTAAACCACTGACCTAGGGGAAACAGACCATTGCCCAGAATAGTGTTGAATTAAAGGCACTGGAAGAAAAGAATATACCAGAAAAACCCTTGGTAACTCTAATTTGTCTATGGAATGGAAACTATCCATTCTGTCAGTGCCCAAGACATCTTCAAAAAGGAAGCTATAGCTTTCACAACTGTACTGTATTCTATCAACACTCAGGGATTCAAGGGACACCCAGCTGTGCACCCAAAATAGAGACTCTCCCAGAGCAGGAGCACTTACAGCAAGATTCTGTACCACCTGGGTGCAGAGCACCACACCTCCAGGGTAGGCTCCAGATTCCCACCAAGACCTCATCAAAGTTCCCAGTAGTCCTTGCTCTCATCAGGCTAGAATCCTTTCAAGAGGCCTTTCTTGTCCTCCTCCCTATTTCTGCCAGAAAGCAAAACAGAAGGACAAAATCTTGGTCATAAAAACCAAGTGAGCTCAGCAGGTGGGGGTGGCAGGAGGGGTTATAGGGAAGGTTTTAAGCTCATAAGACCCTTTAGTTGAGGTTTCAAAATGACAGCTAACTAAAGTCCATTTGGTCTAAAACTGCTTACCCAAACCTCCCCCACGCCATTCCCCAAGAGGTGTCCATGATTTCTAGCACAGCTACCTGCAGACAGGGAGTCTGGCTCTCCTTTCTTTCAAATACTAGGGAAGTGGGACCACAGAGATTAGCTCCCAGTGCAGAGAAGAAGCTAGAAGGGGGGAAAGAAGGGGAGAAAGAGGACCTTCACGGCAGCATACAAGGACATGGCGGGCTCGCCCCATCCCATATCTCAGCTATTATGCATTCCCAACTGGCTTGGCCAACATCCAGAGAGACTCCAGGCTGGTGAGTCTGTGAATGTGAGGCAGAGATAAGCGATGCGGAGAGGGGGAGCTCACCCACGGTTATATATGGGCTGTAGCGCTGCTATAGCAAGGAGCCAAGGGACTCTTCCATTTCCAAGACATTTCTGCACTCAGTCCTCTCCCCAAGATTAAGAATTCTCCTTCTTGGCTGCCTCTCTCTCCCTGGAACGTAACTAAGCAGCTTGAGAACATGAAAAATTGGGGGTTTGGGTATGAGTTTTTAATGTGTTAAAATCACATTGACCCTGGATCCTTGTTTGCAATAAAACCAGGAGAGTAGGACGCTCCTTTCTTTTCTCTGGTAGGGGCCACTATCTGGCCCTGCCCTCGGCCGGGAGTAGGCTTTGGGAGCTCAGAAAAGGCATGCTTCCTTCTAGGAAGAGGCTGGAACTTTGGGGAAGGGTGTACGCATGTGGACAGCTATGGGAGGAAGGTCGCTGAGGAGAAGGAACAGCATGAGCAAAGCCTCAGAAGGGATGGCTCTCGTCCAGGCAGTGAAAACAGAAAAGTCTTAAAAAACCGAGGGATCTGGTGCTAGGAGCTTATCCACCCTCACCAACCCCAGGACATCTCTGAGTGCGTCCTATGTACCCTCCAAAGAGCAAAATCCAGCAACACAGGGACCTAGCAAAGTCTAGAGGAAAGGAATGTCTGCCCCGAGCCTTGCCCCAGGGTCAGACGCCTGGAAAAAATTCCTGGGATTATTTGGTGTTGTCTAAGATGGATTTGGAGCCACCAGGACTGATGAGAGATGTGGCTTTGGATGGGGGCTGCGGGGACTGGTCTGTGGCAAGCTGAGTACAACTTCATGTCTCAAAACTTGCCTGAGCTGTTCACCAATCTGAATCTGCCTTCCTTCCTCTTCCCTATTCATTGAATTCCTTTAAAACCATCTCTCCTCCGAAGCTCCCCTGAGCCCCTCATTCAGAATTAATCCACTGTCCCTTATGCTCCTCCAACAAGAGCTTGTATCTCGATTTCCAGGTAGGCTTACCTGCCTTGTCCTATAATTAGCCTCACACCCCTCTAGGTATACTCTCTCAATGACCAAGAACTGGGTCTTACAAATCTTTTTGACCCCTTAGCACCCACTTCTCTAGAGCAGCCACTCAGTAAATACTTATTTGGAATTGAATACATAGAGCCCTAAGGAGTGACTGGGCAGTGGCTGACATGTCTCATCCCTACATCCATTCATTTATTTGTTCAGCAAATTTGTGAGTGTCCACTATCTGCCAAGCTGGTTAACTCTCTTGCCAAGCACATTGCAACCCTTTAATCAAGCAGCTAAAAAGTAAGTTTCAGTACCTAGGCTTTAGTGTGAGTCTTCTTTGCAGATCCAGGACATAGAAAATTCCACAGGATCCCTGAATAAAAACCTGACCACTATAGGGTGGCGGCAGCCTACATCCCAATGCCCTCAGGAAGGATCTGGGGAGAGACAGGTTGTCTGGGATGCGGGTGAGGACTCTCAAGGACTCTGCCCAGCCCATCTGGGAGAAGCCTAGATGTGCCTATCACAGAAGATGGCAGAGGTAAGATAGCCCATTTGTCTATGTATACAGTATTCTGGGGATGCTCAGGGGAGGAGCTGGGAATTTGGGGTGGGGAGAGAACTCTAGAAAGTCATCTCAGCAGAGCAGATGTGGTCCTGGATGGGGGAGGATCTGCTGAAGGTCATGAGAAAAGTCTGCCCTGCTCAGGGATTGATAAGTGCAAATTATTGAAAAAGCTGGTGTGTCCAGGAACTGCTCTGCTATAGGGGGGGAAACTAGGGGTGTGGGAAGAGACAGAGGGTAGGTTAGGGAAAGCCACTTACTCTGGGTCTCTTTCAACTCCAAAATTATAGGATTCTAATCTGAACCTCCCCTGCCAACAACTTGAAAAAGTTGTCTGAGACCAGGGACATTTGGAGAGAAAGTTGAATAGTAAGTCAAATAGTAAACCAAAAAGAAATCCTGAAGTCAAAACAAGGGATAAATTTTCCTTATCTCTCTAAGACATGCATCAAAGCAGCTAGCTGCTGTCTGCCCAGCCTGGGAAGATGATCATGGTTTTTAATGGCCTGTAAACAATAGGACCGGCCTCTGTAATAATGTTGAACCAATTAATCCTTTAGGCTTCCTCCCTGCACCCTGCTGGCTCCCCCCTGCCCTTGCTCTGAGACTAAGCAACCTTCAGGGGTCTGGAAGTAGAGGGATCCAACCCCAAGACTCAAAGCCTCTGAGAGCTTAGATGATTTGTGGAGAAGAATCAAATCTGTGGGAGAGAGTGATGGCTCCCAGAGGGAGTGTCAAAGAAAATTGCCTCTAACCTGATCTGGGTAAAAGGAAGAAGACTCCTTTCAGAGAATATGAAGAACAAGAGACATGATGTACTAAGGAATTGGCACAAGACGTAAATTTTGTTCCTACATGGTGAGCCCATTCATTTATTCAGCAAACATTCGTGTACTCCTACTGTAGTGCAAGACACCTGTACAAGGTACAAAAGTATACAAAGAAAACAACTCCACTCAATGGAATTACAGTGTGGGAAGTGGTACTGGGAATAAGGCATATTCACAGATTTGGATAATAAAAGTTAGTACAATAGTATTTGCAAAGAGCTACACAAGTCCAGACCTTTCTTTTCATTTTTTTGTTTTTTTTCTTTCTTTGATGTACTACATTTAATCTGGGTGATTGGGGCTGAAGTTATTAGAAAAAAACAGAGGAATTAGAAAGAGGAGAAAGAAAATGGGACAGAAAAGAGAAAGGAAACCAAGCCCTCCTTCCTGCCTCCTTCAGCCCGAGTTCTGGGAGAGCAAAGGACCAGTTGTCACGAAAGGTCTCCAAGCAGGTCCAAGCCACCAAGTCATAATTCAAGGCACGTATCCTCCTGTATCAACAAAGCATATTTTTGCTGAATTGCACAAAATTCTGGCCATCTGGAGTTTTCTATTTGATATACCAATTCCCAGTACCTGATAACCGTGTGCCCTTTACTCAGCAATATTGCATATATGTGCACAAGCACATGCGCACGCATGCTAACGTCAATATAATGAAGGAAGGTCAAAGGTTTTTTTCATCTGTAGTCCAAAAGTTAACACCTTCTCCCTTTGAAAACAATGACAAATACATGTACTGCATGCGTGTAACCTCTCATTTTTCAGTTCTTCAATAAATACTACTTTATGTGCATGCCACTAGCAACCTTGGGTGGTAAACGAAGGAAAACCTTTATCATCTCCACTTTAAATTTTCTTCCTTTATCCCTTTGTTTTCTACTCAAGAATGGTTAAACAGCAACCATGTGCCATGACTGTGCTGGGTATGAACTTTTCCAGGCAGAATGAGACAAAGGCAAGCCCTGCCTTCAACAGGGTCACAGGCCAAGGCAGGAGAGAAACTGGGAAATGTGCTCCACCCCCAGGACCTGAAGCAGCTTCCAGAGGAAATGATGGAGACAAACCATAAAAGGCTACTATGATTTTGCCAGGTAGAAAAGAGGGAAAAGAGATTCCAGGGAGATGGGTCAGCAATTTGTTCTCAGAGAAGAATCAGCCATCTGGTGTGTCCAGACAGTGGGGTGAGTGGCGGTGAAGGGCAAAGGATGAGAAAGGAGACTGAGGAGGTTGGCTGGGCCCAGACCATTGAGCCAAGAAAGCCTTGCCAAGGAGTTTGGACTTTATCCCATGGGCAATGAGGAAACCACTGAGGGTTTGAAGCAGAGGCAGGTGACACAATCAGATTTATGTTTTAGCAAGATTATTCCGGCTGCTGGGTGGAGAATGCACTGGAATAGGAAAAGACTGGGCAGACTCTAGAGATATTTCCAAAATAGAATAGGACTGAGTGCCCCATTAGAGTTAGGAAGGAAAAAGAGGTGTCAGCTGTCAGGCTTGAGGGGCCCTCATTCAAGACAGGAAACCAATAAGAAAGCAAGAGGCAGAGAAATTAAAGTACCTTGCCTAAGGTCTCATAAATTACTGGATGGCAGACCAAAGCGAGGAACCCAAAATTCTTTCCAGTAAAAACCCCTTGGTTGGCCATGTTGGCATCAACTATAACTAAACTGAGCCGTTGACTGTCAGGCTCTTTCCTTGTTCTCTACTTGTTTTATGCACATACACTTCTTGTCCTAGGAAGGTTATAAGCTCATCAAGGCAGTTTCTTTTGACCTCTCCTAGGGCCTGGCACCGCAGTAGGCACTAAGTGGTCAATGAATGTTTGTTATTAAATCAAACCCCAGGAGCCCAAGGCCACCCTAGGCATTGTCTTACATGCAACACAAGACACTTTCTTTTGTCAATCCTTAACAAACAGTATTTGTAAAACATAATTCCTAGATCAAATAATTCCTAGAGGTTTAGATTTCATAGTCCAGGAAATTTGTAACAACAATAAAAAATAGAGGGATCAACAGTCTTGTCCATTTTTTTAATTTTGTCAAATAAGGACAATCTAAAACCCAACCACCATCTACTAACTGCTTTCTACTACTTTGTTTCATAAAATAAAAAATATTTAATACATATCCCCAAAGTCAGAATAATATAAGATTAAGGATAATCCTTCAAATTAAATCAGAGTTCCCCAACCTTAGCACAACTGATACTTTAGGCCGATAAGTCTTTGCTCTGGGGAGAAAGGAAGACCATAAGGGACTGTCCTGGGCATATTGGGGCATTTAGCAGCAGCCCTGGCAGTAGCGCATCCCAAATTGTGCTCACCAAAAAATATCCCCAGGCATTGCCAAATATCCCCTGGGGGTAAAATCATCTCCGCTGAGAACCACTGAATGAAACAAAGCCTTATTAAAACTCTAATTCTATTGTCCTTACCTTTTAGACCAGTGAAAACTTTAGCACAGACAGGCTTCAGCCCATAAACCAAAGGCACAGGGGCTAAGAGGGTGGGATATAAAATCAGACTTGAACTCAAATCCCAGTGACTGCTCTAAATCTCCCTCTCCTCTCCTTAAGAAGGAGGACAGCATCTACTTTGTCAGAGTGCTTGAGAGGATTGAATGGAATAGATGTAACCCACTTAGCCACATACCTGGCACATGATTGTCAGGAGAGGAAGTGTGACCATTATTAATATTATTTCTAACACTTCTAAACACACAGCATATTAACAATAGCTACCCAGATTTAAGGCTTTCTCAGTAAAGGGACCTTGCACTTAACATGGTAGGTCTTCAATAAACGTTTATTGAATGAATACACAAACCCTAAATCATCCCACTCCTACCAGCTCCTTTCTTCAACATGGCCACATCTAAGTCCTTTTCTCTTTTACCAGAACTGTTTCAGATCCTATCCATGGGGATTAAATGATAAAAGAATCCTGGCCAGTCCAGGACTCCTACCCGGGCCCTGTGGATGGGAACCTTGTGGAACCTTCTAGCTCGCAGGATCAATCCTACACCCACTCCCTGAACTTTGACCGACTCTGACCCCACCAATGAGCTGGCAGCCCTGTTTAGGCCTGCCACCAACATCACCCACTTCACCACAGCTTCAGGTGGCTGCTGCCCTCCCTAGATACTTAACCTGGAGGTCGGCCAGGGACAGGAAAAGGAAATGGCAATATCCTTGAACAAAAGTAGCTATAAAAGGGTGTGGGAAGCAAGGTAAGCGACAAATTAAACAAGCAGACAACCTCAAAGGAGAGGAGGTAGGGAGGCTCCAACAAAGGGGTCAGAGTTCCCGCTGCTTCCTCCATCCCCACCAAGCCCACCTCCCACGTCAACAGGAGAGAGAACACTGGTGGCTCTTACAAGGGGAGAGATACTTGTCATCATAAAGCAGACATGCTCCTGGCCAAAGCCCAGCCAGCGATCAATTCTGGAATTTGCCTCACAAGCACAATGAGTATTGTGGCAATTTCCCGAAGGACTGAATTTTTCTGGCCATCAGAGCCGTAGGGCGTGAAGATGGGGAGGGAACTTAAAGAGCAGAGAATCTAAGTTCTCATTCTATAGATGGGGAAACTGAGGCTCACCACGAGAAAGGAACTTGCTCAGGACCACCCAAGGCTATTCTGGTCAATGGCAGTGCTGAGTCAAGAGCTCAAGACTTCAGTTCTGGTGCTCAGCTTTGCCAGAAGCTCCAAAATATCCCCAGAAAAGGATGGCGTATAATGAACTAATTCTCACTCTTCCTGAAAAAATAGATGATCACATTTGCAGCTTTAGATGAGGAAAGGATTAACAAATTCTCAGAAGGGCCCACTGATCTAGTCCTAAGGCTTCTCCCTCCATTTGGAAACTGAGAGAATAAAGTACCTTCCATAGGAGGATCCAGCAACTAATTTCTCTGCCCCATCAACCCTCATCCATCTCCTTCAGACTATCTGATACTATAACCAAAATACAAAGAGGACCGTAAACCCACTGCACACATGTGCATAAGGGGGAGAGAAAAGGGGGCAGTGAGACAGCAAAATACTCGTAAATGACAAATCTGAGCAAAGAGTACACGGATGTTTACTGTACCCTTCTTGCAACTTTTCAGGAGACTTGAAATTTTTCTAAGTAAAAAATTTGAGGCAGAGTAAGAAAGCACTAAATAATAATCAATACTAAATTGTTTTTTAAAATATTTGGGGGCAGCCCAGTGGCTCAGTGGTTTAGTGCCTCCTTCAGTCCAGGGTGTGATCCTGGGGACCCGGGATAGAGTCCCACGTCAGGCTCCCTGCATGGGCCCTGCTTCTTCCTTCTCTGCCTGTGTCTGTCTGTCTGTCTCTCTCTCTCTCTCTCTCACTGTGTGTGTCTCTCATGAATAAATAAATAAAATCTTTAAAAAATAAATAAAAATAAAATAAAATATTTGGAAAGGGGACCAGGGTAGTTCAGTCAGTCGGGTGTCTGACTCTTGGTTTTATTTAGCTCAGGTCAGGATCTCAGGGTCCTAGAATCAAGCCCTCAGTTGGGCTCCATGCTCAATGGGGAGTTTGCTTGGGATTCTCTCTCCTTCTCCCTGTGCCTCTCCCTCTACTCATGCTCTCACTCTAAAAATAAATAAATCTTTTAAATAAATAAATAATTTTTAAAATAAAAAATATTTGGAAAGGGCCAGGAATCAACTCAGTTTCATGGAGTTTCTTTATGTAAGAACTAACATCTTCAGAACAAGGAGACACCACAGAGGTTAGAGGTATAGGGATCCAAACAAATATGTGATGCTGGTATTCACAGTAGCCAGTAGCTATGGCAACATTGGAATCTAAATCTGATTTCAAATATTTTGTCCCATTAGCTCCCAAAATACACATGTACTTGTCACATCATGTATTCTGGTGTTCTTGATTCAGAAAGTAACTAAAGTAACAACAGGCTATGGATGGGGCAAATGTCAGAATTTTTCCCAAAAAGTCCATCACCTTTGCAATACAGGTGGCTCATGAATACAATAAAATGCAATTTAATTTCTGTTCAGTTTGGAAATCCTTTCACATAAATAATTAAATCAAAATCCACATCCAAGACACAGTCTCCATGTTCTCTCTCCACAGTAGTATTTAATTGGGGCCATATTGGATCCATAATCCAGCCCTGAAAATCTATCCTTGACCCCATAGACAAAATTCATGCCAGTAGCATGGCAGCCAAGGCTTGAAGATTTGAGGGAACACAACCCATCCAAGAAACCTGAAAGAACACCTTATGGCCAACCTAAGAACTGAGGAGAGAATGAGCAGGGGAATATGAAGTTGGAAAGATAGGTAGAGGTGAATCCAAGAGGGTCCGTACACTCAACAAAGGAGTAGGAAATTTATCCTTCAGGTGACAAGGCCCCACTTCAAGATGGGAGGAATATAACTGGATCATTCTGGCAGAGGATGGACAGATAGATGGAACTAACTCAAAACTAGGGAGTCTAGTTGGAATGACAAAGACTTGAACTAATGTGCCTCACGGAATGAAGAACTGAGGACAAGTTAGAGAGAGCTACTAAAGAGAGCCAATGCACAGTACTTGACAGGAAGAGAGCAAATGTGACCTAGAGAGAGAGGAAGGAGTCCAGGTGCCCTCCAGCTTTTTTTGAAACCTGGTAAAAAAGGTCAAATGATGCCACCAGTCATCCAGATGGGGAACCCAGGAGAAGGTTCAGCAGAGAAATGTAGTAAGTCTTGAACATGTTGATGTTCTACCTGTGTATGTAATACGGAGCTTCCGAGAGAAGTCTGAGCTGGATATACACATTTGGGAGTAATCACCATATATACAGTGGTGGACATCATAGGTGTAGTTGAGGTCAACTGGGAAGGAAGTGAAATCAAAATAGAATTGGTCCAAGAACAGAAACTCTGGGGGAGAAAACTGTTAAGGGTAGGCAACAAAAAGGAGATCCCTCAAGAACACCAAGGAGTGGCCTAAGAGGCAGAGACCTCAGGCTGCTCTTAAGCGAACCACTGTACCCTCTCCATCTCCACGGACTGGTCACACCATGCTAGCATAGGGGAAGGAACAATGATGTATTAAAGTAAACTCACTTAACAGCAAAAAGACAGACAGTCCAATTAAAACATGGGCAAAAGACCTGAATAGACATTTCTCCAAAGAAAATATACAAATGGTCGAAAAGCACATGAAAAGATGCTCAGTATCATTAACCGTTAGAGAAATGCAAATCAAAACCACAATGAGACACTACTTCACACCCACAGGATGGCTAGAATCAGAAAGGCAGATAATCACAAGTGTCAGCAAGGAAGTGGAGAAACCAGAACCTGACACATTGTTGGTAAGAATGTAGAATAGTGCAGCCACTGTGGAAAATAATGGCAGTTCCTCAAAAAGTTAAACATACATTTATCACATGATCCAGCAATTTCAATCCTAGGTATTGAGTTAAAAAAAAAAACTAAAAACATTTATGTCCATTTGTATTTGAATGTTCATATTAGCATTACTCATAATAGCCCAAAAAGTGGAAATAACTCAAATGTCCATCAACTGATGAATGGATAAATAAAATTTGGTATACCACATAATGGAATATTACTCTGCCACTTTTTAAAAAGGTAGTATCAATATATGCTATGATATCACTGGGCACTGAAAACAAGCTAGGTTGAAGAATCCAGACACAAAAGGCCACATATATTTTTCGATTCCATTTATATGCCATATACAAAGTAGGGATGTCCATGGGTGCCAGGGGCTGGGGAGAGCAGAGAATGAGGAATGACTACTGAATGGGTGCAAGATTTCTTTTGAAGGCAATGACAATGTTCTGGAATTAGGTTGTAGTGATGGTTGCTCAACATTTAGATTTACTAAAACCGCTGAATTATACACTTTCAACCTAAAAGCCAATGCATTATCCACAGTTAAAATGGTGAACTTCATGTTATGTGAATCTTATCTCAAAAAAAATTCAAAAGAAAAAAAAATAAAATAAAATAAAAATAAAAATAAAAAATTCAGTTACCCATAGCCAAGAGGAGCTGGGTAAGCAATTTCTCCAGCTTGTCCAGATAGTCTGTGTAAAGAAGACAAAGTTCCAAATACTCTAACCAAAGAAGCCAAAGAGCATGAGTCCCAAAAAACTCTGAAGTATCTTTAAAGGTCCATAGATTGGGGGGGAGCAGCTCCGCTGAAGAGTAGGGATGGTGCGTTCACCTTCATGATAGCTACTCATGCGCTGGTCAGGCTGCTGCACCCACTTTTAAGATTTCAAAATGCCAGGGTGACAGGGAGACAAATAGGCAACCATGATTTGACCTACAAGAAACAGCAACCAGGCATGACCTATTATGGTTATCCCACAATGACAGGAACAGAGAAATGATTTCTGAATGCAGAATACCCAAAAGCCCCCAGAATAGCAGTCTTCCAGTTCACACCCCTTAATCAGCTCTTCAGCACCTACCACCCTTGCTCTGTGTTTGGGGATGACCTCCTGAGACAACCTGCCAAGCTGTCCCAGAGTGTCAGCACTCACCATATATAGAGAGCTGCTTTATCCGCATGGTGTGTCAAGAAGTTGCTCAGAATTACTTTGGGCTTTAGACACAAGTGACTTTGAAATTAGCACAATTTATATAGTTTATACCCTGCTCGACACCATCAGCTGCAGGCATCAAGACCCAAAGAAGCAAGTAAAGGACAGAGATGCACCATTTGCATTTGTCAGAGGAGCTCCATGCCTTTGGGCAGGAGAAGCTGAAGACTGAGCTCCAGGGTTCCATGAAACTTCCTGATGATAATTTCATCCCTCTACTTTCGTCTCCATGGACATGCTTCCCTCTCTTTTTGTTCCCCTTCTCTAGCCAAATTCTGAGGGCAACTCTAAATAACAGAATCAAATGCTTTAAGGTAGCACACCAGAGAGATGGTCAAAGCGGGGAGCAGTTCTAGAGAGAAAAGCAAACCTCTGGCCTGCTCTAGCCATTGGCTAAGCAACCCCTCCTCCATGCCTCCCTGCTCCTGCCTGCTCTGATGGGAAAAGGAACACAATGAAACTAGGCCTTCCCTTGGGGTTCTGACCACCTCGTGCAGAGACTATGATTACCCTGCCGTTGCTATGCCTACTGTGATGTCATTCCTTTATCATTCCATTTGGGTACATTTTTCCCCTTTTCTCTAAAGGATACCCTACTATCCAATGCCTGAGAACCCAGTGGGAGCTCCAGCCCTCATCCTATCTAGACCCAGGTAAACCATGCTGTCTGGGGACCTCAGGAGACTCTATAATCCCAGTGGGAAAAGGGAAGAGTTAGGAGCAGCTTCCAGAATGCAGGAAAGCTCTCCTCCAAAATTGCTCAATCTATCCCTATATTTAAGCAAAACCAAGCAGAGCACAGATTTTCCCTTCTCCATTCAAAACTGCAAACAGGACAGGGATATATAGTTAGGTCCTACCAGTTTTTACTTAATTGGTCAGAAAGAAATAACTTGTTTAAAGATTTATTTATTAGAGAGAGAGAGAGTAGGAGGAGGGGCAGGGGAGAGAGAATCCCAATCCTAAGCAGACTCCCCACCAAGCATGGAGCCCAACACAGCCAATCCCATGACCTAAGCTGAAATCAAGAGTTGGACACCCAACCCACTAAGCTACCCAGCACTCCAGAATCACTTTTTAAGTAAAATAAATGCAAAGAATAAGGATAGAGGGAAAGGTGTACAAATCCCACACTTAACATGCATAAAAGAATACAAAGGAAGAAAAAAAATATTTCCTGAATGGTTACTTCTTGCGCTGTCCAGCCACACATTCCTAGGGATTCCATGTCAATGAAAAGCATTTCTCTGGGTTCCTACTGTGCACCAGGAACTATGCTGGGTACTGGGGTCCTAGTCCCAGTCTTTAAGGAACTAGTAACAAGATCACCATTCACCATCACAACATCTACACAGGCTCACTCAAAGGTTTTTTGCTCCACTAAAAAAGAAACTGAGGCTCTGAAAGACCAGACAATTTGTCCTCAGCCTTGAGGCTCAGTCTACAACCCGTGGGCAGGAGTGAAAGTGGGGGCATGGGCAAGCCTTGCCCCAAATCCTCAAATGAAAGCAATAACCTGCCACATGTGTTCTCCTTGTTCAGTCTTCCTCTCCCAGGACCTGTGATGCTTCCTTGGGCAGTGAGGGAAGGCAGCAGGCCATGGCTCCAATTCCAGCAGCTGCCACCACACCAGGAGAATGGCAGCCATCTGTCTCAGATAGAGGGCAGGAGGGCCCAGGGCAGGCCACCCCCACAGCCAGCTCACCATCCGCAGCCAAGCTCACCTTTAGGTAACAGCCTTGCTCCTGGAAGTCACCAATGCTACTGTGAATGAGACACGGCTCCCTGTAAAAAGCAATGATCCTGCCGCACTGGAAACATCCAGACTTGTTCCATAAAAATGGCGCTGACCATTGGTGTCGGCAGTGCCATTGTCTTAGCCAAAACCTAACATGCAGAAACTGGCCTTGTCTTTCTACAAAGACAGCATGCTTCTTAAACTGGTTAACAAAATACATTCTAGATCACTTATACTTTTAATCATAAGCAAGAGGAAAATCTGATCCGATCCCCATTTTGTGGATGAGGAAAGCAAGGCCAGGAAAACAGAAGGGGGTCACAGGGTGACATCAGTTCGCAGATCTGAGATTTTTATCTTGAATATTCACTTTGGGGCACCTTTGGCAACAGCACAAGCACTCACGCTTTGAGTGCAAGTCACCCTACCAGGCCACTAAACAAGCCACTACTGTTCATTCTTTTGTGTTTAGCAGGGCTGGGGGCATGGGGGTGGATGGCAAGGAGAGGTGGGGAGAGATCCTCATGAAAGCCCATGCATTTACTCCCAGATGGGCTGCTGAGATGGCTCAGGGGCCAGATGTCAGGTGTCGTAAAACTGTCCTCCTTTCTTCACAAGCCAGTCTGCCTCTCACCTGTCCTGAGATAGGTGTCCACATGCCCTACTTTTCCATGCAGCCCTGCTCCCTGGGGAACAGAGGCCTGAACAGGCTGCTCTCCTTCACCCAGGTAAGAAGCTCTGCCATCCGAAACCAGGCCAATGAGGACACACAGGAAACATTCACGACGTGGTGGCATGGTTAGTTTTCAGAGCAGAACCTACATGTTTGGACCCTGTGAGAGAAGACCTCACAGAAATCTCAGTGTGGATGAAAGCAGGCCAGGCCAGCCCTGATGACCCCACCAAACCCCAAGCTGTGGGCACTTGGGTGGCTCAGTGGTTGAGCGTTTGCCTTCGGCTCAGGTCGTGATCCCAGGGTGATCAAGTGATCAAGTGATCAAGTCCCACATCTGGGTCCCCAGAAGGAGCCTGCTTCTCCCTCTGCCTGTGTCTCTGCCTCTCTCTGTCTGTGTCTCTCATGAATAAATAAATAAAATCTTTTTTAAAAGATTTTTTAAATAAATAAATAAACCCCAAGCTGTAAGCAGATCTAAAAAGCAGAAGTTCTGGAATCGGACAGATCTGGGCTTCAGCCTTAGCACCACACACTCACCACGTAGCCTTGAGTTGCTTGCCCATAGGCTTTACCCACCGTGAAATGGGGATAAAAAATATCTAATGTCTAGAAAGTATGAAAATGCCAGCACATCATAGGCACATCAGGATGGTACATAGGATCATCTGTTTGCCAAAGGCGGCGGTGTGCCTGTGCTCAGACACCCACACGTATTCCCATTCCACTTCCTACCGATGTCCTTTACTTACTACATGACTGACCTGCAGGTAAAGCCTTCAGCCACAGAACTGAGCTCTCGCCCTTGCCAAGCTAACTGACCCGTGTAGGGTTCACAGCCTTGTTCTTACTGGAACAGCTCGTTTGCCTTTTAAATGTATGCATGTACTTTTTATGCATTTCCTTATGCATATGTATACGAATATATGCATATATATATAATTTATTCAGATGGCATTTTGTCACATGCTATTTTGCTAAACTCTTTCTCCCACATCAGCACTCCCATCCTCAGCCCTGCTTTCCCCAGGTAGCCCATGTTAACATTTTAGTTTGTGTCCATCCATGTTTTTGCCCATACTCCATGTAATTTCAGAAACACACACACACACACTAATTGTGATTGTGGGGAGGATGGTTATTGTTTGTTTAAAACGTCAAATTATATATCATCTACACTCTTCTCCCTCTTATCTATTCTCCCATACTTTGCCAAAATCCTTTTAATGTCTCTGAAATGATCCAAGGTACAAAGGTAGTGTGGCCACAGGGACATTTCCCTCCTGACATAGGTAATCACTGAGTTTCCACTCTTGACCACTACAAACAAACCAGCAATAAATTCCTTGTACTTACATCCCTACCAAAGACTGCTTTCTAACCAGACAAAATGCCAGTCTCTGGGATTTGAAAGTCACCCATCCAAAGGACTTCAGGATGACCTCCCGGATAGCCACTCATCTTTAAAACTCCTCTTAGAAAAGATCCCTGGGGGATCCCTAGGTGGCACAGCGGTTTGGCACCTGCCTTTGGCCCAGGGCGCAATCCTGGAGACCCGGGATCGAATCCCACGTCGGGCTCCCGGTGCATGGAGCCTGCTTCTCCCTCTGCCTGCGTCTCTGCCTCTCTCTCTCTCTCTGTGTGACTATCATAAATAAATAATAAAAAAAGAAAAAAAAAAGAAAAGATCCCTGGTTCCTAGAATCCCAGGCATGCACCTGGCTTCCAACCACCAGTTCTTCCAGGATCCTATAGTGTCAAGTCAACTCTGCAGATCTTAATTTTCCCACCTGTAAAATAAAATAATACCTTTCAGGGGCTGCAAGATTTGAGAGTGCTTTTGTGAATGATTTTTATGAGGAAACAGTGTATGAAATTATATTTTTGCTCTTATTCTATGGGATGTTGTTTCTAGCTTGTTGTTTGAGGGTCAGGGAAGGGAGGGCAAGCCAAAATGAATAGATTCAATTAAAGTCTCTCTAAGACTCACAGGTCCCTATCTATAAGGTCTCTGGGGCTGCTCAGGAAGGCCTTCTCTTTGTACTGCTGAAGCACCTTGCACCATGGTTGTTTACAACCAAAAGTCAGGACTAGACCAGGGGACTTTTGACTCTCCATTTGCCCAGCTTTGTCAAATTCCAAAGAAGGGTACCTATAACTGAAATTATGAGTGCAATGATCCAGCAAGCAAATTTTGGAAAATCCATAATCTGATTAATATTTGATTTCTACTCAAAACTTCCCTCTAAATTTCATCAATAAAAGGTGTAAGGAGTGCTGGGAGAGTGGGAGAGTAAGAGAGGATTTTTTTTTTTAGGGGATATGGTGTTTAGTATTTTATGTTCTTGAAAATAAAGCAGACATTTTGGGGGGAAAAAAGAGAGTCCTAAACCTTCCATTTCAGGTAGCAGTTCTAAAAGTCAAGAGCCTCCCAAAAAGAAGCAGCTACAGCAATTTAAGTGAATTTGCCTGGTTACCATATGGTTTGTGCACATGAGAGGGGAGAAATAGAACTGGTGAAATCAACAGAATCGGTGTGGTGTTATTCTGCTTTAAAACTCAAATCAAATCTGAATATGGAATCATTTTCCTCATCAACATCAGACAATCAGCACCCCTACTCTGGAAGAGTGTTTGGCAGCACTTACTGAATAGACACCTACCCTGTGACCTAGCTAGCTATTCCACTGGCAGGTATGTGCACGTCAGGGCCCCAAAAGACATGTGCCAGCATATTCCTTGTAGTGAGATTCACAGAAGTCTCCAACCAGAAACTGCCACAAGTCCACCAAGAGTAGAACAGGCAATACTCACACAACAGAATACTATACAGCACTAAGAATGAACAGCCTACAACTGCAGTCAACACTGTGGATGAATCTCACAGTGTTGAAGGGGGACATCCAGACACTGAAGTGGAAATACTAGAAGATTCCATTTGACGGGGTAAGAGCCAGGATAATCTCCCTTGGTGGGGTTGGGAAGGGGGTGAGGTAGTAACTAGAAGGAACACACCTGAGCTTCTGTGCTGTTCTTTCTTAATCTGGGTGCTGATGATAGAACTAAATTCAACTTGTCAAAATGTTTTGGGCTGAACACACAGGGAACTTTCTGCATATATGCTATATTTCAATATTTAAAACTTTAAAGAATAAGTCAGTGAATGAAAATAAAGGGATTGTGAATAAAATCATCAGGTACACAAGGCTCCTGGAGCCAGATTGTATCTGGCGTGCGTTATTCCTGGGAGCTCTCCTGTCGATGCAAAGACCAGACCAAGTGGCTGGGCATGCTGGAACGTCACGCTGTGAGAAGACATAGATGGGGAACAGAGAACCCCGCATTTTTTTTTTGAAACAAGCAGTTTCGCCAAATCCAGTTGTGCAGCCTCCACCCAGGTAATTAATCCAATGCACTATCTATTACAGATGGATCCACATTTGCTTCACAAACATTTGGGGTTTTGAGGTTTGCCTTTCTTCACTTAAAAAAAAAAGTTTGGAATGAGGGGAAAGGCATAGTTATTTCATGTGGAATCAAATGTATCTTCACAGACAAGAGACTAGAGAGATAATCTCATCAATGGTAACAAAGCAGAAGCCAGGGATGGCTAAAGTCTGTGTTCTTAACCAATCTACCATATTGCTTCCTAATAGGCATTTAAGCACCTACTTTGCACTGAGCTCTATGCTGGGCAAGAGAGGTACTGAGACAAAGATATTAAGTAGGTGGCACCTGGGTAGTTCAGTGGTTGAGCATCTGCCTTTGGCTCAGGGTGTGATCCCAGGGTCCTGGGATCGAGTCCCACATCAGGCTCCCCTCCAGGAGCCTGCTTCTCCCTCTGCCTATGTCCCTGCCTCTCTCTGTGTATCTCTCATGAATAAATAAATAAAATCTTTAAAAAAAAGTTTTCAATAACTAAAAAAGCAGTGCCCCTTTTCTCATTGGTACTATTTTACCCAGCAAAGTAAGTTGTAAGAATAAACATTCCTTGAAGTCCCACCCACCCCTGGGTCATTAGACTCAATAAAGCTCTCTTCATGTTGAATAAGGGGCAAAGATGACCCATAAATACCTTTGTTTATTTTTCCTGAAATGCCCTCTTGAGCAAAAAGGTTTGCTCACCCCTGATCTAGCAGGCTTCCATACAGGGACTCTCAGAGGCAGAGAAACTGCCCCCCCCCACCCCCGCCAGGTGCCCAGGTGATTAAAAAAATGAAGAAATCCAAAGCAGGATTATAACAAGTATGGCACATTTGAAATGCTCACACTTAATAAATTCACACTTTTCACACACAAGCACACCAACCCAAATAAAATGTAAAACTATTATGATCTCAAGGGGCGCTTGGGTGGCTCAGTTGCTTAAGCCCGTAACTGTTGATTTTGGCTCAAGTCATGATCTCAGAGCTGTGAGATCGAGCCCCACTTCCCCATGCTCAGTGGGGAGTCTGCTTGAGATTCTCTCTCTCCCCCTGCCCCTCCCCCCAGTCCCCACATACACTTTCTTTCTAAAATAAATCTTTTTTAAAAATTATATGATCTGGGATGCCTGAGTGGCTCAGTGATTGAGCATCTACCTTTGGCTCAGGGCCTGATCCCAGATTCCCAGGATCAAGTCCCACATCCGGCTCCTTGCATGGAGCCTGCTTCTCCTCCCTCTGCCTGTGTCTCTGCCTCTCTTTCTGTGTCTCTAATAAATAAATAAAATCTTTTTAAAAAATTATATGATCTCAAGAGAATTACAGGATTTACTTTTCTTAATATTAATTCATAGTGGTTATGGATGGTGTGGTCTAGGCACAGACTACATATCTGATGCCTTGTGAGGCACATCCTGAAGACTACTGTGTAATCTAAAACACAGAGATAACATGTCTCATCTGAGGCATCCAGGACTGGAGAACCTGCTGTAATCAGATCTCACTATCGTCCCCACCCCTCTTGATAAGCTTTCCTTAAGGGAAAGAGAATAGAAGATTGATCCCAGTGGTAAGGAAGAGTGAAGGCCCACAGAGCTAGAGAAAACCTGGGTGAAAACCCCAGGTTGTGGCCATCTACCAACCCAGGCTAGCCAGGTGTAGGATCTTCATGACACCAATAAGTCAAGACCAGGAGCTCAGCTAAGGTTACGAGAGGCAGGCAGGAGGAATATGACCACCAGCCTACTTGTCCATGAGCTATCTCCTACCCAAGCCTTCAGATGCTCCACTCTGAAACATCTGAAGGCCGGCCTCTCCACAGGTACAGAGGGGGTACTAAACACATGTGTGCTCCCTTCTCTATGTCCATCCCATTTCCTGGGAGTCAATTAAATGCTTTTAGGGAATCAAAATTGGTGCCCATTGTGAGACAGGATCCAATGCTACTTTTTTCCAGAGTAGTGTGTGATCTGATCCCAAAATCTGGGGATGATAAGGGTATTAAAACTCCTCAAACTTCTGAAAATGAGGAATGCCTGGGTGGCTCAATGGTTTGGCACCTGCCTTCGGCCCAGGGCATGATCCTGGAGACTGGGGATTGAGTCCCACATCAGGCTCCCTGCATGGAGCCTGCTTCTCTCTCTGCCTGTGTCTCTCATGAATAAATAAATAAAATCTTTAAAAAAAAACTTCTGAAAATGAGACAGTACAGAAAACTGGTAGAAAATCATTTTCCAATGTCTGTTTATTCTTCTGCTAAAAATCTACCCACCACATGAGTTGCCAAGGAAAGTTAAGTCTCTTGTGCTAAAGCTAGGAAGGTTCTCTTTCCACATGACACCTGCAGAAGATGGAAAACATGATACCCTCTGCATATCATAGAACATCGGCTCCCAGTAAGAAGACACCCCAACTCCTGCCAGTGCAGCAGCCAGGAGAGGTGGCTTTTCCATTCTTTTCCTCTTGCTGAAGGGGCCCAAGACAGGCCACCAGGGTCTTCCCCAAGGGCAAAGGTTTTCCTAGCCTCCATGAGGCCTCTCTGTTTGGTATCCCTTTTATTTAGCTAAATGGAAGAGTTTTTAAGTAATATCTCGAGCTCTTTACCTGAAGACACACCCAACACAAAGGGCTCTTGCTCTTCCCACAGAGGCCTCCACACCATGGACTAAATTCACTGGCTCCTACTCAAGCTATAGAAAGCTGACCTTGAAATAGCCTCTCTAAATTCATCCCCTTCATCCAGTCCAGACAAATACAAGTTAATTCCATTTTTTTTCAAAACACAGTCCCTTCAGATGGCCTTGTTTGTCTTCATTAACATTTCTCAATGATGAGATGGGCCAGATTCAAGGCCCAGCATCTGCATCCAGAGAAACAAGGCCTATGGGAAGCTACAAAACTGAGGGAGATGGCCAAACCATGACCCATTCCCCAAATATCCTGAGTAACTGACTTTCTTGACACATCCCACCGTCTAGCAGTAAGACTACACTTCCTGTCTATGGCCATACCACCCTGAACGCACCCGATCTCGTCTGATCTCGGAAGCTAAGCAGGGTCGGGCCTGGTTAGTACCTGGATGGAAGACTACACTTCCTGAGCATTGACTCTGGGTCAGACCATACATATCCTAAAAGCGTCATATGGGTTGACTTATTTCTTATACCAACCCTGTGGTAAGTGATAGAACTGAGACTTGAACCCAGAAGTCTGATTCCAAATCCCCAGACTCACAGTGAGGGCCACAACACATTTCTCAACTCAAGGATTATAGCTGGTGCTACTGAGAGGAGCCTTTGCCTATTAGAGTGTTCATTTACTTCCTTATTTCCCTGAACCATAAACTCCTAACTTCCCTCCACTATCCATTCTCCCTTCATCCTCCTTATAATAACCTCCACTCCCAAGTTTTACATAAGCACATGGCCATCTGCTCCAGACTATATTTTCCAGCATCCTTTGCAGCTAGATGTGGCCATATGACCAAGCTCTGACCATTAGAATGTGAGTGGAAGCTCCTTAATTATAAGCTGCTTGCTTTGGATTTCATTACCTCCTGCTTCCCACGTCCTGAAACACACACTTAGAGATGTAAAATAGTAATAAAAAAAAAAAAAAAACGGATCCATGAATGATTTCATGGACCTACTTTGCCAGCTTGGTGTACTTGCCTTAGGGCTTACATGAGACAGAAATAAATCTGTCTTATTTAGCCATTCTATTTAGAGATCTATGTTATAGCAGCTTACCCTATATGTTAGATTCAGTATGTTAAGGCCCAGCCCTTCTTTTATTCTAGTCAACATCCCCCAAACCCTTTCTTAGTGCTTGGAATACAGCCATTACTCAGCAAATATTTGTTAGATGAATGAAAACACCATTATGTAAACCAGGTGGTACTGGGGCCAAACAGACTTACCTGAGCTCTGTAGATGACCCTTATCCAGGTGAGTACAATGTCTCCTGCTTTACTGGCAAGCAGGAGCTCAGCCCAGAGAGCCCATGTCTGGGGAAGCATTTGCAATAGGGGAGGAATAAACTTTTAGCGCATCTGTTGTTGGCTCTGCTGAGACAAAGGATTTTATGTTTAACTACAAGGTAGCTGAGGTTACTGCTTGTCTCACAATAATAATGAGCACAATTTGAGCACTTACTCTGTGCCAGGTCCTGTACTAAGCACTTCACACACATTAAGGAATGTGTTTTCATTCAATCCTCATGACAACCCTACAAGGTAGGAAAAGCTGTAATCCCCAGATGAGCGAACCAGGCTCAAAAAGAAGTTAACTTGTCCCAGCCATGTGGTTAATAAACAACAAAGGTCAGATTCAAACTCAAGTTATATGTGCCCTAAACTTATTCTCTTCTCATCCATCATGCTACTCTGCCTCACATGTATGACAGATTTATATACCGAACTATGATGATAAGTATGGAAGGCTGGACCATGTTTTGTGTTTTTCTGAATAGAGGCACAATGCACAGAGCTTCCAGTGTGGCAGTGACGCTGTTCCTCCGGGCATGGTTGGTAAGGGGCTGTACATCACCACTAGGCTACAGCAGGGCAGAGGGCAAAGAGTTTCAGCTCCATAGTCCACCTAGCTCCTCCTTGCTTTCTCCCGGGCTGCCTTTACTGCCTCATGACCCCAGCACCCCACTGCGCATACCACTGCCACCTGTGGCCTCTGCCCTTTCCCTCAGCCACCTCCCCTGGATTCACCCTCCCACCTGCCTTCATGCACAATTCTTGCCAGGCCTTGCAACTGTCCTCACTGAAGCCAACAGATCCAGATCGCCTGTCCAGCCTGGTGATGGTGTGGTTCAAGTTTCACTTCTCACCTCCACCCCAACCTTGTCCTCAAAGACATTCTTCACCTACCACAGTTCCTTCCTCCTCATGCCACATGCTCAGCAAAGTAGAGTCAGTAGCCAGTTAGAGAGACACCAAAAAGGCTTTACTCCAAATGTTGCAAATCAAGGACTTACAGGCCAAATATGGCACCCAAGTATGTTTTGTTTGGCTGCACTACACTTTTTGAAAATTGAATTCATTACATCAAAGGTTATTAGAGTTCACGTACAAATTCAGATGTCAAGCCTCACTTGAAAAATCAGGAGTCTTGGCAACACTGGGTTCACCTTCCCATGTGACAAATGGCTGGAGTTGAATTTGGACGTCCTACCAGCTGGATGTGAACCGTGAACATCCAGCTCACCACCATCTTCTCCACTTCTTATTCTACTTTTCCCATCCAGACATCCCTTCACTCATACACCAAACTTGAGTTTGCAATGCTGGCTATAGCGTCTCCATTTTGCAGATGAGCACATGGAGAATAAGAGAAGAGGAATTATTGTTCCAGGTCTCAAAGTTGAGTTCATCTGCAAACCCAGGGCTAACTCTCATTAGACAATACTGACCAGACCCCCGGGTGCCCAGGCCCTGTCCAGAGCATCACAGAGGTTCAAATGAAGGCACCTTGCCCTGCTTCTGCCTAACCACTACACTCTTCCACACTGCTGCTCCAAACACACGGGTGTGCCAGAGAAAGGCACTTGCTTTTTTTCAACACACACAACAAAAGCACCTCTTCTGCTGTGTGCCATGATCATCTGATTCTTCTCATCTCAAACTAAAACTAACTTTTCTCAAATCTGTCATCCGGATAAAACATCCTGAGCCTGCTAAGAGGTGACCTTTCTATAAGGTAATCGTCTCAGCCTGAATCCTGGTGATGGGTGGCATATGTGTGTACACGTCTGTGCTCCCGAGTATGCTTCTGGACTAACACTCTATCCCCTCACTAACGTCCCAGACAGGTGAGAAGTCAGCACATGCCCCAGTCAGTGAACCAGAGAGCATCTGACCTACTACACTATCAAAAGGGGCTGCAGCTGCTGATGCTTGCTTGCCTTGATGGGATGAAGGTTCAGGGTTGCCAGATCCTGGATTTTGCAAGAAGCCAAGAATCTCATTTAGAAAAGTGAAACAGTGATTTCTACTAATAAGCCCAGTGCTGAAAACAAGCCCCTAAGTGCTTGAGACACTTTATGAGGATCCGATGCTAGAAGACTGAGAGGAATGACAGGATTTGAAGGCTCCCCTTGAAATGCTCCACCGGAACAGTCACAGCAGGTCCTCAATCCCCTGCCATGTCCTGACTCCTATCCGAGGACACAGAAGAGGATCCTCGTGTGCGTGGCTGGTTCTGCCCTCCAGCCCTGTCCTCCTTGATGACAAGACAACAAAGATGTCTTTGACTTATGTTGTTTTAATTCCCTGTTTGGTCTGTCCTTAAAAACAAGCCTTCTTTTTTCCCTTTTCTCAACCATCTTCTCCCTAGGACCCTCAGGTGCTTAACTCACACTGCATTATCTAGATCTTTCCAATAAGTAGGTTGCAGCTTCCATTTCTTTGATTAAGCAACTCTAACAAAGAATTCACTGATATGAAAGTGCTTATCACGAGGCAGGTAACATCCTTTCCCCCCCAAACCGCACGCGATTACCATATAAATGGCCTGACCAAAGGGACCTGTTTGAGGGGTGGCAATTCTAACTACTCTTATACTTACAAAGCTTTAAAAAAAGAGACAGAGAGAAGAACAATTTGCAAATGAGAAAATGTCACAAACTAAACTTCCCAAGGGAACCATCATTTTGAGGCAAATACTCTTTCTCCAAGTAAAAAACAGGCAATGTACAAAATGTCCTCGGGGGGTCTGTGCCTCCTATTCGGGGCAGTCACCCTTCTACTGTGGGTGACAAGCAGCGACAACGGATATGCCCCAGAAAGGGGGCCAATGAGAGGCCGGCTCGCGCTGTGTCCCGATTGGCCAGGCCCGCCACCAGCTGGAACCGGGGCCAGCTTTGAGGACAGCAGAGAGACTTGATAGGATTCTCTCTTCAAAGCATAGAGCAAACATCAATTAATCCTCAAAAGACGCTTTCAAGGAGAACATTATCCCTTTTGAGCATTTGGAAGCTAAGAGGTGCCGCAGGTAGTTAAAGGGAGGGCAGGGGAGAAAACAGCACTGGGCTGGGAGCCCCAGATCCGGTTCTCCGGAGAGAGTCAAGTTGCTGGAGAAGAATGGACCCACAGAACTGGGGCAAAGGAGGCGCCGGAGAAGCTGCTGCTTTGGAGGGTGCTCCTCAAGCCTCCTACCCTCCATCCCAGCGCAGGCTGCAAGTCTGAAAGCACAGCCGGAGACCTATATGACCTATATGTGCACCAGGCCGCGAACCAGGCAAGAGTTCAAATCGCGGGAACTTGGGGCACCTGGGTGGCTCAGTCAGTTAAGAGTCTGCCTTGGGATCAAGTCATGATCTCAGGGTCCTGGGATGGAGCCCTGAATGGGGCTCCCTGCTTAGCGGGGAGTCTGCTTCTCCCTCTCCCTCTGCCCCTTGCCCTGCTTGTGTTCTCTCTCTCTCTCAAATAAATAAATAAAATCTTTTTTAAAAAATTATGGAAGCTTTTTCAGCCTAATGACCACTAAGTCTGTGGGAGGAGGAATAACTGAAATCTGGATCCAATTTGCCATGCGGAGCCTGTTTTGGTAACCCCAGCCCTTCCCCCACCACCCTCCCCAGCTTCTGGAAGGCAGGGGACGGGGCTTGTGTGTGTAAACAAAGGGAATGCCCTGCCTGACCGGTGTTTCCATCTTAAGAGAACCCATCCACAGCCCCCTACATCTCACACTCTAAGGATGGCCCCTGTCACTGTGTTTGGCAACAAACGTCACACATTCTCACATTACACATTTATTCAACCTTTAATATTTTGCTCTGAGATACCTGGAGAAATTGTATGCCACTGATCAAATGTTATAAAAACACCCCACAATCTCTTCTCCACACGCAGGCAGTGTTACTTCCTTACACACCAATTTCTATAGCCAGCCTGCACTTTGTTAAAAACTTAGATTAACTTTCTTTGCCACATGAGACACACTGTTCACCTAAAGAGAGCCCAGGCCATGTGCAAATTATAGGCCGATTGGAGACATTTAAGTGTTTGCCAAAAGGATTTTCCTAAAGGGTCTAAATGAGTTTTCTCTCAATTCACCACAGTCAAAGAAATAACGGAAATTACCCTACAACTGACTTTTTTTTTTAATTCAAAGACACAACAGCTATTCTAACATGGACTATACATATACATATTGTGCTTTCGGAGCCACAGAAAATATCTGGAAGGACATACAAAAAAACTGTCGTTAACAGTGGGGAGCAAAATGAGCAATCAGGGAAGAAGTCTTTCTTCTGTTCTTTTTTGTATTATTTTATGCCCTTTCCTTCTATGCATTTTTTACAGTCAAGCACGTTACTTTTTAAATATTTAAAATTATGAAATGAAAGTTACTCCACGATCCTTTATTTTTTTCCCCATATGTGGCCTTTTGTCCTGATGCCAATACAAAATAAGTCAGTAGGTTTTGCAAATACCTTGCTGTCTTTTTTTTTTTAAGATTTATTTATTTATTTATGATAGGCACACAGAGAAAGAGAGGCAGAGATTCAGGAGGAGGGAGAAGCAGGCTCCATGCCGGGAGCCCGACGTGGGACTCGATCCTGGGACCCCAGGATCGCGCCCTGGGCCAAAGGCAGGCGCCAAACCGCTGAGCCACGCAGGGATCCCTACCTTGCTGTCTTTTACCAAAAAAATTACAAACTTTCATCAGGATATTGTCAATTCTCCAGTCATTTCATCCAGAATGCACCCAGCTAAGAAAGGACAAAAGTTTGAAACCCACTTCGCAGAGGAGTTTGAAGCTGTGTCAGGCAGACACGAAGCCAGAAGGGTAGCTCCAAGACCAAGACAATGACTCAGGCTTCTTGACTTGACTGGCTTAAGGATAACCTGAGAAACACGGCTGCAAAGCCATCGTTCTGCATTAGTGGGACATGGCTCCTGCTCCCACTCCCCACTATCAATGGACAGAACACACAAACTCACAAAACCAGCCAATGGCCTGGAATCCCTCCAAATATGAAGATCATTTTCTTCTCTTAAAGAACGGACTTTCCAAGTGATACCAACCTCTTCCATCATTTAAGTGTTTATTTAGGGAACATTTCTGTTGGAAGCTTCAGAAATGGAGAGCTAACTTCAAAGGGCCCTTAGCAGTTGCAAAGCAATTAGAAAAGAAGTCCAAAAAAAAAAAAAATGTTGGAGTGATGAGGCCAATAGGAAAATCCAATTCATTTATAAGATTTTCACTTACAGCTGCTTTTTTGCCCAAATAAAGCTAGATACAGTTGCTAGCAGCAAAGCAGTGACTGGGGATCTGAAACGAAGGAAGGACTCCGGGTATTTGGTGGAGCTAGGCAGCGGGATCAAATTGTCAATTCCAGCCTGACCCTGAAATCAAAGCTCGCGAATAGTCACAGAAGTTCTGCAGCTAATCAGTTACCGTTCACACTCCACTCCTCACAATCCTTAAAGTCGCCAGAGGGAACCCAAATTTGCAACAAGCCAGGATGCGTCCCTTCTGGGGCATAGATGTCCTTCCAATTCCACTTTTCCCTCTCCTTTGCGAGACTCACTTAGAAAAGAGGAGAAGCAGGCTAAGAAAACCCTCCCCTTTAATATTAATAAGAATTGTGCAGTCCCCGGATGATCAGAGCCCAGGCTACATAGGACTTGAAAGAACGATTGAGACTTTGATATGGAATATGAAAAAAGTAACCGGCAGGAGGGGTGGGGAGACCAACCTGGGAGGCCCGGGGCCCAGCCTCTGCCCAGCTCCAGTACTGACTCACCAGTGATGATCACACTGACTTATGAAGCAAAGACGATGTATACTTATACCTCTCTACCTCTTTATCTGTGAGATGAAGGAAATCCACTTCAAATGGTTTATTTGCCATGACCAAAAATAATAATAATAATACAGATGCTGGAAGTAAGAACTGAGCCCACCCTTTGCCTTCTTTCTTTTTTTTTTAATTTTATAAATTAATTTTATTGGTGTTCAATTTACCAACATACAGAATAACACCCAGTGCTCATCCCGTCAAGTGTACCCCTCACCTTCTTTCTAAAGAGATTTCACACATGCCATTTCCTCGTCACCCCTGGTGAGATTACATACAGGTCACTATTATCATTAACTCAATTTTACAGAAGAAGCAACTGAGGCACACACTGGCGACCTGACCAAGGCAGCATGGTTTGTAGAAGAAGCATAGTTCAGTTCAACACATTGAAGTGTGTTCCAGTGATACTGAAGACCTCTCTAGGTTGTGCCTGCAAGACTTGGCCACCTGGGAGACACAAAACTCAGGCCTCCTCCATATCAGCCCAGAACCTTCTCCTTAGGTTCATCTTGCTTCTACACAGTTTAGTTCACAAGGAGCCTTTTAACTAAGACATTCTCAGAGTCCTGCTGGCCAAGGCATGGGTGGGAATGCAAAGGACTCACTCTATCTAGCCCATGTGTAAATGTGGTTCAAAGCAAACAGGTGCCACCCTTGGTCCCTGGGTGAGGAGAGAAGATAGCACCAAGGAGTGAGCCCCTGGGTGCTGTTTGCAGGGACTTCATACCTCAGGGGGTTTTAATGGTTTAAGACGTGAATGATCAGCAGCAGCCCTAAATCAGGATACCTGGACTCAGGTATAGTTTCTATTATTAGGCAGGGAATGTCAGGTAACTTACATCGTAGAATCTAGATCACCCACTGTTATCAAAGAGCTGAGTGAATTGAACAGAAAGACAGAAACAAGTGTGTAATGAGTGTCTTCCATGGCCTGGCCTATTCTTTGGGTCTTCACATAACTTGTCTCAATGTGATGGCTTCAGGCATGGCATGACTCCTTTTTAAACTTTCTCCACCGATGGCATAGGGAGAGGATGTCTATGCTCCTTCCACCCCAGACACGTCATCATTTACCACCACACCCCCCATTCCATTACTCATATTCTCTTCTGCGGGCACCAGAGGGTGCCACTGGTGGTTCCCAGCCCCAAAAAACCCTCCCCGCTGGGCTCCCCCATCTCTGAGGCAGGAGGAGAGCTTCTTTCCCTCTTCTCCTATCACTCCTATTACACATAGCAGAACACACACACACCAGAGCACCCTCATTTTCTCAGGAATCCATGAGGCAATTTTAGGGAAGCCAAGAGAGGTGAGGAAAGAGGAAGAAGGTCACAGAATTCCCATAATTGGCAGCAAGCATTTCCAGCCTGCTTTCTGAAGGCCCCCAAACTCTGCAGGTGGCTAGGAGGGAAACGTAGGGGGATTGGGCAGATCCCTGTGGAGCATGGACTCCCACACCACAGGGGATATTTTTATTTTTTTTTTAATTTTTATTTATTTATGATAGTCACACACAGAGAGAGAGAGAGAGGCAGAGACACAGGCAGAGGGAGAAGCAGGCTCCATGCACCGGGAGCCCAACGTGGGATTCGATCCCGGGTCTCCAGGATCGCGCCCTGGGCCAAAGGCAGGCGCCAAACCGCTGCGCCACCCAGGGATCCCCAGGGGATATTTTTAAAAGAGCACACAGGGCTCAGCGGTTTAGCGCGGCCTTCAGCCTGTGGCGTGATCCTGGAGATCCGGGATCGAGTCCCACATCGGGCTCCCGGTGCATGGAGCCTGCTTCTCCCTCTGCCTGTGTCTCTGCCTTTGTCTCTCTCTCTGTGTGTCTCTCATGAATCAATAATAAAATAAAATCTTTAAAATAAATAAATATAAATAAATAAAAGAGCACACATTTGACCAGGGAAGAAGAGACCATGCCCGGGCTTAGGAGCACAGCTGTTATCTCTCATACCTGCCCCCAGTCCCCAGGCTCAACTTGGAGCAAATGGTTAAGCCAACCCAAACCCAGAAGTGTGAAAAATACACGGAGCCAGCTCACAGGCCTCCCACACAGGAGGGCATGTCAGGCTGCCCAGATGGCCCTCACAGGTGCCCAGGCCACAGCTCTGTTGTCAGGGGCTGAGATTCCGAGGCAGCCTGTGCCTCTCAGTAACCATGCAAGAGAAAGCAGGGCTCCCCAAGAGAGGTATGAAATGTGGGGTGAAGACTTATGAGTGGATGGGGAAGTGCCAGCCATTCTGGGGCAGACACCAGCAGTCGGAGTGATTTGTGAGCCCCTTTTTTTCATGAGTTAATTTGCTTCCAGCAGATTCCATTAGTGACCTGACGGACCCAGGCCTGGAGGAGGGCTTTGGAAGAGCTGCTAAGTCAGCAGACCCAAGGCCAGACGTCTTGCACCCAGCCCTTTGCCCGGGGTTTCTATTTGAAGAGCTTAGAATAATTATTTGCAAAGCTCTGGTTAAGGCAGCGTCGCTGAACTACGTATAGACAGAAGACACATGAACCTTGACCTCGAAAGGTAAACGGCCAGCCAGAAGCTGACGCAACCCAGGCAGAGGATTCCCACACCCAAGAATCTTTTCTTCCCAATGGCAGGACTAAAGCAAGAGTCACAGTTATAAACTGGGTTCCCTCTGCAGGACCTGAGTGGAGGCGGAAGGGAAGAGGGGGAGGGTTGCACGTTCTGAGTTCCAGTTGACATTTCCAGGAATGATCCTGTTACTCCTGCTGCCGCTGTTACTACACAGAAGGGTAACAATCACAGTCAACGTTGACGTGGCACCTGCTGCAGGCTAGGAACTCTGCCCGAAGCTTTGCAAGCATTATCTCATTGACTCTTCACACCAGCCCTCTGAGGTAGGTCTGCTCTGCAGGTAAAAGGGACGTCACCCTGCTGCTAAATCATGGGAAAGATTCAGAGCAGAATCAAGCCCAGGGGTGTCTGACTCCACGCCGGTGGCCTGCGCCACGCTGCTACACCACTCAATCCCAGGCTGGGGGAAGGAGCGAGGAGCCAGGACTCCCAGCCCCACCTGTGCCCTCCCGACCTGTCGGATCTCAGCAGGCGATTTCAACTGGTGGGCCATCCGATTCCACAGCACTGCTGAGTGATTTCCTAAGGACCCCCTTCTGTTCAAACCACAGTAATGGCCCACCTGGTACCAGGCTCGAGGACGGGGGAGGCGGGTGTCTAAACACAACTGAGGCATGGCCAGGCCCTCCAGGGCTCTGCAGTCCAGCCCTGCCTTATACAAAAGCCTTAGGTGCCCTTTCAGCTCTAAAATAATATGTAGTGAGATGCCTAGGTGGCTCCGTCAGTTGAGCAACCACCTCTTGATTTCAGCTCAGGTCATGATCTCAGGGTCCTGGGATCAAGCCCCATGTCCAGCTCTGCGCTCAGCACAGTCTGCTTGAGACTCTTTCCCCTCCTTCTTCTTCCCTTCTGTTCCTTCCCCCTGCTCATATGTTCTCTCTCTCTAAAATAAATAAATAAAATCTTTAAAATAATACTTAGCAATTTTTTAATATAAAAAAGTATTTCTGGGATCCCTGGGTGGCGCAGCGGTTTGGCGCCTGCCTTTGGCCCAGGGCGCGATCCTGGAGACCCGGGATCGAATCCCACGTTGGGCTCCCGGTGCATGGAGCCTGCTTCTCCCTCTGCCTGTGTCTCTGCCTCTCTCTCTCTCTCTGTGACTATCATAAATAAATAAAAATGTTTAAAAAAAAAGTATTTCTGACAGTATTTATACTTCTATCTTTTCTCCTATGTGAACATATGCACGGAGAGGTATCTAAAAGGAAGTTCATCTAATGAGTTTCTCCATTTTTACTCTCAACTTTTTACTTTTTTGTGTTGCCAGAATTTTTAGTAACAAACACATATTTCCATAAAACCAGTGAAGTCATTTTTCAAATCCTGCTAGAACAATAATATATGTATGTTTATGTATATATGTGTATATGTATATATGTGTGTGTGTATGTATGTATACAGACAGGTATTTCATCACTAACTGGATATTTTATAACATCAAGAAATTATTAACTCAGACAACTATGTTTTTTAAAAGAATCCTTACTTTTACATATATATCTTAATGTTTTTACAGATAAAATAAATGATGTCTGGGATTTATTTCAATATAGCTCTTGGTGTGGGAGGGTAGGGGATTTCCCAAAAGCTAAACTAAGTCCCCAACTGGCAACCTCCTTTGCCTGAGCATTTCACCGTCTTTAGCTAACTCTTCCTTTGATGGTCACAATTTAACTTCATCTGTCCTCCGTGGCTTCCTTCCACCCCACACCATTTCCCCAAACCTTCTAGAACCAACCATCTATTGGTATATTCTGGTGCCCAGGCCACTCTATCTGACCTTACCCTTGCCCAGGGGACAGAGGGTATGGGCCTAAGCAATACTCCCACACACCTCTGTTCAAAGTCAGCTACTCTCAGACTCTGTTTGCTGTAGAGACAGAACAGCTTGACCGGTAGGAGGTGGGGGTGGGAGGCCCCTTCCATTTATTCATTCAACAAATACTTGTCAATCACCTACTTTGTGCCAGGCACTGAGTCATGTACTGGGGATGGATGTGAACAAGATAAAATTGTCACGCTCACAGACATGCTAGACAAGGAGCTACTATAGCTGTCATCTCCCCAGCCCTCCAAGACTTAGGGTCAGAGATATATTTTCCAAGACATTTCCTGAATCACCTGGTATCTTGTCCAAAATAAGGAAAGACATGATCTGACACCAAGGGAGAAAATGCCACCCAACTCCCTACTCCAATCCAATTCCCCAGTTCATGGGACACAAAGACAGAAACAATGAAGATCACTGGGTACATAAATGGTGCAGACAATAGGGCAGCCAGGCTGGAATGTTCCAGGCCCACAGGTGTCATATTCATATCAGAATTTTTCTCATCCATTTTTGAGGTTAAGCTAAGTAAAACTTTCATAGCATGCATGATTGTAGCAGTTTTTCAAAACAAAATTCCCTGCCAGGGAATACAATCTCTATAACCATGGGCTCCTCGGTAAATGCCTGGTCACAGGAAAACACTGAGCATTGTTCAGCACTCATTTCTACCTGCACGTGCTCACAAGGACTTCCAAATCAAATTTCTCAGCAAAAACAAAAAATTCCATTTGGAAAAGCACATTTTCAAATTCTCTTGCTTTATCATAATAATAGGGTGTCAACAGTAAAGGTTTTAATTTATTTATCAAGATATAGGGTCTATTCTCATATTAGCTGTGGATTTACCATTGTTCTAATAAAAATGCATGCTTTGCACACTTTTCTCCATTGCCTCTAAGCTCCCATTTCAGTCCTTGTGTTATACTCTTGTGTTATGTTATATCCTCAGCACCTACCACAATGCCTGGCATATAGTTGATGCTGGTAAGCATTTCTTGAATTGAATCTCAGTTTTCTTTTTTAAGTGATTTTTTTTTTTAAGTTCAATGGCACATGCCCAGAGATAGTCCCTGTGCCTTTGGATCAACCAGTTTGCCATCCATGTCCCAACAAAACCCATTGGAATGTTTCCTAATCTTCTCCGGGGTGGAGGTCCAACAATGACCCAGTCTATTGGACATTTCCAACTAGATGTCAGATCACCATCTCAAGCCTACCAAGGGCAAAGCTGACCCCACAGACAACTGTTGCCTCCACCGTCCTCACCATCTTAACAATCTGATTCTTCTACTTGCTTGAGCCAAAAACCCTGTTGTCACCTATGATGCCTCTCTTGTTCTCAGACCCCACTTCCAACTCCTTTGCAAATACTGTTGTCCCTATCTACGAAATGTATTCAAAATCCAGCCACTTCTCACAGTCTTTACAATTACCACTCTGCTCTCACCCTCTGCCTCTGTACTCATCTCCCTATTTGTTTCCTGTTTTCCTCCATAGACTCTCAACTCAGGGTGACACTGCATTGAGGTGACACTGTAAAAAATCCTCCTGTTGGTTCCCAGTGCTAAAGATAAGCCAAAGTACTCCTACCACTCTCCCTCTCTTTCACCCTCCTCTAGCCGCACTGGCCTTATTGCGACTCTTCAAAACATCAGCATGCTTCTACCTCAGGACTTTGGCACTTGCTGTTCCCTCTGCCTTGAATCTGCTTCTCCCAGATGACCCTCAAATGACACCTTTAAGTGAGGTCATCCATGGCCACCTTATTTTAAAATGTCCTCCCCCATCACTCCCTATCTCCACTCCCTGCTTTAGTTGCATTCATACATTTATTACCATTTCATTTATTTATTTACTTAGATCATCATCTGTCTGCCCCACTAGAATGTAAGCTATAGGAAGGCAAGGATTTCACCCATTTTCTTCACTGATTTATGTCCCTCACCCAAAATAGTGGTGGGTGTCCCATAAATATTTGAATTGATAAATTAATCTCAGGACACCTGGAAATATTCTTATCTGACCATCATGGGGGTGGGGGAAGATCACAGAATCCTCTGAAAAACATATGATTCAGTCCATAGCTAAATACATGTATATATTTCAGGCCTTTTTCAAACATTTTGAGAATGTCTAATGCATTTCAAGAGGGAAGGAAATCTCATTTCATTTTTACTCCCTCCCACCCTTCCCAAGTCAGGGGCCACCTGTCCCATTCTCAGCCCAAAGTTGGAAAGCATCTCTTTGGAGGATGCAGGAGGAGGTTCAGGTGCCACCAGACCTGAAGGCAGTCACCACCCACAAAGTTGAAGGGAAGAGAAATGACCAAGAAAAGAGAAATTAGCACATAGATGAGAAACACATGTTTAAATGACCAAGAAAAGAGAAATTAGCACATAGATGAGAAACACATGTTTAAAAATCCCAACCCAGGCCATGAGTCAGCTGAGTGAAGCTGGTACCAAAGTGACAAATTAATTTCATGACCCTGTTGCTTTCATTAGCAACTGCAGGACTCAAAAAAAAAAGAAAAAAAAAGGTTGGGCGCCTGAGTGGCTCAGTCAGTTAAGCATCTGCCTTCAGCTCAGGTCTTGATTCCAAGGTTCTGGGATCAAGCCCCACATCGGGCTCCCTGCTCATCGGGAGTCTACTTCTCCCTCTGCCTGCCACTCACCCTGTTTATGGTCACTCCCTCACTCACTCTCACTCTCTGTCAAATAAATAAAATCTAAAAGAAAGAAAAGAGTACATTTATTTAAAAAAAGCAACTGATAGGGCAGCACAGGTGGCTCAGTGGTTTAGCGCCGCCTTCAGTCCAGGGCCTGATCCTGGGGACCCAGGATCAAGTTCCACGTCGGGCTCCCTACATGGAGCCTGCTTCTCCCTCTGCCTGTGTCTCTGCCTCTCTCTCTCTCTATCTCTATCTCTCTATCTCTATCTCTCTCTCTCATGAATAAATAAATAAAATCTCTAAAAAAAAAAAAAAGCAACTGATATGTAGAAAAAGGGCATGTATGTCTGCCTACATGTCTATATAGAGTGATCTGGTAATAAAATGGGTTGTTTTCCAATGAATTTTGCTTTGCATGTACATAAAACCACCTAATGTGTGCCTCACACAGCACAAAGTGCTGGAGACAGTTCCTTCTTGTGAGGAGCTCTGGCAGGTGGAGGTGACTGGCACAGACCAGCTCACCAGAAGTCACCGTGCTACATACTCTGCTAGCAGGAACAAAGCACTACAGGAGCCACAAGCAATGGTTCTGCCTAAAGGAGGCTCAGACCTTGAAGGGTGAAAGAGGGTCATCAGGCAGAGGCATGGAGGTCAGAGGGGAAATCCTGGCAGATAATATCAGAGAAGCAAAGGCCTGGAGGTGGGAAGTCCATAGTCCGGCTTGATTCAAGCTGAGTCCATGGGCCAATGGTGGAATGGGCTGAATTGTGAATAACAGGCTAGGAAGTTTGGCAGCCTCCTTTAAGGAGTTTCCTTGTCCCTCCAATCAGAACAGAATTCCTTCTCTCCTTTGTATCCCACCATGTCCTGCTACGCACTCCTCAAAGTGCACTTCCAGCTCAGGATACCAGTACAGGGTGTTGACTGTTCCTTCTGCTTAAAATGCTTTTCTTTCCCCCCAGACGGCTGTAAGTGCCACTCCCTCCAGTTCTGCAGGTCTCTGCTCAATTGTCACCTTCTCTGTGAAGTCATCTCTAAAAAGCTTGCAAAGGGGCAAATCCACACACATTTACCCCTTACCTCACTTTTTCTCTCCATAGCACTCATACCTGTGCATTTGTCCAGTATAATGTGAGTTCCACAAAGGTAAGGACTTTGTTTTATTGACTACTATGTCCCTAACACCTACAGCATGTGGCACATAGTGGGAGCTCAATAAATATTTGATGAATGAATCAAAAGCACCTGTAACACTTGAATGATTTTTGGCTATTTATATCTGTCCCCATCTACAACATTGAAAATTGATATGAAAGCAAAGATTGTGCTATCAGTTCTCTATCCCAGCACCTCACACAGAGCTGCACAGGGTTAGCACTCAGTAAATAGCTGATGGGTGGATGGATGGATGGATGGATGGATGGGGGGGTGGATAACAGGTAGATGGGTGGATAGATAGATGGATGGGTGAATGGGTGGGTGGGTGGGTGGGTCCATGTATGGATGGGTGGATGGGTGGATGGATGGATGGTTGGGTGAATGGATGGGTGGATGGATAGATAGATGGGTGGATGGATGAGGGGGTGGATGGGTAGGTGGATGGATGGGGGTAGATAATAGGTAGATGGATGGATAGGTAGATAGATGGGTGTATGGATGGATGGATGGATGGGTGGGTGGGTGGGTGGGTGGATGGATGGATGGATTCTATAACCATTAGGAGCCACTGATAGTATAAAGGAGCTGAACTGTGTAAAGCTCTCCCTGTGAGTAGGGATAGCCTGACACGGGGAGAGACTGCGGCTGAGAAGTCAATTAGGAAGCTCCTGCCCATGTCCCTGTGAGCACTAATGTTGCCTACATAAACGGAGTAGGAGACAGAGTCCAGGGACATTGCCAAGGTTAAGTCAACAGAACTCAGGGACTAGGTGTGGGGGGGAGGGGTAAAAAGAGACAGGAGCCAAAGATGATCCTGAGATTTTTGCTTAAATAATTGTGAACCCCGAGGGGAATAAGCAGCTTTAGGGAAAGAAGAAGAATTTATTTACAATATAAGTTTGAAGGTGAATACCCAGGAGAAATGGAGTAGGCAATGGGATGGTCAGGAGGAGAGCAGATCGAATTGTGAGCACTGGCTGAAGCCATTGGAATTGACTCATTCGTTTCTATTTAAAGCACCTTGCATGTCCCAGGCACTTACTATGTACTAGGAACTATGGATATTGCAGTGCCCAAGACAGGCAAGGCCTGTGCTCTCACAGAACTTACATTCCAAGAAGAAAAGTAGACTACAGACAGGTAAACAAATAGATACATCATCTCTAATGCTTGACTGCACTATGAAAAAATATATATACCAGGGTAATATGCAGGGCAACAGTTGCAGGGACACCATTAAGTGTGGTAGTCATGGGAGGCCTCTCTGAAGAAGTGGCTTTTGCCAGGATGAAGTGGAAGGCAGGAATGACAAGGAAGTTCCTTGCTTCATAATTTCGATTTTCTGACACAAGTCTGTGGTGATATCATCTGCTCAGAGTGAGAGGATGGAGTGGGTTTTCAAGTAAATGGAAAATCCTAGAACAAGAGCTAAAGGGAAGAAATGAAAAAGGCTCAGAAAAGGGGTTATGACTGGGCACTGAGGACCTCACCGAGGGCGAAACCATAAATGTGTGAGGGAGCCCATCAATAAGGAGCATGCACATATTTTACAAATATGATATATTGATGAAGCTTTATGTCCCTGCCGCGATATTGAAACCAGCATTAATGCCCTAGGAGTGATCTAGAATCTCTACCCCTACTTGATGTGAGATGGGTTTGCTGGAGTGCTTATTTGATTTTAATTAAGTTTGATGGGCTGTGAGGGTTTTCATTACTTGCTTTGACCAGGCACATTCCCACTGCCACACACACACACCCCCATAGACTCCAGTCACTTCAATCTGGGTTCCTGCCATAGCCTCCCCACTCAAGCCATCCTGCAAATTAATCGCCCTCAACGTCCATCCCCCCCATACCTTAAATAACTCCCCAGCACCTTCAGGATCAGCACCAAAGTTTTCACACTGATGTTTATAACCAGGGGCTTCATTACTGGTTCAGCCTTCTCTCTCCCAGCTACCCAGTCTGCCTGCTATCCACACTGTTCCTTTTTAAATCCAACCTTGTTTACACGAACAGACCCAGGTCTGTGCCTCAGCATTTTAGGAAAGTTGCCTAAACCCTTTATAAAATAGTTAATATTATCTGCTTCCCAGGAGGATTGAATGAGTTAATGTATGAAGCACACAGCACAGGACAGCTGAGCAGAGTATAAAGGTGTTTAAGAGATGGTCACTGGAACTAGCATGCCTGGGTGGCTCAGTGGCTGAGTGTCTGCCTTCGGCTCAGGTTGTGATCCTGAGGTCCTGGGATCGAGTCCTATATTGGGCTCCCTGCTTGGCAGGGAGTCTGCTTCTCCCTTTCCCACTACCCTTGCTTGTGCTCTGTGTGTGTGTGTGTGTGTGTGTGTGTGTGTGTGTGTGTAAAATAAATGCATAAAACATTTTTAAAATAACAAATAAAAATAAAAGGCTGCTGTGTAATGATGTGGTTATTGGAGCAACCAGTGCACAGGCCACACACACAAAAGACAAAAGACACCGGGTCCATGGCCATGAATGTTGTATCTATGTTCTGCTTTGGGACTCATCTCGTGGTTTCCAGTGCATTCTTCTTCAGGCTTATCTTAAAAGTCAACTTGCGGGCACCTGGGTGGCTCAGTGGGTTAAGCGGCTGCCTTCAGCTCAGGTCATGATCTCAGAGTCCTGGAATCAAGTCCCACATCAGGCTCCCTGCTCGGCGGGGAGTCTGCTTCTTCCTCTCCCTTTGCCTCTCCCCACTGATAATGCACATGGTGTCTCTCTCTCTCTCTCTCTCTCTCTCTCCCTCTCTCTGTGGCTCTTTCAAATAAATAAATAAAATCTTAAAAAAAAGAAAAGTCAACTTGCATCTTAGAGCCTCAGAGTCTTCAACTGATATTAATATTCAACATACATCTTGTCCCTCAGCTAGACAGAAAGTTCCTGGGGAACAGAAATTGTATCCTCTGCTTCCTAGTATCCCCCTAGTGTGAAGCACAGAGCCTTCCACTTCAGGAGATTCTAAATAATTCCTGGCAGACGTGCCATGCTAAGAGATTGAGTCCCCCTCTTAAAGGGAAGGCCTCTCTCTCCCCAGCTCCCTAACTCCTGCCCATCCATCAAGGCCCCCCTTCAGCCCTGCCTCCTCCATGGAGCTGGCCAGTGAAACTAATTTCTTCCTTCCCTGAAGGTCTATGGCTCCCATTATCTTGTCATATTTTGCCTTAGAGCTTCTAGACTTTTAAGATAGGCAGAGCTAAGGGAGAATGCACTTGCAGCCCACCTCGCTTTCACCAGCACTCATCTTACAGGAGTATTCTTCTCTAACCAGACTGGGGGACCACTGGGCTATATTATAGGCCTTTTTCACAAGGAAGAAGCAAAGGTTGAGGTGTCCAAATACTGGTCTTTCAACCACCAGGACTCTAGACAGCTTTTCATGGGGCTTCTGTCTCCCGTAACTTCATGCTGGAAAACATCAGAGCCAAAAACAAAAACAAACACTGGAGCACAATGAGCTAACACCTCATGCCTGTTAGAATGGCTATTATCAAAAAGACAAGAGTGAACAAGTGTTGGCCAGGGTGTGGAGAAAAGGGAACCCCTGTACACTGTTGGTGGGAATGTAAATTGGTGCAGCCACTGTGGAAAACAGCATGGAGGTTCCTCAGAAAATTAAAAATAGAACTACCCTATGATCCAGCAATACCATTTCTGGGTATTTATCCAAAGTAAATGAAAACACTAACTCAAAAGGATATCTGCATCCTCATGTTCATTGCAGCGTGTTTTACAATAGCCAAGACATGAGAACAATCTAAGTGTTTATCAATGAATGAATGGATAACAAAAATGTGGCATATATATGTACATAAGTGTATATATATAAATATATATATACAATGGAGTATTTTTCGTCCATAAAAAAGAAGGAAATCCTGCCATTTGCAACATGGATGGACCTCAAGGGCATTATGCTAAGTGAAGTCAGACAGAGAAAGACAAATACTATATGATCTCACTTATATTTGGAATGAGAGAATAGATTGGTGGTTGCCTGAGGCAGGGGGTAGGGGAGGGGTGAAATGAGTGAAGGGGTTTAAAAGGTACAAACTTCCAGTTATAAAATAAATAAGCTCTGGGGACATAAGGTACAGCATGTTGACTATAGTTAATAACAGTGTATCTGAAAATTACTAAGCTGGCTCAGTCGGAAGAGCATGCAACAACTGATCTCAGGATAGTGAGCTCGAGGCCCACATGGGGTGTAAAGATTATTTACATAAATAAAAAACTTAAAAATATATTTTTAAAGAAGTTTTGGGGCACCCCAGGTGGCTCAGCGGTTTAGCACCGCCTTCGTCCCAGGGCATGATCCTGGAGACCCAGGTTCAAGTCCTGCATCGGGCTCCCTGCATGAAGCCTGCTTCTCCCTCTGCTTGTGTCTCTGCCTCTCTCTCTGCATCTCTCTGTGTCTCTCATGGATAAATAAATAAAATCTTAAAAAAAAAAAGTTCTGTCACAAGAAAAAAATTGTAAGTATGTGTGATAATGTTAATTAGACTTATTTTGGTGATCATTTTGCAATATATATAAATATCAAACCATGTTGTACACCTGACATTTATATAATGTTACATGCTCACTAAATCTAAATTTTAAAAGTAAAGAAGTTAACGAGAAGAAAAAAATGCCAAGGTGTGGTGTGTAAAGGAGGCCGCGCTGGAGGACTTGGATCCCAAACCTAGTGCTATGCCTTTACGAGCTGTGTGAGGCCTGAGCACCATCCCAGACCTTGCCAGGTCTCTGCTGCCTGTCTAGACAGTATGAGAAACCACCAGTGATCTCGAAGATAATCCCTAGATCTGCAGTTTCAGGCACTAGGTATGCCTATGAGTTGTACTGTTAAGGGACAAATGAGTCAAAAGAGATTTTTTCCCTCTCTGGTCATTAGCTGGTAGGGGTACTTTAAAAGCTTGTCTGATCCTTCTGCCCATTCTCCTATCAGGCATTTCATTCAATGGGCATAAAAATGAGAGCATCACAGGGCAAAGTCTGAACCATTGAAAAGATGCCCGCCTCCCATCCCCCTTATGACTGTTGAATTTAGGTGATGGATTTATGGAGGTTCTTTATACTATTTGTCTGCTTTCACACAAGTTCACTATCTTCCATACTAAAAAAAGTTAAAACAATGATAAACCCACCTAATTCCACCCTTTCATGAGCTAGATACTCACCTTCTGGATGGATTTCATGAACCCCCAGGAAGGCACTGAATCTTTTTTAAAAGGAACTACATCTGGAAATTGTAAGGATTCACTACTTTTTCACCTTGCACACTAGAGAACAGAGGTGTTGAAGAAAGAAAGGCACAGTGGGGTGTTCAGGGGCAGCCATGCAGCTTTGAGCCTTTTCCTCCCACCTCACTTTGTAACTGTGTCAGCTAGGATACTACAGTTACCAGATCCTTGTCTGCTCGAGTGCATGCATTATTGCCAGGCCTAAAGAAGACCATCTGTGCCTTGGAAGGCACTTGGTCCACACAAACCCCATACACACACACACAGTTAAAGCATCGTTACATTTGTCGTTGTAGGTGCAGGGCTAGAGGGTTGGTGGTTCTCAAGCTTTAGAAGGCATAAGAGTCAGACTACACAGCCTCGCCCCCAAGATTCTGGTTCAGAGGGCCTAACTAAGGAAAGGCCCAGCAGCCCCAGAAAAGTCTCCTTAGAACTCACTTGTCCCACCCTTCCCAGAACATATCACAAAATCTCCCTGTATTTCCAGGGGGAAATTTTCAGAATGTGGATTGGATCTAGCCACTTCCTAACTCAAAACTACAACTGCTCACTGCTCTTAGGGAAAAGTAGCCATCTCTAAAATTCCCATCAAGGCCTGTGTGTTCTGGTCCCTCCTGACCTCTCTCACCATATCATGAACCCCTTTTTCCCTCCTTCTCTAGTGCTCCAGCCCCAACAGCCTTCCCTGGTTCCTTCAAAATGACACAGGACCTTTGCATGTGCCTTTCCTCTGCCTGGGATAAAATGTTGCCTCTTCAAGGAAACTTTCCCTCAACACACTAGACCAGAACAGTGTTCCCTGCTATACTCTCTTACATCCTCCTGGCCTTTCCAACATAACACAGATCCAACTTTTATTTACATATTTATATGATTAGTGTCTGTCTCCCCAACTGGACTGTAAGCTCTGTAAAGATAGGATCCAAATCAGTTTTGCTTGCCATTGTATATCCAGGGTCATAATAACTGGTACATTATATTTGTTCTACTAATATAAGATAAATGCCAAGCGCACCATGATCTGGAGAGACTTGTGAATGAAAAAGAGAAATGAGGCACAAGCTAGAGAAATTCATGATGTCAATGACAGGCCAGAGTGAAATGGTACGCTTTCTCCTGGACATGGGCCACTGAGAATCTTCTCCATTAGCATAAGAACAGTGATCACCAGACACCACAAGATCTCAGGCTCTCTTAAAAAAAAAAAATCAGTCCAGGACTGTATCCAGAGGACAATGAGAATGTGACTTACCCCCAGGGAATGTGGGGGCTGCAAAAGAAGCCAGAGAAGACTGAGGACCAAGCTCCTCAGTGCCCTTCCTGTCATCTCTCTGGAAACGGAGCTTTGTGCCTCGGTCGCAGGACTCAGAAAGAGCAGGGCGGAGAAGGTCGCAGGCAGAACCCATCGTCCCCCCTCCTATCTCAAGCCACAGAAACAGGCGAGCTCAGGTTATCTTCGTGCATGCTTCTTTTCCCCAGAGATGAGTTGGGGGGTAGGGAGAGTGGGGAGATTCAGAATAGTCAATTCAGGAAACAGGGTGGTTTTTCTGCTGGGTCATCAGATGCATGCCCATTCAAGGGCTGCAAAACGAGCTGAAGTTTAGGTTCTGTGACCAGGCTACCGCGTCCCATCAATTACACCACGTGGAAAAAACTTTGGACAGTTAAAAATAACATAGGGGTCTGGTGTTTGGAAGATGTGGAGTGTGGAATGCCAGCTTGTCAAGTACAGAGCGCTGCCGACCAAAAGCGTGTGCTAGGAACACGTATACACACACCCGGTGCCACAAGAGGCCCACGGACCAGCAGGGTGCCCACCCCCGCTGCAGCGCGCAGACCAACCCTCAACCGCCACCCACTTGGGGCTGAACCACTTTCAAGCCCTCTTCCAGCTGTGGAAAGGGCAAAGCTCATCCAGGAAGGAAGCACTTTCCTCCCTCTTGGAGGAGGCAGCAGTGGATGGGAAGCGTGAGCCAGGAGTTCAATCACCTCGGAGTCAGTTCACCTTTGTGTGCTGTGCTTCTGCATCTGCGAAATTCTCGTTCTTTCTCAGAAGGACCCAATTTCAGCACCGATTGAGTAGCATGCAGTAATTTAAATTCCTGAGACGCCTAGGTGGCTCAGTGGTTGAGCAGCTGCCTTCAGCTCAGGTCGTGATCCTGGGGTCCTGGGATCACGTCCCGCATCAGGGTCGCTGCAGGGAGCCTGCTTCTCTCTCTGCCTGTCTCTGCCTCTCTCTGTGTGTCTCATGAATAAATGAATAAAAATCTTTTTTAAAAAATAATAAATAATCTAAACTCCTGGACAAAACATCCCATAGATAAATCTTTCCCAAAGTCTCCTAGCACATTTCTTCTAAGAGTAAATAATAAATTAATAATAATAATGCCATAGAGTTCTAGAACTTTTTGCTCCTAAGGAAGTCAGAGCCTCTCTTACTTTTCATGTAATTTTCCTCAAGACCACAATGTGGGGGAAAATCAGCTAGTACACCTTTCCATCTTACAGATAGAAACACAGGTTCCCTGTGAACATCCAGTAAGAGGGTAAGATGTGCCAACTCTGCTAAACACTTAACATACATTAACTTACTTAATTCTTCCAACAACACTCTGAAGGCAGAGACTATCATTCCGACTTAACAGATGAGGTGACTGAGGCACAGAGGGGTTAGGATTGCTGCTCATAGTCAGGGGCCTTGGATTTAAACCCAGAGCCTGCATCTGAACTACAGGCCACATAACCCCTGCTTGCCACGCTGCTGCTCCCTGCGACAGAGTGTTGGAGCTTCCAGAGCCCAAGGCTCCAAGGAACCCTGAGGATTGGCATGACGCCCAGCCTCCCCCTGACAGCTAGCTCCCCCGGCCTTCCTGCAGAAGGGACTGGACGACACATAGGTAGACAGCCTGAATGGGTAACAGGGGTGCTCACATGCCTGGTGGCCGTGGGGAAGAACTTCCTGCAGAATAAACCACACAGTCCTCCCAGAAGGAAACACTGTCTGAGAGACCTACTCCCTGATCTGAACCATGAAACTAGTCCTCATGGCACCACGCTTTAATTGAGCTACAAGGGTCAGCATTTATGCTTTTCTCCCTTCCCTGGATTTGTATATTTTATTTATACCATTTATGGGTTATTGCTGTTGTTTTGAAAGAAAAGGTTTGGTGACTGAAAGAAAGGGAGAAAGACTTTGAGAACTACCACTTGGACAGGCTTTGCTCTACAATCCTGCCCTACTAAGCAAATCTGTCCCTGCGTGGGCCAGGGTGGCCCTATACCTGATGGGATGGGGGACTCACACCAGTGCAGGCGCCCCAGTGTGTCCCTGCCCCCCACCCCTCTGCGTGGAGCCCTGAAAAGAAACCAGAACATATTACCAAGGAAACCAAGAATGAGGATTCTGTTCCACCTTAGTGAAGGAGTCTCTGGAGGCAGGAAATCCTCCCTGCTGGGGGACACAGGGTGACAGCTCAGCCTCCCCCTGATACCTCTCTTGGCTTCTGAGGTTTTCAGGTTCAAGTTCAAGTACTTCCCACAGATTGGCTGCCAAACTGAGACTCATTCCGAACATGCTGGCCGCGGCTATTTCCCATTTTTACCTTCTGTTCAGGGACCACCTTCCCACTGCCATCCAGCCGAACATATCCGTTAGCTCCCCTCCACACACATTCCTTCCTGCCTGGCCTTGCCTCCACCAGAAAGGAAGGAGATTCTTTAAGGAATCACTCAAATGTTTCTCAAGGCTCTGTTCATTTCCCTGACATGCCTGTCTTTCCCCATCCTCACCCTCTGGGGCTCCTCTGAGCCTGACTAGATCCCACTGTCCTCCCAAACTCAGCTTAAAGCCACCTCCCCCCTGAAACCTTCTCTGACACCCCAACCACAGGACACACTTTCTCTTTTCTGATTCCATAGACCCCTCTGGGGCTGGAGTGCTCATTTAGTACAGTATAACCTCACACACCGTGTTTCTTCTCACCTGGTTTGCTGTGTGCAAGCTTTGACCTTCTCCTTCCTGCATTCCCCACTCCCACATTCATGAGATTGAGTGTGCCCTCCTGGGGACAAAGCAAATACCATTCCCTTCTTCTTGTGCCTCTCCAGCGCTTTTTGATCAAGGTGCAAGGCACGAGAAAAAGGGGAAAGGTGTCAACAGAGCAAGGACGAAGGGGATGAGAGGTCAGAAGGAAACCGAGGCTGGAGACACAAACCTTGATATCAGGCATTAAGTGGATTATTCCTCTATCTAGGGCTCAGAGAACGCTGGGGAGGCTTAGGTCTGAGTCAAGAAATGAAATAAGGAGCAGAGAGCAAAGAAAAATAAAAGGATAACCAGTGGGCTTTTCTTTCCTGGGGATTTCAAAAGCCACGATGCAGCCTGAATGAGAGATGCCAGGAAGTGGCCCAAAACTGTCCAATGTGTGCCTTGAAGAAAGGTGGGGACATGTCAGAGCTTTTACATTGTCCAGAGTGGTCCATCTGGGTCGAAAGGGAGACAGGAACTCCAGGCAACACAGGGCAATAATAAAGATTGTTCCATCAATCAGACTGCCTCTCGTTCTGTATTTCTTAGGAAACTGAACCCATTCCGGGAAGGTAATAGGTAAGAATGAATGATTGCCAGAAGAGGGACATATACCATTGGGTCCTCTCGGTTTGGCAGGTCATCAAATAATAAAACAAGAATCCTACCACTCAAAGGATAGCAAGGGTGATCTTGGTCTCAGAAGGTTCAGCCTCAGGAACCAGTTGGGCTCCATCCCTCCTCTCAGGCTGACTGGGATCTCCAGCCCCTGAGATGGCAAACAATGCCCCCTGGTGTGCTTTGGACCAGGGAACCATGGGAACTTGCCGAATTTCACAGAACTCTATAGATTAGTGTTCATCTCAGCTACCCTGTGCATAACTGACCTAAAATTGAATGATCCAAACCTGTTTCCCATCCCCCAGAGATGTGTGTAATTAGATAAAATGAGGACAGAATATGTATAAGTATCTGTTACACTGGGATGGCTGCCCAGAAAGGAAATGAGCGCCAGGAACCGGACGGCCCCGTGTGAGCCCTCTGCACCGAAGGCCTACGCTCTGAGACTCAGAGACGGTCACTTGGAGAGCCAGTGCTCATGCGGTGTGACCTTCCCAAGTCGACAAACACTTTGGTACGGGTGTGCTCCTACAACCTATGTTTGGTGGACCATCAGCATTTTCTCTGGCTTCCTGCATTGAAGGATGTCTAGTAGACCAGAATCGGAATTAAAACTCCACTCAAGAAGCCCATTGTCACGTCTGGTCTTCACCTTACTCCAGATCCAGAACCAGGCCTCTGAGGGAGGGGAGGGCGGGGGGGGGGTGGTAGGTAACTTCTTCCGAATAGCCTCAATGTTGAATAATTTTTGGAGCATGGAAAAGCAGCAAGAGGAAAGACAAAAGTTATAGCGATATTTTTCTCTCCCTCAGTATGGAAAATAAAGGCCCTCGCATGATCTCCAGGACACCATCTTTTGCCTCACTGTGAAGCAAACTTATCTGCATTGAACACAGTTGGGACAATGAGTCATAGGGAAAATGATATCCATATAGGTGTTGGTACTATGAAAGTATACAAAAGGCATTGTCTCAAAGAATATATATTCGAAAACAGTGACTGGGCCAGGGTCATCCCCAAAACTTAACAGGATAGTCCCAGCATTGGGTTAAACCATTGTAGTACTCTCACCTTCTGGTCTCCTCCATCTTCAAAAATCCTCAGGTATAAATAAGGCTATAGGAAATCCCATAGCTGAGCACATAGTAGACACTCGAGAAAAATGTGGCTGATTTATCAGTGGCTGTTCACAAGCCCTGGGTTACTTCCTTAGTCCCTGAAGTATAAGTATATACTGCCAAAGTATAAAGACTTGTCTTTGCTTCCCAAGGCGAGGGTCTTAGTTCCACAAAAATGAAGTGGTAAAGAAACACAGGGCTAGAATAAATGACACCGACATTCATCACAGCCATACATGCCACATGCGAGCAAGGCCAAGCTGGTGCCTGTTTTTCCAACTCCTGAAATTGAAGAATTTGGGGAATGGCAGTCTGCTGCCTTTTCCAAACTCCTGCAGTCAAGGGAGAGCATGAGAAACGTGTCAGCCCTAAAGGGCTGAAAGCAAATTTGGTAGGAAGAGCAGTATGTCTGCTTACAGACTTCATTTGCTCAGCTATTCCACACATATTTCTTAAATGTCTGCCATGCTAGATCCTGGGAGTAGAAAGGCACAGGCCACCACTATCCCAGCCTTCCAGGGTTTTATTCCAACTAACCAGAGTTAAGCATTTCAGTGGCCAAGGAAAAAGAGTCTGCTTGGGACACTGGGGCTGAGGCAGGTGTGGCCAATTGTACCTGAGGGTCGGCAAGGACTTCACTGGAGAAAGGGGGGCCTCTGAAGTGCCTGGAATTCGGGCAGGAAGGTGCTCATCAAGGGTGCCTGGGGCAGAGCAGGGGGTGACGGGGTGCTGGAGGAGCCACAGCAGTTTGGTAAGACTATAGGAGAATCTGAGGGGTTTGGTCTCTCTGAGCAGGGATACAGAAGCATGGTTTTAGGATCACAAGTTCACCCACACCCCACATTCTCAGGTCCTTAACCCGAAGCCTGTGGATCCACTGATGGGCTCCTCAAGGTTCGTGAACTCCATATGCAGATGGTCACGTCTATATGCATTTTTTCTGTGAAGTCAATCCACCACTTTCATATGATTCTCAAAAGGGTCTACAGTTGCCAAGGAAAGGTGAAGACGAAACATTCCATAGGACATCGAGTAGCCTGAACACCACACCACGGAGTGGAAGCCATGGTTTTCGGTCTCTGCATCCCACACATAGTTTGGTCTCTGACAAACTCATAGGTTTTTAGAAGTAGCAGAGTTAAAAGGATGAGGGCAAAGAGGTGGGAAGAAATCACCGTCCTCATCACCAAAACAAACATCTGCATGTACTGACTGTGTGCCAGGCACTGGACTAGATTTTAAAAACCAATACCCCTTTCTGTAAAGACACGTGGAAATATGTCTTCTCGGTCTCCCCTTCCCAGAGCTAGGATTGCAAAGCCAGGTCCCTAAATGTGAATACAAGTCACCCAGGGCAATTCACTGCAATCCCCAGATCAGGCTCAAACTTTAGTTGGCAGTTGCCTAGCAACAGGTAACCCCGAAGACACATCACCAAACTGAGATGCCAAAAAGGCATTTTGTGGACAAGCTGGTTCTGAAAAACAGCCCCCATGCAAGTCTGACTGCCAGGTCTCTTGAGGAAGCTGGGGGAAGGTGTTGACTTTGTAGCCAAAAAGAGGCTGGAAGGCAGAGCTAGGAAGGTGCATGAATGATGGAACATCCCCCCATCCACCCACCTACCCCCACATTGGGAAGTAGGCACAGGAACACAGAACCGAAGGTTGAGGGAGAAGGCAGCCTATGTAGAGAAGGCAATTGGTGCCTCTGCACGTCCTCTTTTAAACCAGACCACACTTACTCTTCCCAGTTATATCTAAAGACATATAATGTGGTAAAGATCTGACTTGCACCTCCATCCAGCACTGCCAGAAAGTCATCGCCAGACCTCCAACTACAGCTAACTGGGGACCCAGGAAGCAGTTTTTATCCGACTCTACAGGGTAACTTCCTCCCTTACGGAGGCAGCAAGCACAAATGAAGCAAAGGAGATCTTACTTTCTAAAATTCAGATCTTTTTTTGATGGAAAGCTCAGAAATTCCTGCAGCTGAGTCAGGTGAGCCTGGGATTCTTAAGACAAAGGCTCTAACCCAAACCATCACACAGACCAACACAGTACCTCTCCCTGTGCAGGTGGTAGAAACACTTGGGTAGATGGGACCTTCTTAGAACCCACCATCTCTTCTCCAGAAAGGTCTTGGGGGCTGTGGAAAGGGGCAAATAAATACATCAGTCTGGAAGAGATTCAGGAAAAGCAAATGCGGAAGTCAAACAACAACAAATAAGGCGGATATAAATCCAGATAAAATATTAAAATCATTAAAGGGCTGCTGCTCCCTGAAGATTGGGAAAAATGAAGAGAGTTAATTAAAAGCAATCTCCATGCACTGCTGAGCCAGCCGGCCCTGATAAATCAACAGCTGGGGCTGCTGTGGAGGGCAGTCAAGGGGCTTGGGGGGTGGGGGGTGCCATCCAGGGAGGGGGGCTGCTGCAGAAACACCAGTGACGTCAAATTGAGCACAGCGACTTAAGTTTCGTGTCTGTTAAATATTTTATGGCCACTGAATAAAGTTGTCCTTCGATGGGGAGAAAATGATTGGTGAACAAAGAGGGAAGAAGATATGGATGAAGAGGTATTGTTTGTTTGATTCAAAACATACTTGGCACTGTGATGTCAGCCTCTTCTCTCTTGCTCCAAATGCAGAGGGTTTAGCTTTTTCTCTCTACCTGACCGCAGAGATATCTGTGTCTTCTCAGGTCTCTCTTCAAAACCCTGGGTCCTGTTTGTCTAGGGGGGCTGAGGAAGGTAGTGTGAAGTCAGGGAAAGGAACAGAGAGAGGGCAGAGGGGAAAGGCCTAAAAAATTCTCATTGTTGACTTTCAGCACCAAAAACAAAAAACAACAAACAACAACAAACAAAACAAAGAAAAACAGACTTTTAGCACAAAATAAAAATGTCAGCAAAAATGATAGGAACTTTCTTTCTTCTTGCTTGCTTTCTTTCTTTTATCACCCCCCCTTTCTTTCTCAACATCTCTCCTTCCCTCTTTTTTCTACAGTCCGATAAAGTTTTTGTTTTTCATCTTCAACAAAAAAACAGCTCAGAATTTTCAGGCTCAATCTAAGTAAAAAAGCAGCAAATTCCAAAGTGTTAGGAGAACAGCCCTTCTCTATTCTAAGGGAACCCTCCAGCTCTTCCTTGATGGAAATATAATCAAGAGAAATGATTGGGGGAAAGTGTTTTTTCTCCTCCATAGAATTGGGATTGGAAGGGGAGTGTGTGCATGGGGAAACATAAGGAATTATGCATTTGGATATGCATTTTAATTAGGTGGACAGAAGCAGCCGCCTGTTAATTTTTCTTGCTTGTTTCCACTTAGCATTCATCACAGGCAGAACCACCATAGAGCGCTCCCACGATAATAGATGGTTCTGCATTGGCTAAGTCCTCAGGGAAAATAATTAGCAGGAGAGAATATATTCTCTCCACTCCCACTACCCCATCCACCCTGCCCTCCCCCATCCCCAGCACCACACTGCCTCCCCTCTCTGGCCCCCACCCCCAATCCATAGTAGTTTCACTAGGAGAAGCCTAGGGGAGCAGTCAGCCTCCTGGCTTACAGACACTTACTTTGCCCTGCCAGAGAACCAGAGTCTGGAAGGAGAAACAGAGACTGGTGGCCTTCCTTGGAATGGAAGGTCCTAGATACAGGGAGGAAGGCTACTCTGCTGCTGAGTTCTGAGGGCAGGCTGGCTATCCATGTTGGCGAGGACAGGATGAAGAAAGCCCCAAAGAGGGTGAGACAGTTCTCACTGAGCTCACTGGCAGCAGACAAAGACATGTAAAGAGTTGTTAGTTGAAGAAAATGGGAGCCCAGATGACTTTTTTTTTTTCTTAATTTGCTTTTTATAAAGTAAAGGAATGTTAACTGCATGGCACGGCAAGCTTGAATCTGAAGGCTGGCAATCAAGATGGAACTCTCTAGAGTTTTGACCCCCACCACGATGTACTCCATGGTCTACTTTTACATAAGACCCAATTCAGGGGGATCCCTGGGTAGCGCAGCGGTTTGGCGCCTGCCTTTGGCCCAGGGCGCGATCCTGGAGACCCGGGATCGAATCCCACGTCGGGCTCCCGGTGCATGGAGCCTGCTTCTCCCTCTGCCTGTGTCTCTGCCTCTCTCTCTCTCTCTCTCTCTCTCTCTCTGTGACTATCATAAATAAATAAAAAAAATTAAAAAAAAATCTTTAAAAAAAAAAAAAAAAAGACCCAATTCAGGCAGCTGATCTCCTCTGTCAGTAGCACACCCTCCTCACTGACCAGCAGATTGAAGCTTCGGCCCCACCTCCACCACTTCCTAGAGTTGTCTTGATAGAAGGAGCCAGGGGCTGCAAGATGACTGAGGCCCAAGTTTCAAGAAACCTGTCCCCTCTGCCCCCCAAGCTTCTGTGTCCTCTGATTTAGCGGATGGACTAAGTTCAGGCCTGACAATGGGAAGTGAAATGAGGGCTTCCCCTGAGCTCATAATTCTCACCTATTTCAACCCAGACCAATGGGAAAAATTCCAATGAGATCCTAGGGCTATTTACACACAGCTGGATGAGTGAGGCTTTGCATTTCCTCAGAAACAATGATCTGGCTTGATGTGTAATGCCATGCTCATTTCATTTATTTGAGTTGTAATATATTAAAATAATGTTTAATATATGAGGTATGGTTGACTCTGAGAAGGCCTCAGTCAGCTACCTGAAACTGAGCCGTTCTCCTAGTAACACCTCCTATTTATGCTTTACACCTTTGGAAATGTTTTCACATCCATTATTTCATTCAGACACCTTGAAGGGCAAGCAGGGTTGGGTGCAGGGATGGGAAGAGAAAAGAGATCTCACAAGCTCGTCTTGGCTCGGGAAGATGCTAAGTCTGATTTACTAACTCATGCCTTTTAAGCTGTCCCATCCTCCCACGTGCTCCCTCGACTCTTCTTTTGCCAAATGAAACTTCCACCTGGCCCAGGAAACAAACCAAGTCTTCACTCCAAGACTCACTGGGTAACTACTACTGCTACAGCTGCTGGAGCTTCCCCAAGCCCAAACCTTGACACCCCATGTGCCATCCAGGTGAGGTAGAGACAAGGGGAAGGCAATCCATGGGGCTAGGGATGAAAGAGAGTCTTTGGGTTCTCAAAGGATTTACCCCTCAAAAAATAATGGTATTCCAACAGGGGGCGGAGGGTGGGAGACAAGGATATTGAATTTCACAGTTCTATTAGTATTTTTCCCTAAGTTAATAAGGTGAGGGTTGCCTGTACTATCTAGAAATGTAGTTCCTGAACTATAAAGAGTCTAAAAATGAAGGGGTCTAGACAAATACCCAAGAGAATTGAAAACAGGGACTCAGAGAGCTACCTATACACCCATTTTCATAACAGCATTACTCATAATAGCTAAAGATGGAAATAAGCCAAGTGTCCCTCATTGGGTGAGTAGATAAAGAAAATGTGGTATGTACATACAATGGAACATAATTCAGCCATTAAAAGGAAAGAAATCCTTGGGGCGCCTGGGTGGTGCAGTCAGTTAAGAGTCTGATCCTTGGTTTCAGCTCAGGTCCTAATTTCAGGATAGTAAGATCAAGCCCCACTTCAGGCTCCCTGATAAGTGCAGAGTCTGCTAAAGTTTCTTTCCCCCTCTCTGTCTGCCTCTCCCCACCCCCTCTTGCACGTGCTCTCTCTAAAATAAATACATAAGTCTTTAAAAAAAAAAAAAGAAGGAAGGAAGGAAGGAAATTCTGACACATGCTACAACATAGATGAACCATGAGGACATGATGTTAAGTGAAATAAACATCACAAAAAGACAAATAATTGTGTGATTCCACTTACATGAGGCGCTTAGAATAGGCAAATGAATAGAGACAGGAAGCAGACTGATTATTACAAGGGACTGGGGGGTGGGGGAGATGGGAAGTCGTGTTTAATAGGTATAGAGTTTCTGCTTGGGATGGTAGAAAAATGCTAGAGCTGGATTGTATCAATGGTTGCACAACATAATGAAGGCACTTAATGTCACTGAAGTGTACACTTTAGAATGGCTACAATGGCCCATTTACATGTTACAAGTGTTAAATATACATTATATATATATATATATATATATAACCACAATTAGAAAAAATTAAGGGGCTGCCTCTGTCTGTTGGAGGTCAGGATAACCATTTTGTTTTTTCTTTAAAAAAAAAAAAGATTTTATTTATTTATTCATGAGAGACACACACAGAGAGACAGAGACACAGGAGGAAGAGGGAGAAGCAGGCTCCCTGTGAGGAGCCCCACCTGGGACTCGATCCTGGGAACTCCAGGATCACGCCCTGGACCAAAGGCAGGCGCTAAACCACTGACCCACCAGGACTGCCCCACCATTTTGGTTTTTCTTGTATTTTGCCTGAGAATCACTATTTGGGCTTCTATGAATCCTCTGATGAGTTTTGCAACCCCCTCTTCCTCCTTTAGGCTTGTAGGAAATTGCCAAGGGAGCATTCAACCAAAAGAAAGCCTGATAATAACACCCCCCCAGAGGAATCTGGGATATTCTGGAGGCATGTCACTGGAGGAGAGGCAATGAATTCCAATTTAGACACTGCTAATACCCACCAGGGTACAGCCAGCCTCTCTATGTCTGCTAGTCACCTCCATTCCCTTGGCAGTAACACAGGGTATAGGAGAGGAAGGTCCGTGAGACATCAGTACAGATCCACCTACTTTGGCTCACTAAACAGACAGGTATCTACTGCTGCCCAAATGGAAGTGAAATAAGCAGTTTATTTCCACATTAATTGGGATGGGTCTATAGGGGAGGAGAGGGCAGGTCCAGGAAGATTGTCAATAAATGAAATCCAGAGGAGAAAAATCTTTTGCTTGCCCACCCTCCCCCTCCACACATTTAAAGAAAAGAAGTGAAGGAGCATGAAGACAGGTATTCTCAGTAATCCCAGTCTTTTCTACAACCAAAAGCTTGATCTGAGTGCTAATAAATAGCAAAATAGGCCAAATAGTCTTCCCACTTCTCTCTCCCCTCTCCATCCTCTGGTTGGGGATGCTAATGAGAAGAATATTCAAAAAGGAGAAACAGAAGAAAAGCCCATGTTCTAAATCGCCTACCAGGGATCCCTGGGTGGCGCAGCGGTTTAGCGCCTGCCTTTGGCCCAGGGCGCGATCCTGGAGGCCCAGGATCGAATCCCACGTCGGGCTCCCGGTGCATGGAGCCTGCTTCTCCCTCTGCCTATGTCTCTGCCTCTCTCTCTGTGTGTGTGTGTGACTATCATAAATAAATAAAAATTAAAAAAAAAAAGATAATACTAAATCACCTACCACCTGGTCCTCAACCTCTGGCCATGAGAAGGGAGAGGAGTGCCATCCCAGTTAGAACCCCAACTGGTAGCACAATGTGACAGGACTGAACCCAAGGAGGTGAAACTAATGAAGATTCCTCAGTCTTAACAAATCCCCCTTAGAAACACACTTTACAGAACAAGGAAGAATTTGAACTTTGGCCCCAAACTGCCCCCTGCCACCCAATTGATCGTAGCAAGAGCCACCAAGTTATTGACAATGAAAGGAATTCCCACAATCAAGGTGCATCACCCTCATCTTAAAGACAAGGGCTTTGCAGCTCAGAGAAGCTCTGTGTCCCAGAAGGAATTGTGAGTTGGTGGTACAAATGGAAGCAGCAGTGCTCAAGGCTCTGGATTTTTCTCTCGGAGCTTTTTCTCCTCCATGACTCTGAAGTCCTCATAGCCACAAAGAGTAGCAAGCGGTGAGAAATGAACACAGAAGAGAGACAACGTTTGAGATAGAGCCATACTGATGGCAAGGGGAAGTTTGAAGGCTGCAAAACCTCTTCCGGTGGAGCTTCCAGTTGCAATTAATACAAACAGCAGGTTTTCAAAGTGAATAACGACCCAAAAAAAAAAAAAAAAAAAACGCACTCATTTCACAGCAACCTGAGATGACCACAGTCTCTGGATTTGGTGGGGGAGGAGAGGGTGCAAAGGGGGATTAAACATGTGTCATTATTGTTTCCTAGACTCATATCCAGGGCTGGAGTGGAAGAGGGCTCAGTGTGGGCTATTTGAACCCCGTTATTAGGCATTCTGAGTGCTACCCCCTCGCCCCTCCCTGCTTCCCAACACAGCCCCTAACTCTGAGCCTTTTCAGGGCTTCTCTCTTCCCTTTCCACCCCCTACACCAATACTATTCACAAACACAACCTCGAAATTCCCAACACAGTCTGTTCCTCTTTTCCCACCCACCCCCACCCAACACCTTCCAACCACTGCTTTTAAAACTCTGATGCAAATCACAGGCTTCAAAAACCTTCCTTGGGTGACAGTTTTACGATTCTAGCTCCATTCATCCATATGGTCTGACAGACTGTGAAACACTAGTAACCGGACCAATAAGAAAAACAAATTAGAAAAACACCACAACACCTCATCTCGCCCCAGTCACTCACGCAACTAAAGAAAACTTTGGAACTTGCAATAGATCATAATATCAGGCTCTCCCACTGTTAAACAATCATCTTTTCAGAGTTCCAGACCACACAGCCGTCTTATCCATTCACCTGCTCCCTTACTGCCACCCCACCTCACCCCACCCCACCCCCAGGCCACGTTTTATCTTTCTTGTTAAATACCTACATCTTTAAAGACTATCTAGAGCTAGGATCATGCTTACATAGGCCCCAGCTGGAAAGAAAGGGTGGCTGCCCAAAAACTATTTCAGCGGTTGTGGCATTTCTTTGGCCAGGGGCTTGCCACATTTGGCTACATCTCTGTCTTCTACTGACTTTCAAAACACAAAAACCACAAAAGTTACTTTGCAGAGGTTGGGATGATAAACAGACCTGGATTCTGGTGCATTTTTATGACCCAGCCCCCATCGCCACTACAATCAGCAAGACTGAACTTGGAAAACAAGTCAGCCTCAGTTTCCTTTCTGTTTCTGGTGCAAAACAAAGCCTGACCATAGCATTCTTTTTTTTTTTTTTTTTTTTTTTTTTTTTGCATTGATCTGAGCAGATGGCTCTGAAACAGCTTTAGACATTATGGTCTTTCTCAGTTGGATCCAAATCCCAGCTCTACCTGCATGTTTGCATCAAGACAGAAGAAGATGAGAAGTCTCCAATGAAGTGGCCTCTGAATGCCAGCCCACTTTAGGACTCTCAGGAGCTCCCATTCTCCTGGCCATCTCTGGGTATCTCCCCAGGTGGTCTGCAAGGCAGGCTATTTTCAGAGGTTTGCCCTGTGACAACACCTCTGCTTGGGTTCTGGCCGAAATTAATATCTTTTATGGGTGCCTCATCAAAACCAGACATTCTTCCTGTTGAAAAATAATGTGTGCTAATGAAGTTTGGGGAATTCAAGGCTTTTTTTTTTTTTTTTTTTTTTTTGAGTGGCAACCAGAAGCAGATGGAGAAGGTGGCTCTTAGGCATCTGTTGGCTTAAAATATCTGAGGGTCCTTTTTCATAAGGGGCTAAAATAATGACCATAAAAGGCTACAAGTTCACAAAGTCCCAACCTTCATATTCCCCACTTAGTACCTACCCATGTTCCCCCTCTCCAACAGAAAGAGCTAAAAGGAGATTAGAACCAGGAATGCGGCTCTCTCCCACCCCCCTCTTCTCTGATATCTAAACTGAGTGCCACAGCAAGAGTGAGGTCTGGCTTGTAAGTGGCCACAATTGCATAACTTTCACAGGCACTGAAACCACTTTAGATTACAATACAGTGTATCCAGATCATAGGATGTATAAAGAGATGAAGATTTGAAATCCATCTACACACATGACCTGCTGTTTGACCTTGGCTAAGTTAAGTGTGTATTTACTTCTCCCAGAATTGTGTCCTTAATAACAAAACATAGGTATAGACACATACCTCCAAGCAAGAGAAACTCCTTACAAAAGAAAAAGTTTCAATACAATTACGTATGTTCACAGTTATAAGCATGACGAAATAGTTTGCCGGTCTCATTCTTTTTAAACAAATAGTTACTTGAGGAAAGCCCTGTTGGTTTATATAGAATAATTAAATAATAATAACAGTTATTCTTTTCTAAGCAGGCAGTTATAATAATAGATACATATGTGCATAATCAAGTCTGGCAGAAGGTGGCAGACATTCCCAGTTAAGTGCATACAAACCAGGGTTTTGATAACTTAATAAAAGAGTAAGTTGTTTAAAGTGTTGATAGAGATTTGGGGGAGGGTGGTTTACCTGAACTAGAATACCAAGTAAGATTAGAATTTGTATTAAAAGCATTAGGTGTCCTGGGTATGCAGAAATCAACCAGAATATGTCATGGAACTGGCTTCTACACAGATCTTTACCAAATCCATATTCATGTCACCTGCATGGGTTTACCTCACTAAATGGCCCTTATCTTGCTTGTACATGTAAGAAATGAGGGTTACTCACACATCTAGGCTCAGACAATGTAGCTGCTAAATTAAATAATGTGTAATACCCATTTACACATCATACAAGTCTATCAATGCTTTTAAATTCTATTTGTCCAGATGTGACTGCTTGGTTGTGGGGCCACCCGCCGGGTCCTCTTTGTGATCTGATCAGTCCAGGCGGCTCCTGTTTCTGCCTCTAACACCCTGTTGGGCAGTAATAAGATGTTAAAGGCACCAACAGAGAGAAGCCAGGCTGTCAGCTTCAGAGGGGAAAGGGGTGAAGGGTACAAGGAGGAGGAATAAGAAAGGGAGTTGAGGGGAGATCAAAGACAAGCAGGAAGAAAGCCAAACTGCGAAGAGAGGAGATGTGGTTCCAGGAGCTTGGGACCCTAAGGAAGACCCCAAAGCAATGAGATTCAAATTGTACCATCCAGTCACCCGAGCTATTGAATTATTAAATGTCCCACGTGGAAAAGCCAGTATAATGAAAAATGGTCCATCCTCAGGGTAGGCAGAGTCCTACAGAGGTGTTGCATGAAACCTGAGCTTGTTTCTCCCCCGCATATTAACCCACCACCACTTTATTCCCCAACGCTAGAGGAAACCTTTGTGTGACTGGGTTTCTGTAGGGGGCGACCGTGTGGTTGGCTTTTTTTTTTTTTTTTTTTTTTTTTTTTTTTTTTTTTTTTTAGGGAACGGAGAGAGAGACTCGGAGGCACACAGAGAAAATGCTAATGTCGTTCAGCTCCGTTTCATTGTCAGGAGGGACACAAGAGGATAAAAACCTAGCTCTCCAAACCATTCTCGCGGCTCCCCTCCTCCCCACACCACCATCCATCCCTTTAGCTGGATGTGTCTCTGCGCTTTGTTCTAATTTATCCCATGCATAATTTATTTACGTGTGTATTGTTTCCTGATCAGCAACTTTTAAAAACAAATGAAATGTATAAGACGTCTTGCTAAATAAGTTGTTTTCAAAAAATAAAGGCAGATGGTGTGGGTCTCCCAGTAACAACGTGTGTGCTCCTGCATTAGGAGTTTAAAAGCCGTCCGGAGCGCAGGAGGTTCGGCTCGTCGGGGAGAGGGGGTGGGTATTGTTTACACCCCCTTTCCTCCAGGGAAAGGGTTTGGGATGCAAAAAGGAGGAGCTAATTAAAAAATGACCACTCAACTCCCGTCTAGAAAAGGCAGGCAGGGATGTTGTGTGTATGCTAGCGCGTGCGCGCGCGCGTGTGTGTGGCGACACAGAATTACAAAACATCTCATTGCAACTGTCTCTAATTATTACAAAGTATAAGTTTAATAATTCAGGACTAATTCCACTAAACCAGCCCCCTTCTCTGTTCCCTCCTCCACCTCTAACCCCACCCCACTCAGACACCCTCGCCAAACACGCACCCTTCCGCAGTTCAAAAACAAACAAACAAACAAAAAACCGGAGCGAGCAGGGAAACAAACCCTGGAGCGTTTAGAGATATTGCGCCTGCCCGCGCGTGAGCGGGCTCCAGGGTAACGCTGGTACCGCTTTCCCAGTAGGAAACAAATCTGGCGCACATGTGAAATAGATTTCTCTAACTTGAGTTTACCAGGTGGCATCAGCCTGCCTATGTGATTTCGGCTGGAAATGGGGAAACTGCAAATCAGCTGGAGGTTCGGCTGAAACTCACAGCATCAGCGGTGTGGCTGCGCGAGCGACCGGGGAGCGGGGATGCGGCGAAGTTACGCCCATTTATTCTGCTGTAAAACATTTTCTTTCTTGGCTGAAACGTTGTGGCGTTCCAGTGCGGTGTTATCCGAGCTTGCGAGCGAGAACTAAAGCCGGGGGCTGTTCTGTGATCGGCGTCAGCTTCCAGCTTCCTCTTAATCGCAGCTTTAATACATGTATATTTAAAAAAAAAAAAAAAACTCCGAACCGGGGACCTTACTACCTTTTCCCCTATTAATGATGGGAGATAAGCTGGTGCAAACACGTCCGATTACCCTCACGCGTTCCTTTGCGCTAGGAAATACACACACACCCCCCGCAGCCTCCCTCCCTCCCCGGTGCGAACGTGGTTTTCAACTCCAGGAGGAGCCTGGGGTGCCAGCGCGGTGCGCTGAGTTGAAAGAACCCGCACCGGCATCGGCCACACAACCAGGAGAATTTTGCACGAAACGCCCCCCTCCCCTCGCCCGCGGCTCCCACACCGGCTGGGAAGTCCTGGTCCCAGAGGCGCGGACCCCGACCCACGTCGCGCGGCGATGGGGGAGCGAGCTCTCCTCTGCCAATATCATTGCCAATAGCACCCCTTGTAGGGCGACGCTAGTTTTCCGAAGCCTCCAGCGGCTCCGCGATCGCGATCGGACTTGGCGGCTTAACATTTCCATCGACTGGAAGGAAGGAAGGAAGGAAGGAAGGAAGGAAGGAAGGAAGGAAGGAAGGAAGGAAGGAAGGAAGGAAGGAAGCCAGGACGAAAAGGAGGAGGAAGGCAGGCAGGCAGGAATTGGCAGTCGGACCCGGGGACTGGTCCCCGCATGTCCTCGCCCAGCCCGCCCCCCTGCGTCCGGGATCTGGGCGTCCGCTCAAAGTCTCCCGGCGGCGGCCAGAGGCACCTGCCCCTCGCTCTGGCCGGGAGCAGAAGCTGCCGCTCCGCCCGCCTCGGTTTTTCACCCAGAGGAGGCATGAACACCATTCATAAGACCTGCAGCTTCCCTGCCTCCCAATCAACCCCAAGTTAACCCGAGTCGTTAATACACTACACCCAGTTCGCCCACAAACACACACAGACACACCGGCGACCGCCCGGAGCGCGGTCACGCTCGGGGGGGCTGCCCCGGCAGGAAAGCCCCCGGGCAATCACCTGGGCCCCAGGGCTCCCGGGACCCACTGCTCCCCCTGCGGTCCTCCCAACTCCGGAAGGTTTGCACAAACTCCCCGCGAGCGATCGGAAGGCGTAAAGCGCCCTGCAAACTCCGGAGCTGCCACGGTCCGCTCGCCCCGGCGGACCCAGCAGCCGGGCAGGGGCTGCGGACTCCGGAGGCGCGGGGCTCAGCCAAGTGCACCCAGGCGGCCCCTGCCCGGCGCTCGCCCCCAGCTCCGCCGCCCCCCGCGCCGCGCTCGCCATCCCGCGACGCCGGGCACTCGGGGGACCGTGCAGTCCCCGAGCTGCCCACGACCGCCCGCCACCCCCCCCCCCCCGTAGAGCGCTCGAGCGCCTGGCTCCCCTGCCGAAAACCCCTCTCCGTGCGTCTTCCAATTAAGCAGAACACAAACGTAACAATTTTCTTCTTGTTAATTGCATCTCTTGACATTTCTGCGCGTTGGGGGTAAAAAAAAAAAAGAAGATGAAGAAGTAAGAGCTGAAAGAAAAGAGAAGCCCCGCCGCGGCTGCAGGCGCCTGCAAGCGCAGTGCATTGGCAGCGCTTGGCACGCGGAAGGCGCCTTTTTTTTCATATTGAAACCAGGCGGAATATGTACATTTTTTAGTCTTACTTACGCTTTCAGGGGGTTGTGAATGACAGTCGCCATTTTGCTACAATGTAACAGAATATTGTCTGTCTCAGAGTTCTAAAGGTTCGCTCAGGGGAAGCGGCGAGCCAATCAGTGCACGGGATACCGGCCCGCTGGCCAATGGGCGCTGCTGGTCGCCAGATGGGCGGGGCCTGCACGGTGGTAGTTATTAGGGGAGCTGTCAAAGCCCAGAGGTCACTCCCTTTTGTAGAGCCCGAGAGCAAGCAGGTCTTAAAGGGGCAGTACCGCGAGAGCAGCTCCTTTTCGGATTTGGGAAAGTGGAGACGCACGGGGAAAGTATTCTAGTTTGGTTTGAGTCCCTACTTTCTAAATAATTGCAGAGAGTTTGCGCTCCTGGACAGAAATATTTAAGTATTGCCAACAAACCACTGAACCCCATTCATTAGCTTTTGGCTTTGCTGTTACGTTTTTAATCCCCCAAAGGGCAAATCCCCTCGTTCCCGTGCAAAAGTTGGAAGGCTGCCGTTTCGTCTAACAAATTACTACACGCGCCCAGCCGTTTGCTAATGCTCTAGGTCCAAAGCTTTTTAACATTCTCATTCCTGTAGTGTTTTCTTTATCTCGGCCACCTTCTCTCTCTCTCTCTCTCTCTCTCTCTCTCTCTCTCTCTCTCTCTCTCGGTTTCTTGGAACTGCTGCCGCCGTTCCCGGCGACTCCAGGACAGCAACTCCCCTCCCCCTGGAATGTCTCAATGTCAGGCTCGCTCCCTCCGGCAGCCAGGGCTTTCGTTACGTAATGCGCGGTGGTCGCTGTGCGCGGTTCCCCACTCCGACCTCTTCCAATCTACACACACACCAGAAACTTCTGAAATGGTCAGATTCCGGCCGGCCGGGGAGCCAAGTGGGACCTGGCGCTCTGACCTTTAGGCTTGGGGACAGAGGAGGTTTAAGGAAACTTTTTGGAAACGCTTTCTGCTACTAGGAAAGAGAGTAACCAGACAGAAGGTGTTGCCAGAGTCTCTTTCGGGGAGTAGCACACGCGATTCTGGCGTCACCTTTCACTACTTAGGTACACGGTGGAAAAATTTGCTACTGAATAATCCGGTAGGACCCGAGGCGTTCAGAGTCTGTGTCTGCTCCAAGTCAGCGTGAACACCTCACTGGCGAACCCCCGACGAAATTGGGAGACTTCGGTGAAGCCAGGCTTCCACGGGGCAGCGGGGAAGCTCCCGGTGGATGAAATCGCACTAAATCATGAATAGGGGCCTCGTTAGCATACAGAAATCTGGCTAACATCCCAAAGTTGTTTAATCAGGTCAAATAGCTAAAATAGCGGAGGAGGGGTTGAAAAGGGGAGAGAAGATGCCAAATTGCCACCAGTTCTTCAGAGCTTTGCACTCTCACTTCCTTTCTCAGGGCTCCTCTCAAGGCAATGAATTAAATTTAACAATAATAATAATAACAATAATGTTCCAGAACTTTCAGAGCGCAATTCCATACACTATTAGAGTTACAGAAAAACAGAATAAGACTGAATGGGTATGTTTGTTTATAAGACTTGAAATCTTTAGCTCCTTCTTTCTGCCTAGTTCATAGGCAAGTCCTATAGATTTCTTTGTAACTCCTTTGTCATTTGAAACACCTTATCCATTTTTCTAAAATTAAAGTTTGACAAATTCTTTTCTTACTAATTTGTCAAAGGAGTGGTTCAGAAGCTAGTTCTTGGCCTAGGATGGGGTTTGGGAACATTAAAAAGCAAGCAAAGTTCAGACCTAAGAACTCTGAGGAGTTTGAAGTATCAGCCAGAACTCCCACCAACCTCTTTGAGATATCAAAACCACAGCAGATTGGAAGACAACTGCAGACTTTTCATACATGCAGCTTGATAAAGGAAGCAGGAAATGTGGAGCCCGCCCTGAATGAGGCTTTCAATTTAATAGGAGAGGGAAAACAAATTTATATTACAAATTGGAAAAAATATATAGACTCTCAGAATGTATAATCATGTATGTGTTAAGGCCCAGATGCAGAAACCAGCATAATTCCTAACTACCTGGCACACTTAAAAATGGCAAATCAGATCTGCCTTCACTATGAAAAATTTTAATCCAGAACTTAAACACTTTGGTTGCATTTTATAATGGTTGAACTGGGGGGAAAAAAATTAAAGACAGAATTTTTCTTTTAAGTACGGTACACTTGCTTTTTATAATCTAACGGAATACCATTTTAAGTCTATCAGAGGTGTGACTTTTGAATAAACAGAATGGTTGTGAACCCACCTTTTATAATTCCAAGACATAAAAGAGCTATTATTTTAGCTTTGGTTTTTATATCATAGATCAAGGGGTTTTTTTCAACAGTAAGGCAAATTCTGTCAGTTTGCAAACGCCCTGATCCCTCTGCAGTGAAGCCAGATTTTCCAAATAGGTCATTAAACGTTATTGATCCAACCCCACAAAAAGGCACATATTTTTTTTTTGCCAGAATGCTCAAAAGCAAGGGTGCTTAGAGTGGACATGTTTAAGGGAGACTGGAATCTTGAACAGTTTGTAGAATATTAAATGTTACATTAATTTTGCAAAGAAGTAGTGTGTGTGGTTAGAAGTGTAGGCCTTGAAATCCACTTTCCTGAGTTTACCACTTATCAACCAGAGTATCTTGGGCAAATTTACTTAACAACTTGCATGTTTTAGTTTCCTCATCGGAAACATAGCAATAATGATGGAAACTTGGAGAGGTTCCATACTTCATATGGCTCTTTTTCAGGACACACATCAAGTGTCTGGCACATAGCAAGCTCTCAATACATGTTGATTATCATTTTTTATTGAGATATTTAATTCTTTCCTGATGGCATAAGGAATGTAGGAAATCTGAACAAAAAGACACAACAGAAAGTAAAATAGTCTATCAAGTTTAGTTTTTTAAACTCAATTTAAGAAAAATGAACAAAGAACAACTTTAATGAGAACAAAATAATAAACAGGACTACTTCAGTTAGGAGTCATATAACTACTTCAACCCAAAAAAAATCTCTTCTTGCTGATTGTGATATCAAGACACTTTCAAAATCCCATCTCTAAAGCTCTATAGAGATTCTATAGCTATATATAGGTAAAGATTTAAATATACTCTATCCCTCCCCATCTCTTTCAGTGTGTGTGTGTGTGTGTGTGTGTGTGTGTGTGTGTGTGTAGTTGCCCATCTCTTTCATCTTGATTTAGCTGGTTAGGTAGCTTAATTTGGAGGTCAGAGTGGGCCCAGAATAACCACTCTCTATCCCACCTGGAGAGTCTAGAACTGTGCTATCTAACATGGGAGCCAGGAGTCACATGTAGCTACTAAGCACTTGAAATGTGGCTAGTCCAAATGGAGATGGGCTGTAACTGTTAAATACACACCAGATTTCATAGACTTAGTACCAAAAAAAAAAGAGTGTAAAATAACTCGTTAGTGATTTTCATATTGATTACACATTAAAATGACAATATTTTGGACTTACTAGGTTGAATAAAAAGTTATTGAAACTCATTTCACCTGTTTCTTTATACTTTTTAAATGTGGCTACTAGGAAATTTTAAATTATTCATTGTGGCTGGCATTGTGTTTGTATTATATACGATTGCTTCAGACCATGTGTGTGAGGGGAGGATGAGGCCTTTCTCAATCATGTTAATTCATCTTGTGGATGCTTCTCAAATTCAGCCTTAATATCAGTTAGCAAAACTCCCTGACTCCGCTGAGGTATGTGTCCAAGGCCGCCATCCAAAGGAACATTTGGGGTATGACTACAGACTCAAGTACCCAAACCACTAGGGGCACCCAAATCTGCTTTCTCTTAAAAAGTTTGAGGGCTGTTTCCACGGACAAGGAGTCAAAGCTATGAGGAGATGCCCATGCAGAAGCAGGGAAGAATGGCATTTCTGTAGCAAGTTTTGGCCTTTGCAGCTGACTTTTTTCAAAGCACATCAAAATAAGAGAGAGGGGGGAAGGAGATGCAGAAATCACCAACAGCCAAAGAGTCCCTTTGAAAGAGGAAGTGTGCCACAAAAGCCATCCAAAATAAATGCACTACCTAGCAGTCTCTGGGAGGTGAAGGAGTTTTAAGTCCTCTGGGTGTTAAAAAATAAGAACAAGCTCACCCTTGATCCCTCTATTCATCCACAGATCAGTCATGACCTTGGAAGCTAATCAGCCATGGTGGTTCCCTGAGATCCAGAACCAGCCCTGTTATGTTCTAGACACCAAGCTGAAAAGGGAGCATCAAAACTATAATCTTGTTTTCTCTCCTCTTGGGGATGTGGGTAGAGAGGCTCTTACTCCTCTCGCAATATCTCAAAGCACAGAAGAAAAAAAAAAAGTCAAGTTCTGGGTATGTGAGATGCTCCTAAGGTCAGACCTCTGAAACCTCTTATTTCATGGTAAAGCCAAATAGAAACCAGTGCTTGCTGCTTTCCACTAACTCAGTTCATTCATTCACTCATCCACTGGAGGCTCTCTTTGAGGGAGGCATTGTGCTAGGCACAGGTGGTGAAACAAAAATAAACCAGACAGGGAAAAAACCCGCAAAAAGCAATTCCCATCCATCTGGAGAGAGAATAAAGATAGTAGGCCCAACCCTACAAGCAAGTGGAGTAATTACTTGATGTGACTTAAAAGGGAAAAGCAGCCTGCCCAGCCAGGCCCTCCTTTTCCTGGCACTGTGCCCATAATCCCAATGGATGCATCCTTGGGTGTTTCTTGAGTGCATTCACTCCTTTGAGTTTTCCAGGTTTCATGGTAGTGAGATTCTCACAAATTGGTTTAAAACAGGGGAGAAGTAATACATGTCCAAGTGATACATGTCCTCCACCATAGTGGAGGGAGCAAGCACCTCCAACGTTGGGGGAAGGAAAAGGCTTCATGGAGAGGATCACATTTAATTTGGACCTTGCTTGGGTAGACTTCAGAAATGAGTCAAGGAATGAAAGCCTTTCCAGACCCAAACCATAATCTAAGAACAACTCATACAGCAGATATTTGTAGGTTCCCTACTCTGTGCTTCCAGGCCTCCTTTATGCTGGGTGTGGGATACAGAGAGACTTAAGACAGCTCCCACCTTTAAGGGTGCAGAAGGGAGAATCAGGCAATGACAATGCAGAGCCATGAGGCAGAGGAACAGAGGATACTGTGGGGCTGGGTGAGGTCCACCAACCAGACAGGAAGGTGAGGGCTGCCTTCATAGAAGTGATGCCTGAGCTGAGTCCCGAATACCCGTTAGGAGGAAAGATGTCCCCCATGGAAGTGGGAGCACAGGTAAGAGCCCCTAGGGAAGTGAGAGAGAACATCATGATTTCAGAGGATCCCTTTGGTAAGAATACCTTCCAGCTGCAGGGGTATAAGTGAGACAGGAAAAGCCGGAGAGACAAGAAGCAGGTGCCAATGCTAAGCAATGCAGAGTTTTATCTGGAAGGCAACCAGGCGTCACTGAAAGATTTTAAGCTAAGGGTGAAAATGAAGAGGTTGCCTTTGTAGAAAGCCCTTTTCATCAGCAGTGGGACTATACATTAGAGGGAGGGTGAGCTGAAGGCCTGCGAACCTGCTAGAAGGCTGTGGCATCAGGGAGAAGATAAGGCACAGAACCAGTGATTTCTAAGGAAGTAGAACCTGCAGGACTCGGTGGCAGGCATGTGGGGGACCTGAGGGAGATGGGAAGGCCCAGGATGACGCCAGGTTCTGGCTTCTGGGAATGGACATCAGTCAGCTCCGCTTGCCTGAAGAAAAAGGAAGTCAAAGCCAGGGCCTGAAGGCTGGAGGCCAGTGAAGTACTTAGCCATTCTGTTGTTGTGGGAGAGGGACTTGCCCTACTAGAATTCCTTAGCCCCCTGGCCCCCAACTGCTTCCTGAAATTGGTATAAATATCTTCTCCTGGCAGAACAGTGACCTAGGCTGGGATTCTTGTCAGCCCCCCTCCTCTGGCTCTTCCTTGCTGTATGGATTCCACCTTGTATCAAGGGCCTCTTCCAAATCCCTTCCTGCTAATCCCCACCCTTTCTTTCAGGGCATGCTCTGAATCGGCTTAAAGGACTCTCCCTCCTGGGTAGTTGCATCTTAATAGGGGATTCTAGGACACCCCAAAACCTTCTCAAGGAGGCAATCGAGACTTTATGAGACACAAGGTCTACACACACGCATATGCACACACGTGCAAGCATGCAGGAGCAATGGCTTGATTAGAATCTCAGGCACTGGGAAAGACAGCGAATGGGATATTTTTATACAGGAGCTTTCTCCACTCAAATCACACAGAGTAATCACAGTCCTCTCTGAGGACTAGTGCAGGTCCCTTTTCTCCATCACTAATGCTAGACAACCACAAGTGGGCTTTGGTCTTCTTCCTGGTGGAGGCACTGGTTGTAGAGTTTCAGTTGTATCTATTTTTCTAAGATAGCTAATTCCCCCCTCTTATACCCTCCTCTACCTGACAATCTACGTTTTCTGAGTCCCCCTGCCCCTTGGGCCATCTACATGGATACCAGACCTGAAATATTGGCACCAACCAGACAGGAAGGTCAGGGCTGCCTTCTAGCCTGGCAGCCCCTGCATCCTAAATCAAAGCAACTGGCAGGGGATCCCTGGGTGGCTCAGCAATTTGGCACCTGTCTTCGGCCCGGGGCTTGATCCTGGGATCCCAGGATTGAGTCCCACATCGGGCTTCCTACGTGGAGCCTGCTTCTCCTCTGTCTGTGTCTCTGCCTCTTTTCTCTCTGTCTCTCATGAATAAATAAATAAAATCTTAAAAAAAAAAAAAGCAACTGGCAAGGTCCTCCTGCAGAGAGGGATGGAATGGAAGGAACAACAAAAAAAAAAAACTCCACATTTAACACCATGGGGAGGGACTAGAACCATGTTTGGACCAAGACAATGCATGAATCAATTTCTCTTAAGACTGAGTCCACATATAAAGAAATAAATTTATTCCCTAGGGCCCCAAGAGAGACCTTTCTGTGGGGTATTGCTTTAAGTATGGTGACCCTTCCTATGCACCTGTTTCTCTCACTCATACCATTTCTACTCGGCCATGAGGCAGGGCTCATCCAGGAGAAGTGTGAAAGCCAAGCACAGGAGAACACAGTTAAATCTGGTTGTTCTACAGATATTTACACCACCCCATAAAAATAGGTGTCCACAAGGAGGAGAGATGGATGGAAGGCATGAGACCTAAAATGTCCCACATTCTGGCAAAGAGGGAGACCAAGTCCTGCCAGATTATAGCAGGTGCTTTCTGTTCTCTGACAGCTCTAGGCGGTGAACTCTGGTCTGCAGAGCTACAAAAGGACAACTTCATGTTTATTCTACTCAAGAGGGCAGAGGCAGGTGGTAAGAAAACGTTCCTGAAGCCCAAACAGGGCCCAGTGCATTTTAAATGCATCTAAGCCAACAGTAGCAGACACCCTAATGACCTCTTCTGCAATGCAGCTTTGGATTCTGGGACAGAGGCCCAACCCAGGGTGGTCTTAAACCCCAAAGAAACTAATGCAGAGGAATCAGGCAGTGAAATGAGTGAAGAGAACTTCTGAGAGAGGAGACAGAAAGGAAGCAACTGGTTCTGGTAAAGGAGTAAAGCACAAATCCAATGAAATCGGATTATTAAGGTCTAGGCAAGAAATGAAATTTATTTTGGTACCTGGATTCCCAAAGTCACCATATGTTCTTGTCCTCTGTTCTCACCAATCAACTTATTTTATCCCTGTTCAAGGCAAAAATTTATACCATTGCCATATTGTAATAGTTGGAACTTGATGACAATTCTAAAAACCAAGGCTGTTTTCTAGACATAAGTGGGTTCAATGGCAATGACTCCAAAAACCATCATGTTTCTAGAATGGCTTTTCATAAAGCTTATATTAAATACTTTTATCTATTTCGTAGCTTGAATGTAAACCTATGCAGATTAAATAGATCTCAAATTAGTCACTTGCTACTTTTGGCTTTCACGGAGTTTTATCCATAGCTATATTAAAATACTTGGTTCCTCAAAAAGTTAAAAATAGTAATACCATATGATCTAGTAATTCCATTACTGGGTATTTACTCAAAGAAAATGAAAACACCAATTTGAAAAGATATATGTACCCTTGTTAATTGCAACATTATTTATAATAGCCAAGATATCGAGGTAACCCAAGTGTCCATCAATAGATGAACAGATAAGGAAGGTGTGGTACACACACACATGCACACACACACAACGGAATATTACAGAGTCGTGAAAAATGAATGAGATCTTACTATTTGTGATACATGGATGGACCTGGAAGGTATTATGCTAAGTGAAAAAGTCAGACAGAAAGACAAATACCATATGATCTCACTCATATGTGGAATCTAGAAAACAAAACAAATGAACAAACAGAAATAGACTAATAAATACAGAGAATACACTAGTGGCTGCCAGGGGGGACACCAGGGAGATGAGTAAAACAGATAAAAGGGGGAGAAAAACTTATATTTTAGTGTGCCTAATTTTCTGTCTTCCCATCCCATGAGATGTGGAGGGCAGGAGTGGCACTTGTAAATCTCCTGAGCCTGGCCCAAGGTCTAGCAGATGGTTAGTAATTGGTAGTGGGAAGAATAAATAAAAACATACATAATTACATAGTGATATAAATCCTACTCTATTAAAAAAAAACTCTACTTCACACCCAGTAGGATGGCTAGAATCAAAAAGTCAAATGACAACAAGTATTGACAAAGATGTAGAGAAGTCAGTACCCTCACCCACTGCTGGTGGGACTGTAAAATCATCCAGCTGCTTTGGAAAATAATCTGGCAGTTCTGCAAGCAAACAATTAAGCATAAGTTATCATATGATCCAGTAATTCTACTCCCAGATATATATCCAAGAGAAAAGAAAACATATGTCTATACAGAAATTTGTACACAAATGTTCATATCAGCCTTATTCCTCATTGCCAAAAGGTGGAAACTCTTAAATGTTCAGCACAGATGAATGGATAAATGAAAGGTGGTGTATCATACAATAGAATATTAGTCGGCCATAAAAAAGGAATGAAGCATTGATCCACACCACAATGTGAACACACCTTGAAAAGGTATGCTAACCAAAAGAAGCCAAGCATAAAAGGCCACATACTATATGATTCTATGCCTTGAAAGTCCAGAATACAGAAATCCATAGAAACAGAAAGTAGATTACTGGTTAGTTAGGGCTAGACGTGGGAGTAGGTATAGGAGAAAGGAGAGTACCAGATAAAGGATACAGAATTATTTTGCAGGAGATGAAAATACTCCAAAACTGACTGTGGTGATAGCTGCACATAGCTGTGAGTATCCTAAAATCCATTCAATCATATACTTTCAATGGGTGAATTGCACAGTATGTAAATTATATCTCAATAAAGCTGTTTTTTAAAATATCTATACTCATAATAAATGCCAATCACTCACTAACCCAGACATTTCTATGGTCATTTTCTCCTTTAGAACTTCAGTAGACGGGATCCCTGGGTGGCGCAGCGGTTTGGCGCCTGCCTTTGGCCCAGGGCACGATCCTGGAGACCTGGGATCGAATCCCACGTCGGGCTCCCAGTGCATGGAGCCTGCTTCTCCCTCTGCCTGTGTCTCTGCCTCTCTCTCTCTTTCTCTCTCTCTCTCTCTCTCTCTCTGTGACTATCATAAATAAATTTTTAAAAAATTTAGAACTTCAGTAGACATGAAGAAAACGTACACTATTAGAGCGAATTCAATTCCCAATTTGGTGATTCTATATTCATGTTAGCCTCTTGTTTCTTACTAAGTAAACTTTGCCCTGAAAAACTCAAAATATTGAAGCTATAGATCCTGAAAGCCTTTGGGTTTCCAGTAGGTCTTTCCATAAAGTCAAACACAAGTGTTTTAATCTTGTATATTAGTCACTCTGGGGTGACTCCTAAGGTGAAATCTCATCACAGAAGAGTTGAACCAAGAACCTTTTTTACCTAAGGACCAAAGTGACTCCTATCTCAAGTTTGGCTTCTTTTTAATTCTGAAATATAATGTAGGTAGGAGGGGCAATTTCATCCAAATTGAGGTCCATTTTCACTTTTATATTGTCTTTAGCTAATTTTGATCATGGACTGTGAATTTTGGCTAAACTTTTACATGGTGAAAACCAAGGAGCATGACAAGGAATGATACAAGTGGAAACACTGATGAGAATACTAAACAATATGAAAGTCTGAGTAAGGAAGGTGGTACAGAACAAAGTGAATCAGAAAAATCTTAGAACTGGATTCTGGCTTGACTACTTACAAGGTATACAAACTCTGGAACGTGACTTAATCCTGACCCTCAGTTTATTCATCCATAAAATGGGGAGCTTGAAACCAGCTTATAAGCGTTATTGTGAGGCATACATGTGATAGTATAAGTGACATGAAGGAAAAGCAACTAATACTTAGTGAGCATTTGAGAAACACTCCCCCATTCTCCTTAGAGGACTGAGTACTGGTTGGTGCTTAAGAGGTACAAAAAAGGAAAGGGCAAAAGATATGGAATGGGAGGATTCGGTGGAGTCCAGGGTTAATGGAATGTGATCTGCTAAATCGGCTGAAGCCAGAAAATTCTGGGCCAAACTGGAAGACCAGATTCATCTGTGCTCAAGGGGAAAGGGCGTTGGACGAAACAGCAAAGTAAGAGCCCAATTGGCCTGTCAGTGACTTCTTTGAGTTCACAAAGGAGTTCCTGCTTTCAAGAATTTCCTTTCGGAGTATCATGGAACTAGATGTGGATGTGGTGGATGGCAGTAGGATACGATTAAATGTCACATGCAGAGCATGCAGTTACGAGTAAGTTACTCACTGTTAACAGGAATATTTTAAAAGTCTGGATTTTAGGGAATAAAGCCTCAATGGAAACGGACGTGTGGTCCACGTTAGAGGGTCCCCTCTTTTGACATCCCATTAGGAAGAGAAGGAGTTGCGCAACAACTGTTCTTTACTGAAAAGGGTAAAACCAGTCTTGAAACAGTGCCCAAAATCGAAGTGTCCAAATTTGTTACTGGCGATTGAGCGCCCTCTAGTGTCATTCAGTAGGGAAGGCACCCTTGGAAAGTCCTAAAATTAGGAAACCCTGCAGGGTTCCAGCCCTGGAAGAAATTGCCAAACACAGCAATGTTCACGTGGCTACCTCGAAGACACACGCACACATACAAACTAAAAGATTGAAAACGCGCACTATAGCACAATTGAGTTCTTTTTTCATGATGTTCTGGAACATAGTAGTATTCACAAGATATTTGCTGAATGGGCGAATGGCATTAGGTCCATGGCTAACAGTCCTGGATTAATGCCACATTAGGGTATTGACATGCAATGAATACACCACCTGTCAAACTGATGGAGCAATGGAAAACTTGACTTTTTGAGTTTTAGGATACTTTTTCAGTGATACAGTTGAGTAAGAACTACGGTTGGGTCACCTGGTTGAAATTAAGGAAACTGCTCCACTGGGTCAACCGAAATGTGCATGTCATAAAAGCAAGTCATCTTTTCCTCTCTAAGCTCTGCTGAGTCCATCTGCGAAGTTGGGGTGGGGGGTGGGGTTTGCCTCTGAGAAAAGAGTATCCATGATCCTACATACTGTTAGAGCAGTAAAACATACTTGATTTATTTATCACCCATGCTGAGTCAGGTGGAAAAAGCATGCTCAGTTCTATAGTCAGAGCTGTTTTGGCAGCAGATCTGATACTACATTGAAAGGGGAAGAAAAAATTAACCACATAGACTTACCTCAAATTGCTTGCCATTCCAGTTTCTTTTGTTGTCAGAAACTTATATTCAGTAGATTCGACATAATATGGAACAACTGTTTCCTGGCTATTCCAGTTTTGCCAAGAAGGATTGCAAGTCTCAAGGAGGGGATGGAGGAACCCTAGCATACAATAATCCACTTTGATCAGAGTGCTTGGATTTCTGGGAAAGCCAGCAATGTATGGGACCTGCATTATACCCACTTGGAGAGAACTGGGAAAGATGTGCCCTATACAACTTCGTTGCACATGTATGACATGCACCATGCTACTTTCTTTGCTTACGAAATCTGCAACACCTTCTATTCCTTCCTATGTGAATGGCAGCCTATCATACCTACATATTGTATCTCTAGCCTGTATTTATGTCCCCTGAACAGTCAATTATGGAAAATTGAACATCCAAGCAGAACTGCCTGAGATGCTATTGTACAGACCAGGTCTGCGCTGCCTTTTGGAAAATCCCCAAAAGCCGTTACCTACTGACTCTATGATGCTTCCAATAACTATTCATTTGGCCTAGAAGTCACAGACAGATTTGTGCCTCAGACACTCTGGTGAGAGGTACCCAGAGCTCAAACTATGAAAACTCAAATGATCATTCCCAATCTTCTTTTCAGGACCAAGAGGACAAAAGGAGATCAGATGCCTTAAATGCATCAAGGGCACAGGGTGTCACTGGGAAGGGGGTATAAATCTGTTCCCCAGACAAAATCCCTTAGGAGAGGGTGCCAAACAGGCTGGCACTTACTCGTCATTTCCAAAAATAAGGCAGGCAGGTAAGCATTGGGAGTAAAAATTCAGGCTACCACTAGCCACCACATTTAACTTGTTACTATTTTAAGTAAGGACTACAAGGAATGAGGTCAGAGAGGGGCAGAGTCCTCCTGCATTTACTCTGCACTCACCGATTGTCATTAGGCACCAGAGTACTTTTCAAATGTGGGAGCCCTGCAGGGGGTTTCTTTTTCTAGCTCACAGCTAATGCAGAGGAATGAGGCCTTCTCTTCCAGCCTTCTCGTCAAGGCTCCTGACCTTCCCACACCAGGAGTGCTCTCCCAGTGGGTGGGTCAGAATAGCTTATCCAAAACTCAGGGAGGGTGAAGGAGGTAGAAAGAGATTGGCATTCGAAGACCTTGCTCTCAGAACTCTAGAGGTCATATAGGTGGTGGGACATTGTAACAGGATGAAACAAAACACCAAACCCAAAAGCAAAACTCTTTAACTCATCCTCATCGCATGATTTTTTGAAAGGTTCTTCTTTTAATTATTAGAAAAAGACATCCTTGGTGAAAACTGCTGGATATCCCAATAAGGCTATACTTTCTCTGTGTCCCATCCCAAACTGAGCATAAGCAACACCTGATTTTATTGAAAAACAAATTTATCTTTAAAAATCGAAAGTATTGAGGCACCTGGGTGACTCAGTCAGTTAAGTGTCTGCCTTCAGCTCAGGCTACAATCCAGGGGTCCTGGATTGAGCCCAGAATCTGGCTTCCTGCTCAGTGGGGAGTCTGCTTCTCCCTCTCTCCCTGCACCTCCCCCTACTCATGCCCTCCCTCCCTCTCTCTCTCTCTCTTAAATAAATAAAATATTTTTGAAAAACCAAAATTGCTTTTAATATCCTATTAAATCACTAAGTGTCCGGACGCCTGGGTGGCTCAGCGGTTGAGCAGCTGCCTTTGGCTTGGGGCCTGGTCCCGGGGTCTTGGGATCAAATCCCCATCGGGTTCCCTGTAGGGAACCTGCTTCTCCCTCTGCCTATGTCTCTGCCTCTGTGTGTGTGTGTGTGTGTGTGTCTCATGAATAAATAAATAAAATCTTTTAAAAATAAATAAATCGCTAAGTGTCATTATGAGGTGACCATAGTAACTATTGATTTAATTCTGCCATCAAACAGAATAGAGTGCCCTCAAGTTCACAGAATTGGGTGAAGAATTATGCACACACTAATTCAGACAGCAGATCAGAACATAAACTACATCAATGCCTTATATTGTGAGTCATTTCCAGAACAAAACAAGTGCTTCCTATGCAAGCAGTTGAGCCCAACTAACAAGACAAGATTAATAACAGTAATAGTAATAATAATCAGAACAACCCTTACATAGGGCTTCCCAAGCGCAAGCACCATTTCAAAGCACTTTCTTCATTTTAGCCCATTTAAATGTACGGACTCTCAGGATCCTCGTTCTACAGGCAGGAAAGATTTCCCTTGTTTTCTCCGTTTGTAAAGGTATAATTGGTAAGAGCGAACACATACTAACTAGCAGCCTTGACTTAAAACTAGGTCAACACGTTTCCCACTCTCTAAACCCCAGTGCAAATGACTCTCCTCTCAAGTCCAAAACGCAAAAATGAATTTCTCCCTCAAATCTAGAATTTACAATGCTGGGTTTATAATATCACAGAATGCTATTTTCATTAGCCATCTGAAAAGTAAAGAAGAAACTTCCTTCTCTTATGGCTAGAACCATACACCTTCAAGGCAGCAGGCAACACTGAGCTGGTGCCCCCAGCTGCTGGAGAGGCCTCCCCCACCTTTTACTAACACTGCTCTTCCTCCCCCCATGGCCCTCCCACCCGCTTCCCCCTAAAGAAAAACCAAACAGCAAAATATCCAACTTCTACTAAAAGTTTTTTAAAGTTTACAAAAGGCAGCAGAATAATTCTGCTGACACAGTGAAACCATCAGGAAGATGTGCCGTAACAAAATATGTGTGCGCCTTTAAACATTTTCCCAACTGCCCCATAATTTGTGATGAAGGTAATACTTCAGAGCAACAGACATTTGCTCTGTTCATTCTTTTGCATCGCTTTTTCAAGTTGGGCCCCCCTGAGCCAACTATAAATAAGAATGTGCATGTTACTGAGTCATATTAGTGTTTGGAGTTTGGGGTTTATTTGGTTTTTGTTGTTACTTCATTTTCAAAATGAAAATAAGTTCATCTTCTTCCTGGGTATAAAAATAATACATATCCCTCATAAAGAATCAGAACACTACACAAGAAACAATTGTGAAAATAGAAGTCCCCTGAAATCTCACCATCCTAACCAGTAACACGGAGGCGCACATCCTTCCATGCATTTATGTACACATACAGTCACAAACACCTGTGCAGATACTGCTGCAATCTCACATGAATGGGATTATACCACACCTGCTGGTGTTATTGTGGGCAACTCTTCTTTTCCTCTGCACCCCCAACATTAACTAGAGTGTGTCCATTTAGATTTCCCTTTGTTATCATACACACACACACACACACACACGCATACACGCACGCACGCACGCACATGCACATTCATATATGCCCCCATAGAGAGGGAGGGGTTTCTGTTCTGCTTTTTACCATAATGGAATCATATTACACTCATTTTGCATCTTGCTTTTCTGACTCACCGGTATCTCATGGAAATCTCTCTCAGACATCTGGTAAGGCTATAATTCATTTCATTTAATGGCCATGTAATATTCTACAGAGTAATATATTTTAATTTTTCAGCCATTCCCTGATTAATGGCCATTCACCATGTTTCTACTTCTTGGCAGCTACAAACAATCCTGCAATAAACATTCTTGCACACATGTCCTTACAAATTAGCACTTTTATTTTTATGGAATAGATTCCTAGGAGTAGGATTCTAGGGTCAAGGGGAATATGTATTTTTAATTTTAATAGATAGTGCCAGATTGCCTTCCAAAAAAGGCTGGAACACTTTACAACTTCAATGTACGAGAACACACACTTTCCCCCACCTCCCTGTTGGCAACAGGTATTATAGCTCTTTTTGAGTTTTTGCCAGTTTGATGGATATAAAGCAATATTTTGTTATGAACTTGAATTTCTCTGAATCTGGACTACTGCATGCATTGTGCAATGTGTGCATAGTTTGTTGGGGCTAAAATCCAGCCCACAAATGTTTTGCAAAACCAAGCATCCCTGCATCACTGCAGAGGAAGGATGTTTTCTAGTTTATAGGAAGGTGCTACCAATGGCCCTGTCCTGACCTCAAGAAATTAGAGCATCTTCTTACATGGCAGTTATATAGCAGGATATTTGACCTTGCTCTTCTGTAAATTTTCTCTTTAAAAAAAATTTTTTTCTCTTTATAATCAGTTTCTCATTTTCCTATGGCATTATTTAATATTTTTCTTGTCGATTTACAAGAACTGAAATTTGTAAAATTAATTTTATAGAAATTAATTCTTTGACTGTCATCTCTAATATATAGATGTTAGCTGTCATTTGCCCCTTAACTTTGCTTATGGTACCATTTATGATATGAAATTTTTTTCATTTTCTTAAACCCCTTCCCTTTAAAAAAAAAAACCTACCCTTCTAATCAAATGCTTTTCTTTCTTTTATAACTTATGAGCTTCCAGTATTAGTTAAAAAGACCTTTTCAATCCTTAGAAAACACATGTAGTCTTCTAGATTATCTTGTGAAATATTTATCCTATTTTTTACATTTACCTTTTTTTTCCATCTGGAATTTATTTGTGTGTACAAAGTAAGATGGAGGTCCAAATTTACTTTCTTCCAGCAAGATACCAGTTGAACCCACATCATTTTTCTATTTATTTATTTTTAAATCTTTTTTAGAGTAGGCTCTATGCCTAATGTGGGCTTGAATTCAGGGCCAAGAGTCACATGTTCCACCAATTGACTCAGCCAGGCACCCCAAACCAACATCATTTTAAAAAGTATTTCATCTTTGGGCTGCCTGGGTGGCTCAATTGGTTAAGTGGCCAGCTCTATGATTTTGGCTCAGGTCCTGACCTGAAAATCCTGAGATCAAGCCCGGGCCTGGGCACGGCACTCAGCACTGAGTTGGCTTGTGGATTCTTTCTCTCCCTCCCCTTCTGTGCCCCCACCCCCTACGCTCCCTGATTGCTTTCTATCTCTATCTCTAAAATTAAATAAATAAATAAATAAATAAATAAATAAATAAATAAATAAAACTATCTATCTCTTAAAAAGCATTTTATCCTCTAGCTACTGAATTCAAATGCCTCTTTTCTGGATACTAATCTCTAATGTGTACAAGTTCTGGATTCATATCTTTCCATTGTTCTATCTAATGATTCCTAGACCAACACCAATGCCTAGACCAAGTTCTGATAGCTGACCTTCTTTTTTCCCCATGGTATATCAGTTATTCTTTGTATAAAGTTGGAGATTACTTTATCTGATTCAGAAAAAAACCTATGAGCATCCTAAGTGGAATTGCATTAAATGTATATATTATTTTCTGGAGAAATGACATTTTAAATATTATCTTCGTATCGGAGGATATGATAGGCCTTTGCATTTATTCAGATCTTCATTTGTGTTTTTCTCATAATACTTCGTAGCTTTCTTTATAATCCTGTATCTTGTTAGATTTATTTTTTTATAATAAATTTATTTTTTGGGATCCCTGGGTGGCGCAGCGGTTTGGTGCCTGCCTTTGGCCCAGGGCGCGATCCTGGAGACCCGGGATCGAGTCCCACGTCGGGCTCCCGGTGCATGGAGCCTGCTTCTCCCTCTGCCTGTGTCTCTGCCTCTCTCTCTCTGTATGACTATCATAAATTTAAAAAAAAAATAAAAAATAAAAATAAAAATAAATAAATTTATTTTTTATTGGTGTTCAATTTGCCAACTTACAGAATAACACCCAGTGCTCATCCAGTCAAGTGCCCCCCTCAGTGCCCGTCACCCATTCACCCTCCACCCCCTGCCCTCCTCCCCTTCCACCACCCCTAGTTCGTTTCCCAGAGTTAGGAGTCTTTATGTTCTGTCTCCCTTTTTGATATTTCCCACACATTTCTTCTCCCTTCCCTTATATTCCCTTTCACTATTATTTATATTCCCCAAATGAATGAGAACATATAATGTTTGTCCTCCGACTGACTTACTTCACTCAGCATAATACCCTCCAGTTTCATCCACGTTGAAGCAAATGGTGGGTATTTGTCATTTCTAATGGCTGAGTAATATTCCATTGTATACATAAACCACATCTTCTTTATCCATTCATCTTTCGATGGACACCGAGGCTCCTTCCACAGTTTGGCTATTGTGGACATTGCTGCTAGAAACATCGGGGTGCAGGTGTCCCGGCTTTCACTGTATCTTTGTATCTGTATCTTTGGGGTAAATCCCCAACAGTGCAATTGCTGGGTCGTAGGGCAGGTCTATTTCTAACTCTTTGAGGAACCTCCACAGTTTTCCAGAGTGGCTGCACCAGTTCACATTCCCACCAACAGTGTAAGAGGGTTCCCCTTTCTCCACATCCTCTCCAACATTTGTGGTTTCCTGCCTTGTTAATTCTCCCCATTCTCACTGGAGTGAGGTGGTACCTCATTGTGGTTTTGATTTGTATTTCCCTGATGACAAGTGATGCAGAGCATTTTCTCATGTGCGTGTTGGCCATGTCTATGTCTTCCTCTGAGATTTCTGTTCATGTATTTTGCCCATTTCATGATTGGATTGTTTGTTTCTTTGGTGTTGAGTTTAATAAGTTCTTTATAGATCTTGGATACTAGCCCTTTATCTGATATGTCATTTGCAAATATCTTCTCCCATTCTGTAGGTTGTCTTATTTTTTTTTAATGATTTTATTTATTTATTCATAGAGACACAGAGAGAGAGAGAGAGAGAGAGAGAGAGAGAGAGAGAGGCAGAGGCACAGGCAGAGGGAGAAGCAAGCTCCATGCAGGGAGTCTGATGTGGGACTCCATCCAGGGTCCCCAAGATCAAACCCCGGGCTGCAGGCGGCGCTAAACCGCTGCGCCACCGGGGTTGCCCCTGTAGGTTGTCTTTTAGTTTTGTTGACTGTATCCTTTGCTGTGCAAAAGCTTCTTATCTTGATGAAGTCCCAATAGTTCATTTTTGCTTTTGTTTCTTTTGCCTTCGTGGATGTATCTTGCAAGAAGTTACTGTGGCCGAGTTCCAGAAGGGTGTTGCCTGTGTTCTCCTCCTCTAGGATTTTGATGGAATCTCGTCTCACATTTAGATCTTTCATCCATTTTGAGTTTATCTTTGTGTATGGTGCAAGAGAGTGGTCTAGTTTCATTCTTCTGCATGTGGATGTCCAATTTTCCCAGCACCATTTATTGAAGAGACTGTCTTTCTTCCAGTGGATCGTCTTTCCTCCTTTATTGAATATTAGTTGACCATAAAGTTCAGGGTCCACTTCTGTGTTCTCTATTCTGTTCCATTGATCTATGTGTCTGTTTTTGTGCCAGTACCACACTGTCTTGATGACCACAGCTTTGTAGTACAACCTGAAATCTTGTTAGATTTATATCTAAGTATTTCGTTATTTTTGTTGTTGTAATACTTTTTTTCCATTTCCGCCTTTTTTTAAAGATTTTATTTTGGGGGTCCCTGGGTGGCTCAGTGGTTGAGCGTCTGCCTTTGGCTCAGGTCATGATCCCAGGGTCCTGGGATCGAGTCCCACATCAGGCTCCCCACAGGGAGCCTGCTTCTTCCTCTGCCTATGTCTCTGCCTCTGTGTGTCTCTCATGAATAAATAAATAAAATCCTTAGAAAGAAAGAAAGATTTTATTTTTAAGTAATCTCTACACCTATTGTGGGGCTCAAACTCATGACCCTGAGATCAAGAATCACATGCTCTACCTATTAGCCAGCCAGGTGCCCGGATCTTTACACGTATTTAAATTTCATCTTCATTACCAAATTATCTTATTATTAGTTCTTGTGTCTTCTCTTTTTTTTTTTTTTAACTAGAGTCTGTCAGTTTTTCTAGGTATATAATCATATCATCAGGGAAAAAAAAAGTTTTTCTGTTTTTTTCCATTTTGCCAGTCAAATTATAATGATGATTTTAATGGAAATTATTTTCGTATTTCACCACATAGGACATTATTTGCTTTTAGTTTTTGGTCAATAGCTTTTGACATATCTGTTTCATTCTGCTACTGTTTCCTTAGAGTTTTTATTAGGAATGAGATGAATTTTATCATATGCTTTTTCTGCATCTGTTTTATGATCATATAGAATGATCCTATTATGAATTTTCCTATTATGAATTTTATCGAAAAGTTTCCTGATATTGAATCATCTCAAGAAACTCTTCCAGATCCTGGTGTATCAGAAGGGGGGTATTTTTGCTGTTTTGTGGGTTTGTTTTGTTTTGCTTTGTTTCGTGTATATTTGTATTTGTTTGATAAACTTCTAGGCTCTTTTTGTTAGATTCAATGTACTGATATTTTGAGTTTCTGCAAATATATATTCATTAGTGAGATTGTTCCATAATTCTCTTCTGTACTACCTTTATCTGGTTTTAGGTTGTAAAATTATGCTGGCTTTGTAAAACAAGTTGGGGGCTTCTAATTTTTTTCCTGTAGCTTGGAATATATTAAATAAATAACTTCAGAACCATCCATTCTTTAAAGGCTAGACAGAACTCAGCTTTGAATCTACCTGGTCCCCGTTTTTTTTGTTTTTTAAGATTTTATTTATTTATTTATTCATGAGAGACACAGAGAGAGGGGCAGAGGAAGAAGCAGCCTCCCTATGGTGAGCCCAATGCGGGACTCGATCCCAGGACCTGGGATCATGCCCTGAGCCAAAGGCAGATGCTCAACCACTGAGCCACCCAGGTGCCTCTGGTCCCCGTTTTTAATGGTAGATTTTGAATCACCTTTCTGATTTCTTCTATGATGAGTAATCTATTCTGCTTTTTCATTTTTCCTTGGGTCAAATCTGACAGTTTATATTTTGATAAAATAGAACCCATTTTCTCTGCGTCTTCAAATTTGCTGCCATCAAGTTGTATGTTGCAGCCTATCAAAATTCCCTTAATTTTTTTCTGTTTTGTATATGATCATGTCTTCCCTCTCATTCCTATACTAGTCTATTTTTCTTCTTGTTTTTCCTTTCAAGCCCCTCAAACCAAATGTATACAAAAAACAGATGTACTATAAGCCATATTCAATACTGTATTTTCCTAAAGATAAATAAGTGCATATGACATGAAACTTGGAAGGTAAAATAAATAAATAAATACATACATACATACATACATACATACATACAGTGGAAAGTAATTCTTTCTGCTCTTGTCCCCCAGCCACTCAGCAACCTCCTGAAACACAACCACTGGAGGGTGGCTCTTTTTCTTGTTAAGATGAATGCTTATCCAATAATTTGGCATTTTTCTTCATTTTTAACATCTACATTTAAGTGTAAATTTTCTCCTAAACACTGCTTTAACTGCACCCTAGGATTTTAACGTGTTGAGTTTAAATTATTAATTCAATTTTTTAATCTCATGTCCACTGTAATTTCTTCCTCAACCCATAGATTATTTAGAAACATAGTTCTTTACCTAAGTTATAGATACATTATTTTTCTCAATTATTTACTCTCTCCTAACCTGTAGTAGGATAATACATGCCCCTCAAGTTTAGATTTGATCATGTGGCATTCCTGGGCCAATGGACCACTGGGCAAACGCACAGATGGCCCCTGACTTATGATGGTTAGACTTATAATTTTTTTTTTTTTACTTCACAGTGGTGCAAAAGTCATATGCATTCAGTAGAAACTATACTTTGAATTTTGAATTTCTATCTTCTCCCAGGTTAGTAATGTGTAGGATCCTCTCTCACGGTGTGGGGCAGTGGCAGCCAGCCACAGCTTCCAGGTAACCATAATCCGGAAGGTAAACAACCGATACGCTAACAACCATTCTGCACCCGTACGACCATTCTGTTTGTCACTTTCAGTACAGCATTCAATAAATTACAGAAGATATTCAACATTTAATTGTAAAATTGGCTCTGTGTTGGATGATTCTGCCCAACTGTAAGCTAACTAATGTAAGTGTTCTGAGCACATTTAAGGTAGGTGGATTATATGTGTTTTCAACGTAACAATGTTTTTAACTTACGGTGGGTTTGTTGGGACCTAACCCCGCCGTAAGTCCAGGGAGTTCTGGATGCTATATTACAGCAGAGCTTTACGTTTGCTCATTTGCTCATGTGGCTTGGCTAATGAGGCCTTCTGTACTCCGGTGACTCCTGCCATGAGAAAGTCATGTCCCACATGGAGTTTGTTCCTTCCTTCCTGGATCCCAGGATAAAAAAAGATACAGAAAAGAGACCTGAAGCTAGCCTATGGCTTGCAGCAGAGCTATGACAGGAACAACATTACCATGAATGAGAAATAAACGTATTGTAAAGTCAAGGAGAGACGGAGGTTCTTTGTTTGCAGGATAACCTAACTAAAGCTAACTAATACAATTTGCATTCGCAAGGGGATTTATTTTCTATTATCTCTTGGTTATTGATTTCTGGTATAATTGCATTGTGGTCACAAAACACACACTCTGTTATTCCAATCATTTGAAGCTTGTCAAGAATTCCTTTACAAAAAAAAAAAAAAAAAAGAATTCCCTTACAGCCAAATATATATCCAAATTTTACAAATATTATTTGGCCTTGAAAAGAATATGTATTCTACCGTTACTGGATATAGTGTTTTGTCTACTAATATGTCCATTAAATTAAGTTTGCTCATCATATTGTTTAAATCTTCCATGTGTGGGGAGGTAGGTGAGGGAAGGGGATAATTGGGTGATGGGCACTAATGAGGATACGGGATGTGGTGAGCACTGGTGTGATATGCAACTGAAAATTATTGAACACTCCATCTGAAACTAATGATGTACTATATGTGGCTAATTGAATTTAAATTTAAAAATATTTTTTAAAAACAAATGTTCCGTGTGCTCACTTCTGCTATCAATTATTGAGATCCACCTACTAAAATCGCCAGTTACTAAAATTTTGCTCATTTCTCTTTGTAGTTATGTCAATTTTTGTTTCATTCATTTTAAGCCTTAATTATTAGGTGATTCAAAGGTAAATTTGATCAGTACCTGGGTGGGGCACCTGGGTGGCTCAGTTGGTTAGGCAGCCAGCGCTTGGTTTCAGCACAGGTCATGATCTCAGGGTCATGGGACTGAGCCCCACATCAGGCTCCTCACTCAGTGGGGAATCTGCTTGAGATTCTCTCTCCCTCTGCCCCTCCTCCTACTCACAGCCATGCTCTCATCCTCTCTCTCTCTCTTTCTCACTCTCTCTCTCTCTTTTTAAGATTTTATTTATTTACTCATGAGAGACACAGAAAGGGAGGCAGAGACACAGGCAGAGGGAGAAACAGGCTCCATGCAGGGAGCCCAACGTGGATTCCAGGATCACACCCTGAGCCGGAGGTAGATGCTCAACTGCTGAGCCATCCAGGTGCCCCCACCTCCTTAAATAAATAAATAAAACCATTAAAAAAAAGAACAAAGGTAGATTCTTCACATTACTCTGGTAAACTGAACATGTAATCATTACGAAATGACTATTTTATTTCTAATTATGGTTTTTGCCTTAAAATCCATGCTGTTTAATATAAACACAGCCACACAACTATCTCTACTTGTCACATGAGGTTTTTACTCTTCTTTGACTCTCAAAATTTTTGTATCCTTCTGTTTTAGATATGTCTCTTATAAGTAATAGGTAATTAGATTTTGTTTTATTTTTTATCCAGTCTAATAATCATCTTTAAAGCACTTAGTCCAGATAAAGTTAATGTAAATTCTGATATATTCAGATTATATTCAATTATATTAAATTTATGTGCTTTGTTCTTTTTTATTTTAATTCCAGTATAATTTTAACATACAGGGTTATATTAATTTTAGGTGTATAATATTAGGATTTGACAGTTCTATACATCACTCAGTGATCATCACAATAAGTGTACTCTTAATTCCCATCACCTATTTCACTCATTTCCCCACCCATCTCCCCTCTGGTAGCCACCAGTACTCTACAATTAAGAGTCTGTTTTTTGGTTTGTCTTTTTTTTTTTCTTCGCGTTTTTGTTTTGTTTCTTAAACTCCACATATGAGTGAAATCATATGGTATTTATCTTTCTCTAACTTATTTTGCTTAGCATTATACTCTCTAGATCCATCCATGTTGTTGCAAATAGCAAGACTTCATTCTTTTTCACGGCTGAATAACATTCTGTTGTTTATATATACCCTCTTCTATATCTACTCATCTATCAATAGACACTTGGGCTGCTTTTATAATTTGGCTATTGCAAGTAATGCTGAAATAAACAGAGGGGTGCATGTATCACTTGCAATTAGTGTTCTTGTATATTCTTAGTTAAATACCCAGTAGTGCAACTCCTAGATTGTAGGGTACTTCTATTTTTAATTTTCAGAGGAACCTCTATATTGTTTCCACAGTGGCTATTCCAGTTTGCATTTTCACCAAGAGTTATGGGCTTTACTCTTGTTCCAAATGTTTTTATGTTCATTTTTCTCTCCTTTTTGCCTTCTTCTGGATAGACTGAGCATTATTTATCATTTTATTTTCTTACATTCTTTGAAGTTATATATTATTTTTCTATTATTTTATTCTTAGTGTGCTGCACATTAAATATTACAACATGGATCTTTGACTTATAAAAATCTAATTCAATCAGTACGTCTACATTCTTCCCAGAAAATTCAATACACCCCCCCAACATATGTGTTATTATTGACATGTATTTTATTTTAAAACTCTGCAGTTTCTGTTCTTCTAGATTACTGATTTATTTGCCCCTCTTGAATTTTAAAAAAGAAAACCATATCTGGGGGCATCACAATGCCAGATTTCAGGTTGTACTACAAAGCTGTGGTCATCAAGACAGTGTGGTACTGGCACAAAAACAGACACATAGATCAATGGAACAGAATAGAGAACACAGAAGTAGACCCTGAACTTTATGGTCAACTAATATTCAATAAAGGAGGAAAGACGATCCACTGGAAGAAAGACAGTCTCTTCAATAAATGGTGCTGGGAATATTGGACATCCACATGCAGAAGAATGAAACTAGACCACTCTCTTGCACCATACACAAAGATAAACTCAAAATGGATGAAAGATCTAAATGTGAGACAAGATTCCATCAAAATCCTAGAGGAGGAGAACACAGGCAACACCCTTCTGGAACTCGGCCACAGTAACTTCTTGCAAGATACATCCACGAAGGCAAAAGAAACAAAAGCAAAAATGAACTATTGGGACTTCATCAAGATAAGAAGCTTTTGCACAGCAAAGGATAGAGTCCACAAAACTAAAAGACAACCTACAGAATGGGAGAAGATATTTGCAAATGACATATCAGATAAAGGGCTAGTATCCAAGATCTATAAAGAACTTATTAAACTCAACACCAAAGAAACAAACAATCCAATCATGAAATGGGCAAAAGACATGAACAAAAATCTCACAGAGGAAGATATAGACATGGCCAACATGCACATGAGAAAATGCTCTGCATCACTTGTCATCAGGGAAATACAAATCAAAACCACAATGAGATACCACCTCCACCAGTGAGAATGGGGAAAATTAACAAGGCAGGAAACCACAAATGTTGGAGAGGATGTGGAGAAAGGGGAACCCTCTTACACTGTTGGTGGGAATGTGAAATGGTGCAGCCACTCTGGAAAACTGTGTGGAGGTTCCTCAAAGAGTTAAAAATAGACCTGCCCTACGACCCAGCAATTGCACTGTTGGGGATTTACCCCAAAGATACAGATACAAAGATACAGTGAAAGCCGGGACACCTGCACCCCGATGTTTCTAGCAGCAATGTCCACAATAGCCAAACTGTGGAAGGAGCCTCGGTGTCCATCGAAAGATGAATGGATAAAGAAGCTGTGGTCTATGTATACAATGGAATATTACTCAGCCATTAGAAACGACAAATACCCACCATTTGCTTCAACGTGGATGGAACTGGAGGGTATTATGCTGAGTGAAGTAAGTCAATTGGAGAAGGACAAACAGTGTATGTTCTCATTCGTTTGGGGAATATAAATGATAGTGAAAGGGAATATAAGGGAAGGGAGAGGAAATGTGTGGGAAATATCAAAAAGGGAGACAGAACATAAAGACTCCTAACTCTGGGAAACGAACTAGGGGTGGTGGAAGGGGAGGAGGGCGGGGGGTGGGGGTGAGTGGGTGACGGGCACTGAGGGGGACACTTGACGGGATGAGCACTGGGTGTTATTCTGTATGTTGGTAAATTGAACACCAATAAAAATAAATTTATTATAAAAAAATTAAAAATAAAACAATATTTGCCCCTCTCTTCCTTCCTTTATTTCTAACCTTTAATATGCAATCATTTTCATTTTGCCTGAAAAAAAAAGTGCTTTAGAATTTTCTTTAGTGAATCCACTGATACTAAACTCCTTTTTTGTTTTAATTTTCTCCCCATTTTTTGTCTAGAAAATTTTGTAACTTAGAAATAATTTGTAAGGGTGCCTGCACGGCTCAATCAATTAAGCATGTGACTTTGGCTTGGGTCATGGTCTTGGAGTCCTGAGGTCGAGGCCCAAGGCTGGCTCTATGCTCAGCAAGGAGTCTACTTGTCCCACTGCCTCTCTCCCTTCTCATGCTCATGCTCTCTCTCTGTCTCTCTCAAATAAATAAATAAAATCTTTTAAAAATTTATAAACATAACCTCTTGTTTTCCTGAATTGTTTAGAAATAAGTAGCCAGTATGATGCCCCATCACATTTAAATACTTCAATGTAGAATTCTTATCCACAAGAACATTCTCTTACATAATCAAAACACAAACATCAAAATCAGAAAATTAGCATCAAATGTAAAGACTCTCAAGTTTTGCCAATTGTTCCGATAATATCCTCTGGAAAACTAGAAGATCCAAATCAGATGACATGTTGCATTAAATTGTCATGTCTCTTCATTCTTCTTTAATCTGGAATAGCTCCTCAGATGTTCCTTGTCTTTTATGCCCCTGAAATTTATGAGGATTACAGGACTGGGGATCCCTGGGTGGCTCAGGGGTTTAGCACCTGCCTTTGGCTCAGGGCATGATCCTGGCGTCCCGCGTTGGTCTCCCTGCATGGAGTCTGCTTCTCCCTCTGCCTGTGTCTCTGCCTCTCTCTCTGTGTCTGTCATGAATAAATAAATAAAATCTCTTTTTAAAAAAAGATTACAGGACAATTATTTTGGAGAATGTCCCTCCATCTGGGTTCACCTGATGTCCCCTCATGGTAAGATTCAGGTTCTGTGTTTTTGGCAAGAATACTACAAAAGTGCTGCGTTTTTCTGGTTTTTAAATTTAAAATTTTTTAAATTTTAAAATTTCTATCAGATAGTATCCAGTCAAGATTTGTGCCATTATTGGTGATATGAACTTCAGTCACTTGATCAAGGTAGTATCTGCCTGATTCCTCCACTGTATAATTACCTTTTCTCCCTTGTCATTAATAAGTACTTTTAGGAGTTATTTTGAAATTGTGTCTATGTCCTTACCTCATCAAACATTTGCCCCCTAGTTTCATCATGCACTGACATTTTTTTAAAGATTTTATTTATTTATTCATGAGAGATACACAAAGAGAGGCAGAGACATAGGCAGAGGGAAAAGCTGGCTCCTTGCAGGGAGCCCGATGTGGGACTCATCCCAAGACCCCAGTCCCAAGACCCCAGGATCATGCCCTAACCCAAAGGCAGACGCTCGACCGCTGAGCCACCCAGACATCCCCCAGTGGCATTTCTTTGCTGAATTAATTATGATGATGATGGTTGCCAGATCAAGATTTTCTAACTCCACCATCTCTCTTCATTGGCATTCTGCTGGAAGAAAAACTTTTCTTCTCTCTTCATTTGCTTATTCATTTAGTTAGTTATATCAGTATGGACCCAACAATTCCTACTTATTCTGTGGGTTAAAATCCATTAATACCATCAGTCATTCAGCTGCTCAGATAGTTCCAGATTTGGGCAACAGGAGTCCCTTCAACTTGGGTATTCCAGACTCATCTTGGACTTTCTATGCCCTAACCTGGAGTCAGTCATTTCTAGAAATAAATAATTAATCAATTAATTTTTAAAAAATTAAAATTGGTTCCTTTTACTAAAAATAATATTTAGGAGCCAAGATCTGAACATTAGGCATGCTTATTCTCATTATGGTGTTGCTGCACCTGGGCCTTCACAGGGGCCAAAGGGAGGGAATACATGCATGTGGACACACACACATCTACATCTGTATTTGTTTTCTATCAAAAAATCATGATTCACTTTAGTATCTCAATTCCAATATAGTTTTCTATCTTTCTAGATGGCTCCCTCTTTGACAGTGAGAACCCTGTCTCCTATTTTTCTCAATATATTTATTTATTGGATCATGTTATGGACTGAATTGTCTCCCCAGAATCTGTATGTTAAAGCCCTAAGCCCCCATCACAACCACAGCTCAGAAAGTGACTATATTTGGAGATAGAGACCCTTTAAAGAGGTGATTACATTAAAATGAGGCTATTAGGGACACTTGGGTGGCTCAAGGGTTGAGTGCTCAGGGCATGATCCTGGGCATCCGGGATCAAGTCCTACATTGGGCTCCCTGCAGGGAGCCTGCTTCTCCCTCTGCCTATGTCTCTGCCTCTGTGTGTGTGTGTGTGTGTGTGTGTATCTCACGAATTAATAAATAAATCTTTAAAAAATAAAAATAAATAAATGAGGCTATTAGAGTGGGCCTCAATCCAATGTGACTGGGGTCCCCATAAGAAGAGGGAATTTGGACACACAGAGAAATACCAAGAATGTGCACACAGAGGAAAGACCACATGAGCAACGAGTGAGCAGGTGGCCATCTGCAACTTAAGGAGAGAGGTCTCAGGAGAAACCAATGCAGCCAATTATTTGATCTTGGATTTCTAGACCCTAGAACTATGAAAAATAAATTTCTGTTGTTGAAAGCCACCCTGTCGGTAGCATTTTGTTATGGCAGCTGTAGTAAACTAATACAAATCAATCTCTCTCCCTCACTCCCTCACACATCTAATATGTAACTAGTCTCCGATCACTGCTTCTCACACCCTCCCAGGCCACCCCTCAGATGAGTGGGTATCCACCTTACCCCATTCAGGTTCCGACACCCCATACTGGCTGACCCTGCCACTACTAACATCACTAACATCACTCCCCCGATGTATATGCCCACCTCACCCTACCTAGGCTCTGATTCCCCATCATGGACCACCACTGCCCCCGATGCACCCCCTCCCCTTGTGCCTGTGCCCTCCTTGCCCCACTCAGGCTTTGACACCTGGTGCCAGGCCACTGACATTCTCATCACACAGATGTTTAGCTTGCTTAGCCTTACTCGCTGACTTTTGGACTAAATCTCACCTTCATTCTTCCAAGATACTTTCACCTTTTCCAGGCCAGCCTTCTCTGGGCATCAGTGCCAAATAAAAGAACAGATTAAGCTTCAAGGATGTGTCCAATTTATTACACATATTGCTTAGACCTGAGTCAGCAGGACTGACCTGCAGAAATCAAAACGTTCTCAAGCACACAGACCTGGTCTTATATTTATATAATATAAAAGCCTCTCTTCCTTATTTTCCATCTCCTGACTCAACCCATACCTGGTACCTCACTCAGGTGGTCTGACAGTCTTAGTTCCCTCCACTGTGGTGTCATTATAATCTGGGGACCTGGATGTTTTCTCTCTTAGGTGCTAGGGATGCCAACCAATGTTGAGGAGATCTGAATCTTTCTTCATTTTCCTTAAACTCTGGGGTCTACTTTTGTTGGGGCACAGGCTTCTTTTCCTTAGATTTTTTTTAGTTATATCTACTGATTTCTAAAACATTATTAGACCTTTTACATTTTATTTTACAGCTCATCAGAGTGGGCATGAGGCTGCAGAGATTTGTGTCAAGAACAATCCAATTGCAGGGGTGCCTGGGTGGCTCAGTCAGTTGGACAATCAACTCTTTCTTTTTTTAAAAATTTTTTTAAAGATTTTATTTATTTATTCATGAGAGACACAGAGAGAGAGAGAGAGAGAGAGGCAGAGACACAGAGGGAGAAGCAGGCTCCATGCAGGGAGCCCGACGCGGGACTCGATCCCAGGACTCCAGGATCACACCCTGGGCCAAGGGCAGGCACTAAACCACTGAGCCACCCAGGGATTCCCCTGGACAATCAACTCTTGATTTTGTCTGGGATCATCTCAGGGTCATGGGATCAAGCCCTGCATTGGGCTCCACACTCAGTGGGGAGTCTGCTTGAGATTCTCTCTCTCCCTCTCCCTCTGGCCCTCCCCAACTTCCCACACACACACACTCTCTCTCTCTCTCAATAAAATAAATAAATATATCTTAAAGGAAAAAAATAAAGAAAAATCAGATCGTAGAGAGTAGCAGAGCTAAGAGATGATGTAGTTCTCAGGAGGCAGAGGGAAAAAATCACCTGGGTTCCTGACATTCCAGTTTACACTTCCAGTACCTTCTTATAGGTCCGACTACGCCCAGAATCCACTAAATGCTCCTTCAGCTTGTGCTAGCCTGATTGGGATTCTGGGGCTTTGCACAGAGAGGTGTGTCTTGGACATTCATTTATCTGCAAATCTTAGTCCATCCAGCCAAAAACTTTGTCATCTAAAACCAGTGCCTACACCGCTTCATGCTGGATGGTCCAGCCGATCTTCAATGAGAAGCACCTATTTCCGTAGCAATCTCTCATTCACATAAATTCAGTATTCTCTGCCAACCATCTAGCTGTGCACAATCTCAGGGTTTGTAGAGGCTGGTTTAGTGAAGGAACCAATGGATTTTATCACAACATATATTCTTTGCATATTGCGCTGCGATGGACCCTATTCATTCTGAAGATCTCCTAGATGGCTCAGCCAATCTGCAGCACCTACAATGCATATTTATTGAGCACCAGAGAGTGCAATCTCTGACAAGGAAACCAACTCAGGTCTAGTTCCTTAATAGGGCATTGCTCAGACTGCTACCCCTTTAGGCAGTGTGCTTTCATTTGCACTACCATATTACCTTAACTTACTCAAAATTTCGGAAACCTGAAAAATGACTCTAAATCACAGACCCCAGTTCCCTTATCTCACTCATTTTTATTCCTCTTGGAATTTATGTCCCGACTTCACAAGTCTAAGAATGATTGCTCTGGCTGCCTGCACTGCACGACCTGCTGGGGGCTGGAAGCCCCAGCTGTGCTTTCTCTGCCTCTGACACCTCCCCTGGCAATAAACAGAACTCTATTAGGGCTTCCCTAATGGCTCCTGAAGCAATGGGCAACACTGCAGCTCATTAATAGTGGCACTATCACCGTGGGGCTAGAGGGAAGAAATGTTTATTTGGTTCCAGAAAATGAGCCAACCCCACCATTAGACAATGCCCACAGAGGTGAGGTGAGAAGAAGCCATTTATAGAAAGAGCAGCTTATTTTGCTGAAATCTCCACTACAAGATGAAGCGGTTAAAGCCATTGCAGCAAAAGTCACCCACCATGGCTGACACTGAGCCTTGTAGGAAGGAGCTGCCTCTTCAGGGGAGGTAGAAAATCACCCCCAGGCCTCAGAATGGGAAGGCAGATGACTGGAAAACCTTCCTCTACAATTCTCCCTTGCCTTCCCAGCTTTCTCAAGGAGGTCCCCAGCTAAGCTGCTGGGTCTCCCACTATGGACAAGAAGGGTTTGTTTTTTGGTGTGGGGGTGGGGGGAGCATTTGCATTTGGTTTCACTGAAGTCTCAAGCATTCCTGTGGGTCAGGCAAGGCTCTAAGGATCCAAGTGCATTTAACCCTCACTCTGAAGTAGATATCCTTGGTAGCCTCATCGTTCAGTTGGGGAAACTGAGGCTCAGAGAGACTAATTAACATGCCCAGGGGCCCACAGCTAACCTATAAAGGAACAAGAATTTGGACACAGGCTGACTGGTCCCATAGCACACAGTCTTAACTCTAGGCTGTATTTCTAGTGATGGCCAACATCCAACAATAATAGGCAACATTTATTAAAGTGTCTTCCTTCCAATACACAAGACACCTTCAAAGATGTCGCCACATTTATCCATAGGGTAATACTTTTCTAATCTGGAAAGGTGTGGTCTAGGTAGTCAAATTTGGGACAGAACATGGTGTGAAAGCATGTGGCATTCAATGTGGATTTATCTGAGAAATGCGGGCTAAAGAGTTTTATGTTAGCCCTCTAGAGTTTTCTGATTTTCTACATATGTGATCCCAGAAAAGCTTAATCCAGTCCCTTCTGTCCTCTCCTGAGGTCAGGAACAACACGCCCATCAGATTTTTTAAATGCCTCCCCAGGTGCTTGCACGCAGAGGTTCTTGATAAAACAGGTTGTGCTTCAAGTCTTTATCTCCTAGGACTAGGCTGAAGCCAGTTCTTGCCTGCTCCCTCCTTTATGTCCCCTAAAGGCAATCCCCGCCCCCATCAGTGTTAAATACAAATTCAAAAGCCAAAGAAACCAGGGATGCAGTAAGATTTGGAACAATTACATGCCTCATTCCCCCCTCCCCCCCCCTTACTCTGCAGGATTTTATTCCTCCTTCTCTCAAACTATACCTTCTTATGCCTCTAATAAGCTCTTGTCACTGATAAAGCCAGTCACGGGAAACATCCTTTTAACATTCTTCTAGCTTGCCCAGGAAATGAGTGATGCTCATTGAAGGTACGGCAAAGTACTCTTCCTGCAGGCCCCTTCTCATTCTCCAATCCAGGACACCCTGGGAAGACCCCAGGCTTGCAAATGCTTAGTAGAGGGGGAGAAAAGTTTTAGGAATTATTTGAAGAGCCCTCCAAATGGAAGCACAGTTCTCAGCACCAAGTAGACAGGGTAATAAAAGAAGGTGGAAAAGGTAGGTTCCAGCAGTAACCTGTGTTTCCAAGAAGAGCCTCCATTGACTCCCAGTGACTGAGATCTCTCCCTAGGAGGTGAAGAATGGGGAAATGCACAGCCAAGGATGAAGCCTGATGAAGGAATTACAGTCTGTATTATTCTTTAAAGCCCAAAATGGAATTACTTACATAAACTGGATGCTGGGGGGGAGGAGCCACTGGTAGAGTCACAACGGCAGGCATACCACCCCCCATATAGCACAGCACAAGCTACTTAGCCCTCAAGTCAGGGGCAGGACAAGAAGGCAATCGATTCTGCACTCAATTCTTGAAAGACAAACCTGGCTACTGTTTTCCTTTTTTAACTGATCAGACTGAGTTTTTGAAAATCATATTGTGTAAGAATATACATTGACTTGAAAATAAAAATGGTTCACAAAAATTGTTTAAACAAAAAGAATCATTTCCTCAAAGAATAAGATCCAGCTCAGATGGTTCAACAGACTTTCATGATGGAACTATTAACAAAGGTAGAAGCAGGGTAAAGAATAACAAGATCGTTAGGGTACCATTATGCTAGCAACATTGGGAAGTTATAACTATCAAGGAGCTTCAAGGAACAAGGGGGAGAAAATGGAATTTCTGGAGTTCAATGAGAGCTGAACCCCAAGGAGGGCCCACTGCCAAAAAATACATCCCAAAGCAGGAAGAGATTTCTCTCTCCCCTCACCCACCTATCTCCTAGTGGTCAAACTCAATCGGAAAGCCAGCAGCAGAGGAGCTAAGTAATGCATTGTGTGGGTATGCCTGGAGCAGGGCAAAGAAGGATGGAGAGTAGGGCATGAAGACAATGATCCACACATCACCAACCCACAGTAGCACCCCACCCCAGTCCCTTCTCATCCCATTGTCCTATTTTTCCATTGCATCTGGTTTTATTTTTATCTCTTTGTTCCCTCTGTTCCACCATTAGAATGTAAGCTCCTTGAAAGCAGGGATTTTATCTGTCCAAAACTATATCCCCACATGGAATATTGGGACCCAAAAATGAGGAAAGCATCCTCTTTGGAGAGGGGTGGAGAGTATGGCCCAGCACAGGTTCTCAGAGCATGTCTGGGGTTAGGAGGGCATCTGCACTGGGAAAGAAATTGGAAAGCAGAGACTCCTATATGCCTGGCTACATCCAGGACTGATCAAATAAGTGAAAAAACTTAAGATAATTCACTGCTGGGGCACCTGGATGACTCAGTCAGTTAGGTGGCTGACTTCGGCGAAGGTCATGAACTCAGAGGTCTTAGGATCAAGACCCTAGTCAGGCTCCCCACTCAGTAGAGAGTCTGCTTCTTCCTCTCCCTCTGCCCCTCATCTTGCTTTCTCTCAAATAAATAAATAAAATATTTTTTAAAAAAAGATAAGTCATTTAGAGAAGATACAAATATGGAAAAAGGAGAAAATTTGATGAGCTCCATGGTAATGAATTGAAGGTATTGGTGTGAATTCATGGTTTCCAAAATAGACAGATAGATGTACAAGTAAATATGGATGTAAATGTGTATATGAGTTTATGTGTACATTGTGTGTGGAAGTGTGTGGGTGTATATACCCAACTGTGACCTTGAGTGGGCCTTGCAAGAGGGACACCCTAATAGCAATGAGCTATTATATAACTATATGGTAGCAATGCTTAACATTCAAATCTTGGCTTCTAAATACCACTGTCCACTAAATGGCACTAGGAACCCTTAGAGAAATAACTCATTTCAGGCCTGGGACAGGGGAAGTTTAAGAGGAGCTCACATCTTTTGCCAGAAAAGAATGATCAAAGAGTAATGAGGACATGTCAAAAGGACACAGAAATCAGTTTGAAGAGTTTCTACTAGCCATACTGAGACTATTTTAGCATAAAAATAAACAATGATGAGAATAGATTTAACCCATCAAATAACATAGGAAACTCTGGGCCCATTAATCAAGTGATTAATTGAATTGCTTGATAAAGAATAGAATATTTACAGACTCACAAATGCTAACCAAATTACTAAAAAAAATAAATTAATGTTTTACTATGGTTATGTAAGATGTTATAGGGGGAATTATAGGAAGGGTACAGGGACTTCTTTATATTATTTTTGCAACTTCCTGTGAGTCTATAATTATTTCAAAATTTAAAATAAGTTTTAATTTAAAAAAAGTAACTTTACATTAGAGAAGCCTGTTTGACCATTACCTTAATCAAGAAGTGAAAGTTAACATCATCCATAATGAGTCAAATGAAAACTATGTGCCACCTCATAGGATGCAACGGGAAGAACACAGTGTCACCTCTGATTTTCCTCTTAAAGATACAGTCTGAATCTAATACTGGAAAACATTAGACAAACCAAAAATGAAGGGCCAAATTGAGAGACATTTTACAAATTAACTGGCTTGCAATCTTCAAAAGTTTCAAGGTCATTAAAATTAAAGAAAGATTGAGGAACTATTCTAGACTAAAGGAGATTGGAGACATAACTTGAATACAGCATGTGATTCTGAACTGGATCCTTTTGCCATAAAGAAAATTATTAGGACAGTGGGTGATTCTTGAGTGGGGCCAAGGATTAGATTGTAGAAAAATGCTGAAATCCTGATTTTGATGGTTATATTGTAGAGATATATATGTATATATATCTATATACACTGTGGTTATACTGTTGAAAACGCAAACTAAAAGTATTCCAGTGTGAAATTCCTCTGTATTACAGTTGGAATTTTCTATTAGTTTGTCACTGCTTCAAAATGAAGTTTTTAATTATTAAAAAATATATATATAACTACATTCCCAGCATCTGGAACAGGCATGGCATTCCAAATGCTCAATAGATATTTGAACGAATTAATGAACTATGTAAACAAGTACAACAAACACATGCTTAGAAATAAAGACATCCAAATACTAACAGAGCTTTTTTCAAGGAATGGATTTATCATAGGTAATTTGGGTTTGTTTATTTGTTTTTTTTTTTTACTTTGTGCTTTTCTTTTCATAAATTTTGCATCAAGCATATATTATTGTTAAATTGGTCATGCTGCTCACTAGCTAAGAATAACACTTCAGAAGCACTACAAGTCTTGTCCTTGAGTTTGGGGGTTCCAACACTTGATATTATCAGTTACTTAGACCAGATCCTTAGAGAGTGCTTCATTCAGTACAGGAGCACCTGGCTGGCTCGGTTGGTTAAGTGTCCAACTTTTCATCTCAGCTGAGGCCTTGATCTCAGGGTCATCAGTTCAAGCCCTGTGTTAGGCTCTATGTCCAGCAAGAAAAAAAAAGAAAAAAAGAAACCACTTTAGTGCATCCAAGTACATAGAATATTAATTATTTATTAATTATTGGTGGGATATGTATCTTCCTAGTTTCTATAATATTCTTGCCCATTACCCAAAGCTCTCTCCTTTCTAGAATCACGTTTCCTGGATAGTAGAAGCAGTCATCAGCATTTTGGTGAACATGTAGTCAAACAAAGAGTCGGAGAGTCTTGTATGATAAGTAATTCTCATTAAGGAAAGAACTGGTCAATTATTCTGGATGCAGAGTTCCAGTGACCAGGACATTAGATACTACTGGCTAAACGTTGATAAATTCTGATTAAAAGGATACATTTTCTGCACTTGGGGTAGACTGTTATCACTTAATGGATGTGTTAATTTCCATTTTTCCTTTATTGATGATTATATTTTGCCTCAGTGTCTCCATGATGGGATGTGATCAGCATTCTAGCTTCTTTAGCAACATATTTACAGTTCACCTCTTAAAATGAGTAGCTTCTGCAGTTGGTTGCTGTACATAATGTTCATTTGTTTTAATTAACACCTAAATTTTATATTTTAATAGGCAATATATTCACATGGTCAAAATTCAAAAGGCACAATGGGACATATGGTCATCCCTGTCTCCTAACCATCTTGGTCACCACCTTAGAAGTAATTGATATTATCAGTTTCCTGTATATCATTCCAAGGAGATAAACATGCACACACAATACACACACACAGACATTTTTCACCCTCTGTAGAACTTTCCATGCTGTTCTTCACCTTGCTTTTTTTTTTCACCAAAAATCTATCTTGGGGGTAGTTTTATATCAGTATATAAAGAGCCACCTTATTCTTATTCTTGTCTTTTTTCAGTGCACAGTATTCCACTGAATGAATGTACTATCATTTTTTAAACTAGTCTCCTAGACCTGCCCTACGACCCAGCAATTGCACTGTTGGGGATTTATCCCAGAGATTCAGATGCAATGAAACGCCGGGACACCTGCACCCCGATGTTTATAGCAGCAATGTCCACAATAGCCAAACTGTGGAAGGAGCCTCGGTGTCCATCAAAAGATGAATGGATAAAAAAGATGTGGTTTGTGTATACAATGGAATATTCCTCAGCCATTAGAAACGACAAATACCCACCATTTGCTTCAACGTGGATGGAACTGGAGGGTATTATGCTGAGTGAAGTAAGTCAATTGGAGAAGGACAAACAGTGTATGTTCTCATTCATTTGGGGAATATAAATAATAGTGAAAGGGAATATAAGGGAAGGGAGAGGAAATGTGTGGGAAATATCAGAAAGGGAGACAGAACATAAAGACTCCTAACTCTGGGAAACGAACTAGGGGTGGTGGAAGGGGAGGAGGGCGGGGGGTGGGGGTGAGTGAGTGACGGGCACTGAGGGGGACACTTGATGGGATGAGCACTGGGTGTTATTCTGTATGTTGGTAAATTGAACACCAATAAAAAATTAATTTATAAAAAAATAAACTAGTCTCCTACTGATGGACATTAAGAAAGCTTTCAAACTTTCACTATTACACAATGTTCCATTTACATAAGTCATTTTGCACATAAGCAAACATTTTTTGGATCAAATCCTAGCAGTGTAATTGCTGGGTCAAAGGTATATGCATTTTTTATTTTGATAGTATTGATAGGTTGCCAAAGTATCTCCCTTAGAGGTTGTAGGAGAGCCTTACTGAGCACTAATAAAATTCTGGATTTTGCTAATCTGGTTATGAAAAAGGACATACCAGAGAAGGGTTTGTCTTTTAAGATTTTATTTATTTATCTGAGAGAGAGAGAGAACAGGGGAGGAGCAGAATGAGATGAGCAGAGGGATAGGGAGAGGGACAAGCAGACTCTGCACTGAGCATGAAGCCCCACATAGGGTGCAATCTCATGACCCTGAGATCATGACCTGAGCCAAAATCAAGACTGAGCCACTCAGGTACCCATCAGGAGTTTTAAACCACATTTTACTTATATTGAGTGACAGTGGGATCCCTTCATTTTTACTTCCTTTTCTGTATAGTTGGTATAGATGCTTTCATTTTTTTTTAAGATTTTATTTATTTATTCATGAGAGACAGAGAGAGATGGGGGTGGGGGGCAGAGACACAGGCAGAGGGAGAAGCAGGCTCCATGCAGGGAGCCCAATGTGGGACTCGATCCCAGGACCCTGGGATCTCGCCCTGGGCTGAAGGCAGCGCTAAACCGCTGAGCTACCTGGGCTGCCCAATTCTGTTCATTTTTCTATTGAGATTATTTTTGAAGTACTTTATATATTAAGAAAATCACTTTTCTGCGATAGGAGTTAAAGATATTTTATACCAAACTAAGTGTCTTTTGACTTTCAGTAGTTTTTGCCCTGAGAGCACAAATTCTGGAACCAGACTGCCAAAGTTTAAATCCTGGCTCTGCCACTCACTGACTGTGTGACTTAACCTAGGACTCAACTAATCAGTGAAGTGGTACTATTATTAGTAGTACCTATCTCACACTGTTGTCCTAATGAAAAGAATGAATATATAGAAAAGTCTTAGAAAATAGAAGGCATATGACAAGGAATACATGGTTTTTTTCTTTTTAATGTAGTCAAATTTAATGTTGTTCATTTTATTTTTATTTTTTTTAATGTTCATTTTATTTTTTTTATTTTTTTTTATTTTTTATTTTATTTTTTTTTATTATTTATTTATTTATGATAGTCACACAGAATGAGAGAGAGAGGCAGAGACACAGGCAGAGGGAGAAGCAGGCTCCATGCACCGGGAGCCCGACGTGGGATTCGATCCTGGGTCTCCAGGATCGCGCCCTGGGCCAAAGGCAGGCGCTAAACCGCTGCGCCACCCAGGGATCCCCCCTAATGTTCATTTTAGATGCAAAACTCTTATTTGCCTTGGCTTCAAATTCTGGAGGTGAAATTTAAAAAAAAAAAAGAATTAAAAAATATTTTATTTATTTATTAATGAGACACAGGCAGAGACACAGGCAGAGGGAGGAAAAGCAGGCTCCATGCAAGAAGTCAGGTGCAGGGCTCGATCCCAGAAATCCAGGATCACACCCTGAGAAAAAGGCAGACGCCCAACCACTGAGCCACCCAGGCGTCCCAGGAATTATTTTTTTCTTTAAACATTTATTTATTTTAGAGAGAGAGTGTGAGCAGGGGAAAGGGCAGAGGGAATGGGAAAGGGAGACTCTCAAGCCGACTCCACACTAAGCATGGGCCCGACCCTCGGTTCGAACTCATGACACATGAGATCATGGCCCGAACTGAAATCAAGAATCCATCCCTCAACCTACTGAACCACCCAGGAGCCCCTATTTTTGCTTTTGATGGTAATATGCACCATCCAGATATCCAGCCTTCCTCATAACAGAGGCTGCTTAATCCATGGACATGTAGACCAAGCCGTGAGGTGCTTTATAGTCACCACATCTGCTCCTCACTACAACTCTTCAGTATAGATCGTCATCCTCATTTTATCTATGAGGAAACTGAGGCTCACAGAGGCCAAATGACTCACTCAAGACCAAGTTCCTTTTGTGCCTTGATTTGTAAATGTTCTCTAACCTTTTTTTTCTCAGGTGTGCCTGTTGCAGATGGCGAAGGCAGAAGCTGTGCCTGAGCCCCCAGCTGTCCGGCTGCGGCCATTCACTCCGCAAGCCCCAAGCCAACTCCTTCCTGACCTTCTCCAGTGACCCTAGCTCTTCAGTTTACAATCCCCTTTGACTCCTCCCACAAAGTTCAACAAGCCTTGCAGCTCCTCCCTCCTCTGAAGTGTCTCCCATCTACATTCCGGTCCATCCCAGCGGCCACCACTCGGCTTCAGTCCTCACTACTTTTCACCGAGTTGCTGCAATAAGCTCCTAAGGAGGCTCCCCGCCGACTTGCACAAGTCTCTCCCACTGTGCTGCCTGGGTGACCGCTCCAAAGTGCAGCCCTAGTCCCGCACTCCCCAACTCTCAGACCTTCCGGGTCTCTCGGCCAGCTCCTACCCCTGACCTTTGACCCAACCTACCCAGCAGGGTTTTGCTTCCAGGACTCCCCTCCCATCCAGCCAAAATAAATGCCTCACTATTCCTTGAACAGGCAGGTGGTTTATTCAGCTCAGAATTTCTCTCTGCCTTCTCTTCTGGGCCACTCAAGCTTCACAACGCTGTCCTTTATTCAGACTATACTCACTTCTCATTCCGCTTACCACCTCTCCCCATTCCACACCCTGCATTTGTTTGTAAACTCCTTGAGAGCTTAAATTCTACCTTCTTTATTATTGACTGAAATGCTTTCACACTGAGATACAACTGATAAACCACACAACCTATTTTCTAACCCGTCCAGCCACTCAGAGGGACCTGGGTTAACAAGGCACGTGGTGTGCCAGGCCTGGTAGTGGCAACAACCAAGCCCAGCCTATTTGTATAAATTTTTTTTCTTTCTTTCCTTTTTAACCAACCCCTGCCCCCACCACCACCACCAAGCCTGCCTGTTTGAACCCAGCCAGATCTTCTCACAAAACCATCACTTCTGGCCAAGTGCCCATTGCAAGCTTCTAAAAGTTCTGAGAGCTGTCAGCTCGTAACTGGAACAGGGACAGCACAAAGAGAACATTCTGGAAATATTAGTCGTACAAACAAACTTTGCCTTGGAGAGAACATCAGGACATCAGATCAACTTCATGGTTCAAAAGAAGAAATGAAGGCACAAAAAAGAAGAAGAGACTCGTCCTAGGTCATAGAGCAAAGCAGGAAAACAGAGCTAGACTTAGAAGTGACCTTCCTTGACGGCCGTCCAGACCACGCTCCTCTGCACCTTGGAGCCATACACACCTAGGGTCAGCAGCCTCGGCTGCTGAGGTCACCTGAGGTCACTGCCCAAGACGTCACCACCTGTTTTTTTTCTCCCTCACCTCAGAGACGCCTTTGTCTTTCCCACAGTAACATCTTTCCTCCCCTCGAAATCTCAGCTTTAAATATAGTAGCCCAAGGCAGCAGGAGGACGACTCCCGGCGGGACCAACTGGCTGCGGAGAGCGAAGGTATCCGCTGCTGGGTCGGGTACCACTCCTTCAGAGACACCGCCTCCTCGGAGCTTCCGGGGTCGGGACTCCGCCCCCGGCCCGCCAGGCCCCGCCCCCAGCGCGCCAGGCCCCGCCCCAGACTCGCCCGCCTCCTCGCCTGGCATGGGAGGAGCCGAGGCTCCAGTCTCCGCCCTCCCCCTAAGACCCACCCTATTGGCGTAGACAGCCAGAAGCCGTGTCCAATGAGGAGGAGGGGGCGGCCTCCTAGTCCTATCCGCTGCGACAACACAAAAAACGGACGCAACTAACTGGCCGACGCTACAGCGTGGTCTTTCCGGGTCCTCCGTCCACGCGTATCCCGTACGCCTGCCGGCCCCGGGCCTGAGGAGAGCCGGAAAGGACCGTCTGGTGAGTCAGTGTGTGCCGGCAGCGGCGGCCGTTGGCGTCGGCCCGGGGCTGCCGCTGCTCCCCGCACCGAGCGCGGGGTGGGCTGGGCCGTGGGGGAAGGCCCGAGAAAGGGGCGGGGAGCCGCGGAGCACGTGCGACGCCGGCCTGACCGTGGCGTGGGTCGGTGGGGGGGGGGGGGCTGGGCCGGCCCCGCGGCGAGGGGAGCCCCCGCCCGTCCCGTCGGTTGGGTTCTGCAGCCGTAAACGCGGGGGTGGGGGGCACCCCGAGGGGGCGTCCTGTTGAGCCTCGTTGCTGAGCGTGGCACCCAGCACCTGCCGTGTCGGGACCGGGCAGCCTCGGCGGCCGTTTCCCTGAAAGTTGAGGCGGTGAGAACGGCTGCCGCTCCCTGAGCGTGGACCGAGAGCTCGGCGCCGGGCTGACTGCCTCGCGAGCCTCCAGGTTTCCCCCCTGCAGCCCTGGGAGGTGGGTCCCTCCGTCGGGCGCCGGCGGAGGCCTCGTGAGGTTTCGCTTGCGCGCCCCCTGCCGCCCTAGTCGGTGCCGGAGCCCGGGTGCGAACCCGCACGCGGAGCTGCGAGCCGGCGGGAGAGCCCCTCTACGGACTCGGGCTCTCAGGGTCCCCGAGGCCTCGTCACCCCCCGCCGCCGCCGGCCTCAGCCGCTTTCCCCCAAGGCCGTGGGGGTGGCCTGCGGTCCCCCTCTCTAGACTCGGACAACGGGGAGGAAAGAAATCTGTGAAAACTTCCTGGAGGAAACAAAATTCCAAACACACACACACACCCGCGAAGTTCTGTTTTAAATAACAATGGAAATTACGGTTGAGGTGGCGTTCTGCGGCAGGGGCGGAATTTCTTTTCCACCACTCTTCGTGTCCTGCTGGGTAAGATAACTTAGACCTGGAAGCCTCAGTTTCCTCGTTTGTAAAAAATAGTCATAAAAAAAAAAAAAAAACTCAAGGTGGGCAAGGCGAGCTCCTTGTAGGGGCCATTTTGTGTTGGGCTTTACAAGCTATTCAGCATTCGCCTTTTCCATATTACAGTCCAGGAGTCTGCGTCATCGTAATTACCCTGTTGGGTGTTTTTTTTTTTTTTTTTTTTTAGGATGTTTCTCACTTTTATTTTTATTGTTTTTAAGATTTTATTTATTCATGAGACATAGAGAGGCAGAGACACAGGCAGAGGGAGAAGCAGGCTCCATGCAGGGAGCCTGACAAAGGACTCGATACCAGGTCTCCAGGGTCACGCCCTGAGCTGAAGGCGGTGCTAAACCGCTGAGCCACCCAGGCTGCCCTGTTTCTCACTTTTAAATATTATAGTTAGTAAATCTTTTTTGTTTTTGAGATATAATTCACACTGTAAAATCCACCGTTTTAAAGGATACAGTTCGGTGGGTTTTGTAGGATATTCACAACGTTGTGTGACTCTCACCACGATCTTCTTCCAGAACATTTTTATCACCCCAGAAAAAAAACCCTGTGGCCCATGCAATTCAGAGGAACGTTGTTGGGCTCCAGGCCAGATATGGAGGCCCAGCTGCTAGGGCTCCCAACCTGAGGTCTTAAGTAGAAAAGATGGAGCCTCTTCCCACCCTGAATTTCAGCCCTGGGCTGAAGTAAGGAAAGCCAGAGGCCTGCGGGCTCCCAGCACCCTTGCTAAGCTAACACCCCACCCCCACCCCCAGGCTGCCCCACAACCCTGAGGCATGAGGTAGCAAGGTAGGCATCTTGGGAAAGGTGCAGGGCCAGTTATCCAAGAAACTGGGATGTTCCAACCACAAGCTTTTGGGAGAGCTCTACCAAATCTTGGAGGTTGCAGTGGGGAGAACTGTCCCACTGCAAGGCAAAACCACCTTCCCAGGGAGATCCCATAACTGGGCCACTAGAGAGAGCATAGATTTGTGTTTTGTTTTGTTTTGTTAATTTTTTTTTTTGAAATTGGCTTTTTTCTTTTTTTTTAAGATTTTATTTATTCATGAGAGACAGAGAGAGAGAGAGGCAGAGACACAAGCAGAGGGAGAAGCAGGCTCCACGCAGTGTTCCTGACATGGGACTCGATCCAAGCTCTCCAGGATCATACCCTGGGCCGAGGGCGGCGCTAAACCGCTGAGCTACTGGGGCTGCCCCCCCCCCTTTTTTTTAATTCACGAGAGACACAGAGGGAGCGCAAGGCAGAGACACAGGCAGAGGGAAAAGCAGGCCCCGTGCAGGGAGCCTGATGTGGGACTCGAACCTGGGACTCCAGGATCCTGCCCTGGGCTGAAGGCAGGTGCTAAACTGCTGAGCCCCCCAGGGAGATCCTTGATTTGAAGCAGGAGCTGAAAAACTCCGAAATTTGCCAAACTTCAGGATTATCAACAAGGTAAAGGTTCATACTTGGAGCCGGAGGAGGTGAACCTTTGAAAACTCTTAAAACCAAGGTAAAAATGAAATGGGATGACTTCACAACAACCATAATGGCAAGGAATGGACAGGCTAAACTGATTTAGAAAGGACAACTCTGCAAACCCATCTTATGGGCATGTGGATGGAACCCAGTTAAACAGGCAGCCACAGGGATGCCTGGATGGCTCAGCGGTTGAGCATCTGCCTTCGGCTCAGGGCATGATCCAACGGTCCTGAGATCGAGTCCCACATCATGCTCCCTGCATGGAGCCTGCTTCTCCCTCTGCCTATGTCTCTGCCTGCCTCTCTCTCTGTCTCTCATGAATAAATAAATAAAATCTTAAAAAAATAAATAAAGAACAGGCAGCTACAGTGGGTGCTATCCAAACAGCTTTCATCTGGAGAAAGCTATTGGCAGTTCTGAAGAGCAAAAAATAAAGGATACCAGCACTGTATTTCCATTTTATCACTACTGAAATTCTGTTTCACGGCAAAGCATTAGAGGTATACACAGCTGCCTACCAAGATGTGCCAAAGGTTGGTGAGGAAGATTTATAGGTCTTTCAGAAGCTCTGGGTATCCACTAGATTATCCACCACATGTAGATAACGTTAAGAGTGTTACCCAACAATCCATCTCCGCCAGTAACTCCAGAAACCAACAGGAAAGCTTTGGTGCCCCGTGAGGCCAACTGCTCCGTCCCCAGGAATACCGAGAGGGCTGGACAAATCAAAAGCATAGCTCCTACCTAGATTTGCCAATACTCTTGCCGAACAAACTTGGATAAACTTCTCTCAAGAGATCTTTCTTTGGAAAAGAAAAATTTAAGTGCCAGCAGCCAGAGGAGGTGGCAGGCTCAAGTCTTGACTGACCTCTCAGCCCGAAAGATGGACACCTAGAGTTTTATAGGGAGATGTGCAGAGAGGTATGTGTGAACAGACAGAACATGTGATCACAGGTGGGGGGGTTATAATGTGTGCGTCATATGATCGTGGGCAGGGAGGTGATGTGTGGGATGTGGTTTTCTAGGCATTCTGTTGCTTTTGGGGCTTTTCTGGCCAAGCATTTAAAATGTTCTGGTCTTGCAAAACCTCTTTATCAATGCCTCAAAAAACTATGATAAGAAATAAGAACAATAGGTTTCAGTTAGAGCTTGAGTTAGGCAGTCCTGTTTTTCTGGTTTCTGACAAGAACAAATTTAGATTCAGAGTTTTCAGAGATCGCTGTCAGCTAAATGTGTATCTGGAACAGGACAGGTATCCATCTGTTGACTAAGAAAGAAACAACAAGCAGTTGATTGAAATGTTACAGAAGAAAACTAAATTTTCTTATACTCCTTTCCATTTTCATCTTAAAATGACTCAGAATCCAGGATTACAGTAGTACCCCTTATCCAGGGGACACATTCCAAAGCCCCCAATGGATGCCTAAAACCATGGATAGTAAAAAACTTATGTTTTCTCCTATACAGACATACCTGTGATAAAGTTTAATTTATAAATTAGGCACAGTAAGAGTTGAACAACAATAACTGGTAATAAAATAGAACAGTTACAACAATATACTGTGATACAAGGTATGTGAACGTGGTCTGTCTCAAAATACCTTCTTGTACTGTAGTCACCCTTCTGTGATGATGTGAGATGATAAAATGCCTACGCGATGAGACGACATGTAGATGTTGTGACACAGCATTAGGCTGTTACTGATCTCCTGATGATCTGAGGGTACATCCGGAGGAGAATCATCTGCTTCTGGATCTGATGGAGGATAACTGAACCCAGGGAAAGTGAAACTGTGGGTCAAGAGATGTGCTGTACTGAATTGTAAAACTTTATACTGGCTTGCCATGTTAAACCTCAAAATGAAATACCACTGAAAATAGGGGAAGAAAATTTAAGGAAGTTTCTGCTGATGTAAATGAAAGTTTTAAAAAATATATATACCTAGTCATTTTAACCTCTTTGTGATATGTGGTCTTTTTGTATAATCCGCCCCCCCCCCTTTTTTTTTAAAGATTATGGATTTCTTTTTTTTTTTAATTTTTTATTTTTATTATTTTATGATAGTCACACAAAGAGAGAGAGAGAGAGGCAGAGACAGAGGCAGAGGGAGAAGCAGGCTCCATGCACCGGGAGCCCGACGTGGGATTCGATCCGGGGTCTCCAGAATCGCGCCCCGGGCCAAAGGCAGGCGCCAAACCGCTGCGCCACCCAGGTATCCCAGATTATGGATTTCAAAGTGTTTCATATTATTGCACTGCTCCTGGTTGGGAGTGCTACAGTAAGTAGATAACAGAAGCCAAAAAAAAAAGAAAAAAAATCTACCAATTCAGTTAGTTTCTTTTAGGTCAACTCCAGAAAAGGATCCTACCTAGTTGTTCTGATTTAAAAATTCTATTTCATGGGGTGCCTGGGTGTATCAGTCAATGAAACATCCAACTCTCCATTTTGGCTCAGGTCATGATCTCACAGTTGTGAGTTTGGGCCCTGCATTGGGCTCAGTCCTGGGCATGGAGCCTGCTTAATAATTCTCTCTCATCCCTCTGTCCCTCAACCTCCCCCTCTCTTAAAAAAAAAATTCTTGGGATCCCTGGGTGGCGCAGCGGTTTAGCGCCTGCCTTTGGCCCAGGGCGCGATCCTGGAGACCCGGGATCGAATCCCATGTCGGGCTCTCGGTGCATGGAGCCTGCTTCTCCCTCTGCCTATGTCTCTGCCTCTCTCTCTCTCTCTCTCTCTCGCTCTCTCTCTCTGTGACTATCATAAATAATTTTTTTAAAAAATTTAAAAAAAATTCTTTATCTTGCAGTGTTAAGTAAAAAGACAAGTTTTCTTTTTTTTTTAAACTTTCACTGAAACATGAAGTCTCATCATTTGATCTGTATGTTTACCTTTCAGTGTATATGTAATCAAACAGAATAAAGGAAATACGAAACTAATATATCAGTATTTTATGAATGCACAGGCATAAATTTTAGTTTAAATAGAAGTCACATTCAACCTAATTCTGGTTTTAAAACAAAACTGGCATACTGAAGTATTGTATATGTGACTATTGCTTTTGCTACCAAAGCTTGTTGTAATCTGGTGGCATGTTGCCTGTGAAAACAATGTAATCAGTCTTAATCAATTAACTTGGGATGAGTGGGGAACATACTTACTCATAACGGAAAAATAGTCTCCCAAGAAGCTTCTTTCAAAAAAAAAAAAAAAAAATCTTTGAGGGTACAGAGATCTTTGTGCCAGTTAGTCACTCCCCATTTTCTGCCTTCTCTTCCCCTACTCTCTTCCCCTACTCTCAGCCCCCTGGAAACCACCTCTTCTTCCCCCTCTCTCCTCCCTGTCTCTCTGTATCTGAACTTGCCTATTCTGGAGATTTCATGTACATTGATTCATAGAATATGTGACCTTTTGTGTCATCCCTTTGTGTCTGGCTACTTTCATTTAGCATAATGTTTTCAAGGTTTGTCCACATTGTAGCAAGCATCAGTACTTCACTCTTTTCATGGTTGAACTCTGTTGTACAGATGTGGCACATTTGGTTTATCCATTCACCAGTCGATGGAAATTTAGGTTTCTACTTTGAGGCAATTAATTATGAATAGTGCTGCTATGAATGGTACCAAATTTTTGTATAGCTCTGTGTTTTCATTTCTGCTGGGTTTTGCTAAGTCATGTAACTGTTGAACCTTTGGAACAACTGCCAAACTTTTTTCCAAACTGGCTGCAGAATTTTGCCTTCCACCAGTAATGTATGAGGTTTCTCTACATCCTCAACCAATACTTGTTATCTGACTTTTTTGATTGTAGCCACCCTGGTAGGTATGAAGTGGTATCTTACTGTGGTTTTGATTTGCATCTACTTAGTGACTAATGATGTTGAGCAACTTTTCATTTTCTAAGTGGCCATTTGTATGTCTGAAAAAATGTCTTTAATTGTTTTATTATTATTATTCAGTTGGGTTATTTTTCCTGTTATTTATATATTCTGGATACTAGATCCTTATCAAATATAGAATTTAAAAATAATTTTCTTGGGGTGCTTGGGTAGCTCAGTCAGTTAAGCACCTGACTCTTGATTTAAGCTCAGGTCATGATCATGGGGTAGTGAGACTTAGCCCTGTGTTGGGCTCTATGCTCAGTGGTGAGTCGGCTTGAGATTCTCTCCTTCCCTACCCCCTTCCCCCATTTGAACACCTGCTCTTGCTCTCAGATAAGTAAGTAAATCTTTAAAAAATATAAAAATAATTTTCCTCCATTTTGTGAGTTGGCTTTTCACTCTTTTTTCCCCCTTTTTTTAGTAGTGATCATTTGATGTACACAAGTTTTTAATTTGATGAGGTCTGTTTTATTTTATTTTTTTCTTGTGCTTCAGGCATTCTAAGGAATCATTACTTAATCTATGATTATGATGATTTATATCTGTGTTTTCTTCTAAGAGTTTAATACTTTTAGGGGCATCTGGATGGCGCAGTTAAGCATCCAGTTCTTGGTTTCAGCTTGGGTCATGATCTCAGGGTCGTAGGATTGAGCCCCATGTGGGGCTCTGAGCTCAGCATGGAGTTTACTTGGGATTTTCTCCCTCTCCCCCTTCTGATCTTGCATGCATTCTCTCTCTTTCTCCCTAAAATAAATAAATCTTTTTTTTTAAGTTTTATAGTTTTAGATATTAGATCCATTAGAATTAGTTCTTATGTATGATGTGAAGTAGGAATTCAAATTCATTCTTTTGCAGGTGGATATCCAGTTGTCCTAGCAGTTGAAATATTTTACTTTCCCCTCCTGAATAGTCTTGGCATCGTTTTCAAAAATCAATTGAGGGGGGTGCCTGGCTGTTTCCATCAGTAGAGCATGCAGCTCTTAATCTCTGGAACATGAGTTCAAGTCCTAAATTGGGTGTGGAGCCCACTTAAAATTAAAAAAAAAAAACATAGCTGTGGTGGGTTTATTTTTGGACTCTCAGTTCTACTCCAGTGATCTGTGTTTCTATCCTTATGCCGCTACCACATTATCTTGATTACTGTATCTTTGTATTAAGTTTTGAAATTGGAAAGTGTGAGTCCTCCAATTTTGCTTTCTCAAGACTTTTTTTTTTTTTTTAACTGTTTTGGACCCCTTGCATTTCCATATGAATTTTAGGATCAGCTGCTCCATTTCTACAAAAATAGCAATTGGAATTTTGATAGGGATTCCATTAAGTCTGTAAATCAAGGGATCCCTGAGTGGCGCAGCGGTTTGGCACCTGCCTTTGGCCCAGGGCGCGATCCTGGAGACCCGGGATCGAATCCCACATCGGGCTCCCAGTGCATGGAGCCTGCTTCTCCCTCTGCCTGTGTCTCTGCCTCTCTCTCTCTCTCTCTGACTATCCTAAGTAAATAAAAATTAAAAAAAAAAAATAATTAAAAAAAAAAAGTCTGTAAATCAATTTGGAGGCCATTTTAAGTTTTATAATTTATGATATAGATATGTTTCCATTTACTTAGGTCCTCTTTAATTTCTTTCATAGTGTTTTATAGTTTCAATGTGCAAGTTACCCACTTACCATATTATATGTATTCCTAAGTAATTTATAGTTTTTTGATGTTACTGTAAATGGAATTGTTTTCTTTCATTTCATTTTCAGATTGTATCCTGCAACCTTGTATAACTCATGTATCCCTTCTAATAGTTTTGCTGTTGATTTTTTAGGATTTTCTCTATATAAGATCATGCCAGCTACAAATAGAAGTACTTTTTATTTTCCTGTTTGAGTGCCTTTTATTTCTTTTTCTTGACTAATTGCCGTTGACTAGAACTTCTAGTATAGTGTTGAATGGAAGTGGTGAGAACAGACATCCTTGACTTGTTCCTGATCTTGGGGAGGAAACTTGCACTCTTTGACCATTAAGTGTGATGTTAGCTTTGGGTTTTTTTGTAGATGCCCTTTATCAAGTTGAGGAAGTTACCTTCTATTTCTAACTTTTAATCATGAGAGGCCATTGGATTTTACCCAATGCCCTTTCTGTATCTATTGAAATAATCATGTGGGGTTTTCCCTTCCATGTATTCTGTTAATATGCTGTATTACATTCATTGATTTTCCTACGTTGAATCAACCTTATATTCCTGAGATAAATTCTGCTTGCTCATCATGTATAATCCTTTTTATATGCTCCTGGATTTGGTTTGTTAGCATTTTGTGTGTCTGTGTCATGGGTATATTGATAAGTAGTTTTCTTGCAATGTCTTCGGTTTTGGTAATAGGGTAATACTAGCCTCATAAAGTGATTGTGAAGTTGTAATTTTTATAGTCTTTTGGATTATTTTTTAAGATCCATTCCCAACACAAGGCTTGTACATTTATAAGTTACTTGATAAGTATTGCCTAGTCATTTTCCAAAAAGTTAAATCATGTTTGACTTTGTAAATGAAAATGCCTAGAGCAAAAAGGGGCTACCTGGAATTTTAAAGTAGCTGTGAGGTTGTTTTGTTTTTCTGTTTAGTTCAGTGAACATTTACTGAGAACAAGTAGGTCATGAGTGCTAGGAACAGAAGGAACAAGGCAGGGTCTTTGCTTAGAGAATTCATGTTATGTTAATCTGAGATGGGACTACAAAGTTTAGTACAGAGTGATAAGGGCAAGCATAATGCATAAAGTGGGTACTTAGAGTGAACTATGTCTGCATTCGGGGAAGACACTCCCCACCCCTGAAATAGGCTTCTTAAAAGTACAAAAAGATACCAGTTCATCCCACTCTAATCCTTTCTGTGTTCAGTCAACTTCTATTTATTATGACCTTTTAAGATGACTTTGGCTTGATCTTGCTTATTAAGTCAGTTAATGCCGTCAGTCTTTCCTTGTGTTGCAGTACCTGAACCTGCACTTGTGTGAGTTACTGGTTCAGACATATTCCAAAATCAGCGCTCACCAGTTATTTCATATTATTATGTCCTTGATTTTGCCACTCCTCTTTGGAGGATAATGGTGTGGGCATGCCATGCTCCTGTCTCCTGATCTGCTTTGACTTACCATTACATGTGTTCTTCACTGTAGTCCTGCATTACTTCACAATTAAAGGAAATTGGCATCCTATGTACAGAATGTGGAATCTAGAGAAATTATCTTTTTATAGAGTTGCTAATAATAATCTGTCAATAAGGGTTCTTTTTCTAACACTGGCCCTATTTCCCTTCTGCTGCATAGTTCTTCTTAGTTTGTAACTTAACTAGTTAGTAAATACAACTTTATTCTTAAATAAAGATTAAGATTATTGATCCTCAGGGAGACCCATGCATGTGGTGTCTAGGAACCATGAAAGTGGATTGCTTAGGAAAATGAATAAAGCTATTGTACTATAGGACAGGGGTGAGGGCAGCAGTAATATTTACAGAGAAGGGAAATATGGATAGGTAAAAGAGCAGACAGAGAACTAGGGAGAAATCATGGGCTCTGAACCTGCTGAGTCTGCTGTCACCGTAGAAGTAGATAGTGGCAGTAGAAGTTGATGCCCAGGAGGGGTATTAGGGGTTAGAGATGAACCTGCATTGGCAGGTGAGATGGTGGTATAAGTGTGAAAAGATCTAGGACAGTAGAAAACAGACACAGGACAGGTGACCCAAGAGAAACCTTTGAAAAGGATGAGTTTGACAAGTAAAAGGAAAACCAAGAGAAATGTTCCCAGAAGCCAAAGGAAGAGTGATGCTTTGTGGCATCACATGTTTTAGTTAAAGAGAGACCACTAACTTTGGCAGGTAGGGGGATCATTAAATGCCTCACAAGAGCATTTTACCAGAAGGGTGAGGGAGGTAGCCTGACTGCAGTGGGTTGAGGAGTGACAGGGAAATAGATGGGATGTCTGCATATAGACCATGTGCTCAGGATATCTTCTTCCTTTTGGGTTAGAGATGGAGCACATAAAAATTGAAAACCTGAGCCTGTTCATAAGCCGAGATATAAGGACAGGGGAAATTGGTTAAGCATACGGGAACAGGTGTCTGTTGAGTCTGAGGAGGAATAAGAGCAACAGCCAGGTGGGATGGGTTTGCCAGGAAAAGGCACAAGGACACCTGTTTCCCCAAGACAAGTGGAAAGACCATTGGAAATATTAAAGGCAGATACTTGTGGAAGAGGAAGGGTAAAGTTGTAATATTCATACCTTGCAACATCTCTTTTCTACATGAGGTGGAGAGCTATGCTAACAAGGAGGATTGGAAGAAAGTGGAAAGGGAATTTGGGACAGGGATAACACCCTGAGTTGTGGGGAGTGACTCAGACTAGGAATAATTAAAGTAGTTTAATTCATAATTTCCCAGCAGAGAATGAAAATACACATTTATGATGGCCCCACCTCGGCATGGCTATATGCTTTGCTTAGTAGTGCTTATTAATTCTGGCACAGGACTGGAGAGCGTCTGCTGAAAGTAATCCAAGTTGTGGAATGGCCCAGTAGGGGAGGCAGACTGTCTGAAGCAAGCAAACTGAGGACTTTGTTACAGAATTCACAAAATGTTTGGGTAAGTACTGGACCAGGAGTCCAGACTTCAGGTGTGCTGATGTCAACAAGCATTCCCCATTCAGAAGAAGTTGGAAAATAAAAGCAAATAGTTTTCTAATCTATTCTTTGGTTGCATTGAGTCCTAGAAATGTTCTTCTAATTTTGTGATGGCATTTGAATGTGGTTTTAAAGTATACTGAGTTTAAATAAATAAATAAAAGTATATTCAGTAAGATGTCATCACTGTCTCCTGTGAGTTGGGGCTGGGGAGGGGGGGATGTGAATCAGGTGTTAAGAAAGCATGGAACTCACAACAACTAGTCCGTGTACCACAGTTTGGTCTTTTTAAGAACTCTTAATGTGATTCCCAATGTTGAAGCTGGTGGTTAAGAGATAGATTCAGGCTATACAAGATAAGATTTGAAAAAGCCACTTGAAATATTGTGGCACTATCAGTAAGAAGTGTTTTTATCTCATTCGTTACTTTAAAAAATGCATTTGCACATCTGTCCCTTTAACAGCTTGCATACTTCAGGAAGCTAAACCCTTTATAAAGCACATTGAGAAATCCTACACACTGGCCCTCATTTAACTATGTTCACAGTTTTCCCTGCCCAGTACTGGAATTGTGTAGGAGAAAGTGTTCACTGTCATCTATTCTCTATAAATAGGGATGTGTGTGGACTGAAAGAAAAATTATATGCTCTGGTGTTATCTGGTAAAGAAAAGAAAGAAGAATAACCTAAGAGTTCTCATGCCGGCCTCAACTGCCATCTAATGTAATTGTGAGAATCTGTCATCACCTCACACAGTGACCCAAGGAACCAGAGGTCGGCAGATTGGCAGGCCAGGTATCAACGGTGAGGTAAGAGAAGTGGCTACAGAAGCATGGGCTTTCCTCAATGTCTCCACCTGGAAGCGGCCCTTTGTAGGTGTGGTGTGCTGGCTCTAGTGAGAACCCAAGTTGGGCCATCCTCTTGCCTAGCTCTGAGCATGAAGGAAATATCAAGAAGCAAACAGAAAAGCACGTGCATGTGCACACACACACATTTGTATGTGAACTTTCTTTTTTTCTCTCTTAGGAGCAGAAATGTATAAAAACAACTGGCAGAATAGAAGACGTGGGAGAAGGAGCCACCAGCAGAACTCTCGGCTCAGACAGCATGGTCCTGATGAGAGGCAAGTGCTGCTGCCCGGGGCCCCTCTAGCACTGTGGCACCCCTTGGTTGTGTGGGAGTCACCATGGTTCTCACCACAATGCGGGGTCTGAGCTGGGGCCCAAGAAGAGTCTGCATCTCTAACAAGATCCTAGAGGGTGCCGCTGCTGGAAGTCAGCCTGCCTGCCACACTTGGAGTAATGAGGAGATACAGCCACACTCTTCTTTCTTTCCAGAGTGACCATGACCTCTGGCCAGAGCACTAGCCAGAGGCTTAGAAGTAAGACATTATCAGGTAGAACTGGAGAGCTGTTTTTCTAGTTTGCAGACTTTTTCCCTCTCTCTCTTTCTTTTCCTAGCCAATGAAAATAGCTAATTCAGCCCAAGTCCTTAGAAAGGCTAAATATATAATATACTGCATTTAATAAACACAAAAGTGTACAAAATAATACAATGAACATCATATACCCACTACTCAGCTTAGAAAGTTAAACTTAACCTATACTGAGTTGAAGTCCCGGTGCAAACCTTTTCCACTCTTACTGTTCTTATGGTCAGAAGTCCTATTGGCCCTGAACTATGAAGAGATGTCCTCTCCTGGTGTGGGTGGGTATCTTGGGCCGAGACTAGATTTTATTTCCTTCATGCAGAAGTCTTTGCACCAGAGGAGGACTGCGTGCCAGCAGTCTCAAAACTTCACACTTCAGACCTCCTCCTAACATGGACAGTCAGAAGATGCCAAATACCAAGATGCTTCCTACAACACATGAACCCAAACAGTAACAAAAACCATTAAAATGTTTGACATTTCTTTTGCCTATGTGAATTTGGGCAAATTACTTAATCCTTTTGGTCACTCTTGTACAAAAGAGAAGTATTACTTATGAGGTTTGCAATACTGTATGGAAAGCCCCTGATGGGCTGCCTGGCTCAAAACAGGCCCTTCATACACAGTGGGCCTCTTTAGGAGAAGAATAAATCTATTACTCTTAGGCCAGAGTCGCAGACTTGACCCATGTTGTAGAATGATCAGGATGATGCCCAGTGTTTGTATGTTTTGTAAGGAGAACCATGGATATTTTTTGGGCCCCACACCTTTCCACAAGAGTGCAACGTGTAGCAAAATATGATCTGTGCAAAAAGAAGTTGCAACTCTGCTTTGGCAGAGTCATGTGGAAACATGCTGGACAGCCACCTTCTGGGCTCTGGAAAGAATGGAGCAGCAGTCCTTGGACTAGAAATGTAGACATTGTCATGACCCTTAATCCTTCCTCCTCTTGCTGCTGATTACAGATGAGCTGCTTCAGAAAGCTCTGGGCCATAAAAAGGGAGAATGAATAATTTTCTCTGAAACTATGTAGTTAGTATTTACAGACAAAAGAAAAAGTTCTTTCATCTCTTCAGCCTAGTTATTCCATTTGTATTCCTTTGGGGGTTGGGGAGGAAGTTCTTGATTTTGAAGCAGATTTTTTCAGGATTCTAAAATTAGGTGTTTTGCTCTATCATTATATCCTTCAGCCTGTAATTGCCACAGAATCTGCTTGTAGCTTCACAAATCAAGTGTTCAAACCATGGCACTATCCCAGTATTAACCGAGCAAATCACCTCTATGCTCCGACCCCCCAATTTTTCCATCTGTTAGGTGATGTGGCCAAGTAAAATTTAAACCATTTGTACTGCGAAATCCAATAAAGAATAAAATGCACCTGGCCTTGTAACTGCTGTTGAGCTGACAAATGAGCCCAGCTGGTAATAATTCTTATTGGCAAAGATTATTCCTCTTTTCATCTGGAAATTTCAAAAAGACCTCACAAAATGCTCAAGTGAGGAGATAAGGAAAGGGAATTACTGTGACACACGTCCTGTTAAGGATAAGGAGCCAAAACTTTGCCTTAACTTTAGTGTGTGTGTAGTAGATAAACTGCTTTCAAGGAGAAGGGAGAGTTCACATCTCCCCAAGTAATCAGAAGGGTCAGAGGGCCATGGAACTGCCTGAATTGACCCCTGCAGGATCCCACAGTCAGAACAACTGGGACTCAAGCCCTTCACTGCAAGTTACTGTGATTGTGTGTCAACAGGTGTAACTCAGTGGCAGAGCAAAGCCCACAGGATTCTGGTCCCATCAGCGATGATGAGTCCCCATCGACCTCATCCGGCTCAGCTGGGAGTTCTTCTGTGCCAGGTGAGGCAGTCTGCTGAACAGTAGACATCCTGTGGCTCTGCCTGTGGGAAAGATGAAACCTCGTCCTCGTCATCTGGTTACATCTCTTTGGCCTCTTTTAGCCCTCTGTGTCTTTGCTTGCATGTGGTTATGTTCCATGTATGTCACCAGCCCATTCCTGGCTTGGAGGAAATTCTGGAGCAAATCAAAATACTAAATACCCTGGGTGTGCCAGGAATGGGGATCCTGAGGCTGACGGCTCCTCCCGTGGGCATGGGAAGGTGACTGACAATGTTAGCCCACCTTCTGCCCCTCAGAACAGATGGACTCTGTGAGGGGTGGTGTGGACAGGCCCCTGGGTTCCTTCATTTTTTTTTTCCCCCCTGGGTTCCTTCTTAGGTGGGTCAGGGCAGTGTTCTAAGTTGAAGTGGATCTCATTTCTTTTGACTAAAGATCTGCCAGGGTTTTACTTTGACCCCGAAAAGAAACGCTACTTCCGCTTACTCCCCGGACATAACAACTGCAACCCCCTGACAAAGGAGAGCATCCGCCAGAAGGAGATGGAGAGCAAAAGGCTGCAGCTGCTGGAGGAAGAAGACAAGCAGAAAAAGGTGGGCTCCACAATCCTAGTGGCCATCCTATCTCCCACTGCTGATGAGAGGTGCCAATTAGACGCCCCCATACCACTTCGCATGGTACACTTGAGGGCATGTGGTGTCAAGCTCCCCCCATAGGAATCTGATGAAGGGAATGAGAACAGGCAAGAAATCTACCACCCACCCCTCTTTCTTAACATGCAAAATCTCATCAGTGATTCTCACATCTTGTCCTTCCCCAGAGGTATCTTGAGAAGTGGTGTGATACAGTTTCAGTAACTGTATATCCTAAGTAGAAAACCAAGGTGTGTGGTTTGGGTATGAGGATTTCCTGCATTCCTTCTGGGGATTAGATGCTAGGACATTTAGTTGATTTTTGGGAGCTCCCAGGTCACCACAGGTCAAATGGAATGCAGACCTGAGTGACCAGTGCTATTCTTGCACTCATTAGCAGGGTGGCTTCATCTCCTCACCTGGCTTTCCCAGGTAAATTGATGGGGAGCTTGGTGGGCACTGAGCCAACTTTCCAGCTCACATGTGCTTTCTTGTGATGGACTTTCCTCTTGCTAAGGAGAGGAGACCATCAGATCTCTGTACACATAGTTTCTGCCAACTTGGTACATACAGTTGCTTCTTTGTTACGTCCTATGAAACCAAAAGCAATCTCCATTATCCCATAACATAAAACTTTATTGAATCTTTTTTTTTTTTTTTTTTTTTTTTTAGAAAATAGCCAGAGTAGGCTTTAATGCATCTTCATTGCTACAGAAAAGCAAGCTGGGTTTTCTCAATGTCACCAGTTACTGCCGGTAAGACAAAGCCTCATTGTTAAGATTTCTTCATGGATGTTCTTTTCCTGTTTCTTATTTCCATAGTCCAAGAAGCCAATCAGGATTAGAGTACATAACCACTCTGAGGAGTCTTCACAATGATGGAAGGGGCCACAGCCTGCCTTCTGCTAAAATCAGCCCTGAGAAAATCATTTTCCCTTTAGAGCACGGGGAGAAACTCCTGCAGGAGGCCAAGGAGAGAGAAGGGATCCAGACAGAGATCCTGAGCAGAAATTTCTCAAGATGTTCCCTCTGTGTTACTTGAAATCATTTTCAGTGTAATGAAAGGTCCATAACTTCATTCCCGTGAGATTTCTGCCTCCTCCCATTCCAATGAATTGTCACCCAAAATAGTGCGTTCAGCAGATGTATATATACTGAATTCTATATACTTGTGATGTCTAGTACAATTTTAACTAAAACCTTGTAAGTTAGTTTGATACTTTCCCCAGTGTCTAGAAGACACTGAGGTTCAGAGTGGGAGCGATTGGCTCAAGGTAAAGCTAGAGAGGGTGGGATCTGCCTGCCTCCACTGCCTGAGTGCCTAAGCCCTGCGTTCTACTGCCTCCTGCTGTGCACGGGCAGGTGAAGAAACATCATGGGGGGCACAGCACTTACTTTGGAGCAGAGTCCCCTTTAGAGAAGGGCAGCCATGCAAGGGTTACCCACCAGGGTAGGTAGGGCATACCTCACTTCTGTTCCCCTCCTAAAAAGGAAAGGACTTAAGGTCTACCTCTACCCCTCTCAGGAGGGGACTGTAGGTCCCTTAGTAGGGTGGTGGCCTATGGTGTGGAGAGGGAAGGGGCTCCATACCTGGTTCTTAATAACTGGGTGCTCTTTAGCATGCTGTTTCATTTCTCAGGAGTGTTGTTTTCATCTCGGGAGAGTTGTAATAGATTTATCCAAAACCAAATTGGTCTAGTTCTAACTTTCTTTGACCCTGTGAATGGGCCACCCATTTCTTGGCCTTAGTTTTCCTAAGAGTTCTATAATTGAGATTACATGGGATCCTGCTCAACTCCATTGCTGATAATTACTTGGGATGTGAGACAGCTGACTAAGGGAGGTTGGCTCTAGGGTGTGAGCCAGACCAGAGAGCCTCTGGATATCTAGGTACAGCATCCATACCCTCCTTGCCCCTCTTTCCCTCTGCAGTTTAGCTCATGAGCTGCGAGTGAGCTGCATGCAGAGGAAAAAGGTCCAGATTCAGAGCTCGGATCCCTCCGCTTTGGCAAGCGACCGATTTAACCTCATACTGGTGAGTGGGAGGGAGCTCCCTATGGGTGCCAGAGGTATAGCTTTTATCCCCTGACACTATGTGGCTTAATATTGGCTTTTATCAAGCCTAGCTATGTGGAAGCCAGTGCCATGAAAGCTTGTAGTGTCCTCTTGGCTTTACAGTCCTAGCATGTGCCTGGACTACCTGCTGGCAGGTGCTAAGCTGACAGGGCAAGGCATGCTGACCATTCTTACCCCCACTATAGCTCTGTCTATTAATCTGAGAGTCTGGGCCCACCACACACTGAGAACTATCACAAAGTAATTTTCCCTTGGGTATGTTGGGTACAAACTGAAAGGTACACAGTGGACCAAGGGCTTCTAATCTTTCCTATATTGGGGCATTATCTAGTGGCCAAATCTGAAGTTCCAGTGTCCTTCAGTAGCAACTATGTGTTAATTCCCTTGCTTGCTGGCTCTGACCTAAGTGGCTGGGGCCTGCAGGCCTGTACTCCTAGGCCTGCACATCCAGCACTCTGTTATCATGTCATTTATAGGGAGCAGAGTCTTACTGCTTTAGGTTAGACCTAGAGCTGGAAGCCAAGGCTAAAAGCCAGAGCCAACTGCTTGAATCCAGAGTTCAGAGAAATGTTGACAGAGGACCCAAATGTTGACAGAGAAATGTTGACAGAGGACCCAGAGTTCAGAGAAATGTTGACAGAGGACCCAAGTCTACTGAGTGAGACTAGAAGCTTGAGGCCACAGGAGACCATGACCTGCCCTGCAAACCCTGTCCTTCCTGGAGGCTGGGGGAAAGCTGAGGAGAATGAGAAGATACAAGATGGAAAGGCTCAGTCTGGTGAACTGCTGACAGGACTGGAATCTGAAGCCACAGAGCTGACCCTGGAGGTCTTGCCCCAGGAGAGTCCTTATATAAAGGGTATTCCAGGACCCACATTCTCTCCTGTGGCTCTTACTCCCCCATGGGTTTGGGAGTACAATTTACTTGAATCAGTAGAAAATTTTCTTGCAGTTCATTCCCCTCAGAAGCTCCTTCCCTGGGGTTCTTGAGTAAAACTGGGTGGGGATGCACGTGCTGGCTGCTTAGTGTGACCTAAGCTATCAGTCCTCATGCTTCATCTCACACAGGCCCTGCACTCCCACATACAGTTCTAGATGATTAGCTGGCTCTGTGGACCAGAGTGTTGGGAAGGGTGCTTTGCCACCAAAGATCAGTTTTTCAGATCTGATTCTAGTCACTGTAATGATTCTTCAGGAAATGTGCTTTCCAAGTAAACTTGAAAAGTGAATACATTTTCACCAGCATCCAAACTCAAGTATGTATAGTTATAAATATATATAAAACACATAAATATATAGGGTTTTTATTTTGAATTTTTAACCATGTTTTTTAAGTGAGAAAAAAAATAATTCATATCCCAGTGCAATTTTTTCTATTGTAAATATTTTTTCAGTGCAGTAGCTTTTTTTTTTTTTTTTTTTTTTAAATGGGGAGAAAAGCACCTGTAAAATAGGAATCCAGTTTTGGTGTTTGTTTTGTTTTTAAAGATTTTGTTTATTTATGAGAGATCTAGAGAAAGAGAGGCAGAGACATAGGCAGAGAAGCAGGTTCCATGCAGAGAGCCCGATGCAGACTCAATCCTGGGACTCCAGGATCACGCCCCGAGCCAAAGGCAGATGCTCAACTGCTGAGCCACTCAGGCGTCCCAGGAATCCAATTTTGTATCCTCCTTTTTCTCCTTCATAGGGGTATAATTAGCATTTTCCACATTATATGTACTGTTCATGATGGCTATATGTCACCATGTGGCTCATCTAAACATTTTGCATGGGTGGACCCTAGAACTCTTCCACACCCAGTTCTGAGTGGAGTCAACTGTGTGGACCTCAGACTTCTTGACGGTGCCCCCTCATTGCTGTTATCCCTGCTTCTGGATTGTGAGACCAGTACCTATCAGTCTTGCCCAGTGACAGCTGGGCTGAGTAGGGGCAAGTTACGTTACTTCTATGCTTCCTCTTGGGTGGGAGCGCTCACCAGGTAGAAGTGCACAGAGCGTGGAATCTGAAAGAGAGGCAGATGATCTTGGGCAGTTCGTCCGGCTCAGCCAGGGAGGTGACCTGCAGTCTCTTTTCCCCTCCAGGCAGATACCAACAGTGATCGACTCTTCACGGTGAATGACGTAAAAGTTGGAGGCTCCAAGTATGGCATCATCAGCCTGCGAGGCCTAAAGACCCCCTCACTCAAGGTGCATATGCATGAAAACCTGTACTTCACCAACCGGAAGGTATGTTGTCTTTCCCATTAATTAGCCTTGCCATTGCCTTTGATCCAGGGGCCCTGCTGTAGTTGGCCCAGTTCAGAGGAGAGGAGAGGAGAGAACTTTATGGAGAAGGTGGGGCTTGAGTACCTATCCTCCCAAGGGAGAATAGAGTCAGAGATCTTGAGAACCCATAGGGGAAGAAAAGGGCCTTGAGTGTTTTATCTTGGAAGGGAAATCCTGTCAACAATTGAGAGAAGGCGTGAAACTTCTTTAGGCTTGAAAGGTTTCTCTAACTGGTTGTGCAGACCTCCCCTCCAGGAGGATAGAGGTGATCCAAAGGAGCCCTTGCCAAGCACAAAGTTCCTGGGCAGTGGGCTGTGCTAGTTTGGGTGGACAGTTTTCTTGTGCATCAGTCACTCAGCCAGTCCATGGCCTATACAGAAGTTACATAAATTTAACACAGCCTCCTGTCCAGGGTGTGTTAATATTAAATTCCCCTGGGTGATGACTGTGTAAGAAGTGGCACCATTCTGTTCATTGGGAACATGGACCACAAGATGGACACAAGGTGAAAATGGTTTCTGAGTGAAGTGAGATACAGTATGCCTTTCAGAGTTAGGTTTGTTTCCAGCTATTGCAAAGAAGCCATCCCTACACCAGAGAGAGTAGCAGAATTCTCACTGTGAGGTCCATGCTGATGGCAGAGGACCAAAGTGTTAAGGGTTACTTCCTGTTCCTCTTCAGGCCCTGCATGGTGGAGCAGGGAACTTCCTGCTTGTTCCAGCCCCTCTAGGAGTGAGAGTGAAGAAAGAAATACCATGTCTGTATCCCCACTAGTTATTCCATAGGAAAGCATTTCTCTTTCTCCGTGAGCTGGCAGTCAAACCAATCTTTCCTTCTCACTGTGTTCTTCCTCACCAGGTGAACTCTGTGTGCTGGGCCTCACTGAATCACCTGGATTCCCACATTCTGTATCTTTTGTTAGAGGAAGAGGTTTGGTGGGCAGGCCATGGCCTAGTGTGGAGCTGGGCGTCTGTGGGGTTTGTGAGGCAGCATCTTAGTGGTCAGAAGTCTGCACCATTTTGTACACATGTCTCACCTTTGAGGAAAGAATAGTGCAGCTGAGTGGCAAACAGGATTGCTGTGGAGCACAGAGAAGTAGCGGGGTTCCCAGGGTGACATTTATGTCACTTTATGCCAGACACAGGGACAGGAAAGCCTTAGCAACAGGAACCCCATAGCCTCCTGAGGTGAAGGAGGAGGAGCTCAGAGCTGCAGTGGTTTGAGGGTGGGCTGGGCCTCTGGCAGTGGAGAGACCAAGGGCGGGCATCAGTAAAGCATCCTTCGACATTGGACCATGGGTGTGTGGACTCTCTGCCTAGGATCCCTGCCAGAGACAGCGCCTTTTTGTTGTTGTTTTTATTTGAGAGTGAGAATAAGAGCAAGAATGAGCATGAGCAGGGCAGGGTAAAGGGCAGAGGAAGAGGAAGAAGCAGACTCCCTGCTGAGCAGGGAGCCCAACAAGGGGCTAAGTCATTGATCCTTGGGATCATGACTTGAGCTGAAGGCAGATGCTTAAACTAGCTACCCAGGCACCCCCAGAGACAGCTTTCTTTAGAACACTCTCCATTCTAGTCTCTGCCATCTCAGAGAACAATCAGTACTCTTTTACTAAGAGTACAGGAGTACAGTGTTAGGCTGGTTGGACCCCTCCCTCTGGAATCCCTGGGGGCTGTTGATGATGGACAAGAAAACTGTCTGTCCTATGCTTCTGGGACTAGTATTGTTTGACCCAAAGCCACATGTTCATGAGTCTTATTTTTGATTCATTTTCATAATAAATGAATTCTTAAAACCCTGTAACCACTCATACCTAGTGCTTACTTCACGGGTTGTCACAGGGCTAACATTATAGTTAATGTCTATGAATGCACTTAGTACTGTGCTTGACACATCACATAGGTCCTCAACACATGATGGCTGAATCAGAACCTGTTGGGGGTTTTTGAATTTGTCCTATAGCACTCTATTTAAAAGCCTATGGTACATCAGAGCTCTGGTTATAAACTGTGCGGTTTGTAAATTGAAAATTTATGTGGCTTTCATGTGGTGGGATTCTGTAGGAGGATAAGACCATTTGTTACTGTGATGATGTTCCCAGAGGACAGAAGGGACCAGGTCTTAAAGGACAGAAAACAAGAACCTTGCTCTGATTTCTGATCTTAAAACAGGATGACATTTCGCCAGGTTTTCTCCTTATGCTAAGGAGAAGATAAAAATCCATGTAAGTGGGTTTATTTTTTTTTTTTAATTTTTATTTATTTATGATAGTCACACACAGAGAGAGAGAGGCAGAGACATAGGCAGAGGGAGAAGCAGGCTCCATGCACCGGGAGCCCGACGTGGGATTCGATCCCGGGTCTCCAGGATCGCGCCCTGGGCCAAAGGCAGGTGCTAAACGGCTGCACCACCCAGGGATCCCCATGTAAGTGGGTTTAAAGAGCGAGGTGTATAACTTTGTCATCCGCTTGCCCTCTGGTGGTCATTTCAGGTAATCTCCAGGCTTCTGTGCTCCTGCTGCTTCTGCTGAAGGTCATGGAACTTCTCCCTTTACCAAAATGTCAGTTTGTTGAGCCCAGTCCTCTGCATTTCCCCTACAGAATGGGGAAAAGTTAGGCTTGAAGCTGCCCTTCCTGGACTTTCCAACACCTGTGGCCTCTGAAGTGACCAAATCTGGTAATGGCCTCATTAGTATCACACCAAGTTTGGGGTAATCTAGATCTGAGTCCTGGTAACTAAAAGTGTACCTGGGTAGGGATCCCCTCCACACATCCTTGCCTTCCAAACCCAGAGGCAAAAGAGGTTTCTTTAGGAAAGACTTTGGCTGCCCAGCTGCGGGATTATCATTGATAGCTTCAGCAGTCTCCCTACTGGAAATACTTAACAAGGGCCTACTGCCCAAGGCAGCATGACATGCACACATGTCTGTATTCAGACAATCGGATTTTGCCTGACTGCTTTGCATGTGTTTTCAGTGAGGGTGTGTGTGTTTGTTCTACCAAAATCTATTAAACAGGTGCAATCCCTGTGCAAGTGCTAGAGAGGGCAGTGCAGCAGGTGTTCAGTCTCTGTGGGGCAGGTGGATGCTAGCAGGATGGAGAAATTGGGGTGGCCTTCCTGGAGGAGACAGCTTCCAGCAGAAGGAAGAGGCAGAGGGGAGCTTGACACATGGGACAGCGGTAAGTGGTCTGGTATCTGATGTCTCTGGCAAGGTGGGGCCCCTGCTGCTGGGATATTCTGGAGGATTGTGGTGCTGGAGGTGTACCTTAGGAGAGGTGGGCAGGGGTGGGACCTCAGGCAGAGGGCTGCTGCAGGACTGCGGGCAGGGAAGAGGGTGTGGTGGATGAGCAAGGGTGGAGGAGAGGCACAGGTTGGAGAGACTTAGGATCTAGGCCATGAAATATAGGTGATTAGAGAAAGTCCAAGCGGGGCCTGCTAGAAGGTGGTCATGGAGGCCACCACTGAGTGTGTCGTTACAAACGGTGCCACATGACCACAGGCAGGACTGGAAAGATCCACATGAGAAACAGAGTCTGTTGGAAACCTCAGGGAGGATATTTCACTGGGACGTTAGTGTCAGACCTAGGTTTCAGTGCTGAAGAGGGAAGGGAAGGCAAGGAAGTGGAAGAAACACAAACTCCTCTGAGGTGAAGGGAGAGGGAGCAGGGCAAAGACAATCCAATCTGATAGACACATGGGCAAGGCACAGATGGAGGTGGTTCAAAGAAAAGGAAACCCAAGTGACTGATCCGATGCATCAGCACACCCAGTTCTAGTCCAGGAAACTAAAATTAAAATGATATGTTCGTTTATAGCCATTCAGATGAGCATAAATCTTAAGTCTGATAACGCCCAGTTTTGGCAAATGGGGAAGACTGCTGGGGTAAGAAAATCATAAAACCCCTTTAGGATGAAGGTGCACATACCTTCCCACCCCACGGTCCCACACCAGATGTGGACACTGGAGCCTCTTTCCAGACTGCACGTCATGACCTCCATCCATGGGTCACAACATCATTTTGAAAGCATTCTTTTAATGCAGTAGACTAGAAAGTTATGAGTCTCATATTCAGTAAGGGTAAATATTTTATGAAACTTTTGTATGTAAGTGGCATGTAGCAGCATAAAACAAAACTCATACCATGGGTACAAGAAAACAATGCCTTAAAGCAGCCTCCCCCACATGGAGTACGAGACAGAGAAACAGGAGGGGGATGCTCATTCCAGCAGCAGAACAAAAAAACTCAAAACAGTGTAAGTGCCCATCAGCAGGAGATGAGTCAGATGAATTGTATGTTTGTTCAGAGATGTGCTCCACTGGGAAGGTGAAGAGACTGGAGCTACAAACATCAACACAGATGAATCTAGGAGACAGTGGAGATGGAACAGTTGTAGAAGATGCTCTGTGGAAAGAATAGAGCATGGCCCAGAACTCAGACCAGTTTTAGAATGTGATACTGGGTAGGGAGGAATTGGACTGGGGAGGGGTCAGGGAGACATTGAACTGTCTATGGCCTTTTTTTCCTTTAAAAAAACCCGAAAGTAGGGGCGCCTGGGTGGCTCAGTTGCTTAAACTTCTGCATTCGGCCCAAGTCATGATCTCAGGATCTTGGAATCAAGCCCCACATCAAGCTCCCTGCTCATTGGGGAGTCTGCCTCCCCCCCCTTGCTGTCCCCCCCCCCCCGCTTATGCGTGCTCGATCTCTGTCAAATATCTTTTTTTTAATCTGAAACTGAATATGGAACATGTAAATGTATTGACTCTGGCTCATGGTGTTAGTTTCTTGAAGGGTACTAATGCCCATTCTCTTCCCAAAGGACAGCCTTGTACTTGACTATCCTTAACAGCTTTTCCAGGCTCTGCCTCATGGGCATCGCAGAGACTCCAGGCTGTGCCACCCTGCTCCCAGCATCGCTGTTCGTCAGTAGTCATCCAGGTACCAGGTCCTTTCCCTTTGGATGAGGAGGTGCTCTGAGGGAGGTCTCAGTCCCCGCCTCCCAGGAGCTGCAGCCCATGATGGTGTATACCCCATGGAGAAGGCAGGGGCAGGAGGGCTGAGAACCACAGGCTGTGCAAGTCCAAGTCAGTCTGCAGAAGCACTTGTAGGAGAATTCTTTAAATCTGACCCAGGATTTGTATGTACATCTTTACCTACCCCTTCTTTGAGGTCAATTCAGCAGCCAGGAAAGTTAGTGTTTGTAACCAGTGCAGGAGATCAAAATATTTATTTGGGCTGCCCATACAGATCACACAGAAAAGCCTGGTGGATGCTGCTGGGGACGCTTGGATTCTATGTGCAGGAAGGCAGTCGGACTTCTTCCTGGCAGCATTCCAGGTGTTAAGTTTTCAGTCTCTCGGAGAATTAGGATCCATTAGACAAGGGCCAGGCCTCTTAAGAGTACAGGCCTTCATGCAGACCTGGCACGAATCCTGGCTCTCTACCCCTTACCAACTTGAACAGATTGCTTACCTTATGTGAAGAGAACACCTACCCCATCGGGTCATGTAGAGAATTAAGTGAGATGATGCATACTCAGCCTCGTGCCTGACGTTTCATCGTGCAGTAAGCATATGGCAGGAGTATGGGTTGCCACCATTTTTATAGATGGGGAAACTGAGGCATAGAGGTTCAGAACCTGCCTTACAGAACTGACCTGTGGTGTCATAAGTCAGGATAGTGGTTCCCTCTAGGGAAGAGTGTTATGAGTGTTATCAGAGTACTGGCATGTTCTGCTTAACCCGAGTGGTGGTTACACGGCTACATTTACTTATAACTCATTGCACTATATATTTGGGGGGTATGCCCTTTATTATTAATTAAAAGGCTTATTTTAAAAATGTTTTGCTTGAGGTCACACATCTAATAGTGTGATGTGGGATTAAAACCCTCTTATAAAGAAACACAACCCGGCCTCCCTGCTGGCAGTTAGTAGTTCCAACACTAATGCTGGGAAGTCAGGAAAGATTCATGTGCTCATTCTCAGAATGACCCATTTTGAGCCAGGTCCCCCAGCTGTGTCTCTTCCTTGTTACCATATAAAACCCAGAGTGGGCCAAGGTGTAGATCTCTGAGCATCCATTCCTGGAGGTTTCCCACATCAGTGGTCACCGGGCTGGCAGCACGGAGGGAAGGTCCCCTCAAAGCAGCCATCTTTTATATTCACCATTGCGCTCAGCAGGAGACCGGCCTGGCATGCTCTGCAGCTTCCGGATCCCTGGCGCCTGGTCCTGTGCATGGTCCCTGAACATTCAGGCAAACAACTGCTTCAGTACAGGTGAGCCACAGCTGCTCCCACAGGTCCCCAGAGGACAGACCTTCACAAACTTGAAACTCCTGTTTCAAGACCATGAGTGATATTTGCCTCTCTGCCCCATCTGTCTCTGTCAGGCTTGTCTCGGCGGGTCCTAGTGACCAACGTGGTGACGGGACACCGGCAGTCCTTTGGGACCAGCAGTGATGTCTTGGCCCAGCAGTTTGCCCTCATGGTTGGTTGTTTAGATGGGGGTGGGGGTGGACAATGTAGTTTCCCAAGGGTGGAAATTTTGCTGGATCGAAACTGGATTCCTCTGTGGCATCTGGTCACTTCTCATTTTTTGGGGGGAAAGGACATTAGAAAGGATTAGCAGGTTACTTGGTGATTATGTACTGGATGAAAATGGCTGATTTAGAAAGGCCTGGCTAAACTCGCTTTAAACAACTTCTATTTAGGGATCCCTGGGTGGCGCAGCGATTTAGCGCCTGTCTTTGGCCCAGGGCGTGATCCTGGAGACCCGGGATCGAATCCCACGTCGGGCTCCCGGTGCATGGAGCCTGCTTCTCCCTCTGCCTGTGTCTCTGCCTCTCTCTCTCTCTCTATCTGTGTGACTATCATAAATAAATAAAAATTAAAAAAAAAGAACTGTTAAACTTTAATAAAATAAACAACTTCTATTTAAATGAATTGTTAGCAGTTCTTGAGCACTTGGATTAGCCAGAAGGACAAAAAAAAAAATTTTTTTTAAAAGATTTATTTATTCATGACACAGAGAGAGAGAGAGAGAGGCAGAGACACAGGCAGAGGGAGAAGCAGGCTCCATGCAGGGAGCCTGGTCCCCAGGATCAGGCCCTGGGCTGAGCCACCCGGGCTGCCCGAAATTTTTTTTTTTTTTTTGAAATTTTTTAATGTATAAATTAAATCTCAATTCTGAACACTTAACTAGCTTCATACATAGTTTTCAAATTATATATTTTAAATTTTTTAAATCAAAATTCTAGTCAATACTACATTTCAGAGACTTATCCATTGAAAATGCCACCTTCTTTAAAAGTGTGGAGGAGGGAGTGTACCAAGCTCCTTTCTGCAGTAAGCACAGAGTGTGTCATTCAGGTTTCTTCAGCCGTCTGCCCCATTTGGGACTACAAGCCTTCCCTGCATCTCTGATCCCTCCTACTCCATTCTCCTCCCCCTGGCTTCTGACAAGGGACCTTGGTGGACATAAGCCACCATCACTTGAGCATCACAGAGTTTGAGGCCTAAGGGGCTAATGCAGCCAGCAGGGAGGATGCTGGAAGACACAAAGGGTCCGGTTCTTTTACCTTTTCATAAGGAACCCTTCCAGCTACACCGAGGCTCAAACCCTGGCCACACCATCGCCCACAACCTGTAACCTAGCGGCTAGGAGAGGGGAAACAAGGCAGGGGTTGTGTCTGGAGGGCACAACCCTCCCAGCCTTAAGAGGAGGTGGTACCAAACAGTCCCTCTTTCCATAGGCTCCTTTGCTGTTTAATGGCTGTCGTTCTGGGGAGATCTTTGCCATAGATCTACGTTGCCGAAATCAGGGCAAGGGCTGGAAGGCCACCCGCCTGTTCCATGACTCAGCAGTGACCTCTGTGCAAATCCTCCAAGAAGAGCAAAACCTGATGGCATCTGACATGGCAGGAACGGTAGGAGTTCCTGGCTCTTCAGAAAAGACCCTCTTGTTGGGGCACTTGGCTGGCTTATTCAGAGGAGCATGCAACTCTTGATCAAGCCCTAGGTTGGGTGCAGAGATTATATTAAAATAAAATCTTTTAAAAGATAAAGACTCTTCTGCCAGGTGGTAGCTGGGGAGAGACCAAGTTGAAGGGCAGCTGCTTTGCTGCCCACTGGGAGCCCAGCCTCGTCTAGACAAACACAAAACTGGTTTTGGTGCTTTTGAAACTTAGATTCCCCTAACTCTGAGAGGTGTTTGGAGACCACCTTGCCCTGCCTGGGTTCACTATCTAATGGCCTCTTGTGCTTTCCACAGATCAAGCTGTGGGACCTGAGGACCACTAAGTGTATAAGACAGTATGAAGGTCATGTGAACGAGTATGCCTACCTGCCCCTGCATGTGCACGAGGAAGAAGGAATTGTGGTAGCAGGTACCTGGGGAAGGGGAGCTCTTTCTGTCCCATCAGATAAAATAGCAGAGGGAGAAACTACTCCACATGAGAACTGAGTACATGGGACTGTGGACTGTTGGAGAGACTAGGTGGGACATAGAAGAGGATGTTATTGAGCAGCAGTTAAACACCCACCAGTTGGAACAGCCCTTTGTCCTCACATGAGTAGGAGAACATCACCTCAGTAACAGGCAAGCTACGTGCAACAAAACGCAGCAGCTTGGGAGGCCTGGGTGTTCACCTGGTCTGCATTCAGTGTGGCCCTTATCCCATCCTGTTCAACAGCATGGGTTTCCCTGTTCTTTGTGCTCACTTTCCAGCAGAGCATGCTGAGAAAAGAAGTTAAGGTCATTGTAACAGAACTGGTCCTAATCCCCTTGACACCATCCCTGAGGATCCGTATTGCAGAATAGAGCAGAAGTGTTGAGCCACTAAATTCCCTGGGAAGATGGGACACCTGGGTGGCTCAGGGGTTGGGCGTCCGCCTTTGGCTCAGGTCGTGCTCCAGGGGTCCTGGGATGGGGCCTGCTTCTCCCTCTGCCTGTGTCTCTGCCTCTTTCTGTGTGTGTCTCATAAATGAATAAATCGAAAATTTCTTTGAAGAGCTACAGGTTGATCACAGATTTTGCTGTTTCTGGGAGGACAGAATGCTCCGATATCATGAAAGTTCGGTGGTTTGGTTTGACACATGAAAGAAATAAGCCCTTGACATTAAGGAATATATTCTTAGTCTTGACATGTCCTCAGATGTGCAGATATGCCTACAGAATGTACTTATTCTCCATGAATCTTTTTTTGTGCCAAAGAAGCATCACTTTGTTAGAACTTTCTCAGGCTTGTTTACTACTCTCCACCCCCAGCAGCAGTTAGCTTCCTGTTTAAGCCTAGTTTCCATCCCAGAAGAGCTGCTGTGCTCTGAATAACAGGAAAGAGAGGAGCCCCGTGGAGAGGCAGGCATGGGTGGTGGACTAGTGCAGTCCTCTGCGAGCCCCACAGCCTGAGCCATGCCAAGGGAGTGCCGGTGGCCGCATGGCCTCTCCAGTGGCCAAGTCTGTGAGACCCTAAGACCTTCCTCAGAAGGTCTCCAGTAGCATGTCGGGGCTCCTGCAGACAATGGTTGTTTGGTGCCACGTTCCTCACAGCTGTGAGCCCTGAAGACTTAGCTGGTCTTAGGAACTGAGCCATTAAACCAGAAACAGCTCTGGTGACAGTTGTCGCCTGGTTTGTCCCCAGGATATTTTGAAGTGAAGAGATCTTCCTGGTTACTCTTTTACAAAGAGGAAATCTGTTGCTCCCCCTTGAATAGACCTTGATGCAAGAGAAGTAGAGCACCCACCTCTTAGGATGCCTGGTGCACCAGCCAAGGTGTCACACAGCCAGCCAGTGCATCCTGCGACTTGGAATACCTGTGACTAGTTGTGATTCTAGAGCACCAGACCTGCAACTTTGATTTTCAAGAAGTACATATCAGAAATCATTTCCATTTGGGTTTGTGTTTTGGCTCCTATGGAGTCCCGTCTAGTCTTAGGAATCATGAGAAGCTAGGTCCACGTCTATACAAGTGCTCCTGTGTGTTCTCTCACTAACCTGCCGTGTCTCTTCTCTCTCTCCCAGTGGGCCAGGACTGCTACACGAGAATCTGGAGCTTCCATGACGCCTGCCTGCTCAGAACCATACCCTCCCCACATCCTACCTCTAAGGCTGACATCCCCAGTGTGGCCTTCTCTTCTCGGCTCGGGGGCTTCCGGGGAGCCCCAGGGCTGCTCATGGCTGTCCAGCAGGACCTTTACTGTTTCTCCTACACCTAATTCCACAGGGTACAGCCTGGAGGGATGTGGATTTGACTTAAGAAGTAAGGAGAAGCTATACTTCTGCCACAGTTGCTGTTTCCAATGAGGGCATTTTAAGTAGACGCTCTGTGTACACAGATCCATCCATCCAGCTGTCAGGAAGTAGGTACTGTTTTATGTGGAGACACTTCAGTAAAGTTATTTCAGTTAAGTTGTGAGCTCAGAGAGCTCAAAAGTCCTTTTCATAAAAGGTACTTATTTCCTTGTTGAATTCCTTAGAATAGTCTGTGTCCCCCCCCCCCTTTTTTGTTTCCTTAAAAAATACTTTTTCTAAGGGCTAAAGATTGGCAGTAACTAAACTAAAACTGTTTCTTTTACCAAAAGCCCTTTCAAGAAGCCTAATGATGAGGTTGGGTGAGACTGTAGTGCAGTGAGTGCCTAGGTCCCAAAAAGATCTGCATGTGGACTGGAGAAAGCCAGCTGGGGAGACAGGGAGGGAGGTGGGGAAATCATTTCTCAGTCTCTAGAGGTAAAGATTGAAGGCTGGATTTTGCAGTCATTAAAAAGCCTTCTCAGACTCCTTCAACATCCACAGACCTCACTTTCTCCTTTTATCACCATCCATAGGCATTGGAAGGAAAGATGGATCTTTCTAGATGCTCGAGGTTTTAAACAGGTCCTAGCATACTTTGTGGAGGCACCTTCCAGAATGTTAAGTACAACAGCTCCTAAGTACAACAGCTCCTATTTCTATAATGGTGATTTAGAATGTCAGATTACAGGGCCCTGTCTCAAAGAAAATTGGCCTTGACTTTCTGTAATCTAGAAGCACTTTGAGATGTTTATACAGCGTTCAAGAGCCTTTCTACCAAACAATATAAACTAGAAAGAACTGTGTGTTGCATTGCTTCTGTTAACGATTCAGAAGATCATGATTGATGATTGTTCACTACAGCAGTGAAACCAGCTGCGAAACAGCTACTCAAATCTTGGGTGAGGGGTAATACAGACCAGCTGTAGTGGCTTTGCTAGAGAGCGTTAACCTTGGCCCCCAGACCCAGGCCCCTCTGCCTGCCCTGTGCACACCCCAAGAAGCTGACCTAGAAGGACAACAGCAGTGGACTCCCCGCCCCCCGCTGGGATGTGGTGGGCTGTGGCTATGTTCCTCCACCCAAGGCTGCAGCTCCTGTTGGAACTGCATCCTCTAGGTTCCAGGACCTTCTTTCCATTTGTCCCTTCAGATCTACTAGTAACTGCACCTCACTTGCTAGCCCAGGAATTTCGCCAATTAAACTCCAATTACACCCTTGAGTGGTAGTAATTGTTTTCTGCCAGAACTCTAGTACAGAGGACCAAATCCAAAAAAAAAAAAAAAGCAGACTGGCTATCTGATAGATGAGCTATGTTATGTTACATATTTTTAGTGCCTCCTATTTTATAAAGAACTTTCTCCCATCTTACTTGATCCTTGTAACAACCCATAATGGTGTCACAGCAGTAGTAACTTACAAATTACTAGAATCACTACAGCTGGAGAAGGCTGCGCACAGAGGTACTGACTTGGCTCCGATCACAGACTGGTCAGCAGAGCTGGGACTTGGGGCCACGTCCTCTGCTGCTCACATGCCTCCAGTCACTGATGATCCTTGTGCTATCACAGTAAGTGCTGTGGAGAAGTCAGGACATGGCTTGTTCCAAGTGTAAGCACGCAATGCTAAGGATTCATGATATCTAATCACCAGGTAAATGAATTTTTCTGGTCCTCAGCGGTGGTAAGTTTGCTAATTGCCAAGATTCTTAAGTGTTCAGTCATTTAGATTTGGTCCCTGTTTCTGCAACCCTGGCACAGTGATGTGCACATAGGTCTCAGAAAATATCTGCATGACTGAAGGGTCCAGGTGGCCACTGTCACTCCGGGGTTTTTCAGATTCACTTTGGTGACGTCTCCCTGCCCAGGAACACAAGCATAAATGCTGAGGCACAGGGCACCTGGGTGGCTCAGTGGTTGAGCATCTGCCTTTGGCTCAGAGTGTGATCCTGGGATCAAGTCCCACCTTGGGCTCCTTCATGGAGCCTGCTTCTCCCTCTGCCTATGTCACTCTATGTTACTGTCTCTCATGAATAAATAAATCTTGAAAATGCTGAGCCATGAACCTAACATCCACTCACTTCTGTCCCCACAAGTTTGGGGTTATCACTATATACAAAAGTTCATTACAGGATCTGCAATTTTAAATTGCTGGTATCGGCCATCTCCTACAGTTTTCCCCATGGTTCTGTACTTCCTGTGGAGCTGAGCGCCCGTGGGCACTACCGGGTCTAATTCTGAGCTCTCCCCACACAGTGAGGACATCAGGAGAATGGCAGGGGAGTTCGACATGATGCCTTCTGAACTCTAGACACCTGTGTCCCAGCCCAAGTTCCTCGTTAGCCAGTTACAGCCATCAAAGGATCCTTTTCGATTTCCCCTAGGCTTTTTTAAAAAGGAGGGAGTGGTTCTTTCAAACCTCTAAACTGAGCAAATCTGTTCTGATCTCCGGTTAGCAATCACTTCTGACATCTGGTTATATGACAAGTGGTCAAACATAGCGGAGAAGTTCAGCCTTCTGGTCTGTGTGCTCGCTGACACAGTGCCCCAGAGCGGTGTGTTACATAGTCCGGATGAAGCATTTTCCACTGGCACGGCTATTAGGGAATTTTGTCCCGTCCCAGGTGACAACCAGAGGTGGCGAATGAGCAGGCCATGGGACAGCAGCATGGAGCTCAGATGAGGGGCCTGGCGTTGGCTTGCCTGGAGCCCCGCAAACGGGCTGAGCGGACAGTGGCCCTGGTTCTCCCTGCTTCTCAGAAGTGCCCGCCCACAAGTAAACCTCTGCTTCCGCCACCTGGCTGTGTAGCCGCCTTAGCGTTCAGCCAGCCTGACGTGCTCCGGAGGGCCCGGACAGCCTCCTCGGTGGCCCTCCTGGAGGGGTCCCCAGAGACGTCCTCTGAGACCAGGTTAGCCCGACTTACCTGTCAGCCCTACATCTGTCCTCGGGATTTTCCACAACCATCTGAAAACAACTGCAGGCCGAACTCCGTTCCCCCTTCCTGCCGTGTACGGGTGCCGTGTCGGCCCGTCGCTGCCTCTCCAGGCTGCCCGCTGCGGGGCCGCTGCCTCGGGGCGATCTTCAGGTCTCTCCAACGCACAGGCTACATCAGCATGATCTCTAAGCCGATATCTGGGAGGTTTTAGTTAAAGGGAAGTAGTATCTCCTTTATCTTGAGAACTTCTGAGGCCAATGGAAACGAGCAGGTGTAGAGCTAAGCCCTCCTGATACTTTTTTTTCTGTAAGGTCCAGCATTTTTCTGGAAATGCAAAAGAATTCACAACCCAAGGAGGAGGAAGGCAAGAAGAGTTCTACCTTGCAGTGCCAGGCCAGGTGACACAGGGTGGAGCGCAGAAGGCCCACCTGGAACCAAACCCCAGCTTCGAGTCTCCTTGGCCAGGCGACCCCGGGCTTCTGAACCTGTCTGAACCACGGTCCCCAGCTGTAAAACACAAACACTACTACTCCCTACCTTCCAGTTTGGTTTTGAGAACATCAGCCATGGTCAGCCCCCAGCGTAGTCCCTGGCAGAGAACTGACACCTGCGTATGGGAAGCCAAACTGGCAGAGCAAGACCCAAAGGAGGCAGAGGGTTGTTCGGGAGACCGCTAGTTCTTGGCCACAGCTGAAGCCTTTCCGTCAATGCTCTGAGACCGCTTCACCGGTGATCCCCACCTCGGAGCAAGTCTTTCAAACCAGAAATTTTTTAAGTAATCTCTCTGCCCAACATGGGACTCAGACTCACAACCCCGAGATCAAGAGCTGCATGCTCTTCCATCTGGACCAGGCAGGCATCTCAAACTAGAAATGTATTAAAGCCTTTCTACAGCCAGTCCCTAAAGGGGGGCAGAGGGGACTAATAATCTATGCTATTAGGTGTCAGGCTAGTTGCTTTCTGGGTGAGGGGCAGGGGGTGGGCAGTCTCTGAGGTTGCATTTACGTCCTGTTTCTTCATCCAGGTGCTGGCTGATTGTACGTTCAGTTTCAGAAGATTAATCAAGTGGAAATGTGTATTAAGACAGTTCAATAATTTAAGCCTTTGTTTGCATCCCGAGTTTAGCTGGTTTTCACCCCCCTTTCGTTGAGGCTGGGACTGGATGTGTAGGGCAAGAAAAGTGAATCCTTCTATTACTTTGACACAGGGTTGGTTCCCTCCTTTCCTCTCCTGGTCTGACTAGTGCAGGAAGGGAGTGCAGATATTGCTGCATCATTCCTGTGTGGCCCGGCAGACCCACATGCTCAGGGCTGCCCCCCAACACGACGACAAGACAAAGGGCCAGGTCTGACCTGGGCCCCTGCCATACACACCACTCACCCCAACAGCAGGGAGAAGATAAGGATGAAAGGGATGGGAGCAGGACAGGGAAAGTCGAGGGAAAAGATGGGCAAGGAAGAAGGGGAAGGACAAAGACCAGAGTGTCTGTGCCTACAGGGAGGAGAAAACGGTGGAGGATGGACACACGAGCTGCTGACAAGGCAGGGCAAGGGAATGAAGGGGGAGGTGACAAAAAGGTAGAAAACCGTTTTTCTCAGAGCTCTGCTAGGTCAGAAGCAACACCTAGTCTCTTCCGTGAGAGGACCCCCCCCCCCCCAGTGGACTGGGACCCCACAGCTACCTGAGTGAAATCAAGCACATACATCTCAAGGTAGTGGCCACACTGCATCTGACTCAAGCTGCCCTCCTCGGGGCCGGGCCGTCGCAGCTCTGTCACTCACGGCCAGCTGGCCACCCCGCCAGGGAGAGCGCTGCTGGACAGCCCAAGTACAGGACAACAGCTTGGCCAGTGGGCTTGCGTGGAGCCCTCGCCACCATAGAGTTCTGTGAGCATCAGTTGGTACCCCCGGCTCTGAAAGCCACCACCAGCTACTTTCCTATCGACTAGAAAGAGGCAGGGTTTACTGAGGAAGTTAAAGGAAAGAGCACAGTCCATATTCAGCAGGAAGATTCCTTTATAATGGCGAATTTGAGAATACACAGTACTAGAGTGGGGCCTGAGTCACTGGGCCACAGGAGGCGGTAAGGGAGCAGGTCTGAGAAGGATCACCGCGTTCCAGGGCTCCCATCGACAGACTCTCACGCCGGGAATGACTGCCACGTACCTCCCTGAAGCTCGGCCCACCCACCAGTCCCATCAAGAACCAGGTCACCATTTCCTTCTTCATGTTTGGTCACCAAAGATAAAATCTGCCACGGTGACAGGAGTTCAGCACAACAGTCTCTTTCCAGTCACGAGAGATGGCTGTCTCGGTTCTTGATGAGAAACAAAAGTTCACTTGACTTCTCTTGCAAGAACCAGCGAAGAGAATTTTTTTCTTAGCGATCCGTTGAAATATTTATATATATTTAAACTAACAGTCCATTCGGTGCGCTGTTTCCCTGGAAGAGTTCTCACAGGACCCCTCCAACAGCTAGAGGGGGCATGTATCAGGAAACAAAGATTTAAGACACTTCAAAATAAGCAATTAAAATCCTAGTGCAACACTCAGAAGCAGATGGTGGGCTCGCAGGGGCGAAGGGGAAGGAAGCAGGTCCTCTATTTAGGCGCAGGGTGCGGCCTCTGGGAAAGCCAAGCAGACACAGAAGCATCAAGAAGTAGGGAACACCGCTGGGGAAGGCCTGGTTCCTCCTGCGCGCTCCCTAGTACTCGGGGCTGAGGGACCCCCGTCACCCTCCACCCACTGTGGTGACCTGCACGCTAAGCTGGGTGGTCTCTGACTGAAATCGGCCTAGGCCCAGGACAGGGATCCAACTCCAAGGGGCCCAGGGAGATTCCTTTCAGGCCATTCCAAGCCAGAGGTACCTGGGAAAAGTAAAGGAGAGTCTTCAAAGGCTCACAGAGAAGAAGCAAAAGGTGAATGGCAACACAGTGGCTCTGTGCCTGGCTCTGCTCTGTGGGGAAGACCTGCCGCCACGGCCACCCTCTCCCCACGCTGGGGACACACCGCGCTAAGGCTTCAGAGCCAGCAGCAGCCTGAATACACTCCACGGTCCTTCCATAGGATCTACGCAAATACTTGTGTCTTTATTATTTTTAACTAAAATGAATGCAACGGATTCAGGTTCATTCCCCTTTGCTGGAATCTGCTCGGTCCCCTGCCCTGGGGCGGGGGGGCGGGGGGGGGTCCACACCTTCGGGCCTGTGGCCAGGCTCACCCGGGCCAGCCGTCTGCCCCACCCCCCACCACGGGAAAGGGGCCCCAGGATGAAGAGAGGACACAGGCCGGAACAGGCACCCGGGGGAGGCCCTACCTCAGCGACACTTCCGTTTCTAACCCTGAGAACCTAAGGAATTGTGAAGGACGCAGAGAGGGAGTGGGGGTTAAAGGTCACCGGGCTTTTTATTGCAGTTAAAGCAGACTCGGACAGGATGGTCCCAGCCTCGGGAGGGGACGGCCCGTCGGTCATGGGAGCACTCATCACAGAAGCCCTGTCCGCAGGCCCGGCAGTGGTGCTTGGAAAGCTTGATGCTGAACTCCTTCCGGCAGTTGTGGCAGTGCAGGATCTCGTGGTCGGGCACCCAGTACGCCGGCCTGGCCGCATCCTTCACCAGCCCTGGGGCAGGGGAAAACACCGATGGGCGGGACACGGGGACCGGACGCCCTGGGTCCCACGGGGCAGGAGGGCCACCTCAGACGCTTCCCTGGCTCATGGCCCTTCCGCACTCACAACTGCCTCCAGAGCTGCTCTGTTTTTTAAGATTTATTTGAGAGAGCGGGTGCGGGGCCTGGAGAGGGGGGCGGGGGAGAGGGAGCCCGAGGCCGACCCAGCGTTGGATCTCAGGGTCCCAAGCATCGCTTAACTGACTGCACCCCCCCCAGGTGCCCCGCATCTACAGAGCTTCGAAAACCTGCATCCGCCTGCCCTTCACCTCATACCACGCCGGTCAGGATATCTGGAGCAGGGCCGAGGCCTTGAGATGTGCCTGTCTGTTGCGCTCTCAGGTGACCCTGAAGTGCAGCTGCTGGATTAAAAGCCACTGGAGTACTGCTAGAGCGGCCCAAGCCCGGAGTCAGGAGCGGACTTCGCTCAAATCCCAGCTCCACCCAGCACGTGCTCAGCAGCAGCTGTAGGATTGAGGCTACCTAACTTCTCAGGGCCTTGGCTTCCTCCTCTTCAACAACCCACGGTCAAGAGCGGTTATCACAAGAAAGAACGGGACACGTCTCCCACACTGGCCGGGGACCCAGGAGCCGGTGAGCGCTGGGCAGGTGAGCCCTTGGTGAGCACAGTGGTGGGCTCTCTGTGCCCAGGGCAGCCCTGCTTCTCCAGGTACCCCCGAGAGCACATGCAACCTGAGCTTCAAGCCTGGGCAAATCTATTCCTACACTCTTGGGTCAAAAGTTCGTCTGCTCACCTTTGAACCACAATGCTGGTGAATCGGATCCAAGCGATCCTCACCGCCACCTACCCCCACCCAGAAGCCTCTGGTTGCTCCCTTGCAATGGGCAGAAACACCCGGGCCTAAGCCTTCCATGCACTGGTGGGTCTCCCTTCCCCTTCCTCTTGCCCTCCTAGTTACAAGTACCCCTCACATCTGGAGGTAAGTTATCTTAAATCCTAAATGAATAATAGCTTGGCCTGTGTGGTAAATTAAAGACAGCCACAAATTCTTTGACACCCCTGCCTCTTCCCTCAAATGTAGGCGGCTTTGGGACTACAGGAGACTACAGCAGAACTACCAGGGGCAGCTTCTACTTCCTAGCTCTTAAGTGTCCTGAGCCCCCACGCAAGAAGTCCAACTACCACTTGAAAACCCACATAGGCCTGGAGAACACATGGAGATGGGTTCGACCAAGCCCAGCCTTCCAGGCATCCCGGCCAAAGTACCCAGTGTGGGAGTGAGGTTGGTTCGGCCCCTCGAGGTAGGTGAGGTTGCCATACTGGAGCTTCAGGGGGTGACTCCAGGCAAAGCCCCCTCGACCAGCTAATTACCCCTCCTGACTCGAAGTTGTGAGACATGATAAAATGGTGGTTATTGCAAAGCCTTTACATTTTCAGGCTGTGATGCAGCAATGGAGGGTATGAGAGGTGGCCTCCAGGAATACACACGACACCACTCAGGTATGCAGCAAAAGCAAGCAAATGCAAATTTTCAGTCTACTCCTTGCTGCCCAACTCAATCCAGGTCAGCATGCCTCTGACACAATGACAGCCCAGGGCACCCTGAGACCCCTCATCCTATGTACGTCACACCCACCTAGTGGTATGTCAATGGCTGTCACCACGGCTCCCAAAGTGCTCTGCACAGCCTCTCCCACCTTCCGAGCGATCAGCGTCCCGCCTTCATCGTCAGCCTGGGCCTCGGTCACGTCTGTAGACAGCGAGAGAAGAGAAGCCGTCATCTCAGTCATTTCCCGAAAGGAAAACTCGGGGCAACAGCAGAGTGCTTCTGGATTCTTCTCCCAGAATACCACTGTGCTGCCCTGCAATGACTGCCAGGGTCTGGGCTGTGAAACTGAGTAAGCCCTGTTAGTCCTTTACCTCAACCCTCTAGAGCTGTTTTAAAACCATCAAGCATAAGCCAGGAAGGTTCTAGGAGTGTGACCAAGAACCTTCTCTAGGAAGAAGGCCCAGTCTAAGCCATGTCTGGTAAATACAGGACAGGGTGACCCCCCACCACCACCCCTGCCACTGCCCAGGACTCGCACTCCTAGGACTCTATTAACAAAGAGCTTAGAGGACACCAGCCGGGACTAGGGGAGCAGCTGCCCTCACAACAGTGACTGGGTTAGAAACAGGGTTAGGCATGTGGGAGTCTACTTCTCAGTACCCAGTGCCAAAGAGAGAGGGCCCCCTCCACCCCTGTAGCTCCTGGACCCCACGTTACCTATCTGGACATTCCTGGCTTCATAGCAGTTGTCACACACCCTCACAGGCGCAGGGCCCCAGCCGCGCTCGGGCACTGGCCGGGTCTTGGATGAACAGCTGTCACAGAAGCCCTCCCCGCAGGCCCGGCAGTGATGCTTGGTGTCGTTATCTTTAAAGGATGTAGCGCATTTGTTACAGCTCTGTTCCAAGCACAAAACAGAGAAGGCAGATATTATTCGTTTCTACCAGCTGGGAAAGCCAGCGAGACCCAAGGGGAGGACCACAGGACCACGGCAAACAGCAGGACCCCGACAGCAAGAACGGAGAGAAGCTGAGGCCTCAGTCGCGTAGGATGCATCTGCTCCAGCACAGCTACGACTACCATTTTCTTCCGAGATCTGCCTGGAAAGCCACCTTCAATCTATCTGGCTGAGTCACAGCGTCCTCAGAAAGGACTCTGCTAAGTCTAGCATAGACTTAGAGAATTTTTTTTTTTCCCACGGCTTCCCAAAAGAGCCCTTGGGAAGTTGGTGAGGTGGGAGCTTCCTGTCACAAAGTGTGTGGGCCAAAGCTGGGTGGCTCCCTTGCTGTGGGTGCTGTAGAGATTTATGCATCAAGCTGCATGACCTCTATGTGTCCCTTTTCCTCCAGATTCTGGGATCTCAGACATCTGACCAATAATAACCAGCCCTTGGAGGCAAAGAAACTAAAAATCTACCAAAAGGAGAATAACTGCAGAGGTGACACCAAGAGAAATCAATACGCAAGAAGACACTGGCTGCCCCCCATGCCCCACCCTTATGCTCTGGGAGCTAATGTGACTGAAAGAGAAACCCCACGCCTCCCTTGCAGAGTAAGTAGGATAGGGCAAGATGGCACCAGCAGAACGGGCCATGCCAGCACACTGTACCAGGATCTGGGAGTTGGGCCTCCAGTATGCAGGGGCAATCTGGTCTGTCAGCCAGGAAGTCACAGCCTTGGTGGGCCCCAGGCTAAGCTCAGACACCGACTGAGCCATGAAGTTCATCCCATCCAAGAGGCGCTGGGCAGCATTGTTGTTATCCTTCAGAAATCCATCAGTCTGAAATGAAAACATGCAGGCTCCCATCATGCTCTGAGTGGAGGCAGTAAAGGCAAAAAGGGAGAGGCGGTCTCAGGTGAGCTGTACACTCATACGCTCATCAGTGGCCAACTCAGAACCACAAACTCCCTGGAAGAGAAGAGTGGGAATGGACCAAGAATCCTTCCAGCTTCTAGGCCATATCACACCCACCCAGTCATAACTGACTTATTCCCTTCAAAGTGACCATAAGACCTGGTGCACAGCTGTTGAATTCAGGCCTCATCTGTCCATAAGTGAGATGGACAATCCAGGAGACTCAAGTAAAGATGGCACCTCCTTTGGGAAGCTCCCCAGCTCCCAAAATAATAACCTGCCTTTTTCATTTTTGTATTTTTAAGTATCAGGTTCAATTCTGGGCACATAGTATTCAACAAGTGTGGGGCAACATAAAGACTGAGAGAACGAACAGAAGGGGGGGCCTGTATCCCCTAATCCCAAATACCGTGAAGAATGTGGCCCAAAAGGGAACTGTGGTATTATTACTGCCTTCTTGGAAGAGAACTTATCTTACCATAGTGACAACAGCATTCACAAGAAAGAACCCAGATTCAAAAACAAAAGACATTAGTCAGAAAACGATGGTAAGAAAATTATACTAGTCAAGGCCACAGTAAGTCCCTAGGACAGGATGGCCTGGCCCACAGTGCCAAGAGGGTGGGCTCCAGAAATGAGACCATACCACAGGAACAAATGTTGGTGGGGCTGGAAACAGGAAACAAGAGCAGAAGAGTAAGGAAATCCTTAGTCTTATGAGAGCTGTAGGTCCCGGGAAAGCTCAAGATGGCTCTTGATGGAATACTGCCAAGTAAGACAAGCCACTTAGAGAACAATCACTCTTTTTTTTTTCTACAAAAAGGATTGGGGTGTGTTGTGATTTATTGGTAATTCCAAGTATGAACTGTGGTTTGATGCAGGATGAGAGCACCACATCACTGCCTCAAAACACATCTATTTTTCCAATATTTTGAATTCAAAAGTCAAATTAAAAAATAATAAGGGGGACACATGGGTGGCTCAGTGGTTGAGCGTCTGCCTTTGGCTCAGGGCATGATTCCAAGGTCCGGGATCAAGTCTCACATCAGGCTCCCTGTGGGGAGCCTCCTTCTCCCTCTGCCTGTGTCTCTGCCTCTCGGCTGTGTCTCTCATGAGTAAATTAAAAAAAATAATAAGGGTCTATAGTAATCCCACTTTTAGAATATACTGCAAGAAAATTTCCCAGAACAAAGGCTTTCTCACAAAAAAAATGTCACTATAGCATTTTGATATAAAAAAATCATAAACAGCATGAATGTTCAAAGAGAAGGGGATGGGGAATCAAACTAGAACATGAGACACAATGTTACAGGGACTACAAATGAGAATCATGAAAAGTGGAAGTAAAATGAAGGTATGAGAAAAAGAGCACATAAATTATAACCGCGTCTCTACAAATATGCATATGAAAAGAAGAACATGGAAAAAAATATTTTATTTCCTAAGGCAGTATAGCGATAGGTCAACACCATCTAGTTCATTTAAAGTTGTGCTTCCAATAATTAGGCAAGAAGAAATGAAAATAAGAGTCTAGAACAAGAAAGGGCCTCCAGGTCTTGCCTTCCTAAACCACCAATATATTAAAATTCGTGTTCGAATTTAACCTTAATTCTAAACAGGTTCCACTTCTCCACACACACGAGTAACTGAATGATACAAGAAGAAAAACGGAACAGCTCTTACTCCAGGCCACACATGCACGATCTCCGTCCGAACCACCGTATCCACGGGATCCTGGTTCCCAAACCAGTACTGCCGGCTACGGTAGACCACGCCACAGTTAGGACACTCGATCACATACCTACAAGGAAAGCAAACAAATACCGTTACCCGGCCAGGTGCCCACATACGAACACACCAACAACCCTCGGCTACGTCGTTGTCATTTAAACTCACCCAGACCAGGCATATTTTGCGAGACCCATCCAGGGGGAGTCAGTGGAAGCAGATGTCTTGGGCACTACGCTGACCTCCTTGCCTCTCTCATAGCAGGCCTGAAACATGGAGCACTCTGCCAGCTTCTTCTCTGTACACCAGACCCCCTGGCCTCCTCATATCCCTCTCCAGCCCCCTCCCCACAAACCACACCAGCTGAGGGTTTGCAGACCCTGAGTGCAGCACGTCAGAAGAAGGGTCAATTCTCTTAAAAAGCCAGTGCCCTAAACAAACATGAACTGAATGAGTACCCATCCCAGGCCCCAAAAACCGAGCTGTAATTTATACCCGCCACTGAAAATCCATTAGACTGGGTTCCTGCAGAGCAGTCCTGGCTCTGGAGAAGAATGAACAGTCAATGTATATGATCGTGGCATACAAGCTCAACAGAATGAAGGGAAGATATGCTGGAAAATCAATCAATCAACCAAGGGGCCCCAGCAACAGAGGCATGAGTTCCTTTGGTTCGAGCTGGCGAGAAGTTCCAGGGATATTCGATTTCAATAGCAAATACTTCAAGGACACAGCAAAGGGTGGCCCCAAGCCAGTCTTTCCCCAAAGCAGAGCAGGATCAGCAAGCCAGCTGCTGGAGCAGGGAGCTCAGAGCACTCACCTTGCAGGTATACACTCTGTTGTCATACTGGTGGGAGTATCTGCAGCGGCTCTTGGCTTCATGAGGGACTCCTTCTTTTCCATGATTCATACTGTTCTTACATCCAGCCCTGAGTGAAGCCCAAAAGCTGACAGTGAAGTGGCTAAAGGAGCCCCTGCACGTACGCAGAAGAGTGTGACCCTGAGCCAGACACAGGGCCAAAACCAAACCTTGGTTACGAACTAGGCCCCGAATAGTTAGCGCAGAGAGAGCCATATGTGTCTCAGAGATCCGCATGCCTCTCTCATCCGTGACCCACCGGCACTACAAACTTGCGGCCACTATCACCCCTGGGTGAGGAGAAAGGAGAAAAGGAGGAACCTCTTCCTGGAAAAACCACGCAGTCCCACAGCAGGAATGAAGGGACCCGAAGACACCACCTCAACAGAAGATAAAACCTGAATGGCTCTCGGGAAACCCAAAATCCAAAAGACATGAAATGGAAGTTTCACCAGAACAGACTGCCAAGATGTCAAACAAAAATCAACCTCCAAAATTTGGCACCACATTAAGAGGAGGCTTAAGCTGAACAAGAAAACCTTCCAAACGAACAGTGAGCTCTGCCATCCTGACAACGCAAAAACAGAGAGCAAGACTTTAGAATTTCGCTATGATAGAAGGGAAAGTTCTGGAAACCCTGGGGAGGCTGTTAGAATGCAAAAGTGATGATCCACCAGAGCCTAAGTGCCTCATGCTGGGCTATGGGGTAAATAAAAAGAAAGGTAAGTCACACTGGCAACTAACAGCCCTCTTTCTTCCCCAGCCCAAACTGTATATAATCTAAAACCCCAATCCTTTTTACAAATTCAGAGCCAAGGTGGTGCTAGTTTAGTGCCCAGCAGGTAGCTTACATACAGGGTTCAATGCAAAAAAGAACATTTACAGGCGCCTGGGTGGCTCAGCAGTGGAGCATCTGCCTTTGGCTCAGGGTGTGATCCGATCCCGGGGTCCTGGGATCGAGTCCCGCATCGGGCTCCTCGTGGGGAGCCTGCTTCTCCCTCTGCCTAGAGACACAGGCAGAGGGAGAAGCAGACTCCATGCAGGGAGCCCAACGCGGGACTCGATCCTGGAACTCTGGGATCATGCCCCGAGCCAAAGGCAGATGCTCAACCGCTAAGCCACCCAGGCGTCCCAAATAAATAAAATCTTAAAAAAAAAAAAAAAAAAAAAAAACATTCATAACAAAAGGCTCAGGTCTCCTCTGGGTGGATAAGTGTGGGGAATGTGAAGCAGTACTCCTGATGGAAGAAAAGACAATTCAATGGTGAAGCGGCCAGAGGAGTAGGGACGTGTCTACAGGACCCAGAGACTGCAATCTCACCGACCAACACACTGCATTTAAATCCCCCGAGCTCCAACAGACAAGTCACCAGACTGTGATGTAAAAGCCATCAATAGCTCAGATTAATCCAGTGGTCCTCAAAGTGTGGCCCCAATGAGCAACATCAGCATTACTTGGGAACTTTACCAGAAATGCAAACTCTCAAGCCCCACATCAGATCAACTGAATCAGAAACCGTGGCGGGGGGGAGGGGGGATGTTAAGGCTCAACAATATGTTTTAATACGCGCCCTTCAGGTTTTTCTGACGTGTGCTAAAAAGTGAGAATCCCTGCTCTAAGGCCCCTGTAACAAAGTGTGGTCAACAGGGGGATCCCTGGGTGGCGCAGCGGTTTGGCGCCTGCCTTTGGCCCAGGGCGCGATCCTGGAGACCCGGGATTGAATCCCACATCGGGCTCCCGGTACATGGAGCCTGCTTCTCCCTCTGCCTGTGTCTCTGCCTCTCTCTCTCTCTCTCTCTCTCTCTCTCTCTCTCTCTCTGTGACTATCATAAATAAAAAATAAATAAATGTTTTTTTTTTTTAAAAGTGTGGTCAACAGACCGGCAGCACAGGCATCACTCGGAAGCTTGGCAGAAACGCACAATCTCACCCAGACCAGCTGATTCAGAATTTGCATTTTAACAAAATCCCGAGGTGGTGCGTATACAGACTGGAGTTTGAGAAGCACCGCCCTAACTCAATGTTCTCAACACATTAGAATCACCTGAGGACCCTTGTAAATGTACCAACGCAAAGGCCCCACCCCAGTTCTGTTAAGTGAGCATCCCTGCAGGTGAGGCCCAGGCCCTGATCATTGGGAAAGCTCCCTGGATAACGTGAATGTGCTCTAAGAGTCAGTCCTCACAGGGAAAGGACTCAACCAGGACTTGGTACCCCACCGCACAGCTAGCAAAGGTTAGTTAAGTGGAATGAATACAATGAAAACCCCTGGGAGGAGAAATGTAGAAAAGCAAACCAACCTAAAATTGTTTTGTAGTAAAAACTGCCTGAGCCCGAAGCCAGACAATTTCACACTTAAACCAGGTCAGAATCTTCAGAGGATTCTTCATAGCCACATATCCTAGAATCCCTTGCACCCTCAAAGTGTGGTCCCCCCGACTACCAGGACCACCTGGGAACTTACTCAAAATACACCTCCTCGCACCCCAGCCCATCCTTAATTTAGACTCTGCAATTTAACCAGACCCTAGGGGATATGCACGCATGCCAAGGTCTCCACACTGACCCGCTCGCTCTTCCTGAGCCGGCTGGCCTCACTTACCCACAGCTGAGACACAAGGAGGAGCAGGTGAAGTATTCATCTGGAAAAAAGGAGCTATGTGCCATCTGGTCATCGGGGATCTCGCCGCTGAAGCGGTCACTCAGGGCCTGCCAGAGGAGGGAGGGTGACAACATGAAGGCACTTGGCAGAGAGCCCTCTGCTTTGGCCCTCCGGCTATCTGCCATTCCCCTGGTTGTTGGCTTCTTTCTTACAGGCTCCACAGCTGGGAGGGGCCACCCCATGACCTCTGCTCCTTACCCCCGACCTTCTTGGCCCAATCCGCACCCATCCTCACCACAGGAAACCTCTGGAAGAACCAGCTCACTGCCCAAGAAGTCAGAGGGAAGCTGGCAGTGTGCTCTCCTTATTACCTGGGAGATTATAAACACCTCACACACTCAGTCTTTCATGCAAAACCACCCACAGACATGGACTAATGCCCATTTCATCCTTTGAAGCTGGAACCGAGAAGCGGAGACCCTAGAAGAGGCCTTGTCAATAAGTCAGAGAGAGGCAGAGCCGAGTGGTGAGCTGGGAATTCCCTGGACTTCTATCCCAGGTCTAACCACAGGCGCTCTTCTGGAGTTTACTAGGCCACAGAACTAGCTTGATGGAGGAAAAAAAAGCCATTAGCCAAAAAACAAGGAAGAATTATTGTAGTGTTTGGCAGCCTCTTATCAACTACAGTAACCGAAAAGACAGCAAACAGCCAAAATCGATGCCAAGAAGATAAAGTATTCACAAAGCAAACTGAAAATTTTATGTTGAAAGGCAGCTTCTATTTCTAGTCCTGTTTTCATGCACTACTATATACACCAAAAGTATCTTTCTTCCCACCAGGCCCTCACTCATATGCAGTATTCAGTGGGGAAAAGTTATATTAATTAAACAGAAACGAGCTTTTTGGGCTTTAAAAATGATTGTATACATGCAGTCCCAAGCTTCAATCTCCCACTCCGAGGCAGCCACACACTATTCAGGGGGAAGAAAAGGAAAACTGGTCTAAAAACAAAAAGACAAGATGTTACTTCCTGTAGTAAAAAGGCAGAAGAAAATTTAAGATGAGACTTGGGAAAAGGGCAGATTCGGTGTTGTTAAACCTAGGTTCTCCAGCTCGGAAGGCAATTTCACTTAATGAGAACTCACTCGTTAAAGATCTGTTACCTTTTCTCAATGAAATCTTAACACCCCGAGCTGCAAACTCAAGTGTTTACAAAGGCATGTGATGTCAGTGCTGAGTAAGGTCAGGTGTAAGACAGGAGTGGCAGCAAGGAGTGTGTCAAAGTGAGGGTGCGTGACTCACCCAGGCACATTCACACTCAGCTACTGCATGGATGATACTCGGGTCCGTTAAACACCATCTGCCAGCTGGGGCCAAGCAGGTGGCAATCCTTGGCTCAGACCAACAAGAAAGGTCTGACAGATAATACACCTAAGTCCTGTCCTCTTGGGGGTATTTTGTGAGGAGTAACTTTGGGAAAACCCTGAACTTTGAAAGAGAGGATAGGAATGAATATACATACAAATATTAATAAACAAGAATCCAAAGAGAGTCACTCACTGGCCTTCACTGCTCCCCTCTGTCCTTTTTTCTTTTTTTTTTTAAGATTTGAGAGAGAGGAAGAGAGAGGGCATGTGTGTGCATGCACGCTTGAGGGTGCGGGGAGAGGGAGAGAGAAACTCAAGCAGATTCAGAGCTGAGCTTGGAGTCCCTTGATTTCATGACCCTGAGATCAGACCTGAACTGAAACCAAGAGTTGGAAGCTTTAACCGACTATGCCACCCAGACAACCCTGTCCTAATTCTAAGTGACCCATCCTTCCAGGATTTTTTTGGTCTCACCTGTTCCATGAAGCCTTCCCTACTACTCTAGACATAACACACACTGCCTGCTCTGAACACCTGTTGTATTCAATACCTGAAGTACATATTCAGTCATTAGATGATGATGATGCAAAATTATGGCCCAGTTGTATGGATATTACCTCCCAGATAAGATCATACATGCTGCGAAAATAGTTTCCTACCTTTGTGTCCTCCACTACTCCTAACAAAGGTCCTAACAGGTTCTCAACTAAGACCTCTGGAATGAAGTAATCCAGCACCAACTCCGATATGCACACCAACCCCCACCCTCCTCCCTCACCTTGGCCCTGTCTCTATGCCAGGCTTCATTCCATGCCCACAGACCCTCAGAAAGTTAAGGCTAACTGCTCCCCGACTGGTCAAATGACAGACACCTTAAAATGTATTTCTCAAGCAGGTATGTACATAGCTGTCTGGGACTGGCTGGTGGGAAAATAGAGCATTATCATCCTAATGCATCAATTACTGCAAGATTTGGGGAGCAAGTTTGATAGATACAGGTAAAGCAGACATGGGTATACTATGAAATTAAATGGGCAGCTTGCATAAATAAAACCTAAGAACCCCCACCACCAAGTCATTTCAGCTTGTCACTGACAGGTTTGCACCCTCTGTGCTTTGTATCTTCTTATCTATAAAAGGAGGTGCTAGTAGCACCTTTCTCAGCAGGAGTCTTCATGGATTACACATAAAGATCAAAAGGATTTACACACAAAGAGTGGCATAAATTAAGAGCTCAGAAAACATTCACGACCATAATTAACATCATTTTTATTGTTTTTTATGCTGATTATTTTCTTCCTTAGATACCCTCCTACCTAATCTAGGTAATGCAGGGGATATAAGAACCTCTCTCCTTTCCATGATAGCTCATTGGTCTTCATAGCTGCTTGCATTTATTTGTTGGTGAATTTTTTTTTTTTACTTTTTTTTAGTAAGCACTATGCCCAGAGTGCGGCTTGAACTCACAACCCCAAAATGAAGAGTCACATGCTCTACTGACAGCCAGATAGGAACCCCTTTTTTTATTTTTTATTATTTTTAGTAAGTTCTATGCCCAACATGGGGCTTGAACTCAATGGATGAATATTTAGCTGCAAAAACACGCTTGTTATCGGGGTGCCTAGGTGGCACAGTCGGTTAAGTGTCCCACTCTTGGTTTCGGCTCAGGTCATGATCCAGGGTCATGAGATCAAGCCCCCTGTGGGGCTCCATACTCAGCAGAGTCTCCTTGAGATTCTCTCTCCCTCTCCTTCTGCCCCTCCCACCTGTGTGCAAGCACACTCTAAAAATAAATAAATCTTAAAAAAAAAAAGATGCTTATGAAGCTAATGCGGGGATAGGGGAAGGGGAAGAAAAGAGCTAACTAAGGGACATAGAAGCTACACTAAAGAAGTATGGGGGGAAAAATGAAGTATAGGGAAAACCAAAACGAATATTTTTAGTGCCACATTTTTTTCTTTTAAACAGGTAACTGAAAGTAACCTGTTAGTCACCCTTAGGAAAAATACCAAATTTGGCATGAATTCACCAGCTGGGTTGAATTCAGGGCCGAGGCCAGTCCCCAACAAATATACAACTGCAGCCCAGTAACCGTGACAGCATGAGGTTCTTTCTGTTCCAAAGCCAAGGAGCCTGGCTCACTTCTCTGAAATTTCTCCAGAAAAATGGCAGCAAGGATCTCAAAGCTCGGCATGGAACAACGTGCAGGCTGATTCCCATGGCACAGGTGCCCACAGAAGCTCCACTGTTGCCTGCCCGAGACAAATTAACTGCTGGCTTACACTGGCCAGGGCAGCCATAACCCCTTATGACATCAGAAAGAGAAGAACTCCTAGGCGAACCAGCCTCATAGCTTCAGATGCTGGTCACCCATCCTCTCCAACACTGGGTAACATGATAAGCATCTCACTTCCCTCACAAGCCACTGAAGAGAGGGCTAGTGAATCAGACCCTAAAAGCTTCACAGGAACTGACAGCAATCAAGAGTACAGGAACACAACAGCAAAACTATTAAAAAAAAAAAAAATCTGTTGTTAGTGCGTTTTAGATACATGGGTCAAAGAACCTATCCTCCTCCTTCGACTACCTGATTGTTCCTTTCCAGTGTAGACACTGCCACCTAATCCACATACTTTGTCTTTCAAAAATTCCAAATCTCAGAGGCACCTGGCTGGCTCAGTCGGTAGAGCATGCGACTCTTGATCTCGGGGTTATGGCTTCAAGCCCCACGTTAGGTGCAGAGATTACTTAAAAATAAAATCTTTAAGGAAAAAAAATTCCAAACCTCACATCATTCCAGGTTTTCTTGGGCTTTCCTCCACCTGAGGTTGCCAAGCTGTTAGGGAAAGGCAGGGAGACCTCTCCGGAGAAAGCTAGGGGAAGCATCTGAGGCAACTCTAAGAAAAGGTTGCCTGGAGACCAGATGATCTTGAACTTTAGTTGCCTTGGCAACAGTATGGCCCCCCCTTCTATTGAACCTGTAAGGTTTGGTCTCGGTCACCAAGGGCTCGCAGTGAATTTTCTGATTCAAAATGGAGACTCTTATGCAATCACTGATGCCACCTCTCCCCACAAAATATAATAACTTTATAAATAGACACTTCCTCATGTGGTACAATTGGAAAGCGAGAGTTTCTACATTTAGAGATCAGAGGCTAAAAAAGGTATTATATAAAGCCTGTACAAATTCAACTATAAAATGGTTCTCTCCTAAATTCAGAACTGTAAGTACAGACAACAGTTAATTCAACATTCAGTTCCCTTCTTCCATAGAAACCTGAGCAGCTCTTTGAACAGATTTACCTGCTCAATGAAGGTACACTCTGCTAGTAGGTGTCTGCGCTGTTGCTTCCCATGGAATCTGGGCAGAGCAGTGAGTGGTCAAGAAGTGGGAAAAGAGGGATTGGGGGGATCACTGGGTGATGCAGCAGTTTCGTGCCTGCCTTTGGCCCAGGGTGCGATCCTGGAGACCCGGGATCGAATCCCACATTGGGCTCCCGGTGCATAGAGCCTGCTTCTCCCTCTGTGTCTCTGCCCCCCCCCCTCTCTCTCTGTGTGTGACTATCATAAATAAATTTAAAAAAAAATTAAAAAAAAAAAAGAAAAGAGGGATTGGGGTCTAGACCACACCGTGGCTGATTGGCAGGAAGAACGATCAGATCAGCATGATGCATCAGGAAACAACTGAACGGCCACTAGAGAAGAGGACAGCAGACCTCCCTCTCACACACATTCTGCAAACTCTTCCATCCTTCTCATTCATCACATTTCCTATTCAATAATGAACATGAAAAGTAGCACTTGGGCTCCCTTCAAATCCAACAGAGTGCTACATCAATCAGGTGGAACCTCATAAATAAGACACAGCTAAGAACTTTTTAAAAGTATACTAAGGGCATTAAGAGTGCGTTATGTTTTATGTACTACTATAGAAAGATAACTACGATGCATAATTAAGTGAAAAAAAGCAAGCCATAGAATAGCAGGAATCACATGATCCCATTCAAGGTGAAAAATACATACATCATATACACATATTTATATAGGCACTTATGTATGACTACAAATTTCTAGAAGTATATACAAGTATTAACAATGGTTGTGGGCAGCCCCGGTGGGCAGCGGTTTAGCGCCGCCTGCAGCCCAAGGTGTGATCCTGGAGACCCAGGATCGAGTCCCATGTCGGGCTTCCTGCATGGAGCCTGCTTCTCCCTCTGCCTGTGTGTCTGCCTCTCTCTCTCTGAATAAATAAATAAATCTTAAAAAAAAAAAAAAAACAATGGTTGTGATGGTTGTGATGGGGGTGGGAGAGACCTTAACTTGTACCTTACACATTTCTATACTATTTGAATTGTTTATCGTGAATACATGTCGCTTTTATAATTTAAAAAATAACTTTTTAAACATTAAAATAACCAAACACTCAAACACAATTTATGGGAATATCCTTTCAAGAGCCAACTGGCAATACGTTATCAGGAACCTTGAAAGACGGCTGCCTCCTCTGACCTTCTTAGGAGTAGAGTAACTATTGAGAATATACAGCACTGGGTTAAAAGCACAGACTTGGTAGCCAGACTAGCTGGTTCAAATTCTCCACCACTTACTAGGTAAATCATATTAGGCAAATTAATTGACTTCTCTGTGCCTCCGCATCTTTACCCCATTGAGACGGCACAAGGATTAAGTGAATTCATTACACATGCAGAGCATAGTACACAACATACAGGAAGCACTCCATAAACATCAGTCCAAAACAGTAATAGGAGTTGTAATTTACCCTAAAGAAATAGGCAGAATGTGAACCATTCCTTTAAACACATGGAAAATATATCCAGGCAAAAAGGAAAACCACTACTAAAACAAGTGCAAAATCAACTAAATGTAAAAAAAAAATCCATCCATATAAATGAAAACCATATAGCTACTTTAAAGACATATTTCCATAAAATACTTAATGGTGTGAGAAAAAATGCCAGGCTTCAATGTTCCATGAGAAAACCAAAGTATATAGCTGCATGTACATCTACTATGACCCCAATGTTCTCTTTAAAATAAGTAGCAAAGAATCACTTAACACCACCACGTATTTAGCCATTTTTTACATACTTAATTCGCATTATTTAGCCATTACAAAGAAAGCTGCTATCATACCCTCATAAAGGTCTCCCTGTATTCAGGTGGAAAAGTTTCTCTAAGGCAAATTCCTAGAAATGACACGGCTGGAATATATATTATGCATATCTTCACCTACACTAGATATTTCTGAATGGCACTTGGAAGTAGTTTTACTGATTTTAATTTCAACTGGCAATCTGTAAGAGTTTACATTGTTTCACATCCTTTTTGACATTTTATTACCAGACTTGTCAGTGTCTGCCCTCATAATGTTGTTGTTTTCATTTGCCTTTGATTACTAGAGAGTTGAGATTTCTTCATTTGTTTATCACAGTTTTGATTGCCCCTTAGGTGATTTCTCTCTCCATTTCCCCAAAGCCTATAAACTTTTTCCTGACAATATTCCTGTATATTTTATCTAAAATAAATTGAAAAGGATGCCTGGGGGGCTCAGTTACACATCTGCCTTCGGCTTAGGTCATGGTGTCAGGGTCCTGGGATCAAGCCCAGCATCGCACTGGGCTCTCCTCAGCAGGGAGTCTGTTTCTGCCCTCTCCCTGTGCCTCTCTAATGTCTCTCACTGTCCCTCAAATAAATAAAATCTTTTTAAAAAGAAAATAAAATGAAATTCATATAGAAAAAAATTACTTCTATCATATTAGAACATATCCCTAGCCTTCAAAGTGTTTTTACTAAGTTAGTGAGAAATTGGACAAGGCTAGGAATACCAGAGAGATAAAGAAAAAACTGGGAGAAGCAGGAAGCCAAACAAATTATTTTGGCGTTGATAATTTATCTGTTTATGCCCATCCCCACTCTTCTGTTCCAAAAAGAATTCAAGTTTCCTTGTCAAAATAAAGCCAAATTAAATAAATAAATGAAGAAAAGACAACCATTCTATTATACACTGCTATGAACTCTGAAAACTTCAATGAGTGTACTTTAACAGCAATAAAACTCTAGTGGATCAATATGCAGACATCACAAGTACCTTTCTATTAGAATGATAATTGGAAAATTAACAACTTACAATTTAAAAGGAGATTAAAAGCAAAACAACCAAAAAAAGGTAAAACAATTTTTCAAGGATTTCAGTAAGTTGCAAGAACCCCACAATTCCCTGGGGAGAGCCGAAAACACATGCTTGAACAGTTAACTCCTTCCCATGCACAGAAGCAGCAGGTCCCACACCCCATCTCCACTCCGGAAGACAGAAAACATAGGATCCAGGTGAAAACTCTGTGGACACCAGTGACCAAGAGTCATTACAACTCCAGCTGACCAGGCTCAGCGTATTTACAGAAAACTTATCACCTCATAAGCATAGTGTAGCTTTTTTTCTCAAAATCATCTAACAAACTGGCCTGGGGTAAGACCTCCAAGTCCCCTCAGGGTAAAATCTCTGAGCACTAATTACTGCTTACAGCACTCAGTGTCCCTGACAGCCTAATTTAAACATTAAGCTGGGTTAGTTTACAGAAAAACCTGAGGAACTGTAGAACCCAGCCACTGGCCTTGTCATTAAAATTTATACAGATCAGATTCACAGCCCTTTGTACACCACAGTATGGATCCAGGCTCTTTTGAAGACGTTTGCAATGCCTGAGTGTAATCTTCCACTGTGACTACCTCTGAGCCACTTCAAGGACAGTGGCCAGTACATCTAAGTATACTTTAAGCTCAAATCTAATTAGAAGTATGTGTTTCATGAATTATTCAAATACAATCATTTTTCAGTTTTTTTTTCTTTAATTTTATCCACACTATTTAACACTTATTGAACATTTACTAGATACCAGGTACTTGGTTTCTTCAAGTGTGCTGTTCTATTTGATCCTCGCTCAATTTCATTAGGAAAATTCTTTTTTTTTTTTTAAGGTATTTTTTATTTATTTATTTATGATAGTCACAGAGAGAGAGGCAGAGACATAGGCAGAGGGAGAAGCAGGCTCCATGCACCGGGAGCCCGATGTGGGATTCGATCCTGGGTCTCCAGGATCGCGCCCTGGGTCAAAGGCAGGCGCCAAACCGCTGCGCCACCCAGAGATCCCAGGAAAATTCTTTTATTATCCCTATTTTACAGATGAAGGATAAAGGTTCGAAGAAGTAATATCATAAGGACAAAGTTATTGTCTACCTTGTCCTCCACCATATTTCCAGCACCTCAAACTATACTGGGCACATAGATGTGCTCTTTTATTTGTTGTATGAATGAACCAACAAACAAAGTTGCCAAGACCAACTCACTGTAAATGGCAGAACTGGGATTCCAACAGAAGTCTGTCTGACTCCAGAATCCAAGCTTTTAACCATTGTCTTTAGTCCACCTAGGTTGCTAAAACATAACAGTACAGACTGGATAGCTTCTCAACAACAGAAATATATTTCTCACAAATCTGGAGGCTGTAAGCCTAAGATCTGGACGCCAGCAAGGTCAGGTTCTGCTTTACAGATGGTGCCTCCGCATTGTGTCCTTGCTTGCTGGAAGGGACTAGGGAGCTCTCTGGGGCTTCTTTCCAAGGCCATTAATCTTATTCATGAGGGCTCCATCCTCATGACCCAATCACCTCCCAAAGGCCCACCAGTACCATCACACTGGGCATTAGGGTTTCAACAAATTAATTTTGGGAGGACACAAACATCTGACCTAAAGCAACCAAGATGCAAAGATCACAAACTTTGTTTAAGGGTAACTTTTCATTTTGATATAATTTCAGACTTGTAGAAAAGTTGCAAGAATGGTACAAGGAGCTCTCATATACAATTTACCCAGATTCACTAATGGTCTACATTGTACCCCATTACAAACCTTTTAAAAACTCAACGGACTGAGCAAATCAGCATGTCCAAAGTCTGTTCCTATGTACACCACAGCCCTCTTCATTTTATGCCAAACCCCTCTCTCCCATCCCTCCCAGCGCTAGGCCCTATCCCCTAGTCCTCAGGGCATCCTCATATCCCTAGTTCCAATCTTGCCAACATTTCCCAGCCTCTCCCCAGGTCCCACATGCCCAGCACTGCCCCAAAGGCTCCCTTCCTGCTCCTCCGTCCTAAGCCTGCAGCCATCGTTAACAGTGTTGTGCACAAACTGCAAAAAAGCAGCAGTATTCCCAGGGATCCCTTTGATGAATTCATTATAAAGAATACTAAAATAAATACATACACAGTAAAGATCAGAGATTATATTGAAGTAAAATCCCTGAAATACTAAAAATAGGCAAAATGGAAACAAAGATATCAAATAAGCAAAAGTACCTAAATAGGATTCCATGTCCAGTTATGTGAAATGACAGAAATACATGTTCACTGTGTGTATGTACATATATACATATACATATATACGTATATACATACACACACACACTTGACACAATCTACTTCAAGAGAATATAACCAAGAAAAATAATGCCAAATACAGAAAGAGCATTTGTGGTATTTAGTTGTGGTATTATTAATAATAGTGAAATTTTACTTATAATCGCTTATCTGACAATTGTAATTTTTGCATGTTTAGACAATGAAATATTGTGTAGCTACCAAAACTACTCATAAAAACCATACAAAATAGGGATCCCTGGGTGGCGCAGCGGTTTGGCGCCTGCCTTTGGCCCAGGGCGCGATCCTGGAGACCCGGGATCGAGTCCCACATCGGGCTCCCGGTGCATGGAGCCTGCTTCTCCCTCTGCCTGTGTCTCTGCCTCTCTTTCTCTCTCTGTGACTATCATAAATAAATAAAAAAAAAAAAAAAAAAAAATTAAAAAAAAAAAAAAAAAAAAACATACAAAATAGTAAAGTGTTGCGGCACCGAGTGACTCAGTCAGTTAAGTGTCCGACTCTTGATTTCGGCTCAGGTCATGATCTCAGGGTCATAAAATGGGGCCTTGTATCAGGCTCTATGCTGTGCATGGAGCCTGCTTAAGATTCTCTCTCCCTCTCCTGCCCCTCCCCCACACGCTCTCTCTGAAAAAAAAATCGTACAGTAAAATGTTTATGATGTTTCACAGAGAAAGGATTACAAGTTTACATCTATAATGTGATGACAAGCCACATGTTTTTTTTTTTTTTAATGCACAGAAAACATACTCTAAGGGCACATAATAAAATGTTAACAGTGGCTATCCCTAGGTGGAGGGCTGTGGTTGGTCCTTGTTTTCAGTGCTGTAATTCTACTGTAGTATCCAACATTTTCTATACTTAACATGTATTCCTAATTAAATCAGAGAATATGAATTTAGACAAGCACAATATAAACGGATCACTGAACAAACTGTTCTAAACTTACAATTTTTATTCCCATAATGGTATCAACAACTTTCACATTCCTTTTGGGATCCCTTTTCCCAGCTTTTACCGGGCCAAGGGAATGCTTTGACCAGTGCATTGTGCTAAGACAGCAAGATTTCACTGAGACAATCTAGTCAATTCCAAAATGGCAATTTCCAAAAAAAAAAAAAAAAAAAAAAAAAAAAAAAAATTTCCAACAACCAGTGATCATTTTTTAACTAATACTTTTCTATTACCCCATTCTATGCACCCCACCACCACTGCCGTTGTTCTAGTGATTTCTTGCCTGTTCACAGCTAGTAGTAGGAATAGTAGAGTAACCATATTGCTATGGGAGTGAAGTGATATTACCTAGCACAGTGATCCCACCTACCCAGATACTTGAGAGGCCTAAGATGCCACTTGATAAAGAAGGGCAACAATCTAACCCCTGAGGGCCTCAGACAGGTTATACAGTAACTGTTGTAGCTGGAGGGCTTGCAGTCCCCCTAGGAGGCAGGGTCTCTGTTACAAAGAAGCAAGCATCAACCATCAGGATGGGGGAAACAAATTCTGTGGATCAGCAGGGTGCTTTATAACAGGATTTTACCGTATCATCAAAACAATTTGTTGATACTACTGCTGAGATACACAAGAAAAACAATTTGCCTGATTTTAAAGGACAACGATGTAATGCTTAGGTATGTTTCCCAAAAGACAGGCCTCACATCACTGATGTCTACAAGGTGAATTTTAGGGCGCAAGATATGGCTGTAGGTGATACAATGAATAGCATCTAGTTCCACAGAAGAAATTACTCCTGTTTAGGGACACCTGAGTGGCTCAGAGGTTGAGCATCTGCCTTTGGCTCAGGGTGTGATCCCAGTCCAGGGATCAAGTCCCACATTGGGCTCCTTACCAGGGGCTTGCTTCTCCCTCTGCCTGTGTCTCTACCTCTTTCTGTGTGTTTCTCATGAATAAATTTTTTTAAATCTTAAAAAAAAAATTACTCCTGATTAAATTCATTTGCAAAATTTCAGATTCTGTTAGTCTCAAGTAACAGTATTACCTTTATCTTCTCCAGAACACTTGTTAATCTCCCTCTTAAGTAAAGAAAAAACAAGCCCCAGCCTCAGAACCTTTCACGAAGAACAGTCTCTAGAGAGGAAATAATATGTTATTATATTTGTAGAAAGGCAGATTCTTCTTGGTTATAAGGAGCTCTAGAGTAAACCAGCCAGGATTTATACCTGCTGCCACTTAGTAACTGTATGTCACCGAATACTTCACCTCCCTGTGCCTCAGTTTCCTCATCTGCAAAATGAGGATGGTAATAGTAATTAACACACTGAGGTGGTGTAAGGATTTTTTTAAAGATTTTATTTTTAAGTAATCTCTACACTCAACATGAGGCTTGAACCTACAACCCCAAGGTCAGGAGTCACATGCTCTACCAACTGAGCTGGCCTGGCACACTGGTAAGGTAAGGATTAAGTGAACTAATCCATATACAGTCCTCTGAATGTTGGTATATAATAAACAGCAATTATTGTTATTGTATCTCTTTGTTGTTTTTTTGTCTTGGGAAATTTCTACCTGTGATATTTCTGTGATTTACAGTGATCACAAAAAATTGCCCTCTAGAATAAATTAATACAGGTTACCAAAAAAAAAAAAAAAAAAAAAAAAAAAAAAACAGTGAGTCCTGTTCAGATAACTGAGGCTCAATACAAGGTCAATTCACCAGGGCTGGGCCATACCATATAGAGACAAATGTTTTTTCCTATTATCCAAAAGCCTGGTTTTTCTCTGACATGGAGACCTGTCACTTTTTAACTATATAACCAAAGATTTCTCTGTGCCCGTGATCTTAGCAAGATGAGCTCACTCAACAGGTGTGCTAACTCCACTCTTGTGCTTCCTTTCCCTACAACCTCTATTTCCAGCCCCAGCTTCCAATCCCTGGCACCAACAAAAGGGGAGCTGAGTGTTCTCACTACCCCCAAGTACCCCAGTGAGAAGCACTTGGGACAGGAGCCAACTGACCTTCAGGGCTTTGAAGATGACCCCTGGGTGCCGGGGAGAACGGGTAGTATTGTTCTCTAGCTGCTGCTCCAAAGCACGTCGAAGCCCAGAGAAGTCAGTGGGAGGGTTGTAAGTCCTCGTTCCCTTATAGTGGATGGAACTGAAGGCTTCAGGGAAGCGGCCCAGCTTCCGGAACCGGTCCTGGATGAGCTTTTCTGGCACCTCTGAGGGGTGATCTGGACAAGGAAACAGGTATGTGAACAATGGTCTTTCTTTAAAAAAAAAAAATCTGCCTTGCATTATAAAAATATGTAGCCTGAGTCTCTATATAAATAGGCATAAACAGGCAGAACTAATCTATGCTGTTAAAACTCAGGTCATCCTTGCCTAGAACAGAGCGAGAGCAGAGCTTCCCCATGAAGTGGGTATTGACAGGTCATTTTCTGGTACTGATTTCACAAGGGTACATCCAGACTGTGAAATTTATCACAATAATACACTTTTGATATGACGTACACTTTTCTATATGTACATTATACTTCAAGGGAAAGCCATTTTTAAATCTGCTCATTGTAAAAAAGAAATTCAAACATGTCAAAGCATAAAAGAAATAGATTTCCTCTGCCCCTCCTACTTCTTTTTCCTACATATGTTATCAACACATATACACAACTTGCTTATATCACTTAATTACGTACTGTAAGTACCTGTTCTTTTCATGATAAACTCTGGAAATTTTCCTTATTCTTTTTCATAGCTACATAGTCCTCCATCCTATGGATGTATTTAACCAGTCACCTGCTAATGAACATTTAAAATACACAAAAATTTTAAACATGCTGATCTTATGCTGGTCAAGCTATAGACAAACTGCCAGTGTATCTGAGAGTAGTTTCACCAATATTTATCCAGAAATTTGTAGACTGGTAGTACAAATGAATTCAATAAATATTTTGGAGATATATGTTACAAAGACTTTTTAATTTCCTTTAATATTTTAACAACAACAAAATCACTCCAATTAATACTGGAGGTATGGCCTTACTCAAATTTAAAGATACAGTCATCAAAAAGTAGCCAAACTCTGTAATTCATCCCTAAATCTATCTCCTCCTGAACTTTTCCTGTGGCAGTGACTTTTCAAGGTGCTGGCTTGGTCACCCTCCCTCCCTCCCAACATCACCTCACACCTTGTCCCTGGACATACAATCACTGCTCCCAAATGATTATAGGAGCTTGGTTCCACTCATCTGAAAAACACAGAATTCTTTGCCTACTAACTCCCACCTAGAATCCTCTGTCCAAAAAAAGAAGAGGATCAAATAAAATCAGAAAGTGGGGGGGCATGTGGGTGCCTCCATGGTGAGCATCTGCCTTTGTTTCAGGTTATGATCCTGGGGTCCTAGAATGAAGCCCCACATCGGGCTCCCCACAGGGAGGCTGCTTCTCCCTCTACCTATGTCTCTGCCTCTCTCTGTCTCTCATGAATAAATTCTTTAGAAATAATACAAATAAAATAAAATAAAATAAAAAAGAAAATCAGAAAGTGGGACACCCAGATGGCTCAGTTGTTTTGAGCGTTCAATTCTTGATTTCAGCTCAGCTCATGATCTCGGGGTTGTGAGATCAAGCCCCACATGGAGCCCCTTGATGGGTGTGGAACCTGCTTAAGATGGTCTCTCTTCCTCTCCCTCTGCCTCTCCCCACTGCTCACTCTCAGCTTAAAAAAAAAAAAAAAAAAAATTTAAAATTAAATAAAATCACAAACTCTCTGAGACAGAAAACTCAAATTATCAATTTGCCCACAATCCTGGTACCTCTCTATCCTGCATAAAGTCCGGCTGCCTTGGTTCCATCTCTTCCATCTCAAGAAGGAGCAACAGTATTCCAGAAAGAGCTCTCGATTTAGGAGTTAGGAAACCCTATTTTGAACCCCAATTTTGCAACTTACTAGCTGGAAACCTCTTGTTTATATAACTCAAGTTCTCTGAGTTTAGCTTCTTCATCTGTAAAACGGGCTGCTACCAACTGAGCTAAATAACAAGGATGCAGTAAAGTTAGCAATGCTTTTTTAAATTTTTTTATTTTAATTTTTTTTTTCACTGCCTTTTTTTTTTTTTTTTAAAGATTTATTTATTCATGACAGACAGAGAGAGAGAGAGAGCCAGAGGCACAGGCAGAGGGAGAAGCAGGCTCCATGCAGGGAGCCCAATGTGGGACTCGATCCCAGGACTCCAGGATCAGGTCCTGGGCCGAAGACAGGCGCCAAACCGCTGAGCCACCCAGGAATCCCCCCGCACTGCTTTTTTTTAAAACAATACAATACATGGTACAAAGCAAAACATGGTACAAAGAAAAAAAAAAAGTTATTTGTGAAGGGCTAGTTATTTCAAAATCCTGAACAAGAGGGACACCTGCATAGCTCAGTCAGTTAAGCATCTGTCTTCAGCCCAAGTCATGGTCCAGGGTCTTGGGATCAAACCCTACACTGGGTTCCATGCTCAGCGGGGAACCTGCTTCTCCCTCTTTCTCTGCTGCTCTCCCTACTTGTGTTCCTTGCTCCCTGTCAAATAAATAAAATCTTTTTTAAAAAAATCCTAAACAAGAAATTAAACCCACCTCTTACCAAAGTTGTAAAAATCAAAAGCAGCATAAAAATTCAGATCATGGGAGGCACCCTGAAGTCGGCATTTCCAGCCTTCTCTCCTAACCTCAGAATCACTTGCTAAGGACCCTTAGCTAGAACATTTAGATTTCTCATCTTCCTGCTAGACCCAGGTCCTTCTGATCCTAATGCTTTAATATGGCCCCCGTCTCTCCACTTTCCCTCCTGTGCCACTGCCCTGGCTCAACACCTATCATTTCTCCTCTAGCACCATGGTAATGTCCTGGCTGGTCTCCCTGCCTCCAGGCATGCTTCTACAGTTCATCCTGCAAAAGGCTGTCGTGTGATCTTTGGAAAATATAGATCTGTATAACTCCTTGCTTAAAATCCTTCAGGGGCTCCTGTCATATCTGACAACTGAGTCAAGGCAATCCACGATCTGACCCCCAAGTATCTCCGCCATTCCCTCTCACACAGTCTGTGCTTCAGACACAGTGAGAGCCTCTTTATTTATTCATCCAACAAACCTCTGAGTGTCAAGCACTCATCTAGGCTCTTCAGATACAGTGGTGGATTAAGACAGACAAGGTTCCTGCCTTCCTGGAGTTTCTTGTTGTAATGGGAGACAAACAAAAACAAGCAAGCAAACATATGGGATGATTTCAGATAGTGATCAGGGCCCTGATGCAAATGAACAGAGCGATGCAGTAAGAGTGTAAAGTTAGGTGCAGGAAGGACCACTCTACAGGGGACAGTCGGCCAAGGCTCCCAGGGGGTGGGAGCTGAGTCGAATCTGAAGCATGGCTTATTGAGTAAATGGTGTTCCAGGCAGACAGAGTAGCATATGCAAAGGTGCCAACACAGAAAAGGCCGCCGTGGCTACCAGAGGGAGTGTACACGCACATCATGTGTGCACACACACGTGCATGGCGGGGGCACATGGTAGGCAGCAGGAGGGAAAACCAGAGAAGGAGTTCAGAGACACAGACAGGACTCAGAGTAAGGACATCATGATGAGTTTGTAGTGAAAGCCACTGACACCTTGTAAGCAGAAGTATAACATGATCTAAATTATAAATAAAGCTTGTGGAAAGATCACCAGGATGCTGTGTGAGGGGAACACACACACTGAGGGGCTGAAAGGGAACTTGGGAGGCTCTTTGTAGAACAACCTGCAGTTTCCTGGACACAACCCACACTCCTTCAAGCCACCAGGGGTTTGTGCTTTCTGGAACAGCTTTCCTCTCCTGCCCTATCAACCCACATGTCAAGGCTCAGACACCACCTCTTTCCCAGATCCCCTAGGAGGTGTGAAGAGCCCCTGTGCTGTACTCCCACACCTCCAGGACCTACATCGCTACAGAAAAGAACACACATGGTCTCCCCAACTGGGCTGTGGGCTACTCGTGGATGAGAATTGCCTCAGTGCCCCAGTGCTCAGCATGTGGCATTGTGCACTTGAACTCTTCTAACTGACGGGGTGCCTGGGGGCTCAGTCGGTTAAGTATCCAACTCTGCATTTTGGCTCAAGTCAGGATCTCAGGGTTGTGAGATTGAGTCCTGTGTTTGCGCTGGGCATGCAGTCTGCTTCAGATTCTCTCTCTCCCTCTGCCCCTCCCCTACTCTCTAAAAAAATAAACAAAAGAAAAGAAGAAAACAATCTCTGTTGCCTGAATGAACAGGTAAATGGTCCAACTGTGTTAGGAGCTGACCCTACTGTCCCCACCTGTGTCCAATTACTTGTTGCACCTGCTGCCTCATCCTCCCTCAGGTCATGATTTTGCTTCCTACTTCTCTAAGAGAAACAATAGGACAGCTCTCACACACATACTGTATCCACCAATCACCTGCAACCACGTCCATATAGTCTTTCTCGCCTGTGTTTATGGAGGGACTAGCTATGTTTCTAAGGCCACCCCTGTGAGGCTCACTCCAACTGCTCTGCTCTTTCCATCTGCATCGTTCCCTACCTCGTGAAGCATTCCACGAGGAAAAAATATCTGCAATACCTCACAACTTCAATTTAAAGATGGGAAAATCCCTTGAAATCCCACATTAACCTCCAGCTATCATCTCATTTGTCTGTTTCCCTTTATAATAGAACTTTTGGAAAGAGTGGAATATTACACAACCTTAATTCTTCTCCTATTCTTTCTTGAACCTACCCTGAGCAGGCTTTCATGCCCACCACCCCTGGAAAACAGGTCTTACCAGATCACCAAGGATCTCTCTATTGCCTAAGGTAATCAGTAATCCCCAATCCTCATCCTTACCAGGAGATTTTGACATAGTTGCTCACTCCACCTTTCTTCAAACACTCCCTCCCATCCTGCCCAGGCAGAAATTCTGCTGGGCAATCCACCTCCACCAAGTTAGTGCTGCAGCCCAATGGCTGCCTCCTCACACCCACAAAGGTCAACCTGGGACACAGCCCTCTGTCTACTCACCAGAGCCCAGCAGCTGAGTGTGAACAGTCTCATGGAAAATGATAACAGCAGGGCCCAGGGTGGACAAGGGGACATCCAGGCCACAGCGGGCAGTGGTAGCCTTGAGCTCCTTGGTGAAGTGCTTCAGATAAGCTTCTGAGGCGTCCCCAAGGAACTTGAAGAGATCATTATGCAGCCGGTCTGCATGAGTTCGATAGATGACAAGATCTGAGATGGCCAGGACCTTCAGCAGCAGTCGAGTTCTCTGGCTGAGATTCACTGTAGCCCCCAAGAGCCCCTCTGTGTCTATCACTGCTACTTTGTGGACTGGGTCATATGCTGCCCACACCCCCACGGTGCAGGACTCCTGGGCAGGGGAAGTTTTAAAGACTTCACGGCCATAAAAGAAAGTGTGGTTTAGAGTATGAGACTTTCCATCACCAGTATTTCCAAAAATGGAAACCACCTTCAAATGCTGATCAGGTTTACAGTCCAATTTCCTAATAAAGTCCTCTTCATTTGTTACCTTCAAAAAAAAAAAAAAAGAAAAAAGAAAAGAAATATAAACTGCGTAATAGAGAACTTGCAAGAACAATAAATGCTTCCCAAGGTCAAGATCCTAGACTAAACTGTCAATGTGGCAAAGAAAAGAAGCCCCAGGATGACAGGCTCCCACCCAGCCTTTCCCCCAGCAAACAGCTAAGAGGAACTTCCAAAGCTTCAGGAGGCACAATTTAGTGCTCACAAAAGAGCTACAACTATAAAACTCTTGGAAGATGACATAGGAGTGGTGTGCCTCGGTGGCTTTGTCAGTTAAGCATCTGCCTTCAGCTCAGGTCATGACCTCAGGGTCCTGGAATTGAGTCCCGAATCTAGCTCCCCACTCACCAGGGAGTCTGCTTCTCCTTCTCTCTCTGCCCCTCCCTCCTCTCGTGCTCCCTCTCTTTTTCTCTCTCAAATTAAACTTAAAAAAAAAAAAGGGAAAAGACAACATAGGAGCAAATCTATGTGACCTTGGATTAGGTAGGCAATGGCTTCTTAGATATGATACCAAAAGCAATACAACATAAGAATTAAACAAAATGGACTTCATCAAAATTAAAAACTTATATTCTGCAAAGGATACCAACAAGACAGCGAAAACAAAGCTCAAAGAATGGAAGAAAGTATTTGTGAATCATTTATCTGATAAGGGTCTAAGTAGTCCAGAATATATAAAGAACTTTTTTGGGGGTCCCTGGGTGGCTCAGCGGTTTAGTGCCTGCCTTCGGCCCAGAAGCATGATCCTGAAGTCCTGGGACCAAGTCCCACATCGGGCTCCCTGCATGGAGCCTGCCTCTTTCTCCCTGTGTCTCTCATGAATAAATAAATAAAATCTTTAAAAAAAAAAAAAAAAAAAAGAACTCCTAACTCAACAAGGAAAAACAAAACTTGTTAAATATTAAGCCAAAAATTTGAATAGACATTTTTCCAAAAATTTACAAATGGCCAATAAGCACATGAAAAAATACCACCACAGTTATTAAGGAAATGTGAATTAAAACCACAATGAGGGGGTGCCTGGATGGCTCAGTCAGTTAAGCCAGGTTTCAGCTCAGGTTATGATCTCAGGATCCTGGGATCAAGACCCAAGTTAGGCTCCATGCTCAGTATAGAGTCTACATAAGATTCTCTCTCTCCCTCTCCCTCTGCCCCTCCCACTTGTGCATTCTCTATCTCTCCCTCAAATAAATAAAATCTTAAAAATAGGGGCGCCTGGGTGGCTCAGTGGTTGAGCGTCTGCCTTTGGTTCAGGTCATGATCCCAGGGTCCTGGGATCGAGTCCCACATGGGCCTCCCTGCAGGGAGCCTACTTCTCCTTCTGCCTGTATCTCTGCCTCTCTCTCTGTATCTCTCATTAAATAAATAAATAAATGAATGAATGAATGAATGAATGAATGAATAATTTTCACATAGCTATTTGGGGTGCTTGGCTGGCTCAGTCAGTTAAGTGTGCGACTCGAACTCAGGGTTGTGTGTTCGAGCCTCACGCTGGAAGGAGAGATTATTTAAATAAATAAACTTTAAAAAAATAAATAGGGATGTCTGGGTGACTCAGTCAGTTAAGCATCTGCCTTCAGCTCATGTCATGATCCCAGGTCTAAAACTAAACCCCACATCAGGGTCTCTACTCAGTGGGCAGTCTGCTTCTCACTCTCCCTTTGCCCTTACCCTCTGCTCATGCTCTCTTTCTCTGAAACAAATAAAATAAAATATTTAAAAATAATAATTTAAAAATTAAAAAAAATGATAAGTGTTAGTGAGAATATGAAGAAACTGCAATGCTCATGCATTGCTGAGTGTGTAAAAGGACACAGCCACTCTGGAAAACTGTACGGCAGCTTCTCAATAAGTTAAACATGGAGTTACCACATATCTCAGTAATTTCACTCCTTGGTATGTATCCTAGAGAACGAAAAACATATCATATATCCACCCAAAACTTGAACGCAAATGTTCATGGCAGCAAGATCCGTAATAGCCAAAAGGTGGAAACAACTCACATGTCCATCAACTGATGAAAGGATAAACAAAATGTGGTGTTTCCATACACTGGAGTATTGTTCAACCATAAAAAGAAATGCAGTACTGATACATGCCACAATGTGGACACACCTTGAAAGTATCATGCTAAGTGAAAGAAACCAGACACAAAATACTGCATATTCTATGATCCCATTTGTATGAAATATCCACAACAGGCAGATAGATAGATTTACAGTAATAGAAAGCCTGTTAGGGGGCAGCCCAGGTGGCTCAGCGGTTTAGTGCTGCCTTCAGCCCAGGGCCTGATCCTGGGGACCCAGGATCGAGTCCCACGTCAGGCTCCCTGTGTAGGGCCTGCTTCTCCCTCTGCCTGTGTCTCTGCCTCTCTCTTTCTCTCTCTCTGTCTGTGTGTGTCTCTCATGAATGAATAAATAAAATCTTTAAAAAAAAAAAAAAAGCCTGTTAGGAGTTTCCAACATCTGGGGAAAGAGAGACTAGGGAGTGACTACTAATAGGTATGAGGCTTTTATTTGGGTTGATAAAAATGTTCTGGAATAGTCTAAGGGTTCCACAACTTTATGGATATACTAAAAACACTGAATTGCCCACTCTAATGGGGTGAAATATATGGTATATAAATTACATCTCAATGAAGTTGTTATTAAAAAAAGGGGGGGGGGACACCTGGGAGGCTCAGTTGAGCGTCTGATTTGATTTCAGCTCAAGTCATGATCTCAGGGTTGTGAGATTGAGCCCATCAGGCTCTGCGCTAGGCGTGGAGTCTACTTGAGAGTCTCTCTCCCTCTGCTTCCCCCCGTCCCCCACCTATGTGAGTTCACATTCTGTCTCTCAAAATAAGTAAATAAAATATTTTTTTAAAAAAACATGGCTCGGGGGCAGCCTGGGTGGCTCAGCAGTTTAGCACCTGCCTTTGGCCCAGGGCATGATCTTGGAGACCCGGGATCGAGTCCCACATCGGGCTCCCTGCATGGGGCCTGCTTCTTTGTCTGCCTGTCTCTGCTTCTCTTTCTCTCTCTCGGTGTCTCTCATAAATAAATAAATAAATAAAATCTTTAAAAAAATAAAAATAAAAAAAAACATGGCTCGGAAAGCCCGGGTGGCTCAGCAGTTGAGCATCTGCCTTTGGCTTGGGGTGTGATCTCAAAGTCCCGGCATTGAGTTCCGCATCAAGCTTCCTGGAGCCTGCTTCTCCCTCTGCCTATGTCTCCTCTGCCTCTCTCACTACGTCTCTCATGAATAAATAAAAATCTTAAAAAAAAAAGAAATGGCTCCATCAGGTCTTTGTTTCCAAGACAACCAAGAAGGAATAATGGTCATGCCAAAAAGGGCCACGGCCACATGCAACCTATTTGCTTCACCAACTGTACCTGCTGTGTGCCCAAGGGCGAGAACATTAGGTTTGTTATTTGGAACATTGCACAGGCCATTGCCGTCAGGGACATTTCCAAGGCAAGTGTCTTCGACACCCATGTGTTTCCCAAGCTGTATGTAAAACATACAGTAAGGTAGTCAGGAATCATTCTCATGAAGCATTAGAGAACCAAACACCCCACACCACCCCGATTTAGACCTGTGGGTGCTTGTCCCACATTGTCCACAAAAGCCCATGTAAGGAGCTAAATCCTTAAGGACTGAAGAAAAGCTGTTCTCCAGAAAAAATATATAAAATGGAGATTATACTAAAAAATGCATTGGTCAAACTTCATCCATCATTCCTCTGTGTCCCAGGCTGGACCCCCTTGAAAGATGCTCAGGGCCGCTAATCTTAGAATATAGAACCCCACAGCCAAAGCTCCTAATCCAAACAGGCAAATGTTCTACTCCACCAAGGAGTGATGAATCTCTACACCTAATAACCTCCAGCCACAAGAGAAAACATAACTTCCTGATTCCCAAGAGTCTGCTGGTTTATTAAAGAGTAGTTAGAGAAAAGTAGACAGACCATGAGTATAATATAAGCCATCATTTTCCATAACCTCATCAAGATAATAAACTACTCATGATCCTATTAATATCACTTCATGATTATTATTATTGGCCTTCATGTTAATGACAATGCTAACGGCCTTCATGTTAATGACAATGCTAATAATTTACCCAAGGCAATGACAGCGCCTTTGCTAGATCCATGAGGGCAGAACTGTGTCTATTTTATCTTTCCACCCCCAGCATTTAGAACACAACCTGGAACATAGGAAAAGCTCAATATTTAATTACTGAATGAATGAATGTCATGCATGTTGCCTAATCACTTTTGTCCACCCCGTATCCTCCATAGGGTTTAACACACAGCAGCATTCAATAAACCCGGTGATGTGCTCACGGAACAAGAAGTTACACAAAACAGCCCATTTTGGACTGATGTCACTCACTGGTCCCAAACAGCTAGGTTACTCGCAAGAGAAAAAGAACAAAAGCTCCATAAAGCTCTACTGGCAAGGAGTCAGATAAGGTCAGAGTGGCCAGCTGTGAGAGCCAGCACCTTCTCACACAGTGGTGGGAAAGAGGACTGGGCCTAGGGACTTTCTCCCCTTGGAAATCTACCCTGCCGTGACTCTGTTATCGCACAGAGCAATGACCGCTCTCCAGGGCATTTAATGGGGGCACCTGAAAAAGGGGCATGTGGGAGCCTCTCAGTACACAGTTAAATGTCTCAGGATTCACAGTGAGTACCCTCCAAGTGATGTACATAATAAAGAAACAACTCATTCAGGATGAAAATAAAACTCCCTGTCAGCATGTGGGAGTTTTATTTTGGCACCCGATGTCCCAGGGTATGTTAAACATACATGTTCATGTGGTAGGCACATGCATCTTAGTCCAGTGCAAGGAGCTCAAAGCCCTCAGGCTTGTTTTTCTACTGACAAGTCTTGGATAATCATTTACCATGTACTGAAGGTATTTTTTTCCCCACATGTAAAATAAAGATAGAGCCATCTTTGCCTACTTTGACTGGCTGGTGGTCACTAGTCAAAGGAAACGATAAACTGAGAAAATGCCTGCTTAACTGGAACTGCAGTTCTTTTTCCTTCTGCCTTCCACATTATTTGGCTCCCTGTTCCACTCCTCAACTCATCCTCTTTCCCCTGAGCCAGAAAGGAAAGAGTGGCCAAGGCAGTAGTATCAAGACTGATTTCCAGTCAGGGGAGGAAAAGGCTAAGAAAAGATAAGAAGATTCCCTTTGATGAGGGAAGAAGGAGCCAGAAAGGAACAAGGCTCCTGCTCTACTCGTTCTGCCAGTTTGCAATCAATGACCCCCTCTGCTCCATTCCTGGAGTGAAAGAGTCTACCTGACTCTGAGCCCTGCCATAGGGCCACCACACCCAGCTCTACATGCCTGAAGTGCTCCTGGGCCCTAACACCTCAGGGAAGCCTCCCCTCCCAGCTTCTGCCTTCTGCTCTCCCAAAGCTCACCAGACCATTTCTTGGATGTCAGGCGAGTCAGAAACACCCAGATTCCATTGCTGGCTTTGCCACTGCATGGCCTTAAGAAAGTTACTTCAGTACTGAGGTCTCAGGGAACTGAGACAGTAAAAGGCCACAGCCCATTGGGATACTGAGAGGGCTAAAGGAGATAAAGGGTACAGGGCTCACATTGCCGGGCACACAGTAAGTGCTCACAAAATACTACCCATTATCATCTGAAGACCAGCCCACTGCAAATCCATCCAGGGACACAGCAGGAGCGGCTGGGCTTGCACCTGCTTGCTGCCTAGAAGTTGCTCATCCAGGGGATGAATCAGCCATGCGGTAAACTCAACTGATCCCACCTGAAAATGAAAGAACTCCCTGAGTAGCTCTGATAATTCCTGACCTCTGCCTCTCAGCAAAACAAACTAAGACTGGCTTTACAGCTGACTCTTAGTAAAGTGACCATATGACACCCACAGATTTTAAGATCCCAAATGGTACACCTCTCTATCTCACCCACGAAGCTTTTCACTTTGTATAGGGTTCCAAGCAGGGTTTCTGATATAAAATATTAACGGTGCTCAGTTATCTCCATTGTTCCAACTTAGAATTCAGAGCAGTTCATGGTAGTGAAGTGTCCAGCAGGGAACCTCTGACCCAAGCAGGCAATGGGAATGATGACCACCTTCATCAAGAAATTCCTTCTTAGCCCTTAGAGAATCATTCCAGAAAGAATAACCACGTAAGCTTTGTTCTGAGGGAAAACAGCTTTGTTTCCTGCAAAGGGAAAAAGCAAGAGATGAGGACGGGACTAAAGTAGAGAGCACTGGAAGGAGGAAAATTCAACAGAGCATGCACACCACAGAAGCAAAATCCCAAAGGCACCAGAAAACACTACGGGGGAAAGTAGCTCAGCACTGAGGTCCTTTCAACTCTGGCCTCTAGAGACAAAAAGGATGTAATCTGTGCCAACTAAAATCATACAGTGCTGGGATCCCTGGGTGGCGCAGCGGTTTGGCGCCTGCCTTTGGCCCGGGGCGCGATCCTGGAGACCCGGGGTCGAATCCCACGTCAGGCTCCCTGCATGGAGCCTGCTTCTCCCTCTGCCCGTGTCTCTGCCTCTCTGTCTCTCTCTGTGTGACTATCATGAATAAATAAATAAAATCTTTAAAAAAAAAATAAAACAAAATCATACAGTCCTTTAAATTTTTATAAAGGAGTTCCCTGCGGCTGAGGGCAAAACCCAGCTTCTTCCCCAAAGTCACACAAAGAGCTAAGAAGCTTGGTGGCTCCTACCAACCCATCACAACCCAAGGCCTGTAACAGATCCCACCCCTGTACCAACAAAGATAATTGTATACCTCCCCATCAAGATTCTAAAACTACCCTAGTTCAATAGTTATTGCCAAAGGGAACTTCCTACTAAAATTACTTTTACATGCTGGTCTCTGATTTATCTTACTTTCACTCCATTTTTAGCTGGGTTCAGAGGAAGAGACAGAACCCAAAGAAATCAAACTAGATTCTCATTCTCACCAGAACTGGGCTGACTATCCCAAAAGGAAGCTAGAACTTGATTATTTCATTTAATCAGCAGACAGGTACTGAGCTTTATGTAGTGTCTGGCACTGACCTGATATTAGAACTTCGGTAACATTTTCCTTTCCTGGGGAGGTAAAGGAGAAGTGGAAGGTAAGGGAACTCTTCCTAGAAAAATCCAGAGCTGGAGCGCCTGGGTAGCTCAGTTGGTTAAGCATCCAACTCGATTTCAGCTCAGGTTATGATCTCAGGATCCTGAGATCGAACCTCCTAGAGGGGCTTCCTAATGCATATGGAGCCTGCTTAAGATTCTCTCTCCCTCCCTCCCACTACCCCTCCCCACAACTCTTTCTCAAAACAAACAAACAAAAAAAAAAAATGGGGGCACGTAGATGGCTCAGTTGGTTAAGCATCTGCTTTCGGCTCAGGTCATAATCCCAGGGTCCTAGGATGGAGCCTGGATTGGGCTCCCTGCTCAGCAAGGAGTCTGGCTTCTCCCTCTCCCTCTGCCCCTGCCCCTACTCATGAGCTCACATGCTCTCTCTCTCTCTCTCAAATAAATATTTTTTTAAAACATCCAGAGCTACTTTTGTCATGTTGAAAAAAACTCCAGGCAATGATTTAAGTCCATGGTCTAATTTTCAGACAAGATTTTACTAAAACAATGTGAAAAAGATCAGTAGCCTATTTTTATAATCCAAATGATAAGGAGATTCATTCCAGTAGCAAACCCTATGTCAGAAAGTTCTAGTAAACCTGTTTCTCTAACCCAACAAGTCTAGATGATTTCCTTTCATTCTATCCTAAAAGAAAGTGTGCAACTTTGTGTTTATCTATGTATGTGTCCACAGAATTTCATACAAAACCACAATTGTTTCCCAATCAAATGTTTTCCTAAGACCACTGAAGTCATGAGGTTGGCTTCATAAACACATTTGAGCACATTCGGTAAGGACAAAGATCACTTTTTTCCATTCCAGTATCCCCAAAGTGTTCCATTACTTGAGAGGTCAGGAATTCTCCCTTGTCTTAGAACTACCAGCAATACTTTGGACATATAGCCTCCCAGACTCTGCCTGCCACTCCCCTCCTACTCCAGCAAGAAAGAGAATGTCAGTGTAGAAAGGATCCATTAAATAAATTCTTTAGGGACACCTGGGTGGCTCAGCAGTTGAGCGCCTGCCTTCAGCCCAGGGCGTGATCTTGGAGTCCCGGGATCGAGTGCCACACGAGGCTCCCAGCATGGAGCCTGCTTCTCTCTCTGCCTGTCTCTCTGCCTCTCAATCTCTGTGTTTCTCATGAATAAATAAAATCTTTAAAAAAAAAACTGAATTCTTTAAAGAGAGTCATTTTTAGCTCCCTGATCAGTTTCTTTGACCTCACCCAACTCACCCTGTTCAGCTACCCTTTTACATCTGAACAAAAAGCTTTCTCCAAAGCAAAGCTGAGATCTGAGGACAGAATGGAAATACCAAGTCATCCTCAAGACCCACATCACCCTAGAAGGCTCTTCCAAGGAGCCTGCAGAGGGGAGACACAGCCCCCCTCTTAAGTGGCATGGTATACCCATATTTGACCAGCTAAAAAACAGACATAGCACCAGGCCAGAGAGAAGACAAGAGAGCTAGGTCTAGGTCTGCCTCCACCTGGATCAGACCATGGGCAATTCCCTCAAGCCTTGCTCAAAGTCTCTGTTCCCCACCCATCATCCCTTTTAACATTTTCTCCCTTCTTCCTGGTTCTGAGCTTCCCAACTATAACATACTCCATGCTGGCCAGGGTTTGTTCTGTGTAGTTCACCACTGTAGCCCTAGCTCAGGGTGTGAACACATAATAGGAAATCAATATATATATGTTAAATAAATGAATGACTAAATGCTATATTCCCTCTGGGGAAGGGAACACTATAGTTTTGCCATGAAGGGTTCGCCCAACCTGCCTCTTACAACTCGCTGATTTCAGAATAACCTTAAAGTTAGTTGACTTCCCTGGGCCTCAATTTTCTCACCTATAAAAAGGGGATAATGACACAATCTACTTCAGAGGACTGAGGTGAGGATTAAACGAGATCACTGCACATGGAGCACTCTCCACAATGCAATCAGGCAGTAAATGCTAGAAATGCTAGCTGACATTATCGCTGTAGTTACACTGGTCTGCCTCTAGGCCAGAGTTATCACGGCCATCACAGAATTTCATTCCATTATCCCAAATAAAAACCCTTCCAAGGGAAGGCTTCAAGTGCACTCTCATTAAAGAATTATAGATAGAGGAACAAGATTCTTACTCAATACTTATTTTTCCCACCCTCAAAAGGATATATCTTTTCAATTAAAGTTGTTATGAGATCACATATTACATACATTATGAATTAGAAAGCAGTCTTCCAAAAAAAAAAAAAAGTCTTCCAAAGAATGACATGATTCCAATGATTATTACTATATCACAGACTCACTAAAAATGCTTCCCTCATATTTTATGTCAAAAATCTTAATAGATAACACAGCCTTACAAGGAAATCTTTGGTGTCTGAGGCAGATTGAACAGGGCCTGCTTTCTATGCTACACAAAATGCAATAGCGGAGCCCTGGTGAAGAAACAACACAACAGGAACCATCTCAAGTCAGTAATAGGGGTGCCTGGGTGGCTCAGTTGGTTAAGCATCTGCCTTCGGCTCAGGTCATGATTCCAGGGTACTGGGATTGAACCCCACGTCAGGCTCCCTGCTCAGGGGGGGAGCCTGCTTCTCCCTCTCTCTCTCCCTCTGCCTGCCACTCCTCCTGCTTGTGTACACACATGCGCTCTCTCTCTGCCAAATAAATGAAAAAAATAAAATAAAATAAAGTCAGTATACTAACCCCTCCAGCAGTATCCCCCTCCTCTGAATTTCCATTAATATCCTCTCTATACCACTCTGACATGATCCACCATATTTCCATGCATCTGTCTTCTATTACCACTGGACTGTCCTCTCCTCAAATGCAAGCTCAGCAACTGAGTGTCACTTTCTAGTGTCCTCAGTTGTCAGCACATAGGCACTTATTAAATGTTTACTGAATTAATGATTAAACTGAGTCTCATTAATGCACTTCATTCATTCAACAAATACTGAGCACCTACTATATGCCAAATATTGTTCTAGATGCTGATATATAGAAAAGGCAAAAATCACTGATGAAAAAAAATTTTTTTTAATTTTCTAAAAGTGACTATGGTGATGGTTGTACATACCCATGAATATATTAAAAGCCAATTAACTGTATACTTTAAATGAGTGAATTGTATAGTATGTGAATCATATCTCTATAAAACTGTTTTAAGTAGGCTCCATGCCCAATGCAGAATTCAACATGGAGTTTGAACTCAAAACCCTAAGATCAAGAGTTGGATACTTGGGATGGCTTGGGTGGCTCAGCAGTTGGGCGTCTGCCTTCAGCTCAGGGCATGATCCTGGAATGCCTAGATCGAGTCCACATCAGACTCCTTGTATGGATCCTGCTTCTCCCTCTGCCTATCTCTCTCTCTCTCTCTCATGAATAAATAAAATCTTTTTTTTTTAAGATTTTATTTATTTGTTCATGAGAGAGAGACAGAGACACAATGCAAAAAAATCAAAACAAAACAAAAGCAAATAACTAAATAAAACTTTAAAAAAGTAAATGCAACATTAAAAAGAACAGAGATGGGCAGCCCCGGTGGTGCAGCGGTTTAGCACCGCCTGCAGCCCAGGGTGTGATCCTGGAGACCCTGGATCGAGTCCTATGTCAGGCTCTCTGCATGGAGCCTGCTTCTCCCTCTGCTTGTGTCTCTGCCTCTCTCTCTCTCTCTCTCTCTCTCTCTCTCTCTCTATCTCTACGAATAAATAAAATCTTAAAAAAAAAAAAAAGAACTGAGATATTAGTGGCCTTCTTTTATTGTAAAATTAAGATAAAACTCCACACTTTCTGTAGTTCCATATTTTCAGTATTTTAACATGCAAAGTGTCGTTTTTATAACTGGAAAATAATAAAAGTTATTTTAAAAAGACCAACAAAGTCATTCTTCTGGAATGGACAGCTTAACAGATACAGGGTTTTCCCTCAGGATGATAAAATGTTTTAGAACTAGACAGAGTAGTGGTTGCACAAAACTGTGAATTTTACTAAATACCATCAACTCGTTCACTTTACCAGGGTTAATTTTATGTGATATGTATTACACCTCAATAAAAAAATAAATAAATAATGGCCCTAGGAGCCTACATTCTAACAGGGAGAAGACCATATTCAAACAATTAAAATATATAGCACACACACCAAAAAACAAGTCAACAGATGAATAAATTGTGGTAGATCCATGCAATGGAATACTACTTAGCAATAAAAAGTGAACTGTAACAAGCAACATGAATGACCCCTGCTCCAAAACCTTACAGTGCAAGAAAGTAGTCAGGTACAAAACAGTACTACATGATTCTATTTATACAAAACTCTAGGAAAACCGAATCTATAGTGACAAAGAACAGATCTGTGACTGCTGAGGAACATTTCTGGGGGATGGAAATGTTCTATATCTTGATTGCGGTGGTGATGGTTATACATGTGCATATACATTTGTCAAAACTCATAAAACCAAAAAAAAAAAAGAAAAAAAAAACTCATAGAACCATAGACTTTAAATTCATATATTATTCTATGTGTAAACTATATCACAACAGAGCTGATTTTTAAAAGCACATGATAGGGGTGCATGGGTGGCTCAGTCAGCTACACATCCAGTTCTTGTTTTCAGATCAGGTCATGAGATGTAGTCCCACGTCAAGCTCTGTGCTCAGCAAGGAGTCTGCTTGAGATTCTCTCTCTCCCTCTCCCTCTGCCCCTCCCTCACTCATGTGTGTGCTGGTACTGGCACCGTGTCTCTCTTTCTCTCAAATAAATAAACCCTAAAAAAAATAAATAAATAAAAGTACATATGGTATCAAATGGTGGTAAGTGGTATGAAAAAAAATCAGGAGAGAAGACTAGAAATACAAGGCCAGGGCAGGGGATGCTCTTTAAAATATGGTGCTCAAGGGAGGCTGCACAAAACCTTTTTAGGTCAATCCTTTTAAAAACAATTGTGTAGTGATTGCAATTTTCTGTGATAATGCAAGGAAGAGAAATGCCGTGAACAATCCAAAATAATACATAAACCTAAAATCATTTCTATTTCGTTCTAGAAAGAAACTTTTTTCCCTGGTACTGGCAGATTTAACTTCGTAATTCATGAAGGGGTAGAGGGAAGTAGAGGGAGAAAGAAGGAAAGGAGAGAGGGAGAGAAGGATGAAGGAGGGAAAAAGGAAAGGAAGAAGGAGAAGGGGAGAGAGAAGAAAGGGGAAGAGGGAAGAGACAGGGTAGGAGAGAAGACAGAGAAGACAGAAAAAGAAAAGCAAGCAGGTTCTCTGCCTGTCCATCTGTCCATCAGTTATAGGCCAGATTTAACAGAGTTGACAAAGGCTGAGATGGAAAAAGGCGAGAGTGCCTATGTAGTCACCTATGACCACAAACTAAATGCAGGTCACCCAGGCAGGACCAGAGAGGGTATACAAAAATAACTATGGGATCCTCCTCAAACAGCCTCTATTCACAGACAAGTATGAAAGAGCTAAGCTTTCTCAGGAATGAAGGCCTCTGACATCCCCTCTCCCACCCTCCCCCAGTCTCACTTAATCTCTGAATTTTCATTTTAAAACATTTTTCAGGGATCCCTGGGTGGCGCAGCGGTTTGGCGCCTGCCTTTGGCCCAGGGCGCGATCCTGGAGACCCGGGATCGAGTCCCACATCAGGCTCCCGGTGCATGGAGCCTGCTTCTCCCTCTGCCTGTGTCTCTGCCTCTCTCTCTCATTCTGTGTGACTATCATAAATAAATAAATAAATAAAAATTAAAATAAAATAAAACATTTTTCATAGAGATCACTCAAACTAATAAGGCACATAATTGACACACTGTGTTTATGACTGTCACTAAGTGATACAGATAAACTGAATTTGAGCACTTTGAAAGACAAGGTTATGAGCGATTATGGAAAATAAGTTAAGCCATTTGGATGACATTCACCAGGCAGAAAAGACTAGGCTAGAAAGTAGAGGAATTTCTCGAATACTCTATGACTGCTGAGTTGCTCTGTATTATGTTGTCTCTTAACCTGAACTCAGGACATCTGTGACTACGTGCAGGAACCAAGCTGACAGTTCTTTTCAAACATTCTAGCATCTAGAGTCAAATTCCCTGGGAAAGACAGCAATAATTCAGTCTCAAATAGAAGGAAATTGGGAAGTGAAAAAAATTCCAGAAGATACCAGAAAGTAGAATCATCCTTCAGTGAAGTCAAGCCAGAAGTCAGGTACTTTTGCATGGCACATATACCTTCTTCTCTGCCCAAGAACTCCAGCAACCACCAAGCTGACCACACAAACCAATCGAAAAGAGTCTTTTAAATGCTGGCCAAAAGCCATCAAGAAATTAAGGAAATGAACAAAACAGTCTCCCAGGAAACATCCATGCTCTCCTACCTCCAAAAGTTCCTCTGTATCCCTTCCCATAGGCCCTTCCAATTCTTGCCTGGAACTTTCTATATCCTCGTGGGGTTTTTTGGTTTTGTTTTTTATAAAGATTTTATTTATTTATCTGAGAAAGAGAGTGTGTGTGAGCATGGGGGGGAGGCGGGCAAAAGAAGAGGAAGAGGGACAAGAAGACTCTCTCTCCACTGAGTGGGGAGCCTGACACAGGGTTCAATCCCAGGACCCTGATAAAGTCAGACACTCAATGGACTGAGCCACACAGGCACACCCTATATCCTTGTTTTCTTTCTCTTCTTCATCCATACATTTTACAGTTCTAACTTCAGAAATGGTCTCATGGGAGCTCCTCCCAAAGCAGGCACAAACCGCCCCTCCCCCAACCAGGAAAGTTAAACCAGCTACCAGAAGCACTTCCGTCATACACAATCTCAAGGATAAACTCAAGGATGCTACAGCCAGGAGATGCATCCACAGGAAAAACATAAGGTCAACTTAGTAAGAAATCTGCCAGTTAAATTAACCCTGGTTCCAAAAGCCAAATGTTTGCCCAATTCCAGAAAAATCAATCACTTTAAGAAAGTAACAGACCAGAAAAAATAGAATCACACAAACAGGAGGGTAACTTGAAATAGTTAAAAACAGGTTCCCTGAAAAGCTGACTCACAGTGGTTCTGATGGCTTATATGGGTCAGATTTTACAGTGTACCAAACAAAACAGCCTCCCGAGTTAAACGCTGGGACCCTGTTAGAACTGAACAAGCCCATGGGTGAGAAGGCTCAGAAGATGCTGGGCAGAAAGTGAAGGTACGTAATAGAGGCCCTTTCCTCCTCCTGCTTGCCTGAGTCATCCTCAACCCTGCATTTCCCAGTAATTCCATACCATGCCTTCCCCCTACGACTATTACCAGGCAAAAGGGGCTTTTAATTGGGTTTCTAGGAGTAAAAAGCAATGACAGGGGAGGGAGCCTCTGCTACTCAGCCAATTATTGCTTATGATTTTGACAGACAGCTCCTAAGCAGATCTACGGGTTTTTTGTTATATTATACAGCACCCAAGAGTTAATACAGCAGCACATATATCCACATACTGACCAGAACTTGCGCTAACCAGCTAGAGTGCCAAAATTAGTCCTTACACTGTCATCGTTTGGCTGTGGGCAGAGCAAAAATGGGGAAGTTTCACACTTTAGATTGACTCCCTTGGCTCATGACCTATCGGCCAGAATTAAGCCCCCAAAGGTTTCTGCCAGCCTGTCTGTAAAATCAAGCCCCAGCAAGGTACCCTAAACCAGGAAGCAGAAGACACAGCCACAGGGGTCACTAGCAGATTAAGTCTAAGAAAGGGGCACAAAAATGGGGCTGACTAGCAGAGCTAGTTTGTGGTCAAGGATTCTCATACAGTATGAAAACATCCTCTGCTGGTTTCCATTCCAGAATCTCTCAAGAATAATGACTCCTTTAGCCAATTAAAAAAAAAAAAAAAAAAGCCAAGTCCCAGTATTTTGAGCCACACTATTCTGGGACTGTAAACAAGTAAAGCAGCCAAGCAACGTGATGGGTCTTCTTAAAGGAACGGCCTCAGAGAGAGGAAGTCCACCACTGTGCTGGAGGAGGAATGAAGAAGGGTGGTCTGTCTGGCCTCATATGTCAGAGTGGGCTGAGACTGTAGATTTCTGAGTCATGGAAGGCCTGCCCCAGTGGACACTTTCTTAGCTTCTCACTGACTGCTCCTGGGTCACTAGGCTTCCTTATCACCTTGCGTGTTCAGTGAGGGGACTTCACTTGACGAGTCTTGGGCATGGGACGCTCCTAGGCTCTCCTAATGGCCCAGTCAGGGGTCAATGAGCATGAAGGGCAAACAGGTGAAATTGCTCATCAGCTTGCTACCCTATGTTCTCAGAAAGAAGACAGTCATGGCAAGTTTGTCAAAAAGGGACAAAAAAGAGAATAAGGTGGTTATGAAAAAAAAGAAAAACTTACACGGGGTTTAAATATATGCATACGAATTTAAAAAGATTTAATTGTTCACTTTTTTCTCACCTATGTGATCTCCCTGGTTTTCCTCTCCTCCCTCCTCTCCTCTCTAGTAAACGTTCAGGTTAAGACAGGATGTCTGAATCCCTCATAAGACACAACAGATAGGAAAATACTATCCTCTTCCTCCACTAAGAATTCTGATTGTTAGAAATTTATTCTTCTAACCTTTGAGTTATTTGCTAAGGGTGTTGTCTCTGAGTTCAAGAGCTTATGGATGACTTATCAGTGTGGATCATTTACTTATTATGGACTCTAAATAATGGACCTGGAAGTCCTCTGGTTTTCCTAGCACAGTTCCAGTGAGGCCTAGAAAAATCAATAAATACAGCAAAGAAAGTCTAGTCATTTCACTGGAGAGGTTACAAGTATGCCAAAAGACAATACTGATTTCAACTACATTACTTCTGGGGAGCAAACAGAACCAAGAGAGGGAGGAAAAACTGGTGTATAGGTTACATTTTTTGTCCCTGGTATGTTTTACATGTAAACAGAATACAGATCTCCTATTAGACCAAACTTTCATCCATTAAATCAGTTTCTCAATCGTAGCACCAATTGACATTTTGTACTAGATCATTTTTTTTGTGGGGGGCTGCCATATGTGTTGTAACATATTTACCAATACCCTGGCCTCTACCCATTAGCCAGTAGCACATCATCCCCCAGTCATAACAACCAAAGATGTCTCTCGACATTGCCAAATGCCCTTTGGGAGAGCAAAATCACTCCTGATTGAGAACCGCTGTGTTAGATAATACCAAGTGAGATTAATTTAATTCTTCACTGAATGAATCAGGTTCTTTTTTTTTTTTTTTTTTTTAAATTATTTATTTTTTTTAATTTATTTTATTTATGATAGTCACACACACACACACACACAGAGAGAGAGAGGCAGAGACACAGGCAGAGGGATAAGCAGGCTCCATGCACCGGGAGCCCGACGTGGGATTCGATCCCGGGTCTCCAGGATCGTGCCCTGGGCCAAAGGCAGGCGCCAAACTGCTGCGCCACCCAGGGATCCTGAATCAGGTTCTTAAAGACTTTCAGTTTTATCAAATCAATAAAATACAGGCCATTAAGCAGGTGTGATCTGTATAAACGAAATGCCAAGGAGTCACCACTGTGAGTTCTCTCATTCCTCCCCCTCCACTCTGTAACAGCCTCCCAATGTCCATGTGATCACCAACCCAGAAGCTCTCATCAGTGTCTTTCCATCTTCCCAGTGTCAATGGTAACACCAAATCTAAGCCACCTCTCAGCTTATCTTCTACAATGGCCTCCTAAGTGATCTCCCTGCTTTTCCTCTTGCCCCTCCCCTCCCACCAGTCACTACAATCTAGTCTTCACATTGAAGCCATTTCTTGAAAACCTCTATCACGTCATGTGATTTACTATCAGAAAGCAGTCTGGTGCTTCCCATTACACTTAAAAGCCACAGTTTCTTCTATGGCCTACAAGACCCCATATAATCTGGAACCCACTCTCCCCAGCCACAGCAGGATTCTTCCTATACCTCATACGTGCCATCCACATTCTAATTGTTCCTACTGCCCTCTGTCTATTTCCCCAGGTGGTATTATCCATCAGGTCTTTGCTTAAAAGTCATCTCTACAATAAAACTTTCCACAAGCAGCTTTTTATGTGTTTTATTTGTGTGACCTCTGCTTTCCCTGCTTGAATGGTAAGTCTATGACGCCATGGACCACGTCTTATTAGCCATGTATCCCTGGAACCTAAAAAGTGCCTGGCACACAATATATGCTCAACAACTGTGATGAATTAATAAATGCTTTTCGTTAATAGACCAAATGTGTCCATTTAAGAGCAACAAATGAATTCTTGCTTCTGAGACCAAAAGCAGTCTCTCCTCAAATTTAGCACTATAGTATACACTCAAATGACAAGGTAATGAAAAAATTCTCACTCCTAAATGGAATTTTGTTTCTAAAAGGAACTTTCAGGTTTTCCAAAATGAGCAATAGTCAAACCATAAACAACAAACCTTAGGGGACTCTAGGCCGTAGAATTTAAGAAGACCACGCATAAGTTACAGCCTACAAGCTTCTAAAATAACTCCTATTATTTTAGGAATAATAATTGAAACAAAACTGAAAACAGTCATAAACCCACCAATGTCTAAAAAGAAAAACAAAGATGGGGCCTAACTCATAGAATCTCTACTATTGTGAGTAAACAGTTCTCCATTAACGCTGTCTTCGGGTGCCTGGGTGGCTCAGTTGGTTAGGCATCTGCCTTCAGCCCAGGTCATGATCTCACGGTCCTAGAATAGACGCCACATCGGGCTCCCTGCTCAGCAGAGCCTGCTTCTCCCTCTCCCTCTGCTACTCCCTCCCTGCTGTGCATGCATACACACACTCTGTCAAATATATAAATCTTTAAAAAAACAAAAATAACACTGTCTTACATTTATATACAGCAATGTTTTATTTGCTCCTCACAGCAGCCCTGAGGAGTTGGTGACCTGATGCTAGCGGCCATATAATGCATCATCAGAAGGTTTAACTACCTGGTTAGAGACAACAGAAGTGTCATAGAGTGAGAATTTTATTTTATCTTTTTTTAAGATTTTAGTTATTTATTCATGAGAGACACAGAGAGAGACAGAAAGAGAAAGGCAGAGACACAGGCAGAGGGAGAAGCAGGCTCCCCGCAGGGAGCCCAACATGGGACTCGATCCCGGGTCTCCAGGATCAGGCCCTGGGCTGAAGGCAGCGCTAAAACACTGAGCCACCTGGGCTGCCCCAGAGTGAGAATTTTAGAGCCACGTACTTGTGTTCAAATCCTCTGCCACTTACTGTAACTTGATCCTGGCAAGTTACTCTGTACTTTACTGTCCTCACCTACAAAACACAACGCTCTAGATGAAATGTTTGTGTCCCTCCAAAGCTCAGATTGAAATCTAACCCCTAATGTGACAATTTTAGGAGGCGAAGCCTTTGGGAGGTGATTAGGTCATGACGTGAGGTCTTCATGAATAAGATTAGTGCTCTTATAAGAGATTCTAGAACTCTCCTCCACCATCTGAAGACAGAGAGAAGGTAAGAGGGCTGTCTATAAATCGGGAAGTCAGTCATCATCAGGCACTGAATCTGCTGGCACCATGATCTTGGACATGGTGGGATGGGAATCCTCCAGAATTGTGAGAAATAAACTTCTGTTGTTTATACATTACAGAATGGCCTATAATATAATGGCATATGGTATTCTATCATACACAGCAGCCCAAACCAACTACAGTTTACTTCATAGGGTGCAGTAGGTGAAATTGCACCCCCTACTCACCACATCCTAATTTCTGAGACCTGTGAATATGTCACTTTATGTGACAAAAGGAGCTTTACAGATGTCACTGAATTAAAAACCTTGAGAGAGACAGTGCTGGATTATCCAAGTGGGTCCAACGTAATCAAAGTGTCCCTGTAAGAGGGAGGCAAAAGGGCCAAGAAAGAGATATGACAAGAGAAGTGGAAAGACAGAGAAAAGGACAGGAAGATGTTACATCACTCTCTTCGAAGCTACATGATGGGGCCACAAGCCAAAGAATGTAGGCAGCCTCCTGAAGCTAGAAAAGACAAGAAAATACTTCCTTAGAGTCACAAGAAACACAGCCATACACAGACCATTTTAGGACTTCTGAACTTCAAACGATAAGAAAATAAATGTGTTTTAAGCCACTAAATGTGTGGGAATTTGCTACAGCAGCAATCTGAAACTAATAAGAGTTATTATCGAGATTAAATGAGCTCATACATGTAAAGTGCTAAGAACAGTTCCTAATAACCATTATTAAGAGTTTTTCAGCTTTAGCTATTATGAGTCAAGATCCTAGAGGACTCACTGAAATACTTCAGAGGCTCAATTTGGTAATATCTATCTAATTTTAAATGCACACATCAGGGGTGCCTGAGTGGCTCAGTCCATTAAGGGTCTGACTTCAGCTCAGGTCATGACTTTGAATTCCTGGGATCAAACCCCAAGCTGGACTCCCCCTCAGCAGGGAACCTGCTTCTCCCTCTCCCTCTCCTCCTCCTCCTCCTCATGTGCACCTGCATGCACACTCTAATAAAATCTTTAAAAAAATAAAATGCACATATCATGTGACAAAGAGATTCCATTTCTAAATAGATTTCACAGGACATTCAACATATCCTTGTTTGTAACTACTCAAATTTCCACCAAAAGGCTAAAATTATAGAAAATCCATTCACCAATTAGTAGGCAGCCTTTAAATAATAAGGTAGACCTCAATGTACTGATAAAATGTAATATATCAGGACGCCTGGGTGGCTCCATGGTTGAATGTCTGCCTTCAGCTCAGGGCATAATCCTGGGATCCTGGATCCAGTCCCACATCAGGCTCCCCACAGGGAGCCTGCTTCTCCCTCTGCCTATGTCTCTGCCTCTCTCTCTCTCCTGAACAAATGAATAAAATATTTTTAAAAAAATGTACTAATGTATCAACAAGCTATGTTCTTTAGTGAAAAAATAAGCTCAGGGACAAACAGCATATTAGATTCCATTTTCATTTTAAAAGAGTAAGAAAAAAAGAACACATACATATATTCATAAATACGTGTCAAAAATTCTAAAAGGGCATGTAGTTCATTGTGGTGATAGTTCTAAGGAAGGAGACTAAGGGGATGGAGTAGGAGGGAAACTCTTGCCATCATATGCCCTTTTGTGTTATTTTAGGTTTTAACAGGTAGGTGCATGATATCCATTTTTAAAAAACTGAAGATGAGGGACACCTGAGTGGCTCAGTTGGTTGAGCATCTGCCTTGGGCTTGGGGCTAGGGTCCAGGGATTGAGTCCCACATCAGGTTCCCAGCAAGGAGCCTTCTTCTCCCTCTGCCTGTGTCTCTGCCCTCTCTGTGTGTCTCTCATAAATAAACAGATAAAATCTTAAAAAAAAAAAAAAAAAAAACTGAAGTTGAGATGTGACATCACTGACCTATCAACAAGTATTTATGCACTGACAATGTGCCGACCACTGTACATGATATAGGGCCTAAGACATGGTCCTGATCTCCAGAAGTTCACATTCTGGCTAAATTCATAATTCCGATTTGTATTAGACAATCATCTAATTGTTTTGGACACTGACATTAGAAAACAGAACCAGACATCTCTATCAAAGAATTTTCCACTGTGACTCTGGGAAAACAAATCATCACCTAAAAAAAATAAACTCTATGTCTAATCCATTAGTCCCAACCAGTGCTGCTTAAGCTTAAGAAACTGTTACTTCTCGGGAAGTGGCCAAGAAAGAAACCAAAGCAGTAGAAATCTTTATAAACAACCCAATTACATACATTATTATACACTGCCAGAAAAAAAGATGGGACAAATATTATCTCTGAGTAGTTGGATTTGTCTTCTTCATTACACTTCCATAAATTTTCCTAATTCTCTACTAAGTAACATGTATCCGTGGCACATCCCCCACCCCTCAAAAAATATTCTGTTTGGTGCCAATACAACATCCACGAGGATTACTGCTCTGTCCCCCAATTAGAGCATAACCATAATGAAGACATTATTGCTAACAAGGGAGGCAGAATGGGATCTGGGTCACTCTTCCATAACTCCATTAGTTCCTCTCAAGCAATAAAGAAGTCTGTGTTAGCGAAGTATTTAGCTGACAATGGAATCATGATGTAATGCATTTCCATAACCTTACCAAGGAGGAAAAGGCAGCAGAAAAATTCTTCATCAGCACTGGAGGGTTGTCAAACAGCAACTGACAAAGGTTCTCCCCCAACGTGGAGACTTGAGGAGTCATCGCTGCTGATAAGTACCGAGTTGATGTGCCACAAATACCCCATGACACTGACAAAAACATCAAGTTGGTACTGGACACTAGATGCCAGGCCCTGTGATACAGGCCCTTCCATTTCCATTCCTTACTCTCTTTCAATCTTCTCGACTACTACTGTAAAGTACAAGGGAGACTGAGGCATGAATTTCAAATCACTCTCTATGGTTACACAGTGAGCGGTGAAGCTAGCAGCGAATTCAAGCAGTCTTTAACTCCGAAGTATTGACATTATGCTACCTTCACTGAAAAGTATAAATGCTATGCTATCCCTTCCCCATTCACCCCTAAATTCACCTGCCGCCATCTCTCCAGCTTGGTTGCATCACATACTATCTTTGCCCCAACTGGGAATCCAATAAAATACTCTCCAGTCCTTCTGGAATGGCAGGTGCCCTTTTTCCTGACCAGCCCATACATGAAAAGAAGAGGCCATCAGCAGAAGACTTACCTTATCAGAAGGCACTTTTTGAAGATCGCCCCCTCTTCTAAATCGAGCTAGCAGGTTTATGACTTGCTGCCTGGCACTCCCAGGGGACCCACTGCGTTCCCTGCCCTGCACACACAAGCCCCTTGCCATCACATTTATTCCCAACTTGCAGAGTGCTCTCATTCAGAAAGCTGATCTAAGTCAGGTCTCCTTCACAATAACCCTAATAACAATAGTAACAGCTACCATATTCTGAGTATTGATCATGTCACAGGCTTTACAAACACGGTAACCCTGCATCCTCACAGCCACCTGATGAAGTAGGCACGGTCTCCAATTTATAGATGAGAAAACTAAGGCTCAGAGAGATAAAGTAATTCAGCCCAACGTCACACAACTGGTAAGTGATGAAATCTGACTCTGTGCAACTTAAGCTTTCAGGGCTCTCGCCCTTTAACGATCAAAATGTGAGCTCTTCGTGGACTTTCCTTTGGGGAAGCTACCTTCCAAATAGAGATGTGCTCCACAACCACACGACTCCTACTTCACCCACAGGCTCACCTGAATTTCTTCATTTTCATCTACCAGGAGGAAACTCACAACCTTCTCGGTCATCTTCTTCCTCCTGGTCTCCTCATCCAGTTCTTCTTCCTCCAGTAATTCCTGGACCTTAGTGACATGGTACACAGTAATGGGGTGTCTCCTTTTGTTACCCCCAGAATGAGTCCTCTTCTGGCACTCCAGGCACAAGTTGATCTTACAGGTCTGGCACCTCACAGCTGCCCTCTGCCTGATACCTGGCGAATGCCCATTGGTGCCCTTGCAGGGGTCACAGTAAGGGACATGGCCAGGTTTGAGTCTTATCCGCTCATGGTTTCTCAGGCGCTCCTGCCGATGGAGCTCCTCCTCGCAGCGGAGACACTGCAGACTGCAGCACTCATCACACTCAAAGACCGCTTCGTCAGTCCCGCTGCATGCATAACTTTCCTGGCACATCAGCCCCGGATTCAGGCCCTTCTCTGCTGGGGAAGTCTGAGCACTCATACTCAGATTGGCAAGGAAATCACCCACCATACAACGGTCCCTGAGCTTTCCCCAGGGGTGAAGGCAAAGGCTTTGAGTCTGAGGACTGCAGAGAACTTTCAAAGGATTCTGAACACCTTAAAAAAACAAAAACAAACAACCTTCGGTGTCCTATCAGAATTCTTCATACGCTCACAAATGTTCAAATGTTTAAATTTTCTGCTTTCAAGATTCCTGTATCAGCAGCAACATTGATTTGGTTTGATGGTTTTATCTTCCATAAAGTTCAAGCAAACTGGTGGTCAAAATTAACTTCAAAGGGTCTCTTATGGCTATCTGAGAGAGATTCGATAGGTTCACTGAGGTGGGCTCATCCGCTGGGCCTCAGCCACAAGGTTTGGGTAGTGAAAGAGAGTGGTCAGGAGCTTTGCAATATAATTCAACCTCAGGTCAATATTTCAGGGGATACCTAGAATAGAGGAAGGAAAAGGATTTCACTCATCTAAAAACTCATCTAAAAAACAGAAGTGCACCTTAAAAAAGAAAAAAAAAAAAAAGATTGTGATTAAATAAGAGACTAGAACTCCTGAGAGAAAATCTCATTCCTGCTTGTAAAATTTACACAGGCTATTTCTGATCCCTAAAAATTTCTTCTCAAATTGTGGGCAAGGCTCCTCCTTTTGAAAACAGCCACTGACGACCCTTGAGTGGCTCAGAGGTTAAAGCGTCTGCCTTTGGCTGGGGGCATGACCCCGGGGTCTTGGGATCAAGTCCGCATCAGGCTCCCTGCAGGGAGGAGCCTGCTTCTACTGCCTCTGTCTCTGCCTATCTCTGTTTCTCATGAATAAATAAATAAAATATTAAAAAAAAAGAAAAGAAAACAGCCACTATCTCTAGGCCCAAAGCATTTCAGAGACTTTTTGTCTCTTTATTTCACAGACCAAAATTCTCTGTTCATCCAGTTATTAAACTTGGAAGCAAAATCATTAAGCAAACAGTCCTTGGAGGGACAACCCTCTGCACTCCCCCATACTGCAACACACACTTGTGAGGAGAATAAAGAGGCCTGTAAAAACCTAAAGAAATGATAATAACGTAAACTTTAGCTCCATCAAAGTCCGTAGATCTAGTTAGGTCATTTCACCTCTGGACAGACGTCTATTAAGGACCTTAACCCTGAAAACAAAAGTCACCATGTCGTGTTCAAAAACAATAAAAAATAATTACTGTACTTCCTTTATCCCTTCTCTAAATGCAAAAAGAAAAAAAGGGGGGAGGGGGAGAGCAACAGGAGACAAGAATTCTTCCTCTATGGCTCATTGCAAGCCAGGCCTGCAATGAGTTAAAACAAATAATTTTTCTCTTTGTGTCTCTCAAAAACAAACTTAAAAATAACTTCAAAAAGAAAAAGGGGGGGGTGGTGGTGGATAACTGGGGCAGGAAAGAGGCTTTTGTCACTTCTACAATTATATCCTTAACCCCCCTCAGCTTTGACCTCCATCCTAACACCCCGACAAAACGTAAAGCTCCCCTTACAGGTATGTACTCCTCCCTCTCCTAATCAATCTATCAATCTTATTTTCAGACAAACAAGGAAGGCGAGTGGCTAGGAGACCTTATTTACACCCTAACCTCAGCCATGTCCAACCGGCTCCCACAACGGAAACAAAAACTGGAATTTGCCACAATTCAGAGAAATCTGAAATCCACCTTCAGAGGAACACCTACCTCCCCGCCCGACCGGCCAAGCAAACAACCTGCCCACTCGGGCCCCCACCTCCACACCTCCCTCCAGCCGGGGATTCCTCACCCTTCCTTTCTCCGGGGAACACCAGCACAACCCGAGGGGCACGAGCAGAGCCTAAACAAAGAAGGTCCCCCCAAATCCACCCCCACGCTAGCAGAGGCCAGAGCTCAATCTATTGTTTATACCACCCCACCCCCACCCCAGCCGCACCCGCGCCCCCCCCCCCCCCGCCGGGACTATCGCTGGCCCGGCGCTGGGCCGTGCCCTTCCCTCCCCGCCTGCGGCGGCCCGGGAATCCCACCACGGAGCAGCTCGGCCGTGGCGAGGCGGCGTCGGGGGACCGGGAGCCGCGGAAGCCGGCGGGGGCGGGGGCTGTTCCTCAGGGCACCGGCGGATCCATCCTCATCTCCATCTCTGCCCCCCCCCCCCCTCCTTCTCTGCCTCCCGGGCTTCCTCCTCTCCTGTTGTCAGTTGGGATCAGCTGATCGGAGTGAACTTCTCCCAGCTCAGTCTACCAGGAAGGCGTGAGCAGTGCAGTCCGGGGAGAGGAGAGAGGGAGGGGGTGGAGTCTTACGCCGGCGAGGGCGGAGAAGGACGCGCCTGGCTTCCTGGGAAATGTAGTTCCCCGGACGTACGTCCTCCCCCGCGTCCCGGAAGTCAGGGCTCTGAATGACTACAACTCCCAACACGGAAGAAGTCCGCTCTTCCGAGGAAGCGGCGAAGACCGCCGGCGGAGCATTTCGGGACTTGGAGTTTTTGCATTGACTGCGGTGTTCGAAGGTTTCAGCGCGTTGTTTTGGGTAGTGGCCGGAGAGGGAATGGCGCTAAATTAGACGACTGATGTAATGTGGAGTATAGTTGAGGCAAATGATTCGATTTCAAATAACCCATATTGCACACCATTCCTTCAAAAATATGTAAAAACAGGCACTCTCCTCTTCCCTAATTTCACCTTGTGCAAGTTAAAGACCAGAAAGAATTAATAAAAGAACATAAGTACTCTGTTGGAATTTCGTTTTCCTTATAAGGGTATTCTCCAAGCCGAATTTTTTTTCCTTACCTTTGACTTTTCGACCTTTTCGTACATTGTGTTAGAACTTCTGCATTTATATCTATCTTAGACGAGGTTCATTTACAGACAAACTAACGGGCTATGGGGTGCAGGCTAATGGTTAACATTGTTAATCTGGCTTTTCTAAAAAGCCATACATTTGTTTAGTGCTTTCACTCTTTGCTTGTTTGTTTGTTCTTGGAAGGACACTGAAAGAAAGTCTTATGTAATGAGCACTGGTCTGAGGTGCAGGACACTGAATGCTTGTTCTAGAAAGCTCCTGGGTAAGTCATTTACCCTCTCCATGAAATAAAGGAGTTGTACTTAATTCTGAAGTCTCTGCCAATTCTAATGATCTAATGATTCTATCTTGGTAATTGTTAACCCAGTAGAGAAAACTAAGGTTAAGTGACTTGCCAAATCACACAGCAAAACTATTGACAAACCTGGGACAAGAATCCATCTCTTGACTTAGTCACACACTCTTTTATTCAAAGGACATAATTAGACCAATGGTAAAAACCAAATCTATGTAATAATGAGTGAGCCCTCATTATGAGGATTATAGTGCTGAAAATTATGTTTTCCAGACTGGGCATATAGCCAACAGTTGAGCTAACTGCACATGACTAACAATTTTTTCCCTATGCATATCACAAACCAGAATATTAAAAACAAGCTGTCTATAGTATTTTAAAACTTCAAGTTTCAAAGTGGGATGAAGAAACCAGGGATTTTATTTGTTTTTGTTTGTTTGTTTGTTTGTTTGTTCAAGACGGATTTTAGGGGTGCCTGGCTGGCTTAGTCCATAGAGCTTGCAACCCTTGATCTCAGGGTCTTAAATTCCAGTCCCATGTTGGGTGTGAAGGTTATATAAAAATAATATCTTAAAAAAAAGAGGGGGGAGGGATTAGATCCCCCAATATATAAAATATTGTCTTATATTTCCTATTGTGGCTAAATATTGTTAAGACCCTTTCCTTCCCTTTTTTTTGATGTAATTTCTACCCTCAGTGTAGAGGGTATAGATCTTTAGCTAGGCTCTTAAAAATTCTCTAGAGGGGGTGCCTGGGTTGAGTGATGCTTGGTTTCTGCTCAGGTCATGATCATGAGGTCATGAAATCAAGCTCCATGTCAGGCTTCACGCTCAGGGGCCAACCCTGCTTGAGATTGTCTCTTTTGGACTGCTTCTACCCCTCCCCCTGCTCACATTATCTAAATAAATAAATAAACAAACAAATAAATAAATAGATAAAATCTTTTAAAAAAAATCCCTAGAGAGTTTTATTCCTACGACTGACACTGTAATTTTTTTCTAGGCTTAGTATTTTACTTTATACTCGTAACTACAAAATGAGGATATATCCTGGGAATAAAATCTTACTTATTCCCTTTTGAAGCCAAGAATATCTATTTTAAAGTTTATTTTTTAAAGTTATAAAAAAATAAATAAATAAAGTTATAATAAACACCCCTAAAACTGTGGAATATGGTTGCCTCCAAGGAGTATAAGTAAAGTTAGTAAGAAGAGAAATTTCATTTAAATCCATCTGCACTTTTTTTAAAAGATTTATTTATTTTAGAGAAAGAGGAAGAGCAGGGAGAGAGGGAGAGGGAAAGGAGGAGAGAAAGAATCTCAAGCCGACTCTACACTGAGTGTAAAGCCAGATGCTGGGCTAGATCCCACAACCCTAACCCTATGACCCTGAGATCATGACCTGAGACAAAACCAAGAGTTGGACGTTCAACCAATGGCACACTCTATAGACTGAACCAACCAGGCACCCCAAAACACATTCGTACTCTTTTAAAGTTTTTCACTATATAAGTGCAATTATGTCAATAATAATGAAAAAAACTAGTTTATTTTTATTTAACAGATAACTGGAATTAACCTGTTTCTGTTGTTGCTTGTTTTTATTCATTTCCATTCTTTTGCTTATTTTTTACTGTGAGCTGCACTTAACTTGGAAAATTATTCATGGGAATTCTTTGAGGCCTAGGATGAAGGTTTATTCCTCCAGAGAGGATCTGCTTTTGCTTCTACCAGGAGGGACCATGTTCAGCTATGTTCACTGTTTGGAATTTTTTTTAAGTCACCAGGAGATGCATATTGGGTTACATATCCTTGGGAGGGCTGTCTTATGGGTCCAGTGCCCCTTCTACAGCTCCCTTCAATCTCCTCCTTCCAAGACAACATTCTTTCCAATCTGTTAAATGGTCTATTCATTTATAATTTACGCTTACACCAAAACTGAAGCCCTTTGAGATCCCCTTTTAGACTTTCCACTCCCACCAGGCACTGGGCTTTATCTTCTGTCCTAATTGGCCCTCAAGGCCTAGAAAAACCAAACTTAAGTTGCCAATTAAGGAATATGCCTCAAGGTAAAAATGACATCATTGCTCCACTTACTCTGAGATCCTGCCTTCACCTAGATTTTAGTCTGATAATTACTTCTCTTTTTGTTGACTCTTCAATATTTTACCAACATTTTTGTTGTTTTCAGACAGATGAAATGTTTGCCATTTTCTGAGTCCTATAATAAAAAAGGAACAATCCAGCTAGTCTTTATTTCAGAGAGGGAACTGACCATCAGGGCCCACGGTCAGCTTCTGGGTGTTGGCAGTGTTCAACTCTTAACCTAGGTGTTGCTTACACTAATCTTCACTTGATAATTTGGTTTCAAACAATTGTGTATGTCTTTTGCACTCTTTCATTTGTATGCTATCTTTCACCATAGAAGATAACATTTTTTAAATTTTAATGAGGTAAAAATTAAAGTGAAAGTTAACATAAGAGTAAATTCTAAGGGACACCAGGGTGGCTCAGCAGTTGAGCATTTGCCTTCGGCTAAGGGCATGATTCCAGGGTCTTAGGATCAAGTTCACATCGGGCTCCCTGTGAGGAGCCTGCTTCTCCCTCTGCCTGTGTCTCTGCCTCTCTCTCTCTCTCTCTCTCTCTCTGTCTCTCAGGAATAAATAAATAAATTTTTAAAAAAAAACAGAGAGAGAGAGAGTAAATTCTACAAGGTAAGCAAACCAAGGCCTTGTACTTAATAGAATCATTTCCTTAAATTGTTCAACATTACATTTCAAAGATCCTCACAAGGGCACCTGGCTGGCTCCCTTGGTAGCGCACGTGGCTCTTGACTTCAGGGTTTATCAGTACGAGACCCACACTGAGGGTAGAAATTACATCAAAAAAAAGGGAAGGAAAGGGTCTTAACAATATTTAGCCACAATAGGAAATATAAAACAAGTAGAAGACAGGTTTCCAGGCTTGTGCCCTTTGATCTTCCCTTAATATAAACAGACAGACACACACACACACACACAATTGGTCTTTAGCTACTAAAATACACATTTCTTTTAATGTTTTAAAGATTTATTTATTATTTGAGAGAAGGAGGAAGGGGCAGGGGCAAAGGGGAAGGGAAAGAGCAAATCTCAAAGCAGACTCCCTGCTGAGCACAGAGTCCAATGTGAAGTCCTATCTCAGGCCCCTGAGCTCACAAACCAAGCTGAAATCAAGAGTTGGACACCTGACCCACTAAGCCACCCAGGCCCCCCTAAAATAAACATTTCTCTTTTTTTAAGATTTTATTTATTCATTCATGAGAGACCCAGAGAGAGGGGCAGAGACATGGGAAGAGGGAAAAACCCTGTGGGGATCCCAATGTGGGACCCGATCCCCAAACCCTGGGGTCACAACCTGAGCCAAAGGTAGATGCTCAACCACTTAGCCACCCAGGAGCCCCTGAAATAAACATGTCTAAGTGGCTACATCCAGGTATCCAGTATGGCTTAAGATAAATCCAATTCCCAAATTCCCAAATGGTGCTAAGAGATGACGTTCATTTCCTTGGTAAATTTGCCAGAGCCCAGAATCTAACCTTCAGCCTTACATGTACAGAATTTTGATTTTATCACTCACCTAGAGTGGGTTCTCTCTCTCTCTCTCTCTCTCTCTCTCTCTCTCTCTTTTTCTCTTAAACAATCTTACCAGATAGAGGATGCTAATCCAATAGTTTAAAAATGAAATATTACTGTTACTCAGACTGGAATGCTCAAAATTAACACAGCACATTTGTTCCCATGATAATAGTTCTCATGACAATAGTCCTATGGAGAAGCCTGCTGAAAAGGTACTTGGTGAGTATAGAATCAGAACAAGAGGGATCCCTGGGTGGCGCAGCGGTTTGGCGCCTGCCTTTGGCCCGGGGCGCGATCCTGGAGACCCGGGATCGAATCCCACGTCGGGCTCCCGGTGCATGGAGCCTGCTTCTCCCTCTGCCTGTGTCTCTGCCTCTCTCTCTCTCTCTGTGACTATCATAAATAAATAAAAATTAAAAAAATAAAAATAAAAAAAATAAATAAATAAAAAATTAAAAAAAAAAGAATCAGAACAAGAGAAAAGTAGTCAGATCAATTGAATATTTATGGTAAAAGGCTAACATGTATAGACCTCTTATTAGAGATAGTCTTTGTCCAGGGAACCAGGATAACTGAATTCTAAAGTTACCTTTCTCTTTGAAATTATGTAGCTACCTACCAAAACAGAACTCAGAAAGTCACTCTATATTTAAGAAGAAAGTTAATCGATAGGATAGCTATTAGATATCTTAGGCTTGATGAGAAGTTTGGAACATCAGGCTCAAAAACTAGTCAGGTATCAGGGTAGCAGTTAGCAAGAATCACACCATACAGGTTAGGGTAGGATGCCATCATTAGTGTTGTCTCCACCGAATACTTTCTCTACTGCACTCTTTATGATCTTGCCACCACTGCGCTCTCAACTACAGCAGAGGTATCGAGCAGAATAATGGCCTCTAGAGATGTCCACATTCTAATTCTCAAATCCTGTAGATGGTACATTACATGGTGAAAAGGACTTTGCACATGTGACTAAAGTTAAGGATCTTGAGATGGGAAGAGGGTCTTGGGTTATGCAGGTGGTTATGTGATCTAATCACAGAGCAAACAGCCTTTTACCAGCTGTAATCATAGACATGATGACAGAAAGAGTCAGAGTTCCTGGCTTTGAAAATGGAGAAACGGAACCAGGAGCCAAGGAATCCTGGGCTGGGGGAGGAGGAGGGAGTGGCTAGAAGCTCAGAAAACTCAAGGAAACAGATAATCCCCTACAAACTGGGGAAGGAACACAGTCTTGCCAACACCTTGATTTTACTCCAGTGAACTTGTATTCGGCTTCCGATATGAAACTATAAAGGTAGCTCTTCCTACCTATGGGTCCTGTCCCTTGCTTTAAAAAAAAAAAAAAAAGTAAGTGGGGAGCCTGAGTGGCTCAGTTGGTTAAGCATCCAGGGTCCTGGGATCAAACCCCACATATCCTGCTCACAGGGAACCTGCTTCTTTCTCCCTCTCTCTCTCCATCTACCCCTCTACCCTGCTCATGCTCTCTGTCTCAATCTCTCTCTCAAATAAGTAAATAAAATGTTTTAAAAAATAAAGCATAAAAAAATAAAGCATAAGATAATAAATCTAGTTTCTTTTATCCTATTATATTTATGGTAATTTGGTACAGGAACAATGGAAAAGTAATACAGCAGCCCTGCTGTGAATAATTTCTAAACTTTTCTGCACTTTTATATCTGTCTCTCAAGATTCAAGATCCTGGGCAGGAGAATCTAAGGACTTACACAGATCACAACTTGGATGTATCCCAAATGGAAAGAGGGAGGATATTTTTTTTTAAGATTTTGTTTTTTTATTTGAGAGAGAGAGAGTACAGGTAAGCAAGGGAGAGAAACACAGAGAGAGAACACGTGGGGGGGGGGAGGGGAAAATCCCTGTATTGAGCCCTATACAGGGAGTTGGGTCTCAATCCCAGGACCCTGAGATCATGACCTGAGCGAAAGGCAGACACCCAACCAAATGAGCCATCCAGATGCCCCAAGAGGGAGTATCTTTTCTCTTGAGCTCCAGAATGGGAAGCATGACATGGTGAGGGATTACCTCCAAATAGAAAGGGATGTTGGATGTTGTACTACAAAATAACAAATTAGGGGCAATCCTGGATTTTGCCAAGAGCATCTTGTTTTAATCTATACTTAAATGGCTGGCCTTACTCCATTTCTGCTTGTTCTCTAAATATGATAAGGTATTTCATCAGGTTATATTTAAGTCCAGCCAATATATGAGCTGTATCATTCTTCCATTAGTTAAGACACAAACCACAAGTCAAACTGCCTTAATCAATAAAAGAAATGTACTAGCTCACATAACTGAAAAATCTGGACAATTACAGTTTCAGCCAAAAGCCAATCTAGGAATCAAATAACATACTCAGGACCTTGTTTGCCTCTCCACTCCTCATCTTTGGACCTGCACCCAACCAATTTTTGACAAAGGTACAAAAGCAATTCAATACAGGAAATATAGTCTTTCCTATATCCTAGAGGAAGGATGGTGCTGGAGCGCTTGGACAAAAAATAGGCAAAAAAAAATTAACCTGAACCTGAACCTCATATGTAATTACACAAAAGTTAATTAAAAACTGGGGATGCCAGGCTGGCTCAGTTGGGGAAGCATGCAACTTTTGATCTCAGGGTTGTAAGTTCAAGCCCTATATTGGATATAGAGATTATTTAAAAATAAAGTCTTGGGGATCCCTGGGTGGCTCAGCGGTTTAGCACCTGCCTTTGGCCCAGGCACAATCCTGGAGTCCCGGAATCGAGTCCCGCATCAGGCTCCCGGCATGGAGCCTGCTTCTCCCTCTGCCTGTGTCTCTGCCTCTCTCTCTCTCTCTCTCTCTCTCTCTGTGTGTGTGTGTGTCTATCATAAATAAATAAATAAATAAATAAATAAATAAATAAATAAATAAATCTATCTTTAAAAATTAAATAAATAAAAATAAAAATAAAGTCTTCAGGAAAAATACCACTTCAGAACTGATCATGGATTTAAAGGTAATAGGAAAAGGGATCCCTGGGTGGCGCAGCGGTTTGGCGCCTGCCTTTGGCCCAGGGCGCGATTCTGGAGACCGGGGATCAAATTCCACGTCGGGCTCCCGGTGCATGGAGCCTGATTCTCCATCTGCCTATGTCTCTGCCTCCCTCTCTTTCTCTCTCTGTGACTATCATAAATAAATAAAAATTTAAAAAAATTTAAAATATAAAGGTAATAGGAAAAAAATCCAAAAAAATAAATAAAGGTAATAGGATTTCTTTTTTTTCTTAAGATGTTTTTATTTATTCATGAGAGACACAGAGAGAGAGAGAAAGAGAGGCAGAGACACAGGCAGAGGGAGAAGCAGGGTCCACACAGGGAGCTCGATGTGGGACTCAATCCCAGGATTCCAGGATCACACCCTGGGCCAAAGGCAGACTCCCAACCACTGAGCCACCCAGGTGTCCTAGGTAATAGGCTTTCAAAAGAAAACATGAGAAAATCCAAGACCTAGGCTAGGTAAACAGTTCTTAGACATGATACCAAAAATAATTCATAAAAGAGAAAACATCTAAAAGAAAAAAATCTCAACGAATGAAAGCTTTCCTTTCTGTGGTAACCATACCATGAATTGAGAAAAGAAACTGAAAACATGGCCCAAAGTTGTTTTCAACATAGGAATTCAGTCAGCATTCACACACTGCCTGTTATTTCTACTGCTAAGGCTAAACCAGTTATACGGCATTTGGAATTATTAACTTTTTTGAAACTCTATGGCAGGTAGAGAAGGCAAAAATAGATATCTTTGAAAATATCTTCTAGATCAATAATTACTTTCTCTTTCTCTGAAGATGGACACTCACATCAATCCTCAGAGGTGGGCCCTGACCATCACACTAGTGTTCTATCAGTCTGATCCCTAGCTGTGCCAATCACAAACTGCCCAGGGAATTTGGAATTGACATCCAAAAACAATGAATACAGTGGCAGTTGCTACTGAGTTTGCCCTATTAGTTATAATGTCTTTCCTAAATTTGGAGATATACCTGTTGTGTAAGCATCAATGAAACATTTGTTGTGGGCTGACCAAGGACCATGAATCCAGAACAATAGAATAAACAAACAAACAAACAAATCCATTTTAAATGAATAAATAAATGGAATAATTTGGAATTTATAATGAGGCTTCCATTTTTAAGAGTGTGCCTGACTTGGGCATGATCCCAGAGTCCAGGACCAAGTCCCATACTGGGATCCCTGTGGGGAGCCTGCTTCTCCCTCTGCCTATGTCTCTGCCTCTCTCTCTGTGTCTCTCATGAATACATAAGTAAAATCTTTAAAAAAAAAAAAAAAGAGTATGACTGACTTGATATTCTAAAAAGGCTTATGTAGCAAAATACTCAGATATTGGATAAACTATACTAATACACATTTTTAAAAAGATTTTAAAACGCGGGGATCCGAGTCCCGCGCCTCCAGGATCACACCCTGGGCTGAAGGCAGCCACCCAGGCTGCCCTACACTAATATACATTTAAATGCAGTACTAAACTGGGGAGAAGGGAAGAGGAATCCCTAAGTGTTTTAAAAAAATGAAATATAAAATTCCAGAGTGGTAAATTTGTGGGGAAGCCCAAGGGGCCTATCTTAGAGTCATGATAACTAGTAATGATGTAGGAAAATAGGAGACTAAGTCTTGGGCAATAAAAGAAAGCCTCTGAAAAAAAGATTTTAGAGCCTCAACAGGCTGAGTGAAAGGGTGAGCTAGAAAAAAAAAATTGCCACCAGCAAAAGGAACAAAAAAGAAACCTGTCTTTGTGTGAATCCAGGTAGACTATACTATAATAATGATAATGCTACTGCTAATAATAGTGATAATCATAGTTTTAACCAATAATTTAGGGTTTTTTTTTTTTTTTTTGAGAGACACAGAGAGAGAGGCAGAGACACAACACAGGCAGAGGGAGAAGCAGGCTCCATCCAGGGAGCCTGATGTGGGACTCAATCCTGGGACTCTAGGATCATGCCCTGGGCCAAAGGCAGGTGCTAAACTGCTGAGCCACCCGGGCTGCCCATTAACCAAGAATTTGTAAACATAGTTTTACCCCCATGAGGGTCTGAGTTTGAATTGAAGTGATCCCAGGCTAGTAGTGAGTGCACTGGGGCCCAAAGCCAATGTATATGAAAACCCTCTCTGGAAGAAAACATCTTCAACCCAAACTCCTAAATATTGTCACAGATAAACTTAGATTAAAACAAGCCCCAATCCATAAGAATCAGCAAACAGTGAGATATGTTTACCTCTGAGATTCTGAGCTGTTGTCATATCAAATATATTAATCATATATAGAGAAATTATTGAACTATTTGATAAAACTAGCAAGAATCTGTAAAAAATAAAAAATGAGGCAGAACTTTTAGGGAGAAAATAAAAAATTAATCTTAAAAATTCAGTGGGCTTCTGGGGTGCTTGGGTGGCTCAGATGGTTGAGTATCCAACTCTTGGTTTCAGATCAGGTCATGATCTCAGGGTTGTAGGATTGAGCCCTATGTCATGCTTTGTGCTCAGTGGGGAGTCCCCTTAAGATTCTTTCTCTCCCTGTCTCTTGGCCCCTTGCCCATCTCAAATAAATAAATCTTAAAAAAAAAAAAAATCAATGGACGGACATTGGATGGGGTAATAGGAACCAGATCTACCCACCCACATCAAGCAGCTAGAAAGCTAGACAAAATATATGAGGGATCCCTGGGTGGCACAGCAGTTTAGCGCCTGCCTTTGGCCCAGGGCGCGATCCTGGAGAACCGGAATCGAGTCCCACGCCGGACTCCCTGCGTGGAGCCTGCTTCTCCCTCTGCCTGTGTCTCTGCCTCTCTCTCTCTCTCTCTCTCTCTGTGACTATCATGAATAAATAAATAGAATCTGTAAAAAAATGTATATATATGAAACAAGGATTTTGAGACAACAAGCAGCAGAAGACATTAATGTCTGAAAAAAGAGAAACAAGATGAGCCCTACAATAGCTGGTTGCCACAGTGTTACTACCTGGAGAGAGTTTCCACGTTCGGGAGAAGGAATGAGAACCCAAACTGATCCTAGCAGTTTCACTCAAAGAATATTCAGGGGTGCCTAGGTGGCTCAGTTGGTAGAGCATCTGACTCTTGATCTTGAGCTTGTGAGTTCAAGCTGCCCATTGAGTATAGAGATTACTTAAAGCCTTAAAAAGGGATCCCTGGGTGGCGCAGCGGTTTGGCGCCTGCCTTTGGCCCAGGGCGCGATCCTGGAGACCGGGGATCGAATCCCACGTCGGGCTCCCGGTGCATGGAGCCTGCTTCTCCCTCTGCCTGTGTCTCTGCCTTTCTCTCTCTCTCTGTGACTATCATAAATAAATAAAAATTTAAAAAAAAAAAAAGCCTTAAAAAAAGAGAGAAACAGTTCAGAGTATGGAGAGATCATAGGGACTAGAATTTACAGGGGGAAATACAGAGGAAGAGAAAATTTCTCAGGAAGAACTCAGATCTATAGCTCTCTTAAGATGAATTTTAGTTTAAAACCTTCTAAGAGGGGAATCCCTGGGTGGCTCAGCAGTTTGGCGCCTGACTTTGGCCCAGGGCGCGATCCCGGAGTCCAGGGATTGAGTCCCGAGTCGGGCCTCCGGCGTGGAGCCTACTTCTCCCTCCTCCTGTGTCTCTGCCTCTCTCTCTCTCTGTCAACTATAAATACATAAATCTTTTTTTAAAGATTTTATTTATTTATTCATGAGATACACAGAGGGAGAGAGAGGCAGGGACACAGGCAGAGGGTGAAGCAGGCTCCATGCAAGGAGCCTGACGTGGGACTCGATCCCGGGACTCCAGGATCACGCCCTGGTGAGCCACCCAGGGATCCCCATAAATACATAAATCTTAAAAAAAAAAAAAAAAAAAAAGAAAGAAAGAAAGAAAAAAGAAAAAGACTCTCACGGAGTCTTTTAAAAAAATAAATAACTAAAACCTAAGAGGGAGCACCTGGGTGGCTTAGTGGTTGAGCATCTGCCTTTGGCTCATGGCGTGATCCTGGAGTCCTGGGATGGAGCCCCACATTGGGCTTCCTGCATGGAGCCTGCTTCTCCCTCTGCCTATGTCTCTGCCTCTCTTTCTGTGCATCTCTCATGTATAAATAAATAAAATCTTTTTTAAAAAATTAAAAAAAAACTTCTAGGAAAGACAATTCTTTTTATTTTTTAATTTTTTAAATTTTTTTAAGAAAGACAATTCCAAGCACAGATGGCTTTGCTGGTGAATTCTATTAAACATTTATTGAAAAAAATAATACAATTTCTTTTAGAAAACAGAAGAGTAGGGAACACTTTCCATCTTATTTTATTTTATGGAGATAAAATCGTCATGTAACATTATATTTACATCAGGTGCTTGTATATTTGTGTATACTAGTGAAATGATCACTACAATATGTCTAGTTAATATCTGTCACCATACATAGTTACAAAACTTTCTTTCTCATAAGGAAAATTTTTAAGATTTACTCTCTTAGCAACTTTCAAATGTATAACATTAACTGTAGTCATTATGTAGTACATTATATCCTCATGATATTTAATTTATAACTGGAAATTTGTACTTTTTGACTTCACCCATTTCACCTCCTCCCCTTCACCTTAGGCAACCACCAATCTCTTCTCTTTATCTATCAGTTTTTTTAAGATTTTATTTATTTATGATAGACATAGAGAGAGAGAGAGAGAGGCAGAGACACAGGAGGAGGGAGAGGCAGGCTCCATGCCGGGAGCCCGACGTGGGACTCGATCCCGGGACTCCAGGATCGCATCCTGGGCCAAAGGCAGGCGCTAAACCGCTGAGCCACCCAGGGATCCCTGTCTATCAGTTTTGTAGAGTTTTTTTTTTTTTATTCCACCTAAAAGTGAGACTATACGGTCTTTTTAAATTCCCTTTGCATAATGCCTTCATGGTCCAACCACGTTGTTGCTAATGGCAAGATTTCATTGTTTATAGGTAAATATTATTCCATTGTGTATATATACCACCCTTTCTTTTTTTTAATTTTTTTAAAAGATTTTATTTATTTATTCATGATAGTCACACAGAGAGAGACAAAGAGGCAGAGACACAGGCAGAGGGAGAAGCAGGCTCCATGCAGAGAGCCCAACATGGGATTCGATCCTGGGTGTCCAGGATCCTGCCCGGGGCCAAAGGCAGGCGCCAAACCACTGCACCACCCAGGGATCCCTATACCACCCTTTCTTTATCCGTTGATCTACTAAGGGACATGTAGGTTGTTTCCATATCTTGACTATTGTAAATAATGCTACAGTGAACATGGGGGTACATATATCCTTTTCAAGTTAGTTTTTTTTTTTTCATTTTCTTCAGATAAATATCCAGAAGTGAAATTACTGGATCATATGGTAGATTGATTGATTGATTGATTGATTGATTGATTTAAAGAGCATGAATGAGGGGACAGGCAGAGGGAAAGAAAGAGAACCTCAAGCAAACTCTGTGCTAAGCATGGAGCCCGACACAGGGCTCTATCTCATGACCCTGAGATTATGACCTGACCCAAAATCAAGAGTCAGATGTTTAGCAACTGAGCCACCCAGGCCCATTGGTAGTTCTATTTTTAATTTTAGGGGGAGCCTCCATACTGTTTTCCATAATGGCTATACCAATTTACATTTCCAAGCAACAGTGCAAGAGGGCTCCCTTTTTTCCACATCCTTACCACCACTTGTTATTTCTTGTCTTTTTGATACTAGCCATTCTGACAGGTATGAGATGACATCTCATTTCAGTTTTAATTTGCATTTCCCTAATTATTAGTAATGTTGAATACCTTTTATGTACTTGTTGGCCAACTGTATGAAAATAATACTCTATTTTTCTGGGTTGTATGAGTTCTTTTTAATTTTTTAAATTTTAATTTTATTTTTATTATTTTTAAAGATTTCATTTATTTATTCATGAGAGACACAGAGAGAGAGAGAGAGGCAGAGACACAGGCAGAGGGAGAAGCAGGCTCCATGCAGGGAGCCGGATGTGGGACTGGATCCTGGGACTCCAGGATCATGCCCTTGGGGGAAGGCAGGCACTAAACCGCTGCACCACCCAGGCATCCCATGTATGAGTTCTTTTTTTAAAAAAGATTTTATTGAGAGAGAGTGAAAGAGATCACAGAGAGAGAGGGAGAGGGAGAAGAAAACCTCCTGCTGAGCAGGGAGCCCTACATGGACCTCCAACCCAGGATCTCATGACCTGAGCCAAAGGCAGACGCTTAACCAACTGATCCAGCTGGTGTCCTGAGTTGTATAAGTTTTGGATACTAACCCCTTACCAAATATATGATTTGCAAATATTTTCTCCTATTCAGTAGGTTGCTCTTTCATTTTGTTGATGGTTTCCTCAGCTGTGCAAAAACTTTTTACTTTGATATAGTCCCACTTGTTTATTTTTGCTTTTGCTGACTTTGCTTTTGTTGTCAAACCCTCAAAAAATCATCACTAAGACTGATGTCAAGGAGCTTACCACCTATACTCTCTTCTAGGAGTTTTGTGGTTTCAGAAGAAAAAAAATTCCATTTCCAATAGCATCAAAAAGAATAAACTACTTAGGAATAAAGTTAACCAAGGAGATGCAAGACTCATATGCTGAAAACTACAAAACATTATTGAGAGAAATTTATTCTTTTTTTTTAAATTTTAAAAAGATTTTATTTATTTATTCATGAGACACAGAGAAAGAGAGAGGCAGAGACACAGGCAGAGAAAGAAGCAGACTCCATGCAGGGAGCCCTACGTGGGACTCGATCCCGAGTCTCCAGGCTCACACCCTGGGCTGAAGGTGGCGCTAAACAGCTGAGCCACCTGAGCTGCCCTTTTCTAAAAGATTTTGTTTATTTATTCATGAGAGAGGCAGAAACACAGGCAGAGGGAGAGGCAGGCTCCATGCAGGGAGCCTGATGTGGGACTCGATCCCAGGACCCCAGGATCCCAGGATCATGCCCTAAGCCAAAGGCAGATGCTCAACCACTGAGCCTCCCAGGTGCTCCGTTATTCAAATAAATTTAAAAAGACAAATGAGGGCAGCCCTGGTGGCTCAGCAGTTTGGCCCCCACCTTTAGCGTGATCCTGGAGTCCCGGAATGGAGCCCCATGTCAGGCTCCCTGCATGCAGCCATAATTGAGAGAAATTTATTATTTAAAAAAAATTTTAAAGATTTTATTTATTTATTCATGAGAGAGAGAGACAGAAACAGAAACACAGGCAGAGGGAGAAGCAGGCTCCATGCAGGGAGCCTGAAGTGGGACTGGATCCTGGGTCTCCAGGATCAGGCCCTGGGTTGAAGGAGACGCTAAACCCCTGAGCCACCCGGGCTGCCCTCCAGCTGCTTTTTTAAAAGATTTGTCTATTTATGTATTTGAGAGAGAGAAAGAGAGAGAGTGCATGCACACAAATAGGGGTAGGGGCAGAGGCAGAGAGGGAGGGGGAGAGATAATCTCAGACTCCTTGCTGACTGGATAGCCCAATGTGGGGCTGGAGCTCATGATCCTGAGATCATGACTTGAGCCAAAATCAAGAGTCAAACACTCAACCAACTGAGCCACCTGGGTGCCCCCCTAACTATGTTTTGTGTCTGTGTAGAAATAGACAGTTAGTTGATCCTAAAATTCATGTGGAATTGCAAGGGACCCTGAATAGCAATCTTGAAACAGTTTTGAGGAAAACAATTTGAAGGACACACATTTCTGATTTTATTTTATTTTAAGATTATTTGTTTGTTTGTTTATTCATGAGAGACACATAAAGAGAGGCAAAGGGAGAAGTAGGCTCCATGGAGGGAACCCGATGTGGGACTCGATACCGGAACTCCAGGATCATGCCCTGAGTCGAAGGCAGACACTCAACTGCTAAGCCACCCAGGCATCCCATATTCCTGATTTTAAAACTTATTACAGGAACGCCTGGGTGGCTCAGCAGTTAAGCGTCTGCTTTTGGCTCAGGGCATGATCCTGGGATCCTGGGATCGAGTCCCACATTAGGCTTCCTGCATGGATCCTGCTTCTTCCTCTGCCTGTGTCTCTGTCTCTCTGTGTGTGTGTGTCTCTCATGACAAATAAAATCTTGGGCAGCCCGAGTGGCTGAGCAGTTTAGCGCCGCCTTCAAGCCCACGTGTGATCCTGGAGACCTGGGATCAAGTCTCATATCAGGCTCCTGCATGGAGCCGGCTTCTGCCTCTGTCTATGCCTCTCTCTCTCTCTTTCTGTGTGTGTCTCATGAATAAATAAAACCTTTTAATAAAATAAAATTTTCTAATTTTTTTTTAAAAGAACTTATTACAAGGATGCCTGGGTGTCTCAGTGGTTGAGCAACTGCCTTCAGCTCAGGTTGTGATCCCGGGATGTGGGATCAAGTCCCACATCGGGCTCCTTGCCAGGAGCCTGCTTCTCCCTCTGCTTGTGTCTCTGCCTCTCGCTGTGTCTCTCATGAATAAATAAATAAAATCTTAAAAAAATAAACTTATTACAAAGCTATAGTGATGAAAACAATGTGGCACTGGTGTAAGGATAGAAATATAAATTAATGGGGATCCCTGGGTGGCGCAGCGGTTTGGCGCCTGCCTTTGGCCCAGGGCGCGATCCTGGAGACCCGGGATCGAATTCCACGTTGGGCTCCCGGTGCATGGAGCCTGCTTCTCCCTCTGCCTATGTCTCTGCCTCTCTCTCTCTCTCTCTCTCTCTCTCTCTCTCTCTCTCTCTCTGACTATGATAAATAAATAAAAATTGAAAAAAAAAAGAAATATAGATTAATGGAATAGAATTGAGAGTCCATAATTAAACCCATCCAGCGACTTCCCTGACTCAGGCCACCTCTCCGAGTCATGGAACCTCGCCCAGGGAGCGCTCCCCATTAATGCACTCTCGAACCTAAAAAAAAAAAAAAAATTAAACCCTTCCGTTTATGACAATTGATTTATTTTAAAAGATTTTATTTATTTATCCATGAGAGACACACAGAGAGAAGTAGAGACACAGACAGAGGGAGAAGCCAACTCCATGCAGGCAACCCGATGCGGGACTGGACACTGGGTCTCCAGGATCAGGCCCCAGTCAGAAGGCAGGCACTAAACCACTGAGACACCCAGGGATTCCTGGACAATTGATTTTTGACAAGAGTTCCAAGACTATTCAATGAAAGCAAGAATAGTCTTTTCAATAATTGGTACAGGGTTACCTGGATATTTACATGTAAAAGATTGAATTTGGACCCCTCTGTTGCAACAATACAAAATCAATTCAATCAATCCAAGACCTAGAAAAGCTAACGGTATAAAACTTTTATAGAAAGTATAGATATAAATCCTCATGGCCCTGTGGTAAGGTCTGAGTATTTACGTCCCTCCAAATCTCATATGTTGAGATTCCAACCCCTGAAGTTGATGATATTATTAGGTGGGGGTCTTTGAGGGATGATTAGGTTATGGGGAGGCCCTCTGGTGAATGGGATTAGTCTTTTATAAAAGAGATCTCACATACCTCTCAGCTCTTTCTGCTGTATGAGAATACAATAAGTCTGTGACCTAGAAGAGGAGCCTCACCTGATCATGTTAGCCCCCTGATATCGGGCTTTCAGGCTTCAGAACTGTGAGGATTAAATTTCTGCTGTGTATAAGCAACCCTGTGTTTGGGTATATTTGTTATAGTGGCCTGAAGAGTCTAAGAATCCTTAGATTAGGCAACAGTTTCTCTGTCTCTGTCTCTCTCTCTCTCTCTCTCTTTTTTTTTTTAGCAGTTTCTTAAATGTGACACCAAAAGCACAAGCAAAGAAAAAAATAGGTAGATTGAACTTCACTGAAATTAAGAACTTCTGTGAATCTAGACACTATATATATAGAGAAAAAGCAATCCACAGAACAGCAAAAAATATTTGCAAATCATATATCTGATCAGGGGTAATATTCAGAATATATAAATAATTCTTAAGGCATAATAAAAAGTAAAATAATCCAATTAAAAATGGGAAAATAATTTTTTTAAAAGATTTTATTTGTTTATTCATGAGAGACACAGAGAGAGGCAGAGACAGGCAGAGGGAAAAGCAGGCTCCCTACATGGAGCCTGATGCAGAATCAATTCCAGGACCCCAGGATCACAACCTGAGCAAAAGGCAGACTCTCAACCACTGAGCCACCCAGGTGCCCCAGGAAAAGTATTTATTTATTTATTTGTTTGTTTATTTATTTATTTATTTATTTATTTATTGAAAAGTATTTAAATAGATATTTCTCCAAAGGAGATATGCAAATGGCCAAAAAAACACATGAAAAGATACTCAAAATCCTTAGCTAATTAAAACCCTGATGAGATACTTCACACCCACGAGGAAAGGTAGTAAAAAAACAAAAAACAAACAAAAACCCCAAAGAATAACAAGTGTTGGTAATGATGCAGACAAATAGAATCCTCAAACTTTGCTGGTGGGAATGTAAAATGGTACAGCTGCTATAGAAAACGGTTTGGCATTTCCTTTAAAAGTTAAACATAGAACTACCATATGATCACACACTTCTATTTCTAGTGGTATAGCAAAGAGAATTGAGAACATGTTCTAACAAAAAACTTGTACATTGGGGTGCCTGGGTGGCTCAGGTGGTTAAGCATTTGCCTTCAGCTCAGGTCATGGTTCCAGGGTCCTGAGATCAAGTCCCTCGTGGGGCTCCCTGAATAGGGAGGAATCTGCTTCTCCCTCACCCTCTGTTCCTCCCTGCCCCACCTCCCAGCTCCTGCTCTCTCTCATGTGTGCTCTCTCTCTCTCTCTCAAATAAATAAATAAATAAATAAATAAATAAATAAATAAATAAAATCTTTTAAAAACGTGTACACAAATGAACATAGTCCCATTATTCATGGTAGATACAACCCAAAGGTCCATCTATTGATGAATGGATAAATAAAATGTAGCATATTCATACAACAGCATATTATTCAGCCTAAAAAGGAATAAAATACTGTCATGTGGTATAAAATGGATGAGCCTTGAAAACATGCTGAATGAAAGAACCAGACACCAAAGGCCACATGTTCTGTGATTCCGTTTATAGGAAGTGCCCAGAATAGGCAAATCTATGAAGACAAAAGCTGATCAGTGGTTGCCAGTGGGTCATAAAGAGTGACTCCCCAATGTGTATGAAATTTCCATCTGGGATGATGAAAATGCCCTGGATAGTGGTGATTGTTGCATAATACTGTGAATATACTGAGAGCCACGGAATTGTACATTTTAAAAATATTTAAAATGGTGAGTTTTATGTGATTTTTACTTAAATAAAAACAAAGGTGACAATAATAGGTGTAGTTTTGCCCATGTTGGGTTTGACGTTCCCGGGGAATATCCCAATGCATGTAGTTCGTAGGTAGCTGGCCAATAACAGAAGGGAACTAAAGTTATCTAGGCTATAGGTATAGATCTGGGAATAGATAGTTCTTGAAGCTCTAAGAGTAAATGAGTCAGCTGTGGAATCACTTAGAGTAAGGAGAAGAAGGCATGTGGAAAACCAACATTTTAAGACATAAATGTAAGAAAAGGACCTTCCTGGGATGGCTCAGTGGTTGAATGCCTTTCGCTCAGGGCATAATCCCAGGATCTGGGATCAAATCCCACATCAGGCTCCTTGCATGGAGCCTGCTTCTCCCTATGCCTATGTCTCTGCCTCTCTGTGTGTCTCTCATAAATAAATAAAATCTTTTAAAAAATTAAAATTAAAATTAAAAATGTCAAAAATGGAAACAAATGTCCATAAATAAGGAAATTATTAAACTATATAGTGGACTATGGCTGGCTTCTCAGTTTCTATATCTCTCTTCCTCTTTTCTAATAGAATTTTAATTTTGTTTAAATATCACCTTTACCTGGCACAGACCTTGGGTTTCAGGGAAAGCTGACTTGACTCTTAGCTCAAGGGACAGGACTGATTTTCCAAGAGTAATTGCATCTATCTTGTCAATGATTCTTTCAAGCAAGAAGAAACTTAGTTTAGGATGTCATTCAGTTCAGATTCCTGGAGCTTGTGGAAAGTTCCTCCTTGATCTTCTGGGAGAGCTTCTGAAATCCACTTAGTTTCTCTTCTGAATCAAAAGCATGTGGGCTCCATGTAGCCATCCTATGAGCTTGGGGGGAGCTGGCCTGAGAACGAGGCCCACATTGAGGTGCCTGGCTGGGTCAGGTGGAAGAGTGTGTAACTCTTGATCTTGGGATTGTGTGCTTAAGCTCCACATTGAGTACAGAGATTACTAAAGACATAAAAATAAAGGGATCCCTGGGTGGCTCAGCAGTTTAGCGCCTGCCTTTGGCCCAGGACTCAATCCTGGAGACCCGGGATCGAGTCCCACGTCAGGCTCCTGGCATTAGAGCCTGCTTCTCCCTCCTCCTGTGTCTCTACCTCTCTCTTTCTCTGTGTCTATCATAAATAAATAAATAAATCTTAAAAAAAAGAAATAAAAAAACTTACCAAAAAAAAGAAGGCCCATATTGTAGATAGTAGAGCAAGGAGATAGGAAAAAAGCATTATTTTTTTTATTTTTTTATTTTTTAAATTATTTTTTTAAATTTTTATTTATTTATGATAGTCACAGAGAGAGAGAGAGAGAGAGGCAGAGACACAGGCAGAGGGAGAAGCAGTCTCCATGCACCGGGAGCCCGACGTGAGATTTGATCCCAGGTCTCCAGGATCGCACCCCGGGCCAAAGGGAGGCGCTAAACCGCTGCGCCACCCAGGGATCCCCTCTTTTTTTTTTTTTTTTTTAAATATTTCATTTATATATTTGGGAGAGAAAGAAAGAAAAAGTGCTTACACTTAAGCAGACGGAGAGGCAGAGGGAGAGGGATAAGCAGAAGCGTGGAAGCAGTTTTTCCGCTGAGTATGGGCCCTGACATGGGCCATTCCCAGGACCCTGAGCCAAAGTCACACGCTCAAATGACTGAGTCACCCAGGCAACCCAGAAAGAACCCTGCTCTTGATAAAATTAGTGAGCCTCTGGATCACCCAATCCTGAAAGGGAGCCTATCTAGTCTCTCTGCTAGATGAGCCAAAACATTTCCTTACTGTCTAAGCCAGTTTGAGTTGGTCCTCCGTTACTTGCTCCTGAAAAGTTACCTGGCTGGCTTGGTGGGAGGAGTGTGCGACTCCTGATCTCTGGGTTGTGAGTTTGAGTTACATGTTGGGTATGAGATTACTGAAAAAAGAAATAAACTTAAAAAAAAAAATGAGGTAGCCCAGTCTTTAAAATTAGGTAGATTTCTACATACTGATTTAATGTACCAAAAAACCCTAGCCCCATCCATGAATGAAAATCGAATAAATCTGGAGCACCTAGGTGGCTCAGTAGGTTAAGTGTCTGCTTTTGGCTCAGGTCATGATCTCAGTGTCCTGGAATAGAGCCCCACATCTGACTCCCTGTTTATCAGGGAGTCGGCTTCTCCCTCTCCCTCTGCCCCTCCCCCCTTGTGCTATTCTTTCTCTATCTCTCTCAAATAAATACAATCTTTGAAAAAAGAAAAGAAAAGAAAAGAAAAGAAAAGAAAAAAAGAAAAGAAAAGAAAATTGAATAACTCTAGGGGCACCTGAGTGGATCAGTCAGTTGAGTGTCTGACTCGTGATTTCCATGCAGGTCATGGTTTCCAAGTTGTGAAATGAAGCCCCATCTCGAGCAAGCTCTTTGCTCAGCAGGGAGTCCACTGGAGCTTCACTCTTTTCTTTGTCCTCTCCTACTCCTCCTCCTCCAAATAAATAATCCTTCTTTTTTTTTCTTTTTTGCATTTAAAAAAAGATTTTATTTATTTATTTATTTATTCATGAGAGACATAGAAACATAGGCAGATGGAGAAGTAGGCTCCTTGCAGGGAGCCTGATTCAGGACTCAATCCCAGGACTCCCGGGGGATCACATCCTGCGCCAAAGGCTGACTGACGCTCAACCACGAGCCACCCAGTTGCCCCTGGGCAACATATTTAACCATTCTAAGCCTTAGTTTCTTCATTTGTGCCACAATAATTCCTACTTTGGTGGGTTGTTGTGAGGTTTAAATTTGCTGATATTTGCAAGATGCTTAAGTAGTGCTTGGTACAACATAAATACTCAATTCCCAGGCTGTGATTGAATTATGACTTTATACCTCTGTCCTAAAGGGCCTGGCTCTGGTTGGGACTTTATATCCGCACTACAAAGTTCTAGAGTAGTGGAAGGATGGTTACTTTTATGAAATTCAGAGTGCCATTACTGAAGGTAGGGAAATGGATGCCCTGTCAATGCAAGCAACAAATGTCTACTACCAAAAAGTTAGCAAACTTACTTGAGAGAGCTCTCTAAGGTTTTTTTTTTTTTCTCTAAGGTTTTATTATACAAGTAATACATGAATTTATATACAATGTTTTTTTTAATATTTTATTTATGTATTCATGACAGACACAGAGAGAGAGAGAGAGAGAGAGAGAGAGAGAGAGAGAGAGAGAGGCAGAGACACAGGCAGAGGGAGAAGCAGGCTTCGTGCAGGGACTTGATCCAGGCACTCCAGGATCAGGCCCTGGGCTAAAGGCAGGGGCACTAAACCCCTGAGCCACCCAGGCTGCCCTATATACAATGTTTCTAACAAAACAAGGGGATACAGAGTAACTTGAAAGGATTTCTGTTCAAGCCTGTAATTGTTTTTTTTTTTTTAAAAGGTTTCATTTATTTATTATCTGGAGAGAGAGAGAGAACAAGCAGGGGGGAGGAGCAGAGGGAGGGGGGAGCCAACTCCCTGCTGAGCAGGGAGCCCTATATGAGGCTTGATCCCAGGACCCTGAGACCATGACCATCTTGGAAGGCAGACACTCAACCCGCTGAGCCACTCAGGTGCCCCTCAAGCCTGTAACTGTAAAAAAAAAAAAAAAAAAAAAAGCAGAATCTTTTTGTTTGCAAAATGTAACTAGTTTTTTTTTTAGACTTACTTATTCATGAGAGACACAGAGACAGAGACAGAGAGGCAGAGACACAGGCAGAGGGAGAAGCAGGTTCCCTGCAAGGAACCCGGGATCACACCCTGAGCGTGGGGCAGATGCTCAACCGCTGAGCCAGCCACCCAGGCGTCCCTGTAACTAGAGTTTGACTAACGCTTTATTGAACAAAGTACTTTCACACGCATTAGTTACTTTAATTCTTGCAATAGCTCTGGGGAATAAATATTATTTGCCCTACTTAATGGTAAGAAAACCTAGTGAATAGAAATACAGATGGATGTACATTTTACAAATGATTTTATTGTCTTTCCCATGGGTCTCCCACTGTATTTTATATTATGCTGGTACTCATATACACAATTTCTTTCATTCAACAAATATTTATTGAGGGGCACGCCTGGATGGCTCCGTTGGTTGGGCGTCTGCCTTCTTCTGCTCAGGTCATGATCCAAGGGTCCAGGGATGGAGCACCCTGCTCAGCGGGGAGACTATTTCTCCCTCTCCCTTTACCCCTCCCCCTGCTCATGTTTTCTTTCTTTTACTTGCTCTCTCTCAAATAAACAAAATCTTTAAAAAACACACACACAAAAACACACCAAACAGAAACAAATATTTATTGAACATTTGCTATGTACCAGGCCTAGACACTGGGATCTGGCAGCGAACAAAAAAGACAATCCCTGCACTCCTTACATTCTAGTAGGGTAGGGAAAGACAAATCATAAACAAGAAAAATGCACAATACACTAAGTGGTGATAAGTACTATAGAGTAAAATTCAAAAGGAAAGCAGGTAAGGAAAGGCAGTATGTATGTTTTAATTTTATACACAGTCCTCAGTTTGTCATCTGTTCCACCGTGCTTGCAGCTCTTTCCAAAGGAGGGTAAACTCTCACTTGCATTTACTTGCATACTCCCAGCATTTAGCTCAGCACCAGGCACCCGGGAAACAACAGCTTTACATTGAGTAAATGACAAGCCTTTTGAGAAGCAAGAGTTACAGCCTTTAGAAACGACAAATACCCACCATTTGCTTCAATGTGGATGGAACTGGAGGGTATTATGCTGAGTGAAATAAGTCAATTGGAGAAAGGACAAACATTATATGGTCTTATTCATTTGGGGAATATAAATGATAGTGAAAGGGAATAGAAGGGAAAGGAGAGAAAATATCAGTGAGGGTGACAAAACATGAGAGACACCTAACTCTGGGAAACGAACAAGGGGTAGTGGAAGGGGAGGTGGGGGGGGGGTTGGGGTGACTGGGTGATGGGCAATGAGGGGGGCACTTGGCAGGATGAGCACTGGGTGCTATGTTGGCAAATTGAACTCCAATAAAAAAATTAAAAAAAATTAAAAAAAGGCAAGAGTTAACAAAGGCCTATAAAAAAGATATTTTTAGCAATATTTTATTTATTCATGAGAGGCAAAGACAAAGGCAGAGGGAGAAGCAGGTCCCCTGCAGGGAGCCCAATGTGGGGGACCTGACCCCAGGACTCCAGGATCACACCCTGAGCCAAAGGTGGACACTCTGGGATGCCTGGGTGGCTCAGCGGTTGAGCGCCTGCCTTGGGCCTGGGCCCAGGGCTTGACCCTGGAGACCCAGGATCGAGTCCCACGTCGGGCTCCCTGCATGGAGCCCGCTTCTCCCTCTGATGAACAAATAAAATCTTTAAAAACACACACACACAAAACAAAGGCAGACGCTCAACCACTGAGCCACCCAGGTTTCCCTATTAAAAAAAAAAAAAGATATTGACCATGACGTTCATCAGTTAGAGAATCATTCATGATTGTTGCTTTATGTGCATGGATCTAGTGTTATTTCCGTCGATCCACTAAGTGACGTTCTTTCCAGCACCTCTACATGACAAGTCGCGTTAAAACTTTCTACAGGCCGTTTCAGGTCTCTGGAGGATGCCGGGCCCCCTCTTTGGCCTAGCTCGCACAAGGGGTGCGCGCCTGCACTTGGAACCACCACGCCCTTCGCCAGTTATTTAGCTGTTTTCCAGGAAAGATCAGCAGGCGGCGTTTCCGCCGACGTGCTGGGTGAGGCCCGGTTTGCAGTCCACCGAACCTCACTGAGCCACAAAACAGGGCTGTAAGCCCCGGGACACCAAACTACAAAAAGCGAGGAGTTGCCCTAACAGACCCCGCGCCGCGCGCAGCGGAACCTTGACCTCAAGATGGCGTCTCTTAGTCATAAGATTCAATCAGCTCCAATCAAACATGGCCGGGTGGGTCGTCATTTACAGCTCGAGCCTCTCTAGTCCCCAGCAGGCGCTCCTTCTCTATGGTTCTTCGCGGCTGCGCGGTGATTCAGACCCAAAGAAGAGAAGACTATCTATACGCGTCCTTCTCTATGATTCTCCTCTTTACGCTCCGCGGCCGCAGTGCACGCCGGGCAAGAGGAAGACCTCCAGAAGCTCCCCGCGCAGCGCGGCTGTGTTTGCGGCCTGTGCGTGGAGGCGCTTCGGGACTCGTCTCCCGGCGAGCGGCGCGCAGAGACCTCGAGCCGGTGGCGCCCGCTCGTAACCTGGAGCCTCGAAGACCGCGAAGATCGTACCGTTTCCTCAGCGGAGGGTGAGTTCACGCCCCTGAATGCGTGCGGGACCCGGGGGAGAACGGGGTACCTCGGGTGCGGGAGGGAGGGAAGCCAGGGAGGCTGCGAGAGGGCCCCGGGTGGGATTGGGGGTGAAGGGAGGTTGGGGTGGGGGAGGGGACGGGCACGAGGCTTGGGTTTCTGCAGTTCTCCTAAGGCCTCGGAAATGCAGGTGGGCCCAGCAGGGGCCCGTGGAGGCCAGAGCTGTTCTCCCTTGCCTTGTCGCCCACTTTCCCTTTCCCTTCCGCGGTCCGCCACGCCGAGCGCATCGCCTCGGCCCCTTCTGGGCTCCCACGTTTGCCCCGCGATGATCGTCCGGCCCCTTGGGAGTCCTTCGCAGAGGAAGGCCCCTTTCTAACCCGAGCTCGGCGGAGGTGCTGCCGTCGATTTTTCGGGCCTAGGACGCTCTTGCCCCGGGCTCTGCGTACAGGCCGGCGAGCACCGAGCACCCAGCCTGTTTACCGAATTTCTTTCCCTCCCCTTGGGTCATCCAGAGCTCGCCACCGAGGGGACTCCCCCACTCCCAACCCCGAATTCAACTAATGCCCACCTTTTTCTTTCTTTCTTTTTTTTTAAAGCCCCCTCCCCCACCATTCTTTTGAGATTGTGATGAATACTGTGTGGTCCTTCCCCCCCCCCCCTTACTCCATTGGAGGTTGCAGTAAACTATCCCCCTCCCCCCCATTCATTCTAGGCGGTGACCAACCTCCCCATTAAAATGTGTTCTTTCTTTCTTACTCTTCTTCGGTCTTCAGTGCTTCATAAATAACGTTTTTCGAAGTAGATCTAGGAGTATGAAGATTATTATGAAGTTATGTAATGTGGATTTATATTGCTATGGAAAAGCCATTTTCCTCCACTGGGCAGAGTGGAGCAGACCAAAAGGAGAGTCGAGAGATTGGACTTCTCTTGTCCCAGACTGCCGTAGTCTGAAGTACGGTGGATTAGGTGGTTGGCAGTAGAGTATAAGCAATTTTTATATATTGTGTTGGGAACTTTAATTTTTCAAAAGATTTCCAAAAACATTCATAGGCCTTGAAAGATAATTCAGTGTGGGTCATCGGTTTCTCGTGATTTAAGCAGATAGTGTACTATTGTAATTAATTTAACTTTTCTTGGAGTCTTGGTTTTCTTCATCTGTAAATTGAGGATTGTAATAGTATCCACTTTATAGGTTATCGTGATTGCGGGCTTTGAAAAACATGTAAAATCCTTAGTGCAATGTCTAAGTAACGTAGGGTTTAGTCCACGTTGATATTGTTTGTTATTTAAGAATGTGAAGCGCAAGAGCCTAATCCGGAGTCTTAACGTTTCATTCAGTGTATTGTGAATAGACTTCTATAAATAATAATAATAAAAAAAGTTAACTCTTAAGTTTCTTCTTGGTATGTTATTGTGATAACAGTGAAAACAGCCTTTGGTTTGGTAATTTTAGGATAATGAGGACCTTGGAGTCCCCACCCACATATTGTGTTCCCTTGGAGAAGTTGGCTTCTTCATCTATAAAAGGAGATTAATATATCTGCAATAGGTAATTTGAGAGATTTGGTGAGATAATGTATGTTAAAGACTTTTTGTAAACAGAAGTAAATTAAAATGTTAATATTTTTGTTAAATAATTCATCTTTTTGGGGCACCTGGGCAGCTCAGTTATGTGTTGGGCTTTTCTTTTTTTTGATTAATTTATTTGAGAGAGAGAAAAAAAAAAACCTCAAGCAGACTTCCTGTTGAGCAGGGAGTCCGACGTGGGCCTCAACCTCTGGGCACTGAGATCATGACCTGAGCCAAAATCAAGAGTCAAATGTTTAACTACACAACGACTGAACCACTCAGGTGCCCTGAGCGTCCAACTCTTGATCTCAGCTCAGGTCTTGATCTCAGGGTCATGAGTTCAAGCGCTGCTTTGGGTTCCACGCTGGATGGGTAGCCAACTTTAAAAAAAAATGATTTTCTTGAGGTTACCAAATTTGCATCTTGGATCCCCAAAGTAGGGTTTTCCCCTTATTTATCTATTTATTTTGGTATGGTTCAGAAACACTTTTAGGAAGAAGATGTTTTTATTGCCCTAGTCTTGCATAGGTACCATATATTAATGACAGTTCGGGCTAAGTACTTTTTATTTTGTGGTTTGGTATCTTTTTATTCCACTTTTGTAAGGTTTTAAATATGTTTTTAAAATAAAATGAGTTTGTTTTAACATTGGTAACACTTCAGACCTAATACAAGTTTGGGATTTTCGAGTAACTTTTTGGGTCATAAATTAGCTATGTACTTTTCTTGTTTACGTATGATTTAAACTATTTTGTACCTTTGGAAGCAAAAGTAGTCATTGTCTTACAAAAACATTCTGTGTATTTTGTTTAATCTTGGTAGTCTTTTCTGACAGCTACCACTGCCATTTCTAAAAGGATATCAACTGATTTCCCCCTTAAAGTTGGTGAATAGTTTTTTTCTTGCCCCCCCCTTTTTTTTACTTTTGAAACGTTAAGAGAAGAAAAAGAAGATAATATTTACACCACCAGAATTGATACTGCCTTTAAAAAAAGATTTTATTTATTTGAGAGAGAGGCAGACAGAGATAAGAGATGGCTAGAGAGCATGAGTGGGGCAGGAGAGAGAAGCAGGCTGGGCAGGCAACCTAATGGGATCATGACCCTAGTAGAAGGCAGATGATGCTTAACTGACTGAGCCACCCAGGCACCTCTTAATACTACTTTTAACACTTACTTGGCATGAGTCAAACTTTAAACAAGTTACAGAAATAGTAGAAAGAATTCTCAAATGCCTTTCACCAAGGGTCCCCAAATGGTAACATTTGACAAATTTGCTTTATCTTCTCTATTTCTTCATAGTTTTCTTCTGAAATGTTTTGCTAGTAAGCTGCAGATGTCCCTTAACCCTTAAACACTTTATTGTCTATTTCCTAGAATAAAGACATTTCCATATTTAACAACAGTATATTGAACAAAATCAGGAAATTAATATTGATGCAGTATTGTCTAATCCTCAGGTCTTAACTGGATTTAGCCTGAAATTGTCCTGAATTGGTAGTACTATTTTTATTTTTATTTATTTAAGATTTTTTTATTTACTCATGAGAGACAGAGAGGCAGAAACACAGGCAGAGGGAGAAGCAGGCTCCGTGCAGGGAGCCCGATGCGGAACTGGATCCCAGGTCTCCAGGATCACGTCCTGGGCTGAAGGTGGCCCTAAACCGCTGAGCCACCCAGGCTGCCCAAGTAGTGCTTTTTTAAAAAAGCAACTTTATTAAGGTGCAATTAACGCAGGAAACAGGCTCATTGTAATGTGCAATTTGATGATTTTTAGTAAATGTTCAGAGTTATGTGACTTTGCCCAAAAAGGATTTTCTTTCTTGTTTTCAAGTCACTCCAGACTACCACTAATTTTTCTCTAGATAGCATGGCTTTTTTTTTTTTAAGATTTTATTTATTTATTCATGAGTAAGAGAGATAGAGAGAGAGAGAGAGAGAGGCAGAGACACAGGCAGAGGGAGAAGCAGGCCCCATGCAGGGAGCCCGCCATGGGACTTGATCCCAGGTCTCCAGGATCACACCCTGGGGTGCAGGCAGTGCTAAACTGCTGTGCTACCGGGGCTGCCCAAGCATTGCTTTTTAATCATCGAAAATGAGAAAACAGCTAAGTGGAAATCTCAGAAAATGATGAGCTCCCTTTTTGGAGACGAGTATTTTCATACCTCTGAAAAGTTTTCCTGTAAAAGAAACTCTGTTAATCAAGCATTTCCCATTCTTTGGACATGGAATACTTTTTCTTAGGAATAGTTACTGAACACTTCCCTTCTGTAGAAATTCAGTTTGAGAAATGATATTTTGAAGGGCTGGCTTTGCTTAGGCTGGGGCAGGTTGTCAGTTCATTGTGCCTTGCAGGTTATAAGCAGAGCAGGGGACAATGCATTCTATAGTTATGATCATTTATATTCACTGGAGAGCCACTGGGCTGGCTGTGTAACTATATAACTTAAAATTTGCTCCTTCAGAGTTATTAAAAATAATACTTAGAAAAGAACCTGACACAAAATTGGAGCTAGATACTTGTTGAATGAATGAATGAGTTGTATAAATGTTTACTAAGAAGAATCTGTTGGTTCATTTGCCTCTTAGCATTCAGAAATTTGACATACAGTGCCCTGATGGGGTTAGCCAGTATATCTATTCCTGGTGAAATCATTCGTTTTCTCTTGGGATAAATCTGCAGTGGTTGTAAGCAGTTAATGGTGTAGGAAAAAAGCAGTGATTTAAAAGTGTAAAGAGGAAAAAGTGAAAAAAAAAAGCATGCATATTATGAGTGCTAAAGAGAAATCTTATTTAAAAGTTTTCTTTTTTTTGGGATCCCTGGGTGGTGCAGCGGTTTGGCGCCTGCCTTTGGCCCAGGGTGCAATCCTGGAGACCCGGGATCGAGTCCCACATCGGGCTCCCGGTGCATGGAGCTTGCTTCTCCCTGTGCCTGTGTCTCTGCCTCTCTCTCTCTCTCTCTCTCTCTCTCTCTCTCTCTCTCTCTCTCTCTCTGTGTGACTATCATAAATAAATAAATAATTAATTTAAAAAAAGTTTTCTTTTTTTTAAAAAGGTTTTTTTTTTTTGATGGGGACTAGATTTATTGAGATAAAATTTGTATGCAATAAAATACACCGATTTTAATTTCAGTGAATTTTGACAAATGTATAATAAACCTGTATGACCATTGCAACACTAGAGATAATACTTGCATCATAGTTGCTTGTTTTTGTTACTTTGGGCCATAAGGTTTCATACCTAGCAGGTAAAAATGCTTTGAACCTTTTAAAAGTGAAGCACTCCAAAGTGAAAATGAAAAAAGTAAAAAATACAAGTATTTTTTAAATGTTACTTAAATCATCTCAGTGCAAATAAAATAATTATTGCATCTTTATTAAACTCCACACTCCCTTAGCAGAAATTGGCTACCTTCAAAGTACTACATCCTGAATCTAACACTTGTTTTTTTTTTTTTTTTTTTTTAATTTACTCATGAGAGATAGAGAGAGAGAGGCAGAGACACAGGCAGAGGGAGAAGCAGGCTCCATGCAGGGAGCCCGATGTGGGACTCGATCCCGGGACTCCAGGATCACGCCCTGGGCCGAAGGCAGGCGCCAAACCGCTGAGCCACCCAGGGATTCCCTGAATCTAACACTTTAACCACTGCCACCTATTCCAGGCAACCCTCTCTTGTCTCATTATTGCAGTAGTCTCCTGTATCTCCCCTTGTTCTCCAGTCTCCAGTTCTACAGTGGCCAGTGACACTGTTAAAATATAAGTCAGGTCAGAAGCCTTTCTAATGTTTTCCATCTCATGCAGAGCAAAGATCAAAACCTTTACAGTGGCCTACAAAGTACTACATTCTCTGAACCCCCCCCCTCAAGTAATACTTGGCATTTATCTTTGACTTTCCTCAAGTACTCTGCTCCAGCTGTTGGCCTTGCTTTCCTCCCACAAGAACTCCATGCCCAACTCAGGCTCTTTGCATTTGTTTCCTTTTTTTTGGAAGGCTGTTGCCTCCAGATACAAGGCTTCTGCCTTGGTCCCTTTGGAGGTCAATTTACCTACCTTCTTGGTGAGGCCTACCATATTTAACTAAAGAACTCCCTAATTCTCTTCCCTACTTTATTCTGCAAAGAACCTGCCAACTTTGAATCTCTATAATTTGTGATGAGAGTGTTACAATTTATCAACTGTAGGTAAGAACTGATAAGCTTTGTTTTATGGTTATAAAAGTTTATTCTCATCTTCACATGTCAAAACATAAAAGTTCATTTTGAAAAAAGTGGTTGGTACTCCTATTTTAGGATGTTTAAAGTGATTTTTATTTATTTTTTGAAGTGATTTTTTATATTATTTACCAGTGATCACCAGAATTGTAGTTTTCTGACCATAGGAGGAACTATTACCTTAATTAAGATAAAATTATCAGACACCTTTGAAGTTCACTTATGAACAAGTTTTGAACAGTTCTAAATGAAAGAGATGTAGAACATAGAAAAATTAGAAGTGAATGGAATGGATACGTTGGCATACACTAAAACAATCTGGTTAATTTGTACAGAAGATAAATAAAAAATTTAAAAAGAAGGGGATCCCTGGGTGGCGCAGCAGTTTGGTGCCTGCCTTTGGCCTAGGGCGCGATCCTGGAGACCCGGGATCAAATCCCACGTCGGGCTCCTGGTGCATGGAGCCTGCTTCTCCATCTGCCTGTGTCTCTGCCTCTCTCTCCCTCTCTGTGTGACTATCATAAATAAATAAAAAATTTTAAAAAAATAATTTGTACAGAAGAAATTATACATTTAAAAGCTATGAGATATAATATAAACACCAAGAACCTAGGTTTCTAAAAAGTAATAGTTATAGCTAGTACTTGACAATAAATATTCTAGAGATGAATTTTATGCTCCAGTCTTTGTAAACATTGTGAAGCTAGGCACTGCTTCATTACTGGCATAGTATTTGGTACATGGGAGCGTCCTAATAAATTGGTTTTCTGATTCATTCATTGATTAATTTATTTGACAGGTATTAATTTCAACTGCCCTCTTAAGAAAGTGCTAAGATAGAATAATGATAAAGAATAATGATAATAGAAGAGTTTGTGGAAGTAGGATAGTAGCCCTCTTTTTTTTTTTGCCCTCTTTTAAAAGGAGATACACTCACCCCCTTTATATAGAATTTTTGTTTTTTGTTTTTGGGGAAAAAGTATTACAAAAAGATTACTTAAAAATTCCCTTTTTAATTTATACTGATACTAAATATTTTAAGGCATTTCTAATATCTTATTTTCTAAGTATATGGAATTTTAGGAATCTATTTTGTTTGTAAAACTTTCTAAATATTTTTTATAAAAAGACTTTCTAGGGATCCCTGGGTAGCGCAGTGGTTTGGCGCCTGCCTTTGGCCCAGGGCGCGATCCTGGAGACCCGGGATTGAATCCCACGTCGGGCTCCCGGTGCATAGAGCCTGCTTTTCCCTCTGCCTGTGTCTCTGCCTCTCTCTCTCTCACTGTGTGCCTATCATAAATAAATAAAAATTAAAAAAAAAACTTTCTAAATATTTTAAGTGTACTGTGTTTTCTGAAATTGAAGTTAAGATTTTATAGAATATTATCCTAACTTATTAAGTCAAAAGAATACTGAGGAAGAACAGCTGTGAGCCTGAAGGACATATTTTTCTAAGACTGTTTTAAAGAAATGTCTGATAAACAGGTAAAAATATTCAAGAGAGATTAAGGAAATGTACATTAAAATGGGAGTATTTTTTAGTTATCAGATTGTTATAATTTAAACACTGATTTACTCTAACAATGGTGAAGATCTGAGCAAAGGGCATACCCATATATTGGTGGTGGGGATGTGGATTTGTACACTAGTTTTGGAGGAGGATTCGGAGGTAAAGTGTAGATACATATAGTACTAATCTGCATAAGAGAGTTACTTGCACAGGTGCATAGATTTATATGTCCAAGAATGTTCAGTATTATTAGAGGTAAAATGTGGATCCAACCATCCATGTTGAATGAATAATTATTATATGCTTGTATTGTAGTAGTTTACCGTATTATAAAGGTTGGAATAGAACTATATGAACTGATGAGATGTTAATGATAATGAGGGAGAAATGTACCTAACAGTATAGTATGATTATATTGTTTGCAGAAAAACACAAATAATTATGTTAGTTTGTGTATAGAAAGGTATTTAGAAGAATACAACGATATATACCAAACTGTTGGGATTAGGGGGCGAGGAAGTGGAAGACATGCACTTTTTATCTTCTCTCTTCTGAAGGGTGAGTAAATCAATGTATGAAATAGACCAAAAATAGAGACAGATTCTTTTTAAAAGCTTCAAACAACTGTAGACTCCTTCAGTTACAGAGTGTAGGGGGAATTTTTCCTAGTGCCCGACAGACATATCTCCTGTTGATCAAATCACTGCTATTTAGTGCCATTAGTGGTATGAGATCACTTATTTTGGCTGCTTCTTTGAATTGGTGCATGGAATCCTCCTAGGATATACTAATAGAATTTTTATACTTTTTCTAACAGTTCTGGACATTCAAGTTTGTTGATGAAAATACAAAATTTGGTGCTTGGGGAGTCTTAAATACTTATATTCATTTAACTAAAGGACAAAATTAACTTTCTTTTAAGTAATATCAAACCATTTAAACAGTGCAGTATATTCTAATATTCAAAGAAATCAAATGCTAAGTTCTGATTCTTGAATTTCATTCATTGAATTTCATTCAAGAATGGTTAGGAAGTTGACTTTTAAGTTTAATAAAAGTTACATATTTTCTCATTGTCACAAATTGTATGTTTTCTTTATATCTGAGTAGTTAGTATGTGACCTGATGTCAGGAGGTTTCTTCCCTCTCAGGTTTATGGTTCAGAGACATTTATTTGTCCTTGAGGAACTGGCCAACATTGAGTCAACAAATATTGTGTAACTTGGTACATTTAGTTTTCAGGGTGCTGATGTATGTAGAAAAATGAATGCATCAGAACATTTAAAGAAAAAAAACTTAGGTAATCTGCCTGGATTCTGAGTTTGGGTTAAAAAGATTCATTGATGTTTGGTATTTAATTTTTGGATATTAACTGAACCTCAAAATTTTTTTCTTCCTTTATATGTATTCCCATATGATTGTAGGAGTCTATCCTGAATTTAGATCGTGTACATTTTGGGAACTTATTTTAGAAAAGATCTAAGTTTTAAAAATTCTCAATGGACAGACAGAGAAAAGAGGGTCTTTGCCAACTCCTTTGGGTAAGAAAACTTTAGAATTTTGCAGATACTCTAAAAATGAAGGCCAACAAACCAGGCATATCAAATTGCAAAGTTTTCAAATAAAATGATTTGTCATGATTTTTTTCTTTAGACCGCTGCAGTAAGAATGTCTTTCCCCCTCATTTGAATCGCCCTCCCATGGGAATCCCAGCACTCCCACCAGGGATCCCACCCCCACAATTTCCTGGTTTTCCTCCACCTGTACCTCCAGGTAAGTTTTTGGATACTGTTGTTTTTTTTAGCCTATACTTTTGTTATTATAGTATAAACTTTAGGAAAGTGATAATGTATGTGACTGTGTGTTAGTAGTAAATATGTTTGTTAGCATTTTTCTTTAAATGTGATGTCTTATTCTATGACAGTACTTTTCATATCAAATGAAATGTGGAGGGAAATGAAATAGGCTCATCCATTTCTTTATTCTTCCATATAGTTTTTTTTTTTTAAGATTTTATTTATTTATTCATGAGAGACACAGAGAGGCAGAGACATAGAGGGAGAAGGAGGTTCCCTGCAGGGGACCTGGGATCACACCCCGAGCTCAAGGCAGATGCTCAGCCACTGAGCTAGCCAGGTGCCCCAAGGTTGTTGATTCATAACATGTATATTCTAGAGGCTCAGCTTTGGGGGCCTCCTAACTTCTAGATCAAGTATATAGCGGTGCTAAAGCCACAGATAAACATGGCAGTGTTTTTGGAATATCATTTAGCACTTCAGGAATTTGGGGGTAAATCATTGTTCTGAAAGTTAGAACAAGTACTTATACACATTATGGAATAGAATGCAATATTTGTACAAATTTTTAGGACATTTATGCTTGTAGCAACTTGTTTTAAGCTGTCCTAGGTAATCATGGATGTGTATTTATTACTACCTCTTTCCAGGAATATAATTTGAAATACGTATTTAGGGGCTCCTGGGCTCAGTTCCATTAAGCATCTGCCTTCAGCTTAGGTCATGATACCAGAACCCTGAAAAGAAAGAGAGTCAATCTAAAAATAAAAATGAAATACATATTTAAATTTAAATCTAAACCAGTTTATTATTTCATAGAACACTTACTGAATTTTAGTCAGTAATTGAGTTCTATAATGTATAAAGGAATTCCTGCTGAATAGGGGGATTGAGAGAATAATGTTAACAGAAAACTGAATAAAGTTAGTTGTCAACCATCTAACAGATTAATAATATAAGAAGGATGGTGTCCTGAGAGCCACTTTTGTTTTGGCATCAATTTTTGGGAGGTTCATATATCCTGATTTTGTTAATCAATTTGGTCTCATAAGATATGTTTTTGATGGCCTTTACTAGTAACCATGATCCTTCCTAAAAACAAAACTGTTGTGTTATAGTTTTATAGGGAAGAATAGTTTACGTTTTATTCCTTTGTGAAGAAGTTTAAGGGATTGGGAATGAAGCTTAATCTTTTAGAATCAGGAAAAGTGACAGAAAAATCAGTACCTTAAATTTCCTTCCTAATAAATTGGTTTTATAGAAAAGATTTTAAATTCCTTTGAATTTTGAAGAGAAAACACTAAATTTGACATTTTGTGATGAACATTATGCCAAATTATTAAAACAGAAGTAGAAGATAAATGATACCTATGTCTGATAAGACTACTCCCTGCATAATTTTTTAAGATGGGTCAGGAGACCTCAAAACCAGATTGTCAGTTTTTTAAATATATATGTGTGTGTGTGTGTGTGTGTGTGTGTGTGTGTGTATTTATTCATTCATTCATTCATGAGAGATACAGAAAGAGGCAGAGACATAGAAAGACAGAGAAGCAGGCTCCTCACAGGGAGCCAGATGTGGGACTTGGTCCCCCGACCTGATCAGGACCTGAGCTGAAGGCAGACGCTCAACTGATGAGCTACCCAGGCGTCTCATCAGTTTTTCTTTTTGACTGGTCAATGCCATAGTAATGTGGGCATTTATTCAGAATGGTAATGTGCTAATTCTGATTCTGTATAACAGCATATACTGTCATTTCTGTTTAGGGAAATATATTTGTATGATAAATCAGAGTTTGGTTACACCTCATTCTACATTGTTTGTGTAGCATCAATACTTTAAAAGGTAAATAATGAAATAGTACGCTAAACTAGGGTGGTAATTCAAGACCATAATACCCATGTTCATGTGTAATTTTCTTGTCTTGCCTATTAGTGTGATTAATTGAACTCTAAATGTAATGGTCACATTCTATATTAAATTAGAAAATCAATTTGGAAAAACAACCGTAAAATTTCTCTAAAAAGTAATATGCATAGAACAGAAGGAAGTCCATCCCCTCTTTCACATTCCTGAGAATTTCCTTCCGCTAACAGCTTTTTGTATCAGCTTCTAGTTTGTAACTCTCCAGAGACAAACACTTTGCATATCCTGGTGTGTTTGCTTATGTTTACCCTTTTCCTACTTCTATGTTTTTAAAAACTCAACTAATACTACACTGTTCACGTTTTGTGTACTTTGCTTCTTTTCACTTTAGCATGTGTAGGTCTTTGTAATGAGTAACAATACATTTTTCATTGTGAATTGTGAATTCTGTATTGCAGGATATTAGTAAGTTGAGGTAGGAAACATAACTATTAAACATTTAGTAACTGTTAAAAAGGAAAAAAAAATGGGATGCCTGGCTGGCTCAGAGCATGGGACTCTTGATCTCAGGGTTGTGAATTTGAGTCCCATGTTGGTTGTAGAGCTTACTTAACCCCCTACCCCCCCCCAAAAAAAAAAAAAACCTCAAAAAAACATTTCTTACCCCACTACGTCTTTTTCTGAACTTTTCTTTAATAGAAAATTCACCTATGGGAAAGGTGCCATGTAGTTTACAGTTGATAAAGGGGGAGGACTTTTTTTGCTTTGAAACTTAAAAGTGAAAAACTTAGATATACAGATTGATGAATTATAGTTTTGAGCATGTACTGTATTCAACTGCTACACATAAATGATCTGTCTCATTGGTGCTCCAAAGAAATTAACTCATGAGAATCGAGGAAACTGCAGCTTGAACAGCTTAGCTTGTTCAAGTTTGCATAACTAGGGATCCCTGGGTGGTGCAGCGGTTTGGTGCCTGCCTTTGGCCCAGGGCGCGATCCTGGAGACCCGGGATTGAATCCCATATCGGGCTCCCGGTGCATGGAGCCTGCTTCTCCCTCCACCTGTGTCTCTGCCTCTCTCTCTCTCTCTCTCTCTCTCTGTGACTATCATAAAAAAAAAAAAAAGTTTGCATAACTAGATGTAATAGAACCAAGAGTTGAACTCTGTCTTTTTCTTTCCTTTTTAAAAAGTTTACGTGCATATTTACTTACATAAGTAATCTCTACACCTGACGTGGGGCTTGAACTCGTGATCCTGAGATAAAACGTTACATGCTTCTCCAACTAACCCAGCCAGGCATCTCTGTCTTTTTTTCTATTTTGTGCAGTGTTCTGTTGACTTAATGATAGGAATCTTGATTTTTCTCATTCAAAAAACAATTTAGGTTAGAAAATAAATGGATAGTGTTAAATGTTTAAGACTTTATTACCAGTCTTAGTTGGAGAATTCTCATAAATTAATGTTAAATTTGAACCAAAGAATGATTTCAGAACTTCTTTGAGATATGTTTAGAAGCGTTTTAAAATTTATAGTAGAAAAGTAAAAGTCTTTCATTAGTTTTTGCCCTTATTGCATTCTTTTTCTTAGTGCTCAGATGGTAAGATTTTTTTAAATAAATTTATTTTTTATTGGTGTTCAATTTGCCAACATACAGAATAACACCCAGTTCTCATCCCGTCAAGTGCTCCCCTCAGTGCCCACCAACCAGTCACCCCCACCCCCTACCCTCCTCCCCTTCCACCACCCCTAGTTCGTTTCCCAGAGTTAGGAGTCTTCATGTTCTGTCTCCCTTTCTGATATTTCCTACCCATTTCTTCTCCCTTCCCCTCTATTCCCTTTCACTATTATTTATATTCCCCAAATGAATGAGACCATACAATGTTTGTGCTTCTCTGATTGACTTATTTCACTCAGCATAATACCCTCCAGTTCCATCCACGTCGAAGCAAATGGTGGGTATTCGTTTCTAATGGCTGAGTAATATTCCATTGTATACATAAACCACATCTTTATCCATCTTTCGATGGACATTGAGGCTCCTTCCACAGTTTAGCTATTGTGGACATTGCTGCTAGAAACATCGGGGTGCAGGTGTCCCGGCATTTCGTTGCATCTGTATCTTTGGGGTAAATCCCCAGCCGTGCAATTGCTGGGTCGTAGGGCAGGTCTATTTTTAACTCTTTGAGGAACCTCCACACAGTTTTCCAGAGTGGCTGCACCAGTTCACATTCCCACCAACAGTGCAAGAGGGTTCCCTTTTCTCCGCATCCTCTCCAACATTTGTGGTTTCCTGCCTTGTTAATTTTCCCCATTCTCACTGGTGTGAGGTGGTATCTCATTGTGGTTTTGATTTGTATTTCTCTGATGGCAAGTGATGCGGAGCATTTTCTCATGTGCTTGTTGGCCATGTCTATGTCTTCCTCTGAGATTTCTGTTCATGTCTTTTGCCCATTTCATGATTGGATTTGTTTCTTTGCTGTTGAGTTTAATAAGTTCTTTATAGATCTTGGATACTAGCCCTTTATCTGATACGTCATTTGCAAAGATTTTTTTCATTAGTTATATGCACAAGAATACCCTATAGTAGTTATTGATTGGCAAGCAATGTGGTTGGAAACAAAAATGCACATATCACTAAGATGCCCATTGACTCTTCTTTCTTAGTGCAGCAGATGATCTTAGAGATTTTCTTTGATACTGAGATTACTGGTGATATTGCTTGTTTTTTGTTTTTCTTAAAGAACTAGCAATAACAAGATTCTTTTTAGGTTTCCAGATTAATTTTTCATTTGATAACTTTTTTTTGTAACCTTTAAAGGTTTGTTAATAGGGGCAGCCCTGGTGGCACAGCGGTTTAGCACCGCCTGCAGCCTGGGATGTGATCCTGGAGACCTGGGATCAAGTCCCACATCAGGCTTCCTGTATGGAGCCTGCTTCTCTCTGCTTGTGTCTCTGCTTCTCTCTCTCTCTCTCTCTCTGTGCATGTCTCTATGAATAAATAAACAAAATCTTAAAAAAAAAAGATTTGTTAATACCATTGTTTACTCATAAGTGGATCTGTATTTGTGTATGTTACTGGCTTTCAGGATGTCCCGAATCAGATGAACATGAATCAGTAACTATCCAGATTTTTAAACTCCTGATACAAAAGCATGTTGTGGTGGTAGTCTTTTAGAGTAGTTTTTGGTGTCGTGTAAGTTTTAATAGACCTGTGCCATATTGCTTTTGAAAATAAAGGCATTCATCAATATCTCATTTTCATTACTCATACATTTCTACTTAAATTGACTGTGAGTGAAGATACCTATTTGCGTGCCATGTAATTGATATAGAATATAGTCTTATATGCTTATATTCATAAGATTTATTATGCTTTTTTCTTAGGGACCCCAATGATTCCTGTACCAATGAGCATTATGGCTCCTGCTCCAACTGTAAGTATAATTTTAAGGAGGAATTAGGAGATATAGTAGGGCTATTGCCTTTAAAGCTAAAAAACACTTGATTAACTTAGATAAATTAAGTGTTCAAAAGAATTGAGAGTGATAGCATCCATGTATACCATACTACTTATTTGAGTATCATTTTCACTCAGCTATGCATAGTATGCAATTGCCCTTAAAATAGGCACCCCAAATAAATGGTTTTATGATTCACCTCAAATTCTCTAGACTTTTCATACACTTGTTATTTTAGATTGGTTCTTTCATCACTCCTTCTTCTTGTCTTGATCATAGGAGATAGAATGATCTGATACATTTAATCACCTCATAGGAAAAAAAACTATAGAAGTGATCCTAGTAACAATTTAAATTTTGAAATGAAATTTGTACTCAATATATTTCCATTCTTTAGTTTCACCTGCATAATTTTTAGTGCCTTCCAAACTTTTTTCTCTGTCCTCTGGTATGATATCTGTAACCAGAGGTTAAAAAAAAGTTTTCTTGAAGCCTTTATTCTTTTAAAATGTTTCATTATTCAGTCTTTTTAAGTCTTAATTCTTCACATTCATCAAAGCTTTTGTACACTCTAAGCATCTTAGTTCATAATGCTAATATGCTGTAACACATGAATAAATAATAACCTTCTCTTCCTCTTAACTGTTTAACCAGAATTTTTCTTTGAGTTACGTGGTAGAGTATCAGGCTTCATTTGGAATTCAACTACGATAGAGGGTAGATCCCATTACTTTTAACTGTTATTTTAGCTGTGGATTTTGAAAAGGGAGGGGGAGGGGGGAGTTATTCATAATAAAAAGATGGTAATTCTGTGGGCAAACAGGAGTCTGCTATGAGGCAGACCTCTAAGAAGATATGTTTTTTTCAGACCAAGAGGGTGTCTAATTTTTCTTGCATTGGATACCCATTGTTTGGCTGTTTTGTAAAACCTGCACATGATAGGTACTTTTAACCTCTTGCATTTCAGCCTAGGAAAAGGTGGGACTTGGGGTTTGGAGCAGTTCCCTCAGTTCACCATTATTTATTCCATGCCTGCTCTGGATGTTTTGCTAAATTCAATTCCAGATATAAAAATGAGTAAGACTGTTCCTTCCTCTGGGAAGTTGAAAGTTAGAAAGGGAAAATTAAAAAATGCAATTAACTGCATAGTAAAATTTAAATGTTGGAGAGTGTTATGAGAGTATTCAAATACTCTATCAGAGGATTAGTGGTGATGATTGACATTTACTTTTATTTAAAAAATTTATTTTTGGATTTATTTCTTTTGGAAAGAAACGTGGTTTTGGGGGCAGAGTGAGATTGAGGTAGAGAAGCAGACTCCCTCCTGAGGGTAGAGTCTTTTGTGGGGCTCTGTCCCACAACCTTGAGGTCATAACCTGAGCTGAAATCAAGAGTCTGACACCCAACTGATTAAGCCACCCAAGTGCCCTGAAACTTGCTGTTATGTTAGTATAGAGTAAAATTTTGAAGAAACTCCTGGATATATTTGATAATTTTATTTTATTTATTTATTTAATTTTTAAAAAGATTTTATTTATTCGTGAGAGACAGAGAGAGAGAGAGAGAGGCAGACACAGGCAGAGGGAGAAGCAGCCTCCATGCAGGGAGCCTGACCTGGGACTTGATCCCAGGTCTCCAGGATCACGCCCTGGGCTGAAGATGGCGCTAAACCACTGAGCCACCAGGGCTGCCCTATTTGATAATTTTAAATGACTTATGATGTTTTGGATATTTTAAATTTTGTCTTAAAATTTAAAAAATTCTCTATCCAATTTATCTTTATTTGCTATTCCAAATTATTTTCCAAAGAAGGGTCATCTGGGGTGCCTGGGTAGCTCAGTTGGTTAAAAATGTCTGACTTTTGATTTTGGCTCAGGTTATGATGTCAGGGTTACTAGATATCAGGGCTCATTAGCTCCACATCAGGCTCCATGGGAGTCTGCTTGAGATTCTCTCTCCCCCTCTGCCCCTGTTCTCTCTCAAATAAATCTTTCTAAAAAGAGAAAGGTAATCCAGTAGTGGATTTTTACTTGTCATGAATGAATTTGCATTAATGAAAAATGTGATAGAAGCTTTAGATTAAGTATGTAGAACCTTTAATAGTAATATGCTATATATTTTCTACTTTAAAATTGTTTTTAGAATAAAGTTACATTAAATATGATAGGAAACGTAATAGCCAGCTCAAATTTTATGCTTTTCTTCACTCTAGGTTTTAGTACCCACTGTGTCCATGGTTGGAAAGCATTTGGGAGCAAGAAAGGATCACCCAGGCTTAAAGGCTAAAGAAAATGATGAAAATTGTGGTCCCACTACAACAGTTTTTGTTGGCAACATTTCTGAGAAAGCCTCCGACATGCTTATAAGACAGCTCCTTGCTGTAAGTTAAACTGTTCTCATTTTAATTTTATTGTTTTGGATTTCAAATGTATGAAAAGGCAGAAAAGGGATTTCTAATTATTTTCTCCTTTTTATTTTAAAAATTTCATTCTGCAAAATCTTGAATGAATAGTCTAACCAGAGGTAATCCACTATCCTAAATTTGGTGTTTATCATTCCTGTGCGTGGTTTTTACTTTAATTACATGTTTATGTATTCATAAAAATTTATAATTCACAAGTTTTAATTCTGTACTTCTTCATAACTTGCTTTTTTCACCCAACATATATATATAACTCTAGTTTATTTACCACTTCTATATATCATTGCATTGTAGAAATGTACCATGAATTGTCAACTTTCTTTCTTTCTTTCTTTCTTTTTTTTTTTTTAAGATTTTATTTATTTATTCATGAGAGACAGAGAGAGGCAGAGACACAGGCAGAGGGAGGAGAGAAGCAGGCATAATGCAAGAGCCCGATATGGGACTCGATCTCAGAACTCTGGGATCACGTCCTGAGCTGAAGGCAGGCGCTCAACTGCTGAGCCACTCAGCTGTCCCTGAATCGTCAGTTTTCTAATGATAGTCATATGGATTGTTTGTATTCTTGATAATATGTTTTACTGTGTTATTATTGGTAATATCCTGTTTTCCTCAGTGAACGTGAAAGAATTTCTTCATGTAATTCTCTTAGAAGTGGAATTTCAGAGTTTTAGGACAGGTTTATCTTCACTTTTACAAGATAATGCCAATTTTTTCCCTCAAATGGAGGGCATTTTTAAAAAGCTCTTTACTGTGATATTATTCATAGACCGTAAAATTCACCCTTTTATAAAGCATAATCCAGTGGTTTTTAGTATATTCAGAAAGTTGCACAAACATCACCACTGTCTTAATTTTGGAACATTTTCATCACCCCAAGTAGAAACCCTCTACTCAGTAAATCATTTCTCGTTCTCTTCCCTCCCCAGCATATGGCAACCACTAACTATCCTGCCTTCTGTCCATGTAGATTTGCCTATTCTGGGCATTATACATAATAAGCAGAATCATAGAATATATATCACTTTCATGTTTTGTCTTTTTTAATCTAGTATTTTTGGGCTTCATCTGTATTGTAGCTTATGACAGTATTTTGTTTCTTTTTATGAATAAATATTCTATTTAATGGATATATCATTTTTTGTTTATCCATTCATAACTTAAGAGACAATGGAGTTATTTCCACTTTTTGGTTATTATGAATAATGATGCTGTGAATATTTTTGTGCTGGCGTGTGGAGATTTTATATATATATATCCTATTTTGGAATCTCTCTCTCTCTCTCTCTCTCTCTCTCTCTCTCTCTTTTAAAGATCTTATTTATTTATTCATGAGAGACAGAGGCAGAGACACAGGCAGAGGGAGAAGCAGACTCCATGCAGGGAGCCGACGTGGGACTTAATCCCGGGTTTCCAGGATCATGCCCTGGGCTGAAGGCGGTGCTAATCCGCTGAGCCAACGGGCTGCCCACTCTTTCTATTAAGTAGGCTCCATGCCCAGTTTGGAGCTCAACATAGAGCCTGAACCTATGATCCCGTGATAAAGACCTGAGTTGAAATCAAAAGCCACTTAAGCGACTGAGCCACCCAGGTGCCCCAAAAACCTCTTTTGAAACCTATTTTTGACTTACATATACAGCAGAGTGTTTTGTTTTTAAGTTTCATTCCTGAATTTCTCTCTTTCATTTTTCTTTTAAGGCATTCCTTAAATATCTAGTGATCCTTGATTATCTTTATATTTAAGAGTTAGGGATTAAAAGTTTTTTAGGGGTACCTAGCTGACTGGGTCAGTGGAGCATGTGACTCTTGATTTGAGGTTGTGAGTTCAAACTCCATTTTGGATATAGAGATTAATTTAAAAAGTAAAATCTTAGGGATGCCTGGTGGCTCAGTAATTGTCTGCCTTTGGCTTAGGTCATGATCCTGGGGTCCTGAGATCGAGTCCCACATCAGGCTGCTTGCAAGGAACCTGCTTCTCCCTCTGCCTATGTTTCTGCCTTTCTCTCTGTGTCTCTCATGAATAAATAAATAAAATCTTGAAGAAAAAAAAATCTTAAAAAAATAAAAAGAAGTCTTTTTGTATGCCTAAGCTGGGTTTGTAAAATGTTGAGCATCATTGTGGGGTAATCAACCCAGCAGCTAGAAGTTTTGAATGTTAGTATATGGAGTTTTCTTTGGAGCTGATTTGTTTCTCTAGCAAACTTCGTTTCATGCCTAGTGAGTATATGGTGGCCTATATGTGATTGAGGGTGAAGAACTAAATTAAAGTGTATTGTCTACCTTACTTTCTTCTCTTGTTACCCTTTCTGTATCCCATGCTGATCTTTTGTATCTATCTGGTGCTCTGTATCAAGCCTGTTCTCTTTCTTCAGACCTTAGCTTTATTCTGTCTTCCTTGAGGATGGGGATAGTGTAGTTGTTTGTAAAGACTGCAGGTTATATTCTCTGGGGATGGAGAGAAAAGTAGTTGCCTGAAGAACTCTGAGCCTTTGGGTCTCTTGGGTGGCTCAGGGGTTAAGCATCTGCCTTCGTTAGGCTCAGGGCTCCCTGCATGGAGCCTGCTCCCTGCAGAAGAGCCTATGTCTCTGCTCTCTCTCTCTCTCTCTCTCTCTCTCTCTCTCTCTCTCTCTCTCTCTCTCTGTGCCTCTCATGAATAAATAAATAAAATCTTAAAAAAAAAAAAGGCTGAGGCTTTGATTATTCCGTATTCATATTGTGAGGCAAGCACCTGTTTTTTTTTTTTTTTTTTTTTTTAAAGATTTTAGGGCGGCCTGGGTGGCTCAGTGGTTGAAGCACCTGCCTTCCGCCCAGGGTGTGATCCTGGAGTCCCAGGTCAGACTCCCTGCATGGAGCCTGCTCCTCCCTCTGTCTGCGTCTCTGCGCCCCCCTCCCCATCATGAATAAATAAATAAAATCTTAAAAAAAAAGATTTTATTTATTTGAATGAGAGAACACGAGGAATAGGAGCAGGGGAGAAGCAGATTCCATGCTGAGCATGAAGCCTGATGTGGGGCTTGATCCCAGGACCCTGAGATCATGACCTGAGCTGAAGACCCGGTCCTTAACTGACTGAACCACCCAGGCACCTTGCAAGCACATGTTTTTATCCAGCCTCATGCTCCCCATGCACCGCATTCTCCACTGTGCATACCTTTTACCTCCAGCCTAGATCACTGACTTTGTAGAATCAGTTAGTCTAATTCTTTTATTTTTATTTTTTTATTTTTATTTATTTTTATTTTTTTTCGATTAGCCTAATTCTTAACAATATTTTCATTTGTAGACACTTGAAGTTACAGCTTTTTTTTTCATCTACTTGAATGAGTTCCCATCTTTCTATTTGCCCTTTTTCTTTTCAAAATTTTAATTCTACTGCTATTTTTTCATACAGTGTCTGACCTCAGGGGTTTATATCTTTTCTATTCCTTGATAATCATTTTACTGGTTTCTCTGAAGGGAGATGTGAAAAATTCATGTGTTCTCTGAGCTTTGACAGGCAATCTTCATTTACCATTTTCCACAAATAACTTTTTTTTAACCTAGTTTTTAATAATTAGAAATAATGTTTGGGATGTCTCAGTGGCAGAGTTGGCTAAGTGTCTGACTCTTGATTTTGGCTCAGGTCATAATCTCAGGGTTTTGCGATCAAGCCCTGTGTCAGGCTCCCTGCTCAGTTGAGTCTACTTGAGACTGTCTCCCTCTCCCCATGCCTCTCTCCTTGCTTGGCCTCATGTGCTATCAAATAAATCTTTTTAAGATTTTATTTATTTGTTAGCATGAGAACATGTAGGGGAAGGGCAGAGGGAGAGTGCAAAGCAGACTCCCTGATGAGCAGGAAGCCGGATGCAGGGCTTGATCCCGGAACCCTGAGATCATGACCTGAACAAATGCAGACACTTAACCAACTGAGCCTCTCAGGTGCCCCTAAGTAAATAAATCTTAAATATATATATATATATATATATATATATATATATATATATATTTAAAAACTTTGAATGTAAACAAAATGTAATGTTTTACTCTTCAGACAACCTGCCCCATTAATCTTTTTCATTGTTTTATGGACTTTTTTTTCTTTACATAGTTAAAGTCTTATTATATGTCTGTAATTTCATGTCCCATGTTATTTTTGCATTCCCTATCAAGCGTTTTCCTGTTACTAAAAGTCCTTTATGGGGTGCCCGGATGGCTCAAGTTATAATATCAGGGTCCTGGGATTGAGTCCTGCATTGGGTTCCCTGCTCAGCGAGATGCCTGCTTCTCCCTCTCCTTGTTCATGCTCTCTCTTGTTATTTCTGTGTCTCTCTCTCAAATAAATAAAATCTTTAAAAAGTCCTTTATAATATTGGGGTACCTGGCTGGCTTAGCTAGTAGAGCATGCGACTGACTCTTGATCTCAGAGTTGTGAGTTCAAGCCCCATATTGGGTGTAGAGATTACTTTAAAAAAAAATCTTTGAGGGCAGCCCTGGTGGCTCAGCGGTTTGGCGCCACCCTCGGCCTAGGGTGTGATCCTGGAGACGGGGGTCGAGTCCGGTGTCGGGCTCCCTGCATGGAGCCTGCTTCTACCTCTGCCTGTGTCTCTGCCTCTCTCTCTCTCTCAAATAAATAAAATCTTAAAAAAAAAAAATCTTTGAAAAAGTTCTTTAAAATATATGTGTGTTTTAAAACATAATCTTTCTGGATTCATAGTATTTACTTGAATTTATTATAGTTTATTTTAAATATAATATTGGCAATTTTGTTTTTATGTATATATTTTGGGTTGGATAAAAATGCTGTAAAATTTCTAATTTATTAAAAGGTAGTGAAAGGGTGCTTGAGTGGCTCAGTTGATGAGCATCTGACTCTTGCTTTTGGCTCAGGTTGTAATCTCAGGATCATGAAATCGAGCCCTGAGTTAGGCTCCACACTCATCAGCATGGAGTCTGCTTGGGATTCCCCACTCTTGTGTGCTCTCCTCCTCCTAAAATAAATAAAATCTAAAAGGTAGTCAATTTTCCTGTAAATAAGAATTTGTTAGAATTTATATTTTTCTTTTAACTGTATTATCTATTTCTTTCATGTAATGGATATGTGGGAATGGATGGAATTTTAAGAAATTTAATACCTGATATGATTTTGTTTTTGTTTTTTATATTCTTCTGGTGGAAATATTATTGAGCTTTTACTTTTATTACTGATTAGTTGATTTTTTTTTAAATGATAATGATCATTTTTCTTTGTTTTGTTTTTAAGAAATGTGGCTTGGTTTTGAGCTGGAAGAGAGTACAAGGTGCATCTGGGAAACTTCAAGGTAGGTAGTTTTTTCTTTGTGAGATCATTTTAACCTGTGTGCATTAATTACATGTTGCATGTTTTGCTCTCATTGCCCTGAACCATGGGAATATTCTGTCAACATTCTGTCTTCCTTCTTATTGGAAAAGGATTAGAGGCAGTTGGGAAGATTTAGCTGATAGTTGAGATTAGAAAGTGGGAAAGTATTAACAGGAAAGGTAGGAGAGGAAAAATTACTCAGACTTTTTTTTTTTTTTACAATATTATTTTGAAAAGTCATTTTTTTTTTTTTTCCTCAGAGCAGTAATATATGATCAACATTCAACAATTAGGATTTAGGAAGAAAGCAGACCAGGTGGTGAGATGACCTGTTAGTCTTAGAAACAAACTTATTTTTCATACTTGTTGTAAAAGTACCTGTTTGATGTACATTCTTTAAACAGTATTATCGGAAAGTTCATGCACATATTATAAAATTATAATGGTATGACGAACTCCCACATTCTCATCATCTAGCCTTAACATTTATCAAACCATGGCCAGTTGTGCTTATCCTGTACTCTATCCATTTCCTCCTTTTATTATTTGTAAGCAATTCCAAGCTTTCCAATGGTTTGACAAAAGCCTAACTCCCTTTGATAGTTACCTTGTTGTCTGGAATATTATCTGGGATTTGGAATCTAAGCTTATCTAGAAGTTTTTCTGTCCCATAATTAGGATCAGCCGTTTCTTTAAAGAACTCTGGTTCCTTTTAGTGGGAAATTGCTTTAAAAATTGTAGTCTGGTGGAGTGCCTGGGTGGCTCAGTGATTGAGCGTCTCCCTTTGGCTCAGGTTGTGATCCTGGGGTCCTGGGATTGAATCCCACATCAGGCTCCCTGTAGAGAGCCCGCTCCTCCCTCTGCCCCCCCCCCCTCATAAATAAATAAAATCTTAAAAAAAGAAATCACAGTCTGGGAATTAGTTATACTCCTTATAAGACTTGTTTGTTTAGTCTTGGGAGGGCAGGCTGGCTCAGTTAGAGGAGCATGCAACTCTTTCTTGATCTTGGGGCTGTGAGTTCAAGCCTCATGATACCCCATGTTGGGTATAGAGATTACTTAAATATTTTTTAAAACCTACTTAAAAAAAAAAAAAAACTCACTTGTTTATTCTTTGCTTTTGTGTTTTTCCAGTACACATTAGTTTACATTCAGGACATAAAGGTTTTTATTTAACCTTTTCTGTCATATATCTTTTCTTTTTTTCCCATACTGAGAATCCTGAGTTTCAAGGACATTGGTATGATAGACAAATAATTACTGGCTTGCTTCATCAAATACAACAGTTTAATACTTAATAACACCAACACTATCATCAGCAATATGATTATAGAAATTTTTCTTTTTTAGTAACAGGTTTCTGTCCTTAAGATACATCACACTTAAACCTATAGTCAGATTTGCTATTTTAAAATCACTCAGAATAGTTTCTCTCTGTGTGGTTGTGTCCTTAACTATATGTATTTGGATACACATTTGGATTCATTTATTTTGAATTTTTAGATTACTCCTTTAAAATGTATATCTTAATGTCTCTGATTTTTTAAAAATATATTTATTCATGAGAGATAGGCAGAGACATAGGCAGAGGGAGAAGTAGGCTCCCTGCGGAGAGCCCATGCGGGACTTGATCGCTGCCCGCCCTGAGCCCAAGCTGAAGGCAGATGCTCAGCTGCTGAGCCACCCAGGCATCCCAGTATCTCTGATTTAAATCATAGTAATAATGGTGTGACTAGTTATTAAAATTAAACAGATACAAAAAAATCAAACATATAACTCAGATAATAGGTCAGTACTTTTGTAGTTTAATTTCTCAGAATTGGAAAGTGCTTTGGGGTCCCTGGGTGGTTGAGTTGGTAAGGCGTCTGACTTGATTTCCATGTTGGGCTCCTTGTTGAGCAGGGAGTCTGCTTGAGATTCACTGCTCGCTCTCTATCTTTCTGTCTCTGTCTCTAAAATAAATAAATTAATATTTATAAAACAAAAACAGGAAAACAGGAGAAGCAGCTGCTATTAAAAAAAAGAAAAATGAAAAAAAAAAAAAGGAAAAATGGTCAACCTGGGTGGCTCAGCAGTTTAGCGCCGTCTTCAGCACAGGGTGTGATCCTGGAAACCTGGGATCGAGTCCCATGTCAGGCTCCCTGCATGGGGCCTGCTTCTCCCTCGGCCTCTGTGTCTGTCTCTCTCTCTGTCCTTCATGAATAAATAAATAAAATCTTAAAAAGATTTTAAGTGCTTGTAATAGGTTCAAGGAACCTGTTGTCACTTCTTTGTAGCTGTTAGGAAGTCTGGATGGAATGAATTCAGGAAATAATTAAAAGACTCAATGACTTGCTGGTTCTACTAAATATTTTATCAGCATTTCCAATAAGTAGCAATTTGCCCAATTAGATTTTTTCCTTCCTTCCCATTTTTGTTCTCTTTTCTTTTGGTAGTTTGAAGGTGCTAAAAGTAAAATCATCAAGGGTAATTGAAGGAAAGGAAGAGTGATAGCATGAATAACCCTAGTATTATAACATTTGGTCTCTAGTGATTTTAATTTTTGATAAATATTTTGTTTTCACAACTTTTTTTTTAATTTAAATTCAATTTCTAGCATATATATAGTACATTATTAATTTCGGATATAGTTTTCAGTAATTCCTCAGTTGCATATAACACTCAGTGCTCATCACATCACATGCCCACCTTAATGCTTGTCACTCAGTTACCCATCCCCCCCCCCAGCTGAATTGATATTTCACTAATTCTTTATATCCATTTCTAGCCTTTGGCTTCTGTGAGTATAAGGAACCTGAGTCTACTCTCCGTGCACTCAGATTGTTGCATGACCTGCAGATAGGAGAAAAGAAGCTACTTGTTAAAGTTGACGCGAAGACAAAGGCACAACTGGATGAGTGGAAAGCAAAGAAGAAAGCTTCTAATGGGGTATGTTTTTATAGTGTTCTTTTCTAGGCCAACTTAACTTTCAGTGTAAATACTTACAAGTGAATCTGTATGGGGCTTCACAAGATCATCGTCATGATATGTGCTTGTGGCTAAAGTGCATGAGGGTATTTTTATAGTTTATAGTTATTTTAAGTCTTTTATCTCCCCATAGTAGGTGGATGACTGTTGATTTGTTTGTTCCAGGTTGGGATGAAGGTAGTGAGAGAGACTGGACAAGGTTAACTTACCAGGGAGAACACTGGTATAAGTCTATTCAAAACAGAGCTAATTCATTTAAGGCAGTTTTGTAAATAAAGCAAAAAATATTTCAGACTACACGTTTTTAATGAGTTGTCCTCTCTTTTATTTTTATTTATTTATTTTTGTGTGTGTCTTTTTTTTTTTTTTTTTTTTTTTGGTCCTCTCTTTTAGAAGTACACAGGTTCTTGGACACCTGGGTGCCTTAGTCAGTTGAACATCCAGTCTCAAAAAAAAAAAAAAGAACATCCAGTCTCTTGATCTCAACTCAGGTCTTGAGCTGAGAATTGTGAGTTAAAGCCCCGTGTTGAGGCTCCATGCTTGATGTGGAATGTACTTTAAAAAAACAAAAAACAAATACCCACAGATTCCTTTTTTAAAGATTTTATTTATTTATTCATGAGAGAGAGAGAAGCAGAGACAGGTAGAGGGGGAAGCAGGCTCCCTGCGGGGAGCCCGATGCGGGACTTGATCCCAGGACTCTGTGATCATGACCCGAGCCAAAGGCAGACTCTCACCCACTGAGCCAACCAGGTGCCCCAAAAGTACACAGGTTCTGAAATAAATGAAAATAAGCCTTGTTACTTTCTTCAGGTTGGTGGCCATATTAAGTGTAGCTAAAGTAAAGAAAGTTTTTATATGTTGTCTTGTAATGTATTTATCATACATTACTCCTTTTCAGCAAAACGGGTAGCTAAAACCTGGGTATGTTTCCTATTTCCTTTTGGCACTTAAACTTGAATGGATTTAAAGTAGGTTCATGGTTACCTTCTTGTCTCTACAAAAATGAAAAAATCCCTTTTTGCCCTTTTCAGGCTTTCATTATCATTCAAAATAGAAATGGCTTTCTTGGTATTACCCCTCCCTCCTTTACAAAAATGTTGTATATTCTTTGTAAAAAACTCATAAAGCAAACTATAAAGAAATTGAGTACTATCTGTAATCCCATTGTCATTAGGAGCCACTATAGACATTTTTGTTGCATATTCTTCCATTTTTCTCTATATGGATGAATATAGTTTTTAATTGGAATATGTGAATTTATTTTCTTTTCATAAATAAAGGGTTGAGTTCTAAGTATTCTATAAATTTATTATTTTTTTAGATTTTATATACTCAAGAGAGACACAGAGAGACCAAGAGGCAGGCTCCTCACAGGGAGCCTGATGTGGGACTTGGTCCCGGAACTTCCGGGATCATGCATGAGTGGAAGGCAGATGCTCAACAGCTGAGCTACCCAGGCGTCCCTAAGTTTTTATAAATAGCTTTTTTCACTTGTGCATTTTCTTGTACTTTTAATAATATTTTAACTGATTCTCTGCATTTTGTTTCCTCTCATCTGACTATTCTAGCACTGCCTATGTTTCTAAACAAATAGAATTCTGTCAATCCTCTGCTCACACATCCTTAATGGTTTTGAATTTCTTTCCTTTTTTTTTTCTTTTAAGATTTTATTTATTCATGAGAGACATGGAGAGAGAGAGTGTGTCAGAGACATAGGCAGAGAGAGAAGCAGGCTTCCTGCAAGGAGCCCAATGTGGGACTCGATCCCGGATCCTGGGATCATGCCCTGAGCTGAAGGCAGATGCCCAGCTGCTGAGCCGCCCAGGCATCCCTGGTTTTGAATTTCTTAACAGTAAAGCCCATATTCACAGCATGGCATTCAAAGGCTTGTTCAGTCTACTGTAGATTTCTCTCATCTGTTCTTCATGAGTCCATCATGTATCCCTTCCAAACATCTTATGTCCTTCTTGCCCATCCAAGCTCCCTGATGCAATTTTGTCCATATAGCTCTAATTACAATGCTTTTCGATTCATATAGCCTTCATCAATCCTACCCTCTATTTCTCTTAGGCAGAATTGATTCCTCTCTTCCCACCTCTGTTCCCGGTTTTTTTTACTGCTATTAGGTCCGTCTGCACCATAAATTGTTGGTATCTGTCTCTCACACCCCTTTACTCTGTTTATTTCCATGTCTCTCATTATAAGGTAGAAAGAGCAATAAGTTCACAGATTATCTCTTCCTCTTGTACCTGCATAGAATCTAGGACAGTATCTTGCCCATAGCAAAAATGGAGTGTTCCTTTATTGAGCAACAGTTTCTGTTACCTTGCTCACCTGGTAATCTTACTGTTTTTACCTGGCTATATAAAGAAATAATAAAATGCAGTTACTCTGTAGTATAAATTATATTTCAAATGAACAGTGTTGTTTGTCACATCAGAAAACCAACTGTCTGAAATAAGATTTTTCAGATTTTCCTTACGGTGATAACTGAATTCTTAATTAAAATAAAGCTTGGGGATGCCTGGGTGGCTCAGCGATTGAGCACATGCCTTCGGCCCAGGGTGTGATCCTGGAGTCTCGGGATCAAGTCCCACATCGGGCTCCCTGGATGGAGCCTGCGTCTCTCTCTCTCTCTCTCTCTCTCTGTCTCTCATAAATAAATAAATTTTAAAATCTTAAAATAAATAAAGCAGGGAACTGAATAGAATTAATGGCATCACAGTTTTTATATAATTCCCTGGGAGTCTTTTTTTCCCTGTGTATTGGCTGGTAAAGTGCTTTAATTTGTAGCATTTGCAAATAGTGAACTCTGCATATGAAGTAAGTGACTTCATTATATTTGTAAATAAGGAAATGCACAGTTGTGTGGCTTTGATTTAATTTGTAATCACTGTAAGTGAGAGGAACAACTTAAATCTGTTTATATTGCGAAGAGTGGAATTGGAGCTACCTTCAGTAAAAACAGAACAGTTATTTCTTCAGAGAAGATGAATTTTTTTAAAAAGATTTTATTTATTTTTTCATGAGAGACAGAGAGGCAGAGACAGGAGAAGTAGGCTCCATGCAGGGAACCTGATGAAGGATTTGATCTAGGAACCCTGGGATCACGCCCTGAGCCGAAGGCAGACGCTCAACCACTGAGCCACCCAGGCATCCCCAGAGAAGATGAAATTTAAAACATTAACAGGCATGACTTCTGGGTATACTTGTCATGGTAACCAGAGATACTTGAAGACATGGCATAGTCTCTTGGAATGTCCATTTTACTTAACAGTATTGGTATGAAGAAAAAGTTAAGCAACTCAGATAAAAAAAGTTGTTTCAAATAACTTAAGCAAATATAACTATTGTAGAGTAAATGCCAGATTTGTCATAATTTTTTCAGATAAAATATGAGAGGGTATTGTTCTTTCTTGATTGTTGACTGTTGGATGAAGTCTAGAAAATAGTGACCTCAGATGGATGATGTGAGCATGAGACATCGGGGAGCTCCTATGGTTCTTGAGTCAGGCATTTTCATGACTGCCAGCCGGAAGACAGAACACAAGTAGTTGTGTAGTTCTCTTTGACTAAAAAAGAAACACAAACTTTTCCTTCCGTGATATATCTTACTATTTTTGGTTTTCTCAAAAGAGAAAGAGAAGAGAGATGTGCTAATAACCTTTCCTTTTTTTTTTTTTTGTAAGATTTTATTTATTCATGAGAGACAGAGAGAGAGGCAGGCAGAGATATAGGCAGAGGGAGAAGCAGACTGCATGCAGGGAGCCTGATGTGGGACTGGATCCTGGGACTCCAGGATCTCGCCCTTAGCTGAAGGCAGCATCTCAACCACCGAGCCACCAGGCATCCCTGATAACCTCTCCTTTTAAAAATGTACATTTTCTCTATAGCTCAAGGGGCAATAGATATTAAGGTATTATGAATTCATTCATTCATTCCAAATGCTTTATTTCTAATTTAGGTAAGACCAGATATACTAATACTTAAATTTGATTTAAGAGGTGGTGTCGGGAATTGGGAGGCTTATGAGTATTTTTAAAGGACTAGGCCTTCAGATATATATATATATATATATATAATATATATATATATAAAACCCCACTTCTATCTTTATGCTAGGAAAGCATGGAGATACAGAGGATTCATGGATAGGAATTCAGCATGTAGGGGATATGCTAAAGACAGACTTCATACTCTCAAAGTCTATTTTCATAATAAAGAATTTATAGTTATCAGTAGCTGAGGGTTTGAGTTGAAATGGCCCATGTGTGTCTCAGGATCTACAGTTTCAGTGGCAAGTTACTGGCAGATTATTATTTTTTTAAATTAATTAATTTATGAGAGACTCACAAAGAGAGCCAGAGACATAGGCAGAGGGAGAAGCAGGCTCCCTGCAGGGACTCAATCCCGGGACTCTGGGATCATGCCCTGAACCAAAGACAGAAACGAGATGCTCAATCACTGAGCCACCAAGGTATCCCATGGCAGATTAATTCTTTCATTTAAAACCTGCAGAATAGGGCAGACCCAGTGGCGCAGCGGTTTAGCGCCGCCTGCAGACCAGGGCGTGATCCTGGAGACCCTGGATCGAGTCCCACGTCAGGCTCTCTGTATGATGCCTGCTTCTTCCTCTGCCTGTGTCTCTGCCTCTCCCTCTCTCTGTCTCTATGAATAAATAAATAAAATCTTTAAAAAATAAAAATAAAAAAAAATAAAACCTGCAGAATGAATGAATGAACGAACGAACGAACAAACCTGTGGAGACGGCGATCCCTGGGTGGCTCAGTGGTTTGATGCCTGCCTTCAGCCCAGGGCGTGATCCTGGAGTCCCAGGATTAAGTCCTGGGATTGAGTCCCACATAGGGCTCCCTGCATGGAGCCTGCTTCTCCCTCTGCCTGTGTCTCTGCTTCTCTCTCTCTTTGTGTCTCTCATGAATAAATAAATACAATCTTTAAAATAAAATAAGATAAATAAAATAAATAAAATAAAATAAATACCTGTGGAGAAGCAGAGTATTGCTGAAGGGATTTTAGTGAAAACTGCACCAAGGCCTTATTGCCATATATTATTGATTTAAGGTAAAAACGCATCACCTCGTTTACAGTTTACATTGTTTTTGGTAAATAATTTAAACTGTTATTTATAGTCCGTGGGTAAACTTCTTGTCTTTATTGAAGATACCAAGTTAAAAAGTTGGCAGAAGAAGATTGGATAAAAGGGTGCCTGGGTTGCTCAGTGTCTGATTTTTGATCTCAGGGATGAGAGTTCAGGCCCTGCTTTGGGCTCCACACCCAGCGTTTAACCTACTTGAAAATATTTGGATGGCAAGGCAGGTTTGAGAAAGTGAGGAACTCAGAGTGTAGTTAGTTTTATAATACCATACGTTATGACTTGACTAAAGCTGTCTGTAGCAGAAGTGCTTGCCATTTTTGTTAAATGCTTAGGGACAAAGTTCTTTCTTTTTCTTTCCAATATTTTTGCCATCTAGCATATAGTATTTTGCACACAATAGGCTCTTAAGAATTTGTCAAGCCAGAGGTGCCTGGCTGGGTTATAGTCAGTGGAGTATGCAGCTTTTTTTTTTTTTTAATTAAAGATTTTATTTACTTATTCTTGAGAGATACACAGGGAGAGGCAGAGACACAGGCAGAAGGAGAAGCAGGATTCTCACAGGGAACCTGAAGCGGGACTCGATCCCAGGACTGGGATTGTGCCCCAAGTCGAAGGCAGATGCTCAACCACTGAGCCACTCAGGCGTCCCGAGTACGAAGCTCTTGATGTCAAGATTGTGAGTTTGAGCCCCAATTTGGATGTAAAGATTATTTTAAAAAGAAAATTGTTTTTAATTAAAAAATATTAAGAAACAAATGCCTGAGGAATTAGTATCCATTGGAGGTAGCTTTCTGAATTGTGAAATTATGAAATACGAAGTCACTGCTAAGTTCTATTCAGGAGCCACAGTATATGAAATATACCTCGAGTAGTGGTATGTATTGTGACTAAGACCTAGTATTTATGGAGAAGAGCATTGTTCTTAATTGTATCTGAAAATGCACATGGCATATGTTTACCAAGTAATTGATAAACACTTTAAGATGTGTGTGTGTAGTTTTAAATTACAAAAGTTTTTGTAGGGATCCCTGGGTGGCGCAGCGGTTTGGCGCCTGCCTTTGGCCCAGGGCGCGATCCTGGAGACCCGGGATCGAATCCCACGTCGGGCTCCCCGTGCATGGAGCCTGCTTCTCCCTCTGCCTTTGTCTCTGCCTCTCTCTCTCTCTCTGTGATGACTATCATAAATAAATTAAAAAAAAAAAAGGCAAAAGTTTTTGTATACATCTCTATCTTGCTGCGTGTCATACTTTTCCAGTTTTAAGAAAAGACTGGTTTAGGGGATCCCTGGGTGGCGCAGCGGTTTGGCGCCTGCCTTTGGCCCGGGGCGCGATCCTGGAGACCCGGGATCGAATCCCACGTCGGGCTCCCGGTGCATGGAGCCTGCTTCTCCCTCTGCCTATGTCTCTGTGCCTCTCTCTCTCTCTCTCTCTCTCTCTCTGTGACTATCATAAATAAATAAAAATTAAAAAAAAAAAGAAAAAGAAAAGACTGGTTTAGAGTAACGAAATTATCCAGAGTTTTGAGGTCATTTTCTAAATTGTGTAGTTGGAACTGGATTAATTCCTTAACCAGGGGCCTTAAAATAAATTTAAGATAAAAGGAAGAAGAATAGTAGTATATTAGAAGTCAGTAATTTTTTTCACAATGATAGAATTAGTTGAGTCTTTAAAAAGTAAAGTCCTACAGATACTTATTTGTGAGAAGCATTACAAACTGAATTTTGCATTTTTATTTTTTGTAACATAAGTGTGATTTGTGGGAGAAAGACTTGTACAGTGTTTACAGTTGGTTCCTCAGTGTATATGGTTTTTATAAGTGTATTCCAACATTATAGAAAGTAGAGGGCTAAAAGATACCATTTTTTTCAGCCTCTGGCATATCTGATGCTTGCCTTGGGTTTTTTTTTTTTTAATGCCTTTTTTTTGCATATAGCTGCGTTGTGTTTTTTCATTTGTTTAAGCTACATATGCTTTATTTTAAATGGTGCCTATCATAGTGTACGTACAATTGTATTTTGCTTTTTTTTCACATAATTAAATATTCAACTATGAGTTGGTTTATTCAGTAAACATCATTAGTTTATGGAAGTATTTGAGGAAAACAGGCTAAAAAAACGAAAGCTTTGTGGATATGTCATGTAGTATGTTAGTTACCGTAGTTTAATCTCCCCGTTACTGGTTGGGGGTCAGAATATTAGCTATTAAAGGAAAATGGGAAAAGAAAATGATAAAGTATCAATATATAAGAAAAATCAGTAAATGAAGTTTAGTTTTGTGGAAGTTAACAAAACCGAAACTGCATAATAGGACTATGGAGTTGTTTTGGGGAAAACATGTTTGTTTTGTGTACTAACTTATTTTAGATTGATTTTCATTTTCTTGATTTTTTTTTCCCCCTTCACTCCCCTGAACTTGTTTGTTTGTTTGTTTGTTTGTCTAAAGAATGCAAGGCCAGAAACTGTCACTAATGATGATGAAGAAGCCTTGGATGAAGAAACAAAGAGAAGAGATCAGATGATCAAAGGGGCCATTGAAGTTTTAATACGAGAATATTCCAGTGAGCTTAATGCCCCCTCACAAGAATCTGACTCTCACCCTAGGAAGAAGAAGAAGGAAAAGAAGGAGGACGTATGTGTTACTGATTTCTGACAACAGTCATTTCTATGGGTTACTTTTTATGGTGTCACTCTTATGCTTTCATTGGATTGCAACTTTGTAGGGGAAAATGACTAGAATTTATAACAATGTACTGTTAAGCCTAATTTGACCATGTTTTACCAAGTAACTCATTTTTTTCACCAAAATGTTTGTTCCAGATGTTTGAAGTGCACTGGCATGGGTGCTTGTGTTTATCTGTGGATTCATATTACCTGAGGAACAAACACTTGACTGATGAAGTAGATGCTGATATTAAGGAACAGAGTTTTTTGTTTTTGTTTTTTTTTTTTACCACAAGGGGTCTGGCTTTATTTTGCCTTACTTCCTGATCTTGTTCTATTCCTGCTCCAAGCAGAACACCAGATATCCTTCACTGAAGATATTTACCCATTCTTTAATTCTTAACCACCTTTTCTTTCATAGTGCATCTCCTTTCCCTCTGTGGACATTAATGCAGTTGAACCTCTCACTGGAGGACTGTGAAAGAGTAGGACAAGATGAAACACTCCTCCCCAGTGTATTATATTTTTTACCACTCTTTGCCAGACTAAGTTAACTGAATAGTAGGGAGTCCAGGTTAGAAGAAGAAAACATTTTTTTGAAAGATTTATTTATTTGAGAGGGAGAGTATGAGTGGAAGGGGGAGGGGAGAGCGAGAGAAAATCTCATGTAGTTTTTATACACTGAGCTTGGAGTATGACCAGGGTCTTGATTTCACAGCCCTGATATCATGACCTGAGGTGAAACTAAGAGTCAGATACTTAACCCACTGTGCTATCCAGGTGGCACAAAATATTTGGGTTTTTTTTTTTTTTTTTGTTTTTTACAGTCATTTCTTTTGGATAAATTTAGAGAAATTGTGGGGAATATTCTTTAAAAATATTGGAAGTATATTGTGTTCATGGATTGTATATGCCCTGGAAAAAGTACCGTAAAACATAGACTGTGGTTTTTAATATCAAGGGGTAGTTAAGATTCATTTTATTTTGAATTTGAGTGTCTTATTAGGACATCTTCAATTTGCTTTGTGGCCAAATACATTTTTATTGCTTGGCTTACTACTTTTCTTCTTCATGTGGTCATAAAAACTTGTCTAGTGAAATGCCAGTCGTTGGGAATGGGAATTTGTAGTCTGTCAGGTATAGGATAATTGGGGTTTGAGAGTCATTCTTCCTCTCCAACATTCATGAGAAAGGAGAAAATAACTAGAATATTTGGTTTGGGTTGGGAGCAGAGGATCAAAGAGATCCTACTCAGTGGCAGGAATTATGGGCAAATGTTATTGGTATGATTGTTTCTAGGGGATGAAGGAAAAAGCCCTGCTAGTGTGAGACTTTCCTTATTCCATTGCCTGGGAGAGTTGGAGGGTAAGGAGGTGGTGGGTGACAGAAGGATTGTTAAAGGGAGTAAGTGAAATCTTTTTTATTAAGTAATTTAAAATCAAGAAAATGTCACAGAAATCTTTCATTGCTTACACTATAAGCATACAGTAAATTGTTGTGCAGAATAATATAAACTCTTGCTCTTTTTTTAATCTTTGTGGATTTTTCCGCAGATTTTCCGCAGATTTCCAGTGGCCCCACTGATCCCTTACCCACTCATCACTAAGGTTCGTTTACATTATAGGCATTGACAATAACTGATGCTAATGGCCAGACTTGTGATTTTTGTTCATCTGATTTCTCACTAATTAGATCACTAGATTTGCTACTATAACTTGTTTAATTTATTTCTATCTTTTTTGTAAAATGGTTCAGAATATCTAATTTTAATTTAATGTCTTTGTGTTGATGTAGATTGATCTTTAATGCATTCTTTCCTGTCCCCCCCCATCTTTTTTTTAGGAGGATATAAATGCTATAGAAATGGAAGAAGACAAAAGAGATCTGATATCCCGAGAGATCAGCAAATTCAGAGACACACACAAGGTAGTATTCTTGTTTTTTTACTTGATACCAATCTAGACTTTTTACAGAACCCAAAGCAAACAGACAAAAAAAAAAAAATCAACCTTACATTAGAATATAATTTTAAATGCTTTTTATAGGTTAATTAATATTTAGATAGGGACAAAGAAACAGAAGAACCAATACCATATTAAAGTGGTCCTGGACATACTGTTCTTAGTTTTTTCAGTTACTGACTACTCTGCAGTCATCTCACTTTAATATGAATAAAAGATAATTTTATTTTTAGATTTTAACATAAACATCAAGGTCAGATTTAAATTAGATTCAGTGGGGCAGCAGGATAAACCTACACTGTAGTGTATTTCTGTGGGCAGTTATTTAACTTGATCTTAGGAAAACCTTTTCTTTTGAGCTGAGATTAAAATTTAAGATTTATATTTGTGTAGATTTAAGTTGAGAGGGGGAGATTTTAAAAAGTAGGTCAGTGGTTACCAGACTTACCAAATTTTAGATGCATGGAAGAACTGTAAATTCCCATAAAGCTAATCTATTCATTGACCCCCACCATTATGATAGAGATCATATGGTGACTAATGCAAGATGAAACTCTCAGCTTGGAAAGTAACAAGGAATAGGATGTAAGTATGAGCTTCTGTTTTTTATTATATTTATGGATGCCCCCTCAGAAAAATATGCAAAGGGGTAACTGGCTTGGAAATGGGTATTTATGCATAGTAAATCCCACTCACGAGTTTTGCCTATTGAAAGCTTCTCTCAATGACAGTGCATCTGTGAATGTTCGCTGGTGTTGAAGGTGATGCTTATGGACGGTAAAATGGAAACACTGCATGAAATGTATTTTGACATTAGAGATAATAAGATGTTACTGGTTCTTACTCTAAAGACTGAGTGATCTTTAACTCAGTGAAATGTTAAGTGTTTTTTCTTTTATATAATCTTATTTTTTCTTACTGCTTTCAAAATCCCACGTTGACAATGCCATTGAATCAGTGCTGCTGAACACTTATTATCCAGATGCCCAGCCCTAGCTCACATACACAGTGCTTTTTCAGAAATTAAGTATGTCTAAAAGCACAAATGTAATTTTCCCAAATTAATTGAGTTTAAAAGGTAGTCTGTGGGAAGTCATTTTCGAGGAATATTTTTGGTCAGGTTCTGTACTCAAATTCAGGGTCTGAGTAAGCTTGAAAATGGTATACAGTTGTGTGTGTGGTTTACCCCCTTGTTATTTGTTAAACCCTGTCACGTACTTGGTAAGAAAATTGTGTTTTTAAAAAATTAATTCAAAAGATATATATTTGCTTCAGAGTGTGAGAAGCTGTCAGGCATTTGACTGCCTTAGACTTCACTATGGGGGGGAAATGTTTTGAATTTCCAAAATGTACTTTAAAAAGATGAAAAACAGTTCTTTTTGTTGGGTGGTATGGTAAAGGGAACATTTGAAACTCCAGTAACAAAAAATGAGCTCAGTGAACCTTTGCATGTTTTGGTATGAGTTTATTAAATAACCACGGACTGTCAGGGTATCAGCGTGGCAGGGGGCGTCCATTTACAGCACGGACGAGTCTGAAGAGAGAATAAGGTAAGATTTATGATTTTTTTTTCCTGTCCTTTCCTCTTCATTATTTCATTATTTTCATAAATCTTTTTAGACTCACTTCATTTTCTCTTTCTTTAGTCTTTATCTTAAAATATATATATGTACATATGTGTGCATCTACTTAACGCATATAGTCTTCTAGAAATGCATTTAGTGGACCAGATTCACTCACTTGTTCATTTACTTAGAACAAAACTTTTGAAATTAGTTCTGAAACAAATTATTATTTACATAAGTGGAAGTATACACTACTAAGAAATAGTACAATGAATAAGCAAAAGTAAAATGTTAAATTCTACAAATTATTGGAACTGCTAAAATAAATCTGTAAGTATCTGTTATCTCAGAAATAAATATTTCTTTATAAGTGTATGACACTGAGGTAAGTTTTATGTGGTCTAGCCTCATTTACAATACAAATTTTTATAGTCCATTAGAACTGTTTCAGAAAGTAGAATTTGCCCCTTTAAAAAGCTTTCACTTTCTGTCCTCTTGCTATCGTTTCTTTTCTCTTTTTCTTTGTAACCTCAGTGTATTCAGTATTGGCTTTGCCTACATTCTCCTTTGATATAGACTGGCACAGCAGCTGAATATATTGATTTCTCATGCATTAGCTTTTCTTTCATAATCCTCTATCAGTTCTCTGATCCATGAGCAAGAGAAAAAGTATAACAGGTAAGAATGCTTTTTAAAGTTGTTTTAAATGCTTTACATGACTGAGAAAAGACAAAAAAAATGCACATTTTATTGTCGCAGTTTAAATTTCATTTTGGTGACACTAAACATGGAACCAAAGGGATAAATGTATTTTCTTTTTGTTTTGTTTTTCCTGTTTGGGCTTTTTGTTTTGTTTTGTTTTTTTGGTTTTGTTTTTTGTTTTTTTGTTTTTTTTGTTTTTTTTTTTCCCTGAGTTTGTGTAGAAACCGTGTGGTACACTGGTAATCTTGTCAGGGTACAAACTTGGTCTGACTTTGTTATCTGGTTTATTTGTGAACCATGTACTTGCTCTTCCTCCCAGAAACATAGCTTGTAGGCAAGGTTAATCCAGTGTTGGCGATCCATGTCCTAGCACAGCATCTGTAAGTTCATATGCAATCATTCCTTCCAAGGATGAATTTATCACTGTTGATATATTTTTATTGTCTTATAGGCATAATGGGCATAAATATGTTGCTTTTAAAATTAAGTGAAATGAGAATATTACTGTTATGTACATTTTTGCTTGAAGTGAGTGATTTCAAACTTTTTGTATTTGGTTGACTGTCCATCTTGTAATGGTGGGAGTAAATGTTTCCATTTAGATAATAGGGCAAATGTTGGCTGAATTCAGCCTACCTTTTGGAGGGTGGGCAAACCAGAGGGTAGAAGATTTTGTAGTTGTATTGCAGTGACCCGACTCTCCACTCCCACATCCCCTTTAAAATGTTCAAGTAGTAAATAACCAGGAGGTAATGGGAAGTCTGGGGTTACATTTAGTATCAGTAGTAAATCAGTAACCACACTGATTTACAGAAATTCATAATGAGGGGAATTACATTTTAGCCAAGTGATTGTATTTCTAGAAATTATTACTAATCAACACATTGCTCATATCCTTTATTTATTGCATAATCATTGAGTGACCAGCCACACTTGACACAATCTCCCAGCATCCAAGATTGGAGATTCCTGGTCTGTGTAGAGTATATGGGTTTGCACGCAATCTATTTAGTCTTGTGATTGCTTCAGTTTAATTTGTCAAGTAAAACCACAAGTACTTAATATTAAAGTACCAGTGGTTTGGTTGTTTTTGTTCCCCGTATTGGGCATTGCGCCGGGAAATATCTGAATACTGGAGCTACAGAATTAACTCTAAAAGCACTTTTATTGGTTTCTAGAAACTGGAAGAAGAGAAAGGCAAAAAGGAGAAAGAAAGACAGGAAATTGAGAAAGAACGGAGAGAAAGAGAGAGGGAGCGTGAAAGGGAACGAGAAAGGCGAGAACGGGAACGAGAAAGGGAAAGAGAACGTGAACGAGAAAAAGAGAAGGAACGGGAGCGGGAACGAGAACGGGATAGGGATCGTGACCGGACCAAAGAAAGAGACCGGGACCGGGACCGAGAGAGAGACCGGGACCGGGACCGGGAAAGGAGCTCAGATCGGAATAAGGATCGGAGTCGATCAAGGTAAGGCTTGGTGGAAGTTACTGTGTGCTCATCACTTTGGTAGAACTGCAGGTTGGCACTCTCCACACCATTTATATTTGTGTGCTAAAAGAAAAACTTAAGCCGTAGAGCATGCCTGATTTGCTGTCTCATACATGTAAACATTGGCTCAACTATCAGTTCTCAACTTCAGGGTTAATATCTGTTTGAAGCTAGTTTATACACAGACCCAGAGCACAACTACTGTCCACCTAGTGTTTGGGAGACATGATTCCCTCTTGTCTTCCTGAGTTGGTGGGCATCTTTACTATTTACCCACCAAGATGGCCTGCGTCCTTGGAAATCCTCTCTAGCGCCACTGCGTTTAGCCCGTCGTCTTTACTTGGTCTTACAGCTTACTGATTGGCCACAACTCACCTCCTAGCTCTCAGTTTAGGACTCCTAGTAATTTTACCTTGTTTTTAAGTTTTTTCTTAATTATATTGAATGTTTGATGAATCATCTCAAATTCTTTAGTAATAAGTAAAGCAAAAATGAATAAAGGAAGTGGGGAAAGAAGAAAAGCTCACCTTTTTTCCCCAAGCTGGTTTTCAGATAAATACATTTCTGTGTTGCAAATTTTTACCTGATTGTAGCTGAAGGAAGGTCCATTTTTAGTCCACCAGTTGTTGGAACTAGAAATCCATTGTCGTTAATCTTTACTGGATTAATTAATGTATTAACTAATCAATCCTTCCCTTCCTTCTGCTCCTGAAATAATCATTATCCTCTTGAGTAACAATTATTCAGAATTTGCCATATATACAATTAATTGAATGTATAAATGTCAAAAGTATGTATGTATACTTATACTACAGATATTAATCCATAAATAGTATATTTTATATACATACAAATAAATATGTCTGTATTTGATTAGATTCATGGCATGCTACATGTATTCTGCAGTTTGGTTTTAGTAGTCTGAATTAAATATTTGAGAACTTTGCCGGTCAGTATAGTTCTAATTTATCCATGCAACATACCAAAATGCTCTTTTCTCCATACTTTTACCAACACCTTTTATTCCTTGATGACTAGTGAAGTAGGCTGTCTTTTAACATGTTTATTAGTCCCTCATATTTCTTCTATCCAGGTTTGTTTGTTTTCCGAGATACCGACAAGCATTAACATTGAATTTAGGGGGATCCCGGGTGGCGCAGCGGTTTGGCGCCTGCCTTTGGCCCAGGGCGCGATCCTGGAGACCCGGGATTGAATCCTACGTCAGGCTCCCGGTGCATGGAGCCTGCTTCTCCCTCTGCCTATGTCTCTGCCTCTCTCTCTCTCTCTCTGTATGACTATCATAAATAAATAATAAAAATAAAAAAATAAATAAAAAATAAAAACATTGAATTTAGAGTGCAGTTCAGAATTTGGGACTAGAATTATATTTGGGTCACCCTGAAAAATATAGTGGAGTTTACAATTCTGCAGAAATCAAATGGTAAATTCTGGCCTGTGAGTTTGTGTATTTTGTAATATATGTTACTCTCCTTTCCCTTCTGTTTTTTTTTTTTTTTTAATTTTTTGGAAGATTTTATTTATTCATGAGAGATACACAGACATAGAGACATAGGGAGAGGGAGAAGCAGGCTCCCTCTGGAGAGCCTGATGCAAAACTTGATTCTAGGACCCTGGGATCATGACTTGAGCCGAAGGCAGATGCTCAATTGCTGAGTCACCCAGGTGCCCTTCCCCCCTGCCCTTTTTGTTTTTAAAGATTCCATCTATCTACCCATGAGAGAGACAGAAAGAGAGGCAGAGACACAGGCAGAGGGAGAAGCAGGCTCCATGCAGGGAGCCTGATGTGGGACCTGATCCCAGGACTCCAGGATTATGCCCTGGGCTGAAGGCAGGAGCCAAACTGCTGAGCCACCCAGGGATCCCCTTTACTCCCACCCCCCCTTTTTAAAGATTTTATTTATTCATGAGAGACACAGAGACAGAGAGAGAGGCAGAGACACAGGCAGAGGGAGAAGCAGACTCCATGTAGGGAGCCTGACGTGGGACTCGATCCCGGGTTTCCAGGATCACACCCTGGACTGAAGGTGGTGCCAAACCGCTGAGCCACCTGGGCTGTCCTCCCTTGGTTTTTATTTTTATTTTTAATTTTTTTTAAAGATTTATTTATTTATGATAGAGAGGCAGAGAGAGGCAGACACAGGAGGAGGGAGAAGCAGGCTCCATGCAGAGAGCCCGACGCGGGACTTGATCCCGGGACTTCAGGATTGTGCCCTGGGCCAAAGGCAGGCGCTAAACCGCTGAGCCACCCAGAGATCCCCTCTCCCTTGGTTTTTAAAGGAAAACAGTCTGATGAACTTTTAAAATCTTTTTGTTTATATAGAGAAAAGAGCAGAGATCGTGAAAGGGAACGGGAGAGAGAAAGAGAGAGAGAGAGAGAACGAGAACGAGAAAGAGAACGAGAGAGAGAGCGAGAGCGAGAAAGGGAACGGGAACGAGAGAGAGAGAAAGACAAGAAACGGGACCGAGAAGAGGATGAAGAAGATGCTTATGAACGAAGAAAACTTGAAAGAAAACTCCGAGAGAAAGAAGCTGCTTACCAAGAGGTAAATTGAGGAAATGATTTTACTCTTTTTTTAATTTTATTTCTCTGAGAGAGAGAGCACGCACCCACGTGTGCAGAGTGGGAAGGAGAGAAAGAAAATCTCAGCAGACTCCATACTGAACATGGTGCCTGACATTCAGGGCTCAGTCTCACAACCCTGAGCCGAACTAACAGTCCAGCATTTAACTGACTCAGCCTACCAGATGCCCTGAGAAGCACTTTTATTCTTAAAGAGCTTGCTACTCAGTAGGTTAGTCAAAAATTTTAGAGTCCTTTGCATGCATTTGTAAAGCTTTGATAATTACTTTTTTAGCGCCTTAAGAATTGGGAAATTAGAGAACGGAAGAAAACCCGGGAATATGAGAAAGAGGCTGAAAGAGAAGAAGAAAGAAGAAGAGAAATGGTAATATTCTAGGTTACAGATAAGCGATTTTTCAGATAAAAATCTGATCAAATTCTTGTCCATTGACTAGTTAGAAGTAACATTATAATTAAAATGTATGAACTCTTAGTATTATAGACATTTAATTTGAGGGAGAGAGGAGCAAAGGAAGAAAGAGAGAATCTCAAGCAAGGTCCATGCCCAGTGAGGTTTGATCTCATGACTGAGATCACCTGAGCCGAAAGCAAGAGTCAGGACACCAGCTAGCTAAGCCACCCAGGCCTCCCTAGATAATTTAATTTTTATATATTTCATGTAATCTTCAGAAAATTCCAGTCTACCAAAATCCTTACTGTTCTTTGATATATCCAGAGAAGAAATACAATGTGGGGTTTTTTTTTGTGTGTAGAGCAGTCCTAAATCTGACTTGTTTTAAAATTAGAAGATAAAATATATCTAATGCTATTTAAATTTAATATACTCAGTTCATGATAATTACAAAGTTCAAGTGGAATGGATAAGAAAACTTTCCAAGAAAGGAGATAGACTACATGATTTTTATGTTAATTTTGCACACTTTGTCTTTCATTTTCTCAAAGGCAAAAGAAGCTAAAAGACTAAAAGAATTCTTAGAAGATTATGATGATGATAGAGATGATCCCAAATATTACAGGTAAAAGAAGCCTTGCTTTATGAGCTCATATTTTTATTAGCTGGATTTTTCCTACCAGAGGGTGTGAGTTCAGTGTAATAAGAAAGAAAATCTTCATATTCTACCTTGTAATCACCTCCATGTTTGTTATGCTATTTTTGGGAGTGTGGGGGAGAATTGTTGGAAAGTGATCAATATTCTATCTTCTGTGCGGTGTTGGTCCATACAATAGTATTAAAACAGATTGATTTTTTTTCATGTGTTTTATATAGGTGTAATTTTTTTTAAAAAAAGATTTTATTTATTCATGACAGAGAGAGAGGGAGAGACACCGGGAGAGGGAGAGAAGCAGGCTCCATGCAGGGAGCCCTATGCAGAACTCGATCCCGGGTCTCCAGGATCACGCCCTGGGCTGAAGGTGGCGCTAAACCGCTAAGCCACCTGGGCTGCCCTGAAGTGAGGGTTGTAAAGCCTGCCTTCCCTCATGTCTTTGTTCCCATGGCATTTCTAAACTACTCATTCTAGCACTGTAGGAATATGGTAAGGTTGTTGGCCCTATTCTTTCGGTATTCAAAACTATAATTTCTCTGAGCATATAGACAATATTTTTCTTTTTCTTTTTTTTTAAATTTTTTTAAAATTTTATTTATTCATGAGAGACACAGAGAGAGGGAGAGAGAGAGGGAGAGACAGAGGCAGAGGGAGAAACAGGCTCCATGCAGGTACCCTGACGTGGGACTCGATCCTGGGTCTCCAGGATGACGCCCTAGGCTGAAGGCAGCGCTAAACCGCTGAGCCACCGGGGCTGCCCTGATTTTTCTTTTTAACTTCATGTTTCTGACATGATCCAGGGAATGTAGTGAAGGCATTTAATACAATTTTAGTACACTGTACCTCACATAATTAAAACATTAGAGTCAGCAACTTCAAAAGCACGCCGAGGATTTGATTTTATAAAAAATTTTAAAAAAAGTCAGCAAAATTTTTCAATCATAAAGTCAGTGGCAGTATATAATTTCAGAATTCTGAGATGTGATATACTGCTAGCTAGAGAGAATCTCTGCTTTCTGTTGATTCTGCGCTGCTTTAAGGACTTTGTATAAGGGAAAGAATTGAAGATAGAAGACCGTTCTTCATGGTATTACTACTCATTGTAATTTTTTACAACTTGGCACCCAAGAAAACACAAATTGTATGTTGGGCTTTCTGTGTGAAATGAGTACAAAATGAGAGCCTTCTTTCATCTGAAAATTACTTTTCTCCTTGTTTTAGACACTTATTTAGAATGACTTGAGAATGAAGCATTGTGATAAATGACAAGACAATGCTTCCTTATTAAACAATGTGTAGAGAGCACATGGTCTTGGGTGTTCTGCTAGATACAGAGCAGTAAGGCATTTTTCATTCTCTTAACATGCAGCTTTTAGTATTTAAAGAAGGTACCTTTGGAGACATTAGGTATAATAGTTGATCTTAGTATCAAGGCCTGTTACGATTTGCATTTGCAGAGGAAGTGCTCTTCAGAAAAGGTTGCGTGATAGGGAAAAGGAAATGGAAGCAGATGAACGGGATAGGAAGAGAGAGAAAGAAGAGCTAGAGGAAATCCGGCAGCGCCTTCTGGCTGAAGGGCACCCAGATCCAGATGCAGAGCTCCAGAGGGTGAGTTACTGTAATATCCACAACATTTTCTCATAAGGGAAATGCAGTTTATGCTCCATGTATCTTGCTGTTTGGGTGGAGGATATTAGTATTTTATTTTATTATGTAAATCATCTGTATTAGTTGATTTGTCCCACGTCTTATTTATGTCTGTGAAATATTAACCTAAGTTAAATGACTGTCATCTAATAAAAACTTTTCTAGAAACCTGTCCTTCCTATAATGTACTCTGATATTTCATGACTTTTGGAGTTTGAGTTCTCTTGCTGCCACCCTGAGTCTTTCTGTTACCTAAAAAAAATTAAAAAAAAAAAAAAGATTTTATTTATTCATGAGAGACACATAGAGGCAGAGACATAGAGAAGCAGGCTCCTCGCAGGGAGACCAATGTGGGACTCTCCCCAGACCTGGGATCATGCCCTGAGCCGAACGAAGGCAGACTCCCAACTGCTGAGCTACCCAGGCGGCCCTCAAACAAATCTTAAAAATAAAATAAAACTTGGTTATAATTTCTTCAATAAGAATATAAAAACATACCTTTTCCTTTTAAATAAGCCACCTGTTATGTATTTGCATTTGTTACATCTGAAGAGTATAGTTTTATATGTAAATATTAAGAATACAAGAAAATAGCATTTTCAGTGTACATAATATATTCTACAGACTTTCCGATTATAGAAGGAGGCAGTGTTTCATTATTCTTAGTGAAAAATGCAGATTTTTCTGAAAGATGATGTAAAACAGCTGGTTGAGTTGGACGTTGTTGTGGCCTGTTAGTCACATTAATTTTTGATTTTAGATGGAACAGGAGGCTGAAAGGCGTAGACAACCACAAATAAAGCAAGAACCCGAATCAGAGGAAGAAGAAGAAGAAAAGCAAGAAAAAGAAGAAAAGCGAGAGGAACCCATGGAAGAGGAAGAAGAGCCAGAGCAAAAGCCCTGTCTTAAACCAACTCTGAGGCCCATCAGTTCTGCCCCATCTGTTTCCTCTGCCAGTGGCAATGCAACCCCCAATACTCCTGGGGATGAGTCTCCATGTGGTATTATCATTCCTCATGAAAATTCACCAGATCAACAGCAACCTGAGGAGCATAGGCCAAAAATAGGACTAAGTCTTAAACTGGGTACGTTAGCATTTTCTCCTCCTTTCCTTTATCCTTCCACCCCCACCCAATATATACTTAGATTTTGCCTTAAGGAAAAAATACTTATGTGCTGCTTGGTAGGTAGATAGAAAAATACTCAAAAATGCCTTTCTAGCTCACGATTGTTTTCATAGTTCTACTAGTGCTCCTATATCTGCAGCTGCCTCAAGTTCTGAGAAGAAGTGAAAAGTTAAATTTTCTAGCACTTGTGAGTAGTGAGTTATTTTCTACAGTTGGGATCTTTCTCTGAGATTTGTGGAAGTATATTATGCACTGCTCTTGAGGGATGGTGGGTTGTAAAATGTATTAACATTTGAAAATTAAGTCATCGTGCTAATACAGTATTTTTACTATAGGTGCTTCCAATAGTCCTGGTCAACCTAATTCTGTGAAGAGAAAGAAACTCCCCGTAGATAGTGTCTTTAACAAATTTGAGGATGAAGACAGTGATGACGTACCCCGAAAAAGGAAACTAGTTCCCTTGGATTATGGTGAAGATGATAAAAATGCTGCCAAAGGCACTGTAAACACTGAAGAAAAGCGAAAACACATTAAGAGTCTCATTGAGAAAATCCCTACGGCCAAACCTGAGCTCTTTGCTTATCCTCTGGATTGGTCTATTGTGGATTCTGTGAGTAGCAAATTATATTTCATCATTTTTTGAAGTGGTTTTGAATATAGCATACAAGCTCAGATAATTGTATTAATAATGACAGGTAGAGATGATAATGTGGCTGGCATCTTGACCTGCTATGGGATTCAGGTAAATGATTGGGGTAATTCTTGGTAGTATTTGAAGTCTTCATCAATTAGAAGCAAGTAATTGTATCTTAATACATACCTGTGTTAGTTATTGTGACTGAGAGCATACTGTATTTAGTTTTAAAAATCATGAGACTGTAGACTTTCTAGTAAAAATAATTAAAAGTTCTTTAATAACTGTGCTTTATTTTGCAGATATTGATGGAACGACGGATTAGACCATGGATTAATAAGAAAATTATAGAATACATAGGTGAAGAAGAAGCTACATTAGTTGATTTTGTTTGTTCTAAGGTTAGTCTTTTACTCCATCCCCAACATTTGTATTATACTTTAAAATATTAGATACTCTAAAATAAAAAATCTTACAAAGCCAAGTCTATGATAGTTAATTTCAGTTAAGATATTTCATGGCTACTTAAGCCCTCCACTCTATTTAATACCTCTACATCATATGCTTTCATTTCGGGGGGTCAAGGAGGACAGATTTGCTGAATGCTGCCAGTTTTGCTCTCTCCCTACTCCTGAGAATGCCTTGCCACCTCCTTGTCTTAATGGTTAGAATGCTGCTGAAGTCCATTTAAGGGAGTTTTTGTGGAGACAGTTAATAGCTTGTCTCACCAATTTGTCAGTCATCCATCTTGTGGAACAGGAACAAAAATAGTTTCCTTCATAGCACAATCATTTTTATTGGTTAATTTGCTGTGTGCCAGGCTTTGTTCTGGGCAGGTACTGTGATAACACGCATTTTGTAAATTTTATGTTCTTTAAACCTCCCAACAATCTGTGGGAGCCACATCTGTGCTCTTACCCACTAAGGTATACCACATCCATTGTTTCCTGAAGGCAAAGTTTTATTTTTAATGAGATAGTTATTATAGTAGAAACATTGTATGTCTCTAAAAGAGTAACTCATTGCGGTTTAAGAAAATGCTTATTTTTCTACCACTATTTCTTTTAACAGTAGGAATTGTAAATTTAGGCTGCCCTTTCTACTGAAAATTATTTTAGCATTGGAATTTGTAACTCTGGATTTGAGCTAGAACACTGTATAGTGATTAAAATCCCAGGTTGTCATGGTAAACTATTGAGAGTGTGATTCTGGGAATTAAGAAATTTATAGAAAGTTTCTTCAGCCACAAAAAATTCCTCTGTTAGTTTGAGGGTACTTTAAAGTTTTTTCACTATATTGCTAATTTTTCATTTATTTTCCAAATGACAAGTATTTGTTTCTTTTAGGTTATGGCTCATAGTTCACCTCAGAGCATTTTAGATGACGTTGCCATGGTAAGTCAGAAATTAACTGTTATTAATATTCTAATTAATATCTGTAAATTTCTCTGTATTTGGTTAATTTTTTTACCTCTAGAATCTTGGTTCTAGAATCATTCTTTTTAGAAGCCCTAATTAAAAGGAGTTAGTATATGTGCTGTGAAGTGAGCACTGCATTAAAGAGGTTAAAAGCACTCACATCCAGATGTCCTTAGACAACACTAACACTTTCCTCTCCTCCACCTTTGGTGTTTATATATATAAATATAAATCCTGAATCTGTCCATACATTGAGAAAATAATAAGTGCATATTGGGTTGAACAAGGTGCAAAAGCATAAAAAGGTGGAACATCTGCTCTTAAAGAAGTAGCAGAGAGGCAGATCTACTACAATACTATACTATAATAGTATCCAGACTTGCATTCATGGAGATATGTAAAAAAGATGTAGGGGCAGAGATGGAGCATCTGACAGTATAAAGGGCAGTTAGGAAAAGTGTCACACGAATTACCATCTAAACTGAGACTTGATAAGACTTGTATAACTTTGTCACTTGGACAGGTATCCACTGGTCATCAATAAACATCAAATCCCCACTTGCATTTAATTTGTGTATTAGAGTTGAGTCAGTGGTTGCATTTCTCTAATATTGTGATCTTGTGAGGAAAGGAGGAAAAGAATTGACAGTGGAGGTGAGAGTGGTTGAATGGACTATGAACTCAAAGCTTGGAAGAGAAGGAAGTAACATTGGAATAAGGCTGGCGGGTTATGTGAATCAGGGTGCTGGTTGTTCTGGTAAAGCTGTGGTAGGTGTGTTTTAAAGAGTGGTTACAGTGAGAGAGTAGAATATTTAAGAATACAAATGGTAGTTTGGTCCAGATGATGGTGAGGTACATATATGGCCATGGGAGAAGGTTTCTGGGATAGAACTGATGTCATTATTTAGATTATAAGTGAACTTTCTACCTGGGTCATAGACAAGAAATTGAAACTTCTGTATGTTGGGACAGGAATTGGAGAGAAATAGGGAAACAGCCAGCGTGCTTATCTATTGTGGCATAATAGCCTCTGTTTGAGCGGAAGGTAGTATAGTGAGATCTCATGAACCTCAGTGGAGGGTATGTTTATAAAGAGAAACGAGGATTCAGCAGCTCCCCCTCTCCTGTGAGAGTAAGACTTTGAAAGTAAGGAACTTTCTGAGAAAGCTGAGGAGTGGCTAAGGGGCTTTCAGGGACACAACAAGTTTTTAGTTAAAGTAAATACATGAAAAAACAAAGAAGTTGAGAGTGGTTAGTATAAAGAGTAATGAGGGATCCCTGGGTGGCGCAGAGGTTTGGCGCCTGCCTTTGGCCCAGGGTGCGATCCTGGAGACCCGGGATCGAATCCCACGTCGGGCTCCCGGTGCATGGAGCCTGCTTCTCCCTCTGCCTGTGTCTCTGCCTCTCTCTCTCTCTCTCGACTATCATAAATAAATAAAAATTAAAAAAATATATATAAAGAGTAATGAATCTAAAGGGCAGAGGGAAGATCAGTCTGGGAGGAAGAAAACAGCAAGCATGTTAGAAGATGACAAGTGCCTGTGAGAGCTTAAATTTCCAGCCTCAGAGTTGTCAGGGAAAGGGGTGTAGTGGGGTGCCCAACCAAAGGAAGCTCTAGGTCCAGATAGATATTTTATGTCCAGGCACTATATGATGTCTAAAGTCAGGTAACATAAGTTTTCTGCTGCCCAGCCAGCCTGATGCAGAAGCTGTTTAGAAATTCTTTTTTTTTTTTTCTGTTTAGAAATTCTGATAAAGTATTTGTGAAAAAGTTTGTTGACTTCATAATGCTGATCCTCATATGAAAGATGAAATGTGAATAGATCCCAGATAGAATTTGAACTTCTCTGACCTTCCCAGTCTCTTTAAATTATCCTTGGAGTTGAGAGAGGGTTTTTTATATTTGGGCTGGAATTTAGGAATTTTTTTTTTAAGCAGTGTTCGAATGTTTGGCCTTGGCAGAGTTGCAGTTTCTGTCACTGAAGATGTCGTGTCAGTTAATCCATGTTGATGTGTTGAAATATTGACATTTGGAGTATAGTTAGGCTCTTTGTTGGTTACTTATGTTTTAATTTTCTAGCTCATTGTTCATCAGAGTGGGAGGAAGCCACTCAACTGGCTAGTTTTGTCAACAGCTTACTCTAAATATTTCTTGAATAAATGAGATTGAATTTTTAGCTTAAGTAGTATTTTGATCTTGTTAAAAATCTGACTTTTCTTTAAAAAAAATCTGACTTTTTCAAACTGTACCTTTCCTCATTTTACATTAATTAACTTTGGTTATACTTTATGCCTAGATCTATATTATTTCCAAGGTACAATTTTCAAATTGGTGTTGTAGCACATAGTTCTTTTAAACTCTGGCTCATAAAAGAAATAAAAGTTCTTTAATTATTTGTCATTGTTGAGGAATGTAGGGAAATTTCTCAAAAAAACCCCAAAAACAACAGATTTTCAGGTTTTGCTTAGGTATTTACTGATCACTTAGGTACCAGACACTCTTCAAAACACTTTGTACCTATTAACTCTTTTATTTCCCATAATAGAACAGTACCATTTGTTAGTATTTCCTCCATATGAGAAAACTGAGGTTCATTGTGGCTAAGTGATTCAGTCAAGAGCACATAACTAGTAAGGTGGGATTTAAACCCAAGTAGTCTGGATAGAGATCAGGTTTTCTTAACTCCTAAACTAAATCGCTGCTCCAGAGCCCTGGCAACATTAGGCCACATTTCATCATGGCAGTGATATCCTGGAGCTTATCCATAGCTGCCTCCTGTAGAAGGAAGCATGCTGTTTCATTTTACCTCACTGTAACCCTGGTGTAGAGGCCCAAGTCTGCATGTAAGGTGAGGGCAGGAATAGTGGGGGACAATATAATGTACCCAACTCATGGAAGGTGAAGTGGGTAGGAAGATAATTTGGTTTATCAAGTTGCCAAGGGGAAAAGACCGGTAATTTATTTAGTAGTCTTGTGTCCTTTTTGGTGATAGTGTTCACGTACTCTGTTTATTCTATCCCAGATACTGTATTAAATGTTTTGCATATATTCTCATTTAATATTTAATCCAATGTCACATATATAATACTTGAATAAGTATTACAATTTTAAAGCTGTTTTGGGAATAGAAAAGATACTATTAAATTACGGCAGTTGTGTAACTAGTTCTGCTTAAATTACTGTTTTTTATAATTGTGCTTTCTTTAGGAAATAGTTTCCTGATACATGTATAAATATCTTATTTTTAAAACTAAAAGTAATAAGTAAAAGAATAAAAGTTGGGTAAAAAAAGTATTGTGCCAGTATTTAGTAAGCCATGGAATTTTGCTGAATGCATCCCCCTCCACTTTTTGGGTAATTTATATATACTAAATACATCACACTAGATTTCTTTCAAGTCATTTTATTGAAAATAAATGCTTGTCAATGTAAAAAGCCTTTTATAAGGGATGCCTGAGTGGCCCAGTGTTTGAGCTTCTGTTTTCAGCTCAGGGCGTGATCCCGAAATCTCAGGACCCTGGTTTCTGCCTATGTCTCTGCCTCTCTCTGTGTGTGTCACTCATGAATTAATACAATCTTTTAAAAAAATAAAAATAGGGATCCCTGGGTGGCGCAGCAGTTTAGCGCCTGCCTTTGGCCCAGGGCGTGATCCTGGAGACCCGGGATCGAATCCCACATCGGGCTCCTGGTGCATGGAGCCTGCTTCTCCCTCTGCCTGTGTCTCTGCCTCCCTCTCTCTCTCTCTCTCTCTCTCTCTCTCTCTCTCTCTCTCGTGACTATCATAAATTAAAAAAAATATTTAAAAAAAATAAAATAAAAATAAATAAAAGCCTTTTAAAATACAAGTCACTTTTGGGTGATGCTGATGATTGCTTATCTTACATGTGTTACTGTTTTTTGAAATTTTCTTTTTCTTTTCTAGGTACTTGATGAAGAAGCAGAAGTTTTTATAGTCAAAATGTGGAGATTATTGATATATGAAACAGAAGCCAAGAAAATTGGTCTTGTGAAGTAAAACTCTTTTTACATTTAGAGTTCTGTTTGAGATTCCTCCTTCTTTCCCACCCTTCAGAGGACTTGGCTTTTTCTTTGTCTTCAAAGACATTTGTGAGATCTGTAATTTTTTTTTAAATGTAGAAAATGTGAATTTTTTTGTCCTCTAATTTGTTGATGCCCTGTGTACTTCCTTGGTTGTAAAGACATCTGAATCCTACCTTGGTTCTCTTTATACTCACCAGGTACAAATTACTGGTATGTTTTATAAGCCGCAGCTACTGTACACAGCCTATCTGATATAATCTTGTTCTGCTGATTTATTTCTTGTAAATATTAAAATGACTCCCCAATTCTTTTGCAGAATTGCACTTAATGTTGAACTGTACTGTATAGGAACCTACATGAATGATTTTAATTGAAAGAATTCCCATCATACCTATTAACCCTTTCTACCCCTTGATCAAAAATGGGAAGCCCTCCTGAAGGCATGGAATTTAAAATTAGAGTGCTAGGATTAGCAGACAATCCATTCCTACTATTTCTCTGTATGAATGTGTTTGTGTGAATGTATGTATAAATGTCTTTTCCCTAATTTTCTGTGGAGAGTTCCCTTAAACATTTCCTTATTGAAGAGTAGAATCGTAAAGGAAACATGGTGTTGTGCCAATCCAAATGTCTGGGATAATTAGGTTATTAGTCTCCCAGAGCATGGTATTCTCTTGTGACAAGCAATAGACTGGTGAATGGAATGGGGCTTTCCTGTTGATAGCTGACCGCTACAGCCTCTCTTTTTTAAGGGAGTGTGAATCATAATGGTTTTCCCCTTAATTTCATTGTTTAGAACTGAGACAGATCCTTAGATTCCAGGGAACTTTATATGATGCATTTTTGCACTACTTGGTTCCTAGCTTTATTTTGGTGTACTCCTTTGTTTTTTTTTAAAAAAACCTTAATCTGAGAAGCATAAATGAAAAAAATCGTTTTTAAAAACAAAAGGTAAACTTAGGCAATACAGACTAGGAAAGTTGAAAAAATAGAATAGGAATTTAGAATGGCAATTTGCAAATTTTACATCTTATTTTTAAGAATATAGTAAATCATTTAAGGCAGTTACCACTAATTTTTTGTTTGCACTTTTGTTTTTAAAGGGATTATATCTCCTGCGTATATATGCACGCACAAACCTTTTTTACCTCTGCTCATCAATGTTTAAAAATATACTGATGTCTTTTTAGAGACATACATGGGGCTTTCTTTATTGTAGAACAGAAAGAACTTCACCAGGGAGCAAAATTATCTGAAAATGTAACAGGGTTTAAACAGTTCTTAACACAAATTAGGTGCAGTTATTCCCATGTCTGAGTATTTAAAAGAAAGATTATTAAGTTTGGGGGGGAGGGGCAGATTGTTAAAAAGCATAACTGAGCTTGAGTTACGAGATTTTTTTTTTTACATCTTAAAAGGAATTTGAAACACTGTTCTTAACACTGGACCATGAGGTGGTTCCATTATGTAAATATTTCCAATATTAAAACTGTATATATTTGATCTTGGGGACCCATTCTTTCAGAATCTTGTTAAATAAATGGCATCATGTTGTAATTTTGCAGTGCATACTAGAAACATAACTTGAAAATATGGGCTGAATTTTTGATGGACTTGATTTTTATATCATTTTTAAGTTCTGGTCTCTGAAAGGAGAATTTCAGAAAGTTCATGCTCCTTGCCATCTATAAATTCCTTAACTAGCCTTTTCTCAGATTGACAACCCCCTCCCCCGCCCTGCCGAGCTTCACACATTTTTCAGTTTATTATTTCTATCTTATTGAATTGCTGCTTCTAAGGCATCATATTATATTTTTACTTAGCCAGCATTAGCATGAAGGTTTATTCAGGTTGATTTAATTACCCTTGCTTTCGTCTGAGCTCTTTCACTGTATTTATCTTAAAAGGCCCTTATCTGAAAGTCTTGAGGGCACATACCATTTATTGCTTCACACTTCCAGTGAGATATGTGTCCAGATCCTAATAAATTCATACATTAACATTTCTGCAGCAGAATAGGAATGATAACAATCCCTGAGTTAAAGACCATTTATAATAGTTTCATATCAGCTTGAGACTGGTTTTGCTACCAAGCTTATAAACTTTTAAGGTTTTCAGTTTCTAGTTTTTCAGATTTGCATATAAAGAACTGGACATGTATAAACTGGCATATTCTAATGTCTGGGAGAATACACATAAGAATATTACCAATAAATTGCTTGTGCTTTCTGGGTTGTCTTTACCGTTTGCCCATAGATTAATTTCAGTTTGGAAATCTTAATCTATATTGCCCCTTCAGATTGTTAAATTATATGAAATTCTTGATAATCATTCCTTTTTTTAAAAAACATATTTGAGAGCGAGAATGGGCTGAGGGAGGGGCAGAGTGAGAGGGAGGAGCAGACTCTCTGCTGAGCTTGTGTCTTGATCCCAGCACCCTGAGATCAGGACTTGAGCCGAAATCAGAAGTCAGATATTTAACCGATTGAGCCACAAGTGCTCCCTGAGGATCATTCTTGATCTGGCAGTCAGAAAATGAAGATGCTTTATCCTCGTTTAATCTATAAATAATTTTAAATATGTACATTTGTTTACAGGAGGAAAGATAAATTGTTTGAAGTGGTTTTTCTTAAACTTTAATGTGTACCTGAATCACCTGGGGGATCTTGTTAAAATGTAGATAGATAGTAGGGATACGGTGGTGCCGGAAATTTTGCATTTCTTACCAGCTTCCAAGTGATGCCAATGCTAAATGATCCAAGGACTACAGTTTTGAGTATCAGTACATACTCAGTACAGGATTTCTTTGCTATCCTAGAAGTCAAGTGTCCCTGTGAAACAGTTTGAAAGCTGAAATGGCATAAATTTAGCCAAGCAACAATAACCATTAATTTATATGGAAATTTTTGAGTATTCTCTGAAAAATAACCTCTCTCAGACTTACCTGATACCTTAGAACACATCTTGCTAACATATGCACAAAATAAATGGAAATAAAGCACAGATGCTCACAGACATAGTTCAAAACTGTGGTGGCTTGATGCTGAGATGCAGTCCCTTGGTAAGGGGCTTGCTGGCACCACTCTTGATGCTCAGGCTGTGTGCTGCTTCTATAAGGGCTTGCTGCAAAACAAATGCTGACTACTATTTTCACTGTAGTTCATCTTTATTTTGTAAAAGTGAAAATCCTCTTCAGATTTCTTTTGATTAGCAAAACCAGGTGCTACTGTAGGTTTTTCATAAAAGTGGGGTAACTTGGGACGCATTGGTGGCTTAGCGGTTGAGCATCTGCCTTTGGCCTAGGTCATGATCCTGGAGACCCGGGATCAAGTCCCACATCGGGCTCCCTGCATGGTGCCTGCTTCTGCCTCTTCCTGTGTCTCTGCCCCCCCCCCCCCATCTCTCATGAGTAAATAAATAAAATCTTAAAAAAAAAAAAGTGGAGTAACTTGACTTCTGAAAAGCAGGGGGAACCTGTAGTAGTATTTTATCATCACAGATTACACTAGTGCAGCTTAATTTTCCTTTTAAGTAGATTATAAAGAGAAGAACATTTTTTGAGACAAATAGATGCACATTGTCTATGTTCATCAACATAAAGTAGTCTTCCAAAAAAAACGTGCCTGAGAACAAGTCTAATATTCTAGGCTTTATTCCCAGCCAGTCCCAGAGCACTTTCTCTTTAGAGAACTCTATTTTTGCTTATTCTGATTTTTACCATAGCGCTTCTGTATGTAGTGGAAGCAAATGATGATTTTGTGGAGTGCTGTTTCAGGTACTAATCAGGTAGAAATGCTAGATATAATGGACAAATAGAGAAACAGCTTATGAGTCAAACTGAACTGAACACTTATGCTTTCTTTTTACATAGGAAGTAAAAAAAAAGTTGTAATGCTAATAGTGTGTATATGAGGCTTTACTCAGCTTTTTCTGATGAAAAAAGAAGACACTACAGCGAAAATAGCGTTTGTTTTGCAGCTCTATAAATGTTTCCACTTATAATCCAAAAAATTGCTGAAAGGTTTTATGTCATAATGGTTACAGACTTCAGGTCATATTTTAGTCTTCTCTTAATCTGAAATTGGTAAATAGTATTGCTCTGCAAAAGATGGTGAAATTGATCTCTGAATGCCATGGATACAAAATGTATGACAAAGAATCCCCAAAATGCAAAGAAACAGTGTAGGTGTCAGGAAGAAAATTGGGAAATTCACACACATATGTATATATATTTCAAATACTGGAACAATTACTATAATTCATAGTATTGACCAAAGTAAGCTTATAATTTTTTATGTAGATTTTTTGAAATATAATTAGGTTGAATTACTGAAATAATTTATTTGCACGAGTGCTTACATTTTCATCTTTATTTGACAGAATCTTTGCCTTCTATTTTATTACTTGTCTTATATGAAGGCCAAATTAGGAATAGTAGTCTAAAATTAGCCCAGGAATGAAAGAGAATTTCTATAAGCAGAAGTAAATAAAAATTCTTTTCAAGCCATATTGTTTGCATTAAATGACAATCCCACGTCTGCCTACTGTGCCACATTCCATAGTAGTTGGATTTATGACCTAGATTCTCATTCCCAGAGTGGTAGCTGAATTGTTATAGGTAGTCCCTCTGGTTTTTTGTGTATGACATTTACTTAGCCATTGAAGCATGCTTGATACATGGCATTCGTGTTAAATGGTAGGTAGAGTGATAGACGTAAGACAAGATGCCTCTAGTAGCTGATAGTCTAATGATGGAGAAGGAATAATGAGAGGAATACTAAGACATATAAAGTAGTATACCAACTGTCATACTTGATTAGCTCACTTCATTGTCAAGAGAACAGGGACAGTAGGAAGATTTTCAGTAGAGCCAGTAATATGTGAGCTAGGAACTTAGAGGTCACATTATCTACCCAAAGCAACACTGCTACAGTGTTCCTGACAGATGGATGTCTAGAGGCCTATATGTTAGATTCTAATTCATGGTCTGAATCTGTGCTATCCAAGGTTTTAAGTTTGTTAAAGTTAAATAATTTTGAAACTCATTTCTTCAGTCACACTAGCATATTTCAAATGTTTGGAAGTCCTCTTAGTAAAAAATAGGTTTTTTTTGCAATGTATTTCAGGTGTTCTATGCCCATATATAGTCAGTGGCTAGCAATACTGTTTGGACACTGCAGATTATAGAACATAATTATGATTGGGGCGCCTGGCTGGCTCAGTTGGTTGAACATGGCAACTCTTCATCACAGGGGTTGTAAGTTCAAGTCCCATGTTGGATATATAGATTACTTAAACATTATTATGATTTCAGAAAGCTTTATTGGATAGATCTGGTCTAAATGTTATCGATCCAAGGGAGAGGGAAGTGTTTCTTAATAAAATTACCCTACACGAAGCATTTTTAGCAAATCTTTGTTGAAGCAAAAATTACTAGGTGTGAATTTAAAAATATAACAATTCTTTTTTTTTGTAACAAAAGGAACATCTAATGAACACTTCACATTGTAGAATCCAAAAACTGAAGGTTCGTTTCCTGTCAAAAAAATACTAGTAAATACTCCCTAGGGAAGAGACTGGATTGTTATTATTGGTGAAAAGCTATTAAAGTTTCATTTTTTTTAAATTAAAGTTTCATTTTTAAGTGTTTTATTGAGGCACATTTTAAAAAAAGATTTTATTTATTCATGAGAGACACAGAGACAGAGGCAGAGGGAGAAGCAGGCTTCCTGTGGGGAGCCCAGTGTGGGACTTGGATCCCAGGATCACGGCCTGAGCCAAAGGCAGACGTGCGAGCCACTGAGGTGCCTGAGGCATGCATATATATATATTTATTTATTTATTTTTATTTATTTATTTTTAGTTTCTTAAATTTTTAAATTTAAGTTCAAAAATTTTTTATTTTGGGATCCCTGGGTGGCACAGCGGTTTGGCGCCTGCCTTTGGCCCAGGGCGCGATCCTGGAGACCCGGGATCGAATCCCACATCGGGCTCCCGGTGCGTGGAGCCTGCTTCTCCCTCTGCCTGTGTCTCTGCCTCTCTCTCTCTCTCTCTCTCTCTCTCTCTCTCTCTCTCTCTGTGACTATCATGAATAAAAAAAAAAAAGTAGTTAAATTTTTTTTTATTTTGATTTGGTTTATTCATGAGAGAGACACACAGAGAGCGGCAGAGACATAGGCAGAGAGAGAAGCAAGCTCCATTCAGGGAGCCCGATGTAGGATTCAATCCCAGGACTCCAGGATCACACCCTGGGCTGAAGGCAGATGCTCAACCCTTGAGCTACCCAGGTGTCCAGAGGCATATTTTTTAAAAAGAGGGGCCCAGGGGCAGCCTCGTTGGCTCAGTGGTTTAGCGCCATCTTCAGCCCAGGGCGTGATCCTGGAGACCTGGGATAGAGTCCCACGTCGGGCTCCCTGCATGGAGTCAGCTTCTCCCTTTGCCTGTGTCTCTGCCTGCCTCTCTCTCTCTCTCTCTCTCTCTCTCTCTCTCTAAAGTAAAATAAAGAGGGGGGCCCAAGTTCTTTATTACAGAGGAAATTAAAATTTCATAAAGGCAGGGCACCTGGCTGGCTCAGATGTTAGAGCTTGTGCCTCTTGGTCTCAGGGGTCATGAGTTCAAGCCCCACGTTGGACATGGAAAAGAAAAAGGCAAACTGCCTTAATGTGGGAAGTGTTGAGTTGGATAGCCTTAGAATAAGTGGTATTAGGGATGCCTGGGTAGCTCAGTGGTTGAGTATCTGCCTTTGGCTCAGGTCCTGATTCTGGGGTCCTGGGATCGAGTCCCACATCATGCTCCCCACAGGGAGCCTGCTTCTTCCTCTGCCTATGTCTCTGCCCCTCTCTTCCATGAATAAAAAATAAAATAAAATAATAAAATAAAATAAAAAGAATAAGTGGTGTAAATAACTGGCCTTGGTTCTCTGCTTGACCAGGTCTTGACTTTATGTACTAGTGACCAGTGGCTGTTCTACTCTTAGTCTCCGACAGCCTCTCTCACCCAAGTGGTTCTAACCAGTCCGACACTTTGGATTTCTCATTTGCTTCATCTTTTACCACTTAGTATTGGTTTTTGGCACCAAAGCCAAATTGGTTTTGTATTTCCATTCTCGGTCCCAAGTTCCAAACGCTTTTGGGAAAATAATAAATGTACCACTGCAGATACTTTGAACCCTTGGTGCTATATTTCTCGTTCTTCTACTGAACTCCAGTTCTTTTCCACACACATTCCAGCTTTTGTTTTTGAACCTTCAGTGCTATATAGTAGTTGTGGAAAAACTATTAGCAGAATGAGTGAGAATCCTTTGATTTTCCTCCCCTTACTCAGCAATTAAGTCTCAAGTTTAACAAAACCTTAACTTTAAAAAAGTCATTAGGCACATTCTCCAGTTCTAGCTTTCCAGTTTATGGTGACATGCATCTTAAACCTTTGCTTTCTGTAGTTAATGATAGATGACTCTATCCATCCTATATAGAAGACCTCCCCAACTCCACAGGCTCTGGTTTCTAACTATATTTTGCAGTTTCTTGAGCCTTGCTCAAGTATTTCGTGATCTTCATTCTTCAGTCTGGACTAAGTGTTAACACGAAAACTTAATCTTGGATCCTATCTCCTATCCACTACACTATTGAGATTCCACAAAGAGTAGCTTATAATTGCATGTGCCTTCCAAAGGCCTCAAGTCTCAAATATTTTTTATCACCATTCCACTGATGACCGGTGATGACCTGAAGAGACTGTGACCTTGTGAGAGGTTCCACCCTATCTCTTAACACCATGGACATTTGCTATTTGGTATCTAGGATATCACTTTTGCCCTGCCCTACTTTTATGTCTTTCCCAATGTCTTTGCTGGCTCTTCATCAACAAATCTTGTATATTTGTTTGTATTTCTTTTAATTAAAAAAAAAAGATTTTAAAGATTTATTTACTGGGTTCCTGAGTGGCGCTCAGTTGGTAAAGCATTTGACTTGACTTCAGCTCAGGTCATGCATGATCTCAGGGTCCTGAGATGGATCCCTTACTTTGGGTTCTGTGCTCAACCCAGAGTCTGCTTGAGATTCCCTCTACCCCTCCCCCCAAAATAAATAAAATCTTTTAAAAATATATTATTTATTTATTTATTTATTCATAGAGACACAGAGAGAGAGGCAGGGACACAGGTAGAGGGAGAAGCAGGCTCCATGCAGGGAGCCCGACGTGGGACTCTATCCCGGGTCTCCAGGATCACACACCCAGGCTGCAGGCGGTGCTAAACCGCTGCACCACAGGGGCTGCCCTAATAAAATCTTTTAAAAAATTACTTAAGTAATCTCTACACCCAACATGGGACTCAAACTCACAACCCTAAGATCAAGAGTTTCAGGCCCACAGACTGAGGCAGCCAGATATCCCAAAGATGTGTTTCTTTTCTTTTTTTCCTTTTTTTCTTTTTCTTTAAGATTTTATTCATTACACAGGCAGAGGGAGAAGTAGGCTCCACGCAGGGAGCCCGATGTGGGACTCGATCCTAGGACTCCAGGATCAGGCCCTGGGCCAAAGGCAGCTGCTAAACCACTGAGCCACCCAGGGATTCCCAAAGATGTATTTTTTTTTTTTCAAAGATGTATTTCTAAGAAGATGAAAAAATAGCAAAAACTGGTGGAAAAAGTTATCTGTAGTCCGAGTCACTGGTTGCTTTCTTTTAAATCACTTTTTATTTTTATTTTTTTTTAAGATTTTATTTATTTATTCATGAGAGACACAGGGAGAGAGAGGCAGAGACACAGGCAGGAGAAGCAGGCTCCATACAGGGAGCCCGGCGTGGCCCTCGGTCCTGTGTCTCCAGGATCACAACCCAGGCTGAAGGCAGCGCTAAACCACCTGAGCCACCTCCTGGACTGCCCTTAATCACTTTTTAAAAATCACCTTTTGGGATCCCTGGGTGGCGCAGCGGTTTGGCGCCTGCCTTTGGCCCAGGGCGTGATCCTGGAGACCCGGGATCGAGTCCCACGTCGGGCTCCCGGTGCATGGAGCCAGCTTCTCCCTCTGCCTGTGTCTCTGCCTCTCTCTCTCTCTCTCTGTGACTATCCTAAATAAATAAAAATTAAAAAAAATAAAAATCACCTTTTGGGTTATTTTTTGCAAGAATGTGATTTGACATAGTGGTGTTTATACATATGCATAAATCTTTGTCTATTTTTTTCATTTAACAATGTTTCTGTTACACATAACCTTCATAAACAATTTAATGACATTCTGTGAAATGGATGAACCAAAATTTATTGTAGGATGTTTAGCTTTCCAATTTTTGGTATTAAACTTCATGAATATCTGCACAAATATTTTGTATTGAGATTGTGCCTAAAAAAAAGTTTACCAGCAATTCTTTTTTTTTTTTTTTTTTTTTTTTGAGAGAGAGCGAGCAAGCGAGCACATGGGTACAAGCATGGGGAATGGCAGGTGGAGGAAGAAGCAGGTTTCCCACTGAGCAGAGAGTCCAATGTGGGGCTCCATTCCAGGACCCTGGGATCATGTCCTGAGCCAAAGGCAGAAGTTTAACCAACAGAGCCACCCAATCCCCTAGTTTACCACTATTTTAAGACTTTCTACTCATATTACCAGATTGCATTCAAAGAAATTGAACCAGTTCACAAATAGATGGGGTTTAGCCTACGCTTGTTTGACAAGTGTATTGAACGGTTTTATGTGCTGGACACTGTTCTCAGCACTTGCAATATATAAATGAACAAATAGGCAAAATCCTTATCCTTGTGAAATTTAAGGAGGGAGGAGGAAATGACTTCAATATCTTTGGGGAGGGGAGCTGCCAACATTTTTATCCACCCAACTTATCTGTTCCCTGTTAATGGAAAAACCTGCTGCGGTTCTTAAAATGAAGTTGGGTGTAAAACCTATTTAAATCTGTTCATGTATTGGATGGGGAGAGGAGGGAGGGACTGAGGGACTGATGCTCCAGGAATATAAAGGGCTATCTTGGGGGAGGAATTTAAAAGAAACAAAAGCTATCATTTGGCCAGATGCCACTCCTCATTGATTTCATTGTCAGTTTTCTGTTACCTGTGAATTTGAGCATTTCTCCATTCTCCATCTTTGGTTTTACATGATTGTATTCAGTTTACTTTTAGCTTTCAGATGAGTATGCTATGCTACTTAAGTTAGGTGTTGGTGCTGTCTTCACCGCAATTTGGACGGAAAACGGGCAGATGCGGGAATTAAGTGGCCGTTGAGCAATTCACTGTGTACCAGGTGCCCTGGTTTTGGGCTTTCAAAAATAAGACACATTTTATGCTCTCTGGAAGTTTACCATCTAAGACTGGATCTTAAACTTGAAGCCTAAGAATCCCGGGCTGCGTTCGTTTAAAACGCAGTTTCTCGGGTTTCCCCCACCCACCAGAAGTTTTGATTCATTTGGGTAGTGTATGCAGGGCACAGGTATTTACGATTTTCATTAGTCATCTGTATCACCAGTGATGCAGCGGATTCGCACTGAGAAGCCCTACAAATAGGTCCTAAGAGATAAACGTTAAGATTTAAGATGTCATCACTTGGAGGGCGGAGGAGCACACGCTGGGCCCCGCTGACGTAGAACCCTCGGTGCTCAGCTCTGCAGTGTCGAATCCCAGACCATCTGGGACCCGCACTCAGCACTCTGGGCGGGCTCCTCCAGGTCCCCGGGGTCGCCCGGAGCGCAGCGTTAGCCCCCCGCTCCGCCGCGCCACCGGAAGCCCCACCCTCTTCCCCCGGGTCCCGCCCCCTACGCCGGTGGGACCCGCCCCTTCCCCGGCCGGCCGCCAACGGCGCCAGAGCCGGAAATGACGACAGCAGCGAAGCTTTTGGGGCGGGGCCTGGGCCGGGCCGCTCCAGAGGCCGCGATTTCACATCGGAAACAAAACAGCGGCTGCTCGGGAAGGAGCCTCCCCTGCGAGCGCCCGGTGGTGGCGGCAAGTGAAGAGTAGGTGCGTGGTGGGGAGTTTGGGGAGAGGGGAAGGCGCCCCTCGCCTGGTGCGGACACGGGCGGTGGCGGGCTGGGCCGGCTCTTTGTCGCCTCCCGGGCGGCGCAGCCGGGTGTCCTCGAGGATGAGGAGCGGGGCGCGGCCGGGCGGGGACCGAGGAACCCCTGGTGGGGAACGCGGAGGGACGGCCCGTTTCTCCAGCTCCGGGCGCAGCGCGCGGTCGGGTCGAAGAGAGATTCCCCTCCGGAAGGGCTGGTTTCCCGAAGACGTTTCAGGACGCAGGTGCCCGGGTCCTCAGCTGGGCCGGGATTGACGGTCTTGAGTGGAGTGGAGCGGAGTGGAGCGGAGCGGAGCGGAGCAGGAGAAAGAGGAAGCGCCTTGCCCCGGTCTGGTTGAGCAACTGGTGAAGCTCCGCGCCTCATGCCCCGAGTGTGCCCTTGTCCGGGAAGTGAGTGGCACTCAGAGAAAAATTCCTTACGTCTCACGTTCGAGGTGGACAACAGGGTCTGATGCTTTTTGCCTCGGTTGGGACCGTCGCGAGGCACGATGTTGTTCGGGGCTTTGCATGTGCCTTGGGTGTTTGCGTTTTCTTCCCGCTCAGGTTGTTTTTTTTTGTTTGTTTGTTTGTTTCCTTCGAATAAATAATTTGCTTCTACTGTAGGAGACTAATTTAATAATTTTAAAAGCATTGCTTGCCTGCTTTGGGCAAGATGAATATAGTATTCAGGGTTTGCTCTGGGAGGTAAGAATAGGGTGCAAAAAACTATGGCATATATAATGACTTTAATATAACTGAGCACATTGTAAAGCTCGTAACATTTCCTGAGGTTTGAGGCAGGCAGAAGTCACATCTGGTTAGGAAATCTTGTTATTTGAGTTATCTTTGGGTGGAAAGGTTTTCACCCCTTGAGTTGAAGTGGGTGGGGCGTTATAATCAGAGGGTATATTACAAACAGGGGCCCACTCTGAATTAAAAATAACTGTTAATGAAGGAAAATAAAGCAAGAGAGTGGATTGGAGCTTGTTGCATTTGACTAATTTCAGTCACCTGCAAAATGCCTATTTCAGTTCTCCTTAATTCATGTGCAGACTTCACCAACTTAAGACTCGCTCCACCACCATTTAATAAACCCTTAACAGTGAGAAAAGGATAATGTTTATTGAGTGCATGCATGGATTCCTTCCCCTACCCCACCCCCAATAGATCATAGAAATGGCATCTATCAGTTGGTTTTCCATTCTGCTGCTGCTGCTCCTTGGATAGACCGTTAACGCAGCTCTGGGTGTACTTCTGAAGGGATGTGATTTATTGCTGAATTTTAAGTTAATGGCTGCAACTAGACCTAGACTGCTAAATGAATTTCCATTTAGAGGGAACTAGAGGATTGAAGTTGATCTCTGAGAACCACCCTAGCAGGAAAATACAGCATTTGTCAGTTACCATAGCTTCTGTGGACCTCTTCCTCTTTCAGATCCAGGCTCTCTCTGCTCCTGCTTTCCCACTAATATTATTGCAGATTATAGGGGAGACTTTTTTAACATTATATTCTGAAAAACCTTTCAAAGACCTCTAATTCTGCCTCTCCTTCATGTGATAGATACTAGGCAGACTTGGAAGGTATGTTAAGAGTGGCACTGTTGTGGTCAGAACTTTAGGCACATTAATCTGATAGTTGGGGCTAGGATGGATAAGAGAATGAGATGACTTTTGCATAATTCTGGTGAGATAAGATGAGAGTTTGGTGATGGCAGAGGCTTAGGAGGAAAAATGGGGTGCCTGAGTGGCTCAGTTGGTTAAGCTTCTGCTTTTGGCTCAGGTCATGAGCTCCCCCCCACCTCCAAAAAAAAATCTGGCTCCCTGCTCAGCAGGGAGTCTGCTTGTTCCTCTCTCTCTGCCCTTTCCCCTACCTGCTCATATTTTCTCTCTCTGTCATAAATAAATAAATAAGTAAATAAGGAAAAACATTAACAGGACATGACAGCCAATTGAGAAGCAAGGAATAAATAGAATTGACTAGGAGGCTTTAAGTTTGAAGAATGGGAGAGACAATTGCAGAAATAAGGAAGTTAGGAGTGAAGAACTAGTCTAGAGAGGAGAATGAGGAAGTGGGTTGGGAGTATCACTTTTGAAGTGCCCGTAGGTCGAAGATGTCCCATGGACAGACCTGGAACTGTAATAGACTTTAAATAGACTTACTAGCTAATGTTGGAGCAGTGGAGGAGATGCCTAAGGAAAGGAAGGGGACAAGAAGGCCCAGGCATACGACTTATAGTGAAGGAGTGGAAGAAGGGTGAGAGGAACCAGCTGAGGAGGATGAGTGTTGGGAGGAGAACCTCCATAGTGCAGTGTCACAAAGGCTAAGGAAGAGAGGGAAGCTTCGGGAAGGAAAAGGCTCTCAGGGATTTTCAGAAAGAGCTGAAGATTTAGAGCAAGCAGCATGATCTGGTAGGAAACTATGTGAGCTACAAATGTTAATTTAAAACTTTTTTAATAAACATTTTATAAAGGTAGGAAATAGATAAAATTAAATTGAATATTTTATGTAACCCAGTACATCTAAAATATTTTTTAAAACATGTTCTTTTTTTCAAGATTTTATTTATTCATGAGAGACACACACACACACACAGAAGGAGAGGCAGAGACACAGGCAGAGGGAGAAGCAGGCTCCATGCTGGGAACCCGACCTGGGACTCGAAGGCACTAAACCACTGAGCCACTGAGGCTGCCCTAAAATATTTTTTTTAAAGATTTATTTGAGAGAGAGCATGCGAGAGTGCCAAGCAAGGGGAGGAGCAGAGGGAGAGGGATATGCAGACTCCTTACCAAGCGTGGAAAGCGTGGAACCCAACTCGGTGTGATCCCATGACCCGAGATTATGACCTGGATCAAAATCAAGATTCTGATGCTCAACCCACTTAGCCACGTCGGCGCCTTACATCTAAAACATTTTTATTTCAACATGCAATTAATATAAAAATATACTTGTCTGATTCCTCCTCTAGATAGTAAACTCCTTAAGTAAACAAGTATTATCTGCTAGTAGCATCCCCAGCACCTATCACCATGTTTGGTTTGGTAGAAGAAACCCAGTAAGTGTTGGTTGGTTAAAGGTGTTAGTGTTTGGTTTTCACAGTGCTTTGTACAGTTGCTTAAACTGATCTAAAGCAGAGGGAAAGCAGCCATTGCTGGATATACAAATTAATTAGATGTTAGTAGTCATGTTTTCATTAAAGATTAGTTGTATTAAAGCCATTTCCACAGAAGTTTGAGGCAAACTAGGAGTAATCATACCTTCTATGTAGAGTTATTCAAAGTAAAGTTTTATTGGGGAAAAGACTCTTTATTTTTATTTTTTTTTTTTTAAAGTTTTTTTTTTTTTTTTTTATTATTATTTATGATAGTCACACAGAATGAGAAAGAGAGGCAGAGACACAGGCAGAGGGAGAAGCAGGCTCCATGCATAGGGAGCCCGACGTGGGATTCGATCCTGGGTCTCCAGGATCGCGCCCTGGGCCAAAGGCAGGCGCCAAACCGCTGCGCCACCCAGGGATCCCGAAAAGACTCTTTATAATTACTACAAATATTGATAATACAGGACCATTTCTATAATTATGAAATCTAAAAGCCCCTGAAAAAAACAAAAGGCATTTTGTAATTCATTTGACAGAAGAATTTAAAACTGAACCTATTAATGTAATTTAAGACTGCTTATATGTTTCACTATATATTTATCAATGTGTTTGATTTTGTGGTTCTAAGACCTTGAGAGAGCATTATAAAACACAGAGTATTTGTATCATATTACCTTTATAAAATCTGAGAAAAATATGAATTCTAAACACACTTCTAAGGGTTTTAGATAAAGCTAGATTTGTCAGTCTTCCTTCATTTTCATTGTTCTGAACCCAGGTAACCATTATTTAAAAACAATTACAATAACTATATAACAGACCTCCCCAAACTCCGTGCCTCAGAATATTTGTTCTTAAGGCTTTGCTTGGAGGTGTAGGACTATGGATCAGCCAGGGCAGTTCTGCTTTGCATGTTTTATTCTGGGGCCCAGGCTGAAGGGCCAGTGGCTACCCATGGTAGGCTTTTCTTAAGGCAACAGCAGAAATAAAAGAAGATAAGTCCAACTGCAGAAGCACAGTTCAGGTGTCTGCTTGTGCCACATCTGCTAAGATCTTTTTGACCAAAGCAAGTCAGATGATTGTGGCTAGTAGGCTGCACCCACCTTGAAGCCAAAAGCAGGTCTCTGAGCCAAGCCGAGCATCACTGGAATGGAAAAGTATATTTCTCCCTCAGGGATGCTGGGGGAGGGAGGGAATATTTGCTGAATAATAATCTAATCTGCCACAGATGGCTCACAGAAGTAGAGTGGGATGGAAGGAAGAAAAAAAAAATCAAATAACTGTATCACTCTCCTTGCTCTTTTTAGAGTCTGCCACCTTCACAAAGCCTCTTGTAAGGCTGAGGAAATTATTTGCTCCCCAGTCTCTTAAAATTCAGAGGAGTCTTTCTAGCATATATTCTTGAAATTTTTAGTTAATTTCAAATTATTTTTAATTATTAATGCAGTTTGGAGATTGGTTACATTTATTGTTGGATGTGAACTTTTAAAACTGAAATAGAGGCTCTCCCAGCCCATCCATACAGTCAGAACTTAGGTTGCCTATACAGAAGGAAGCTGTCAAGGTTAACACCAAAGCTAATTAAATACTTTCATGGAGGGATCCCTGGGTGGCACAGTGGTTTAGTGCCTGCCTTTGGCCCAGGGCGCGATCCTGGAGACCCGGGATCAAATCCCACATCGGGCTCCCGGTGCATGGAGCCTGCTTCTTCCTCTGCCTATGTCTCTGCCTCTCTCTCTCTCTCTCTGCAAAAAAAAAAAAAAAAAAAACTTTCATGGAAAAACAATAAATCACAAGCCCATTTGGTACTTAAAAACTTCTTAGCGTCACAGTACAGAGATATTAAAAAATACTTCTGGTGGTTTTCTTTTTTTTTTTTTTAATATATCCCATTAAAATAAAAGATTTATTTATTTTAGAAAGCGAGCCACATGAACATGTGGTGGGGGGGAGAGGGAGAGAGAATTTTCAAGCAGGTTCCCTGCTGAGCATGGAGCCCTGAGTCTGAGGGCCCTAAGACCCTGAGATCTTGACCTAAGCCAAAATCAAGAATTAGCTGCTCAACACACTGAATTACTCAGGTGTACCCCCCCACACACCTTTCTTTTTCACTTTTGATGTTTTTTTTTTCTTAAGATTTTATTTATTCATGAGAGAGAGAGGGAGGCGCAGGGACACAGGCAGTGGGAGAAGCAGGCCTCATGGAGAGAGCCCGACGTGGGACTCGATCCCGGGTCTCCAGGATTACACCCTGGGCTGGGCGCTAAACCACTGAACCAACCAGGGCTACCCTTGATGGTTTTCTAAGTGAAGAAGAAACTACTCAAGTGGGTAGAGTCATTAAAGCACCAGCTCTTTGTGCTGGAGAAGATCATGATAAAAAGTCTCATAAAACTTGTTTGTTTTTGTGGAATACAAGTTTTGTTTACATTTATCTCTGACAGTGGAAAAAAAATAGTATCTGTAATTCAGTAACCATGTTGTAAGATTTTGAGGTTTAGGGATGGTGTGTCCATTTCTGTTGATGCTTCCTTAAATGGGATTTTTAATAAACTTATTTTGGAATCCTAAGCTTTGTTCCTTGATACTTTTTGAAGTGCTGATGGGTAGGTTTTTCTATTAGATAGATTTCCCTTCATCAATCTAAGCTTTGAAATTATTTGTGTTTTCCTGTTTTTTGTTTTTTTTAAGATTTTATTTATCCGAGAGAGAGAGAGGAGAGAGAGAGAGAGAGAGAGAAGAGACCAAGACACAGGCAGAGGGAGAAGCAGGCTCCATGCAGGGACCCTGACATGGGACTCCATCCTGAGTCTCCAGGGTCACTCCCTGGGCTGAAGGCGGCGCTAAACTTCTGAGCCACCCGGGCTGCCCTTTTCCTGGGTTTTTTAAGTTTCTTTGTGTATAATAGCAACTGTAGTCATCCATCAGAGAAGGATTTCTATTTCCTTTTATCTGATTGAGCAAGTGTCTTGAGAAAAAGGAAATGGATGGCAGTGAATTAGAGTGTTATGCTCTGTCAATCTTAGAAAATCTTTAGCAGGTGGCCAAAGAGAGAAAACCACAAAATCTGCTTCCAACCTTACTCCCTGTGCAATCCAGGTCACAAGATCCTCACTTCCCAACAGCTATCTTTTTTTGTTCTCAGGGCAAGAATGCTAAGAATGTTATAAAATCAACTAGTGTCCTTTGCCATGCTGCCTGGACAGGGAGACTTCTGGCCTCCTTCATGCAGTCATCAATTGTTTTCAGCTGTTACTGGACCAGAATCAAATCAGGCTTTGCCTGTGCCTTTCTTTGTACCAACAATGTTTGTTTGTTCATCAGGCCTGACTAAAGACTTAGCCCCTGTTGCTTGCTTCTGCTTCCTACTGAGCTCCATGTAAAGAGCAGCTCTGCCAGGGAGGGTCACCCTGGAGCATTATGGTCTTCAAAGCATCAGTGGAAGCATAAGTTTTCTCTAATTCAACTGGAAAAGACCTGGCCTGGGCATCAGATTCTGGAATTGGCCTGGTGTTATTTGCCTCATAATCAAGCAGTACCAAATTCTTTCACCTTTCGTGACCCTTAGTTTTCACATGTAAATACAGGTTGTGCCTTTAAAAATACTGTTGGGATATTCTAAAGTGACTACTGCATTATTGATGTTTCTCATAAGATTGAGAAAGCTCCAGTATGATAACCAGTTTGTGTGGTTTCTTGTAATAGCTGAACAGATTCTATAAGCATAAGGCTTAATAATGGAAACTACTTACATTAAAATGACTAGATTCAAAGATAAAATGACTAGATTCTCATTACAACTTATTTTTTTGAATAAGTACTAGGATTATATATTGAGAATGCTTTTGACACTTCAGTTTTTATTTTAGTTAGATCGATCATTGAAGTTTAAGATCACATGTACTGCTTTTTCAAAGATTGTATTTACTTCTAAGCAGCAGTTTTAGTAGTGATAAGAATCAGGTCTCTCTCTCTGTCTATATACTTTTTCCCCCTAGCTCAGTATATAACTCATTGTAAATGTCCAAAGAGCAGGGATGGAGTTTTACACAGAGGCAACATAGTGCATACTATGTGAGCCTTTACTTTGCTCCATTGCTTACTGGATGTGACCTTGGGCACGTTAGTAAACTCCTGTGTGCTTCATTGTTTTCATATGTAGGGTGGGTGAAGTGAAAATAATTAGGTAAATCCTTTCAGTGACTGTCTCTGAGTTTTGATATAGACATCCAATAAACTCCTATTGAGTAAATGGACAATCACTTTTCTTCTCTTATTTTATCTGTAAATGTAGTATACTTTATTTACTACTTTTATTTATTTTTGCCTGCACGGCCCTTTCCTGCTCTTTGCCTATTTCATTTGGCTAATGCTGTCTTGTTATTTTGTTTCTGAAGGAATCATTTAAGAATATCAGTGACTTTTTTTTAAGATTTTATTTATTCATGAGAGACACACAAAGAGAGACAGACAGACATAGGCAGAGGGAGAAGCTGGCTTCATGCAGGGAGCCCGATGTGGGACTCGATCCTGGGACTCCAGGATCACAATCTGAGCAAAGTCAGACACCTAACTGCTGAGCCATCCAGGCGTCCCTATTAATGACATTTCTGACGATTTTTTTGTAATAGAGGTGTCCTTCAACTGATATGATATAATCTTTAGGGCAGCCAGTATAAGTAGCCAACTGCAGCCTTTTCTATTTGCCATCCTATGGCATTTCTGGTTTAGCTGAGGTAGTAAGTACTGTACTAAATGTTTTTCTGGAAAAGAAGGGATTATGTGCTCTGTTTGCTGATTATTAATGCTACATTAATGTTAAAATTTCAATTAGATAATCAGCTTTTAAAAATCTTAGAAGCATAGGTCAGAACATTTGTGCTGAATACTTACTGTACTTAGAAGATGTATCTCTTCTATTGGCATTCCACCTTTCTTTTGGGTAAGTTAACATACATGCTGTCCAGTCTTAATTTTATTCATTTTAAAAGTCAGGACTAATGGTGTGAATAACCATAAATATAGGTTTACTTCCACAAAAATCTCTGAAGTTTTTAATTGAAGTATGTAGCAGTGTCCACAGATCATAGGGGTATAATTCAGTGTGTTTTCACAGACGGAAAATTCCAGTGTAACTAGCACCCAGACCAAGAAACAGAACATTACCAATACCTCCAGAAGTTCCCCCACGTAACCCCTTCAAATGATCCTCATAAAAGTGTTGTCTCTATTTGTATTTTTAATTCACTTTATTTTTATTTATTTATTTTTAATTCACTTTATTTTTAAAACAAACTTACTTATGTCTTAGTAATAATTTGCAATCCCTTGATCCCATGTCAGCTAACCATGGGCTGAAGCTGGAAGGGAGGAGAAAGGTTGGCATAGTATATAAAAGTATGTAGGGCAGAAGGGAAGCATGTCTTGATTAAAAATTTGTCATGGTTTGAATGGTCTAGATATAGGTAATTAGGGGTTAATTTGAATTCAATACTAGAGGAAAAAATTACTTTCCTTTTTTTTTTTAAATCTGCTTTCTGTGTTTTTGTTGAAAAATCACTAAATATAAAAAGTAGAGTATTTAGAGGGTCAAGGATCCTGAAGTTGAAAGTGAAAATGAAACAGAACTTTGACAAAATACTTTCATGTGAGTGTGTACGTGGTATTGTTTTTTAGTCACTATGTATGAATGAGAATACTGCTTAGATATACGAACAGATTTCTTTCCTTCTGTATTTCTGAGGACTTTCTATGAAAAGGGAAATTGAATGGAACTAGAAGATACTGTGCTAAGTGAAATAAGTCAGTCACAGAAAGACAAATACTATGATTTCACTTATGTGGAATTTAAGAAACAAACAGATGAACATAGGGGAAGGGAAGGAAAGATTAAAAAAAAGATGAAAATTGATGGGGAGGCAAACCATGGGAAGGCAAGTCTAGGAAACCGGGCGTTGCTGGAGGGGAGGTGGGGGGAGGGGATTACTGAGTGATGGGCATTAAGGAGGGCACTTGATGTAATGAGCACTGGGTATTATATGCAGCTGATGAATCACTAAATTCTAAAACTAATTTCAAAAAACAAAGCTGAAATCGAAAAGAATTGGCTGATGGAAATTAAAGCAGACAGGCAAATGGGAATGTGCACTCCCCCACCCCCCTACACTGAGTGAACTCTAGGAGACCAAATGATGTGTGTAAATAAGGCTGTGCCTGGATGCAAAGGAGAGACCTAAGGCTGGGATTTAGGAATCTGGGCTTTTTGTCCCAGTCTGCCCAATTGTGTGATTTTAAGCAAGTCCGTGAACTTAGGTCCCCTTCTGCTTTTGTGAAATAGGTTATGTTACCTGTTTACCTTGGCTTGGGGCATGGTGGCAGGGTAAAATGAGATAATAGAATTTTGCGAAATTTAAAGGCACTAAACAATTTTATGGAGATGGAATGGTTGGGTTGGATTAGTCAGCATAGAAAAAGGAATGTTGATGAGAACATTCTTTAATACTTAGCTCTCTTGGCTCTAAATCTAAAATCATTAGATATTTTTTGTGATTGAAAATATTTGGTTTCTCAAGTAGATCTCCTCATTACCAAAGAGATATCTTGAGCTGACAAAAGTTTGTCATTTGTAGTTGATGGTAGTTTAATACATTTCTGGTTTACAAATTACAATTATAAAAATATTCTAAGTATTTGAATGGTGTGAATAGATTTACTCTGGATGACCTGGTAAAATCCTATTTCAGACCTAATCTGGGAGCCTGCAAGTGACAGCTGCCTGCGAGGTCCTTAGAAAACTTGGCCTGGAGGAGAACACATGAAAGAAAGGTTTGTTTTTGCTGAATATAATTTATGAAAGTGTTTAAAAATAAGAGTATAATTGTAATGCACAAAGGATTGTTTTCTTTTTCCCCTTTCAGAACCCCAAGAGGCTTTGTTTTCTGTGAAAAAGTATTTCTATACGGTTGCTCCAATGACAGAGTTACCTGCACCCCTGTCCTACTTCCAGAATGCACAGATGTCCGAAGACAACCACTTGAGCAATACTGTACGTAGCCAGGTACAGTGTCAGCCTCTAAAACTGCCCTTGCCAAACTCTGGATTCAGTGATCATCTTCCCTCATCTTTAGTGGAGACTGAGGGGACTGAGCAGGCTTTCTTTACTTTTCCAACTTTACCTATTTGCTGAACTTCAACTGATGCCAAAGCATTGTGCCACTTAATGCTGGGGACACAAGACTGCGTGAGACATGGGTGTTGATACAGTTCCTCCCTGCCTCAGATATCACCTCCTCCATTTAAGCCTTCTCCAGCTTCCCCAGCTATTATTTTACCTATCTTGCTCTTACTTGTCCATGGGCTGAGTACATTTTATTTACTTTTATTTTTTCACTATCCTTCATGGTTCCTGACAGTGCCCAGTAAATGCTCATTGACGGAATGAACGCACAGTGATGAGTGCAAGGCTAAGAATAGAAGTCCTAAGAGAATTCAAGGGAGAGAATCAAGAAAGGCGTGTAACCAACCAGTGGCCTGAGACACAGACATCAAATCTACCCTTGACTCTGTTAGCTAATCCTTACAGATTGAATGTAGACTCCACAGGTGGCCTGTGAGATAGTTGGCTGGGAAATGGGTAGGATTTTTAGACGTGGAGCCAGAATTGTGGGGAACACAAGGCCAACTGTAAGCTACGCAGCCTGCTAGGGACTGTAAGGGATCCGACCCGGTTGGATGGGGTGGGGTCAAACTTTCCTTTATTAGAACCAGAGGGCAAAACCACTGGTAGAAGGAAGTAGGTTCTTGGTCAATTAAAAAAAAAAAAAAAGAATTGTCTCACAATTTACTGTGCATCTGAAAGGGTGTGGACTGCCTTATGGTATAGTGTTATCTTGTCACAAACAGCTGTCAGTCACAAAGGCTGGAAGACTACCAACCAAATCTGCAGAGGGTTAGTCTATGGAATGAGCAGTGAACTAGAGCACCAACTAGATGGCCTGGAAGGTCCCTTCACACTAATATTTAAAATTCCAATTAAGGGTCAGAATGTGAGGAGGAAGGCTTCACAAAGTAGGCTTTGATGGATGGATGAGATTAGACTAGAGCAAACTGGGATGTCATCACTGATAGAAGAAATAACGCTAGTGAAGGAAGAATTTCCTAGAATATAAACAGGGAGGCTGTATCCAGAGATATGTCATCAGAAGCAGATCACATTGTACTGCCAGACCATTTTTAATCAAGTGAAATCAAGTTAAAATGATTATCAGGGGAAGCCCTGAAAGGAAACATAAGATGAAAAGGGTAGTATGTAACCTGAGGGGTGTTTGGGGGAAGGCAGAGATGAGGAGCTGTTGCCTGGGTACTTGGTGGATAATGGGTGTTACAAAGACTGATTTTTGTGGCAGCAGACTTGTAACAACAGCTTGATTTGCTCTGTTTTTGCTATTTCCTGGGAATATCTTTTTGAAAAGTTAGGATGAGGCCAAATTATGAAGTTCTTTGGTAGTTTGGATACTACAGACTTTGTAATCATTTTTAAACTGTTACTTAGAGGGAAAGTGGGGGTAGCTTTGACTTAGTCTCTGGGTACCCCTTCCTTAACTAGAGCAGCTCCTATTAATCTTTTTACATATTGATCTTCTGTGGATCCATTTGAACAAAAGATTCCACAACTAACAAATTTTGAAAACAACAGCAACAAAAAAAACACAGGTGTATGTCACCTATCTGTCCCAAACCTCCCAAAGGTCTCTCATCTCAGAATAAAATCTGGTCTGAGGTCTTATTTTAACCTTATCCTCCTGTGCCATCTCTGTCTTCCTCCCTCACTGATTTCTCTGTTCTGTCTCTGGGTCCTGGATTATTCTCCCAGTCTTCTCATATGGCTCCCTTCACTTGATTTATTTAGGTCACCTCATCAGCGAGGCCTTGCCTTCCTCAATTCCCCTTTCCTTCCCTGCCAGCCCTTATACTCTGACTCTGCTTTACTTTTACATTAGCACTTATCAGTATTTCTGGCATGCTACTGACTTGATGTGTTTACCTGCCTCCTTCTACTGTGGAAACCTGTTTTCCTCAGTTCCAAGAACACTGCTTGGCACATAGTGAGTTCTCCATTGTTGATGCAGAATTGCTTATATGCCTCACACTCAGGTTTTGTGGGGCTTTCATGGTATTTTTTTTTGTTTGCCCCCCCCTTTATACCTTAGTGACTGATAAATTGAAATAAATTGAATATTTCCTCTGTAAATAATTGTACAGAGGAAGTACAATTGACACAGGATTTTTATTGATAACTGAATGTACTCATGTAGTTTTAGTAAGTCTTAGTGCTAATGTTCTCTGTGGTACCTTCCAGATCTTATAGGGCATCACTGCCTAGAAAATCAGGCCTGATTTATTTAATTTTAACCTAGCCATTGATAATGTGATATCGAATAAGATTATCTTTTATTTATCTTCTCAAAAGTGTCTTCTACAACTTAAAAGATCTTCTATATACATTCTCCTACTTCCCAGTTACCATGGGATAGGTATTATTCCTGTTTTATTTTAAGATTTACTTATTTAATTGGGGGAGGTGGAGAGAGAGCAGGGGGCAGGGTGGAGGGAGGAGGAGAGAATCCTCCAGTCAGCTCTCTGCTGAATGTGGAGCCCTGAGGCAGGGCTTAATCTCAGGACCCTGAAATCATGACCTGAGCTGAAATCAAGAGTCAGACACTTAACCAACTAGCCACCCAGGCAGGTGCCCTTGTTCCCTTTTAATAGTTTAAATGCTTGTCCAGGATCACATAGAAAATTAAATGACAGACCTGGAACATGAAATGTGCTTTCTAATTTCAAACTTCCTCTAATGTTCTTTCTTTGTTCCAATGTCTCTTACCCAGGAGAAATGTTACATAATACTGAAAGGAGATATTGTATGAAAAAATTCGGGGGAAAGAAAATACTAAGTCTGTATATTCATTTTGCACCAGTGTACTTTAAAAAAAATACAAAGAAAAAGGAAAAGAATCTCATTGTTAAGGTTTTTAGCTATAAAGAAGCCATTGTGTATATGCTTTGGTTATGAAAAAATGAGGGTAAGTCCAAATTTAAATTGAATGTAGATGACTGTTTTCATGGATTAATTGAAAGCAGCTCTTTTATTTCTCCTCTTGGATACTGGGTTTTATTAAATACAAGCACATGAAGACAAGCCTCTGCAGGCATAAAAACTCCTTATCAGGCTTATTTCTTCTTTATTTGCTCAGTGGCTAGTTGAGAAGTCAAGGAAATTGAGAGATGTGGAAAGTTTCTTTCCACACTGTTCAAGAAAGGAAACTAAGATATTGAATGTTGTCAGTGTGTTGGACTCTGAAAGGTACTGTCACAAATGTTATGTTTTGGGAACATTCATCATAAGAGAGCAGATTTTCCTTCGGTCTTCCCCTCCTTTGAATTAAAGTTCTCTAATAAGGTGCTTATCTATGAATATATACTCTAGAGTATACAACAGGCTGTTTACATTAAATATTACAAAAATAAATGAACATTCATTTAAAAATATTTTTGAAACTGGAAAGAGTAACTTTCCTACAGAATTTAACCAGTATCAATATAAAGAAGTGGACTTTCTATTCTTTTCCTCTACTCAGTATCTTCCTCAAAGTCAGGAGTATTCCATTATGCGGCAATCATTTGAGTTTGGGAAAAACAAATGAGGCTAACCAGAATTGAAAACTGTTCAAGAATACGGATGATTCGCATTTAGGGGTTGTGGCTGAGTGACACATAAATAGGTCCTTCAAAAGAAAGAACTAACTTATACCTGGCAGGGGAGATACCATGATCACGAAGGTGGTTTTCCCAGGGCGAGGCTTATCCATTGCACTCCGGATGTGCTGACCCCTGCGATTTCCCCAAATGTGGGAAACTCGACTGCATAATTTGTGGTAGTGGGGGACTGCGTTCGCGCTTTCCCCTGGTAATTCCGGTGGCTAAGATCAGACCTTGCTTCTAGCTGCGTGCGCGTCGGAGGGCTCGCGCATCGTTCCTCGATCCTTCTCGTTGTTACGAGTTATCTTTGGGGCCTTTGCGCGCTCCCCGTGTTGTCCTTGTGATCACCCAGCAAGGTGCTCGCTTTCGGTTGTGTCTGTATCTGGCGAAGAACTTCTTTACTCGGGGTGCCTGGGTGGTTAAGCGGTGACCGGGTCTGCCTCGACCCACGGCCTGACTCTGGACTCCTGGACTCCGGGATTGAAAGCCACGTCGGGCTCCCAGCACGGACGGAGCCCGCCTCTCTCTGGGTTCCTCAACAATAAAGAAATAATATCCTTTAAAAAAAAAAAAAGAAAGAACTAACTTTGATCTAGTTGTAATTTGAAACAGCTATGTGTTAGTTGGTTTCAGTCATTTAATTCTTAGTACCTCATTTTTCCCATCTGTACAATTAAAATGATTTACTAGATAAATTCAGCAGTTTTGTTGTGACCAGGAGTTAGTGTTGCTAGCTGTCCTGGTATGCCTGAGACTAAGAGGTCCCTAGAACACAAGACTTTCAGTTTAAAACTAGGACAGTCCTGAGAAAATAGGATCAAGTTGATTACCCTATCAGAAGTATAATGAAATTGAAATTATTTTGGATCTGATTAAACCAGTCTAAATCAATTATATGACTTTGTTGTGTAACTTCAAGTATTATTGCAATGATACATTGTTCATGTTCAAAGAGAATATTTAACATTTAAAACATTTTCTCTTTCCGGAAGTGAAATGTTGCCCATGACTTCATTCTTCTTCCATCCTTAGCAGATACATGATGGGCTTCCTTAGCCCAGAGATGTTTTCCTTTGGTAGCCTACTATCACATTCACAATACAGGGAATTTAAGTTTGATGAGATTAGTCAGAGAGCTGAAAAATAATGTTTTTTTTTTTTTAACCCAAATATTTATTTCTCAAAAAAAAATTTTGGTGAAATAATTTAAGGCATATATAGGAAGTATGTAATAAGCACCGATGTACCTACCACACAACATCTTATTTGCTGTGTATGCTTTGTTGTTTTTGAGGAGTATTTTCACTAAGCTTTTTCTGTTTCTGTTACATATTGAACCGACAGGAAGCAAAATCCTAACAAAACAAGATTTTGCAATTAATTTGGACAGATGGCCTAGTTATATAACAAAAAGAAATTACAGATAAAATTGAAGCACCTCTCCCACATTCTTTTTTTCCCAGAATAGTAGTATAGTATATGAACATAAATAATATTTAATATATCATTCTGCATGTTTTTTTTTTCATTCTGCATGTTTTGAAAGTGTTTGTGAAGTATATGTGTTTGTATGTGAAAGTTGCAGAAGAAAATCCCCACATTTTTTAAATGTATGGGTATGTGTTGCAGAAGAGACATGATTTTAGAATTTATGTATATAAATGCATATAGCTCTATTTTTCATTTTCTATTTTGTAAATATATAAAAATGTATCTTTGGTTATAAATATTTAGTAGTTTCCAGTTTTTCATAGTAACCAACAGTGTTGCAGTAACATTCTGATTCATTAATCCTTCTGCCCGTGTGTGCGTTTCTCAATGATAATTGCTGTGATTGGGTATATGGATCTATGGATCTTTTTTTTTTTTTTTTAAAGATTTTATTTATTTATTCATGAGAGAGACATACACACACACGGAGGCAGAGACACAGGCAGAGGGAGACGCAGGCTCCATGCAGGGAGCCCGACGTGGGACTCGATCCTGGGTCTCCAGGATCACACCCTGGGCCAAAGGCAGGGGTAAACCGCTGAGCCACCCAGAGATCCCCTGGATCTATGGATCTTAAACTATATTAGAGATTACCAGTATGCTTTCCAAAGTGGTTATATATCAAGAGCATACAGCAGTTTTCCTTTTTTTAACATCCTGACCAATTTTTGGTATTGTGTTAGTGTGTGTCAGTTGGGTGAGTTTGAAACGACCCCGCATGTTGTTTTAATTGTATTTCCCTAAATTCTAATAAGGTGGAAACTTTTTCCTTATGCTTTTTTTTTTAAAGATTTTATTTAAAAAATTTTTTTAAAAGATTTTATTATTCATGAGAGACACGGGGCACAGGGGGCACGAAGCAGAGACATAGGCAGAGGGAGAAGCAGGCTCCATGCAGGGAGCCCCATGTGGGACTTGATCCCAGGACCGCGGGATCACATCCTGAGCCAAAGGCAGTTGCTCAACCGCTGAGCCAACCAGGCAGCCCTTGGTTGTCTTTTTCTTAGTGATTTTGTTGGAATGTATATTTTGATGCTAATCTCATGTTGGCTATGTGCTTTTCAGATATTTTTTCCAGGACTGTAGCTTCAGTTTGTTTATGGTGCATAGTTGAAATGTTTTAAGTTGGCGAATTATTCTTTCCTTTTAAAAGTGAAATTTATTTGTATTTTTTCAATTAGAAATAGATTAAGAAAAATACATAGTATTATATATACGAGCAGCCCTGAATATGAAAAAGCTTTTCCATCTCTTATAAAGGAAGACTGAACTAAACTAATATGCATGACACTGCAGTATAGTCCAACTAATATTTAGCTGTTCCATTCATTGTTTTACATCTGTATCAGAAAAATAAAACAAGGGCAGCCCGGGTGGCTCAGCGGTTTAGCGCCGCGTTCAGCCCAGGGCCTGATCCTGGAGACCTGGGATCGAGTCCCACATCGGGCTTCGTGCATGGAGCCTGCTTCTCCCTCTGCCTGTGTCTCTGCCTCTCTCTCTGTTTCTGTCATGAATAATAAATATAAATAAATAAAATCTTAAAAAAAAAGAAAAAGAAAACAAGGAGAATAACGGTGATGGCGATTTTTCCCTTTTATTTTTTCCAGATGTTCTTTAGTATAGTTATCTCTTAATTAAAAAAAAAACTTTATTTTTAAATTTTTGTTATTTTTTTAAGGATTTATTTATTTATTTTAGAGAGAGTGAATGGGTGAAGGGGCAGAGGAGTCTTTTTTCCCCAGATTTATTTATTTATTTTACAGAGAAACAGCACGGTGAGTGGAGGGGTGGAGGGAGAGAATATTAAGCAGACTCTCCACTAAATGTGGAGCCCAATGTGGGGGCTTGATCCCACGACCCTGAGATCACGACCCGAGCCAAAACCAAGACACAGGTGGTTAACCAACTGTGCCACCCAAGCATTCCTTAAAAGAAAACTTTTTTTTTTTTTAAGATTTTATTTATTTATTCATGAGAGACAGAGAGAGAGAGAGAGAGAGGCACACAGGCAGAGGGAGAGGCAGGCTCAGTGCAGGGAGCCTGGTGTGGGACTCGATCCCAGGTCTCCAGGATCACACCCTGGGCTGAAGGTGGTGCTAAACCTGTTGAGCTACCCGGGCTGCCCAAGAAAACTATTTTTAAAAGAAATTTTTTTAATGTGAAGAAAGGTTGCAAAAGGACAATAGGCTTTTTGGGGGAATGTCAGTGGAAAGGGGCGAAGCATTCAAGGTTCTCCATGATGAGTGACTAAGAGTAGTAGGAGAATTAGAGTAACTTATGTAAAAGAAATCAAACAGGCATGATAGCTTGGGGTCTTTGAAAGGGCCTATATTGATCATTGGAGTTTATATTATATCCTTGAGGTATGTTGTCTGTCTCCACTTTAAATAACTGACATATTTAAAGTGCAGTTTAGAAAATTTTACTCAACAAGAAGTTTTTGGACTTAACCTTTAAGCTTTAATTATCTACAAAATTAATGCATATAAAGCATCTTAATTCCTACTGATAACAGATAAGAGGAGTTGCATCATTCTTACCTTTTCACTTCAGAAATGTTTACTATTTCATGCTTGTTGACCTCACCTAGGTTGTAAAATCCCTAAAGGCAGAACTTTATTCATGTTTCTGAGCTGCCTTTGGAGTTTATGGATCACTCAGTATCTTTAAACCAATTCCATACAAGTCATACAAGCAGAACAAAGGGGCTTGGTGCAGGGGGTTAAAAGAAAGAATATTTTTAAGTTTTGTGTCTGCAAATAAAAATCTGAAGTGAATCTTACTCATTGCTTAAGGACTTCAGCTTTTGTGTGAGAGGGTTCTCTGGGCTTCATGTTCTCTGGACACACTTCTCCGTCATCTTTTATCACGATTCTTGCTGCCGTGTACTACTATCACACTGTGGGCAGAGCTCCAGTTTTTATGTAGAACAGCTGTCAAACATTAGTTCAGTATGTCACAAGAACTAGGTGGAGAATTCATTTTTATTTTTCCCCTCAAGAAAGTGTGCCTGCTTCCTTAGAGATGGCATTCAGTCAGAAATTTTACTTCTTTCCATTAGTTTACCCTCACCACCTCTAACTAGAAGCTAACTTGGACTTCATGTTTGTTTTTGCTGTTGGTTGGCTATGTCTATAGGGACTGGAGACTAGGAGGTAATGACTTAACTATTTCTGACAAAAGCCAAAGCTTACAGATTGTGAAATAATTGAAGTTTGTGATTTCCTAAATGTATTATATAGGTTGGATATTAAAGTGGCTCTAACAAGAACATTATTTGCTCCTTTTTCTGTAGTTTGTGATCTGTCATAATCTTTAGGTTTACTGTACCTATTAAAAAGAGTTTGTAAGGTTTTATTTTTCCGGTGCAAAATTTTGATGGGTACAGCTCTTTTCCCTTGACTTGTTTTTATTTGCCAGAAGTCAGTCTCCATTTCAGCTGACATGATAGTAATATACTAAAACTAGAGGAAATTGAAAATATAAACTTCAGAATAGTGAAAATTTATATTTTGATTTTGTGGAGACTTACACCTTTTATGTAGATTAGCTGAGACCTTTTCTAAGACACAAAAAATAGATTTTTTAAAAAGTAAGACTTAAGATTTGTTTATATTGTTAATTAACTTTTTAAAAATGTGTATTAGAGCAGTGATTTTTCAAACCTCGTGTACATTGGAATCCCCTTAAAGAGCTGTTAATAGAAATTCTCTGGCTCCCCAAACCCAAAGTTACTGATTCTGTTAGTCTGAGGTGGGGCCACAGAATTTGCATTTCTGACCCATTCTCAGATCTTATCAATACTTTTGGTCTAGGTTTTGGGAACCAGTATATTTGAGTAAAGAAATAAAGTGAAAGTGACCTTAGTGAAAAATGATTAGATTTATAAGTTGACTATTCAATATTTTTATTCATATTATTCTGACCCAAATTTCCTAGACCATAAAGAAATTGTCAGCAGCCTTTTTGACTTATAATAGGAAAAAAATAAGCCATTTTTATAACTAAAAAAGAAGCTTTAAAGTAGTAATCCATTGAGAGATCAATAATGATTCTCTATATAAAGCAATTGCTGAAGAAAACTTGTGTTAAGTCCATTACCTTCAACTGCTAAATTTATAGCATTAAAGTATGTTTGGTCTTGGGGTGTGTGGGTGGCTCATTCAGTTAAGCCTCCAACTCTTTCCAAGAGCCTCCAAGACTCTTCAGGTCTTGATCTCAGAGTTGTGAGTTCAAACCTCACATAGGGGGAAAAAAGCCCCAGTTTAAAAAAAAAAAAAATATATATATATATATATATATATGTTTAGTCATTATAAATGAAGGTTATCTGCATTGTTTTTTTTTAATTTAAAACATTAAATGCAAAGAACTTTATTAAATTGTTAGCAAACCATAGACTGGCAGAACTAACTTTATTAAATGATAATGGGTCACTTTTTTTAAGTGTGAGAAATTCTATAAAATTAAACAGTGGACAGATCTATAAGCTGTTTAGTGTTTAAGTACTTGGGACCTTGAGAAAATAAATGAAAGGAGTGATCTAAATTTAAACTGAATCGGGCCCACTAAGCCTTTGAGAGTGTTATTATAGTATTTATAGTAATGAATCTGATTTCCTAGGTATGTCAAAGTGAAGTAAGGAGAAAGAAAACAGTCTCCATGACTTCCAGAGGAAAATGCTTGGTTCTGCATGAGAGTGGTCAGAAATCCTGGGGACAGATCTTAAGAGTTTGTTAAAAACAAACCAGCAAAAAACACCCTAAGTTCAAGCATAACACAACAACCCCATAAATATTAAATGTTTTCTTTAAAAGTTGTATCAGCTCTTCAGGGAAATGACAGCCTTCCTTTCTGTTAGAGTAACGGGTTAAAGCTCTAACTTCAGGGAATCCTGAAGCTTGGCCAATCATGAACTTGGCCAGGTGCTGGATGGAATTCTGTGTGTTGTTGGAAACATGTTGCCTATGATTAATAAATATTTTCAAGTGTTCCACATAAGTTGCCAGTTCTTCAGTTAAGCTTCTCTTCTAGTTTTTCATATAGTACAGGCTCAGGAGCTTCACATTTCTAAATGTAGAAATCCAAACAGTATCTAATAGGATAGTCTTATAGGATTGTTGCTTTTTGTTATAAATAAATATTCATTTTAAGTAAATAAATAATATGCAGACAGCATATCAGCATACTGAAATGTGTTGTAACTTTTTAGGCATGGTGACAGTTATTACATGGAAGTGTAAACATGAAGTAGTAATATTAGATTAAGAAAGCAGGACATGATATTTGTGAACATTCATTGTAACTGTGTAATTATGTTGAAAAATCATTAGGTTTTGGGGTATAATAAGTTATTTTCCTCAAAATCATTACATTCATATTCAGTAATATAAAATTATAAACTTAAGTGTGGCAATAAACAACCATGAATAAAGTAAAAAAATAAACTGGCACAGGCTTTATAATGCATACTGACAGGTATATCTTAAGATACAAAGAATTCTTACAAAGTCAAAAGGAACATAAACAACCCAGTAACAGCATTGCCAAAAGATATGAGCAATATATAAGGAAGAGGAAGAAGAAATATAAATGTCAATAAATATATGAAAAGACTAGTTGATCAGCCTTCCTAATAATAAGAAACAGAAATGAAAAGGTTTTGTTTTTACCTACCAGTGAGCAAGGATTAAAACCCATTGCAAGTGGCTCAGTCAGTACAACCTGTGACTCTGGATCTCTGGGTTGTAAGTTTAAGCCCCACATTGGGTATAGTGATTATTTCTAAAAAATAAAATCTTAAGAAAAAAAACATTGCTACCAAAGGTCGGGGGAAATAGGCATTGACATGTGCTGCTCATGGGAGTTTAATTTCTTTTTATTTGGAGGCAAGTTGTCAAGTCTGCAGATACACAGGCCTTTTGGAAATAATTTGGCAATTAAGTCTAAAAATGCATGTACCTTTGACTTAGGATTTCCACTTTTAGAATTTTATCCTATAAAAATATTACCACAAGAATGCCAAAAAATGTAGACAGACATATTTGATGAAATATTATGTGTAACAATGAGAATTTTGAGATCATTTCAATCTTAGGTTACTTATGGTTTATCTAGTCAGTACTATAAGGTAATGGTTAATAGGATTTGACAAACTCTGAATTAGAATTGCTGCTGTAGACCTTCTTAGCTCTCTGATTTTGGCAAATTATCTGGCCTTGAAGCTTTAGTTTCTTTATCTGTTAAATGAAGTTTATAATATTAATGAACTCAAAGTTTATTACTCACCTGAAGTGCTTAGCATAGTGTCTAGCACATACATGGGTCAATAAATCTTAGCAGTTATTATCATCAGTGTCATTACTGTGCTGCTATTATAGTAGTTAAGATTGAGGTTTAATATTACTGGCATAGAAAGGTATTATCTGATGTATTATTAAGCATAATCAAATTATAGAACATGGCTTTAAAAAAATCTAGAAGTATGGGTGCTTGGCTGCTTCAGTCAGTAGAGCATGTGCCTCTTGAACTCTGTGTTGTGAGTTTAAGTCCTACATTGGGTGTAGAGCTTACTTAAAAAAAAACAAAATTAAATCTAAAAATACTTAAGATTGCTCACCATGTTCCTTTTGTGGGGCGAGGATTAGGGAGGACACCATGTTCGAAACAAAAGTTTGTGACACTTCTTAAAACTTCTAAAAAATGTTTATTTTGTTTATAATCTTTTAATTATAAAAATAAGACTAAAAAAAGGTAAGCAGAAAATAAGATTTAAAAACAACAAGTACTACACTGTATTTAAAACATCTCCACAATTTTTGCTGCTTGAGAAATATTCTCCTTTGCTTGAGGTCCTGCTTTTGGTGGCTGGACTTGTGTTTGCATCATGTTTTAAAGTAAGGAGAAGGGGGCAGCCCTGGTGGCTTAGCGATTTAGCGCCGCCTTCAGCCCAGGATCGAGTCCCACGTCGGGCTCCCTGCGTGGAGACTGCTTCTCCCTCTGCCTGTGTGTGTGTCTCTAATAAATAAATGAAATCTAAAAAAAATTTTTTTTAAGGAGAAGGAGAAAGAATTAAAACGAAGCCTCTGACTTAGTGGTGTAGGAGTCCTGGGGAATCTGGTTTCATAGGAACTGACTTCCCACATACTTAACCACTTCCCATAGGACTCCACCCTCCCTGACACTTACAACATTTATATAGTGAGTAATCCTTCCTTCTGCCACTGAAATGAAATCATTTATAATGGCTACAGCACTTTTTTTTCTAAACCTTAAAAATAGCTTTTAAAGGCAAAAACTATGGAGGCAGTAAAAAGATCAGTGGTTGCCCAGAGTTGTAATAGGGAAGGGAGAGATAAATAGGCAGAATTCAGAGGAATTTTAGGACAGTGGGAACTATTCCATATGGTACTATGATGGATACATGTTATTATACATTTTTCAAAACCCATGGAATGTGTAACATCAAGAATGAACCCTAACATAAACTATGGACTTTGGGTGATAATGGCATGTAAATATAGACTTGATTGTAGAAGTGTACCAGTCTGGTGTAGGATGGTGATAGCAGTGGGGGTGGGGGTAGTGGCAGCTATGTGGGGGAAGGGTATAAGTGAACTCTCCTTGTGCTCAGTTTTGCTGTGAACCTAAAACGTCTCCAAAAAGTAGTCTTTTTTTTAAACTTATTTATTTATTATTTATGAGAGACATATATATATATATAGAGAGAGAGAGGCAGAGACACAGGAGGAGGGAGAAGCAGGCTCCATGCCGGGAACCTGACATGGGACTCGATCCCGGGACCCCAGGATCATGCCCTGGGCCAAAGGCAGGCGCTAAACCGCTGAACCACCCAGGGATCCCCGTCTTTTTTTTTTTTTTTTAAGCCAGTAATGACCCAGCAAGCTACATACACAGAAGCCCCTTATATTCTTAATCTTTAGAGGTATATGCTAAAATATTTAGGAAGGAAATGATATGTCCGAATTTGCCTCAGAATAATACTAGAGGGGGCAAGGTGTATGGGAAAGTAAGTGGAATAAGATTAGCCCCGAGCTGATAGTAATTGAAGCTATGAGTAAAGTGCACATGGGACTTCATTTTACGCTTCTGACGGTATTTGTCTTAACTTTTTCCATAATAAAAAAAGTTTTTTTAAAAAATTAGCTTTAAAAATAATGCTAAGTCATCATACTAATATTTAGCTGCCAGGATTTTCCATTTTGGAAATCTCTTGGTAGTTCTAGTGTCAGCTAATAGTTTCAGAGCACCTATACAGCCCTTTTGAGCAAAGACACTTTTTTTTAATTGAAGTATAATTGGCATTCAGTAAACCACCTATACTTAAAGTATACAATTTGATACATTTTGATATTTGTATATATACCCTTAAAACCACCACAGCAGTCAAGATAATGAGCTTAATCACTCCCCAAGCTTCCTCACATTTCTTTGCAGTTTGTCTCTTTTGCCTCTCTGCAGCTACTGCTCATCCCTAGGCAACTACTGATAAAGTTTTTATCGCCATCGTCTAGTTTTCATTTCCTAGACTTTTGTACAATTGAAATCATATAGTGTATACTCTTTGGCTTCTTTCATTTAGTCAAATTATTTTGAGATTTCACCAGTGGCATAGCATGTATCAATAGTTTATTCTTTTTTACTGCTGAGTTGTATTCCATTATATGGATATACTACAGTTTTTTATCCATTTACTTGTTCATGGGTACTCATGTTGTTTCCAGTTTGAAGTTGTTACCAGTAAGGCTGTTATGGACATTCATGAATACATATGCTTTCGTTTATTTTGAGCAAATACCTAAGAGTAGAATATGATCCAATTGAATAGAGGTATATTTAACTTTTTAAGATACTGCCAAAAAATTTTCCAAATTTGTAGATTGCTGTACCTGCATTGTATAAGAGTTCTAGTTCTTATGCTTTTTTTTTTTTTTAATTTTTTTTTTTTTTTTTTTTTTATTTATGATAGTCACAGAGAGAGAAAGAGAGGCAGGGACATAGGCAGAGGAAGAAGCAGGCTCCATGCACCGGGAGCCTGACGTGGGATTCGATCCCGGGTCTCCAGGATCGCGCCCTGGGCCAAAGGCAGGCGCCAAACCGCTGCGCCACCCAGGGATCCCTCTTATGCTTCTTGATACACTTGGTGCAGTCTTTTTACTTTTCTAGCCATTTGAGAGGGTATGTAGTAATATCTCTTTGTGGTTTTAATTTACATTTTTTTGAATAATGATGTTAAGTATCTTTTCATGTGCTTACTGATATCTTTGGTGAATTGTCTGTTCCAAACTCTTTCCCAATTTTTAAATTGAGTACTTTGTTTTCTTAGTGAATTTTGAGAGTTCTTTATATATTGTGGATAAGTCCTCTATAATATATATGCTTTACAAATATTTTCTCCCAGTTTATGTCTTGTCTTTTTATTTTCTTAACAGTATTTTTTTTGAGAAGTGGGAATAGGTCAGTTTAGATATTGATGGAAGTCTCTATCAGTTTTTTCTTTTGTGGCTCTTTTTTGGGTGTCATCTAATTGGATCATTTGATAATTGTTTTTAATCTTTTGTCTATAATAGCCACACCATTTTACATTCCCACCAGTAGTGCACAAGGGTTTCAGTTTCTTTGCATCCTCACTAATCCTTTTTATTTTTATTTTTTTTAATTTTTAAAAATATTTTATTTGTGAGAGACACAGAAAGGCAGAGACATAGGCAGAGAGAGAAGCAGTCTTCCCCCACAGGGAGCCCAGTTCAGGACTTGATCCCAGGACCCTGGGATCACTAACTGAGCCAAAGGCAGACAATCAACTGAGCCACCCAGGTGCCCCACTTTTATTTTTTTGATAGTAGCCATCCTAATGGGTATAACATGGTATCTTACTGTCATTTTGATTTTTATTCTCTAATGATTAGTGATCTTGAACATCTTTTCATATGCTTATTGGTCTTTTGTATATGTCCTTTGGAAAAATATCTATTTAAGTCCTTTGCCCATTTTAAAATCAGATTATTTGTTTTTTGTTATTGAGCTGTAAGAGTTCTTTATGTATTCTGGATATTTACCCCTTATCAGATACATGATTTGCAGATATTTTCTCCTACTGTGTGATTTCCTTTTTACTCTGTTGATTGTTTCTTTGATACAAAGAGGTTTTAAAGTTTGATATAGTCTTGTCTATCTGCTTTTGTTCTTTAATTTCTCTTAGCACATATTTTGTCATTTTCAGTGTACAAGTATATTTGGGGCTCTCTAGGATCATGCTTATATTAAGTGAATAGCTAGAAGGACTCACAAAACTCAGAAAAGCTGTTATGTTCACTGGTTATAGTTTATTACAGAGAAAGAATACAAATTAAAATTAGCAGTTAAACGCATTGTAGGGCAGAGTCCAAGAGATACCAGGCAAGAGCTTCCAGTTTTTTTGTGCTAGTGGAGTTGTAGAACTGTGCTCAATTCTCCCAGGAACAGTATGTGACATCATACACAGAGTATTGCTGACCAGGACACTTATTTGAGCTTTGGTGTCCAGGAGTTTTATTAGGGGCTGATCCTGTAGACATGACTGACCATAGTTCTCTGGCCCCTCTCAAAGTCAAGCAGATACTTTGTGGCCCAAGACCTTCATAGATCACATTGTTAGCAGTGTGGCCCAGAGCCTCATGTAAATAAAAACATTCTTCAAGGGCTTAGAGGTTATCTCTAGGAACCAGCCAAATCTTTATTTGGAATGTGCAGGGTTTGGACACCCCTGACCTGATGAATTGATCCCTTACTCTACAATAGCCCTTTCTCATCTTTTCATCCTTTTGGTCTCAGTTCAAATGTCACTTCCTCAGAAAGATACTCTCTGGCTATGTTATCTAAAAGTAGTCCCATCCCAAGTTGTTTTTTTTTTTTTTTTTTTTAAATCACATCACCCTGTTTTAGTATTATCCCACATCTTATTTATTATCTCTCTCCCCTCATATGTGGAATTTAACAAAACAGATGCCCGTAGAGGAAGGGAAGGAAAAATAAGGCACTTGATGTAATGAGCACTGGATGTGATATATAGCTGATGAATCACTAAATTCTACCCCTATGGGATCCCTGGGTGGCGCAGCGGTTTAGCACCTGCCTTTGGCCCAGGGCGCGATCCTGGAGACCCGGGATCGGATCCCACATCGGGCTCCCGGTGCATGGAGCCTGCTTCTCCCTCTGCCTATGTCTCTGCCTCTCTCTCTGTGTGTGTGACTATCATAAATAAATAAAAATTAAAAAAAAAGACTTTAATAAAAAACAAAAGAAAAGCTGGAAGCAAGTTAAATATCCATCTTTAGGGGATTGGCATAATTATGATACATTCATCCACTGGTTATGTAGCTGGTTTAAACTTTTTTTTCAAAGAATAAGTACAGAATGTACTTTCTGTACTGATGTGTAAAAAAAACCTCTAAGATACATAGTTAAGCAAAGAAAGCAAAGTGCAGGAGAGTGTATTTGTTGTGCTACCATTTGTGTAAAAGGGGGGAATGAGAATATGTTTTTGTAATTTGCTTGTATATACATCAGGAAACCACAGAGAACAATGACAGTGGTAACCTGGGGCATTAGACAATTAAGAGAGTTCCGTGAGAGATTTTAAAAATTTTATTCCTTATATTCTTTGACTTTAGAACCATGTGAAAATTTTACCTGTTTAAATAAATTGTATTTTAAAGAAATTAAAACATATAGTCGATTTTAAAAATAGTATCCAAAGTGCTGTAAAGAGAAAGGATACACTACACAAGTGCTCTAGCATCCCATATCAGCTTCAAGGGTGGGGCAGGGTGGGGTTAGTTAATGTTCATTATAAACCAGAACATCCAGTTGAGTACTATGAATGAACCTATTATGATTGCTTCTTTCATGCCAGACTTATCCAATTAAACTGTTCATGTAGCCTAATAGGACAACTGTGGTACCATAGAAGGAACATAGATTTCGAAGCAAGAGACACGAATTTGATTCCTGCCTCTGCTATTTTCTGGCCTTGAGATTTTGGACAAATTGTTTTAATGTTCATTTACCAAAACCTCTGAATATATGAAAAGAATAAATGATGGGACGACGCCTGGGTGGCTCAGCGGTTGAGCGTCTGCCTTTGGCTCAGGGTGTGATCCCAGGGTTCCGGAATCAAGTCCCACATTGGGCTCCTTGCATGGAGCCTGCTTCTCCCTCTGCCTATGTCTCTGCCTTTCTCTCTGTGTGTCTCTCATGAATAAATAAATAAAATCTTAAAAAGAAATAATGTGAGCATGCTTAGTAAATTATCAAATACTATATAAAGAGAGCTATTATTGTATTTTGGTTTATATTGCACAGTAATCAACGCCTTAAGTTCATAATTGTATTGCTAAACATTAGTCACAAAACATTCTTAGCACGTGACTTAGTCACCTCCCTCAAAGAAAATAGAAATATGAATTGCCTCAACTCTCTGCTTTCCAGCCCCTTCACACTGTGTCCCTATCCTCCAGAGCCTACATTGTCTTCCAGCTGGACTTTGGTCACTCCAATGACTTGTGTTCAGCAAAGATTATCTTATTGAGTGGTGTATACATTTCTACCTTTTGTGCTTTGTTGTTGTTTTTTTTCTTTTTGTGCTTTGTAATAGTTTCCTTTTCATTCCTCATAAGGTTTAACTCTTCATAAATATTTTCTCTGTGAGGTCAAAGAGCTACTCCCGAACTCCAGACTGAGGTAGAGGGCACCACTTCCTTTGTAAAGCCAACTCTTCTTTCCTGTTCACCTCCATTTATCACCTGCTCTGTTCCATGAGTTATCTCCCTGTCTTGCATCCTCAATCTCTTCTGCTAGTTTTACTTGTTCTTTGACCTGATGAGTATGCTAAAGTCTAATGTCCCTAAAATGTTTTCAAATGTGAATCCTTTTTGTTGTCACATCTTTTCTTCTTTTTGCTTCAAAGAATGATTGCTTTTAACTTCTGTTTCCATTCATCCTCCAGTTTATTATAATTTATGATCCCTCTTAACTGTTTTACTTTTGCAAAAATATTGGCCAACTTCCCATAGCTAAATTCAGGGGCTTTTCAGCTCTCATACTGCCTGTCAGTGACACCTCTGAAATGTAAACCTCCTTTGGCTGCTGTGATGTACTGATTCCTGGGATTTCTTCCCTCTCCCTTATTTTTCTCTTAATCTCTTTGGCTGGTTTTTCTATCACCTGCTGCTGAAGCTTAGGGGTTATTCACTTCTCTCCTTGGTAATCATCCACTCTGTTTTTCTTTTCACAGGTGTTACATTACATAATGACCAACAAGTCCGCACTGTTCTGCTTTCCATCTATACTCTCTCCCTGAAATTTCATTCATTTCCGTAACTGTAGAGACTAATGGCTCCCCCCAACTCTACCCTTGAACTTTGCTGCCTGGTTGCAGGTACCTCACACTCACCTATCTCCCTATTTTTAAAATAGCTCTCCTCTTCTCCTGCCTGCTCATCTTGTGTTCCCTGCTCTATTAATGCCATCATCACCTTTCCAGTCAATCCTTTATTCCAGAAACCTCCAGTCATCCTTGACTCCTTTCTAACCATTCACATGTAATTTGCCCCAAAGCCCTGTCTGTTCTTTTGAAATATCTTTCTCATATATCTCCTATTTTTCATTGCCACGCAGTCAGGTTTCTTTAAAATGAAACAATCTAATGTGTCACTACTTCAGTCTTAACAATTTATGACTTTTTATTGCCTACAGGACAAAGTCTAAAGTCCTTGGGCATGGCAAATGAAATTTTTTATACCTGTTCCTAACCTTTTCCTGCCACCAACCCTGACAAACGGTGTTCTCCAGCCAGCCTAGGAGTACTCACTGATTTTCTGAGTAGGCCTTGCTTTTTAATTTCATACCTCTGTGCCACTGTCATGTCTCCACTTGGAGCCCATTAACCTTCCACTCTTCTGCTTAGGAATCTTAATGCTGCCTTTCTGGACCACACGGAATGATCAGTTCTGCAGCACTTTATTCATGTCTCTGATATAATATTTAGCCTGTATTAAAGCTAACTTATGATCTCCTTAAGAACAACATCTAGATCTTTTTAATTTCAGTATTGCCATAGCACAGTACCTGGAATATTGAATTCATAATTATTTATGGGATGAATATCTTCAAAGTAAAGTAGAAGACAACTGAGCCCACACCGAGTCTGCAGAGTTCCTCTGTTGTCTTGTGAACAGCACATTGAGAGGTGGTTAAAGCTTGGTTTCTGTAGTCGAGCATGCCTGGGTTTAAACCCTCTCTGTAATGCTTCCTAGCTGTGGCCATTTCCCTACCTAAAAAGTAGTGATAATGGGGTGGCTGTGAGAATTTAATGTAAAGCACATATCACAGTCTCCAGTACATTGTAATAATTTTAAGCAATTATTAGGAGTGTAATATATTTTTAATGAATAATAGTAACAAACTCGATAGTCAAAAATGAGGTAAAAGAGTTACATGTTCTCACATGATCTAAGAGAACCTGTTCTTAACCAGGCTGATTACATTTTACAAGCAACAATGACAGTCTGCTTTCATCTCCTATACTTATGTAGGAGGAGGAGTGCTGTTCTTTTCCTCCTGTAAGCTGTTATTTTTACTGTTATTATTAATGCTCTTGAGATTCACAATCCTCTTTACAAAAAGTTGAGTTTTAGATATGAACAGTAATACCAAAAAGGAAATTGAACTTGAAGAGTAAGAAAGGGAAAACTCAGGATAAGGATAAAATTGGTGTTTGGGTTAAGAGACTGAGGAAAAGGGATCCCTGGGTGGGAATCCCACGTTGGGCTCCTGGTGCATGGAGCCTGCTTCTCCCTCTGCCTGTGTCTCTGCCTCTCTCTCTGTGACTATCATGAATAAATAAAAATTAAAAAAAAAAAAAGAGACTGAGGAAACTATAGACTGTAAGAAAAGTTCTAGTTTCATGCCATCATTCATCAAATATTTATTGTTCCCTCACTATACAGGGCAAGGTGGTGATGCCTCTCACTTGGAGGGGCATCAGAATTGTTTAAGACCTAATTTCTCTCTGTAAAGATTTTTAAAAATCTTTTGAATAACTTTTTGAGATAATTGTAGATTTACATGCAGTTGTAAGAAATAATAGATCCTTTATGTATTACTACAAGGATTTTAAATCTTTTAAAATATATAAAAGAGGGAGAAGGAGACTCCCTGCTGGGCTCAATTCTAGGACCCCAATATCATGACTTGAGCCAAAGCAGACGTTCAACCGGCTGAGCCACCCCAATTTTAAGTCTTATTAATAATGAAGGTGAGTAGCACCTGGCTGGCTGAGTTGGTAGAGTATGTGACTTTTGATCCCATGACTTTGAGATCCCACATTGGATCCTAGAACCTACTTAAAAATTATGAAGGTGAAATAGTTCCTTGTATAACTGATATGAAACCAAAGGTAGAAAACAGTTCATAATTTGAAAAAGAAAAAAAATAATTTTGAAAATGGTGAGATTACTCTGCTGGCAGATGTAGCAAATATGGTCTCATGTAATACATGTCAGTTTTAAGCCAATTGTCAGAGGATGAGTACAATTGTATTATATTGAGAACAGAGGGGGAGAATGAGGTAAACCAGGAGCCAGCTGAGAGGGAGGACCTGGATTCCTTTACTGAAGAGCCTCCATTCATCCAGACTTCTAAACTGCACACCTCTTGTGAATTCTTTCTTGCCTCGAGTTTTTAGAACTCCAGTAATGATGGGTCTTTTCTTAATCTCAGGTCTAATTGTTCCATTTTTTTGTTTTTTGTAGAATACCTTGATTCTACTGAGTCTGACTTGAAAAAAAGTTTCTCTTTTGCTTTTAGAATGACAGTAGAGAACAGCACAGCAGTGAAAGGCGGCGGCGTGGCAACCCTGAGCCATTATCTAACGGACGACCCCAGGGTAGCTCACACCAGGTGGTGGAACAAGATGATGAAGAAGACGAAGAGCTGACATTGAAATACGGCGCCAAACATGTGATCATGCTTTTTGTCCCCGTGACTCTCTGTATGGTGGTGGTCGTGGCTACCATCAAATCAGTCAGCTTCTATACCCGGAAGGATGGACAGCTGTATGTATAAGTGTTTTTTTATTCTCAAGGCTAGTATGACTTTTCTTTGTAGTGTGTGTGTCATCATCACCTTGGAGGCCTCTGCTTTGAAGGGGCACGAAGGCTAGAGAGTTCATCCTCTCTGACAGAGCAGTTGACAGAATAAGGAGTTATTTATTGATGCTTTAAGTAGAGAAAATAAGAGTTACGGAATTATATCTCATAGGGCTGAATTTATTTGAAATTGAGCAGTTAAGAGTTGAATGTTAATCTTCTCCATCTCCGGGCCATTGGGTCCTATTGTTCTGCTGGAATGTTCTTTCCTTTTCTGACTTTGATGGATGAATTCCTATCATCCTTCTCATCTTTGCTTAAATGTTAAGTCCTCAAACGTAATTTCCCTGAACCTCATAACAGAATTAGGTACTTTCAGGTAGTCTTTCTTATAGCAACCTCTTGTTTTTCACTTGTCACAATATGCAAATATATAACTTATTTACATTATTTAATGCCTGATTTCCTTATATATCATAAAGCCTATGAGGGCAGATTGTTCCCACAGCTGGTTATATAATAACTACTCAGTTAAAAAAAATGTCTAAACGAAAGGATGAAGAATTAATGCAAGCTGGCATTCTCTAGACTCTTGAGTTTGTTGTGTAGATTGGTACTATTAGTATAAGCCCTTTACCTTCGAGAAAAATGCTTTGATTCAGATTCATTTAGTTCTGTCTCTAGGTCTCTATAGGGCCCCTCTAGGGCTCAAAGTTTTAAGTGGATTTTGGAATTTGAATTACCAAACTGTGTGGGATTCTAAAAGCCAAGCTTTTAACCTTTTGGGAGAAAGGCTAAGACAATGAATAAGGGGCAAGAGTTGGAGACAGCAGTCAAAAGAGACTGGAAATATCATCTGTATAAGTTAGTTAGTTTTGGCTATATAGTATAGAACAGGTTTAGCAAGCCATAGCCCATAGGACAGATATGCCTGCCACCACCTATTTTTGTAAATAAAGTTTTAGTGGAACATAATAAGGTTCATTAATTTATGTATTGCCTATGGCTGCCTTCATACTACAATGGCAGGATTCATTGGTTGCAACAGACCCACAAAACTTAAAATATGTATTCTCTAATCCTTAACGGGAAGTTTCCTGACCCTATTATAGGAAATCAAAACAAATGGTTTAAATGGTGTACATATTTTATCTCTTTCCCACAGAGCAGTACAGGGTGATCAGTACACATTGGTAGTGTGACTTCACATTCATCAAAGACTCAGGCTCCTTTCTTTTTCTTTGGCTTCTATCCTTTAGGTTATTCAAAGTTCCTTATCGGTACTGGAGCCCCAGGCTTTAATTCAGACAACAGGAAGCATGAAGGAGTGGAGTGGGGGAGAAAAAGACATAAGACACATCTCTCAGCAGATTTAACGCCTTTCTTAGAAGTTCCACACAACACATCCGCTTTTAACTCATTGGCCGTACTTTGTCTCAGCCACATCTAACTGTAAGGGAGTCAGAAATCAACTCTTTTAGCTGGGAACATTGAAACCTGGAATGAAAGTATGTTTATGTGAATGAGAAACCAAGGGGAAAATGGATATGTGATGTTGTATCAAAACAACTCCAGTTGCTGTCACCCTGTAGATAAAAAAAATAATTGTAAGCCATTACATAAGCCACTTTCCTTTGACAAGGACTTGTAGCACAAGTAGTTTATGTAGTAGAATCCAGTTCTTTAAACAAATCGCTAATGTGGACAAAGAACATTTGAGGAGTAATTATTTCAATTTGAAACATCCACTAGATGGAGCCAGTGTCTGGCTCACAAAAATCCACCTCTACATTTTAGACCTCTCCTTTTACTTTGAAGCACTTAGAGTATGGCAGATTTGCTTCCACAATTCTTGGCTAGATTGCTGAGATGGGTAAAAGTCATTTATAAGATACCAGTTGAATCAAGGAAACAAAATTGGTGTTGGAGAGGAATGTGGTTTGAGATATCCATTAATACTTATTTTGGGCTTTTGTATTTTGTTTTATTATAGAATCTATACCCCCTTCACGGAAGATACTGAGACCGTGGGGCAGAGAGCCCTGCACTCAATTCTGAATGCTGCTATCATGATCAGCGTCATCGTTGTTATGACTATTCTCCTGGTGGTTCTGTATAAATACAGGTGCTATAAGGTGAGCATGAGACATGGAGATTTGTTTTCTATCATGTTCTTTGTGTGATTGGGTTTTCCTGTCACATACTTTAATTGTTCTAGTAGAGAAAAGGGCCTTATATTTTAGAACTGATTTAATTTTTAGTCCCCCCCCCTTTTTTTTTGTTTTTGTTCCCCCCCCTTATTGTAGAACATTTAAAAAATACAAAAAGACATAATTGAAAATGTTTTTGTATCCTATCACACTCTAAATGGTTTTAACTTTTTTTTTTTTAACACAACATTTTATTTATTCATGAGAGAAACACAGCGAGAGAGGCAGAGACACAGGCAGAGGGAGAAGCAAAGCAGGTTCCATGCAGGGAGCCTGACATGGGACTCGATCCTGGGTCTCCAGGATCACGCCCTAGGCTGAAGGCAGGCGCTAAACCACTGAGCCACCCAGGCTGCCCGGTTTTAACATTTTGATTTGCAGTATACTTAGGACATTCCAGGATATATCCTAAGACCTCTGTGAATTCCCTCATTTACAAATAGTACTATAGGATATAACTGTCCCTATAAAGTAATATAACTTAAAAAAATCCAGACTTTTCTTGAGTGCAGACCAGTAGAGCCTTCTTCAGACACTGGTGTTAAATTCATTGGTGACTGGTTATATTCCCACTTCTACATTGGTAGCCATCCATTCCCTCACTATATCATCTCCTGCAGTAGCACTAGATCTTTCCTTGGGAAGTAAGGGCAGGGAGATTATGCAGGAAAGACAGCCTCTACTCCCCTAGGTCACCCTCAAGCTAAGGGTTTTACTCCTGAATTTTAGCCACCTGGGACATATTTCAGATTCATGCCTTAGAAAAATCACAAAGTAATATAAATCATGAGACTGGTCTTTCTCAAATAAAAGAAATAAATGATAACTTTCCAAATATTGAAATCTACTTTATTTCCTTCTAGTATTTATTTCTATATATGCTGTAACGTGGTTAAAATGTGTAATCAGTATGTGTCCTTTCTTAACTTTTATTTTGGCATAAGCATTTTTCAATATTGTGAATTCTCAGAAAATATGTCTAAAGGCTACATTTGACTCAAGGGGTGTATTGTAATTTACTTACCCTAATTTCCCTGATGTTGGACATTTAAGTCATTTCCATGTTTTTTTACTATTCTAAAAAACAATGTCTTTATGGAGCTTTTTCAGTTTTTCAAATTATTTCCTTAGGGTAAAAGCCTAGACACATAATTTATGGGGCAAATTATCTACATTTTCTAAATTTTATTTTTTTATTTGAGAAAGAGCACGAGAGAGCACTAGTCGGGGCAGGGATAGAGGGAGAGGGAGAAGCGGACCCCCTGCTAAGCAAGGGGCATGGGATTATGACCTGAGCCAAAAGCAGATGCTTAACTAACTGAGCGACTCGAGCACCCCTATCTACATATTTTTAATTATGATGGTGTGCAAAATTCCTTTTTTCAAAATGATGGTATCAGTTTGTACTTAACACTAGTAGTGAATGAGACTGTCTTATCCTACCTTTACCAGCATTGATTTTTAAAAATTCTGTGCTAATTTTTATAGGGGAAACAAAATGCCTTAATTTGTATTTGGTTAATTACTAGTAAGATCAAATACCTTTCCAGTGTTCTTGAACTTGAAAATTATACACAATTTAACCTTGCTTCTTGAACATTTGAGTGGGTGGAAGTGTTAACCTAAATGATGACCATCTACAGTCTGACATTAGCAAGTGGAAAAGATTGAAGACAAAGATGTATATGATGATGGGAAATAGTCATCAATACTTAGAAAACCAGAGAGCAAATGATGTAAAGACCCATGCTGCAAAGCATTTTCCTTCCCCTATTTAAATATCCTCATGACAATTACTTTTTCTGCATATACATGTTTACTTGCTAGTTCTGTTTCTCTGCTTTATTGGACTCACATTGTGTCTTACCTAGATTGTATGCTACTTTTGTTCTTCACATTTTATGGGGAGTCTGTATCCTGTTTAGGGTCATACCCATACCTACACGCCATAAGATGGGCCCATAAGTTCATCCCAGTTTTAAAAGTTTGCTTTCTTCAGTTTCTTCTTTCTGTGATCTCCCTGGTACTTTGATTCCTTTCGACATCCCCATTCCATTCCTCTAGCCAGAAAGCTGAGTTTTATTTTACCGACAGGGCCAAGAAGTGGTAGGACAGAGAGAGAAATAAAGCAAGTGCCATCTGCCCTGCTTTCTGAGAACTACAGCTCCTCCAGCTAGGAAACTTCCCCTCCCTCTGAAGTTTTAGGCTCCTGCAACCCCTATTGCCACCCCCACAGGATGGTTTCAGAGCTGAATGTGAGAGAATGTTGAAAGGAAAAAACCAAAAAGTGAGATTTTTGTGTTCTCTTTTGATGTTAGGAGACCTCTTTTCTGTTCCTTATCCAGACCTAGGCTTCTCCTAGAGCTCTCACCCATGCCCACTCGGGGTTGCATTGAGTTCTGATGGAGGGGAAAGAGTGGTAAACTCACTTCTAATTCCCCAGCCCACCTGACTCTGTTCCCTTGTCCGAGTCCTCAGCTAGCAGCTGCATGTATTCTATCCAGGTTTTATGGTTGTGTTCGGCAGTAGAGACAGGGTAGATGTTTTTACTCCATGGCACCTTGAACCTGCCTTGATATGTTTTTGGTCTTTTGTGCATCTTCTGGTTACATCTCATTTTATTATTTTTTATTTTTTTAAGATTTATTTATTTATTTATTCATGAGGGAGAGAGAGAGAGAGAGAGAGAGAAAGAGAGAGAGATAGGCAAAAACAACAGGAGGAGGGAGAAGCAGGCTCCATGCCGGGAGCCCGACCCAGGACTCGATCCTGGGACTCCAGGATCGCGCCCTGGACCAAAGGCAGGCGCTAAACCGCTGAGCCACCCAGGGATCCCCTCATTTTATTTTTAAAGATGTTTTTAATTTGAGAGAGAGGGCATGAGCAGAGGAAAGGGCAGAGGGAGAAGCAGATCCCCTGCTAAGCAGGGAAACCTGATGAAGTGGGGTTTAGGGCTCCTTCCCAGGACCCATGGATCATGACCTGAGCTGAGCTGAAAGCAGCCGTTTAACAGACTGAGCCATGTAAGCACCCCTAGTTAGATCTCATTTTAGACAGTCTAAAAAGGGTCTTCTTTTCAGCTATATTTCCACAGTTATTTGTTGATTCGTGTTAGTTTTTTTGTTGTTTTGTTTTATGTTAAGTTCAAGTCTTAGCAGGCACAGCCAATCCTATAGGAACAAGTCGTTTACTTTGATTCCTAGTATACAATAAAAGGAGCTTTTGAGTCAGAAATTCAGAAACTTGCCAGGACCTGTTTGGAAATAAACCCAGAGGGAGCATTCGTTATGTCAGTGGTTGGTTGTGCAATGTCTATGAGAAGCACGATAAGCTCAAAGACCAAACAGACTTTAAAAAGGTAGGAACTGTAAAGACAGTTAATTATTACATATCACTGTTATAGTTGAAACAATATAACTTATTAAGCCCACATGATTTCTGGCCTGGATAGTTCAGAGTTTAGAGGAGATGCTTGCTGTTCTGTACTGAAGCAGGGCTCTTTTCTTTCAGAGCCTTTAGCACAGGAAAGCTGAACTAGGGATTTTTGCAAGATGAGAAAAAAGCCTGTTTTACCACGTGATGTTCTAGAAAAAGGGGAAATGCTATTTAGTCATCATGAGAAGAGGCTTGAATTCAGGTAATAATTCAGAAAATAATAACATCAGTGACCAGAAACTATTATTACAGACAGAGGGCTAATATCTTTACAATATGAAGAGCATTTACAAATCATCCAGAAAATTATAAACATGAACATTATGAATATGAACATTAGATCATGCAGCTCTTGATCTCGGAGTTATAAGTTTCAGCCCCACATTGGATGTGTAGACTACTTTTAAAAAATCTTAAAAAAAAATGAACATCCTAATAAATTTTTAAAAACGCAAGCCAGAGGAATTATAAAAGAAATATGACCAGGAGAGAGAGAGATTTGTATATATGTTTCCTCAGTGGTAAAAACAGAAACATTAAAATAGCATTTCATGTATTGACTTGGTAAAGATTAATACATTTTTGAGTGTGTTGGTCCCTAAGCCAATGTATATCAATAGTAATTAGAAAAAGTCCATACCTTTTGACTTCATATTTTGCTTCCACAATATATCTGAAAGAATCTGAAATGCAGAAAAATATTTGCATGCTAGGATTTTTATCTTAGCATTAATTATAATTGGTATAAAGTGGAAAACCATAAATTCTATAAGAAATATGGAATAAAAAAGGTTAAATAAATAAAAACAGGTTAAATTGTGGATTCATCCATATATGTAGAATATTATAATTGAGTCATTTAAAAATAATTTTCAAAAAATATTTGGTGGCATGAGAATGTGTCTATAATAAAAAAGTCTTAAAAAACAGAATGCTAAACTGTATATTACTTGATACAATGTTGTTAAAAGGTCTTTATACATGCAGACAGAAAACATGCCTGAAAAAAAAAATTAAAAAAATAATAATAAAAAATAAAAAAAAAAAAACAATAATGACTGGTTGTCACTGGTCAGTGGGAATGGTTTCTTTCCTTTAGTGTTTCTGTATCTTCTCAGTGTTTTTTTTTTTAATCTTCTCAGTGTTATACACATATATTACTCTTGTATTCAGAAAAGTGCTTTCTTAAAATGAATACAGAGTACCAACGTACATCTCCCACTTTTTAAAGCTTTTCTGTTTTGTAATATTTTATATACTTTTTAGTTTTGTAAGTTGGATTATCTCTGAAGCTGAGACTTTGAGCACTATGGGATGAGATGCATGCGGAAAGGTTCCTTTCTGCTTAAGCTTTATTGGATTTTCTGCAGATAAAATAGAGTAAGGGCTCCCTTTAGAATATTTTGCTAAATTTGAATATTTTGAGAGGGAGATGTACAGATGTCTTCAATTTACTTTGATATGTATTAAAAAGGACTAATAGGTGGTTAAAAATGCTACAAAGCAAGTATAGCAATATGTGAATGGTAGGTGTTAGATAGGTATTACCTATAAAATTCTTTAAATTTTGCTATGTGTTTGGGAAAAATATATATATATATATATATTTTAAGATTTTACTTGACAGAGAAAGCACGAGTGGGGAGGGAAGACAGATGGAAAAGGAGATGCAGGCTTGATCCCAAGACCCTTAGATCACGATCTGAGCTGAAGGCAGACATTTAACCAACTGAACCACCCTGGTGCCTCTTGAAAATTTTTATAATAAATTATCAGGGGAGGTTTTTGTGGAAGAACACCAGAAATTAAGTTGGTTGTATATAGACAGTCAATTTAGAATATTCAGATGTCCAAAGATTATCAACTTCAATGTAAAACCATTCTTTTAACCCTTTCCCAAATTGTACCATTTTATGAAGTTGTTATAAAGAACAAGACACAGCGAGAATTTTAAGAAATGTTTTCTTTCAAAGAAATAATTACAGATCACCTTAGGTGATCAAAACAAGAGAAAATATATATTTTAATCATGACTAGATTTTCATAGCTTAGAGCCTGATTATTGGAACAACTAAATCTGGGAAGTGGGTGTAGATTTTTTGTTGTTATTAATGAAGACAATATTCTGGTTAAGAGATGATGTTTTGAGGATCCCTGAGTGGCGCAGCAGTTTGGCGCTTGCCTTTGGCCCAGGGCGCGATCCTGGAGACCCAGGATCGAATCCCACGTCGGGCTCCCGGTGCATGGAGCCTGCTTCTCCCTCTGCCTGTGTCTCTGCCTCTCTCTCTCTCTCTCTGTGACTATCATAAATAAATAAATTAAAAAAAAGATGATGTTTTGGAGGGGCACCTGACGGCTCAGTGGTTGAGCATCTGCCTTCTGCTTGAGTAGTAATCCTGGGATCCAGTTCTGCACAGGGCTCTCAGCAGGGGCCTGCTTCTCCGTCTGCTTCTGGCTCTGTCTGCCTCTCTCTGTGTGTCTCATGAATAGATAAATAAAATCTTAAAAAAAGAGAGAGATAGTGTTTGGGAAAGTTGGTTAAATAACTCCTTCTGTTATTAAACAGTAAACTTCATTGAAAGATTAAAGCATATAATGGGTGTATCCACCTCAAGATAATTTCAGTTTTGGTTAGAAATTACTTGACAATTCTTTGTGTTTCTCTGTTCTGTTCTTAAAAACCCCAGGCTCGGGCAGCCCCTGTGGCTCAGCGGTTTAGCACTGCCTTCAGCCCAGGGCGTGATCCTGGAGACCTGTGATCGAGTCCCATGTCAGGCTCCCTGCATGGAGCCTGCTTCTCCCTCTGCCTGTCTGTGTCTGTCTGTCTGTCTCTCTCTCTCTCTCATGAATAAATAAGTAAAAATCTTAAAAAACAAAACAAAACAAACAAACCCAGGCTCCCTGAGTTGTATAGTATTTTCCCAAATACATTCATTACATAAAATTACCATTTAAAATGTCCATCTTGGGCAGCCCCCGTGGCTCAGCTGTTTGAGTGCCGCCTTCAGTCCAGGGCGTGATCCTGCAGACCCGGGATCGAGTCCCACATCGGGCTCCCTGCACGGAGCCTGCTTCTCCCTCTGCCTGTGTCTCTGCCTCTCTCTCTGTGTGTCTCTCATGAATAAATAAATAATCTTTAAAAATAAATAAAAATAAAAAAAGTTCATCTTGTGTAAAAGATTACAAAAGTCAGATCTGATTCTCTCATATTCATAAGCCGTACGCAACTAATAGTGACTAATGTTTACATAGTCTATGAATTCTGCATAAGGTTAGACTGACTTGTAAATGTTCCAAAGAATTTGTAATATTATTACTTATTAATGAGCCATGTAAACATAGAAAGCATTATAATTCTTACTGAAACTCTAGATTTGGAATGTTATTTTATCAAATGGCTATATAACTTAAAAGGCCTATTTTTAAAAATGCAGTTAATGTATGTATACATAAGTTACTTAATGGAATATCTGATTTTCAGTTTCATTGAATTTTATTTTATTCAGTATATTTTTATTTCAGAAATACCACAAAAATTTCCATTGAAAATACTGCTTCCCTAAAAGTTTAAATGTTGACTATTGGCTTTGTTGATAATTTTAGGAAGCATTATTTTTTAAATTTCACATATTTTGAAAGGAACAAGGTTCTATATATGTCTTGCTGAATTTTTTCTTTCTTTCTTTCTTTCTTTCTTTCTTTCTTTCTTTCTTTCTTTCTTTCTTTCTTTCATTCTTTCATTCTTTCATTCTTTCATTCTTTCATTCTATTTATTTATTCATGAGAGACCCAGAGAGAGGCAGAGACACACAGGCCAAGGGAGAAGCAGGCTCTATGCAGGGAGCTTGATGTGGGACTTGATCCCAGGACCCTGGGATCACAACCTAAGCCACAGACAAGATGCTCAACCACTGAGCCATCCAGGCACCCCATGAATTTTCTATTTTCTCCCTTCCTTCCTTCCTTTCTTTCTTCTTTCCTTCCTTCCTTTCTTTTTCTTTTTCTTTTTCTTTTTTTAATTTTCTATTTTCTATTCTGAGTAGCTCAGTACCAAAGAGTTCCAATATAAGTATGTACTGATCCCAAAGTCACTTTGAGTTTTGCCATTTGAAAAGCATAACATGTGCAGAAATAATATATTGCTTTTGAAGTAAGACATTTACCTTTTTTTAAGGTTATGAGATCTGTTAATTATATTGAAATGCTTTCTTTTCTAGGTCATTCATGCCTGGCTTATTATCTCATCTCTATTGTTGCTGTTCTTTTTCTCATTCATTTACTTGGGGTAAGTGGTGAAATATTTGGTCTGTTTTTCAGAAATTAACTCCTTTTGAGCTATATAACTGTCACTTAAAGCCATGTACTCTGTTGATGAAATACTCTTAAATTATAATTGTTACCACATATAGTTTGTAGTTGGTATATTTAAAACTGGTTAGTATTGGGATCCCTGGGTGGCTCAGCAGTTTAATGCTTGCCTTTGGCCCAGGGTGTGATCCTGGAATCCTGGGATCGAGTCCCACATCAGGCTCCCTGCGTGGAGCCTGCTTCTCCCTCTGCCTGTGTCTCTACCTCTCTCTCTGTCTCTCATGAATAAATAAATAAAGTCTTTACAAAAAAAAAAAAAAAAAGACTGGTTAGCATTATATTTTTTAATGGCTGCACTAAATTTCATTTTATGAAAATAACATATGTCCAACTATAAAATTTATTGTGCATATTTATTTTTCTAATTTCAGATATTTTTAAACTAGGGTTTCTTTTCTTTTCTTTTTTAAGATTTGATTTATTCATTCATGAGAGACAGAGAGAGAGGCAGAGACATAGACAAAGGGAGAAGTAGGTTCCATGCAGGGAACCCGATGTGGAAATAGATCCAGGCATTCCCGGATCACACCCTGAGCTGAAGGCAGACGCTCCACTGCTGACCCACCCAGACATCCCTAGGGTTCCTTTTCATTGTGGCATTTTCAATGGTATATAGCCTTTTTTTAGTTTTTGTACTTATTTTTACAGCTATGACCTATGATACCGGTTTCCCATTTATATGAATGACACTGAGTTTTCTGTTAAAGTAAGCTCAACTTGAGGGAAAAAAGTGAATTAATTTAAAGAAAACTGTTAAATAACAGCACAGTTTGATATAAGATATGGTAAAAAAAATGAAGTTAGGATATGAATAATTTGAAGGAACCATTAAACAACATTTTGATGAAAATTACTGTACAAAAATATTTTTAGATTTATTTTTAATTTTTTTCAGGGAAGTGTTTAAAACCTACAATGTTGCCATGGACTACATTACTGTTGCGCTCCTGATCTGGAATTTTGGTGTGGTGGGAATGATTGCAATTCACTGGAAAGGGCCGCTGCGACTCCAGCAGGCATATCTCATTATGATCAGTGCCCTCATGGCCCTGGTATTTATCAAGTACCTTCCAGAATGGACAGCGTGGCTCATCTTGGCTGTGATTTCAGTATATGGTAAAACTCAAGACTGACATTTTGTTCATCACAGAAGTACCTCACTGGTGTGTTTCCCTTCCTTTTCCAGTTATCTTGACTTAGGAAAGTGATAACAGTTACGTCCCATAGCTCTTCAGTAAATAATTAATTAGCTATAGTGTCTTTTTCATATAAAGATTTCCATTTTTTTGAGGTTAAATTCTTTAAAGATCTTTTCTACTGCCCCCAATTTAAGCCAGTGATGAATTAGTGGAAGGATCCATGGACTTCTGGTCAGAAAACTTAGATTTAAACCTGCGTCCACCACGCCATCTTTGTGATGCTAAGAAAATGTGTCAGAGTCTTTGAGCTTCGGTTTCCTCATTTTGAAAACAGACACAGTGCTTCCAGAGCTGGAATAGTTCAGAACCTATGTTGAAAAGCACTAGCAGAGTGCTTCTCTACACACATAAAATGCTCATTAGTTTTTTTTTTAATTCATTCATTCATTCATTCATTCATTCATTCATTCAGGAGAGACACACACACACAGAGACAGGGAGGCAGAGACACAGGCAGAGGGAGGAGTAGGCTCCATGCAGGAAGCTCAACCTAGGACTCGATCCTGGGTCTCCAGGATCACACCCTGGGCTGAAGGCAGCGCTAAACCGCTGAGCCACCCGGGCTGCCTGCTCATTAGTTTTTTTTTGTTTTTGTTTTTGTTTTTTTAATTTTTATTTATTTATGATAGTCACACAGTGAGAGAGAGAGAGGCAGAGACATAGGCAGAGGGAGAAGCAGGTTCCACGCACCGGGAGCCTGACGTGGGATTCGATCCCGGGTCTCCAGGATCGCGCCCTGGGCCAAAGGCAAGCGCCAAACCGCTGCGCCACCCAGGGATCCCTGCTCATTAGTTTTTAAAATAAAAATTAGGTTACCTACTTTTTATAAGGCAACTTGGGTAGATTTATTCTTTTAAAAATAAAACTTTTTTTGGGTAGTGTGAAATTCAAATTCATTAACAACTTGTGTCACATGGGTTCCGAACATAGTGTACCCTTGTCTTGAATGAGAAAAGCAGCTGTATAGATGTGTACTCTGTGGCTATCACCCTGTATGAAAGCCAAAAAGAGATCCAATTTTAGAGGTCAGTATGTAGCCTCTATATTATAATTTTATCCCTATTCAAATGCTTATTGAAATGTCAGGTGACCTGTAGTAAGAATCCTCATCATCGCCATTTTACTGATGAAGAAAAAGTCCGTGGAAATAATAGAATTAAATTAGTTCTATTCTCATATTTGAGCAATCAGTCCTAGAACTATAGAAGTCAAGTATTCTCTGCACTTTTCATAAAGATCTTAGGTTATGTAGTACTTGATGGTTTGCAGAATACTCATCTATTACTACATAGCTTTAATCTGGCTAGTTCTGGCCTCCATCCAATCAGTAGCTGGTAAATACTCTGCAGTCAGACGTTTTACTAATATGTTCTATTCAGTGCCTTTTTCAGCAGCTACAGTTTGCCCTCACCGTCAGAGGGACACACTATATCTTTACATGGCTACTCATGGAATTCTTATGCAGCTCTACCATTGTGTACAATTTTTGTTGGCTAGATCTTAACCACATCCAACTTTCTCCAGGGGCATAAGTATAACATCACATTGTTGATATTATCCTCTGAAAAGATTAATTTGACATATTCATTGAAGACATAAAAATATTCACACAGGAGCTCAAAAAAAAAAAAGAGGGTGGGCATTTGCCTGTACATAGTACAAGGCTTTGCCACTTCACTTGAATTCCTGAAAATTGGTCTTCTGTATCTCTGACACTGACAAGAAATAGCAATAGCAATGGAATCTCCCTACACCCACAATGTTAAAACAACCCCAGTATCTTTTAGGCCTTTTTGGGATCTGGAGGCAACATTTCCTCATTTACAATTTTATGTAAGCCTATTTATACTGTTAAACATTCACCAATCTTGAATTGGGGCCCTCTGTAATAAAAGGATCTAGAATCTGTCCAAATTGTGATAGAAGTCATTTCCTTTAATGTCCCCTCTCCCTGCCTCCAGAGAATCATTCACTGTAGAAGCTATAGCAACTTCCTCTCACACCTGAAATCCCTGGACCGCCCATGAGGATCAGAGGTTGCCCATGGATTCTGGTATGAGAAACTGCCCTCCTCAGTCCCATGCTGTACACTGCTAGAGAGGCAGTTGAAGAGTGCATATATAGCTCTCCAGGAAACAGGTTCTCACAGGCCCTGAGCCTGTGAAGCTCCACATCCTTTTGTGGGTCATGGAGGCAGGATTCTACAAATTCAGGACAGTTACCGGGACCTCCCTGCTAAGACAGAAATGCTGTTCCTGCTACAGGACAGAGCTAAGTCGGGGCCTTCTAGAAAGGTGGCCTCTTCTGTCCTCACTCCCTTGCTAGTTGACAACGTACTAGAGGACCTCACCCCTCTCTCAGACCTGGGGCTACCTGGGGAGCCCTTTGGGATCAAATGAATGAACAGCAGTGGGAGTTAGTACACTGTGTGGACAGCATCAGAATTATGTGTGATGAAGCTTACTGAAGAGCTCCATCTTTTCATGCCTCAATCCAGACATCCTTTTTTTTTAAGATTTTATTTATTTATTCATGAGAATACACAGAGAGGAGAGAGAGAGGCAGAGACACAGGCAGAGGGAGAAGCAGGCTTCATTCAGGGAGCCTGACGTAGGACTCGATCCAGGGTCTCCAGGATCACACCCTGGGCTGCAGGCAGCGCTAAACTGCTGAGCCACCGGGGCTGCCCTAATTCAGACATCCTTGATCAAAGAGTGGGATCGAGGAGTCAGCAAAATTAGATAAACTTTAGCCAGTCATCTTATTCTAGCCAACAGTTGACTCCCTCTGCATTTTTACAGATTATTGGGACATCACCATAGTGTAGTCATCTGGTTTCACCAATGATAGCAACAGCAATTACTTATCCAAGATTTTTCCTCTTTGAGGAAAATAACAGAGTCTCCGGCCTCACAGATACTCAAAAAGTGTATGTCAAGGTTACACATGTCTCACATACTGAAGCCACAGTACAGGCCTCATTTTATCCATCATGGACTTCCAGACATTGTTAATAGTGACCATCTCACCTGTAAAAATATATGATGCCAGGCTCTTGAACAAGAGTTTCAATGGGACTTTCACCATTCCTACCAGCCTCAGGCTACAGACCTCACAGAGCACCATTGTGACGTACTCAAGTTAAAATTTAATTAAATGGAACGTGGCATATTTCTGTCATCGAATATTAGGGGTGAATTACAATAGAGTCTGGTTCTTTTTTTTTTTTTTCCCCCAAAAACAAAAGCAGAGTGCCAGTTCTGGAGGCAGCCTTTGGTTCAAATCCAGGCTCCTCTCCTATAATTTATTGGTGTGTGACTCTAGACACAATGTTCATCCCTTAAGTCTTAGTTATTGTGAAGATAAATGAAAAAATACGTATAATTCATTTAGAACAGTATAAATGTTAACCGTTATTTTAAAAAATATATAATCCTGTAATTAAGGCAGTAATTCCCGTTTTACTGCTAATAAACCTGAAGTTTAGAGAGGTAAAGTATTTCCCTAAGCTTACACTGTTTGATTAGAATCTGAATCCCATGTCTAGTATTCTTTCTACTTCAGTATTTCTTCCATCAATACTCTTGCTTTCATACATGATACAAATGATTATTTCTACAGACCTTTGAGTTCCTTTAAAGGAAGAGACTTTTTGTTTTTGTTTTTTAAAGACTTTATTTATTCATGAGAGACAGGCAGAGACACAGGCAGAGGGAGGTGTAGGCTCCCTGCAGAGAGGCTGATGCAGGACTCGATCCCAGGACCCTGGGATCACGACCTGAGCCAAAGGCAGGCACTCAACCACTGAGCCACCCAGGTGTCCCAAAGAGACTTTTATATCCACCATTTAGAGTAGTAATTCTGAACTCCATTTTTACAAGGTCTGAAGATTTTTTTAATATGTCACACAGGTTCTGAAATTTTTTAAACAAAACAATTCACTTTAGTTGCTCTAAAAATGAAGGAATTTATCACTTAGCAATTCTATAATCGGCAGCATGGTGTTAAACCAAAAGAGTTCTGGGACGTGCAGCTTCAAATAGGTTGAAAATCTTATTTCAGAGCACAGCAAATCTCCCTTTTCTCATCCAAAACAAATCAAAGTGGAAGCAATGATAGCAGAGAATTCTTTGTGTTTTATTATATTAGTAGTAGTAGTTGTAGTATTCAAGGAGACATGACCACTTGCAAGTGTGAGGTTTTTGGGTTTTGTTTTTTTTTTTTAAATGCGTCTGAATGATGTCAATACAAGTTGTGAAATCTTCACAAATTTAGCTACACCTGTTTCAATATTTTTAAATGTTTGAAATTTTCTGTATTCTGAATTTTTATGGCACAGAAAATGTGAGAAAGATTACAGTTGATGGAAAGAGATGGTGGTAAAATCAAGAATAATTTTAGGCAAGTTGTTTCTGCTCTGAGTTGCTGTTTCCGTAAAATAAGCCACTTTTCACCACATGTATTCTAAGACCTGGTTATGTGAAGTGCATTTGACAGGAGAACCAAAGAAATACTAAATTTTTTCATCCAAAAAGATTTATTATTTTGTTTTAAATTTACTGTCCTTTAACTCAAGTATCCCTAAGTACTACATACAGTTTTTAAAAAGGAGAGGGAATCAGTCTCTGTTACTCTGCTGTTCATATTTTGAAAAATTCAGTAATCCTCTGTATTAAATTCCTCTCATTCTAAGTTTCCATCTGTGGCTCATAGAATGATTTGTTCAGAAATAACTTGTCTTTGTTTCTGCCTGTTGGAAATTGACAACTGCTCCTGTCATTATCTCTGCCTCTTTTCTTCAAACTGGAAAGACATTACTGGAACTTCATCATGATCCATTGTAAACATAAAATAGGCAAAACCCAAATGAAATTCACATGGATCTTCTGTGTGGTTTTGTTTATTTTGTTTAGGTTGTTTTTCCCCCCACCAGTTTACCTGCTGTTTATTTCATATTCATTCAATATCTTGCTATTGTAAACAAGACATTATTAACACTTTTTCCCTTGGTTAATTCTTCCCTAACACACTCATTTGTAAGTTTACTCAATATACTTTTCCAGATATTTTTTTTCTCTTTCTAGATTTAGTGGCTGTTTTGTGTCCAAAAGGCCCACTTCGTATGCTGGTTGAAACAGCACAGGAGAGGAATGAAACTCTTTTTCCAGCTCTCATTTACTCCTGTAAGTATTTTGGAATGATGTTAAATTAGTACCCACTTAGAACTTATAGGAACTCAAACACATGTAATTATGATCATTATCGTGATTCTTTTTCTCATCTTAAATGCATAGTATTAAGAGAACTTCTCCACACCCCTGTTTGCTTACAAACTATTGTCTTCCAACTGATGCTAGTTCAAGAGAGTTTTCAGTAGGTGTAGAAATGGAAGAAATATTTAGAGAGTGGAGAGCCATTACTCCTATTTAAAATCTTAGTAGTCAAAGAGTTATTGAGCACTTAACACAGAGGAATCTTGCTCTAACTCACTGAAAGAATTGTACTATTCCTTCACAATGCGTTTGCCGCTTTTTTGTTGTTATTTTGGTGTCCTTCTCGATCATTCAGTACAGATGCATTTGGGCATTGACCTAATCCGCCACCGAGCACTATGGGGGACATAAAGATGTGTAAGATACTTTGCCTTCCTCAGAGCTCCTTTCCTTACAGTTTAGAGGTGAGATAAGACAAATGTATAAATAAGCCACATCCAAGGCATTCTTGTTAACCAGATTCAGAGGAGGCACAATCAAAGTGTAAGGAGAGTTAAGAAGAAGGAAAACCTGGCTGGGGAATCAGGGAACAGCTTTGTGGATGAGATAGCATTTGTATTGAACCTTTTAAGGATGGTGGGATTTCAGCAAACACAGATGGGATAGTTGATTCTGTAAGTGGGCTTGTCACAAAGAATGGCTTTGAGACATAAGTATGGGGCATCTTTATCAAACTTTAGGCATTTAGATTGACCAGGACATGGAGTAAAAATGGGGGAGAGTATTAGGAGGATGAGTTTAAAAAGGCAGACTAGGGCAAGGATAGCTTCGAGTGGCTGGTTTAGATATCTGTATGCTGGGATCCCTGGGTGGCTCAGCAGTTGCGCATCTGCCTCTGGCTCAGGGTGTGATCTCGAGATGCTGGATTAAGTCCCACATCGAACTCCCTGCATGGGACCTGCTTCTCCCTCTGCCTATGTCTCTGCCTCTGTGTGTGTGTCTCTCTCATGAATAAATAAAGAAAATCTTAAAAAAAAAAAAAGATATATGTATGCTATTCAGTGATCACTGGGGAATCACAAAAGTTCTTGAGCATAAAAATAATGTGATCAGAGCTGTGGCTCCGTAGGCTTGCAGCATTGTGCAAGATGAATTGTGGGTGATGAGAACTGAAGTAGTGGAAAGCATAACTAAGCAGATACTGCTGTGATCTTGCTGGGAAATAATGAGGGTCTGAATTGTAGTATTGTTGATGACAGATCAGGAAAGAGAACTGAATGACAAGAGGCTTTGGAGGTAGAATCAGAGTTTTTAGCAACTGATGGAGAGAAGTTTTAAGCCTGAAGGAAAGGTGAATGAAGGAGATGTTTTTCTTATTTGAAGAACATTTAGTTTTGTCTGTGGCCCATGTGTTATTTATAGTTGGTGGGACCTGTGAAACAGGTAGAAATTCCCAGCATAAGTTTCAAAGTAAAGTACTACTGCTTGGGGAAAAGGTTGATCAAAAGTGCAAGATTGAAAGTGTAGCAGTGGTAGTTGAAACTTTGGAAATGGATGAATGGTTCAAACAAAAGTGAATGAGAAGAGGATGTTGAGAGAACTTTGTCAACTCCTGTGTTTAGAGAGTGAGAAAATGAAGAGACATCAGTAAAGGGAAGAGAAGAAAATTGGGATAGCCAGGATTTTTCACTTAACAGTATCAAGACATGTTTTCCATGTCAGTTTGGGAAGTGGCTGTACAGTATTCTCTGTATGGATACTCAGAAAAGGGTGTCCTTTAGACTATTTCCATTTCTGTCACAAACATTGCTTACAGAGATCATCTTTGTGAACATTTTTGTAAGATATATTCTTAAAAATGGAATTGCTAAGTCAAAGCATGTATGCCTTTAAATTTTGGTGGCTGGCTCCAAATTCCCCCATAAAAAGGCTACACCAATTTATATTTCCTTTAGTAGTGTGAAGGTATCAGTTTCCTTACACCTTCATTATTATGTGTGTATGAAACTAATAGGCAAAAAATAATCTCTTGTATTTATTTATTCATGAGAGACACAGAGAGAAGGAGAGGCAGAGACACAAGCAGAGGGAGAAGCAGGCTCCTCGCAGGGAGCCTGACATGGGACTCGATCCTGAATCTACAGGGTCACACCCTGGGCTGAAGGCGGCGCTGAACTGCTGAGCCACCTGGGCTGCCCTCTTGTTTTATTTTGATCTTGGCTTATTAACTAATAGCTATTAGTGATTATTTGGACTTTTCTTGTGTTTTTCTTAGCTATATATATGTATATATACATATATATATGTTTTTTTTTTAAGATTTTATTTATTTATTCATGAGAGACACACAGAGAGAGAGAGAGAGAGAGAGAGAGAGAGAGAGAGAGAGAGGCAGAGACACAGGCAGAGGGAGAAGCAGGCTCCAGGCAGGGAGCCCGATGGGGGACTTGATCCTGGGACTCCAGGATCATGCCCTGGGCCGAAGGCAGGTGCTAAACTGCTGAGCCACCAGGGATCCCCAGCTATATACTTTAATTTCTTGTTTTGTGACTAGGTATGATATTCATTTCCATATTTAAAAATTTTTAATTGTACAAGTAATACATTAATGTATTATGCTGGAGAAACTTAAATATTGTAGATAAAGCTAAATTTCACTATAACTGTCATCTCCAATCTTAATACCTTACCAAGCAGTTAGCCCTCTTATCAGTTTGATATATCTTTGTAGACATTGGGGGGGTGTTTTTTTTTCTGTTGGGTTACTAGAAAAGCAGAGTTTTAAGAAGGAGAAAACCAAATGCTCTTAAAGCCAAAGATAAGGACTAATGATGCCTTGGACATCTTCAGTGACATTTAAGAGAGCAGCTTCAGTAGAATGGTAGGGCCAGAAGCAGTGCTCCAAAGGGAGAAAAGTGTGTCTGTGTTTTGCTTTTGCTGGCAGTGGAAGTTACAGTGTGGCCAGGAGAAGAAGGTAAAGGAGGAGAGATACAATAAAAACATCACCTACTACTGCAGAGACTCCTCTGTCTCACAGGCAGAGCAGCAGTGACCTAAGAGGAGAGTGGGCCTGAGGAAAGTTGTTTCCAGGAGATAGAAGATATAATTGTGTTTCTAAGGTTGAGGGGAAGGAGCCAGTGTAGAATGCCTTTGAAGAGACCAGCAAGAAGGAATGATTAATGGAGCAAGGTTATCAACAAAGCAGGTGGAAGTTGCTCTAAGAGTTGAGGAAGAATTTGATGAGAACTGGGAAGATTTGGGAGGAAGGAAAAAGAAGACAGAAAAGCAGAAGGTAATGAGACATAGTGAAAGAGAGACGAAAAGTTGGGAGCATGTGTTAGTTGCCCTTAATCTTATAAACCCAGTCATTCAGGGGAAGTGGAGAGGTGAAGACTAGCTTGTACCCGGAGAAATGTGGTCAAGTGTTAGAAAACCCATTGTCTGGAATGCAGTGATCTTTTTTTACTCTTTTTATTCCAGTACAAATTTATTATCATGTGCTTCCTGTGTTTTTTGGCAGAAAAGAGCAGGTGAAGTTTTGAACATCAGTGTTTTCCTCTTAACATTTGGGTGTGAGCTGCTTATGTTTTATTCCTGGAAATTAAAATCAACTATTTTGGGGATCCCTGGGTGGCGCAGCAGTTTGGCGCCTGCCTTTGGCCCAGGGCGCGATCCTGGAGACCCGGGATCGAATCCTACATCGGGCTCCCGGTGCATGGAGCCTGCTTCTCCCTCTGCCTGTGTCTCTGCCTCTCTCTCTCTCTGTGTGACTATCATAAATTTAAAAAAAAAAAAATTCCTTAAAATCAACTATTTTATATTTGTGCATATAGAATGTTCCACCAAATTTTTATAGTGAATGCCGGTTGGAAGTAACTTAAGTGTCCATCAAAGAGAACACTTTCAAATACTTATGGTACATTCATAAAATAGATAATTTTTTTTTAAATTTTTATTTATTTATGATAGTCACAGAGAGAGAGAGAGAGAGAGGCAGAAACACAGGCAAAGGGAGAAGCAGGCTCCATGCACCGGGAGCCCGATGTGGGATTCGATCCCGGGTCTCCAGGATCGCGCCCTGGGCCAAAGGCAGGCGCCAAACCGCTGCGCCACCCAGGAATCCCTAAAATAGATAATTGTACAACCTTTAGAAAGACTGAGGTAGACTGAGGTATACAGACTGACATCTGTATATGTCCAAGTGTTTTTTTAATGTTAAAAGTTATATACTAAATACAGAAAGCAAGACTTATAGGTTCTTGGGTGGCTCAGTCAGTTAAGCATCTGCCTTTGGCTCAGGTCATAATCTCATTGTCCTGGGATCAAGTCCGACGTTGGGCTCTCCTCAACAGGGAGTCTGCCCCTCCTCCTCTGCACCCTCCCCACTTGTGTGCTCTATGTCTCTCAAATAAATAAATAAAATCTTTAAAAAAACAAGAAAGCAAGATTTAAAGCCATAACGCAGTATCCTTTGGGAGGAAGGGAGCTATGTATGGTTGTCTATGTATATACAATCCTGATATATTTAAAAGACTGACAAAAGGCTAATAGTGTTTACCCTCAGGAAGTGGGATTTAGAGATTAAAGTAACTTTTATATTTTTCTTTTTACTTTTCTTCACTTGTAGAGTTTTAATAGTACTTTATGGGGTTTTTTAATTTTTAATTTTATTTTTTAAAGATTTTATTTATTCATGAGAGACAGGGAGAGAGAGAGGCGGAGACACAGGCAGAGGGAGAAGCAGGCTCCATGAAAGGAGCCTGACCTGGGACTCGATCCCGGGTCTTCAGGATCAGGCACTGGGCTGAAGGTGGTGCTAAACCGCTGAGCCACCCGGGCTGCCCAATTTTTAAGTTTTTAAAAGATTTTTTATCTTATTTATTTGAGAGAGTGCACAAATGGGCGGCAGAGGGAAAGGAAGAAGTATACTCCATGCTGTTTTAATATAATTTTTAATTTATTTATGATAGTCACAGAGAGAGAGAGAGAGAGAGAGAGAGAGAGAGGCAGAGACACAGGCAGAGGGAGAAGCAGGCTCCATGCACCAGGAGCCCGACGTGGGACTCGATCCCGGGTCTCCAGGATCGCGCCCTGAGCCAAAGGCAGGCGCCAAACCGCTGCGCCACCCAGGGATCCCCACTCCATGCTGTTTTAAATTTTTTTTTGTGTTTTCATAATTTTATATTGTTTTACTGTTATGTCTACTGTTAGCTGTTGTTACAGTAATGTAGTATAACATACTATCTTAAAACTCAGTGCCTTGGGGATCCCTGGGTGGCTCAGAGGTTTAGCGCCTACCTTTGGCCTGGGGTGTGATCCTGGAGTCCCGGGATCGAGTCCCGCATCAGGTTCCCTGCATGGAGCCTGCTTCTCCCTCTGCCTGTGTCTCTGCCTCTTCTTTCAGTCTGTCTCTCTCATGAATAAATAAATAAAATCTTAAAAAAACAAAAACAAAAAACTCTGCCTTAAAAATAATAATCATTTATCATTCTCCCTCCCACCCCCCCATGTCTGCAGGTCATTTGACTTAGCTGCTCTGACTTGGCTGTGGTAGCTCTGTTGCATGTATTCCATTCTTCCACTAGTGGGCTAGCTGAAAACATGTTTTTATTGGGTAGAGGAGCAAGACAGTGGCAGCATGACCTTTTAAGGCCTAGGCCTGATATTAGCATGCTGTCACCTCTGCCACTTGCCATTGGTTGAAGCAAACCACATAGCTGAGGCCCTCCCCCCTCCCCCCCCCCCAAGAGAAGGAAGACTGCATTCCATTCACAGTGACACCATGGCAGGCATGTGGGTACAGGAGGGCTGAAAAATTAGGAATAGTTTTTCCGTCTGCCACATTAAACATGTATATTGATTTTATATTGTAAATAAGCATTTATTCTGTTGTTTAAAAATATTCATATATCTATTTTAAAACTCAAGTCTGCATAATATTTGATATTCTGAGGTATTTTAGCAATAATTCAACATTTATGGGAAAATAAAAGCATAAACCTTTACGTCTTGTGTAGATAAGACAAGTTCCAGAAAGTATCTGTTCTCATGAAATACTAAATCTGTAGTGAGGATTTCATAAATCACTGAGTTTGAGAGGGCTTTTTTTTTTTTTTAAGCAGAATGTAAGAAAGGAGCAGTATTATTAATCAGTACTTTTTTCCTGATGCAGAAATAAACACAAATATGGAAAGTTTTAAATATTGACTATTTGGTCTTTAAAAATGCAATCCTTTTTTGCATTTGTATGCTCTTCCCCAGTTAAGGATATTTGGTTTGCAAAAGGGTCATACTTTTCCTCAGGAAATGTATGCATTTTTGTTTTCTATTTCCATCGTTCGCTGAGAAAATGTACACCTAGATTTTGAACTCAAATCATTCTCCCCTGATAGTCACTAATAGAGGAGGTCTACCAAAAATTCAGGTAGCTGGGATCTCTGGGTGGCGCAGCAGTTTGGCGCCTGCCTTTGGCCCAGAGCGCGATCCTGGAGACCCGGGATCGAATCCCACGTCAGGCTCCCGGTGCATGGAGCCTGCTTCTCCCTCTGCCTATGTCTCTGCCTCTCTCTCTCTCTCTGTATGACTATCATAAATAAATAAATAAATAAAAAATTAAAAAAAAATTCAGGTAGCTTATCAAAAATTGAGGCTAACAATTCCTTGAGGTAGTCTATTTTCTATAAAGTTATATATACATATATATATATATATATAGAGAGAGAGAGAGAGAGAAAGAATATATATATATTATACATATATATAGTATATATATGCATACACATGCACTTTATATATGTATACTTTACATATATACTTTTTATTTTTTTATTTTTTTTAAAGATTTTATTTTTTTATTCATAGACACAGAAAGGGGCAGAGACACAGACAGAGGGAGAAGCAGGCTCCACGCACAGAGCCCCATGTGGGACTCGATCCTGGGTCTCCAGGATCACACCCCAGGCTGCAGGCGGCGCCAAACCGCTGTGCCACCAGGGCTGCCCTACATATATATATTCTTTTTAAAGGGAGTTCATGCATGGGGTAGGGGGTGGGGGGGGTGGGGGGCCTGGGGAAAGGGCAAAGGGAGAATCTTAAGCAGGCTCCACACCCAGCTCAGAGTCTGATGTAGAGTTTGAGGTCATGACCCAGAGATCAGAACCTGAGCTGAAATCAAGAGTCGGACATTCAACTGACTGAGCCACTCAGGTGCCCCTATAGCTTTTCTTTGATTTAATATCAGTTTGGGGAGTTTAGATTATGTTAATTTTTTAAATTGCATATTTTTCTATTGATCTAAGATGTTTGTTGACTTAAAAGATTGAGAAGTGGGCTTTTAGGTACTATTTTAGTAATATCCAACAGGTCTATATTCGATTACTGGTAATTTATGAGTGGTTAGCAAATTACTGCCTGTAGCCAAATCTGGCCTACAGCCTGTTAGCCAAGAGTGGTTTCTACCATTTTAGCACAAAGAAGAGTATGTGACAGGCCAGATGTGACCCACAGTCCCAAAACGTTTATTATTTGCCTCTTTACAGAAAAAGTTTGCTGAAACCTAATTTCCATGCTAGTATTAAGTATTGAAACAAAAGAATTTGTAGCTCTCTTTTTCCATACTTGCATAAAGGAAATCAAAGAAGTACTTGCTACCTTCATTGCTATCAGATCTACAGAAATCTATAAGCCTTTCACATGGCAGTTGCCCTTGTTTTTCTTCTTCAGGTTTGAATTTTAACAGTGTATCACTTGCCTGGATTATGTTGACTTTGATCAGTTAGTTGGGTTATCCTATAGTGAAACTTGTTTAACCTCAAAATTATGAAGCCATGGTGATTGAGTAAATGTGGCTGTTGTAGAATTTTCAGTCTTTTCAGTTGCATGTTTCTTTTATAAGTTACTCAAGAAGTATGAGTATTCAGAAACATGGGTATAATTATAAAATCAGTGAAAACAAGCCAAAAATACATAGATGCCAAGTATCTTGTTTAAAATTGTTTATTGTGACCATAGATTAGACTCAGGTTTTTGCTAGCACTTGGTTCCTGCTGAAACCCTATATGCACATGTTTGTATGTATTTTTATATTATCCTTGGTGTAATTTTGGAATAATTTCCCAAAAAATGGTATTCTTGAGTCAAAGGGTTAATGCATAGGTTTTTTTTTTTTAATTGAAGTATAGTTCACATACAGTCTTACAGTATTTTCAGATGTACAACATAGTGATTTGACGTTTAAATACATTATGAAATGTGCACCATAGTAAGCATAGTTACCACCTGTCACCTTCTGAAGTTATTATAATATTATTGACTATATTCCCTATGTTGTACTTTACACTCATGGTGACTTACTTATTTTGTAACTGGAAGTTTGTAGCTCTTAATCCCCTCCATCTATTTTGCCCATCATCTCCCCTCCCCTCTGGCAACTACCCATTCTCTTTATGAATTTGCTTCTCTTCATTTGTTTTGTTTATTCATTTGTTTTAGCATAATAACATAAACATCTAGGTCCATCCATGTTGCAAACGGCAAGATTTCAGTCTTTTTTTTTTTTTAAGATTTTACTTAGAGATAGAATGAGCTAGCTGTGGGGAGAGTGGGGGAGACGACAAGTAGACAGCACACTGAGTACAGAGCCCAATGTGTGGTTTGATCCCATGACCCTGAGATCATGACCTGAGCTGAAATCAAGAGTCAGATGCCCAACCAACTGAGCTACCCAGGAGCCCTGATTTCATTCTTTGTTTATGGCTGAGTAATGACACATGTAGTTTTGTTAGATGTTACTAAATTCCCCTTCAATAGGGGCTATCCCATTTTTCATTCCACCTATTATATATGAGAAGCACCATTTTAATATATTCATGTTATCCTTTAACTAAAATGTGAGAGTTGCATGTGTTATATACTTACATCTATATAGATATATTTGTACTTAATGTGGAAGGGACATAGAATAGGCTAATTGACTATCCCTTTTATGTTTATTGCTTTTAAGCTTTTTTTATTCCCTGTATATCGCATAGTTTAGCATTACTGAAAATCCCAGAGGTCAAGCATCCTTAGAATCATAATGATCAGGACGCCTGGGTGGCTCAGTAGTTTAGGCCTGCCTTCGGCTCAGTGTGATCCTGGGCTCTCAAGATAGAGTCCCACATCAGGCTTCCTTCGTGGAGCCTGCTTCTCCCTCTATGTCTCTGGCTCTCTCTCTCTCTCATGAATAAATAAATAATATCTTTTTAAAAAAGAAAAAAAAAGAATCATAATGATCATGTGATGCTTTTTTGAGTCCTGGTTTGTTCTCTTAGTCAATAAGTAATTTTCATCAATGATTTCACATTATTTTAGAATATCATTCAAGTAGTCCAGCTGTTTTTTCAGTAGGGTCTTGTTGGCCTGAACAGTTTTCCCTCTGGTTACTTTTCAGGCACTGGAAATGATGAAATTCATATAATTTTACAGCAGCAGCTGTAGTTTGACAGCTAGAGTAAATACTCGGTTTCAGAATTTTTACTTTAATCTGCCAAAATCAAAGGAAACCTTTTGTATTATTTAATAGGCATTTACTTCTGGGGATCCCTGGGTGGCTCAGCGGTTTAGCACCTGCCTTCGGTCCAGGGTGTGATCCTGGAGTCCCGGGATCGAGTCCCACATCGGGCTTCTGCATGGAGCCTGCTTCTCCCTCTGCCTGTGTCTCTGCCTCGCTCTCTCTCTCTGTGTCTCTCATGAATAAATAAATAAAATCTTTTAAAAACATAAAATAATATGCATTTACTTCTGATTGTTAAGGACCTTTTTTTTTAAAGAATATTTATTTATTAGAGAGTGAGAGCACAAGCAGTGGGGGAGAACAGGGGAAAAGGGAGAAACAGGCTCCCCACTGAGCAGGGAGCCCCATGTGGGCTCAATCCAGACCTTGGAATCATGACCTGAGCCAAAGGCAGATGCTTAACCAACTGAGCCACCCAGATGCCCTTGTTAAGAATTCTTAAGGCAATATTAAGAAGATTGCTGATTTTTGTAGAAAGATAATGGCCTGTTTTCTATTCATGTCCTTTCTGTGTTTCAAGTTCTTAACTAGACTTGTCTTTTTCAACAGCAACAATGGTGTGGTTGGTGAATATGGCAGAAGGAGATCCAGAAGCCCAAAGGAAGGTATCCAAAAACTCCAATTATAATGCACAAAGTAGGTGTCTTTCATTTGGTAATTTCCTGGTTTTTCCGGGTCATTGTCCTGTTATATTGGCTAACGGCTATGAAGCAATGATGTTTTAACCTCTGTCTTTGGTCATGGACTCTTGAGAATCTCCTGAAAGCTGTGGTAATACCCACTAAATACAGATAAATATTTAAGGAGTTCCGGTGCTCTAAACCCAACCATTCAGCCAAGGGACCCTACGTAAAGAATTTCTGCCTTAAAATACCATTAATATCAGTATGGGAAGGTTCAAGTTGAGGCTATAATTTAAAAAAGAAAAGCTAGCCTTGCTCTTGAGATGTATAAAAATGAGAGCTTTTTTTGTCTGATGTGGCCAGAGTAACTTAAATATAATTTTACTTGAGATGTGATCATGTTTGTCCCAAGAAGACAAAATATTCCAGGTGCACATGACTTTCTGGAGGGGAGGATAAAACTAATGATCTAGGCGGAGAGATCGAAAGGCCCTTGTGGATACACAGAAGACATTAAGGTGGATATAAGTTAGGAGTGTTAGAAAGAATTGGAATAATGGCACACTAAAAGTAGTCAAGAAAAAAACTTTAAAAAAAAAAAAAAAACAAAGAGCTAACCTTATGAGGAAGCTGAGAAACAGGTGGAACAAAGATTGACAAGAGAAGGAAAAAGGGCCTTAGTTGGGTTACCATCTGCTGAGAAAAGGAAAGTTTAAAGAGCCACAGAATCCACTGACTTAGAATTTGCATTAACAGCAAAGAGGACACTTTCAACTGGGAGTTCTGAAAGGAGCAAGGGACCAGTAGGAGACCTGGTGGAGAAGAAAGAAAAATATATTAGAAGCACTTGCTACCAGTCTGGCTATTGTGGTAACCTGTGTTAAGTTAAAGACAAAAAAAAAAAAATAATAATAATAAGTTAAAGACAAAAGATTGAGTTGCCTGTGAATATATATGTATGAGAGAAAAAGGTTTTATTCTTTTGACAAATACTGATTGAGCACCTGTGTGCCCGGTATTTTACGAGGCACTGGGAATGCAGCACTGAACAGAATATCCTATCCCTTTGGAGCTGATAACCTGTTTGGACAAACACAAATGTTCAACATTAATTCCACAAATAATTCATACAGTTGAGAGAAGCACTCCAAAGGACAAGTATGGTTGCTGTGAAAGTTGATAGTAGAGGAATTTCATTTACTCTGGAAGGTCAGGAAGGCTTCCCTGAGGAAATGATAATAGGTGATGACAAGTTGATGAGTAGAAAAACTTTCCAGAAGAGGAAACAACAGGGAAGGGCCTTGAAGTTTGAAGGATCTGGGTAAACTTCAAAGTTCGTCAGTGGGAGTGCTGTGGTATTTGGGTGGGCTGTATGTACTTCATTGTGTGGAGCTTCCCCTCATTGCAGGATATTTAGCATTTCTAGCCCCTCATTAAATGCTAATAGTGGCTTCAAGGTGTTGCAGTAGTCAGAAAGCCCTCCATCCTAGATATTTCCAAATACCCCTCAGAAGGGAGGTGCTACCCAATATCTGAAAACCACTGTGTTGGAAGAGCTAGAAGTCAGATTGGAACAGAAAGACACAGGGCTCCAAATGGGGTGGCTGAAAGATTCACAAGTAGGAGCGACAAGGGTTGGGACAGAGTAGGGACCGCTGTTTTTATTTATAAATCTTATGCTTACGTGATTTTTGTAAACTCCAAACCATGGAAGATTCAGGATTTGTAGAGGACTTGGTTAAGGAAAAGAATACAAATTACAAATACAGAATTGCTGTGGCCTCCCTGAAAAACTCCATGTAAGTGAGAGGCCTGAAGTGTGCAAGCTTTACTTTGCATGGTAAATCCATTTCTGTGAACATATTTTACTTTTATTAAATGTAATAATGAAGGAGAAAAAAATTTATCAACTTTACTTTTGTATTTTAATTATCTTTGATGTGTGGAAGTTTCTCGGGACTCTCATACTCACAATTTTCAGTCTGATTGATAGTCATAAGAAAATGACTAGGCCGTAAAAAAATTCACCTCCTTCTCCTTTTTTTACCTCACCTTCCAATAATGGTCTCTTTTTTTATCTTAGTCACTAAAAACACAGGTGCCATCAGTTAGGCTTTGAGCTGCCAACATCAGAAAATCCAACTTAGTTGCTTTAAACAAAGAAGAATTATGTTCTCTCATGTGACCAGAAGTCCTGATGTATAGGCATTTGTAGAGTTGGTCAGTTTTATGATCCTGTGATGTCATCAGGGGCCCAGGTTCTTTCCATCTTTCTGCTCTACCATCCTTAAATATAGGCTTGGTCTTCAGCCTGCTGCTTCCAATGTCAAAAGATGACAACTGTAGTTTCAGGCATCATATCCAGATAAGACACCATCCAGAGTTAAAAAGGGGCTATTTATTTCTTCCTTGAGTCTCTGTCAAAGGGTGAGAAAAATTTACCCCAGATTCAGAGCAGACTTTACCTCACCACACATTGGCTAGTACCAGCCTCAGCCTTAGAGCTTTCGTTAGGAAGAGGAATGAGATTACCACGCTTGGCTTGGATTGACCATAATGAACCTCCAGAGTCATGTGCATGAGAGGTGGAAACTATTCAAATCAGGTCTCTGCCCTCAGGAAACAAGGAGGGAAATGTTTATTGGACAAGTAACTTTAAGGCTACTTTAATAGCTTATGATCTGTGATTTGAGAGCGAACTAACCTAGTTATGTGACAGTTGGGTAGTTACCACTTCCATGTAGTTTTCTTAAAGGTATTAAGAAATTTTTCTAAATGTTACAGAGCTGTAATTTTCACTTTCTCTTGAAGGCACCGAAAGTGAGACCCAAGACCCTGTGACAGAGAGTGATGATGGTGGCTTCAGTGAAGAGTGGGAAGCCCAGAGGGACAGTCGCCTCGGGCCTCATCATTCTACAACTGAGACGCGAGCTGCTGTGCAGGAGCTTTCCAGCAACATCCTTGCCAGTGAGGACCCAGAAGAAAGTATGTGCATTTCTCTGTGTTGAAAAGTCATGGGTTCCTTTAGGTACTGCATTACCAAACTCTTCAAAAATAAAATGGAGAGTGTTATGGTCTAATTTTGAATAAGAGTGTAGCTTTTAGTGGGAAATACTAAGAGTTGTTGCTTTTCTCATAGTTCATTTTATAAGTGAGCCAAATTATGCCCCTCAGATTTTGGGAAATAGCCCTTCATAGCCTGAACTTTGGCATTTGTTTTATAAGGTAAAATATTTTTTTGAAATTATTATTGCAGTAAGACTTCATGACTGCAATTTCCTCTCTGCTGTGCAGAGAGACCTGTGGATTTGAATGTTTCAGCCTTGTACATCATTATTTTCTTTGCTGGAAAGCACTGCATTTTATGAATTTTAAAGAAAAAGAGATTTAGGTTATGGGGAGAAGTGCAAGCATTTTTCAGTGTCTAAGACATGTTGGCACTTAGATTTAGGTTAGCACTTAGAGCTTCTTGGGAGCATTATCAGCCAGTAGAGCCCCTTGGTTAGGGCTTAGTCATTTCTTCAGTTAGTCTTAAAGATGTGATTTATTAAGAGATTAACACATTTTCCAACTAAATTATTTTTTTTTCCTCCTCACAAAAGTGAAGCTCTGGTTTAAAACATAGTGAGGGGCGTCTGGGTGGCTCAGCGGTTGACTGTCTGCCTGTGGCTCAGGGCATGAGATTGAGTCCCACATCAGGCTTCCTGCATGGAGCCTGCTTCTCCCTCTGCCTGTGTCTCTGCCTCTCTGTGTCTCTCATGAATAAATAAATAAAATCTTAAAAAAAAATTATAGTGAAAATAATTGAGTAGTTTTAAAGAAACATCTAAATTTCTTAGCTTCTTTATATTTACTGATCACTAATTATTATGATCTTGACACTATCCTTCAGCTTCAGCGGAACATTTCTTATAGCTCAGCCTTACTCTTTTAACTGGTTCAGAACGTGGGCATATCCTTGACTTTAGTGCTTGGCTGAGTTTTCCAGATATTAGAGCCAGCTACAATCTGCGACTTTCACACTCCAGGGAAACTAGATATAGTTACCTCATCTCACAGCCAGGCTTGAGCTTGTCTTTGCTGGTATATTCTCTGCCTGCAAAGTTACCACTGTAATTAGGTTGCCTCTTCTGTTCCTCTCTTTTCTCAAAGGTGCTTATAGCCAAAAGAAAGAAGTAATATAGGGGCACCTGGGTGACTCAGTCAGTTAAACATCTGCCTTCGGCTTAGGTCATGATCCCAGAGTCCTGGGATCAAGCCCCACGTCAGACTCCCTACTCAGCAGGAAGTCTGCTCCTTCCTCTCTCTCTGCCCCTCCACCCCCCCTCATGTTCTCTCTCTTGCTTTCTCTCTCAAATAAATTGAATCTTGGAAGGAAGGAAGGAAGGAAGGAAGGAAGGGAGGGAGGGAGGGAGGGAGGGAGGGAGGGAGGGAGGGAGGGAGGGAGGGAGGGAAAGGAAAGGAAAGGAAAGGAAAGGAAAGGAAACAGAATGAATATAGCTGTTGAGCATAGGGAGGAGAGAAGGAAAGAAAGAAAGAAGTAGCTGTTGAGCATAGCAATATGACTCTTTCATGACGGCCCTTGTGACTTGAGTGCTCTCTCCTGATCATTGCTTCGTGTGCTCTTCATCTCTTACATGCACACACACCTTTTATTTTAAAGGAAAACTCAGATATTGTCCCTCCTAACCTCAGAATGATTTTTTTTTTCTGGGACCAATATAAACTAATAATTGACATACTTTCATCATCTCAGCATCCAGGAACATAACCATCTTTGATTGCATTATTATTTTTTTTTAAGTAAGCTCTACACCCAATGTGGGGCTCTAGTAACGTAGGACTCTGAGATTAGGGGTCCCATGTTCTACCAACTGAGCAAGCCAGGCACCCCTGATTACATTAGTGTTTTAAACCAGACTTATGGTTACTTATAAACAAGTCTTAGTTTACACTAGAATTTGATTTGTAAAAGACACATATTATCTTCCAAAGTAGCCTTTTAAAAATCAGCATCTAATCAGAAAACTGAAGGATTTTAAATTAGAAATGTAAAATATTCACTATGAAGGCAGTTGGTCTTCCTTTTAGTGACTTTCAATATATACTTCCCTCAAATATCATGCTTGTAGCAGTCAAATCCTAAGTGTACTAGCAATCAGTAGACTTAAAATTTATCAACATAATGAAATTAGCCTGTTGTTTTCGGGAGAAGTTTGACTCCTAGGGATTCTTTTCTGTAACCTCAAGAGAAATGAAAGATAAATTTTACTATTATCTTCAAATGTAAGATTTTAGTAGCAAGGAGATAAGATGATACATTTCAGGCAGTTTTTTAAAGATTTTATTTGATTGAGTGAGTGAGTGAGACTGAGAGAACATGAGCAGCGGAGGGACAGAGGGAAAGAGAGAGAATCTTCAAGCAAACTCCCTGTTGACTGGAGCAGATATGGGGCTGGATCCCAGGACCCTGAGTTCATGACCTGAGCCAAAACCAAGAGTTGGATGCTTAACTGACTGAGCCACTTGGGCACCCCCTCAGCAGTGTTTTTTTGTTTTTTATTTTTTGTTTTTTAATAGGATTTATTTGAGAGAGAGCTTGTGAGAGGAAGGGCAGGGTGGAGGGAAAGGGAGAAACAGAATCTCAAGCAGACGCCTCACTGAGTGCAGAGCCTGATGGTGGGGCTTGATCTCATGACCCTGAAGTCATGACCTGAGCCAAAACCAAAAGTCAGATACTTAAAAGCCACCCAGAAGCCCACTCCCCTCTTTTTCTTTTCTCTCTCTCTTTTTTTTTTTTTTTTACAAGATTTTATCTCCAAAAACAACAACAACAACAACAAAAAGATTTTATCTCCACCCAACGTGGGGCTCAAAATCATAGTCCCAAGACCAAAAGTCCCATGCTCCACCAACTGAGCCAGGTACCCCTCAGACAGGTTTTAATAGCTTTATATTTATTACAAAGATAATAGGAAATATTTTTATGTTATGTTTAAGCTAGGCATATATTACACTGCTAGAGGTTGCTAGAGAACTCTTACAATTAAAGTAAATATTCACTATCATTTATTGTCTGTACTACGTCTTATGTTTGGTAGACCAGCAGATGCTCCTTACAATATTAAAGGAACACCATGTTACTTGAAATTATTTTTCAGAGTTAATAAAAACAACACAACACGATAGAAGGCCTAGACTATCATTAGCAAATAGCAGTAAAGTACTAGCAGGCAATCTTAGTGTTAGCACTTTCCAGTAGGTAGAATACTGTTCATTCATTTTGAGTAACTTAAGCAATTTCCATTGCTGTTGTTTTAGTTATTTGGTTATGGCACATTTTGATTGAATAAATCAAAAGGAGCTATTTAAAGGAAAATTCCTGAGCAATGTGATTATTTCTTAGGTCTTTATTATGATTCAGGTTCTTCTGATTATAGGTGAATAAAGCTTGAGACTTCAGTAAATGCAAAAAAAAAAATTTTTTGATGGTTACTTGTCTCCTTGCTCTAATTTTGCTAATAAAATATACCTACTCTTTTTTCTCCATTAAAATGAATTCTGTGAAGTAGAACTATAGCATTTGCCATAACATTGCTATTAAACATAACCATTTTAAACATTTATGTATTTAAGTCATCTCTATACCCAGTGTGGGTCTTGAACTCATGACCCCAAGATCAAGAGTTGTGCACTCTTCCTACTGAGCCAGCCAGGCATCCCCCTTAACATAAGCCTTTGAATGAAAAAAAAAAAAAAAAAGTCAGGCCATAATTTTAAGCTTGATTTTTATTTTTTGGTAGCGTTATATTAACAGAACTGTTCAATTATCACCACAGTTTATTTTAGAATAGTCTAATTACCCCTCGAAAAGCCCACATTCCTTAGTTGTCCAGTTCTTCAATCTCTCCCATCCCCCCATTTAAAGTACATAATGTAGTGATTTTTATTATATTCACAGAGCTGTGCAACCACAATGAGTTTTAGAACATTTTCATCACCTCAGAAAGAAACCCCGAACTCATTAGCCCCCAAATTCAACAATTAGACTTTTTTTTTTTTTAAACAATTATATTATTGCCTATCCTGGACATTTCATATAAATGGAATCCTACAATATATGGTCCTTTGTACGGATTTCTTTCAGTTAGGGTAATGTTTTCAAAGTTCATCTATGTTGTAATATATGTTATTTCCATTTTTTATAGCCAAATAGTATTATATTTCATGTATATACCACATTTATTATCCATTCATCAGTTAACAGACATCTAGGTTGTTTCCATTTTGGGCTGTTATGCATAATGTTGCTCTCAGTATTCATGTACAAGTTTTTGCGTGGACATGTTTCTATTTCTCTTTGGTGTATACCCAGGAATGGAATTGCTAGATCATATGATTACTCTGTTTAACTTTTGAAGTACTGCCAGACTGTTTTCCAAAGCAGCAGTACTGTTTTACATTCCTGCCATCAGTGTGTGAATTCTTCCATTTTTCCACATCCTCAGCAATGCTTATTGTCTGTCTTTTTTATTATAATCATTCTAGTGGGTAGAAAGTAGTATCTTATTATGGTTTTCATTTGCATTTCCCTAAAGGTTGATGATGATGTGTATTTTTTGTGTGTGTTTATTGGCCATCTTTATATTTTCTTTGGAGAACTTTATTGAGATCCTTTGAACATTTTTAATTTGTCTCTTTATTATTGAATTGAAATAGTTTTTTATATATTCTAGATACAAGCTTAGTTTTTACTTTGCCAGATAAAGGCAAATTTTTTCTCTTGCATTATCTTAAAATTTTCGTTTCTATAACATTTTTTTTCTGAAGAATTTAGTTTTAGTTTCTTATAGTACTTAACATTTGAGATCAGTCTTTCTAAGGTTGTTTGTTTAGCCTTTATACATGCCAAAATTTGTGTGTGTGTGTGTGTTTTAAATTTTTATTTATTTATGATAGTCACACAGAGAGAGAGAGAGAGAGAGAGAGAGGCAGAGACATAGGCAGAGGGAGAAGCAGGCTCCATGCACCGGGAGCCCGACGTGGGATTCAATCCCGGGTCTCCAGGATCGCTCCCTGGGCCAAAGGCAGGCGCCAAACTGCTGCGCCACCCAGGGATCCCTGTGTGTTGTTTTTAAACTCTTGATAACAACTCTTGAAATGGCTTGTAATCCCCATCTTAGAGCTGGAGGATTTGAGGATTAAAGAAATTAATCAACTTGCTCTGGATCACACAAGTACTTAAATAGTAGAACTGGCCTATTCTGTACACATAAAACTGGTGAGTGTATTTATCAGTCTGGGAATGTTAGCAAGTTAAAGGGTGGCTGACCCTGTAATTCATAGCTTTAGACTTCAGGGGTCATATGTTTATCTTTTCCACTAAGGAAGACTTCACTTGACTCCCACAACTCAAGAACAACACTGGTTTCTCAGTAATATATTAATCAGAACTTTGCTTCTTTCTCACCCACGTGTGAAATAGACCAAACATCTCAGGGTCCTCCACCTCTGTCTCCTGGAAGTAGTTTCTCTAACCCAGACAACAAAACTTTGAGACCAGGATCAAACTTCAATTGGAAATAGTTACTTAACAGAAAGGTAAAAGCCAGTTGTAAAGTTTTATGGATTAGTAATGGACTCCAAAGTTTAAGGCATATCTTCTGAATCCATTGTTTAGCCTTTACTTAATTATATATTGTTTTGAAAAAAATTTAAAGGGAAAAATGTTTGATAACAGAAAACCTAGGGCATTTGCCTTTCTTGCAAGTTTTAGAATCAGCTTGTCAATGTCTACAAGCTGATGGAAATGTAAAGAATTTTCAACATCCAAAACAATTTTGAAAGAAGAAAAAGTTGGTGGACTTACACTATTTGACATCAAAACTTACTGTAAAGGCATAGTAATCAATTCAGGCACAAGGACAGGCATATAAATCAATGAAACAGGGCAGCTTGGGTTGCTCAGGGGTTTAGCGCCACCTTCAGCCCAGAGCCTGATCCTGGAGACCTGGGATCGAGTCCCACATCAGGCTCCCTGCATGGAGCCTGCTTCTCCTCCTGCCTGTGTTTCTGCCTCTCTCTCTCTCTCTCTCTCTCTCTCTCTCTCTCTCTCTGGCTCTCATGAATAAATAAATAAAATCTTTTAAAAAAATAATAATCAATGAAACAGAATTGTGAATCTAAAAGTAAACCTTTACATTTATAGTATTTTTTACAAAGGTGCTAAAGTCATTCAACAGGAAAAGGATATAATCTTTTCAACAATTGATGCTGGGACAATTAGATATCCAGATGCAAAAGAATGAATGGAAACCCCTGCCTCACCCTACCCATCCATCACACACACAATCAAAAATGAACTCAAGGGGCAGCCCGGGTGACTCAGCGGTTTAGCGCCTTCTTCAGCCCAGGGCCTGATCCTGGAGACCTAGGATCGAGTCCCACATTGGACTCCCTGTGTGGAGCCTGCTTCTCCCTCTGCCTATGTCTCTGCCTCTCTCTCTGTCTCTCATGAATGAATAAATAATTTTTTTTAAGAAGCATAAAATAAAAAAAAATACAACAAAAAAATGAACTCAAAATGAATATAAACTGAAATGTAGATTATAAAACTAAAACTTCTAGAAGAAAACATAAGAGAAACTTTATGACCTTGCATTGGGCAGAGTTCTTCAATAGAACACTGATGCAGAGAAGAAAAAACTGATAGATTGGACTTCACCAAAATTAAAAACTTTTGCACTTCAAAAGATACCATTAAGAGAAGATATATTTGTACACCCAGTTCCATAGCATTATCCACAGTTGCCATGAGGTGGAAGCAACCGAAGTGTCCACTGATGAATGAGCATATAAATAAAACGTGTATACATGCAATGGAATATTATTCAGCCTTAAAAAGGAAGGAAGAAAGCTTTTTAAGTTTTTCTTTTCTTTTCTTTTTTTTTTTTTTTTTTTTTGAGAGAGCAGTGGGGAGGGATAGAGAAAGAGGGAGAAGCAGATTCCCCGCTGAGCAGGGAGCTCACCTTTGGACTTGATCCCAGGAACCATGAGTCAAAGGCAGATGCTTAACCACCTGAGACATCTGGGTGCCCCAAGGAAAGAAATTGTAACAGATGCTATAACATGGATGAACTTGAAGACATTCTGTTAAGTGAAATAAGCCAGTCACAAAAAACAAAAAAACAAATACTGTATGATTCCACTTATGTGAGGTACTTAGAGTAGTCAAATTCAGAGACAGAAAATAGAATGATGGTTGCCAGAGACTAGAGGGAGAAAAGGAGGAGTTTGTGTTTAATGGGTACAGAGCTTTTGCAAGTTTTACAAGATGTAAAGAGTTCTGTGAATGGAGGATGATGATGGTAGCACAATAATGTGAGTTTACTCAATGCCATTGAATTGTGTATTTTGGTCTCCTTCGTGTGACCCTTACAGCCGCTGGTCTCGGGGCACAATGGCAACTCTTAAGGAAAAACTGCACCAGTTGCAGAAGAAGAGGCTGCGATCCCAAACAATAAGATCACTGTAGTGGGTGTTGGACAAGTTGGTATGGCATGTGCCATCAGCATTCTGAGAACGTCTCTGGCTGATGAACTTGCCCTTATGGATGTTTTAGAAGATAAACTCAAAGGGGAAATGATGGATCTACAGCATGGGAGCTTATTTCAACAGACACCTAAAATTGTGGCAGATAAAGATTACTCTGTGACTGGCAATTCTAAGATTGTGGTGGTGACTGCAGGAGTCCACCAGCAGGAGGGAGAGAGCTGCCTCAATCTGGTGCAAAGGAATGTTAATGTCTTCATTATTCCTCAGATAGTCAAGTACAGTCCTGATTGTATCATAATTGTGGTTTCCAACCCAGTGGATATTCTTACATATGTCACCTGGAAACTAAGTGGACTACCTAAGCACCGTGTGATTGGAAGTGGGTGTAATCTGGATTCTGCTAGATTTCACTGTCTTATGGCTGAAAAACTTGGCATTCATCCCAGCAGCTGCCATGGATGGATTTTGGGAGAACATGGCGACTCAAGTGTGGCTGTGTAGAGTGGAGTGAATGTGGCAGGTGTTTCCCTTCAGGAACTGAATCCAGAAATGGGAACAGACAACGACAGTGAAAATTGGAAGGAAGTGCATAAAATGGTGGTTGAAAGTGCTTACGAGTCAAGCTAAAAGGATATACCAACTGGGCTATTGGATTAAGTGTGGTTGATCTTATTGAATCCATGTTGAAAAATCTCTCCAGGATTCATCCAGTGTCAACAATGGTGAAGGGCATGTATGGTATTGAGAACGAAGTCTTCCTGAGTCTTCCGTGTATCCTGAATGCTCGGGGCTTAACCAGTGTGATCAATCAGAAGCTGAAGGATGATGAGGTTGCCCAGCTCAAGAAAAGTGCAGATACCTTGTGGGACATCCAGAAAGACCTAAAAGATCTGTGACTTCTGGCTTCTAGGCTGTAGAAATTTAAAACCATGTTGTGATTAACTGTGAGCCTTTAGTTTTTCATCCATATACATGGATCACAGTTTGCTTTTATCTTCCTAAATATGTGAATCTGGGCTCACAGAATCAAAGCCCATGCTTGGTTCAATGCTTGCAATATGAGCCTTGAACAAATAAAATTAACTATTGTAGTGTGCCTCTAAAAAAAAATGTATTTTACCACAATTTAAAAAACTTTTTTTTAAAGATTTTATTTGTTAATGAGAAACAGAGAGAGAGAGGCAGAGACACAGGCAGAGGGAGAAGCAGGCTCCATGCCGGGAGCCCAATGTGGGACTCGATCCTGCGTCTCCAGGATCACACCCTGGGCTGAAGATGGTGCTAAACCGCTGAGCCACCCAGGCTGCCCTAAAATTTTTTTTAGAAAAGATTCTTTTAAGGAAGAGAAGACACAGACTGAGACAATACTTACAAGTCATATTTCAAGTCCTGTTGAAGAACTTGTGTTGAGGATATGTAAAGAATGCTCACAACTCAGTAATAGAAGATAATTCAAATATGCCCAGCCTTGGAGAGAGGGCCCCAGTCCTACTTCAGCAGGGGCCATTCGATGGGAACTTTGACCAAATTTCTGTAATAAGCATTTCTGGTTCACATTTAAATAAAATTAAAAAAAAAAAGATAACCCAAATAAAAAATAGGGAAACCACAGGAGAAATATAAGAGCTAATAAGCGTGTGAAGAGCTATTCAACATCATTCATTAGAATGTCTATAATCAAAAAAACTGTAGCAGTACCAGGTGTTGGTGAGGGGTGTGAAGAAACCAGAATGCTCATGAGCCACCAGCAATACATGTAGACTGGTAGAGCCAGTATGGAAAACAATTTGGCAGTTTCTTAAAAACTAAAGGTAAGCTTATCACATAATGCAGCAATTCCATTTGGAATTGGGTAGGAATCTACCCAATAGAAATGAAAACACACAAAGATGTGTACCCTTGGTCTCAGCATGATGTTCATAGCCCCAAAATGAAAACAAGCCACATGTCCATCAACTGATAAAATATAGTATATCCATACAATGGAAAACTATTTCATCAGTAAAAAGAAACAGTATAGATACATGTAATATCATGGATAAACCTCAAAAATATGTTACATGAAAGAAGTGAGTCACAGAGACTACATACTATATAAGTCCATTTCTGTGAAATGTCTAGAAAAGTCATATAGAGCTAGAAAACAAATCAGTGGCTGTGTAAGCCCTAGGGTGATGAAAGTAGTGGTGGATTGTGGTGATGGTTGGACAACTCTATAAATTTTTTACAATAATTCAACTGTACAGTGGGTGAATTTTATGAAGTAAATTACACCTATCTCATAGAGGTTCTTGTGAGGATTTATGAGAGCAAGTGCCATGTGTAAAGGAGGTGGTCAGTAGAGGACCGTTGTTATTTATTATTCTTTTTGTATATAACAACAGCATCTACTATCAAAGACCCCAGAGTTAGCCATGTAGAATCTGAAACTCATGTTGGAGGGAACCAAAAAAGAAAACTTAGCTGAAGTGAATTTTATATGTCATTTACTGCTTTCTCGTTCAGTATTAGGATGCAATACAGCAGTGGCTTTTTTCTTTTTTTTTTTTTTATTTGCAGCAGTGACGTTTTTAAATTGATCGGAAAGAGTGACAAATTTCATAATTATTCTTTTTTAGGGGGAGTAAAACTTGGATTAGGAGATTTCATTTTCTACAGTGTTCTGGTTGGTAAAGCTTCTGCAACAGCCAGTGGAGACTGGAACACAACCATAGCCTGTTTTGTAGCCATATTAATTGTAAGTATACACTAATAAAAACATGTCAGGACTCCTCATCTCAGAACTCTGATTATGCTGCTCCTTGAAGGTGGTCCATTTTAACCCCAGCTGGGCTGAGTGTGCCAGTCACCTGGAGAACTTTAAAAATAATTAATAATAATTGAACCTTACTTGAATAGGTCACCACCTGGCCCCCCCCATTAAAATCAAAATCACCTGGGGGCTTTAAGAACTATGCATCCCTGTCCTGAGATTTTTTTTTTTAAGTTTGATTTATTTAAGAAATCTCTATACACATTGTGGGGCTTGAACTCACAACCCTGAGATGAAGAGTTGCATGCTCCTCGGACAGAGCCAGCCAGGGGCCCCTGCCCTGAGATATATACAGTTTTAATTTTGTGTTCTTGTTGTTTTTAAAGTTCCCTGGAAAGTTCTGATAGGCATCTCAGGTTAGGAACTGCTGTTTCAAGCCTAGCAGTATAGCTATGTAGGAAATAGGCTGTGTTATCAGTCTTCAAGGGGTACTTGGATCCTTACGTAGTCCGTAAGTCTCATGGTTATTTTTCCTTTAATGCCACAACCTGCAGCAAACAGTGCTTGTTGGGCAGCAGGTATGAGGCAAGAAAAGCTAACACAATGCATGATGCCATGTAGATCTTGCTTTAGTGTCACAGCATAAACCCTGAAGCTTTCAAAACGATAAGTAGGAGATATTTCTTATTGGTATTTTTGCTAAAGGTGTATGTGAGTGAAATTAGATGAGAGCCTTTACTTAAACATTTATGATGACATCTGTGGTTTATCATGATAATAAAACCGTCTAGAAATTTCATGTAATTTATCTTTCTTTTGAGGTTAGTTGTCTGGATGTGTTGTATCTTTCAAGAAGAAAATAACTTATTCTGGATAAACCTGAACTGATGCTCAGTTTTCAGACCTTGTCTCAGTAGCTAGGGTTAAAAAAATGGACTATATTATATGACTGCTGGGTTTACAGGTATTCCTCTACTTTCTGAAAGTTCATATTATACCACTTAACTGTTTTTTTGTTTTTGTTTTTGTTTTGTTTTTTTTTTTTACTAACCAAAAGAAATCCAAGGAGGATTTTTTTTTTTAAGATTTTATTTATTTATTCATGAGAGACAGAGAGAGAAGCAGAGACACAGGCAGAGGAAGAAGCAGGCTCTCTGCAGGAGCCTGATGTGGGACTTGATCCCCAACCCCGGGATCAGGCCGAGTCAAAGGCAGATGCTTAACCACTAAGCTTAACCACTAAATCGTCCCAAGGAGGATTTTTACTTTTACAGAAAAAGCATTCCCATACTAATGAAGGTCTTCCGTAAAAGTGAAGTGGCGTAATTCAAACTTTGAGAAAATGGGGATATGCTTCACTTTATGTCATTTTGGCTTACAAAAGGCTTTGTAGGAATGCTCTACTTTCAGATAGAGAAACCTGTATATACTTCATAAACTTATACTGGTTTATTCAGTGAGCATCTCTTTGCCCCCATATAACATAGAAGTTGCTCTTCACCTCTGGGATTTTAGCCAGCCAAACTAAACTCACAGTAGCCAATCAATATTTTAGATAGATAGAAATTTCAGTATTATTTAAGTTAAAATAGTTTTACTTATTTTTGGATTATATTTCTTATCTAGAATTAGGGGGTGAAGTATCAACAACTTGTAAATAATGAACTCTAATGCTGCAAAGGAAAAGAAATGTTTCCAAATTAAAAAAAAAAAAAAGTCCCAAAATTTAACCTTAAAGGATAGTATTCAGTGAACTAAATTAAGACCAGGACTTGTGATTGGGTTGTTTTTGCATGAAATACTTCCATAATTTTGTCTGAGTTTATGTCTTTTCCCCTCTACTCCACAGGGTTTGTGCCTTACATTATTACTCCTTGCCATTTTCAAGAAAGCATTGCCAGCTCTTCCGATCTCCATCACTTTTGGGCTTGTTTTCTACTTTGCCACAGATTATCTTGTACAGCCCTTTATGGACCAATTAGCATTCCATCAATTTTATATTTAGCATATTTGCAATTAGAATCCCATGGATTTTTCTCCTTTGACTATAATAAAATCTGGGGAGGACAAAGATGATTTTCCTGTGTCCACATCTAACAAAGGCAAGATTCCCAGCTGGACTTTTTGCAGCTTCCTTCCAAGTCTTCCTGACCACCTGTACCATTGGGCACTAGAAGGGAGGTATCTACAGAAACTGGTTTGAACATACGCCATTGTGATGGACTGAGTCCCTCGGTGCAAAAACTACCAGATTTGAGGGACAAGGCTAAGGAAGAGGGACGGACCACGAAGTTGCTGTGCTCCCGCCAGCCGTGTAACCCTTGGTCACAGGTGGATTTTACCAACATTGCAGACTCTCAGGACTACCATTACCAAGAAATTAAATGGCGTGGTTTAAACCAAACAAGACTCCTCATCTTAAACTACATGTTGAAGATCAACCTAATTAACATGTATTGAATTCTGAAATTTTTCAGGAGGTACTGTAAGGAAAGCGGGCACCAGCGGCAAAATGAAAAGGTTTTTGAAAAGGGGCTCCAACTTTCACTTTCAGATCTTTTTTGCTGCAGACTTACCATTTTTAAATAAGACTTTTTTTTTCCACTTTGAGTCAAGTCAGATGTGTAGGTTGATTTTGAAAAGTTTCATTTTCAAGAACTGAAATTCAGTACTATCAACGGTTGCCATGTTTTCCCACGGCCAGTATGAACTGATCTTGAGGCTTGCTTTATCCTAAAAGTCTTAGCCTCAGGTTCTAAATTCAGTAATTTCTGGAAAGAGTGGAATGATACCCAAACGGTTTCCTATCAGCCTTAGGTGCATTCTGGATTTTCCACCAAATTCTTTATTTTTACACATACTTGTAGGGTCACTTGCCCCTGGATGCTTCCATCGTTCCCATCTCTCCCTGACTCCCCCATAAGCATTCTCTTACACAGTAAATGAGACAGCTCTGTTGTGGTAGCAGATGATACAGTTATTCTAGGATTTTACTCTTTGTGTGGTGCAAAGAACGTGTTATAAATCAGTGCTGTCAGCCTCGCTGTCATAATTTCTTCAGTAGCAAATACAATGTGTGCCCAAAGACAGTGGAATTAAAGAAGAGTAAAATGGCTGGTGAAGCACTTTCTGTCCTGGTTTTTCTTTTTTCTTTTTTTTTTTTTTTTCTACAACCCATTGTCTCTCACCATGGGTCAGAATTTGAACCAATAGCCAAAATGCTGGTGGTTTATAAAGTCAGTTGTATCAGTACAAAGTTGGAGTTTAGAGAAAGCCATGATTTTACTCGGTGAGCCTTGCATGGGAGGACCTAGGGTCAGGAGGAGAGCCAGCTACCAAGAAGAGAAAGAAGGGGCCTCTAACAGCCAGTAGGACAATATGAGCTCATGTCCCGTGGGCAGATGTTAAGGAGGAGGGACAGTTTATTCCTCAGGAACCTCACAGTGGGTGTTCTGTGCTTTCTCTTCTGCCTTACGTTTCATTTCTGTAGACCTTTGAACCGGCAGTTGGGTTGAGGCCAAGCACAGCTCAACTAAGGGCATAAACAGAGCCATTAGCCCATGGGCACATGACTCCTCTAAGCAAAGCTTTGCTGGGCATAACCCTTCTACCACTGACAGCTTCTGCCACTGATACTCCTACCACTACACCTTAGCCGTGGTGATCAGACTGTAAGCATTTGTGAGAAACTTAGTCTTCCTTTGTGGCTGAAGAAAGGCCAACTTTTCTTTTTGTTCCTGCTTTCTCTCCAACCTGTCGTGTGATCTGGTTTGCACTTCTCCTTGGAGTGTAGAATATCTGTTTTCTGTCACAGAATATTTCTTAAACTAACTTGAGCAGCAGTGTGCTGTTAATAACCAGAGCATAAGCAAAACTGGCTCATATTAGGCAGTTGAGAACTGCAGGAAAAAAAAAAACAAGTGCTATGCACAGAAAGAATGGTGCATAAAACAATAGGTTCTCTCATCTCTTTGTTCAGCCCCTTTCCAAGAGTCTTTTTCCTCAGATATGTAACAATATGGGTATTATCTTCTAGAAAGACACATGAATCAGCAACTACAACAAAGCCATCTGTACATGTTTGTGATATGAGGCAGTTTTTTTTTTAATTTTTTTTTTATTTATTTATGATAGTCACACACACACACAGAGAGAGAGAGGCAGAGACACAGGCAGAGGGAGAAGCAGGCTCCATGCACCGGGAGCCTGATGTGGGATTCGATCCTGGGTCTCCAGGATCGCGCCCTGGGCCAAAAGCAGGCGCCAAACCGCTGCGCCACCCAGGGATCCCGATATGAGGCAGTTTTGAGGGAGTCCTGATCTATAGTAGTTTATTTGTGCAAAGTCCCCAAAGTACCATATCTTTCACAAAAGGTTCATCCCGGAAGAGGATCTATGGTGTTGAGTGTGACTATGTCCATCCTTTGTATCACTGTCCACCTAGAAAGACTGCAATAAAACTCACTTTCTACAAGATGCAACCACATCTCAGCATAGAGAGAACTCTTCCTACTTCTTGAAGTCACCAACCTCAGATGCAGAACTTTGCCTTGGAACTTTCTTCTTAGGTTCAATAAAACAGTTTTTCTGAAATACCAATAATGCTAGTCTTCCACCATGAAAAATAGTCATCAGGAAAAACCATAGCAAGTCCCCTGAGGATGTGCCCTCACACACAGCAGGGGTGGCTATGGGGCCAGGCCAAACAAAGCAGGCTGAGCCCAGGCAACCTGTTTAATGAAGAGGATGAAGAAAGTGGCCACTAATGTTTGGGTCTGACTGGCTTCCAGAATACAGAGTGTTTATATACAGAAGGCTGCTACAAACCAGCTTGTGGGCATACCAACCATATTTGGAAGATCTGTGGACCTTTTTTCCAAAGAGGAAGAGCTTGCTTTTCCTGTTTTTGATTCTCACTTAGGTTAGTGTGTGGTCCTAGGATCACAGATCTCACTGTAAATGATTAAATTTCTTGCGAAAAAAGCTTTCTAAGCAACTTGGAAGAAAACAATCATAAATGAATGATTTATTGATTTTACTACAGAAGCAACTAGAGAGAGAGTCTTCACTTTTAAAGTCCTGGATCCCCAGTTTTTAAAGTCTCTTGATTTTTAAAAACTCTCCTTGCCTAACCGATGTTGATACCATAAATTTAGTTGCTTCCCCCTTTCTTGGCCTCAAAAAACTTTATATAAGTAGTCTTGATCATAATTTGTAGAATATGGGACAAAAACTCCCACATAAGATCTCCCAGGGTCAGCATCTCAAGGAAGTCTCTAGTCCTGAACCTCAGGGCCTGGCCTTGCATATTCACCCATTCATGATCTAGCCCTGGAAGAAAAAGAGCTCAGAAACCACTATGAAAAGATTTATTCAGTGTCTTCCGTGTTCCTGGCATGGTGCTGGAGTCTAAAGATGCAAAGAGGAGTAAGGCATATACTCAGAATGCAGCTATAGTTTCCTGTTTACTGATAGATGCATCTTTAACTTCTCTAAAATATCAGGTACTTGTCAGTAACCCCTTTTCATGGTTACCCTTTGATGTCATAAAGGTGACTTGATTCTTCCGGAAACCACTCCTTTCTGTAAAGTACTTTTTCTCTCTGTGCTTTTGGATAGTCTGTAACAATCTGACCTGCTGTTCTAGAACCTCACCTCTGGGGTATCCACAAAGCTGACTCTGATCAGGGTGGGGATGGGGGTACTTGAAAACTGGACATTTGGTCTTGCCCTTGGGATGAAACAACATGATAATCATGAGTTTGAGCCCAGAAGTGATCCTTGTGATCTTCTTCTCTAAATCTCCCAAACAGGAGATTAAAAACCATGGTTTCAGCTCTTCATGGCCCTCGGTGCAATGGCTGAGCAGAGTGTTCCTAACAAGGCTTCATCACATCTCCCAAATCCTCCGGATGGCATCCTATGAATAGTCCTCTCTGGTAGGAAAAACCTCAGATGCACATATTAAAAATCAGGAGAGTGCTGAAATGAACCATTTCTCTGTTTTCCGGGGTCTTGGACAGCTGCAACATTGCCCTGAGGAAGTAGCTGGGTCCACTCTGGGTCCCGGAACGTGGTGTTGGCACTTCAGCCCAGGGTGTGTAGCAGGAAAGCCTTCCCAGGAGGCAGTTTTCCTTTGAAAATAATTCTAAAAGGACAGCTTCAAAATCAACTGTAGAGAGTAGTGAGCACAGGATTGTCTATTTATGGTGTGATTGGAGGTACTGGCTAGAGGTTTCAGTGGGATAATTTACATGTCCGTCGTCTGGCTTTTGCTTCTACAGACACTGCTTTGTACATGATTCAGACAGACTGTGAATCCATCTTTTTTAAATACCTTTCAAATTCTTGGTAAGATATAATTTTGATAGATGATTGCAGATTTTCTTGTATTTGTCAAATTAATAAAGACCGCATGAATCCAGCTGTGCTAATTTTCTTACATGGAAGTATTATAATGTGTAACTGTGAGAACTCTTGAACTGTTATCAGGAACCAGTAAACGCAAATGCATTGTTTCTGTTATTCGCTCATACTGGAAGGCGGTAAATTGCAAGTCTCGAAACAACTATTCTTAATACTTAGTTTCTGAAACCATTTTTTTCTGGAAAACATCTAAAATTGATGCTGAAGCTGTCAAAACAAGAATTTACATGTATGCTGTACAATGCAGATATCTTATGTACTGGAGGATTATCTTTCAAAGTTATGATGTGGGTACCTGGCTGGCTCAGTTAATAGAGCATGCAACCCCCTTATTTTTGGTGGGGGAGGAAAAAAATGCAAAACTTATTCTCCAACAAGACAGCATCAGCAGGTAAAACTACAGGGGTTTCTCCACATACATTCACAGGAGCATGATTTGCTTAACAGGGAGAAAGGCTCTGGTGTGTTCTCTGTAACAGTATCCACATCACAGTGTAAACAGGTACTCGCATTGTGTTCTCAACTTACAATTCCAGAAGGAAAGGCACAACGTGGCAAAAAAAAGTTCTTTTTGGATCCTAAAGTCAGGTGCAATAACACAGACCAACTTTTGATAACAGTCTTGATCTACTTTTCCACAAAGGAGGAGATCCTCCACTCAGAAAGTAAGGTCTTTCTTTCTACTTCCTTGTTCAACCATCAGAGTGTGTTTCATCATTACATATACAAAAAGCGGGGCGGGGGGGGTAGTTTAAAAAAAAATCACAAAAATATCTTCAACAACGTCTGGCTGTAGAGCATGCAACCCTTGATGGGATTGTGAGTTCAAGCCCCATGTTGGGTGTAGAGCTTACTTAAAAAAGCAACAAAAACAAATTATGTAGGTCACATCAGTGAAAAAAAGCAACACTTGTTTTATTGATAGCCCTGTCACTTGCCTAAAACTCTCCAAAACCTTTTGTTTCTAAACACTGAATAGCACATAAAATATTGGGAATTATTGATCAGAAATAAGATGGTGGCAGGGCACCTGGGTGGCTGAGTCAGTTAAGCATCTGCCTTCAGATCAGGTGCTGGTCTCAGGGTCCTGGGATTAAGCCCTGCTCAAGCTCCCTGTTCAGTGGGGAATCTGCCTTTCCCTCTTCCTCTACTCCCCCCCCCGCCCCCACTTGTGTTCTCTCTCTTTCTCAAATAAATAAAATCTTAAAAAAAAAAAAAAAAGATTGTGGCAGGAAAACCAAAGTTGGCTATTGTCTTCAAAAGGAACATGTAAGAGATACATTACTGGGTATATTGGCTAAGAACACCAAGAAGAGGAAAGGTGTTCATTCCCTCCTTGGGATTCACGGGCATCATTTGCTTTTACAAATCTTATAGGCAGTGTCACTAGAGTCTACCACAGAAATAGGAGTTGTCCTCATCAGCTGGGAGGGGTTTCTGATTTTTAGGGGCATTGACAATGGTGGGTTTTTGCCTTTTTTTTTTTTTTTCAGATTTTGTTTTATTTTTATTTATTCATGAGAGACAGGCAGAGGGAGAAGCAGGCTCCACGTAGGGAGTCCAATGTGGCTCTCAATCCCGGGACTCCAGGATCACACCCTGGGCCAAAGGCAGACGCTCAACTGCTGAGCCACACAGGCATCCTGATAATGATGTTCTTAATGAGAATGAAGACTGTCCTCAAGCAGGGTTGAGAAGCAAGAATAATGAGGTTGGATTCTGGTATCACTAGGTAAGTACCAGAGTCTTCTGTAGCCCAACCATCTCCTCTGGGGAGGGATTCCTTTGTGTGCTCTGTATGTGTATGTGGTGGTGGGGGATCCTTGCCTACCAATAGCTTAGGATCTGGTTAAAAGTAAAATGACAACATACATGAGTACCAGCAAGTATGATGACTTGACTCATTACATCATTTGGGAGTGCAGAGCCACAAGACAGGTTTTAAGATCAGAATATTTCTAGAAACAAAGTTGGAAAAAAGTTTGAGAAAAAGGAAGAATCTGAATTGGCATGAAGACAAAGGATATACACCAAAAACGAAGGAGAGACCCCAAGGACAATTGGTTTTTGAATTAAAATGATTTATCCAGAGGAAAATCCAATTAGCTAACTAAATCTGTTGCCATATTTACTGAGAATATACTTTCTTCATTAAGTGACTTGTAGAACCCATGGAGGATGTGATCTGACCTACTACAGGGGCCTTTTAGCACAGGGACCTCATAATCTTGGCCAACATTGATTCTCCTACAGGGGCTGGCTCTTCTGTGCCTTGAATGCCACACCCTCTAAAGGGGAGAGATGGAGGAACCTCAAACCAAGTTTGTTGGAGTCCTAATTCTTTTTTTTTTTTTAGGATTTATTTTTAAGTAGTCTCTACACCCAACATGGGGCTCAAACTCACAACCCCTGAGATCAAAAGTTGCACACTATACTGACTGAGCCAGCCAGGCATCTCAGTGGAGTCCTAATTCTTAGGACAAGGGGTAACATACCCCCCCCCTTTTTTAAGATTTCATTTATTTGAGAGACAGCAGGAAAGAGAGAGCACGTACAGGAGAGGGAGAAGCAGACTCCCCACTGAGCAGGGAGCCCAATGTGGGACCAGAACCCCGAGATCATGACCTGAGCCTAAGGCAGATGCTTAACGGACTATGTCAGCCCCAGGGGTGACATACTCTTCCTGCCATTGTTATCCCCTTTTTCCCCAGAACTACAATAGTTTTAATTATGTAGTAACTCAAGGTCAATTCCTCATGCAAAAGAAGAAAGGATTTTGTTACCCCTCTACCCATAGCATACCTTGGGGTGGACTGCGGGTAAGATTCGGATTGTTTAGTTTTCTTGGGTAGCCGACCTAGCCAAGAGCCACTAAACTTGGCGATGTGTACAAGGAAGATCTGAGGATCCCTGGGTGGCGCAGCGGTTTGGCGCCTGCCTTTGGCCCAGGGCGCGATCCTGGAGACCCGGGATCGAATCCCATATCGGGCTCCCGGTGCATGGAGCCTGCTTCTCCCTCTGCCTGTGTCTCTGCCTCTCTCTCTCTCTCTGTGACTATCATAAAATAAAAAATAAAAAAAAATTTAAAAAGGAAGATCTGAAAGTTGAAATAACACTAGATCACTATATTTATACTACGTTTAAATACCTGAATTTAAGTGAGTTCTTTAAGAGCTGGCGCATCCCCTCAGAATAGGGCTATCACGGTGATGGTCACAGAGTAGTCTCTCAAATATGGAGAGAGACTAAGGAGAGATTTGGGGGACTTTATCCTGCATCTGGATTTTCAAAGATTTTGTCCAAGTGCTGTAAGTCATTAGGCAGTAATTTGGTTTTCTGTTTACAAATTGGATTTACCTACATATGCCATAAAATAGCATTAGGCTTGGTTAGTGAGGTGACTGGGTTTTACTTGCATGACCAGAGAGCTGCAAATGTATGATTTATTAAGATTTTCTCAGACAGGGGCACCGGGGTGGCTCAGTGGTTGAGCGTCTGCCATTGGCTCAGGTCCTGGTCCTGGCATCGAGTCCCACCTCAGGGACTCTGATTCCCTGCAGGGAGCCTGCTTTTCCCTCTATGTCTCTGCCTCTCTGTGTCTCTCATGAATACAGAATCTTTTAAAAAGAATTTTTTTCTCTCGAACAAAATGACCTCTCTGCCATCCTTCTGCCCTAGTGGGTTTCCCTCTGTTCCTCCACCCCTTTCCCTCCTAACTCAGGGGTCTTCTCTGGAGCAACCCAGCCAGAAGGTCATCAGTTAAAAAACATCATCAGGCTTGAGGCCTGTTAAGTGCCCGTGGAAGGGGACAGGCTCTTCTATGCTGGGTGATCTCAGCCTGCACTCACCTCTTGCTGTCTGTGCTTTCCAGGGCTGCTGGGGAGAGGAGGGCCAGACTTCCTATTTTCTCACAGTGGCAACCCTAATGCCCGGTTGCTCTACTGGCCATTCAGAAGGGGGAGTTCCATGAATGTTTGGTAACGGAACCCCACCGAGCAGCCAGGCCTCAGGTGAACATGCTATTGATGGCATAGCCCCTTTAGCTCTGGCAACCCAGGATTCTGTCCTCTAGCCAAGGCACTCCTTTGTGGTCAGGTGGGCCCCTGGCAGTGACCCCGGAGCAGGCCCTGGAGGGAGGCCTAGGGACCAGGGCCTTCCCCCTGCCCCTGTGTACATGTAGCAAGTCATCCTTGAGGGACTCCTTTTAGCCGGCAAGGACCAGATTTTCCTCCTTCCCTCTTGTGCTGTACATAAATTGGTGAGGTAATCCACAGACTTGTTGCAAGTGATTATGCAACTTTGGTCATTAGAGATGTGACTCACCGAGGCCCTCCAAGCTTATGATAATTGTGGTATGAATTGATTTTCATTTTTAGGTCAAAGGCACTGGTAAACAGTTTTGTGAGGGGAGGCAGGTGGTCTGACCCCGAGAGGCCGGTGCCCGTAGGAGGTCTGAGGGGAGCAGGGCGGGGATCCGGGCTCCCTGCCCACCACCTGGGCGGCTAGCAAGGCCCTCCTCCTCCTCCCCTGGCAGCGCCCCAGCCTCCTGCGGGTGGGGCCGAAGAGGAGGAGGGTGAGGCCTGGCCACCCCGCACAGGGCCCCCGCCCCGCCCCCGGGGCTGGAGTTGAGTCTCCCCATCACCCCCTCCCCACGTGGCCCCGCCAGCCCAGCTGTTTCCGCAGCTGAGCCCCACTAGCCCAGGGTTCCCATCCCGCTGGGGGCTGGGGCCCTCCTCCCGCGTCCCTGCAGTCCTGGGGTCCCACGCTCCTGCGGCTCCCACAACCCCTGCACAGAAGAGGTCTTGTTGACCCCGACAGCTCTGAGCAGGGGTGGGGGTGGCCGTGGGTGTCCCTCCCAGCTGGCCTCCAGGCCACCCCTCCACTCTCTAGGGGAGTGGGGACCAGCTGGCCACGGGTGGAGAGCTGGGTGCGTGCGCTCACCGCCCCATCCTAGGCCTCCTGGGAGTGAGCAATGTCATGGGTGGATTAGGGGTCCACAGGAGGGGATTTCCATGCATGATGACATAAACAGGCTGCGTGTGGGGGAACATGTTTTAAGTGAGAGCAAACATTTACCAGTTTTCCCCTTACTTACAAGGCTGTGCTGGGGGAGGCCAGTTGGCTTTATCTGCTTAAGAGATCCCCTATTTATAAACAGGTGGTCAGAGTTGAATCCAAACAGGATTCTTCCCCTAGGGCACACTTGTGACATTAAGAAACACATGGGTTTGTCCTGGGTCAATGTCACCACGTTGAATGTGGAAGGGATAAAGGAACAGTTCTTAATACTTGTACTTAACCCTCCTTTAACCAAGAAAAGCCCTGAGACAACTACTTGCCCCATTAAATGCCCCATTAAACCACTTCCACGGAGCGCTTACTATCCGTGCGCCTCCGACACCTTACTAAGCCCATCCCAAGCAGGGTCCTAGATCATCCTCGTCCCACCTCCTTCCACAGGTGAGAAAGTGGAAGCTTTGGGACAACCAGTCACAGCCGCAGACTCACCCACTAGGAAGCAGGAGAGGGCAATGGGCCCAGAGCCCTGGCCTCCTACCTCCAGGACAGAGGCTCGCTGGAGATCTGTTTCTGTCAAACTGGGTCACCTCTCCGGGCCTCCGTTTTGTCCTCTGTAAATGCGGAGTCTGACTGACGACGTTCCTCAGGTTTTCTAACTAAAGCTCAACAAGACCTGGCCCATAGTGGCTGCCCCAGGCAGAAATGTCTAGAGTCGAAAAAAAAAAAAAAGAAAGACAAAAAATTTAATTGTATCTCACAAGGTATTTTGTCATTTTATTCTGGCAAAGTCTACACAGAAATTACCATGTGGGGATGCCTGGGTGGCTCCGTGGTTGAGCTTCTGCCTTCGGCTGGGGCGCCATCCCACATCCTGCAGGGAGCCTGCTTCTCCCTCTGCCTGTGTCTCTGCCTCTCTCTGTGTGTCTCCCTTGAATAGATAAATAAATAAAAATCAAAAGAAAATTTCCATGTGAATCGTTAAGTGTACAGTTCGGTGGTATTCAACACCCTCGAGGCTGTGCGGCCCTCGGCAGCCCGGATCTCCAGGACTGCCGCCCCGGCCTCCCTGGCACCCCTGACGGCCTCCGTGAACTGGACCGACCACTCCAGGACCGCTCCTCGGTGGAATCACGCAGTATATGTCTTTTCACGTCTGGCTTATTTCTCTCAGCACAATGTTCTCGGGGTTCGTCCATGTTATCGTAGGTTTGTTTTAATCTAAAACTAACTACCACACCATCCTAAACCATTTCGAAATATATTTCACCTCAACACAACATACTCCCAACCTCAAAGTGGATGTCCCCCAAATGTGTGCTGTGGGTATTCAGTGTCTTTCAGTGTCCACAGACCACGCACCCCACTTTGAGGACTACTTCCTTCCCCACTCTGGCTGCCGGGCAGCCGCGTCACAGCTGGGCTTCACGGTCTGTGCTGAGTGGAGGCCTGTGCTTGACAGCCTGCACGAGCGCGCACACGCGTGAGTGTGTGTGTGTGTGTGCTTGCGCGTGTGCGTGTGCGTGTGCGTGTGGCACACACCACCCTGAGCTCTCTGCTGCCCTCCTTTGTTCTCAGCCCCTGGGGCTATTGATCCTTGAGAATTTTTCCATATTAGCACTTATTTTTATTTACATGAGTCCATTGTCTTCCTTTTAAAACTGAAGAAATGGGGATCCCCCTGCGGTGGCTCAGTGGTTTGGCTCCTGCATTCGGCCCAGGGTGTGATCCTGGGGTCCTGGGATCGAGTCCTGCATCGGGCTCCCGGCACGGGGCCTGCTTCTCCCTCTGCTTGCGTCTCTGCCTCTCTCTCTCCCTCTGTGTCTCTCATGAACAAATAAATAAAATCTTAAAAAAAAAAAAAAGAAAAATGAAGAAACTGCTGTGCAGGAAGGTTAACTTGCCAGACGTGTCCCAGCCAGTGAGTGGGACTGCACCAGCTCACACCTCCTCCCACCCCACCGTCTCCCATGTGCCCACCTTCACAGCCCCACCACGATGGAGTTCAGCAGGCCACTAGCCGCCATCACCACCGTTAGTATTACTGTGTAACCCCATTTGTAGTTATGTCCTGTTTCATTTTCATGGATTTACAATCCCTTATTTGTGGTTATGAAATTCTGAAGGCTTGGAAACCTGAAAGGTTTCTCCTGAGTTTGGGAGAAGACCTGGCCTGAACAAATGTCAGGCTATTTAGAGTCTCAGTTTAGCCTGTTTTGGTCAATATTCGTATATTTTGCTGGTTTTGTTGTTTTCAGTTGGTTAGTTTTTGTTTTTGTTTTTTTTATTTTTAATTCATTCATGAGAGACACAAAGAGAGAGAGAAAGGCAGAGACACAGGCAGAGGGAGAAGCAGGTTTCATACAGGGAGGCCGATGTGGGACTCGATTCCAGAACTCCAGGATCATGCCCTGGGCCAATGGCAGGCACTAAACCGCTGAGGCACCCAAGGATCCCCATTTGGTTAGTTTTGATTAAAGAGGGCTTCCAGACTATTCTGGAGGCAGTTTAGTAACTTCTAAAAGCTGAAAAATGCTCAATCCTGAAACACATTTGGTTCTCAGAGTTCCTGATAAGGAATTGGGACCTAGATATAGGATTATAGTTATATAAAAATCTATAAAAATAGGGCAGCCCAGGTGGCTCAGCAGTTTAGCGCCGCCTTCAGCCCAGGGTCTGATCCTGGAGTCCTGGGATCGAGTCCCACGTTGGGCTCCTTGCATGGAGCCTGCTTCTCCCTCTGCCTGTGTCTCTGCTTCTCTCTCTCTCTCTCTCTCTCTCTCTCTGTGTGTGTCTCTCATGAATAAAATCTTTAAAAAATAATAAAATAAAATAAAATCTATAAAAATAAAAAGCTTAGGGATGCTTGGGTGGCTCAGTGGTTGAGCGTCTGCCTTTGGCTCCAGGCATAGTCCCTGGGTCCTGGGATGGAGTCCTGCATCAGGCTTCCCCGCAGGGAGCCTGCTTCTCCCTCTGCCTGTGTCTGACTCTCTCTCCGTGTCTCTCATGAATAATTTTAAAAATCTAAAAAAAATAAAAAGCTTAGACCCAGTCTTATGTCTATAAATCTTTAAGCGGTGTTTTACTCAAAGATAAGGGTCAGGATAACAGGTCCACAAATTACCAAAGTTAGGCTCCTAACCTCCCCACAAAATTAGTAGAATTTCCTTCTTCATTTAACTTGAGTGTTGGGAAGTCTATTTCTGAATTGAGAGGTACTGATCCTCTTGAGTTTCTGGGTAATGTTTCTAGGCCTGTGGCACAAAGCACAGACACTTGTCAGTTTCCAGGCTGAGAGTTATCAAAATACAGAGGTTGGAGCAGCAAGGAGAAAAGCAGTGCCCTGGGAGTGTGGTGGAGAGAGACCTAGAAGAAAGGACCCAGGCACCTGGGTGGCTCAGTTAAGCGACTGCCTTAGGCTCAGGTTGTGATCCCAGGGTCCTGGAATCAATCGAGTCCACAAAGGACTCCCTGCTCTGTGGAGAGCCTGCTTCTCCCTCTGCCTCTGCCTGCCACTACCCCTGCTTGTGCTCACACTCAAACACATGCGCGCACTCTATTTCTCTCTCAATTAAATAAGTAAAATCTTAAAAGGAAGAAGATGGAGAAGGAGGAAGAAGGAGAAGAAGGGACCCAAAAGCCCCGGCAACTGCAACTGGCCCCATGGAGGTCCCAATCTGGTGCCTCCCTGGCAGCCCCCCAGCAATAGCAGCAACAGAGCAGGAGATGCTGGGCCAGAGACGCAGGGGCTGCACGGAGGGAGGGAGGACTTGCCCTGTCTCTGTCACTGTTGATGGAGACACCAAGGCTGCTGGCAATCAGCTGCAGGATGCCAAGTGTACTCTGGATGCTGGGGCACCCACCCTGTGCTGAGGGGGACCCTTCTGGGCTGGTCCCACACCCCATACTGACCTTTGTAAGGGCCTGGGCCTCAAATCCTTCTCCCCCTCGGGAGGCAGAGTGTGGGCAAGGGTGGGCTCCTCACATCTGTTCCCTTAGTCTTCAGAAGCTCATGGGGTTAGTTTCTGCAGAGGATAGTGTAGCCCCTCCTTATAGGTGTGTGTGTGTGTGTGTGTGTGTGTGTGTGTGTGTGTGTGTGTGTGTTCCTGTGTAGAAGGAAAGGGATAAAATCTCTGAGGCTGGAGCTGCTGAGGGGAAACCAAAACAGGGCAGGTTTTCTGGAAAGCCCCCTTCTCCCCTGTGTTGCTGCTGTCCTGACTGGTCTCCTGCCTCAACTCGTTTCTGCAAATGGTCTCCCCATCCCTACTGGTGACTTGTCCCAGGATCTGGGTTGAAGATGGGGCAGGTGTCAGACCTGATGTCACTGAAGGACATCCCAGGACTTATTCTTAAAAAAAAAAAAAAAAAAAAAAGATTTTATTTATTTATTCATGAGAGACACAGAGAGAGAGGCAGAGACACAGGCAGAGGGAGAAGCAGGCTCCATGGGAGGGCGATACGGGACTCGATCCCGGAACCCTGGGATCAGGCCCTGAGCCAAAGGCAGATGCTCAATCACCGAGCCACTAGGTGTCCCCCAGGACGTATTCTTTCTCTCTGGATGGCCCTCGTGTCTACAGGGAGGGCCGGGGAGTTATATCTCTGTCCCAGCTTTGGGGTTAAAACTCCCCTCCAAAGGCCGGGTGGCATCCTTAGGGCAGCAGCTGCCAGACATACTGAGCACTGGACTCTCACTGTCATGGTCTGGCTTGGTTGTTTCAAGGTCCTGACTTGGATGTGGCAGCAAGAGGGGGAGGATAACATATTAGCGGGGGACCTGGAAGCGGGCTCGAGGTGCAGGCAGACAGGTAAGGAGCACTTAGCTGTGCGAGTCCCCCCGCCCCCCAGCTTGGACTCTTGCCGAGGGAGGTGGATATACGGGTGGGAGGGTGAAGGAAAGGTGGAGAGAAATGACAGAGTCCTCCCATGTGAAGGGTTCGCTTTCCTTTTGGGTTCCCAGCGGGCTGTGGCACAGTGGAGCTCCCGGCTATTGGCCACACGCTGCAATGCCACACCGCCCCCAGGATGTGAAGGCTCCAAGGGCAGGACATCCTGTGCATTGGAGGCCACGGCTTCTGCTCTGTGGTTTGTGCCTTGGTAGCTTGAAAACAGCCATGGAGGATTTACACCATGGGCATTGATAAATGCTCTTAATCTCCTCCAGAGAGCTGGTTGGTAAATGTTTAGCACCACAGGCCAGGTCTGTCCCCAGCTTCTGGCAGAGCAGGCCTTCAAGTGTTCAAGGAATGAATAAACAACCATCAGAAAGGGAGGAAGAGAAGCAGCATCCTCTAAGCTCAACAAATACCACGTGATCAGTGCTGCAGGGAGGTGGCAGACATCTGTTTTCTGGGGGGGTGGGGGTGGGGGGTAGCCCAGCCTCTGAACGAGGTTCCCGTCTGGGGGACCTGCCAATTTTTGTTTCTTAGGTCTTGGTGGTCAGGGCGCAGGCATGCTCCTGTTGGGGTTGGCGTCTACAAGGGCCATTCAGGGCTTTATCCAGGGGCGATATGGGTTAGTGTGACCTGAAAGAGGTGGTGGCAGTAGTCCAGTGTCCAGCAGGACAGTCCTACCAGAACCATTCCTGGGCCATGATCTATGACCTTGGCAGGGACTCCGGCCCTTGTCTGTGCCTGACCCTCTAGCCTTCCTGTCAATTCCATGAGCGCTCGATGTCCTTACCCCAAGCAAATTTTCTGTTTAAGTGAACTGCGTCTTTTTCTGTGGATTGCAACCAGGAAACCTGCGTGGCAGATCAGCTGAGATGTGCAAGAGCTCTGTGAGGGCAAGCGCTGCGAAGATAAGCAGGTGGGAGCAGGAAGTGGGGTGGCCTTCAGAATGTGATGGAGACCGGATGTGTGGTCACTGGAAGCTGTCACCAGCCGTGCTCCCTACACCATGCTCTCCTTCAGGGCTGCCACAAACCTCTGGTGCAGGTACAAAGAAGGGAAAAAAAACCCATATCCCTGACCTTGCAATGTCCACAATTTAGAGGGAGAAAGAGAGACAAATGTATCCCTATCGTAGTTCCAAAGTGCAACTCCCCCCCCCACCCCCCGCACCGGGAGCACAGAGGAGGACAAGGGAAGGCTTCCTGGAAGTGGCGAATCCTGGGAACCCTGAGGCTCTTGGGGTTTTGCCTTCTCCCTTTTCTCTCCAGGGTTCCATCCTCCCTCAGCCTTATAAAAAGATCCCGCCACTGATTTCTAGGTTGTGTCCCTGGATCTGCAATCTGCAGAGATGATCTGGATGTAAGAAATCCAGGCCACAGGCAGAGGGAGCGCAGGGCAGAAGGAACTAACTTTTGCCAAGCACTTAGTAGGCGCTTTATGGAAGCCACCTACTTCCCCCCTACCACCCTCTGCATGGAGCTCAGGTGAGCAAGTTGAGGCTTAAGGTGACACGACTTTCCTAAGTTCACACACTACAAGAAGCAGGATGGGTTCCCAGTCTAGGGGTGTCTGCCTCCAAGGGCTGCACTCCTTCTGCCACCCTGGGCCACTCAGCCACCCAGGTGGAAGGGAGCATGGGGTGTCAGGCCAGTGCGGAGGGGGAAGGTCTCCCCCTTTCCCCTGGAATCTTCTTTCTAAATCTCCATATTATGGTATGTGCACCAATTGTGCACACCAGTTTTTGGTGGACAGTTGTGTGCTGGGCACCGTACTCAGCACGTCCCTCTGGGGCAGCAGAACTTGAGGCCTGTTGGGAACTTCTTGCCTAAGCCAGTAATTGCTTGGGCCTTGCTGGTGGGTCCGGGGCTGCCCGCAGCACTGTGTGTGGGCTCTGCTTCCCTGCCCCACCCCTGCTCTGGGTCTTCTGTGCCACGGGGGGGGGGGGGGGGGGGGGACGACAGGGCGGGGAGTAAGAAATCATGGCCCGGGTGTCTGAGAGGGGATCCTGGAGGAAAAACAGGGACAGGCCAGGAAGGAAGGTGCCTCAGCTACCCACCCCCCACAGCAGGAGAAGCAGCTTCCTCCTCCTGGATGGGGACCTTTGACCAAGCTCAGAAAATTCCTGGCTGATGGAAGGAACTATTTTCCTTTTCTAGACAGGCTTTGGCTAATTCCACTCTCTTGTCTCTGCCAAGCTTTATCTTTGCCTAAGAATTCACACCAGTCCCCAGGGGCCCTTGCTACACAGCTGCTGCTGCTTCTCTCTCTCTTCATTGATGGGTAAGAAGTGGGACAGATTGAAAATGCTAATGTTTTAGTAAGCATTTGGTCTGAACATCAGTGACAGCCTAGAGGAATGGCCCACAGGACCTGGCCAGGAAGTGGGGTGGGGGGGTCTGAACAAGGGGTGAGCCTCTCACTGGTGACTTTTCTCGGCCTCAGTGGAGGTCCGGGGAGGAATTGACCAGAGTGGTCAGGGTAAGCAAAGGCCTGGAGGTCTTAGAGGGTGAGGATTGAACCACACCAGCCTAGCGACCTCCCCACCTCCCACGTGGCCCAGGGCCAATGCTATTTTCCTGGGGGTAGGTGATTTTCAGTTTCACAAAAGCGATGGCAGGCAAGAAGTGCCTTTGTTGACAAAAAGAACAACTAGGAAGGGAAACTAAATTTACCACAGTTATCGAGCGCCTACCTTGATCTCAACAAGTGCCCTGGGCACAGGTGATGGTGAGGCAAGCTTCATCCTCTGCTTACAGCGGAGTCAGAGAGACTCAGATTCCCACAGGTGCATAGACACACCGGAAACTAGAGCAGATAGGGACAGAGACCTCGGAAGCAGGGTGGGCACCAACTCTGCCTGCTATGGTGTGAGGACCTCTTCTAGAGGAGGTGACATTTGGCCAGGGCCTTGAGGGATGAGTAGGAGTTTGCAAGGTAGAGTGGGTTTCCAGGGTGCATTCTCGGCAGTAGGAAAAAGCTGGCTAGAAGGGTAGGAAACAGCAGTGTATGTGTGGAGAAACTCAGCTCTGGCTCAAGTGCAGGCTACCTTGGAGATACTGCAGGTTCAGTTCCAAACCACTGCGATAAAGTGAATGTCCTAATAAAGTGAGTCAAATAAATTTTGGCTTCCTAGTGTATATGAACCTTAGGTTTACATTATCCCATAGTCTATTAAGGGTGCGATAGCATGTCTAGAAAAACAATTTTTAAGAAGTAAACTGTATGGGACGCCTGCATGGCTCAGTGGTTAAGCATCTGCCTTCTGCTCAGGGCGTGATCCTGGAGTCCCAGGATCGAGTCCCACATCGGGCTCCCCCCAGGGAGCCTGCTTCTCCCTCTGCCTGTGTCTCTGCCTCTGTGTGTGTGTCTCATGAATAAATAAATGAAACCTTAAAAATAAACTGTATGCCCAAAGTGGAGCTTGAGCTCACAACCAATGAGATCAAGAGTCCCATGCTCTACCCACTGAGCCAGGCAGGTGCTGCTAAAAAAACAATTTTTCTAACTAAAAAATACTTTGTTGCTGAAAAATGCTAGTCATCATCTGAGCTTTCAGGGCATCATAACCCGGGATCACCATAACAAACAGAAAATAATGAAACATTTTGAAATATTGCAAGAATTACCAATACATGACACACTGACACCGAGTGGACAAGAGCAGTTTGGAAAAATGGGCGTCCACCGACTTGCTCCAGGCAGGGTTGCCACAAACCTTCATTTTGTAAAAAAAAAAAAAAATGCAATTTATTTGCAAAGTGGAATATAGCAAATCACCCCCCCCCCCAAATTCTAACACAACCCCAAGGAGGCAGGATAAAGTGAGGTCTCCCTGTATAGAATTCAGGGCTGGAAGAGGAGCAGATGGCTGGACACAGGGGTGTGCTGTAGGTACGATGGCGTGAAGGGGTGATGCACAGATGGGTGGCTCGGCACAGAGGGAGAGGGACGGGGTGGTGGCTGGTGCCCGCCCCAGAGGGGAAACCCAGGATGGAGGGCACGCCAAGCCCCGCACAGACCCAAGGGGACGCGGCCCCGGTCACCGTGCGGGCCGCTCCCTGGGGCTGCGGATGGGAGTCCGCAGGGCTGGGTGGGGGGAGACGGGGCGGGGAGGAAGCAGCCCGAGGCAGGGAGACAAGTCCAACCTCCGCGGGCGGGCCGCGCCGCCAGGCCCACCTCCCATTCCCAGGGCGGGCACCGGCGGAGCCGCACCGCGGGCCCCGCGCCCCGGGACAGGTAGGCGAGCGCAGGCACAGGGACCCGGCGGCAGGGGCTGTGCGGCGCCGGGGAGGGGGGGCAGCCCGAGGAGACCCCGCTCCGCCCCGTCCGCCGGGTCACCGCTGCGCCCGCGCGCCCCCCCCGCCCCGCCCAGGCACGGGGCTCCCGAGACCCAGCGCCCCCCCCGGGTGCCCCGGGGCGCGCACCTGCGGGGTGGCCCCGCGCCGGCGTGGGAGCACCTGTCGGCGCTCGGGGGCGGCCGGAGGGCGGGCGGCGGGCGCCTCCTCGCGACCCTCGCGGGGAAGCCTCCTGAGTCGGGGGCGGCCGGGGCGCGGCGGGCCCTGCCCCCGGGCAGCTGGGGGAGCCCCGCCGAGGACGGGGGGCAGGACCCAGGGCTGGCCCTGCAGTCGGACGCTGCTTTGTTTCTGCTTCTCTCCCAAGTGAACTGAAATAGGGCATTTGGGACCTCGGGGCGGCAGCGCGGGGCTCGATCTAGGGTAACCGGAGCCGCGGGCGGAGCAGTGGGTGGCGGTTGCAGGCGAAGTCTCTGCTGCCGCGGCTCCTCCGCCCCCCCCCCCGGCGCTCACCTGCGCCCCTGGCGGCCTGCAAAGAAGCGTCCCTGGTCGCTCAGCGGGTCCTCAGCCCCAGGACCCGGCTCGCAGAGCGACGCGGGCCTGCCCCTGCCGCACGCTGCTGTTGCAGGAGCTGTGGGCGCAGAGCCAGGTCGCTCGGGGTGGTGGCGAGTGGGGAGCAGAAGCAGCACCCCCCCCCCCGCGCCTGCTAGCCCCGGGAACCTCTGATGTGACTGTGAAAATAATGACTAAAGGAATCACTGTCTGTGCTAAATTAACGAAGCATGTAGGTCGCCAAATGTGCCAGGTTAAGTTTTGCTGAACCTGGCTTGTGCATGCAGTTTTGCCCTTGCAAAATGAAGTCACATCATACTTCAAGAAGTTTAGGACATTGGCAGAATTATGGATTTTCAGATTTAAATGTGCAAGTCAATACTTGTTTAATGTTTCGTACTGAAGGAGCATATTGCTTATGTCATTCTCCAGTACACTGACATGTACACACATGCACACATACTGTGCACAGACACACACACTCCTCACGTATGCACACCACACTGCACACAGAGCGTACACACACACCTACACACAGTACCTTGGACATGGGCACACACTGCACTCCTGCATAGTCACACACAGCCTGCACACCCAGACAGCACACTGCGTATTCACACACACACACACACACACACACACACACACCCTGCATACTCACACAGCACCACAGGCACTCTGGTTACAGAACCCACCTATGGAGCTTTTCTTGGGCAGAGAAATGCTAGCTTGGGTTTTTTTTTTTTTTAATTTTATTTATTTATTTATTTATGATAGTCACACAGAGAGAAAGAGAGGCAAAGACATAGGCAGAGGGAGAAGCAGGCTCCATGCACCTGGAGCCCGACGTGGGATTCGATCCAGGGTCTCCAGGATCGTGCCCTGGGCCAAAGGCAGGCGCCAAACGCCGCGCCACCCAGGGATCCCTGGCTTGGTTTTTTTTTTTTTTTTTTTTAATGATAGTCACACACACACACACAGAGAGAGAGAGAGAGAGAGAGAGAGAGAGAGAGAGAGAGAGGCAGAGACACAGGCAGAGGGAGAAGCAGGCTCCATGCACCGGGAGCCCGATGTGGGATTCGATCCCGGGTCTCCAGGATCACGCCCCAGGCCAAAGGCAGGCGCCAAACCGCTGCGCCACCCAGGGATCCCTGGCTTGGGTTTAAAGCAGGATACAACTGGCTTTTTTTTTAAAGCATCTTTGGAGGGTTTCTTTTAAAAAATTATATTAAGTCTTTAAAACAACTGGTGTAATGGCTTTTTAAAAAAGAAATTCTCTTGCTAAATTAAAACCCATGAGACTCATTGCTTTGATTCTTTTTTTTTTATTATTTTTTTAATTTATGATAGTCATACACAGAGAGAGAGAGAGAGAGAGAGAGAGAGGCAGAGACACAGGCAGAGGGAGAAGCAGGCTCCATGCACCGGGACTCCGACGTGGGATTCGATCCGGGGTCTCCAGGATCGCACCCTGGGCCAAAGGCAGGCGCCAAACCTCTGCGCCACCCAGGGATCCCTCATTGCTTTGATTCTGAACTTGTCTTCCAGCAATGGGTATTTTTTAATTGCCCCCCACACACACACCTTTTTTTACCCTTTGAATTACTGAAAGAGGGTAGTCTTGAACTCGCCGAAGCCAGTAGTAGACAGGCCTTCGGCCCCCCCACGTGAGTGCGACGGCCCGGGCGCACCTGAGCCCCCCCCGCCCCCCCCCCCCCCCCCGGGCCCTGTCGTCCCTCCGCGGCTCCCGGGTCACCTGCGGGCCCGATCCCGGCCCCGCGGCGCCCGCTCCAACCCCGGCGTCTCCCGCAGGCGGAGATGCGGCTGCTGCTGCTGCTCGCGCCCCTGCTGCTGGCGCCCGCGCCCGGGGCCTCGGTGAGTGAGGCCCTGCCCGGCCCCCGGGGCCCCAGCTGGGGAGCGGGAGAGGCTCGCCCCAACCCAGGCCTCTGCGGGGAGGGCGCCCTGGGGCTTGGGACGAGGGGGGAGCCGCCCCGCCGCAGCCTGGAGCCCCCTCTCCCCCCTCTCCCGGAGGGGCAGCCGCGTCCTGCGGCCAAGGCTTGCGCGGGGCAGCTGGTGGGGAACCCAGGGACCCTCAACTCTTTCAAAACGGGGTGGAGCCTTGAAGAGGGTCAGTCCCAGGTGCCCAGAGAGGCCCTCCCCGCTGCAGGGAGCAGCATGCAACTTCCAAGCGCCCTCCTCCTTCAGAAGGTGCTGGGTGCACCCTAATGCTACCCCCAATCCAGGGTGCTCTTCCAAAGTGGAAGGAAGGGGAAGGGGTGGTGCTGGCACCAGCCAAGGTGCAGGGTTAGAGGCCCATCCTATCATCGGCCCTCAACCAAATTGAGCTGCCTCTCAGCTTACTGTGCTTAGTGGTTCCCCTCCCCCTGGGGGCTTAGCTCTAGATGGAGCAGGGACAGCTGGTAGGACTTTCTGAGATGGTAAAGGATGTTCCAAAAGTGTGCTGTCCTGAAAGGTAGACACTTGGTCCTATGGCCACTGAGCACATGAAACGTGGCCAGTGCAACGGAAGGATGAAGTGTTTGATTTGATTTGAATTAACCTCAACAGCCACCTGTAGCTAACGGCTACCATATTATAGCACAAACTTAGAGCGTGGATGCAGGAGCCAACTAGTGATCAGAGTAGCTGTTTTGTTACCGGGGCCCAAAGGACGGGGCTCCCCGGAAAGCAAACCTGGATCCTGAGGTTATATAAGAAATCTTCTAGAAGGCGGGACCCACCTCTGTGGAGGGGAGGGTCCACAGAGGTGGGCTTTGTCCTGGATGCTGCTCCGGTCAAGCTTCTCCTGGCACTGACAGGGTAGAGAGCACAGAGGCAGCCAGGTCCCATCCTGCCCCTGGAGAGCTCTTCGCAGGGGGAGCCCCACAGCTCTGCCCACCCCTCCGCGAGGCAGGCGGTCCTTGGGGAAGGGAAGGGAAATGCCACCACTGTGGAGTGTTAGTCAAGGATGAGAAGGGCCTCCTGGCAGGGGCGGGCAGAGGTGGACGCCAGTGGTGGACGCCAGTGGGTGCTCCTCCAAAGCCGCATTGACCCACCACTGGCCACAGTCAGAAGGGTAGGTGGGCCAGAGCCCTCCTTTCACGTCCTCTCACCACTTCCACATCACTTCCCACAGTCACCTCTGCCACCACCACTCCCCCGTCCTTGAGGTCCTTGGTACAGGCTTTCCCTGATGAAGGCCACCACTCAGGTGGATGGGCTGCCAGCGTCAGGACCCCAGGATGAAACCCAGAGCCACCCTCTAACTGCTGCATGGCCATAAACGAATCAGACCTTAGAGTCCCTTTAACTGTGCAGGTGAAATAAGTCAAGGTGTACACAACACCCTGGATCCTGGTAGGTGCTTTCTGCCTTAGAAAACCTGAATAACCTTTCCTGCCTCCCCCTACGTACCACCTGTGGGCTCAGGTGGGGCGGTGAGCTCTCCTGTGCCCTCCACTGTGCCCACACAGCTCTACTGCCTCTCGTTTGGGGCTCTAGGGGGGTATCCCCAAGTGCTTCTCGGCCCTTCTCAGTGCTGACAGGGGTTTGGGAGAAGAAGAGTGGAGATGCGGCCTGGCCAGCATGCCCAGTCGCCACCTGTCAACCCCAGGCTGGTCAGGGGTGGCTTCCTCTGCCTTGGTTCCCACGCTCTCACACCCACCCCTGCACAGGGCAGTTCTGGGAACAGCACAGCAGGAAAGAGGGTCTCTGAGGTACCTTGTGGGGGGGGGCAGGAGCAAGTCACAGGGGGAGAGGCTGGGTGCTAATAGCCGCTGGAGCAGGTGAGGACAAGCCAGCGGAGGGCAGACAGGACAGGCTTATTCTGGCTGCACACCAGGGGCTCCTGGTTGGGGTAATTAGGGGGAAACAAGATGTGCCTGTGCTTCCTGGGGCTGCAGCCAAATGTACTTTCTTTTCTGGGAGAGACCGTGTGGAGGGGGGCATGGCCCTGGGATCTGGGGGGCTGCGTCCCTCCTTGCTGCGGAGAGTGGTGATCTGCCTCTTGGGAAGCAAGGGCGGGTTGGTAAAGGCTCGCAGCTCCTTCGGGGGTGGGGGGGAAAGCTGGCTCGTTCTGTGAGTGTTGGGGCGCCTGGGAGAGAGACTCACAGGCTCCCAAGGTGAGGCAGGGGACCGTCTCTTGGCAGGGGCCCTCCGGTGAGCCCGAGGGGACTGAGTGCAGACTCACACTTCTGAGCGTGTCTTTTCCTCCAGGTTCCCAAGGTGAGGCGGCAAAGTGACACCTGGGGCCCCTGGGGTACCTGGAGCCCCTGCAGCCGGACCTGCGGAGGGGGCATCAGCTTCCGGGAGCGCCCCTGCTACTCCCGGAGGTAGGAGGGCTGGACGGGTGGCTTGTTAGGAGAGGACACGGGGCAGGCCGCCCGGGAGTCAGCTGGTCCTGGTGTCACCTGCGTGGACCTGGCCGGCCCTCATCAAACAATAGGTTTTGTTGCGGGAGCAGGTTGGATGGAGAATTTGAAATCACGTCGGTTCCCACTACACTGATTCCAACAATCAGCCTGATTTCAGGGGGTTAGAGCCGTGTGTGCTCCACCCTCCCCTGAGTCTCTAGTTCCGAACGCTGTGTCTGGCATGTGGCAGGTGCCCTAAATTCTTGGTGAATGAACCATCTTCAATTCTTTTTTTTTTTTTTTTTTAAGATTTTATGTATTTATTCATGAGAGACACAGGCAGAGGGAGAAGCAGGCTCCATGCAGGGAGCCCGACGTGGAACTTGATACCAGGTCTCCAGGATCACGCCCTGGGCGGAAGGCGGCGCTAAACCGCTGAGCCACCGGGGCTGCCCAACAAGCTTCAGTTCTTAACCTGTGCTGTTTCTCTCCCTTTGGCCTCTTTGTTGTGTATAGACGCCTCCCACTTTAAGTGAAGTATCAAGCACCTAAGAGGTGCTGTGTACTCTGATAGGTGCCAGAGGGGTGTGGGGCACAACACAAGGTGGGGGGGACCCTTTGCCTGTGAGTGGGTATAACTCCCTATCCCTGAGAACCTCGCGTGCGGAGGAAGAGACAGGAGCTATTACTCCAGGCCCATATACTCCGTAAATGCCCAATGACCTTACCAGGTGGGTATATACTACATCTTATTTTTTTTTAAATTTTTTTTATTTATTTATGATAGTCACACAGAGAGAGAGAGAGAGAGAGAGAGAGAGAGAGAGAGAGGCAGAGACATAGGCAGAGGGAGAAGCAGGCTCCATGCACCGGGAGCCCGACGTGGGATTCGATCCTGGGTCTCCAGGATCACGCCCTGGGCCAAAGGCAGGCGCCAAACCGCTGCGCCACCCAGGGATCCCACTACATCTTATTTTATCTCCAAAGGCAGAATTTGGGTTTTCTCTGGAAATGTGCTGTAAGAGCAGGGTAGCCCCGAGTTAGAGGAACTCCGGGATAGACTTCCGAGTCTAGCATAAAGTCTAAACACGGGGCTCACTGTAGCTCCCTGAGGGGCCGCGTGTGCGGGCGCCCCTCCTCTGCCCGGCGTGGCCTGCGGGAGAGCCCGGGAGGAGGCGGGGGTGTTGGTCCGCTGGCCTCGGGGCTCCTCTGTGCTCTCATCCTCAGGAGAGATGGGGGCTCCAACTGCGTGGGCCCCACCCGGAGCCACCGCTCTTGCCACACCGAGGTAAAGCCCACAGGAGTGGGGACGCCAGCTTCTGGGACCCCCATCTGGCTGACCTCCCAGTCCCCGGGGCGCCCTCTCACTGGTGCATGGCCTGCGCTGCAGGAAGCCCTTTCCTCGCCTCCCACCCACAGTGACAGCCTCCCCCCAAACAGCCCTGCGCCCCTGCAGGGGGGCATTCGGGAGCCCTAGGGGCCCACGGCCCTGTCCTGAGCCGCAGCGGTGAGGGGGGAGCGGTTGTTGGGGACGGGACAGACCTCCCCAGGCGCAGTGGGGAGGGTGGACCCCCACGGAGGCCCCATCTGTCCCTCTCTCCCCCACCGGCCCCCCGCAGAGCTGCCCCGAGGGTGCCAGGGACTTCCGGGCGGAGCAGTGCTCCCAGCTGGACAGCCAGGACTTCCAGGGAAGGCGGTACAAGTGGCTGCCCTACTACGGAGGTAGGTGGAGGTCCCCAGCGACCGCACCCCAGCCGCTGCACCTGCGTGGTCCTGGGCTGAGCCACCGCCCATCCCCCCATGTTGGGGATCTCTTCTGTGCATTGATTTTCCATTACACAGTGCTTACCACCGTGTTACGGATGCTCTGTCAATACATTTTAAAAACTCACAGGACTCCCAGCTGGTGCTCATCGCAACATAGCGGGGAGAGAGGGGGAGTCATTTTGAGGTCTCTCCATCCTTTATTTCCCTCTACACATTTTCAAACACAGCTACTAGGCCATGTCCGTGCCATTTGGAGCCTGCTTTGGCCTGCTCTGGGAGCATTCCTCATGGTGCACAGAGGTCCTCAGGATGCGCAGAGGCCATGGGGTGGGGGTGGGGCGCTGGTCAGGTGGGGTCCAAGTTTGGGCCAACTGCAGGTCGGGGCTGCAAGGGGCTTAGTATAGTGAGAGCCCATTTACTCAGGATCTCTGGGGCCCAGCTACTCTGCTCTGAGTAGCTTTGAGGAGGGTGATTCATTTTTAGAGCAATATAGTTTAAGAAAAAAAACATGGGTATAAAATTAGAACATTTTAGATGAGTCAGAAGATCCCTTAGGGTAATTCTTCTGAGTATTAGTGGTCGCTGCTCATTGCAAATGACTCCTGGAGGGTATGGCACTCTGGATTCCAAATCACTGAACATTTATACCCTGTGTGTATTAGGATGGGGAAGAGGGTCTTGGCTAGAAGCGTGGCCCCAAGGGAGCCTGTTGGCATTCATTGTTCCTCCTGGATAATTTAAATATATCCATAGATTTTTTAAAAATTATTTGAGAGTGCGTAAGATCACAAGCAGGGGCAGGGGGAGAGGGAGAGAGAGAATCCCAAGCAGACTCCATGCCCAGCGTGGAGCAAAACAGAGCTTGATCCCCAAACCCGAGATCACAACCTGAAGTGAAATCAAGAGTCAGATGCCCAACGGCCACCCAGGTGCCCTAAATATATCCATATAGAAAAACCAGGACACACAGGAAAGGGTCACGGAGGGCTGCCTTCTCTGTGGTAGAAGTGATTGCCTTCCTATTAGCACTTTTTGGTCGCTTAAACAATGTGTATATAGTATTTAGATGGCTATAAAAATTGAAACCTCTAAATGACCTTGACCCCACACCTTTCATAGAATTTGGTCCAGCATTGCATTCTAGCCCTTTCCACATTATTTTCTCTGTATATATATGCTTACATGTTTGTAATTATTATGTAGTACCATTCTGTATTGCGTGGCCTCCCACGTTATTGTGTAGTCTCCGTACTTTACAGCATAGTCAATGTGCGTAATTTTCTGTTAATAACTGACGTAGAGGAGCTTATTGTTTTTTTTTTAATTTTTATTTATTTATGATAGAGAGAGAGAGAGAGGCAGAGACATAGGCAGAAGGAGAAGCAGACTCCATGCACCAGGAGCCCGATGTGGGATTCGATCCCGGGTCTCCAGGATCGCGCCCTGGGCCAAAGGCAGGCGCTAAACGGCCGCGCCACCCAGGGATCCCGAGGAGCTTATTGTTAACACATAGGCTTATTATAAGGCTGAGCTAGACCTCTCCAAGCAGCTAGCTTTTTCCTTATTTTGGGATTTTTCTTCCTCTGATCCCCAGAGAGGCATCATTTTTGTGAACTTTGCTTCCTTCAGGGCTGGGTTGGGATTCTGAGCCACTTGGGGGAGCCAATGCAAGGATGCTTTCTCCACCATTTGTGTGCTTCTGGGCCCTGCCTCGCTGTTCCCAGGATGGGACCTGCAGCTTGCTTGGGATCTCAGCATTCCCCTTTGTCTGCCTCAGCCCCAAACAGGTGTGAACTGAACTGCATTCCCAAGGGGGAGAACTTCTACTACAAGCACAGGGAGGCTGTCGTGGACGGGACACCCTGTGAACCTGGCAAACGGGACGTCTGTGTGGATGGCAGCTGCCGGGTGAGTTGTGGCCCTGTATCCACTGCCCACCTGGGGGGCTGGTCTGGGGATGTCTCCCTGCCCTGCACCAGCAGGGCCAGTGGCTTTCATGAGGTTGATGTCCTCTGACGACCAGCTTTTAGGTGTCTTTGCATTACAGATGCCATGTGACCTTCTTACCTTTGCTCTTTGAAAACTGGCACCACAATAGGAGCAACCCTCTGGGTGGCAAGTTACAGAAACCGAACTAAAACTGACAAGGGGGTGGGGAGGAAAATGCCATGGAGGGATGGGCTGGCTGGCTGCAGGTGCTGGAAATGTTTCCTTGCCTCTTGGCTTTATTCTCCTCTGGATCAGCACTGGGGTCCTGTGAGGTGTGCAGATGGCCACCAGCAGGTCCAAGCTCTGGCTGGCAAGGGCACCCTCTTCCCAGGAGTTCCAGTGACCTGCGATTGCCTTTGATTTGTCTTGGCTGAGGGCTTCCTATCGCCCACACTCTCTTTGAGCAAGGTGTAGAACCCACTGATTTGCCCACACTCACTGTTGGGGTGCTCTATCCAAACTGGGAGAGAGGTGGCCCCCAAAGAAAAATGAGGCATCATTTCCAGAAAAGGGGAGATGGGTGCTAAGCTGGCAGTAAATGTAGATTGTCAGCCACAGGCCAGATCCAGTGTTCACTCAGCTTCGATGGCTGGCGAATAGTGACTGCCCCTCCCTGACCTGACCATCGACCAGGGTTCGAATCCCGGTGTGTCTGTCTGTGACTCCCTCTGGTATCTTTCATCTCCTCCTTGTTCCTGCCTGGTAGGTCGTGGGCTGTGACCACAACCTAGACTCATCAAAGGAGGAGGACAAGTGTCTGCAGTGTGGGGGTGATGGTACCACCTGCTACCCTGTCACGGGCACCTTTGATTCCAATGACCTCAGCAGAGGTGAGGGTCCTCTGGGGATCTGCAGGCAGTGGAGACGAGGGTCTGTTGCCTGTCCCTTCCTTGCCTGTCTTCCGTTCCAGCTGAGTCAGCCTCGACACACTGAGGGGGATCTGATGGGGCACTCAGGTCATGCTCAGGGTGGAGGCTGGAGCCTTTTACATGTGCCTGTAGGCTCAAGCTAGTAAGGACTTCTGCTCACTCACCCAGCGTAATCTCACGCTGCTGCCGGCTGGATGCCCCTACTCAACCCTTCCCTCTGTCCCCAGCTGTCCCCTACCAGGTACCCCAGCCTGCCCCCCCTTCCCACCTTTGTAAAGCTACTTCCCCCATCTGGAGGGCTCTTCCCTGGAGCAGCTCGGCCTGCCCATGTCCTGCTTGCAGGTCCCTGAGCCCATCTGGGCTGCCAGGGACCTGGGTGGTCCTAGAGTCTCTTTGCCCCCCACCCCCAACCCCAACCCAGGCTACAACCAGATCCTCATCATTCCCATGGGGGCCACCAGCATCCGCGTGGAGGAGGTGGCCGCCAGCAGGAATTTCCTAGGTGAGTGCGGTCGGTCGGGGCCACTCTGGGCTGTGGCAGGGCTGCGGGCTCCCCTCCCGCCCAGCTGACCGTGCGGCTCACCCCTGCGCAGCGGTGAAGAACGTCCTGGGCGATTACTACCTCAACGGGCACTGGACCATCGGGGGCGCCTGGGCCCTGCCCGCGGCCAGCACCGTCCTGCGCTATGAGCGCGGGGCCGAGGGGGACCTGGCGCCGGAGCGGCTCCTGGCTCGCGGCCCCACCTCCGAGCCCCTGGTCGTCGAGGTGAGGGGCTGGCGGGCAGGGGGGGCGCCGGCGGCCCCCCGAGGCCGAGGAGGGGCACCCTGGGAGGGCAGGCCTCAGCGAGGACCCCCGGCCCACAGCTCCTCAGCCAGGAGGCCAACCCCGGCGTGCGCTTCGAGTACCACCTGCCCCTGGGCAGCCCCCGGCCCGGCTTCCGCTGGAGCCACGGCTCGTGGAGTGACTGCAGCGCTGAGTGCGGCGGAGGTGAGGGCAGCCCGGGGACGTGAGACCCAGCGCGGGGGGACTCCGGGAAGGGCCCCCCAACACCCTCCCAAGCTAAGGGCACCAGAGGAGGCTTCCCCAAGGTGGCGGCCTCTCTGAGGAGACCGCTCTCTGCCGTCCACGGAGGCCCGGCCCTAAGCAGGTGACCGGGTGTCAGAGCAGGGCTCCATCATCGCAGATAGCACCTCTCCAGCCTGTCTCCTCATCTGTGAATTGGGGGTGATGATGGCACCTATCCCGGGGGGGTCATTTGAGGCTGATTTAATCACGACGACACTTGGGGGGGGTGCAGAGTGGTGCCCAGCCCAGAGAATGCTTTTGGTGAATGCTGACTGACCACCTGCCCTCGGCGGCTGGGCCTCTGCAGGTCACCAGTCCCGCGCAGTGTTCTGCACCACTGACGACGAGGTCTACCCTGACCACAGGTGCCAGCCCCAGCTGCGGCCGGCTGACCGCCGCCCCTGCAGCACTCACCCCTGCCCGCAGACCAAGCGGTGAGGCCCTTGCCAGCCCCCTCCGCGCATGGTGGGGCCCAAGCACTTGGATGGGAAGGCAGTTGGGGCTCTAGGCCCTTTAGGTGTTAAGCAAACAGTTGGGTGTCCAGGGCTCCCTACAGATGTGGCTGGAGTGAGGAGGAGGCAACCGTGACTGGGGGAAGCAGTGGGAGAGGACATGAGCACGAGATCCAGGGCTGTCCTGTCCACCCGTGTGTGCCCGAGCAGTGCCCAGAATGTCCAGGCTGGTGGCGGGAGAGTGGGGGAAGCTACTGGAGGCCCTCTCCGAGCCAGCAGGGGACTTGGCTCGACAGATGCTAAGAAACGGGCCAGGGATTGGGTCAGAGGGCCTGTGGGCATCAGCAATGCCTTTGTTCATGCACAAAGGACCTCTTACCTGCACCGGCCCAGAGTGTGGCATCTTGCTGGGGCCCAGCGTGCATGCAGGAACAGGTAATCTGCAGGCTCCCTGCAGGGCTGGAGCAACCCTTCTGCCCTCATGGCCCTGGTGACTTCTGGCCTTGCAGGATGGTGGTGGGCTTGGCTTTTGCACGGTACAGTTGGGACTGGCCTTTCCTCCTGTCTTTGTGCATCAGGGCTGGGCAGGGCCACACCACATGTGGGGAGCATGGTCCCTCTGGGAGATAACCCCAACTAAGGTCAGACACACAGGCAGTGGTGTCTGGCTGGGGGTGCCAGGGCCGCTGATGAGAAGGAGAACACAGGTGAGGACAGAAAAGCTAAGAGGGGCACAGCCAGGCTCTGTATCGTAGGGACCAGTGCTTGGTGGTGAGAGATGGCAAGCAGAGCATGGGGCCTGGCCTTCTGTGCAGGGCTTTCTGCCCCCCACTTGTACAGGCCCAGATGTTAGGATGGGCCAGGCTGGGGGGATCCCCAGTCCACTCCTGTGTGTGACAGCTGGTGCTCCCTTGGGCCTGGACTCCGGCCCCTGCTGCTGGGCCAGCCTTACCGGATTCCTTCTCCCTGCCAGCTGGAAGACGGGGCCCTGGTTGCCCTGCTCTGCCTCCTGTGGTGGTGGCTTCCAGTCCCGCTCTGTCTACTGCATCTCATCTGATGGGGCCGGCGTCCAGGAGGCTGCGGAGGAGGCAGAGTGTGCAGGCCTGCCGGGAAAGCCCCCCACCACGCGGGCCTGCAACCTGCAGCGCTGTGCAGCCTGGAGTGCAGAGCCCTGGGGAGAGGTGAGGCCTCTGTCTGATGGGGCTGGGGCAGGGTGGGGAGGGAGTCAGGGCCTGGGTCTTGGGCCTGGGGCCACAGCAGAGCCAGGCTGGGAGACTTGGCCTCCACTGGGGAAGTAGATCCTGGGAAATAAAGTGACCTGCTAGGGCATCTCAGAAGCTGTTGCCAAGGCTGGGACTAGGAGCAGGTGTTTGGACCCTTCCTCCTCCAGGATCCCAGGTGGGGTAGGAAAGGCTTTGTCTCTGTGTGAAGAAGCAGCCAGGCACGTTGTTTGGGGGTGAGGGAGGAGCTGGCACTGTCTGGGGCTGCTGGTCACTGCTTCCAGCCCCTGTATGTAGTCTCAACAGGGGAATGTGGGAATGTACCTAAGCTTGGTGTCAGCAGGCATGGTGTAGGCTATGGGACCTCAGAAGAGTGGCTCAGCCTCTTTGAGCTTGGGCGCTGGGCATGGGCAGTAGGGTGCTGTCCACCCTCCATGCCAGGCGGGGGGCTCCAGCTCTGTGACCTGGCATGGCTCCCCCGGGTGGGCACAAGCTTCCGCTGACAGCCTGGCCCTTACAGTGCTCTGTCAGCTGCGGTGCAGGAGTCCGGAGGCGGAGCGTCACTTGCCGGAGTGATGAGGGGGCTCTGCTCCCTGCCATGGCATGCTCCTCGGAGCACCGCCCCCCTACCACTGAGCCCTGTGTGCATGAAGACTGTCCCCCCATCAGGGACCAGGCCTGGCACGTGGGCGCCTGGGGTCTGGTAAGTGCTTGCCCACTTCCCCCCCTTGTCCCTGCTGCCCCATCCTGGTCCCTGGGGTCTCTGGCAGGTGGCTGTACCCATGACCATCTTGGGGCCTGACATGCATTACCTGGCACCTTCCCCCTCCCTCTCTCCCTTGCGGGCTCCCCCAGTCTCCGGGGTGCTCTTGGTGGTGAGCCTGTCCTTTCTTCCCACGCCCACTCGTGGGCCCCAGTGTTCCAGGAGCTGCGGCTCGGGTACTCGGAGGCGCCAGGTCACCTGTGCCATCGGGCCGCCTGGTCACTGCGGGAGCCTGCAGCCATGGAAGCCTGGGGAGGTGGAGCCCTGTAACACCCAGCCCTGCCATCTGCCCCCAGGTAAGGGTGGGGGTGGGGATGCGAGGGCTCTAGTGGGCCTGGCCCCACCTCTGCCCCCTCCACTAGCCTAGCCAGCACTTCCTGTGCTGTGTCCACCACCTGCAATGCTCTGCTCCTGCCTCTGTGTCTGCTAGAGCCTTTGCCGTCTGCCCAGTGTGGGTCTGTGCAGCCTCTGAGCCAGTCCTGTCTCCCCCTCTGTGGCAGCACCCTTCTCCCACCCCCAAAGTCCACACAACTACCGTCACTCTTGGGTTAGTTGCCTTGTGCTGCTGCGATGCTATATGGTTAGTTAGGCCTACTAGCGCTGAGCTCCTGGAAGCTGGGTTCCTGGCATCCTTTTTAAAATTTTAAAAATGATTTTATTTATTCATTCGTGAGAGACACACAGAGAGAGGCAGAGACAGGCAGAGGGAGAAGCAGGATCCCTGCGGGGAGCCTGATGTGGGACTGGATCCCAAGACCCTGGGACTATGACCTGAAGCTGAAGACAATCAACCACTGAGCCTTCTGGGACCAGCCAACTGGGACCCAGGCATCCCAGTCCCTGACATCCTTAACTGCTATTTGTGCCCCCCACAGAACTTAGCAGGAGCTGGATAATCAGTAAATGTTTATTGAATGAGTGCAGACGAAGGGGTGTGGTCCAGGAAAGCTTGTCCTCACACACTGCTCCTGCCCTGATCTTCCCCTTCTGCTCATCCCCATCCCCACTGGAAAAGAAGACGTCCCAGGCATGAAGAGCAGAGGAGGAAGGGCCCAGGGGCAGTACTTGCTTGGTGTGAGGATGTGATATTGAGGAAGAATGCGGGTTGGGGCTCAGCTTGGGTGAGTGGGGGTGGTGGCCTTCTGATACTGCAGGGAGGTGTGTTTGGCCGGGACCTGCCAGTGGTGGGTGCCCTGTGAGCCATGATGCTGGAGTTCCAAGGGAGGCATGTGACACGATGGCTAAGAACCAGTGGCCTGGAGTTAACAGCTAACCTGAGTTTAAATCTCTATTCCATTGCTGACCAACTCTGTGGCCCAGGTGAGCGTCTCTCCTCTCAGTTTGCCCATCTGTGCAATGGGGTTAATAAGAGTGCTTTTCTTATGGTGAGTCACTTGGCACAGTGTCTGAACACACAGAGCTTGGGAAGCAAAAAGCTGGTAGTGGTGGACATGAGGCTGTGTGGGTTCCCCGGGCCAGGGTTCTGGGGTGCCTCAGTCTGGCCCTTGTGCACAGGCAGGAGGGTCCTCTTAGAGCCATGGACACCCTCCTGGAAGAGGTGGCCCTGAGCTTGCCCCAGAGAGGCATTCTTGTAGAGAGAAAGGTAGGAAACAAAGGATTTCAGGCCGGGCTGCATTGTAAAAGAAACAACCTTAATGGTTAGTTTTATAAAACAATCTATGTTCATTGTGGAAATTTTGGAGAAATTAGGAAAACAGCATATAGACAAATGAAACTGCCCTGATCCTATGCTTTAGTGGGATAAATCTTTTTTTTTAAGATTTTATTTATTTATTCATGAGAGACACACACAGAGAGAGGGGCAGAGACACAGGCAGAGGGAGAAGCAGTCTCCATGCAGGGAGCCCGATGTGGGACTCGATCCTGGGACTCCAGGATCGTGCCCTGGGCTGAAGGCAGGTGCTAAACCGCTGAGCCACCCAGGCATCCCGGGATAAATCTTTAGTGTACTTCTTTGTTAGGTGTGTGTGATTTTGTATGCACTCCCCCCCCCCCCCTTAAAGCCACTTGGTGTGTAAACATTTTCCAATCTCATTTGTCTGCAGAAGTCCACGATGGGGGAAAAGTTAGAATGTGGGAAGTTCCTAGGGTACCTGGGTAGCTCAGTCCATTAAGCATCTGACTCTAGATTTCAGCTCAGGTCTTGATCTCAGGGTCCCGAATTCAAGCCAGGTGTTGGGCTCCATGCTGGGTGTGGAGCCTACTTAAAAAGAAAAAAAAAAAAAAAAGAAGAAGAAGAATTACATTTAACGGCATACCTGGCTGGTCCAGTCTTGATCTTGGGGTTGTAAGTTTGAGTCCCCCCCCCCACATGGGTGGGTGTAGAGATTGCTTAAAATTTTTTTTAATTTAAATAATGTTTTATTTAACCCTAATAAATATTTTTTAACATGTAGTTGGTATAAAAATTATGAGTAGGCTATTTTGCGTTCTTTTTTCACAAGATTAAAAAAAGAAATCTGAATCCAATGTATCGTTCACATAGCATATCTTAATTCAGATGCAAAATTTCACTGGCATACTTGATCTATATTTAGATTTTTATAGAATGTGCAGTCAGAAAAGTAGATTCACACACCCAAGTTTTTCCAACCATACTGAAGCATTCCAATAAATGAATCAAGTGTCAGTTTTTAAGCTTAAAATTAAATTCTAATTAGAATAAATGTAAAACACAGTTTTTCCATCACTCTGGTCACACTTCAAGTACTCAATGCTCCAAGTGAGGCCAGCAGGGGCACCAGAAGCCACCCTCAGCTGACTTGTGGTGGTGGCGGCAGGAGGTCTGTCCAGGGGCTGGTGTTCTTAGGGCTGGGGATGGAAGGCTTGGCTGCAGATTAAATTTGTCTAATAGGCTCAGGGGAGCCACTGAAAGCTTTGGAGCTCAATAGTATCACCATGAAAGCTATTTAGGAGGACAGACGTGGCACCTGCCCGAGTGGAGGCAGTTGGAGCAGGAGCCTGGTGGGGAGCAGGCTGCAGAAATCCAAGTGCTGGCAAGAGCCATGAAAATGAAGAGCCAGGCACTAGCCCAGCAGAGCCTGATGCCCAGAGGGTGCTCGGGAAGGGGTGCTGGACTCCAAATCAAGCCTGAGAAGGTGGAAGAGGAGAGTCTCAGGAGAAGCTATGGGCAGGATGGGTTGGGCAGAAAGGTGCCTTTTAAAATGAGGCACCAGAGGGACAGCAGGCAGAAATTCCCAGGCTGGCTAGGGACTGTGACTACAGTGCTGGAGGTGGCAGGTGTGCTTGAGATGGCTGGACTGGGGAGAGAATGTGCATCTGCCGCTGCCCAGGGTTTGGCCTGCGTGGGATAGGTGATGAAATGAAAAAAACATTTTACTGCATATCTACTAGACTTTTCCGACCCTAAATTATTTTTAAAATATTCCCTGGGGACTGGCAAGATACAGTCCAGAGGGAGATGGAATTTTCACTTCTTTTTTTAAGATTTTATTTATTTGAGAGAGCGCATGAGAGAGCATGAGCAAGGGGGCGGCAGAGGGAGAGGGAGAAGCAGACTCCCTGCTGAGCAAGGAGCCCAATGGTGGGACTCGATCCCAGCACCCTGGAGTCTTGATCTGAGCTGAAGGCAGATGCTTAACTAACGGAGCCATCCCTCTCAGGCACCTCTTCCCTTATTTTATATAACTTTACTCATTATGGTTATTGTGGAAATTTTGAAATGCACTAACACATAGAAGGAAGGGGACCCTTGCCCCTGCTCCTGTTCCCCCACGAAGTGCTTAGAACCATGAGCATTTGGGGATATGTCCTGTTATGCATCATTACAAAAATTCCTGTTCCATATTTACTCAGTCTTTTGCATTTTTTTCTCCATTTTATGATGAAAAATCGTTTAAAATAACTTTGAAGTGGTTAAATATCATACCATAAAATTCACGTATTCTAATGGTACAATTCATGATTTTTAGTAAGTTTACCAAGTTGGATAATAATATGGTAAAATTTTTTTTAATATTTCTAAGCAGCTCCTAATCTAATTCCCCATGCTGGAAAGATAGGCCTGGTTATTTGTTTAATTCCAGTACAGTTAACATACAATATTATATTAGTTTCAGATGTAAAATAGTGATTCAACAATTCTGTATTTAGTGCTCATCATGATAATGCACTCTCTCTTTTTTTTTTTTTAAAGACTTATTTGAGAGAGCACAAGCAGAGGAGGACCAGAGGGAGGGGAGAATCTTTTTTATTTTTATTATTATTTTTTATTCATGAGAGACACAAAGAGAGGGGCAGAAACATAGGCAGAGGTAGAAGCAGGCTTCCTACGGGGAGCCTGATGTGGGACTCGATCCCAGGGCCCCAGGATCACGATCTGAGCCAAAGGCAGATGCTCAACCACTGAGCCACCCAGATGCCCCGATAAGTGTACTCTTAATCCCCTTTACCCATCTCCCCATTTCCCCTCTGGTAACCATCAGTGTGTTCTCTCCAGTTAAGAATCTGGTCTTTTGTCTCTTTTTTCTGTTTTTGTTTCTTATATTCCACATATGAATGGAATCATTCAGCATTTGTCTTTCTCTGACTTATTTTGCTTAGCACGATACCCTCTAGATCCATCTGTGTTGCAAATGGCAAGATTTCATTCATTTTGATGGCCGAGTGATATTCCCGAGTGTGTGTGTGTGTGTGTGTGTGTGTATCACTTTATCCATTCATTTATGGATAGGCTGCTTCCATATTTTGGCCATTGTAAATAATCTGGCTATAGACATAGAGGTGCATTTATATTTTTTTGAACTAGTGTTTTCATATTTTTTGGGTAAATAGTGGAATTACTGTGTTACACGGTAATTCTTTTTTTTTTTTTTTTTGGAAGATTTTATTTATTTACTCATGAGAGACACAGAGGGAGGCAGAGACATAGACAGAGGGAGAAGCAGGCTCCATGCAGGGAGCCTGAGGTGGGATTCCTTTTTAATTTTTTGAGAAAGGATAGCGAACAATTTTAAACATACAGAATAGTTGAAGAACTGCATGGTGAGCAGCTGTGTATCCACACCTAAACTCTAGAGTTACTATTTTGTTATATGTGCCTTTTCCATGATCTTCTTCTATCCCTTCATCTATCATTCAAATTGTGTGTGTATGTTTTAAACAATTCCGTTGTTTTTAATATGAAATTTTTTTATTGAGGTGCAGCTCATATTACATACAGTTAACCATGGTAAAGCATGCACTTTGGCATTGTGTACTCACAACGCTGTACAAACACCACATTTCATCACCCATAAAAGCACCCTGTACCCATTAACCGATTACTCCCCATTAACCCTACCCTCTTTCCCTGGTAGCCTGATGTGCTTTCTCTCTCTCTGGATTTGCATGTTCTGGATATATCGTGTGAAAGGAATAGTACAGGTTTGTGCCTGCCTTCTTTCACCCAGCAGAGTGTTTCTGAGGTTTATCCAGGCTGGCGCACTTTGTCCTTTTTATGGCTGTTAGTAATTATACAGATTATACCACAATCTGCTTATTCATTCGTCAGTGGATACGTGTTTGGGTTGTTTCCGGCTTCTGGCTATAATGAATACGCCTGCTAGAAACACCCACGTACAGGTTTCTGTGTGGACCTCTGTTTTCATTTCTCTTGCACGTATACCTGGAAGTGGAATTGCTGGGCTCTCTGATGGTTCTATGTTTAACTTTTGGAGGAATTGCTAAACTGTTTCCACAGTGGCTATGCCAATTTGCATTCCCATCTGCAAGGCATGAGGGTTCCTGTTCACCAATACTTATTATTTCAGGCTTTTTGATTAGAGTCCTCCTCGTGGGTATGAAGGAGTATCTCTCACTGTGGCTTTGATTTGTGTTTCGCTAATGATCGATGATGCTGAGCATCCTTTCATGTGCTTACTGGCTATTTGTATATTTTCTTCGGAGAAATGTCTGTACATGTTCTTTGCCCATTTAAAAATTTTTTATTTAAGATTTTTAAGTGATATCTACACCCAACATGGGGCTGGAACTCATGACCCCAAGACCAAGAGTCACATGCTCCACGGACTGAGCCAGCCAGGTGCCCCACTTGGCTCATTTTTAAGTTGGATTGTTTGTCTTTTCATCAATTCAATCTAAAAGTAGCATTTTTTTGTTTTGTTTTATGTAGTCGGGATCAAACATAGATACTAATTTTATATCTGGCTTTTCTTTTTGCTGAACACATAACATTAGCTTTTTCTTTTTTCTTCTTTTCTTTTTTTTTTTTTTTTTTTTTTGCCCTTTTAAAGATTTTATTTATTCATGAGAGACAGAGACACAGAGAGAGAGAGGCAGAAGCAGGCTCCATGCAGGGAGCCTGATGTGAGACTCGATCCTGGATCCTGGGATCAGGCCCTGAGCCAAAGGCAGATGTCAACCACTGAGCCACCCAGGTGTCCCAACATTAGCTTTTTCTAAGTGACTAAAGACTCTTAAAACATGAGAAGGGTGTTTTATGAAATCACAGGTCTGCTCATTTTCACTTCTGCTGTCCTGAGTGGCTCAGGCGCTGCCTGAGCAGCGGGAGGGGAGCACATGGTGGTTAGGGTGGCCACTGCTCAGGCCTGACTGCCTGCTCCCTGCAGAAGTCCCCAGCATGCAGGATGTGCACACCAGCCCCAGGGATTCCTGGATGTCTTTGGGCCCTCAGGGGGCCCCCGCCTCGGGTAAGAAGCTCAATGGAAGCCCCCAACCCAGAGCCCAGGAGATGGAGGTTCAAGGTGGGGCAAGTGGTTTAGAGGGGATGGAGAAGGCAGGTCTGGTGGACACAGAGGCAAGCAGCCGAGGGGATGGCTCATGTGTCTTTTGCTTCCTCTTCTTTCTAGATTCTAGACACCAGTGGTGGCTCCCCCAGGAGCAGCCCTCGGTCCAGGGAAACCCCAGAGGAGTCCAGGGCCTCCACCTAGCAGGCCCAGCTCCCACTCTGCCGCAGTCCCCACACCAGAAGCCCCTGCAGTCTGGCTTGGCACCCCAAGACTGCAGACAGAGCGCCTATGGGTGCTGTCCTGATGGCCACACCGCATCTCTTGGGCCGCAGTGGCAGGGCTGCCCTGGAGACTCATGTCAGCAGAGCAGGTATGGGCCTCTTCCTCTTTACCAGGTCAAAGAGGAAACGTGTGTGTGTATGGGGGGGGGGGGAGGTGGTATTCGATGGGCAGGGCAGCGATTGCAGAGGGGGGTGGGGCTGGGGTTTGCAGTGCTCAGGAATGGGACTCTGGAGGTGTCTCCCAGCTGCCCTCCTTCTGCAGTCTTGGGGACTCGGCTTCCTGTTGCTCATCTTCCTAATGCACAGAGTGGGGGTAAAAATCTGGGCTCTCACTGTAGAAGTTAGCCTGTTGAGGTGTAGTCTGAGGCTCTGGGAAGGCACGTGGGATGTAATTCTAGCTTTTAGATCCAAACCAATCTGTCAGTCTCTCTGGGGCTGGGGTGCTGAGAGCCCAGACTTTGGGGCCAGCAGCCAGGGGGTGATTCCCAGCTCAGCCACTTACCAGCTGTGTGCTGGGGGATCAGGGCAAGTTACTTCTCTGATCTTGGCTTCCTCTGCTGAGATTTGGGAACCATGACAGCCCCTGGCTGTGGTTGCTGTGAGGATGGAGCAGTCCCATGGTGCCTGGCACAGGGAAGGTGCTCCGATATGTTTCTCCTTCACCTTCCTTCCCATCTCCTGGTTGATGGAGTTGAAGCACGCAGTGGGTTCCATTGACACCTCTTCTGTCCCATCTCCCGTCTCCTGTGATTTTGCAAAACCTTCCTGGGGACTTGGTGTTTGGGCAGGCTCAGTGAACTTCCTCCTGGGGTTTATGGTGGGAGGGGTGAGTTGAGGACCTCATATGGGGGTATGGCTCTGCTTACTGTGTTACTGCTGTTTCTCTGGCAGCCATCGGGTGGTTGGTGGGTGCGGCAGAGACTCGGCGTGCAAAATAGTATGCCCCGTGTGCAGGGACACGCTGTCTCCCGCTCGGATCCTCAGTTGCTCAGCCCCCCAGCACAGGGAGCCTCAGAGCCTAGGTCCTGGGATGCTGGAAGCTCAGGGGCCCTGGAAGGGTGGGGATCAGGGCTGGGTGGTGAGGAGACAGCTATGTGATGCCTGTCTAGGTATGGGTGCTGCCCTGATGGGGTGTCTGCGGCTGAGGGGCCCCATCAAGCTGGCTGTGCAGGGTCTTACAGCAGTGACAACACCAGGAGAAGGCCGGGGTCAAGAGCAGTGGCTTCCACAGTAAGTGTCTGGTTCACACGAGGGACAGAAATCCAGCCCCCGAGCCTGCTCAATGCCACTGTGACCCAGGCTCTCTGCAAGTTGGCCTTGGAGAAAGGAAGTCCCTGAAGCCTACAGGCCCACCGGGCTTCTGAGATGGGCCTGGGCTGGTGTGTGGGGGTGTATGTGTGCAGGGGCTTCATCTGACCTTTCCCTGGGGCTGGGGTTCTGCATCATGGGCTCCTAATTCAGTTCCTCCCTCTTCCTGTCCTCCTCCCCCAAGCCGCCTAGAGTCCCTGCCAAGAGCCAACTTCCCAACTCTGGGCTTCCTCCCCAGGCCCCCAAGGCCCACCAGCCCCAGGCTCAGCAGAATGAGCCCAGTGAGTGTCGGGGCTCCCAGTTTGGCTGTTGCTATGATAATGTGGCCTCTGCTGCTGGCCCTCTTGGGGAAGGCTGTGTGGGCCAGCCCAACTATGGTGAGTAGGTACCCCTACATCCTTCCTGGTGAGGAGGCTGTGGTCCCACTTTGTCCCCATACCCCCACAGAGCCCCACCTGGAGCTTTCTACTAGCTCAGTGATTCATCCATTTCTTCAACAAATACTGAGCACTTACTAGGCGCTAGGTCAGAGAACAGCGCCATGTTGTTCTTGTTTCCAAGAGTCTGCACTTGAGACGGCCTGACTGCTTGTGGGACTTGGGGAGAGTTGTAGGCAGGGCCTCCCCAGAGAAGGAAGGCACATTGTCCTGCCCCCCCCCACAGGGGGGTTGTCAGCCCCTTTCAGAGGCAGAGATGGAATGGTGGTCAGTGCAAGGATGGACAGGGGTGTCTGTACCGTGCCTGGGATGAGTCCTGGAGGGAGGTCATTGAGGCTGGAGCATGGACTGCATGGGTGGCACTGTCGGGGACTGAAAAGGCAGAGGGGCTGGTGGTCAGGGTCTGCAGGAGGCTGGGTCCCTGGACGGGCTTTAAGCAGGGGCCAGCTGCCATCACATCTGAACACAGAGAGATAGAGCAGGCTGTGCTGGGAGGAGGACTGTTGGAACAGGCAGGCTGGGGGCGGCTGGAGGTGGTTTGAGGCTGGTGAAGGGCCACTGGGCATCTTCACAGGTGTCCCTGGGAGCTGAGGGCTGGGTTCTTATCATGAGCTAAGCATATCAAGGCCAAGCCCTTGGGCTGCTCCATGAGTGCTCTCCAGGGACCTGGGTCAGGCATGGGAGGGGTATAAGGGGGCCAGTCTGGTTGCTCATGGCCCTGACCTTCTTGGGGGCTCTAGTTCTGTGGGTGGAGGTAGATGGGCTGATTCGGAGGCTGCTATGGTCCCAGGCCAGGTAGGTCTGGGCAGTGAGCAGACTCTGCCCCCAGGGCCAGGTCGGGAGCCTGGGCAGGGGAGTAGATGTGCTCTGCGAACTGGGAAGGGTCTGGCTTCTAAGTCCCAGGCTGAGGGGCTGGTGGGCCCTTGCTGGCATGGCTCTGCCGGGCCACGTCCGCAGCTTGTTGATGTGCACCCTCCCTGTCCCCTCAGCCTACCCTGTGCGGTGCCTGCTGCCCAGCGCCCACGGCTCCTGCTCGGACTGGGCTGCCCGCTGGTACTTCGTCCCCTCTGTGGGCCAGTGTAACCGCTTCTGGTACGGCGGGTGCCACGGCAACGGCAATAACTTTGCCTCTGAGGAGGAGTGCGTGAGCAGCTGCCGGGGGCCTCAGCGTGGGCCCCGCAGACCGGAGCCCGGGGCCTCTGGCCAGAGCACCCAGGGAGCCGCTGGTGGCGGTGGGCCTGGAGGCCGGCAAGAGGGCAGCTGGCACAGGACGGGGGCCGCGGTCCAGACGAAGCCCTTGCCGCCTTCTGGTGGCCTCTGGTGGCGCAACCAAGAGCCTGGGCCAAGGGAGGAGTCCCACAGCCAGGCCTTCGGAGAACGGCCCTGGGGCGGGGAGCTTGGGCCCAGCGCCCCTGGACTGGGCGGAGATGCGGGGCGCCCAGCCCCGCCCTCCCACAGCTCTTCCTACAGGTGAGGCCTACCTTCCCCGTGTCTGGGGTGGGGACCCCAGGCCAGCCGCTGTGCCTGTTGGAGCTACCCCCCCCCCCGCCCCTGCCCCACGCAGGCCCTCCCTCTCCATCCCTAACCTCAGGTCCTCAGCTGGTCCTGCCCGGAGGGCCTCATTTCTGTCCTTGCACACATGGGGAAGTTGGGTTTGGCGATGGGAGACTTGTCAGTAGATGGTGGTGCCATCTGGGTCAGACCTTGCCAGGTCCCCCCGAGGGCCTGTCTGCTTGGAAAAGCTTGCAGGTGTCAAGTCCTCTGACTTTGCCAAGCCTGTTTCTTGGCCTGTGAAATGGTGATATTAGATTTACTGTGGGGTCCACAGTCTTGGGACTGTGTCATATTAATGAGAACTTCGGGGAGGGTAAAAACAAAATAAATAAAACTTCAAATTCCAAAGGGGTCAAGCACATGGTCTAGTTCCCCAAGTGAGCGCGGTGTGAGCCATCTCTCCCGGCCTCTCTGTGCCCTGGGCTTTGCGTCTATCCTGCTGCTGTCGCAGGACCAGGTTGAGGTAGCAACGTCCGAGGGCATGGTGGGGAGGATGGAGAGGGTGGATTCCTGAGGCCGTGGGCTTCTGGAGTGTGGCCTCCCAGGGGACCCTCTGACCCTGAAAGTGCCTGAGACAGGATGGGCACCAAGCTGTCTGTGGCTGGCACTGATAAAGGGGGAGTCCCTGGTCCTGGCAGGCGTCCCAGTAGTGCACGTCCTCACCCCCCCACTTCCCAGGATCAGCTTGGCAGGTCTGGAGCCGTCGCTGGTGCGGGCAGCCCTGGGGCAGTTGGTGCAGCTCTTCTGCCAAGGTGGCACCTCCCTGGATCCCCATGCCAGGTGGCAGAAAGACGGGCAGCCCATCTCCTCCGACAGGTATGTGTGTGGCAGCCCACCCTCCAGCGGCAGCCCCGGGGGTCTCCGCTGGGACAAGAGGGCAGGGCTACAGTCCCCTCTGGTGGGAGCCCTGGGGCCTGAGGCGGGCTGGGCTTACTGTCCTCAGGAGCCCAGAGCTCAGGCCTGTCACCTCCTCACTCAGGCACAAGCTGCAGCCTGATGGCTCCCTGATCATCAGTCCCCTGTGGGCAGAGGACGCTGGCACCTATAGCTGTGGCAGCAGCAGGCCAGGCCGTGACTCTCAGAAGATCCAGCTTCGTGTCACAGGTCTCTGCCCCCACCCCGCCCCCAGTGGCTGGGAGGGCCTGAGCAGGGTGCTCCCACACTGGAGGGGCCCTTTCTGGTGGCAGGCACCGTGTGCTCCAGTTGGGCTGAGGTGGAGGTCTTGCCCCTGTGGCACTCATTTTTTCTACCCGCCCCTGGCCAGCCTCATGGCCCACCCTTCCTTCCACCCCATTGTCCCCACAGCTCACCCCTTCTCCTGGCCTCACGACAGGGGGTGATATGGCCGTGTTGTCTGAGGCTGAGCCAAGGCACTTCCCTCAGACCAGGGACCCAGCCCAGGGCCACAGTCCTCGGGACCCCAGCCTTGTGGGGGACATGGGGGGCCTAGGGGCCATCTCTTCCTTGCGGCCTCGGCCCATGACCAGGTAACAGCATGACTGCTTGTTCTCAGCCTACCCTATTTGGAGGGGGTCTCGGTGGTGAAAGGGAGGGAGGGTGGGTGGGTCACAGGGTTCTGCCCAGTGAGGACAAGAGAAACATGGCTCCCTGAGCGTGGCCTCTTAGGAGGAAGGGGAAACTTCTTCCCCTCCCCAAACAGTTGAGGATGGTCAGGAGCTGAGGGGAAGGAAGCACACAGGAGCCAGAGGGCCTGAGGTGGCCTTGAACGATTCATAGAGGGGCTGCAGAGGGCTGCAGGGCCCAAGTCAAGGACCTAGGAGCAGATGTACGGGGCAGGGAGGTGACAGTCAAGATTCTGGGGCCATGGAGGCAGGCGGTGAGGAAGGTGAGAAAGCTGGAGGTGGCTTTTAGATTGGCTTTTAGTTATTGGTGGTCCTGACCAGAACAAAGCAGCTCTTCCAGGAAGCTGAATCTGGCTGCAGGAGAGAAGGGGGCCATGGGCTTGGGCAGAGGGCCCCCCTCATGGCTGTGGGGTGCTTGTCCTGCAGGCTGCTTCTGGACAAGAACCAACCTGGGGTGGTGGACGCCCAACCAGGCCAGCGGATCCAGTTGACCTGCCGTGCTGAGGGCTTCCCACCCCCAGCCATTGAGTGGCAGAGAGATGGGCAGCCCCTCTCTTCCCCCAGGTTTGTGTGCAGCTCCTCTCTTACCCCTCCTGTCCCACCTCCAGCCCCTCACCCTGTGCAGGCCTTCGGGGAAGCAGCTGCCAGGCACCACCTCTGGTCAGTCCTGAGCAGAATTCCAGTGGCTCCTGAGAGATGCTTCTGCTGGGCATAGTGCTCGTTGGGCGACCAGTGTTTGGGTCTCTGGGTCTTTCCAGAGTGGTTAGTGGGGACAGAAGTAATGGGCCAGCTAGGAATAGGTGATGGCTGAGGGATGAAAGGGAGGCAGACCCATTTCTGGCTGTAATCATAACATTTATTGTACCTGTTATGAATATGAGGCTTGTTCTCCATCGTACAATCTGCAGAAGAGCCATGTTGAGGTAGATGCTTTTTTATCCCCATTTTCCCCATCCCCATCACACAGGAACTTAACACCACACAGCATCTAAGTGGCAGAACCATGATTTGAACCTTCTGAATGCGTGTAGCAAGAACTAGAAACCCAGACCAGAATTATTTTGTATCTGGAAACTTGAAATGATTTTTTTTATTGCCAGGCTTAAAAGTCAGGCACCTCCAAGTAAACGAGAGTGTTGGCAGCTGGAAGACCTCAGGGCCTAAGGTTAGACGGCCCTTTGCTCAGACCCTATTGAACAGTAGGGGCTCCTCAGGCCCTCCCCAAGGAAAGGAAGACCCTGCCAGCCCCCCCTTGGGATGGAGCCACCTGATTGTCCTTTGTTCCTAGACATGAGCTACAGCCTGATGGCTCTCTGGTCATCAGCCACGTGGCTGTGGAGGATGCTGGCTTCTATGCCTGTGTTGCTTTCAGTGGGCAGAACCGAGCCCAGAGATGGGTCCAGCTCAGAGTTCTGGGTAAGGTGGCAGCCCTGAGCAGAAGGCTTAGTGGGGCTCATGGCCTCGGAGGTCAGATGGCACAGGCAGGGCAGGGTTGGCAAGTGGCTGATGGTGCTTCCTCCTTGGGCCTAGGGGAGCTGACCATCACAGAGCTGCCTTCTACTATGATGGTGCCAGAGGGTGACACGGCCAGGCTGCTCTGTGTGGTGACAGGAGAAAGTGTAAACATCAGATGGTCCAGGTAAGGTGCTCTCCACACAGGTCTGGCCTTCAGACCCTTCCACCTGAGGCTGTACAGGCCAGAGAGGTGGCCCGCCTTTCTGCAGGGATATTGCAGCTCCCATCCTTCATTCTTCAGCCCCTGCCTCCAGGGGAAGGGGCTCCAGCACCCCCTTCCCTATACCACGAGGCCCCATAGGACTGCTCTCTGTTGGTTGGGCTACGCCAGTTTCTCAACAGCACTATTGATATTTCAGACTGGATAATTTTGGTTGTTGGGGCTGTCCTGTGTGTTATAGGATGTTTAGCGGCATCCAGACCATCTACCCACTAGATGCCAGTAGGACTCCCTCCCAAGTCATGACAATTGACAATATATGGAGACGCTTTTTAATGTGCCCTGGGTGGTACAATCTCCCCCTGGGGTTGAGAACCACTGGGCTATACTCAGCTTTGGGGACTTCAGTGGTCTTTTATCCCAGATCAGTTGCTCTTTTATTAATTCATTCTTTCAGCATTTTTTTTGCCTCCTTCCTCCTTGCCATGTGTCAGGAATAGCCTAGGCTCTGGGGATCTTGGTGTGATCTGAGCCGCCCAGATACTCCCAGGCAGGAGATAGCCCAGTGTCCCCTGTGTTCAGTGCTATCTGTGCAAAGAGAACTGAGGCTGCCTCCTATCTGGGACAATCAAGGAAGGGGTGGCCATATATGAAGGCAGAGGAGGGGAAGGATGTTCTTGACCAAGTCTCAAAGGTGAGTATTGGAGATGTTAGGGAAGGGGCCTGTGCTCACAGGAGGGAGGTGGTGGGGCTGTGACACCAGGGGAGGGCGGCCAGAAGTCTCTGTAGGCTTCTCAGCAGCTGCGCTCCATGCATCCCTGATCAGGTCCGACCTCTGATGATTCTTGCAAGCCTGTATCTTTAACTTTGCCTCTCCTTGATCTTCCCAGTGGCAGATGTGCCCAGAACTCCCCTTGTCAAAGCAAAACATAGAAGACACCCTCCTCTGACCCTGCATGCCCTGCAAACTCTGGCCTCACATGGCATCTCCCCCTCACGGCTGTTCATAGTGGTTGTCTCCACCTGTCCACCTCCCTACTCACAGCTCAGCCCTAGCACAGGGGTGCACATCCACCCCGCTCCAGGGATACTGCCTGGCTCCTAAATCCTCTGGACCTATCTCAGTCCCCACACAACCTGCAGTGTTCTTCCGCTGACCACTTGCATCTCCTGACATGCTCCCTCAGCTCCAGGAAACTATGGCCTTCTGCAGTTCTTCCTCTTTCTCTGGCTGCTTCTGTTTTTCTGGCTGGCTCATCATCTCACACCAAACCCTCAGAGGCTGGTGCACCTCAGAGTCTGTCTTTGGTCCTTGGCTAATCTAACTTCGCCTTGGGTAACCTCGTTGGCATGCGATTTCCAGAACCATCCAGTGCTGCTACATTATCTGGGTCTAGACCTCAAATCCAACGCCTCCTGGTATCTCATGGGCACCCAAGATGCAAAATGGTGTTAAAAGAACATTCACCATTTGGCCATCTTCCTGCTCTGGATCTCTGCATGGTGGAGGGGCACCACTATTACCCAGTAACCCAAGTGAGGAACCTCTGTCGTCCTTTATTTCTTCTCCTCCCGCCTTGCACACCTGACCCTCATCCATGTGTGCCCTTCTGCGGGAGCCACTCTCCTGCCTTCTGCTTTCAGGCTGTCCTCGCCCATCAGTGAACTTTTCCAAGGGCACATACTTTGTCCTGCTTAGCTCACACCCCTCTGTTCACTCCAGGGTCCAGGCCGAACTCCTGTCTAGGCTGTGTCCACTTCCCTCCCTGCTCTCACCATGGCCTACTGTTGAGCTCGCAAGTCCCTTTGTTCTCCCTTTCACTAGCCAGCCGCTCCTCCTTGTCCTCAAGTCAGGTCTCAGCTAGGTCTTCCTCAGGGAAAGCACTCATCAACATCCCCAATACCCTCAACACCATACCCCACCCCAGTGCCCTCAAGGCAGGGAGCGCTTATGTCCTTCACCTAAGCAGAGGGCCTGGCTTCTCATGGTTGCTTAAAAGATCTTTGTTGATGGAAGGCAAGAGCAGGGTTCCTTTGTGGATAAGAGGCAAATTCACAATAACTTAGGTCAGTGTGCTTAGTTGGGGTGAGTTCACCTTACTTCTGAGTTATTTTGCTCTGATATATATATATATTTTTTTGGCATCCTGACCCATGTCTTTGAGGTGAGGGTCATCTGTTTGCCCACAGTGGTGACCTCCTCCTTTGGTCTCCTGGGCCCCTGAAGACCAGAGGCCTTGGATGGTTCTTCCAGCATCCTCTCCCCTCCAGGAACGGGCTGCCAGTGCGGGCTGATGGGCATCGTGTTCACCAGTCCCCAGATGGCACACTGCTGATCCATAACCTGCGGGCCGGAGACGAGGGTTCCTACACATGTAGTGCCTACCGTGGAAGCCAGGCTGTCAGCCGCAGCACCGAGGTGAAGGTGGTCCCGCCGGGTAAGAGGCCCACTCCAGGGACTTGGCTTGTTTCTCAGAGCTGGGTTTTTGCTGCGCTGGACAGGGGAGCGCAGGGTCTGTGGTTCAAGGGACTCCAGTCTGAGTCCTGAATCACTCTGCCTATTCCTGGTAGTGTCACCTGTGGCAAGGGGCTCAACCTTCCTGAGCCTCTCTCTGCTTGCACGTGCAGCTGGGCTACTCCACCACCTTGAGAGGGCTGCGGTGAGGGTGAAGGAGATCGTGCCGATGATGGGCATCTGGTAACAGCTTGATAGGTGATGTCAAATATATTTAGGCTTACTGATTTTGAGAAATAGGATGGAATGGAATTTCAGTATAATTCTTAAGGCAGGACCATTAAATTTGTCCATTCTAACCAGGGTGGCAAAATATGGTCCTATGACTGAAAAGTGTCTTTATGGCCCCTTTGACCATATAAACCCAGAAAGGAAAGAGTAGGGATTAGTATCACCAGCTTACAAATGGGACAGAATCCAGAAACCTTCCAGTCCACAAGTCACAGCAAATTAGGTGCTAAGCTGGGTCTAGACCCTACTCCTCATATTTAATATTCTTTTCCTTAAATGATTATACCTATAACTGGACAGAATTTTACCTGCATTAGTCAGTAGTTTGATAATTTAGCTTTATGTTTTCCAGCTCTTGCTCTGAGTTATATTTCAGTGAACCTAAATACCATATTGTAAAATAGTTTCATACCACTATGAGAAATATGCTGCTATATCTGTTCAATAACACCATCTTAAAGTGTGAAAATCAGCATTATCTCAGAATCAGTAAGACAGACTGTGGTTTAACGTTGGATTCACAAGAGCTCTGTATTCACATCAGCCAGAGGGCAAGGGGGAGAGGAAGACCTGCCCCGCCCTATGCCCAGCCTGCCCTTCCATGTGTCCTTGATCTGGGCTGAGCAGCCGATTCTCATGAGGCCTGAAACAGACTTATGGGGGAGGGCACCAGGACCCTTCCTGGGCTGTTCACAACAGTCAGGGCTGCAGCACCACACCACACCAGGAGCACTGTTATAACAAAGGGTATTGGGCCTGGCTGCCTCCTGCCTACTATGCTTAAGATGGGAACTTGCCAGCCAGCGCTAGAGGCTGATGCTCCGGGGTGGAAATGTTGCTTAGTGAATCCGACTGACACGGAGGCTTCCAGTTTCTGAGCTCCTTAGGACAGCCACTGGGACTCGAGTCCCCAGGGCCCACCTCAGTGCTTGACATCATGAGGTGCTCAGGCTTGGTGACTTGAGTGCATTGTGTGCATGAAGGCATTACCTTCGCAAAAGCTCTATATTGCAGGGGCCATTTTTTGCCTCCATCATGGCCAGCAAATGGATCTTTTGTCTATGTACCACCCAAACTTAACAAGACTTGAGACAAACCAGAATGTGGATTTATGTGAGAGAGTGAGCTGTCAGAGGACCCAGGTGTTCTTGTTTGTGACTAGTTGCAGACATGTCTACATGGGAAGCCAAATTATAATCAGAAATTTGTTTGATGGCAAAGTGTGTGGGGCTCCTACTGATGTGTGGTCTCAAGCTGAAATGGTCTGACATGACCTGCCTCCTGAACAGGACACATGGTGGGAGTCATTCATCCTGCCCTCTGCTGGATGAATACTGTTGATCTTAGATATTTTGTGCACACTTCTCTTGACTAGAGCAGTCTCTCTCCTCTTTGTATTCATTCTATTGATTAGGCTGCAGACTTCTCTCACCAATTATGCTTTTTGTAGGGTTTCAGTGCTTGAGGCTGCCTCACTTTGCCCTGCTGGTGGTCTGGTGGCATACTGGCATTAGTGTTAGCGTCAGGGTAAGGGGGCCTTGAGTTAGTCATGCTCTGGTGTAAGGGACATACTTCTGTTAAGGACTTCCCAACCTTCTTGCCTAAAAGACTGGGGTGAGAAACAGAAAATACTGTGGGGATAAAACACAGGGGCTCACTTTTTTGAATGAGAGGGAATGAGGCTACGGAGCAAAACACAGTTTAGCCACGGTCAGTGTGTGCCCAACATGCTGCTCCCATCTCCATTTCAGGTGAGGAAACACAGGCACAGAGCTTAAATAACATGCCCAAAGTCACCCAGCTGGGAAGTATGAGAGCCAAGACTGAGCCCAGGCAGTCTGGCTCCAGAGCTGGTGTACAACTTAACCACCATGCTCAGCCCTATGACACCTTGATTTTTTTAAAAAACAATTATGATAATTGGCTTGCTATTTATGAAAATGTAGGTACAACTAACCCTTGAGCAATGCAGGGATTAGTGGTGCCAACCCTCTGTGCAAAGACCCAAATGTAACTGATTCCCCAAAACCTTTAGGAATAGCCTGTTGATTAAAGCCCTACTGATAATATAGTTAGCATATATTGTTTGTGTATTATATACTGTATTCTTACGGCAAAGTAAGCTAGACAAAATGTTAAAGTCATAAGGAGGGGATGCCTGGGTGGCTCAGTGGTTGAGTGTCAGCCTTTGGCTCAGGGCGTGACCCTGGAGTCCCAGGATCGAGTCCCACAGTGGGCTCCTTGTGGGGAGCCTGCTTCTCTCTCTGCCTATGTCTCTGCCTCTCTCTAATGAATAAATGAATAAAATCTTTTAAAAAATCATAAGGAATTTAAGATTTAAAAAAATCATAAGGAAAATACATTTATAGTACAGTATTTAGTGAAAAAAATCACATGGACTCTTGCAATTCAAACCCCTATTGTTCAAGGGTAAGCTGCAGTTATCCTGATCTCCCAAACTCATATATAGAGTCATTCCCTACTCAGGTATCGTCTTTTAGTTGTATTTTGGGAGGAAGCAGGGGGAAAGGAGAGGAAGACAAGCCCCATGAGGTCTGACTTTAGGGAAGGTGTTATTCAGGCCTAAGCCAAGGTAAGCTGGAAAAGTCCCTTCCAGAAAGAAAAGGAAAGTTAACTAGATGATACCACTTGCACTCCTAAGATGAGGCAGTGGCATGAAACACTCACAGGGATTTTTTTTTAAATCTCTACACCCACTGTGGGGCTCGAACTGCCAAACCTCAGTTTGAGAGTCACTTGCTCTACCAAGCGAGCCAGCCAGGCGCCCCTCTCACAGGCGAAGTTACCGAAGCTCCCAGCACAGAGGGAGCAGCAGACAGCATTTTGTGCTTATTGCAGTGTTAGAGCCATAGCTCATAACACTAATCACCTCCTAATACACCTAACTTCCTAATCACCTTGCCTAATGCTTGCTTGCTCTGGGGGAACTGGGAAAATTGGGAAGATGGGAACTAAGTGACTGAGATAAACTGCAGTCATTGAAGGCACAAAACTTTTCCTTTTTAATTAAAGATTTTTATTTATTCATTCATGAGAGCAAGGAGCAGAGACATAGGGAGAGGGAGAAGCAGGATCCCTGCAGGGAGCCTGATGGTGGGACTTGATCCTGGAACTGCTGGATCACGCCCTGAGCCAAAGGCAGATGCTTAACCACCAGGTACCCTAGCACAACATTTTTGAGATTGGAGGAAATCGGCAGTGAGAGAGAACCAGGACAGCTCTAGCCAACTCAATATTTTACTTAGGGCTGATCCCACACCCTCCCTTCTCCATCCAGGGGCTAAGGCAATTGCCAGCTCTTCAGGTCACAATAGCAAGGGTTGGGAGTCAGCTTCAAGAGCTGTGGAAATCATGCCGTCAGCCACTCCTTGAGTCTGGGCTGAGGCCCACTGCATGCCCAGATGAGGCCCACGGTGGGGGTGGGGTATACACACAGGGGTTAAAAGAAGGGTATAGAGTGTACTTTTGGGGAATCTGGCACTTCTAGTGTTGTTTTCCTCTTAAGGCAGAGAAAGGGTAGGTGGGACTTTTCAGTGCACAGAGCTTCCTTACCCTTTGTCTCCCTGTTGTTTCTGCAGCACTGCAGGCCCAACCCAGGGACCTCAGAAGGGAGTGTGTGGATCAGCCTGAGCTGGCCAACTGTGATTTGATCCTGCAAGCCCAGCTCTGTGGCAATGAGTATTACTCTAGCTTCTGCTGTGCAAGCTGCTCTCACTTCCAGCCTCACGTTCAGCCCATCTGGCAGCAGGGATGAAGGCTAGCTCCAGCCCTGGTCCTGAAACAACTCTCCGTCTATGGTCTCTGGCTGGCAAAGGATCTATCATCTGGAGAATGGACCCTTTGAGCCCACTGCACCTCACCACCTCTCCCCCTAACATTTTAGGCAGCTGTCAAGATGAATCTGCTTGAATAAGGACACCCTTTATGGCTTCCCTCTATAATCTGTTATACAGGATCAGTTCACTGGGTTCTAAAACAAGCTACTAGAGTTCTCACTTCATTTCAACTGGGTCGGGAGCTGTGTAATGGTTTTAAAATTAACACGTATCTCACATGGGACACACTAATTCCTGCCGTGTCAGGCAATTTGTCTTTGCTAGAACTCCCATCTCATCCAGGGTCAAACAATGGTCCATAGCTCTAGTCAACCTCACCCTTCCAGGTAGTATAGCAGTCAGCTTCAACTCTCATCTGTATGTATAGAGCTCTTGCTAAAGTGGAATAGGATACATAAGGCCCAGTACAGGATGTGGGATGAAGAAGCAGCAGCTGGTCACATGAGCATGACAGAACTAGGAGAGCTCCTTACTTTCATCAGGTAGCTGGTGCCTGAATCCCTCATCCTGAGGCCACCAAGCAGAGCCTGCTTGCAAGGATCACCTGATAAGCTGACACACCTGCTATGTACACTGACCAGCTGGGGGCCTCTCCTCCCCAAGCAGGAACCTGTGAGGCAAAACATTTGCTGCCAGATAAAAACCAGACAATTAAAAACAGGGATCAGCAGGGTAGGGGAGCAATGGTTTCAGTAGTGGTTTGAGTTGGAAGAAGTCCTCCTCCATCTCTCAGAACCTCCAGATCCTTGCTTCTAAACAAGAGGTATGGATTCAATGAGCTTCCAGGTTCCTTTCCCCTTTAACCTTCTGCATCTAGAGGACTGACTGGGCCTGTGACTGATCAATTTGGGACATAGGAGATAGGCATTACAGGGAAAGCTGACTTTCATTACTAGCACACTGGCTGGAAAAGAGACACACTGCATCATGGTTGAGTGATAATTCTTGGTCTACCTCTTATTCAACACAGGAAACCTGGGTTAGCAGCAGAGGTATTTTTTTTCTGTTTAAAAAAATGACAGAGGAGGATCCCCTTTAATTTACCATGGCTGGTTTTGCTACACCAGCAAACTAAGGGCTACTTTCTTGGACTCCCCAGTTCTCCCCAAATGGCAACATCATTCATGAGGTAAGTTTGAGGTTAGCTAGCTCTTCTCAGAACTAGTCAGAGAATAGAGGGAAAAGGAACACTTAAGCTAGACCAGTGGTTCTCAACCCTCTCCCATACTGGAAGTTTTTTTAAGAAAAAACAACCAGCACCCCCGCCCTTTGATTTAATCAGTCTGGTTTATAGACTGGTAGGAGAATTTTGAAAGCTCTCCAGGTGATTCTAGTATGTATCCAAGGCTGAGACTCACTGCTCCAGCAGGGCCTTTCAGAAGGTGAAGCTTGTTCCAGGGTGTTTTCTGATTATGAGGCTGGGGGTGCAGAGGGATAGGACTGAGATTCTGTACCTCTACTCCGCTCCTAGGTGCAGTCCATGCTCCTGTTCCAGACCACACTTTGAGCAACCAGAAACTGACATCAGAGATATACTTAGGTTCAACCAAAGCCTAAAGTATAAATACAAATGTGAATTTTAAGAATATACCAGTCCCAATGGGCAAAATATATGAAGGGGATTAATCCAGTGGTACAATCTCCCAGTTATAAGTCACGGAGATGAAAAGTATAACATAGGGAATATAGTCAATAATACTGTAACAACATGTATGGTGACAAATGGTGACCACACGGTGGTGAGCACTGTGTAATGTATAGAATTGCTTGATCAATATATTGTACACCTGAAACTATAACACTGTATGCCAGTTCTACTTCACATTAGTCCCAATAAAAGACTTTCTAGCCACCAAACCAGAGTTCTGTAGTAGCAGCAGAATGGAGCAGACTAAAAAGAATGAAGACACATTTGCTAATAAAGGGGAAAGACCAGCCCTCCAAGGGCAAAAGCTTCTACCACGAACATTTATTTTTGTTAAAGCAGATTATAAATTCTCATCAGTACAAATATATATAACTTACATTTGATTGTAAGGCCAACGTTCAAAAGTAAAAATGAGATGGGATCTCCCGTTGTTGCCAGAGGTCAAGTGGCTGCAACTGGCAACAGGATGTTCTGCTCACCACATGTGGGGGGACAGATGGACACACAGCTAATAAAACTAGAATCTCCATCCCCACAAAACTTGTGGGAACAAAACCTAAAGGACAAAATAAAACCCACCAAGACCCACACGACAAACCAACACAGTAACCTGCGCTCCCGTCGATGGATAGGATTGTGTCATTGTCACCTTAGTGTTAAAACAGAGGATTAACATAAACTGCAGCAGTATATGAAAATTCATATTCTCTATAGAGTGTATTTAGATGGATTCTATTAAAATAAAGACATTAGAATTTCATCACAGGTTTAAAACCAGGACAATACTGCTCTTTCATTTTCTTTAAAACTACAATCTAGTGACTGTATTGGTCATATGCATGATTGTTGCTGCAATGTGCTACTTACAATGAATGATACCAAATAAGCTAGGGATCCCATCTACAACTCCCAACCTTTCCTCTCTCCAACTCAATAGGCATCATTGATAAATCAATCTTATGTACAATTTCTTACAGCTAACCCTTTTACCTTTGGCAAGATTACTTACAACTCATACAAGTTTTTAATATTGAGAACTATTTAAAATATTCTAAATGCATAAAAATAAAGATTTTGGCTTTTTTTGATATATATATTTATAATATTTATTCTTACTCAAAGTGGAAGCTCAACTTTACCCCTAAAATATAGCTCTGTTGGGCTGCTGATGTGCCCTCCTGGGAATTCTGGCGGCATAGCCTGCCTCTTGTCCCCAGCCCAAGCACAGGCCACCATGTTCTTGATCTCTAAGACAGGCCAGTATTGAGAGGCGCCAGGTGAATGGCCTGTAAAACAAAGGGAGATTGTTTTGCTTCCCGTTGTGTTTTATATTCCAGTAAATGTGCTTTGAATACAGATTCCTGTTCAGATACTTCTGCCTCTCTGTTGCCAGAGATTTGTAAGAGGCCGAGGGAGGAAGGGGGCAGAGGGCAACATTTCTCTGACTTCTTTAGCCTAACTGCAAAGACAACTCTTCTCTAGGAATGTTTTTTCCGATTTTTTAAAAAATCACCTCTCATAGCACTCTGTGCCTGGACACGCTCCTTGGGACCTTTGAGATTAGTGAAAAGTATACTGATTGGGAACACAAAGTTCCCTTGCTCCTTTGACCTCTGCCCTTGCCCTTGCCTAAGTACAGACAAAATACATAAGCCATAGAGACTGCCTAAAGTTCAATTTCAAATGTCTTCTGTAAGTCACTGGAGAAAGGGTTGGTGGGAGAGGGATTAGTACGCTGCTTGGACTTGCTTTCTAATGCAGCCCACTGGGCTTCAAAAGGATCCACTGGGAAGGTGCCTGCAGGAACCTCTGTGTGCTTATCTCCTGAGGCCAACCTGCCATCGTCTACACCATTGAAAGCTGCAGAACCGTTGAGGTGCTGAGCAGGCGGCTTAAAGAATGGACTGGCAGTAGCACTGCCTGTTTCATACTGAGGGAATGTCTGCTGCTTGACCAGGCTGGGAGACTGATGGGGGTGGGCGGCCTGGGCCTGGCTGGCCTGAGGGTGGCCTGCAGTGCCAAACACATTGGCTACCATCTGGGAGGGAGTGATGCCCACTACAGGCACATTAGGGGCTGGATAGGGCAGCCCATTGGCCACAGGATAGGACTGGGTAGGGACAAAGGCTGGCTGCAGAGGTGGGACCACACCCACTGGCACAGGCTGAGAGGTAAGGAATGCATTCCCTTGGAAAGGCGGCGCTGGTTGGGTAATGGCAGTGGGTGGAGGAGGCTGGAGAACTGGCTGCAGAGGAACAGCTGAGGCCTGAGGCTGCTGGGCCCGGACACTCTTGGACACCTCTTCTAACCAGCGGTCAGCCTCAGAGGGAGTGCGTCTGTGACCAGCCTGGAAGAGACCTGGAGATGCAGCACCAGAAGATTGACCCCACTCAGTCCCTGGGAACGAAAAAGATGGAGAGACACAAAAGAATCAGTCTTTAGGGGCTTCTTTCCTTACCTGATAACCTTGTTACAGGTTATGTAACTTGAATGATCCTAATATGTGGAACAAGTTCCCCTAATGGGATACTCTGTGGTTCTGGCAGGTGGGAGAAAAGTCTCTATTACCAATCGAGGAGGTTTTGTTTTAGGGCAAAGGGAAACTGTAAGATCATGGTGCTGTCTCAGTCACGCTAGGGAGCTATCTAGATAGACTGCATGGAATGAAGGCAGCCGGCTGGCATCAGAAACCCTTTCCTACTGTTGTGGCTCCTCCATGATATAGAAGCCAGCTTGCACATGCTCTAATAAAGGGCCCAAGGTGATTCATCTTCTGCTCTAACAGAATACAAAAATAACCAGTGACTTGGTGCTGTACCTCATGGCCCTGTCTCACTTCAAGACACATGTTATCTTTCAGGTGAACTGCCTCTCTTACTATTTAAAATTTGTTTTGATTTTATAGTTAACAAATGTTCACTATAGAAAAACCAGAAAGTACAGAAAAGCAAAAATGAAGTGTTTTTGGCAGCCCTTTCTGTAGGCCTGCCAGAGTAAGGAGGACTCTGGGGACCCCCCCCCCACCTTTGCTATGAGCATGTCCACAGATCTCCAAATTCAGTGGTTGACCTAGGGCAGGGCCCAGGAATCTGTATTTTATGAATGCTCCAGGGGTGTCTCTGTTCCATAGTCCTAAGAACTATCAATCTAATCTTTCAAGTTCCTCTCCTTTGCCATCCTTTCCTAATAGTGGTATATTTCCAGGAGGGAACATACTGTTCCTGAAAGGATTCCTGCCAGGTTTCCACTCAGTAAATGGCTGATTTCTGAATCGGCGTCATTCATCTGATCCCAGAATCCTCACCACCATCCATGGCCACCTTACCCGAATGTGTGGCTGCAATTCCCTTGTTAACAGCATCAGGGGCATGGGCCCAAGGGTTGGTTTCACGCACAGGCATTGCTACGGGTGCTAGAGCAGTATGGGCTGGCTTAGCAGCAAGCACATGGAAGGCTGAGTCAGTGCCATTAGCTACAATGGGAGCAGACAACATCGATGGAGTTAATTCATGCAGGGTGGACAGGTGACCCCCTGGAGCTGGGTCAGTCAGGCCAGTGTGTGATACTGGTGGAACAGATAAGACAGAAAAGTTGGTGTTGGGATAACCATGCCATCTTGCAAACGGATACACAAACCTTTTGGCAAAGAGGGAATTAGTTTGTAATTAAAATAGCTATACTGATTAAAAAAAAAAAGTCAAATGACTGTTGTAGGAAAGTATGTGTACAGTGAGAGAGGGAATGAAACCTAGAAAAACAATTTCCAATTAGGTTGAACAGAGTTGCTTTGTCTTACAAGCAGCAAAAATCTATTCTAGATATAGTTTAGCTTTTGGCATAATGACGTATATAAAGCATTTCCTTCTCTTACTTTTCCAAAAGATCAAATTATGCGAAAAGTAATAACAATGGGTTAAATATAATAATCCCTTATGATGTGCCAGGCACTACATTAACAGTACTTCAGTGTGCATCATCCTATTTAATTCTCTCAAAAACCCCATAAGGCTGGTATCCTCATACTACAAATGAGAAATCAAACTTGATATGTTTTCATTTGCTTAATAAATTTGTAAATCACTACAGAACTTTATCTTTTTTGAAGATTCATTCTCCTTAGTAATGTTCATAATATCTCAAAGTACTACTATTCTTACCTACCTCTCTTTATTAAAATCTCTTAACCCTTGTTCCTTTACTCCAGACATCTATTCCATCAGTTTCTACTCCTTAGCCCAGCTCTTTATCATATTTAGTATGGAGCAGATAAGCAGACACTGTCTGCTGCCCTATGCTTTAATCACTCCCTCTGAGACTGGACAATCATGCTTACAGCACTGGTACTATTTACTCCAGGCCTTGTCTAAAAGACTAGGAGCCAGTCCCACAGACTGGGAGCCCCTTAAAGGCAGGCAAAAGACTATGTTCTATTCAGTTTTGTACATCCCATTGTAAATTGGCATAGAGGCAGCAGAAAGTAACAGGTACGATATTCAGGGAAGACGGGTTTAAATCCTGGCTGTGCAATATGGGCAATCTATTCAATCTCTCTGAGCCTCATTTTTCCTTATCTGTGATGCTTACCCACAGGGTTGTTGTGGGGATTAAATGAGATGAGAAAAAGCACGAGTCCTTACTACGATGTGGCAGGCACTGTGCTAATAAGTGCTCAATAAATTATGCCTATTATTGGTATTATAAATATTTGTTAGATGAAATAAAAAGCCACTTGGTGCATATGATTATAATGAATGGTTTTTGTTTCTAAAAAGAGACTCTCTGAAGGAAAACCATGTAGTAGCTTCCTCTGATAGAAGGAGGGTACTGTCTCCACAGCAAAACTTCTGAGCTCTTTCTCAGAAGAACTGAAAAAATGGTGATTATAAGAGTTCAAATTCTAAAAGTCTGTAATTTAAGTTATATATAGACTCTGTGGACTCCAGAGTCAATACCAACTACTAGAACTTGGCATCTACGAAAACAACTTTTAGTAACTCAGTGTCTTTACAAAGGCAATTTTTAGGACACTTGTTGTAGAAGATGAAATGAACTAAAGAGCCAAAAAGAAGTGCCTTTTTTCTTTATGGGCTTCTTGTGTTAGGATGGAGACAAGGGGAGTCCAGGGCTATTGCTAACTTGGGCCAGATAATTCTTTGTTGAGGGCAGCTATTGTACGCACTGAAGGATGTTTAGTAGCATCCCTAGCCTCTATGCAGATGACAGTAGCAACCACCCCTAGGCTCTAACACCAAAAAAATGTCACCAATGAATGCCAAATTTTCCCTGAGGGAGGCAAAATTGTCCCAGGTTGAGAACCACTCTGCTAAAGAAAGCATACACTGGACCCAAGTCTGATGACTACTGCTTCTAGAGAACTAGTTAGATACTCTGATTCTTAACACTTAAGTGGCAAATAAAGCAGTAGGTTGGGACTACAAAAGCTCCTAGAAGAATGGGATCAAAGACAACAGGTACATGCAAAATGATGAATGCAGACATTCTAGGGAACAGGAGTGGGAACAAAGCACAACATTGTGGAACGGGAATTAATGAATCTGAGACATTATCAGACTGGGAAATTAATGGGTCTGACCAGCTCCTGGGAAGCTCAGGATGCCAACCTAGAGTCAGAGAGCTGTGCCATAAAAGTACAAGCTTCAAAGAGAACAAGTGAGCAGGCTAAGAGGGCACCAACCTTGAAAGGCAGGAGACTGCGGTGCTATCATGGTCACTGGTTTGGTCATTGGGGCAGATGAGAAGGGATCTTCGGAGGGTGTGCTGAAGGCATTGGTGATCTGTGAGCACAGGGAGCTGATACTTTCTGCCTCTCCTTCTACTTCTGGCACTGCAAAGCAAACAGAAAAACTGAATAATCCTGAAATATCACAGTATGACACAAGGTGGCATTTTATGATGCATTCCTTATTTGTGAAAGGAAAAGTCTCAACTGTCAAGTGGAACTATAAAAGCAGCTTTGAAAAATTGATATAAAATACCAACAATTCATATACTAAGAACTATCTTCCTCCCTCCCAATCCCCCGATTTCTTTATTTCCTGTGTGAAACTACTGAACTTGGTGTTCTCTCTTTGTGCCAGTAAGCAGATCTTTCTGGAAGACATCTGCAACCTACTTGTCTTTCAACTAGTTCTCAAGGTCTGAGTACAGTACTGGAGCCACTCAGTAACTCTATAGAAAATGGGTTAAAGTCAGGGGCAGCAGAGGCAGCTCTTTTTCTCTATAAGCTACGACAATGTTGTCACTCCTCCCCTCCCCCCAAAAAGTATCAAGTATAGGGGCATCTGGGTGGCTCAGCCAACTTTTGGTTTTAGCTCATGTCATGATACCAGAGTTGTGTGATCGAGTCCTGCATCGGGCTCCATGCTGGGTGTGAAGCCTGCTTAAGATTCTCTCTCTTCCGTTGTCCCTTCTTCCACTTCCCACCCCCACTCTAACTCCTCCACCAAAACATCAAAGTGGCAAGTATATGAACTGTAGTAACATGAAAAAGCAAACTGAGGTGCAGGACTTCAGAGGCTTTGTTCTTAATATTGACTCTGGGATACTTCTATGTCACTAGGAATGCTGATAATGTGTCCTGAACCTTTGTTTTGCTCAGCTAAGAAAAGAATAGTTTTTGTTTCCCATCTGAGGGAGATTGAAGACAAGGTCCTGAAAGCACCTGGAGTTTGTTTTTACAGGAGTTGAGAGCTGGAAAGACCCTCAGTAATCACCTACTCCAACTGTTGGATAGGTCAAAGTCCATTGGTCAAAAAAACTCAACTCTCTGGACTTTTATATACCATCAGTGGGAGTGTCTTAGTGAAACACAGCTTCCTCGTATCTTATTATGGCACTGGCTCAATGTGTCTCAGAGCAAAGTAAAATAGAGCCCAATAAAAGCACTGACCAGATCTGACACTTTAGCTCTGGATCTTATGATGAGGATAGAGCTACCAGGGCTGGCTCAGCTGTACAGGGGCCACACAAAGGCCTGTGTGGCAGTTCTGAAAGGTAATGAATATGTGTGAGCAAGCCCACTGTCTCTGATGAACAACAGATTTTCGATTTAAACAGGAAACCCATTTAGAGTTTCCTCTGTACGGAGCCAACCAGCCACAAGGACAATGAGCACTTATCCGTTTCTTTTGGTACATCTGACAGTAATGCTATTTGAATAGATGTGTTTCCAAAGCCTTTTAAATTACTTCTCTGTTGGGTCCCAAATGGTAGAATAAGAACAGAAACTCGAGACCCCTGATGTTTTGAAGTAGGTTGGCTGGGAGGTAGTATACTTCCATCAGGACAAACTGCAAACCTGGTAGGTAGCTCAGTCTAGGAATTCCCATCATGGCTCTGTTACCTATTTGTTGAAGAGAGATGAACAATTCACATCCCCCTCCATGAACCTTAGTTTCCTCCCAGTGGGAAATGACACAAGATACATATAACCATCAACCAGCCTCAGAGAGAGGGGGGGTGGCTAGTTTGATGGGTCAGTGTCTCCACTGGAAGTGATGATAATGCTTCAGTGCTAGAGCACCAGTGAGTCAGATGGACGCTGTATTACCTGCATTTTTAATGGGGAAATCAGTCTTCCTCTGCATAGTGGAAGGCAACTCATTGATGCGCAGGGACAGTTGGCGTTTAAAGGGTGACATCTTCTGGCTAAGAGCAGGAAATCCTCGGAAAGAGCCTTGGCGAGCAAGCTGTTCAATGGGTGCATGCCGGCGTGGGATGGCATGAGGATTGTTCGTCTCCAGAGAGGCAGTGGCATCCAAAGTGGGAGAGGTGGGAGAGGACGGGGATGGGGCAGTGTTGCCAGGAGCCACTGATGAACCAACAACTGTCTTATCTGTTTCAGCTCAAGAAAATCAAGAAAAAGAGGACCTTAGCAGTCTTTAAATAATTCCAGCTCATACAGCCAAGGAACCCAAAACCCTCCTAAGTCCTTTTACCCATCTCCTTCCCAAGGTCTCTTAAAGGACAGGTTAGAAGCAGGGCACAGATATCCTATGTTTCAGACAAATAAAAGGTTTAATATCCTATTACATGTTACGTAGCGTATGTACTAAGACACAAGTTTAATTAGATATTTGATTCTCATGCAGTGATTCATAACTTAAGACTTGACTCTGACCAAAATTTATTTTATTTTTTATTTTATTTTTTTTTATTTACGATAGTCATACAGAGAGAGAGAGAGAGAGAGAGAGAGAGATTGAGAGAGAGGCAGAGACACAGGCAGAGGGAGAAGCAGGCTCCATGCACCGGGAGCCTGATGTGGGATTCGATCCTGGGTCTCCAGGATCACGCCCTGGGCCAAAGGCAGGCGCCAAACCGCTGCGCCACCCAGGGATCCCCTCTGACCAAAATTTAAAAAAAAGAAACCAAACCCAGCACTTATGAACTCTTAATGTGAGATCCTTTAAAGAATGATGATTCATAGTTTTCAATGTTTATTCACTTGTTTTTTGGGGGGAGAGAGGACTTTGGGAGTGACAGAGTCAGAAAGGTCCAAACAAGTATAAGTTAGGTTAGATGTTGAAGAATGTTATAAAGCAGTTTTTATTTATTATTTATTATTTTTTTAATAATAAATTTATTTTTTATTGGTGTTCAATTTGCCAACATACGGAATAACACCCAGTGCTCATCCCGTCAAGTCCCCCCCTCAGTGCCCGCCACCCAGTCACCCCCACCCCCGCCCTCCTCCCCTTCCACCACCCCTAGTTCGTTTCCCAGAGTTAGGAGTCTTCATGTTCTGTCTCCCTTTCTGATATTTCCTACCCATTTCTTCTCCCTTCCCCTCTATTCCCTTTCACTTTATATTCCCCAAATGAATGAGACCATATAATGTTTGTCCTTCTCCGATTGACTTATTTCACTCAGCATAATACCCTCCAGGTCCCTCCACGTCGAAGCAAATAGTGGGTATTTGTCGTTTCTAATGGCTGAGTAATATTCCAATGTATACATAGACCACATCTTCTTTATCCATTCATCTTTCGATGGACACCGAGGCTCCTTCCACAGTTTGGCTATTGTGGACATTGCTGCTAGAAACATCGGGGTGCAGGTGTCCTGGCGTTTCACTGCATCTGTATCTTTGGGGTAAATCCCCAGCAGGGCAATTGCTGGGTCGTAGGGCAGATCTATTTTTAACTCTTTGAGGAACCTCCACACAGTTTTCCAGAGTGGCTGCACCATTTCACATTTCCACCAACAGTGTAAGAGGGTTCCCCTTTCTCCACATCCTCTCCAACATTTGTGGTTTCCTGCTTGTTAATTTTCCCCATTCTCACTGGTGTGAGATGGTATCTCATTGTGGTTTTGATTTGTATTTCCCTGATGGCAAGTGATGCAGAGCATTTTCTCATGTGCGTGTTGGCCATGTCTATGTCTTGCTCTGTGAGGTTTCTGTTCATGTCTTTAAATCACAAACAATGTGCATTTGTGGCTCATTTGAATAAAAGCATGTAGAAGTAACATTTTAAGTTAGATTACACCTAAAGACAAAACTATTTCCACATGAACACCAGCTGAGTCCCATTCTGATTGTAGTAAATCTCTACCCATCTCTGCTCATAATCCTCTAGATGTCAGAATTCAACCACTTTGGCAGTTGCTATTTGTAGCAAAGAATATTATTTGGTGGTATTAAAGAATATGCTTCCAGTCTGAAAAACCACTGAAGCACACTAATAGCTATACATATTAAGTTTTCTGATAAAAGTAGCACGTTTATCTTTGGTATTCTGGTGCAAATATTTAAAAGAAAATTTTAAAAATCACAATCAAGAATTTATTTCAAATAAAGTAGGTATCTTTGTTTTGGCTTAAGAATTAGAGTTGTTTGGGTCAGTAGTAGATTAATGGTGTTCTCTAAAATGGCTGGTTTAGAACTAAAAGGATATAGTATAAAATAACCAAGATTTTATTAATGTATATTTAAACTGAACTGTTTAATTCCAAAACATTCCTTGTTGGTTTCAACTCTAGCTGGACACAAGAATGTGAAGCATTTTCCCTAAGCCCTATCACTTAGTTCTACAGTACACTCAACCCGACTTTGGACAACAGACTCCTGAGTAACTTGAATGCTTGCACAGGCATTTCTGCTATGCTGCCATGTATACCTGCAAAAAATTCACACTCTACAAAACCACATACTACAGTTAACATGGCTATGGGAAAAAGAAGGGTTAAGCTTCCCAAAAAAAGTCCCATCTCTGGACTTTTTCCATGAAAGCACTAAAACACAGTAATTATCCAATAAGAAGGGTGTCACTATGAAATCTCTGCCCGTATTTGTACCCAGCATCACCATCGGTGGCCCTCTGCAGCCTGCAGCTGGAATGTATGTCTCCCTTTGAGACTGTAATTCTTTGGTAGCATTTGCTTCTCACAGAGATCAGATGCATCAGAATTAGAAAGCTGTTTCAGGATGTAGATTTCCCCAATGTTGTTTTTAAACATGGGGGGTAATAATGTCTTTGCAGCTTCTTCAACTGCATTCTCAGCCTTCCCAGACAGCTTCCAGTAATGGAAAGGGTAAACACTCTGGAAGCCATAAAACATGCCACTCTAAAGGAAAGGCTCTGTTTAGGTTTTTAGCTTTGTTCTGAAGGTCTTCATATATTGCTAAGAGTTCTCTCTGTGAGAAAGCTTACCCCTGTGAGTTTCCAAATATTAACCTGCTGGGGAAAATGGCTTAAATAAACACAAGTTGTAGCAGAAGAGACCATACCTTTCTTGGCATCTTGGATTTGTTTCATAATCTCCTCTCTTTCGGCTTGCTCGGTGGCTGTTGTGACACGGAATGATCCTTCTCTTGTAAAAGTGGTCCGACTGGCATCAAAAGTAGCAGTCACTCCACATTCCTTCTCCCGTTTCTGCTTCCGTTCTAAACAGGCTGCAAAAGCACAGCCTACTGCATGACTCAATCTTTCACCCTACACATAACAGAAGGTTGAAAAAAATTTTTTAGAGTTATAGTACCACCAAGTACAAAAAGCTTGGACCACAAATAAGTCTGTTTTTATATAAGGCAAAATGTTGGGAACTCCAGCTTAAAATTATAATTTAGTGTATCAAGATGGCAAATTAAATGAATAAGTTTTCTTAAGTTATGCTTAGGGCACTTTACTGTAGTGGCACTGTGCTTTTATGAGCAACCACTGAGACCTTCTGATTACTTAGGCTCCCTGTATCACTCATGTTAGTTCTGGCCATCAGCTTAGAAAACACTACTCAAAGTCTGAAGCCCTAAGTCTTTTTTTTTTTTTTTTAAGATTTTATTTATTTATTCATGAATGACACACAGAGAGAGGCAGAGACACAGGCAGAGGGAGAAGCAGGTTCCATGCAGGGAGCCCGATGTGGGACTTGATCCCGGGACTCCAGGATCACGCCCTGAGCCAAAGGCAGGTGCTCAACCATTGAGCCATCCAGGTGTCCCCCAACCTTTTTAAAAAAATATTTTATTTTATTTATTCATGAGAGACACACACACACAGAGGCAGAGACACAGGCAGAGGGAGAAGAAGGCTCCATGCAGGGAGCCTGATGCGGAACTTGAACCCAGGACTCCAGGATCACACCCTGGGCCAAAGGCGGCACTAAACCGCTGAGCCACCTGGGCTCCCGGGCTGCCCTGAAGCCCTAAATCTTGACATAAATCCTGCATTTGCCATTTAGGGGAACAGTGATAATAAGTATCAAGCATTTCTAAGAAACTCCTGGAAAGGCAGGGCAAGTTTTAGGAGCCTAAAAAATGTCAACATATCTAGGAACAAAAGATGCAAACTTAAAACTGTGGATAACTAAATACACCCCAGAGAAGACACAGGAATTATAAAAAGGAAAGCTTAGCTTTCTCAGTCTCCCTTTTCCAAATGCTCCCCTCCCTAAGGCTCCTTCCCCATTCTAGGCCCTCATCACTTTGATGCTTTTCCCCTTTCCCCTCCCTATCTTCTAGTTCTCTCTTACCCCAACATTCCCTCCCAACCACACATGGGGAAAAGTTAAAGCAGGTTTTTTTTTCCACACTCCTGTTTATAAAGGAATTAAACCGATAAAAATTATTTGTGCGTGGGAGGGGACAAGAGCTTAGAGAAACTAAATATTGTTTTAAAGATACGCTGGATAACCAGAAGTAAATTTAATAAACTCAAAGGGTTATTTTTACCAGGGTTATCTGTATTTTAAACCCTATCCCTAATTGTGAAATTAAAAACAGTTAGAGATGGTATAGTAACTGTTGGCATCACTAATAGTGAGAAGAGATATTTGAGAACAGGGAGCCCTTTGTGGAATTTTCAAAATCACACCATGTAGACAGCTGCTCCTACATATGGATCTGAGCAAGTTAACTTCCCTGAATTTCATATACCAATATCAGATAAGCATAGGAAGTAATGTCTGAAATGACTTTTGTCACTCGAATGTAAACTGTAAGATTTCACATAACTGCCTGTTTAAAAACTGACAGTTACTTCTTATTCATCCACATGAGTTTCTGACTTCTTAGGAGGATGCTATTAAGGGTAGGGCACTGAAGCATGAACTAGGAGGGAGTACTGAAAGTTTTAGAAACTGTCTGCATTTGTACTACAAGAACAGAGCTATGCCCAAAGAAGTTTATTATTTTTCCTAGGCCTAGGGCAGAAGTTCTTGACGACAGATCCTTCCCAAACCCCAGCTGAGACCCCCTGAATTTTTTAAAAACTCTGAAGTGTCCCCAATTTAGTCTTCACAACTGTTATCTCCATTTTATGGAAGTGGAAACGAAGGCCTAAAGAATGTTAATTAGAGACGCCTGGGTGGCCTGAGTGGCTCAGCGGTTGAGTGTCTGCCTTCCACTCAGGCTCAGGGCATGATCCTGAAGTTCTGGGATCAAGGGATCAAGTCCTGCATCGGGCTCCCGGCATGGAGCCTGCTTCTCCCTCTGCCTGTGTCTCTCATGAATAAATAAATAAAATCTTAAAAAAAAAAAAAAAGAAAAAAAGGATTGTTAACTAACTTGTCCCAAATCACACAGTTAGTAAGAACCAGAACCAGGCCTGAAACCCAGATCTGAGTCAGGTCCTGGACTCTTAACAGTTTATACCACTGTCTTCAAGAGCTTTGATTAACATTTTGGTGAATTTTAGAGTATAGCCACTACTTCCCTTTCAGATAAACCCAGGCAAGAGTATTTAAGTTTATTGTAGCCTTCAGGTATGACTATCCTGCCTTACTCTACCTGGACTTTAAAAAACTCAGTAATTACAGTTACACACTCATGTTCTTCTATAGTTAAGATCATCACCATCTGAGAGACTTGTCTTTTATGTCAGAATTTTGGGTAATTTACATGAAAGATGATAGGTTAACTATTCTCTTTTTAAAAAAAGATTTATTTATTTAAGAGAGTGAGCCTGTTGGGGGAGGAACAAAGGGAGAAGCAGACCGCCCCCCAGACAGGGAGCCTAAGGGCTTGATCCCAGGATCATGACCAGAGCTGAAGGCAGATGCTTAACCAATTGAGCCATCCAGGTGTCTCTACTTATTCCCTATTTCTAAACAAAAATTTCTACTATGCAACAACTTCTGGCATACTTCATTATACCATAATTTAGAATTTCTTTTTTTTTTTTAAAGTAATCTCTACCCCTAAAATGGGGCTTGAATTCATGACCCCAAGAATTGCATGTTCCACAGACTCAGCCAGCCAGGCACTCCAGTATTTCTATTTTTCAATTAACTGAAATATATATTCCAAATATATTTATAAGCACCTTTATTTTTTTTTTAATTTTTATTTATTTATGATAGTCACACAGAGAGAGAGAGAGAGGCAGAGACACAGGCAGAGGGAGAAGCAGGCTCCATGCACCGGGAGCCCGACGTGGGATTCGATCCCGGGTCTCCAGGATCGCGCCCTGGGTCAAAGACCGGCGCTAAACCACTGTGCCACCCAGGGATCCCTAAGCACCTTTAATGTCAATATCTTTTACCCAGATGCATTAGCAAACAAATATACATAAGCATCTTGAAAATATATATATTTTTAAGATTTTATTTATTTATTCATGAGAGACACACACAGAGAGAGAGGGAGAGACACAGGCAGAGGGAGAAGCAGGCAGGGAGCCTGAAGTCGATCCAGGACTCCAGGATCACACCCTGAGCCAAAGGCAGAGCCAACCATGGAGCCACCCAGGCCTCCCTTGAAAATAGTTCTAACAATGAAAAGTTTCAAGTAAAGTTTAGCAGCCACCCTCACCAGAGCACTTTTACTTTCCTTTAATGACCCTGGATCTCAGCTAATCATCTTGCTCTCTGAGCTGCAGGGTCACACCAAGAGTGTGAATTACCTGAGTAAAAGGAATGAAAGCAGGCTCGTTTAGGCACTTTCCAAGTGCTGTAAAAACAGGTACTTGTAAAAAAAAAAAAAAAAAAAAAAGTAGTGGAAATTGCTTGGCTGAGCCAACCCAGGGGGAGTTTGGCTAGCTGAGGTTAGTTATGATGAAATCTACACTGTGGACTCACTGTGTCCTTGACAGCCATGAAGCAATGACAGATCCAGCGCCGAGTAGTGCCGTCACGACATATGTAAGAGAAGGCTCTATCAAAGTTCCTATCTGGGGCACAGAAAGAAACTTTTTCTATTGTCTGGTCAACTATGAGGTCCTAGAAAAAGGGAAGCACAAAGGAACAGAGGATTTACCAGGTTATTCAAGTTTCTCAGAATAAACACAGGATGTTCACTTCACAATATAGTCTCTAAAACTAATGCATTGAGACTATGAAATAACTAGATCTGAGGCCAGTATACTAAGTATACAGTATACTTCTGTATACTAAGAATCTGATGTAGGAGAGATCCCAAGGGGCACTTTGCCCAGATGCCTCTCTCACTTCATCTTCATGTTCTAAAATACATGCTTGCTGATTTTTACTATTTTTTATCATAGTACATTCCATGTTCAATTTGATAGTATATGTAAATCAATATATTTCATCCAATTCCCATGTAACTTATATTAACTTACTGATTATTTAATTTTGAGTGTGACTTTTTTATATATTTACTGAAAGGCAATGTATATTCACAGTATAAACATTACACAAAATGTTTCTCATTATTTATTTATTTTAAGGATTTTATTTATTTGAGAGAATGTGCGTGTGCATGGGGAGGAGGGGCAGAGGGACAGGGAGAAACAGACTACCCACTGAGCAGGGAACCCTGGGGTCATGACCTGAGCTGAAAGGTAGCTGCCTAACTGACTGAGCCACCCAGGTGCTCCCACAATATGGTTTTTAAAGTCTTGAGGCTCTGAGACTCTTTTATGTGATATTCCAATAGCCAAGAATCCCTAGATACTGAGGTGGGACTTTAAGTGCTAAAACAATCAAACAAAATGGCTTTTATGAAGCATCACTATGAGAATTTCTGTTGCTCCACAAACTAGCTAATTTTTAAAAATTTTGCAATTCTGGAGGCTCATTATGATTTTATTTTGCATAATCTTGGTTACTGTGAATTTCCTCTTTAGCAAAATGATCCTTCAAGTCTTTAGAATTGTCTGTCATTTTTCTTATTGATATGTAGGAGTTCTTTATGTATTCTAAATATGAGCCCTTTATAGATTATATACATTGCAAAATTTCTTTTCCATTCATGGTGAGCCTAAGGATGAGAAGTCACCAATTACTATTGTCACAAAATTAGTACCAATGCTATAAGTAGCCACCAGGGGGCGACATGACTTTTGAACTGGTATAAAACAAAACCGCCTCCAAGTACAACACATTTCATCCAAAACACTAAAGAAAACTATGCAAGTTCTTAACGCCAAGCTAAATGCTCACTGTTTCCAATAATAGTAGTAGTAGTAGTAATAATAATAATGATGATGATGATGTACATTTAAGACTACCACATCTTGAACTTAAAAAAAAAAGGGGCCTTAGATAGAAGGTCAAAATAATAATAATAATATAATAATAATAATAATAATAATAATAATAATAATAATGTACATTTAAGACTACCACATCTTGAACTTAAAAAAAAAAAGGGCCTTAGATAGAAGGTCAAAAGAACTAACACAACTATATTAAGTCACTTAAAATGAAAAAAAAAATGGTGGGAATGTGAATTGGTGCAGCCTCTCTGGAGGTTCTCTGGCTCCACTGTGTGGAGGTTCCTCAAAGAGTTAAAAATAGACCTGCCCTACGACCCAGCAATTGCACTGCTGGGGATTTACCCCAAAGATACAGATGCAGTGAAACGCCGGGACACCTGCACCCCGATGTTTCTAGCAGCAATGTCCACAATAGCCAAACTGTGGAAGAAGCCTCGGTGTCCATCGAAAGATGAATGGATAAAGAAGATGTGGTCTATGTATACAATGGAATATTACTCAGCCACTAGAAATGACAAATACCCACCATTTGCTTCGACATGGAGGGACCTGGAGGGTATTATGCTGAGTGAAATAAGTCAATCGAGAAGGACAAACATTATATGGTCTCATACATTTGGGGAATATAAAAAATAGTGAAAGGGAATAAAGGGGAAATGAGAAAAAATGAGTGGGAAATATCAGAAAGGGAGACAGAACATGAGAGACTCCTAACTCTGGGAAACGAACAGGGGTGGTAGAAAGGGAGGTGGGTGGGGGGTGGGGGTGACTGGGTGACGGGCACTGAGGGGGGCAGTTGATGGGATGAGCACTGGGTGTTATTCTATATGTTGGCAAATTGAACACCAATAAAAAATAAATTTATACAAAAAATAATAAAATAAATAAAATAAAATAAAATAAAATAAAATAAAATAAAATGTCACTTAAAATTTATCACATAAGTTACCATCAAAACTGCTCTTTACCTACCTGCCAGACTCTCTCCTCCTTTCAGTGACATATGAATTTTTTTTGAAAAATTGCCTTCTTGTTAAGATTTCTCCAGGCTTTAGGTCTCTTAGGAAATTTTAATTACTAATTAAATGTGTTTATATAACACTTGATGCTCTCTAAGGTCAGAGTCTATGTCTTTGTCTTTAGGCACATAGGATAACTTTCTTTAAAATGCAAAATGCCATCTATGATATATCGTATAGGTTCTAAGTATATGTGCTGAAGTGAGCACTGTGTAGATTCTAAGTAAAACTAGATGAACCATTTACTAGCCCTTAAGATTTCCCTTAAATTGTTTTTAGTTAAACAGCAGGTTAATAATTTCAAATACCACCTTCTAAGAACATAGTTCCCTTTATCAAGGAACAAAAAGAAATTTCAGATGTGATATTGTTTTTTAACTTTATAACAGGCCCATCATGTTTTACATCAACTTTGTGGGGGATAAACATTTTCTTAAAATGTGCAAGAATAAAATCTTAACATTAAATGCAAATGCTTACTACACTAAACATGCTGTCATTTAGAATAAAAATGTTGAGAGAATTCTATTTTTCATAAGGTAAATGAATAACTAAATTTATTTCCTAAACACTAGTATCTCAGAAGACTGTACTTTGGACAAAGTGAAAGGCTACAGAATAACTACAGCAGCTTAGCAACATTATATTTGATCATTAGGGATAAAACAAACAAACATGAGCAGTAATATTTAAGCTTATAAAATGTTTACCTTAGTTTTTTCATCCACAACTCTGAGTCCATCTGCTGATACCCACAGGACTGCCTTAACTGCTTTTTTTCCAGTCTTTTAAAGAGAAAGCAAAAAAAGGAAGGGGGAGACACACATATATAATATTAAAAAAAAAATAAAGTCATCTTCTATAGAAAACACTGACTTCTGCCTTCCAAAAGTCACAAGTACAGATGGAGTCCAAGTTCAGGAGGGGTACCCAAAGCCAGATACTCAAACCAAACTGCAGAAACATTCAGGAAAAAACAAGCCAAAGCCATTATTTTAGAAACACAATGCAAACAATAAGATAAAATTAAGTAAAAGGGAAGGGACAGGTGGACTCAAAACCAAGATATCACATTCCACAACGGGCAAAGAATTCATAAGTAGATTCTTCACCCCTCTAAAAAATCAACCAAGAAAACCAAGAGTCAGATAAATATTAAATACATAAGGAGTTACACCACAAGTAGCTTCTACAAATTTATTTACAGTAGAAAGTAATACATAGGCCTAATTGAGATGCTGGCCTATCCTTTGACTCCAATGTGTATAGCAGAACCCTTGGTCACCTGAAATTTTCATGTTAAACACCCAAGAAGTCTTCATTATTCCTTTAATAATCTTTAAAGACCATTATTTCTTCTCTTAGGATTAACACAGAGCTGGTTTAGTTTTTAAGTTGATATTAAATGCATGGAGACATTTTGGGGAACATAGGATTAAAAAAATACTAATATTATTACATGAATTATTTCTACTGGCTGAAAAAAGACTTCTTTCGGCACACAAGAATCATGTGGGAACAAGCTAATATATGACTTCTCCTGTTATGGAATGAAAATTGGACAGTGGGACTCTGTAATGGTAATTTAACAGCTTCCTGTCTCTTCAATTGCTCCAAGGATACAAGCAAAATAAAATGAAGGCAAAATAAAGGCTAAGAACAGGTATCAGATCATAAAAAGTAGAAACCAAAAGGAATCTGGTAGTGAAGTTGGAACAGCAGCCTCTAGAGAAAGGCAGAAGAGGATAAAGAAATATCTACCATTCTCCTCTGTATGTGTCTAAGCCCTGTGCTCCTCCATATGGAAGGCACGGCCTTATTTAAATGAACATCATCATCTCCACCGTAACTAGGTATCTGATAAGAGCCAATAGGCAGGCAGTGGAAATACTTAAGAGTTGACAGTCCACTGAAAGGTGACACTTAGATAAAAAATAAATAAGACAGTAGTAAGTGTTATAGTAGAGCTGAAAACAGTGTATAATGATGTCAGAAAGAAGGCATGGTCACATCTATTTGTAGAATCGGGAAGGTTATTCGAAGATCAAAGTAGATACTGAAATAATTTTTCTAGATGCATGAGGTAGGGGTAGGGATGCAGGGAAGTGATAGAAGTAGTGGATATGATAGGCAGCAGCAGCAGCACAGAACATGGAAGAAAACAAGCAAACAATGTGACAAGTCTGGACTCTATAAATACTTCAGTATGCCTTGAGAGTGGGGTGGGTGAGCAAGGAGCAGTGGGAGAGTAGGAAAGGCCTAGTCATGGAGGGCCTTGTGTGCTTGCTGAAGAATTCTGTCTTAATTCTGTGGGTAATTAGGAGCTACTGACTGAATTTTTGAATGCATTTTTAAAATATTACTGTGGCAGTAGTGTAGATGGGTTGGAAAGGGACTGACAGGAGGCAGAAAGACCATAATAGATTCCAGATGACAAAAAATGAGGATTAAGCTCTCTTCATTGAGACCGGGATAGAGGTGAGAAAGTTATTATTTATTTATATTTTTTAAAAATATTCTATTTAAATTCAGTTTGCCAACATAGCGTATAACACCCAGTGCTCAGAGATGAGAAAGTTTTAAATGGAAAATAGAAGGGAAAAGTTGGAAGATGCCTCTCAGGTTCCTGACTTGGGTAATTAGGTAAAGACAGTACCACACACTAAGAACAGAAGAGATGCAAAAGCAAGTCTGAGAGGGGAAGAATAGGATTTCCATTTTAGACAAGCCAAGTTTGGGATGCCTACACAATATTCAGGAGATATATAACAGGCAACTGGATACATAGATCTGTAGAGAACTCTAAGATGGAATTTTAGTTTTGGAAAATACCAATCCTGGGAATAATAAGAGGGCCAAGGACAGGAAAGAAAATCAATAAATAACTGAGAGAAGATGAGTCTTTGAAATATCATAAAAGGAATAACCAGAAGGACAGAAAAAGAGACACTAAGGCTACTGAAACTAAGGGAAAGGATTTCAAGAAATAGTGGGGAGTCCAAAATGTCAAAAGTTGCAAAGTTATCAAGCAAGAAAAGATGTGAAAAGTGTCTATTGGATTTAGCATCCAAGAAGATGTGGTAGAGTGACAAAGGTACTTGTAATGGTTAATTATATGTGACAAATTGGCTAGGCTACGATTGCACAGTTGTTTGTTATCAAAGAGTAGTCTAGATATTGCTTTGAACATATTTTGTAGATGTGATTAACATTTACAATCAGTTGAGTTTAGGTAAAGGAGATTACCTTGATATCATGGGTAGGCTTTGTCCAATCAGTTGAAGACATTAAGGGTTAAAAACAGGTTTCCCTGAGAAGAAATTCTGCCTCAAGTCTCTATAAATTTCAGACTTGCCAGCCCCAATAATCGCATGAGCCAATTCTTAAGTCCCTCCTTTCCATATGTATTGACAGATATCTAAATATATACATATACATGTGTGTGTGTATACGCATAAAGAGAGAGAGAAACAGATGGTGGTTCTGTTTCTCTGGAGGTCCTGACTAATACAGAAGTGGAAGTCAGACTAGGATGAGTTGAAAAGTAAAAAACAAGAAGAGTCTGTGAATATTAAATACCCTCTTTAAAAAAGCTTTCCTAAGCTTTTGCACAGCAAAGGAAACCACCAACAAAATGAAAAAAGGCAACCTACTAAATGGGAGAAATATTTGCAAATGATGTATCTGATAAGGAGTTAATATCCAAAATACAGAGAAGAATTTACACAACCCAACACCCAACATAATCTGATTACAAATGAGCTGAGGACCTGAATAGACACTTTTCCAAAGAAGACAAACAGGTGGTCAAAAGATACATGAAAAGATGCTCCACATCACTAAATTATCAGGGAGATGCAAATCAAAACCACAATGAGAGGGGTGCCTGAGAGTTCCTCAAAAAATTAAAAAAAAATTAAAAATAGAACAACCATATGATCTACTAATTCCACTACTGGTTATTTACCCAAAGAAAACGAAAACACTAATTCAAAAAGATATATGCACCCCTATGTTTTTGAAGCATTAATTATAATAGCCAAAATGCGGAAGCACCCCAACAATCCATCAATAGATGAACAGATAAAGAAGAGGTGAGAAGCACACACACACAATGTAATATTACCCAGCCATAAAAAAGAAGGAGATCTTGTCATTTGTGACAACATGGATGGACCTACAGGGTATTACGCTAAGTGAAATAAGTCAGATAGAGAAAGACAAATACTGCATGATTTCACTTATGTGTAGAATTTAAAAAGCAAAACCAACAACAGAAACAGATCCATAAATACAGAGAACAAACTGATGATCGACAAAGGAGAAAAGGGTGGGGGAATAGACCAAATGAGTGAAGGGGAGTGGGAGATGATGAAGGCTTTCAGTTATGGAATGAATGAGTCACAAGGGTAAAAGGTAAAATGAGTCACAAGGGTAAAAGGCACAGGGAATAGAGTCAATGGTACTGTAACAGTGTAGTAACAGATGGTAGCTACATTTATGGTGAGCATAGTATAACATAGATACTTCTTGAACCATTGTGTTGTACACCTAAAACTAATGTAACACTGAGTGCCAGCCATACTTCAATAAAACACAATTTAAAAGTTGTAAAAAAAAATGTTAAAAATTAGGTGCTGGGACCCAGCATCGACACAGTAGTGTGTATCTTCACAGAAGAGGTGTGAGTGGGGCTCGGACAGTCACTTTTGGCTTTTGTACCCAGTCAGATGATTTGCCTTCAACCTTCAAAGCATTTCACTTATTTTTTTTTTTAAGATTTTATTTTTAAGTAATCTCTACACCCAACGTGGGGCTCAAATCCACAACCCCAAGAGTCATATGCACTGCACTTCACTTGATCTTTATTTGTATTGGTCCAGACTCTCAAATCAAGAAAGCTTATAAGGCAGCTTTGACTAAAGATGACTTCAAGAAATTCACCTTTTTAAGACATGAAGAAATAGTATCACAAAGATTGTTACTTCAACAAATGGAGAATAAACTTGTAGATGAAAACAAAGAAAAGGCATCTCAGATGCAAGTAGTTGAGACTGCTTTTACTGAGTGCCACTGAGGGCATATTTTACTAAACTGCTGCTCCAGGTATTTTTGTTTGGAAAAATCTATCACAGTAGGGCACAGCTGTTTATTGGAAGAGCAGAAAAGAAAGATATGCTTGTCGTGCGGGGCGACGTTGAAGCGGCCCATGGAGTTCGAGGTGGCGCTGCTGAGCCCAGGTTCCCCGAAGCGGCAGCGCTGCGCCCCGCTGCCGGGCCCCACTCCGGGCCTCAGGCCCCCGAATGCTGAGCCGCCACCGCTGCTCCAGACGCAGACCCCGCCGCTGGCTCTGCCGCAGCCCACCCCGCCCGGCAGCGAGCGGCGCCTTCCGATCCTGGAACAAATCTTTCAGAACATAAAACAAGAATATAGTCGTCATCAGAGGTGGAGACATTTAGAAGTTGTGCTTAATCAGAGTGAAGCTTGTACTTCAGAAAGTCAGCCTCATTCCTCAGCATTCACAGCACCTAGTTCTCCAGGTTCCTCCTGGATGAAGAAGGACCAGCCCACGTTTACCCTCTGACAAGTTGGAATAATATGTGAGCGTCTCTTAAAAGACTATGAAGATAAAATTCGGGAGGAGTATGAGCAAATCCTCAATATCAAACTAGCAGAACAATATGAATCTTTTGTGAAATTCACACATGATCAGATTATGCGACGATATGGGACAAGCCCAACAAGCTACGTGTCCTGAGGCTTTCTTGCATATCTGGGTACCAGGTTTGACCTCAAGAGATGGCTGCTGTACACTTTTTGCAACTGGTTTGATATCACATTTCAGTACCAACTTTGCATCCTGAGAACACTTAAACGTTTCTGCAGGTCCATTTTATACAACTTGAAAGACCTTAAAACTTTCTGGTTGCCACAAGCATATCTTTCTTTTCTGTTCATCCAATAAACAGACTGCTTTTATTTTTTTTTATTTTATTATTATTTTTTTTAAACAGACTGCTTTTAAAAGGAAACTTAAGAGGGTGCCTGGGTGGCTCGGTGGTTGAACATCTGCCTTTGGCTCAGGTCATGATCCCGGGGTTCAGGGATTGAGTCCCGCATTAGCCTTCCTACGGGGAGCCTACTTCTCCCTTTGCCTATGTCTCTGCCTCTTTCTCTGTGTCACTCATGAATAAATAAATAAAATCTTAAAAATAAATAAATAAAAGGAACTTTAGTCTTTTAAAAGATACAAAAGCAAAAAAAAAAAAAAAGATACAAAAGCAACAGAGAAGTCCTTACAGACCCAGATTCACCCAACTCCACCACCAAAGCTGATTTCTCTTGAGACTCTTTACTGGGCATCAAAAGAATATATTCTCAAATGGGAACAATTTCTTTTAGGACATGCAACATATCCTATTGGTGTTGAAAATGAAGCAGAAAGTACTATTCAAAATGAGATGCAGTGATAAATTCTTCACATAGTCTTTCAAAAAAACCTGTTTAGTACAGTTGAATATTAAAGAATATGGAGGTCATTTCAGGAACTTTAGGAATAAATGTGCTCATATTGTCCCATTACCTCCTCAATCACAATGAAGATACGAGAATATACTGACAAGTCTCAGGTTAGCATTTCAAGACCTGCTACTACTTCATGGTCACGAATTTGCTTTCTTTCAAACTGATGGAAATGTTAAGATCTAACATTGAAAGGGGGACTGTGTATTTAATAAGTCACTAGTGAAAAAATATGGTAACAAATATGTTTTTCTACAAAAAGAAGGAGAGCTATAGGGCAATGAAGGACAGGCAGAGGATCAAAGGAGATCTTTAAAGGATTAGGATAAACTAGCATGATATACTAGAAACAGAATGGTCTTTGGTATAAGATCAGTGCCACTATTCATTATTCATAAGCTAAGCAAATTATGGAGCCCTCTGAACTTCCATTTCTTCATCTGTAAAGTATGTGTAGGATTGGTAAAAGGATCAGAGATACATAAGTACTTGAAATTAAAAGAGGGTAATAAGTAATTGGTAGCCACTTATCATCATTAGTAACCTCAGAGAACTTCTCTCAACAGTGAAGCTTCTTGAAAGATACACACTTTCAACAACTATAGATCATGTACATATGATGAATGAGAAAAGCCAGTGGAAAGATGGACATTGAAAGCCCAAGAAAGACCAAGTCCTCTAGGAGGTGGGATGGGATAGGACGGAGCTACAATACAAGTTTTAGACAGGAAGACAAGATGTCCCTTCCATGAAGTGGATGATGGAGTGAAGGTGAGTAAAATGAAGATAGATTAGTAAAGAAGATATTGGCAAGTCGAGGAAGTTCACTCTGGAGAGCCATAAATTTTATCTGTGAAGGAGAGGAGATTGCTTGCTTTACTTTGCAGAATGAGATGGTAAAGACTTCTTTGTTTTTATTTTTATTGAAGTTTGATTTGCCGACACATAGTATAACACCCAGTGCTCATCCCATCAAGCGCCCTCCTCAGTGCTGGTCACCCACTTACCCCAAACCCCTGCCCACCTCCTCTTCTGCAACCCTTTGTTCCTTTCCCAGAGTTAGGAGTCTCTCATGGTTTGTCTCCCTAATTTTTCTCACTCAGTTCCCCTCCTTTCCTTTATAATCCCTTTCACTATTTCTTATATTCTCCATATGAGTGAAACCATATGATGATAAAGACTTCTAATAGCAGTATAGCAGCAGAGCATAGTAACTCAGAGCATAAACTCTGGAACCAGGCTACTGTCTGGGTTTGAATTCTGGTTCTGTCACTTACTTATATAACCAAGGGCAAATTATTTCTCTATGCTTCAATATCTATACCTATATAATGCTGTTAATTTCACATACCTCATGGGATTATTATGAGAATGGAATAAATTGATACACGTAAAAGATTTAGAACTAGGGTGATTATATAATTTACTGTCCAAACTGGAGCCCTTTTGAAAGTGGACGGGGGCACTATTAAACCCAGAAACAGGTGTTATACTGGGACTGTTTCAGACAAATTGGGACTGCAGTTACCTCACTACCAACAGTTAACACCCATATTTAATCAACTCTTCCGTAGCATTTTGTATTTTGATAGAAGGTAAGCTCCATGAGGGCAGGGGTTTTTCCATCTTTATTATTCACTGCTGTAGCCCTGGAGCTTAGAACAATGCTCGGCACAGCATAAGAGTTTAAGAAATATTTCCTGAAAAAATAAATTTGCTAAATATCTATCATAGGGAATGGGAGACAGCTGATCAGTGAAACAGACTGCCAAATGGTACTGAAAATTCTGTGTAAAGGAATTGAAATGTACATCTTTATCAATCCACTCATTGTGCAATTATTGCCTGCAGTGTTTAGCATCTGAGGCAACAGACAGGACTGCTTCTAGGTTGGGAGACTGTAAGTAGAAAAAAAAATATCAAAGATTACTTGACTGATTGATTTAAAGAAGTTTTTACTTAAGTAATCCCTACAGCTAATGTGGGGCTCAACTCATGACCCCAAGATCAAGAGTCACAAACCCCGATGACTGAGCCAGCCAGGTGTTCTTCAAAGGTTTTTCTGAATGGGATTGTTCCTCATTTAGTCTCCTTACTCTATATAGCAAAATATAACAGTTTTTTGGCCCAATTATACTGTTACAAAAACATCTCTGCTTTTTGAGGTATGTAACAAATTTTAATGGTGTAGTACTAATGTATCACCAAGGCACTGTATTTGTCATATTTCATCACCTTTGATTTTCTAAATAGGGGAAGAAAACAGATAATATGAATCCTTCTTGCATTTGTTCCTACTTTGGGTACTGATTCTTGGATGTCATGAGAGTCTGCCACAATATAGTTACTTCAGTCAGGTATTGAGATATTAACACTCAAAGATACCTATAGCTGAATTTAAGTTCAGACTTCATCATGCAAATTCAATAGTAGCAATGCTCCTATAGTATTTGTGCACTTTACAGTCTTCCATTCTACTTATATAAACTAAGATTCCTAAGTACTTTTCAGAAAATGATAAAAAATTTTGCTTTTGTTTGCCTTAAAACAATTTATTTAAGCCAATATCCTAGGAAATAAGGTCAAAGTTAGCTAACAGACTAAAATACAAAGATAACCCAGAGTAAGTATGAAATACAGAATTTAGGTACAAATTAGTGACACAAACACCCCTTTACCAAAAAAGACTACATATTACTTCAGAAACTAATAAAAATGTAGTAGCTAGGGTACTGTAGATGTGAGATATGAAGAATTATTTCATCATTTGTTCCAATTCTTTCAATTTTAAAAACAGTTTCACTATTCACAATGACTAGTCAATTATGAAAAACAGTTTTACAACAAAAAGAAAATTGTTTATTCTCCAAGGAAAGAGCATGTTTTTAACATGGAAAGGACTTCAGTAACTTCAAATTTAAACTGGTATAATGTGAGAAGGATCAGGCTAACCTATGAGTGAAAGATGACAAACGTCAAGTATAATTGAGCTAGTAACCACTCAACTCTATATATCCAACTTAGAATTTTAAAATTAACATTTGCCATAAACATCTTTTATTATGAGCAGATATAAACCAATATATAAATTAAACAGGCTCCAACACTGGAGAAAATGTGAGCAGGTAGTGAATCTATTACAAATTACTGAATTAGGAAACCTTTACTGCAAGTAAGAGGAATGCACAGGTAATCTTCAAATGAAAACGCCAGTGAAGAAACACAAAATGCTTGCAAAAATGACAGAGAAATAGTAGGTTCAGTTCAGTAGACTTGAAAGATCACTTTCTCCTAAGTATCTGAGGTACTCACAATAAAAGGCAATTGAAATAACTAATTACAATAAAGAACTGTTATCTACCTACTTACCTATCCCCAGAAGGTTTTTTAAGTAGATCCCATTCAAAAAAAGAAAAAGGATTATGATCACATGTTAGTGATATTCTTGGTATGCAGATCCTTACAGATGCTCTTCTATTTTACATATTGGTATTATCCAGGGAAGTACTTCAGATTTACCGTTGGAGAAATAAGTTTTTAAACTATTTTTTAAAAGATTATTTATTCATGAGAGACAGAGAGAGGCAGAGACACATGCAGAGGGAGAAGCAGACTCCCCAGAGGGAGCCTGATGCAGGACTTGATCCCAGGATTCCAGGATCACGCCCTGAGCTGAAGGCAGACACTCAACCACTGAACCACCCAGGCATCCTGTTTTTAAACTGTTTAAATCAGAGATTGGCAAACTTTGTCCTTTTCTTTTTTGTTAAGATTTTATTTATTTATTCATGAGAGACACACAGAGAGAGGCAGAGACACAGGCAGAGGGAGAAGCAAGCTCCATGCAGGGAGCTCGATGCGGGACTCGATCCCAGGACTCCAGGATCACGCCCTGAGTCGAAGGCAGACACTCAACCACTGAGCCACCCAGGTGTCCCTGGCAAACTTTTTCTATGAGGGATCAGATGTCAAATATTTACAGCTTTGTAGGTTATAGAGTCTATGTCACAACTACTCAACTCTGCCATCGTAGCACAATAGCTACAGACAACATAAAAACAAATAGACATAGCTTTGTTCCAATAAAGGTTTATTTACAAAAATAGTGGGCCCTAGTTTGCCAACCTCTGATGTAAATCTTCTAATTCCTGGAAAGTGATCACTAATGAAATATTTTTGGAAAGACAATTCATTATATTGAAATAATAGACTCATTTAGAATTATGTCCCTGAATCAATCTTTCTCTTTCCTTTTCTTTTTAAACAAATGTGGCTATATGTTATCTATCGTTTTATTTTATTTTTTAAAGATTTATTTATTTATTCATGAAAGACACACACAGAGAGAGAGGCAGAGACACAGGCAGAGGGAGAAGCAGGCTCCCCACAGGGAGCCCCATGTAGGACTCAATCCCAGATCCTGGATCACACTCTTTAGCCGAAGGCAGACACTCAACCACTGAGCGATCCAGGTGTCCCACTATCTATTGTTTTAAACTGCAACTCAGGGGTGCCTGGATGGCTCAGTCAGTTAAGCATCTGACCCTTAATTTCTGGTCAGGTCATGATCTAAGGGTTGTGAGATCAAACCCTGCATCAGGCTCTGTGATGTGCTTAAGATTCTCTCTCTCCCTCCCCTCCCTAAAAATTAATTAAGAAATAAAAAAAATAAAATAAATTGCAACTTAGATCTCAGTGCTAACTCCAAAGTTCTAACTCCAAAGATCTCCAAGATCACCATGAGATAAAAATGTGCAGTTAATCAACAGAAGTGATATTTGAGAGCAAGATAATTGTACTGGGCATATGAAGATAAGAGCAAAAAGGTGAAGCAGCTGTTAAGCAAAGAAATGGTATAAAGACACATGGGAAACATAATATGGCATAACTACAAAATGTTAAGAAGTAACTGCAGCAAACAGACCAATTTGGGCAGGAGTGACAGAACTACTCTTTCTGAACAACAGTGATTTGCCATGCTATTGTGCAAAGTTCTTTCTCTACAAACCAAAGTGAAATTCAAGTATATCCAATGTGTAAAGAATCACTAGTCAGTCTTTCTGTCACATCTATACACAGAAATAGCCCAGTCATTACAGAGTAATGACACACTAACAGGCAACAACATGGTGTGCCTTGCTATTACAAGGTAATGAATTCTCAGTGAATGCCTCACTAAGAAGGGGGCTTTTGAACAAAGAATGGAAAGAGATGAAAAAGTGAGCCATACATATATCTAGATGATGTGTGCTCCAAACTAGAGGTTATAGCAAGTACAAAGGTCCTCAGACAGAAGCATACCAGGTGTGCTCAAGGAGGCTAGTGTGGCTGAAACTAAGGAAGCAAGAATAGGAGAAGATAGGAAAAGGGACAGAGAGAATTAATGTACAAATGGCCTATAAGGCCAAAAGACTTTGGCTTTTATTATGAGTAAGGCAGGAAGCTACTGGAAGATCTGGAGCAGTGGAGAAACACAATCAGCCCTCTGTCTTAAAAAGATCACTCAGACTGATATCCTGAGAACAGATGGTAGGGAGGACAACAATGAGAAAGCAGGGGAAGTAGAACATTGCTGCAATGACTCAGATGAAAGAAGATGGCCTGGGCCAGGGCAGTAGTGTGGCGGTAGTGAGACAGGAACTCTTGATGGAATGGATATAGGGTATAACAGAAAGAAAGGAGTCAAGATTAGATCTTAGATTTTTGGCTAGAGCATAGGTATAGAGTTGCTGTATACTGAGATGGGGAAGAGTTTGGGAGGGACAGATTAGGAATTTCTTTTTTCTTTTTTTTAAAGATTTTTATTTATTTATTCATGAGAGACACAGAGAGACAGAGACACAGGCAGAGGGAGAAACAGGCTCCCTGGAAGTAGCCTGACGTGGGACTCAATCCCAGGACCCCAGGATCATTCCCTGGGCTGAAGACAGGCTCTTAACCACTGAGCCACCCAGGCATCCCTTAACTGCTGAGCCACCCAGGCATCCCATGAGCCACCCAGGCGTCCCGGAATTTCCTTTGTGATGTGTGAGTTGCCTGGTGTAGTGTTTAATGATGATGATGATGGTGATAACAATACCTAATACTTATCCACTGCGGCAGGCTGTTTTGTACACTTTGCTTATATTTATTATTTAATCTTCATAGCAATCACATGAGGTTGGAATTAGTATTATCCTTTTTTTATAGGTGGGGAAACTGAGGTACAGAATAGTTAAAAGGGTTAAATAGTTAAGAGTTTTAACAGAATAGTCAAAAACCTTTCCAAAGGTCACAAAGCTAGTAGGTGGCCAAACCAAGATTAAATGCAAGCACCTGAGTCCCTAGTGCCCTTAACCCCTATGTTATACTGCTTCTATGATGGAAGTACCACTATGGAGTTCAGAGGAGATGTCTGAAGATACAAGTTTCAGTCATCAGCATAGAGATGGTATTTAAATCTATGACACTGGAAGAGATTATCAAGGGACAGGTATAGGTAGAGAAGAGTCCACAGACTGGGAAGTAGGCAGCAATACGAGGAAAAGCCAAGATCATGATCTCTGAACTCCAAATGAACAGTGTTTTACAGCAGGGGAGGAACAGAATATGACAAATCTGCTAATAGGTCAGGTATGGTGGTAGGTAGGATCTTGGAATACCAATACAGAAGAAAACTTGCTAAGAACAGCTTCAGTAGAGTGGTGAGGGTAAAAGCCTGATTAAATAGGTTTAAGGGAGAAAAGGAGAGCAGAAACTGAAGGCACCAAGAAGAAACTTTTTTTTTTTTTTAATGAAGATTTGTTTTGATCCACTACAGAAAGAAAAACTGATATGGAAGAGTGTGGGGAGCACTGCTGGAATAAGTAAGAGCTAAAATAATAAGAATCTAGTGGAGGAGTTAGCCTCAGCTGGGAGCACAGTTAATCCCTTGGATAGGAGGGAAAATAGAGTATATGGGCACAGAGTAGGCAGGTGAGTAGATGTGGTGGTGGCACATGCAAGAATTTTCTTCTGATTGATTCGATTTTTTCAGTGAAGTAGGAAGCAAGGTCATCAGCCAAAAGAAAGAACAGAGTAAGGAATTCTGGGGGCTTAAGGAAAAAGGTGTCAAATAGTTATCTAAAAATGAGATAGTAAATGAGCTAAAAAAAAGTGAAGACTGTCTTGCTCATCTTTATATCTGGATAGCCAAGCACAGTCCCTAGTATGTCTTAGACACTATGACTTGAGCTTAAGAACCACTGTGTTTTTTGCTTTTTTAAAGATTTGAGAGAGAGAAAGAGAGAGAGCATGTGCACACGAGCAGGAGAGGCAGAGGGGGAGAGAGATGGAGAGAATCTCAAGCAGGCTCCGCACTGAGCATGGAGCCCCATGCAGGGTTCAATCTCTCGACCCCAAGATCACGACCCCTGAGCTGAAACCAAGAGTCAATTGGTTAACCAACTACATCACCCAGGCTCCCTTAGAACCAGTGTTTTTATAAATACAAAGATAAAAAAAACCTCAAAAAGTTAATGAATGTTTTTTAACTAGAAAAGGTCAGTGACCAACGCATTTCACATGCTAGTTGATCATGTTACAGGAAATAATGAAACCAAGGATGACTAGAAATCTTCTGATAACTCTTGAGATTGTCTTTTTTTCTTCAGAAATGTTATAATGCACTTCATTATACTTCATTATTCATTTTTTTGGGAAAAAAACCCAAATCATAAAAGATATATCTAATAACATACAAAAAGGTAAAATGTATAGAGAAAAGGCCATAGGAATTTATTTTTTTAATTTTTTATTTATTTTTTTAATTTTTATTTTTTTTGGCCATAGGAATTTAAAAAACAGGCAGGTAAGGAAAGAGGCAGCAGATAGTCCCTTACTTTTTTTTTTTTTTTAAGTAGGCTCCACACCAAGTATGGAGCCCAGTGTAGGGCCTGAATTCATGATCCTGAGATCAAGACCTGAGCTGAGATCAACACCTGGATGCTTACCCAACTGAGCCACCCAGCTGCCCCCATTGCCTCACTTTAAAGAAAATGATCCAGAATGAAAATAAGCATTAAGTATGATTTGTTATAGAGGAGAAAATCTGGGAAATCTAAAATAGAATGCAGATGTTGAGTATATATACTTAAGAGTAGTTATAAATACCACACAATGTTCATTCTTGAGCATTAGGTAAAAACAATATAACAACATATTACTTTTCAACCATGGTTAGGATGACTGGGTGGCTCAGCAGTTGAGTGCCTTTGGCTCAGGGCATGATCCCAGAGCACGGGATCGAGTCCCACATCGGGCTCCCTGCATGGAGCCTGCTTCTCCCTCTGCCTGTGTCTCTGCCTCTCTCTCTCTGTGTGTCTCTCATGAATAAATAAAATCTTTAAAAAAATAAAACATAAAGCCATGTATTCTCGGGATCCCTGGGTGGCGCAGCAGTTTGGCGCCTGCCTTTGGCCCAGGGCGCAATCCTGGAGACCCGGGATCGAGTCCCACATCAGGCTCCCGGTGCATGGAGCCTGCTTCTCCCTCTGCCCATGTCTCTGCCTCTCTGTGACTATCATAAATAAATAAAAATTAAAAAAAAAAACAAACAAAAAACCATGTATTCTCCAAAATATAATAATTTCTAATTATGCCATTTAACAATTGAAAAACCGTAAGAACATGAGAAAAAATACGTTTGGCGGTATATTAACAGGATCTGCTAGAACAGATGTAATATTTTTGTGATTTTTATACAGTGAGAACTGCCCCCCACCCCAATTCAAAGTGACATAATAGTCCAGGGAGGAGTTCAGAAACTCAAACGCCTACAGGATTAACAGCAGGTAACAAAAGGAGTAAAGCAGGCTGACTCTAAGCATGATAGGGAGTTGCAGGGATTGTGGCAAACAGGCAAACAAAAGGTACAGTGGCTATGTAGCTCAAGCCACTGTTGCCACATAGAAAGCATTCCATTTTGCCAGATCTTCCAATTCTTAAGATAGATATTCTAGTTTTTATGCAAAAACTTTCAGTGTTTGAAATTTTGGCAACTAATTCAAGTTTATAAACAGTGTGCAGGGCATACAAAGCATATTTGTGGGAAGCATTAAGGCCCATGAGCTATTTAGTGTATTTATGAAAGACAGACCATCAAATATGGAGTAGGAGAAAACTCTGTACCAACTTTCAGAAAACCTTGGTTTCAGGGTAGGCACTGCCCTTTAGTACTAAACTAGGTGACCTCTTCGAGCTTGTTTATTCATCTGTAAAATGTAGTTTCATGAACTATCCTAATTCACTGAGTGGTTGTGAGTAGCAGATTAGAAAGTAGGTCAAAGCATATCATAACTATAAAGCTCTATGTAAATATAAGCAAATAGCTGTGAGATAATGGAAAGTATTTTTTGGTCTCTGCCCCTGGTTCTGGGCACAGAGCTTCTGAAACCCTTGTAGTTTCCTAATTTCTCAAGTGATAAGAGCACTGAAAGCATCTCTTATTCTAGTATTTGGTCTTTTTTTTTTTTTAAGTAGTATTTGGTCTTTGATTCCATCCCTGACACAGTGCTCCTAAAATCCTTGTAAATTCCTTAGTGATAAGAACACTTGAGAGGTAACTCTGAGTAGGCTCCTATAAAAGGGCTGGTTACCAGAAAAGAATAAGCCATTAGAAGCTTGGAATTTTTAGCTCCATCTCTTACCTCATCCTCCAGAGAGGGAGAGGAGCTAGAAATGGAATTAAGAATTGGTCATGCCTATGTGAGGAAGTCTCCATAAAACCCTAACTGTCCAAGGTTCAGAGAGCTTCCAGGTTGGCAAACACACCACACCAAGAGTCATACTCCATCTCCAAGGGACAGAAGCTCCAGTGCTTGGAACCTTCCCAGACCTCACCCTATGTAGCTCTTGGTCTGGCTGTTCTTCTGTTTCCATTATTATATCTTTTAAATAATCTAATAAATAATATATTTCCCTAAATTCTGCGAGCTGCTCTAGCAAATTAAACCTGAAGAGGGGGTTGTGGGAACCTCTGATTTGTAGCCAAATCAGACAGAAATTATAGGTAATCTGGAGACCTATTACTTGTGATTGGCATCTGAAGTAGGGTGGGAGCAGTCTTATGGGACTGAACCCTTAACCCATGGGATCAGACACTATCTTCAGGCAGACAGCATTAGAATTGAGTTAAATTGTTGAGTAACTAGCTGATGTTGCAAAAAACTGATTGGTGTACGGGAGAAAAATCTCTAAGCCTTTGGAGTCCAGAAACAAAGTATTTTGCAGGAGTATTAAAGGAAACACACAGAAGAACTCACAGGAAGTAGACTGAACTGAGTTTTTCTAATATGATGGCTTTAAAAAGAGACCTAATAGGGTAGCCTAAGAACATTTCATATCTTTGTATTCAGTCAGTTCCTCATAAAATGGTAATATAGACTACTTAGCTCATGGAGTTCCTCAAATATATTAAAATTATAAAATCTTTTTCAAATTTAAATGCCATGTAATTACTTGGTTAATCAAGTTATTTGCTTGGTATGGCCAAAAACACTAATGAAGCTGTATACAGTACTTCCTAAAAAGCTGAGTACATTCTTGGCTCTCCTAACAACAGTGAACAATTTAATGTAGCTAGTTTGGGAAAAGTTATTTCAAGGTGTCAGGGTTTTTTCCTTCTGTTTTAAGATGTGTGTTAAGCTTACAATGGGCTAATAACACAGTACTGTAACAGATTCAGGTTTATCTGTTCACTATTGAGCACTCCTATTAACTGGTGATGCAGGAATAGAGAAATGACTGGTTGTTCAGGTTAAGGAACAACTTAGGAAGAAGATGAAGCAGTTCTCCTGGCCATGATTTATAAATTCAGATTCAGTGCTAATAATCTTTCTGTCTACCTACAATCATGCAAATGGGTTTGATTGGAAACACCTCTTGATAACTATTGTTCTCTTTATCTTGGACCATTAAACCATACAAGACATGAAGGCTAAGAAAGTATCAAAATTTATGAAAAACTATACTGGATTAAAAACTTCCTATTCAATAGTTAATAATATTGTAGAAACTTTGTATGGTTACAGTTGGTAAGTAACACTTATTATAGTGTCTCATAATTAGAAAATCACTATCTTGTATGCCTAAACATATAACATATTATATGTCAACTATACTTTAATGAAAAAAATAAACAAATTCCCTATCATTTACTGTCCAGTGAGATTCTTCATTTTCAGCTCTCATTAAACCACAACTGACTTGGCAAACTTGACAAACCAAATCTCTTTCATCAGCCTATTTCTTGTAGATTAATGTGGAAGTGAGCTGAATGATAGCAATTTGAAAGATTTAAAAGGCTCTATTAAAAAAAAAAAAGTTTTTCCAAAAAATAAATAAAAGTTTTTCATTTAAAAGCACATTTCTGGGACACCTAGGTGGCTCAGCGGTTGAGCACCTGCCTTTGACTCAGGGGGTGATCCCATGGTCCCGGGATCGAGTCCCACATTGGGCTCCCTGCATGGAGCCTGCTTCTCCCTCTGCCTATGTCTCTGCCTCTCCATATCTCTCATGAATAAATAAATAAATAAAATCTTAAAAAAAAAAACCACATTTCTGGTAAGATTATGGATAATGTTTTTTCCTTGTTGGTTTTCCACTCTTTAAATGACTTAACTATACTTTAAAAAATTGTATATTAAAATAAAATCACCCTGCCATAAAAAGAATTCTCCCCTTAATAACAAAAGAATTCTGAAAACCACATTTGTTCATAGATGCTGTTATGAGATTGTTTAGCAACCTTTTTCCCCTTTTTTAGAAGTTTTAATTTAAATTCCAGTTAGTTAACATACTATAATTAATAGTTTATAATATTAGTTTTAGGTCTACAAATTCAGGGATTCAATACAGCCACAAAACACCTGGTACTCATCTGCTTAGCATCTTTTAAGGAAATCCTGTGAGACTAAAACTCAGTAGTATGATTTAAATATTCAATAAAATATTAGTTTAAACCACTAAAAAGGACTCTTTAAAGCCTTAATAAAAAAGTAAGTTGATTGAGAGGTAAAATCCAAAGTTAAATTATTACCTTCAAAGAAGAAAGGAAGTGAAATGTGTTTACAGGAAGTTATTTATTGGCATCTTTTAAGGTTAAATCTCTTATTTTTATTTTTTTTAAGATTTTATTTTTAAGTAATCTATATACCTAGTGTGGGGCTCAAACCCATAGCCCCAAGATCAGGAGTTTCACATTCAGACAGAACTAGCCAGGCACCCTAAGGTTCAATCTTTTAACTTTGTAACTAATGTGAAAACAGAGTGATTATGAAGCATAGTGATTAAAACTGTGGGCTCTGGGAATCAAATTATCTGGGTCCAAATTTTAGCTTCTACTAACTTACATCTGTGAATTTGGGCAGGTCACCTTTGTTAACATTAGTTACCTCATTGTAAAACAGGGAGAATAATAAATTCAGTGGTATCTTAAAGATTGAGATGACTCCTAATTTTCCTTCTCATGCCATAAAATTCATGTTGTAAAATGCAGTGAAAACAGCCAACAAGCACAGTGTGACCCAGTTCAGCTACACTTGTAGGTATAGCATGACTCCATTCTGTACAGCAATGAATATTGATATTTTGGGATTGATTTTGAAGTGAGAGCTACCTTTGTTCCCTAACATCATGTTGTAACTTTTTAATAAGTGTTATTTTAATATGTTTTTTTCTATAAACGAAATCAGTATTTTCTACAACGTAGCCTTCTATACAAGGTCTACATAAGGTTGTTTTACTTAAGTAGAGATATTAAAAACATCACTTGGAAGCTAGTTTAAATTGTCTAATAATTATGGTGATATGAAACTGCTTTAAGAAATTCTATTTGGAAAAGAATAAATATCTACAAAAAACTTCCTTAACAGTTGTAATGCCTATTTATATAGCTGACCCTTAAACACCAGTGCACTGTGCAAATCCACTTATATGCAGTTTTTTTTATACAGTACAGTATTGTAAATGTATTTCTTAAGATTTTCTTAATATTTTCCTTTCTCTTGCTTATTTTAAGAATATATATATAATACACATAATATACAAAATATGTGTTGATTGATTTTATGTTGTTGGTAAGGTCAACAGTAGGTTACTACAGTTAAGTTCTTGGGGAGTCAAAAAAATCATACAGGAATTTTTAACTGCAGGGAAAGTTGGAGGCCTTGACCCCTGGCATTGTTGAGGGTTAATTGTAATGATGCAAATGTTTATAGGATTAATTCTTTCTAGATATGGACCTGTTAATTTAACTCAAACCCAAAATGTCTATTAAAAAATTTTATTGTGATGTGTGAGTAAATTATATGATTTTCTATTTCAGATTGATAGCAGTGACTGAACGAAACCATTCAATCTAAAATCTCTTCAAATATGTTTATAAACAAATTTACAGTATAAAGGTGACCTACATGAACATTTAAAAACCAGCTACAACTAAAACATTTACTTGAGAAAAAAAATGGAAACTATTTATTCTTTAAAACAGATTTCCAAAGTAACAAAGCCACGTAGTAAAAAAACAATTATGATGGGATTTTTATATTCACATTAACTCTTAGTAATTTATATCCATGGCAGTAGTGTTTGGAAAGTTCCAGCCTAAATTATTTTGTAGCACTTACTCAAAATTAAATAATGATAAACTCTGACACAAAAATGTTAGTTACCTATTTATATATATATTCTTAATTCCAAGGAAATCTGAACATTCAATAATCATTACTTGAAAAGCATGTACAGAAGGAACACCCCACACAATGACAGATATTTGGTTGACTACTAATTAAGACAGTTCTTAGGTTAGCAGCCCAGGTTAAAAATGACAGAATCGTCAGAGATTAGTTTATGTACTTTCACTCACTTCACCTGAAATTTAATTTAGATTGAAAAAAAGTACTAGCATTAAATGTAAACGGTGGGGTATATTAAATTTCCACTTGAACTTATATTTCTTCCCATTTCTCTGCCAATATTGAGCACTAAGCAAAACCCACTTGTTAAAAATCCAACTAATATGCTAATATGCACAGCTTTGTAAGACCAAATTAAACACCTAGCTTTGAGGAAATAATACTTTTCAACCTATTTGCTTTCTTTATTGGATTTCAGTATCAAAAGACGCACAATATCATAGATAGCAACTTTCCAATTTATCAATTTCCATATATAGTCAAATCAATTCCTGTATTATAAAGAAACGAATGTCAGTGCTATACTAGGGGTGTAACTCCTTATAAAGCAAGCACGAATGTGGCATTAAACTTACTTTTCCAAAGAAGCCTTTGAAGAACTTCCTTTCCTGGAGGAACAGGGGGACAAGTCGAGCGCTATTATTGTATAGGCTAAATGTCCCAGGGTTTCACACCAATAAGCACATACAGAAGTTGGGTAAAGGGCAAAGTTGGAGAAGGGGAGGGAGTGAGAGTTTTAAAGAGTTATCCATACCAGGAGTGACAGGGAAAAAGGAAGGGTGCATGAAAATGCAGGAAAACATACTGTATGGCCTAAGAATCCATGGAAAGAGAAGAAATCAGAACCTGTACCCATGCAGAGCAACTAGTTTAGTATTCTCTATTTACTTTTGAAACAGATTATCCAAATTTGGCAGCAGAGAAAAAGATTAAGACATATTGATTTGGTGAGATTTGCATTTTAAATTTCCTAATAGTGAGTAGTAAATATATTTTTCAATTTCCATACACATTTTTTCTGTTTAAAAATCAGTGGTCAACTATATGGAAGTCATCAATTAAAAAAAATAGTTCACATTTGAATAACCACATAAAAAATGCAACACATTAAATTATGAGTGTGCAACAAGAATCCTTGTCAGACTTTTTCTTACTGAATTCAATATGTAACTTAGAGAACTACTTATCCATTGGGATCAATTTGCAAACATGTGTATGTGTGGGCTGATCAATTCCACAACAATCATGGGGAGATAATAGATATGTTCTATTCCAAACAGAGAATAAATCCTCTTTTTTAAAGAACACAGAGTTAATGCTTTCACTGCAGCTGGAAAAAGACAAATATATCTGAGAACCAAACATCTGTGGACCACAACTGAAATTTTAAAAATAGGGTTTTCTTTTAAAATGCTACTGGTTTTAGAATTAAAAAAACTTGCATTGACAGTGATAAGTATACAATTCTAAACTATGTAGATAAAAGAGATATAGCTATTTATGGCTCCAACACTAATTTTTAAGCTGAGAAACTTTAAAAGCTGTCTACTTTTTAAGATCAGAATTTATGTGAAAGTAGATGGATTCTAACCCAAGCTATTTTAACTTCACATTTCTTAACTCTGGTTGTTAAGCCTTTAGTTTTCATAATCAGTTTTTAATGTTGCATAAATGTCTAGAAAAAGACAACCGTACTGAAATTTTACTCTCTTAGACAATTTATAAACTCATTCATTACTCTCAGCACTGAAGTGTTTTCTACTTAAGTTTTGAAAATCACAAACAGCATCAAATATTTCCTCACAATGTTTTGAACTTAAGTTGGAAAAACAAAGTAATTCAGATAGTTATTGCAATAAGACTATAAGTTTATTTCTACTGCCAAATTTGGTGACCCTAGTTTTGTTAGACTGTGAATGACCATCAGCTTTTAAAGATGCAGCCCAAAGTTAAAAGATTCACCATTCTTAAGGGATAGGAAGGTGAGGGAAAGAGATCTGTTAATATTTAATTCAGCTCCTAAAAAAGCTCTTGTTAAACATGTAGCTTGCCCTCTTTTCATAAAAGACCTCAGATGTTAATGAAAAAAGTTGACGTGCAAAATGCATTAAATGCATTAAAAGATAGTATTAGAGAATATTAGTGTATTTAAAAAAAACAAGTTATGATTCTTTTACCTGCTAAAACAAGAACATATATTAAAGCAAATATATCAAATAGTGAATAAAAAAACCAACATATTAGAAACTGTCAGTATAATGAAACTAGTCTAAAACCAAGACAGAGAGGGAGAAACATTTAGAGAATGGGAAGAAAAGACCTTTTAAAAGGAAGGGCATCTTGGACCAGTGTCAAGCAAGATAACAAAAGGCCCAATATACTTTTTACAAAATAGACTGATAAATGACATTACTACTCACCCTGCAACTGACTATGTCATTAGAGGCACTAAAAATGGGCAATAGTTGTTTCTGTCATTTTATCCCACACAATCCAAGTCCCAAGGTAGCTAAATTTGTGCACTTATGTCACAAAGTAAATGAGTTGAAAATAGCTGTAACTAACTTTATCATGCAAAGTAAAAAAGAATTTAAACATATTTATGCTCTGAGCAGGTTTAAAACTCAATCTTTAAAAAAGATGATTTTGTTTAGTTATAATATCTTTTCATTTGAGAATATTAACTATGCAGGTAACTTCTAGTTGATGTTAAAGTGATCCTAAATTGTGAGGGAGTACTTTGAGGATAAATAAAAACTATACTTGCAAATTATCCAACTTCCTCATTATTCACAAATTTAAAAAGCTCTAGAATGTCACAGTTTTAGTTCAAACATCATTCAAATGATAGGTTTAAGATGTTTGATTTGCTATTTAACTAGTACACCTGAGCTATATAATTCTTTAAATTTTAAAATTCTAGCAATCAAACTAGTGCCATAAACATGTTATTTCTTCTTTAATCTATAACCTTGTACACTTCTACATTTGCTTCCATTTATCTGAAGCTCTAAGAAAGAGACCTAGCTTTTGGCAGATTACAGATGTGTTTGTTAGACAAATGTTTGGTGGGGGGTGGGGAGGCAACTAGAAATTTCGGCATAGTAAACATGAAAAGAAGACAAAAATTTCAAATGTTTGTGGACTAATATGGTCTGAGAAGAACAACATCCTGAAAACTTCCAACCTTCTGTAAGCTTCTCAGTATAAGCTTTAGAAAGAGTATTTATAGGAGGAAGTTTCATTGAGTATAATAAACAGGAAACTGTTCCCCAGTTACCCAAAAATTCAATCTTATTTTTTAAATACATGTTTACCCATGTGAAATTATACACAATACTTGCCCCAAGTCTCTTGGATAGGGTAGGTCTGAAAAATTTTAAGGAACTTCTTGAATGAAAAGTTCAGAAGTGGTCAATTTCTCCTCAAAGTTCAAAAGTTTAAGTATGTCCAGAAAAGCAATCAACATTCTTATTAGTCATAAGTGACCAAAGGGAAATAAGGATCATTTAGAGAGATACAAAAGGTTTCATAATCTTTAAAACATTAAATGTAAAATATGGTTATGATAATTGTTATGAGATTTGATTTGACCACATATTGAGGACTGAATTCTTTTCTATATATTTTAGAAATATTTTTTGAGTGGCTACTATGTGCCAGACATTGTCCTAGGCATAGGTATAATTTTGTAAATGGCATTTTGGTTCCCATCTTTGGTGAAAAATAAACCTATTAAATTTTATTATCTAAATAGTCTTATATCTTAAATGATAATGTTTATAATCTGCATGGTTAAAAAAACAAAAAGGTAAAAAAATTCATTCAATTAAAAAAATTAGTTTTTTTAAAGTTTATTTATTTACTGAAGTAATTTCTATACCCAACATGAGGCTCAAACCCATGACCTCAAGATCAAGAGTCATATGCACTTCTGACTGGCATCCCTAAAAAATTAGTTTTAAAACTAGATGGTGAATAGTGGCTATCTCTGGGATTACAAGAAATTTTATGTACTGTTTTTATCCATTTGTTTTACACAGTGAACTTTAATATTACCTATACAATGTAAAGATGCTCCTAATTAAAAGTAGGCCAAAAAAGACTAGTTAAGAGGATCTGCTGCTCATTCAAATTAAATATCATTTCTTCATATCTTCTGTGCAAATTAAAACCATCCCTAGTTTTCCCTTAGAGAGTGAATGTGAAGCCATAATCTGAATTAAAAGACTTTCTAAAGGCTCATTCCACAGTGACCTTCTACCTGTAAGTTAAATAAGTTATAAGATTTTGATAACTTTTTGTAGTTTGTTTTAGGTCTATTTAGTCACTGTTCACTGATTTGCCTGATGTTTTCAGTCATTAATAATACGATGTTTAAAATATTCTTTAATGAATAGGACAAATCAGAGTATTACTTTTTAAATTTTCTAAGCTAAACTTCTAGTGAACTTAGAACTATTCTGTTAAAGAAGAGACGGAATTTATGTTTCTTGGAAAATTACACATCTGAGACTGTATTTAATTGGAGACTATATTCAGGTAGACATGACAAGTCTATAAATTATAGCTTCACATACCATAATAGATGAAAATAAATTCCTTTAACATTAATAATGATCAGAATACGAAGAGCTTCAATCATTTAAGAATTTAAATGACCAAAATCTGAGGTAAATGGTATGTATGCATATGTATACATGTGTCTACATATTAGTTTCTTTTTTAGTTCCTTGCATACTATAATTGGTTATTTTTCTCCTCTCCTTTCTATTACAGAATCACACACATTTATTCCAAAATATAATACATTTAAGTAGGTGGCTTCCTTAATCTTATATCTTTTGTATTGAGGGATTATAAATGAGAGGTCACATAAAATGTCCTAAGAAGCAGAAAAAGTTTTGATTATTAAGCAAATTGAGAGGAAAAAAAGCACTCATTAGTAGCCAAACTTGTGACAGCCTACCATACCAGCAAACCCAAAGCAAACAAATATTTAATGCTGTCTGGGGCAAGGGCATGCAGAAGTAATGGTTAAAGCTTTCATAGCAAAGGGGGAAAAGGCCACACATTGGAGAGAAGGATGGTTCTGAAGAGGATTGTCAGAGTTTATGAAACATTCTTCAAACCTATCCAAAATATGATATTAACACTTTAATGTGAACCTTTATGAACTCTGAATCCATTCTCTCCTTTTATTAAATACATAGGCATATGCCTGGGATTTATTCTATGGTATAACAGGCAAAAAAAACCCATTATTTATCCTGGAAAAGGACTCTCCATTTCAAGTATGCTGCAGTTTGTATAAAAGGCAGGGGGGGAAAAAGGCAGGGGAAATACACTGTTTATGTTAGAGGTATATACAGAAGAAAACTGGTGAGTAAGTAGTCCAGATAATAAGCTCTCCCCCAGCTGTAAACCTCATTAGCCATCATCAAAGGTAAGTCTATCTTCTACTGTTTCTTATAGCAAATTTAACATCAGTAAATTATAACCCAGTTATCATAGTTAGGTTAAGACACTAATGGTTTTCTCTTGGTTTTAGAACATTATTCATCTCTAAGATTTCATAACACTTGTTTAATATGGGTTTTGAATCAAAAGTACCTTTGGATAATGTCTGGCCTAAACTGACAAAGTTGGTCTTCATAATTTATACCTTTAGATGGATAACATGAGAGGCTCTTTATTAGAGAGTCTCCATCTTTTGCCTTAAGAGAAATACCGGTTTTTTTGGATAGTGAATCAGTAAAATTTACTGAGCAAAAGTCTCTTAAGAAAATATTTCTGCATATAGATCAATAGTGGCAACCATCAAATACATACAGCTTTCAATCTTTTTACAGCATCTTCACAGATGTGCATTCCTCTTGACTCATCAACTTCTACATGGCCAAGGTACTGTAGAAAGAACAAAAAAAGGGTTATTGTCATGCGTATTGAGTAGCTACTATATGGTAGGGATCCGTTGGAAGCATTCAAGAAACTGCCACTGTATGAGTTAAGATAATACTGCTTTACTTACCCTCAGTATCTTCATATGAATGAGATTCAGAACAAATGTCTCAAAGAGCCATTATACAGAAGTGAAAAAGTACACAGTAGACACTAAATGTTACCTTTCTTGGATCTGAACATAATAGCTTGTGCTAGACATAGTTACTGTATCTCTGAACACAAAAATAATTCTAACACTATGTATGTATATATATGTAAATATGTATATATGCATGTTAAAAAGCCATGAACTAAAATAACAGTTATTCAAAGGCTGAAGAGATCACATACTCCTTTTATGGGGAGCACATAAGAACAAGACAGAGAACTAAAACAAATTTTAAGAAGGTAGTATATTTAAGCTTTAAAAGGTGTAGAATTTGAAAAGGCAAAAATTGAAAGGTTCAAAAACTATTTTAGGTAGATAAAATTTAACAAAACTTATAGGTGTGGAATAGCATAACTATGTATCAGCAAGTATTCCTGTTTGGCTAGGATATGAAGTATATTTAATTATAGAGTCAGTGGAGAGCTAATAAAGCTTTTTTCTTTTTTGCAAGGTAGTAATGCAATTCAAATTGTATCTTAATGGGAATAGCCTTGGGTGAGAAAAAGCAGAAGGGATGGTGAAAATATTATAAAAGTGCTTTTTTAAAAAAAAAAAGATTTTATTTATTTATTTATGAGATACACAGAGAGAGGTAGAGACATAGGCAGAGAGAGAAGCAGACTCCTCACAGGGAGCCTGACGTAGGACTCGATCCTGGACCCTGGGATCATGCCCTGAGCCAAAGGCAGATGCTCAACCACTGAGCCACCCAGGCATCCCCAAAGTGTTCTCTTTTAAAAGGAAATTTATGATCTGGTTCTTAGCACAACTGAGTAGGTCCACTCTTCCCTGTCCCATCCACTGAATGAAATAATAAAACCTGAACAGAATGCTCCATGCACCTATTTGAGGTCTCTTTTGTAAAGAGTAGAAAAGATGTATCTGAGAAGAATATCAAGATCCAAGGTATTTCTGAACTGGCAAGGAGTTTACCTTCCCCTTCCCCTTTTTGAGATCTCCAGCTTGAACTTAACACAGCCAGAAATCCAAAAGTGTGTTCTGTGGCACACAAAGAACTCTGGAAAAGCACTCTAGTTGTGGCTCAGGGATCGGGTAAGGAAATGCCTAATCCTCAGAGTATAGTAATCACTTTCCCTTTTATCTCTTTTCTTTGTTCTCTCACACCCCAGCTCTCTGAGATATTCTGTGCTAGTGGAAGCAATGGAAACCCCCAAGAGCCACACCTCTGAAGGAGGGGCTCTTTCCTCAGTTTAGTGAAATAGAAATCGTGATTCCAAGAAGAAGAGGCCAACATGCCTCCTGCTTCTTTCGCCTCTTTATCTCCCATCATTTGGCCCTGAATGAAGGTGAAATCGTACTCATAGTGAGTAGAATAACAAGAGTCCCAGGAAACACAGGCATAGAGAGCTTAAGTAACTTGCCCAAGGTCATTCAGTTAGTGAACACTCAAACACCTGACCCAGAACACTCTTATAATGCTTACATGGAATTTTTCATTTTTACTCAAATCTTTCCAATACTGAATTAAGTGCATAAAACCAATGTATCGAAATCAATTTAGGAAAGTGCTCAACTTCAGGTTAACAGAATACTTGAGGTATCAATCATAAAGATCATAAACTAAGACTAAAATGTCTAAAGAATTGTAACAGCTGTAATTCTTAATGAATATTGTATATCAACAAGAATGCTCACTTTTAAGTGAACCAAATAGTGTGTGTGTGTGTATGTGTGTGTGTGTGTGGTTTTAAGTAGAAAGAGTATAATCTCTTTAGGGCAAATCTGAATTGTGGAGGCCGAGAAAAATCAAGGCCATTCCACCTCAAGTTTAGCATTAGCACAAGTACAGCCATCTTAGGCCCCTGTGAATAAGAGCTGAACTTTATGGGGAAAACTGCAGAATGTCCTCAATGTCCTCAGCAGGTAATCCCATATCAGAAAGACCATAGAGCTCAATTGCCCACGCAGAGAATCCCATATTAGAAAGACAACAGAGCCCACACCCATGGTAGAAAGTCCCATATTAGAATGAGAACAGAGCTCAATGCCCTTAAGCCCCATAAGAGAATGTAAACAGAACTTGAGGAATTCTTCCACCCCTTCTGAAAATCCCCTAGACCAGCCTATAAAAACCCAGCTGTAACCCACTTTGGGGTCCAAGTCCCTGCTCCGCTGTGTTGGGTATACTTGGACCCAAGCTCAAGCTTGTAAATAAACCCTCGTGTGTTTGCATCGGTGTCGGCTCCTCGATGGTTTCTCGGATTCGCAATCTCAGGCACAACATGAATAATATGAAATCCAATAACATAAATAACTTACATTTTCTGTTTTGGATTCTCATGTGCAATGAATTTGGCTACAAATTTTATTTTCTAAAACTTTCTATCTCGATCCACATTTACTTACATTCTTTGGTTTTACAGATGAGGAACAGTGGTAAAATAATGTTTTCTCAAACTCAACATCACTGAATTCATTGTGGATACTCAGTATACATAAGGACCTCAAATTTTAGAGAATTTCTAATCTACTATACTAGAAATAATATGTAATAATATTTCATATCAATAAGAAAGGATGCTGATAGCGTATTTTCACCAGTGCACCTTTATCTGGATCACTATGAGATAGCTTTAACAGATTCCATATTTAGTCATCTTTGCTTATCTTTTTTCTTTTAAATTAGATAAATTTTAACTCAAGATTATAGGCTATCAGGAATGTCAAGTGTTTGGTAGTTCTGTCAATTAATTCTAGATTTTCAGATTGAATTCACACTCAAACAATATAGTACTCCCTCACTGAAGGCTGTTTTTCATCATTCAGTCAGATGCTACAGTGATCGCTATATTACACTCAAATTCTGGAAAGCTCTATTTTTCAGCTTAGAAGACAATGATGAATGGACTTTTAATTACCTCTTTGGTTGAATGCAGCTCTAAAAAAGGATTTCTTTCTGTTTATTGATACTTGACCTTTTCAAAGCCCAAAAATATATTCTTAATTTCTTGGTCCAATAAGTAAAGAGAATAAAGCAGTGGAAAGTAGTAAAACCTGCATTACTATTCTGACATTTTAAGAAATTCTGACATCTCAAGAAATTCTGACATCTCAAGAAATTCTGACATCTCATTCATAGCACCTTGTCACATATACTGTTAAATTCTTTTAGTCTGTTGGCTGTTTTTTTACTCTATCCTTAATCACTTACTTGACTTGCCAAATATATATAATTAAAAATTACATTATCCTGGATATCCTATTTTGCTTTACTCTTATTTCTATTTTGGCACCATAACATGCTATTTTGATCATTATAGTTTAAGAATGTTTAAATATGTTTTGGCATGATCACTTTCACTAATTTTTCTCCCACAGAAATTTCCTGGTTATTTCCTGTCTTTAATCTTTGGTACCAACTTTGGAAAAATTTAATTAAGACTGCCTTAAGTTCACTAGTAATCTGAGAAAAACTGACATTATAATTAACTAACTTATTCCATCTAACAGTATTTATTCAAGTCTTTTATGTCTCTGAAGTTTTATAGTAGCCTTCAAATACACTCTTGTACATTTCTTTCTAGATTAACAAGTATATCTATAGCTTTTCACCATTTAACATTCCCATCAAAATGTATGAGGGTTTCAATTACCCCACATGCTCACCAGCACTTTATTTTCTATCTTTTTAAAAATTGTAACATCCTCCTAACTGGTGTGAAGTAATATCTTGTGATTTTGATTTGCAGGCACCTAAGGACTAATGATATTGAGCATCTATCTTTACACATACTCGCTGGCCATTTGTGTATCTTCTTTTGGAGAAATATCGATTTACATCCTTTGTTCATTTTTTTAAAATTTGACCTATTTATTTTTAATTTTTTAAGTTTTATTTAAATTCTAGTTAGTAGTATAATATTAGTTTCAGGTGTCCAATACAGTGATGAAACATATCTATACATCACCCAGTGCTCCTAAGAAATGCATTCCTTAATCCCCACCACCCATTTATCCCATCCCTTCCACCCACCTCCCCTCTGATAACCATCAGTTTGTTCTCTATAGTTAAGAGTCTGCTTCTTAGTTTGCCTCTTTTTCCCTTTGCTTGTTTCTTAGATTCCACATACAAGTAAAATCATATGGCATTTGTCTTTCTCTAACTTACTTCACTTAGCATTATACTCTCTAGCTCCATGTTATTTTTATGGCTGAATAATATTCCATTGTATATACATACCACATCTTCTTTATCTATTCCTCAACTGATGGACACTTGAGCTGGATCCATAATTTGAATATTGTAGATAATGCTGCTATAAACATCAAGGTGCAAGTATCCCTCTGAATTAGGGTTTTTGTATTCTTTGGGTAAATACCTAGTAGTACAATTGCTGGATCACAGGGTAGTTCTATTTTTAACTTTCTGAGGAAACTCCATACTATTTTCCAGAGTGGCTGCACCAGTTTACATTCCCATCAACACTGCAAGAGGGTTCCTCTTTCTCCACATTCTTGTCAACACCTGTTGTTTCTTGTGTTGTTGATTTAAGCCATTCTGACGGATGTGAGGTGATATCTCATCGGATGTGAGGTGATATCTCATCGTAGCTTTGATTTGATTTGCATTTCCCTGATAAGTAATGTTGATCATCTTCTCACGTGTCTCACTGGCCATCTGTATGTATTCTTCAGAAAACTGTCCATTCACATCTTCTCCCCATTTTTTAATCCGATAATTTGTTTTGGGGGTGTTGAGTTTTTAAAGTTCTTTTTAGATTTTGGATACTAACCCTTTATCTGATAGGTCATTTGCAAATATCTTCTCCCATTCTATAGGTTGCCTTTTAGCACAGTTTCCTTTGCAATGCAGAAACTTTTTATTTTTATGTAGTCACAAAAGTTTATTTTTGTTTCCCTTGCCTTAGGAGACCCACCTAGAAAGAATTTGCTATGGCCAATTTCAAAGAAGTTACTACCTTTGTTCTCTTCTAGGATTTTTATGGTTTCAAGTCTCACATTTAGGTCTTTAATCCATTTTGAATTTATTTTTGTGTATGGTATAAGAAAACAGTCTAGTTTCATTCTTTTCCATGTTCTGTACAGTTTCCTTAACACCATTTGTTGAAGAGACTGTCTTTTTCCCAATAGATATTCTTTCCAGCTTTGTTGAAGATTAACTGACTATATAGCTGTGGATTCATTTCTAGATTTTCTATTGTCTATTTATCTACATATCAATTTTTGTGTTAGTACCATACTGTTTTGATTACTACAGTTTGGTAATGTAACTTGAAGTCTAGAATTGTGAGGCCTCTAATTTTGTTTTTCTTTTTCAAGATTGTTTTGGCTATTCAGGGTCTTTTGTAGTTCCATACAAACTTAGGATTGTTCTTGCTCTGTGAAAAATGCTGTTGGTATTTTGATAGAGATTGTACTAAATGTGTAGGATGTTTGGGTAGTATAGACATTTTAACAATATTTGTTCTTCCGACCCAAGAGCATGAAATCTCTTGTCATTTCTTTGTACCGTCTTTAATTTTTTTCATCAGTATTTTATAGTTTTCAGAGTACAGGCCTTTCACCTCTTTGATTAGGTTTATTGCTAGGTATCTTATTGTTTTTGGTGCAACTACAAATGGGATTGATTCCTTAATTTCTCTTTCTTCTGTTTCATTAATGATATATAGAAATGCAGATTTCTGTACATTGATCTTGTATTCTGTGACTTTACTGAATTTATCAGTTCCAGCAGTTTTCTGGTGGAGTCTTTATGGTTTTCTATGTATAATATCATGCCATATACAAATAGTGAAAGCTTTATTTCTTCCTTACCAACTTGGATGCCTTTCCTTTTGTTGTCTAATTGTTGTGGCTAGGACTTCCAATACTTATGTTGAAGAAAAGTGGTTGGGACGCCTGGGTGGTTCAGCAATTGGAGTCTGCCTTCAGCTCAGGTCGTGATCCCAGGATCCCGAGATTGAGTCCCACATCAGGCTCCCTCCAGGGAGCCTGCTTCTCCCTCTGCCTGTGTCTTTGCCTCTCTGTGTCTCTCATGGATAAATAAATAAAATCTTAGAAAAGAAAAGAAAAGAAAAAAGGAAGAGAAGAGAAGAGAAGAGAAGAGAAGAGAAGAGAAGAGAAGAGAAGAGAAGAGAAGAGAAAGAAAAAGAAAAGAAAAGAAAAGAAAAGAAAAGAAAGAAAAGAAAAGAAAAGAAAAGAAAAGAAAAGAAAAGAAAAGAAAAGAGATGAGAATGGACATCCTTGTCTTGCTTCTGACCATAAGTTCTCAGTTTTTCACCATGGAGTATGAGGCTAGCTCTGAGTTTTTCCATATATGGCCTTTTTTATGCTAAGGTATATTCCCTCTAAATCTGCTTCGTTGAGAGTTTTTATCATGAGTGGATGTTGCACTTTGTCAAATACTTTTTCTGCACCTATTGAAATGATCATGGTTTTTATCCTTTCTTTTGTTGATGTATCGTGTTGATTGATTTGCAAGTATGAAGCACCCTTGCAACCTAGAAATAAATACCACTTGATCGTGGTGAATGATATTTTTAATGTACTGCTAGATTCAGTTTGCCAGTAGCATTTTATTTTTTTTAATTTTTTTTAAATTTTTATTTTATTTTTTTTTGCCAGTAGCATTTTATTGAGAATTTTTGCATCTATGTTCATCAGGGACATTGACCTGTAATTCTTTTTTTTTTATTTTGATTTTTTTATTTTATGATAGTCACACAGGGAGAGAGAGAGAGGCAGAGACATAGGCAGAGGGAGAAGCAGGCTCCATGTACCAGGAGCCCGACGTGGGATTCGATCCCGGGTCTCCAGGATCGTGCCCTGGGCCAAAGGCAGGCGCCAAACCGCTGCGCCACCCAGGGATCCCCGACCTGTAATTCTTTTTTAATGATGTTCTAATGAGGTTTTGGTATCAGGGTAATGCTGGCCTCAGAATGAATTTGGAAGTTTTCCTTCCTTTTCTGTTTTTTGGAATAGTTTGAGAAGAACAGGTATTAACTCTTCTTTAAATGTCTGGTAAAATTCACTTGTGAAGCCACCTGGTCCCACATGTTTGTTGGGAGTTTTGATTACTGATTCAGTTTCTTTGCTGGTTATTAGTCTTTTCAAGTTTTCCATTTCTTCTTGCTTTAGTATTGGTAATTTATATGTTTCCAGGGCCTTATCCATTTCTTCTAGGTTGTTCAATTTGTTGACATATAGGTTTTCATAATATTCTCTCATAACTGCTTGCTGGGCATTGAGCCCAATGTGGGGCTTGAGTTCAAGATGCAGAGATCAAGACTTGAGCTGAGATCAAGAGTCGGACACTTAATCAACTAAGCCACCCAGGCACCCCAACTGTATTTCTGTGGTGTTAGTTGTTACTTCTCTCTTAATTTGTTATTTGGGTCCTTTCTCTCTCTCTTTTTTTCCTCTTTTCTTTTTGACCAATTTTGTTGATTTTAAAAGAAGCAATTCCTGATTTCATTGATTTCTTGTATTGGTTTCTGTATTATTTATTTCTGCTCTAATCTTTACTATTTCTTTCCTTCTGTGGCTTTAGACTTTGTTGTTCTTTTTCTAGCTCCTTTAGGTATAAGGTTAGTTTGTTTGAGAATTTTCTTGCTTCTTGATGTGGGCCTGTATTACTACATACTTCCCTCTTAGGAAGGCTTTTGCTACATCCCAAAGATTTTGGAGTGTTATATTTTCATCCCTTTACTCATTTTCAAATTGTGTTGCATGTCTTTAAATTGTGAATTTTAAGAATTATCATATATTCTGAGCATTAAATCTTTATCAAATATATGATTTCCAAATATTTTCTGCTCTTTTGTACGTTGTATTTTCATCTTCAAAAAATCCTTTGATGCACAAAAGTTTTTAATTTTGATAAAGTTCAATATATCTATTTTTTTCTTTTGTTGTCCATGCTCTTGGTGTCATATTTAAGACTCCACGGCCAGATTTGAAATCATGAAGATTTACCCTTGTGCTTTCTTCTAAGAATTTTATGGTTGTTACTTTTATATTTAGGTCATTGATTCAGTAAGTTAATTTTTTATAAGGTGTAAAGTAGGAATCTAACTTCATTCTTTTACATGTGAAAATCCAGTTGTCCCAGCACCAAGAGATAAGACAATTCTTTCCCCACTGAGTGGGCACTGAACCTTTATCAAAAATCAATTGGATAAAAATGCATCAGACTAGAGGGTGCCTGGGTGGCTCAGGTGGTTAAGCATCTGCCTTCAGCTCAGGTCATGACCTGAGGATCCTGGGATCAAGCCCCACATCAGGCTCCTTGCTCAGTGGGGAGCCTGCTTCTTCCTCTCCCTCTGCAGCATCCCCTGCTTGTGTTCTCTGTGTTAAATAAATGAAAATCTTCTTTAAAAATGTATCAGACTATATTTAATTTATCCTACTTGCTTCTTTCAATCTGAGGATTCAAATACTATTTTTTAAAGATTTTATTTATTTATTCATGAGACACACAGAGAGAGAGTGAGAGAGAGAGAGAGAAAGACATAGGCAGACAGAGGCAGGCTCCCTGCAGGGAGCATGATGCAGGACTCAATCCCAGAACTCTGGGATCACGACCTGAGTCAAAGGCAGATGCTCAACCACTGAGTCACCCAGATGCCCCTCAAATACTGATTTAAATGAATTCATCCTCCTCCTCCTGGAGTTCTCCTTAGGCCTGTTAGTGCTATGGACTTTTTAAATTTGTTCAACCATTTCCTCATCTCTTTTTCATTATTTTTCTCTTTATCACCTTGTGCTGCACTCTGGGTAACTTCATCAAATCTATCTTCCAGCTTACCAACCCTCTTTTCAGCAAGTCTAATTCACTACTGAAACTGTCCACTAATTTCAATAGCAGTAACAGTATTTTTCATTTTTAGAAGCTTAGATTTGATTCTTTGTCAGATCTATTCCTTTTTTTTCACTCTTATTTTTGCCTTATGGTTTGAATTCAGTTTTTATATATCTAATGATTTTATATGTACATATTTTATAGTGTCTTCTATAGTCTATTAATTCAAGTTCTTACAGTGCTAATCTTGTTGACCTTTATTGTATAATCCTTAATGTATGTGCTGATCATTTCCACATAAGACTTTTTTAAAGATTTTATTTATTTGAGAAGGAGCCAGAGAGCACAAGAAGCACGGGGAGAGCAGAGGGAGAAAGAGAAGCAGGTTTTCTGCTGAGCAGAGAGCCTGATGCCAGGCTAGATCACAGATGCCCAATGGACTGAGCCACCAGAAAGTCCATTTCATAGTCTTTTTTTTTTTAATTGTAAGTTCATCTTTACTGAAGCTCAACTTATCTGGGAGAAATTCACATATTCTGTATTATGGAGTGGTTTTACATTTGCTTCTAAAAGGTGCCACAGGTGTAATAGTAGCCTAAGATCTACTGTATATTAATTTGAGGATTCTTATACCATGCAGGTTATAGCGTATGAAGTCCAGATCCACAGTTTCAATTTTTCCTGGGACACTTCTTTTTTCACCCAGAGTCTAAGCAGAGGCAAGCTTTTACTTTTTACTTTTTGCTTTTTTGCTTTTATTCTAGTTCTCCCACTGAAGGTTCTTGGTTCTATGCTGGGTTCTCGGTTCTAATGCTCTGCTTTTTATGAATCCAGGACCTTCAGAATGAATGTTAAAACCAAAGGCTCTAGCTCACAAATCTTCTATCTCCTAGGTTGTACCATACCAGCGTGATTCCTGCCTGGTTTTCAAATTCCCTCTTAATTTCTGGTAACTGCAGATATCTGTCTTTATTGAAAGCTCAGCTGTGCTTTAAGAGAATAAGGTTGTTTAAAAATGTATTTAGCGGGATCCCTGGGTGGCGCAGTGGTTTGGCGCCTGCCTTTGGCCCAGGGCGCGATCTTGGAGACCCTGGATCGAATCCCATGTCGGGCTCCCAGTGCATGGAGCCTGCTTCTCCTTCTGCCTATGTCTCTACCTCTCTCTCTCTCTCTTTCTCTCTATGTGTGACTATCATAAATAAATAAAAATTAAAAAAAATTTTTAAAAAATGTATTTAGCATTTCTAGATATTTGTATTGGGAGTATTTCTATGTTAGCCTAATCCACGTTTTGCCAGAATCAGAAGACTTATAATATTTCCACAAAACTAACTAGTTTTTCTATGTATTGATTTTAGTATACTTATATGTAGTCAAAATACTGGTGTTTCCTATCATTTTAAACAGTTTTTTGGGTGATTCTCTAGGTTTTCCAGAGACATCTGCAGAAACAAGACCAAAAAAAAAAAAAATGTTGTCTTGATTTCCCACTTTTATAGCTTTTATTTTCTTATCCAAAGGCACTTCCACCATTTCGAAATCAGTGTTATATAATAGTGCTACTTAAGAGCAACCTCATCATCCTCCAAATTCAATGAAAATATTGCACTATGCATAACTCTGGGACAATATTTTACTCATTTTTAAAAAAAGATTTTATTTATTTATTTGAGAGAGAGAGAGAGATCACAAGCAGGGGGAAGAGGTAGAAGAAGAGGAAGAAGCAGGCTCCTCTGATGTGGGACTTGATCCCAAAGACCCTAGGATCACGACCTGAGCTGAAGGCAGATGCTTAACCAACTGAGCCACCCAGGTGTCCAATTTTTTTACACATTTAATAAAGATTTTATTTATTTATTCATGAGAGACACAGGGAGAGAGGCAGAGACACAGGCAGAGGGAGAAGAAGCAGGTTCCATGCAAGAAGCCCGATGTGGGACCCAATCCCGGGAATCCAGAATCAGGCCCTGAGCCAAAGGTAGATGCCTAAGCGCTGAGCCACCCAGGCGTCCCTCTATGTTTAGCTTTTTGAGGGAGGAACCACCAAACTGCTTTCCATAGAAACAGAATCATTTTACATTCCCATTAGTAATGCATAAGGGTTCTAGTTCCCCCATAATCTCACCAACACTTATTTTCTGGTTTGGTTTTTTTTTTTTTTTTTTTTTTTTGGTTTTTATAAGTAGAGCATCCAAGTGGGTGTGATGCAGTACCTCATTGTGATTTTGATAGGTATTTCCCTAATGACTAATGATGCTGAGTATCTTTCCATGAATTTGTTGGCCATTTGTACATCTTCTTTGGAAATATTATACATATATACACACGACTCTTATCAGACATGTGATTTCCAAATACTTTCTCCCATTCTGTAGTCTTTCTAATTTCTTGATAACTTCCTTTAGTGCACAAAAATTTTACATTTTAATTAGCCCCGGTTTATCTATTTTTTCTTTTATTGTTCATGGTTTTGGTGTCATATCTAAAAATCTATTGCCAGATACAAGGTCATGATAATTTACCTTTATGTTTTCTTCTAAGAATTTTATGGTTCTTGGGACACTTGGGTGGCTCAGCGGTTGAGCGTCTGCCTTTGGCTCAAGGTGTGATCCCATGGTTCCAGGATCAAGTCCCACATCGGGCTCCCTGCATGGAGCCTGCTTCTCCCTCTGCCTACACATCTCTGCCTCTCTCTCTCTCTCTCTCTCTCTCTCTCTCGGTCTCTGTCTCTCATGGATAAATGAATAAATTTTTTAAAGCATTTTATGGTTCTTATTCTTATATTCTTATGTTAACTTTTAAGTTAATTTTCTGCATACAGTGTAAGGTAGGGGTCTGGCTTCATTTTTTTTTTCTAGTGGAAATCAAGTTGTTCCATTTCCATTTCACCATTTGGTGAAGAGACTATTCTTTCCCCATTGAATGGTCTTGGCACCCTTGTCAAAAATCAATTGGCCACAGATGTATGTTCATTTCTGTACCCTCAATTCTATTACATTGTTCTATACATCTATCCTTATGCCAGTACTACATTGTTTTTTTTTTTTTTACATTGTTTTGATTACTATAGATTTGTACTAAGTTCTGAAATCAAGAAGTGTGAGTCCTTCAACTTTGCTTTCATTGCAGTGATGAAGTCCTTTTCTTCTCAGGTCCATCAACGTAATGAATTAAATCAAATTTCCTAACATTAAATGATTTAATATTAGGATTAATGGATTCCTGAGTTAAACCCTATTTTGGTCTTTAGTATATTTTTAGATCCCTTTTCTGCCTACTTTTTCATCTGAATTGGTCTATGGTTTTCTTTTGTTTTGTGCTATCTTTGTTATAGCAGGATTCTGTTAATGCCAAAAAAAATCTGGAAACCATTCTTCCCACCCACCAACCCACATATGCTCTGGTATAGTTAAACAGCATAAGAATTCTTCTTCGTCTTCTTCTTCTTCTTTTTTTTTTTTTTTTTTAAAGAATTTTGCCTTAGAAAAAGTTATTCTTTGAGGTTTTGAAAGAACCAACCTCTGAAACCATCCATAATCTGTCTTTTGGGGAAAATAGTTTTGGAGTTGTAAAAACACTCCCTGGGTGCCTGGGTGGCACAGTTAAGTGTCCAACTCTTGGTTTTGGCTCAGGTCATGATCTCAGGGTCCTGGGACTGAGCCCCGCATCGAGCTCCCTGCCCAGCAGGGAGTCTGCTTCTCTCTGTCTCCATTTATACTCTCTGTTTCTCTCAAATAAATAAATAAAATCTTTTAAAAAATAAAATAGAGCTCCATCAGGCTTAAGCCACCAACATCATAAATTTAAGTACATTTATACCCCGTTTTCCACTTTTGATACTGTTAAAATAGAAGCATCATCTTCTTCTATCTACAACGAATCCACTCTCTCCACTGCTTCTTTATAAAGTCCTTTTAGTTATGTCCATCTCCTACCCTAAAAACAAAATTCAACATAAAAATTAAACTACTAGGGACACCTGGATGGCTCAACGGTTAAGCGTCTGACTTCAGCCCAGGATATGATCCCAGGATCCGGGATCGAGTCCCACATTGGGCTCCCTGAGTGGAGCCTGTTTCTCCCTCTGCCTGGGTCTCTGCCTCTCTCTCTCAATTTGAGTCTCTCATGAATAAATAAATAAAATCTTAAAAAAAAATTAAACTACTAGTGACTTATAGACTTTAAATGAGTAAACCTTATGGTATATAAACTACATCTAATGGAACTCTTAAAACAGTTTTGAAACAACAGAGTTTCTCAACCTCACACTCCCTTTGCTATTCTGCCCTTCTACACTCCTTTGGAGACAAACTATTTCACTAAAAAAAAAAAAAATTAACCACCTTCCTGAGGTATAATTGACATATAATGAATTATAAAGTTATAATTTGCTGAGTTTATGTATATACCTGAGGAACCATCATCACAATCAATATAATAAACAGCCAGGGATCCCTGGGTGGCTCAGCGGTTTGGCGCCTGCCTTTAGTCCAGGGTGCAATCCTGGAGTCCCGGGATGGAGTCCCACATCGGGCTCCCTGCATGGAGCCTGCTTCTCCCTCTGCCTGTGTCTCTGCCTCTCCATCGCTCTGGGTCTCTCATGAATAAATAAATAAAAATCTTAAAAATACATATAATAAACAGCCATCCACACGAAGAGTTTCCTTGTGCACTTTGTAATACTTCCCTTCCACCCCCATTCCCATCCTCACACAACCTTGTCTGACAACCTTCTTGGATTAGTAATCTCTAGATTTGTCATCTTCTTCCTTATTTTGCAACCATTCACTCCTCACTCCAGATTCCATCCTCATGACTCCTCTTAAGTGCTATCATAAAAGTCACCAAAATTTGAAATTTTTTAATCTAATGAAGTTTCATTTCTTCTTTGATCTCTTTATAGCATTTGACTACTCTCTCCTTCCTTGAAACCCTGGCTTCTGAGACTGTACTCTTCAGGTTCCCTTACACCTGTCTACTCATTTTTATCTCCTTTGAAGGTACTCATCTCTTTGCCTGTCCCTTCTATGTTTGTCCTAGGCCCTTCCCTCCTCTCACTTCCTCTAGGCAATCTCACTTACTCATTACTTCAATGATAAGTTATAAGTCAACCTTCATTATTCAAGGATTCCGTATTTGCAAACTTGCCTCATTAGTAGAATTTATCTGTAATCTCAAAAATCAAAACTCATGGTGCTTGTGATGAGTAGGGATCTGCATGCACACATCTCAAAAGGAATTCATCTTTTTTATCCCTAAGCATGTTCTTCCTCAGTGAGCATGCCTACCACCCTCCTAGTAGTCTACAGGGGGAACTTTTTACAACTCATTAGTAATTCAGAATTCAGTGGTTTCTAAGGCAAGGCCAGATAAAACATCATTTACTCAGCTATATTTGACTAAGGAAATTTATCTATTTTTAGGCTACTGAAAATAACTTCAGGTTCTGATTCTTTTATCCAACCATGTGTGGCTTGTATACATGTGCAGGGTGGGACGGGAAGGCAGATAAGGCATGGAAGGCCACAATATTGCAGAGGATGAATGTTTTGTAGAAAGGATTTCAAGAGGCTATTTGGAGAAGACCATACCAAAACAAAACAAAACAAAACCCTAAATAAGCCACCCTGCCTGAATAACATGTAAATCTTACACCTTAGATGCTTATTTCTAAAGCACATCCCATCAGCTGTTATGACAAATGACTGTGGTACTGAATGATACTGAACCTTATTTATCTCACACAAAATACTTAAAAACTGCTTATTTCACAGCCCACTGGAAGTGCTTCGGTTAACTTTATACTTCAATTATTTCAATACTACATACCAGTCTCTCAGAATCCTGTGAATGAGGTATTTAAAATTTATACATGCTTATTACAAATATATGTTCATAAGAAATATCACCAATTCCAAAGGATATACATTGAAAAGTAAAAAGATCATCAATCTTCATTCCGATTCTAGAATTCAGATTTACTTGTGTCGTCTTATAGATATTTCTCACACATAAGCAGATATACAGATTTTTTCTTTTTAACTATAAACAGAATCATACTATATACATTGTTCTGTGCCTTGCCTTTATCACCTTATAATACACTAAAGTTAACATTCTGTGTGAATATATCAGAGAATAGTCTTTCAATGTTTCCTATGTCAATGATCATCACCTCTGTCAGTTTGGGACAAGAAACGAGGTGTCATCCTTAACATCATTCATTCTCTAGGTCTAGTCCATTTCCAATTCCTGTTGCCTTTATCTCTTAATTATCTCTCAATTTACTTCATTTCTTTTCTTCATCACAGTTACCACCCTAGTCCAGAGTAAACATTATCTCTCCTCTGGATTACTGTAATAATCTTTTACCAGACTCTTCACATCTACTATAGACTACCTCCAAACCACACCACATCCAGAGTCCCAGTTCAGGAAGATTAAAAGTTCTGGAGATGGATGGTGCTGATGATTGCACAACAATATGAATGTTATTAATGTTACCATACTGTACACAGAGAAATGGTTAAAATGGTAAATTTTATGTTATGTATTTTACCACAATAAAATAAATAATGAAAAAAAACACACCAGATAGTGGCTTCCTATTACTTATAAAGTCCAAAACCTTTAACATCCCCTACTTCTTTCCATGTTCATTTCATAACTTCTTACACTACAGCCTTCCCTTTTTAAAAAGCATTTATCTCGGGACGCCTGGGTAGCTCAGTGGTTAAGCATCTACCTTCAGCCTAGGGTGTGATCTTGGAGTCCCGGAATCGAGTCCCACATCAGGCTCCCTGCATGGAGCCTGTTTCTCTCTCTGCCTATCTCTCTATGTGTCTCTCATGAATAAATAAATAAAATATTTTTTAAAAAGTGCTTATCTCAGTTTATAATAATATATTATTAATGCAAATATCTAATTAAAGTCTGTCCTCCCACAAGACTATAAACTCTATAAGAGCAGGAAGTGTCTTTTTGTTTACCACTTAGCATATATGCCTGGCACACAGTAGGTATTCAAAAAATTTACTAAATGTATGAATATAGATCTACCTTGTTCTTTTTTTAAGAGTGGCAAAGAATGTCACTTAATGGATGTCATAATTTCTCTTTTTTTTTTTAAAAGGATTTTATTTATTCATGAGAGACAGACAGAGAGAGAGAGAGAGAGAGAGAGAGAGAGAGAGACGGGCAGAGGGAGAAGCAGGCTCCATGCAGGGAGCCCGACACGGGATTCAATCCTGGGACTCCAGGACCATGCCCCGGGCTGAAGGCAGGTGCTAAACAGCCGACCCACCCAGGGATCCCCTATGTCATAATGTCTTTCTCGAGTTCCAGAATGATGGGCATTTAATGTGTTTCCAGATTTTTGCTATCAAACAATGCTAATGACCACTTGTGCTAGTATATCAATGAATGTACTTAAATGTAATTCTTTATTTCAAGTTTTTATTTAAATTCTAGTTAGTTAACATATAGTGTAATATTGGTTTCAGGTACTGAATTAATGATTCATCATTATATAAAACACTCAATGCTCATCACAAGTGCCTCTCCTTATCACCCACTTAAACCACCCCCCACTACTTCCCCTCCGTCAATCCTCAGTTTGTTCTCTATAGGTAACAGTCTCTTATGATTTGTCACCTACAATTTTTTTTATTTTTTTTTACTAATCTCTATAGCCAACATAGGGCTCGAACTTATAACCCCAAGTTAGTCATATGCTCTTCTGACTAAACCAGCCAGGTGTCCCTTAAGTATAATTCTCTTTCTTTCTTTTTTTTTTTTTTTAAAGTAGGCTCCATGCAGGACTTGAAGTCATGACCTGAGCTGAGATCAAGAGTTGGATGCTTAACCAGCTGAGCACTACTCAAGTGCCATTAAATGTAATTCTTTTTTTTTTTTTTAAGATTTTATTTATTTATTCACGAGAGATACACAGAGAGAGAGACAGAGACACAAGCAAAGGAAGAAGGAGGCTCCATGCAGGAAGCCTGATGGGGGACTCAATCCCGGGTCTCCAGGATCACGCCCCCGGCTGAAGGCAGCGCTAAACCGCTGAGCCACCCGGGTTGCCCTAAATGTAATTCTTAAATGCAAAATTTCTTCCTTTTTTTTTTTTTTAAGATTTTATTTATTTATTCATGAGAGAGAGAAAGAGAGAGAGAGAGAGAGAGAGAGAGAGAGAGGCAGGCAGAGACACAGGCAGAGGGAGAAGCAGGCTCCATGCAGTGAACCTGACGTGGGATTTGATCCTGGGTCTCCAGGATCACGCCCTGGGCTGAAGGCAGGCACTCAACTGCTGAGCCACCCAGGAATCCCTTAAATATAAAATTTCTGGTTAAATGTAAAGTGCATTTCAAATTTTAACTGACATTCCAAATTGAGGTTACAGTTTATATTCCAAGTAATCAACAATGTGTAAAAGTACCCATTTCCACAATACTCAACTTGTATAATCAAAAGGAGCCTACTCTTTGGGATAAGGTTGGGGGAGGTAGTAGAGACGAGCGTTCGTTTCTTTGTATGAGGACCTTTTCATATTTTAATATCATACCCAAAATTTTAAATTAAAATATTTTAAGTGTATTATTCCAATAAAAGAAATTTCAGCAAATGAGTTAAGTAAGCAAAGCTAACTGATTAGGAAAATTGTTTAGTTACTGACAGATTGTGGAAAAATTCATGTATTTTAAAAAGCATGTATTTGGGGTGCCTGGGTGACTCAGCTGATTAAGCATCTGCCTTCAGTTCAGCTCAGGTCATGATCCCAGGGTCCTGGGATAGAGCTCCACATTGGGCTCCCTACTCAGTGGAGAGTCTGCCTCTCCCTCTATACTTGTTCTCTCTCTCAATCTCAAATAAATAAAAAAATATTTTTAAAAATAAATAATTAAAAATAAAAAACATGTATTTATGGGGCACCTGGGTGGTGCAGTTGGTACGGCGTCCAACTCTTGGTTTCAACTCAGGTCATGATCCCACAGTTGTGGGATCCAGCCCCTGTGGTTGGGCTCCTTGCTCAGCAGGGAGTCTTCTTGAAATTCTCTCTCTCCCTGTGCCCCTCCCAGATGCATGTACACTTATGCTCTCTCTCTCTCTCTCAAATAAATAAATCTTTAAAAAAAATCTTTATTTAACCTGTAGATTCTACAAACCACTTTTCCTTTTTTTTTTTTTTAGATTTTTTTTTTTATTTATTTATGATAGTCACACAGAGAAAGAGAGAGAGGCAGAGACACAGGCAGAGGGAGAAGCAGGCTCCATGCACCGGGAGCCGACGTGGGATTCGATCCCGGGTCTCCAGGATCGCGCCCTGGGCCAAAGGCAGGCGCCAAACCGCTGCGCCACCCAGGGATCCCTACAAACCACTTTTCCTATCCTACAGATATTTTCCTTCCTGAAACTAGGATATGTATCAATCAATGGTACTGAGGCAGTACAAGGAGAAAATTACAGTAAGAATATTCACACATAAGAATGTATAGAAAGTAGAGAGAAATCAACATTTTATATTAGACTAAATTTCTTTTCTTGAAGATATTAACATTTTGGACTAGTTCCTTCTATATTTTTGTGCCCACACTTAATACATATCACAGAATGCTTATATAATTATAAATTGCTTTTTCTCACTAAACAGTATAGTATGTACATTTCTTTCATGACTTTCAATGTGCCTCATCTTCTCCAGAGTGTCAACTAGTAGTAAGAAAAAAAACATCTGCATGGCACCCTCTTCTCTAGATCTTCACTGTGTTCTTAATTTCTTTGAGCTTCCATTTTCTGATCTGACAAATGAAGGCATTAGTTTAAATATCCTCTGCACAGTTAACAGTTACAAGACTAAAGAGAAAGTCTCTTTTGATTTAACTCTTTTAAGATTTTCTAGAACATATCAGGCCTGCATTTAAGAAAACAGACTTTTGTCCCCTCTGCCCCACCACTTAATAAGCATATCCCACTCAAAATAATTTGATTCTTGGTAATTTGGAACGTAGATATTTCAGGATTAATTTCTCATCAGAAGTGATATTATTTGTAGTGATTCCAGATTACGCAACAGAAATTCCATAAAGAGAAAAAATCACTAGTTATAATCTACTTTTCACATTAATTCTACCTTGAAGCAGAAGATGAAGGGATTACTTTTTAGATGGTTCTCTTTTAATTGTCCTAATTAATGGGATTTCACATTTAATAGGATGTCAGTTCTCTTCCACATCTAGAATTGTAGAAACACAAGCTCTTACCTTAACTGGGAAGCTACATTTTCCAGTACGAACCCCTTCTTCATCTGTCTGCCACTGATGCGGACGACTAGCCTCTGGAACATAAACATCTTTCTTTCTCCTAAAACTCTGCCGCAGTTTGTTCATTTTAATTTTTACAACCTGCAGACAGAGTAAAAGAAATATGAAAAAGAAGTTACTACCTTCTCACTTATTTAAACTTTAGATTACCATGCTGATAAAAAAAAACTAATGTCCTAAACTAAACATTTTAGTTTAATAGAAAATGAGCATTTAGCATCCCTCCTCTTAGAATTCTAGGCTCAAACAAATCATTTCACTTTTCAAACAAACAATACTAGCTCTTATAAAACAACAAGCTCTAAGATTTGCTGAGATGTTATTCTAAGAACTTTCAAGCATTTTAATTGTAACAATCCAATGAATTTTCCTACTGATCTACCCCTCAAATCCATTCTAATTCCTGAATAAGGAAATATGTACATGTGGGCCAAATTACAAGCTGCTAACAATTTCTGAAAACTTTCATACTTACTAGGAAAAAATCATTTCTAAACACCAAAATTTAGGAACCTTTTTGGCTTGCTATTAGAAAATACTAAACAAAGGACTAGAACTACCTTTTTTATAAAGATGTTTAAAAAGAAAGTTTCTTTTAAACATAAAGAAGATAAAGTTCTACAAGGAATAAATTATTCTAAGGAAAATTTTTTCTTGCAAATAGTATAATATCAGAACATACTTTCATATTTATAATCATTACAGAATGAAAGTAAACTAACAGCTTTCAATTATAAAGGTCCAAATCTCATCATTATCTCTGTAATTAAAAGGTATTAAACTACAACCTTTGTTTTGTTACTGGGACAGGTACCTCTCTAATGCTTTCAAAGGTACAGTAGAAATCACCAAACTATAGGGAAAGAAAATCTAATTGAAACAAGAGAATATTCAAGAACCAAGGAATAAACATAATGAATGTATCACTTTACAGAGCAGATCTCAAAATCTGAAGCCAATACCTCCAATTTTCTGTTAAGGAGCATTCTTTCCCTAAAGGGATTTAACCACCTCAATCAGCCTAAAAGATCTTAACTTTTGAAAATGATGTAGCAAAGCTATATAAAGGATACCTCCTCTTTGTCAGGAGTGTTAAATAGCAAGGGATTGAACATTAATTTCCACATGACACCAATGAAAAGCTTGAAAATCAAAGTTTGCATTCTGAGGAAAATCATGTTGTATTTTAAAATGCATAATGTCGCAGAAGAACTATTACTAACTCAGCTACTTTATACAGAAAAGCCAATCTAACCACACATCTTTTTAAAAGGTAAAAATTCTGACAAACTAATGGCAATGTGAAAATTCCTGGATTTTCCTCCCTTCCTCCCTTCCTTCTTTAAGATTTTATTTATTTATTCATGAGAGACATAGAGAGAGAGGCAGAGACATAGGCAGAGGGAAAAGCAGGCTCCATGCAGGGAGCCCGATGTGGGACTTGATCCCAGGACCCAGGATCACGACCTGAGCCAAAGATAGATGCTCAACCACTGAGCCACACAGATGCCCCACTTCTAAACTATCTTTTTTTTTTAATTTTTTTATTTATTTATTTACGATAGTCATACAGAGAGAGAGAGAGAGGCAGAGACACAGGCAGAGGGAGAAGCAGGCTCCATGCACCGGGAGCCAAACGTGGGATTCGATCCCGGGTCTCCAGGATCGCGCCCTGGGCCAAAGGCAGGCGCCAAACCGCTGCGCCACCCAGGGATCCCCTAAACTATCTTAAATAAGAGTCTACCTTAAGGCGCCTGAGTGGTTCAGTTGGTTATGCATCTGCCTTTGGCTCAGGTCATAATCTCAGGGTCCTGGGATTGAGCCCCTTGTTGGGCTCCCTGCTCAGCAGGGAACCTACTTCTCTCTTTCCCTCTGCCACTACCCGCTGCTTGTGCTCTCTTTCTGCGTCAAATAAATAAAATCTTAAAAAAAAAAGTCTACCTTAATCTAATAGATTTTTTAAAAAATTCTATAACCTTCCCTGATAATATGTCCTGTTATTACTTCTTCATATAACACTTTAAAAATAGGCAAATACAAATATAAGAAAATTAAAAAAGCACCTATACCCTCGCTCAAGTTGGCACTCTAAGAATCTTGAGGCAAAAAGCTCATGAGATTCCTTTCTCTTAATTTCTTTCTCTTAGTAGGCATATAGCCCTACTAAGAGTCATCCCTGCATTCATTCACTCTTTTCTAACCAATAACTCTACTGCTTTTGCCTCCTTCATATATCTTGAATTCATTCCCCCACCCACTATATCAGTTCTACCATCCTCATTTTTGTGTAAATTATTGCTAAAGTCTATTACTTAATGGGTGCTTTGCTTCTAAGAAAGGTCCATTCTAATCTGTTCTCTTGACTATTGCCAGAGTGCTTTCTAAAACACAAATTTGACCATGCAATTATTCAGCTTAAAATCCTTCACTTGCTTCATAACACTTTCAAAATAAAGTCCAAATTCCTAAGCTTGGAAAACATAGTCGTTTTTCATCTGGCTTCACTCACCAATCCCTTCACATGCTAAACTCTGGCCATACTAAACTACTTACAGGTCTCCAAACAAGGCATGCCCTCTTTCAGAGCCTATTTCCTCTCTCTGCCCACCTATAAAGACCTTTCCCTATTTGCCTCTGGTTGAAGTCTAATTATCTTTGAAGAGCTGACTCAGGGTCTTCAGGGAAGCTAGCACTTTTTCTGACAAACCCTTAGCTGGCCTGAGCTAGGTCTTTCCATTTCACAGGATTCCCATTAATATCCTCCGATTACTTCTTTTACTGTACTCTCAAACCTTACAGCAATTTTCTATTTCCTTAACAGTAAATTGTATTTTATTTAAAATACTACCCCTGCATTTTAACACAGGACCTCTCATATACATGACACACTATAAATTTGATGAAATAAAAAATAAAATAGACCCCCATCATACTAGATAATATTTACTAGGTAGGAAAAATGTAGACATTTAAGACCAGAGAAAATCACTGGTATTGGAAGGAGACTGCAGATGTAATAGTAGGTCAGTGTCACATTGACAAAGGAACATTGACAACTTTCCTGAAAGATATACAACTTCTGGGCAGCCCAGGTGGCTCAGCGGTTTAGCACTGGCTTCACCCCAGGGTGTGATCCTAGGGACCTGGGATTGAGTCCCACATCCGGCTCCCTGCATGGATCCTGCTTCTCTCTCTGCCTGTGTCTCTGCCTCTCTCTCTCTCTCTCTGTCTCATGAATAAATAAATAAAAATAAAATCTTTTTAAAAAAATATACAACTTCTGCCTAAATAATTTTAGCATAAGTTTATTTGCTCTTTGGAGAACTATTTATTGTTGTACATACTACTGACCAATAAAAGAACAAGGCGGAAGTGTCAACTGATTTGGAGTCTAAATATCTTGTAACTTTCAGTATTAATATGGCCATCAGCATTTCTACAAAGAGTATTACATATAAGTGATTTTCAAACTATGCTTTCAGTAGCCCTGGGATTTCCATGGAAAAGACCCAGAGGCCAATGGTTGTTTGGAGATAAGGAGAAGGAAGAGTTAGAAAGCTAGACACAACTTCGGAGGGACTGTAGGTCCCGGTCACAGTTTCATACAAACTCCACTTTATCTGATTCACATATTGGGATCCATATACATTTAAGGAAAGGTTTCATTGCTGAAAATACTTTTGAAAATGAGTAATATAATCATAATAGTTCTAAAATGAACTTGGTAAAATGAAAATACATAATGATAATATCTTGCTTGCTACTTTTTAATGAGTAACTACCAATGGCCTGTAAATAATCTAGTAATCAAGATAAGAACACATCAAGGGAGAGACCAATTTGTTTTCAAATAATCTAAATATAATGATTTTGCTCACAAAGACAAAAGAGATAAGAAAAAAATATAAAACATGTTAACTCAAAGTAACACTTACTACAGGCCCTCAATAAGGTTAAACTTTACTCCCAAATAAAGAAAATCACACTCCTTGAGAAAGTTCTGGTTAAACACAGGTAAAGATAAAGGATATATTTTTGCCAGTTTAAAAACTGAGAACATGGGATCCCTGGGTGGCGCAGCGGTTTGGCGCCTGCCTTTGGCCCAGGGCGCGATCCGGGAGACCCGGGATCGAATCCCACGTCGGGCTCCCGGTGCATGGAGCCTGCTTCTCCCTCTGCCTGTGTCTCTGCCTCTCTCTCTCTCTGTGACTATCATAACTAAATAAAAAAAAAAAAATTAATTAAAAACTGAGAACAAAAAAAGTCTTACTTTGTCTACGAACTAAAAAGAAAAAGAAATAGAAAGAAACAAAGAAAATAAACCAAACCCCATTTTATTAGCTAGATATAATAGTGTCAGATTTAGAAAATCTTTTTACAGTTCTCACACTCTTAAACTGTTCTGCAAAATTTGACACCATGATTCCAACTTTCCTTTGTATGCTTTTTTCCTCCTTGCCTCTCCCCATCCCAATACTCTTATGCCTCTGGTTTATCTTGTTTACCTCTGTTGCTACTGATAATTCTAAGGGCTTCTTCTACTTTCTCCCACACACTGTGTGTATTCCCCAAATATCAGTTCTCAATCTGTGCTCTCTTGTTTACACTATCACTCTTGGTGAAATAATCAGTTCAAACTATTACTCCAATGGAATGATTTCCCAATAATACTTTTAAATCCTGCTCTCATTAAATAGTCTCTATTTGGGTGCACTGATGTTGCCTCAAATACATCAATTTAAAGTTAAATCATCATTTCTTTTCTCCCCTTAAGTTCTTAAGTCCTCCCCTTCTGACCCAATTTGTTTGGGTCAGTAAAAACAGAACTTACTATGTGCTGGGCCCTATTGTGGATGCTAGTAGATAGTGAAATTAATAAAGACAACTTGCCTTTAGGTGGCTCTCTCCCCTCATAAGAGGTAATTTCTGCACAATATGGCAAAATGTAATAACAGCACTATACACAGTATGTTCTCGAAGCACAGTCTAGGTTCAGGAAACATTTCCTATAGGAGGTATCACCTGAGTTAACTTTTAAAGGAAAAATAAAAATTAGCCACATATTGTAGGAGGGAAGATATTCCAAGTAGAGGCAACAGTATCAACAAACGCATAGATGCAGGAAATCAAATGCTAGACAGCAATGCAAGAAGAGTGCAGACAAGGATCAGGTACTGATTTTAACCTACAGACAGCCAGAAGCCATTAAAAGGTTATATACATGTATCAGTGTCAAGAGTTGCAATGTAGTTACATTACTATGGTGGCAGTAAGGAAAACAAATCTGAGGGCAAAAGACTATAGATGTGTTATAAGGCGTTTTAAATAGTCTAAGCAAGTTATGATGAGAGCTTGAACTAGGGCAATGGTAGTAGTGTAGGCAGATAAAAAGGGACTGAAGTTTAAAAGTAAGAGTAGCAGAGAGAATGGAGTCAACATGATGTAACTGTGCCCCAGGAAATTTTTTTTTGCCCAGGATGGTAAGACTAAACCAGTAGTTAGCTTTACTATGTACTTCAGGAAATTATTACCAACTAACTTATCTGGGCAAGCAATGTGTGCATCAGGGCAAATAGGTCTCCTGATAGGATAACAAATTGCTTCAAGACCCTTTTCTTATTATGCCCATTAATTCTAAATATCATGTCACAAACTTTGCCCACCCCAACCAGTTCCCCATCTTGAAGGATGTGCCTTAAACCATGTGAGTCCAAAACTCAAAACCCTAAGAGATAGATTTTCCTAACTTCCCCTAACTACTAAGATTCTGTCAAAGTGGCGCTTTCCCTTCTTGCAGTAAGTTTAAATAACATCAGCTTTACTGAATCAACAAGATTCTCTTTGTGGGGAAAGTTAATAGCAGGAATAGGTGACTATCAAAAGATAGGGAAGAGAAAGAAATCCAAATATGACTCCTAAGTTTTAGACCTTAGGAAATTGAATTGTTGAATTTGAGGGCTAGTTGACAGGGGCTTCCAAGTAGAGATGTGTGTAAGCCTTGAAGCTTGGGGGAGGGGTCAGGGCACCCAGAGGCAGTCATTATAGGTGAAATTTTTCTTGTGATGATCTCTTTATTTTCCTTTTTTTTCCTAATAGGAGTTAGGATGCAGTAAATAGAATTAAACCTAGCACAAATATGATAAACAGTATGTACTAATAATTGGCCAGTATGTACTAATACAGCCATATCTGATTATGTTTTTGCAATGCTTATATTCTAGATAGTAAACAGCCACTATGTTGAGCTCCACTCCTGGGATCCAATCCTTGACCTTCTGCAACTCAACAACTAATAGGTTAACACCTGGTTTAACAGAGAACTAAGACCAGTGAAGGTTATGATTGGTCAGCAACAGTGCAAGTCAGATTCCAAAAGTCCCATCTCTCTCAGGCACAGTTGTTGGTTCCCTTCAAGGTCCCAAGAGGGATGCCTTGCTTTCACATGCCCCTGCCTGGTCCCAGGTAGGCATAGTGAGGAGAATGCAATAGTCCTCCATCCTGTCCACCAAGTTGGCCCCCATCTCTACATGTTGCCTGGTGAGATCAGGAATATTAGGGGAGATAGCACGTTAAGCAATGACACTAGTTCCCTAGTAGTCAGACCAATTAGTTCTTCATTAAGAACAGATAAAATAGCAAGATCCAATTGTATGCTGCCTATAATAAACCACTTTAAACATAAAGACAAAAAGGTTAAAAGTAAATAATAAACCAATTTAAACATAAAGACAAAAAGGTTAAAAGTTAGAAGTATAGAGGAAACAATACACTACACTAATACCAGTCAAAATAAAGCTGGAATGACTATATATTCCTTTCTCAATAATCAATAGAATAAGCAGGCAGAAATCAGCAAGGATGTAAACAGCACTTGGTCATGGTGCATAATCTTCTTAATGTACTGTTGGATCCTACTGACTAGTATCTTGTTGAGAATTTCTGCATATGAGTTCATCAGGGATATTGGTCTATAATTCTTTTTGGTGCGGTCTTTGGTTTTGGAATTAAGGTGATGCTGACCTCATAAAATGAGTTTGGAAGTATTCCATCTCTTTCCATCTTTTGGAACAGCTTTAGTAGAATAGGTATTTCAAAACTCTTCAGAGTGTAGGGATAGAGGGAACATTCCTCAGCATCTTAAAAGCCATCTACGAAAAGCCCACAGCAAACATCATTCTCAATGGAGAAACACTGGGAGCCTTTCCCCTAAAATCAGGAACACGACAGGGATGTCCACTCTCACCACTGCTATTCAAAATAGTACTAGAAGTCCTAGCCTCAGCAATCAGGCAACAAAAAGAAATAAAAGGCATTCAAATTGGCAAAGAAGTCAAACTCTCCCTCTTTGCAGATGACATGATATTGTACATAGAAAACCCAAAAGACTCCACCCCAAGATTGCTAGAACTCATACAGCAATTCGGCAGTGTGGTGGGATACAAAATCAATGCCCAGAAATCAGTGGCATTTCTATACACTGAGACTGAAGAAAGAGAAATTAGAGTCAATCCCATTTACAATTGCACCCAAAAGCATAAGATACCTAGGAATAAACCTAACCAAAGAGGTAAAGGATCTATACCCTAAAAACTACAGAACACTTCTGAAAGAAATCGAGGAAGACACAAAAAGATGGAAAAATATTCCATGCTCATGGAATGGAAGAATTAATATTGTGAAAATGTCAATGCTACCCAGGGCAATTTACACATTTAATGCAATCCCTATCAAAATACCATGGACTTTCTTCAGAGAGTTGGAACAAATCATCTTAAGATTTGTATGGAATCAGAAAAGACCCCGAATAGCCAGGGGAATATTAAAAAGGAAAACCAGAGCTGGGGGCATCACAATGCCAGATTTCAGGTTGTACTACAAAGCTGTGATCATCAAGACAGTGTGGTACTGGCACAAAAACAGACACATAGATCAATGGAACAGAATAGAGAATCCAGAAATGGCCCTTCAACTCTATGGTCGACTAGTATTCGACAAGCAGTAAAGACTATCCACTGGAAAAAAGTCTCTTCAATAAATGGTGCTGGGAAAATGGGACAGCCAAGTGCAGAAGAATGAAACTAGACCATTCTCTTACACCAGACCCAAAGATAAACTCAAAATGGATGAAAGATCTAAATGTGAGACAAGAATCCATCAAAATCCTAGAGGAGAACACAGGCAACACCCTTTTTGAACTTGGCCACAGCAACTTCTTGCAAGATACATCTATGAAGGCAAAGGAAACAAAAGCAAACATGAATTATTGGGACTTAAGAAGCTTTTGCACAGCAAAAGAAACAGTCAACAAAACTAAAAGACAACATACAGAATGGGAGAAGATATTTGTAAATGACATAGCAGATAAAGGGCTAGTATCCAAGATCTATAAAGAACTTATTAAACTCAACAGCAAAGAAACAGACAATCCAATAATCAAATGGGCAAGACATGAACAGAAATTTCACCAAAGAAAACACAGACATGGCCAACAAGCACATGAGAAAATTGCTCCACATCACTGGCCATCAGGGAAATACAAATCAAAACCACAATGAGATACCACCTCACACCAGTGAGAATGGTGAAAATGAACAAGACAGAAACAACAAATGTTGGAGAGGATGTGGAGAAAGGGGAACCCTCAAGCACTGTTGGTGGGAATGTGAACTGGTACAGCTGCTCTGGAAAACTGTGTGGACATTGCTCAAAGAGTTAAAAATAAAACTGTCCTACGACCCAGCGATTGCACTGCTGGGGATTTACCCCAAAGATACAGATGCAGTGAAACGCTGGAACACCCTCACCCCGATGTTTATAGCAGCAATGTCAATAGCCAAAATGTGGAAGGAGCCTCAGTGTCCATCAAAAATGAATGGATAAAGAAGATGTGGTATATGTATACAATGGAATATTACTCAGGCATTAGAAATGACAAATACCCACCATTTGCTTCAACGTGGATGGAACTGGAGAGCATTATGTTGAGTGAAGTCAATCGGAGAAGGACAAACATTATATGGTCTCATTCATTTGGGGAATACTAGTGAAAGGGAATAAAGGGGAAAGGAGAGAAAATGAGTGAAAATATCAGTGAGGATGACAGAACAGGAGAGACTCCTAACTCTGGGAAATGAACAAGGGGTGGTGGAAAGGGAGGTGGGCAGAGGGTTGGGGTGACTGGGTGATGGGCACTGAGGGGGGCACTTGACAGGATGAGCACTGGGTTATATGCTGTATGTTGGCAAATTGAACTCCAGTTTAAAAAAAAAAAAAGGATGCAAACAGCAAAACTTGAACAACAGTATCAACCAACATGACCTGACACTTATAGAAATCCAATGACAACAGAATACACATTATTCCCAAGTACATGTAGAACATTTACCAACATAAACCATGTTCTGGGCCACAAAACAAGTCTCAAATTCAAAAGGATTCAAATCGTTACTCCTGGGTGGCTCAGCGGTTTAGCACCTGCCTTGGGCCCAGGGTATGATCCTGGAGTTTTGGGATTGAGTCCCACATTGGGCTCCCTGTGTGGAGCCTACTTCTCTCTCTGCCTGTATCTCTGCCTCTTTCTCTTTCTGTGTCTCTCATGAATAAATAAAATCTTTTTTTAAAAAAAGAGTTCAAATCATATAAAATATGATCTCTGACCACAATGAAATTAAATCATCAAATACTTGGAAACTACATTTAAAAACAGTCCATGGAGGGGCAAGATGGCAGAAGAGCAGGGTCCCCAAATCACCTGTCCCCACCAAATTACCTAGATAACCTTTAAACCATCCTGAAAATCTACGAATTCGGCCTGAGATGTAAAGAGAGACCAGCTGGAATGCTACAGTGAGAAGAGTTCACGCTTCTATCAAGGTAGGAAGACGGGGAAAAGAAATAAAGAAACAAAAGGCCTCCGAGGGGGAGGGGCCCCGCGAGGAGCCGGGCTGAGGCCGGGGCGAGTGTCCCCAGGACAGGAGAGCCCCGTCCCGGAGGAGCAGGAGCTGCACCAACCTTCCCGGGCGGGCGGAAAGGGGCTCGCAGGGAGGTGGAGCAGGACCCAGGAGAGCGGGGATGCCCTCAGGCTCCCTGGGACACTAACAGACACCTGCGAGCGCAGGAGAGTGCCCCGAGCTCCCTAAGGGCTGCAGCGCGCACGGAGGGACCAGGGACCGACCGGAGCAGCTCGGAGGGGCTCGGGAGCGGCTCCAGGGAGGGAGCTGCAGGGCGGGAGCGCGAATCCACCAGCGCAGGCCCCGGAGCACAGGGCACCGGGACACAGCCCAGGATCCGGCCTCCCCCGGGACTGGCAGAGGCTGGGAGGGCCCAGGACAGCAAGGACGCTCCTGCCCCGAGCTGAGCAGATCAGCGGCCCCGCCCCGGAGCCTCCAGGCCCTGCGGACGGAGAGCAGAGAGCCCCGAGCCCCGTAGTTCCTGCGGAGGCTGAATCCAGGCTTCCAGAGCTGCCATAGCCACTGGGGCTGTTCCTCCTGGGGCCCGACGGGGTAAACAACCCCCGCTGAGCCCTGCAGCAGGCAGGGGCAGAGCAGCTCCCCCAAGTGCTAACACCTGAAAATCAGCACAGCAGGCCCCTCCCCCAGAAGACCAGCTAGAGGGACCAGTGATACTCCCCCGTGTTCCAATACAACTTGTTTTTGGCCACTCTGCACTGAGCAAAATGACTAGAAGGAAAACCTCACTTCAAAGGAAAGAATCAGAAACAGCCCTCTTTCCCACAGAGTTACAAAATCTGGATTACACTTCAATGTCAGAAAGCCAATTCAGAAGCACCATTATACAGCTACTGGTGGCTCTAGAAAAAAGCATTAAGGCCTCACGAGACTTCATGACTGCAGAATTTAGATCCAATCAGGCAGAAATTAAAAATCAATTGAATGAGATGCAATCCAAACTAGAAGTCCTAACGATGAGGGTTAACGAGGTGGAAGAACGAGTGAGTGACATAGAAGACAAGTTAATGGCAAAGAGGGAAACTGAGGAAAAAAGAGACAATCAATTAAGGGACCATGAAGACAGATTAAGGCAAATAAATGACAGTCTGAGGAAGAAAAACCTACGTTTAATTGGGGTTCCCGAGGGCGCCGAAAGGGACAGAGGGCCAGAATATGTATTTGAACAAATCCTAGCTGAAAACTTTCCCAATCTGGGAAGGGAAACAGGCATTCAGATCCAGGAAATAGAGAGATCCCCCCCTAAAATCAATAAAAACCGTTCAACACCTCGACATCTAATAGTGAAGCTTGCAAATTCCAAAGATAAAGAGAAGATCCTTAAAGCAGCAAGAGACAAGAAGTCCCTGACTTTCATGGGGAGGAATATTAGGGTAACAGCAGACCTCTCCACAGAGACGTGGCAGGCCAGAAAGGGCTGGCAGGATATATTCAGGGTCCTAAATGAGAAGAACATGCAACCAAGAATACTTTATCCAGCAAGGCTCTCATTCAAAATGGAAGGAGAGATAAAGAGCTTCCAAGACAGGCAGGAACTGAAAGAATATGTGACCTCCAAACCAGCTCTGCAAGAAATTTTAAGGGGGACTCTTAAAACTCCCCTTTAAGAAGAAGTTCAAGTAACTCTGAACGTGAATGGGCTTAATGACCCCATCAAAAGGCGCAGAGTTTCAGACTGGATAAAAAAACAGGACCCATCTATTTGCTGTCTACAAGAGACTCATTTTAGACAGAAGGACACCTACAACCTGAAAATAAAAGGTTGGAGAACCATTTACCATTCAAATGGTTCTCAAAATATACCCTAAAAACTACAGAACACTTCTGAAAGAAATTGAGGAAGACACAAAGAGATGGAAAAATATTCCATGCTCATGGATTGGCAGAATTAATATTGTGAAAATGTCAATGTTACCCAGGGCAATTTACACGTATAATGCAATCCCTATCAAAATACCATGGACTTTCTTCAGAGACTTAGAACAAATTATTTTAAGATTTGTGTGGAATCAGAAAAGACCCCAAACAGCCAGGGGAATTTTAAAAAAAGAAAACCATATCTGGGGGCATCACAATGCCAGATTTCAGGTTGTACTACAAAGCTGTGTTCATCAAGACAGTGTGGTACTGGCACAAAAACAGACACATAGATCAATGGAACAGAACAGAGAACCCAGAAGTGGACCCTGAACTTTATGCTCAACTAATATACGATAAAGGAGGAAAGACGATCCACTGGAAGAAAGACAGTCTCTTCAATAAATGGTGCTGGGAAAATTGGACATCCACATGCAGAAGAATGAAACTGGACCACTCTTGCACCATACACAAAGATAAACTCAAAATAGATGAAAGATCTAAATGTGAGACAAGATTCCATCAAAATCCCAGAGGAGAACTCAGGCAACACCCTTTTTGAACTTGGCCACAGTAACCGGAGAAGGACAAACAGTGTATGTTCTCATTCATTTGGGGAATATGAATAATAGCGAAAGGGAATATAAGGGAAGGGAGAAGAAATGTGTGAGAAATATCAGAAAGGGAGACAGAACATAAAGACTTCTAACTCTGGGAAATGAACTAGGGGTGGTGGAGGGGGAGGAGGGTGGGGGGTGGGGGTGAATGGGTGATGGGCACTGAGGGGTACACTTGACGGGATGAGCACTGGGTGTTATTCTGTATGTTGGTAAATTGAACACCAATAAAAATTAATTTATAAAAATAAATAAATAAATAAATAAATAAATAAATAAATAAATAAAATAAAAACAGTCCATGGGTAAAAGTAAAAATCAAAAGAGAAATCAGAAAGTATTTTGAATTAAATGAAAGCACAATATATAAAAATTACAGGATACCACAAAAGCAGTACTTAGAAATTTACAGTACTAAACCAGTGGTTCTCAATCAGGGACATTCACTGCCAATCTGGACACATTTGGCAATCTGGAAATATTTTTGGTTGTTGCCAGAGGAGTGCTACTGGCATCTAGTGAGTATTGACCAGGGATACTGCTAAACATCATATAATACATAGGACAGCACCCACAACAAAAAATTATTCAGCTTAAAATGTCAATACTGCAACTATTGAGAAACCCTGCACTCAATGTCTATTTTTTTAAAAAGGCTTACTTAAATCCATGTCCTCAGCTTTCACCTATAGAAACTAAAGGGACAAAGAAAAAAAGGAACCAGTAGCAATCAGAACAGAAAGCAGTAAAGTAGGAAAACAAAGAGAGAAAAGGAAACCAAAAGGTAAATCTTCGAGAGATTAATAACACTGATAAACATGTAGTCATACTAATGGGGGAGATTCAAATGACCAATATCATTCTTGATATCATCATATAGATTCCAGAGACATTAAAAAAGATAATAAAAGAGTATTATGAACAAGTTTATTCTAATAAATCCATGGACACATGGAAAAATACCTTGTAGTCCCAAACTATCACACCTTACTCAAAAAATAGATAACCTAAACAGTCCTATTCCTAACCTATTAATAAAATTGAATTTCTTTTTTTTTAAGATTTATTTATTTATTTATTTATTTATTTATTTACTTATTTTTTTATTTATGATAGAGAGAGAGAGAGAGAGGCAGAGACACAGGAGGAGGGAGAAGCAGGCTCCATGCCAGGAGCCCGACGTGGGACTAGATCCCGGGACTCCAGGATCGCGCCCTGGGCCAAAGGCAGGTGCTAAACCGCTGAGCCACCCAGGGATCCCCCTAAAATTGAATTTCTAGTTAAAAATCTTTCCACAAATGGGACACCTGGGTGGCTCAGCAGTTGAGCATCTGCCTTTGGCTCAGGGCATGATCCCAGGTCCAGGGATCCAGTCCCATATCGGGCTCTCTGTGGGGAACCTGCTTCTCACTCTATGTCTCTCTGCCTCTGTGTGTCTCTCATGAATAAATACATAAAATCTTTGAAAAAAAAATCTTTCCACAAAGACAACTCCTAGGCTAAACAAATTCATTGCCAAATTCCACCAAACATGTAAGAAATCATACAAATTCTATACAAACTCTTCCCCAAAAAACTGAAGAGGGAATATTTTCGAAGTCTGCAATCAGGCTAACATTACCCTGATACCCAAACAAAAACATTACTTGAAAAAGTAAGCTGCAGAACAATATCTATCTTGAGCAGACATCCAAGAATTCTAAACAAAAATTTAGCGAACCAAAATAAACAAAACATTAAAAGAATAATACATCATGATCACATGGAGTTTTTCTAAGAAATGCAGTTACCTAACATTCAAAAATCAATGTAATTCACCTTATTAACAAAATTTAAATGTCCCTGTCAATATTTAAGTTTCCAGCCATATCTTTCCTTCTTTGAATTCAAAGGTTATATACTGAACTGAAATTTTTTTAATGACTTAAAGGTCAAGTAATTTTAAGCATATATATGAGGTGCCTGGGGGCTCAATTGGTTAAGCATCTGCCTTTGGCTCTGGTCATGATTTCAGGGTCCTGGGATGGAGACCCACATCAGGCTTGCTGCTCAGCAGGGAGCCTGCTTCTCCCTCTCCCTCTGCCTCTGCCCCTTCCACCCTGCCCACTGCCCCCCCAACACTTGTGCTTCTCTAACTCCAATAACTAAATAAAATCTTTAAAATACATATACAAAAAAACCTCATTTTTTTTAAAAAAGATTTTATTTATGAGAGACAGAGAGAGAGAGAGAGAGAGAGGCAGAGACACAGGCAGAGGGAGAAGCAGGCTCCACGCAGGAAGCCTGATGTGGGACTCGATCCTGCATCTCCAGGATCAGGCCCTGGGCCAAAGGTGGCGCTAAACCGCTGAACCATCCGGGCTGCCCAAATATTTTAATTAAAATTTATTCAACAAGCATTTATTGAATACCTACCATGCCATGCAGCAATAAACAACAGAGAACAAAAACCCTGCCTCTATGAAGGAGATAAATAGAAAATAAACAGGCAAATTATTTACAGTGGTTTGCTGAGTGGTAAGACCAAAGGATAAATTTTCAGCAAGTTTGCAAACTAGGTGTTAAACACAGCCTTTATTAAAAAATAATTATATAAACATATAAATAAGTTATTTTAAAACAAAGGTAATAAATATTAAAAACTCATCACTTCTTAATCATTTTACTATGTTTTATTACCTATGCTGCTGAAGTTATTTACAACTTTGTCTCTGTATGATGGAAAGTGACATGATGCTGGGTTATTGTACATCCATTCACAATGTCATGTTCAGCGACTTTATGTTGGTGGCTTGAAATCAGCCATGGTGGCAGTATTTACACCATGGAACCTGGCAAGAACTACCAATCATAGGTTGAATGACTGTTTCGTGACTGCCTAGATCTAAGAAATTGATGGACTAAACTCAAAAGTATGTGATGTCTATAATCATTACAATATGAATAGCACCAAAAAATTGAGGATATATTCTTCTATTACTTGAAAACTATTATCCAACTCAGCAAATCCAGTTATATTATTTGAAAACTATTACCCAATTCAGCAAGTTTCTCATGCCACTGATATGTCAGTGGAATGCTGACACATCTTCCTTGTTTCACTTTCACCTTACTTATTAGCACAAACAGAAAGATCAACCATCATTCAAGCTGGAACTATACTCAGAGAACTCGTTGTGAAACATTTACTAGGACACCACTGAGTTGTACCTTACAAGGCCCTGCAGAATGAGATGAACAGGTTAAGAGGGGGATTAGAAGTACTGGAGGCAGTAACAAAGTTTCAAGTAAAGAAAGTAACATTTGAGCAAGGAACTGAAGGAGGTAAAAAAGTGAGCCATGCAAGTAGAATGAGAATTCAAAAAAAAAAAAAGAAAATAACCAGTGCAATCTCCTAAGAGGGTGGCTTGCCTGGAGTACCTGACAAACAGAAAGGAGGTCAGTGTGTTCAGTGCAAAATGAAACAACAGACTAGGAGAGATGAGACCAAATGGGTTACAAAGGGCAAAGTCATACAGGCCCTTACACTGACTTTTAACACTGAGAGAAATGGGAAGCCATTGGAAGGTTCTAAACAGAACTTAGTTTTGCGTTTGGCTGCTGGGTAAGAATGGACTGAAGATTTCCTTTTTAATTCTGTGGTTGAAGCATTCGTTGTTTACAGCATGTTATTTAGACTTCATTCATTTGTGTTCTTTCCAGATTTTTTTTTTCTTGTGATTGATTTCCAGTTTCATACTACTGTGGTCAGAAAAGATGCAAGATAGGATTTCAGTTTTTGTGAATCTGATGAGATTTGTTTTGGGGCCTAACATGATCTACTTATTCTAAAGAATGATCTGGGCATACTCGAAAAGAATGTGTATTCGAGTGCTTTTGGATGGTATGTTGCGAATATATCTGTTAGACCTATCTAGTCCAGTGTATCATTCAAAGCCACTTTCCAGGGCACCTGGTTGGCTCAGTCAGTAGAGCATGCAACTCTTAAACTCAGGGTTGTAACTTTGAGCCCCACACTGGATACAGAGTTTATTTTTAAAAATAGTCTTTAAAAATCAAAAACCATAAAAAAAAACAACAAAAAAAACCAAAAAAACAAAACAAAACAAAGCCACTGTTTCATTGTTGATTTTCTATCTGGATGAACTTTTCACAGATATAAGTGGGATGTTAGACTCCTCTACTATTATTGTATTACTATTGATTTCTTTCTTTATATTGGTTAATAGTTGCATTTTGTATTTAGGTGCTCCCAGGTTGGGTGCATGTTTACAATTGTTATACCCTCTTGTTAGATTGTTTCCTTTCTGATTACACAGTGTTCTTGTCTCCTGATACATTCTTTGTTTTAAATTCTATTTTGCTTACATAAGTATTGCTACCCCAGCTTTCTTTTCACATCAATTTGCATGATAAATTATTTTTTCATCCTGTACTTTCAATCTGCATGTGTCTCTAGGTCTCAAGTGAGTCTTGCAGGTAAACTAGTATAGCTACTGTGGAAGAGTATGGAGTTTCCTTAAAAAGTTAAAAACAGAATTACCATATGACCTAGTAATTCCACTACTGAGTATTTACCCAAAGAAATAGAAAACACTAATTCAAAAAAGATACATCCACCCCTATGTTTACTGCAGCATTATTTACAATAACTATGATATGGAAGCAACCCAAGTGTCCATGAATAGATGAATTGATAAAAATGTGGTATTTATACAATGGAATACTACTCAATCATAAAAAAGAATGAGATTTTGCTTTTTGCAACAACATGGATGCTAGATGATATAAAGCTAAATGAAGTCAGAGAAACACATATATCATATGATCTCACTCATATGTGGAATTTAAGAAACAAAACAAATGAACAAAGAAAAAAGAAGACAAATCTAGACTCTTAAATTGAGAACTGGTAGCTGCCAGAGGGGAGGTGGGGGGGGAGATGGGTGAAACAGATAAAGGGGATTAAGAGTGTACTCAGCATGGTTGAACTGTACACTGAACAGTACACTTAGTTGGTTGAACTTCCAGCTCTTGGTTTTGGCCCAGGTCACGGTCTCAGGATCTGGGGTGAGCCTTGCCTCAGACTCTGTGTTCAGTGGGAAGTGTGCTTGGGATTCTCTCTGCCCCCCCCACCAAATAAATAAATAAATAAATAAATAAATAAATCTTAAAAAAAAAAAGCGTACTTATCATAATGAGCACTGAGTAATGTAAGGAATTGCTGAATCAGTATATTGTATACCTGAAACTAATCTAACACTATATGCTGATTACACTTGAACAGAAAGTATTTTGGAACTAGATAGAAGTAGTGGTTGTTCAACACTGTGAATGTACTAAATACCTCCAAATTTTTTGCTTAACAAAAAAGAAGAATAGATTGATGAGAATAAAAATGAAGGCAAGAAGACAATTAGGAGGCTACTATTATATAATCCTGCAGATGATGGTGAACTGGATTCAAATGGTTATTAACAGATGTGCTCCTGAATCTTATTTCCATAATAGCTCTAGAAAATGCACTATTCACTGATACAGTATCTGTTGAAATCACATTGACTATTTAAATGGGAGAGAGGTGTATGAGACTCCACAATTAATGCTGAAATTAAAGACAATTTTCTAAAAGAAAGTAACAGCAACTGTTTCAAATAGAAGTCTTATCTACAATGACCAAAAAAATCAGCTGAACTGTCATACTTTTCATGACATCATGCTTCACATAATAAATTTCTTCAACACTGCATAAGTATAGAGTATATGAAGGATTTACATGCATATACAGTAATTTGCTCTACACAGGAAGGAACAAAGAACAAGAAGAGACAATAAATTATCAGGTATCCACTGTGTGAACTCCTACTACAGTAGGAGTTTCATTGCAAGCTTACAGATTGTTTAAAAATTAACTATCCCTGGGGTGCCTGGGTGGCTCAGTCAGTTAAGTGTCCAACTCTTGATCTCACCTCAGGTCTTGATTTTACAGTTGTGAGTTCAAGCCTCATGCTAGGCCCCACTGGGTGTAGAGCCCACTTGAAAAAATAATAATAACTGCCCCTAAACCACAGGAAGCTCACATTAAAGGGAAGAGACAAACTAATTATAGGATCAACTCGTGGGATCCCTGGGTGGCGCAGCTGTTTGGGCCTGCCTTTGGCCCAGGGCGCGATCCTGGAGACCCGGGATCGAATCCCATGTCGGGCTCCCGGTGCATGGAGCCTGACTCTCTCTCTCTCTCTCTCTGACTATTATAAAAAAAACAAAACAAAACAAAAAACTCCTAAATGCTCCCTAGAAGATATTACAAATAAAAAAATGGCAAAATAAAACTTCAAATAAAGGAATGCTTTTTAAGTCAATTCTAAGAAAAACTTAATTGGTAAGCAAAAGTTCATCTGACTTGTTATACTCAACAACAAAGAAGGTTAAAATTCCTAAAACAATCATCTTCCGTGGCCAATTCAGTCATGTAAGGTATACCACTAGTATGTCTTTAAGCAAACAAAATTCTCTAAATATAAAGAAGAGTAATTGTTTCACATGCTGAGCCACAAGTTAAAAATGGTCTTATCTATTGGAAAAATGTAATAAAACTAAAAAGACCAAGAATTAATGGCACAGGGCAGCCTGGGTGGCTGCAAAAGCCTTACTTTTTAAAAGTCCAGATTAAGGACTCTGGAAACTATATTTTATACATAAACCTTGTTTATGCCAAACAAGACACTAACCTAACAAAAGAATTTAATCTACAAATGTTTGTGAAAGTTCATCCATCTGAAAATGAAAGATTTGCTACAAATTAGGAGAATATGTGCTACATATATAAACAAAATAGTAGTATCCTAACATTTAAAGAACTTTTAAGAAAAAATAAATCATCAGTTTAAAATAGAATATCAATGCAAAACTGATGCACAAAATAGAAGTATTTCACAAAGAAAAAGAAATGACTAATGAATACATGAAGAAAATACTCAAACCTCTGTAGTATTCAGGAACATGCCAATCAGAACACCCTATGTCATTTTATCTTTTTCCATTTAGCAAACATTTAAGAAACAAACAATAAGATGTGGGGCAATAGGCATTCTTATTCCCTTAATAGAAGCATAAATTGGTGCAACCATTCTGAAAAGTAATTTAGCATGGTCTAGGAAAGTTGAAGACACACATACTCCTACAACTCAGCAATTCTACTTCTAGGTATACATCCCTGAGCAACTCTTACACATGGGCACAGAAAGGTGTACAACATAATGCCTGTGGAGCATTGTTTGTTGTTAGTAAAAGAACAGTAAAAGAACAATAACACTAGAGTCTAATTATCCATTTACAGAAGAAATACAGAATATTCACCGGAATACTACTCAGAAGTAAAAAATGATAACCTCAATAAAAAATAAATCACAAAAAACAAATTAATCAAGAGAAAAAGAAGTAAAAATGAATGGTTTACAGCATATAACATGAATGAATCTCACAATGTTGAAGGAGGAGGGAAATAAATTGCTTATGATTGCTTTATATAGATAGTAACAACAAACACTCAGACAATACTGCCCATGTAATAGCCACTGTACACCATACACTTTGCTTATAATGACTCATTTAATCCTCACAACACCCTTATCAGGTAAATTCTATTTTTCAGATTGTATTTATTTACTTACTTACTTATTTATTTTAGATACAGAGAGAGAAAAAAAGAGAGAGATGGGAGAGGCAGAGGGGGAGGCTGAGGGATAAGCAGACTCTGTGCTGAGTGCAGAGCCTGATACAGGGATTGATCCCATAACCCTGAGATCATGACCTGAGTCAAAACCAAGAGTTTGGCGTTGCCTGGGAGGCTCAGTGGTTGAGCATCTGCCTTTGGCTCAGAGTGTGATCCCGGAATCCGGATTGAGTCCTGGATCACGCTCCTTGCAGGAAGCCTGCTTCTCCCTCTGCCTGTCTTTCTGCCTCTTTCTGTGTCTCTCATGAATAAATAAATAAAATATTAAAAAAAAAACAAAAACAAAAACCAAGAAAGAGTTGGACACTTAACCAAGCCACCCAGATGCCCCAAGTAAATTCTACTTTTAATCTCTATTTCATACATGAAGAAAGAGGCATGGAGAAGTAATATGCCCTAATCACATGATGGCAGAATCATTGGCATGAAAATCTGTGCTCTTAGACCCTTGACATTACAGTCTCTCAAAAATATGCAAAACTAAACAAGATAGTATTTAGGCAGATATACATAATTACCAAAACTATGAAGAAAATAGACAACAATAAACACAATTAAGGGAAATGTTATTGAGGGAAAGAAAGGGGGTCATAATTGGTAAAGATTCATGTGGAGACTTCAAAGTTTTAATAATGCGCTAATTCTTTTTTACTATTTTAATTCCAGTATATTAATATACAGTATTCTATGAGTTTCAGGTATACAATAATTCAACAATTCTATACATTTTATCAGTGCTTATCATAATAAGTATTCTCTTGATTCCCTTCTCCTATTTCACCCATGCCCCCACTGAGCTCCCCTCTGGTAACCATCAGCTTGATTTCTATAGTCAAATCTATTATTTTTATCTTTTATTAATATGTTCATTTCTTTTGTTTCTTAAATTGAACAAGTGAGATCATATGGTATTTGTCTTTCTCTAACTGACTTATTTCACTTAACATTATACCCTCTAGATCCATCCATGTTGTTGCAAATGGAAAGATTCCATTTGTTTTCCTAGCTGAGTAATATTCCATTGTATAAAACACTACATCTTCTTTATCCATTCATCTATTGTTGGCACTTGGACTGTTTCCATAATTTGGCTATTGTGAATAATGCTGTAATAAAAATAGGGGTGTATGTATCCCTCTGAATTAGTGTTTTTGTATTCCTTGGGTAAATACCTAGTAATGTGATTGCTAGATCACAGGGTAATTCTATTTTTAACTTCCTGAGGAACCTCCATACTGTTTTCCACAGTGTCTGCATCAGTATGCATTCCCACCAACAGGGTTCCCCTTTCTCCATATCCTTGCTAACAGTATTTGTTTTTCTTTGTGTTGTTGATTTTAGCCATTCTGACGGGTGTGAGGTACTATCTCATTGTGATTTTGATTTGCATTTCCCTGATGATGAGTGATGTCATCTTTTCATGTGTCTGTTGGCCATCTATGTATCTTCTTTGGAGAAATGTCTGTTCATGGTGTCTTCTGCCCACCTTTTAATTAGATTACTTGTTTTTTGGGGTGTCGAATTGTGTGTGTATTTTTTTTTTAAGATTTATTTATTTGAGAGTGTGAGAGCAGGTGCCTGCATGCAAGCAGGAGATGGGGCAGAGGGAGGAGGAATCCTCAAGCAGACTTCCTGCTGAGCACAGAGCCCAATAGGGGGCTCAATCACAGGGCCCCGAGATCATGACCTGAGCTGAAATCAAGAGCTGGATGCTCAACCAACTGAGCCACCCAGGCTCCCCCAGGTTTTCTATTCTGTTCCATTGACCTTTGTGTCAATATTTGTGCCAGACAATACCATTCTGACGTTTACAGTTTTGTAGCATATCTTGAAACCTAAGTTTGTGATCCCTCTAGTTTTGTTCTTCCTCTACACAACTGCTTCGGCTACTCAGCAGTAGCCGAATTTGGTTCCACACAACTCTACACGAGTTGTAGTAGTTCTTCCTCTACACTCTTCGGCTACTCAGCAGCCGAATTTGTTTCCGCACAAATTTTAGAGTTATTTGTCCTAGTTCTGTGAAAAATGCGGTTGGTATTTTGATAGGGATTGCATCAGTCTGTAGGTTGCTTTGGGTAGTACGGCCGTTATAGTAATATTTGTTCTTCCAATCCATGAGCATGGAATGTCTGTCCCATTGCATTGTGTCATCTTCAGTTTCTTTCATTAGCGTATGATAGTTTTCAGAGTATAAACCTTTCACCTCCTTGGTTAAGTTTATTCCTAGGTATTTTCTTATCTTTGGTGTATTTATAAAATGGGACTGTGTCTTAATTTCTCTTTCTGCTGCTTCATTATTAGTGTGTAGAAATGCAAAAGATTTCTGTATTACTGATTTTGTATCCCATTTATCAGTTCTAGCAGTTTTTTGGTCGAATCTTTAGGGTTCGTTGATCAATTCTAGTAGTTTTTTGGTGGAATCTTTAGGGTTTTCTACATATAGAATCATGTCATCTGCAAAGAGTGAAGTTTTACTTCTTCCTTACTAAAAAGATGCCTTTTATTTCTTCTTGTCTCATTGCTGTAGCTAGGACTTTCAACAGTATGTTGAATAAAAGTGGGGAGAGTGGACATCCTTGTCTTGTTCCTGATCTTAAGGGAAAAGCTCTCAGTTTTTCACCATTGCGTAGGATGTTGGCTCTGGGTTTTTGCATATATGGCTTTTTTTTTATGCTGAGGTGATATTCCCTCTAAACCTGCTTCATTGAGGGTTTTTATCATGAGTGGATGTTGTACTTTGTCAAATGCTTTTTCTGCACCTATTGAAATGATCATGTGTTTTAACCCTTTCTCTTATTGATGTGACGTATCTTGTGGATTGATTTGTGAATAGTGAAGCACTCTTGCACCGCAGGATTAAATCCCATTTGGTTGTGGTAAACGACTTTTTTCATGTATTGTTGGGTTTGCTAATATTTTGTTGAGGATTATTTTGTCTGTGTTCATGAGAGGTATTGGCCTGTATTCCCTTTTTTTTTTTTTATAATGTGTTTATCTGGTTTTGGTATCAGAGTAATGCTGGATTCACAGAATGAATTTGGAAGCTTTCCCTCTTCTTCTGTGTTTTGGGACAGTTTGAGAAAAATAAGTATTAACTCTTCTTTAACTGTTTGATAGAATTCACCTGTGTAGTTGTCTGGTCCTGAATAAAAAATCAGAATTTTTATTACTGATTCAATATCATGGCTGGTAATCAATCTGTTCAAATTTTCTATTTCTTCCTAATTCAGTGTTGGGAGGTTACATGTCTGTAGGAATTTATCCATCCCTTCTAGGTTGTCCAATTTGTTGGTATCTAATTTTTCATAATATTCTCTTATAATCCTTTGTATATCTGTGTTATTGTTATTTCTCCTCTTTCATTTCTGATTTTAAGTCCTCTCTCTCTCTCTCTCTCTCTCTGTTTCTGATGAGTCTGGCTGAAGGTTTATCAGTTTTGTTGATCTTTTTGGAGAACCAGCTCCTGGTTTCATTGATCTGTTCTGGGTTTTTTTTTAAGTTTCTATTTCATTCATTTCCACTCTTTTTATTATTTCCTTCCTTCTACTGGTTTTGAGTTTCATTTGTTCTTTTTCTAGTTCTTTGAGGTGTAGGTTAGGTTGAGATTTTTTTTGTTGCTTCCTGAGATAGGCCTATATTGCTATAAACTTCCCTCTTAAAAATAGCTCTTGCTGCATCTCAAAGATTTTGGACCATTATGTTTTTGTTTTCATTTGTCTCTATGTATTATTTTTTAATTTCCTCGTTGACTTCTTGGCTGACCCTTTCAGTGTTCAGTAGCATGTTATTTAACCTCCATGTATCTGTATTGTTTTTCCAGATTTTTTTTTTCTGGTTGATTTCTAGTTTCATAGTGCTGTGGTCAGAAAAGATGCATGATATGACTTCGGCTTTTTGCATTTGTTGAGACTTGTTTTGTGGCCTAATATGTGATATACCCTGGAGAATGTTCCATGTGTACTCCAAAAGAATGTGTATTCTGTTCTTTTAGAATGGAATGTTCCGAATATATCTGCCAGCTCCATCTGGTCCAATGTCTCATTCAAAGTCACTGTTTCCTTGTTGATTTCTGTTTGGATGATGTATCCACTGATGTAAGTAGGGTGTTAAAGTCCCCTATTATTGGGGACACCTGGGTGGATCAGTAGTTGAGCATCTGCCTTTGACTCAGGGTGTGATCCCAGAGTCCTGGGATCAGGTCCCGCATAAGGCTCCCCAAGGGGAGCCTGCTTCTCCCTCTGCCCTGTATCTCTGCCTGTATCTCTGCCTGTATCTCTGCCTCTCTCTCTCTCTCTCTCATGAATAAATAAATAATTTTTAAAGTCCCCTATTATTGTATTACTATTGATTTCTTCCTTTATATTTGTTATTAGCTGCTTTATATATTTGAGTGCTCTCTGCTGGGTCATAAATTGTTATATCTTCTTGTTGGAGTATTCCCTTCATGATTATGTAGTGTCCTTCTCTGTTTCTTGTTATAGTCTTTGTTTTAAAATCTACTTTGTCTAACATAAGTATTGCTACCCTGGCTTGCTTTCTTTCTTTCTTCTTTTTTTTTTTTTTTTTTAAAGATTTTATTTATTTATTTGACGGGGAGAGAGAGAAAGGGAAAGGGAGAGAGAGCACGTGCCAGATAGCACAAGCAGGGGGAACAGCAGAAGAAGAAAGAGAAACAGGATTCCTGCTGATCAGAGAACCAGATGTGGGGCTCAATTCCAGGACGCTGGGATCATGACCCAGGCTGAAGATAGATCCCTAACTGACTGAGCCACCCAGGTGCCTCCCTGGTATCTTTTCACTTCCATTTTCATGATAAATGCTTTCCCATCCCTTCTCTTTCAATTTGCATGTGTCCTTAGGTCTGAAGTGAGTCTCTCATAGGCAGCATATAAATGGGTCTTGTTTTTTATGCATTCTGTCACCTTATGTCTTTGGAGTGTTTACTCCATTTACATTCAAAGTAATTATTGATAGGTATGTACTTAATGCCGTTTTGTTACTTATTTTATGGTTGCTTTTGTAGTTCTCTGTTCCTTTCTTCTCTTGCTATCTTCTCTCATGGTTTGCTAGCTTTCTTTAACAATATACTTGGATTTATTTCTCTTTATTTTTTGTATATTTATTGCTGGTTTTTGATTTGTGGTTATCATTAGGTTTGTAGATAACCTCTTAGGCACATAACAATCTATAGTAAGTTGATGGTCACTTAAGTTTAAAAGTATTCCTTACTACCCACCCCCACCATGTCTTAGGTATATGGTGTCATACTTTGCATCCTTTATTTTGCAAATCCCTTGATGATTTTTAAAGATATACTTAATTTTACTGCTTTGGTCCTTCCTACTTTTACTCCTGCTTATGGTCTTTCCTTTCCGCTCAAAGACTCCCATTTAACATTTTTTGTAGGGCTAGTTTAGTGATCATGGATTCCTTTAACTTTTGTTTGGGAAACTCTTTTATCTCTCCTGTTCTGAATAACAGACTTGCTAGAAAGAGTATTCTTGGCTGGGTTTTTTTTTTTTTTTTTCCTCCTTTTAGCACTTTAAATATATCATGCCATTCCCTTCTGGTCTGCAAAGCTTCTGAGGAAAAATCAGCCGAAAGCATTATGGGGTTTCCCTTGATTGTGGCTATGTTCTTTTCTTTCCTGCCTTTAAAATCCTCTCCTTATCACTCCTTTTTGCCATTTTAATTACTATGTATCCTTCGTGGGTTGATTTTGTTGGGGGCTCTCTGTAACTTCCTGGATCTGGATTTCTGTTTCCTTCCCCACATTTGGGAAGCCATCAGCTATTATTTCTTCAAATAAATTTTCTGTCCCCCCTTTCTCTTTCTTCTCTTTCTGGGATCCCTATAATGCAAATGTTAAGTAATGTTCTTAAGCTGAGCTGGAGATGCACACGTTCTCATTTCATTATGCTCTACACCCTGCATTATATTCTTTTGGATATATCAAAGACTTTATAATTCTTTTGGGTATATAAACTATTTTATAATTTCAATTAAGTGGAAAGCAAGTCATATAAAATCCTTCCTGAAACTGAGGATAGAATTGGCAAGTATAGAAACATAAATACATACTCACACATAATCAAGAGACATCTAATAAACAGTAAAAAAAATAAATCACTGGGGCATCTGGGTGGCGAAGTCAGTTAAGTGACCAACTCTTGGTTTCAGCTCGGGTTGTCAGATCAAGTCCCACATTGGGGCACCACTCAAGTGTTGAGTCTGCTTCAGATTCTCTCTCTCTCTTTTTGCCCCTCCCACTTGTGCTCCCTCTCTCAAATAAATACATAAATCTTAAAAAAGAAAAAAAAAGAAAAACCACACATAGTTATAAAAGTCTCACTTCTATTAAAAAAAAATAATAAAGTCACTGAAATTTAGTCTGTCCAGCCAAAATCTGGAATGGATCAAAGGCTTTTGAATGGCCTTTATGGTTAGAACTCTTAGAGAAATGGGAACTTTTCTTCTAGAGCCTTTTTCCCCCTCCTACATTATATTTGTTTGCTTTTCTTTGTTCTATAGTCACAACTCCATCTCTAACTTTTATATACATTTATATACAAGAGGGGCCTCTTGTATATAAATTGTAAGGAAGAATGGACAAGAATATGCTTTAGAAAGTTTACTATGAAAAAATAATCAACAACCCAAAACTATAGCACAAATTTTATATACATAGGAGATATGAAAGACACACTCAGGAAACTTGATCCTGACATTAAGATTGTTTCCTTATAAGAAAAACAAACAAAAGAACTAACTTAGCCGAAATGGTAAAATTACTCTGATTTTTACAATAGCATTAATTAGCTCCAAATGTAGTAATTTATAAACTAAAATATAAAACCATAGGTATCATTTTGAACACATGAAAAACAAAAGTAAACTCATGTATTTCCTTAGATTAGCTCAACTTCTTTTTTTCAGGAGACTCTAATCTCACAGGGTTATTTTAAAGATAGCACTAGGGATGCCTGGGTGGCTCAGTGGCTGAATGTCTGTCTGCCTTTGGCTCAGATTGTGATCCCAGGTCCCAGGATTGAGTCTCACATCAGGTTCCCCGCAGGGAGCCTGCTTCTCCCTCTGCCTATATCTCTGCTTCTCTGTGTCTCTCATGGAAAATAAATAAAAATCTAAATAAATAAATAAATAAATAAATAAATAAAGCACTAAAAGCAAAAGTCACATAAATGCAAAATTATATTGGGAATACTTTAAATCATCCATATAGTATTACACTATCTTGCAATAAATCCAACACAACCAGAGATTTTTCCTAGTATGGAACAGTTTGCTACTTTCAACTGAACACAGTTAAAGTAGCTGGCTTATGCTTAGGAGCTATGCCATGAGAAAAGCATCTACCTAGTACCACAATCACATAGCATCCTTATACTATGGTAGGCACAAAAACACTGTAGAGAAGAAAATCATGGAATAGAATGGCAAAAAGAATCTAAATTTAATTGCTTTTTTTTTTAATTAAGATTTTATTTATTTGACAGAGAGAGAGAGCACAAGAAGGCAGAGCTGCAGGCAGAGGGAGAGGGAGAAGCAGGCCCCTCGCTGAGCAGAAAGCCTGACATGGGCCTGATCCCAGGACCTTGGGATCATAACCTAAGTAAGCCAAAGCAGATGCTTAACCAACTGAGTCACCCAGGTGCCCCAATTTAACTGCTTTTAACTCTTTTATTTACTATTCCCTAAACAAGGATGGTTGAATGTGAATATATACAATTCTACTGTATTATTCCTCACATTTGTATTCCAGAATTCTATAGGGAAAGTTATGAGAAAAAAATGCATGATTGTCCATCTGCCAAAAATATGTTTTTGTTCACTCACTAAAATTTAAGCTAAAAATGCTGTATTAAACCATCATTACCTTAAAGTAGAATATTGTACCACAAGCATAAAGTTTTCATTTTTGGATTTTTCTTTCTTTGGTTTCTATTTCTTAGGATGTGTAATGTGCTTTCAAGTTATAAATGACATTTAGAGTGAAGAAAAACCCGTCTTTCAAAATTTTTAAAGATTTTATTTATTTAAGAGAGAGAAAGAGTGTGAGCTAGAGAGGGAGAGTGAGTGAGGGAAGAGAAAGCATGAGTGAGGGGTAGAGGAAGATGGAGAAGAAAACTCCCTGCTGAGCAGGGAGCCCAACACAAGGCTTGATCCCAGGGTCTTGGGATCACGACCTGAGCCAAAGGCAGATACTCAATCACTGAGCGCCCCGGTGCCCCCTCTGCCTTCCTCATTTTAATCTTTCCACTCATCTTGCCCACAAAATTCTTTCTTTGGTCTTGATATGTGGCTTCTTTATTCACTCTTGAGAGAGAGTAAGGGAAAACTAGAGCTTCATAAAATTAGGAAAGAACCTATCTACTTAAAACTGCAGTCAAAGGTGGTTTAAAAAAACTGAAACTGTAATATTAAAGAAACATTTTTTAAAAAGCTTTCTGAGAACTTTGTCTTTCAGTTAGTTATGCAACCAATTTTATCTTTTAGTTGATCTCCTGCCTTTGAATTGAGAAAACAATTGGTGAACTGAATTTGCAATTCAGCTATCTTCACCTTTGCCTTTTAAGGCATGTTAAGACTTAACATAAAACTATACATGACCGCCCCTAAAAAAAGTACCATCACCCCTAACCCCACAATACAAATATACATGAGTGACTTCATTAAATGTTATTCCTTCAAGAATTAAACCTTCACTTATAAAACAAAATGGTTTTCCTCTGATATAGCAAGGACTGATTTAGCAAGGAACATCCTGATGAAAAAGGGCAGAATTGCTGAGAATGCTAGCCTACTTTTACATTGACTTCCCTCCTCTAAGCATCTGTTAAGTGTGGGATGAGAAAAAGGTGCTGGAATCTGGAGAGGCAGACTAGAATAAAAATATATTTGGTTCCAAGATTTTAAAAAAGAGAGACAGAAATGTCACTGGAAAAATTATAGAAATAAGAAGGTTAAAAACAGCTCTGCTTTACTGACAAATAACTTCACATATTTTCTGTATACATCATCTCTTCAATTCTTTAACTCTCTGATCTGACTCCCTTTCCCTCACAATCCTCTCTCCTTATCCAAGCCATTAACACAAGACTTGGAAATCGGTCCATGGCTCTTTATCTCTACCACAGTCCAAAACAACTTTGCCTCTTATCTGACTAGTTATAAGCCTTCCTCTGATCAACTGTGTACAAAGTAGTCAGTGTAATTTTTTACAATGTAAAATGGATCATAGCACTGCATAACAGTTCCATGGCTTTCTAACACATGTTCAAATTAAATTCAAACTCTCAGCACTTGAGAATTCAGTATGGCACAATAATTCAACATTGCCCAAGAAAAAAGTGCTCGGTAGAGAGCCCAGCAGACCATAAATGCTGAGTAAATGTTAGCATATTAAGGTATAGCTCCTGACTGCCTCTCTTGCCTTGAGGTGACACTCTCCCCAGCTATGAGCCTTTCAGTTACCTAAAAGCTCTTTCCCACTTGGGGCCTGCTATTTATTTACCTCTGTCTGTAATGCTTTTCTCTCAGACTTCACTAACTTCTGTCTTGCACTCATACATCAAGTCTCAATCTAAATGTCTTCCCGTTGATGAAGGCTTCTTTTTTCTTCTTTGTAAATGCTATTCTCTGTTATTCTATATTGTACTACTCTTTTTATTTCCTTCACAGTGCTTATATTTTGTAAATTTTTTTGTTTCATTGGTTAAATTCTTGAACATTACCAGATGACTGAGCTTCAATCCAATAAATTCTCTAACTTGCTTAATGTATAAGAATCAATGGATTCTCTTCTTTCTATCCAAAAACATAAGTATACCTCCTCTTACCTACAAGCTAAAAAATTGGTCACTAATATAAATATGCCACAGCCCACGCTATGATTCATTATATGTACACACTTCCCTTAATTGTTAAATAAATAAAACTCTGTGTTCAACAACATATTACACTAAGTGCTGGAAGAAGAGGAACCACGATGAGAAGCTAAAGATTATTTCCACCCTTAAGGTCTTGAATGACATTAAGTGTAGGATAGGAAAGACAAAAAAAAAAAAAAGAGGAGCATTTCAAGTAGGGGATGGGGCAGAATGAACAGTCATGATATATACGTAAAAATGTATACTTCACCAAAACTAAGATATCAGAGATTGCAAGATATGTTGCACTAAGAAAAAGATTCTGCCAACATTAATTTTTTTGCCAACATTAATTATTAATAGTTCATTAACTGTGAAATATCATCAGTCGTAAGATGCATACCAATATGAAGGATGGATCCCAGTTTCAGAGATATTGAATTGTAAGGAAAAGAGGAAGAGGAGAAAGGAGAAGAGAAGAAGAAAAAGAAGGGGAAGAGAAGAAAAATGTTATTAATGTAAAACCAGTCTTCTTTTTTTTTTTTTAAGATTTTATTTATTTATTCATGAGAGACACAGAGAGAGATAGAGAGAGGCAGAGACACAGGCAGAGGGAGAAGCAGGCTCCATAAAGGGAGCCCAACATGGGACTCGATCCTGGGTCTCCATCCTGGGTCTCCAGGATCACACCCGGGGCTGCAGGCAGCGCTAAACCGCTATGCCACCGGGGCTGCCCTAAAACCAGTCTTCTAAGAGTCTCAAAAAGTCTCAATGATATGGAATATTAGTTATTCACTGAAGTTTCTGATCAGGAAGAGGAGAAAAAAACCCTAAAAAGAGTTCATAGAGCAACCCATACTTTTTAAATTGTTTTCATTTGCCTTGCATATCTTTGCCTTTCCCCTTATTTTTAGTTTTTTTTTTTTAATTTTTATTTATTTATGATAGTCACACACAGAGAGGCAGAGACACAGGCAGAGGGAGAAGCAGGCTCCATGCACCGGGAGCCCGACGTGGGATTCGATCCCGGGTCTCCAAGATCGCACCCTGGGCCAAAGGCAGGCGCTAAACCTCTGCGCCACCCAGGGACCCCTATTTTTAGTTTTTCTAAATCACTTTGTACACCTCTTATATACAGCATAGACTTGAGTCTTGCTCTGTGATCCAAACTGAAAATCCTGGGTTTTTTGAAAACTGTGTTAAATATAATTTAAAAAAATATTTTAAAATCCATGTACTTCAAAACTCCTAATTGACTTGTGAATCATAGGCTGTGGCCTTAAAACGCAAGTATAAAAAAAAAAAAAAAAAAGCAAGTATAGGGATGCCTGGGTGGCTGGGTGGTTGAGCGCCTGACTTTGGCTCAGGGCCTGATCCCAGGATGCCGGGATTGAGTCCCACGTCGGGCTCCCTGCATGGAGCCTGCTTCTCCCTCTGCCTGTGTCTCTGCCTCTCTCTCTCTGTGCTCATGAATAAATAAATGAATAAATATGAATAAATAAAATCTTTAAAAATATATTAAAATATAAAAAAGTATAACTGAAAATTATAATAGCAAATTAAAAATATTAAATACATATAGTAAAAATAATGAGGGGTGCCTGGGTAGCTCAGTCAGTTAAGCATCTGACTCTTGATTTCGGCTTAGGTCACAATCTAGCGATTGTGGGATCAAACCCTGTGTTGGCCTCTATGCTAAGCATGGAGCCTGCTTGGGATTTTCTCTCTCTCCCTCTCCCTCTGCTCCTCCTCCTTTAAAAAAAAACAGTAATAATAATAAAAATATTCCATCTCAAACCTCATGAGCCACTTATAAATGTATAGCTTTAAATGCTTAGAGGCGTGCCTGGGTTCAACTCAGGTCACGGTCTCAGGCTGGATGGAGCCCACATCGGGCTCCACACTCCAGCAGAGTCTGCTTGTCCCTCTCCCTCTGCTCTTCCTCCCATCCCTCACCGTTCACTAGCTCGCTCTCCCTCAAATAAAAATAAGTAAAACTTTTTTTAAAATGCTTATGTTAAAAAAAAAAAATGCTTATGTTAGAGTGATCTTGAGCCTTCAGGAGAAAGATAGTAAGTCTCTGGAAGTTGAGTATTCTGTGTGGTGTACAAGGAGGCCAAGCTCTGTTTCTCCAAATTCCAGTGGTCAGATATGCTCATGTTTCAGCATTTCTCCCGGAACCTGCCCCAGGATGGTATAGAACACAGTACATTCACCTGTCACCCAACCACTATTCTGGTTCTAAGGCTGCATCTCTCCACTGGACTGGTGAAAGAGTTGTCAGTGTTTTGCTCCTGGGCCTAATTCCAGCTGCTTATTTGAAACTGGCTCTGCAATGGACTACTCCCTGCCTGCAGCCCTCACTCTCCACAATCACTGGTGCCTTGACAAGTGATTACTATGTTCAAGGGGATGCTTTGCAGAAAGCAAATGCAGGTATTTTGGCATTCTCAGCTTTAACCTTTGCTGGGCTTTGTTATAGTCAACTATCAAGATGTGGGCCAGGCTAGGGAAACTCTGATCTTTTTGACTTAATACCTTGAAAACTGATTGTACATCTCTTAGCCTCTGCTCTATCATGCCATTCAACTTGCAATAAGGAAGAAATAACAGGGACACCTGGATGGCTCGGGTTGAGCATCTGCCTTCATCTCAGGGCACAATCATGGGGCCCAGGATCAAGTCCCACATCCAGCTCCTTGCAAGGAGCCTGCTTCTGCCTTATGTCTCTGCCTCTTTCTCTGTGTCTCATGAATAAACGAAACCTTAAAAAAAAGGGGGGGGGGAGATAACAGCTAAGTCCATTGATGAGATAAACCTCTTCTCCTAATCACCTGGCTATTTTTTAGAATTTAGTCTTTGAGGAAAAGGTTTAAGAGGAATTGTATTTGCACCCAGAAATTTGGAGACTGGGTGCCTTACTCTGATGAGTTTACGGGGTTGTCTCTCAGCTTCTCACAAGACTCACAGCATAACTATTATGTATGAGCTTTTATCTGTTAGTTTATCAAATTCTAAAAGAGAATTCAGTTTTATTACTATCAATACCTGATCAAACTTCTGTATTTGTCCTGGGAATGACAGAGAAAGGGAAAGCCTGTTAATTCATAAATAAGGACTTAATTATTATTATAATAAGAAATAAATAAATAAATTTATTATAAGAAATAAGAAATTAATGGTTAATTTTTGAAAATTTCCCTCTGTCCAGTCATACCAGTTACTGATGGTTATGTGTCCTAGGCAAACTTTAAAATTAGGAAATACTGATATTTCACACATTAACTTCTAAATCCTACAAAGAAGAAGAACCTGGAAAGCTTCTGAGTATAGAGAAGTTCAATGTAGGGAAGAGGTCCCCTCATAGATGTATCAGAGTACTATAGATTCTAAACCAAGACTTAATCCTCAAATGTGTTTACTTGTTCTAAAATAATATCTACAAATACAAAACTAAGTAATAAACTGTTATTTTCCCACTGTCGAAATCTGATGTTAAAATGTATTCTATGAAAGTAGTTAAAAAAATAAAATGCTATATAATAAAAAATCAAAATAAAAAATATAAATAACTAAAAATGATTGTTAGAAAAAAGCCTAACAATTGGTGAGCTAAGCATCTATCTGAAGGAGTCAGAAAAAGAAAAAAGAAAATCCAAAGAAATTAGAATAAAATTCTACTTCCAGTAACACATTAAGCTAGATTATTCACCCAATTCTCTCACTGAAAACAGCTAAAAGTGATGGGTAAAATTTTATTTCAAAAAATATTAAAAACACTGAAGAGATGACAAGATCAATAAGGAATAACCAGAACAAAATCTATGAGAAAGCAGAAACTCAGAGATAAGTGGCACAATGAAATAGTTTTTATCTTGTATACATCTGCCTAACTCATCAAGTTAAGCTTCAATTTTGATAATCTCTTGGGAGAAAAGAGAAATCAAAGAATAAGACCTACCCAACATCGAAAATCTAACAGGAGACTCTCCATAAAACTGGGCCCCCCCCATTCACTCTTCTCCTGAGTATGAAACTTTTGAATGGGGCCCCCCCCCGCCCCCCCCCATTCAAAAGTTTCATACTCAGGAGAAGAATGAATAGGAAAAGTAAGCCCAGTCCATCCCTTCATCACCAAAGGACAAGCAAATTTGTCCTAATGCAGAAGATAACAAGGATTCCTAAGAGGTTGTAAAGAGGAGCAAGCCCACATGCATATTTGCAATCCAAAGTCACCCCATTAGTGTAGCCTAAAACCTTAAGGGATAAATTCAGTCACCAAATTGCAGTACCCTGAGGTTTTGGAGAGGGGCAAAGAGAACTAAAGGTTCTTTCTTTTTCTTTCTTTCTTTCTTTCTTTCTTTCTTTCTTTCTTTCTTTCTTTCCTCTTTCTTTCTTTCCTCTTTCTTTTCTTTCTTCCTTCCTTCCTTTCTTCCTTCCTTCCTTTCATTCGTTCATTCATTTTTGACAGAGAGAGAGAGAGAGGCAGAGACACAGGAGGAGGGAGAAGCAGGCTCCATGCTGGGAGCCTGACGTGAGACTTGATCCTGGGACTCCAGGATCACGCCCTGGGCCAAAGGCAGGAGCTAAACTGTTGACCCACCCAGGGATCCCCTAAAGGTACCCTCTTAAAGCAATGTGTTTCCTTCTTGGGCTCCAGAGAAGAACCATAAATATTTTTTCCAGGGAAAATAAGCAATTTACAGTAAAAGTCTCACCCAGGACAAATAAAAAGAAAACCTATACCTAGGCACAGTATACAAAACTTTAGAAAACTAAAACTAAAGAGTTCAAAAGCAGCCAGAGGTTTAAGAAAAAAAAAAAGGACACATTCACTTAAGTGAACAACTATTAGGTAGCCAATTTATCAAGAGCAACAATGGAAACCAAAACAGAGTGGAATTATTTCTTCCAGTAACTACAAAAATACTGCCAGCCCATAATTTTATACCTAATGAAATATCTATCAAAAAAAGTGATATAGGCTTCAGACAAAATAGCTGAGAGTTTACTACAGAAAATCCTACTAAAGAGAATTCTAAAGAAAAAGAAATTCTCCAAAAAAGAAAGAAGTGATCCAAATGGAAAAACCTGAAATTCCGGAGGAATCAAGAGCACACAAAGTTGGAACGGACATCAAATTCAGAGGTTCACTGTCACCGTTTTCTGCCATATAGACTGAAGAATAGAAAAGGCAGTTGACAACAAGAAAAGAGGAAGACTCAAAGGAAAGAGAAATAAAGTCCCAGTAAGCACTGTAAGCCCCTGGGTCCTGATGTTCTCAAGTTCTACTGAAATCCTGTTCTGAAAATATGAGATACCCTAAAGTCCCTACATTAGATTCTGCTTTTCACTTAAAAGGTGTGTAAAGGAGGGCAGCCCAGGTGTCTCAGTGGTTTAGCACCACCTTCAGTCCAGAGCCTGATCCTGGAGTCCCGGGATTGGTCCCACGTCAGGCTCTCTACATGGAGCCTGCTTCTCCCTCTGTGTCTCTGCCTCTCTCTCTCTCTCTCTCTCTCTCTCTCTCTCTCTCTCTCTCTCTGTTTCTCATGAATAAATAATTTTTTTTAAGTGTGTAAAGGAGAAAGGCCAAAAATTAATGAAACAGAAAACATATAGAGAAAATCAAAGTCAAGCATGGGTTTTTGATAAAGCTAAGAAAATTTATAAACCCTCTAATATAATTGATGAAGGAAAATAGAAGTCACAAAAAATATTAGGAATAAAAAAGAAATACTAAGCAGAAATTTAAAAGATAAGGAAAAAATGCTTTGAACAACTTTATGCCAAATACTTTAAAAACCCAGACAAAATGGATGGATTCCTGAAAAATTTTTTTCTAAAAACTGCCCTAACTAGAAACAGAAATTTTAAATAAAACCATTTAGAAAACTGAATACATACCTCCAAAAAAAAAAAAAAATACTAAGCCCACACACTCTCCCCACAATACTAAGAGTTGAACAGAAGTTCAACCAAACTTTCAAGAAACAGATCATTCCAGTCTTACATAAACCCTTAGAGGAGGCAGGGCAGTAGGAAGAAATAGTTCCCAATTCATTCTTTGAGGCCAGTATAATCTGAATACCAAAATCAAACAAAGATAACATAAGAAATAAAATTATAGGCCAATATCACCTATGAACATAGATGTAAATATCCTAAATGAAATAATAATAAACTAAATCTACTTGTATATGAAAAAAGACCAACATATTAAGTTTGGTTCATTCCAGCAATGCAAGGGTTAATTTAACATTTAAAAATCTAATAAATTTTGAGGCACCTATGTAGATCAGATGATTAAGAGTCTGCCTTCGGCTCAGGTCATGATCTCTGGGTCCTGGGATCAGGGCTCCATATTGAGCTCCCCAAGTGGGGAGTCTGCTTCATCTCCTCTCCTGCCTCTCCCCTCTGCTTGTGTGCTCTCTCTCTCTCTCTCTCTCAAATGAATAATGAATACATAAAATCTTTTTTAAAAAAATTTTTAATTAAAAAAAAGAAAATCTAAAAAAAAAAGAAAGAAAAGAAAATCTATGTCATTCACTACCTTAACAGAATACGGAAGAACTACCATATATGATTCCTCTCACAAGTACAGAAAAACTGTCTGATAAAATTTATTTATTTTTTTTTCTGATAAAATTTAATACTCATTCTTCTAATTGTCACACCAAAAAATAGCCAACTAGCAACAGAAAGGTCTTTAACCTATAGAGTATCAAAAATCTACAGCAAACACTATTCTTAATGGTAAAACATAAGAAGCGTTTGCTTTTAAAAATTAAGTGCAGCATTAGGAATGCCTACTATTAACACTTGTTTTGAATACTGTACTGGAAATCCTAACTAGCACAGTAAGGCAAAAAGAGAAAAGATGTAAATTTTGGACAGGAAGACACAATTTGCATTCAAAGTATTTTAACAAAACAATTTAGTAAGGTGACTGAACACAGACCTATATTCTATACCAAAAAAAGCTTATATCAGCAAATAAAAATGGAAAGAAAAGAGGAAAAATATACTATTTACAGTAGTAACAAGAAATAAGTTATCTAATAATTCAAAGAGAAGACATGAGAGAGTTTTATGAAGAAAAAAGAAAAAACTTTGCTGAGAGATATTTTTAAATATTTAAATAACTAGAAATATACCATGTTCAAGGATAGGAAGGCTCAGTATGATAAAGAGAATTAAATGCATGTGTACATTAAAAGTTATAAAGATCTTTAAAAAATAAGTTACAGAGATCTTAGGCCCATATATAAGTCATTTTATTTGTTTATTTTTTAAAGATTTTATTTACTTGAGAGACAGAGAGATAGTACAAGCAGGGGGAAGAGCACAGGGAGAGGGATAAGCAGACTCTCAGGTGAGCAGGGAGCTGAAAAAGGAGCTTAATCCCAGGATCTAAGCCAAAGTCAGATGCTTGAGGGACTGAGCCACCCAGGTGTCCTAGAAGGCAAGTCCTATTTTAAAATAACAGCTTTGGAATATTTGTGTAACTTGACTCCAATCACTTCCATTTATGAGTATTTTTGCAATTGTTATAGACTTCTTGGTCACTAATTACAGACATTTTACTTTAAATTGTAGTAATAGTGGATATAGCACTTTAAAATTCTTACAGTTGCAATAAAGAAGTATGATTGAAGAGTACATGATCAGTCCTAGCTGAATGTGCTATGGCCTCCACTGGATCAAAGAACAATCACTGTGCACATTCAACACAATGTAAGTTCTGATAACTATTGCAAGTGATAAGATGTTGCCAACATTTTACATAACACATAAGGTTTGGGTTCTTGGTAATCACATGTGAACATTTCCAAAATATCTTCTTAAAAACCATCTAAAAATGTAAACATTTATTCTGAATATAAATTGCATCTATAAGAGAAAAACAGACAAAACACATTCATAATACAATGATCATATGGGGCTCAAAGGGTATCTACAGCAGACTTATGTATGGTCATTGTACATAAAATACACTTCTACATGTGAAGTCCATAAGCAGTTGCCTCATTTGCTCTACCACAGATTTGAAATTGATCAAATGTATGATTTTCCTTAGGTCTAACTTTTTCAAATTTAATTTTGGTTTATGTGAATTTTGTGATATTTTATATTGCTGCTTAAACTTTCCTTATTTAATTTCCTAGAATTAGAAATAATGATCATTTGTTTTACTAACTGCTACAACATAATAATACTGACAGCTAACATTAATTTATTAATTGCTTAATGTGTGGCAGGCACTAATAGAAGTGCTTTTGTACATATTAAATAATTTAATCTTCACAACAACTTTACCAGGAGGATAATATTACTCTCACCATTTTACAGGTAGGAAAACTGAGGTAGAGAAAAAGTTAAGTCACTTTCCCAATGTCACACAAGTAAGTGGAAAGCGTAGGGATTCATACCCAGGAGTCTGTCTCCAGAGCCCAGACCCTCAATTACTATGTTACACCTCTTTTCAGAATGTTTAAAAGACACATAAAATTGTCACAGACAAAAAAAAATCACCATTAAGAAAATTACCAGTAACAGTTAAACAACAGTTAAGCATTATTAATAGCAATACAATTTATCACATGTTGATATTTAACAGCTATTTCAAAGTTTCATGGCTATAATTAAGTTTTGAAGTTGGACAGACCTGGCTCTGAATCTTGGTTGTGCCCTTTACAAGCTGTGTGACTTTGGACAAGTTTCGTAACTTCACCAAGCCTCAGTTTCCTCATCTGTAAAATGAGAATAATAAACATCTCACAAAATTGTTGTTAGTAACATAATTACTGCTACATTACACTGATCAAGTAATTCCAAGCAAAACACAGGTACACAAAATACAAAGAGGAGGTTCTCAATTTCCCCCAGAAAACAGAACTTTATTCTAATGACATAAAAAGAGCCTGCTTCTCCCTCTGCCTGTGTCTCTGCCTCTCATGAATAAATAAAATTTAAATAATTAATTAAAAAGACCACTCCAAGTTACCGTAGAAACTATAAAATCCACACACTACTGTAGAGCCACAATCTCCTCTAATTCATAACAAATAATTCCCCTAGATACAAGTCAAATGCCTAAGAGGTAAATTACTGAATCTTTGAAAGATAAAATACTGTATACACACAAAGAAAGAGACAAACGGAATAGACATTGTTGTTTGCTGACAACTCCCACAAATTTCATTCCACACGTATCCTTTCTAAGACTGGTAGTAAGTATTCAAGAGCCCTAAAACACGAAGAGCTATGTCAACAAGCAGTGATTTCGGGCAATGGTAGGAAGGAATTTTTATAAGAAAGAAACAAACAAACAGACATGGCATCAAAGCAAGGTAGACCCTATTGTTAGCACCAAGGAATGGTTATTCCACTTATAACTAGCATTTCACTGGTCACACAAGTTAAACTGTCACTATTATTGCTGACTTTAAAATCTCAATTTTACAATGAATAAACATATTTATATCAATATCTGCATTTACCAATAAATTATGTATAACTATTTGTGATAAGGTTGTTTACCTAAAGGGAATAGGGTTTTTCTGTGATTTTTTTGTGTGAGAGAGCACGAGCAGGGGGAGGGGCAGAAGAAAGGGGGAAAAGCAAGCTCCCCTCCTGAGCAGGGAGCCCCAGCCCTGGATCCCAGGACACTGGGATCAGGATCTGAGCCAAAGGCAAATGCTTAACTGACTGAGCCATCCAGGTGGCTCACTTAATAATACATTATAAAAACCTTTTATTTTTGGGGAGCCCGGGTGGCTCAGCAGTTTAGAGCCCTCTTCAGCCCAGGGCATGATCCTGGAGACCCAGGACTGAGTCTCATGTCAGGTTCCCTGCACGGAGCCTGCTTCTCCCTCTGCCTGTGTCTCTGCCTGTGTCTCTGTATCTCTCATGAATGAATGAATGAATGAATGAATGAATGAATGAATAAATAAATAAATAAATAAATAAATAAATAAATAAATAAAAGCCCATGTCAACTATACTCAAAAATATTTAAGAGTAATAAAAATAAAATTTAAACCCCAGATACAGACGCACATAAATACAGTAACTGATCTTTCATAAAACAACAAAGGCAATACAATGGAGAAAATACAGTCTTTTTAACAAACAGTACTAGAAAAACTAGCAAAGAAAAAAAATAATTTAGACATAAAGACTAAACACCCTTCACAAAAATTAACTCAAAATGGATTATAGGCCTAAATATAAAATGCAAAACTATGAAACTACTAGAAGATAACATACGAAAAAACCTAGATCAAGTATAATAATGAATTTTAAATGCAAGACCAAAGGCATGTTCTGTCAAAAAAATACTTGAGGAATTGGACTTCCTTAAAATTAAAAACCTCTGCTTGCCATAAGACACTGTCAAGAGAATGAGAAGAAAAGCCACAGAATGGAAGAAAATATTTGCAAAAGACACATGTGATAAAGGACTATTATCTTAAATATACAAAGAACTCTAAAAATTTAGCGATAAGAAAACAAATCAATTTAAAAATGGGCAAAGGACTTGACAGTTATCTTGACAAAGATATACATGTGGCAAAAAAAACATATAAAAGGTGCTCAACATCATATGTCATTGAGGAACTACAATTACAAGATACCACTACATATGTACTACTAGAATGTCCAAAATCCAAAACACCGACAGCACCAAAATCTGGCAAGGATGTGGAGCAAGAGCAACTTTTATTCATTCTTAGCGGGAATGCAAAAATGGTACTACCACGTTGGAAGATAGTTTTGCAGTTCTTTAAAAACTCAACATACTGGGATGCCTGGGTGGCTCAGCAGTAGAGCATCTGCCTTTGGCCCAGGGCGTGATCCTAGATTCCGGGGGTCGAGTCCCATGTCAGGCTCCCTGTATGGAGCCTGTGTCTCGTCTCGTCTCCTCTTCTCTCTCTCTCTCTCTCTCTCTCTCTCTCTCTCTCTCTCTCTCTCGTGTCTCTTATGAATAAATAAAATCTTAAAAAAAAATCTTGTTTGCAAAAGGTACCTAATATATTTGTACTGAATAAATAACTAAAATAAGTAACTAGGGACAGAAGGTCAATTAGAGTCACAACAATTATCACAACAGAATTGGGGGAAAAAAGCAAAAAAAAAAAAAAAAAGGCAAAAAACAATAACAACACAGGATGCCTGGGTCACTCCGTGGTTGGTTGAGCGTCTGTCTTGGGCTCAGGCTGTGATCCTGGGGTCCTGGGATTGAGTCCCACATCATGCTCCCCATGGCAAGCCTGCTTCTCTCCCTCAGCCTATGTCTCTGACTCTGTGTCTCATGAATAAATAAAATCTTTTTAATCTTTTAATAAACTATCTTTAAAAAATAAAAAAATAAATAAAAACAAAAGAAAATGCTTAATAAGGCTTATAAGGAGCTTGGCATAATTTTGTGCTTGCCCATCAGTCAAAGTACACTGGCTTTCTTTGATACCTTAAACCTATTATGCCTCTTTTTACCTTAAAGTCTCTTTAGTCCATAGTTTTAACAATGCCTTACTTTTCCTTAATTTTACTCATCCTTAAGAGCTCTGCTCAAATATCACTTCCTCAAAGCAACTGCCCTGGACCACCACCTCCTTCACCTGAACTTTCACCTAAACTAATCTCTATAATAAGCAGGTAACAACCTGTACTTCTCTTTTTTGGTTTATCACAATAGAAATAAATGTGTACTTAATACCTCTCTTCTCTGCAAGATAAAAGCTGCATGAGGGCAGAATTCTCATCTGTCAAGTTCAGCACAATGATTAATACATACTTAAAATTGTTTAAAATATTATTCATTATGATTATTTAGAAAATCAACTTAATTAATTAAATTATTTAATTATTAAATAATAGAGATATCCATTACATATTATTATACAGTAGATTTTATCTGACCAATTCTCCAGGCAAAAAAAACTATAAAATGGGATTTAAAAACAAAAATATAAACACAGAAGGCAGGCAGGATGTGAGAAGCCAAAACACCAGAGAAAAAGGAAATGTAGAATTAAGCCTGCCATTCTCCATTACTTTTTCCTCCTGAGGCAATTAGCTGCATACTAGATCTTTTGGCAGTCTCACAGGGCTGCAAAAGACAGAAATTAGAGCTCAGGGCTTATCAAGACAGGCAAGATTTGAGGGGCTGAAATTCCACAGAGGAGGCAACTACAGAAAAATAAGGCTAGACATTCTGTATTGCATTTGCCCTTAGGGTATTTACTGAATCCTAACCTGTGTGGGGAGCAAGAGGCCAAGGGAAAAAAAATTGCCTATTTTAAAGCAAAAAAGGTAAGCAGAACTTCGAGTAGGCTCACAGTGCTGGTAAAAGAAAAATTACAGTTCAGGGCCTGCCAAGAAGACTAGGCTCTGGCAAATACCCCAGGATTCCATTTGATACCTCTGAAGGACAAAACTCTCAGAGTAAGGGGAAACTGGACTTAAACCAGCCCTTAAGAAGTGTAAAACAAAGCCTCAAGTCATCTCAAGCCTATACAGAATCAAGGTCATTTGCTCCTACTTTTAACTACCACTACAAGAAAATTAAATCCTCTCTAGAGAACAATATTATCATCAAGACTCTCTATAATTTTTTATGTACATTGTCTGACATTCATTTTAAAAATTACCAGGAAGGGCAGCCCGGGTGGCTTAGTGGTTTGGCGCCGCCTTCAGCCCAGGGCGTAATCCTAGAGACCTGGGATCGAGTCCCATGTCAGGCTCCATGCATGGGGCCTGCTTCTCCCTCTGCCTGTTTCTTCCTCTCTCTCTGTCTCTCAAGAATAAATAAATAAAATCTTAAAAAAAAAAAAAAAAAGGGATCCCTGGGTGGCGCAGTGGCTTGGCGCCTGCCTTTGGCCCAGGGCGCGATTCTGGAGACCCTGGATCGAATCCCACGTCGGGCTCCCGGTGCATGGAGCCTGCTTCTCCCTCTGCCTATGTCTCTGCCTCTTTCTCTCTCTCTCTGTGTGACTATCATAAAATAAATAAAAATTAAAAAAAAAAAAAGAAAAGAAAACACTTAAAAAAAAAAAAAAACCAGGAATGCTAGGAGACAGGACCAAATGACGAAAGCCAAGATTTTTATCAGACAAAAAAAAAAAAAAGACCAAAGGAGATCCAGCTATTTTAATTATCACACAAAGACTTTAAAATAACTGTGATTAGGGGCACCTGGGTGGCTAAGTTGGTTAAGCTTCTGCCTTCCTTTTGGTTCATGATCTTGGAATCCTGGGATGGAGCCCTGCATCAAGGTCCTTGCTCAGTGGGGAGTCTGCTTCTCCCTCTTCCTCCGACCTCTCCCAATCCTGCTCTCTTTCTCTCAAATAAATGGATTAAATCTTTTAAAAATAAAATACCTGTGATTAAAATGTTTGGGAAAATACATAACAAGACGAGAATTTCACCAGAGAACTGGAATCTATAAAAACAAAAAATAATTTAAATTCTAGAACTAAAAAATACATAAAAATGAAATTAATAATAAATGAGATGCTTGTAACAGCAGATTGGACTAAAAAAACAGATCAATAGAAAATATCTGCTTGATGGACAAAAGGAGAGAAAAAAAAAAGATGGAAAAAAGCACATGAAAAATAGAGGATGCAAAGAAAGATGTAAAATGCAATTCTCCAGGATCCTAGAAGGAGACAGTGAAAGAGTGGAACAGAAACAATATTTTAAAAATATTCCAAATCTGACAAAATATTTCAAGCTAACAAAATATTTCAAGCTACATATTCAAAAGGGTCTGTGGAATTCAAGCAACTTAAACACAAAGAAAATCACCTAGAAGCATTACTTTAAAACCAATGAAAACCAAAGATATCGCTTCTCTAACAATAACAAAAAAAAGGTGAAATCAGAAGATAATGGGATATATTTAAAATGCTGAAAGAAAATAACTGGCAAGCTGGAATTCTATGCCCAATAAAAATGTCCTTCAGAAAGCTTCCAAATTCATTCTGTGAATCCAGCATTACTCTGATACCAAAACCAGATAAACACATTATAAAAAAAAAAAAAAAAAAGGGAATGCAGGCCAATACCTCTCATGAACACAGACAAAATAATCCTCAACAAAATATTAGCAAACCCAACAATACATGAAAAAAGTCGTTTACCACAACCAAATGGGATTTAATCCTGCGGTGCAAGAGTGCTTCACTATTCACAAATCAATCCACAAGATACGTCACATCAATAAGAGAAAGGGTTAAAACACATGATCATTTCAATAGGTGCAGAAAAAGCATTTGACAAAGTACAACATCCACTCATGATAAAAACCCTCAATGAAGCAGGTTTAGAGGGAATATCACCTCAGCATAAAAAAAAAGCAATATATGCAAAAACCCAGAGCCAACATCCTACTCAATGGTGAAAAACTGAGAGCTTTTCCCTTAAGATCAGGAACAAGACAAGGATGTCCACTCTCCCCACTTTTATTCAACATACTGTTGAAAGTCCTAGCTACAGCAATGAGACAAGAAGAAATAAAAGGCATCTTTTTAGTAAGGAAGAAGTAAAACTTCACTCTTTGCAGATGACATGATTCTATATGTAGAAAACCCTAAAGATTCCACCAAAAAACTACTAGAATTGATCAACGAACCCTAAAGATTCGACCAAAAAACTGCTAGAACTGATAAATGGGATACAAAATCAGTAATACAGAAATCTTTTGCATTTCTACACACTAATAATGAAGCAGCAGAAAGAGAAATTAAGACACAGTCCCATTTATAAATACACCAAAGATAAGAAAATACCTAGGAATAAACTTAACCAAGGAGGTGAAAGGTTTATACTCTGAAAACTATCATACGCTAATGAAAGAAACTGAAGATGACACAATGCAATGGGACAGACATTCCATGCTCATGGATTGGAAGAACAAATATTACTATAACGGCTGTACTACCCAAAGCAACCTACAGACTGATGCAATCCCTATCAAAATACCAACCGCATTTTTCACAGAACTAGGACAAATAACTCTAAAATTTGTGTGGAACCACAAACCTGAATGGCCAAAGCAGTCTTGAAGAACAAAACTAAAGGCATCACAATTCTGGACTTCAAGTTACATTAAAAAGCTGTTGTAATAAAAACAGTATGCTACTGGCACAAAAGTAGATACAAAAATCAATACAACAGAACAGAAAACCCAGAAATAAACCCACAACTATATCCTCAACTAATCTTTGACAAAGCAGGAAACAACATCCAATGGGAAGGACAGTTTTCAACAGACGGCACTAGGAAAACTGGACAGCTACAAGCAAAAGAATGAAACTGGAAACTCTCACACCATACACAAAAATAAACTCAAAATGGATTAAAGACCTAATGTGAGACCTGAAACCATAAAAATCCTAGAAGAGAACACAGGCAGCAATTTCTCTGACATTGGACCTAGCAACATTATTTTGGATATGTCTCCTGAGGCAAGGGGGGAAGAAAGCAAAAATAAATTATTGGGGGCCCTTGAGTGGCTCAGACGGTTAAGCTTTGCCTTCAGTTCAGGTAATGATTCTGGGGTTCTGGGATCAAGCTGTGCATCAGCCTCCCCACTCAGTGGGGAGTCTGCTTTTCCCTTTGCCCCTCCTGCTCATGCTCTCTCTCTCAAATAAATAAATAAAATTGTTTTTAAAATTAAAAAATAAACTGTTGGGACTACATCAAAAGAAAAACTTCTACACAGAAAAGGAAATAACAAAACTAAAAGACAACATACTGAATCAGAAGAGATATTTCCAAATGACATATCTGATAAAGGGTTACTATCCAAAATACATAAAGAACTTAAACAAGTCAGGGCGCCTGGGTGGCTCAGTCCATTAGGCATCTGCCTTCAACTCCGGTCATGATCCCAGGGTCCTGGGATTGAGTTCTGCTCAGGACTCCCTGCTCAGCAGGGAGTCTGCTTCTCCCTCTACCCTGCCCATGATCTCTTTCTCATGTGTGCTCTCCCTCAAATAAATAAATAAATCTTTTTTAAAAAGCTACACAACTCAACACACAAGAAACAAACTACTCAATTTAAAAATGGGCAGAAGATACGAACAGACATTTCTCCAAAGACGACATATAAATGGCCAAAAGATGCATGAAAAGGTGCTTAACATCAATCATTATCAGGTTATAATGCTAAGTGAAATAAGTCAGAGAATGACAAATACATATGATTTCACTCATATTTGGAATTTAAGAAACAAAAGAAACCAACAAAAGGAAAAGAGACAAAAAAAAACAGACTCTTAACTACAAAGAAACAAATGGATGGTTACAAGAGGGAAGGATGGGTGAAACAGATGAAGTGGATTAAGAGTACTCTTATTGTGATAAGCATTGAATAATGTATAGAACTGTTGAATCACTATATTGTACAACTGAAACTAATATAACACTATATTTTAACTATATCGGAATTATTTTTTTAAATTTGTTTAAGCATAAAAATATTACGTTAGGATAAAATTCTCAAAAAAAAAAAAAAGGATAAAATTCTCTGAGGAAAGGAGAATGAAAATAAGAATTTATTTATTGGGATCCCTGGGTGGCGCAGCGGTTTAGCGCCTGCCTTTGGCCCAGGGCACGATCCTGGAGACCCGGGATCGAGTCCCACGTCAGGCTCCCTCCATGGAGCCTGCTTCTCCCTCTGCCTATGTCTCTGCCCCTCTCTCGTCTCTCATGAATGAATGAATAAATAAAATATTTATTAAAAAAATAAAATAAAATTTCTCATTGTTAAAAAAAAATCCTTCAAAAATGAAGACAAAATAAAAAATGCTTTCAGACAAAAATAGAACATTCGCTACCAGTAGACTCACATTGAAAAAAAGAATTATAGGGGATCCCTGGGTGGCTCAGCGGTTTCGCGCCTGCCTTTGGCCCAGGGCACGATCCTGGAGTCCTGGGATCAAGTCCCGCGGGCTCCCGGCATGGAGCCTGCTTCTCCCTCTCCTCTGCCTGTGTCTCTGCCTCTCTCTCTCTATGTCTATCATAAATAAATAAAAATAAATTTAAACAAAAAAAAAGAAAAAAAGAATTATATATGAAGAAAGGAAATAACCTCAGATGGAAGCATAGTAACATAGGAAAGAATCAAGACTACTAGAAAGAGGAAATATGTGAATAAAATAAAATTAATTACAGATTTAAAACAATAAAATAAAAACAGAAAAAACAAATAAGAGGAAAATTAAAAATGTTATGAAAGGGCAGTAAGGTTCTTGTGTTTTCCAGAAAATAATAGCAGTAAACTTTTGGCAAAAATAGCTACAATAATTCCTTCATTCCTTAAGCACACTCCTTAATAACATGGCTTACCTACTCTTCCTAATGAGAGGTAGAATCTATTTCCTTACCTCTTGAATTTGGACTTGGCCATGTGACTTGATTTGGCCAATAGGTGCTAGAAAATGTAATACAGGAACGCCTGGGTGGCTCAGCGGTTGAGCCTCTGCCTTCCACTCAGGGCGTGATCCTGGAGTCCCTGGATCAAGTCCCACATTGAGCTTCCTGCATGGAGCCTGCTTCTCCCTCTGCCTATGTCTCTGCCTCTCTGTCTCTCTCATGAATAAATAAATAAAATCTTAAAAAAAAAAGTGATACAGCAGAGACTGGAAAAGTGCTTGTATGTTGGAATTTGTCCTCTCTTACTACTCTTAGAACTTTAAGCCAACAATTGAATGAATGTGTCTCCTAGAAAGGCCACATGGAGTAAAAACCTCTCAACTCCACTCTGGCCAAACGCTTGCCAACCAACAAACATTTAAGTGAAGCTATCTGGCCCCAGCCAAATCACTAATAGACCGAAGGGATCAATCAATATAGTCCAAGTAAACTAACAATCCAGAGTCATGAGCTATTAAATTATTTAAGCCACTAAGGTTTTTTGAAGTAAAAACTAGCTGAATACAGAACTTATATATTTAAGTAGATCAGTGGTTCTCAAACAAGGTTGATTTTGCTCCCCAGAAGACTTTTGGCAATGTCTGGAGACATTTTTGGTTGTCACAACTGTTACTGTCATCTAGTGACTAGAGGCCAAGGATGCTGCAAAACATACTACAAGGCCTCCAAAACAAAAAATTACCTGGCCCAAAATGTCAACAGTGCCAAGGCTGAGAAACCCTGAAAGCATGACAGAATGACGCAGCCTTTAAAATAATCCTATCCAGGGCAGCCCAGGTGGCTCCGTAGCTTAGCGCCACCTTCAGTCCCGGGTATGGTCCTGGAAACCAGGGATGTAGTCCCATGTCAGACTCCCTCCATGGAATGGAGCCTGCTTCTCCCTCCGCCTGTGTCTGTGCCTCTCTTTCTGTGTCTCTCATGAATAAATAAATAAAATTTAAAAAATAATAATAATCCTATCCAACAGAACTTTAATGATGAAAATGTTTTATATCTGCTACCCAATACAGTAACCATAGCCACACTTGGCTAGTAAGTACTGGAAATGTGGCTAGCTTGAGAGAAGAATTAGTGTTTTTATTTTATCCAGTTTTAATGAATTTAAATTTAAGGTGCCAAATACCACTGGTTTCTGTACTGGATGGCACAGCTCTAAATTTCAGGTGCTAGTGATACTGAGCATAGTGAAAATTAGATTGGATAACAACAGAAAAAATGAGTTTGATAAAGTTAAGGCCCACAGTTATTTGTTACCAATAAAAATTACAAACATTTTTTTTTGTTTCAGTATCTATAAACTCCAAAATGTACTACACACTGATAAAATAATAATCTGGAAAAAATTTTTAAGATTTTACTTATTTATTTAAGAGAGAAAGGGAGAGCACAAGCAGAAGGGAGGACAAAGGGAGAGGGAGAAGCAGACTCCCCTGCCAGGCTCCCTGCCAATGCAGGACTCAATCTCAGGACCCTGGGATCATGACCTGAGCTGAAGACAGATGCTTAATTGACTAAGCCACCCAGCCATCTCCCCTCCCTTTTTTTTTTCCCTCAGTTTAAAGTGATTTAAACAGAACTGCTGCATTCTAGAGGCCTCCAAATTGTACCAGATGAATAGCTTTTAATCAAATAACTCCAGGTAATTATTCATTTACTATATTACTTCCCTGTAGCAGTTCACTCTACTTTCTTATCCTCTTCTCTACCCCCACCTCATCCACCACGAGAAGGAAGAAGTTGACCCAATGCTGGTACAATTCCATAGATTTTTTTTTTCAACTTGTCAGCATTAAGTAGGTCAGTTTTCTGCTGTAGTGGGTGTTTTGGCAATAGGTTTTCTTACTAGAATACCATGACTACTCTGCCTAGTAAGTACATACCACAAAAGAAAAAAGATTCTATTGAATAACTCCTAAGGAAAGAACAGGCTGCTTGATGTCTAGAAGAAAGTCCTTGAGTCTCAACTGAATACCACCATGAAATTCTAACAGAAAACAGAAAGAAAATTCCAAATCAAACTTTTTTCTGTATCATGAAGTCTACAGATTTTAAAGGCCCTCAGTATCTAACAATCCACAAAGTTTGTTGATACTCTAATATGTACCCAGCCCAATCCTAATCAGTGAAATTATAAATCAAAGAAAAGGTAATAAAGGACACCCAATCTATCAGATGCTTTAAGAATTCTAATAGGAGAAACTTTACCATTAAAACTAAAATTCTGGAAAACATCTCCCTTGTAAGATATTATTTCTTTGGAGGAAATATTTTTTTAAAGTCAGAAATGAGACTTTTAATGATTGTATTACAGCAGAAAGCAAACTTGGTAGAAGTTTATTGGAACAAGTGATTTATACAGAATTTATTGTTATTTCTTTTAAAAATCAGTATTGTCTCTCTTGTGGGTCTGAGAACTCAGTTTTACATTTTCATAATTTGTAAGTCAAAAAATTTTTTAAACCTGACAGGTACATAATCAACCAGTTTATTCCATATTAGATCAAAAATTCTTGCAGAGGCAAGATTAATATCCCCTATTAAGAACAGTGTTTCAAATGAAAGAAAAGTTTTGTGTGTTTTTTTTTAAGATTTTATTTATTTATTCATGAGAGACACACACATAGAGAGAGAGAGAGAGACACAGGCAGAGGGAGAAGCAGGCTCCATGCAGGGAGCCCGACGTGAGACTCGATCCTGGGTCTCCAGGATCACACCCTGGGCTGAAGGCAGGCGATAAACCGCTGAGCCACCAGGGCTGCCCTGAAAGAAAGGTTTAAACAATTATATTTACTAGATTTTTTTTCCAGAAAAATTCCAAGAATTTTGACAAATCTAGAAGAAAATGTAAATCTTACAGGCCAGATCACTAACTTTTGTTATAGAACACTTAAGCTCATTAGGAATAAATTACATTAAAAAATAATGCACTATGATCAATATTCATATTGCTATACAATATTGATGTTCACAATCTATGGGGATAGGGTGGGTGTGTTTGTGTGTCCAAAGTCAGCTCCATTCCTGAGACCAATTATCACCTTAAGAGATATCTCTCTACCGTGATAAATATGTTCAGCAAGTAGAAGTTCACGAGACAATCAGACTTAGGAGCCATCTACACTGAGATAACAATTGAAGCCAGGAAACTGGAGAGTCCATCAAGGAGATGTTCTGCAAAGATCCTCGACCTGGTTCATAGATGAGCTTGGTGGGGTGGAAGTGGGGGGAGGTGATCTATAAAGTCCCCAAGTACAAGTTTAATACACTGCATTATTCTGGTAAGAGGGGTCATGGCTTATATTAAATTCTGAAAGGAGGACAAGACCCAAAAAAGGCTTAAGAACTACCGGTATAAGGAGAGAAAAGAACAAAGGAGACAGCTATGAGGAATAGTTATATTGAGGCATCTGAGTGGCTCAGTCGTTGAGCATCTAACTCATGATTTTGTCTCAGATTATGATTTCAGGGTCGTGAGATCAAGCCCCGCACTCAGCAGGGAGTCTGCTTGATATTCTCTCCCTCTGCCCCTCCCCCTGCACTCACACACTCTCAAATTATAAATCTTAAAAAAAAAAAAAAATACCCGAGGGTGCCCAGGTGACTCAGTCTTGGTTAAGTGTCTGCCTTCGGCTCAGGTCATGATCCTGGTCCTCAGAGCAGGGAGCCCGCTTCTCTCTATCCCCTCTGCTCATGCTCTGTCTCTATCTCTCTCTCTCTCAAGTGAATAAATAAAATCTTAAAAAAAAAAGAATACTTATATTAAGAAATCAAAAGGCATCTATCAATTACTAGGTTCTATGAGAATTATGCTGTGCACATTACATATCATATTGCATTTAATCCTGATAATAATCTTGTTAGACGGTATCAGTAGCTCAATTTTACAGATAAGAAAACTGAGGCACATGGGATCCCTGGGTGGCGCAGCGGTTTAGCGCCTGCCTTTGGCCCAGGGTGTGATCCTGGAGACCCGGGATCGAATCCCACATCGGGCTCCCGGTGCATGGAGCCTGCTTCTCCCTCTGCCTGTGTCTCTGCCTCTCTCTCTCTCTCACTGTGTGCCTATCATAAATAAATAAAATAAAAATAAAAATAAAAAAGAAAACTGAGGCACAAAGAAATCAGGTGACTTGACCAAGGCTAAGTAGCTATTCAAGCTACCACACTACACTGGAAGGTAAGATGAAACAACAAAGAACTGGGGGGTATCATTTCAACTCCAATGTTCATCCTTCCTTCAGAGCAGAATCTCTGAGAACTAATTGTTCAGGTCAAAAACATAAACTTTGGAGACATCATTTCAAACAAAATTACTTAATTTACTTAAGGCATTAAATTATCAAATAACCTAATTATTTGAGGTTGTATAATCTGGAATCTTGGCAATTTGGCAGACCCTATTAATGCCATCATAAAATTAACAGTTTTGAGTCCAAAGCACTCATTCTAGGGGGGAAAAAAGTCCCTTAAGGATGGTGGTTGCGATGAGGGCCAGTTTTAGAGTTTGCAACCGTTCTTCAATAAAAGTTCAAAATGAGGGATCCCTGGGTGGCGCAGCGGTTTAGCGCCTGCCTTTGGCCCAGGGCGGGATCCTGGAGACCCAGGATCGAATCCCACGTCAGGCTCCCGGTGCATGGAGCCTGCTTCTCCCTCTGCCTATGTCTCTGCCTCTCTCTCTCATTCTGTGTGACTATCATAAATAAATAAAAATTAAAAAAAAAAGTTCAAAATGAAAAAACATGAGTACCGATAACCAGGGTCAATGAAATATGGCAAAGCTGCTTAAATATCCCTTCTTTTCACCAATACTTGTAAATTCTGGCTCCTAACCTAACAAAAAAATCTTTAAGTATTTACCACTTATTGTCTGTATAAACCAAGTCTCACAAGTTTTTACTGGGATCTAGTGCCCCTTCTAACAGGTTAGCAACATTAGTAGCAACTTTCACAGCAAGGAGATGTTAACACATATTTTAAAGTGGTGTTTCAGAACAATGTAACATGCCAAAGGTTAGAAGGATGGGTTAATCATTCACAGGGGGATTAACGGTAGGTACTCACAGGTATAGCCCAACTCAATGCTAGAAGCGTTCTGCAAGCAAAGCATAGTGGGGGTTTTTTTGTTTGTTTTTTTAATAGCTCAAGTGTCCTCTTTTTTAAAAGTGTAAATAAAATTAAGATATTTTATTGTTGAAGACAATGCCGGTGAAATGAGTTCTAGGATGGGTAAATGGATATAGACACAATAAGGAAAGAAGATATTTAACACGGCTGTTTTTCTCTAAATAGAACTAGAATCTAAAATGAAATTGAAAATACAATACAATACAATAAAATGAAACTGATGTAGAGATGCCTGGGTGGCTCAGTGGTTCTGCCTTCAGCTCAGGACCTGGGATGGAGCCCTGCATCAGGCTCCCCTCAGGGAGCCTGCTTTTCCCTTGGACTGTCTCTGCCTGTGTCTCTCATGAATAAATAAATAAAATCTTTAAAAGTAAGTAAATAATTAAGATGAAATTGATGTAGACTACACGTGGGAATGGAAACTACTACTGCCTTTTTTAAATACAACTTGGCAATATCCATCTGAACACATTTAAATGAACATATATCTAGGAATTTACTACACAGAAATCATCAGACCAATCAGATAATTTATGGTATATCTGTACTACTGGTTCTCAAGCGTTAGCATATATCAGAATCCCCTAAGCTTGTAGGACCACAGAGTGCTGGGCCCCAAAAGAAAAGTTTCTGATTCTGTAGGTCTGGGTAGAGGCCAAGAATTTGTATTTCTGAAGTATTTCCAGGTAACACTGATACTGCTGCTTCAAGGACCACACTAAAAACCACTGATCTATACAATGGACTTCTGTGAAGCCATTAAAAATGAAGTAGATCTATATTTATTGATAAAATGTATAAATGCAGTAGTGTGCTAATAAACTGGCTCTGGATGGAATTAGGGAGAGAGAAGGAAGCCCCGATTTATAGCATTTGCCAATTTCCATGGTGTAGCTACTACTCCCACCATAGCTAACATCTAGTTACAAATAATTTGGGCTTGCATAATTATTTAATTAATGATTCCAGTGAGCCAATGCACACCATCTAGAAAAAAATCTAAAAAGGATACAGGGTGGGCACCTGGATGGCTCAGCTGATTGGGTGTCTGCCTTTGGCTCAGGTCCTAATCTCAGGGCCCTGTGATCATGCCCCATATAGTGTTCCCTGCTCAGTAGGGAGTCTGCTTCTCCCTCTCCCTCTGCTGCTCCCCCGTTTGTGCTTCCTCTCTCTCAAATAAAATCTTGTAAAAAAATTTTTAATAAAAGATTAAAGTATAATTGTAATAGCAGTATATTTGAGTAGAAGGATTATAGGAATTTTATTTTATGTTTTTTTCTCAATTGCTTTACAAAATTCTTACTTTTAAAAATATATATTTTATTTATTTATTCATGAGAGACACACAGAGAGAGGCAGAGACATAGTCCCATGGGAAGCCTGATGCGAGACTCGATCCCAGGACTCTGAGACTCACGACTTGAGCCAAAGGCAGATGCTCAACCACTGAGCCACCCAGATGCCCCCAACATTCTTACTTTTATAATAAAAAGCTACTAACATTTTTAAACAATAAAATGAAGCTATTAGAGTTCTTTATAGTTAAAATTTAGCAGCTCTTCTACCAGAAGGGACAAAGATATTTAAATACCGGTCTATCCACTCTTCCACTATACTTTGCTAACCAGGCCTTGACAAAGTAAGAAAAAAGAGAGAGAAACAATAAGGCCTAACTGAAAGGTCTTTAAACCCTAGCCTTAGAACATCGAAGACTAGCTGTTGTCTTTATAAAGTATTAACAGCTCCTCTAGAATCCAAGCGGAAAATAAACTGCGACAGCCTGCAACTTGCTATTATAAATTCAGTTTCACAAAGGGAGCAATAGCATAATCCCTCTAGCCTTGCCTCATCAAAATGTAGGCTTAGGCTTGATTAACAGTTCAAAGTATTGTTAATGAGGAAAAAAACAAAAATTTAACTTAAAGCCATAAAATGAAAAGATATATACCCATTACATGGTAATGCACATACATTTCCAACAACATAGGAAAACAATCATATATCATTGTGAAATGAAAAGTATACATTACAATTCTAGTAACAAAAATACATTATTTGTGTGTATGTGAACAAAAATACATTATTTGTGTGTATGTGAATTTGTCTATGTATGAATATTTAAAGACCAGAAAGATACAGTCAATAGCCATTATCTCTCGATTAGGATATTACACATGATCTGCATTTTAAAAATACCTACAAAAAGGAAAAAGAAAAAAATTAAAAATATCTATTACAAATATGTATTATTTGGGTAATTTTTTTAGTTAACATGCAGAGAAAACCCAAATGGTATCAAGTAAATAAAGAGATGCTAAATCTGGGACGCCTGAGTAGCTCAGCAGTTGGGCATCTGCCTTTGACTCAGGGCATGATCCCAGAATTCTGGGATTGAGTCCCACATCAGGCTTCCTGTATGGAGCCTGCTTCTTCCTCTGCCTGTGTCTCTGCCTCTCTGTGTGTGTCTCTTATGAATAAATAAATAAAATCTTTTAAAAGAGAGAGAGAGAGAGATGCCAAATCCTACTCTCAACCACAGAAATGTAAATTAAAACAAAATGCTACTTGGAGCACCTAGGTGGCTCAGTCAGTTAAACATCCAACTCCTGATTTTGCCTCAGGTCAGGATCTCAGGGTCCTAAGATCAAACCTCATGTCTGGCTCCATGCTCAGCATGAAGTCTGCTTGGGGAAGTCTCTCTCTTCCTTGCCCCCACAGCCCCTGCTCACACTCTTTCTAAAATAAATAAAGTAAAATTAAAACACTACTTTATACCCATCAGATTGACAAGACTAAACAGATGGATAAGACCAAATGCTGTTAAGGATTTAAGGAAATAGGAACCCTAATACACTACTGGTGGGAGCATAAACTGGGCAACAGTTCTGGAAAACAATTTGGCAATATTTAGTGAAATTAAGTATGTGTATGGACCATATGTCAGCAATTCCTTTCCTTAGTATATACCACAGAGAAGCTGTTACATACATCAATAGGGAATATGTATTAGGAAATGCACAGCAGTACTATTTTGTTAGTAGTTTCGAAGCCACACCTAAGGATCCATTAAAGAAAAAGTAAGTAAAATGTAGAAATGCACACACAATGGAATATTATATGATAGTAGTTATACACTAGATTTTAAATATGTTTAAATCTTGGGGCACCTGCATGGCTCAGTTGGTTAAGTGCTCAACTCTTGATCTCTTGGCTCAGATCTTAATCTGAGGGTTGTGAGTTCAAGCCCTGAATTGAGTTCTATGCTTAGAATGGAGCCTACTTAATAACAAGTTTAAACCTTAAGACAGCGTTGAGCAAAAAAGATTGAGATTCATAACACAATACATTGTACCAAAGTCCCAAAATTCAAGCCAAGTTTTATCTTACGTAACCAAAAACTCACCTTCACAACTAATTTTTTAAAAATTAATAATAAAATTAATAATAAATTAATAATAAAACTAATAAATTTTATTTATTTATTAATGAGAGACACAGAGAGAGAGAGGCAGAGACAGACACAGGCAGAGGGAAAAGCAGGCTCCATACAGGGACCCCGATGCAGGACTCGATCCCGGGACTCCAGAATCAAACCTGAACCGAAGGCAGACACCCAACAACTGAGCAACCCACGTGCCCCTACAACTAAATTTAAAAGACTTTTTGTTGGGATGCCTGGCTAGCTCAGTCAGTGGAGGATACCACTCATGATCTCGGGGTTGTAAATTCAAGCCCTACATTAGGTGTAGAGATTATTTAAAAATAAAAATCTTTATTTAAAAAAAAACTTTTTGTTTCCCCACAATAACAGATCACTGCAGCTGCTTTTTTGAACAGATAAAAAATTTTACTACTAATCAACAATATGCTTTTTACTACAAATAAAGTATACCGGGACACCTGGGTGGCTCAGTAGTTGAGCGTCTGCCTTCAGCCCAGGGCATGATCCTGGGGACCCGGGATCAAGTCCCACATCGGGCTCCCTGCAGGGAGCCTGCTTCTCCCTCTGTCTGTGTCTCTGCCTCTTTCTGTGTGTCTCTCATAAATAAATAAAATCTTAATTAAAAAAAAAGTATACCTGACATAAATTTCTAAAGTAAATTCAAAGACTGATTCCCTACCTATTATATGGATCCCAAATTACAGAAATCATAACTAAAGATAGCAGGAACAGATGCTCTTTAACTGAGAGCTCACATGGTGCTGCACTGTACATATATAATCTCTAATCTTTCCAACAATCCTGAGAGATAAACACTGCACATTAATAATCAGAGAGATTAACTGATTTATCTAAAACCATACATTTATTGTGTAATGGAACTAGGAGTCAAATCAAAGTCTGTCAGCTATGAAGTCCATACTCCTCTAGCACAACATCTACCCACCAAACATCTATAATATCTCCTTGTCACACCACCAATGCAGCGGGCACTATATTAAGTACTTTACATAAATTATCTCCTTCCCGCCTCACAATTACCCTAAAAGGTATTATTAACATCATTTCACATATGAGAAAACAAAATTCAAGCCAAAGTTTACCTTGCATAACCAAAAGCTCACCTTTATAACTAAATTTAAAATTCCTTTGGTTTCTTATGGTACCCGGTAAGATGTTACTATGTAACTGTAAAGCACTTACGTGCTGAATATCATACTGAGGTCAAATGAGTTTCTGAAGTAAAAATCATATAATTGTGACATATGCTATTAATTGGCTGCCTAAAAAGCCATTCCCAAATCCTTCCTTCCTCCTTGCATCTCACTATAGAGACCAAAAGCCTACTTAGAGTTAGAAGTGACCGTATGACCCAATTTTGCTCCAGGAGACGTTAGAAGTAACTTGCTAGAAACACTAATAGGGAAGCTTTTGCTTGGCCTGGACCTTTTGCCTTCCTCCTTAAATGTGGGTGGAAGGCTGGAGTTGCAGCTATCTTAGGACCATGAAGGCCAAGCCAATCAAAAAGATACGGGCCTCAACATTGTTGACCACTGAAGCAACATGAGCAACTGCCTACTTCCAGACTTATGTAAGAAAAACAGACTTTTCTTTGTTTAAACTTTGTAGCCAGGCTTTCAATTACTTCCAGTTGGATACAATCCTTATACGTCACCATATCAAAAACTACCACAACTGTAAATGTAACTTCCTAATAACTAAAACCAAAGTTACATGCTAGTCCTAAATCAGTCTCACAAAGGAATAATCTCTTGATAAAGACTATTCTAAGTATCTGTTCAGACAGCTTTAGGAAGTCTGAGCCCAGGGAAGAGTGACAGAAAACAAGAATATAGAATCAGAAAGCTTCCCAGGCTCTGAATTACACTCATGGTAGGAGCTCAGACACTCAAAACAATCACAGAGAGTACATCATCAGGAGGGATATCTTCTCAAACAATAACTTAAGCCTTTAAGAGTCAACTTTAAAACAAAATCCCTGGAACATTAAGATTATCATCCCTTCCAAATTCATACTGCTAATATTCTTAGGTATGATAACGGTATTAGAGTTATATAGAAAAATAATGTGCTTTTATTAAATGTTTTTAAATTAAAGTATAATATACTAAATGTTTATTAAAATATAATGTGTTTTTAAGTTGTTTGTTTTTTTTTTTTTTTTTTTTTAGTTATGATAGTCACAGAGAGAGAGAGAGGCAGAGACACAGGCAGAGGGAGAAGCAGGCTCCATGCACCGGAAGCCTGATGTGGGATTCGATCCCGGGTCTCCAGGATCGCGCCCTGGGCCAAAGGCAGGCGCCAAACCGCTGCGCCACCCAGGGATCCCCAGTATAATGTGTTTTTAAATACTTAGGAGTGAAGTATCCTGATGCTTGAAATGTTCTTTTAAGGGTTTCACAGAAAAGAAATATGCACATATTAAAATATATATACAAAGGAAGTATGGCAAAACATTTAAGTTATTATTAGTTGGAGATATAGAGACGTTCAATGTACTGTTCTTTCAACATTCTGTACACTTGAAATGTTAGTTGTCATGGCATTAATGTTAGTTTCCCATCTTGAGTATTCTGCTATAACTATGTAAAATATAACCACTGGGAGAAACTGGGTAAAAGTTACACTGGACCTATCTTCTTTTTACAACTTCCTCTGAACCTAAAATTATATCAAAGTAAAATGTTAAAACAGAAGTTTTAGGAAGACTTCTCATTTGGTAACAGAGTAAACACCTCTATTTACCACTCAATGAACTATAAAACCTAGACAAAATGCACAGCTATTTAAAGACTCTACAAAGTAATTACAGGTGGATCTGGGAAAAGCACCAGAATTCTAAGTATCACTAAACTGCTATGAGTTTACCATTTTTTTCTCCTCTAGTATTTCCCAGCCTAAACTCAACACAATCCAAAACTTGTTAACAAGCACTATGGTGCAGATGGAGAAAAATATAGGAGAAGCCCTCCTGGCTCAAAGTTAGAAAAGGTAACTTCTAAAGCTCAGAAAAAAGTGGGGTAAATCCCTTGGGAATTTATTCTTTCTCCCCCTCCTCTCATTCTAGTCCCCTTAGGTCTTCTGTGGTACAACAATCGCAGCAGCAAGAGTATCTGAAAATAGAAAACCTCCAGGGGTGAAAATTCTGAGGGAACCCTCCTCTCCATGCAGTGGAGCCCTTGCCTTCAAGTGGGCAGGCCAAACTCCTTTTTTTTTTTTTTCTTTTGCTCTGTGTCCTCAGAGAAATGAGTCCATAAAGTTGTTTGTGAACTCCTGAGCTCACCCTTAACCTGTGTAGGTATGGACCTAAAGTAATTAACATAACAAAAACTTTGAAAACTAAGGTAATGGGTAGACCTCCACCCAGGAGGTATCTCTCTCTCTCTCTCTCTCTCTCTCTCTCTCTGTTAAAATTTAAGATTTTTTATTTATTTATTCATAGAGATGCAGAGAGAGAGAGAGAGGCAGAGACACAGGCAGAGGGAGAAGCAGACTCCATGCAGGGAGCCTAACGTGGGACTGGATCCAGGGTCTCCAGGATCACACCCTGTGCTGCAGGCGGCTCTAAACCGCTGCGCCACCAGGGCTGGGAGGTATCACTCTCAAGATCAAGCAAGTGCCTCACCCACAAGGCTAATAGCCATTCACTTACATAAATATTGGATGAATAAGGCCCCTTCGTTCTAAGGAGGTAGCAGTCTAGGAAAGGATGCAGACACACTAATGAATAACTGCAATTTAGTTTGAGAGCTGCTATAATAAAGGTATATACTAGATACAGAGTTATCGTAGAAAATGAAGCAATTAATTGACTTGGATGAGCCAGAGAGCACTTTGGAGGAGTGATTTAGCTGGAGCTGAAAAGATATATCATAGTACCCCTAAAAAGGCAATGTAGGCAGGAAACAGCATCCTAAGCAAATGGGAAGAGTTGGCAAAACTCCAAGGCAGAACCTCAGGTATTAAAAGAACTACAAGGAATTTGGTGAGAATAATCTAAAAGGTAGCACTGAGCTATAAGACTAAAATTTAGCTAAAAATCAGATAAAAAGTACAAGCCCATTAAGGAACAGTTCCTTAGGCATCACATTAAAATATTTACCTTTTTTGGGACAGCCCGGATGGCTCAGCGGTTTAGCACCGCCTTCAGCCCAGGGTCTGATCCTGGAGACCTGGGATCGAGTCCCATGTCAGGCTCCCTGCATGGAGCCTGCTTCTCCTTCTTCCTGTGTTTCTGCCTCTCTCTCTCTGTCACTCATGAATAAATAAATAAAATCTTTATTAAAAAAATAATAATAAAATAAAATATTTACCTTTTTTCACAAATAGTAGAGTATAATTATGAGTAGTACAATCAGATCTGTGACTAAGGATAATTCTAGCTGTTTTCTGACAGATCTGCACTAGAACACTGACCTCTGAACCTTTTTCATCCTGTACCTATTACTAAAAAATTTTGAATATATCCCTAGATAGATGTATATTACATTTAGACATATTATATTAAATGTATGTATATATTAAATACACCACAAGAAAATGTTCAAATGATAAGATGACAGGGGCACCTGGGTAGCGTAGTCTGTTAAGCATCTGACTCCTGGTTTTCATTCAGGTCATGATCTTAGGGTCATGACACTGAGCCCTGCAAAGGGCTCTGTGCTCAGCAGAGTCTGCTTGAGATGCTCTCTCCCTCTCTCTCTCTTTCCGCATATGCTCCTCTAAAATAATTAAATAAATAAATTTTTTAAAAAATGAGATGATAGGGCAGCCCTGGTGGCACAGCGGTTTAGCGCCGCCTGCAGCCCAGAGTGTGATCCTGGAGACCCAGGATCGAGTCCCACATCAGACTCCTTGCATAGAGACTGCTTCTCCCACTGCCTGTGTATCTGCCTCTCTCTCTCTGTGTTTCTCATCAATAAATAAATAAATAAATCTTTAATAAAAATAAAAATAAAATTAGATGATAAATATATATTTATATTTTTATATATTGTTTTATATTTTTATACCTTATAGTTTATATTTTATGCATATTTTATATTTTATGATATATAAATATATTTTATATATTATATATTATAATAGCCAAATGCCCATCAACTGATGAATTAATTTTTTTTTTAATTTTTATTTATTTATGATAGTCACACACACACAGAGAGAGAGAGAGAGAGAGAGAGAGAGAGAGGCAGAGACACAGGCAGAGGGAGAAGCAGGCTCCATGCACCGGGAGCCCGACATGGGATTCGATCCCGGGTCTCCAGGATCGCGCCCTGGGCCAAAGGCAGGCACCAAACCGCTGCGCCACCCAGGGATCCCTGAATTAATTTTTAAAACTGGTATATCCACAGGCACCTGGCTGGCTCAATCAGTAGAGCAGGCAATTCTTTTTTTTTTTTTTAAAGACTTTATTTATTCATAAGAGACAGAGAGAGAGAGAGAGAGAGACATAGAGACATAGGTAGAGAGAGAAGCAAGCTCCGTGCAGGGAGCCCAAAGTGGGACTCGATCCCAGGTCTCCAGGACCACACCCTGGGCTGAAGGCAGGCGCCCAACCGCTGAGCCACCCAGGCATCCCATAGGGCAAGCAATTCTTAATCTCAGGATTATAAATTCAAGCCCCACATTGAGTGTAGAGATTACTTAAAAATAAAATCTTTAGGGGCGCCTGACTGGTTCATTCAGTTAAGTGTCTGCCTTCAGCTCAGGTCATGATCCCAGAGTCCTGGGATCAAGCCCCATAACAGGCTCCCTGCTAGGGGAAGTATCTGCTTCTCCCTCTCCCTCTGCTCCTCCGCCTGCTCATGGCGTCTCTCTCTCAAATAAATAAATAAAATCTTTAAAAAAATTATAAAATCTTTTTTTAAATAAACTTTTAAAATTTGTTATACTTATACAATGAATGTTCAATAATAAAAAGGAACAATGCTGGGGTGCCTGAGTGGCTCAACTGGTTAGGCAATTGCCTCTTGATTTCAGCTCAGTTCTTGATCTCAGGGTTGTGAGATCAGTGTTCACACTGGATGTGGAGCCTGCTTAAGATTCTCTCCCCCCCGACCCCAAAAAAAAAAAAAAAAAACGAAGAAATTTTGACATGTACTACATCAAACATCCTTGAGGACATTACAATCAGTAAAATAAGCTAGTCATAAAAACAACTCAGTATGATTCCATTTATATGAGGTACCTATAGTAGTCCAAATCAAAGACAGAAACAGTATCCTAGTTGCCAGGGGCCACAGGGTAGGGGAGACTAGGGAGTTGTTTAAGAAGTATAGAGTTGGGATGCCTGGGTGGCTCAGCGGTTGAGTGCCTGTCTTTGGCTCAGGGCGAGATCCTGGAGTCTCAGGATCGAGTCCGACATCAGGGTCCCTGAATGGAGTCTGCTTCTCCCTCTGCCTGTGTCTCTGCCTCTCTCTCTCCTCTCCTCTCTCTCTCTCTCTCTGTCTCTCATGAATAAATAAATTTAAACAAAAAGAAGTATAGAGTCAATTTTATAAGATGAAAAGTTCTGAAGATTGGTTGTTCAACAATACAGATATAGTTATTAACATTACTGAACTGTACATTAAAAAATAGTTAATAAATTTTATGCTATGCCAATCACTTCCTTATCACAAATTTTAAACACTTTTGTTAAACATTTCATTCATAAAAGGTGTTATTTTTTTTAATAATGGGGGTGGGGAGTTCAGGAGAAGAAAGTCACACAACTTCTTATTTTGCCAAAAATCTGTATAAGCATGAACTGAATTCCATATTTCAATTGAGAGTTATTATAATTTTAGAAACCAGAATAAGCAGGATAACCATTAACCCCAAAGAAATACAATTTTTGCCTTTCACAATTATTCAAAAATCTTTTTTGCATTTTAAAAGAATATTTTAAAAAATAAATAAATAAAAGAATATTTGCATAGTCATTCACATTTATAAGAAAACCTTATCATTTATCTCCTTCCATAAATTGAATAAAGTGCCAAAGAGTAACCACCACCATATTTGCAATTTCTGTAGGGCATTTTAGAAGCTTTTATTTTTGTTTTAGCTTCAGTCAGAAAGCAGTATTTCTTTCACTCACTCAATGGACTTTTATCCCCTCAGGCACAGGCCTTGCAGAATGGAGGCAAGACAACCCTTGAAAAAGATATTATCAGCAATTTTACCTACTCAGACTTTTTTTTTTCTACTCAGACTTCTTAAAAGCAAAAGTGGGCTTTAAAAAATGCTTAAAACAGGGAAGCCTGGGTGGCTCAGCGGTTTGGGGCCGCCTTCAGCCCAGGGCCTGATCCCAGAGACTGGGGATTGAGTCTGTTTCTCCCTCTGCCTGTGTCTCTGCCCACACCCCTCCTACCCACATGTCTCATGAATAAATAAATAAAATCTTTTAAAAAAAATACTTAAAACAAAAATACTTTAAAAAGAAGGCAAGTTAATGCTTACAGGTGTGGGACCCAGGAAATTTAACAAAAATCCCCTACCCCTGGACAAGCAGAGCAGGACTAACTCCATTTTGTGCTACACCCGCCACCTCCTGTGTGACCCCCACATAACCTGCTTATTGCTTAAGGCGCTGCCCACCCTAGTCAAGCTGGTGGGCACACCCTAATCGGAAATCGGCTCATAACAATGTAACCCTGCTTTGTGCCCACCAAACTGCAAGCGGATTCTGACCAAAGTAATAGGCCAGCTCAAATGGATACTATGGGGTAAGATGTAATTCAATCGGCCACCTGCGTGTGGACCAACATGACTATGCAACTTTCTGTGTATCCCATGGGCCACTGGCCCATATAAAGCTGCTACGCCTCTTAGTCTTGGGGTCCAAATCCCTGCTCCGCTGTGTCGGGTACACTTGGACCCAAGCTCCAGCTTGTAAATAAACCCTTGTGTGTTTGCATCGGTGTCGGCTCCTCGGTGGTTTCTCGGATTCGCGATCTTGGGCACAACAACAGGCTTTATATATGTTTGTGTATATATGCATGTATTTGTTGTTATTGTTATTTAAGACACAGTATTTTGTACTACTCATCATTCCCAATCTATGTCTACTGGCAAACATGTCATAATGCTTTTAAAAGGAAAAAAAAATCAAAACAGCTTTCCCAATTATACCTTTGAACTAAAATATATTGTTTCACAAACTCAGTCAATTCTGATTATTCAGTTAAGGGCAAACTTCTGAGATTACTTCTATTGTCACAATAGCTGATTCAGTCATTTTCCACTATAAGATATATCTGTGAGTAGTTGAGAAACAGAACTAAACCAACTCTGCCAACAGCAAAAAAAAATTTCTGGGCCTAATAGACACGCACACATATACTGGTATATACTAATTATACCTTATTTCCTACCTGTAGTGAATGGACCAACATCTCCATGTCATATTTAGAGAATTATCTAAAAATACTATCCCATTACATCCAGAAATTAGGTACTAACTATATTCAAACCTGCTATAGGCAATTCATATGACTGGTAAGTACGTGTGATCAATAATACAACCAAATAGAGGCACCTGGGTGGCTTAGTTTGATAAGTCACCAACTGGGATCCCTGGGTGGTGCAGCGGTTTGGCGCCTTTGGCCCAGGGCGTGATCCTGGAGACCTGGGATCGAATCCCACATCGGGCTCCCGGTGCATGGAGCCTGCTTCTCCCTCTGCCTGCCTGTGTCTCTGCCTCTCTCTCTCTCTCTCTCTCTCTCTCTCTCTCTCTCCTGCTTCTCCCTCTGCCTGTGTCTCTGCCTCTCTCTCTCTCTCTCTCTCTCTGCCTGTGTCTCTGCCTCTCTCTCTCTCTCTCTCTCTCTCTCTGTGACTATCATAAATAAGTAAAAATTAAAAAAAATTAAAAAAAAATGATAAGCCACCAACTCCTGATTTCTGCTCAGGTCATGATCTCAGAGTCATGAGACTGAGCTCCCAAGTTGGGCTTTCTGCTTAGCTGAGAGTCTGCTTAAGATTCTCTTCCTCTCCCTCTGCTCCTCCCCCACTCATGCTCTCTCTCTCAAATAAATAAATAAATAAATAGTTTTAAAAAATAATAATACAACCAAATATTCTAGAACTTTGCAAGTTTTTTTGTTCCACTGAAAACATTTTTAAGTATTTACCAGAAATTTAGTATTTACCACTGCGCCTGGGTGGCTCAGTGGTTGAGCATCTGTCTTTGGCTCAGGTCATGATCCTGGGATCCTGGGACAGAGTCCTGCATCAGGCTCACCCCAGGAAGCCTGCTTCTCCCTCTGCCTATGTCTCTGCCTCTCTCTGTGTGTCTCTCATGAATAAATAAATAAAATCTTAAAAAAAAAAAAACTTACCAGAAATTTAGCAGGTAAAATTGTACAATCCTAAAAAAGATTACATAGATGTCCTTAAAAGAGACAGACAAAACAACTTGATGTACTCAATAATACTGGCACTAGTTTCTCAAGCCTATGGTATCGGAAGCCAGTTTCCCAAATAATTCTCCAATTATTAAAACCAATAAAACAAAACAAAAACAAGTAGTCTTTGAACTAAAAGCATTTTCTTAAAAACAAAAAATCCAAACTACAAATCTTATTTTGCATCTGGTTTATAAATATTTGTTCTTTATTTTTCAGTTTCCTGCTTTGTTAATACAAAGGAAAATGCAAAATCTATTTCACTTCTTCCTGTTTCAGCACCTTATTTTCAGCATCATACTCAAGAAAAGCACACAAAATTCTTACACCATAATTTCCTGTGAATATTCCTCTTTTCACATTATACAGCCATTTATCCTCTTACCTTAAAAGTAATACCAACTGTGGTACATTATATTCGCCAAAGATGGCTATAATGGCAGATTTCATTGCATTTGCTCTTCAGATAATGAGATGCTGAAATTCCTCCCTTCATATAATGAGATGCTGAAAATGTCTATGTCTATATCCTCTGAACTTCGGTGTACCTTTAGGACTACCTCAACCAACAGAAAAAAGCAGAGTAACACTATGTGACTTCCAAAACTAAGTCAAATATGTCATGCAACTTCACCTTGCTCTCTTGGGACGCTCTTTCTTGGAACTTAGCCACCATGCTGTGAGGAAGCCAAGCAGCAAAAAGGAGAGGTCATGTGTAGGTGTTCTGGCTAACAGCCCAAGCTTAGGTACCTACCAATAGCTAACATTAACCACCAGACACATGAGTGTGCCAAGCCTTCAAATGATTCCAGCGCCCAGCCACTGACTCTGCACTCTTCCAGCTATTTCACCTTAGGCCACATATTAACAGAGACAAGCTGTCCCCACTAAACAACTCTTGCCCAAATTACAGATACATGAGCAAAATAAAGGACTGGTATGTTTTAAACCCACTAAGTTAGGGGTGGTTTGTTACATAACACTAGATAATATAAGCTCATAAATACAACTTGAAAAATGGACAAAAAAGAGAAAGAAGAAAACTTTTAATTACCCTAAGTTTTACCACTGTTAACATTTTGACATGTATTTTACCATCAAGAAAATATTCTGCCCCACTCAACTAAGATTCCAAATGCTCTGTTTTTACCAGGGGGAAAAAGGGGTTAAATTTTTAAAGGCATTCAAAGGTATTCATCTAACAAGAAATAGAAAGGAAAAACAGTAGCATTCACTCTACTTATCTTTACTATCTCTTTCACATACCTGTCCTTAGTGAGGTGTCTGAGGATGGCTGGTACACCAATATTCTAATCCGTAGATGTGAATCAAGATCTTGAGGCGCAACAGCAGCTACACTGGACCTCCTCTCCTCCCTGGAAGAAGTTGCAGAAGCCTCAAATCTGAAATTTTAAGAAAAGAAAATGCTAAATATAAACATTTCCTTTTTGAAATAAATATTTAATAAATATTTCCTTATTTAAATAAATAAAAATATTTATTTAAGAGACAAAAAGGGTACACACAAGGGAGAGCACAAGCAAGGGGTGAGTGAGAGAAAAACAGACTGCTGACCAAGAAGCTGGACATGGAGCTTGATCCCAGGACCCCAAGATAATGACCTGAACCAAAGTCAGAAGTTTAACAAATTGAGCCACCCCAGGTGCCCCTAAACATTTCCTTTCATTCACTTATAATTCCATCTCTACAACTGGATGAGGCTAGTAGAATTAAGATAACATGTAAGTGAATGCATAGGTCTCACTGAAAGTAGCATTGGGTAATGTGGCTTCAAGTCCCAGCATTACTTCTTACCAAACTTAGGATCTTACTTAAGGAACAAATTCTCTGTGCCTAAATCTCATCATGTGATGAAGACTAGAGTGACTGGATCAAAGTTTTGGGCTAGTAGTCAGAAGACCTTATCATTCTGCCTTGCTGTAAGAACTTTTGTTACGGGGGCAGCCTTGGTGGCTCAGCGGTTTGGCGCCGCCTTCAGTCCAGGGCGTGATCCTGGTGATCTGGGATCAAGCCCCACATCAGGCTCCCTGCATGGAGCCTGCTTCTCCCTCTGCCTGTGTCTATGTGTGTCTCTCATGAATAAATAAATAAAATCTTAAAAAAAAAAAAAAGAACTTTTGATACATATCTGAGCTCAGATATATCATCTTTAAAAAGAGACAGACATAATGGTTCCTGAAATCTAATCCTTAAACAGTCATGACCAAAAAAATGGGTGTAAATTTACCAATTGTGCAACTCTGAAATTGTCCTTACTACTTTTTCTGGTATTAAAATGGCTTCTTTTATGAGATGATGTGATAGACAGTACTAGTTGTTTTTTAAATACTCAAAATCAAAAGCTGTAGCTCTATGTAAGCAATATAAAATTCTTTTTAGAGTTCTAGGGTCTGTATGATCTCCATGAGCTCTAAAATCCTCTATTTCTAACATTCAATGTATTCATTCACTATTCAACTAGTATTTTTTAGGTACCTAATATGTGACAGGCATTCTAGTAGTTTTGGGGGAGCCCAAAAATAAATAAGATTAGTCCCTGCTCTAAAAAATGTCTCCAGATCTAATAGAAAAGCAGATACATAAACCTCATACAATATAAGTTTTCTAATAGAGGCTTTGCACCTTACAACATACAGGAGGTAGAAAAGTAGAATGAATGGGTTTTTTAAATAAGCAGGATTTTATTTATTTTTTAAAGATTTGTTTTTAAGTACTCTCTATACCCAACATGAGGCTCAAACTCATAACCCCAAGATCAAGAGTTGCACACTCCACTGACTGAGCCAGCCAGGCGCCCCAAATTAAGTAGGATTTTAAAGTGAGTTTTAGGGATCCCTGGGTGGCGCAGCGGTTTGGCGCCTGCCTTTGGCCCAGGGCGCGATCCTGGAGACCCGGGATCGAATCCCATATCGGGCTCCTGGTGCATGCAGCCTGCTTCTCTCTCTCTCTCTCTCTCTCTCTCTCTCTCTCTCATAAATAAATAAATTTAAAAAAAATAATAAATAAGTGAGTTTTATAGTTACATGAGGAATTATTATTTAACCTCTTTAATCTCAATTTGCTGATTTGAAAAACAGGAATGATTACAGATAACACAGAGTTGTGGTAAACAGATAAAATGCTAAAAACAAAAGCCAATCCACCCAAAAGTATGGTTTACACATTTTCCAGAAGACAAATTAAAAATGTATTATATAGGGGCACCTGGGTAGCTCTGTTGGCTAACTGTCTGCCTTCAGCTTAGGTCATGATCCCGGGGATCCTGGAATCAAGCCCCGCATCGAGCTCCTTGCTCAGTAGGGGAGTCTACTTTGCCCTCTCCCTCTGCTCATATGTGCTCTCACTCACTCTCTCTCTTCCAAATAAATAAATAAAATCTTTTTTAAAAAATGTATCATGTTTTACTGATCTGCACAAAAGGGGTCACTCAAACACTGATTTACACTCAGGGATACTAAACACCTGCAGGGGTACAACCAAGTTTGCTCCATTTTTTTTTTTAAAGATATTATTTATTTATTCATGAGAGACACAGAGAGGCAGAGACACAGGCAGAGGGAGAAGCCAGCTCCATGAAAGGAGGCCAATGTGGGACTCGATCCCAGGACTCCAAGATCACGCCCTGAGCCAAAGGCAGATGCTCAACCACTGAGCCACCCAGGCATCCCAAGTTTGTTCCATTTATATTCCTAGAACCTAGTGCAATTCCTTATAAATAGCAAGTATTAATAAATAGTTAGAAAAAAAAGACTGAATAAATGAATGCCTTTTTATAGGAATTAAAATTATATTCGCTGAAAGTAAAAATTCTTAAGTGTTCATTCAAAACTAATTTTAAGTGTATATTTTAAGTGCTCAACCTGTCATATTGGAATCTGGATATGCATGCCTGTTTCATTCATTCATTCATTCATTCATTATTTATTTATTTTTAAAGATTTTATTTATTTATTTATTCATGAGAGACAGAGAGAGAGAGGCAGAGACACAGGCAGAGGGAGAAGCAGGCTCCATGCAGGGAGCCCAACATGGGACTCGATCTCAGGTCTCCAGGATCATGCCCTGGGCTGAAGGCAGCGCTAAACGGCTGAGCCACCCGGGCTGCCCTGCATGCCTGTTTTAAAAGCAAAACAAATTCACCAGAGAATGCAATAGTGGTGTTCCTGAATAAGAATAGCAGCAGCTAACATTAACTGAGCACTTACTATGTGCCAAAAACTCTTCTAAGCACTTTACATGGATTATCTCACTTAATCCTGACAAGAAGTCTTATGAAATGAACTATTTATACGATTTTATAATAAGGAAAACTGGACATAGAAAACTCAAGTTACTTCTGATATAAAACTACTAAGAAGAAGGATTAGGAAAGAAAGAAAAGAAAAGAAAAAAAAGAAAAGAAAAGAAAAGAAAAGAAAAGAAAAGAAAAGAAAAGAGAGAAAGAAAGAAAGAAAGAAAGAAAGAAAAGAAAGAAAGAAAGAAAAAGAAAGAAAAGTAAGAATCCAGAGCCCCCCTTTCTATTTTTATTTAATTTTGTTTACAAAAAAATAGATTTTTGGACACCTGGGTGGCTCAGCAGTTGAGCGCCTCCCTTCAGCCCAGGGTGTGATCCTGGAGTCCTAGGATCGAGTCCAACATCGGGCTCCCTGCATGGAGGCTGCCTCTCCCTCTGCCTGTGTCTCTGCCTCTCTCTCTCTCTCTGTCTCTCATGAATAATAAATTTAAAAAAAAAAAAGAAAAAAATAGATTTTTACCCAAAGTAGGAATATTTGCTTCTAATGATTTAACAGAACAAGGAGTTATTTAATAATATGTACACTAAACACAAATACATGATACAGTCCCTTCTGTCAAAGGCCCTACACACCAATATGGTGGTATTATTAATAGGTGTGATATGAATAAATAATATTCTAATTTTATTTTATTATTATTATTTTTTAAAATTTAAGTAGACTCCATGCCCAGCATGGAACACAACATGGGGCTTGAACTTGCAGACTTGAGATCAAGACCTAAGCTGAGGGGATCCCTGGGTGGCACAGCAGTTTAGCGCCTGCCTTTGGCCCAGGGCGCGATCCTGGATACCCAGGATCGAATCCCACATCGGGCTCCCGGTGCATGGAGCCTGCTTCTCCCTCTGCCTATGTCTCTGCCTCTCTCTCTCTCTCTCTCTCTCTCTCTCTCTGTGACTATCATAAATAAATAAAAATTTATATATATATATATATATAAAGACCTAAGCTGAAATCAAGAGCTGGATGCTTAACCAACCGAGCCACCCAGGTGTCCCTCTAATTTTATTTGTTAATGTGATTATCTTAATGTAAAGTTTATCTATAATTTCTTTTCCATTTACTTTAATTCCAGGTATTACTATCTTGAGTCTTCGTAATATATAGGAAAGTCTTTCCTTTTTCCTAAAGGAAAAGTCAGTTAAAAAATGGAAGACAATAGAAACTTATTTTGTATGGACATTTACTTTCAAATAATCACATTTTTAAAACACCCCAGAGAATAAGAACAGCTGAATTTTATTTCTAATAGACGCTCTAAAAAGTATTGTAGATGTAACTTGCAAAACGTATTTTTAGCCAACAATGTGTTTCACTTCATTTCTTCATTGGCTTGATTCTAGAATAGACTATAACGTCTCTGATGTTTTATTTGAGTCTTTTAACAGTTGCGTTAAAAGAGAACAAAATGCAAAAAAAAAAAATTACAGAGAAATAACATGTAACATAATAAATGCTTTCCAAATAAACAGAAATCAAATTGTTGTTCCTAGACAGAACATTTGACATGTACTTGATTATAACGAGCCAATGTAATTAAAACAATAGTCATATTCTGTCCATTACATTCACATCACATCTTTCTGTCTCCATAAAAGCACAATAACCTAAAATTCTCCTTATTATACTGTAACTATTTTCAAGGAAACCAATATTCCAATGACAGTAACCAAGGAGTCACAATAAGTTATGAAAGTTAACAGTAATTTTCCCAGTATCTTCAGATTGATGGAGGTTAGGTGCTATATATATTAAAGAGGAAATATGAATATGGATTATTTCTAAAGTAGTTCCAGAAAGGAAAAAAAAAGTTTGAATTTTTGGAAACACTGGCATTGTGAATTCACAGCACCAAATAAAAGACTGCTGGCTGCTTGCCAAATTTTTCCCTATGGATAAACATTCGATACCCACTGAACATTTTATGCCACTTCAAGAAAGAGTCTTCTGAAAAAAATAAAAATAAAAATTTAAAAAAAAGAGTCTTCTGCTAATTCTATGAAGAAAAATAAACTCCCAGTTTGGTTTATGTTCCAAGTAGGTGTCTCCAGAGGAACAGACCAGAGAAGGCAACTTAAGCACACATTTAAGCTTTATTCAGACCTGGAAAACAAAGAAATCTGACATATCTTTTTTTTTTTAAAAGATTTTATTATTTATTCATGAGAATATACAGAGAGGAGACAGAGAGAGGCAGAGGCACAAGCGGAGGGAGAAGCAGGTTCCATGCAGGGAGCCCGACGCGGGACTCGATCCGGGGTCTCCAGGGTCATGCCCTGGGATGAAGGCAGGTGCCAAACCGCTGAGCCACCCGGGCTGCCCAAAATCTGACATATCTTTTACACAGAATATGCTTAAGGAAAAAAACTATATTATCCATTTTTTTAAAAAAGCACTTATTCTTTATTTTTTTTAAAGAAAAGCTAGAATCACTACGCCAATTAGAGTATTCTAAAGGATTAGGGGAGGAAATCTTTCCAGTTACAAATTAATTTCTCCTAGGGATGCCTCCTGGGTGATTCAGTGGTTGAGCGTCTGCCTTCAGCTCAGAGCATGATCCCAGAGACCGGGATTGAGTCCCACGTCAGATTCCCTGCATGAAGCCTGCTTCTCCCTCTGTGTCTCTGCCTCCCTCTCTCTGGGCCTCTCATGAATAAATAAATAAAATCTTTATTTTTTTAATAAAATATTTTTAAAAAATTTAATCCCTCCTAGTCAAAATTTAACTCATAAATTGTTTATGTGACTAGATATTTACTTTCATCATACCTGAATATCCTCATCTCTTTTACTTCCTAGTATCTTTTCAAACATTTTAGACCATTCACCAACCGGTCTCAATTCTGAATGCCATTCAAAAAATAGGTGATTACTTCCTAATACCTCCTCTTAATATGTGACCACTAATTAACAGCTCTTACAACTTCATTTACCAAGGCCAAGTGTGATGTGTGACTCACAACTCCAAGCCTGCGTTCCATATCTCCAAAGCATTCTCAAAATCGTTGGACACAATTCTTTTAATTATATACGAATTCCTTGCTACTCAAAATGTAGTTCACAGACTGGTTGCATCTCAGGTTCTACCCTAGACCTACTGAACAGAATCTGCATTTTAACAAGAACCTCAGGTGATTCATAAACAGAAAAATGTGGGAGGGGATCCCTGGGTGGCGCAGCGGTTTGGCGCCTGCCTTTGGCCCAGGGCGAGATCCTGGAGACCCGGGATCGAATCCCATATCGGGCTCCCGGTGCATGCAGCCTGCTTCTCCCTCTGCCTGTGTCTCTGCCTCTCTCTCTCTCTCTCTCTCTCTGTGACTATCATAAATAAATAAATAAATAGATAGATAGATAGATAGATAAATAAATAAATAAATTTTTTAAAAAATCAAAAAAAATGTGGAAGGCACTGTCCTAATTCACTCATTCAGGATCCCTTCCTCCTGCTTTACAGTTCCTGAATTATAATTTGGCATATAAGGAAACAGATCCTTTTTCTTTTGAGCATATTAAAACCTACCAAAATGAAATGAGGAAACTTTAAATAAGATTACAGTTTCTGGGCAGCCCCGGTGGTGCAGCGGTTTAGCGCTGCCTGCAGCCCGGGGTATGATCCTGGAGACCCAGGATCGAGTCCCACGTTGGGCTCCCTGCATGGAGCCTGCTTCTCCCTCTGCCTGTGTCTCTGCCTCTCTCTGTGTGTCTCTCATGAATAAATAAATAAAATCTTTAAAAAAAAAAAAAAGCTCTCTCTCTCTCTCTCCCTCTCTCCCCCTGCGTCTCTTGAATAAATATTTTTTAAAAGATTACAGTTTCTTCACAATCTTCTTTTCATTAAAGATTGCAAGTTCTATGAAGCCAGAGACTTCACTACATCCTAAAACCATTATTATTTCATATTGACAAATACTAAAAGTATCAATAAGATCCATTGTTCTATAAGGTATATGGAATCTGGCAAATCTATTTACTACTCTTGAGATTATATCTAACAACAATTTTATTATAAAAGCTTTCAGGAAAATAATCACATTTCAAAATATGCCCATCCTTTAACCCAAAAGCCCCACTTCTAAAAAGTGTTTTGTTTTGTTTTTTTCAAAGATTTTATTTTGGGACATCTGGGTTGGTTCAGCAGTCGAGCGTCTGTCTGCCTTTACCTCAAGTCATGATCCCCAGGTCCTGGGATTGAATTCCTTCCACATCAGGCTTCCTGCAGGGAGCCTGCTTCTCCCTCTGCCTATGTCTCTGCCTGTGTGTGTCTCTCTCATGAATAAATAAAATATATATAAAAAAAAAGGAACAAATTGATGGTTACCAGAGGGGAGTAAGGAAGGGGGATAGGTTAAGTAGGTGACAGATACATCACCCTGTGCTCCTCCTCGTCTTAAGGAGCACAGGGTGCTCCTTAAGGGTGATGTATGGAACTATTGTATCACTATCTTGTATACCTGAAACTACTATAACACTGTATGTTAACTAACTGGAATTAAAATAAAAACCTAAATTTAAAAAAAATAAGAAGAGCACCAAATGTAAATAAATATTATTCCTCTGAGATTCAAAGCATAGCTCTGTAAGTTACAGTTTGTGCATGCATATTCTAAAGAGACACCAAATCAGAATTGAAACATGTAGTTTCTGTGTTTTTTACTAATTACTTAAGATGAAAGTCAAATAAATTCCTATGTAAGTTAACTCTCATGCTCTTCAGAAAATAATTCAAGCTATCTAGAATACAGCAAAGAATTCAAGTGGAAATATCTCAAATATCTGAATATAGACATTAGAAAATCACAAAAAAAACTGAAGAATAAACTACTGAGTTCTGAGCCTTTGAGAACATACAGTTTATAGTCAAAATAAGGAAAAGGAGGAGCTAAGTGTGATATGAAAGTAAACATCAAGGGATCCCTGGGTGGCGCAGCGGTTTGGCACCTGCCTTTGGCCCAGGGCATGATCCTGGAGACCCGGGATAGAATCCCACGTCGGGCTCCTGGTGCATGGAGCCTGCTTCTTCCTCTGCCTATGTCTCTGCCTCTCTCTCTCTGTGTGTGACTATCATAAATTAAAAAAATAAAAATAAAAAAAAGAAAGTAAACATCAAGAATAAAAAGCTCTGCAACTGATGAATTATTGAAAACTACATCTGAAACTAGTAAGGTACTATATGTTGGCAAATTGGATTTAGAGAAAAAAATTTTTAAAAGAAAATAAAATTCAAAAAAAATTTAAAAAAAGAAAAGAAAAGAAAATTCATTTCCCCTCAAAAAAAATTAAAAAGAGAAGAGAGAGAGAATGGAAATCTCCAACTAATTCTATCGTGCCCCTCACATCCTCTGGGAATGGTGTAACTCTGGCTAACTCAAAATATTTGGTTACGGCATACCTAGGGAATTCATCTTATAAAGGAGTGGCAGGTACTTAAGGGCAGAAACCAAATTTAGCCCTAGCTGAATCTCTTTGAGCTCAAAAACCAGATGTTTCCAGATGTGGGAGCAGTGCTCCTGCTTAGCCAGGTGCACTCTCACCTCATAGATGCTGCCCTCTGGTGCCCTCTGCAAGCAAAGGAAAGTCAAGTCAACACACTTCTCTCCACAAGAACTAAGACGACTATTCTAAAATGTGAAAACATTTAGGTCACAATTAGCACTTAAAGAGAAAGAGAAATAAAATGGAAAAGATGAGTGCATCACATATATGAAGGATGAATACTGATCCTCATTTTTCTTTCAAATGTCTCTATGTATGCAGGGGGGAGGGGTCACCATCATAAAAGTTTAAAATTTATTGTTGTAGAGAAATGCTTGAACATGTGCACCTGAAGACAAGCAAGAATATATGTTGATAATACCAATAAAATGGAAAAAAGTAATGTCCACCTTCAGGAGAAAAGAGAAATTGTGGTACAGTCATACAACTAATACACATAACTGAGAAAACAAATCACAGTTTCACAAATTGACATGGGTGAATCTTAAAAACATTGATTAGCCAAAGAAAGCGTATGTAGTAAAACAAAACAAGAATATATGTGTAGTATGGTTGCATTTTTATAGCTAAAAAATAAGCAATTCTAAATAATATATTTTTGAGGGGATCCCTGGGTGGCTCAACGGTTTGGCCCCTACCTTCGGCCCAGGGCATGATCCTGGAATCCGAGGATCGAGTCCCACCCTGGGCTCCCTGTATAGAGCCTACTTCCTTCTGCCTATGTCTCTGCATCTCTGTGTCTCTCATGAATAAATAAGTAAAATCTTAAAAAATAATAATAAATTTATGAAATGCAAACAAATGTGGTAAACTTAAAGGAAAGGAATAACAAAACAAAACCAAAATTCTGAATAGTTTTATCCCTGATGGAGACACAGGTGAATGAAAATCAGGGAGAAACATACCAACAATATTGGTAATGTTCTATTCCTTAACCCAGGTGATGAGTTCACAGGTATTGGTTTTATTATATGCTTCATTACTTCTATACACAGCATCATAAATACTTCATAATGGGAGGGGAAAACAGAAAAGGAAAAGTAAGCAGGAAAGAGAAGAATAAGACATATATAACAGAGGTCAACATCAACTTCCTAGCTCACCTTGGAAAGGCAATGTAGATTTCTATTAAATACAGGCTCCATCCAGAAACTCCACTAAAACAAAAGATTTTTGTTTTAAGAGCACAAAATGGGGCATCCGGGTGGCTCAGTCAGTTAAACATCTGACGCTTTTTTTTTTAAGATTTTATTTATTCATGAGAGACACACAGAGAGAGAGAGACAGAGACACAGGCAGAGGGAGAAGCAGGCTCCTTGCAGGCAGCCCGATGCAGGACTCGATCCTGAGACTCCAAGATCACGGCTCAGGCCGAAGGCAGACGCTACACCACTGAGCCACCCAGCAATCCCAAGCATCTCTCTTGATTTCAGCTCAGGTCATTATCTCAGGGTCATGAGACTGAACAACCCCCACCCCCCACCCTGGCCAGGCTCTGCAGTTCAGCAAAGAGTCTGTTTGGAATTCCCTCTCCCTCTCCCCCTCCCCACTGCTCCCCCCGCTCATGCAGCAACCACTCTGAATAAATAAAGTCTTTAAAAGCGGGGCACAGGGAGACTCGTGGGTGGCTCAGTCAGCTAAGTGCCTGCCTTAAGTTTAGGTCATGATCTCAGGATCCTGGGATAAAGCCCCATGTAGGACTTCTTGCTCAACAGAGCATCTGCTTCTCCATCTCCCTCTGCCCCCTCCCCCCTGCTCATGCACTTACTCTCACTCTGTCAAATAAATAAAATATTTTAAAATTTTAAAAATAAGGAATGCCTGGGACGCTCAGTGGTTGAGCATCTGCCTTTGGCTCAAGCCGTGATCCTGGGGTCCTGGGATCGAGTCCCACATCGGGCTCCCTGCATGGGGCCTGCTTTTTCCTCTGCCTGCATCTCTGCCTCTCTCTGTGTGTCTCTCATGAATAAATATTTTTTAAAAAAATTTTTAATAAAAAAATGAAGAGCACAAATCTGAAATGAAATGCAAGTAGGTATCCTCAGTTTTTAAAAATTAAGATAATGCCTAATGTAATATAAAAAAGAAAAATTGGGGCACCTAAGTGACTCAGTTGGTTGAGCATGTGCCTTCAGCTTAGGTCATGATCCCAGGATCCTGGGATCCTGAGCAGGTCCCACTCAGCAGGAAGCCTGCTCCTCCCTTTCTCTCTGCCTGCTGCTCCCCCTACTTGTGCTATCAACTGAAGAATAAATTTAAAAAAAAAAAAAGAAAAATGTAATTCAAAATACACTGTAAATATTTAAATGCTCAAGTATAACCATCCCAGCATTCATATTATTAAGGAAACAGACACACAAATACACAGAAATGCCATGTACATCTACAAATATAAACTGACACAAAAGAATTGCATTAGAAAATCAGATGCTAAAAGGATCGATGCCATTGGTAATATGATTTTCCAAAACATTTAACTACTCTTGTTAAAGTTCTGAACAAAACAAAGTGCAATCTGCCCTCAGTTTACTAAGCAGTTGCTTTACTGGAAAACTAGTCTCTCTTAAAAACTATGCAAAAAGCTACTTTGTTTAAATGTGTTTAAATGTATAGCAGAATTAGTATTAGATAAGTACAAACAGGTTTTTCACCTACAAAATCTGGGAAAATGTTCAAAAATCATGTAGAACTGTCTCACGTTGTGGAATGTATGGCATTCTTGGCTTTTGCTCACTGAATGCCAATGCTGCACCCACCCCGCCCTAATCATTGTGGCAATCAAAAGTGCACCTTCAAAGATTCAAAGATTAATAGGGGTCCTGACCCCACTGAGAACCAGTGACTTTTTAGAAACACTAAGTCCCGGTATGGCTTCCAGACAGCCTTTATTTTCACAACACCATAAAGCTAAAGGAAATGGTGTTATAGCTGTAGTTAAAGGAAATAGCTAAAAGCCTACCCAATTTCTAACTTTGGCAGAGTGGTGCCTGGCTGGATCAGTTCTTGGAGTCTTGAGTTTGGGTCCCATGTTAGGTATAGAGATTACTTAAATAAATAAAAACTTAAAAAAAAAAGAAAAGAAACCTTCATCCAGTGAAAAAATTGATTATTAGAGAAAGTATAAGGGCAGATTAAAACCCAAGGATCTTCACCCTAAATGAAAGTGACACATCAAACCAAAGGCTGACAACTTTCTCACTCATCTGACCACAATGTGAGGTCAGTGTTATTGTGTAAAATACAACAAATGTCCCAATTGAAAAACACTGTAATACTCAAAAAGGGTGTTACAGTTTACAAAGTATTATTTAATTTTAATCTTCATAGCAATTCTATAAGACATATCATCTTTTATATTATTTATAAGGAAAACAACCTCAAAAAAGGTCAAAGTCACAGAGCTGGTAAACTGAGAGATAGGACTGCAAGCCCTCTGATTTCAAATCCTGTGTTTTTCCCATCCAACTATACTGCCTCAACAAAGATTCAATAATAATATGGTAATATAGATAAAAAGAAACACATCAGTCAATACAATAGAAGTGTTAATGGGAAAAAATCAATATAAAGCCTCTTGATCGGGCAGCCAGGGTGGCCCAGTGGTTTAGTGCTGCCTTCAGCCCAGGGTGTGATCCTGGGGACCTAGAATCGAGTCCCACGTGGGACTCCCTGCTTCTCCCTCTGCCCGCTTCTCCCTCTGCCTGTGTGTCTCTGCCTCTCTCTCTCTCTCTCTCTCTCTCTCTCTCTGTATCTCTCATGAATAAATAAATAAAATCTCTTTAAAAAAAAAAAGGCTCGATCTATTTTGACGTATTCCACGGTCATATAGCTATAGTAGCTATTTCTCAATAAGAGAATTTTTTTTAAAGATATATTTATGTATTCATGAGAGAGAAAGAGAGAGAGGCAGAGACACAGGCTGAGGGAGAAACAGGCTCCTCGCAGGGATCCTGATGTAGGACTCGATCCTGGATCCCGGGATCACGACCTGAGCTGAAGGCAGGCACCCAACCACTGAGCCACCCAGGCGACCCTCAATATGAGAACTTTTAGGTTTTTTTTTTAAGTAATCCCTACACCCAACATGGGACTAGAACTTACAACCTCAAGATCAAGAGTTCCATGCTCTACAGACTGAGCCAGTCAGGTGCCCCAAGAGAAAAGTAAAATTTTAGCAATTACCATGACATATAGTATCTAATTACTTTCTAATATCAAAAAGATTCTGGAACATAATTTTAATCAATCTTCTACTTAATCAAAAATTCCAGAATCTCACTATAGATTCGGATAGTTAAAGAGTTAACGAAGTCTTTTTAAAAATTTTGTTTGGGGGCACCTGGGTGGCTCAGCTGGCCAGGTGACCGACTCCTGATTTTGGCTCAAGTCATGATTCTGGGGAACTCAGATTGGAGCCCTGCATCTGGCTCTGCACTCAGCAGGGAGTCTACTTAAGGATTCTCTCTCTCCCTCTCCTTTTGCTCCTCCCCACATTGTGCACTTGCCCTCTCTAATGAATAAATAAATCTTAAAAATAAAAAAACTCTTCCCATTTGGGGAGAAACACATAACCATTAAGAACTATATAAAACCTCAGCTTAACCGAAGTGTTTCTTAATGTAGTTCCTAGATTAGTCCTCTGAAAAAGTTCTCTAAAGCTCTTTTTTTTTTTTTAAGATTTTATTTATTTATTCATGACACAGAGGCAGAGACTCTGCCTCATGACAGACACACAGAGAGAGGCAGAGACACAGGCAGAGGGAGAAGCAGGCTCCATGCAGGGAGGCCAATGTGGGACTCCATCCTGGGACTCCAGGATCACACACTGGGCTGAAGGCAGGCACCCAACCACTGACCCACCCAGGGGTCCCAGGTTCTCTAAAGTTCATTTGACAATGACAGCATGATGGGATGGCATATTGTATTAGTTCTCATTTGTGACTGGTAAATTAAACTTTCAAATGGTATTGTGCTATGCTTAATTGATAATACACTTCCATAGTTCCAAACACCCATATGCACACAACAGTTTATAAGACAAGACAAAAATAAAAACAAAGGCATACTAGGGCTTGTTTTAAGAGGAAAAAGGAAGTAGTAGGTCTTATTATTTCAACTGAAGAAATATGGAAGTAAGATCATTTATCAGCATCTCCAAAGGGCAGAAAAATATACTAAGGTTTCCCTAACAAAGAGTGGACAATAATCTATATGACTCATCCCTCTACTAATTTGAATACAAAACCCAAAAAGAAAGAATAATTTGATATTTCTATTTTTAAAAGAAAAAAACATTTTTAATTTATGCTTCTAAATTCATGGGTAAACTTTAATTGAGTAGAGTGAAGACAACACGAAAGCCTATTATAGTTATAAACTACACACACAAGCTGAAAGTCTGTCTTACATATTTTCAAAATTTTTATTTTTAAGTAATCGCTACACTCAAAGTGGGGCTGAAACTTACAACCCCAAGATCAAGAGCTGCATGTGGGGCAGCCCTGGTGGCTCAGCGGTTTGGCGCCGCCTTCAGCCTGGGGTGTGATCCTGGAGACCTGGGATGGAGTCCCATGTTGGGCTCCCTGTATGGAGCCTGCTTCTCCCTCTGCCTCTCTCTGTGTGTCTGTCATGAATGAATAAATAAAATCTTTAAAAAAAAAAAAAAAGAGCTGCATGCTCTACAGACTGAGCCAGCCAAGCACACTTTCCTTATAATATTTTATCCCTCCTTTTTGTTCCTCTTTCCCAAAGAGGAGCTTTATTCAGTCTTAACTATAGTTACCTAAGCCAAAATCTCTACTTCAAACAAGACTTTATTTTCTCCCTCATGCACAGTTACTTCTTTTCCTGACTTGAGATTCACTACAACTTACTTTTTTTTTTTAAGATTTTTATTTTATTCATGAGAGACAGACAGAGAGAGAGAGGCAGAGACACAGGCAGAGGGAGAAGCAGGCTTCATGCAGAGAGCCCAACGTGGGACTCGATCCCGGGTCTCCAGGATCATGCCCTGGGCTGAAGACGGCGCTAAACCACTGAGCCACCTGGGCTGCCCCATATTACAACTTTCATAACCTCTGTGATATCTATAATAATAAACTGACTTTTTTGATTAATAGCTAATGGAAAGTATATGCAATAGAGCTTAAAAGAATATCAATCACCTGAATATTTCTAAAATGTTACCACAAAGAATTAAGTACTTTAACACTTTATCGTATTGAAAAAATTGCAATTCATTTTGAAAAATCTCCAATTCAAAGTTGCTAAGACATAGATTAAAAACCAAAAAAGCCTCAAAACATGCCATAATCCCCAGACACATTCATACAAATTTCAAATATTGACTGACAAGTGTTTTAGGGATTTATATATGCATGTGTATAAACACAGAAACCAACAAGAAATTACAGGACTCACTTGAAAATATAACAGCTGACATATATAAAGCACTTACTATATGCTAAGTATTGTTCATAGAATTCAGATACAAATGTGTATATAACCTCAATTCACCAGCACAAAAAACAACAGATAAGGGCTATAATTCCAATTTTAAAGATGAGAAGCTAACTTTGAAAGATTAAAAAGGCTTCTAGTTGGTGCAGTAAATTCATCCAAAAACAATATACAAATGTGTCAAATACATAAATAGACAATGCATAACTAGCTCAAAAAATAACATACATATCTCTCAAGCAGTGACAAGGAACATAAATGCAAAATGGTAAGCAGTGCTGAAGCCAGGAGCCTACTAGGGTCCTACTCCAAAAATAGGCCATGGCAGCTTGGAGTTTGGCTTCCCTGGGAAACAGAGACTAAAAGTGCTCTATATAAGACAGGATTTATCAGAGCTAGGGCTGGGTTAGGGCTCCCTTATAAAGAAAACAAGTTGGAGCACCTGGCTGGCTCAGTCAGTGGAGCGTGTGACTCTTAATCTCAGGGTTCTGAGTTTGAGCCCCACACTGGTTATAGAGATTACTGAAAAATAAAAAATTTAGGAATGCCTGGGTGACAGAGTCAGTTGAACATCCACCTCTTGGTTTTGGCTCAGGTCATGATCTCAGGGTCATGAGGCCAACTCCTATGTCAGGTTATGTGCTCAGGACAGAGTCTACTTGAGACTCCTGCTCCCTCTGCCCTTTCCCCACAACATGTGCTCTCTCTCTAAAATAAATAAATAATTTTTTAAAAAGATGAAATTTAAAAAGATAAGAAAACAACTTGCTAACTCTGTCTGGGGCTATAGCTTACAGTAAATAACTCCCATGAAGGTTACAGGACATAGACACAGACACAGCTTCAAAACCAAGAAAGTAACCAGACCACCTATTAGCTCTGTAACGGGTTCTGCAATATCCACACTATCACCAATATCTCTGAGGGACAGGAACTCTAAGCTTAGTTCTAGAACTGGGGTCCACAGGCAAGCATAAAACTTGGGAGGGGGGATCCCTGGGTGGCGCAGCGGTTTGGTGCCTGCCTTTGGCTCAGGGGTGCGATCCTGGAGACCCGGGATCGAATCCCATATCGGGCTCCCGGTGCATGGAGCCTGCTTCTCCCTCTGCCTGTGTCTCTGCCCCTCTCTCTATCATAAATAAATAAATTAAAAAAAAAAAAAAACTTGGGAGGGAGATAAACATAGACAGTGAAAGCTCCTTGAGTTTCAATAATATTTGATACATCCGAAAAGGGATTAATATTTAAAATATATAAAGAATGTATATATAATTCAACATCAAAAAATCCTCCAAATGATCTGATTAAAACAGGAAGAGGACCTAAATGGGCATTTTTTTTGGCATTTTTTCAAAAAAGACACACAAACGGCCGACACATGAAAAGATGAACATTACTAATTACTACACAAATGCAAATCAAAACCACAATGAGATATCACCTCACCCTAGTCAGAATGGCTAGTATCAAGAAGAAAAGATACAAGTATTGATGAGGATGTAGAGAAAAGGGAACCCTCATGCACTGCTGGCAGGAATGTAAATTGGTGCAACCTCTATGGAAACCAGTGTGGAGGTTTCCCAAAAAAATAAAAACAAATACTTTATGATCCACTACTGGGTATTTACCCCCAGAAAACAACACTATTTGAAAAGATATATGCACCTCTGTGTTCACTGGGACTCGGGTCCCCAGGATCAGGCCCTGGACTGAAGGCAGAGCCAAACTGCTGAGCCACCCGGGCTGCCTTTTTTTTTTTTTTTTTTTTTTTTAGATTTTAAAGATTTATTTATTCATGAGAGAGAGAGGCAGAGACAGGCAAAGGGAGAAGCCAGCTCCTCACAGGGAGCCTGAAGTGGGACTTGATCCCAGTGGGATCAGGCCCTGAGCCGAAGGCAGAAGCCCAACTACTGAGCCACCCAGGCATTCCTCTCTCAAATCTTAAAAAAAAAAAAAAAAAGAAAGAAAAGAAAAACAACTCAGTTATATAGATTATACCTCAAAGTTCTAGCATATATTACCATATTAAAATATTTTGGAAAATTGTCATGAGAAAATGTTTGTTTTTAGAGTCTACTCATATGACTTTTTTGGGAGAAGAGAGAAGTAGACAGGCGTTACATTTATAAAATTTTTTGAAGCTCTGGAAACATGTAAACTCAGCATTTGTCTTCTTGTAACAAACATTCCTATCCTATGTTTTTTTTTTCCTATCCTATGTTTTGTTTTTAAAGATTTTATCCATTTATTCATGGGAGACATAGAGAGGCAGAGACATAGGCAGAGGGAAAAGCAGGTTCCTCATAGGGAACCGGATGTGGGACTCAATCCCGGAACTGGGATCATGCCCTGAGCCAGAGGCAGAGCCACCCAGGCATCTCTCCTATCATATGTTTAAAAGAATGTTACAATGTTAGAATTAGTAGAGAAAAAGAACCTGAAGCCTAAATTAGGTTAGCCAAAGTCACACAGCTGGTTATTGGCAGAGTTAGGTCTAGAATTTAAGTGATGGACACTAATTTGATGCTTGTTTTACTAAAACACACTTTTTATTCTGAGTTATTCTTTCTAGAGACTATTTTTAATTCCTGTTTGGAACTTTTTAATTGTGTCATCCTAAAGCTGGAAACCACTCCCTTCCTACTGGTAGGAAAGTCCTGTGTCTGGTTGATAATAGGACTGTGTCTGGTTGATAAATAGGAAGGCTAAATTTGAGAGATCCTGCATCACTTAAAGTTTGCTTAGACATAATGAACAAATTTAGTTATAAAGACACTTTTCTTTAGCTGTGGGAAACTGGATGCTTAGTTTTGAAGTTGTCAAAGGTTACCAGTTAGAAATAGATTTTGATAACTTTATTGCATTAACAAAAAAAAGCTTTTGCTGGGGCCCCTGGCTGACTCAGGAGTGTGCAACTCTTGATCTCATGAGTTAAGCCCCATGTTGGGTATAGACATTACTAAATAAATAAATAAAAACAAAAAACACTTCAACCTTTTCAGATTATCATGATTATTGGTTTGTTAGGAAAATAAGAAAGGTTTAAGAGTGGTAGGGTTTTTTTGGTTGCCTTAAGGAATGAAGCTTTATATTATAAATACCCAGGGGTGTGATGAAGCACCAGAAAATTTAAATAGTTACACATTCAGAAAGTGGAAAATGGAATGTCATTCAGTTACAATGGCAGATTTAGTTGTCATATATGTGTGTGTGTGTGTGTGTGTGTGTGTGTGTTTTAAAGAAAGTGCAATTTTATTATTTTCTATTTTTTCTTTAAGTTTTTATTGAAGTGGGACGCCTGGGTGGCTCAGTGGTTGAGCATCTGCCTTTGGCCTAGGGTGTGATCCCGGGATCGAGTCCCACATTGGGCTCCCTGCATGGAGCCTGCTTCTCCCTCTGCCTGTGTCTCTGCCTCTCTCTCTCTCTTTCTCTCTCTGTCTCTCTCATGAATAAATAAATAAAATCTTTAGGAAAAAAAAAAAAAAAGAGGGCAGCCCGGGTGGCTCAGCGATTTAGCGCTGCCTTTGGCCCAGGCCCTTACCCTGGAAACCCAGGATCGAGTCCCACGATGGGCTCCCTGCATGGAGCCTGCTTCTTCCTCTGCCTATGTCTCTGCCTCTCTCTCCCTCTGTCTCTCATGAATAAATAAATAAAATCTTAAGAAAAAAAAACATAAAAAAAAAGATTTAAGAGAGAGAGAGCTCACACATATGTGTGCACATGGGGGAGGGACAGGAACAGAGGGAGAGGGGATCCCTGGGTGGCGCAGCGGTTTGGCGCCTCCCTTTGGCCTAGGGCATGATCCTGGAGACCCAGGATCGAATCCCACGTCGGACTCCCAGTGCATGGAGCCTGCTTTTCCCTCTGCCTGTGTCTCTGCCTCTCTTTCTCTCTCTGTGTGACTATCAATCAATAAAGGAACAGAGGGAGAGGAAGAAACTCAAGCAGACACTGCCACTAGACACAAACCCCACTTGGGACTCAATCTCACAACCCTGAGATCATGATCAGAACTGAAACCAAGAGTCAATCACTCAAACGACTGTGCCACCCAACTGCCTCTGAAATTCACCTTTAAGTATATACTTCTGAGTTTGAAAAAATATATAGTCATGTAACCACCACCACAATCAAAATATAGAATAGATATAGGCAATAAAGAATACCTCCCCCCAAAAAAACATTCTCTCATGCCACCCCTGGCAACCACTAGTCAGTTTTCTGTGCTTTTAATCTTTTTCCAAAATATCATAAAAATGGAATCACACAGTATGTGGCCTTCTGAGTCTGGCTTCTTTCACTTAGCACAATGCATTTGCTAGCCACCTATTTGCTGCATGGACTGCGAAATAGTATTCTACTGTATGAAGGTTTGTCAACTCACAGCTGCAGTACATTTGAATTTGTCTCCAGTTTGGGGCATTAGCATAGAGGTTTCTGCTTGACTTTGTTTTCATTTCACTTGAGTAAATACCTATTAGATCTATTAGATCATTACAGTAAGTCTGTGCTTAACTGTAATGAGAATCTGCCAAACTCTTTTCTAAAAGACTGTATTAATAATAAATATTAGTTATTTAATGGTCTTACGGAAAAATAAGTTTAGATCTTGTGTCACAATTTTCATAGAAAGAACCCTAAATAGGGACACCTGAGTGGCTCAGTGGTTGAGCATCTGCCTTTGGCTCAGGCCTGATTCTGGAGTCCTGGGATGGAGTCCATCATCAGGCTCCTTGCATGGAGCCTGCTTCTCCTGTCTCTGCCTCTCTCTCTGTGTCTCTCATGAATAAATAAAATCTTTAGAAAAAAAAAACAAACAAAAAAACCAAAGTGCTATGGGATCAAAAGAGAAAGAAAGCCCTCATATAAGAAGATGGCTTATTATCTTAGAAGTGGGACACCGGTTGAACGTCTGCCTTAGGCTCAGGGCATGATCCAAGAGTCACAGGATCGAGTCCCACATCGGGCTCCCTGCATGGAGCCTGGTTCTCTCTCTGCCTATGTCTCTGCCCCCCCCCTCTCTCTGTCTCTCTCATGAATAAATAAAATCTTTAAAAAAAAAAAAGGCTTAGAAGGATAACAGAAAAATTTTTAAAAAGCATTCAAAGCAGACCAAACAGCCTTAATAAAAAGAAAAAAATGGCAAAAAGTAAAGGACATATAAGAATAGGAGGTTAAAAAGATCAAAGCAGCTACAGCATGGGGAAACTGTAGAATTCCACAGAAATGGTTGATGATGTAAGTTAAGAAACAGAAAACAAAATTTTCAGTAAGTGTGCTACAGAACTCAACCTTATGCACTACAAAATGAAAATATGAACCACTTCTTTTACAGGTCTAAAAGTCAAATGATGAAGGTCATATACACAACTAGTTTTAAAGTAAAACTGCTCATTAAAAGCATGTCTCATCAATTTCATGTGGAATTTATCAAGACTTTTAAGGTGGTTTTATTTATTTTTTTTTATTAAGGTGGTTTTAAACTATCTAAACAACAATTTTTCAAAAATCCTACTTAACTCTTTCCAAAATTATAAGCCAAAGGGAGTATGAAAAGAGGTGGCAGGCAGGGAGGCCAGGGGTAGGACCATTCAAAATACCTAACCTTACACGCAGTCCAAATTTGAAAGTTATGAAATACTTCCCAAATAAAAAGTCAAGTTTTTTAGCAATATTCCCAAGTCATAATTTTACTGATATTAACTTGTAACACTGCTATTCATAAGCCTTAGGGGTAACTGGCTGTTGTTCATTATATTCATTCAATAAAAATACATAGATTACCAAATACCAAGAAAGTCTAAGCAGAATATACAAAAATCACAAAATTTAAAGGTTAACAGAGATTAGAATAACCAAGATAATTTTAAAGAATAACAAAATTGAAGTATGAGACCTCATTATACCAGGTATCTAAATTTATTACAAAGATACAGTTAATAAAGACAGTTTAATACTGGCTCTGAGACAGGCAAACAGAGCATAAAAACAAACCTGAATGTAAACAGAAATAGGACACATGACTCAAGATCCTCACTGAAAATCAGTGACAAATGGATGATGCTCTATAAACAGCATTGGCACACTTATTTTCCACATTTAAAAAACTGAATTATTAAAAAACTCTGAATTATATTCAGTATGCTATTTACTATAATTTCAGAATAACTTGAATAATTCAGTATTAAACGTCTTTAAAGATCATCAAGTCCAATACCATCACTTCATAAAAGAAAAATAAAGACCAGAGAAGTTAAAACATTTAGCCAAATCACAGAGCATGGCCACACAGGAATTAAATAACGCATGATTATTTTATTTAAGAATTTACAGGGGTGCCTGGGTGGCTCAGTTAAGCATCTGCCTTTGGCTTGGGTCATGATCCTGGGGTGCTGGTATCAAGCTCCATGTTGGGCTCTCTGCTCGTGAGGAGGCTGCTTAATCCCTCTCCTCCTCACTAGTGCTCTTTCTCACACACTGTCTCTCTCTTTCAAATAAATAAATTTTAAAAATATTTTTTAAAATATTTATATTCTTGGGCAGCGTCAGTGGCTCAGCGGTTTAGCGCCGCCTTCAGCCCAGGGCCTGATCCTAGAGACCCGGGATCGAGTCCCACGTCGGGCTCCCTGCATGGAGCCTGCTTCTCCCTCTGCCTGTGTCTCTGCCTCTCTCTCTCTGTGTGTCTCTCATGAATAAATAAATAAAATCTTAAAAAAAAATAAAAATTAAAAATTTATATTCTTAGGACACCTGGCTGACTCAGACAGAAAAGCATGTGACTCTCGATCTCAGGGTTATGAGTTCGAGCCCCAAGTTGGGTGTAGAGATTACTTAAATAAAACTTTTAAAAATTAAAAAAAAAAAAGAATTTACATTCTTTCATTTCATACACACAAAATGCTTCCCATCTACCCCAATTTATTTAAGTCACCCATGATATCAACAATGCCAAATTAGAAGCGGAAGAAGACACAGAAGTGTGGCAAAATAAAAAAGCCAATACATACTTTCATTTCCTTCCATCCTCAAACCTTCCTTCATGGAAATTGACCAAAAAAATCTATGGCCATCTAGCTGGATCAGTTAGTGGAGACTGCAACTCTTGATCTCGGGGTTGTGAGTTTGAGTCCCACAGTGGGTACAGAAATTGCTTAAAAATAAAATCTTAGGGCAGCCTGGGTGGCTCAGCGGTTTAGCGCCGCCTTCGGCCCAGGGTGTGATCCTGGAGACCCGGGATCGAGTCCTGCATCAAGTTCCCTGCATGGGGCCTGCTTCTCCTTCTGCCTGTCTCTGCGTCTCTGTCTCTCTCTGTGTGTGTGTGTGTGTGTGTGTGTGTCTCACAAACAAAATCTCTAAAAAATAATAATAAAATAAAATAAAATCTTAAAAAAAAAATCCAGCCCTACCCTCAAAGATTTATCTTATCTAAATCCAAACTAAAAGAAGAGTTTCATGGTTTCAGTATGCAGGAGATTCAGGAAGAAAAGAATTTTAAGAACTGTCATTCTTGTGTCAGTGCATCATAAATATCAATGAATAACATATATTTAGGGAGTCCTGTTACTAGGCCCACCATATTCAGGCACAAGCTCCATTAACTTCATATCTCAGTTTGTTTCCAAAGGATGGTAAACATTTACATTTAGAGATTTTCACAAAGACCAGTTAAACAAACACAGCTGAAGACTGTCTGAAAGTAGTTGTTCCAATTCCAAGGTTCAATTAAGGTATAGACAGAAATGACATCTTCTCTAGGAAAGCATTCAATCTCAGGTTACTAGGGTTGTTCACTATCTGTTAATTCTGATAAAACTTTCCTTCTATAAATCATCCCCCTGAGATATATGACAGGAGTATTGATACTGAAGTGAAGGAGACTCGCAGAGAACCTATTTGCAAAGTTGAAATCCCCATTTAAACTATGACCACACAAGGATATGCTCTATAAAGAACACAAAATTGACTGCATGTAATTCACTTAAGCAATGATGGGTAAGAATATGACCTCTGGAGCCAAACTACCTATGTTTGAATCCATCATTCGCTCTATGAATTTGGGCAAAATTGCTTAACCTTTGTGCTTCAAACTTCTAAACAGGAAAATAAAGATAATAATAAGGATGGGGTGGCTCAGTCGGTTAAGTGTTTCCCTTGGGTTCAGATCATGATCCCAGGGTCTTGGAATCAAGCCCACATGGGCTCCATGCTCAGTGGGGAGCCTGCTTCTCCCTCTCCCTCTCTACCCCTACTCGTGCTTGTGTACTCTCTCTCTCTCAAATAAAAATCTTTAAAAACAATAATAATAGGGGTGCCTAGATGGCTCAGGTGGTTAAGCGTATGCCCTCAGCTCAGGTTATGATCTCCAGGTCCTGAGATCAGGCCCCACATTGGGCTCCCCACTCAGTCAGGAGTCTGCTTCTCCCTTTCCTTCTGCCTCTCACCCCTACTTATGCTCTCTGTCTTAAATGAAGAATTTTTTTTAAATCTTTAAATAATATTATGATAATAATAAAGATAATAACAATAGCTACTCTCATAGGAGTTTTTGTGAATTAGTGCATGTAAAGCACTTAGAACAATGCCTGGAATATAGCATTAGCTGCTGCTAGTATTATTACTACCACCTAACCGCATTACCAGACTATCAGTTCTCAGGTGTGACTCAAATACAGGCTAGTTTCCTAACCAGATCATGCAATTTTAATGTTCCTGAATCAATGATTCAATATGCCAAATTCAAAAAACTGCTCTACAAAAACACAGCCTCAAGTCTTCCTTTTAAATCATTTACTATTTTAAAAAATATATAAAAATAAAAATAAATAAATAAATCATTTACTTAACAAAATGCTCACAAACATTAATCAACTATAAAAGTTTAATTAATTCCATGAATTATCACTATGATATGGAACTTCTGAAAAATCTTTTACGTGAAATAAATGTTTTTTCAAGTATAAGATTCAAGTTTTCGGGCAGCCCAGGTGGCTCAGTGGTTTAGCGCCACCTTCAGCCTGGGGTGTGATCCTGGGGACCCGGGATCGAGTCCCACATCGGGCTCCCTGCATGGAGCCTGCTTCGCCCTCTGCCTGTCTCTGCCTCTCTCTCTGTGTCTCTCACGAATAAATAAATAAAATCTTAAAAAAAAAAAATTACAATTTTCATTTGCCTTTCAATTACAAATTAAGCTCTGAGCTTACAAATCATCTTAATAAGTATATACTGGGATGCCTGGGTGGCTCAGTGGTTGAGCGCCTCCCTTGGGCCCAGGGCGTGATCCTGGGGTCCCGGGATCGAGTCCCACGTCGGGCTTCCTGCATGGAGCCTGCTTCACCCTCTGCCTGTGTCTCTGCCTCTCTCTGTGTGTCTCTCATGAATAAATAAAATGTTTAAAAAAAAAGAAGTATATACCTATATATAGTAATAAAACATACTGAAGCTTTTAAGATATTTACTATTAATCTGCAAATTTGCCCTTGTATATATTTTGACCAGAAACAATGAATAAATGTACATCTTTAATCAAATGAAAAAGGTAAATAGAAATCATTCAAGATATCATCTTATACCCATTAGACTGGCTAAAAAAAAAATCAAATTAACATCCCAGGTGGTGGCAAAGAGAAGCAGCAACTGGATCTCATACACTGCTAGTGGACAACCATTTTGCAATTTCTTATAAAGCAAAACATACGTCTACCCTGTGATGCAACAATTCCACTCTTAGGTACTCAACCAAAAGAAATGAAACATATGTTCACAAAAAGACTTGCACAAGAATGTTTTTTTTTCATATTTTTTATTATTATTTTTATTTATTTATGATAGTCACAGAGAGAGAGAGAGAGAGAGAGAGAGAGAGGCGCAGAGACACAGGCAGAGGGAGAAGCAGGCTCCATGCACCAGGAGCCCGACGTGGGATTCGATCCCGGGTCTCCAGGATCGCGCCCTGGGCCAAAGGCAGGCGCTAAACCGCTGCGCCACCCAGGGATCCCCCTTGCACAAGAATGTTAATAGCAGCCTTATTCATAACAGACAATAACTGGAAATAACACAAATGTCAAAAAAAAATGTCTATCAACAGGAGAATGGAAGAACAAAGTGTGGTATTAATAAAAATACTGTGCAGCCTGGGAAGTCATGTTATCGACACTTATGATTTTTTTTTTGAAAAAAAATTTTTATTTATTTATGATAGTCACAGAGAGAGAGAGAGAGAGGCAGAGACACAGGCAGAGGGAGAAGCAGGCTCCATGCACCGGGAGCCCGACGTGGGACTCGATCCCGGGTCTCCAGGATCGCGCCCTGGGCCAAAGGCAGGCGCCAAACCGCTGCGCCACCCAGGGATCCCTGACACTTATGATTTGAATTCATTGCTAAATGAGATTTTTTCATTTCCTCCAAGTTGTCTCATTTTATAATTTTAATCCCTAGTTGAAAATAATTTTTATTCTGAAAATAACCTTATTTTTTGTTTAGTAACTTGAGTTTTTTTTTTTTTGCCACAACATAAACTTTTGATGAATCTAATTGGGGCTTTTAAGTGGCAAATGACATCTGGCTGGCTCAGCTGGTACAGCACGCAACTCTTGATCTCGGGGACTATGAGTTTGAGCCCCGCGCTGGGTGTAGAGATTGCTTAAAAATAAAAAATCTTAAAGGCGGGGGGCAAATAAATCTCAGGGTTTTATTAAATATTACTTTTATTAAGTGAAACTCTTAAATGTTTGTGTACATATATTTTTTTTAATGCATTCCTGGGACATGTTCATCCTAAGTGTTCCCTCCAGAAATTATCCATGTATAAAAAAGAAGATTGGCTTAGAATGGCTACTTTGAATGGAAACAGTGTCTTAGGGAAATACAGGTTGGACCTGAGGTACATTGAATACTTAAACTGTGGTCTAGTGATTGTTTAAATGGCATTGTATTTAAATGGGCATACTATCGCTGTAACTTTCTACTCCCTTAACAAAAAAGTAAATGTACAAAACAAAATGAATCTCAAAAATATGCTAAACATAAGAAATCAGATAAAGGGATCCCTGGGTGGCGCAGCGGTTTGGTGCCTGCCTTTGGCCCAGGGCACAATCCTGGAGACCCAGGATCGAATCCCACGTCGGGCTCCCGGTGCATGGACCCTGCTTCTCCCTCTGCCTGTGTCTCTGCCTGCCTCTCTCTCTCTCTCTCTCTCTCTCTCTCTCTATCTATCTATCATAAATAAATAAAAATTAAAAAAAAAATTTAAAAAAGTCCGCAAATCTCAAAAGAAAAAAAAAAAGAAAGAAATCAGATAAAAAGAGTATATATTCCATTTATATGAAATTCAAGAACAGACAAAATCAGATTACCTGGGCAAAACAAAATTGAAAGGGACATTAAATGTTTTGCTGCTCACTTATGCAAATTAAGTCACAGCTCTGAATATTATCCATCCCTAGAATCCAAATAAAAATTTGAGACCAGGGATCCCTGGGTGGCGCAGCGGTTTAGCGCCTGACTTTAGCCCAGGGCGCGATCCTCGAAACCCAGGATCGAATCCCACGTCCGGCTCCCGGTGCATGGAGCCTGCTTCTCCCTCTGCCTATGTCTCTGCCTCTCTCTCTCTCTCTGTGTGACTATCATAAATAAATTTTTAAAAAAATTAAAAAAAAAGAAGCTCTAAAAAAAAAAAAAAAAAAGAATTTTTTTTGAGACCCGGGATGCCTGGGTGGCCCAGCAGTTGGGTGCCTGCCTTCAGCTCAGGTTGTGATCCTGAATCCCGGATCAAGTCTCACATCAGGCTCCCTGCAAGGAGCCTGCTTCTCCCTCTGCCCATGTCTCTGCCTCTCTCTCTCAGTCTGTGTCTCTCATGAATACATAAATCTTTTTTAAAAAAAAATTTGAGACCACTCAAAAAGAAAAAAAAAAAAAAGGACAAGAACAGGAATACAACTTCACTTAAAGGAAATACTTAAAGTTTCATAATATTTAAAATGTTCCACTAGTGGGACGCCTAGGTAGCTCAGCAGTTGAGCGTCTGCCTTTGGCCCAGGGTGTGATCCCGGAGTCCTGGGATCAAGTCCCGCATCAGGCTTCCTGCATGGAGCCTGCTTCTCCTTCTGTCTGTGTCTCTGCCTCTCTCTCTGTGTCTCTCATGAATAAATAAAATCTTAAAATAAAATAAAAATGTTCCACTAGTGATAAAATACAATTTTCAAAAACCAGTTACTATTTTCTCGCTATCAAATTAGCAAATATTTTTAAATGATAACACTCTGGCAAGGGTATATATCTCAAGCTCATACATTGCTAATGGGAATGTAAATTTGTACCTTTCTAGAAAGCAATTATGCAATGTTTTGTTCTCTTGAGAACCCTTAGAAACATACCTTGACTTGATAATTCCACTTAGAGCAATCTAGCTTACCAATGTAGAAATGTGGATAAAGGGATACCTAGGTGGCTCAGAGGCTGAGTGCCTGCCTTTGGCCCAGGGCATGATCCTAAAGTCCCAGGAGAGAGTCCCACATCAGGCTCCCTGCATGGAACCTGCTTCTCCCTCTGCCTGTGTCTCTGCCTCTTCTGTGTCTTTCATGAATAAATAAAATCTTAAAAAAAAAAAAAAAGTGGATAAAGATCTGTGTTTAGCAATATTCAATGAAATTTTGTTTATAATAATTGGAAATTAGTAATCTGAATGTGAAAACTATGGAAATTGCATAAATGGAATATTCCTCAGCTGTTTTAAACTGTTTTCAAATAATTACAATGATATTAAAATGCATGTTAAAAAAAGCAGGTTCCAGGGGGGCCTAGGTAGCTCAGTCAGCTAAGCAACTGACTGTTGGTCTCAATTAGTCTGGTCTCAGGGTCATGGGTTCAAGCCTCACATTGAGGGGAGTGGGAATAAAGGAATAAATTCCTTAAGGAAAAAAGGAATAAAGAAATATTCCTTTGGGCAGCCCCGGTGGCTCAGCGGTTTTAGCGCTGCCTGCAGCCCAGGGCGTGATCCTGGAGACCCAGGATCGAGTCCCACATCGGGCTCCCTGCGTGGAGCCTGCTTCTCCCTCTGCCTGTGTCTCTGCCTCTCTCTGTCTCTATGAATAAATAAGAAAAATTAAAAAAAAAATTTTAATTCCTTTAAAAAAAAAATTGGTCCCGGGACGCCTGGGTGGCTCAGTGGTTGAGCTTATGACTTCCACTCAGGGCATGTTCCCGGGGTCCGAGATCGAGTCCCACATCAGGCGCCTTGCAGGGAGACTGCTTCTCCCTCTGCCTATGTCTCTGCCTCTCTCTGTGTGTCTCTCATGAATAAATTAAAAAAAATATTTTTTAAACAGCAGGTTCCAAAATTATGTAGACAGAAAAATCTGCATAAGGAAAAAATAGAGAAAGTAAATGTTAATGTTATTTAAAAAAAAAAGTAATGAAGGAAAAAATAATAATAATGAAGGGTCAGGGACCTGGGTGGCTCAGTTAGTTGAGTGCCCGACTCTTAATTTCAGCTCTGATCATGATCTGGGTGGTGGGATCGAGCCCTGCCTTGAGCCCCTCAGACGGCTGCACCCTCAGAGTGGAATCTGCTTGAGATTTTCTCTCCCTATGCCCCTCCCTGCCCCACTTGCACATGCACATACTCTATTAAAATAAATAAAATCTTTAAAAAAATAATAATGAAGGGTCAATATCATAGAAACTATGACTATATTTCAGTGTCTGGGCTTTCTTGTAAAAGCACAGGGATATCCCAAATTAACTAGGTATACTAGAGAGGTGGGGGGGGGGGAAGACCAAAAGAATAAGAACATTCATTGAAGGAACACACCATTAGTATTATTTCAGATATGAACAGCCAACTTATCAAATGAAGTCAAAGTTATCAAATGAAGTCAAGGTATCTTAACTATAACAAGAAAAAGTTACAGAATTCAATACAGGGCAAGTATATACCAATTATGTTTAATCTGATCTAGGGAAAATAATTAGGTGATTTAGCTATTTTCCACAGGACTAAGCTCAGTTCTTCTACAAAGCAATGAAAAAGAAGGGAAAGGCACAGCAAGAAGTCAAGCCAGCAACCTGATTTCCCAGGAAATTACTTCTTACTTGGCAAAGTACTGCCCTCATATTCTAAAAGAACAATACTCTACAAAGAGAGTTTAGACACACAAAATTCGAATACCATGTAAAAGATGTATACTTTCCCTTGTTCTCAAGATATCCAAATAGAAAAAAAAAATGCATATTAAAACATAGGGGAAAAAAGAGCTCAATTTAGAGTTAGATGTTGTTTTTTTAAAGATTTAGAGGCAAAAAAAAAATTAAAAATAAAGATTTAGAGGCACCTGGGTGGCTCAGTGGCATCCGCAGCTAAAAAATATATTTGTTGAAGAAATAAATTCACATATGCTTTAATTCACATATTTTAGAAGTCATTTTTATTGCTTAAGGCAATAAGACAGTTTTCCCCCTTTTCCTACTTTCTCATCTATTTTCATCTGAATACAACACTTTGACTTCCTGTAAGAGCTGTTTTCAACAAAAATTTGACAATCTCTGGGTTTAAAAATGAGCAAATAGGGACACCTGGGTGGCTCAGCAGTTGAGTGTCTGCCTTCCTGCGTGGGGCCTGCTTCTCCCTCTCCCTATGTCTCTACCTCTCTCTGTGTCTCTCATGAATAAATAAATAAAATCTTAAAAAAAAAAAAAAAGGTACTAGGGTAGGTGAGTTAAAGAGGGGAGGGGTGCCTGGGTGGCTCAGTCTGATTCTTGGTTTCAGTTCAGGCCCTGATTTCAGGGTCCTGGGATCCAGCCCCAGGTGTCCGACCTCACTCAGCAAAGAGTCTACTAGAGATTCTCTCAACTCTGCCCCTCCCCCTGCTGACATAAGCACACATGCCTGTGCATGCTCTTACTCTCTCAAATAAATAAATCTTGAGAAAAAAAATAAAATAAAATAAAGGCGGAGACTGGGAGAGAGTGCGGAGCAAAGAGGAGAAAAAAGAAAGGGTATAATAGACTATTCTTCCCTTAAGTAAGATGTTTAAAACTCTGACCCTGATTTCCATTAAAGGTTCAGTACTGAAGTTTCTATAGAACTATGGATGCAAAGCTGCACAGTAAGCAGAAAAAATGACACCTGAACTTCATTTAATGTTCAAGTATATAATAATATAAGGATGAAATTATAAGCATATATTTATATCAGTGGATTCATTTATAATCCATTCTTTTTTTTTTAAGATTTATTTATTTATTAATGAGAAAGAGAGAGAGCACGGCAGAGACACAGGCAGAGAGAGAAGCAGGCTCCATGCGGGGAGCCTAACATGGGACTCAATCCCGGGTCTCCAGGATCACGCCCTGGGCTAAAGGCAGCACTAAACCGCTGAGCCACCTGGGCTGCCCTATAATCCATTCTTGCAACTCTAAAATGCTTCCCTTGGCACCATGATCCCAAATGCCACACTACACCGAAAGGCCAAAAACCTGCTACTTGGAAGAACTAGCACAAAGCAGAATATTTTATTAAACTTTTGTAATAGAGGTGTCTGGCTGGCTCAGTTGGAAGAGAGCATGTGACTCTTGATCTTGGGGTCATGAGTTAGAGCTCCATGCTGGGTGTAGAGATTTAAAAAAATAAATTTTCAAAAAAAGAAAGAAAATATTTGCAAATCTAGTATCTGATAAGGGACTTGTATCCAGAATGTGTATGTTTCACAACTCAAACTCAATAATAAAAGGCAAATAAATCCATTTTTTAAATGGGCAAGGGATTCAAAAAAACATTACTCTAAAGAAGATAAACAAATAGCTGATAAATCCATGAAAAAATTCTCATTATTGCCATCAGGGAAATTCAAAACAATACCACAATGAGTTATCACTTCACATCCACTAGGATAGCTATAATAAAAAACCAAAAGTAATAACAAGTGTTGGTGAAGATGTGCAGAAACTGGAATACTTATTCCCACCTCCTGGTGGAAATACAAAATGGTATTCATGGCTGCCTTGGAAAAATGAGTTACCATATGACCCAGCAATTCTAGTATTACTTGATATATACCAAATAAATGAAGGAGCCCCTGGTGGCTAAGTCAGTTGGGCCACCGACCCTAGGTTTCCATTCAGGTCATGATCTCATATGTCATGGGATAGAGACCAATTGGGCTCCATCCCCAGTGAGGAGTCTGATTGCTTGAAGGTTCTCACCCTCTATGTCTTCAAGTGTGGGCACTCTCTGATACATAAATCTTCTTTTTTAAAGATTTTATTTATTCATGAGAGTGACACAGACTGGCAGAGGCATAAGCAGAGGGAGTAGGCTCCCTGCAGAGAGCCTGATGCAGGACTTGATCCCAGGACCCTGGGATCATGCCCTGAGCTGAAGGCAGATGCTCAACCACTGAGCCACCCAGGCATCTCTTAATATATAAATCTTTTAAAAAATTAAAATAGGGATCCTTGGGTGGCGCAGCGGTTTAGCGCCTGCCTTTGGCTCAGGGCGGGATCCTGGAGACCCGGGATCGAATCCCACGTCGGGCTCCCGGTGCATGGAGCCTGCTTCTCCCTCTGCCTGTGTCTCTGCCTCTCTCTCTCTCTCTCTCTCTCTCTGTGACTATCATAAATTTTTTAAAAAAAATAAATAAATAAAAATAAAAAAATTAAAATAAAAAAATGCAGGGCACCTGGGTGGCTTAACCAGGTGTCTGTCTTCAGTTCAAGTCACAATCTCAGGGTTCTGGGATCAACCCCCATCACAGACTCCCCATTCAGGGCAGGGGGGTTGCTGTTGTCCTGCCTCTCTCTCTCTCTCTGTCCCTGGCCCACTTGTGCATCTTCTCTCTCAAATAAATAAATAATCGATTAAAAAATGGAAACACATGTCCATACAAAAACTTGTACAGGAATGTTCATAGCAGGGACACTTGGGTGGCTCAGCAGTTGAATGCCTGCCTTCGACCTAGGGCGTGATCCTGGAGTCCCGGGATCCAGTCCCACATCCGGCTCCCTGCATGGAACCCGCTTCTCTCTCTGCCTGTATCTCTGCCTCTCTCTCTCTGTCTCTCATGAATAAATAAAATCTTAATTTAAACAAAATTGTTCATAGCAGGGATTCCTGGGTGGGTGGCTCAGCGAGCAGTTGGTGTCTGCCTTTGGCTCAGGGCGTGATCCTGGGGTGGGGGATCAAGTCTGCATTGGGCTCCCTGCATGAAGCCTGCTTCTCCCTCTGCCTGTATCTCTCTCTGTCTCTCATGAATAAATAAATAAAATCTTAAACAAAAAAAAAAAAAAGGTTCATAGCAGCTTTGTTTGAATAGCCAAAAACTGGAAACAATCCAATGTCTATCAACAAGAGAATAGACTTTTAGGGATGCCTGGGTGGCTCAGCAGTTGAGCATCTGCCTTCGTCTCAGGGCATAATCCTGGGTTGGAGGATCCAGTCTCATATCAGGCTCCCTGCAGGGAGCCTGCTTCTCTCTCTGCCTGTGACTCTGCCTCTCTCTGTGTGTCTCTCATGAATAAATAAATAAAATCTTTAAAAAAAAGAGAGAGAGAATAGATTTTTTTAAATTCTGATATAATTAATTATATTGGAATACTATTCAGAAATAAAAATAAATTCCTGATGCACAAAATAACATGGATAAATCTTAAATAAAGCAAGTAGAGTGAATGAAGCCAGACCTTCCTATCAAAAAAAAAGTATATACCATACAATTCTCTTTAGACAAAGTTCTAGAAAATGCAAAATAATCTATAATGACAGCAGATTTGTGGTTACCTCTCTGGGTAGAAAGGGAGAGACAGATTACAAAGAAACACAAGGAAACTTTTAGAATGGTTAAGTATGTTCCTTATCTTGATTGCGGTGGATAAATAAGTAAAAACCCATCAAACTGTATACTTTAAACATCTTCAATTTCACTGTATGTCAATTATAATTGAATAAAGCTGTCCCAAAAAAAGAAAAAAAAGAATGCATACGCCATGTGGGGGGGAAAAGAAGTATACCAGTTTCTGAAATGGCACATTTGGGTAAGGAAAAGGTAGAAAAAGTAGACTGAGATCTTTTAAGGATGAACATTTTTAAAAGTCAAAATAGAAAAAAAATTAAATTTTTAAAAAAAGTCAAAACAGTAACTAATCCCCATACGATAATAGCTGAATATTCAACATCCACCAACAAAGCAAATGGTCAAAACAAAGCTATTATGAATTCAGTCTAGCCTTCAAAATAAAAAATTTCATTCATCTCAACATTTATATATATTATATACATGTTTATATGTATTAAAGTAGTAAGTTCTAAATATATATATTTTAAGTATAATCGTATTTTTAGAACCTAACTAATTTTGTCTACAGATAATATTTGATAAGCAAATAAATTAATTGTACAAAACATCCACCCCAAAGTGTCGCAGGTAACAGATTGAAAACTGCTGATAAGGATACTCAATGCCAAGGAGATTCAATACTTAAATGTTAGTTTAAAAAATAAAGAAATCGGGATCCCTGGGTGGCTCAGTTTAGTGCCTGCCTTCAACCCAGGGCGTGATCCTGGAGACCCGGGGGTCCCACGTCGGGCTCCCTGCAGGGAGCCTGCTTCTCCCTCTGCCTGTTTCTCTGCCTCTCTCTCTCTCTCTGTGTGTGTCTCTCATGAATGAATAAATAAAATCTTTAAAAAGAAAAAATAATAGAAGTCTAATGAAATATTTATCTAACAGGTTCCACAGCTATACTTCATAACCCAAAAGAATTTAGGGACTAGTTATAATTCTGCTAATCTAGGTGTAAATAATTACGAATTTACTGTGACTTAAGGCAAAAAATATAGCTAAGTTAAAAAGAAAGATTCAAGTTTTTCAACAGATGGGATTAAAAATAAGACAAAAGAAAAAAAAATAAGACAAAAGAGTAAAGAATTCAAAATTGAAGTTTAAGTTTCATAAATCAACTTAATATTATATTTCTGTGTTGCTGGCTTCCCTGACTTTGCTTTTATTCAGGAGCCAAGCAGTGTTCTACAACTTTTATCCCTTTTCCTCTCTAAAGAACTGATAATCTGATAATCATTTTCCTTATTAACTATATTCACCTTAATATAAACACAATTACCACAATTAAGATTTTTGCTACCTAATCAGAGAACTCAAAACTTTTCCCTGATTAGTAGAACATAAGAAGAAAGTAAAGAATCAGCAAGCAAGTGAGGAGAAACAGATCTGGTGGTAAGAGAAGGGGAAATCACCGAACACTAATTATTAATACACCCGCTCCTTAGTTAACCCATTTAAGAGGACTGAGGGGTCTCTTCTCACTGCTTAATCCCAGACTCCACTGGGAAAGACAAGTGGTATGGTTTGGCCTAGTTACGATTGCTAGAAACCTATTCCCAAGAACTGCAGAAGCAGAGACAAGTGCCCAGCCTTCTAATTCCACATGGTCCTGCCCAGGCTCCCATCCTCTAGGACTAGCAATTCTTAGTCTATTCACTCACTTGCATTCTGACCTGCTTTTCCAAGTGGAAGATAACAAAGGAAGAGTTATGGCAAGCAGTGGAAACTGCACAGTACAAAAAATATGTCCATGGGAGAATGCTGCAAATAGGATCATCCTCCTTTACATATGTCACTCTAGGAAAACTGCCAAGAGTGGCTCACTACTCTAGACTTACTTCCTACAGCTCCTCCAAACTCCTCCTCAAACACATGTCAGTATTCTCCTCATTCTCCCTTAGTTTTCAATCCTCCTTTTGCCCCAAGATTTCCAAGTGTATATTTTATATTTTCAAAAATATATTGCAGTATCATAGGGACATCCTACTTATCAGAACCTGTGTCTCACATCTGAACAAACATCGTAAGGCTTTATAGAGTATTTCTAACTTTAATAATAAAATTTCCAATAGGTTATATTACTGAAACAAATTTTCTTGGCAAAAAAAACGTATTTATTTTAATGTAAGAAAAAATAAGATAGAGAAATTATTTCTTAATATTTAAAGAGTACAGCTGTTTCCTTCCTCCTTAGCCCTATCAAGGAAACATGTATCAGAGTTTAGAAATTAGGAGGATTCAAGAACCATTCTGTGGAAATCAAAAGCTATCAAATACAATAAATAGATGTTTTGGCAAGCCCAAAATAAAATGCAGGTTCTGAAGTACTATATTAAATAAAGAACTTTTTATTAAGGTGTTAAGTTTACCAAGAGGCCTTTTCAGATAAAAGTTGTTCTCTCAACAAACTGAAAACCAGACATAGGTTTCTGTACCTTTACAAAATTAGATTTTCAGAGACCAACATTTCCACTAGGATTTACTCTATGGGTAAAGGCTAGAAGCAGAGAGAGCAGATCAGAAGCTATTTATAAAAGAGGATAAAACGCTACTGTAATAGAAAATAAATTTAATTAACTAGTGTTAATTGAACTTCTACTTTTTAAAATCATTTACTTGAGTTTTCTTTGATATATGAAATTAAGTCTCACTAAATTGTCCAGTCAGGAACATACAGTTTCTTTGAGACAAAAACCACCACTTATTCAACTACAGATTAACGAATCTCACTGTAAAATAAGTTGAGCAATCAGAGCTATTCATAGTTGAATGTGATTAAATTATCGGTGAATAATAAAGTCACTTGAATAAAGTCCATTTATTAAGCAAGTACTCAAACCGGTCAACGTTCATAATTACAAGGAATGAACATTCATATTATTCCCACACTCAATTATTAAGATTTTACATTCCTCCATCAGTTAGTAAAGAATTGAATGACCTCTACAAATGTGCCTACCAACTGCACAGAGACTTACAGAACAACCATTTTGGTGGTAGGGATACTCCATTTAACACAATGCAAGGAATTTAAAAGCTTTCATCCTTGGAACCTTTGTCACAAAGATCAGTAAATTTATTTTGTGAAAAGATTGCTTATGTTTTCAATTCAGATATATGATGATTCTATATTTTGTAGTCTTCTGAGCAAAAATAATTTAGTGAAATATAAAAGTCTGAGAAAAATTATTTCTGAGATAAGAAATTATGTAAAAATCCTAATGCAAAGCTACACCAAGGCTCTGTTCATAATTGCATAAAACATTAATGAAAGGGTTACATAAATCCCCTGGATTAAAGATTTTAAAGAGTACTGCAAGAATCTCTCAGTTTTCAGTATTGCTTTCTCTGCTCTTATATCTACAAAAACTAATCTAAATCAACTCTTCCTAAATACAAACCATCTAGATTTTTAGAGGAAAAATCAAACCAAGAACAACACAGAAAATACATATATATTCTTAACATAGCTTTAAAAAGGTACTGTAGATTACATTTAAGACCCTTAATTTATAATGTATGCCACATCCAGCTCATTCTCAAGGGAGAAAATCACCAAAACAAAAGCTCCTGCTTAATAAACTATTTACTTTGTAGTTAACCCTCTATCCCAGGTGCACTTTACTGTGGATTATCATCACTGTCTTCTCTTCAAAAACCTAGAAATCTAAAATACACAAGTATATCTGATTCCCTTAAAAATGCTTTGATATGTTTTCTATTAGTGTAAGGCCAGGAGAAGCTTTAAATAACTTTTACTCTTTAAAAAAAAAAAAAAAACACTCCTCTGCTTTTCTCCTTTGAAATGTGTCTTATTCGGCTTCTGCTTATTTTCTATAGATGAACTGTTCTCAAACCAGTCCATTTCAGCATTAGTTGTTTACAGACAACATGTCTAGTATACTTAGGGTTTTGTTTTTTTTTTTTACAGACTGTGCCTTACAGAAAGGGTAAACAAGAGGGCACAAGTGAAACAAAAGTGTACCACATCTGAGAAACACCACTCAATTTCATCCCCTCTGCCTCAAATTTCCTTAAGTCCTCATACCAAAGATTCTCAATATCTAAAAAGAGGCACAACACAATATGTGATAAGGCAAACATGAGAAACCAAATCAGAAGCTCAAGAAATTTAATAGAACGTATCACCACCAAATTACCAGAAGAAAAATACAGATATAAATAATAAAGCCAGTCCTAGAAACCCTTACTGAAGGATTATTTCTGTTGCACTGCCTGTCTTAAAACAGTTTTTCAAATTCTTTTGACTGTAAGAAATACATTTTACATAGTGATCTAGTACACACACTTATGAGAAACATTTCTCAAACAATGCTTTTCCTTACCAAGTGCAATTCCATTCTATTTCATCCTATTTTCAATGTGGCAGTAACCCAGTAAATTGATTTTATAAATTACGAAAAAAATCACGATCCACAATCTGAAAAACATAGGCTTCACAGTGAGTATGGGTATCCCTTATATTCGGATCATTTTTGCAATGTGCCTCTACTTGTCTCTAGCAGGGTAGACAGATATTTTAAGATTGCTACGTTATTATTGTTTTCATTGAAGCAAGTGGTTTTTAAAGTGTGAGCCTCTGACCAACATAAGCATCACCTGAGATAAATACAAATACTCAGGATCCACCCCAGACTTACTGAATCAGAAACTCTGGATGCGGCCAGCAGTCTGTAGTTTACCAAGCCCTCCAGGTGATTCTGGTGCAAGCTGAAGTTTGAGAACCACGGCATAAAAGAACCCAGGTCTTTATGCTCTCTATTTAACAATGCAGTCAGTAAGCACAGTGCTCACTCTGTGCCAATCGCTATCCTAAAAGTTCTACAAATATTAACACACGTGGAAAAAAAAACAGCCCTACGAAATAGAGACTATTATTATACCTATTACACGGAGGAGGAAACTTGTACAGAGAGGTTAAATTGTCCAAGCTAAGTGGCGGAACCAGAATTCGAGTTTCTAATTTGGCCAGGGTATGTCCATCCTTTCATGACGTCCATCTTTTTGATCAAGTCCCCTGTCCTGCCTATTCCCTTAGTTTGAGCTACTTATCCCCCCTTTCTCTTTCAAACTCTCCATCCTGTCAATGTCCTCATTTTCTAATATCATTGGTGTCATCCTAAAACAAAAAAAAACAAAAAAAAAATTTTTTTCCCCCTAAAGCACTGGAATGCAAGAAGTTACTTAACCCAACTTTTGGGAGCTTTTTCTCTCACATCTTAGTTTTATGAAGGCGAGGTGCCTTCTATTTCTGCAGTCCTGAGAACACACTGACGGCCACACTGTTAGTTTCTCGTAGCCGCTGCTCCGGCCGGTCTCCACAGGACCACCACTCTCACCCTGAACAACTTTCTCACTCCCTCCTACTACGCCCTGTATCTACTACGCGCTTCCTACGAGGAAATTACTTCTCCCCGCCCACCCCTGTGTCATTTTGCTTGACTCCTCTCCAACTGAGAGAACTTCCACTCCCCGGCAGACCCCTCACCCTAGTCTCCAATCCGACCTACTCCTCGAGGCTCCCCGGTGGCGCGCGGGTCCTCAGACCCAGGAGCTCCGGGTTCCAGTCTCGGGTCGCCCAGCCCAGCCCAGCGGTGGGGGCAGGGCGCTCCGGCTCCACTCCAGCTGTTCAAGGTCTCCACAGGTCCCACCCTGCTGAAACCCGGAGCCCTCCACGCTCGGACAGCCGCCTCTCTCAGGAGGGCCCCCAGCCCCACCCCCACCCCCACCCCCGGCCTCTCGCCTCTCCTCGACGCCCCCGCTCGGACTCAGGTCCCTCAGGGTCATCCCGAACCCCGGCCGCCCTCGGTCAGACTCCCTTCTCCCTCGGACCCGGGCCACTCCCAGTTTCCCGGCCCCCCAGCTCTCTCCGCTCGGGCCGCTCTTGGGTTTCCCGGGTTTCTCTGCTCCCTGGCACCCAAGCTGCCCTGAGTGTGCATTCCCGGGCTCACCCGGTCTTCGGACCAGGTCGTGGCGGGTCACCCCCGGGTCGCCCCCCTCCCCTCCCCCCCCCCGGGACCCCGTCCGCTCCCGTCTCCCAAGGGGTCTTACCGCTTCCACAGCGGGCGCCGGTCAGTGCCCCAGACCCAAGCAGCGGGACGTCCCGAGGGACCTGCCGGCCAGAACCGCTAGGGTCCCGCCCCAGCCTATCTCGCCAACGCGAACTCCGCCGCCGGGAACCGGGCCATTCTCCCACCAGCCCAGTCAGCGCGAACTCGCCGCCGCCGCCGCCGCCGCCGCCCTGGCCCCGGCCCCGGCCCGACCCGGCCCACAGTGCAGGCCCCCTTCCTCTCGGCCTCCGCCTCGGGAGCGCCGAGCTGGAGTTTCCGGCCCGAGACGGCCGCCACCCAGACCTCAGGCCCGCGTTACCGGCACTCACCTGCCGCTGCCCCCCAACCAACTCCAGCGCCACTGCCTCTACCTCGGCCGCCAGTAGCCACCAAGCGCCACCACCTCCCCCATGACAACAGGCCCGCCCCGTTTCATACTTTCTGACTCCCCATTGGATAGAGGGGCGGCGGCTTTCTGCTCTGATTGGCTCCTTGCAGCTGTCCGTCATAGCTTCCTCACCGCCCCTTTTCCTGAACCCGGTATTTAGCCCCCGTCCGGACCCGGAGCGCCCAGTACCAAGGTTTAGTTGTTATTGGCTGATGGCTGGGCAGTTCGAAGTTATGATAGGCTGCCAAAAGTGTCTGTTAAGTCAACTGGCAAGGGATGCGATGGCTTTGGTTGGTTCAAGCTCGGGTACAGTTTGGTTGCGCAGTAGAAAGCAAGGAAGGGGCAGACGCTCACGGCCCGAGGTTACCCGGGAAGGGTTAACTCTTTGTTGTAGAGTTCCCTCTATGTACCCATCCCTTTCTCCAGTTCCCTCCCTGTAGGGAGAAATTGATGGCTGCTAGTTTATAGGGTAGTACTTAGAAAATACCAGCATCAGAGATTGTATTTAAGGAGTGTTTTCCAACTCCTTGGAGAAAAGCACTTGTACAGATAAAAATTTCTTCTTCTCGAAGTCCCAATTTGCACCCAGTTTCCTTGAAGGTCTTTCCAGAAGTCTCTATTCTAAAGGGCAAAGCACGAACATTTATTGAGCAGAAATCAGACACTTCTGTGGCAATTGTAACGTCGTTAATAAACTGAAGTGGCATGTTGAGCGTTCTCTAGCTTCCAGACTCACCCCTGGCTGGCTCCTGCCAAGTGACCAAGCAGCCATCAGCAAGTTTGAACTAAACCAGCCGCATTTATCCTTGTGATGCTCTGGAAATGAGAATTTGGTTACCCCCACCTTCTCCCAACTTGATTTTTATGTTCAGCAGTTCTTAAATAGCCCTACTAGATGTGTGTCAGATACTTGAAAAGCTTGTCTTTTTTTTTTCCCCCAACCTCTCCTCTTCCTAGCAGTCTAAATTAGGACCATTGAATGAATTGCAGCCCTTTTCTTACATTGGCACAATGCACAAGAATAAATGATTGCATTTTTTATTTATTTGGGTACAAGTCACAGTATGCATTTTTGAGAAATCTGGTGTAGCTATAAAAACTCTTGTGCTCCTAGAAATACATCCATCGTTAGATTTTGGTTTTCTTTTTCATTTCCACCCACTTTTCCTGTTCTTAAACAACAAAACGCTGGCCTGATTTGTCTTTAAATTTCTAACTCAGATTTATTTTTTTTAATGTCCCTGTATTTTGCTTTTATTTTTTTATTTTTTATTTTTATTATTTATTTATTCGGGGGGGGGGGGGGGCGGGCAGAGACACAGGCAGAGAGAGAGGCAGGCTCCATGCAGGGAGACTGATGTGGGACTCCATACCAGGTCTTCAGGATCACACCCTGGACCAAAGGTGGCGCCAAACCACTGAACCACCCGGGCTGCCCCTCTAAGTCAGATTTAAATGTACCTTCCTCACAACTCTACCTATAATATACAAACCCGTGGACCATGAAACATACCCAGGGACGGACTGGGAAAAGTCAAAGAGGTACTCCTTCACAAGCATTACCTTATGGGATCCCTGGGTGGCGCAGCGGTTTGGCGCCTGCCTTTGGCTCAGGGCGCGATCCTAGAGACCCAGGATCGAATCCCATATCGGGCTCCCGGTGCATGGAGCCTGCTTCTCCCTCTGCCTGTGTCTCTGTCTCTGTCTCTCTCTCTCTCTCTCTCTCTCTCTCTCTCTCTCTGTGTGTGTGTGAATATCATAAATAAATTAATTAATTAAAAAAAAAAAACAAGCATTACCTTATGGTTGGGAACCTCCTTATGGAACTGAGAATCTAAATCTGGACTTTAGAAATGTTGTGTTTGCCCCTTCGTTCTTCTGCTAACTCTTTGTCCCATATCTCTTCTGTTCTCTCTTCTGTCCTTTGCAGAGCAAGCCACAAATAGTCTAAAACTGCACTGTTTGGTATGCAGGAAAAAAGTGTCTATTTTCTAGGTTATATTTTTAGTCAAGTTTGAAGAAACTACGTATCACCAAACTAGGCGGAAATTATTCCTCCAATAACTATAACAATAAAGTGTCTTTTCCTAATTATTTTCCAGAACTTTCCTCCCCCTTCCCTCATCCTCACCTTCCAATTTAGAAATAACCTCCCCTTCAATTCAGTGACTCATAAAAAGCCTATAAAAGGAAAGTGGAAAAGACAAAATAACTTCAGAGATGTCTGAATCATTCAGTTGAAGGAAAGATCAGACATTGACCATGATAAGATGGAGCCAAGACATAAGAAAAGCCTGAGCTAACATCCATAACAAATGAAGTAACATGCAGATGTGAAGATTCCCCAACAAGAAGGAGGTATCAGTATGTCCTTTACACAGCCTTTTAATATATTACCAGCTTTCTTCTCTCTAGTCTTGGCTGTATGCCCTACCTACCAATTTTAGAGCAAGTTAGAAGGCAATTAATGTCCTAGCAGATAGGAAACAGTAACGTCATAGGAGGGCATGGGCATTATTATGGTACTTTGGGTAATAATGGCTCTTGTACAGCCATAGTGACTTGGTGCCATAGAGAACATAGTATTATGCCAGTCTCACTAAGAGGACTTGCCATCAAGTTCAGGAACTCAACAAAATTACTATCACAAAACTGGGAATATTGCCACAAAGGTCAACTATTCATTCTATTCCATACACTGAAAAAAAAAGTATTCATAAAGTTTTTTGCATATATATATATACATATATATATAGACTTCTACCACTACCATTCCTTGTGAAAATCAGGTAAGAAATGTAAAATAGACATGTTCAACCCTGTAAGAAGAGAAAAAAATTCTTAAAGAAGGAAGGTTTTGGGACATCTGGTGGCTCAGTGGTTGAGCATCTACCTTTGGCTCAGGTCATGGTCCTGGGGTCCTAGGATCGAGTCCTGCATGGGGGTCCCTGCAGGGAGCCTTCTTCTGCCTTTGCCTATGTCTCTGCCTCTCTGTGTCCCTCATGAATAAATAAATAAAATATTTTAAAGAAAAGAAAAGAAGGAAGTTTTTAAGGAACATTCTTTGAGCCAACAGAAGGCTATTTGTTGTGTTATTAAAGTCCATGCAGTACTAGGAAGGTTACTGCTTATATCCCACATTTTGATTTTGTATGCACAAGGTGACCTTACAACATAATTAATCCACTCAGCCTCTCTTTTCTTTCCTGTGCTACGTCTTCACCACTCTTAAGACCCCATCTTAGAAAGCAAGAACACTGGAGTCAGGGAGTCTGCAGCTTTGTGTTGTGAGGCTGACTATGGAGGTGGCACAGATGGTATCTGTTCAGAGTCACTTGAGCAAGACCAGGATAACAGGTATTAAAGGCAAAAATAGACTTTATAAATCCTGATTAAGTAGACAATGAAGGACTTGGAGTGATGTCCTGATGTCTAAGGAACAGCATGGTTTGCCCTGGGCTCCAGTGCATACTGATGCCACTTTCTGCTCTCTTTTCATCACAACATTTTTCAAGAGAGTAGAATCCAGGTTTCCTTTCATTTCTATTTTAGCCCATGGGTGGTGGGGAATCTCACTAGGGGAAAACTCCTTTTTTGGGTTTGATTTTGGATCCCCCGCCCCTTTGGATTCTACACACAATTCCAAATGGATTAGAGAAACAAACAACTGATAGAGAAGAAAATCATTCAGATAGTAGACAACAGCCAGAGCTGCCTGCTGCTGCCAGTTGGAAGCAAGCCAAGATATTTGATAAGAGGTAGTTCCCTGAATTAGGGATCCCTGAAGATGGAGACTGATGGGGATGAAGGGATTAGAGAGGAGGGTTTGGGGTAGGGGTTGGGAGGAAGGCCAGCAGAGAAGAAAGTAAGGAAAGCCGACAGAGCTAAGAGGACACAGACTGCTGAGCCAGCTTAAAGTCCTACCCCATCTCCCTGCCTGTGGACTTTATACCAGGTTGCACAATTACACCAACAAAGTGCAGCCTCTGTTACTGGTTGAAAGGAGAACCAGGCCAGAACTTTACCCTATGGGATCTTTGCTCTAGTGCCACTTGGAAATCCTCCCTGAGCTCAAAGCCTGCTGCTCTAGCATCAGAGCAAAGCTGATAAAGGCCAGCCAGCCATCCAATAAGCATAGCTTCATTTGATATTATAAAGGTGACCACTGGCATGAACTATGGATGAAGAAAGGAAAACTATCTGGAAGATGTTTTTGCCATCTCAAACTGGGGAGATTTCAACACAGAGAAGTGCCAAGCTACTTTCCATGCTAGAACAAAGCACTGTGGTTTTAGTTTCAAAGTTCAAGGCTATCTTCCATGAATGGGGAGAGGCAAAAAAAAAAAAAAAAAAAAAAAAAGAGTGAAAAATGGTGTTCTCTCAGGTAGAACAATTTCCTTTCCAATGGTAGAACTCAGATGATTTTTTTAAAAGAAATTTATTTATTTATTTATTTATTTATTTATTTACTTACTTATTTACTTACTTACTTATTTGAGAGAGACAGATGGGGAATGGGCAGAGGGGAGGGAGAGGGAAAGAATTGCAAGCCAACTCCACTCTGAGTGCAGAGCCCAATAGGGGACTCCATCTCACAACCCTGAGATCATGACCTGAGCCAAAACCAAGAGTCAGATGCTTAACTGACTGAGCCACCTAGGCACTCCCATATGATTTTTAAATAGCACACCAGACCTCCTCATTATGTAAGAGATGAATTTTCATCCTCAAGAAATATGTGTGTACCCTTTTACCTTACATTTTATAGATAAGACAGCTTGAGGGATCCCTGGGTGGCGCAGCGGTTTGGCGCCTGCATTTGGCCTAGGGCGCGATCCTGGGGACCCGGAATCGAGTCCCACATCGGGCTCCCGGTGCATGGAGCCTGCTTCTCCCTCTGCCTGTGTCTCTGCCTCTCTCTCTCTCTCTCTCTCTCTCTCTGTGACTATCATAAGTAAATAAAAATTAAAAAAAAAAAAAAAAAGACAGCTTGAGTACTTGTAAAAAGGATGGGCTACAGCTTGTAGCTCTGCCATTATACTGTTGAAGGGAGCCCCTGGTTACTATCATTAGATCTATGGGTGGACCAGCCATTCTTCCGCAGCAGGGAGTGGGCTTTTGAGCACCATTTAAACTTTTGTCCATCACTGTTTTACACACAAAGAGTTTCCTGGAAACATGGCTACACTCCAAAGATTTCAGAGAGTTGAATGCCTTCTAGACCTCCACTTTTCCAGTCACTTGGAATCACATGAGAAAGTAGATTTGAGGGATCCCTGGGTGGCGCAGCAGTTTGGCGCCTGCCTTTGGCCCAGGGCGCGATCCTGGAGACCCGGGATCGAATCCCACGTCGGGCTCCCGGTGCATGGAGCCTGCTTCTCCCTCTGCCTGTGTCTCTGCCTCTCTCTCTCTCTCTCTCTCTGACTATAATAAATTAAAAAATATATGTATATTTTAAAAAAAAAGAGAAAGTAGATTTGAGGGATCCCTGGGTGGCTCAGCGGTTTAGCGCCTGTCTGCCTTCGGCCCTGGCCTTGATCCCGGAGTCCCAGGATTGAGTCACAGGTTGGGTTCCCTGCGGGGATCCTGCTTCTCCCTCTGCTTATGTCTCTGCCTCTCTTGTGTCTCTCATGAATGAATAAATAAATAAATCTAAAAAAAGAAAGAAAGTAGATTTGAACTATGTGTTCAAATTCTGACTTTCCCGTTTAACTAGCTGTGTGACTTTGGGAAAGTTGATTCATGTCCCCATGCTTCGGTTTCTTCATCTACAAAATGGGATGTGTTAGTTATATTTTGCTGTATAACAAATTACCCCAAAACTCAGTAACTTAAAACAACTTATATTATCTCCATTTCTGTAGGTCAGAAATCCTGATGCAGTTTTGCTGAGTCCTCAGGCTCTGAGTCTCTCACAAGGCTGCAGTGATCTTAAGGCTCAGGTGGGATGGATCTGCTCTTACCTCACTTACGTCATTGTTGGCAGAACTCAGTAGCTCACTTTGGGCTAAGGCCTTAGATCCTCAAGAGCTATTGATATGAGGCCTCTGTCAGTGCCTTGCCATGAGGGTCTCTCCATAAAGCATCTCTCTTATTTTTTTTTAAGATTTTATTTATTTGAGGGATCCCTGGGTGGCACAGCGGTTTGGCGCCTGCCTTTGGCCCACGGCGCGATCCTGGAGACCCGGGATCGAATCCCACGTCAGGCTCCCTGTGCATGGAGCCTGCTTCTCCCTCTGCCTGTGTCTCTGACTCTCTCTCTCTCACTGTGTGCCTATCATAAATAAATAACAAACAAACAAAAAAAAAGATTTTATTTATTTGAGAGAGAGAAAGAACGAGTACGAACAGGGGGAATGGCAGAGGGAGTAGGAAAAAGAAGGCAGGGCTCCCTGATGCAATGCGGGACCAATCCTGGATCCTGAGACCACCACCTGAACCAAAGGCAGATGCTTAACGGATGAAGCTACCCAGGCAACCCCTCCATAAAGCATCTCAAAACATGGCAGCTTATGTCATTAGGATAAGCAAGAGGGCAAGAGAGAGGGCCAGCAAGAGAGAGACTGCTATCAAGACAGAAGTCAGAGTCTCTTGTAATCTAATCACAAAACTGATATCCTGTATCACTTTTGCCACATTCTATAGAATGTTAGAAGCAAGACTTTAAGTCCCATCCACACTGAAGAAGCGAGTATTATGCAAGAATATAAATATCAAGTGGGGGATCATTGAAGCCACTTTAGAATTAGCCTACCATAGGGGTGCCTGGGTGTCTCAGTTGGTTAAGCATCTAACTCTGGATTTCAGCTCAGGTAATGATCTTAGGGTTGTGAGATGGAATCCTGTTGTCTGGCTCCCACTGAGCATGGAGCCTATTTAGAATTTTCTCTCTCTCTCTCTCTCCCTCTCCCTCTGCCTCTCCCCCACCTCTAAAAAAAGAATTAGCCTACCTTAGGAAATAATAATAATAATAATACCTCCTTGTAGTTTTCATTTAAAGATTAAATGAGGGACGCCTGGATGGCTCAGCAGTTGAGCGGCTCCCTTCAGCTCAGGGTGTGATCCTGGGGTCCCAGATCCAGTCCCCCCCCCCCCCATCCAGCTCTCTGCAGGGAGCCTGCTTCCTCCCTCTGCCTATGTTTCTGCCTATCTCTCTCTCATGAATTAATAAATAAAATCTTATAAAAAAAGATTTAAAAATAAAGATTAAATGAGAGAATGGGGGCATCTGGGTGGCTCAGTTGGTTAAGTGTCTGCCTTTGGTTCAGTTCCTGATCCCAGGGTCCTGGGATCCAGCTCCACCTTGGCAGGGAGACTGCTTCTCCCTTTGCCTGCTGCTCCCCCTGCTTGCAGGTATGCTTTTGCTCTCTCTCTGTCTGTCAAATAAATTAATAAAATCTTTAAAAAAATTAAATGAGATAATGTGTTCAATTCAGAGATGGGCATATATAACTGGCTTATATAACTATTATTACCATTAATGTCATTATTGAGTATATAATGATTTTCTCTCCTTTCTAGCTATTACAACAAAACCTTTATGAGGAATAAATGAGATAATCTACATAATTCAGGAAGTGCTGAACACATAGTATGTACTCAGTAGCCATCAGTTATTATTAGCATTATATGAGTGTGTGATACCTGGTTTCCTCTCCAAGCTACTAGATACGCTATGACTATGGTAACTTTTCCAGGATGGTCTTATTTTCAAATATTTTGTCTCATTTTCTTATGTGTACCCTATATTTGCCAGACCATAATGCCAGTCCTGTCTGCAATATACTCAAAACCAACAAGATTGGGCTAATTATGGGAGCACCTCCGATATGCAGAAATCTGAGCCTGGCTCTATGGAAGTTCCAGAGAGGAGGGAGTATGCCCAAAATGAGCAGGGACTGAATTGTCTTTGTCCCTTTAAAAAAAAAAAAAAAAAAAAAAAAAACCTAGTCACTGTGCAGTCTGCTAAGTCAGTCCTTAACTGAGGATAAGGGAAAGGGGGAGCCCATGCAGACTTTGTGGACAGAGTAAGGACACCCAAAAGGAGGTTTCCACACCTCGATTTGAAGCAGTAAGAACCCAGAGACTGGGATCCCTGGGTGGCACAGCGGTTTGGCACCTGCCTTTGGCCCAGGGCGCGATCCTGGAGACCCGGGATCGAATCCCATGTCGGGCTCCCGGTGCATGGAGCCTGCTTCTCCCTCTGCCTGTGTCTCTGCCTCTCTCTCTCTCTCTCTCTCTCTCTGTGTGTGACTATCATAAATAAATAAATAAATAAATAAATAAATAAATAAATAAATAAATAAATAACCCAGAGACTAAAAGAGGAGCAACTTTGCAATTGAAAGAGGGAAGAAGAGGGGCACCTGCCTGGATCAGTGGGAAGAATGTGCAGCTCTTCATCTCAAGGTCATGAGTTTGAACCCCATGCTGGGTGCAGAGATACTTAAAAAAAATGTTTTTTTAATTTAAAAAGAAAAGAAAAGAAAAAGAAAGTGGGAGGAAGAGAGTCCAGTTTGCAATATGAAAAAAAGATCACTAAGAGGTTGGAGTGAGCCAGCAGGACTGAGTCGAAGATGGCTTCCTTATAAGGAAGGAGGATATGGAGGGCTGGCCTGTGGCCAGAGAAAATGAGGAACTATAATCAAGGAAACCCCATTATTTTGGCTTTGAGTCATTTCTCAGGGTTCAGTCATGATTATATGAGAAAAATGGTGGTGGGGGGAAGCTCCTAAAGTATAAATAATCTTTAAGCTAGAAATATTATAGAAAGACAAAGGTCCAAGGGCACGGTTCATCTGATCTCATCTTTTTAGGTTAAGAGTATCTATTCCCAATCTCTCTTTCTCCCCCAACCCCTTCTTCTCCTGCCTGCTAAATGTACATGTTCTTTCCTTCTGTCCATATTCCATGAGGAAGAGAAAACAATCCTCACAAGGAAATGCCTTAGGATCCTTTAGACTGGAACTGTTTCTTGATGCAGAACCACCTTCTCAAGCGGTGACTGCTGTGGTGCTGTACCATTAGAGCTCAATAAACATTCTCGCAGATGATGACAGCTTATACCACTGATTCCAAATCAAGTCACCTGTGCAGCTGTGAGTTAAACAGGCCCTTGGATTTTCAGAGATGCACTAGCTCTGGATGCTTCTCCTCCTAACATGTCCCCAGACATTACTGGATTTGTGCACAGAAAGGTTCAAAGCAGAAGTTGCTGGGAAAGTTCTGTGAGGTTAATGGAGAGGTGTGTAGCAATATCAAGTTCCTCTTCCTGTGACTCTTCTCTCCTTCAAACTCTGTGTTTCTTCTGTGTTTGAGAAAAAAGAGACTTGTAAGTTTCAATAGCTCAGTACTCAGAGAAAACCTCTGTCTGCTGAAGGGCAGGATGGCCCCGAGGATGGCCGATTTTAGAAGGGAAAGAAGGGGTGGGGAGATGAGGACTTGCCCCCAGGAAGCCTAACTACACAATGGGGCCGGTGTATTTATTTACTCAGCCCTTTCCTACAGGCAGCCAGAAGAGCAGCCATTTCATTTTGCTCTCAGGAAGTGTATGCAGTGGTAGGCTTTCTTTCTTTTCCTGTTAGTTTCCTGTAGGAGGACATCAGTGTCTTCTCAGGGCAGTAGCTGATAAGAAGGATGTTGTTGTTCAAGTGGAGACAGACAAACATATTTCCCGTCTCAGACCCAGACCCTTTCAAGGCACAGAGAATTGAGTTGGGTGTGGAAATTGAAGAACCTGATTTGCACGCCTATTTCCCTGGTGCCATCTTCCTGACATATACTCTCTAGTGGAATACAGTAATAACATCCTCCACTTGTGTAGAATTTCACACTTTTCCAGGGTAGCATCCCACTGTGCAGGGGCAGAGTTGGAAGCACTGTATTTGGCATAGACTAGGAATTACTTTGCAGGGTTAATATGAGGCAGCTTTGGGTTTAACATTATGTTCTGAGGAAATTATACAAATACTGTAGGTGTACCCTAAATTGGATTCCATTACTAGTTCCTACTCAACCTCTAGATCTCACCTTTGAGGTTACTTCTACAGGGGAACCTTCTGATATCCTCTCTCCCAGCCACCATTGAATTGGGAGCCCCTCTTATCCATACCACACTTCCACGTTGGATACACACATCCCACATGTAAACTTGCTCAGTGCTTATCCCTCCTGTAGCATCTCAGCATTGTGATACCAAGAACCACATTCTTGCTGCTCAGAGCTGCCTAGCACCCGGCCGGGCCCATAGTAGTTCTCGAAATATTTAGTGAACGAATGAGTCAGGAGTTGCCTCTAGGAGCAGCCTTGCCACCCAACACCATCATTTATTCTGGGGTGGTGCTCTGGGAATTATAAAAAAGGCAAGTGCTAATTATCATATAATGATCACTAGTGGTTACAGTAATTAGTAGGGAAAAGTACAGTGGTGGAACACGACTAAATAAAGCCTTCCACCAGTGGATGAGGGCCCATCCCTGCACCCAGAATTTGGAATCCCACTGCCTGTGTCCGTTGGACTCCCCTGGACAAAGGATTTACTCCTTTGGGCCGTTCAGAATTGCCAACACCAGGGATAGGGAGAACTCAGTTTCCTCTGAGTCAGTGAAACCATTCTGGTTGGGATGTTAAATTATTATTTTAAAGGTTTTATTTATGTATTCATAGACACACAGAGAGAGGCTGAGACATAGGCAGAGGGAGAAGCAGGCTCCCCATGGGGAGCCCCGTGCAGGACTCGATCCCAGGACCCCAGGATCATGATCTGAGCCAAAGGCAGATGTTCAACCGCTGAGCCACCCAGGTGTCCCTGAATAGTAAATTAAAATACGGGGCCAATGGTGGCCCTCAGGCTCTGAGACGGATTTCCCTTTAAGGGTCTGCACTGAGTCATCCCTCCTCTGAATTATTAATTAATTAAAATGCTAACTCCTTCAGGATGTGTAAGAGAAGCAAAAACTCTTCCCATTGAGGCCAACATTCATGGCCTCAGCCCCCTCCCTGGGAATAAGAGGGCAATCTGAGAGAGAAAAAAAAAAGACTTTTCCTTCCCATTCCTTCTTCCCTCACAAGCTCAGGACCTGGGGCTTCCTGTTGCTGAGGGGAGGTGAAAAATGAAGATAGGGAAGGAGAAATAAGCTGAGAACTCAGTACTTTGATGGCCCCATAGCTTGTGTAGGAGGGTGGAGGAAGGTGTGCAAACTGGGAGGGAGAATGACAAGACCTGAAGAACCCCTGTAGAGTCTTCAAAAATTCTCGCATCCCAGACAACCGAGGCACAACCCAGTTGCCAGGACACAGGGAAGCAAAAATGCAGTCAGTGGGAGGTAATGACAGCAGAGAAGCAGGCAGGTCTGATACATGGGCCCTGTGGGAGCACCACAAACTGCTTAAAACTGGAGAGCCAAGAGAAATAGGCATTGAGCGTGAGACCTTTGATCAGAGGCCCACATACTATTTTCAGCTCAGTTATCAATGTATGGGAGGATCCTATGTGAAAGATGAATGTCAGAGACTGTGGCTTAACCCGCTACATAGGGCACAGGGGGATGTTTGCGAGATGCTGGGAAATCTCTAGATGAAAACGATTACCAGGAAAAGTTATTAGTTTGAGTTTTGATCAAATGGAAGCCAGAGCATCTTTGAGCTCTAGTACTGGAATCAGAGGGCTCAGTATTTTCATCTTGGAGGGACCAGTCCTTAGGGATCTACTTTCTAATAACCTTAGCTGAGAACAGGGTCTTGTTGAGGTCCATAAGGAATACAACCAGAGAGGCACCTGAGTGGCTCAGTGGTTGAACATCTGCCTTTGGCTCAGGGCGTGATCCCAGGTCCTGAAATCCCCCAAGGGAACCTGCTTCTCCCTCTGCCTGTGTCTCTGCCTTTCTTTCTCTGTGTCTTTCATGAATGAATAAATAAAATCATCATTAATGAAAGACACAGAGAGAGAGAGGGGCAGAGACACAGGCAGAGGGAGAAGCAGGTTCCATGCCGGGAGCCCGATATGGGACTCGATCCCAGGTCTCCAGGATTTTGCCCTGGGCCAAAGGCAAGCGCTAAACCACTGAGCCACCCAGGGATCCCCAATAAATAAAATCTTTAAAACATTTTTAAAAAGGAATACAACAGGGTAGCCCCTGTGGCTCAGCAGTTTAATGCCGCCTTCGGCTTGGGGTATGATCCTGGAGACCCGGGATCGAGTCCCACGTTGGTCTCCCTGCATGCATGGAGCCTGCTTCTCCCTCTGCCTGAGTCTCTGCCCCCCGCGCCACCCCCCCCCCCGTCTGTCATGAGTAAATAAATAAAGTCTTAAGAAAAATAAAATAAAATAAAATAAAATAAAAAGGAATACAACCAGAAATCTTATCTCTGTAGTATTAGAAATTCCCAACCAAGCTCTAATACTTTTCCTGTGCAGATAGATTCTGGCCAGGCCTCACTTGCCTAAAGGGGTGTACAAGCTATGACCTCATAACACTTTTCCCTCTCTGAATCTCTCCCAAACTCTCTTTCTCCTCTCTTTCTCTTTTTTACATGTACATAAGGCCATTTAGAAACTTTGACTCATCAAGGGACAGTTGGAGATTCCAAAATGATCATCCCAATTGTGGCTCTCCATCTCCAACCACTCAGTCATCTTGTTTTAAATGAAGTGGTTAAATCAGACCCTTTTTCTTTTTATTTGGCACGTATGCAACCCTGGTATTCTCTATACAGCATCTTGAATACTTTCCTATAAATACTCCCACCCTACTCCCTTCTTTGGTTTCTTTCTGCAAATCATCCAGATTGTCATTCCAAATGGATGTTAGTCATTGAGCAATTTAGTAAAAGTATATTCCCCTTCCTGACCTCTTCAAAGTTAGCAGGCTGTCTAGACTCATAGGAAGACTTTAACCCAAATCTGCAACAAGTACTTACCCGTCCTGAGTGACCTAAACAGCAGTCACCCCAGGTCACGATTATCACAGGAACAGATATTATTTTTCTGCTCTTGCACAAAGTGGACAGAGGTTGTCTAGCTGATCCAGAATGGATCACTTGATAAAGCCAGAACTGCTTATAAACAAACAAACAAACAATCACAAGAATGGGCATGTGACTGGTAGGCAGGCTTTAGGAGAAGAGCTGAGCCAAATCTACAGTTATCACAAAGAGCATGGGTAAGATCAACATGGTCTCATCTCTGAAATCCCCAAATCCTATGATTTCAATGTCATTTACAAACTTCCCATAGAAATAAGCTTAGTAGTGATAGAAAGGAATATTACTTCACACTGTAAGTAATAAGTGCATAAAATTTTTATCCAAGGAGGGAATATAATCAGAATACAATAAATATATGAACTGCAGAGCCATATATGAGTTACCAGCCATTTTTCAACCCTGGTCCTATATCACAATTCCATGTCCGTCTCTTAACTCCAGGGATTTCACTTCACTGGGTTGGAGTAGGGTCCAGGAATCTGTATTGCAAAGCTCCCTCAAGTGATTTTGATTCATAACCAGGTTTAAGTTCCACTACTTGAGGGCACCCCTGGGTGGCTCAGTGGTTTAGCTCCTGCCTTCAGCCCAGGGCATGATCCTGGGGCCCCGGGATCGAGTCCCACATCGGGCTCCCTGCATGGAGCCTGCTTCTCCCTCTGCGTCTCTGTCTCTCTCTGTCTCTGTCTCTCATGAATAAATAAATAAAATCTTAAAAAAAATGTTCCACTACTTGAATAATCTTTTCTACAAAGTAAGAGACTATTGAATGGCCTATGGGTTTAACCCAGCCCGGCATCCCTATGATCCTGATTGTCAAACGGCTTGGTTAGAGACAGGTGCAGCTGGTATCCTTGTGACATGGACACACTCCAAAGCAGCCATCAGACTCTGGATCCACTGAGCAAATCCAGTAGCACAACAGTCCTTTGGTCCCTGACTTATATACAGCCCGGCATCATGGAGATGGCATTATCTAGTTCCCTGCTCCCTGCTCCCCCCTCTTTCTGTCCCTTCTCCCTACTCATGCTTGCTTGCTCTGTCTTGCACGCACTTTCTCTCTCTAAAATAAATAAATAAAATCTAAAAAAAAGAAAGAAGGAAATTTCTCCAAGATTTGAGACTTTCTCACCATAGGGATGAACCAGTTGGGGCTTTTTTAGAACTTTGTACTAGCTTTGGAAGGAAATACTCATACTTACTTACAAGAATGAGATGCAGGTGTCTTGAAACATTTCCTTTGTGGCTCTTTCTATAGTGCTTAGCAGAGTACTGGACATTTGTTCATTCATTCAGTAAACATTCACTGATTAAAAATTAGGTACAGACACTATGCTAATAGTTTGTTAGTGAAGATATAGATAAGTAAATACAACAGTGTTAAAACAGACCAGATGTGGTCTCCAGCCTCTTAGATACCTAACAGGCTCTCAAAATTTTTTTTTATTTTATTATAGTGACTGGGTACAGTAGAATAGCCATCCCAGGAAATTCTTTCTTTTTTAAAAGATTTTATTTATTTATTCATGAGAGACACAGAGGGAGAGAGAGGCAGAGACACAGGCAGAGGGAGAAGCAAGCTCCATGCAGGGAGCCTGATGTGGGACTCAATCCCGGGACTTCAGGATTACACCCTGGCGGAAGGTAGTCGCTAAACCACTGAGCCACCCAGCATCCCAGGAAATTCTATGTAAGGGTCATTCCACTCCTTAGGAACACAGCATTTGAGTTCTTTAGAAGATACAGCTAGCCCAATATCAAGAACAACTGTAAAAGAAGATGCCCATCTTTCCTTTTTACATGTACCTAGAAATGGACTTCCAGAGGATGAATACAATGCAATATTCACCTTTGCAGCCATAATACCAGATATATACAATATCTTGCTCACAGTTAGTGGTTTTGAACAAGATAATGAAAGAATGAAGCTTGAATCTCAGTTCTGCTACTTACTCTGTGTCCTATATAAGAAAATAGTCATTCTGACCCTCTGCTTCCTCATGATTGGGACAATACCTATCTTGCCTACTTGATATAGGATTACAAATCAAACATTTTAAGAGTCATCAGCACTGTGACTAGCATAAAGTAGATACTCAACAAATAGTTAAGGTAATGGTACTTAGTCATTACCCTGACAACAGGTATCCAGAAGCTCCTGAGAACTGATTTGTATGGTCAGACCGACACCTAGTGGTGCAATCTTAGAACACATACCGAAAGTACTTCAATTGCTGATTTGAAACAAGCATCATTTTTGGACCCTTACCAGGTATTTTTAATCCTGATTGCGTATTAGGATGACTTGCGAAGCTTCTAAAATCTAGGGATGTCTGGATTTCACCTTCAGAGATTCTGACTTAATTTGCTGGAGATATGGCACAGATTACAGCATTTTATTTTTTCTTTTTATTTTTTTTTAAATCTTTTTTTTTTAAATTTTTATTTATTTATGATAGTCACAGAGAGAGAAAGAGAGAGAGGCAGAGACATAGGCAGAGGGAGAAGCAGGCTCCATGCACCGGGAGCCCGATGTGGGATTCGATCCCGGGTCTCCAGGATCGTGCCCTGGGCCAAAGGCAGGCGCCAAACCGCTGCGCCACCCAGGGATCCCTTCTTTTTATTTTTTAAAAAATTTTATTGGGTAGCCCAGAGGGCTCAGTGGTTTAGCACTGCCTTCGGGCCAGGGCCTGATCCTGGAGACCCAGAATCGAGTCCCGTATCAGGCTCCCTGCGTGGAGCCTGCTTCTCCCTCGGCCTGTGTCTCTGCCTGTGTCTCTGTCTCTGTGTGTCTCTCATGAATAAATAAAAAAAATTTTAAAAATATTTATTTATTTATTTATTTAGGAGAGAGAGAGGACACAAGCAGGGTGAGGAGCAGAGGAAGAAGCAGAGTCCCCTCTGAGCAGGGAGCCCAATGTGGGGTTCTGTCCAGGACTCCAGGGATCATGACCTGAGCCAAAGGCAGACATTTAACCGACCGGGCCACCCAGGTGTCCAGGACTGCAGCATTAAAAGAAAAAAGAAACAATTTTAATATTCAACCCGATTGAGAACCACATCCTATAAATGGACCTATGAGAATTATTCTTGCCATTTCACAAATGATCAAAGTAAAGCTCAGAATGCTAATGTAATCTGACACAAAGTCTCAAATTTACAAGTAGCAGGAAATGTGAACTGGAGCCTACCATTTTTCTATCACATCACATTGCCTTTGCAAAGACTTAGAAGTCGGATGTCTTCCCTTAGCTTTGTCTGTGAGAGTCTCAAACTTATGGGCATTCAGGGATTCCATGTCCTTTTGGGGTGAAGTACTCCAAACAACATTTTGGGGTCAATGGGGTAGTATGGTCCAATGAAGGCACTGATTTTTCTGAATCCTCTCTATAGACCCCCTCTTCTCGAAGCTTTAAACTCAACTGCTCTGCTGATGGATAAATGAGCAATGTGAAGTTATATGATTCTGAAGTGAAGAGAGCTAGAAGTTAAATTTAAAGCTTTTTTTCTTTTCTGAGATCATGAATATGTTAGAGAATTAAAATAGATTAAATTAATCATCTATTATTGAATTTCAGGAAAGAGCTACATGTACTACTACACACTTGCATGTTTGATCAAAACTGTTGAGGTGAAAGAAAGGTAGGTAGGTAAATGAAAACGAAAGGGTCTAAACCCTAACATGTAAGACTGTATTCTAAATTGGCCTCCCACAGAAGTCCTAAGAGGACAGACGGATGATCTCGAAAGGCATATAAAGCACAGTCTTTTCCAAACCCATGGTGTAGAAAGTGCCAGTTCAGCCCAGGCAGGCAAAAATGAATGGGACCTCATTGGGTCAATGAGGAGGGCCGCAGAAACTCCTGGAGATGGAATCCAGGTTGCTGCCTGGCTCCATGACTTGCTAGGATGATTTCCCTGAATTTTGAGAAATGTTTTTTTGATGTGCTAGGAACATATGGGAGCAGCCTGAGTGTGCTAAGGTTCAGTCAAGTGGGCAATATTCTGAAAACTCATCATGTGAAAAGCCTTCACATCATGTGAAAAGGCCTGATGCTGCCTCCAAACAAACAAACAAACAAACAAACAAACAAACATTTCTTTTTTTTTTTTTCAAACAAACATTTCATTCAACTAGAGGAAAAATTCCTCAAAGTGAGAGAAACAATCTTAATGCTTCCTGGGGGATCCCTGGGTAGCTCAGCAGTTTGGTGCCTGTCTTCGGCCCAGGGCATGATCCTGGAGTCCCCGGATCGAGTCCCACGTCGGGCTTCTTGTATGGAGCCTGCCTCTCTGTGTCTCTCATGAATAAATAAAATCTTTTAAAAAAATGCTTCCCGGTATATCCATGGTGAGTAAATAATACATATGTTTGGTAAGTATTTGCTGACAATACAGATCATCAAGAAATGATGGTAGGGTGGTTGGATTATGTGATAACCAATAGGAGATTTTGGAAGTAAATTCTTTATGATTTTATTTATTTGAGATAGAGCGCATGAATGATGGGGAGGCGCAGAGGGAGAGGGAGACAAGCAGACTCTGTACTGAGCAGGGAGCCTGACATTGGACTCGATTCCAGGACCTCAAGATCATGACCTGAGCCTAAGGTAGATGCTTAACTGACTGAGCTACCCAGGCACCCCAAGAGTAAATTCTAACACAAATGTTTTCCTTTTTACCCCACTTTGCTATTGGTCTGGTCAGGAAGATTGCTGTTGATGGTAATTCACTAATGGAAGCTAACTTAGATGTAAACTAGTAATGATGTGAATCTTGGTTGAAAAATGGACGTTTTCTCTAGCTCTCAACCAAAAGAAGGACAACATAGTGTTTCTCCCATATGCTGGGCCAAACAGAAGCTGCCTTTTATTTTATTTTTTATTTTTAAAAAGATGTTATTTATTTATTCATAGAGACACACACACAGAGAGGCAGAGACACAGGCAGAGAGAGAAGCAGGCACCATGCAGAGAACCTGACATGGGACTCAATCCAGGGTTTCCAGGATCACGCCCTGGGCTGCAGGCGGCGCTAAACCACTGCGCCACCAGGGCTGCCCTCCAGAAGCTTCCTTTTAGAGCAGGATAGGGAGCTGTCACTTGTTTAATTGACCTGTGGAGTTAATCCATGTTGTGGCTGAAGAAAGGGAGAGGAAAATGAAAAGAGAACAAGGAAAAGGAGACAACTGAAGAGAATGTCCTACAGATATCTCAGTTAAGAAGGATAGGCAAGGCTCTTTATAAAGGATTTGTGATACTCCTGGAGTATTTTGTCATATTTTGTTAATATGAATAGATTAGCAAAAGCATGAGGGTAAGGAGAATGGATGTCCAGCTCCTCTATCACAGAGTAACAAGTAAACCAATTTAGAAAAAAAACAAACAAACAAGTAAACCAATTTAGAAACAGAGGAGGAAAAAGGAGCAGTCACGGGCCTTTCCCAAGCTCATTTCTTCCTGCAGCCTTTAGTACTGTCCTTCTGATCACCTGGAAGATTTTCCCTCCTCCCTCTGTGCTATCCAAGTCCTGTGCGTGGTCTGATATCCAAGAAAGTTCCTGTGTCTCCATGACTACTGTGGCACCTCCTATCCCCACCCTGACTGCTACAGCACATCTGCTGGGTGCCACACATTTCCTACTAGATTAAGCATATTGTCTTTGAAAGATCTTTATATGTATGTCTTATAAAACCCCTTGTAAACTCCTCGAGCACAAGGGCCATTTCTTCTGCGCTTCTGCATCTCCCACAGTGCAGATGTTCTAAGAGACGCTCTGTTTGGTCTTGCTGATTGACTGAAGAGTTCCGTTGGGCTCTCTAGTTCTTGCCAGCAAGGCAGCATACACAATAAAGTCCTTTCACTAGGAAATGACAAAGTTAAAGCTAGAGGGGCTGAGAAAGTACTCGTATAAAATTCTTTATTGTCTCAAATGCCTCTTGGTAGCCAGATTCCGGAATCCTCAGGTTTAATAGATGTGGAAATAACCTCAATGTATGAGATGGTGCTTTTTGGATTCCTATTTCACTTGGACGAAATGCGTAAACTAATAAATAAAAACGTGGGTTACATGAGTCAGGAAAAGGAAAGATTTTCTGTTATGCAGTTAACTGATACTCCCCCCAAAGTCCTTTTGTCCCTGTGTCCTATTGCTGTGAGGCTTTCATAGTGGGAATTATTGCTTTTTATATTGCTGGTGATAACAATGTCACCAGAGGAGAGGATGTGATTAGTGGAAGAAAAAGGGAGGGAGAGATTTACATTGTCTGTATTTTCCTCTGTAAATGTCCCAAAGCTTTTTTTTAAAAAAGATTTTATTTATTTATTCATAAGAGACACAGGGAGAGAGGCAGAGACATAGGCAGAGAGAGAAACAGGCTCCCTCCAGGGAGCCTGATGTGGGATTCGATCCCAGAACCCTGGGATCATGACCTGAGCTAGATAGACCCTCAACCACTGAGCCACCCAGGTGTCCCAGTCCCAAAGCTTTTTAAGGTGTAATCAATCACTTTTAGGAAAGAAAGCTGGAGTCACCCTACTTTGAATTCTAGGTTTCTCCTCCTCCTTGGGGATTGTGTGTGTGTGTGTGTGTGTGTGTGTGTGTGTGTGTGTGTGTGATGTTGAGACAGGGAAATTGAAGGGACCTCATGAAAAAAAGCTGGTTTTATTCTTTGTTCCTTTTCCTGCTTCTATTCTTGCTAGGACCTGGACTCCTGCCCTGCAACCATGGCTTATAGTAGAAATAATGCATGTCTTCCTTGTAAAGGTCAAGGAGTTAATGATTTCTTTGGAGTCTTGTGGCACGATAGATAACATCTAAGGAGTGACTGGGTGGGGTGGTCACATTTGTTTTTCAAGACCACTGGCTTCAGACACCATCAGCTCCTGACGCCAAGACCCCTGGCTCCAGGGCATAAGTGACTTATGGAGGACGCCTGAGCACTCATCTTTGTTTTGGCCAGATTCCGGATGCCTTAGAGGACTTGTACACCAGACTATCATCCTCAATAAAAACTCCAAATCCAAGCAAAGAGAGACTCATCCTCCTTTTCCTTCAGAATCTCTCAAATGCTCCATCTGTATTTGCTCTATGTCTTCAACTCTGCTCTCACTTCCTGCTGGCTTGAGTTTGATTTCTATGCTGTGTGAAGCCAAGGACCCTCTTTGTTGTCCTGCAACACCGGCTCTGGGTCTTTGACCTGGCCTTCCTACATCAGTATGCTCTTACATAATCCTATCTAAAGATACATGCAGTCTGCAACTCTTCCATCATGTCTAAATCTTTAAAGCATAAAGGTAGAAGCGCCTGGGTATCTGACTTTGGCTCAGGGCATGATCTCAGGGTCCTGGAATCAAGCCCCACATGAGACTCCCTGCTGCGCAGGGAGTCTGTTTCTCCCCCTCCCTCTGCCCCTTCCACACTCACGCTTTCTCTCTCTCTCTCTCAAATAAATAAATTAATTTAATTAAATAATAAAGTTTTAGGGTACCTTGAGGTTCATGAGAATTGTTAATCAGCATTGTTAAACTGCAGTGATGCTTCCAAGGGATCTCAAAGTGTTCACGCCTACTTGTGGTGGTGCGAGGGAAAATGATTGTGCCAGTTTGGTCTTCTTGTAACAGTCTTGTAAAGAACCTGCTCTAGAGCAAGACTAGACTTGTAGATTAAAAAAAGAAAAAAACACCCAAGCTGTTCTCTTTCCTAGACAAATGGTATTTGGGTTTCAGAGGGCTCTTTATATAGCTTGCACAGGATAATGGGTCTTTCAATATTTCTACTCTAGTAAAATTTGGAGCTCTGACCTATAATTAGTATATAACTTTTCTAGGATATGGGAAAATATGTTCAATCATCTAATGTGATGTCAATTTTCTTTAACCCTTTGTGTAAATGGTGCACATTAAAAAGCCAGGACTAGTGTTAAATAGATTTTTCTTTATAAACATAATGACAAAGAGATTGTACAATACCAATTTAAAAAACAATGTGACTACCAGGTCCACTGCTGTCTATCTTGGAGCAAGAGAAGGCTCATCTTAGAAATGATTACCTTTCCTTCCAAGGGAAGAGAACATGACCCTGGAAAAAATTTCTGAGTATTTATCTGGCTAGAGATCCAGGTTGTTCGATCCAAATGGTCCCATCATAATCCTTTTCTCCCGGGCACTACGTAGATCTTTCACACATGACGACTGACTTCTGCTTCTTGTGTTTAGGTTGAGGACTGGACTCCGTGACCAGGGATTTGGTGTGTGGGGCCTCACAGGCTGCAGAGAAATATTAACACATGAATGCCTATGCCAAACGTGTGGTCTCATGTAAAGGGTAGACTCAAAGAGAAAGCTTCTTCAGCCACGGTTTATCAAAATACCTCTATGAACTACTATAATAAATAAGAAAATAGAATTTAAGACCTGTCTTCCCCTTGACTCCAGTCAGAAGCCTATTGTGGCAAATATGCCTGAATTTCCCACCCAAGAAGGCTTGGGCATCTGCGTGATAATCTTTGCAGTTAGCCTGCATTTTCTTATGTCTTTACTATTATGCAAAAGTAGCATAGAGTGATGGGACACTCTTGTAGCTATGACTAAAGAGATCTATTCCTAGGATGTGCTGAGGAGGTGGGTTCATTCAGGGTGAACAGTCCTTGGGGATGTAGCACTGCTCTATTTCAACCCCAAAAACCAATGTAGTAATGGCCAGGGTGGGGCTTATACCTAGGGTACAACATCCTCAGGAGTTAGGTAGTTCTAATATCAATCAAGGTTTCTGCATTACTCCATGGACTACTAAGAGGGATGTCCTCTGTGGAGAAAAAAGCCCCTCACACACTGTTGGTAGAAATATAAATTGGTACAGTCACTGTGGAAAACAGTATGGAGTATTCTCAAAAAGTTAAAAATAGAATTACCATATGATCCAATAATTCCACTACTGGATATTTACCCAAAGAAAACAAAAACACTAATTTGAAAAGATACATGCATCCTTATGTTTTTTGCAGCATTACTTACAATAAGCAAGATACAGAAACATCCTAAGCATACATCCATAGACAAATGGGTAAGGAAGATGTGAGATACACCCCCCCCACACACACATGAATATTACACAGCCATAAAAAAAGGATGAAATTGTACCATTGTCAACAACATGGATGCATCTAGAGGGTGTTATGTTAAATGAAATAAGTCAGACTGAGAAACACAAATACCCTATGATTTCACTCATATGTGGAATCTGGTTTTTTTTAAGATTTTATTTATTTATTCATAAGAGACACACACAGAGAGAGAGAGGCAGAGACACAGGCAGAGGGAGAAGCAGGCTCCATGCAGGAAGCCCGATGCGGGACTCCATCAGGGGTCTCTAGATCAGGCCCTGGGCTGAAGGCGGCACTAAACCGCTGAGCCACCCTCAGCCACCCTCAGGCTGCCCTCATATGGGGAACCTTAAAAAGGAAAAAAAAAAAATGAGGAGGCACCACCTGGTGCCTCAGTCAGCAGAGTGAGTGATTCTTTATCTTGAGGTTGTGAGTTTACTTAAAAAATAAAAATAAAAAATTTAAAAATGAGTAAACAAAACCAAAAAATATTTAAAAAATGAATAAACAAAAAGCAGAATCAGACATATAAATAAAGAGGACAGACTGTTGGTTGACAGAGGGCAAGGGGGTTGGGGGGATGGGCAAAATAGATGAATGGCAGTGGCAGATACAGGCATTTCTTTCCATTCCCAGCTCCATCCCACACTGAGAGGACCTTACACATACACATGTGGAGAAGTTTGCAAAGTCTACATTATATATGATTTCAGTTATGTGACATTTCGGAAAAAGCAAAACCATAAAGATAATTAAAAGATTTGTGACTGCTAGGTATTTGTGTGTAGAGGGAAAGATGGAATAAGTAAAACACAAAAGATTTTTAGTGTGGTTAAACTATTCTGTATGATACCGAAATGATGGATTCATGGCACATGGCATTACACATTTGTCAAAACCCATAGAACTATATAGCACAGGGTGATCCTTAATGTATTCAGCTATTAAAAAAATCATTTAGGAGATCGGGGATACCAGGAAGGATGAGACTATGACGAGATAACTGGAACCTCAATATAAATACATATTTTTGTTATAGGTGATGTGATGATGATGAAAAATATTTTCAAGCATAAACATACAGTATATTAGAATAAAATTCTTTGTGGAAGTTATTTCAAAATGGAAATGGAAATTTGTGTCAAAATGATAAACCATTTCAATTTTAAAGAAGAGCTTTATTCATTTTATTTTAGTGGATGATGGTGGGCATCGAACTATTATGGTATGTAGATTCAATTGGATGCATTTAAAAGAGTGATGTAACATTTTAAAGAGTGATGTTTAGTTAAAGTTTAAAATAGCAATATGTAGGGTGCCTGGGTGGCTCAGTTGGTTATGTGTCTGCCATCAGCTCAGGTCATGATCTCAGGGTCCTAGGATCAAGTCCCAAGTCCCGCTCTCTGCTCAACTGGGAGTCTGATCCAGATTCTCTCTCTCTCCCTCTGCCCCTCCCCTGTTCATGCACATTCTCTCAGATAAATAAATAAAATCTTTTCAAAAAATAATAAAATAGTAATGTGTAAATGCTGGAATAAATTAGATCCTTTTCATCTATTTAAACTTAAAACAAAAACACTTTTTATTTATTTATTTATTTTTAAAGATTTTATTTATTCATGACAGATACACACAGAGAGAGAGGCAGAGACACAGGCAGAGGGAGAAGCAGGCTCCATGCAGGGAGCCCAATGTGGGACTCGATCCAGGATCTCCAGGATCAAACCCCGGGCTGAAGGCAGCGCTAAACTGCTGAGCCACCAGGGCTGCCCCAAAAACACTTTTTTAAAAGATTTTTTAATTTATATTTTTCCCCTCTCCCCCCAGATTTTTTTTAAAAATTTAAGTAATCTCTACACCCAACATGAGTTCATGAGTTTGAACTCATGACCCCAATATGAAAAGTCACATGTTCTACCAACTGAGCCAGCCAGGTGTCCCAGAGTGAAAATACTTCGGATGTCAATTTCAAAAGGCAAAGAGGTGATACAGCTCTTCACAATTCTTTTAGTGGGTATATGAACAGGAGAGTTGGAAGTTCAACATTCTTTTTTTTTTTTTAAAATATTTATATATTTATGAGAGACACAGACTGAGAGAGAAAGTCAGAGACATAGGCAGAGGGAGAAGCAGGCTCCTCACGGGGATCCAGTTGTGGGACTCAATTCCGGATCCCGGGATCATGACCTGAGCCTAAGGCAGGCGCCCAACCGCTGAGCCACCCAGGCGTCCCAGAAGTTCAACATCCTAGATAGCATCTTTCACGACTTACATCAGGATTTGGCAGACTTTTTCTGTAAAGGGCCAGTTAGTAAATATCTTAGGTTTTGGGGGTCAGTTTGTCTCAAAAGTACTTCATTACGCTGTTGCAGCATAAAAGTAGCCACAGACTCTTTGTAATGAATGAATGTGGCTGTGTTCCAATATAGGTCTATTTGTGGGCACTGCAATTAAAATTTTATATATATTTTATGTCACAGGATATTATTCTTCTGATTTTTTCAACCATTTGAAAATATAAAAATCATTCCTAGTCTACTGAGTGTATAAAAACAGGAGAGAGGGGGCAGCCCGGGTGGCTCCGCGGTTTAGCACCACCCTCAGACGGGTGGTGGGGGGTGGGGGGTGGGGGGGGTGGTCCTGGAGACCCAGGATGGAGTCCCACGTCAGGCGTCAGGCTCCTTGCATGGAGCCTGCTCCTCACTCTGTCTGTGTCTCTGCCTCTCTCTCTCTTTCTTTCTGTCTCTCATGAATAAATAAATAAAATCTTAAACAAAAACAAAAACAAAAACAAAAAACAGGAGACAGGCTGGCTTTGGTTGGAAGGATACAATTTGTTGACTCCCGATTTACAGTGATTTGGAAAATTAGTCTTACAAATTAGAAACTCAGCAGTCTCAAAGTTAGATTGTAATCTGTCTCATGTTTGCCAAAGCAAAGGCCTAGTCATTGAGGCCTTAAGCAAAATAAATCAGTAATATATAAAGTAAAATGTGAAAGTTCTATTGCCAATAATCCCATTCCCAGAGACAACTTCTGCCTTCAGTTTGGTATATATCTTTCCAGATATTCAGCTGTGCAGATACATATGCACATAATATATATGGTTTTAAAGAAACTAGGGAGCTTGACTGGCTCAGTCTGCAGAGCATGTGACTCTTGATTTTGGGGATTGAAAATACAAGCCCATGTTGGGTGTAGAGATTACTTAAAAAAAATTTCAATAAATAAACCATATATAAATGTATATAGTTGTGGGTTTTTTAAAGATTATTTATTTATTTAAGAGAGAATGAGAAAGAGAGAGAGTATGTACACATGAGCAGGGGGAAGGATTAGAGGAGAGGGAGAAGCGGACTCTCTGCTGACAAGAGAGCCTGATGTGGATCTCGATCCCAGGACCCTGGGATCACGATCTGAGCCAAAGCAGATGCTTAACCAACTGAGCCACCCAGGCATCCCTAAATATTTTATTTATTTATTTATTTATTTATTTATTTATTTATTTATTTATTTATTTTTTTAAATTTTTATTTATTTATGATAGTCACACACACAGAGAGAGAGAGAGGCAGAGACACAGGCAGAGGAAGAAGCAGGCTCCATGCACCGGGAGCCCGACGTGGGATTCGATCCCGGGTCTCCAGGATCGCGCCCTGGGCCAAAGGCAGGCACTAAACCGCTGCGCCACCCAGGGATCCCTAAATATTTTATTTATAAGTAATCTTTTCACCCAACATGGGGCTCAAACTTAAAACTCCAAGATCAAGAGTTGCATATTCTACTAACTGAGCCAGCCAGGGGCATATGGGTGAATATTTTAAAGAATAGATTCCCAAAAGTACAATTACTTGGTTTAAAGACATTCACATTTTTATATTGATGAAGTCATCCAAAAATTTATACTAGGGTTTCTCAATCTTGGTACTATTGACATTTGGGCTGAATAATTCTTTGTTGTAGGGCTGTACTGTACACTGTAGAACATTTGTTAGCATCTCTGGCCTCTACCAGTTATATGCCAGTAGAAACTCCTTTGTTGTAACAACCACAAAAATGTCTCTACACAACACCAAATGTCCCGTAGGGGCAAAATCACTGGGTTGAGAACCACTGCCCTGGACATTTTTACTTTCCTTTTATTTCACTTTTATTTCACTTCTTCCTATTCCCCTTTCAACAACTTCTCATATTATCCTTTCTTCATAAAGGAAAAGTACTTAAAGGGATCTGTGATTCAGTGTATATCACCTGTGAGATAATAGAAAAAATATCTATTGATCCCCCCCCCCACACCCATTCCTGGCATAGAACTACTGAAAACCTCATAATTTCCTAATAATAATAACACTAAGAACATCTCTTGTTCTAATATTTGTCTTTGGCCCCTTCCCTGACACAGGACTCTTAAAACTTTTGTAAATTTTTAAGTGATAAGAGCACCTGGAGCATCTTTTGGTCTATTGAGGTAATCCTAGGCAGGCTTCTGGGTTGCGACTGGTCACCAGAAAGACCAAGCCATGATTAGAAGCTTGGAATTTTGCAGTCCACTTCTCATCCTTTACAGAGGGGAGAGGGGCTAGGAACCAAGTTATTAAGTAATCATGTCTGTAAGAGGAAGCCTCCATAAAAATCCCAATAGTATGGAGCTCGGAGGGTTTCTGGTTGGTGAACATATCCACACTAAGAGTGTGACACATACCCCAACTCCACAGGGACAGAAGCTCCTGCTGTCAGGACCCTCCCAGACCTCCCCATGTAGCTCTTGGTCTGGTTGTTCATCTGTCTCCTTTATCATATCCTTTTTTTTTTTTAATGTTAAAGATTTTATTTATTCATTTGACAGAGAGAGAGGGAGCATACACACAAGCAGGGTGAGGGATGGGAGACGAGAGAAGCAGGCTCTCCGAGGAACAGGGAGCTCGATGTGGGGCTTGATCCCAAGGCCCCGGGATCATGACCCAGGCCAAAGGCAGATGCTCAAAAACCAACTGAGCCACCCAGGTGCCCTCCTTTATCATATCCTTAATAAACTAGACAATGTAAATATTTCTGAGTTTTGTGAGCCACTCCAAGAAATTATTTGAACCCAAGGAGGGGTTGTGGGAACCTCATAAACCCCTTTAATTTGTAGTCAAATTGGACAGAAGTTGAGGGTAACCTGGGGACCTACTAATTGCAATTGGCATCTGAAGTAGGGTGGGAGCAGTCTTGGGGTTGAGCCCTTAACCTGTGGAATTCGATGCTATTTTCAGGTAGATAGTGTTAGAATTAGCTAAATTCACCACCCCCAGCTGGTGTTGCAGAGAATTGCTTGTTGTGGCAAAAAAACCCTCATGTAGCTGGTGACCAGAAATGTCAGAAGTGAAGTGTTGTGAGTGTTCTGTATGTGAAGAGTAAAGGAGACGCAGAAGAAAGACACAGGATATGGGCAGCCTTGGTGGCTCAGCAGTTTAGTGCTGTCTTCGGCCTGGGGTATGATCCTGGAGACCTGGGATCGAGTCCCATGTCAGGTTCCCTGCATGGAGCTTGCTTCTCCCTCTACTTGTGTCTCTGCCTCTCTCTTTGTGTGTGTCTGTCATGAATAAATAAATAAAATCTATATATATATATAAAAGACACGGGAGGAGGAAAGAACTGGGTTTTTCCTTATACAACAAAGGGGCAAAACTGACGTTTGGATTGGAGATCTCAAAAAATAAGACGAGTTTGGGAAAGTTAAGTTTGTTGTTTAGAAAACACTGTATTTTTAATTGCACAAGTGATTTGTCAAAACATTCCAGCTGGTCTTAAGGGTTAACGTGCTTCAAATTTACATGCTCCTTACTTGCTGACTTAAGGCCCTTCATCTGTAACTGAACTAATTTACTTTCTTTGAGATTTGTAGGCCACTGGCCTTGGAGAATAAAGGACCACAATGTTCCCAGGCCACTACAGAGGCCAGCAAATATGACGTCCCTTTAGCTTTCTAATTAGCCCAGCAATCTTTTAGCAAAAGGTTTTTCTTCTTTAAGGTCACACAAATGACTTTCTGATTTCCCTTTATGAATCTGTAGAATTTGCCCTCCTTTGCAGAAAGAACTGAGTGCTTACTCTTGCACAACTCCTGGTTACCAACGAACCAAACTACTTCTTCCTTATTTTTTTTTTTAAGATTTATTTATTTGAGGCAGGGGAGGGGCAGAGAGCAAGAGCGAGAGCAAGAGAGAGAGAGAGAGAGAGAGAGAAAGAAAGAGAAGCTCAAGCAGACTCTCCACTGAGCGTGAAGCCTGATGCAAGGCTCCATCTTACAATCCTGAGATCATGACCTGAGTCAAAATGAAGAATCGGACACTTAACCTACTGAGCCACCCAGGCACCTGGGAATCAGAACTTCTTGCATAACCTCTGAGTACCACAATAACCCTGTACCTGGCATCATCATGTCTGCTCATAATTAAGAAATGCCACAGACCACTGCACTCCCTTAACTGATTAAACCCCTTTGAAAATCTTGGGCCAGGATAGCCCCAGGTGGCTCAGCGGTTTAGTGCCGCCTTGGGCCCAGGGTGTGATCGTGGAGACCGGAGATCGAGTCCCTTGTCGGGCTCCCTGCATGGAGCCTGCTTCTCCCTCTGCCTGTGTCTCTGCCTCTCTCTCTGTGTGTCTCTCATGAATAAATAAATAAAATCTTAAAAAAAAAAATCTTGGGCCAGGCAGAAGCCTGGGAATTGACTTATTCAGGTGGTTGGGCTCTTGAATAAAGCTCATATTCCTCTCCAGAAAACTCATCTCTTGAGTATTGGCCTTTTGAGTGATGGGCAGCCAAACTTAGGTTTCAGTAATAATATACGTTTTGCATATAAAACCCAGAACATACAAACAAGCAAAGAAAAAAGTAAAAATCACCTGAATCACACCATACAAAAGATAGAGGTTAAATATTGTGGCATAAAGACTTGCTAACTTTCTTTAGTAGTATATATTCTTAGAAACAGCAGGCCTCAAAGGAGTCAGTTTTGTTAAACCTCACCAAGCCTCAACACCTAATCTAATTGGACTTCTAGTCTCTCTGAGCAGAATTTTAAACCAATTTGTCTGGAATTTCCAGATCTGCATCAATGAGGTAATACGCATGATAAGACCCCCTGCCTTCATCTAAGGGAAGGTAACCTTACCTGAAATAATCCACTTTTCATTGTTCCACTCTCTTTCTGCCAATAAGAAACCTGCCATTTTGGGGATGCCTGGGTGGCTCAGCAGTTCTGTGCCTGCCTTTGGCCCAGGGTGTGATCTTGGAATCCCAGGATTGAGTCCCACATCGAGCTCCCTGCAGGGAGCCTGCTCCTCCCTCTGCCTGTGTGTCTCTGCCTCTCTCTCTGTCTCTCACGAATAAATAAATAAAATCTTAAAAAAAAAAAAAGAAACTTGCCATTTTGTATAACTTGGAGTTCCTTGCTACTTGCTAGATAGGATGCTGCCTTATTCAGAAATTGTTGAATAAAGCAAATTAGATATTCAAATATATTCAAATTTTGTTTTTTAACAGTATGGATATATGGATAAATAGGTAGGTATACATATACATAGTATACATGCATAAATGTCCCCCAAATGGGATCCTACTGCAATACTTATTTTGTCTGTTTTTTTCCCACCTAAAGATACATTAAGAATATCACTCCATGTCATTCAATTGTATTTCTGAAGATGGTTATTGATACCTGCTCTTATAGTGAGAACTAAGTAGCAGCACAGGAAAAGTGATGAAATTTAAAATAAGTCAGCCTCCAAAAGATGCCTAGCAGTTACAAGGGAATCTAGAAGACAGATAGCAACAATGTTCTTTATTTGAGGAAATCACAAAATGTTTCAAAAAGAAAAAGATGAGGTCACAGGAAGGACTGGGAGGAGATGCTTGTACAGGATCTCCTGTGGAAAAGATAAATTTACAGCCCTCTTCAAGCTGAGTTTTTACCCCAGCTTTGTGAGCCGAGAAGCACAGTGCATCCCCCTGGTTCAGTGTAGGGTAAGTCCCCAAGCCTATTGAAAACCACTCTCCCTGAAAAGGCAATTTAAGCTCCCAGTGACAAACCAGACCTGCCCTCTTCAACACTGCCCCAGGGGATCTGATTTTATGGCCTTGCCAGCACACACAGCCTGTGTGTCAGTTAGGAAGAGGGCTCCCCCCTGCTGTTACTTCCAGACACTGCAGCCCTAAACTAGGGCACAGATTATGGGAGAATATCGTTTGTTCTCACCTCATACTTCCACACTTCCCCCCGAACCTCCCAAGCTCATACTTTAACTCTTGGTCTGGTAACCAGCAGAGCAGTTCCTTACACAATGGCCTTCTCTGATATGGTGCTGGCTGATTTACTTAAACTTTTATAGAGCATATGCAAAAATAATTTTAATCTCCCCATTCCATCTGTCACCTTGTCCAATTCAAGAACTTCCTGTCTCACCCCACTCCAAGTTCCTCCAAACTGGGCCAGGGCACACAAATTGTCTTACAGGGCTTTGCTCCATACTAATAAATTATTATTCCTATAGCTACCATTTTTTAAAAGATTTTATTTACTTATTCATGAGAGACACAGAGAGGCAGAGACATAGGCAGAGGGAGAAGCAAGCTCCCTGTGGGGAGCTGATGAGGGACTCAATCCCAGTACTTTGGGATCATGACCTGAGCCAAAGGCAGATGCTCAACCACTGAGCCATCCAGGAGTCCCTATAGCTACCATTTTTTAAGTGTTTAGCGCTATACTAGACCCTGTGCTAAGTGCCTTATAAGCATTATTTTACCCTCACAACTCAATGAAGAAGTAGTTTCAATTATTATTCCCATTTTACAGATGAGATTACTGAGACCTGAGAGAGGAACTTGACTCAGCTAATGCCACAGATAATGAGTAAGAAGGAATCAATTCTGTGGGTCAGCTTCCCACAAACATTTCCTGTGCACCCTCTGTGTGAAAGGCAGTATACTATACTCAAGAGAAAAAGGCATATGGAAGTTGTTTCCTTGAAATCCCACCATCCTGGAAAGTTTACAGTTTAGGAAGGAAAATAACCAGTACATTATATACAAATACAAATACAAGACCCTTTCCCGTGAAAGGGTCAAAGTTCTTGTGATTAGAGAGATGGGAGAGACTGGGGAAGAGATGAAATGTGAAACAGGCTTTAATAAGCATTTTGCAGATGTTTGGAGGACAGCATTTAGAGGAAACAGCATGAGTAAAGGTACAGTGAACATTGGCAAGGAACAGCAAATAGCTGAACTTCTAGAAGTAGAGCTTAGGGGAGTTGTGACTGAGAAAGCTGTAACATTACATGACTTCAGAACCTAGCTAAGGAGCTTGGATTGGTTGATGGAGTGCCAGATAGTTTTTGAGGGGCAATGGCAAGTCTGGGGCCACAACTTGAGAAAATTAATGTTGTTGCTACTTGTGTTATAAACTGGCACAGGGAGAGATCAAAGTTAGAGAGCAGTTGGGAGACTACAATAGACCAAGATTTCTTGGTCTCAGCACGAGTGACATTTTGGGTCAGATAGTTGGGGGGGGGCAGGCAGGGTGTCCCAGCACTGTGTTTAACAGCATCTCTGGCCTCTACCCAGTGCATATTATAACATTCCACCCCCACCCCCAGTGTTTCCTGGGAGGCAAAATTGCCCCAGTTGAGGATCATTGTAATAGACCATATTACAGTCAGAAATTTTATTTATTTTTTAAAGATTTTATTTATTTATGACACACACACACACACACACACACACACACACACACACACACAGAGGCAGAGGGAGAAGCAGGCTCCATGCAGGAAGCCTGACGTGGGACTCGATCCTGGGACTTCAGGATCACGCCCTGGGCTGAAGGCGGCACTAAACTGCTGAGCCACCCACAGTCAGAAATTTTAAAGGGGGAATGTGACACAAGGGCAGGGGTAAAACCTAAAAGCTACGGCAAGTTTTTTGTTTTTTTTTTTAAGATTTCATTTCTTTAATAGAGAGTGAGCGAGCAAGCAGGGGGAGAGGGAGGAGGAGAGCCAGACATGGAGCTTGACATAGAGCTTGAGCAGAAATCAGATATGAAACCAACTGAGCCACCCAGGCATCCCAGCTTTGGCAAGTGTTTGGATAGAAGTGTGACTGAAGAGGATTGAAGGATCAAACAGAACCACTGAAAAGGCCCTATAAGCCATGTAGTCTAACCTACTAATTGCTTGCAACACTGTAAACTCTTCAGAAAGACAACTTGGCAACCTCCCCCTTTTATTTTTTAAAGATTTTATTTATTTATTCATGAGAGAGAGAGGGGCAGAGACATAGGGAGAGGGAGAAGCAGCTTCCCTGCAGGGCACCCGATGGCAGATTCAATCCTAGGACCCTGGGATCACAACCTGAGCCTAAGGCAGACGCTCAACCACTGAACCACCCAGGCGTCCCTTAGCAAACTACCCCCCTTTTTTAAAAGACTTATTTATTTAAGGTTTTTTAAAGATTTTATTTATTTATTGTTATCATTTCTTTTTACAGATTTTATTTCCTTGGCAAATCCTTTTTCCTTTTGAAAGAAGTTTGGTAAAACCTATTAACAATCACAGACACTATCTTGCCCTTATACCCAGCAATTCTATTCCTGGAAATTTATCTCAAATGATTCATATGAAGACATGTAATCTTTATGTACAAAGCAACAATGTTTACATGGAATAGTGACTGCTCTATTGTCAACAATTACACCTTTATGTCTACCACATTTAATAGTGCCTGTTAAATGAGAGCCTCAGATCTAAGAGGTCAGCTTAAGATTCAGAGAAGGTGTGATCCAAGATTCTGAGAGAAGTCATTGCTAATGAAACAAAATCCCAGATGGTAGCTCTGCTGCCGCCGAAGCCACCGCCACTGCCACCCGCGCTGCAACCATGCCACCCTACACCATCATCTACTTCCCTGTTCGAGGGCGCTGTGAGGCCATGCGCATGCTGCTGGCTGACCAGGGCCAGACCAGAGCTGGAAGGAGGAGGTGGTGACCATGGAGACCTGGATGAAGGGCTCACTCAAGGCCTCCTGTCTGTATGGGCAGCTCCCCAAGTTCCAGGACGGAGACCTCACCCTGTACCAGTCCAATGCCATCCTGCGACACCTGGGCCGCTCCCTTGGGCTCTACGGGAAGGACCAGCAGGAGGCGGCCTTGCTGGATGTAGTGAACGATGGTGTGGAGGATCTCCGCTGCAAATATGCCCTCCTCATCTACACTAACTATGAGGCAGGAAAGGAGTAGTATGTGAAGGCACTACCAGGTTACCTGAAGCCTTTTGAAATGCTGTTGTCCCAGGATGAGGGGGGCCAGGCCTTCATCGTGGGCAACCAGATCTCCTTCGCCGACTACAACCTGCTGGACTTGCTGCTGATTCACCGGGTCCTGGCCCCCAGCTGCCTGGACTCCTTCCCCCTGCTCTCGGCCTATGTGGTGCGCCTCAGCGCCAGACCCAAGCTCAAGGCATTCCTGTCGTCCCCTGAGCACGTGAACCGTCCCATCAATGGCAACGGGAAGCAGTGAGAGCTTGTGGAACCCTGGGCGGGAAGCTGGGGGGGCTGCCTGACTTCCTTTCTCCCTGACCAATAAAATTTTCAAGTGAGAAAAAAAAAAATCCCAGATGGGGTTGAAAGGACAGATGTCAAGAATCAAAGTAGAAAAGCTCTTCTTTCCCATATCATAGGGCAATGACTGAGATTTTTGCCTATCCTTGCATTCTTCATTTTTTTTAAAGATTTATTTATTTATTTATTTATTTATTTATTTTTAATTTATTTATGATAGACATAGAGAGAGAGAGAGGCAGAGACACAGGCAGAGGGAGAAGCAGGCTCCATGCCGGGAGCCCGACGTGGGACTCGATACCCGGACTCCAGGATCGCGCCCTGAGCCAAAGGCAAGCGCTAAACCGCTGAGCCACCCAGGGATCCCCGCATTCTTCATTTTTTTAAGGTAGTTTCCACCCCGAACGTGGGGCTTGAACTCACAACCCTGAGATCAAGGATTACACGCTCTGCTCTACCCACTGAGCCAGCCAGACGCACCTCCCCCATGACTGAAATTTTTGTATTGGTCAAAGGAAGGAAGGAAATTGGGGAGTCAATTACTGACGTCATCTGCTGAGAAAGAAGACCCGGTGCACCCGAGGTTTGAACTTTGCCTGAGGAATCTCGGGCTTTGCCCAAGAACATTCCTTGAAAATACGAATTGTGCGTTGTCCCGTGCAAAGTTGCTGGGAAATACGCTGTTCAGAAAGGAGGACATCCTAGGGAACACTCCAATAAATAGAGATTAAAGGAGGAAAGAAGAATTAAATAGCTTTCTTTCTCCCAAAGTCCCCAGCAACTTGGTTTTTAAGCTGCTCCGCAAACGCGGAACCCTTGCAGATCCGCCCTGGACAGACACCGTTACCGCGGAGAGAAGCCGCGCACCGCCAGCAGGGCGAGGGGGAGGAGCCGGGGGTGGGCGTGGCCAAGCCGCAGGCGGCCGGAGGCCGCGCCCCTTTCCCAGAGTGCCCCGCAGCCGCTCCCCGCGAGATCCATTTCTAGCCTGCCCCGCCGGCCTCCACGACCGGTCCCGCCATGGACGGGCTCCGGGCGAGCGGGGGGCTCCTGAGGCGCGGACGGTTGAGACGCCGGCGCCAGCCGCAGCCGCACAGCGGGTCGGTCCTCGCCCTGCCCCTGAGGCACAGGAAGATCCGAAGGCAGCTGAGGAGAAGCGTGGCGTCCCGCATGGCCGCACTGAGGGCCCAGAGGCTGCCGAGCGAGGACTCGGAGGACTCGAGGGTGGAGTCGACGGTCGAGGATGCGGGGGACCCGCTGCCTGGTGGGGCGGCGGCCATCCCCGACGCGGCCCGGCGAGAGCCGTACGGCCACCTGGGGCCTGCAGAGCTGCTGGAGGCCTCGCCCGCGGCCCGCTCCCTGCAGACCCCCCGCGCCTTGGTGGAGGCGCAGACGCCGCCCGCCCGCCTGGTGGAGGGCCCGACCCCGCCGGCCCGCCTGGTGGAGGCGCCCGCCCTGTCCGCGCGTCTGGTGCCGGCTTCCGCGCCGCCCGCGCGCCTGCTGGAGGTGCCCGCGGCGCCGCCCCGCGTGGTGGAAGCCTCGGCCCTGCTGTGCAATGCCCAGCACCTGGCGGCCGCCCCGCCGTCCGCGGCCCCCGCCACGCTGTCGGGGCCGCAGGTGGACGGCACGGGCGGGGAGCTGGCCTGGGACTCCCCGCTGCAGCGCGTCCTGGCCGAGCTGAACCGCATCCCCAGCAGCCGGCGGCGGGCAGCGCGCCTCTTCGAGTGGCTCATCTCGCCCATGCCGCCGGACCATTTCTACCGGCGCCTGTGGGAGCGGGAGGCGGTGCTCGTGCGGCGGCAGGACCACGCCTACTACCAGGGGCTTTTCTCCACCGCGGACCTGGACTCCATGCTGCGCCACGAGGAGGTGCAGTTCGGGCAGCACTTGGACGCCGCTCGCTACATCAACGGGCGGCGCGAGACCCTGAACCCACCCGGCCGCGCGCTCCCCGCCGCCGCTTGGTCCTTGTACCAGGCCGGCTGCTCCCTGCGCCTTCTCTGTCCGCAGGCTTTTTCGACCACCGTGTGGCAGTTTCTGGCTGTGCTCCAGGAGCAGTTTGGGAGCATGGCGGGCTCCAACATTTACCTCACGCCCCCCAACTCGCAGGGCTTTGCTCCCCACTACGACGACATCGAGGCTTTTGTGCTGCAGCTGGAAGGTCGGAAACTCTGGCGTGTGTACCGACCCCGGGTCCCGACTGAGGAGCTGGCTCTGACATCCAGTCCCAACTTCAGCCAGGACGACCTTGGTGAGCCTGTGCTGCAGACTATGCTGGAACCTGGAGATTTGCTCTATTTTCCCCGGGGCTTCATTCACCAAGCCGAATGCCAGGATGGTGTGCACTCTCTGCACCTCACCTTATCCACGTACCAGCGCAATACCTGGGGCGACTTCCTGGAGGCCGTACTGCCTCTGGCAGTGCAGGCTGCAATGGAAGAAAACGTGGAGTTCCGAAGGGGTCTCCCCCGAGACTTCATGGATTACATGGGAGCCCAGCATTCGGATTCTAAGGATCCACGAAGAACGGCTTTTATGGAGAAGGTGCGAGTCCTGGTTGCCCGCTTGGGACACTTTGCCCCTGTCGATGCTGTGGCTGACCAGCGAGCCAAAGACTTCATCCACGACTCTCTGCCCCCTGTGTTGACTGATAGGGAGAAGGCACTAAGTGTTTATGGGCTCCCAATTCGCTGGGAGGCTGGAGAACCTGTAAACGTTGGGGCCCAGTTAACCACAGAAACAGAAGTGCACATGCTCCAGGATGGGATAGCTCGGCTGGTGGGTGAGGGAGGCCATTTGTTTCTCTATTATACAGTGGAGAACTCCCGTGTTTATCATCTGGAAGAACCCAAGTGCTTGGAGATATACCCTCAGCAAGCTGATGCCATGGAACTCTTGCTCCGCTCCTACCCAGAGTTTGTGAGAGTAGGGGACTTGCCCTGTGACACAGTGGAGGACCAGCTTTCCTTGGCAACCATGTTATATGACAAGGGGCTGCTGCTCACCAAGATGCCTCTAACCTGAACTAGTTTCTTGTTATTTGCTGGGTGCAAGACCGTGATTCTCTCTTACCACCTTTACCACCTTTTTGGGGAGGGATTGTGGGGGGGGACTCGTTCTTACCTTGATAAACATTTACCTTTATGACTGGTCACATTTACCTTTATGACTGTTTTAATGTCACAAGTTTCAGACGGTTTTCTAGGAATCACCACTTCATCTAGGTACAAAAGTAAAAGCAGAAGTTGGAGGTGGAAAAAGCAGTTATTTCTTTGATCCCTGATCATTTCAGAGCACCAGCTTCATCATCACCCTCAGGCTTCTGTGTACTGTATAGCACTTGCTGTGTCATTCTGCTTGAGACATTAGAAGTTTTTATTTAGAGTTTGCATCCTTCCTTTGAGTTCTCTTTCCTCAGTTGGGGGGGAGGGTTGGGGTCAGTATCCTGTTTGTTACCGTTTGTATGAATGTTAGAAAAGTTATTAAAGTGCCAAATAATGTTTCTCTTTTTAAAGGCTAGATTATTATGTGACATAGTTTGAAGGAATTGAGGGGGGGGGAGATAGAGAAAATCTGTAATGGTTGAGGTGAAAGGTAACGGGGTGGTTGTAGGATTGGGGCCAAATTTATAACTTTGGGGGTAATTTCTTTTAGTCATGCTACTTGAACTCCAAACAGCACAATCCTATTGGAAAAGTTAAGAGTATATTATGTTTTTGCTCAGTGTTTGGCTTGCATCGGTGGCTGGCATTGCTCCCAAAGGGGCAGCATGTCACCTGGTTGTGCCTCAGTCAACCAACTTGTAGCAAGCTGGCCAAGAAGGAAGGCTGGTGTGCAAGTTACTTTCCACTCTCGTTTTTTTTCTGGCAGTTGGAGGAATCTTCCCCAAACCTGGAAAGTGAATGTTCTCATGGTTGGTGGAAAAGAGCCTGGTGTACCAGAGAGAGAGCAGTGGACTTGGAACCAGAAGACCTAGGTTTGGGGTGGTGGCTGGTAGGCAGCTGAATGATCTGAGGCTGCTGCTACGCCTGGGCACACAGATTTTGTAAGTATATTTTGGTATAGCTTGATGTCTGCACTTCATTTAGGGTTGTGTCTGGAACTTTAAGATCCTATCACCATAACTGACAGGTGTAGTTATATAAGGTTTAGAAGTTTATGAAGTTTTTTGAAATTGCGAAAGCATGGATGTACATCAAGTGATAGCTCTCTCTCCAGCCCCACTTTCCAGAGGTAACTGCTATTAAAAGTTAAACTTACAAGGCTTTGTTTGGATGCTTAAACTTAACAGTAGTTTTTGTTTTGGTTCATACTCTTGTTTTCCTAACCCCATTTTTTGACCTCTTTCTTTTTTTTTTTTTTTTTTTTTAAGATTTTATTTATTTATTCATGAGAGACACACAGAGAGAGACAGAGACAGAGGGAGAAGCAGGCTCCGTGCAGGAAGCCTGATGTGGGACTTGATCCCGGAACTCTACAATCACGCCCTGGGCCAAAGGCAGGTGCTTCAACCGCTGAGCCACCCAGGCATCCCGACCTTTGACTTTCAAATCCATTCAATTAGAACTACCTCGTCTTTTTTTCTTTTTTTAAAGGGACAAAATAGCACATAAAGCAATCCAGGGAGCAGGCAGGAAAAAACATAAAAGGACTGAGAGGATGGTAGCCAAAAAGGAAAGGTAGCAGCCTTTCCTGACTCATCCTACAGGGCTAGAAACTAAACTCCCCAAATGTCCAGATCCCAGAAAAGGCTTGTTAAAGGAGTCAGGGCATACGACTCACCCCTAGGAAACCTACCCTGAAAAGTTTCTTGTAGTAAAGTACAGAGTTTCAGTGGTTTTTGCCCCTCTTTGGGTTGCAAGTAAACACGTTTTGCTTCCTCCTTCACTTTTCCTATGACCCTCTCCATCTTGAATATTTTCTGTGTCAGCAAGTCCTTTTGGCTTAGTGTTTGAATCTAGATCAGAAAAAGATACTGAAAAAAAAACCTGCATTAGGCTGCAAATCATCAAAAACCATGAACAATGCATTGTGCCTGTTGGTGTTAGGTGGTACAATGCCTCAGCGCATTCTTCTGATGTTGGTTGAACATTTTTTATAACTTCATGAAACACCTACTTCAGCTTTTTGGGCATGATGAAAGGAATCTGCTAAGAAATGCTTGCTTGGTGTGAAGCTGGTTTTGTGAAAATAATCTAAAGTCCTTTCCCTCTATTTCTTAATCTCATTTAGCAACTTTGAAAAATTAGTTGAACTACCTGTTCAACTAGAGCATTCCTTTGGTAAAAGCCCAGGTTAGAGATTAAGGAAAGTTAAAAAGAAGAAAAACAAGGGAGCTAACTCCAGGTACTCATTCCTTCTCTAGGTCTACTTGTAAAAAAGAATAACTTGGATTTAGTAGATGGTGGGGAGAAAGTGGGAAGGGAAAGAAAAATAAGTATTTCAGGAACAACCCATTTTGAAGGTTACTTATAGGATTGACAGGACTATTATTTTTATTTTGTCTTTTTACCAGAATTTTATAATCTGATCTTGCATGAATGTTTTGTATCTTCAGAAAATATGGTACCTTTGTGGTTGTAGAAAGTATTTCTGTGATGGAGAAAAGGTTCTGAATAACTCTTGAGAGCCCTGAATTTTCTCTTAAAAACACAGCTTGCACTTACCCTGTTCTTGATCTCCTGAAGCATTTCTTGGTTTCCTTCATTTTCTAAGTTGAGTATTTTCATTGCCTGGTCAATTTCCCTGAAAGATAAGAGAAACTTCTTAGATCGTTCTTACCCGTTTTTTTTTTTTTCTTACCCGTTTTTAAAATTTTTTTTTAAATTTAGAGAGTTGGGAGTGGGAAGGGCAGAGGGACAGGGAGAGAGAATCCTAAGCAGACTCCTGCCCAGCAGGAGCCTGACCCAGGCTTAATCTCATGACCCTGGGATCATGACCTAAGCTGAAATCAAGAATCAGATGCTTAACCGACTGAGCTACGCAGGTGCCCCAGACCATTCTTATTCCCCCCCCACCCCCCACCCCCCAAAAAAAGGTAGGGGCACCCGGTGGCTCAGGAGTTGAGTGTCTGCCTTCGGCTCAGGTCGTGATCCCGGTGTCCTGGGATCGAGTCCCATATCAGGAACTCTTCCTCTGTCTATGTCTCTGCCTCTCTCTCTCTCTGTGTCTCTCATGAATAAATAAATAAAATCTTTAAACAACAACAACAACAAAAAAAGCCTAAGAGTGGAAAATATAGGGGTAGGAATCAGACAAAAATCCTAAATTCTATCCTGTGGTTTTGCTGAGACTTATCTGCAAAAATGTTATGATGCTTAGCTTGTAATAGTTAAGATGATATGTTTGAAGATACTAACGGTACCATTTCTTGAACACTTATGGTGGATACTAAACATGTCATCTCTTTAATCATTACCACGGACCCATAAGGCAGACTATTATCTTTTTTTTTTTTTTTTTGGCGGACTATTATCTGCATTTGATACATGAAATAATGATCTCAGAAAGTTTGAGTAACTTAACTCATGTTCACATAGCTAGTGTATGCCTGAGATGGGATTCAAACTCTCTCAACTGTTTTTGTTTTTTTTTTTAAGATTTTATTTATTCATGAGAGACACAGGCAGAAGGAGAAGCAGGCTTCCTGTGGGGAGCCTGATGCAGGACTCGATACCAGGATCCTGGGATCACGGCCTGAGCCAAAGGCAGACACTCAACCACGGAGCCACCCAGGCACCCCGATCTTTTTTATTCTAAAGCCTGTCATCACAATAGGCAGTTGATAAATATTAGGTGAATAAATATGTAAAACCACCTGGGATAGAGAACAGGTATGTGAACTGCATGACCTGACTTGCCATCTAATTTAGGCCAGTTTTTCTGTTACCCACTCCGGTAGGTATGTGAATGGCACAGGTGAGCCTGTGCTTTTATAGCCATTAGGCATCCTGGAAAGGCAGGGATATATCCTGTTAACAAGGCTAGGAGAGTTAGCAGTACAAGAAGTCGTTGCAGGAATCAGGTTTAGAGCTTACTTTAGAACAGCCTCGTGATTCTCTAGGAGCAGCACATCTAGGAAGGTGTCCCTGACCCGATCCCCTTGAAGATTGAGGGCTAGGATGCTACGGCAAGCTTCTAGTCGTACACCTGGTGACTTTTCATAATGGATAGCCCAGAGCAGGAGGTCTGTCAGCTGGGGACTCACTTGGCCAATCTGACCCAAAGCTGCAGAGATTAGAAGGTAGCATGTTCTGTTGTCACTTAAGATAGAGTTGGCTATATCCTAACATCCAGAAATGGCCTTATTAATAAATAATAGTAATGTAGACAGCTGCCTGCTAAATTAAGTATTGCAAATATTAAACTATTTTGTTGATACCTTCTCTTTTGTATGACAATTATCATTAGAATTTTAGGGATATGTTAGAGTAGGACATTATCTCCAAAGGATTCCTGTGGGAATGAAGAGGGAGGATCCATCCTATTCTTGCCCAGTAGAATGTGAGAATACATTAATTTTCTTAAGTATCTAGGGATGAAATATAGGACAGCTAACTCAGAAGACCAGCCTACGCAGGAAAAGATAGTGGGGAAAGGAGACACAGATACTTAACAGGTTTACCTAAGGCAAAGATGGTAAATAAGAGAAGCAATGCCAAAAGTATTTAAAAAGAAACTCTAGGAAAGTTGCAGGTTTTTAAGTCTGCAGCAGTCTTGAATCTGGTCTTTTCCAGAGTAAAAGTATCCAATACACTTCAGAGCAAGTGTTTCTAATAGCAGATCCCTCCTTAGAACTTAATACTAATTCTGTTGGCAGGGATTGTCTTGTCAGCCCTTAACAAACTTGCCTTAAGTTTGATGCAAACCTAGAGTCTGGATCCTTAACAGAAAATTAAAAAGAAGACCATAATCTTCAATTTCTTAGGCAAGAACTTCTGTATCATCCCTTTCCCTATACTCTACCCCCTTCCTAGAGAAAGTCTGGGGATTTATATTAACATATGGAAAGGTGTTTGAGGTGAAGAGCTGGGGCCACTCCTGTCCTACCTTGAATGGCAGATGCCTTGATTTTCCAATAAGGATCCCTCTGTATCAGATTCAAAAGGCATTCAAGGACCTGGAATGAATAAAAGAGCAGTGTTGAGAGGATCAGAGTAAGAATGAACCAGACAGGGACACCTGGGTGGCTCAGCAGTTAAGCGTCTTGCTTTCGGCCCAGGGCATGATCCTGGAGACCTGGGATCAAGTCCCGCATCGGGCTTCCTGCATGGAGCCTGCTTCTCCCTCTGCCTATGTCTCTGCCCCCCACCCCCCTCTCTGTCTCTCATGAATAAATAAATAAATAAAAGTCTTAAAAAAAGAAAAAAAGAATGAGCCAGACAAGGACTTTTTTTTTTTTTTTTTTTTTTTTAAGATTTTGTTTATTTATTCGTGAGAGACAGAGAGGGAGAGACACAGGCAGAGGGAGAAGCAGGCTCCATGCAGGGAGCCTGATGTAGGACTCGATCCCGGGTCTCCAGGATCACCCTCTGGGCTGAAGGTGGTGCTAAACTGCTGAGCTACCCGGGCTGCCCCACAGGGACCCCTCTTATCTCTAAAATGTGCTCTTACTGAAAAATGGGCTTCTATCAATTCTAGTGACAGCTGAGCTGGAAGCTGAAGTACTAGCCTGTACACATAGTGTATTAGCTGAATTATCTCCTATCTAGATTGATTTTCCTCAGCCCACAGTTCTCTGGTCATACAGGCTTCTTTAGAACACCTCCAATCAGGTTTTTCTCTAATAACTGGGGATTATAACTCCATTCACTGGAGTTGATCCTAAAGCCCGTAACTGAGATGAGAACGGGATTCAAGGATATGCTCTAGAGTTCAGTTTGGGCTGCCTGGGAGAGCTCAGTGTGGTCCTAACTGACTGATTGATGTGGCCTATATACCCCCTCACCTTCCAGATCTTTCATTCTGTGGAAACACAGAATGGTGAGTGTAGTATACACAACAAGGGAAGCTCAGGGTAATGCCCTCTTCAGGTTAATCAGGTAAGATGGGAATGTGTTTCTTTGACTTACCCTATTATCACGGATCTGTAGGGCACCTGCTGCTAAACAGGCTGCCCGGCGAACTGCCATGAAGTCATCAGAGAAGCAGTTGAGGAAGCTGGGGAGAAGCCTGGCAGTCATGAGCTTGAGCCCACCAATCAGGGAGAGAGCTTCCACACGTTCCCGGAAATTTCCTTGACTCAGTTTGACTCTGTAAGGCACAGTGTTTTTTATTTTCCCTCTTTAAACTTTTGGCATTCCCACCACAACCACTGTGCCCTCAAAATAAAATCCAACCTCTGTAGGCTCTGCATTATCCATTCCCACCATTTGCTAGTCAGCCATGTGCCCATAAGTTTTAAGTTTCACTGGACAGAGATTTCAACTGTCTTTCTTACTTCAACCCCTATTACTAGCATATGCTGGGCACTAAACTATATTGAATGACTAAATAAAGGAAACTTTAATGTACTTCTTCCTATAGTCAAGTCCTCTTCACTGCCCTCACATGTGCCATCCTTGTTTTTGTATTTGGCTCCCAGCCTGGAATATCTTTCCTTCTCTCTGCCTATATAGTCTAATCCATCCTCCATGAATGTTGACCTTACTAATTACTAAGCATTCGTGTGTCTTGCCTATATAATCAGAATCATGTCATACTTTTGAACTCTGAAACATTCAAAGCAGTACTTAATGCCTAGTGGGCACTCTGATTCTTTCCTTAGCCACATTGTTAGTGTCTGTAGGGACTGATAATTTTTTATTTTAAAAATAATCCTGCAGTGGGACCCAGTACAATGCTGAGCATGCAAAGTTCAACAGATGCCAGCTGACTGGATCCCAGGCTCCCTGAATACTTAAGAATAGAAAAGTTTCAGGGCACATGGGTGGCTCAGCTGGTTAGGTGTCTGCCTTTGGCTCAGGACATGATCCTGGGATTGAGCCCCAGTTGGGCTCCCTGCTCAGTGGGGAGCCTGCTTCTCCCTCTCCCTCTGCCCCTAACCCCCCACTCATGTATGCTCGCTCTTTCAAATAAAATCTTTTAAAAATATGTGAAAAAGAATGAAGAAGTTTCACTGAGTTCATGTTTACTAGGTCCTACCTGATGGTGTTATGCACCTCTTTCCCAAGGCTCATTTGCCCCAGAGCTTGGGCAGCTGCATGTCTCACTTCCTTCTTCCAGTCACTCAGCATTAGTTGGATTAACTTATGTTTCATATCCTATAAATAAGTATAATAATTAGCTGCCACTTACTGAATGTAAATTTTGTGCTTGGTACTGTGCCAGGTGTTCTTACCCATCACTTAGTCCTCCTAAACAATCCAATGAGGCAGATTACCATTTACAGATGACAAAATGGAGGCATAGGTTTACTTGCCCAAAGTTAACCTGTTGAATGCTAGAGCCAGGACTCAGACCCTGTCTGTTTTCTAAGCTTATGCTTTAAGCTGCTATACTCTGTTGGGACCAACATAATCTGCACTTGAGGGCCTTAAAATTTTATGGTCCCACACTAAGGGTGATGCCCATCCCCTTTGCCTGGGTTTAGTGCTAAAAGTCCTATGTCCTGGACGAACCAGGACAGTTGGCCTATATATTAGTACTTCATTCAGAAGGGAAGAGACCAAGATTACTTCAGTTGTAGTTCATGATTGTGGTAAATGTGCCCAAGCTATTCTCCCTGCCTGAAACCTCTCTTTTCCCCCCTTACCTGGTACCTAATGTTTCCGTACTCTTTGAGGATTTTGTTCCCGAAAGCATCTCTGTGAATTCTCTTCTGTCCTCTGTAAGCGTAGGAAATCCCCATGATGCTTTACAGTTGCCTCTGTTATAGCTAGTATAACGTTTACCAAGAAAAGACCTAGTATTTTTGCATCCCCAATGCTGGCATAGTGCCTAGCATGTAGGATGTGGTCAGAAACTGCTTACTGAATGAGTGAAGGACTGATAGACATGGTGTCTTTCTTCATTCCAGCTACCTGACGTAAAGTTCTCATTTTTGCCAGGTCAGCCCCCTGCCTGCTCTGCATGTCTTTTTACTTTCAGTTGGCCGTCCTGAGTGACAAGTGCTAAGGAGGTGAATGTGCAAATGAATCAGATACTGTTAAAATGCAGATTCTGACTGAGCCTGAGGTGAGATTTCTCCCCTTCTCACAAGCTACCAGGTAATGCCTATGCTGCTGGTCAGGACTTCAGAGGAAGGGTCTGTGGCAGCTGGGGCAGAATCAACTCAGACTAAAACATCTTCAGGTGAATATACTGAATGATCAGATTTTGTCCTTTCCACTAAAAATGGGAGGATCCAAAGGTGGAGGGTGTTAACTTCTCATGGGAATGGCAGTGTTCTGGGCCATTTTGGAGGTAGTGTTAAAAGAAAATGATACGGTGGCACAGAGGAAGAAGGGGAAACCCCCATTTGAACAGCTGAAGATGATTAAAAAATAAGAACAAAAAGTAGGGTGGGGTAACTGGGTAATGGGTGTTAAGGAGGGCATGTGATGTAATGAGCACTGGGTGTGATACAAGACTGAGGAATCCCCTCTATCTCTGAAACCAAGAATACATTACATGTTGATTAATTGAATTTGAATAAAAAGAAGAAGCAGATCAAGTGAAAGCCCAAATGATGGTCAAGGTTTCCCCTGCCTGGAAGTCACTCTTCAGCTCCATCTAAGTCTTGCCCAGTTGTTCGACACTCCTTCCCAGAACTCTGATAGGTTTGGCCTACATCCTCTCTCTCTCAAAGATGATTCTCATCTTTGTCTGAAAAGTTTTAAGAGTGTACTGTATGTTTATCTCTTATTCTTTAATCCTTTGTGTTTGTATTGTTATTCGAACCGTGATGTCAATCTTTTTAAAGTAGGGACTGTATTTTATACTTTATGTGCTAAACACTCAAGAATCAACATAGACACTAGTATGGTTGGATTGTTGGATAAGTCAGTGTTTCTCAAACTTATTTGAAGAAGGACCAGTTTTCAAGGATGGGGGAGGAATGTCATTGGGTGGTACTTATACAGTACATTCATGTTAAGGCAATGTCAAAGTACTATAAAAGTTTCTAAATTCTAGGGTTTTCGTTTGTTTGGTTTGGTTTGGTTTTGGGTTTTTTGCTTATTGTGAGTGGGTTACGATTTGTGAACTGCCATCATGCTAAGACGCAGGTGTCTTGAGTCAGAAAGAAATGTTGGCATATGAAGGTAATTCTGGGTTAGGACTAAGAATGTAAAGACGAAGATCTACTTGGTAAGAATGGGATACTAAATAGCAGCAAAAAGTGGAAGGGCTCCCCAGCCTCCTTTTGCTTAGACTTTGTGTCCTGGAAACACTGAAGGCTTACCAAACTGACAGTTCCCCCGATCTGTGAGAGAGCCCGGCAGGCCACAATCCGGTCCTTCCACTGGTAGCTATTTAGCTCCACAGCAAGCATGGTGTGTATCAAGGTCTGAGGAATGGAAAACGTAAGTGGATATTCATGATAACTTTTAGACATGCTGGAGCCTTGAAGAAGCTATATCCTAACATGGCATTCAGCCTAATTGATGTCACAAGTACATGAGAGACCCATTCCTAGCAAAGAAAGAATGGATTTATAAGATAGGGAGTACTCTTCTATCTGAGCCAACTAACTTTGGAATCATAAATCAGGGAACAAAATACAGATTTCATAACCTGAACAGAAAACTCCTGGGGACTTAACTATCTTTACTCCTAAAATGATTTGTATACACCTCATCATTGTGAGTTTCACAGTTTCACATTTCTATTGAAAGTAAACACGCTTGTAGGTCTGTGCAGTTTTCAATGGTAAACTTCTGGCAGAAGCAGATTCTACATATCACAACTTGCATACACAGAAACCATCTGCAACCTACTTTTCTCATCTTTGTCTCAGGTGGCTGGTGTCCCTTTTACCTGTATACACACTTCTATACCTCAGTTCACTCACACATTTCAACACAGAAACTGTGCTTATCATCTTACTCAACCATCTGCATATTTGATTCCTTATGTGAACTGATCTCAGAGACTCCAGTGTTCCCCATAATTTGGTTTCCTTTTCTGGCCCTGTAATGAACATACTGTCTTCCTGCTGAGATGGCTCAGGAGCATACAAGAGTGGCGTTCAGTGTCATCATTCTTCTTATTAAACAGCTGTTGGAGGATCCTCTTAATCACAGGGTATGTGGCAGCACCTTCTAGAGCCAAGCACTGAGCGGCAGCCCAGCTGTCCACGCTATTACCTGTCAGGTGGGGTGAAAAATAGCTATTGTCCTCCTTAAGGTTGGTACCCAAGGCTGTTACCTGCCTGGTACCTCACTTCCCTGTGCCCCCCTCAGTATAGAAGTTAGAGCCTGTATTTAAATGGATCATATAGTCAGTTTTAGATATAGACTGAAAATCTTAACCTGAAATGTCAAATCCTAAAAGGCTCTTGTTGGGTAAGAGCAGTTGACCCTTATGTTCTCTGGGTGAGAGAGCATTGCTCCTTCCCCTAGGGATTTAGAAGGCTGGAGTGGAGGCTTTTTTAAGACAGATGAATTAAGTTATTGATGGTCTGTATGCAGAAGGCCAATCCAGTCAGCCAGTTGTCCCTGTCTGCTCATTTCCCCATTGCCCCAAGGAGGAAGGAGCAAGCAGTCTTTCAGAGAGTGCTCAGGTATCTCGGGACCCTAGCAGCTTTTGTGCTTGTATGCTCCAACAGTGTTTGTAGACAATGCCTGTAAACATGCAAAGATGGAAGCATGATGTATGCCAGTGGTGATTTTTTTAATTTTCAGAAAATATTCTTTAATATTGTTACATCATCTTTTTAATTAAAGATTTTATGTATTTATTTGAGAGAGCATGAGTGGGGGTGGGGTGGGGAGAGGGAGAAGCAGGCTCTCAGCTGAGTAGGGAGCCCTGTGGGGTTCAGTCCCAGGACCCTGGGATAATGACCTGAGCTGAAGGCAGGCGCTTAGCCTATGGAGCCACCCAGGAGTCCCATGTCATCTTTTTAATTAAAAATAAATCTATGGGGCAGCCCCGGTGGCACAGCGGTTTGGCGCCTCCTGCAGCCCAGGGTGTGATCCTGGAGACCTGGGATCGAGTCCCATGTCGGGCTTCCTGCATGGAGCCTGCTTCTCCCTCTGCCTGTGTCCCTGCCTCTCTCTCTCTCTCTCTCTCTGAATAAATAAATAAATCTTAAAATAAATGAATGAATGAATGAATGTATGTGTGGGGCACCTGGCTGACTCAGAAGAGTATGCAGCTCTTGATCTTGTAGCTGTGAGTTTGAGCCCCATATTGGGTGTAGAGATTATGTATATACATATACAAAATTTTTTTTTTTTTTTAAGTAAATTTGTGGGACACAGGGGTGGCTTAGTCAGTTAAGCATCCAGCTCTTGATTTCTTCTCAGGTTATGATCTCAGGGTTGTGAGATCAAGCCCCACATCGGGCTCTACACTGGGTATGGAGCATGCTTAAAATTCTCCCTCTCCCTCTGTCTACCCTCCACCTCTCTTTCACATGCTTACATGTGGTCTCAAATTTGTGGGAAAGGGGGCATGGTGTCTAAGCAAATGCATCCATGAAACACTTAGTTGCCCAGGTACCACTAGGTGGCAGTGTACCTATCTTGTAAAAGTACCTAGGAAGCAATATCTTATTAATTAATTAATTTATTTATTTATTTATTTTTAAAGATTTTATTTATTTATTCATGAGAGACACAGGCAGAGGGAGAAGCAGGCTCCATGCAGGGAGCCTGACATGGGACTCGATCTCCGGTCTCTAGGATCAGGCCCTGGACTGAAGGTGGCGCTAAACCGCTGAGATACCAGGGCTGCCCGGAAGCAATATCTTACAAACATAAACCCAAACCTATGTAGACTTCACAGAGCATAATAATGGAGAAGAAGGGATTAGGAAATACTGATGGTGAGATGTTCTGCCCTTACCCCATATTCCCAGATCAGAAGTGATAGTTACTCACCCTTTGAAACGGCAGTATGCATGATGTCCCGGGCAAGGGGATTATGCGACTGTATGGCATATTGGCATACTGCCGCTGCCATCCGCACATTGGCATTTTTGTCACAAAGAGCAGCCTCCAGGGCGGGCTGTAGAACCTCTGGCAAGTCCTGGATAGATGGGGCTTTCACAGTCTCCTTGCCTACAATCAAAAGAGAAGAGGGTGCTAGCCTGTTTGATTTTCACTGAGACAGTTTCCTTCCCATAGCCACACAGTGGTTGACCTTAGTCTCAGTTGCTGGTGCTTACTGCTACTTAATAAAATTACGATTTAGCTGAGCCCCTGCAATGGGCACTATTTTATGGTTCACTTCTGTGCTGTGTACACCACTTTCCAATCTTTTATCACCTGGCATCTGAAGAGCTGGATTGAAGCCACAGAAGGTTTCCAGCTAGACTGGTGAGCTTCATCATTAGTTTCAGTGATGAAAATCAACCTTTTTACCAAATATATTTTTATATTTTTAATAGCAATTATACTTAGATGGTGCTTTGCCATTTATAGTGTTTTCATATTCATTATCTTAAGTCATCCAGCCCTCATTGAAGTAGGCAAGGCAGGTATTAACTGCCTTGAAATATGTCATTCCAGGAGTCTTTTTAGATTGAAACAGACTCACAAGATTCACAGACCACACAAAGCACCGATCTTCAGAAGGATCTAGGATGCGAGCACAGTTTGCCAACAGGGCAGCATCTAGCGTTCCTTTTGACAAGAGTTCTCAAGGCAATTAGTGTTCCACAGAGCCTTCTGGGGACACATGCTATGTCCCACAGGAATGAGTATGTTGTATAACAAGTCCATAGATCTAGTCCCAGGGCCCACATAGGGCCTGCCTCTTTGAAGTCACTGCATTCCTGGAAGCTCAAGGGACGGCGTCTCTCTCTCTCTTTTTTTTTTTTTTTTTTAAGATTTTATTTATTTATTCATGAGAGACACAAAGAGAGAGAGGCAGAGACTCAGGCAGAGGGAGGAGCAGGTCCCACGCAGGGAGCCCAACATGGGACTCGATCCCAGGTCTCCAGGATCACGCCCTGGGCTGAAGGCAGGCACCAAACCGCTGAGCCACCCAGGGATCCCGGGATGGCATCTCCTTGAGGCATTTCTATTTCCCTACAGTTTTCCCAGTCCAGATGCAATTTAACAGAGTTCATGTTTATCATAAGCATGTTGCCTATAAAGATAGTTCCTGTTCCTGTACTTATCAGGGCAACAGGTAGGCATTTTACTAAAGCTCAAATTCTCAAGTAGAAGGGGAAAGGGTCTGTTCACCTTTTGTCCACAATTATTCTCATTAGAGAGAGAAAGAATTTGAAGCTCAGGCTGACTTCCCAAGTAGTGGCAGAGCTGGATCCTGTGACTAAGTTTTTAGGATTTCTAATCTGCCTATCTTACTGCTGTGACCTGCTATGCCATTTGTTAAGAACAGGCTAGATGGGAATAGGGATATTTTATGGGAATATGTAGAAGTCAAACAAGTATTTCAAGAAATAATGAGTAAGATAGTTTTCTTGGGGAAGGTATGGGGAAGAAACAAGACAAAGACAAGTCAAAATCTAGACACTGAAGAGATGTGAAAGGGAGCACATGGAAGGCATAATTCCGGGGGCAGACAAGAATTCTTTGTATGTGAAGACCTGGGGATAAGATTGTAATATCTACCTACTGTTGCTACCTACTGAAGGTTTTCTCTGTGCCAGGCACCCCAAATACACCATCCATTTGATACTCAGGGGAATAAGCAGTTATAATAAAAAATGTAGGGCAGCCCTGGTCGCGCAGCGGTTTGGCGCCGCCTGCAGCCTGAGGTGTGATCCTGGAGACCCCAGATCAAGTCCCACGTCGGGCTCCCTGCATGGAGCCTGCTTCTCCCTCTGCCTGTGTCTCTGCCTCTCTCTGTCTATGAATAAATAAATAAATAATCTAAAAAAATAAAAATAAATAAATGTATATGGGGGGGGAATAAAAATGTATATGGGGGGAGCACCTGGCTGGCTCAGTCTGGAGAACAAGTGACTCTTGATCTCAGGGTCATGAGTTCAAGCCCCATGTTGGGTGTAGAACTTAATGTAAAAGGAAAAAAAATGTATATGTGTGGAAGTACATAGTGGGGACAATGAACCAAGTCTAGGTGTTGGGGCCAGGAAAATTCAGAGGAGGTGATAGCTGATAACTGAAGTTAATAGAAGTTAATCAGGTAAAGAGAACTGAAGAGTTTTCTAGCAGACGGGGCAGCAGATTTGAAAACTTGTAGCAAAAATACACGTCTCGAACTCAGTAGCTAAGAAATAAATGAAGCTTTAAAAACGTGACAAGTTTGTAGAAGTAAAATTAGTCCCTGCCATTAAGGAGTTTCTTGTCTAATAGGAATGGCATAAAAGTAAATGACAATTAGGATAGAGTGATATAAGGGCAGAATAATATTAGGGTGCTACTGGCAGCAGAGGGGAAAAGCATCAGCCCAGGATTCACATAAAAGGTGGTATCTGAGGGCATTTGAGAAAAAAGTCAGTTGGTTTTATGTCCTTTTAATAGTACTTGGATAGCTTCTATCATTTGGGTCCTGTATCTTGTTAAACTCAGATTACAGCTGTAGATGGGAAATTTTCCTTTTTAACTACTTACTGCTAGTAAAAAAAAAAAAAAAAAAAAAAAAAAGCTATTGACATTTCTAAAGATTATTAGAAAAAAATGGCTAAGTCCTTAAGTTCATTTTGTAAAGCTAGCAAAAACTAAAACTTAACAAAAATAAACTCATTTCACTTAGAAATGTAGTAGAATATTCTAAAATATCAACAAATCAGACTCAGTGGAGTAATAAAAGAGTAATATATCATGATCTATTAGATTCTAAGAAATTAGCAACAAATTCATATCCACAAATTAAAGGGAAAAACTAGAAAATGGCTGATAAAATTCAACACATTTTTATAATAAGTAGAAAAGTCTACATGTACATTGGCTTATATTATATTTCCAAAAGCATCAAGAAAGATGTAAAATGCCAAACTAAACATTGGTTACCCTGGGGAGTGGCATGGGTGGGACTGGGAATTTTAGGAGAAGAGAATTATTCCTTTTTATATTCCTCTGTTGACTGATGAATACATAAAGAGGGAAACAGAATCAGTAGAATCTATTTGGTTACGGGAAGAGGAAAGGTTTGTCTAGGATGACTCAGGGCCCTGACTCAGAAACTAGATGGATTGTGGTGCAGCTACTGATTGAAGTTTGGAGCTTGGGTAGGGGTCTATGGTCAGGGTGATTAGTTAAGTTTGAGTTTCAGGTGTGCTGTCAAAAGAAGGGCTAAACTAGAAGGGAAAAAAGTGTGTGTGTATAGATATATATATATTGTGTACACACTGTATATTTGGTCTTTTACAAATGGGATCTCTCAGGGTGGAACAATGCAAACTTGCTTGAAGCTGCTGGGCAAACGAAAGGTAATGAAATATAGTGCAAAAAGCACTGGACTAGAAGTCAGGAATTTTAATTTCATCTCTATTGTTAATAAGCTGTGTATATTCCGGCTAGTCTCTGGGCCTTGGTTTCCATGTTTGTAAAAAAAATCTTGGATAAGCTCGAAGGTCCACATCAGTTATCATTGTCTATGGCTGTGTAAGTTGCTTATCTTCTCAAGCAGTTAAGTTCAGGATCTCACCTGAGTCCCCCTGGCTGGTGGCATTCCGGGGCTGTTCTAAAGCAGCTGTGGCACATGTGATGATGGCTTGGATCCGAACATCATCATGCATGTCCACCAAGCCCCGCATCAGGCCCTCTATTGTCTCATGATGCCACTCAATGACTTTGCCGCAGGGAGTGAAATGAGAAGAAAACCATCTGATTAGAGTTAGATAGTCTCCTTCCTCCTAGCACAATTCAAGCAGAACATTAGCTCAGAAGAATAAAGGGCCCCAGAGAAATGGGGTCCTTTGGGAAGTTATTTCTCTGAAAATCCATGTACCCTGTTGGTTAGTTCCCAGACACCTCCCCCCTCCCAGTCCTATCTTAGTCTCTCTTTGCTTAAATAACTCTTCATTGTTATCATCTGGAAAATAAAAGGGGTGTGTATGTGTGTGATAAAACAGTGATTAAGAGTAGTTTTTTTTTTTTTAATTTTTATTTATTTATGATAGTCACACACAGAGAGAGAGCGAGAGAGGCAGAGACACAGGCAGAGGGAGAAGCAGGCTCCATGCACCGGGAGCCCGACGTGGGATTCGATCCCAGGTCTCCAGGATCGCGCCCTGGGCCAAAGGCAGGCGCCAAACCACTGCGCCACCCAGGGATCCCTAAGAGTAGTTTGTTGTCAAACTTACTTGGTTTGGAATCACAGTTATTAGCTGTGTGACCTTGGATAAGTTAGTTAACCTCTCTGAGCTTAGTACTGCCCATTTATAAAATAGGAATGGTCTTAGAACCTACCATATTTAGTTAGAGTATTAAATGAGTTAACTAGACAAAGTATTTAACAAAATGGCAAGATAGCAAGGACTCAACTGTTAACAATTGTTATCGTTAGGTTGCCTTTGAGGTCTCTTCCATCTGGCTTTCAAGGTCTTCTCATTTCATTACTAACTTCTCTCTTTGTAGGTGTCAAGCTCTTATTTCAGAGTTCCTACTAGAAGGTTTTACTCAGAAAATCTTTCAACCCTTTTTTGTTTACCTGATCTCATATATGTAATGGATTGTTTGTCCTGTACTAATTAAACTAGTCTCCTGTTCTACAAGCCAGCAGCCCTGAGTCCTCGGATCTTATAGCTTTGGACAATTGTCCCCCTCACTCTGCCCCAAGCATTCAGCCTTCTACTCCCATATTGCCAAAGGCAGAGCGTATATATGAGAATCCCAACTCCACATAGGAATTTTGGAGAGGCATTGTTTACACCACAGCCAACTACAATTCCTTTTGATCACTACATTTCCCTTGCTTGGACAGCATGTTTCATCCCTCCCTTGATGCATCATTTATTGAGGGTAAAATCTCAGGGGTTGTAAGACTGAGTCCCTGTCTGGGAAGAATCCTCAATGTAGTGCCTATATACAAATTCCTGATGTAAAACCTGCCTGTGCAAAAAGACCTCCAGATGCATCAACTATCATGATGTGAAAGGCTCTTCTCTAGTGACCCTTTGATGATGCAACCAGATTTGTATGTTTTGCAAGAAAGGGATGGATTTTCATAGAGAAACACTAATCCAAGGTGAGCCCCTCCTCCCTCCAATGTATACCAATGTCTCCGGCTCCACCCTGGCCCCTTCACTCACTCAGAGCCCAGGCAGTCTTCCATTCCTCCAGCATCCTCTGCAGGGCCCCCAGTTCCCAAGTCCCATCTTCCTTCAGTGATTCTTCCTGCTTCTTCAGTCTCCTGGTCTTACGGGCATCCTTCTCACTCAGCTGGAACAGCAGATCCTTGGCTGGGGTGGGCAGAGCCGTCCAGCGTGGGGCTCCTTTCACAGGCCTGTAGGCTGTGCAGCAGGACAGTGTGAGATAGTCTTACTCCACTGCCCTAGGCCCTGTGTTCCCAGCTAGCATTACATCCTGCTCCTGACCAACACCAAGGCAAAACAATACTTGAAAACAAACTTTCCCATGATTATACAAGGAACTAAGTACGAGTCCCACAGGGAATTAAGAAAGGTCCTAATGAGACATAATAAAGCCATGATTGGGGGGGGGATTGAGATATATACAAAAATTTTCATACATTTAATCTTTAGGAAGAAAATTTGTTTATATGTAATAAGGTTTTGCTCAAAATTCAGTATCTGATATATTGCAATTTAGAGTATAATTGTCCATTCCTAGTTTATTAGGATTTCTTCCTTTTTTTTTTTTAAGTTTATATATTTATTGGGGTACCTGGGTGGCTCAATCAATTAAGTGTCTGACTCTTGATTTCAGCTCATGTTCTTCTGATCTCAGGGTCCTGGGGTCAAGCCCCACATTGGGCTCCATGCTCAGCAGGGAATCTGCTTGAAGATTCTCTCTCCTCCCTCTGCTCGTGTGCCTTCTCTCTCTCTAAAATAAATCTTTTTTAAGTTTACTTATTTATTTGTAAGTAATTTCTACAGCCAATATGGGGTTCAAACTCATGACACCAAGATCAAGAGTCGCATGTTCTTTTTTTTTTTTTAAAGATTTATTTATTTATTCATTCAGAGAGAGCGAAGAGAGAGGGAGAAGCAGGCTCCGTGCCGGAAGCCTGATGTGGGATTCAATCCTGGGTCTCCAGGATGACACCCTGGGGGGCAGGCGGCGCTAAACCACTGCACCACCGGGGCTGCCCAAGAGTTGCATGTTCTGATTGAACCAACCAGGTGCTGACATTTTTATGTTTATTTTTAACGTTTTTAATGAGCCAACCAGGTGCTGACCTTTTTATTTTTATTTTTAATGTTTTTAATTTGAGAGGAGGAATACTGCTACAAGCTGCTAAGTTTAGAAGATTTTAGCATCTCTGAGTTTTTCCTCATTATGACAACAGTTGGAGATTTGAGGACAGAAGAACGTATTATAAAAATACAGTTATAGTTGTTATATAAAAGCCAGTTATAGTTATGTTTTCTAGACTTTGTGATATCCCTGGTATCAGATTCAGAAAGCCTCTTTCTAAGAAGAGTGGTTGTGTGCAAAAGGCAAAAGATATAAAAACATTTCCAAATTACCAAATTCTTGATTTGCTTGCTACATTGCTTATCAGTCTAATGCTCTAATCTGTCACTATCAAAGATTTGTGTTTCTGGGCACCTGGGTAGCTCAGTGGTTGAGCATCTGCCTTCAGCTCAGGTCATGATCCCAGAGTCCTGGGATCGAGTCCCACATTGGGCTCCCTGCAGGGAGACTGCTTCTCTCTCTGCCTGTGTCTCTGCCTCTATCTCTCATAAATAAATAAAATCTTAAAAAAGAAAGATTTGTGTTTTTTTTTTTTTTAAGATTTTATTTATTCATGAGAGACACACAGAGAGAGAGAGAGAGAGGCACTGACACAGGTAGAGGGAGAAGCAGGCTCCATGCAGGGAGCCTGACGTGGGACTCGATCCTGGCTCTCCTGGATCACACCCTGGGCCGAAGGCAGCGCTAAACCACTGAGCCACCCAGGCTGCAAGATTTGTGTTTCTTCCAAGATTTCATTCTAACATGTTTAGATTTGTTCTGAATCCATTCTTTTCTTTGAGCAAAGAAGGCAATACCATTTCTTTCTTCTCTTGTGAGACTCCAGTGCAGTTTAGCTCAGAAGCCATACAAGCATACCCTCCAATGGTTCTCCCCCCAGCTTGGTCATGCTGGGAGAATTGTCACCCTGCTGAGGTCTGGCTTCCTTTGCAGTATAGAGTGTGCAGCAGTAGAACCACCTCCAGACGCTCCCAGTGAGCTGATACTGTGAAACTCCCCCATATCTCTCCTCTTAGCCTGCTTGAAATCCCCCCCACGGAATTGAGAAGTGGTTGTAGTAGTCTAGTCCTTTTCCTCCTGTATCCCCCCCTGCTCAGGGAGTTAAAAAGGATGTGGTAAGAAAGCTTTGAATCTCTGGTATTTAACCTGTGTGGGAATAAACATGCACAACTGCCAACATTAATTTTACTTTCGGTCCTTTGAGTCCTAGGCAGGTAGAACACATCCAGTAACCACATTCCACATTAAAAGTCCCCTGAAGGGAGCACACAGACAACCCTTTGGCTTTCTCTAGGATAAAAGGCACAGAATATTTTGTGGACAGAAACAAATGGTGCCTTTGACTCTGCACCATAAGACCTGTGCTTAGTATCAAACTGTCATGATCTGGGTATGCTAAAGAGTTTTATATCACAGCTTGGGGGAAATTAAGGCTTAAAAAGCAAGAAGTACACTTTGTGCCTTAAGAATTTTCATCATCTTAAAGAAATTATCACCTAAGCTTTCCAATTCAATCAAAATGGAGAGTAAAAAAAAATTTCACCCACACCTCCTAACTCCAGGAATTTCCCCCCCTTTTTTTTTCTTCCTTTTTAGGTTCTTTCATACCTGGTATTTCCTGGGATGAGACAATAAATGAAATAGTTATAAGAAGGTGTTTCTATGTTACTATTCTGACTTTATATCTCCCAGATCACTTTCAAATATTTACTTATTTTTTAAAGATTATATATTTATTTATTTATTTGACAGAGAGAAGAGAGCACAAACGGGGAGGAGCAGAGGGACAGAGAGAAGCATACTCCTCACTGAGCAGAGAGCCTGACATGGGGCTCCATCCCAGGACCCCGGGATCAGACTTGAGCTGAAGGCAGATGCTTAACCAACTGAGACACAGGTGCCCCTATTTATTATTATTTTTTAATTAAGCTCCACATCCAATGTGGGGCTTGAACTCCTAACGCTGAGATCAAGTCATATATTCCAACTGAGCCAGCTAGGCACCCCCAATTTCAAATTCTATCATCTATCTATCAGTCTACTTATCTATTTATAGATTGTATTTATTTACTTATGAGAGAGGCAGAGATACAGACAGAGGGAGAAGCCGGCTCCCTGGAGGGAGCCCGATGCAGGACTTGAACCTGGACCAGGGATCATGACTTGAGCCAAAGGCAGATGCTCAACCACTGATCTACCCAGGCGTCCCTCAAATACTATTTTAAAAAGAAGTTTGGGGTTGCCTGGGTGGCTCAACTTATTAAGCATCTGCCTTTGGCTCAGGGCATGATCCTGGAGTCCTAGGATCGAGTCTCACATCAGGCTCCCTGCATGGAGCCTGCTTCTCCCTCTGCCTATGTCTCTGCTTCTCTCTCTGTGTGTGTGTCTCATGAATAAATAAAATCTTTAAAAATAAAAATAAATAAGTTTGGGGCATCCCTGGGTGGCTTAGCGGTTGAAGGTCTGCCTTTAGCTCAGGGCATGATACCGGAGTCCCAGGATTGAGTCCCACATCGGGCTTCCTGCATGGAGCCTACTACTCCTTCTGCCTGTATCTCTGCCTCTCTCTCTCTGTGTGTGTGTCTCTCTCATGAATAAATAAATAAATAAAATATTTTAAAAATATAAATTAATTAAAAAAAAGTTGGGGGCACCTGCGTGGCTCAGTCAGTTAGGCATCTACCTTCAGCTCACGTCATGATCTCTGGTTCCTGCGATTGAACTCCACCTGGGATCAAGTCTGCTTCTCCCTCCCCTCCCCACCACTCGTGGTTCTCTCTCAAATGAATAAATAAAATCTTTTAAAAAATTAAAAAGTTTGGGAAAGATTCTACAGCTTATGTTTGTTATATGTTCTTTGTTCTGGAGAAAAGAGGGGGCATCTAGGACACTGGTGGAAAAGTGTCTGTGAAGCCAGTGAGACAGGTGGTGAGGCATCTGAATTCAGCCTGGGGTGGGAGGGTGGGTAGCACCTTGTGAGGTAGAATTCACATATTATAAAATTCATCCTTTAAAAATGTATACAATTCAGTGGTTTTTTTAAAAATTTTATTTATTTATTATTGATAGTCACAGAGAGAGAGACTCAATCCTGGGTCTCCAGGATCGCTCCCTGGGCCAAAGGCAGGCACTAAACCGCTGCGCCACCCAGGGATCCCATATTCAGTGGTTTTTAGCATATTCAGAGTTGTACAACTATTGCAGTGTCTTAATTTTAGGATATTTTTATCACCCCAAAAAGAAACCCTGTGCCAATCCCTCTCTTCCCCCAGTGAGAACTTTGTGTCATTGTGGATTTGCCTATTCTTAGAGGGGAGGACATATGCAGTACAGTTGCCTTGTGGGGAAGGTGGTATACTAATAATTCCTTGAGTTTGAGCACTTAATGGTTTATAAAATGCATTCACAAGATCACCTAAGTATCAATAAATGTAACAAAATCAACAAGTAAAATAAAAATTAAAAAAAAAAAAAAAGGGGATCCCTGGGTGGTGCAGCGGTTTGGCGCCTGCCTTTGGCCCAGGGCGCGATCCTGGAGATCCGGGATCGAATCCCACGTCGGGCTCCCGGTACATGGAGCCTGCTTCTCCCTCTGCCTGTGTCTCTACCTCTCTCTCTCTCTCCCTCTGTGACTATCATAAATAAATAAAAATTAAAAAAAAACAAAACAAAACCAAGTATTCCCGAAGTGCCTTGCCATAGGAATGATTAGTGTCTCAGCCCTAATGAAGCAGCAGAAGCCCTAGAAGGTGACTTGCCTAGACTCAATCCAAGACTTTGCTAGGGTGCTTTCTCCACGACTACCATTAGTTTCTGCACACCAGGGGGCCCACTGGAACAATGACCCTGCAAAGAAAAGTCATGGGACATGGAAGCATAGTCTCTTGGAGAATGGGCACTTTTTGTTTTATAAGCTCATTTCTTGGCCATCTTCCCCCCCCCCCCCTTCCCTTTATCTCTCTTACAGAATTAAGATGATATAGTTATGAAACAGAAATTTAGAACAGAGGATGACCCTAGTACCTGTGGCAGGTATGGCCTGAGAATGGAATGGGAGGATAGAACTAGCCCAAAGGGACAAGGATCAAGGGTCTGATGTACTTTTCCTGGAAAAAGAGATGGGACTTGTCTCATTGGTAATTACCAGCCCTAAATCTCATGGTTACATCTAACCTAAGTTTGATCTGATTTTAATTGAATGGATGTTCCACAAAGGCTCTTCCTAGTTATAGTTAGTGTTTGATAATTTTAGTTAGTAGGAAGGGACTCCTCTACAAACTGATGATGTCCATAAGGGGCCTCTGTGCTCAGCAGGGAGTCTGAGATCCTCTCCTCCCTCTGCACCTCCTCCCCAGGTTGTGCATATACTCACATGCACATGCTTGTGCTCTCTCTGAAATAAATAGAAAAAGAAAGGAAGGAAGGAAGAAAGAAAAAGAGTGGGTGCCATGTGGAGCTTGATCTCACAACTCTGATACCATGACTTGAGCCAAAATCAGGAGTTCAGCACTTAACAATCCGAACCGCCCAGGTGTCCCAGAAGTGTAGCTATTTCTTTAAGGAGCTTGTTTTATAGGCTGGACATCATCAGACCCTCGATCCTTGTCCCTTTGGGCTAAAAACCACTGAATTGTATACATTTTTAAAGGATGAATTTTATAATATGTGCTTCCTATTACGTGCTTCCTGCTTACGTGCTTCGGGAACTGGCTGGGAAGTCCACCTTTCTGGGGTTTCAGGGAAGACTTTAGACAGCTGCTTCTTGTACCGATTGAAGTTTTCCAGGAAAATGTGGTCTCTCTTCGCACCAATCTGGTGGATGACCTGGACTTGATCTGTGAACAGACAAATAAGGAATCCCTAGTACCACACTCCTTCCTCTCTTGCTGGGTTTTCAGTCATCAGGATCAGACCCAATTTCCTTCTGCCTTAACTCTTTAGCACCTAAGACTCATGATTACCATGATGTGGGGGCATCCTTTGAAGGTGACTGTTTCTTGGAAATAGGAGCCAGTGGTCTCATAGAGGCTTAGAAACCAAGGCAGAACCTGTCTTAACTTACAGGCATTGTCCCCTATGAAAAACTAAGTCCTAATAAAAGAGTATCTAATTCATTTCTTACCAGTCATAACTAACTTCATCTGAATAATTTTGTTAAACATTCTAAGACGACTTTCAGTTGACAGTTTAGAAACAAGATGGGGGCAAGGAAGGATAAACAGTTTGGAACATGCAGACCTAGATCATGTATCTTACAAGCCAGGTCTTCTAAAGGATAGCAAGATGGAAGGGGAAGGTAGTGGATATTTTATTGAGCATTGGGCAAGAAGCATACAGATGCATTCCTGTCCTTGAAGTGCATTTTTGTTACTATTGTTTTACAAATAAGGCTCAGAGGGATTATATAGTTTGCTCATATTAGTAGGGAGGGGCTAAGCCAGGATCCTCCAGATTCCAAAACCTATGATTTTTTTCTTAACCCCTCAATGGGGGATTATCTCAAAGGAAGAGAAAGGAGAAGAGCAGACAGAGAAGAGGTGTTCTCCAAGCCAAATCCTATTTGCTTTACAACCCCACACTCCACAACCCCACACTCCACAACCTCCTTTATAAGATAAAGGGATAGAGCCAGGGGAAGAGGGAAAATAGTTCCTCCTCTCACCAGATACCTGCCTGCCCTCTGCCAAAACAACCTTCCTGTGCTAGTCACTAGGGGATGTTGCTATGAACACTTTGGTCATCTACGGCCCCTTATCCACACTCATGACTGGTTCATTCCCCCCGCTGCCTTCCACCTCCCTGTTCCATGTCCACCTCAGGCCCCAGCATAGCACCCCAGCTCTATTACCAAAGTATATCTCCTGTTCATAGGTGTTGGCTGTGGAGTAAGCAAACTTTCCAGCTCGAGGATTCACCTGTCGGAAGTAGCTCTGCTTTGGGGGCTGGTGGACGTTCTTTCCTTTGATATCCTCAGCAGTCTTATTGTTGCCAGGCATAGTTTCAGTTGTCTGCACTTGTGGCAAGTAATTGGGCAGTCTTAGCAAGAGGGAGAGGGAGAAGAGGGAAAGATAGGAGATGGACCTCCTGACTTCCATCAGACTCACAGCTCACCCCTCTCTAAGCTCACCTCATATACCCGTGAGCATCTGGGAAACACCTCTGTTTATCTATTGGCCTTGCTCCCAGAGTGCCAAATGAATATTCAGGCCTGCCAGAAGGGCCTGTCTGCAGCCACCTTCTTCCCTTTAGGGAGCCACTCCTGCAACCACTGGAGAGCACGATAGAGGGGCCAGGCTTGCATTACCTTTTTTTTTTTTTTTTTTTTTTTAACATGGTGCCCTTGGAGGTTGCATGAACTTGGGAAAGTGAATCAATTCCTACATTACTTCACTTCATCATGTGTGTGGTTATTTACTGTATGTCAACCCCAGTGAACATTCCATAAGCTCATTAAAGGGTCCACATCTCTCGTTTAGGTTGTATTCCCAGCACTTTGCAGAGTACCTGGCAAGTAGCAGGAATGCGGTTTATGTTTGTCCAATAAATAAATGAATATATGGATTCCCACTCAACCTTTATTTCCCTTTTGTGGATGAGATGTTATAATAGTTCTGGTCTTCCCTCTAGCTATAAGTGAGAAGGAAGCAATGTGAGAAATTTGCAATAATCAACCCTCAGGTGGTTTAGCTCTCTGTCCTGCTGCCAGTCTTTTTTTTTTTTTTAAGATTTTATTTATTTATTCATGAGAGATACACAGAAGCAGAGACAGAGGCAGAAGGAGAAGCAGTCTCCTCGCAGGGAGCCCAGTGTGGGACTCGATCCCGGGAACAGGATATGCCCTGAGCTAAAGGCAGACGCTCAACTGCTGAGCCACCCAGGTGTCCCGCCAGTCAGTTTTTGAATCAGTGACACATTGGCTCCTCATTCGAAGTGAGACAAGACCAACCCTCGGTGCCTTGAGGTCTCTGCCTTCTCAATGTCAATATGGATACATTTCTGAGAGTGCCTGAATAGTAACTGGATCAGCAAAATAGCTTAGTCTGCTAGGAGAGGCCAAGAACCTATCCCTTAAAAGGCAGTGGTTCTCGACTAGGAGTGATTTTGGTCCCTTAAGGGGACATGTATGGAGACATCTTTGGTAGTCACAACTGGAGAGTGCTGCTGGCATCCAGTGGGGGTGGTACTAGACCATCCTACAAGGTACAAGACAGGCCCCCACAACAAAGAATTATCCAACACAGGATTTCAATAGTAGCTAGGCTGAGAAACCTTACTTTAAGGAGATCTTAAGGAGTTGGCAGTGGGTGAATGGAACAGTGTGTTCTGAAATAAGGAATGTGAAGCAACCCAGGAGTCTTTGAAGGGGACCCGAGGATTCTCAAAGGTGTGCTTGAGGTCCCAGCCAGTATACCTATAATAAACAGGAAGCAGCAGCTCTGGCTTTTCTTTTTCCTGGGTTGGCAGGATAACACTTTGATCCTCAAATTCTGCTGTTTCTTCTTCCTCTAGCCGGTTCAAGAGCTCCAGGTCACTTGTGGAAGTAAGCTCATCCCGGATGTGGCTCCAGTCATATTGCTGGCGCAGAAAGCTCTGCCACTTGTTGGGGGAGACCCCAGATCTAAGAGGACGCTTGTTCTGGATCCATCGGGCAGTGCGCTTGTTCAGCTTTTCCAGCACGATGGCTTCCCAGGCTTGGGCCTCCTTCTCAGAAGGTGGAAGCCAGGTTTCCCTCTCCTCCAGGTACACATCTGGAGAAAGCGACATACCCAGCATGTCCAGATCCCTTCCGGAGTGAGGGATGCCAGGGGAAGGTTTTTCATGGACCACCCTTGCTAGCTTTGGTTTCCGCGGCTGCTTAAGATTGGCGGAACTTTCTGTCTTCACAGCCTGGGAGGTGACCCTTGCTGAGAGACCTGAAGAACCCAAGGACTTGAAGCCAGTGGGTTTCTCAGATCGGGCCCTCCTGATCTGGAGAGGCTGGATGATGTGGTCTGTGTTGTAGAGATGGTCAAAGTTGTACTGGCTGTAAGGGATGCTGGGAAGCCCTCGCTGCCATACCACCTCCTGAGAGAAGGTAAGGTTTGTAGCGGCCCTTTTCAAATACTGGTTCTTGAGGTGTGTGCAGCGATACGGGCTAAAGTGGAAGACTGGAGGTACACTGGACACCAAAGCACACTCCTCCTTGTTTCTTGGTTTTGAGTGGGGAAAATTCATGCCCCATCCCAGCCGTGGGGGAAGTGACTGATGGAAATGGTGGGAAAGACAGGTCTTTCCCTGTTGGGTTCTGGTCATTGTTTCCCAGCAAGTTTCCTTCCACACTGCCTGGTCCAGATGCAGGTCTTGGAGGCGTGACCAAGTACCTGTTGAGGGGATGGGAGGAACTGGTGAGAGCTCTAGGTCAGTAGAAATTGGTAGCCCATAGCAGTACAGAAAGATAAGAAATGGGAAGACAGATGGCGGAGCAGGGGGTGGGGGGAGTGGGGAGAAGCCACGTGAGTGAGAAAGACGAACGAAATGGTGGAACATTCGAAATATTCCTTGTATCAACCCCTTGATTCCAGTTCTCCTGTCTGTCCCCAAAGCTCAGCCCGTCCTCTCCTTATGAGGGATTAGATTACTAGTTTTCAGCAGTAACCATGCTTCTAATTTTTCCTCAGATGTTGCTTTCTATGTCTTTAAAGCATAAATTTCAGACAATCAGCCTGGTGTTCAGGGTCCTTCGTGAATGTGACCCTAGTTTATGACCTTCTTTAATCATAACCCCTTGAGTCTCTTGGTACATCTCTGAGTATTCCTCCCTTGACACCATGGAGCTTCCTCTGTGCCCTCTACCTGCAGTAGCCTTCTCTCCATACTTGACAAATTCTATCCATTCTTCCAGGCCGAGCTCAGTTCCTACCTGCTCCAGAACTCTTTCTGGACCTACCCAGGCCTCCATGTCCCACACAAATTCATACATCACTTCTAGTCTGTACCGATTTGTTTTTCATTCCAGGATAGTTAACCTAAATTTTAAATTAGTTTCAGGTGTACAATAGTGATTGCATACCGATACTTTTAACTCTCAATCCTGTGATACCTCCCATTGTTAAATATTTGGCTAAAATATTTGGTCTTCTGTCTCTGCTGTCCTTCAGAATCACCCAGCACCTTTCCATATTGTTACATAGTTTTAATTGTTAATGTTTAACAGCTACAGAATATTTTACCAAGTATGTAAATCACCTTTTTCCTTAATTATTGGGCAAGCTGTTTCCAGGTTTCAGCTAGCATCCAAAACGCTGTAGAGAACAAATGCTTACATTTAATAGTTTGGGTCTTTTTTTTTTTTTTAAGATTTATTTATTTATTCATTCAGAGAGAGTGAGAGAGAGGCAGAGACACAGGCAGAGGGAGAAGCAGGCCCCATGCAGGAAGCCCGATGCGGGACCGGATCCCGGGTCTCCAGGATCACACCCCAGGCTGCAGGCGGCACTAAACTGCTGCGCCACCGGGGCTGCCCTAGTCTGGGTTTTTTGTTTTTTTTTAAGATTTGTTTTATTTTACAGAGAGAGAGCATGCCTGCGTGCAAGCAGGGGGAGGGGTAGAAGGAGACAGAAAAAGGGAGAAGGAATCTCCAGCAGATTCCCCTCCAAGTGCAGAGCCTGACATAGGGCTTGATCCCAAGATCCTGGGATCATAACCTGAGCCAAAACCAAGAGTCAGGAACTTACCTGACTGAGCCAGCCATGTGCCCCTACATTTAGTGCTTTTTATTTTATTTAAGATTTTATTTATTTATTCATGAGAGAGACACAGAGACACAGGCAGAAGGAGAAGCAGGCTCCATGCGGGGAACCTGACGTGGGACTCCATCCCAGGTCTCCAGGATCACACCCTGGGCTGAAGGCAGTGCTAAACCACTGAGCCACCCAGTCTGCCTCATTTAGTGCTTTTTAAACAATTTTCCTTCTGAAGTCCTTCCTTGGGCTAATAATGATAATTGACAGTTATGAAGTACAGACATACCTCAGAGATGTTGTGGGTTTGGTTCCAGACCACTGCAATAAAGTGAATATCATAATAAAATGAGTCAAGTGAATTTTTTGGTTTCCCAGTGCATGTAAAAAGCTTTGTTTCCACTATACCGTAGTTGACGGGGTGTACAAAGCATTATGTCTAAAAACCAATGTACATACCTTAATTTAAAAATATTGCTAAAAAATGCTGACCATCATCTGAGCTTTCAGTAAGTTATGATCATGGATCATCATGACAAATACAGTAAAAATGAGAAAGTCTGCAAGATTGTGAGAATTACCAAAATGTGACAGAGATATAAAGTGAGCAAATGCTGTTGGGGAAATGGCCCAGATAGACTTGCTTGACACAGGGTTGCCACAAACCTTCAATCTGTAAAAAATGGAATATCCTCTATAGCTCAGTCAGTTAACCATCTGCCTTCAACTCAGGTCATGATCTCAGGGTCCTGGGATTGAGCCTTGCCTCAGGCTTCCAGCTCAGTGGGAAGTCTGCTTCTCCCTCTCCCCCCTGCTCATGCTTACTCTCTTGCTATCTCTCTTTATCAAATAAAAAAAAAAAAAAGTCTTTTTAAAAGATGGAATATCTGTGAAGTGCAATAAAGTAAAGCATAATAAAATGAGGTATGCTTGCACTTTGCTAAGGGCTTTACATAGGGAAGATATTATGGTCTTTAATGTTGTATTGGGAGAAGCTGAAGCTCAGAATGGTAAATGAATTGCTTCAGGCCATACAGGCCATAAGTAGAAAAGCCAGGTTTTTTTTTTTTTTAATTTTTATTATTATTATTTATGATAGTCACACACACACACACAGAGAGAGAGAGAGAGAGAGGCGGAGACACAGGCAGAGGGAGAAGCAGGCTCCATGTACCGGGAGCCCGACGTGGGATTTGATCCCGGGTCTCCAGGATCGCGCCCTGGGCCAAAAGCAGGCGCTAAACTGCTGCGCCACCCAGGGATCCCAAAAAGCCAGGTTTTAATCCTAGCTATGAGATTGCACCTCCAGAGCACTTAACCTCTATGCCACACTGGCATTCCAGTAGCTTCTCTCTTTAGGACTTGATTTGTTCCACTTTCTTCTGTGTATTAAATCTAATCTGTGGTATATTTTTCTTCTTGTTACAAGCTTGCTTTTATCTAGATGTCACTAGGCCAGAATTGATAACCTCATTTCATTAAATCATACATGGTTAATATGACATCAGGATTTTTTGCACAGAAGACTAATTGCTCCATCTCTTCACAGTTGTGAAGGCAACATGGCCATGAGTATTTTAAAATTAGACTAAAAAAGTTATGGCAAAAAAAAAAAGTTATGGCAAGGGTAGAATGTGGTCACAAGTGATAATTTCCCAAAACAGTGCCCACTCGTACTGGCTAAAGATAAATTATTAGATGAAAACAATATTCATGTGCTCTGGTGTCTTGTATATTGCCTAACAGAACATTGTATTATTCTCAGCATGCCAGTGTATCAATTCTTGCTCCTAAGGCAGGGAACATTTTGATTCTAAAGACTTGAAAAATGGATGAGGACTGGTTTCACCCCAAGGCAACCATATGGAATGATTTTGGGTGTCCCCAGATATATATACCCTTTAGCTTGTGGTATACAGAATCTTTGGTTATAATGCCAGCATCCCAGAAAGAATAACATATTAGCATTATCAGTTATTATAAATTGCCAAGGGATATTCTTACATGATATCTTCTTGAGAAGAAGGAAATACCTTATGTGTTCTGAAAAGGAATGAGGACAGGACAAAATGTTGAAGGGTTAGGTCAAAAGAGGCTTATCCTAGATGGACTTAGGATCAGTAGACAAGTGTAAGACCAGGTTCTGTACTTCCCAGCCCATCTGGTTTGCCTTCGTTTGCCAGGCTGAAAATAGAGTTTGATATCTGTTCCAATTTAGTGTTGATATGAAGTTCAAAATTGGGGAACATGTATGAAAATTTTCTTGCAGGATGCCTGGGTGACTTAGCAGTTGAGGGTCTGCCTTTGGTTCAGGGTGTGATCCCAGGGTCCTGGGATTGAGTCCCACATTGGGTTCCCTGCATGGAGCCTGCTTCTCCCTCTGCCTGTGTGTCTCTCATGAATAAATAAGATCTTTCAAATTTAAAAAAACAAAACAAAACTTTTCTTGCAAAATTCATAGTATTATATAATTGTGAAGAATTATCATTGATTTAGAGCATGGACTATGGCCCTTGAAGGTAAGTCTCTGGGGCCCCACAAAACTTTTCTTGCAAAATTCATAGTATTATATAATTGTGAAGAATTATCATTGATTTAGAGCATGGACTATGGCCCTTGAAGGTAAGTCTCTGGGGCCCCACAGTTAGTGCATTAGGCACTTACAGGACAGGTAAGGAATACTGGGGCCCTCAGCAATTAAAAGAGAAGGTGGAGGGCAGCCCAGGTGGCTCAGCGGTTTAGTGCTGCCTTCAGCCCAGGACCTGATCCTGGAGACCCGGGATGGAGTCCCACATCAGGCTCCCTGCATGGAGCCTGCTTCTCCCTCTGCCTGTGTCTCTGCCTCTCTCTTTCTCTCTCTCTCTGTCTCTCATGAATAAATAAATAAAATCTTAAAAAAAAAAAAAAAAAGAAGGTGGATAGAGAGGGAAGAAAAAAACCTATGTATGGATTTTAAAGGCTCCATATTATCCAAATTTAAATGTTACCAACATTGAGGCAAGGCCCTCTCCCAACAAATGGTCCCTTAACCAAAGTCAGGGGGTGCCTGCCTTCAGCTCAGGTCATGATCCCAGGATCCTGGGATTGAGCCCCAAATTGAGCTCCCTGCTCAGTAGGGAGCCTGCTTCCCACTCCCCCTGCTTGTGCTCTCTATGTGTCAAAATCTTTAGAGAAAAGAAGAAAAGAGAAAAAAGAAAGAAGAAAGAAAGATGAACACACGTCATTCTATACTTAGTCAAATCTGGCATAACTGCAGACCAGGTGATCTGGTAAACAGCAACCACAAGCATTATTTCTGCACCTCTAGGAAACTGGCTAGACAGGCAGGAGTGGGGTTGGAAGGGTTAGGCCACAGGCCCTCAAGTAAAACCTAACAGAAGAAACCAGATTCAAAATGAGTGATCTCTCAAGGTTCTAAATTTAGTTTCAACCTTCTGCTCAGCTTCCCAGTCCCCTGCCTTCACCCCCAGATCTGGGACCTTTATTCTACAGAAATAATTGAAGTAGGCCGAATAATTCATGCTAAAAAGAGTAATACCTTGCTTTTTCCTTGTAATTAAAGGAGCAGAAACCACCACAGAAGGTTAAAAAGCAATAAACCTTAGCACAGTATTTCTGAGAACTTTTAAAAAATAATAGACTCTCACCAACACCCACAGATTCTGAAGTTTTAAGGTAGGGACAGTCAGCTTCTAGGACAGTGTTAATGGTCAAGAACCTTCTGCATCAAGATAATTTGAGGAGCTTGTTAAAATGCAGAATCCTGTGTCCTACATCCCAGAATACTGATTCAGTAGGCCACAGTGAGGCCTAGAAATCTGCATTTTAACCAGCTTTCACAGGTGTTTTTACACATTAAATTTAGAGAAGCCATACCCCCAACAGGTATCTGTGGAAAGTATGAAGGAAGCTTGATGGTGGGAGAGCAGGATGGGGGAACACAGTCTCTTAACCTGGCTTGTTTCAGAGGCTTCCCTCTCCTGCCTCTTTCTCGTCAGAAAGTTCCTTCATTTTTCCCCTCTACTTTCTAATTCCTGCCCCTTGCCATGCACTCACACAGATCTACTACTGTCTCCTGAGATTACTACGGAAACTCTGCCACAAACATGATTCTGTTCTAACACTTTTATCTTGCAGATTTCAAAACTGAGGGCCAGAGAGAAGAGACACGACAAAGGCCACAGTATTGGTTAATCCCTCAAGCAATCCTAACCCTTTTGACACGTAATCCAAAATCTTCTCAACTACTTCAGGCTGCCTTTCATCATTCAGCTGATGCGAAAAGCTCTTTTCAGATACTAGTAAAGTAGCAGTATTTTGAAATACCTTCAAGGTCGCCTCCCTCAACACCTTCTTCAAGGGAAAGCAAGGTTCTGCATCTTAAACCTTCCTTCCTTTCTTAGGTTTCAAAGCTGTTTATATTGGTTACCAGGCAACCACCTCTTTAGAATTCCATGGGTCTACTGACAGAATTTGTGGGTTCAAACAGTGGTATCTTCAGTTATTTATATATTTCCTTTTGTAAACAACTTTGGAACACTGCATTGTATTTATTGGTTGATGGCACAAGGGATTTCTTGGTCATCCTTTGGAAATAAACCTCTAGGTCTGTGCAACTCAGTATTTTTTCCCCAAGAAAGGTTTATAAATCCTGCTGAGAAAGAGGCAAAGCAGGGAACACGTGAATACTCAGCTCTGGCATCCTTCAGATTACTAGGCTGATAGAACAAATAGTAAAGTAGAACGGGTCTGTCTTTGGGGTCTTTTTCATTCCCCTTTTGTCTCCACATCCACTTAATTGGATTCCATCTCCCTGCTCCCCAAATCCTGATGATCATCTATTTTTACAAGGGATTTCTTCAAATCCTGTATTTCTAATAGTAAAATCCCAGGCTTCCAGAATACTGGTTTTCAGGAGTTCCCTCATGAACTAACAGCAGGAAAGATTTCTGGCCATGAAGTTCTGTCTGTCTTGCTGACTGGGGCTATTTAGGTGGTCACCATATTTGCTGACCAACTTGAGCACTCACTTTAGGGTCTGGGCTCAAGCTGTGCTCAGACCCTGGGACCCTTACAAAAGGGTGAAAAGGTATGGTCTCTGAGATGAAAAGCCTGAAAACTAAAAATTTAACAGAATTACCATATGATCTAGCAATTCTACTTAGGAGTATAAACCCAAAGAATTGAAAGCAGGGACTCTTATACAGGTATTTGTACAGCTATATTCATAGCAGTATATTCACAGTAGTCAATGTGGAAATAACCTAAAATCCATCAGATGAATAGATAAACAAAATGTATACATACAATAGAATATTGAACCTTAAAAAGGAGGGAAACTCTGATACATGCTACATATGTGGATTGATGGAGATATCTTGAATAGTCAAATTCCTAGAGACCAAAAGGGGAACAGTGGTTTCCAGGGGCTGCAGGGGTTTCAGCTTGGGCGATTGAAAAAGTTCTGGAGAGGGATAGTTGTGTGGTTGTACAACACTGTGAGTCTACTTAACTATACTCTTAAAAATGGTTAAAATGGCAAGTTTTATGTTTGTATAATACCACAATTTTTTTAAAACCGATTTAATTATGAAAGCCATGTTATTTCTTTGTTTTCTTCTTTTTTTTTTTTTTTTAAGTAAGCTCCATGCCCAGTGTCGAGCCCAAGGCGACCCTGAGATCAAGACCTGAGCTGAGATCATGAGTCAGATGCTCAACCAACAGAGCCACCCAGGTGCCCCAGCCATGTTATTTCTGATAGAAATTCTGGGCAAAGAAGAAAATTAAAACTACTAAAATTCCCCAAAGCCTAAGAAACAACAGTTTGGGTAACTGTTGACTAGTCTTTTTTTTTTTTTTTAATGTATTGATATACATTTTTTCAAGATTATATGGATCTCTACCTACTGTCAATGTCATGAAAGTCTCCTCATCATATTCTACTCTAACATCTTTAATGGTTACATCTCTTCCGTTATATGACTGCATCACAATTAAATTGATTAAACCAAGTTTATATTGCTAGTTTGTTTCTAACTTTCCCTCTATTAAAACAACAAAATGATAAGCATCCTTACAGCCAATATTTACATATATTCATGAATACTTAGAAATTCCTAAAAGTGGAATTGTGAGTCAAAGGGAATGTATCAAATATTTTTTACCAGATCACTCTGAAAAGGTCATACCAGTTTGTGCATCCATCACCAGTATATGAGTGTTTTACAAATCTAAAACATAGGACCTATCATATGAGAACAATTAAAGCATAATGGTTCAGAGCACAAACTCTGGAATCTGATTGCAAAGATATAAATCCTAGTATTTCTAATTATTTGAACGTCAGCAAATCAGTTCACCTCTCCTTCCAGGCCTTAATTTTCTCATTAAGAGAAACCTCATTAAGTTTCTTTTAAGGATTAAGAACTAGCTATTTACTTTCTTTAGTTTCTATGCACAAAATACACTGAAATATCCTACAGAACCAGTGCAAAACTAATTATAGCTATAGGGAATTGCATGATAAATAACCAGCAGGAAATGAGAACATGTGAAACTAGGTAAAAAGTCTTGGTTGGGAAAGTCCTTGAGGGTAGTCTTACCGGGAGCAGTGGCAAACAGGTTTAATGGGCTTGAAACAAGCTTACACAATTTGCAGGTTTCTTTAATAAAAAGAATATGAAAAAAATCATGAATGTAAAATCAAATACAAGGCTTCAGAAAGAGCCTGAAGTTGGATGAAAAATCCACCACTGGGTGGAACCCATAGTTTATGAGAAAGTGGGGAAAAGGTGAGCCTTCCCAGATGAGAGGGAGAGGACATTTGCCTAAATACAGCAACATGACAATGGAGTATCATAACTATGATGTCATTTGGGTATTTTTACACCCGTAAGGAAGAAGCTGTGGTCACAGAGCTAGTAAAACTCCAGGCCCCTTTAATGTGGGGATGGTGTGGAAGATAAGCCTCTACACAGGTAATACACAAGCAGAACACTATGATGCACACTTTTAACGAAACGACTTATGATTATTAACGAGGGCGAATTACTCAACAAATTGATCAAAGTCCATTCCAATCCTGCACTCCTCTTAGCCATTAAGAATTTGGCGACTGGGGGATCCCTGGGTGGCGCAGCGGTTTGGCGCTTGCCTTTGGCCCGGGGCGCGATCCTGGAGACCCGGGATGAGTCCCACGTCGGGCTCCCGGTGCATGGAGCCTGCTTCTCCCTCTGACTGTGTCTCTGTCTCTCTCTCTCTCTCTCTCTGTGTGTGACTATCATAAATAAATAAATAAAAATTTGAAAAAAAAAAAAGAATTTGGCGACTGGAGGCTTTCCTAGCTGCCAGAAACTTCAGCGCCCGCCCTCGTGCGGCCAACAAGCTTCTGAGAAGCAGAACTAGGAGAGTCCTCCCCCCAGTAAACTGCAGCTTTTTCAGTACGTAATGCAAGTTCATGTGTATCATTTTCGCTCTTGCTTTTAAAGGTACGCCTCTGACCTGGTGGGACAAGAGTCTGGCCCTCCAAGCCCAATTTGGCAGGCTACTCGGCCCCACTGGGCGCGCAGCTTGCAGATGACGGAGCCTGCCACTAGAGGATCGCTGAGCAGTTTCTGACTTTCTCCACTGCCCAGTTCAGCTGACTCAGGACTGAAACCAAGAGGCAAAATGGTGGCCTCCGCCGGCGCTATTCTGCGAGCCTCGGGACTCCGCCGATGGGGCTCCCTGCCGAGGACTCCAAAGCTGTGGGCAGGGGCCCGAGGCTCGGCGACGCTGAGCGTGGAGCCCGCGGGCCGCTGCGCCTGGGACGAGCCCGTGCGCATCTCCGTGCGCGGCCTGGCCCCGGGACAGCCCGTCACGCTGCGCGCGTCCCTGCGCGACGAGAGGGGCGCGCTCTTCCGGGCCCACGCGCGCTACCGGGCGGACGACCGCGGCCTCCTGGACCTGGCGCGCGCGCCCGCGCTGGGCGGCAGCTTCGTGGGGCTCGAGCCCATGGGGCTGCTCTGGGCCCTGGAGCCTGAGACGCCCTTGGTGCGGCTGGTGAAGCGGGACGTGCAGACGCCCTTCGCCGTGGAGCTGGAGGTGCTGGACGGCCACGAGCCCGACGCCGGGCGGCTCCTGGGCCGGGCGCTGCACGAGCGCCACTTCCTGCGGCCCGGGGTGCGGCGGGTGCCCGTGCGCGCGGGCCGGGTGCGGGGCACGCTCTTCCTGCCCCCAGGTGAGCGCCCGGGGTCCCAGGCTGTCCTGCCTGCCTTTCTCTTTTCTCCTGCACTTCTACCCACAGTAAGGAGGTAGCTCCTGACATTGCAGAGACATTCCGTGGGGGCCTCAGGATGGGTCCTGGTGGGGACGTGGCTCTGCCGTTCCAAAACTGAAGGTTAGTTAGAAAACATAGTAAGGAAACTTTAAAAAAGGACAGTTTTGTCTTATTTATTTATTAATGAGAGACACACACAGAGAGAAGCGGGCTCCATGCAGGGAGCCCGACGTGGGACTCGATCCAGGGTCTCCAGGATCACGCCCTGGGCCCAAGGCAGGCGCTCAAGCACTGAGCCACCCAACCCAAGCATCCCGGAAAAGACAGTTGTAAGTGAAAACAAAAACATTTATAGGTAGTTCCAAGTCTTTAATGATTATTTTTTTAAAGAATTTATTTATTTACTCATTCATTCATGCATTCATTCATTCATTCATTCAAAAGAGAGGAAGTGAGAGCATAAGAACGGGGAGGGGGAGAGGCAGAAACAGACTCCTCACAGGCCGGAGCCCAACCCCGGATCTGTCACAGGACTCTGGGATCACAACCTGAGCCGAAGGCAGACACTCAACCAACTGAGCTACCCAGGTGCCCTAATGATTATTTCTTTAAAAATTTGTTTTTACGTGATCTTTATACCCAAAGTGGAACTCAAACTCACAACCCCCAGATCGAGAGGCCCTTGCTCTACAGATTGAGACAGCCAGGCACCTCTTTAATGATTCTTTAAAATCATCCTCAGTATAACTTTGCTTTTCTCACAGTATACTAAGGTTTAAGAAAATTAGCACAGAGAAAGTCCTCTTGCTATGAACTTGAAAAGCAAAAATATTGGATAATTTTAGCAACATGAAAAGCAGTTGGCCAATGAACACATAAAAAGATATTATCTTAAAAAAAGACATTATCTTTTTTATGCGAAATAAAGCTACACAATACATTTCACACCTTCAAAATTTGCCAAAATTTAAAAGTCTGACATTATCAATTGTTGACAAGTACATGGAGTCAAAGGAATCCACATATGATGCTGAAAGGAATAGTTATGCATGTACTCCAGGAAATAATTTTTAACTTAGAAATTTGTATCATGGGCAGCCCGGTGGCTCAGCGGTTGAGCATCTGCCTTTGGCCGGGGGCGTGATCCTGGAGACCTGGAACTGAGTCCCACGTTGGGCTCCCTGCATGGAGCCTGCTTCTCCCTCTGCCTGTGTCTCTGCCTCTCTCTCTCTGTGTGTCTCTCATGACTGAATAAATAAATAATTACATCTTTAAAAAAAAAAAGAAATTTGTATCATTCTACACCTGTATATGTGTACTAAGAGGCATTGTTTGTAAGAGCAAAACAATTGGAAACAGCCCAAAAGTCCATCAACAAGAGAACTGATGAATATACTGAGGTATGTTTACAGCAGCAGAAATGATGGACCTGCAGCTACGAGGATCAAAATGGACTAATCTCAAAAAGAATACTGAGTGGAACAATCAAGTCCCAGAAGAACACATTCAGTATCATTACATTTATTTGTTTGTTTCTTTGTTTAAAAGGTTTTTTAAATTTATTTATTCATGAGTGTCATAGAGAGAGGCAGAGGGAGGAGAAGCAAGCTGCATGCAAGGAGCCAGATGTGGGACTCGATCCTAGGAATCCGGGATCACGCCCTGAGCCAAAGGCAGATGCTCAACCACTGAGCCACCCAGGTGTCCCAGTATCATTGCGTTTAGATAAAACTCCAAAAATAGGCAAAATAAAATACTGTTTAAGTTACACATATAAGTGATAATACTATAAAGAAAATCAAGAGAGAAATAAAATACAGGATAGTGGAAAAAGAGTGAAGGGCACAGGTACTCAGAGGGCTTCGATAGTTCTGTAATATTTCTTAAGATGCTGGGCATAAAGTGTTTGCTTTATTATTTTTAAGGTTTTGCATGTTAAATACAAGCTTTTAAAAAAGATTTTATTTATTTATTTATTTATTTATTTATTTATTTATTTATTTAGGAGAGACAGAGGAGGCCATAAGCGGGGAAGGAGCAGAGAGAGAGGGAGGGACAAGCAGACTGCACACTGAGCGTGGAGCCCAATGTGGGGCTCGATTCCAGGACCCTGAGATCATGACCTGAATTGAAATCAAGAGTCAGATGCTTAACCACTTGAGCCACCCAGGTGCCCCTAAATAGAAGCTTTTTACATAATAGTGAAAATGTCCAATAAATGGAATCATAAGAGTATGCAGCCTTTTGAGTCTAGGTTAATGCATTTGAGATTCATTTATGCTCCATATAGCCAATAGTTCTTTCTTATTTCTTATTACTACTCCCTCCATTCTGCGGGTGCACTTCAGTTTTATTCATTCATTCTCCCTCTCCCCGGCCCTTTGCCCCTCGCTTGTACTCTCTCTCTCTCAAATAAGTAAAAAATATATTTTTTAAAGTGATCAAAAAGGTGGGGGGCGCCTGGGTGGCTCAGTTGATTAGGCATCTGTCTTTGGCTCAGGTCATGATCCCAGGGTCCTGGGGTCTGGGATTGAGCCCCACAACAGGCTTCCTGCTCAGCCGGGAGTGTCTGCTTCTCCCTCTCCCTCTGCCCCTACCCCAACCCCTGCGCGCTCACTCGCTCTCTCAAATAAAGTCTTTAAAACAAAACAAAAGCAGTTTTATTGGCTCAACAGTTGAAGGATTGAGTTTCAGGCTGGGTTTCAAGTCTTTGGAGATTATGAATAAAGTTACTACAAACTCTTGCATATGCACTTTTGTGTGAATACAAATTTTCACTTCTCTTGCGTGAATACCAAGGAATGGGATTGCTAAATCATATGGTAAGTGTTTAACTTTATAAGAAATGGCCCAACTGTTTTCCAAAGTGGCTGTATCATTTTGCATTTCCACCAGCAATTTATGAGGACTCCACTTGCTCTACATGCTCTCTAGCATTTGGTAGTGTCAGCTTTGGAGGTGGGGAGAGGGTAATGATTTTGCTTTTTCATTATAAGTTATTTTTAATTACAAAAGTAAGGCATGTTTTCTGTAAAAAAATCTGTGAGGCTTTGAGGTGCTGGGTATAGGGGAAATGTGGATTGAGCCTATGCCACTGGATCTTTGAAGACCAGAGGTTGTCTAGCATTTCTGATTGTCAATAGAAAACTCTGACATCACCACGTAGACCACACATGGCTTTTGACTACACTGCAGAGAGTTTCAGGAATAGTTCATCTTTGTGTTTTGTTTCTTCCAAAGAACCTGGGCCCTTTCCAGGGATTGTGGACATTTACGGAGTTGGAAGTGGCCTTCTGGAATATCGAGCTAGTCTGTTGGCTGGCAAGGGTTTTGCTGTGATGGCTCTGGCTTACCATAACTATGAAGATCTCCCCAAGGGCCTGGAGATCCTCCACCTGGAGTACTTTGAAGAAGCTGTGAACTACCTTCTGGATCACCCTCAGGTTGGAACTTCTTTAGGTTTTATGATCTACGTATCAGATGTCCTCATAACTGCTCTTAATTTTCACAGAATGTGATAAATTCACTACAGCCCCTCCCAGTCCCTAACGCAAGCTACTACCATTTAGAGTCACTTCTCATAGACAGTTTCTATGCAATTTTATGTTCTCATATTTCCTGCTAGTAAATATGTTCTTAGTTGGTTTGGAATTTTAAACCCCAGTATTTTATAGTATATCATAATAGGCCCAGACATGTTTGAAACAGGATATAGGAAGTAGAGGGAAAGGGGAAGGGAATCACTATCTCCAGAAGGCAGTAGGTTAAAAGAACTGGGCAGCCAAAGAACTGGAGTAATCAGAAGTGTTTTGAGGGTTATAGGGCTCAGGGTATCCGAGGATCAGGAGATAAGCCTTGCTTATTTTAGAGTTCAGAGCTCAGTGGACAGGAGGCTTTGGAACTCTTAGAAAAGGTGATATGGTGCAGTGGCACCAGCATGAACGTGGATAGACAAGAGTTAAATGTAAGTTTTGATTCACAAATTGCAAACTAGCCCCTTGAACTTGCTTTTTCCTCCTCTGAAAAGTTGAGATGATAATAATATATCATTTAATTTCTAGTGCTTTTCCTCTAGAAGGAATAAATGGTTGAAACCAATCAAGGGTGCTATTGTAGAAGAAGCCCATAAGGAAAAGAAGACTGCTGTTGAGAGGTGAATCAGATGGCCATTTGTAATAGGAGATGTTGGTAATGTTGGCAAGAGCAGTCCTTGCGGAATAGCACAGACCCAAACTACCCTGAGAGGATTTGGGTAAAGAAGGGAAGACAAAAAGAACAACTTAGATAACTGGTCCCCACAAATTTGCTGTAAATGAGAGCAGAAAACTAGGGCAGAGTGGATGTGAGGGCGAGGGTTTGTTGTGAAAAGAGAGCAGTAAGTATGCCCATGGGAATGGGCCAGTACAGAAGAAAGTGACGAAGAAGGAGAGAGCTGATATGATTGCAGCGGCAAGTCCTGGAGAATGAGAGTGGAGGAGATACCAAGTGCAAGCATCAGGGGGGCCTCTAATAAGCACAGAGGGAGTTTGGAAACCCAAGAGAAGGCAGAGAACTTGAGCTCCTGTGGAACTAAGTAGATCCTGCAGGGGGAAAAGAGGAGGAGTTCTCCTACTGGAAAGCTTTATTTTCTCCAGCTGGTATGAAGAGCTGACAGTGAAAGGGAGCAGGGTTAAAGGTCAAAAGGTTTGAGGTTGTAGGAGAGATGTGATATGGTCTTCTGGAGAAGTGGAAAGCAAACTTAAGTGAAATGAGGCAGGATGGATGAGAAACATGGATGCTGAGAAGCCAAAGTATCTAGTATATCCTCTACATGGTTGTTTAAATCACCAAGAATGATGATGGAGCAATTAATTGCAGAAAGGAAGATAAGAGGGAAAGAATAAGTCAATACTGTAAGGTTGCAAAAGCTGGCAAATAGTAGAGCCCAGATTCAGGCTTATTTCTACCTACTTTCCAATTCTGGGCACTGCTCATCAATTGCACTGTTCATGGTCTCATTCTCCTTCCTCCTCTGTCCTTTTCTCAGGTAAAGGGTCCGGGAGTCGGGCTGCTTGGCAGTTCCAAAGGAGGTGAGCTCTGCCTCTCCATGGCCTCATTTCTGAAGGGCATCACTGCCTCCGTCATAATCAATGGCTCCGTGGCCAATGTTGGGGGAACCTTACACTACAAGGATGAGATCCTGCCTGCTGTGGGCCTAGACCCAAATCGAATGAGGGTGACCAAAGACGGCTTGGCAGACATTTTGGATGTCCTGAATAGCCCTTTGGAAGGAGCTGACCAGAAGAGTTTCATTCCCGTGGAAAGGGCTGAGAGTGCCTTCCTGTTCCTTGTAGGTCTGGATGACCACAACTGGAAGAGTGAATTCTATGCTAACGAGGCCTCTAAGCGCTTACAGGCCCATGGTAGGGAGCAGCCCCAGATCATCTGTTACCCTATGGCAGGGCACTACATTGAGCCTCCTTACTTCCCCATGTGCCAGGCTTCCCTACACACCTTGGTGGGTGGTCCTGTCATCTGGGGAGGGGAGCCCAGGGCTCATGCCATGGCCCAGGTGGATGCTTGGAAGCAGCTCCAGACTTTCTTCCACAAACACTTGGGTGGGGAAAAGTTAGGGGGACTCTCCTGAAAAGATAACCCATTATCTGCAGGTTAGGAGGATGAGACTAATGTATGCTAAGCAGCAGCAATTAAAAACAGTTCATCCATTGTGTCATGATAACACTTTTTGGGTTTTTATTCCTTTCTCTTTATTTTTTTTAAATATTTATTTGTTTATTATTTATGATAGACATAGAGAGAGAGAGGCAGAGACACAGGAGGAGGGAGAAGCAGGCTCCATGCCAGGAGCCCGATGCGGGACTCGACCCCGGGACTCCAGGATCGCGCCCTGGGCCAAAGGCAGGCGCTAAACCACTGAGCCACCCAGGGATCCCCTATTCCTTTCTCTTTAAATGCCATTACCATTAAAAATCGTCTCCATACAAATTATGTCAGGAATGAAAAGAGAGCCTAAGAATAAGCAGCTTTTTAAAGGTTAAATATTGGAACATTACAGGTGAAGCTGCCACCTACTTCCAGTGCTCTCCCTGCTGTCACCACTGTCAGGGAGCAGAATTCCTGTCCTGTCATGTGTCCTTCTAGCTGGACTAAGAATCACATTGACAAGAGATAGATGAACAGAGAAAATCAAATCCGATAGCATATGCACAGAAAATCCACACAGACATGGAAGTTCCAAAGTCAGTCAGGCAACATGAGGTCTGTACATCATTCTGAGTTAAGGAGGAAAGGTTAGGGGTCTAGGACTTGGAAGGGAAGGAATGCAATTCACAGAGCAATAAAAAGATCAGGTGTTTGGTGATTAGATAATTTTCCCTGCCATACCGATGGGTCACTCAGATCAAATTTATCTCTGTTGATAACCCTCATCCTGGTAAAGACCCTCAGTTTAGATTCTTCCATAGTTGAGGAACGAGAGTTTCTCTTGAGCCCGTAGGGCCTTGATGGCCTTCAGCTCAAAATAATCTTCTAGCCAAAGTGGCCCATTGATCACTGGGCTGTCATACTCCACAAAATAACCTTTGTGAGGATCTTCATGTGTGTCCTTTCACATATTATGCTTTCACATGCATATACATACCAATGAAAAAAAGGCATTTTGTTGCATAAATGTCAGTTAAAAAATATTGATTTTGCAAAACAAGTAAGTGGTGGGAAGAGGCAGCTTTTATTTTACATAAACCTTATGCCACGGCAACACATGGGAGTGACAATGGTTTCAGTCCAGGAAGGAGAAGAGCAGCTGGGGAAGGAAATATGCTTCCAGGGCACCAACTGTACGTCAATCATTTAATCTTCACAACTATGGGAGGCAGGTGAAAGAATATGTGCAAGCACAAGCTCTTGTTCACAACATTTTAAAGCAAATACAGTCTGTGAGAGCCAATGATTGCTATTAACAGTTCTTTAGTTAAAGAAAGATGACCCCAATATCTATCTAAAACTCTCCACCCTAGTAATGAAAATTCAGATATATGCATATTGGGCATTATAAACTAGCAAGGTTGTTTCTCATAATTAACCAGAAAGGTTTAGAAATTGATGATTACATCCATGGGCCATAAGACTAAACTTCCGGAGTGGAGAGGTAATCAAGATAATATTTACAAATAATATTTGGAAACATATTTACAATTACAGAAAAAGAACAGGCAGATTATTAAGATGTAAACATGGCAACTTGATCTTTTTTTCTTAATATGGATTATGATTTCTATAATTTATATTTCCCTTCCTCTTCTGTTTTATCATTGAATTTTCTAAATTGCTACATTAATGTAAATTCAGATTCAGACAGCACCTAAATAAATCAAATGTCATCGTGAAAAAAATAAGCTCTTAGTAAGGGTGCTAAATAGAGGCTTGTGGTCTCTGGCTCTACCAAGCCAGAACTAAAACAGAAGAAAATTGAGAGCCAAAAGAAGCAAAAAGGTATGAAAGAGTTGAAGATTGTTTGTTTTTTACACGAAGAAAATGTAGTGCTTATACTTTCTAGTCTCCACTCACCTCAGCCAGCTCAGGGATGCCTCCTCTGCCCATGGCCAAGAATGTAATGGCAGGCAGGTGGCTTTCTCTCTTTGTACTACTGATTGTGCTTTCTGCATGTTTTCCTTGGCACATGGGCAAGAAAAACCAGACTGGTTTAACTATACTCTCCAAAGTAATTTCTTCACTGTTTATCATGCTGGAATACCGAGTGTCCCCAAAGAGTCTGGAGCAGGCTTCTCTGAGAGAGCCTCAGGACAGAAACAAAAAGATGTTAAGAGAGTGGATGACCATGTCCCTTGTAGACTGGGCCCTTGCAGTGGACCCAAGGGGGAGAGGAGCCCCTCCTTTAGTCCCTTCTGAAGTAAGATGGCTGTATAAACAAGTGGGGGAAATAACATTCTAGTGTAGAAGTAAAACAGAATAAAAGTGTCAAAGGGTCATTATTATATAAGGATGGGACAAACCACATCTAACTTGGTGGAGAGGTGGGGAGGACTTACAAGAAGTGGCATTTCAGATAGGACTTGAAATATGAGGAGGGGACCCCTGAGTGGCTCAGCGGGTTTAGCGCCGCTTTCAGTCCAGGGCATGATCCTGGAGCCCCGGGATGGAGTCCCCGCAGGGCTCCCTGCATGGAGCCTGCTTCTCCCTCTGCCTGTGTCTCTGCCTTTCTCTCTCTCTCTGTGTGACTATCATAAATAAATAAGTTAAAAAAAATTTTAAAAAAGAAAGAAAGAAATAGGATTTAAAATTGGTTTATGGCTTTTTTTCTTTAAAGATAATATATGTTTATTGTAGAAACTTAGGAAATACTGAAAACTATAAAGTAGTCAAAAGGCAGGCAGCTATACTTAATTACTCATTACCAAAGTGTACGTTATGGAAAGGGGGACAGGGAGTAACTCTGGAATGGAGAAGGGTAACAAACACTACCTTAGCCAAGTAAACATCAGCGATAAATTGTGTTGATTCCATATAACCTTGATATGACTGACATGCTGAAAGTGGCACTTCACCTCTGCAGTCTTCCTCCCCAGAACTATAACTCTAGGCTGATCATGAGAAAAGCATTAAGCATGTCCAAATTAAGGGATGTTCTGCAAAACACCTGACTGCAATACAACTGTCAAGGCCATCAAAAACAAAATGTCTGAGAAACCATCACAGCCAGGAAGAGCCTAAGGAGACATGACTAAATGTAATATGGTATCTTAGATGGGATACTTGAACAGAAAAAGGGCATTGAGGAAAAACTACAGAAATCTGGACAGAGTATGGAGTTTACTTAATACTAATATACAATATTGGTTCATTAGTTGTGACAAATGTGCCATAGTAATGTAAGATACTAACAAAAGGACAAATTATGTGCTGGATATACAGAAAATCTGTTATTTTGCAACTTTTCTGTAAATTGAAAACTTTAAAAATAAAAGGTTTATCTAAGTATTTAAAAAAGAAAGCACAATTAAAATTTCGGTATACTTCATTTCCTTCCAGTCTTTTTGTATATACATATGTGTATTCATATTTTAACCATATATATAGATTTTTATCCTGCTTTTCTCAGACCTAACATCTTACACTGAGCATGATACCAAACCTCTAAATGTTAACAATATTTCATAATCTATAATTACTTTATTTATTTATTTAAGATTTTATTTATTTATTTAAGATTTTATTTATTTACTCATGAGAGACACAGAGGCAGAGACACAGGCAGAGGGAGAAATAGGCTCCACGCAGGGAGCCCGCCGTGGGACTCGATCCAGGGTCTCCAGGATCCCGCCCTGAGCTGAAGGCGGTGCTAAACCGTTGAGCCACCTGGGCTGCCCTATAATTACTTTTTTTAAAAAAGAATTTATTTATTCATGAGAGACACAGAGAGAGAGGCAGAGACACAGGAAGAGGGAGAAGCAGGCTCCATGCAGAGAGCCTGATGAGGGACTCGATCCTGGGACTCCAGGAGCACGCCCTGAGCCAAAGGTAGACGCTCAACTACTGAGCCACCCAGGTGTCCCCTTAATCTATAATTACTTAAGTGGTTTTCTATATTGGGGCATCTAGGATTTATTTATTTATTTATTTATTTATTTATTTATTTATTTATTTATTTTAAAGATTTTATTTATTTATTCATGAGAAAGAGAGAGACATAGGCAGAGGGGGAAGCAGGCTCCCTGCAGGGAGCCTGATGTGGGACTCAATCCCAGGACCCCGGGATCACGACCTGAGCCAAATGCAGACACTCAACCACTGAGCCACCCAGGTACCCCTGGACATTTAGGTTTTAATAACAAGTTAGCTGTAATGATTAGTGTTGTGATTATGATTGTTATCTTTGTAAATTCATTTCTGTGTAGATTACAAACCATTTCCTTGGGATGTAGAAGACTTCCTTATTAACTCAAGAAAGAATAAGGCTGAGAATATGTTTCTCCTTTAGGGATAATGAATAGGTTCCATACAATTTAAAAGAAGATTCTAGTGGGATGCATGGGTGGCTCAGCAGCTGAGCCGTCTGCCTTCGGTTCAGAGTGTGATCCCAGAGTCCTGGGATCGAGTCCTGCATCTGGCTCCCTTCATGGAGCCTGTTTCTCTCTTGCCTGTGTCTCTGCCTCTGTCTCGCTGTGTCTCTCATGAATAAATAAGTAAAATCTTTAGAAAAAAAAGAAGATTCTGGTTTAGGGGTGCCAGGGTGGCTCAGTCGGTTAAGTGTCCAATTCTTGATCTCAGCTCCCAACAAAATTAACAAAAGCAGACCCACACAAAGATATATTGTAATTAAATTGGCAAAAGATAGTGATAAAAAAATTTAAAAGCAGCAAGGCAAAAGAAGATGGAAATTTACAAGGGAAAACCCATAAGGTTAGGAGGAAATTTTTCAACAGAAGCTTTACAAATCAGAAGAGAGTGGCATGATGTATTCCAAGTGCTGAATGGGAAAAATTTGGAGCCAAGAATACTCTCTCCAGCAAGGCTATTATTCAGAAGAGAAGGAGAGATTAAAGAGTTTCCCAAACAAACAAAAAGTAAAGGCGTTCATGACCGCTAAACCAGCCCTGAAAGAAATATTAAAGGAACTCTTTAATATTTAATATGGAGATCAAAAATGACAGCATAAAGGTAGGAAACACCAAAGCAGTAAAAATGAATATTTCTGTGAAAAGTCAGTCAAGGAATTCACAAAATAAAAGGATATAAAATATATAGCTAAAATGTGGGAAGGAGAGGGAAAGCCAGAATAGCAATACTTTTATTGCATAAAATTGACTTTAAAAAAAGATGGGGGATGCCTGAGTGGCTCAGCGGTTAAGTGTCTGCCTTCGGCCCAGGGTGTGATCCTGGAGTCCTGGGATCAAGTCCCATATTGGGCTCCCTGCATGGAGCCTGCTTCTCCCTCTGCCTATGTTTCTGCTTCTCTCTCTCTCTCTCTCTCTCTGTATCTTATGAATAAATAAATTTAAAAAATCTTAAAAACAAGGGACAAAGAAGGACTCTATATAATAATAAAAAGGTCCAACAAGAAGATATAACAATTATAAATATTTATGACCCAACATGGGAACGCTCAAATACATAAAACAGTTAATAACAAACATGAACTAACTGATAATAATACAATAATTGTAGGGGACTTTAACACCCCACTTACATTGATAGATCACCTAAGCAGAAAATCAGCAAAGAAAAAATGGCTTTGAATGACACACTGGAGCAGATGGAATTTCACAGATATAATCAGAACATTTCATCCTAAAATAGCAGAATACACATTCTATTCAAGTACACACAGAACATTCTCTAGATCACATATTAGCTCACAAAACAAGTCTCAACAAATCCAAGATTGAAGTCATACCATGCATCTTTTCTGACTGCAATGCTGCAGAAATTAGAAGTCAACCACAGGAAAATATGTGGAAAGATCACAAATATATAGAAGTTGGATAACATGCTACTAAACAATGAATAGGTCAACCAGGAAATAAAAAGAAGCTCTCATTTCACAGAGCCCATATAAAGAAAAAGCCCTATCTTTTTCACAGAGCCCATGTAAAGTGAAACAAAGAAAATGCAGGCATTAGTGATGTAATCTATTCAGATTTATGAAGGAGAATCAGCGAGTCAGTTGAGTATGAATTACTCTCAAATGGTCAGAGCAAGGTGAGAGACATCTCTTTTTCCCTACTACGGTAGAAATATTTCTGGAATATCTGATTGGAGGGTAAGTTTCTTTCCTGGAAATTGAATTATTAATTACAATAAAATCTAACTGAAGCATAAATAAAGTATAAATGTAGTTACAGCTTCTTACAAATAAAGATAGTGTCCTTCAGGGTGACCTGGACAGAGCAGGTCAAAGAGAGCCAGAGTTGCAAGGGCACATGTAATTTTCATTTGAAAGATGCTTCTTTTTCTCCAAAGTAGAGGACAAAGAAAGAAGGGGTGCCTGTCTGGCTCAGTTGGAAGAATGTGAGACTCTTGATCTCGAGGTTACCAGTTTGAGCCCTACGTTGGGTGTAGAGACTACTTAAATGAATAAAATAAATGAAGAAACTTAAAAAATTAATATAGGACTTAACAAAAATAAAACGAATTATACAACACAACCAAATGGGATTTATCTTAGCTAAGCAAAGCTGGTTCAACATTCAAAAAATCTATTAATTGGGGGGCGTGGGTGGCTCAGTCAGTTGAGCAACTGCCTTCAACTCAGGTCATGATCTTGAGGTCCTGGAATAAAGCCCCAAGTCAGGATCCTTGCTCAGTGGGGAGGTTGCTTCTCCCTCTCCTTCTGCCTCTCCCCCTGCTTGTGTGCTTTCTCTCTGTATGGCAAAAAATAAAATCTTTTAAAAAAATCTATTAATGAAGTCCATCATATCAACAGGCTAAAAAAGGAAAATTACATGATCAGTAGATGCAGAAGAAAGCATCTGACAAAATCCAACACCCATTAATGATAAAAATTATCCGAAAAGTAGGAATAAAGGGGAACTTGCTCAAATTGATAAAGAATATCTACAAAAGCCCTACAGCTAACATCAAACTTCTAGTTTCTCACTAAGATCAGGAACAAGGCAAGAATGTTCCCTCTCACTACTCCTTTTTAACATCATACTGGAAATTCAACCTAATGCAATAAGACAAGAAAAGGAAATAAAAGGTATTCAGATCGGGAAGCAATAATTCAAACTGTCTTTGTTCACAGATGACACGACCATCTTTGCAGACAATACAAAAGAACTGACAAAAAAGCTAGAACTAATATGCAATTACAGCAAGGTTGCAGTATACAAGGTTAATATACAAAATTTAATCACTTTCTTATATACCAGAAATGAGCAAGTGGAACTTGAAGTTAAGAACACAATACCAGGGACGCCTGGCTGGCTCAGTCAGTTAAGTGTCTGCCTTCGGCTCTGATCATGATCCCAGACTCCTGCGATCCAGCTCCACCTTGGGCTCCCTCCTTGCTCAGTGGGCAATCTGCTTCTCACTCTCACTTTCCCCTAACTTCATGCTCTTGATCTCTCTCTCTCTCTTTCTCAAATAAATGAATTAAATCTTTTAAAAAAAGGAATGCCCGGGTGGTTCAGTGGTTGATCATCTGCCTTTTGCTCAGGTCATGATCCTGGAGTCCCAGGATGGAGCCTGAGTCAGGCTCCCTGCTCAGCCAGGAGTCTGCTTCTTCTGCTCCCTCTGCCCCTCCCCCAACTCATGCTCGTTCTCTCCCTCTCTTTCTCAAATAAATAAATAAATAAATAATCTTTTTAAAAATGGACAAGAGACTTGAGCAGATATCTCAACAAAGAAGATATATAGGTGGCAAATAAGCACGTGAAAAGATGTTCAGCATCATTTGTCATTAGAGGATGACAAATCAAAACAATGAGAAATCACTACGCACCTATTAGAATGCCCAAAACCCGGAACATTGTCCACACCAAATACTGGCAAGGATGTAGAGCAACAGTAACTGTCATCCATTATTGGAGTGCAAAATCGTACATCCACTTTCAAAGACAGTTTGGCTATCTCTTAAAAAAACTAAGCATACTCTTACCAGCCATCCCCTTCTTTGGTATTCCAAGGATCTGAAAACTTATATTCACGCAAACATCCCATTTTCTGACCATTACCTCCACTTTCCCACATTCCCTGTCTTCTAACTCACTCTCTAGTACTCTGATTAAATCCTTCCACCCACTAGGGCCTATAATCCATTAATCCCTCCAATTTTTTTACTGTGCCCTTTCTTAGCCAGTCAAATATAACCATTTCCTTCCAAATACCATCAACCTTCACTTCTTCATACTAGTTTGGCAGAATTCCAGCCCTAGTTAAATGCTCTCTGGAAATTCTGCATTTGCATCAGGGCACTTGAATGTGACTGGAGAAAAAAAAACAAAAATGACTATACTGACTGTCTCACTTTAAATCTCATATCCTTATAGATTTTTAAGATCTCTTTGTTCTCTCCCACTGAACAAGCTTGAGCAAGGTGCACTGCCAGCAGTCCCAGGCATCTTCTTCCCAGACTCAACCACAATATAGCAACTGTACTTGTGATGCTGGTGTTCACCTGAGCCTTCTGCTCCATCAGAGTCCTCACTCCCTCACCCAGTGAAGCACCACACACTCCACTCTCCTTCTAGAACCCCTGTGAGCTGCATGTCCTGCTGGTGGGAAGCCCAGTGCACCAGCTTGTGATGCCCCTGCTCCTCCCAGCTGCCTCTTCTCCACCCTGCAGCTTATCTTGGGGTTCAAGACCAAGGACATCATCAAGGAGCATTGCAGGGACTGTTACAGGATGAAGAGGCAGATGTAGTTCCTTTCATTGTGAAATAATATACAAAACCACATTACTTCCTTGAGGAATGGTACCACCTTATTGAAAGAAAAATAAAATTTAAACATTGCCTAATCAAAATAAGTAAAGTAGAATAAAATAAAATCTCTATATTCTCAGGGTGTCTGGGTGGCTCAGTGGTTGAGCGGTTTGCCTTTGGCTCAGGTGGTGATCCGGGAGGCCTGGGATTGAGTCCTGCATCAGGCTCTTCACAGCCTGCTTCTCCCTCTGCCTATGTCTCTGCCTCTGTCTCTGCCTCATGAATAAATAAATAAAATCTCCAAAAAAAAAAAAAAAACTTATTCTCAGTCACTGAGATGAGTAAAAATCTCTCAATTTGATTGGGGATTTTTTTTCTCCTTTCAGTTACGATGATTTTGCATTTTACATTTTCAGACTGTTTTTAGAAACATAGTATCTTCCTATTAAAGCAAACTTTTCATCACCATACCTTTAATTACAAAGAAAAGACTCTTCTAAGTAATACTTTTGCCCTAGTTTACTTTGCTTGAATTAATATAGCCACAGCAGCTTTATTTTTGTTAGTATCTATATAGTATATATTTTTCTTTCCTTTCACTTTGAATCTTCCAGTATCTTAATATTCAACCTGTGTCTCCTCCAATAAGTAGCATGTAGTTTAATTTTTCAAAAGCCAGTTTGACAGTCTTTGTCTTTTTACTGGATTACTTAGTCCATTGATGTTTAATGGAATTAACATATATAGAGTTTATATCTACCATTTTACTATTTGCTTTTTGGTTGTTGGTGTCACTTTGAACTCATATCCATAAACCTTAAGTAGGCCCTTAATAATCAGTGTGCATGGTTCATTTCAGCTCCTTCACTGCCAAACCTGGGGGAAGAATTGCTTTAGTTTCTCTGCCTTCTCTTCATCTTCAATGACCAAGGAATAAAGGACTTCATTTTCTGTGGCACCAAGCAATGAACTTACGCAAATTCCCATCATCACATTGACCCACCTAAAAGCATTTGTACTCCTATAATCTGTCTTCTTTCCTCTCATTACAGATGAGCAGTTCATGCTTCTATCTTGTCAACGCTTCTACTTGCTTTCTATTTCCTGTACCCTCTTGTCTCTTCAAAGGCATAGTTCCAACATTTTCTTCTCTTTTTTCTATATAATTCCCATCAGCTTAAAACATGCTGTTATTTCTGCCATCTTAAACACAAAGTAAGAAACAAAAACTTCTTGGGGCTCCTGGCTGGCTCAATTGGAGGAGTGGGTGACTACTGGTCTTGGGGTCATGGGTTTAAGCCCCATGCTGGGTGTAGAGATTACTTTAAAAATTAAACAAAACAAACAAAAACAAGCTTCTTAATTCCATTTCTGTCCACTTTCTCTGTTCCTCTTCATCATAAAATTTCCAGAAACAATTACATCTACTTGCTGTCTCTAATTTTTCTGCAATTTTCTCTTAAAATTTCCTGAAATCTTTTAAATTCAGATTTTTGCCTCCACTACTTCACATTTTAATTAGTTTCTAAGAAAAACATTGCAAAAATCATGGAAATTTCTTAGCAGAATTTTAATTGAAGCCTTTGCATAATTAGTGAGCAAGAAGAAAAGATTAATATTATGATTTAGAACAACCACTGATGAGCTTCTTCAATTTGATTTGATATATCTTGGTGAGAGATCTTTTTTAGCTAAGATAGCATTTAAAACAAAGTATAAAACAAACTGAACCTAGAACTAGACATTTAAATCACAAAATTGTAAGTATTTTAAAATATACCAAAGCAGTTTAACTTACATGGTTCACTCCAAAAATAAACGTATTACATTTACTTAAATACATACGTAAAACATTTACTTAAAATACATAAAAATAGGGCAGCCCGGGTGGCTCAGCGGTTTAGTGCTGCCTTCAGCCCAGGGCCCGATCCTGGAGACCCGGAATTGAGTCCCATCGGGCTCCCTGCATGGAGCCTGCCTCTCCCTCTGCCTGTGTCTCTGCCTCTCTCTCTCTCCCTCTCTCTCTGTCTCTCATGAATAAATAAAATAAAATCTTTTTTTTTAATTTTTTATTTATTTATGATAGGCACACAGTGAGAGAGAGAGAGGCAGAGACATAGGCAAGGGAGAAGCAGGCTCCCTGCACCGAGAGCCTCACGTGGGACTCGATCCTGGGTCTCCAGGATCGCGCCCTGGGCCAAAGGCAGGCGCTAAACTGTTGCGCCACCCAGGGATCCCCAAATAAAATAAATCTTTAAAAAATACATTAAAATAGAAAATAATTTCCAATGTATTATGTAATTGTTATATGAATAGATATTTTAATAAGAGAAAAATGTCAATATTAAAATAAGGTGCAAAATTATTTTAAAGTACTATGTATCTTACCCCATTCTTTAAAAATTTTTGTTGCATTTCAGCAGCTTTATGAAAATATACATCACATATCATAAAGATCACCGTTTTAAAGTATCCTATTCAGTGATTTTTAGTATATCCGTAGTTATCAATCATCAATACTATCTGAATCCAGAACATTTTCATCACTCACCAAAGAAACCCCATATCCATTGGCAGTAATTTCCATTCCCTCCTCCTCCAGCTCCTAGCTACCACTAATCTACTTTCTGTCTCTGGATTTGCCTCTTCTGGATATTTCATGTAAATGGAATCGTATATTATGTGGCCTTCTGTGTTTCCCTTCTTTCATAATATTTTTACACTCCATCCATGTTGCAATATGCATCAATACTTCATTTCTTTCCTTTTAAGTAAGCGCTAGGCCCCACATAGGGCTTGAACTCATGACCCCAAGTACAAGAGTCACATGCTCTACTGACTGAGCCAGCCAGGTGCCCCTGAAATGAATATTTTATTTCTCTTTATGGCTGAATAATATTCTATTGGAGAGATGCTCTATTATTGATCCCTTCACCTGTTAATGGATATTTAAGTTGTTTTCTGTCAGGAGCTATTATAAAGTAAGCTGTTATGAATGTCTCCGTACAAGTCTTTGCGTGGACATATGTCTTCTCTTGGGTATAGACCTAGGATTGGAATTGCAGGTCAAATATTTACTCTGTGTTTAATATATTGAGGAATTGCCAAACCATTTTTCAAAGAGGTCATACCATTTATTTATTTATTTATTTATGTATTTATTTATTTATTTATTTATATTTATTTATGACAGTCACAGAGAGAGAGAGAGAGAGGCAGAGACACAGGCAGAGGGAGAAGCAGGCTCCATGCACGGGGAGCCTGACGTGGGACTTGATCCCCGGTCTCCAGGATCGCGCCCTGGGCCAAAGGCAGGCGCCAAACCAATGCGCCACTCAGGGATCCCCGTCATACCATTTTAGACTCCCAACAACAGTGAGAAATCCAATTTCTCTACATCCTCACCAACATTCTCTTTTTTATTACAAACAATGTAGTGAGTAGGAAGTAGTATTACATTATGGTTTTTAACTCCCGTTTTCCTGATGGCTAACGACGCTGGGCATCTTTTCATGTACTTATTGGTCATTTGTATATCTTCTTTGGAGAAAGGTCTGTTTAGCTCCTCCGCTCACATTTCAGTTAGGCTGTATGTCTTTTAATCAAGTTGCAAATGTTTTTGTATGTTCTGAATACCAGCTCCTTATCAGAAAGATGATTTGCAAATATTTTCTCCCATTCTTTGGGTTATGTTTGCATTTCTGGATGGCATCATTTGCACAAAAGTTTTAAAGTTTGATGTGGCCCAATTTATTTTTTCTTTTTTTTGCTTATGCCTTTGGTGCTATTTAAGAAATCACTCTTAATCCAAGATCCCAAAGATTTATTCCTGTTTTTTTTCCTAAGAGTTTTATAGTTTCAGCTCTTACATTTAGACTTACGATTCATTAAGCGTTTGTAATTTGATATTTTCCAGTAAAGATTTCTTATTTAAAAAAAAAAAGATCCATTTATTTATTCATGAGGGACAGAGAGAGAGGGGCAGACACAGGCAGAGGGAGAAGCAGGATCCTCACAGGGAGCCAGATGTGGGAGTAGATCATGGAACCCCAGGATCAGGCCCTGAGCCAAAGACAGACAGATGCTCAACTTCTGAGCCATCCAGGCGTCCCTCCAGTAAAGATTTCTTAAACAGTGGTTTTAAAGTGAGTTGAAGTGAAAAACTAGAGCAAATTATCTGGGGGATTTGGACCCCCAAATCAAATATCCGGCAGTTATTAAGATATTACATATTACGTTTGGGCTTTAATGTATTTTTCTAATCTACAACCCCATTTGAGTTCCATATCCGGTAGGAGTTTACTGTTATGTATTAATACTGTGAGACCCAAGTCGATGGAGAGCCTTATCTGCCCCAAGCTAAGGCTCAGATGGCCAGGACACACGCAGTGCTGCCACTCGTGGGTACCTGGACAACAAAGCCCAAGCCAGGGCTCTGACACTTGTTAGTGCTGTCACCCTGTGCAGGTAGTGAAGGTTCTCTGAGGCTCAGTTTCCTCCTCCATAATAAAGGAAAAGGAATGCAGCCCTTAAAGATGAAATGATATATGTCTGGGATATAACAGATGTATAAGAAGAAGTCGCTCCTACGAATAGTATTGTTTACTAAGGAATTTCTGCTTAGGCAATCCTAGACACTGCATCCCTACCGCTTTACATTTTCCAAAGATTGCCCTTCTTCAAGGAGAGGGTGGAGTTCCAGAAACTGCCTGTCCTCACACACTCCAGTCCTACCGGTCTGGCTGGAGGGAGAGTGCACGGTGGAGGCGGGCTGAGCACCACGCCCGGATTTCAGGAGGCCCCGCGCACCCCGCCTGGCCTGGGACAACCACCTGCGGCGGTGGCCTCGGGCGCGTTCCCCGAACGAGGCCCACGGGCCTGCGGCGCCCAGACGCCTCCGGACGCGGCCCCGCCTGCCACCGCTCCTGCGCCAGGGGACGCCGGAGCCCCGCGGGCCCGCGAGGCGCGCTCCGCCGCCCGGACTGGACCGCGGCCACGCACGACCCGCGGCCGCCGCGCGCAGCCGGGATGCTGACGGGGACGGTGGAGCAGCGGGCCGCTGCGCCTGGGACGAGCCCGTGCGCATCTCTATCCGATTCAGGCTGCCTTCCACCCGCTTTCCACTCCCGGGTCTGCTCAGCACACTGCACTGCTCGTTCATGGCCTCGTTCTCCTTCCCCCTCTGTCCTTCTCTCAGGTAAAGGGGCTGCTTGGCAGTTCCAGAGGAGGCGAGCTCTGCCTCTCCATGGCCTCGTTCCTGAAGGGCATCACTGCCTCCGTCCTAATCAGTGGCTCCGTGGCCAGTGTTGGGGGAGCCTTACACTACAAGGATGAGATCCTGCTCCCTGGGGGCCTCGACCCAAATCCAAGGAGGGTGACCAGAGGGGGCTGAGCACACATTTTGGATGTCCTGAATAGCCAAGCGGCGACCCAGGGGAGTAATAGAATACTAATGAGATGTAAAACTACTAAAAGTTCAAAAAGCAAAAACAATTTTAGTTCTTTGCTATCTTCTCTGTGGATGAGTAAGGAGTCACTTGGTTCAAATAAATTTTAAGTTACATTCCTGCTTAGGCATATGGAGCTTTATGATTTAGTTGTTTCAATAAGTAAGACATTATCTAGATGAATTACTTAACAATGATTAATGTGAAAATAAATAATTTAATATTTGCATCACTTGATAAAAATAGTTCCACAATAAGCTTCCTAAACTTTTCCTAAAGCTTAATGTATTTCAAGTAAAAAAAAAAAAAAAGCCTTGATTTATGGTGATGGTGTTATTTCCTCAATTATCTTTTTTTATAAGGCAATTTTGAGGGGAACCTGGGTGGCTCAGTGGTTGAGCATCTGCCTTCCGCTCAGGTCGTGATCCTGGAGTCCTGGGATCCAGTACCACATTGGGCTCCCTGCACGGACCCTACTCCTCCCTCTGCTGGTGTCTCTGCCTCTCTCTCTGCATCTCCCATGAATAAATAAAGAAAATCTTTAAAAAATAATAAGAATAACGGGGGCAGCACAGGTGGCTCAGCGGCTTAGCGCCGCCTTCAGCCCAGGGCGTGATCCTGGAGTCCTGGATCGAGTCCCACATCGGGCTCCCTGCATGGAGCCTGCTTCTCTCTCTCTGCCTGTGCCTCTGCTTCTTTCTCTCTCTGTCCTTCATGAGTAAATATATTAAACCTTAAAAAAAAATAAAATAAAAAAATAACGAGGCAATTTCTAACATTTTCTCTGAAATTCAAAAACCATACCATGTGGAATATTAGTCATTAAAAGAATGAAATCTTGCCATTTGCAATGATGTGGGTGGAACTAGAAGCTATTATGCTAAGTGAAGTAAGTCAGAGAAAGATAAATACCATATTTCACTCATATGTGGAATTTAAGAAACAAAACAGATGAACATAGGTGAAGGGAAGGAAAAATAAGATGAAAATTGAGAGGGAGGGACAGCCCCGGTGGCTCAGTGGTTTAGCGCCGCCTTCAGCCCAGGGCCTGATCCTGGGGACCAGGGATCGGTCCCGCGTGGGGCTCCCTGTATGGAGCCTGCTTCTCCCTCAGCCTGTGTCTCTGCTTTTCTCTCTCTGTGTCTCTCATGAATAAATAAATAAAATCTTAAAAAAAAAAGAAAGAAAGAAAGAAAGAAAGAGAAAGAAAGAAAGAAAGAAAGAAAGAAAGAAAGAAAGAAAGAAAGAAAGAAGAAGAAAGAAAGAAAATTGAGAGGGAGGCAAACCGTAAGAGGCCCTAAACTCTAGGAAACAATCTGAGGGTTGCTGGAGGGGAGGTGGGTGGGAGGACAGGATAACTGGGTGACGGGCATTAAGGAGAGCACTTGATGTAATGGGCACTGGGTATGATATGCAACTGATGAATCACTCAATTCTACCTCTGAAACTAATGAAAAAATAACAAAAATTAATTAATTAATTAATTTAAAAATTAAGTTTTCTTTAAAATAGTTTTAAAAACACTCCAGCACCATGCTCTATTTTTTTGGGGGGGTCAGCTTTTTCTTTGATACCACTGTATGCTCCTCACTTAATCCTCACCAATCTGTGAAGCATGTGTACTTTATTTTACAATTGAGGAAACCAAGTCTCAGAAATTCTTCGCATATGAAATGTAGAGTTGGGATTCAGTATCCCCAAATGCAGTTTCTTCTCTCTTTTACACAGCTTATCTGTTGTAAGCTGTTATTTGTTAACCTGGCCTCATATCTGTGATTCTTCATTTTATTTGGGAACAGAACAATTTGCCCCTTCTCATCTACCCAACAGAATGCACATTTGTGTGTATTCATATTCATATACATAGTGTTGTATAACTTCAGAAGCATTATCATGGATTCCCTTAAAGCCCTTCCATGCTTTCTGTAGGTAACAGGCCCAGCCACAGGAAAGGAAGTGGCTCTTTTTTCTCTTATATGTATTGACAGTGGAATTCCAGGATTGCAGTGTGGGGTGGGATTAGCATGGTGGTGTGTGTCTCGGGGTGCCAGATGTTAAAAAAAACATATAAGAGGGGCACCTGGGTGGCTCCGTGGGTTAAGCATCTAACTTCAGCTCAGGTCTTGATCTCAGGGTGCTAGGATCAAGCCCCATGTCAGGCTCTCTGCTCAGCAAGGAGTCTACTTCTCCCTCTCCCTCCATGCTCCTGCTTTCTCTCTCAAATAAATACATAAAATCTTAAAAATAAATACATATAAGAGTAGATCTGGAAACACATTTAAACCCTGGCCTTGATATAGTAGTAATGGCTTTGGAGGAGTTGACAGCCAACTCAAAAATGTCTTCACATCCCTTCCCTTGATTGTTAACAATGTGTAAGTAGTTTGACCTTCCTCCCCTCCTTTTCCCTCTCTTTATTTCTCTCTTTCCACTACTTCCTATAAACAGGGTGAATGGTAGTTAAGTTTTGGGGGAGTAAAAAATTATATGTGAAAAAAGTTATATGTGAATTTTTTACTGTACCAGGGTTGGCACCCCTAACTCCCATGTTCAAGGGCCAACTGTCAATGTATGTGCATTAACTCACAAGATGGAGTTAATGATGGAAGGTATGAACAGGAAGAAATTATTAGTCTCTGATCCCCTGCTCCAGCACAAAGCTCCTAAACTTTTGTAAATTCTTAATAAAAGCATTAGGAGCATGTGTTGTTTTATTGAGGTGACTCTGGGTGGCCTTCTGTATGTAGGCTGGTCACCAAAAAGACCAAGCCATGATTAGATGCTTGGAATTTTCACCTCATCCCTCATCCTCCAGAGAGAAAAGAGGCTATAAATTGATATAATAATTGATCATCCCTATGTGAGTAAATTTCCATAAAATCCCAATAGTACAAGATTTTTAGAGCTTCTAGTTTGGTGAACTTATCTACATTAGGAGGGTGACACATACCCCAACTCTATGAGGACAGAAGCTCCTATGCTCAGAACTCTCCCAGACCTCGCCATGTTATCTTATCATCTGGCTGTTCATCTGTCCCTTTTATCATATCCTGTAAGAAACTGATAAATGAACATGTTTCCCACCAAGATGCCAGCCACAAGGCAGAATTTCAAGCTATGTTGTTTTCTCTTGACCCTTGCCATTATACAATATACAACGCTCTTAGAAAAGTGCAATAGTGGGAGCCTGGGTGGTTCAGTGATTGTCTGCCTTCAGCTCAGGTCACAATCCCGGGGTTCTGAGGTCGAGTCCCACATCGGGCTCCCTGTAGCAAGCCTGCTTCTCCCTCTGCCTGTGTCTCTGCCTCTCTGTGTGTGTGTCTCTCATGAATAAATAATTTTTTTTTAATTTACCACATTTATTTATTTTTATTTTATGATAGTCACACACACACACACACACAGAGAGAGAGAGAGAGAGGCAGAGACACAGGCAGAGGGAGAAGCAGGCTCCATGCACCGGGAGCCCGACGTGGGATTCGATCCGGGGTCTCCAGAATCGCGCCCTGGGCCAAAGGCAGGCGCCAAACCGCTGCGCCACCCAGGGATCCCGAATAAGTAAATGTTTAAAAAAATTTTAAGTGCAACAGTAAAAGTTTGTGCTCAGTAAATGCCCGATGCCAAACCTGAGTCTGTCAAAGCCAAGCCCTCCTTCAACCTCATTAGCCCTATTCCCCACTTCTTAGAAATTTAGTTTGTTGAATGTTGGATTCCAAAGCACTGCAGGGGCTCAGATTACCTATTCACTTCCTCAGAGTCAAGTAGTCATTTGGCTTTTTTGTTTACCTTAAAGCTATTATTTATTTATTCATGAGAGACACACACACAGAGAGAGAGAGACAGAGACAGAGACAGAGACACAGGCAGGGGGAGAAGCAGGCTCCACGCAGGGAGCCCGTCGCGGGACTCAATCCCAGGACTCCAGGATCATGCACTGGGCCGACGGCAGGCGCTAAACCGCTGAGCCCCCCAGGGATCCCCAGTCATTTTGTTTTTTAACTTTTTAAATTACATACACCCAACATGGGGCTTGAAGTCACAATCCTAAAATCAGGAGTCCCACGATCCTCTGACTGAGCCAGCCAGGCATCCCTCAATTAGTCTTTATCAGCTATTTGATTAGCATTTTTCATTTTCAACCTATGTAAAACATCAAAATGCATTTTCCATTGTGAAATATACGGAAAAGTGTATTAAACAAATATACCACTAATGAATAAGTCTAAAGAGAACATCCGTGTAACCAATGTATAGCTGGCTTTTTAAAAAATTCTGAATACCTTCTTTTTCTTTTCTTTTCTTTTCTTTTCTTTTCCTTCCTTTTTTTTCTTTTCTTTTCTTCTTTTTTTTTCTTTTCTTTTCTTGTCTTCTTTCTTTTAAGATTTTATTTATTTACTCATGAGAGACACAGAGAGAGAGGCAGAGACATGGCCAGAGAGAGAAGCAGGCACCCTATGGGGAGCCGATGCAGACTCATCCCAGAACCCTGGGAAAACGACCTGAGCCAAAGGCAGACAATCAACCACTGAGCCACCCAGGCGTCCCTGAACCCCTCCTTTCTTTAAAGAAGAAAAGAAAAGAAAGAAAAGAAAAAAAAGAAAAGAAAAGAAAAGAAAAGAAAAGAAAGGAAAGGAAAGGAAAGGAAAGAAAAAGTAAAGGAGATCTTACATTTCAGCAGAATAATGCTGGAAAAATCACTGAAGAAAATATCCCTAAAGGGGTACCTGGGTGGCTCAGTTGGTTGGGCATCTGCCTTCAGTTCAGGTCATGATCTTGGGTTCCTGGGATCAAGCCCCAGCTTAGTCTCATTGCTCAGCGGGGGGGGGGGGGGGGCTGCTTCTTCCTCTACCTTTGCAGCTCTCTCTGCTTGTGCTCTCTCTCTCTGTGTCAAATAAATAAAATCTTAAACACACACACACACAACTATCCATAAATATTCTCTACATCAAAAAATTCTAAGAATCACAACGTTCATAGGAACTTAACTAATCAAATACCATAGTACTAATTTAATCAGCATAAAGAGGGGATCCCTGGGTGGTGCAGTGGTTTGGCGCCTGCCTTTGGCCCAGGGCGCGATCCTGGAGACCCGGGATCCAATCCCACGTCAGGCTCCTGGTACATGGAGCCTGCTTCTCCCTCTGCCTGTGTCTCTGCCCCTCTCTCTCTCTCTCTCTCTCTCTCTCTCTCTCTCTCTCTCTCTCACTGTGTGCCTATCATAAATAAATAAAAAAAATATTTTAAATCAGCATAAAGAGGTTTTTGAATCTAGAGTAAAAAAATTCATACACTGTGAAAGCATTGTAATTTCTTGGATTCTTATGAAAACATTTTATTTTTTTACTTTCATATTAAAGTTCGTCAGTATTTAATACTTTGTTTCTACATTTTATCTTACTCCTGTGGTAATACTACTACAGAATTTTGAGTTTACCTCATTTCCTGACTAATATAAAAAAATCAGATGATTCCATGACTGGTGTATACAAGTAGATGATTTCTTCTGCCCATAATCAGCTGCTCACCACTCTGGGCAACTCTGCACCAGCATTTCTGAGTGTCAGGACAAACTTACTGACAAGAATACTGTATCTTCCATCCTTGCTGAGGATTTGTCAGGAATAGGCTCTGGGAATTTGACAGACTTCTTGTCTCACACCCCATGCAGCAACATCCATTTGTTTGTGCTCTGCCTCAATACTCATTACCATTCCAGTATCAACAAAATTTCTGCTAGGAATTTCCTGTGGATTTACCTTATCTCGTTTGTGTAGGGAGTTAAAACTTTACCTCCACTTTCTTGAGGTTTCCACCTGAGAATTAAATTGACATTAAGACAGACTGACAAAAGAAAAGCATATCAATTTGATTTTTAAGTGTACAGGGAAGTCTCCTCCCCCAGAAATGGAAGACCCAAAGGAGGGGCAAAACCTCAGTACTTATGCGCGCGCTTGAACAGAGTGGAAATTGTAGAAAAGTACAGTGTATGGGGGAAACTAAAGGAAGAGAAGTATTTTTTTTTAATTTATTTATGATAGTCACACACAGAGAGAGAGAGAGGCAGAGACATAAGCAGGCTCCATGCACCAGGAGCCCGACGTGGGACTCGATCCCAGGTCTCCAGGATCGCACCCTGGGCCAAAGGCAGGTGCTAAACCGCTGCGCCACCCAGGGTTCCCGGAAGAGAAGTATTTTAATAAGATATTGTGTAGACTTCTCTCAGCCTTGACTCCTACTTCTGGTATTAAGGCTACTTCTTTCCTCCTGGTGCAGGGAGAGTAATTCTCACCTGGGAGTCTTTCATCTTCTGTTGCAGGGGGAAGAGGGGATGAGGGCCTTTCTTGCACCTTCTGTTTTTCAAGCGCCTTTAGCTCAAAATAATCAATATGTCGAAGTGACATATTTTGGGATAGCTTCCCCTGAGCCCCTTCTCCTGACTTGTTTCCAGCATGTTTCTCTCATCCGCAATGGATTTTGAGAATTGAAGACAAACCGAGGGAAAATTTTCCTCTCACAGTGAAATACCACAATGTTCACTATGTGCTTAATTGCTTCTTGTTTTCAAGATTTTATTTATTTATTAGAGACCCACCAAGATGCCAGGAAGACACACACACACACACACACACACACACACACACACACACACACACACACACACAGGCAGAGGGAGAAGCAGGCTTCATGCAGGGAGCCCGACGTGGGACTCGATACCAGGACTCCAGGATCCCGCCCTGGGCTGAAGGCAGCGCTAAACCGCTAAGCCACTGGGGCTGCCCTGCTTCTTGTTTTCTTTTCTTTTTTCTTTACTTTTTTTTTTTTTTTGCTTGCTTCTTGTTTTCTAACATGTTTTCTAATGTTAGATTCTCTGTTCAAATCTAAAACCACAGTCTTCTAAAAGTCAACCACTAAATTCCTTCATTAGTTCCATTATAGTCACAAGACCTATTAATGCCATGTTCTTTTCCTATTATTAAAAAATCTCCTTTCTTAGCTTAACTTCTAAAAAGCCATTAATTGGTCTCCTCCATTGCTCTCAAGGATGTTGTCCAGTACCAACAAACACTATCCTTCTCCTTTTTATAAGAATTCCTGATTTTCATTCAGGTATTACCCATTCCCTTCAGCTATGGGCTTCAGGGAAAGCTAACTCCACCCTGAAGGCAAGGGTAGTGATGGTGATCCCTGTTTGGTTTAAGCCAGTCTCAACATTCCATCCAGGCAATGCCGATATGTGATTTAGGTCACATACTTGGGGATCTGAATGTCCTCGCCAACTAAACATGAAGGAAGAAGTATGAAGCCCCATTCTGGCAGCCACCTTATGACATCATAAATGGCCAGGCAAACAGACAGACAGAAACAGTTCTTGTTATCATCCTTGAGCTATTGGATCAATCAAATATGAAACCAGACCTATTCCTGAATTCCCATACAACAAATTTCCTTATTTTGTTAAAAATACTGTTTTTTAGAGCAGTTTTAGGCTCACAGTAAAACTGAAAAGAAGGTACAGAGATTTCCCAGAAAAACCATGAGAGACTCTTAACTCTAGGGAACAATCTGAGAGGTGTTGGAGGGGAGGGGAGTGGGGGGATGGGGTAGCTGAGTGGTGGGCATTAAGGAGGGCACGTGATGAGTACTGGGTGTTATACGCAACTAATGCATTATTGAATACTACATCTGAAACTAATGATGTACTACATGTTGGCTAATTGAATTCAAATAAAAAAAAACGGTATAGAGATTTCACATATACCTCCTGCCCCACACATGCACAGCCTCCGCCAATACCAATATCCCCCAACAGAGTTCTGCATTTGCTGCAATTCTTAAAATACCTTGACCTGTTATTACCTGAAATCCTTAGTTTACATTAATGCTGGGTATTGTACCTTCTATGGTTTTGGACAAATGTATAATAACGTGAATCCACCATTACAGTACACAAAATAGTTTCACTACCCTAAAAATCCTCCGTGCTTCGCCTATTCACTCGTCCCTCCCCTGCAACCCCTAGCAACCACTGATCTTTTTGCCATGTTACCTTTGCCAGAATGTCAGAGTTGGAATCATACAATATGTAGCCTTCTCAGATTGGCTTCTTTTATTTCATTCCTCCATGTCTTTTCATAGCTTGATAACTCATTTCTTTTTATTGCTGAATAAGATTCCAAAGTCTGGAAGTACTAAAGTTTGTTTATCCTTTTATCTACTGAAGGACACCTTGGTTGCTTCAAGCTTTGGCAAATTATGAATCAAGCTGGCATAAACATCCATGTCAGGGGTTTGTGTGGATGTAAGTTTTCATCACCTTTAGATAAATACTAAGGAGGATCATATAGTAAAATATGTTTAATTTTGTAAGAAACTGCCAAACTGTCTTCCTAAGTGTCTATACTACTTTGCATACCCAGGAACAATAAATGAGAGTTCCTGTTACTCCTCACCCTTGGTAGTGTTTGGTGTTGTCTGTGTTCTGCATTCTGGACATTCTAATAGATGCTGCAGGGGACCTGGGCAGACCACCCCCAAATGTGCCACAATGGCATACTGATTATTTCTAAATACACTATTTTAAGCACAGCCTGTGCAAGAAGGACCCTAAGAACACCCCCTGTCCCTCTGAAAGCAGGAAATAAATCTCCCATGTGAAAGGCACTTTCCCGGTACCAGGAGGTAAGAGACATCCTTATCACCAGAGATAGCGAATTGAGAGCTGAGAAGGCCACATAAGCCAACTGTAGAGGCCACTTTTAGGCAATAGGCTTGAGCAATGAAAACCTGAGTGAGATAAAACGGCCCCCACAGTGACTACTGGGCCGAATGCAAACAGGTGCATCAGGGGACCCACCTCAAAACAGTCATATGCCCTAGCTGACCAATGGGCTACTTACAACCAGGCACAGGTACTGAAAAAGGAAAATTGCATACATTCCCATACTCCTCAGTAACCCCCCCACATACATTAGTAGAGCCCCCCACCACTGCCTCCTGGCAGATAGTCTCTCCCTTGCTGTCCTGCTCTCTGCTCCCTTGCAGTAAACTTCTATCTCCTTGTTCTGCCTTGGGTGAATTATTTCACCACCTGCTGTTTCCCTGGCCTCCACCCTATCGGGCCACCCCACACCAACTTTGTTATCTTTTGCTAATTTACTACATTAGCCCAAATTCTGTTCAGAACTTCTTACTGATTTGAGCTCCCAAACACAAGTTTTCTTTGTCCTGTCAATACCTCATAAATGTGTTGGCTCTTTGTCTAAAATGTATAAAAATTGCTTGCCATAAAAATAATTTTTTTTTAAAAAAGCCCTGCCTGGGTCATTTCTTTGGGTCTCAATTTCATTATTGGGCCTCCACGTGCACAGCGTGAAATGTTTTTGTTTTTGTTTTTTTCTCCTGTTAATTTGTCTCATGTCAATTTAATTCTTAGACCAGCTAGGAGACCTTGAAGGCAGAGGGAAATAATTTTTCCTCCCCCGCAATGTATAATTTCCTTATTTTTTTTAAAGATTATTTATTTATTCAGAGAGAGAGAGAGAGAGGCAGAGGGAGAAGCAGTTTCCACGCAGGGAGCCCGACGTGGGACTCGATTCCGGGTCTCCAGGATCATACCCCGGGCTGCAGGCGGTGCTAAACCGCTGCGCCACCGGCTCTGCCCTTCCTTATGTTTTTTAAACCAGTTCGAGTTTATTTTTGTTACTTGCAATCAAAAGAATCCTAACTACTATAAATTCATGACATGGCTAAAGAATTCTTAAAAGACTAACTGGATTCTGGAGGGAATAAAAGTTTGTCAAAAACAAAGCCACACAACTATACCATTAGGGAAAAAGATAAAAGAGAAAATGTAATAATCATACACAGGAGAAGGTAATCATTAGCCTAACACAAAACCAGGAAACTTGTTAAAAAGAAAATCACAAGCCTAAAATGGTGTCCCCAAGTCAGCAAACCTGGGCTTAAAACTTAACCTAACCGGAATTCTAACCTCTCCTGGGTACATAGTCTGAACTAGTCAGTCAGGAATTTTCTGGTCAGCTTCAGTGAGGAATCAGTCACAGGGCCCTCTACATTCCCCAAAGAAAGATGGGTCATTAGTATAAGATCTCCCTGACCCTCGCCCTAAGGAAGGGTGACCTTGCCTGAAACAATCCTTTTATTTTCTTTTACTAATATCTGCTACCCAATTATGAATCATGTTTAATAAAGTCACTTAGATTTTCAAATTTTTTGGTTGAATTTTTTTTTTTAGCCTAAATGCTATTTATTGAAAAGAGCAGAGAAGAGAGAGTACAGGCTCCCTGAATTTTGGTTTTTAGCAACACCAAGGAAAAGATCAAGAGATTGAACATCATAAAATGTGAAGATATGATAAAAGAAAATGAAAAGATAAAGTTACAGAACAGGAGAAAATAGAACACATAATGGACAGGTAATAAATAAAGGCCTTCTACAAGTCAGTAAGAAATCTGGCCAAAAGATATCAAAAAGCAGCTCTCAGAAGGTAAAATACAAATCAACAATAAATATAGGAAATAATACTAGCTCAACTTGATGGACTAAACCCATAATTTGTCTTCTCCCAAATCCCTTCACAGGAAAGAAAAGACCTTTTTTTTAAAAAAAAAAAAAAGTTTTTATTTTAAGTAATCTTTATATTCAATTTGGGGCTCAAATTCAAAACCCCAATATCAAAGACCACATGCTCCACTTACTGGGCCAGTTAGGTACTCCAAAATATATTGTTTAAAAAAATAAATCCATGAGTGCCTGGATGGCACAGTTGGTTAAGCATCTGACTCTCGGTTTCAGCTCAGGTCATGATCTCTGGTTCCTTGCATAGAGTCCTGTGACAAGCTCTGCACTCAGCAGGGAGTCTGAATAAATGTTTAACAAAAATTAGTGATGATGAAACAATAATGAAACACTATTCAAAAGTAAAGTACAGTCCTAAATAGACTTATTGGAATATAATAAGAAAAACAAAGGAACCAATCCTTTATCTCAATAAGTCAGATAAAAATATAGCCATATAAACACAGGAAAAAAGCACTGATTAAAAAAATCAAATAGGGGTGCCTGGGTGGTTCAGTTGGTTAAGCATCTGCCTTGGCTCAGGTCACAGTCTCAGGGTCCTGGGATCAAGCCCCATGTCGGGCTCTCTGCTCAGTGGGGAGCCTACTTCTCCTTCTCCCTCTCCCTCTGTGCTCTGCTTCTCCCTCAAATAAATAAATAAAACCCTTTATTTTTTTAATATTTTGAACAGATTTTTCTTGTTTTTTTATTTTTATAAATTTATTTTTATTGGTGTTCAATTTGCTAACATATAGAATAACACCCAGTGCTCATCCCGTCAAGTGCCCACCTCAGTGCCCGTTACCGGGTCACCGCCACCCCCCGAATAAAACCCTTTAAAAAACTCAAAGCAGATATTAAACAGAAACAGCAACAAAAATATCAAAGATGAAAAAGTTGGGGGAGAGCTAAAGTATTCTAAGGTCTTTGTTATTTTCTGAGAGGTCAGGATGTTAACTCTTCACTCTGTTAACATTTTAACAGTAAACATTAAAACAACAGTTACCTTTTTAAAAATTCAACAGTAACCACTAAAAAATAGTTTGATTTCTGTATAAATAAAAGAGAAAAGAAAAAAGAAAATTTTATCAACCCAAAAGAGGGCAAGAAAGTACAAAAGCAGCACAGAGAAAGCACACAATAAAATGACAGTAATACCTGAACATATCAGTAATCAATAATTATTGATGGATCAAACTTGCCTATTAACATAAATGGAACACCAGGCTTGATTTTTTAATTAATTAATTAACTTAAAAAACATATTCTATTTATTCATGACAGACAGAGACATAGCCAGAGAGAGAACCAGGCTCCTCACAGGGCACCCAATGGGGGACTCGATCCCTGGATATGGGATCATAACCCGAGCAAAAGGCAGACGCTCAACCGCTGGGCCACTCAGGCATCCTCAGACTTGATTTTTAAAAAAATTTATTACAGTTCTTTTCCAGAGACATACCAAATGTTTAAAAATATAAGAAAGAAAAAAAAGGGGGGGGGGATCCCTGGGTGGCGCAGCGGGTTAGCGCCTGCCTTTGGCCCAGGGCGCGATCCTGGAGACCCGGAATCGAATCCCACGTCGGGCTCCCAGCATGGAGCCTGCTTCTCCTTCTGCCTGTGTCTCTGCCTCTCTCTCTCTCTGTGTGTGTGTGACTATCATAAATAAATAAAGAAAGAAAAGAAAAAAAAGAAAGAAAAAAAAGGGAAAACAGAAAAAGATACACGTGGCAAATACTAACAACAACAACAAAAACCCGATGTAGCTGTATTAATCAGTCGAAATGAGCTCAAAGCAAAAAATAAAGTATTACCAAAGATAAAGATCATGATTTTAAAAAAATTTCAATTCATCAAGAAGACACAATTCTAAACTTGTTGCTTTTAATAAGCTCACTTTAAAATATAAGTGATAATAGTATTTGAAGAAAATAAGGGAAGTGATTTTTCTAATCTGAGAGTATCTATATTTGAGTATCCTCAAAAGCATTCCCTACACTATAAAATATCGTTGAAGGAAAATAAAGAAGACCTAATAAATGGAAAAACATCCCACTTCATGGATCAGAAGATTTAATATTACATCTTAATTAACTTAGTTTATTTAAAATGGCACTGTTCCCGTTATGGGACTGAATATTGGCTTCCCAAAAATCACATGTTGAATTCTAATCCTCAGCACCACAGAATGTGATTGTATTTGGAAATAGTGCCTCTAAGGAGGTGATTAAATTAAATGAGGCCATATGAATGGACCCTAATCCAATATGACTAGTGTCTTATAAAAAGAGGAGATTAGGACACAGACATGCATGAGAAAAGAACACATGAAGATACAAGAAGATTGTCATCCATAAGGCAAGAGGGAGGTCTGGAACAGATTCTTCCCTCATGGTCCCCAGAAGAAAACAACCCTATTGACACCTTGTGATCTTGTTTTCTATCTTCTAGAAGAACAGGAAGTTGATTTATGTTGTTCACACCACCACTCTGTGTGATTTGTTATGGTCACCCTGGCAGACTCTGCAAATTGATGTACAGATTAAATGCAATCTCCAACAAAATTCCAGCTGGCTTCTTGATATAAATTGACAAGCTGATCCTAAAAGCCCCATGGAAATTCAAAGAACCCAGAATCTTGAAAGAGTAAAGTTGGATGATTCCCAATTTCAAAACTTACTACAAAGCAACAATAATCAAGACAATGTGATACACACATAGAACCAACATAAAGATCAACAAAATAAAACTGAGAGTCCAGAAATAAACTCTCACATTTATGGTCGGCTGAATTTTGACAAGGGTGCCAAGAAAATAAGAATGATCTTTTCAGGGTTGCCTGGGTGGCTCAGCGGTTGAGTGTCTGCCTTCAGCTCAGGTTGTGATCCCTGGTTCCAGGATCGAGTCCCACATCAGGCTCCTTGCAGGGAGCCTGCTTCTCCCTCTGCCTATGTCTCTGCCTCTCCTCTCTGCAACCCTCATAAATAAATAAATAAATCTTAAAAAAAGATATTTTCAATAATTGGTGTTGAGACAATTGGATATCCACATGCAAAATAGTGAATTTGGATCCCTACCTCAAACCATACACAAATTATCTCAAAATAAATCAAAGACCTACATGTCCCTCTACCTGTGTCTCTGCCTCTGTGTGTGTGTGTGTCTCTCATGAATAAATAAATAAAATATTTTTAAAAAATACCTTTCTTTTAAAAAAATAAAAAAAGGAGAACCCACAGAATGGGGGCAGATATTTGTAAATCACATATTTGATAAAGAACATGTATACACAATAAACAAGTCTTTTGACTCAATAATAAAAAGACAGACCAATTTAAAAAAACAGGACAAGGATCTAAATAAATAGCCTTTCTCCAAAGACATACAATGGTTAATGAGTACATGTAAAGATACTCAACATCATTAGATCAATGAAATGCAAATCAAAACTATAAAGAGACTATAACCCACTAGGATGTCTATAATGAGAAAACAGATAATAACAAATGTTGGCAAATGTGGAGAAATTGGAACTCTCATACACTGCTGTGGGATTTCAAGTGGGACTTTGAAAAACAGGCTAGCAGCCAGCCCCTCAAAAAGGTTTAACATAGAATTACCGCATGACCCATCAATTCTATTTCTGTATATACAGAAAAATGAAAACATAGGTCAGCAAATTGCAGAACAGTAGATATAGTATGTTCACACAGCCATATGCTTATATACTGCAAGCATACAGAAAAAAAATCAAGATGTATGCACCTATCTTTGGGGGAAGAGGGGGAACTGGAAGGAGAAGAGATTCTATCATTTCACATTTTAAACTTTTCAGTATTGCTTACATCTGTTTCAAATAAATGTACTTTTTTCTCTAAAAAAGAGGAAATTTTTATTTTGATTTTTGTAATACAGATTAGTTTAATATGCAAACCTGTGGCAATTACTTGGAGACCATGAGAAATGAAACACACATGCTCAGTCTCTGGTGATTAGGAAATCAAACATTAGGGACACCTGGGTGGCTCAGCGATTGAGCATCTGCCTTCAGCCCAGGGCGTGATCCTGGAGTCCCTGGATCGAGTCCCACATCGGGCTCCCTGTGTGGAGCCTGCTTCTCCCTCTGCTTCTCTCTCTCTCTCTCTCTCTCTCTCTCTCTCATGAATAAATAAATAAAATCTTTTAAAAACGGAAATCAAACATTACCTTTCTGCTTCACATATTCTATGACTTTCACATACACTACCATGTCTGATCCTCTATGAGAGACTTTTACCATGTTGCCTACAAGAACTATGAGACCCAGAGAAATAAAACACTTGCTCAATGCTGCAGAACTAGTTAATAAAGCCAGAGCTAGAACTCGGATTATACTTCACCAGAATGCTGCTGCACAACTTTGAGTTCCACATTTGGAGTTAGTTAGACTCTGTCACTAGATAACTTCAGTGGCTTAAGTATTCTCCAAGCTTCAAGTTCCTCCTCTGCAATATTTGAAAAATCCTCCCAGTGTTTTGTGAACAGGTTAAATTTTGTATATAAAGCATTTGGGCATTGATAAGGAGTAGTTATTGTTGTATGTATAAATAAAATGCTGTGCATCTCCGAACTGTATACCTGTACTGCTTCTGTGGTCACACTCAGAAGGTTGACTTTTGCTGTCTACTAAGGCTGAACATATTCATTCCCTATAATACCGCAATTCCACTCCCAGGTACATACCCCACTGAAATGCACATCTATGTTGGACAAAAGATAGGTTCTTGAATGTCCACTGCACTAGAGTCTCAATCTGAGAATGATCAAATGCCCACTGGTAGTAAAGCTGACAAACACTTGCCCTGGCACAAAATGGAATACCACTTAGCAATGATAATAAACGATCTACAACTACACCCAACAGTACATATAATCTCACGGTGTTGAGTGAAAGAAGAAAGACAGGGAAGAAGATGCACCGAAGGATTCATTCCCATTAAACCACTCATTTTGTCGGAATAGGATAGAGTACCTCCGGGGACAGGGGTTGGCGCCAGGAGCAGGAATGAGGGTGGCTACTGCAGTGCAGGTAATGAGGTTTCTGGATTCGCGTGCTTGGTTACGTGGGTATATTCCAGGTTGTGAAAAGTCATTGGACTTGTACGCTGAGGGCTGGCGCGTTTTCTGTACATATAATAAGCTAAAAATTAAAAACAACAAAAAAACAGAGTTGCTCTTTCCAGGAGGGGGCTGGAATTCTTGGAATTCTGCCTAAACCCATTCAGCTCTGGTTTTACCACGAGTAGGTGACCCAATTTTGACTCCAACAAAGCTGAGAACGGCTGGAGGGAGAGTGCACGGTGGAGGCGGGCTGAGCACCTCGCCCGGATTTCAGGAGGCCCCGCGCACCCCGCCTGGCCTGGGACAACCACCTGCGGCGGTAGCCTCGGGCGCGTTCCCCGAACGAGGCCCACGGGCCTGCGGCGCCCAGACGCCTCCGGACGCGGCCCCGCCTCCCACCGCTCCTGCGCCAGGGGACGCCGGAGCCCCGCGGGCCCGCGAGGCGCGCTCCGCCGCCCGGACTGGACCGCGCTCGGGCGCGAACGGCAGCTTCCCAGCCCGAGGTGCAGACGGTGCGGCGCGCAGCCGGGATGGCGACGGTGAGCGTGGAGCCCGCGGGCCGCTGCGCCTGGGACGAGCCCGTGCGCATCTCCGTGCGCGGCCTGGCCCCGGGACAGCCCGTCACGCTGCGCGCGTCCCTGCGCGACGAGAGGGGCGCGCTCTTCCGGGCCCACGCGCGCTACCGGGCGGACGACCGCGGCCTCCTGGACCTGGCGCGCGCGCCCGCGCTGGGCGGCAGCTTCGTGGGGCTCGAGCCCATGGGGCTGCTCTGGGCCCTGGAGCCCGAGACGCCTTTTTGGCGGTTCGTGAAGCGGGACGTGCAGACGCCCTTCGCCGTGGAGCTGGAGGTGCTGGACGGCCACGAGCCCGACGCCGGGCGGCTCCTGGGCCGGGCGCTGCACGAGCGCCACTTCCTGCGGCCCGGGGTGCGGCGGGTGCCCGTGCGCGCGGGCCGGGTGCGGGGCACGCTCTTCCTGCCCCCAGGTGAGTGAGGAGTTAGGGATGCGGGACCCCGTGCCCACGTGGCCGGCGGCTTCCGGTACTGCTGCCGGCGGGTGTAGCCCCTCCCTTTAGGGCAAAGAAGCTGACAATGACTCGGTCAGTGGCCAGACAACCAAAATGGAGTATTTTAACTTGTTGGGCTCCATTAACGCGTTTTGCTTACATTAAATTATCTCATTTAATCTCTATCATATCTCAGTGAGCTGAGTACAGTTATTCCGCAAATTAAAAAAAAAAAAAAAACGACAAAAACTCAAAAAAAACCAAAACAGGGTCTGGAGGGTAGGTATGTGATCCATTGTGTTATTAATAACTACTCTATAGATCTCATCGGCCCTATCGATCAAGGAAGCTATTGCTATGTCACCCTTCAATAGGTCCTGAGTATACTGGGCCTCTTGTCCACTTCTTCATGTCCCTGTGTACCACAGATCACACTTTAGACTCTACTGACTTTCTCCTAAAGCCATCTTTGGGTTTCTATTTTTCTTTCTTCTCTCTAAATAGACATCTGAAATACCAGTAGACACACACAAAGCCAAGGGTCTGTGCCACACAACATAAAGCTTTATTTCAAGATTCTTAATTTTATGTCCCAATTCCCTAACAGAGCACTATGAATCAGCACTGTGTAAAACATGAAATTCCTCCTTCCCTGATGTCGTCATAGTGAAAGACTTTGTTACTCTCCCTGATAGCTAAAGATTCTTAGAATCTTATAGATCATTTATAGAATCATATAGAGTGTAGACTCATCAATGAGAAAGTACCGTGTAGATTTTCTTTTCAAGGTACTTATGTTCCCTTTGCATAGTAACTCAGGGAGCTGTTGTTTTTCCTTTGATTCATAGGAACCCACTAAATAATTTAGAAAGTTCTCTAAAAGAAAAGCAAAATCTTGTATAATGCCTTTCCTTCATATTATTCTCTTCTCTAGGACCTGGACCTTTCCCGGGAATCATTGATATCTTTGGAATTGGAGGGGGCCTGGTGGAGTATCGGGCCAGCCTTTTGGCTGGTCATGGCTTTGCCACCTTGGCTCTAGCTTATTATAACTTTGAAGATCTCCCCAAGGAAATTGACAGCGTAGACCTGGACTACTTTGAAGAAGCCCTATGCTACATGCTTCAACACTCTGAGGTTCTCTTGATATCCTTTATTGTATCATTCTCTCTAGAAATACATCAATAGAGGGTATCACTTTGCACTCACCTGTGCCGGGTGCCCTGAAGCTGCTCTACTCTTCTTTCACAGAGATTTCTTTTGGAGACTTCCTTGGCTTTAGGTGCCTATTTACACTTTCTCTGTCAGATGGCTTAGTTTGTTCTCTATGGTTAAGAGTCTGTTTCTTGATTTCTCTTTTTTTTTCTTTGTTCATTTGTTTTATTTCTTCAATTCCACGTATGAGTGAAATCATGGTATTTGTTTTTCTCTAACTTATTTCACTTAGCCTTCTACTCTCTAGATCTATCCATCTTGCTAATGGCAAGATTTCATTCTTTTTTATGGCTACATAATATTCCATTGTGTATACATACCACATCTCTGTCCTTCATCTGTTGATGCACACTTGGGGTGCTTCCATAATGTGGCTATTGTAAACAATGCTGCAATAAACATTGGGGTGCGTGTATTCCTTTGAATTCCTGTTTTTGTATTTTTGGTGTTAAATACCTAGTAGTGTGATTACTGGATTGTAAAGTAATTGTATTTTTAACTTTTTGAGGAACCTCTGTACTGTTTTCCACAGTGGCTACAACAGTTTGCATTCCCACCAACAGAACATGAGTGTTCCTTTTTCTCCATATCCTTGCCAAGAGTTGTTTCTTGTGTTGTTGGTTTTAGCCATTCTGACGGGTGTGAGGTAATATTGTAGTTTTGATTTGCATTCCCTGATGATGAGTGATGTTGAGCCTCTTTTCTTTTAAGATATTTTTGAGAGATAGAGCAGACACCAGGGCAAGTATGAGCAGGGGGAGGAGCAGAGGGAGAGGGACAAGCAAGCAGATTCCCTTCTGAGCGGGGAGTGTGATGTGGAGTTTGATCCCAGCATCCTGAGATCACAACCTGAGCTGAAATCAAGAGGCCTTACCCCTTGACCTACCCAAGTCCCTGGGTGCTGAGTTTTATAAATTTTGGATACTAACCCTTTATCAGATATGTCATTTGCAAATATCTTCTCCCATTCCTTAGGTTGTCTTTTAGTTTTGTTACTTCTCTCTGCAGACTCTTTTTACTTTGATTTTTTAATCTTCAATTTTCTGATTTTGATAAGAACTTGCCCACGCATTTCAGAAGCCAAGAACTATATAATTTGACTCTGAAGTCTTACTTTGTTTCCATAAAGTTAATCATCTGCCAGTGTATTTAGATGGGGTCTGATGAATCATTCACTTAGAACAGAACTTGGTTCCACACAGTTAGATACCTTGGCACATTGAGATTTTGATCATGGCCCCCTGAATGAGGACATGAATTTGACAGGCTCCACTACTCAGCATTCTCTAGTGAATGATACTCTGGAGCATATGTAATCAATACCCAGACTTGCCAACGAGTTTACAATTCATTTGCCCTGTGTTCACCCAGTTATTTTTTATGTGGGAAGAAACTCCTGTCAGCTGAGTTCGAAACTCTTTTGGCCAATTGACAAATTAAAGTTAGTGTCTCTAGTTACATTTTTTAAATAGGTAATACCTTTTTTCTTTTTTTAAAGTAATCTCTAGGGCAGCCCAGGGGTGGGTCAGCAGTTTAGCGCCGCCTTCAGCCCAGGGCGTGATCCTGGAGTCCTGGGATGGAGTCCCACGTCGGGCTCCCTACATGGAGCCTGCTTCTCCCTCTGCCTGTGTCTCTGCCGCTCTCTCTGAGTGTCTCTCATGAATAAATAAACAAAATCTTAAAAAAAAATCTCTATGCCCAGTGTGGGGCTCAAATTCACAATCCTAAGATTAAGTATCATATATTCTACCAACTGAGCCAACCAGGAATACGTTTTTTTTTTTCTTTTTTCCTGTCAACCTCTAAAGGGACAGCTACTTCTCAGCCCCCATTTTTCCTCTGCCCTCAGATTAACTCAGACCTAAAGTATCAACACTTTTTAGGTGAATTGGTGTTGATGAAAAGTACTGCCATCACTGTAGAATATTTTTCAATGAAATCCATTCTTGACTCCTCTCTTCTTTTCTTCCAGGTAAAGGGCCCAGGCATTGGGCTCCTGGGCATTTCTTTAGGGGCTGATATTTGTCTTTCCATGGCCTCATTTTTGAAGAACATCTCAGCCACAGTTTCCATCAATGGATCAGGGTTCAGTGGAAACAAAGGCATACGCTACAGGCAGACTTTCATCCCACCATTGGGCCATGATTTGAGGAGGATCAAGGTAGCTTTTTCAGGCATCCTGGACATTGTGGATATACGGAATGATGTTGTAGGAGGGCATGAGAACCCCAGCATGATTCCAATGGAGAAGGCCCAGGGGCCCATCCTCTTCATTGTTGGTCAGGATGACCATAACTGGAGAAGTGAGTTATATGCCCAAATAGCCTCTGAGCGGTTACAGGCCCATGGAAAGAAAAAACCTCAGATCATCTCTTATCCTGGGACTGGGCATTTTATCGAGCCTCCTTACTTTCCTTTATGCCCAGCTTCCATTCAGAAATTACTGAACAAACCTGTAATCTGGGGTGGGGAGCCAAGGGCTCATTCTAAGGCCCAGGAAGATGCTTGGAAACAAATTCTGACCTTTTTCTGCGAACATCTTGGAGGTACCCAGAATATAGCTCCCCCCAAATTGTAATAGAGTGGTCTATTGTTGACATGGGAATTCAAGGTCTGGGACACCTGGGTGGTGCAGTGGTTGAGTGCCTGCCAACTCAGGTTGTGATCCCGGGGTCCTGGGTTTGAGTGCCGCATCGGGCTCCCTGCAAGGAGCCTGCTTCTCCCTCTGCCTGTGTCTCTGCCTCTCTCTGTGTGTGTCTCATGAGTAAATAAATAAAATCTTTAAAAAAGAGAGAGAGAGAAATTCAAGATCATATTCTGGTGTTTTAATAATTGTATGTGAATCAGTTGCCCCCCTGGTAACATTAAATTCATGTCATGAGTATTAATGATATATTTTAGACAACATTTTTAAGGGACGCTGGGGTGGCTCACTGGTTAAGCATCTGCCTTCAGCTCAGGTCGTGATCCTGGAGTCCTGGGATCAAGTCCCACATCAGGCTCCCTGCATGGAGCCTGCTTCTCCGTCTGCCTATGCCTCTGCCTCTCTCTCTCTCTCTGTGTCTTTCATGAATAAATAAATAAAATCTTTTAAAAAATAGGTAACATTTTTAATACATTATTTTTCCATTAATTTTACTAATGTAACATACCAATTTTAGAAGATTTAGGGCAGCCTGGGTGGCTCAGCGGTTTAGCTCCACCTTCAGCCCAGGGTGTGATCCTGGAGACCGGGCATCGAGTCCCACGTCAGGCTCCCTGTATGGAGCCTGCTTCTCCCTCTGACTGTGTCTCTGTGCCTCTCTCTCTCTCTCTCTCTCTCTCTGTGTGTCTCTCATGAATGGATAAATAAAATCTTTTTTTTTAAAGAAGATTCATTTAGAGGTATACAACACAAAAAGTAAAAGCATCTTAAAATTAGTGTTTTCTTCCAGATTTTTTTTTACTTAATACTTGAGCCATAGACGAAATTTAAAGTTGTAGAAATTCTAGGTTACTTTTTTTTTTTATCACTATGGGAGAATTGCCATCCAATGTTTACTACTGGTTCCAATACTGGTAGCAGAGTAGAATTTTCATTGGTCGTAACTGTACAGATAGATGTTGATATAAGGAAACCAGACTGACCTTTTCCTCATGGAGATTAGAGAAGAATCCTTTGGGAGGAGTTGGGGTAAAGAAATAGTTTTTATATAAATTTTTTACTTATTTAGAGTAAAAGAGAGCATGTACAAGTGGAGGCAGGGGCAAAGGGGAAGGGAGAGAGAGATGCTCAAGCAGATTGCACCCTGAGTATCGAGCCCAATGCAGGGCTTGATCCTATGACCCTGAGATCGTGATCTGAGCTGAACTCAAGAGTCAGGCCACTTAAACAACCAAGCCACCCAGGCACCATTTAAATAGCTAAAAGAACATAAAAAGTATAGAATAAGGAGGATAGAAAAATAATTTAAACTCAGATCAGTAACTATCTTAAATATATAAGGACTGTACATCCAGTAAAGGACAAAATATCAGGTTGATTTTCCTAGTATGTTTAATTTTGTGTTCTAAAAAATGGGTTTAGATCATACAGAGTATTGATTTCCTGTCAGAGAATAATAGATGGACACCTTAATCTCAAATGACAGTAGGTACATGTACAGGGTATAAAGTAAATGTATAAGATAAACATGTTAAACCTTGTTTTAAGAAATTGTCATCAATGAATCATGAAATAAAATCTCACTGAAAATTAAAGTCAATTTAACCAATCTGTTTAAACTCTGTATCTCTTATGTTTATTCAAATGGATTTGTATTAGGTATTAATTATATAGCATTTACTTTGTCAAGGTGAAATAAACCTGCTGAGTACCTTGTGGAAAAGAACTCCAAAAGTAGACAGAAAGCTTTTATTTTCTTTTCTGTTATTGCCTCTAGCCATAAGATTAGAGCTTGATGAGAGAGGTGATATTATTGTTTTGTTTTGTTTCATTCTATAAATTTATTTTTCCTGCTTACAATTTTTTTAACTGAAAAATCACACACATATCCTTAGTGTTCAGTTCAGTTCAATAATTCTATATACCCTTGGAAACCCACAGGAAACAAGATAGGATTTTTTTTTATCACCAAAGAAAATTCATTTTGCTCGTTTTCTCTTCCTTGCATCGTTGTGATACAATGATTTCTGATCTTTGATCATCATAAATTAGCTTCATTTGTTCTTGGAGGTTATAGAAATGGAATGATAGAGTTGATAATGTATATGTGGCTTATTCTGATCAATATAGTGATTTGGAGATATACCCATGGTGTGGTTTCATTATCTCTTGAAATATGTTGTCTTCTCCATCTTCAGTTTCCTTTCCTTCTGGGATTTCATTACACACGTTAGATCATTTGATCTTTGACACATCTATTCTTTGTTGTTGTTGTTTGTTTTTTTTTTTTGAGAGACAGAGAGAGGTTGATATTTTAAATAGACCAGTGAGGGAAGACATATTTGAATATGTAATCTTTGAGCAGAGATCTGATTGAGGATAGGAGAGTGAGTCAAACTTCAGGCTGAGGGAATTTAAATAGGCAATGCTTCTGAATAGTCATCTCCCCCAAAGAATATATACAAATTGCCAACAAGCACATGAAAAGATGCTCAGTATCATTAGGCATCAGGAAAACACAAATTAAAGCCACAGTGAGATACCGCTTCTCATCCACTAAATTGCTATGGTGAAAAAGACAGGGACAACTGGCTGGCTCAGTTGGTAGAACATGTGACTCTTAGTCTTGGGGTTATGAGTTCAAGCCCCATGTTGGGCATGGAGTCTACTTTAAATAAAAGAAAAAGACATAAAAACAAGTGTTGATGAAGATGTGGAGAAACTGGAACCCTCCTCATAGACTGCTGGTGGGATTGTGAAATGGTATAGCCACTTGGGAAGTCTGGCTTTTCCTAAAAGGTTAAATACAGAATTGCAATGACCAGCAATTCCAGATAAATTATAACAAAGAAAAATGACAGCAGACATATGCATAAAAACTTGTACATAACTATTCACAGCGGCAATATTCACAATGGCCAAGAAGAGGATATAACCCAAGTGTGAATTGGTCAATGAATGGATAGTTAAAATTTAGTATGGTAGTGGAGTATTGTTTTGCAATAAAGGAAGTACTGATATATGTGCAAAATGGATGAAGTTTGAAAATACGTGACGTGATGAGAAAATGCTCCGCATCACTTGCCATCAGGGCAAGACAAATCAAAACCACAACGAGGGGCACTCTGGGTGGCTCAGCGGTTTAGCGCCGCCTTCAGCCCAGGACGTGATCCTGGAGACCAGGCATCGAGTCCCACGTCAGGTTCCCTGCATGGAGCCTGCTTCTCCCTCTGCCTGTGTCTCTGCCTCTCTCTCTCTCACTCTCTGTCTCATGAATACATAAAATCTTTAAAAATAAAAAAAAAATCAAAACCACAATGAGATACCACCTCACACCAGTTAGAATGATGAAAATGAACAAGACAGGAAACAATTGTTGGAGAGGATGTGGAGAAAGGGGAAGCCTCTTGCACTGTTGGTGGGAATGTGAACTGGTGCAGCCACTTTGGAAAACTGTGTGGAAGTTCCTCAAAGAGTTAAAAATAGAGCTGCCCTACGACCCAGCAATTGCACTGCTGGGGATTTATCCCAAAGATACAGATGCAGTGAAACATCAGGACACCTGCACCCCAATGTTTACAGTAGCAATGTCCACAGTAGCCAAATTGTGGAAGGAGCCTCGGTGTCCATTGAAAGATGAATGGATAAAGATGTGATCTATATATACAACGGAATATTACTCAGCCATTAGAAATGACCCACCATTTGCTTCAACGTGGATGGAATTGGAGGGTATTATGCTGAGTGAAGTAAGTCAATCGGAGAAGGACAAACATTATAAGGTCTCATTCATTTGGGGAATATAAAAAATATTGAAAGGGAATAAAGGGAACAGGAGAGAAAATGAGTGGGAGAGGGTGACAAACCATGAGAGACTCCTAACTGGGAAATGAACAAGGGGTCTTGGAAGGGACGTGGGCGGGGGGATGGGGTGACTGGGTGATGGGCACTGAGGGGGGCACTTAATGGGATGAGCACTGGGTGTTATGCTATATGTTGGCAAATAGAACTCCAATAAAAAAATATACAAAAAAAGTGAAGTGAATGAAGCCAGTCACAAAAGACCACATATTGTATAAATCCACTTATAAAAAATATCCAGAATAAACAAATAAATAGAGACAGAAAGTAGATAAGTGGTTGCCTAGGGCTGGGAGTGGAGAGATACTTGGGGGGAAATGGAGAGTGACTGCTAATGAGTACAGGGTTTCTTTTTTGGGGTGATGAAATTGTTCTTAAATTAGCAGCATTAAATTCACCTTGTGAAAATACTAAAACCACTGGATTGTACACTTTATTTTTTTTAAAGAATAATCCTTTTTTTAAAAAGATCTTATTTATTCATGAGAGACAGAGAGAGAGAGAGAGAGAGAGGCAGAGACACAGGCAGAGGGAGAAGCAAGCTCCATGCAGGAGCCCAATGTGGGACTCGATCCCCGGTCTCCAGGATCAGGTCCTGGGCTGAAGGCGGCGCTAAACCGCTGAGCCACCGGGGCTGCCCCTGAATTGTACACTTTAAATAAGCAAATTGTATATAATACGTAAAATATACTACATAAAGATGTTTTTCTTTAAGTCAAATACAGTTGCAAGATTTACATTCTGCTAAATAAAAACTATGATCAAGTAAAAAAAAATGTTTTATGTAAGATTCAAAAATTGGTAAAAGTAAAAAAAATACAGATTAAAGATACAACCATGGGGCGCCTGGGTGGCTCAGTTGGTTAGCGTCCAACTCCTGATTTTGGCTCAGGTGATGATCTCAGGATCCTGAAATGATGCCGTGAGTCACGCTCTGTGCTCAGTGGGGCTTCAGCCTGAGATTTTCTCTTTCTCACCCACTGCCTCTCCCCCATATGTGCACACTCTCTTAAATAAATAAATCCTTTAAAAATTATCCACTAGCATTGCAATTCCTCAACATCTTCCATTTTTAAAATTTTACTTTTTAAAAAAGTAATCTGTACAGCCAACATGGGGCTTGAACTCACAATGCTGAGATCAAGAGTCATATGCTCTATGGACTGAACCAGCCAAGTGCCCCTACATCTTCCCATTTTATTTTAAGATTTTATTCTTAAGTAATCTCTACACCCAATGTGGGGCTCAAATTCACAACCCCAAAATTTGAGTCGCATGCTTTACTAAGTCAGCTAGGCACCCCTTTTCCCTTTTTAATCTCATCAATACATGAATGGGTGGTGCTCCTGTTACAGAATGATTATGTTGTGTTATGATGGTGTTCTCTACTAGCTTGTGTATATATATATATATATATATATATATATATATATATATACACACATATATGTGCATATATTTTACATATATATGATTCAATATCTTGCCCACTACAATTGTAATTTCAGATACCTTTAACTTTTAATCACATAAAGAGATGAGAAGGGATTACGGAGTACACCAGGAGGAGTGCCTCCTATGTTTTGCCATCCCTTCTAAGATCTTCACTGATCACAGAAATGCCGAACAACTGCTATTTTAGTATATGTGCTGCCAAAGCGAGCACCCATTAGCTTCTATATATCTACCTCACTTCATGATCAGAAAGAAATGAAGGGCGCCTGGGTGCCTAGTTGGTTAAGCGTCTGCCTTTGGCTCAGGTCATGATCCCAGGGTCCCGGGTTGGAGTTCTGCATTGGACTCCCTGTTCAGCAGGGAGTCTGCTTCTACCTCTGCCCTCATGTGTTGGTGGTGAATAGCTAGAGAACTGGCAAATAAAAAATGTAATTCTGTGTCGTGCCTGGCTGGTTCAGTAGGTAGAGCATAAAACTCTCGGGGTTGTAAATTCAAGCCCCATGTTGGGTATAGAGATTACTTAAAAGTAAAATCCTTTTTGAAAACATGTTTTTTGTGAGCCAGTGTTTCATTCTGTTCATACATCTGTTTCTTTGTCAAACTATCTGGTCATTGCTTACTAGTGATTTAATACGATTACAAAAGTAAGTGATGTGGCACCTGCAAGGTTAATCTCTTGCATTCCCCAGTACCAGCTGCCCCTAGGCCAACACTCTTGGCAAGCACTCAAGGTGGTAACTTCTGTAATTCAAAGTTCTGGTAACTGAGCCAAGAGCAGGCTCACCAGGCTATTTTTGTATCCAGACAGCAAGTGGCTATTTGAAAAGTATGTTTTCCATTGAATCTAATCTCTCTGAATGTAGGGAATTATTCCTTAAAGACTAAAGGCGGGCAGCCGGGGGGGGGGGGGGGGGGGGCCTCAGAGGCTTAGCGACGCCTTCAGCCCAGGGCCTAATCCTGGAGACCTGACGTCAGGCTCCCTGCATGGAGCCTGCTTCTCCCTCTGCCTGTGTCTCTACCTCTCTCTCTCTCTCTCTCTCTCTCTCTGTGTGTGTGTGTGTGTGTGTGTCTCTCATGAATAAATAAATAAAATCTTTTTTAAAAAAAGACTAAGGGCAAGGTCCCTCAGAGAGAGAGACATGTGACCCTAATGTCTTTCTCTCTAGACCTGTTACAATATCTGATTCCTCCGGAAAAAAAATCATATGCTTGAGTCCAGATGCTTTGGACAAGGAAAATATTTAAGTATTTCAGGGGATTTTTAGATACAAATTCTTGGAAACCTCAATCAAATGGGAAAGACTAAATGTTCATGGATATGGAGGAGGAAGGGTCTGACTCAGGGGGACAGGTTTTACTTACTCTATGAGTAGGACACAGAAAATCAAAGGTATCCTTTTTGGTGATTTCATCACTCCCTGATACTGTTCTTTTTTGTTTAAATCTTTTACTTTATTTTTAAAAATATTTTATTTATTCATGAGAGACACAGAGAAAGAGAGGGAGAGAGAGGCACAGACACAGGCAGAGGGAGATAGCAGGCTCCATGAAGGAAACGTGACATGGGACTCAATCCTGGGTCTCCAGGATCACACCCTGGGCTGAAGGCAGCGCTAAACTGCTGAGCCACCCAGGCTGCCCCTAAACCTTTTATTTTGAAATAATTTTAGACCCACAAAAAAGTTGCAAAAATAGTACAGGGTTCCCAGTACCATTCCTCCTCCTACCTTAATGCTAACATCTTACATAACCGTAGTACAAATATCAAAATCAGGAAGTTAATATGAATATAATACTACATAACCATGAGAGTATTATTGAAATTAGGTTATTGCTATCTTGGAGAAAGGACTTATTCAAATGCGATGTATACTGGCTGGTAAGAACGGAAATATGGAGCTCTCTTGTCTCACCAAAACTGTGAACAGGAAATAAGTAACAGGCCAGATCACAAGTGGAATCACAGCTGACGCTGGAGTAACTGGGAATCCGTCCCCACTTCCAACCTTTTCCCCTTCAACTCTCAGGTGGGTTATTGGAAAAGTAAAGAGATCTCAGATGTCTATCCAGGATTACAGAAAACTAAATGAATCTGTAACTGTGGCTGACATTGTTTCTCTATAGGAAGATCTTTTGAAAACATCCCTGATTGATATCCTTTTATTGATCTTATTACTAGGGCATTGTTTTTCATCCCAGTGAAAAACATTTTTTCTTTTCTTTTCTTCTCTTTCTTTCTTTCTTTCTTTTTTTTTTTTTCACTCTAGGCATCAACAGCAGTTTGCTCTCACTTGGAAGCCAGTGATTTATCTTTGTAGTCTTGCCTCCAAGATATTTCAACTCTCTAGTCTTTCATATTATCTGATAAAGTGATATTTAAACAGGTGTCCTAAGCCTAATACGAATAGGGAACTCACTCATTATGTTGATGGTTACTGATCAGGTGACACTGAAATAATTGTTTCTGAAGTTCAGGATTTCCATATTGAGTCTATACCTAAAAGTTAGTGGGCTATTGAGCATGGAAAAATTCAGGGGCCTTTTCAGACAGAAAACTTTCTGGAAGTGTAATTATCTGGGAATAACCAAAGAGATTCTCTCCTACATCAGGCAAATGCTTTTGTCTATCCACAAAGTCCCTATCCCAAAAATAGGGGCACAGAAATTAATGTTTATGTTTAATATTGGAGATACTGTACCACATATCCAGGTATTATGCTGTGTCTAATCATGAGACAAACATTAAAATGCGTATGAAGCCACCCCCTTCTCTTATAGCAGCTGATTCTTTTTCAGATTATGGCCAACTCACCCTGGCAGTTGGCCTGTAAACTACCTACTTCTTCCATGGAGTTCCTTTTTTTTAAAGGCTTTATTTATCTACTCATGAGAGACAGAGAGAGCGAGAGAGAGAGGCAGAGGGAGAAGCAGGCTCCACGCAGGGAGCCTGATGTGGGACTCGATCCTGGGTTTCCAGAATCACGCCCCAGACCCAGGGCGGTGCTAAACCACTGAGCCACCAGGGCTGCCCTTCCATGGAGTTCTTAAGTGCAGAAATCCCCCCACAAGAAAGCATTTTTTAAAAAAAATTTTTGATTTATTTATGATAGTCACAGAGAGAGAGAGAGAGAGAGAGAGAAAGAGAGAGAAAGAGAGGCAGAGACACAGGCAGAGGGAGAAGCAGGCTCCATGAACCGGGAGCCCGATGTGGGATTTGATCCCGGGTCTCCAGGATCGCGCCCTGGGCCAAAGGCAGGCGCTAAACCGCTGTGCCACCCAGGGATCCCCCAGGAAAGCATTTTGCATGGCCCAGCTCAGGCCTCCTTCTTAGCTGCTTTTCCTTCATGTGCCTGGGAGCCATTTCTGTGACACTTTCAGCAGCCTGGGTATCAAAAGGGAGAGGGAGAAGCCACCTTTCACTTTGCCTTTCTGAAATCTGAGCGCAGATTTCACTTTAAAATTTTATTTATTGGGGGATCCCTGGGTGGCGCAGCGGTTTGGCGCCTGCCTTTGGCCCAGGGCGCGATCCTGGAGACCCTGGATCGAGTCCCACGTCAGGCTCCCGGTGCATGGAGCCTGCTTCTCCCTCTGCCTGTGTCTCTGCCTCTCTCTCTCTCTCTCTCTGTGTGTGTGTGCCTATCATAAATAAATAAATAATAAATAAATAAATTTTATTTATTGGGATCCCTGGGTGGCTCAGCAGTTTAGCGCCTGCCTTTGCCCAGGGCTTGATCCTGGAGACCGGGGATCATACATATCCCACCTCAGGCTCCCTGAATGGAGCCTGCTTCTCCCTCTGCCTGTGTGTCTCTGCCTCTCTGTCTCTCATAAATAAAATCTTAAAAAATTTTATTTATCTATCTATTTATTTATTGAGGTGGGGGATTGGCAGAGGGAGTTTCTCAAGCAGGGTCCATAAGCAGCACAGAGCCTGATGAAGGGGTCAGTCTCACCACCCTGAGATCGTGACCTGAACTGAAATCAAGAGTTGGACACTTAACCTACTGAGCCACCCAGGTGTCCCTGAGGGCAGATGTCAATTGTGCTAGTGGCTGCAGCAGCTCAGGTAAACCGAGTGTTCCTAGATTGAGCACAGCCTGCAACACTTCAAACAAAGGGTGTTTAAAACATCCCCAGCAGGTACTTCCAGAGGTAGAATACTGAAAGCTCACTGTACTCTGAGATCTGGGGACCTGGTCTGGCTTACTGTGCTTCCACTCACTGGGCACCGTGCGCATGCTCCATCCACCCTGTTGTGAAATCAAGTAGGCTGAGCAGAATGGTTGGGTTCAGCTAATGAAAGGCACTGGCAAAAATGTGAAGAGCAAGAGGAGAGTGTAGTCAAGCTATTTCTTCTCTCTCCACTCCCACACTATCTCAACTCGGATTGCCTGCCTCCCATCACAAAGGCTATGTAGGTAGGGCTCCTGCCAGGCAGCCTTCTGCCTTTGAACCTTCAAGGCCCAAGGTTCTGCAACCAACTTGTTTTTTAACCTTGCCAATGCCTTTGGAAATAGTCCCATTATGAAACTCCCCACAAATTACCCAATTGGAACGTGCCCCTTGTTTGTTTCCTGCCAGAACTCTGACGCAGCTCAACACTCACGCGGCCAGTGACCAGATTCGTGAATTGAAAAGCAAAACTCTTTTTTTTTTTTAAATTTTTATTTATTTATGATAGCACAGAGAGAGAGAGAGGCAGAGACACAGGCAGAGGGAGAAGCAGGCTCCATGCACCGGGAGCCCGACGTGGGATTCGATCCCGGGTCTCCAGGATCGCGCCCTGGGCCAAAGGCAGGCGCCAAACCGCTGCGCCACCCAGGGATCCCGAAAAGCAAAACTCTTACTGAGCACGTGCTATATAGTTTTATCAGTGCGGTGTTTGCCATATGTTAGCCCAGGTAATTATCACAATTTGCCTTTTACAGAGAAGGAGACTGGCTTCAGAGACTGAATTACGTATCTTGCTAAGGATCACCAGGCTATTAAGGAGCAGGATCAGACCGGAATCCAGGTCGACCTCACTCCATAAACATCTATCTGCTCTGAAAGCCACCCCTTGGTACCCTTAGCTCTAAGAAAAAGGCCAGGGAAAGGATCGAGAGGCAGGGGATGGATTAGGACTGTTTCTCCACTGATCACCTGAATTACAATCACCTGGGATGCTTTATGAACCTGCAGGTTCTTGGACCTGACCGTATCAGTCCCATCGCAACAGTCTTGGTACCTCTCTAGTCCACATTCACTGCGCTGGATGGGAGAATTAATAACGAACTCTTATTTTAGTTGACAACGTTCCCCTGGCTGACCAGACATCAGCGCGTTTGCACAAACACTAGGAGATCTCACGCAGCGGTTGAGAGCGTCTCACGTGCATCCAATGGGAGAAGCGCAAGGTGCCAACCGTGCTTGCCCCCTAGGGAGGTGAAGGGCCGCCCGCGGGACACGTGACTGGCGAGGCGGATAACTCCCGCCTCCCGCCGCAGCGCTAGGCCGAAATCAAGATGGCGGCGACGGTGAGCGTGGAGCCCGCGGGCCCCTGCGCCTGGGACGAGCCCGTGCGCATCTCCGTGCGCGGCCTGGCCCCGGGACAGCCCGTCACGCTGCGCGCGTCCCTGCGCGACGAGAGGGGCGCGCTCTTCCGGGCCCACGCGCGCTACCGGGCGGACGACCGCGGCCTCCTGGACCTGGCGCGCGCGCCCGCGCTGGGCGGCAGCTTCGTGGGGCTCGAGCCCATGGGGCTGCTCTGGGCCCTGGAGCCCGAGACGCCCTTGGTGCGGCTGGTGAAGCGGGACGTGCAGACGCCCTTCGCCGTGGAGCTGGAGGTGCTGGACGGCCACGAGCCCGACGCCGGGCGGCTCCTGGGCCGGGCGCTGCACGAGCGCCACTTCCTGCGGCCCGGGGTGCGGCGGGTGCCCGTGCGCGCGGGCCGGGTGCGGGGCACGCTCTTCCTGCCCCCAGGTGAGCGCCCGGGGTCCCAGGCTGTTTTGGAGAATTAGATGGAGTCCCGAGACCTGGGTGGCCTCTTGCCTGACGGGGGGTGGGGAGCTCATGGTTGTGGAACTTTCCTAAACTCGTCCCCGCACTCCAGAGTCTATCCTGGATTGAAGTTTTTCCTCCAAGTTTCTCGGACTTCCAGGAGTCAACTGCCACTCCTTAGCTAAAAAAGTGCGTTCAACATACTCGAAAAATGCATTGATTTTTTTTAAAAGATATTATTTATTTATTTATTTATTCATGAGAGACACACATAGAGAGAGAGGCAGAGACACAGGCAGAGGGAGAAGCAGGCCCATGCAGGGAGCCCGATTGCGGGACTCAATCCCGGGTCTCCTGGATCAGGCCCTGGGCTGAGGGCAGACGCTAAATCGCTGAGCCATCCAGGGATCCCCAGTGCATTGATTTCAAGTGCCAGCCAGGCGGCTGTGTTTCAAATACCAGTATTAGGTAATGACTTTTTTTTTTTTTTTAAGATTTTATTTATTTATTCATTAGAGACACACACACACAGAGAGAGAGAAGAGAAAGGAGAGAGAGGCAGAGACACAGGCAGAGGGAGAAGCAGGCCCGGGACTCCAGGATCAGGCCCTGAGCCGAAGGCAGGCGCCAAACCGCTGAGCCACCCAGGGATCCCTCAAATACCAGTATTAGGTAATGACTTAAGGTGCTGTGCAAGAGTGGCCTTTGCCTGTTTTCACATCAAACTTCCGAGGAAGCTAAAACCACGGATAGAGGCAGTGCCCTGTAATCCGAGAAGACAAACTGATGGTCCTTTTCTTCCATTTTAAACAGTCTGTTAGTGATTCCCAATCTGGGTTAATTTTCCTCCACCCCAGAGGACATTTGGCAATATCTGGAGACATTTTTGGTTGTCCCAATCCAGGAGGCCTGGGGTGCTATTGCCATCTAGTGGGTAGAGGCCAGAGATGTTGCTAAGCCTTCACAATGCCCAGGCTAGCCTGCACAACAAAGAAATACCTTACTTAAAATGCCTATAGGGCTGAGGAACCCTAGTCTTAGAAAGAACAAGGTGCTTACTAGGTGAAAGAGGCTTGGACACAAAACGCCTGACCCAACTCTTAAAACCAAATTCCAGACTGAAACCCCTCCCATAGAGAAATGCTGCAGTTGTTGCCACGTGACACAGAATCTGGAACAATTGTCATTCTCCAAAGCGAGAGGCCCTGCTTTATTCTTACTGCTCTTAGGCAATTCACATTCTTTTTTTTTTTTTTAATATTTTATTTATTTATTCATGAGAGACAGAGAGAGGCAGAGACACAGGCAGAGAGAGAAGCAGGCTCCATGCAGGGAGCCCCACGTGGGACTTGATCCCGGGACTCTATGATCACGCCCTGGGCCAGAGGCAGGCGCCAAACCACTGAGCCACCCAGGGATCCCCTGGCAATTCACACTCTTAATTAATGGCTGCATATTCAGCTGTGAACTCTTGCAGCTAGAATTGGACTTTACACATCTCAATGGGTCTGTATTCCTAAAGGCTTGCCCAGGGATAGACTAGGAGCTCAGTAGTCCTACTGATTTAAGAAGAATCAGCCCCCAGGGATACCTGGGTGGCTCAGTTGGTTAAGTGACCAACTCTCAATTTTGGCTCAGGTCATGATCTCAGGGTCATGGGATGGAGTCCTACCTTGGGCTCTGCCCTCAGCAGAGTGCCTGCTTGAGATTCTCTCCCTCTGCCCCTTCCCCTGTTTCTCACATATTCTCTCACTCTCTCTCTAAAATAAATAAATAAAAGCTTAAAAAAGGCCTTTAAAAAGAATCTCCCGCCTAAAAACCCTTTCACTACCTATCATGGCTACTGATATTTGAGTCCAGTCAATGTTCTGTTAACTATTTCAGTGTCTACTATGTGGCCCATTTAAAAAGTCGGTTCTGGCCCAAAGGCTTTTGTAAATAATGTAAACAAGTTCAATCACTTAACAAATATGAATTAAGTCCAGGACCATGCTACATACTGGGATGCAATATATAGCACAGACAGACATGGTCCTCACTGCACTTACAGCCTAATAAAGGACCCGGGTAACTATACTTGCAGTTATAAATGTGGTAAGTGCTAGGAGAGGGGAAGTACAGGCCCAGGGTGCTGGTGAGAACATATAAAAGACTGACTCAACTCACTTTGGGAGGGATCTGGAAAGCCTTCTGGGAAGAGAGATCTAAATTTAGGTTTGAGAGGCACCTGGGTGGCTCAGTCTGTTAAGTGTATGCCTTCAACCCAGGTCATGATCCCAGGGTCCTGGGATGGACCCCCTGCATCTTGCTCCCTGCTCAGTAGGGAGTCTGCTTCTCCCTCTCCTCTGCCCCTCCCCCCCACTCTTGCTTGGTCTTTCTCTCTCAAATAAAGACATAAAATCTTAAGAAAAAATTGGGGATGGGAGGGGAGGGGCAAGATGGCGGAAGAGCAGGGTCCCCAAATCACCTGTCCCCACCAAATTACCTAGATAACCTTCAAACCATCCTGAAAATTTACGAATTCGGCCTGAGATGTAAAGAGAGACCAGCTGGAATGCTACAGTGAGAAAAGTTCGCACTTCTATCAAGGTAGGAAGACGGGGGAAAAGAAATAAAGAAACAAAAGGCCTCCAAGGGGGAGGGGCCCCGCGAGGAGCCGGGCTGAGGCCGGGGCGAGTGTCCCCAGGACAGGAGAGCCCCGTCCCGGAGGAGCAGGAGCTGCACCAACCTTCCCGGGCGGGCGGAAAGGGGCTCGCAGGGAGTTGGAGCAGGACCCAGGAGGGCGGGGATGCCCTCGGGCTCCCTGGGACACTAACAGACACCTGCGAGCGCAGGAGAGTGCTCCGAGCTCCCTAAGGGCTGCAGCGCGCACGGCGGGGACCGACCGGAGCAGCTCGGAGGGGCTCGGGCGGCGGCTCCGCGGAGGGGGCTGCGGGGCGGGAGCGCGAATCCCACAGCGCAGGCCCCGGGGCACAGGGCGCCGGGACACAGCCCAGGATCCGGCCTCCCCCGGGACAGGCAGAGGCCGGGAGGGCCCAGGACAGCGAGGACGTTCCTGCCCCGAGCTGAGCAGATCAGCGGCCCCGCCCCGGAGCCTCCAGGCCCTGCGGACGGAGAGCCGAGAGCCCCGAGCCCCGTAGTTCCTGCGGAGGCTGAATCCAGGCTTCCAGAGTTGCCGTAGCAACTGCTGCTGTTCCTCCTGGGGCCTGGCGGGGTAAACAACCCCCGCTGAGCCCGGCAGCAGGCAGGGGCAGAGCAGCTCCCCCAAGTGCTAACACCTGAAAATCAGCACAGCAGGCCCCTCCCCCAGAAGACCAGCTGGACGGACCAGTGATACTCCCCCGTGTTCCAATACAACTTGTTTTTGGCCACTCTGCACTGAGCAAAATGACTAGAAGGAAAACCTCACCTCAAAAGAAAGAATCAGAAACAGCCCTCTCTCCCACAGAGTTACAAAATCTGGATTACACTTCAATGTCAGAAAGCCAATTCAGAAGCACTATTCTACAGCTACTGGTGGCTCTAGAAAAAAGCATTAAGGCCTCACGAGACTTCATGACTGCAGAATTTAGATCCAATCAGGCAGAAATTAAAAATCAACTGAATGAGATGCAGTCCAAACTAGAAGTCCTAACGACGAGGGTTAACGAGGTGGAAGAACGAGTGAGTGACATAGAAGACAAGTTAATGGCAAAGAGGGAAACTGAGGAAAAAAGAGATAAACAATTAAAGAACCACGAAGACAGATTAAGGCAAATAAATGACACTCTAAGGAAGAAAAACCTACGTTTAATTGGGGTTCCCGAGGGCGCCGAAAGGGACAGAGGGCCAGAATATGTATTTGAACAAATCCTAGCTGAAAACTTTCCCAATCTGGGAAGGGAAACAGGCATTCAGATCCAGGAAATAGAGAGATCCCCCCCTAAAATCAATAAAAACCGTTCAACACCTCGACATCTAGTAGTGAAGCTTGCAAATTCCAAAGATAAAGAGAAGATCCTTAAAGCAGCAAGAGACAAGAAGTCCCTGACTTTCATGGGGAGGAATATTAGGGTAACAGCAGACCTCTCCACAGAGACCTGGCAGGCCAGAAAGGGCTGGCAGGATATATTCAGGGTCCTAAATGAGAAGAACATGCAACCAAGAATACTTTATCCAGCAAGGCTCTCATTCAAAATGGAAGGAGAGATAAAGAGCTTCCAAGACAGGCAGGAACTGAAAGAATATGTGACCTCCAAACCAGCTCTGCAAGAAATTTTAAGGGGGACTCTTAAAACTCCCCTTTAAGAAGAAGGTCAGTGGAACAATCCACAAAAACAAGGACTAAATAGATATCATGATGACACTAAACTCATATCTGTCAATAGTAACTCTGAACGTGAATGGGCTTAATGACCCCATCAAAAGGCGCAGAGTACCATGGACTTTCTTCAGAGACTTAGAACAAATTATTTTAAGATTCGTGTGGAATCAGAAAAGACCCCAAACAGCCAGGGGAATTTTAAAAAAAGAAAACCATATCTGGGGGCATCACAATGCCAGATTTCAGGTTGTACTACAAAGCTGTGTTCATCAAGACAGTGTGGTACTGGCACAAAAACAGACATATAGATCAATGGAACAGAACAGAGAACCCAGAAGTGGACCCTGAACTTTATGCTCAACTAATATACGATAAAGGAGGAAAGACGATCCACTAGAAGAAAGACAGTCTCTTCAATAAATGGTGCTGGGAAAATTGGACATCCACATGCAGAAGAATGAAACTGGACCACTCTCTTGCACCATACACAAAGATAAACTCAAAATAGATGAAAGATCTAAATGTGAGACAAGATTCCATCAAAATCCCAGAGAAGAACTCAGGCAACACCCTTTTTGAACTTGGCCACAGTAACCGGAGAAGGACAAACAGTGTATGTTCTCATTCATTTGGGGAATAGGAATAATAGCGAAAGGGAATATAAGGGAAGGGAGAAGAAATGTGTGAGAAATATCAGAAAGGGAGACAGAACATAAAGGCTCCTAACTCTGGGAAATGAACTAGGGGTGGTGGAGGGGGAGGAGGGCGGGGGGTGGGGGTGAATGGGTGACGGGCACTGAGGGGGACACTTGATGGGATGAGCACTGGGTGTTATTCTGTATGTTGGTAAATTGAACACCAATAAAAATTAATTTATTAAAAAAAAATTGGGGATGGAGGGGAATAGTGTATACCATTTTTAGGAGCCAAAGAGAACAGAGCACATTTAGGAATGGTGTTATTTAAGGCTGGGGCAGAGTGTGCAAAGACATAGGCAGTATATCTAATAAACCCTTATATATGTAGCACTCTCAAAGATTTCTAAAATAGTTTTTTTTGGAGGAAAATTATGTGGGAAATGTACATTATATCAAATGCTATCTCTAGCATATTTTTCACATTTTCTCACACATATGTATGAAAATATGTGAAAAATTCTGGAGAAAATAAAGCTTTTTGTTCCCGTCCTTCTCCCTGAAGACTACTAAAAGAAAAAAAATGCACATTTTAAGAAGGATCCTTTTTCCACCCACTCCTCCACCCCCAACCTTACTTGCTCTAGAAACTTTTCTTTGCTGACTACCAAAATCTGAAACTCAAGAATGTCTTTTGAGAGTATAAAGCTTTTTAAGATTTGTGGTGCTTTCCAGGTGCAGGACCCTTCCCTGGGATCATTGATCTGTTTGGAAGTGGTGGTGGCCTTTGTGAATACAAGGCCAGCCTCCTGGCTGGACATGGGTTTGCTGCGCTTGCTTTGGCTTATTTCAGATTTGATGACCTCCCTGAGTATTTGGATGATATACAACTCGAGTACTTTGAAGAAGCTGTGGACTTCATGCTGCAGCATCCAAAGGTGGGTCCTCATGCTTGCCTGAAGAGGAGAGGGGATAGAGCAGACCCAGGACTGGATCCAGAAGCCATACCAGAACACCAGGGGCTAGAAATATATCATGAGACACAAAAGTTCCTTCAAAAGTTACTAGGATTATTTTTTTTTAATTTTTATTTATTTATGATAGTCACACAGAGAGAGAGAGAGAGAGAGAGGCAGAGACACAGGCAGAGGGAGAAGCAGGCTCCATGCACCAGGAGCCCGATGTGGGATTCGATCCCAGGTCTCCAGGATCGCGCCCTGGGCCAAAGGCAGGCGCCAAACCGCTGCGCCACCCAGGGATCCCAGTTACTAGGATTATTATTTTCATTTCTATCCCTCTCTCTCCAATCTCTAAAGACTCCACTGTTTATTTCCCTTTAATTATTAACCACAATTCAAAGAGCTCCCCTAAAATGTTACTAGCCTTAAATTCTGGTTCTTCATCTACCACACATGGCCCAATAATCTTGAAAAAGGCAACTCTTTCTCTGAGATTCCATTTTTCTTATTCATAAGGCTAATGTAAATGTACAGATGGAGAAATTTGACTAGCAGGAGACATTTTTAGGACATTTAAATAGGGACTGTATTTGATGATATTAAGGAATCATTAATTTTGTTAAATGTAATAATGATACTGTGTTTTTATAGAGAAAGTTCTTATCTGAGACTGGAAAAAATAAAATAGTTTGGTATGATTATAGATAGAATATATACTCTGCAACTCCCTAGACTCAAAGAAACTCAAATATTCTAATGTTAAGTAATAAAATGTTCCACAATGTCTGTGGGTTAGTCTAACTCAGAATTCAGAGACTGGTCTCTTAGCAGAGCTGCTAAAGCCTAGATGGTCTTGAATTGTGATTATTGGTTAATTAGAGGAGCTAAGGCCCCAGGGAAAAACAAGAGACCAATATATCAGTTCTGCCCTTAGACCTAGGCAAGAGGGGCTTCTGTCTTGGACTTTTGTTTTAGGTGGCCACACTCTGGCCTTCCTTTGGGCTGTATCCCTGCCGACAGGGTGAGGAGTCCAAGGCACCCAGGGAATGTATCCACCTGGAACCTGTGTGCTTACGCACATGCACACGCCCACCATGCCCTTGTGATCTGGAACCCCAGAATTCTTTGCCAAATGGCATCGATCCTCCTTCTAGTCCTGTGTCTCTTCTCTGGTCTATCAGTGTGAATACACCTAGGCCTTAAACACATAGGCTTGCGTGATCCCTGGGTGGCTCAGTGGTTTAGCGCTTGCCTTTGGCCCAGGGTGTGGTCCTGGAGACCCAGGATCGAGTCCCACGTCGGGCTCCCGGCATGGAGCCTGCTTCTCCCTCCTCTGTGTCTCTGCCTCTCTCTCTCTCTATGTCTATCATAAATAAATAAATAAATATTAAAAAAAAAAAACACATAGGCTTGGGCGTCCACATACATGTGTGAGAGGCCGCTCGAGGTTGATGATGGAGCCAGGGTTGGGAAAAACAGGAAGGTGGGTAGGGACCAAGGATGGGCTGGCTCTTCCCCAGTCTACATTCCAGTACAGAGCTTCAAGACCTTCCATGCTTTCAAATCTTCTGTTATGGAGGTATATTTATCAAAGTGGGAGAAAAGAATATATTTAAAGAGTTTGTTCACTTGATTTATAACTTTTAAATATTTAGGGTATGTGGGTATAGGTCTCTGTGTGTACTCTGGACCCAATCACCAAAAATATTAGTGGAAGGCCCGTGTCCTAGGAAATCAATTGATTTGCTTCTTAGAAGACCCACTTGAGCATTGTGGATTGTTGCATGAAGAAAGCAAGCCAATGACATTTAAAAAAGCTGCCTAGAGAATATAAAATCACTGTTTATGTCCTCCATTTACAAATTCTAAGCTTGTTCTGTTTCTCTTCTACAGGTGAAAGGCCCTAATGTTGGGCTTCTTGGCTTCTCCAAAGGAGGTGACCTGTGTCTCTCAATGGCCTCTTTCTTGAAGGGGATCACAGCCACTGTACTTATCAATTCCTGTGTGGCTAACACAATAGCTCCTCTGCCTTACAAGGATATGATTATCCCCAGTCTTGGCAGTGACCCAAGGAGATATACAATTAATGAATCTGGACTTATAAATGTTATGGGTATTTGGGAAAATCCACTGGAGGAATCCAACCAGAAAAGTATTATTCCATTTGAAAGGGCCCAGGGGCCCTTCCTGTTTATCGTTGGCATGGATGATAATAACTGGGAGAGTAACTTCTATGCTCAGATAGCCTCTGAACGGTTACAAGCCAATGGGAAAGACAGACCCGAGATAATCTGCTACAAAGGAACTGGTCATTGTATTGAACCACCTTATTTTCCTGTATGTAGAGCTTCTGTACATGCAGTGTTAGGCCAACCCATATGCCATGGAGGTGAGCCAGAGTTTCAGTCAAGGGCACAGGTCGATGCTTGGCAGCGAATTCAAACTTTCTTCCATAAACATCTCAATGGTCAAAAACCTGTCCAGTCCAGCAAACTATAAAATTGTAATCATAGACCAGATACTATTAATAAAAACCGAATTCATACAACATGTGTTGGGTTTTCCAGAACACGTAGGAAACTTTTGGCAACAAAATAACTATCTCAGCTTCTTATCAGGTCCCATTGGAGTCTTTGCAACCCTGATTTCTTCACTGCCACTCCTTTCTCCCCTGAACTTTACTCACTGTATAGGCTTAATCCTGACCTCACCCACAGGATTCATCTTAGCCGTAAGTAGGTGAAATGTAAGAAGTGCCTACCCAACTCTCTGTTGCTGGCCTTGCTTTGACCTGTGTTCTGATTTTGAAGACTGAGTTTCTGTATTCGTAAGAGTTCCAAATCCTGTTTGGACTCTGACCATGTCTGAGCATTGGGAACATACCCACTTGAATCCTTTATGGAATGAACTATGCTTCTTTCTTGCCAGTATACATTTCTGAATGTGTATTCAAGACTTGTTTCTGAACCCCACTTTGAAGATTGGGGGCATTGAATTTCTTCATATGCTAAGCCATGTTTTTATTTATTTTTTTAAAGATTTTATTTATTTGTCAGAGAAAGCATGCACACACAAGCAGTGGGAGCAGCAGGCAGAGGGAGAAGTGGGCTCCCCGTTGAGCAAGGAACACAATGTGGGACGCGATCCCAGAACTCTAGGATCATGACCTGAGCTAAAGGCAGACACTTAACTGTCTGACCACCCAGGCATCCCTTTGCTTTTATTTTATGAATGCAGAGCTTTGTTTTTATTTTATGAATGAGGCCTCAATTTCTTCCTTACTGATAACGTATTCTTTACAAAAATTCAAACATTACTTTTACAAAGTAAAGCTGAGTTCTTTACAACAGTACTTGTTGTAAGCAAAACAGTGTATTGATATACTGATATAACCCAGTTTTTAAAAGATTTTATTTATTTGAGAGAGAGAGAGAGAGCAAGATGAGGTGGGGACGGTCAGATAAAGAGTGAGAAGTAGACTCTCCAGTGAGCAGGGAGCCCAATGTGGGACTCAATCCCAGGACCCTGAGATCATGACCTGAGCTGAAGGCAGACAACCAACTGAGCCACATAGGCTCCCCTATAACTATTTATTTATTTATTATTATTATTATTATTATTTAAGATTTTTATCCATTTATTCATGAGAGGCACAGGGAAAGAGAGAGGCAAAGACATAGGCAGAAGGAGAAGCAGGCTCCATGCAGGGAGCCTGATGTGGGACTCAATCTTGGGACTCAAGGATCACGCCCTGAACGAAAGGCAAATGCTCAACCGTTGAGCCACCCAGGCATCCCAATTTTTAAAAAAGGATTTATTTGTTAATTTGAGAGAGCAGGAGTGGGAGGGGCAGAGGGAGAGGCACAGAGAATCCCAAGCAGACTGGTATGGAGCCTGATGCAGGGCTTGATCCCACAACTCTGAGATCAGGACCTGAGCCAAAACCAAGAGTTTGATGCTTAACCAACTGCACCACCCAGACACCCCAACTAACACATTTTTAAGACTCTACCCTCTGGGCCACTGCCTTAATCTTTGGATGTCATGTTATACTTACCAAATTAGACTTCCTCCCAGCAGCATCTGTTCCTATCACCTTCCTGCTAGGAAGTACTGGGATCCATCTGCCTCAACTCATTGCAATGTACTGAGCACTACTACCTAGATACATAAGAGAGCAGAACAGAAGGTCTTTCCCGAGTGCAAAAAAATTTTTCTGAGACCACATCACATGGTTTGCTGGGCACATGCAAAACCTTTCACCAATTCCAGTTTATCCAAACAACTGCCCATTAGTTTTTGACTAATGAAAAGAAAGTTCCTTAGAGGTAACTTAATTTTGACAAATTGCTAACAATATGTATTGAGTGTAGTTATTCCTTATGTAGTATAATAATTTACTATAATGTGAATTCTTGGAGTGGCTGTTTTAATTCACTCCCAGGTGGTCCTGGTACACTACAGATGCCTTTGGGATGGAGGAATCACAGGAAGAAGTTATAAGGAACATGGCTTGGGGTATGAGAGAAATGAGGGCCAAAAGCTAGCCCCAGAAGCTAAGCATGAGGATGACAACTATCTCCAGGTACTAAATTTCCAGGTATAGGGACAACTCTCCACTTCAGTTTCTTCCTTACTGATAAAGTAGCCTAAAATATCCTACACTGCCTAAAGATGTTTGGTCACTTTCTCCTGTGAGTTGACTATATATCTGGCCACCTGTTTCCAAGATTTCAAAAGGAATTTCAGGTTGTTGAATAGCTACCTAAAATATGGTAATTGTGAGTTTGAAGGAAGGAAAAGGTATCTGTGAAATGAAGCCAGAAACTAGGCTAATACAGTAGTGCTTACTATGTAGTCCTATATGTTTGCCTTGACTGGCCACTTATTCAGTCATATGCTTTCCAATGGCTTATGCAAAGAAAGAAACCTAGTCAGTTACACAAAACTTAGAGTATTCCTAAAATAAAAGCAAAGCTTAGCAATCAATTTCTTCCAAAGGCTGTCATGCTAAGAAACATTAAGTGATGTAAATGGTAGTAACCTCAAGGATACCCTCACAGTAGGTATAAATTCCAGGCTCTCCTACTTATTGACTGTGTGACCTTGGGTAAGTTATTAAGCTTCCAAAGCCACCATTTCATCATCTATAAAATGAGGATAATAGTGATAATAACAAGAACTACCTCTGTGGGCTGTTGTGATTAAATTGGATAATCCAGGTGAAGCATTTAAGAAATTTATATATCTATTTGTGTATTTATTTTTAAAACATAACATTTAAATTTCATTAGAGAAAACTAATGGATTCTACAAAATCTAAGTGGGGTCAACCTGAGAGATCCTAAGAGAGAATAAGTGTTCTTCCAACTCTGAGATTCTCAGAGGTGCTGGGTTCCAGAACTTTGGGCTTGGACTTGCATTCTGAAGTTGGACCTGGTAGTCACAGATTAAATTTAATCTTCTTAGTTTATTACCCTCTTCCAGGCTTCTAGGGCCAATTACAGTTATCAACTTGATGTATACCCTTCTAGAACCATTTTTTTAATAAGTATTTTTTTTAATTTTTATTTATTTATGATAGTCACAGAGAGAGAGAGAGAGAGAGAGAGAGAGAGGCAGAGACATAGGCAGAGAGAGAAGCAGGCTCCATACACCGGGAGCTCGACGTGGGATTCGATCCCGTGTCTCCAGGGTCGTGCCCTGGGCCAAAGGCAGGCGCTAAACCGCTGCGCCACCCAGGGATCCCTAGAACCATTTTATATGCATATACGTACAAATACTTGTTTGAATGGAAAAATGTGGTTTTGTGAATCCCATGCCTTTTGCTTAGAAAGAGGAAAAGTCATGATGTATTTTTTTCCTGCATATAAAGACACCTTTTTAATAGTTATTTCAGGCCACAAGACAATAGAGATTATTTCCATAGTGTACACATGCGTAGAGCTGCCTCATCGAAAACGTTTAAACTTTAACATTGGCAGTCTTTTCTTAATCCCAGGCAAAAATAATTTCAAGAGGGAAAGGAATTTTGCTGGGAGCCTATAGTCTAGGTAAGCCTCCTTCAGCTAGGTTAGGGACTCGTGACCCCTGGTGGCCAAAGCAGGACTTTATTTTTAAAACGTTTTTCTATAGCAAGAAGCAGTTTACTTATTTATTCATGATAGACATAGAGAGGCAGAGACACAGGCAGAGGGAGAAGCTGGCTCCATGCAGGGAGCTGTACGTGGGACTCGATCCCAAGTCCCCAGGATCAGGCCCTGGGCCAAAGGCGGCGCTAAACTGCTTGAGCCCCCGGGCTGCCCAACAAAGCGGGACTTTAAGGAAGAGACCGGAGCAGCCCCAGAGGTTTAGCGCCTGCCTTCGGCCCAGAGTGTAATCCTGGAGACCCGGAATCGAGTCCCACGTCGGGCTCCCTGCATGGAGCCTGCTTCTCCCTCTGCCCGTGTCTCTGCCTCTCTCTCTCGTGAATAAATAAATAAAATATTTTTTAAAAATAAATAAAGAAAGAAAGAAGAGACCGGCCAGCATCTCCTGATCAGTAACTTCTCCCTCTTGGCCCGGGAGCGGTAGGCGGGGGATGAGCTCCTGCCTCTTTCAGGCGGTCCCACTACAGGGACCCCCCAAGCGTGACCGACCCCGGGCCCTCCTAAGTCGCCCCATCCGGCAGCCGTTTGCAGAGTGGGCGCCCCAGGGACCAGCCGCGGAGCCGGCCCTGCTGCCCCCCGGGCCAGCTGATGCCACTGGGCCCCGCCTCTCCGGGCCCCGCCCGGCTGGCCCCGCCCCACCGGTGACGCCGGGCCCTCCCGCCTGCGGGAGTCCAAGCCGCGAGGATCCCGGGGGCCCCCTCCTGCCTGGGAGGGGGGTCTCCACATCGGCCCTTCTCTCCCAGAAGGCGGAGACCCTGACCGTCCTGCCTAAGGCGGCGCTGGCCGCCGAGCTCCTGGACATTCACGTGCACGGCTTAGGCCCGGGGGAGCGGGGGACCCTGCGGGCGCCGGCGGTCTCTACCGCGGCCGCCCCTTCCACTCGGGGACGCGCTACCAGGCGGGCGGCCTGGGGAGTTGGACCTGGCCGGGGGCCGGGGGCCGGGGGCCGGGCCCGGGGTGGCCCCTTCACGGGCGTGGAGCCCATGGGGCTTCGTGGAGCCTCACGCCGGCCGGCTCGGAGGATCCCTGCTTCAACCAGATGCCGAGGGGCGTGATGAGCCCCCCCACCCCCACCTCCACCGCGCGCCGCGGCAGCCGGCGGTGCGCTGGGCCCGGCGCTGGCCTCCGCCAGGTGCGCCGCTGGTCCTCCGAGCTCGGCTGCCTGCGGGCCGCCTGCGGGGCGTCTTCCCGCTGCCCCCAGGTGCGGGAGGTCTTGAACGCAGAGCGCTGGGCCTGGCTTTAGGAGATCGACCTACGAAAGCCTGCTTGCTGTGCTAGCTAATTAGTGTTCGGAAAATAAAGCGGGCGCCTCGATTCCTTTGTTTTGTCGCCCTACACACCAGGTAGGACAGTCGCTCTCCTAAATGGCGACTGTACCTCTTTTCTGCCAGCTGCACCCCCATCCCCTTTAAACTCCTCGGGCTGCAGAGCTATTGCTTGTGAGCATCTTTGCTATAATAAGCATAAATGGCCTCTACAGTTTCTAGCATTAAGTATTTGCCTCTAGTAGGGAGAGCTTTGTGTTAATTTACTTTTCCAATTATCATTTCTTGTAATGATGACCAGATTAGTAGATACAAATCTTTCACTGGTATCTGTTCGAGCCCGATCATCACTGAAGGTCCATTACATATATTGTTCACTTTTTTATACTGGTTTCACGTTAGGATACTGATATCTTTTTGTTATTTTCTGACGTACTCGAATTTCTTTAAAACCATCATGATGAGGAAACTTGCTCATTTCATAGACCAAAGAACAATTTATTTTATAGATGAAAAAAAACTAAGGCCTAAAGTGTTTTAACCAGATCCCACAGCTAGATGGTGCTAAAATGAGGGTGTAGTCAAGTTCTTTGAGCGCCAAACTCTGACCTCTACAAACGGGCTGAGTTAATGAGTCAAAGAGTTAGGTTAGATAAGTTAAACTTGTCTGGTTTATTTTCCATGTTCGCTCTCAGGATCCTTAGAACAACTAAGAATCTTTTAAACAAGAGATTTAAAACATTTTCATAATTGGGTTTTTTTTGTTTTGTTTTGTTTTTAGGTTTTATTTATTCATGAGAGACACAGAGAGGCAGAGATATAGGCAGAGGGAGAAGCAGGCTCCATGCAGGGAGCAGGATGTGGGACTCGATCCTAGGTCTTCATGATCACGCCCTGGGCTGAAGGCCGCGATAAACCGCTGAGCCACCCAGGCTGCCCAAGGGGGGATTTTTTTTTTTTAAGAGTGTATAAGGTCTTAGCAATTTTACATACTGGGGTCAGATTCCTGAATCCAGAGAAAATAAAGAAATTCTCAGTTATTTTAATGTGGTAAGCTAGTGGTTGGAAAAATCTATTGCTGAATAATTTGAGGATCTCTATGTTACATCTTTTTCGTGGTTTTGCTTTATCCTTTCTGAAAGTAATCTTGAATCTAGAGATGCTTGAGATGTAATTTTACAAAGAGCATATCAAGAGATGCCAAGATATTTGAATGTTAAGAAAACCACCTTGTAAATATCACTACATTAATATTTACACCCAAGCTTTTACTTTGGTGGCTAGATTTGCCTTAACTTGTTTCTAGCTTTAAAAATTTAGCCTAAAACAACAACAACAAAGAAAATTTAGCCTTTGGCACTGTAATTTTAGATCTTTTAGTTTGGATTATATCTAATGTTCTTGCCTCTAACTCTGTCCTTACAGATTTATCTGGCCTTACCCCCTCCCTTTTTTTTTTTTTTTTTTTAATTTTTAAGATTTTATTTTTTTGAGAGAGTGAGATAGTAAGAGCACCAGCAGGGGGAGACGCAGAGGGAGAAGGCTTGCTCCTGGGAGCCTGACTTGGGGCTTGATCCCAGACAGAACCTTGGAATCATGACCTGACCCAAAGGCAGATGCTTAACCCACTGAGCCACCCAGGCGCCCCTTTATCTGGGACTTTTAATTGGAATAATACAGAAGACTGTATCTGAAAAATACTAGGAGGCAATTGGCTGGGAAATTCTCTTGGAATAGTGAATGAATAGCATACTCTACAATAAGAATGTTGAAAGACAAGTAACAGATCGACATTAGAAGGAAATAGTTTGACATTTTACTCCCTTTCCACTGTGAGGGAGCAATAATTTACTCTCCTCTTCAATGTCCTTCTGGCTGGACTAAAAATCAAATGAACGTGAAACAGATCAACCAGAGAAAATGAAATTAATTCTTTATGTATAGGGAATCCACACAGATATGGTAATTCCAAAGACAGGCAAAACAAGGTAAGGAGGAAAGGTTAGAGGCCTAGGACTTTCAAGGGAAGGAATGCAATTCACAGAACAGTAAGAGCAGTTGTTTGGAAATTAGATGTTTGCCCTGCCGTACAGATGGGTCGCTCAGATAAAGTTTATCTCTGGTAATAACCCTCATTCTGGAAAAGACCCCCAATTTAGATTTTTCCATGTCATTAAGGGAGGGCTAAACTTTCTCTTGAGCCCACAGGGTCTCAATTGCCTTCAGCTCAAAATAGTCTACATGCCATAGTGGCATATTCTGAGGGGAACTCCCTTGAACCCCTTCAAAGTGAAAACCACCTAAGTGGTTTATCTAGGGGTAGCCTCCCCTTGGCTCCTATGCCACACATATTGTTCATTTTATATTACACCATCATTAGACCTTTAAAATAGAATAAACTTTGTTTACTTAGGGATTTTGGTGACTTTGAATCTTAAGCTCATTGAGAACTCAAAGGGCCCTTTAAAGTTGGATTTTTTATTTTATTTTATTTTATTTTTTTTAATTTTTTTTTTTAATTTATTTATGATAGTCACAGAGAGAGAGAGAGAGAGAGGCAGAGACACAGGCAGAGGGAGAAGCAGGCTCCATGCACCGGGAGCCCGACGTGGGATTCGATCCCGGGTCCCCAGGATCGCGCCCTGGGTCAAAGGCAGGCGCTAAACCGCTGCGCCACCCAGGGATCCCAAAGTTGGATTTTTTAAATGAAGTATTGCACTTTCATAACTCAAACCCTGCCAAAACTATTTGCTTAGATGATCAGGAATTACTCTTCAAACCAAAACATTTTCCATATCTTTGGTATAAATTTTCATATTTTATTCCATTTCTGAGTGTTTTTCTCATAGGGAAAAAAGAAAAAAACATTCTTACATAGCCAAAACAGGTATCTATTTCAACCACAACAATAAACCTATTTCAGCCAAAACAGATTTTTTTTCAAGGCAAATAAGTGAATGTTTTATTAATATTTATTTTTTAAAAAAGATTTAATTGATTTATTTGACAGAGAAAGCACAAGCAGGGGGAATGCACAGGCAGAGGGTAGGGAGAAGCAGACTCCTCGCTAAGCAGGGAGCCTGCTGTGGGGCTATGTCTCAGAATCCTGGAATCATGACCTGATCCCAAGGCAGCCACCCAGGTGCCCCTAGGAACATTTGAAATAGAAAAAAAATAATCTAAAAAAATTTAAAGTTAGAAAATAATAATGTTTTTCCAAAAATATAAATTATACAATTAGAATTTGCTTTAGAAAATATTAGCTAGGTATCATAGTCCATTAAGTGTCCTGTCATCTAATCCCAGATTAATCCTCTTTCTTGGTTTATAGGAGATGGTCCTTTTCCTGGTTTGATTGATATGTTTGGTGATGGAGGATTAAATGAATCTCGAGCTAGTCTCCTGGCTTGTGAAGGTTTTGCCACTCTGGCTTTGCCATTTTTTGGCTATGAAGATCTACCTCCAATCATGAAGGACTTAAATTTAGATTACTTTGAGGAGGCAGCTAAATTTGTGCAAAGTTGCCCAAAGGTGAGTGGGATTGTAGAGAGAAATAAATGTATTTAAAACGAACTCCTTAGGGCCACGAGAGAGTGAGTAAAGACAGTGGTCCTAATGGTCTGGAAAATGTAACAAATACCTGTTGAATGAATTAATGGATAAATACATGAATAAATAAGGTATCTGATAAATACATAAATGCTTTTTCTTTATTGAGGGCTGTGGCCCCATTAACAATCAGGCTTTCTCTCTCTCTCTCTCTCTTTCTCGTTTGCCTTCTTTTCCTTCAATCTCTAGGTTAAAGGTCGAACATTGGAATGATAGGTTCTGGCTAAGGGGCAGAGTTGGCCTTTTCTATGCCTAGTTTTCTCCCAAATATAGCTGCAGTTGTGAGCATCAATGGCTGCATCTCTAACACAACTACTGCCCTTACATGTGGCAGATTTATCCTGCCAGGACTGCCTTTTAACCTGGACAAAATCTCTGCCATGGATTTAGGGGTTTATGATGTTAAAGAAGCCCTGGGAGGACCCCTTGGATCCAACTTACTGGGAAAGCCGTATCCCCCTTGAGAAAGCCAGTGTCCATTTCCTTTTTATAGTCGGAGAGGATGACAGGCTTATGCTGACATAGCTGTGAAGCACCTCGCAGAGCATGGGAAGACAAATTTCACTGTTTTAAGCTACCCTAACACTGGCCACAGAATAGATCCCCCTTATAGCCCTTTTCTCTATATCCCTGGATCCCGTGTTGGGAGTGCCTGTTTTGGGGGGTGGACAGCTGAAAGGTCATGCTGCTGCTCAGATTGAGTCTTGGAAGATCTTGGAGCTTTTGCACTTGCATCTAGGGTAAAGTCTAACAAACTAGAGAGTTAAGTTTAGCATATGCGCAGAAAGAATTAAGGGATAGATTGAATATTTTTAACATGTAGTAACTGAAATCTGGACTTCTCAGGGACATCTGTAAGCTTTTAAAAGAAGTAAGAATACTTGTCTCAAGTTCATCAGGGTTTGTAACTTTGGTTACTATCCCTGTTTCTCCATGTTTGGTTTGTTTGAGCTTGAGCTCAAGGTAGTAGCTAAGTGAAAACCAGTTTCCAGTCTGTCATTTTACTCATCCTTCCCCCCTACCCTCCGTGTTACCTGTACTTCTGAAGGTTTTTAAAAACTGGTGTGTGATAATTAGTTTGCTATTATGTGTCCCAGAGTTTATAAAACTGTTTTGGACAGGGGTGAATACATAAATATAGGTCCCTGGTTTTATGTTGAGAAGCCATTGGGCTATGATAACTTTCTCATAACAGTCAGAGGCTGGAGTGAATTCTAACAACATGACTCAGAGGTTAATTTGTGGTAGACTGAAGTCATAGAATCCTTTCTGTTGTTAATCAGGTTTTGATTTTTTTTTCTAGTTGCCACCTGTTGTAGGATCTTTAAAGAAAGTTAGAAATCCTAAAATACTTGCTTTAAAACTGCCAACCAATGACTGAGAAACCTTGATTCATTATAGTTCCTTTATCTCTGTATTTGTATTTTATTTTTTTATTTTATATTTTTTTATTTATGATAGTCACACACAGAGAGAGAGAGAGAGAGGCAGAGACACAGGCAGAGGGAGAAGCAGGCTCCATGCACCGGGAGCCCGACGTGGGATTCGATTCCGGGTCTCCAGGATCGCGCCCTGGGCCAAAGGCAGGCGCCAAACCGCTGCGCCACCCAGGGATCCCTAAAGATTTTTTTTTAAACAGACCAAAAGCATAGTGAGGGAAGAAATTGGCTTTTTATCAAATAACTATAACGAGAATAATAATCTGGGAAATTGACTATTGAAATTTGATACAATGCTTACTCTAATTTGAACCGATAGAACTTTGACTGTATAAATAGCCTTAAGAGTTAAAGACTCTCTAGGCTTTAAGTTCTTTATTTTTTTTTAATTTTATGGTCTGTAACTTTATGCTATTTTGCTCAAACTCTAATCATCTATTAAATGTGACATTTTTTTTCTTTTATTCAACCCACATTCTTTTTAGAAAATTAAAGATTCCTTAACGTGTTTGGTTTGCTATCATTTCACACTATTTTACCTTTACCTTTCTGCCAGATTTTCTGAATTTGGGGAAACTGTTTTTATAATATTTTTAACCTTTCTCTCAATTTTCTTCTAGGCCTGAAGCAAGAGCAAGTATATCCAAAGCCATAGTCTCTGGTGAACAGCTTTTTAAATCTATTTTTCCGTTTTGCAGGATTTAAAAGAACAAAAAAAGAGTTCCAGTTATAGAATTCTTTCTTTTCCTGTGTGAATGTTTTTACCCTTTGAGACTCTGTAATTCAAAATGTACTTGATGGGAAATGTAGCAAGATATTGTAAATTAATTTGCAGAGACCAGCAAATTTCTGCTTATATAGTGGTAAATCACTTATACAGAGATAAATAAGACATGGTCAAAGTTTACTCCTCCAATGACAAGGAAGAAGTAAAAGTAACATTCTGAGCAAGCATGATGATAAAATTGGTTTACTAATAATATTTCACCTTTAATGCCAGTGCCTTATGATATAATCCACAGTTTTGAGTAAAAGGCATACTCTGGTAGGATATAAGTTATGTTTGAGGATTAGATTCCCATTTCTGCCACATCAACAAAATTAGTCAAGATTTTGGTAGCCAGGAAAAGTTTTAGTTTGGAGATGTATGGAGATGTGAAGATCTGAAACAAAACAAAATACTACAAGAAAAAAGGCTGGATATGTTATGAATACCCATTTTAATTTTCTTTAATAAGCATTTAACTTTTTCCTGTTTTTTAATAAGTATGATTAAACTACCTTTTTTTTTAACTACCTTTTTCAAAATGGAATTTGTTATTTTAAAATATCCACATCACAGGAGTACCTGTGTGGCTTAGTTGGTTAAGGGTCAGACTCTTGATCCCAGCTCAGGTCTTGATCTTAGGGTCATGAGTACAAGCCCCACATTGGGCTCCATGCCAGGCATTTAAAAAACATATATTTATATTTATATAAATTAATATATATATTATATCTCTATATAGATATATAGATATATATTATCTCTCTCTCTCTCTCTCTCTCTCTATATATATATATATATATATATATGTATCTCCACATTGCAGAATAATCAGAAAACAGAGAAACAAAATGAACACTGTATAGTGTATAGTCTGCCCAGGCTCCCATAACAAAATGCCACAGACTGGGTGGGTAAAACAACAGAAATTCATTTCCTCACAGAATTGGAGGCTGGAATTCCAAAATCAAGATGCCAACAGTGTTAGTTTTGAGTGAGGCTTTTATTGTTGGCTTGCAGATGACCATCTTCTTACTGTGTCCTCAGATGGCCTTTCCTCTGTGACCACTACTCCTAATATGTCTATTCCTCTTATAAGGACAGTAGTTATATTGGATTAGGGCCCCTTCTTATGGCCTCATTGAACTGAAATGATCTCCTTGAAGGCCCTATTTCCAAATATAGTCACATTGCAGTTAGAGCTTCAGCATATGAATTTGTGTGATGAGGACACAATTCAATCTGCAGCAAACATTAGACCCTCATAATATTCTTTTTGATATATGTTATGCCTAAATATGTGTACAGTATATAATTTTTAAAGATTTGAGAGAGAGAGAGCATGCAAGCGTGCAGGGGGAGGGGCAGAGGAAGATGGAGAGGGAGAAAATCCCAGACTACATACCTAGGATGAGCTTTGCCACCCCAGATCATGACCTGAGCCAAAATCAAGAGCCAGAGGCTTAACCCACTCAGCCACCCAGGTGCCCCTGTAGCATATAATTTTAAAGAAGATTATGCAGCTATTTTGAATTATGTATTTATTCGTGAGAGACACACACACACAGAGAGGCAGAGACAGACAGAGGGAGAAGCAGGCTCCATGCAGGGAGCCTGACACGGGACTGGATCCGAGTCTCCGGGATCAGGCCCTGGACTAAAGGCGGTGCTAAACCGCTGAGCCACTCAGGCTGCCCCTATGCAGCTATTTTGTTTGGTAACTTACATTTTAAATTAGTACATCATGACTGCATGTGAATAGATGCATTTCAGCAACATCTTTTTTCCAGCAACATTTTTAAGGGAAGTATATTATTTCATTATTTGGATATTTGATAATACCAATTCTTTTTTTGATATTTCAGTTGTTTCTCTTTTTGCTATTAAAATTTTGAACAGAAATCTCCGTGTCTGATTATTCCTTCAGGATGAAGTCCCAGAAGTGGGAATGTCACCTGGGTGACAGAGGTGCATACGTTTTTATAGCTTTCAATACTATTCAATACTATTTCAGTACTATTTCAATACTACAGTATTTCAATACTATCCAGAAGGCTGTGTCAATTATAAACAACAGTGTACATATAAATGACTTCATTTCTCCATATCCCTAGCAACTCAGTATTTTACAATATTTGTCTAATTTCATAGGAGGAGGGGAGGGAGAAAAACACCTCAGATATATAAAATCAGCATTTTATTATATTTTTTAAAGATTTTATTTATTTGCGAGAGTGAGCAAGAGAGCGGTAAAGGGAGCAGCAGACTCCCCTAGGAGCAGGGAGTCCCTGGCAGGGCTCAATCCTGGGACTCAGGGGATGGTGACCTGAGCCAAAGGCAGATGTTTAACTGGCTGAGCCACCCAGGCGCCCCTAAAACCAGCATTTTATGCTTTCATTCACCTCTTGGCTCCCTGGGGGGCGCTGGGAAAGGTAACCGAGGAAATTCAGCTGAATTTAGCCTCAGTCGGACTACAGGTAAATTACAAAAGATGATAGTGAGAAGGATGTGAGGGGCAATCTGCAGGGGAAGGGAATTTTTAAAGTTATTTTATAGCGAGGTTTTAATTTTATTTTTTCAAATTTTTTTCCAGGTTCATAATTTATTGTACAAATTGAGTATCACATGATGAGTTGACATTAGTTTCTCCAAGCATGGGAACTTAACAGATGAGGTCCAAGTTAAAGTCCATTTATACTGCTTTCACAGCTGGTGTTTTTTTAGACCTTAATTTGAAGTATAAAATCACCAAAGCAGGGATGCCTGGGTGGCTCAGCGGTTGAGCGTCTGCCTTCGGCTCAGGGTGTGGCCCTGGAGACCCGGGATCGAATCCCACGTCGGGCTCCCGGTGCATGGAGCCCGCTTCTCCCTCTGCCAGCGTCTCTGCCTCTCTCTGTGTCTCTCATGAATAAATGAATAAAATCTTTAAAAAAAAAATAAAATCATCAAAGCAATGCCTCCATATGTGGCCACTACACAATTCATTCTACCTGTGAGACTAGAAGAGTTGAAATGTTTTTTGATGCCACTGAAATGGAATTGGGCATCAGTTTCTGGACCTGCCATGATTTCAATCTTGCAAAAGGTAGCAATTCCACTCGGTTTTAAAGTTTTAAACTTTAGGCAGGTACGTCATTCCAGATCAGCTGAAACTGCTTTCGATAGAAAGCATCTCCCGACCACTCGGCGCGGTTAAGCTCTCGCGTCCCGCGAGCCACAGCAGCAGCCACGCCACCGCAGCTGCGGGGAGGCGAGCGGCGCGCGGGCGGGAGGACCCGGGTGGCTGCAGCGCGGTCCCACAATGCCCCGCACGCGCCACTCTGAGGGCGGAGAGAAAGGACCGCTACGGGGGGTGGGACCCACGGAGGGCTCCGAGGAGTGCGCACGCGCACTGACCTCCGCGGGCCCTAGCAACCAGAGCAGTGACAGTAGCAACGGCCGGAATGGTGAGTACCCTCTAGGCCTCGTAGGCAAAGAGGAGATTGGAGGTAGAAAAGGGTGACGGTGGCGTGTTGAGGATCGGAGGGTCCTTGATCGGCGGAAGGAAGCCGGTAACGGACACTGGCTCCGCAGTCAGAGGCCTGAGGCGAAAGAGAAGCCCTGGCACGGGGTGACGCGGGGTGAGGGCGGCCTGGGGCGGATTGGAGGTTGGGTGAATGTGGAGGGACCCTGCCAGAGAAAGGGAGGGCAGAGAGCAGGGATTTCTCGAAAAAGAGTGGATCGGACTGGGGAAGGTGATGGAAGGCAGAGCGTGAATAAGGATATTTCTGTACGTAGAGGTGATTTCCCCCCCTGGCGAGATGGGGCGCGGGGAGCTGGTTGCACGAGTGGAATGTGTGTAACGCATTCCTAAACGCACAGCTTGGGAAGCTGTATTCCTAAACGGATGTGCCCAAGCTTCCTCTGAATGATTGTAAGCGCAGTTAGGAGGTAGCATTGTAACAGCCCACTCGGAGAGAATATACGAGGATAGCGTTTCTCAAATTTAAGTATGCCTGAGTATAGTTGGCCTAAGACTGCGCGTGGTGGAGTGCAAGTTATGAGTTTTTAATTTGATGGGGTTCAGGAATGTGCATTTCAACAGTGCTCCTCAAGCCATCCTACCTTTGGAGGGCATCCCACCACACTTTGAGAAATACAGCTACCTTGGATTTGAGACCTATCAGTGATGTATCCAATCAAAGCCCTTTATGAAGTAATGATTTTTACCTACTGCTGCCCTTCAACTCCTACTTAACATGGACACTGCTTTGCTTACAGACTTGGTAGTTCCAACTAGTCGTTTGGAAAGGGATGTTGTTGGTTGATTAGAGACCCAGTCAAAGCTGTTTAGCAATGTATGTGATTGTCCTGCCAGATGGAGATGTTTATGAAGAAGAACTATGATTAGTTGTCTTCATTTTTGTGATTCCAGTGCCGTTTAAGTGGGCAGAGATTGAGCCCAGGAAATTTAAATGATGACGAAGTCATGCCTGCCCTCAACCACAAGATTAAATACCACTCTTTTAAAAGTAGTTTCCCTCCAGGCTTTCCTTACCTTATTCCACAGGCATTTAGCTGAAAACCACTGCCAAAGAAAGTAGAAAGTTCTACTGGAACCTAGATTTATATTCAGGCGAAGAAATAATCAGCCCTAAATGATTCTGAAAGTATGAACCATGAGAATTATTGAAAATCTTCAAATGGAGAATCAGAACCAGTAACTAGACGAAGCTAACTAAGGCTGGAAACTAGTAGTTCCAGAGTCCTCCAGAAATCAGGCCCACATAATTTTTTAATGAACAAAATATTAGTTCCCAGGTCACTTGGGTGGTTCAGTCAGTTGGGCATCTGCATTAGGCTCAGGTTATGATCCCAGTATCTCTGGATCAAGCCCCGGGTTGGGCTCCCTGCTCAGTGGGAAGTCAGCTTCTCCCTCCCCCTGCCTTTGCAGCCTTGTGTTCTCTCTCTCCCTCTCAAATAAATAAATCTTTTAAAAAATATATTAGCTTTCAATGTCTTTAAATGATCGTATTCATATCAGAACTCACATTATGGCATCTCTGAAAAATCAGAAATACCATATTTCACCACTGGACACATCCCCCCCCCCATTTTTTGTATTACTAATATATGTTGGTGTAATATGATTGGTAGCATCTTTTTTCTTAATAGTACATAAAATATTATTTTCAATAATGGAATTTTAAGGTTTGAAGAAATGTGATATTAGGGTAAATATTGTCCCAAGTTCCACCTGCCAGCTGTTTTCTAAAGCCAGAGTAGAGGTTATCCTCTTTTTATGGCCAGCTTTACCCATTAAAGATGTCCATTGGTCCTTCAGGCATTTCAGTTTTTGACTCCTGCTATCTGTAGGAAAACTAGTAACCTCACAAACCAACTCATAGACAGCTAGATTGCTTCCAGTTTGAAAGTATTTTTATATGTGTCTTTTCATGGACCCGTACAGGGATTTCTCTGGGAAGTCTACCCAGAAGTGGGATTTCAGAGCCACAGGGCCTATGCATACTTAATTTCCTTAGGCTTTGTCATACTGCTTTCCAGAATGGCTTTGCTAGTTCGTTTTGTTTTGTTTTGATTTTAAGTAAGCTATACTCCTAACATTGGTTTTGAACTGCCCACCTGAGATCAAGAGTTGCATGTTCTACTGACTGAGCCAGCCAGACACCCCTGGCTCTGCTAGCTTTTACTTCCTTCAGTAATGCATAAAGATTCTACATTCTCACCAAATTTCTAATTTTTGCCAATTTGAGATGTCTTTTAGTATCCTGTTGTTTTACCCTGCATTTCTCTGATTTTCAGGGAGTTCCAATACCTCATGATATTTTTAAGTCATTTGGACTTCAGTTTCTGTGCATTCTCTGTTATATTTTTTGCCAACCTTTCCCTTTTTTTATTTTTTGAATTTTATGAGTTATTTCTATATTCTAATATTAGTCTTTTGTTGGTTTTACTTTGAAAATATCTTCTCCCAACTTTTCTGTTAACTCTCTCAACAGTGTTCTTCACTTGTTGATCTCTTGTACCATGTTAAACAGTAGCAATGATAGTAGGGATCTTTGATGTATTTGAGATCTTAGAATACTTTTAGTGTTATCTCCCAATTTGGCCCTCCTTGACTACTTTATTTAAAATAAACATACTCAAAAAAAATAAAATAAACATACTCTACACACATAGACACACATCCTGATACCCCTTACCAAATCCAGCATTTTTGTTTTTGCATTTTCTTTTTCCTTAGTAATTGTCACCTTCCAATATACTGCTTTATTTATTTATTACATATATTATTTACCATCTAACTCCTGCCATTAGATGTAAGTTCCATGAAGGCTGGGACTTTTGTTTTGTTCATTGATATATCCCAAGCATGTAAAAGAATGTTTGGTACATAGTTGACACTTAATGAATATTTGCCGAAATGAATAAATTTCTTCATTAAGTATGGAGTTTACTATAGCTTTTTGGTATGTGGCTTTTATCAAGTAGGGAATTTCCCTGTAACTTTTGTTTGAAAGCTTTTAATATCAGATATAGGGGGCACTTGTGTGGCTCAGTGGTTGAGCGCCTGCCTTCGGCTCAGGTCATGATCTCAGGACCCTGAGATGGAGTCCTGAGTCTCACCTTGGGTCCCCAGAGGGAGCCTGTTTCTCCCTCTGCCTATGTCTCTGCTTCTCTCTCTGTGTCTCTCATGAATAAATAAATAAAATCTTTTTTAAAAAAGAAAAAATATCAGATGTAGAACTTCATAAAGTACTTTTTCTTCACTTAACTGAAATAAATGTGATTTTCCCCTTTAATCCATTATTTACATTTATAGGGTTTTTTTGTTGTTAAACAATCCTTATGTTGCTGGGATCAGCCATTCTTTTTTTTTTTTTTCCGCCAGTTCCATGATTCTTTTATTTATTTATTTATTTTTATTTTTATTTTTTGTATACGTTTTATTTTTTATTTTTTTATTATTTTTTTAATTTTATTTATTTATCCATAGAGGGAAAGAGAGAGGCAGAGACACAGGCAGAGGGAGAAGCAGGCTCCATGCAGGAAGCCTGACGTGGGACTCCATCCAGGGTCTCCAGGATCACACCCCAGGCTGCAGGCGGCGCTAAACCGCTGCGCCACCGGGGCTGCCCTTTTGTATACTTTTTTACTGGAGTTCGATTTGCCAACATATAGCATAACACCCAGTGCTCATCCCGTCAAGAGCCCCCCTCAGTGCCCGTCAACTAGTCACTCCATCCCCCCGCCCACCTCCCCTTCCACTACCCCTGTTTGTTTCCTAGAGTTAGGAGTCTCTCATGGTTTGTCACCCCCTCTGATGTTTCCCACTCATTTTCTCTCCTTTCCCTTTTAATCCCTTTCACTATTTTTATATTCCCCGAATGAATGAGACCATATAATGTTTGTCCTTCTCCGATTGACTTACTTCACTCAGCATAATACCTTCAGTTCCATCCACCTCAAAGCAAATGGTGGGTATTTGTCCTTTTTTTCCCAAAGCTAACTTTTTTTTTTATAAATTTATTTTTTATTGGTGTTCAATTTGCCAACATATAGAATAACACCCAGTGCTCATCCCGTCAAGTGCCCAGCTCAGTGCCTGTCACGCAGTCACCCCCACTCCCCGCCCACCTCCCCTTCCACCACCCCTAGTTCGTTTCTCAGAGTTAGGAGTCTTTCATGTTCTGTCTTCCTTTCTGATATTTCCCACTCATTTTTTCTCCTTTCACCTTTATTCACTTTCACTATTTTTTATATTCCCCAAATGAATGAGACCATATAATGTTTGTCCTTTATTTGTCCTTTCTAATGGCTGAGGAATATTCCATTGTATACATAGACCACAGCTTCTTTATCCATTCATCTTTCGATGGACACCGAGGCTCCTTCCACAGTTTGGCTATTGGGGACATTGCTGCTATAAACATTGGGGTGCAGGTGTCCTGCTGTTTCACTGCATCAGTATCTTTGGGGTAAATCCCCAGCAGTGCAATTGCTGGGTCGTAGGGCAGGTCTATTTTTAACTCTTTGAGGAACCTCCACACAGTTTTCCAGAGAGGCTGCACCAGTTCACATTCCCACCAACAGTGCAGGAGGGTTCCCCTTTTCTCCACATCCTCTCCAACATTTGTTGTTTCCTGTCTTGTTCATTTTCACCATTTTCACCGGTGTGTGGTGGTATCTCATTGTGGTTTTGATTTGTATTTCCCTGATGGCCAGTGATGCAGAGCATTTTCTCATAAGCTTGTTGGCCATGTCTGTGTTTTTTTTGGTGAAATTTCTGTTCATGTCTTTTGCCCATTTAATGATTGGATTGTTTGTTTCTTTGCTGTTGAGTTTAATAAATAAGTTCTTTATATATCTTGGATACTAGCCCTTTATCTGATAGGTCATTTGAAAATATCTTCTCCCATTTTGTAGGTTGTCTTTTAGTTTTGTTGACTGTTTCTTTTGCTGTGTAGAAGCTTTTTATCTTGATTAAGTCCTGATAGTTCATTTTTGCTTTTGTTTCTCTTGCCTTCATAGATGTATCTTGCAAGAAGTCACTGTGGCCAAGTTCAAAAAGGGTGTTGCCTGTGTTCTCCTCTAGGATTTTGATGGATTCGTGTCTCATATTTAGATCTTTCATCCATTTTGAGTTTTTTTTAAAATTTTTTATTTATTTATGATAGTCATCAGAGAGAGAGAGGCAGAGACACAGGCAGAGGGAGAAGCAGGCTCCATGCACCGGGAGCCCGACGTGGGATTCGATCCCAGGTCTCCAGGATCTCACCCTGGGCCAAAGGCAGGCGCCAAACCGCTGCGCCACCCAGGGACCCCATCCATTTGGAGTTTATCTTTGTGTCTGGTGTAAGAGAATGGTCTAGTTTCTTCTGCACGTGGCAGGATCAGCCATTCTTGATGATGATTATTATTTACCATTGGCTTTGGAGATCTAAAACTTTCAAATCTGTGTTGAGAAAGAGGACTTATCTGGTTATGGCATCAAGGTTATTCAGCCTCATAAAATAAACTGGCAGCTTTCCCTTCTTTTCTGGTTTCTGAAACAACTTGTATAACAGGGAATATCTGTTCCTTGAAAACTTGGCAGAATTTACTTGTATAATTATCTAGGCTTGGAGCTGTAGGGAATAAGGGTAAATCCCTGATTATCTTTTTCACATTTTAAATAGTTATTGGTCTATTCACATTTTCTTGTTTTTCCTGTGACAGGTTGGCACTTTTGTGTTCTTTTTTTTTCTAGAACTACATCTTTTTCTAGGTTTTCAAACTTACTACCATATATTTGCTTAAAATATTTTATTTTTAAATCTTTGTGGTATCTGTTATTTCCTCTGATTCTATGTTTTTGTCATATAGCTCTCTTTTTTTCTCAATCAGGCTTGCTAGAGATTTAGGAACCAACTTATAGTTTTGTTAATCTTTTTTTCCTCTTAGATCTATTTTCCATTGACTTATTCCTTTGTATTTTCTTCAGCCTTCTTTGAATTTGCAGTGATGTGTTTTTTCAAGTATCTTAAATGCTTAGCTTGTTTTCTGTCTCTTATTTTTGAATAAATAAATATATTTGAAGCTATTAAGTTTCCTTTTAAATGTTATATTCTGGGACACCTGGATGGCTCAGTGGTTGAACACCTCCCTTCAGCCCAGGGCATGATCCTGAAGTCCCAGGATCGAGTCCCACATTGGGCTCCCTACATGGAGTCTGCTTCTCTCTCTCTCTCTGTGTCTCTCATGAATAAATAAATAATATCTTAAAAAGAAATAAATGTTATATTCCTCAAATTTTGATGTTTTTTCTTTTATTGTTTTACATTATAGTTTACTTTTAAACCCAAGGGTTATTTATTACTGTGTCTTTGCTTTCTAGACATAATGGCATATACAGTTGAGCACCATAGGTTTGAACTTACTGATCCAGTTATATGGAGATTTTTTTCCAACAAATACACTGAAGCACTGTAAATGTATTTCTCTTATGATTTTCTTTTTAAAAAAAAATTTATTTTAGAGAGATACAGAGAGAGAGTGCGAGCAGAGGGAGAGGTAGAGAGGGAGAATCTTGAGCAGACTGTGCTGAGCCTGATGTGGAGCTCTATCTCAGGACCCTGAGCTCCACCTGAGCTGAAACCAAGGATTGGACACTTAACCTATTGAGCCATGATTTTTAAAAAAGATTTTATTTATTTATTTATTTGATAGAGAAAGAGAGAGGGAGAGAATAATCAGGGGGAGCAGCAGAGGGAGAAGGAGAAGCAGGCTTTCTGCTGAGCAGGGAACCCAATGTAGGGCTCTATCCCAGAACCCCGGGATCATGACCAGAACTGAAGACAGGTGCTTAACTGACTAAGCCATTCAGGTACCCCCTTTAATGATTTTCTTAATAATATTTTCTTTTCTCTAGCTTACTCTTGTAAGAATTCAGTATATAATGCATGTAACATGCAAAATGTATATTAATCAACTCTTCACGTTATTTGTAAGGCTTCTGGTCAATAGTAAAGTTTTTAGTGAGTCAGAAGTTATACTCATTTTTGGGATGCCTGGGTGGCTCAACGGTTGAGAGGCTGACTCCGCTCAGAGCGTGATTGGGCTCTCTGTGGGAGTCTGCTTCCCCCTCTATGTCTCTGCCTCTCTCTGTGTCTCTCATGAATAAATAAGAAGTTATACTCAGATTTTTGACTGTGCAGGGGGAGAGGTTAGTGTCCCTAATGCCATCTTGTTGGAGGGTTAACTGTACTTTAAAATTTTTCCTTTTGTTATTGTGTAGTATTTTTTTTATGAACTCTAGCAATAATTCAAAGGATGTCTTACTTTTCTCACATTTAAATTTGTGTCATATTAAATTGAATCTAAGATACTATTGATAATAAGGTACAACAGTATTTTATGTTCTAAGAAAGAAAAATAAGTTGGAATTAAACCATGACTAGTAATTTCTAATCACTTAGAATTTTTATTTTGCACTTACTGACAGAGTTCTTTTAAAGGTAGTTAGGCACGTTAGATTTTTATCACATGTAATTCTTTGTAAACATAAAAAGAAAGCTATGTATATGAAATAAAATGGTTAATATTTTCCTAGATCATCACCACTGCCACCTGGTCACAGTAATTGTAAATTGTTCCTGGTTATACAATGCATCCAAATTTCAAAGATGTTAAAATGTAAAAGATGTAGATCTTAGAATCAATGAATCAACAAGATAAGATATATTTTAATATTAAATGTTGAAAGCTATATTTTTTGTAAACCAAGTAGAAGTGAAGTATATGGGTATTACATCATGATTTCCATAATTTCTTTGAGAGGCAATTAAATAAATCATTCTGATTTGAGGGAATTAAAATACTCTGTTTGCATATAAAGTCTCAAAGAAAGAAGTTAATCTTTTCTGTGATAGATGTTGAGGCTAATAATGATTGCATGAAAATTGAATCAACCAATCATACCAATAAAGACACTCTTGTTTCTTCTCCTTTTAAGGCAAAAGCAACAACCATCAAAGAAGCTCTGGCCAGATGGGTGAGTATATGAATTTTTACCTCTTTTAGAAACCATATAAGGAGAATTTTTGGATGGTTATTTAAATCTGACCATTCAATACAAGGAATCTTTGTGATACTGGAACTATTTAGCTGTCTTGACTGTGGCAGTGGGTATGTGAACCTATGCAAAGTGATAAAATTGTATACACTTAATAACACATACAAGCCTATTCACACTTGTGTATAAATGAGTACTAGTAAAATTGGGAAAGTCTGATTAAAATCATGGATTATGTCAATATCAATACTCTACATGTCTGTCAGCGGATAAGTAGATAAAAAATGTGTACATATACAGAGTGGAATATTATTCAGCCACAAAAGGAAGAAAATTCTGCCATTTATGACAACATGGACAGACTTTGAATATATTATGCTAAGTGCAATAAGTCAGACAGAGAAAGACATACTCTATGATCTCACTTATATGTGGAATGTAAAAAAGCTGAACTCATAGAATAGAATGATTTCCAGGGATTGGGGTGTGGGGGAAATGGGGAAATGTTGGTCAAAGGGTACAAATATCCAGTTATAAGGCAAGTTCTGGAGGTCTAATATAAAGCATGATGACTATAGTTAATAATAATGCATTATATACTTGAAAGTTATTAAGAGAATGGATCTTAAATATTCTCAGCACCAAAAAAAAAAATTACGTGAGGTGATGGATGTATTAGGTAACCTTACTGTGTTAATCATTTTGCAATATATATATATCAAATCACCTTAAACTTATACAATGGTACATGTCAATAAAGCTGAAAAAATACTAAAGCTTATATTAATGTTAGAAAGGAAACTACATTATAAAAAACATGAAATAAATATAAACTATAAATATTTTGTGTTTTAAAAATGTTTCTAAAGATTTTATTTATTCATGAGAGACACAGAGAGAGGCAGAGACATAGGCGGAGGGCAAAGTGGGCTCCCTGTGGGGAGTCTGATGTGGGACTCGATCCCAGGACCCTGGGATCACGACCTGAGCCAAAAACAAAGGCAGATGCTCAACTATTGAGCCACGCAGGTGCCCCTAAACTATAAATATTTTTAATAAAATGTTCTATAAAATTTGACCAGTTGTAATTCAGCATTATAAATAGAATTTCCATAGAGTATAGAGATGGCTTCTCAATTTCTATGCCCAGTCATAACTTTTTTGTGGCTGTTATCAATAGTTTTTAGTATAATAATGTACTTTTTGCTTTTGAAGCTGAGCTTTGAATCAAAAGTCTTTCAGGAGACTTGGAGTCTTTCCTAGGGAATATAGGGTGGATAGGATAATGATATTTGAATTCTTGGTTTAGTGTTTATAAACTTCTATGTACTTTGCATTTAAAAATTCATTTCTGGGGATCCCTGGGTGGCGCAGCGGTTTGGCGCCTGCCTTTGGCCCAGGGCGCGATCCTGGAGACCGGGGATCGAGTCCCACATCGGGCTCCTGGTGCATGGAGCCTGCTTCTCCCTTTGCCTGTGTCTCTGCCTCTCTCTCTCTCTCTCTGTGTGACTATCATAGATAAATCAAAATTAAAAAAAATAAAATAAAAATTCATTTCTGTTTAGTTAATGAAAAATCTGTTTTGTTAAAGAAGAAAAGTACATATAGGAAAAGCTTAGTATTGATTAAATTTTCTTTGAATCACGGGATCCCTGGGTGGCGCAGTGGTTTAGCGCCTGCCTTTGGCCCAGGGCGCAATCGTGGAGATCCGGGATCGAGTCCCACGTCGGGCTCCCGGTGCATGGAGCCTGCTTCTCTCTCTGCCTGTGTCTCTGCTTCTCTCTCACTGTGTGCCTATCATAAATAAATAAAAAATTTAAAAAAAAGAAATATATATATTTAAAAAAAATTTTCTTTGAATCAGATTTTAAGACTTTATTTACTTATAATAACAAGTGGGTTGCTTTTTTGTTTTGGGTTGTAGGTTCTATTTCTATTTTTTATGTTATAAACATAAATCTTTGACTTTATATTTGAAGACATTAAGCTCACTCTTTCACTGGTTAACCAGACATTTATTGAGGATCTACTATGTATCAGTTTCCCTCTCATAACTCACAAATATATGGCACAAAAATGAGTGGATGTGATCTTTTTCTTTTACCTTACTGTGTATTTTCTAGTATTGATGTGTTATGATTTGATTTTTAAACATAAGTCTTTGTGTGTCTTTTTTTTTTTTTTTAAGATTTTGTTTATTTATTTAAGAGAGAGGGATCCCTGGGTGGCTCAGCGGTTTGTAGCCTGCCTTTGGCCCAGGGCGCGATCCTGGAGACCCGGGCTCGAATCCCACGTCGGACTCCCGGTGCATGGAGCCTGCTTCTCCCTCTGCCTGTGTCTCTGCCTCTCTCTCTCTCTCTCTGTGACTATCATAAATTAAAAAAAAAAATTATTTAAGAGAGAGAGGGAGAGAGAGATAGCAAGGAAAGCATGCATGCCAGCACAAATGGGGGGAGAGGGAGAAGCAGGCTCCCTGGTGACCTGGGAGCCCGACATGGGGCTCAATCCCAGGACATTGGGATCATGACTTGAGCCAAAGGCAGACACTTAACCGACTGTGCCACCCAGGCACCCCCTTTGTGTGTCTTATATTGCTTGATGTTATAGAAAACATAGGAAAGCAAAGGAAATGGTCTCTGCACTTTAGGAGCTTCCTGTTTTGTTGGAGAGAGAGAACTAACTTTAAGTATTGATGTACTTTGAAAATATTATTGGGCAGCATATATTGGTAACTAAACTTTAAATTGTGTACATAGTACTGAAAATTTAAGATAGAATTTGTTAGTAAATTATTGTAGAGCAAATAGCTTTGACCTCAGCTGTGTTGTGAGGATATCTTCCCAAATTCTTGATATTTTGGTGTTCTGAGACTGAACCATGTATAGAAAAAGCAAGATGGGATGACAAAATAGTTGATCTTACAGATCTAAATCTGATATTTAAGAAAAGGGTGCTTAGGGACAAAGAATTCTTTCCAAGAAAATGATGTGGTTGTTGTTGTGTTTTGTTTTGTGTTTATTGATAGTCTCTTAAAGGATTTTAAATATTACAGAAATAAAAGTTATTTTCTTACTCCTCTTTTCCATTTGGTTGGGACCTAACAATAACTTATCTGAGCCTCTGAGCCAGCCATATAGAAAGCCTAGTTATTAGGGTCAGTTAGTAGGTGTCAGTAAGGAATGCACAGAATTCTAAAATTCTTTTTTTTTAAAGCTTTTTTTTTTTATGATAGTCACACAGAGAGAGGCAGAGACACAGGCAGAGGGAGAAGCAGGCTCCATGCACCGGAAGCCCGACGTGGGATTCGATCCCGGGTCTCCAGGATCTCGCCCTGGGCCAAAGGCAGGCGCCAAACCACTGCGCCACCCAGGGATCCCTAAAATTCTTTTTTTTTAAGATTTTATTTATTTATTCATGAAAGAAACAGAAAAGGCAGAGACATAGGCAGAGACATAGGCAGAGGGAGAAGCAGACCCCTTGCAGGGAGCTTGATGCGCGACTCAACCCCAGAACTCCAGGATCATGCCCTGAGGCGAAGGCAGACACCCAACAGCTGAGCCACCCAGGTGGCAGAATTATACAATTTTAATAATTGTTTTGAAATAAACATTGAAAAGCCTAAGGATATTCTGGACTTTTTTAGTTCTGTATTACAATCAGATTTCTTCCAAATTAATTTTTATCATAGGAAGAGAAAACCAGTCAGAAGCCTTCCGAAGCCAAAGAGATAAAGCTTTATGCTCAGATTCCCCCTATAGAGAAGATGGATGCATCCTTGTCCACACTTGCTAATTGCGAGTAAGTTCTCTTGTCTTTTTTCCCTTTCTTTTCAACATACACAAACTAGAAAAAAATGTGTTTATTTTCTGTGATCTTCATTTCTTTTTTTGTTTGTTTGGTTAATGTAATTCTCCCTTTGGCAAGGCTAAACATAAAAGATTACTGGTTTGTGGGACACTAATAAAGTAAACCTGTGCAATATAGTATTTTTTTACAGTAAAATTTTTATAGTGTGCCTGGAAAATAGAACTTTCCTTGTTGCTTGAAAGAAACTAAATAACACAATAAGATTATTATTATTATTCTGTTGTAAAATCTGATACTTTCTCTAATAGCAGTCAGTACTATACTTACCAGAGGCTTAAGAGATATGGTTTTAAATTTTTTTCCAAATTATAAAAATACATTTTAAAACATTTTCAAAATATAAAAAAGCACAAAGGAAAGGAATTAATATCAACCAAAACTGCACCATCTTTTGAGAACAAGTGTGAGCATTTTGATATAAAGCCTTCTAATTTTTTTCCTAATTGGGATCAAATTATACTTATTATATTGTAATTCTATTTTCCACAACTTTCAGTTCAGGTCTATATTAATTCCTCTTAACTTATTTTCTAAATATTCTGTGTACTTTTTAGCAAGGTTCTGTGGCTAATTTGAGATAATTATGCCATGATACCTTGTGACCATGCTCTCAGGTTTCAGTGTCTCTTCTCAGAGCTGTAGAATGTTATTAGTATCATTTGGGGTTCTTTCTGATTTATTCAAGCTGTGTGTTACAAAGTGTAGTGCACTGACTACCTATATAAGAATCTCCTTATGCAGGAGATAAGTCCCACCCCAAATTTATAGAAACAGAATATCTACTGCTGAAACCTAGGACTCTGTAATTATAATAAACAACTTAGACACATAATTTGTGAATCCATGCATTAGACTAATATTTGTCTTTCAAATGAAAAGGAAAAGCAAACATACTTAGTTATTGTATGCAACTTATCCTTTTTGATGACAGTAGAATGTATTATTTTTTTCAAATATTATTTATTTATTTATTTATTTATTCATAGAGACCACACACACACACAGAGGCAGAGACTCAGGCAGAGGGAGAAGCAGGCTCCATGCAGGGAGCCCAATGCGGGACTTGATCCAGGGTCTCCAGGATCACGCCCTGGGCTGCAGGCGGCGCTAAACCGCTGAGCCACGGGGGCTGCCCCCAGTAGAATGTATTATATAAAATTCTACCTCAGATTTTTTTTTGGTTTCAAAAGCATGATTTCAAAGAGCACTGTTTCAAAGTGGTCAAATATCTTTTCATCACCAAGTCATCTCAAAGGCAAACATTTGAGAAGGTTTTGTACCTAGTACCAAAGTACCATGGAAACTGCTTGGAAAGAATCATCCTATTCATATTTTTGCTGACAATCCCTTTGGGCAGATTGCCTAAACAGCAATTAAAGAATTCATTCCCAATCATGTTTTCAGATTTAAGACACTCCATTTTTCACTGGTAGTTGTTGGGAGTTGGGGATTACTAGAAAATATACAGATTTGACCAATAATTTACACTGTACATAATTGCTTTTGTAAAAACATGAATAATAATTCTTCAGATCATACCTGAAAGGATAAGATCACATGCTCTAGAGTCAGTTTTTTGGGGGTTTTAAATTTGGCTCTGCCCCTTTCTGGCAGTGTAATATTAGCCAAATTGCTTAATATCTTTGTACTTCTGTTTACTCATTTGTAAAATATGGATGATAATAATAGTACTCATTTCACAGGATTGTTATGATAGTTAAAACAGTTTATGTAAAGTACTTAGAAGAGAACTGGGCCTACACTGTGTTCAATAAAATTAGCTTTTATTATTTTTTTCATGAAATATACTAAAATAATAAATATTTTGTCAAGAAAGAAAAACTAAGAATGTGTACTTATATTCCCTTAATTTTTTTTCTTTCTTTTTTTGGTAAGTAGGCTCCACACCCAGTGTGGAGTCCAATATGGGGCTTGAACTTGTGACCTTGAGATCAAGACCTGAGCTAAGATCAAGAGTTGGATGCTCAACCAACTGAGCCCCTAAAAAAAAAATTTTTTTTAAGATTTTATTTATTTATTTGAGAGAGAGAGAACAGAGGGAGACAGAGAGGGAGAAGCAGACTTCCTGCTGAGCATAGAGCCCAATGTGGGGCTAGACCTCAATACAGGGCTTGATCCCAGTACCCTGGAATCATGACCTGAGCTGAAGACAGACACTTAACTAACTGAGCCACCCAGGTGCCCTCCCAAATTTTTTATATAATTAAATTATGAGTAGAAAAAACTTAGACAAATATATACAAACCATTAAAAGTAGTTCTCTCTGGGGGAATCTGTGGAGTGGTTAGGATTACATATGACTTTTTCAATATACATTTCTGAATGATTTATATGAGCAAATAAATATCTTTGCACATGCATATAGATAGTTCTGCTTTTTATCAAAAGGGATTATATAAAATGTATTGTTCTGCTAGGTGATTTTTTAGCTTGACCATACATCATAGACATCTTCCCAAGCTGGTATCTGGAGCCCGATTTTACTGTGTTAGTGACAGCATAGTTTTTCATTATCTATCCCTCAGTTGCCTAATTTTTATAGATTTTTCCCTATTCTTTTGCTATTACAATAATACACTTAAATAATCTAGCTTATATATCTTTTGGCATTGGTATTAGTATTTCAGTAGGGTGTATTCCTAGAAATGAATTGCTGGGTCAAAGAATACATGCATTTAAAACATTTAATAGTTAACACCAAATTACCTTCAAAAAGCCTTTTCTTTTGAATTTTATGCGATGAATACGTATTAATCTTTATAATCAGAAAAGAAGTATGAAGATTTCAAAATGAAAGACTACATACCATGTCTGACAAGGAATAAAGGATTCAGCGTAAACGTGACTGAAATATTATCTTGTATGGGCATTTGAGGAATAATTTCCAATGTACTATTTACTTATTTGTTTATTTGATACACCATTTAAAATTGTTTTGTATTAATTCAAATTTTCCCTTGTTCTTTTAAAGGAAGCTTTCACTGTCTACAAACTGCATTGAAAAAATTGCCAACCTCAATGGCTTAAGTAAGTGATCCACAGTAACAGATGGTTCTTGGATTTTCTTTTTATTGGAATAAACATTCCAGAGACACTATGTAATCCCAGAAGCTGGCACCTGTTTTAACCACAGTAATTGTCAGATGACAGAGAGAATATATAAACCATGTGTCTTAAATTTGGTTATCCAAAGAAAATTAGAACACAAGATCTAAACATTTTAAAGACATGTTAAAGCTTTTATAGAGTTAGAATTAGGTAGAAGAATTTGATTTTTTATTATATATCTTTTGTTCAAATTTGTTTTGTGTTTCATATTTATTATATTATAATTTTAATTCCTCACTATCCTTGTTTTTCTTGTGTTCCTTATCTGTGATAATTGCATTGCCACCATCCCAGTTGCCAAGGGCTCTGACTCCAGCTAGTTTCCTATGATTGCTGAAACTTGGTGGCTTAAAACAACAGTTCTGAAAAATAAAGTTAACTTTGATACCATTTTTTTATAGAGATACCTTGATTTTGGCCCGCTGAAACCAATTCCAGAATTGTGGCCTCCAAAACCGTTTTTTGTTGTTCCCGTTATTTTTTTTTATCAAAAGGGATTATATAAAATGTATTTTTCTGCTAGGTGATTTTTTAGCTTGACCATACATCATAGACATCTTCCCAAGCTGGTATCTGGAGCCCGATTTTACTGTGTTAGTGACAGCATAGTTTTTCATTATCTATCCCTCAGTTGCCTAATTTTTATTTATTTTTTTGTAGTTGTGGAGACTAGAAGTCTAAGAGCAAAGTATTGGCAGGATTGAGTTCTGGGCCTCTCTTGGCTTATGGATGACCATCTTTTCCCTTGGTCTTTTTTTTTTTTAGATTTTATTTTTATTTTTATTTATTTATTCATGAGAGACAGAGAGAGAGGAGAGAGGCAGAGACACAGGCAGAGAGAAAATCAGGCTCCACACAGGGAGCCTGATGTGGGACTCCATCCTGTGACTCCAGGATCATGCCCTGGGCCAAAGGCAGGCGCTCACCGCTGAGCCACTGGGGCGTCCCTTCCCTTGGTCTTTAATGGTCTTTCCTCTGTTTCTGTCTGTGTCCTAATCACCTCTTATAAGGGCACCAGTCATATTGAATTTTACCTAAAATGATCTCATTTTACCTTAATTACCCCTTTAAAGTTCCTGTGTTCAAATACAGTCCTATTATGAGGTACTGAGTGTTAGGACTACAATGACATGGATTTGGGGATTGGCGGGGGGATAATTTCAGTCCATAGCATGGGGTCATGTTTCAACAGTTAAAGCATTTTGCATGAATTAGATCACTCTTAAAAATACTTTGTCCCGAACATTAAATGTTTCTCATAACAGAATTTAAAATAATTCATTAAATTAATTAAAACAAAATTTATATAGCCATATATGCCTGGTATACACATGCACATACAAATACATACACACACATCATTTATTGTGTACTTACCATGGATTAAGCATTGTGCTAAATGTTTTAGACGATTATTTCATTTAAACCTGATATTCGGGGATCCCTGGGTGGCGCAGCGGTTTGGCGCCTGCCTTTGGCCCAGGGCTCGATCCCTGAGACCTGGGATCGAGTCCCACGTCGGGCTCCCGGTGCATGGAGCCTGCTTCTCCCTCTGCCTGTGTCTCTGCCTCTCTCTCTCTCTCTCTCTCTCTCTGTGTGTGTGTGTGACTATCATAAATAAATTAAAAAAAATAAAAAAAACCTGATATTCTTTTTTTTTAAGATTTTATTTTAGAGGGAGTGTGAGCAGGGGTGGAGTGGGGTGGGTGGAGGAGCAGAGAGGGAAGAGGGGAAAGAATTTCAAGCAGACTCTGCTGAGCACAGAGCCTGACACAGGGCTCTATCTCTTGAGAATGAGACCATGACCTGTGATGAAACTAAGAATCTCACCTGACTGAGCCACCCAGGTGTGCCAATCCTGATATTCTTTTTGTTGTTGTTGTTAATTTTAAAAATTTAAATTCAATTAATTAACATATAATGTAGTATTAGTTTCAGAGGTCTAGAGGTCAGTGATTCATCAGTCTTATATAACACCCAGTGCTCCTTACATCACATGCCCTCCCAAATGTCCAGCACCCAGTTACCCCCTCCTCCAATCCCCTCTCCTCCAGTAACCCTCAGTTTGTTTCCTATGATTAAGAATCTCTTATGGTTTGTCTCCCTCTCTGATTTTGTCTTATTTATTTTTTCCTCTCTTCCCCTATGATCCTCTCTTTGTTTCTTAAATTGCTCATATAAGCGAGACCATATGCTTGTCTTTCTCTGGATAACTTATTTCACTTAGCGTAATACACTCTAGTTGCATCTATGTCATTGCAAATGGCAAGATTTCTTTTTGATGGCTGAGTAGTATTCCTTTGTGTATATACTTCATTATCCATTCATCTGTCAATGGACATCTGGGCTCTTTCCATAGTTTGGCTATTGTGGACACTGTTGCTATAAACATTGGGGTGGAGGTGCCTCTTTGGATCACTACGGTTGTATATTGTGGTGAATACCTAGTAGTGCAATTACTGGGAATTACTGGGTGGGAGGGTCCAATCCTGATATTCTTATAAGTTAGATATTGTATTTCCTCATTTTACGTATGGTGAAACTGTGATTCAAAGAGGCTTGGTTGCTTTCCTAGAGAGCTGGGATCAGAACTCAGTTAATTGAATTTGTTTTTATTTTTTTTTATTTTTAAAGATTTTTTATTTATTCATGAGAGAGACAGAGAGAGAGGCAGAGACACAGGCAGAGGGAGAAGCAGGCTCCATGCACTGGGAGCCCGATGTGGGATTCGATCCCGGGTCTCCAGGATCGCGCCCTGGGCCAAAGGCAGGCGCCAAACCGCTGCGCCACCCAGGGATCCCTTGAATTTGTTTTTAACTATTGAATTGTGGATGTTGTAAAACAGTACAATCTAATAGAGCTATCTGCACCTCCCAATATGGTTGCCACAACCCACATATAGCTGTTAAACTTTTGAAATGTGGCTAATGTGATTGAGAAACTGAATTTTAAATTGTATTTAATTTTAATTAATTTAAATTAAATTATTAATTGTAATTAAATTACGTGGCTAGTAACTGCCATATTGGACAACATAATCACAGAGGTTACATTGTGAAAACTAAATGTAGAACTTATACATAAGTAATCAACATTTTTTAAAAATTTTTATTTACTTATGATAGTCACACAGAGAGAGAGAGGCAGAGACACAGGCAGAGGGAGAAGCAGGCTCCATGCACCAGAAGCCCGATGTGGGATTCGATCCCCGGTCTCCAGGATCACGCCTTGGGCCAAAGGCAGGCGCCAAACCGCTGCGCCACCCAGGGATCCCCTCAACATTTTTTTAGAATAGAAATTAGGTTTCTGGGCAGCTCAGGTGGCCCAGCGGTTTAGTGCCACCTTCAGCCCAGGGTGTGATCCTGGAGACCCAGAATCAAGTCCCTCGTCGGGCTTCCTGCATGGAGCCTGCTTCTCCCTCTGCCTGTGTCTCTGCCTCTGTGTGTGTGTGTGTGTGTGTGTGTGTGTGTGTGTCATGAATAAATAAATAAAATCTTTTTAAAAAAAAGAAAGAAATTAGGTTTCCTTTATTTTGCTAGAAATCTTTTTTTTTAATTTTGAAAAATAACACATGCACATGGTTTTATGCAAAAACTTTAAAAAGGTTACAATGGAAACTAAGTTTTCCTCTGATCATAAAGCAACCACTGTTTCTTTCTTTTTTTTTTTAAGATTTTATTTATTTGTTCATGAGAGACACAGAGAGGAGGGTGTGCAGAGACATAGGCAGAGGGAGAAGCAAGCTCCCTGCAAGAGCCTGATGAGGAACTCAATCCCGGATCCTGGGATCAGGACCTGAGCCACAGGCAGATGCTCAGTCGCTCAGTCCAGGTGTCGCACAACCACTGTTTCTATTTTTTTCCAGAAATAAAGCCATCCTTTTAGAACATACAAATAAGCATTTTTAAAGCAAGTCACAATCTAATTATTTAAAAGATTGAAAGCAAAAGATTTTTTAAATACTAATTCATTTGATTTCTCTTTTAATCCTCTCTGGAATGAGGTAGGCTATACATAAATATGTTCCTATTTTCTAGTGTGAGTCCTTATACTATAGTAGATTTGAAATATATATGCCTACAAACTTAAAAGTTCAAATCTTCTTTACTGGTATTTTATCCCTGAAATATTTTTACTAGCCAGCAATTTAAAACTATACATTCAAAATAGCTAACGATTTGTAAATTTAGTATTGTCATGATATGAAATTATAGTTGTATGTTACCTTAGTAATAAATAGGTTAATCTCCCACTTGAATACCACTTTTTATTAATACAGCCTTTCTTACTCATTATATAAGTATATTTATTATATAAAATTTATACTTTATTATACTAGATTTATAACAGTTGTAATATGATTCTCATAAACAAAAAATTGTTTTTTTTCCACTGCAGAAAACTTGAGGATATTGTCTTTAGGAAGAAACAACATAAAGAACTTAAATGGACTGGTACGTTGTTCTTTATTTCTTTAAAAAAACATGCACTTCTTTTTTTAATATATGGGTAATATTTGTCCACTGCATAAACTTTACAAAATAGAAAAGCAACTATAAAAGGTACCTATAGACCTGTGCAGTTTAAATATTGCTAACTTTTAAAAAAAATATTTATTTATTTGAGAGAAAGAATGTGTGCAGAGGGAGGGGCAGAGAGAGAGGGAGAGAAGGTCACAAACAGACTCCACCTTGAGCATGGAGCCAACACGGGGGCTCAACCACAATCCCAGGATCACAACCTGAGCCAAAACCAGGAGTTGGATGCTTAACTGACTGGGCCACCCAGGTACCCCGTAAATATTGCTAACATTTCGATGGTTACCTTTCTTGCCTTTTTTCTATTCTTTGATGGGTATGTAGAAAATGAAATCATACTATACATATTGTTTTGCATTTCTTTTTTTTCACTTCACATATGTGAAGATCATTTTTTTCATGTCATTCATTCATTTAACAAATTCATTCAATATATCTCCTGAATGCCTACTTTAAGCCATGTTTAAACTCGTAGGAGTTTTCAGATTTTTTTTTTTCAGATTTTATTTTTAAGTAATCTCTACATGGGGCTTGAACTCACAACCCTAAGATCAAGAGCCACATGAGCCAGCCAGGTGCCTCAGTTTTCAGAATTATTAAATGCATTTTCTCTTAGTTTGACCTTCATCTTTTTACTTTATTTGTAGTTGCCAAATGGAGTTTTAAAATTTGTCAAATTTGTATGTCAAACTTTATGACTTCTATGTTTTGTATCTTATATAAGAGGTCTTTACATCTAGATTATAAAATTATAAAAAAATACTCCTGTATTTTCTTCTAGTACTTCTATAGGTTTTTTTTTTTTTTAGTATAAATTTGTAAAGTTTGTATCTTTAATCAATCTGGAGTTTATTTTTGTATGGTGCATGAGGCAGTTATAAAACCTTATTTTTTTCTTTAAATGGTTAAGCATATATTGAAAAATCTCCTTTTCCCATTGTAAATGCCACTGACTAAACTCTGTGTATGCATAGGTTGGTTCCTGGATGGCCAAGTTTCTTTCTATTTGTTGTTTTACTTATATATTCCAGCTCCAATATCATGCTACTTTAATTTTCTTTGTTTGTTTGTTTGTTTATTTATTTATTTATCTTTTCTTTAACTTTATAATATGTTTTGATATTATTTGAGTAAGTCCTCTTTGTTCAAAATGTTTGTTGGCTCTTGAACATTTACTCTTCAAGTAAATTTGAATATCAGTTTATCAAGGTCATAAAAATAAATTTCCTTTGGAAGTCTTAGAATTATATTGAATTTATGGATTGATTTGGAGAAAATTGATATCTTTGTAATAATGAGACTTCCCTTACAGTCAGATTTATTCAGATTTTTTATGTCTTTCACTATAATTTTATAGTTTTAATTCCTGTAAGGCCTGTATACTTCTTACAATAATGTATTCCTAGGTAGTTTATAGTTTTTGTTTCTTTTTTTTTAAAGATTTTATTTATTTATTCATGAGAAACACAGGAGAGAGAGACAGAGGCAGAGACACAGGCAGAGGGAGAAGCAGGAGCCTGACATGGGACTCGATCTCGGGTCTCCAGGATCACACCCCGGGCTGAAGGCGGTGCTAAACCGCTGAGCCACCCGGGCTGCCCTAGTTTTTGTTTCTATGATGAATGAGGTAATTTCTCTCTAATCACTTCCTGTTTATAATATAAAAGCTATTTTTTTTGTATATTTATCTTGTAATCAACTACCTACAAATAGTTCTTCACTTTATAAATCAGATCTTCCTAAAGGCTTCTGAGCAACATTATATTATCTAAATGTATTACTTTATGTAAAAAGCAAACAATAATAACAATAATCATCATTTTATGTCGTCAAAAATGGGGTTTTACAGCACTTCATTAAGCTCTTCCCAGTCCTTTTACTTCCATTATAATACTACTTACAGAACAGGCATTTATTTTTTTGTTTTCAATACTCATAATGGTTTGTTGACCTCAATGAAGCATAAACTTTAATAGCTGAAAGGGATCTTAGAGAACTTCTTGTCCAACCTCATTTTTTTTTCTTATCTTTTTTTTTTGTGGAAAAAATACACGTAACATGAAATTTACCATGGTAACCATTTTTAAGTATACAGTTCAATAATATTAAATATATTTGCATTACTGTACCACCATCAACACCATCCATCCCCAGAAGTCTTTTCAGGTGGTAAAACCCATTGAGCAATAACTTCCTTGACCCCTCCCCTCAGCTCTAAAACCCCCATTCTACTTTCTGTGTCTATGAATGTGACTACTATAGTTCCTCATGTAGATGCAATTATACAGTATTTGTCTTCATGTGACTAGCTTATTTCACTTAACATAATGTTCTCAAGGTTCACTGATATTGTAGCATGTATCAGAATTTCTTTCCATTTTAAGGATGAATAATGTTCTATTGTATGTATATACCATATATTTTGTTTATCCATTCATCCATCGATGGACACTTGGGTTGTTTTCTACCCTTTGACTATTAGAAATAATGCTGCTATTCAAATTGGCAAAGAAGAAGTCAAACTCTCCCTCTTCGCCGATGACATGATACTCTACATAGAAAACCCAAAAGCCTCCACCCCAAGATTGCTAGAACTCATACAGCAATTTGGTAGCGTGGCAGGATACAAAATCAATGCCCAGAAATCAATGGCATTCCTATACACTAACAATGAGACTGAAGAAAGAGAAATTAAGGAGTCAATCCCATTTACAATTGCACCCAAAAGCATAAGATACCTAGGAATAAACCTAACCAAAGAGGTAAAGGATCTATACCCTAAAAACTATAGAACACTTCTGAAAGAAATTGAGGAAGACACAAAGAGATGGAAAAATATTCCATGCTCATGGATTGGCAGAATTAATATTGTGAAAATGTCAATGCTACCCAGGGCAATTTACACGTTCAATGCAATCCCTATCAAAATACCATGGACTTTCTTCAGAGACTTAGAACAAATTATTTTAAGATTTGTGTGGAATCAGAAAAGACCCCGAATAGCCAGGGGAATTTTAAAAAAGAAAACCATAGCTGGGGGCATCACAATGCCAGATTTCAGGTTGTACTACAAAGCTGTGGTCATCAAGACAGTGTGGTACTGGCACAAAAACAGACACATAGACCAATGGAACAGAATAGAGAATCCAGAAATGGACCCTGAACTTTATGGTCAACTAATATTCGACAAAGGAGGAAAGACGATCCACTGGAAGAAAGACAGTCTCTTCAATAAATGGTGCTGGGAAAATTGGACATCCACATGCAGAAGAATGAAACTAGACCACTCTCTTGCACCATACACAAAGATAAACTCAAAATGGATGAAAGATTTAAATGTGAGACAAGACTCCATCAAAATCCTAGAGGAGAACACAGGCAACACCCTTTTTGAACTTGGCCACAGTAACTTCTTGCAAGATACATCCACGAAAACAAAAGAAACAAAAGCAAAAATGAACTATTGGGACTTCATCAAGATAAGAAGCTTTTGCACAGCAAAGGATACAGTCAACAAAACTCAAAGACAACCTACAGAATGGGAGAAGATATTTGCAAATAACATATCGGATAAAGGGCTAGTTTCCAAAATCTATAAAGAACTTATTAAACTCAACACCAAAGAAACAAACAATCCAATCATGAAATGGGCAAAAGACATGAAGAGAAATCTCACAGAGGAAGACATAGACATGGCCAACATGCACATGAGAAAATGCTCTGCATCACTTGCCATCAGGGAAATACAAATCAAAACCACAATGAGATACCACCTCACACCAGTGAGAATGGGGAAAATTAATAAGGCAGGAAACAACAAATGTTGGAGAGGATGCGGAGAAAAGGGAACCCTCTTACACTGTTGGTGGGAATGTGAACTGGTGCAGCCACTCTGGAAAACTGTGTGGAGGTTCCTCAAAGAATTAAAAATAGACCTGCCCTACGACCCAGCAATTGCACTGTTAGGGATTTACCCCGAAGATTCAGATGCAATGAAACGCCGGGGCACCTGCACCCCGATGTTTCTAGCAGCCATGTCCACAATAGCCAAACTGTGGAAGGAGCCTCGGTGCCCATCGAAAGATGAATGGATAAAGAAGATGTGGTTTATGTATACAATGGAATATTACTCAGCCATTAGAAACAACAAATACCCACCATTTGCTTCAACGTGGATGGAACTGGAGGGTATTATGCTGAGTGAAGTAAGTCAATCGGAGAAGGACAAACAGTGTATGTTCTCACTCATTTGGGGAATATGAATAATAGTGAAGGGGAATATAAGGGAAGGGAGAAGAAATGTGTGGGAGATATCAGAAAGGGACACAGAACATAAAGACTTCTAACTCTGGGAAATGAACTAGGGGTGGTGGAAGGGGAGGAGGGCGGGGGGTGGGGGTGAATGGGTGACGGGCACGGAGGGGGACACTTGACGGGATGAGCACTGGGTGTTATTCTGTATGTTGGTAAATTGAACACCAATAAAAATTAATTTATAAAAAAAAAAAAAAATAAATAAAACTAAATTAGTATTCAAATGAATAAAACATCACAGACATCTTCAAAAGTTATCCTATCTAAAAGAATTTCTATCTAAAGCGAATTGCTATAATTTATAAGTAATTAAACAGTTTTTCAGTAAATCAGTGAAAGAGTAATAAATTCAGCAAATTGACTTTTGAAGAATTGATCAAATTGGTTATGTGAAATTGATCAAATGGCTATTGACTGAGAGTCCTCACGTGCACATGTAAAACAAAACTAAGTGGCAAAACCTGGAATTGAGACTAAATTTTCTAATCCATGTTTAGTCAGTATTTTTCCTGCTACCTCACACTTTCTAAATTGGAGACATGGGATGGATGGAGATGCAGTGAGATGAATGTATCCAATACACTTTAAATTATTTGAAGACAGATTCCCCTTTTCTGAAACACATATTAGGATATGTTAATTAGGTCCTTGGGAAGAAGATACCAGAATATTAGATGAAGGAGTCTGGTTAAATCACAAAATTCTGATATGAGTGCCAGGATAGACTGATTTTAAAGGTTTTTTTTTTTTTTTCCTTTGAAATGGTTGTTTCTTCTACTCAGAAAGTTGAAACTATGATGAATTGTGGGAGTTGGGATGGCACACAGACTAACTCAAGCCACTTCCTTCTCAGCTTCCCACTGGTTCCACCACTATGGAAAGTGCATTAAAGGATCTTTATCCAGGGTACGCTTATTTTCTCTGCAGTCTTTAAAGGGACAGTTATCAGGACATAGACCTAGGCCCCACATTCTAGATGTTACAATGTGGTTGTAGGTAAATTATTTTGGGATAAGAGGAGATTGAGCATGTAATTGATCCTGCCTAGCATTTTTTTATTTTTAAAGGCAGGAAGGGACAGAGGGGGAGAGAGGGAGAGAGAATCCCAAGCAGGCTCCATGCCCCGTGTGAAGCCTTGACTCATGGCTATATCTCACATATCTGAGATCATGACCTGAGTCAAAATTAAGAATCGGATGCTTAGCTGACTAAACCACCCAGGTGCCTTTCATTTTTTTTAATAAACAGAAATAATCATAACATTTCGTCCTATGTCTATAAAAGAAGGAAGAGTCTTTGTACCACCATTTATTATATCTAGCATTTTAGGAGCCAGTATGATCTTTATACCATAATGGAAAGACTATGGGTTTTATTTTTTTATTATTTATTTATTTTTTTAAGACTATGGGTTTTAAACGAAATTTTATACATCAGAAAAATAAGAGGAATTGATGAATAGATGGTGGATGGATAGTTGTACAGATATGTGATATGAAAAAGTAAAGTGTTAATGGTAGAATCTGGGTAGTAGATACATAGATATTTGTAAAATTATTTCAACTTTTTGCATGTTTGAAAGTTTCCAGGGATGCCTGAGTGGCTTAGCAGTTGAGTGTCTGCCTTTGGCTCAGGGTATGATCCTGGATTCCTGAGATCAAGTCCCACATCAGGCTCCTTGCATGGAGCCTGCTTCTCCTCCCTCTGCCTGTGTCTCTGCCTCTCTTCCTGTGTCTCTCATGAATAAATAAATAAAATCTTAAAAAAAAAAAAAAAAAAGAGGGCAGCCCCGGTGGCTCAGAGGTTTGGCCCGCCTCCGGCCCAGGGCGTGATCCTGGAGACCCGGGATCGAGTCGGGCTCCCTGCATGGAGCCTGCTTCTCCCTCTCCCTCTGCCTGTCTCTCTCTGTCTCTCATAAATAAAAAAAATTTTTTAAGAAAGAAGAAAGTTTCCATAGTAAATATTGAAACAAAAACCCTGAAATTTAGACCTAGCTCTATTATTTGATGGCATTGTGATTGAAATCAAATAACCCACTTTGCCTATCTTAAATGTTATAAAGATCAAATCATATAATGTATAGGGAAATAATTTGAAATTATACCATTCAATAAAAGTGATAAACTAGTGCTATTATTTCCCCCCTTTGGTAATTTCAGTAGCTATTCTTTGTTCAGATCAGTTTGAAGAGAGGAAGAAAAATGTCTACTTGCCTTTTTATTTTTTTTAATTTTTATTTATTTATTTATTTATATTTATTTTTTCTTTCTTTCTTTCTTTATTATTTATTTATTTATTTATTTTTCTACTTGCCTTTTTAATGAGAAAAATGTCCCACACAGTCGTCAGCTCTCCTGCCAGTGGACAGGGGGTTTCAGTTCTCTCTGAAAGCCATTGTCTTTATGTTTATAAGAAAGGAAAAAGTTTCAAAATGAGCTTGTAAAGCAAATTGCTCTGTTTTTCAGGAAGCAGTAGGGGACACATTAGAAGAACTGTGGATCTCCTACAATTTTATTGAGAAGTTGAAAGGGATCCATGTAATGAAGAAGTTGAAGATTCTCTACATGTCTAATAACCTAGTGAAAGACTGGGGTAAGCTGGCTCTTTGCTAACATTCTACCTTCTGTTTCTAGAAAATAGCCCAACAGAGAACAAGATGCAAAATGGGGACATTTCTTTCTAAGCATACAAGGAAATAGCTACAGGAGTTCCTATCTTTCAACTGAATGCTTGAAATTTACATTTAAATATTTATTTTAAATGATTATCATTGAATAGATCCTGGTCTTATTCATTATGAAAAAAATTAAATTACTGTCCAAAGGCTGAATGGAATCATTTTTTACCCTGCCCCCTGAATGGAATCATTTTAAATTTAATAATTCTTGGGTGGAAGATGTATTTGCCATCTACATTACTTTGCTTTTTTATAATACATTATTCATTCAGCATATACTAAAGCCCTCTTAAGTGTTATGATCTGTGCCACCCTCTTGAGATACATAGTTGAATAGGACACTGACCCTGCTTTCAAGGAATTTACAACTTAGTGGAAAAGAGTAGTTTATAAGCGAATAATTATAAAACTGTGTAATGAGTTCTTCCATAGATGTATGAATGCATTGTTTTGAGAATTCAAAGATGAGGGGCACCTAGGTGGCTCAGTGGTTGAGCATCTGCCTTCGGCTCAGGTTGTGATCCCAGGGTTCTGGGATCGAGTCCCACATTGGGCTCCCTGCAGGGAGGCTGCTTCTCCCTCTGCCCATGTCTCTGCCTCTCTCTGTGTGTCTCTCCTGAATTAATAAATAAAATCTGGGCAGTCCCAGTGGCGCAGCGGTTTGGCGCCGCCTGCAGCCTGGGGTGTGATCCTGGAGACGGGGGATGGAGTCCCACGTCGGGCTCCCTGCATGGAGCCTGCTTCTCCCTATGCCTGTGTCTCTGCCTCTCTCTCTGTGTGTCTATGAATAAATAAATAAAATCTTTAAAAACCAATCAATCAATCAATCAATCTTGGGATGCCTGGGTGGTGTCCCAAGCTGAGTGCCTTTGGCTCAGGGCGTGATCCCAGAGTGCCAGATCAAGTCCTGCATTAGGCTCCCTGCGTGGAGTCTGCTTCTCCCTCTGCCTGTGTCTCTGCCTCTCTCTGTGTCTCTCATGAATAAATAAATAAAATCTTTAAAAAATAAAAATAAATAAATAAAATCTTTTTAAAAAAATTCAAAGATGAGGGGCACCCGGGTGGCTTGGTCAGTTAAGCTTCAGACTCTTGGTTTCAGGTCAGGTGGTGATCTCAGGGTTGTGAGATCGAGCCCTGCAAGCTCCGTGCTCAGTGGGAAGTCAGCATAACACTGTTTCCCTCTCCCTCTGCCTCTCCACCCCTCTCTCTTTCTCTCTCTCTCTCAAATCAATCAATCAATCAATCAATCTTAAAAAAAAAAAAAGAGTCCAAAGATGAGGGGCGCCTGGGTGGCTCAGCCAGTTAAGCTTCTGATTCTTAATTTCAGCTCAGGTTGTGATCTCAGGGTGGTGAGATCGAGCCCTGTGACAGGCTCTGCACTTAGTGTGGAATCTGCTTGAGATTCTCTCTCTCTCTGCCCTCCCCCACTCACTCTCTCTAGTTCTCTCAAATAAATAAATCTTTTTTTTTAATTTTTTTTATTTATTTACAATAGTCATACAGAGAGAGAGAGAGGCAGAGACACAGGCAGAGGGAGAAGCAGGCTCCATGTACCGGGAGCCTGACGTGGGATTCGATCCCGGGACTCCAGGATCGCGCCCTGGGCCAAAGGCAGGCGCCAAACCGCTGCGCCACCCAGGGATCCCCACAAATAAATAAATCTTTAAAAAAAAGAATTTGAAGGGTATCCCTGGGTGGCGCAGTGGTTTAGCGCCTGCCTTTGGCCCAGGGCGCCATCCTGGAGTCCCGGGATCAAATCCCACGTGGGGCTCCCGGCATGGAGCCTGCTTCTCCCTCCTCCTGTGTTTCTGCATCTCTCTCTCTCTATCTATCATAAATAAATAAATCTTAAAAAAATATTTAAAAAAAAGAATTTGAAGATGAAGGAATGGGTAGAAACAAAAGGAGTTTGACTTAACCCACAGCATAGAGAAGACCTATCACTGGAGAGCAATATGTTGTTCTTTGTGATTCTGAACCTCATCTCCCTTTCTTATCCCATCTTTAGGCTAGGAGAAAGGTAGAAGAGGTATGTCTTCTTTTCCCCTCCCTTTCCATAATGCCTTCAGAGAATGACTTCATATGGTATAACTTCCCTTACTTCCTTCAAAATCTTAAACAACAAATTGTTTTGAATAGTCACGAACTGAGGCCTAGTGATACTGGAATTCAACTCCAAAAATCGTAACAGAGAAGAACTTGCCATTTTAATATGGAATGCATTCTTTGTGCTTGTAGCTGAGTTTGTGAAGCTGGCGGAATTGCCATGCCTGGAAGACCTGGTGTTTGTAGGCAATCCCTTAGAAGAGAAACATTCTGCTGAGGGGAACTGGATTGAAGAGGCGACCAAAAGAGTTCCCAAACTGAAAAAGCTGGATGGTGAGTGACTCTGGGCCAGCTTGGGGCAATGCTTTCTAAGCATAAGAATTGAATTTGTGACATGGAATCATGAAAAGGAGCAAAACTAAAAAAGAAATAGGTCATCTCTAATCTCAAAAGCCATTTCATTCCATAGGAAATTTTATGGTCCCGGTTTGGGCCAGGGTGAGATGAAAACCTCCTAGGATACCTAGACTGTATATAAGATCATCCCTAAGCCAAAAACTTTTTTGTACTTCATAATTAAGTTTAATTTTTGTATTATATATTTTTAATTTAAATTCAATTAATTAACATATAATGTATTATTAGTTTTAGAGGTAGAATTCAGTGATTTATCAGTCTTATATAATACCCAGTGCTCATTACATCACGTGCCCTCGTAAATGTCCATCACCCAGTTACCCCATACCCACATCCATCTACCCTCTAGCATCCCTCAGTTTGTTTCCTGTGATTAAGAGTCTCTTATGGTTTGTCTCCCTCTCTGATTTCATCTTGTTTTATTTTTCCCTCCCTTCCCCTATTATCCTCTATTTTGTTTCTTAAATTTCACATATGAATGAGATCATATAATTGTCTTTTTCTGATTGACTTATTTTGCTTAGCTTAATATCCTCTAGTTCTTTCCATGTCATTGAAAATGGCAAGATTTCTTTTTTTTATGTCTGTGCAATATTCTATTGCATATATAAACCACATCTTCTTTATCCATTCATCTGGGCTCTTTACATAGTTTGGCTCTTGTGGACATTGCTGCTATAAACATTGGGGTGCAGGTGCCCCTTCTGATCACTACATTTGTATCTTACTAGTTATACCTATTAGGGCAATTGCTGGATAGTGGGGAAGCTGTATTTTAAACTTTTTGAGGGACGTCCATACTGTACTCCAAACTGGCTATACCAGTTTGTATTCCCACCAACAGTATTAGAGGGATCCCCTATCTCCACATCCTCGCCAACACCTATCATTTCCTGACTTGTTAATTTTAGCAATTCTGACTGATATGAGGTAGTATCTCATTGTGGTTTTGATTTGTAATTCCCTGATGCCAAGTGATGCAGAGCATTTTTTCATGTGTCTGTTGGCCATTTGTATGTACATCTTCTTGGAGAAATGTCTGTTCATGTCTTCTGCCCATTTCATGATTGGATTATTTGTTCTTTGGGTGCTTCTTAATTGTGGACCAATCAAAGGAACATCAGTACAGCCCATTCTGACCAAGCATCTCATCTGTATGAGCCACTCTGTGCAGGAGGCAGTTCAATTCATCTTCACTGTCACCCCCTAGGAGGAAAGACAGGGTGCAGGGAAGCTGGACAGCATATTGTAGATCCCACAGTTAGCCACCTGTGCAGCCAGCACTGTAGCCCTGCTTGGCCTGAAGCCAGCTCTTCCCCACTTTGAACCTTGACACACCAACAGTCTGAAAGAGGCAGCCATATGACTTCTTATTAAAGACCAAGTCAAGTGCAACAGAAGAGGAAGAGGACCCACTCCGTGCAGGGAGTACTGCCAAGGGGTTCTGGGTACATGATCCCATTTTAGCCTCCAAGCTTCCTGGAGAGAAGTGCTGTTCCTGTCTTTCTGAGGTGCATACTGAGACCCAGAAAGGTCTAGTGAATTGCCAGAGGGCACAGAGCTTTGCACACTCTCTCCTTTACCACCCCTTTCAAAGCTTCAGTACACAACCCTTTTATCCACCCCAGATTACTGCAGTGGTTGTTTTTAAATGGGGCTGTACCCCTAGGGAGGGATATTTTAGAATCTCTGGGGAGAGAGAGAAGCAGTCTCTAGAGTTTGAATAAGTTTCACAGGTGATTCCAATATGCCTCCCTGGAAGATACGTGCTCATCTGTCCTCCAGTTGAGAATTATTGATGTGAAAAGCTCTTAACTATCCTTTTTCCTACACCAAGAAAATTTTAACAGCTTGATTGAAGTTTAATTAAACAATTAACTGCACATATTTAAAGTGTTTAATTTGATATATTTTGATATACATACACACCTCTGAAACTGTTGCCACAATTAAGATAGTGAACATATGATGGTGACTATAGTTAACAATACTATCTTACAGCAACTTGAAAGTTGTTGAGAGTGGATCTTAAAAGTTTTCAGCACACACACAGACGCACGCATGTAAGGTGATGAATGTATTAACTAACATTGTGGTAATCATTCCATAATATATATGTATATCAAATCAGTTTATACCTTTAAACTTACACAATGCTATCTCAATCATAGTTCAGTAAAGCTGGGGAAAAAAGGTAATAAACATATACATTCCCCAAAAGTATCTTTGTGCTTCTTTGTAATCCTTCCCTCCTTTTTCTTGCCATCATCCCTCCCAAGGCAATCATTGATTGCTTTGTCTCTGTAGATTAGTTTGAATTTTCTAGAGTTTTATATCAATGGAATCATGCAGAATGTTCTTTTCCTTTTTTTTTCTGGATGCATACCTAGGAGTAAATGACAGTAAATTTTCTCTTGTGAGGTGGTACAGGAATAATTGAGAAGAGGCAAACAGGTTTTGTTTTTAAGATTTTATTTATTTGAGAGACTGACAGCGTGAGAAAGAGAGCACAGGCAGGGCAGCCCCGATGGCTCAGTGGTTTAGCGCCACCTTCAGCCTAGGGCATGATTCCGGAGTCCCGGGATTGAGTCCCATGTTGGGCTCCCTGCATGGAGCATGCTTCTCCCTCTGCCTATGTCTCTGCCTCTCTCTCTCTGTGTCTCTCATGAATAAATAAATAAAATCTTAAAAAAAAAAGAGAGAGAGAGAGAGAGCACAGGCAGGGTGGAAGGGCTTTCCACTGAGCTGGGAGCCCAACAACCTGGGGCTTGATCCCAGAACTCTAGGATCATGATCTGAGCTGAAGGCAGCCGCTTAACTGACACCCAGCAAACAGGCCTCTAAGATACTGGTAATGTTCTGTTTCCTAAATTGGTAGTAGCTATACAATCATTGGCTTTGTTACTTCTTAAATTATTTATATTGTATTTGTATGAATATTTCACCATTAAAAAAGAAATAGAAAATAGAAAAATGGGAGATGGACATTAGAGTCTTGGACTTCAGCTTTTTTAGGTTTGGGTTGGAGTCTAGAAACTATTTGAAATCATTTGTCTTTACTTTAAGGATTGCACAGGAAGTAAGACCCTTCCCTTGAGTATGGAACAGATCTCTCATGTAGACCTTGAATAGACTAAGCCATATTATAGCCTTTTGGACCAAGTATTGACCTCAGGCCAATCTGAGCAGCCCCTAGGAGAACCAGCTTGGTCTGTCCTAAGAGTATACACCAGAACAGAGACAGCTACAGCTGCTAACTTGCCTACTTTTGCTCCTCTTCTGTTGCTTATAAGCAAAACTGAGGAATCTTAAAAAGCTAAAGTGAAAAAGGCAATGCCAAATATTAGTGGGATATGGAGCAACTAGAACGCTCAGACCCTGACAGATGGTAACATAACTTGATATAACTACTTTGGAAAACTGGCATTATCTATAAAAGCTCTACATACATATCCATTGTGACCCAGCACTTTTTTTTCCTAGCTATATACCCAAAAGAAAAGGATATATATGTTTACCAAATGACACATGAGAATGTTCATAGCAGCGCTATTTTAATAGCTATGAATTGGAAACAACCTAAATACCCATCAACAAATGACATATTCATACCATGTAATATTAAACAGTGGGGTGCCTGAGTGGTTCAGTCAGTAAGCATCTGCCTCCATCTCAGGTCATGATCCTGCAGTCCTGGGATTGAGCCCTACATTGGGCTGCTTGCTCAGCAGGGAGTCGGCTTCTCCCTCTGCCCCTCCCCCTGCTCATGCACTCTCTTTCTCTCAAATAAATAAATGAAACCTTTAAAAATAAATAAATAAAAATAGTAAATAGCAATAAGAATGAATGTACTACAAATTTCACACAGTATAGATAAATCATACAAACATAATGTTGAGCAACAGAAGCCAGACACAGTGTATATTATACCATCCCATTCATATCAATTTCAAAAACAGACAAAATAACCTATAGTGTTAGACATTAGGATAAAATATATCTTTTGTAGGGGGATAGTGACTAGAAGGACACCTGAGGAAGTTTTTGAGGTTCTAATAATGTTCTGTACCTAATCTGGTGCTAGTTATCAGATATGTTCATTTTGTGTATGTTTATCAATCTGTACACTTAATGCTCTGTGTACTTTGTATGTTATACTTTAATAATACATTCAGTCTCCCCCTGTGAAAAGATGCTTTGGGTAATACAGAGAGATGAACATCTGCTTGCTGCCATAAAGAATATAAATGTTCATTTAGGAAGGATCACAGAGGAAGAGGCACTGGAGTTGGATCCTAATTAAGGGCGGGGCTTAGATGGAAGGAGAGTTTGGGGGGGGGGGGATATTCCAAAATGGAAGAACTCTGTTGAACAAGGGTCCAGAGGTAAGAGTGTGTAAGGTGAGTTTGGGAGACAGTGAATTGATTGATTTAGCTGGTGTAGAACGTGAGGAGTTAAAACCAAACAGTGAATTGGGTCAAATTGCGGGCAGGCTTGTCTCTGCCTCTTTCTCTCTCTCTCTCTGTCTCTCATGAATAAATAAATAAAATCTTAAAAAAAAAAAAAACTTAAAAGAAATTGTGGGCAGGCTTCAAATACCAGTGCTCAGAAACAAGTGGCCTTTGGCCCAGTGATAGCCTGCAGATGTTTTTTGTTTTCTGTGCTCTGGTTCTTTTTATTTTTTTTCAAATTTGTCTCCATTTTTTGATATTTGAGAGAATAGCAAAAATTCAGATTTTTGGCAACACTGGGATTGCAAATTTTATGTGAAAAATGAAGACTGTGTTTAACATACAAAGTTTTTAGTGTGTATAGGGCTTTATTTTTCTGCCTGGCACTTGTAGGTATTTTATTTGCAGCTATACATTTGGGAAGCCTAATATTCTTAAGTACTTATATTAATCCATTTGGAGAATTTCCCTGAAAGGCTTTTTGGATAATTTGAAATTAAAGAGATTATTATTTTATGAGTTTATTTTTATTATGGCTCACTTCTTAGCATCTCATAGCTACTCAGGTTAACAGAAAAATATTTTCATTTAGAATTTTTTTAAATTTATTTATGATAGTCACAGAGAGAGAGAGAGAGAGAGGCAGAGACATAGGCAGAGGGAGAAGCAGGCTCCATGCACCGGGAGCCTGACGTGGGATTCGATCCCGGGTCTCCAGGATCGCGCCCTGGGCCAAAGGCAGGCGCCAAACCGCTGCGCCACCCAGGGATCCCTTCATTTAGAATTTTAACAATCTGGGACTCCTGGGTGGCTCAACAGTTGAGTGTCTGCCTTTGGGTCAGGGCATGATCCTGGAGTCCCAGGATCGAGTCCCACATCAGGTTCCCTGCATGGAGCCTGTGTCTCTGTCTCTGTCTCTGCCTCTCTCTGTGTGTCTCTCATGAATAAATAAATAAAATCTTTAAAAAAAAATTTTTAACAATCTGCTGAGAATGACCAGAAATAATTTTATTTTTCATTTTAGGTACCCCAGTAATAAAAGAGGAGGAAGAAGAAGATAACTAATGCCATGTTTTCTGCTTTGTGTTAACTTATTTAAATGTCATAAGAATAATAGATAAGTTTTGTATAATTGTCTATTTTAAAGATTCTCTGTGGGGCAAAGGTTCTTAAGATAAAACAAATTTCTCATTCCTACCTTTTTTTAAACCTATTTAGTGTTTCTCACCCCAAACAATAACACCAACTTCATATATTCTAGTACTTTTTTTTAGAAACTCAAATTGTCAATTTTTGTCTTCAGTCCCAGTTATGTACTGTGTGGCCCCATCTACTGAAACTTTTATAGACCAGTCATTTTTAACAACAAAGAACAACAAATACAGTTCTTTATTTAGTTTGTTTAGGGTTTCTTTTTTTTGTTTTTAAGACCAGGCATTTAAATATATATATTTAACTTTTGAATCTGTAGACCATCTTTCCTGAAGGTCCATGTCCTTATGACTCAGAAGCACAAATGTGTCATGCCTTTGGTTCAGAAGGCAGCATGGTGACAGGAAGAGTTCCTCTTAGAAGAAATACAGAGCAGTCCTAGAACCAAGACTCCCAAAGTCCAACTGCAAAAGCCGTGGTGAAAAAAAGAAAAATTAATATCTTGGAGGCCTTATAGCCCATGTTATATTTACTTATTTGTTTTTCCAAAATGTGTGCATCTGTCAACTGGAATTTAGGTTGTGTTTACACACCTGGCCACTTGAGTCATTGTGCACAGTGAGTAGTTAAAATGACTGTCATGATGATTCCTTTGACCAGTATTGTGGTCATGTTACCCATGTGGACCTGATCTTAGGCACACTTTTTGGTTTATGATCCCTTATATGTTATATAAGGAAATACATGTAAACAGTAGTTATATTTGAATTCCTAGCCTAAATGTTGGCCATTCATATATATCAAAATTTTCTCTAATAACTTTGTTCTGTTGACCCTCATGTTGGGAGAAGTGATTGCTATAAATAAGGATATAGAATTTAAAATATTGCATCTGATACCTTTCAATAGATTAAATTTAGAATTTCAAAATATATTTTTAGAATGCTTCTAAGTTAGCTCTTAAAATGAATTATGTAAGTGATTGTGGAGGGAAAAGAGAAGAGATATTTCGTTATGGGATCCCAGGCAAAGGGCAATATTTTTGAGGATTGCCTTCTCTATGAAGCATGATAGGTGATTTAACCTCAAAATTGCAAAGCAATAGTTGGACACAGAGGTTAGAATTTATAAAGAAAAACTTTTTGGAAAGTATGAGATATAGTAGTCAGTAACCAGATAAGTTCATAGCAGGCCATGACTGAATCACTGACAGATTGGAGAAAAGAAGTCAGAGGCGCTCTGCCAAATTGTGCCTAAAGTCCCTCAACCAGAGACTGATTCTTATTTCCCCATTTACCTTGTATAAAATCAGTCAAAGAGGGGAGAGTCATTTTTTTAAAAAGGTGATTGCATAAATAGTCCTGGGTTTCAGAAAACTTCAGCTATCATTTAAGTAGGAATTACATGATTTCTCTGAGTCACTCTGATCTAAGGGGACCACTGCTTTGACAATCAATTCTAAATACAAACAGCAAGAGGAAAAACTAGTCCAATACTTTTTTTAGCTTCTTGTTAATTCTTCCTCATAATCTGATAGGAAGAAATTTTTACTCTGGCTTAATATTCAAAGCCTTTGGGTATTTCTTTTGTGGACTATAGACAATGAGTATTCCCCTTGGTGATGTTTAAGTCCCCAAAAGTAGGAGGGAGGATGATCTTCTTGTAGTTTGCACTTCATCCAGTAGGCAAGCCTGAAGCCATTTTGCTCTGTATGGATATATTTTTCAAAAGTTACTCTGGAAGTGAATGTAATAGGGAAAGGATGACTTCATATTGAATCTATAAAGTGGCTTATGATGTTGGTGTTTGGATTTCTGAATTCTATAATATAGAAACTCATTTTCTTTGTTTCTCTTTGTTTCTTAATGTCTTTTAATCACTGATAGTTCTCAGAGAAGTGTAAGGTGCTTTTCTGTGTCCATTTCACACAAAATTCATGTTTAGTTTGGCTCAACAAATATTTGAATGACTTCTGTGCATCCCTTTAATGGAATTAAAGCCAGAATCCATGCCATTAGAAAATGGAAGATAGGCTGTATGAAGTAAGTTCAGAACATTCTTTCTAATCATTCCTTAAATCATCTTTTACTGTTGCAAATTTAGCTGATATTAAATGCCTTTGGCTTATGGATTAGATACTTGACCTACTTGGAATGGATTCTCTCTGGGCTCCTGGTTTAAAGCATTTTGTCATTTTTAGTGGCTCATTAAAATTTCTTCCACTATCATAATAATGGTAGAGCTCTAGAATCAGTTCAGTATTTTAATTTTTCACAGGTAACTTGATTTTAGTCTACAAAGAAATTCAGCTTTGCTGTGTTCCCTAACTCTAAGCTTATGGGTATATTACCTGGTCAGACCTTGAAGGGTTTTTGTGTTCTTTGTTCATAGGAGTTTGTTCCTTTAAACCAGAGTTTCTCAATCTTGGCACTATTAACATTTTGGATTGGATGATGTTGTTCTGTGTATTATAGGATGCTTAGCACCATCTCTTCTACTTACTAGATGCTGGTAGAAGCCCCTGTTTAGTTGTGACAACCAAAATTGTCTTCAGACACTACTATCTGTCCCCTCTGATGGAGGGATAGGAACAAAGCTGTCCCTGGTTAAGAACCAGTGCTTTTACTAACATTCCTTTTGTCCAGGGTGCATTTATTTTCACTCTGCCATATATGCCACCTGAGTTGAGAGAAGGTGATGTATTTAATAATCATGGGTGGAAGGAAAATGGTCCTTGGTGTTTTGCTTTTTTGTAATGCTCATTTTAATAATTTTCATATGACATTAGAAACTCAGGGCTGAAAGGTTCAACTTACATTTTTCAGCAGGGTCTCAACTTTTATTTCTTAGCATTCTTGCTTATCTTAGGACAGTGATTATTAACCTACCTCTCTCTTACTATAACAGAATTCAACTTTATGATAGATTTTTCTTTATCTCTGAAGCTGAACATTTTGAGTATGCTTTTAAATAATAGATTATTCTTTAAATGTTCATTCTTTAAATGTTCATTCATTGTCCGCAGATGCATAGAATTTTCCAGACTGTAGCAGTCATTAAATGCAGAAAGATATTGTATAAAATTTGGTAATCATATATGAAAGTTAGCTGGTGTCGGCACCAATTTTGAATGTGATCAGAGGAATGTCTGATCATGATAATTGGTCACTAACTTGGTATGGTTACTCGGAATGGTTATAAGACATTTAAAAGTGGTTCTTGTGTGGAAAAAAGAAATTTTGACTTGAATAGATGCTTCTTCTTATACCTTTTACTGGTGGTCTGGAGTAACGAGGAGTAAGAAATGAATCTTAACTCTTGGCTTATTCTCAGAATTGGTGATGTGTAAGTGGAATTGAAGATTGTTATCTCTGTGACTCAGAATCTTCCACCTGGGTTTTTCTTAGGATTAAATGGAAAAAGTATAGGGTCTAGAAAAGTTGGATTTAATCATTAACTTTTAAAAATTGGTGTGTGTTTGGGGGGAGGGTCAAAGTATTGATCATATGAGTAGTTAGTATCTCTCTAACTGCAGTCTGCCAGTTTGTGAAGACCTTACATTATAAGTATTGGAAAAGGGAGAAAACTAACGCTAAACCAAAAGTTATCTTTTAACTGAAATTAATTCCTTTGGCACACATTTTCTTTATTTAGGCTGCTTAATGTGCCTGTGAATAATTAAATATAAAACAAGATTCAGTGTAGCAGAGTTGGCGCTTTTGACACAGCTAATTTGGTCATATTCCTTTATCTTCATTCTAGCATGAGGTTTTTGTTTTTTTGTAAAACCATAAAATAGGTGCAATAAAAAAATAAAGGGTGTGTTTTTTAAAAAAAAATTACTGAACTTTTAGAAATCCCACATCTAAATCTCTATTCCTGCCTTTTTATAAACCAGTGACGACAAAGGAAGAAAACTGAAAGAAAAAATGAGACTGAGTCTTAGTTTTTTCTAAACTAAGAAAAATTTTCTCTTGCCACTTAGGGAAGTCATAAGTGGATTCTAGTTAATTTCCCATATTGGGCAGGTAGAGGGGAACCAGCCAACCAAATTATGACCCAGCAAATTTAACAAGGGGGTGGGGGAGAGTAAAGTATTTTGCAGTAGATTTGCACTTTAAAATTATGAACTGGATGTTGGTAGAAAGTACTCCCAAAGGGCAGATGGGTAAATACCTAGCCTGCATGTGGATATTAGAGAATCAAACTTCATCCTTGCTCGTTCTAAGCCCACCTGAGCAGTAGTTGTCTGTACATAATCAGAGTCAGGATTTCCCTATTTCCCTCCTTGGTGTCATCTTCCATGTTTGCTACATTGACAGTCATCCCTCTGGGGAATGTGTCAAGTAGAATTCTCCTACTCAGAATAGAAACTTTGAGTTAACTTTCCCACATCTAGATTTGAAAAAGGAATTTAGATGGTTAAATTAAGTTATGGCTCATGTTACAAGGGTGGGAAGTTCTTTGCTTCTTTGATCTGCAGGGTACCTGCCTCTGAGGTGCTACTGCCTAGAGGGATCAATTCCATCAAAAGACTGGTGAGTTGGTAGCTGTAGTGAATATACATATAGCTAGCTACTTCTCCCAGGGTGTCAGTCATGATAACGAGCATCATTCCAGAATCTTTGGCTTCTAGAACCAACTCCATTCTGAAGAACGTTTTAACATCTATTAATACTTTGGTAATAATCTTTTATATGCAGGAATTTTGTAGCATGACTTTATGACTAAACTTATTGTGTTAAATTATTTAGAAATGTTGAGTTTCTGAATGTTATTTTGTGAGACATGTTTTAAAATAGTAATAAATTGTGTTATTTTATAAAAAATTATTTTGTATCTTTTTTGGTTATATTGATTTTAGCTAGTACAGAGCAACCATGTGAACTTTCAATGACATTTAATTCTGAAGAAATTTGGTCTTTGGATCAAACATTCCACACAGCTTGTGAGCATGTGTATGAGAGAGATATGGAGAGAGACCGACTCATCTTTTTGAGTTTTTTTTCCCTGTAATTCACTACCAATGACAGTCTCCTCTCCCAGCTTTGTGAGTCTTCACAAGTTCTCTGGGCACTATTTCAATGATTAGTACCCTGGAGAGAGTGCTTCCCAGGACTGCAAGTTACTATGCACTTAACCATTCCTAGTTCTCTCCTCACTAGTAGTATACGAGGTTAAAGCTGGTTGATAGGCCCCTGATGTGAGGTCTGGAATAACATGACTTCGGCCAGCCCCTGTGTAATACACAAGAAACAGGAAGAGCCTAGTAAGAGGTGTACCATTACACATTGTCTCAGCAGTATTCTGTGCTATCGGCCGAATATAATTTTGGTCTCAGAATGAGACTGTAGTGCAGTTTATTTCTAATTCTTTATTCCACAATTCTTTGGTTATAAGGATGTTTCTTGCTGCTGTCCTCCTTTAAAAAGCAGATTTTAATTTCTGAGCCTATAAAGAGAAAACCTTAATTCAGATTAGAAACAGCTCATTCTGGGTGGCGCAGCGGTTTGGCGCCTGCCTTTGGCCCAAGGCGCGATCCTGGAGACCCCGGATCGAATCCCACGTCAGGCTCCCGGTGCATGGAGCCTGCTTCTCCCTCTGCCTGTGTCTCTTCCTCTCTCTCTCTCTCTCTGTGTGACTATCATAAATAAATAAAAATTAAAAAAAAATGTTTTAAGAAACAGCTCATTATTTTTAGTTCACTGTTTTCTAGAATAAAGGATGTCTAGAATCATGACAATGTATATCATATATATATTGTATTGAATATAAATGTATGTATATGTAGATATATAATTGTTATATATAATAAAAAATACTAAGTGATAATCCTCCTTTCTAAAATGCAGTCAACTCTGCAGCTATAAAAAAGTATATCCCTATGTACAGATATAGAAGGATGCCTATAATATTAGGTGAGAAAGATTAAGAACTCATTATTACGAATGTAATATGTGTGGAATGAGAATGTGTGTAATCATGTGGTGGCTGGTTGGTGTGAGGTGGTAGTGGGAGTATGTGCGAATGTGTACATGGAGAAGCGGGAATGTACGGATGGGGTGGGACACGTGGTGTATGCGTGTAGTGGGAGGAGAGAGTATGTTTATGATGGAGTGTTGTGGGGAGAAGGTGGGAGTGAATGGGTACAGGTAAGATTCTGAGAAGTGAGGGGGGTGCTCTACCCAGTGCCATGCTGCCATGCTGATGGGAATGGAGGGGGAAGCTATGTGAGTTAGGGAGCGGGGGAATGAGGGGGTAATGTTTGTTGGGGGAAGCAAAGACTTGCCTATCTGTTGTGAGAGTTAAGTATGTGGAGATGTGTGTGTTGAGAGAAAATTATGAGAGTGGAACAGACATGACATGGGAGAGGAGGACATGAGTGAGTATACAGAAAAAATCTGTTAGAATTTATACCAGTATTAGCCTTTATAAATAATTTTTTGCCTTACGATTTTTAAATAGGTTGGTTATAATTTTAAAGCCTTAGTAGGGGGATCCCTGGATGGCGCAGCGGTTTGGCGCCTGCCTTTGGCCCAGGGCGCGATCCTGGAGACCCGGGATCGAATCCCACATCGGGCTCCCGGTGCATGGAGCCTGGTTCTCCCTCTGCCTGTGTCTCTGCCTCTCTCTCTCTCTGTGACTATCATAAATAAATAAAAATTAAAAAAAAAACATTGTAAAAAAAATAATAAAGCCTTAGTAGGGGAAAACCCCACTGAACTCAAGTTCATATAACCACTTCTGGATTTACTAGGTTCTCAAGACAAACATCTTTAGTCACTGATTCTGTGCAGTCAAGCCTGTTTTTGAACTCTCCCTGTTTATATCCTCTTAATATAAAATGGCTGCTATTATATGGACTTGCCTTTGTACTGTTAGGAAATCCTGATAAGCACTACTCACAGATACAGAGACATTCTTAAAAGTCTTTATAACACATCTATGGACTTTTCTGAAATATCTAGAAAGGCTCATTTCTGGCCCATCCTTAACTGGAGTCCTATAATAATGAGGAGAGGGTGTCTCCTCACCTGTCCTTGAATTACTTTAAAGGCATATGCTTTTTTTTTTTTTAAAGTTCTCTAAGCAACACAGCTTCAAGTGAGAGTGATATTTCCTTGTTATAACTTGGAATTTCATTTCATTGGCTGCTTTTAATTATAAACATGTTAAAATAGGTTTTGGTTTGAATAATGCAGTGTTCTAATAAGTATATGAGTTACCTACACATATGATATATGTTTTTTAAGGATACTAAACCAGCAGATACTCTGGCAGAGTAGTGAACTTTATTAAACAGTTTTAATTTCTGAATAAAGTGAATTAAATCGAAACTATTTACAGAAATTCCTAAAATCACAGGATACTATAGACCAGTAGCATCCGTGCCAGAGATTTACTGTTATTAGTTAATTCTAACAGCAAATAACAGTCTGACTCTTCATACCTCAGTGCTTAGAGGCATGTCCCTCCTGAGCTGGAGGGGAGGGGATCTTTGTATAGTCCAGGTTACCATACAGGGATTCCTTTTATGACAACTGCTTAACTTCTCATTGGTTGTCTCAGAGAGACTTACTCATGTAGCTCAGTAACTCCTGTACTTAACAGACAGGAAAGTTCCAGAAACTTTAAGAACAAATTCTGAAAGACCTTTATGAGCAAATGGTGAATTTTTTTTAAGCCACAGCTTCATTGTCTTCGTCGAAACAGGATGATTATTTTTTTTTAATTTTTATTTTTATTTATGATAGTCACACAGAGAGAGAGAGAGAGAGGCAGAGACACAGGAAGAGGGAGAAGCAGGCTCCATGCACCGGGAGCCCGACGTGGGATTCGATCCCGGGTCTCCAGGATCGGGCCCTGGGCCAAAGGCAGGCGCTAAACCGCTGTGCCACCCAGGGATCCCATGATTGATTATTTTAAATTCTTTTTTTTTATTAGCAACTTCAAGTATAACAACTGAAACTGGAATAAGTGTTTATTTTCTATTAATAAAAATGAATTTTGACAAAAAAAATAAAATGGCTGCTATAAATCGGAAACATTCATTTTAAACAGGTATGAGAAATTATTCCTGTAGTAAAACAAACATTTTTAGCTGAAAAGGGATTTGAAAGGGGAGAAAAAGCATTGCTAGATAACATCCTGAGCCCCATTTCAGGATTTCCTAACTTTTTATAGTAAGTTAATATTGACTTAGGTCTGTTTAGCCTTCTAATATTTGCCTTGTAGAAAACATGCAAAAATTGAATACATTGAAAGGTTCTGTAATTCAAACTCAAATAGTATGCTATAAGGTTAAAGATACAGTAACTGGTTATATTTTTTTTTAAGTGACACCGGGAAATCTTCCTAAGAAAAGAGAATAAATATAGAGCTTAATTACACTGAAATTTTATATATGTGTCAAAAAAAAGACAATAGAATTTTTAAAATACTTTTATTCATATACATGTATTTTGACAACTTCAAATTTAGAACACTTAGAATCAGCATGAACAAGAACTACCATTCAATGACAAGGATTTGAAATGGGGGAATAGATACTGTAACTGGTTCTTATTAATCTCCCCATGCAACAAGACACTCCCTGTGTCTTGTACAGAGAAAAATTGATTCACACAATTCTAGAATTGCAGTATTTTTCTAACATCCCATTCCATAGTCTCAGAATACTTTTCAATTAAAATGATCCAGATGTTTCGAGATGAAAAATGAAACAATTTGCTTTGTAAGGTTGAATAAATAGTATCTGAGTCACATTTCTTTCCATTAATATAAATTAGGGAAAAAATTAGGAACAATTTACTGTAAACACAAAAACTATTCACGATATTAGTAACAACGGCTCATATTTTTACCCAACACTTCCTGTGTTTGCCAGGCCCCGCGCTAAAACATCTGAACATGCAATTTCACAATTATCTCAATGAGAAGTGTCAGGGATTCACATGGTTTTTACAACGGATGATTGCCACAATGACAGCTGGCACTGAGCACTTGTGTACAAGTCTTTACCTGGCATTGCAGCGAGTACGACTCACTTGTAGCAGCTCAGGGTGCTCATTTGCACGATTGTACTAATGTTACATGAATACTCAGGCCTGACTCCCTACCCCCACCCCCAAAACAGCACATGGCGGAAGTCTTTACTACTAGGGACACACCTGTAAGAGCACGGAGACAAGGAAAGCAGCTGCGATCTAGATGTGCACTATCGCCCGTTTCCTGGGCCTCAGAAGTGCCCCTCCAAGCCTAACTGCAGGAGGGCGGCCTCGGCCTCCTCCTCCTCCTCCTTGGCCTCCTCCTCGCGGATCTGCACCAGCAACTGGAAGAGGTTAGGGGCAGGCCCTTCCGCGGCCCCGGTCAGCCACAGCTGCCTTCGGATGGCCCCGCTGTGGTTGGCCCCGGCAATGACCTGCTCCAGGCGGGCCTGGTTCACGTTATCTTTATCTATGGCCCCCTTCTCCACCACCTTCTGCAGAAGAGGCTCCAGACGAATGACATACGCAGATAACTTTTCTCCCGGGTTCTGGTAAGTGTTCAGAAATCTGACCTGCGCATCCCTAGAGCTCTCGACGCTCCCAAACACCTGCTCAAGCGCCTTCAGGCATTCGGCAGTGGTTATCGCAGGGTTGTTCGTCTTGAGGATGCGGATGACATCAGCGGCGGGGCCCCGAAGACTCTCCATCAACCGCCGCCTCTTTTCTACATCAGACACCTGCCACTCCTCTATGACCTCATTAGTGTGCTCCAGCCAGGGATCAAAGGTCTCCTCCCCAGGCCCCGGGATGTCCCTCCCCGAGAACAGCGTCAACTTCTTGTACCATATGGACTCAACAAGAGGCTGAATAACGTTATCTAGAATATAGTTTAGCATCTCTGCTGGCATATCTGGACCCGGGGCCGGAGTGGGGTTCTGAAACCCAAGGACGCGGGCAACATCTTGCACGGTCCACCCCTCTCTCGCTAGGAAGAGGTGCAACCTTTCTAAAAATTCAGCATCGGAAGTCGGGGGTTTAAAGACCACTTTCCAGACACCTCCTTTACCCGGCATCTCCCTGGGGATCGCGGCGTAATCGACAGCGCCAGTGAGCTCTAACAAGGCTGCTTTCGCATTCTCTTCCCTCCAAAACATCCTCCCAAGCACTCGATAGGGCACCTGGGGCATCGCAGCCTGGAGGGTCTCTTCGATTTCAGCCTCATCACAGTTCACTGGGATCCCCCAGACCAGCAGGGCTCTCTGGGAGTTGACATCCATCCCCCGGCACCAGTCTTCCAACAGCGTCATCGCCATTCCCCCAACTAGCGAGGGCCCCAATTCTACAAAGACGGATTAGGCTGTGGCTCCCTGCGCTCTAGGGCTCAGGACAGCAGCAGACACTCCCCCCAGCCCCGTGGGCGCGAGGGAGGCAAGCTTGACGCAATCACAATTAACAAACGACACCAGAGTCCTGCCCTCTTCCTTCGCGGCCCCCAAAGGCAGTCCGCCGGCTGGTCCCCGCAGCCAAGCCCCGGGAGGCTCGGGCAGTCGCCTCACGCGTCCGCCGCCACCCGGCGTCTTCGGTCGGGGCCCGCGGCCCGGGTCCCCCACCTGCAGCCGGGGGTCGCGTCCCGTCGCAGCGCAGGAGGCGGGCAGCGAGCGCGGCTGGCGAGGCTGCGCCGCGGGGCCGGAGGCGCCCGGGTGCGGTCGCGGGGCGTGGCCGCCTTCCCCGGCAGCCGGGCGCCGGCACTCGGGGCTCCTCTCGGAGACGATCCCGGCGTTCGCGGCCGGAGCCCGGCCTTCAGTCGGCCGAGGAGCGGCTGCTCTGCAGACGAGGGCTGTGCGGTCCCTGGAGGCAGAGACTGTTCTGAGGTCGCGGCGGTGGCCGCCACGCCAGCCCGCCAGCGGCTTCTTTGCAGACGCAGGGATGGCTCCGGGCGGTGAGGGCGGCTGAGGACCGAGGACACAGGCGGCGGAGGCGCCGAAGGACGGGGAAGCGGGGCCACAGGCGGCGGCGGCGTGCAGGCTGCGGCGGGCTGCGGCGGTGTGGCGCAGCCGGGCCGCCGGGGGTCCCACCCGCAGCCCGCGGAGGCGTTACTGCCGCAGTGCGGCGCGGGGCCGGCTGCGGGGCCGCTTCCTCCGCGCCCCGCCCCCGAGCGTAGCCATGGCAACGGTGGTCCTGCCTACCGCCCGCTCCGCGCGCTCCCGCGGTTGGGGCTGGGGGCGGGGTGGAGCGGTTGCAGAGGCGCTAGCCTGGCGCTCCCGACACTGCTCGGTTTGGCGGCGCATTTCCTTTTTCACATTTTCCAGTTTTCATTTCATGTTTTAAAAAAGATTTTATTTATTCGTGAGAGACACAGAGAGAGAGGCAGAGACACAGGCAGAGGGAGAAGCAGGCTCCACGCAGGGAGCCCGACGCGGGACTCGATCCTGGCACTCGAGGATCACACCCTGGGCCGAAGGCAGGCGCCAAACCACTGAGCCACCCGGGCTGCCCTTTATTTCATTTTTTAAAAAAGATTTTATTTATTTATTCATGAGGGGTGGGCAGAGACAGAGGCGGAGGGAGAAGCAGGTTCCCTGCAGGGAGCCCCATGCGGGGCTCTATCCCAGGACCCCAGGATCCTGACCTGAGCCAAAGGCAGGAGTCCAAACACTGAGCCACCCAGGTGCCCTTTAAAAAAAAAAAAAAATTCTTTTTAACAAAGCACCTTGTTTAAAAGATAATATAATTCTGGAGTGGAGTTAAGGCTGCAAATGCCTCCGTCACTGGTCTTCCGCTGCGTAGGAAAATAGTCTTTAGCACCGCAACTTCCCTGTGCCACCTGATTGCATTCTGCACCCTCCATACATTCCCTCAATGAAACTAACACGTTGGAAGCGTGCCGCGCACATATTTTTGTGTGAGACACTGAGCTGAGACTTTTTCTTGTCTAAAGTTTTGTAAAAAAAAAAAAAAAAAAAAATACCCGTATCTAGTCAATAATCCGTAGCCAGGCAAACGCTAGTGTGTTATTTTTCCTGTCCTGGTATCAAGAAAGAGCTGATAGAAGAGAATCCTCCTTGTGGCTCAAAAATGTCAAGCAACCCCCTGCAAGCAAAACAGGGCCTACTTAACGTCAATCCCAGATAGTGAAAATCTTCCCCAAAAGAACACAGCATTCAACTCTGAATTTTTAAAACCTTATTTAATAAAAGGTTTAAAGATACAGAAGAACATTCAAAAGTAAATAAGTTACATAGGTACATTACAATCACATCCGCAAGATTTACTTTAGTGTGTTATTTTTTCTTTTTTATAAAAAGCACACAAAAAATAAAATCTTCAGTCTGGTCTATCACAACTGTACAGCAAAAGAGGTAATAATATTTATATATATATATATATATATACACTATTTTAATATGTAACAGTCTTTTTAAAAAAGGGTGCCACAGGCAGCAAACACACAAAAGGCAGTGTCTGATCATGTTTTTTTTTCCAAAATAAAAGGAATATACTTATTTATATGCTATTAAAATATTTGTACAATAATTACACTGTCAAGGCTGTTCCTGTGCTGTCCCCTCCACACAATACCTTCAACTTAGAGACAAATGAGGAAAAGGTGAAACAGCTGCGAAGTGTTAGAGGCAAACATTAACACAGCAAAATATGGGGAGGACATACAATTGTTTTATAAAAATATGCATACTTCCTGTAAACCTAAGGAGTTAGGCTTGCCAGTCTGGTAATAAATACCGTTCGAAAAAAAAGAGAGCCCCAGTGAAAATATATTTAAACAGCTGAGGCTTGAGTATGTGTTGTATTCCTCCTTCATCTTAACATCTGGCACATGAGAAGAAAGAGGTTAGGTCACTGAGGCAGTTAAATATAGGGGATTCTCTAGACATAAGCAGCACATGACCTCTGTGCCAGGGGTGGTGGTGGGGTCAGAAGGGATGAGGGTGTACCTTAGCTGTGAGGGGGGCTGCTGAAGGCATGGAGGACAGTGCGCTGAAGCACAGTCTCCTTGGGTGGGTAAGACACCTCAGAAATGGTCTGGGACACAGGCACTAGGTTAGTTTCATGCCCTTAGCTAAGTGTAGATGGAGACTGGAAGATGGCTATGTGAGATGGTGTGGGGAGGGCATTATAAAGCTGGAGGTGTTTGTCATTTAACTTCTTAAAGCAAACAGCTCTGAATAGAAGAGAACAAGGGAAAAAAAAAGATGAGCCTACTGTGTTCACAGAGAAAAAGCACCATTAAAGGATATACCCATCCCAGCTCCTATGGCTGCACCTACTTTATTGGCAGGTCACTTGGAACAATGGCATTGCCCTCTACACATTTTAACTTTCACCGTGTATCCTAGATCTAAATCCATCATGGAGCACGAGCCCTTCGAAAATACAGTGTCTGGAATTAATACAGAGGTACCATCTTGATTTTTTCCACCAATATTTGCCTAGTCTGATTCCTGTGAGCGTAGAGGAGGAGAATCTCTCTAAACAAGGAGGTTCCTCTTACCACATGTCCACAGAGGGGCCTGAAACAAAATACTGTTTAAATAGAAAAAACGTCAGGAAACATAAGTAGCACTTTGGGGCGAAGCTGCGAAGGCACTCTTATTACACAAGTGATTTAGAAGACAGCTTAAGTTTGCCACCCTCCTGTTTCTGGAGGGCATACCAGATTTTTGCAAACTTGGGACCTGGAAGAAGCCTTTGGAGGAAACTAACTGGGGAAGTTGACGATCTAGGTAGCCGTCCTGGAGTCTGGCGGGGAGAATTTTGTTACTCCTATCACTGGGGTCCTGAAGAACCATATTAATGCATAACTGAATGCTGAAAAACACCTGTTAGTGCATAGTTTAGAAACAAAACTCCCTCCCCACTCCCAGCTCCCCAACAGGAACATGGATGTCTTTAGGCTATTGGGTGGTAAGGAGAGTAGCAGGGCTTTTGGCTCCTTCCTAACCTGCTGACCTGTCCTATGCTCACGTTCACTTGGAACGTTTCACACAACTAACGCTGAAGAACAAGATCAGAAAAATAACGTGGCCCTCCTATGGGAAGTGATGGGGCCTCTAGAACCTTCCAGCCCTTCACTTCAGTGACTCCATGCCAAATATGGCCTCCTCCAGCCAGAAAGAAAACTAGAATTCTGGCTTCCAGCCAATCCCCTCGGGCAATTTGAAAATACAGCCAGAGAAGAGGTAGCAATGAGAACTGCCTTTGACCTTCCTTGCTTCTGCTAGTCTTTGTGTGGCTTTGGTGACACCTTACACCTTTCCAACCTCTTTCAGGGCTACTAAAACTCCTATTGGCAAGAGCTTCCAGAGCAACGAGGTGAGTGAGGGACCTTAGGGTCTTAGGAATGGGGGGGTGGGGTGGATGCCAAGAAGATGCCTTGTTTTGGGATAAATGCACTTGGGCCTCTGGAAAGCAGGAGGCCCCTGGTCCCTGAGAGGATGTTAAAAATTAAATATTAAGAATAAATAAATAGCTCCCAAATGACACAAGTCAAGGAATGAAGGCTCCTGTCCAATCTGGTTAGGAGACCTCCCCCTCCCAGGGAAGGATCCAGAAATCTCCAGCATGCAGGACTGGGGGCTGAGCTGTGGATATCTGCGCTAGACCAGGTGGGATGGGGTGAGGGGGCAGCTGCCAAGGGCAGGGCAGAGGCAAGGCAGGGAACTTGCACCAAGGAGCAGGCTGGGCCCCACAGATGAGCCCCCTCGGCAGCCTCCGGGGGCCCAAAAGGTGTTTGGCAAAAAGGGGAGAAGCAGGAAGAGCCAAGATTTATCAACAGTTCCCTCCAGCCTCCCCGACCCTCCCGCAGGCTGGCCCCTACCCCCCACATCTGAGACCCCTTCTCGGCCCCCCGCGGGCTGCTAGCCCCCAGCAAAGGGCCGGGTACCGGTCCTCCGACCTAGCGGCCTTCCCGGAGCCTTCCTCCCAGAGGAGGTGGCCGCGGGACAGGGTAGGGGACAGCACAGGTGGCAGGCTGAGTTCCCTCTCCGAGCTGACCACACACTTTCCCGGGGCGGGCGGGGGGCGGGCTGGTGCTCGGCTCTCCGTGGTGACGACCTTGGGCAGCGGGGATCACAGAGGAAGGGCAGAGGCTGCGCGGGCGGCGGTGCTCGAGCGCCCCCGAGGGGCGCCCCAGTCCAGGCAGGAGGGCGTGAGGCCGACTTCCCCGCCGGACGCAGAGAGAACTGGATCCTGCAGCCCTGAAGACTGCTCCCGGGGCTTTTTATAAATAAAAGAGCCGTTTATTGTATGGTCTCGTTTTCTTCAGAGAACAGTGCACGTGAGCTCTCCTCTGGCCGCCGGCGGCCCCGGGTGCTGGCGGGGGCGGCCCCGGGCACCCGGGCTCAGCCCCGCTCCCCCGCGCCGCTCTCCTCGCGCAGGGCCGGCGGGTGCGGGGAGGCGGCGGCCGCAGTGGCCGCCGCGGCCGCCGCCTCCTTCTCCTTCTGCCTCAGCGCGGCCGCCTTCTTCTCCTGTTCCGCGTGGCTCTTCATGTGGGCGCTGCGGCTCTTCACCTTGTAGAACACCCTGCAGCCGGGCAGGGGGGCTCCCATCAGAGGGCCGTCCCCGCGCCCCCAGAACCCCCCCAGACTAGACAGCGCATGCACATGTGTGTGCGCAGCGTGCGAGGGTGCGCCCCGGCATGGGTGTGTCCGTTTACGTGCGCACGCAATGTGCAAAGGTATACCCATGTGGGTGCATGTGTATGTGTGTGTGCAAGCGCAGGTGCGTCTGTGTCTGTGTGCGCACGCGTCCTCGTGCGTGGGTGCGCAGGTACATCTGTGTGTATGCGCCCCTGTGCAAGGGTGCACCCCATGTGAGTGCATCTGTGTGTATGCAGCGATCGAGGTTGTGCCCCACGTGGGTGTGTCTGTGGGGGGCCTCCCAGCTCTGCAGGACTGGCTCCGCCCACATGGCCACCCCCACCCTCCTAGGGTGCCTGATTCAGCGCCAGCACGCGGCTTCCCAGAGCCGCCAAGTGATGTCACCGCCCTAGAAACCCTTGCTGCCAATCACCAGACAAGGTGAAAGCTCTGACTACCTCTCACTATCCCCCTTGAAAGTACATTTCTCTGCCCCCAGCGGTGGCCACCCTGCTAGGTTCCCGTGGAGGCAGGGCCTACCACCTTACCTGCCACACTTCTTACAAGGGAAAGTGTTCTCCTGGTTCTGGGTCTTGTTAAATGTCTCTGGTTTTTTCTTCTTCTCCGAAAAAGGCAGTGCCCTCCGGGACTTCCCTGGCCCCTCCCTTGGCTTCTCTGAGGCTTGGCCACCAGCAGACCCAGGGGCATTAGATTCATGGCTTCGGAGGATGAGGATGTCATTGGCCTGGAGAGGATCAAACAGGGAGAGGTGAGAAGTCTGGGAAAGAGAGGTTCCTACATTCTGGCATCTCAGGGAACTGGTCCTAGGCTCCTGCCAAGTGCTCCCCTAGAATCCACTTGAATCCTTTCAGTGACAAGGGACTCACCGCTTTTTGGCAGCCCATTCCAGTCTTTGGCCAACTCTATCTTTACAAAGCTGTTGCTGCAGTAATTCTGTGGGAAACCCCTAGCTGCCATAGGACTTCTCCATGCATCTATCTAATTGGGGGGTGGGGGGTGGGGCAGGGGGAGGGAGGCAGCTTGGTGTCTCAATTAATGATGTTTGCATGTTTTCAGTCATTTAGTCCATTCATTCTTGCCTTAATTCCATAAATAAGATTAAAGTCCATGTGACTGTGACAGGTGCTGGGGATACAGAGGTGACAGACAGTAACCCCTGCTCTCAGAGGACTCAAACTCTAGTGAAAGGCACAGATAACAAGGGCCACCCTGGGAAATGCCAAGCAGACACCAAGAGTACAGGACACCTGGCACAGAGCTGAGAGGTGCTACTCAGGATATAGGAATCATGGGCCTTGTGATAGGGGAGCCTCAGGGGGCCATTAGAAGTCCTAAGTATGTACACGAGTAGACCTCATAGAGAAATATACTCAAAAGTCAGAACTCAATGGGGCTTGTACATAGAGCACAGCTCCTGGAGAAGGAGCACAGCTAAGTCTCAGAAGGGAGAAAAGAGCTGTCTATCTACAGTCTGGGGTGGGGCAAGGAGTGTCTTGTGCAAGCATAAGTGTATAACATAGATTTTTTTTTTTGAAGATTTTATTTATTTATTCATGAGAAACACAGAGAGAGAGAGAGGCATTGGCAGAGGGAGAAGCAGGCTCCATGCAGGGAGCCCAATGTGGGACTCCATTCTGGGACTCCAGGATCACGCCCTGGGCTGAAGGCAGACACTCAACCACTGAGCCACCCAGGGGTCCCAGAATTTTTTTGTAAAGGTTCTCCCAGGGGGCAACTGGATGGCTCAGTTAGGCATCTGCCTTTGGCTCAAGTCATGATCCCAGGTCCTGGGATTGAGCCCTGTGTCGGGCTCCCTGCTCAGAGGGGATCTGCTTCTCGCACTCCCTCTGCCTGCTGCTCTGCCACTTGTGCACTCTTTCTCTGTCAAATCAACATATAAAATCTTAAAAAAAAAAAAAAAAAAAAAAAGAAGAAGAAGGTTCTCTCAGTAGCTCCCTAATAGACCCTTCCCATCCCTACTCTTTTTTAGGGGACCTCTCCCTGACAAGGAACATCTCTGGCCAGTATGTCTTGCTTCTTGGTCTGTGATATGGTGGACAGAGGGCCTCACTACAAGGACAGTGGGTGGGACCTCAGGCAAGTCACTTGGCCTCTCTGAACCCAGTGTCCTCTATCTTCCAGGTAGAGGGTAACACTATGGGGTGACCGTGAGGAATCAACAAGATAACAGGCAGGAAGGCACTGTGTGGAGAACACCTGTCAGGGGCCATTGTTGTTGTCCTCATGGTCTCAGCTTGTTCTTCTTGTCAGACATTCCTGGCGGGGACACACCTCTCTTACAGGGAGCCTGCCTGAGCTACAACTCATAAATGCTTCCCCAATGTCCCCATACGCCTTTTAGGTCCTCACAAAAGCCTTCTTCTTGAGTCTCAGATCCAGAAGCAATAGAGTATGAAAATTAATAGCAGACTTTGGAGTCAGGCTGTTTACTAGTTGTCTTTTCAAGGGGGCCTCATTTTCCTCATCTGTAAAATGGGAATAATGACCACACAGGGTTATGAGGATTAAATGAGCTAAAAGCATAAGGCATTTAGTACATTTCCTGCTGTGATGATGATGATCGTCATCACCATGTTCCTGTTCTGCCTTCCCCCCTACACCCCGAGGCCCAGCTCCAGCCCTCCTTCTGGCCCTGGACTCCCCCAGTGGAGGGCACACTTACCGTCTCATTGGCCTGTAGTGTCTGTGTGGCTTTGACAGCCGCTGCCCTCCGGCTTCGCTCTCGCCCCTCTTCCTGCTCTCCCTTCTCCTGGATCTCTGGCACCTCCTCCTCCCCCTCCTTCCTGGTCTCCTTTACTTCCCTTTTGGGCTCCAGCCTCTCTTCACTTGGAGACTCTCTTCTGGGAGGAGGCACCCTAGGGAACTTCTGGGAAGTCTACAGGGGACAAGAAGGAGGGCAGTGAGCCTGGAGCTCAGTCACACAGCCATTCTGCACTGATTCTGACCCAACCAGGGACCACTGGGCCCTGCTCATCCTGCTTGCCTGACCTAGCCCAGCACACCCTCCTGTGCTACACCTCTGTAACCCCCACCACCCCCCAAACCCAGCTGGTCGGCTTCCAAAAGAAGATGGGAGTCTTGAGCCCTGGAAGCCCTCAGGAAGACACAGAGCACTTGAGACTGAGCCAGGGGCAAGGAGCAAGCATGCCAATTCAAGAGACACATACTTCAGCGAGGTGCCCTGGTGGAGCCCGGCAGCAGCCTTAGCTCCAATTCTAAACTATCTTTGTAATGCTTTCGGCACTTCCACCTGCAAAATGAGGACCAAACCATTCCTGGTTTTAGCACAGCATGTCAGCAAGTGTGCACTTAGAACCCCAAGATGATGTTAGGTGGCCACATGGACAGAAAACAAAATAACATTGGCTTTTCAAATTTCTTTCAATCCCGATTATGATTAAGGACAAAGTTTCGACTTGGATCTTAATGTGTCTTTTATACTTCTTCAGTCTTAATTAAACAGAAGTTAGCCCTGAGATTCAGAGCCTTGGCAGGTAATGGTATCTATCTAGAATTTAATAACATTGTTTGATTTTCATATATATTTCGTTTTACTAGTACCTTCTATGGCAAACAATCCTGGTTTTCTGTTTATGGCTCTGATATAATATTTCTCTTCTGAGTAAAAAAGGAGCTTTTTTACTTCTGAGTAAAAAAGAAAAATATGAAGTAGGAGGGAGTATAGGTGGTAGATGAACGTGACAAAAACGGTGATAGTGACATGTGGCAGGATGCAGACATATTCATGATGGCTGTACAAGAATGACTCAAGTTTGGGCAACAGTGTTCAAGATCTGCTATTAGGGGACAGTAAGTCAGCGCTGCTATAAATACTGTGGGAAAACTCCCCAGTGTTCTGCAGCAAACACAATCTATCGTTACCATGACACTGGCAGATAGAGAGGGGAACCTAACGGCCCAGGTCCAGTGTCCAGGACATCAGCTCTTTGGGGCTGTCAGGGATACTGCCTTCCTCTCTCTGTTCTCCATGGACTTCCAGAGAGCTTGGCCTCAGGCTCCCAACTCAGTCCCTAACCCCAGACACAGCCAAGGCTCTAAGCAGCTGAGGCTGGGAAGGGAGTCACCTTAATATCCACTTCAACCTCTTCCTGGGCTGACTTCTCATCACTTGTATCCACATCCCCGAAGGTTAGCGTCCCGTTGCGGCCGATTTTCACCTGCTTCTTGTAGGTGTAGTAGAACTCCACACACTGCGCCACAGTCTTGGTCTGGATCTGGTTTGAAGCCAAAACTGAGGTCAGAGTTCCTGGTTTAGCTCACCTGCCTTTCCAGTCCATGCATGTGCCCCTCAGCCCCATCTCAACCTCAGCCTCAGCCAATGCTAAACCCAAGAAGCCCAAAATACAACCGCTTCTCCAATGCATGCCCTGAACAACCACCAACCAATTCAATTAACCAATGCTTCAGCACTATTTAAAAAAAAAAAAAAAAAAAGAGCTAAAAAGAACATGAGGCCATTGGGGAGATCTGAATAAGGATCACATATTGGAGAATACTGCTGTATCAGTCTAAATTTCTTGGGTGTGATAATGATATTGTGGTTTTGAAAGAGATGCCCTTGTTTTTAAGAGATGATCAAATGTCATGCTGTCTAGAGCTTACTTTTAACGATTAGTTATAATGGAAGGACAGGAAATAGGACATACATAAATTTATAGAGGGACAGTGAAAGAGAGAGGGAAAGCTAGTTAACGGTTAACAATTGGTAAATGTAAATGAGGGGTATGTGGGTGTTCATTGTACTATTCTTTCCATTTTTCTGTAAAGTTTGAAATGTTTCAAAATAAAAAGTTCCAGGTGAAAAAGTCTGGATGCCATCCACGTCCAGAGCCAGCCCGATCTGGCAACAGAGACTCCATTAACGCGAGCAGTGTCATTCCTTCCCAGGGAGTAGCAACTGACAGGTGAGGCTAGAGAAATGTTAAACTGTCCTGTGTCAGGGAGGGACTCAAGGGAGACTAACAAGAAAGCTCTGGAAAACCTGAAAAGGAAGCAGAGGGCCTAAGTCTTACTCCTAACTCTGCCACTAAGTGGCTGTGTGACCTTAGGCCAAGTCTCTTCATGTGTTGACTTCCAAGGGGCTTCCCAAAGTCTGAAATCCTAGCACTCTCATTTCACAAATCCACCTGGCTACTGGGTTTAGTTTCTGGACTGGTTTTCCCACACACACAGGCCATTTGCTCTGACTCTGCCCTTTCTGCCCCAGGCTCCCAGACTGCTCAGCCAACTGCAGGGCTGTCCAGGGAGCTGGGAAGTCCTGTCCACACAGCCCAGGGGTCAGTGACAGTCCTCTGTGCCCTCTGTATCCATCTGTGACAGATGTGCTCCAATCTCACAGGAATGGCCAAGCCAAAAATTTCTTAATTAGATCCTGTTTACACTTTTGCTATCAATTCTCTCCAATCATCCGTATGACTAATGGTCTGCTCTTTTCATTACGGTGTTTAAGGGCACCGGAGTGAGTTTTGCAGGCAAGTACTTCACAGAAATATTGCCCAATCTGGGAACGCAGTGTTACTAAAACCCAGCAAATGACTGTCCTCACAACAGGGCCCTTGTAGGAGAGTTTATCAGCACTTTGCCCAGTCCCCAGGGCTGTCCTGGCACAATCTACAATTCGAGGAGGAGAAAAGACATTCTTGGAAACTCTCTCGCCTCCACGGTCCACAAGGCTCCGATTTTTGTGAGAAGGGCTTCTGAAAGGATGCAAGTCCTTGGATTAGGAAAGCACTTTTCTTCTCCCAGAACAACATGGGAAAGAGGACAAGATAAATCCAATTTAGGAAAATGAGACTTGGCCTCCTCTACTTGGTCAGCAGAGTTACTGGAAGGAAGCCCTGGGTCTGACAGGAAGTGGGCAATGGCCCTCCAGGTTACACAGTCACTTGCTGCTTGGCTCTCAGTGCTCCTCATTCTTAGGGTGACCTCTCTTCCACATGCTAATTGTGGCTTTTGAAGCAGCCCAGCCCCTTGGGGAATGGCTCACATCTGCCTGCAGCCCTCCTTCTTTTCCTGTTCTCTCTCAGGCAAGTCACTCTCTGAAGTCTGACACCACTGGGTCTGCCCACTCAGGCCTCCCTCTGAGACACCCCTCGCACCCCCCCCAGCACCCCCAGCATGACCACACCCTAACATGAGGGAAGGAGGCTTGGAACTGAGGGCAGGAAAGGCCCAATCTCTTCCCCTTGTTTTGTTTGGAAAATTGTCTCTGAGGATACGTAGTGGCATGGACCTAACTGCTTTCACAGAGGGCCTGGTAAGGGACTGAGAGGCCACCACCGGCAGAGGGAGCCCCAAATCACACAGTCAGTTCCTGGCCTTCCCTCACTCCCCCTTCCCCCAAACAGAGCCCCAGCTTACCAGCTTCTGCACCAGGAAGAAATCCTTCTTGTAGATGGCAATGCCTTTGTTGAACAGCTTCCTCTCGGCCATCTTCCACTGGTCAGAGCCTGCAGGGCAGAGAGGGAGCCACAGTAGTGAGGTGGATGGGGCCATGAGCACTGCAGGGGGCCATCCTGACACGCAGAGAAGTGTGAAGCCATCCATCTGTGGGGGTCTCCACAGGCATGCAGAGCTGGGCCACGTACTGGCCTCTGAGCCTCACTCTCCTCACTCGCGAGCCAGGAACTAGTAATAGAAGCCACTGCACCAGTGGTGCTGCAGATGACATGAGATAACCCCGTGGGACCTTGAGGCTGGGCCTGACACAGACAAGATGTGCCACTCAACAGGGACTGGGGACAGTGGCTGCTGTGATTACGCCATTCAGTCAGTGTCCCTTTTAAAAGTCCAGTGCCCAGGATGGGACATGGCCTTCCAGGGGTTGTCTAAGATCCAGGCACCCGATGCCAGTCTGGATGGCACTCCCTGGACTCCTATCCCTTGCACCTTACCATGGGCTTTTTTTGCTTGCATGGGCTCCCACTGGCCCACACCCCTCTCCCTTCCACCCCAGGGCACAGGAAGCCCCTGGGGGACTACCCCATCTTTGGAGTCAGTTCTTTCCATCACTCTGGCTCTTGGCTTATCCACCCCCCACACCTCCTCACCCCTTCCCAGGACTCAGCAGTAAGCTGGGCCCCACTGATGCTGGAGACCCCTTGAGACTCCAGGTCCGAGGCCCACCTGTGTAGTGATAAGTTGCCAGTGGGTGGTTATGGGGCCTCAGGGGCTTCTTCAGTAGCAGCTTATTCAGCGTTTCCTGAAGGGGAAGTGAGGCAAAGGTCAAGGCCCTGCAGGGGTCTCAGTGGCAGGCCAAGCATCCTAGGTATCAGGCAAAATTCAGAAGGCCTCTTGAACCCTCTGAGTAGTAGGGTGGGCATTTATTGTTGCCCCTGCTTCACTGCTGAGGGACAAGAGGTCTGGCAAGATGGGGAGGTCGTGGGGGTGGGGCTGCTCAGGAACCTGGGCCTCTTAAGAGGAAGCATGTGGCCCCCAGGGCAGACAGACACATGAACCTTCCTGAGGGTGGGGATTCACTGATCCAGAATCAGGGAGAGACAGGGGTAGACAGGAGGACCCTGGGCAGCCAAGTCTGGAGTCTGGAACTAAGACTGCCTTGGGTGGAGCCCCTACAACCCCCAACTTGGCCCACCCCTCCTGCCGACTTTGAATCAGCACATCAGCAGTCCTGGCTCCTGCACGGCAGACATGGATCCAGGCCAGCCTCCCTGAGGGTCCCTCCCTCCACCAGGGCCATTGTCTCACCAGGATGTCTCCCCTGGACTCATGTAGACAGTGCAGGGCCAGCTCCTGGTTGGTGCCAGCTCCAGGGAAGATACTGGAGCAGGCAGCTGTCAACAGATCTTCCACTAGAGCAAGCATGGGAAGGGAAAGAAGAAATCACTTTCTGGGCCTCGCCCACCCACCTGCCCACCTTCGCCTGCTGGTTCTGGTCCCCTCTCACCTTGCCTCTGCTTCTCCCGGCTGCTCTCCAGGCCCTCCCACGGCTGCCACACCAAGTCAGCCTTGTGGGGGTCTGCAGCGGCCAGTGCCCGATCCCTCATCGATGGGATTTCCGCTTGGAACCGGGAGCCCACGTTGATGCGTCTGCAGGGATGGAAAGGGCAGGGAATGAAGCCTCACCTCTTGAGGGGATCGGGAATCTTTCTCCCTGGGGTGGGAGAAGCAGCAGGGGGTGGCTGGCAGAGGCTGAGCGTGGCAAGGCTTCAACTGGGTGTATGGGAATTTGGCTTCCGTGAGGACAGCCTAGCAAACAGCCACTGGTAAAGCCAGAAAGACAAGGCCCAGAGTTTGGGAAGGGGAGAAGCTTCAGGTTTATAGACCGAGAAGGAGTCTCCTGGACATCCTCTTTCTCCTCAGAGGCAAATTTAAACCGAGCTGGTGCTTTCCTTTTCCAGTGTGACTTCCTCACAGAAGCGGGGTGGGGCAGTAAAGCCCAGAGGCGACTGCGAAATCTCAGAGGCCCTCCTCCCAGGGCTCACATGCACTGGACCCCACTCCGCCACCCTCATGCCATGGGCCAGAGGAAGGGCTGCACTTACGGCTCAATGCTCACTGGGGTGGCCTCCCCCATCACCGAGAGGACAGGTGGGGTGACTTCAGCACTATCTATGGGACAAAAGGGATATTGGTGAAACCCTCCTCCCAGTAAGCCCCCCCCCCAACCCCACCCTCCGTGGCTGCTCTGTTTGCACAAGAGCCACAGCAGTGACTCACAGACTCACACTCGAAAATCAGGCACCCTGAATCCTGACTCCTCAGCCTGCAACTGTGACGACTAACTGTGACTTTGCCAAACATGTGGGTGCTTCTGTTTTCACACCTGCTGAGAGGGGCTATAACTACCCACCTCCTAGAGTTAACATGAGGACTGAATAAAATCACACACACAAAGCTTCAGCCTCAATAAATATTAGCTATTAGTATTACCAGTACTTATACCCATCGCTGGGTCCCTGCCCCAGGAGCTCCCACACTATAGAATTAACTCCAACATTAACCTGGGCTTGCTCTAGTAAAGAGCTGAAACTTCTGGCATGCTAGCAAGGTAGTGAAGGGGAATCCCTGTTTCATACTTCTCACTTCATGTTGGGTTCTCTGCCTCAGTTTCTCCTGAGCTAATCTGAGCACCCCACATGATCTAGACATTCCCTTGCTCCAAAAACAAAATCTTGGAGGACTCTCCTCTGCAGCTTGAGAGGAGAGCTGAACTCCCCAGCTCAGCTCGCTCATGCAGTTCCCCCTCCATCTAGGCCTCCCACCACCTGGACCCCAGATCCCAGCCGACTGCTTACTCACAGCTCATCACTCTTCCTGCACAGTCCCACCGCCAGCCCTTTGCACCCTCAGGTCCTCCCCATCCCCCTCCTGGTTCAAGCTCAGCTCTAGCCCCACCCTCTGCAGACTGCTTTCTAACCACCCCAGGCTAGAAGCTTCTGCAGGCTTTGGAGCTTAGGGTCTGTTTCTCTCACTGGCTGCTGATCCCACTCTACTCACAACCTCTGCTTTTCTGCCTCCCAGGTTCCCAGGTCAACTCTCTAATGGCTCTGTACACTCTCTAGAGCAGACTATGCTGTCCCCAACACTGTGGAGACTCTTCACAAGACCCAGTTCAATGTTTTACACCCAAGTGCTCAATAAAGCAGCCCAGGTGGCTCAGCGGTTTAGCGCCACCTTTGGCCCAGGGCGTGATCCTGGAGTCCTGGGATCAAGTCCCATATCAGGCTCCCTGCATGAAGCCTGCCTCTCTCTCTGCCTGTGTCTCTGCCCCTCCACCTCTCTTTGTGTCCCCCATGAATAAATAAAATCTTAAAAAAAAAAAATACTCGTGGATGGACAGGAGGCCTCTCTTTGCTGCCAGTCTGGTCTCTACAGTAACTTCTTCCTGCACGACCCAGGCAGGGAGAGAAGCTTCCAAGCTTGGAGGGGTACTTGAGAGGGCAGGTCAGCCAGCCCAGGGTGAGCCATTTCTCACCCATAGACACCAGGGGGCACCAGACAGCTAGGCTAAGGGAGGTCAGGGTCAGAGGTTAATCGGTGATGGTGCAGCCTCACCCTAGTGTTTACTCATATTTAATCCTCCACCACACCAAGAGATAGGATTATCCCATTTTTCAGAGGAAACACATCCTTTTGGGAAATTGGCAATGGTTTCCAACAATTCACCACCCAGGCCACCCAAAATGTCTGCTCTGGGCCAAAACAACTCCCAGGAGACAGGATCTGCCACCTTCTAGGAATAAACACGACGCTCCAGGCATGATTCGCTAATGCATCTGAACCTCGCCACAACCCTGTGAGGTGGTTATTATGTTGAACCGTTGGAAACTATCAGTGAATCTAAAAATAGTTGAAATTGGCAATTTCAGAATCAACCAAATACTATCTTCATTTAATACTGAAGAAACTGAAACCGAGAGAGTTTAAATGACTTGCACAAATCATAGTAAATGGTAGAATTGGGATTTGAACCCAAGCAGTTGGACTCAAACCCCTTTCCCATACCCCGGCCTGTTCTTGAACCAGGACAATCTCCTTTTCTCTCTCAGAGAAGAGAGTGGGGCCCCTTTGCCCACAGTATTCTAGCTCAATCTCCAACAGCCCTATAAGTAGAGTCTCATCCCTGCCCACTGCCCTCCCTCCCCACATTCCCTGCCCCCATGACCCCTGAAGGTGGGTCACTCACTAGACCGCAGCAGGGTACGATGGGCACTCTTTGGCGTGATGGGAGGAGGGGCTGGGATGCTGCTGGTTGACATGATGGCATTGAAATAGAGACCGGAGCCTTCCCGCACAGGGCTGAGGATGGGGGGCGGTGTATAAGGGGGTAGTTCAAAGCTCCGCTCTGAGGGGTGATCAGCTAGGCGAACAGGAGAGCGCAGGTGGCTCTGATATGGGGTGATGTTGGAGTAGACGGGAGGGGCAATGAAAGTGCCCGCCTTGGTGGGGATGATCAGGGGCTCAGGCCTTGGCCGCTGCTTTGGTTTCCGCACTGAAGGTTCCCCTTCCAACTTGACATTCATGTCCTCAGCCTGGAGAAGGAAAGAGAACCAAGATGGCTCAGCCTCCTATGTGCTGGGAAAACTGAAGACTTGACCACTGCTTGTCCGTCTCACCTTTGGAACTTTAGTCTGCCTACTACACCTGCCAAAAGGCAGGCCTGAGACAGGAAACAGGCCCAAAAACCCTTTTACCATCTCCTCTAGGCTAGGGGTCAGCAAACTGTTTCTGTAAAGGTCAGAGAATAAATTTAGGCTTGTGGACTGCACACTGGCTCCATTACATACTGTTCTTCTTCCCCTTCTCCCCATCCTTTTCAAATAATCCTTTTAAAATGTAAAATCCATTCTTAGGTCTGGATTTGGCCCACAGGCCCTAGTTCCCAACCCCTGACGCACAATATGCTATTGGATGGGGAACTGTAGCAGTAAAGGGGCAAGGGTCTGTAGTTGCATTACTTGGAATGGGATCTACCTCCCTTACTTAACACATAAATTTTCTTAACTTTTCTGTGCATCATCATTTTTAATCTGGGAATAAGTGCCTACCAAAGGTTTAGTTATGAGGACTAAATTAATTAATACATGGAAATCACTGAGAACAGTACCTGATATGTAGTAAATACTCAATAAATACTGGCTGCTATCAAGCTCTGTATTAGATAGACTATGTGCTAAGACCTGAGCTGGGCATGGGACCACAAAATAAATAAGACAGTCTGGTCCTCACAGAACTTTTCCTCATAGTATTAGTCCTATGACTAACACAGACTAGCCCATTCATGCTGTCAAAGGTGAGCCCTCTGAGCTTACCCTTGCCCCTGCTCAGTAATGCCCCATGGATCTCCATATAGAATAGAGGGTGTATGGCTATAAGGGAATAGAGGCCTTTCTTTGCTCCATCCCTATCCCCTCAAAGAGGAATGGAACTCTATGAGGGTGAACAACATCCAAATCACCTTTCTGGGTGCACAGCTGGCCACCAGGTGAGGCTGGCTACACTGACTGAGTAGGCCTGAGGACAGCAGGCTCTCTCCCCCTCCCAGTGTCCCATTCCTACAAACTCTTTCAGCAGAGGCTCCTGACTCTCCATGAGGTCTTGGTTATGTCCTTTACCCATTTGTGTCCCCCCCCTTTTTTCTGTATACGAGGAAGAAATGAAATTCTTTATTCTTCCCTCCTTAGGGGAATAATATGATTGCACAGAAAGAAATGCAATGGAGCCAAAGGCCCTCAAGCTTGCCAGACAAGCAATCCAACACGAACTCAGCTAGTATAATGATTTGTAATTTTGTAATAAGGGACATGCAAATAAACTATTTTGAATATTTGACAATATTTTCTGTATTGATTTTATAGATGTGATAATATTGAGGTTACATAGAAGGAAGAAAGGAAGGGAGGGAGGAAGCTTATGTATAGTGTACTTCAGATAGAAACCTAAGTATGTATGAATGCAATGATATGATGTTTGGGATTTGTTTCAAAAAAAAAATCCAGTGGCAGAAGAAGTGGAGATACAAATAAAAAAAAAATGTCTCGGGCAGCCCAGCAGTTTAGTGCTGCCTTCGGCCCAGGGGGTGATCCTGAAGACTTGGGATTAAGTCCCATGTCAGGCTCCCTGCATGGAGCCTGCTTCTCCCTCTGCCTGTGTCTCTGCCTCTCTCGCTCTGTGTCTCTCTCTCATGAATAAATAAATTAAATCTTAAAAAAAAAAAGAATATTTTGAAAACCATTAAAGCCAGGAGATGGTTAAATATTGAGGTTCATTTTACCATTCTCTATACTTTTGTGCAAGATTGAAAATACCTATATTAGAAAGAAAAATAAATAAACAAACAAACAAATAACAACAAAATAAACCTCATCCTAAAGTCTGGTGAAGTTCAAGTATCTACAGGTGGGGATTCAGGAGATCCAAATTCCAGGACTAGCTCTGCCATTCCTTGGCTGTATGAACTTATGTAAGTCTCTTGCCTTTCCTGGACCTACTTCCTCATCTATGAAATGGGTATGTGGAGCTATGTAGTTGCTCAGGCTCCTTCCTGCCATCCTCAGGACAGAGGTCTCTATCACAACCGGAGAATAAGATCCCAGAGAGTAGAGACTGTCCTGCTCTTAATAATCTTAAAGGTCCCCTTTCTTTTATAGAAGACAGGCTTGCAGGCCAACTCTCCAGCTGAGAATAACTAAGAAATCCAGACTCTATATAAAAACCAGATTTCTAAAGGTAGCTGAGAGCAAATAAGTTGGCAAAGACTTGAAGAACCAAAATATAGGAAAAGAAGGAAAATGAAAGAGGTAAGTCTAGCATTTGGAGTTGTGCTTTCCCTAGAGGTGGATGCATTAGTAGAAGAGGTAACTAGGAAGCTGAGAAAATAAACAGAGTTTTTAACAAATCCAAGGAGCTAGTAGAATAAAAATCGGGCTTCAGACCTTGCCAAGGAAGGAGAGCCTGATAAACCCCCAGGCTTTGGATTGGGGTTCCAAAGGGCTATATCCTCAGAATAAAGGTGAATCAGAAATAGACTAGTCTTCTTCACATGGAATAATGAGCAACTTAAAATCCTCTACTCTTAATTGCTGATTAAATTAAAAACAATTGGGATCCCTGGGTGGCGCAGCGGTTTGGCGCCTGCCTTTGGCCCAGGGCGCGATCCTGGAGATCCAGGATCGAATCCCACGTCGGGCTCCCGGTGCATGGAGCCTGCTTCTCCCTCTGCCTGTGTCTCTGCCTGCCTCTCTCTCTCTCTCTCTCTCTCTCTCTCTCTCTCTATCATAAAAAAAAAAAAAAAATTAAAAACAATTCAGGGCAGCCCCGGTGGCGCAGCGGTTTGGCGCTGCTTGCAGCCTGGGGTGTGATCCTGGAGACCTGGGATCAAGTCTCACATCAGGCTCCCTGCATGGAGCCTGCTTCTCCCTCTCCCTCTGCCTGTGTCTGTGTCTCTGCCTCTCTCTCTCTGTGTCCATGAATAAATAAATAAAATATTTTTAAAAATAAATTAAAAACAATTCAGAATTGCTAATGCCCTTTGCTACCTGTCAGATGCAAAGATAAATCCTCTCTGGAAGACAAGAACATCATCCAGAGTCTTTAATTACCTCAACAATTGTTCATATATGTCTGACATGCAATTAAAACTTACCAGATATACAAGAGAACAAAACATGATTTAAAAACAAGAAGTATGGGATCCCTGGGTGGCGCAGCGGTTTGGCGCCTGCCTTTGGCCCAGGGCGCGATCCTGGAGACCTGGGATCGAATCCCACGTCGGGCTCCCAGTGCATGGATCCTGCTTCTCCCTCTGCCTATGTCTCTGCCTCTCTCTCTCTCTCTCTCTGTGTGACTATCATAAATAAATAAAAATTTAAAAAAATAAAAAATAAAAACAAGAAGTAACATAACAGAAAGAGACCCATGGGGATCCCACTAATAGAGTTATCAGACATAAATTTTAGGAAAACTTAAATTATGCAATAAAATAAAAGGTTGAAAATTTCATCAAAGAACTAGAAACTCTAAAAACGACCAAATAGAAATCAGTAACTGAAAAAAATTAACTAAAAATAAGAATGCAATGAGTGGGTTTAACAACATATTAGATATAGCTAAAGAGAGAATGGGTAAACTGAAAGGCCAGGATAAGAGAAAAATGGAAAAAACAGAAAAGTGCATGACAGACAAAAAAGGGATATAGTGAAAGACTCTAACAAATGTATAACTGGAGTCTCAGAAGGAGAGAAGAGAGAAAATGGGGCAGAAAAAAATGTACAAACTCTAAAGAGGATAAATACAAAGCAAACCAATATTTAGGTATAACAGCAAAACTGCTGAAAACCAATGACAAAAATAAAAAAAGCTTAAAACCAACAAGATAAAAAGACACCTTATATTCAAAGAAACAACAATATGGCTTATGGTGATTTCCCAACACTGTAACTACAATGGAAGTCTAAAGACAATAGAATTACATCTTTTAAGTACCAAGAGAGAATAACTACCAGCACAGAATTCTCCATGCAGCAAAGTTATCCTCCCCCACTCTCTCTCTCAGATAAATCTTAAAAAATTTTTTTCAGACAGACTAATAAATTTCATCACTAACAGACACTAAAGGAGATACTAAGGGATGTTCTTCAAGCAGCACATAAATAATCCGAGGTAGAAGCTTGGAGGAATGAGAAGAAATGAAAAACAACGAACACAATAAGTCTTTCAGTAAATCTAAAATGAACAACTGAACAAAACAATACTGGTATCACTGAGGAATGTATAGAATTGTTGAATCACAAGATTGTATAGCCAAAACAAATATAACACTATATGTTAACTATATTGGAATTAAAAACTTAATAAAAACAGTGATGTTATAATATCCTGGTAATTTTAAAATATTTAGAGAATGAAAATACATGATAATAATTTTACAAAAAAAATAATAATTTTACAAATTATAATTGGTGGAAAATGGAGTTAAAGAGTTGTAAGAACTTTGCATTGTCCTGGAAGAGGTAAAATACTAATTTATATAGATTTCAATAAGCCAAGAATACATGTTTTACTCTCTAGTAGCTCTTCTCAACCAAAGAATTAGCTCTAATGTCATAAGGTGTTCACTGTATGTAATGACTTAGCTTCTCCCCTATGCATCTAGAATGATACTAGTTATGTGCTATTCCTCCAGTGAATTGAGAAAATAGTCACTCAAATTCTTTGTTGTAGGGCTTAGTTCCTCACATTAATCCAGGAAAGAAAGGCTGCTGGGATAATTACTAAAAGAGCAATAAATAAAAGAGTAATAAGTAAATAAATAAGAATAATAAACAAGTATATAACTAATAAATTAATGAAGAGGGAAAACAGAATAACAAACCCAATCAATCCAAAAAAAGGTGTGGGGGTGGAGGGAGGAACAGAAAAGGCAATATGGGATAAATAGAAAGCAAAAGCAAACAGTAGAGAGCAAATTCAAACCCAAGTATATAAGTAATTACATTAAATGTAAACTATATCAATGCTCTAAAAGACAAAGGTTGTTAGAACAGATAATAACAAACTCCAATTATAGGCCATTTGAAAGATACACCTTAAGCATAAGGATACAGAACGGCTAAAAGTAAAATGATGGACAAGATACACATCTCATCTATCCCCCTCCTTGCAACACTAACCAAAAGAAAGCTAAATGTTTCACAAAGTAGACTTTAATAAGAGGCAAAAAGATTACTAAAGATAAAAAGAGACATTTCATACATGAAGTGTCTAAGTCACTTCTAAATGAGTATGTAACTAATAACATTGCACCAAAATGTATAAAACAAATACACAGATCTAAAAGATGAAGTAGATAAAAGCTCAATCTTGGTGAGATTTTAACATATATATGTTTGTACTGACAGAACAAATAAATATCTCTGCATCTCAGTGCCTAGCACAAAACCTGACCCATATTAGAAGCTAAAATTTGCTGACCTGAAAGAGATTCACACATACTAGATTTTACTAGGCAGTCTCAATTTCAAATATAATACTATCTCATTGTCTCCTGTAAGTGCATTAATCTGTAAGTTTGGTTTGGAAAATATAAATAGTATCTCCACAGGTTGCTTAAATTCTTCCTATATTACCACATTCTCCTTTTTCCTATAGGGTCCTAGGCCCCCAGGAGCACATAGGTATTAAAAGTATTTGCATGGTGAGCCTCTCATACCTGAGCTGGGGCATCAGTCCCAGGAATACGAGTGGACCGCCTGCGGGTAACGATGACAGATGGCTTGTGTTCAGCGGGGTTCTGTTCGGGACCCTTCCCATCCTCATCAACACCTCCAGCTTGGGCCGCCTCAGTTGGGTCTATAGTCCGCACAGGCACAGACACCGGGATGATGAGGGGGACCATCCCGCTCTCCTCTCGTGCTCGCTTGGCAGCTAAGGAAGGTTCAGAAAACTCCACCCCACACTTGGTAGTTGAAGCTAACACACTTTTCCTCTTCTCCTCAGAGACACTGGCATCCTGGAGGAGAAGAAGAGGGAGGGGGAACGGAGGTAAGGTTTAGAAGGTAAGTCCCAATAAGTCAAGGACACCCAGTCACATTTGCTTCAGGAACTCAAACACCCACGGTGGTTCCCAACAGTCTTTCCCTGAATGTCTTTTCTCCCACCACACCCCCAAATACTCTCCATAATCTCCCTTCTGCCAGGTCCTCCAATCCTGGCCTGGCACAGGGGTGCCCAGATGGCCATCTCAGGCCATAAGTGGCTTACAGATGCATTTTGTTTGGCCTATACAGTTCATGCCACACAAAATAGTATCTAAATTCAAAACTTATGTCTATAAAAAAAATAAGCAAGGAACCTGGTACCAAGCAATGGTGGTCTTTGTACCTTTTACCCGTTGGCAACTGGCTGGAGGGAAGTCAAATTCTACAGCCCTGATATAAAAAAATGTTTTTATTTATTTATTCATGAGACACACACACACAGAGGCGGAGAAGCAGGCTCCATGCAGGGAGCCTGATGTGGGACTCGATCCCAGGACTCCAGGATCAGGCCCTGGACTGAAGGCGGCACTAAACCGCTAAGCCACCTGGGCTGCCCATGTTGTCATTTCTCTTAAATCAACTTGATTGCAGTAAAATTTACGTACAATAAAATGCACCTATTTTTAATTAGTTTGAAACATTTCGACAAGTATAATCACCTGTGTAACCACTGCCACCTTCCTATTTTGGTATATGTGATCTGGCAATGGTTTCACCTGCCCCTACTCCCAATCCCTCATGTGCCAAATGAAGAAGCCAACCCACGATGGCATATCGCCTGCCAACCTGCGTGTGTAAACGTTATCTTTCCTTCGGGTATGAACGACCTATGTTCTTTGCACAAAGGGAGTTCAGAACTCCCAGAAGCCTATGGGTTCTTTCAATTTCCTTCAATGAAATGAGAAGACTGCCCTGTAGACTTGCAATCACTTGCTCTCCCCGGGCCCCAGACACAGCTCACCCTGCCCTCTGCCAGGTCAGGCCTCCATCCCATGCCACTCTCACCTTTGCGTTCTGCAGTGAGGCCAGCTCCACTGCCTTCTGGGCCAGGGTCAGCAAATTGGCTTCCTGGGATGCCCGGCGCCTCCGTCGAGTGCTCTGGATCACCCCACCCCGTAGCACCTGCCCACAGTCCCCAGTGCCCATTGCCCGCATGCTCTCCTCGTTGCCCATTGTGGGAGCCTCCCGCTCCCGACCGTTGGGTGCCAGTCTCTCCCCTTCAGACAGCACCTGCGACTCCCTCAGCTCCAGTGGGAATCCCAGAGCTTCAGGATGCGGCTGCCCCAAGGGGCCGGGTGGTGGCTGCTGTGGGGGCCAGTGGTGTAGGAACAGGTTGCTGGTGGGCTCCTGTCCAGGTTGGGTGCCAGCCACATCCAGAGGGGCAGAAGGCAGGACGCCCTCCTTAGAGAGGCGGCGGGAGCGTCGGGGGAAGGCGATCTGGGACTGAGGTAGCACAGGCTGTGGGGCTGAGTCCTGCAGGAGGGCCTTGCGAAGTTCCGGGTTCATGTCAGGGTTGGGGGGGAAGGGGTAGGGCGCCATGCTGTGATGAGCCAGGTGGGACTGCCCCAGAGGCCCGGCTGGCTGCAAGCCAAAGTCCTGGGGCTGCTGAGAGGGTGGCTGCTGCATGGGATAGAAGTTCTCAAAGAGCTGCATCTGGGGAAGGGCGGCCTGTTGCTGCTGCTGCTGCTGCTTCTGCGGGGGGAAGGCCGCCACGGGGTTGGGGGGCGGTGGGCCCTGCCGGAAGACCTGCCGGTTCACCTGGTGGCCAAACGCCAGCTGGAAGGGCTGCAGGGGCAGTGTCTGGTTGGTGGGCTTCTTGGCCACATGGAAAGAGTTCAGAGGCGTCTGGGGCCTCCCTACGTCCAGCTGCACTTTCTGTGGCATCATTGGCCGCACGGCATTTCCGTAGCGGTCCAGCTGCGGCCCACCTCCTTTCTCCCGCTTCAGTGCGTCTGGGTGGTTGTAGTAGGTAGAGACCCCCATGCCAGGATGCGGGCTCCCCTTGGGTCCACTGTAGAGGGGCAGGCTGTGGCGGTTCCATGTTGTGTGGGGTGGGGGCTGGCCCGGCTGCTGCTGCCAGCCACTGTCACTGACACCCCCACCGCCTCCACGCTCGGGGCCCCGGCCTGGAGCCATCACAGAGTTGGGCCACTTGACAGAGCCCACCTGCTGGGACAACATGGCTGCCGTGGTCCGCTCGGAACTGTACACCACGGAGTTTAACAGGGCCAGGCTGTTGGGAGGGGGCAGCTCCACGGGCTGGGACACGGGGGCGGCCCCTACGGGACCCTCAGGCCCAAAGTAAGGCTCCTCCTTCACTCTGGTGGACTGCGGAGGAGCTGGGGGCTGCTGTGGGGCCTGCAGGGGTGCGGGCTGCTCCTTGGGAGCTGGTTCCTGATCCCCAAAGAGGCAACGCTTCCGCTTGTTCTGAGCCTTGGGCTGGGCCTGGAGGTTCATGGTGTGGCCAACTGGGCCCTGGCAGCGAGCCCTACTTCACCAGTTGCCCATCCCCTGTGGGAAGGTCCTGCTGGAAGCCCAGCTCTTGTCCAGGAGCCAGCGGGGGCAGAGCAGGGATGAGGTCAGGCACAGGGAGAAAGAACCGTTGGCTCTTCCTTGCTCTTCGTGGAGAGGCTCTTGGGCTTGTCTACTTTTCCCAGTTCATGATGTTCCACAGGACCCTGGAGCCTGCAGACAGAAGAATGATAGTGTCAGTCACAGCCTCTCAGGATGCCCCAGATGTCAGCACACATGTGAGGGAGGGGCCCAAGTTCACAGAGCAGCCCTGGTGAGGCAGGAGCCAGGGCCCCCGGGGGAACTACCAGAAGGCGGGGCTTTGTGACTCTCCTCATCCCACCACCTCACCCTGCAGCATTTGGGTGTGTGATCTGTACACTACACAAAGGCACCTGCCAGGGAACAGGAGAGGCTGAGACCCAGGTGGAGGAGCCCCTGCAGCCAAGATGGGAAAAGGTGCAACAAAGTCTTCCTCTTAGGCCAGGCCTGGCTACCCATAGGCTGAGCACATCTGTCCAACGCAGTAGCCTCCTCACCAGACCCAGAAGTTTTATCCAGACGGTGCCTCCTCTGATGCTCCAAGCATATCTCAGACGCAGGAAGTGGAAACAACAGGGGTCATTCCTAACTATGCGGTTGTTGTTCCAGGCAGGGGAGCCCACCAGGTCCTTGCAGAGTGCAGCACCCAGGGCTAGGCTCCCGTCCTTTGCACTGAGGCATGTAGGTGAGGCTGCAGAAGGGTGTGTGTTCTAGCAACACCCCTGGGAGGAGCTGCTGGGTGGGACTGTGGCTGCCCTAGTCTTCCCTAAACCAGCACAGAACCTGTTTTGCAGCCCTGGCAGGCTAGGGGCAGGATCCAGCCCAGTACCTGGTCAGCAATCCCCACCTCTCCTCCCCTCCCAAAGAGCTCCCGGTACCCAGAGCAAAGGACTAGCGCCACTGCAACATGGAAGAGATGCAGATTTCTAGAATTTAGGCCTGTAATGTTTTTCTGTGACATGGTATGACTTTAAGTGTTCACAGTGTCTGTATTTATTTTCTAACTTGATTTTAAAAAAACTTCAAAACACAGGTTGCTCTATTTATCCTGCTACAGGACAGTCAAAATCAAGACCAGCATTTTATAATTTACATGTATTTTTATTACCTAAATGTGTAACTCACATATATTTTCAAAGACTTTGTCTTTCTTCAGAGAGGGCTTTTTTTTCTTCCTCCCTGGTTAGTTGGTGAGGGTGGGAGCTACACGACCTCCGTCTTCCCCACGCTGCTAAAATTCTGGTCCTGAGCCAGTCAGGCCAGGAGGGGTGAGGAGGGGAAGCTCAGGAAGCCCGGGGGAATAAATCTGCAGGTCCAGACCAACCTCAGAGCTCAGGCCCTAGAAGCTCCAGGTCCTAGTTTGCAGTCCCGGGAGTTCCCAGGAAACCAGCCCAGCCAAGGAGGGCTGGGCCAGGGCGGCAAGGGCAGGCTCTCCGTGCGAGGCCCCCTATCACCCGTTCACAGGCTTCCGCAGCTCCCCGGCCCTTCCCCTCTCAGCGCAGCAGTGACTCACTGCAGCCACCCTCCCTTCCCCACCACCTGCCTTTCACTTTCACCAGCACCCAGAAGGGGAGGGACTTCCTCCTCCATTTCCTTCCTCAGCTCCCAGCCCTGAAGCCAGCCAGCCAAGAGCTTCCCGCGAGTACCCCCTTCGTCTTCACTTATGGAAGTCGGTGGAGGGAGAGAAAGAGGCTGGGTGGGCATCCAAGTCACCCTGGCCCTGGCGGCACGGGGACACTTTGAGCAGGCAGGGAGTGCAGAGGGCCGCGGAAACTACCTTTAGAACCAACCCCTTCAAGGCAGCTCGGGTGGCTCAGCAGTTTAGTGCCTGCCTTCAGCCCAGGGCGTGATCCTGGAGACCCGGGATCGAGTCCCACGTCAGGCTCCCAGGATGGAGCCTGTTTCTCCCTCTGCCTGTGTCTCTGACTCTGTCTCTCTCAAGAATAAATAAATAAAAATCGTAAAAAAAAAAAAAAAAAAAACAACCGCTTTAAACTCTCATTCCCTGACAGCCAACTCGATTCAGAGCAGAGACCCCAAAGCCAGCCCCCCCCCCCGGCCCCCTCAAGGAAAATAGCCCTGGGCACCACGGTGAAGCTGCAGCCTGGGGGGCCGACTTGGCTACAGGAGTCGGCTCTGCCTCTCCAAATGAGCGTGAGAGAGCAAACTAGAGGTCTGCGTGTGCAGAAGCAAGACAGAGGAAGGAAGGATGTGCCCGTGGGGTGGGGGAGGGCGCCGAGGAGGGGCTGCAGGGCCACGTGCCTCCAGGGGGCCTGAGAGCCCTTCGGGTGCTCACGCGCACTTGTGCTGCCCCTGCCCTGACTGGCCCCCCTTCCCCAGCCACGGGCCCGCTGCCTTTGAGCCACCGCACGAGGCAGATGAGCCTGGGTGCACGTGTGAGAGCGTGCACCTGGTGGGGAGTACACAGGCACCAGGCGAGGGGGATGGGGGAGGTGGCCACCCGGAGCCTGGGGAAGGGTGAGTTCTGTAGGTTGGGTTGAGTGAGATGGAGGTGGAGTCTGTGAATAGAGCGCCAGGGCAGGGCTGCTCCTGCCCACACACCCCCATCCCCAGGGCCCCACGCTGGCTCACCAGCAGCTGTTTGGTTAGGCTAGTCTGCTTCCCATCCTCCATCCTGTATGTCAAGGATCATCACTCAGGATACCACAGTAGGTTTCCAAAGGGAGGCTGGGAACTTGCTTAGAAGAAGCCAAGGGGGCAAATCCTGGGGAGGCAAGCTGGATCACCCCAGAAGTTTCTGCAGAGGCCTTCCTGTCACCCCCAAGAACACAGACACCCAGACCTGAGACCCTCAGAGAAGAAAGGTCATGATATGGGGGGGGGGGTGAGAAGAGTGAAAGATGCCTGGGAACCCTAGAGGAATGAGGGGAGGGGATACACCAAGGCAGCAGCAGCAGCAGCAGCAGTAGTAACAGAAGAACGCACCTGAGCTAGGCCTGTCCTAAGTGCTTTTCATACGTTTAGTTTCCACAAGAACATTATAAGGCAGCATGAACCCCACCATGAAGCATTGCTATTTTAACCTCCATTTTACAGATGAGCTAGATAAGGCTCAGAGGGGCTAAGTAACTTGATAATGGTCACACAGTAATTCCATTGCAGGGCCAGAACTTGAACCTCAGTCTGCCTGACTCCAAGACCAAGCTCTTATTCCTTGTCTAAGACATGCCATAAAGACACCAGGTCCCTCTCTGCATAACCCCCTGTGGATTGGACACACACTCCCCACCATCTCAGAGCAAGGATTTCTGGACACAGATATCCCTCCTCACTGCACTGGAAAGGCCCCTTGCTCCTGCCCGAACCATTGGCAAGTAAACGTCTCCTATTTCGCTTCCAGTACAGCGGAGGCCCTCTCAATCCTAGGGGAAGAGAGGGACGAAATGGGGCATCACCCCAGAAGAGCCACCCACAAGGAGGCCTGAGACTGCACCGGCCACTTTAGCCCCCTCCGTCTGCACCTGGACTGTCCCGCCCCTGCGAGCTCACCCCTGCCTCAGGTCTAGTTACTGCTTGTGGGGCTTCCAGCTCCCATACCCTACTTGTGTACCTCACAAACTGCAAACTCTGGGCAGAATGAAGCCACTTCCCCTCACTTCTTATACCCCAGCCTCACTTCTCTGTTCTTCAGGTGGAAGTCAGCCTGGCCTTCCTCACAGTGAGGAAGAGGAAGGAAGCCATCTTTTCCGAAGGCTACTGACCTATGGGCCAACTCCCTGAGGGTACAGGGATGAGGCTATAATGAGGAACTTCTGCAGGCGTCTCCCTCACCCGGGGACAAGCTGCAGGGTCTCTGACAGCGGATGCAGGAAAGGAAACCCACAGTCACCAAGAGGCCTCAGCACAACCAATTTATCAGTCTGCTTGATTGTCCCAGCTCTATTCATTCTCCCTTCCCCCAGGTACCTCACTACTGTAAACCAATCCCTGATCAGACCCAGAGATGCCCCTGAGCAGAAGACAAGGCAAGAATCTGTTATCAATGACCAAGGACCTAGGAGGCTTTCGGGAGGATCTGTGGTGGAAAGCACTTTCTCTCTATGGAAGAAAGCAATTGTGCACCAAGAAAAGAAAAGAGTGCTGAACCTGCATCTGTGTTTTGCAGACACATGAGGGAAGGTGCTGGAAAGGCCTTTGGGAGCTCTATGCTGATGGGGACACCGTGCCTGCCAGGGAGGGCAACCAGAATACATAACAGCTCCCCAAGTGCTCTCAGCAGCCCTGTCACACACCCAACACTGGCTGGGAGAGTCCAGTGAGCCCTCACCACAGTGGGGCCGGGCCGTGACCACCAGGTGACCCAGGGCCACTCATAATAAGTTAGAGATATTGAATGTGGCCATCTGGGACACAAGACCATTGTAAGTCAAGGTTACACAGGCCAGGAAGGAGGCGCCTCGCTTGGTCCTAGCAGCCACAGGGGCTCTGCTCTGATCAGGGGTTCAGAGATGACTAGAAGATCCTCCTGTTCCTTATTGCTAAAGCTCCTATAGCTCCTGCTTTTACCACTGGGCCACTCCCAGCCCTACCAACTCAGCATTGGGAAGATGGAGGATCAGAGCTCACACACCCCTGACCAAGACAAAATACACCTATTTATGGCATCTATCAAATTTCTAGGCCAGCCAATTCCCTGAGCACCCGAGAGGCTATGTTCAGACAAAGTCTAAACTCCCTATCCTGCCCACAAGTCCTGCAGACTTTGGCTCCTGCCACCTCTCACAACCTGCCACGCTTGAGCCATCATTCAGCAGTGTTCCTGCTCTGCTTCCAGGTATTTGGCTCAGCAGCATCTCTGCCTATGACACCTGTCTACCCTTTCATCTGGCCAGGTCCTACTTGTCCTTCAGGTCTGGGATACTGTTTCCTCTGGGAAGTCCTCCCTCACCCCAGGGCTGAGCCAGGAGCTTCACTTTGAGCCCACGACACCTCCTAACCACCACCACCCCGCCCCCCACCACACTCAGCACAGTAAATTCCAGATACCTATTTCTTTGTCCCCAGCAAACAGCAAGCTCCATGGAGCAGAGTTTGCAGACCGTTGAACCTTGGCACTTGGCTTGTATCTGCCTCTTGGGATGCTCACTCAAGACTGCACCCAAAGTGAGTCAGAGCTCTGCCTGGGCAGAGATACTACTCACTGCCAGGGTGTCCACCCTGGGCCCCTGCCCAGCTGCGGCTTCCAGTCTCTCTCCTTGATGCACAGCAGAGATCCTCGTGATGCTGAGATGAAGTGAAAAGGTCCCACCTCCTAACCCCATCACATTTTACCCCATCAGTAGCCCCACACTGTCTCCAACTAAGCTAAACACAAATCCTTCTAATTTCTGGCCCACAAGCCACTTGCCCCTTGACTGTCACCTGCTGCCCCACACCACATGCAGGCCAACTGGAAAAGTGCCAGCCTTTCCATTGCCCTGTCCAATTTTTCTTTCCCTGTGGCTTCCCGCCCTTGCTGAGACCATAGCCAGAGACATGAGCCTGTGGATCTGTTTATCTCATGCCCTGACATGACTGGGCTAGGCCTCAAGACACCAAGGTGTCTGGCTAGGATGCCAGGGGCAGTGATGAGGGACCCTCCTTAGAGGAACCCAGCTTGGGCCAGCTGGCCTTCTAGCCCATGTTCATATCCTGGAAAGTTCTCTCTCAGGTACTCTGGGGTCTGTGGCTACAACCAGACTAGGCAAGTGGCCTGGAACTGCATCTTGGGCTGTCTAGAGTTGCCCAGGCTCTAGATAAACCTTCCCTCTGGACACAATGCAATCATCTGCAATGCTCGATCCCCCTCACCTACCCCGCTCCCTCCCACTTTAACTGGAAGTTCACACCAGGCTAAAGGGCTTCATTTCTCGAAACCACTGGACACATAAGTCCTGTTCAAAAGGAGTCTGCAAACCAGTAAGGAAGGAGACATCAGGAACAGGGACAAGGACCTGACTCTGACAAATGTCACTTCCCCTAGGGGTGTGAGAAAGCAGACCCTATGATCTACCCATTCCCAATCCACAGAGTCCCCAGATTAGCACTTCTCTGGACTTAGCTTCAGCTCTGAAATGCAGAGCCCAGGCCAGTAGGGTCCCAAGGATCTCAGCTGTCTAGCTGGTTAGGCCATGTTTGGCCAGGGTTCGAGTTGGCTGCAGTCTGGACTGTGATGGTAAAAATGCCAACACTGAGATACTTTTAAAGGGATGTGTGTGAGAGGAGAATCCTTTGCCTTATGAGGCCCTCTCAGGGCTTCATTCAGGCATCTATTTGCATTGTCCCTCTCCTCCAATGCCAGCAAACACCCTCAGGAAGTCCAGAGGAACCCAGGAGAACCAGATCTGTTTTATAAGGGGGAAGCAGAGGGGAAAAAAAAGAATCCCAGGCAGAGCCTGGAAAGGATCAAGCCTCCAGGCTCAGCCCTTGCCCACTCTGAGGGGACTGGCTGCCTCTCTCCTAGGCAAGGGCCACAAACAATCACAGGCAGCCCAGGCAAATCCCTTCAAGCAGAAGTTGGGAGTCCCAGGGAGTAAGGTAAAAGCTAGCAGGTTTTGGCTTTCTCTGGAAGAGATACAGCAAGTGTCACTAAGGTCCTTAAGTGGTTGGACCTCTGGAAAGGGTCTCATGGGGAGCCCTTTGGTCTCCTTATAACCTTCTCTGGGCCCTAAGGGACTCACACCACCAAAGGCTGCTCCAACCCTTCCCTCTCTCTGGAAAGGCAGGGCTCCCTAGAGGTCTAAGGCAGGGTTCTCTGGAGTCTGTGCCTGAGCCCCGGGGCTAGAGTCTGCCCCAGACCAAGACAGAGGAGCTATAGCACAGAGGCCTCACCCTGCCTGTATATGGCCTCACCCTGCCTACCTAACAACTCCCCTTCTCCACCCCTTCCACCCCTCATCTCTCACACACACGCACGCACACACACATCTCTGCAGCCCTCCAGGCTCTGGGGAGGCACAGGAGACAAGGCACAGTCCCTACCCGCACAGAACTCCCAGTCTAATGGAGGAGAGACAGAAACACACACTGATTATAATGCATGGTGGCCCATGCAGGGGTTAGAAACACAGGGAACAGGTGACCCGGGGAGAGTTCTCTGACTTCAAGCATTTGCTGGAGCTGTTCCCTCCACCTGGAACCCTGCGTCCACTCTAAGGATCCACCTCCCTTCAAGGCCTACAGGCAGCCTCTGGCACACACTGTTCTCTGAATCTTCATGCTCTCATTCTCTGCATTAACCATTATCCCATAATACTTCTTTAGTTCCTTCTGTTTTTGCACTCAGACGGGGGGGGGGGGGGGGGGGGCGGGAATCAGGGCCTGGAGGTAGTACGGCCCAATGGAGAGTGCAGAGGATTGGTTGTCAGGTGTCCAGGAACTGTAGCAAACTGGGTCCTGCCTTTGAGGAACTTAGGAGCTCTGGGTGGGTCAGGGAGGGACAAGGCAGGACAAAGAAACACTTAACCAGCAACTGCAACATGAAATATTAGCCACCAGCACCAACTAATGCCCCATGTGTGTGAGTATTGCTTACTTGTGTAACCACTATTCCCATCTGAGAAAAGAGAAAAGGTTGGCTCTGAAAAGTAACTTGTTTCAAGTCACAGCCCGAGGACACAAGTAAGGAGCCAGGATTCAAATCCAAGCCTGCCAACTCTGAATCAGATCTCTCTCTGTCATACCTGCTGCCCGGCTATGCTGAGAAGTGTCTCTCAAACCTACCCTTTGAGATGGGTTTATGGCTCTGGTGAGGAGTAGGGGGTGGAAATCTGTAATGTTTCATAGGCAGCCCAGGTGCCACCAGGTGCTGGAGCAGGGGAAAGAAGGTCAGGGACTGGCATAATGTGGTTTCCAAGGACCCGCTGTTCGTCCCTCCCCAAAGGAGCCATAGGAGATGAGAGGAGATGAGAGGAGTCCCATGGGGCCCTGGATGGACTTGGCTCAGCCCCATGGCTGACCATGGCTCTGAGAGTGCCAGAGGCCCAGATGAGTGCCATGTGTACTGAGTGCCTATTATTGGTCAGGCACGGTGCTAAGGGCATTGCCAGCAACATCTCATTGAACCCTCATTCTTCTCGTTCTCATTTTATAAGTCAGGAATGATACACTTAAAAATACCTATTTAACACAAAAAGACAGTAATGGAGTAACAGAGAAACAAACAAAAAAGAAATAAGACAGAAATCAATAGCAAAATGACAGACAGAAACCCTACCCTAACAACAATTATTTTAAATATAAACACTCCGGGGATCCCTGGGTGGCGCAGCGGTTTGGCGCCTGCCTTTGGCCCAGGGCGTGATCCTGGAGACCCAGGATCGAATCCCACATCGGGCTCCGGGTGCATGGAGCCTGCTTCTCCCTCTATCTATGTCTCTGCCTCTCTCTCTCTCTCTCTCTGTGTGTGACAATCATAAATAAATAAAAATTAAAAATAAATAAAAATAAATATAAACACTCCAATTAAAAGGGAGAGGCTGGGAAAATGGAAAAAAAAAAAAAAAAAACAACAACCCCACCACGATCCAACTATATGCTATTTACAAGAGACATACACTTTAGATTCAAGGTCGCAAACAGATTGAAAAGTAAATGGATGGAAAAAAATAAACAGTAACCAAAGAGAGCTGGACTGGACCAGACGTGCTAACATTATTACATTAATAGATTTTAAGACAAAAATTCTTACTGGAAACAAAGAAGGGCATTTTATAATGATAAAAGCATCCATCCAAAAAAAAAAAAAAAAAAGCATCAATCCCTCAATAGGATATTACAATTAGAAACATATATGCACCTAACAACAAACAGGGTCCCCAAATATACATGAAGCAAAAACTGTCAACATGGAGGGGAAAAACAGACAATCCAACAATAATAGTGAGAGACTTCAATACTTCACTTTAAATAAGGAACTGAACAGCTAACCAGAAGATCAATAAGAAACAGAAGACTTGAACACTGTGAAGCAACTAGACCTAAGAGATATCTACAGAACATTCCACCCAACAACAGCAGAATACACATTCTTCTCAAGAACACATGGAATATTCTCTAGGATACATCATAAATTAGCCTATAAAACAAGTCTCAATAAATTTAAAAGAAGTAAAACCATACAAAGCATGTTCACTGATCAGAATGAAGTGGAATTTTAAAAAAATCAACAACAGAAGGAAATTTGGGGAACTTATGGGAAATGAAGGTTTTAAGTGACTTGTCAAGTTCTCCCAGCCCAGAAAGGCCACTCCCTCAGAACACAGTCTGTATCCCTTCTGCACAGCCCTAAGAAGCTGCAGATCTGATTTTTGCAAATGCCTGGGTAGCCCCTCTCCCATCCCCCAGTCTGGACACACACTGAACTTGATCCCAAGCTTGACCCCAGAATCAAAACAGCTGTGGGAGGGAGAGGCCCGTGGGGCTGTTATGCAGCCTGTTTCTCCCCAGGAAAAAGGTCACAAATATTTTCACTCCCCCTGCCAGTCTACAGAATATCCAAAAGAAGGAAGCAAACATTTATAGAGCACTTCCCCTATGCTAGGCACTTGACATACCCTAATCTATGCTTAAGAACTTCCCATCTAGGCATCTTATTGTCTCCATTCTAGATAAAAACCGAGGCTCTGCAGCTAATGTGGCAGAAGCAAGATTCAAGTCCCTGTTGTCTGCCTTCAAAGTCCCTGGTCTTCCCATCATTCTTCCAGAAAAATCCCAATTCCACACTTATTGTGGGCTACAGGAGAAACGCTACACGTGAGAACCCCACAAAGCCAGCTGTGGACTCTCCTCTTCCTCATGCTCCCTCCCAGCTGCTGCTCTTCCTGGGAGCACTTCCAAGTGGAGCACAGTATACAGCCCTCCCACCAAGAAATAATCCCAGCCCCAACCTGTCAGAAACCAGCTCCTTGCAACACTGGGGGTATCTGTAAAAGCCCCTGGAAGCCCATAGGGTTTTGAGAGAAGGGTACAGTGGGGTCAACAGGAATAAGAGCCCCTATACCACATGGAGAAAGGTGGCTTGTGCCTCTCTTCAGAGCCAACCAGCAAAGCCGGGCCAGCTGGGGAAGCTGAACAGATTCCAAATATTAAGGGATGTCAATGTTCACTGAGTTCAAGTCCTTGTTCCACAAAGCAGCCCAGAGAAGGGAAGAAATTAGCCTGCAGAAGCCCAGCCAGGAGCAGAGCAGGGCCCAGAGTCGAGAACTCCAGTAATAATGCTTCGTCCTCCACTCAGGCAGGCCACACCTTTTGGCAAGACACTGGGCAGGGCTTGGAGCCAAGGTGAAATCCCGACATTACAAAAAAATAAGGCTTTCTCCTTCACCACCATCAGCATCTCTAACATTTCTTGAGGGTGCCGCAATGTGCCAAGATGGGGCGAAGCACTCTGTACCTATGATGCTGTTTAATCTTCAAAACACAGTAGGTTATTAGTACTCTCCTCCTTTTTCAATGAGGAACCTGAAAATCCAAGGGGCCCAATCACTTGCCTGAGCCCACAGGAGTATAGAGGTAAGGCAGGGACTGGAATCAACAGCCCTTTCTGCAAACTTCCTCCCCCAGCTTCAAGCTCAGCCTCCTGCTTGGTAGCTGGGATAGATGGCAGCAGCCTCTGGACTGCTTACATCTTCTCCCCTGAGAGCAGCTTCAGCTGAAAACCACCATGGTGTTCTGGAAGCGTGGCTGGGCAAGTACGGTGGCTGAGAGCGGCCTAGGAAGTGAGTGGCTTTGAAAATGCTACTGGTCACCACCATTGGGGAGCCCAATGTGAAGGCCCAACATCCTCAAGAGGAAGTCACACCCTCCCATACTCCCCAACCCCACACGCACAGCTGGCAGACAGCTCTTTACACATAAAGCCTTGACTCTCCCCTGCTTGTCAGCCACCCTAAATCCCCATGGGGCTCAGGCTCCTGTCCCTTACCCTGGTACCCTAAAGTCAAGTCAGCTCCATGACTGGGTCCCTACTGGACCAATGCCCCTCTCCCCAGGCACTGTGCATCAGCCCCAGGCCTAGCCATCCACCTCCTGCATAGGGCTCTCAGAAAGGCTTCCCCTCAAGGACCTGAATTCCCAAATAAAGGCTATTCATTGCACATCCTAATTAAGGGAGACAGTGCCCACCCACTCCAAAAATCATTGGTCCAAATCTCTATTTCATGGCAAATAAAACTGAAGCCCTAAAAGGTGAAGTGACTCACCCAAGGATACATAGCTGATTACTTGGGTAGAGGTGTGGTCAGGGCCCAGGTGGATGTTCTCACCCCCAGAACTCCCTGTCAATGCCAGGTCTTTGGTGTTTGGCTCATGTCTTTCTCGGGAGGGAGGTAGAACACAGGTGTCTAACATATGGTGTCTTCATCAGCCCAGGGTCTCCTGTATGGTCAGCTCCAGAAGGCACCAAGACCTTCCTAGTGGCTTGGGATGGGCAGCGAGGAGGGTGTCCTGCTGGTTTGGTGCAAGAATGGGGACAATATGGCTCCCCAAAACCTGATAGTGACCAAGAAACACCAAAAGCGTGCTGCCAGTGGAGGGGGTGTCGGCATGGCTTCCTAGGCCTCCTGGATAAGCTACAAGGTGGGCACAGTGCCGCCTGCCTCACTGGCCCAGTCATCCAGTCGGAGGCACGCCCTTTCTCAGGCCCGGGTCAAGATCCAAGGCCTCTGCCAAATGCTCACACATTCCTTGCGTTTCTCCAGTCTCTGAGCAGCTGCTGCAGGGCCTTTTTTCCTGTGTTGATTTATTCTTTATTGTTCCTGAAATACACCCAGAGGCCTTTGGCACCAGGCACCAGCACAGCATCCAGCCCAAGCCCCAAGTATGCACCAACCAGGTTCTATGAGAGCGGGGCTGAGCCCACTAGAATGATGCACCCCAGGGTCAGACCCAGCAGCCAGGAAGGGAGATCCAAGATCCTACCTACCCCCCCCCCCAGGCCAATGGTCCTAGAAATGATCTCAGGACTGACTACAGAGGCTAGGATGTTTGGAAAGGAGGAGACACTTAGAAAGGAAAGGTTTGCCTCCCTGAGGCCTAAACCAAACCTTTCCATTCCTCCCATGCACGAATGACCCCTCTGGCACGCCCCCTTCCCCCCATCCACCCCTCCCCTCCACAGCACACGCCCAGCTGACCCTCAGGTGCCTGTTGCCCTTCACAGGAGGTCCTTGTGGCTCAGGCTGGGCTTCTGGCTGCCCTGTGAAGTGTTTGGAGAGGGAGGCCTCAGAGGGGTCTTCCCTGCCCTTCCCAGCCCAAAATATCTCCCCTAATCAGTGGGTCTAAAGGTGCCTGAATTCCTACCATCAGCACTTCATTCCAAGGGTCAAAGCATTGTTCCCTGTGCACATGAAAATAGCCCAGGGAAGTGTGCGCTGCAAGGTAAAAAGAGCCAGGGATTTAGGGTCTGACAAAATGTATCCCGGCTTTTCCAATCGCCAGCCTCTCTGTGGGTCTCAGTTTCTCTATCAGTAAAGAGGCATAGTATCTTTGCCTCATAGTTACCGTGGAATTAGATGAGGTTAATATATACGTGGGGTGCCTGGCACAAAGTAAAGGCTCAATAAATGTGCTTTCCTTTCCTCTCTGCTGGGCAGGAGTAGCATCATTATCAGTCTTCAACACCTTGGGAGGATCCAAACAGCCTGATTCTCTCAGTTCCACAGCTGGCGAGCACAGGGCCCGGCTCGTGAGAGCAGGACAAGGAGATGAGTGGTCCCAGCAATAGCATCAGGCTCTGCAGGCACGCAGGGCATCTGGCCTAGGGATCCAGGAGGAGCACACCCAGCACAGGCCTCCCTGGGGCTCTGCTGTGCCAGCAGGGCCTGCAGGAGCATGGTGAGACAAGAGTCCCCGGATAATACCTGGCAGAGCTTCGAGACCCATAATGGAGCCTCCACCCTGCTGGGCTCACTCGAATAAGGGCAATAAGAGGGAAAATACTATCACCTGAGGGAAGCTGGGGAGAGGGGTGCCCAGAGGAAGTATGAGCAGAGATGCCAAAGGCACCCAGGCCTGCACACAGAGAATAAGCCAGCCCCAAGGCAACCACAGTGAATGTCCCACAAGTGGAAGTGCCTGCCTGGTTATTTTTGGCATCTCTTCTGCCCAAAGCCAGCAAGGAAAGGCAGCTGCTAGCCACATGGAAGGGCTGTTTATGCTCAAGTATGCAAGCACTGAAGCAGGGAGAGAAAGAGCACAGCAGCCATTGTGCAGAGGAGGCCTCTGCCCCCATTCTTCCTCTCCTAACTGTCCCTGTAAGGTCCCATCTGCCTGTCACATAGTTGACATAGCATGGGCACTTCTGCTTTCACTCAGATCCAGCCTCCCAACCACAAAACTCACACACACACTCACACACACGCAGGCAGGCAGGCAATCACGCACGCACGCACGCACACACACACACACACACACGCACAGACAAATAAATAACCATGGAGCCAGCTGGGGACTGAGCCACACCCAGGAGCCAGAGACGACTCCTCCGGGCTCTTCCTGTACTGAAGCAGCCCTCCCACCTTCCAAATTGGGAGGGACGGGGACCAGGGGCAGGACACTGGAGCAGCTCCTCTTTCCACCCGCCGCCAGCCTCAGGGGAAAGTGGACACGTAGGGGAACCTCAAAGAACTCACTGTCTCTGCACTTCCCCATTTGAAAATGAAGGAGTGGAATTAGATGGCCCAAAGTGTCTTCCAGCTCTGGGATGACACCGGGGAGCCGGGGAGCCCAGGGCTGTGACCCAGACCCAGCTGGGGAGGTCAGACAACTCAACGTCAGAGGGAGAGGAGAATCCGGGAGAGGAGAATCCGAGCAGCAGTCAGGTACATGCCCCAGAAGCTGGCAGTGGCTGGGAGGGTGGGAGGGGGACTGGAAGGACGTGGAAAAGGAGGAAGGGGAGGAGGAGTGAGAAGAGAAGAAAGGGGGAGAAAAAGCCAGCCTACATGCACTCCCAAGAGTTGTCAGTTATCACTTAAGCTTTCCTGAGCTCCTTTCTGAGCTCTGGGGCCCTCCCCCTCAAGGAACTGACAAATTCTGGCAACAGCACGCTGATGGGCCTCTGTCTGTCCAACTGCAAGGAAAAAGCTGGGAATCGAAATCCCTGTTTTTCTTCCTCTCTGGACCCCATTTCCCCAGAGAAGTTGGGCAGCCTCACAGGGAACCCCCTTCTGGCTGCAAGCCTGGTAAACTTCCCCCTGTCCCAGCTCTGGCCTGGTCAGATCTTGCCCTGGCTGCTCCCCTGCCCCCCTTCCTGAGACTCCTGGAGGAAGAAGCACTGCCTGGAAAAAATAACCCACAAGCTCCCTGCGGCTGGAGAGAAAGGCAGAGGGAAGACGGAGCACCTTCCCCAGCTGGCCACAGCACCGGGCTATGATCCAGGAAGAGCAAGAGCAAGAAGGGCTGCCAGGGAAGCCTCGGGACCCTGGCCTCTCTCGTCCCCAGTCAGCCCCCTCCCCCCCACCTCCCAAACCACAGCTGGTAATCATGTCCCTCAGGGAGATCCCCCCCACACTCCAGCAAAACCCAGCTCTTTTTTTGACATGTGGCAACTTTCCTCTTATATAATATCTTGGTGTCTCCCCCACCCCCCTACCCCACTCCACCCCTGCTATTTCAATTGGTGAAAAAGCCAAAGTACTCTTCAGAGACAACTCCCACCCTGAGCTCCACCCAAACCTCCAGTGAGGTCACACTGGGAGGCTGCAGGTGAAGCAAAGACAAGGGGACTTTTTCCTCGGCTGAGAAAGCAGTCTTCCGCCCACCCACGTGAGCAGTTCAGCCTGAGGCCTGGGCGGGTAGGTTCCAGAGAGCACAATCTGATCTCTGGGAAGTTGAGCCCTTAACTCTGGGCTGCAGGGACAGAATCCCTTGCAAAAACACACAGCCACCAAGATCTGGGCTGTCTGGGCGGGCGAGGATCACCCTGCTGTACCCGGGGCCTAGGGAGTTATAAAATGAGCTTCATTTACACAAGCCCCCAGTGCCCTGGAGGAGCCCCCTCCTACCACCAGCAGGACACGCTCCATTTCCTCTTTCCTGGGAGGAGCAAAAGGCAAACAGCTGAACTTGTGAGGGACCAGTGAAATGACAGCCACCAGCTGCTGGGTACCTACTATGTGCCAGTCATCCTGCATGCATGATCATGTTTAACCTGCACTGCAACTCTATGAAGTACTATCATCATCCTCATTTTACAGGTGAGGAAACTGAGGCTCAGGAAGTTAAGCAATGCCCAAAGCCACACAGGAAGTAGAGAAGTGGACTAGGAACCCAGGTCAGCCTTGTCCTGGTTCCTGGGCACCTACTGGGCTTCCTTCATAGTCACTGCCTGGGTCACTGTCCACCACACCATCCAGGAATGGAGATCTGAGCGTGGGGGTGGAAGTGGGTGTGGACAAATTTTGCTTGGTGGCTATGGAATCTGAACTGATGCCCTACTAACTGTTATCATTCCCAAGTGTGTGGCTGAGAGACCCTGTAAGTGTGAGTGTGCTGGGGTGGAGGGAGGGCAATCTGGATTCCAAAGAGCAGTTTCCAACACCGAAGTTATGCTGTAATGCTTCTGATTCATAAAATGAGCTCACAGTCTCAGGGTATCCTGAATGTTGCTCCAAATGCAAATGCAGATCCCTTAAGTAAGTAAGACCTGGGGATTTCAGCACACTCCACCTAGCTCCAGCCCTGCGTGCAGTTTATTTAGTTCAGCCCCACAGAGTCAGTGCTCCACTGTGTAGGAGCAACTCCTCCATCGGACTGCAATCATAGGCTGCATTTCCTGCAGCCTGTGGTGAGTCAGGGAGGAATGGAGCCCCCCAGACTGCTTCTATACTGATACGTGCATGCATACACACACACACACACACACACACACACACACACACAGAAAAGATGCCAGTTTGGCCTCCTGGCCAAAGGAAATGCCCAGGTAGCAGATTCCCGGGCAGGAGGTTTCACACTCTTTCATCCCAAGGTCCTTCTGGGGCCAGAATGACCAGACACACTCTCCAGCTCTCCAGAAGGCCAGCTGTAGTGCAGGGCCAAGACACTGGGTTCGCCGGCACTAGAATCACTCATGGACTGACCCTTTCAAAAATCGATGGTACAGTATGAATCCCAGCAGCGGGACTCAGTGAGCCCATGACATACAAGCCCACGTTTTCTGGATGGAGATCTTTCATTCATTTGTTCAATGAACATATACAAATGAATGAAAGATACATATACTTAACACCTACTAAAGCCGGGCATTGTGAGAACAATACAGAACACACACTGGAGCAGAGGTTTATGGTAATCCTGAAATGTCCTTTCAGCGTTTCACACACAGAATCCTCATTGCAGCTGTGCGAAGGAGATACAGAGACTCTATCTCTGAGTTTATGTTTTGAGCACCGCGGTACGATATGTACACAAATGACTACATAAGGCGGAAATGAGTGTTCAGAAGGCTGTGGCAGCTCAAAAGAAGTGTCATTTAAAACAGGCCTAAAAGGATCAGTAGAAATCTTCCAGCTACTTGTGGCCATCCCCACTCCTCCATGAGCAAAGTATCCTTCTGGGAGACCCGGCTGCAGGCCAGATTCGCAGACTGGCCCATTCCCGTTCTAAGACACTATGCACCAGGTGCACCCCCTCCATCCTTCTGCCTCCACAGGGCAGTCCTTCCCTGGGTTCTGCAGCCACGGGCGGCCCTTAACTGAATCTATAACTGCATATTGCCTTTTATCTTTTTTTTCTCCATTTATTAAAAGCAGCAGCCCATAGGGCTAAACAATGGAGTTATTTTTAAATCCCACATTTAAAGGCTGAACTCTCGTCCCCATGGGCATTCCAGGGCACCCTTTTCTAGGGTGAGGGGAAGGTCCTGCCTGGCACTGGGAAAAGCCACACGGGCAGTGGGCAGACCGTTCCAGAACGGGGGGGGGGGGGGGTGAAGGGTGGGGAGGGGTGCGCACCCTCTAAGTTGTTCACCCCCTTGTCCCCTAGGAGTTACTCAGACCAGAGTAACCAGCCAGAGGCCAATCCAATTAGAATGGAGACTGGGCCAGGACCATGCAATGAGATGGCTTATCATAATGTTTACACCACTATTATTCACTGTCCAGAGCAGCAGGAACAAGAGGACCCATAAATTCTCGACCTGGGAAGGTTTCTCCTTTTCCCCTTTATCCCGAAGCCACCTAACTGCCTGTGGAAAGGGTGCATTTCTCTGATCATGCGCCACACCATCCCTGCGAGGTTGTGGAGCAGGACAGGTGGTTTTCTCTCCTCAACCAGGCCTCCAGTCCCAATCCTGAAGCTGCAGGGACCAGGAGAGGTCAGACCTCCAGGCCGCCACCAGGCCAGGCTCCCCCAGCTGGAGCAGGCCAGACCACCCCTCCCCCCCAGCCACAACTGCCAACAGGGATCCCCTGCACACACGTGCCACGGCGGCCTCCATAGTCAGCCACGGCCAGCCAGCTCTCCTCCTCCCATCTCGCGGGGCCCCGGAGCCAGGCTCCACACAGGCTGGCACATGGCTCCGATGTGGAATGGTGGAAGCAGGAAGTAGCCACCAAAAGTTGTGACCAACAAAGTTTTAAATGGGGCGAGAAACTTCCCCTTTCATCTTTCCAGCAGCTCGCTCTGGAGGCTGGGCTGGAATGCCCAGTGGCGTCCACTTTGAGTGGCAGGTACCTCCTCCAGGTCTGCCCTCCTTGGGGCTGAGGCTTGGAAATCGCAGGGCGGCACCAGGCCCTTATCCAGAGGCTTGGGCGGGGGGGGGGGGGGGGGGGGGGGCTCCAGGAGGGCAACCTGGAGCACAGGCTCTTGTAAGCGTGAGCTGGGAGGAAGGGGGGGCTGACTACCTCCACCAAGCCGGCCATGTGCAGGGTCCAGGCAAAACCCGGGCCCCCGAGTTCCGGAGGGCACTCCTCAAACACAGCACACGGTGAGGCGCGCGGAGCTCGGCAGGCCGCAGCCGCGAGGGCGTGCGGGGGCGGGCGAGAAGGATGACAGGTCTGAGGTGCGCCAGCAGCGCCGAGGTGCGCGGGGTGAGGCCGGCCCGCCCGCCCCCGGTGCTCCGGCTTAGGCCTCTGCTGCACTTGCCCTAGCTCCCCGCCGCCTCTGCACGTCGGTCCCCCAAGCCCCCGGCGCGGGCACAGTTTCCACGTCCACTTTGTCGTGCACACTGGCAGGGCCAAGGGAAGGGGCTTCGGCGCCAAGTTCCCGCGGCTCGCTCGAGCCCCTCCCGACGCCTCCGGGGCCCGGGCTCGGTCACGCACGCCGGTCCCCGCGGACACCACGTTTCTCTCCAGCCGAGGAGCAGCCGCGTTCCCGAGCCGTCGCCATCGCCGCCCGCGCGGCGGGGCCCGGGCGGCTCGGAAGGGTTTTCCTGCCGGGGCCGCGCCCGGGTGGGCGGGGGCCGCGCGCGAGCTGCGTAGCTGCACAAACACGGCGGGCTGGCGCGGCGCACGCAGCTGCGGGCTGGGGCGCGGGCCGCGGGGCGCGGGCTGCGGGCTGCGGGCTGCGGGGCGGCGGACGCACGTACGCACGCACCGCCCGCCCCGGCCGCCCAGGCCGCAGAAGTTGCGGCGCCGCGCCCCCCGCGGCCCCGCGCCCCCGCCCCCGGCCGCGCCTGCAGGGCTACAGCTCGCGCGCCCGCCGCCGCCGCCGCCGCCGCCGCCGCCGCCGCCGCGCAGCCCGGGGTCCCTGGGCCGCCGCCGCCGCCGCCGCCGCGTGCAGGCCTCGGCCGCCGGCCGGGCATCCCGCTTACCCGTCTCCTGCCCGAGCTCCAGCATCGGCTGTCCCCCTTCCGCCGCGGGCCGCCGCCTTCGGTCCTCTCCCAGGCTCCGGCCGCCTGCACGCACTCCCGGATTTTAAAAACAAACAGGCGCCTCCGCCTCCCCGCGGCGCTCGCAGGGCTTCCGCCAGCCCGCGCCTCCCAAGGCTGGGAAGTTTGCTGGCAGGGCCCGGGCGGGACGCACGGGCTGTCACCCCTCGCTTGCGGCGCAGGAGCCTCGGCGCACCCCGCGCCCGCGGTGTCTGCCTCGCGATCGCTCTCCCTCCCTCCGTGTCACCCCCAGTCCTGCGATGCAGTGTCAGGATTGCACTGCTCTGACTCATCGGTTGAGCTCACAGCTTGAAAAAAAAAAAAAAAGAGAGAGAGAGAGAGAGAGAGGGCGAGAGGCAACAGCGAAGGAGGAGGACTCTCTGGCGTGCTACAAAGGATTGCACAACTCCCGGCTGGGAGCGCGGAGCGCCCAGCGGCCGGCCGGCGCGCGCGGCACGGCGGCGAGCAGGAACCAGCTCCACCACTTCATCAGCACAACTGTCTCGGGTCGGCCTCGCAGCCAGCAGGCCTGGCGCCGCCCACTTCCTGCGACCAAATAAGGCCGGAGAAGGCGTCTTTAAACCTCAGGCGGCTGCTCGGGCTGGGGATTTCCAGCAGACCTCACCTCCACTGCCGAGTGGGTCGCCCTCCTCCCTCAGCCCAGGCCGGCACCCCCCGATGGCTTTGCTGGGACCAACAGGCCACGCGGCTCGTTCCTTTCACACCAAGGTCATAAGGAGACGGTGACGAAATGCTTGGAAACCCATCGGGCCTGCCAGGAAAGTGTGTATGTGATGTTGGGGAGGACACAAGTCTCTTTCTTCCACAAAGAAAACTCTTGGTTTTGGATACGGTAAATCATGCACAGTCCTCTCTAAGGCACCTTATTAAGTTTCCCCAAGTTTCACTTTTGGCTCACCAGCATCCTAGTGGTGTGAAAGGTTGTTGAGAAACGTCCCAGCCCTTATAAAAGGCCCAGTTACTTAGGTGATGAAAAGCTCCTGGGTTTAATTCTAGCAACGCAGGGCAGAGTTAGGGCAGCTTTTCACTGCATGCCCACGTTTCCCCTACCTTCCCTACTAACCCCCACCCCCACCCCATGCTTCCTTGCCTGGCTGGTGGGAAGATTTTTGCTGCTCAGGCAGCTCTTGGTGGCTCCCGCACTCAAGGAAGCTCCAGGGCCAGGAGAAAGTCCAGGGGAGGTTCTTTCCATTTGTTTTTGGTTTTTGTTTTTCCCAAAAAGATGGGCCAGAAGCAGGTTTGCCTTTGAAGGAAAAAACACTGAAAAATACACTGTGTCCCTGTGGCCAGTCCTGAGAAGCAAGTGCATTTTTTTGCTTTCTCAGGGAGAAGGGGAGAGGCAGTGGAATTGGTTTCTCACAGACCCTCTGAGCCTGCAGGGTAAGAGCCTTTGCCCCTGCGGAGCTGATGACAGAGACCCACCCTTGCTCCAAAGGAGCACCACTGTCTGGTCTTATTCCAGCCCTTTGCTGGCTGGAGCACCTGTGTGCACCTGGCACTCACACTTCACCCAGGAGGAATAGGGCTTGTTTGTACCACAGTAGAATAGATATGTCAAAATAATGACAACTTAAAACAGTCTTATCTTCAAAATAAAGATAATTATGCCAGGGGACTGGACCGGATAACCTCTTAAAATCCCTTCCAGTTTAAAATCCACGATTCTGTGGTTGTAAAAAGTGAATGGAGGAGCCAGGGAAACCACCTCCAAAGAAAAGCCCAGGCTCTAGGATTTAGCATCTGCTATGACAGTATTGTTCCTGACAATTCTCAAAGCATGTCCCCACACACAGCCTACTTAACAACCCCTATGTGTGTGAGTATTATCCCTCTCATTTTATGGATGAGCACACTGAGGTTCAGATAGGTTAAGTGACTTGTGCAAGATCATGGGGTAAGCCATCATTTGTCACCTCTCTGTTCCTCTTCCCATCTCCCCCAGAGGAAGACAGTGAGCCACTGAGGGACTGAGGTGCTCAGGCATGCAGGCCCAGCCCCCAAGTAGAGCCTAGACTCTCAGGACTCCTGGCAGTGGTTCAGTGTAAAGGCTTTTTGGCTTTTTTTCTCCTGCTTGTCTGATTTCTTCATTCCCACTGACATCTCATCCAAGTGAGGGAAGCAGAAGCAAAGCCACTTGGTGTCTAGTGCCCACTGCTGCCTGGTTTCCTCTGGAGGCCGCTGGTCATCCTGGCCTTCTGCTAGGGCCTAACCCCCAAATCTGGCCACAAGCCAACCTGGAGCGGGCCCCTGAGAGCCAGTGCAGACCAGCCCAAGGATGTTCCCAACCAACCAGAAAACCCAGCTGGGGAGCACATTCCTAGAAGAGCCTGCCACCATGGAGCCAGGGCCCAACCTCCAGGGAACAAGCGGGAGCCACTCCAAAGGGCACTCCTCACTCAGCCTCAGCCCCGCCAGGACTTCCTCCCTGTCCCACACTGCCACACGGGCTGCTGAGCCTGGCCCAGGAAGCAGCAGCAGAAGTAGGGGAAGGTGGCGGGGTGCATGAGAAACAGAAGACACTAGAGGAGTCCTGCTCATCTTGGAACAGAACAGCATGTCCCTTCACCCCAACTAAACTTCCAAACTCAGGCCATTTCAGAAAGAAGAGAGGAGGGAAAGGGGCACATGTGTGTTCGTGCAGGGGAGGAGGGCTCAAGACTGTGTCGAAGGGCCCCCCTGGTAGGAGAAGTCTGCCTCCCATAGGCAGGCAGGGATGTGCGCAAACAGCTGCAGCTCTTCCGAGAAAGCCTGGGAGGTCAGTTTTGCTGCAGATATGACAGTGCAGAATCACTGACATGTGAAGTGAAAGTTTTGGTTTTAGCAGCTCTAGTCTCTGGGGCAGCCAAGAAGGGTACCCTTTGGAGAAGAAGAAAGAGAAAGAAAAGAAGGAAAGAAAGAAAGGTAGTAGGTGTTCCAGGGACCTTCGCCATAGAGCAGGCTTTTCTCCACCATCGACCTTTACAAACTGCAGGGAAGAAAAGAGCACAGAGCTCTGGTTCTGCTGAGAAACACTCCAGGAAGCAAAGCACCTTTGACAGGCTTCCAAACTCTGGGTCCCAATGAGGGCAAAAAATGGGCCTTAGAGAGGCTTCCTGGGACTCCCATCAGCTCTCTGGACTTGGCTCAGAGTGACCTGTCACTGCCATCAGCAATGTCCACCTCTATGACAACCTAAGACCATTAAAAAGTTTCCCATGGCGAATTTTGTGGCAGGTGAATTAGATTCCAATTAAAGGTGTTCTTAAGAGGGGAGGGAAAAAAGCTTCCAAGCAACCGGGTCCTCCTTACCCAGCCACCCACCTCCATTAATTCTCTGCTGCCTTAGTCACTATTTAAACAGGGGTTTTCTTCTTCCCAAGCCCCAAGCCCCATGCCTGCATTCCTGTCTTTTTCCATTGTCCCTTCTCTGTCAGGATCTTTCCACGGGAGGCCAGCACACAGGGTGTGTTTAAGTGAAGAAGCAACCTTTGCTGGAAGATGAGGAATTGAGAGGAACAGACACAGTTGGGGAGCTCACAAATGGACAGTGCTGGGTTTCTTGCATCCCTGATATCTCTTCCCTTGCCACTAAGGCCTCATGACCTCTAGTTTCAACAGAAGAAAGAGAGGCTGTGGAAAAAACAGCGAACCAGGATGGAGTGCAAAAAACTGTTTTATGACCGTATTGTACTATATGCACTTAAGAGGTTACAACTGTTCTTATTTTTACTGTTTTAGCCTATATCCGCTTCTACTAAAACTAGCCTCTTCCTTTCAAGAACCTAGTCCAGGCAAGTCCCCCCCCCCCCACCGAAGACCCCCAGGTCCTTCTCCATCCATCTCAGGGTGACCCTTGTGCTGGGCTCGCCCAAACTCTTCCAACCCTGACACAGAGCCCCATCTGGGTGTCCCTCCAAGGCTCCTTTCCCAGTCTCTCATTGTGTCCTTTCCACTGAACTACTTCCACAGTGCCACCCACCAGCCTGAGTAGGGACACTCTTTTGGTGGCCATGCCTTCCCACCACTTTTCTTTCTTTTTTTAAATTTGTCAGAGAGAGAGAGAGAGAAAGTGCACAGCAGGGAGAATGGCAGGCAGAGGGAGAAGCAGGCTTCCTGCTGAGCAAGGAACCTAAGGTGGGACTTGATCCCAGGACCCAGGGATCATGACCTGAGCTGAAGGCAGGCACTCAACCAACTGAGCCACCCAGGTGTCCCTCCTCACACTTTTTGTCATATCCTTTTTGTCATGTCCTTTTTTTTTTCTTTTCAAAGATTGTATTTATCTATTCATGACAGACACACGAGAGAGGCAGAGACACAGGCAGAGGGAGAAGCAGGTTCCCTGCGAGGAGCCCGATGCAGGACTCGATCCCAGGACCCTGGGATCACGCCCTGAGCCAAAGGCAGACGCTAAACCACTGAGCCCCCCAGGTGCCCTGTCATGTCCTTTCTGAGGAGGCAGGGAACTCAAAACCACCCCAGCTATTAAGGTAAGTCACCCTGTGCCAAGAAGTCCCAGCACTGTCTTCTCCTTTACCCTTGAAAACCCAGGAGACCCTCCTCCTCCATTCATATTTAGTTCACCTGTTCTGGGGCCTGCCACACCAGCCTACAGCTGTCTGCATCCTTCCCCCCGCCCCCCCCCCACCTACCCTAGCCCCTATCACCTCTCTCTCACAGGCCTGGGGTGGGTTCTTAGTGCCTTTGTCAGGCCCAAGAGGGAGCTTCTGCAGATATCCCCAGTTGCTGCTGTCACTCTGGGAGCGACGTCTGGCTGGGTGTAGGGAGGACAAAACAGGTGTGGCTGCCAGGAGGAGGGCGGGCCAGCAGGGCCACGGGGACAGAAGCACCCTTTCTTCACAGAGCCCAGGCTGCCAGCTTCCCAAAGGCGTCCTTTCAGCACGGTTCCATGCCCCCTGCGGAACCAGCCCCAGACAGACTCCATCGCTGGCTGTTCTCTGGAGCTCAGCTTCCCTACCCCGTGGCAGTGGGCCAGGAAGAACAAGACCCACAAGATCCAGTGTGGGCAAAGCAATGGGGCATGCTTTAGAACATTATTTTAAAATGAAAACAAATGCTGATAGGTCATGGACTAGCATCCCAAATTCGTGTTCATGAGAGTGTACAGGTTATGAGCTGAGAGCTAAATCCAAATCTTGGCTCATACTAGCTTGATGACCTTGAGCAAGTTACTTAACCACGAGGTTTTCTTGTCTGCAAAATGGAGACAAGAGCTTAACAGTACCTGTCACACATTAACTCTTTCATAAGTGTTGGCTATCATTTTTTCTCATCTCCTGATTGATCCCCTTGCTTCTAGTCTTGTACATTTACCATCCTCACTGCCATCAGAGTGATCACATCCCTTTCTGATAGTTCCCAGCATTCTACTGCAAAAAGCTGAGCCCGTTAGCCAAACTGTTAGGTGTGTACACTTCAGGTATGATCCGGCTCTGTCCTACTTCCTGGCCCCAGGGCCGCACAGCCAAACAACCTGAAGTTCCTCAAGATGATGCCTACTTGCTTACACATGCTCCTCCTACCCCCACCTTCATCCACACCCCTAGTCTCCCATCAGACTTGAGCTCAATGGCAACTCTTCTGGGAAGCCTTCCTTGACCACTCCAAGCAGAGAAAGGCCACTGGAGTATATACTGCTGGAGCCCTCTTGGATCTTCTTTATCAGACTGGTGCACCATCCCCCAGCTACTGTGTTGGCTGCTAACTGCTCCTAGCTGCCCCCTTTTCAAAAGGAGCTTTTGCTGGCAGAGAGCACTGCAGCCAATGATTGATTAGGGGGTGGGGTAGGGGATGATTCCAAAAGTTCAGCCCCCTCATCTAAAGGTGGGACCAACTCTGTAATGGTGCAATTCATACTTCTCAGACCCTAGTGGGAGTCTGGCTGAAGCTAGCTAGCTCCAGCTGCAGCACACCCTTCTTTTGCATAGCTTCCTCCCCAGCCCTAGCCTGCTTCCTTCATCCCTTCCTCCTGAGAGCACTTCCTAAATCAATCCCAAGCACCCCTAACTGCCTCTGTCTCTGCTCCTAAGGAACTCCAGAGGCATCCCCTTGTTCATCTTTCCTCCATCCTGATACATTGTTCTGCTTATTGAGCTAGCTCCCTATTAGGATCAGAGCACCTGGTGCCTATACATGGTGGGTGCTCAGTAATGCTTGTTGGTAAATGCACAAATAAAACCATATATGTGAAAATTTGAGGTAAACAATAAAATGTAACTATTATTATCACTACTTTCATTACTATCTCTTCCATTTCATTTTTTAAAAGATTTTATTTATTTATTCATGAGAGACACACACAGAAAGGCAGAGACACAGGCAGAGGGAGAAGCAGGCTCTGTACAGGGAGCCTGATGCAGGACTTGATTCAGGTACTACCAGGATCATGCCCTGGGCTGAAGGCAGGTACTAAACCGCTGAGCCACCCAGGCGTCTCTATTCCTTCCATTTCAAATGCACATTTAACATCTCCGAAATCAAGATGGATCTTACAATCAATATAGCATGTCATGGTTTAATCAGCAGCATTTCCTTTCTTAGTTGTACATAAAATAATGGTGCATCTTATAATTACTGGCTTCCTAAGTTCAGTACTACTATTGCTACCACTATTACCACTACTACTACTACTATTACTCCTACCACCACAACCACTACTGAGGATCAATATCCTGGCTTCTGGGCCCTGCAAGGCAAAGTCCACAGAGCTGAGAGACTCCATTGCCTGAGCTCAGTAGCTGTTAGGCAATCAAGCTTTCATAAAGTGACTTGCAATTTCCCAGAGATCAGAAGGACCCCTGTTCCAGACGCTTCCAGAAACTCCCACGGAAGCAGGCAGTTTTGTTGTGATATGGAACAAGCTCTTTACTGGGAGTCAGGAGAGCAAAGTTTTAAGCCCAGTTCTTCCTCTAGTCTTCTGGATGATCCCATGCAGGACTTATCAACACATTCATTGAAGGTCTAACTAAATGCTTGATGAGATATAAGCCCACTGGGTCCACTTAGCACCCTGAGAGGAAGCCCTCTAATGATCCCTATTATACAGATAAGGAAGCTGAGGTTCAGAAAGCTTAAACACCTCTTCCAAAGTCACACAGATGGAATTCAATCACTGGCCTTTCAGAGTCCTTCTCTCTGCTATATGAGGACATCTCCTTGGGCTTGTGTCTTCCCAGTAAGGAAGCTGAATAATGAGGAGTCACAGACTGGAGTCTCAAAATCCATTCTCACTCCCCAGGTATATTTTATTTGACCCATAGTATGTGTTTGATTTGAAGTGAATTAAATTTCCTATCCACATTTTTTTAAATCAGGAGATTGAAACTAAAAATCAGGATTTCCAGGGGCACCTAAGTGGCACAGGTGGTGAAGTGTCCCACTCTTGGTTTTGGCACAGGCCATGATCTTGGGGTCATGATCTCAGGATTGTTGAGATCAAGCCCCATGGCAGGTTTTGTCCTCAGCACAGAGTTTGCTTGGGACTCTCCCCCTTGCCCCTCCACACCTCCTTCAAATAAATAAATCTTTTTTAAAAAATAAAAAATAGGGCAGCCCAGGTGGCTCAGCGGTTAGTGCTGCCTTCAGCTCAGGGCCTGATCCTGGAGACCTGGGATTGAGTCCCACGTCAGGCTCCCTGCATGGAGCCTGCTTCTCCCTCTGCCTCTCTCTCTCTCTCTCTCTCTCTCTATTCTCTGTGTCTCTCAATAATAAATAAATAAAATCTTTTAAAAATAAAATAAATAAATAAAAATAAAAAATAAAAATAGTAAAAATAAAAGTCAGGATTTCTGGTTTGTCATGAAAAACACTGGAAAAAAAAAGAAAAGAAAAAAAAAAGAAAAACACTGGAATACTGGCCACACCAAGCCCTCCTTCTTGGAGGTGAAGCAGAGTAGCTACAGGAGGGGACTAGCATTAGAGAGAACAGCACCACCTTAGGAGCACCACTGTGGTGGGACTTCCACACCCCAATTTTTCATTGCTCCCTTGGCCACTTATCATCTCACTTGAGATATTTTCCTACACCCAGCCAACCTCTCTTACTGAGAATGCCCCTGTTCCCATGGGCCTTTGAATGAGTGACCCTTAAACCAAATGAAGTCCAAAGCCCTCTCAGCCCTAACATCCTACCTGGCTCATCCCAGAAGCCTCCCAGCAGCTCCCACAAGGAGGTCACTTTATGAGCCTATTTTGGAACCACTTAAGGAAGCCCCTGCCTCACACCTGCCTCCCCTTAGGCTTCCATCACCGGGACCCCAGTGTCTGTCCCTCTCCTTCCCTTCCCCTCCCTCCACACCCAGAGCACCAGTCCCAGCCAGTGAGGGAGTGAGCCAAGCATGTGGGGAGATGGGTTAGCCCAAGCCAGGGGAGGGGCCCCACCCAGGAGGGAGTGAGGAAGGCAGGACTCTGTGTCTCCCAATAGGAAAGTGGTTTAAGGAGACAGATGGAAGTGGGGAGGCTCTACAGTCACAGAAGTCGAACACGGTTTGACACATGATGAAACACAAACAGAAAATCATCAGGAGGAAGAATGTACAGTCTCAGCAGCAACTTAAGATATGCAAATAAGAGCACCATTAGGGACTCATTATGGCCTAGAGTCCACATGCAAATAAATAAATTAATTAAACAAGAAAGATGCTGGGGCGCCTGGGTGGCTCAGTTAGTTAAGCAACTACCTGGGGCTCACGGCACCATCTCAGGGTCCTGGGATAGACACCCCCCCACCACCACCAGAGTTGGACTCCCTGCTCAGCGGGGAGTCTGCTTCTTCCTTTTTTTTTTTTTTTTTTAAGGTTTTATGTATTTATTCATGAGAGACACAGAGAGAGAGAGGCAGGTTCCATGCAGGGATCCCAGGATTCCGGGATCACGCCCTGGACCAAAGGCAGGTGCTAAACCGCTGAGCCACCCAGGGATTCGGGCTTCTTCCTTTCCCTCTGCTCTCCCCTCCCCTCCACTGGTGCTCTCTCTCAAATAAATAAAATCTTAAAAAAAAAAAAAAAAAAGCTGCTGATGGCAAGGCCATTTCAACAGACATTGTTATGGCACTATAAGCTGTTTAAACCTTTCTAGAATGTGATTTGGCACACTGTGTTGCAACAGTTGAAGACCTTGATTAGGTAATTATGGTTAGGAGACCAGATTCCATGAAAATAATCTAAAATGCCATCACAAAGGAGTTTTTACAAAAGATGCTCATAACACCTATATATAGACCCCCAAAACTGAAATCCATTCAGATGATGGTATGATATGGTAACAGAATGAAACATGAAAGGGATCAGCAAATGGAAACAATCTGATGAAAACATTTGATGAAATCATGCTATATGACAAAATCAGCACAAAGAAATAATAAAGGTGGACTTACAAACTATGTTAAAACATCCACAGGAATGTTAGCAATCAGAAGAGCATAAATTGAACAGCATAAATTGCTAAGGTGTAATGTTAACTCTAAGTTGATATGAGTTATGGTTTAAATAAAAATAATAATGATGTAGTGTCAGGGCCCTTGAATAGGATTTCCTCACCATAAAGATACCCCAGCCCAGCTCCCAGGAAGTAGGTAAGCCCAGGCTCCTGGCCTGATGAGAAGAAGGGAGGTCAGCTGGGAGAGAGGGCTAGGACTGTGGGCAGGAGGATGGCCCCAGAGCTTCCCTTAGCAAGAGGGCTCTGAAAGATACCTCTCGCTAGAGAAACAAAGTTATACAAATAAACCCACACCATTTAACCTCTAACGTCCTGGGTGCTAGATCTCACTGCTGCATTTTCACTCTCAATTTTACTAATACCTTATTTCAGCAACTTCAGAGGTGACACCAGGGCTCTCTGTGGGCTAGCCTAGGAACCCAACCGCCATTTATAGCATTGTTTCTATGGAAATGTGTTTCAAGCTTCAAGAAATCTAGCTGCTGACAACCCTGGGGCACACACGTGGTCTCTAAATTAGGGAACTGAGACAAGCAGTTATTGCTGGGTCCTGGGCTCAGGAAGACAGCTTATTACTTAGATCGTGTGGTAGTTCATACGTACACCACTGGCAATGATCCCCTGAGAGCAGGCTGGAGGTCACTGTACGGGGTGGAGAGGGGACCGCAGCATCTAGGAATGCACATAATAGTCCAGGGAAGCACAAGGATTATCTCCCCTGCCCCACCTGCAAACACATCACAGAAGATGTGTAACTGGCCTCAGTACCCCTCGTGAGTATCCAGGTGGGCTTTCCAATTGCTCCCTGACCCTGGCAAACTTCTAGCCACAAGGTCCCACTTTCAGTCTGATCTCAGAACAAAGAAACTGCAAACCTCTGACAGTTCTGGAATTTGGCTTCAGCAGATAGGTGCTTGAGATAACCAGGGCCCCAGCAGGGCCGGACATCTCTCCACACATGTACTGCTGCTGTGGCTTCTGTTTTAGCAGGCTCCAACCTGCCCGCACAAGGTCTGCCCACGGCTCTCCAGCCCCCACCCACCTCAGGACTCCAAACAACATGAGGAGTCTCCATTTCCTGCCCTGAACCACACTGGGCATAGGGAAAGGATGATCAACAGCACTCCACACAGATACCCCATGTCAAGAAAGTTCCCGACTAAGAAGAAAAGGCTACACACATGTGGGGAGGCAAGACCAAAGGGGAGTGAACAGTGAGAAGGCTATTCACCAGGAGTCCCAAGGTTCTGAGATGCCAGAGATATAAGAAAGTGGTCAGAAGAGGGTCAACTGCTCAGCCACAAGGCCACATCTACAGTTCCAAGTCCTAGCAGAGCTCATGGCAAAATGCAAGTTCAGAAGGCCCTGACTGCTAAGCCAGAGGTAGACTGGATAAATTCCAAGGCTAGCAATAAAGGGCAACTCAAAGTTTCAATACTATAATAAATATGCACGATACTGCAAACACCCAAGACACTAACTCACTAGGGCTCTACCTGGGTTAGGCAGGGCGGCAGGAAGTCAGTGTGCAAAGCACACCCTCACTACTGGAACTGCAGAAGAGAAAATAGGTTGCTTCCCCCTGTGGCTGAGGCCCCCAGGACCAGGCAGGCAGCCTGGAGGTGAGCAGGTGGCTCAGAGCTGAGACTCAGGACCACATATACTCATGCGGCTGGTTCCTTGGAATACCAGGTGTGAGCAATCATCTGGATTCTGAGGCCACTTGGAGGTCACTTGCACCAGGCACAGTCCATGCTGGGAGCCCTGCAGTCATACAGTTCGCCAGCCGGTGAGGTCAGGGCTTCCATTACCAAAAGACTCACTTGGCCAATCTGAATTCTTCAGCCCCTGTAGTGCAGGTGGCTGATAAGACATAGCACTTGTCTTCCTGGTAGTAACAGATGGGAGGCTTGGAGGTTCCTCCCTCTGGCCTTCCCACCCAGATCCAAAGTCTTTGATACATTAATGTCTTTTTTTAAATAAGTACATAAAGTATATATATTTCTAAAGCAATTTCAAACACACAAAATTCTCTATTCATATATGGCCACTTCACCTAAATCCAGGATTTACCATATGCCAATTTATACTATGGCCAATGTAATCAGTTTTTATGCACTCAAGTGTATGTGCAATATTGCCTGCTCAAGCAGAAACCACTTATCACCAAAATTTATCAATGCTTTCCTATGAATTAATATCATCTTCATGTTAATGTAGCAACTGCACGATATTCCACTGGTCTAGGTATCATGAACTCATGAATTACATAGCCATTTGGAACATTTAGGCTATTTACAGTTTCTTGGTATTTTAAACAATGTTGCTATAAATATCTTTATGTATATAGCTCTTTTCCTCCTTAGAATTATTTTCTTAGAATAAATTCCCAAGAGTAATACTGATAGGTAAAAGGAAATTAACCCTCTTTAATAGCTTCAAGTACTACATTTTTTTTTTTAAAGTAAGCTCCACACCCAGCATGGAGCCCAACGTGGGGCATGAACTCATGACCCCAAGATCAAGATCTCAGCTGAGTCAGACACTTAATTGACCAAGCCACCCAGATGCCCCTCAAGTTCTACATTTTAAAAATATATTGTTCAGGAGTGCCTGGGTGACTCAGTCAGTTAAATGTCCAACTCTTGATTTTGGCTCAGGTGTCAGGGGTCATGACATCGAGCTCCACATTGACTCCTTGCTGAGCTTGGAACCCACTTGGGATTCTCTCTCTCCCCCTCCCTCTGCACTCCTCCCCCCCCCCCCCCGCACAAGCATGCTCTCTCTTTCCAAAAATAAAAATACACACACACACACCACATATGTATTATGTGAGTTACCTGGATTGCCTATTTTCCAAGGTAGTCTTCCTACCATTCAAGGTCCACTCTTTTTTTTCCCCCCAAGATCTACTCTTAAAATCTACATTCCCCAAGTTCCCTTTGGGTGAGGCATCTGGAGTACACATCCTATGCTTGAATGGATGTTGGAGGTAACTCAACTGATTTGTTGTGGAGAGATGAAGAAGGAGAACAGGGATGTGGGTAGGGAGGTAGAGGACTGGGATGAATAGGAGCAGGGAGTAGGCCCCATGGAGGCAGAAATGAAGGCAAGTCCCACGGGATGTCCCTTCCAAAGCAAGCCAGTTTGCTTAGACATCAAACCTGCCCTACCACCCAAGCTTCCTCTGAGCTGATCTTCCAGGAGCCAAGAACAAAAACACACTTCAATGGGTTCCTAAAGACCTTGCAAATACTACGTGCTTCTGAGTTCTAGAAACATACTCTGCAAACAATATAAGCCATGCACTCACCACCCATGCATGTGTGGGCTCAGCCCTAAGGGTGGTGCGACTTTAAGGAAAAAAGTTTAAAAAAAAAAAAAAAAAGAAAAAGAAAAAAGTTCACCTGATTAGCCATGGCAGGAAGATGCTTCTCCACAGCACTCTCTAAGTGGCATGCAGACCCCAGACAACTGTTCAATACCAGGAATGCTCTGGAGAGTCATCAGGTTCCACTATGATGCACCATAAAGACACCACCTGCCAGATCCTGTTCACAGGCTTGTGGAATTTTTTTTAAGGATTTTATTTCTTTATTTGAGAGAGAGAGAGAGAGAGAGAGAGAGAGAGAGCACGCACAAGCAGGGGGAGTGGCAGAGGGAGAGGGAGCAGCAGACTCCTTGCTGAGCAGGGAGCCTAACACGGGGCTTGATCCCAAGACCCTGAGATCATGACCTGAGCCGAAGGCAGACGCTTAACCGACTGAGCCACCCATATACCCCAGGCTTGTGGAATTTCTGAGCAGGAAAGAACCACATAGTAGTCCATAAACAAACTGAGACCCCAAATCTCTGCCTTGGGGTCCCCCACTGTACCCTACAATCCATTGTCAGGAGGACCCATTCCTCTTTCCCCTGAGCATGAAGAGCCACAGTCCATCCTGTCACCAGATTAAATAAGGCTTTCATTTTCAGGAGTCTCAGTCTCTCCTTTCACCATCTACTGTTTCATTTTTCTTAGTCCCTTCCTGGTTCAAAGCCGGCAGACAGTGCCAAGCATGAAAACTAAGGGATTCCCTCTGGGAAGCTGGTATTTATTCTTTTTTTAAGGATAATGAGGAGGATGCCACCTTTAAATCAGCTTCTCATCACAGATGTCTCTTCAGGGTGAGGAAGACCCAGATGCCAGGCTTTGTGTCCCTAAGTCCCCTCTCCACCCTCACCAGGGCCACCTTGGCAGGCTCAGAGAAACAGCAAAGCCATCAAGGCACTGGCTCCATCAACAGGTGCAAAGGAAGGGAGGCTAGCGTCCTATAGCGGGTAAGTTCCACTGCAGAGATGCTAGGGTGGAAGCTCCAGAAGGCAGCAGGGAAGCAGGTCCTGTGGGCGTCTGCCAAGAAGAAAAGGGCAGGGAGGGCATTCATGGGATGGGGAGCAACAATGTACAAGGCACAGAGGAGCCAAAGTGCACTGAGCAGCAGAGAGAACACCATCAGCTATGCTGGGGAGGGAGTGGTTGCAGAAGAGGTGGAAAGGTGCCCCAGGCCTCCAAAGAGGGCCTCGTGTGCCATTCTGAGGAATGCTACCTTTCTGCAGGATGTGGGAAGCTCTCAAAGGTTTTTAAGACAGGGGATGTGATCAAAGCTGTGTTTTAGTAAAATAACCAGGTCTGTCAAGACTTCTTTCCCATTTCAGTGCTGCTTTTTTTTTTAAATTATTTTATTTGAGAGAGAGAAAGAGAGAGAGAGAGAGAGACAGCAGAGAAGAGAAAGAGAACACAAGTGGAGAGGAGCAAAAGGAGAGGGAGAAGCAGGCTCCCTGCTCAGCCCCATGCGGGGCTCGACTCAGGGACTCCAGGATCATGACCTGAGCCAAAGGCAGATGCTTAGCCGACTGAGCCACCCAGGCACCCCTTTTGCAGTGCTGCTTTTAACATGTTATTTTATAGGGACACAAATGCACAAGTCAGTATAAATCGTGCCAGAGTACTGGCCAGGAACACTCCTGCTTGTCCTTCTGGAAGGCCAGCCTGATTCCACATTGGTGACCAAGCCTCACCTCTGGGATCACCTCCAGTTCAGGCTGTAAGAACCTAGCTCATACCACGCCCAGCTCCATGGAGGCAGCAGCTCCCACTTTCAGGGAACAGGGGAAAGGACTCTCGGAATGCTGGCAGTCGCCCCGGCCTGAGTCCAGTACGTTCAAAACTACGTTTTTCTTTTTCTTTTTAAGGGAAACAAAATCCTTTGTCTAAGGCCACTAGAACTGAATGATCAAGATTTCAGCCAAGGTACCCTTGGTTCAAAGAGTTATCACCAGAGGATCTGAGAGTAAGAAGGGAGCCAGTGCTCACCTAATGCAACACCCTCTCACTGTGTGGATGAGGAAACTGGGCAGGAATGTGATCGCAGATGCTGACAGCCCAAGGCAGACAAGTTCCTGCTCCTTGGGCTCTCTCTCTGGCAGGATACTGGCTAGAACATCTCAATGAGGCTGACATCTTCAGAACTGGAGAGGTGCCCAGTTTTGTTGCCTTGGACAGCTGGGGCACCAGGGACCTCAACCATTCCACAAACCAAGCCTGAAGCCAGAATTCCAACCTCCAGCCTGAAAAGCAAGGTAGTCCCTCCCAAACACCTCATGGCCCTGAGAGTCTTGCCCAACCCCACAGGAGAAACAGAATTCAAGCTGTTAGCTGGAGAGAGCCAAGCCTTGGACTCTGTCCTCACAGGCAGCGATAAAGTTTTCCAAGTGGAATCAAATGTGCAGGGAGGATCCAGCTGCTGGGATGACCTCTCTTTTCCACTGGAATCATTCAGACTCCAGAGCAGAAATCCAATTGCTAATGAAATGCTTAGCTCTCCAGAGCATATAAGAATCCTGCAGTGTAGGGCAGCCCGGGTGGCTCAGCGGTTAAGCGCCGCCTTCTGCCCAGGGCATGACCCTGGGGACCCGGGATAGAGTCCCACATCGGGCTCCCTGCGAGGAGCCTGCTTCTCCCTCTGCCTGTGTCTCTGCCTCTCTTTCTCTCCGTGTCTCTCATGAATAAATAAAATTAAAAAAAAAAAAAAAAAAGAATCCTGAAGTTTAGCTGGAGGCTGAAAGATTCAGAAAAATGTCAAAAAAAGATTACAATCAAGATGTAGATATTTTCAGTGGCCTAAGGGGATGCTCTGTCTCCTCCTCCCATGTCCACTTTCAGGCAACGGGCACTGTGAGTCCTGGCAGGAGGCAGAGCTCCACCTGTTTCTAGGGAGGCTGTAACCTCCAGGGCCTCATTCTTTAGTGCCCCTCCACCCCCAGCAGGGAGATCACGGGCATGTGACTTGAGCTGGACAACCAAATGCTCAGCCTGGGTTCCGCCTCTGGAGCGAGTGGCACAAAAGAGCAGGGAGAGTTCAGAACTCACTCTGGAGCGGGGAGTGGCATCCGGGGCGGCTGGCGGCAGTGATGCGTGGCCAGCAGCATTAGCACCTTTGCGTTGGTTCCAGCCTCCCAACTTCCCGCGGGCCTGAGTACATCTGGGCCCTCGCTAGTCAGGCTTTCAGTAAGCCACCATGTGCTCTCCCAACGCATTCCTTTTCTCCTTAATTCAGCCAGAGTCCTAACAAGCGGACTACCCCACCATGTCCTTTTACCCTCACAATGGTTACTCCGCCCCCCCCCCAAGATAACATCTACGCTCAAGCTTCTATCTCTTCGTCTGTGAAAAGAGTCTAATTTAAATACCCACGTCTGAGAGGATTGCAGCCACCTAATAACCACAAATATGGACAAATGCCATAAATGCTGAATATAACAACTTCTCTGTCTCTGGTTCTACTGGTTTGGGGCACTAATATCAGAAATTAAAGGCAATGCCACTCCCTTGGACTCTTCCCTATTTCTCCACCAACTCAGGAAAGGATGACCTTGGAGACAGGAAACCTGGCTTCTAGAACTTGCCCGTGTCACTTTAACCCTGGGACAGGTGCTACCCGTACGACCTATTTCACAGAGAGGTGAAAACAAATGAGAAGCCAAGGTGGCACAGTCCTAATAGCCCCGTAATTCCTAGCTTGATCGTCCTTTGCAGTCCTCTCTTTCTTGACGTCCCCAGTGATCAACACCTGATCAATTTCAATTCAATTTAATAAATACTTATGGAGAACCTTCCATGTGCCATATGCTGTACTAGGTGCACAAAATCACGGTCCCTGTTTTCATAAAATGCAAGACCTCCTCATCCTTCAGCTTCTATGACGCCACGTTCTCCTGGGGTTTTTTCCTTGCCATTCCTTCCTTCCAAGTATCTACTGCTGATTCCTTCATGCTGCACCTCTTACATGGTGCCCTCCTCACCTTCTACTATATTCTCCTCATGGGTGATGCCATCGCCTTCCCTATCTTCAACTACCTTCTATGGGGATCCCCAAATGTCTGTTCCAGAATGTCTGAGAGGCAGAGGGGCTAAAGGGAGGTAATTGAGTTTGTTTGGAACTGGTCTTGAAGCTACAGCTGGAAAGTAGGTAACTATTGTTTTTAAATATTTATTTATTTAAGATTAAGAGAGAGAGAGCATGTTGGGGATAGGACAGAGGGAGAGGGAGGAGAGAAGCAGATTCCCCACTGAGTGTGGAGCCGGACTCGGGGTAGCATCCCAAGACCCTGAGACTGACCTGCACTGAAATCAAGAGTTGTCGCTTAACTGCCACCCAGGTGCCCCAGTAAGTAATCATTTTTACTTAAATGCTGTTTATTTGAGATGACTTAGTGAGGGAATCACAGAAGGGCAACCCCCCCATATCTTGGGGATCTCCTGCCTGGACCCATATGTACAACTAGCCACTAGACACCTCTCTCGGATGTCCCAATGGATACTCCCAATTCAACATGTCTGAAATTAGACTCAGCCTCTCCCCTAAAATCTGTTCTTCTTCCTATGTGTCTTAAGTAGAAACCCGAGCAAATACTCTGACTTCTCCCTTGCTCTGTATAGAGCAAGGGAGAAGTCTGCTCTGGCTCACACTCTTCTTCTGTTTTGCCTCAGTGACTGCAACGATCTCCTTCCTCACTGGTCTCTTTGCTGCCCATCTTCCCCTATCTCTAGTCAATCCTTCGTATTACAACTAAATGATCTTTCAAAAAGAAAATCAGGGATGCTTGGGTAGCTCAGTGGTTGACTGTCTGCCTTCAGCTCAGGGAGTGATCCTGGAGTTCTGGAATTGAGTCCCACATCGGGCTCTCTGCATGGAGCCTAATTCTCCCTCTGCCTGTGTCTCTGCCTCTCTCTCTGTGTCTCTCATTAATAAATAAATAAAATGTTTTTTTTTTAAAGAAGAAATCAATCTCTCTCCCTCTCTCTCTCTCTCAAACACACACACACACACACACACACACACACACACACACAGAGTCCTCTGTGGCTCCCACTGTTCCCATAGTGAGGTCCAAACCTCTCAGCCCACACCTGGCCCTGGCCTGCCCCTCTCAGCTCTCTCTCTCACCAGTGCCCCATCATACCCCGCTGTTTGCAGTTTCCAGAGCAGACCATGTTGTGTCACACCTCTACTCCACTTGCCTCAGCTGTTTCCCACATTGAGAATGCCCTGATTCTTTGCCACCTGATGAACACCTACTCATTTGTTAGAACTCCACTCAAAAATCAGGTCCTCCAGGAAGCCTTTCATTCCTTCATTCATCCACCCTACAGCATTCACCAAGCACAGGCACCATGCAAGGCACTGGGACCACCCTGGACCTTTCTTAACACTCCTGTCTCTCCTCTGGCCTAGCAAAAGTGACAAGCCCCTCAGCAGACCCCTGAACACATTCACACTGACATCCATGCCACTAACTGTCCTGGACTTTTTTTAAAGATTTTATTTATTTATTCATGAGAGATACAGAGAGAGAGAGAGGCAGAGACACAGGCAGAGGGAGAAGCAGGCTCCATGCAGGGAGCCCAACGCGGGATTCAATCCCGGGACTCTGGAATCATGCCCTAGGCCGAAGGCAGGTGCCAAACTGCTGAGCCACCCAGGGATCCCTTGTCCTGGACTTTTATACATGTCTGTCTCCCTCACAGACCGTGAGCACCTTGGGGGGCATAGCCGAATCTTCTTTGTCTTTGTACCCCCAGTACCTAGCACAGAGCACACAACAGGGATTCAATAAATGCATGTTGCATGAGTGAGTGAAAGAATCAAGACCGTAGGAGAAAGCACCCTGTAAACCATGCTGGACAGGGTTACCACTGCTGCTCTGGCCAGCTTTCTCTCACTGTAACTGGGTAAGCCACATCCTAAATGCCAGGCTGGGGTTCAGCACAGCCTCCCTAAAGAAATGGTAGAGCAAATTCTGAGCTTTTCACCACATCTAGTGCAAGTAGAAGTGGGGTTGAGGAGTGGCTCTTGGCTCCTGAGTTTTCACAGAACACGTACTCTTGGGAAGCCACAGAAGTGGACATAGACTCATGTGGAAGATCCCTGGCAAGCCGCTTACAACAGCCTCTGATAGGGAGACTGGATGGGGACAGAGGAGAGTGGACAGAGGGCTAGTGCCTTAGGGCAGAGGAAAGTATGTTCCTGGGCCTTCTCCTGGGTCACTCATGGGACAACTGGGATCTTAGGAAGCAAGAGGATTCCTTCATTTCCTCAGTGTTGCCCAACTCACGTTCTGTGCTTAGAAAATACAAAGTAATCTTATTGGCCAACAGAGCCTGGCTAGGAGTTTTTAGGGACTCAACAGGTTGATAGCAATTAAGATCAATTAAGACTGTAATGAGATAATAAATTGGTAAAAAGGCTATTAAAAAGGCATCCTAGTCTCTTGTTAAAGACCTCCCCCTACCCCCCCCCTCTTGTTTGTGGTTGTTTGTGAATTGCTTCTTTTTAAATCTTTGTGTAGTGGAGGCATCTAGGTGGCTCAGTGGTTGAACATCTGCCTTTGGCTCAGGTCGTGATCCTGGAGTCCCAGTTTCGAGTCCTACATTGGGTTCCCGGTAGGGAGCCTGCTTCTCCCTCTGCCTATGTCTCTGCCTCTCTCTGTGTCACTCATTAATAAATAAATAAAATCTTAAAAAAAAAAATAACCTCTTTCCCTGTGTTCTAGTCAACTCTAAAAGTCGATTGTTTAGGGGTGCCTGGCTGGCTCAGTCAGTGGAGCATGCAACTTGATCTCGGGGTCGTGGATTCAAGCCCCATGTTGGGTATAGAGATTACTTAAAAATAAAATCTTAAAATAAATAAAGGTTGATTACTTAGTGAAACCACAGATTCTAGAAATTATTGGCTTATTAAGTGCAGTTTATGCATAACTTTTCAGAAATAGTTTTCTATGTAAATCTCAGTTTCACTCAAGTATGCTCTTCAAGAATATTTTTAGATTATTTATTTATTCAAAAAAGAGAGATGGACAGCCCCGGTGGCTCAGTGGTTTAGCGCCGCCTTCAGCCCAGAGCATGATCTTGGAGACTTGGGATCAGGTCCCACGTCAGGCTCCCTGCATGGAGCCTGCTTCTCCCTCTGCCTGTATTTCTGCTTCTCTCTCTCTCTCTGAGTCTCTCATGAATAAGTAAATAAAATCTTAAAAAAAAAAAAAGAAAGAAAAAAGAGAGAGAGAATGAGGAAAGAAAGGCAGACAGAGAGGGAGAAGCACCCTCCCCCACTGAGCAGGGAGTCTGATGCCCAGCTTGATGCCAGGACTCTGGGATCATGACTGGAGCCAAAGGCAGACGTTTAACCAACTGAGCCACCCAGGCAATCCTCTTCAAGAATTTTCTTTTTTTTTTAATTTTTATTTATTTATGATAGTCACAGAGAGAGAGAGAGGCAGAGACATAGGCAGAGGGAGAAGCAGGCTCCATGCACCGGGAGCCCAACGTGGGATTCGATCCCGGGTCTCCAGGATCGCGCCCTGGGCCAAAGGCAGGCGCTAAACTGCTGCGCCACCCAGGGATCCCAAGAATTTTCAATTCAAAGCCCATTCAACATATTAACTTCAACACTGTGTGTAGTCAAGAAAGACAGGGAGCAGCCCAAATGCTCTTCTGTAGGAGACTAGTTACATAAATGATGGCATGTGCATACAGGAGAATACAATCTAGCCACTGGAAAAAATGAGGCAGCTCTACATGCATTGTTATAGAATAATCACCAAGATACGTTAAGTGAAAAACACAGAATGCAGAACCTTGTGTATAGTATGCCACAATATGTATTTATCTTCAGATTTTCTTCAATCTGCAGAGGCTACCTCTGGAAGCATGGCTGAAAAATGACAAATCAGAATTGCCTAAGAAAGGGACACTGAAGAAGTGAAGAAATGGGAAATATTAGAGAATGGGAAATTAATTTTTTCAAAGTTTCATGTTATCAAATTTATCAATATTTTCTTCCTTTTTTTTTTTCTTAAGATTTTTCCTTATTTATTCATGAAGGACACAGAGAGAGAGAGAGGCAGAGAACTAGGCAGAAGGAGAAGCAGGCTCCATGCAGGGAGCCTGACGTGGGACCTGATCCCAGGTCTCCAGGATCATGCTCTGGGCTGAAGGCGGCGCTAAACCACTGAGCCTGATGCGGATCCCTCGATCCCAGGACCCTGGGATCATGACCTGAGCCGAAGGCAGAGGCTCAAACACTAAGCCACCCAGGTGCCCCATGCTTTGTATCTTTCTTAAGAAGATCTTCCTTCTCTCAAGGTTAAAATAGATATTTAAGGGCGTAAAAAAAATTTTTTTAATTAAAAAAAAAAGATATTTAAGGGCGTCTGGGTTGCTCAGTCGGTTAAATATCTGGCTTCTTCTGCTCAAGTGAACCCTGAGTCTGGCTCCCTACTCAGCAGTAAGTCTGCTTCTCTCTCTCTCTCTCTCTCTCTCTCTCTCTGCCTCTCCTCCCTTCTCATTCTCTCCATATATATCAAATAAATAGATATAATCTTTTAAAGGAATGGGCACCTGGGTGGCTCTGTAGGTTAAGTGTCTGCCTTTGGCTCAGGTCATGATATCTGGGTCCCGAGACTGAGCTGGGCATCAGGCTCCCTGAGCCTGCTTCTCCCTCTCCCATTCCCTCTGCTTGTGCGCTCTCTCTCTCTCTCTCTCTCTCTCTCTCTGGTGAATAAATAAATAAAATCTTTAAAAAAAATCTTAATAAAATAAAATATATTTTTCTAATTCTACTGTATTTGTATATGTGGGCATAATATGTATAGTAATCTGCTACCTAACGAAGTGACTTTTAAGACTTACTTTATACCATATAACTCATCTCTTTTGAATCTTCGACCTTATTTATATATTACCTTAAATAGACAATGGAGGAGAATAATCTACCAGATTTTATTTTTAAATAAAACAAAATGGCGGGGGGCACCTAGCTGGCTCACTTGGTGGAGCATGTGACTCTTGATCTCAAGGTTGTGAGTTCAAGCCCCATGTTGGGTATAGAGATTAGTTGAAAATAAAATCTTTTTTTTTTCTTTTTTGAAAATAAAATCTTAAAAAATAAATGAATAAAATGAAATTTTAAAAGAATCTCTCTTATAGGGTACATTTTATGGTATGTGAATTATATCTCAATTCAAAAAGAAAGAATCTAGCTTATATGGCAAACTTGAGACTAACTGCATGAGAACTGGTGGAGTCAGAATCCTCCCAGTCAAGGCCAATGTTAGGGTTTAGCCAGGATCTCCCAGAGACTCAGTTTTATAGGGTAGCCTAGTTTTGTAGGTTCAATGCCTCTTTGGGCAAAACAAACCTGCAACTAACCAGGAAGCACCTCTTTGTCTTCCTCCAAAGTCTTGCCTGAGAGTTGGCCCTAACTCGATCTACCAACCTGGTTCCCTTGGAAGGACAGGCCAACCCAGATGACAAAGGATCTCCCCAGAGAGCTGGTGCTCAGGCATAGAACATTGTAGGGCAGGTCAACTGGGCTCAAGTCAGGACAAGGAGGAGCCAGTGTGGAAGCTGGACAGATACCATCTGGCGCCCATGGGGAAGAGGTGCTGGAAATGGAACAGAACAATGAAGTGCAAAGCCAGGAGGCGCCAAAGAGGCTAATAGGCAGGAGGGGTCAGCGCTGGGTAACTATTCAGAATACAGACCAAGAGCCCTGGTCCTTGGTGCTTGGCATGGCTGCGTGTGTCCATACACAAGCAGACAGTATTGGACCGCTATTGCCATCTGTATCATTATTGTCATCGTCATCATCATCATCATCATCATCATCACCACTATCAAACTGTTACTGGGACTTGCTATGAGTAGGGTACCAGGCATGGAGATAGAAATACATTGAAAACGGATTTCAGGACGCCAGGGTGGCTCAGCGGTTAAGCACCTTCCTTCGGCCCAGGGTGTGATCCTAGAGTGAGTCCCACATTGGGCTCCCTGCATGGAGCCTGCTTCTCCCTTTGCCTGTGTCTCTGCCTCTCTCTGTGTTTCTTATGAATAAATAAATATTTAAAAAGAAAGAAAACAGGGATTTCTAGTTTAGTTGAAAAGTGGCCCAACCAAAGAATATTTAAGAAGCTGAATGAAGGGGATCCCTGGGTTGCTCAGTGGTTTAGCACCTGCCTTCAGCCCAGGGTGTGATCCTGGAGTCCTGGGATCGAGTCCCACGTCGGGCTCCCTGCATGGAGCCTGCTTCTCCCTCTGCCTGTGTTTCTGCCTCTCTCTCTCTCTCTGTGTCTCTCATGAATAAATAAATAAAATCTTTAAAAAAAAAAAAAAAGAAGCTGAATGAAGGTGGGGTGCCTGGGTGGCTCAGTCGGTTGAGCATCCGACTTTTGATTTTGGCTCAGGTCACAATCTCAGGGTCCTGAGATTGAGCTCGGCATCAGCCTCCATGCTCAGCATGGAGTCTGCTTGTCCCTCTTCCTCTCCTCCCACCCATGCTCATACACACACTCTGTCTCTCAATTAATTAATTAATTAATTAATTAAATCTTTTTAAAATTTTTTTTAATTTTTATTTATTTTATGATAGTCACACACACACACAGAGAGAGAGGCAGAGACATAGGCAGAGGGAGAAGCAGGCTCCATGCAGGGAGCCCGACAAGGGACTCGATCCCGGGTCTCCAGAATCGCGCCCTGGGCCAAAGGCAGGCGCCAAACCGCTGCGCCACCCAGGGATCCCTAATTAATTATATCTTAAAAAAAAAAAAACGCTGAAAGAAGTGTATGATTGAAGCCCAAAGAAAATGTCAAAAATCCTTTAGACCGAGTTTTCATGTTTTCTTCAGTACAGGGCCCCAGTGAATGTTAACACAGGATGGGACAGGGGAACACGAACAGGGCTGGAGGGAAAGCAAGACTGAGCCAAGGAGAACAGAAGAAAAAGGCATTCCACGCTTCCGGGGAAGCATGAGAGGTAGGAATGCTTGCCACCAGCCGTTTGGACAAACACACAGAGTGGGTCACTGGGTCAGAGCAGAGGGTTAGGGCAGGAGAGCCACAAGGGCCAGACCCCTGCATGGAAGGCCCTGACTGCCAGCCTAGAAGTTTGATCTCACAGTGCAGACAGTGGGGAGCCATTGAACGTGGCTGGGCAAGAGGGTGACCCTTGCCACCAGGCATTTTAAGTGACATTACAGAGAGCTCTTTATCCCGGGCTTATGCAAAGCCTTGTGTATACTTCAAGTAGCACTTGATACGGAAAGTCGTAAAGCAAGGCTCTGTGTCATGTAGAGGAGGCAAAAAAAATGGTTTAAGAGTCTCACAAAGAGATGCTTCAGTGAGTAAGAGAAATGAAGGGGAGAACATTTTAAAGAAGGAAACATTTTAAAGAAGGAGACAGAACTGCGAGGCATCTGGAAAACTGTAGCACTTTCTTCAGAGTCTGGCATGCCCTCTTGCAGCTGGGGGTGTTCTGCCTCCTTTTTTGGAGGTTAGCTGTGGTGTCAAAACACCGGATTGTGGTGTAGAGAGTGAGGCAGCTGGGAGGAGGCGGATGAACAGAAATATAAACATCAGGCCTGGAGAGCGTAAAAGGCCTTCCCTCAGAGACCACCTTCGTGCAGGGGACCTTTTCCTTTGCCTCTCGCAGGGGGCACTTGGGGATTTTCGACCAAGTTGCTGAGCTTGCCAGTTACCTCCAAGAGTTTCTCCTCTTAAAACAAAGCGATTTTTAAAAATCTGTTGGGTTCTGATTCCGCGCTTTTCCAATATTGTTCCTAATTGTGCATGGCAAGGCAGCAGGGTTGCTCTGGGGCCACGAACTCAGCAGCAACATGGAGCCATAAAATCAGCATTTATGTAAGGTGGGAGAGGAAGTCAGGATTCAGCTTCCTGTGTTGCCCTGGGCCGTGCGTACAGCCAAAGGGCAAGCTCTATGAAGGCAGAGGCAATAACAGGACAAGCCAAGAGAAGGGCCCGAGTTAGGCACAGAAATGAGCCAGGCTGCACTGAAGATGTAGGCAGGCAATGATCCTGGTGGGGCCACAGCTCCAGGAAATGTCCTTCCTTCTTTCTCTGGCCTTTGCAAGGGGTCCCTCTCCTCCTCTCTCCTGCTCACACTCCTGGAGGGCCTGTCTGCACCTTGAGTCTCTGCAGGTTCTAAATTAACACAAAGTACTGCAACTCAGAACTGTCTCTTCCTTAAGGTCATAAGGAAATACTCACCCCCTCTGCCCCTGGAGGCTAGCTCTGGCTACCAGTACATCCTTACCAAAGCAACCAGGTCAGGCGATGCAGCTAACCAGAACCCTGACACTCAAGTTCAGGAAAAGCCCAAATGGACGCAGAGCAGGAGGCTGTACAGCTCGGGAACTCCTACAATAGTGGTGCTTTTTTTTGCTCTAAACTTCATTCCCTTGTAGCAACTGTGCCTGTACATCCCAGACTTTCTAGAAATGTGCTGATTTCACATGTTTTTTCTTGAGTCTCTCTGGAAGCACACAGGTGTCTGCCAGCGACTCTGCCCTCACGTTTTGGTTTGACAAATTGTCACCGTGCCCACGACACACAGTTGGCACGAGGCGGCAAAACGGCATTTTTCCTCCAGGTGAAACTCAGTCACTTGATTGGAGAGAAGGCCAGGCATGGGGAAGCTCCAGGGTGCCAGGGCCATCCGTTCCTGCCACTCTGAGCAGAGTGGCTGTCCAAGGACTGGGGTGGGCTGGTGCCACAGAGCCACACAACGTCCCCATGGGGGGTGCTAAGTGCTGTCTGGTGAGAGTCTTCCTCCTCAGCCTCTGTCTCTGGGAGGGAGTGGGTTGAGATATGGGGTGAGAGCAGAACTGCCCTGCCTGTATCCTGTACATGCTTTTTATGTTTTAAATCTTTCAACTATAGCTAGTCACATCTGAGGCCCTTAAGGAGAATCTGCTTGCCTTCTTTCCACACTTGCAGGTTTGACTCCCTTCCTACCCCACAGAAGCTCAGTAGGTATGAGGACCCCCACCCTTCTCTGTGCAGCAGGCCTGGCTCAGAAAATGGGCCTCAGGCTCTTCTGGGGCAAATGGACTTGAGTCACTCCTCTGGAGGTAACTCCCCACCCCCACCCCCACTTTGTCCACCCCAGACACCATCACAGACACACAGTCTCAAAGCCCCAGCACTTTTCCCTTTGCCCAGAACACAATAAAGGAATTAGAACCTACCTCCTAAGTTTCTGCAGCTGACACTTCAAGGCTCAAAGTCTAGGTCGCCAGCTCAGTCACACACATCTGACGTGTCCTCTTTGCAACCAGGCCCCACTCCAGCCACCGTGCAATTTTGTTAATTCAAACTGCTTTCCCGTTTAGGGAGGTTGATAGCCATCGCCCATCTCCTTTTCCTGCTGACGTCATCCCACATTTTTCTACAGACACAAATAAGGGTACAGTTCCTGGGATAGTTTTCAGGTTGCCTAGGGTGGGAGTGGAGGGATCCTGGCCTCCTGAGTCTACCTCCCTTCTCTGGCGTTTGGCAAGTTGTCCGAGGTTAAGGGAGAGGCAAGGAAATAAATCACCTAGCTAAGGTGAAAGGCCAGAAAGAACTTGGTGACTCGCAGCTCAAGCCCAGATCTGTCCTGGGCATTTGCAATGCAAATCTGCGTTTTGTTCGCAGCCACCATGGTCTTGCACAATAGCCTGTGTATAAACATCCACGCCAACAATGCCTGACTGTGCAATCACGCTGTAATTACAGGCCGGCAGGAAGCTGCTGCTAGGAACTGCACCATGCAACCCCTAGACGTCCCACGTCGTGCGTCTCCACGCACCGAGGTACATTCCAGGACACACGGCCGCGTCCCGCAGCTGCACGGCCCGCGGCTGCTACCCAAGCAGCCTCCCAGCCAGGGAGCCCCGGCGCCCCCCGCCCGGCCTGCCAGCCCAGCCCCGAGTTACTCTGCAGGGACGTCATAAACTTCTCAGCTGGTCTTTAAAAAGCCCTGCGCCACGAGGCTCCCGAGGGCGGCGGGAACCACCAGCAAAGTTCACAAGCACAATCCTGCAGCCCTAGCAGTTTTAGAAAACAGAAGAGAGCGAGATGCCACAGAGTGCACTGGAAGCGGGTTTTGGAGTTTTATATAGAAAACACTCACATATGTACGTGGGTGTGCTGACAGTTTTTATGGCTAAATTGCAAAGTGTTAGGCCTTAGGGATTACTGTCGGGTTCGGGACTTGGTGTGGGAGGAAGAAGGGTGGGGAAGTCGGGAGGGATTTGTCGAAAGGGGGCTTGGGGGGCAATTCTGGTGTCGCTTTTGGGAAATGCGTGGGGTTGTTTTCCCAAACGTCGGAGTTGCTCTGCTCTTCGTCACTGGAGGGCCGAGCGAAGAAAAGTGGGGGGAAAGTTCCTTTAACTTCCTTCCTGCAACCTCACCGAGGGCTGCGAAGAGGAAGAGCACGTTTCCCCGGGAAGCACCGGGCAGGGCTGGCGGGGCGGCTGCGCCCAGCCTGTGGGACTGCGGGACGCGGGGCGGAGCAGCGGCCCCGCACGCAGGCCGCGGGCGCCCCCCTGCACCCCTCCTCTCGCAAACGGCGCCTGGAGAGGCCCGGCTGCAGCGCCGGCTCTCTTAAGCCCCGCGGCAAGCCGGCGGCAGCAGGGGCGCAGCCTGGGGTCCCCGACTCGGCCGCCGAGCGCCCCCCTCCCCGCCGTGCAAGGCCGCCCGCGCCCCCGCGCCTCGCGCCCCGCGCGGCTGGCCCAACCCGGCCCCCCACGACCCCGCCCGCGGGTCCAGGCCGCGGCCCCCCGCGTTTCCGAGCCCCCACGCCCGCGCCTCCGCGGCAGAGGGGGCGCCCAGCCCGCGGCTCACCTGCGCGTTGGATCCCGGGGCCGCCGGGAGGGGCGCGGGGTGCGGGGCGCAGGCGAGCGCGGCCCGCAGACTCAAACTTTGTTGCTCTCGGGACGGCGCAGTCGTCACTTCCTCGCGGAGCGGGCGGCGCGGCCCGGCGTGTGACCCAGCAGCTCGCGCGGTGGCGCGCCGGGCCCTGCAGCCGCCCGCCCGCGCCCCGGCTCTGCGCGCCCGGGGGGCCCGGCGCAGACTCCCGGCTCGGCGCGCGCAGGGCTGCGGGGGGCCGCGGGGGGCCGCGGGGGGCGCCCACCGAGCCTGCACCCTGCGGGGTCCTTAGGGCGCGGGAGAAATGCGACCGAACCTCTATTCTTAAGGTTGGGGTTCAGCCGCCCCCCCCCCGCGCGCTGGGGTTCCAGGGGGAAACACCCCCACCCCACAGACAAAAAGGTGGGGGTGGAGGAAGAGAAAGTTTTCCAGTTTCGCGTTGAAGGTCATGTCAGAAAGCGAAGTGCCCTGTACTTGGCCAAATAAAGCCTAAGCTGGGCCTTAAGACACGGGTTCCCTCTCCCCACGTTCCCTGCAAAGGTCTGCACGCGTGTCCTCCGTCATCTCCACTCGTTGTAAGTGCGCAGGACGTTTACCATTTATCACACTTCGGGGGGGTGTATTTCAGCGTCCAAGGTGGGGGCTGCAGGATCGTTTCTGTTCTAACCCTCCCGGCGACTTCCACCCCTTCCTTTACACTCAACTCTCTCGGAAGATCTTTTTGGGGCCTGATGCATTCCGTGTTTCATCACGGGCCCAAAGTGACTTACAGGGTAGGGGTGGAGTCCTGAGAAGACGAGCTTCAGGCAATAGTAATTTTGAAATTTATCGTTGCCCAAATTAAATTCACTCACCGTATTCAAAACTGCAACAAAAAGCTACCTTTTTTTTTTTTTTTTTTTGGTTTCTGATAAATAGCAACAAAGGAGTGAAACAGCAGTCTTTACGGGAGAATCCTCTCTGATAAAGCTGGAGAGAAAAACGGGGTTAGCCTTTGCTGTGGTTTAAAAAAAAAAAAGCAGACATTTGAAACTGCAGTGGAGGGCTTTCATAACAGGAACATTAGCTTCATTGTAGCTTGTTGTGGAAAACAGGGAGCTTTTTAAAGGTGGTTCAAAAGCATCAGTTAGAGCTTAACAATTTTCCCTTTTTCCCCAAATACTGCTTCTACTAGCACGCTGGCTGGATCACAGAACCTCCCGTTCTGATGCTTCATCTTTTTACAAAAACACAGGGAACGGTAGAGTGAAGGCTTTGTCCAGAAAGACGTGTGTGAAACTGATGAAAAGTGGCATCTGGGAAATGATCCCCAGGTTTGCGTTAATACCTAATACCTAACGAGCCACAAATGCAGACTCGCCCAAAGATTGGGAGTATGCAGATGAAGCTCTCCTAGCAACATGAAATCCCCCACACTGCAGCCCTTATGTGCTAGTTTTGACTTCTACCCAGACATTATTAATCGTATGTTATAAATGCAAAATGTGCCACCTAAGGAAAATGTTGCTTTGAGAAATATACGTACATTATAAGACTCTTAATAATTATAATTTTCTGAAATTTGTATTGCATCACACTATTGTGGGGGTGGGAGTGGAGGGATTGCCCACTTCAGTTTTGGGACAGATAGAACTAGTTCCTTCGTGCATTCTGCTTATAGCATGCAATGATATAATCAAGGGGAGTAGAGAGACTGGGTCACCCTGACTTCTAAAAACAATCATGTGATGCTCTGTATTTGCTAGGACAAGAGCAGAATATTTCTTTGTTCAGGATTGTGATTCTGAATTCTCAGTCACAATTTCATGAATATTCAGGCTTTCTGCATGCCCAGGAATAATTAGCAGATGGTGTAAATGTGTGAAGGCCTGACACTCATATATGCACACACATGCATTGCTTTTTCTCTGTACAGAGTGGCTGTTTGCTGGAGCACCACAGTGTGGAAGCTGTGGTAGGTGATCTCAAAGACAGTCCCCGGCTGATGATCCCACCCCTCCACCCCCCATTCACACCCTTGTTTAATCCCCTCTTCTTGGCTGAGGACTGGACTAACTGACTCCATTCCAGCAAATAGTATATGACAGAAATCATGTGATGTCTCTGCTGAGATTTGATTATAAAAAAAAAAAAAAGTGGCTTCCATCTTGAGTGCTCTCTTTTCTCTCTCACTCTCTCCTGGATCACTCACTGTGTGGAAGCCAGCTGCCTTGTCGTAAGGCAGCCCTGTGGAGAGGGACTGAGGTCAGCCAACAACCACTGAGAGTTAGCTGGGGATACTCCCCTCCCCCTATGCTAATGGAGCCTTCAGGTGAGACCTTCAACAGCAGCCAACAGCTGCCTCAGGAAAGCCCTTGAGGCAAAAGCATCCAACTAAGCTGCCTAGACTCCTGATCCATAGGAACTGCAAAGTAATAAATGTTTGTTGTTTTAAGCTGCTGTGTTTTATAGTAATTTGTTGCAGAGCTGTAGGTAACTAATGCTCAAGCCAAAAGAGAAGTCAATGTGGGCCCAATGACAACCCCACACAGCCTCCTGGTCCCTTACCTGGAAAGCAGAACACAGAGGCAGAGTCAGGGGCCTGGACCAGATCTAAGGGTAACATGTGAGTCCTAAGAACAAAGGCCTAGCCCTCACCCTTTTTGCAGAGCAGGGGTCATCCTTAAATTTAAATTAGCTCAGAGGGTGTGGGCTGCTGGTGAGGCCCAGGCAGCCCCTGCGCTGGGTGTCACCAACCTGATAGTACATGCAGATGTTTTTGTTTCATTACAAGAATTGACATCTGTTCAGGTGTCCTCTCCCTCTTCCTCGGAGCCATCAATCCTGATTCTGAGGCCTTGGCAGGATCACCCCCTGGGGTGGTGGGGTCAGGCCTTGGTCCCCAAAGGAGAGCTAGAAAGAAGGGCTTTCAACCCTGGCAGCCAGAAGAGGTAGTGAATTCAAAGCTAAAAAGGAAGGCTTGTGGTCCTGCAGCTGAAGAGCAAGTGGTGGACAATCTCTGATAAGAATCGTCTCCACGCTGCTTCCAGGGTTACAAAGAGCATTCTGTCCACGTGATGGTATCTTTCACTCAACATCGTTTCCTCTCCAACTAGAGCATATTATTCACTTTGAAAATACAAAACAAAGTTTGAGGCAACAGGAGAGATGTTATACTCCTTCATCCCTAACTAAGGCAGGCATCTACTTGTGGTGGCCCCTATGTCCCCTGCCCCTTGGCCGATCCTGTATAAGCTGGCAATCGCACAACACATTTCTGTTTTGTCTCCAGAGACACTAGACTCTGATTTTTCTCATGTGCCGTGGCCACAGCTGCTGTGTTGCCATGCCGTCATCCGGTTGCTATGACTTGTGAGGTTGTGGATGTGCCAGAACGTGAATCTATTAATTTAACAGGAACTAGGCTCAGCACATATATTCCTTGTTAGGTCATTTGCTTTGCTACCTAAACCACAACCAATGTATTCAGCAATGGTAACATTTCCTAGAGTCTGGCTTTGCAAAAACGCCAAATGCCCTGGTTTTGTGTCCGCACAATTTGACAGCATTCAACTACTGTGGAGGAGGACATAAAGGCATTCTGGCATGGGAATGCAAACAGGTCAGTATAGGAAAAAAAAAAAAATCAAAGGAGGGAAAATAAAGTCTCTGGTCTTCATTCTTTGCACATTAAGGTCCATTCTGCAGGAGGCATACGAACTAACTTCCACAGGAATCCTGCCCTGATTCCTGGTCTTTCACTGACAAGGTCCAAGCTCTCCAAATGCAGAAGTAGGTGAGTGTGTTATGAAAAGAGAAACCACTGGCTTTTGTCATTCACCCCTTCGATTAACACTTACTAAATGTCTGCTGGTAGCTGTACTAGGGATACCAGGATGAAAAGGACAAAGTCTCTCCCTAGTGGGTGAGAAGGACCTGTAAATTACAATGTGATATGAGAAATTCTACAATGGAGCTTCCCATAGGACACCGTGAAATCCCAGAGAAGGAAGCAAGTAAGTCTGCCTGGGAATAGGAGTGATGGGTCACTACCTGTGTTTTTCTTTTTCTTTTCTTCTTCTTCTTCTTTTCTTCTTCTTCTTCTTCTTCTTCTTCTTCTTCTTCTTCTTCTTCTTCTTCTTCTTCTTTTAAGATTTTCTATATTTATTTGAGAGGGAGTGAGAGCATGAGAAAGAGAAAGCATGAGCAGAGGGGACGGATAGAGGGAGAGGGAAAAGCAGACTCCTCGCTGAGCAGGGAGCCGGCTGTGGGACTCGATCCCAGGACTCTGGGATCATGACCTGAGCAGAAGGCAGATGCTTAACTGACTGAGCCACCTAGGAGTCCTGTTTTTCTTTTTCTTAAAAAAAAAAGAATACATTAAAATGATCAGATGCATTCCATTAAGTAATGTATTATTTGTGTAGCTTTTAGTTTAGTTGTTGGTAATATATATGTGTATATTTGTATGAGTCACAGCATAAAACATATTTCCTACATGCAGGCAAAGAAGTGTGAAAGTTCTAGGTTTAGAGAGTAAATAAATACCCCCTCTACACTGGGGGCTTATAATGGGCTTGGCTCACAGTGTTGTTCCATTATGTGGTTGAAGAAACTAGCTGTAACTTAAGAGATTTTCCAAATCCTTCCAAATTCTCCTCCCTTAGTAAATCAAGGCCAAGCCTGAAGGATCAGCTCCTTAGTCCTCTCTGAACAGAGTACAGGGCCTTTACCAGTTCTAAGGCAATGAAAGAGTAGCCAACCCTTTTCTGGCCAGCCAGATGATGAGAAGGAGAAAGAGGAGAGAGAGGAGGGTCAGAAGTGCATCATGCTTTTTCCTCCTCTCTAGATCTTAAATGATAGCAGGAAAGGTACATTACCTTATGAGTGTTGCTGAAAGCATGAGAGGTGTCTTCACCCAGCTTCCTACTGGGATTCTGAAAAGAATCTGCCCCCAAGGTGTATTTTTTAAAAAGATTTTCTTTATTTATTAAGAGAGAGAGAGAGAATAGGGAGGAGCAGAGAAAGAGAGAGAGAGAGAGAGAGAGAGAGAGAGAGAAGCAGACTTCCCACTGAGCAGGAAGCCTGAGAACCAGGATGTAGGGCTCATTCCCAGGACCCTCAGATCATAACCTGAGCTGAAGTCGGATACTTAACCAACTGAGCCATCCAGGTGCCCCTCGAAGGTGGTTTTATACCAAACTAGAGGCACCCATGTCAGAGTGACCCTGGTGATCAAGCCTAGATAAGCAGAGAGGCTCTGAGGTTCAGTTTCCGGAGTCCCCGTGGTTCCCACATGGCATGGATATCTGGTTGAGAGCAAGCAGCCTGCTGTGTGACTGCCCTAGTGGGGCAAGGTGACCTGTGGCAAGCCCAGGGGAGGATCAGGGGTCTGACCACTGAGAACAGAAGGGTGAAAAGAGCACCCCGTTGCAAAGGGGAGAAGCCAGGCTGGGATGTGGGTGGGGTGTTGCTGAGGAATGTACCACCAGTTCATCTACCACCGCTGGTAGCAGCAGCAGCCTAGGGACAGGCAGAAACTAAGAGCACAAGGCAGCTCAGCATGGTGGTCGGGAACAAGGGTTCTGGACTGTCCACACGCTGCCTGGCTTCAAGTCCCACCTCTGCCACATACTACCTGTCTGACCTTGCACAAGTTACTTAGCCTCAGTTTCCTTATCTGTAAAATGAGGATGATGATAACAATTTAATGTACTTGATAAGGTGATTCTAAGAATTAAATTAGTTTGTGAGATGCCTGGGTGGCTCAGCAATTGAGCATCTGCCTTTGGCTTGGGGTGTGACCCCGGGGTCTGGGTTCAAGTTCTGCACTGGGCTCCCTGTGAAAAGTCTGCTTCTCCCTCTGCCTGTGTCTCTGCCTCTCTGTCTGTGTCACTCATGAATAGATAAATAAAATCTGGGCAGCCCGGGTGGCTCAGCGGTTTACTGCCACCTTCGGCCCAGGGCGTGATCCTGGAGTCCCTGGATCGAGTCCCATGTCGGGCTCTCTGCATGGAGCCTGTTTCTCCCTCTGCCTGTGTCTCTGCCTCTCTCTCTCTCTCTCTCTCTCTCTCTCTCTCTCTCTCTCTGTCTCATGAATAAATAAATAAAATCTTTTTAAAAAAAGATAATTTTTTTAAATAAATTAAATTAGTTTGTAAAGCTCTGATATATGGGTTCTTTAAGTGTCAGTTAAATAAATAAATCATTCACCAACAAAAAGGATTCTATATGGATATCACATGCCTCCAAGACCCCCAAACTGGACTTTCTGTTAAAAATCCCCCCCTCCAGCCATCAGCTCATGGGGAGAATCAAATCAGCTATAGATCATACATTTAAGATATAGTACAAGTGAAAAGATTTGACCCCTCTATACAGGCCAGCTGGGAAGATAAGACTTGAGCGAGTCTTTACATTTACTCATCTCTGACTGTTCAATATAACTCAGGAAGGGGCTTGGTATGCAGAATAGCAATTGTCCTCAGAATGCCCATGTCCACATCCCCAGAATCTGCGGTTATATTAGGTTACATGACAAAGAGGAATTAAGGTTGAAATAGAAATGTTTCCTAATTAGCTGATCTGAATATAAGGAGATTATTCTGGATGATAAGGATGGGCCAATGTGATCACAGAGATCCTTAGAAGTGGAAGACAAGGAAGGCAGAAGAGGAGTCAGTCACAGGAACATATGACTAGGGAAGAATGACCAGAGAGAGACAATGGTGTTGGCTTTGAAGATGGAGAATGAAGAAAAGAGGTCATGAGCCAATAAATGTGGGTGGCTTCTGGAAGCTGGAGAAAGCAAGGAAACAGATTCTCTCCTAGAAGCTAAAGAGAGGAATGCAGCCCTATGGACACCTAGATTTCAAGGTGTAAGATAAAAGCCTGCATGGTTTTAGCTGCCAATTTTGTGGTAATTTGTTACAATAGCCATAGAAAACCACTGCAGTGGCATTTCCTAAATATGGTATTTTCTGGGAAGCTTTTGCTTCAGGTATTAGATGCATGTGCTACTTGGTGCATGGGGAGCCCCAGTTTCCAGACTATGATTTGGCTGGGCCAGGTAAAGTCCTATGATAAGTAACGGCCACTAGAAACTCTAAGACAGGACCCTGAAAGTTCAATTTGTATGCAGTCCTCCAGCTTAGGCATGAACGCTAATTCACAAACCATTTCTTGGAGCTTCTTCTCAGACTTGCTAATTGTTGGGGATAGCAGGCCATGATGAGAAGGTCATGTGTAGAAGTGGCTAATAAAAGTAAACCGGAGTTAATTGTTAAAAGCTGTTGTGGAAATCCTGTGCATTTGATGACCACAGTTTCCCAGCAAGGCTATACCACCCCCCGGAGTTTGTAAATGAATTTTTCTTTTCACAATGAAGAGAAAAACACAAACCCAAGAGTCAAGGCAATGTGCATAGCATTCCTGGGATCCAGGTTGGCTAGCAATGCCAGAGTTCAATCACCCTGCAGAGGTTGCTTTTTCCTGTTTGAGACAGGTGACTATATATTGGTGTGCACAGCTCAAAGGTTGAGCTTACTGCACCGTGGGGAGAAAGCCCTTACACAATCATCTGCCAGTAATATATATTGGCCCTGGGACATCAGTCCCAGCATTTACATGGGTGGTGTCTTTTGAGTTGTCAGGCCAAGAAGTTACTAGACATTCATGAGATTACTTTGGGTCTCATGACTTCTTACGGGAAGAAGGAAGTCCTCCTTTCCTGGGTGGGGTAATATCTAGAGATTACAATAGGGGACCATATATTGTGGCAGTATATAGAGTCCAAAAGGAGCTGCAGCTCTCTGGGGCTCTTCATGAACTAAAATTCTTCACAGTAGCTCCAAGGAACTGTGTAAATGCTGTAGTTTGTGGATTTCTTGAACAGTGCAAAAGATCCCGTGGACCCTCTAGTTTATCTCTTAGTTCTTAATTTTTTAAAAAGAGTTTATTTATTTATGTATTTGAGAGAGAGAGACTGAGAGAGTATGAGCAGGGGGTGGGGCAGAAGGAGAGGGAGAAGGATAAGCAGACTCCCCACTGAACGGGGAGCCTGACATGGAACTCCACATAGGGCTCCATTCTAGGACGCCAGGATCATGACCTGGCATGAAGTCAGATGCTTAACTGATTGAGCCACCTAGATGACCTTAATTCCTAAATTCTAAATAGAGTTCTCTAAGATGGAAGGGCCACTTTGGATGGCCAGGTCTAAATTATATTTATATTACATTTATATTTAGAACAGCCCACCACCTTAGCTGAATCACCTGTGGTCCCTCTATCACCCTTTTAGAATCACTGTCTAAGCCTAACCCACTTGAATGGCCTTTGCCCTGTATTGGGCAGTGTTGGGCTTTGCTTAGTTTCTTGACATAATTTTTGCCCTTTGCCCCTAGATAGAGGGTGTGGTCAGTGACTCACCTGCCAGATTCTCACTGCCTGATTCCAGTTGATTGGTTAACTCCCATCTGATGTGGTTGCAAAGAGCTTGAGGACCAGTGGAATGCCACAGAATCTCTCTGTGGACCATATCCCAGGTCCTGATGTGGTTCTGGCAATATCTATGAGCTCCTGTTCTGAGCTACATTGTGCTTCCTTCAGCTGAGGAATTTATCCTTCTCTAGGGCAGAGGAACAAAACTAACAGCCTTGAGGCCTGTTAGCCAGAGGCCTGGATTCTGGGTCTTGGTTATAGATACAAAATAGCTGCCTCAGATATGGAGTACACATAACAAATAAAGCCTGACTCATGGCCCATCTAGCCCTGGTTTCAAAAGAGAGGCTAGACCAGGTCAGGTGTCTTGTGGACTGTATCATGGTGGTGAGCAAATCTTACCACATTTTTTATAAGTATCAATGGATATGATACAAAAGATAGGTCCAAATCCCCCCCTCAACTTCAGTGTGGCCACCACGGGTTCTCCCAGCATACACCATCTCCAGGAAACAGATAATGTTTGGAAGGCTGCATTCTTCTCTCCTCTGTGGAGTTTTGGATCTTCTAGACTTTTCTAACAGCTATGCAAAGAATTATTTGAATTATCTAAACCCTGTCAAGGCAGTGAATTGAGGGCTACAAACATCAAAACAGGAGACATATGGCAAACTCTCCAAACGAGCCTCTACATGTTCTTGCCATAACTGACACCAGTAAGAATGGATACAGAAAGGACAGGATTGATTAGCCTACACTTCCACTTCCCCATCCTTTGTCCTCTGATGCAGCTGGAGGACTGTGAGCTCACTTTCCATATTTGTATTTAACACTTGTTGGGAGACAATTCTTGATGGGTCTATCACATTTCTGCATGCCTTATGAGCAGAGTCATTGAATGCCCTTTGTTTCAAACTAACTGTTTAAGATAGTATCTTTCTCAGAGCAAAGTATAGGTATGCTTACTGCCCATTATTTAATATCTGGTTCCCTGAGCTTTTGGGTTTCTCCTTTGCAATGGACCTCACTGGGTGTACGAGAATTCATTGGCCCTCTTTGCATTGCCTTTGGGAATTGGGAATCAGGAAACCAGCACAAGAAAATGCCAATACTCTTGCGTCCGCCACTGCTGTGAGTTGAGAAGTCCTTTGTTTCTGACCCAGAAGTCTTAGGTGTTCTCCAGCTTCCACAAAACTGTGGCAGGCTCACTTGTTAGCTGGCAAGTAGGGTTACATTTCAGAACCTTCATAGTTCTTTTTTTTTTTTTTTAATTTATTCATGAGAGACGCACAGAGAAAGAGGCAGAGACACAGGCAGAGGGAGAAGCAGGCTCCATGCAGGGAGCCCGACGACCTAGGACCTGATGCCCCATCTCCAGGATCGTGCCCTGGGCTAAAGGTGGTGCTAAACCAACCACTGAGCCACCCAGGCTGCCCACCTTCATAGTTCTTGACCGCCTCTCATTTCTTTCTCATACCCCTCTTGACCCACAACTAATTCCCTTCATGCCTATGATCCTTAAAGCCATCTGGTAGTTTGGGCCAAGCGGAAGCTACTCATACAGAGTTCAGGACAGACCAAAGGATCAAATTAAAGAGCAAGATTGAAGCTAGGGCAGGACTGAGATATCAGGAAGTTTGGTTTAAGCCTGAAACTAGAGAATTATTGCAATTGTGAACTATTTATAGCTACATTTTTGGTTATATGTTCTACTGACTGGCAGGCAATTCTAAACATGCTTAGGTGAACAAGCTCATCGGCTTTCTCATATATGAAATGAGTTGGCTCACATTATCTCTGAGGTTCCTTCTTAGCTATAAAATATGTGCTTTATGAATTTGTAACATGTCTGTCTAGCACACAAATTAGGCACTTGATTTAATTTAAAATAATGATTGCAAAGAAGACTGTGATGTTAGTTGAAAAAAGATAGTATTACAAGTTAAGAAGCCTGGGAGGCAGAGTCTGCTTTACCCCCCCTCCAGCCCCTCCCCCTGCTTGCACACACACACTCTCTGAAATTAATAAATAAATGTTAAAAAAAAAAAAAAAGGCTAAGAAGCCTGAATTCTAGACCAGTCCTCTACCACCTTGCTGTGTGACATTGGACAAGTCACTCTCCTTGCCTGGAAGAGGCAAATGTGGGAAGCACACGCAAGATGATTTTCAGCAGCTCAGGGATGTGGCATAAAATTACACAGTGAGAAAGTAAGTTTCCTTTCAATTCTCTTGTTATTTTCCTGATTATGACAAAGAAAGGGTCTCAGCTTTTTGGCAAAAAGAAAGGAGTCTGAAGCTTAGACACTGCATAGGCAGCATGAGCTAGAGAGCATTCAGTAACATTGCCTCTCTGCCTCCACTGCCCATTGTTGCTTTACTTATGTTTGTTTTGCCTTCCATTTATGGTAAATAATACAAGTTTTCCATTTATGGGAATGATACAGAGTGTCCTTTAAATTAATTATGAAAATGTTCTAAAATTGATGGTGGTAATGGTTGCACAACTTTGTGAATATACTAAATACATTAAATTGTACACTTTAGATGGGTGAATTGAATGGCATATGAATTAATATCTCAGAGACCTTTTTAAATTACATTAACTAAAGTAAAAAAGGAGACTGATTTAAATAAATTAGTAAGCCAAAAACAGTATAGGTGGGGAGTTGATATAGAAAAAGTTGTGCAGAGTATGTCAGCTAAAGTTTGGGAAAACACTGGTGGGCTTTGGTGAAAAATACACTTGCTAGCAATGTGATCCTGGACAAGTTTCTTAATCTTTCTGAGCCTATTTCTCGGCCTATGAAATGGGAATAGAAATATCTCCTTTGATTTTTAAAAAAAAATTTATTCATGAGAGACACAGAGAATGAGAGGCAGAGACACAGGCAGGCTCCATGCAGGGAGCCCAATGTGGGATTTGATCCCGGGATCGGGATCATGCCCTGAGCCAAAGGCAGATAGACACTCAACCACTCAGCCACCCAGGCATCCTTGGATTTTCTTTTTTTTAAGATTATTATTTTTTAATCATTTTAAGTAATTTCTACACCCAACATGGGGCTTGAACTCACAACCCTGAGATCAAGGGTCACATGTTCCACCGACTGAACCAGCCAGGTACCCCTCGACTTATTGTCTAGCATCCACTTGCCTGTTGGGACTTTGGGCAATTGCCTAACATTGGACCAATGTTAACCATTTACCCTCTGAGGCTCACCCTGCTGCCTTGGTCCCCTTCAATCTTCTGGTTTGACAGTGACCCCTCCTCCAGCAAAGTAATCGAGCCCAGGCAACTTCTCTCACATGCCACTGCCAATCCCCATATCAGGCCACACCATCTCTTGCCTGGACAACCAAAATGGCCTCCAGCCTTGCTTGACTCCATTCCTTCTCCAAAGTACAGTTAAAACTGAGCTAGTACAACCTGATTGTGAAACTCTCCTGCTTATCCTTTAGTATCTCTCCACTGTCATTTGGATAAAGTCATGACCCCTTAGCCTGGCTTTTAAAGACCTCCGTGAACTGGTGTCTACTGAACCCTTCAGCCTCTTTTTCCTCCAGTCTTCTCTCCACTTACTATGAAATGGTCACGTTGACACTAGTTACAGTCTCTGAATGTCTCTAGATATTCCTTACATACAGTCGGTGCTCACCAAACAGTAATTAGTTCATCATGGCCTCTTGCCTCCAGGCTTTGCTTGTGCTGTTCCCTCAGTCTGAAATGCACTCCCTACTCCCATTCTCCCAACTATTCTGACTGGTTCTTTTAGACTCTGCCTACCTGTCACCTCCTCAAAGAAGCCTTCCATGCCTCTCAATGTTAGGTGCATCTTTATGTGTTCTGACAGTATCCTCTGCTTTCCTCTATCATGATGAGGCAAAACCATAGTAGAGGAACTATAGGAAGCATAGGCTGTGGAGTCAAACTACTTGGATTTAAGTCCTAGGTGTGCTACTCACTCCAGCTGTATGACCTTGCGCAAGTCACTTAACACCTCTGTGCTTCCATTTCCTCATTGATAAGGCAGAAATAATAATGATACTTACTAACAGGATTCCAATGAGGAATGCCTGATTGCATAATTAATGGCGTAGTGCAGAGTCTGGCACATAGTGAGTACTCAATAAATATTAGCTATTATTATTTCAAGATGCATCATAATCTATTGTAAACACAAGTCCCCTGCTTTGTTTTTCTCACTCTAAGCATCTAGAGGGCATGGAATGTGTCTCATTCACCATTGAATCTCTGGGTACTAAGCTAGCATAGAACCTGACCCATATAGTACTCAATTCAGAGTGAATGAATGAATGAATGCCTTGCTCCCTGGTTTGTCTCAGATGACTTTAGCTGGTCCCAAAGCTCTCTGTGGATACCTAAGACAGTTTTCTCTTCTCTGAATAGGCCAGAGCCCAAATCTTGTCTATGCTATTGCGATTCCAGATGGAAATAACTGGTGTCAGTATAAACCCAAACTACCCCCAGGTAGTATAGAAGGAAAATATCTCACACAGTTTGTTCTCTTAGCACCTCCTCCTCCCTTTATTCTAGTTTTTCATGATTAGGTGTGGGCAGCACCCAAACAGAACAGGCCAGTCATCCCTTCAACAAAGGTTTGCTGGATCCTGCCCTGTTGGGTGTTGAGGAGGCCAGAAGTGTAGGGCATGAGCCTTGCTTCCAGGGAGCTTCCCCAGGGGTAGCCAGGTCAGGCCAGGAGATGAGCAGGTCCATTGCAAGGCACACTTAGCAGATGTCAGGATCTGACCTAGTCTCACCACTGTTTGCCAGGACATGAATGCAGGACCAGGGAATCTGGCTCCCAAGATCTGGAGCAAGTGCAAGGTTAGTGCAGAAGGTTAGCCACAGCCTCTAAGAGAAGGCAGACCTAAGACTGGCAAAGGTCGAGATCCAGCAGGTAAAGCCCAGCATCAGCGTGAGGGCTAGTGTCTGCTTGCTCTTTCTTCTTCTCTTGCCCCTCTTTCCTCTTCCTCCTCTTCCTCCCCTTCTTCCTCCTCCTTCTTTTCCTTTTCCTTCTTCTCCTTCTCCTTCTCCTTCTCCTTCTCCTTCTCCTTCTCTTTCTCTCCAGGGAGGAGAGAGAGAGGCACAGGCGATTTCCTGCTCCAGAAAGTAAGAGCAAGTAAAGGAGCAACAGCCACAAGCCAATATTTGAAAGCAGCTTTGGGTCTCCTGTCAAGACCTGCCTCAGAAAGGCAGTGGCTGTGGGGCTGGACAGCTGGGCCTTCTCCTGGGCCGGCTGTTGGTAGCATGACAGGGGGACACTGAGGATTGGCCCAAGAACAGAAGTCTACCATTAGACCAGCTCTGTGATGTTGCATAAGTCATTTCACCTCTTGGGCCTCCATTTAGAAAAGGAAGGTTGGGGACAGGGGCACTTGGTTGACTCAGTCAGTGGAGTGTGTAATTCTTGATCTCAGAGTTGTAGGTGCAAGCCCCATGTTGGGTATAGAGATTGCCTAGAAATAAAATCTTTAAGCGGAGCCTGGCTGGGTCAGTCAGTTAAGTGTTGGACTCTTGATTTTGGCTCAGATCATGATCTCAGGGTTGTGAGATCCAGACCAGCATGAAGTCTGCTTGAGATTTTCTTTCTCCCTCTCTTCTGCCCCTCCTCACTCCTCAAATGCTCTGTCTCTCAAAATAAATAAAAAGAAAAAAAAATAAAATCTTAAAAAAGAAAAAAAAGAAAAGGAAAGTTGAGACAGTGCTAAGGGTTTCTCCAACCTTAAATCTTTTTTTTTTTTTTTTTTTTTATTTATGATAGGCACACAGTGAGAGAGAGAGGCAGAGACACAGGCAGAGGGAGAAGCAGGCTCCATGCACCGGGAGCCCGATGTGGGATTCGATCCCGGGTCTCCAGGATCGCGCCCTGGGCCAAAGGCAGGCGCCAAACCGCTGCGCCACCCAGGGATCCCGGTTTCTCCAACCTTAAAATATGAAGACTTCTTTTTCAAAGCAGAAAATTTCAAAGACTCCACAGGATGGCAATGGTAATCTGGTACCCACTGATCAAAAAAATGCAAAATGATAAAAACAGCGATCATTTTTGAGTCCTTTAAAGGAATCTGCATTTTGTTAATCACAGGAGCATCTACTGTCATTTATAAAAATTAGGGGTACAACATCCTTTGAGGCTCAGAATCACAACCTTTGTGAAAAGCTCCCACCCAAATCCAATCAGACCTTTTATCTTTCTTAGAACTTACCGAAATTGTCTCATATGCCTCTAGCTTGAAAAATATAAGGGACACCAGAGCACTGGGTCAGTGTTTTTCAAACTTTTACCTATTATAGAGTCCACCAATGATGCTAATATGATAGAACAAAATCTGAAAGCAGAAGTGATAGATGGCATTTGTCACTTTTTGGCTGTCCAGCTTCAGAATCCCTTCCCAGGTGCATGGAAGACTCCACCTTATGAGTCTTAGTGGAAGGTGGTCCCTACTGCTCACTATCATGAGAGGCTTGCTTCCCAGCCTCCTTCATTGGCAGGACTCAGACATGTGAACCTGGGCTTGGCTAATCAGGAGCACCACCTGGATTCTGAATCAGAGACCACAGAGAGAACCCATTAGAGAACCTTCTCCCGTGGGGTGGCAGCAGCTGTGGCAGCTATGTCCAGATTTCAAGGTAGCAGCAGCAGCCCAGTTATCATTAAGGCCCCAGCCCTGGTGGTGGCACAAGCTTCCCAGTATTCTGAGGCCAGGGCAGGGCTCTGGATAGCTTCTGTGCCACAGTTTTGGCTGTGCTCCTGGCTGCTTCCAAGCATTCTTTGTTCTCACTCGTGCCCTGTGACTGGTTCTCCAGCCTTCCCAGAGATTCCACGGGCTCCCAACATCCTTTCCATAAATTCCTCTTCAACTTTACTCATCCAGAGCCAGTTCCTGTTGTGCTTTTAAATCAAAGCCCTGGCTGATTCACAGTCGTAAGTCAGTGTCAGCAACCAACGTCTCTATTTTGCTTTGGTCACTCAGTTCTGAGAAAGTTCTGATCATATAAACAGGTGGTATTTCACTTTATTTGGGCTGTTATAACAAAATACTGAAGAGTGAGAGGCTTACAAACAACAGAAATTTATTTCTCACAGTTCTGGAGACTGCAAGTCCTAGGTCACAGTACCAGCTTGGTTGGGTGGGGGCTTTCTTCTGAGGAGCAACTTCTCATCAGATCCTCACATGACAGAAAGGGCTAGAGAGATCTGTGGGGCCTCTTTCATGAGGGTGTTAATTCCTATCATTAGGGCTCTGTCCTCATGACCTAATCACCACCCAAAGGCCCCTACCTCCTAATACTATCACTTTGGGGATTAGGATTTCAACATATGGATTCTGGAGGAACACAACATTCAAACCAGGGTGCCTCGGTGGCTCAGTCGGTTAAGCATCTGCCTTTCACTTAGGTCATAATCCCAGGGTCCTGGGATCAAGTCCTGTGTTGGACTTCTGCTTAGTGGGGAGTCTGCTTCTCCTTCTCACTTTCTCTCTGTGCACTTCCCCCACCCTTTCTCTCAAATAAATAAATAAGATCTTAAAAAAAATCCAATCATAGCAGGTGATTATAAGTAATAATGATAGACACCATTACATGGCACCCCCTACATAGCAGGTCCTATTCCACACACTTTAAATATATTAACTCACTTAAAAAAATACATTTTTGGGGAACCCTGAGTGGCGCAGTGGTTTGGCGCCTGCCTTTGGCCCAGGGCGCGATCCTGGAGACCCGGGATCGAATCCCACGTCGGGCTCCCAGTGCATGGAGCCTGCTTCTCCCTCTGCCTATGTCTCTGCCTCTCTCTCTCTCTCTCTCTCTCTGCGAGACTATAATAAAATTAAAAAAAATACATTTTTAATTTATTCGACACAGAGAGAGTACAAGCAGGAGGAGCTGCAGGCAGAGGGAAAGGGAGAAGCAGGCTTTCTGATGAGCAGAGAGCCTGATGTGGGGTTCCTAACAACTGAGTCACTTAACAGACTTTTGAGGTACATCTATCATTAACATTCCCCTGTTAAAGGCAGAAGACTGAGGAACAGAGGAATGGAATAATTTGCCCCAAGCCAAGAGTTTAAATCAAGACAGTCCTGTGCTAGGGTCTGGGCTCTTAACTCCTGCTAACATTTTTTTTTTCTTTCCTATTTGGTCTTTGAGATTAGAATAGTCTTTAATTAAACCAATCTGGAAGCTAGAAAGAGTAGTATAGATTTTTGTTTCAAAGTTGAATGAGTAATTATCAAAATATGCAATAACTACTCTTTATTTTCATCATAAATGTAGAAGTCAGGCAATAAACAAGTAAAACTTACAACAAGTACTAAACAAACAAGACAGTTTTATCACTTCATATTCATTGGGATAAGCCCGGTGGTTTATGGAGCCCAGGGCACCTCGTGCAGGAAGTACTCTGCTTTTCATAAGCAGACATGCCTAGGCTGGTGGGGCGCTGAACCTCACAAGGCACACCTACTATCTGTGCCAGCCTGGGCCAGAGATGCCAGAAGGAGCTTGTGCCAAAGTCAGCACAAACCTGAGTTTACAAAAAAAAAAAAAAAAAACCAAAACAAAAAACACTATAATAATGAAGGCATATCACAGGGGCATAGGAGTCAACTGAAAGACCTCTCAGTGGCCAAAGCTAGGACAATTTGAGGAGCAAAATAAAGTAGCATCAGATTATAGCCCAAAGTATAAATATCTGTGAGTCTGTACTCCTATACATTTTTAAAATTTATTTTTATTTTTTTAAAAGATTTTTGTTTACTTATTCATTATATATATATATATATATATATATATATATATATATATATATAGAGAGAGAGAGAGAGAGAGAGAGAGAGAGAGAGAGAAAGAGAGAGAGAGAAGCAGAGACACAGGCAGAGGGAGAAGCAGGCTCCATGCACGAAGCCCAATGTGGGACTCAATCCCAGGTCTGCAGGCTCACACCCCAGGCCAAAGGCAGGTGCCAAACCGCTGAGCCACCCAGGGATCCCCTACATTTTTTAAAAAAGAAAACTTTACAGCAGCCCGGGTGGCTCAGTGATTTAGTGCCACCTTTAGCCTGGGGCCTGATCTGGGGACTTGGGATCGAGTCCCACGACGGGCTCCCTGCATGGAGCCTGCTTCTCCCTCTGCCTGTGTCTCTGCCTCTCTCTGTGTGTCTCTCATGAATAAATAAGTAAAATAAAATAAAATAAAATAAAAAAGAAAACTTAAGGGGCGCCAGGGTAGCTCAGTCAGCTAAGTTTTTTGTTTGCCTTTGGCTTGGGTCATGATCCCAGGGTCCTGGGATCAAGCTTGGCATGGGGCTCTCTGATCAGTGGGGAGCCTGCTTCTCCCTCTCCCTCTGCCTGCCACTCTGCCTACTTGTGCTTTCTCTCTTTCTGTCAAATCAATAAATAAAATCTTAAAAAAAAAAAAACCACCAAAAAACAAAAAGAAAACTTTACAGTGGGGAAATCTGACAACCACTACTTCAACGAGGTGGTCATGATCTACATCAATATTCATAAATCATATTGATAATACGTATCTTTGTACACTTCGTATGATGTGATGAAAATGGTACTTTATATCTGTGATCTTCCTCCCTCAAACCAACAACCCCAGTCTACTTGTGAGAAAAGCATCAGACAACCCCAACAGAAAAGTATCCTACAAAAATCCTACAAAACTCAACCAGTAGTCACAAGGTCATCAACAAGAAAAGTCTGAGAAATTGTCACAACCAAGAGGAGTCCAAGAAGGCATGGTGCTTTGTATAATGTGGTATATTACTTGGGAAACTGGAATAGAAAAAGGCCATTAGGTAAAAACTAAGGAAATTTGAATAAACTATGGACTTTAATTAATAATTATGTCTCAGTATTGATTCACCAATTGTGACTAATGTACCACACATTAATAATGTTAATGTTAATAATAGGAGAAAGTGAGTGCTGGGGAAGGAGAGGGTAATATGGGAATTCTGTACAAACTGCTTATAATTTCTTTCTAAATCTACATTTTTTTCTTAAAAAATAAATTCTATTAGAGTGCCTGGCTAGCTCAGTTAGTAGAGCATGGGACTCTTGATCTTGGGATCATGAGTTCAAGCCCCACCTTGGTCAGGGAGCCTACTTATAAAATGATAATAATAAACATAAAATTTATCGATAAAAGAAGAAGAATGAAATCAACTGCCCTCCCCTCAAAAAAAGTTAGTTTACCGGGCAGTGGGACTTAAACCAAAGAGGTCTTGGCAGGCTAGAAGTGTATATTTAATGCATTTACATTGCTGCACACTAAGCACTCTTTAATAGCAGTTTTTTCTTTTCAGTTTTCATCTTTTATTTTTAAATATTTTATTTATTTATTCATGAGAGACACAGAGAAAGAGAGAGGCAGACGGAGAAGCAGGCTCCATGCAGGGAGCCTGACTTGGGACTTGATCCCAGGTCTCCAGGATCACGCCCTGGGCTGAAGGCGGCGCTAAACCGCTGAGCCACCCGGGCTGCCCAATAGCAGTTTTGAAAATACTGAAATATTGTTTCAAATGAAATTCTAAACTTCCCATTGCATCCCTGGATCACCTCTGAGTAGCTGAGTTCAGTTTGAGCTGCTCTGATGGAGAGAAAAATCACAGATAATGTCCTTTGTCTCTGCCCCTAGAACTCTCTGGATCTCTAAAATGGGGGGCGGGGTGTGCCTCAAGGCAAAGCAAAACAAAATCACTTCCCCTCCTCCACGGCACCCAAGCCACTGTGCAGCAACTGCTTGGAAGCCAGGCCACAGTTGTCCTCATGTTGCATTTGCCTGTCAGGCCCAGCTCCCTTCGGCAGCGGGAAGGGCAGGAGGCTGGTATGAAGTGGGGCGACAGATGGCTGGGACATGTCCTCTTGAAGCTCAGCTGCCCTGGCCAGCCTGCCAAGCTGTGTACATTTCTAAAGTTTGAGGTTCAACCAGAAGAGACGAGTAATGATTTTAAATCACTGGCTGAGACACATGGCTAATCCTTGGGTAGTCAGAGAAGAGCGCTTTAAAACTCACTTAAATCCTGTGCGGGAAACGAGGAAACCCTGTGTGCTTTCTTGGCTTTGAACCCAGATCAAGCCGGCCTGGGGGGGCAGTTGGGCATTTGTCCAGGATCCCAGCGTGCATTCTGCTTTCTCTGCTTTTAGAAAGGGGGTGATGTTTCAGTCGGTGTGTTTATTTGGGGTGAGGAGGGGCAAGGCTGTTTAGCAGGCAGGTTTGGATCCTGAAAAATTATGCACCCTGATATTTGCCTCTGGTCTGGAGTCGGGAGATCTCTAGTCAATCCACTTTGTAAGTTCAGTCTGTGCTGGTTCAGACTCTTATTTCTTGCCTGGATTATGCCAACAGTCTCCTACTATCCTGGCTTCTCAGTCCTATGTCATTAGAATATTCCATGATGTAAGGTCATCTCTGTTATTATACATTTCCCTTTTTTTTTTTTAAATTTATTTATTCATGAGAGACACAGAGAGAGGCAGAGACATAGGCAGAGGGAGAAGCAGACTCCTTGCTGGGAGCCCAATGCAGGACTCGCTCCCAGGATCACGGCCTGGGCCAAAGGCAGATACTCAACCACTGAGCCATCCGGGTGTCCCAACATCTCCCATCTTGTATATATCTATTCCTTGCCCCTACATTTCTCTCCAGCTTCCATTTCTCCCCTTTACCACAAAGCTTTTTGAACAAATAGTCTGCTCTCCCTGGTTCTTTCTTTCTTTTTTTTAAAGATTATTTATTTATTTATTATTTTTTAAAGATTTTATTTATTTATTCATGAGCGACATAGAGTGAGAGAGGCAGAGACACAGGCAGAAGGAGAAGCAGGCTCCATGCAGGGAGCCTGACATGGGACTTGATCCCAGGTCTCCAGGATCACGCCCTGGGCTGAAGGCAGGCGATAAACTGCTGAGCCACCCAGGCTGCCCTTAAGATTTTATTTTTAAGTAATCTCTACACCCAACGTGAGGCTTAAACTCAGGACCCTCAGATGGAGTGGCATGCACCCGAATGATACTTTTAAAGGAAAGAACACAACTCATTGGTCACCTTTGGAGGATGCATTTTTGAAGCATCCTTTCTTGCCTGGATTACTTCCACAATCTCCTACAGCCCTGGCTTCTCTGCACTGTATCATTAGATTCTCCTGCTAAGAAGTCATTTCTGTTAGTACATACCATCTCCCATCTTGAACATACATTTCCTTGCCCCTACATCTCTCTCTAGCCATTGCTCTCATTTTTCCCCTGGAAGATGTTTTATTCTGAAAACTAGCAAATAAAAGTAAAGAATTAAGCATATATCCTGCCTTTCCTATATGAAAATGACCAGGTAAACCAAATAGTTGATGAGGGAATATTTCCCTCTATAGACATATTCCAGCTAAGAAATGAAAAAAAAAAAAAAAAAGAGGCTGGGGGAGAGAATTAGAATAGCATAAGTTTACAACCTCTAGGGAAATAACCAATCTAGGCCATGATCACCAATAGCTGCTAACATCACAAAAATGAGAGAACAAGATTTTATGTGCCTCCTGATGGATGGATACAATATCTCTTATGAAGTAGTTAGGATTGAATTCCAAATAAATAGCAAATAATGTTTAGGATAAGTATATATATCTCAAATATTCCATGAGACATAATAAAAACTATTTATTATTTATCTGAAATTCTAATATAACTGGGCATCTTATATTTTTATTTATCATACCTGGCAACCCTAGAAGTAGTCTAGCCAAAAAAAAAAAAAATCAGACTTAAATCTGATTCTTAAATATCTGATTCTTAAAAATCTGAGTCTTAAATATCTAACTACCAGGAAAATGGGAGACAGAAGAATATGTTAAAAACTATACCACCTCTGCAATGTCATCAGCAGTATGCAGAGAGTGGGGACAGACCACCCAATTTTTATAACAGAGAGAGAGAGAGAGAGAGAGAAAGGGGGGAGGAGGGAGAGAAGCAGGGAGGTTTGTTTGGATTCTGGTTCAAAAGGTCAAGGGTAGGTGCGGCCACTACGAAAAATAGTCTGGCTTATGAGGGCCATGCGACTCTAGCTCCAGGCTTCCTCTCTGGTCTCCTGCCTCCTGCCTCTTACTTTACCAACCTGCAGACACATTGAATCAAGGCTCCCTAGAAGCAATATTGAGAGAGACGTTTGTGGTCAAGTCTTGTTTTACTAAGCCAATTTGCAAGCAGAGCGGTATTGTGGGGAGGAAAGAAAATGCTAAGATGCTGCTTTCAGAGTGGATGAGATAAGACTTGAGATGTGGCAAGTGCAAGGAGAGCAGCACTTTGGGAAAGGAACAAAAATGCTTTGAAAAGAGGGTGAGGGGCTCCTGGCTGGCTCAGTAGATAGAGCATGTGACTCTTGATCTTCAAGGTTGTGAGTTCGAGCCCCACTTTGGGCGTAGAGAATACTTAAAAGCAAACAGACAACAACAACAACAGAATAAATAAAAAGAGGGTGATTAGGAAGTCTTGTTGGTAATGAGTGGTGTGTGCTCCTCCTTTGTCTGCTCTGGGCATGCCTTTGGAGCAGGTGATTTGAATGCTGGGATAGGTCTCCAAGGCATAGCAGAGTGGCTCAAGATGCCCATCTCACACCTGAGTCTGTCTATATCTCTCTCCCCACCATGAGCCCCTCAAGGATAGAGACTGCATTTCCAGCTTTAGATTTACTGTCACGTCATGCATACCTGGTGAATGAATGAGTGAATGAATCCTCCTCACCCTTTGCAGAGATGGGTCTTCTGATGTAACAAAATGTGATTATTAGATATATAATTGCTCCCTGAAACATTGACTTTAACCATTCGCATCTCAAAAAAACCATAAAGGAATATTTCATTTTATTTTTAAAAAGATTTTATTTATTTACTTATTTAGTTAGTTACTAAATAATCTCTACACCCAATGTGAGGCTCAAACCCTCAACCCTGAGATCAAGTGTCTTATGCTCCATCCACTGAGCCAGCCAGGTGCCCTACTGTAAAGGAATATTTCAGACTTAGAAACAAGGGTCAGCTCACTGGGGCCGAAGATGGAGAGTTATTTCCCCAGGCATGTGGAGACATTTCTGTCTGTGGTGGAAAACCCGGTTTGCTTCTAGTTTTGATGTGCAGCTTCAGTTCTGAGTGTCTGCCATGTGCATGTCTTGTGACGTGTTATTGCAGCTGTGATGAGGCTTGCATCATAATTATATCACAACCTTGGAAGGAGATCCTTGGTCAAGTTGGGCAATCAAGAGTCTCACTCTGGGAAGCACTGGCTGTTTTTAAAGACCTGAGCCTGGCACCATGTATTTACTCAAGAGTAAGATCAAAAGAGAGAAAGGAGAGATAAAGATCCTGCTCCCTCAGCTGCCCTCCAATCTGGAGCAAAGGAAAAACAAAGAAAAAAAGATGAGGAAAGGCAACTAAGTAAGGACCGTGGTCTTGAGTTGAAGGGTCTCCTTACATGAATAAGACATTTATTTTTTTATTTTTTTAAAGATTTTATTTATTCATTCATGAGAGAGAGAGAGAGAGAGAGAGAGAGAGAGAGAGAGAGGCAGAGACACAGGCAGAGGGAGAAGCAGGCTCCATGCCAGGAGCCCGACACGGAACTCTATCCCGGGACTCCAGGATGGCGCCCTGGGCCAAAGGCAGGCACCAAACCTCTGAGCCACCCAGGGATCCCCTGAATAAGACATTTAAAAAAATATGAATAACATTATTCTTCTACATCATCATCTAATGAGTTATAAAAGTATCCCATTGATGGGGCACCTGGCTGGCTCAGTTGGTAGAACCTGTGACTCTTAATCTTTGGGGCTGTGAGTTCAAGCCCCACATTGGGCATGGAACCTACTTTAAAAACAAAAAAGGATCCCATTGGTATTGCTATTCAAATATTTCAGGATTTTTTTTTTTTTTTTTAGGTTTTTAGAGGAAAACCAAAGACCCAATTTTTTTTTTTTTTTTAGCATAATCACACATCTTATTCCCCAGCATGGCTCTGAAGGATTCTGGGTAGTCCAAAAACTCATCTCTTCCTTCAATGATGGAGGTTTGTTACCACTGAGAATATGCCATAGTTAGGCCAGCATTACTCAGTGAAGAGGCTTGGGGAAGTGTAGAGGCAGGATCAACATGAGTGGAGTGGTGGAGTAGTGTGAGGCTGCCCCTCGGCTGAAGGCCCAGTGAGGACAGGGGCCATGACTGTCCATCACTGACTGCCGTAGGTGTACAGTAGGGTTTGCTGAGTGAATGAGTGAATGACAAAGACCGTCAGTCTTGAAAGTTGCATATGAAAGTTGAGCAATGTGTGTTAAAAATTTATAAAAAAGGTAGGGGGCACCTGGGTGGCTCAGTGGTTGAGCAGACTCCAGTTGTGATCCCGGGGTCCTGGGATGGAGTCCCATATCAGGCTTCCCACAGGGAGCCTGCTTCTCCCTCTGCCTATGTCTCTGCCTCTCTGTGTGTGTCTTTCATAAATAAATAAATACAATCTTAAAAAAATTTTTTTTACAGTCCAATTTTCTCACAGAGAATCTGAAAATGTCATTTCCAGCTGCTTCTCTAGAGAGCTGAGCCCTCATCATTGGCGTAAGAGGGAAGAGAGATAACACGGGATTCCACCAGCACTCTTAAGAACAGCACCGGAGTCCCAGGAGATTTGAAAAATAATTTTTATGGAATCAAATGCCAAAATTCTGCCTTTCAGATAAATACTACAAGCTTTTTTGTGCACACCAACAAAACCTCAGCTTGGCAGGCTGTATGATTAGTTTCCTTGGACTGCTGGAACCAAGTATTGCAAATTTGGTGGCTTAGGACAACAGAAATTCATTGTCTCACAATTCTGAAAGCTGGAAATCCAAAATCATGGTGTGAGCAAAGCCATGCTCCCTCTAAAACCTGTAGGAGAGTCCTTCCTTGTCTTGCTTGTAGTGGTTTGTTGGCAATCAATCCCTGGCATTTCCTGGCCGACAGCTTCATCTCCCCTCCCATTTCTTGGCTTCCAGCCTTCACAGAGCCTTCGCCCCATGTGTCTGTCTGCACTTGACCCTATTCTTAAAACGACATCAGTCATATTGGGTTAGAGGGTCTTCTTACTCCCACTCCTGGCTCACCTCATCTTAAATCATCACATCTACAATGTCCTGTTTCTAAATAAAGTCAGATTTGGAGGGACTAGAGTTAAGATTTCATGTAAATTTTGAGGGGACCATAATCTAATTCATATAACAGGGACAGTTCGGGAACATGTTACAATTAGAACAGGATTCAGTGACCCAGTTGACCCAGAAAAGTAGATTGTTACCTGCATAGTTACTAACTTTGGAAAGTGGATAGGAAGCATCAGGCTCCAGTTGACCAAATTTCCCAACGTATTAGCCAAGACTGTATGGCCAAACCCTTCTGGCCTGCTGTTTTCTAGAACTCGAATCCAAGGGTCATGCTAACTGTGGGTAACTCGTTTTTAGGACACTTGTTTCCTGCCTTTTGTCCCAAAGCAGAAGCCCAACAATCATTAGATGCATCACCAGGACAGAAAAGTTGTTTACTCATCCATGTCTGGCCCTTGATGAGCTCCATGGCTGGCAATGCCATTCCTGTTAAATCAATGCTCCTCACTCCTATTTCTATCATGGTACACAGAGGGTGAAAAGAGAACATTTGGAAAGCACGAGGGAGAAGGGACAGGCCTCCTTTAGCTACTTTAGGCCCTTCCCAGCTTTGTGAATGCTAAGAACATCACCATCTCAGGCCTCTAGACACCCGCCTACTGGGCCCTGGGAGGGATGCCTAAGGCTAGACTTGTACCCAGGTGTCAATCTAGAGGTGGGACTCTGACTCTGCTACCTCAATTCCTCCCTTCAGTGGATCTCCACTTGGTGACTCCAGACTTTTTCCTCATATACACCCAAGTCACCTATGTAAAAGGAAACAACCAGTCTAAATTGTATTATTTCCACAAAGACAGCCACAGTTCTAATTCCATAGGAGAGGAAACTTTCCAGTTTAGATCTAGAATAGATCTGAAGTGTCTCAGGTCACGAAGCAGTCCAGCACCTAGTCCAGGATCAGAGTGAGAACCCAGGATTACAGTCTTCTCTGGGTTGAAGTCCTTCCTCATGGAAGATGATGGTTTCCACATAAGGACACGTGCTCTAGGACCTACTTCCACCATTGTACCTATTGTACTATAGGGTAATTTATTGTCTGTCTGTCTCATCAGGCTGCAAAGCTCCTGGCTGTTAGTTTCCTTTTATTGCCCATGGCTAGCACCTGGTAGGCACACCAGCTTACTTACTTTGGGGACAATGGATGATTACTCCCATAAGTCACACACAGTTTCTGCTTGGTACCCTTACCATCTTCTTCTCTGTTCCAGGCAGCTATCAAATTGGCTGCATTTTTTAACTCAGAAAATATCCTGGCTGCTACTCCTCCCTTCCTGCCAATCCTTCTTGCTCAATTCTGGTTTCCTTAGTTTCCACGGGTTGCCTCCTACCGGGATTTTCTCACTGAGAAGAGACTAAAGAGGCACTGGTTGGTTACACTTCTGTCCGTGGGTGTCTCCTGATTGTTCTTCACTCCTTCCTTGGCAGCTCATGTGTGGAACAGGTCTGATCACCTGACCTAGGTTAATACCTAGAGCCCCAGGCTCCTGCTCATTATGGAGAAGGGATCTGGCTATCTGTGACCTTCTTTCATTCATTCATTCACTCATGCATGTCCCTATTTATTTATTTATTTATTTACTTATTTATTTACCACAATGGCTTGATTGAGATACAATTCACACCATAAAATCCACCCTTTTAAAGCATGCAATTTATTGTTTTAGTATATTCACAGAATTGTGCAACCATCACCACTATCTGATTTCAGAACATTTCATTACCTCATTACCCCCCAAAAGAAACCTCATACCCATCAGCTGTACCTTCTCAATCCCCTTCCCCCTAGGCTTTGTCAACCACAAATTTACTTTCTGTCTCCATGGATTTTCCTGTTCAAGACGTGTCATATAAATGGAATCATACAATATGTGGCCTTTTGTATCTGGCCTCTTTCACTTAGTGTAATGTTTTCAAGGTTCATCATATATCAGTTTACTCCTTTTTAGGGATGAATAATATTTCATCTTATAGGTATACCACATTCTATTTACCTATTCATCAGTTGATGGATATTTTGATTATTTCCACCTTTTGGCTATCTGAATAATGCTTCTATGAACATTTATGTACAAGTTTTTACGTAAAGATGTATTTTCAATTATCTTAGGTATATATATACCTTTATCTTTTAACTTTTTTGAAGACTGGTCAACTGTTTTCAAAGAGGCTAGCACTGTATGAGGATCCAATTCCTCCATATCCTTGTCAATATTTGGGGTTATCCATCTTTTTTATTTTAACCATCCTAGTGAATGTGATGTATCTCATTGTGGCTTTGATTTGCAATTCCCTGCTAGCCAATGATGTTGACTATCTTTTCAAGTCCTTATTGACCATTTGTATGTCTATTCAATTCCTTTGCCCAATTTAAAAATTAAATTATTTGTGTTTTTATTATTGAGTTGTAAGAATTTTTATATAATCTAGCTGCAAGTCCTTTAGCAGATACAGGATTTGCAAATATTTTCTTCCATTATGTGGGTGGTTTCTTCACTTTCTTTCTTTTTTTTTAAGGATTTTATTTATTTATTCATGAGAGATGTAGAGAGAGAGGCAGAGATATAGGCAGAGGGAGAAGCAGGCTCCCTATGGGGAGCCTGATGCGGGACTTGATTCCAGGACCCCGGATCATGACCTGAGCCAAAGGTAGACACTCAACCACTGAGCCATCCAGGTGTCCCTCTCTTCACTTTCTTAATGTTCTTAGAAGTGCAAAAGTCTAAATTTTGATGAAGTCCAATTTATCTATTTTTTTCTTTTATTTTTGGGCTTCTGATGTGATATCTAAGAAACTGTCATCTAATCCAAGGTCATGAAAATTTGCTCCTGTATTTTCTTCTAAGAGATTTATAGTCTTTAGCTCTTACATTTAGATTCATGATCCTCTTTCTTATTTTTGGTTTTTCATCTCCCAAGGTCAAATGCATTTCACAACACTTTGTTTGGTACTATTCTCTGCATCATCTGTTGCCTTTACACTAGAAGGAGACACTTCCTTAGAGAGGTTGTTCATATTTAGTTGTTCTGTGAAACAGACATTTATACCTTCAGCAACCTTTGGCTTCCATCATGTCAAAAACAAAACACAAGTGTAATAAAATATGCTTTTTAGGCTTCAATCAGGCTGATATTCCAGGCATTGACAATTTTGGAAGTGGTTTGAAGTTTGGTAGATCCAATAATCTCCTGTGACCTCAATCCTTAGGAAGGAGGAATACAATTGCAGAACTCATCAGTGGGGGACCTTGATGCTTGGCAAGCTGTCACCTCACCATGAGCTGGACCACCCAGATCCTTTCTGCATCTGTGGCTTATTGTTCCTGTGGTTTCGATTATTCAATGCAGCCATTGTCTGAACCATTGTCTGCAAAGATGTTTGGGTTTGGAAATCCTTCATTATAACCTCAGAGCAAATGATACCACATTTTCTCTGAGTGCTGCATTCCTTGGTCTTTGAAAGTTGATGATAAAATTAATCTTAGTTTCCTTTTACATTGGTTTTGTATGGTTGTTGGTCCTCTCCAAATGATACTTTTTTTCCACCTATTTGTCAGCCAATCCTTCAACACTCTATTTATTTGAATCTCTTCCAAAACAAGAAATGAATTCATTTAAAAAATCAAACTCTATTTTTCATCTGGTTAAATTTCCTAGGGTTTAGATTTAGCACAACTGGAAGAAGAGTAACAGAAAGAAAAATAATTTAAATCTGATCTATCTTTACATATGAAGCTATTACTTTATCCTTTTTTGAACCAAACCTACCCAAGCAATATAATGAGCAAGGGCTACATTTATAACTTTCTACAATGAGGTAATCACCTTCCCTAGGGAAAAGGAGCTAGACTCTGGCCATCCAAAATTTTCACTTTCTAGTAAGCCAGCCCACACAATATGCAGATAGACAGCTCAGTCACTCTTCCAGCAGAGATTCTGAAGCTGATCTGTGATTATCTTTTGTTATCCAATAAATGGAAATCACATCCAAGAACCAGGAAGCCACTGTGTGGGGAAACCTACAAAAGACCACAGAGCATATAAGCTCTTGGCTGTCAAAACTCCATGCCATTTAGAGGTGTCAATCCAAGGATGGACTTGGCTTCCTCTGCTGCTGATTTGTCCTCGACATGCCAGGCTCTTGTGGTCAGGACAACATAACCAGATCCAAAGCCCAAATAATGGCATGGGATCTTGGCCCATCTCACTCACTGTCAGAATGCCTATTAATGGAAATAATTGGATTAGTAACATGTATGTAAAATTCATTTAAAATTGAGAGCTTAAAAGATGCCTATGAGACCTTGTTAATCTTGTTGAAAAGAAGCAACTATAAAGTGGTATGATGACCCTGTTGGTAAGCTGTTTATACATGTTTAAGTTTGGAAAAGAGATATGTTAAAGTGTTTCTCCAGAGAATAAAATTACAAGTCTTCCAGTTGATACTAAAAAATTAATAAATTAAATGAAGATACATAAGTAAATAATTGTAATGAATATATTTTACTTCCATAATAAAAAAATAATTGGACAAATTCTATTTTGGGGAAAAAAAAGAATTATGTCTTACCCTGAATTCAAATGCATGGTTTGAATTTTTTGAAAAATGTAGCCAAGAGTACATATTTGAATCTGCTACTCCGCAGGGAAACTTGAAAATAATCAGCCTTTTATGGTGGAGAAGCAGGCCAAATGTCCGCTGCTGGAGAAGGCTGGCCCAGCCCTACATGCCAGGTCTTAGGGCACCCGGCTCATGGTGCTTCTGCCCCCTGCTGGAAATCTCAGGAAAGTGCAGGCTCTGGCCTAGGTAGTTTTCTCTGGGGAAACCCTGAGAGATGAGGAACCCAGGGACATTTGGGAAAACTGGCCTTATTGCTCAAAACTATTTGGAAGGTCTCGCCATAGGGACACTACTCATGTAGTAATCCTTTCATGCTCCCTGCCCCCTTTTAAAACACATATATTTCGTTTTTAAATGTCCCAGACTTTGTTTCAGGCACATACATATGTATAGAATGTACAGATAAAAACATAGATGTTTTTGTGCCACCCCTCCATTTTATACTATAAATTGTATCCTATTGCACTTTGTAATTTATTCAATATTTGTATTCTCTGACTTTTTGTTTTCCCCTATTGGTATTTCTTGGCAAGGCCACTACCTGGGTGTGACAAGTGAGACCCACATGACATTAAGAATGGCTTCCAAAAAAAAAAAAAAAAAAATGGCTTCCTACATTTTGTGGCCTTTGCCATTACATACAGGTCAGCCTCTTTCTTTTTGACCTCTGAACAGCGTTCTATGGTATGAACAGGTCACCATTTCCCCTCTCAATGAAACTATAAGTCATTTCCAGTTTTTAGCTGTTACTAAAATGCTTTGTCAAAATTCTTACAGTAAGATGCCTCTTTGTGCATATAGTCAAAGTTATAATTTCATACTTTTTAAAAAAGATTTTATTTATTTATTCATGAGAGACACACAGAGAGAGAGGCAGAGACACAGGCAGAGGGAGAAGCAGGCTCCATGCAGGGAGCCCGATGTGAGACTCGATCCCAGGACTCTAGGATCACATACTGGGCCAAAGGCAGGCACTCAACTGCTGAGCCACCTAGGCATTCCATTGACCATGTTTTTTGAACACTGAACTAGGGCAAGGCTTAGGTGTTTTGTTTTGTTTTGTTTGAATATCAGCTCCCAAATTTATGTTAAATGATAATAATATAACTTTGTTTGGGTTCCTCCTAAAGCAGAACTGAGGCAAGAACTTTGGTGACATTTTTTTGAGAGTCCATCCCAAGAAGACAATGAAGAAGAACAGAGAGTGATGCAGGGAAGAGGAGAAAGCCAACAAAAGATACACTACAGAGCTAGTTATCACTGTGGACAACTGACAATCTCCCTGGAGACCCTTTGAAAAAACATTTTAAAAACCCACCTAGAAATGCTCCTCTGGAAAAAAAAAGAAAAAAGAAAAAAAAGAAATGGTCCTCTGAAATATGGGAGTTTAGGACATTTATCCATCCATCTTCATCCTCCATTGGTCGAGAGTTGCCCCTGGGTGGCACCCCCACACCCACATGCACACATATTTTCCTTCTGTTAGCTACCTGCAAGTAGACTGAGAAGCTCCCAAGCCAGAAGAAACCCGGAGGCAAAGAAGCTGCGTGACTTGCTGGTGCTTGAGATGGAAGCCATCACAGGCACAGGAGCTACTGACTCTTGGTTGCCCTGTGAATACGCACATCTTCATCTTCCAGCTGCCGTCTGACCTCCCCACCTCCCTCACCCCCTGCCCCATACCTTCCTACTCATGGACTCACTCCAACTGACCTTTCTGTCCTGACTCATGGAGACCTGCTCAAACCTCTCCCCAGGTTGGCCGTGTTACAGCATTCCCTGTGCTGCTCTCACCCCAACCTCCACTGTACTCACCCCTCTGGCTGGCCCATAGCAGCTCACCTCTGGGAAAAGGGCCCTTTCCTCCTGCACAGCAGATGTACTCCTGTCACTTCTCTCTCTGGCCTCAGTGCTACTTTCTTTCCCTCTTTTCTCATATTTATGCTTTTATCGGATACCCAACAGCATCAGTGAACCCTGCTCATATCATCTGTTTACCTGTTCTCACAGAAAGTGCCACACTCCACTTCAAATAATAAAAATAAGCAGAAAGATCCCAGGCACTGTGTGAACACTTGCCAGGGGCAGGCACTATGTGAAATGTAGCTCAGTCATTTCCCTACTGTATCTTAACAACACTCTCATGAAATAAGTATTCTCATCATGTCAATTCACAGAGGAAACCAGATTTGAAAAGATGACTCTCTAGTTGATGGAACTGGGCCAAAAGCGTGGGTGTCTGGTCTTAAGGATTTCCTTTTGACCACTCCAGTTAGCTTAGCCATTAATTGCCAACTGACCCTTGGAGAAGGCATCACCTCCTGTGCCTGGTTTCTGACCTTTCAAATAGAACAGCCTTTATAGTTTTCCTTTTTTTTCCATAAAAGATTCTTGAGACTATGAAATAAGATTTTTTTAAAAAATACTAAATATAGTACCTTGGTTGTTTTTTTTTTTTTCTTGTTTGCTTTGTTGTGGTTTTGGTTTTCCGGGGTTTTGTTTTCCTGGTTCATGGTCTTACTGCTGTGTGACACTTTTTACCCAGGGCCAACCCTGATGGATTTCTCCCTCTGCTTCCAGATACCTAAAATTCTACAATTAGAAATTAACTTATTTGGTGTCAGTTCACAATACGGGAGGGACTACATAGTACTTCTCAGTCATTCCTACCCTAAGATGAGGGAATTTATGATCTTCTCTGAGAGCTAGTTTTGAAGGAGAAGCCAGGGAAAAAACATGAATGTACTAAGCCTAGATTAAAAGGAAGCCATGCTAGGTCATCGCTCTAGAAAAGCTCTTGCACATGTGCACCAGGATTTATGTACAAGAATGTTCTTGGCAGGGATCCCTGGGTGGCGCAGCGGTTTGGCGCCTGCCTTTGGCCCAGGGCGCGATCCTGGAGACCCGGGATCGAATCCCACGTCGGGCTCCCGGTGCATGGAGCCTGCTTCTCCCTCTGCCTATGTCTCTGCCTTGTCTCTGCCTCTCTCTCTCTCTCTGTATGACTATCATAAATAAATAATTTAAAAAAAAAAAAGAATGTTCTTGGCAGCATTGTTCATAATAGACTCAAACTGGAAACAACTCTATCAATCAAGAACAGAATAGAAAAATGCATTGTGGTGTATTCATACAATGGAATACAATACAGCAATGAAAATGAGTGACTGACTGCTACAACCAGTGACTTGTCTGAATCTCACAAACATAGTGTTGAGGGAGATAATGTTGACACAGAAGAATGTATTCAATAGGAATCCATATACATGAAGTTTAGATAGATGGTAAAAGTACAAAGAATATAAAGAAAATTAATATTCTGAATGACAGGATAATAGTATTTAATTCTAATGAGGAGGGAGAGGGTTGCAATTAGGGGACCCACAGGGGGCTTCTTGGATTCTGATACTACTTCTTGATCTGGGTATTGATTACACAGAGGGTGGCTTTGTAACTATGTGTTAAACTCTATAAACATATTTTATGTACTTTCACATATATATATTTTATCTTACTCCTTTGAAAAACTAAAAGGAAGGGGAGAAAGAAGAAGAAAGGCCAGGGAAGCAAGTCCCTCAAACTAGACCTCATTTATTTTCATAGCTAATCCAGACCAGGTTCTAGGAGACCTGGAAGAGAAGGGGTCAAGTTTGGGACAGGTGGCAAAAGACCCAGTGTATAGCATCTGGGGATAGTTAGAGCATCTCTACTAGATACTATCAAAGTTTTCCAAAGTGATTGAACCAATTTATTCTCCCACCAGAAGTATGTGATATAGAGTTCCCATTGTTTTACATGTTCACTATCATTTGATACTGTCGGATTTTTATTTTATTTTTTTAAAAGATTTTATTTATTGATTCATAAGAGAGAAAGAGAGAGAGAGAGAGAGTGAGAGAGAGAGAGAGAGTGAGAGAGAGAGGCTGCCGGGTCTCCAAGATCAGGCCCTGGGCTGAAGGCAGCGCTAAACCGCGGAGCCCCCCGGGCTGCTCGATACTGTCGGATTTTTAAATTTGGTTGCTTTTGTAAGATGTGTAAAGTTACCTCATTATTATTTACATGATTCTAATAATTAATGAAATTGAGCATCTTTGTATTTTTTTTTTTTTTGTCTTGTGAAAGGTATATTTAAGTCTTTTGCCCATTTTTTCTACTGGGTTATTTGCCGTCTTCTCCTTCTCCTTCTCCTTCTCCTTCTCCTTCTCCTTCTCCTTCTCCTTCTCCTTCTCCTTCTCCTTCTCCTTCTCCTTCTCCTTCTCCTTCTCCTTCTCCTTCTCCTTCTCCTTCTCCTTCTCCTTCTTCTTCTTCTAAGTAGGCTCCACTCCCAGCATGGAGCCCAACGTGAGGCTCAAACTCACAACTCTGAGATCAAGATCAAGACCTGAGTTGAGATCAAGAGTTGGGCCAACTGAGCCACCCCGGTGCTCATCCCTGTCCTTTTCTTATTCATATACTGGAATATGTATACATTTGGGAAATTAGGGCTTTGCTAGTTGAAAATATCTTTTCCTATCCTATGGCTTGTCACCTGTGTTTTTCCAGGTGAGAGGGACAGAGTTAGCAAGGGTTTGCCACCTCTGAATTTCTTTTTTTTTTTAATTTATTTTTTATTTTTTATTTTTTATTTTTTTCACCTCTGAATTTCTTTTCCTGCTGCTTGCTTGAGTGCCTCAGGGAGTGTACTCAGCCTTCATGGGTATTGGCTGCCCTCTCTGATCCAACTTGGAGCTCCTGGCCCCACCACCACCAGCCCTGCTCTCCTCTCCAGAGGCAAGCTACCCAGGAAACAAATGAGCCTCCAGTAAGAATGATGATGTTAGCCCCACCCATGAAAATGGAGGCTGTTTTGTGTTTTCTCTTCTCCTGATCTCTTGCCATTAACAGAGAAAATGGAGCCTTGGCACTATCTCAACCACATAAACGTCTACTTCATGCAACTGTGCCGAGAAGAATAAAATGGGAAAGGACGCAGAGGTGGGCCAATTTCTGAAACTCTTTGTACTGGGCTGGATTTTAATATCTGGACAAAAGTAGATGCTACCTGAGAACTGTGAGCATGTGGATGCCAGGGAACGATGTGTCACATTACCTGCATCCCCATTTGAAGCCAACATAAACCATGCAGCTAATGGGCTTGAAGGTCATTAGCAACCCTTCCTGCAATACTTATTTGAACTTGATACTAGCTTCCAGAGGAAGGGAGAAGAAATTGGGTTGTAGATATAGTGTTACTCTATGCTAATTCTCACCAGAGAGGAGGCCTCACTGGTGGGTTAACTCTTTGATGGGGGGGGGGAGGTGTGGTGGATCTTGAATTATCGTCAATTTAAACTGTTCATTTTCACACGTGACCCAGACAAAAATTTTTGAAGTACAGTCTGTCTTCCCCACCCCCAACCCTACCCCTTCACTCTCCCCAACCTCTTGAGGACAATCTTGCTCTATGTGGCATGGCTGGTGGACGGCTGCATACTGGGGTGAGGGCAGGGGAGTGGGAGATGGTGGGAGAGAGCCCACTGCAGCCTGAAGCCTTTGGAAAACTGAAGATGTAGGCAACTGCCTTGTGGGTGGAACTTTGTAAGCTGGAGAACTTGCTGGGTCTGTGAGATAATGTTACTCCTTCCTCACCTGACCTCTCCGGGAGATATTGTTTTGCTAAAGGCGTAGTGACTTTTGAGGCTGTCTGGAGTCAGACCTTGTGCTTCTTTTGACCAGGATGCAGTGCTAAGTCAGGCTTTAAGGAAGGAAATGGGAGCTCAAATGTGTCTGGGTTCCACTCATGTGCTTCCCTATCTGCACCAAAAGGATCCTATGCACAAACAACACGGATGCTACTGGTATAGCAGTACAGGATGCAAAAGTATTGAAAACCTGGGCCTCTGGGGACCCCCGGACTTTCCAGCAGGCAAGATTGACAGCTAACTGCTCTTGTGGTGCCCATGCTGAAGCAGTAATTAGACACTGGGAGTATCTCCCCCAAGCCATGTCGATGTGGTTTTTGAAAACTTAGGGACATCTTTACACTGAAACTTAATCGAGTTCAGTCTGTTTTTGCATCCAGTGAGGTCTGTTTTAGGTTGTGTTTTCTCGGAAGCCAATTGGGGGTGATTTGATTGCAAGTTGCGTATTTAGGAAGCATCCCCGGAAGCTGAAGGGGAGGCTGGAGGAAATGTGGGACCAGCTACTGCCCCCTATCAATGGGGGACCCAGGAGGTGAGTGGTGGTAACCGGGATGTGTGGAAGCCTGGTGGCACCCAGGGCCCTAAACGACCTCCAGAGCCTCACAGCTGCCACCTCACTCTCTGCCTTCCAAATCTTTCTCTTGTGGCCGAGCCCAACGTGTACAATACAGGGGAGGGAATTCTGGAAAATGTAGCTCCAGCGACACGGTAAAAATCCTCCACAATTCTCCCAATGAATGTGCAGAGAATACCATTCACCGACTGGCAGCACAGCATTTTCTTTGTTTTCCACATCAATTGAGTGTCTGCCTCTGAGCCCCATTCTGACAGACAGTCATTTCTGGTGCTTCCCCTCAGGGATCTGGTGAAGATTTCACAGTCTTTCCCAATTCCCAGTTCCCTTCTGTCACTGGGTCATTCGTGACTCATTAAGTTTACAGTTTGGACAGATATTGTGTCTTCCCTAGGAGCACCTTCAGGTCCAGTGATACCTTTGTTTCCATGCCCCACTTGGGATGTGGGTTGTGTTTGCAAGGCCGAGGGGCCCAGGGCTTTTCTTCTCTAGAATTTTGTCACATCTCTGGGGTGATGCCAGAAAGCCAAGACTGAAAGGAATCTGTTTCCTTCAACTTTCTTAAAGACATTCCACTGTAAAACTCTTGAATCCTTTTCTTTTTCTCTTCGTTCTACTTCTACCACAAACCAACATTCTTCAAACCACTTGGTAAATGAGAAACCAAAATCTCTGCTTTCTGCCATTTCATATACTTTCTCTGTGGCAGTAAAGCATAAGAACTCTCCGCTTGGTGGGAAGAGACTATACAGGGAAAAGGAAAAAATAAAACATAAATTAATCTTTTAAAATACATACTGTCCATGCACCTGGAGGCTTGGTAGCTCTTACTCTGTGTTTAGGTGGACACTATGTGGTAACAGCAGCTAGAGTAAGAAGCCAGCATCCTTCTTGGCTGTCACCACACTCTCTGCCTAGCCCCCTGCCCAGGCTGCTTCTCCCAGTCGTGCTGAGGCAATGCAGGGAGGGAATGGCACCTGTGCGAGGCCTTCGGTCCACAAGAAACCTCTGGATACCCAGAGGGGTCCAGAGACATATGCTATTGAGGAAATGATGCATCTTGTTCCCAGCAGTGGTAGTCCAGACTTCTCCAGGCAAGGCTCCCTGCCTCAGTGACCATCACAACCATGAGACCAGCTGATCACTTTATATTCCTCCCAGCAACGAAAATACAGCCACTCAGTCAGCCACAAACTCAAGGATTGACAGAGGCCAGACACACTAGATGAAACACATTTGCAGATTATACGTGACAGAAGCATAGAGCAAAAAGAAGACTTAAAGGGAAAAACCCATCTCAGTGGATTTCATTTCAGTGGATACCTAACCCACACAGGCCAACCCCTGGGAACCACCAAAGCAGCAATTCAAGACCAGTCTAGGCAGACCTTGCCTAGAGGTGAAGAATTAAACTCAGCACAGGGAACCCTTCAGGAAAAAAAACAGCAAGCTTTCAGGCGTTCCAATGATGTCCACATGCAATGAGCTGGATATTATGCTGTTTACAGTAAGAGGTAATGCATTGTATTTCATACACATGTGATATGTGGAGACTGTATACATGGGTGTCTCAGAAATATCGCAACTATAGCATTGCATCCACCACAGAGCCTAGAGAGCAATATGGTATGGCTACATCACCTATTGACCCTTTTCAATTAGCAATAATTGCACCTTGGATAAATCTCATTGGCTACGATACTGCCACTGCACAAAGCTCACCTACTGACCCTTAAAGAGATACTTAGTTTCTTCGAGGTGAGCCTTAAAATGGTATGTATGTATGTATGTATGTATGTATTTATGCAATCTCTCAGGACCTGAGATCAAGAGTTGTGCACTCTTCCCATTAAACCAGCCAGGCACTCCTAAAATATAAAATTCTTAATAACTTACTCAGAATACTATAGCTCCAACAGACAAAAACGCTTACACCTTTATTTACATGTTCATCTATCTACTTTTACTACGTATCTGTCATCTAGCTGTTTCTCAGGATGATGTTCACTACTCTGCTGTTTGGCAATCCTTTTCCAACTGGAGTCTGAAAATAGTGGCTTAATTGAATGTTCTCCCTGAGAGTAATTTCATCCTGTTGCCAAGGATCTGATTGCACATTGTGTTTTAGACTCATTGCACTTGACACTCCTTTCATGTTATTTTCACTCCTGATTTTATTATACATACTCCTTCCCCCTGCCCTTCCCTAGGTATGTCCTCCACCCCACATGCACCCCAGCATATCTGGTCACTGGCATTGTGCTGTCAGAAGATAATCTTGAAGTGCTGGCTTACTGATATGATGCTCAGGCTGATGAAATACTGAAATCAACCACAGAAGGTAGGTTTATTAGTGATATCAGGAAAAATGGGGGACAGCTGTAGTTGTAAATTGATAACTCATGAAAAACTTGAGTTTGCTGCCCGTGTGATACATGTGCTGCCCACATGGGCACTAGTGAGCATCTCCTGGTTTCAGTTGCTTTTCCTTTGTGAATAATTATGAGCAGTTTGCTAAAGAGAAAGACGCTATGTGATAACTTGAATACAATCTTCAACTATATTTACTTCTGTATAATCTCTACATCTTTTACAAAACCATCTCTTGCCATGAGAAACACCAAGGCAGGGTGTTCATGGCAGCATCATTGTGTCTGGTCCTGGTGCTGCAGAGAATGTGTGCTGATGTGTGGACTAGCAGCTGTTAACAGGAAAAGCCTTTACCAGGTATTTCTTCAGTAGCCAATGAGCTAGAAGGAATAGCCAGGGCCAGGTATTAGGAATTCTTTTCTGGAGTAGAAGTTCCCTAAGAAGAGCCTCATAGGATTTGTGGAGCAGGTGGGGGAGAAATGAGAGGTATTTAAAAGAAGTATTTGAGGGATGCCTGGGTTGCTCAGTTGGTTAAACATCTGCCTTCAGCTCAGGTCATAATCCCAGGGTCCTGGGATCCAGCCCCACATGGAGCTTCTTGCTTAGCAGAGAGCCTGCTTCTCTCTCTCCCCTGCCTGCCATTCTGCCTACTTTTGGAATATTTTGGAATAAAGAGCACATCTTTATCTCTCTCTGTCAAATAAAGAAATAAAATCTTTTTTTAAAAAGTAAAAAAAAAAAAAAATTGGGGCACCTGGATGGCTCAGTGGTTGAGTGTCTGCCTTTGGCTCAGGGCATGATCCTGGGCTCCTGGGATTGAGTCTCAAATCAGGCTCCCAGCAGGGAGCCTGTTTCTCCCTCTGCCTATGTCTCTGCCTCTCTCTGTGTGTCTCTCATGAATAAATAAAAAATAAATAAACAAAAATAAATTTAAAAAGAAAAAAAGAAAAGAAGTGTTTGAGGCTCTCTGACTCTGGGCCTCATCTTCTCCAGGCTTTTCACAATTGAATCTGGAAATAGAGAAGGGAAAAAGAATATGCAAGCTACAGCAGTTAAGGTTGTTCATAGAGCATATGCCTTTTCTCTGAAGGTCTCTCCTCTAAGCAATAATTCAGCTGAACTCCTGTTTTCAGATTCTTGTGAAAATGACAAGATCACAGTGAGGGTGTCATTACTGCAATAATGTATGCTTCATTTTTCCATTACTGAAGGAGAAAACTCTCTGGGGAGTGAAATTCAACACTCAATTTAACAGTAGCACTGCATACTAATTCATGTTGAAATGTAAAACCAATCCAGTTAAAAAAAAATCCAGATAAAATGAAATGGGCCATGATAATGGTATGGGTTTTCAACTAGATGGGTCTCATGTAATAAGGATTACAAATTCTTTCCTAAATGTTAATTAAAGTTCTCAATGCCTCTGGTATTAAATATAAAGGTGGCCACTTCGTTGATGAGAAAATTAAGACGAGAGGCTCTGTAACTGGCCCAGGGGTGAATGAGAATTTGCAGGGAGGATGCGGTTACTGGATCCCTGGTTTCATTGCCTGTCCTCGAAAAGCTTTAGATTCTGACCACAGAGCTTGGAGGTTTGACTGAGAGACTGAAGACAACCTGAATTTGGGAGACAGACTTTAGATCTTTTACTCAATCATAAATATAAATTGCACCCTTTATATATGTCAAAGACTGTTCTAGCTAGCCCCTGGGATTCTCAATCTGAATACGATACAATTCCTAGGTTTGAGAAGCTTCTTATAGTCTAGTAGTAAGAAAGACATATAAATAATTGTTAAATGGGGCAACAATATGCCTATATGGGATAGAGAGGTCACAAATACATTTTTCTGGTAATTACAAAACAAATGTAAAAAATAGTATCATCAGTTTGCTCCATTACTGCAATCACCATTCACCAAGCCACTGAAATACTCTCACCAAGATCACTAGTGAGGTCCCTGTGGCTAAATGATCTATAAGGGAGGAGCATTAATTTTCCCTTTACTCTTCTGGCTCTCAGCTGAGAGGCCTATAAAAAGATTAACAAGAGAAAAACAAACAGAAGTATATTATCGTGTATACTTCATGTACACACAGGAGATACCCAGGAAAAATGAGTAACTCTCCAAGATGGCTTAGAATTTAGGATTATATATGTCTTTTTTTTAAATTTTTTTTTTAATTTTTTTTTATTTTATGATAGTCACACACACACAGAGAGAGAGAGGCAGAGACATAGGCAGAGGGAGAAGCAGGCTCCATGCACTGGGAGCCCGACGTGGGATTCGATCCAGGGTCTCCAGGATCGCGCCCTGGGCCAAAGGCAGGCGCCAAACCGCTGCGCCACCCAGGGATCCCTATATATGTCTTAATAGGGAAGGGAGAGGAGGGCTGTGGGTCTCTAGGGAAGATGAATGGGTCCTTAGACAAACAGATGGGAGGTATGAGAGTTTGTGACAAAGTTTCTCCAGGTGTAGTATTGACTTCTAGTCTCCTCTCCTGTGATAAATGTCCATCTTCCCTGGTTGTTGAAACTCCAGGGTAGGTCATCTATGACAAGTGAGTTCCTTTTAGAAGATCTGTTTTTAGGCCTATGGGGGAGTTCAGAGAAGGTCCCTCTCTGCATTTGCTGTTTTTCAAGTGCCTACAGTTCAGAATAACCCACAAACCAAAGGAGCATATTTTGCAGTGGCATGTCTTGAACTCCTACAGTCATATTTGGGGGTGACATATTCTGCTACCCTTCAGATCTGAAAGTCACAGCTTGGTTTTCATGTACTTGGCTTTTCTGCAGGCTTGGACACTGCTGATTTTGTCTTTGCTTTTGAAACTCTCTCTTCTCATGACCTTGGTGGCATTTTGTTATCTTGCTTTTCATTTCACCTCTCTGCTTCTTTGCAGACTCTTGCAGTCCTCTTCAGGGCCTATAAGTAGGCTTTCTCCCTATATTGCTATTACTCCTTCTGAGCAATCTTATCTTGTCCTAGGAATCCTGACTGTCTACTCCTCTAGTTCAGTTGTCTGTCTTAAACTCCAGGTAGACCTGTATATCTCTACATGTTGGCTATCTCCATTTCAATCTTCTATCAAGTCCTGTTGATTCTAACTCCTAAAAGTCCCATAGTCTCTCATTTCCAGAACCATTACCTTTATTTAGGTCACCATTATCTTCTGCTTAGACTCCTGCCTCCAGTCCAGTGCCTCTACCTCCCACTCCCATTTAAAATCCATTCTCCTAATTCCAGCCTGGGCTGGCCCCTTTAAAATGGAAATACAATCAGGTCCAAATCTTTAGAGCAAAACAACAAATTTGTAATAGTTCCTCCATTGTTCTTAGTATAAAATAGAAATTCCTTAACAAAACTCACAAGCCTCCATGTAATCTGATGTTCCCTTTCCACTTCTACCTCATTCCTTTCCATGCTCTCGCCTCAAACTCATTGTGTTAGTCATACTAAACTTCTTTAAGTTCTCTGAAAATGCTTTGTTATCTCTTACCTCCACATTTAAAAAAAAGATTTTATTTGTTTATTTGGCAGAAAGAGAGAGAGAGAGAGAGAGAGAGAGAGCCCGTGAGCGTGTGCCCTTGTGCACATGAGCACAAGCAGGGATCCCAGGACCCTGGAATCATGACCCAACCCGAAGGAAGATATTTAACAGGCTGAGCCACCCAGGCACCCCCTTACCTCCACATTTTAGTATGTAGTATTCCCACAGTTTGGATTTGATTCCCACCTACACCCTTTCTGCTCCCCATACCCTTGTGGCCTAATTTGGCTTAAGATCTTTCCAATTTCAGTTTAGAGAGCTTTCCAGATCCCTCAAGTAAGGGATTAATTTTTCTTCTGTGTGCTGCACAACATCCTGCATTTCTCCATTGTAGCCCTGGCAATGCTGTATTGGAACTGCCCAATTTCTTGTCCTAGTCCCCTCTAGATGAGGCTTGGTGAAGGAAGGGTCTGTGCCAGTCTTTTTCACCATTGCATACCACAGCACCTGCATGTAATGGGTAAGAAATAATTATTTACTCAATGGATGAAAGAATGAAGCATTTACTGCCAATTTCACTCCATCTGGTACTCAATCACATACTGCATATACCATTACTTCCCTGTCTTCCCAACTGGATTGTAAATTTCCGTGGGTCAGGGACTTGAACTTGCATATGATATGCCATTAGCACCTATGAAGTGTTAAGCACACAGTAGGCTTCTATTTCCTTGTTAATTAGTTTAACAAATATAAAGAGTGTGTTTACAATATTAAAGGCGGGATCCCTGTTTGGCGCCTGCCTTTGGCCCAGGGCATGATTCTGGAGACCCCGGATCGAATCCCACGTCGGGCTCCCGGTGCATGGACCCTGCTTCTCCCTCTGCCTGTGTCTCTGCCTCTCTCTCTCTCTCTCTGTGTGACTATCATAAATAAATAAAAACTAAAAAAAAAAAGATTTGCCTACAATATTAAAGGCAAATGTGAAGTTTGGGAGGAGGGAGGTGGGTGAAAAGGAAGCTGGGAAACGAGTCTGATTTAAACCTGCTATCTATTGCAATTTTTTATATCATTTGGTAGTTACAAATATGGTCTTAATCACAGAGAAAACCTTATATATTAGCAGCTTAGTAAAGGAAATTTATTTCCAGTTGCCAAGGGAGCAAGGAATCATGGTTTAAAAATAGATCTAAAATTTTTTTTCTTTAAGATTTATTTATCTTAGCAAGAGAGAGGGAGCATGAGTGGGAGGGGCAGAGGGAGAAGGAGAGAGAATCCCAAGCAGACTCTACGCTGAGCGCAGAGACCGATCTGGGGCTTGCTCCCATAGGACCAGTAGATCATGATCTGAGCCCAAACCAAGTCCAACGCTTAACAGACTGTGCCCCCCAGGCGCCCCAACAGATTTTTTTTTAAGTCCCTAACATGGAGGAGAAAAAAGAAGGGACCAAAAGAAAAATAATAGGACTCAATAATAACCCAAAGGACCAGCATCTCCAGCTGGGAAGGAGCTGCCTTGGGTATTGTGCAATAGCTGTGGTTTGGCAGAAATTAGGTGACAAGATCCCTCTACCCTCCCGTTAAAGGATAATTATTTTTAAAACATCAAATCATGACTCATACAAATATAAAATTAACAGATGTCTAAGATTTTATTTAACACATTAATTAATGAGGGGACCAGTGAGATATTACAACTGATTCAAAAGATAATCCAAAGAGCAGACACATATGTAGACAATCAGCAATGCTGAAATTAATGTGCTTGATAGACACAATACTGGTTTCTTGAGTGAAGGGGAGAGAGATCTGTTGTACTCTAGGAACACTTTGCATTTGCATTTTTATGGGCAAGAATCATCTGCACTGCTATCAGGTTTTTTTGCAACTAAGAGTTGTATAATAGCTCAAAGATAATGAAAGGTGAAGACAATTTGCTAGACTGGGCACCTACTAATTTTTTTCACCCAGATCAAACTCTTTCATAATTTTTCCTGATACTAGAAGGACGGCTCTACTTGTCCTCCAACATAAAGCTTTGTTGTGTGAAGGCTTAGTGTTTTTCTAAAAAGAGTTAAGAAAAATAGTTTTTGAAAATCAACCACAGAAAAGTAAAGTCTCCAGTCTCCTCAGATAAGACATCGAGTGGAATATAAATCTCAGTTCTATTTAGATGCGTATATGCTCCAAAAGCCAACTTGATCTTTTTCTTTGAAATGGAACTCTCATGTCCTTCTCAAAACAATATGTCTGGGGGATCCCTGGGTGGCTCAGCGGTTTAGCACCTGCCTTTGGCCCAGGGCATGATCCTTGGAGTCCCGGATCCAGTCCCACGTCAGGTTCCCGGCATGGAGCCTGCTTCTCCCTCCTCCTGTGTCTCTGCCTCTCTGTCTATCATAAATAAATAAATAAATCTTTAAAAAAAATATGTCTGGTATTTAAAATTTTTTGTTTGTTTTCTTTTTTTTAAGATTTTATTTATTTATTCATGAGAGACACAGAGAGAGGCAGGAACATAGGCAGAGGGAGAAGCAGGCTCCTCACAGGAAGCTTTATGTAGGACTTGATCCCTAACTGGGATCACGCCCTGAGCCAAAGGCAGACGCTCAACTGCTGAGCCACCTAGGTGTCCCAAAAATTTTTTGAATAAAACCAAATGGAAATTCTGAAACTCAAGAGAACAATAACTGAAAAATCACTAGAGGGCTCAACAGCAGAGTTGAGGTGGTAGGAATGAACTGAAAGATCAATAGAAATCATCTTTTAAAGATGATTTAGGGGACGCCTGGGTGGCTCAGTGGTTGAGTGTCTATCTGCCTTTGGCTAAGGGTGTGATCCCGATCCCGGGACCGAGTCCCGCATCAGGCTCCCTGCATGGAGCTTGCTTCTCCCTCTGCCTGTGTCTCTGCCTCTCTCTCTCTGTGTGTCTCTCATGAATAAATAAATAAAATCTTTAAAAAAAAAGATGATTTAGGGCAGCCTGGCTGGCTCAGTTGGTGAGACATGCAGCTCTTGATCTTGGGGTTGCGGGTTCTGGCCCCATGTTGGGCATAGTGATTACTTAAAAAAAAAAAAAACAAACCCAGACTCATGTCAATATCTAATACATATACTCTATATCTAATACAGTAATTTGTAGCATAGTTTGAAATATACTATAGTATACTTTAGCATATCTAGAGCCATTCAATATACATCTGTCCTTCACTAGTGATGTGAATTTTGATTACCTGCTTAGTTATTTTTTGACTTTTCTACTTTATGATCACGCAAATATCTTGTTCCTCAACACAGTGTCCCTGTTATATTGTGATTTACAATAAGAAATATATATTTGGTCTTCCATTTCTGGCACAGAGTTCCTAAAACCCTTGGAACTTTCCAAGTGCTAAGAACGATCTAAGCGTCACCTGTCATGTTAGTGAAGTAACTACTAGGGGCGCTTGGCTGGCTAAGTCAGTGGTGCTTAAAACTCTTGATCTCAGGGTGGTGACTTTGAGTACCACGTTGGATGTAGAAATAACTAAAAATAAATAAACTTTAAAAAATGAGGTAACTTTTAGAAAGCCCATAGGTAACCTAAAGATGGGGGCTGGTTGCCAGGGCAACCAATTAAGTGATTAGAGGGTTGGAACTGTTCAGTCCTCCCTCCACCCAACACATCAAGAGAGGGGGAGTGGCTGGAGATTGAGTTCAATCAGCAATGGCCAATGATTTAATCAATCATGACTTTTTTTTTAAAAAAAAGATTTTATTTATTTATTCATGAGAGATAGATACAGAGAGAGAGAGGCAGAGACACAGGCAGAGAGAGAAGAAGGCTCCATGCAGGGAGCCCGATGCAGAACTTGATCTTGGGTCTCCAGCATCACATCACACCCTGGGCTAAAGGCAGGCACCAAATGGCCGAGCCACCCAGGTGTCCTCAATAGTGCTTTTGTAATGAAGCCTCCATTGATCCTGAAAAGGATGGGGGTTTGGAAAGCTTCTGGGTTGATAAAGATGTGGAGATACAGGGAGAGTGTGGAACTTGGAGAGGGCATGGACACTCCACATCCTTTTCCCATACTTTGCCCTATATGCCTTTTTAATCTGACTGTTCCTGAGTTATATCATTTTATTTTATTAGTTTTTATTTTATTTTCAGTAGGTTCCACACACAGTATGGGGCTTAAACTCATGACCCTGAGATTAAGAGTTGCATGCTCCACTGGCTGAGCCAGGCGGGTGCCCCATGGGTTATATCATTTTATAATAAACTGGTAATCTCGTAAGTAAAGTATCTCTCTGAGTTCTGTGAGCCAGTCTAGGAAGTTAATTGAACCCAAAGAGGGGGGTATTAGAACCTCCAATCTATAGACATTTGGTTAGAAGCACAGGTAACTACTTGGACTTTCAATCGGTATCTGAAGTGTGTGTGTGTGTATGTACACGCGTGCATGGCGGGGAGGGGGGGGCAGTCTTGTAGGATTGAGCCCTTAACCTGTGGATCTGATGCTATCTCCAGATAGATAGCATCAAAATGGAGTTGAACTGTAGGACAACCAGCTGGTGTTGGAAGATTGCTTGGTGGTGTGTGGGAAGTACCCAACCACCATTGGATTGAGTGCAGAATCTTAGTCCTCCTAGATTTACCATCCATTAATAATTCTTGTCTGATCCAATCTTTACTGTGAAGGCTATAAAATGATAATTTTCCAACTCTAGTATTCTCCTTTACATTTATTAGTTGGTCCTCAGCATTCTGCTGTAAGAACCCACCATTCTCTCTTTGTTACCATTGTTACAGCTTCACAAATTTCTATTTCTACAGTGTTCATAAATCATTAATGTGCTTAATTATTTTGGTGCTCCAGTTGTCCCAGATTTGGCCAGTAGGATCCCCTTCAAGCTGGTTTCTGCATCTCTATGACATGCTTCACCATTTTTTCAACACTTCCTTGATATCTAGCAAAAAAAGATGATGTAGGGTCATTTGGTACCTATCCTGCCCTAGCCCTAGAATCAGCCATTTCTCTAGGGGGCCCTAATTCTCTTTTAGCAGGCATATTAGTTATCTATTGCTGCATAACCAGCTACTCCCAAACTTATACCACTAATTATTATCTCACACAATTTCTGAGGTTCAGAAACTTGGGAGAAGTTTAGCTAGGTAGATTCTAGATAAGTTTCTCTCTTTATGTGAGGTCATTGTTTATTTATTTATTTATTTATTTATTTAAAAAAATTTTATATTTGTTTATTTTAGAGAGAGAGAGTGAGGAGAAGAGCAGAGGGAGGGGGATAAGTAGACTCAGTGCTGAGCCTGGTGCCCACTCTGGGGCTAGATCCCACTACCCTAAGATCATGACCTGACCTGAAATCAAGAGTTGGACACTTAACCAACTGAGCCACCCAGGCATGCCTCATGAAGTCATAATTAAGAATTTTGAGGGGTGCCTGGGTGGCTCAGTCAGTTAAGCATCTGTCTTTGGCTTGGTTGGTGATCCTAGGGTCCTGAGATCACAGGCTTCCTGGCTTCTTCCTTTGCCTGCCACTCCCCCTGCTTGTGCTTTCTCTCTGTGTCAAATAAATAAATGAAAAATCTTAAAAAAAAAAAAAGAATTTTGGGGAATGGGAACTCATTCTGGGGAAAGAAATCGCACTTATTACACGGAGTTCACAGGCCCTAGAATTAAGAGAGTAAAAACCAATTTGATATTGTAGGAGTTCTTTTCTACTTTGAAAGACTGTTTCCTGGGGCACCTGGGTGGCTCAGTCAGTTAACTGTCTACATTCAGCTCAGGTCATAATTTCAGGGGTCCTGGGCCTCAGACTCCCTGCTCAGTGAGGAATCTGTCCTCCCTTGGCCCCTTCCCTTGCACCTGCTCCCCCCCTCAAATAAATAAATAGAATCTTTAAAAAAAAAAAAAACCACAAAAAACTGTTTCTTTTAAGTTCAAGTTCTAGACTACATTTACTTTATGCTATTACTTTTGGTCTCTTAAAGCATTTTCTTTTTCAACAGTTGGTTCAAGTTAAAAAAAAAGTATGTTGTTGAAGGTCTACCTGTATAAGACGATAACAGATAAACTCCTGCCTGAAAGTTTGCAAAGTAGTATAAAGTTTCTAGTTCTTTCCTGAAGCTTTCTTAAAGAAGTAAAAAATTTCAGAGATGAAGCTACTAATCTGTTGAATGATTCTTACCCTCTTGCTCATTACCCCAGTCATCATTCAGCTACTGAATACCATGATTCATTCTGAGCTATTAGCTCTGACATGAATACAATATAAATAGCAATTCCTTCACCTGTCTAATTCAGATGGTCTCTCTTAGGGTTTAACCTCCCTGGGGTTCCAAGCTGTCTTAATAATAAGCCTTGCTCAACCCAGTTCAACACAAAAGGCAATTAATAATTAATGAAAAAAAATAATTAATGAAATTGAGAAATCAGTCCACAGTGTAGCCTGGGTGCAGGGGTGCAAGGGCATCTGACGGTGTGTGTGTGTGTGTGTGTGTGTGTCCAAAACAAACCAGATTTGGCCACTTGCCGCCAATAAAATCCAAAGGCAAAGAGACGAGGTGAAACGAGAAAAGCCTTTTATTTCAGTGAGGCCAATACTGGGTAGACAGTGGACTAGTGTCTCCAAGAGTGCCTCCAAAGACCTGAAAATACTTCCAGTTTTTTCTTCTTTCTTTCTTTCTTTCTTCTTTCTTTCTTCTTCTTTTTTTTTTTAAATACTTCCAGGTTTCTATAATGAAAATGTGGGGCAAAGGTCATGGGTACACGCAGATGGGCAGTAAAGGTCAGGTCGAACATTGTCTTGGGGTCAGTCATTAGCGTTTTGCTGGCTCAGGGCAGTCCTTATTGCTTGAGGGTACACTTCACCAGCAAGATCTTTTGCCTGAGTTAAGAGATAGGCTTGAAATAATTTAATCAATTAGAACTCAATGGTCAAGGCCAACGATTTGCTTTTTGGGTCAAGGCAGTATACCGCGGCCACAGGGGCAACTGATTAACACAGTCTGCCCAGGGGCGCCTAATAGGGCTCAGTTAAGGCACCCACTGCTTTTGGGCTCAGCTCATGATTCTCAGGATGCTGAGACCAAGCCCGGCCTAGGCGCTGTGCCTGCTGAAGACAGGCTCTTTCCGCCTGCCCCTCCCCCACCAGCAACAACAAAAACCCACAACACGCTGCCCAGACAAGTGAGGATCCATTAAAACGCTGCGCTCTCCCCACCTCTCCCACGCGGGAACCCGGGCGTCTTGCCTGAACTGCAGAAGTCCGGCCCTAAGCGGAGAGGGCGGGGGCGAGGAGGAGAGGTCTAGCAGTGCGCCTGCGTACTGGGTTCTGAGGGCCGAGGTCGCGCGGCGGGCCCCCTCGCGAGCACCACAAGCCCCGCGAGATTTCCTTCCGAGCTGCGTGGCGGTGAGTGCCAGGAGCGGGCGGCCCCGCGGCTGCTGGCGGGGGAGCTTCCCGCGTGTGGGAGGCTCTAGGAACCAGGGTGACCTCCGCTTTTTCTCCCTGAGCTGGGGTGACGCTGGCGTTATTGCCTAGGTCACTAGGTCAGGGAACGCTCGAGAAGAAATAGGGGCAGATTTTTTTTTTTTCCTTTTGAAATTGTTGGGAGTAAGCAACCTCGAGTTTGGACGAGGTTGTGTGTAAGGTGCGTTTGGGACGTTCATTTAGCACATTTATTGAGCGCCTTTCATGTGCCAGAGGGTGGACGTAAATCATTGAACAAACGTCACAAATCCCGATCCCCTGGGGGGCGCTGTCTGGGAAGCTAGTTTGAATTTAGGGGCTGTAGACGCAGATTTGGATTAATTTCCATGTGAGTGGTGGGTTATGGGAGCCAGGGAGGAAGGTGAGGTCAGTGGGGGAGGGGAAGAGCCAGGCAGGGACCCCTAATATTAGACTGGGGCAGAAGGAGGAGGAAACTGAAGGCTCAAAGGAGAGGGAGCGACAAGCCAGCCAGAAAGTGGGGGAAATCCCAGAGATTTCCACCTTTTATAACAAGGTGGCGGTCAGCAGAGCCATTTATGTAGCAGGATAATTGAACGAGATAAGGTTAGGAAGTGTTTCTTTTTTTTAAAATTTATGATTGTCAGAGAGATGAGAGAGAGAGAGAGAGAGAGAGAGAGAGGCAGAGACACAGGCAGAGGGAGAAGCAGGCTCCATGCACCGGGAGCCCGACGTGGGATTCGATCCCGGGTCTCCAGGATCGCGCCCTGGGCCAAAGGCAGGCGCCAAACCGCTGCGCCACCCAGGGATCCCAGGAAGTGTTTCTTTAAAAAGATTTAGGAAGCTGGGCAGCCCGGGTGGCTCAGCGGTTTGGCACCTGCCAGGGCTGATCCTTGAGACCGGGGATCGAGTCCTGCGTCGTCGGGATCCCTGCATGGAGATGGAGCCTGCTTCTCTCTCTCTGCCCGCCTCCCCCGCCCCCCGCCGTGTCTCTCATGAATAAATAAATAAAATCTTAAAAAAAAAAAAAGATTTAGGAAGCTCATGTTGTGGAAATGGTTTGTGTTGTGTTTGAGTGTGGGTTCCAGTGTCGTCATTACCAGTTGTGCAAGCATGGGCAAGTTCTTCAACCTACTCCCTTTTCTCATCTAGAAAATGAGGATAGGGGATCCCTGGGTGGTGCAGCGGCTTGGCGCCTGCCTTTGGCCCAGGGCGCGATCCTGGAGACCCGGGATCGAATCCCACGTCAGGCTCCCGGTGCGTGGAGCCTGCTTCTCCCTCTGCCTATGTCTCTGCCTCTCTCTCTCTCTCTGTGACTATCATAAATAAATAAAAATTAAAAAAAAAAAAAAAAGAAAATGAGGATAAATGATGGTACATCCTCAGAGAGTTGTTGGGGGAGGGGTTAAGCGACACCGTGATTGTAAAAACGTTAGCCCAGTCCCTGGCATTTAGTAACATTCAGAAGATTGGCTGAGAGAAGAGTCTCCTAAGGTCCCACGTGATTAGAACTGGGACAGGTACTCTGTGTACCTAGTTCAGTGCCCTTTTCCTAATGCTAGGTTACAAGTAGTTGCTCAAATAACATGCTCTTTATGATTAGCACCGCAGGGAATTTTTCACTGGATCATTGATCTGGTGTTATTTGGGGATATTACTTAGCATTTATTGGAAACCCACCTAATATACCGACCGAACATGGTATGCTGAATGTCAGTAAAGAGTTGACTGTCTTCTCCACTTCTCTGCTAGGGATGAATGTAACACCGCCTCCTTTCAGATCTATAAGTGTGTCATATTTTGAGACTTTAGTTTTGTAACTAAGTCAAGTTCTTTATGTTTTATTTTTTAAAGATTTTACTTATTGGTGAGACACACACACACACACACACACAGAGGGGCAGAGACAAAGGCAGAGGGAGAAGCAGGCTCTCTGTGGGGAACCCCAAGAGGTCTTGATTACAGGACCTTGGGATCGTGACCTGAGCCAAAGGCAGCCGCTCAACCACTAAGCCACCCAGGTGTCCCAATTTCTCTATGTTTTACTTGTTTTATTTATTTTTTTAAGATTTTATTTATTTATTCATGACAGAGAGAGAGGCAGAGACACAGGCAGAGGGAGAAGCAGGCTCCATGCAGGGAGCCCGACGTGGGACTCGATCCTGGGACTCCAGGATCACGCCCTGGGCTGAAGGTGCACTAAACTGCTGAGCCACTCGGGCTGCCCATTCTTTATGTTTTAAATGTGTTGTTTGTTGTGCTATCAAGGGATATTGTGGAATTAGCCTACCTTAGTTCTAGTATTTGACAGTTGAAAACTTTCTAATTTAATACAGAAGGAGAGGGGATCCCTGGGTGGCTCAGCGGTTTGGTGCCTGCCTTCAGCCCAGGGCATGATCCTGGGGTCCTAGGATCGAGTCCCTCCTGGAGCTCCCTGCATGGAGCCTGCTTCTCCCTCTGCCTGTGTCTCTCCCTCTCTCTGTCTCTCATGAATAAATAAAATCTTTAAAAAAGGAGAATAATTTGATAGGGTGCTTTTCATGCTGATAAACCGTGATTGGACAAATCTACAGTGTGCATATTTTAAAGAAAACATACATTGAAAGTAATCAGAGAAGAGGACAAATAGGAAACTTCATTTGGGAAGACTTCTTTGATTGAAAATTATGGTGCTGTTAATAACCACTTCGGAGTAGTTATCTTTGGATCCAGCATCAGTTTGGAAAATTTTGCTTTTTAGTTCTTCTGTAATTTACACATAAGGTAATTCAATAGAAAATTTCCTTTTGGGGATCCCTGGGTGGCTCAGCAGTTAAGCACCTGCCTTTGGCCCAGGGTGTGATTCTGGAGTTCGGGATTGAGTCCCGCATCGGGCTCCCTGCAAGGAACCTGCTCCTCCCTCTGCCTGTATCTCTGCCTCTGTCTCTCATGAATAAATAAAATCTTTAAAAAAAAAATAAAGACAATTTCCTTTTAAAAATATGTTTAGCCCTACAAGACATTTTGGACTTTTTTTATTTTTAAAGATTTTATTTATTTATTCATGAGAGACACACGGGGGGTGGGGGGGGCAGAGACACAGGCAGAGGGAAAAGCAGGCTCCATGCAGGGAGCCTGACGTGGGACTTGATCCCAGGTCTCCAGGATCACGTGCTGGGGTGAGGGTGGCGCTAAACTGCTGAGCCACCCGGGCTGCCCATACATTAAATATTAAGTGAATATTTAGCACTCAAAATAGTGCTTGGCACATAGTAACACTAAGGGCAGATCTTTTCCCCCCAAATCAGATAATGCTAGCACTGGAACTTCATTTTGCTTCTTTTATTAGCTCAAGTTGAAAACCCAGAATAAACTGATCCTTTACTTACTTATTTGGCCATTCTGTACTATAGAATTTCCTATAAGGTGAAGATTTAAAAATGTTTTTATATTTTACTTTTCTTTAAGTTTATTTTAATTTTTTTTTTAGTAATCTCTACACCCTGTGTGGGGCTCGAACTTACGAACCTGAGATCAAGAGTTATGTGCTCTTCCAACTGACCCAACCAAGCGCCTCTGATGTTTTATTTATATTGTAAATAAAACTATTTATTTCCATTTTGATAGATGAATAAAAATTTTTTTTGAAAATTTGGTTACATCTCAAGCAGCTAGTGTTTTTATTTTGCTATTAGATTAACTGTCTAACTCTGGATGAATAGATCATGTTTTCTTTTTACTCAAGCCACAGTGGGAGGCTTAATCATGATGGAATAAGGATGAATGTGCTTGAATTATGAAGCCAAAACCATTTTGTCTTACTCAGTCTTTTGAACTCGTTCTTATTACCCAAAAATTCTGATTAAATTTAGTCTTTCTTCACATATTTGCTTTAGGAGACAAACTCTGACACTCAACTATATCTTTTATGGATCCTACAGATGACTTTTCCTCTCCTTGTTCAGAAACGCAAACATGCCTTTTAAAAAAAATTGGTGAATATTTTAAAATTTTGTGATTTACAGACTTTTCTGTTTATAGGAGTTATTTTGTACAAGAATCTTGGGAGACCACTGTGGAGCGAGGTGATGATTGTGCAAAGAGTGGTTCTGAATTCCCGACCTGGTATGTATTTGTCTGTGATGAATGAACAGCTGTGGTCTTTGATAATTATTATTTTTAAGATTTATTTATTAATGAGAGAAAGAGAGAGCAGGGGGAGGGGTAGATGGAGAGAGAGAGAGAAAGAATCTTAAGCAGACCCCCCACTGAGCACAGAGCCCGAGGTACGGCTCCATCCCATGACCCTGAGATTATGACATGAGCTGAAATCAAGAGTCAGACACTCAACCAACTGAACCACCCAGATTCTCCAGTCTTTGATAATTATTAATGAAAATGAAGGAACAAAAGTAATAGTCAATGTGGTAAAATTAAGTGAGGAAGATATTAACCTTAGTAGAGATATTAGAAGAAATTCTTTAAATTCTTTATCAAGGCTATTTGTTGAAGAAAAAAGGTATTTGGGAATTATTATATTTAAAAGGTTATATTACATATATATGGCTTTTGTTTTTTCTTTATGATATGTATTGTTGAATCTTAAAATTTGCCTTTCTGTTTTATGGAAAAGCACTGACTTAAGTCTGTGCTGATGTCTAACTTGAATCATAAAAAATTAAGTATGGAAATAACCTGAGAAGTTTGGGCCCATGCTGCTTTGGTTTTACTGCTTACTTAAGTGTATGGCCTGGGGAAATCACTTTTCTTTCTCTCTCTCTCTTTTTTTTTTTAACTCCCAGTTACCTTTTCTGATTTCAGGTTTAGTAAAGTGAGCTATTAGATTAAAATGTTTATATTCTATTCCCACTTTAGACATTCAATGACTCAATAGGAAATTTGCTTGTGTAAAACTAAGAATAACTAAGAATACACTTTTAGTGATGGCATTTTCTGCTTATAAATTTTTCTTTCCATACTTCAAATTTTCTAAGTTTCAAGACTTTATTTATTTATTTAAAAGTAGGCTCCACACCCAATACAGACCTTGAACCCACAACCTTCAGATCAAGAGTTTCATGCTCCACCCACTGAGATAGCCAGGTGCCCCAAGACTTTACTTTTTTTTTTAAAGATTTTATTTATTTATTCATGAGACACACACACACACACACACACACACACACAGAGAGAGAGAGAGAGAGAGAGAGAGAGAGAGAGGCAGAGAGGCAGAGACAGAAGCAGGGAGTCCGATGTGGGACTCGATCCTTGGATCTCAGGATCACACTCTGAGCCAAATGAGGCACCCAAGCGTCCCAAGACTTTACTTTTTAAAAAAATTACATTAATTTCAGTTTCCATTTCTCTTAAAAGGAGGAAGGAAAGTTAACTATTTTGGCTGATACAATGTTTCTGCTACTTTGTAAATTTTGATTTTCACAATTATTTTTGATTTTCATAATTTAAAACAACTGGCTATGAGTTTTCACTTTTGAAATCCTATAATTTTAAAACAGATTAGGTGATTTATCTGTAATTATCTTTATTTATTTAAAATATATATATTTTTTAATTTGAGAAAGAGAGAGAGTGCATCCATGAGAAGGGTGAGGAGCCAGGGAGAAGCAAACTTCCTGCTGAGCAGGAAGCCTGATATGGGTGGGGCTCAGTCCCAGGACTCTGGGATCTGACCTGAGCCAAAAGCAGATGCTTAACAGACTGAGCCACCCAGGCGCCCCGTAATCATTTTTATTTTTTTATTTTTTTATTTTTTTCCCGTAATCATCTTTAAAAAAAAAGAAATTTTGAGGTTGTTAGCAATATTCCATAGGGACTTCTTGGAGAAAATCAAGATCAATTAAAGCTTTTGAAGGATTTATATTGTGTTACAGAGAAATTACAAAACAATATAGATTTATTCATGTCTGTATTAAAAGGGACTTATCTGAATCCTAGAATTTAAAGAATAATAAAGAATTATATAGGAAAGTGACTCTTTGATTTTATATTTCTTTAATATTATAGGAGTAAATGGTAATCCAGTGGCAGAAAATTTCCGAGTAGAAGAAGTAAATTTGCCAAATAATATCAATGAAGGACAAGTACAAGTGAGAACTCTTTATCTTTCTGTGGATCCTTACATGGTAAGAATCAGGATTTTGTGACTTGGTGAAAATTAATTTTATTTTAATATTTTTCATGTTGCACCTCAATTTTACTTTACAGTCTTTAAGATTAATAAATATTTGAGCAATTATACCTTTTTTTTGAGCAGTTATATATCGATACCTGGGAATTACAGATTGCATTTGTTTTTTTATTCACTAGTGTTATGAAAGGATACTGTAGAAGGAATGTTTTCATAAGGTTAATCAAGTTCTTTCAAATGTCCAGATCACTTCCCAGTAGTAAATGAAACTCGAAGATAGCAAATTAGGATTGGAAATTTTCTCAAATTGATCCAGTTTACAAGGTAGGCTCTATAAGACCTTTATTCTAGTTGGTCTCTCTTTTTTTAGAGACTTATGTATTTTAGAGAGAGAGAGAGAGAGGGAGAAACTCAAGTAGACTATGCACTGAGCCTGAGGTGGGGCTCAGTCTCAAGACCTGAGCCAAAACCAAGAGTTGGATGCTTAACCAATTGTACCACCAAGGTGCCCCTATAGTTGGTGTCTTTTTGAAGGAACAGACTCACTTTTAGATAAAGGAGACTTATTGAAAGATAACTGTTTAGGACTGACACCGAGAAGCCCTCAGATACATGGACTTAGACTCTATAAACAGAGATAGTTTTTGCTTCTCTTTTTTCTATACAAATACTTTTTATTTCATTTTCTTGCTGGATTAGAAACTCTAGTACAATCTTATATAGAAGTAGTGAGTGCGGACATCTTTATCTTGTTCCTAGATCTCAGGGGGAAAGCATTCAGCCTTTCACCATTAAGTATGATGTGAGATTTTTGAAGATGCCCTTTATCAAGTTGATGAGATTTCCTATTTCTGATTTGGTTCCTGCTTTGTTGAGTGTTTTTTATCTTAAAGGAGTGGTTTTTTTTTAATTGTGATAAAATATATATAACAAAATATGCCATTTTAACCGTTTTTAAGTGTATAATTCAGTGGCATTAAGAACATTCACTATGAAGTCTCCATTACTCCTCCCAGAGCAGTTTTAGATTTTGTCATTTGCATTTGCTGCTTCTATTGAGATGACCATGTGGTTTTTGTTTTGAATCTAATGATATGGTTTATTACATTAATTTTCAGATGTTAAATTAATCTTGCATTCTTGGAATAAATGACACTTGTTCCTGGTATATAATTCCTTGATATGTTGTTGGATTTATTTTCTTTAAGCTTTTATCTACTTATTTGAGAGAGAGAGTACATGCACAAGTGGAAGGAGGAGCAGAGGGAGAGGGACAAGCAGACTCCACCGTGAGTGCAGAGCCCAAATGTGAGGCTTGATGTGGGTGACTGAGCCACCTAGGCGCCCTAATATGTTGTTAGATTTAGTTTGATACTATTTTGGTAGAGTTTGTGAAAAATTGGTATTCTTGAAAAGACTGGTAGGTGAATTCTGGTGCTTCCCCATGTGGCCCTGTGTGGTAGTGTGCTCCTCCTCTTAGCAATTGTTTAAGTAATAAACTCTTCCTTCAAGGCAGTTGTCTCTGTGTCTGTTATTTTACTATACCTGACTAAAAATCCTAAGTACAAATTAAAACAAGCCTTTGTACTTGCTGTCCCTCTGTCTTCCTCCCACCCCTTTCCCATTATCTGGCCAACTCCCGTTATTCCCTCAAAGCCTGCATTAAAAGGTTTTGCTTTGGTAAATCACCTTGAACCCTCAAACTAATCCTATTACATTTTCTCAAAACAGGACCTTGATCTATAGCATTTATCCCAGTTGTAACAAGGAATTATCTATGTAGTTATTAGATGTCAGTCTTTCCTAATAAAGAGTAAACTTACGGAGGCAGAGGACTTATTTGTCACTATATTTCCAGGTACTAGTATGGTGCTTATTAAGTATTAATTAAAGGAAGGAGGGAAGAAAATTATTTTGGTTGCTTTTACTAGACATTGTTCTTAAGAATATATATCCAAATTTATAACTAATTTTTTTAAACTTTTTTTTTTTTATGATAGTCACACAGAATGAGAGAGAGAGGCAGAGACATAGGCAGAGGGAGAAGCAGGCTCCATGCACCGGGAGCCTGACGTGGGATTCGATCCCGGGTCTCCAGGATCGTGCCCTGGGCCAAAGGCAGGCGCTAAACCGCTGCGCCACCCAGGGATCCCTATAACTAATTTTAATCACCATGTATACAGAATATTTTACATGGTTTTGTTTAATGTATATATAATTTGATATTTAAGTGACTTTATGTATATATTTTCATTTGAAAAACTAGTCCAAATATAATTTTGGTGGTTATATAATCTATTGTGTTGACATCATTTGCTTACCTATGGAGAAGTACTTGTTCCTATTTTTCTCTGCTAGCCTTGTTTAGACTCAGGTCCTTGAGGGGCACCTGGCTGGCTCAGTCAGTAGGGCATTTCAGGGTTGTTAGTTTGGGCCCAATATTGGGTGTAGAGATTACTTAAAAAAATTACCTTAAAAGAAAAGAGAAAGAGAGGTCCTTGGTCTGGCAATATTCAAAGGTTGTTATACATGCCTTGAAAAATACTTGGGAGGAGCACAGTAGCAGAAGTGTAGTTAGTATATTGTCATAGAAGCTTCTGCCTCAATTCTCCATTTGGTCCTTTTCTGTGGTGAACTGAACTATACCACATGGGGCCTCTTAATCAATAGCAGCCTATTATTTCTATCTCCTGGACCAAGATGAAGGGCTCTACATCTTGGCCTTCATGAATGGGCAAGAGTGAGTCACATAAGAGAGCCTTGACTGCTTCCCAGAGAATTCTTTAGCCCTAGGCCTGTGGAAAGGTGTAGTACCATTGCGACATTTTGTCTTTGTAGAATAAAGAGAACATCCACCTGAGGTTGAGGGGTATAATGTTGGGCTAGGTCTAAAATGATGAACAAATGTGTAAAAATTGTTTCATTTCTTTTTGGGTTATTTCCATTGAGGAAGCAGAATTGCTAAGCCAAAAGAAATAAGTAGCATTACAGTCTGTATGTTGCCAGTTTGTTTTCTATGAAAAATGTACAGTTTTATAATAGCAACATGTAAGTGTAGATGATTTGCCACAATCCATTGAAACCATTGACATGGTATTTTGTATAATTTTGGTAGTGTAATGTAATAGTGCTTAAATTTCTTTGTTTAAAAATTTTAACAGCTTTATTGAAATATAATTCACCTATCATACAATGTATACATTTGTAGTGTATAATTCAGGGGTGCCTGGCTGGCTCAGTCAGAAGAGCATGTGACTCTTGATCCTGGGGTCACAAGTTCAAGCCCCACATTGGGTGGAGAGATTATTAAAAATAAGTAAATAAATAAACTCAAAAAAATGTATAATTCAGTGGTTTTTAGTCTGTTCACAAAGTTGGGGACCTTTCTAATTGTACTTCTTTATGTGTTAGAGAGGGGGTACGTCTTTGTTTTGAGGATAAAAAATAACTAAAAGGAAAATAGATTTAAGATAAATATAATTTGTTTGACTAAGACTTTAATTAACATTACTGACTATATATCTTTCTTTTAGTCACCAGGTAAATCAGTAAACTGGCCAGTATTATCAGGGAGAATTATCCTAATCAACATTTTCCTTTTTTAGCGTTGCAGGATGAATGAAGACACTGGTACTGACTATATAACACCTTGGCAGCTGTCTCAAGTGGTTGATGGTGGAGGTATTGGAATTGTAGAAGAAAGCAAACACTTAAATTTTACCAAAGGCGATTTTGTGATTTCTTTCTATTGGCCCTGGCAAACCAAGGTGATTCTGGATGGAAATGGCCTTGAAAAGGTGATGTATAATATACAGTATTTGCTTTTTCTCCCCTCTGTAATTTTTACTTTGTGCATTTGGCGTTCAGTTTGTTATCAGGGAAAAAAAAATAAGAGCATATATGTTCTTTTAGATAGCTTCCAAAATGTGGAAAACTGTTTCTTTTCCACTGTTGGCTGTAACTATAGATGGTAGTTATTAGGTTATTAGTGAATGGTGGTGTTTTCTGTATTTAATTTATTTCTCAAATTTTGCATATATAAAATAAAACCTGAATTGTAAGCATCAAAGAAATATTTTATGCCAAGAACCAGAAGGCCTCTTAGAGTTGTATGCTTTAAAGTTTCCTGACAGGGTGCCTGGGTGGCTCAGTGGTTGAGCATCTGCCTTTGGCTCAGGTTGTGATCTTGGGGTCCTGGGACTGAGTCCTGCATAGGGCTTCCCACAGGGAGCCTGCTTCTTCCTCTGCCTATCTCTCTGTGTCTCTCATGAATAAATAAAATCATTAAAAAAAACAAAGTTTCCTGAAAAATTGCCATTTGACTTAAGAAATTTGTTTGGTTTGTTCTTAAAATTCTATTTTGTATCAAAGTTCTGAGTTCAGTTTCTGCTGTTAGTTGAATTGTGTGAAATTACCACAATTTGTTTTGACCTATAAAACTGGGCGAAAAAAAAAATAAAACTGGGCGGCTTCATGTAATTCAACCTAATATATGTCATCACAGAAGTTACTTTATGACTCTGACCCTTAGTTTTCTCATGTGCAAGATGAAAATAGTAGCTGTCTCACAAATGAGTGTGGAAATCAGATGCTATGGGAAATATGACTAAGACTTTCTAGAAAGTTTTATAAAATTTTAGTATTTTTTTAAGATTAAGAACATCTGGGCAGTCCCGGTGGCTCAGCGGTTTAGCGCCGCCTTCAGTCCAGGGCCTGATCCTGGAGACCCGGGATCGAGTCCCACGTCGGGTTCCTTGCATGGAGCCTGCTCCTCCCTCTGCCTGTGTCTGTCTCTGTCTCTCTCTTTCTGTGTCTGTCATGAATAAATAAATAAAATATTAAAAAAAAAGATTAAGAATATTTTAAAAAGTTTATTTGAGAGAGATAGCACAAGTCGGGGCAAGGGAAGGGCAGAGGGAGAGGGAAAAGCAGATTCCCTGCTGAGCAGAGAGCCCCATGCCGGTTCGATCACAGGACCCTGGAACCAAGACCTGAGCTGAAGGCAGACACTTAACCCACTGAGCCACCCAGGTGCCCCTAGTACTACTACTACTACTACTACTACTTCTTATTATTATTATTTTTAAAGATTTTATTTATTTATTCATGAGTGATACAGAGAGAGAGAGGCAGAGATACAGGCAGAGGGAGAAGCAGGCTCTATGCAGGGAGCCCGACGTGAGACTTGATCCCTGGAACTCTGGAATCACATCCTGGGCGGAAGGCAGGCGCTGAACTGCTGAGCCACCCAGGGATCCCCAGTACTTCTTTTTATTAAAAATTCTTGTAATCAGTTAAAGGTGACTGTTAAGATACAAATGATATGTGGCAGACGTTATATAATAATTTTCAACCTAATGGTACTAGTAAAATATATTTAACTAGAAATTTCTTAGCAGGAAGTGAAAAAGAAATATTCAGCAGGTTCTGGTTTTCCTTGTCATTGTGCTCTGGTGGGAAATGGAACAGTTGGGGAAGCTTAAAAAAGCTTTAGGCATAGGTATTAAAAATTAAGAAGAGGAATTCAGAGGGTGTGGAGAAAGGATATATACTAAACACAAACCTATCTTACAATGTTTTTATATTGATTTTACTAATAAATAACTATTAACTTACATGAAATATTTCTGTGTAGACCTTTCTAAGTATTGTTGACTTTAATATTTCCATTACCTTTATGTACACAGTAGGTTAACTAATAGCCATGTAAGGCTGCTGAATACAGGGGCACCTTGGTGGCTCAATGGTTGAGCGGCTGCCTTTGGCTCAGGTCATGATTCCAGGGTCCTGGGTTGGAGTCCCACATCAGGCTCCCCGCAGGGAGCCTGCTTCTCCCTCTGCCTAATGTCTCTGCCTCTCTTTGTGTCTTTCGTGAATAAATAAAAAGAATCTTAAAAAAAAAAAAGACTACTGAATACAAACTGCCATTTTATTTGTTTATAGTAGCTTAAGTACAAATCAAATTAAAGTAGTGAATCTTGGTTGCATTTGGTGGTTTCTTAAATTTTTACCAAAATTATTCAATTCCTTACAAAATTATTATAAAATTTTTATAATAGGGAGTCTTTCCATATCATTTCTTTTTATCCAATTCCCCCTACTGTACAGATAAGAAAACAGACACAGGGAATGTAGAAGTACCTGGTAAACATATAAACATTAAATTCTAAAAAGTTAAGAGAGCCCTCATTTTATTCTGTAATTAAGTTGAAAGAAATTGTTTCACACTTTTCTTATATTTTTATGATACATTTTAAAGCATTATTAATGAGACAGAGTTTGAGCTGATTTTTTAAAAGATTTTAATTTATATATTTGAGAGAACCAGAGTGAGGGGGAGAGAGAGAGAGAGAGAGAACACAAGCAGGGAGGGGCAGAGGGAGAGGGAAAAGCAGACTCCCCGCTGAGCAGGGAGTGCAACATGGGGCTTGATTCCCGGACTCCAGGATCATGACCTGAGCCAAAGGCAGACCCTCAACTCACTGAACCACCTGGGTGCCCCTGAGTTGATTTTTATATAGATAAATGTTTACTTTAGAATTGCTCAGAGATTTTAAAACCTTCCAACCCTGCCTAGTGTTTTCCTCTTAAATATTTCTTCTCTTTTTGTATACTTGGGGCATTGGCAAGAAAGAATGGTTAGTGTCAGTGTCTTTCATGTGGGAATTCTTTCAAGTTTCTGTTTTTTTGCTATAGAGAAAAGCAATATTCATTTCCTTCTTAGTCTGTACAAATAAACTATAGAATTTTAGCAAGACTGAAGAATGGCTCACTGTTCTAGAAACCCTATTGGGTTATTTATTAGTCTGCTTGGTGTACCATTACAAAATACCAAAGACTGGGTGGCTTAAACGACAGAAACTTATTTTCTCGCAGTTCTGGAGGCTAAAAATCTGAGATCTAGGTGCTGGAAAATGTGGTTTGTAGTGAAACCTCTTTTCCTGGCTTGCAGTTGGCTTCCTTTTTGCTGTGTTTTGATGGGGCATTTCACCTTTCATTTGTGCATGTACAGAGAAAAAGCTCTGGTGTCTCTTCCTCTTCTCATAAGGAAACAAGTCCTATTGGATTAGCGTCCCTTCCTTATGACTTTATTTAACCTCAATTATCTCCTTAAAGGCCCTGTATCCAAATATAGTTACATTACGGGGTAGGTCATCAACATAATAACTTGTGGGGCGAGCACAACTGTCCATAACAGGTTGTCTCTACCTTATTGACTTAAAACAGGACTTTCTAGTATTATTTTTTAATGTTATATATTTTATTTTAGGTAGACCCACAGCTTGTAGATGGACACCTTTCATACTTTCTTGGAGCTATAGGTATGCCTGGTTTGACTTCCTTGATTGGGATACAGGAGAAAGGTCATATAACTGCTGGATCTAATCAGACAATGGTTGTCAGTGGGGCTGCTGGTGCTTGTGGATCTTTGGCCGGGCAGGTAAACTTTTTGAGAATTGTTTGATTTTCTTTTTTTTTTTTTTCTTTTTGGTTTTCTAAAAACATTGTCATAATCAAATTTCTGGATATATGTATGTCATTTAAAATATAAAATTGAAAAAATTTATAATATTCTTTTACACATTTCTTGTAGAAAAGATGTTATTACATGCTTAGGCTCTCTTCATAACAGCATGAAAAACGTAGATGTTTGTGTCTTGTTCGTTATTAACCAAAACAGACATGATAAATGTTAGAACATTGTTCTAATCAGTGTAAGGAAGAAGCTCATAGATTTTCTTATCTGGAATTCATGAATTAATGAATTAAAGACAAACTCATATTTTTACAAAGAATCTTCAAATAAGAGAGTGCTAACTGGGTTCTAGAAATATAGTAAAGATTATAATAGAATTTTAAAGAAAACTTTTATGAATAACAGCCTTTATAGTGTGAAAACCATTGAAACAAAACATTTTATCATAGTAGTGATTTTAGTTCCTCATAGGCCTAAGTTGCAAGCTAGTGATTTTTTTTTAAGATTTTATTTATTCATGAGAGACACAGAGAGAGAGAGGCAGAGACACAGGCAGAGGGAGAAGCAGGCTCCATGCAGGGAGACCGATGTGGGACAGGCTCCATGCAGGGAGACCGATGTGGGACTCGATCACAGGTCTCCAGGATCAGGCCCTGGGCTGAAAGCGGCCCTAAACCACTAAGCCACCCGGGCTGCCCTGAAATTAGCTTTAAATTGTGCGATTTTAACATTAAAACTTGGGATCCCTGGGTGGCGCAGCGGTTTGGCGCCTGCCTTTGGCCCAGGGCGTGATCCTGGAGACCTGGGATCGAATCCCACGTCAGGCTCCCGGTGCATGGAGCCTGCTTCTCCCTCTGCCTATGTCTCTGCCTCTCTCTCTCTCTCCCTGTGTGACTATCATAAATAAATAAAAATTAAAAAAAACATTAAAACTAAGTCCAATGTTTGCCAATACTCATTTTTTTTAGGAGTGACATTATATCTGGTCTCAGTTCTTTTGGTTTCAAATTACCAAGCCAAAAGCCCCATAACCAAACTTAAATTGTGATGAACACTCTCCTATACTTGTAATAGTTTGTATACTTTGACGTTTTTATACTTAAATGTGGCAACAAAAAATTGTTTAATTTTTTAAAATTTCCCTCCTAGATTGGCCATTTGATGGGCTGTTCCAGAGTGGTGGGAATTTGTGGAACGCAAGAAAAGTGCCTCCTTCTGACCTCAGAACTGGGCTTTGATGCTGCAGTTAATTATAAAAAGGAGAAGGTGGCAGAACAGCTCCGTGAATTATGCCCAGCTGGAGTGGATGTTTACTTTGACAATGTTGGTGGTGACATCAGTGACACAGTGATAAGTCAGGTTGTGTGCCGATTTATGTGTTAGAAATTTGAATACTACATTTTATTTAATGTGCTATCTTTTTACCTGATACTAAGGAAAAAACTCTATAAAATTCTATGGTTTATTGTGAGAAATAATGTAATGATCAGTTTTATAATTGAGTGATACCAAAAAGCTTGCTGATGACTACTTCCATTTGCTTGCAGATTTGCATATGATCATTAATTTCAGTTCTTTGGTAGCAATTATGTTTTTCACCTGCAATTTATTTTTGTTAAAAATTATAGTTGTGGGGATGCCTGGGTGGCTCAGTGGTTGAGCACCTGCCTTTGGCTCAGGGTGTGGTCTTGGAGTCCCAGGATTGAGTCCCACATCAGGCTCCCCATCAGGAACCTGCTTCTCCCTCTGCCTATGTCTCTGCCTCTCTCTGTGTGTGTCTCTCATAAATAAATAAATAAAATCTTAAAAAAAATTATAGTTGTAGGGGTGCCTGGCTGGCTCGGTTAGTCAGGCATGCAATTCTTCATTTCAGGGTTGTGAGTTCTAGCCCCACATTGGGTGTAGAGATAACTTAAAAATAAAACCTTAAAAAAAAATTACAGCTGTATTGTTCCAATGGTGAAGTTTTGACCCTAACTCCCTATTAACTAAGAGCCATAGCCTCTGACTTTGGAAAGGAATTTCGTAGATCACAGGTATTTACATATTTTATTTTTAAGACTTTATTTTTATTTTTTTTTATAATTTTTATTTTTATTTTTATTTTAATTTATTAATTTAATTATTTATTTATTATTTATATTTATTTACGATAGTCACACACAGAGAGAGAGAGAGAGAGAGGCAGAGACACAGGCAGAGGGAGAAGCAGGCTCCATGCACTGGGAGCCCGACGGTGGGATTCGATCCCGGGTCTCCAGGATCGCGCCCTGGGCCAAAGGCAGGCGCTAAACCACTGCGCCACCCACGGATCCCATTAAGACTTTATTTATTCTTTTTTTTATTATTTTATTTATGATAGTCACACAGAGAGAGAGAGAGAGAGGCAGAGACATAGGCAGAGGGAGAAGCAGGCTCCATGCACCGGGAGCCCGACGTGGGATTCGATCCGGGTCTCCAGGATCGTGCCCTGGGCCAAAGGCAGGCGCTAAACTGCTGTGCCACCCAGGGATCTCAAGACTTTATTTATTCATTAAGAGAGAGAGAGGCAGAGACACAGGCAGAGGGAGAAGCAGGCTCCATGCAGGGAGCCTGATGTGGGACTCGATCCTAGGATCCCAGGGTCACACCCTCAGTTGAAGGCAGATGCTCAACCACTGAGCTACCCAGGCATCCCTATTTACATATTTTTATTGACAATGTTATAAAATGTCAACATTAGCTATTTACACAGCATTGTCCTTTACTATATGTAAAATTATTTGCAGTTGAGGTTAAATTATTTAAATCTAAGAAAATACTTTACTGCTACTATTAACAGTAGCAACCACAGTATCGATATCAGTATAATTCTTTTGCACATTACCAAACTCTCATTTACCTCTGTTCCTTTGGAGGGAACTTGTTTCCTAGCTAATTGAAACTCTTAAGTACATAGAAGGTGTAAATCTTCAAACAAAATCAATTAATTGGCATCAAATGATTAAATACAATAATCAAGGAGGCTTTCATTGAAGCAGCCATAAAATCAGTAAATATAGGAAAGGCATATATTTTAGGGTATAATCATCAATTTTCTCTGAACAGATGAATCGGAACAGCCATGTCATCCTGTGTGGTCAAATTTCTCAGTACAACAAAGATGTGCCTTATCCTCCTCCACTACCCCCTGCTGTAGAAGCAATCCAAAAAGAAAGAAACATCACAAGGTATGGTCTGCCCTTTTCCCCTTATTACCAGATTCATGGGTTTAAAGATCATAGATGTATATGTAATGTATCATTCTTCATATATAATTTTTCCTTATTTTAAAAAAAGATTTATGTATTTCAGAAAGAGAAAGCATGCATGTGTGCATGTAGGGTTAGAGGCAGAGGGAGAGGGAGGAGAGAAGTAGACTTCCTGCTGAGCATGGAGCATACTATGGGACTTGATCTCAGGGTTTGTTACAGACCCCCTTCATGACCTGAGCCAAAATTAGGAGTCAGAATCTCAACCGACTGAGCCACCTAGGCACCTCTATAATTTTTCCTTATTAAATAAAACTTGAAAATACACATTTTAAGTCACTTCAGTATTTTAGTTTATGTAGATTAGTGCCTTGGCAGAAAGCTTTTTAAAAAATGCATCTATTCTATCAAACTTTTACAAGTCTTTTTTTCAACTCACATTGGCTTAAGTGCAAAGGAAATTTATTGGCTCATGTTTCTGAAAAGTCCAGTATTAATATTGACTTGGATTTGGCTAGACAAAAGGTTTGTGTAGTGGCATCACTACTCAGTTTTTCTCTTTCTGGGCTGTGCTTTGGGTTGTCTCTATTCTCATGCAGGCTCTCTTGCAGCATAGCAAGAGGATGACTCTTATCTCTAGTCTTATAACAGATTAACAACCCAAGCAAAAAGAGAACAGCTCTCTCCTCTCAATTTTATTAAGTCCCAAAACTGATACTGGCTCAGACTGGACTGGCTTTGGTCATGGGAGGGTGGGGAAAGGATATTACCTACAAACTAAAATCATAGTGCTAATTACCAAACAGAGTTCTAGATGCTGGCCAGACAAAACAATAGAAGTCCACTATAATTATTATTATTTTTTTTAATTTTTTTTTTTTTATTTATGATAGTCACAGAGAGAGAGAGAGAGAGGGGCAGAGACACAGGCAGAGGTAGAAGCGGGCTCCATGCACCGGGGGCCCGATGTGGGATTCGATCCCGGGTCTCCAGGATCGCGCCCTGGGCCAAAGGCAGGCGCCAAACCACTGTGCCACCCAGGGATCCCAAAGTCCACTATATTTAACACCTGTAACTACACCTAACACTATATCTGACCAGACTCTGTGATTGAGTCCTAATGTTTGAAAGATTAACAGATATTAGAGTTCTGGAATGATTTAGTTTTGGACTATTTCATCTTCCATAGTCTCTGATCATTATCCTTTTCTTCCCCATTACAGAGAAAGATTTCTGGTGTTGAACTATAAGGACAAATTTGAGTCTGGCATTCTACAGCTAAGCCAATGGTTTAAAGAAGGAAAGCTAAAGGTAGAACTTGCTTCTGTTCTTTATCAATATCATTTGTCCTGCTACTTAATATACTTTTAGGTTATTTGAATTTATGATAGCAAACATTAGCTTCATAATAAAAAATTCTTAGAAATTGTACTGAATATTGTAAATTAAGTTTACTCCCAGGTGTGTATAACCGCCTCATTGAGAAACCTTCACCTGTTAGTCCCTTTATCTAAGATGTGATTAACCTTTATTTTTCTTAAACTATATCACAAAAAATAGGTTTTTTTCCCCCAAATTTAATATTCATTACTTTAACAAATATTTATGGAATGCTACTATATGCTAGAAACTCCACTTTCTCAAAAATCTTGTAGCCATACCCCTCCACCACCATACTTCTTTCCTTCCCTCCCTGATATTCTGCTATATCTTTTGGTTGTTGGCTGAAAATCAAGAGTTCTAAATTGGAGTCTAGAGACCCTGACCTAGGATGTTCTTGAAACTTACCAATGATAGGCAAAGTTATGTGTGTGTTTATGCTTATGTACTTTGTTTTTTGAAAAGAGGGTGTATAGTTTGTGATGTTACCAATTGAAGATCAGACAATGGGAAAAGATTTTTAAAAATATATATTTTTATATTTTTTAAAGATTTATTTATTTATTTGTGATAGACATAGAAAGAGAAAGGCAGAGACACAGGAGAAGGGAGAAGCAGGCCCCATGCTGGGAGCCCGACGCGGGACCCGATCCCGGGACTCCAGGATCGTGCCCTGGGCCAAAGGCAGGCACTAAAGCCAGCTGAGCCACCCAGAGATCCCCAAAATTTATTTATTTATTTATTCATGAGAGACACACACACAAAGAGAGAGGCAGAGACACAGGCAGAGGGAGAAGCAGGCTCCATGCAGGGAACCCGACATGGGACTCGATCCCGGGTCCCCAGGATCAGGCCCTGGGCCGATGGCAGTGCTAAACCGCTGAGCCACTCGGGCTGCCCTAAAAATATTTTTTAAAAGATTTATCTACCTATGAGAGAGAGAGGAGAGAGAGAGAGAGAGCGAGAGAGAGAGAGAGAGAGAGAGAGAGAGAGAGCGCACATATGACCCATGGGACGGGCAGAGGAAGAGAGAAGGAGAGAATCTCAAGTAAGACTCCCTCCAGAGTACAGAGCCTAGAGCCTAATGCCGGACTCAATCCCACAACCCTGAGATCATGACGTGAGCCAAAATCAAGAGTCAGACGCTTGACTGACTGAGTCCCAGGTGCCCCAAGAAGATTTTATTTTTAAAAATTATTTCATAAGAAACATTTCTATGCTACCCCCATGAAATGAAAGGTATCTATTTTAGACAGAAAGTGCTAAATAGTATTGCTGCCCTTTGCAAAATTGAAGAATATTATAATTGACCTTGAGCACCTCCGGGGTTAAAGGTGCTGACATTCCCCCCCCCCATGCAGTTGAAAATCACTGTGTGTCTTTTGACTCTCCCCAAACTAATAGCCCACTCCTGACTAGAAGCCTTACTGATGACATAAACTGTTGATTACCACATATTTTGTATCTTATGTGTAATTTATACTGTATTCTTTATAATAAACAAAAGAGTATGTTATTATTTAAAAAATATTTTATTTATTCATAAGAGACACATAGAGAGAGGCAGAGAAATAGGTAGAGGGAGAAGCAGATTTCCTTGTGGGGAGCCTGATGTGGGACTCGATCTTAGGACCCCAGGATCACAATCTGAGCTGAAGGCAGATACTCAACCACTGAACTGCCCAGGTGTTACCCAAGAAAAAAAAATGTTATTAAGAAAATCACAAGGAAGAGAAAATACATATGTAGTACTATAGTGTGTTTATCGAAAAAAATCTGTGTATGAATAGACCTGCACAATTCAAACCCATATTGTTCAAGGTCAACTGCAAGTTGACACACTAAAGTCTAAAGAATACTTTATGTAGCTGTTTTGATTTACAGATCAAAGAGACTGTGATGAATGGATTGGAAAACATGGGAGGTAAGATGAATGTAGATTTATTTATTATATGTATGAGCTTGGCACAAAGATTCCCTTTTTTTTTTCCTTGAATTCTACTTCCCTGGTGTTTTTTTGTTTTTGTTTTTTAATCACTTCTTTCTTTCCTTTAAAACCACCCTGCAGGTGTACTTACATATCTTCATCAAATTCTATTAAAGTTCAGCTTAGTGGTATTTAAGAAGTATTGTTTTCACATTTCAAATTATAAAATAAATGTGTGTGTGTGTTTTTTTTTTTTTTTTTTTGGTTTTGCAACAAGTTGTGGAAAAAAAAAAATCATGAGTCATTTAGCTTCCAGGTAACTTTTTCAGTTTAAATGGTTTTATTTATTTGAGAGAGAGAGAGAGAGAGCGCACAAGCAAGCTTGAACAGGGGGGAAGAGCAGAGGGAGAGGGAGAAGCAGACTGTGCTCAGCAGGGCACTCCACATGGGCCATCCCAGGATCCTGAGATCATGACCTGAGCTGAAGGCAGACACTTAACCAACTGAGCCACCCAGGTGCCCCCAGGTTGAATGGTTCTAAGGCATCATAAAATTAAACTATTTTCAATATTTAGGGTTTTTTTTAAAGATTTTATTTGGGGTGCCTGGGTGACTCAGTTAAATATTTAATACATTTGGTCAGTGTGTTTACTAAACAGAAATATAAATTTCACTCATTTTCCTGGCATAGCAGATGTGTATTTTACTTAATAAAACTTTATAATTAGATTTCTATTATTTTTTATTTTTTAGAGATAGCATGCAAGTGGGGACAGGGTAGGTGGTGGTGGGGTGGTGGGCAGAGGGAGAGAATCCTAAGCAGGCTCCATGCCCAGCACAGAACCTGATGCAGGGTTTCACATCATGACCCAGAGGTTACGACCTGAGCTGAAATCAAGAGTTGGTTGCTGGCAGGTTCTCTTACATCGACTGCCTAAGAGTTGTGCTGTAAGAAGCAACAACCTCTCCTCTTCTCCACCATCTGCCTGGCAGCCACAAAGCAGCAACCATGCATGAATGCATCTCCATCCATGTTGGCCAGGCTGGTGTCCGGATCGGCAGTGCCTGCTGGGAGCTCTACTGCCTGGAACACAGCATTCAGCCCAATGGCCAGATGCCAAGTGACAAGACCATTGGGGGAGGAGATGACTCCTTCAACACCTTCTTCAGTGAGACGGGCACTGGCAAACATGTGCCCAGGGTAGTGTTTGTAGACCTGGAACCCACAGTCATTGATGAAGTTCACACTAGCACCTACCGCCCGCTCTTCCACCCTGAGCAGCTCATCATAGGCAAGGAAGATGCTGCCAATAATTATGCCTGAGGGCACTACACCATTGGCAAGGAGATCATTGACCTTGTCTTGGACTGAATTCGGAAACTGGCTGACCGGTGCATGGGTCTTCAGGGCTTAGTTTTCCATAGCTTTGGAGGGGGAACTGGTTCTGGGTTCACCTCCCTGCTGATGGAGTGTCTCTCTGTTGATTATGGCAAGAAGTCCAACCTAGACTTCTCCATCTACCCCACCCCCCAGGTGTCCACAGCTGTAGTAGAGCCCTACAATTCCATTCTCACCACCCACACCACCCTGGAGCACTCTGATTGTGCTTTCACGGTAGACAATGAAGCCATCTATGACATCTGTTGTAGTAACTTCGATATTGAATCCCCAACCTACACTAATCTAAATAGGTTGATAGGTCAAATTGTGTCCTCCCATCACTGCTTCCCTTAGATTTGATGGAGCCCTGAATGTGGAGCTGATGGAGTTCCAGACCAACCTGGTGTCCTATCCCTGCATCCACTTCCCTCTGGCCACATATGCCCCTGTCATCTCTGCTGAGAAAGCCTACCATGAACAGCTTTCTGTAGCAGAGATCACCAGTGCGTGCTTTGAGCCAGCCAACCAGATGGAGAAACGTGACCCTCGCCATGGTAAATACATGGCTTGCTGCCTGTTGTACCGTGGCGACGTGGTTTCCAAAGATGTCAATGCTGCCATTGCCACCATCAAGACCAAGCATACCATCCAGTTTGTGGACTGGTGCCCCACTGGCTTTAAAGTGGGCATTAACTACCAGCCTCCTACTGTGGTACCCAGTGGAGACCTGGCCAAAGTACAGCGAGCTGTGTGCATGCTGAACAACCCCATAGTCATTGCTGAGGCCTGGGCTTGCCTAGTCCACGAGTTTGACCTGATGTATGCCAAGCATGCCTTTGTTCACTGGTATGTGGGTGAGGGCATGGAGGACGGAGAATTTTCTGAGACCCGTGAGGACATGGCTGCCCTGGAGAAGGATTATGAGGAGGTTGGTGTGGATTCTGTTGAAGGAGAGGGTGAAGAAGGAGAGGAATACTAAAGTTAAAAATGTCACAAAGGTGCTGCTTTTACAGGGAAGCTTATTCTGTTTTGAACATTGAAAAGTTGTGCTCTGATCAGTTAATTTGTATGTAGCAGTGTATACTCTCATATACAATTACTGACCTATGCTTTAAAACACAACGCTTTGTTACAGACCCAAGCTGTCCATTTCTCTGATGGGTTTGAATAAAGTATTCCCTGTCTTAAAAAAAAAAAAAAAAAGAGTTGGTTGCTGAACCAGCTGAGCTACCCACGTGCCCCAGATTTCTATTATTTTTTAATAGTCATTGAAAAAAAATTTTTTTTAAAGATTTTATTTATTTATTCATGAGAGACACAGAGAAGGAGAGAGGCAGAGACACAGGCAAAGGGAGAAGCAGGCTCCTCACAGGGAGCCTGATGTGGGACTCGATCCTGGATCCTGGGATCCGGCCCTGAGCCAAAGGCAGAAGCTCAACTGCTGAGTCACTCAGGCGTCCTGAAAAATTGTTTTTTGCTGACATTTTATCCTCATACTTATTTATTCTAGTCTTCAGACTCTGTAAACAGTGAATATTGAGGTGTGGATACAAACACTTCTAGTTTGGGTAAAAGCACAATTTTAAGATGTAAATTGTTAGTTTATCTTGTAACTTTGTCAGTGTTTCTCTTAAGGTTTCTTTTCATGACAGTTTCCTCCTAAACTTAAAATCATTGCAGAAATTATTCAAATTAATTGTATATGTTTCATGTACTGACAAACATACATGATAGTGATATTTATGTTTTCATATAAACTAGTTTTTTTTTTTTTTCCCTTTCTAGCTGCATTCCAGTCCATGATGACAGGAGGTAACATTGGAAAGCAGATAGTTTGCATTTCAGAAGAAACCTCTGTGTAATGTGTATAAGCATCTTCATCAAGGAAATACACGGATTTTGCACAAAGATTTTAAAGATACATTAAAAAAATCTTGGAGGGATCCCTGGGTGGCGCAGCGGTTTGGCGCCTGCCTTTGGCCCAGGGCGTGATCCTGGAGACCCAGGATCGAATCCCATGTCGGGCTCCCGGTGCATGGACCCTGCTTCTCCCTCTGCCTATGTCTCTGCCTCTCTCTCTCTCTCTCTCTCTCTCTCTCTCTCTGTGACTATCATAAATAAATAAAAATTAAAAAAAAAAATAAAATAAAATAAAAAATAAAAAAATCTTGGAGTACAGATAGCTTTTTATTTAAGTGTGATCATTGGTAATATTTTCTAATTGCATAACATAATTTTTTCCTATATCTTCAATATCCTATATGTTCTCTATATCCAACATAATTATTTACAGTAATAGATTGAAGTTAACATGACCTATTTTTCTTTCTTTTACTAAAACTGGTATTATATATGATACTTGATCAGATATTTGGAAACCACTGGAGATTTGGTATAACTGTTTAATGGATTATACAAAATAAATTGATTTTTACAATTAATAACTTTTATTTAAAATAGAATGCTTGTGAAGACATGTAGTAAATGTATGTTGACCTGGAAATGCTTTATATAATTCTTGAACTGTAACTTGGTATAAGAATAGAATTGGGATGGCTTTTCTGTACTGTAGATAGAAAAGGGATTTAATGGCAGGGCACATGTTAGAGTTTGGGGGGGTGGAATTTAGAGCTTGTGGAGTTTTCAGGATAGGAGAGCAGAGGCTTTGTGTTAAGATAAATAACAGGTCAGTCAGGTTGATGAAGAAACTAGTTTACTACAGAGGATGATCTGTGTTTTGCTAACTAGTTTCCTCTATAGCATAAAAACTCAATATATATTGATAAAGCATGTTTGTTTTAAGTTAGCAGGCGTATACTGTCAAATAGCATAAAGATTTTCTAGGGCAAATAGATATAAACATCACTTGAAGTTTCAGATGATTAGAAATATTTAGGCAATCAAGACAGCTTTAGAAAATGACAGGACTGACTGAGCAAATTAACAAATGTTTGAAACATGAACGTTCAAGATTAATGTACCTTTAAATAAGAGGATCTGTTTCATTAATTATAATCAGCCCTTTACAACAATAAAATTGATTTTATTTTCCTAGGTGCTGTGTTGGTTTATGGTCACCTGTTTACACCCTGCTCTATACTTTTGCCTGCGACATTTGTGGAAAGTAGATTCATTCACATTGTTAGTAAATCATTCACTCTGGTTGACTTCAGTGTTCTCATGTTTTATATACCTTTCCTGGACCATTTCATCTCCAGAGAGCACTTCATCTCTGGTTTATATGTTGATAACTCCCAAATCTTTCTATCTTTCTTTCTTGCTTTTTCTTTTCTTCTTTTCTCTTTTCTTTCTTTCTTTCTTTCTTTCTTTCTTTCTTTCTTTCTTTCTTTCTTTCTTTTCCTTCCTTCCTTCCTTCCTTCCTTCCTTCCTTCCTTCCTTCCTTCCTTCCTTCCTTCCTCTTTCTCTCTCTCTCCTTTCTTCTTTCTTTCTCTTTTCTTCTCATTTATTCATGAGAAACAGAGAGGCAGAGTGAGAAGCAGGCTCCTCGCAGGACCCTGATGCGGGACTCCATCCCAGGACCCTGGATCATGGCCTGGGCCAAAGGCAGAGTACATTTCTATTTCTGACCTCTTACTCGAGCTTAAGACCTCCCAAGTAAAATATCTTGTTGACACCTGGGATAAACTGTTTATCCAAAAAGGAATTACCTTCCTCTTACGTGTTTCTACTTTGTTTTTAAATCACCATCCTTTGCACACCCAAACTACTACTCCCTCACTCATTCAGATGCCTATCATCAAGGCTTGTGTTTAACCTTGAAAATAAATACCTTTCTTAGAGAACGCCTTTAATTTCCATCACTGCCACTCCCTCAGTTGAGGTCCTCATCCTTTGGCACACAGCAGGTACTCACAAATGAGTAATCTCAAAAATGTCTCAACCGCATAAAGCTCTAACAAGTAAGTTGTGGCATCCGGCCTGGAGCTCCAGTGTTTTAGTCCCCAGTGTGGATATCCGAGACCTCTTTGCATCCTAACACAGGGAACCCAGACTCTAGGGAGATCATGTTACAAGGAAAGTCGTACACTCGAGTCTCCATTCTTACCCTGTGCGAATGCAATGCTGAGCTAGATTCTGCAAGTTCCCTTCTCAAGCAGTGAAGCTTCGAAGTGTTCCTCTTCAGTGAGAACTCTGGTCAGCGTTTAAGGAGTGCTCTCCTTCCCGCTGGCCTCCATTGTAACTAGTTCCGATCTCAGCTGACAGGAAAAACTACCTCATCTGCCGCTGCGAGGAAGCGGCGACGTCACGGCTGGAATGCACTGACCCCGTTTTTCGGGTTTCGCAGACCACGGGGCCCCGAGGCCTGGAATGACTAGGACGCCGGAGACCGCAGCTCCTAGCGTCCCGGGGGGGGTCCAGCCCCGCTCAGACAGCCGGGTCCCCGCCCGCCTCAGGGCGCCCCCGGCGCTGGGCGGCCGCCGTCCGGCCCGGGGCGAGCGAGTGGGTGTGAGCGTTGGGGGCCGGCCAAACTTCCTGTCCCGCGCTCCGGCTGCTTCCGGCGGGAGCCGGAAGACGCTGTGTGTGGACGGAATTCGGGACCGCCTGACGGCCAGCCGGCTGCCCGGGACGGAAAGGTGAGCTCCGGGCCGGGCCAGGCCACACCCGCGCGGCTAGGTGGTCCCCGGCAGGGAGGGAGCCGGTAGCGGCCTCTCGGGAGCTGGGGCCGAATTCGCTCCCCCTCCCCCCCGCCCGGAGAGGACTGGGAAACCGCCCTCCTTGGGCACCCCTCCCAGATCTGGCGGGCCCGGGAGCGGCCGGTCTAAAGCCCTGCGGCTTCGGCCCTGCCCCTCGCGGCGTAGTGGGGCGGAGGTTTCGGCTCCTTTGCTTGGTTTTGAGAGCGGGGGCTTGGGAACAAGACGGTCCCGAGAAAGCTGGAGTCAGCGAGTCCCCAGGGCGGGGGCTGCCGGACTGCACCCGCAGCCGGGCCTGCCCGCGGCCCTTGGGGCCTCACACTAAGGCCGTTGCAGAGGGGGAACGAGGATGCCAAGGGGACTCTGCCCTGGTTCTTTCGGCCCGGAGCTACCTTCTTCCTTCATACGTCCACTTACTTCCTGAGTCTAGGAGGAAGGCTGCCGGCTGTGAGGGGCTTGGCTGCTCGCTTCTCCTCCTATCGTCTCCAGGCGAGGCTGTGGGCTGAATGCGTTCGCAGGTTAAATTTATCCTCTGAAGTTTCTTCAGAGTCAAGAATGCAGTTAGTCGATTAAACTTTATCCCACTTGCTCACGCATGTGGGATATGGGGCACCATTCGGAAGTTTAAATATTGCTAACTTGGGACTTAAGAATTTGTATTTCTTCACTTTGGCACGCGGGTCAGTGCAAAATACTTTCAATGAGAGTGAAAGAAACATTCTGAAATAAAGTCAGTGGCATTTTGTTGTTAGGGAGTGAGAAATTCCACTTTGGGTTTTCTTAGCGTGGACAGAGTAAACTCAACTGAACAGAAGATTTAGGTTCTTCTTCTTCTTCTTTTTTTTTTAAGATTTTATTTATTTATGAGAGACACACACAGCGAGAGAGGCAGAGACACAGGCAGAGGGAGAAGCAGGCTCCATGCAGGGAGCCCGACGTGGGACTCTATCCCAGGTCTCCAGAATCAGGCCCTGGACTGAAGGCAGGTGCTAAACCGCTGGGCCATTGGGGCTGCCCTTAGGTTCTTATTTTTAAAAATTTTGCATCTAAGTAAATGTCTGAATTTTTGACAAGTTACTTAATCTCTAGCTCCCCCCTCCCCCCAGGGGACGAGACTTACCTATTTATTCAACAGATACTTCCTGAATGCTTAATTTGTTCAAAGCATCATACTTGGTTAATGCAGAGTTTGAATGAATGAATTCAGCGGCCTTAACCAGTGAAAAAAATATGCATGTAGACAATTAACAGCCAAGACAGGATGGAATAATTGCTAAAGAGAGGTGAAACAGTGTGTTGTGAGAACACCAAGGAAAAGAGAGATTTGTTCTTACTGGAGGGAAAGGATCAGAGTCTTACTGGAGGATGGCACTTGAGTTGGATTTTAAAGACTGGAAAGGATTTTAAAACATCGCAACTGGATTGGCAGTACTTATTACTGGTTGAAGAACTAGTCTAAGCAAAGACTTGAGCACTGATATAGGCTGGTGTGTTCATTCAAAAGCCAGTCCCTGTCGGCTGGAGTAAAGGGTTAATTGAGGAATATGGACAGTGCTGTAACTGGAACAGTAGTTGAGGATACATTGTAGAATATTTGAAATGCCATGCTGCCAGGCTTAGGAATTTGACTAGTATTCTCAGACCCTGAATTTTGAATGAGTAGAGTAACATAAGCATTTCTGTGTTTTAGAAAGATAACACAAGTGGCTGCATAAAAAGGTGGACTGAGGGACGCCTGGGTGGTCAGCAGTTTAGCGCCTGCCTTCGGCCCAGGGCGTGATCCTGGAGTCCTGGGATTGAGTCCCACATGGGGCTCCCTGCATGGAGCCTGCTTCTCCCTCTGCCTGTCTCTACCCCTCTCTCTCTCTGTGTCTCTCATGAATAAATTAAAAAAAAAAAAAAAGGCAGATTGAAAAGGGAATTTTTAGGGCAGCTTGACCCCTTAGAAGCCTATTTTAATAGTGTAGTTGAAAGATAATGAGCCCTAAACAGAGTATTACAGGAGGAATAAATCTGAGGGAGTCAGAACTACTGGGGTTATTTATTTATTTTCTAAATAAAGAGTAGTTTTATTGGTTACATATATTTCAGCTATCTACTGGGGTTATTTAAATATGGAGGATGAGACATTGTTAAAGACCTAGAATTTGCAGCTGCGTGGGAAGAAGATTGGGCAATAATTGAAGTGGATAATATAGGAAGAACAGGTTGGTGGTGGAGATGATAATCTGGATTTTGGACATTGTTAGGTTTGAGATGGATATCCAAGCAGTTAGAAATGAAATCTGGAGTTCAGAAGAAAGGTCAGGAATAGAGACAAATTTTTGGTATTATTTGCATGTCATCCATTCATTGTACAGATACTTAGTGCCTACTAAGTGCTTGCAGGGAAGTTTATATGGAAGCCCTTTAATCTCATAGTAAATACAACCTTAGAGTGTCACAGTATCAGAAATGACTCTTGGAGATGTAACTTCCTTATGAATTACATATAGTACTTTGCCAGACACTGTGCTAGGTAGGGGAAAGTAAAGTTATGAACAAGACAGACTAGTTCCTGCCCTTATTTATGGAACTTAAAATTTAGGGGGTAGCCAGACAAAAAACAAATACTATATAAATCTAAAGGAATTAGAAATAGGAGAGTTAGAGACTAAAGATGGAAGTATTAGGAATCTTCTTTGGGTAAGGTGGTCAGGCAGGCAAAGCCTTTCTAAATGAGTTGATAGTTAAACAGAGCCCAAAGGAGTGAAAAAGAGCTAACCAATGGAGAGAGGGGACAGTGTTCCAAGGTAGAGGAAATGACATGTGCACATCTCTAACATCAGAAAGAGCTTAATTTGTTCAAGGAACTAAGATGGCTAGAGCTTGGTGAGCAAATGAGAGTGACTCTGGAGTGTGGTTGGGGAACGAGGAGAGGATCACATAGGTTCTTATAGGCTAGGATAAAGAGTTTGGATTTTTTCTAGGTGCATTGGGATGCCAAGTAAAGAATTTCAAGCAGGTGAGTGAGATCACATTTTAAGATAATCCTTACTACTGTGAAGAGAATAGAATGGAGGGAGACAAGAGCAGGGAGACCAGTTAGATAGCACTAACAGTAGTTTAGAGCAAGTGTTGATGCTGGCCTGAAAAAGGGAGGTGGCAGCAGAGATAGAAATAGGTGGATTTGCTGTCTCAATAGGACTTGCAGCTGGACTGGATATTGGGAGCAAAGGAAAGAAAGTAATAAAAATGACTCCTAAATGGGGTCAGTGGTGGTCCCAGCTTGAGTGGAGGGTTGTGGTGAATGAGACTGGCATGGTGTGATGGCAGATAGGGTTGGGAGAGAATTCATTTTGGACATATTAAATTTGAGATATCGAGTTAAAACGTTAAGCAGAGACATCAAGTAAGCAATTGTATTACCGGTCTGCAGCTCAGAGTATTAGAGCTATAGATAAAAATTTTGGTGGTGAGCACCAGGTGTTGTATGGAAGAAATGAATAACTGTTATATACCTGGAACTAATATTACACTGTATGTTAACTAATTGGAATTTAAATAAAAACTTAAAAAAATTGGCGACTATCATTTAAAGATACAAATTCACACTTGGAGGATATTGTAGCAAGAAGAGAGAGCCTGAATAGTATCCTGAGGAATATTAATATTTAGAGGCAGAGTGCAGGAAGAGTATAGGGATTACCAAAGGAAACTAGAAGAAGAAGAAGAAGAAAAAAAAAGGAAACTAGAAGAATGGCAATGATGAGAGAGTAAAATGAATATGTATCTTGGAAGCAGAGAGAAAGGAGGCAGTACTTCTAAAGGATAATACCAGTTATGGCTCTGGTTACAAGTGACCAGTTTGCTTCAGAAGAGGAATTCATAACAAAGGTGTGGGCAGCTCTTGGGATTAAAGAAAATGATGAAGGCCCTGGCTTTATGAAGGACAGGAATCCGAGCAGCCCCAGGGGAGTCTGCTCGCATCATTACTGGCATGAATGGGCTGCTGCAGCAGTTTTCAACCCTTTGTTACTTCTTTTACAATTCACATTCTGAGGAAAAGTGTCTTTTTTGTTCAATGTGGGTCAAGTGTGCAACAGTTGGCCAATGAAGAAAAGATACCTTAATCTATGATCTTACCAAGGGCATATCCAATGGGAGAGGCTTAGATCCCCAAACATAACATCGATTTATCACTCAAGCAGGGGAAATGAATGTGGGACAATTAAAAGCAACAGTTGCTCATTGCAAAGGTCAAGTAAGATTAGGGCTCCACAAAGTGTCTATCGAATTTGGTAACATGAAGATCTTTGGTAACCTTTACGAGAGAAGTTTTGGTGAAGTGATGGGATTTGGATAGTGATTGGAGAGTTGAAAGTGGAGACCAGTCTCTTGATAAATTTGGCTCTAAAGAATTGGAGAGAAATGGGGAGGTGACTAGAATAAAAATGAGGGCTATGGGAATGGAACATCTCAGCAGATCCTGGAAAGGAAGATGGAAGGTCCAGGATGAACCTGATAGTTTCTAAGATTCATTCTGGCTTCACAGTTCTCCATTCCAAATTTCTTTCACTAGTACCTGTTACTTACCACTTTATGGTTAGAATTTAATCAACTTTCATAATATACTAGATAAGACTATAAAAGGTTACTTGGTTTTTCTTTCCCCTAGGACTATTGCTTTATACCAAAATTTAAACTGCTTTTTAAATTTTACTTTAATTTTTGATCATGGTAATTCCCTACCATTAGTAGAATTTTTGTTTTAGTTTTTTATCTTTAGTGAAGCATTGTTTGGGTCTATATTTGTGGTCAGCCGGAGGTAGATATGGAGGGACAAGCAGATTGGTGACCAGCTGGGGGACCACGGTGTTTCTCAATTTCTTGCCTCTTTTTTCTCACTGCCCCACCCTTCTCCTTTCTGAAACTGGGTCAAGGCATTTTCTACCTCCCTCAAATAAGAGCAGTATTGATGTTCTAGACTTTGTTTTCCTAGGATGGAATTACATTGCTTTTTAGAAGTTGACACAATGATACTGTTTCTTTCTTGAGACAGCAATAAGAGCCCTTGGTCATCTTTCCCTTTGGAATACTCCCTTCTGTATGGCAGTCAGGATTGAGACAAGATACCTGTATCAGCTCTGTTCCAATGCTACCTGTTTAGTTTATTTTGGCTTGTTTTTTCCACCCAATATGTCTCCATTAGCCTGTATTAGTTTTAGGCTATCTTTACCCTCCCAATATGGTGTTAACTACTAATTCCTGTCTTGTGTGAGGATTCAAGTAATTTCAGTTTCCCCAAGACTGATCAATAATTGCTGATTGTAATAAATATTTATAGCAGGTATATATTAATGGCTTTACATTTATGGCTGAATTTCTGTTTAATATATGTATTTTAGATTTTGAAGATACTTTATACTGGTTTTCAATCTTTGGGATGTAATCTATTAAGTAACTTTTGAGATAAATTTAGTGGTTTTATTTTAAAAAAATTCAGAGTGCATGAGATTAGCATAGGCTAGTACTGTTTCATGAAAATACATGGTTTGTATGTGTCTCAGTGTGTTTCATTCTCTGGGATTTGATGGAAAATGTATCTTATTGTGGGTTGCAGTTGAAATGTTTGAAAACAATTGTTTTATAGGAAATTTGGACTCCATAACAAAGACAGATTTCTTTTCTTTTTTTTTTTTTAAGATTTTATTTTAAGCTCTACATCCAGTGTGAGGCTTAAACTCATGACTCGAGTCACTTGGTCTACCAACTGAACCACTCAGGCACATTTCTTAACCTTTTATAGTATACAAAGCATTTGATATATTTACCTGTTTCTTTTTTTTTTTTTATTTACCTGTTTCTTAAACACTTATGCAGAACTTTGTTTCTGAAGAATTTTGTAATTACTTCTATTGACTGATACATAAATAATCCTAAGGTAGATTTGTTTCATCTATATTTCAGATGAGTTTTCCAGGGCCAAAAACATGAGTAGCTTGCCTAGGTCTCAACCAAAAAGTCAGAGGCAGAATTTAGATTTCTGTTTTAGAGGCCTTGGATTTTTTGTTGTTGTTGTTGTTAATAAACATATCTCAGCTTCTTTATTAAAGTTGTTCAGCTCCTTAATGTTAATGCATAACTTGCTGAAGAAGAATACAGTTAATCAGACTTCGTTCTCAGTATTTGTTTATTTGGCTAAAAACAGAAGAATTGTTCTCAGGATGGTTTAGATCCTAGAGATTGCTATTGTCTTAAATCTGCTTCGCTTTTGTTATGAGTTTTCTCATTACCAATTTACAGAACTTTTCAGGGCTTCCTGTGTTCTTTGCTTTGGTTCATTGCAAAGGTTTGTATTTGTCTGCCTTCTTTTTAATTAGCCTTTAGGCTGATTGTAGGATAACATATTAACATATCTGCTATTATTAGCTATTAATATAATAGCATTGGCAGGGTCAGTGGATTTCTAAAAAATATAATTTATCTCCTGGACCAGGGTTGTTTTCTTCAAGCAGTCTAATGTGGCCATAGGGAACCATGCACGCAGTAAAATTCATTTGTTGTCAAGGGTAGAGGGAGAAAGGGTTTGACTAGAACTACTTATTTTTATATTTATTAGTAGTATTTATTAGACCAATCCCTGGGTATCTGAGATCACTTTATTTTGTGTGGACTCTTTATCAAGAGCCAAGATGCCTTATTTACGATTTGTGGAAAATGTGATTTGATGGGCCTATTCTTGGTTGCTGATGGTTAAATGTCTATCTCTTTTGTTATTTATGGGGCTAATTTTTCTAATTTAAAAGGAAATAGGGATGTAAATTTTGCCTGTCTACCAGGTAAAGATACCACCCCCCCCCATAAACAAATATTTAGTGTTTACATTAATAAACTTGAGGTGACTACTCAGTATTGCATTCCTAGTCTCTTATCCTAATTAATAGCATAAGAAAGCCTGGGAAGAAATCTCCTTGAGACCCATAATTACCTTAAAAATAGCTTCCTGGGCGCCTGAGTGGCTCAATCAGTTGTGTCTGCCTTTGGCTCTGGTCATGAGTTTAAGGTCCTGGGATTGAGCCCTGCATCATCAGGTGCTCTGCACAGTGGGGGGTCAGCTTCTCCCTCTTCCTCCTCCCACTTTTGCTCTCTTTCTCTTTCAATAAATAAAATCTAAAAAAGAAAGAAAAGGGAGGAAAGAAAACCTCAGTCTTAAAAAAAATAATAAAAAGAAAAGAAAAATGGGAAGACCCGGTGGCGCAGCGGGTTTAGCAACCCTGCAGCCCGGGGTGTGATCCTGGAGACTGGGGATTGAGTCCCAATTGTGCTCCTTGCATGGAGCCTGCTTCTCCCTCTGCCTGTGTTTCTGCCTCTGTCTCTCTCTGTGTCTCTCATGAATAAATAAATAAAATCTTAAAAAAAAAAGAAAAGAAAAGAAAATAGATTCCTTTTGAGTAAGAGCAGTGCTTTCCACTCCAGTGTCATGCAAATTGCATTTAAAGGTAGAACTTTGCATTGGACACTATATTGGCCCCCATACTGGCAAATTATTTTTATTATGATTACTCTAAATATACTTTGACATAAAGCTAGGTAGTAATTCTTACTTTCCTATGTTGAAGCCCCCAGTAGCTCTTAACTATAAAATTAAAACAAATTTATGAATAATTCAATAACAGTGGTAGGGTCAGTGGATTTTTTAAAAAAATTAATATATGCTGAACCAAGATTGTTTTCTTTAAGCAATCTAATACATACTTATTTTTAAGTGATGAATAGTTGACATAAAATGTTAGTTTCAGATATACAACATAGTGATTTGACAATTCAATACATTACCACAATTTGATACACTACTCAGTGTTCACCAAGATAAGGGTAGTTACCATATATCATCAAACAAACTTGTTATAAAGATTTTATTTATTTATTCATGAGAGACAGAGAGAGAGGGGGGCAGAAACATTAGGAAGAGGGAGAAGCAGGCTCCCTGTGGGGAGTCCGTTGAGAGACTCGATCCCAGGACTCTGGGACCACGACCCAAACAGATGCTCAACCACTGAGCCACCCAGGTGCCCCAACAAACAAACTTATTACAATATCAGCAGTCTAATGTTTTGATGGCTCTAGGAACCATATAGGTAGTATAGTTTAGGTTATTAGGATTATATCAGTTGTTGCCATGATTTATATCTTTATGAATAGGTATATAATTGTAAACCACACCATAAAACAAAACTCAAAATAACATTCATATGATGTGGTAGAGATTTTTTTCTGAAATGCGGTTCTTAATGTTGAACTTCATAGTGGAAAGGTTTAGCCTTGGATTCAATAACTTATTTCCTCTGTTTGTACATCTTAACTTTAGTAATACTAATGCAGAGAATATCAGACAAGGGAGTATTTACAATGTCAAGACATTGTTTTTTTTTTTATCTCAAGACATTGTTAAAAAAAAAAGACATTGTTAAGCAGCTTGTGATAATGAGATCTCACATATAACGAAAACTAGAAGTCCTTGAATACCAGTTTTAATGAGGTATTGTTAAATAATCGCAGTTAGAGTTGCCTTGTTCAAGTGAAGATAAGATTTGTGTTGCAAATGAGAAGATAGCACACAGAATGGGAGAAAGTTTGTACTAATCATCTATCTGATAAGGGGCTTGTATCTAGAATATATAAAGAACTCTTACAACTCAATAATAAAAAGACAACTCAATTTTAAAAATGGGCCAGTAATCTGAATAAGTATTTTTCCTAGAACGATGCACATGCAGAGATGTGCATATCTATAAGCACATGCAGGGATGCTCAACATCATAAGTCATCAGGTAATACAACTCACAACCACAGTGAGTTACCATTCATACCTACTAGGAGGGCTATAATAATATGTTGGTGAGGATGTAGAGAAATCCACTGCTGATAAGATTATGAAATGGTATAGACACTTTGGGAAACAGCCTGGTAATTCCTCAAGAGGTTAAACATAGAGTTATCATATGACCTAGCAATTCCACTTCTAGGTTATATATCCAAAAGAGTAAGAATGTATGTCCACTCAAAAACTTGTACATGATGTTCATAGCATTGTCCATAATAGCCAAATTGTAGAAATAATCCAATTCCTTTAACTGATACGTGCATAAATAAAATATAATTCAATACAATAGAATAATAGAATATTACTTGGCACTAAAAAGAAATTAAGTACTGATGCTACAACAGGGATGAACCTTGGGAGTGTTATGCTAAGTGATTGCAGCCAAGCATAAAAGATCACATATATAATTCCAGTGATATGAAATGTTTAGAAATTTTTATAAACAAATCTGTAGAGACAGGAATAGATTAATGGTTGTCTAGGCCTGGTCAGGGGAGGGCTTGGGAGAAAATGGAGAGTGATTGCTGAGAGATACAGGGTTTCTTTTTGGGGATGATGAAATTATAAAATTGATTGTGGTTGTGATTGCAAAACTCTGAATATACTAAGAAACATTTAACTGTACTTTTTTTTTTAAAGATTGTAATTATTTAAGAGAGAGAGCGTGAGAGAGAAAGAGCGCAAGCAGGGGAGAAGGGTAGAAGGAGAAGCAGACTCCCCACTGAGCAGGGAGCTGATTGTGATTGCGAGGATTGGATCCCAGGACCCTGGGATTGTGACCTGAACTGAAGGCAGCCACTTAACTGACTGAGCCACCCAGGTGCCCTGACTGTACTCTTTAAATGAGTGAATTATATGGTATATGAATTATATTTCAGTAAAGCTGTTATTTAAAAATTTGTGTTGCAGTTTTTGAAACCTGTTAATGAGAATTGAGGATAGAAACAAATTTAATTGCATATTTGCTATCACACTTCCGGCTAATATACATAGTAAGTTGCTGTGTTAAAGATGAGATTCACACAGTACACTTGATGAGGTACTGAGTGCTCCAGTACAGATTCTCTTGAGGTCAGCCTGCCTTTTCTATGTATCCTACTAGTCTCTCTTTAGTTCATACAGTACACTACAAACCACAAATGTGGGCACCAAATTTGGGCAGAACTCAGTTATAGTATGGATACCCACCCATTTGTTCCAGAAAATGCTTGCACTATTTATTTTTTAAAAGATTATCACTGAAGTGAAGATGCTAAAATAAAAAGATATCATAGATAACCATGGACTCTTGAGAAATGGTGGTTTAGAGGTGGCTCTTTTTTTTTTTTTTTAAAGATTTTATTTATTTATTCATGAGAGACACAGACAGAGAGAAAGAGAGGCAGAGACACAGGTAGAGGGAGAAGCAGTCTCCATGCAGGGAGCCTGATGTGGGACTTGATCCCGGGACTCCAGGATAATGTCCTGGGCTGAAGGCAGGCACTAAACCGCTTAGCCACCCAGAGATCCCCCAGAGGTGGCTCTTAAACTATGAGAGCTGGCAGCTTCCTTCTTTAAATTATTACAGCTTTGTAAAAATGTCTAAGAACTAGTATATGATTTTTCCCTTGTCAGTGCACATTTTCATAAACTTTTTTTTCCATTTTTCATTAGGTAAGGATAATAGAAACACAGCCAGCATCATTGGTTTCTAAGAAAATTAATATAAAGGGAAACAAATAGTTTTCTAGTTTCTTAGAGATTTTACTACAATCTCAGAAACTCAAAAGTTTGAAGAACCTTAAAAATAAATAAGTATTTTGTTATTTCTTGGCTTCTTGAGATGAACTGGAATTGGGGAAAAGGAATTCTTAAACCCTGGTGTTTCAAGGTCTGACATAGATAAACATAAGTAGATATATGCCAGCCTGTTCTATGGGTGGGAGTCCTGGTTCTGCAGCTTAATAACTTGAGAAATGATGTACTGAGCCTTGGTTCCTTCCTCAGTGAAAAAGAAGGATGAATAAACTACTTTGTACTATTGTGTATAGTGCTTGAATAAAAAAAAAAAAACCTATCTGAAAGGAAAAGTCAGATTTATGATACTTGATTTTATGTAGGAAAGTTAAATAAAAGGACACTTTCACTTACATCATGTGAATTGTTATTTTTTTATGATGAAAATGAAGATTTCTGGAAGCTGGCAAGGGGAAGAAGAAGGACTCAACAGGACAATAAACACTTATTCAGGTACTTCTAAATGCCCTTTTTGTAGAGTAAGTCTGCCTTATTCTAACTTTCTACTTAACCTTGGTATTAATTGAAAACTCCCATTCTGGGTATATTTTACCTTGTATAATTACTTTGTATATAGTAGTGCTCCCAATTTTAGCAACAATTGCACAAACTAAAGTAGACTGTTTTGTCAAAAGTCTGAAAAAAAACTGGGGATCCCTGGGTGGCGCAGCGGTTTGGCGCCTGCCTTTGGCCCAGGGCGCGATCCTGGAGACCCGGGATCGAATCCCACATCGGGCTCCCGGTGCATGGAGCCTGCTTCTCCCTCTGCCTATGTCTCTACCTCTCTCTCTCTCTCACTGTGTGCCTATCATAAATAAATAAAATTTAAAAAAAATAAAAAAAAGTCTGAAAAAAATTAAGCAATAAAAAAATAAAAAAAAATTAAGCAATAAGTAAGAAATTATAAGAATAATCTCTATTCAATAAGAAATTGAATAATTTTAATTGTGAGGGGAAAACAGCTGCACCAGGGTCCCAAGGGTACTACTTTTGGGAAACATGTTCAGATTTTGACTGTGTAAGTACTTTTAGAAAGATGAGGAAATTGAGACAAGAAATAGTCATACCAGCTTGCCACCTAATCTAGCTACTATCATAGTTGTATTAATTTCCTTTTATTTTTTTCTTCTCATATCTTAACTAGTTTTAATAACAGCAAGTATATAATTTTGCATTTTGTTTTAATTTAACGTGTCATTAGTACTTTTTCCTGTGGTTGCATTATTTTCAGAACTGTATTTTTAAGTGACAGTGCCATAATCTAATTAACCATTCCCTAAGTATTGGGTATATATGTGTATTTATATCTTGCTTGCAGTTGTTTATTATTACAGATGCTAACATGACATTTTTGAGGATATATTTTTTCTATTTTTAAGATCTTTTCTTAAAATAGATTCTTAGAAGTAGAGATTCTACAAAGTACAACTTTTAGTGGATTTTGACACTTGTTGGGCTTATTCTATATTAAAACAAGTGTTTTGGGCTGAATTCTTTATTTGCTTGCTTGTTGTGATTTTCAGATATGTAGAGAGGTGCCTTTGTTCATTTAGCTACATTTTTCCAATCCTCTAATTCTCATTCTCTTATCCTTTTTTAGGCTAAATTGATTACCCACCCAGCACAACATCTTACAGGAAAAACATAGCATTTCCTAGAGGAATATGAGCATTACAAGAAGGTGTTATTGACTCTGAATTAAATTTTTAACTGGTCCCTTGAACAGCTACAGGATTTGGAAGCTGAATCAATGTTATCAGATGAGTTAGAATCCAAACCAGAGGTGAGTTCAGGCAGTGCTTTTTATTTGTTTATTTATTTATATTTTTTTGCAGGCTATCTTCCAAGGTTTGTCCTTAGTGGAGTCAGTAAATTTCTGTAATGAACCAGATAGTAAAATTTTAGGTTTGTGGGCTGTATGGTTTTGGTCATAACTACTAGTTTATTATTTTTTCTATCATTAAGTACTTTCTCAAAGATTTAAAAACTCCCATTTTTACCTATTTTTACATTTATTTAAGTAATCATAAGTTACTGTACATCTAGGTAATTATACCATGACAAAATTTTTATATATATATGATATATATGTGAATGTGTATATGCATATATAAATATTTACTTCCACAACCATTTTTTCAATTAATTTTGTATATATCTGAAAGTGTTCTCTTTCTAAGTATGATTAGAGGATTTAAACTTTATTTATTTGTTTATTATTTTTATTTATTTTTTAAGTAGGCTCCACGTATAGTGTGGAGCTCAACACGGGGCTTGAACTCACGACCTTGAGATCAAGACCTGAGCTGAGATCAAGAGTTGGATGCTTAACTGACTGAGCCACCCAGGCGCTCCCCTCAATTTTTTTTTTTATTATTCATTTCTTTTGCTTTAATTTTAGTACATCTGTGTTGCATAGTGGAAAGGTCAATGAATTTGGAATCAGGTTACGTAAGTTTGAAGACTTACTTCTCCTAACTACTCATGTAACCTTAGATAAGTCATTTGATGTCTTCAACTTGATTCCTTATCTTTAAAATACATGTTCAGTCTTACTGCATTACGGTGAGGATTAAATGAACCAATACACAGAAAAGTGCTTTGTAAAATGTAATTAGTTAACTTTTTAATAGCCTTCATTAAAACATATTATTTTTGTCTTTTCTGTTTGATAGAAGGTGATAGAGGTTTTCTTTAAAACAGAGGACTTGATAAAAATAACTTTGAATGTGTCTTGTAGTTAATCATTTTTCTGTGAACCTAGTTAATCACTAGGTTGAGACTAGTGAGCAATGAAGACTTCATTACACTATTAATTTTTGGTAAATTCAGAGGTTTAGATTCATTCCTAACAATTTGTATTTTTCAATATTGTCTCTTCCTCTTCCCCCCTCTCCCCCCCTCCCCCCCCCCCGCCCCCCAGCTCCTGGTACAGTTTGTTCAGAATACATCCATCCCATTGGGACAGGGGCTAGTAGAATCAGAAGCTAAAGACATAACTTGCTTGTCCCTCCTTCCAGTGACTGAGGCCTCAGAATGCAGTCGGCTGATGTTACCAGGTAAAAATTAAGATCACAAAAGATAAGACAAACAAGTTTTAAGAGCTTAGCCTGCTTTATCAAACTGGTGGGATGGGATAAATGACTTTATAACTGAATGGTAGAAACTGTAAAAATTGGGAATCATGGAGAATAAGCAACCATGGGAGTAACAAGCACATTGTTAATTTAAGTCATAGTAATTGATAGGATCCATCCATAGAATGTGAGAGTGAGAAGAAAAGACCAAGATGGAACTCCCTATTCAAGGTACAGGGTAAGCAAGAGAGCCTAGAAAATAGGAAAGGCTAGAACAGTAAAAGAAATACTGGTACAGAGTGCAGGCACAGAAATCAAGAGAGTAGTCAGTATGTCAGATGCTTCTTAGAGGCCCATGACATAAGGACTGTCCCATTGAGGTAGGGCCAAAAAAAGCCATTGTTGGCAGGATCTGTTCCATGGAAAGGGGTGGAAAGCCAGACTGTAGAGGGTTGAAGTAACAGTGCAAGATAAATATAGTTGAGGAAGTAACTCTACTTTCTGAAGGCTCTTCCTGTTATGGAAAGGAAAAAGTGGACATAGGTAGATGGCAGAATTCCTTTTTTAAGATCTGAAATATTTGGTGACTTTAAAATCTTTTTCAATGTTTAAAGATTCAAGAAGGGCAAATATATTCAACCAACCAATGTTGACTAAAGGTTTCCTTGTCTAGTTCCTAGCTTTTCCACATCTTCTGTTGTTCAACTCCTGTTTTTCTACTGGTATGTTGGAGTTTTTCCAAATCCTGACAGATTTTCAATATATGTACATTTCTGTGTGCTAGTAAAATTTGATCTTAGTTAGGCTTAAACTTTTTTCCTCTCTCAATTTTAATTTGTTGAATAAATATTGTAACATTAATGAAACAAAATCATCAATCTTAATCTTCTACATTAACTTTAGTTTTAATTTTGATTAAAAATATTTTTTAAATATTTGTATTTATTTATTTATTTATTTATTTAAGTAATCTGTATACCCCAGTGTGGGGCTCAGACTCAACCCTGAGATTAAGAGTCTCATGCTTTTCTGATTGAGCCAGTCAGCTGCCCTGATTAAAAATATTTTAGATAACCAATTGTCAATAATAGTAAATGAAAACCCAGGTACTCAGCTCCCAACTTATGAAACATAATATCTAACACAAATGTACTTGCACATACTTCCCTAACTTTATTCCCCTCCCTCTTAAATATGTATATATCATTCCATGCATGGCCTGTATGTTTTCTATTTAGTTGGGATATGTGATAAATGCAGAAAAGTAGAAAACTATATGCTGATATGTTTTGAAGAATTATTATAAAGGAGATACCCACCACCCAATCAAGAAGCGGAACCTTGCCAGCTCCCAAGCGCCCATGGGTTCCTCCCTGATAAAGACAACCTCTGTTCTTCCGTAGGTCATCACTATCTTCAGTTATTTGACCAATATTTGTTTCCCAAGTTTAACCATCCAAATCTAAGCAATGCAGTTTAATGTTAGGTGGTTTTAGACCTTGGAATCATATTAATATATGTCCTTGTAACCTTTCTTCTGTTACTCTATAGTTGTGAGGTTCATCCTTGTATGTAGAACTGTAGTTTGGTTAGTTTCATTGCTGTATAGTGTTTGATGAGTGTAACCATGGCTTCTTTCTCCATGACGCTGTTGAAGAATATTTATTTTCTAGCATTTTACTATGACAAACAGTGCTGCTATGAACTTTATTAAAATTTTTGTGTATGATAAAATATACATAACTAAAGAATTGCCATTTAAACCAGTTAACCATTTCAATCACATAAATTTACTATCTCATTGGTTCTGTGACGTTAAGTACATTCATATTGTGCTATTTCATTAGACTTTGAAACGGCAGTACTATCCCTAGGCTTCCATTTTCATTCCTGTAATCTTATCGGTTATCTTCCTTCAAGGAAAAAAAATTACCTGTCTTTTATAAAGATGACTGAAGTCCCTGAAAACACATATGCTTTAGCACTGTAGTGCAGTTTCTCATTTTATTGCAACCAAAACCTTTGGAAATTCATCCCATCCCTTAGAATAAAGTTCTAGAGAGCAAGTTTTCTGAGTTACTTCTTTATGTTTCAGTGTAAGCCCAGGAGTATAATGAAACATTTATGATTCTGTAAAATTTCAATGATATTTCAGGCTATGTTTTTTTCCCCCAATGACTCAACAGAACTGTCACATACATAGTATAAAAACTAAAGGGAGGAATCTCTTTCCAAGAAAAATAATTTAAAATTTAGATCCTCTTCTTGCATAAGTTATTCATTGTATAACTAGATTTTTCAAAGGAAAAGTACTGATTCTGGCCTTGGAAAGACAAAGGTCTGTAATCCCCAAATGTGGATGGTTGGTTGGTTATTACTGCCAAGTGTCAGATGAGTGTTCCCCACATTTTGGCTGATTCCCTTTACAACTTAGTTATCTCTCTGTTCTCTTCTGAGGGAAATTTTGTATTTGTAAAATAAAAATGCTGCTGCTCCTATAAGGGATGTTGTAGGGGGTATTTGGTACTGTGTATCAGAATGGTGAGCTCTGTGTAGATAAGTGTTCCATAAAGCTGTGATATTTTCCCTTTGCCAGATGATACTCCAAGTCATACAAACTCCTCCAAAGAGGTCCCTTCCTCAGCTGTTTTGAGAAGCCTTCAGGTGAATGTGGGCCCAGATGGAGAGGAGACGAGGGCTCAGACTGTACAGAAGTCCCCGGAGTTTTTGTCGACTCCAGAGTCTCCTAGCTTGTTGCAAGATCTACAGCCAAGTGATAGCACTTCTTTCATTCTTCTTAATCTAACAAGAGCAGGTATTCATTATCCTTTTCTGAACTTTGCTCCTGCTTAAAAAAAAAAAAAAAATGGGGGTGGGCCATATTTAACTCAGTCATATTTAAAATGGAAAGCCTTATTATTTTATCATTTTTAGAGAATTGGTATAGTCTGATGATCAGTTGAATAGATAGAGGGAGAAGGCAGATTCTAGGATGACTCAGAAGTTTCTTGCTTGGGAAATTAGGTTGTACCAGTCAGCAAGATAGTGAGCCCAAGAACAGGGTTCGGGGGAGGATGATAACTTCCAGTTTATGCTTGTTGATGTTGAGATTTCAGAGGGACGTTCATGAGGAGATGTCCTTTAGAGAGAAACAGGAATCCAGGTTTCTAGAAATATCTTGTGTAAAATAAGTTGTTTTGATGCTTACCAGCATTCAGGAAATGTAGGGAACAATGAACATGGATTCTTTGATTCAGAAAAGAAGGCAAATCTGGGACCCTGAAAAAAAAAACACCCACATTTAAGAGGGTGACAGAAGAATGGGGAGGAGCTGCTAGAGAGGAATAAAGAAAACTTCAGAGGGAGATCATTGTAGGAGAAGCCCAGAGAGGGAAATTGTCTGAAAGAAGAAAAGGTAGTAAATCATGCCAGATACCACAGGATGGGCTAGTGAGATGAGGACTAGGAAGTCTATGGTGACCTGAGCAAGAGCAGTTGTTAACTGATGTAGTAGAGGTGAAAGCCAGGGTTCTGACCATGGTGGGGAGTGGATGGCAAGTGAGAAAGTGGATACAAAAGTTACAAGTTACATTTATAGGAAACTTACCCCTGAGACAGTGAGAAGTACTAGAGAAGTGCTTGGGATTTTCTCTTCTTTTTAAAAATAAAGATGGGCGAGACAGATTTAAAGGCTCTAAAGAGAGGTTATAAGGTGGCCAGAAGAGAGGAATGGCTTGCAGATGGCAGAGAGATGACTGAAGGATAGGGTTAAGGTGCTAGTTTGCTTGCCCTTGGGCGGGGCCGGGGGGTGGGGATAACAGCTTTTGCCTTCTGAAAACTGGAGGAGGTAAGAAAGATAAGCCTGTCAGCTGGGAGTGGAAAGATGATAACCTATGTAGTAGGAGAACAGAAGCTTGAGGTGAGAGTTGAAAATCTGGAATAGCTGATTCAGGACATGAAGTATCTGAGCCAGGGCCGATAAAGGGATTACTTGATGGGTAACTTTCACATATCCTCTTGTTTTTTCCAGGTCTGGGCTCTTCAGCTGAGCACTTAGTATTTGTACAAGATGAGGCAGAGGATTCAGGGAATGATTTCCTCTCCAGTGAGAGCACGGACAGTAGCATTCCATGGTTCCTCCGGGTTCAGGAGTTGGCTCATGATAGTTTGATTGCTGCTACTCGCGCACAACTGGCAAAGAATGCAAAAACCAGCAGCAATGGTGAGACCTCTATGATGTTTTCACTTCTAGTATTCTGTGTGGAGATTTTAGTAAAGCAATGGCTATCTTTTGAATTGACTATAATCCAAGTTATTTTATTGGTGAGAGCAAAAGGCTAGAAATGTGTTGTCATTTGTCTTGTTTTCTTTCTTTCTTTTTTATTTTTTTAAAGATTTTATTTATTTTATTCATGAGAGACACAGAGAGAGAGGCAGAGACACAGGCAGAGGGAGAAGCAGGCTCCATGCAGGGAGCCCGATGTGGGACTCAATCCCAGGATCCCAGGATCACACCCTGAGCCAAAGGTAGATGCTCAACCACTGAGCCACCCAGGCGTCCCTTGTTTGTCATATTTTCTATAAAATAACCTAGCTATGCCAGATTCATGTGCAAAATCAATGACACGAGCATCCTCAATTGTCAGCCTTAAATAATGTACAGAGCTTTTTTAAAGGGAAAACATTTTCACAGATCTTGATGTTACCTTGAATTGTTTTTTTATTGTACCCTTTACTTAGAGCTTTTATAACATTATAAAATCAAAACAGTATTACCAATTAATAGAAATAAAACCATAAAACCAATGAAAATAAAGTTAATATTAAGTCAGTGTGGAAGATGATGGTGTTTTAGTGAAACTGAATTGCTACTCATAGCAATTTAGCAATTTTAGTAACCACCACTGACTTTTTTTTTCTTTTGGAAACCGTTCATATGACCTCTAAATATCCAAACAGGCTATATAGAGCTGTTTTTGTGTTTGGTTGTTTTTTTGTTTGTTTATTTATGAGTTCAGCATGCCTGTACTAACTCTGCCATTTTCCTCTATCCAGTAATTTTCAAATATAGTCCTTGAGTCATCAGCATCATCTGGGCTCTTAGAAATAAATTCTCAGGCCTCATCCTACTGAATCAGAAACATGCAATCTTTTAGTAAGCCCTCTTGCGGGTTCCAGTGCATGTTAAAACTTGAGGACCATGACTCTATTTAAGCCACCCCTAAACCAGTGCACAACTTTTGCTTATGTAGCATGCCATAATACTTTTTGTTTTAGGCTGCTTCTGTATTTTCTCTTTAATCTGTGACAATTAAAGTACTACTAATTAAGTAGGTACCTATAATTAGGTACTACTAATTAAGGTAAGGTATAAGGTACACATTTACCATTATCACAAACCAGGCTGAAGCATGTTGGAGCTCATGTGGATGATCTAGAATATGCTTATGATTATTTTGTGATTACCATGCAAGTGAAAATTAAAAATTAAAAACTTTCTCAGGGATCCTTGAGAATATTTCAGAATATTCTGGCTTTAGAAACATTAACCTAAATCTTTTCTATATAGAGAACTCCAAATGTCTTTTTTTATAAGTTTTTATTTAAATTCCAGTTAGTTAACATACAATGTAATATTAGTTTCAGGCGTATAATATACTGATGAATCACCTGGTGCTCATCACAACAAATGCACTCCTTAATCCTCAGCACCTATTTCACTCTTTCCTCACCCATCTCCCCTCTGGCAACCATCAATTGTTTTCAGTCATTGAGAGTCTTTCTTGGTTTGCCTCTTTCTTTTTTTTGCCCCTTTGCTCTTTTGTTTCTTAAATTCCACCTATGAGTAAAATCGTATGGTATTTGTCCTTCTTTGACTGACTTATTTCACTTAGCATAATAGTCTCTAGCTCCATCCATGTCACTGCAAAGAGAACTCCATACTTCTGTGAATTTCAGAGTGATTAGTTCTGCTTAGATTACCATAATGCAGCTTAGAATGGCCCATTTAACCATTTTGGGAGGCTCTACATACAGTTCAGATTCTTCTGAGATGGTTTTGCTAATCTCTGGATCCCGAAACCTCCACAATCTCCTCTTTGTATTAAGGAAATAGTGCTGTATGTGCCAGGAAGAAGCTGTATATGGAGGGAACTTGGGGTTTGGCATCGGGAGACTTGGGATCCAGACCTGGTGCTGTCATTAACTTGTCTTCTGCCTGGGGGATTTAACTTCCTTAGCAACAGTTTTCTCAGAACACAGATCAAGTGGCTTACCTGATAGGATTTTTTTTGAGATTTAAATAAGATTCTATCTGGGAAATGCTTTATAATCAGCAAAGCATTGTGTGGATGTTTTTATTACTCTCAAAATATGTGTCCTTACTACCTAATGACTACCTTATATGCTTGAATATAAAGTGAGCCCAAATATATGACATTTTTCTATTTTGTTAATGAGATGATTCCATGAAACCTTTTAAGGGGCTAACTTAGATATATAAACCTTTAGGCATATGGATAAACACTGTAAATGAAAATTTTAAATCATGAAATATATTAATTTATTTTGTTAATTTATTTTTTAAAGATTTTCTTTATTCATGAGAAACAGAGAGAGAGAGAGAGAGAGGCAGACACATAGGCAGAGGGAGAAGTAGGCTCCATGCAGGAAGCCTGACGTGGGACTCAAGCCCGGATCCCAGGATCATGCCCTGAGCCGAAGGCTGACGGTCAACCACTGAACCATCCAGGGATCCTGAAATATATTAATTTAATATTGCTTTTTACCCACTAACACATAATAAAATGATTTTATTCAATATTTAAATGCATCTTTAACATAAATATATTTGTTGTTACTAAAGCCATTTTGTGCATCCTGTAGCAGTTTCTCAGAGCACATCTTCACTTCTAAGTTGATCGAAATACAGAAATATTTAAATTTTGTATATGATGCTTTATATCGGGGGTTAGCAAAGGGCCAAATAACCACATTTTGTAAATAAAGTTTTATTGGTACACAGGCATGCCCATTCATTACAAATTGTCTGGCTGCTACAGTGGCAAAGTTGAATAGACCATATGGTCCTCCAGGCCAAAAATATTTAGTATCTGGCCCTTTATATAATAAATTTACTGATCCATGCTATATGTGATGCTCTCACTGGAAATTTTATCCCAAATGCAAAGACCTCACATAACTCTGGGATCTTTAAAGTGTTTATAGTGTTATCTAACATGCGCAATATAAGGTGTTGAATTTGTTTTTTTTCTTTTTTGGTGGGGGAGCCAATTCATTAGATCTCTAAATATCCAAAACTATCATTGGTTGATGTCATTTTAAGTTAATCCATCTTCTCCAAACAGTGCTTTGTGTGTGTGTGTGTGTTGTTTGTTTGTTTGTTTTTTTTTTTTTTAAAGATTTCGGGATCCCTGGGTGGCTCAGCGGTTTAGTGCCTGCCTTTGGCCCGGGGCACGATCCTAGAGACCCAGGGTCGAGTCCCACGTCCCTGCATGGAGCCTGCTTCTCCCTCTGCCTGTGTCTCTGCCTCTCTCTGTCTAATGTATATATATTCTTTTTTTTAAAAGATTTTTTATTTATTCATTTATGATAGAGAGATTGAGAGGCAGAGACACAGGCAGAGGGAGAAGCAGGCTCCATGCAGGGAGCCCGATGTGGGACTCGATCCTGGGTCGCCAGGATCACTTCCTGGACCAAAGGTAGGCGCTCAACTGCTGAGTCACCCAGGCGTCCCAAGCAGGAGAATATTTAAAAAGAAAAAAATTAATATTAACTAGCAATAGGCATCTTAGGTTCTACTCGGACCTTGGAGCAATTAGTTTTATGATTAACATTTGGTTATGTGTACAGCAAGGAGAATGTAGGACAGGAAGAGAAGAAGTTTAATAGACGGGATGGAAACTATGATCTGTTGTCAGGTTCCAGGAAATGTGAGAAATACAACATTTACTGTCCTTATTCTTGGCTCTGGAGAGGGAAATTTGGAAATACAAATCTTATTCCTGAGGTATATATAGTGGAAAGATAAACTAAATGCTTATAAGTCATGAATATTTTTCACTGTTGATGTCCAACTATATCTTAAAAAAAATGAAAGAAAAGGATTACTACCAGTGAATCTGGGATTTATATAAAGTTTTAATTAATTTCATTTAAATTTAAGAGAGGCAGTGTACTACATGCTCCTCTTCCTTTTATTCTATTGAACAAAAAACTTTAGTTGATGTTTTCTTTAGCTTTTAAAAATGTGGTTAGAAATTATAAAATCAGATGAGTTTTTGCATCCTTAAAGATTTTATAACTAAAGAGAGGTAACACAAAATTGGAAGGTTATTCTCTAAAATGATGGAAATAGCCCAATTGACCTCAAAAGATAGAAATCTAAGAATGATCATTTACAAAAGAAATTACAACTGTAAACCCAAATTAAGCTGGGAGGGCAGCCCGTCTTAAATACAAGTTTTATAATACCTAGAACAAGAAGTCATATTTAGCATCCTACTCCAGGTATTGACATACCTGCTTCCCTCCCAACTTTTGTGTAATGCAGAATAGGTTTAACTCTCCTTTTTTACATGAAACCATTGTGAACATTTCTTATATTTGCCAAAGAGGCCTAGTCTTGTGAAAGAAAGCATAATGGCTTTTGATAATTCTCTGGGGTAAGGGGATGGAAACAAATTGTGTGGTCACTTCTGTTGTTAAATGGATATAAAGAAAGCAAGGGAAGGTGAAGATAGATAACTGCTTATTTATCAGTAGGAGTAAAATATAGGAGCTTTATTGTTTGAACTAAATTACCTCATCAGGTTCCTTCCCCATATTACAAATATGTGACTCTATTACAGGAGAAAATGTCCACCTTGGTTCTGGTGATGGGCAGCCCAAAGATTCTGGGCCCCTTCCTCAAGTGGAAAAGAAGCTCAAATGTACAGTTGAAGGCTGTGACCGGACATTTGTGTGGCCAGCTCACTTCAAGTACCATCTCAAAACGCATCGGTGAGCCTATCTGAGGTTCCATACTTGGAGCTCAAGAACATTGATGCTGCTGGAGGAGCTTGTCCCCCAGTTGACAAATTAAAGGGAAGCGAGGGTTCCAGTTAGCTTTTGATTAAGATGACTTTTATTCTTATTTTATTTTATTTTAGACAGTGAGCTGGAGCTGGGGAGAGGCAGACTCCCTGCTAAGCAGGGAGCCCAGTGTGGGGCTTGATCCCAGCACCCTGGGATCATGACCTGAGCCGAAGGCAGATACTTAAATGACTGAGCTCCCCAGGCGCCCTGTCTTTTGTTCTTTAATAGAAAGGTTTGCATTGTGTCATTTACCTCATTCTTCATAAATACTTAATAAGACATTTGGCACCTAAGCATCTTAGAGCAAGAGCTCTGGAATCTCATTATAAAATATAATTTCTTGGAAAACTTATATATATATATATATATATATATATATATATATATAAAAGCATGGGTGTCACTCATAAACCTTTGAAATCAGTACTCAGGAAATAAGGCGTGGGGCACCTGGCTGGCTTAGTTGGTAGAACATGCAACTTTTGATCTTGGGGTTGTGAGTTTAAGCCCCATGCTGGGTATAGAGGTTACTTAAAAAAAAAAGGAAGTAAGGCCTAGGGTTTTAATAAACAGATGTGGTTTTAACAAACTTCAGATGTGATTTTGGTATATTCATTCAGGTTTGGGATTTACTGTCTGCTTTGAGAGGCAATAGGAGCTTTGACTTATACTCTTTAGCAAAGGGCATTTTCAGGTATTGTTGCTTATGTGATTTTTTTTTTTTTTCCAGAAATGATCGCTCTTTCATCTGTCCTGCAGAAGGTTGTGGGAAAAGCTTCTATGTGTTGCAGAGGCTGAAGGTGCATATGAGGACCCATAATGGGGAGAAGCCCTTCATGTGCCCCGAGTCTAGCTGTGGTAAGCAGTTCACCACAGCTGGAAATTTGAAGAACCACTTGCGCATCCATACAGGTGTGTGCAACTCCAATATTCCTGTAGGCAATCTACTCCTTGTGTTCAGGGTTTGCTTGCCTATCCTTAGGAAAGGCTCTGAGGTGGGAAAAGAAATGAAGGTCTAGGATTGTTGCTAGGACTCTGAGGATGGAATTTCTTCTTTTCACATGCTTCATGGTACTTTTCAGTTAATGCAGTAACATTTATTGACCTTTCACCTGTGTGTGAGGAATGGACAGTGTTTATTTCTGACTGTAGGAGATTAGAGAATAGGAAAGGATATCAGGCTTTCTCTGATAACTAGGATATGGTGAGATATGGACAAAATCAGTATTTCCAAATATCTTCGAACGTTACACAGTTGTAATTTTGGTCAGTAATATTTATTGAATGACACAGACCATACAGAGCCTCTTTTAGCCACTAACTGGGATAGAGTATGGGGGGAAATACAAAAGCTAAGATGAATCCCTGACTTTGAAGAGTTTGCTTTTTGGTAGAGAGAACCTCACAACGTGAGAAGCAGAATGACAAAGTGACTTGATCGGGAGCAAATAGCATGTTAATATCAAAGGAGCAAAATACAGATACACTGACTCTCATTCTAAGAGTTTAAGAGTGACTTTCCAAGCGACTTGGCCTAAAATGTGCTAAGTCTCTTGTTAGAGCTTAATCACTGAACTGAGACCAGTCTCTTAGGATGTGTTCTTCTTCACTTTCTTGCCACTTCTTGGTCTCTTCTTTCTTCTTACATTGCTAAAATGACAGTAGGTACAATTAAAGGGCATTGAAAAATGAAATCCCAGCTGAAGCTCCAGGCATATCCCTGGGATTCCTGCTGGATTATGTTACCACTGGATATGTTTTAGGGCAGAATAGCTCTGTTCTCTGCTTTTTCTGTGAGAGTGAACTATGCTTGCTCCAAGAAGCACTTTGAACAAGGAACAAGAAAACATCTAGCAAACTAGTTGGGGGAAGAAGTAGAATCCACCATGCCTTATTGTTGAATTCATCCTCGCGCTGCTCATTCTCTTTGTAGATTTGATAAAACTGAACATCTTAAAATGCTTTCTTTTACTGTGGAGTATGACCTTATTTTCTCTCTTCATTCTAGTTCCTGCTAGCTTTCCCTTGTTAATCTCCCTAATTGCTCACCATTTCCAGAACTTCTCATCTCTCCCACCACAGTCTCATGGTGCATTGTCATTGTTTCTCCCTGGTTGCCTCACAGATCCCAGTTGCCAGAATTCATATAAAAATAAAAGGGGGCACCTGGGTGGCTCAGATGGTTAAGCGTCTGCCTTCATCTTAGGTCATGATCTCCAGGTCCTGGATTGAGCCCCATGTAGGACTCTTGGCTCAATAGGGAGTCTGCTTCTCTGTCTGCCTCTCACTCTGCTCATGCTCTCTCTCTCTCTCTCTCGTATCTCTCTCTCTCTCTGTATCTCTCTGTCTCAAATGAATAAACAAAATCTTTAAAAACAAAGAAGCATTTATTGAGGCAATTTAGTATGTGTCAAGTACATTGTCTCATTTAATCCTCACGGATACTTTACACAGTAGATACTGTATTCATTAATGAAGAAGTAGGAGATTAGAGAGTTAAACAACTTGCCCAATGTTACACAGCTAGGAAATGGCAGAGTTGGGATTTAAATTCCGATTAGACTCCAAAGCTTTTAAAAGGATTTTGTTTTCAAATGCTGACAACTCAGTTTATCTCAGATATCAAAAGTGATGGCAGATCTTTATTTGTAGTAGCCATAGTAATTAAAGCTACCAATTTCGATGGTTTACCATGAGGGCTATATGCCAGACACTATGCTGAATACATTTAACTTGTAGTATCTCAGTTCTCAAAGTAATCTTTTGAGATTGTATTATGTTAACTTTATTTATTTTTTAAGATTTATTTATTTCAAAGAGAGTTGGGGAGGGGCAGAGGGAAAGAAGCAGACTTGCTGCTGAGCAGTGCATGGGCGGGACTGGTGGGGTGGGGGTGGGGGCTTGATCCCACCACCCTGAAATCATGATCTGAGCCAAAATCAAAAGTTGGACGCTCAACCAAGCCACCCAGGTGCCCTAGAATTCTTCCCTTTCTCAAATACGTATAGCACTTTTTTGTACAGGAATTTATATTAAAATTATTTATAAATATAATTATCTCTGTCATACTAGTCTGTGACCTTCAGATAGGAACTGCATCTGATTTTTTTTCACTTTTTATTTTGAAATAATTACAGTTTCATGAGAAGTTGCAAAATTAGTACAGAGTTGTGTTGTGTGCCTTATGCAGCTTCCTCAAAAAGTGACATCTTCTGTAGCCACAGTACAATATCAAAACCAGAAAGTTAATAGTACTATTAGTCCATGGGCCTTATTTAGTTTTTACCATGCATCTTTGATTTTTAGAAGAACAATGTAATATTGTAGACAGCACAAATTACAGAGAAGCCCAAAGAAGAAAGGAAATCATCCATAATAGCACCATCCATCAGGATGTAACTACCTTTAGCATATTGTCACAGATTTTACTTTGTACCTCTGACTGAATATCTGTTTTCATTTGTTTGCTTAATACAGTGGGACTATGTAAAATCTATTTCATAACCTTTAAAAATCTGTGCTTTTTAGTGGATTTAGAAACTGAATCATAAAGAGGATTGGTATTGGTATAAGGTAAAAATCCTGACAGCATATTCGGTGTAATCTTGATACCATTAAAAGGGATAGGATCACTGAAGAAGGTAGATCATTGTAGCTGGTGCTCAGCCCTTGAGCCAGGAAGAAGAAGGAAGTGTGATGCTCAGAGGTAGTCACTCTAAAGAAGAGGACAGGGCTGTCTGGTTGGCAGGCTTTTAGGAGACCACTGAGAGGTGGTGCTTGCTGGATAGATAGCCCTGCTGAAGCTGCATTCATTGCCTGAATTCAAGAAAAGTCAAGCAAGTCACTGGAAACAGGATAAGGTTAATGCGATAAGAGAGTAAATGGATAGCCAGCTCATCAGAAGACTCTAACTCATTTTCTGTCTCTAGGAGAGAAGCCTTTCCTTTGTGAAGCCCAAGGATGTGGCCGTTCCTTTGCTGAGTATTCTAGCCTGCGGAAACACTTGGTGGTTCACTCAGGTACTAGACGTGTTTCAGTCATTGATTGCAGGGAAGGTGGAGAACCAAAAGGGTGAAAGGGTGGGAGGGGGATGGTATAAAGAAATGTAGAAAGAAACAAAGTGTCCGACATAAAGTTTGCTCCTCCTCATGACAGAATCAGAAGTCAAGGCTCTTGATAATTGTATTAAAAGGATTATATAATCAAGGGGGGGGGACCTAATGGCTTTATTTTCAGCAGAGCCATTGATTGAGTTGTTTTCTAATCCAGAGCTTTTCTGAAGAGATCAGCAAATTTATTTGGCATTATGTTGGGTGCTTTATAAGTTACATCAGATATGGCCCATGGAGGTTACTCAAGAGCAGAGACTTGCCAAGGCAGAACGAACTCAGAGTGGAGAGAGATTCTAGAATGGAATAAAGTAATTGTTCAAATGGTTAGCTATGGGAAGTATAGGGCAGCCAGAACAGGGGGAGTGAAGAGAAGGAACTGGAAGTTATTTATGATGAGGACAGCAAAGCAATTCAATGGGAGCAAGGGAGTTGGAGAGGTGTAATCAATCAGGGATGTGAATTTCAGAGTTGAGTTCTTACCTGAAGACTATTTCTAAATAGAAAGTGGCAAACTGTTGTTTTGCTTGGCTTGTAGAGTGTTTTTATTTTATCTTAATTTTATTATATAAAATTATGTCAAACATACGTAAGAGTAGAGAAAATAAGGACATTTTCTTATATAACAACAGTGCTGTTACCATACCTTTCAGAATTAACAATTCCTTGGATTTATCTCATATCCAGTCCATGTTTTGTTTTTTTGCAGTTGTCTCAAAAATGTCTTTTATTTTTATTTATTTATTTATTTTTTTTATTTATGATAGAGAGAGAGAGAGAGGCAGAGACACAGGCAGAGGGAGAAGCAGGCTCCATGCACCGGGAGCCTGATGTGGGATTCGACCCCGGGTCTCCAGGATCGCGCCCTGGGCCAAAGGCAGGCGCCAAACCGCTGCGCCACCCAGGGATCCCTCAAAAATGTCTTTTAAAGTGGGTTTGTTTAAATCAGGATCCAATAAGGTTTAATGATTATATTATTTTAATTATTATACTTAGTAAGTCATCTTTAAATCTGTCTATACTCACTTTTTTTTCTGCTGTAAACTTATTGTACAACGTAGTTGGATTTTATAAAATGTCCCACATTCTAGATTTGCTGGTTTGCTTCCTTTTATATCATTTAACTTGTTCCCCTAGATTTCCTAAATGGAGGTAAGTCCTAAAAGCTTCAAATGTTCAAAGATTTTGCAAGGATGTTTTATAGATGGTCATATGTGTCTGATTTTGTATCATCAGGAGGGACACAGTGCTTGGCTATTGGAATTCATCAGTGGGTTCAGGTGGTTAACACTGTGATCTTCACATTATAAAGTTCCCTAGCACCTTTTGCTTTATGATTTCATTTCTGAGTGATGCCTGAATTGGTTATTTCATTAGGGTTGTAAAACAGTGGTTTTCTAATTCTTTCATTCTGTTCACATCAGCTGGAATTTTCTGTGTATAATAGGTCTCTTCTCTATCCCCTAGGGCTGTTTGGTAATTTGCACAGGAAAGGGAAGAAAAATGTGTGATCATTTTCTTTTCATTTCATTTAATTATTTTCAAAATAAGAAACCGGTGTTGTTCTTTCTTCTAGTGAATGCACGGGTTTCTATATAGTCACTGTATGTTAATCCATTATAGTTCTCTTTTAACAGCTTTTTTGATGTCTAGTGCATATACCTTAAAAATTCATGCATTGTAAGCATACAAATCAGTGATAGTATATAGAATTGTACAGTCATTGCCACAATCAAGTTTTAAAACACCTCTCACACCAGAAAGTTCCTTTGTGCCCTCTGGTTGTCAGTTCCTGCTCCTGCCCCCAGATCCAGGTTACTACTGCTCAGCTCTCTCCAAATAGGGTTTGCCTATTCTGGACAGTTTCTGGCCATTTCACTTAACTTTGGCCACCTCCTAATCCCCTGTAGGCACGTGTTTCTGACCCCAGCGCTAAGTGTGGCTATCCGAGCAGGTGGAAGGCAGATTGAGTTTTGGACTTGAGAACACAGAGGTTTTATATCTCCTCTGTAAAACCTGGCTACAGGTTACTGTGTAGAAGAACTGCCGGATTAAAGGCTGACAACTGTGAGACTGGTGGCAGGATATATAATAAGGGGGTATTATGAACCCAGGATTGGAATCCTTGAGGATGGTACATGTTCTGGAGGTCCATGGAAAACTATATCTGGAAATGGAAGGAAATATTCTATGTGGCTGCTATGATCTGCTACCAAAGAGGTGAAGACAGCAGCACAGTGGGTCTGGAAAGGATAGGGGTTGGGAGCAATGAGTGTGCTAAGCTATCCTCGTGAACTCTCCCTGCCTTCCCTGGTGGATATAGGTTTTGAGGCTAGGGATCTCCAAGGCTGGGTAGAGAATAGGAGAAGGAAAAGCCTCTTCTCATTATCTGAGCTTCTCTGTCTAGGTCTTGAGTCCATTTTCTTGCTGTCAGAATGTACCCTGTTTTTTTGGCTATCCTCTCTTAACCTGCTCTCTGTTTCAGGAGAGAAGCCTCATCAGTGTCAGGTCTGTGGGAAGACCTTCTCTCAGAGTGGGAGTAGGAATGTGCACATGAGAAAGCATCACTTGCAGCTGGGAGCAGCTGGGAGTCAAGAGCAGGAGCAAACTGGTGAGGAGAGAGGGTGGAGTGGAGGGTTCTACCTTCTGGGCTCAAATAGCCAAATAACTGGCCTATCTGGTTATTTGGAAATTTTCAGATTCTGTGCTGGGGAGTGAGACCTGGTCTCATTTGATGGACTAGTGGTTTCCAAATGTAGCCATACAATAAAGTGTGTGAGCTTTTAAAAACATATATTTGTATTGCTTGTCCACCCCTCACCCCCAAATAAAACAAAACAGTAAGTCTGATAAATGAGATTATTTGGGAGTAAGATCCCAGAATCTGTAGTTTTGAAGCTTCCCTAGCGAGTTTGATGGTAAATAGTGCTGATCCATGAACGAGCATTTGAGTATTACTGTGATAAAGATTTCTATAAGACAAAAGTTTAAACATTTTTTTACCTATCAGTCATGATTCCCTTTTTACCTTCACTTAAATTTGGTAACTCATTTTTATTATTGTATTTCCATGTCTAACTTTAATCAGTTATTTCATTGCAAATACTCCTTTCCAAGGATGCATCTGTCCCATTGCCTATATTAATTCTCTGCCTGTTGATCACAGGCAAGGATATTTATCTGTGAGGCTCCACTCTTCCCTTCTAGGTTTATTCTTGCTCCCTAAAAGTAGATAGCATCCAAGATACAAATTAACTTCCAGTTCTGAGAGGAAAGGCCAGCTTCCTGTGAAGGAAAACAGGAACCCGGCACAGCCTTGCCTGCTGCATGTCTCTCACATCCTGTTCTCTGTGCAGCTGAGCCACTCATGGGCACTAGTTTGCTTGAAGAGGCCTCAGTAACCAGTAAAAACCTGGTGCCTATGAATTCCCAGCCCAGCCTTGGTGGAGAGTCCTTGAATCTACCAAATACCAATTCTATCCTAGGAGTTGATGATGGTAAGACTTTCAACTCTCCTTTATTTGGGGATAATGGGCTGCAACTAGGGACTAAGGAATGGGATTGTCTCCAAAATGGAGGTTTTCATTAATTTCATTTCTTGTGAGTAGCTGTGGTATGATTGAGTGGCATTTGTGTTGTCTCTGGGATGTATAAGTGAATCTGTTAAAAAAAATATTTTTTTTATTTTGTTGAACAGATGATGTAACAAAAGAATAAAGAGAAAAAATTTTAAGAAAATTATCCATAATCCTAGCATCCTAGCCCAACTATTTCTATCTTTCCTGTTGCAGTTATGGAAGAACTTAACTTTTAAAACATTTAAACAGAACATAACCAGGTTTTACAGAGGAGATATAAAGCAATTTCTCCATACCTTCAAAAGCCATATCTTCTGGAGAAAAGAAAGGGCTCTCTAGGAAACAGTTGCTCCTCTCTGGTATAGAAATTTCACCCAAGTTACACAGGCCAGGCCCTCTTCTCTGAAAAACTTAACAGGTGAGGTCAGCATGCATTTATTCAGTGCCTACTGTGTGCCTGGCACCATGGGAAAGATAAAAGTAGAAAACAGGGACCTTAAAATGTAGTTGAGAAATCAAAACTTAAATATGGGAAATGAGAGTGAATAGAAGATAGCATATAAGTAAATGTTAAATTACACAGTACAGTCTGGAAGACCAGTATATGTTGAAAGCCCCATAAAAGAAACTTTGTAATTTATTAGAGGCCTAAGTAGTTTATGTATAAACTGTCCAAAAGATTTTGATGGTGATCCCACTGGTGAAGTCCCAGATCCTGTGTTTGAGTTACTCGTATCCCACTCGGGCAGTTTTGTGTATCAGTGACCGTGTTTGTGTAACTTCTGTGTGGAGCCTACAAGGCCCCGAGTCTGCTTCCACAACAAGCCTCCTTGCTTTCGTCATGTGATACTAGCAGATAGTTGAAGCATGAGACACAGAAATTGCATGGAACTGCTTTGCCATTCTTAAGGAAGAAAGTCTCAAGGGAGGAAGGGACACCGGTTAGGAACTTTGAAGCCCGATTTAAATTCTTAACTTCTGCACAGTGTGCTGTTTATATTGTTGGTGGCCGCGTTAAGGGTTGGCTGTACTCCCCTGATTTGCCTGCCCAAGCAGCTTTTGCCCTGTTCCATGCACGGCTAATCCAGCTAACAGTGCTAAAGCCACACTACTACAAATTGGTATATTGAAAAACGGTCAACTCTTATATATCAAAATTTCTTGCCTTTTCTTCCCATCCCCCTTTTGTAGTACTTTCCAGATTCACTGGTAATGATTATTAGACAGGAATTAATTTGGAAGAAGTATAGGAATACGGGTTTTCCAGTGAACAGTTTTTAGTGTTCTTAATGAGAGACTTGATAATGCAGGTAGGAGTATCTGTGGATTCACTTTTAATTGAAGCATTTTCTGCCATTTCAGAGGTGCTTGCTGAAGGATCCCCACGTCCTCTGTCTTCAGTGCCTGATGTGACACATCACTTGGTGGCCATGCAGTCAGGGAGGCAGTCATATGAAGTTTCTGTCTTAACTGCTGTAAATCCACAGGAGGTAAATCTATCTCTTGCCCTTACTTTGTTTCTGTGCAGACTAATGTGGACGGTGGTTGGGAATCTAGTTTAGAAGATCTGAAAATTACTCCAATTTCCCTTTCCTGGAAACTTAGACTAGAATATCTTACTTTAAGCTAAGCATGGGTCCAGCTTAACTTAAGCTTGATTGTTAGGGTCTCCTGGATTGGGAGACTGGTCCCTCATCGGCTGGGTCTCTCAGCTTTAATTTCCTTTATATACATACCTTACTGAATGATATCTGCTCCTACTGTTCTCTGCCTATGACACGAGGATACTGCTTTTATTTTAGAAAGAAAATAATATCCTGGACCAAGTGGTCCTTGAGCAAAAAAGATAGTGACAAAATCATTGAAAATAATCATTGTTCATTTTGTTAGGGTCGTATGTCTGAGAGATACCAGGCTGAACCAACTGGGTATATATAGGAATGTGTTCACTTGCTTATGGAATGAGAACCAGCATCTAAATCAGAGAAAGGTTTTAGGTTGACTCTAAGCATTCCCAACTCTACAGTCTTGGCTATAACCTAGAAAACAGAATGAAAGCTAGCTAGGCTTCTAGAATTTTTGGGTATTTTATTGACTTGTCCTGGGAGTAGATAACTTCATGAGCTCATTTCATATGCATAAACTTTTGCCAAAACCCATTTATCCCAGATGCCTTTGTATTTTAGGATCTCTTACAGTGCTCTCCTGTCTTCTCCCGTTTTTTCATTATAACCTGAAACCACAAAATCAGCTCTTCCAGGATTCAGATGACCGCATCCTATGTTGAATATTCTGGATTATTCTGTAAGATTCCTGGTGATGCCCAGGATCTTAGGGCTCTGGACATGCATGTTAATGATTCTGCCAGAACCTTTCCTCATATTCATTGTTGTGACCCATTGTCTGAGTCTTGCTTATATTATATTGAAGGTTTTGTTTTTGCTTTTGGTATCATTGGTTCTTTGCTAAGTCACCTTCTTCTGGCTACTGCTTTGGAACATACCTCACCAATGAAAGCTTCCTTTATTATTTCCTCTCTTCACTTACGTATTTTAAAATATTTATTACGAAAGTTTTCCAGGCAGCCCAGGTGGCTCAGCGGTTTAGTGCCTCCTTCCACCCAGGGCGTGATCCTGGAGACCTGGGATCGAGTCCCACATCGGGCTCCTGGTGTGGAGCCTGCTTCTCCCTCTGCCTGTGTCTCTGCCTCTCTCTCTCTCTCTGTCTCTCATGAATAAATGAATAAATCTTTTAAAAAAAAAAAGTTTTCCAGCAGTGTAGTGAGAAAGAGTATAGTGTAATGAACTCCTTTTTTTTTTTTTTAATTTTTATTTATTTTATGATAGTCACATAGAGAGAGAGAAAGAGGCAGAGACATAGGCAGAGGGAGAAGCAGGCTCCATGCACCGGGAGCCCGACGTGGGACTCGATCCGGGGTCTCCAGAATCGCGCCCTGGGCCAAAGGCAGGCGCCAAACCGCTGCACCACTCAGGGATCCCCTAGTGTAATGAACTCCTGTACCTATCCCCCAACTTCAGCAGTTAACTTTCTGCTCTTAGTTTACCTCTTCCTGCCTACTTATTTTTTTTTTTTAAGATTTTATTTATTTATTCATGAGAGACAGAGAGAGGCAGAGACACAGGCAGAGGGAGAAGCAGGCTCCATGCAGGGATCCTGACGTGGGACTCGATTCCAGGTCTCCAGGATCAGGCCCTGGACTGAAGGCGGCTCTAAACCCCTGAGCCACCTGGGCTGTCCTTTCCTGCCTACTTCTTGTTGCTGTTCTCTTTTTGCTGGAGTATTTAAAAGCAAATCACAGACATACCATTTCACTTGTAGATATTTCAGCATATACCTGTAACACGTTTTTTCATAGCTATTGTATCTTTATCATACCCAACAAAATTAGCAATCATTTATTGATATCCTTGAATACTTATTAGCCTGTGTTCCTTTTTTTTCCTCAAAATGTCTTTTAATGGTTGATTGGTTTATTTGGGGGGTTGATTGGTTTAAATTAGGATTCAAACAAGGCAGGTTCACTGTAAAACAAGACAGGTTCACTGTATTTGGTTAATAATTCTCTTAATTCTCTTTTATCTCTAATAGTCTTCCCCACCCCCCATATCCCCACTGCCGTTTTTTTCAGAATGACTATCTAAGGAACAAGAATTTCCCAGGTTCTAGTTTTGGCTGATTTATTCCCTTTTTTTTTTTTAATCTATTTATTCATGAGAGAGACACACAGAAAGAGGCAGAGACACAGACAGAGGGAGAAACAGGCTCCATGCAGGGAGCCTGATGTGGGACTCGATCTCGGGACCCCAGGATCACACTGGGCTGAAGGTGGCGCTAAACCGCTGAGCCACCCAGGGATCCCTGATTCCTTTTTTTGTTTAATATATTTCTCTATCAAAAAAAAAAAAATATATATATATATCCACAGATTTCCTAAAAACTGCTAGTTAGGAGCTTAGAGTCATCTTTATGTTTTTTTGCCTTGGCAAGAATATTCTTTTTTTTTTTTTTTATGGATTTTATTTATTTATTCATGAGAGAGAGAGAGAGAGGCAGAGACACAGGCAGAGGGAGAAGCAGTCTCCATGCAGGGAGCCTGACTTGGGACTCGATCCCGGGTCTCCAGGATCACTTCCTGGACCGAAGGTGGCTCTAAACCCCTGAGCCACCTGGGCTGCCCTTGGCAAGAGTATTCTTTAGGTATACTCTTGCTTTCTGTTAACAGCTCACAGCAGACATGATGTTTAGTTATATCTCTCTTACTGAGCTTAATGATTGACCAGTAGGTTACATAAAATTTTGGCAAACGTTACTGATCATGGCCTAGATCAATTTTTTTTTATTAAGGCTTGCAAAATGGTGATATCCTAATTCCTTTTCTTTCTGCTTTTATGAACTGTGATTCTTCTTTAAAACAAAACAAAACAAAACAACTTTCTTTCATCAACTATTGGATTACTCTGAAACAGTCCAGAAAAATCATCTCCTTTTTTACCTAGTGGAAATTATTATCCTGACATAACCAATCCACAACACTCAACCTTTTCCTTTTTATATTTGAAACCTTGAAGCTTTTTTTTTTCCTGTGCTCAATTCCTCAGATAAATGCCATGTAGTTAACAGATACTACATCCCTAATGTGTGCAAGGCCCTCTGTTGGGTACTAAACAGTAATAAACAAAGTACAGTCTTTGCTTCAAAGAGCCTACAGTCAGACTTTGGACCTCTGCCTTTTACAGCTGTGCAAAATGGTCCCCTGGAGTTGTGCCTTACAAAGAGAATGGAAAGGGTGAATTGAGAGTTTAAATTGAGACCTGAGGGATGAATGGCAATTATCTTGATGGATATGTGGGAGGGATTAGAAGAAAATAACAAGCATAAAAGTAGCAATGTGTACAAGGGCAGAAGGTGAGGGAGTAGGGAACCACCATGGAACCACAGAATGTTGAGTAGAATAATTTGGAATGTGAAATGGAAAGTGAGGGCAGGAAAGAAAAGCTGGTTTCTCTCTTGAAGGGCCTTCAAGGACATGATCGTATCCTGGGGGCAGGCAGTAGGGAGCCATGCATGGTTTAAGTTGCGTAACGACATGGTTAGATTTGTATGTGTGAAAAGTCCAGTAATGGCACATTTGTTTCCCTTGGACCTACGCATGTGGGTCTTGGAATTGGCTTCAGAGTGTCCTTGTTTGGGTGATGCTTACTCACAGGCTCAGACAGACATGATACCGCTGACCACCTATAAAAAACAAAAGAAAACTCGACCTTCATCCCAGGAGGACACTAAGGGCATAAGCACCCAGTTTCATGATGGGAGCTCCAGACACTTAATAGAAAAATATTAACAACACAAAGGGGCAAGTGGTGTCAGTAGTGTAGCTGAAAATCCTAGACGATCACTTCTCCCTCATGGGTCGTCACATATTTACAAACACACCTGTGAGCCTCACTTCTGTGTTTCCTTCACTATTAACTGTTATTTTCCTCTTATCACAGGCATTCCCACTACTCATCCCTCCTTTATCACGGCAGGCCTACCACATCCTCTGATATCTTCATTTTTAAACCTACAAACCCCTTAAGACTCCAGGTTTAGTCCTCTTCCTCATCCAAGCTCCTGGTTCTAACTGACCTTTCAGTGACTGAGGAATGTTGATTCCTTAGGGATTCACAGATAGAAGGATGTTTGTAATCCTTAAACCAACACATATCCATTTCAAATTCTGTTTTTGGAGATAATCACACATTGTAGATCAAACCTGTAAGAATCTACTGGTGCACTTCTACTTGGACTCCTGTAAATATGCTCTAAAATAAACTTACCAAGAATATCAGATAATAACCAAACACGTATCAGAAATTATCATGGGAGGGGCTCCTGGCTGGCTTAGTCAGTAGAGTATGGGACTCTGATCTCGGGGTGGTAGGTTCAAGCCCCATGTTGGGCATGGATATTACTTAATAAATAAATGACTCACACTTAAAAAAAGACTATCCTCTTAAAAAATGAAAAGAAATTATCGTGGGAAATATATCAAAACTACATCTTATTCAGATGGTTCAGATTGGACAGTTTTTGTCTTCCCCTCAGTGTTACCCAGTCTCCTGCACAACAGACCAAGGACTCTTCGTTTAGGCCCTGCTGGTAGCCCAGGGCTTTTGGTCCTCTGCTGGCTAAAAGACCTCCCAAGTGGGGTTCTGTAGTCACATTAAGCTCACATTGTTGAACTCAGGAACCAGTAGAAATGATTGCCAGCTAGCCCTGAAGATACCAGAATTTGTCCTCAAAAAGAGGAAAACAAATTGCAAAATTCTTGAAGATTTCTCATGAAATGCCATTGCTAAATTTGAATGCAAACATCTGAATCTTGATCTATATTAAAAAGACACCATTCTTGCATCCCCACCACAGCATCAGTTGAAATTTATGGTTTCTTTAAATTTCTTTATATTCCATATTATTAAATTCCATATAAATTACCTTCATCCAAATTGAGATCACCACAATAAATATATTTTCAGCCTAAGACTTTATCTGGTTATATTTTACTAAGCCACTTTTTTTATCCTGAACTTCACTGTTATTCCCATCTCATTCTCATAATAAAATGGAACCCGAGTTCATCAGTTATTATAGAACTGCCTTTCAACAGAAGTTGAGTGTGGAGTAGAAAGTCCACTTTTTCAGCTGCTACCCTCTCGGAGTCTCAAGCTTATCTCCCCTCATCATAGGAAAGGCATCCTTTTAAGCCCTGGGAATCCCTGGATTCCCTATAAGTGGCTTCTAGCCCTCATGCAGAACTCACTGGAAATAGCTGCCCATTCCTCTTCTACTTGAGCATCCTATCTGTATTTGGACTAACACTGACGTAAGGTTTTTGCTTTCACCATTTCTGATGTATCTGTAAGTTCTAGATGCCTCCGTCATTGGCTGGTCAGTACCCGACAAGACAATAATTTGGCTTATGGACTCAGGATATTTTATTGCCATAGTGAAAATGCCAGCATTATGAAGTGGCCAGAATGCTGTTCCAAGGCCAGGATATGAAAGAGATACATCTGTTTACGTGTGTCTTCTGCTTTGGAACTAGATCTACTTGACTCACCCCTGCTGTGCCTTCCCCATTTCCGCTCATAAACCTTTTCCTTTGTATGAATTATTTTTCCTGTTATTCAGTGGCAGCCTACTGCAGACTTGGTTTTAATCTATTACAGTTACTAAACCAAGGAGAATTAACTGAAAGACGGACATGAGCATGGGTACCACCTCCTGGAAGAGCAGCTCTATCTGATCCTGGAGTGCACATAGTGGGAACAAGACGCTTATGGCTCGTAATCTGCCAGAACCAAAATGAATCTGTGAAGGACAGGACCCCACTTTTGCCTCTGTTCATCTTCTCTGACACAGAAGATGAATGTAGGAGAGCTTCTCTTCAAACTACATCTGATCCAGACAAGGAAGAAAGCAGTGAATGTGGGCTGGGTAACTGTACCTACCTCTCTTCCCACTACAAAATTTTGGGATGGACTTCTCCCAAAAGGGAATTTGATTACGTGTTGGCTGAAATTTCTTCAGTGTAACTGTTGAGAAGGGATTTTCATTTGAAGAATTTGCATCCCAGACTCAGCTGGCTTTTCACCAGGATGAACTAAATCCTGCCACCAACCATAAAACTTCACCAAGAAGTTGAGCTTTCAAGATGCCTTGTTGCTTTGGAGAAGGGAGTGATGTCAATTCTATTGTGGCATTTTCCCTTTAGCAACCTGAGTAAGAGACTCTCTGCCACTGGGCTGCAAAAAAAATAAATTACTTGAATCCCTACTTGGCCCGGGCTGAGGTACTATCTTGTCATATCCACCTCTACTTGGTTATTTTGCTTTGTTTATGGAATATACAGTAGCATGTTAAAAGGATTTTGTTTTTTTGAAAGTTAAATATCACATGATTCAGACCTTCAGTTGTTTTCCCTTTAAATAAACAAGACAGCCCAGTCAGTTCTTTGACTCCTTGTTTTGGACAAAATTTGTTTTCTTAAAGAGGAGAGTAATATAATAGTTAAGGCTTTCCCTTTAAGAGAGGGCACTGATTTACCCTTTGGATGCAGATAAAACTGAGGCTAGGAGTTTTGGGGAACAGGACAGGAGCATCTTTATCTCTAACTAGCAAACCTAGAGTAGTTATTGTAGTACTGCTGTTATCAACAGAAAGGACCCATGTCTGAGTCTGGAAAAATGGCAATAATAGATACTTTTGAATTTTTCCCAGAAAGTTAAAAAAAAACCCATGAGAAATGTGCTTCTGTTAAGAGTAGGCACTCTTCCTATCATCCTGTCTCTACAGCTGATAAGGAGTATCTGATTATCATTGGTGAGAAGAAAAGTGTTCCAAAGATCACTTACTAATAGAAAATCGTGTCTGTCAAGAGAATTTTCACTTTTATTTAAAATGATCCTCATGGGGATATATACATACCATGCACACAGTGGCATATTCTAAGCAGATAACAGGAAAGAATTAACTGCTGTTTTAAATAAATATAGTTCTTAATTTGTTAATGACATGCAATAATCATCCTCTGTTATGTAGATTGAGTTCATATCAATTTCTTGTATTCTTAAAATTGCCAGTTTTTATTTCCTACAGGCTTACTTTTATACTAGAGCAGTGGTTCTTAATTGGGAACATTTTTGCCTGACCCATGCTCCACATGTAGCAATATCTAGAGACATTTTTTGTTTGTCACAACTGGAGAGAAGGAGTTACTGGCATCTAGTGAGTAGAAGCCAGGGATGCTGCTAAACATCCTACATCCATGTACAGGATAGCTCCCTCTGCCAGCACCCACGCAGACTCATCTGGCCCAAAATGTCAATAGTACTGAAGCTGAGAAACCATGTACTAGAAGCTGCAAGCTTGTCATCCTGCAGGTGTTTTGTTAACTCCCACACAGTATTTCTAAGTAATTTTTAAATTAGTTGCCAGTATGCAAATTTCTGGCTTCTGTTGAAAACTTGGTTGATCTGGCAATTCTGGGCCTGTGTTGTAGCAGAGACTCCAGTCTCTACTGTCTCCTACTATCTTATACTCAGCCCAAGTGATCCATTTGTTTCCTCATTAGCCCCTTGTAGGTATTTGGGCTTGTGTCCTTTTTTTAAAAGTAGGCACAAAGCTAGAATGCTTAACTCAGCTCTGATCCCTCTGTCCTGAGGTTTTCTACTTTGATTTACTTAAACCATTCCTTGTTTGTTATCTGCTTTTAACCCCCCTAGAACTTCTCTTTTTCCCCCTTCTCCAAGAGTAGCCATTGACTCAGAAGCCAAGTTTTGCCTGCCCTGACTCAACCCCAAGTCAGCTGGTTAATATTGAAAACAGTAATTTTAAGTGTTAATGATTAAACAAGTGATTTGAAATTATTTAGCAACTCATAAGACAGCTCTTCCAGTTCTTTCTTGGGGCTTGTAGGCTGTTGTAGAGATTCTTCTAAATCCTGCTGTAGATTTCTGGTGCTGAGTTTTGTAGTTTCATGGGTGCTACAGAATAAATTAAAGCATTATGAAATAAAATGTTTTTAATTAAAGCATTATGTAAGGCTTAAGGATGGTTTCAACATTTTCATTATTTTATATGTGTGTAAAGGGAAATTTCTAGGTGGAAAACTGGGATAGGAATTAAGAGAGGGACCATTAGGATTTAAGAAATAAAGTTGAGAATAATGGTGATAACTATGCTTTTCTCACCTTTACTTACATACCAGTGGAGGGGTGGTGCTATGAGTTAACTTTTTTAAAGAGTGCTAGATTTTAAAAACCATAGTGACCATGGGGGGGGGAAGGCTTGGATTGTTTAGGAGTTTATAGCTTTTATTGTGGCTCTGTAGAGATTTTTACCTTCAGTTTCCAAACAAAATAAAAAGTGCTAGAAAAATATTTTTATCATTTTATAGTAAATAAAAATACACATTGGGGCGCCTGGGTGGGTCAGTCAGTTAAGTATCCGACTATTAACCTTAGCTTGTGTCTCGGTCTCAGGGTCATGAGTTCAAGCCCCCCATTGGTTCCATGCTGGGTGTGGAGCCTACTTAAAAAAAAATACATATGCATACACACATGCATGCGTGCACACACAAGTTTGTTTTTCAAAAGTGAAGTGGAAATATTCTTGACTGATGGTTCTAGAACTAGAATTAGAAAAATGATCAGTTTCAAATTGAAGGAATCTAAATATACAATGGTTAAATTTTATTCACAATTGCACTATTCTACCAATTTAAATGTGTTGGAGATCTCTGGATTAGTATTCTATAAATACAAAATTGTGATCTCAAAATATATGAGTGGCTGTCCTAAAGGTCCCTCCCAGTGGCATTACTAGGGATGGCAATTTGAGAGCTGCAGGATAACAAGGAGCATCTGAGATTACCTGGGACAGTCACGGACTTCTGATTGCTGCTTCCATTGTACATCCTGGGTGCCCTGACCCTTGTTCTTCACAAAGTCTTCATCCAGCCCAGCCTGCTTCAGGGTGTCTCGATACCGTTGTTCTGCTGCTTTCCTGGCAAGGTCCTGTGGAATGGAAATTAATCTGCTGTAGCTGTCTTGTGAATTACCAGGTAATTTTAAATCACTTGCTTAATCTGTAAATGTCTAAATTTGCCTCCTGCCCCAACCTCCCATTAGTGATGGGCACAGTTGTGCATGAAAATTTCTTAGAGCCTTTTTCAAAGCCTTAAAGTACATAGGTACTACCTGAAAATCTTGTTATTAATGTAATTCCCATTTGGTAGGTCTCAGATAAGGCTCACAAAGCTGTATATCAAACACTCCTGGAGATGCCAACTATTGATTTGGGAGCCACACCTTTGAGAAGCAAGGATTTAGATTTTTGGAAGACCAAGTAAGACTCAGATGAAAAAAAAAAAAAATGGACTTAAAAACATTTTAAGGGATCCCTGGGTGGCTCAGCGGTTTAGCGCCACCTTCGGTCCAGGGCATGATCCTGGAGACCCGGGATTGAGTCCCACGTTGGGCTCCCTGCATGGAGCCTACTTCTCCCTCTGCCTGTGTCTCTGCCTCTCTCTCTTTGTCTCTCATGAGTAAACAAAATAAAATCTTAAAAAAAAAAAAAAACACTAAAATATAAAAAAAAATCACTAAAATATAACAGGAAATAAACTGCACTAGAACACTCTTAACAGAATAGGTGGTCTGCATGTGGGCCAGAAAAAGTTATTTTTTTTTTGTTTGTTTTAAGCAAAATCACATAGAACACTTTGTATTTTTCCTAAAGTGATCAAAGATCTGTTGAAATCTAAGAGTGAGCTTTGCTTGAAAAAACTAACATGAAGAAGAAAGGTCATTGTGAGATTTTGAATAATGCAAGTTGCTAACTAAATCCAAGACTGTGCAGTGCGTGCACATGTGTGTGAATGTGTGTGTGGTGTGGTATGTATGGGGGTGGGAGGAGTGGACTCTTCCCAAATACCTAAATAACAAACTGGCTGTAAAATGGAGATAACGTTCAGCAGTTGGAATCAGGTCACTAGGAACCGCCAACTTTTGTCTGAAACTGGAGAAAAGAGGGATCTACAGAGCCTGATACCACCCAGAAACTAGCGATGGTGGCCTTTCTAAGGCTGTTCAGATAGCTCCACAGTTTCTTTAGGGAGAGGAGATCTCAACTGGGTCCAACTTCCCCTAAACGCCTAGAGAACATCTTAAAATGATTCTTCCATCCTGAAAGCCACTTAATCTGAAAAGGGCTTTCTGGGGTACTTGTGAGCATCCCAATGTCTGGAGGCCCATAAACTTGCCACAGTTCTAGAGGCTGGGAATGTCCGGGGTACCAGCACGGCTGATGATAAGAGATGATGTTAATGAGTTCAAGATCTCACTACCACAGCCAAACTGTCGCTGTGCATGTGGGATCTCACCCTCCCCGTGATTAACACTGAAAGGACTGCAGTGGACACTCCAGGAGCTGAAATACTTACAGATGCCCCCTGTGTCCAGTCTGGGACGAAATCAGTCCAAGCAGTGTTCACCACTGCACTGCTTAATTGGGGGAAAAATGGTGGTTAATAAAATAGGTGCAATTTAGAATCTTTCTGAGCCTCAAGGAAATGTTTACTACCCAGGTTAAACCGTTGCATCATTTCTAAGAGCCCTTTCATCCTGAAGGAAAATGAATGATGGTTTAGTTTTACCTTGGTAACTTGTTCAAAGAGATAGGGCCTTGTTTGTATTCTCTTCTTCATTTCTTCCAATTCTTTCTTATACTCTTTTGCTCTTTTACGGTCATTGTTCCTGGAATTAACAAGATTTTTAGAATGAATTCTGTCTTTTTCCTATCTGGAATACCCTTCACTCCCAATTAGGCATAGTAATTCCCAAGGACATTGTAAATTCCCAACTGTGCCTAGCAAAACCCTTGATTGTGTGCAATTACAGGAGTCTTACTCTAATAACTCCATTTTGCCATTTTTTAATGCCAATGATCTGTTGGATCCCCAAATAGGCACCTTTTGACATATGGAGGACACTGACCGATTCTCTTTCAGCTTTGCTTTGAACACCTCCTCCAGGCTTTTATGGGGATCCATGGCTTTTGCACGCAAGGTCACAGATTTAGACATGGCTTGACACTTCTTTTTGTGCATCTCTAACCACTGAGTACTCTCATCTGCTTTGTCCTTTTTTTCAAGTGAACTTCTAAAGAGAGGAGGCAAAAAACATACAGATGACCGACTGACTTGACTATATTTAAAAGCAACCGTGGTAACCTCTCTGGAAAGTGAAATGGTGTTTTCTATGAAGGGGTGATTAACCATAGTGACATTTCGGAAAGAATAGGATTCAGAGATTGGCAGATGAAGCTTTCTCAGTACTATGGACACAGTGATTTTCTGCTCTAGGAGAAGTTCATTAATTGAACTGAAAAACCATAGGAATTAAAATATCCTTACACTCACCTGTCTAGCCTGAGAACAAAATGATATTTAGAGCTACCATTTGCTCAGCTACTTACTCTGAACCAAAAGCAGAAAGGAATCAAGTGCTTTATATCCATTATCTTCATAACTGCTCTACGAGGTAAGAACTGTAAGCCGCTCTTTTTATAGGCAATGAGATCCAGATTCAGAGAGGGTAAGCCACTTACTCAAAGCTACCCAGCATGCCAGTGGAAAAGCCAAGTTAGAACCGGATGTCCTGACTCCCAAGCATCTGCCCTTGACCACCATGCTGTGAACGGTGAGCTGGAAGGTACCTTTGAGAATGCAAATCTGCATTTTCACAGAGAACTGAAAATAGGCCTCTTTCCAGGCACAATTTGGGGCTAACTTACATTTAGTTTGGGTATCATTTGACAAAGTACTATGGAGAGGTCAAAAGAAAAAACAGTCAAGACTTTTGCATTTGGATATTTATATTCAGATGAACAGATCAGGAAGGAATGCATGAAAGTTGAGTCTGCTATTATATCAAACTCCCGTTGTTGGGAAGCAGATTTGGACATCCCCCGGAGGGGGACCAGCTTCTGGCTCATCAGGCCCACCTTACTGGGACCTCAGGATACTGATACATTCAGCTTTCATTTAGTAGCTCTAAGAAATTTGAGGAAGAAGGGAGTATCTCTTGGATCCTAAATACATTTCTGCATCCCTGCTGAAGGTCCTAAAGGGCCAAGGAGGTCCCGTGTACTCCTCCGTGGGCCCCACAGGAAAGCACTAAGATGCCAGGTCTCTCCCAGAGCTCAGCTGCCTGTTAATACCATGACCTTTCCTGCTGACTTCAGCTCAGAAGTCAAGTGGAGGAATCTTGCTGGGGTGCTGGCTTGAGGAGAACAATACCATGACAGAGTCAGTCAGTTAAAGAATTAAAAAGTAAGGAGCCTCCTGCTTCTCAGCTGACTTCTGATAGTTCCCCAAGGTGATCTCAGAGGATCTCAAATCTGTGCGGGGGACAAAGATGCCTTCTCTTTGTGACCGGGTCAGCTACCTGCCATCATGCTTCTCTGAATTCCTGTTCTTGATGGCTTCCTCTTTCATCTGTGGGTCCTCACCCATGTTGTCCTCTCTGGAACCTTCTTTCTTTCCAGCCTTTGGCTAATTCCTCATTCTCCAGAGACCTATTAAAGAGACCCCTGCCCCAGGCTGTCCAGTACCCCCAAGGTTCTCTGTTCCCCCACCACTGTACTACTTGCAAAATATGGTAACTTCTTTGCTTTTCTGCACTTCACACTTGATTTTAAACCATAGGTTCCATAAGGTATCTCCAGCCTTAAACTGTGACTGGCATAGAGTAAGTTCCCCATGAATTATTTGCTGAGTGATGGCCAAATGTTCCCCGGCACTACGTGTGGAGGGTTGTATGTATTCTGTCCCGATCAGAGAGTTCCCTTCCACCCCTATAGGTCTGTCTGATAACAGGAGAGGGGGCCCAGAAGGATGATGGGTTTTAGCATCGAGGTCAAGATCCAAGCACCGACCACTGATCGTGATCCTGGGGCAAGAACTCAAGCCTGACCACTCACCTGACTGCAGATTCCCTCTTCCTGGTGGCATCTGTGATGTGCACTGGGAGGGTGTTGGCAGAGAGGGAAGCAAGGCCACTCAGAGACCGACTCCTTGGCAGGGGTGTGGCTGGTGGCTGTGGAGAGTCCTGGAAAAAATGAAGGCTGGTATTGATGGGACAACAGAGTGTGATTAGTTTCTATTATAACTAGGATTCAATTTCAATGAAAGACTAGTCAGACAAGAATCTTTTTTCCCCCTGGGATTATGGAAAGATTAATGAGTTCTCAAGTTTATTAGCAGGCCAAGAGTTGGATATGAATCCTGAAGTTTTAAAATCAGAAGAGACGGGCTCTTTAGAATTGATAGAGGGACATGAGCAATTGATCCCTACTCCCTACTTTCTAGCTGCTTTGACTTATTTCTGCAAAATCCCTCTAGAAAAGTTCCCTCTAGGAAGGCAAGGCAGGCAAGATTCTTATGGTCCTAAGTTTATAGGAATTGAGCTCACAACTGAGCCAGTGTTTAAAAAAAAGAAAATTAAAAAAATGTCATGAGAAATGCCTTCGGTTGAGACCTGGCCTGTATTCTGGGTCCCAGGCCCTGAGCCTCCTGCAGCTGCCTGGGCTCTCACCCTCCTCCCTCCGGACGGAGCGGTGTCACAGGGCCGCTGAGCTCGACGCAGGCTGCCGGTTCTCAGCAAGAAAGGCTTGTTGCACGTCACCTCTCTGGTGTCCCTTCTCTTGGCAGCCCTTCTCTGGAAGGCCTTGTAAAGGGCTTCGTAGTCAGGGACGGCGGGATTCACACGAGGCTGGAATCCAAAGTCAGTCTGCAGAAACCCAAGCTTTTCCTTCTGGGTTCGGGCAGCTGTGCGAAGCTGTGGGTCAGCCCGGCTGCCTGAGGAGGCGACCGGGGAGGAGGCCGTCTGGAGCATGTCTAGGGCTCTCATCTGGATGCGAATTTTCCTGAGGAGTTCAGCTTCTGTGGAGAAAAAGTCAGGGTGGTGACAGGTGAGAGGGGACCCCGCCTCATACCTAAAGGTTTGGAGAATGTTCCCTTTCACACACTAGAACTAGTGTGCTGGGCTGACTGACAGCTTTACAGGAATTTTGTGAACCAGGTGGCATCACACGGGAAGCTCTACCCTGGCCGGGAGAGGTAGGCCACGGAAAGTGGCAAACACTACAGATCTGCTTGCTTTTCCTTTTCTGGAGAGCTCGTTCACAAACACTGGCCGGGACACTGCTGCCAGGTGCCCAGAGCCCGTGCCTCCTGAGCCTTTCTGCACTTCTCCTTCGAGGCCGAGCTGGAGGGGCCCACCCTGGGCCCAGGGAAGTCCCCACCAGCCACCCAGAGGCCCACACTGTAGCCCCGGTCATTCTTGCCTGCCTTCTCTGGCCCATCCCAACTCCTGCATCTCCTGCTCTTTATCGGTGCTCCTGTCTGGCCTCCCCTCAGCGTCCCTGCAGCTCATCTCTCCCCTGAAGTGTTGTCATAGTGTCCTAGAGATCAACATCCCTTCAGGCCTGTGCCTCCCCCCAGAACCACCTCCACAGCATCCGAGTGACCTTCCTGAGCTGCACGGCTGATCCTGAGCCACCCTATGTAAAGCCCTTCCATAGCTCCCCGTTGCCCTTGCCATGAAGTCCAAATTTCCTCCCAGGGCCCACAAGCCCCCAGGTCTGGCCCGTGCCTGCCTCTCCCTCCCCATTCTCCCTTCTCTCCCATCCCCTATCCCTTGCATGTGTTCAGCTTCCTCTGACCTCCTGGCTAGGTTCACTTTCCTTCCCTCTCCCCTGAATTCAGCACAGCCCGTCCTGCAAGGTCAGTTCGGTGCCCACTTTCTCCGGGGACTGCTCCCACTTTCCCCTGCTCCCACTGCCTCACCGAGTCCAAAGTTAGGTCCCTCTGTTCTGTGCTCTGGACGAGAGGTAAGACTTTTGTCCTTGCAGACCACTCACCGCATTTGTCATTTTATTCTCTATTATATGTCCTCCTCCCACGTCTACAAACGCCATGCCTGTCTATCCCACGCAGAGAAAGTAGCGCCTGGGGCTTGGCACCATACTGATGAGTAAAGCCTGAGTCCTCTCACTGAACCACAGTTCTTGAAATATGCATCCCCCTGCCCCCCCACACACACCAGGAGGGATGGGTAGGAGCCTCCCTCAGGGACAGCTGGTGGCGGCACTGGCCTCAGCCGGTTCTTGGGTGTTGCAGGACACACCTGGGGAACGCTGTGCCCCCCCTCACGCCCTGCTCCTGCCTGGGCTACCCCTTGATCCCCCCAGGGCCTGCCCTGAGCATGGCCTGGAGGCCACTCCACCTGAGCAATGAATCTTTCTCCAAGCCAGGCCGGCTGGAGCCTAAGTGCCCCCCCCACCCCCGCCCGCACCTCCAGAAAGCCCTGGGCAGGAAGCAGCAAAGTGAGGAAGGATGTCTTTACCCTGGAGCTTGTCCCCGAGGGCTGGCTCCAGAATGGACTTGGGGATCCTTCTGGTGGCCTTCTGCTTGGGGACCTGGGCCTTAGCTGTGGCGGCCACGTCCCGGTGTTTAACAGCTTCCTTTCTCTGCTCCTCCCTCACGAGGAAGCTGAAGGGCTTCATGGAGGACAGCAGCAGCTCCTTCCTCTTCTGGATCCCCGCCTGCCTGCGGGCCTCGCTGCGCTCCATGACCTCCTGGTACAGGGGCAGGTGGACGTGCGCGGGCACGGGCTGTGCTCGGAACTGACGGTAGCACTCGGCCTCCTCCTGACCCTGCCTCTGGGCCCGCTTCCTCTCCTGCTCAAAGGAAGCAGGAGAGGCCAGCCACTGAGCCTTCTTCTGGGCCTCACGCAGTGTCATGCGGAACGGCCGAGGGACAGTGATGGACGATGCCCAGGAGCTGATGCTTCTGTGCTGCGAAGGAGGCCTGGCGCCTGAGGGTGGCTGGAGCTGACCCTTGGGGACGTCGGAGGGAAGGCTGCTTAGGGAGCTGCAGCGCCTTGCGGAGCCACACCTGTGGGGAGAGCAATGAGAGGAAGGCAGGGCAGGCTCTGGAGGCCGGGTCCTCCCTCCCAGGCGGTGGCAGCTTCTCAGCCTCACTTCACCTTCGCCTCACAGGCCTCTGAACCAGTGCCTCTCAACTCGGCCTCCCTCCTTTCTGTCAGGCCATCTAGTGGGCCGGCCCGTGAGAAAGCCTATTCTCAGAATTGATTCAAGAATTGCCACTTTACTTCGGACACCTGGGTAGCTCAGCAGTTGAGCACCTGATCCAGGAATGCAGGACTCCCTCCTGGGACCCTGGGATTACACCCTCAGCCAAAGGCAGATGCTCAACTGCTGAGCCACCCAGGCGTCCCTAAAGATTTTATTTTATTTTATTTTATTATTTTTTTAGATTTTATTTTTTTAAGTAATCTCCACACCCAGCGTGGGGCTTGAACTCATAGCCCCGAGATCAAGAGTCGCACGCTCTACCAGCTGACCCAGCCAGGTGCCCTGCATTCTAATATTTTCATATGGGAGAGAGAGAACAGTGCATGGGTGCAGAGCAGGGCTTTAGAGTTGGACCCAGGTTCAAATCTTGCTCCGAACAATTACCAGCCGTGTGACCTTTAGCACAGTTTGCTTGGAACCTCGATTTCCTTATCTGGAGAATGGCAAAAATAATCTACTTATTGGGAAGAGAAAATAATATTAAATATTTTATAAATACAGCGTATATGCATACAGCAGGGCTTGGCCAGGGTAAGAATGGCCTCCCCATTCTCAGAGAGGGAGTGAGGAGTGAGAAAGGCATCCCTTTAATCAATTCCAGGGCTTCCAGTCACCGAGGGTTACTCAAAGTGAATAGGACTGCTGGGTAGGAATCAGAACATGGTTGGCTCCGAAGGCTGATTCTGAGATGGAACCTAGGTAAGGGACAACCAGCAGAAGTGATCTCTGCTTTACTGAGGAAGACGATGAGGCCCAGAGTCACGACATGACCTGGCCAGAGTTCTGCACGAAGCAGCCGTTGACCTGCAGGACCTTACCTCGGAGATGGTGGGGAGTGAACCTGTGGCTTCCCCCTGCCTTTGTCTTGGAAGAAACCCTCCAGGTCCTCATCATCTTCGGAGAAGTTCTCACCATTGTCTGGGTCAGATGGATACAGATATTCCAATAGGCACCACCTGCCTTTCTGCTTCAGTGCCTCCAGAGTCTCAGAAAAGCTCCCAGTTGAGTCAGAAGAATCAGAAACTGCCTCCTCCTCTGGGCTGAGGAAGTCATCAAGTTTGCCCGCCCTAGGCAAAACCAGCCCATCCCCAGACAGCTCCTCATCTGTCTCCGTGTCTGAGGAAGATTTGGGGGGAAATGCCTAAAATGAAATAGAATAGACTGTGGATCAACTATAATTTCAAAATTACTCAAAATGTAACTGTTAATTTCACTTTGAATAAATCTCTGTATATTAGGGACCAGGAAGGAAGAAAAATAAGATGTGTTCCTTGCTTTAAAGAAATTTCACAAATTGGTATGTGAGGTGTGCTTGGTTGAAGGGCAGGAAAGGGAAACAGCTAACATTGGTCCCCTACCTCATGTGCAGTGAGTGTTTACACAATACCCACTCTGCATCATTCATTCTGCCCCCTGCACTCCCAGAATCCCACCCATGACCTTGGTCACACTCTAGGCCTTGCCCTATTTGAGTTTTACCTACTTGTTGCCAGTCTTCTTTTTCGTTTTTCCTATCTACACCTGTGCTTTCCTCATAGTCTACCTACTATCCACCTTGTCACTAGGAGTGAATAACTAACTGGACAATGTGCTCTAGCTGAAAGGACAATGTCGTAGAAGGTGGGTCTAAATACTCCATTCGTTTAGGAAATAACGTATTTGGTGCCCAATATGTACTGGACATTAGGCTGAGAACAAGTCAAACAAGGCCCCTAGTCATGAAGCTTACGTTTTAGTGAGGGAGACAGGCAATATAAAATGATAGTAAATTCAGCGAAAGCTATATATAAACTGTGAGATTATACAGTGATGGAGTGGTTTGGGGAAGCTTTTCTGTAGATAAAACCCATCAGATAAAGGAATGGATCTATAATGAGTTGGGCTTATTAATTCGTTGGAGAACACCATGAAAAATTATAGGGAACTTGCGGGTTGGGGCGGTGAGGGTGGGGACTTTCAGTAGGGGGGTGATGGAGGGGCTTTTTCTAGGGTTGGCTTGTCCTGAATGATTCTGAGGAGGAGAGTGAATCCTCCTGGATGGATGCTGTCATGAAGAGGGCACATTTGCAGTTTAGTAAGTGAGTGATTGAGCAGTTTTTATTCAAAAGGTAACCAGAACAAAGTGGGGCTGGGTAAGTAACTGATAGATAAGCATCACCATTTAGAAGGGGGCTTAGTCTCCTGGCAGGTATGCTGTGGCCCTGTGTGAAACATTGTTTTCTGCTGATCTGGCTTTTGGCCTTATCTGTGTCTATTACAGTCTGAATTGTACTTTCTCAGTCTGGGCTGATTTTTACTTTCTCACCGTGGAGGAGTTTTGGACTGACACCTGATTAATGAGAGGGGGTCAGCCTCTCTAAGATCTGGGGTAAGAGGGTCCTGGGTTCAAGGAAAAGCTAATGCAAAGGCCTTGATGCAGGAACAAACTTGGCTCTTGGAGAGATAGGGGAGGGCCAGTGTGGCTGGGGACAGCGGTATGAGATATCCTTAGAGAAGCAGGTGTGGGGCCAGGATTGGCCTGGAGAAGATGACTGGTTGCATCTGGAAATCAAGGGTAGGCCGCTACAGGCCTCCAGGTGACACTGGGCGATGGTTCTACTGGGTTCTCTAAGGTCCAACTCTAATACTGAAAAGAACACTGGATTCTGAATCAAAGATACATATGTGCTCCAGCCCCTGCTCTGCTACTGAGGAGCCTGTGATCTTAGGAGATTTTTTTAAAAATGACTTTATTGAGAGATAATTTGGACACCATACAATTCATACAATTCACTTACTGAAAGAGTACAATTCAGTGGGTTTTGGTATATTCACAGAGCTGTGCAATCATCACCGCCATCAATCTTAGAGCATTTTAATCGCCCCCAAAGAAAGCCTTCACCAGTTAGCAGCGCCTCCCCATTTTGCCCAGTCCTTCCAATCTTCCCTCCCCGCCAGCCCGAAGCAACCGCCAGTCTACTTTCTGTTATGGATTCTGCGGCAGATTTCTTAATCTCTCTGTGCCTCAGTTTTCCTTCTTACAAAATGGGGACACCAATCGTACTATCAGTCCTAGGGTGGTTGACAGCATAAGCGAACGCCGAGGCCCGTCGCTGCGGTTCTGCGAAGGGCCCCACACGGACGCCGCCGATCTTGATCCCACGCCCCTCCGCGACACGCCCCTGCCGTCAGTCTCCAAGGCAACGTCAAACAGTTTCCTCTCTTAAAGATTCCTTTCCGGGGCGCAGACCTAATTCCTCTCCTTCTCTTTTCTCTCCTCACCTGACGGCTCCACTGAGCGCCGCCGTAGGCTTCCACGGGCCTCCGGATGGTCATGTTCCTCGCGGGGCAGAGACGGAAACCGCGGGGACAGCGCCGTGCTACGCGCCGGCTACGGTGGCTGCACTACCTACGCGTCGGGTTCCGCCCCTTTTTCCAGCCGTGGCCTCCGATTGGCTCCCAGGCGGACGCCTGAACCCGTCCCCCTTCTCAGGGAGCCTCCCTCTAATCCTTCCCGCCCAAATTGGCAAGGTCGTCTTCTGATTGGCTTACTTCTTGCGCGTTCTATTTCCGGCTCGGAGGCCGGGGCCGAAGCAGCCAGGGATTGGAGAGCTCTGCTCCGGAAGTGCCGGAAGAGGCGGGCTTAAAGGTGCGCCGAGTAGGTTGCGGGTCCGCGTCATGGCGGCCCGGCTGGCTGCGAGCCGGTGGAGGGCTCCGCCTGCAGCTGCTGGGCCAGGCCCACTGCTCTCCTGCCGGAGGTGGTCGGGCGCCAGAGCAGACGCGGTGTACGATGTGGTGGTGTCGGGCGGAGGCCTGGTGGGCGCCGCCATGGCCTGTGCCTTGGGTAAGAGCATCTCCCGGCAGGCAGGGGCGGGGAGCGGGACCGTGGAGGACCTGTGAGGACGCCGGGAGCCCTGAGCCCCTCGGGCCTTTCCCCCGCCCAGAGGAGCCCCAGGCGAGCGTTCGGTCCTTCCGGGTTCCGAAGGGTCAAAAGTGGGAGGGTCCTTAGGAGTCATCCTAAATCCCGCCCATTGTTATTTAGGAATGGGCACAGTTGGAAGGAATCAGGCATTGTATCGGGCTAGGCGTTTTCTTCTTAAAAATAGCTTTTGAGATATTATTGCATACCACAAGGTTCACCCATTTAAGGCGTACAATTTAATGGTTTTTGGTATATTTACAGGTTGTACATCCATATCACCACCATAAACTTTTAGAACATTTTTATCAGCTTCTAAAAGAAACGGGAACAAATTAGCAGTCCCTGCCCATTTCCCCCCAGAGCTCCTCAGCCCTAGGCAACCACTCATGAACTTTTTGTCTCTTTAGATTTGCTTTTTCCCCATTTCCATATACTTGGATTCTGCTTAATGTTTTAAAGGTTCATCCAAGTTGTAGCATGTGCCAGTACTTTTTACAAACTAATTCTTTATCCTTTATTTACTCTTGAGGTCACAATGAATCTTGCTTATTAAATATTCCATTTTTCTGCTGAACAGGATTTGTAATTTTTAGTGACTTAATAGTTTAAAGATTAGAAATATCTGGTGTCTAAATATTTCATTCTTCCTTTCCAAAGGGAATTCTACTGGCTCATTGTGAGTTTTGCCATTATTTGCTTCTTTGCACATAGCAGGTTTTGGACAGTTAAGAGATACCTTATGGTCATGGGCAGAGCGGTTCACATGGCTGAAATGGTGGGATATGTTACTGCTGCTTAGGATTTTGTGTGCTCTGTGAGAAGTTTCTATCCTAAGGGCTAAAGAATTAATCTGTCACTTTTCTTGGAATGAGAAAGGGAAGAAATTCTGATTTTCCCAATATGATATAAAATGTTGAATTTTTTTTTTTTTTTTTTTAGGATACGATATTCACTTTCATGACAAGAAAATCCTGTTGCTAGAAGCAGGTCCAAAAAAAGTATGGGAGAAGTTGCCAGAAACTTACAGCAACAGAGTCAGTTCCATTTCCCCTGGTTCTGCAACCCTTCTCAGTAGTGAGTAGATCTTTCATAGAACCAGACTCTTGTCTCTCTTGGCTTTCAGTGTGTCCCATCGGGCAGTCTCTAGAGCATCTGCTGAGGAGGGGCCTGAGGATGGGGAGGAGGGGTTGGTAATCTAGTGCATCCTTGAAGATGAGGACCCTTGACTCGATTAAATTGTCATCTTCCAGTCTGAGGAAGACCTCCTTGGGACATGCGGGCTCATCATGCAGACTTCATTTGTGATGTTGGGTCATTATGAATTGATGGAATTGAAACTATATGAACTAATTATGGCCATTCACTTCTAGTAGGAGCACCCTCTTTATTCCCAGTCAGCCCTCTTGGGACCTAGGGAGTTCACATGCCAGATGCTTTTGGAGTGTAGATCAATGTGTGCACATGGAACCCGTTAGAAAACTATCTTTAGGTCTCTGCCAAATGTTATTCCCCCAGGCTATCCTATCCAGAACTACCCTGTCAAAAATTAGACTCTTCCATCATTCTTTAGCCCCTTATACTGCTTGCTTGCGTTGTTTTTTTTTTTTAAAGATTCTATTTATTCATAAGAGACACACACAGAGAGAGAGAGAGAGAGAGGCAGACACAAGCAGGCTCCTCACAGGGAGCCCGACGTGGGACTCGATCCCAGGTGTCCAGGATCAGGCCCTGGGCCAAAGGTGTCGCTAAACTGCTGAGCTACCCAGACTGCCCTATTTTTCTTTATAACACTTACTACTACCTGACAACGTATTATGTATTCATTTTTTTACTATCTCTCCCAGAATTTTAGGTGGAGATAGGCTGGAACTTTGGTTCCATACTTTATGCTCAGTACCTAGAACTGTCTGATACATAGTAGGTGTGCGATAAATATGACCGCACTGAATGAATCTGTTTAGTGCTATGGGGTTTTAAAAAGAGTTAAAAGACTATATTTTTTTCTTTTTAAAGATTTTATTTTTAAGTACTCTCTACACCCCTTGTGGGGCTCAAACTCATGACCCCAAGACCACAGTTGCTATACCCTTCCAACTGAGCCAGTCAGGCACCCCCCCTAAAAATAGTTTTGTTTTTTTTTTCCAAAAATAGTTTTTATCCAGAGCGTCTATAACTTCTATAGGATGATGAAACATAATAACGGGTTTGGTTTCCTTTTTTATTTTCCCTAACTTTAATATGATTTGGTTTAAATATTTGTGGGGAGAAGGGACAGAGAGAATCTCCAGCAGATTCCCCACTGAGCACAGACCCAACACCAGGCTCGATTTCACAACCCTGAGATCACAACCTGAGCTGAAACCCAAGAATTGGATGCTTAACTGACTGTATGACCCAGACAACCCCAGATTTGACTTTTTGATTATGAAAGCTGCGTCTTTTTTCATGCTATATAACCTGAATCAGGGAACAGAGTAGCTTAACCCCTAGCATCAAACAGGAGGAAATGGAGAGCATGTTTCTGTCATTGGAGAACACTGAAAACAATGTCTTACTTCAAAGGTTGGGAGAGAAAAGGAAAGCCCAGGAGAGATGCGGTCCGTGAGGCTGCTCTGGCCTATATGTAGATCCTTTCTTTTGTAGGTTTTGGTGCCTGGGACCACATCTGCAACATGAGATACAGAGCCTTTCGGCGAATGCAGGTGCCTCCTTTTCACTTTTGGCAAGATGTCTTGGTCATTCATATTGTCCATGTCTTGGAATCCATATTTTCTGTGGGAAAGTGGGAAGTTCCCAGTCTAAGGAAGTGGGGGGAAGCATTCTTTTTTTTTTTTTTTTTTTTTTTAGATTTTATTTGTTCATGAGAGACAGAGAGAAGTAGAGACATAGGCAGAGGGAGAAACAGGCTCCCTGCAGGGAGCCTGATGCAGGACTCGATCCCAGGACCCGAGGTCACACCCTGGGCTGAAGGCAGACACTCAACTGCTGAGCCACTGGGGGGGGGGCAGGGGGGGGCTCATTCTCAAGAGAATTTTCTCCTCACCTTCTATCTCCTACCAAAGGAACTGACACTGTGAATTAGGTTTCTCTCACTTGGGGAGCAGTACTGTGTTTGATTGGAGCAATAAATTTTCTCTTCCTTGGGTTGTGATACAGACTTGCCCTTTTTGTTTCCAGGTGTGGGATGCCTGCTCAGAGGCTCTGATAATGTTCGATAAGGATAATCTGGATGACATGGGTTACATAGTGGAGAATGATGTCATAATGCGTGCTCTCACTAAGCAGCTGGAGGCGGCATCAGGTGAGGCACCCACTTCTTACACTTTCCTTTTACTCTGGAAGGTGAAGTGCTTTGGAATTTTTCAGCACTTACTGAAAAACAGAATCCCTTTTACAGAGACTGAATACCCCCATAAAAAAAACCCTCTGATGGATATCTTAGTTTTTTTTTTTTTCTAAGTTTTATTCTGATATAATTTAAAAGATTTTATTTATTTATTCATGAGAGACACAGAAAGAGAGAAGCAGAGACATAGAGAAAGAAGCAGGCTCCACGCAGGGAGCCCAATGTGGGACTCAATCCTCGGACTCCAGGATCACGACCTGAGCCAAAGGCAGACACTTAACCGCTGAGCCATCCAGGCGTCCCCAGATATAAATATATTCCATAAAATTCAGCCATTTTAAGTGTACAATTCAGTGATTTTTTAATATACTTAGTTCTGCCACTGTCACAGTATCATTTTAGAACATTTCTGTCACCTCAAAAAGAAATCTCATGTCCATTTACAGCCATTCCCCATTCCTACCCCAACCCCTGGCACCACTGATCTATTTTGAGTCTCTTAGGATTTGCCTGTTCTGCACATTTCATACAGAGCGAATCACATATAATCTTTTGTATCTACTTCTCTCACTGAATATACCTTTGAGATTCATTCATGTTGCAGCCTGTTATTAGTAATCCATTGTTGTTTTTTTAAAGATTTTATTTATTTATTCATGAGAGAGAGAGGCAGAGACACAGGCAGAGGGAGAAGCAGGCTCCACGCAGGGAGCCCGATGTGGGACTTGATCCTGGGTCTGCAGGATCAGGCCCTGGACTGAAGGCGGCACTAAAACGCTGAGCCACCTGGGCTGCCCTAATCCATTCTTTTTTTATTGCCAAATAGTATTCCATTGTGTGGATACCCTACATTTTGTTTACCCATTCATTAGTTGATGGATATTTGGATTGTCCCTCACTTTTTGGCAATTGTGAATAATGCTGTGAACACCTGTGTACATATTTTTGTGGGGAAATAGGTTTCATTTCTTCTGAGTGGATAATTAAGGAGTAACTTGCTGGGTTCTATATTCTATGTTTAACATTTTTAGAAACTGAACTTTTTCAAAGAGGTTACACCATTTCACTTTCTCTCCAATAATATATAAGGGTTCCAATTTCTCCATATCTTTGCCAACATTTATTTTTCCCTTTTTTTTTAATATTTTATTTATTTATTCATGAGAGAGAGGCAGAGGGAGAAGCCGGCTCCATGCCGGAAGCCTGATGTGGGACTCGATCCCAGGACTCCAAGATCATGCCCTGAGCCGAAGGCAGATGCTCAACCACTGAGCCACCCAGGCGTCCCTCCTCTTCATTTTTTATTGAAGCCATCCTAGTGACTGAAATGGTATCTCATGGTATTTGATTGTATTTCCCTTCTTTTCCTGTGCTTATTGGCCATTTGGAGAAATGACTATTCAGAATCTTTTGCCCATTTAAAAACTAAATCATCTTTTTCTTTTTGAGTTAGAAGAGTTCTTTTTTCTGAATATTAATTCCTTTTCAGATATATGATTTGCAAATATCTGAGGGTTCTAGTGAGAGAAAAATTGGAAGGAACTTAAATGCCTTCTGATACGGGATAGTAATTTATCCATGTAATGAACTTATGTGCAACTTTTTTTCTTCAACGATTTTATTTATTTTTTTTAATTTTTTATTTATTTATGATAGTCACAGAGAGAGAGAGAGAGAGAGAGGCAGAGACACAGGCAGAGGGAGAAGCAGGCTCCATGCACCAGGAGCCTGATGTGGGATTCGATCCCGGGTCTCCAGGATCGGGCCCTGGCAAAGGCAGGCGCCAAACCGCTGCACCACCCAGGGATCCCGATTTTATTTTATTTTTTTTTTTGATTTTATTATTATGATAGTCACAGAGAGAGAGAGAGGCAGAGACACAGGCAGAGGGAGAAGCAGTTCCATGCACGGGAGCCTGACGTGGGATTCGATCCCGGGTCTCCAGGATCGCGCCCGGGCCAAAGGCAAGCGCCAAACCGCTGCGCCACCCAGGGATCCCCGATTTTATTTTTTTAAAGTAATCTCTATATCCAGTGTGGGGCCCAAATTTATAACCGAGATCAGGAGTCCCATGCTCTACTGACTGGGCCAGCCAAACACCCCAATTATGTGCACCTTTTTTATTTTTTTTTAAGATTTTATGTGTTCATGAGAGACAGAGAGGGAGGCAGAGACACAGGCAGAGGGAGAAGCAGGCTCCTTTGCAGGAAGCCTGACATGGGACTGGATCCCAGGTCTCCAGGATCACGCCCTGAGCTGAAGGCAGGCGCTAAACTGCTGAGCCACCCAGGGATCCCTTATGTGCAACTTTTAATGTAGCCACTTAGAAACATGTCCTATAACACATTGGGGAAAAAAACATGCGTCGTATCTTACATGTGCACATACATCTATACGCATAGGAAATACCTGCAAAGCTGTATGGTAAAGCTTCAACAGTTGCCTCTGAAGGGTGAGTGATATGATAAAGGGTGATTTTTCCATCCCTTTTAAGTCTTTGTTGTTCAGACTTTATAGGCATATTGTTGTTGTATTTTTTTTTTGGCATATCATTTTAATGATCAGAAAAGTAAAATGATTTCCAGTGGCAATAAAAATCTTATGGGATTCCCACCCTATTGATTCTGAATGCACGTGGAGTCACCTAGGCACAGAGTGAAACTAGAAGAGCAGGAGTGTGGGGATGAGAAGAATCCCTGGTGCAGGCTGGTAATTCAGTGAGAGCTGAAATTTTTTTTTGACACTGACTCATCCCTATAGCTCTGTCATGTATCAGCTCTCAGACTATAGCATTAATTATAGTAGTTATTTTTTAGATCTTACTTTCCTTGTTTAGGAGTAAATGATAAGAGACCGTTGTCCTGAGAGCTCACTTTAGATTTAGTTACGGCTTTTTCCTCAGCCTGTGTGGGCTGCCTTTCTAATGTTTTGTTTTCTCTCTTCTGACCTCCTAGACCGTGTGACGGTTCTCTACAGGAGCAAAGCAGTCGGCTATACCTGGCCTTATCCATTTACCATGGCAGACTCCAGCCCTTGGGTTCATATTACCCTAGGTGATGGCAGCACCCTCCAGACTAAATTGTTGGTAGTTGAAAATTCTTATTTTGCCAGGGGTCTTGCATATCCATAGCTTAAACTAGACTCTAGGGCCTTTTAGTTTTAGATCTAAGCTATAATTTTTGGCAAAGCTTTTGGTTATAAGGATGAGTACCCATTTAGGCCAACTCCAGTTATGGTGGTCTTGTAAATCCTATATAGGAAGCAACCTCCTGGACCACCTTAGGTGTTGAAATAAAAGAAACTTGGCCTGTCGGGGACAGGAACAGAAGTTGAGGTTTTTCTTTTCCTCACAGGAGTCCTGTAGTCCCTTTGTCTCCTTGCATTTCTCACGTCTCTTTCTCTGCTCACCACCTTCCCCTTTTACGTGGCAGCCATTCGTAACTTTCCATCAGGACTCTTCAGCCCTAGTACCTGCCTTATTAATTTCTAGTTCAGATGTCAATAGATTTGGCCAAGTTAAACTATGGCTGGCACCTCATGGGGGCAGATGTCCAGCTTTGGTCCATTAGCTGACATTGGGGTCACCTATGTGAGGCTACCCCTTCCAAGAGCTGCGAGTGAAGTGGCTATGATATAAAGTTGCCTGCCACAGATGAGCTTGTGAACAATTGGAACTAGAGAAAACTAACGAAGGCAGAGAAAAACTGGAACAGTTCCATGTATTATGTTATAAGACTTAACAGACTCTTGTTTCCATGCAGGTTGGTGCAGATGGTCACAACTCAGGAGTGCGGCAGGCTGCTGGGATTCAGAATATCAGCTGGAACTATGATCAGTCTGCAGTTGTGGCCACTCTGCATTTATCAGAGGTAAGATCCTGAGCCCACCATCTGGGGACCATGCTCATGTTCAGTGGGTACTGAATTCTTTTCATGAGAACTCTTCCTTTCTCTATTGTAGGCCACAGAAAACAATGTAGCTTGGCAGAGATTTCTTCCCTCTGGGCCCATTGCTCTGCTCCCGGTAAGAAGTCCTTCTGGCTAAACATGTCCAGACTTCTTTTTAGAGCTTCACTTCCTCTCAACGTTTTTCTGGTTTCTAGGGAATATGCCCAGGCTAATTTTGTTTTCCCTTACTTCTTTTGTGCTTGAGAGCTCCCAAGAACGGAAGCCTTGCCCTTAGTACTGATATTTTGTTCTGGGGTTTTTTTGAGATTTATTTCAGAGAAAGTGTGCAAATGGAGGGAGGGGCAGAGGGAGAGAATCTCAAGCAGACTTCCTGCTGAGCATGAAGCCCCATGTGGGGCTTGATCTCATGACCCTGAGATCATGACCCGAGCTGAAATCTTAACTGACTCTGCCACCCGGGTGCCCCAGTATTGATGTTCTTTTGACATAGCTCTCAGACACTTTGAGTTCCTTGGTTTGGTCCACATCCCATGAACATGCAGCAGAGCTCGTCAGCATGGATGAAGAAAAGTTTGTGGATGCCATTAACTCTGCCTTTGTGAGTATGAACTTGTCTAGCTGATGATGTGTTGTAGGATAGATACAGATAGGTGGTTTTGATGAAGGAAAAAGGAATAACAGATCAGCTGCCCCTTTCTAACTATAGGACTTGGTCTGGGTTACATGGAGGGAAGGGCATTCAGGGAAATGCAGACAATGGAAATTATTCATTTCTGTGCTTGTTGAGTGAAACAGCTGCCTGGGCAGTAGTTAGCATTGACCTTTTTTTTGAAGCTATTAATACCTGGCTAATTTTGAATAGCTATACTAGGTTCGAAGTACCTGAACCTTTGAAGCCTGATTCATTAAAAATGTTCTGAGAGGAGCTGAGCATGTTTTAGCAGGGAGCTTAAGAGAAAGTTCTATAGATAGACATGAGTTCAGTACTGGTTCTTCCTGTTAATCTCCTAGAAAATGGAACTCTATCACAAGCTTCTCCAGGTTTAATAATAACAGTAATAATAATAAAAGTTTAAAGACTTTTAAAATGACAGAATTGATATAAGACATTTGGAGCATACCTAGTCCATTATAGGTGGTCAAGAAATGGTAATGATTATTCTGGAATAGACACAGCCTTTAATAATATTGGCACCTGGGGATCCCTGGGTGGCTCAGCAGTTTAGTGCCTGCCTTCAGCCCAGGGCGTGATCCCAGGGTCCTGGGATTAATCTTAAATATATATATATATATATATATATATTGGCACCAGTAATTTTGTTTTTTTGTTTTTGGTTTTTTTGCACCAGTAATTTTGGAACTTAAACACTACATTTCTCTAAGTTCACTAATAGTAAATCAGTAACATTTACTGAGTTTATGGTTTGCCATATACAGGTGAAAAGTTTTACCTGTTTGTATTTAATGCAAACCGTTGAGGAGGGTTATCATACTTGTTTAGAGTTCTGTTACTTGCTCAAGGTGATAGAGCTAGTGGTATAGCCAGGTTTGGAAGTGAGGCTGACCCTTGAGCCGTGGTGGTTTTTGTTTTAAAGATTTTATTTATTTATTCATGAAAGAGAGAGAGAGGCAGAGGCACAGGCAGAGGGAGAAGCAGGCTCCATGCAGGGAGCCCGATGCGGGACTCCATCCCAGGTTTCCAGGATCACACCCTGGGCCAAAGGCAGCGCTAAACCGCTGAGCCACCCGGGCTGCCCTGTTTTTGTTTTTTAAAAGAATAAACTTTATCTATCTATCTATCTATCTATCTATCTATCTATCTATCTATCTATCTATCTATCTAATCTATCTTTATGAGAGACACAGAGAGAGGGAGAGGCAGAGACACAGGCAGAGGGAGAAGTAGGCTCCATGCAAGGAGCCCGACGTGGGACTTGATCCCGGATCTCCAGGATCACGTCCTGGGATGAAGGCAGTGCTAAACTACTGAGCCACCGGAGCTGCCCAGATTTTATTTATTTGAGAGAGAGCATATGAGCAGGAGAGGGAGAAGCAGACTCCTTTGCTGAGCAGGGAGCCCAACGTGGGGCTCCATCCCAGGATCCTTGGATCATGACCTGAGCCGAAGGCAGATGGTTACCTGACTGAACCACTAGGTACCCTGAGCCTGTGGTTTTAACCACCGAGCTCTACCACTTAATAGTGCCTACATGGTAGTTTATACTGAGGAACTTCGGCATCACTGCTCTGGAGTAGCAGCAAGAGTAAAAGGAACCGTACACACTGAAGTGGCTTCCAGGGTAAATGGTGAATGCTGCACCTCTGGTCATTTAGCAGATCTTCCTGCCACAGGCTTTTGCAGTACATTCATTTAGCAACGATTATATGTGCCTTCTGTGTAGAAGAGTCTGGAGACCGACAAATGAGACCTAGACCTTGCTTTCAGGAAGCTCACAGTCGAGTGTGGGAGAAAGCTATTTACACAATTGGTAAAAGTATTCATAGGATGTTCGTGGAAGCACAGGGGAGGATTTGGAGGGAGGTTCATAGCTTCTGGATGCTCTGAGGGACTATCCTGGTGGATTAGAAGAACATTCTGTGTAGAAGGGGGAGTGTCAGGGGTAAGAGGACGTGGTAGAATGAGCTACCCTGTGGCTGCTGTATGTTTTTTGAGGGGGTTAAGGTGAAGTGAACGGCAGAAGGTCAGAGGTAGGCAGGGGCAGTTCATGAATGGTTTGGCTTGATCCTAAAAGCTGTGGAGAGGGATAAGAAGTTGTGTTTTGCATTTATTTAAGGGGCTTGTCACCTGTGGTTAGATCATTTTAGGCAGGTTAGGTACTATTAACACTCGGTCTTAGATATAAAATGGGTTTTCTTGCTGATTTAATTCCCTGTTATTCACTGATGACTTTTCACCATTTGTGGCTGATGCTACTCAGTGGAGTGATGCTAACCACACAGACTTCATCGACTCGGCTGGTGCCATGCTGCAATATGCTGTTGCCTTTCTGAAGCCTACTAAGGTCTCAGCTCGCCAGCTGCCACCAAGTGTAGCCAGAGTGGACGCCAAAAGCCGAGTGCTATTTCCACTTGGGTTGGGACATGCTGCTGAGTACGTCCGGCCACGGCTGGCACTCATTGGGTAAGATGACAGCAAAGCAAGGCTGCACTTCTCACTCTGCTGCAGGAGGCCACACCTGAACTCTGCTTTCTTTTTAGGGATGCGGCCCACAGAGTCCATCCACTTGCAGGACAAGGTGTCAACATGGGCTTTGGGGATGTCTCCAGCTTAGTCCATCACCTCAGTGCTGCAGCCTTCAATGGGAAGGACTTAGGTAAGGATTCAGGTACCTCAGAGAAGTATCAGAGGTCATAAAGTTAGGGAAGGTTGGGACCCCAAAATGCTCCCTCTATAGCCAGATGTGGTAGACATAAATGTGTCTGGTTTGCTAGGAAACAACTTCACTATAAGAAATAACTTTCCTCTTTCCTCCAGGCTCTATGAGCCACCTCACAGGTTATGAAACAGATAGACAGCGTCACAACACTGCTCTTCTGGCTGCTACTGACCTACTAAAAAGGCTTTATTCCACCAGTGCCACTCCACTTGTGCTGCTCAGGACATGGGGCTTGCAGGCCACAAATGCAGTATCTCCACTCAAAGTAAGGTGCTCATGGTTCTCCCAAAAGTCTTGCTCATTGAGGATTGATTTTGCCAATGACTCTTAATTTCTCTGAATTAATATTCTTGGCTGTAAAATTATCTTTTTCTGAATACCTCCCCCATTGATTATGAGCAAAAAAGTCTTTGCTGGGCTTGTGGGTGCTAGAGTCCACATCTAAGGACTTAAAGTAGTGAATAAGAACTTTTAAAGATAAAGATGTTTGGGAGGCTCAGTTGGTTAAGCGTCCAACTCTTGATTTTGGCTCAGGTCATGATCTTGGGGTCATGAGATCGAGCCTTGCATTGGGTGCTGCACTCAGTGCAGAGTCTGCTTGTCGTCCCCCTCCCACACACACCAAATAAATGAAATCCTGGGGGGGAGGAAGGGGGATATGTTTTAGACTGCTTGGCCAGCTTCTTTCCTGAGAAACTTCCATTCAAAGACACTTTTCGAGGGACTCTTGAGCATCTATCTGGGACTTTTGCTAATAAGTTTTTGCTTTAATCACTTTGGATATTTTATTTTAAATAGGCTCCGCTCCCAGCATTGAGCCCAGTGTGGGGCTTGAACTCAACCCTGAGATCAAGACCTAAGCTCAGATCAAGAGTTGGATGCTTAACCAATTGAGCCAGTCAGGCACCCCCGGATATTTTATTTTAAAATGTTTTCTTCATTTACCCTTACACTTTACAGTGCAGAGTATCACTCACTTTATTTCATTTTTCTCCAGGAACAGATTATGGCCTTTGCAAGCAAATGAATGCTCCTCTTCTGAACATGATGTTGAAGAAAAATGAACATCTTTTATTTTCAATATTTAATAAATTTACTTTACATTAGAATTCTCTAGTATCTTTTTCTATTCTGCTTAATGGGCCTGTGGAGCCCAAATAATGAGTGATAGATAATTTACTGTTAGGAGGGCAAATCAATCAAGCTAACAAAAATTCCCAAAGGAAGATTATTATGATTTGGTTGAAAAGACTTTTTATTACTAAAGAAAAATTACTAAGGTGCTGTCTTGTTCATTTTTGGGAGAGGATTTATAGAAGATTTATAAAAGATTTCTGAAGTTGCTATCAATGTGAAACAGACTGATATTTACATAGCATATTTTATGTGAACCTCATGGTAACCACAAGAGAAAAATATAGTAAATACACAAAAGAAAATGAGAAATGAATTTAAACATAACAGTAAAGAAAGCCATCAAACCTCAAGGATAGAGAAGAACAGAACTACATAAACAGGCAGAAAACAATGAACAAAATGGCAGTAAGTATATGCTTACCAATAATTAAATGGAAATGGACCGAATTTGTCAACCAAAACAGAGTGGATAAAAAACAACACACATCTACCTACTATTGTCTACAAGAGACACTTCAGAAGGACATACCCAGACTGAAATTGGAAGGGATAGAAAAAGATATTCCATAGAAATGAAAAGAAAGCTGGATTAGCTATACTCCAGTCAGACCTTAAAGACTAATAATTAAAGAAAAGGGCATTACATAAAGGAGTCAATCAAAAAGGTATAACTAGTAAGCACTCAACATAGGAGCACCAAAGTATATAAAGCAAATACTAACAGACCTAAAAAGAGATAATGAAAGCAATACAGTAACAGGAAACTTTAATATTCCACTCAATGGATAGATCATTCAGACGAAAACAAAACAAACACTGGACTTCAGACCACATGGACTTAACAGACATATTCAGAACATTCCATCTAAAAGCAGAATACATACATACTCTTCTCAAGTGTACAAATAACATTCTCTAAAACAAATCATAGCCAAAAAACCAAGTTTCAATAATAAAGACAATGGACACCCTATCAAGCATCTTTGGTATGAAATTAAATCACAGTAACATGAAACTCAACCACAAATGTGAGATTAAATACTGTGCTACTGAACAATGAATGTGTCATCAACTCAAAGAAATAAAGTACCTAGAGACAAATGAAAACTGAAATATGGCATACCAAAATATATGGGATATAGCAAAAGCAGTTCTAAGAGGAAGTTCACAGCAATACATGCCTACTTAAAGAAACAAAAATTTCAGACTGATCATGTAACTTTATACCTAAAGGAACTCTGTAGAAAAAGAACAAAGCTCCAAATTATAGAAGATAGATTAGAGCAGAAAGAGAGACAAAAGACAATAAAAAAGATTAATGAAACTAAGCTGGTTCTTTAAAAAAGATAAAATCTATAAACCCTTAGCAGACTAACCAAGAAAAAATAGCAGACTCAAAATCAGAAATAAAAAGTAGTTCCAACTGATACCACAGAAATAAAAAGGATCCTAAGAGACTATTGTGAACAATTACATACCAACAAGCTGGAAAACCTAGAAGTCAATAAAATGCTAGAAATATAAAAATTTAAAAACAATCATGAAGAAACAATATGAATAGACTGATTACTAATGAGATTGAAACAGTAAAATAAAAACCTTGCAATAAGCCAAAGTCCAGAACTAGACAGCCTCACTAGCAAATTCTACCAAACTTTCAAGGAAGATTTAATACCTATCAAAACTTCCAAAAGAGGAGGAATAGCTTCCAATTGCATTTTATAAGGCCACCGTTATTATAATAACCCAAACCAGGCAAAGATACCACAAAAAAAGAATTACAGGCCAATATCCTTGATGAATATAGATGCAAAAGTCCTCAATAAAAGATAAGCAGATCTAATCTAATGATATGTTACAAAAGGTCATATGCCACAATCAAGTTACTCCAGGGACACAAAGATAGTTCAACACATGGAAATCTATCAATGAGATATGTTAACAGAAAGATAAGTCATTTTATCATCTCAATAGATGTAGAAAAAGTATCTGACGAAATTCAATATCCATTTATGTTGAAAATTCTCAACAAAGTGGGCAGGCACATCAGGGAATGGGGGCTGTACCTTAACACAATAAAGGCCATATAAAACATAGCTAACACCATACTCAACGGTGCAAAGCTGAAAGCCTTTCATCTAAGAACAGGAACAAGAATGCCCATTCTTGCCTCTTTTATTCCTTTAGTTTATTCAACATAGTATTAGAAGTCCTAGCCACAGAAATTAGGCAAGAAAGAGAAATAAAAGGCAGCCAAATCAGAGAGGAAGAAGTAAAACTCATTATTTGCAGATGATATATTATATATAGAAAACCCTAAAGATGCCATCAAAAAACTGCTAGAAAACTAATTCAGTAAAGTTACAGGATATAAAATAAATACAGAGAAATTGGTTATGTTTCTATACCCTAAGAATAAAACCTCAGAAAGAAGGAAATCTCATTTTAAAAAATACCATTTATAATTGCATCAAAAAGAAACACCTACAAGTAAATTTAATCAAGGAGGTGAAAGAGCTGGACACTTAAATAAAACATTGATGAAAGACACTGAAGAAGCAAATTGCTATTCTGTGCTTATGGATTGGAAGAATTACTGTAATTAAAATCTCCACACTACCGGAAGCAATCTTCAGATTTACTGAAGTAGTTCTTAAAATTCCAACAATACACCTCACAGAATTAGAACAAATCTAAAATTTGTGTGGAACCACAAAAGAGGACGCCTGGGTGGCTCATTGGCTGAGCATCTGCTTTCGGCTTGGGTCATGATCCCAGGGTCTCTGGGATTGAGTCCCGTGTCAGGCCCCCCATAGGGAGCTTCCTTCTCCCTCTTCCTGGGTCTCTGTCTCTCTCTCTCTGTGTCTCTCATGAATAAACAAATACAATCTTTAAAAAAAAAAACACAAAAGATCTCGAATAGCCAAAGTAATCTTGAGAAAGAAGAACAAAGCTGCAGTAATCAAAACAGTACAGTATGGGTATAAAACAGACACGGAGATCAAGAAGAAGAGACTGAGAGAGCCCAGATATAAATCCACATATATCTGGGCAATTGTTCTGCCACAAAGGAGCCAAGGACACATGTAATGGAGAAAAGTCAGTTTCACTTATATAGAGAAATTTCAACAAAAGGACAAACAAAATAAATAAACCTCATAGAAGACAGACTAGTGGTTACTAGAGGAGGAGATGGTCCATTGGTGACTACATTCATGGTGGTGATCATTTTGTAGTGTATACAGATGTTGAATTATAAAGCTGTACACCAGAAACTTATATAATAAAAAAGATTTATGTAATTCTTTTTAATGCTGGTCATAAATTTACACAATTGCTTTCTAATGAAGATAAAAATTAAAAATACCCAATTCATGCATTTTTGTTAGAATTGCTGTTTTAAAATTCCTAACACAATGCAAATGACACATAAATTACTGGAACCTTTGTTAAAGTGCACACTGGACTTTCTGGAAAAAAATCATATTAATGTTAGTTATTTCCTTATCACAGCACCAGGTTTCAATTTTATTTATAGTTCCTTTCTGGGACACCATTGTCTGTTCAGTAATAAAACAATAAATAATTTAATTGCACAGGTTTGACAAAAGGAATCAGGTCAAAAAGGAAATTCGATTAGCAGCAGAATCTGTTCATGTTTGGTTGCAGACTGGTGGCTGACTTGCAGGAGAAGGGGTGTCTTGCTTTGGGTTTTTGAAAAACCTCACTTCATAGTACCAGAGAATTCTTTTAAGGAAATTAGTTCATCCATTGGATTTGTACACTGAAAAATATCTTGCCCAGAAGTCTGATTTGAAGATGAAATGAGAAGAAACAGTCTGCTTTTGAACCAAACTAAGCTATTGGAATAATTCCTGAAGGAACGAGAAATTTGTTACCACAGGGGAAGCTTTACAAGGCAAATGCAGAAAAATTTTAAGATGTTAAAAAAGTGACAGTCACGAACCTTCCTGGAGTCTCAGGAAAAATGTGCCTAGATGGAATATGACAGTTACTGTGAAAAGCTGTGTGAGTACTGGCAGAATCCAGAAAGGTCACTATAGGGAAAAAAGGTCATCCTTAACAAAAAATGGAAAGGTGCTCACCCAGGTAAGGAGAACATGGACTTCAGAAGTATGCAAACCAAATCAGGCAACACAGGAAGAATGTTAAGGCAAGGACCTCTACAACCTACACAGGATGTTCATCATATGATGGTGAAGGTAAAAAACACAGAACATCCACTATGTGACAGGCCATGTCCTTAGTATTTGAAATATTACAAACACATTTACAGAAAGGAAACAACCAGCAATATTAGATTCTGTAGGACCCCTTAATAAGAGACCCAAAAGGTACACTAAAGGGCAGAAAGGATATTGTAGAAAAATTGTTTTTTTCTAAGAAATAAAAATTCTCATTCCAAATTGCTCCCAAAATGGATACACTTATTCTCCAAATGTTCTTATCAAGATAACCAGAGTATATGTAGATATACTTCAGGAATTATATGGCATCTACCCAATCTTTCTGAAGGTATCTGGGAGGACCAAAGGAATTGGCTGAAGACCACCTGGCCTGTTGATAAGCTTCAGAGACAAGCTATGATGGTAAAGACCATGGAATTACCTCTCTGGGTCCATCAAGCTGGATGAGTCTAGTGAACACAGCTTACCTTTGGGAAAATAACTTTGCTTCTACTAGAGGAAATGGTCTCTCTTCCTAATCATATGGAAAACATTTAGTATATGATGACTGGTTCTAACACTCTCCTTTTTTGGACAAGATAGGTCCAGAAGCCATATGGTATGTTAAAGAAGAGACCATAAAGGACTTGGGAGTTTAATCAAAAGACTGAAAGGCTGTGGAAGGAGGGATTAGAGCAGAACTAAGACACTGGGAAAACAGGTTACTTCAGCTCAATATAAAGGGGATTTTTTTTTTTTAACATCAGTGCAGTCCAAAAATGGAACGAGCTCTCTGAATACATGCCTAAACAGAAGCTGAATGATAACCAGCTGGACGTGTTAAGGGAATTCTCTGATGGGCAGAAGGTTGACATGGGACTCAAACGCATAACAGCCAACATCTTTGGCTGTTTCCAATCTTAAAGATTCTTATTTCATTATGTAGCATTTTTTGAGAAAGACAACAGGTATAAAAGTGACCTAAGTAAAATAAAAGTCAGAAGAATCTGAAGAAATTCCACATTGTATTAAAAAACAACTAAAATTTGGGGGATGAGGATATGGAAATTTGCCTAGTTACTTGTACATACCACATGTCAAATATTATTGACTCAATGGAATGACTAAGAAATAAAGCTCCCCAAGAGCTGATGTAAGAGCCAGGGATATTAACATCTTTTTTGAAGGAGCTGAAAGAGTCTTCTGTGAAGGCTACAAGTTTGGGGAGATATAAACTCTGTTGGAAAGTAGCTGGAGGCAATGGGCCAAGGCAAAAGAGCCAGATTATGATCTTTCTATAAAGATCTTTCAAGTCCAAGAGCACTTGAGTGGATAGACAAGCAGCAAATAATAGTCACGTAAACAAAATACAAGATAATGAATTTTAAGGGAAACAATTCACAAAATCAAGAGCTCTGTGCGCTCAAACTCAAAAAGAGAATCCATAGTACCTATGTGGGCCAAGATGGCCAACCAAATCGAATGTTAGGTACCACCCAAGAAGGATATCAGAAACTGTGGTACTAGGCAAATGATTTAGAAGAAATTAGTTAAAATGATCAGGGGCCAGGATAGGAAGAGATACTGCTATAAATGGAGAAAATAAAAAACTGAAAGGAGCTCTGACCAAAATCTAGATGCCAGGGTAGATGTATTTCTTAGAAATACAAAGAAAACATGTTTAGGATAAGAAATTACTATAAACAAATTAGCCTGGAGGAGGTACTAGCACTGAATACACACATTCCTGTAAAGTTGGATATATTAATCTCAAGGTTGTCTGATTAAAAGTTGATTAAAAGAAGGTAGTTATTCAAGGGAGTCACCCCCCCCCAAATCCTGTCCCTAGAGACTGGATGTCTTCCTTATTTATGCTAGGGTCTGCACAGTTAGGAGCTGCTCTCCAACCTGCCAAGATTTAGGATGGCTCTCAGCTGGCTGACTAGAACTGGCACAAAGCAGGATCACATAATTTCAGATATGTTACCTTTTTCTCTCCCTTGAGTTACACATGAAAAGCAAAGCCAGATATTTCTTTCTTTCTTTCTTTTTTTGTTAGGGTGGTGAGTGGAAATAAGGGTGGGGCATGGCAATGTGTAGGAAGAAGAAAAATACTGGTGTTGACAGGTCATGGGATAGCAATCAGTGGGCTTAGTTTCACACATTAAGAGGAAAATTAGTATGTTCAAAGGAATGAGGCACTCAAAGGGCTGAAATGAGATTTTTCTTTGGTTCCCAGGGACTAGTCCTTGGATTTTCCAAGTTTCAAAGCTATTCATTTTAGCTCTGTGACACACATAGAATCTCAAAGATTTAGACTCTGGTGCCAGCTGTGCAAGCAGAGTGGTTAGATCAACAGTTCACATTAGATGTATAAAATTAATTTGACCCAAATTTCTAGATGCAAGGACAAGACCTGTGTCCAAAAGCCCCTTCTACCTGATGAATTCAGCTATTGGGCTTCAGTCCAGGCTATCCTCAGACTAGGTCAAAACATTTCTGAGTCCTTTCTTCTTTTACTTTTAAAAAGCTTGTTGGCAAATGAAGTCCTTAGAAGAAGGGGGGTTGGCCTCAGTGGGAGATGCCCAGAGACTGCAAAAGGTGAAAGGTGGCCCCCAAGGCCCAGCCTGTCTCTATGTTGTTCACTTTCTTTGAGAGCTGTTGAGGAGGAAAAAAAAAGGCACACATTTTCATCAATTTTCAACTCTAGCAAACATGACACAAGGCAGAGAGTATTTACAAAGATCATCCACATGGCCAAACCAAGGTAAAATTTGGAGTGGCCAGTCTTTGGAGGCTTCCCACTAACACCTTCCCTTCTGCCTTGGCTTATTGCCCCTACACTTGCCAATCTGATCTCTGAATCTTCTGGCCCAGAAAGTGGTCTCATCCAGACCTTCTAGACAGGACCTTTTATTTTTTTTTATAATAAATTTATTTTTTATTGGTATTCAATTTGCCAACATACAGAATAACACCCAGTGCTCATCCCGTCAAGTGCCCCCCTCAGTGCCCGCCACCCAGTCACCCCCACCCCCCGCCCTCCTCCCCTTCCACCACTCCTAGTTTGTTTCCCAGAGTTAGGAGTCTTTATGTTCTGTCTCCCTTTCTGATATTTCCCACACATTTCTTCTCCCTTCCCTTATATTCCCTTTCACTATTATTTATATTCCCCAAATGAATGAGAACATATAATGTTTGTCCTTCTCCTATTGACTCATTTCACTCAGCATAATACCCTCCAGTTCCATCCACGTTGAAGCAAATGGTGGGTATTTGTCATTTCTAAGGGCTGAGGAATATTCCATTGTATACATAAACCACATCTTCTTTATCCATTCATCTTTCGATGGACACCAAGGCTCCTTCCACAGTTTGGTTATTGTGGACATTGCTGCTAGAAACATCGGGGTACAGGTGTCACGGCGTTTCATCGCATCTGTATCTTTGGGGTAAATCCCCAACAGTACAATTGCTGGGTTGTAGGGAAGGTCTATTTTTAACTCTTTGAGAAACCTCCACACAGTTTTCCAGAGTGGCTGCACCAGTTCACATTCCCACCAACAGTGTAAGAGTGTTCCCTCTTCTCCACATCCTCTCCAACATTTGTGGTTTCCTGCCTTGTTAATTTTCCCTATTCTCACTGGTGTGAGGTGGTATCTCATTGTGGTTTTGATTTGTATTTCCCTGATGGCAAGTGATGCAGAGCATTTTCTATGTGCGTGTTGGCCATGTCTATGTCTTCCTCTGTGAGATTTCTGTTCATGTCTTTTGCTAGACAGGACCTTTTAGACAGAGAAGCTTCTGAATTCTTTCCCTGATCCTGAAACTAAATACAAGAGGAGCTAGGAATAGATTTAGGAGTCGGAAAAAACACACTAAACTTCTCAATTCATACTTTGTAAACAACAGAAACTTCTTAAGCACTAATAACCCAATCAAGGCATTTAAGGCATTCTAGCTGGGTTGTGCTTCAATTAGTTCAGTGACTTTGGGCAAATGTTTAGACCTGATTTCCTCCATTACATAACAAGAGGATTATATTAGTATTTGTCAAACTGTTTTCCTTAGAATTTTAGGATTCCACGGCACCTGGGTAGCTCAGTCAGTTGAGTGTCACCCTTTGGCTCGGGTCATGATCCCAGAGTCCTGGGATAGAGTCTAGCATCGGGATCTCTGCTCAGCAGGGAGCCTGCTTCTCTCTCTCCCTCTGCCCCTTCCTCCCCAACCCCAGCTCCTGCTCTATCTCAAATAAAGAAAATCTTAAAAAAAAAAAAAAAAAAAAAAACTTTTAAGAGTTCTTGGAAGTGCTTCAAAGGAGAAAGGGAGGCCAAATGCTGAAGGAGTTCCAAGCCCCCTTCCTCTGCTTCAACCTGATAGCTCCATTTTGATCAGTTTTACTGGCATTCTGTGGAAGCTTTTGTTGAACAATGATGCCCACCATTGATAACACCACACACAAAAATGTTTTGAAAGCAGTGGACTGGATTTAGTCTATCTTTCTAGGACTAATTTCTTTTCTTTCTTTTTTAAGATTTTATTTATTTATTTACGAGAGACACACAGAGAGAGGCAGAGACATAGGCAGAAGGAGAAGTAGGCTCCCTGCAGGAGCCTGATGGAGAACTCCATCTCAGGTCCCTGGGATTATGCCCTGAGCCAAAGGCTGATGCTCAACCACTGAGCCACCAAGGTGCCCCTCTAGGACCAATTTCTTATGATTCTTTTTTTTTTAATTTTTTTATTTATTTATGATAGTCACAGAGAGAGAGAGAGAGGCAGAGACATAGGCAGAGGGAGAAGCAGGCTCCATACACCGGGAGTCTGACGTGGGATTCGATCCCAGGTCTCCAGGATCGCGCCCTGGGCCAAAGGCAGGCGCTAAACCGCTGCGCCACCCAGGGATCCCAATTTCTTATGATTCAATACTTCTGTTTGATCTGATGAAATATACACTAGTCACTGTGCCAAAAACTGGGAAGAACATGAATCGTCATCTTGAGATTTAGCCTGTGACACCTGAATCAAATTGCCTCCCCTACCCCAAATGCTCCTCTGCCCTCAGGAGGGGGCTAATAGCCCAAGGGTATAGATGTTGAAGTGAAGTGACCTCTGAGACAGGGAATTTATTTCTGCTACCACTGAAATAATAAAGACTAAAAGGATGCCAGCACTAGAAATGGCAGAAAACTGTCCTTAAATGACTTGGTTATTGTTGATCCTTAAGTAGAGGAAGTTAACTTTATATGTATTAGACTTAGGATGACTTTTCTTATCCACAAATCTATCCCCAACTGGTGTGAAATGCCTACACTACTAATACCAATATTAATAACTTACTCTGTGCTAGGCATTGTGCTTTACATACATTATCTCAATTTTCTAACAGCCCTATGAAATAGGTACTCTAAGGATCCTAAATTTGAATGAGAAACCTAAAAGTTAGAAGGTACGTAAATCATTTACAGTTACAGAGCTAGTAAGCTTGCATAATCAGGATGTGAACCCAGATTTGATGGACAGTGAAGCCATGTTTTAGATACTATGTGATACTGACTCTATTGGCAAGTAATTCTTTGTTAAGCACCTTAAATGCTGATATTCTTGTCAGACAAAACACACTAAATCCAAATAACTTAGTACAAAGTTTGAGTTTATGAAATCTGTATAACACAAGAAATGGGGCAATGTAAACTCATCTGGAACTGAGGAAACAGGAGGGAGAAGTGGCACAAGCAAGGGCACTTCAAAAATAAAGAAGAGTCTACCTATGTGACCCCAAAGTTCAAAGTTGCCTGTGCCATCCTTATATTTTAGTCACATCTCCTCTAATAGACTATATGCTACATGAGGACAAGATTTTATCTTAATCATCTTTGTAACCATAATGTACAATTATTCAATTATGGTACAGAAGAAAATAAATGGGATGGATGAAACATATGTGTTTAAAGTAAGTTACTACAGATAAAGTGGAGCCTGCATGTGCTGAACAGATGGACAGAATAGGAGGACAAAGAGCGACCCAAGATTGAAGAGACATTAAATACATGAGGCACATGTGAAGGATGTTGAAGGAAGTATATAAGACATACTGCATATACACAAGGCATTCAATACTAATGAGAACTTGAATGAGCCACTCACTGGTGACATCCTTTTGTTCTCTGCCAAATAAAGCCATCTAATGGGCTAATGAGTGAATGGATGCTAAAGGCCAGTGTACTTGCCCCTATGCCTCCCCAAATTGAGCAAATTTGGGTGATGGTCCCAGGTACCTTCTATCCCTGTGCTCCCTTGATCAGCTCCAGTCCTTATAACCACACTATCAGTAGCACAGAGAGAGGCAGGATATATGAACCCAGGATTTAAGAAGTATGGCACTTCCAACCTACCTGCACCCTATCTCATTTCTTTCCCTTTGCTTCTTGCCTTGAGTTTTGAACTTGCTTTAATAAACCATGTGACTTGGCACCTTAATTTAGGATGCAAGCCTTTCTGCTCTGTGACCTCTGGGAAAGCTTGCCTGAGAATACACTTAGAAGCTACTACCATTGCATCAAGCTAATTTCCCACATTCATGGTGTCTTGTACCACTCCTTATCCATAGTCCTGATAAAAAAAACCCTCATAATTCCACCTGCAGCCACTCTGATTACTACACACACAAGTCCTTTTCCTAATTCCCAGATAAATAGACTGTTTTGCAATTCTGTGGAGTCCTCTCTTACCTGTAAGACAGTACTGTCTGCAAAGCCAAAGCCATCCTTCAACAGGGCTGTGATGTAACTGAGATCCATGCACAGGAAAGGACTGCCTGAGGTGAAGTTTTCCAAGTTATCACACACTGAAAGGGAGAGTGAAGAGTGGAATTCAAGTTTGCAGCCCCTGGCAGGGGTACAGTTTTCTCTAAATGCAGACTTAGGATAAGCAAATAGAATTCTCCATGCGGTCAATGCCTGAGAGTCTTGAAGACTAGAACTGTGTGCACTGACAGCCTCGTGCATATTTCTGATGTCCCATCTTACCTGCTCAAATGTACTTGGGATTCTAGTTTATTTGCTAAATTTTCATAATCTATTTTTGGGGCCTAATTCAACTAAGTCCCTTACATATTAAGGCTGAGGTCTAGAAGACAGGGAAATACCAGTTAGCCCAACTGTGGGGCCAATGGATAGGATTATTTTTTTTTCAAATATTTTATTTATTTATTGAGACACAGAGAGAGAGAGGCAGAGACACAGGTAGAGGGAGAAGCAGGCTCCACGCTGGGAGCCCGACGTGGGACTCGATCCCACGTCTCCAGAATCACACCCCTGGCTGCCGGCAGAGCTAAACCACTGCGCCACTGAGGCTGCTTGGATACGATTATTTGTATTTCCATGGACTCTCTCAAGCAAGCCTCTGTGGCTATTTCCCATATATTTTGGTGCTCAGTGTTTCATTAATACTAATAACACTATTTCAATTAAAAAAAAAGGACGAATATCACACATAAAAATAAACTCAAAAAAGATTAAATATTTAAATATGAGACCTGACACTATAAAACTCCTAAAAGAAAACAGGCAGTAATCTCTTGGACATCAGCTTTAGCAACATATTTCTGGATATATCTCCCCAAGCAAGGAAAACAAAAACAAAAAAACTATTGGGACTACATCAAATTATAAAGCTTTTGCACAGGGGTGCCTGGGTGGCTTAGTCAGTTGGGTGTCTGCTTTCGGCTTGGGTCATGATCCCACACTCCTTGGCTTGAGCCGTGCGTTGGGCTCCCTGCTCACCTCTCCCTCTGCTACTCCCTCTCTTGTGCTCTCTTTCAAGTAGATAAATAAAATCTTTATTTAAAAAAAAAAAGAAAAAAAAAGGGAAGCCCTGGTGGCTCAGCAGTTTAGCACCATCTTTAGCCCAGGGTGTGATCCTGGAGACCTGGGATCGAGTCCCATGTCAGGCTCCCTGCATGGAGCCTGCTTCTCCCTCTGCCTGTGTCTCTGCCTCTCTCTCTCTCTCTCTTTGTGTCTCTCATAAATAAATAAATCTTTAAAAATAAATAAATAAATAAATAAATAAATAAATAAATAAATAAATAAATAAATAAAATAAAATTAAAAAAATGTAAAAAGAGAGCTTTTGCACAGGAAAGGAAATCATTAATACAACAAAAGGGCAACTTCCTGAATGGGAGATGTTTGCAAATGGTATGTCTGATTAAGGCTCAATATCCAAAAATATAAAGAACTTAGACAACTCGGGATGTCTGAGCGACTGAGTTGAGCGTCTGCCTTTGGCTCAGGGCAAGATCCTGTGGTCTCATGATCAAGTTCCACATCAGGCTCCCTGCATGAAGCCTACTTCTCCCTTTGCCTATGTCTCTGCCTCTCCCTCTCTCATGAATAAATACATAAAATTAAAAAAAAAAAGAACTTAGACAACTCAACACCAAAGAAACAAATTTATTAAAACAATGGGCAAAGGCACTACATTTATAGGAACTTATTAGTGGTAATAAAAGCAAAAGAAAACTGATACAACTTATTTTTCTTTAGTGATGACTTAATACTTAGACATTAAGTTTTATATATAAAATGTTAATCATTTCCAGGACTATTTTTTTTTTTTTAAAGATTTTATTTATTTATCCATGAGAGACAGGCACTAAACCTGCCTAAAGGTGGCGCTAAACCGCTGAGCCACCCAGGCTGCCCTCCAGGACTATTTTATATGCTAGTGATATTAACCTCTATCGATTTTATATGCTGCAAATAATGTCTCCAACTTTATTATTCCACCCATTAACTTCATAGATAACACCTTTTCCCATATACATGTTTTATTTTTGTCAACCTTCAACCTCTACCATCATTTTTTTAAAATTTTTACTTATTTATGATAGTCACAGAGAGAGAGAGAGAGAGAGGCAGAGACATAGGCAGAGGGAGAAGCAGGCTCCATGCACCGGGAGCCCGACGTGGGATTCGATCCCGGGTCTCCAGGATCACGCCCTGGGCCAAAGGCAGGCGCCAAACCGCTGCGCCACCCAGGGATCCCTCTCTACCATCATTTTTAATGCATTCTCAATCCTGAAACTTGTCTAAAGAATAACCTAATTTATTCATACTTTCATATAACTTTCAAATGTTTAAAATTTATATTTTAGGGGCACCTGGGTAGCTCATGTGGTTAAGCATGACTGACTCTTGATTTTAGTTCAGGTCATGATCTCAGGGTTGGGAGATTGGGCCCTGTGTCAGGCTCTGCACTGGGCATGAAGCCTGGTTAAGATTCTCTCTTCCAGGCAGCCTGGGTGACTCAGCCGCCTTCATCCCAGGGCATGATCCCAGAGACCCAGGATCGAGTCCCACGTTGAGCTCCCTGCATGGAGCCTGCTTCTCCCTCTGCCTGTGTCTCTGCCTCTCTCATGAATAAATAAAATCTTAAAAAAATAAAAATAAAAAAGATTCTCTCTCCCTCTTCCTCTGCCCCTCCCTCCTTTTCTCTAAAAAAAAAAATGTTTTAATATTTCACACAATATGTGAATTGTACAAAAAAGTATAATTTGCTTATTTTATTCACTTTAGGAAATAAATCTTTATAGAAGTATTTGAAAAAAAAATGGGCAAAGGACCTGAACAGACATTTTTCCAAGGAAAATATACAGTGGCCAACAGACACATGAAAAGATGCTCAACATCACTCATCACTAGGGGAATGCAAACCAAAACCAAAGTGAGATATCACCTCACACCAATCAGAATGTCTAGTATCAAAAAGAAAATAAATAACAGGTGTCGGTGAGGATGTGGAGAAAGGGAGACCTCATGCAAATTGTTCCACAGTCACTGTGGATAAAATTATGAAGGTTCCTCAAAAATTTAGAAATACTATATGATCTGGTAATTCTACTACTGCCTATTTACAGCCCCCCCAAAAAAAGAAAATACCAGTTCAAAAAGATATAAGCAGGGACGCATGGGTGGCTCAGTGGTTGAGTGTCTACCTTTGGCTCAGGGCATGATCCCAGGGATTGAGTCCCACATCAGGCTCCCTGGAGGGAGCCTGCTTCTCCCTCTGCCTATGTCTGCCTCTCTCTCTGTGTCTCTCATGGATAAATAAAATCTTTAAAAAAAAAAAGATTTAAGCACCCCTATATTTATTGCAACATTTTTAAAAAAGATTTTGAGACAAGGAGAGAGCATGAATGGGGGGCAGAGGGAGAGGGAGAAGCAGGCTCCCTGCTGAGCAAGGAGCTTGATATGAGGCTTGATATATATATATCTCCATACATATCTTCTTTATGTGTGTACAAACACACACACACACATATACACACAGTGAAATATTACCCAGCCATAAAAAAAAAGAATATCTTGTCACTTATTATGATGAGGATGGACCTGGAGGGTATTATGCTAAGTGAAGTTAAGTCAGACATAGGAAGACAACTACCATATGATTTCACTTATATGGTAGTGGAATCCAAACAAATGAACAAAGAGAAACACAGACTCTTAAATAGAACAACTGGTGGTCGCCAGAAGGGAGATGGGTAGGGGGATGGGAAAAATAGGTGAAGGAGATTAAGAGGTACAAACTTCCAGCTGTAAAATAAGGAAGTCACAGAGATAAAAAGTATACCATAGGAAATATAGTCAATAATATTGTAATAATGTTTCATGGAGACAGAGAGTGACTATATTTATCATGGTGAGCACAGGTAATGTATAGAATTTTCCAATCTATATGTTGTACACCTGAAATTTAGACAACATTGTATGTCAATTATATTTCAATGATAGAAAAAAAAAGGAAGGAAGAAATGTAGAAAGAAGAAAAGATTTTCACCATAATGCCCAAAGCCTCTTGTATTCCCATGGATTTCTATGCCACTTAATGCTTTTAATTCTTAGTCAAACTAGGAAACCAGCCTTCTGAGAGGCTTTCTGCTGACAGTGGTGCTCTGGGTCACTTTAAGGTCACTAGAGTTGGCAGGCACAGCTTCATGGACTTCCCTTCAAAGGCTTCCATTGGCACTTACCTTCCCTTGCTTTTCTTTTAAAATCTTCAACTTTTAAAACACCCCCTGTTTCATAATCTAAAATGAAATAGTAGTTAATGTCAAAAAGCTTTCAAGGAAACAAGGAAATGTATCCTAGTAGTATTTATAATAATGAAAAATTGGAAATAAAATTTCTAACATTACAGAATGGGATAAATATACATGACATATCCATACAATATAATCTGTGTAGGGGATCCCTGGGTGGTGCAGCGGTTTGGCGCCTGCCTTTGGCCCAGGGCGCGATCCTGGAGACCCGGGATTGAATCCCACGTCAGGCTCCCGGTGCATGGAGCCTGCTTCTCCCTCTGCCTGTGTCTCTGCCTCTCTCTCTCTCTCTCTCTCTCTCTGTGACTATCATAAATTAAAAAAAAAAATATATATATATATATAATCTGTGTAGTCTATTTTATTTATAATTATTCTGTCTATTTAACCACAATAAAAAAATTGACCTGTTAAAAAAATTGAAAATAGGAAATAGGAAATTAATTCATATCTCAGGCCATGATAGACCACGTACATATATTCACAGAACTAACAAAAAGCATTACTATTGTGATAAGGAAATAAAAATTATAAAGTAGGAGGGGCAAGAGACATTATTTTGACTTTGGTGATAGCTTGATGGGTATACACATATGTCAAAGTTTAGTGAATTGTACACTTCAAATATTCATTTTACTTTCTATCAATTATATCTCGATAAAAATGTTAAAAAAAAAGACTTTATGTGTATCTGTTTAGGCCATTTTCTAGCTCCAAAGGATAGTTAATCCTATTCATTCTTCCTCTGCTGCAACTAATGTCATTCAATTGTCAGCACTGGGGAAGAGTAGTGTGATTACGTAAGACAAAGCATTTCAAATACTCCTTTTCTCCTTTCCCTTCCCAGGACAGCTTCCCTCCTAGTTTCCTTCCTAGCTGATACCTGCAGTAAACTTACCAATCATGCCTGTGTCAACAGCACGATCATAATAGTAAGAGAAAGCATAGAAAGAGCTTCTCTGGACCTCCTCCGGCTGGTGAAGTTTTCCTTGGACCACCCTTAGCACTTCAGCATAGCAGGGCTCAAAGCCCATCTTCCCTGCCAGGGCAAAGGTGAGAAAAATGAGAGCTCTCTGAAGCAAGCTGCTAGAGCCAACAAAGAAACAGCAGGAGGATCAAGGAAAGAAGCAGCTGAGGTTCAGGACAAAGAGCTTACAAAGATGAGCAAAATTCCATAGAGGCAGCTTCCCTCCCTGTGTTCACCAAAAATAGCCATATTCAACCTCAATCTGCTGCCTAGCCTATGTCAATGGTATTTATGTGAAGCAATCAGAAGTCTCATATCTGTTTCCTTCCCTGGAAAAATTAAGTTTTTTCCTTGATTTTATGGTCTTTGCTTTTTATAATATCTAAGATGAATTCTTCTATTGTCTTAGTTGTATTATTATAATTTAAAAAGCTAAACATTAACTGAATCTAGTTTCTAGATAGAGTTTCTCCTTGCTAAGGGCAGAGACCCTTAAAGCATTAGACGCAGGTTAAGAACAGGTTTCTAATGGATCCCCACAGCACTTGGGCAGGGAAAGAGCAGGACAGAGGGACAGTTGCCTTGTTCACTGTCATTTCACATTATTCCTTTACAGCATACCAAGACCTATTTGGAATGAGTCCCAGAAAAAAGCTTCTCTTGAGTTCTGGAAAACACTTCCCATGGAACTTTTCCAGATTTCAACTGTAAAGGTAATTTCAATCAGTGAAAAAAACATCACTTGCCTTCTTTGTTGCCACCATACTGGTATTTCACACCCCCAAAGATCCACTCTGCTTCCAACCATCTCGGTAGACAGGCACTTCGAAAAGTGTGTCCATCAATCCCTGAAAGAAGTCAGACCACAAAGTAAGAGGCAAGGATGAGAGAGAGGGAGAGAGAATGAGAGCGCGCAAGCACATGCGCACGTGCACAAGAGTGAGAGACACATGCACACATGCAAGCAAGAAGCTAGTAAAGTTGAAAGGAATTACCAAAAAGTAGGTAGTTCCGTGACTGCATCCTATGACAGGAATTGTTTGTTTTTTTTTTAAGATTTTATTTATTTATTCATGAGAGACACAGGCAGAGACATAGGCAGAGGGAGAAGCAGGCTCCATGCAGGGAACCCGACATGGGATTCGATCCTGAGTCTCCATGATCACGCCCTGGGCTGAAGGCGGCGCCAAACCGCTCAAATTCCCTATGACAGGAATTTTTATTTTTATTTATTATTATTTTTTAAAGATTTTATTTATTCATGTGAGATACAGAGAGAGAGAAGAAGAGACACAGGCAGAGGGAGAAGCAAGCTCCATGCAGGGAGCCCGACGTGGGACTCGATCCCAGGACTCCAGGGTCAGGCCCTGGGCCGAAGGCAGGCGCTCAGCCACTGAGCCACCCAGGGATCCCCTGACAGGAATTTTTAATTCAGGGTTCACAGATGGGCACTGCGGGATTGGTGAACCCTCTGAAACTACACACAAATTTTTGTGCATATGTGCATTTGGCAGAGGGGTCCATGGCTTTCATCACATTTCAAAGAAATCTAAAACCTACAATGGTATAAGTTCCCTCCTTCCTAAAAAAGGGGAAAAAATTCCGTTCTACTTTTCTCATTGGTTGTTGTGAGGCTTCAATGAAATCATATTTGAAGATGTTTTGTAAACTCTGAAATGCTATACAATCATCATCACACTAATAGTTTACTCTGAGCCAGTAACCATAAAAAACTACATTAAATGCAAAGGGGCACAGAAAGCTTGCTAACTTGCCCCAAATCACAAAGAGGGACTGAACCCAGTTCTGCTTGACCCCAAAAGCTGAGTTCCTAACTGCTCTACTTATCTTTGAATATATGAATAAAGTTGCTCAGTAATTTCACCTTGCAGGTGTACTGATGTTGCTTCCTGAACCTCCCATGTAAAACTAAGGGCTTGAGCAAGCTTCTGCCAAATTCACTCTTTGAGCTTTGAATTTCCGCACACTGCAGCCTCCTTGTCACAGACTGTGTGACTATATATAGACTTCATTCTAGAAATGGCTAATAGTGTATACCAAAACAACGGAACATAACATAAAGTAGAAAAAGAATCTGCTATTATCATGTTCATTACATAACACATCCTTCCTAAATCAGCACAACCCTTTTCTTCACAGAATCACTGTCAAGGAAGGGGAAAAGTAAGCTGAGTATTGGTGTCACTCTCACCATACCCCAACCAGCACAGGTACCTAGACGAACCTTCTGTTTCCAGGGCTCCCAGGGTTGCTAGTCTTGCAGCTTTCAATCCAAATCCCAAGTAACTGTAAAATACAGAATTGACTTAATTTCATGCTGGTCCTGAAGTTCTCCAGCCTAAAGCTATCTCTTTCAAAAGTAGCATGGTTTCTCTGTCTCCCTCTGAAGGGAGGAAAACCTTGGTCTCTATGACCTTCTCATCTTGTGTGGACAAGTAGTCATTTCTACACAGCTCAGATCAAGGCCATCCAGAACTTTCCATGCCTATGATTTAAAGGCCAGAGACAGTGATACTTCCTAGGGTCCCACCCTGGGAATCATCCCCAGAAAAGCTCTCATTATCTTAGCTCCTAGCCCCACTGTGATCAAATCCCAGGTTGGATTTTGAACATCTGAAAGCAACCTCAAAGGAGTTGGCACAGAGCTTTGGTTGAAGATTCTCCAAGTGTCCTCTCTCTAGAGAAAACTTCTTTTAAAGTTTATTTATTTATTTGGGGTGGGGGTAGAGAGAGAGAGAGAGAGAATGAGAGGAGAGAGAAAGCAAGCGCATGAGTGGGGTGAGGGACAAGGGAGAGGGAGAAGCAGACTCCCCATTGAGCAAGAAGCCCAATTGGGGCTCCATCCCAAGACTCTGGGATCATGACCTCACCCAAAGGCAAATGCCTAACCAACTGAGCCACCCAGGCGCCCCTCTTTAGAGAAAACTTCTGATTCTTTAAGTTATATCCTTTTGAGGCCAAGAATGGAGAAACCTCTTGAGTCCTTGGGCTTTGGTAAGTGGCTCTGGTTTCAGTTACCAGACCTTTGCGGGTTGGCAGGGACTTTGTGAGGCTTGTCAGATACAATAACAGATGTGAAAATGCTTTGAAAAGTTAGGAGAATCATACAACATGAAATATTCCTCCCTGTCCCCTCTCCTCACCTATGTGTATAGAGCTTATAAGTGCTGTTAAACATCTCAAATGAAGTGAGGTAGCCCCTAGGGGTTTGTTCCAGGGTTTTCTGCAAATCAGAAAAAGCAAAAAGACTATTTAGGATCTGCAATAGTTTGAAGGTCTTACTACCACCATCCCCGTTCCTCCCCCAAAAAATCAGCGATGAAAGAGACAGACTAAGCAGCTAATCTCCCAAGGCTAGAGGAATCAAAGGGACTCTGAACAGTAAGGGGGCAAAGGAAGTTTATTCAGTCATTGACTCCACTCAACCTATTTGTGGTGGAGCTGCTGTCTGAAAATGCAGCACTACCTTCTTGGCACCACGATATGCCTGCAAAGTGGGTTGCTAACCAGGCCTTCATGTAAATGACTCACCTCAAACTGGGGTAGGAACGTGATTTGGGTGGAGGCTCCCCCCAGGTCGAGGGTCCCCACAGTCTCCTGGCTGTGGCCATGCAGCTGACCTGTGAATGAGAGCCAGCTCTGAATATCTTCTGCTTCCAGGACAGCCCAACACTCCTCTGTCTGCAATCTCTCTCTTGCTCTTGGTTGTACTTTGCAGGTGTTCCATAAATATTCCACTGACTCCTGGCCCCAAATACTGCAAGTGAATGCTAACCTATAAGGACTCTTACTGTAGCTGAGGCCCTGAACACAGTTATAAATGTTAACTTCCTAGCTTTTCCTTTCTTTCTTTCTTTTCTTTAAAAGCAATACAAGGGGATCCCTGGGTGGCGCAGCGGTTTGGCGCCTGCCTTTGGCCCAGGGCACGATCCTGGAGACCCGGGATTGAATCCCACGTCGGGCTCCCGGTGCATGGAGCCTGCTTCTCCCTCTGCCTGTGTCTCTGCCTCTCTCTCTCTGTGACTATCATAAATAAATAAAAATTAAAAAAAAATTTTAAAAAAAAATAAAAATAAAAGCAATACAAGCAAAAAGAAATTTTTACTCTTTGATCCTGCATGAAACCCAGTTAATGTCTTAGAATAAACTTGAGAATGTATTACCTGTCAGGAAATTCACAGTAACCCAAGCTAATATGCCTGAAAGAGAGAGAAAAATGGATTACACCTCAGAGCATTTTCCCCTGATCTTCCTTGACCCTATTTTTGTTTTCTCTAAATTCTGTGTCTAAAATACACATTTTCCTTCTCCCTGTCATTCCGTTTTCTCTTATTCCATTCCTCCTCGCTTATTTGTTTCTCCTTGTTTAGTTCTTTTTACTTTAGCACCCCCATCCCTGTTCCTAGTTCCTTTAATCAAATCTTTTGCTAACCTTTGTCCTCTCCCCCCAGAACATGTATCAACACTTCTCCTACCTTCATAGGATCCGTCCATGATGCTAACACTGTCATTTGGTACCAGGAAAGGTGACTTCTTAAAGATTTCTCTTACCTATAGAAAAAGGGGAAAAAAATCTGGATTCTCTAAGGCAATAAAAATTTCCATATTTTGGCTATATCCTATTAAGGCTTATTAGAAAACTATACTCTTCATTTCCCTAGATAAAATTTTAGCAGAACATTTCTTTGCCCTAAAAAACTAGAGAAGGAACTATATAAGTAATTACTGGTTTCTTGTAAAAACAAAAAACACAGGGATTCCTCTGACTTAAAATCAATCTCAAAAAAAAAAATCAATCTCAAACAAACTACAGAAATTTACAGGTGAACTGCATCTAGGAAAGGGCATATATTTGACCCCTTCCAGCTCAAATCAGGATCCTGTAATTTTTTTTTAAACACCTTATAATCCTGCCTGGGTACACTGGAAGCTAGGAGGACCCTTTCCCACTTCATTTCTTTTTTTTTTATATATTTTTTAAATTTTTATTTATTTATAATAGTCAGAGAGAGAGAGAGAGAGAGAGAGAGAAGAGATGAGAGAGAGGGGCAGAGACATAGGCAGAGGGAGAAGCAGGCTCCATGCACCGGGAGCCCAACGTGGGATTCGATCCCAGGTCTCCAGGATCGCGCCCTGGGCCAAAGGCAGGCGCCAAACCGCTGCGCCACCCAGGGATCCCCCCACTTCATTTCTTAGATGATAAGATAAAGGGATGATAGAGAAGAGTTAAGCCTGGGCAGCTCCTGAGGCTACAGAAATATTTCTTTTGCTCTCCCATCAAATTCTGCAGGTCTTTGTCCTTGCTGGTAAAGGGGGCTCATGTCCATAGGCTGGGCTACTCTGCTGTTAGCCCTTGTTAGATTCTGGCACATGGCTGAGGCCTCAAGAGTTCACAGAGACCCCAGATCTAGATTTATTTATACTATTTTAGGAGAAAGGAATGAACATCTCACACATTAATGACTCTCCATAAATATGGGTCAGTGACATGGGTGTTATGTCTTATTTTTTTATATGATTATCATGAGGCGGGGGGACACTTTCCAAACAGCAATAGAAGGAACTCTGGTCTGCTGGCTGTTCTCATTCCTAATAGGATGAAATGCTTCATGTGATGACCTCTGGACCCTGTTTCATCCGGGAAAAGCCAGTTAAGTGATCTATAAATAAACTGGTTTTTTTTAAGATTTTATTTATTTATTCATGAGACACACGGAGAGAAAGAGAGACAGAGACATAGGCAGAGAGAGAAGCAGACTCCATGTAGGGAGCCCGATGTGGGACTTGATCCTGGGACTCCAGGATCACACCCTGGGCCAAAGGCAGGCGCTCAATTGCTGAGCCACCCAGGCGTCCCTATAAACTTTTAAACAGAAGATAGGTAAGCAAACAGGAATAAACACAGACAGTTTCTGCTATTTCTCTCTCCACTCTTCTCCCCTGCTCACAGTTTATTCTTAATACAGCACCCAGAGTGCTTGCTTTTCTCTTTCTTTCTTTCTTTCTTTCTTTCTTTCTTTCTTTCTTTCTTTCTTTTTCTTTCTTTTCTTTTCTTTTCTTTCTTCTTTCCTTTTCTTTTCTTTCTTCTTTCTTTCTCTCTCTCTCTCTCTTTTTCTTTGATTGACTGTTATTTATTTTAGAGAGAGAATGTGCCCATGGGCAGGATGGGCAGAGAGAGAGAATCTCAAGCTGACTCCCCAGTGAGCACAGAACCCAAAGCTGGCTCAAATCCCATGATCTTGAGATTATGACCTGAGCCATGAGGTCGGATGTCCGGTCCACTAAGCCATCCAGGCACCCTGTCCCCCACACTTTTTTATTAATTAAGTAGGCTCCACACCCAGAATGGAGCCCAATTCAGGGTTTGAACTCATGACCCTGAGATCAAGACCTGAACTGAGATCAAGAGTTGGACACCTGGGCAGCCCGGGTGGCTCAGCGGTTTAGTGCCACCTTCAGCCCAGGGTGTGATCCTGGAGACCCGGGGTCAAGTCCTACGTCAGGCTCCCTGCATGGAGCCTGCTTCTCCCTCTGCCTGTGTCTCTGCCTCTCTCTCTCTGTCTCTCATGAATAAATAAATAAAAATAAAATCTTAAAAAAAAAAGAGTTGGACACCTAACCAACTGAGCCATCCAGACACCTCTAGAGTGGTGCTTTTATTTTTTATTTTATTTTTTTAAAGTTTTTTTTTTTTTTTTTTAATGATAGTCACACACAGAGAGAGAGAGAGAGAGAGAGAGAGAGAGAGGCAGAGACATAGGCAGAGGGAGAAGCAGGCTCCATGCACCGGGAGCCCAACGTGGGATTTGATCCCGGGTCTCCAGGATTGTGCCCTGGGCCAAAGGTAGGCGCTAAACCGTTGCACCACCCAGGGATCCCTAGAGTGGTGCTTTTAAAATAGATATCAGATCCTGCCTCTTAGCTCAAGACCCTCCAGTGACTTCCTTCTTAGAGAAAAAGCCAAAGTCCTTACATGTGCCTTAAAGGGCCATCATGATAAACCGCACACATCTCTCTGACCTCATCTCCTATTTCCCTTCCATCACTCACTCCCCTCCAGCCACTCTGACCTCCTGGGATGCTGTTCTTGAACATACCAAGCACATTTCCTGCTTTAGGCCTTTGCACTTGTTATTTCTTTAGCCTGAAATAGTCTTCCTACAAATGTCTTGTATAGCTTGCTTCTTTATTCCTCTCAAGTCTCTGATCAAATGCATCTTACCAATGAGGTCTTTCCTGACCATTCTATTTAAAGTCATATCCTTCTACACCACCACCAGCATTCCCTAGCTGACTTCCCCTTCTTTTCTTTCTCTGTATTATCTACAGTACCTGACATACTTCGTAATGAGTTGTTTAGTTTCTGTCTGCTTGCAACTAGAATGCAAGCTATGCCAGGACATGGACTAATTGCCATTTTTTGCTCCCTACAGAATATCCCTGGGAACTCCACCAATGCCCAGTACATGGTAAGCTCATACGCTCAATAAAAGAAAAAATGAATAAGGAGTCCAAATTCAGATTCTCATGCAGACACTCTAGGCAGTTTGTCCTTGGACAAGGACTTAAGCCCTCTGCGCTGATAGTCAAAGGAAAATGGATTTTGAGCTTGGAATTAGCACACCTATAACACAGAATAGTTTTTTGCTGTGATTTTTAAAAATTTATTTATTTATTTGAGAGAGAGAGCACACACACACATGGGAAGGGGCAGAGGGGGAGGGAAAAGGAGAGGAAAAAATACTCAAGCAGACTCCCAGCCAAGCACAGAGCCCTACTTGGGGCTCAATTCCATGACCCAGAGATCATGACCTGAGCCAAAACTAAGAGTTGGACTTTCAACCAACTGAGCCACCCAGGCTGACGTGATTTTTGTTAAAATGGGATCCCACCTATAAACATTTTTCACAATATGTAATTTAAATCTTATTAGTTTACATGTTATTTTTACAAAATAAATGTTCAGTAATGTTAAAAATATTGAGTTTTAAAAAAACTCTCTAAATTTTTTATCTAAGAAGTTGAAATGGACATAAAAATGGCCAATAGATGCATGAAAAGATGCTCAGTATCACTCATCATCAGGAAAATGCAAATCAAAATTACAATGAGATATCACCTCATACCTGACAGAATGGCTAAAATCAAAAACACAAGAAACAAGTGTTGGTGAGGATGTTAAAAAAAAAAAAAAAGGAACCTTCATGCAGAATGCAAAATGGTACAGCCACTGTGGAAAATGGTATGGGGGTTCCTCAAAAAGTTAAAAATAGAAATTCTCTACAATCCAGTAATTGCCCTATAGGGTACTGACCGAAAAAAAATACAAAAAACACTGATTCAAAAGGATGCATACCTATGTTTACACATACACACCTATGTTTATTGCAGCACTGTCTACAGTGGTCAAACTACGGAAGTAGCCCGTGTCCTTTGACAGATGAATGGATAAAGAAGATATGGTGTATATAAACAATGGAATGTTACTCAGCCATAAAGAATGAAATCTTGCATTTGCAACATGGATGAAGTTAGAGAATATAATGCTAAGCATAGTAAGTCAGAAAGAGACAAGTACCATGTCTCACTCATATGCAGAATTTAAAAAATAAAACAAACAAATAAACAAAGAGACAAATAAAAAACAAGACTCTTAACTATAGAGAACTGATGGTTACCAGAAGGAAGGTGAGGGGACATGGGTGAAATAGGTAATGGGGATTAAGAGTACACTTATCATGATGAGCACTGAGCAATGTACAGAATTGCTGGATTGCTATATTGTACACCTGAAACTGGTTAACACTGTATGCTAACTATACTGGAATTAAAATTAAAAAATTATTAAAAAAAGTTTTTTTTTTCTTTGACAGAGAGAGAGAGAGAACACAAGCAGGGGGAGCAGCAAACAGAGTGAGGAGAGAAATAAGCTCTCTGCTTAGCAAGGAACCTGATATGGGGCTCAATCTCAATGACCTGAGCCAAAGGCAGATACATAAACTGACTGAGCTACCCAGGCACCCCTAAAATTAAAAATTTAATTAAAAAAAAAAACTTTAGCTGAGAGAAAAAGTCAGAGATGTAAAAAAAAAAAAAGAACATAAACTGTATAATTACACATTTATATAAAATATAAGAATAAGCAAAACTAAAAAAAAAAAAAGAAGAATAAGCAAAACTAATCTATAATGGCAGAAAGCAGATCAGTGGTGGCCTGACTTCAGGGAAGGGGTAAACGGACTGCAAAAGGGTACAGGGAAACTTCTATATTTGTTGAAATTCATTTAGCTGCACACTTTAAAGGTACATATTTTAAGTTATACCTCAATAAAGTGGGCTAAACATCATTTCTATGATTCTGCTTTAACAAGGGAATTAGGAGTACCACGAACAGAAAGTACTTTAAACTTCTTAGGAAAAGCTGTATAGGGGATCCCTGGGTGGCGCAGCGGTTTGGCGCCTGCCTTTGGCCCAGGGCGCAATCCTGGAGACCCGGGATCGAATCCCACGTCGGGCTCCCGATGCATGGAGCCTGCTTCTCCCTCTGCCTGTGTCTCTGCCTCTCTGTCTCTGTGACTATCATAAATAAAAATAAAAATAAAAATAAAAATAAAGAAAAAAAAAGGAAAAGCTGTATAAATTCAAGAGTAACATTTACAAATATAAATAAGTAGCTAGAATAAGAGCCCAGTTACCCCAATGCTATAGCAATGGTGGAATACTAAAGGTAGCAGTCACACTCCAGAGAGCTAAAAACCCTTAGAGAAAATATTCACATAGGGGAAAAGGAATTATTCAAGATGCAAAGGACTTCAAACATTACCTCAAAGAGCAGAGCCTGGGCTTTCTGTTCTGGCAGTAAGCGCAGTCCTGCTGTTGCCTTCAGGACCACCGGGGTTCTTTTCCAGTGACTTTGCGGGATTGAGTCTTTGGCCACTTCTAAGAGTCCTTGAACAGTCTCAGCACCCTTCAAAAGAGATGACCTACTCATCCAGTAAACAGTCCATCCAGTGAACAGTTCCCACAGAGGGAAGCATGTCTCTTCCCTCAACATGCTCTGGGGGACACTAAGAGTGAGGCAGCAGAGGGCTCCTGGCACTCTCTGCTCTGTAGGAGAAACCTAGAGAAGTAGGCTTCTTTGAAGGAGAATCCATTTAATTATAGTTGGGTAATAACAAAAATGATTTTGTTATACCATGGTCATTTTATTCGATTGTTATTTTGTGTTCCATACATTAGCTTTAGGCCAGGAAGTTGAGTCTAGTGAAAAAAACTGCAGATTTGGAGTTAGAACACTTGCTTGCTAGCCCCATGGCTTAATATAGGGATTTGGTTTCCTTCTCATATATATGAAGGAGATAGGCCTCATACCACTACAAAACTGCTGAGTGCATTAGATAAGGCAGACTGTGTGTACATGCCACACAAATGTTGGTGTAGCTATTATGCTACAGTTTTTATGATCTCTGTAAGGACAGAATATGATAGGTTTATATTTACATCACTAGCACCTACATGCACAGTACACGAGATACTCAATTTATGAAATTTAAAAATCATTATTTTAAGTCCACTGTTTCCATGAGTGAACATCTGACAACACACTGCCTCTAAATCATTATAATTGGCAACCACAACACAATCTTCTCTAAATGTCAAATCAGTTTCTGATAATGTAGTTGCTTTCAACAGCTCCTAAATTTCTGAGGCATTTATCATTTCATAACCATGAGCTGAGAAAATAAACATCTTCTCAGTTCAAGTTCAAGCCGCTTTTTTCTTAGATTATATTTTTAAGTAATCTTTACACTCAACATGAGGCTCAAACCCATAACCCTGAGATCAAGAGTTGCACGTTCTACTGACTGAGCCAGCCAAGTGCCCCATGACATTTTATGCCCCAGGCCATTTTTATTATAAGGTTTTCCTTTGGTTAATGATTATGCTTGTAACATGGAATAATACCTTCGTATTTGCTACCAAAGTTCAATATCCTGTCTTATTCTACTGCAGTGTGGCCTCTAACAACTGGGTATAATACATATGGCTGCTCAAATGTGAAATACGGTCATGCCAAACTCTCCATTCATCCTCTAATACAAAAGATTTTTGTTTTCATGAGTTCTTGCCCAAATTCTAGAGTATAGGCATGCATGGTCTGTCCTATATCAGGGTACTTTGAAATGAAGTTCATTGGGTCTACATTGTCTCAGCTGCCATGTTTATACCTCACACTCTATATAGAACTCCATGTCTAACTTCTGTATTTACATTAATCAATGTAGTTGACAGCCTCAACTCAAAATCAACTTAAATACAAAGGGAACAATCTCTTAAAAGATGTTGTCATTCCTGCATGTCTATCATCTATGCTAGCCCCCTTCTGCCCAAGCCCTAGAGAGCTTGGGGAGTACAATTTCTGTTATCCAGTATGGCTGAGGACAGAAAACTGATCTTGCACACGGCCTCAGTATGAGTAGTGAACAGCATGAGATATTTAAAGCAGTGGTGTGGTGAAGTTATCAAAGCATTAAGAATCTAAACATCTAATTGTCAAAAACTCACCTGCTTAGGTTGATCTACAAAAGCAGAAAGTCCTGGCTTCACAGAATCAAAAATTTCCCCTTCCAGAATTGGAAGCTGTCCTATTTTGTCCATGAACAAAACAGAGGAGAGATGGCTGATTACTAAAAGTTAGGCTGCTTTTAATAGTGGGCTCTGTATCATATGACCTACTAGATTAGTAGGTTATTCCTCCAAGCCATGCCAAGTAATCCCACCTGTGAGGAGTGGTTTGCAGGAATATTGGGTAGGGGGACAGAAGATGACAGGCAATTCTTAAGCGTCCCTATGGCATTTCCTAGGATGGATACCTAGCTCCTACTGCTGCCCCAGGCTCTATTTTTTTTAAGATTTTATTTATTCATTCATGAGAGACACAGAGAGAGAGAGAGAGAAGCAGAGACACAGGCAGGGGGAGAAGCAGGCTCCATGCAGGGAGCCCGACGTGGGACTCTATCCCAGGTCTCCAGGATCACACCCTGGGCCAAAGTGGTGCTAAACTGCTGAGCTACCTGGGCTGCCCATCCCCTAGGCTCTATGTGCAACCTGAGAGCACTGGAAGTTCAGAAAAAGTTAATTTTCAGGGTCTCCCTCATCTCCTTCTCCAAGGATGGCACTGATCCTCTCTCAAGACCACTTCCAAATTCTCAATATTCTGGACCCTGGAGTATCAACCACCTTTAGAGAAAAGGAGAGACAAATTATAGCTATACTTCTTGGACATATGGGTTTCAGATTACAGGCAACCCAGATCTAATTTCACAGTGAATTAAACTATATGTTAATTATGGCCCAATATCTTCTCTGAAGAAAGATATTCAGTAACTCTAAGTTTCTGTAATTCATATTGCGTACTCATAGCACATTTGTTTCTGGAAGGAGATGCTCAAGTATGGATTAGTAGGCACTGGTGAGGGTACCAGTTACACTTACCTGGTATTTTCTGCACAAAGGTGTAAACGTGAATTCGTGTTCCAGTGCTCCCTGCGTCAAACATAATTCCATACAATGTGCTGGCACTGACATTGATGGGGCACATGGAAGACAGGAAGACACCCTCAAACCAAGTCTGCTGGTCTCTGTGGAAGACTGTGCTGCAAACACAGGAAGCCACCAGCATGAAAAAGGCTGCCCCCCAGGTAGTGGCCATTCTCTTCCCAAGATGTGGTGAGTCTAGGCTTTTGTTGCAGAAGTAATGCTGTTCATACACCTGCAGTGGCTTACAGGACAAATAAACACAAGGTTAGACCAACTGGTCTTTTGTTTATACCTGTAAAGGAAGAAGTACCTACTATAGAAATCCCATCCCTTCCCCCAAGGTGCTCCTTCTCTATTTTTTTGTAACCAGCACAATAAGCTAGACCAGGGTAACATAGGCTTTTAGCACCTATTTCTAAAGAGTATTTTGCTGCAGAAGGAAATTGGGATTTAAAATATATTTCCTCATTCTCTACTTTCAATTGTAGAGTGGATTTCTCATACTCAAGGCTTTCTCTGATACCTGCTCTTTTTATTGCATCTGTCTTCTTTCCATTTTGACAATTTTGTCTTTAGAACATACACTAACCTTCTCTCTCTCTCTTTCCCTCTCTTTTGTCTTTTTAATTGATATAAGATGTTTCAATTTCTGAATTAAAGCCATAAAGTTACAAAGAAGTTATAAAGTCAGTAGCATTGGGGTGTCTACAGCTTTCAAAAATCAGGCTACTGGACTGCTACCCGTGACCAATAATATTGCCAGTGGCTTGCACATACAATCACATTTTAGGGAAATCAACTTATTTTAAAAACACTTAAATAGACCATTGTGGGTTTTTCAGAGTTTTTTAAATTTATTTAAGTAATCTCTGCACCCAACTCGAAGCCTGAACTCACAGCCCACAGATGAAGAGTTGCATGTTCCTCTAACTGAGCCAGCCAGACACCTAGACATTATGGTTTTGGAAAACATCCTTCACAGGCTTTAGGCCATGTTATCCCAGTAAGAACTTAAGGCAGATGTAGGCACCTGGCTGGCTCAATGAGTTAAGCATCTGACTCTTGAATTTTGGCTCAGGTTATAATCTCAGGGTCGTGAGACTGGGCCCAACATCAGGCTCCACGTCTGGCATGGAGCTTGCTTGGGATTCTCTCTCTCCTTCCCACCACAAACCCCCTCTAAAAAAAACCAAAACAAAACAAAAAAAACAAACAAACAGAAAACAACCACTTAAGGCAGATGGGCAAATTAAGCCAGAGAGGTTCAATGACTTGCTGAAAGTCATAAAGGTCAATGGTAAAATCTTGGCCAGAAATCAGTCTTCACTCTTACCAACCTTTCTTTTTCTGATTTCAAAAGCCTCCCTTACGGCAAGTTACTGCTTATATTTCTTAATATGTTCTTAGCAAAGACAAAAATCTTAGCATTAGTGCTCAGCTTTATTTGTTTTAGCTCTGTGTATTATAGTAGGTCGGATACAAATGCTGCTGAAAACCTAGAGTAGGGTTACATGACAAAATGTCTCCTGGATAAGCTAGGCTTAATTTTCTCCTGATATTCATGAAGAATACCACATATCTATCCGCTCACATTTAAGGCTTCCTTAATTGCCCTTTATGTACTTTGCTCAAAACAGTTTTGATGTCCTGTTCCAGCTTTCTTCTCTGGACTTTTCCTTATGCAAGTCACAGTAGCTGGTTAAATAAGATCTAATTCCAAAGTTCCCAGTGTCCAGTCCCCTTATCTCTAACAGAGTATGAGTAATCTGGAAAATATATTGAGGATTTTCAGTCATTCTCAAGTACGTTGACCTTTTAGGGTTCATTTTATAAAAATGTCTCTCTTCCCAAAGGCGACATATTCAAAATAATGTAAATTGAAGTCAATTGCATTTAGAGTTTTAACTTTTTAACTTTAAAATAACTACAGTAGTTGTGAGGTACTAAAAAGCAGAGTTAGAATTATTAGTTTGAACACAATTCAAGGCTGGACTTCTACTTTACAATTAAGAATAAAGGGTTTGGCTAGGAAAAAAACAAAAACCTTTTAGAGTTTCAAAGGAAACTATCCCAGGAAAACACCACCAAAATAGAGTAACTGCTTGGCCAGATTCATACTCACATCTTATATCACTCCTTTTGGCTGATTCGTCTTTTACAACAAACAGGCTGGTCATATAGATCAATCTAAATAACTGAAAACAAAAACGACACTTTCAGATTCTCTGAGTATTAATGGATCCTCACTTTGTCCAGAGCTCAAACCATATCCAGTCCTTGGTCCCTTTTCTCCCTCAGGAAAAGCATTAAGGGACTTTCCAGTCACCAGCTTTCCTTAACCTCTGCAACTTATCCCACGCACCTTCTCAGGGCTCACTCATGTTTTCTCTATTATTGTGGTTTCTGTAAAACCTCTCCAGCTTCTATTTCCATTAAGTAAACATTGTCTTTCTTCCAAGAGATTTCAAGGGGAAAAAAATGCATGCTAGGTATCTGTTTTCATGGAGTGAAAAAGTGCAGAGTCATACCAGGTGCTCAGTATAAAACTAAACAATAGAGTTTAGACAAAGCAGAGGATGAAAACATAAAATACCCTTGTGCTCTCAATCCCTACCTTCTAACACCATTTCCAATCTCATTTTTAAGATTAGCTAAGAATGGTATTATAAAGGCTTATAATTTATAAAATGGCATCCTTTTTCATATGGTCCCAGCCTGCAAAGCTTACTCATCCTTTTAGTCTTTGCTCAAATGTCATCTTCTTGGGACCTTCCCTGTGTACCGTATTTAAAATTGCAACCCACCTGGCCACATATGTATCTTCTACCTTCCTTCTCTATTTTTTTCCATGGCACTTTCCATATTCAGTATAATTTACTACTTTAGTGTGTGGGTTTTTTTTTTTTTTCTTTTTTCCCAGATTCCCTGCTCCCTGCTATCCTCATGTGGGCTATATATGAGCGGGAATTTTTGTCTATTGTATACAATGATATGTTCCTGGTACTGGAACATGGCTAGCACACAGGTGTTGAATAAATACCATGAAAGGATGAACTGGATCCTACCCATTTAACAAATATATAATAGTTGACTTCTTTCCAACAGGAAGTTAATTATCTGCCCAGTGGAAGATCACAATTCAAAACTTCCAAGGCAGGATTGTTTCTCCAAATGTGTCAATTATATGTTTTATATGCTACTCAAAATAATGCAGATGGTCAAGTTTACTTTTCTATACACTAGGGAAGATACACATCAGTATATTGAAATTCACTCCTTCAGAACTGGTCTTCTCAACATCTCTTGCTCACTTTTCACCTATTCACCCCAACAAAGCCCCCTCTTCAATTCTTTTGAGACCCTGGTGCCAGCTAGCGTTTGTCACTGTTCTCATTTCCTTCCAAAGGTCTTTTCAATATATCTTTGTCTCTATAGTAAACATTAATACTTCCTAGGCAGCCTCCCTAGAGCTTCATGCTGCAGATTCCCTTCTTCCATGTCACCAGAGACAGATTAAAATACCATAGAACCTGGGCCCCATTTGGGTGCTCACCTGCTCATGTCTGCCTGTTCCCCATGAATCCTTGCTTTCACTGTTGGTTGCCTTTTGCTCTTTGCTCCTAGTTCAGCCCTTCTGAAGCAAGTTAGCTTCATGAACCACATTCACCTTTGTGTTAGTTTGCAACTAACTACGTGGCTTTTTGTTAGCTCACTCCCTTCTTGATCCTTCACTCCTCCCTTATCCACTTTTTTTCTGGGTACACATGATTGTCTGGTTCATCTACTTTTATGATAGTTAAGTGCCAAATAGAATTATTACTTGTAGGGCAGAAGTTGCTCAGAACTGAATTCTGTGTTTGTATACAGGATATTAATTACCTACATGTAATAATGTTTTTACATTATTAAATGTTATATTTATAATTATATAATACATAACTATGTACTAATGTTAATAATTCCCTATTTAATGTTTTTATAACCTTAGCCCAAGAGTGAGAAAGTTAATTGTACTTCTTGATAGCTTTTATCCTTGTGATGAATTTAGAAAGCTGGGTATTGAATTGTCTAATTAACAAGCATTTACTGAATGTCTAATGTATTCCTGACACTATGCTAGCTTCTAGACACAAAAGAGGAATCAAATATAGTCCCAGGTCTTGGGGCTTCAACTTACTAGAAGACACAGACAAGTAAACAAATAGCTAAAATGTACAAACTGTAGTAAGTTCTCTTATGGGAATATGCACAGAATATTTTAAGAATGGGAGGTGCCTGGCTCAGTCAGTTAAGCAGCTGCCTTCGGCTCAGGTCAAGATCTGAGTCCTGGGATTGAGCCCAGTTGGGTTCCCTGCTCAGTGGCGAGTCTGCTTCTCCTTCTGCCTCTCCCCTACTCATGCTGTCTCTCTCGTGTTCTCTCTCTCAAAGAAACAGAATCTTAAAAAAAAAAAAGTATATTATAGGAATGGACCTAAGAGGCAAGTAACTCATCTCAGAAGGGGAAAGATGGAGGCGGGAAGGGAAAGGGAGGGTCCTTAAGGGATGAGGCCTAAGCTGGATCCTAAATCAGAGGTAGGAATTAACTGGTGAAGTGACACAAGGAAAACCCTGAGAACTTTAAGTATTAAACAGATGGAGTATAGAGGACCAGAATAGAGCACAGGTGTGAGGAAGGATGATTCTGTAGGCACTGAATCAGATTCCAAAAGGAGTGGATTTGTTTTCCTTAAACAAACAGTTCCATGGTGACACCTGACCGTTATTTAAATCTTTCTATTCCCTATCTAAACAAATATCCATATTGGCTCAACTGAATAAAATGACACAGTATTTCTCAATAGTTTAAAATAATGGAACGGGACAGGTGACTAGAAAGTTCCACCACAAAGTCTTAGTGAAGCTCTACTGCCAATTCTCCTGAGCTTCACAGAGAAGCTAGCTCTAATAAAATTAAAAATTAAACATAATGCAAGTTTAAAATTTAACCAGAATGGAAATTTTAAAAAATAAGCTGAACTACTGAAATGGATTAGCTAAACCACCCAGAGCACAAGTTAGTCAAGCAAAGCAAAAACAAGACTAGTCTAATTAGCTAAGTCTGAAATAGATCCAGAGTGAGCGATACCTCATTTGGGAATGTATGTTGGGACCTACATACCCAAAACCAAGGTCCAGAGTCCTGGAACACTTTGCTATCTGAAGGGTGTCTAAGGTCAGGGTACATGATATCTTTCGTATTCCCAGACCCAAGTACTAAGCCTGGAACATGTCAGACATCAGTAAATTTCTCATGAATAGGCTTGGTACAATTGAGCTAATAATATCTGCAGACAAAAGCATCAGGGAAGGGAGTACCACCTTTCCTAGTGTCTTACTATGGTGATGTATCACATACCCAACTCCCCATTCCCCTCCAAACCAGCTCATAGATAGGAGTGCTACTCTAGGAATCCTATTTATTCATATAGTCATTCATTTAGCCATTCCAGAAATTATCAGTTGCCCAGTGCTACTTACAAGTACGGCATGCAAAGATGAATCATTTTAGACTCACCCTTTAAGAGATTACAGGAAACAGGAAAGAAAATGCATGTCCATTAACTACCTCTGTAAAGTTAAAATGTGACAAGTAGCTCTCAGTTAGTGTGCTCTGAGACTTCAAAGCATGGAGACATTATTCCCAGCTGGAATAACTGAGAAGGCTTTGTGAAAGAAGTGGCATTTAAGGAGGGTCCTGAGAAAGGGCATTAAGACAGGAAAGGAGTGCTTTCAGGAAACATTGATTCAAGACATGGATATAGAAAAGGGATGGAGGCCCCTGGGGAACAGTGAACACATCAGTTTGACTGTGAGAGGAAATACAGTTGGAAAGGCAAATTCAGGTCAGACAGTACAGCATACCAAATAGCTGAGTTTATTATTATTATTATTATTTTTAGTTTTTAAAAAAAGATTTTATTTATTTATTCATAGACACAGAGAGAGAGAGGCAGAGTCACAGGCAGAGGGAGAAGCAGGCCCCACGCAGGGAGCCTGATGTGGGACTCGATCCCATGTTTTCAGGATTAGGCCCTGGGCCGAAGGCAGGCACTAAACCACTGAGCCACCCAGGGATCCCCTCAGCTGAGTTTAGACTAAACTCCGCAGGGAATGGGAAGCCACTGAGGATTTTGAGGAAGAGAGTGTCATAAATATGAATCTGGCCGTTACATGTAATAAAGACTGAAGTGGAGCCTTTGTAGGCTCTGTTTCAGCATCTAATTCTATAAATGTTCACTGATGCCCATTAAGTGCTAGGTGATCAAGAATTAAACCTGAATAAACAGATGTTTTTATTCAAGAAGCTCAGAGGCTGGTAGAAGTGACAGACATAGAAAAAGAACCACACCTTCTTAAGTTAATCATAAAACACTAAAGGATCCCAAAGCCTTAAAGGACTAACTCTACCTACAGGATTGGGAAATGCATCATGAGATGACATCTGAGCTGATCATGAAAATTGAACAGAATTACATCATGAAAATTGAACAGAATTACACAAATAATATAGATTATTAAGACCAGAGGGACTATAAAATGATGAAAAGAGATAGGTAAATTATGGATGATTTGATCTTATTTTTTGATTTCCTCAAATATTTTTGTAATACGGATTACAGAAACAAAACAAAAACAAAAAGTAGACTATAATGGAAGAGGGTATAGAAGAGAGGGTTAGTACTTAATGCAGAGGAAAGACTGTGGCCAAAGGAACATAATATGAGTTAATAATGATAACAGCTTATATGCATTATCTCATTTAATCTTACCATACCACTCTGTGAGTTGGGCTCCATTATTAACATCCCAATTCTAGAAATGAGAAAGCTGAAGCATAAGCAGCTAGGTAAGACCACATAGTTGTAAGGAGAAAGAGCCAGAAATCACACCCAGATGGTTTAATGTCAGAGTCCACAATTTTAACCACTAGATCACTCAGGGAGGGTCATCTAGAATGACTCTAGGGAAAAATGGATATGGGGGTGGGAGGAGAAGTAGACCGCAGAGGAGAATGATCAGAGATGAAGCTGGAAAGTTAGACTGGCATTGACATACAAAAGTCTTACAGCAGTTTCATCTCCTTCCTATATACAACCAAGAGCTTTAATCTGTTTTCTGCTGGTTCTACCTTCATTACATTTCCAGAATCTGACCATTTCTGTTTACTCATTGCTACCACCCTGGCCTGAGTCACCATCATCTCTCATGTGATTTATTCTAATAATGTCTTATCACATCTCTGCTTTTAGTCTCTTTTTTTTTCTCTTTTATTCTCACTCCCCTAGAGTCTTTTTAACAAGCAACCAAGGTCATCCTTTTAAAATATGTTACAGCATGTCTCTCCTCTGCAAAATGCAGCAATGGCTTCCCATTTCCCCCAGAGTAGCAAGATTCCAATACAGTCTTCACGGATCCATTTCTCTACCTCTCTCCCCATTACCTCTCTGACCTTATCTAAGCTTTCATCTTACTCACTCCCCCAACACTGACATCTGTGTGCGTATCAAACATGCTCCTGATGTAGGGCATTGCCATAGCTGTCCCCACTGTCAGAAACATACATCCACTTGATAAATTCCTGCAACTTCTTCAAATCATTGTTCAAATGCCACTTTCTTATTGAGACCTATCTTTAATACTAAACTCCCTCCGTCATGTGCCCTTACTGCTGCCTGCTCTGTCAATCCCCCTAACAATCTTTTTCATTTTTTTATAGCACCTTATCACATTCTAACATATGAGATAGTTTATGTATTATGCTTATTATCTATGTTCTTCTGATAGAATATAAGCTCCTAGAGAGCAGGGATCAGGAATTGCTCAGTGACGTAGCCCAAGCACCTACAGGAGTGCCCAAGAAAGTTCTCAATGGAAACTGATGATAAGAATAAATTACAAAGTGACATAAGAAGGGAAAAATAGGGGTGCCTGGGTACCTCAGTCAGTTAAGCCTCTGCCTTCAGCTCAGGTCATGATCCCAGGATCCTGGAATCAAGCCCCAAATTGGGCTCCCCGCTCAGAGGGGAGTCTGCTTCTTTCCCTCTGCTCCCTCTCCCCAACTCATACTCTCTCGTGCACTCTCTCAAATAAATTAAAATCTTTAGGGGCACCTGGGTGGCTCAGTCAGTTAAGCATATGACTCTTGATTTCAGCCCAGGTCTGATCTCAGGATCCTGAGATCGAGCCCCATGTCAAGCTCTGTGCTCACTGGGAAGTCTGCTTGAGATTCTCCTCTCCCTCTGCCCCTCTTCCCCTCTCTAGAATGAGTAGATAAATCTTTTTAAAAATCTTTTTATAAAAAAGGAAAAATAATATATACTTTTATAAATAGATTTTAAGAGAATGTAATTGATTAATGAATACCTAGTCTAAACATATTTAGGAGAAACTATAATTTTATTTTTCTGAATCCACTAGTTCTATAGCTATATTGAATTTCTTTAATCAAACACACTGTTAAAATTGTGATAAACTGAAGTAACTCCTCCCCTCAAAGCTAAAGGATACTAAACATTATTTACATTGTCCAAGTTCTCTTCTATTAGTCAAACCAATAAATACTTGCAATGCTATACAGTAGTTACCTATCGTTGCACAACAAATAATCTCAAAACTTAGTTGCTTAAAACAATAATATACATTTATTATCTCACAGTTTCTGTAGTTCAGGAATTTGAGAATGGCTTCACTGGATAGTTCTGGCTCAGGGTCGCTCATGATACTGGAGTCAAGATGCAGGCTGGGGCTACAGTCAACTGAAGGCTTGACTGAAGGTGAAAACCCACCTCCTAGAATGGATCACTCAATGGCTGGCGAGCTGATGCTGGCTGTTGGAAGGAAGCTGCAGCTGCTTCCCACACTGACGCTCCAAAGAGCCTTGAATATCTTAGAACATGGTGGATGTCTCATCCAGAGTGGGAAATCCAAGAGACAGCAAGGTAGAAGCAGCGATGTTTTTTTCATGACTTATTTCTGTAAGTCATATACTATTATTTCCCCCATATTTCATTGGCCATACAGACCAATCCTGATGAGAGGATGGGTATGAATACCAGGAGGTGAGAATCACTGGAGGCCATCTTACAGGCTACTGCAAGTTATAACCAGTATTTACATAATATTTTGTCTTTGGGTTTTTTTTTTCAATTTATAGATGTTTCTATTAACAGAGCTTACACACTTCTTGTTTTAGGAACTACATGTTATTCCACTGATACTAACTTTTAAAAATTAAAAACAGTATGGACTTTTATTTTTCTGAAAATCGGGATGCCTGGGTGGCTTAGCGGTTGAGCATCTGCCTTTGGCTCAGGGCGTGACCCTAGAGTCCTGGGATCGAGTCCCACATCAGGCTCCCTGCATGGAACCTGCTTCTCCCTCTGCCTGTGTCTCTGGCTCTCTCTCTCTCTCTGTGTGTCTCTCATGAATGAATAAATAATATCTTAAAAAAATTTCTGAAAATGTCATATTCTACTACTTGATGCTTTCCATTTTTTGTTATAGTTCTGATATCTTTTAAAAAGGTTTTATTTATTTGAGAGAGAAAAATAAAGTGAGCACAAGCTAGGGGAGAGGGAGAGGGAAAGAATCTCAAGCAGGCTCTGCTCTGAGTGTGAAGCCTGGCACAGGGCTTGATCTCACCACCCTGAGATCATGACCTGAGCCAAAACCAAGAGTCAGACGCTTTAACCAACTGAGCCACCCAGGTGACCCTAGTCCCAATATTTTCCTTAAGGAAAAGCATTATAGTCATAAAAACTATAACTCATACAACTTTCTGCTTGTTCCTAAGGGTGGCAGGAATTTAAATACTTCAAAAAAGTCAGACATATTTAGAAAAGAGTAGGGAGAAAACAAATGAGTCCTTACATTTGTTAAGATTATAAGCATCTATTAATAACTGAATAATAAACCTAACAGTGAAATAAAATGCTTAATCAAGGAAGGCATAGAGTGAAAATATTTATATTAAACAGAACAGCAACTTTTTTCATGCTATATATAGAAAGAAAATTTCTAATCAGACAGCAGTAGCATTTATACTTAGGTAATAAAGAGATATTTGGTAGAAGGGTAAAACAGACAACTGGTACAGACATGAAAACCACTGAATAACTTTATACCCAGCATTTTTCAAGTATCAACAAAATAAAAAAGGGTTATTAAATAACTTGTTTTAGATATCTGCCAAAGAACTGTAATAAGATCTGTAAGCATGGAAACCACAAGGGGAGAGATTAAACAGGAAGAACCTTCCAGCAGTAGGATTTGCTGTGCTGGCAGGCAGGAGAGGATTCTTGCCCCAAGGGCTCAGCTCAAATCTGACCACACTGTCCCAGAAGGCTGATTGAATGAGATTTCTTTTAAGGTCTTTCCAACCGTAAGATCAAACCCTCCCAATAAAGGAATTAGAATTGATACATTGGTAGTTAACCAACAAATATAAAATTCTTTCCTATTAATAGATCACTTCTTTCTGTACTTTATTCCATTTTAATCAAAACATCATTAGATAAGTGTCAAAAAGGCCAATGATATACAATGAAACCATTTGGGTGTTATACCAAAATGAGATCAGACAGTGCCTGACTTCATTCTTCATGGTTTTGGGCTTGACTTGGCTACAATCGTCACTGCATAGGGAAAGCAGCTGCCTTGCTGGTTCTCTCTCTTCACAAGTCATAAGGTCTTTTCTTACCCATTCACGAAGAGTGAGAAACCTTTATACAGGAAGATACTACCAGTCAGGAGGGGGTTAATATTCCCCCAATGAGCAAATATAATAAAAATATAAGGTGATCAACCATTTCTGCCTTCAAACTCATATCCGTTGTAGGAGGTATTTATGTGCAGAAGAGTAATTACAAGGATCAGTGTGCTCTGTCACTGTTTACACTGGAATATGTGGGAAGAGAAATGAAAACCCATTTTCCCTTTCTTGTTATCAAATGAAAAGTATCTTCTGCTTCAAATATGTTACATCAAAATGAAAAAATGAGAAAGACTGAAATATTATGTGATATCTGATATATAAAGCAAGGAATAGGGCTACCATATAAGTACATTTCTTCAAATGTGTCTAAGATGCTTCCCCTTTAAATAACATAACATCTTTAATTTAACAATGCTTGCTACAGGGATCCCTGGGTGGCGCAGCGGTTTGGCGCCTGCCTTTGGCTCGGGGCGCGATCCTGGAGACCCGGGATCGAATCCCACGTCGGGCTCCTGGTGCATGGAGCCTGCTTCTCCCTCTGCCTGTGTCTCTGCCTCTCTCTCTCTCTCTGTGTGTGTGTGTGAGACTATCATAAATAAATAAATAAATAAATAAATAAATAAATAAATAAATAAATAAATAAACAAAAAACACAATGCTTGCTACAAATATTTCTAAGGTGACTTATGATTCAGGGTGAGGATTATGATCATTAGTTATGTTTTTCTGCAAACCTGGAATGCCTCTGGGGCTACAGTTCTATAGAACTGTTTGCCTGCCACTAAACGGTCCCAGATTGATTTACTTTTTTGAGCTTGTTTTCCCTGACATATTATGTTATCACTGATTAGTGTGTCATGGGTGTGATTCCTTCAATAAGCTGCCATCATGTAATTTTTAAAAATCTTTAAAATCAATGGGATGAAGATCAGAAAGACATAATTATTAGACTTTTATGTAAACTTATGCAAATTAGAGTCTCTCTAAAAGAATAAGGGTTGCAGATTTTGTGACAGCTTTTTTAGTGGCTCATAGATCCCTTTCCATTTATCATGAGCTTTCAGGAATAAGAAAGCAGAATGTGGAGAAATCTACCTATGGAAAAGTAGAGTACTACTTTATATCGGCTACTTACCAATATTTTCTTTTTCTTCTGGGCATTCCCCTTTGTTTCTTTCAACTAATGTGACATTTTTTCAACCTGTAGAAGATAGACATGGATAATCATAAGAGCAAAGTTCTCTCTTTTCCCTCTTGTCAGGATGCTTATTTTTGAGGTAGTAATCTCTTTTCACATTTATTTCTAATCTGTTCAGTCTTTGGAAACCAGATCACCACATTCATCCCCTGACTTGCAGTCTAGTACTCTTAAGCTCTTTGTCTTCTTCCATACTTTCTTCTCATTTAAACTACAACCACAGCCACTCTTATAAAATCACTTGTTTATAAAATCAGCAACAACAAAGGGAGGCAAATCACACTCCCTCTAAAAGCTAGTATGTATCTCTGTATAAATGTATGTGTGTAAATGTATAGGGGTCAGTGACTAAGGAGCTAATCCACAAAGTGGATAAAATCTAGTTTATGCACTTAGTGGGGTTTTTTTTTCTCCATAAAGAACTCAGATAATGAGTTGTGTGTTCCACAGTGTGATCAAGAGTGGCCATTTAGTATTACATGTATGAGTACATGAGTACATGGTTAAAAGGCACCAAGCCAATTCTAGTCCTAAGTATACATTCACAATTTGAAGACAGGGACTCAAACAAATGTATTTCTACACTGATGTTCATTATAGCACTGTTCAACCAGAGGTGGAAACAACCAAAGTGTCCATTAATAAATATGTAAACAAAAATATGATACATATATTTAGTAAAATATTATTTAGCTATAAAAAGGAATGATGTTCTGGGGCACCCGGCTGGCTCAGTTGGAAGGGCATGTGACTCTTGATCTCAAGGTTGTGAGTTTGAGCCCCACATAGGGTGTGTGGAGGTTACTTAAATAAATAAAACTTGAAAAAAAAAAAGGGATGAAGTTCTAACACATGCTACAATATGGATGAACCTTGAAAACATTATGCTAAATGAAAGAAGCCAGATACAAAAAGATATATATTACTCCACTTATATGAAATGTCTAGAATAAGTAAATTCACAGACAGAAAGTAGATCAGACGTTATCAGGAGTTGAGCGGAGGGTACAATGGGGGTTACTGCTTAATAGGCTTAGAGTTTGTTTGGGGTGATGACAGAGTTTTGGAAACAGTAGTAATGGTTATAAAAGACTGTGAATATAATTAATACTACTGAACTGTACACTTAGAAATGGTTAAGATGGCAATTTTTGTGTTATATATTTTACCACCACAGTAAAAAATTTTTTTCAAAAACATTATGTGGTGGGGAGCCTGAGTGGCTCAGTTGGTTGAGTGTCAGACTCATGATTTCAGCTCAGATTATGATCTTAGGGTTGTGAGTGGAGCCTGCATCAGGCTCTGAGCTCAGGGTGGAGTCTGCTTGACATTCTCTCTCTCTCTCTGCCCTTTCCCCTGTTCATGCTCGCTCTTTCAAATAAATGAATCTTAAAAAAAATAAAAAGCAGATGGGGGTGCCTGGCTGGCTTAGACCATAGGGCATGTGTCTCTTGATTTCATGGTTGTGAGTTCAAACACCACACTAGACAGAGTTTACTTCAAAAAGAAAAAAAAGAGGAAAGTGCAGATGGAACTAAACATAAGATCAAATGAGGAAAAACTTTGGCTACTATTTCAATGAAACAACAGCTATGACAACACTTCTTCCTTTGGATATCTCATAGGTACATAGCCAATTATGATTTAAATTTTGAAGGGTAGTACTGATACTTAGAAAATGTCTTTAAGCATTTGAATTTATACAGTACCTTCTATTCTCCCATAAAGTTTAACTTAACCTGTGCAGCATAAATATGAAAATAATACAACCAAGAGAGGATTCAAACAAGATTATAAATTCTAACTATATGGGCCCCAAAGCAAATGTTTTCAAGAAAGGTCTTCATACATTTTGTTGACAACTTAAATACTTCTCCTAGTATGCCCTTGGAATCCAAGGATGGAATGAGTGATATCTACCTCTAAGCCTGCAATCTTGACATTTCTATTAAGTTTTCCTTTTAAAAACACTTAATGTTGTATGCATGTCAATACACTGAACTCAAAACAAGAGACACTTCAAGCTGGCATCTCCAAATGCTCCATCTCCTTGGCACTCTTGCCCCCCACCCTGCAGAGAGGGCTAAATGGATTTTTCTTATTTCCTGTTTCTATTAGTGGCATCTGTTAGATTTCCTAATTCACAACCCAAAATCCTCATCATCTTTGAATTCTCTACTCTCATACCTTCTATATTCCAATCTGTTATCAAGAACTGATGATTTTTCCTTTGCAGTATCTCTCTCATCTCTTTCTCCTTTTTTTCCTCCTAGTATCCCTATTAATAACTAAATTCTGGCCTTTATTATTTCAGACTTAGATTGTTACAGCTTAATTGGTCTTCAAATTACCAACATTTCTTTTTTTTTAAAGATTTTATTAATTTATTAATGATAGAGAAAGAGAGAGAGAGAGAAAGAGAAAGAGAGAGGCAGAGACACAGGCAGAGGGAGAAGCAGGCTCCATGTCAGGAGCCTGACGTGGGACTAGATCCCAGGACTCCAGGATCATGCCCTGGGCCAAAGGCAGGCGCTGAACCACTGAGCCACCCAGCAAATTACCAACATTTCTATTCTCAAATCCATACACTACTGTCTTCATCATTTTCCCACTAGATTTTATTTTATTTTTTTAAAGATTTTATTTATTTATTCATGAGAGACACACACACACACACACAGACGCAGAGACACAGGCAAAGGAAGAAGGAGGTCCATGCAGGAAGCCTGATATGGGACTCGATCCCGGGTCTCCAGGATCACACCCTGGGCCAAAGGTGGCACTAATCCGCTGAGCCACCCAGGGATCCCCCTCCCACTAGATTTTAATCCAGAGCATATTAGGAATTCACTTATCTTTGAACACTGTACAATGGCATATATGTTTAATTAACCAATGTTTGTTGAATGAATTAATGAATACATAAATCAATTCACTCTCTAAAACTTTCACAATTTTGGGTGCCTAGGTGCCTCATTTGGTTAAGCATTTGTTAACTCTTGATTTCAGTTCAGGTCATGATCTCAGGGTTGTAAGACTGAACCCCATGTCCAGCTGCACGTAGAGGGGAGTCTGCTTGAGATCCTTTCCCTCTCCCTATGCCCCTCCCTGCTGCTCATTCTCTCTAAATTAAATAAATCTTTAAAAAAAACAAAACTTTCATCAACTTCCCACTGTTTGTAACAGAAGGTACAAACTCAAATACCTAAATACTTACGGGGGCCAAGGAAGAAATACAACTGAGTAAAGGTGTAAACCAATAGGAATTGGTAGGGACTATGGCAAGCTAGAGAGTACACATCTCATCTAAATGGGCGCTGCTGCCGCAAATTGCTGCCATGATGAATCACCAGCCCAATATTGCCAGGTTTTCTGATTTTTCAAGACAAGCTGAAAGTACAGATTTCTGTGTGGAATCCAGTTTTTAAATAGTGACAACTAATTCCATTAAAAAAAAAAAAACCCAGGGATGCCAGGGTGGCTCAGTGGTTGGGCATCTGCCTTTGGCTCAGAGCATGATCCCAGAGTTCCAAGATCAAGTCCCACATCAGGCTTACCGCATGGAGTCTGCTTCTCTCTCTGTCTATGTCTCTGCCTTTCTCTATCTCATGAATAAATTAAAAATAAAATAAATAAATATTTAAAAAAACAAACAAACCCCAGGGACACCTGGGTGGCTCAGTGGTTGAGCATCTGCCTTCAGCTCAGGGCATGATCCTAGAGTCCCAAGATCGAGTCCTGCATTGGGCTCCCAGTAGGGAGCCTGCTTTGCCCTCTGCCTCTGCCTCTGTCTCTGTGTCTCTCATGAATACATAAATATTAAAAAAGAAAGAAAGAAAGAAAAGGAACCAAGGAAAAAGAAAGGAAACCAGGAGATTATGACATCATGGAGTAACTAACTGCTAGTCATTGGATGTAGGGCTTTCTCATACAGTAAATGCAAGAATAGGTGTTTATGGTGGTATGTGTGGAACGCCCAAAAAGATTGTTGAGCCTCAACCCTCAGACTCTAGAGTCTAGAGGCAAGTCTGTAGACATCACTATCACTGTCTCCTGGCCTATGTCTCTGCCTCTCTCTGTGTGTCTCTTATGAATAAATAAATAAAAATCTTTAAAAATTTTTTAAAAAAGCCACTTTTCAGGCCTGGCAAAACACACCTATGGGTCAAATCCAGCCTTCAAGTTACAAGTTGGTGATGCTGCACTGTAGGACAAAAGTTTAACTCCCTGCCCAATATCTGAAGTCCTCCACTGTGAATTCCCAGGCTACCTTACTGAAGTTTTTTTGCCCACTACTTTCATACAAGAACCTTGCTCTAGTCTCGCAAGTCTCAATCTTTAGGATGTATCAGAACCACCTGGAGGACTTGTTAAAACACAGGTTGGTGGGCCGCACTGCCAGCAATTTAGCAGTTCTCAAGTGGAGCCTGAGAACTTACATTTCTAATTTGTAACAAGTTCCCAGGTGATGCTGATGCTACAGGTCCATGGACCACAATTTGGAAACTACTGTTTTAAACATCCCCTTGTCTCAAACATACTGAATTTTGCTCACATCATTCTGCCTTTCCACAAAGTCTTCCCCCTTCCTTTCAGTCCACCATCTATAAACTTTCTCTATGAAGTCTTTCATGTCACCAAATTCTTGCAGCACTTATGCTATCTCCCCTTTATTCATCACTGCTTGGTGTTTTTTATTAACTGTTTGTATATAGGTGCCAGTGAAGTTGTGTACTCTCCACAGATCAATGCTCAGGTCAGTACCTTATACACCTGACTATAAGCCACTTGAAGGTGTTGTACTCCTCAAGCTATCAGGTAGCATGATATACAGCTGGTACTTACTAAATTTTTTTTTAAGAATTATTTATTTATTTTAGAGAGAGCACAAATGAGCAAGAGAAGGGGTAGAGGAAGAGGGAGAGAAGCAGACAGCAGGAAGCCAGAAGTGGGGCTCAATCTTATGACCCTGAGATGATGGCAGAACCAAAATAAAGAGTCAGATGCTTAACTGACTGAGCCACCCAGACACCCCCTCACTAAACATTTCTTTTTTTTAAAGGATCTATCGATCTATCTATCTATCTATCTATCTATCTATCTATCTATCTATCTATCTATCTACTAGTATCAATCATCTATTTATGAGAGGCAGAGAGAGAGAGAAGCAGAGACACAGGCAGAAGGAGAAGCAGGCTCCGTGCAGGGAGCCTGATGTGGGACTTGGTCCTGGATCCGGGGATCACACTCTGAGGCAAAGGCAGAGGCTCAATCGTTGAGCCACCCGGGTGTCCCTCACTAAACATTTCTTTTTTTTTTTTTTTTTTTTAACATTTCTTAAGTAAATATCTGACAGATCCATGAAATCAAAGTGAAAATAAGAGGGACTGAAATTTATGTGTATAATTTTTCTTAGAGAACTTTTAGTTCTCTTTGATGGCTTTGTCAGAATGGACAAAAACTGAATACTTTGCAAATCAATTGCCAGTGGTAATAATTATTGTATAAAAATAAAACAATGTTAAAAAAATACCCAGCTTTTAAAGTTATAACAGTAAATCCTTGATCTCCAGGATTCCTTATCCTTTGCAGGGATGTGAACTAGCCAATATTACAACATAATACATATTTAATAGAATTCTCTATTTGTACCATGTGCAATAAAAAAGTAAGATGGGGAGGATCCCTGGGTGGCGCAGCGGTTTAGCACCTGCCTTTGGCCCAGGGCGCGATCCTGGAGACCCAGGATCGAATCCCACGTCGGGCTCCTGGTGCATGGAGCCTGCTTCTCCCTCTGCCTATGTCTCTGCGCCTCTCTCTGTGTGTGTGTGTGACTATCATAAATAAATAGAAATTAAAAAAAAATAAGATGGGGGACACCTGGGTGGTTCAGTGGTTGAGTGTCTGCCTTTAGCTCAGGGTGTGATCCCCAGTCCCAGGATCCAGTCCCACATCGGGCTTCCTACATAGAGCCTGCTTCTCCCTCTTCCTTTGCCTGCTGCTCCCCCTGCTTGTGCTCACTCACCCTGTCAAACAAACAAATAAATAAATATCTAAAAAAAAAAAAAGTAACTCACTCCCCTTGATATTCAGAAACACTGATCAGTTCCTTCAGATATAGTTTGGATAATATATTTATCTACAATTCCAAACATTGTATGAAAACAAAATCAAAAGCTATACACCTACTCTCTTCCACCTATAGAGTCACATCTGCTATCAGATGATTTCAAGGATGATTTATGAGTAGAAATCTGAGTCTCCAGTCTAAACCAGAATAAAGCCATGACGACTTTACAGAGTAAACCCAATTTGGGAACAACTAGAAAATTACAAATACTATATATTTTGAAAATAAAAGAAAACCAGGAAATACAATATACTTTGTTATGTAGTCCTAAGTTATTTGCTTTTTAAACTGTACACTTGATATTACAATCAATAGGACAAGAGAAAAGTCATCATTTGGTAAGGACAATCCAATTTGGAAAGAAAACACCAACAAAAATGACCCAGAAGCATATGAAGTACATTTAGAGCTTTAGGTTAGCACAGATATTACCTTATATCAGGTTACTTATCCTACCTACCAGGACCATAATGATCTTGTCTGCACGAGGATTCAGTCAAGACACTCCACATTTCTATATTGACCAGGAACTATGCAAACTGGGGGAAAAAAATAATTGTAAAGTCAAGTCAACAAAACACCAAGTGGCTTATTCCAAGTTTTAAAAGCATTAGCATTCTAAAAAATAAAACAAAGCATATTTATTCAGCAAGATAATCCTGAAACTTCATAGTAAACCTACCTCCCAGAAATTATAAAAGGAAATGTTACCAGATAAATTGCTAGACAGCAACTTCCTACTGCACTATCTGTATTATCAGATGTTTCTCACTAACAGATGACTGAATAATATTCAGTTCTTTGGCAGAGAATGTGAAAGTTCAGAATATGGCATTCTAGAACCATATAAATATGATCATTTATCTTAACAACAGTCATATCACAACAATTTAACTACAAATCAAATTTATGGTCAATAAAAATGTAGGATTGGGATCCCTGAGTGGCTCAGCGGTTTGGTGCCTGCTTTTGGCCCAGGGCATGATCCTGGGGTCCCGAGATCGAGTCCCACATCGGGCTCCCTGCATGGAGCCTGCTTCTCCCTCTGCCTGTGTCTCTGCCTCTCTCTCTGTCTGTCATGAATAAATAAAAAAAATCTTTAAAAAAAAAAGTTGTAGGATTAAAAAACTATAAAGTACATGCAATTAAAGTATGTGCATATTAAGAAATAATCTTGTTATAATAAAACTTTCATGTTTATAGATGAGTCTATAGGCTTGTGTTCAAACAAGGAAAGTCTTGGACTGACTTTCATATTATACAATAACTATACAATAACCAATTTTTAGAATTCCGAATATATAGCCTCTAAAGAAGATGCTCTCTCTTTTCTGCAAGTTTTCAATTGGGTGCACTTTCAGAAACTCAAAAACGAATCCTTTTATGGATTCCAAATCAGAGGAAATTCCTTCAGAGGTGATTCCACCGTGGACCCACCAGAGTGTGAGAGACAAATAGAGGGAAAATGCACCAAAAATACATGAAGCCAGCAGAGGGGCGGGGGTAGCATCTCTCCCCCAGGACTTTACAGCAGGGCAGTGATCACAGTGATTTGTTCAAGGGATGCCTCAGACAGCTTTGACACCAGGACCTCTGACATATTCTGCATGGGATGCCACCCAGGAAATGGTTGTGGTGGTGGTGGGGGTTTCTTGGTAATGGCTCTTCTCTCTTCAGTTCCCAAGGACTCTCCCTTAGGACGCCTTTTAGCCCAATGGAAAACAATTCAGATTGCAAAATTTAGGAAGAGACTGATCTCCTGTAATACCGCATGGCCTCAGGAGGATCTCAGTTAGATCTGTTCTGCAAGAAGCAGGGCAAAAGGGAGGAGGTACCCCAGGTCCAGACCATCAGGGCTCTAAGTCTGGACCCAGACCTAAGGGCCTCTAGCAGAACATGTCTGGTCAGTAACCAGGCCAGTAAACTCCCTCCTGATATACTGAATGATAATTATCTAAATAGGCCTCCTCCTGATAGAACCCAGATTGTTAGAGGAAACACAGGCCATCCCTAATGAGGGGGACTCTGACTCTCTCACTGTTCCTCCTCCTAATAAATGTGGGGGCTTCTCCCTCATTTCCCAGGTTAATGGCTATAATTAGAGCCAAGTATGGTTAGTCTACTCAGGAAAGGGACTTTAAGGAATATTCCCAAGCAGCTACTGAATCTCCCTTTGTTTTGGGGAAATTGTCTTCTCTGGCCAGACATGAACTGCATATTTCCACTTTGGTGGAAAAAAGCCATGGTGCCTGCTCATTGGTCCGAGCTGACAAGGTTTAGAACCATCTTCCCCTCCTCCTCTTTCTATATATCTCTCATGAATTTATTTTTTTTATTTTTTTTAATTTATTATTTATGATAGTCACACAAAGAGAGAGAGAGAGAGAGAGGCAGAGACACAGGCAGAGGGAGAAGCAGGCTCCATGCACCGGGAGCCTGACGTGGGATTTGATCCTGGGTCTCCAGGATCGCGCCCTGGGCCAAAGGCAGGCGCTAAACTGCTGCGCCACCCAGGGATCCCTCTCTCTAATGAATTAAAAAAAAAAAAAAAGATTTAAATCATGAATGAAATCTTTTTGACTAATTAGGCTTCTTCATATGGTATGCTGGTTTTGGTACAAGGTCATCACTCAATATTCTGATTATTAGAGTGTTCTGTGTCAGAGAAATAACTGAATTTCCTTGTCAACTGCATCGTAACTCACATCATTAACAATGTCCATTTCTGAGTTTTTGTCATTTGTAATTGATCTTATTCTCTTGCAAAATGAATTCCGTCTTCAAGGAGATTCATATAAAGGTCTTTTTTTTTGACAAATACAAGTATTTGATATCTTTAAGATCATAAAACTGAAATGCAGTAAGAATTTCCAGAACTAAAGACTGCAAACAAGAATTAGTAACATGTGACTAAATGAACTGAAAAAGATGATTATAGCTTTTTTTTTTTAAGATTTTATTTATTTATTCATGAGACACACACACACACACAGGCAGAGACACAGGCAGAGGGAGAAGCAGGCCCCATGCAGGGAGCCTGATGTGGGACTCGATCCTGGGTCTCCAGGATCACGCCCTGGGCTGAAGGCGGCACTAAACCATGGAGCTACCAGAGCTGCCCTGATTATAGCTTTTGACTCTTCTTTGAAACACTGCTGATTCTCTAAATGTTTACTTTCCAGATTAAGGAAACTTTCCCTTAAGATATCTATGACTTAAAGAAATATGATAAAGTATTCATTTGTGAACAAATTGAAGCATTTAACTTTTCTCTCCACCTGAACCCTCTGATACTCAAAAGGTCTAAGTATTTTTTCTTCCACGGCAATCATGGTCATTTGCATAAGTTCAAAAGAATCTATTTTCCTGGGCACCTGGGTGGCTCAGTGATTGAGCATCTGCCTTTGGCTCAAGTCATGATCCCTGTGATCCCCAGGTCCTGGGATGAAAGTCCCACATCAGGCTCCCCAGAGGGAGCCTGCTTCTGCCCCTGCCTATGTCTCTGCCTCTCTCTATGTCTCATGAGTAAATTAAAAAACAAAAAACAAACAAACAAACAAAAAAAAACTATTCTCCTTGTAACAGAATACCATTGGAAACACTGGTTAGTTTACTAAGGCTTTGACTGGAATGTCATATTTGAGAGAGACATGCATAGACTCAGATAGAACCAAATAGTTTTCAGGAATTGAGGTTGACTTATGAAACATGGAGCCTTTTATAAAGCCCATTGAGAATGCTGCCTGATACCTCTGCTTACAGAGTTCCCAGTACTCTTACCAGGTTAGTAAAAAATGTCAATTCCTGGCAGGTGCAAGAACCTCAGGATACTTTGGGGATCTCATGAAGAGAAATTCACCCAAGTTTACAGGTATTGCAGGCATAACTGATGGCAAGAATGTGGCTTGGCTTCTGGCCAAGAGGCTACTAAAAGTTCAATCTAGATTCCTTATGAAAATTCCAGCAGCAGATTTTAAAAGATCTATACACCAATCCCTATCCTTGCTGAGCTTATGTAAATAATTAGGCCAAGTTTGTTCAAACTGAACTTGTTTTACAAATTAGTCTTAATTTGGCCACCTCTGGAAATAATTATTTTTAAAGAGAAAAATTATGTTTCAATAACCCACCTTTGAGGATGTTAAACTCTGATTGTCTTTGAATGTTCGGTGTTTGCCTAAACTAGACAACTTGTAAATTTCAGAGAAACTGCCACAATAGCTCATTTATAGACAATCTTCGTGCTGGTTATTCTGTGGAAATAATAGGACCTCCGTGGTATATGCTTATTTGAACAGGTGCAAAATGGGATTGATTTCCCAACAACTGTGTAGCTCAACTATCACCTTGACCAATTCTGTGTGACTGTGATGACAAAACTGCTCCTTAAAAAATGGAGCATACCCCACTTCATGGGTTTAACTACGGACTTGGGGGGAAATGGATGACCTTCCCTTCCTTATGATTGCATTAGATGATGCACTTACCTCCTGAGACACATTTTCTCCCCCTTGCCAGTGATTCCTAATAATTAGGATACTGTTAAGGCTAGACCTCAAACAAAGAGGGCTTCTTGGTGGTTTTATTCCTTAGTTGTATTTACCCCAGGAACTCTCTCTATTGATATAAAATTGCAAATAGAGGCTTTATAGCTGAGCATACAACAGCTATCTTTAACCAGACTCAACCAGTAGATTGAGTTTCACCCACAAAATCAAAAGGTGGCCCTCCAAAACTGAATGGCCCTTGATATTCTGACTGCAGTTCAAGGAGGCCCAGAATTAGATGGCTAGCTCCTAACAGGGTCCAATGGCTATTCGGCTCTAATTTGTGTCCATAGCTTTCCCCAGGCTGGATAGGCTGCTGTACTATGGATTTTGCCTGGATGCATGGACACATTATTAAAACGACTACCAACCCAGGTAACCTTCCAAATTTAAAACAATGTGGATATGTTCTGTGTTTCATTGGTATGACCACCTAGTATCCATCATTGTTCCCTTCTTGGGATTGGATGATGTTGTTTGGCACACTGAAGCTCTTAATAAGTAAACAGTCTAAGTCCTAAATGACACTCAAAATAGCATTTCTCTAATAAATACTTAAGTAATACAAATGCATAAAACAGTTTTACAAAATAGAATGGCATTAGATGTTTTAACTGCTGCACAAGCTGGAACATGTGCTATGGTAAAAACAGAACAGTGTGTATACATTCCAGATTACCACAAAAATATTTCTGAGTTTCTAACTGATATGAATATTCAAATTGGTCCTTTAAATCAGCCCTCTCTTTCCTTTAATGACTGGTTAAACTCCTGGACTGAAGAAGTTTGTCAACTATCAAAGGACTCTTATTTGGGCTTTTCTTTTTGTTAATTTTTTTTTAAAGATTTTATTAATTCAGGAGAGACACAGAGCGAGGCAGAAACTAAGGCAGAGGGAGAAGCAGGTTCCCCATAGGGAGCCCAATGCAAGACAGATCCCAGGACCCAGGATCACGCCTGAAGGTAGACACTCAACCACTGAGCTACCCAGGCGTCCATCTTTTTGTTATTCTAATCATGTTTTGCTCTTTGTCTTTCCACCAGATGCCAAGACTCCATCACTGCCATAACTTCAAGCCTATAAATGATCCTGTCATCAGAAAGAGATCCAAACATATGGTCTCCCATGGTATTACCTGCCTCTACCTTTTTGGTGTGTGTGTGTGTTTTTAAGATTTTATTTATTTATTTGACAGAGAGAAAGAACACAAGTAGGGGGAAGGGCAGGAAGAGGGAGAAGCAGAGGGAGATCCCAACCTGGGATCAAGCCCTGAGCAGAAGGCAGATGCTTAACTGACTGAGCCACCCAGGTGCCCCTGCCTCTATCTTTTGTAACTTCTATATATTTAAGCCCCCAACTGACCAATGTTGATTCTTAGATAGGGACATCTTTACTCCCCTATTCAGCTGGAAGAAGTTACAGAAGATGAGACCTTCCACCTTCAGCAATCTTAAAGATTTGAGTCAAAATTTTTCATTGGGGGGGGATGATGTGTAAAACAAAAGCAAAAGAAAAAAATTAAATTTCCTTACTAAGAGCCCTTTGATAAGTCCTTGAAACAGGCAGAGTGACATTCCTCTAGGAACTCAGCTGCCTCCACGTTAGTACTTTGCTAAGGGCAAAGGGCAACCTTAGTCCGACCCCCACCCACATCCTGTGAGTCTACTTTAACATATAAAATTTCCTTTGGAAACTTTTTACACAGAATGAATAAATCACAGGAATAAAAGGGACTTTGGGAATAAGTTAATGCAGAGAAAATACAGTTAATGATACTGTAATAGCATTATACAAGGATATACAGTAGCTACACTTGTGAACATAGCAGATATTGTAGAGGTGAACCGCTACCTTGCACACCTGAAACTAATTTAACACTGTGGCGTCTCTCATGAATAAATGAAAATCTTAAAAATAATAATTTAACACTGACTCGACTATACTTAAAAAGGGGGAGGGGGATAAACTAAGATCATGCTAACACACGCCATGTCTAAAAAGATTTTCAGCGTTCATGAACAAATTGGCCTGTTCCCCTTATCCACAAAACTCAAAAACAGAAGCTACACAATTGAAAGAAAAAAAAAAAAAGGCAGCCTGGGTGGCTCAGCAATTTAGGGCCGCCTTCCGCCCAGGGTGTGACCCTGGAGACCACGGATCGAGTCCCTGCATGAAGCCTGCTTCTCCTCTCTGCCTCTCTCTCTGTCTCACATGAATAACTAAATAAAACTAAAAAAAAAAAAAAGAAAGAAAAAGAAAGAAAGAAGAAGAAAAAAGGAAGGGGACATCAGGACAAAGGCCTCGAGAAACGGCGAGGGAAGGTGTACAAAGAAGTTTTTAAAGAAACTTTAAATTCAACTGGAGGGGGCACCTGGGTGGCTCAGTGGTTGAGCATCTACCTTGGCTTAGGTCGTGATGCTGGGGGGGTCCTGGGATCTAGTCCCGCATTGGGCCCCCTGCAGGGAGCCTGCCTCTCTCTGGTGTCTCTCACGAATAAAATCTTTAAAAGATAAAAAATAAAAAATTAATAAATTCAACTGTAAATGCAGGATAACAGAGCAGAGAGCTTCAGTCACAAGTTTCCTAAGCATCGTCTTAGCACCCCAGAATTCCCATCCTCAAGGACTCTCACAGAAGGAAGATATAATCTCAGAGCTCCTCCTCCGAAAAAGGATAATACTTTTCAGTACTCCTTTTCGCAGGTGTGCTCAAGGAAAAAAAAAAAAAAAAGCCCGAAGTGCCAACTTTTATGCACCTTGCAGAAAAGGGGGCTGCGGACGAGTCAGGTTATCAGCAAACGGGAATCCGGGATCCTTCTGGGAGTGCAGCTCTTCGGGCCCCGCCGCCTTTCGCACCCCAGCTGACAGCACTCTTCCCCGACGCCCGCACGCCCCTGCCCAGAGGCCGCCAGCCGCCCTCCCAACCTTCGCCCCCGGAAAAGTCCTTCACGGCCTCCTCAAAAAGTTTGGCCTGGCAAGTCCGCTGAGTGCGCCATCCCTTACAGAATTAGCCAGGGTTGGAAGGTAGGCGCGGGAGAGAGAAACCAAGAGTGCGGGCGGCTTAGGGAGAGGACGAGGCGGAGCAGGGAGGCCTCGGCCACGCTGGCTGCGGCGGGAGGCAAGGGGCGGACGCGTCAGCGCGGGGCGGCGCTCCCACACCCGCGGCGGGGCGGACAGAGCCCCTCAGAAACAAACCCTCCTGAGGCGAGCGCGCCCCGAGCGTCGCGCCGCCGGAGACGCGCGGCCTCCGGGACGCCGCGCCGCCATCCCGTACGGGAGCGTTTCGAATCCCCGCCCGCCAGCCCGCCCAGCCGCCTCTCGGGGCCGACTCTCCCGCCCCCAAAGCCCGCACACTCACCGCGCGCGCGCGCGCCACCCCGGCGCGGCCGCCCGCCGCCCTCCGCCCTGGGCGCGACCTCCACCCCGCCCCCCTCCCCCGCCCGCGCCCGGCCCGCGGACCGGGCCCCCTTGCGGCGCGCCGGGGCTACGTCACGGGCGCGTGCGCTCTCGGCGCGCACGGGCAACGGCCGCCGCAGAACGTTACCCGCGGAGCGTGCTGGTTTCCTTAGAAACGGAGCCAGGCCCGGGGCGGCGGCGGAGAAACGTCGGCTACAGGGGCGCCCCTAGTGAAGCCAAGATGCCGCCTAAGGGAAAGGACAAAAAGACAGGCAGGAGTAAAGGCAAAGACAAGAAGTAAGGAGAGGCCACGCTGGGGTCCCCTCTCCCTGGGCCTACCCTCCGGGGATTCGGGACTGGACACCCGCGGCACGCTGGGGCTGGCCAGCTCGCCAACTGCCCTCCTCTTGTTCTCTAGGCTTCTGAAAAGGGCAGCCTTCATTGTTCAGGAATTCCCCAAATGCAGGCCAAACCGTACTGCTCCAGCCTAGACACTGGAGTGTGAGATTTGGAACCCTGGATAGTTTAGACGCAGCCCCTGCCTGTGTGTAATGCGTTAACGATGGAGGCAGATAAGTTCCCACCGAGGAATAGAATACAGGACCAAATGAAATAGGTGCTAGGGAAGAAACCAAAGAACTGAGAATGTGGAGGAAGGGTCGTGACACTAGAAGTGAAGACCAGAAGGTCAGGACGACATGTCTTGGATTGAAGGTCCTCTAGACCAGCGCTGTCCAACAGGGTAATGACCAGCCATGTGTGGCTATTAAGTTAAAATAAAATTTAAAAATCGGATCTAATGTACTAGCCACATTCCGTATGCTCAATAGGCACATGTAGCTGCTGGTGACCATTGGACAGCCTAGGTATAGTACATTTCCATCGCCACTGAAAGTACTCTTGGGCAGTATTGCTCTAGATCAGTGGTTCTCAAGTGGGAGCGATTTTGGCTTCTAGGGACATTTGACACTATCTAGAAACATTTTTGGTTCTCATCCAGGGATGTGTGCAACTGGCATCTAGTGGGTAGAGACCAAGGATACTGTTAAACATCCTGCAATGCACGGGACAACCCCCATCTACTCTCCAAACAAAAATATCATTTGGCCCAGGATGTAAGTAAGTGCTAGACTTGGGAACCACTGCTCAGGACTATTATCTTCTCTAGGATAGCATTAAGCATTAGTCACCGTATCTTCAGCACCTAGCAGAGACCTTGGAACGTAGCAGATGCTATTATTTGTTAAATAAACAAATCAAGGTGTCTGCTTGTGTATGCTTCAACTTGAATCTCCCCCCCCCCCCAGGGGAACTATGCTCTAGGTTCTTTTTTTTTTTTCCCCCTAGCTTGAGAGATGTTTGTGATATAGTTCAGAATATCTTGAACATCTAGAAAATTTCTGCATGACTGGAGTAGTTCCTTGAGCCTTTTGATGTATTCTTTTTGGTTCAAAGGAAAACCTAAAAGATTTGAGCAAATTAGGTAATTGTTCAGGTTTCCCCAAACTAGTCAGAACCCCTGAAGTAGGTATTGCTCTAGCAACTAACCCTTTGTAGGCTTCGAGTTGCTGCTAAATTGCCCTTAAATCTATTGGGTGACTCTAGTGGTTCATTAAAATCATACATTGTGGGCACCTGGGTGGCTCAGTGGTTGAGTGTCTGCCTTTGGCTCAGGTCATGATCCTGGGGTTCTAGGATTGCATCAGGCTTCCCACAGGGAGCCTGCTTCTCTCTGCCTATGTCTCTTCCTCTCTCTCTTAAAATATTTTAAATGTTTAATAAAATTAATATTTATTCATGAGAGACACACACAGAGAGAGGCAGAGACACAGGCTTTTTAAAAGATTTTATTTATTTATTCATGAGAGACACAGAGACACAGGCAGAGGGAGAAGCAGGCTCCATGCAGGGAGCCTGACGTGGGATTCCATCCTGGGTCTCCAGGGTCAGGCCCTGGACTGACGGCAGCGCTAAACCGCTGAGCCACCTGGGCTGCCCAATAAATAAAATCTTTAGGAAAAAAAAAAAGGATCCAGCATCTATCACTGTATATGGGACCATAAGGTAATCCCAAACTTGTAAAGTTTATAAAGTAATTTAAGAGGGTAATACATGCTCAGAAGTACAGAATGTTTAGGAAACATGGAAAGTCAAAGTAGAAAACAAAAATCACCTGTAATCCCATCATACAAAGATAACCACTATAATCATTTTGGGATATTCTTTTTCTCCTTCATAAAATGGTAGCCTATTATACACATTTATTTGTACCTCCTCCCCTGATGTATTAAGTATTCTTCCAGAGTGTAATTTTTTTCTTTTTTTACATAATTGCATAGTTTAGCACTTTAAAAAAAAGATTTTATTTATTTGAGAAGGAGAGAGAGCATGAGCAGGGGAAGGGACAGAGGGAAAGGGAGAAAGAATCCTTAAGCAGACTCCCTGCTGAGTGCAGAGCCCCATGTGGGTCTGGATCCCAGGACCCTGAAATCATGATGTGAGCTGAAGTTAGATGCTTAATCAACTGAGCCACCCAGGTGCCCCAGTCTTGCACTTTTTAAAAGTGCCAAGGGCTTATCATATTCTTGGAACTCACTAGAATATGTTTTTTTTTTTAAGATTTTATTTATTCATGAGAAACACAGAGAGAGAGAGAGAGGCAGAGACACAGGCAGAGAGAGAAGCAGGCTCCATGCAGGGAGCCCGACGTGGGACTCGATCCCGGGTCTCCAGGATCACGCCCCGGGCCAAAGGCAGGCGCTAAACCGCTGAGCCACCCAGGGATCCCCTGTGCATCTATGGTACACTGATCAACAATGAGGAACATTGAGAGTAACAGACTTCTTAGTCCTTGGATTTTTCATGACTCATAGTTTGAGAAACCCTGCTTTGTTTTTACAGTCAGTGATTGTCTTATGAAAAATTCTAGCTGCATTAACTGTTCTGATCAGCTTAGACCTGATACCTTCAGGGAGCAATTGGAGGATTATAGCAAGGCAGCCTATCACTAAGTGCCTAAATCATGCTGGAAAGGGAGGTCAAAGCTACAATAGACAAGAGGGTTGGAGGTGGGGTTGCCCTTAATTTGAAGAGAACAGATGGTGACAGTGGGAATGGAGACAGATGGAGGGTGATAATACAGAAAGATCCACACATAAGTATGTGTGAGAATATTTAGGGTTCAAATACAAGTAAAGTCTTACTTATTATCTAAATATTTATGGGCATCCCTGGTGGCTCAGTGGTTTAGCACCGCTTTCAGCCCAGGGTGTGATCCTGGAGACCCGGGATCAAATCCCACGTCGGGCTCCCTGCATGGAGCCTGCTTCCCCTCTGCTTGTGTCTCTGCCTCTCTCTCTCTGCATCTCTCTGTGTCTCTCATGGATAAATAAATCTTAAAAAAATTTAAAAAATTTTTATGTATCCATTGCCTACTGTATATAAGGGACATTGTTTTGTTAATTCTCATATAATCTTTATTTTGAAAACCTTTATCCTTTTATCACTTTAACCTTTGAAGCCATACTTTATTTTTATTTTTAAATTTTCTTTTTACCTCTGTATACCTGATTTTGGTTTGTTTCTCAGGCATCCTTGAAGCCTGGTACATTGTGGCACCAGCTGATAAAGTATTTAACATACTTGTCCTAGTTACTTAATCTTTTGTCCAAGGTCTAGCCAGAGAATCCCTCCCCAAAAAAATCTAAAACAAAACCAAAAGTGGAATTGGGGTAGGTGGAAGATCACAGAACAATGGATTTACAGTTACACTATGAATGTATCATCATGCAGAAGGGGGACTAAGGTAATAGATTTGTAGGAGTGAGAACCAAGACCTAAAACTGAGTGAGTAGGAATAGAAATGACAAATGTGAGAAAAAGAAGTAAATGAAAAAATGTATGAAATGAATTTTACTTGTGCCTTTCCTCTTTGTTTTTCCAGTCCTCTAGAGTTATGCTCCAAAGCTCCCCTCTGCAGAGTCACCCAGTTAACCTCCTGTATCATAAATATGTATTTCTTATTAACTCATCCATCCAACAATATTTGTTCATATATGCCAGGCAATGCCAACCAAAACAAATAGTAGTAAAGGGAAAAGTAAAATTCTAATAAAGAAATAGTTATATGGTGTCAATGTCCTTCCCTTGTAGGAAGATAATAAAAGCTGATGAGTCTGCAGTGGACAGAGCCAAGGCCAATGCCTCCCTTTGGGAGGCCAGGCTGGAAGTCACAGAACTCTCTAGGATTGAGTATCGTGATACTTCCCGGAGACTGGCAAAAAGTAATGAGGACTTAAAGAAACAACAGTATAAAATGGAGAAAGACACAATGTCTGTATTAAGTTACCTGAAGAAGCAGGATCAGGAAAAAGATAATATGGTAGGTAAGTAGAAACCCTCTGAGCCTCGATAACTACCTCTGTCATACTTGAAGCAGGATGTTATTTCTGAATGGCTTTACTGTTAGAATAGGCTCTTTTACTTTCAGCCCTTGTCTCATTGTTTTCTTGTTTGAAACAAAGATTGAGGGTCATACGGGAACATTATGATCCATTTTGTTTTAAGAAGCACATAGGTATATGACCTATATGGTTGGTTTTTTTTTTTTAAGGTTTTATTTATTCATGAGAGACAGAGAGAGGCAGAGTTAGGCAGAGGGAGAAGCAGGCTCCCTGCGGGGAGAGCCTGATGGAGAACTCAATCCCAGGATCCCAGGATTATGACCTGAGCCAAAGGCTGATGCTCAACCACTAGCCACCCAGGTGCCCCTATATGTTTTTTTCTTTTTTATTTTATTTTATTTTATTTATTTATGAGAGACACACACATAGAGACAGAGACACAGGCAGAGGGAGAAGCAGGCTCCATGCAGGGAGCCTGATGTGGGACTTGATCCTGGATCTCCAGGATCACACCCTGGGCTGCAGGCGGCACTAAACCTCTGTGCCACCAGGGCTGCCCTATATGTTTTTTTCTTAAGATTGATTTATTTATTGAGAGAGAGAAAGAGGTGTGTGTTCACACAAGCAGTGAAAGAAGGACAGAGGGAGAGGGAGAGAGACTCTCAAACAGACTTCCCTCTAAGTGCAGAGCCCAGACCCAGGGCTCAATCTCACAACCCAGAGATCAAGACCTAAGTCAAAATCAGGAATCTGATCCTCAACTGACTGAGCCACCCAGATTCCCCTGACCTATATATTTTTTTGATATTGATAAATACTTTTAATGATTTATAAAGCAATTCATTGATAATCTATGATCACATGATTATGAACCCAGCAAGTGTTGAGAGTAAAGCTATTATATTAGATCTGGAAGAAAAAGGGAAGGGAACTACTATTTTGGAGACCCTATTTTGTGCCAAGCACAATGCTAGGTACTTTATACCTTTCTTATCTCATTAAAGACCTTTAAATAACCCCATGTAGCTATTATATTGTCACTCCCATTTTATAAATAATCGACTCTCAAAAAGGACAGATACCCATTTACACTATACCTGTGTGACCCAAAATCACACAACTAGTGGATGTTAAAGTGGAATTTAGGTGTAACTTCAAATTCTTCTCTTTCCCATATGCCTCTATAAGTCCCATGATTATTACTTATATATATACTTATTGTCTCTTTTCCTGATTGGAATGAAACTTCAATGAAGTAAAGAATTTGAGGGCTTTTTTTTTTATTGTTGGTCAGTGCTACAATTCCAGCACCTAGTACAGGCATGGCACATAGTAGGCACTCATTAAAATATTTTTTTGCATGCATGAATGAATGTCTTATGAGTGTGCTGATACCTTGAAAAAGTTAATACCAATCAAAACTAAGTTCAAGATGATAGTGAAAGCTTATTACAGAAATCAAGCAACTGAGCATTTATCTTGATTTTGTGAATTTTATCATAAAGTAATTTTTATGCATTACTGTTATTTTTTTTACCTTCTTTCCTAAGCAACTTCCATTTTAAAAATACTCTTTCAATAATAAGCATTATCAAAATTGTCTTCTATAAAGTATTATTCTAAAGTAAGCTTTTAGGTAAAATAATTTTCCAAATTCATTACATAGAAGCTTCATGGCCTGTGTTAGCTGATTGCTGTTGATCAATGTCACTTCTATTTCCTGATTCTCATCTGCCTTTGTGTATCGGAGGTCAGCATCTGGCTATAGCAAATAACATAATTTTCTCATAATCATAGATGCCCATTAAAACCAGAGACTGTCTTGGGAGGAAGAAGTAGATTCATTATATCCTATTTAACTAGCTCTCCTATAGTTTTGTTACTCATTCTCCTATATTCTAGAAATGTATCATTAAACTCTACTTAAACTTTATAGTCTAATTTAATTTTAGTTATAGAAATATTAGAAACATAATGTGTTTTGGAAACATATCTTGAACAAAATTAGATTTTCCTTAAGAGTGTGTTTTTGTACTTAAGCTTTTGTTCAGTTACAAAATAAATCTAATTACATTTCACATCTGTCCTATATATTTCACACTTGTCCTATGTGACTTAGAACTGTCTCAATTTATATCTTAGAATTTTTAGGTTTTCCTTAAACTAGTCTAATTACAACAGTATTTCACTTATGTATCCTCTGATTCTATAACCATGACAAGGAGTTAGTTTAAAAAGCTACGCCTGGGTGGCTCAGCAATTAAGCATCTGCCTTCCAGCTCAGGGCGTGATCCTGGAGTCCTGGGATTGAGTCCCCACATCGGGCTCCCTGCATGGAGCCTGCTTCTCCCTCTGCCTATGTCTCTGCTTCCTCTCTCTCTCTGTGTCTCTCATGAATAAATAAATAAAATCTTAAAAAAAAATAAAAAGGTACTCAAGTTTCCTACTAAAACATACTAGCATTCTTGTACAAATAATTGATTCCAAGACTGGAGCAGGGAAAGTAAAGGATGAGCCTGGAATATCTGTGCAAGAAAGTAAGTAAAAAAAATTAAAAGGCAGGATAACTAGCTGGCTCAGTTGGTGGCTCATGCAACCCTTGATCCCGGGGTTGTGAGTTCAAGCCCCCATGTTGGATGTAGAGATTGCTTAAAAATAAGATCTTAAAAAAAAAATTTTAAAGGGCACAGGCACTAGCTTGAAGGGGCTCCCACTGGCCAAACCTGAAACAATCAAAATAAATGATAACAATAAAAGATTATAATCCATTGAATAAAATAAGTCCATGAGTGCATATTGCTAACAAAATATTACATTAATAAATAGGGGAGAAGGGAAAGCTTTTCCTTACAGTTAAATGTAGTAAATTATTAAATTTCCAAAGACTGATGGAGCTAAAAAAAGTCACCATTCAGCATTATGGTAATAATTGATTTCATTAAGAATCATCAGTGGATGCTAAAACGAGTGGTAAAAGTGTGATGAACAGAAGAATATTTGCATAGCCTCAAAATATCTTTCCATAAATCACTTAATAATTACAAAAGGAAAAACTGTAACTTTTAAAAAGAATTTTATTTATTTATTCATGAGAGACACACACAGAGAGAGGCAGAGACACAGGCAGAGGGAGAAGCAGGCTCCATGCAAGGAGACCAATGTGGGACTCGATTCCAGGACTCTGGGATCACACCTTGAGCCAAAGGCAGACGCTCAACCACTGAGCCACCCAGGTGTCCCTAAAAAATTGTAACTTTTAAGTAGAGAAACCAGGCAGACATAGTCTTAACCAACTGATGAAAATTAACATCAAATACCTCATGATGTAATTTACTAAAAGGTATACATCATCACTTAGATAATATATACCTGCCAAAAATGCATAACCTGCATCTGCTCATGCAGAAATATCAGACAACCCCAACTCTGGCTGGTATTCTTCAAAACTTTTGAGACACTTAAAGACAAAGACTGAAAAACTGATTACGGAGACTAGGATACATGACAACTAAATGTAATGCATAATCTAGGATTATATCCTGGACCAGAAAAAGAAAAGTTGCAGTAAAGGACACTACTGGGACAATTGGTCGTAAAATTTTAATATGGACTATAAATGAAATAATAGTTTTATTTCAATGTTAAATTTTCTGATTTTGGGAAACCTGGGTGGCGCAGTGGTTTGGCGCATGCCTTTGGCCCAGGGTGCGATCCTGGATACCTGGGATCGAATCCCACGTTGGGCTCCCAGTGCATGGAGCCTGCTTCTCCCTCTGCCTGTGTCTCAGCCTCTCTCTCTCTCTCTGTGTGTGTGACTATCATAAATAAATAAAAATTTAAATAAATAAATAACTAAAATTTAAAAAAAATTTTCTGATTTTGATAACGATTCTGTGCTTCTAAAAGAATATCCTTTTTCTTAGGAAATATATTCTGAAGCATTTACAGGTAAAGGGCCATGATGTCTTAAACTTATTCTCACATCTCTACATTGAAAAACTGAAAAAAATGTATATCATGTATATATTCATATTTTAGATAGATCTATCAATGCATACATAGAAAGGGAAAGCAAATGGGGCAAAATTGGGTGAAATATATAAGAATTCTTTGTACTTTTCTTGAAACTTTTTTTCAAAAAAGTTACCCAGCGGGGCGCCTGGGTGGCTCAGTGGTTGCGTGTCTGCCTTTGGCTCAGGTCATGAACCTGGGTTTCTGGGTTCGAGTCCCGCATTGGGCTCCCTATGGGGAGCCTGCTTCCCCTCTGCCTATGTCCCTGCCTCTTTCTGTATGTCTCTCATGAATAAATAAATAAAATCTTTAAAACAAAAAGTTACCCAGATAAGAGATACGCAAAACTACAGTGAAATATTACTTCACGCCTATTAAGATGGCTACTACTATCAGAAAAATTGAAAATAACAAGCATTGGAGAGGATGAAGAGAAATTGGAGCCTTTGTGCACTGTTGGTGGGAATGTAAAATGGTACAGCCACTATGGAAAATAGTATGTAGGTTCCTCAAAAAATTAAAAATAGAATTACCACGTGATCCAGCAATCTGCTTGTGGGTAAATTTCCAAAAGAATTTAAAGCAAGATCTTGAAGAGATATTTGCACACCCATGTACATGGAAATATTCACAGTCAAGAGGTGGAAGCAACCCAGATGTCTATTGATAGATGAACGGATAAAGAAAATGTGGTATATACATACAATAGAATATTATATGGACTTTAAAAAGAAGGAAATTTTGTCATGTGCTAGAGCATGGATAAACTTCAAGGGCATTATGCTAAATGAAATAAGCCAGTCACAAAAGGACAAATACTGTGTGTTTCCACTGATATGAAGCATCTGAGGCAGTCCAGATCATAGAAATAAAAAGCAGAAAGGTGGTTGCTAAGGGCTGGGAAGTAGGTAGGAGAAGAAATTAGTGTTTCTTGAGTATAGAGCTTCAGTTTTGCAAGATGAAAAAGTTCTAGAAATCTGTTGTGGAACAATGTGAACATATGTAACACTGCTGTGCTGTGTTAAAAATGGTTCAGATGGTAAATATAGTGTTTTTTACCACATACAAAAAATAGCTACACAGGCAACTCTGATGATAGCCAGGTTTCAGAACTGGCAATAGCAAGTTAAGGACATGGAATATGTCCCCTTTTCTCTTCTTTCCAGCTTACTCTACATTTCCAACTTTATTGGTTTCAATATTATGTGAAACTAGGCTAATTAATAAAAGTAGGATACAGAACAATGTCTTCACCTTCTTGATTCTGTAATTCCAACTTCTGTAGATTGAAAAACTGAAACAGCAATTGAATGAAACAAAGGAAAAAGCCCAAGAGGAGAAGGAAAAATTGGTGAGTTATCAGGGTACACTAATACTTTTACTTACTGGGTGGTCAGGTTTTTGACATACTCAGATATTTAAGACACAATAAGAGTAACTGAATAGGTCCTTGGAGTAGTTTGGTGACCTTAAAGCTCACATAGTTGATTGTACAGAAGCTCAAAAATAACATAGAATTATGTTTTTGTAGAAAATGATCTGGTAGTAGTGGTACTACTGAGTTTGTCATTCTTTCCAGGCTTTTCAGTGGACAGAGGTAGGAAATATATATTTTTAAAGACTATATAATGAGCCCATATCAATATTTTCAATTCAGATGCAGGAGTACAGAGTTTATTACTTGATCTGTCTCCTTTCTCCTTCACCAAAGGTTCTGTTTTGTTGTTGTTGTCGTTGTTTTTGCAATATAGTGATAGCAAATTAATATATGTAGTACTTTTTCCATTCTGTCTGTATCATCAGAATTTTTTTTTAAAGATTTTACTTATTCATGAGAGACACACAGAGAGAGTCAGAGACATAGGCAGAGGGAGAAGCAGGCTCCATGCATGGAGCCCGATGTGGGACTTGATCCTGGGACTCCAGGATCATGCCCTGGGCCTAAGGCAGACGCTTAACTGCTGAAACACCCAGGTGTCCCTCATCAGGAAAATTGATTTCAGCTTTCGTTTTATCTACATCAGACCAGTTGGTATTCAAAACTGTACCACCAGACTCTGTAAATAATTTGATCATGTCATATTTTGCATCATCAGACCCATCTAAATATGCTGAAATAATTTGTTTAAAGCTGCATCTCCATCCAACTTCTCATTTTTTTCTTCTTCTTTGATCTCACTGACCAATTTTTCCCAATTTCTTGTATAATAAGATGATGATGCATATGAGTTCTTTATGTCTGCCATGAACTGTTTTGGTTTAGGCACATCTTGCCCCTCTAGCTTTTCCAATCTCACAGCCTCTGTCTTTTTCATTTTAATTTTGTTTTTTTTTTTAAGATTTGATTTATTCATGAAAGACACACAGAGAGAGAGGCAGAGACACAGACAGAGGGAGAAGCAGGCTCCATGCTGGGAGCCGGATGTGGGACTCGATCCTGGGACTCCAGGACCACTCCCTGAGCCAAAGGCAGACGCTCAACCACTGAGCCACCCAGGTGTCCCTCTTGACCCCTTTCAATCCAGACAGTAAATTCAGGATCTGCACTATCTAATTCCTGTCCCCCTAGAAAAGTTTCTAGAACCACAGGATAGGGTTTTCTTTTTTCATGGGATTCACATAACTGTTTTCCCAGCATAGCAATGGAATTATTTGGATTAAGTTCAGGAGATTTCTGTACATCAACAACAGCATCACAATAATTCCCAAGAAGAGCATGACAATAAGCTCTTTGACAATAATATTGTGCATCATCTGGTTTCTGTTCCAAAGCCTTAGTCAGCTTCTCTAATGCTGTCTGGGGGTTCTCATTAATCAGAGTAGCTGAGAAGCTCTGGAGAAACTTCTGGACTCTTGCAGGTCCTGCTGCAGCTGCTGCCGCCATCCCTAATAATCACTGTTGCTGTTAGAGCTGCTACCCTGCTGCCCAAGGGGGATACTTACCCCAAAATCCTGTTCTTAATGATATCAGTATAGTTGAGTAGTTACTTCAAACCTCAATACATCAACAGTCACAAAATACTATTACCAATAATTACAGCCAACATAGATTAGCAGAAACAGTTTAAGATTTTATTTTTTTTAAGATTTTATTTATCCATTTATGAGAAACACAGGAGACAGAGAGAGAGGGAGACAGAGAGGCAGAGACACAGGCAGAGGGATAAGCAGGGTCCATGCAGGGAGCCTGACGTGGGACTTGATCCCGGGGCCTCAGGATCACGCCCTGGGCCAAAGGTGGCACTAAACCGCTGAGCCACCGGGGTGCACTAGTTTAAGATTTTAGGGGGGCACTCCCCCCTTGGGATATATACCAGTAGGAATCAGTGATCAAATTACATTACCATTTGAAATAATTCCTGTGAGTTTATGCCACCAACTCAAGAACACATTTTGTTTTGAGTTTTAGAAGTTGCTTTTAAAAAATTAGATTGTGCATCTACAATTTTGTAATTATATAATTACATAAAATATGTGGCTCCTAAATCAAATTGATCAAATATGTTGTATTCTGAGAAATCTAACTACCATCCATTCACAATATAGCAGAGTATATGGTCAAAAGAGATTTTTTGTGAACATGTTAGGTGAGAAAGGGTATTTCAGTGTATTTCGATTTGCATTTTCCTATTATGAACATTTTTTCATGTTTGGAGGTCATTTGCATTTCTTTTTGGTATCTCATTCATTTTAAAAATTGTGTTATTCACCCTTTCTTCCCGCCTCCTTTTTTTTCCTCTTCTCTCCTTTTTTTTTTCCTTTTCTACTCATCCTCCTCCTTCTTAGCCTTCGCTTTGTCCCTCTGCTCTTCCTTCTGCTTTTCCCCAACTTCTTGATTTATTAGAGATATTGGCCCTTTCTTTATCTCTTCAAAAATTTTAATTTAGGGTTAGGGATGTTATTTGTCTTTCTTACAAATTAAAGATTTGTTTAGTCTTTTCACACCTCTTTTTAATAACTATCTGCATTTTCTATATCAGATAATCTCATTTGAGAATTTTTTTTTTTATTCAAGGCACTTGGTATCTTCCAACAAAAGTAAAACTTTATGGAAAAATAAAAAGGGGAATATTTCTTCAAAGAAGATAGACAAATGGCCTAAGGCTTCAAAGGGAACATGACTGTGTAGGGCTTCTGTTCTTTTTTTTTTTTTTTAAGATTTTTTTATTTATTTATGACAGAGAGAGAGAGAGAGAGAGAGAGAGAGAGAGAGAGGCAGAGACACAGGAGGAGGGAGAAGCAGGCTCCATGCCAGGAGCCCGACGTGGGACTCGATCCCGGGACTCCAGGATCACGCCCTGGGCCAAAGGCAGGTGGTAAACCGCTGAGCCACCCAGGGATCCCCTTCTGTTCTTTTTCCTAACTCACTTACCTGTTTTTTTGCATATAGGAGCAAAAGTATACTGTGCAAATAAATGAGCTGGAGGGACGGTTCCATCAAAAAGCCAGAGAAATTGGCATGATTCAGACAGAGCTGAAAACAATAAAACAATTCCAGAAGAGAAAAATCCAAGTGGAGAAAGAATTAGATGATGTAAGTTTCTTTATTTCTTTAAATAAAGGAAATTAGAATTAACTACAGGTATACTTTGGAAGTATTGCAGGTTCAGTTCCAGAGAGCCACAATAAAGTGACTATCACAGTACTATACTTATGTATGCAAGAGCCTTCATAGACATTTACTCCTGTGAGAAGGTAAAAGATTCCCTTTGACATTTTAGAGATTATTATTATTATTATTTGTGAGAAAGTGGAAGATATAATGAGTGTTGCACTGGGTGCAAGTCTTATTTCTAAGACTTTTCTAAGCATTGATTGATTTTTTTGTGACCAATTCTTAGCCAACACATCCTTTCACATCAGCAATAATTTTTTTATTCTTTTTTTTTTAAGATTTTATTTATTTATTTGTAAGAGAGAGAATGAGCAGAAGGGAGGGACAGAGGGAGAGGGAGAAGCAGACTCCGCACTTAGCAGGGAGCCTGACATGGGCTCAATCCCAGGACTCTGAGATCATGACCTGAGCTGGAAGGCAGAAGCTCAACCAACTGAGCCATCTAGGCACCACCACATTTATCAGCAATTAAACCTTTGGAATGACTTCAATAAGAAACAAATTACAGGGCAGTCCCTGTGGCCCAGCGGTTTAGCGCCACCTTCGGCCCAGGGCGAAGTCCCACGTCCGGCTCCCTCCGTGGAGCCTGCTTCTCCCTCTACCTGTGTCTCTGCCTCTCTGTGTGTCTCTCATGAATAAATAAATAAAATCTTAAAGAAAAAAAAGAAATTACAGTTCTTGGGAATTATAAGGGGCAAAATATCAAAGTCCTAAAGGAAAATAGGTTTAGACTAATGAAAGATGATTTTAGAACATTTTAGAAGGCTCTCTGTCAAGGGTAGGCAGGATGAGAAAAACTAAGTACTTTTAGAAAGTTTCTCTGACCTTGCTATGCTTTTTCTTTTTCTTCCCATCCCCTCAGCTCAGAATATAGTTTTTTGCATTAATAATAATAAATGACATAGGTGAGTGCTGGGCATAGTAGATTAAATCAGCTTTGTGACTTTGGGCAAGTTGCTTAAACCTCTCTATATACTTTGGTTGCCTAATCTGTAAATTGAGGATAATAAAGGTTACTCACAGGCTCATACAGTTGTTGTGAGGATGAAATGGGTTCATATATTTAAAGTGCTTAAAATACTCTATGGCACATAAGTGAAAATTATATTGATAGTGGCATATAGCTCTCTGCAGATAAAAGTCCTGATTTATAGCATTTGCTGATTTCCTTAGTATAAATACTTTTATTATGGCCAATTTCAAGTACCAATTTTAAGGTTCAACATGCTAGCAAAATTCCTGGTATGAGCCCACTCCAATGTGCAGCTGAATATTGTTGCTATTACTAGTAATAGCAGTATATTACCAAACCTAATATAATCTATTTCAGGTAGTGGAGGGGCTAAAAGTTTGTGCTCTGAAGCCAGACTGCTAAAGTATACTGTTTTTACTACTTGGGTATCTTGTTAAATTTCTTCTTATAAAACATGTTGGAGAGAGTAATGGTATCAACTTTAAAGGGTTATTGTGAAGACTAAATGAAATATTGTTTTAAATGCATAGCACTGGGCACCTGGGTGACTCAGTCAGTTAAACATCTGCCTTTGGCTCAGGTCATGATCTCAGGGTCCTGGGATCAAGTCCTTCATTGGGCTCCCTCTGCTCAGTGAGGAGTCTGCTTCTCCCTCTGCCCCTCCCCTCTGCTTGTGCTCTCTCTTTCTCTCTCATGCATGTACTCTCTCTCTCTTTTTAAAAAAGAGATTATTTAAAAAATAATAGACATTATTAAAAAATAGTTTTTTTAAAAAGGTAAAGGCATAGCAACACTGTATGGTAAATATTACCTGCTGTTGCTGATCCTGCTGTTATTATCACTGCTGCTAAAATTATGATTATAGCTATTAGTATTATTAAGGCCCTTCCACCATCCCTTTCAGTGCCTCTCACTCTTGAGCATGGTGTTCTCTGAGCATGCAGTGCCCCTCAAGCTCTCCTTAGGCTACTCAGAACCCTATTTAATAAGAACAAGCTTTGATGGGAAACCAGAGTTCCTGCATCTTATTTCTGTTTACCTTTTAGCTAATTGCCAAATTGAAACAACATATGAGAAATGAATTAAGTTGGATAAGATAATGTAGTGTTCAAAATCATAGCCTTCAGATCCTAGTTCTACAGCTAATAACTATCGCTTTGCATAGTTTGTTAACTTGAGTCTCAGACTCTTCACTTGTAAAATGTGGCTGCAATATCACCTGCCTCCTTTTAGAGATGTTATATGGATTAAATAATGTAATGTGTGTAAAATACTTAGCACAGTCATTCCTATTAATCCCCAGTAAGAGTAGTAGCATAGTTGTTATTGTTTACTTGTTGTTATGATTATATAGCTTTAAAAATCTTAGTAGAGTATTCCTAAAAGCTCTAATTAAAGGAATGAGTTGGCACATTTCAGGCAAGTTAGGAAAGGGGAAGACACTTTCTTAGACTGGAGGAATGTGGAGGAGTATGTTTTAACTCTTTTTATAACAATTGCAAAGTTATCCCCAGAACTTCCCACTAGGCTGACTTTGTTCATGAACTTGATAAGTTGTTGCTTTACAACTGTTCTAATAACTGTTGCTTTAAAATTGTTCTTAATTTCTGTAGCTCACCATTATACAAGCTCCTTTGAAGTATTTTCAGAGGAACTCTCTCCTCCTATGGGTTTCCAAACCTTTGAAGTCCTTAAAATAGCAGCTCTATAACTGTCTTCTCTAGTTATTTTATATTTGTGTTCTTTAATTTTGTAAACTGAGAATAAAAGGAGCCAAATCATCTATTTGTGTATGTCCTTGTCACTCCTCACTAGTTCCTGGATTAGTACTTAATAATAAAACTTGCAGGGTTCCTGGGTGGCTCAGTCGGTTAAGCCTCCACCTCTTGATCTCAGCTCGAGTCTTGATCTCAGGGTCATGAGTTCAAGCCCTGCATTGGGCTCCAGGCTGGGCATGTGGCTTCTTAAAATAATTAATAATAATAATAATAATAATAATAATAATAATAATAATAATAATAAAACTTGCTAAATGAGTGATACAAGGCAACCATCTAAAACAAAACCCTTTTATGGAACTCATACAATCTTAGAGCTGGAAGAAACTTTAGGGCCTACCTAAGTCATTCTACTGACAAGAATACTGAGACAGAAAGATGTTAAGTGACTTTCATGGTAAGTTGTAGAACTGGCAGCAGAACCCCAGTGACCTGCATCCCTGTCCAGTGCCTCTAGTCCTGCTCCCTCTATTTTTTCACCTTCATTAGTTACTGCAGGAAAAATTACCCCCAAATTTAGAGTTTGCAGCTATAATAAACATTTGTTAAAAGCACAATTCCCATGGGTCAGGAATTTGGAAGCAGTTTAATTGGGCAGTTCTGGTTCAGGGCATTTTATGAAGTTGCAATCAAGATAACTAGCCAGGGCTTCAGTCATCTGGAGGCTTGATTAGAGCTTGAAGATCTGTTCCCAGGTGCCAACTCACATGCTGTCAGGTGGGAGCCAGTAAATACTGGGTGGCCTCAACATCTTCCCATAGGGGCCTTATAAAGGGGCCCTGAGTGCCCTCATAGTTTGGTCAACGACTTTACCCAAAGTGAGTAATCCCAAAGAAAGCCAGACAGAAGCTATCCCTTTCTTTCTTTCTTTCTTCCTTTCTTTCTTTCTTTCTTTCTTTCTTTCTTTCTTTCTTTCTTTCTTTCTTTCTTTTTTTTTAAGATTTTTATTCATTTATTCATGAGAGACACAGAGAAAGAGGCAGAGACATAGGCAAAGGAAGAAGCAGGCTTCCCACAAGGAACCTGATGTGGGACCTGATCCCAGGATCCTGGGATCATGATGTGAGCTGAAAGCAGACATTCAACCACTGAGCCACCCAGGTATCCCTAGAAGCTATCCCTTTCTTGACCTAGCCTTGGAAATCATAGAGGTTGTGGATGTATTTTAAAACTATCACACTACCACAGTCCAAAGTATGTATTGATGAAGGAATGTTCTGATCACCTCCCTGAAGAATCTTTAGTATTTCTCTTTGTAAACCCAGTATTGCCCAAATGCCCTAGTGTGAAAGTCAAGACCCTACACCTACTTTGTAACATTATTTTATCCTTTTACTATACTTCCCCATGCACACCCCCTTTTATTCACCCAAAGTGGATATTTACTCATCCCTGAAGTCTTTTCTGCTGTTTTTACACAGTTTACACTGTTTCTTCTATCTGGAATATACTTTCAACAGGTCTTTATACATTATAATTTTACCTGTCCTTCAAAGGCTCAGCTCAAATGCATGTTCTCCATAAGGCAGTCCCCCAGAGTCATGTTTAAAAATATTAACTTAAAAAAAAGTAATCATTTTCTTCTTTCCATTTGTGACAGCTTGGATGAAACTTCAGGATGTCAAGTGAAATAAATCAGAAAGCTGAATAGTGTATAATATCACTTATATGTGGAATCTAAAAAGAGCTGAACTCAGAGAAACACAGATTAGATTAGAGGCTACCCAAACTGGCAGGGGAGGGGTTATGAGGAAATATTGGTCAAAGGGTACAAACTTCCAGTACTGAGATGGACAAATTCTGGGGAATCTAATGTATAGCATGGTGATTATAGCTAATAATTCTATATTATATGCTTGAAAGTTGCTAAGAGAGTAGATCTTAAATGTTCTTACCACAAAAAAGGAATGGCAATTAAGTGACAGTATGGAAGTGCTAGCTAATGCTATGGTGGTAATCATTTTGCAATATATAAGTGTAACAGATCAACACATTATACACCTAAGATTTATACAATGTTGTATGTCAATTTACCTCATAAAGCTGAAAAAAAGAAAAGATTATTAGCAAAAAAATAACAATTTTCTTTGTGTTTTCATACCACTTTGTATCTCTTTTATACCCTTTAGCCTATTCTACCTTGACATACTTATCATTTGTCTTATCTCCCCTACTAGATTACAAATCTTTGGGCCATAAACAGCATTGTTCCTTTGTATTCCTTGAAATACAAGGTACACAATAATGCTCAATAGATCTTTGTTGAATGCTGAGTAGTTCTTTAAATTAAAAATGTAATTGATGGAATATCAAGTTTTCTGTTAACTAGAGGAATCCTTTCATAATGTATATGTATGTCGAATCATCATACACTTGAAATACTTTACTGTTAATAATTCCTCAACAAAGCGTGAAAATTTTCTAAAAGGAATATAAAAAAATTTTATATGAAAATCCTGGGGATCCCTGGGTGGCTCAGCCATTTGGCACCTGCCTTCCGCCCAGGGTGTGATCCTGGAGTCCTGGGGTCGAGTCCCTCATTGGGCTGCCTACATGGAGCCTGCTTCCCTCTGCCTGTGTCTCTGCCTCTCTCTCTCTGTGTATCTCATGAATAAATAAATAAAATCTTTAAAAAAAGAAAAAAATCCTGAAGACTGAATCAAGTTAAGATCCATAACTTTTTAGAAACTCTCAAAATAGCTATCAGAAGTATAGGTATACATTCTGAATCAAAGTGAATTAACTAGTGGATACTCTAATGGGCCACGGTATGATTTCTTTTTTTAAGAACAATATTGCCACCTAATGGAGAAATAGGTTTCAGACTTTTCAGAAAGAGCCATGGGCCATGGGATGCCTGGGTGGCTCAGTGGTGGAGCGTCTGTGTTTGGCCCAGGGCATGATCCCAGAGTCCCAGAATGGAGTCCCACATAGGGCTCCCTGCGTGGAGCCTGCTTCTCCCTCTGCCTATGTCTCTGCTTCCTCTCCCTCTCTCTGTGTCTCTCATGAATAAATAAATAAAATCTTAAAAAAAAAAAAAAGCCATGGGCCAGGAAGACTTAAAATTCAAAGGCAAAGGATTATGGGAAAAAATAACGTGATGCTCTGGAATACCAAATACGGAAGAATTAAAGCAGGTGTAGGGACCCATGAACTTAAAATGGGAAGGGGATGTATACACAGAGGAAGAAAATTAATTATAGTGTATATATAGAATTCACTATGCAAATTAAAAGAGGCTAATTTAGGGGATCCCTGGGTGGCTCTGTGATTTGGCACCTGCCTTCGGCCCAGGGCGTGATCCTGGAGTCCGGGGGCTGAGTCCCGCATTTGGCTCCCTGCTTCTCCCTCTGCCTGTGTCTCTGCCTCTCTCTCTCTCTGTGTCTCTCATAAATAAATACATAAAATCTTAAAATAAATAAAAGAGGCTAATTTAGATTATCACAAGACATTCAAAGCATAAATTTTAAAGAAAAAATGATTTCTATCTACGTGATTAACAGAAGGAGCATACATTGGTAGGTTGCAGTTATTATTTTTAATAATTGTTTTAGTTTTTCTTCTTTGACAAAGTGATAATACCCATTTCAGCAAATTTAGGTGATAAAAAAGAAGAAAATTAAAAGTCCTCCCCTGACAATTATACTACCTAGAGATAACTGGTAAATATTTTGGTGTATTTTCTTTCCATTTTTCTTCCTCTGTATTAGAAACATTTAAAAATATATGCTTTTAGGGATCCCTGGGTGGCGCAGTGGTTTAGCGCCTGCCTTTGGCCCAGGGCGCGATCCTGGAGACCCGGGCTCGAATCCCACGTCGGGCTCCCGGTGCATGGAGCCTGCTTCTCCCCCTGCCTATGTCTCTTTCCCCCCGCCCCTCTCTCTCTCTCTGTGTGTGGCTATCATAAATAAATAAAAAATTAGGGATCCCTGGGTGGCGCAGCGGTTTAGCGGGCCCAGGGCGGGATCCTGGAGACCCAGGATCGAGTCCCACGTCGGGCTCCCGGTGCATGGAGCCTGCTTCTCCCTCTGCCTGTGTCTCTGCCTCTCTCTCTGTGTGTGTGACTATCATAAATAAATAAAAAATTAAAAAAAATAAATAAAAAATTAAAAAAAATAAAAATATGTGCTTTTAAAAATGAGGTTATTTTTTTTTAATGAGGTTGTTATTTAAAAACTGTTAACCTGACTTTTTTGCTTTTATTGTGAATATTTTTCAATGCCATTATATATTCTTCTATAAAATCTTCTGACTAGATGTATGGAATTCCACTGGGTAGATGTATCATGATTTATTTTTCTAAAAGACTTTATTTATTGAGAGAGTGAGAGAAAGAGAGAGGAGGGGGAGGGGCTGAGGTAGAGGAGAGAATTTCAAGTAAACTCCATGCGCAGCTCAGAGCCAGACATGGGGCTCAGTCCCATGACCCTGAGATCATGACCTGAGCCAAAATCAAGAGTCCATTGCTCAACCAACTGAGCCACCCAGGCACCCCAATTATTATAATTTGTTAATTGATCCCTTGTTTTTGGACATCTGTACTTTTTAAAGAATGTGTAACAATTTTTTTTTTTAGATTTTATTTATTTATTTGAGAAAGAGAGAGAGCATGAGCAGTAGGGAGGGACAGAGGGTGAAGGAGAAGCAGACTCCCAACTCCCTCTGACATGAGGCTTGATCCCTGGACCCTGAGATCATGACCTGAGCTGAAGGCAGACACTTAACCAACTGAGCTGCCCAGGCGTCCTTGGGCCCTTGGACTTTTTTCTAATTTTCCACTATTATACACCATGATGCATATCTAAGTAATAATATTTTTCTACATCTGTAATTAGTGTTTAGGATAACTTCTTAGAAGTGGAATTTATAAGTTAAAGAACATAAACTTTTAAAGGTTTTTATAGATGTCAATTATTTTTTGAAAGGTTTGTTAATTTATGGATTTCTGAAGGGCACCTGGGTGACTCACTTGGTTAAGCATCTGCCTTTAGCTCAGGTCATGATCCTGGGGTCTTGAGATTGACCCCCTTGTTGGATTCCCTGCTCAGTGGGGAGTCTGCATCTCCCTCTGCACCACCCCCCCTCAGCTTATGCTCTCTCTCAAATAAATAAATAAAATCTTTTAAAAATTATGGATTTTTGAGGGAGTCCAATGGCATATGAAATCCCTGCACACACTAAGGTGATAGACATTTCCATAAACTTATATGTTGACATTAATTTTTATTCTAACGATGTAAGAGGTCATTTAGAAAATTGTATGAAAAATACAGGGAGAAAGAACATCTGAAAGAGACATAAAATGGAGATTTGAGGCACCTGTGTGGCTCAGTGATTGAGCGTCTGCCTTTGGCTCAGGGTGTGATCCTAGGGTCTTGGGATTGAGTCCCATACCAGGCTCCCTACTGGGAGCCTGTGTCTCTCTCCCTCTGCCTATGTCTCTGCCTCTCTCTCTCTCTGTCTCTCATGAGTAAATAAATAAAATATTTTTTTAAATTGAGATTTAATACAGTTAGGACAGAGATCACAGGAAAATTATTAAGTATAAGGGAGGGCAATAGTAGATATAATAATAACTAGCCTTTATATTAAATAGTTACTATTCTAGGTACTTTACATGTATTGTTTGTTATTTAATCCTTGCCACACACTATGAGCTAGTTACTATTATTATTCTCTTTTTATTCCTGGAAACCTGAGACTTAGAGAAGTGATTTGCCCAGAGTAAAACAGATGGCAAGTGAGAAAGATCTGTCTCCTGGGGGAAACCCTTCTCTACTGCTTTTTTAATGACATGAAGATTAGATAGAGTATGTCTATTTCAGCCTGATGGATTGCCAGGAAATGTAGACTATAGGATCATAGCTTTAAAGTAGTTTACCCTTTGCCTAGAAGAGTTTTTATGTCCTTTTTATTCCGTGTACACATGTTTTGAGGATAGAAGGATTCATCTGTGGTAATCATAAGGAAATGTGTTTCAGATTAATACTAGGAGGGGTGCCTGGGTGGCTCAGCTGGTTAAACATCTGCCTTCAGCTCAGGTCATGATCCCAGGGTTCCGGGATTGAGACCCACATTGAGCTCCCTGCTCAGCAGGAAGCCTGCTTCTCCTACTCACTCTGCTTGTGCTGTCTCTCTCTTTCTCTCTTGCTCTTGCTCTCTAAAATAAATAAATAAAATATTTGTAAAAATAGATTAATACTAGAAAGAATTTTCTAAAAATGGGAACTATGAAATGCTAGTCTAATGAATTCTGTGTCTCAATGTTTTTCTCATAGAAGGAATCTTATATTAAATGAGAAATTGTATAGGACTATTAAGGTCCCTTTCTATTCCAAAATATTATTTTTAAAAATTGTATTTATTTAAGTAATCCCTGCACCCAACATGGAGCTCAAACCCATGACCCCAAGATCAAGAGTTGCATGCTCCTCCAACTGAGCTAGCCAGGTGCCCCAATTCTAAAATATTATGATTCTATGAGTCCACATGATATTTCAAAAGTATGATTATGAGAACAACTTGTCCTGAGAACTATTGTTCATGAACAGCTTTTTAGAAACTGGATACTTATCTTGTAAGTCTGTAGAAGATTATTGGGAAAGATGGTACTCACAGGCAGGGATGTGGAATTGTTCTGTTCAGGATTAATGATGTATAATAATGTATAACGGAAATAATAATATATGTATATTGTATAAATGTATATTGTATGATGTATATAATGTATAACAGAAATAATCTATAATGTATAACAGAAAATGTTTCTTTATTGAGAATATTCCAGGAATGTGCCTCAATCACCCTGAATTCCTATTGATATTTTTTTGTTGTTTTAATTACAGCTGAAGGAGAATTTAAGGAACACAGAGCAGAAACATCAGGAGACTCTTAGAAGATTGGAGGGCAGGTTTTTTGAAGAAAAGGTATGACATTTTAGAGTTAAATACTTTGTTTAAAAAAAGAAATATTTTATTGATTTACTAAAACAATATAAATATCTATATGCATTCTGAGACATGTCAACCTTTCATTTGACTCTTACTAGAGAATATTTATCATATCATAGCAGAATTAAAAAAAAACAAAACAGGGAAATTGAAACCAATGTCTAGTCTTTTCCCCCCTCCTAGTTAGAGAGTCCCGAAATCCTCAAGAGGGATTATCAATTTACCGAGGCTTTAGGACACACCACCGTCAGCTTGGTGTTCCCCTGGTGGAAGGAGAGCTGCACATAACCACATTGTATAGGGGGATTGGATGGGAGAGGTCACTCTGGTACACATGAAGGTGTTTCCTCAGTCAAGCCAAGCCAGGCTAAGGATGTTAATAAAAGGGGCCCCAAAAATGTTCCTTAACATATCACAAACTTCCCTGTTTCCCTGTGCCTCTGACATTAATTCTCCAAATTGTGGGAAGTGCATTGGAACACTTCTCTTCTACACAATATTTTCAGAGGACCCATGGTATTTCATTAATTCTTCTAATTTTTCATTCTCAGGGAAGAATTGAACAGATTTTTTTTTCAGAAATTGGTAAGGATGTAGGAAGTTGAGGGTGGGGCAAATAAGTACTCATATCAGGTTTAGATTTAGATTTGCTTCAAAAAGTGGCTCTAGATTCCCAATTTCTGTAGTGAAAAATGTCATTTTTCTCCACTCCACCTAGGAGTGGAGCAGAAGCAGCATTTTGGTGTTCCCACTCTGGAGCACTTCCTGGTACTGATAGGAATGGAAGCCCTCAGGAAGTCCTCAGCTGCTCTCAATTGCTTTTTTCCTCTATCCCATCCTATGGAATCTTGATCTCTTCTCTACTAAGTGTAGCATTTTACAAACAAAGCTTAGGAGTGCTTGATCATTTTATAGAATACCTGACCAACAGTGCTTATATAAATCAGTTTTTCTGAGGCCCCTGGGTGGCTCAGCAGTTGAGTGTCTGCCTTTGGCTCAGGTTGTGATCCTGGGGTCCTGGGACCAAGTCCTGCATCAGGCTCCCCAAAGGAAGCCTGCTTCTCCCTCTGCCTATGTCTCTGCCTCTCTCGAATAAATAAATAAAATCTTTAGATAGATAGATAGATAGATAGATAGATAGATAGATAGATAGATAAACAAATAGGGGATCCCTGGGTGGCGCAGCGGTTTGGCGCCTGCCTTTGGCCCAGGGCGCAATCCTGGAGACCCGGGATCGAATCCCACGTCAGGCTCCCAGTGCATGGAGCCTGCTTCTCCCTCTGCCTGTGTCTCTGCCTCTCTCTCTGTATGACTATCATAAAAAAAAAAAAGATAAACAAATAGGATTTTTACATCTGGAAGTAGGTGGCTGCTGGCCTTTCCCTCATAGTTGCAAGATGGTTAATGCAGCTCTAAGATTTGTCTGTGTTTAAGGCAGGAAGAAGGGGGCCTCTCATTGTGTCTGTCCTTTTTTTTATCTGCAGACCATAAAAGCTTTCCCAGAAGCTCTTAGCAGATTTCTTCTTACATCTATCTCATTGGCCAGAACCATGTTATATTGGATGCTGGGAAAGTGAGTGTGTTGTTTTGCTAGACACTAGTGGCAGCTGGGAAGGAAAAGGATAGGATGGGAATAAGTGATGGGATGGCCAACTGCAGCAGTAGCCATCTCACCATGTTAAGTGTAAATCTCCTGGTTAGGTTCGAACCCCAGTGCTGCACTGGTGTGAACCCCAGTGCTGCAAGTTTATGGCAGTGGGCTTTCCAGTAAGCCTGCTTATTCATCTCCTACCATAGCATGCTGCACCTGGTCATATAAAGGACTTCCCTCAGGTTACTGGTGTTTTGTTTTGTTTCCCCATTTAATCCCTTCTGTTCCTTAAATCACCAAGCCCTTTCCCAGTGTCATGTTTTTGTACTTTGCTATTCCTGTCTGGAATGTTCTTCCTCTGGCTCTGGCCCTTCTCATTCTCATTCTTCAGAGCTCAAATGTCATTTCCTCAGAGATAGACTCCCTAAACCCCAATCTAAAGTAACCTCTCTAGTGACTCAGTGGTTGAGCATCTGTCTTTGGCTCAGGTTGTGATCCCAGGATCCTGGGATTGAGTCCCCCATCAGACTCCTTGCAGGCAGCCTGCTTCTCCCTCTGCCTATCAATCTGCCTTTCTCTCTGTGCCTCTAATGAATAATAAAAAATAAAATAAATAAAATAAAATAAAATAACCTCCTTCAGTTACTGTCTATGTCATTACCTTGTTTGCTACATTGACAGCATCACAGGAGAGGTGGTATAGCAAACATCACATTGCCTACTGTGAATCTCTGCTCTGCCACTTACTAGCTATCTGATTCTGGGCAAGTTAGTAATCTCCCCTTCCCTCCATTTCCTCAGTCCTTGTTTTTGAGGATAATACTATCTAATTTTTAGGGTTATTGTGAAAAGTAAATAATACATGTAAAGCTCTGAGAATCATGCCTGGCATATAGTAAATGCTCAATGCATTTTAATTATTATTGTTGCCTGAATCTCACCTAGAATATAAATTGAGATTTCATCCGGGACTTTATCTGTTTTTTCACCACACAGAATCTCTAGCATCTAAAAAATCTGGTACAATATTAGTGCTCAATAGGAGTTTATTGCATAAGTAAATAAATAACTCTCACCACATTGTATTTATTTATTTATTTATTTATTTATTTATTTATTATTTTTCAAATATTTTATTTATTTATTCATAGACACACAGAGAGAGAGAGGCAGAGACACAGGCAGAGGGAGAAGCAGGCTCCACACAGGGAGCCCGATGTGGGACTCTATCCCAGGTCTCCAGGATCACACCCCAGGCTGCAGGCGGCGCCAAACAGCTGTGCCACCGGGGCTGCCCACCACATTGTATTTAGTAGAAATTTCTCTCAACTCTGTTTTCCCATACTGATGTGGAATTTTATTTTTTTGGTGCTTATATATCATGCTGCTGCTTTAGTGAGGAAATTTGGAGGTACCCTGAGGTTCCTGTATTCACACACTCCTCTTTGGTAGTTCCTCTACCAGTACTTGGAGTTCTTCATACCAGGTCATGTGGACAGGAATATTTTATTTGACATTGTGAAATCAGTACTTCACTTTTTGATGTGTAAATTTGTTAGAAATATAACGCTGTATTAAAATAGCCTATTTTCTTTTTTTAGCACCGACTAGAACAAGAGGCTGAAAAGAAGATAATAATGCTGGCAGAGAAAGCTCACCATGAAGCTGTTGTGTAAGAGACTGCTGTCTCCTTTTCCTTTCTTATAGCCTCTCTGACCTATTTGCTGGTCTGTTTTATTATCATCATGTTGTCTTCCCCTCCTTTCCTGGTTTGCTTTCTTGGCATTTTCTTGTTTACTTTCCCTCACTGTTTCTTTCTCTTTGTATCCTGGCCCCTTTCCCCCCAACCCTTTCTGTACCAACATGGTGTGGAGGAAAGAACCCAGGCTGTGAAGTTAGACTTTGGTTCCCAACCTGAATGCTGAGTCACTGTCAAAAGATTTCCTAACTTTTTTTTTTTTTTTTTAGGTAATTTTTTTTTATTTTAAATTTTATTTTTATTTATGATAGTCACACACACACAGAGAGAGAGAGAGAGAGAGAGAGAGAGAGAGGCAGAGACACAGGCAGAGTGAGAAGCAGGCTCCATGCACCGGGAGCCCGATATGGGATTCGATCCCGGGTCTCCAGGATCGCACCCTGGGCCAAAGGCAGGCGCCAAACCGCTGCGCCACCCAGGGATCCCGATTTCCTAACTTTTTTGAAATTAAATTTCTTCATCTAAATATCGGGTTAATCATAGCAACTGTACAGGGTTATCATTAAGTATGTTAGTGAAAGTAACACTTAATTGTGTTATGCCAATAAACTACCAAGTCTCAATGGTTTAGTTCTTGCTCACTTAACAATCCAATTTGAGTCTGAAAGCTCTACTTGAGTGGTGATTCAGGAACTGGGGCTGCTTCCATCTTAGACTTCTTCACATCCAGTCATATGGATAAGGAGAGAGCATGGGAAACCCCTGTCTGCCCTTAACTACCTTGAGCTGGAAGTAACATACATTTTCACTCTCCTATTGGTGAGAACTTAAGTCAAAAGATCCCCACCTAGCTGTTGAGTACCCACCATGAACTAAATAAGTGGTGGTCATTATTTTTAACGTTGGGGAATAAGGCAATCGTTGTTCTAGTTTGGTAATATCTAAAATGTAGGCCGGTGTTTTGGGATCTTATATCTATCTATTTCAGGCAATTGAACAGTGCTGGAAGAGCTGTTTTTAAAGAAAATGTTTATCTCCAGAAAGCTCTCGCATACCATCTGAAGGAAGCTGATACTCTACAAAAAAATTCCCAGAAGTTGCAAGAGACTCAGACTTTCCTTTTACATCAAAAGGTTCCCACTCCATTTAGACTTCATTTACTATTTTTCTGGTTTTTGTTTGTTTGTTTAAGAATTGGGTTGGTAAATATGAAAAATTGAGTATAATAATGCACATAAGGGCAATGGGACCATTTTTCTTTTGTCTGGTTGATATACCTTTCTTATTTGAAAGGATTAATTTCGAGAATGACATAGAAGCATGCAACTTGGCTTTATTTTATTTTTTAAAGATTTTTAAAATTTATTCATGAGAGATATAGAAAGAGAGGTAGAGACACAGAGGGAAAAGCAGGCTCTCTGCAAGGAGCCCAGTGCAGGACTTGATCCCCTCCCCGAGATCATGCCCTAAGCCTAAGGCAATCACTCAACCACTAAGCCACCCAGGCATCCCTCAACTTGGCTTCATAAAGAACATATCAGAAACATAACTATAACTCCTATGCCCTATTACCTTAAAATACTCATTTTACTTTGCTTGGAGTCTCTGAATCACTTAGGAAGAGGTTCAGCTGTGACAGCCCTGGCAACATTGACTTTACCATGAAAGTGTTTATTCTCTCCCCTAAAGAAAGTCTGGAGATTAGCAATCCAGAGGTGGAATGGTAGTGCCACAAAGTCAACAAAGCTGTTGTGCAATGTGTGGCTTACATCCCCAAAGTCACCTTGTGGCCCAAAGTGGCTGCTAGAACTCTATTACTTAAATGGCAGGAAGGAAAAAGGACAAGGAGGAAAAAGTATGCCCCCGCCTCCTTTAAAGGTCTTCCTGGAAGTCCTGCACACACTTCTACTTATATTTCATTGACCAGAACATAGTTACTTGGCATTACTGAACTGCAAGGGAGGCTGGGAATTTTCAGTTGGGTTTACTGCCTTTTTTTTTTCCTTAAAGATTTTATTTATTTCTTTATTTATGAGAGAAACAGAGAGAGAGAAAGAGAGAGGCAGAGACATAGGCAGAGGGAGAAGCAGGCTCCCTGCAGGAGCCCAGTGTGGGACTCAATCCCAGGACTCTGGGATCAAAGTCCTGAGCCAAAGGCAGATGCTCAACCTCTGAGCCACCCAGGCATCCTTGGGCTTCCTGCCTTCCTGAATGAAGTTAGAGTTTTATTACTAAGGAAGAAAGGGAAAATGAAAAAGAAATAGGCAACTAGCCTATGGCCTAGGATAGGTAACAATTTCCACTGTATAGTTGTTAAGTTAATGTATTACTGTATAGTCTTAACTGATTTTGAAATTACTCTGTTTGAGAATAAAAAATATTTAAACTTCCAGAATTTTAGAGGAAGGACAGTTTCTTAATTAGCAAAATTAGTGGCCTTCCCAAGTCTAGAGAAGAACCCTAGGATATTTTTACTCTCCATACACAGATATCACCATCTCAACCTGGCATCAAATTTAAATTTCATGAAGTAATGAAAATTAGTGAAGAACTCTTAAGTTCTGAAATCAATTAAAGAAAATCTCTCACCTGTCTTATCTTTGTTTTTAGGAGATCAATGATCTTTTGGTTAAGGAAAAGATCATGCAACTTACCCAGCAAAGACTGCAAATCCAGACTCTTCAGAAGAAGGTGGTAAGCTTGGAGACTGCACTGAGTTGTATGACCAGAGAGTTTGAAATTGAAGTTTGTAAAGTGCAGCAACAGGCAATGATAGAGAACCAAGCAGGGCAGGTTGAAATTGACAAGCTGCAGCAACTTCTCCAGATGAAGGACAGAGAAATGAATCGAATCAAAAAGCTGGCCAAGAACATACTGGATGAGAGAACAGAAGTGGAAAGGTTCTTCTTAGATGCTCTACACCAAGTGAAGCAACAGATCCTTTTTAGCAGGAAGCATTATAAACAGGTTGCACAAGCTGCTTTCAATTTTAAAATGAGAGAGGCATATGCAGGAAGAACAGATTATCCTAAAATCCGAACGTTCGATGGCAAAGAGCACAGCACCAATAGTGTGAATCAAGATCTTATGGAGGCTGAGAAATGGTACTAATCATACCTTTAATATTTTATCTTTTGTGCTGCAACTTTTGTACCTTTTAGAGAAATAAGAACCCTGAGTTCAGTTTGCTAGTATCTAAATATTGAAAAGATTGCTCACGAAGTTATTTGAGGACAGGAACTATCTTACTCATCTTTGTAACCCCTATGCTTAGCACGGTGTAGGGCTTAGTAGGTATTCTTAATAGATTCCCTTTTTTAAAAAATTATTTTTTTATTTTTTAATACTTTTTTTTAATCAGCGAGAGAGAGAAAGCAAGTGTGATAGAGAGCATGAGAGAGAGAAAAAGCATGAGCAGGCGGGAGGGGTAGAGGGAGAAGCAGAGTCCCTGCTGAGCAGAGAGCCTGATGAGGGGCTTGATCCCAGGGTCCTGGGATCATGACCTGAGCCAAAGGCAGATAGATGCCTAACAGACTGAACCACCCAGGCATCCCTAGATTCCCTTTTGTTATGACAGAGACTTGATAAAGAGACTAGATCATTTGTTCCATAAAATGTCATTGCAATATCTTTTAACGTTTTATTTTCAGTAAACTCATTATGAAGGTTTGATCAGATTCAGTTTAAACATTTTTGATAAACATACTTTCACAAATATTTTGTAATGTTCCCTTTACTATTATGAGATGAAATTCATAGGTAATAATATCTAACTAAACATATAATTTAAAAAACCAATATAACAGTTCTTTGTAATAATTCTTTATTGTACAGAACTGTCCTATGGATTAGCTGACATCCAGTAGTGGGCCCCCATCACTGTATTATCCAAAAGTCCCCACAAGTTTCCAAAATATACTCCAGATATCCACTGCTATTATGATAAAGGTAGCAGAAGGCTTGAGACAGTTGTAAATTGTATATAATGATTGTTTCCTGTTAGCATTTTTGTCTTATCATTCTTTTTTTTTTAAAGGAACCTGCCCCCCCCCCTTTTAAAGATTTTATTTATTTATGAGAGACACAGAGAGAGACACAGGCAGAGGGAGAAGCAGGCTCCATGAAGGGAGCCTGACATGGGACTTGATCCCAAGTCTCCAGGATCAGGCCCTGGGCTGAAGGCGGCGCTAAACCACTGCGCCACCCGGGCTGCCCCTTATCAGTGTATTCTTAAGCCATAAATTATACAGCATTTTAAAGATTATTCTGAAAAACAAAACAAAACACGTTTTATATCCCAGTGTAGTTAGGTTCTTCAAAGGCCTTAACTCAAGAAACTTAAAAGGACTCTCTACTGCTATGTACTAAATATCTTATTAACAGTGCTTCCAAATGAGTTCTCTGCTTTGTTTTATAATGGACTAATAATTTGTAGGTTCTTTTAAATTACATAGCTGTTGGGAAGGTTGGAGATGATGTGGATAAGATTCTTTTACAAAAATGTCCGTAGTAGGATTTTTAAAACTTTTTGCCATATTCAGAAATCTGTTACTTCTATTACCAAGAGGTCCACTATAATTTCCTTCTTTTCAATTAGCAATAATCGCACCTTGGATAAACCTCATTGGCTATGATACTGCCACTGTGCAAAGCTTAATTTCTTTTCTTTTTTTTTTTTTAATGTGTCAAGCAAATTGAGTCTGTACCATACATAAGGAAGTTTCTTTTACGTTTTTTGTCTCCAAAGTGGTAAGTAGGTTTTCAGACGGAAGTATATAAAATTATTCTCCACATTGTTATTCTAGAAACTGGACTCTTCCTCTTCTGCCCTTGTGTGACATTTTTGCTACTGAACAACTTCTCATCTTAACCTCAGTGTTCTATTGCCTGTACCAGCAGGGCAGAAGTGATTAAAATATTACATCATCTGCTTAGGAGGCAGATTGAGAAAGGAAAGTTGAAGTGATCAACTTCAACTGATACAGTGATCATAAGGCAAAACCTAAACTTTTAAAGAAAACTAACCCAATGGGCCTATGTGTAAAAACATTTCTTACATTGTACAACCAATACTGTCTACAATGTCAGCCAGCTTTCGTAAACAGCAAATAGACTACGAATCCTCCAGGAAAGTGATAGTATAAATAAAGACCTGCCTGGGGAACTTAGCTGCGGGTTTATTTGGAAGTAAGAAAATAAGCTAGATAACTTAGGTGTTATTTTCTAAATGTACCTTGTTATTCTGTTTTCATAGAAAAATATCTGTTATTTTCTAAATGTACCTTGTTATTTCTGTTTCATAGAAAAATATCTGATACAAAAAGAAACGTTAAAAGGAATTCAATAATCTCACCTTGTAAATAACTTTTTTGTTGTTTTTGTGTTTGTCTTTGGATGCATAATGTTATATAACAACTTCCTATTTTACTTATTTGCTTAATGTTTGGGCACAAACTTTTTTCTTGTAGCTTTTCTTATTTTTATCTTAATGACTTTATAACATTTCAGAATGGCTAGCCTATTGATATCCTTTTCAACTTATGATTTTGTAATGCAGTTTTCTTTGTAGTCATTACATTTGGAAACCTCTTAATATTCAGTTACAGTTTGGAAACTTTCTCATATTTCATATTTTTAAAAAGATAAAATGCTTATTACTTTGGCCATATTTTTCTGTCTCATTTTTTTTCTTTGAAATTCTTCAGGACAGATATTCAAGGAAATGTGGATATTGGAGATTTGACCTGGGAGCAGAAGGAGAAAGTCTTGAGATTGCTCTTTGCAAAAATGAATGGTTTTGTTCCTAGGTAACTCCCTATTTTTGTAATGAAATACCAAGTTGTTATCAAACCTAGAAACCATATAGTAACAATAACCTAATGGAGGTCAGAAAAGTTTCTAAGGAAGTAAAAGCTTGAGCTGACTTCTAAAAGGTAAACAGAAGGGATCCCTGGGTGGCGCAGCGGTTTGGCACCTGCCTTTGGCCCAGGGCGCGATCCTGGAGACCCTGGATCGAATCCCACGTCGGGCTCCCGGTGCATGGAGCCTGCTTCTCCCTCTGCCTATGTCTCTGCCTCTCTCTCTCTCTCTCTGTGACTATCATAAATAAATTTAAAAAAAGAAATAAAAGGTAAACAGAAGCAGAGTGTGTAGGAAAAAACATTCTGGACAGAAAAAATAGGAGTATTTTCAGTGTTGAATTGGAGATGATGGTAATATATTGAAGTGAAAAATACTCAAGGCATTTGAGTATTAAATAGGGATTGGAGTATAGGTGAGTTTAGGGAGGGAGACTTGAGCATATTTAGTGAAAACTAATAGGTGAGTGTAGGAGAGAGGATGAAGGTAGAAGAGTAAAGAGCTGAGGCTAGGAATAACCAGTATAATAAACAAGAACAAATAATAGGACAACGAAAAGAAAAGAGCTGAAAGACTTATAGGTTAAATGGAAAAAAAGGAGAACTTTGAAATGGCCTTTGTGTCTCTGGTAGCCTTCCAAAGTTTTGTTTGCTTTTTGTTTTTTATTAAGAGGTGGAAAAGAATACAGACTGCAGGTACAGAATGTCTGTCTCATTTTGAGTTGACTTTTCTGTACCCCAAGAAACAACCAGAGTTCTAGGCCTCAACTTCCATACTGTGTTGTTTTCAACACTAGAGAAACAAAGGAAATTGAGTAGAAATATTTCATACCAAAGCAATGAACTTAAATCTGGCCACTATGGAACAAGTCTAAGCTTGTTGGAATCCCATGCCGGAGTTGGATGAAGGAAAAAGATGGGAATAGAACAGAGAAATGTGAGGTAAAGAGGAGATGAAAATGAGAAAACTCGGGCAGCCCCAGTGGTGCAGCGGTTTAGCACTGCCTGCAGCCCAGGGCATGATCCTGGAGACCCTGGATCGAGTCCCACGTCGGGCTCTCTGCATGGAGCCTGCTTCTCCCTCTGCCTGTGTCTCTGCCTCTCTCTCTCTCTCTGTCTCTATGAATAAATAAATAAAATCTTAAAAAAAAAAAAGAAAATGAGAAAACTCAAGCCCAAGTGGAGAGGAATTAGATGATAAATGGTCTATCAAAGCAAGGACAGCAACTAGAAAGTTTATGAATTCAGTTGATTGTATGATTGTGATTTTAACAGTATGATATTTTCCTTTGTGCTTAAGTCAAGGAATATAACCAATAAATTGTACTCTTTAGTGCATCAGCAATCACTGTGCCTATCTCAGGTACTATAGTATCCAAAGTACATGTTTTTTGTGCATCATTATTAGACTATTTAATACAGCCATATTCTGAAAGTGTTTTTTTCTCACTTTCATATGTACCTAATTGAGGACCAGTTTTAGGAGTAGAGTATGTGTCTTTATCTGCTGGCAGGTCAACTTATTATATTTTTTATAATCCTGTTAAGCTCACTTTACGTTTTTTCTTTTTTAAGATTTTTAAATGTATTTATTCATGAGACAGAGAGAGAGAGAGAGAGGCAGGCTCCATGCAGGAAGCCTGATATGGGACTTAATCCCGAGACCTCAGGGTCATGTCCTGGGCTGAAGGCAGGCACCTAACCACTGAACCACCCAGACGTCCCTAAGCTCACTTTCCATTAGAATATTGAATTAGTGATATAATTATTTCTCTTTCTTTTTTTATTTAAAGATTTATTTATTTATTTATAAATAGAAACACAGAGAGAGAGAGAGAGAGGCAGAGACACAGGCAGAGGGAGAAGCAGGCTCCATGCAAGGAGCTTGATGTGGGACTCGATTCCGGGTCTCCAGGATCACACCCTGGGCTGCAGGCGGCGCTAAACCGCTGTGCCACCTATTTCTCGTTCTTTTTTTTTTTTATTTTTAATTTTTAATTTTTATTTACTTATGATAGTCACAGAGAGAGAGATAGAGGCAGAGACACAGGCAGAGGGAGAAGCAGGCTCCATGCACTGGGAGCCTGACGTGGGATTCGATCCCGGGTCTCCAGGATCGCGCCCTAGGCCAAAGGCAGGCGCCAAACTGCTGCGCCACCCAGGGATCCCCTATTTCTTGTTCTTAAAACAGATTTTCCAAAGTAGAAGAAGAAATCTTCATACTGGGTCTATCTCCATTGGGTAATTTTTCTGTTTGAGGTTCTTTTTGTGGGAATGGAATTTTTCTGGCCATCTTTTTGGTCAGTAGTCTGGTTTAGTCTTAACCATCACCATTAATAGCTGTTGTATCTGTATCATCATTATGACCATCTCCATGAATACTACCATTTAAGTTCAACACGTCCCAACTTTAAGAGAAAATAAGTTTATATTAACTTGCTTAACATTATATTGTCTCTCTATATATAAAGCTCAGTTTTGAAAATAAGAAGCTCATCCAACTGAAGCATTTCCTTTAGCACTATTAAAGTGTTGTTGAAATATGGAGCATGAGGAGACATTAACTCATTGTTAACTTTTACCTACCACAGGAAATACAGCCAGCATTCTAGGCCTCCAGTTCCAGACTATGTTGTTCCTGATGATGGAAATACAGAGGAATTAGAGTAAGAGCTTTCTTGACAAAGCAATGACTGTGAACCTGATCACAGTGTGGGGACATTTTATATGTGCTAGAACTAAGTGGGAGTTATATGACAAGTCTGTTGTTCTGAATCAAGTTCCATGTGTATATGGTTGTTGACAGGTCTGTTATTTTATCATTATTGCAGGAATGACAGTAAGCTTCAAGATCAAACCTTCATCACCCAGCAAGTACCAATCTCAGACTCTTCTAGTGAACTGATGATACCCAACATTCAGAAAGGATCACAAGAGTCTGACATAGTAAGGAGTCTAAAAATCTAACCAAATAATACACATAGTAACTGCTACTTTTTCCCGTGCAACTTCTTGCTAAGTCACTAGCCAAGAGCTCTCAGGGTTCAGCGAAATGAGTAATAACACTAGTGTAAGATTCTGGACATTTTTATAACATATCTACACTTTGGCAGGCATATTCTACTTAATGCAAATGCACATTTGTGCCACTTCTAGTAAATGTGGAAAAGCCTCTAAATTGCCTTTTGAAATATAGCCTTGCCAAAATATGTACTAGCTTTTTTTTAAAAGATTGTATTTATTTATTCATGAGAGATACAGAGAGAGCGAGGCAGAGACACAGGCAGAGGGAGAAACAGGCTCCATGCAGGGAGCCTGACGTGGGACTCAATCCCAGGTCTCTAGGATCATACCCTGGGCTGAAGATGGTGCTAAACCGCTGAGCCACCCGGGCTGCCCTGTACTATCTTTTATGTAAAAATAAATATAAGGGCCACATAACTCTTGGCTTTGAATAGAGTTGGGAAGTCTGAGTCCATAGAAGCAAGGGACAAAGGCATTATGAAAAAAACAAAAAAGCCAGGTTTTCTTTTTAGGAGCTTTTTATTTATAATCAGTACAACATAGGATCTGAGAAATTTCAAATAAGGCAGCATCAGAGCAAAAAGAAAATAAAATACTAAATTTTTAAGCTGAATATAACTGCAATTTTTTCCCATCTAAGAAACAAGAAACTCTTCTAAGTGGCAAATAGCTAGCCAAATGAGTTGATTCCAATTAGAGCAACACAATTCTGATGAGCCAGTATTTTTTAAAGTGATTTCCCTTAAATATAAGGAAAATTTAGGAATCTCTGGGATTATATTTAATTCCACTTGGAATTTAGACAATATGACCTTTCATTCAACCCAGCCTGTAGTTGTTGGATTGGATTAAATATCACTATCAGTTGCCAGCTGTGATAAGTAGAGATATAACAAAGGGTATTCTATTACCAAATAAAAATTTTTATTACCTTATGTTTAGGAAGGCAAATAAAAAAAAAATGACCCACTAGGGTCATAAATATATTTTATTAAAGTTCCAATCACCTTAAATGATTGAAGATTCTGACATTTCTATATAGTAGTGGTAGTAATAAGTTTAAAATCTACACAGTGCACAATTTTTTTCCAAGTTTTCACTATCCTTAATCACTGAATCACTGCCATGGGGCAGATTAGCATAATCTAAGTGAGTAATGAGGAAACAGAAAAATAAATGACCTATGTCTTCTGGCTGAGGACCAGAGATTATTCTCTCAGAGCCAGGAGCTTTCTCCTACTTCTCCTAGTTCACTAGGTAAAAACTGTATCAGGAAAGACTGATTCAATTGAAAATCTATTTTTTTTAGCTCATCAATTTCTGACTTAAAGTTCAGCTATATCAAAAGGAACAAAAGGCATAAAGACATTTGAATTAATGGTAGCCAAAGAATTTGCCAAAGCATTTCTTTTTTACTATTTCATACCCTGAAGAGCCTTGAAATTTCTTAGGCCCCAATCACTCTACATTCAGGGTTCTTTCATTAAAAATTATCACTAATGAGAAATGCAGGCAAGGTAAAAGAACCTAAAAAAATTCGGCAAGTAATATCTGGTTATACTTACTTAAGGCAAGAGTCTTGCACACTTTCATAGCTGGAATACTCCTTGATTTCTGGGCCTAAAAAACTTTTGAAATAGTTTTCTAAAAAAAAAAAAACAATAACTCCATTTGCACCTGAATTAATGACTGAAACATTATTGATTGTTGAAGCCAAATCTGAAATTTAACACTTGGTACACACCACAAAAAGTTGATTTATCCAGTGAGTACTGAGGTATCCTTGAGAAGTGATTTTAGAAGCAGGAACAGTGACGATGATGAATTAGTGGTCATAAATCACTAGGACAAAGTGGCATTCATCGAAAAAGAAAGCAGTTTTCACAACTGTGGGATAAGTAGAAATGGATTATGTCCTGTGTAGTGTGGGTTAAATGAGAGGCTCAGGAAAGCTTGGCAGAGGGGTCTCCCCCCACTGCCATTTATGGAGGGCTGTATTTGAGGAACAACCAAAGGGTGAATTATTTCTGTCCTATTTCCCCATCCAAGAGGTCCTCTTCTAGTTACTGGAAGATCTTCTTTCCATACACTAATCTTCCCTTCCTTCAAGTCATCAGAAAAGGGGAGAACTTCTAGAAAATAGGTCTCAGTTCTCATACCATGTAAGCATTTCACAGTTACAAAAGCTATCTCAGAAGCTGAAGTAAGAAAAGCAAGTGAAAATCTGGTTTCAGAGTTACAGTAGGAGTCTCCTAGAGCTACGCTGCATGGGTTTGATGGTCTTGAGAAAAATTTTAGTTACCAGGTATTCCAGTCCTAGGAATCTGACTTGAGCAAAGTCGGCAAATAAGTTGGTCAAGAATATAGAGAGATTATTCAGGGTGGACTGAGTCTAGAACAAACTTGTTTCTAACGGCCCATGGTAGGCATGACTACGGCAGGCGAGGAAAGAGTGGCATCTTCTTCTTTCCACTGAGAAGTGATGGTCTTAATCTGTGTGTAGAATTGGATGCCCTAAAGAGAACAAAGGGGGAAAAAATAGAGGTAGCATATATTCCTGGGGGTTTCATGATTTTTCTTTGAATCAACTTTTGAAGGAGGTGCTGAAAAGTGCTATTCACATTCCCACTTGAGGAATTGGTGCAACCAAAATCCAACATATTGTTCATTAGATCATCTATCTAAAACATTTAGCATAATACCTCCCACAGAGTAAATAGTCAAACCCTAGCTATTATTGTGTTGAAACTAGTCAAGAGGATCTAAGTGGAAAAATTGAACAATGTAATTTATTAAACTCACAGTTCATTCTGTTCCTAGGGCTTAAAGTCTTGTGCTCTCAGATCTTGGAACATGGCTCAAATCCTGCCTCTCTTCCTTATCAACTGCCATGTAACTTTGGGCCTTAACTGTTATCTATGGCCCAGCATAGTGTTGCTGTGAGGAGAAAATGAAATAACCTACAAACATCCTAGCAAAGTAACTGCTATTCAATAATTGTTAGTTTTTCTCTCAGGAAGGAGAGAAAAACTAACAATTAGGGATGAAATACATGCTATTTCTGACAACTGTCAGTGATAAATAGCTCTATATCTGATGTAATAAAATCCATAACATCTTATAAATCTAAAGTAAAATGTCTGATATTACTCAAAATCACTTCCAAATCACGTATAATGTGAACCAAAAAAATTCAGCATATTTAAGACTATATATATATATGTATGTATGTATATAAACTATATATATATATAGTTTATTTTGTAAGATTAGGTTTGAGTGAAAGAGAATAGACTGATAAGAGCTAAGACAAAAAATACTAGCAAGCTAGGGGCCCCTGGGTGGCTCAGTCAGTTGTGTCTGACTCTTAATTTCAGCTCAGGTCATGATCTCAGGGAGGTGGGATGGAACCCTGCACTCCGTGCAGAGTCTGCTTGTCCCTCTCCCTACCCTTTGCTGCTTCCCTACTCCTCTTAATTACATATATACATACATACATAAATAAATATATATATATTTATACATACATAAATATATATATACATACATATATACATACATACATACCTAAATAAAATCTTTAAAAATACTAGCAAGCCAAAAAAATACTGCTAGAAAAACATTACACTAGCTTGATCAAAGTACTCTTCTAAAATTATTTGACAAAATCTGGACCATGGTACTTTATTGAAAAAAATTGACAGATTATTACCTACTTTCAAGTTTTCTTTCCAGGATGCAAAATAGCAATTTGATCACCTAAGAATTTAAGACTTCAAGCTGTATATGGGGTCAGTCTTTTCCTTCAACCAGAATGATTTACAGTAATTAAACCAAGACAGGGGAGAAAAAAAGCAATAGTTTTACTCTGCTTCCCTGGAAAGAAATTTTTTTTTTTTAAGATTTTATTTATTCATGAGAGACACAGAGAGGCAGAAATACAGGCAGAGGGAGAAGCAGGCTCCCTGCGGGGAGCCTGATGCGGGACTTGATCCCAGGACCCTGGGATCACGACTTGAGCCAAAGGCAGATGCTCAACCACTGAGCGACCCAGGTGCCCCTGGAAAGAAATTTTTCTTAATAGTATCAAACTAGTCAATTACACAAAAGCTGTGACTAATGCACAAAGTGAATAAGCTGCCTCCAAAAAACCAAAATGTTTTCTTAACCAGTTAGTCATACTATTACATTCTGCTATGCAATATGCACTGTTAATTTTTTTTTTTATTTATTTTATGATAGTCACAGAGAGAGAGAGAGAGAGGCAGAGACATAGGCGGAGGGAGAAGCAGGCTCCATGCACCGGGAGCCCGATGTGGGATTCGATCCCAGGTCTCCAGGATCGTGCCCTGGGCCAAAGGCAGGCGCCAAACTGCTGCGCCACCCAGGGATCCCTGCACTGTTAATTTTTAATTGAACTATAAAAGAGATCTGTATAGAAAACATGTAATTTAATTACTGAAGGTTCCAAAATGGCTGTATTACTATGGAGCTACAAAGAAGTTCCACTCACCAATTTGTTCAACACATATTTGAGCACTTGGCTCTGTGCCAGATACTACAGTTAAGAAGTAAATAATAATTATGGTGTGATGAGGACTTCTTATCATGGCTTACACAGCCCGACAGGACTTCCCCTGCCTATCTCTGTATCTTCATCTCTTATCACTCTCTGTGCCCCTGTTTATTTCTGCTCTTTGAAATTGCTGTGCTTCTTCCTGCTTTAGGACATATGTACCTGTTAAAGGATGTGGGGACAGTGATTTAATCTTCCTAATCTTATGAAATATATAGGTACTACTGTTATTCTCATTTTATAGATAAGAAACTTGAGAGACGGTGCATTCTCCCAAAGTCACACAGTTAATAACTGGCAGAGCTGGAATGTGAAACCAGACCACATTCAGTTCCAGATCTCCTTAATTTTTCTTGTTCAGTGATGTATTTATAGTGCCTAGAATAGGGTTTGGTACAAAGAACGTGCTCAGGAAAATTCTTGTAAATGAATAACTTACAAGAGAAAAATGTGCAATGGGAGCACACAATGGCATATCTAACCTAGCTTCAAGGAAGGAGGGTGGTAGTGGTCAGAGGTGATTTTCTGGAGGAGTCCATGCTTTAAACTTAGACAAGACAGATGATTGTTAGATGAAAAAAGGGAGGTAGGAGGAGAGGATCTCAGACAGAGGAAAGGATATACATAAAGGCTTGGACTTCCTCATGTTCTTTCCCCAAAATCTTCCTGCCCTGAGGTATTCAGGAAGCAGCAGCTTTGGCAAAATTTTGTTACTTTTTAAATTTCTTCTAGGGGACCTCCTGACAAGCACTATTGAACGGTGTATGACCCCACAGAAGCTACTTGCAGATCCTTCCTTGCAGAATCCTTGTTCCTGAATATGTTCAAGAAACTTTCTTAGAAGAAAAAACGTTTTCTTACAGTTACCTGTTTGCCATAGAAATTGGTGTCTCCCCTGAAGGAAGATCGAGAGCCGGTGAATGAGAACATTGGCAAAGGCACTGGAATAGGGACATTCACCCCCACCTAAAGCAGAACAAATCCACAACAAATAAAAGGACTCAAACAAAGGAACTCTCCATCTAGGAGCAAAAATGCCTGACATCAGAGAGACCAATTTTAAATACCCGAACTTCTACCCCATCTTGCATCCCATGAACTTTGATTCCTAAGGAAGAAATGGGGCATTACAGGAAATCAGAGGGGCGGTGACTAATCACTTTACCACCTCCCTTAGATAGGAAACAGTACATGGCTACAAGAATCTCCTAAAAATCCTGTTCACAAACCTGTCCAACATCCACCAGGTGGGAATATTTTCGAGCAGTGGCTCCATTGGTGGTGAAGATGGCAGTTCCATTTCCATATGGATTGCTATTTACTATCTTGATGGCTTCATCCAAAGTGTCTGTCTCCAGAACCACAAGAACTGGACCAAAAATCTCCTCTTTGTAACAGGTCATAGTTGGCTGTCAGGAGAGATGCATCCAGAAAAGTTAGTATTTGATGCTTATCTGGTACTTTATTACCCACTGTTTATATGGACAGCTCATGTTAGGAATCTCTCCATTTTTAAACCACCTTTTTAAAAAAGTCCTTTCTTGCTGTGTTCCATCTTCAAGCTGCAAACCAATAAACAACTTGAAATTCCTATTAACTATAAATACACTCCTGTCCTTTAAGCACTGTAGTTTTAGGTCCCATGACCCATCACCGTTTTCCTCTTTATACCTGTAAAACCTGTTTACACAATTGTTATGTTACTGATAGGTTACATGAAAATTCATTTTTCATAAATCAAATATATATCGAAATCACCACAGGAGAGTGTTTCTGTGCTAAACTTAGCTGTGCTAAGTTTCCTTTGCCTCTCAAATGAGTCTGTATAATTATATTTTGATAACAGGTCACATTAAACATTCAAAACATCCTTCACCACTGCAACTAGTCAGCTGTGTTTGTTGCTAATAAGTGGGTTTTTCTCCTATGGTTCTATGACAAGAGGCTTCTTAATCTCTACTATACTTACATTCAACTCTTAATTATTCAGGATTATAGTAGGATTAGTGGGGACATCATGAATTTCAAAAAAAGCCTCCTAACCTCAATTTATTTAGTCATTAATTTTAGCTGAGAGACTTGCAGAGTTTCGATAAATAAAAATTGAGATCAATTCTTTTTCATATCTTTCTGGCGAAGATGCAGCTAAATTTGGGGTGCAGAGTAGATGCTCAATAAATATTGGGTGATTGATTATTGATGGAGACACTGCAATAGCTATAAGCTAGATAGCAAGGAGCAGGAAGAGAAAAACATTAAGTAACAAAAGATAGGGTTGGCAAAATACAGCCTATGGGCTAAATGTGGCTTGCTGCTTGTTTTTGTATAGCTGACAAGCTAAGAATGGTTTCAGTATTTTCTAAATGGCTGCAAAAGAAATCAATCATGACATGAAAAGTTATTTGAAATTAAAATTCCATTGTCTATAAATAAAGGTTAATTTAACAGCCAGACAACATTAATATGCTTTCACACTAAAACGTCAATAGTGAGTAGTTGTGACAGACACTGTATATCCTTGCAAAGCCAAAAATATTTACTATCTAGCCCTTTATGGAAAGTTTGCCAGCCATTGGTAGAGTGGAAGGAGGTTGGGAATCAGGATAGGAGGCTCATTCAGACTCAAGGTAAAATAACTGAGGAATACCAGCAAGAGACAAAGTCTCAGTCATTAAATGGCTTCGTTTATAAATTGGAAGGATGAAATTCCATAGCTCCTAAAATGCTTTTAGTGCTCATATTTGTGAAATAAATAACCCAGAGTTGTTCACCTTGACATTTGAGATGATGGTTGGTCCAACAAAGTTGCCGTTTTCATAGCCTTTCACTTTAATTTTTCGACCATCAAGAAGAATAGATGCTCCTTCCTTTGTTCCACTATCAATCAGATTACAGACTCGCTCTTTGGCCTGGGGGGTTATCAGAGGGCCAAGATCAGCTCCAGGCTGGTCTCCTGTAAAACAACATAAAAGTAAGATCTTCATTATAATAAATTATGACTGTTAACTAAAGATGACTCCAAATGGCAAGTACAGTGGAAAGAGAAGAGTCAACATGATTACTCCCATTGATCAGGCCAATGCTCAAACCAAGAGCTTAATGTCACAGATGCAAAGTCTAAAGGAGCCAGGCAGATAACTGATTACCTGCATTGACTCTCAGGTTTTTGGCACGCTCCACCAACTCTGGCAGCCACTTCTTAGCTTCTCCTACAAGGATTGCTGTGGAAAGAGCCATGCAGCGCTGCCCCGCAGCTCCAAATGCTGCCCCAACTAGCTGGTTCAGGGTATTTTCCTTATTGGCATCTGGCATGACTACTCCATGGTTCTTGGCTCCCTAAGGAAATACAGAGAGTATATGAATCCCCCTTGGCAAAATACAGTTAGGCTAAGAAAATAAGCAAAGAATCTGAGATTTCAAATGGGAATTTAAGGAAAGAGAGAATATACCCTTTGTTGCTTTGAGGCTAGATTTATTATCATTTTGATACTGCTAAAGTCTTGGTAGCACAGAGCGTATCTCCAGGTTACTTTTTTTCTACTTCCTTAGCTGATAAGCTGATATGTGTTTATTTAGATCAAAACCATTACCAAAAAGCAAAACAAAACCTCCAGTCACAAACTGACAAGCTAAGTACTGCATCCAGGAACCAAGGAGAACTCCCTTCTCTTTCCTAAATTAGACAAGAAATAGTCTATTGACTGCTGGGATTTCCAATTATATGAATAGTGATGTAAACAAAGAGCTTGCCAGTAATAATGCCAGTGGCCAGCTGAAAGGTGAACTAGATGGACCTCTTGAATACACCACTTCAAGAACCAAGAACCAAGAGGTTCCCCAAACTGACTTGCTTCCAGATGCATAGCCTCATGAAACATAGCTATGTAGGATAACATGGTCATGTCCATACATGTTTCCAGATACAGTAGTCCCCCCCCCCTTTTCCGTGGATACACTTTTGACAGTTTCAGTCACCCAAAATCAACTGAGGCCTGGAAGCAGATGATCCTCCTGATGCTGTGGCACAACATCATCACCTCACCTTGTTTCATAATGTAGGCATTTTATCATCTCACATCATCATCATCATAAGGGTGAATAAAGTATAATAAGACATTTTGAAGGCAGGAAACAACAAATGTTGGAGAGGATGCGGAGAAAAGGGAACCCTCTTACACTGTTGGTGGGAATGTGAACTGGTGCAGCCACTCTGGAAAACTGTGTGGAGGTTCCTCAAAGAATTAAAAATAGACCTGCCCTACGACCCAGCAATTGCACTGTTGGGGATTTACCCCAAAGATTCAGATGCAATGAAACGCCGGGACACCTGCATCCCGATGTTTCTAGCAGCCATGTCCACAATAGCCAAACTGTGGAAGGAGCCTCGGTGCCCATCGAAAGAGGAATGGATAAAGAAGATGTGGTTTATGTATACAATGGAATATTCCTCAGCCATTAGAAACGACAAATACCCACCATTTGCTTCAACGTGGATGGAACTGGAGGGTATTATGCTGAGTGAAGTAAGTCAATCGGAGAAGGACAAACAGTGTATGTTCTCATTCATTTGGGGAATATGAATAATAGTGAAGGGGAATATAAGGGAAGGGAGAAGAAATGTGTGGGAGATATCAGAAAGGGACACAGAACATAAAGACTTCTAACTCTGGGAAATGAACTAGGGGTGGTGGAAGGGGAGGAGGGCGGGGGGTGGGGGTGAATGGGTGACAGGCACGGAGGGGGACACTTGACAGGATGAGCACTGGGTGTTATTCTGTATGTTGGTAAATTGAACACCAATAAAAATTAATTTATTAAAAAAAAACATTTTGAAAGAGAAGCCGTATTGTTACAGTGTATTGTTAAGATTGTTCTATTTTATTATTATTTCTTACTGTGCCTAGTTTATAAATTAAAATTTGTCATAGATACATATGTATAGGAAAAAATATAGTATACATGGAATTTAGTACTATCCAGTTTCAGGATCCACTGGGGGTCCTGGAAGACATCCCCCAGAGATGAACAGGGACTACTGTACAACTGTAGTGGAGTCCATGAATAGATACCATGTCTGCTACTTAATTTTATCCCATTACACATAGTATATTATTAGACACAGAATATACTCGATAAATCTGTCGTGAACGGGTAGGGACTTAAGTCAAAATGGCCAAGACATTTAGCAATGAAAAGAAATAAGTAGGCATATCAGAAGCAGGTTCCAAGCCTGTACATAGGTGGCTATCATTTCTGCAACATTAACCAAAGGGTGAGAAAGCGGTAATTGAACTTTATATTTAGTATCAAAGAATTAATATGTATTAGGCAAGGAGCTAGTAAGAGAAGAGCAAACTGCAACCAAGGAAACCACACTCACATACAAGGATATTTGGCTCTTTCTAGTACCTTAGATAGCTTGGACTCTCAGGCAAAGCGTATCTTTGACATTATAGTAGTTAGGATATGCCTTGACAGGAAGGAAAGATAAAGCACTAGAAAGCATGGTATGAAGGAAGATACAGGGCCAGAACCAGAATCCAGCTGTTACTGCTAAAGCCCAAAGCATTTGAATAACATTCTTAGGGAGAAAGGTGCCCTTTGTGATCAAGATTAGGCATATAGGATAAAAAGGTAATGAAAGGGACTTAGGATAAAACTCATCACAAGGTTCATGGCTAAAGGGAAGACATTCAGGATGAACTGGAAATAAAAATACACTGGCATTAGAGTGGGAAATAGCCCCTCTGTTGAAGAGCTGTCTGTGGGTAATTTCAATACATATAACAGATTTAGGGGAAAAAGGAACAGGAAGTCACCATATTGGCTTGAACTCTCTTGCCATGTCGCGACCCTCTCTCGAAGATATACTCTCCTGCCTGGTTGGATCCCACGAAACTGATTGCTTTGATATCCGGATGATCACAAATAAAGTTTACAGCTTTAGGAAGAAAATAAATGATTACTACAAAGGAACAAATGGCTGTGGGCTTCTCAACATGGCAAATTTCCCCTTTCCCATTGCTGTGAATGAGAAGCTTCCATACTTTTATTTTTCTATTCTAGATTCCAATTTTGAAGTTCTTTCCATCTCTTAAATTCTTTAAAAAAATGTTTTTATTTATTTTATTTGCGAGAGAGAGAAAGCATCCATGCATGTGTGTGCATGCACATGAGGGGGCGGTGGGCAGGGAGAAGAGGAAGGGGATGAGGTTGGGGAGGAACCCCAAGCAAACTCCCTGCTGAGCACAGAGCCCAATTCAGGGCTCCATCTCACCACCCTGAGATCATGACCTGAGCCAAAAGCAAGAGTGAAGGGGTGGGGATGGCCTGGGTGATGCAGTTGGTTTCAGCTCAGTTCATAATCTCAGGGTTGTGATATTGAGCCCCACATCAGGGTCTGCACCAGCACTTTCTCCTTCTGCCCTTCCTGCTTGTGTTCACTCACTCACTCTCTCAAATGAATAAAAAAATCCTATTCATTTGTGAGGTGGGGTGGGGGGTAGAGAGCAGAGGGAAGGGGCAGAGGAGAGGGAGAAGTAGACTCCCTGCTGGGCAGAGAGCCTGATGTGGGTTTGGATCCCAGGACCTGGAGATCCTGACCTGAGCTGAAGGCAGATGCTTAACCATCCGAGCCACCCAGGTGCCCCTAAAAAAGTCTTTAAAAACAAAAACAAAAATTCCTGTTTTCCTCCAAAATAGCAGCTTTTTTTTTTTTTTAAGATTTTTATTTATTTATTCATAAGAAACACAGAGAGGCAGAGACAGAGGCAGAGGGAGAAGCAGGCTCCGTGCAGGGAGCCCGATGTGGGACTTGATCCCAGGACCGCAGGATCACGTCCTGAGCCAAAGGCAGATGCTGAGCCACCCAGATGTCCCAAAATAGCAGCCTTGGGCAGCCGCGGTGACTCAGCAGTCTAGCGTTGTGGCGCCGTCAGCCCAGGGCCTGATCCTGGAGACCTGGGATCGAGTCCCACATCGGGCTCCCTGCATGGAGCCTGCTTCTCCCTCTGCCTCTGTCTCTCTGTGTGTTTCTCATGAATAAATAAATAAAATCTTTAAAACAAACAAACAAAATAGCAGCCTTTTAATACTCAAGTTGTCCTTTAAGAATGTGGTATGTCCTTAATTGTCACTATATAACCAGGACTCTGGTTGCCACTCTCATACTACTGTGCCCTCATAGGAGCAGCAATATAGCTTAGTATTTAAAAGTAAAAGCCAGGGAACCCTGGGTGGCTCAGAGGTTTAGTGCCTGCGTTCAGCCCAGGGCATGATCCTGGAGTCCTGGGATCAAGGTCCGCATCGGGCTCCCTGCATGGAGCCTGCTTCTCCCTCTGCCTGTGTCTCTGCCTCTCTTTCTCTCTTTCTCTCTCTCTCTCTCTCTCTCTGTCTCTCATGAATAAATAAAAATAAATAAATAATAAAAATAAAAGTAAAAACTAGAGTCAGCTTTCCTGGGTACTTGGCTTTGATAGTTTCTAGCACTGTGACTTTGGGCAAATTACTTAATTTCATTATGCCTCAGTTTTCTTACCTGTAAAATGGAAAAACATTACCTACTTGAGGGATTGTTATAAAGAATAAATGAGATAATATATGAAAGGCACTAGAAACAGTACCTAAAACACAGAAATGCTTTTTAAGTGTTAGCTATTACTACGTGAATTAGAATGTCTTTAAGATCTAGAAATTTTCTCAATATTGAAGAGAAAACTTTATCTTTTATTTGGGTCTTGCCCTAATCCAGACTTCTTTGTCCCAAGGTGTTCTGTAGGGCAAGAAGCATTGCTATTCCTCAATTAGTTACTTTAGCACAGAGATGGCAAACAGTCAACACACATTATCTTCAAACACGGAGATTACTGTTAGTAAATCCCTTCTTCCCTAGGTTCCTCATTCTAAAATATTCCTTTGCCACTCAACACCTTGATTTTTTTGGTAGCCAGATTAAATGTCATGTACAGAAGGGCAGTTACCTTCATGTTGTCCATGGATGATATTCAGTGTCCCATCCGGGGCACCAGAGTCCTGGAGCAGCTTAGCAAGAAGCATGCTTGCTCCAGGAACTCGCTCTGATGGTTTCATCAGGAAGGTATTTCCACACACCATGGCCATGGGAAACATCCAAAGAGGGATCATGGCAGGAAAATTGAATGGAGCAATGCCTGCACATACTCCCAGAGGCAGACGGTAGGAATAAAGGTCCATATCTTTGGTGATGGATGGCATGGTCTCTCCCAGCATGAGAGATGTCACACTGCAGGCATGCTCGACCACCTCTGGAACAGAGAAGTAGTCAGACCACCAGCTCTCCACTGTGTACTACTTAGGTTCGTCATATTCTAGTCATTCCTGAGGATAAAGAATGGCTCAGGCCAATGACACAGGGAAGAAACCTTGATTTGCCCTTCCATGTGAAGGGTATGTGCAAAATGAGATTCTCCAAATGGGGGAAAAAAAGAGAGTGAAATGCATGTACCTACTGGAAGATCAAGTAAAATAAATGAAGCAAACTATTTTCTATGTACCTGAGAAGTATTGTCATTTTCCACAAGTATTAAAAAAGATGTTATGGGATAGCAAAATCTACCTGGAAGAAGCAACCTCCCATTCTGAGATCTTTGCCTCCTATCTTCCCTTTGCTCTTTCCCAAAAGGTTCCTGAACTCCCAAAGAGGGACTCCCAGCTTACGAAGGCCTCGGAATACATCTCCTTCTGCATCAGCGAGGGTCTTCCCTTGTTCCAGTGTGATTAACTTGGCAATTTCTTTCTAGAGAAAAAGCACGCAAATAGAAACCAATGCAAGGATGTGCATTGATTTTAGTTCTTAGGTAGCCAAGGAAGAACAAAAAAGTACAAGTAGTACAAGGGAGAAAGTAGTACAAGGGAGAAGTAGTACAAGGGAGAAAGCCATGATCTATGACTTTCTGGATTATAGAGTTAATGGAGAGCAGCTGAAAGGGCTTCTGTGTGGGTGTGACAAGTATCCTAGGCAACAGTTTGGAAAATGACACCATTCTAATTTCTTACCAAGTTTTCTTTAATGAGTTGTTGATAGCGGAGCAGGACCTGCTGGCGGCTTAACACGGAAGTGTCTGCCCATGCAGGAAAAGCACGTTTGCAAGAAGTAACGGCTGCATCCATTTCAGCCTTGGTGGCCTGAGGAACCCGACCAATGACCTCATTGGTGGCCTGATGGAAAAAAGCAGCACATCATCTTTTGCATCATCATCACCTTCTCCATTTTTCATCTAGTCACAGGGGCAGCATTATGTACTTCACATGACACACACCCAGGTTCCTAACTTCCCACCACATTCCCAGAATTCTGGACTAGTCAGTTTAAATCCCAAAGCAGCTTTGCTTACTGGGTTGTGGATGTCAATCCATTTGTCACTTTTGGATTCAACAAATTTCCCATCAATGAAGAGCTTTACAGTTGGCTGGAAAATAAAAACCCCACAGAACTTTATATTAGTTCATTGCTTCTCTCTCCTTCACAAAGAGGAAGGAATTCAGGGTTGATAAATGAATCATCTGTTCTCTAGAAATGTTACCACTAGGAAAGAGATACACGGTGTACTTGTCTATAGGCTTAAGATGTGGCTGAGCCTCTATTATGATCTCTCTTAAGAAAGGAAACTTCCTTGATAATCACAGTGTGGAACTTTACGTCACTATGAAGCTTACACTAAAAAAGTAGTAGCTTCTGTGTTAACAAAGACTAGCTCATAAGGCTTGTTGGCCAGCTGACTTTCTATCCTCTCACCATGAGCATGTATTACCTTTGTGATAAAAAGTTGTTTTGTTTTTTTAATATTTTTGTGTGTAGTTTTTCTAAGAAGTAGCTTGCTTACATTAAATTTTCAGAGGGGGCTGTGGACTAAAAAATGTGAAGGACTACTGTGTTACAGTGTGTGCTTGTAAATAAAAAGGATTTTGAGCACCTATCCTTATTAGATTCTAGATACTGCAAATGGCTGACAGTTTTATAAAAACAACTTATAAAGATTGTGAAGAGGACAACTATCTGGCAGAATCAATAAAACCTCTAGAAGCCATGAAAATGTATTTTTTGACATAGTAATCTTACCTCAGAAAGGAAATTATCTAAAAGAAGGAAAAAAAACTATATAAATGTTTGCATTATAATATTGAAAAATTGAATCAATCTAAGATATGGGAAAATTTTTAGTTAATTATGGCTATATATATTTGGCAGAATATTATGCAGCCATTAAAAATAGTAAGTATAAAGAGCATTTTGCAATACTGAAAATGTTTATGACATAATTAAAATAATACTAGATAAGAAAACCAAGAGAGAAAATTTCACATATATTCTTGTCACAAATTTGTAAAGAAAGTAAATGGGAAAAATCCCAAAATTATACTGTATTCCTTCTTGGAAATACAACTTCAGTGCCAAATAAACTTACCACTGAAGAAGAGAAGGAGTATGCTGGATACCAAGTGGAATTCACCTTGGAAGAGACCTGTGAGGTAAAAGAATGATTATTTTGATGAGAGCAGAAAATTATTAAAGACTTAGCAAATAGCTACTATATACTTAACATTACACTAGTTACTGTAGGTATATGGAAGAGGACTTGGTATTTGCTCTTAATGGTCATACAGTCTTTTTTTTTTTAATTTTTATTTATTTATTTATGATAGTCACACACACACACACACAGAGAGAGAGAGAGAGAGAGAGAGGCAGAGACACAGGCAGAGGGAGAAGCAGGCTCCATGCACCGGGAGCCCGATGTGGGATTCGATCCCGGGTCTCCAGGATCGCGCCCTGGGCCAAAGGCAGGCGCTAAACCGCTGCGCCACCCAGGGATCCCGGTCATACAGTCTTTAAAGAGAAATGATAACAGTCTATGAGGTACAGCAAACTATGAGAAAATAATAATCCATAATGATCATGTCCTCAATTTCCAGGAGAGTCCTGATTTAAAAATATGTTTTTATTAGACCATATTTTCCTAATTTTTGGCCTGAAAAATGTCATCACCACAGATCCTAATATGAAAATTCTTAGATGGTATTTAACACAATAGGTGTCATATGTCTGATAGTACATAACCAAGTGTCAAAGGTAGTATAATATGCCCATATAAATATTTATTTTTTTAAAGATTTTATTTAATTATTCATGACAGAGGGGGGGCGGTGGGCAGAGACACAGGCAGAGGGAGAAGCAGGATCCATGCAGGGAGCCTGACATGGGACTCGATCCTGGGTCTCCAGGATCACGCCCTGGGCTGAAGGCAGTGCTAAACCACTGAGCCACCCGGGCTGCCCCCATATAAATATTTAAACACAAATGCTCATAGCAGTTGTAATAGCCCAAAACTTAGCAACAACCTAAATGTCCACTATTGAATGGGTGAATAGGGAACCTAATGAGGTATATCCATACACTAAAATAATACTCAGCAATGGAAAGGAACTATTATACATGCAATAACATCGATAACTACAACAATTATACTGGGTGAAAGAAATCAGACAAAACAGTACACACTATACAATTCCATTTATATAAAACTAGAAAATGCAAATGAACCTATAGGGTGAGAAAGCAGATCAGTGGCTGCCTGGGGATGATGGAGGAAGTACAGAAGACAGAGTAAAAAGAAAACATTTTGTGATGGATATGTCCACTATCTTGATTGTGATGATGTTTTCACAGGCATATGCAAATATAAAACTTATCAAATGAAATACCCTAAATATGTACAGTTTATGTCAATTTTACTTCAAGAAAGCTGTTTTAAAAAATGCCACATGTACCTTATAGGAAAAGAATGTACTATATAGTTAAGATTTAATAGGCTATAATCAGCATGTTGGAGGGAGAGGGGTCAGTTACAATAAAATAATCCCTCATTTGTATATATGCTATGGAAGTTGATTTAAGAAATATTCAAAGACAAATATATCAAATTCAGAAAACAAACATTTAGAATGGGATATAAAGGAAAACTGCAATCTAATAATCTTTTATCTTGTCTGAAGACAGACACATTAACCAAAGTGTTTAGGGCTAAACGAGGTACAAGAATTTGTGTTCCTGCAGAACCAACCAGGGGAAAGGATGCAGGTCCTTTGGGCCAGCAGACAATTCTTCCAAATGCCTCATCTACTTCCTCTCCCATTCCCCACAAAAACTTTCAAACCATCAACACTCTTCTGGAGCCCACCATGTCTTATTTATAGCAATGTTCCCAACACCAACATGTTACCTGCTACATAGTAGGTGTTTAATAAACATCTACAGTACACTGTATGTTAGCCACTGGATGGCTAACTGCCCCCACCCCAGACTAGGTTAGCAGCCAGTACTAACCCTATCAGGTTTTTCTGTCTTAGTTGTAATTGCCTGGGTATTTGTTGCCTAAAAGGCTGAAGTTTGGGCAGCCTGGTGGCTCAGCGGTTTAGTGACGCCTTCAGCCCAGGACCTGATCCTGAAGACCCGGGATTGAGTCCCACGTCAGGATCCCTACATAGAGCCTGCTTCTGTCTCTGCCTCTCTCACTCTGTGTGTGTGTGCGTGTCTCTCATGAATAAATAAAATCTAAAAACAAACAAACAAAAAGGCTGAAGTTCCATTAAGGTAGGCACTACATCTGACTTGTTCACCTACTTTACAATTGTTATGGTCAAGATTGTCCCAATATGGAAAATAGCAAGTTGTTGGTGCTCATTCGATGTTACTTTTATATTATTATACTTTTTGCTCTCACTCCTTGCTATTTCAAAACTTTTCTTATCTCCTTATTATTATCTCTTATCTCCTTGCTATCTCTATCTCCCTGCTACTTATTTGCTCTTATTCCTTGCTATTTTTTTTAAGATTTTTATTTATTCATGAGAGACACACACAGAGAGGCAGAGACATAGGCAGAGGGAGAAGCAGGCTCCATGCAGGGAGCCGGACATGGGACTCGATCCTGGGTTTCCAGGATCACACCCTGGGCCAAAGGCAGGCACTAAACCGCTGAGCCACCCAAGCATCCCAATTCCTTGCTATTTCAAAGCTTATCTCACTCCTTGCTATTTCAGAACTTACTCTCTTAAAATTTCCAACCCTGGGGACACCTGGGTGGCTCAGTGGTTGAGCATCAGCCTTTGGCTCAGGGTGCAATCCTGCAGTTTAAAAAAAAAAAAAATTCTAACCCTACTGCTTCCCCTCTCTTAAGAGCTGACCTTTGTTTTTTCTACTTCAGAGGGATTGGAAACCATCAGATGAGAACTTTAACTTCCTACTAGCAAATCTACAAAACTGACCTATACCCATCCTTTTTTCCTCCCTTTCTCTCACTCTCCCTCTCTCTCTTTTAAAGATTTATTTACTTGTGTGTGTGAGAGAGTGCATGGTGGGGCAAGGAGGGGGAGAGAGAGAGGGAGAAGCAGACTCTCTGCTTAGAACAGTCTGGTGTGGGCCTTGATCCCAGGACCCTGAGACCATGACCTGAGTCACAGGCAGACATTTAACCGACTGAGCCACCCAGGCGCCCCTTTTCCTCCTTTCTTCTTACAAGGAAGCAGGTAGCTAGCAAGCTCGGTGGGGAAAAAGTGACTGAAAGACTGAAGTGCACAACTAGTATCTGTGGACTAACTGAAGAGGTTCCTCTGCACCTGTGCTCTAAAACCCACCTTTCCTGCCCCTCCCACCCAGACACATCAATTATCCTTTCTTTTTTTTTTAATTTTTAATTTTTATTTTTTATTTATTTATGATAGAGAGAGAGAGAGGCAGAGGGAGAAGCAGGCTCCATGCACCGGGAGCCCGACGTGGGATTCGATCCCGGGTCTCCAGGATCGCGCCCTGGGCCAAGGGCAGGCGCTAAACCGCTGCGCCACCCAGGGATCCCTCAATTATCCTTTCTTTCCTGAAACTTAAACATCTCTCCATCCAATAGCAAGGATTCTCTTTGCTAATTACCTTTAATTTCCTCATTCCCCACGAACCTTTCAGTCTACTCCAACCTTCATGACCAAACACCAGTGACTTCCTACATCCCTTGGGTTCTTCCCAGTCTTCCTATACTTGATTTTTCATGCCCTTTTCACTTGTCTTCAGGGATGTCCTGATGTCTCTTCTGACACATCTCTGCCTTCTGTGATTAGTCCTCTGCTACCTGGCCACTAACTATTTAAATTCAAGGTTTCGTCCTAGGCTGCCTTTTCCTATTCTGCACATTCTCCCTGGATGATTTCATCAACTCCTGTGGCTTGATGATCTAGATTCTGATGATGCCCAAATCTGTAGTTCTTAGCCAGCTCTTCCTCTTCAGATAACACCCACCCAACTGTCTTCACTATGCCTTTACCTTGGTGTTATTCAGGTACATATTGAAAAAGTGGAAGTCCTCACCTTTCTCTCATCAAGCTGCCTGGCTTTCTCTATCCCACCTTTCAGTGAAGGGGGCCACTATTCACCTAAGTTGCCCAAGAAGAAACCTGAATGTCTCCACAGTTCCTCCCTCTCTCTCCACAGTGAATCAAACAATTCCTGGCAATCTGTCTTCCTAGAAGTCTTTGGAACACAGACCTTATTCTCTACCCATCCTGCCATCCCCATAGTCTCTATCATCATTGTTTCTCACCTAGACTTAACTGTTTCCTAACAGATCTCTCAACCTCCAATCTTAAGCTTGCTGAATCTAGTTTCCTACCCTAAGCCAGAGAGGTTTTCTAAAACACAAATCTGGGCAGATTACTCTTTTTTTTTTAAGATTTTATTTATTTATTTATGAGAGAGAGAGACAGAGACAGAAACAGAAACACAGACAGAGGGAGAAGCAGGCTCCATGCAGGGAGCCTGACTGACTGGATCCCCAGTCTCCAGGATCACACCCTGGGCTGAAGGTGGTGCTAAATCACTGAGTCACATGGGCTGCCCAGGGCAGATTACTCTCTTGTTTAAAAAGCTCTAATGGCTTTCCTCTGTTTTTAGATAAAGACTAATCTTGATGTTGCTTAGAAGACTTCACCTCAAGTTTCATAGCTGGCCTTTCCTCCTTGCTGTATATGCTCTAGGCATTTTGGAACATGTTTTGTGTTCTGTGTACATGCTGTCCCTTCTTGCCTGGAATTGTTTCATCCCATTTGCTTGGGTCTCTCCTAGTCCTTAGCCCCTTACTTAGCCATCACTTTGGGTATCAGTGCAGGTCAGTTTTGTATGTCTGGTAGTAGGTAGCTGAGGGAGTTCTCAACTGATGGTTTCTGTAATCTCCAAAGTAGGAAAAGACAAAGTTAACTTCTGAGAGTGAAAGCAGAAGTAGCAGAGTCAGAAGCTTTTAAGTCAAAATATCAAGTCTAGACCAAGCACCTAATTATTAGGTCTCTCTCTCCTTAAAGATCACTAGATGGCTGTGTCCTCAGCCCCTGACACCATTCCTGAAATAGAGTAAGCATTCAATAACATTTTTTGCAGAATGAAAGAATGAGTACTTACCAAGCGATCAGTTAGTATTATGTTTCATGCATACTCTCTTACAAGGCAGAAAATGTATAGATCAGCCAATGAGCATTCTAAACCAGTTAATTTTACTTTTTTACTTATACACAACTTCCCTGACATCAAGAGGGCATGAAAGGAACTGCATGTGGCATAACAAAACATTAGTATAGAGTTTTTGACAGGTTGGGTCTCCTATCTTCATTTCCCAAGAAACACTCATTAGCACTGTTGCTGAAGAAAGTATCCTCCATCCCGTCACAGCAAAATTCTTCCTCTCTTGGTGTTTATGTCATACTTGCTATTTCCTTTATCAGGCACTCCCTTGCACTCCCTTTTCCCTTTGGCTGAAGGTCTGTTAGTCTTGCAAAAGTCAAGCCTGGAGCGAATTCTTTTAGAATCTTTTCCTGAATGGACAGGTTGAGTTTGGGATAGTTTCCCTACACCCCTGCAGTTGTCTGTGCACTATCATTGAGTTATAACAGAGGAGTTTTCTTTTCTTTATTTATTCATGAGAGACAGAGAGAGAGAGAGGCAGAGGGAGAAGCAGGCTTCATGCAGGGAGCCTGATGTGGGACTCGATTCCAGGTCTCCAGGATCAGGCCCTGGGCTGAAGGCGGCACTAAACCGCTGAGCCACTAACAGAGGAGTTTTCAGTGATTGTTTTACTTACCTCTCCTTTCCCAAAGCCTGGGGACAGTGCCTGACACAAAAAGAGATACCAAAACTTAAGTCCTGAATTCTTAGCCCCATCTGTCACTAGCTGGAAGACCCTGGAGTGTCAGGTAATTTACTTAAGTGTCAGGTAATTTACTTCATTATAATCATGAATCCCAATCTTCACAAATATTCTTAAAAACCAGAAAGTGGTGGAGCTTGGCAGGTGGGGGTGGGTGGGCTGGGTGGCAGTCAGTAGAGCACCTACTCTTGGTTTTGGCTCAAGTCATGATCGCACAGGCATGAGATCAAGCCCCGCATTGGGCTCCATGCTCAGTGTGGAGTCTGCTTGAGAGTCTCCCTGTTCTTCTGCCCCTCGCCCTACTTGTTCTCTCTCTCTTTCTCTGAAATAAATAAATCTAAAAAAAAAAACAAAAACAACAAACAAACAAAAAAACAAGAAGGTGGTGAAGGTGGGAAAGAAAGCAAGTGTGATTGTAAACCCTGTACTCTTTAAAGCACATCTCAGAGGCAAATCACAGAGTCTCTTTAAGACTGGTTTTCTTGGGACGCCTGGGTGGCTCAGCGGTTGAGCCTCTGCCTTCAGCCCAGGCCATGATCCTGGAGTCCTGGGATCGAGTCCCACATCAGGCTCCCTGCATGGAGCCTGCTTTTCCCTCTGTCTGTGTTGTGTCTCTGCCTCTTTCTGTGTGTCCCTCATGAATAAATAAATAAAATCTAAAAAAAAAAAAAAAAAAAAAAGACTGGTTTTCTTATCTCTGAATATGAGTGATAAACCCATTGTAAGTTGAAAATGCATTTAATATACCCAACCTACCAAATGAACATCACAGCTTAGCCTAGCCTAGCTTAAACATGTTCATGTTACATTAGCCTACAGTTGGGCAAAATCATCTAACACAATTACTATTTTATAATGAAGTGTTGAATATCTAATGCAATGAACTGAATACTGTTTCTGAAAGTGAAAAAAAGAATGATTGTATGGGTACAGAATAGTTATAAGTGTATCAATTGTTTAACCTGGTGATCATGTGGCTGACGGAGTGCTGCCCAGCATCCCCTCAAGACTATCATACTGCATTTCACTGGTATGCAAAGGGCATAAAAACTCAAAATTCCAAATACAGTTTCTACTGAAGGCATACTGCTTTCACACCACTGTAAAATCAGAAAGTTTTAAGTTGAGCTATCGAACATCAAGCACCATATGTACTTAAAATTACTGAAAACACAAGCTCTTTCCTTTATAGACCCTTTTGATGATGCTCTGAAATTCATGACTGTCAGAATCTAGACTACTTTTTTTTTTAAAGATTTTATTATTTGAGAGAGAGCAAGAATGAGATAGCAGGAGCAGAGGGAGGGGCAGAGGGAGCTGGAGAAGTAGGCTCCTGATGTGGGACTTGATCTCAGGACCCTGGGTTCATGATCTGAGTCAAAGGCAGATGCTTAACCAACTGAGCCACCCAGGCACCCCCTAGACTACTCTTTATCAGAGTTTCATGTTACAGTTGTTCCTCTTTGGCTAAAGATTACCATTTCTGTTCTTTTTCAGGTCAACTCAGAAGTTTCTTCAAATGAATCTGAAAATAGAGTCTGTGTCCAAAATAAAGTGCATAGGAAGGATGATTCTTCTCCTTGATTTAAAGGACAAAATAGTTGTTTTTTTTTGTTGTTGTTGTTGTTTTTTAAGTAGGAAGAGGGTTGTGGAGGAGAGAGAGAGAATCTTAAGCAGGCTCCAATCCCACCATGGAAACTTGATCCCACAACCCTGAGCCAAAATGATTTGGATGCTTAACCAACTGAGACACCCAGGTATCCCAGGACAAAATATCTTCTTACGGCTATTAATGACTCACTGTGATGGTGAGGAGGCAAAGGAAAAAGGTCAATTTTGGTAAAAGATTTCAAGGATAAGTTGGTAATGGAAATTATAGGGTAGAAACTTTGTTATCTGTACTACTAAAAAAAGATACTAGAAAAATAGAACTTGGATCACTGCAACCTGGTTAAGTATTAATATTATCTAAAAGTCCAGCAATATGGAGGAAGAAGTTCCCAGGCTGGATTTAACAAGTAAGAAGGGCAATGTTGTTTCTTGTAGGGTGGAGAATGTTTCTGGCAGTAAATCTTGCCTCCTAAGTCCTCGCTAGGCTGTGAAAACTGGGGAAGGACTATGAAGAGAGTTAGAAACCACAGGCCTCAGGCATGCAACTCCTGGTAGAACCTCTCCCCTTAGGCTAGCTTCAGAAAGGGCCTAATCCCCACCATGGGCAAGAGTTGAGGGTGTGTTGGCACACTAAGAGCTAACTTTGGGCTAGGAACTTAGAATTAACACTTCCTGTTTCTTTTTTTCTTTTAGATTTTATTTATTTATTCATGAGAGACACACAGTGAGAGGCAGAGACATAGGCAGAAGGAGAAGCAGGCTCCCTTCCAGGAGGCCTGATGTGGGACTTGATCCCAGGACCCCAGGATCATGCCCTGAGCCAAAGGCAGATGCTCCACCACTGAGCCACCCAGGTGCCCCCCTTTTTATTTTCAATCACCTGTTTTAGAGATGCTTATCACTTCATTCTTCTATCATTTTTTTATTTATTTTATTTTTTTTATTTTTTTAATTTTTATTTATTATTTATGATAGTCAGAGAGAGAGGGAGAGAGAGAGAGAGAGAGGCAGAGACACAGGGAAAAGCAGGCTCCATGCACCGGGAGCCCGACGTGGGATTCGATCCCGGGTCTCCAGGATCGCGCCCTGGGCCAAGGGCAGGCGCTAAACCGCTGCGCCACCCAGGGATCCCCTTTTTTTTTTTTTTAAGAGATGTTTAGTCCCTGGCATGTGCTTGGGACATCATGGTAGCATAACTATGCGTCCTTATTTACCACCAACATGAATAATGTAACTTTGCTAAAGGTCTAACCAAGTCTTAGCAGGAAAAGGCCAGTCTACAGCCCGTGGAAAATACAAAGAGGGAAAACAGCTCAGCGAATAGCTGCTTTGGGGGGAAAACCTGGTGTACGCTTTCTAGAAGGAGATTCAAAGTTCATGTACTGACCCTCCCCCTCGTGTGCTTCCTTCCCTTACCATGGATTACAGACAGTGAGGTAGGGTGGGGGGAAGGGAACAATCTGGTCGCTCTGGGCAGGGGAAGGTGACCAGAAGAGGGAATTTCTGGTGAGAGAGAGGTGACTGGCACGGAGGTGAAAGGGAATCACGGTCAGGGAACGACAAGAAGTGCGGGTAAGAGTGACTGACTGCAGAGGCAGGCAGGGCCGAAGGAGGAGAGTGGGCCCAAGCCAGATAAGGAGAGCCTTCAGAGTAAAAGGGCAGCGGGCCAGGGGTGACAGTCCAGGATCCAACGAGGGCGGGTAAGAAGTGAGGGGTGGGACAGGGGGGCCGCGCGCGTCCGGTGGGAACAGAAAGGTCGGCTAAGAAGTGGGGTTCTTTTGGCTAAGATTGTGGACGGAAAGGACGCAATTCCTAGCTTCGCGATCCCTCCTTCCCACGCTCACTCGCCTGCAGGATCCGTGCGCGCATTGCCGCCGCCGCCACGACCGCCGCCATGGTCCTCAGCCGCCTCTCACCCTCCTCTACGCGCCCCTACTGCGGGTGACTCCCCAGAAGCTCCAGGCCGCGCAGGCCTAGCCCCTCCATCCTGCCGCACCGCTTCATTGGTGGACGAGGCTATTTTCTTTAGCCAATCACGCGCCCTAACACTTGACCCCACCCCTCGGTCCCAGCCTTGGAGACATGCGATTGGTCAGAAGTGGAAGAGCCCTCCCACCTCAGCAAATTCTGTTGGCGGAGGTAGGGCAGTGCCCCGACTTGGGTGCTCAGTAATGGGCTCTCGGAGGAGACGCCCCCTAAACGGGAACCGCGATTGGCCACAGGGACGACCGCCACCCCACCCCCTCACCGAGGAGAGTAAATAAGACCCGGCAAGAGCTTCGCAGTCGCGCCACCTCATCCACTGCGCGAGGGGGTGTGGCCAGCGCTGGGGGCGGGGCTAGGCAAAGACGGCCCTATGGGGCGGGGAAATGAAAAGAGGCTGCGAGCTGGCGATTGGGTCTCTGGGGGAGGGGCGTGGCTTATGGATCTCTGCTTTCCCGCCGACGGTTGGCGGTGTCACGTGACATGGGTTGGAAGATGGCGTCTCCCACAGACGGTAAGAACTGCCTTAGAGATCTTTAGGCTGCAACCTCCCTTGCTCCGCTGGGGACTTCCACTCCTTTGTCTGTCCCTCAAACTTACACTTTTTTTTCCCTTGGGCTCCCACTCTTTCCAGTTTTCCTTAGGAAGCGAGTGCGTCCTCAAGCTCGCGGGTTCTTCACAGCACCTCCGGAGGTACCCGGTTTCCCCTCTGTGCACCAGGAGGGTGGAGGAGGGTGCGCACCCTCGTGTGGCCCATTCCAGGCAAAAGGACGAGGGTCGCTCTAGCCCTCCCTTAGCCCCATTTGGGTGAGGCAGAGCCGAGGAGGAGATGCTGCTAGGGTAAATGTGGTGCCTTAGTGAAAGCTTGGTAGCTTTCCTCTTCCTAGGGCGCCCCATTGAAGGGTCGAATTTCTCCGTTGTGAGCATCTGAAACGATTCTCTCAAACCCTAGCTAGGGTTGGTGGCTGACCTCATCCCGCGATTAAGCCGCAGAGGAAAACCTGATACTCCTGTCTGTCTCACTAGATTGGGATGGTTGCCCTATCTTGGCCGCTCCCAGTGAGAGTCCGGAAGGAAGATGACAGACAATTGAGCTTTTCAGTGAGGTCATAACACTTATCTCATACTCTCTTGCTTCTGCTGCATGTGTTATCTCCTCAGTCTGAATGAGTGAACGATTTCTGTTTATATGTTGTCTAAGATGCAAGTCATTTCAGATAGCAGTTGATTTTGATATAATCACGTGCTTTTGCGCGCGGTTCTGTTAATTATGGTTTTGCCGTCATTTCTGAACTACTTAATTTTTGCTTCCACCGTCGCCATCCCTACGTCCATTTCATTGATATATAGTTTTTCCTCCTCAAACACATTTCATGTTTGGAAGGAATCTTGGAAATTTCAGGAATAAAGCAATTGAAGCCAGGGGAGCTGTTACTCAGTTCCCACTCTGTGAAAGATGTAATACGAGGTACTTTGGAAGAGGAAAAGATTAATCAATCATGTAAATGCTTTTGCACTTTCAGGTTTCATTTTACTTTTATATATATATATATACACATATATATGTGTATATATATATATATATATAATTTTTAAGAGAGAGCATATGTGAGAGAGCGGGGGAAGGAGCAGAGGGGGACAGGGAGGGAGGAGGAAAGACTCTCAAGCCGACTCCACTCTGAGCTTGGAGCCCTACACAGGGCTCCGATTCACAACCCTGAGATCATGTCAGGTCTCATTTTAGATGTCACCTCTCAGAGAAGTTTCCCAGAACACAGTATCTAGAGTTGCCTCTCTTCACTGTTATTCACTATCTCGTTACCTTCATTGTCAGCGTAGTTATTCTGTTAACTTTGTCCCTTTCATACAGGTTTATAAATTCAAGTCTGTCTTGTTCATAGTTGGATCCCAGAGTTTAGCACAGGGTCTGGCAAACAACAGACCATTTAGAATATATACATAAATAATATATTAGTCTTAGGTTTTGAGTTTAACTTAATCTTAAGTTTTTTTTTTTTTTTTTTTTTAGCACAGGTGCATACTGTATAAGAAATTATGGGTGTTCAGAGTCAAAAGAAATTCCTTGGGGCACCTGGATGGCTCAGTCAGGCAGCCAACTCTTGATTTCCGTTCAGGTCATGATCTCAGAGTCCTGGGATTGAGTCACAATTGGGGCTCTGTGCTCAGCAGAGAGTCTGCTTGAGGATTCTTTCTCGGCCCCTACACACACACACACACTCTCTCGCTCTCTCTCTAAGTAAATAAATCTTAAAAAGGAGAGAGAGATTCCTTCTCCTGACTGGATGCTCGCTCTCTCTCTCTCTCTCTCTCTCTCTCTCTTTTTAAGATTTTATTTATTCATGACAGAGAGAGAGACAGAGAAAGAGAGAGACAGGCAGAGGGAGAAGCAGGCTCCATGCAGGGATCCCGATGTGGGACTCGATCCCGGGTCTTCAGGATCACACCCTGGGCTGAAGGCGGCGCTAAACCACTGGGCCACCGGGGCTGCCCTGGATGCTCTCTGAAAATGTATTTTTCTTGCCAGAGGAAAAAGAAAAAATCCGTTCTACCTACTTTGTGAGAATAGATTTGGGTAGAGAGGGGAAGAGGTAATAAAAGCAGGGAGAACTGTTGAAAAGCTTCTGAAGTAGTCTGGGAGAGATATGATGGTTCCTTAGTTAACTAATTTGGTTTCATTGTGTTTTTGGAGGTAGAAACTACTGGATTTACTAATGGATTGTAATGGAAGGTTGAAGGAAAGGGAGGCATGAAGGATGGATGATATCTGGGTTTTGATTTGAAAAATTGGGGTTCATGGCGGTGATACTTCTTAAGCTGGAAATGGTTTTGAACGTAATTAGAAAAGTTTCCACACATGTAAATGGAGAGAGATGTTAAGAGTTAACAGAGCTCTGGCAGAGAAGTTTGCTAAGTAGCCTCTTAGCTATACCTCTGAAGTTCTGGGAAGGACTGGGACTGGAAATATAAATATGGAGTTAATTGACATATAAATGATGGTACATGCTATGGGGCTAGATGAGATCTCCTTAGGAGACTTTAGGTAGAGAGTGAAGCCATCCTAGGGTGGGACCTGAGTGGAGGAAAGTAAGGAAGGAATTCGTGAGGTAGGAAAAAAACCAGCATAGTGGTTTTACAGAAGCTGGAAGTGGAGTTTTTCTTTTTCTTTTTCTTTTTTTTTTTTAAAGATTTATTTATTATGAATACAGAGCCTGACACAGAACTTGATCTCACAACCCTAACATCATGACCTGAGCTAAAACCAAGACTCAGACGATTAACTGACTGAACCACACAGGTGCCCTGGAAATGGAGTTTTTCGAGGAGAGTGGTCAGTGTGTAAGTGCTGCAAAGAAGCCACATATTAGACAACAGAGAAATGACCACTGGATTTAGCAACATAGTTTATAGATGACCTTGACCACAGCAGTTTCTATGTACGCAGGAGCAGAAGCCTGATTGTCTTGGGTTAAGGAGAGAATGTGAGGTGAGGAAGTGGAGACATCAAGATAGACAACTCAAGAACTTTTGTAATGAAGGAGGAGTTAAGGAGGTAATGGGTCACCGAAGAGTTTTTTTCAAAGAAGGGGAATTCTACAGCAGGCTTGCTTGTTGTTGAATTTGAGCCAGTAGAGAAGGTAGAAAATGTGCAAGAGAGATTATTCAAGATGATATCTTTGACAAAGCAAGAGAAAGTGACCTCCACAGGTCTGCAGAGGAGTTTGTCTTTCTTTTTTTTTTTTTTAATTTTTATTTATTTATTTATGATAGAGAGAGAGAGAGAGAGAGAGGCAGAGACACAGGCAGAGGGAGAAGCAGGCTCCATGCACTGGGAGCCCGACGTGGGATTCGATCTCGGGTCTCCAGGATCGCACCCTGGGCCAAAGGCAGGCGCCAAACCGCTGCGCCACCCAGGGATCCCCGAGTTTGTCTTTCTTGAGAGCAAGGACACTTGGGGGAAATTCTAAGAGTATGAGTGAAGATGCAGGTGGGTTTGTTGATAATTGTTTTTCCTAACACCTGACTAAAATGTTGCTCCCATTTTAGAGATCAGAAAAGTGAAGTTTGTTAAAGGAGAATAATTTATTTGTGTAACATCATGGCCTAGTAGTATCAGTAGCTATAGAAATCAAATTTCTAGACTTCCAGGTGAGTGTTCAGTTTGTTGTGTTCTTTGAGATTGAAATATTGTAAATTAAAGTGTTTTGTGTCTTTTTGGCTCATCTGGGTGTTTTGTTCTAGGGACAGATCTGGAAGCATCTTTGCTAAGTTTTGAAAAACTTGACCGTGCCTCACCAGACCTTTGGCCAGAACAATGTAAGTTTTTGGTTTCTTGATATTAGAATCAATGTAGGACAATCCAGTGCTACTTTGACAGAGATTTTTTGAAGTTATTATTTAACTATAATGGTTAAAATTTTGATTTCACTTCACAGGCAAGAGACTGAATTCTGTGGTCTAATTTTAAGGCTAGCTGTTTGGTAGTTTAACTTTTTCAGAATACGGTGTTGACTCAAGAAATTATGATATAGACCCTTAAAAAATGCATTTGTAATAAGTTCAGACAATACAGAGGTACATAAAGTAGTATTTCCTCACCTCCTTCACTCTTGTAAACTCACAGTTAATAGTTTGGTACAAATTCTTTTGGCCTTTTTTATGATTGTATGGTACATAAATACATATTAATAAAGTATACAGCAGGGTTTTTTGGATTTGTTTGGGTTTTTGATTTTGCTTTTTTGATGTAATGATGGGGTCATATATACATGGTTAAGTTAATGCAGCTTAACTTATTCCACCTTTTAATGGATCTTTCTACATTAGTAGGTGTAAATCTATTTCATTCCTAAAGTATTTCATTATATAGATATACTATGGTTTATGTATTTCTACCCTATTTGGAAACCTTAGATCCACTGTTTGACATTACAAACAACATGTGTCTTTGTGTGCAAGGAAGAGAGTGGTTGTGTATGAGAGTGCCCATTTGCTCAAATACTAGGCAATATTGGATGTTACTGATTTTTTTTAAAAAGATTCATTTATTTAGAGGGTGGGGAGGGGCAGCGGGAGAGAGAATCCCAAGCAGACTCCCCACTGAGTGCAGAGCCTGACAAGACTGATCCCACAACTCTGAGATCATGACTTGAGCCAAAATCAAGAGTCAGACGCTCAACTAGCAACCAGGCGCTCCTGGATATTACTGATTTTTATTATTTTTAGTTCATATTTCTTTATTGGTTGAACAATATTTTATTTTTAAATATCTATCTTTTATCTTTTTATTTTCTAACATGATTCTTCCCATGGGGCATTTAAATAAACAATTATCCAATTGTCAATCCATGACGGGACAGCATACCTAAAAAAATTTAAACTTTCTGATAAGAGATAGTGTATCTCCCCATTCTCTGATACAGCTAATTCCTGATCCTTGCAAGTTTGGTTGAAGAATTATTTTCTCTAAGAAGCTTTTCCTGCCCCCTCAGTCTGATACAGATTCCCCACCCCCCAACCCCCGTCTTCCCATTGTGCCTAGTATCTTTCTTGGAGCACTTAACCAATATTATGGTTACTGAGTACTCTTTCTCCTCTTCCAGACTTTAAGCTCCTTGAAGGCAAGGCTATTTTCTTATTATTTGGATCCTCTATATCTGGGGCACTAAAATGTTTATTGAATAAATAATGTGTCTTTTTCAGTACCAGGTGTCGCTGAATTTGCAGCTTCCTTTAAAAGTGTAAGTCATATTTATTTCACTTCTCTAATATTGTTTATCCAGTGTTTCGCTCTTTAGTGAAAGTTCAAATATCTCCTATTTCTTTATTTTCAAGAAAAATGTCAGAGGTTTCAAATCAGTTTGTAACTACAGCCCTGGAAATCCGTGTATATTATTATCATGTTTATGATAATGTCTTCCTCTGTTCAGATGCTCTGTTTTAGTTGAAATATTTAATGTAACATCAGTATTATTTTTTGCCCATACCATGATTTTAAAGCTTTTTTCCTTTTGTTTATGGGATGCGTTGTGACCTTAACTTATACCTCCTTACAGGATTTTGAAATTTCTCAGTGATTCATCATAAAGCAAAGAAAGACATCCATTAGAGCCATACCTTTTGTACTTTCACTGTGCTAGATACTCTCCATATATTCTCTTATATTCCCACAACCAGGAGAATATGGTTATAGTATCAGGTAGCAGCACTTACATAGCACCATATGCCCAGCACTGTTCTGAGCACTATACATATATTATTTAATCTTTACAAAACCGTGTGGGGTATAGGTACTATTATTATCCCAATTTTATAGTCAAGGAAATGGACAGAGAGAGAGAGAGGTTACCCAAGGATATAGGCAATATGTGGCAGAACCAGGTTTTGAATCCATTGATCTGATTACTAGCATCCATACTCTTACCATCATATACAGAAGCATTTGAGTCCAGTGTTAAAACTTTTCAGTTAAAACTGAAAGGGAACCTTGAAAATTACTTGCCCAAGACCTAGTGAGTGACAGACCAGCATTTGAATGCAGGTTATATCTATTCTAGAGTTCATGCTCTATCTAGTAAAATATGCCACTGGGGACTTGTAATAAAACTCTCACTTTTTTAGTGTAGTGTGGTAGTTTTAAATGTTTTTAAAGGTAGTTTTAAACTTTGTTTTTAAACAAACTGTAAAACTCTTTTTTGTTGTCTGTAAAGGGAAGAGCCACTGCAACAATGATAGTTCAAGAACCTTGTGTACCTTGCTATATGCTTAGCATTCTCTACTTATTGTTAGAGTTATAGATGTTGAGTTAGATAATAAGGCCGCCTAGGGGCACCTGAGTGGCTTAGTCCCTTGAGTGGCTGACCCTTGATTCTTTTTTTTTTTTTTAAGATTTTATTTATTTATTCATGAGACACACACAGAGAGAGAGGCAGAAACACAGGCAGAGGGAGAAGCAGTCTCCCTGCAGGGAGCCCGATATAGGACCCGATCCTGGGACTCCAGGACCACGCCCTGGGCCGAAGGCAGGCACTAAACCACTGAGCCACCCAGGGATCCTCATGACCCTTAATTTTGACTCAGGTATGATCTCGGTGTCATGGAATCGAGCCCTGAGTTGGGCTACTCACTCTGCTTGTACCTCTCCCTCTGCTTCTCCCCCACCTCAAATAAATAAATAAGATATTTTTTGGGCAGCCCCGGTGGCGCAGCAGTTTAGCGCCGCCTGCAGCCCGGGGTGTGATCCTGGAGACCTGGGATCGGGTCCCACGTCGGGCTCCCTGCATGGAGCCTGCTTCTCTCTCTGCCTGTGTCTCTGCCTCTCTTTCATTCTTTCTGAATATATAAATAAATAAATCTTATAAATAAATAAATAAATAAGATATTTTTTAAAAAGAGTATTTATTTATTTGAGAGATAGCGAGAGAGAACCTGAGCAGGGGGGTGGGGCAGGTAGAGGGAGAAGCAGACTCCCCACTGAGCAGAGATTCCCAAAGTGGGGCTTGATCTCAGGACTCAGGGATCATGACCTGAGCCTAAGGCAGACGCTTAACAACTAAGCCACCCAGGATCCCCTAAATAAATAAAACCTTAAAAATAAATAAATAAATAAATAAATAAGTAAGTAAGTAAGTAAGTAAATAAAGTTAAATATATATATATATATTTAAAGCCCCTCTGGGCCAGTGGCTTTTAGGTTCCTTGACAGTATCTGTTCAGTGGTAGTCAGATTTTGTGGCCTCTCATTTATTCAAAAGCTGGGGTTATAGGAAAGTTGGCCCATACTCTTAGCATTCAGTAAGGCCTAAGCATGAAGAGTTCGGGATAATATAGGGCTCTGGAGTCAGATACACTTGGATTTGAGACCTGAATCTGCTTTTAGCTGCCTGCGACCTAAACAAGTTTCCTAACATTTCTGAGCCTTAGTGTTGAAACTACCTCATAGGTTTCTTCGTGTAAAATGCCATAATGCATGTAAAATACATTGCATTGTACCTAGGATGTAATAAAGAGTACATAGTAGTTATTAGTATTAGATTGGCTTTTGTCTAGTAGATTGAATAGAAAGTGTCTAAATTAATTTTCTTACGTTCTGATTCATACTGACTTTTCAGTTTAGTTAATTATATTTGTAACAACTAAGTATTTTGAGTTAGAAATAAAAGGTTTTTTAAAAATCTTTAAAAACCTTTTATTAAAATATGCTGTTTTTTGAAAATCTGATTATGTATCGACCCCTTTTCCCTAGAAGTATGCACATTCATACTGTTTTGTTTCTAGGAGTTCAGGATCATCCCAGGACCCTAGGTTAAAATCTCCTGATATAGTCTGTTTCCCTACTGGTGGGTAAAAATGGCAAATTTGACCAATGGCCTTCTAGGAAAGGTGTATAGAGTAATGGTTTCTGAACCCAGACTTCCTGGGTTTAAATCTTGGCTCCAGTAGCTGTGTATCTAGAGGCAAGTGATTTATAATTTTCCTATACGTCAGTTTTTTTCCCTTGTAAGATGAGGATAATAATACCTGCTTCATCCTGTTGTTTTGGAAATTAAGTAACACGATGCATTGGTCACTCATGTTAATTAAAAAAAAAAAAAAAAGACTCAGCAGACATAATGTTTCTTAGCCATACCCCTGCCTGCACAACAGAATCATCTGTGTGCAGTCCTGCAGCTTTTAAAAAATACGTATGTAATGGTTATAACTTGGGAAGTGTGCTGTGTGGCTGTACCTGTGGACCCTGTGGTGGGTGTTCATTTAGCTTTATGTCTTATTTTTGTGTATAGTAACATAGCATTCTGTTGGCATTCTTAGCTGTGGAAAAGGAGGGGGGTCCACTGGCATGAGAAGTGTTTGGATCTTTTTTAATGTGTGGTAGTTTTGTGTTTTTTGTTTTTTTTTAGGATTTTATTATTTATTTGACAGAACGTGAAAGAGCACAAGCAGGGAGAGCAGCAGAGGGAGAGGGAAAAGTGGGCTCCCTACTCAGGGGAGCCTGACATGGGGCTTGATCCCAGGATCTCAGGATCATGACCTAAGCTGAAGGCAGATGCTTAACCCATTGAGCCACCCAGGTGTTCCTAGTGTGGTAGTTTTTTGGTTTTTTTTTTTTTTTTTTTAAGATTTTATTTATTTATTCATGAGAGATACAGAGAGAGAGGCAGAGACATAGGCAGAGGAAGAAGCAGGCTCCTTGCAGGAAGCGTGATCCAGGACTCAATCCCAGGACCTGGGATCACACCCTGAGCTAAAGGCAGGCACTCAACCGGTGAGCTACCCAGACATCCCTAGTGTGGTAGTTTTAAACAAATTGTAGATCTCTTCATTGTCTTCATTGTAAAGCAAAGAGCCAGTGCAACAATGAAAGTTCAAGAACCTTCTGTACTAAATACAATTTGCAATGTTTTGTTACCTTTTTTGTATGCTTAGGATGCAAAAATGTTTTTGAAGCTAAATAGGTGGTATTACATTTAAAAAAATACATACGTAATTGGCCGTTGGCTCTGTTCTCTCCACTGGATCCTCCTTCCACCTCTGATATTTTAAATCTATGCATGTGGAGTGTGGCCAGGTCATCTGTATTTTTTTGTTACGTAGATGATTCTCATGTGTAACTAGGATTGAAAACTGTTGTCCAAAGTTATTCCAAAAATGGGCTCTTTTTCACATTTTTTTTTAAAGATTTTATTTATTCATGAGAGATACACAGAGAAACAGAGACACAGGCAGAGGGAGAAGCAGGCTCCACGCAGGGAACCCGATGTGGGACTCGATCCCAGGACCCCAGGATCACACCCCAGGCTGAAGGCAGGCGCTAAACTGCTGAGCCACCCAGGGATCCCTCTTTTTCACATTTTTAAGTTCACTTTTCAGAAATGCGAATATAGGAGGATCCCTGGGTGGCTCAGCGGCTTGGTGCCTGCCTTTGGCCCAGGGCGCGATCCTGGAGTCTCGGGATCGAGTCCCGCGTCGGGCCCCCGGCATGGAGCCTGCTTCTCCCTCTGCCTGTGTCTCTGCCTCTCTCTCTCTCTCTCTCTCTCTCTCTCTCTCTCTCTCTCATAAATAAATAAATAAATAAATAAATAAATAAATAAATAAATAAATAAATAAATCTTAAAAAAATGAAATGAGAATATAACTTAAAATTCTACAGTTTTCTAAAATGTCTACAATATAATGAAATTTGAAGTGATGACCCTTATAGTCTTCTCACAAATTGAGGATTTCCTCTTTTTAAAATTTTTAATTGAAGTATAGTTGACATATATTAGCTTCAGGTGTAGAACATAGTGAATCAACAATTATATATATTACATTATTATCAACTATATTCCCTATGCTATACTTTTCATTTCTGTGACTTTTTTACTGTATAACTGCAAGTTTGTACCTCTTAATCCCTCTTACCTATTTTGCTAATTCCAATACAACCACCAGTTTTCTGTATTCTTGAGTCTGGTTTTTTGTTTTATTTTCAGATTCCACATATAAGAGAAATCATGCTATTTGTCTTTCTTTGTCTGACTTAGCATAATATCCTCTAGGTCTATTCATGTTGTCATAAATGGCAAGATTGCATTCCTTTTTTTTTTAAGGTTTTATTTATTTATCTTAGAGTGAATGTGAGTGGGGGGACGAGCAGAGGGAGAGAATCTTAAAGCAGACTCCCTGCCAAAGGGCTCACTCCCACAACCCATAAGATTATGACCTGAGATGAAACAAAGAGCTGGATGCTCGACCAACTGCGCCATGCAGGCATCCCAAGATTTAATTCTTTTTAATGGCTGAGTAATAGTCCTCTGCATTTGTGTGGAGAGAAAAGAGAGAGACATCTTTCTATGAGTCTTCCCCTCTGCCAGAGAATGTTACTCATGACTGTCTCAAACAGTTCAGTTGGAGGCTTTTACCAGAACTGAATTTCAAGTAATTTCTTTCATTGCTTTCCTAACCTCTTATGCATGAAATAGTAATAGACCTCTCTTCTTTTTTTTTTTTTTTTGTGGTCAGACCTCTCTTCTAAGATCATTTCTCTGAGATCAGCTTTTTGTAAAGGTGAGCAGAATTATTTTGCAAGGTGACTGGTTTTAGGTCATAGCTGAAGCTTGAGAAATCTGGGTTTTTGAAATTATCATTTGCCAGTATTTTCAAACAACCTGAAAGTTGTGTCACAGCTACTTTTCATATAAAAAGGAAGATTATGGTCTCTACATTTTGTATGTATCTGAGTGGATATATTCTTATATTCTGACAGCCTATTACTAGCTCTCCACCCAAATGGATGGCTGAAATAGAACGTGATGACATTGACATGTTGAAAGGTAAGCAATGCTGGTGACCTCTGACTTGTCACCTGACATTTATGTTCCTTTACAAAACACCTTTCCAATATTCTCTCACTGTTCCCTTACAAGTATTTGCTGCAGTCAAACTGCCAACTTAACCAAGCTTATTCATGGTTCTTCATGTCTGAATGCTTGTCTCTACTTTTCCATGTGAATAAATCCTTTCAGTTCAGGACCCACTCATGATTTCTTCTGCTACTAAATTCCTTTAATATTAATTTTATTTTGTATAATGTTATAGTCGACAAAAAATCTCATAAATTTTTCCCATTTAATTCTCATAAAGGTCATGTGAGTTAGGTATGATGATATCTAAGGTTCAGAGGTTAACTTAACCAAGATTTATTAGAAAGAGTTAAAATTTAAAATGATCTTTTAAGTCTAGTCTCTTATCAGTCTAACACAAGTGCCTTACTTAGGATTTAATGCTATGTATTGTTGTCAGTACTATTAATTGATAACCCCATAGTGGGTTAAAACCTGTCTTTTAGTTCTTTCCATCCCATCAATTTCTCCCATAAACAATAGTGTAAGTAGTGAATATTGTTGTTTGATAAATGACTTGGAACTCAACCACAGAGTAGAAATTTAAATTAAAAAACATTAATTTTCCTTGATTTTGCTCTACTTATTTAATTTTTATCATCTTTCTGGTGATAAGATTCATGATGGTTGTAAAGTAATAGACTGAAATTAAGGTAAAAATCTGGCATTCTTGAGGTATTTAAGCAGCTGAATAGATCGTGAAAGTCTACTTATGCCAGGTATCAATAATGAGGGTGGCATGATAAGTGGGAGAAAATAACATCTTTATTTGATTTCGGAAGTAATTCATTGTACTGCATGAAATGCTTAAATGAGGATCCCCTCCTCCAACCATGGAAAAATTAAATCTCAAGGGCACCTTAGGTTCATTGTTGTAAATGTTCCAAATGGACATTTATATAACATCTCATGCATGTGTATTTTCTAAGGAAACTTTAAATTTTTTTTTTAATTTTTATTTATTTATGATAGTCACAGAGAGAGAGAGGCAGAGACACAGGCAGAGGGAGAACCAGGCTCCATGCACCGGGAGCCCGATGTGGGATTCGATCCCGGGTCTCCAGGATCGTGCCCTGGGCCAAAGGCAGGCACCAAACCGCTGCGCCACCCAGGGATCCCTGGAAACTTTAAATTTTTTAAAAGGGATCATATCGTTATGTTCCATGCAAATTGACCTGTGCCTTAAACATGAAAGGAATTGGGTGCTATTTAAATGAAAATCTGGGAACTAAGTTTTTATTTAAAGTATACTATCTTTTTATCTGGTAAACTTAAATTTTATAGAACTTTGGTTTGAAGGGAAAGTTTGGATTAATATTTAGTCTTTGTTTTCTAAACTTAGGGAAATGGGGAAGAGTAAGTGTTTTATTGCTATTTTATTGTTATTTGGAATAAGAAGACTTACAAACGATAGCGGAGACAGTATCCATTTTGAAAGTCTGTGAGACTTTCTCAGACATCTTTCTCAGACTAAGATCTGCTGTGTCAGATCACAAAGTTTCATATTTTAACAGTGTGTTCATCTTCTGTGATGGGCAAAATGAAATTTATAAAAGGATCGTTGGGATAAAATATAATTTGCTGTATATTTATACTAACTCTCTTCTCATTAATAAGTTCATCTGAAGCATTTTGCAACAGTAGGAAAAATTCACTGTGTGTGTAAGGGGAATAATTGGATGAGAAGAGATATGGATCCATTTTCTACTTCTTAGATAAGAATTAAGCTTGGAAACTTTTATAGCAAGGATTTGCAACCTGAATAGGTTGTTACTAGAGAAGAGTAGAAAGAAATGATATTGAAACAAATGATTCTGTTTCAGAACTGGGGAGCCTCACCACAGCTAATCTGATGGAGAAGGTACGAGGCCTACAGAACTTGGCCTATCAGCTGGGGCTGGATGAGTGTGAGTACCCAGATCACATTTTTCAAGGTTGCATGTTGTGTATTTCCTAATGAGTGCTAGCTATAATTTAAAAAGGATCTTTACTAGGCATTGTGAAGGTAAGAAGTCACTGTAATCTAGAGTGCCTTTTTATGGTATAGTATACTGGAATAATTACTAAGTTTACTCAGTAACAAGTTATTTTTCTTTGTACAATAAAAGTATATTGGAAACCTTAGTTTAAAGCAATAGAATGTCAAATCAAAGTAGCTTAAGCAAAAGAGGGACCTCATTAGTTCACATAAATCAAAATTTCAGGTGTAGGAGTAGCTTTAAGGGTATCTAGATGTTTGACCTTTAATATCATTGGGATGTGCTCTTGTTTTTGCTTTTGTTTTGCATCTCGAGGTGGGGAAGGTGGCCAAAAGTAGCTCCAGTTTATATGTATTTATATTTCATAATCCCAAAATAAAGAACCATCTTTTCTGAACATTCCAAAAGAAAGATCCTGGGGAGGACTCATTCTATACCATCTTGACTCACGTACCTATCTTAGAACCAATCCTTTAGCCAGTTAGCCTAGAGTACTTTAATGGGCCAAGCCTGGGTTCAGGATACAGACACAGATTAGAGGGGTTAGTCTAATCCAAATCACGTGGAATGGGAGGAAGGATTGGTTCCCCAAATAAAGGGCCATATAACAGGCTAAGAACATAGTCGATTGTCATGAGTAATAATTTTAAAACTTCTCATTTATTCCTGTCTACTCTCCATTCTTTTAGTGTAACTTACTCCTTTATAGATTATATTTCTTCCCATACTGTGTTCATTGTAAAACTGGAAAAGAAATTATAGAAATTCTCACTTTGTAAGCGAAAGAGAAACTCAACATATAGTGGTTAGAACTTTGTTCTCAATGGGTACTTCCTGACACCTTCATGAATCCACAATTGTGAGAGGCTGTACTAGCTTATAACTTTCTTTAAACATGCAAGTTTTGCCCTGATTAGAACAATCCCAAAAACAATTTCATAAATTGTTGATTTATAGAGCATATAGAAGATTTGTTCACATTGTTGATTTAAGTTACTGCCAAATTCAATATTTCACTTTAAAATATCATTTAAAACTTCTAATTTTTGATTAAAAGTCCTCACTTCCTTAGGCCTCTTTATCTTTTCTATATTTCCATCACTGTCATTAATAGTTGGCCTTCTTTTACCAAGAAAATATTTTTTAATCACTTCATGAATCAAGGAGCAGGAAACAACAAACTGCTTTGAGATATGGTTGCTAGTGGTCTACTAGGTTCACTCATTGTTACCTAACTCTCTTCCGTGTTACTGGTCATTTATTTTTCATGATTAAAATTTATGCGTCGGCAAGTTAACATTTACCATGTATGTCATGGACTTTCAGGGTTTATAATGAAAAGTCAAGTCTGTGATTATTAAATTCATGAATGCTAGGTTGGTATAATATAGAAGTTGATTCTGTTACTAGCTCTAGGTAGTAAATGCTGTAATAATAATAATCCTTTATTTCTCTGTGTCAGTTTTTCTTTATAAATTTTATGCTCATTATATCAAGAAGATTTTTTTATTGTTTTGTTTTGTTTTTTATTTATTAATGAGAGACACAGAGAGAGAAAGAGAGAGAGAGAGGCAGAGACACAGGGAGAGGGAGAAGCAGGCTCCATGCAGGGAGCCTGATGTGGGACTCGATCCGGGGTCTTCAGGATCAGGCCCTGAGCTGAAGGCGGCACTAAACCACTGAGCCACCTGAGCTGCCCAAGAAGATGTTATATTGCCAAATGTATTTATCAATAGTATTATCTCTAGTTAGTTGTAGTTGAAATTGCTATATTTCCTCTGATTAGTTTTTTTCTGCCTTCCTTTTGGGAAAGGTAAGATATTTCCCCCCATTTTTTATTATGGAGAGTTTTAAACATATATCAAAGTAGAGAGACTAGAAGAATGACCTCATGTTGCCATGACCCAGCTTCCATAGTTAACCATTGGCCAATCTGTTTACTTATACAACCTCCCATAATTATTTTAAAGCAAATCTTAGGTATTATATTACCTCGTTGGCCAGTAACTACATATATATTACCAAAACACAAGTTCTGTTTCCTTCCCTCGCCTTTTTAGATATAACCACAATTCCACTATTATGCCTAAACATTTTTAACAAACTTGCTTAATATCATCAAATAGCTCATCAGGATTCGGATTTCCCAGTTTGAGTTATAATTGTTTTTATACAGTCGGTTTGTTAGAATTAGGTTCTAAATAAGGTTCATACACTGTATTTGGTTGATACATCTCTTAAGTCTCTCTAATCTGTCATAGTTCCACCTGCCTTTTATCTTCCCTTACCATTTATTAAACCTAGTTATTCTGTAGAATTTTCCACTTCCTGAATTTTGTTATATTTCTGTGGTAGTGTTGAATATGTTCATTTATCCCTTTTTATTTCCTGGTAGTTAGATCTAGAAGCTTGCACAGATACAGCTTGACTTTTTTATTTTTATTTTGGCCATTTCATAAGTGGTATTGTGTACATCCATCAGAAGATACATCATGTCTATCTATTTCTCTTTGTGATGTTAAAATTAATTAGTTGATAAAGGCATCATTAGCCTGATTTTTTTTTTAAGATTTTATTTATTTATTCATGACAGAGAGAGAGAGAGAGAAAGAGTGACAGAGAGAGAGAGGCAGAAGGAGAAGCAGGCTCCGTGCAAGGAGCCTGACGTGGGACTTGATCCTGAGTCTCCAGGATCACACCCCGGGCTGAAGGCAGCCCTAAATCGCTGGGCCACCAGGGCTGCCCTAGACTGATTATTCATTGTAAAATTCTCCATCAGCCTTACACAAGAGTTTTAGCAATGTTTGATAACTGCTGAGATCCCCTGTTTTATTGTAGGTTGCCAGATGGTAATACTCTCATTCTGTCATTTTTTTATTATTAACTAAAATTTTTCTATAAAGGACTTTATCTTATCAAGTATTTATTATTACCTTGAAAGCTCTTTCTACAGGATAAATTATTCTTTCTCTTTATCAGCTTTTAGAAAAAAGAGTTCCCCCTTAAACATTAGTAAAGTTCATTTTATTTATTTTTTATTTTTTTTATTTTTATTTTTTTAGTAAAGTTCATTTTAATGGCTTTCCACAGAATCAGAAACTTGATATGGTTTGTTTTAGTTTTTAATCCACACAGTTAAAAACATTATTACTATTCAGTGTTTTATATTTTTAAAACTTTTTTTAAAAGGTTTTATTTATTTATTCATGAGAGACACAGAAGCAGGCTCCATGCAGGGAGCCCCATGTGGGACTCTATCCTGGGACCGTGGGATCACGCCCTGAGCCAAAGGCAGATGTTCAACTGCTGAGCCACCCAGGCATCCCAAGTATCTTTAAAACTTAAAACATTGGAGGTGGGTCCTTGGAGTCACCAAACTCAACTACCTTAAGCACTGAACCAAAGTTCTGCAACAGAAATGCTCATTTCTGCCACATGAGTCCCGTGAAAACAGCTGAGACTTTTCAGAATTATTTTCTGGTTCAAAATTCAGCCTTATTTCAATTTCTCTAGCAGTGCTTTGCCTCTTACTGTCATTTTCCCTGATTACAACAAATTAAATGACATATAGAAAATAGTTTTAAGGGACACCTGGGTGGCTCAATGGATGAAAATCTGCCTTCGGCTTAGGGCCTGATCCCAGAGTTCCAGGATCGAGTCCCGCATTGGGCTCCCTGCATGGAGCCTGCTTCTACCTCTGCCTGTGTCTCTGCCTCTCTCTCTGTGTGTCTCATGAATAAATAAATAAATAAATAATCTTAAAAAAAATAGTTTTAGCTAATAGAATTGGAAAGATTCATGTTGTTATGTATTGGACTTCTTGGCTACAGTCTCTCTTTGTTTTATTGTATATAGTGTATTTGCATAAAAGGAAGATCTTTTTTTGTCCTTACAGATTATTCATCTACTCTAGGGGTTGACATTTACTTGACACCCTAATCTGGTGTTTCGATGTCTCAATCCTCTTTGCTGCATTAATTGAGAGGATGACATGGATGAAAAATAAGCAATAGGAACTGATGAATCCCCAAGGACCAGTGATCCTGTTTTCATGCAAATATCTGCACTGATAAAGATGATGGAAAGAAAAAAAATGCAAAGAATATTTGTCCTCAAAACATGATTGTTTGTCACTTCCCTGGAGCATTGTTATATGTTAGTATTGAAATAATGTGTACCTTCTAGAGCTGATAGTAACTAGATTGTGTCTTTTGGAAGATGAACCAGGCCCTTTGATTTGATACATGATTATGTCTCAACCCTGTTGGTGTGGATATTTTGGAGTGCAGTGATTTTTTTTTTTTTGGTATAGGCATTTATATATAGCTTGTCATGATTGGGGTCCCTTGGCTTGATTTGAGCAGTTAGTTAATGTGAAGTTCCCATGAAATATGAAAAATTATAAACTGCCTTATCATATAAAGAATTTCATTTCTGTAATTTCTGAGTTTAGTGTCCTTCCTGTTTTGCCAGAACTATTGCAGTCTCTAACCGGTCTCCCTGCTTCTCAACAACCCCATTCCAGGCCATCTTGTTTATCCTCAGATTAATCTTTCTAAAGTATCATTTGCTTTTTTTGTCCTTTGCTCATAAGTCATTAGTAGTACTTTACAGACCATGCGATCAAATTCATATTCTAGCATGGCATTCAAAATCCTCTTCCCTCTAGACCTAGTTTAGTGACTAGTTTTATTACTTCTCTCCTTAAAAAACACCATGTACCGTTCCCATTTGAGATATTCACTTTTCCGGGACCCCTGAGTGGCTCAGCAGTTGGGTGCCTGCCTTGGGCTCAGGTCATGATCCCAGGGTCCGGGATTGGGTCCCACATAGGGCTTCCTGTGGGGAGCCTGCTTCTCCCGCTGCCTATGTCTCTGCCTCTCTCTCTCTCTCTCTGCCTCTCTCTCTCTCTCTCTCTCGAATAAGTAAATAAACCTTAAAATAAAGAAAAATATTTACTTTTCCTGTAACACTTGCCCATCTTAATTCCATACATGCTATTCTTTTTTCAGAAAGCTCTCCCTGACCTATATCTAATATTAGAACTTCTATTCTTCCTTCGCTCTTTAGTCTCAGATTTACCTCTTTTACCAGTCTTTCCTTTTCATTCCTTATCTGGAAAGTGAGCTCTCCTTCCTGGCCTCCCACATTGCTCCTAGAGCAGTGTATTTATTTGTATGGCACTGCTACCATTCTGGGAGATTTTTTGGTACATGTCTTATCCATTGATTGATTGTAACTCTTTCAGGTAAGAATCATACTTTGGACTGTATTTCTAATCCATAGAGTACCTGGCATGTCGTAAATGTACAAGTACGTATTTGCTGATTGAATTAATGATCAACTGCTGATGACTTTGGGTGAAATGATAGACTTTTTCTAATGAAATCCATGGACAAAACTGAAAAGGTGGGATCCCTGGGTGGCGCAGCGGTTTGGCGCCTGCCTTTGGCCCACGGCGCGATCCTGGAGACCCAGGATCGAATCCCACATCGGGCTCCTGGTGCATGGAGCCTGCTTCTCACTCTGCCTGTGTCTCTGCCTCTCTCTCTCTCTCTCTCTCTCTCTCTCTCTCTCTGTGTGTGTGACTATCATAAATAAATAAAAATTTAAAAAAAAAACTGAAAAGGTGAAAGTTTCTGGAAATCGTTCTTTTTTCTAGATAGTTTTAGTGATGAGAAGTAACATTTGTAATGTCTGGAATTTTTCCTCTAATGGCTAGAATGATCAACCACACATAGTAAAGATAAGAATGAAGCTTATTGGGCAGCCCCGGTGGCGCAGCAGTTTAGCGCTGCCTGCAGCCCAGGGTGTGATCCTGGAGACCTGGGATCGAGTCCCACATCGGGCTTCCTGTATGGAGCCTGCTTCTCTCTCTGCCTGTGTCTCTGCCTCTCTCTCGCTCTCTCTGAATGAATAAATAAATAAATCTAAAAAAAAAAAAAAAGAATGAAGCTTATTGATGATGGTTTGATTTTATCTTCTACTTGAACATTATTCCATCATTGTTATGACCTGGACATGATCTTGATTTATTTAGTCTTTTCAACAGTCCATTGGTTGCTTTATTCCTAAGACCAGTAAAACTAGAGGTGCCTGGCTAGCTCAGTCAATAAAGGATGTGACTGTTGATCTCAGGGTTGTAAATTTGAGCGCCATATTAGGTGTAGAGATTACTTAAAAATAAAATCTAAAAAAAAAAAAAAAAAACCCAATGGAACTATCATGAATCCATTGAACACTGACTCTCAACACCTTTTGCCCTTTAAAAAGATGTTCCCTCTTGTCTCTGAAAGCTAGAAACCATTTAGTAGCCCATGCAGATAAGCTAAGTAATGACTATGTTCAAGATTTTTTTAAAGATTTTTTTAAATTTATTTATTCGTGAGAGACACAGACAGAGAGGCAGAGACATAGGCAGAGGGAGAAGCAGAAACAGGCTCCCTGTGGGGAGCCTGATGCGAGACTCAATCGCAAGACCCCAGGACCACAACTGGAGCCAAAGGCAGATAGATGCTCGCCACTGAGCCACCCAGGCGTCCCTATATTCAAGATATTTTAAAATAGAATGTGAAAATTGGGAAAGCAGAGGATCGTGCCATTTGAAACTAGGTCTAAAGTACATCTGATGATGTACTTGTTCTGTTTCTTTTTTTAATAGCAGCTTAGTTGAAATATAATTCACCCACCCTACAATTTACCTATTTATAGTGTGATGCTATTAAGTAGCTTTTAATATATTTAGAGTTGTACAGCTATCACCACAATTGTAGAACAATTTTTATCTCCCAAAAAAGAAACACTAGACCCATTAACAGTCATTCCTTATTTGCCCCCTAAGCCCATGGGTCTAGACCGCCACTAATCTGTCTTTATGAATTTATCTATTTTTGACGTTTTGTATTGGTGGGATCATACAGTATGTGGTCTTTGTGACTTGTTTCTTTCACTTAACATAATGTTTTCAAGTTTATATTAGAATGTATTTAACTTCTTTTTATGGCCAAATAATATTCTATTGTGTATTTATCCACCAATTATCTGCATTATACTTATCCCCCAGTTGATGGACTTTTGGATTTTTTCTGTTTGGCTAGTATGAATAAGGCTGCTATAAACATTAACTTACAAGTTTTTGTATGGATTTACCTTTCCATTCTCTTGGGCTTATAACCAGAGGTGGAATTCCTGGGTCATATGATAACTCTGTATCTGACTTTTTGAGGTACTGTCAGACTATCTTCCATACTGGCTGCACCATTTTACATTCTCACCAATAGTATATGAGGATTCCAATTTCTCCATATCCTTGCCAATACTCGTTTTTTGTTTTCAAAAAGTTATCATTCATCCTAGTGGATATGAAGTGGTATCTTATTGTTTAGATTTACATTTGACTAATAACTAGTGATACCGAGCATGCTTTCCTGTATTTATTGGCCAGTTGTATATTTTCTTTGGAGAACTGTTTAGACCCTTTACCAATTTTTAAGTTGGAGTATTTGGGCATTTATTATTGAGTTATAAGAGTTCTTTATATAGTCTATAACAGGTCACTTACATATATGATTTGCAGAAGTTTTCTCCCATTTTGTAGGTTGTCTTATTACTTTCTTGGTGATGTCCTTTGAAGCAGAAACTTTAAAATTTTTAAGTCTGATTTCTCTATTTTTGTTGTTGCTTCTATTTTGGTTTCATGCCTAAGAAACCATTGCCTAATCCAGTGTCCCAAAGATTTATGCCTGTGTTTTCTTCTAAGAGTTTTATAGTTTTAACTCTTACACTTAGGTCTTCGCTCATTTTAAGTGAATTTTTATGTGTTTTTGAGGCAAGAATCCAAATCCATTGTTTTGCATGTGGATAGCCAGTTGTTTCAAACATTGTTTGAAAAGACTGTTCTTTTCCTGTTAATTGTCTTGGCATTTTTGTTAAAAATCAATTGACCATTAATGTGAGGGTTTATTTCTAGATTCTCAAATCTGCTTCATTGATCTATATATGTCTATCCTTATGCCTCTAGCTCACTGTTTTGATTGCTGTAGGTTTGTAGTAAGTTTTGAAATTGGGCTGTATGAGTTTTCCAATTTTGTTCTTTTTCAAGATTGTTTTGGCTACTCTGGGGCTCTTGAATTTCCATAGGAATTTTAACTTGTCAGTTGTTGCAAAGAAGTCAGTTGGGATTTTGATAGAGATTGCATTGAATCTTTAGATCATTTTGGGGAATATTCCCATCTTAATATTAAAATGATTGCATTGAATCTTTAGATCATTTTGGGGAATATTCCCATCTTAATATTAAAATGATTCATGAATGTAGTATGTCTTTCTATTTACTTGTTTTTAATTTCTTTCAGTATTTCATAGTTTTCAAAGTATAAGTTTTACATTTTGTTAAATTCCCAAGTATTTTATTTTTTGATGTTGTAAATGTTATTGTCTTTTTAATTTCATTTTCAATTTGTTTACTGATGCTTTATTTTTCCCCCCAAGTTTTTATTTAAATTCCAGTTGGTTAACATACAGTGCAATATTAGTTTCAGGTGTAGAATTTAGTGGTTCATCACTTACATAAAATACCTGGTGTTCATCACAACTGCCCTCCTTAATCCCCATTAGCTCTTTAACATCTCCCCCACCATGCTCCTCAAGTAACCATCAGTTGGTTCTCTATAGTTAAGAGTCTGTTACTTGGTTTGCCTCTCTTTCCCCGTCTCCCCCACACCATGTTCATTTGTTTCTTAAGTTCATTGGTACTTTAGAGAAATGCAGTTGACCTTTGAATAATGGGGCTTGAGGTGCCAAACCTCTGTCCAGTTGAAAATCTGTGTAAACCATGTTCAAGGATCAATGTACAATTAACTTCTGTATGTTGATCTTATATCCTACAACTTCACTGAACCATTTATTAGTTCTAATAGAGTTTTAGTAGACTACTTAAGACTTTCTATATTCAGGGGCACCTGAGTGGCTCAGTCAGTTAAGCATCTGACTCTTGATATCAGCTCAGGTCTTGATCTCAGGGTTGTGGGTTCAAGCCCCATGTTGGGTTCCATGCTGGACATGGAGCTTACTTAAAAATATAGGGGACGCCTGGGTGGCTCAGCAGTGAGTGCCTGCCTTCAGCTCAGGGCATGATCCTGGAGTCCCGGGATTGAGTCCCACATGGGGCTCCCTGCATGGAGCCTGCTTCTCCCTCTGCTTGTGTCTCTGCCTCTCTCTGTGTCTTTCATGAATGAATAAATAAAATCTTGAAATATATATGTATTTTTTTCCTATATACAGAATCGTATCATTTGCAGATATAGTTTTACTTTTTATTTCTTTTTTTTAAGACTTTATTTATTTATTTATTTGAGACACAGAGAAACAGACATGGGCAGAGGAAGAAGCAGGCTCCATGCAGGGAGCCCGACACGGGACTCGATCCCGGGACCCTAGGATCACACCCTGGGCTGAAGGTGGCGTTAAAACCACTGAGCCACCCAGAGATCCCCTACTTTTTTTATTTCTGATCTGGATGTCTTTTATTTCATGGTCTTAACTTAATTGGCCTGGCTAGAAATTCTAGTACAGGATTGAATAGAAGTGGCAGAAGTGGACGTCCTTGTCTTCTTCCTGACTTTTGGGATAAAAGCAGTAAGTATGATATTAGTTGTGGGCTTTTTATAGATGTCCTTTGTCAGGTTGAGGAAATTACCCCTTCTTTTTTTGTGGAGTGTTTTTATCATGAAAAGGTGTTGAATTTGATGAAGTTCTTGATTACACTTTACCTTATATTACAAAATAAATGAAAATCTCAATTTATACTCATTTAGTTGGTCTGAGTAGAAACTTACTTAATGTTATAAAGAAAAGATAGGCTAAACAGTTATTAATGTAAATAATTTCGCAATGAGCATATCACCCTCTAAGACTAGCTTTACGAAATTTAGCTTTTGTTTTGTTTTTTTGGTTTTTAAAAAGATTATTTATTCATGGGAGACACAGAGAGAGAGGCAGAGACACCGGCCGAGGGAGAAGGATCCAACTCCAGGACCCTGGGATCACGACCTGAGCCAAAGGCAGACGCCCAACCACTGAGCCACCCAGGCATCCCAAATTCAGCTTACTTTGATATAAGTTGTTGTTTCTGCTAATTTATAACCTAATCCTGTATGTTCATTTAGAAGTCTCAATGGGACTGTTATTCGGCTAAATTTAATCACTTACTTTTTTTTAATCACTACTTTTTTTAAAAGCAACATTTTATTGTAAAAAAAACAGACTTCCCCATTCCTGGTATTTCATCCCATCAATCTACATTGATGAAGTTGTCTAATACCAGAAACTATTTGGTACAACTTTCTTAAGAGGTGGTACCAAAGAAAAACTTCCAAGTTAGCCTGTGGTATAGTAGACTTCTCTACCCTCTAGGCATATAATTTTTTGAAAAAAATGACCATTTATATCTAGAAATTGTTTCCCATCTAGATAAAATTCTGAAGAACAGTTAGCTCTAGTCTTTAGATTTTTTATATTAATCTGCGAAGGAAGAGAAGGAGAGAAAAACTGGGACTCTTGCAGCCTGGATATTCTTCTCTGTGGCCTGACCGCAGATTTGTCTGACTTAACTTTGTAAGGCCTGTAGGGTCTCCCTCTATAATAGAGGTTAAATTAACTTCAGTTGATTGATTGAGGAGGAAAATCATCTAGCCTTTAACCTCTAGATGGCAGCATGAGTCTTACTGTGCTACCAGCTTTTCCTTGACCATTTCTCTTGAACTGGGTTTCTGATTTAGGTAAGACATTCTTGTGACTTTACCAGACTATTTGCCTAACTTTGTTGATGCCTTTCTTGATTTTTTTAGATTTTTGTTTTTCCTTTTCATCCAGTTTTTAAATCCCTTTTCAAAGCAATATATATTTCTGATGCTCAGAGTCCTTTAGTTTCTCTATTGTCAGAAAAAATATTTTGCTTTTTTTTTTTTAAGATTTTATTTATTCATGAGAGAGGCGGAGACGTAGGCAGAGGGAGAAGCAGGCTCCATGCAGGGAGCCCCATGTGGGACTCAATCCCGGGACTGCCGGATCACACCCTGAACCAAAGGCAGGTGCCTAACCGCTGAGCCACCCAGGCATCCCAACATTTTGCTTTTGATTAAAGAGATTGGTAGAAAAAATTCTAAAAATGTGGTAGTTTAATTCAATAGCTTCTGTACCTGGATATAAGCCCTCTCAGAATGGGCTCAGTTCTCATCTTGGCTTATCTTGTTCTATCCTTTGAGTCTGTAGGTTACCGTGTGAGATTAGACACTGCCTTATTAAGCTAAGGCAAGAATGTTGGCTAAAATTGATGAAATAAACTTGGATTCATTAGTCGTTCTTCAAGAAGAATTTAAGTGTTTTAAAATAAAACTTGCAAATAGCCATTTTGAATGATGAGGAATAGGAAAAGAATGAAGTATTCAGTTCAGCAACTGAGTGCCGACCTCGTGCAAGGCTCTGCAGGGGAATATGAAGATGAATAAGACATAATTACTGTCCTTGTGCAGATTAAAATCCAGTAGGAAAGGGAAATAAGACAATTAAGTAAATGATTCTTAATAGAAAGTAGAGGAGGTGAGCTCCATAAGTGTTTGAAGACCTGTGGGGTGGGGGAGAAGAGAGTAATTACATTAGATTGCTATAGGAATGGCAGGTGTGTTTGATTTTGAATGTCAATATGGATTGATTAGTAAGGATTGTATAGGGCCATTGAATTGAGGATTTGAGAAGGAGCCTGGATTCAGAGAAGTCAGTTAGTGTTGTCTGCTGTGGACAAGAGGAAGGGATGTGGTAGTATTTGCTATATCTGGATCAGTGAAAATAGACATTAAAGAACACATACGAGCTTGTTAGGTGGGAGTGGGAAGGGACCATATTCCAGGTGGAGTGAATATTCAGAGCAAAACAGAGTTTGAAGGAATACCTGTGCTCAAGGAATGGGTGAGGGTGATCTGATGCTTAAAGAGCCCAGGTTACATCAAGGTCCATAAGGACTAAGACAAGGAAGGAGACAGGGACTGGATTAAGGAGAGCCTTCAATACTAGGGGATGAGGAGTTAAAGGTAGCAGAAGCACGTGAAATTTTTAAGGTATTTTAACAGCTATAACATGAACTGTGCGTTCAGTATAGATGATTTATAGTGACACTCACTAAAAGAGACCTTATCGGGATCCCTGGGTGGCGCAGCGGTTTAGCGCCTGCCTTTGGCCCAGGGCGCAATCCTGGAGACCCAGGATCGAATCCCACGTCGGGCTCCCGGTGCATGGAGCCTGCTTCTCCCTCTGCCTATGTCTCTGCCTCTCTCTCTCTCTCTCTCTCATAAATAAAAATAAAATAAAATAAAAAAATAAGAGACCTTATCATAAGGTAAAGATGAGAAAGTAAAAACTATATAGCCTTAACACTAAGAAATAACCATTGTTAATATTAGATGTGTTTTTTGCCCCACTGTTTTCCCTTTCTGCTTGTGTTCATACACAGGCATGCTTTTTAAATAACCGAGGCTAGTTATATGTATATGGTTTTAGCCTGTGCATTTTTTTCATTTATTTCGTCTTAAGTATTTTTCTGTGTCAAAAATTCTACCATTGAAGATTTCTGAGTAGGGAAGTCACGTGGTTAGGAGCTGTTGGTGCATAGGATGGAATGTAATGGTAGAGCCAGGAGGCTGGAAGGTATTATGGGAGTCCAGCAAGAAGAGTTGAGGGCTTGAATGAATGGTGCAGTGAGAATGGAAAGAAATGCACTGACAGAAGATGTTTCAGCTCTGTCATTTCCAGAACTAGGTAACTGTCTGGATGGATGGATCGAAGGGATAAAGCTGAAATTAGAGTCTACCATGATGCTTTGAACCTAACTAATTACAGGGACTTCAGAAGAAGGAGAGAGATCCAGTTAAAGAAAAACATCACATAACTCTTCTATACATTTCTTAGGAGGCAGGCACCTTGATTTTTTAAGAAATAAGTAAAAGCCATTTGTTCTTAGGTGGATGTTACTAATAGAGTGACAGCAATACTCTAGTTTGGGCAACAGGTAATGTTTTGGATAGATATTTTTCTGTCAGGGAGATAAACATGTGTAACAGAATATCCATAACTTCAGAAATGGATTTGTGGAGTCCCTCTACAGTACTCTTTGGCAGATCAGTAGGCCTTTCAGTTGAATAAATTACTTTGTATAGTTTTCTTCCATGGTAGTGATATTTTATTCACTTAGCTTACCTATATTCAGGAAATTGGTATGGTCTTTATATATAGTTGATATCCAAATCTTTATTAACTGGAAAAAATTTTCAGAAGTATAAATTTGAAATAATGTGGTAACTACACTTACATGGTGAGCATTGTATAATGTATAGAATTGTCAAGTCACTGTGTACACCTGCAAATAATATAACATTGTATGTCAACTATACTTCAAAAATAAATAAAGAATATGTTTAAAATAACGCAATTGGCCCCAAATACTTGATATTGATACATCTGTTAATTAACAGCTATATTTGGAGTATATCAGCAAAAGGGTCAGTTCCTCCCAGGAGTGAAGACAACATTTTACATGTAGCTAGAGATTTGTGAGATCTCTGACAGAGAGGAAATCTCTGCCAACAAATTGTCTTCTAGAAAGGCATTTCCTACTGCTACATTCTTATGAACACCAAGCATTATAATTTTAAAGTCATTGCTAACTTGGTAGGCAAAACATTAATATCTTGTTTTAATATTTATTTTTTCAGTTGTGAGGATGAACTTTTTTTTTTAATGTTTCTTAATTATATCTGTTGACAGGGAAATTCAAGAAGGGGTATGTATTTAAATTATTTTAACCTGAAAAATAAAGCCAGGGAACTTGATGCAAAAGCACCTTAAGGACAGTGTTTAATCTGCACTACTCAAATACCAAATGAAATTTATCTTTTGTTTTCTTTGTTTCGGACATTGCCATACCATTTCACCATAGTTATTAGCATGGGATCCTATTTAGGTAGTAATACAGTATAAAATCTAGAAATCCCACTTTGGAAGGATAAAGGTTATTCCTCATAATTAGAAATTGTCAGTTTAGCCTTAAGTATTTTGTTTTTAAAAATGTATTATGATAATGGGAAATAAAACATGCCATTATTTCTCATTTTTCTCTTGGTTAACAAATTAGGATACACAAAGCCTCAAATTACCTTTAAGGCTTATAAGCATTCATATATTTTATCCATTAGTCAAGTTGTTTCATAAACCCAACATTGCCTCTGAAATGGCTTTATGCACAAAGAGGATTTTACCATAAAATGCTTGTGATGTTCTATTCTCTTCTGATTTGGGGTGGGGGGTTGGGGAACACAAAGATAGAGGAAAGTAAGTGGGGCATACATTAATTTGGATGGGGTTGGTTTCAAAGTAGCATTCTGTTTAATTGTAGAAAATACATAGGGAGGATGTACATACTGAAACAATTTAAAGTTCAACACTAGGGGAATATCCAAGTTAATTATAGTACCGTCCACACAGGAGAAGACAGTGTAGCCATAAAAATGTTAAAGCAGGGATCCCTGGGTGGCGCAGCGGTTTGGCGCCTGCCTTTGACCCAGGGCGCGATCCTGGAGACCCAGGATCGAATCCCACATCAGGCTCCCGGTGCATGGAGCCTGCTTCTCCCTCTGCCTGTGTCTCTGCCTCTCTCTCTCTCATTCTGTGTGACTATCATAAATAAAAAAAAAAAAAAAGTTAAAGCATTAAGGAGAACTTAATGACAGAAAACTGCTGATTATATGTAAGGATAATTGCAAGTGAAAAAATTATAATGCACAACACAAAATCAAGTTGTTTTTTTTTCTTTTTGGTTTTGTTTTTTGGTAGTGTGGACATAGACAAATGATGGGAAGGAAATACAGTAATATGTTTTTGGTTTGTTTTTCTGCCCTAGAGGAAGAGACATTTATTCTGCCCTATAAGCACCCAAAATGCACAAATATTTTAATGCCTATCTCGTGATTTTTTTTGTTCTTTAAAATTTTCTGAATTTTCCTTACTGCCCACAGTGATCCCATTCTATTTTTGGATAGAGAAACTAAAGAAATAGAGAAAAATTGTATACCATTCTAGAAACAAAATTATAGTTACATGAAAGATCTATCTCCTGATATCCTGTGCAGTTAAAATTTTAAACTCTTTTACCAACTGTTTCTAATAAATAAAAATGACTAGATCCATTAACAATAATTGATCACTTTAAGCAAGTGATGAATAGCTAGGGGAGAGTTGTGATACTTCATTTCCCATCCTTAGCACGTTCTTCCAGAAGTAGAAATTTGGGAATAAAAGGAGTGGTAGCCTCTTGGGTCAAGGGCAAAAGATGGCTTAGTTGGTGAAAGAGGATCTTTTCATAAGCAAACATTGGCCAAGATTTTGTCCAGCTTTGTTCTTTCAGCTTTTCTCACCTGTAGTTGGAGAACAATACTTTTAGTTTAAACTGTTGAGTAGGGGATCCCTGGGTGGCGCAGTGGTTTAGCGCCTGCCTTTGGCCCAGGGCGTGATGCTGGAGACCCGGGATCGAATCCCACGTCGGGCTCCCGGTGCATGGAGCCTGCTTCTCCCTCTGCCTATGTCTCTGCCTCTCTCTCTCTCTCACTGTGTGCCTATCATAAATAAATAAAATAAAAAAAAATTAAACTCTTTAGTAGGAGTAAAGAACTGTTTGAATGTATGAAATTGCAGCTCTTTGGTTGGGAAGTAAAATGAGACCTCAGATTCAGGATACAAAAATATTCCACTGTGACATCATTTTTTTTGTTATCTAATAAACTTTCTAAAATGGAAGTATAATATATATAATGAAAAGTAAATTATAATTTACGGCTTAATGAATTTTCGGAAAATTAGTACTTCCCTGTGACCATGATCCAGACCAGACGAAGATAACCTTTCGAATATAAAGCCACCTTCATGCTTTTCTCAGTGACTATCTGCCCCTTCCCCTAAAGCAAGCACTATTGTGACATATCATGAAAGAATTTTGTTTGTTTTTGAACTTTATGTAAATGGAATCACAAGTTACATACTCTTTTGTGTCTGGCCTCTTTTGTTCAACATTTTGATTATGATATCCATTGTCTTTAGTGGTCATTTGTTTCTTTCCATCACTGTGTGTGGTATGCTGTTGCAAGAACACAATACAATTTTTTTCATTCTGCCAATCATGAACATTTGAATTGTTTCCAGCTTTTGGTAATTATAAATAAATACTCTGAGCATTGGTAGTATATGTCTTTTTTTGGTATATGCATTTTTGTTGTATATATAACTAGAATTGTTGGGTTATGTCTATATATAATAGATGCTGCTTCCAAACAGTTTTCCAAAGTGGTTATACCAATTTATAAGCCCTTTGGCAATTTCAGTTCCTCCAAGTCCTTCCTGGGAGACTTTTAAATTCTAATCATTCTGATAATTATAATGGTACCTCAATGTAGTTTTAATTTCCATTTCTTAATTATTAATGAGGTTGAGCACTTTTTCATATGTTCATTGGCCATTTGGATAACATCTTTTGTGAAGTGTTTATCATTATCATACCTCTTGCCCATCTTTAAAATTGGATTGTCAATCTTTTAAAAATTGATTTGCAAGTAATATTGACATATTCCAGATAATGCATTCCTTGTCAGTTACATAAATTGCAAATATCTTATCCCTCTCTATGGCTTGCCTTTTGATTTTCTTAATGGCATATTCTAATGAGCCAAAGTTTGGGGTTTTTTTCTCCCAGCTTTATGTTTTGTCAGGTTTCAAATCTCTTTTAAATGTTTTAAGAACAGTACAATACTTATATACCCTTCACCTGTTCACCAGTTGTTAACATTTGTTACAGTTGCTTTATCTTTCCACATATAATTTTAAGTTTATTGTTTTATTCTTGAACTATTTGAGAGCTAGCTGCAGAAACCATGACACTTCATAAATACTTAAGCATAATTTTTAAAGAGTGAGGACATTCTCCTACATATCTACAGTATAATTTTAACACACTCAAATTTACCATGATACAATATAATTGACATACAATCCTTATTCAGATTTCTCCTATTTATTTATTTATTTATTTATTTATTTAAAGATTTTACTTATTTATTTATGAAAGACACACAGAAAGAGAGAGAGAGAGGCAGAGAGAGAAACAGAAGCAGGCGCCATGCCAGGAACCTGATATGGGACTCGATCCCGCGACTCCACGATCACGCCCTGAGCCAAAGGCAGGTGCTAAATCACTGAGCCACCCAGGGATCCCCAGATTTCTCCAATTTAAACACAAATTTTGAATTTTAGTATAGTTCATTTTTGGAGTATTTTCACTTTTTGTTAATGCCACCCCTGTCATTTTAGCGTAGGTTATGATAATGTTAAAGCTGTAGTATCTTAGAAATGAATATTAAATTACTAGATATGTGACTTGGGCTGGCTGAATTCTTTTCTTCCCCTACTTCTCCCTCATGGGGATATCAGAATATCATTATTGGTTACATAATAGAAAAAACTCAAGTGGACAAAGTGAAAGTGTGTTTTCTTACTGGTTTCCTGATTTGATATGTAAGTTTTCTGACAGCCTTACTGAGCAATGCATTTTTAAATGTGTTATCATTTGTCATGTGGAAATCCTTGGAAAACCACTTTCTAAAAAAAAAAAAACAAAAAAATACTTTCTTTCAAAAACCAAAACATCTTTAACTGTTGACTAACTTGGGCACCGTATGACAAAAAAACTTGTATAATGAGCTAATAACTGAGTTGGTGTATATAATTATTTTAGAATTGGAAAGGAAAGAATAAGGAAGATTTTAGTCTCACATTAGTAATTAAAACTTCCATCACTTAATTATAAAAGACATCTTTTCAAATGTGTATGGAAACCATTATGGCTAGTAAGAAATAGAGAGTAAATTTGTAATATAAAATGGAAACAGCAGATCTAAGCAATGGAGGATTATTAGAATAGAAGTTGTTTGGGTGGGATGCGGGATGTGGAAACCACAGGGAATTACACTGGAGCCATTGATTTCAGTTGGATTATTAATGATTTATCTAAGCGCGGTGCTTATAGAACTTACAGTTTGACCCAGAGCAGAAAATCTACCCTGTGCAGTGGATTATTTTTAGAAATAGTGAAGCCTACTAGATAGGTTTCTTTTGAGAAAAAAAAAATAACTTCATGAGGATTGGAACTACGTCTTGTGCAAATGAATCTGTGTCAAATTCCCCAGTCAACTAGAAAGAAAATCCAGTGTGAAGAAGGAAATGCATTGCTGTGAAGATGCCTGAGGAAAAAGAGCTTGTTTGGGCATCTTTGTTGTGAAGGTTTAGGAAATCACTGAAGCACTGTACACAATCTTCAGTGGCTTACTGTCCAGTATAGTTTTTCTTTTTCAGTTCATAAATCTTTTGTAGAAATGAATACATTGTAACTAACATAAAACATGTAAACAATGACATTAAGTCCCTGTTTCTTGGTTCCAAACATATCCCCTGGGAGATTAGTATAATCATTGGCATTTCTGTGGACATTTTGTGAGGTTTGGGTTGTTGTTGTTCCTTTTTTTTTTTTTTTTCCAAAAGATTTATTTGAGAAAGAGCACATGTAGGATGGGTATAGAGAGAAGTTGACTCCGTGCTGAGCAGGGAGCCCAACGCGGGCTCCATCCCAGGATCCTGGGATCATGACCTGAGCTGAAGGCAGACGCTTAACCGACTGAGCCACCCAGGTGCTCTGTGAGGTTTATTTTTAAGAAGAAATTCTTTTTTTTTTTTTTAAGATTTTATATATTTATTCATGAAAGACACACAGAGAGAGGCAGAGACACAGGCAGAAAGAGAAGCAGGCTCCATGTAGGGAGCCTGATGCAGGACTCGATCCCGGGTCTCCAGGATCACACCCTGGGCTGAAGGCAGACGCTCAACTGCTGAGCCACCAGGCAGGATTTCTTAAGAAGAAATCCTTAAGGGGTCAGATCCAAGGAATTATATCTGTATTTGATAGGTTGATAAACTTAAGTTTGTCTGGTTTAAAGAAAGCTTTGTACTAACTTATTGTAGTGAATAGCTCATAGGAATTGCTTTTTCAAAATATAGCTTAAAAAATACCTCTATTGGAGTGCCTCAATGGCTCGGTCGATTAAGCACCTGACTCCTGGTTTCATCTCAGGTCATGATCTTAGGGTCCTGGGATTAACCCCCACATTGGGCTCAGTGCTCAGAACGGAGTCTGCTTGTCTCTCTTCCTCTGCTCCTCTCACTGCCTCTGCCCCTGTCTCTCTCTCTCTCTCTCTCATAAATAATTAAAATCTTAAAAAAAAATAAAAAGTACCTCCATTTGCGGAAACTATGGCTAGTGGAAAAACGTGATGGCCTGAGTACGATACAAGAGAAAGAACATTAGCTTAGAAATAATTAGGTAGGAGCCAGATGATAAATAATGAGGGACGCCTGGGTGACTCAGTGGTTGAGCATCTGCCTTTGGCTCAGGGCCTGATCCCGTGCCTGGATTGAGTCCCACATCGGGCTCCCTGCATGGAGTCTGCTTCTCCCTCTGCCTGTGTCTCTGCCTCTCTCTCTGTCTCTCATGAATAAATAGATAAATCTTTTTAGGAAGGAAGGAAGAAAAAGAAAGAAAAGAAAAGAATGAACAAGTGAGGGCAATATAGTGATGAACGGTTTGGGTTCTGGAGTCATGCAGTTTTATTATGCACCTCAGTCTACCACTTAGGCAAGTTTCTTAACTCTCTAAGTGCTAGTTTCTTTGTGGAATGGAGATAATAACCTTAGAACAGTGGTTCTCAGATTTTTTGGTGTCACTCTTAAAGATTCATGATGACCTGAAAGGCTGCTTGTTTGTATGGGTTATATCTGTCTATATTTACTGTTTCAGAAATTAAAAAGGAGAAAATTTAGAAATATTTATTAATGAATTTTAAAATGGGAACACATCCATTACATAGTAACATAAGTAACATTTTTATGAAGACTAACTTTTCTGAACAAAAAAATATTGACAAGAGTGGCATTTTTTTCAAATTTCTTTACTGTCTGGCCTGATAAAAGACAGCCTGAAAAAGATTTTCATATCTTCTTTTGCTTTCAGTGTTATATCTTCTGTTAGGTAGGCTCTAGAAAACTTCACTGGTCACTTATTAGAGAATGAGTGACAAGGGTGTCTTAGTATTATACATATAGTTTTGGATTCATGGACCCCCTGAAAGATGCTTAGTGATTCTTAGGGGTTTTCTTTTCTTTTTTTTTTATTTTTTTATTTATGATAATCACAGAGAGAGAGAGACAAAGACACAGGCAGAGGGAGAAGCAGGCTCCATGCACCGGGAGCCCGATGTGGGATTCGATCCCGGGTCTCCAGGATCGTGCCCTGGGCCAAAGGCAGGCGCCAAACCGCTGCGCCACCCAGGGATCCCTCTTAGGGGTTTTCTGACCACATTTTGAGAGCTTTTACCTGAGAGTGTTCTTTTTATGATTTGATACAATATAATTTATAAAACTTTAACATAGTGTTGGCACTTCAGTGCTTAAAAACTATTCAACTTTTGTAATCATTATGGGAGCATATGAGAAATTTAAAGCATAGTAGGCATGTAATCATACTTTCTTAAAAATATCACTTTGCTAACATGATAGAAGATGGATTAATAATAAAAAGAATAAGGTGGAGACAGAGAAAGACAAGTTAGTAAGTTCTTCAGTAAGCCAGACCAAAATGATAAGCCCTTGAACTAAGATAGTAGAAGTGGAAATGAAAAATGAAGGATGGATTCTAGAAATCTGGGTAGTAGAATGGAAAGTCTTAGTGACTGGTTGGTTGTATTGGGGCCAGGGAGTTCTGGGCAGTAAGAATGAGGAATCAGGAATGACTCTTAGGGGCACCTATTTGGCTTAGTTGGAAAAGCATGTAACTCTTGATTTCAGTGTTGTGAGTTCAAGCCCCATTTTGGGTGCAGAGATTACTAAAAAAATTAACTTTTTTTTATTTTTTTATTTTTACTTTTATTTATTTATTTATGATAGTCACGGGGGGGGGGGGCAGAGAGAGAAGCAGGCTCCATGCATCGGGAGCCCGACGTGGGATTCGATCCTGGGTCGCCAGGATCGCGCCCTGGGCCAAAGGCAGGCGCCAAACCGCTGCGCCACCCAGGGATCCCCACTAAAAAAATAAACTTAAAAAAATTTTCCTACTTAGAAATCTGGTAATGGAACATTTTAAAAAATAAAAAAGAATGACTCTTAATGTGTATACCTTAAATTTGTACAGAGTTATATGTCACATATATTTAAATTAAAAAAGTCTCTTAGGTTTCTGGCTTGGATTAATATAGGAAGAAGATCACTTTTGAGAAGAGAGATTAAGAATTCAGTTGTAGGTCTATGTGTAAGCAATTTATGTGGATCTGCCCAGGAGATAGTTAAATGTATGGATCTAGTGTACAGGAAATAGTTTTGAACATCATCAGCTTATAGGTTCTAGGTAAAGCCATCAGTGAGAAAGAGAACACCCAGGAAGGATGTGTGACATTAAAACAGAACTCTGATATGGTAGGCAGATTCTGACATGACCTCTCTGATCCCTGCTACTGGAATTAGGCCCTTGCATGATCTTATTCTCTTGAGTGTGGGCTGGGTCTAGTAACTGCAGAAGTGACAAAAAGACCATGACTTCTGTCTTGTTCTCCCTCATCACCCTTTCAGAAAACAAGCTCCCATGTTGTAAGGATAGAGAGAAAAACTGACTTGGGGATTATGAGCCTGGTCATTGGGAACAGACTAGTTCTAATACTTACTTAACTTGACAACTTGTCTCTCTCTGACCTCATTTTCCTTGTGTATAAAATGGAGGTAGTAATAATAATACCTATCTTATTGGGTTGTGGAGAGGATTAAATTGGATGATTATAAAATGCCTAGTATGAATCTTCATAACCTTGGATCTGGCCACAGATTCTTAATATGACACCAAAAAATACAAGCAACAAAATCAAAAATAGATAAATTGGACTCCATTAAAGTTAAAAACATTTGTGCATCAAAGGACATTATCAAGAAAGTGAAGTGACAACCCATAAAACGGGAGAAAACTTGGATTTCATTTATCTGATAAGAGGCCAGTATCTATAATATATAAAAAACTCTAACAACTCAACAACCAAAAGACAACCTAGTTAAAAGATGGGCAAAGGAATTGTGTATCCACAAATGACCAATAAGCACATAAAAAGATGCTGAACATCATTAGTTATCAGGGAAATGCAAAATAGACACAGTGAGATGTTATTTCACACCCACTAAGATGGCTATAATAATAATAGTTTTTTAAAACAGGAAATAACAAGTGTTGACAAGGATATGGTGAAATTAGAGCTCTCATACATTGCTGGTATAAATGTAAAATGTAAAATGATGCGGCCACTGGGGGAAAGTGGTGGTTCCCTAAAGGTTAAACATAGAGTTACCACCAGACCCAACGATTCCACTGTTAGATATACACCCAGAATTGAAAACAGAAACTTAAACAAATATTTGCACATGTATGTTCATATTAGTACTATTCCTGTTAGCTAAACAATGGGGAAAACCCATTGCATTAACGGATATATGAATAAGCAAACTATGGCAAATACATACAATGGAATTTTATTCAGCCATAAAAATGGATGAAGTACTGATACAACATGGATGAATCTCAAAAACATAATACTAATAAAGAAGCCAGACACAAAAATGTCACATATTATACAATTTCACTTATATGAAATATCCTGGGTAATAAACCCATAGAGACAGAGAGCAGATTGGTGGTTGCCAATCAGGAGAAAGGATAGGAGATAGGGTAGAGGGGGAGTGACTGCTTCTAATGAGTAGAGGAATTTCTTTGGGGGTGATGAAGATGTTTTAGAATTTGGTATAAGTGGTGGTTACACAATAGTATATGAATATACTAAATGCCATTGAAATGTACACTTAAAAAATTCACTTCTGTGAGAAAAATGCATAGGATGATGTTTGACACCTAGTTAGCTATCAATAAATATTAGATTTTATTACTGCCTGATACGATTTATCATTTATTACTGCCTGATACCTTTATCATTAATTTAGTGGTGTGACCTTGGGCATCAGTTTCCTTAGTTGAAAAATGAAGTTGTTGTACTAGAAGACTGCTCAGATGCTTACAACATTAAAACTCTATTATTTTAAGACATTGTATTTAATTCATTTTGTGGGGAAAGCTGATTCTTACTCCTCTAGGTTTCTCCTTTACTCTCATGCTACTGTCACACTCTACTGTCAAAACACTTCTGACACCACACATGGGTTTTTTTTTTCCCAGTACCAAGCAATTCTGCGACACCAGCCTGGATGTCCTGCTATTTAACTCAATTCTGACTTGCTGGAGATACTGTTAGATCCCACAGGTTAAGGGCTTAGTGCCACAGGACTCCCCTCCCTCCCACTTCAGATACCTGTTGAAAGTCCAGTTGTTGTCACTTGTGCCTGTGACCTGATCGACTGTAAATTGGATGTTCCCACAAACTCTTCTTGGGTTTGATAAGTTTGCTAGAGCACCTCACAGAACTCAGGAAAAGTTTACTTACTGTTTGCCAGTCTATCATAAAAGAATATGATAAAGAATACAGATGTACATCCAACTGGAAGAGATGTGTAGGGCAAAGTGTGTGGAAAAGGCACAGGGAACACCTGGGTGGCTCAGTGGTTGAGCATCTGCCTTTGGCTCAGGTCATGATCCTGGAGTCCCGGGGTCGAGTCCCGCATTGGGCAGAGGGAGCCTGCTTCTCCCTCTGCCTGTGTCTCTCTGCCTCTCTCTCTGTGTTGTCTCTTATGAATAAATAAATAAAATCTTTAGAAAAAAATAGGTACAGAGCTTCTGTGCCTTCTCCAGATGAGCCACTCTACCAGTATCTCCACTTGTTTACCAGCCCAGAAGCCCCACACCCTGTACTTGGTTAATTTTTATGGAGGTTTTAATCACATAGCCATGATCAGTCAGTAACTGCATTTCCAGCCACTCTCCCCTCCCTGGAGCAAGGAGTGATATGAATGAAAATCCCAAGCTTCCAATCATGGCTTGGTCTTTCTGGCGAGCAGCCCCCATCCAGGAACCCACCACAAGTCACCTCATTAGAACGAAAGACACTACTGTCACCCAGGAGATAGATGCTAAGGGATTTAGCAACTCTGCGTCAGGAACTGGGGTCAAAGATAAATATTAGAACAAAAATTTCTCCTAGGGTTCTTACCAGTTAGGAAATTATGAGAGTTTTTTGGAGCTCTGTGCCAGGAACCAGGGGCAGAGACCAATATATATACTTTTTATTATCTCACATTCATACAGCAAATATTTATTGTGTACTTTCAGGGTACTGTGCTAGGTACCAAGGACTTAGCAGTAAATAAGAGAGATGGTTTCTGCAGTCACAGAGCTAACATTCTCGTAGTAAAGGCATTACACAAATAATTGTTTGCTGATAAATTGTTTTAAGTAGAATGTGGGGCAGAGGTCAAGTGGGCAGTGATCGTTCCCCTGAGAAAAAGATACTTAAGTTTGAAGAATGAATTGGAGTTAATTGAGTGAAAGAAAGGGAAATGAGCTGTCTAGAAGGAGTAGCAATTCTGGTTGTGGGAAGGAATACTAGAATGTCCTTGCCGAACTGAAAGAAGAATAATATGCCTGAAACAGACAGTGACTGCTAAAGTAGACAAAGGCTGGATCATGTAAGACTTCTTATTAAGGGATCCCAGAGTGGCTCAGCGGTTTAGCACCTGCCTTTGGCCCGTGGCACGATCCTGGAGTCCCGGGATCGAGTCCCACTTCGGGCTCCCGGCATGGAGCCTGCTTTTCCCTCCTCCTGTGTCTCTGCCTCTCTCTCTCTCTATGTCTATCATAAATAAATAAATCTTTTTTTTTTAAAAAAAAGACTTCTTATTAAGAAGAAAAATTAAGGATTTTTGGACATTATCCTAAGAACACCAGGAAGTCATTGAAGGACTAAAGGAAGCAATATTCAGCATCTGGCCATGAAGAGAATGGTTTGGAGGGCAGCAAGAGAGGAACTAGGGACACCAAGTAGGAGGTCATTGCAGTAGCCAAGACTGTGATGCCTAGGTAGTGGCCAGGGAGGAAGGTCACTGAATTTGAGGATTTAGGACAAAGTCTTGATTGATTTGCTGTGGGACATGAGAAAGGAGAGGGAGTTATCAACAATGAATCCAGATTTCTCCCCTGATCAAATAAATCAGTGGCATGTAAAGAACATTGGAAGGCCATCTGCTTTTGGCTGAGGTGGAATACAGGGACTAGACTCACTTTTCCACCTGGAACAATTTTTTTAAATGACAAAATCTATGAAACAGTGGTTTCCGAGAGACAAGTAGTGAATGAGATGAGCCTTGTGATCATCCCAGCTTACTGCTTTGAGAGTTTTCAAGCTGTGGTACAGGGAGGGGGACCCCAGGCAGAGATTGACAGACTCCCTGAGGTGAAGAAACAGAGCTAAGAGTTTGGAGAGACCAAGGCAGCTGGTGTTCACAGGACAGAATTCCAAAAAGGAGAAGGCTACACAGAGAGAACCCAGGAGATCTGTAGAGGATTCTCCTGGAGTCTCCAACTGAGTACCAGTCCACCCATTCATGTGAGTAAACTACTGGAGGCTGAAGAGAGTACCATCTGAAGGGATTGGGCGAACAGTGACTGACACCACAGGCCAGTGCTAGTATCTAGTCCCACCAGCCAGACCGGAAAAATCTCGTGATTCATAGGACTCAGAAGGGTTTTGCCTCAATAGTGGTAAATATGTTTGTCAAAACTTCCACACTGTACACTCCAAGTATGTGCAGTTCATATGTGAATTATATCTCCCTACACTTTTTAGAAAGAGCAATGGAGGAGGAACCGATTTGTGAGGAAAAATTATGAGTTTGGTTTTTGACAGGGGTTTGGCTTTGGATATTAATTGGAGACATTGTGTAGGCAGTTGAATGTACGGATGAGTGAGGTAGTTTGAAACGGAGTGAGGAGTGAGTGGAAGATAAGAAATGTAGATAATGCTTACTGAGTTCAGCTGTTAAGAGGGAGAGAGGTGGTTGCTAGAGGGAGAAGTAGAGTCAAAGTGTATTGTTTGCTTTTAGACAATAAATTTGTATGTGTTTAGGGGGCACCTGGGTGGCTCAGTCGTTTGAGCATCTGCCTTTGGCTCAGGTCATGATCCTGGGATCAAGCCCCGAGTCGGGCTCCCTGCTCAATGGGGAGTCTGCTTCTCCCTCTCCCTCTGCCTTGCTTGTGCTTGTGCTCTCTCTCAAAATATTTTTTTTAAAAAAGACTTGTGTATGTTTAAATTCCGGTGGCAAAGATGGGAGACACAGGTGAAGAGGGGTAAAGTATAAGTAAGCTTCCTGAGAAGGGCCAGGGTTTAGAGCACAGGTGTGCTGGCCTCAGGTTGGAAGAGAGGGCTACTGTGTCATAATCAGAGGATGGGGAGAATAGATGATTATGCAGGTCTGTGCATTGATGGAAAGGTGAGAGAGTGCCTGTGTATTACATTACAGTGTTCCCTTTTCTGTGCCTCTGCAATTTAAATTGAATAAACATATCAGCAAATGAAGAGGTAATTAAATATGCTTTTAATGTGGAATGGTAACCAAAATTTCAGCATGATTTAGGAATTAAGATGTTTAATGGGTGACTTAGTCGGCTAAGTGTCAGACTCTTGATTTCTGCTCAGGTCATGATGTCAGAGTTGTGAAATCAAGCCCCATGTTGGGTTCTGCCTCTACACTGAAGGTGGAACCTGCTTAAGATTCTCTCTCTCCCTCATCCCTCTGCCCCTCCCCGCTCTCCTCTCTCTCTCTCTCTTCAAAAAAAAAAAAAAGTTGTTTATTCTTAAGTACACTGGTATCTTCTTTTCCTATCCAGGCCATCCTTCAACAAATAATCAGCCCAGATCCTGTCCCACATTCCAGTGTGCTTTGTTAAGTACCACACTTGTGCTTTTCCTGGGTTCTGGCAATCCTAATATATTCCTAGTGTCAGTTTAGAATTCCTAAATGCAAGAGTGTTTCTAATTGAGATTTGGAGGATAACCAGGAAAAAAAGATTTGTTTGTATTTACAAAGTGACTTAAAAAAATAAATATAGTTTTATGGTCTTAAAGATCTCAGTTTGCAGTTTATTACACTTCTCAAAATAAAATCTATGTGGGGAAAACAGGTTCTAAAATGTAAAAGCCCTGCTGGGTTTTCTTTAGGATAAAAACTGTCCTATAGCATTGTAGAGAGATTAGAAATGGCATGTGTAAAGTGCTTAGCAAAGGTGTAAGTAAACCAAGTACATTGTGATGCTAATCATGTAACTGTATACATGTTAGACATGAGAGACTGTAAGAACAAGAGACACTACTTATCTAACTGAAAATAATTGTTAAAGCCACAGAGGGTTTTGTTTGTAGTGTGTATTTTTTTTAAGATTTTATTTTATTTGTGAGAGAGAGCACTGAAGGGAGGGGCAGAGGGAGAAGGAGAAGCAGACTCCCCTCTGGGCAGGGAGCCCAACCCCAGGACCTTAGGGGAAGGCAGACACTAAACTGGGCCACCCAGACACCCCAGTAATGTATATTTTTAAAAGTTAAATATGAGCTTTATTTTTTTTGCCATTATAAAACAATACATATTCATTATAGAAAACATAAAGAAAGCAAAAATCAAACAAAATCACAGCATCCTAAAATGGTACTCACTTTTAACATTTTAAGTGACCATTCTTCCAAGTCATCCAAACCTCTCTAATCAATATTATACACACGTGCATGTACACACACACACATGTATGCATATAAATATAAATTTTACATGCGTGGCATCATGCTATTCTTGTTCTACAATCTGCTTTTTCAACTTAGTTCATCATGGACATCTTTCAGTGTCTGTAAAAACATAGTAAAATCACTAGTTTTATGACTGTGCAGAATACCATTATATGGTTATATGTCATGTATTTTTTTAATTCTCTCTTAGTGGACATTCAGGTTGTTTCCAGTATTTCACTAAAGTAATTCATGCTGCAATGAGCATCCTTTGCGAGATCAAAGTGAATGGCACATTTAATGTTTTTATACATCTTGTCAAAGTGACCTCCACACATGTCCAAATTATATTTCTGAGATCGGTAAATAAAAGCACTGTATTCCTCCAACTTAGCCAACCCTGGATATTGTTAAACTTTTAATACTTGCCCATTTTTTAAAAAATATTTATTTATTTGAGAGAGAGAGCACACAGAGGAAGAGGGAGAAGCACACTCCCTGCTTGGCAGGGAGCCCAATGCAGGGCTTGATCCCAGGACCCTAGGATCATGACCTGAGCTGAAATCTTAGCCCACTGAGCTGCCCAGGTGCCCCCAGTCCTTGGCCTATTTTATAGAAACACTATGTTTCAGTACTTTTTACGTGCATTTCTTTGATTGCTAATGAAGTTTATTGGCCACATGTTTTCCTTTTATGAATTTCCTATTATCATTGTTGTCTCCTTTTCTGTTGGTTCAGCTTCCCATATTTAAAGGTAAGGAAACTGAGGTCTAAAGAAATGAAGTGACTTTCCCATGGTCAGCCAGTAATTTAGGGACAGAATTGGTAATCATAGCATGCTGGAGCTGGAGGGGGATCTTAGACATCATCGAGTCCCAATCCTCTAATGTTACAGATGCAGAAACAGAGGCCTAAAGATATTAGGTGACTTGACTAAGGACAGCTACACAGCTCATTAATGACAGAACCAGGAATCTGAATCGTGTCTCATGAAGTGGGAAAGGCAAGTAACATTTTTGAGCCTGCTGTGTTTCTTATATGTGTTTTCTCATTTAATTCTCACTATTGTTTTACTATTGTTGATCCTTGAATAATGCAGACATTGCGGCCCTAACCCACCGAGCAGGCAAAAATCCTCATAGAACTTTTGACTTCCCCAAAACTTAATTACTAATAGCCAATTTTTGACCTGAAACCTTACCATAACATTTGATTAGCACATATTTTGTATGTTGCATGAATTAAATACTGTAGTCTTGCAATAAATTAAGCAGAGAAAGGAAAATGTTTTTAATCACACAAGGAAGAGAAAATACATTCACAGTACTGTACTGTATTTGTCAAAAAATATCCACAGGTAAGTGGTCCCATGCAGTTCAAAGGGTCAGCTGTACTCCCATTTGAACAGATGAGGTGACAGAGGTTCATCCGTTGTTCAGAGAGCTTCAGTGATTTGCCCAGTCACACACCTAGTTATTTGTAAATCTGGGCTAGAATTCAAGTCTTCTGATGCTTGATCCAGAAGTATCATTGCCTCTTAGAGTAGTAACAGTAGGTGTTTTTCTTGACTTCACTTAAATGTTCATTTGATAACATATGATTTGCCTCTTGAAAACTTGTAAATAAAATTCTGCCTCTGCTTGACAGTTCTTGTTTGATACTGGACACCAACCAAACATTTAGGAGCATAAGGAACTTTCATTTTAAGCAAAACCAGGTCAGGGGCCCCTGGGTGGTACAGTCCATTAAGCATCTGACTCTTGGGGATCCCTGGGTGGCGCAGCGGTTTGGCGCCTGCCTTTGGCCCAGGGCGCGATCCTGGAGACCCGGGATCGAATCCCACGTCGGGCTCCCGGTACATGGAGCCTGCTTCTCCCTCTGCCTGTGTCTCTGCCTCTCTCTCTCTCTCTGTGACTATCATGAATAAACTAAAAAAAATAAAAAATAAAAAAAAAACATCTGACTCTTGGTTTTGGCTCAGGTCATGATCTCAGTCTTGAGATCAAGCTCCGCCTTGGCTTTGAGCTCAGCAAGGAATTAGCTAAAGTTTCTCTCTCTCTCACCCTGTGCTCCTCCCTACACTCGCTTTCTCTTTCAAATAAATGAATCTTTAAGAAAAATAAGCAAAAACAGATTAAAGACCATGTCTTTGGCTTATGGGTGAATAGATATGAGATCCATGAGCTAGATATAACTTAAGTTTTTGTGGTACAGATGTCTAGGTTGAAACTCTCAGTATTTCCTTAGAACCATTTTTATTCCATAGAGAGTAAAATCTTTAACATATAAAATGAAAATGACATTTGGATTCTCTGAAGTGTAAAATGGACCTGAAATCATCAAGGGGACAATAGGAACAAAATCGAAACCATGTCAATTACATCCTCTAGATCTCAAAAAAAAAAAAAAAGTGCCTGTTAACTTTCATTTCTTGACAGGTCTCAGAATTTCAGAATCATATTAGAGCTAATTTGAAGCTTCATCCTACAGAGATGTACAATTTTGCTGGCACTGTTGGTTTGCCTCAGTTACATAGAAGTTAGTTGGTAAAAATAATGTGTTATGCATTTCTGCTTTCCAAAGAGATCTTGTAAATGTTTGGGTTGATGGTTTTTTTAAACCTGCTAGTTTCATCTAACTAAGTTGGGGAAAATGATAGAGTGTGGCATGTGATAGAATCTTCCTTTTTTTTTTGCCCCTTTACAGAGGATTTTATAGAACAGAGGGGCCAATAATTAACTTAACATGATTCTAGTCTTTAATCATGGGGCTCTGTTAAGTGTCATTATTTAAGAAATAGACATAATTTCTTTGGTATGTTCTGATTTTATTAGAATAAGAATTACACATTAATTAGCACAAAGATTCCGGTAAAATCAAAGGTTTTAGTTTCATTTTGCCTTTTTTTTCCTTTATGTTTTTTGCCTCCCCTCCTGTAGCCTTTGCAACTGGAACAATGTAAAAAATAAAAGTTGAATGGTTTAGGGGCATACCACATTTCAGCTCAGGCTGAGACAGTTACCTAAGAGTAGAGGCTATTAGCTCAGTCCACTCCTGAAAAACAAGTATCACCAGAAGTAATTCTTATTCTAGTATCAGACATAACAGTCCTTTAAAATCTCCTTTGGAATGTTGAAAAGAGATCAAATGAAACCTTCAGAATGGTTATTTATTGGGGAAGAAGAAACCTCCAATTTCGTTCACTCATTGTAGCTCCACTTTCTCATTTTAATGCTCAGTCCACAGTGGCAATGGTAAAAGATGTCTTGCAGCTACAGAGATGGCAGTGGGAGAAGGGACATCACCTTTCCATTTATGGCTTGTTGCAGTTTGGCCTGTTTACAGACGGAACTGCTCTGAGTTCTTCTAGTAGAGAGTGAAGAAAATCAAGGTAGCAGCAAGAAATCAGCATTTATACATGACCTATGAATTGGCTAATTTTTAACATGCAGTTAGTTAAGAAATGATTACAGCTTGAGGAGTCGTGACCTCAACTTTTCATCAGCTCCATTGGATTGTGCCTCAGTTTGGAAATGAAGGAGGTATGCGGGAAGTTTTAATTGTACCTGTGTGATTTATCCCTAGTCAGCTCTTTAATTTCTTCTGGCTGTCTGAGGTTTCCGACATGCTGTAAATTTCCCCAACTTTTTCATTATCTGCAATTTCTTTATGACTCGTGAATCGGAGTGGAGAGAGAGTATGGATTTACAGCGGAGATAAACATGTCCATAAAGTCTGTATCTGTGTCAGTAATTGTACTGCTGTCAGTGACTGTCCTGTTTTACAGGCCTCTCTTGGGAAAGGAACAGGCTTCACTACCAGCAGCACTGAAGTGCTTGCTTTGATTTGCATTAACTTGCTGGGAGATTAGGTAGGGATGGTGGGATAGGAATTGATACTGGACCTTGGCCTCTCTTGTTCATTTATTTGTTTAAAGTCAGGGGACATTGTGTTGGATAACTGTGTACTGAAAACAGAACATGGACAACGTTTGCTTCCTAAGTGAAATGCAAACTTTATTGATATGGTAGATGTGAAAAAAAATCTCTTCTAACTTCATGTTATATATTGCCTTTAAGATGACTTCCCATTTTCTATCACTGTTGATAATTCAGTTTTCATCTTTCCATTTTTCTTTCCTTAGAATTAAAACGCAGGATTTCTCTTTCAGAACATTCATTCCTCAAGTGGGGCCAGGTAGAGTTTTATAATGATTCCATCTCCCATATCTTAATTCTGAGCTATTAATGGCTCTTTGCTAATTGCTTGAAGTGGGGTGCCTTCAACCATTTGCCATGAGAAAGGAAGTCTTAAATCATAGAGAAATTCTTAATATTCTGCGTTTAAAGACCCTTCAGGATTTTTCTAGCATTTTCTTAGAGCAGTTTTGAAAGAAACCAAAGAGAAATCCTTTAAAAATAGATGGAGAAGCAACATACTTTTCTTCTAGTACATTTGGTATTGGAGACATCCGTCAAGAATCAGAACTGTCCTTGTATACTCTGAATCTTCTGCGGGGCAGCTTAAGAGTAGTAGGTGGCAGTACAGTTTAACAAAGAGAGGATAAGATGCAGGATAAATCTCAACCCTCAGTCAGCCCACACATCTGAGTAATATGGAGAGTTATCTAGTTGATTTTTCTGTACCTTTAACTTCTCTTCCTTCTTCTGCTTGCATTCTTTTTGCCATCTTTCTACCAGTAGATAGGAGAGGGAAGATTAAAGGAGATGATATGATATGAAATTGTTTGGCTTCTTTCCAGAAGCTTTGGTGAAAAGTATAGCTAGAGAAAATAGTGGCTAAAATGAAATGTGAAATTATCTGTGGTTTTAACTCTCTCCTGCTGCCATAATATTTTTTTCTTATTCAACAAGGGATAAACTACTTTTTTTTTTTGGATGAGAATAAGCTGCTCAGGCCCTTTATTTGTCAGTCTTTGCCCTTTAAATAGGAGCCTGCTCTCATTTCCCATCACACCAACCAGTGTTCCTAATGGAGTAAGTGACATTGTTAACCTAACTTTAGTTTGGGAAATTTCTAGTATATGCCTTCTAGGTCTGATGTAACAAACATACACAATAACCTAAAAATGACCAACCAAACAAAACTGCAAGTTGTCCTCTTACCTTGGTGCTGTAACTTCTGGTTTTGTTCTATGAACTTAGCTAAGTTTCTTTAATGAATGCCATTTTGGAAGTGCTCAGGATCCATTTTGATGTCGACCTTCATTTTTTCTTTTGTCTTTTATCCATTTTATACAATCTGGTTGTTAGCACAAGTTTGGACTAGGTTAAGGAGTTTCACCTATGTGCCTGCTGAGTCAAAAGAATGAGATGTCTTGGTCTGACAGTAGAAATAAGCTTTCTGATTGCTCAGGTTGAAAGGCTTGTTATTACTAAGACTATCCCCTCCTAGAAAATAGTTATGTAAGTGGGGAGAGTATAATATTCTAGCTTTGCAAGGGAAGCACTTTTCTTCTGGTTGGAGGGGAAATAGTTTATGGTTGTCTGCTTCTGTTTCTGCTGCCATCAGCTGTCAAATCAGTAAAAACAAGGGTCTAATTAGCCAACAGTCTTAGTGTTGGAGGATAATAGCATTAATAAAGAAAAGAGCAACACAGGGATCCCTGGGTGGCGCAGCGGTTTAGCGCCTGCCCTTGGCCCAGGGCGCGATCCTGGAGACCCGGGATCGAATCCCATGTCGGGTTCCCAGTGCATGGAGCCTGCTTCTCCCTCTGCCTGTGTCTCTGCCTCTCTCTCTCTCTCTGTGTGACTATCATAAATAAAAAAAAAAGAAAAGAAAAGAGCAACACAATAAAACTATTTGAATATGAATTTGTGTACCTGCTATTCGCTGAAATGGCTCCACAGCAGGAATTGATAGCTTTGTATTAAAGGGTTAATAAACAGTGCTTGCTTCAGCAGCACATATATTAAAGGGTTAATAAACATAGGCACTGGAGAATGATTCCAGAACATGTCTCCAGATTGAAAAATGACAGGCAGTTCTTCCCTACTCTACTCAATCAGGCTGAGAATGGAATCCAAGAGTAGCCAGGCTTGAAAACTAAAGGGTGGGCTAGAGTATTGATCTGTTAACTGCTTGTAGAAGGGATAATTCTTGGGTGAAAAATCCTCAAATGCTGTTTTACTTTTTAAGATCCCAGACTTCCTTGGCTTGGTAAAGATTAAAAATAGTTTATTTCACATTTTCACATAAAAGAATATTAATGCCACAAATCGGTCAAGAAAGAAGCTTCTCTTCACTAACTCAAGAAGATAATGCCATTAAATCCGTTTTTCCTCCTACAGCTCTTTTTATGAAAACACATTTTAAATACCCAGTGGGTCTCCATCCACCACTGATGTGTATACATGTACATACATACACCTACAAATACCTGTGTGTGTTTTTTAAATTTTTATTTATTTATTTATTTATTTCTCCTTGGACTCTTTTGAAGTAAGTTTCATGCATCAGACACTTTATCCCTAAATACTTCAGAACACATCTGAAAATAAGGACAGATGGAACACCTGGGTGGCTCAGCAGTTAAGCATCTGCCTTCCAGCTCAGGGCATGATCCTGTGGTCCCGTGGTTGAACCCCACATCAGGCTCCCTGCATGGAGTCTGCTTCTCCCTCTGTCTATGTCTCTGTCTCTCATGAATAAATAAAAAATCTTTAAAAATAATAATGACAGTTTCCTGCATAATAACTTAAAAAAAAGATTATTTATTTATTTGAGAGGGAGAGAAAGGAGGAGCTAGGGGGAGGGGGAGAAGCAAAAGGAAGACAGAGAAACAGACTCCCTGCTAACCAGCCTGACCTGGGGCTCGATCCCAGGACCCTGAGATCATGACCTGAGCTGAAGGCAGACGCTTAACCAACTGAGCAAGCCAGGTGCCCCAATAATACTATAACTATTATGTCCAAGAAACATTTACAATAATTGCAAAATATCTAATATCCTTTCACATTCAAAATTCCTCAGTTGTCCCTATAATCTTGTGTAGCTTTTTTTTTTTTTTTAAGATTTTGTTTATTTAAGGGAGAGAATGAGTGAGCAGAGGAGGAGCAAAGGAAGAGGGACAAGCAAACTCCATGTTCAGTGTGGAGCCTGATGTGGGGCTTGATCCCACGACCCTGAGATCATGACCTGAGCTGAAATCAAGTTGATCATTTAACTAACTGAAGCAAGTCCCCACACACACACCCCTTTTAAACCAAGATCCAGTTGAGATTCAAGTATCGCAAATGTCAGTACATTCTTTTTTTTTTAAGATTATTTATTTATTTGAGAAGGAGAGAGAGGGAGAGCGAGAGCATGAGCAGAGGGGGGGTCAGAGGAAGAGAGAAGCAGACTCCTAGCTGAGCAGGGGGCCTGATGGGGGTCTCAACCCCAGGACCCCAGGATCATGACCTGAGCTGAAGGCAGACACTTAACTGTGTCAGTACATTCTTGATAGAACATTTAGTACTAAATTCTGTACATTAGCTCTTTTGCTAAATATTATCAGTTTTTTCCTGTGGGGAACATATATTTACTGAAATGACTATCATTTTCCATTTAGAATATTGAGTTTCAAGTTCTCCCTCTACAACAAGCCTGTTTTATCAAGCTTCTTTAATATGTTTCTGGTATTTTTTCCTTCTCCTAACCAAATTAGCTGTAGAATTGATCTCTCTCCAATAATTACTCCACTTTGCAATCAGAGTAATATTTCTGAAACACATTTGACATGTGACTTCATTCCCTTCTTAAAATCCATCAATGGCTTCTCATTGCTCTTGGGGAAAAAAAGTAAAAAGTAAAATTATTCTCGTGTGATCTGGCCTGTCTCACACCATGCTTCCTTCTCTGACCATGGGTATTACAAATTCCTCAAGAGGAAAAAAGGAGGTAAAGAATCTGGGGAACCCCTTTTGGAAGAAATGAAACTTAAGGTAGGAATTGACGGCTAGTATTTGCATCTGGGCGGAAGGAAGACTTCAGACTGGAAGCAGTTTTTGAGTATGGATTGGTTAGAGTAATAGAACATAACATATGGTTTTAGAAGTGAGGAGGACCTAATTATGGAAGACCTGAAGGACCAGGCTGAGCCATCATTTTCAGAAGTCTGATGGCTACCTCCCGGGAAAATTGAAGGTTGTGATGATGGGTCCGAGAGACTAGCTGGGAAGCTGTTGCAGTCTACAAATGCAATGCTGCTTATACTGGATAGGACAGTATGAATGCAAAGGAGAGGACAGTTGACAGATTTTTTTTGGGGGGGGGAATAGATACGAAATTATAACAGAAGGATACAAGAATCAAAATGATTTTAAGATTTTAAGCCCCTGTGACCAGAAGAATACAATTTAGGGTGGAAATGGGGTACAAAGTGTTACAGCACCATTGAAATGGATTACTTAAGCATCTATCAGTATCATAGACTAAAAGATTGTGGATATCAAATCTGTTAGGATAAGATTCAACTACATGTAACAAGAAATCCAAAATAATTGTGGCTTACATAGAGTAGAACTCCTTTTTTTGCACAAAAAGGAAGGGTGGAGATAGGCCCAGGCTGGTAGTGCACATCACAGTGTCATTAAGGACTAAGGCTTCTCTCTTTCTACTCCACTTGCTTAGTGGCTTCCATCCATAAAGGGATACCCCGTATTACAAGATGACTACTAGAGCTCTAGTTGTCAGGCCTGAGGTATAGGTCAGGAGAAGGTGGGAAGGAAAAGAGGGGCAAAGGTGGTTGGAGGTTCCCACACAGCTGACTTACTTTCCTTTAAGCAGCTTCCTAGAAGTGCCATAGAACTTCATCATCTGGACCAACCTAGCTGCAAAAGAATGTCATCTTTTATTCTAGGTGGCAATTTTGCTGGCTAAAAATTAGGGGTTTAAAAGATAGATTAGATAGATAGATAGATAGATAGATAGATAGATAGATAGATAGATAGATAGATAGATAATAGATAAAAATTAGGAGTTTTGTTAATAACAAGGAAAGGGATAATAAATATTAGGATGAGCAATCAATATCCTCTGCCTCAGGTAACGAGATCTGTGTAAGAGCAATGATTGGTCAGTAGAAGAATGTGAGGTGATAGTTATGTTGAGAAAGCTCAGAATTAGTGATTTTAGAGGTGCGTGAATGGTTGTTAGATCTGTGAATTAGACTTCATTCTTATACTTTATTATGTTGATTTTCTTTACCATATGGTATGTTTGGTATTCCAAAAGTCAGTAAATGGATACCCAGTTGAGTCCTTTTAAGAGTTCTTGTCTTGCAGACATTTAGGGTGGGGAGCTATTTTTCCAAGGAAATTAAACAGGAACATGCCAGCTTCTTAAAAAATCTTCAGAAGAGGGATCCCTGGGTGGTGCAGTGGTTTGGCGCCTGCCTTTGGCCCAGGGCGCGATCCTGGAGATCCGGGATCGAATGCCACATCAGGCTCCCGGTGCATTGAGCCTGCTTCTCCCTCTGCCTGTGTCTCTGCCTCTCTCTCTCTCTCTCTCTCTCTCTCTCTGTGTGTGTGTGTGACTATCATAAATCAATCAATCAATCAATCTTCGGCAGATAAGGCACTCAAGAAATGGTCGGCTTTTAATATTGAACCTTATGTTATGGTCAGTTTGTTAATATGTATATCTATTCAGCAGGCTCTGAGTAGGTATTTCTAGTTATTAAGTAAAACACTTGATTCTCTGATTTCTTTATATTTATCAAAGCAGATTCAAAGAGATTAAAAAAAATGTTTTAGTAACATTTTCTTTTATGCAGTAAGCCTGGACTAATGACAGTGACTCAAGGGCTGATTTTTATTTTCACTGTATCTCACATAGCCTTCATTATAATAGGGTATCAGTATTATTGAGTCAATGATTGAATTATTTCTGAATATTTCCAATATGATGTAGGCTCTGGTAATATTTAAAAGTTAAAGGCAGTCTTTATGTTTAGCAGAATCAGATTTGTTTTATAGCCAGTAAAAAACTGTAATGTCTTTTATTAATATATAACATGTATTAATTATGTATTATTAATATAATAAGCTATTTTTACAATGGCCTTATTGGTAGTTTTTTTTTAAATATTTTTTTATTTATTCATGAGAGACACAGAAAGAGAGAGGGAGAGATATAAGCAGAGGGAGAAGCAGGCTCCAAGCAGGGAGCCTGACATGGGACTCGATTCCAGGTCTCCAGGATCACACCCTGGGCTGAGGGCGGCGCTAAACTGCTGAGCCACCTGGGCTGCCCGCCTTATTGGTAACAAAAACTAGTCCCTGAGAATACTTTTCAGCAAAATACATGAAAATAGATAGATTCATTTAGAAGCATTTTTTGAAAACAACCCAAAATGACAAATCTTTTAGGTTTATGCTGCTTAAAATGGTAAAAAAAAAAAAAAAAAAGCCAAAACCAGCATTTTACTTAATATTTAAATATGACTTCTTACTTATAGTGCTTTGTCTATTGCAGAATGTATGATTTTGCTCTACTTCTGGTGACTGGATTCTCATCCTTTCAATAGGATCAATATTAAGCCAGCCTTCTTTACCTCTTCGATCCATATTAAACCTGTCTTGGAAAGAGTCCGTTTATTGGATAATATAGCTACACCAGGGCTCTATGACAATATCTTTTGCTGCCTCATTAACTCAGGAGCATTAGAACAAGATAAAAATGCCCTAAAGCCTCTTATCTGATGTCTGGTGTAACCTGCTGAAAGCAGGAGTGCCATTAGTTTATGTTAGAAATCAAATGGCTCTCTCCAGTGCAGGAAGTACTGATTAAACCTGAAGTGTCCCTGGAGGACTCTACAGCTGTCACAGGGGTGGTGGCGTCCCTTACCAAAAGAGAAATCTGGGCCAGAGGTCCCAGTGGGGTGGTGCTTTAAGAACTAGCACGTGGCTGCCCCAGCTGTTCTGCTTTGCCTAATGAATTGTTTTACAAGAAGAGGCTGGGTATTGTCATCACAAGCTGCCTTCCTTAGAGACTGGAGCGGTCCAAATAATAAGTAATGTTAGTGATGGTAATTGAAATGTGATGGCTCTCCTGGGATCTTCACAGCCCTGAAGCTGGTTGGCACTTGTGGATTGTCTCGTCCTACCAAGGCCCTATTTGAAGTATGCTTTTTTTTTCCCCAGTTACATAATTGTGAATTTTTTTCTCTCTTCCCCACTATAGAAGTGCATTGACAGAAGCAGTCTTAGGAACATTATAGTGATTTTAAGTACAAAAAAAAAAACAGCTTTGACTTTTTTTCATTTTTGATGGAAAATGGTGGTTTTATTATAAAGCATGGGGACAAAACCCATGGGCAGGAAGAGCTGCTGCCCTGGGATTGTGAGGGGCACCTTGATTATATACTTTGGGGTTGGGGGATAAAGGGAAGTTCCAAAAAGATTTTCATACACAGTTTTGACTTTTTCACTTAAATTATCAACACTGCAATAGTAAAGAAGGGCTACCACATATTCTTAGTCTGTTGAGAACCACTGCAGAGGTCTGTCTAGGCTTTAAAGGAATGTGTTTTATTATTATTATTATTTCTTTAAAGATATATGTATTAATTTAGAGGGAGTACAAGGGGATGGAGGGAGAGGGAGAGAGAGAATCTTAAGCAGACTCCCCACTGAGCGTGCATGGCTCAATCTCATGACCTTGAGATTATAACCTGAGCTAAAACCAAGAGTTGGACACCTTACTGAGTAAGCCACCCTGGAGCCCCTAAAGAAACTTTTAAAACTTATACAAGTAATTAACACTCTAAATTTAAATTTTTTTTCATAGCACAGTAGGATATAAAATGAAAAGTAAAAACCTTGCTTGCTGAACTTACTGGAGGTAACCACCATTTTCTGTGCATAATCAAGTTTATGTATTACCACCTACAGATGAGATCATGATATATGTACTGTTTTGTGACTTTTTTTTTTATCCCACAGTATATCTTGGATATCTTTCCACAGTGATATAAGTAGACCTACCTCATTGTCTCCCAATTGCTGCATAGAATTTTATTTTATTGATGTACCAATTCTAGACTCTTACTAGATAGCTTGGCCTGGACCTGTGAGTGAATACTTAATTGTACCAACTGGTTGCACTCACTGATTTGTATTCTGTGATTCACCCTTTTACATCAGTGATTTTCCCTTTCTTCAGGAATGTTCCAAGACTTTTAAAATAGGAAATAGTGGAAGTAAAACTTTTGGGGAGGTATGGTGTGAGTGTTGTCATGGACCACCACCTGGACATACATGTATTGATATGTGCCCTACTGCATATTTTCAATTCTTTGCTTAGTCCAGATAGGTGAGGAAACCAAATAATGCTTAATGGATGTTGTCTAAGGCATTGACTGAAGGCTTCTTCTCAAGTGAATGAATGTTCTTTCTCCTAATTTTCTACTTCAGAAGTTCCAAGTATCAAGTTTGAATGCATTAATGGACTTGGGAAATGATTTGTCAGCACATGAAAATGAGTACTTAGGTTTCTTATGTTAACAGCTTGGTTAACAAAGCAAGTTTGTACCTTGTGAACTTGAGGGGCCTTGCTGGGAGTGGCAGTGTGCTGAATGAAGCAAAGCAATTTTCTAGGAGCATTTCAGGTCAGTGATGAGAGAAATCACTTGTCTTCTCAGGCAAACAAAAACCTAATTTTAGTTGCATCTGTCTTGAATAGGATCTATGCAGATTGAGTGATAAAAATGTTACTTCTATCAAAAATATGAACATTATATGTTTTTAATTCAAAGCCCTATAGGCTCATTCTCTCAACACTTCAGAGTTCTGATTTGCCCATCTTTATTGAAGAGATGTCATACTAGTAATTCTGAGATACCAACTAGTTTTATTTCCAGTTTCTTCTATGGTGTTTTCCTCACCTTGATGCATTCCAATTGATGTGCAATGCTTAACTTAATAATTGAAGGTTGTTATTAGTAAAAATTACTGTTTATGCCTGATTTACCTCTTGTCCAAGCATTCAGTAGATTCTTGGAACACATGGGTATATCAGAGATTTCAGGGGCTCTTGTGGGCTATTGGGGATTCTCTAGACCTAAGCTATTCAAAATTGTAAATGCTAGCTGCATATAGTATTTAAAGTTAAATTAATTAAAATAAAACAAATGAATTGAATTCCCCAGTCACACTTGTAAATGCTTAGTAGCCATGTGTGGCTAGTGGCTACCATATTGGACAGCCCTGACTGAGAACATTTCCACTAGATAGCACTATTCTAAAGGTTGGCAAACCTGGCCCACCACCTGTTTTTGTATTCCCTGTGAACTAAAAATAGTTTTTATGTTTTTAAAGGGTCATAAAAATAAAATAAAAAATAGAAAAATATGAGACAGACTGATTGTGGCCCTACTTGTCTTAATAACATTTCAGCTTTCTGATCAAGTTAAGATTAGGGGGTTTCCCTAAGCCATCAGAAGATTGTGAATCTATTAAGCAAATCAGGCAAATTTAGGAACAAGTTGTTTGTTTTATTTTGTTTTGTTTTTACTATAGATAGACCATGGAATTAAAATTCTTTGTATTATAAATGATCAAGTTGTAACAACTTTGTGAATAATACCTACAGTATAACAGAACATCTTTCTGATTTTATATATTATTTTGTATTCTATCTTCCCATCTTACTCTGAAAGAAATAGTACATTTCAGGAGATGTACTTGACCTTTCAACAAAGAATTTACCATGAGGATTTTTAACTGTTCAAATTATTTTTAACTGTCAAATCATTTCAGCCAATCTCTCCTAGGAAGAATGAAGCAAAAAGATTCTTCTGCTGATATTCTCAACATCTGAGAGATAATCTTCCCTTGCCAAATGTATCTAACAATTTCTCATTAAATGTAAAGCTTATGAAATTTGCCTATAAAGTGAGCATCTGGCACTTCTGTGGTAAATTAGAGTCAACTTGTTGCCATCAAGATAGGACCTTGATATTCATGAGGGAACTTTGTGATTTCCCAAGTTTGTGCTAACCCATAGCACATTATTTTTCCTCTAAAATGCAGTAAGGTACATTTGAAGAAAACCAAGTTATCCCTTTGGATTTTTTATGTAAATTATTTCATAATTAGAAGTAACTAAAGTAATTCCCCCACTAAAATAAATGTTATACTGTAATACATTGGATTATTAGTAAAAGCATTGATTTGAACTTGCCTGAATCTTCAGATTAAAGATAGTGATGTCGGGCAGCCCTGGTGGCGCAACGGTTTAGCGCCGCCTGCAGCCAAGGGCGTGATCCTGGAGACCCTGGATCGAGTCCCGCATCAGGCTCTCTGCGTGGAGCCTGCTTCTCCCTCTGCCTGTGTCTCTGCCCCTCTCTCTCTCTCTGCATCTCTATGAATAAATAAAAATAAAATCTTTAAAAAAAAAATAAAGATAGTGATGTCACATTATTATGGACTATGTGGTGGGATCATGAAACGCACTGAATTCAAGAAAAAGTCACATTTCTACATTAGCCTCGGAAAAAGAAAGAGGCAAGTGGTAGAGGAGATAAGGGAGAGAATTGTGAGACAGTATTTTGAGAGGAAACGTTCATGAAGTGATACCTTCTTTCTTTTTTTTTAAAAAAAGATTTTATTTATTTATTTGACAGAGAGATAGAACAAGCAGGAGGAGCAGCAGGCAGAGGGAAGGGGAGAAGCAGGGAGCCCAGTGTGAGACTTGATCCCAGGACCTAGGAATCATGACCTGAACTGAAGGCAGACATTTAACCAACTGAGCCACCCAGATGCCCCTGATAGCTTCTTTCTAAAGAACAGTAAGAATGGTAGCTGTGTTTTGCTTTTATTCCCTGGTACAAAATCAGTGAAAATTTTATTGCTCAAAGTTTTATTCAATCATAACTGGTTATGATTTCAAATAGCAATTTTCCATGGTAGAACTTTGACTAAATTTATGAAAACCCCCCAAATTGTTCTAATCTTTCAATGCCATCCTTTTTTTAAGCTTATTTATTAATAATGTGGGGATTGAATTCATGACTCCAAGATCAAGAGTCCATACTCTTCTGACTGAGCCAGCCAGGTGCCCCCTCTTTGCCATTCTTTGCCAAATCATCTCTAAGTCTTCATGCTCTTTCAGTTCTTCCGTGTCACCTCTATGTGTGCCCACCACACCTTTGCCACCCTCTTGTCTCACCGGTATTAATGATATACTCCTTTTCATTGCCTGTGAAAATAATCTTGAAGTCATACACTGCCCTCTTCTATAAGGTATGCCAGTAAGCATCCAAAGATCGCCCAGCCTCCAGTAAGATTCCGTAATATTTCTTATGTAATCAAGGATGTACCTCTACTAAAGCTGGCTATAATCAAGTTTGAGATCTTTGTCCGTAGCATTTTATGATGCCAAAGTATGGTTAAGTCATATATACCTTGGGCTCATATTTTGTACCCCAGTTGAAAGAAAAGTCAGAAACATTAAGAGGAGAAAGAACATCAACTTGATGTTACAAAATATAATGTTGTAAACCATAGCCATTTAGGATGGACCATGATGAGGAGAACCTGAAATCAAGCTTCTGAGAAATTAGATATTTCTCCATTTCTGGCATACAGTATTTATAAGACCTGTCCAAAAAAAGTTGCTTTTTTATTGACCTATCCATGTTTGGAAAAAAATTCTTTTTATGTCCTGAGATTCTCAGATTAGTAGGGCAAACTTAATTTTTGCATAAAGTCTGCTATTACAACAAAGTGGTTAAGGTAGTCTGACCTTAAACTCCAGAAACCCAAAAGGATATCTAGGCATTTGGGGTTTTAGTCATTGAATATTCCCAACACTTCCTAAAATTGGTACATGATAAATACCTATTGTCTAATAGATCTTCTCAATTTATGTTTACAAAGGCATTTTCTTTTCATATCCATGTTAAACAGCCTGATTTTTTTAAGATTGTATTTATTTATTTTAGAGAAAGAAAGAGCACAAATGAGAGAGAGATAGAGGGAAAGGAAGAGAATCTCAAGCAGACTCCCTGCTGAGCACAGAGTCTGATGTAGAGCCTGATCTCATGACCCTGAGATCATGACCTGAGCCAAAATCAAGAGTGGGATGCTTAACTGACTGAGCTACCCAGGTGCCCCAATCAATTTCTTGTTATGACTGATAACTCTTAGTTTTTATGAACCCTTTAACTTCACATTTTCTACCAAATCACATTGTGGTCATCATGAGTCCCGTGTTACCTGTACCATCCTTACTGCCTTTTCAGCTTTCATTTTTCTTTTCTGATGGATAGTTTTGGTAAAGCTGGTGCACTTGTTAAAGCATTCTCATACACTGCTGAATATGTGATGGAACTATTTGTGTCATGGATCTGAGCCAGCCTCAAGAAATGTATCCATATTTTATTCCAACTTTGTAGAAATGTCTAGTCTCTCCAGTTTCCATAGTGTTATCTTTACTATTTCTAAGAGTACCACTAGGGAACATCACAGCCACCATGGGATGGTGGTGGTGAGTGGACTGCTAGGCTCACTAACTAGCAGAATGACTGGTTCTTTAGTTTGTGTTGTTTGTGTTGTGTTGTTCCTCAGCAAAATTGCAAGTTAACTCTTCTGTTATAGGGGATCCCTGGGTGGCGTAGCGGTTTGGCGCCTGCCTTTGGCCCAGGGCGCGATCCTGGAGACCCGGGATCGAATCCCACGTCGGGCTCCCAGTGCATGGAGCCTGCTTCTCCCTCTGCCTGTGTCTCTGCCTCTCTCTCTCTGTGTGTGTGACTATCATAAATAAATAAAAATTAAAAAAAACTCTTCTGTTATATTGACTTTCATGCTTTTATAATTGAAATCCCACAGATATTAAAAACTTGGATTTTTATACTGGTAAGAGTTATGAGTGTTTAGAATAACTTGTTTTCCTCCTTAAGTAGAAAGTGTAGTAAAATTCAGTTCTTATGTAACAGAACTATTCAGTAGTGTATATAATGCTACAGTCTGATTTTCTTTCTTTTTTTTAATATATTTTTTTTAATTTATTCATTTGAGAAACGGAGAGCACAAGCAAGGGGAGAGAAAGAGGCAGAGGGAGAAGCAGGCTCCCAACTGAACCAAGAGCCCAACGTGGGGCTCGATCCCAGGACACAGGGATCATGACCTGAGCCTACGGCAGATGCTTAACCTTCTAAGCCACCCGGGCACCCCCCCCCTTTTTTTTTTAAATATTTTTTATTTATGCAGTCTGATTTTCTTTGGAATATTTTATAACACTGTTAGAAGAAGAAGTGATTTTTGCCATAAATGAGGTCTAATAATTATTTAAATTAATAATTCTGTCCTTAGAGATTATATTTGATTCTGTTTTTATTGTTCACCACCAGTGTGTCAAATTAATATATGCAAAAATGGTCTGTTATCACCTACATTTGCTTTGGTGTTTGGAGGGTGTAACCAGTGAGAAGATCCCAGTTTACATGATTAACCTGGCAAGGACTATGGACCCTTCCATATATGGGAACTATTCCTGAACTTTAGGTCAAGAATGAAACTGATTTTGCAAAAATTAACAAGGATATCCTAAAATTCACATGGAAATACAAGAGAACCAAGATAGCTAAAAAATCTTGATAAAGAACAAAGTTGAGGGACTCATAGTCTCAAAATTTTCATACAAAACTACAATAATCAAGACAGTATGGTAATTGATAGTCAATTACTTTTTAACAGGGGTGCCAGATCATTCAGTTGGGGGACAGGGGGAGAAAGATAGTCTCTTTAACAAATGGTACTCGGAAAATACAGTATCCACAGACAAGAACCCCAAATTGAACCCCTTACATTACACTGAATGCAATTATTAACTCAAAATGCATTATAGACCTAAATGTAAGAGCTGAAACTATAAAAATCTTAGAATACATAAGCATAAATCTTTAGGACCTTAGATTAGGCAGTGGTTTCTTTACATATGATTCCAAAAACACACAAGCAGAAAAAGAAAATTAAAAATTGGACTTCAAGATGTAAAACTTTTGTGCTTCAAACATACCATTAAGAAAGTGAAAAAGTGGGATGCCTGAGTGGCTCAGCGGTTGAGCATCGGTCTTAGGCTCAGGGTGTGATCCTGGGGTTCCGGGATCGAGTTCCGCATCAGGCTCCCTGTGAGGAGCCTGCTTCTCCCTCTGCCTATGTGTCTGCCTCTCTCTGTGTCTCTCATGAGTAAATAAATAAAATCTTGAAGGAAGGAAGGAAGGAAGGAAGGAAGGAAGGAAGGAAGGAAGGAAGGAAGGAAGGAAGGAAGGAAGGAAGGAAGGAAGGAAGGAAGGAAGGGGAAAGAAAAAAGAAAAGAAAAAGAGAAAAGGTACAGGGCACCTGGCTGGCTCAGTTGGTAGAACATATGACTCTTGACCTTGGGGTTGTGAATTCAAGCCCCACATTCGGTATAGAATTTACTTAAAAGGAAAAAAAAAAGAGAGAGAGAAAGAAGGATGGGGAGAGGAAGAGAAGAGAAGAGAAATTGAAAAGACAGCCTACAGAATAGGAGAGAACTTTTGTATATCATTTCTGTGTTATAAAAGGGGCTTGTATCCAGAATATATAAAGAATTCATATAATTCAACAATAAAAAGACAATAGCCCAATTTTTAAAGTGGGCAAAGGATTTAAATAGACATTTCTCCAAAGATTATACAGATAGCCATTAGGCACATGCAAAGATGCTCAACATCATTGGTCACTAGGGAAGTGCAAATCAAGATCATGAGATACTACTCCACACCCACTGGGATGACTATAATGAAAAAGATGGACAATAACAAGTATTGGCAAGGATATGGAGAAGCTGGAACACTTGTGCACTACTGTTGGGAATGTAAAAATGCTGCAGCCATTATGGAAAACAGTATGGTGCTTCCTCAAAATTAAAAAAAAAATTGGATTAACATATGATCCAACAATTCCACTTCTGGGTATATACCCAAAGGAATTGAAAGCAGAGACTTGAAAAGATACTTGTACACCCATGTTATAGCAACATTAAAAATTACTAAGAGATGGAAACAACCCAAAGTGTCCAGTGATGGATGAATGGACAAACAAAACATGGTATATACATACAATGGAATAGTATTCAACCTTAAAGGAAAATCTGACACATGCTGCAACGTGGATGAACTTGAGGGTATGCTAAGTAAGATGAGGCAAAAAAGACAAATAATGTATGTTTCTACTTATATGAGTACGAAGAGCAGTTGAGCAAAAAGGTGGTTGCCAAGGACTGGGGAAGGGAGAAAAGGAGAATGGGGAGTTGTTATTTCGTGGATACAGAGTTTCAGTTTTGCAAGAGGAAGAAGTTTTAACATATGTTGCATAGCAATATCAATATATTTAATGCCCCCAAAATGTATACTTAAAAATGGTTAAGGTGGGGATCCCTGGGTGGCGCAGCGGTTTGGCGCCTGCCTTTGGCCCAGGGCGCGATCCTGGAGACCCAGGATCGAATCCCACGTCAGGCTCCCAGTGCATGGAGCCTGCTTCTCCATCTGCCTATGTCTCTGCCTCTCTCTCTCACTGTGTGCCTATCATAAATAAATAAAATAAAAATAAAAAAAAATGGTTAAGGTGATAAAATGTGTATCTTATGTGTATCTTACCATGGTTTAAGGGGGGAGCAAATTTATGACATATGAATTATATTTCTATTTTAAAACAAATTATATGAGAAAAAGAAGAAAACAAAGACATGATAGTCCAGGAAACACAAAAGGATTTGAAGAAGTCCATTACAGCCCTGCTCCTAACTGAAGGCCTTTTTTTTAAATACATGACTTCCTTCAGTTCCTGAATGAGTCTTTTCTACCCATCCTCTTCTTTAATTCTTACCCAAAGCAAATTTAAAATAATCTCTTGATCATCCTTGATGCTTATTATAACATCTGACTGTACTAAGGGTTCACATCTGTTTCTTAGGATTTAGATGTTATCATGATAAATAAACATTTATTAATGGCCTGCTATGAAAAGCAATGGTTCTAGACCCTGGATGTCAAAAACATGTACTCTTCTACTTATAATCTGATTAGGGTGACAAGGCAGATATGTAAAAAGATCAAAGTACAAGAGAGCATATACTGAATGCCACTTGAGTACCATAGGAGTTGAGAAATGAGAGATGATTGTGGGCTGAAGGTGGTTGGTAGAGTCTTAAAAAAAAAAAAGAATTTAAACTGCAATGAAAGAAATAAATTTTCTATATTATCATTGCCAAATTGGTTTCCTCCACATTGTAAGATTCCATGTAAAATGTAACATTCCATGTAGCAGTTCTTTTTTGGTTAACCTCCACAAATACTTTTTTCTCATATTCATTTCCCTTGCTGGCAGCCCAAATTTGCTAGTACAGTAGTAAAAGGCATTGCCTGTTTGCCTGTTCGTTCACATACAGCTGAGTAATTACATAGGGAGGCAAAGTGACCTTACATGTTATTTGGCCACTGCACCATGCTGTACCCTCTCTGGGTTTTACCCTGGTAAGCCTGTAAGTGGTAACAACGAGATAAGAAAGTAGCCACTGTCAGGCATCTCTGGCCTAGAGTGAGTTTGACCTGCACTTTCACAATGATTTGATTATTTCTGCTTTCTATGTTGAATGGATTTACTACCCATCATAGTCTCAAAGATTCTTAATTTTAAAAATATTTTGATTTTTTTTTTAGTCTTCTACATGCTGACTGTTAACTCCTTATGAATGCAGTGATGATTTTTGAATTTTCATTAGGCACAACTCATTGTTGAAGCACTGAAGCAGTTGGTTACTATTGCAGCTAATTCTTGGTTTAATAAACAAGAGTCCTTTAAAAAGATTAGCCAGAACAGTATTTAAAATCCACAGCAGCACTGATGTTTATCGGTTCTGGGTTGGCATACTCTGACCTGTGGCTGTGCACTGTTTTATTACCCTCACATAAGGACACATACTTATAGCACACTTTTGTAGCAGATATTTTTATAACTCTACAAAATGATTAGACTGACATAGAGCAATTCTCTGAATTCATAGGTATTAAAATATTCTGGCAGCTGTTTCCTTTTTGCTTTTAAGTTGAGACATCATGATGAGATAAGACTGTACAAATCCTGATCAGTACAAGATTGAAGTTAGGCATGGTATTCTCACATTATTGACAAGAGTCTTTGTCATTGTAAATAGGAGAAATCTTGGAGGAAGGGTTCCCATTGTAGTAATCCCAATTTAATTCCATTAATATTCTTTTTGAGAAACTTCTTTACATTAAAACACATTCCAGGGGATCCCTGGATGGCTCAGTGGTTTAGCACCTGCCTTTGGCCCAGGGCACGATCCTGGAGTCCCGGGATCGAGTCCCGCATCAGGCTCCCGGCATGGAGCCTGCTTCTCCCTCCTCCTGTGTCTCTGCCTCTCTCTCTCTCTCTCTCTCTCTCTCTCTCTCTCTCTCTCTCTCTCTCTATCATAAATAAATAAATTAATCTTTAAAAAATAAAATAAAACACATTCCATGTAGTCAGATGGGAAGGAAGTTATGGTATTAAAATACCTCTAAATTCCAACTAAACAACTTAGCTTGTGCTCAAAAACATAATATCTTTATCTAGGAATTTGAGGTATTGATTAGGTTTTAGAGAATGTTTCGAAGAACCTGACCAGGAGAAACCTTCTGGTAAACTGATAGTGACTTGGGATATGGACTCAAAATAGGCTTCTAGCATCCTGTGGACTATAGGTCATAGTCCTCAAGGAGGAACCAAGTCTGGGAAGGTCTCAAGTAAAGATCTAAGCAACTCTCTGTACTCTCTTCCCCTGAGTACTCCCAACCTGCTTCCAACTGTCTCAAATTTTTCTGAGAACAATTTCCAGTTGAAAGATTGGCCCTTTGCTGAGAAATATGAGACTTTAAATGGTGAATGATTATGGGTACAGCCATTTTGGAAAATAGGCAGTATCTTCTAAGGGTGATCATACATATACCCTATGATCTGGTAGTTCCAGTGCTGGATATATACTCCAGAAATATAAATGTAAACATTTGTATACCAAAAGATGCATACAGAAATATTCAGAATGGTGCTATTCATAATAGACCCAGACTAGAAACAATCCAAAAGTTCATTGACGATAAAATGAACAAATAAACTCAGGTATAGTCACATGCTAGAATACTATATAATCCTGCAAATGAACAAACTTGCTATTTGCAACAACATGAGTCTCAGGAACAGAACATTAAGTAAATGAAGATAGACACAAAAGATTACGTATTATACGATATCATTTATATAAAGTTCAAAAGCTAATCTATGATGATATAAATCAAAATAATGGTTGCATTGTAAGTATGGTGGTGGCTGGGAGGGAGCATAAGAAGGGAGACTCCTGGGGCGGGGGGGCTGGTAATGGTGGTTGTGTGTTCATTTTGTGAAATTCCTCTCACATATACTTATGACTCATACATTTTTCTATGTATATGCTGCACTTTAAAAGTTAACTAAAAAATCTTTTTTAAGATAAATAGTGGCTAAGATAAAAGTTAAGTAATTCACTCAGAAGTCTAATAGCTAGGCTGTTGTTAAATTGAGATGCTAGCCTTTTCGGCTTGCTATGGGAAGCTTACACAAAGAAAGTTATCAAGCATTAGTAGTATTTCAAAATATTGGTGTGGGGCCCCTGGATGGCTCAGTCGGATAAGCATCTGCCTTCGGCTCAGGTCATGATCCTGGGGTCCTGGGATGTGCCCTGTGTCTGGCTCCCTGCTCAGTGGGGAGCCTGCTTCTCCCTCTTCCTCTGCCACTCCCCCTGCTTGTACTTGGCTCTCTCTATGTCAAATAAATAAATAAAATCTTTTTTAAAATTAAAAAAATATATTGCTTTGAGCAGGGCTTATTATATCATTGGATAAGAATAAGAGGAATTGCTTTTTAGGATTTTTTGTTGTGGGTAGTTATGAATATATACAACTTTTGTGCCTTAAATGTTTGCTTTTAACAATAAATATGTTTAGTATTAAAAATTTTGTTTTCAGGGAGTCATTAAGTTGAGGTATTACTGTGATAGCCACGGAATGGTGATAAATGTGATTCAGTAGATGGCAGTATTCCCTTTGAAGTTTTTAGTTAAAATGCAGCTATGTGGGGGTAACTCTTAGCAACTTTCTTTGGTAGGAGTGATAAAGAGTCACCTGCTGGGACAAGTAGACCAGAAAGAACATTTTAATATTTTTGTTCATTTGTTACTTCATGTATTACCAGAACTATTTTAAATGAGTCCATAAGATTTAGAGTCTACAAGTGTAGAGGACAGATTTTTCCACATAAAATCCTAGAATGATAATCTGCAATAGGAAGTTTGTTTAATGTAGTCTTACTTAAGTGGGTGTTAATGCATAGAATACTCAAGAAGAATTTAACCAGCATCTTTTTATCTTTTTTTTTTTCTGTCTTGATTGTAGGAATATGTAAATATCAAAGACTGAGGTAATGAATAACTGCCTTGGACAAGGATGTCAATGAAATTTATTGATGAGGAGATTAGGGTGTACTTGAGCATAAATTAGAAGAAAAATTAAAGTGATTGACCAGTCTGTTTTTGTTGGTTATTTTAATACGAATCAAATGCTTTTTGAATAGTCTCTTTTTCATATTGAAATTTCTTAAAATGGTAGCGCTTGATGAAAGCAGTGGAGTTTAAGAAATCCTGTAGCATTATAGGGGTTTTAGTTGTAAGGAATTTGACATGGATCAGAGTAATGTGCCAGAGAAGTCAAAGAGTTATCAGCCAAAGGACAGAACGTGCATAAGATGCAGAATGGGAGGCCAAAGAACTAGCCAGTTAGAGTGAGGAAAATTACATTCAAGTCCTGACTTTGCTCGTTATTAGCTATTGACCTTGCCTAATTTTTCTTATCAATGAATTTATAAGTGATAAATAACTGCTTTGCCTTCCATATAGGTTAAGTGCATCAAGTAGGTGCATTGAATGTATGGGTGCTGTGTTAATGTTAATGAACTCTACAGATGGACTTTGCATTGTTTTTATACTGTTCAATTAACTTTTTGTTTCCTCAGGTTTTTCTGCCTGTAGTCATCAAATGCCAGCTGAGAAACATTGATAAGCGTAGCCTCAACAGCCATCATTATATGAGTACCTACTAATAGGTACTGTGCTAAGTGCTTTAAATGCATAGTTTCCAAAGCCTCACAACCACACTGAGTAAGTTGGACTATTGACCCCATTTTATAGTTCACAAAGGTTTGGGCTGACCCAAGAGCTGTAAATCAAGTCCATGTCATCTGACTCCACAGCCCTTATTTGTAGCATGCTATACCTGCCAGGATGCGCTTCAGTTTTTACTTTTCCTTAGCTAGTATTTTAGAAGCCAGGGCCATATGTAGCATTTTTATATATTGGGCAGTTCAGATAAAGACATTGGGCCTTAAAAGAAAATTTTATTACATTTCATTATGGAGTTATTAACAGAATCCGAATGTATACATTTGTTAATTTGGGAATGGGGAAGATTGGTGCTCCTGACTTGAGCCTGTTTCATCTTTAGCCAAAGCATATACAAATAATTTCTTGATGACTCAAACTCAGAGGAACAGTAATATTAACATATCCTAAAGTAACAGTAATACAACATGAAGAATGTTAATATTTGGTTTGAGGCTATATTGATTTTCTTTGCAAACATCCCTCCCCCCAAAAAAAATAAAAAATAAAAAACATCCCTCCCAGTTACTTATTTTTTCCTATCATAACTGCTTTGCTTTTTATCTTTTGTGTGTGTGTATGTGTGTGTTTTAGGGGGTTTCTCATTTATTGCAGTTATAATACTAATTGACGTTTTGCATAGAGATAACATTTTCAGGAGAATACATTTAAAACTGATAACTAAATATACTAATAACTATAAATATGTTTTTGCTGTTCCTATTAGGTAAAAACAAATAAATATATATGAAAATTTTCATTTATAAATGTGTTGTTTTTCACTAATCCAAAAATATTGTTTTCAATGAAAAATGACTTTTCAAAAGTACTTTCTTCAACCTTCTGTTGTAAAATTATAAATATTTATTCATGTTTTGGCCACCTTGTAATTTAGTTTATATGTTGTCACTTTCTGTTTTTTAGTTAGATTTTTAATTTTTAGAATAGTTTTAGGTATTTATAGGAAAATTATAAAGGAACAATTTCCATATAACCTACACCCAGTTTCCCCCTATTATTGTTATGGTATATTTATTATACATTTGTTACAATTAACGAACTTTTTTTGTTTGTTTAACATTTTCCCTATACTTTATTCAGATTTCCTTAGTTTTTTCCTATTTCCGGAGTCCTATCAAGGATATCATTACATTTAGGAATCATAACTCACCATAGGCTCCATTTGGCTGTGACCGTTTCACGGGCTTTCCTTGTATTTGATGACCTTGACAGTTTTAAGGAGGACTTACTAGTTAGATACATTGTAGAATGTTCTCCAATTGGGATTTTTTTTAACTTTTTTTTTTTAAGATTTTATTTATTTATTCATGAGAGACACAGAGAGAGAAAGGCAGAGACACAGGCAGAGGGAGAAACAGGCTCCATGCAGGGAGCCTGATGGTGGGACTCGATCCCAGGACTCCAGGATCATGCCCTGGGCCAAAGGCAGGTGCTAAACCGCTGAGCCACCCAGGCATCATCCTCATTGGGATTTGATGTTTTTCTTAGTATTATGGCTTGCCTTTCACTGCATACACTAGGTTATAGGGGGAGGTTGCTCTTAATCATAGTAAACTCTGAGGAAGGCAGATTGGGACTTGGAAATATTGGCTGTGGATAACCCACACAAAGATAAGCATTAACATTCTTTGTTGGCATTGAAACATAGGCTACATTTTTTAGTGTTTTTTGTGTTTTATCATTTTTTCAGAAGAAACCAGTTCTAATTCTAGCTGAAAATAAGAGTCTTGTATGATCTGCTCATGTCCCCAAAACAGTTTCTTTTCTAATTGCACCCATTGGGGCAGTTAGCATGGGTCTTAATGTTCCTCATAAGAGCTTTATTTAATCTGAATTGGCCTTTTAATTAGTAATGGGCAATTTTGGGTGAATTGTTAATTGATTAGAATTGTGGAAATCATCTGAAAAGCTGTTTTGTCACTACAGCCTAGAATAGTAGAAGATTAAAACAAAATCTGGTTTAGTTACTATTCTAAGACAAATGCTTGCAAAGTATTATTTTCATGGTTTGGATTTGCTGTTCCAGCTTGGTGTCTTAACTCTGCTGAGAATGATTGTCTTTTAACTCACCGAGGTCCTCAGTACTACTCCATTAAGGGCCACTTTTCTGCCAATCAAAAGGCAGCATCCATGAGATTGATTTTTGTTACAGTGGATAGTAATGGCTGCTGAGTGACAACATTTCAAACTCTTTTATGTAAACAAAAAGCAATCAAATAAGTACTAATCCAAGGATTATGTCGACTCAAATCCCGTGGCCAGGAGAAGAATCTCTACAGTGTATGTCCCTGGCTCCTTGCCTTCTGGTCGCCCCTCTTCTTCCTGGAAAGCTCTCTTGCTGCTGGTGCTGCCTGTTAGATTGCAGGATGCGGTGACCAAAACACTCCTGCAGCTCCTGAATGGAATTCAGAAAGACACTTACATTTCCATAAATAAATTAGGAATTCAGTGGTTTCTTCGGGCTAATCAGGGCAGGCTGATAAACCTTGCTAGCTGTTTAATAAATGAATTGTGACTGATTACCTATTAATATGGACGCCTCAGGAATTCACCCAGGGGGAAGCAGAGCAGTGAAATAGAGAGGGGCATGGCCCCTTGGGAAATCAGGGCTTCATGTTTGCAGCTTAAATATCTCTGTGAAGTATCAATAAGGAGGTAATTGAATTTTGAACACAAACATGAGCGCCGGATGGATGAAAGGGGGAGGGGGGATCTGATCATCTCTTCTCTGCCCCTTCATTCTCCCCTCCCCTTTTCCTTAGAGACCACTCTAGTAAAGATAGATGCTAAATCCATTAAATAAAGATTAGACTCTGTCGTAGTAGAAAATGGCAGCTTAGCTAGATCCCTGGGCAAATTGGGGCCTTTTGCAATACAGAAAATTAAAATATACATTTTTAACAAGTGTGCTATCTTCCTACCAATAATGCCAGGCTAGCTTGTGGGGTTTGCTCCTCCTTCAGATTGGCTTTTGTTTGGACAGATCACTTTCTCTTGTACTAATGCCAATCTTTTCTGTATTCCTGGAGCAGAAGGGGCTGGGTTTATTTATTTATTTTTAAAGCTTCTGTTGAGGCCTTCCCTCTAGCATCCTGCTTGCTTGTAATCAGAGAAGTGGGAAGGAGATTAGTGTCCCATGAATTGACGGTAGATAAATGTTCCCTCCCCTTAACTGGTGGGTCTAGAAAAGCCCAATCACTTGTATTTCAGGGATGATTGGAGACTGTACAGCCAAGCAAGAAAAGGGCTTACAGACTGAAAGAAAAATTGATGTTTTAGATGCTATTTTATTTGGCATCATTTCCCCTAGATAAGGTTATTGATTTGCTTTGTTTAATTTCAAGCCAGATACAGTCTTATTACTGTAGAGAAAGAATTGGCATCATTTGATTACAAATCATAATACCTCTTTCTGAGTAGTATCAAAACACAAGCATCAAGCCCTAGATACTTTTTGTTACTGTAGATGAATACCCAGTAGTGGCTCTTTGGACTGGCCTTTGTTTATGTGTCAATCTACATGTTCTGATAATTCTTTCATAAAGCTTCATTCAGTAAGTCTATCAACAAGTATTAATTTGAGCATCTGTTAGGTGTATGGCATTTTTAGTTGCCATAGTCAACAGTAAAAAAGTGTGTCTTCTGCTACCACAAATATATCTTTTAAGTATGTCATACTCCTGCTTATAAAAGTTCTTTGGCTCCTTGGGTCTTATTTATAAGATAAAATTCAGATTCCTCAGGCTTTCACAAAGGACTTTCTTAATATCAACTTAGCCTTTCTCTCCAGTTTTATCTGGAAAATTTGCACTTATCCTCCAAGGCTATTTGAAATCCCAGTCTCTCCATGTAGTGTATCCTTATTCTCCCAGGCAGAGTTACATTTTTGTTATCATTTAGTATAGGTTCTACATGTGGTGGCTATGAGGATGTTCCATGGGAGAAAAAAAATGTACTTCTCAGTAATTAAGGATTTTGTGCATTATTTGCCAGATTGCAAACATTTCCAATTTTTGTTCCAACTTCAGAGGTAGCTTTTAGTGATCAGATTTTTAATGATTGGTTCTTATGCATTTCACTTTATAATTTAACTTTGATTTGTAGTGATCTTTAACAGTAAGAAGGAAAGTGTCTGTTACCTTATTTATCTCTAGAGAGCAAAAATCAAACTTATTTGATCTGATTACCACAGTTCACAAATGACCCTTAATGATTTTGAATGCTAGTTCTCAGAGTTAAATAAATAGTGCAAAATTTCAGAATTTTCTAGACCCTTACATGTTGCAAGTTACATCGATGTTGTACTTAGATGGTTCTAGTTTTCCTTCCAGTTGCTCTAACTTTGTTTCCTGCCATTTTTCTGGGCTCCAGAGCTCCTTCCAACCTTCCTGACTGTGCAGGTTTTCTGGGGCCATGGAAACCAGCATTTTAAAAGCTCTGTATTCTCAGTGGTTAGATCTCAATTATTTTAAGTTTCAAGCCATATAACATTAACAGATTTAGGCAAATAAAATGTGTCTCCTCTTTGTACTAATAATTTTCACTGTAGATTGTGTATTTTCATTTAATTATAAGAAAAACTTAATACTGGAAATTCTGAGGTTAAACTTACCCAAATAATCCCTAAAATTTTTAAGTAAAATGAAGGGTATTGACTTTATCCCTTTAAAGAAGACTCTTGGTAACTTCCTTTCCTTAAAGCTTTCTTGTAATCTTAACATAACCTTCATTCAATAAAATACCTCTTTCCTGCCTTTGCATATACATAACATAGTACCCTTAGAATTGCCTGCAATATAATGTTGCTACCTAGACAATACTAATTTTAGTGTCTGTAAGTGTGTAGTTAATGCTCAGGTGTGTGTCATATTCAGGAAGGTAGTGTAGCTATGGTTCTTAACCTAAGAGTCCATAAAATCTCCTGAAATTATAAACAAAATTATATGTGTATGCTTATACATAAATATTTCTCTGTGGAGAGTATTGATGGCTTTCATTAGGTTTTTTTAAAGGGTCTCTGTTAGGATTGAACTGTGTGCCCCCCAAAAAGGTATGTCAGAATCCTAACTTCTGGTACCTCAGAATGTGATCTTTTTGGAGATAGGGTCTTTATACAGGTAATCATTAAAATGAGGTCAGTAGGGTGGGTCCTAATCTAGTATGACTGGTATCTTTATATAAGAGGGAAATTTAGACACAGAGACAGACACATAGAGGGAAGATGATTGTGAAGAAATGCAGGGAGAAGACAGCCATCTTAAAAGCCAAGGAGACAGATCTGGAACAGATCCTTTCCTCATGGGCCTCGAAGGAAACAGCCCTTTGATACCTTGATCTTAGACATGTAGCCTCACAACTGTAAGACAGTGAATTTCTGATGTTTAAGCCACTCATTTCATTACAACAGTCCCAGAAAACTAATATACTCTCTATTGGTAGGATCCTTTAAAAAAAAAAAAAAAAGATCCTTTTGTCTGCAAGTTACAGAAGAATCAACTACAAAGGTTTAAAGGATAAAGATGTAATATAGAGGCACTTCATTTAGGGTTGAGTAATTCATTACTTGACATTATCATCGGAGACCCCTATTAGCTCCATCTTTCTGCTGTGTCATTTCAGTGTATTGGATCCCTCACACACACACTTAGGTTGGTTTCCATCATGTTTGCAAGATGGCTGCTAAAGTTTTTGACATCATAGGCTGACAACAGTACCCTAAGATAGAAAAGGGAATTGTGTTTTCCCCTATGCATCTTCTTATTAGTGAGAGAAATCCCAGAAGCTCTGAAGCAGATTTCCCTTGCATGCCGTTGAACAGTGTTGGTCACATTCCTATGCTTAAACTAATCATGGTCAAGAGAAATGAGACTACCATCATTGGTTGAGATGGACTAATCCTGGTTCATCCTTGGAACTGGGAAGGAACCCAGTCTCTCCTGAGTACATGCTCACCCTTTACTTGATTAAAACCAGGGTTTTGTTAACAAAGATTAAGTGAGGAAATGCCTATGTGTAGACAATTACCTATGTCTACCAGCGTGTGAGCCCTAAAAGGTTAAACTTAATCATTCAGAAATAAGTGAATGCCTCCTATGTGGACATACTCTGCTGAGCGTGGGGTTATAGAGAAAAAGAGAACGTTCTTGTCCTTGAGATTATGATTTATTGGAGAGCACTAGGGAAGGGTCCTTATCTCAGACAGAGGAAGTAACCCTAAACAGTCTCTAAAGCTGGGCAGTAAGCAGTGGGGTCAAGAGGACATGGGGGTGGTGATTGCTGCACAGAGTGTGGGTAAGGAAGTCTGGGCATAAGCAATGGTAGAAGCACGGGCCCAAGGCATGCTATGTTTGGGGAACTGCTGAGTAAGCAGTCAGGAGACCAGGATGGAAAACCAGGAAGGAGCCTGATTGTGCATATGATATGAGCCAAGGTGTAGACACATTAAAAGTCCATAAAATCTCCTGAAATTATAAACAAGATTGTTATGTGTGTGCTTATACATAAATATTTCTCTACACATTATCCCAAAGGCTCTGGGTGGCCACTGTAGAATGATGAGCAAGGAAGTCAGCTGGCCTCTTGTTAGGAAGAACACTCATAGTTGAGGGCTGAGGCTGTTGACTTGTTCTTCACTATCTTTCCCTCTCTTTTTCATATCTGGTGCATATAAGAATATCAGTTTTAAAAGATGCAGTGATACAGGAGTCTTAGATAACTCTGTTTCTAACTCGAGTAGTTTGTAATTGGTTTTATTAACCAGAATAGAGAATGTAAGTAAAAGTACCGTTTGGGGCTGAGAGATACTTGCTTTCAACCTGTTGTGTTTTGTTTGCCTGTGGGACATTCTAAGATAACTAAATATTGGTTTAATAAACAATCTAGGCATATACAAATAAACCTATATCTAGTCCTTCTGCTACTTATAGATATAGTCCTTCACATATAGGTATATTCTTGTTTATTATTAGCATCAACAGCCTGCATTTCCTGATGTGTGACTGGCACTCTGCCCAGCTTCTTTTCCATGCTTTGATACCACTTTTGTTGGGGGTAGCTACTATTACTATCCTCACTGTACAGAAGAAGAAAGAGGGGATCACTTGCCCAAGATATTTAATGACAGCACCAAGACTAGAACTCAGGCCTATGATTGATTCTAAAGCCTCTGCTCCTTAACTTGATTGCTGAACAAGCCTAAGCCCTCTGGCCATGGTAACTAGGGAAGGCTTTGGGTCCTGGCCCTGGATGCTCTTCTGAGGACTGCTTAGCACTGCCATGAATATCACTTCTTAAGGTCAGTACTTGTCTCCCCGCTACCCAGCTAACTGCTAGAAAGAAACATGAAGCATACTGTATCGGTATGGGTATGGGTGCAGGAGGAGTTTAACCCAGCCCTTTCCTAGCTTAATTGTGACTTGCTAGCATTTTTAGGGCCCTGAATTTCTCTAAAAAAACAAACAAACAAAAAAACAGACACTGGGGCCCCGGGCCCCTTTTGACTGGATGAAGGGAATTTGAGAAAAGCCCCAGACCATTTTCTCTCCCATAGCAAGATATTAGCATTCACAAATCATTCCCTTGAGAAGGAGTCCACATAGTGACTAGAGCAAACTCCAGGCTTAGCTTAAATGACAACTCTTTTGGAAGGCTATACCTGATTGCTAGACTAGGTTTTTCCTACTTTCACTCCCATGCTCATGATATATGTTCTACCAGCACTGTCTACATCCCCCTATTAGTGTCTGCTTTGTTCTCCACTGAGGCCCCACATAAGTTCTGTGTTCTCCATATAGGATGCCAGGAAAGTACAGGAAAGGAGGGGAAAGACCAGACAACTTCTGAGTTTAGGCAATCTCTTTATTAAAGCATTAGTGATATCTTTATCTATAAAAAAAAAATTCAGTTTGGCTGCTAGTGTTTTGCTGCTTTTACTTCTTCCATTTTGTCTCTACTTTTGTATATTTGTAAATCTACAAATCCACACAGAAAGGAAATTCTGGCATTAACTCAAGCTGCTGTATGATGTAGCCATGCAAAGGATTATTTATAGACCTAAACACTCTTCTCTCCATGAATTTATAATCTCTATAGAATGAAAGGAATTCGATCCCCCAAGGTAGATGCTGTTCTTAGCCCAGATAAAAACCTCTGATTCTTTGCTGTCAACTATACATAGTCCCACCTGCATGTGGAGGTTTTGAGATCACTGGGTAAAAATCACTTTTTATCTAAATTTTTTATAATAAAGGGAAAGAGGTTTTTTTTTTTTTTTACATCTTTCTCACTTTTCTAAATTTTTTATACTTTAAACCATACTGGTTTTTACAGATCCCTTCTAGTTCACGTCTACTAAACATTAATTAACTTACTCTACTTTCCCAAGCATTAATGGAAATACTGGATTATAACCAATCTAATACTCTCTGGACATTCTACCAGACACTTTCCTCAATGTGATTTAAGGCAGTTTATAATCACTCCTTGCGGTCTTGAGGCCAGTTTTCAATTCATGAGACTCATATATCCTGGCTAGTTTTAATTAATTTTGCAAGGAAGATGCCAGGAGAAGCACTATTAAATGCTTTCTTATAATCAGGTTCTTTCATCTATTGGGTTCTTGTCAGCCACTAATCTTGTAATTTTATCACAACAGAATCTAAAAGTTTCTCTGACATAGTTGTTCTTTACTCTTGTTCTTCAGTGCTTAGTACTACTCATGGTTTGGGCAACCTTATATTTATAGTTGTCTTATTCAGAATTGGTGTTGGGGGGATTTCTCTTGGGGGGGATTTCTCTAGACTTCTAACAGTAGTTGCTAGAATTTATTTTTTAACATTAGCATTTGGGGACCGTCTTTACTTGGTATCATTTGTATTCCATTTGTTTGGTCTTTTTGGGTGACTGTAACAGCCAGAATCCAATGAGGAATAATCTGAACAGGGAAGATTTTAAGTAAAGAAGTGTTAAATTGTTAACTAGGTGAAAGGGGTAGAAGACTCTAAGGAGTACAGGAGTAGAAGCTACAGAAAGCCACTTCTCCTGGGGCTGAAGGAAAGCGAACCACAGAGGAAATTAGAAACTTAGATGAGGTTCCCACAAGGCTGAGATTCAGACCTCTGAAGAGAGGTCAGAGCTGCCAGCAGAACATGCTGCCCACTGCCAAAGGGTACTCTGCTGGTGAATTATAGGAAGAGCTGCCCTGTGGTGGTAAATAATCTTAGCCAGAAGGAGCCCTGCCACTGAACTGAGAACCACTGTTGGCAAGGTGAACAATGTGGGGACCCCCAATACCAACCGGCTTCTCACTGTGGAGAAAAACCATACAGTGTAAAAAGGAAGAAAAGTTCTTTCTTTCTTCTTCAGCCTGCAGTCTCCCACCAGCACCCTCTCTATTGGCAAGCTTAACATCAAGCCAGCTGACAGAAGAAAAATGTAGCCTGTTGCAGGGTCCAGCTCTAGTATCACAGAGGGTAGAGAGGCAATAAATGAATAATTGGCACAGTGAGTAAAAGCTTTGTGTAAAGTTCAGTCTTGCAAATTAAATAATTTCATTTTGCATCATGAATAGTTTTGTTTTGTTTTGTTTTTTAATAGATGTTTATTTTTCTCAAAGCAGGTTACACCTACAACTTTTGCAGTTGGGTGGGTAGCATTCACCGCCTTGATAGTGCCGTCTGAGTCAGTGATTGACTTAGCTATAAATGTCCCTCAAACTTCTGTTGGTTACTTTATACAAAGGTTTTTAATAAATGTTAATAAGTTTTAACAAATATTTAAAATTAAGGAAAAATCAGATTGTAGTTAGAAGACAGAACATGAATGTGGATAGAAGATGGCTCTCCTAACCTCAGAATCCCATTGAATTCTCCTGATTTCCATCATGACTAATTCTCTCTTCTAACCATTTTTTCTTGAACTGTTATTATTCTCTTTCTTTTTTAGCCACAGTGAGCCCTCATGATCCTGACTTCATTAGTATTCACTTGTTATTTATGCTTGTCTTCCCAACTAAATTGCAAGACCCTGGCTGTTAGAAGCCATGTGGTTTATTATTTTTGAATATTACAAACTTGTGCAGGAGTACCTGGTTGCCTCAGTCGATAGAGCATGTGACTCTTGATCTCACAGTCGTGCGTTCGAGCCCCACATTGGTATTAGAGATTTCTTTAGAAAGGAAGAGAGGAAGGGAGGGAGGGAGGGATGAAGGAGGGAGAGACAGGAAAAACCAAGACCCACCTACATGCTGTCAAAAATAAATCCATTTTTAAAAAACCAAACTGTGTTGTGCAAATGCTGGTTGAATAGATAGAATCTTTTTGTATATACAGAAGAAGAAATGGAAATATAGTCTTCAAGGCACTCAGAGAATAGATGAGTACTTACCCATTCTTTTCTCCGTTGCTGCTTTTTCAGAAGGTATACACTGTCTCTTGCCCCTTAGAAAGACTGATATTACCAATGTAAAGACAAAACCAAAACCAAGATGGGAGTGGGGATGATGACAAAACAGTTAAAATCACAGAAAAAGCTGGAAGGTACCTATGTATCATGAACAATAAGTTTGGGGAAGAGAGCGCTTTCAGGTTAATGATGGTTTTATTTTATTTTTTTTTTTTAGGATTTATTTATTTTTGAGAGAGAACATGCGTGCATACACGGGGGGTGGGGCAGAGGGAGAGGGAGAGAAGCAGACTCTTCTCTGACTCTGGAGCTGGATGGAGGGCTCGATTCCACAACTCTGAGATCATGACCTGAGCCAAAATCAAGAATCCGATACTCAACCAACTGAGCCACCCAGGCACCACAGCTAATGATGGTTTTAATGCATACATTTGCTTTCCTTCTTTCCCAAACCCTACTAAAACAATTTTTTTAAAAAAGATATAAGACCTCCAGGAGAATAAGGATAGAGGACAACAGTTACAAATTGTGGCAGCTGGTAGGTATATGAATGTAGCAGACCTAAGAAAAACAATCCTTAAAAGAGGAAGGCCAAGAACCAAGCCACTTCACATCTCACACTGTACTCCAGAAGGCTGAAGATTGGGATCAGGTGGATGGGGGAGATGGCTTAAATAAGGAAGATTCATTAAAGTCTGTTTAAGGAGGAGTCAGATATCCAGATCACCTGCTTTATTCTATCCCACAAAAGACTGGAGCTGTATTTTCTAGAGAATGTAAAACAAAATGGTTCCTCAACTGGTAGATACAGACCACTCAAGGATGAACGGTTTCTGTACTGAAAATATAGGGTATTATGTACACTCTGTGCTGACACCACCCCACCATCCACAACTAGGCCTTTACCCTCCGATCAGGAAGTTGGAAGAGAGGAATCTGACCAGCCCAAGAAGAATAAAGGCATTGACATTGGAAGTTCTACAACTAATCAGCTTGGTCATACTGCAGTGAAGCTCATAATCACCAAGGTCAACTCCTATAACTATCAGACTTTTCAAGCAAATTTTTTGTCCCTGTTCTTACAAATGAAAAAACAGTGAAAAATCATCAACATTTGAGAAAAGCCCTTGACAAAAAATTTTAAAAACAAAGGCAACAAATGGAAAAAATCAGGTCAGAGAAAACAGACTCTGCGAAACTATTCTATTAATAATCTCAGAAAGAGATGCCCGGGTGGCTCAGTGGTTGAGCGTCTGCCTTCTGTTCAGGTCCTGATTCTGGGTTTGGGGATCGACTCCCACATCCAGCTCGCTGCAAGGAACCCACTTCTCCCTCTGCCTATGTCTCTGCTTCTCTCTCTGTGTCTCTCATGAATAAATAAAGTCTTTAAAAAAAAATTCAAAAAGAAGATATTGCAAATGTAATAAAAACAGGATGTAATTATAAAAAGGACTTTACAGAGAACATGAAAGAGTTCTCCATGGAAATTAAAAATGTGACAGGAATGAAGAATACAATAAAAATAGAGTTGAAGTTAAGGAAATAGAGTAGACCAGAAAGACATGAACTAAGGGAAAAGCAAAGAAAAGAGAACCAATTTGTGAGAGCCAAAAATCTGAATAATAGGAGTTCCAGAGGGATCCCTGGGTGGCGTAGCGGTTTGGCCCCTGCCTTTGGCCCAGGGCGCCATCCTGGAGACCCGGGATCGAATCCCACGTCGGGCTCCCGGTGCATGGAGCCTGCTTCTCCCTCTGCCTGTGTCTCTGCCTCTCTCTCTCTCTCTCTCTCTCTCTCTCTCTCTATCATAAATATATAAAAATTAAAAAAAATAAAAAATAAAAAACCCGTCAGCGGGAGAACTGCTGTTTAAAAAAAAAAAAAAAAAAATAGGAGTTCCAGAAAGGGAAAGAGGGAAGCAGAAAGGAAATCATTAATGAAATACTTAAAGAAAACTTCCCCAAATTGAAAGACTTATATTTCCAGTCTGAAAGGTCTTGATAGGTGCAACTAAAATAGATGAAAATAAAACTGCTCTAACGCACATCATTATGAATTTTCAGAACTCTGGGGAAGAAGATAAGATCTTAGAAGCTTCCAGAGAAGAAAGACTGAAAACAAGTTTCAGACAAAAGGATAGGAATCAGAGTGTCTTCAACATTGGAGACCGGAGCAATACCTTCAGAATTTGGAGGGAAAATTATTTTCAACCTAGAATGCCAACTCAAGTGAAAAGATGAAATAAAACATTTTTGGACATGGAAGATCCAAAAAATTTGACCTCTCATAAACTCTTATGAGCTATTGGAAGTCCTGAGGTAATAAGCCAAGAAAGAAGATGATGTATGCTATAGAAAACAGGGGCTCCCCAAGGTGTGAGAGGGTACAAGTCCCAAGGTGATTGCTGCATACCAGGCACAGAGGACAATTAGACCATATTGGAGACTTCTTCAGGAAGATGAAATTGGTAAATTATGGGATACATCTCAGTATCTTAAGGTTTAGACAACAGGTAGTCATAGTCCGTAGTTGAATTAGAGGTAAGTACATTGAAAACCAAACAAATTAAAAACCCAAAGAAAGGGTGCCTGGCAGACTCAGTTGGTAGAGCATGCAACTCTTGATCATGGAGTTGTAAGTTTGAGCCCCACGTTAGCTGTAGAGACTACTTAAAAAATGAAATCTTTTTTACATTTTTTTTTTTTTTAATGATAGTCACAGAGAGAGAGAGGCAGAGACATAGGGAGAGGGGAGAAGCAGGCTCCATCCACCGGGAGCCTGATGTGGGATTCAATCCCGAGTCTCCAGGATCGCACTCTGGGCCAAAGGCAGGCGCTAAACCGCTGAGCCACCCAGGGATCCCTTAAAAATGAAATCTTAAAAAAAAAAAATGAAATCTTAAAAATATAAAATTAAAAACCCAAAGAAAACAAAAAGTATGCAAGAAAGGAAAGGTAATCATAGTTTATCACAATGGCTTAGCTATAAATAGTGTTTATATAATAATAATGTAGAACATGAATATTGATCTAAGTAAAATTACAATATATGAGAGAATAGGAGATGGGATACGTGCATATGTATTGTGAAGAATTTAAGTGAGGATGGAGAAAGGAGCTAAATCATCACCTTCTATATTTGGGGAAGTCAATACATAATGCCTCAAATTGAAAAATCAAGCAATAGTAATATAAGTGTGTTATTTAATCATGTAGAGACATATAGGTAATATAAAATAATCAACTAAACAAGGTCAAATGGTTACCACTGAGGAGTTAAAGGCAAACTATTGTTTTTCTTAATAAACCTCATAGAATTGATTTTTGAAAACATGTACCGATATAACTTTAAAGAAATAGCTTCATTGTTAAAAATAGGTGAAATAGGTAATTGGGGGGACAGAGAATACATCTTGTAACATATAGAATGACAAAGCTAAATAATGTTTGTAGAAAAGTAAATGGAAGCCAAAACAGAAAATGCATATACATAGGCCAAAAATAAAAAATGTCTACCTCTCTTTATGAAAAGGAAACTACTTTGAATTAAAATGTGACTGCTGGGACACCTGGGTGGCTCAGTGGTTGAGCACCTGCCTTCTGCTCAGGGTGTGATCCTGGAGTCCTGGGATCAAGTCCCGCATCAGGCTCCCCACAGGGAGCCTGCTTCTCCCTCTGCCTATGTCTCTGCCTCTCTCTGTGTCTCTCATGAATAAATAAAATATTTTTTAAAAAATAAAATAAAAAAATAAAAATGTGATTGCTTATAGATTTTCTGCTTTTGTGTTACCAAAAAATCTGCTTGCCCAAACTTACTATAATACAAAATAAGTAATTCACAGTTTCTGGGTAGGAAGCAACTGTATTCCCACCCTGTGATGAGAACCTCAGAGCAAGCCCTTAGCAATATATTGACCAGATGTAATTAAGGAATTTCACTATAACCCACCTTTCCTCCTTCGGTGTAAGTGATACTTTTCTTAGTATTTAGTTCAATTGCAGTTCAGTTGGAAAAAAAATAAATTCTATGTTAAGTTGACCTCTGGTAGGTTTTGGCGGATGGAATTTTACTTTTTAATTTGGCACTCAACTGTACATTTACCACTAGGTCTGGGTGATCTCTCTGGAGAGAGTGGAATTGATGGATCCTTTTGCTGCTAGTCCCAGGTGGCCTGTCAGGAAAGCAGGTGTTACTGGGTTGGCTCATGCATTCAGGAGTCATAGTGCAAATCTGATCAAGGCACGTATTCCCAAAACCACTCAGGCTAGTGTCTCTCATGGGGAAGAAGCCAACATTGGCCTCCTATGATTTTTTTTTAAAAAAAAAGAAAAAGAAAGAAAGAAAAACTAATTATCAACCTACAGCAAATGTCATTCAACTGAAATCCCTTAAGGATAAAGGCGTAGGTGACAAATGTTCCTGGAGAGAGGGTTGAGCTGTCACTTGTCTTTTTAATGGATCGCCCATGTTTGGCTATAGAATCACATGCTATTTCTCCTTATTGTGTGTTTCATCTAAAGAAATACTGAATATCTGTAGGTACAAAAGAATTGTACAATATCTATAAACCCCCTGGGTTTGAACAGAATCCTCATGTCAAGGAAGATACTAGGGCATTCGTTTTATTGCTCTTAAAGTATTCAGGGAACTGCTGTCTATTGACTTAGTTGTCCCTGATACTTAACCTGTTTTTCCTTACTTTTGATTAGAGCTTTTATATTCCATTTTGTCTGCTTCAACTAACCGTAGGCATTTATCTGTGTTCTGTTCCTACAGAATTAGGAACAATGGGGAGAAGTTAGAAAGAGGTTTGTTTTGGGTTTTGGTTGGTGGTTTTTTTGTTGTTGCTGCTGGTTTGGTTTGGTTTGTTTGGTTTTGTTGCTACAGTATTAAGGAAGAACTTCCCACATGTCCAGAAATTAAATGGACTCTCAAAAAGTACTAAATTCCCTCTCACTAGGAATGCTTAGGCAGAACTCTTCAACCGGCTCTGGAATGTTACTAGATGCTTCTTAGAATTAGATGGGAGCTTAGGTTAGGTGATTTCAAATATTCTTTTCACCAAGAGAGTTAAGAGTCTATCCCTTTTGCTTTCAACAACAAAATAAACCGCTAGTCTCCATGAACAGTTGCCATAGGTGTTGAGAATGGTTCTGTGAGAGAGTAAAGCTGAGACTGGGAGATCAGTTAGGTTATCAGTAAGAATCCAGGGGCAAGATGGAGAAGACCTCAGATAAGGTGATGGAGAAGCAGAAAATGCTGTTGACATGAGCTATTTGGGCTAGAGAATCAACAAGATTTAGTCACCAGTTGAAGATGAGGGTGAAGTAAAGGACCCAGTATGATCTTCCAAGGTTTCCAAGTGAGATGATTCAGTAGGTGTGCTCCCATTGCTTAGAATGGGGATACAGACAGGCCTGAAAGGGAAAGATAAAAGTAAATAAAACCAGCATTGTCTTTAACTTCCTGTTATGGCAATAACCATTCTGGTTGCCTTTCTTTGGATATAGATAACTATTTATCAACATTTTTCTTAAAATATGACAACTCTAGACTAATACCTAAGCACTGCACTATTGTTTCCTTTGATCTGGAAACTGCTTCTACAAATGGAACCTAAGATTTGTGTTTGTTGATGAGTACTTACCTCTCCCAGAGTTAGCTTATACCAAACACAAAAATTAACTAAAAATTCTAGGTTTTTCTGTTATCAAATCATGTGGCTTCTCCCAACTTAAAACACAGGGTTTTTTAAATTAAATATTATATTTTACATTTATCCAATAGCCCTTTCTAGCTTCATTAGTCTTCACATATTTCTGGGATCCTGTACTTCCAAGCTGTATACTTTCCTCTAATATTTGTCTATGAGGATTTCTAAAGGTTGTACATAATTTCTCTCTCCCACAGCACCCCATGTCTTATCCTTTTCTGTGACTGCCATCTATAGAATGCTTTGGCCCTCCCTTTCTACTTGTCCATATCTTATTCACACTTGAGGCCCGATTCAGGCTTAATGCTATGAATTTTCTCATCCTTAGTAGTGTTCTTTCTCTTATAGTACTTGTTCTTTACCTGTATTATGGTCCTTAACATACTTTGTCTTAATGGTTGTTAATTTGTTATTTTGGTCTATTCGTTCTTAGAATATCTACTATATTATTGAAATACAGTCTTTGAAGGAGGGATCAAGTATTTATGTTATATGTTACTTGCCTTGATAACCTAATAAGCTCTTGTAAAGGTAAAGGAACAAGTTATAGAACTTCCTGAAATCTTTACCAGCTGTGTGTTCATAAGGTTTTTACAGATTGCCCCAATAATTATATAATAGCTTGAAATTCCATTATATCTTTCAAATAGGACTTTCATTACACTGAAAAGCTTCTTGCTGCCCTCTTGTGAAAAGCTAGGTAATACTGCCAATTAGCCATGCTCAGAAAAGTTAAGTATAGTTGACTCTTGAACAGCACATGTTTGAACTGCCCGAGTCCACTTTTATGTGGATTTTTTACAATATAATACTGTAAATGTGTTTTTTCTTCCTTATGATTTTGTTAATAACATTTTTTCTCTAGCTTACTTTATTGTACAAGTACTTTAATATATATAACCTACAAATTGTATATTAGTTGACACTTATTTATGTTATCTGTTATCTGTTAAGGTTTCTGGTCAACAGTAGGCAATTAGTAAGTAAGTTTTGGGGGAATCAAAAATTACACATGGATTTTTGACTGCAAGAGGGGTGACTGCAACCCCTACATTGTTCAAGGGTCAACCGTAATTTTCATCTAAATTTTACTAAGACTAGCCTTTCTCACATTATTAGGATTCTTATAACTTCTTCAGAGTCTCAAGCCAATTCATAATTACTAATGAGCATTTCGTCCCTTTTTGTGTGTATCTAAGGTGAATATGAAATATTTATTTGATTACCTGCCAGAATTTATAGTGCTACATTTCGCCAAATTACATTTAGCAAAAGAAAAAGAAAATTAATTCTTGGTGAGGTGAACTCCATAGTATCTTATTTAACATTTTAAAAGTGGTATTGGAGTTTAAATGTTCAATTTCCTTTCTGACTAAAAACAGAAGGGATTAAATAGATATAGAGAAAGTGGGCTTTTTTTAGTTTGATAAGACTTGATAATAAAAATAAAATGATGAGTGTAGTCCATACTGTAAGCTCTACTTCTCTTCTTCCTCTCCTAAAATTGAGTAATCTTCAGTCTCTTTCCTTTTCTGAAAACCCATTCTTTCTGCTACAAATCATAGGGAAGATAGTAGCATTCTGGACCTAGGCCTATTGTTAAAATCTGTATAATACACAAAAAAACATCCATCATACCTAGTCATGAAAGACTGGATGCTTTCTCCCTGAGACTGGGAAAAAGTCAAGGATGTCTGCTTTTAGCATTTTTATTTGATGTTTTACTAGAGATTGTAACTAGTGGAATGAGGAAAGACAAAGAAATTAAAGATCTGCAGATTGAAAAAGAAGTAAAACTGGCTTTATTCAAGATGATATGATTGTTTACATAGAACTCTAAGGAATCTACTGCCAAAAAAGCTACTAAAACTAGTAAGTTAAATAAAGCAAGGTTCCAGGATACAAAATCAAGATACAAAAATCAATTTTACTTCTCTATATTAGCAGTGACCAAATAGGTAAATTCATTTTTTAAAAAAATACAAATTATAACCTTAGAAACCATGTAATTCCTAGGGATAAATTTAGGAAAATTATGTATTTAGGAAAGACCTGTATACTAAAATCCACAGAGCATTGCTGAGAGAAATTAAAGATCTAAGTAAATAGAGATATATATACCCTGTTTATGGATCAGGAAGCTATTTTCATGTAGACTGATCTATTTATTTAATGCAATTCCAATTGAAATCCTACCAGGCTTGGGGCACCTGGGTGGCTCAGTCAGTTGACTGTCCGACTCTTGATTTAACTCAGATCATGATCTCAGAGTCCTGGAATCAAGCCCCACATTGAGGGAGCTTTCCTGAGAAATTAAAAGAAGTGCCAAAATAATTCAGGTATAGTCTTGTCTTTTCTTTTCTTTTCTCTTTTCTTTTCTTTTCTTTTTTTTCTTTTCTTTTCTTCTTTCTGTTCTTCTTTCTTTCTGACACAGAGAGAGAGGCAGGGACATAGGCAGGGGCAGGAGGCTCCATGCAGGATCACACCCTGAGCTGAAGGCAGATGCTCAACCTCTGAGCCACCCAGGCGTCCCAGGTATCGTCTTTTCAACAAATAATGCTAAAATACCTGGATACCATTGTAGGAAGAAATTAACTTTGACCTTTACCCTCATGACATAAAAAAATAAAACACAAGACAGGTGACAGATGTAAATGTAAAACTCAAACTGTAAAACTTCTAGTAGAAAGCATATGAGAAAATCTTCACATCCTTGGGATAGCCAAAGACTTCTTAAATAACACAAGCAGTGTGAACCGTAAAGCAAAACTTCATAAAATGTACTTCTTCAAAATTAAAAACTTCTATTCTTCAGAAGATACTGTTAAGGGGGATCCCTGGGTGGCGCAGGGGTTTGGCGCCTGCCTTTGGCCCAGGGCGCGATCCTGGAGACCCGGGATCGAATCCCACATCGGGCTCCCGGTGCATGGAGCCTGCTTCTCCCTCTGCCTGTGTCTCTGCCTCTCTCTCTCTGTGACTATCATAAATAAATTAAAAAAATTAAAAAAAAGAAGATACTGTTAAATAAATGAAAAGACAAATCACAAAAAGACTGACAAATTCAAGACATCCTGGGATAATATACTTGCAATACGTGTGCACTTGATCCTCACTCATGGATTCTGTGTTTGCAGATTCATCTCTTTGCGAAAATTAAAACCTCAAAGTCAATATTTGTGGTGCTTCAATGATCATTTGTGGACATGGACAGGGTGGCAAAAATTTTGAGTTGCCCTATCTGCATGCTCCCAGCTGCTGTCAAAGTGGTACTCTGCCTTCTTGTTTTAGTTTTCATACTGTAAACAGGTATCATTTTTGTGACCTATTTATTTAGTGCCACATATTTTGCATTTTTGTTCTTTTTATTTGGTTTTGCAATTTAGAATGGCCTCCAGAGCACAATGCTGAAATACCATCTAGTGTTCCTAAGTACAGGGTTGGTGTAATGGTGCCTAATAGAGAAAATAAATACATGTGTGAGATAAGCTTCATCCAAGCATGAATTAGAGTGTTATTGGCTCGGAGTTTAATGTTAATGAATCAGCAATATGTATTAAATACATTGTCTTTAAACAGAAACAAATGAGGTTTTGTGTTGACTGGTTGACTAAAAAGTTGTGACAAAGGCTCTCAGGAACCCAGCCTGGTATTTCCCAAAGGAGCAGTGGTTCAGTACTTGCTAATTCATTGTTCATGATGACATTAGAGAACATAACTACTTAGAATAATGAGAATTGACAGTACTTGATGAGAAACTTTACCCAAAATATATTTTTGAAAATGTATTTGATAATAGAAAGATAAATAATCTAAAAATGGAAGATTAATAATGGTCAAGAAGCATGTGAAAGTGTGCTCATTAGTCATCAAGGAAATTGTGCAAATTAAAAACCACAATGAGATACCACTGCATGGGGTGCCTGGGTGGCTCATTCGGTTGAGCATCTGCCTTCAGCTTGGGTCATGATCCCAGGCCCTTAGGATCAAGCCCCGCTTCTCCCTTTCCCTCTGCTTGTGCTCTCTCATTCTCTGTGTCAAATAAATAAATAAAATATTTTTTAAAAATGAGATACCACTACATGCCCATTAGGATAGCTAAAATTAAAGATGGATGTTAGCAAGTACTGATGAGGATATGGAACAACTGGAACCTTATGCATTGCTAATGGGAATGTAAAATGGTATAGCTACTTTGGAGAAGTTTGGCAGTTTATTATGTTAAACATACATTTACCATCTAGCCTTGCAACTCCACTCCTAATTTTGTACTTGAGATAAATGAAAACATGTCTGCACAAACTGTACAAAATATTCACAGGTTTTTTTATTCATAACCATAAGTCGGAAACATCCCAAAGGCCTATCAACAGGTGGACGAGTAAACATTTTATGATATATCCGTACAGTTGAACACTACTCAGCACTAAAACCCAACAAACTAGTGATACATATAAAAATATGGATGAATATTAAAAATATTATGGTAAAGAGTACCTACTGTATCATTTTATTCATATGAGATTCGAGAAAAGGCAAATCCAATGTGTGGTGACAGAGGTAGATCAGTATGTTGCCTAGGACTGTGGTGATATTAGGGTTGATTCCAAAAGATATAAGGGAATGGTTTGGATTGATGTAAATATTCTATATCTTGATGAGATGGCATGTAGGCAATTTTAAACATCTCTGTAAACTCATCAAATTAAATGTATGATTAAAAATGGGTATAATTTAGGATGCTTGGGTGGCTCAGTTAAGCATTTGCCTTTGGCTCAAGTCATGATCCAGGGTTCTGAGATCAAGCCCCACATCAGGCTCCCTGCTCAGCGGGGAGTCTGCTTCTCCCTCTACCCCGCCCTCCCATGGTCATGCTCTGTCTCTCGTGCTTTTTCTCAAATAAATAAATAAATAAATAAATAAATAAATAAATAAATATATTTTTAATGTGTACAATGCAAGTTATAGCTCAAGAAAGTTAACTTTCAAAGAATGAGTTAGTTGAAATTTATTTTGGATTTTGAGGGGGGGATTTGGGGTTTTGAAGGGAAGAACTACACATTTCCTAATGGGACACATTTCATAGAACCAGTACTTGAGCCGGGCTGAGGCCGGGGCGAGTGTCCCCAGGACAGGAGAGCCCCGTCCCGGAGGAGCAGGAGCTGCACCAACCTTCCCGGGGCGGAAAGGGGCTCGCAGGGAGTTGGAGCAGGACCCAGGAGGGCGGGGATGCCCTCGGGCTCCCGGGGACACTCACAGACACCTGCGCCCCGGGAGAGTGCGCCGAGCTCCCTAAGGGCTGCAGCGCGCACGGCGGGACCGACCGGAGCAGCTCGGAGGGGCTCGGGCGGCGGCTCCGCGGAGGGGGCTGCGGGGCGGGAGCGCGAATCCACCAGCGCAGGCCCCGGAGCACAGGGCGCCGGGACACAGCCCAGGATCCGGCCTCCCCCGGGACAGGCAGAGGCCGGGAGGGCCCGAGACAGCGAGGACGCTCCTGCCCCGAGCTGAGCACATCAGCGGCCCCGCCCCGGAGCCTCCAGGCCCTGCGGACGGAGAACCGAGAGCCCCGAGCCCCGTAGTTCCTGCGGAGGCTGAATCCAGGCTTCCAGAGTTGCCGTAGCAACTGCGGCTGTTCCTCCTGGGGCCCCACGGGGTAAACAACCCCCGCTGAGCCCTGCAGCAGGCAGGGGCAGAGCAGCTCCCCCAAGTGCTAACACCTGAAAACCAGCACAGCAGGCCCCTCCCCCAGAAGACCAGCTGGACGGACCAGTGATACTCCCCCGTGTTCCAATACAACTTGTTTTTGGCCACTCTGCACTGAGCAAAATGACTAGAAGGAAAACCTCACTTCAAAAGAAAGAATCAGAAACAGCCCTCTCTCCCACAGAGTTACAAAATCTGGATTACACTTCAATGTCAGAAAGCCAATTCAGAAGCACTATTCTACAGCTACTGGTGGCTCTAGAAAAAAGCATTAAGGCCTCACGAGACTTCATGACTGCAGAATTTAGATCCAATCAGGCAGAAATTAAAAATCAACTGAATGAGATGCAATCCAAACTAGAAGTCCTAACGACGAGGGTTAACGAGGTGGAAGAACGAGTGAGTGACATAGAAGACAAGTTAATGGCAAAGAGGGAAACTGAGGAAAAAAGAGATAAACAATTAAAGAACCACGAAGACAGATTAAGGCAAATAAATGACACTCTAAGGAAGAAAAACCTACGTTTAATTGGGGTTCCCGAGGGCGCCGAAAGGGCCAGAGGGCCAGAATATGTATTTGAACAAATCCTAGCTGAAAACTTTCCCAATCTGGGAAGGGAAACAGGCATTCAGATCCAGGAAATAGAGAGATCCCCCCCTAAAATCAATAAAAACCGTTCAACACCTCGACATCTAATAGTGAAGCTTGCAAATTCCAAAGATAAAGAGAAGATCCTTAAAGCAGCAAGAGACAAGAAGTCCCTGACTTTCATGGGGAGGAATATTAGGGTAACAGCAGACCTCTCCACAGAGACCTGGCAGGCCAGAAAGGGCTGGCAGGATATATTCAGGGTCCTAAATGAGAAGAACATGCAACCAAGAATACTTTATCCAGCAAGGCTCTCATTCAAAATGGAAGGAGAGATAAAGAGCTTCCAAGACAGGCAGGAACTGAAAGAATATGTGACCTCCAAACCAGCTCTGCAAGAAATTTTAAGGGGGACTCTTAAAACTCCCCTTTAAGAAGAAGTTCAGTGGAACAATCCACAAAAACAAGGACTAAATAGATATCATGATGACACTAAACTCATATCTGTCAATAGTAACTCTGAACGTGAATGGGCTTAATGACCCCATCAAAAGGCGCAGAGTACCATGGACTTTCTTCAGAGACTTAGAACAAATTATTTTAAGATTCGTGTGGAATCAGAAAAGACCCCAAACAGCCAGGGGAATTTTAAAAAAAGAAAACCATATCTGGGGGCATCACAATGCCAGATTTCAGGTTGTACTACAAAGCTGTGTTCATCAAGACAGTGTGGTACTGGCACAAAAACAGACATATAGATCAATGGAACAGAACAGAGAACCCAGAAGTGGACCCTGAACTTTATGCTCAACTAATATACGATAAAGGAGGAAAGACGATCCACTAGAAGAAAGACAGTCTCTTCAATAAATGGTGTACTTGAATAAATGTACCTATTTCCTTGTTATTTTAAATGTGCTTCTTAAAAATTATAAAAATATTTTTATTAATTTTAGTAGGAAAAACTGTGGTGCATTCCATCCCAACCTGAGATATCCAAACAAATTTTATGGATAGAAAAATACATAAACTGAATGATGACAGTAAGTTAAGTAATAAGAATTTGAGGGGCACCTGGGTGGCTCAGTCGGTTACACATCTGCCTTTGACTCAGATCTTGATTTCAGGGTTCTGTGATTAAGCCCTGCATTGGGCTCCCTGCTCAGCAAGGCATCTGCTTCCCCCCCCTTCTGCCGCTCCCCTCCACTTGTGCACTCTCTCTCTCTCTCTCTTTCTCTCTCTCGAATAAATGAATACTATCTTTAAAAAAGAAGAGAGGGGCACCTGGGTGGTTCAGTGGTTAAGCAGCTACCTTTGGCTTAGGTTGTGATCCCAGGGTCCTGGGGTCAAAGCCCACATCAGGCTCCTTGCAGGGAGCCAGTTTCTCCCTCTGTTTATGTCTCTGCCTCTCTCTGTGTGCCTCTTGTGAATAAATAAGTAAAATCTTTTTTAAAAAATAGAAAAAAGAAAGTATTTGAAAGTACATAAATACAGATTGTATAACAAACATAATGTAATGAAACGATTGTGTTTACCAAGGGAAGAAGAGAAGATTTGATAGAGGATGGTAATGGAGATGGAGTGTGAGAGCATCATCTTTTAGAAGATGCATTTTTCTTGCACTATTTTCTTCACTAATTTTTCAGTCTTTTGGGGACTCAAATTATCTTGCACTCAGACTGAACTTAAAGCCCTAGCAGAAACAGGAGAATAGTTTAAATCACATGGAAATAGTATAAGTGCAAAGTAATGTTATCCCATCATCCCTCTTGCTTGACATACATACATAAAGCAGATGTTGAGTTCATTCAAATATGGGCACACAACACAAATGTGGTGGTCCATGTGATGTCTCTGTCTAGAGAACTGGTAGTATTGAATAGAATGCTCTGATTTGAAATAGCACTTTTTGGATAAATAAAATCTAAAAATAAATAAAGAAGTAAAGGAAGGAAGGAAGGACCCCTGGGTGGCTCAGCAGTTGAGCATCTGCCTTTGACTCAGGGCATGATCCCAGTTTTAAACACGAGAAACAAGTAGAATATAACACAATTTTTTGTTTTTTGGGGTTTTGGTTGATTGATTGATGATAGAGAGAGAGAGAGAGAGGCAGAGACACAGGAGGAGGGAGAAGCAGGCTCCATGCCGGGAGCCCAACTCGGGACTCGATCCCGGGACTCCAGGATCGCGCCCTGGGCCAAAGGCAGGCGCTAAACTGCTGAGCCACCCAGGGATCCCAGAATATAACATAGTTTTAAAAGATAATGTCCAGGGATGCCTGGGTGGCTCAACGGTTGAGCACCTGCCTTCAGCCCAGGGTGTGATCCTGGAGTCCCAGGATCAAGTTCCACATTGGGCTCCCTGCATGGAGCCTCCTTCTCCCTCTGCCTATATCTCTGCTTCTCTTTCTGTGTCTCTCATGAATAAATAAAATAATTTTAAAAATAAAAGATAACATCCCAGTTTAAGAATAATTTAAGATACTTCAGAGTTTGATCTACCAAAAATTTTGTAAAACCTTTATGGAGAAAATTGTACACTTCATTGAGGACCATTAAAGAAAACCCAAATAAATGTCACGAACTAGAGGGAAAACAAAAGCTGCTATACTGAAAACTTTTTTTTTAAGATTTTATTTATTTATTCATGAGAGACACACACAGAGAGAGAGAAAGAGAGGCAGAGACACAGGCAGAGGGAGAAGCAGGCTCCATGCAGGGAGCCTGATGTGGGACTCAATCGTGGGACCCCAGAATCACAGCCTTGAGCCAATGGCAGGCGCTAAACCGCTGAGCCACCCAGGGATCCCCATATACTAAAAACTTTTTAAGTTTATCTAAAAAGTAGTAAGCAGGCATTATGTGAGTAAAGAGTGCATTTATGTAGACCTGGAAATTGGAAAATGAATGTAGATCAAATATTTTCATATCTTTTTTTTTTCTTAAACTTTTTTTTTTTTAAGATTTTATTTATTTATTCATGAGGGACACAGAGAGGCAGACTCCTTGCAGGGAGCCTGATGCAGGATTTGATCACAGGGCCCCAGGATCATGCCTGAGCCAAAGGCAGATGCTCAACCACTGAGCCACTCAGGTGCCCCAATTTTCCTAAAATTTTAATTTAAATTCCAGTTAGTTAACATACAGTGTAATGTTAATTTGTGGTATACGGTATTAGTGATTCAATACTTCTGTGACACCTGATGCTCATCACAGCACTCCTTAATCACTATCACCTATTTAGCCCATCCCCCTGGCCACTTGCCCTCTAGTAACCATCAGTTCTCTATAGTTAAGAGTCTGTTTCTTGGGTTATCTCTCTCTTTTCTCCCCCCTTGCATTGTTTTGTTTCTTAAATTCTCCCCATGAGTGAAGTCATACAGTAATTATCTTTCTCTGACTTACTTCGCTTAGCGTAATACTCTTTAGCTAATACTCCACAGCCTTAAAAATAGCAAGATTTTGTTCTTTTTATGGCTGAGTAATATTCCACTGTGTAATATATACACCACATCTTCTTTATCCATTCATCAGTCAGTGCTTCCATAATTTGACTATTGTAGATAATGCTGCTGTAAACATTGGTGTGCATGTATCCCTTTGAAGTAGTACGTTTGTATTCTTTAGGTAAATCTGAGTAGTGCAACTGCTGGATTGTAAGGTAGTTCTATTTTTAACTTTTTGAAGAAACTCCATACTGTTTTCCAGAGTGCCCACGCCAGTTTGTATTCCCACTAACAGTGCAAGAGGGTGCTGCTTTCTCTGCATCCTCTCATATTTTAGTCATTCTGACCGTTGTGAGGTGATACCTCATTGTACTTTATATTTGTATTGCCCTGATGATGGGTGATATTGAGCATCTTTTCATATGTCTATTGGCCATCTCTGTGTCATTTTTGGAAAAATGTCTATTCATGTGTTTTGCCCATTTTTAATTGCATTATTTATTTTTGGGGTGTTGAGTTTTATATCACTGTAATTCTTTTTTTCCCCCCAAAGATTTATTTATTTGTTTGAAGTGGCAGAGGGAAAGAGAAACCCAACCCAACTCCATACTGAGTGCAGATCCCAGCATGGGGCTTGATCTCACAATCCTGAGATCACCACCCAAGCCAAAACCAAGTGGTTGGTGCTTAGCCAACTGTGCCACTCAGGTGCCCCTACATCACTGTAATTCTGTAATTCATCTGTTGGGAAATTTATACCTGGAGTGTTTGAAATACTGACTGGTCTGTTATCTGTGGAAAGCTTTGTCCATTTTCCTAGCCCATTTTCTATGCTGCTGTACATTGCTCTGTTACAACCAATATCAAACTATATTATAAATGACATCTATATCTCTAGTCTGTGAACTCCATTAGTTCAGGAACATGGGGAGATAATCGTAGCAGTGGCTAAGAGTACAGGCTCTGGAGTTAAGGAACCTGGGTTCTAATCCTGCCTCTATCACTTATTAGCCGTATAAACTTGAGCAAGTTATGTACCCTTCTGTGCCTCATTTATAAAACAGGAATCACAAATGGTACCTATTTGTGAGGTACCTATTTGTTATGAGGATTTTAAATGATGATAACCATGTTAAGTGCTTTGAATAGTATCCAGCATATAATCACCACTCAAAAATGTTAGCAGTTATAGGTCTTAGCCATTTAATAGCACAAACTGTTCACTGGGTGTACTATAAATGTGAACAATGTGTAATAAACACATTAACATTACAGTGATGCCAGTCAGATGAAAGTTAGGCCTGAGCAGGTTATGTGATGTGTGAAGCAGGATACAACTTGTTCTAAGTTAGAGATCAGAAGCATAATGTCAAGTTAACACCAAGGGGGACGCCTGGGTGGCTGGCTCAGCAGTTGAGCATCTACCTTTGACTCAGGGCATGATCCCAGGGCATGATCCCAGGGTCCGGGATCGAGTCCCACATCGGGCTCCTGCAGAGAGCCTGCTTCTCCCTCTGCCTATGTTATGTTTCTGCCTCCCTCTCTCTCTCTCTCTCTCTCTCTCTCTCTCTCTCTCTGTCTGTCTCTCTCTCTCTCTCTCATGAATAAATAAATAAAATCCTTTTTAAAAAAAAAAGTTAACACCAAGGAAAGATGGCACTTATTAAAACAAATGAGAACTTTGCCTCACAGATATATTAAGTATGTAAGAATGTGTCGGACCAGAAAATCATTCTACTCAAATAGCCACACGAGACCAAAGGACAACCAAATGACTAGTGTGACAATTTTGAGGTTCATAGGAACCCAGTGAGAAATTATATTTTAGGAATGATTATGTTAACTTTTATAATGATTACCTGAATCTTTTAATCTCTTCAAAATGTGAATGTAAACAGGTGAATGTTACTAATCCTATATGAAGTTATGTTCAGTAAACACATATTTAATGAACCAATTTTTAAAAAGAAACTATCATGGGCACCTTGCTGGCTCAGTCAGTTAAGTGTCTGCCTTCTGCTCAGGTCATGATCCCAGAGTCCCAGGATCTAGCCCCACATCAAGCTCCCCACTCAGCTGGGAGTCTCTGTTTCTCCCTCTGACTCTTGCCCTTCTCATGCTCGCTCTCTCTCTCATAAATAACTAAATCTTTAAAAATTGAAATTAAAAATAATAAACTATCAGCATTATTATTCTTAGTATCTTCAGAGCATAACACTACAATGACGCAGAATGTCTACAATTAAATGCTTTCGTGCAAATGAAGTTACCTACATTGCCCATGATCTGAATGAGGATTGCTAATTCGGTTATTACATTTAACCAATTATTTACATGTACTGAGGATTTCTTAGTTTTCATAGCAACCTTAATCTTTCATTTCATGGATTTTGATATGTTTAAATATATAGCTTTGTTAAATGTTTTTGCATTTAATGTATTTGCATTAATCTAATCTACTTATATTAAATCTAATTGCATTCTGACTTCCTGGGATGAATATTTAGTCATTAAACAAAAGGAACATTTTTCAAATAATTATTCATAGTGTCTAAGTAATCTAAGTACTGTAGTTATTTTAATTCAAAGTATAGTTTCTTTGCTTTCTAAAAATACATCATAAATACAAATTCTGATGTTATCTCAATTTATACAATTGAATTTGTGAAGTATATTTTCTCTTGAAGTATATGGCAATAATGTTCCAACGTCCAGATCTTTTATCAAAAGATTAATTGGTTAGATTTTCAGTCACTTCTTTAGTAAGAACAAAGCCAGAAGGAAAGGGCTATTTTCCTTTGTGCTGTAGAATGGAGGTAAGAACTGGATGCTTGTGTCTTTAGTAGAGAAACTCAGGTTCTCTTGCCTTGGATATTCTCTGTATGGGGTCTTTTCTTTTCTTTTTTTATTTATTTATTTATGATAGGTACACAGTGAGAGAGAGAGGCAGAGACATAGGCAGAGGGAGAAGCAGGCTCCATACACCGGGAGCCTGACGTGGGATTCGATCCTGGGTCTCCAGGATCGCGCCCTGGGCAAAAGGCAGGCGCAAAACCGCTGCGCCACCCAGGGATCCCTGTATGGGGTCTTTTTATGAAGGATTTTACTTGAGCCCAAGGAGCTTTTTTATACTTGTACATTTAATTCTGGTACAGCTTTAAACAACACCATTTTTATGGAAGTAGATATATTGAGATATGTTCCATATATCATCAAATTTACCTGTTTAAAGTATACAAGTCAGTGAGTTTTTAGTATATTCACAGGAATGTGCAACCATCATGCCAATCTTATTTTGGTATATGTTCATCACCCGGAAAAGAAACCCTATACCCATTAGCAGTCTCTCCCATCCCATTGGCTCCATTCCTCGCCAGCCGGCCTGAAGTAATCACTAACCTAAGGGTTTCATTCCTTTTTATTCCCAAATGATATTCCATTATATGGATATACCACATTATTCACCAGTTGATGAACATTTGGTTATTTTCAAATCTTGGCTATTATGATAATGCTATGAATACTCATGTTCAAGTTTTTGTGTCGTCACCATTTTAACCTTTATTTGGATGTGGGAATGTGTTTGTATATTATATCTTAAGATTTGCATTAGAATTCCCTGGATATAATTTTAACTTAGTGTAACATATATCACCCAATGATCTAAATATATTTTGCTAAATTAGTAGGTGACTCAACCATTTAGTAGTCTCTCCTTTGTTTTTTGGAGTCACTTAAAAACTGACTGAGCAAAAAAAAATTAAAAAAAAAACAGCAAAATGCCATTTGCTTTCTTCACTCTCGGTGTTGGATCCCATTTCAAAGGACTCTGGAGATTGGATTGATTCATATCCTGAGCTAGGTTGGAGAAGAATGGCTTGTGGTGAATTCATGTACAGTTGGTTGGCTATTTAGGGGCATGAAAAGCTGAATGACAACATTAGATCATATCCTCTGTCTTGTTTTTAATCTTATATATTCTTGTTTTGTTTTTGCTTAGAGTGAATCTCTGAAAGAATCTATAAACTTGGAATGCTGAAAAGTTTCTAGCATATAGAATTTAATTTCTGGGTTGATATTAACCTCAAAGACACATCATTGATTGTACAAATGAAGTGAATATACCCAGTAACTCAAGCTGAACTTGGCAGTCATTAAGAAAGTAGTTCAGAGAATGTGATTAATAGTAAGAATATTGAAGTGTGGGCCGCCCTGATGGCTCAACAGTTTAGCACCGCCTTCAGCCCAGGGTGGGATCCTGGAGACTCGGGATTGAGTCCCATGTCAGGCTCCCTGCATGGAGCCTGCTTCTCCCTCTGCCTGTGTCTCTGCCTCTCTCTCTCTCTCTGTCTCTCTCTCTCTCTCTCATGCATAAATAAATAAAATCTTTAAAAAAAGAGAGAGAATATTGAAGTGTGTTATTCACATTGTCTTCTTGCCTTTGACTCAATTCTGGATCTGGGGGGCTTATTTATTAGAAATAGGACCCCATAATCAAATCAGAGCTAGATTACTGGCATCTTAATAAGTAGTCTTTATTAAAATAAACTTTTAGCAAGTTAGGAGAACTAGCTTTTAAGTCTTTCTACCTTCTGAAAACGTGAGGTTCAGTCAGATATGTTTGGTTACAGAGTGCTAGTTTATTGAAATCAACATGAGTATAGAGGGAAAAACTGATTTAAGATTTGGCTGTTTCATGGAATTAGATCAGGTTGATCTTACAGGCCCAAGGATTTTTAGTTCATTAAGATAGCATTATCCAGCCTGGACTTTATAAAGCATCTATTTTTTTTAAAGATATTATTTACTTATTTATTTGAGAGACAGAGCACAAGCAGGGGGAGAGGCAGAGGGAGAGACAAAGGGAGAAGCAGACTGCTGAGCAGGGAGCCTGATGGGGGCTCAATCCCCAGTCCCTGGGATCGTGACCTGAGAGGTAAAGGCAGACTTAACCAACTGAGCCACCCACGTGCCCCATCATCTATTTCTTTCAAATAAAAAAGAAAAATAGTTAAGTGAAGCTTTTTATATAAAAGCTGGTGGATGGTAGATGGAAGATGGTAGATGTCTTCATTTTCTGTAAATCTTGTGAAAATTTCAATCTTGGGAGGAAACTGGACTTAGGAGCAGATCACTTGATTTAATTGAGTTTTGGTTGTTGACTGTCACAGTTTCTTGCTTATTAACAGGATATGGTGAAGAATAGTTACAATTGCCTTAGTTTCTGCCAAATTTTGGATAGGCCAAATTCACTATTTGGTTTAATTTCGTAGGGCCATGTCTTATATGACTTTGGTAGCTACAAGAAATCCCAAACAGTACTGGGAATTAAGCAGATACTTAGGGTTTGTTTTAAAGATCTATTTCATAACATTCAGTTGCATTTTACACCAGTGGCCTAGTAGAAAGCTTCTAAAAAGGATCTGTTCTTAGCTTGTCTAGGTGTTCCGAGATAGTACATTCCTAAAGGCTCAGTTCAAACATCATTCCTTTTTCTTTTTTCTTTTTTTTTTAATTTTTATTTATTTATGATAGTCACAGAGAGAGAGAGAGAGAGAGAGAGAGAGAGGCAGAGGGAGAAGCAGGCTCCATGCACCGGGAGCCCGATGTGGGATTCGATCCCGGGTCTCCAGGATCGCGCCCTGGGCCAAAGGCAGGCGCCAAATCGCTGCGCCACCCAGGGATCCCCATCACTCCTTTTTCTAAAGCTTTTTCTTGCCCATCCAAACTAAACCTTGTGCAGAATTAAGTATGCCTATGTCTGTCCTCTTTCATGACATTGTTTGATAGTCCTTTATTTAACAGTCTTCAGTCAAGATTCTCAAGGTTAAAGATTGTATAGGAACCTTAACACTAAGCACAATCATGACAACAGAGATGGAACTAAAGTTTTAGTAAAAAATTCTAATCCCATAGAGGTGCATGGCTGGCTCAGTAGAGCATGCAACTGTTGATCTTGGGGCCATGAGTTCAAGCCCCATGTTGGATGTGGAGCCTACTTAATTTTTTTTTAATTTTTATTTATTTATGATAGTCACACAGAGAGAGAGAGAGAGGCAGAGACACAGGCAGAGGGAGAAGCAGGCTCCATGCACTGGGAGCCCGACGTGGGATTCGATCCTAGGTCTCCAGGATCGCGCCCTGGGCCAAAGGCAGGCGCCAAACCGCTGCGCCACCCAGGGATCCCTTGAGCCTACTTAAAAACAAAATTCTAATCCTTTGGCTGAATGTTTTAATTTCTCCCTTTGTTGCTTATATTTTCTAAAATATAATACTTTCTAACTTCTAACTTTTTTTTAACTTTTAACTTCAGATCATAATTTTAATGTAATAAAACCCTGCTTTCTTTTATAGTAATGAATTAGAATTGCAGAAAACTGGAGACAAAATCAGAAAGCCTGGGTAATGTAGATTCATGGTTCTCATACTTTAGCATCCATCAGAATCACCTGTGACAGGCTTGTTAAAACATGGATTCTTGGGCCCAGCCTCTAGAATTTCTGATTCAGTAGATCTGAATTAAAAATCAAACTATTGGCTAGAACAAGTAATATATTTTACATTGTATAAATCATCTATGAAGTAAAAGGATGTTCAAAGTGAAGTAGGATTGGTGAGGTCATCATTTATATACACAGTTGTTGATGGTATGAGGGCAAACTAGTTAAAATTTTGCTGAACTCGTAAAATTTTAGATTAAGCTATTCCTTTTTGTAACTTGTTACCTGTTGGACTGACCTACAGCTTTAAGTTAGTCTTGCTCCTGACTTCTGAAGGTTGTTCTGAGAAGATTCAATAAATGAGTAACCAAAGACTCATTCTCTCCACCTCCCAGAGAATTTCATAGAAGCAGAATGTTGAGCAAGAGAGTTTCTCTCATAGCTATTTACGAATAAATTGAAAACTGTGCTCTTAAATTAGTTGGTATGATTTCTTAAATAAGAGAGAGAAAGGTTGGAGGACAGCTGCTCCTTATTAGATTAGGTAGGCTTAGCCTGAGTTAGATTTGGTAGACTTTAAAAAATAAATAATCTGCTTTTGATTGTTTGGTCATGTGTAATTTGTTCCTCATCCAGAAAGTTTAATGATGGAGATAAACATTCATTACACTGAACAAAATAAAATAATAACTCCTTAATAACATCTAATAGTCCATGGCAAATTTGGCTCAAACTTTTGTCTTTTAAAGACTTTATTTATTTATTTATGAGAGAGCAAAGGGGCGGAGCAGAGAATCTACCTGTGCCCCTCTCCCAACACTTAGGCAAATGTGAACTCTCTCCCTCTCTCTCTCTCAATAAAATAAATAAATAAATCTTTAAAAGCAAATAAAATTAGTTTGTACGAATCAGGGTCTCAACTGGATCTCACACATTGTATTTGGTTGATATGAATCCTCAGTTTCTTAATCTTCTATAACCACACTCCCTACTTCCTCCAAAGTTTTTCCCTCGTGCTTTGTAATTGTTGAAGAACTGGGTTGTTTGTCCTGTAGGATTTCACACATTTTATTTCCCTCTATTTTCTGGGGTTTTTTTCTTTCTTTTTTCAATCTTTATCCCACATTTTAAATTTTGATGATTTTACCCTGGTAGTAGTGTTCCACATATTCTTCTTTTCCCCCGTATTTCCTGGAATCTGTTAAAGTTAAACAATAAATTGAGTTTGGATTCAGTCTTTTTCAGTCTCCTAAGCGGTACTATGTGCTTGCTACTATAACTTTATATCAGGAAACACATGACCTCCCATTTGTTCTAGTTTCAGTGAAGATCAGTGGAATTTAGGTGGTATCAATCTTTTTTTTTTAATTTTTATTTATTTATGATAGTCACACACAGAGAGAGAGAGAGAGAGAGAGAGAGAGAGAGAGAGAGACACAGAGACATAGGCAGAGGGAGAAGCAGGCTTCATGCCCCGGGAGCCCGACGTGGGATTCGATCCCGGGTCTCCAGGATCGCGCCCTGGGCCAAAGGCAGGCGCCAAACCGCTGCGCCACCCAGGGATCCCAGGTGGTATCAGTCTGATCCTTTTTACAATAATGATGATGATGATGATTCTGATACATCACCAACTATTTGGTTTCCCTAAAATACAGTCCAAATAGGAATGGCAGGGAAAGGGTGCCCGGGTAGCTCAGTCGGTTAAGCATCTGTAAGCATCTGCCTTGGGTTATGCTTATGATCTCCAGGTCCTGGGATTGAGCCCTGTGTCTTTAAAAAAAAAAAAGAAAAAAAAAAAATGGCAAGGAAAATGCTAGATTATCTTTCCCCTCTTAACTTACAATTTTCAGAACATGAAATGAATTGAAGTATCTGAAAGCTTTTAAAAATTATTGTGGATGTTTATATTTGATGTGTTTCAATCTACTACGTTATTCTTTTTGACACTCAAAACTGTCACACCTTTGGTGAGTGGATGCCCCTTCAATCTGTCTCCTGTGTCATTTGACATGCCCCTTGTGATTTTTGATAATATTCTTGCTTTTAGCATGTTAACTTAGGCTCTGGCTCATGTACTTCCTCAGACTTGGAATCTCATTCATTTGTCTAAAGAATCCTTGTCCCTTTTAGTAGAAATCTAAATACTACTAGTATTCATTGTTACTGGCTGTCATTCTTATTCTTCTAGGCCTTTCCTATAGATAGAGTTGGTAAAAAATTTTTTGGTTTGGTTTGGTTTTTGAAAAGAGAAAAGGAAATGGTTTTTGAAAAGAAAAAGGGAAATTATGTTCCTACCAATATGCCCAGTTCAAATTAAAGATGTTAAAGGCTTTTATTTAATGTGTTTGATTTTTAATGATATCTTTCTCTTAATGCTAAAAAGCTTGTTTCCTAAAAATTAACATAATTATTTTCTTTAACCCACAGTAAAACTAGCATCAAAATAATTAACTACTTGTAACATGACTGCTGGGTGCAGGTTAAGATTTCTCTGCTTCTTTTATATCCTTATGGTATATCCTTGGGATGTATAATCAGAATGCCTTTTAAAATTAGTTAATTATGCTGGAATTAAAATAAAATTTTAGAAATAATAGAATAATTTAAACTTCTGTATTGTGTGGTTATGCAAACTTTATAGATTCAGATTGTTTTTAGTTTATTTCAGTTTTTAGATTGCTTTTTTCTAATTAATGAATTTTGTTTTCAATATATAGAATATTTTTTTATTTTTTAAAAAAATTTTTATTTATTATTTATGATAGTCACACAGAGCGAGAGAGAGAGAGAGAGAGAGAGGCAGAGACACAGGCAGAGGGAGAAGCAGGCTCCATGCACCGGGAGCCCAACGTGAGACTCGATCCTAGGTCTCCAGGATCGCGCCCTGGGCCAAAGGCAGGCGCCAAACCGCTGCGCCACCCAGGGATCCCCTATATAGAACATTTATATGATGTCCTGAAGAAAAATCTATGAGGGGAACCTGGGGGTCTAGCTTATGATTTTGGTCTAGGTCATGACCTTAGGACCATGAAATTGAGCCCCATGTTGTGCTCCATGCTAGATGTGGAGCCTGTTTAAGATTATCTCTCTGCCCCTCCCCCCTCTGAAAAAGAAAAGAAAAAAATATAAAATAAGGTACAAAGTATCTACCTTCCATCTCTATCTCTTCCCCCTCTCATTTCTAGCCCCAAGGTGTAACTATCTTTATTAATAGAAACTAATAACAAAAGTAGTAGAAACTAATAGCAAACCTGATCCTTCCATAGTTTGTTTCGAAAATAGAAATAAATATGCATGTGTATTTTCCCGTGCTCGCTTCGGCAGCACATATACTAAAATTGGAATGTGTATTTTCCCATTTTCTAATTTCCTGCATAAGGTGATACGCTATATACAGTCTCTACCTTACTTTTTTTTCCACTTAACAATACATCCTGAATATCTCTCCATTACAATATATAGGTATCTTTATTCCTTTTTTTTTTTTTAATTTTTTATTTTTTTTTTCTTCTTTATTCCTTTTTATAGCTAAACAGTACTCTGTCAAAAGGAGTCCCCTTCATAAGATACACATTTGGGTTATTTCCAGTCTTCAGGTATTACAAGCAGTACTGAAATGAATGGACATATGAATACTCTAATATTTCTGCTGGTATATCTTTAGCATTGCTTCCTGGAAGTGAAATTGCTGAGTCAAGGGTAAAATGCTTATGTAGTTTTACTAGAACAAAAATTTCTTTTTTTTTTTTTTAAAGATTTTATTTATTTATTCATGCGAGACACAGAGAGAAAGAGAGGCGCAGAGACACAGGCAGAGGGAGAAGCAGGCTCCCTGCAGGAAGCCCAATGCAGGACTCCATCCCAACCCCAGAATCAAGCCCCGAGCCAAAAACAGATGCTCAACTGCCGAGCCACCCAGGTGTCCCTAGAACAAAAATTTCTTGTACAGTGTTTAAGAATTGAAAAGGAAACAAAATTCTTTTTCCCTCATGTATGAATAATTTTTTAAAAAAATTTTATTTATTTATTCATGAGAGACACAGAGAGAGAGAGGCAGAGACACAGGCAAAGGGAGAAGCAGGCCCCATGCAGGGAGCCCAGTGTGGGACTTAATCCGGGGACTCCAGGATCGTGCCTTGAGCCGAAGGCAGATGCTCAACCACTTAGCCACCCAGGCATCCGTGAATAAATTATTTCAATAGATATGAGATATGTAGTTGGCCACCTATTGTGTGCCTGGCATTGTTCTTTTTTTTTTCTTTAAAGATTTTATTTATTTATTTATTTATTTATTTATTTATTTATTTATCTATTTATTTATGGGTGGGGGGAGCACGAGCAGGAAGGAGGGACAGACTGTGCTGAGCAGGGAACCCAACTCGGGCCTCGATCCCAGGGCCCTGGTATCACAACCTGAGCTGAAGGCAGATGCTTAACCTTTTGAGTCATTCAGGTGCCTGCCTGGCATTGTTCTAATTGATGGCGGTTCAGCAGAAAGTTCTGCAGAACTTCAGGGAGCATAAAGTTAAAGTTAATTGCAGATTTTGGTGAGTACTATGGAGGACATAAATGGGTTGATATGAAAGAATAAACTAAAATAAATAAATAAATAAATAAATAAATAATAAATAAACAAACAAACAAACAAACAAACAAACAAACAAACTAGAAGGACTCACTTTAGGGACACCTGGGTGGCCCAGCAGTTTAGTGCCACCTTCAGCCCAGGGCCTGATCCTGGAGACCCGGGATTGAGTCCCATGTCGGGCTTTCCGCAGGAAGCCTGCTTCTCCCTCTCTCTGTGCCTCTCATGAATAAATAAATAAATCTTAAAAAAAAAAAAAAAAGGACTCACTTTGGATAGGGTAGTCAGGGAAGGCCTCTCTGAAAAGGTGACATTTGAGCTGAGACATGAAGGATAAAAATGATTAATGCTGCCATTTATTGACTTCCCTACTATATGCCAGGCCGTTTAAAGGATTTTCGTACATTATTTTATTCCATAGACTCTGCAAAGTCTACTTTATAATTCCTGTTTTACAGATAAGAAAACTGATGCTCAGAAAAATAAATTACTTGTTCAAGCTCTTGAAACATAGAAATAGGAGGTGGGATTTGGATCAAATCTAGGCCTAATTCCAAAGCCAGAGAAAACAAACCCTTTTCCTGCATTGCATTACCTCTTAGCCAGAAAGTGGTGAATACTAGTTAATGTAGTAAATGGTTTAATTGATTTATTACTGAATGATTATAATTTCAGAATACATATGCTCATTTCATTTGGGAATATTTGTTATATAAGAAAATAGACCTTCTTGTCCAAGCTCAATAAAATTATTTCAACATCTGTTTTTATTGTTTTTGATTTATTGATGCTCCTATGTTTAAAATACTGTAGCAAAAATGTCTCCCAGATATTTTTAACCTGTTAAAATGTTTCACCTTCTGAGTATCCTTTTTATTTATGTCACAAATATTTGTTAAAAATTATTTAAAAGGTACTTCAAAGTATCTGTTTAAATTAATGTTAGTAAGTGAAATAACCAAATTGTTCAAGGTTCAATAAATAATCATAAAATTAATCTTAGGGGGAAGTTTTTTTCTTGTATCAGCACTTACTGAGCACTTAAATGTGTTATCTTAAGTATTACAACAACCCAGGTTAGTAGTGATCCCCATGCTTTAGATGGAAGGAACTGAGGCACAGAGAGGCTACATAATTTGCTTGGGATCACCTTCCAATAAGTGACAGGATTTATACCTAAAGACCAAATCCCACACTGTCATTGGTTTTATATTGTAAGTATTAAAAAGGCCATCTCAGGGATACCTGGGTGGCTAAGCGGTTGAGTGTCTGCCTTTGGCTCAGGGCACCATCCTGGGTCCAGGGATCAACTACTGCATTGGGCTCCCTGCAAGGAGCCTGCTTCTCCCTCTATGTCTCTGCCTCTCTCTCTCTCTGTGTCTCTCATGAATAAATAAATAAAATCTTAAAAAAAAAAGCCATCTCAATAAAGTAGGGAACTATTATTATATTTTTATTTGCCAGTGAGTTAAGTCCATACTATTGTCCAGTGAACCATGCATTTTCTTTGGTGTCTTAAACTAGAACTAGTTTAGCAATTAAAACCTAAGACTCAGGATCCCTGGGTGGCGCAGCGGTTTGGCGCCTGCCTTTGGCCCAGGGCGCGATCCTGGAGACCCGGGATCGAATCCCACATCGGGCTCCCGGTGCATGGAGCCTGCTTCTCCCTCTGCCTGTGTCTCTGCCTCTCTCTCTCTTTCTCTTTCTCTCTCTCTCTCTCTCTCTCTCTCTCTCTATCATAAATAAATAAAAATTAAAAAAAATTTAAAAAAAAACCTAAGACTCTAATTTTATAACAAAGCCACCTCTAACAATAATAAAATAAAATGGTATTATTTCCTGGCTTAAAGAAAAATTCTCCAATAACTATAGGAATGCTGGGGCATGAAGACAGCATCTTAAATCTCTATGCAAGTCATACACAAAGTGTTATTGCAATGAAAAAATAGTGGCGTGAATAATACCTGCTCACAGCCCGAGACACTTGATGTATCTTGGGCCTCAGTGTTTGTTGGATTTTGTAATTTCATGAGCAAGATTTGTATTTTTTTAAAGTTCTATATTTCTGTGTGTTCCACTCGATGTCAAATCTGTATTCTCAGGTTGTAGGGTTCCATTAAAAAAAATAAATAATCTCAACCCCTCCTCCCTCCACTCCCCCTCCCCCCCACACACTCATTTTGTATAATATGGTAATGATATCACCGTTGCAGTAATTACGGGTCATCTTCATTTCTTTCATCTCTGCCTGTTCTGATGGCTTCATTCCTTTGACGGAAAAGATTTGGCTCTGGGTGCTATGATTATTTTGTTAAGCGTTATTCGAATAGACAGGAGTGAGAGAAATTAATCAATCCAAATGCAATTAGCATCATGTTTAACCCAGTGATGGACGTCTCAAGGTGAAACAGCTAGGGGAGTTTCAGACATTATTATTCAATCCAATGGTTCTTATCTAAATTATAATCAAGAGAGGTTTTTATTGGCTTCTCAGTGAGAAGATGTAACTCTTTCCCTGCCCTGGGGGTCAAGAAGACTGGGCCTTCCTCCTTTGTAGACTTCAGTTACTGCCAGCACCTTGTAGTGGGGATGTTCCAAGCAGGAAAGTTGTCTTAATGGTCAAGTCATTTGAAATTTATCTATACGGTGATCTTGGTCTGATTTTCCTGAGAATGGAAGATAGTCTATGGATAAATTACTCTAACTTAAGGCAAAATATTTTGTGTACTGATCAAGTCAGTTTGACTAGTTTTGTTTTATCTTAACCTTACACAATAAATTTATTTCTCTACTTACTTTATGGATGGGGAAATTCAGACTGTATGAAGCTACTGGCCTTTGGTTATAAGTGTTTCATCATCACAATGCACTACTACTCACACCCTGAAGCATGAATGTTGTAGAAATTTCTAAGTGTTTAGTTAAAGTTCTCACCCCAAGAGTATTTAATTTTTTTAAAATTTTTATTTAAATTTTTATTTATTTATGATAGTCACAGAGAGAGAGAGAGAGGCACAGAGACACAGGCAGAGGGAGAAGCAGGCTCCACGCACCGGGAGCCCAACGTGGGATTCGATCCCGGGTCTCCAGGATCGCGCCCTGGGCCAAAGGCAGGCGCCAAACCGCTGCACCACCCGGGGATCCCCACCCCAAGAGTATTTAATCCATTGCTTTGATCTCATTGCCTTTCATTCAGTTGAGTTTACCTGTGAAAGGGAACCAAGCAAAACTATGAAGTAGGCCTCTAAAGTCCTCTGAAAAGGAAACAAAATACAAATAAGAACTTGTTAACTCTTATTCCCGAACACAAATCTTTGAGGGGTTTTGTTGTTTTGGGTTTAATTTTTTTTTTTTTTTTTTTTTTTTTTTTTTTTAGTAGAGAGAAGGATGATAAGGCAACATTTGAAATCTAGTCGTGTTTTGCTCTTAAAAGAAGGCAGGGCAAGGAGAGTTGATGGAGAAACACAAGCTTTCACTTGAATACAACATTTTTCAAATGCCTGACAATTAAGATTCTTCTGCTTTTGCCTTCAATCTTCAGGCATCATGGCTGACACTTCCCATATTTTATGTTCTTGCTTGATGTTTTATATTCTGAGAATAAATCTGTTAGCTGGATATTTCTGTCCTTTTTTTTCTTGTTTGTTGTGAAAAGCCATTAAAATTATTTTCCATATTGGAACTGTCCAAGTTTGTTTACCTGTACATTGAGTCTTGGCTTTTCTTTTTTATATTAAATCTCAGATAAAACGTTCTCTAGAAATAGGCCTTACTGTGAATTGCGGGGTAAACTGTTTTATATAAAATTATCTTTCTCTGAATTCACTGGAGGGAACACTGTTCTTAGCCACCCCCACCCTTGTTGAAGAAAAAGTCCTGTTAGAAAGACAAGACATCCAATAAAGAATCTGGAAAGCATGTGCCAAAAAAAAAAGGCTTTTCTGAGAGTTCTCAAGATGAAGATTTTCATAGTCAGTGATAGTTTGGTCACAGATGTAGCATCCAAACTGTTCTTTTCTCAAATATATTTTTCAGTCACCTTTTTGAAATGCTTATGCCCAAAAAACTTTAGGCAAAAGCCTCAAAGCTGTACTGATTACTTTCAAATGCTACCTCTATAAATTTTAGAGAAAAGTGAAATTTGTACTAAAGACTCTTACTTGTGAACTCTCTCATGAGTTGACTAAGAATGGTCAGGAGACCTTATTACAATTATACCACTTTCTGAGGGCCACCAAGTGTCTCAGTGGGGCCCCAAGAGACCCCCTTCTCATCCATGACACCGTACTCAGTTCATAGCACCTTCTGTTCTTGACAGTGGCACCAGCACCAGCTGCTCTTGTGTTAGAGGCATTAAAAAGTGCTTTCTTAGTTCTTGAATTATCGATCACTTACTGATACGTTTTGTGGGGAGATCTGAACTGGAGCATGGGGAAGAATCGGTCTGGCAGGCTGCCCTGGAACTGCTCTGCTGTACACCAACTCTATGCCAGAGCAACAACAAAAAAAAACTTTCCGTGTTCCTGTGAGAGAAATTAGAATTATAAATCATGTTGGCTGGGATGCTTGGGTCGCTCAGCGGTCGAGCATCTGCCTTCAGCCCAGGGCATGATCCTGGAGACCCGGGATCGAGTCCCACATTGGGTTCCCTGTGTGGAGTCTGCTTCTCCCTCTGCCTGTGTCTCTGCCTCTCTATGTGTATGTGTCTCTAATAAATGAATAAATAAAATATTTTTAAATAAAAAAATAAATCATATTGGCTTCCTTTTGTTCTCCTCTAATCCACCAAAATAACCTGTGAACCACTAGCTCCATTTCAAAGGCCACTTCTAATTTATTTGAATCTTCCCTAATATCTAATACATAGTAGTTACTTCATGTGACTAACTTAACTATCCATCCTCCCTCCCCCTTCAGGCTTTTCTCTTGCTCAGCACACAGTGATGACTAGGAGATACCTCTTGTCATAGTTATTAGAATGCATTTTAAGGTTTCAAGGACCAGGAAAGTAATTTTTAAAAGAGTCAAAACCATAATTATAACAAATGGCATCATTTCTACGAAACTATCTTTCTATGAAGCTAACTAAATAAATAGTTTCTTAGCATACTGAACCCCATTAAACTAAACTAAGATTTTATGTGTTCCTCTTTGCTAGAAGCTTCTGGTATCGTTAAGGAAGGTAGCTGGCTGCCTCTAACTAATACCCAGCATTATTCTAGCAAGTTTGATCCTCCAGATTATACACGTTACACAGATGCAAGCCATTCCTGTTTCCTTTTGTTTTGCGTTTGAGATTTTTTTTTTTTGAGATCTTTTTAAAAATAAATAGTTTGATCTCCTTTGGCCACTCCCCAGACTTCTGTATGCTAATCCAGTGCAGACCTGGTACCTCTTTTGTGAAGTGGCAGCTGAGGAGCTCCAGTTCTCACCTTGGTCAGCGAAAAACCCGAGGAAGGAAGAAGTCAAGACTAAGAGCAATAGTCATATTAACTTGAAGGTGGCAGGGCAGGATAGGTCTGTGACGCAACTTAAGAGGCATATGCTACTCAGTCAACCACTGAAGGCCTATTGTGCACAACAGTGTTTATCAGTGAGGCAGTTCAGATACCAATTCACAAAAGAGATAACACCTGCACAAATGGAAATAGAGTTTGAAGATACAGTTTACGTGTTCCAGCAGCAGACAGGAAATGTCTAATACAAAGAGAACCTGCTGTCTACTCCAAAACTCAGTTCCTACAGAGCACAGACACATTCTCCAAAAACTGCCATTTCGTTCCACCACACCCTGACCACACCCTGACCATGGATTTCTCTCTTCTTTGATTTTCACCTTCCTCATTCCTTCATTATACATAAAGTAACTGGTGTATGTACACAAGCATATGGCCTTTTTAAAAAACTAAATGACCAGTGGTATGTTCTGATCGGTATCAAATGGATATGGCATGGTATAAAATATTGGTTCAGGGAAAATATCCCTCTCCTCCATTAGTGGCATGCTCATTCAGCTTTTGTCTTGTATTCCAGTAAATTATTTTGTTCTCACAGTTTAATAAAAAAAAAAAAAAAAAAAAAAAACAAGAAAAAAAATTCTTGCATACCTTGTTCATTTGGAGAATTTTAATGTTTTTCATTTATCATTGTAAAACCAAGGACAATTGTATAACTTCTTTGTACATAGCTGTTACACATAGGGCATTTTGTCTTTAAGTAGAGAGAAATTGCTCTAAAGAAATGAATCCAAGGTAGTTTTCCCATCAAGTGTCTCTTTGCTTAAATAAACTTCTTGTTTGAGATGAAGGAAAGAGAATGATGGTTATATAGTAGCTAATGTTTGCTAAATGCGTATGTGACCTTTATATTAATTACACCTTGAGCAAATGAGGAAACCAAGGGAAGCCTGGCAGGCTCATTCGGTTAGATCATGCAACTCCTGATCTCAGGGTCATGAGCTTGAGCTCCATGTTGGACATAGACCTTATTTAAAAAAATAATAATAATAAAATAAAAGTGAATTTTATTTATTTTTTATTTTTTTTTATTTTTTTTTTTTAAGAAACCAGAGCTCAGAAAGATGTCTTGGGTGGCTCACCTGCAGTGGTCCAGGGTCAGTGTAGGAGCTGGGGTCCAACTCTAAGCCTGTCTGCTGTTAAGAGCCCCACTCTTTTCAAAGGGTTATGCTGTTTCCTTTGTTTCCTGCCAGTCATATTAGAGTCTCCTAAAGACAGCCTGTTGTAACTTTTCCCCATCTTGCTAATGTTTTTAATTATGTTGAGGCACAGAAATATTTAAAGTAGTTTGCACTGGAATTGAAAACCAAACATTATGAGTTTCTCCCGTTTCATTAAAAAGTTACTTAATCTTTACATTGTTCTCTACATTAAAGCCGAGCAGAATTTTATCAGGCAATTGCCTCAAAGTTATAATCTGGAAAATCTTTCTGTAATGAAACCCATATGTCACGGGCGAAAGGTGCAAAGCCCTGGCAGAGAGGGTTGGTCTCGTGAGAGATTCTGCACCCAATCTCGTTAACCAGGGTGCCTCTGGTAATCCCTCATCCCCTCACTGGTGAGAAATCAATCTGTACCACTGAATCTTTTTCAACCAGCCACCAAGAAAATTTACTGCAGAGGAGGCAGTTTGGGGATAGTCATTGTGGAAAGGGAACCAGAGGCAAGGCTAACTGTAGATGGAGGAATTGGAGAATCTAAAGAAAGGATTGTATTAAACCGCAGCCCCACCTTCAGAGCAAGCAGGATGGAGTCCTCCCTTCAGCCCTGACCTCTCTAAGTCTACCCAGGTATTTACAGCTGCAATGAACCTGACAGCCCTAGGGAAACTGTGAAGGGGATAAAAGAAATTGCATAAACCTGCAAGTTGATTGTAGTTTATCCATTTGCTGTCTTTAATGTATACCAGTGGTCTCCTGTCCCACGGTCTCTGTAGCAATTCACACGTTCACCCTATGACAGTTTGTATTGTGACTTCTCCGTTCATGGTCAATGCACTGCATGGAAGGGCCTGTAAATCATGACTTGACATGGAGGTCCCACTTCTCTTATGCACAGCATACACTGTGGTGGCTGATCACCAGTGGATCCGTCTGGGCATAATTATTAGAATGTGGTAGCAGTGTTGCCTTCCTGTTGAACCTCATAATCCTAGAGAATTAACTCAGAATTAGAAAAGAGTTAAGAAATTTTATTGACTCTGAGTAAAACCCTAGCAATCTTATTGTCTCTAGGATTATCTTATAGCACACAGTGGAAAAAAAGAACAGGAGGAAAAGAGGAACTGGAAGTGTCAAGCTGGGGAGCATGTAATCTTACCATGGCCATTAATGCAAAAATTGTACCAACCTGTAAATAGAAGAAAGAAGGGATGAAGCAAGGCAGGGAGTAGAAATGTCTTCCTCTCCTCTATAAGCAAGCCAGAGATATCTGTAAAGGCCTTTCCCTGAAGAGATTTGAAACCCTTGGTGGGAGTTTTTTGAAAAATACATTTACATATAAAACCCTGCTGGAAGGGGTGTGTATGTACGTGCATGTGAGCGCATGTATGTGTGTGTGTGCAGGCATGCGTGTGTATGTGTGTAAGAGGAATACAGAATAGTAGCAGAAGGCTGTCTCCCTACTCCTAATGGGATTTTGTAGCAGCATGTGCGAGTTTGTTTCAGAAGTCAAAAATGAACAGATGTTGGTATAAATTACCTCTGTGTCTGATGTCTTGCAAATTAAAAGCGCGGTTGGCATCACTAAACAATTTCACTAGGTTTAGGGGGGTGCGGCTAGCAGGCGGTGATTACTGTAGCAGGTCGGTAAGAATCTTCACACTGCAGGAAAAAGCAAGAAGGCAAAATGATAAAGAAATGAGGAATAAAATAAGGGGTATGTGAATTAATCAGAGATGTTAACATCTCTGATAACAAGTGAACAGGAGGGCTTGAGCTTTGAAGCTGCCCCTGACCCACAGCAATTTCCCTGTGCACAATGAGGGGTTGGTGCTTTGGATATGATTTATAGGGCACAGCCCTCTTTTAGGGAGCAGCTATGTCACGAATTCGTATATCTCCTATATGGGACTGGCGAGTAGGAAAACTTTCTCCCCTCCCATGTAGAAGATGAGGTCTTTGAATTACTTCTACTTTTACGGTGGTTTCTTGCAGCTCTGTGTACTTAGATTAGGTTGAAGGGGGAGGAATGATTGAGTGGGGAAAGGGTTGTTAAAAAGGATTGGTTAAATTCAAGGAGAGCTTGCCACCAAGAGACTTTGGAAGATCTGTTTATTTTGCCTTTTAAATCCTTTTGATCCGTCAAATAGATTGGATCTTTTTAAATTTTACATCTTAGAATATTGGTCAGTCTCCCATTTGGGGAAAAAACAGTAAAGAATCAGGGATGTGAAGAGCACCAGGACGGAAATAATTAGTAAGATCACTATAGTGCTCCCAGCCCAGGATTTTGGGAGCAAGGCTCTGTTCTGCCAGCAGAGTTTTGTATTACCCATGTCTGGTTTCCAGAGTACCGACTTCTAGCCATGTTGCAGGATCATTTGATACCGTGTAAAACTCCTTAATAAGCTCCAGAGAGGAGGCAGGAAACCCATCCAGTAGAAATAAATGATGAGACCCACTCTGGCCAAAAGTATATGTCACTTCCTATAGGATCAGGCTGAGGGAAAAGATTCCAAGGAATGGGATTTTTTAGTTTGCTAGCCTCCTTTCTTATCACACTTGGTTCATTCATTCACTCAGGAAACACTGAGTGCAGAAGAAGTAACAGACCACTTGCCCTCCTTTGAAAGGTGGTGTGTTAATGGTACCTCTATACCCAGCATGTTCATTGCTGAACATCCAAGAGAAGAGCAGGGCAGGTGGCATTAACATGCTACTCATTTTGCAGGGAGAGAAACAGGCTCAGAGATCTTGCCCCACCCGAGGTGTCACCCAGCTGCTCAGTGCTGGAGCCAGAACCTAAACTGAGTTCACACCCTATGTTACCTGAAAGAAGTCCCTGCTGCCTCCCATGGACGAGAAAATACTTGTTTGGATTTCCTCTAGGGTAGTTAATCCTACCTCCATCTCTCCATTAATCTGGCTTTACTTCCATCAAAGGAAATTATTTTTCTTGCCAAATAAGCAAGGTAAATTTAGGGGGGGGGACCCACAATGCAGAGAATGAAGCATTTAAGGGCCATTAATATTGTTTGTCTCTGTGAAGGAAGGCAACAAACATGATGCATTCCTGCTTGGAATACTTCTTTTGTCTATTATCATTCACTCAGCCAACATTTATTTAGCAGATACAAGGTTTAATGCTGTACTAGTTGCTGGAGATATAAAGAATAATGAAACCATCTCTACCTTCAGTTCTTACCCTTTAATGCAGGGAGACCAGTATATAAACAAATAATTACAAGTCTTACTGGAACTTTGTATAGGGTTTGGTGCAAATGCACCAAGGAAGGAATGGTCAGTTTAATTTGAGCCAGGATGGGGTTGGGGGCACATGAGGCAACACTTAGCACTGGGGCTTCCATTCCTAGTTAACGGGATTTCCTTTCCCTTTGTTGGAGCTTCAGAATTTGTGAGAGATTGGGGAATATATGGACTGCAGGCACCAGAAGCTTTCCCGTGGCTACAGAGTTTGTGTTGTTTTATTTCTCTGTTGTACAAATAAACCAGGAACTGTAAATGTTGGTAGGGAAAGGGCGTGGAGCCCATTCATCTAGCACTGTCTCTAGACAAGGAGGCTAGGGCAAAGATCCTTTTCATTCTTTGGGTCTCCAGCCATCTTACTCTTTGGCCAGGATGAGGACATATTCTTAGGAGGCCACAAACACAGCCTGCTGTGTGCCCACTGCACGGTTCCAGGAGACCTCTGGCCTCCAGGACTAGCCATTAGAAACGTCCAGCACTGTTAAATATATTTAAGAGATCTGAAAAGATGATTTTGTAGGGATGAGGAGGAAGGGGTTATTATAATATATACACTTTTTGAGGATTTGCTTAACAGAGCTAAAACAGCGGTCTTATGGACTGGCCCTTGTAATTGAGAAATGTTTTACTTTCATTTTGGAGCCTCATATGTAGGAAAGTAGCTGTATAAAACCCTCTTGTAACTATAGCATTCAAAGATTGATGGTGCTGAAAGTCAGAGAAAGACACATAAACCTTGCCTGGCTATATTAAGTATCTAAGGACTGACAATGCCAAGAGAGAGAAGACCAAAGCTCTATAAACCCTACTTTATTACACCATCCACAGATGAACTGCACTGAGGGAATATAAACCCTGTTATATTACAGCATCTAGAGACTACCACTGCTGAGAGATGGGGTAAATGATCTCTAATTTTGATTTGAGATTATAAATGTCCAGAGACCAACAACCCAGAGAAGACTCTAATCTTGGCTGGATTATAGTCTCCAAGAGCAAATCCCCTGACATAGTGAACATGAGTATTAGGTTACCTTCTCGAGAGAGAGAAACAGGTTTGGGGGAATTCCCTGGGGATTTTTTTTAAGGATGGATGATAATCTTTCCCAGTTGGCCTTTGCCTTATAGCAATTGCCAACTTCAGAACAGCTTGGTCCAGTGTCAATGGTGGTTTGTTTTTCCCTCTTTTAGGAGGTTAGTGATGATTCAATCTGTTATGGTAGCAACTTGTTTTTACAATTTAAATCAATTTGCATGTTTAAATTCTGTTTTCCTGAGATCTCTTTTTTCAGATTTGGGGTTTTCACTGATCTTCCATTTGCTGTGATTCCAGCTAGAGAGATGACACGGGGGAAGTTTCTCAACATTCTGGAGAAACCCAAGAAGTAGCAGCTGCTTGTGGACAGGATGTCCTGGAGACTGGAACCATGCTCCCCTCCCAGTGCAGCTCTGACGTCGTGCAACTCTCTGCTTCCTGGTGAGAGGCCGGAGGATGCACCTCCAGGACTGACCCTCTCCCCTGCTCATGGCACTCTGCACGTCTGCAGACACTCGGTGGCAAGAGAGGAATCTGCTCCATAGATTCTCTACAGAAGGATCAGTGTAGTTATTCAGCTTCCAGACTTTGACCATCTCAGCCTTGGATGTGGGTAACAGCAGAGGGCACATCTTTCTTAAAGGTCAAAGTCCTGCACTCTCGTTTCAGAAAGGGATTCAGGAGTCCCAGGATCTTACAGTTGATTTGATTCAGTGATGGCAAAGTCAGTTGTGGCACGTTGATTGGATGGGTTCTTTTGACTTGTACTTGATATCATAGGAAGTGTTTATGGTGCGGGGAGACCAGAGACCAATTAGATTCTGAAACAGACCAGGCAGCCTGACCTGTGAACTCTATATATATATATATATATTGGGTTCCAAGAATCCCCAGCTGGAGAAGCCAGAATCTTCTTGAAATGTACACCTCCTTTAAAAATTCTGTACCTCTCACAATAGTCCCATTCCCCAGTGCCTTTTGTTCCCCACCATCAGTTTTAATTCCAGGATAGGGTATCCCTATGTAGCAGGTCCCTCCTGGGATTAGCTAATGAGAGGCCCTTGCAAGGTTGCATTGGGTTCTAGACCTCAAGACCAAGTTAAAGATGAAAGGACTTTTGAGTTCCAGCTAATCTGTTACAGACTCACACAAGAAAGTCAGTATGGCCTTAAAGGTAGGAGAAAGGGATTGTTTGCAGGAGTTCCCATTTGATTAAAAAACTGGAAACTCTAATTGACCTGAAAAGAATGTGCTGTATTTTACCACCCGCCCCACCCATGTCCCCTTTCATAGCACACAGCAGATAATTCACCAATGTAACAGAAGTACACACACACATGAAAGGAAAGAATTTTCTGACTTAAATACAGTTCTTATGGAGCTCTTTGCCAGTTATCTGTGTTAAAACCTGAAAACCTAACCCATGCGTAAAATTGATTATACATGTTCTCCGTATTTTGTCTCATAAGCCAGCCCCCAGCCTCTGATGTTTTGAGAAATACATGAGGCTTCCTAGCCTTCATGCAACGAACCTCCATGTGGCAGTTGTCTGACTGTGTTTAGACACAAGGAAAGTTGTCCTGAGTGTCTGTGCTAGGGTGCAGCATTATTCAGTCTAATAGCTGGTCTATTAACCATTTCTGACATTTGTGCCTTGTTTCCCATGCTAAAATTAACATTGGGTTTTTCTCATTTTTGCTCTCCATGCGATTCTATGTATTGATAAGGGGAAAAGTTGAAAGTGAGTCACGAAGAATGGGTATGAGAAAGAAACCATTCTGCCTGGATGTGTGATAGAAATTTAGGCTGGAGAGGCATAGATTTTAAGTTAAGCTTATTATTGACATTCCTTTTTCTCTAAATACGGTTGAAGTGGGAGAGAGAGAGAGTAGGAAGGGAGGAAAGGGCAATAAATAGTGCCATAACGTCAGAATCTTCCTTTTGCTCTGTTTTTGAGAGTTGATGACTTCAGGCACTTTTAGGTGTGTGGGGAAATTGAGAAATACATGGAGAATATGAGGATACCTCCCCAAAACCAACTCAGGTGTGTAACCCAACGCTATGTAGTTGGTTTTCTGATCTGCTTTGGCCTTTATTTTATTGTCATCTTACTCACCAGCACTTAATATAAGTAGATGTTTTAGAATTGTGATATTTATTGGTTTTGTATTTGTCATCCTTAGAAATGTTAATGATGTATTTTTATATTGATAATATAAATGGATGTATAATGTGTGTGTGGACTTCAGGGTGTTAGAGTACTGTGCTTTGTATATGATGGTTTCTGTGTTGTCATAATAAATATGTCCTTTTTATAGAAGAGTGAGTTTTTCTTTTCCTCAAAGGGCCAAGTTGCATATTTAAAGCATTCATCAGAAAGTGCAACTATAATGATGAATGACCTGCTATTTTCCCTCTTAAATATCATAGTGGGTGGTGTGATGCTTCATGACCATCTACTACTTGGTCTCCCAGCTTCCAGTCTATTCTCCCAGCCATCCTAGCCCATTACTGCTCAACTCCCTAAAGTATTACTTAAAAACCTTTAATACCTTCTTGTGTCCAAAAATAAAGTCTGGGTCTCTTATCCTGGCATTTAAAACTCTCTGCTTGTAATCCTAATCAACCCTCTTCTCCAATATATGAGGTCTCTGTTCCAGTTAATCTGAACAATTCCCATTTCCTCACTTGAGTGCCTTTGCTCATGCCATTGAGTTCCTAGAAAGTGTCAGATCCCTTTTGCATCTATCAAATCTACCCTTCCTACAAAACCCTGATGAATCAGCTGGAAACAATCTTTCCCCCCACGTTCCTACAACATTTGTGTATACCATCCTATGACTCATACCAACTCTGCCTTATAAAGTGATCTGAGTGCTGATCTTCTTGTCCCAATTAATTGTAAGCTCCTTGAAGTTACAGCTGTCTCCTGTACATCCAGTTAGTCGTTGGTGTCTTCTTTGAGCTGTAAGGGTCAAAACACCTGCTTGCAGACTTCCAATTAAACATGATTGATTGAAAATAGATGTTTCTCCATCACCTACTAAAATCCTTAGTGTGACTTCCTTTTCAACTCTGCTCAAGAACTAGAGGCAAGGACAGCCCGGGTTGCTCAGCGATTTAGCACCGCTTTCAGCCCAGGGCCTGATCCTAGAGGCCCAAGATCGAGTCCCACATCAGGCTCCCTGCCTGGAGCCTGCTTCTCCCTTTGCCTGTGTCTCTGTGTCTCTCATGAGTAAATAAAATCTTTAAAAAAAAACTAGAGGAGAGGAAGTATTAGTACTATCACTGTCCCCCGTTGATAGTTAACCTGCCCCAGAGCAGAGCATCATGCCCTTTTAGAGAAACATTCCATGTGAAGAAAGCAGATTGCTTGGCATCATTGGCTTATCATTGAATTACAAGAAAACAACTGGGTGGGCAGTGGATCTCTGATCTGGAAAAGCACAGCTGGGCAGCTGACGCGACAGGAACAGCGTTATGACTGTGCTGCTCTAAATCTTGAGAGATTATTTTTCCAATCAATAATTACATATTACTGCCCACAGGCTCATTTTGCCTTTCCCTTTGCCATTCCAAATGCCGTCCTTATAGAAGCATCTTTTGACTGTGAGCACCACTGTTTTGAGAGGAATAGCACCGGGGCTTGGAGAGCTGTTCTCAAATTCTTATTCAAGTCTTTCCTCACCAATAGCCTTGTTGCTTCTTGCTCACTCAGTCTCTCAGATTCTTGCTTGGCCTCTGCTGATTTGCTTGGCCTTCCTTCCATTGTTAGAGCGCTGAAAGTTCACAGGCTATTAACTGTATTAATAGCAAGATGCCATTATTAATTTTGCTTTATCTTTTTGTTACCCACGTATCATATTTTTTAAATGGACACTTGAGAACTGCTGCTTGTTTGTGGTTCTCTAGCTGCAGCTTTATTGTAGCTCCTCTGTCTTCTGGGCAGGGAAAATGGAGCTGGTCAGTCTGTCCATTGCCTCTTTGGTTCCTGAAGGGTGTTTGGACTTATGCAGAAGCTTTGTGATGAAACCAAGAAATTTCCTTTCCAGTGGGATGCTCTGGTCCCTTCTGTTTCCTGCAGGATTAAGGCCTCACAGAAAAGAGAAACAGGCAGAACAGGAAGGGAAGAAACAGGCTAGTGGGCCAAGGTAGACGGTCTCAGGGGTCAGGCCACATGATTTCTTACCAGCTATCAACTTCTACACAAAATCCATCTCCAACCATTTGGTTATGCTCTCCAGTGTCGATTTTCTTCATCCATTGCCAGCTCTACAGACCCTGCATGGGCTTCTCTTTCACCAGAGAGCCTTATAGCCTCCACCCCAAACAGTGGCCTCCCCAAGTTTAACTTCCGACTGTCCTGTAACTGGCTTCTCCTATCTGGTTAGGCTCCTTGGCACTTTGGGGATGTGTCCCCGACTATGCCTAAAGTCCACCAGCCTTCCCACTCTTTGCTCAGCACTTTTTCTTCATGAGCAGGGGCATTTGGGGGCTCAGGTGGCACCAGGTGCAACCATGAGGCTCAACTTGGTGCAAGTGCTGGCAGAGCTTGTTAATTAGCACATGAACACCCCAATGCTCCATTAGCCAGGCCAGGCATTTGGAACCTTCCCCTCCTGTGGGCCCCTTCCTCCTAATGAGAGCTGGAAGAAGGGCCCTCACAAAACACTGCCTCAGAATAATATTCCGCTTTGTCCCCACCAGTAACCAGGACTGACAGGATCACTCTGTCCATTTCTCTTCTAATTAGCACAATTCCAGCATGGCCTGAGCCAGCAAATGGAGAAAAGCGATCAAAAGCGATCGGACAACCGTACCGAATCACAAACACAAAGAGGGCCATTCCCCATAATTAGGTGAGACAATCCCTCAGTCTTTTCTCGGCTGGAGTTTGCCGCTAAGACTCTTGCTGTTTGGGTCCCAGCAACACAACTTACGTGTCTCCCTGGGACACTAATAAGCCCCACATTGTCTTCCGCTTCACACAACTCCAACCAGAGGACAGATGCCTGGGGAGGAGGGGGGACACAGTGAGGGGACAGGGTGTCTAAACAGCCGGGCAGCTGCTGCTGTGTCTCCCCAACTCCAAAAGGCAGACACGGAGGCCGTGGGCAGGGAAGGAAGAGGCTGTGGGTTTGAGAGACCAGGTGCAACCTGATCCTGTGGCCTGGGGTGCTGTCTGAAGCACAGAATGCCAGGACCTTGGGAGAGACACACTCTGCTATTTGCCTTGCCCTGTTCATTTATCACCTCTTGCCAGTTGTCACCTTTTGGTCTCCTCCCTTCTCCCACGTGTTCACGCTGGTGGCATCGTGGGCAGCTACAACTGTGGCAGCATCCTTGGACCTGCACTGAAGCCCTGTACAACTGTAGTCTCAGCAATCTTGAGGCTAGCTAATGTGCAGCACACACATGTGAACTCTGCTCTCAAAGATCTCAGGACCTGGAAAGGGCCCTCACTTTCAGCACCCATCACCTCTGGGTCTCCCACAGCCCTTGCCTTCTATCTCTGTTCTATCTCCTGGAAGATCCCTGTGGTTTTGTGTTTTTTTTGTTTTGTTTTGTTTTGTTTTGTTTTTTTAAACAGAAAAGTGGCCCATCAAAAGCCAGGGCAAGAAGCCACAACTGGCCACACTCCATGTGGTGCAGAGGCTGGCCACTTAATAAACAGAAACTGCTCCCCCAGGATTGCAGCCCATTACAGGGATTACTAGGGGTAATACGGCCATGAACTTGGTCATAGCCAGGGACAAAGGAATGCAGAGGAGAGTGGCATTTGGAATCTCAATTAAACTATAGCTCTGAGCTGAGTTGGACTTACACATATTTTCATCTTACCCTGCTCTCTGCTTTCTGTTTTGATCTATACTTGATGCTTCTGAAAGTGACCTCCAATACCAGAAAACAATTATCTGGAATCCAAGGAGCCAGAAAGCTCAAGTAATAAGACTTGTTTTGTTGTTTTTCCATCTTCCCTAAGACACAGAGATAACAATAGGATTTGACTTTTTATTTATTTTTTTTAATTTTTTTTTTTAGATTTTTATTTATTTATGATAGTCACACAGTGAGAGAGAGAGGCAGAGACATAGGCAGAGGGAGAAGCAGGTTCCATGCACCGGGAGCCTGACGTGGGATTCGATCCCGGGTCTCCAGGATCGCGCCCTGGGCCAAAGGCAAGCGCCAAACCGCTGCGCCACCCAGGGATCCCTAGGATTTGACTTTTTAAATAACTTTTGGAAGATGTCAAAGAATCTGATCCAAATTTGTTCAGTCTCTTACAGTTTCTTGGTTATAAACAGGGCTTAAAATAGTACCAGGCACATAATAAATGCCTAATAAGAATTTGTTGGAAGGAAGAACTGCACCGTGATAGTGTTCATTGCTTTCTTGCTAGTCTAAGGTAGGAGCATGGATCTTGAGAGAGAGGCAGGGTATAGTCATGCAAGTCACTTCTCTCTGAACCACAGTGTCCTTGGGACCTTTTCTTGGAAGGGAGGCAAGGCGTGCCTGAGCGACTCAGTTAAGCATCTGACTCTTGATTTCAACTCAGGTCATGATCTCAGAGTTGTGAGATCAAACCCCACTTTGGGCTCTGCACTGGGCATGGAGCCTGCTTGCTTAAGAGTCTCTCTCTCTCTCTCGGGGATCCTTGGGTGGCTCAGTGGTTTAGCGCCTGCCTTCGGCCCAAGGAGTAATCCTGGAGTCCTGGGATCGAGTCCCGCATCAGGCTCTCCTGCATGGAGCCTGCTTCTCCCTCTGCCTGTGCCTCTCTCTCTCTCTCTCTCTCTCTCTGTCTCTCATGAATAAAAAAATAAAATCTTAAAAAAAAAAGTCTCTTTTTGTCTCCTCCTGCCTCTCCTACCACTCCTCAAAAAAAAAAAAAAAAGCCAAATAAGGGCATAGACCCTGATGTCAGACTGCCTGGATCCAAATCCTTTTTTTGCCATCTACTAGCCATGTGACCATAAATAAATTGCTTAATCTCTCTGTGCCTTAGTTTACTCATTTATGGAGTGGGTCCAATAGTAGCATCTAAATCCCAGGATCATCATAGAGATTAAATTAGTACTTACAAGTATTTAGAACAGCACATGGCCTATCTTACCCATTATATAAGTGCTTAATGGATATATCTTACAAAAATGCATTCAATGCATTTGTTTCTTTTATTATACTCACATTTGTTAAAAATTGGTAATTCTTACAGGGAAAATATAGTAACATTTGGTTACCTCAAAGAACTGAAATGAGTTAGGCAGAGAACCCGCTCTTCTCACCCTCCCAGGATGCTGAGAGTTTACAGAGTCCTCCTGCCCCCATCCTTCCACCCTCTGGGTTAGCCTGCGCTGGCACTGACATTTCAACAAATACTGCTGAGTCTGCAGCCAGTGGCATTAAAGACTGTTACTCATGAATAAGGGAAGAAAAGGTGTCCTCTGTGACAGTGGCAGATTTCTGAGCTAACACTGAGCTTGGCCTAAGCCTCAGCTCATTCTTCACTAACTAGTCTGGATGGTCCTCACATTAGCTGAGCATCCCATACTATTCCAATCACTGCACAGGAATGCTCTTCCCTGTTGTGCTGTGTCCTCTGCCTCTCCCCACCTCACCCCTACTCCAGTCCCTCCATCCTTCTTCCAGATGCTCCCTTTCCAGGGCTGAGCAGGATTCTCTTGAGCCTGGGCTCCCCTCCCTAGCTTTGCCCTATCTAGGAGCACACAGAGAACAGCCTGGCCTGACTCTGCAGCCCGGGGCCTCAGGGTCAGGCAGGGCTGAAGGTCACGTCCCAGGGCTTTCCCGGATGCAGCTGAGCCCCAGGAGCCAAGCAGGCCTGAGCCAGCGGCTTCACACAAAGGAGCAGCTGAGAAGAGTCAGGTTGGAAAAGTCAGTGACTTTCGGCTGAGTGGAAGTGAGAAGCATTGGCTTCAGCCCCCAGCAAAGGCCTTGGTAGGGACACGGGGAATGGGCAGGGGTCAGAACCATAAATGGTCTCTGAGGAATGGGGAAAGCAAGCTCCTGAGAACTGCTTCCTTGGCCTCCTCTTCCCCTCCATTTGTCTCTGCTCTCACTGCCTCCACCTTTTTTTTTTTTTTTTTTTGAGAGAAAGAGTAGGGAGAGGCAAGGCAGAGGGAGAGAGAATCCCAAGCAGGCTCCACACTCAGTATCGAGCCCCATGCAGGGCTTGATCTCATGACCGTGATCATGAACTGAGCCAAGATCAAGAGTCAGATGCTTAACCAACTGAGCCACCCAGGCACCCCTGCTTCCACCTGCTTCCTGGCTGACCCTCATCCCTTGCTTTTTTCACAGAGCTACTTACCTCAAGCCAACTGGCCTGAAGGTCCTTCATACCTGGAACTATTGATTAAATTATGGTATGTTCACATAGTGAACTATTATGTAGCCAGTTAGTATGTTTGCAAAAGGTTATAACATCATGGAAGAAATGGTTTGTCATAAGGATAAGTGAAAATAAAATAGCAAGATGTAAAACTATAAATGCAACTTCATGTCTAATATGGGGCATGGGAGAGGATTGTAAGGGGTTAACAGTACTTGTCGCCTGGTTGGAGGATTGTGGGTAATTTTTGGTTTTTTTTTTTCTACATTTTCCAAACTCTCTACAGAAGTATATGTTGTGTTCATAATATGGGGGGAAGCCTCTCGAGCTGGGTATATAGGTATATGGGGCTTAAAATACCCTACCCATCAGCCCAGCCTATTAACATGCACGTGTGCATGCGCACACACAGAGTTCACTGGTGACATTTGTTTATAGTAATGAGATTTGTTCTTGTGTATGAAAATGTCTATCTGTAAACCTCTAAGTATTTACTGAGCACCTGGTGAGCATCCAGCCCTGCCCTAGACCCTACTCCATTGCACGTAATGTGCATGAAATGACTTGTGCCCTAACCACACTTAGTCCCAGGGCCCAGCCCTCCTCACATGACACAGGGCCTTTGCTCAGGAACAGAAAAATGTTCTTAGTACATGTTCAGTCAGTGTTGCAAAATAGCTCATTTTTCCTCAGTCCATCCCCACACAGAAAAATATATCTCACCTCATTTTGCTGTGGATTCTTTAATGCTGAATTTCCCCAGCTCTGGGGCATTCCAAACATTACTTCAGACATTGTGCTTGTGAGAGTTTCCTTCAGTCCTTTCTTCCTGCTCATTTTCCCTTCCCAACTGGGAGAGAAGGGGGTGGGGGGGAAAGGAACTCAGGGTCAGGAGTAGGCAGGGGTCAGGGCAGCCTGGAATGATACTCCTCTATTTTCATCCCACACAGCCAGACAGAGGCGCTGCACCCTCAGGAAAGAGCATAAAGTGCCTTCTTTGCAAGTTGGGATCTGAGGGACACAAGGGGTGTGTAGGAGGCGGTTCTTACCTTTATTGGGAGCAAGTGTGTATATAGTCAGTTTCCCCACGCGATGGAAGCAGAGCCATGGAAGTGATAAACGAGGGATGAGAGCATCAGGGCTGGGTGACCGGAAAGTCACGGACAAGCATGACCTTTGCGTGCGTCCTCAAGAGATGATTTGTCCTCAAGAGATGATTGCTCATCCACCCCAAGCCCAGGCAACTGGAATATACAGGTCCAAAGAGGCCTGGGCATCTGACTAGGACTTGGAGGGCTTTAAGGAGCCTTCCTCCTTATTTTCCTGCAACAGAAATAAATGTCATTACGAGCAAGAAAAATTCTGGGGATGCCTGGGTGGCTCAGTGGTTGAGCGTCTGCCTTCAGCTCAGAGCATAATCCCAGGGTCTGGGATCCGGGGATCAAGTCCCTCATCAGGCTTCCCGCGGGGAACCTGCTTCTTCCTCTGCCTATGTCTCTCTCTCTCTGTGTGTGTCTCATGAATAAATAACATCTTTTAAAAAGAGAAAGAAAGAAAAGAAAAATTCTGTGCCTGAGACACCTGCTCCTTCCTCCAGGTCACCAGGATGTGTCCTTGTCCATCCTGTTTCCCAGAGAGGAAAACAGCTCAGGATAGCAAAACAAAGGGAAGAACCTAGCCACGCACAGCCCTGAGCCCTGCTTGACCAGAGTGACTTTCAGCCTGAAGATCTAGGTGGGCCAGGTCCCTTCCGCCGCCGTCCTGGAGCAGAGAGGAGCGGGCCCAGGACAGAGAGCCCAGCGGTTGTTACAACACGAGGATGGCAGGGCAGGCGACACCTCACAACATCACCAAAGATTGATGCAAATTGGTTTGGTTCTGACCCTGTCACGCCAGGAAGGATAATGACTCCAGCAGCACAGGGCATGGGAGGGAGCACGTGGTGGAGGCCCCGAGGACGGTGTCTGACGACGCATCTTCATTAACGATCGGAAAGACAGGGGTAAACAGCATGCTAATGAAACCTGCAGATGATTGGTGTTCCAAACCCGGGAGAGGACAGAGAAATAACACAGTGAGACCCAGAGAGCTTAGAAATATAGGCAGGAGATTGTCAAATGAGGTTCGTCTTAGGAAAATGAAAGTCGACGTGTCAGGCAGGAATGATGAAGGGGCCGCTGGGTGGAGGCCTGCAGACCTGGAAAGCAGAGATGGGTGGTGGGCAGGCTGCTGAGTGAAGGGATGGGGCCCGGGATGTGCTGGGGAAGACGTCGGAGCTGGCTGTGACGACCCAGGGGACAGATAGCCTTGGACATTGCTGGCAGGACTGCCTGCAGCAAGAAGACAGGAGCAGGGCTGTGGGGCCGGGCGGGTGGCTGTGGCCCCAGTGGCCTGTGTCAGCCCTGGGTTCCATGGCAAGGCTGGACTCTTGACTTCACAGCCACAGGCTGGGACTATTTGCATTCAAGATATCCAGGCTCAAAATGGCATTTTGACCTGAATTATTAAAATGAAACAAGCCAAAACATCTTTTAAAACATGGCCCCAAATTATTGGGAATAGGCTATTTAAGAGTAAGGGAGGGGAGCCTGGCTGGCTCCGGTAAGAACATGTGACTCTTAAAAAAAAAAAAAAAAAGAACATGTGACTCTTGATCTTGAGGTTGTGAGTCTGAGCCCCATGGTGGGTGTAGAGATGACAAATAAATAAACTTAAAAAAAAAGAAGAAGAAGCAACTTCAGCGGCTTCCCATTCAGTAAACATTGCTTGGAGGTTATAACTCATTGCATTAAGTGTACACATATTAAGTGAACAGCTCAGTGAATTTTTTAAGCAAATCACTTAACCTCATGAAGCCCTGATTTCCTTGTCTAAAATGGGTATAACAGCAGTACATATTTCATAGCTGTATTATGAGGATTAAATGAGATAGAATATGTAAGGCCCTTACAACATAATGTGCACTCAGATATGGGTGATTATTATTCCTAGTTATTACCCTCTAATTTTATTCCCTAAGCTTTCATCTTAATTCTCCAAGTAAATGATAAACTTCTTAAAGTTAGGGATTATCTTAAAATTCTTTTTCAGTGCATAGATGCTGAATAAATCCTTGTTTGACATGTTGATATTGCTAGAATTCCCTTTTCATATGAATAATTTTGTTTTTACTCTATACAGAGATCTGTATAAGATTTCAGCGAAATCTTTCTTTAAAATGAGACAAAGCAGGGATCTCTGGGTGGCTCAGCGGTTTAGCGCCTGCCTTTGGCCCAGGGCGTGATCCTGGAGACCTGGGATCGAGTCCCGTGTCGGGCTCCTTGCATGGAACCTGCTTCTCCCTCTGCCTGTGTCTCTGCCCCTCTCTCTCTCTCTCATGAACAAAAAATAAGATCTTTTAAGAAAAAAATGAGACAAACCTGGGGCGCCTGGGTGGCTCAGTCAGTTAGATGTCTGCCTTTGGCTCAGGTCATGGTCCCAGGATCAAGCACCCTGTAGGGCTCCTTGCTCCACAGGGAGCCTGCTTCTCCCTCTCCCTCTGCCTGCCGCTCCTCCCTGCTTGTGCTCTGTCAAGTAAATAAAATCTTTTAAAAATAAAATGAAACAAAGCCAAGAAAAAAAGAAACAAGGGGCACTGGGTGGCTCAGTCACTAAAGCGTCCAATTCTTGATTTCAGCCCAGATCTTGATCTCAGAGTTGTGGGTTCAAGCCCTGTGCTGGGCTCCATGCTGGGCAGGGAGCCTACTTAAAACAAACAAACAAACCTAAATAAAATGCTGGTATCACAGAGGTTTTTTTCAAACAAAATATTCCCCATGAGATTGTGCTAACACAGGCACTATTGGGTGAAATCTTAAGCCAAAGGAAAGGAACCCAGCTTTTGAGTCCAATCCAGGTCTGAATTAAGAGGACTAAGCATCCATTTTGCTTGGCACCCGGGGGTTACCCAGGGCAAGGGACAGTCCTGCTAATGGGACGGTTAGTCACTCTAGTTTGGATCCAAGTTCGGCTACTTCATAGTTTTCTGGCCTCAGATAATATTCTTGGCTTTGTTGAAACTGGTTTTCTCTTCAGGCAATGGGATTATTGGAAGGATCAAATGACATGCTGTTCGATAGTTGAGCAATGTGTGTGACACATAATAAATCCTAGGTAAATATTGACATAAACTGTCAGATTCCATGTTAAGAAAAGTTTGAAAACAGTACTAATTAGTTTATGATGACAGAGGTTAGAATAGTGGTTACCAAGGAAGAAACTTTAGGGGACTTCTGCAGGGCTAGAAATGTTCAAGGTGCAAATATTGAGCTTTATCATCTTTGTGAAGCCAGCATGAGATTTGGGTTACCAAAAACATTTTTCCTTACTCTGTTGGTTGCATAAATAAAGGCAAAAAGAGAGACAGGAACTGGAAAGAAATTTATTTTCCATGGGGTGAATTAAAATAAATACAAGAATCCACGGGAGAACTTTAGTTGTTCTTGCTTCTTCCTTACACATGCTCCACTCTACAAAACAAAAGCCTGTCTTTTCCCGTGCTCATCTCTCCTCCCAGCCTCCATTCACATAGCACACAACATTGTTATATGGCCTTGATTTTGAGAACCATGTTGTACTTCTTTGCTTGACTCTCTCCCTGACCCTTTATTTTCTAATAGGAGCTACTCTCCCCTCCACAGCCAGTAGGGGCATATAGTTCCCCAAGAGGACTCTCAAAGCTGACTCCCCACTCTTACCTTAAAGCCTGTTCAGAATGTGGAGTCACCAAGTCTATGTGACTTTGAGGAATACACAGTCTTTGTTCGTTCCACTTCTAGGTAGATACCCAACAGAAATGAGTGCTGGCATCCACTAAAGGACGTGTGCGAGAATGTTGATAGCAACTTTATTCAGGTGAGTCAAAGATTGGCAAAACCCCAAATGTCCATCAAGAAAATGAATAAATTGTTGTATATTTATATAATGGGATGCCAGTCAGCAATAAAAAACACACTACTGTGCTTCACCCAGTAACGCAGTTGAATCCCACAAACAAGAACAAGGAGAGAATTCAGGCCAGATCAGAAGGGCATTCCTGTATGATTCTAGAATGGGCAAAACTAATCTAGGGTGGTAGAGTTAAGAATAGTGGTTACCAAAAAAAAAAGAATAGTGGTTACCTTGGGGTAGTGCCTGGGAAGGGGCACAAGGAGCCTTCTTGGAGTATAGGAAATGTTCTCTATCTTAATCAGAGCAGTGGTTACACAGGACTATATGCACGTGAATGTGTGTATAAACTTCCATCGAGGAGCACCTGGCTGGCTCACTTGGTAGAGCATTGTGACTCTTGATCTCAAGGTCCTGAGTTCAAGCCCCACATGGGGTGTAAAGATTACTTAAAAATAAAATCTGGGACACCTGACTGACTCTGTTGGTTGAGCGTCTGACTCTTGGTTTCAGCTCAGGTCATGATCTCAGGGTCGTGAGATGGAACCCTGAGTCAGGCTCCCCACTCAGCACAGCCTGCTTTGCGATTCTCTCCCTCTCCCTCTGCCCCTCCACCCTGTGTGAAATTGTGTTCTCTATCTCTCTCAAATAAATAAATGTATTAAAAAGTAAAATAAAATCTTTAAAAAATAAAAAATAACAAAAACATCGACCAACCTGTGCATTGAGCAGTTGTACACTTTACTGTGTGTAAACTATGCCTCCATTAAAACAAGTGAATTTAAGGTCCTCTGAGCTTCTAAAGGGAAAGCTACCACAACCCCATGGGGCTGACTGGGGCCATAATACAGGAGAATCTAGACGATCTCAAACTCATCCTGGCTTCTAAGCTATGGAGTCAGACGGAAGGATAGAAAATGTCCATCATGTTCCTTTGGCATCTGCTTTTCATGCTCCGCCAGCATCTGAGCATTAGGGCTGAGGGGCCCTGTTCTGTGCTTTCCCTCTGTGACCTATGGGGAGGGCTGTGAGCCAAACTCCAGGGGTGCTAGAAACCCTGATGCTTGGACTCTTATTGAGGAAGTATCGTTGTCTATCTACCCGTCCCCTGTGAACTGAGTCTCAACACTGTGAGCTGCTCCAAAGCCAGGACCTGGTTTGTGCTTCCCTGTTGCTCCAGAGCCTGACACCTCATAGGTGCTCAGTGCGCAGTTGCCAAATGGATGCCTGAATCCATGGCCTCCAGTCACTGGGCATTATTAAACTCGTCCCAGCTGGCACTTACTGACCTCAAAGCTACATATGTGCTTTCTGACTCATGCATCGTTTGATCCTTCCTAAAAGAATTGGCATTCTAGGTGAGCTACTGGCATCTCTGACTTGCTTCTGTCCAATGCAGTTCTGGATCTGCTAGAAAAGACCTCCAGTTATCTCTACAACCAAATTTCCAAGGACTATTCTAAGGTTCCATCACCAACCACTCCCAGCAAAGAGTGGTGTGTATGGAGGCTAGGACAACTGGATTGTTGTCCCTTGGAGAGAGTTCTGTGCTATCCAAAGAGGGGGCCATTAGCCACATGTAGCTATTACATTTAAATTAAAAGTAAATAAAATGCAAAATTTAGTTCATTACACTAGCCACTTTTCAAGGTCTCGGTAGCCACCTAGAGCTACTGACTACCATATTGGACACTGCAGAACTACATATATTTTCATCATCATAGAAAGTCTGTTGGACAATATTGAATCCTAGATGGTCTTCAAACTCTCTTAAAACCTTTGGAGAAGAGGTGAAAGGAACTGAATAGGACTGGACCCCTATCTCAAGTTCCACCAGAACTTGCCTATGAATTGAGATTTCAAATTAGATTTCATTTAGGAAAAAAAAAGTTCTATTGCTTTTTAATTTTATAGTGCTTCTTGAGAAGACAATAAATACAAACTGTATTTAAAATAAACACATTGTAAAAAAAAAAAAAAGGGGGATCCCTGGGTGGCACAGCGGTTTGGCGCCTGCCTTTGGCCCAGGGCGCGATCCTGGAGACCCGGGATTGAATCCCACATCGGGCTCCCGGTGCATGGAGCCTGCTTCTCCCTCTGCCTATGTCTCTGCGCCTCTCTCTCTCTCTGTCTCTCTCTCTCTCTCTGACTATCATAAATAAATAAAAATTTAAAAAAATAAAATAAATAAAATAAACACATCTCCCCATCCCCTGACCCTCAGGCCACTAGTTACTAGCTTCTTGGGAGCTACACCCTGTCCTACATCTTGCTTTTTCTCCCACTTAATTTATCCAGTATCTTGTTCCTATTGGTGCATACAGATCTCACAGCTGTGTACTATCCCACTGTATAGATATGCCTAGTTTATTTAGCCAGTCCCTTTGATCGACATTCAGGTTGTTTCTGGTCTTCGGCTATGACCAACTACATTGTGATGAACAAACATCCTTGTATGCAACTCATTGTACCTGTACAAATACATCTGTAGGACAGATTACTAAGGAGGGAATTGCTGGGTCAAAGGTCGCATGCATTTTTATTTTAATATATAATGTTTAATATATATTGCTGAATTGTCCTTCTGAAGTGGTAGCAACAACAAGATCTTGTCCCCATGCACTCAGCAGCATTGTTAGCTGCGCACAGGCCTCCTGCAGAGTAACAGGGGGTCCTCCTGGGAGGGGGCTTCTATGGCCTCCCTACAACCCATCCCTCCCACCTACCTTCTCTTCTTGTTACTCCCTCCTGCTGCCAAGAGCAATTAACTTACTTGAGCATTCACCCAACTGCCAGGTACTGGTCTAAATCCCATTTTACAGAGGAGAAGCCTGAGGCTTAGATTCACTAATTCATAGTCACCTAGCTGGTTAATGGTGAAGCTGGTATTCAACCCCAGGTCTGTCTAACTTCCAAGCCCATGCTTATTACCAGTAGGCTTCCCCCCACCCCTGCACACTTCCCTGCCCTTGCCCCTTCTCCCTGCATGAACACCAGCCATTCCCCCATTAAGAGCCACCTACTTCTCTTCAGTGTCTTTGCCCCCCTGCCATGAGCCCTCCATTCCTTCCCACGCCCTCCTTCCTAGGGTTAGGGCATGTGTCTCCTCCTTCGCTGCCTTGGTTTCCTCTATTCTTGGCCTGGGGACTGCCCCACCTGAACGCCAGCTCTGCCCAGCTCTCCCCCAGGTGATCACCTTTGCCCACAGGGCCAGGGAGGGAGAAGGCAACGGCTTCCGTCACCTGACCCTACTCAGCCAATTCAGGAAGACAAGATGTCAAGTTAATGAGCCTGTGGGCCTCTAATTAGCTGTCAATTACCTCAAATTAATCAACTCCTCGCCTAATTAAGCATTATCGGCAGGTGGGCACAAAGCAGACCATTGTGTGGGAGCCATGAGAAAAGCTGGGCTGGCAAACTTGGTTAGGATCAGCGCTGTGCACCGCGCCTGCCTCCCCATGGCTCTCAGCTCCCCGCCCGGCCCAGAGGCACCAGGGCCCTCTGCCCATCATGGTCCCCACCTCCCGGGGACCCCTTGGACATCCTGGGCAGCTGGGTGGACTGCGCCTCCTGAGAGTGAGATGCAGAGCCTGGAGGCATGTGGGACTGCTGTTGGTGAAGTGGGCCGGTGGGAACTGTGTGGCCAGGCAGAGGAAGGCCATGGCGAAGGCTTCCAGTTGGAGGCACCAGCTCCTGGCACTTGTTAGGGCAGAGGGGCAAGAGCTGGGCTCAGAGCTGGACAGAGGGGAGGCTGGGTCCTGCCTGGAAGTTCAGGCCTGTGCTGGCAGGCAGACCGGCTTCCCATCTGGCCCTGCCACTTGTGACCCCAGGGAGTGACTTCACTTCTTTGATGCAGTTTCCATCTCTGAAAAAAATGAGAATAATTTTTTAAGAGACCTTGGATCTTTGTGAGGATTAAATGAGATGATATTCGTAGAACATCGGCCACGTGGTACGTGTTCAATGGATTTTAGCAGTGACTAAAGGAGATAGGAGGATGTATCATAAGAGAAGCATTCGAACTGTGTGATATGTCCCCAGAGTCTGCAGGGTACCCATGAAAAATGTCAGTGGGCTGCCTACAATATGTTGGGTGCTGGAAGCTGGGATGTTCTGGCTTTAACCTGCTCCCTACCCCTCTTCACGTCCCAGCACCTTTGAGGGTACATACGAGGAACCCTGGGGGCCATATGGAACTCACCAGATGAGGTAACCACAGGTGCCTAACTGGTGACCGTGAAGAAGAGAGCAAATGAGGGTACCTCCCTACTTGGGTCTTGGGACTGCAGAACGCAGAGAAGAGGGCATCTCCAGGCACCCAGTTCATGCCCCCGACCATAGTCCTAAGGCTGAACAGGGTGCCCACTCTGCTTAACACAGGGTGGGACGAGGCTGGGGGTCAGATGGATAGATATGTGCCCCCACTGATGGTCAAATGCCACCACACTCATCCAATTCTGTCCCCTCATTCCATTCTAATCATCCCCTGAAATCAACCCACCAAATTTCTCATTTGTACCTCCTATCTTGACCCTGGCATGGGACTCCCTCTCCCTGCTTCCTGGGGCAGCAGAGGTCCTCAGCCTTGCTTCTGAGCTTGGCAACATCTTCCCCTCCCTGGTTAAGTCACTCAGTCATTTAGCAAACATTTATTACACCTACTAATTAAAGTTTGCTGTGTAAAGGGAAGACAATTGGGTAAACACAAATTATTAATGCACACTCTATAGATGTGAGGAACAGAAGAGAGCTAGGATTTATTAGGTACCTATTGTATGCTGGCAAGAGTGGCAAAGCCAGACGTGGGTGCCAATCCTTCTGAATCCTGTCCACCTTGAAAAATCAGGTCTGTGCCCAGGAGTGGGGATGGGAATGGAGGGAGGGTGGCCAGGTGGATGCTACCTCCACCTGGGCCTGGCAAGTGAGGCCTCCCCTGGAAAGGGAAGTTTGGGTTGAGCCTTGAAAGAGGCAATGCATTCTAGATAGAGGAACCAGCAAATGGGAAGGCCCATAGGCATGCAAAGAACACAAAGAGTTCAGAAAATAGAGAATATTTCCTGAGGACGCTAATGGAACCTCAGTAAGTCCTCCCTGCCCAGGGAGCAAGAGCAGGATCTCAGAGGACTTCCAAAAGGGTCTTTCTAGTAGGGATTTGGGGAACCTTTGGAAGACGTGCCTAAACTCTGACTTCTCCTAAGGGAGCTGAATTCCACAGGGATCAGGTCCATAATTTAAGTAAATGAAACCTTTGAGTGGATCTCCAGAAGGAGAGGGAGGGATCTGGAAAAGTGGGACCTTCCTAAAATCCTTTAAATCCTCCCAGGAGAGGGACGCCTTGGTGGCTCAGTGGTTGAGCAACTGCCTTCAGCTCAGGGCATGATCCTGGGGTCCATGGATCAATTCCTGCATTGGGCTCCCCGTGTGGAGCCTGCTTCTCCCTCTGCCTATGTCTCTGCCTCTCTCTCTATCTCTCATGAATAAATAAAAATAAAATCTTGAAGAAGAAGAAGAAGAAGAAGAAGAAGAAGAAGAAGAAGAAGAAGAAGAAGAAGAAGAAGAAGAAGAAAGAAATCCTCTCAGGAGAAAGGCCTGCTTCCTCTTTTGTACCCCATAGCCCCTACACTAGTGGGTTTTTTTTTTAAGATTTTATTTATTTATTTATTTATTTATTTGTTTGTTTATTTGTTTGTTCATGAGAGACACAGAGAGGCAGAGACATAGATGGAGAAGCAGGCTCCTCACACGAAGCCTGATAAGGAACTCCATTCCCGAACCGGGATCACACCCTGAGCCGAAGGCAGACGCTCAACCTCTGAGCCACCCAGGCATCCCTAAATTAATGTTGAGTACACAGTAAGGCCTGTGAAATATTTAAGGGATGTCATTTGTTTCTCTCTGTCACAGACTGACAAGTACAGTGATGCAGGAGCTTCTGTTAAGCCCAGACATATTTATTTTGGAATTGAGACCGAGTTCCATCTGGGCTTGAATGGAGGAGAGACAGGGCCATGGGAAGGAGGCGATTAGGCACCCTGGCTGTGGGACCAGGAGGCAGCAACACCTGAGAGAAGAAGCTGCAGCCCTATCTTTCTAGGGCCATCCTATCCCAGAGCCCACAAGGCCCCCACATCTTTATGGTCCTTTCTTACTTAAGTAAGTCTAGGTATCTGTACCTGGACCTCACCCAGACTCCTCTACCCCAAAGTACCCAGCACACACAGGCCTGGAACAGCCAAAGGAGTTCCAGTCCATGGGTGGAAAGACATTTTACAGACCAGCCAGGCCAGTGATTCTGCTAGAGCCATATGAGCACCCAACGCCAGGAACACCCTCACAGAGTTGGGGGCTGGATTTTATGATACAAACAGTACAGAGTCCAGTGAGAGATTCAATGAATATACTATACCTATATATACTGTTATGTTTAATGTGTATGCTTATCAAGATAGATAATGCATACAGTTTTTAAAAATATTTTAAATATTTTACTTTTAAGTAATCTCCACACCCAACATGGGGTTTGAACTCAAAACCTCAAGACCAAGAGTCATAAGCTCCACCAACTGAGTCAGCCTGGTGCCTTACATGCATAGTTTTTTGTTGTTGTTTTTTTTTTAAGATTTTATTTATTTATTCATTCATGAGAAACAGAGAGAGAGAGGCAGAGACAGGCAGCAGGAGAAGCAGGCTCCATGCAGGGAGCCCAACTTGGCACTTGATCCTGGGTCTCCAGGATCATGCCCTGGGCTGAAGGCATCGCTAAACCACTGAGCCACCCAGGCTGCCCCACATGCATAGTTTTTAAGAATGAACTAATATGAAGAGTGTAAAATAAAATGCAGCTTCCTTCACACTCATTCTCTCCAGTCATCTGATTCCCTTTTCCATAGTCATCCAGTAACCAGTTTTTCAGATACCTTTCCAGAGGCTTAAAAATATTTATATGTATACATGGAGTGCCTAGGTGGCTCAATCAACTGGGTGCGGAACTCCGGATTTCAGCTCAGGTCATGATCTCAGGGTCATGAGATGGAGCCCTGTGTTGGGCTCCACACTGAGTGTAGAGCCTGCCTAAAATTCTCTCTCCCTCTCCCTCTGCCCCTTCCATCCCCCACTCTCTCTCTCTCTCTAAAAAATGAGTAGAAGTAAAATACACCATCCTGTATGTTCCTTATCATATTACTATTGTCTTGGAGATCATTCCAGATCAGAATGTGATAACAGCCCCACAATACTCTATTATAGGAATATACCTTTTTCCCCCCTTTTTAAAGTTACATTAACTCATCACAGCCAACAGGAGCCTAAGGAGTCATGACTACTACATGTGGTATCCCATGTAAAATCCTGGAACAGAAGAAAGGACTTTTTAAAAAGATTTTATTTATTTATTCATGAGAGACACACAGAGAGGTAGAGACACAGGCAGAGGGAGAAGCAGGCTCCCTGCAGGGAGCCCAGTGCCGGAGTCCATCCCGGGTCTCCAGGATCATGCCCTGGGCTGAAGTTGGTGCTAAACCGCTGAGCCACCTGGGCTGCCCCAGAAGAAAGGACTTTAAGTAAATACTAAGAAAAAATGAATAAAACAAAAACTTTAGTTAGCAATGTATTAATCTTAGTTCATTAACTAAAATATTAATGTCAGATGCTGGTAAAGGGGCATTTGGGTGTGGGGTATATTGAGAACTCTACAGTCTCACAATTTTCCTGCATGGTTACAAGCTGCTCCTAAAAAAATAGTGCTTATTTAAAAATACTTTTAGGGATCCCTGGGTGGTGCAGCGGTTTGGCGCCTGCCTTTGGCCCGGGGCGCGATCCTGGAGACCCGGGATCGAATCCCACGTCGGGCTCCCGGTGCATGGAGCCTGCTTCTCTCTCTGCCTCTCTCTCTTTCTCTCTCTGTGACTATCATAAATAAATAAAAATTTAAAAAAAAATAAATAAAAATACTTTTAAAACCTATAGAGCTGGGGCGCCTGGGTGGTTCAGTTGGTTAAGCGTCTATGCCTTCAGCTTGGGTCAAGATCCCAGGTTCTGGGATAGGGCCCGACATCAGGCTCCCTACTCAGCAGGGAGTCTGCTTCTCCCTCTCCCTTTGCCACTCCCCCTGCTCATTCTCTCTCTCTCTCTAGCTCCACTCTTTCTCTCAAATAAATAAAATTTTAAAATCTTATGAATAAGTAAAGACAATAAAATCCATAGAGTTGTTGAGATTAATAAAGTATCGTTTCATGTACAAGCATTACGGAATGCCTAAGAGTGTCAGGTCACTGGGTAGGTTCCCTAGTCTGACAGTAAGTACTGTTCTACCCTGAGGGACTCTGAATTGTTTTACGTTTTAAAAGGCGGTTTGAGGGATCCCTGTGTGGCGCAGCGGTTTGGCGCCTGCCTTTGGCCCAGGGCGCGATCCTGGAGACCCGGGATCGAATCCCACGTCAGGCTCCCGGTGCATGGAGCCTGCTCCTCCCTCTGCCTGTGTCTCTGCCTCTCTCTCTCTCTGTGACTATCATAAATAAATAAATAAATAATTAAAAATTAAAAAAAATAAAAGGCGGTTTGAGGGACGCCTTGGGTGGCTCAGCGGTTTAGCGCTGCCTTTGGCCCAGGGCGTCAGCCTGGAGTCCCAAGATCGAGTCCTGTTTCCGGCTCCCTGCATGGAGCCTGCTTCTCCCTCTGTCTCTGCCTCTCTGTGTGTCTCTCATGAATAAATAATTTTTTTTTTAAAGGTGGTTCAAGTCGGAAAGGTGGAACCACCTGGTCTCACCACCGTCCGTTTACCGCGAGGCAAGCGAGGCTGCAAAAGGGACTGAGTCGTGCCTGGTCACGGCGGGTCCCCGGGGCTCCTGGGCAGCCCGACGCCCCGCGCCGCCAGCCTGGGCAGATGCTCCCGCGCTCCGGGGCTTGGGGCTGGGTAAGCCGCGGTAGGACGTCCTCGTCCGAGCAGAGCGGCACGCAAGCTAAGGGCAGGCGCGGCTTAGGACCCTCGGCGCCGCCTCGGAGGCCTGGGAGGAACGCGACCCCGGGAACCCCCGCGGCCCTGCGTCGCCGCCCGCCCGGCCCGGAGGGGCTTCCGCGCCTTCGCCGCTAGAGGGAGCCGGGGGCCGGAGCCGGGGGTCGGGGCCGGGAGCCGGGGCCGGAGCCGGGGGTCGGGGGGGCCGGGGGCCGGAGCCGGGGGTCGGGGGCCGGGAGCCGGGGCCGGAGCCGGGGTCGGGGCCGGGAGCCGGGGCCGGAGCCGGGGGTCGGGGCCGGGAGCCGGGGGCCGGAGCCGGGGCCGGAGCCGGGGGCCGGGGCCGGGAGCCGGGAGCCGGGGCCGGGAGCCGGGGCCGGAGCCGGGGGCCGGGGCCGGGGGCCGGGAGCCGGGAGCCGGGGGCCGGAGCCGGGGGCCGGAGCCGGGGCCGGGAGCCGGGGCCGGGGGCCGGGGGCCGGGAGCCGGGGCCGGAGCCGGGAGCCGGGCCGGGGGCCGGGAGCCGGGAGCCGGAGCCGGGAGCCGGGAGCCGGGAGCCGGGGGCCGGGAGCCGGGGGCCGGGGCCGGGGGCCGGGGTCGGGAGCCGGGGCCGGGGGCCGGGGGCCGGGGGTCGGGAGCCGGGGGCCGGGGGCCGGGGCCGGGGGCCGGAGCCGGGGCCGGGGCCGGGGCCGGGAGCCGGGGCCGGGGTCGGGAGCGGGCCGGGGCCGGGAGCCGGGGGCCGGGAGCCGGGGGTCGGGGGTCGAGAGCCAGGGGCCGGAGCCGGGAGCCGGAGCCGGGAGCGGGGAGCCGGAGGCGGGAGCCGCCGGCCCTCCCCCGCCTTGGGCTCCGCCACCCTGGCCCCCCCCTCCTGTCGTCAGGCCTCAGGCCCCTGCACTCCGAGGGGCCCGCGCTGCGCCCCCGGCCCAACCCTCCCCTGTGAAGACCCTGCCGCGCTGCTGCCCCCGTGTTATACATTAGGACACAGAGAGGCCATCTGACGCGTCGGGGGTGGCACAGCTAAGGCAGGGCAGGACCAGAAACCCAGGGCGCCCGGTGGGGACCTCCACGCATCCCGGGGTCTCCCTCAGGATCTCCAGCATCCTCACTGTAGCCTCCTCTCCAAATAGGGAAACCGAGGCACAGGGCAGTGCTAGGGTATACTGCGTGTGGGTGGCCGGGTCTGTCAGGGGTAGGCAGGAAGCTAAGGCTGGGAGGCCAGCCCCTTGACAGATGATCACAGCGGGAAAGTCTTGGGGGGAGGGGGGGCAGAGGTGCCAGCCTGCCTCGAGGTGGGGGTGGGGGCACTGCTAGTGACTCTCTCCTGGGGATGGGTGACAGCTGCAGAGGCCCCACACGCTAATAACTTTCACTCATTGCCTGAAGTCTAATCCCATTACTCTGCCGGACCCTCTGGGACCACCCTCCCTAGCCCTCCTTAATCCCCTGCCTCCCTCTGGGAATGGTCCAAGGCCCTACCCACTGGCCCCAGCCAGCCCCAGATACATGCAGACCTCACCCCCTCAGGTCCCATCAGAACCCCTGCGTCCATCCACACCTGATTCCTGGGGCCCCAGAGGGACAGCCAGGAGGGCTGGAGGCCCAACCTTCTGGACCTGCCTCTCCTTTTGCCACCAGCCCTGTGGGCCAATCCCCAAGGCACCTTCCCAAAATAGCCTCCAGCTGGACTCCAGGTTTTATGAGCCTCCTGTCCCTTTCTAAGCAGGCTTCTGTTTTAGTTTCTGTTGCAGGAATTGTCAGAAGAGGGATTATGTCCTCAGTATTTACATCTGTAAAGTGGAGACAATGGCACCCACTTCTTGTGGTTGTTCTGCTGCTACAATGAGATGCTATCTAGCAAGTGTGGAGAGCAGCACCTGGCGCCAGGGGAACACACAGAGGTTGCCAGTGGCCAATGTAATTATTATTGGACGGACAGGTCAGATATGCAAAGGAAGTAGATTTACTCTGTGTTTCCAGAAGGAAGCCTCATGGCCCCAGGGCAAATGTTAGTGGGAGGCGCACTGGACTCACAGTGTCCTCACACTGGTGATAGGAGCCACTAGGTCTGCCAGGTACCCGGCTTTTCCTCTGCTACTTTCCATGTTCCACGGGGAACCAACCATAAGAACTCAGAGGTTCTGAAGCCTCAATATCCCCTTGAAACAGACCGGAAACTAGGATGAAGAAGATGGCTACACGGGGTACCTGGGTGGCACAGTTGGTTAAGCAGTGGACTCTTCTTTTGGGCTCAGGTCATGGTTTCGTGGTTGTGAGATCAAGCCCCAGGCTCTACACTTTGCTCAATGAGTCTGCTTCAGATTCTCTCCCTCTCTGTCATAAAGAAATGAATAAATAGATTAAATAAATAAATAAAATCTTTTTTTAAAAAAAGAGAGATACAGCTACACAGTGGTGGAGCTGTTATCAAACAAAGCTCTGACTCTGGAATTCTCCAGAATGTTTTACTGCTTCTCAGGATCCACTTCTTTTTTTTTTTTTTTTTTTTAATTTTTTTTTAACTTTTATTTATTTATGATAGTCACAGAGAGAGAGAGGCAGAGACACGGCAGAGGGAGAAGCAGGCTCCATGCACCGGGAGCCCGACGTGGGATTCGATCCCGGGTTTCCAGGATCGTGCCCTGGGCCAAAGGCAGGCGCCAAACCGCTGCGCCACCCAGGGATCCCTCAGGATCCACTTCTAATGAGGGCTGGTGGATCTGAGAACTGCTCCCCAAAAAGTAGTGGGCTCCCCACTTGTCAGAAGCATTCAAAGTGATGCTGATGGGCAATCTAACCAGTTAAGACAATCTAACCTGTCATGAGGTCCCATGACAAGCCCCAATTTCCTTGGCACCCCACTCACCCATTTCCAGGCAGGGCCAGCTCACTGTCCCCTCCCCAGCTTTGGTTCAGGAGGGGCCCCCTTTGGCCCTCAGCCTCCCTCTCCCCTACCTTCTGCTGTTCCTCATTTACATAAATTATCTCTCCCCAATTATCCATCCAGCTGTCCCAACGGTGATCTGTGAATGAATTAAAAACGGAATATAATTTAATAATGGCTGATTAGAAGGAGATTAGTTGTTATATAAAAAGGAAAAGCCAAGAGCCAGCTAGTTGCCCTTAATCTGAGCCAATACCATCGTTATTCAGGGAAGACAACTCTGGCCACCATCAGGCTAGGCAGGCATGAGGAGGGGCACGGGTTAGAAGAGAGCCCAGGGGGTCAGACCACCCCAGAGAGGAGGTCAGGGTGCTGGGAACCTGAGTTTGAGGACCATCTCAGCTGTGGGGCCTAGGCAGCTCCTGTTACTTCCCCAGGCCTCACTCCTTCCTTCTAAGTAGGCTTGGATGGTTTCTGGGCTCCCTTCTTGCTCTAAATCCTAGGTGCTGGGCAGCCCGGGTGGCTCAGCAGTTTAGCACTGACTTCAGCCCAGGGCCTGATCCTGGAGACCCGGGATTGAGTCCCACATCGGGCTCCGTGCATGGAGCCTACTTCTCCCTCTGCCTGTGTCTCTGCTGCTCTCTCTCTGTGTGTCTCTCATTAATAAATAAATAAAATATTTTAATAAATAAATCCTAGATGCCCTCAAATCAAACCACTGGGCTTTCCCAAAGCCACAGTGACAGCTCCTGCCTGACCCCTGCTAGGCATAATACCTGGGCATTCAGGAGTCTGATGTTCAGGCCTCACCTCCCAGGAACACACAAGAGTCAAGGATGTAGACCTCCCCAGGAGGGGGGGGGTCTGCCTGCCTGGGGTAGGCAGTCAGAGGAGAGACCGGGGTTGGCTGCACCAGGAAGGCTCCGTGGAGGAGAGTCTGGCCAGGAGAAAGAGGGGTGAGTGCCCAGCAGAGACTCTGGCCCCCTTAACTTCAGCTGAAAGACTAGATCTACTGGTGAGGACATTTCTCTGAGATTCCCATTCATCCTTTCATTCTCAGCTCACATTCATCTCCTCCAGGAAGCCTTCCCTGATCTCCCCCAGCTTTGGGGTCTCCCCAGTGCTTCCATAATGCCCTGTGCTTTCTCAGTACAGTTAGCACATCCACTTACAGGCATCTGTCTCCCAGCTTGTGAGCTCCTGGAGAACAGAGACCATGACATTTTCATCTCTTCATCATCAGTGCCAGGTACACAATAGTTGCTCGACTACACATTGAATAAGATGCCTCCTCCAAGAAGCCTTCTGTGGTTGCCCTCGTGTAGGTTTAGTGCTCCTTTCTATGCTCCCAAAGCACTCTATGATTATGCCTTTAAAAAGAAGGCATGAGGGATCCCTGGGTGGCGCAGTGGTTTGGCGCCTGCCTTTGGCCCAGGGCGCGATCCTGGAGACCCGGGATCGAATCCCACATCGGGCTCCCGGTGCATGGAGCCTGCTTCTCTCTCTGCCTATGTCTCTGCCTCTCTCTCTTTCTCTCTCTGTGACTATCATAAATAAATAAAAATTAAAAAAAAAAAAAAAGAAGGCATGAATAAATAAATAAAATCTTTTAAAAAATAAATAATAAAAAGAAGGCAAGTCACTTATGGAGAAGTTCCATACATAGACAAGTAGTTACAAGATGAGTGGACGTAGAGCAAAGTGGTTTAGAGGACAGGCTCAGGGACGCCTGGGTGGCTCAGTGGTTGAGCGGCTGCCTTTGGCTCAGGGCCGGATCCCGGATTCCCAGGATCGAGTCCCACATCAAGCTCCTTGCATGGAGCCTGCTTCTCCTCTCTCTGCCTGTGTCTCTGCCTCTCTCTCATGAATAACTAAATTAAAATTTACAAATTAATTAATTTAAAAAAAGAAGACAGGCTCAGAGTCAGACTGGCTGGGTATGAATCCCAGGTCCACCACTTAACAACTATGTGACCTTGAGCATGTGACTACTCTCTCTGTGCCTCAGTTCCCTCCTCTGTAAAGTGGATGCATTTTTTTTAAATATTATTTATTTATTTATACACAGAGAGAGGCAGAGACACAGGCAGAGGGAGAAGCAGGCTCCCTGCAGAGAGCCCGATGTGGGACTCAAACCCAGGACTCCAGGATCAGGCCCTGAGCCAAAGGCAGACGCTCAACCGCTGAGCCACCCAGGCGTCCCAGTGGATGCATTTAATGATATTTCCTACTTTATAGGGTTTTTATGAGGATAAAATGTGCGGAGAGAGGAAGAGCCATTAGAACTGTGCTTAGCACGTAGTGAGTGCCTTAGAAGCACCTGTGGGTATTAATAGAGTATGTCACACCTGTTGTTTTCTCCCCAGCTGTGGGTTCTGTGAGGACAAGAACAGGACTTTTCAGCTCTGTGTCGCCAGTCGTGGATGGACAGACGGGCCCACGTGGGGCTATCTCAGCAGTCCCGCTGCCGCTTTCACACCGGAGGTGCCAAAGGGGCACACGGTGTGTGGGAAGGACCCATGTGTCTCACCCAACATTGATGGAGGCTTGGGGACAGACCCTGGGTCCCCACTCTTCCTGAAGAAGCTCACAGCTTCCGGGGGGGGGTGACATGCCCATAAGGGGGGTCTGACCTCCACGGCTTGGATCTGGGCACTGTGTCCGTGTGGCCAACATCAGAGGCCGTCTGCTAGGAAGGAAGGAACCGGCCCGCTGCCCGGGAGGGAGGGCTGAGGAGCCCTCGGGCAGCAGCTGACTCAGGCCTCGACGGCCATCGCGGAGCCTCGGGCCAAGGGAACGAGGTCAGCCCTGCCCCGGGCTGGGATGGATGCAGTGGATCCCAGAGGAGGCTGAGGAAACTCAAAACATGAGGAGGTACCAAGTGTGTGTGCACTAAAGAAGTATTAGCTGGGGATCCCTGGGTGGCTCAGCAGTTTAGCGCCTGCCTTCATTCGGCCCGGGGTGTGATCCTGGAGACTCAGGATGGAGTCCCACATCAGGTTGCCTGCATGGAGCCTGCTTCTCCCTCTGTCTGTCTGTCTGTCTCTCTCTCTGTGCCTCTCATGAATAAATAAATCTTTAAAAAAAATAAAGAAGTATTTGCTGATTGGCTGAGCAGCTCCAGAATTTTTCAAGCATTCCTACTAAAAAACCTTGACTCCTTATGTTTGGGGAGGGGCTTGGGAATCTGTATATTTGACAAGACCTACTGCCACCCCTGCCAGCCCAGGTAACTCTCATGAATAGGGGGTTTCTCACCCCCTTCCCATCCCCCAGGCCTGAGAGCTGCAGTGCTCTTGCCTTCTTTAGCACCCCCAGAGGTCCCCTGGTGCCCCCTCTCCATGCACACATAGCCCTGTCCAGCCTCACTCACAGAACAATCACCAGAGGAGCCCAGAGCATGCGGCAGGAGGCCTTCCAGGCCAGCCTGGGCTGTGGGATAATTTGATATTCAAATCCTGGCAAAGACCTGCTTCAAGTTGCTGCAAATTAAGCTGATTTTGTCCCTCCGAATGAGGGATTTGCTTCTGTGGATCAACCCTTCCCAGGACTTGATGAGGTCAGGATTAGAGCCGGAGGGACAGGGAGAAAAGCCTGAGGCGGGAGGTCTGAGGTCTGGAGAGGTGGTGGGAGGGGGACCCCAGGTCCCTCAAGCTGCTCACTGACCCTGGAGTTAAGGAAGCTTCCCAGGGTCTCAAAAATCAGCTCTTCCCAGTGATGGCAGGGCCTCTGGGCAACCAGATGGGCCAGCCTCACCCCCAAAGCCCCCATGTCCCCAGGAGAGCCCAGCCCCATACCACTTGGACCTCATCTAAATGCTCCAAGCACCTGTGAGCCAGGGCTACAGGAGAGAAGAGACCCCACCAGCCAACAATAACCTGGCCTCAACCACTGCTACCAACATGCTGTGTGACCTTGAGCACGAGACCTCTGTGAGCCTCCTCACAAAAATTATTGACAATGGACACATAGTGCCAAACACATGGTGAGCACTCCACCAAACATCCACCAAGGCTGCTACCCAACATAGTAAGCACTCCAGAGACATGGACCATGGTGACGGCTCAGAACAGGGATTGGAACCGGGTCTTCTCTGGGCCTCGCAGGGAGTCATTGCCTGCCTTTTCCTGGAGCTCTGGGCCTGCCCCTGCCCCTACCCCTCATGACAGGACCCCCTCCCTGACAGAACCTCATTTCCATCTGTTTTATCAAGGCCTTTACTGTATATTGCAGCCATTTCAAATTGCACCATTAAAGATTTTATGCTGGAGACGTTAAAATTAAAAAGATCTATGTGCAAAGAGTCACAACGAATTTAATCAACTTGATTTAATAGAAAACAGCAAATGGAATTTATGATGCTCCAAAAGACAAGGGAATTTTTTTTTTCAACGCAAAATAATAAAAAGCACTTTGTGGAAAACAGAAAGTAGAGTGGGTGGGGGGGCTCCCCATCTGAGAGTTTATCAGAACCTAATCCGCAGTGAACAACCCCAGTTGGGGCTGTTTGCCCACTAATCCCAGCTGCCATTAAAATATTAAAGATAAATCTAATCGTCTCTTTATCCAAAATAAGCGACTTTTGTGTGGGGAGAAAATATCTAACCCTTTGGGAGGAGAATTAGTCCTAATGCATCAAATGGAATTCGGTCTAGGCTGGGGTGAAATAGGGTTTAGAGGCAAATGAGATGGTAATAGAAATAAAACCCAGAATAACAAATTAAAAACCCTCATTTACACGAATTAAAAGGGCTCACAAAAGCGCTGGAAGCCCAGCCCTACTCTTCTCAGCCCCCACCTCCTGGTCTTACAGGCCTAGCTTGTCACCCGCCTGCAGGCCCAAGAAGAGGAACCATGGTCTGACCTCATCCCCTCAACTTGTGCCTCCCACCTTCCTGCAGCCTCCCCAGTTTCTCCCTCCAAACCCAAGCTGGGTTCCTGAAGCCTGTGACTGAGCCCGTCATACCTCCTGTGTGGGCTCCTGTCCCAGGGCTCTCTCACTACAGGACATCTTGGTTTCATTTCTTTTTTTTTTTTTTAAGATTTTATTTATTTATTCATGAGAGATACAGAAAAAGAGGCGGAGACATGGGCAGAAGGAGAAACAGGCTCCCCATGGGGAGGCCCATGCAGGACTCAATCCTGGGACCCCAGGATCATGCCCTGAGTCAAAGGCAGACGCTCAATCACTGAGCCACCCAGTCGCCTCTTGGTTTCGATTCTTAAACTCTCTGGGCCTCTGTTTACTTCCTAATACTAGCCTCCTACCCTCCCACAGTCCCTCTCCCCAGCCTTAACTCCTTTGCTGCTGCCTGGATTCCACAAGATGACATCAGGACAGTCCCCAGATCTGTGCCAGATCCACAGTACCACTCAATAGTCAGCTCTGATCAAGCTCCCTGTCAAGGCTCCCTAGGCAGCCACCTCAGGACCCTGAGGAAATCAGGCCTTTGCCCCCAGTCCCTCTGCCAAAAAGGAAAACATAGCAGTGGATGAGCCAGGGAGGCAGAGATGGGCAGACAATAGCCATTATGAGCAACTAGGTGAGGTCAGACCCAAGTTCTCATTCAAGAGGGCTGAGGCTTCTCATTAAGCAACACTGTGTCCCCTAAGATTGCCCTAATGTTGACCTTGTGGCTCCCCCTTCATAGTGGGATTTCAGAGGCTCTGATACATACCCTCCTCCACCTCCGCACACTACCCCTACACTCTGGCCCAGATTTGAATCCCCTACATTAAAATCGCACTTTACCTCAGTGGCTGGATGCTTATCAAAGGAGACAGAGCCTCCTTCCAGGGGGGTGAAGGGCCCCTCTGTGAGTCATCATGGGTTGACGGAGACAGACAAATGTGACAAACTCCTTCCTGAGAGCCTGTTTGGACTGCCGCAGGGACAGGTGAGAAGGGGGCCCTCATGCCTGAGGCAACCCCACCCCCACCCCACTGGTCTCTCCTCCAACCCCAGGAGAGCCAGAATACACCTCTGACCTCCCCCAGCCTTCTTAACAAATCCACTTGAACAGGAAACTCATGTTGACAGCATTTTATTATGGGATATTAAGTGGAATTGGATTGCAGGCTAAACCTTCCCTGGCTGGCTTTCCATGCTCAGTTGGCCTCCTCCCCACTGTGCCCACCACGGTCATTCCTCCCTCCTGGGAGTGCTGTTAAGGGGTCTCTCTTCCCACCTCCTTCAACATCTCCCCCCACCTTGACCCTCAGCTAGGCCAAGTGGTGATTCTAAGCAAGAGGAAATGGGATGGGCTGGAGGGTATTCCTGACCATGCAGAGAAGAACATCCCTCCCCACAAGATTACTAAAGAGAAATATAAGGAGGTGTTGGATGGGATGAACTTTTCCCAGAGAGGTGTCCTAAACCTGAGTTTTGTTGGGAAAGCATTGAGAGGAGATGTCGCAGGTGAAGGAGCCAGGAAGTCCATTGCTGCAAGCTGTCTCAGGACACGGGGAAGGAGGTGTGTTCCTAGACCAACATGCAGTTCTGGGTTAGAGAACAGTAAGGCACCATTATACAGGGCTGTTGTTAGAAATAAATATAACACTTGTGGGAGCCTACCATTGTACCAGGCATCACAGCAAGTGGTTTACATACATTGTGTTATTTAAACCTCAACAACCACCCCCCCAAATCCAAACACGAATTCTTTAATTTCCCTATTTACAAAAGAGGGAATCAAGGCTCCCAGAGGTCAAGTAAACCTGAGATGGCATGTCTTATAGTGTTGGAGGCAGAGTCTGACCCTGGCCATCTGACTCTGGAACTGTGCTTTTAGCCACTCCACCATGATAGTTTGTATCAGGTGCTATACTAGTCACTTAGGACAAATGGCCAAGGTGTAGTCTTCGGTGCCAGATGGCTAGCCATATAGTGTATGTGTTTGTTCATAATTCTCCCCTCCCTCTCCACTCTTGGCATAACTTCCCTTGTGGGGGAGTTTATTGCCCAGTCCATTGCCTTTGGTCTTGGTCATGTGGCTAGCTTTGGCCAATGGGATATAAGCAGATATGACCCAAACAAAGACTTGAAATGGGCTTGTGTGGTCTGGCTGTCTCTACTCATCCTAACCTCAGCAAGGAAAAGAGCATGCCTTGGTAGCCACCGGTCTAGAATGAGATGTATGAAGCAGACCTGACACCAACCGGCAGTTCAGAACTAAGCCTAGCTGGGCCCTGGACCCCGGGACCCTGAGCAAGAAAAAGACTCCCTGAGATGCAGATGTTGACTGTTACACCATATTTGCAGAAGCTATGGAGTTGCACTGCTTAGATATCCCTTCCAGAAAGGCTAGCTATTCAGGTGCAAGAGTGAGGTTAGTGAACAGCCTCCAGCTGCAGCCTCTTGGAGATCCACACAGTTTCTCTCCTTCCCCCACCCCCTCTGCTTTACTGACACATACGTGACACATAACATTTTGTAAGTTTAATGTATACAATATATTGATTTGATACACTTATAAATTGCAAAATGATTATCACCATAGCATTAGCTACCACCTCCATCCCATCACATAGCTCCCATTTCTTTCTTGTGGTGAGTACCCTTAAAATCTCTCTTAGTGACATTCAAGTACACAGTACATTATTGTTAGTTATAATCACCTGCTGCAGTGTTTGCGTGAGTCTCACGGGAGGGTGGGAAGACTAGGGCCTGGCTATTTCTGCCCAACTCAAGGATCATTTATTGGGCAATGTGCTCCAGAGCTCCCTCCTAGATTGGCTGAGACTGTGAGATCTGCATTGTGGTCTGAGGCTCTTCTGGTCTCATCCTGCTTCCTCTCCCTTTACCTTTCACAGGTGTTACCCACCACCCCAACAGATCACTTGCACTCCTAACTCTGCCTTGGCATCTACTTCCTTTGAGTAGTTGAACTGACACAATCTTTTTGCCACAAAGCCAAATTTGGATTCAAATACTGACTACACAATTCACTAGCTGCTTGACCATAACCGTACTGTGACTCCATTTCCTCATGTATAGAAAGAAGATAACAGAACACTCAGGTTTTTTGAGAGTATTGAAAAAGATAATTCATGCACAGGGCTGAGCAAAATGCCTGGCACATAGTAAGCACTCAATAAATGTTAATGGGGATTGCCAGAGGTAGTTGTAAATCTCAATAAATAAATGCTATCTATATATGAATTATATATAGTCAAATACCAAGTCAACAGATATAAATCTAGGGTGGGTCTTAAAAGACTGAAGAGTGAGACAGGTGGGCAGATGAGTTGCAATTGCAGACAAGTATAAAGTAGAAAAAAATGAAAGCTTGAAACGAGATGGTTGATATATTCTGAGCCATCATTTGTTACCAGAAAAAAAGATGACCAGATTTCATTATGATCCTTCACCATCTTCTAAACATTTTCATGTGAGTTTTTCTTCAAGGGCTCTCTAAGAAAGCCAGGATAGGCATCACCATTCCCATTTTACAGGTAAAGGAACCGAGGCACAGAGAAGCAAAAAAACTCATTCCAAGGATGCCTGGGTAGCTCAGTCAGTTAAGCATCTCTGCCTTCAGTTTAGGACATAATCCCAGGGGCCTGGAATAGAGCCCAGAGACTGTTCCCTTCTCCCTCTGCCTGCTGCTCTTCCTGCTTGTTCTCTCTCTCTCTCTCTCTCTCTCTCTCTCTCTCTCTCTCTCTCTCTCAAATAAATAAATAAAATCTTAAAAAAAAAAAAAGACTCCAGGGATCCCTGGGTGGCTCAGAGGTTTAGCGCCTGCCTTTGGCCTAGGGCGTGATCCTGGAAACCGAGGATCAAGTCCCACATCAGGCTCCCTTCATGGAGCCTGCTTCTCCCTCTGCTTGTCTCTGCCTCTCTGTGTGTGTGTCTCTTTCATGAATAAATAAATAAAAATTAAAATTAAAAAAAAGACTCCACAGCACATGAGTTAAGTACCAGAGGCAGGATTAGAACCATGTCCATAATTCTCACTGGGCAGGGGATGTGGGCACCAAGGAAAAGCACCAAAATAAAAAGTAAGGGACTTCCCTGTGACAAAATCAGGGTTAACTACTGCAAAATCTATTCTACAGATCATCACTCAAAATACTAGATGGCATCTAGATGGCAGGGGAAAGAATAGGATCAGTGAGCATCAAGATCTATAAGGTTGGAGACAAGAGACAGATCCAAGAGATGCCCAGCTGCTGAAACTTGGGGGGAAATAGATCTCTGCTGTGATGGCAAGCGTTTCAACACTTTCCCAGGTGAAAACATTTGATTTCAAATATTCATGCTTTGTATCAGTGAGGAATTTCTTAGGTCCTCTAGTGACAGTCCAGAAACCAGTGTTTTAAACACTGGTGGAAGATGGAAATTTATTTTTCCTTGTGTGAAAACAAAAACAAAAAAAGCACACAGCTCACTGGAGTAGTCCAGGGCTGGGGGCTGATATGGTGGTTCTGGGTCTCCAAGCACCCAGACTCCGGTTCTTGAAGAAGTCTCCATTCTCCTAATCTTGGCTTCCATCCTCAAGGTCACCTAATAGTCTGTTGAGGCACTAGCCATCAGTGCCATTAGACAGGAAGCTAAAGGAAAAGTGGAAAGAGCAAAAGGGTGTGTGAACTGTCTTAAGATTTTTGCTCACATCTCATTGGCTAGAACTTTATCAAAGGGACCCTCCTAGCTGCAAAGGAGGTTGGGAAATGTAGTCTTTTATCTACAGACATCACCACTCTGAATAAAATTAGGGCTCTGATACTAAGAAAAAGGAGAGAATAGAAACTTAGTGGGAAACCATCAGTCTCATTCATACTATAGACTCAGAATTTATGAACAGATCCCTCTCCAAAGCCTTTTTTATTGTAACCCCATACTAATCACAGTTCAAATTTGGCCCAAATAAGACTATTAAGGGAAACTAGTTCCCAAGTTGAATGGCACTGGGGAGTAGAGTTAGGTACTATATACTCATATCCTTTTTTTTTTTTAAGAATTTTATTTCTGAAAAAAAAAACCAACAACAAAAAAAAGAATTTTATTTCTGGGACGCCTGGGTGGCTCAGCAGTTGAGCATCTGCCTTTGGCTCAGGGCCTGATCCCAGATTCCCAGGGTCGAGTCCCATATTGGACTCCCTGCATGGAGCCTGCTTCTCCCCCTGCCTGTGTCTCTGCCTCTCTTTCTGTGTCTCTCATGAATAAATAAATAAAATCTTTCTAAAAAAAAATAATTTCATTTCTTTGAGAGAGAGAGCTTAAGGGTGGGGGAAAGGCAGAGGGAGGGGGAGAAACTGACTTCTCACTGAGCAGAGAGCCCAACTCGGCCTCAATCCCAGGACCCTGAGATCATGACCTGAGCCAAAGGCAGATGCTTATCTGAGTCACCCAGGTACCCCCATACTCACATCTTATAATACTTCAGGATCTGGGTTAAAAACAACTCTGTCTGATTTGACTCAAAGGGGAATTTACCCCCAATTGTCCCCCACTGTGGTGTGTGCAGTTGACTGCTCCTCACCATGGCTTCTCACAAGATTAGCAGGTTCAAGTGATTCCTGGCTAAGAAACACAAGCAGAATTGTCCCATTCCCCAGTGGATTCAGATGAAGATTGGTAATAAAATCAGGTACAATTCCAAGAAGAGATATTAGAGAATCAAGCTGGGTTTATAAAGAATCACCCATAAGATGGTACACATATTTATTTATGCTGTATGGAGGTCACCTGTTTATCCATATCACTCTGTAAACATCATCACTACCTGAACAACTGGATTTGTTTTATTGGGAACATGATTTTTTTTTTCTGTTTCTAGGCTTCTATACTAGTAGGTTGGTTCAGTAATAAATAAATATGTATTATATATTTTTTAAGATTTTATTTTTATCTTTATTTTATTTTTTGGGGGGGGTAGATTTTATTTTTAATAAAAAAAAATATTTTGGGCAGCCCTGGTGGCTCAGCGGTTTAGCACCACCTTTGGCCCAAGGCGTGATCCTGGAGACCCAGGATCGAGTCCCACGTCAGGCTCCCTGCATGAAGCCTGCTTCTCCCTCTGCCTGTGTCTCTGCGTCTCTCTCTGTGTCTCTCTTGAATAAATAAATAAAATCTTTAAAAAATATATTTTATGTTTAAGTAATCTCCACACCCAGTGGGGTTTGAACTTAGAACCCTGAGATCAAGAGTCATATGCTCTACTGACTGAGCCAGCCAGCCAGCCCAAATATGTAAGATTTTTTCGTTTGGGGAAAGAAAAAAAAATACTTTACTAGAAAGATACTGGGTAGTGCAGTGATTCTTCCAGATTTGGAGGCTAGAGTCAATGCCTAAAAGCTTATACAGTACTGGTCTAGTGAAGAAGCCACTGCAATTACTCACCTCCATTGGACCCTGGGTGCAAGAACTTCTGTTGATGGCACCACTGACCCTGGGCAAGGAATTCTGCTGCCAAAGAGTTACCCTGCAACTCGATCTTCCAGCAACCCCTGCGCCATGACAGGAGATTCTCCTGGGTTCTTGCTTCTGTATATCACTGGCTCCCAATACAAAGTCAGGGGTGGCCGCTTCTGATTGATGGAGCTTGGGTCACATTACCCTGTTCCAGCCAAAAGGAATGCTGGGTAAACAAATGTCTGGCATTTCCAGTTTCACTGCAGAATCAAGGGTTCTGTCTTCCACTAGGACTCCTAAATTGGGGACTTCTCTCAAATAGGAATCAGGTTCAGATGTTGGACAGCTCACAAAATAATGACTGTCTGTTATAGGACTTTGTGGATGTTTCATGTACTTTTCACAGCAATTCATTTTACTTTACTTTTAAAAAAATTTTATTTGTTTATTTGAGAAAGAGAGCATGCAGGAGGAGGGGCAGATAGGGAGCGAAAGAAAGAAGCAGACTCCATGCTGAGCATGGAGCCTGATACAGGGCTCAGTCTCAGGACCCCAAGATCAGGACCCTGAGATCATGACCTGAGCCAAAACCAAGAGTTGGTCACCCAACCAACTGAGCCACCAGGAACCCCAACAATTCATTTTACACACAACAAAATTGAAGCTCAGAGAAGAGAAGGAACTCTCCCAAAGTCATGCAACTAGTCAAGCTGCCCACCTCAGAGAGCCAATAAGTAAGGAATCTGGACACTACTTCTTGGGATCAACCCCTGATCATGTCTCTGCTCCCCCACCCCTCACCCCTTCTTAACTGGATGCAGCTGGTTCCCTCACTCCCACCTGCCTCCTGGGTCTCTGGTAAAGCTCCACACCAGGTCATATGCCCATTGCCTCTGTCCTGTGCTCCTCTTCCAGACCCACCTGCCTTTCCGCCCATTTACAATGGCTGCAGGAGGCTGCTCCATTGATCATCGGGACCTGCTTGGATCAGAAACTTGCCCCTGAATTTGGTAAACAGATGGAGGCCGAAAATCCTGTCATAGGGAAAGGCCAGAGACGCCCTTGAGCCAGGTTTCCTACAGATCCCCGGAGTGCGGGGTGGGGGAGCCCGGGGCCTGCTGTGTGCACTGTTGGGACTCTATGAGGAGAACATAGTTTAAGAAACATAGAACAAAGCCTCAGAGAGACCTGGGCTCCAAGGTCTCTGAACTTCAACAACTGCACTCTGCTGTGGGAGAGCCTTTGCTGCTTTCCGATTTCTATCTTTTTTTTTTTTCTTTCCGATTTCTTTAGCATTAATCCCAAATCTATGCCCTACTCTCCATCTCAACTGCCACCTTTGACCCCTAAACCAACCAGCGCTGTCTCTGGCCTGGACCACCGAGCTGCCTCCTGACTGGCCTCCTTGTTCACCGCTCCTTCCTTTGACGTGGAGCTTGACATCCACAGTTCTTCCCCTGGCCCCTGCGGCCCTGCAGGGCCTGACCGCTCCTGCCCCGCTGAGCTCCTCCCAAGGGCTCACCTGACCTTCATCCGAGTCCTCCAGCTTCCCTCACCTCCTCCTCTCTGTTCCCCAGGGCGGGAACACCAGCTGTCCCCCTAACCCTGCCACCTGCCCCAGGCCTCCACATGGCTGGCTTCTCAGCACCCCAGTCCCTGTTTGCCCGTCGACGCTGACTCCCTAGAAAGTCCTTCCTGTTCAACCAAAAGAGAATCCCCCACACACACCCCCCCAAATCTGTCTGTAATCCCTCACCTTGCTGTATCTCCTCTTTAGCATCTATGCCTTCTTCAATTATCTTGCTGGTCTGTTTACTTGCCTGTTTGTTAACTGTCTCCCAAAACCGGAATCTGAATTCCATGAGAAGAAGGGCTTTGCTTTTTATTTTTTTTAAAGATTTTATTTATTCGTGAGAGACAGAAAGAGAGAGAGAGACAGAGACACAGGCAGAGAGAGAAGCAGGCTCCCCGCAGGGAGCCTGATGTAGGACTCTATCCCAGGACCCCAGGATCATGACCTGAGGTGAAGGCAGATGCTCAACCACTGAGCCACCCGGGCATCCCAGGGGCTTTGCTTTCCTTGACCCCACAGTGTCCCCACCTGCAGTATCTGGCACAGAGTGGGGACACAGTAACTACTTGTTGAAGATGCCAATGAAGTTGCCATGCAAAGGTCCTGTGGCATAAGACAGAACCCCCTCTCAGGGCTTCAGGGGTGTGGTCATTCCTACCATCTGAGACTGAAGGGAAAGACACACAGCCCAGGGACATACGGCAGGCTGATCACAGAGCAAGTCTTTTGGAGCTTGCTTTTCTCCATTGTTTCCCCACTGCCCATAGGTGAACACTGGGGAAAAGAAGGGGGTGACAGGAGTGGAATGTTTTTCTTTTCACCTGGGGGCTAAGGAAGGAGGGGTTCATGCAGAAGGAGGGAGGGCACAGCAAGTGTGGGCAGCGGAAGCCTGGTGGGTGATGGTCTGCTGGGATAAGATCCACAGTGGAGCTCCATGGGGTCCAGGGGAGAGGGCTGACAGAGACAAGGCATTCCACAAGGTTTTCTGGAAAGCACTGCCAAAAGTACATTCCTTCCTTCCCACTCCCGAGGCCCTCCAAGAAGAGTCCGAAGAGGATATGGGGAGGGAACTAGGGGGAGGATATGGGCCCTGGTGTGTGAGGCTCTTAACAGCCTTGGGCTCTGGGGCTCAGCCTTCCCTTCAGTGGCCCTTCTCAACCCCTTCTTTTCTTCTCCCCCATTCTCAGTGAGGTGGGATAGTGGCTCAAGAATTCCTGGGGTGTCATTTGCCTCCCTATATCCAAGGTCCCTTCCTCTGCTTGAAGCTCTGATTCTATCTTTGAGAAAACAAGAGGGGCTCCTGGTTGGCTCAGTGGGTAGATCATGCAACTATTGATCTCAGGGACATGAGTTCGATCCCCATGTTGGGCCTAGAGCTTACTTCATAAAAGAAAGAGAGAAAGAAAACAAGAAAGCAGTGAATCTAGACTCTGCTTGGCCCTTGGTGGCTGCAAGCTCCTAGAAAGTTCACCTAGCCTCACTGGGGTTCCTTCCTCACTCAGAATGCACAATGACACACATTTTTCAGGGTAGTTGGGAAGATACATTGAGACAATGTCAAAAAAGCAAGAACTTAGTACATGTTATGATACGTAAGTTAAATATGAATCGGTGTCTCTTGTTTTTTTTCTCCTGGCATCAGCCACTTGACTAAACGAAGAAAGTGGAATGCCTGGTCCAACTGTCTGATGACAGGAGGGTGATAGAGGAGGGCCTCTGGGGCTCTCTGAGGACACCCTCAGGAGAACAGGGCCAGCACCACAAAGTAGAAGGCTTACTCTCAAGGGGTAAGCCCCAAATACACAACAGCCTTTTAAAAAGTGAAACATGTTCATGGGTGACAGATTCATAATGGGATTATTGATTCAAACACACATCCTTTCCCTTCCTTGCATTCCTCCCCCCTCCGCCCTCCAAAAATTGTTGCTGATGGCTGGGGTAGTGACTTGGAGAGGCGACTAGCAAGGAAGCATGACTTGGCTGCAGCTGGTGCTAAAAATGACCAGCATTGCGGCAAAGGAGGAAGGTGGCCTCCTCCCTCACCCAGATCTCTCTCTTTAAGCCTCAGTGTCTTATTTGTCATGAGAGGTACAGAACACCTGGTCTGTCAGAGAAGTTGAGTGGATGTAGAGTGGTAAGGTGTCTGGCACCCATTAGTAATAATAGTAAGAGCCGTGAAGTACTGAGTGTCCAGGGTCAGGTACATGCTAAGTGCTTTAAAAATATCACCTCCTGCAGTCATTGGCCCAAAATCCATGAAAGCTGGAACCAGACCAGTCCCTAGTACAATATTCTCCTGCATGATGATAATGGTAGCCAACACTCACAAGAACCTTATTCGTACACTCATGGTATAGCTTTATGCACATTTCTAATATTCCTGACAATTCTAAGGGGTAGGTACTACTATTATCCCCATTTTATGGATGAGGAAACTGAGGCACAGAAGGCAGCAAGAGGTTGGGTAACTTTCCCGCTTTCCCAAGATCACTAAGTAGGTGATAGAGCAGTCTGGCTCTAGAGTCCATGTCCTTGACCATAGTGCTAACTCAGGGGGTCAGGCAGTGCTCCCAAATCCAGTACCAGGCTGTTTTATAGAAAAAGCAATCAAAGCTAAGACAGAATTTAATGGTTGGCTCAAAGCCACAGAGCTGTTAGGTGGCAGACCCAGGATTTGGATCCAGTGTGACCTAGCTAAATGTCTCCCAAAGGGTACATTTCACTCCCCCTACCTCCAACCCCCAAATTCAGAGACAGCCCATACCCCCACCAGGAGTCTGTCAGCAGTTCCAGTCTGAGGGTGGGATTGGCTTCAGGCTGATGCTGGGTCCTCCCTCTACCAGCAGTCTCTGGAAAGGAGTCACTCAGAGGGCCTGAGGGCTGCCCCCATCTCCAACCTCCTTGGTCAAGATGGTAACTACCTCCCTGGAGTAGTTACTTGGGGCAGGGAATTGGCAACTTCAGATATGGGGTTTGGTCAAGAGATTTTTCATCCTTATCTCCTGGCAAGAGCCAAGTTTCCATCACATTGCTCTTGTTTTTCATCACTTACAACCTTGCCCATTGGCTGGCATCTGGCTCATCCTGGATGTCCTGTGATAAGAAAGCAACATGACAGATACCATTAATAACATCCCCATTCATCCCTCCAGGATAGGCTGGCATGGAGAGGAGGCCAAGAAAAGGATGAAGTCAAAACAGAACAGCTTTGGACACCAGACTCATTTGAGGTTGAGTCTGGCCTCTGCCCCTTACTAGCTAGGTCACTTGCCTAACCTCTGGGCATCTAAGTTTCCATATTCATAAAATGGGGATAGAAATTCTTACCTGAAAGGCAAAGTCATTGCTCTGCACAACTCCAGGGAACCACATGGAACCCAACTCCATAGAATACAAGGTGAAGGATGCCTCAAGATTATATATCCTTGGGACACCTGGGTGGCTCAGCAGTTTGGCACCTGCCTTCAGCCCAGGGTGTGATCCTGGAAAGCCGGGATCGAGTCCCATGTCAAACTCCCTGCATGGAGCCTGCTTCTCTCTCTCTGCCTGTGTCTCTGCCTCTCTCTCTGCATCTCTCATGAATAAATAAATAAAATCTTTAAAAAAAAAGACTGTACATCCTTGAGTATGCACCTTGCAAGGAAGAATGGCTATGCCATGTGTGTCAACTATACTCAAGAAAGAAAGAAAAAAGGAAGGAAGGAAGGAAGGAAGGAAGGAAGGAAGGAAGGAAGGAAGGAAGAGGATGCCTGGGTGACTCAGTTGGTTAGGCATCTACCTTCAGCTCAGGTAATGATCCCAGTGTCCTGGGATCCAGCCCCTCATGGGGCTCCCCGTGCAGCAGGGCGTCTGCTTCTCCCTCTCCCTCTGCCCCTCCTTCTGCTTGTACTCTTGCTCTCTCTCCCTGTCAAATAAATAAATAAAATCTTAAAAAAAAAAACAAGAATAGCTATGTCAACTTCCATATGCAGAACCAAGATGCCAACAGCAGTTCTTGTGAGAACAGAGATTCTTGCCACATAAAGGGGCTGAGCGACATCGGAGCACGGGGGAATGGTATTTTTATGGGACAAGGAGGCAGCCCTTGGAGTGAACAGCACTCCTCTCCCAGACACCTCCTGCGCTAAGAAATCCCCTGGCTAGGGGATCCCTGGTTGGCGCAGCGGTTTGGCGCCTGCCTTTGGCCCAGGGCGCGATCCTGGAGACCCGGGATCGAATCCCACATCGGGCTCCCAGTGCGTGGAGCCTGCCTATGTCCCTCTGCCTATGTCCCTCTGCCTATGTCTCTGCCTCTCTCTCTGTGTGTGTGTGTGTGTGTGTGTGTGTGACTATCATAAATAAATAAAAATTAAAAAAAAAAAAAAGAAATCCCCTGGCTAGTTCCAGCTCTTATGTGGATCAGACCAGAGTGGAGACCTACCTCATAACAGCCCTGACAGCAAGGCCTTGGGCTTCCATACCCTAGGGGGTCTCCTCTCACCTCTCGATTTGGCCTCATGGCAACCACAAGAGGTACTAGACACCTTGGCGGCAGGCTGGGTGAGGAGGTTTCGATTTATTTGGGGGGTTGCAGCTGACTAACCAGGATATCTTGAATGGACTCTCTCCCCCAGCCTGGTGTTCCAGTCTTGGCTTAAAACAACTGACTCTGTCTTCATCTTGCCTCATAGGGTGACTTTAATTCAAGGAATATTTAAAGCAATCAATTTGACCAACTTTATTTGTGAACCAAGGGAATAAAGGCTACTCCGTTTAAGAAAGCAAGCAAGCAAGCAACCAAAATTGATTTAAAACCTATTGTATAGGGATCCCCGGGTGGCGCAGCGGATTGGCGCCTGCCTTTGGCCCAGGGCGCGGTCCTGGAGACCCGGGATCGAATCCCACATCGGGCTCCCGGTGCATGGAGCCTGCTTCTCCCTCTGCCTATGTCTCTGCCTCTCTCCCTCTCTCTGTGACTATCATAAATAAATAAAAATTAAAAAAAAAAACCTATTGTATATTAGGGACAGTAGAGAGGGGAATGCCAAGGTAAATAAAACAGTCCCTAGCCCCAAGAATGTCACAGAAGAATTAGCTGAACTGGTGGAATGCTGGGACTCAGAGGTTCATAGCAGGTGTGCGTCTGTGTGTGTGTGTGTGTGTGTGTGTAGAATCACCTTCACTTGATGTTTGGGCCCAAGGGGATCATGCTCCCCGCAGAGCTCTCATGCAGGAAACCAGTGGCTCTAGTGCCCACTTTGGGAATTCAGACTTTTCTCTCACCACTTTTCAACTGGCCCAGTTGGCTGCAATTCTGCAACTTCTAGGCAGGAGTTAGTCAAGGGACAGGAATTCACCTTTTAATTGCCTCTGATGCCCTCTTTCCAGCCCGCTCTTCACATCAGCAATCCCATCCTCTTCATTCCATCTGCTCAGTGAACTCTGAGGTAGAGCAGACCCCTTGCGTGTCCATCTGATTCACAGCCAGACCTCGAGCTCCCAGCTCAGAGCTGGGAAGGTAGGTGCTCAATGTGCATTAGTTGAACGATGGATGGAAGGATACATGAAGTCCTCCCATGGAAGTGGGCACACTCATGCTCACTCTAGGAAGATGTTCAAATGCCCATGGTTTTTCTCCAAAAGAAATCACCAGTGTTCTTCTCTCCTGCCAGGGACCCCTACTCCTGACCCTTTTATCATGTGTGTCTTCGTTGGGCCAATATTTACTGAGTAGTTCTGAACTAGGCACTTCATCCTGGGCTGCAAGGCAAGCGTGGACCTCTTCCCACCCGCACATCTCCCTCTTCACACTGTGACCCCCTCTTTTCTCCCACTGCCACCACACACCCTGTCCAGGGCACTTGCCCCCTTCCTTGTCCTGCCTTTTACATGAGGGTCCCATATTTGGGCTTCTTTGACCCTGTCAATCTGCACTGGACATAAGGGAAGGAGGAGGACTCTCACTCTCTAGAATCTGCCCTCAGCCCATCCTCCCAGCCCACCCCAGGGACATGTCCTGGCCAGGCTCTGCCCAGAATCCCAAGCCACCCAGCCTCCTGAAACAGCCCTGAACCTTGCTGTCTCATATCAGGGATCCTGGGGTCCCTGCCCATGGGCGTCGTGCCGAGTCCACCGGGTGCCCGGCCCCCCGCGCCCTGGCCCCTCGGTGCTGCCTGCGGCGGGAGCTGCCAGCTTTTTGGAATTCCTAATGCTCCTGGCCCCGGTGATTGGCTGCTCAGCTCTGACCCCACTTGGGCTGCCGCCTGGTTGGATAAAAAGGGAATCTCCTTGGGGCTCCAGAGCATTAGACACCGGAGGGGGCACCTGGGACCAACTTCGCGAAGCCGGGAGCCCGGCGGGGGGGTGGGGGGAGCAAAAGACCTGCGGCCTCAGCCCCTCCAAAGAGCCGGGAGATGACGGGGAAAGCGGGGGAAGCGCTGAGCAAGCCCAAATCCGAGACAGTGGCCAAGAGTACCTCGGGGGGCGCCCCGGCCAGGTGCACAGGGTTCGGCATCCAGGAGATCCTGGGTTTGAACAAGGAGCCCCCCAGCTCCCACCCGCGGGCTGCCCTCGACGGCCTGGCCCCCGGGCACCTGCTGGCGGCGCGCTCGGTGCTCAGCCCCGCGGGAGTGGGCGGCATGGGGCTGCTAGGGCCCGGGGGGCTCCCCGGCTTCTACGCGCAGCCCACCTTCCTGGAAGTGCTGTCCGACCCGCAGAGCGTCCACTTGCAGCCGCTGGGCAGAGCGTCGGGGCCGCTGGACACCAGCCAGACGGCCAGCTCGGGTAGGTGAGGGCGAGGCTGCCAGGCTGCCGGCCGCGGGCGAGAGCCGGAAGCCCCACGCCGTCGGCTCTCGCTGCACCGCGAGGCCTCCTCCCCGCGCAAAAGTTCGCTCCAGGCCCGGGGGGCGCAGCTCCGGGCCCGGGGCCCGCGCCGGGGGCGGGGGCGGGCAGGTCTCGGCCCCGGCGTTTCTGGCCTCCGCGCTGGTCTCCGGTCCCCGCGTGGGGCCCCCCCGGAACGCCGGCTGGGGTGTCGGAGCCCGCGGCGCGGTGGGGGGGGCCCAGCTCGCTGCTCCGCTGCGGCCCCGGCGTCCCGGGGACCCGCGCTCCGGGAGCCGATTCTGTTCCGTGGGCGGGCGGCCCAGGAGCCGGGTGCCCGCCTCGGCCCCAGCCCTGGTATCCCAAGTCGTCGTTTCTGCCTCTTTTCCTCCGTTCCACAACGCCCACGTTGGCCAGCTGGGCTTTCTGTTTCACCCCCACGAGCCTGGACACCCTGGCCTCGGCGGCGGCGGGAGCGGCCACCCTCCGGTTCCACCTGAACGCCACCATCCATCGGAAGCCGGCGCCGGGCGGGCTCGCGGTGGGGGCTCCCCGCCCCCCATGACCCCGCCGCGCCCTCCCTGGACTGCTCTCCCGGCCGGCCGTGCGTCCCCGCCCGCTCGGTCTCCGGCTCCTGCTCGCGCTCGGCGGCTCCCCCGATTTTTCGTTATCTTTGTAGTTATTTATTTTCATTTGGAGGGGCAACGAAAAGTGGCGCGTCGCAGTGTCTCCAGCCTCGAGCGGGGGCTCATTCTTCAGGCACCGACAAACGGGCTGTGCCCGGGGAGACCCCAGCGCCTCCCAGCGCCCAGCTCCCCGCGCCCCAGCTCCGCTCCTCGGGGCCGGCTTGCGGGCCCGGGGCTCCGGGGCTGCGGGCACGGGGCAGGGCGCAGCGCCCACATCACCGCCCTGGGGCCCTGGGAGCCCGAGGCTGCCGCGCTCCACCGCCGCCCCTGCCCCGAGCACACTGGGGCCTTTGCCTCTCTTACAACGAAATCTGTACCAAATCTCCGGATTCGGGCGGCGGCGCGGGTAGCAGCCAGCCGGCGCTAAGGGATGGGGCCGACCTCCCGGAGGGCAGCCCCGGCCGGCAGAGCAGGTCCCCGCGGCTCCCGTGGGCGGCCCGGGTGGGGCCCTCGCGGGCTTCGGGCGCCTGACGTCCCCGGGCGCTGCCGAGCGCGCCCCCCTTTCTGCCGCATGTGCCTCCGCTCGCTTTTCAGATTCTGAAGATGTTTCCTCCAGCGACCGAAAAATGTCCAAATCGGCTTTAAACCAGACCAAGAAACGGAAGAAGCGGCGACACAGGTAAGGCCCCCGCGGCGCTTTTTCTGTTGTTCCCTCTCCTGCTCGGCGGCTCCCTGCCAGATCCCGTCTGGGGGTCGGGGGGCTCGAACCGCATCCCGCCGGCTCCTAGGTTGCAAGTCCCGGGCTGCGCTGCGCCAGGGCGCGGAGGCCGAACGCTATCTGGGGACGTCCGCCCGGGCCCCCGGCGTCCAGCCACACCCGCGGAGGATGCTGTGCGGCCGCCCCGGCCCGGGCTTCTTCCTTCTGCGGGAGAACCGAGAGGCCGAACCAGGGCCGACCCCGCGCCAGGGAGGGGCCGCGGCCCCAGGTTGGAGCCTGGCTTCAGTGCCTTCGGAGAGCCGCCGCGCGGAGTGGCCCCCACCTCCCGCGCGGGCGGGCCCCTCTGCCTCCTGTCCCGGGCGGGTCCGCGCCCGCCGGCCCTGTCCGCCCTGCCACGCACCCCCATCCTTCTGCTCCCACCGTTCCAAACATCTTGAGGGTGCTCTACCCCCCCCCCCTGATGGGAATCTTTCGTTAGGCTTCTGCTCTTTTGTGATCCTGAGAGGGTCTCCTCCCTTCCGTGAGCCTCAGTTTCCTTGTCTGTAAAATGGGGAGGGAACCTGTGTGGTGGATTGGATGACCCCACCGGCCCCAGCCGGAGTCGAGCGGGCTGCGTCGGGGTACCGGCTACAGAGAGAATTTTTTTAAAAATATATATGTCTTCAAATAGACATTCCTGGCACAACTTTAAAATTCGATAGATGCTGAAAGATACATCCTGAAAAGTAACCCTACGTCGACCCCTCATTCCCTTCCCATTGACACCACCGCTACTAGTTCCTTATAGACATTTAGGGTGTGGTGGTGGTGGGGGGTATTGTTAAAGGAAAGAAGCGAGAACCAAAAATCTGCCTGTCTTTCTGCGAGTGCTGCTTCCAGGCTCCATCCCTGTGCTCATCCTCCAGTCTGTTTCCCCAAATCTCTCTCTTCACCCCAGTCCTGGTGGGGTGTCCACGAGGTTCCTGCTGGTGCCTGGGACATTTCTCCCCTGGGGAGCCGTCCTGGCTACCCCATCCTCTTCTCCCCAATTTGTTCTCAGCCTCTTTGCACCAGTTTCTCCAGGTACTTTTCTGCATTTGCCTCTTAGCTAGCCCTTGCAAACTCCACTATTGGCTCCCACCTTTTAAAATGGCTCTTCCTGTCCTCTCAGGCCCCAGTAGGTTCAGGCTGGAAAGAGGGTGAACTTTGACTTGGTTTCTCAGTGACCTCGTTTATTCGTTCCCTTTAGGCAGCGTTTTTTGTTGTGTTTAGCTCTGTTTTATTTTAAACGGAAACATGGATCCTGGGTCATTTTTCACATTCATTCATCCAACAAATATTCATTACAACATCTTTTGTGCACCCATTTCATGCTGGTCCCAGCATGGGTAATCCTGTCAGCTTCCCCCCACACCACACCCCCAGCAGGGGCAGGGATGGGGACCATGCGGGGGAGGACAGCTCAGAGTCGGGGCTGAACTGCTTCTGTGTTGGTGCAGAAATGGGAAAAGAGGTTCACAGAGAAAGGAGAGTCCTGGAGAAAACATCCCCTGGGTGCCCGACCAGTGTTTCTGCTCCAGGATATCTCCTTGTGTGGCACCTGGAGCTGGCTGACCCATAGCCCATTCTCTCTGCGTAAGGCTCCTGACCCTGTCCTCCTCTGATGCCCTCCCCATCGAGGAGTTGTTTGGGCGCTTTGGAGCTTCTAAGTGAGACAGTGCAACTTGCCACCTGCCCTAGGTTTCAGGCAATTTCTGGTGCCCGAAGGGAGCAGATTATTAGAGACGAGAAGGGCTACTGATGGCCGGTACGGCTTTTAATTAATTAAAGAAAAAAATTGTTTTTTTCCTGAGCTTTTCTCATTTGGAGATTTCAGGTAAGAGCCCCTGGAGTCTGGTAACGACGGATGGGCATCTCTTTATCTCCCAGAAAGACGCTGGGTTTAGGGTTGGAGAGGGGAGTCGGGATGGAGCAGCAGCCTTGGCAGTCTCTCGGATTCTGCTCTTCTCTGTGCCGGGAAAGCTCAGCTCCTCTGCAGACAAGATGCAGTGGACACCTGAAGAGTCTGGGGTTCCGCATTAAGCCAGAATCAGGGTTTAGATCACATTTTGGGGATGCAGGAGCCTCCTTGGAGAGCACATCAGTATCAACACGCAGATTAGCTCTGAGGATGGAATGAGGGGAAGTTTGGGGGATTTGAGATTTTTGTTTTGTTTTCAATGAGAGTGCTCCCGAGCAGAGGCTGCCACTTGAATGGTTCTAAATGACCTATCATCATCTCCCTTCTTTGGCTTTGGCCAAGCCGTAACACCCCTGTGCCTTGGTTTCCCTAGTTTTGAGACGACTTACATACTTTGATTGTTTATTTTGACAATCTGTTCAGGGGCCCTTCAGTAAGTGGCAAGAGCAAAATAGAATGCAGCAGATCTTCAAAATTCTGAAGAATCCACTTTCTGTGTACATAAACATTCCATTCCCCCTCCCAAGAGAATAGGAGAAACAATTTAGAATCAAACCAGTCATTTTCTATAAAGGGCAGAATCTTTCTTCCTCACTCATCCCGTGTGTCTTCCCTCAAGATCTTAAAGCTGACACCAGCACAGGGACCCAATGGGGCTTATTTATGCTTGTGCTCTTTCCTTGTGTTGAGTGAGGGTGAGAACGAGGGCATCAATGAAGGATTCTGACCCCCTGTGCTGGTCCCAGGGTCAGGCAAAGAATGTACCATTCTCAAAGGTACCGGCGGCTCAGGCAAAGAATGTGCCATTTTTACAAGCTGGGTTTGTGGATGGGGATTACATTGCCCATGGACTTGATAAGGGTACAGGATAAAGGTCACCTGGAAGGAAATTAAGGTCTGAAGAGAGAAGAATCCGAGCCTGTCTGCAGATATTTATGGTTTGGGGGGGGGGTCTGTGAAGCCCCTGATATGGGAAGTGAAATTCTGTGTTGGAGCACACTCATTTGCACATTGTCCTAGGGCGAAAGGATGTAGCTTTTACCAGATTCTTAAAACAGATTAGGACCCAAATAGGTCAATGTAAACTGCTCTTTGGGGAGTGGGGGCTGTGTAGGTAGGCTCTCTCACACCTGAATGGAACTCCCCCTGAATGGAATGCCCCTGGATGAGTGGCTGAGCCTCAGTGTGAGATTGTTGGAAGGTGTTCCTTATCTTCTGAACACAGGACGTGGAGAGGGGACCTGAGGGCAGCTCTAAGGAGCTGGTAGGTCTGGGTGGTGGCAGGGGAAAGGCCCATGAGGAGCGCAAGGTGTTGGGGGCTGTGAGGAGGTGGCAGATTCCATTCTCAGTTGTATAAACACCGGGGTTGTGGTTGCAATGGACCTTCTGGTGGGTCTTTGAACGTGGGTGTCCTCGAAAAGATCAACCACTCTCTGTGAAAGGAAACTAGGAAGGTCCCAGTGGACCCGAGGCATTTATTTATCTGGTGAGTCCCTCACTCCATTCTTGGGAGGAGGAAGAAGGGCTTTCTATACTTTTCTAAAATTTCTATCTCAACACCTTTCCCCTGAATCACTTCTAGAAAGAGTCTCAGTATGAAATGTCCCCGAGGGCTAAAATAATGTCCTCCCAAGAAGGGCAGTGTGGATCCTCAGTCTTGAATGAAGAAGAGTCTAGAAGGGTGAAGCTTTGTGTGTGTGTAAACATATGTGAGCGTGAGTGTGAGTGGTGTGTGTGTGTATGTGTGTGTGTGAGGGAGTTTGTGTCTGATTGTACTGAGCTAGCCTGTATTTGGGGTCTGTCCAGGAGGCATAGAGGAGGGCCATTCTATCCTCTCTGGAACAGTCTCTTTCAGTTTCTGTGTCCTGAGTGTCTGGTTTTGCCCCCCCTAGGACAATCTTTACTTCCTACCAGCTAGAGGAGCTGGAGAAGGCATTCAATGAGGCCCACTACCCAGATGTCTATGCCCGGGAGATGTTGGCCATGAAAACAGAGCTGCCCGAAGACAGGATACAGGTAACGGAGCCCTCAGTCCCTCTCTCTCTCTTTCCACACTCTCTGAGGCGTTGACTGCCCTGGCTCCCGGATACCCATGATACCATCTCCCACCCCCTGCTATGGGTGCTTATGAAGAGCAATTCGTTTAAGCTGATATGTATTTTTAAGCTGATAGATATTTGCTGAACACCTACCATGTGAGGTGGGCACCGTGGCTGGGGTGGGGGGCAAGGGTGGACAAGAGACTTAGATGACATGACCTGGCCTGCTGTCCCAGACAATAGGCTTCCCAAGGAGTACGTCAGGCAGACTGTGAAGGGGCCTGTGGTAGGACAGAGAGTCTGAGTGAGGCATGGGCTTTCGAGGAGGCCTCTATTGTGGCAGGTATCTCTTAGGGACAGCTAAACATCTGCTCCAAGGCCAGACATGAGGAGAAGGGGAGAGTGGCTTCTAACCCTGCCCCTGTTCTGTTTCCCTTCCTTCCACTCCCCTGACCCATGAAGAAACGGCTGCCCCCTCCCCTTCTGTCTACTTCCCATCTCCATCCACCTGAAACTCCTTCCTCTCACAATCAAACAGCTGGCCAGGTCCTGAGCTCCTACTTGGGCTGGCCTGAGATGTGACTGAGGACACCTGAGATGTGACTGGGGACACGTGCTCATTAAGCCCTCCTCCTCTCCTACGGAGTTGTTGATTTTTAGGTTTTCTTGGGTTTTGTCTTAAGATTTTATTTTTAAGTAATCTCTACACCCAACATGGGGCTTGAACTTACAACCCCCAGATCAAGAGTCACATGTTCCATGGACTGAGCTAGCCAGGCTCCCGTCTCCTAGAGACTTCTGAGGCATAACCGACCACTGCTCTGGACTGGGATGTTCTCAGTGATGCTGGGCGCAGGGCTCCCTTTCATCAGCAGCAAGACATTTCCAAGGCCAGAACCCCTCTCACTAGGCAGGAATGGATCTGCTTAATGGTTTCTCTGGGAGAAGATGAAGTCTAATGATTTTCTAGGCAGGACCTCCACGAGGCAGAAGAAGCGAGTGGGGTAGAGGAATGTTTCCAGAAGATTTTGGTTTGCCTTAATTGGATAACACTTTTAAGCGAAAACTGCTCCTATCAGTGGAAGGGTCCAGAGCAGTTCACAGCTAAGGCTGGGAGAAATGAGGGGGAAGGGAGCTCCCCTCACTTCCTGAAACCCCTCGCAGTCAAGAACCCTTGGAGATGGGGTGTGTGTTGCAGGGAGGAGCCAAATAAGTTGTAGGTTGCTTTGTGTTCCCTCACTGTACACCAGAGAGTTGAATATGAGACATGAGCTACTTTTCCAGAAGAGTCTTCCTCTCCCCTGGAAATCTATTTGGAATTTCAGCCAATGGCTTTAGACATTGACACTAACAATAAGCTCAATTATTCATAAGTAGATTATCTGTTTGGTGCATTATCCATGGTGGCCTGGTTCCCCCATCCCCCCACCCAATTGGGTTCCAGCGGGGTAAGCCTGGGTGTTGATTCTGAATCTGTGTGTGTGTGTGTCTGTGTGTAAGCCAAAACCCAATCCAGTCAATGTGTAGTGGTAACCCTCATCTGGCCTTTGCTAGCACAAAGTTGGTTATTTCAAGTGGCCGGTGTAGGGTGGAGACCTTAAAAAACTCTCCTGCTGGTAGGCCTCACCCTTGCACTACTGAATAGTAGGAACAGCTGCCTCTTGCAGTGAGCTGTCCTAAAATCTGTTTGGCCCTGGTGGTGGTGGGTAGGAGTGCCCAAAGGATTCCAGAGAAGGCTCTTGCTCAGTTGTTCCTGCATTGCCAGTAGGCAGATGCTAGGCTTCTTCAAGTTGCTTGGGGAGGGGTGGGGGGGCACCTGTTGGGTAGTATCTGAAGCCACGGGAACCAGGGAGGAGGGGCAAAGGTGTAGAGGAAGTTTGACTGCTCTGGGGCTGTGAGGATGGTAGGTCTGGGAGAACAGATATGAGAATCTCTGAGTCTTTTTTTTTTTTTTTTTTTTTTTTTTTTGAGAATCTATGAGTCTTTGAGCACCACATGGTTCTTTGGCTAATGCTGCCTCCAGAAGGTGTATGTGAGCTGTCAAATAGCCTTGCCCCAGAGAGTCCGGGGAAAAGTCTTAGTATGCATCAGTGACGACCACAGCTGTCATTTACAGAGCAGTTTCCACGTGCCAGGGGTGTTCTGAATATATGACGTGCATAGGAAAGGCAAGGAGGTATAATGGTTAGGGACACTGTTTCAGAGCCAGACACACCCTGGCTGCACCATGCCCAGCTGAGTGACTGGACAAGTGACTTCCCCTTGCAGAGCCCCCGATTCCTCATCTGTAAGATGGGGATGGTGGTGACACCCGCCTCTGGTGCAGATGCCACGAGCCACGTGTAAGGTGTTCTGAGTGATGCCTAGCAAGTGCCCCGCGCTCACTCTATTCCAGCACTGATCTCATTTTTTTTTTAGATTTTATTTATTTATTCATGAGAGACACAGAGAGAGAGAGGCAGAGACACAGGCAGAGGGAGAAGCAGGCCCCATGCAGGGAGCCCGACGTGGGACTCGATCCTAGGACTCCAGGATCATGCCCTGGGCTAAAGGCGGGCACTAAACCGCTGAGCCACCCAGGGATCCCAAGCACTGGTCTCATTAAGTCCTGGTGACAACAGTGGAGGAAGCAGAAGCACAGCAACTGGCCAAAGGCCACACAGCTAGAAAGTGGGGTCACAGGGCTCTAACCCAGGTCTGCGTCCAAAGCCCACACGTTCACCAACTGCCTCTTGAGTCTGAAGCCTGTGTTCTAACTTGAAGCTGGAGGGGCAGAGATGGTTGGAGGTCAGGTGGGGGGACCTGTATCAAAACTTCTTTATAAAAATAACTAATATTTATTGAGTACCAGGCATTGTTCTAAAAAAAAAAAAAAAGGCCTCAAAAACTCATAAAAAGTTCTCTTTTGAGTAGGCAAATTCTTGTACATAAATTCATGGTTTGGATACTCAGACTTGTGCTGTTTGAGTCTGCCTCTTTTAAAGGGACTCCTGCCCAAGGATAGGGAATGATATTTGAAGGGATTCTATTCCAGAAGTTAGAAGATATGCCTTGACAGGAGAAAGTTACAGTGCATCTCAGGCCCGGGACATTCATGAGCATCACAGGGCAGCTTTTGAAAACATCCAAGTGGGGGGGGGGCATGCCCAACCACTCTGACTTAATTGCTTTGGTGTGGAGCCTTTGGCATCTGTATGTTTTTAAAGTTCTCCAGTGACTATGTGCAGCCAGCGTAAAAACGCTGGGCCAGAAGCTCTGGAAAGGAATTTCTGCATTTGACAGGGGTTATTATGAGTGGAAGGAAGTGGAGTTTGGGGTGACTGGTCGAGATGACCTGTCTGGTGTGCAGGGAAGGATGCTTCCTGGGCTGCTGGGAAATGTGGGCAAAGCTGCCCCCTACTGGACGACAGAGGCTACAGCAAGGCCCAGCTTCCCTGAGCCTGAAGCTGGGACAGGAAAGGAGATGCTGAAATACGGTGTCAAGAATGCTGAGCGCATGTGGAGTGTTAAGTCATTAAATCACTGCCCCAATGAGCTCAAATTAATCAGCTTCCAGCCCGAGGAGAGAAAGGAGGCTGGGTGAATGTGATGGGACAAGCCACATGGCTGACAGAGCCAGGCCTGATGGTAGGAGGCAAGATCTGAAGGCAGGGCCTGGAGAGGCAAGTGACCAGAATGTGCAAAGAGCATCCATCCTACAAGATGTTGCCTTTAGAGTGGCAATCCTGGGAAGACCAGAGAGGGTATCCTGGGAGACTTCTGAGGGAAGAAGCCCTGAGTCTGGTGTCCTGTGGAGATGCAAAGATGGGAGCCTGCAGGACAGGAGCTATGTGATGACAAGAGAGGCTGTGGACACAACCACAGATGCTCATGCTGGCCACCCACACTGTGAGAGAAATTGCTGATAGGGTTTGCTCCAAGTGTGCCCTGCAGCAGAAGAGCACCTGTAGCAAGTAACCCTGTCCAGGCCTAGTCTATCCTTGGAGGCACAATATTTCGGGACCCTCTCTGCCAGCTGTGGAGGCTCCTGCCAGACCAGCTGTTGATGGCCAGAGGCATCCTACTGGGCTTTCTGAGAGGTGCTAGGGCACCACCTCTGAGGGGAAATGCAGAAACCCAGACTCTTTCCCACATTGGAAGATCTTGCCTGGAGTGCCAAACCTGGTGACTTTTGGGGTATCGCTCAGAGCCCTGAAGTGGAAGGCAGGGCTCTGGTCCTCACTGTGGCCTTCACACAGGTTCTGCAGAAGAGTTCCAGACCTGACTGTCACCTGAGAGGAGCAGTCTCTTCTAGAAAGTAGGCAGCCAGGAAAGTGAAGGAGCAAGGGACTGAAGGGATATTTGGGGCTTGCTGGAACCAAGAGGCCAGGTAGGGTGAAGGGCCTAAGCTTAGAAGGAATCTCAAAGTGGGAGATGGGAGGACCTGGTTTTATGCATTGAGCATTTGCTAGAAAGCAAAGCCTCACCTTGTCGCACGCTTATCCACAGAATTCATCCAGCAGCAGGCCAATGTTTTTTAGTTCTTATTACATGCCAGGCATTTCCCATGCACTACTATATTGAATTTTTGTAACAAACCTTCAAGGAGGTGGTATTACAGGACAGATGAGGAACCCAAAGGTCGAAAGGTTAAGAAATGCACCCCAGATCACCAAGACAGTTGGAGGCAGAGCAAGGATCTCCAACCTATAGGCCTTCCAGCTCCTGATCACCACCAGCTTGCAGAGAGCGTTGGGCACCGCCTTGGTGTTCTCTTGGATTTAAATCTCAAGGGTCTGGAATGCATTAGAAATGTGCTGAGAGTGTGCCTCTGTTTGGCCTTGTGGATGTCTAAAGGGGAAACAGACTATCATACAGTCTCGCTGCAAGGCCTGTGGAGGAGGCCAGAGCGGCAAGTAATGCTGTTGATAAACCAGACTCCCACTGGTTTTCTGTACCTCCCCTGAAATAATAACACATAGCATTTTTTGAACACCTTTTATGTGATAAGCATGGGTTTTAGGAACTTTCACTTATTTCATTAACCCTCAAAACAACTGTAAAAAATAGGTATTAATAGGTAATATTTTGTTTTTGAAGAGACTGAGACTGAGAGAAGACAAGTAACTTGCCCAAGATCACGCAGCAATTTATCACAGCTGGGAATTCTAGTTCAGAACCATCTGACTTCAATGCTTCTTGTAAACTGTCAAGTTCTGTACACATGCTGGTTGTTCCTAGGGAGGGAAGAGAAAGGCAGATATGAAGAGTTGTTAGGGTTAATGCTAATTCCTTGTCCACCTCCCTCCAAGGCACCAAGCCATAGTTTCCCTGCCAACTGTCCTAAAAAGAAATTGTTTTGGCTGTCCAGGTCTCCTCCATAAATTGGAGTAGCATCTGGTCTTTGCAGAGAGCCAGGCATTCCAGGAGCCCATAACCGAGGGTCCGGATGACTCCTGGTTTGAGCAACCAGCTGGCACCAACTCCCCTGGGAATGTCTGTGGGCAAAGTCTGATCTGCAGACCAGTTATTCATTTGCCAAAATTAGGAGACCCAGGAAAATGGTTCTGTTCATAGCTCCAGAGATCATCTGAATCCCAAATCTGCACCCCCTTCTTTAGTGTTCCAGTAAAATATGTGGTTTTCATGTGAGAGCCCTACCCCCCACCCAAGGAAGCCAGGGCAGTGCATCTTCCCAGGCATCCACACTGGGGTGGATGGTGCATCTCCGCTCTCCTAGCACACAATCCCTTCTCCAGAATCCATAAATCCAAATCATGCTGAAAACACAGTTCTCTCCTAAGTGAGTCATTAGAACTCGCTAATGGCAAAAACCAGGCCTGGCTTTATGCTCTTTATTTATCCCTTTCAGTGTGACTATGCATATGTTTTGCTGCAGAAATCAGAACGAATGAGTTTGATGATGGGTGTGCTGCTGCTGCAGAGTGTCATGTAATGTGGTATATGCATCACATCTTCTTTCTAAAATCCTAAACATTGTGAAGTCAGGTCCCATGGGTTCCTGTTAAGGGTCTGTGGTTTTATAATGCACTGTATTCAAGCAGGAAGGTCATCTCCTGACCAGGGAGCAGATGTCTTACTTAGATTCATAAAGAAAGCCTTCCCAACCCTTTGTGGTCACACTTGGTGCCTGGTGTTCCACCACCAAGGGCTTCATTCTTCTGTATTCTCTGAAAGGCACATGAAACCGGAAGTCCCTTATACTTTTATGTGGATCATTCCTTTTAGATTTCTCCTCTGTGGGAGAAGGCAGCTTGAGACAAGTGGGTATTTATGGAGGGCCACCAAGTGCTACTGGAAGGAAGATGGGACAGGACAGAGGTCACAGACACACCTCAGGCACTGGGTTGGGCAGACAGTCGGGCAGAGAGCCTGGGGGACTGACAGGTGGCGCTGGGGAGGATCTAAACCGCGTAGAGCCAGGCCGGGATGATGGGCGTGTTAACCCCAGGCTCACGTTGCTCATCGCCTCCTCTCTGAAGCCCACGAAGCTCAGCCATCTAGTGGCTTTCAAATTGCATAAACCCTTTCCATGGCAGGGGTCACCCCTGGCGGTCTGGGTCCGGACCTGGGGAAAGGCCCTGCGCCATGGCTCCGCAGCAATCCAGGAGGGCGCAAGCAGGAACGGCAGGTGCCAAGCCCGGGGGGGGGGGGGGGGGGGGTTGTCAAGGCGCAGCTCGCTGCAGGGGGCGCCACCCAGGGTGGACCACGCCATCGTTTTCTAGTGGGGGGGTGGCGAGGCCCGGGGCTTCTGGAGCCGCATGTCTCCCATTTTTGTGGGTTCCTAGTGATTTACAAACGGAAGAATTTCACAACAGGGCTGCACACATTTAGGTCCCTTTATTTTTTTTAAACTTTTTATTTATTTATGATAGTCACACACAGAGAGAGAGGCAGAGACACAGGCAGAGGGAGAAGCAGGCTCCATGCACCGGGAGCCCGATGTGGGATTCGATCCCCGGTCTCCAGGATCGCGCCCTGAGCCAAAGGCAGGCGCTAAACCGCTGCGCCACCCAGGGTTCCCCACTTAGGTCCCTTTAAAGGTGTGTGTGCACCGCGCGCTCTTTCCGCAGCCGCGCAGCGCGTGTCTGGGACCCCCGCCCCCGCCCCCGCCCTTGGAGGGTCGCGGGGAGGCGAGGCGGGGCTGCCGGGGCGCCCTCTGCTGGAAGCGTCCGGCCGCGCTCAGCCGCAGACTCGGGGCCGCCTGGGGCCTCCTGGGGCGCTCACAGCGCCACGTAGCGGCGGCGGCGAGAACGGCGGGGGCGCGCGGATCCGAACCCCCGCCGGGGCCTCCCGGCGGCCGAGGCAGCAAAGGGTTAAACTGTCAGCGGCGCGATGTTAAACAGGTGTCAAAGGCGCCCCATATATCTGCAGATTGAAATCAAATTCTTTGCCGTATAAAAAGATAAATTACCCAGGCGCTGCCGCGCGTCCCACTCATCACGCCAGCGCCAGACGGCAAGCAATTTTTTTTTTTAATGTGCTAACGACCTAATCAAGCAATCAAGTCGGAGAAGATTGCAGAGTGACCCGGGCAGCCATCTGCCGGCGAGCCCCGCATTCATTTCCCGCGCCCCCGCGCAGGGTGGGGGCCGGGGAGGGAGCTGCCGGGGGGAAGAGGGGAAAAAATCCTAAACAAATTAACACCCAATTTTCCCCGTCTAATTAGTTAAATGAGAAGTGTTTGGGGTCCCCCGGGGCGGGGGAGCGGCTCGCGGCGCGGCTCGCGCGGCCTCCCCAGCATTAATTAGTGCGGGTCAATGCCGCGGCTCCCGAGAGAGCAGCCGCTTTAATTTCCCGTGATATTTCAGTGCCTGAGGCCCATCGATTCAAACAGAAATTAACTTATTTTTCAATCAGCCCAGGGCTGCCCCTGGGGGTGACTCTTCTTTTGCCGCCTCCTGAATAGAGCTGGAGCAATTTTTCATCAAAAGCTGAAACCTCCGCCTCGGGGGGCGGGGGAGGGGCCCAGAGGGAAGGGGGCGGGGGACCCGGCCGAGGCGAGGGAATGGAAATCGCAGAGGAAACTAATAGATTTTCCCCGAACCCGCCTCTGTCCTCCCCCTCCACCCCCACTCCGCGGGGCGCCTTGGGCGCTTGCCATCCCGGGGTCGGGGCCCCGAGGGGCTGTGCGGGGGCCGGAGGGGGCCGCTGGTCGGGCCTGGGATCCTTCCAGCGCCCACTGGTTTCCCGGGGGCCTTTCACCTGCTCGAGGGCCGGCGCAGCTGTGCCCGGCGCTGGCTCCTGTCAGCTGCCGGAAGTCTCAGGAAAGCTGCTTTGGGAGACCAAGACATCTCCCTTCCCCCAAGCATGGCAGGGACCGCTCCAAGCGCGGGGCTGCATCGCTGCTGACACCCCCAGGGTGCCCCATGCCGTGCACCGGTCAGCTTTGGGGCCAGAGAACCATTCTCTAGGATATCCCCCACTGCGCCCTCCTAGGTCCCCAGCCCCCTTTCTCTGCACACCAGGAGAATTTGGTCTTCCTTGTCTGACTGATGCCCAGCTCCTCCAAATATCATTCTGGGTTAAGGCCAAAACTGTGGAGAGCTGGTGAATGCAGCTCACTGTGGCATAGCAGGGCTCAGCCAGGACAGAGCCGGAAAGGAGAGTGTCTCCCGGGCGGGCTTCCTGATAACCTGGATAAAATGCCCTTTTGCTGCCTGAGTCCAAACTCACCTGGCCTCCAGACCACTCCCGCCTCTGGAATTCTGGTGGAGAGGAAGCCCTGAACAAGATGCATGGCTAGTCTAGCCCCTGGAAGGAACTCGTCCCTCTGGGAGTCAGAAAAGAGATTCTGTTTATACGCTGGAGGTGTGACCACTTGCAAGAGAGCTACCAGGGTGGGGCTTCTCAGCTGCAAACTGAGGACCATGCTGGGCACTGCCTTATGCAAGGCCCTGTCCCATCACCCTAGAACCGTTATGATTTCAAAAAGAAAAAGAAAAAAAAGGACCAATTTCACCCATTTTATTATTTATTTATTTATTTATTAATTTATTTATTTATTTATTTATTTATTATCACAGAGAGAGGCAGAGAAGCAGGCTCCCCTCAGGGTGCCTGATGTGGGACTTGATCCCAGGACCCCGGGATCATGCCCTGAGCCTAAGGCAGACACACTTAACCACTGAGCCCCCCAGGTGCCCCTCATTCATCATATTCTTACAGGATTCGTGTCCTCAGTCTGGACATGCTGAGCCTGGAGGAACCCAGGAGTACCACGGGGTGGGTGAGCTTTGGCCAGGGCGCCCTGCTGGAGAAGCTAGCAGTCACAAGGGGACGCAGCTGCCAGCTATTCAATGGGTGGGGAGGGCAGCCCTGGTGACTTAGCGGCTTAGCAGTTTAGCACCGCCTTCAGCCCGGGGCTGATCCTGGAGACCCGGGATAGCGCCCCATGGGCTCCCTGCATGGAGCCTGCTTCTCCCTCTGCCTGTGTATCCGCCTCTCTGTGTGTCTCTCATGAATAAATAAATAAAATCTTTAAAAAAAAAAAGGGGGGGGTGGGGACCTTCACAGGGGACCCCCTGGGGTAAGGGCCTGGCCTCAGAGCCTCTCAGAACACCCCTGCCCTGTTCCTCCTGATTTGCAGGTCTGGTTCCAGAACCGTAGAGCCAAGTGGAGGAAACGGGAGAAGTGCTGGGGCCGGAGCAGCGTCATGGCGGAGTACGGGCTCTACGGGGCCATGGTGCGGCACTCTATCCCCCTGCCAGAGTCCATCCTCAAGTCCGCCAAGGATGGCATCATGGACTCCTGTGCCCCGTGGCTGCTGGGTAAGAGCCCGCACCCTCCTTGGGGCCCTGTCCCCGTGGTGAGGAGAGCGGGCTCCCTGGAGGAGGAGGCCGAGCCCTGGAGCAGGGAGTCCTGGCCGCAACAGCCTAGCAGGACAGAGGCGCTCCAGAGCAGGCCTCCCAGTCTCCCTCAGGAGGCTGAGGGCAGGCGGGGCCCAGGGCTGGCTGTGTATCCCATGCGCCCCCACCACTGGGTGACTAGGACTCTCCTCCCTGCCAGGCCCTGACTGTGGCTTCTTTTGTCCTGTGAGGAGGGTGTGGCTGTTGCTCCAGGGTCTGAGGTGGGCTTGTGGTGAATGAAACAGCTCCTCCTGGGGGCTGAGGGGACCCCTAGGTCCCTCTGGTCACCATTCTGGCTTTGCCCAAAGTGACTTCTTCCCCCTGAAATCTCTCCACCTGCCATCTTCCCCCCACCTGCCCTCAAGGCCTCTGTGTGGCAGCAGCACCGGCTTATCTTGGGGTTCCCAGATGCAGAATCCCAGGAGGGAGGGACCGGGGAGCAAGTGGTACGCTTGGGAAGGGACAGAGGGACAGGACGGGCTGCCCGGCGGCCAGGTGCGGGGGGACCTGACTTGAAGAAGCCCCTGCAGGCCTGGCGCCCAGCTGCTGGTCTGCGGCCCCACCCCCGGCCACCCTCCCGCTGCCCCGGCCCCTGGGACTCGCGTGACTGCGGTGTGTGAAGTAAGGCTTTCTGCTCGTCCTTAATTCTGGCCTCTCTCTATCTTTGCCGTTTTCAGTTCAAGATGGCTTTCCCAGGCGCTTTTCTAAACCCGAATACCAACAATTCTTTTTAGGGATGCACAAAAAGTCGCTGGAGGCAGCAGCGGAGTCGGGGAGGAAGGCCGAGGTGGAGCGCCAGGCCCTGCCCAAACTTGACAAGATGGAGCCGGAGGAGCGGGGCCCCGACCCTCCAGCGGCCATGTCCCAGGAGGAACTGAGAGAGAACAGCATTGCGGCGCTCCGAGCCAGAGCTCAGGAGCACAGCACCAAAGTGCTGGGGACTGTGTCCGGGCCCGACAGCCTGGCCCGGAATGCCGAGGAGCCGGAGGAGGAGGAGGTCATGGACGAAGACAGGCCAGCGGAAAAGCTGAGTCCACCGCAGCTTGAGGACATGGCTTAGGTCAGGGGCACGCAGACACCGAGCTCCCAGGACTCGCCTCGGGCCTGTGGTGTTGGGAGGTGTTCTCTGAGGCAGGGCTGGGCCGGGGCCTGGCCTCTGCCTCGCTCCCCGGCGCCCCGGGCCCTCCACGCCCCCCGGGGCTGACTTCAGCACAACTCAGCTCTGGCCGAGGTTTTGGGCCGCGCTGAGACACCCCATCTAGTCTTGACCTCTCCAGCATCCTCCTCATCCCAAGGCCCTGCCTCAGCAGCTTTCTTGTCGTCCTAAACCACCCCTCATGCCACTTTCACTTCAAGCCCTTGGCGCCTCTCACTGTCCAAATCCGCCCCTTACTCTCTGTTCTCTTGCTTGAAAGAGCCTCCCCTCCCCAGCTCTACGCACACACACCCCCGCCCCCATGGCTTCTGCTCTGCCCAGGCCCAAAGCCCACAGCTGCAAACTGGCAGGGACTGCGGATCTGCACTCTAGTACCAGTGTCCTGAGTACCCCCCACCGAGTTTCAGCAAAACTGTGCGCCCCCCACCCAGCCTGTTCCTTCCCGAGGGCCTGGGTCTGGGTCTCCACAGGGTGGATAAACTGCCCTGCAGGCCCAGGCACAACCTCTGCTCCGCCCCATTGACAGCGCTCAGATTCCAGGTAAACTTGGAAGGTGTCATCCTGAGCCCCTCGGCCCCCCCTCCATCTCATGCCTTCCATGGTCACCCTCAGGAACCTGCCTGCCCTACCTTCCCCCCCAGTATGGGTGCCAGCACCACCATGTACAGTACCTGTAGAGTCCAGGGCCTGTGCCCTGCATCCAGGGGGCACCTGTCACAAATGCTGTGGTCATGGCATTGCTGGGGAGGCCAAACTCTTACCCAGAGCCCTTGGGCCTGCATTCTGAAGCATCCTGCCCGCCCCCTACCCCTCGATATGCTACCTGTGACCCTGATCTGCTGTGTAAGACACCCTTCTAGAGCTTCTTGCAGTTTATTGATGTGCATGTGTCCTGCCTTGGAGCAACCCAATCCAGCTGTAAAATGAATGAATAGGAAGCCACAGATCTTGACTCAACTTGATCCAGGCCATCCCTGGGAGGCCAAGCCTGGAGTGGGCCTGGGGCTATTATAGGCATCAAAGAGTGGTCACAAGAAGGGCACAAGAAAGGACCCAAAGGAGAGCAAGGAAGAAGCCAGTGTTAGACCCAAACTAAGCAACTGGCACACACACCTGGCAGGTGTATGCTGTGGCGTCTGCCCACTAGAATAGGATGGACACAGTGACCGTGTAGGCATAGGGGACTGGGGGATTCTTCCTGTCTGCTGATGGGAGGCACTGTCTACCTGGTGGCCTCTCTGCAGCTGCCCCTGCCACCCCCAGGCCAGGCATATGTCTCCCTCACCCCCTTGACGTTTCCCTCTACCATACCTCCCACCTTTGCAGGGAATACCTCGCAAGAGAAAGGCCTGAGACAGTGAGTTTGGATTTTAATTCTGTATCAAAAGTTGATTTCTTCCTCATTCTGTTCACGGAATTCCCCGCCCCCTTCTTGTCTCTGTCTCCTTTGGTTTGAAGTATTAGGCTGTAGCCCCCAGTGTGTAAATATGTACATAGAGTGGGAAGAAAGAAACTTGATATTGAGGTGTTTGAAATATGGAACTGTAATAACTTCTAGGTATTCTAAACCTGTGATTTCTGTGCCATTTTCTGTAAAGATACAAGTGAGAATAAAATTGACGTACAAACATCAGGGGAGGGATCCAAGAATCCTGCGTGGGTGAGGATGGTGTATGTATGGGTAGCATAAAAAGTAAACCCATAGAGATGTTTTTAAGTCAAAATGACCAGATTTGGCTTTTGAAATTACTCCAACTGTAAAGACATTGTGGCCTTTCTCCCCTGAGCTGACCAATGACATTTGTCACTTTGATATGGGACCCTCCTCCATTGTAGACACAACTGAATTATCCCAGCCATTGAGCCCCTAAGTTATTACCAACAACTCCCTCCTGCTCCCCGACACAACGGATCAGTTAACCTTTCCCTCCGGTACTTAACTTACGCATTCACAACCCTATTCCCATCACACCTCGTCCCATTTGGGCCCCCTCAAGTCCTGACTCCCTTCTTTTGTGTATACATGCACGCTCCAGAATCTTGCTTACAACTCAAACACAACAACAACATATGGGGAAGGCAGCGGTATCTGGAACTGAAAGTCAAACAAATCTATGCTGAAGCCTGTTAAAACAAAGCGTGGGGAAGGACTGCAAGAAATTGCCTGCAGATAGCTGCCAACTGTCACCCATCAGCTCCATGACGTGTTGGATTGAATTACAAGAAGAGAGAGCGGGAAAAGAACAGATAGGTTATATTTGAGCTTTGGACTCCAGAAATCTCATAAGATTGTTTCAAATTGCCTCAGATGTGGAACTCCTTCTCAGAAGAGATTTTTCTAGCAGGCCATCATCAAAGGAGAGTGACAGGTGGTCAGCAGTCCCTGCATCCTGTCTTGGGAGCCAGTATAACCCTTCCAGACTCAGAGCCTAGAGGGCATATGTGGGAAATCTCCAATTTCTATGCAGTAAAAGGACAGATCCAAGAGCCTGGCTTCAAATCCTGCCTGCACACGCTCCCCTAGGCCTTCCCTGAGCATGTCAGGTGCCCGCTGTGGCCTGTTGGGTTAGGAATGTCCTTCCCCCACCCTGGCCATGGACACCACTCCAGGAGACACACTGCCACTTATCCTTTCAAGGCCTGGAGCCTTACCGATCCTCCTGGGAGAGTTTATCACTTCTGTTCTCCCCCAGCCCTTGGTACATTCCTCCATCATGGCATTGTGTGTACTGTACTATACGTTTTTTTAAAAAAATAATTTATTTATTTATGATAGATAGATAGAGAGAGAGAGAGAGAAAGACAGGAGGAGGGAGAAGCAGGCTCCGTGCCGGGAGCCTGACGTGGGACTCGATCCCAGGATTCCAGGATCGCGCCCCGGGCCAAAGGCAGGCGCTAAACCACTGAGCCACCTAGGGATCCCCTGTACTATACGTTTTTAATTTACACATCTATCTTCCTTACAAGATTGATCTCTTCAAGGGTGGGGATTGTATCTTATTCATCTTTTATCCCCAGGAACCATCAAAGGGCCTGACAATCTACTGATTGAATGAATGTTTTTCCTCTAACTCATCCATTCAATAATTTAAAAACATTTATTGAGCATCTATTGTGTACTAGGCAAGGAGGCAAGGCACTGGGGATCTTGTGGTGGCCAGAGCAGTTTTATTTGGAGGGAAAGATAGAATTCAAGTAACCACACAAGTAAAATACAGAATTGCACCTGTCCTAAGACCTTGGAGGCATTAATTAAGGGGCCACGGAGGCATGTCGGTGGGACTGGAGTCAAGGTGTTGACCTCTGTGCCTCTCTCCTGGGAATGGTAACGTCTGCCCCCCAGGATCATTCCTCCAGTGAGGAAGCAGCAGAGACACTGGCACAGGGGAAGAGTGGCTGCACCAACATAGACTTCTCAAGCCTAGCAGCCAATCTTGGCAGCTGTCCCCCTTGGTTCCATCGAGGGGACAACGGACACTGAGAGATTTGGGAGATGACAACCACCCTGGGGTGGGGGGTACCATGGGAAGAGGCATGCTGCTTTCTGCAAGAAGGACAGGCAAACAAGCCCACAGGTAATCAGTGAAGGAAGAGGTAGGGACATAGCAAAGGGAAAACACGGGCCAGGAAGGAGAAGACTTGGACTTTTGGGGCCTGGCAAAAGGAATCTGCTCCAGTGCTGCCTGCACCCCGGGGGAGGGACTTCTCCACAACCATCCCACAACCCAGCAGCTGGAAAGGAGACTTTTTTTCCAGGCTTCCCAGGCCCAGTGGGCTACCCGTAGAGGGCTGCCTGCACCAGGAAGACCAAGAGAGTGATGTAAGGGCAGGGGGGCTGATTTGTGCAGGCTGCTTGGAACTGCTGAGAGGGGCAGGCAGGGGTACTTGTGTGGTCAAAGTGAGGGCAGGGGATCGGAGGGACCTCTGAGGACTGGCCCATCCAGCCTCCTCTGTCCCCTGCACCCCAGCTCACCTGGGCCTTGGAGTCCTCCTCCTGCTCCCACCAGAGCTGCAGGGCCCTCTCCTCCCAGACCCCCTGGAGGCTGGGGGTATGGCACCTGGGCTCTGCTTACTGAGCATCCCTGTCCCAGATCTCCCCAAGATCACCCAGACTCCCAAGACCTACCGTCTGGGAAGCTGAAACTGGGTCAAGGGCCACTGGCCTCAACTGGTTCTGTCTCCTGTTGTTTCCTCAACTCAGGCAGCAATGAAGTCTCTGTGTAGTCACGGCTGAGCGGGCCCAGCAGTGATCTGCTCCATTAACTTCTCACTCAGATCAATCCCTTCCAGGGCTAACTCTTCTCAGCGGGCCTCAGCCTCCTCCCCTCTGAGCTGCTCCCCCACCCCCCACAGCTTTACTTGCAAGGCTCTGCTCCCAATTTGGACCTCAGGGAGTCTGACACAGGAAGGAGCCAGGGAGTGACAGGTGGCCTCCTGCAGAGCTGCGGAACGGCATTAACTGTGCAGAGGGCCTACCCTGTTGACAGTCCCTTCTCAGCGTCCCTTGGTGCTCAGGGGGCCAGAGAAAAAATGTGGGTTGACCAGGGTGACCATGATGAAGTCAGATGGGAGAGGGAAGAAGAGGAAAAGTTCCTCTATTTCCTCCCCACGCACCCCCTGCCCCATCAGGGTGACCAGAGCTAGTCTCACCTGCCCTGCCCAGAAGTAGAAACGAAGGGGCATCTGTGTGGCTCGGTGATAGAGCATCTACCTTTGGCTCAGGTCCTGATCCCGGGGTCCTGGGATGGAGTCCTACATCAAGCTCCCCACAGGGAGCCTGCTTCTCCCTCTGCCTACGTCTCTGCCTCTCTCTGTGTGTCTCTCATGAATAAATAAAATCTTAAAAAAAAAAAAAAGTAGAAATGAAGGATTAACAACCAAATCAGCCAACAGACCTTTGCAACTGAGTTGACAACCCAGGAATTTGATTGATGGGTGCCCTTATGACCAAGAAAGCTATTAAGACAAGTGCTGAGCTGAACTGTGATAGATACAGGAGAATGTTCGAGGACCAGCGTGCCCTAGAACAGAGTGCCACCTTCCCCTCCTCACACACTTCTGTCTTCCATGATGTTCTGTGAGCCGTCCACCCGAGGATTCCCTGCAGGAGAACAGGAGCCAACAGTCCTCTTCCAGGTGGGGACCACTCTGTCGGTCTGCCAGGCCCACCGCCCAGGGAGAAAACCCCTGGAGGAGAGCATCACCTAAGAACGGAAGAACACTGAGGTGGATCCAGGATTCCTGAGTTGAAGAGTGACCTCTGCTATCCTCTTGACTTCCTGGGTGCTCACTCATCCTCACAGCTGCTGCCAGAACCGGAGCTCAGATGGAGCCCAGAGCCAATGAGCATATGAGAGCATAACCCAACCCAGGTTCCTCTGTCCCCATGCAGCAGGGACCATCACTAGCTGTCTACAGCAAGGCAACTGTTTATTCCTCCGGGCAGCCTGCCTCCTGCCTCCTCCCAAGCCAAGCAGGAGAGTCAGGGAAATTTAAAGGCAAACAGAAAGTCTGGTAAAATGTTGGAGCTGAGTTAATCCCATTAACCCTTTGGTTATCAGTTTCAAGATGGGGTGCATTGAAATCTTATTTATTGGGGGATCCCTGGGTGGCGCAGCAGTTTGGCTCCTGCCTTTGGCCCAGGGCGCGATCCTGGAGACCCGGGACCGAGTCCCACATCGGGCTTCCGGTGCATGGAGCCTGCTTCTCCCTCTGCCTGTGTCTCTGCCTCTCTCTCTCTCTGTGACTATCATAAATAAATAAAAATTTAAAAAAAAAGAAATCTTATTTATTTTTTTTAAGATTTTATTGGGACACGTGGGTGACTTAGTGGTTTAGCACCTTTCTTTGGCCCAGGGCGCGATCCTGGAGACCCGGGATCGAATCCCACGTCGGGCTCCCGGTGCATGGAGCCTGCTTCTCCCTCTGCCTGCGTCTCTGCCTCTCTCTCTCTCTCTCTCTCTCGGTGTCTCTCATGAATAAATAAATAAAATCTTAAAAAAAAAAAAACATTCCACTCAGAGCAGGAGGGGAAGAGAAATAAATGATTAAGTAAAAATTTTAAAAAATAAGAACATTGCACTCTGTGGCTTCACCAATTTCTCCTTGTAATTCTACGTGTTTGTTGCATTGGCTGCCTCATGGTATATTGCTTATCTGTTTTGTAAGATGTGACAAGATTTTCTCTCTTTTTCTGTGAGAATACTTGGATTGCTTATGCATTCCGTCCAGTCTTCACCTTGGGTCTGGTTTCCTGTCCCCTGCTGACCCCACAGCCCCATCTCAGTTCTGGCTCTCACACCTGGGATTTCCCTTTCTGGCTTCCTAGTTCAGTCATGCATCAGACTTGTTTTTTGGTGTAGCTTATTCATCTCTCGGTATTCTTGATCAGATTTTTTTCCTACCAATCTAGTCCACCATTTTCCTTTGTACGTCAAGAGACAACTTGGACATTTTCCCCCTGTCAAGGGACATACAATGTGAATGATGTGATTACCTCTCAAGCCTGTGGGTTTTGTGTCTCTTTCCCCACTGCCAGTGGTCACTGCCCCACCACTTCTCTATTGGGATACTGCCCCCCAACCTGACATCGATCTACCTGTGTGGGTTTGTTTCACTTGGTTCTTGTCAACCTCCTCCTACCTCCTACCCCAGCACCTTTCTCACCATCTCTGGCCTCTTTTTTTCAGAAATGCCAAGTAAGCACTGGAGGAGCAAGTTACATGTGTTATGTGTTTGCTTAGGCAGAGAAACCATGAAAATATGAAATGTATTTTCTTCCAGTCTTTAGTTCTGGCTGGCTGCAATTATGGTAGAAGCATGGATGTTCTCCCAAGGGCACACAGGTCATATATCCAGTACAATACATTGTCAGGTAGTTGGGCAGCAGTGGGGAAGGACTTACTCTTTTAGCAGTTATTTGTTTTTAACTGAGTTTTAAAATGCTCATTGGGGCAGCCCGGATGGCTCAGTGGTTTAGCGCCACCTTCGGCCTAGGGTGTGATCCTGGAAACCTGGGGGAGTCCCACATCGGGCTTCCTACATGGAGTCTGCTTCTCCCTCTGCCTGTGTCTCTACCTCTCTCTCTCTCAAGAATAAATAAATAAAATCTTTTAAAAAAAATAAAAAAGATATGCTCATTGCGATTTTTAAATTCTAAAATGGACAGTTTAAGGGGCACGTGGCTGGCACAGCCAGAGAGCGTGGGACTCTTGATCTCAGGGTTGAACTGGGGCCCCACGGTAGGTGTGGAGATTAAAGTGAATAAAATTTTTAAAATAATAATAAAATGGACAGTTTACTTCATTGCCTTATTCTCTTTATATACATATTTTTGCATATTTTCTAAACCATTTGAGAGCAAGCTGAGGATGTGATGTGCCATTACGCCTTAATGCTTCAGTGTTTATTTCCTTGGAATGAAGATACCCGCCCGCATAACCACTATACAACCAATAGAATCAAAGAAATGGAGCTTGATTCAGTACTTCACCTAATCCCCAGAATGCTGACTTTCCAATGACGCCCTTTCTAAGTGGTGGATCCAGGCCGGGACCACACACTGGGTTTCGTTGCCAAGTGTCTGCAATTCCCTTCAGTCGGAACAGTCCTGTCTTTCCTTGCTTTCCAAGACTTTGACACTTTTGAAGATTTCAGGCCAGTTTCTTGAGGGCATAGCCTTCAATTTGAGTGTGTCTGGCATTTCCTCACGATGAGGTTGTAAAGCCCGAATCTAATCGTGAGGAAATGTCAGATACAGGCTCACCACAGCCCCTTCCCAGCTCTGCTGCCCCCCTCTCCCCGCCGATCTCCGCGTGCGGGCCCCGAACTCGCGACGTGGTCACAACCTGCGTCCGCGTCCGCCGGGCGCCTCACCGCTGCTGAGCGGCCCCGCCCCTCAGAACGTCGGGGTCCGGGGGAGGGCGGGACCCGGGCCGCGCGCGGTTCAGGGCGCACGTTGAGGTGCCTCGAGGGCCCGGGAAGGCTGGGCAGGCCAGACTCCCGTTTGTTCGCTTGTCCCTTAGACATTTATGGAGCACCTACTGTGTGCCAGTGCTGTGTAAGGAACAGAGCAGACGCAACCCCTCCCTGCCCTCGTGGTTTATAGCGGGAGACAGACCGAGGAATGTGCCAGGGGTCCCCCAAGAAAGCAGGTGGTTGGTCAGACGCTTACCGAGAGCGCCCTATGACTGAGCCCCCTGCTTAATGACCAGCCTGCTTCTGCCAGGACAGCCACAGTGGGAGTGGGGTTGGGATGGCGCTGGTCTCTGGATGGGCAAGGCCACGTACAGGAACCAAGCCCCCGCCGAGGGCCGTAGGAGGCGGTGTGGAAGGCAAGGCCAGCTTCGCGCTCTGTTGCCTGCCCTCCATCTCCATCCTGCACCCCTGGCTGCTGGCCTGGTGCTTGGAGGATTGCTGTCAGCCTCCAGACTTCCTGTGACAGAAGCAGCAGGTGGCCTTAGTATAGCTCAACCTGCCTGGCTTGGACCTGGAAGGTTATGTCCAGCTCTTCCAGAACCAGCTCCAGTGCCAGCTGTAACACCAGATCCAGAGCTAGAGATGGCTTTGGCACCATGTCTAGCTGTAGACCTACAGGCAGAGCCAACTCTAGAGCTAGAACAAGCCCCTGCCCAGATCCAGTGCTAGCTCTACCACCAGCTCCAGAGCTAGAGCCAGCTCTGGTGCCAGCTGCAGAGCGACATTCAACTTCAGTGCCAGCTCTAGAGTTGATCAGCTCCAGATCCAGTGCCTTCTCCAAAGCTAGAGTGGGCTCAGATTTCCACTCCGAAGCTAGACCCTATGCCAGCTTCATTACCAGCATCTGACCAAGCACCAGTGCTAGTTCCAGTTTCAGAGCTAGAAATAGCTCTGGCACCTACTCCAGCACCAGATCTAGAATCTGTTCCCAAGCTACAGCCAAATTGAGTGTCAGAACCGGAGCCAGAAAAGAAAAAAAAAAAAAAAAAAAAAAGAACCGGAGCCAGAGCCAGCTGCAGAGCCAGAGCCAGTTAGAGAGCCATTAACTGGACAGAGCTAGCACCAGCTCCAACCCCAGCTCTACCACCAGAGCCAGAGTCAGCTATAGGGCTAGAACAAGCTTCAGAGGTACAGCCAGTTCCTGGACCAGTTCTAGCATCAGGTGCAGGGCCACATCAGCTGTAGCTCCAGCTCCAGCACCAGTTACAAACCTAGAGCCAGTGCCAGCTCCAGAGCTAGAACAGCTGCAGCACCAAGTCCAACACTAAAGTCAGGTAGGTCCAGAGCTAGCTCTTGGGTTTCCTCTATCTGAGCTCTTGGTTTCTTGGGTTTCCTCTATCTGAGCAACTTAAGACAGTTGGTTTATTTTTTTTTAATTTTTTATTTATTTTTTATTTTTTTTATTTATGATAGGCACACAGTGAGAGAGAGAGGCAGAGACACAGGCAGAGGGAGAAGCAGGCTCCATGCACCGGGAGCCCGATGTGGGATTCGATCCCGGGTCTCCAGGATCGCGCCCTGGGCCAAAGGCAGGCGCTAAACCGCTGCACCACCCAGGGATCCCAAGACAGTTGGTTTAAAGCTTTGTCTAGTAAGACCAATATCTGGACTGGGCTTCCTCATAGATGGTTTCTGTCATTTCCCCCCACCCCCAAATGGACCACAATCTTATTTCTTTGTATAATTTGTTCTTGTTGAAAACTGGGTATCTGAATATAGTAACTGGAACCCAGTTCCTTCCTTTAAAAAAAAAAAAAACTTAAAAAAAAAAAAAAAAGAAAGAAAGAAAAAAGAAAAAAAAAAAAAGGGCAGCCCCAGTGGCTCAGCGGTTTGCTACCGCCTTCAGTCCAGGATGTGATCCTGGAGACCTGGGATCTAGTCCCATGCCAGGCTCCCTGCATGGAGCCTGCTTCTCCCTCTGCCTGTGTTTCTGCCTCTCTCTGTGTCTCTCATGAATAAATAAATAAAATATTTTTTAAATAAATAAATCTTTTTTTTTAGATTTTATTTATTTATTCATGAGACACACACACACACACACACACACACACAAACAGAGGCAGAAACACAGGCAGATGGGATGCCTGGGTGGCTCAGTGGTTGAGCGTCTGCCTTTGGCCCAGGTCATGATCCTGGAGTCCTGGGATCGAGTCCCACGTTGGGCTCCCTGCATGGAGCCTGCTTCTCCTCTCTGCCTGTGTCTCTGCCTTTCTCTCTGTGTCTCTCATGAATAAATAAATAAAATCTTAAAAAAAAAAACAAAACACAGGGGCAGAGGGAGAAGCAGGCTCCATGCAGGGAGCCCAATGTGGGACTCTATCCCGTGAACCCCAGGATCATGACCTGAGCCAAAGGCAGATGCTCAACCGCTGAGCCACCCAGGCGTCCCACCCAGTTCCTTCCATTCCCTTCCTGAGTTTGCTGTTTTTGATTACTAAAGGCTGCAGACATCTATTTTGGAGACTTTCTCAAACTAGTTTTGCAAAGACTGTCATCCTTGTCATGTGTGGTTAAAGTCTCTGTTCAGCCAGTATTTCTTCTTTAAAGATTTTATTTATTTGAGAGAGAGAGAGAGAGAAAGAGAGAGAGAGAGAGAGAGGACACATGAGACAGCAGGAGCGGTGGGTGAGGGAAAGGGAGAGGCAGAGGCAGACTCCCCACTGAGCAGGGAGTGCGATGTGGCTGGATCCCGGGTCTTCAGGATCAGACCCTGGGTGCAGGCGGCGCTAAACCGCTGAGCCACCCGGGGCTGCCACCTCAGCCAGTATTTTGACAGAGATTCCCCTTAATGCCAGGAGCCCAAAAAACGTACCTCTCTCCCAGTCTCTGCAGACTGGCTCTGTGCTAGGGTACCCCTAACACTGAGCCAGTTTAACTCCTTTAACTCTACCTCAACTTCCTACTTGGAATGAGCCCAGAGACCAGCCAGAGGGGAAAGCTCAGGGTCTTCTCAGGTCTCTCCTGAGCATGCATCCTGTCCTGGCCATGCATGTGGCTTTCTAAATCCCCTAGGACAGACACATGGTCACATTTGGAACACCCTAATGTCCCAAAGAAACTCTCTCCCCAGCAATTCTTCATAGACTTTGGGTGGTCTGTTGTATGTCTCAATCATAATCTTTTGCTTCAGCTGACTGCAAGTTTTGTGCACCTTTCAAAGCTTTTGAGCAATGCCCACTACTTTTCTGCCCAGTGAGTTCTGAATCGGGCAAAACAGAGATGAGCACAAGTCCGTCTTCCTAGCACCAGACAGGTTAGAACAAACATAATCATTTGGGAATAAGGTCTGCTTTGCTTTCTCTGGAACCAGGGTCTAGGGTCCCACATGGGCAACATGAGCTGCCCTCTTCAAAACTGCCACGGAACCCAGGAACCCAGGAGATGAGGCGAGGGCAAGGAAAAACACCATGAAGCTTTTCTACCACTTTGGTCTTTTTCTTGGTTGTTTGCTTGTTTCCTACAAATCTTGGACTATTCTCCGGTTCTGATGGTTTCTGCTCATCTTTCGATGTTTCTTTGGAGGGATGGATGTTTGGAGCCACCTAGTCCACTATCTCGCTGTCTCCTGATAGTGTCCTTTGATACACAAAAGCTTTAATTTTGATGAAATCCAATACGTTTTTCTTTTGTTGCTTGTGTTTTGGGCATCATATTTAAGAAACCATTGCCAGGGGATGCCTGGGTGGCTGTGGTTGAGCGTCTGCCTTTGGCTCAGGTCATGATCCTGGGGTCCTGGGATCAAGTTCCTCATCGGGCTCCCCACAGGGCTCCTGCTTCTCCCTCTGCCCATGTCTCCCCCCTCTGTCTCTCATGAAAAAATAAAATCTTAAAAAAAAAAAAAAAAAAAAAAAGAAACCATTGCCAGAGTCATGAATTTTTTTTTTTAAGATTTTATGTCTTTATTCATGGGAGACACAGAGAGAGGGGCAGAGACACAGGCAGAGGGAGAAGCAGGCTCCATGCAGGGAACCGGACGTGGGACTCGATCCTGAGGTTCCAGGATCACGCCCTGGGCTGAAGGTAGCGCTAAACCGTTGAGCCACCCAGGTGTCCCAATGAAAATTAAATTTAAGAGCCAAAACAAAACAATTCTTAAAACATCTTCATCGGGCAGCCTGCATGGTTCAGAGATTGAGCATCTGCCTTTGGCTCAGGTCATGATCCCAGGGTCCTGGGATTGAGTCCAGCATCGGGCTCCCCACATGGAGCCTGCTTCTCCCTCTGCCTATGTTTTCTGCCTCTCTGTGTCTCCCATGAATAAAGAAATAAAATCTTTAAAAATTTTTAATTTTCATTCATTTTGAGTTTTTGCATCTGGTATAAGGGTTTACTTTCATTCATTTTCATGTGGATACCCAGTTTTCCAGCCCCATTTGTCAGAGACTGTTTTTCCCCCATTGAAAGGTTTTGGTACTCTTGACAAAAATCATTTGACCACAGATGTATGGGCTTATTTCTGGACTCTTAATTCTATCCCATTGCATGGCATGTCTCTACTACGATGTGTTTTTTGTTTTGTTTTAAAGATTTTATTTATTCATTCATGAGAGAGACAGAGAGAGAGGCAGAGAGGGAAGCAGTCCCCATGCAGGGAGCCCGACGTGGGACTCGATCCCGGGTCTCCAGGATCAGGCCCCAGGCTGAAGGTGACGCTAAACCGCTGAGTCACCTGGGCTCCCTGCAAATACTACAATGTTTTAGTTACCATAGCTTTGAAGTAATTTTTGACATCTCAAAGTGGGAGTTCTCCAACTGTTCTTTTTCAAAGATTGTTTTGCCTATTTGCGATCACTTGCAATTCTGTGTGAATTTTAGGATCCGCTTTTCCACTTCTGCAAAAACAGGCCATTGGGATTTTGGTAGGGATTGCATTTAAGCTGTAGATGGCATTAGGGAGTATCACTATGATAAACAGGCATGTGATGGGGATGACAAAAGATTGCTTTCCTGCCGCATCCCACAGCCCTAGGATTCCTCAGAAGAGGGACAAAGGGACAAATAACGTTTCTATGTACCATCTACTGGATCTGTGTAATTCCCTGAGGTAGAATGAAACTTTAAGTTTGGGAGATTATTTGCCTGGTTGATTTGAAAACATTTTTTATTATTATTATTTTTAAAGATTTTATTTATTTATTCATGAGAGACACACACAGAGAGAGAGGCAGAGACATAGGCAGAGGGAGAAGCAGGCTCCATGCAGAGCCAGATGTGGGACTCAATCCCGGGTCTCCAGGATCACGCCCTGGGCTGAAGGTGGCGCTAAACTGCTGAGCCACCTGGGCTGCCCTATTTTTATTACAGAGAGGCAGAGACATAGGCAGAGGGATAAGCAGGCTCCATGCAGGAAGCTGGATGTGGGACTCGATCCTGGAACCACAGGATCACGACCTGAGCCTAAAGCAGACACTCAACCGCTGAGCCACCCAGGTATCCTGAAAACATTTAAAATAAACATTTTGTCCTTGTTCTATCCCGAGGACACATAACTTGACTTCTTCATGCAGGTGTGTATGGATTCATCCGAAACTCTCAGTAGCCTCCTTCTGAGACGAATGATAGGTAAAGGTGGGGTCTGGCCCTAAGAACAGCTTTCTCCTGGCAGAGCTTCTGCAAGAGTGAACACTGAGCATTCACAACAGAAACAGTACTAGGAACAAGTCTGAGGTGGAGGACACAGAAAATACTAAGACCCCAAGTTAGGTACCAACTTAGTCTCTCAAGTCATCTGCTAGCAGCAGCAACTGCAGGAAGGCTCTGGAGCTAAACCATCTAGTGAGGAGAAACCAGGTCAGTAAGGCAATGCTATCAGCAAAAAGGCTAGAGGGGAGCTTCAGCTACATTGAAAAATATACAGAAATTAAATTATTGAGGAGATCCTTCCACACCCGGCCCTCACAATTTAACACACACCCAAGGGGAGACAGGTTTCCCATTAACCTAAGCAAGAACTGTCTTCGTTAGAGGGGTCCAAGGATGGGTGGTTCCCGTGTTAGATGTGTTTGACCAGGGGCCAGAAGATTGCCTGGTGGGATGCCGTTGGGAGATTCAAGGACGGGAAGGCTCCCGGAGCAGATGCCAACCTTGAGGTCCCTCTCAGCCCTGTGAAAGGGCTAGACACTGGCTGCAGGGCTTCCATGGGCCTTTGTAGAGTTGATAATCCTGTAGGTCCCTGAGAAGGCTTCACTGGGGATCTGACCTGCCATCAGATCTGGTCAGGGGGCCACCTTAGCTCTCTCAGCAAGGTACCTTGATGCACTGCTCTAGCGCCCCAACAGGCCTATGGGCCGGAGCTGAGGAGGAACAGGCTCCTGGCCTACAACACCAGCGGCCTACTTGCCAGCTGAGCCAGGCTGGAGAGGCTTCAGCAATCCAGACAGCACTTCCCCAATTTCCATTTATAATTTCCCTCCCACCCCACATCTGGCATAATTTTCAGCAATACCAACAAGGCAGTAAATAACCTCAAGACTTAGAGTGAGTGGGGAACCTGGGCCGCTCAGTGGTTGAGCGTCTGCCTTTGGCTCAGGTCCTGATCCTGCATCAGGCTCCCCACAGGAAGCCTTCTTCTCCCTCTGCCCATTTCTCTGCTCCTCTGTCTCTCATGAATAAATAAATAAAATCTTAAAAAGAAAAAAAGGCTTAGAGTAAGAAAGTTGTTTCCTTACAGTTCCCACTCTGGGTTTCTAACTTTTTTTTTTTTTTTTTTGGTTTCTAACTTTATTAAGAAAATTCTCGGGCAGCCCCGGTGGCGCAACGCTTTGGCGCCGCCTGCAGCCTGGGGTGTGATCCTGGAGGCCCAGGATCGAGTCCCATGTCGGGCTCCCTGCATGGAGCCTGCTTCTCCTTCTGCCTGTGTCTCTGCCTGCCTCCTCTCCCTCTGCCTGTGTCTCTGCCTCTCTCTCTCTCTCTCTGTGTCTATGAATAAATAAATAAAATCTTAAAAAAAAAAAAAAGAAAGAAAATTCTCACTTGGGTGCCAATGTCTGACTCCCCTATGACATCTCTTACCCTCCCTCTATGCAAACAGAACAAGACTCAGGCTCAGAGTCTTTGCAGGCACAGTATCAAACTGCAATTTCATGACATTATTTACATTCACTTTTTACAGTTACATTCTATTTATATCAAGTATAAATTTTTCCTTTAAAATCAGTTAGGTTAAAAAAAATAAAAATAAATAAAAATAAAATCAGTTAGGTTTGAAGACTGAGTTAATTTTAAAAATATTAAGTGGGCAGTCCGGGTGGCTCAGCGGTTTAGTGCTGCCTTCAGCCCAGGGCCTGATCCTTGAGACCCAGGATCAAGTCTCATGTCAGGCTCCCTGCATGGAGCCTGCTTCTCCCTCTGCCTGTGTCTCTCTCTCTGTGTCTCTCATGAATAAATAAATAAAATCTTAAAAATAATAATAATAATAAATATTAAGTAATTCACAGTATAAGAAATGAGAGATCTGACAAAAATCATGAATGTACTACTCTGACAACTCAACTCTGGGGAACACTATTCTAGAGTAAGGGCTTTGGGTTCAATCTTTTTCCATCTCAAGTCTTCATGCTTCCTGGATTTTGTCTGTTCCCTTTGGTTGTTGCTATTCCCTAACAAAGCTTATTTTTGAAAAATCTCTAACCTTATTTTAGCTGACTGAAGGGAAAAATTTATTTTTACCTTGGTTAGGACAAGAAAAACAGAAGGGCCTGGAGGTTAGTGACTCAGGTATAACTGGCAATAGGAAAGTGCAGGTATGGAATGGAATGAAAATCCAGGTGCAGAAGGTTCCAGTATAGTGGAGAGTGCTACTCCCTTCCCCCTAGGCTCCTAAACAAATGTCTGGGGATTCATTGTAAAAGGTCACCTTAAAGTGGAGAAGAAAAGGAAAGGGAGAAAACTGCAATCTTTAATAAATGTTTATCTTTTCTTCTTTAAAAAAAAGTTATAAAATTTAAATAGTTGATTAAAGGTAAAAATATATTGTTACAAAATTTAACAGATTTAAAAGATTTCTGGATCTCTTGACTTTAAGCCCAATATCCTCTCTCCATTTGATCCTACATTTGTCATAGATCCCACTTTCAGGTTTTTCTTTAGCAAGTGCAGGGAGCTCTGGCGGAGGTAGCAGGAGGTGCCCTGGCAGGACCAGGTGGCCATCCCCCCAGCTGTGCCCCCCCTATTGCCAGCACTCTCCAAACAGGGCATGTGAGGTGGGTCAGGGGTCTCCCGTGCCCTGCAGGCCCCTTTTCTCGCCCCTTGTCTCTCTGGGGGAGTGCCAATCTGCCCTGAGCTTGGCACCTCCCCAGCAGCCAGCCCCACACATGGCTTCACTCTACTTTGATTCTGCTCAGTTCCCATCTTCCTTCTCCGTAGAGTTTCAGAACCAAGGAGTGAAACTGCAAGAGACCAGCATGACACAGAGATCAGGCTGCCTTGGCCACAACAGGAGGCCATCCATCCCCTGCCCTCTCTGCCACCCATATCCCCTATCTGGAAGGGCCCTTGGCCCTGGTCAGGCCCCACCGTTGGGCTCTTCCTCCTCCTGAGACCACCTGTATGAGCTTGGGTACCTTCTCAAGGCTATGTCGATGTCCCACACTGATGAAAGTCATGCCCAGCTGCTGGCCAATGTGGTAGAGCTCACTCTCTACCTCCTCGGTCAGGGCACTGGTGGCTTCATCAAGCACTGAGGGAAGAATCCAGGGGGAAGAGATGGGGTTCTGCCTCTGGCCCACCTCTGCTCCTCCTCCAAATCACACTCACCTCTGGCTGGTACCCAGGGGGAGACGGAAAGCTGCTCTTAGGAGACCCCTGCCGTCGAAAGAGCACGGGCCAAATGAGCAGGGGGCTAGGCTTCACCCAGGAAGCCTTCTAGCGGCAGTAGGACAAAATCCCCCAGCTGCCTACAGTAAGCACAGTACTGCCTAGAACCGCTCACAGCAGGGATTCTCACCTCCCCCAAGGATGTCAGGCCCTGAAGAAGTTCACACCTGCCATTTCTCTGCCAGGCAGAACTGGGAGTGTTGCCCACTTATGAATGGCAGAGCCTGAGGCGCATAAAATCACAAGCTTTCAAGGCTGGCTCCAGCTGCTGCAATGGTGATGCTTATGGACTGGTGTGTAACACATCCAGAGCTGCTCTGAGAATGCCAACCTTGCTGCCGCATGGGCAGAGCCCTGCCATCCTCTCCTGCAGGGACAGAGATGTCCAGCCATGCACAGTGGTGCTCTCCTACCCATCTGAACGCCTCCCCAGTTATACATGAACACACACACGCGCCCTTGTGAGCACACAGTACCTGGCATGCACACTCACCTGCATACTTTGGCTGTAGGTAGAAAAGCCGGGCAAAGGAGAGCCTCTGCATCTCTCCTGGGGACAGAACATCATACCTGAGGAACGGGAGTAAGAGGACTGCTAGACGAGGCTATAGCTTGGCTTTTGTATAGAATGTGTCTAAGCAAGAAGAGGTTCTTGTGGCAGGGAGGCTGGCCCCAGGACAGATGGACATCACCCTCCTCTTTCAACCACTGTCTAGACCTGCTGCCCACATGAGATGAGGCCAAAACATTGCTCCTGAGGGCATGAACATGTCCCTGATGGAGCAGCAAATACCTGGAACCCACTGTCTTTCGGGAGAACTGGCTCTGGAGCACCCCGACTCCCTTCTTACCAGTTCCAATCGACTTGCTGGTCCAGACCCTCTGTCCTTGTCACCAAACTGGACTGTAACACACCCAAAAGGAATGCTGTCCGTGAGAGGGCCCATCCCTGCTTCCTGGCATCCCATCACACACATCTCTGAGACAGAGCTACACCCCTGTGGTGCACTAGCAATCCTCCTCAGGCAGAGAGGAATAGCCCATCAACTATATTGTTTACATTTGCTGGGGCATGATGACAAGGAAAAGCAGACTGACTTAGTTTTATTGTCATTTTAAAATTTGATTCGGGTTGGGGGGGGGAATCCCTGGGTGGCTCAGTGGTTTGGCGCCTGCCTTTGGCCCAGGGTGCAATCCTGGAGTCCCGGGATCAGGTCCCACGTCAGGCTCCTGGCATGGAGCCTGCTTCTCCCTCTGTCTGTGTCTCTGCCTCTCTCTCTCTCTCTGTCTCTATCATGAATAAATAAATTAAAAAAAAAAAAACTTAAAAAAATAATAATAAAATAAAATTCAATTCAGGGCAGCCCAGGTGGCTCAGCAGTTTAGCGCCACCTTCAGTCCAGGGTGTGATCCTGGAGACCCAGGATGGAGTCCCACATGGGGCTTCCTGCATGGAGCATGCTTCTCCCTCGGCCTGTGTCTCTGCCCCCCCCCCCCCAGGTGTGTCTCTCGTTAATAAATAAATAAAGTCTTTTAAAATAAAATAAAATTAGATTCAGAGAATGTACCCCCTTGTTGCCTGTAGCTGGCCAACTGCTGCCATCACCACTTTATACCCCCACTCCCACCGTCCAGGCTCATACTTCTAGTCTGGGGCCCAGGGCAGTATGCCAGCTCTGCTGGACCAGCACTCGCAGTCAGAGCTACCAGGTGAGCTTGGACCTCAGGGACCCTGCCCGTACTCACCAGGCCTGCCAACTCCAAAAACCTCAGGATCCTCTCATCATCAGTAGAACCTGCAAAACAGAGAAGCCTTCCTCAAGAAGTCATCTCCTTCTGGGTACCCAGAATAGATGGGGTACATAATGCAAGGGGGCAGGGGTGGGGGCGCCAGAATCAGGGCTAAGGCTCTGCAGTGACAGGGTCATAGCACTTAATACATAAGGGAACCCTTCCCTTCCTCCAATGGGTGTCTCTCCTCAAGGAGAGGAAGACAGAACAAGATGAGGTCAGGGACAGACCCCAAAATCATAAGCACTTGAAGGAGGAGAAGAAAACCGACCTCAAACTAGCGGCCTTGCTGGAGCCTCTGCCAAAAGGCAAAGCAGGGGCAATTTAGTTGGGAGGACATGCCCCAAGGAGGCCCAACTCACCTGAGTCCGGGTAGATCTCCTTCAGGGGATATATCACCTGATAAAACAAAACCACACAGGCCTAAGGTGAGGGCAGAGAGCTGGTGCTGTACACAGCCTAACCTCCCTCAGAAACAGCCCCAGGAACTGCCAGAGGCCAGGCTCCTCTCCCCCTGATGACGGTAAGGAACACCCTGGCCAAGGGTCCAGTGGGAGAGGCTGGGCCAGCAGACAGTGAGACAGGGTCACTGCAACCTTTGGATGTGAGGCTGCAGAGAAAGGGTCTGTGAGACTCCTAAGGACCTGGCCGCCAGAATTCAACCTTGGTGTTGAACAAACGTATGTGGTATTTGGTTTTGGCCTCCACAGGTTAACCCTGCCCCCAGGAGCTACTCTAACTACATGGCCCAATCCACGGATGTGAATAAAATGTTCTTAGAGCCAGGGAGTTCCTGGGCAGGGAGAGCTTTATTACCTCACCTTCAGCCTCATAACTCTCTAGAGCTGAGACCTGGGGCCCAGGGCAGTCATATTGCCAGAGGACTCAGTTACGGTAGAGGCAGGAGGGGACCCCAGGCTGACCTGCTCCCGCAGGGTCCCATCAGTGAAGAATGGTTTTTGTGGCAGGAACAGCACCCCATGGGGTCCAAAGTCCGTCAGCATCTGCACTGAGCCTGTAAAGCCCACAGAAACCTCTATTTTGAGATCTCCCAGAGAAAGGAAATGCCTCTCATTTCCTTTCCCCGACAAAAATGCCTGGATTTTTACAGATGCACATACACACACACGTACAAGCACACACATGCACGCCACCGGGCCACACCGGCTCAGAGGCAGGGAGGGCCGATTCTCACCCTGTGTGCTTGCCCAGAGGCCACCTAGAACCCTGAGCAAGGAGCTCTTGCCGGTGCCTGTGTTGCCCGTGATGAGCAGGCTCTGCCCCTCAGAGATCTTCAGGCTCAGATCCTTGATTAAGGGCTTGTGAGAGGAGGGGGCACAGACGGAGACCCGCTGGAGGAGAAAAGCTGTGTCTGCTGGCTCTGCGGCTGGCCACCCTGGGGCCCTGTGTTCAGAAGATGAGGGGAGTGTGGGGAAGATAAGTGGTGTCAGTGCTGCCAAGGGGCAGGGTCTTCTCCTTGGGGGCCTCACCTCTGGACAAGGGGTTGTTATGGGCTTAACTGTGTCTTCAAAACAGCAGGCAAGTCTCAACCCTAGTCCCTCAGAATGTAACTGCATGTGAAGATGAGGTATTTAAAGAAATGATTACATTCAAATGAGGCCATTAGGGTAGAGCTCTAATCCAATACAGCTGATGGCCTTTTAAGAGGAGGGAGAGACACCAGGGACGCTCGCGCACAGAGAAAAGGCCAGAAAAGGACATAGCGAGAAAACGGCCGTCTGCAAGCCAAGGAGAGAGGCCTCAGGAGAAACCAACCTAGCCAACACCCTGATCTTGGACTTCCAACCTCCAGAACTGTGACAAAATAAATATCTGTTGTATAAGCCATCCGGTCTGTGGTATTTTGCTGTGGCAGCCCAGGCACACTAACACAGAGGTAGGGCTGTGCGGTAGGCAGGGCTGTGCGAAGCTCCAACGTAACTGATCTTAATCACCTAGAGATCACAAATATTCTCCCTACTTCACAGATGAGGAAACCAAGTCTGGCAGCTAAGTAACTCACTCGGTGTCACGGAGCTGAAGCTGTCTAACTTAAACACTAGTGGGTTTGCACAGCGTGCGTGACCAGCAGGTATAGCAGGATGGGCGTGGTGGTTGTAAAAGGACCTGGAGTTCCTGGCTCTGCACAGATGCCCCTCTCCCCCAGAGAACAGAGCCTCTGGTCTCCTGTGGTCTCCTTACCATCTCCCCAGGCCCAGGCCCAGAGTGGCATAAAGCCTGAATTCTAAACAGGGACAACAGTTAAGGCTTTAGTCCTTAAGGAGAGAGCTGTGTGTAGTCCTGGACCTCAGACTGTTTCCATTTTCAAAAGCTTACTCTGTGGCCACTGTCCAAGCACTTTCCATGGACTATGGTATCTAATCCTCACAACCACCCTGAGAGGAAGGTTCCATTACTGTTCCTCTCGCAGAGATGAAGAAAGTGAGACACAGAACAGTTGGGTAATTAGCCCAAGAAAGCGAGGACATGGGCAACCCGGGTGGCTCAGTGGTTTAGTGTTGCCTTCAGCCCAGGGCATAATCCTGGAGTCCCAGGATCGAGTCCCATGTTGGGCTCCCTGCATGGAGGCTGCTTCTCCCTCTGCCTGTGTCTCTGCCTCTCTCTGTGTGTGTCTCTCATGAATAAATAAAATCTTTAAAAAAAAAAAAAAAAAAAGAAAAGCAAGGACATGAAACAAATCCTCAGTGCACAGAAAGGTCAGAAACATCAGAGTGCATGCAATGAGACATGGGTAAAGACACATGTGGGTGTGAGCCAGGCCTGGGAAGGAGAGAGCTGGCATACCCCAAGGCGAGGGGCAGGTGGCAGGGCTCAGTGGGAGATACCACTCAGATTTATTTTCTCATCTCGGGTCCAGGCAGGTGTGTGCACTGTGCTTCCAGCAGCTGGGGGAAAGTGTAAATGACCACAACAGGTGCCAGATGCTGGAACAGATGCTGGAACAGTACCACTGCCTATGAATACCTGTAAGGTGCCTGGCACTAGGCAGGTAGCCCTGGCATCTGCTCCACAAAACTCTGCTGCCCAGCTGGAAAGGGCACGGCTCCAAGGCAAACCCAAGCTGAGGGCACCCAGAGTTGCCTCCCCCACCACCGCACTGCCCTGCCAGCCTGGCACCCACCTGTCCATGTTCCACTCACTCTCATCCAGGATCTCGCCACCCCGTAACTTCAGGGACATGTCCAGCAGGGTCTCCTGGAGTTCCCCAATCCTAGGCAAAAAGTGAAAACCTGAGTTTTCAAGGGGGGGGGGGGGGGCAGGCAAACATGTTACTCCTTCTCACACCCACTAGCATATGGTTTCCCTCTTTCTTTGTTCATTCAGTTACTTCTCACGGCACATGCTTTCCTCAGGACCTGGAGAGGGGCCGGACACAGCCTTACCTGTGTGTGTAACCAGCCACATCTGAGAGTGTGCTGGAGAGGTCGATGAGCCGGGTGAAGCAGCTGATGAGGTAAATGCACACAAAGGCATTCTGCACAGGACAGTGAACAGTGAGCGCAGGCCCTGGCTCCAAGGCCCTGGGCGCCAGGCCAAACGGCAGAGGGGATGGCCTAAAGGGTCACCAGAAGGGATCCTCACCTTGCTGACCAGAGTGCTAAGCTCTGTGGGGCTCAGGTCTCCATAGACACCACTGAAAATAGGGATGGCGATCACAACGTAACTCAGGATGCTGCCCAGATAGTCAAACGTGTTGACCCCGACTGCAGAGGACAAAAACACCCAGGGTAAGAGACCCAGGGACCATCCTCATGCTCTGAGGGAAGAGGAAGCCAAGGAGGACCAAGCTATTCCCTGGATCCTCGTTCTCCCAAAGATGCTCATGGCAAAGGCAGTGGCTCTCTCTGCTTAATTCCTTCACCACAGCTAACAGTACTGCAGAGAGACAGCAGGGAGGTGTGCGAAGGGAAGTGGACTACCCCGCTCCTGTGGCTTCTGCCTCCCAGGGCCCTCTACCTACTGTACAGCCAGAGCTCCTTGGACATCAGCTCCCTCTGGGTCTGAAGGAGTCTCTGCAGCCTGCGATCTGTCCTTGTGTGCTCCACATGCCCAGCTCTGAAGAGAAAGGCTGGGATGTGGACAGGGCCTGGAAAGCCTTAGCCGGACTGGGGGACACTCCATCCCTCATTACACTCTCCTTTAGGGACCAAGCTCATGCAAATGGTCTTCATCTCAGACCCTTTCTGAAACTAGCATCCATTCACTGCTTCATTTACTCAGCAGTATTGTCTGGGGGAAGAACATGAACTCCAGATTGGGTAGACCTGGTTCAAATCCTGGCTCTGGCCAATTACTAGCTGGGTGATACTGAGAAGTTACTTAAGCCTCAGGGTCTCAGTGTCTTCTGTAAAATGAGGCTAGTAATACCCACAAAATAAGTTAGAGTGAGAATTTCTAGATAGAAAGGATCAGGCTGAAGAGGGGCCCTCAATAAATAGCACGTGTTATTAACAACTATACACGGAGCAGCTGCTATGTGGTAGGCTCTATGCCAGTTAGCCAGTGAGATTAACAGGTGGATAAAATAGTCCCTGCCCTTGATCTCCCAGTTTAGGTGGGCAGGCAGACGCACTGCATTCTTCACCTGCCATAGAAAGTGTTAGTGGGACAGAGAAGCCACGGAAGAAGCCATCCAGAGCTGGAAGAACCAACCTGCTTTCCCCAGAGCCCAGAACTTCGCCAGAGGCTGCAGAACCCCAAAGGCACTTAGCGCAGCCCCAGCTCTGTCATCACACAAACCCCACCTCACAGATTCCTGGTATCCTTGGCGCCCCCAAGTGGTAGCAGCTGCAAAATGCAGCAGACATACAAGCACAAAGGTCCCAGGGCTATTAGACCCAGGTGATCTAAGAACAGCTTCCAACTCCTTCAACACACACTTGTGGGGCCTGAGCTATTTTTCTGGGGCCAAACAATGATTCCAGAGGTCTCAAAGAAGGAAGGGCGCAGGGACCTGCCCTGACCTTGAGGGAAGGAATGAGATTTCACAATGCTGCTGTCAAGAGATCAGGTATTTGTTCTACTTGGACAGTGTTTGTGGGGAGCAGGTCTCCTGATCTCCTGAGACTTCCTTTCCCTCCTATCCTACAGAGACAAAAGATCGGTTTTTGAGACTCTGATCAGCCAACAGGCACTGGCAGAAAGCCATTTTACAGATGGAAAAACAGGCAGAGGCAATGCCTTATAGTCATCACCAAGACAGGAAGCATTCACTTGTTTCATTCTTGGAACAAATTTAGGCCCCATGCTGAGCCACTGGAACAACCAGCTTCAGAAGCAAATAACCTGGACCTAAGGATGAGGCAGAGACAGTGAGAGACATGGGGAGAGGGTCAGAGCCAAGTGTAAGGACCCTCAGCCCCTGGGTTCGGCAGTGGTGGGAGAGCCACACGATTCACCTTTCCTTTTCTGCCATCTCCACCATCAGCTCTGATGAGACCAAAGGAAACTCTCCCCACCTGACTCACCTGAAAAAAGCAGCAGATTCAGCATTCACCCGGATTTGCATGTGCTTGAACCTGGGCAGACCAAAGGGAAATGTGTGCTGACAACGGGCAGTATTGGCCCCTGAGGAAGCAGACCTCCAAAGAGGAACCTGGTTCCACCTTGAAACTGGCTGCCTCAGCCCAGCCCCTCCTTGAGCTGTCACAGGCTGGGAATCCCAGGGCCTGGGTGGGGTGGCAGGAGCTCTGCAGACAGGGCAACCCCTCACCTCCCTAGAGGACAGGTGCATTCCTGCCCGTGCCACCTCCTCCCAGGGCCCAACCTGAAGGAGGTCAAGAAGCACAGCAGAGGCTGGATCTATTGGCTGAGCCAAAACGGGGAGGTTGGAACAGAAACACAGAGAAGGCCAAGGGATGATGCTGGCCAACCAGACACAGGTCTCAGTGCTGCTCAGCTATAATCTCAGTAATGCCCCTCACAGTCCCCTCTGAGGGCAGTACTACCATCCCCATTTCAGAGATGGAAAAACTGAAGTTAGGGAGGTTCAAGACTCACCCAAGAGCACAAGGCTAGTAACTAGCACAGGCTGCAATTCAAAGAGGCTGTCTTACTCCGGATCCCATTCCTTAACCATTATGCTCAGCCCAGAAACCTCAAGCAAGAGACACACCTGAAATCCCCCTCCAGCTTCTCCTGCTGCACCAGCTTTGCCACGATGGGCCCCATCAACGTTTTGTTCACCAGGGTTCCCAGGATGAAATACCCGAAGATGCTCACAGGCCCGAGCCAGCCTGTGCTGGAAGGCAGAGAGAGGGAGGGTCGGGGGTGTCACATATTCCCGCAGGCCTCAGACCGGCTTCTTGCTCACTTTCAAGTAGCCCTCATCCAATTTCAGCCAGCAGTCCTGTGGGACCTCTACTCCTGTGTGGGGGCATCTGGTACCCAGTCTAGGCTGCCAGAGTACCAGGACCCCTGACACTGAAATGCTACATGTCCAAAGGGAGGGTAGGGGCCCGAGCACAGGACATAGGAAGCCTTCCTAGACTGCAGGTGGGAGGGAGGGAAGACCAGCCTCTTCTGGACCCTGACCTGGGGAGCGCGTTTGAGTGAGGGACCTGGGGGAAACAGCTGGCCAGGAAGGAGAAACTTCACCTTTGGAAACACTGGTAGGTGTAGTAGATGAGGGTGAAGGGGGAGATGATCAGCTTGCTGGCCATGCTGCTGAGCTGCCGGCAGAACCGTTCCACATCCTGGCTGATACGCTGGTCCCTGGAGCCAAGAACACAGAGTCTTCCAGCACTGTTAGCCACAATCCAGGGGGAAGATGGACCCAGAGACAAGCACTGGTTTTGCTAGAGGAACTAAGATCCTTTAAGGGCCTTTTTTTTTTTTGGTTTTATTTTTATTTATTTTTTATTTATTTATGATAGTCACAGAGAGAGAGAGAGAGAGAGAGGCAGAGACACAGGCAGAGGGAGAAGCAGGCTCCATGCACCAGGAGCCCGACGTGGGATTCGATCCCGGGTCTCCAGGATCGCGCCCTGGGCCAAAGGCAGGCGCCAAACCGCTGTGCCACCCAGGGATCCCCTTTAAGGGCCTTTAAATAGGGTTCTGAAGGGCAGCCCAGATGGCTCAGCAGTTTAGCACCGCCTTCAGCCCAGGGTGTGATCCTGGAGACCCGGGATCGAGTCTTGTGTCGGGCTCCCTGCACGAAGCCTGCTTCTCCCTCTGCCTGTCTCTGCCTCTCTCTGTGTCTCTCATGAATAAATAAATAAAATCTTAAAGAAAAAAATAAATAGGGTTCTGAAGAGTTGCTTCACAGGGTACCTCAGTTTACCCCTCAGGAATAGTAGCAAACAAAGGGCCAGTACTCAGGGGTCCTGAGCCGGTTCTGAGTCGCACCAGAGAAAGACCTGAGGGTAAATGAGCTGAGTTTCTGGATGAGCAGGAAAGTTAGCCCCTCTATCTGGCTCCTCCAATCTCTTCTGTGAGCCTGAGCCTGCCTCTATTTTAGCTATCTGGCTGCAGAAGCTTCATATGGGTTGAGTTATGGAGAAGCCTAGAAGAGAAAGATAAGAGGCAACAGGAATCACAAGAATCTCTGCTGCAAAGCTCAGCTTTGGCTGATGAAAGGTCACCCCAGGCAACAAAGTGCCTGGGGTTGGTGAGTGGAGAGGGAATGAGCATGAGGAAAGACCTCCTATGGCCCACTGCACCACCAGGGCCACACTGACTCCCATTTCCACTGAGACATGACCTTAGACAAGTTACTTGTATCCTCTGGGCCTTTTTCCTCGCCTGGAAAGTAACAAGTGCTCACATTGGAACACTTGCTACATGCCAGGCGCTGCATATATGTATTGCATGAATCTCCTTTGAGATATTCTTGAGATAGGAACTCTCCTCCCCAAAAAAAAAAAAAAAAAAAAAAAGGAACTCTCCTCCCCATTTTCCAGAAAGGGAACCTGAGGCTCAGGGACAGAATGAAGATCTGAATCGTACACTGTGTCCTAGGCAGCAATTACTTTTTACTGCTGAAAGTCCAAAAGCTGGTTTGCTAGCAAGGATGCTTTCTTCAGAGGTTAGGTTTGCCTGGTTTGGAAGCACAGGATATATAAAATGGACAAAAGGGAACCACTCCTAGTTCACAGTTCCCTATTCTCAGCCCTACAGCTGTTCCAGGGCCCCTCCACAGGCTCCCCTTGCCATAGGGTGCTGATTAATGTTTGCAGGTAACTGCAGAGGGACTCTCCGGGGTTAAGCCGGACCAAGAGGACCCCGCAGAGGGCAGGGGGACTGAAAGGGGGCGCCTACGGGTTATCGACGTCATCCCGCAGCACGTTGAGGGTGTAGTACACGCGGCCCTGGAAGTAGAGGTGGTGAAGGTGCTCGGTGAGGTCCTTTCTCCAGCTCACATACAGCAGGTTGCAGGTGAACTGGTCAAAGCTCTTCAGCTGTGCAGTGGGGGAAGCAAGAGGCAGTGAGGGAGAGCGAGAGATGGCTTACTGCAGGTCTCAGCAAGGAGCTCAGCGCTGGCAGAAAGCCTCTGCTGACCGGTCCCAGCCCACTCTGATTATTCTCCATCCACTCAGCACTTCTGCTGGCTTAAAGTGTCAAGTCAGGGGATTCTTTCCTCTTATGCTCATTCCTCCACCATGGGCTGAGGGGCTTGCGAAAGCTAAGGCCCTTTGGCCTCTTTATATTGTACTGTCTTATTCTAAGAGGAGGTGACCTTCTGGAAACTGGGGATGGCATCTTCTATGCCATTTATGTTCTTACTTTTCTGTTTCCCCAAACTTGGAACAGGGTTCTGTATGCGTGTTTAATGCCAGAAGACCCATCAAAAGCGCCCAAGGGTGATGAGGAGGGGCTTCCTGAAGGAAACAGGTAGTACAGGCAGACAGAACATTAGGCGTGAGTCCTAGCAGAGGCCCGACTCTCATGGTTCACCACTGATGGAGCACCTGCATGCTAAGCCCAAGGCAAGGCAAGGACAATAAGCTCAGCGTGGCAAGGAAACAATTACCTGGGTGTGAGGAGTGCTACAGCAGAGGTTAACTCAGTATTAGTTCCACAGAGAAGAGGGCAGAGTTTGGTGGAGGAAACATGGGAGAAAGTTGAGGAGGACTTGAAGGAGGTGACAATAGCAGAACCTTGAACAGTGAGCAGGCATTGCCCAAGTGAAGAGGGGTGGGGAAGGAGGAGGCTGTGAGGGAAAGCAGCAGGTGCAGAGGCTGGGAGGGGTGCCATGGCGCCAGGCTGAACCACGGCCTCAGCCCCACAGAGAAGCAATAGCCCCCTGGCTCACCCCAGTTTTCAAGTGCTCAGAGTTCCCTGAAGCAAGACTTCTGGGAATGGAAGGGACGAGATCATTTCTGCTGTATTCTGAATTAAACCAGAACCTCATGGCCTAGCCCTGGAAGCTTGAAACATCCAAGGAATTGGGACCAACAGCAAAATCAATGCCCTGTGCACAGTTCTGACCTCCAGTTCCCAGAAAAGGGAGGGAACATACTCCCATAGCTTGATTCCTGCTTCCTAGCATTCTGCTGACCCTAGGCTGGAGAAGAAGAGAAACACAGGGAGAAAACCTTACCATGGAGTTGAGAACGATGAGCATGACAGCCAGGAATGTCAGGGTTTTAAACCCATCCAAGTCTTTGTTTCCCAGGACCCCATAGTACTGACTGGGGATCAAGCCAACCTGGTATATCACCAGTTGTTCTGGGGTGGAGAGAGGGGCCAAAACTCAGTGATGAAAGGTCAGAAAGGCTTCCCCTTGAGTCCTTGCCTTATCAACTCCCCAGAGAGAAGGGACCCCAAACCAAGGCTGCCCTCCCCCTGGAGCCTGAGATCACTCACTCACCCAGTAGGGCCACAAACAACAGGGTCAGGAACATCAAGGCATTCTGTGATGACCAAGAGGGAAACAAAACCTTCTGTATCTGCAGGAACCGCTGGAGAAATTGCAGATCTAACCTGGGCCTGAAGAAGAGATGTAAGAGAAGTCGAGAGAAACCTAAGAGGGCAGTTAAGCCTTAAGGAGCAGTTACGAAGTTTATCAACATCGTTCTGGGGAGGGGTCCACGCCATGCAGGAAGAATGGCTTATATGAATGCTGAAGGTAGTAGGCTGGAAACAGACCAGGGAGAGAAAAGAACTTCTTTAAGCTGGTAAATGCTATAAAAGGTTATTTACCAAAAATTTACAGCAAAAAACAAAAAAAAACAAACAAACAAAAAAAACAGTTAATGAAGAAACTTTAGCCACATCCTCTTTATGGTCACAAACACAACAAGAAAGTCCATCAAGGATTTTAAGGTCCTGGCTAAATCAATAAAGGAAGAAAAATAAATGAAGCAAAAGAATTAAAAGCGAAAAGATTAAATTGTCTTTATTTGCAGATAATGTGATCATTTGTACAGCAAGCAGCAAATCAATAGACAAATGCTGGATATAAAACGAGCTCAGCTAGGAGCTGGGTGGCTCAGTCTGTTAAGCATCTGCCTTTGGCTCAGGTCATGATCCCAGGGTCCTAGGATTGAGCCCCACGTCAGGCTCCCCGCTGAGTAGGGAGCCTGCTTCTCCCTCTCCTTATGCCCCTCCTCCTTGCTTGTACCTCTCTCTAATAAATACATAAAATCTTAAAAAAAAAAAAAAGGAGTTCAACTAGATACATGGTTAACATACAAATATCAATAGTGTTCTATACCAACAATAACCAACTGGAAAATACAAAGAAAATAAGATGTCACTTACAAAAGAAATGCATTAAAACAACTATGAAACATCCAGGAATTAACTTTTAAAAATAACATATAAGGGATCCCTGGGTGGCGCAGCGGTTTGGCGCCTGCCTTTGGCCAGGGGCACGATCCTGGAGACCCGGGATCGGGTCCCAGGTCGGGCTCCCTGCATGGAGCCTGCTTCTCCCTCTGCCTGTGTCTCTGCTTCTCTGCCTCTCTCTGTGTGACTATCATGAATAAATAAATAAAGTCTTTAAAAAAATAAAAAAAATAAAAATAATGTAGAAGATATCTTTTTTTTTTTTTTTAAAGTAGGCCCCATGTCCAGCATGGAGCCCAGCATGGAGCTTGAACTCACAACCCTGAGATCAAGACCTGAGCTGAGAGCAATAGTCAGATGCTTAACCGACTGAGGCACCCAGGTGACCCACATATTTTTTTAGATTTTATTTTTAAGTAATCTCTATACCCAATGTGGGGTTCAAACTCACAATCCAGGGATCCCTGGGTGGCGCAGCGGTTTGGCGCCTGCCTTTGGCCCAGGGCGCGATCCTGGAGACCCAGGATCGAATCCCACATCGGGCTCCCGGTGCATGGAGCCTGCTTCTGCCTCTGCCTGTGTCTCTGCCTCTCTCTCTCTCTCTCATGTGTGACTATCATAAATAAATAAAAATTAAAAAACAAAAAAAACAAACTCACAATCCAAAGATCAAGAATTGCAGGCTCTACTGAGCCAGCCAAGTGCCCTAGTATAAAGACATCTTAGAAAAAAAATGAAAGCTCTATTATAGGATGTGAAAAGACTTAAATAGAGTTGGCATGACTTAACATTATAAAGATTTCATTTCAAACAAAAGTAGTCTATATAAATTTAATATAATACCAATCACAGGGCAGCCCAGGTGGCTCAACGGTTTAGCGCCACCTTCAGCCCAGGGTGTGATCCTGGGTGATCCAGGGATCCTCCCTGCATGGAGCCTGCTTCTCCCTCTGCCTGTGTCTCTGCCTCTCTGCCTCTCTCTCTCTCTCTGTCTCTCATGAATAAATAAATAAAATCTTAAAAAACAACAACAACAACCCAATCACAGCAGAACTTCTCTGAGGAACTTTATATGGAAATATATAAAGGCCCATAATAGCTAAGGACAACTGTGAAGAATAGGAAAGGAAAAGGAGACCCAAACCATCAGTTGTAAGATAATCAGAGGTGCCTGGGTGGCTCAGGTGGTTGGGCATCTGACTCTTGATTTCGGCTTAGGTCGTGATCTCAGGGTCGTCAGATCGAGCCTCATGTCAGCCTCTGCACTGAGTGTGAAGCCTGCTTAAGACTTTCTCTCCTCAGGACACCTGGATGGCTCACCAGTTGAGCGTCTGCCCTTGGCTCAGAGTGTGATCCTGGGGTCCTGGGATTGAGTCCTGCATCCGGCTCCTTGCATGGAGCCTGCTTCTCCCTCTGCCTGTGTCTCTGCCTCTCTCTCTCTCTGTGTCTCTCATGAATAAATAAAAAAAAAATCTTAAAAAATAAAAGATTCAAGGAAGGTATGTGCAGAGTGTAAAACCAACAAGAAATTAAAACCTAGAGCATGGGGGAATCCCTGGGTGGCTCAGCAGGTTTAGCACAGGCCTTTGGCCCAGGGCGTGATCCTGGAGTCCCGGGATAGAGTCCCACATCAGGCTCCCTGCATGGAGCCTGCTTCTCCCTCTGCCTATGTGTCTGCCTCTCTCTCTGTGTGTCTCTAATGAATAAGTAAATAAAATCTTCAAAAAAAAAAAAATAGTCACAGCAAAATAAAAATAAAAAGTCACAGCCTATGATCCTTCACAGGAATTCAAAACCTCTATGTACCTTTCAAGGTAAGAGACAGGCAACCTTACGTAAACTGGGCTATACAGTATTTTCAATACACCACTGGGTGTCTGAGTACGGGATTGAGAAAAAAGAACGGGGATCCCTGGGTGGCGCAGCGGTTTGGCGCCTGCCTTTGGCCCGGGGCGCGATCCTGGAGACTCGGGATCGAATCCCACGTCAGGCTCCCAGTGCATGGAGCCTGCTTCTCCCTCTGCCTGTGTCTCTGCCTCTCTCTCTCTCTCTCTCTCTGTGTGACTATCATAAATAAATAAAAAAGAAAAAGGAACGAAGGGAGGAAGATAATAAATTAAAACACAAAGAGGGGCCGTGCAGCGGACCGCAGTGTCAGGAACCGAGGAGGACCAACCCAATTCCGTGCACCGAGGCTCTGAGCGACAGGATCCCGCACCCCGAGCGCGGGAGGGCGCCGCGGATCGCCGGCGGGTCGGCGCCCCTTCCGGAGCTCCTCCTTCGCGGGGGCCGGGGCTCTTCAAGCCACCCAGCCCAGCTCGCCGCCCCAGCCGCCCTGCTCACCTGGCGCCAGCCCTGGCCGCGGGCCCCCGGGCCGCCATGAGCCGAGCTCCACCCTCGGCGCGGGCCCCGCTAGCCCGGAGTCGGCCCCGGGAAAAAAGTCCAAAGAGCACGCCTCCCGCCCAAGAGGGGCGGGGCCACGGCGACCACAGAGACGGGCGGATAGAGAGGACGGCGCCGGGAGACGCGGCCGCTCCCGGAAGCGACCCACGGAGGTCGAAAAGAGCCAAAGAGGGCGGAGCGTCACATTCTGTCGACGCGGCGCCTGCAGCGCCCCCTGCTGGATCGGGGAGGTTTCCTTTTTGACCAGAATAGCTGAGGAACGGGACTATTTGATTAAGTATTTTAGACTCGGAATTCTTTTGTGTGTGTGTGTGGTTCACTGATTCCTTTATTTATTTAGGAGGTAGGGGGAGGGACACGGGACAGAGGAAATTACCTACAGAGAAAGAGTTGGGGAGGGTCTGCAGGGGCTGGGCTAGAAAGCAGTAACCCTGATTCTACAGTTGAAAAGGAGTAGTGCGGGGATCCCTGGGTGGCGCAGCGGTTTGGCGCCTGCCTTTGGCCCAGGGCGCGATCCAGGAGACCCGGGATCGAATCCCATATCGAGCTTCCGGTGCATGGAGCCTGCTTCTCTCTCTCTGTGACTATCATAATAAATAAAGGAGTAGTGTACATTCGTTAAGTACCTGGTGGGGGAAAAAAATAAAAGTACCTGGTGGGAGTCTTGTAATAAAACCTACCTTATTAATAAGTACAGTGGAATACTACTTAGTACATTCATACATGTTTCTACCATCTTAACATTTTTATATATACAGTATATGATCGGTTTTTTTTTAAATTTTTTTTAATTTTTATTTATTTATGATAGTCCGAGAGAGAGAGAGAGAGAGAGGCAGAGACACAGGCAGAGGGAGAAGCAGGCTCCATGCACCGGGAGCCCGACGTGGGATTCGATCCCGGGTCTCCAGGATCGCGCCCTGGGCCAAAGGCAGGCGCCAAACCGCTGCGCCACCCAGGGACCCCATGATCGGTTTTTATAAATGTACAGCTTGAAAGAGAGATCCTTCTTGTAATAGGTACAGCATGAAACATAAAACCAGCATGGGCCAGCCACATTCCAACTGAAGACCCAGATTAAGCAAGGCCAACAGCCCAGCCCCCCGCCCCTGCTCAGCCCGGCAACCCGAACCCAACCCGAACCCGACCGTCCTGGCAAAGTAGAAGCCAGCGCCCCTCTGCACCTGTGGGGAATATAGATGTTTCGTATATTCTCCCGAAGAAGCCACAGTGATCTTTTATCTTTTTTTTAAGATTTTATTTATTTATTCATGAGAGACACAGAGAGAGGGGCAGAGACACAGGCAGAGGGAGAAGCAGGCTCCATGCTGGGAGCCCCATGTGGGACCTGATCCCCAGATCTGGGATCAGGCCCTGGGGCCAAAGGCAGGCACTAAACCGCTGGGCCACCCAGGCTGCCCACCAACTGGATTTAAGTATGATCTCAACAATGAAAATATACATGTAAATACCTGCAAAGGAAAAAGGAATAACAAAATGCCATATATATATCATTCATTAATATATTAGTTCATATTTGTAAATTATCTACTAGATAATTTTCAACTGTTTAATCCAGGAGTGGGGATAGTGGGAAACCCGACAGAACACTAAAAAATTTTGAATTCCTTAATAGCAAATATACTGTCAAATTTCTAATTTTTTAACAGTTAAAAAAAATCAGGATCCAAGGGTGCCTGAATGGTAGTCGGTTAAGCCTTGGACTTTTGGTTTCAGCTCAGGTCATGATCTCAGGGTACTGAGGCTCCATGCTCACCAGAGTCATCTTAAGATTCTTTTCCTCTGCCTCTCCCTCTCCCTTTGTCCTTCAGCATTGTGCTCTGGCACTCTCTCAAATAAGTAAAAGCTTGAAAAAAAAAATCAGGATCCAAATGAGGTCTACACATGGCAGTTGATTGAAGCATTTTTGGAGACTCTTTTATGCTATAGGTTCCTCCTCCACCACCTAAGGCCAACCTCCTAACTGGTTTCCCCACTTAAATTCTTTTTTTTTTTTTTTTTAATTTATGATAGTCACACAGAGAGAGAGAGACAGAGGCAGAGACATAGGCAGAGGGAGAAGCAGGCTCCATGCACCGGGAGCCGGACGTGGGATTCGATCCCGGGTCTCCAGGATCATGCCCTGGGCCAAAGGCAAGGGCCAAACCGCTGCGCCACCCAGGGATCCCCCCCACCCCTTAAATTCTTGTTCCTTCTCTAAACCAGTTCCTTCATAGCAGGAAGGAAATCTGCAAAAACAAAGGAGATCAACACCTCACTTAAACCTTTCAGTGCTTCAAAAGGCTCTAGGGCAAAAGAAAAAAAAAGTCTCTAGGGCCTTGGCCCCACCTACCACTCCAACTTCTTTAGGGGCCAGGAAACAATCCTGTTCCCCTCAACATTTCTGTTAATTTCTACTCTTCCTCTGGCCCCCAGCTTAATGTCTCTTCCCCAGAAGGTCCTCTCCTGACCACCCTCTCTAAAGAAAGAATCCATTATTCCCTCCCATAGCACTCCATTTCTCACCTGATAGCACTTACTGAACATTGTTGTTATACTTTCATTCTGTGTTAACTTCATTAACGCCTCTCTCCACAGACCGTCTGCTCCATGAAGGCACCCACCATGTCTGTGTGTTCACCATGACTCTGTCTCCATTGTCCAAACACACTCAGGAAGGGCACAATAAATATTTGTTGAGCAAAGATGAGCTAGGCAACTTCACCAAACACAGGTCAGTGTCTCTGTTCATCCTCTTTTCAACTAGGACGGAGCTTCCCTCTTTGTAGCTACTGGACTTCTGGGCTACTTCCTCATTCTCCTACATAGACAAGGGGAGAACAAACTGGTTAAATAAAACAAAGGGAAGTTACTTGGCAATAACTACCAAATTTTAGATGATGCAGTGGTTTCACTTCCAGGCTTCTCTTAGAAAACTATTTACTCAAGAGCACAAAGGGTTAATCACAGGAGTGTTTCTGCAGCATGGTACTTAATTGCGAAATCCCAGAAGCAACCAGAATGCATATCAAAGGAGGACTGGTTAGATAAAGTGTGACACAATCACTTTGTAGAATACACTTTGCAGTCCTTAACAGGAGAGCCCTGTCATCACCAAGATGGTTTAAGAGCATGGACTTCAGAGCCAGGTTACATGGGTTCAAATTCCTACTCCACCACCTAATATCTGTGTGACCTTGGGCAAGGTGCCTCAGTTTCCTTATCTGTGAAATGTAATAATGATTGAGTGTTGTTGTGGGAAATTGTACATGTGAAATATGTAAATATGTAAGGTACTCCATTCCCAGAGGCCAGGATCACACCCTGAGCCCAAGGCAGACACTCAACTGCTGAGCCACCCAGGTGTCCCTTAACTAGCTTTTTAATTGAAAATTTAAACTGAACACGTTCTATGTGCCAGGCACTAGTTAATTGGGGTGCCTGCCTGGCTCAGTAGAAGAGGATGTGATTCTTGATCTCAGGTGTTACGAGCTTGAGCCCCACACTAGATATAGAGATTACAAAAAAGGGATCCCTGGGTGGCGCAGCGGTTTGGCGCCTGCCTTTGGCCCAGGGTGCGATCCTGCAGACCCAGGATAGAATTCCACGTCGGGCTCCCGGTGCATGGAGCCTGCTTCTCCCTCTGCCTATGTCTCTGCCTCTCTCTCTCTCTCTCTCTCTCTCTATCATAAATAAATAAAAATTTAAAAAAAATCTGGATTTCCTCCCTCAAAAAAAAAAAAAAGATTACAAAAAAAAAAAAAAAAAAAGAGGTGCCTCGATAGCTCACTTGGTTAAGTGTCTGCCTTTGGCTCAAGTCATGATCTCAAGGTCCTGATACTGAGCCTAGCATCCTGACTCCCTGCTCAGCAGGGAGCCTGCTTCTCCCTCTCCTTCTGTTCCTCCCCTGCGTATGCATTCTCTCTTCCTTTCTCTCTCAAATAACTAAATAAAAATCTTAAAAAAAAAAAAAAGGAAGAAAGAAAAATGTTAAAATGCATAGTGAAAGAGTTCACTCAGGATGGAGTATATAATGAAAAATAAGTCTCTTCCATCCCAGAGACAACTGTTTATGGTTTCTTAGGAATTTTTCCAAAAATGTTTTATCTATATACAAACTTATGTGTGATTATTATTCTCTCTCTCACACACACACACCCCCATCTTTTCCTTTTAAATACTCTGTCTTGCAGTTTGCAGCTTATTACACTTTAAAAAAAAAGATTGATTGATTGAGAGAACACACCCATGCACATTGAGTGGGTGTAGGGGCAGAGGGATGGAGGAGAGAATCTCAAGTAGACTTACTGCCAAGCGTGTTAGCTTGACTTGGGGCTCAATCTCCAGACCCTAAGATCATGACCTAAGCCAAAATCAAAAGTCCCACAGTTAACTGACTGAGCCACCCAGGCACCCCAGCTTTTTACGCTTTATAGTTTGGAGATTGTTCCATACTGTTGTGCCCAAGATTGTGAATCCGAGAAACCACCAAGGAGCCGACACTGATGAGGGTTTATTTACAAGCTCGAGCTTGGGTCCAAGTATACCGGACACAGTGGAGCAGGGACTTGGACCCCGAGGTGGGTTTCAGCTTAGTTTTATGGGCTGGTCTAGGGGACCTCCAGAAGGGGTGGAGGAGTTTCTCAAGTTCTGCTTACATTCTGATATGGGGCTTTCAAGGGCATTGAGCTCTGTTCTCATTGTAATATGGGGCTTCCTGCCACTGACTTGGGCTCTGTTCTCATTCTAATATAGGGCTTTCTAGGGCGTTAAGCTGTAAACTGTTTTCTTCCTGTAATTGAAGTAATGTAAATTTCAGCTCTTATTCACAGGGGTCTGGGATGGCTGTACTTGTGCTAACACAGAACTTAGAGTGGAATGGCCTTAATGTTCTCGGCCTCCACACATACCTATCTCATTTTTTTTCCACTGTAAAATACACAACCTAAAGAGGAATTATTTATGCAGCTTCCCACTAATGGACATTCTATTTATTTATTTATTTATTTATTTATTTATTTATTTATTTATTTAAGATTTTATTTATTTATTCATGAGAGACAGAGACAGAGACACAGGCAGAGGGAGAAGCAGGCTCCATGCAGAGAGCCTGACGTGGGACTTGATTCTGGGTCTCCAGGAACATGCCCTGGGCTGAAGGCAGGTGCTAAACCACTGAGCCACCAAGGCTGCCCACTGATGGACATTTTAGTAGGCTATATTCTCTTACTAAAAAATAGACTGGAGCAATGACTATCCTTGGATATAGCCAAAATATGGTTAAGTTTAAAAGAAGCAATAGTCCATAATTTTTTTTTTTATGATACACATTTCTGTGTGTTTGAGTGTGTACCCATTGAAAATAATTGGAATCTGGAGCACCTGGGGGCTCAGTAGCTGAGCATCTGCCTTTGGCTCAGGGTGTGATCCCGGGGTCCTAGGATAGAGTCTTGCATTGGGTTCCCTACAGGGAGCTTGCTTCTCCCTCTGCCTATGTCTCTACCTCTCTCTCTGTGTCTCTCATGAATGAATGGATAAAATCTTAAAAAAAAAAAAAAAAAAAAAAAGCAAGAAATAGAGAGAGGACAGTTTGGGGCAGCCCCGGTGGCGCAGCGGCTTAAGGCCACCTGCAGCCCGTGGTGTGATCCTGGAGACCCGGGATCAAGTCCCACATCAGGCTCCCTGCATGGAGCCTGTTTCTCCCTCTGCCTGTGTCTCTGCCTCTGTCTCTCTGTATCTCTTATGAATAAATAAATAAAATAAAATAAAATAAAAAAAGAAAGAGGACAGTTTGAACAAAAGAGCCTGTATGTTTAAAGTTCATTTTTTTTTAATTTTTATTTATTTATGATAGTCACACAGAGAGAGAGAGAGAGGCAGAGACACAGACAGAGGGAGAAGCCGGCTCCATGCACCAGGAGCCCGACGTGGGACTTGATCCCGGGTCTCCAGGATCACGCCCTGGGCCAAAGGCAGGCGCCAAACCACTGCGCCACCCAGGGATCTCCGAGCCTGTATGTTTAAAGTGGGTTTTCAGGGCAGCCCGGGTGGCTAGGCGGTTTAGTGCCAACCTTCAGCCCAGGGCCTGATCCTGGAGACCCGGGATCGAGTGCCGCGTCGGGCTCCCTGCATGGAGCCTGCTTCTCCCTCTGCCTGTGTCTCTGCCTTTTTCTCTTTCTGTGTCCCTCATGAATAAATAAACAAGATCTTTAAAATAAATAAACAAAAATAAAGTGGTTTTTTTTTTTAAAAAATGTTACCCACACAATAAAACCTTCCTAAAAGTTGTCTCCCAATATAGAAACAACCACATCACCTTCTGGTTCTCCCAGCTCTCGGTTCACACCTCTGTTATAGACAGTGTTCCTTGCCTATCGCCCCTGCATGCCTGCCTCGTGATCCTCATTTCCTGCATCACCCAGCCCAGTGCCTGGCACATAGAAGGTGTTCAGTAAATAGTAATAAATAAAGTTAATCATCTAACCCCTAATTTCCCTGTATATAAAATTAGGCTAGTAAAGTGGACCTGCAGTTCATAGACATGAAATCACTGAGTCATGTGAATGTTCTTGAAAAAGATGAGATAGTGTGTAAAAATACTCAAGAATAATCACTTAATCTGAAATGTATCCTATGGGCTGACAAGGTTGAAACACCTGCAGTGTAGCTGGTTCAAAGGCTGGAAGGCAGCTTTCCTGTATGACACCAGCATGTTAAATTTGTTTCCAGACAAAAAGAGGACAGAGCAAGAGGAATAACATTGTTAGTTGAGCAGAGCCCTGCTGTCAAGTCTTGATTTGAAGCCATCTGGGCCTGTTCCCACTCAGAAGTCAACCATATTAGGAAGATCAGATCATGCCCCTGAATGGCATGTCTGTTAAAAAGTTGGAGCCTTCCTTTTCAAAGTCACTCAAGGATTCCCTGACCCCAGAGTTATCTGAGAGTAGTGAGGAGCTAAAATTGGGGATGAGAATAATTCCTTCAGGGGTGCCTGGCTGGCTTAGCAGGGAGAGCAGGCGCCTCTTCTCTCTGAGACAGGAGTTCACTGGGTATAGAGCTTACTTAAAAAAAAAAGTTAGGGATCCCTGGGTGGCTCAGCGGTTGGGCACCTACCTTCGGCTCAGGTCATGATCCTGCGGTCCCGAGATGGAGTCCCATATAGGGCTTCCTGTACAGAGCCTGCTTCTCCCTCTGCCTGTGTCTCTGCCTCTGTGTGTCTCTCATGAATAAATAAACAAAATTTTAAAAAATGTTAAAGAATAATCCATTCAACATTCAATTAAGTGTTCACTGGGAGTATCTACTCTGTATATGTGCCTGGCATTACCTAGGTGCCAGAGATACAGCAATTTCAAAATGAAGTTCCTGCCTTCACAGAGTTTCAGCAAATCATACAACAAACAAACAAAATGAATTAAATATAAGTCTAAGAAAACTGTGTGGGTGGGGGCACTTGGGTGGCTAAGTGGTTGAGCATCTGCCTTTGGCTCAGGTCATGATCCCAGAATCCTGAGATCAAGTCCTGCATTGGACTTCCTGAGGGAAGCCTGTTTCTCCCTCTGCCTGTGTCTCTGCCTCTCTCTGTGTGTCTCTCATGAATAATAAAATAAAAATGAAATCTTTTTTTTTTTAAATTTTTTTTAATTTTTATTTATTTATGATAGTCACAGAGAGAGAGAGAGGCAGAGAGAGAAGCAGGCTCCCTGCAGGGAGCCCGATGTGGGATTCGATCCCGGGTCTCCAGGATCACGCCCTGGGCCAAAGGCAGGCACCAAACCGCTGTGCCACCCAGGGATCCCCTAAAAATGAAATCTTAAAAGAAAAAGAAAGAAAAGTGCACAGAGTGTCATCGGTGGAGACCTCTGAGACACAACCCCTGAGATGTTTGGCACCCTGAATACCCTTGTATCACATCTATGCAAGGGAAGGAAGCAGGATGGGGCAGAGGGAGAAATCAAGCAGAGAGGCAGATCTAATGACAGCCTCAGCCAACTCCATGGGGAACTCCAGAGGTAAAATGACCCATCTGAGTTGCCTCCTTTCTACTTAACCCCAGTCAGTTCTTGGATGTGGGCTACCCAGGGAAGGTCATGAGCTTGGGCAACTCTCCTCTGGGGGCTATGAGCTGAAAGCTGTCTGCTGACTGTACTCCCAGCAGCTGGGCAACAAGTCCCTCCTCAAGGAAGGGGAGCTGGGCTGCACATCTCCACATTCATCACACAGAGTGTGGGGATGGCAGTGCCAGTGGTCCTCGAGATAAGGTGGTCAGGGAAGTCCTCTCTCTGGAGGTTTAAATGGAAACCCTCAATGAAGTGACGGAAGTGGCAGATTCTGAGGGATAGCACCCTAAATAAAGGGAACAGCAAATGCAAATGCTCCAAGGGAAGGATATTTTTGACATGTTCAAGGTGGAGCAAAGAAGTCAGCATGACTGGAGTATAATGAACAAAGAGGTGGGGTGGGGGAACCAGCAAGGGCCAGACCATGTAGAGTGTTACATACCATCACAAAGATGTTGGGTTTTATGGGTAAGGTTATAGGAAACCAATAGAAGGTTAAAAAGAGAGTGAAGAGAGTTGCCTTATGATTTAAAAAGACTACGCAGGGCAGGGGTCCCTGTCTGGCTCTAACAGTAAAGCATGCAACTTTTTTTTTTTTTAAGATTTTAATTTATTCATAGACACACACATACACACACACACACACAAACAGGCAGAGGGAGAAGCAGGATCCACGCAGGGAGCCCACAGGGAGCCCGACGTGGGACTCGATTCAGGGTCTCCAGGATCACACTCCGGGCTGCAGGCGACGCCAAACTGCTGTGCCACCGGGGCTGCCCAGCAACTTTTTTTTTTTTTTAAGATTTTATTTATTTATTCGTGATAGATACAGAGAGAGAGAGAAACAGAGACACAGGCAGAGGAAGAAGCAGGCTCCATGCAGGGAGCCCGATGTGGGACTCAATGTGGGACTCATCCCTGAGACCCCAGGATCACGTCCTGGGCGAAAGGCAGGCACTAAACCACTGAGCCACCCAGGGATTCCCAAAGCATGCAACTTTTTTTTTTTAAAGATTTTATTTATTCATGATATCATGATAGTCACACACACACACACACACACACACACACACACACACACACAGAGGCAGAGACAGGCAGAGGGAGAAGCAGGCTCCATGCACCGGCAGCCCGACGTGGGACTCGATCCCAGGATCGTGCCCTAGGCCAAAGGCAGGCGCTAAACCACTGCGCCACCCAGGGATCCCAAAGCATGCAACTTTTGATGTCGGGGTCATGAGTTCATGATGAGCCCCACATTGGGTGTGGAGCCTACTTTAAATAAATTAATTTAAAAAAAGATAACTCTGGTTGCTACTGTATGGAGAAGAGGGAGCCAGAATGTAGGACAGAAAACCAGTTAGACTATTTGGTAAGAGATAATAATGGTCGAGACTATGGAATGATATAGCTCTAGAGATGTGGTTCTTAACCAAGGTGATTTTACCCCACCCTGTCCATCCCTTACTACACAGGGACATTTGGCAATATCTGGAGAGATTTTTGGTTGTCACAAATAGGAAGATGCTAGCAGCATCTAGTGGGTAGAGACCTGGGATGCTGCTAAGCATCCAACAATAATGCATAGGACAGTCCTCATAACAAAGAGTTACCTAGTCCAGAATGTCCAGTGTATCAAAGCTAAGAACCTTGCTTCATGGGACGGCTGAATGGCTCAGCGGTTGAGCCTCTGCCTTTGGCTCAGGGTGTGATCCTGAGGTCCTGGCATCGAGTCCCACATTGGGCTCCCCGCATGGAGCCTGCTTCTCTCTCTCTGTCTCTGCCTCTCTCTCTCTCTCTCTCTCTGTCTCTCACAAATAAATAAATAAAATAAAATAAAAAAGAAAAGAATCTTGCTTCAGAGAAAGTGAGAAGTACTAGATTTGGGATATTTTTTGAAACTAGAGTGAACAGAATCTGAGTTTGGATGTGGGGAATGAAAAAGGAATTAAGAGTGATTTTAAGGCTTTTGGTCTGAACTACTGAGTGAATGATGACATGGGAAACTCTGAAGGAAGAACAGATTCTGGGTAGGGACAGGTGGTAAGTCATGAGTCTGTTTATGGACAGGCTGAATCTAAGATGCCTACTGGACACCCAATGGTGATGTTACATAGGCAATTGACTGCTTAGTCTTGAGTTCAGGAGAGATATGAGCTGATGCTATCAACGTGGGAATCATCAGAAGAAAGGTGGGATTTTAAATCAGTAGATTACAAAAGATCACCAAAGGAGTGGATATAGACAAGGAGGAGAAGAGGTCAGTAATTGAGCCCTGCAGGACTTCCACATCTAGCAGTAGGACCAGGAGAGGAGGAAAAGCCATCAAAGGAGATGGAGAAGAAACAGCAGGGAAGGAGGAGGAGAGAACCAGGTGACTGTGGTGTCCTGGGAGCCCAGGGAAGCAAGCACTTCATAAGGTATGGCCAGATCAACTGTGTTGAATACTGCTATAGAGTTTTAGAGATAGAAACAGAATTGCCCACTGGGAATGCATTGTGAAGCTTATCTGCAACTTTGCCAAGAACAGGTTCAATGGAGCAGGTTCAGGAGAGAGGAGGCGAGGAAGTGGAAACTGGCAATGAGGAATACGCTATTCTTTCCGAGTTGTGCCAGAAAAAAGGAACAAATGATGTACCAGTAGTTTGAGGAGGATATGAGGTCAAGGATGGGAAGATATTACAATACATTCACACACACACACACACAAAAAGATATTACAATACATTTGTAGGCTGAAGGAAAGATCTAGTAGAGAAGGGGAAATTGTTGATGGGAACCTCCATTGCATACTTACTACTTTTCAGGAGCTGTGTTAGGCAATTTACATAGATTGCATAATTATACACCAAACCAATGAGGAGGATAATGTTGTTATCTCCATTTCACAGAAGACAAATTGAAGCAGGGAGTGGACAGGTTAGTCATATGGCCACAGTCTTAAGGCCAGTAAGTCCGTGGAACTTGTATGTTAACCAAGATGTCTGACTCTGGACCCCTTGTGCTCACTTTCTTCTTCATCTGAATTTATTTCTTATTGCGAAGCATATCCATTATCCTGTGTTATATCCCTTCAGAGGAAAACAAAACTATGGATGCTTCAAGACTTGGCTAAAGGGATGCCTGGGTGGCTCAGTCAGTTAAGCATCTGCCTTTGGCTCAGGTCATGGTCCCAGGGTGCTGAAATTGAGCCGTGTCAGGGCTCCTCACTTGGAAGGAAACCTGCTTCTCCCTCTTTCTCTGCCTGCTGCTCCCCCTGCTTGTTCTCTCTCTCTTTTTTCTCTCTCTAATAAATAATGTGTTAAAAAAAAAAAAAAGGGGGATCCCTGGGTGGCGCAGCGGTTTAGCGCCTGCCTTTGGCCCAGGGCGCGATCCTGGAGACCCGGGATCGAATCCCACGTCGGGCTCCCGGTGCATGGAGACTGCTTCTCCCTCTGCCTGTGTCTCTGCCTCTCTCTCTCTCTCTGTCTCTCTGTGACTATCATAAATTAAAAAAAAAAAAAGAAAAGAAAAGAAAAAAAGAGTTGGCTGAAGCAAATCTCCTAGAATTTGTATCTGACTGCTCCCACCCCCACGTCCTCTGTTTTGGACCAAACCTCTGTCATGGTCTCCACTATGCTGCTGCCCAACCCAGCCCCCAGCCCCTGCCTCCAGCCCCCACCGTAACGTATCTGTTTAGTTATCAGTCCCTGCAGTGGAGCAGGGCCTCTTCAAGGACAGGAGCTGCATCTAATTCATCTTTCTATCTCTGGCTGGCAGGACAGGCCCTCCAACAGTAAATATTTGTTAAGGAGTTGAATGGATGGATGATTGAATGAATGTAAAGTCACTAGCAAAAAAAAAAAAAAAAAAAAAGGAGTCACTAGCAAAGTTGGTAACCACAAGACAGTAGAATACGGGCATCTAAATTTGCAAGCTGGATACTACTAGAGTGCTCTCAAAATTCAGAGTACAAGGGACTTCCTGAGGAGTAGGGGATTGTAGTTGAGGGTGCTTGTTATGGATATTCCACCCCCAGACATTTTATTCAGCAAATCTGAGGCGGGGCCCAAAAGATAATACAAGAGGGGAATTCTTCCCTTTTCAAAGAATTCCATGGAAGTACTCTATGGTCTTAACCACTGGAACACTGGGGAAATCAGGAGACTTGGATTCCAGTCCACATTCCCCACTTACCATGTGGATAGGGTTGCCAGATAAAATGTTGCAAGTAGGGTGCCTGGTGCTCAGTCAGTTGAGCATCTGCCTTCAGCTCAGGTCATGATCCCAGGGTTCTGGGATCCAGCCTTATGTCGGACTCCCTCCTCAGAGTCTGCTTTTTCCTCTCCATCAGTGATCTCTCTTGCTCTTGCTCAAATAAACAAATGAAATCATAAATATATATATACACACACATATATAAATTGCATGCAATATTTGTGGTAGGCTATACTAAACAAATCATCATTGATATGAAATTCAAATTTAGCTGGACCCCTACCTGTTTCCCACCCCCCCACCTGTTTATTTGCACAATCTGGCGACATTCTAGCTTGGTGACCTTGGCCACACTACATAATAACCCTTTTGATCTTTAGGCTCCTTATCAATAAAATGGAGATGTTTGAGCTTTCCTCATTATCATGAGGATTAATAAAGGTATTTATGTAAAGAGCTTCATCAGCGGATGACACATGATAAATGCCCAACAGATGAGCTAGTAGAATTTATAACATTTATTTTAGCTTCCTTTTCTCTTAGAGTATTAAAATACAATCCAACAAATTAGATTTATAAAAGCTTCTCAAAAATGCATCAGGTAAAATGGTCAGTTAATGTGAATGCCTACAACTGGCTGAGATGGTGAGGTACGGAGAGACGCAGTCAGCCATGGGGCCCAAAGAGAGGGTTAATGGAGGACATCTAAATTTTCATTCAGCTGCTAATTTCTCAGTCAGATCTTGGAGTTTTCCCAAATCAGTCAACCAGTAAAAGAAAGATGTGATCCCTCCAGATACCAGTAGGTGGGAGTGTGTGCATTTGGGCACAGAAGTCAGATGTGGCAGGTTTTCACATTTATTTAGAGAACAATGGAAGATCTGCGAAAGCCCTGGGTAGACACTGGTCAAGGGGAGAGTTCCTGAGGTCCCCAAACTGCCAACTCAATCAACCTATAGAGGACTCACCCTTATGGGCAGGTTTGGACATACACCACGGAGAAAGAAAAACAGACTCTGTATGTTGAAAGACAACAAAAAGCCCAAAGCGGGTACCTGTCTGGCTCGGTTCGTAGAACACTGGCCTCTTAGTCACAGGGTTGTGAGTTCAAGTCCCACGCTGGGTGTGGAAATTACTTTAAAACTTAGGGGAAAAAAAAGCCAAAGCAAGTGACAGACCAAAAGAAAAAATCTGCAAACTGTATTAACAAAGAATTTCAGAATGTATAAAGATGTCCCACCGATCATTAAGCCAAAGACCAGGGCAGCCCTGGAGGCGCAGTGGTTTGGCGCCGCCTGCAGCCTTGGGTGTGATCCTGGAGACTCGGGATCAAGTCCCACATCGGGCTCCCTGCATGGAGCCTGCTTCTCCCTCTTCCTGTGTCTCTGCCTCTCTCCCTCTCTCTGTGTATCTCATGAATAAGTAAATAAAATCTTTTAAAAAAAGACATCTTAAAATAAAGAAAGAAAGAAAGAAAGAATGGGTGGCAGACATGAACAGACAATTCACATAAGAAATACAAATGGAGGGCAGCCCTGGCTCAGCGGTTTAGTGCCGCCTTCTCCCAGGGTGTGATCCTGGAGACCCGGGATGGGGTCCCACATCAGGCTCCCTGCATGGAGCCTGCTTCTCCCTCTGCCTATGTCTCTGCCTCTCTCTCTCTCTCTCTGTCATGAATAAATAAATAAAATTTTTAATAAAAAAAAAAAAAAGAAAGAAAGAAATACAAATGGCCTGGGACACCCAGGTGGCTCAGCGGTTGAGCATCTGCCTTCAGCCCAGGGCCTGATCCCGCAGATGCAGACCCAGGATCGAGTCCCACATCAGGTTCCCTGCATGGAGCCTGCTTCTCCCTCTGCCTATGTCTCTGCCTCTCTCTGTGTGTGTCTCTCATGAATAAATAAATAAAATCTTTAGAAAAAAAGAGAGAAATACAAATGGCCAACATACATACGAAAAAGACTGATCTCTCTAGCAACAGGGAAACACAAATGGAAACCAGACCGTATGATTATTAATATTCACTGAGCACCCATTCTGTGCCAGGTATTGTGCTAAGAGCTTTCGAAACATTAACTCAGCATTTAATTTGTACAAAACTTTGAGAAGGAGGAACAAAGGGAATTCCCATTTTACCTACAGAGAACAGGAGCTTGGAAAGGTTAGTGACTTGCCTTTTCTGAAAGCCCTCAGCTGGGAAGGGCAGATCAGGATTCGGACTCAGGTTTGCGTGGGTCCAAGTCCTTTCTCTCCCCACACTGCTTTTTCTGAGACTTCAGAAACATCGAATGCTTGAATGCTTGAATGTGGTGCTTTGGAGAAGGCCCTGGAAGCCAAAGAGGAGTGGAAAAAGAAAAACAAACAAAAACCTTAGAAAATCAAACAGGCTTGGGAATGGGCTTGGCGAAGAAGCAGCGTTCTTTGGCAGAGCGTGCAAAGCTGGGATTTGGGAACTGGGGAGAGGGGAGCTGGGAAGGCCAATTGGGGGGCGGGGAACCAGTTCATGGCCGCATTCAAAGCAGGATGGAGTCTGGCTGGCCTGAAGGTTCACAGCCTTAGAGGCTGGAAGCTGAGGAATCTGTTTGTCAGTCCACTGCATGCTGAGTTGCAATTCTTATTTCTAAACCTTCCAGGCCAGAGTCCGCATCTCCCTCCCCCATTCTCGCACCTGCTGGCAGCAGGGGGCTCCAATGAATGGACAAGTTCCACAAATCCTTGCCCCTTCCCCCACCTTTTACATAGCCAAGACCTGGGACAAAAGGCGCCCGGGGGACTGGGGCTCCCTCCTTGGGCTCTTGCCAGCTCCGGTGAGTGCCAGACAGCTGGAGCCATGCCCCACACCGCACCATTTACATTTTTTACAGCTTCTCCACCCGGATTAGCACTCTCCTCTTTTCCCTCTTGGCCACGGCCAGGGCCACAGGTCCACAGGTCCACCAGACCTCAAGACCCTCATCACAGTTCTCTGGAGGTTGAGGGTACTTGCCTGAAAAACATAGCCAGGGCAGCAGGAATACTGGCAGGGACTCCATGCTCAGGTCCCCGTGCTAGAATCCTGGGCTGAGAGAGCAGACCCTTTGTCCAGGATAAGACATCCCACCAGCAGCAGCACATGTTAGTTGCCTTCCTATTCCTGGAGGATATTGGTCCCTATCTTTTTGTATGGCTTCCTAACCCACTAATAAATGCAGCTGCTATTTATTAAGCACCTCCTGTGTACTAGGACAGTGCTGAATGACTTTATATCTCTTCCCTCCTGTATATCTCAAAACAATCCCGGGTGAAATGAGTAGGGGCCACATTTTCCAGATGAGGCCAGAGGCTCAGAGAGGAAAAGCTTGCCCCAAGCCTCCACACAGTCAGCTGGCAATCAGCCAGACAGGCCAGGAAAAGTGACAGTTATTCCTCACCTCCTGGGAGAAGCCCTGTCAGGACTCAAGCATGGCTCAGATTTGCTGCTCCCTGGCCCTCTACATTTCTTTTAGACCTTGTCCCTGTGGACAGGGCCTACCTTCAGTCCAAATAAATGCTGGTTGATTCTTATTGGCATATCCCACCTCTTATGGTAATTCCCAAAGTGCCTCCAACTTCCTAGGTCATGGGCTAACACATCAAAAGGCACCCTGTGGGGAAAGGAAGGAAAACTGCACCCTGGCCACTTCCTGCCTCTGATAGAAGAGCTGAAGCATAGCCCTGGATGTGCTCAGTGGTCAGTAGACTGGCAGCTTTCAACCTCAAAGGGCCAAGGACCCCATCTTCAAAAGCCACTTTAGGGAGGGGATCTCTGGGTGGGTCAGCGGTTTAGCACCTGCCTTGGGCCCAGGGCATGATCCTGGAGTCCTGGGATAGTGTCCTTGGGCTCCTTGCATGGAGACTGCATCTCCTTCTGCCAGTGTCTCTGCCTCTCTCTCTCTGAGTGTGTCTCTCATGAATAAGTAAATAAAATCTTTAAAACAAAACAAAAGAAAGAAACACAGAAATAGATACATAAGTATGTAAATACTCATCTACATATTATGTTCTTTGACTAAGTAATTCTACTTCATGAATCTTATAAAAATATTTGTACAATATGTGCAAATATGTCTCCTGCATATTGTTTATAATACAGAATGACTGGAAACAACCTAAATGTCCAATTGCAAGGGATTGCTTAAATACATTATTGTAATCCCTACAATAAAGTATCTGGTAGCTGGGGTGTCTGGGTGGCACAGTCAGTTAAGCATCTGACTCCCAGTTTCAGCTCAGGTCATGATCTCAGGGTCCTGGGACAGAGCCCCGCCTCCAGGTCTGGCTCAGCACAAGTCTGCTTGGGATTCTTTCCTTCTTCCTCTCCTTCCCCTGTCCTTCCCCTATATATATTTCGTAGCTGTTAAAAGTGTGAGATAATTGGGGCATCTGGATGGTTCAGTAGGTAGAGTATGTGACTCTTATTTTTTTTTATTCATGAGAGACAGAGAGAGAGGCAAAGACACAGGCAGAGGGAGAAGCAGGCTCCATGTAGGAAGCCTGATGCGGGACTCGATCCCAGGATCACACCCTGAGCCAAAGATACTCAACCGCTAAGCCACTCAGGTGTCCCAGCTCACGTGTTCTATTATCTCTAAGCAGAATGACCCCAGATGACTTTGGTCACATCCTCCCTTTCTCTGGAGGCATATGGAGAGTGCATCTGAAAATGAGAGGGCTTATTTCCCAGCCCCAAATATACCTAACAAGTGACAGTGTAGGGGTGCCCAGCTGGCTCAGTTGGTAGAGCATGCAACTCTATCTTAGGGTCTTGAGTTCGAGCCCCATGTTGGGTGGAGATATTCCTTAAAAAAAAAAAAAAAGATGTCAATGTTTTCCTCCAAGGTTTGTTTGGGAGGATTATGGGATAGAATGTACAAGTCCCTGGTACTCAGAGATCATCTCTGAGCTCCCTCCATTCCTGAAAAGTCATCTGGGGTGCCTGGGTGGCTTAGTCAGTTGAGCATCTGCCTTCAGCTCAAGTCATGATCCCGGGGTTCTGGGATGGAGTATTGCATCAGCTCTCTGCTCAGTGGGGATCCTGGTTTTCCCTCTCTTCTCTCTTCCCCCTGCTTGTGCTTTGTCTCTCTTTCTCTCTCTCTCAAATAAATACAATCTTTATATATATATATAAAGCATGTATGATTTAATTTTAAAAAGAGAGAGAGGGCAGCCCAGGTGGCTCAGCAGTTTAGCGCCACCTTCAGCCCAGGGCCTGATCCTGGAGACCTGGGATGGAGTCCCATGTTGGGTTCCCTGCATGGAGCCTGCTTCTCCCTTTGCCTGTGTTTCTACCTCTATCTCTGTGTCTCTCATGAATAAATAAATAAAATCTTTTAAAAAAATAAAAAATAAAATAAATAAAATTAAAAAAAAATAAAAATAAAAGAGAGAGAGAGAGATTGTGCCAAAATGTGATTCTGGAAGACCTGAAGTAGAAGCCGCACCATGAAAGAAAGGGAGACTTCTTTCTCTGAGCTCAAGAGGAAGTTGTTTTTTTTTTTTTTTTTAAGATTTTATTTATTTATTCATGAGAGACACAGAGATATAGGCAGAGGAAGAAGCAGGGTCCATGCAGGGAACCTGACGTGGCACTTGATCCTGGGACTCCAGGATCACACCCTGGGCCAAAGGCAGGTGCTAAACCGCTGAGCCACCCAGGGATTCCCCCAAGGAGAAGTATTAGGGGCTTTGGGCATTTGTTCTGCACTGCAGATGGATCTGGACAGAGGAATCCTCCCATTTTCCAAACCCAAACCTTCCATTCCCTCCTCCCTCAAAACATCTGCTGCTTAACCTGGCGTTCACAGCTGTTTCCTGGCCTGGCAGGCAAGTTGATCTTGCCACCTTAGAGGATTTGGTTCTGCTGATACTCTCACTTTTCTTGAAAAAGGAAGGTGCCCAAAAAAAAAAAAAAAAAAAAAAAAAAGGAAGGTGCCCTTGGGGATTGTCCTATTGTCTCTTCCTACCCCTTTCCACACTACTAGAATAGAATAGTCAAAAAACTGGGCTTATTGAGCACCCTCACCAGACCCCAGCAGTGTGGGTAGGATGTCAGTTCTGGAGAGTCTGTCTTGGATCATCCATGGCTCCCTCCACCTGGAAACCCTGCTCCGTCATCCATGTCTCCTGGGCAGTGTGGCTCCCATGCCACCTTCTCTGGGAACCCTCCTTATATCTCAGCAGCTCTGTGTCCTCATGGCACTTGGACATCTTTCAAGCATGGCTTACCATATTCTGTACTTAGGTTATAGCTATGTGCATGTGTGTCTCCCCTACTAGACTGAACATTTCCTTGCAGACAGAAATTACCTTTTGTTTATCCTTGTATTCTTTAAGCACTGAACACAGTGTAAAAATATATTTTAAAAATATATATATTTATGCAGTTGTTTGCTTATATTTTTTCCAAAAAAAAGATTTGAAATATCTTACTAAAATACATATAGAGTTGCAGAAATGGGGCTGAAGAAATGTGAGGGTAGGGAAATCCGAGAATGAGAGCCAATAAGAACAATAACAATAATAATAATAATAACAATATCGGGCCCCTGGGTGGCTCAGTTTGTTGACAATCTGACCTTTGAGGGATCCCTGGGCAGTTCAGCGGTTTAGAGCCTGCCTTCAGCCCAGGGCGTGATCCTGGAGTCACAGGATCAAGTCCCACATTGGGCTCCCTGCATGGAGCCTGCTTCTCCCTCTGCCTGTGTCTCTGCCTCTCTCTCTCTGTGTATCTCTGATGAATAAATAAATGAAATCTTAAAAAAAAAAAATCTGACTTTTGACTTTGACTCAGGTCATGACCTCAGGGTCTTGGATTCCAGCCCCACATTGGGCTCTGTGCTCAGCGGGGGAGTCTGCTTCTCTCTCTCTCTCTCTGCTCTCCTGCTCCTCCTCTGGCTTGCGCTCTCTCTCTTTCTAAAATAAATAAATAAATACCTCTTAAAAATATATAAATAATATATGGGTACTTATTATATGCTGAGTACTGTTCTAATTGCTTTATTTTTTTTAATATTTAGAAAAGTTTTTTTTTTTTAAGATTTTATTTATTCATGAGAGACACACAGAGAGAGAGAGGGTGGGGGGTAGAGACACAGGCAGAGGGAGAAGCAGGCTCCATGCATGGAGCCTGACATGGGACTGGATCCCAGGTCTCCAGGATCAGGCCCTGGGCTGAAGGCGGTGGTAAACCGCTGAGCCACCGGGGCTGCCCAAAAAGTTTTCTTAAGTAAATTTGAACTTGTGACCCCTGAGATTGAGAGTTGCATGGTCTATGGACTGACTCAGCCAGGTATCCCTGTTCAACTTTTTTTTTTTTTTTTTTTAAGATTTTATGTATTTTTTTTAAAACTGTTGCATCAGGTACAGAAAAAAAATGGGTTCATCAACTTTGGCATGATTTGTGTAAATGGCTCACATTTACACAAATGTAATTGAGAGACCCACAGAGAGGCAGAGACACAGGCAGAGGGAGAAGCAGGCTCCTCACAAGAAGCCCAATGTGGGATGTGATCCAGGCACTGGGATCATGCCCCAAGATGTTCAACCACTGAGCCACTCAGGCATCCCCAGGCACCCCTGTTCTAATTGCTTTAGGTGCTGGGGCATCTGGCTGGCTCAGTTGGTGGAGCATATGACTCTTGATCTTGGGATTGTGAGTTTGAGCCCCATGTTGAGTGTAGAGATTATTTCAAAATAAAAATTTAAAAATAGGGATCCCTGGGTGGCGCATTGGTTTGGCGCCTGCCTTTGGCCCAGGGCGCGATCCTGGAGACCCGGGATGGAATCCCACCTTGGGCTCCCGGTGCATGGAGCCTGCTTCTCCCTCTCCCTCTCTCTCTCTCTCTCTGTGTGACTATCATAAATAAATAAAAATTTTTTAAAAAATTTTTTAAATAATAATAATTGCTTTGGGGGGCACTTGGGTGACTTGGTTGAGCTTCCATTTTTTTTTTTAAGATTTTGTTTATTCATGAGAGACAGAGAGAGAGAGGGAGAGAGAGAAAGAGAAAGAGGCAGAGACACAGGCTCCATGCAGGGACCCTGACCTGGGACTAGATCCAGGGTCTCCAGGATCACGCCCTGGGCCAAAGGCAGGCACCAAACTGCTGAGCCACTCAGGGATCCCCTCATTTTATCTTTTGATCTAATAACTTTCTTTAAGATTCCATTTTTAACTAATCTATATACCCAAACTCATAACCCTCATATCAAGTGCCCCATGCTCTGACTGAGCCAGCCAGACACCCCCTAGTAGTAACAATTTTAAAGGTCACCAATATTAACTGAGCCTTTTGTCACAGTCACTGTACTAAATGCTGTTATTTGCATTTCCTCATTTAATCCTTATCACAATCTATGAGGTAATTATCATTATAATCACCATTTTTACAGATGAGGAAACTGAGCTTTAGAGAGGTTAATTTGTTCCTGGGGCTAGAGCTGGGTTTAAACTCTGGTTTATTAGGCTCTGAAGCCAGTGCTTTTTTTTTTTTTAAGATTGATTTATTTATTTTCAGAGAGAGGGAGAGAGAGAGAGCATGGGTGAGCTTGAGCGGAGGGGGCAGGGAAAAGGAGACAGGCTGACTCCCCGCTGAGCGGGGAACTGGCCAGGGCTGATCCCAGGACCCTGAGATCAGGACCTGAGCGGAAATCAAGAGTCAGAGACTCAACCAACTGGGACACCCAGGTGCCCCTAAAGCCAAGTGCTTTTAATCTTAATCTCTACAGCCTCAGAAATTCTGAATACAAGGGCACCTGGTTGAGTTGGTTGAGATGCTTGATCTATGGTCAGGAGTTCGAGCCCCACAGTGGGCACAGAGTTTACTTAAATGAAGTGTTAAAAAAGAGAGAGAGAGAAATACTGAATATAGATGGCTCTAACCAGTAGTTTCTCATATTTTTTTTTTAAGATTTTATTTATTTATTCATGAGAGAGCAAGCGAGAGGCAGAGACTTCCATGCAGGAAGCCTGAGGTGGGACTTGATCCCAGGACTCCAGGATCATATCCCGGGCTTAAGGCGGCACTAAACCGCTGAGCCACCAGGGCTGCCCAGTTTCTCATCTTTTACAAATCTTTTATTTACAAAAAGAATGTGTACTTATGGTAAAAAATGCTAACCAAACTGAAGTGTGCGAGGTAAAAAAGCCACCTCTGGGATCCCTGGGCGGCGCAGCGGTTTGGCGCCTGCCTTTGGCCCAGGGCGCGATCCTGGAGACCCGGGATCGAATCCCACGTCGGGCTCCTGGTGCATGGAGCCTGCTTTTCCCTCTGCCTGTGTCTCTGCCTCTCTCTCTGTGTGACTATCATAAATAAAAAAAAAAAAAAAAAAAAAAAAAAAAAGCCACCTCTTCCCACAAATATGCTCACCACGTTATTCCCCTATTAGTTTGCTCTCTTTAATGTTTCTTCTCACTGAACAAGTGTAGGTACATATCAATTAGATAGGCTTTGCAAAAACGGGACCAGAAAATACATTTTACTCTGAACTCCCTCTTTAACATGGCTATTTTTCCGAATAGGTTTACATAGACCTATTTACACATTAGAATCAAGTATCATGGGACGCCCGGGTGGCTCAGCGGTTGAGCGTCTGCCTTCTGCCCAGGGCATGATCCCGGAGTGCTGGGATCGAGTCCCGCGTTGGGCTCCGGGCGTGGGGTCCACTTCTCTCTCTACCTGTGTCTCTCTTTGTGTCTTTCATGAATAGGTAAATAAAATCTTAAAAAAAAAAAAAAAAAAGAAGCAAGTATCACAATTAACGACTTACTCCTTTCTTCTTAAAATAGTTCTCTCAAGGGCAGCCCGGGTGGCTCAGCGGTTTAGCGCTGCCTTCAGCCCAGGGTGTGATCCTGGAGTCCCCGAATCAAGTCCCACGTCAGGCTCCCTGCATGGAAGTCTCTGCCTCTCGCTCTCTCTCTCATGAATAAATAAATAAAATCTAAAAAAAAAAAAAAAAAAAAAAAGTTCTCTCAAAAAAGAAATAGTTCTCTCTTGATTTTTCCTTCACTTTGTTTTTTCTTCTCCAGCCGACTCTATGGGGTGGTCCCTTTCCTTCCTCTTGTTCCTCCTATCTTCTTCCATTACCTGTTATCACTTCTACTCCCTAGGCTTTAGATCTTATCTACATGCTAACAACTCCCAGGCTTGGCTCTTTACCTGGAACACTTAACAATTTTCCTTAATTTTCAATTTACTTTGTTAGTTTTAAACCTATTCGAAACATACTTGGAGGGTGTTTGTGTTTGCTTGTAATTACAAAAAGAAACTCTGGAAGGAAACTCATAAAAGTGTTTACCTGAGTGTGATGGCGGCAGTGGAAGGCATTGAGAATTGACCCAAATCAAGGGCATCTGGCCTGAGATTAAGACCAAAACAATTGAGTGACCTTGGGTTTGCCTTCTTTCCAGATGAAACAGAGGTGATAGAAGAAATGCAATGAACTTGTGGGGAGAGGACCATGAGCCCTTGAAACCTTGCTTGAGGCCTGGCTGTTCTCCTAGTTGGGTGCTTGAGCTTATTCCCTTGGGTCCAGGGGAGGGGCTAGTTATCCACAAGCCCTCTTCCGACTCCAGGTAAATTCCGTAAGGACAGCTGCTGTGTGAAGCCCATCACTCTAAGGGCACCTAGCAAAGGCCCTACAAAGTAAATGTCAATCCCTAAAAAAAAAAAAAAGTCAATCCCTGCAGCCAATGACCAGTGATTTCCTTTTTTAAAAAAAACTGTTCAGGGATCCCTGGGTGGCGCAGCGGTTTGGCGCCTGCCTTTGGCCCAGGGCGCGATCCTGAAGACCCAGGATCGAATCCCACATCGGGCTCCCGGTGCATGGAGCCTGCTTCTCCCTCTGCCTGTGTCTCTGCGCCTCTCTCTCTCTCTGTGACTATCATAAATAAATAAAAATTAAAAAAAAAAACTGTTCAATTAAAATAAAATAAACTGTTCAATTTTGATTTTTTTATAGATTTTTATTTATTTATTCATGAGAGACACACAGAGAGAGAGGCAGAGACACAGGCAGAGGGAGAAGCAGGCTCCATGCAGGGAGCCCAATGTGGGACTTGATCCTGGGACTCCAGGATCACGCCCTGGGCTGAAGGCAGGTGCTAAACTGCTGGGCCACCCAGGGATCTGCATATTTCACCTTTCTATTATAAAATCTATGAAATACACTAAAGAATAGCATAATGAATTACTCTGAATGAATGGTAAAAACAAAGCTCTGATTAATTTTTTAAAGATTTTATTTATTCATGAGAGACACAGAGAGAGGCAGAGACATAGGCAGAGGGAGAAGCAGGCTCCCCTAGAGGAGCCCAATGTGGGACTCAATCCCAGGGCCCCAAGATCATGACTCAGCTGAAGGCAGATGCTCAACCACCGAGCCACCCAGGTGCACCAAAGCACCTGATTCAATAATAACTATCAGCCCTTTGACATATGTAGCTTACCCTTTTCCCTTCTTTTCCTATGGGCTTAAAAAGCAAATACTTGAGGTTCTATCATTCCATCTCTAATTTCTTGTATGTATATCTGAAAATTTGTGACATATTTTACTATGATCGCTTTGAACAAATTAACATTTTTTTTTTAAGATTTTATTTATTTATTCATGGAAGACACAGAGAGAGAGGCAGAGACACAGGCAGAGGGAGAAGCAGGCTCCCCACAAGGAGCCCGATGCGGGACTTGATCCTGGGCCAAAGGCGGAGCTAAACTGCTGAGCCACCCAGGCTGCCTGAACAAATTAACATTAATTCCTTAGTATATGCTAAGATACAGTCCATATTCAAACCTACCACAAAACTGAATGACTTTAAAGCTATAGATAATTCCAGATTGGAGTTGCAAATGAAACCAGAGAAGCCAGCAACAGCCTGACATCCTACTCAGCACAGGTCTCTGAGCAAGTCCAGTGTCCAGGAGTGAGCAGCTCAAAAAACACTTGTTCCTTTCTTTGGTAATAACAAGTAATGGCAGCTCTTCTGGGGTACTCATTATGTCCCCACCTGGGCTGTGGCTTCTGCCTGGAAGAAACTACATTAGCCCCTTATGTGTCTTTCATAGCACTGAGCACATCTGCATAGAGTAGTTGCTCAACCCATTGTGATTTGAATTGATAATCCTATCTCCCTGGTACTAAACATTTTTTGACGGCCAAGGAGTGACATCATGGTTTAATTCAATCATTAGAATAAAGTAGATACCATCTTCATTTCACAGATGAGGAAACTAGGGGTCAGATTTGTTTAAGTCTCCTTAACCAGGAAGTAGAGGAGCTGAGAGTCAACTCTGATTGGCTGGACTCCAGAGTCTGAGCTGTTATCTGTCTTTTGGTAATCACCAGGGGACTCTGGTAAGGGTAGAAAAGGCCTGGGCAGAGGCAGAGGAAGAGTAGAAGGGAAGAGTGATGGAGCGGAGGTGGAAGGGGGAGAAGAAAAGGAACCAAGGGTGATGCCTGAGTGGCTCAGTGGTTGAGCATCTGCCTTTGGCTCAGGTCATGATCCTTGGGGCCCAGGATTGAGTCCTGCGTTAGGCTCCTCACCAGGAGCCTGCTTCTCCCTCTGCCTATGTCTCTGCCTCTCTTATGAATATATAAATAAAGTATTAAAAAAAAAAAGAAAAGAAAAGGAACCAAGGAAAAAGAAAGGAAACTGGGAGATTATGAAATCATGGAGTAACTGCTAGCCATTGGATGTAGGGCTTTCTCATACAGTAAATGCAAGAATAGGTGTTTATAGTGGTATGTGTGGAACACTCGAAAAGATTGCTGAGCCTCAACCCTCGGACTCTAGAGTCTAGAGGCAAGTCTGTAGACATCACTATACTATCCCTGTATCCTGGCATATAGTAGGAGCTCAGATATCTGCCAGTATATGAGCAAACATATGAGTAAGTGAACAATGGAATAAAAAATGATTGAATGCATGATGAACTAGTATATAAATTATTTAATAAGGTACTGAGTGGTTAAATTAATCGAATGGAGAGGGATGAATACTTTAAATCTCTGTAGAGAATGAGTAGTATAGCTAGATGGAATAGCAGTGTCGTTTGCTGAGTCTTTATCATTAGACGTGTGCTAAGAATTTCATAAGCCATTTTTCATTTAATCCTCATAGCAACCTCTCCAGTATTATTCTCATCATTTTTTTAAGTGAGGAATTAGATCTGGATACATGAGAAAACTTGTTCAGCAGCACACAAGGGTGGAGCTGGAATTTCAACCCTTCGGTGACATCCCACGGCTCTATTCGGTTATGCACTGCCCAGCCAGTGCTAAATAGATGCTCAGTTCAGAACTTATTTTTTGTAGGTGAGGCAAATGCAGGTGACCCCCCACTTATACAAGTCCTGGACACCTCTATGTTTAAACCCAGTTAATTGCTTATCTCAATTCATTATTTAAAGGAAGCTTTTCTATTGTATGTCCATTTATTTATTTATTTTTTAATTTTTTAAAAAATTTATTTATGATAGTCACACACACAGAGAGAGAGAGAGAGGCAGAGACACAGGCAGAGGGAGAAGCAGGCTCCATGCAGGGAGCCTGATGTGGGACTCGATCCCTGGTCTCCAGGATCATGCCCTGGACCAAGGCGGTGCTAAACCACTGACCCACCCGGGCTTCCCTGTATGTCCTTTTATAAGTGAAGGATTACTCCCAACTCATCTGCTTCTTAAATCTGAATTTTGTTCCAGGCAAGGTTCATATTAACTAAAGATGGCTACTTGTAAGGATTTGGTTTAATTATTGCTGGGAATCTGGGATTTTTGGTGTTTGGACACCTGATGACCAAGACTTTAATTTTGTAATACCTAATTTGGACAGTTTAAATAAAGGTAAATTAAAATTTCACCAAATCTAGAATCTATTTAAGAAAAGCAGGTATAGGGATGCCTGGGTGGCTCAGCGGTTGAGCACCTGCCCCTGGCTCAGGGCTCAGACCACCATCCGTGGTCTCAGGATGAGTCTCTGCCTTTCTCCCTCTGTGTCTTTCTTGAGTAAATAAATAAAATCTTATTTTTTTTTTAAATAAAATCTTAAAAAAAAGAAAAGAAAAACAGGTATGGTCAATATATGTAAACATAAAAAGATTTCTTCAGGATAAAAACTACCATAAGCAAAGTCCAATTATAAACCACAAAATCAGAAAAAAAACACATTATTTATTCATTTATTTATTTAAAAAGTTTTTTTTTAAGATTTTATTTTATTTATTTATTTATTTTAAGATTTTATTTTTAAGTAATCTCCAGATCCAATTTAGGTCTTGAACTCACAATCCTGAGATCAACAGTTGCATGCTTTACCAGGTTGCATGGTACCAGCCAGGTACCCCCAGAAAAAAATATTTGTTGGGATGCTTAGGTGGCTCAGTGCTTGAGCGTCTGTCTTTGGCTGAGGGCATGATCCTGGGGTCCTGGGATGGATTCTCACATTGGGCTCCCTGCATGGAGCCTGCTTCTCCCTCTGCCTATGTCTCTGCCTCTCTCTGTCTCTCACGAATACATAAATAAAATCTTAAAAAAAAGAAAAAAGAAAAAATATATGTAATTCCTACCACGGACCAAAGGTGATCTTTATACAAGACTCTCATTAAACTAAGAAAAAGGTTTATAATCAATAGCAAAATGGGCAAATGAGATTCATAAGGAGCAAAACCTAATTGGTTCAAAAATATATGAAAAACGTTCTCTTGGGCAGCACTGGTGGCCCAGTGGTTTAGCTCCTGCCTTCAGCTCAGGGCAGGACCCTGGAGTCCTGGGATCGAGTTCTACATCGGGCTTCCTGCATGGAGCCTGCTTCTCCTTCTGCCTGTGTCTCTACCTCTCTCTCTCTGTGTCTTTCATGAATAAATACATAAAATCTTTAAGAAAAAAAAAAAAAGAAAAATGTTCTCTCTTATGATGAAGAAATGGACATTAAAACCACACCGAGGGGATCCCTGGGTGGCTCAGCAGTTTGGCGCCTGTCTTCAGCCCAGGGTGTGATCCTGGAGACCCGGGATCGAGTCCCACATCAGGCTCCCTGCATGGAGCCTGCTTCTTCCTCTGCCTGTGTCTCTGCCTCTCTCTCTCTCTCTCTCTCTCTCTCCCTTTCTGTGTCTCTCATGAATAAATAAATAAATCTTTAAAAAAAAAACAAAACCACACCGAGAAACTAATTTTTCACCTATTAAACTAGCAAAGATAAGACAGTGATAACATTTTGTGCTGGCCCAGGGGTAGGGAGATTGCACTTCCATACTTTGTTTTTAGGGAAATATATTGGTGCAACTTCCAGGGAGAAAAATTTGGTGAAAATCTATACAAATTACTACAGTGTACTTTGAAAGTATAGCTATACCTACATATGTGCAAGATTACCCATTGTAGCTTGTTTTAAGAGCAAAAGATGGAAATGATCTTAATGTTCTCCAATAGAAGTCTGGATAGTACATTATGCTAATTCATAAAATGGAATTCCTGCTACATCTAGATATGTACTAGTACATTTGCTGCCAGCTACATATGGCTATAGAACATTTGAAATGTAGCTAATTCTACATGAGATTTGCTTCAAATGGAAAATACATTGAATTTTGAAGACTTGGTACAAAAAAAGAATGTGAAGGATCTCATCAATAATTTTATGTTAAAATAATTTTATATTGATTTCTGTCAAAATGATAATATTTCAGATACATTGGTTTAAATAAAATATATTGTTAAAATTAATTTCACCTGTTCAATTCAATGATCCCTCCGTCCATTCAGTTTAAGTCTTCTAACTCTCTTTAGTGTGGCTACTAGAAAATGTAAAAGTACACGTGTGGCTCTATATCATTTTGTTGGACAAGGGTGACTTGATAAAATAATAAAGTGAGGGACAGGACACCTGGGTGGCTCAGTGGTTGAGCATCTGCCTTTGGCTCAGGTGGTGGTCCTGGAGTCCTGGAGTCCTGGAGTCCTGGGATCAAGTTCCTCATTGGGCTCCCCTCAGACTCCCCTCAGGAAGCCTACTCTGCCTAGGTCTCTCTGCCTCTCTCTGTGTGTCTCTCAGGAATAAATAAATAAAATCTTAAAAAAAGAATAGGGCAGCCCCGGTGGCCGAGCAGTTTAGCGCCACCTTCAGTCCAGGGCCTGATCCTGGAGTCCCAGGATCGAGTCTCCCTGCATAGAGCCTGCTTCTCCTTCTGCCTGCATCTCTGCCTCTGTGTGTCTCATGAATAAATAAATAAAATCTTAATAAAAAAAATAAAATGAGAAAAGCAGATGAGTAAAAGGATTTAGTGTACTACCCTTTGTGCTTCAAAGAGAGGAAAAAAGCACTCTCTCAGAGATTTGCTTGTTTATGCATATTTCTGGATGGTACCCTAGAAACAACATTGGCTGCTTTTGGAGAGGGAAACTAGAGACAGGGCTGAAATTTGAATCCTGAATCCTTTTGTAAATTCTTGAACCAAAATTTACATGCATTTTGAATAATGTTATTTTTTAGGTATATAAAATATAATGTATATTAGTCAAAAGCAGCTTTTAAAAAATGTGTAATATAGAACAAAAATATGCATAGAAAGATCAGAAACTTATAGTGTTGTAAATGCACAGAAAAAGAACTGGCAGATAAGCATAGTGAAGAGAATGTGTTAGGAACCGAAAGGGAAGACTTGCTCAATTTACTCTATTTTTTACTCTGTACCATTTGGATTTTTTGGAAAGAGAATATTTAATTTGTTTAAGTCTAAGAAAAAAAAAACTAGATTAGAAAGAAATATACCAAGATGTTCACAATAGCTGTCTTTGGACAATGAGATTATAGGTAACTTTTTGTTCTTTCTACTTTAAAAAGTTTCCCAATTATTCTAAATTTTCCCAATTAGTCTACAAAAAAGACTTGTACCTTGGTGATGGAAGCACCACACAAACCTTTAGTTCCTTTTTAAAATATTCTTTTAAAGATTCCATTAGCCTTTTAAAGAATTTAAAAATGATCTTCATTGCTTTTTAAAATGCTAGCAAGGAGCGTAGATGCCTTATAAAATGTCAACACAAGAAAGATAATTTGGAAAGCTAAAGTATCCAATTCCTTCGACAAGATAACCACTATTCTCTGAAACTTTTAAAATTCCACATTTATATTAAGGACCTAAAAAATAATTAAAAATTAAGTGGAGGGGCTGAGGAGTGCAACAGACTCTCTCCGAATGCCAAGCACGGACCTGAATGCTTTACATCCATCATCTCGTTGCATCTATGCCTGCAGTTCTCTGCGGGAAAGGTGGTGCCCCGGTAACCTTTAAATCTGGGCTCCAAGGGTTGAAACGATTCGCCTAAGGCCATACTCCAGTAAGGGGCAGGGCTGGCATTCAAATCCAAGTCCAGGACAGGTCTAAGCCGCTGCCTGGGGCGGCTGCCATCATGACGGGTGGGGCTGGTGTGATTTTGATCCAGGGACTGGATTTGAGCTCACATCTGACGGGCCCCTTCCTTCTTCCCGTGCTCTTGGGAACCAGTGATTGATAGGATTTTTTATCTTGGTGGTAAGTGTAGGGTTCAGGATTGGCAGAGGAGGAAATGATAATTGTGGAGCTCGGGCATAATCCACACTGGTTTGTTGTGTGTGGGGTGCATTTTACAGTGGTAGCCAGGGGTCAGGCTGTAGAGGGGAGGTGGGTGGAATGAAAGCCCAGGAGGGTAGCAGCTAGCCCCAGCACTCCAAAGGGTTAAAGCTGGGCAGGAAAGCCCCTGGGGGGAGCTACCACCAAAGCCTGCAATCCAGCAGCCTTCACCTCCCCCATCAGCAGGGACTAGACGGGCGGATGGGACTGGTTCCTCTGGGATTATCTGAGGCCCCTAGGCTGAGATGAGCTGCAGGAGGGGACAGAAGCCCAGATACTACTTGCCCCCGCCTTCCTATGGGGCTCTGAAAACTAGGTGTCCTGGGATAGGCACCTTGACCCCCTGAGAGAAGCAGTTCTGGCCCAGTCAGGCTTTGGGAGTAAGAGGTGTTGAGCCCCACGCCTGGGGGATGCTCAGAGAAAGGTGGTGGGAATGGAGCCCTTGGAGAAAGTCCTTTCTGGAAGGAAAAGGGGCCTGCACTGAGGTGGGGGCAGTGAGCTCTCCAAAACCTCCCCATTCAGCACCACCAGGGATGGGGAGCTGCCTCAGGAAGAGATGCATCCTGGGGGTTCAGAAAGCCCCAAAGTCTACCCAGTCATCTAAGGCTAGTTTCTGGGCTCCAGCTATGCTCCCCCACCCCTACCTTCAAGGCTAGCCTATAGACTTTCTTTCCCTGGGTCTTTCTATCTGAACCTCCCCAACCCCTCCCCCCAAAACTCTTTGGAAATCTTTCAACTTTCTTTCAAGTTTTCCCAGGGCAGTTTGGGGTCTGTTTCAGAGCTAGGTCTGGGCGCTTTAACGCCCCCAGCTGGGTAGAGTGGATCAGACAATAGCTGCTATCTCTTTACCATTGGAAGTGACCCCCGAATTTGCACTTCTTTCATCTTGGGACCAGAGCACTTGAGGGTGGGCGATTTCCTGGGGGGAGTGGCTTAAACTGCTTCTCCACCGGCCAGTTGGCTGTAGACGGTCCATGCTCAATGGTCCACTACAGATACGAGGCCAGTTCTGGAGTGAGAGTGGCGCTCGGCTGGGGACGCTGCCGCAGGGTGACTTAAATGTCCCAAGCTGGAAGCTGGAGAAAGAAGTGGACGCCCCCGGGGCTCTGGGCCACCCTCGAGGTCAGTAAACTAGCTTCCTCAAAATTCGGAACAGTGGGTGCCCTGCACGGCTTGGAGGCCCCAGGGGAGTGAGGGCTGGCCTTGGGACGGCCAAAGGCCCAAGAGTCAAGGAGTGACTCCGTGGACATGCTGCAAGCATGTGTGTATGCGTGCATAGGTGTGTGGGTGTGTGTGTGGAAGGGGGAAGTGAGGCATTGTTTCAAGTTCTTTCTCCCCACCCCCACCTCCAATCTCATCCCCACCCCCACCCGCCTGCCTAGCTCCCCTCCCAACCCTTACACAATTGTCTGTCCCCGGCCCCACCCCAGGCTCTCAGCTTCCCTGGTTGGGTCGCTTGACTCAAGCCCCGGGCCAGCCAGCTCTCTCCCTAGCTGCCCTTTGCCTTCCTGGCATCCCGAGGGGCGACTTTTGGCCTGCGCTGCTTCCCCTCGTGGGCCACACTCCCCCTTCTACTCCTCCGGACACGTGGTCCACAAGAACAGCTAAACTTGGAAACTCCCGAACTCCCTGAGGCCTGGTTGACTTGATGGCCTCAGGCCCACTCTGGAGCCCTCAGGCACTCCTGTTACCCTTCCTTGGGAAGTCACAGCTGATGAATTCTCCTGCCACCAGCCAGCCCCCATGGCCGCCCCTGCCCTGCTGGGGCTCCTGGAAACCAGGGAGAGAGCCAAGATGGCTGGCGCTCCCTCGAGCCAGGGACCTAACCTGGGCAGCTGAGAGGGCAGACCAGAGAGGCGCGGAGTCAGGCCAGGTGAGATGCCAGCCAGTTTACCATGGTCTTATCCGGTCTTGCCGAGGATTGAGGCCTGTGTGGCACTGCCTCCTACTTGTTGAGCCTGGTTGACTGTAGAGACTGCAGAGCCAGCCTACTTTATGAGGGATGAGGAGAAGGCGGGATGGGGAGAACATGGGGTACTTGGTGAGCAAACACAGAGCCCAGGGTGACGCTGGCAGAGAAGCAGGTTGTTCTAGAGGCCAGAGGAGACTTAAAGCAGGATTGTGTTATCAGAGTCATTGGCCCTTCCTTCCCTTGCCCTGCCTAGAACCCTGGTTGACCCCTTCCAAAATGGAAGGGGCAGAGTCCAGACCTGGGTTCTGAGACCCCATCTGCTTGAAATAAGGAGATGGAGGGAAGAGGAAGCTGGCTTTGGTGAAGGTAAGGCTTTGAGTCTCTTGCAGAATTGCCGATGTCCCTTCAATTATCCCTTGGCTCCAGAGCCCTTTCTAAGTGCTAAGATGCTGGCAGGGTGCTTTTTGGATACCCTGTTTTTCCTCCTTCCAACCTCCAACGGGGAGATCCTGTAATCAGGGGGACTTGCCTCCTTGGTTTCATGCCTTTTCTGATTCCTTCCAAGAGCTGTGGGGACCAGGGAGGCCAGTTGAACAAAGCCCATATACCTTTCACCTTTTGCACCTCATTCCATGAATGCACCTGGCAATTGCCAGATCTGCTTTGCATTGCACTTCCAGGGAGCCATTGTTGAAAAGACTGTCGCACCTGAACCCCATCAACCAATTGTCTACTTAAGGATGATTAGATTCCCTGCACGGCCTCTGGCCTTTCCCTTACTGTCCTCCGGTCGTCCAGACCTTCTTGGATGGATGTGGGGTGCAGAGCTTCTCCAGGGAGCTGCTTTTTCTCAGTAAGCTTTTGAGGAGAATCAAAGTGGGGTATTACCTACTCACACCTCCTCTTACCTCTTTGGGGAAGAGGAAGGAATGAGCTTGGGTGAAGTGGAGCTGGGTGGGACTGGGACTGGGACGGTACTGGGAAGAGTAGGTAGGGTGGGATAGGTTAGGGAGGGGGATGGGGGGTTTGTGCAGAAGGAAGTGTGGTATATCTGGACATTTTGTTAGAAGATATCCAAATACGGCTGCTTGAATTCAGGCAAACCATCTGTACCTTTCTGGACCTCAATTTCCTCAAAGTTCCCAAGAATTCATGTGTTTCTGGATCCTTCAGCTAATAAACATTTTGGGTGATGCATTCCCCTGGGTGGTGGAATTACAGTGGTTAGGAGGGGCATTCTGGAATCCCTTCACTTAATTTTATAGCTTTAATAGCTGCGTGGTCTTGGGAAAGTTGTTTAATTTTACCCCAAGCCTCCATTTTTCCAGGTGTGAGCTCAGATTAGCCATTTTAGCAATGGTGCAGGTGTGATGGAATTGTGGTTTACGTGGAGGGAAGGTGAGAACCACATATAAATAAAATCACCTCTAAAAAAGCATGAAATCCAAACACTCACTTCTTGTAAAGCCCAAAGGAACTTGCCATCATTGGAGGGAATATGGTGCTTTGCTCGGGAAAGAGACTGGGTGGCAGGGCAGGAAGAATCACTGAACAGTTTTTTTATTTTTAAAATGTTTTATTTATTCATGAGAGACACAGAGGCAGAGACACAGGCAGAGGAAAAAGCAGGCTCCATGCAGGAGCCCGTTGCGGGACTCGATCCTGGAACTCCAGGGTCAATTTCTGAGCCTAAGGCAGATGGTCAACTGCTGAGCCACTCAGGCATCCCTAATTTTTAACTTAAAAAGAAAAGAAAAATTTTAGAGTAATCTCTGTCCAGCATGGGGCTCAAACTCACAACTTTGAGATAAGAGTCACACGCTCTACTGACTGAGCCAGCCAGGTGCTCTGATTACTAATTTTTGAAAAGCTTTTTTATGATTATCAGGTAAAATTCTAGTGGCACTCCTTTGGTGCTAAAAGCTTTTTTTCAAAAGTTTACTGAACCATCATTTATACTCATGCATTCCCTTTTAAGTGTGCAGATTGATGAGCTGACAAATGTATACACCCAAACCCAGTTTTTTTAATTTTAAAAATTATTTAATTTTTAAAAAAGACTTTATTTATTAATGAGACACACACACACACACACACACAGAGAGAGAGAGAGAGAGAGAGGCAGAGAGAGAAGCAGGCTCCATGCAGGGGGCCCGATGTGGGACTCGATCTCGGGACTCTGGGATCACGCCCTGAGCCAAAGGCAGATGCTCAACCACTGAGCCACCTAGGAGTCCCAACCAAATCCAGTTTTTAAACCTAAGGCTAATCTATTTTTTTCAATTTTTTTAAAATTTTTATTTATTTATGATAGAGAGAGAGAGAGAGGCAGAGACACAGGCAGAGGGAGAAGCAGGCTCCATGCACCGGGAGCCCGATGTGGGACTCGATCCCAGGTCTCCAGGATCCCAGGTCTCCAGGATCGTGCCCTGGGCCAAAGGCAGGCGCTAAACTGCTGCGCCACCCAGGGATCCCCCTAAGGCTAATCTAAAACAATTTATTGAATTCTGAGAACAAAGAGCAGAGGACAATGGTCTCCTTTTTAATTTAAAACCAGTGTCCAAAAAAAAAAAAGTGTCCAAGAACCTTACTTTGCTTTGCAATGCAACAATGAAAATGTACCAGTAATTAGGATCATTAGTTTTGTGTTGAAAAGGTGGCTGGCAGTTTAAACTGGAGATGAATCACAGACCTTAAAGTGTCTGAGTCCAAGCAAAGGTACTGGCTGCATCACTCGTATGACCCAGGGCAAATTAGCCTAGGTTGGATTTTCTGTTTTCTCATCTCTAACCTGGGAATGATCATGTGCCTATACTTTAAAGTATGGCTGTCAGGCTTAGGACATTGCCTGGCGAATACCGAATGCTCAGTACATCCTAGTTATTAGGTCCATGTTAGCAGAGTGACTAGGCTGCTGCCACCCCTTTGAAAAGGCTTTTTGTTTCAGGGCAATAGTTCTCAAACTTTTTGGTGTCAGAAGTCCTTTAAAACTTGAGGACCGCCCTGGTGGCCCAGCAGTTTAGCTCTGCCTTCAGCCCAGGGCGTGATCCTGGAGACCTGGGATCAAGTCCCACATCAGGCTCCCTGCATGGAACCTGCTTCTCCCTCTGCCTGTGTCTCTTCCTCTCTCTCTCTCTCTGTGTGTGTGTGTCTGTCTCTCGCGAATAAATAAAATCTTAAATAAAATGTATATTGTATTAAAAACTGAGAAATTTAGAAAATATGAAAAAACAAGCCTGTTACACAATAAAAAAATAACACAAATTTGTGAAAAACAATTTTTCCACAACAACAAAAATGTAGTGAGAAGAGTGCCGTCTTTTACATGTCTTCAAGCCTGTAATATCTGACTTAAAAGGTATTCTCCTGTCTCTGTGTTCAGTTTGTTGTGATACATTTTTTAATATATTTTTTTTATATTTATTTATTCATGAAAGACACAAATGGGGGGGGCAGAGACACAGGCAGAGGGAGAAGCAGGCTTCATGCAGGGAGCCCGACGTCGGACCCTATCCTGTTGGACCCAATCCGGGGTCTCCAGGATCACGCCCTGGGCTGAAGGCGGCACCAAACCACTGAGCCACCCGGGCTGCTCGTGATACATTGTTTTGATAGAAGTGTATGAAGAAAATTCAACTTTGTCCAGATATGTAGATGGAAAAAGGAAGAGTCTTTCTTTCTTTCTTTCTTTCTTTCTTTCTTTCTTTCTTTCTTTCTTTCTTTCTTTCTTTCTTTCTTTCTTTCTTTCTTTCTTTCTTTCTTTCTTCTTTCTTTCTTCTTTCTTTCTTCTTTCTTTCTTCTTTCTTTCTTTCCTTCCTTCCTTCCTTCCTTCCTTCCTTCCTTCCTTCCTTCCTTCCTTCCTTCCTTCTTTATTTATTTCCTTCTTCTTTCTTTCTCGATTTTATTTACTCATGAGAGACACACAAGGAGAGAGAGGCAGAGACACAGAGGGAGAAGCAGGCTCCCTGCAGAGCCCAATATGGGACCCCATCCTGGGACTCCAGGATCAGGCCCCTGGACCAAAGGCAAACACTCAACTGCTTAGCTACCTAGGTGTCCCAGGAAGAGTATTTCAATAGCTTGTTCAGTGAATATTCTTTGAGAACTATACCAACACTTGATAAATAGTAGTTTTTTTTAACTAAGTTTTTTTTTTTTTTTTTAAGATTTTATTTATTCATAAGAGACACAAAGGCAGAGACTTAGGCAGAGGGAGAAGCAGATTCCTCGCGAAGAGCCTGATGTGGAACTCCATCCTGGGACTCCAGGATCACTCCCTGGGCCAAAGGCAGGAGCTAAACCACTGAGCCACCCAGGGATCCCCTAAGTAGTAGTTTCTTAAAGCTTAGTTGTAATGTAGAAGCTGAAACAACACTCATTATTTTTTTGTTCCTCGTTATAGTAAAATCCATTGTTTCCTTTTATACTTTGAGTGAATCTTTTTTAATTTTAAATTTTTTTAAGATTTTGTTTATTTATTCATAGAGACAGAGAGAGAGAAGCAGAGACACAGGCAGAGGGAGAAGCAGGCTCCACACAGGGAGCCCGATGTGGGACTCGATCCTGGGTCTCCAGGATCACACCCCAGGCTGCAGGCGGCACCAAACCGCTGTGCCACCGGGGCTGCCCTTGAGTGAATCTTTTACCTGTGTGTGACTTTGTAACATCACCCATTGGTTTTGGAAAATCTAGTTCATTGATTGATGTAGATCTTCAAATGTTGACAAGTCCATTACACAGTATAAAAAGTTACATTTGTTAGTGTCACTACTGATCCCATCAGAAAAGTCTTTAGGTATTGGGAAGCTGTCAAGCTCACTGTAGTGGATACAGGTTTTCCAAAATTACGGTTTTCAAATTAAAGTTCAAAATTTCACTGGCAGCAAATAGTCAACAGTTTTCTTTGAAGTGACAGGCTCGTCTTACTCATTTTTGAGAAAATGTCTGCCAAACATACCCAAGTCTAAAGAGTAATGTCTCAGTTTTTCTTTCAAGTTAAAGTGATATTCCATGATAAAAGTGGCTAGTTCATCATATAAACCAAACAATTGTCACGTGAGATTTTTGTATGCAGCAGAAATGAGCATACCCCACTTTGCCACTTGTAAAATTGAAAAGTCCTATATTTAAGGGCTGTGATTAAATCAAAATAAAAATCTTTACTGCTTCATTAAGGACATTCTTGAGTGCAACTAGTGGGTTTTTTTTTTTTTCCCTGTGAGTACATGGTGGTACATAACCACCCATGTGCCCAGAGATTGTAACTCTTTTTTTTTTTTAATTTTTATTTATTTATGATAGTCTCGGGGGGGGGGGGGGCGCAGAGACATAGGCAGAGGGAGAAGCAGGCTCCATGCACCGGGAGCCCGACGTGGGATTCGATCCTGGGTCTCCAGGATCGCGCCCTAGACCAAAGGCAGGCGCTAAACCGCTGCGCCACTCAGGGATCCCGAGATTGTAACTCTTAACAGCTATAGAGGTACAGGTACTATGGAATATGTAATGTGTAATAGCTAACTAATGCTTCTACAGTACTTTCCTGTGTGCCAGGCACTGTTCTAAGGAGTATATGTGTGTGTGTGTAGATCTATATATCTCCATGTGTTCATTGTCCCATTTATGCCCACAATAGTTGTATAAGGTGGATACTTTTATCATCCCACTTTACAGAAAAGGAACTAAGTTTTTTAGAAGCATGGAGAGCTGAAGTAACTTGCTCAAGCTAATATTAGAACCAGGACTCAGAGCACCTAGGTGGACTCAGTCGGCTAAGCATCTTCCTTTGGCTAGGTCGTGGTCCCAGGGTCCTGGGATTGAGTTCCACATGGGGCTTGTTCCCTGCTCAGCTGGGAGTCTGCTTCTCTCTCTGCCCCTCCCTCCACTCATTCTCTCTGTCTCTCTTTGTCCCTCTCTCTCTCAGATAAATAAAAAAGAACCAGGACTCAAAGCCAGGTTGCAGAGACCCAGCTCTTCCTCACTACCACTGACTGAGTGATTAAAGCCTGGGAGGCACTTAGACCCTATGGAGGAATGAGAGTAGGTGGGCACTATCTTTAGGTGAGAAGGTGCAGGTCTCCATTGCTGGGTGTCTGGGCACCCTGTCCTGACTCTGCCCTCTGTCCTCTGTCCTGGCAGGATGACCTCTCGGGAGCAGCTGATACAGCAGGTGCTGCAGGAGCTGCAGGAGGCGGTGGAATCGGAAGGCCTGGAGGGTCTGGTCAGTGCTGCTCTGGAGGCCAAGCAGGTCCTGTCGTCCTTCACCCTCCCCTCCAGCCGGGAGGGGGGCTCCAGCCCCCAGGTGCTGGAGGTGGACTCCGTGGCCCTGAGCCTGTACCCGGAGGATGCTCCCCGGAACATGCTGCCGCTGGTGTGCAAAGGCGAGGGCAGCCTGCTCTTCGAGGCGGCCAGCGTGCTGCTGTGGGGTGACGTGGGGTTCAGCCTGGAGCTGCGGGCCCGCACCGTGGTGGAGATGCTGCTGCATAGACACTACTACCTCCAGGGCATGATCGACTCCAAGGTGATGCTGCAGGCCGTGCGCTATTCCCTGTGCTCTGAGGAGTCCCCTGAGATGACCAGCCTGCCGTCCGCCACCCTGGAGGCCATCTTCGACGCGGACGTCAAGGCCACTTGCTTCCCTAGTAGCTTCTCCAACGTGTGGCACTTGTACGCCCTGGCCTCTGTCCTTCAACGCAACATCTACTCCATCTACCCCATGCGAAACCTCAAGATCCGGCCCTACTTTAACCGGGTCATCCGGCCTCGCCGCTGCGACCACGTGCCCGCCACGCTGCACATCATGTGGGCCGGCCAGCCCCTCACCAGCCACCTCTTCCGCCACCAGTACTTTGCCCCCGTGGTGGGGCTGGAGGAGGTGGAGGCTGAAGGTGCCGCTGGCCCTGCCCCGGGCCCTCCGGCCCCGCTGCTGGCCTCGGCCAACACCCTGGAGCTGCTCAACCGCGAGCCTGGCCTCCGCTACTCCCACCTCTGCCGGCGCTATCGTGTCACCAAGACCACCTTCTACCGCTGGCGGCGGCAGTCGCAGGAGCAGCGGCAGAAGGTGGCCGCCCGCTTCTCGGCCAAGCACTTCCTGCAGGACAGCTTCCACCGTGGCGGTGTCGTGTCGCTGCAGCAGTTCCTCCAGAGGTTCCCCGAGATCTCCCGCTCCTCCTACTACGCCTGGAAGCAAGAGCTCCTGGGCTCTGGCACCTGCCCGGCCCTGGCCCCCCAGGAGGAGCAGGGGGCCAAGGGGCTGGGAGGCTCCTCGCGGCCGTCAAGCCCTGGAGTGATCTTAATGCAGCGGGCCAAGTTGTACCTGGAGCACTGCATCTCCCTGAACACGCTGGTCCCCTACCGTTGCTTCAAACGCAGGTTCCCCGGCATCTCCCGGTCCACGTACTACAACTGGCGCCGGAAGGCCCTTCACAGGAACCCCAGCTTCAAGCCGGCACCGACCCTGTCCACCCCGGGGGCTCCCCAGCCAGCCTCTGTTCCGGAAGAGGCTCTGCTCCCTTGGAAGAGTGAGGTGGGAGAGGGGGCAGGGAGAGCAACGGCGGGGGGACCACCCTCCCCCCACGAGTTTCTGCCCCCAAAGGTGCCCCTGTCCTGTTGGCAGAGGCGCCTGCGCAGGGCTGCCCGCAAGCAGGTGCTCAGTGGGCACCTCCCCTTCTGTCGTTTCCGCCTCCGCTACCCCAGCCTCTCGCCCTCCACCTTCTGGGCTTGGAAGAGTCTTGCCCGGAGCTGGCCCAGAAACCTGTCCAAATTCCAGATGCAGGCCCCCACCCTGGGCAAAGTGGGGATGCAGGCAGCTGAGGAGAAGCAGGAGAAAGAAGCTGGTGGAGATGTGATTGCTGTGAATGCCCCCTCTGCTGGGACCCCCCTGCAGGTGGGGGCTTCTCCAGGAGAGGATCCAGGGAAAGCCCAGGAAGGGCCTTCCAGAGAGGGGGCCATCACCCAGGGCCAGCCCCACAGCAGGTTCCTGTCCAGCCACCCTGTGGCAAAGGCAGCAGCGGGTGGCAGGGACGGCCAGGTGCTGGTGATGGACATGCTCGCCACCACAAAGTTCAAGGCCCAGGCCAAGCTGTTCTTGCAGAAGCGCTTCCAGTCTAAGAGCTTCCCCTCCTTCAAGGAGTTCAGCGCCCTCTTTCCGCTCACGGCCCGCTCTACCTACTACATGTGGAAGCGGGCACTGTATGATGGCCTCACCTTGGTGGATGGCTGACGAGGAGGTGTGAAGGGGGCTGGGAGGAGAGGGGGCCCATTTGGACAGGGTCAGGGACCTAAGTTCGCCTCTGGCTTGGCTATGATGCCCTTTGCTTTGGTTCCCACAGTGTCTACCTCAAATCCAAGGGCAGCTTTGTGCTATCTCCTGGCTCTAAGGCAGACGGAGCCAGAAATGAGCCATCTGGTCTCTTGCAGAGAGCTACAGGACCAGAATTGTTCTCTTCGGTTGTTTGCCATTCTTGCTTTTTATTGTCTTGGTTTTAGTTTTTTGTTTTGATTTAAGTGGGTGGGCTGCCCGTCCCACCCCCCAGCTGGTATTGGAAACTGTCTGTGTTTGGGGGTTCTGAGGGGGTTTGTTAGCTAAAGCTGCTTTCAACTTCTCCTGGGGATGAAGGAAGTACTGTAACCTAACATGGCTATCTGTCCCCTTAGGCAGAATATATGTCTTTGGTTTCTTTTGGGGGTTGATACCCTCATTACTCAAAGATGTTTTCCAAAGAAACAATGGGAGTCAAAGGTGGAGCAGGTCAGTGGCTTCTTTCTGGTACCCCCAAGGAAGAGGGTGCCAGGCTCAGCATGAGAAGTAAGGGTATAGAGGAAGAACCTCTAAGGGAAGGCCTTGAGCTAGATCACTGAGGTGCTGGCCTGTCCCTTACAAGGAGCTGGTAAGGGGCTGGGGGAGAGGGTCGAGTCTCTACTGGTGCTTGGCCCATCTGCTGTGGAGCCTCTAGTCCTCTGCCAGTCTGGATGGCTCTTGGGGACACTCGTCCTTCTGTTGAGCCTCTCCCCTGAGCCTGGGCCCCATCAGTGAGGGATCATACAGTGACCGGGCAGGCAAATAACTGAATTTGCATTGTCCAAGAGTCAAGTTGGAAAACCAAAGAAATAAAGAGATGTGGTACCCATAGCCCTTGGTCTCTGGTGTTTGATTAGTCAGGATGTACCTACTCATTTCCACATTCCTTTTGGTTTAAGGGCACCAACAATGACCATTTCTCTTTGGAGGGGACATTCCTGGGTCTAGGGCATGGGGGATGGGGAGGGATTGCTCTGGGGATTCCGTTTAGAATCTGATCTATAGGTGACCTGGGGGTGCATCTCCAGCTGGGGATGGGGCTATGGCCACCTGGAAAAATACTCCGATGAGGTGTTCTCGCAGGCTAGGCCAGCACAAGAGTCAGGTCAGGTCCTTGTCAGGCATTCTCTTTAGTGCTCATCATGCGCCCAAGCAGGCTAGGCCCAGGCCTAGGTCCTGGTCAGGACAGGACACTTGTGAGCCTCAGAGTGGCTAAACTGCAAACCCCCTCCGGTGGGCTGGATTTTAAAGCTTGTTGAGGTGTGGCATCATTAGGGAAGACATTTCTGCAATGGCTGTCATCCTCACCATCTTGGGGAGTCATTCTTGGTTCTATTTTTTCACCCCCACATCCAGTCTACCAGCAAGTCCTGTTGACTGACTCCAAAGTGGCCCAGAACCCTCCCTCTGCTGTCGCCATCCCCACCGACCCATGTCTCCACCTCCTGTCTGTCTCCCTTCTGCTCTTTCCCAGTACAATCCATGGTCCATAGAGCAGCTGGAGAGTGCTTTAAGTGAAATTGCATTCTTTCACATTCCTGTCTAATATGTGTCCGAGGCTTCCCCTTCACCCAGAATTCCCTGCACTGCCTGACAAAAAAAGTCTTTGTAGTCTGGCCCCTGACTAGCTCTCCCTGCCTCTTGTCCCACCGGGGCCCTTCTCCAGCCACACTGGCTACCTTGGGTCTTGAACATGCTGCACTTATGTTAAGGGCCTTCTCATCTGTTCCTTTGGAACACCTTTACATGGCGGACTCCTTACCATTCAGATCTGAGTCTCTATTGCATTACCCTTTTAAATTCTCCATGTGGTGTTTATTCCCATCTGATAATTTTCTTGTTTGCTTATTTGATTACTTCTTACCCCCACTCACCCCATTAGAGCATAAGCTCAATGTAAACCAGGGCTTTTAATTTATTTATTCATGAAAGACACACACCGAGAGAGAGAGAGAGACATAGGCAGAGGGGGAGAGCAGGCTCCACGCAGGAAGCCGGATGTGGCACTAGATCCTGGGACTCCAGGATCACGCCCTGGGCCAAAGGCAGACGCTCAACCGCTGAACCACCCAGGTGTCCCCTAGCAGGAAGATTAGTTGCTGGCACATAGTAGATGCTGCAGCGTGTTGAAAGAAGGGATAATGTAATGGGGCCACTATGCTTTTCCTGCTGTTGGCCTTTGGGGTTAGTGTTATTAAATCTAATCAGTTGTACTTCCTAAATATCTCTCATTGGCCATTTTTCTTCATCCCACAGCAACCCCCTAATCTACGTCAGTGGCTGCTCTCCTCTCTATAACTGATTCTCTCCTTTCAAACTATCGCATACTTTCCATCCACCCTGACAAATGCCAGAATGATCTGGCTAAATCTGTCCTGCGGTGGCCACCTATAGCCAGCAGGTGGCGATCTGTTGCAGCAAGAAACAAGTGAGTTCCTGGTAGACCCAGCCTGGTCTGGCTGATTGGAACCCCCAGCCTACAAGCCCTTACTGCCTTAGCTGTCAGGGTGGTACCAACCTCCCTCCTGAGAATTCCCCCAGCTGGAGCTCTAGATTCTGTTTGTCTTTTCCATGTGGTCTCAGAACCAGAGCAGATCTGATGCCTGAGCAATATCTCAATGGGATCTAAAATGCACCAGGATCTCAGTCCCTGGGGGAGATGGTTAGGAACCCCAATTCCAGGGCCCCACCCAGACCCACTGATGATAGTCTTAGACATTGGAGAGGCAGCATGTGCACATGGGTGAGCTATACCTTGCTGTACTTCACTTTTCCATCTGTAAAATGGGGATTACAGAGTAAGTCCTAGGTGAGTATTTGCTATGGGTAACAATCATGTAGAGTTTGAGAATCTAATTCCTGTTTTCTTAGAGTAAGGTAATGCCCAGGGAGATTCTTGTTCCAGATTGCCCTGTAAAGATACTCCTGCCCCAAGACTGAAAGGTCCTTTTGTCCAAGGCCAGCCCTGAGTCTTAAGGCCACAGTGAGATACTTTAGCTTCTATTGGAAAAAAATAAGATAAACAGGATATGTCAATATTTATTGATTTGGAGACTTTTATTAGTACAGTTAAGTTATTTTTGTGTAGAAAAATTGTTTTCTCCATAATTGCTTAGAAAGGCAGATTATACCTAAACAGTGACTATATTTGCTAAGAATACTTCATGGTGGTTTTGAAGTTGACATTTGTTAAAGTTAGTTGTATGTTTTACACCACTTTCTCAAAGGCAGATGTAGAAAGAAATTCCAGTGAAATGAACAATGTGAATAAAGGAAGAAAACAATATGTGAGAGGTTGGCTCTACGTCTTCTAACATTCTGTGCCATTGTAGAGTAATAGCTGGTTCTACAAATTTTGAATGTAAAAACTTCATCCTAAAAAGTGATTAGGTGAAAGGTGAATAATTTTTTAATTTTTTTAGTGAAAATTTTTATTTTAAAAATTGTAATATATTTCTCCCCTGGGGGAAGGAGTCCTGTATTTTGGTAGGGATTATCTTTCTACCTTGCTGCATGAGGTTGCTCTTCAAATATTTCTCTGGAGGCCAGCACTTGGGCCCTTGGGTGGCTCTTGAGCCCTGAGAAACCCTCACCTGCCCCTCCTGGATGTTTCACCAGCACCTCAGCCTCACTAACTGCCAATCTGGGCTCATTCCCCACCAGCTTGCTCTTCTCTTGAGTATTTTTTAGCCTGGTTGCTGCTGGCATCAGGTTAGCAGTTGAACTGGACAGAAAGCTGGGGGTCATCCTAGAATTTTCTCTCACATCTCCATCTTGCATGACCTGAGGAATACTGCAGACTTCATGTGGTTCCACACTGCTAGATTATCATGAGGAAGGGACTTGGACTGTCCAGGCCATCATCCTCTCCTCTGAGCACATCTCTCCTGCCAGATCATATCTGAGGCTACTCCTTACCCAAGTCTGGTCCAATTTTCTGGCTGTGCTGCTAGGTCATACTTGCTCACATAGGGTCTGGCAGATGTAACAGGCTCCTGTCCAGCAACCCAGGACAGGCTGAGCCCTATTCTGTGAGCTGAGGGTACAAGTCATTTGGCCTCAACTCTTGTCCTCACAAAGGCTTCCGTTTGCTGGCAGCAATATGATAGAAGCTTCTCTACAGGATGCACAACAAAGTGCAGTGGGTTCACAAGGAGGCATATGCCGGCTTTAGCATCTCCTAGCTCATCCTGACCCCTCCAACTCGTAGCTCCCAGGGTCAACTTTTCTCAGAAATGCTGACTCCTTGGAGGGGTCTCTGGGAAATGCCTCAATTGCTCCTCAGATGACCTCGGTCGCTGGTTGTAAACACTTGTCCCAGTGTAGTGGCTGTCATGGGAGGATGAAGGACAGGTAACCTGACAAGGCAGTTATTAGGGTGGGGCTGGAAGGTGGAGAGGCAAAGCTCCGGGAGTGTGTGCAAGTGCAAGGAGAGCCCGCTCCTGCCCCAGGGGCTGTCTGCCCATCTTACTGGCCTGACTTCTAATGGGCATTTTAGTGTGATTTCTCCTCCACAACCTTGGCTCATGACACCCCAGGACACCCTTAGAGTATCACTAGCAGGTTCCTAAATGTTCCCATTACTGGTTTATCTCATGGAAGAGAAGGAGGAAGCTTTCAGGGAGAGAAGAGCAGCAGAAAGTAGGTTTAATGGTATAAAAAAATTTCCATGGAAAATGACTTTGAAAATAGCATGAAATCCGCTTAACTCTAGCGGCTCCTCCCTGCCAGGCAGAGCTGGAGGGGGGTGCAGGGGGACCTAGATCTGTGGGGAGCCAGGAGGAGGCTGGACAGGCATCTGCTCATGTTATTACCTGCCTGAGGATGGTGGAGGGCAGGAGGGCTGCAGGGGATCCTCCCCCATGCCTCACCTATTCCAGGCTGCAGCCCCCACCGTGCAGGCTGGTGGGAGGCCAGAGTCTGGGAGGAGGGAAGTACAGGCTGGTGGGAGGTATTCAGAGAGCATCTGAGTAGCTTTGCCTTCCCCTTGCCCCAGCGCAGCCCTGCTTAGAACAGTGTAGTTCTGTGGCTTGTGCATGTTGCTGGTTAAGCTCAGCTCCTAGGTTCTCTGGCTTTGGGTAGAATTATCTGTTGTCACCTAAATGTGGCTGAACATTATAATCATCTGGGTCTATCTATCTAATTTTTTTTTAAGATTTTATTTATTTATTCATGAGAGAGCGAGAGGCAGAGACACAGACAGAGGGAGAAGCAGGCTCTATGCAGGGAGCCTGATGCGGGACTCAATCCCAGGACCCCAGGATCATGCCCTGGGCCAAAGGCAGGCACTAAACTGCTGAGCCACCCAGGGATCCCCTCTATCTAATCTTTTAAGTAACCTCTATCTGCAATGTGAAACTCAAACTCCTAGCCCAGAGATCAAGAGTCTCATGCTCTACCAACTGAGCCAGCCAGGTGCCCCATCTAGGTGCTTGTAAAACGATGTTGGTCCAAATCCAAATGCAGACCAATTAAATCAGAGAGACTGCATGATCTCATTGACCTGCCCTATGATTATACCTTCTAAATATCTCTAAAATCTATCCACTTCTCACTTCCATCATCACCTATTGGACTGCAGTACATGCTGAAATGGTCTTCCCCACATTCATACTGCACCCAGAAGGGCATTTTTGTAAATTTATTTTATTTTATTTTTTTAAAGATATTTTTTTTCTTATTCATAAGAGACGCAGAGAGAGAGGCAGAGACCGGCAGAGAGAGGGAGAAGCAGGCTCCCTGCATCAAGCCTGATTCCAGACTCTATCCTAGGACTCCAGGACCACGACCCTAGCCAAAGGCAGATGCTCAACCACTGAGCCACCCAGGTTCCCCGGGGTGGGTATAGTTGAAATGCACGTCTAAATGAGTCACTTGGGATGCCTGAGTGACTCAGTGGTTGAGTGTCTGCCTTTGGCACGGGGCATGATCCTGGAGTTCTGGGTCTGAGTCCCACATCGGGCTCCCTGCATGGAGCCTGCTTCTCCCTCTGTGTGCCTCTCATGAATAAATAAAATCTTAAAAATTAGTCACTTGCTTAAAACCCTTCAATGCCATCCTTTCTCTTAGGAAAAGGATCAAAATTGTAACTTTTTACAATGGAGAAACCTGACAGACACCAGTGAAATCAAGAGATCTAGCTTAACAATACTGGTAAGAAGGCATATAACTTCTGTGCAATTCTTGCCAGAAATTTACAACTTCAATCCAATCCTGAGAAAACATCTGACAAGCTAAAATCAAGAGGCATTCTACATATGCTCTGTATAATAAATGAGCAGTACTTCCCAAAAGTCTGAAGGTCATGAAGAATAAAACTGAGGAACTGTTACACGTTGGAGGAGACTAAGGAGAAACAGCAAACAAATGCAATGTGGCCCTTGGATTGGATCCTGGAACAGAAAAAGGCTAGTAGGGGATAGGGCAGCCCTGGTGGCTCAGCAGTTTGGTGCCTGCCTTCGGCCCAGTGTGTGATCCTGGAGACCCAGGATCGAGTCCCACGTCGGGCTCCCTGCATGGAGTCTGCTTCTCCCTCTGCCTGTGTCTTTGCCTCTCTCTCTCTCTCTCTCTCTCTCTCTCTCTCTCTCTTTCTGTGTCTGTCATGAATAAATAAATAAAACCTTAAATAAATAAATAAATAAATAAGAAGGATAGTAGGTGATAGAACCTTGAGTTAGTCTCCCCACTTAGCAGGGAGTCTGTTCCTTCTCCCTCTGCCCCTCGCCCTCCACTTGTGTTCTCTCTCTCAAATAAAATCTTTAAAAAATAAGACAACCTAAAAGAGTGGGAGAATTATTTTCAAATCATATATCTGATAAGAGTCTAAATATGTGGGGCACCTGGGTGGCTTAGTCGGTTAAGGGACCAACTCTTTATTTTGGCTCAGGTCATGATCTCAGGGTTGTGAGATACAGCCCTATGTCAGGCTCCCTGCTCAGTGGGGAGTCTGTTTGAGATTCTCTCTTCCTCTGCCCTTCCCCTATCCCATGCACATGCATGCTCTTCTCAAATAAATTATAATTTTTTTTTAAAGATTTTATTTATTCATGAGAGAGAGAGAGGCAGAGACACAGGCAGCGGGAGAAGCAGGCTCCATGCAGGGAGCCCGACGTGGGACTCCCCGGGTCTCCAGGATCACACCCTGGGCTGAAGGTGGCGCTAAACTGCTGAGCCACCCGGGCTGCCCTCAAATAAATAAATCTTAAAAAAAATTAATATCCAGTCTCTATAAAAAAAAAAACTCTTACAAATCAAAAGCAAAGAGATAACTTCATGTTTAATTTTTAAAAAAGATTTATTCCAGAGACAGCATGTACACATGTACAAATGAGTGTGGGGTTGGGGGGCAGAGGGAAGGAAGAGAGAATCTCAGGCAGACTCCACTCCAAGGTTGGAGTCCCATGTGGGGCTCAACCCCATGACCCCGAGATCACAATCCAAGTGGAAGCCAGAGTTGGACACTTAACTAACTGCACCACCCAAGAACCCCAAGACAAGGTAATTTTTAAAAATGAGCATTTGAATAGCCATTTTTCCAAAGAGTTAAAGATGGCCAATATGCATATGAAGACCTCTTCACCCTCATTGGTCATTAAGGAAATACAGGTCAGAATCACAATGAGAAATTGCTTCACATTCACTAGGATGCTTATATTAAAAAGAAAACGAATAGAAAATATGTTTTGAGGGTGTGAAGAAATCAGAACCCTTGTACGTTGCTGGTGGGAATGTAAAGTGGTGCAATCACTGTGGAAAACAATTTGGTGCTTCATCAAAAGGTTAGAATTGCCACATCTTAGTTCAGGCTGCTATAACAATTTGCTATAGACTAGGGGACTTAGATAATAAACATTTATTTCTCACAGTTCTGGAGGCTAGGAAAGTCTCACGGTTGGGTTCTGGTGAGAGCACTTTTTCTGGCTTGTAGACAGCTCCCTTCATGTTGTTTGTTCATATGGCAGAGAGAGGGGAGTGCTGTCTTGTGTTCCCCTTCTTGTGTTCGCTAATCCCATCATGAGGGCTCCACTCCCAGGACCTACTATTTTACAAATGTCCCACATCCAAATGTCATCACAATGGGGGTAAGGGCTTCAAAATGATTTTTGAGAGGTGCCATTCAGTCCATAGCACTGTATGACACATAAAACTCATTCCTAGGTATATATATCCAAAAAATTTGAAAACATACTCAAACAGATACTTGTATTCGAGCATTTATAGCGGTATTATTCACAATAGCCAAAAGGTGGAAAAGCCCCAAATGTGTACCAATAACATGAATAAAAATGTATATTCCATACGATGGAATATTATGTGTCCATAAAAAGGAATGAAGTTCTGATACTTGCTACAAAATGGATGAACCTTTATAACGTGGCCCAATAGCCAACCACAGGCCCTGAAAACACTTCTTAGTCCTCAGGGGCCCCTAGGATCTCTTCCTTAATTCAGTCATATTTGAATTCATTCCTTTATCAAGTTACCTGCTATGGATCAGATTAGATCCTGGCCTGTAGGTTGCACAAAACTTGCGTGGGCAAGAAGATGGGAACAGATCAAATATACAAACTGTAATGACATGCAACACTTACCCTGGATGTCAGTAGGAATTGGAAGATGTGATTAAATGTGCCTGGGGGGGGGGGGTAAGGGAAGAGGCAGCTTCTGAATGATGAGGAGGAGGATGCAGAACTCCTGAGAGGAAGAGGGTATCCCAGGGTCAAGAACAAAGGGCTGAGGCACATGGCTCTGGGAAAGGAGGGTGATGTGGGCAGAGGTTGAGGCTGGAGCAGGTGGTGGAGCCAGATTGTGCATGGCAGGTGAGGAATCGGAGCCACATTGTGGAGGTCATAGTGGACTGTTACAGCAGGTTTTGTGATCTGGGGTGGCCTTCAGGGGCTCTGGACCTGACTTGAAGCTGTGTACAGTAACATTGTGTGTTGTTACCGCAATGCATCGTGTGTGCACTTTTCTGGGGAGGGCCCTTAGCCATCATCACATTCTCAAAGGGGTCTGTCTCCAAAGAGGTTAAGAAGTTGATTGTTAGCCAAGCTGGTTATCATTGCTCTTCCCCAATACCCTTGGTCCCAGCCAGGCTGGGCTCCTGTCCACTCCGCGGCATGGTGCTAGTGGCAGGCCCAAGTTTACTGTCTGAACCACCTGTTCTCCACTGGTCTCCTGTCACACCCTACCCAATCCTGGAGCCGTCCCCAGCAGCCTTTAGTCCCTAAGCCACCTCTGAGTCACTGCTGTTTGGCTCCCATGTTTGTCTGTCTCCTCTGCACAGGAGGGCCACACCTACTAGCTTCCCCATAGGAACCTGCTACGGTCTTATTCCACCTCTGTCCTTTCCTGACACATTTGGAAATGAGTGATGAGCGGTGTCCCAGCTGCCAAATCTGAAGTCATCTCGGGATACTGCCTCTTCCACTTCCTCCTCCTCATCTTCTGAAAAGCTCCCCTCTTTTGACCTCCCCGACACCGCACCTGCATGTTTGGAATCTCTTCCTGCTTCTTAGATCACTGCTTTTCTGTTTTGTTTTTGTTTTTGTTTTCTGACTTTTCTGTGTTTTTCTTTACCTGTCAGCTTGTGAGTTTAAAAAGATAGGTAACTGGGGCAGCCCAGGTGGCTCAGCGGTTTAGTGCTGCCTTCAGCCCAGGATGTGATCCTGGAGACCTGGGATCGAGTCCCACGTCAGGCTCCTTGCATGGAGACTGTTCCTCCCTCTGCCTGTGTCTCTGCCTCTCTCTGTCTCTCTCTGTGTCTCTCATGAATAAATAAACAAAATCTTAAAAAAAAGAAAAAGGTAACTCATGCACATGAGAAAGAGTCAAACAGAGCAAAAGAACGTATAGTGAAAGTTACTTCTTCCTTCCATGATTTTAAATTCTGCAAAATCTCTTCTCAGGGGCAACTATTATTACCATCCTTTGAAGTCCCATATGATAGCCGATAACTATACTGACCATTGAGCACGTAAAATGTGGCTAATTTGAATTGAAATATATATATAGGGGATCCCTGGGTGGCGCAGTGGTTTGGCGCTTGCCTTTGGCCCAGGGTGTGATCCTGGAGACCTGGGATCAAATCCCACATCGGGCTCCCGGTGCATGGAGCCTGCTTATGTCTCTGCCTCTCTCTCTCTCTCTGTGACTATCATAAATAAATAAAAAAAAAGAAAGAAATATATATATATATAAGATTTATTTATTTTATAGAGAGAGAACGAGCATGGGGGGAGGGGCAGAGAGAATCTTTTTTTGAGAGAGAGTCTTTTTTTATTTATTTTTTATTTTTAAAGATTTTATTTATTTATTCATGAGAGAGAGAGAGAGAGAGAGAGAGAGAGAGAGGCAGAGACACAGGCAGACAGAGAAGCAGGCTGCATGCAAGGAGCCTGATGTGGGACTTGAACCTGGGAATCCAGGATCACACCTTGAGCCAAAGGCAGGCACTCAACCGCTGAGCCACCCAGGCGTCCTGAGAGAGTTTTTTTTTTTAAAGATTTTATTTATTTATTCATGAGAGACAGAGAGAGAGGCAGAGACACAGGCAGAGAGAGGAGGCTCCCTGTGAAGAGCCTAATGTTGGACTTGATCCCAGGACTCCAGGATCACCCTGAGCCGAAGGCAGATGCTTTAACCGCTGAGCCATCCAGGTGTCCCTGGAGAGTCTTTTTTTTTTTTTTTTCCTGGAGAGTCTTAAGCAGACTTTTAGCTGAGTGTGGAGCTGGAAGCAGGGTTCCAGCTCATGACCCTGAGATCACAACCTAAGATCATAATGTGAGCCTGACCCAAAGTCAGGAATCAGTTGTTTAACTGACTGCACCATCCAGGTGCCCCCGAAATACGTTTTAAGTGTAAATATATGCAAGATTTCGGGCACCTGGGTGGCTCAGTGGTTGAACATCTGCCTTTGGCTTGGGTTGTGATCCTGGGGTCCTGGGATCAATTACCACATCGGGCTCCTCACAGGGAGCTTGCTTCTCCTTCTGCCTATGTCTCTGTCTCTCTCTGTGTGTCTCTCATGAAAAAATAAATAAAATCTTTTAAAAAAGATACATGCAAGATTTCAAAGACTTAGTATTAAAAATATAAAATATCTCATTAATGATTTTATTTTTTAAAAAAGATTTTATTTATTCATGAGAGACACAGAGAGAGAGAGAGGCAGAGACACAGGCAGAGGGAGAAGCAGGCTGCATGCAGGGAGCCTGATATGGGACTCGATCCTGGGACTCTGGGATCACAACCTGAGCCAAAGGCAGGCACCCAACCACTGAGCCACCCAGGCGTTCATCTCATTATGATTTAAAAATACACAATTATAACTCAATAAAGCTGAAAAAATAATTTTAAAATATTGATTAAATGTTAAAATGATATTGTTTTAGATATATTGGGTTGAATAAAATATATTAAAATTCATTTCACTTGTTTCTTTTCTTTTAATGGGGATGCCGAGAAAATTTAAATTACATATATTGCTTATGTTTGTGGGTAACATAATTTATCAGCCTTCACTGTTCCAGAGCTAGACTCTGCATTTATAAGCAATATGTATTTCTTTAACAATACAATACACAAATAGCATAATAAGTAGACTTCTGTAGATTTCTTTTTGTACTGACCATCTTTCCTGGAGATTACATATTGGTTTATCTCAGCCTGCCTCATTTTTGTAATGTCTGCATAGGATTCCATTAGATGACTGCACCAGCATTTATGTAGTCAGCTCTCTACTGATGGGCATGGAGGCTGTTTCTAATCTTTGCTACCACAGCACAGTGAGTCAATGAGAATCTTTGAACCTACATCTTTGGACACATGAGCAAGGATATCTGTAGTGTGAATTCCTAAAAGCTGATTTCCTAGAAGTGGGTATTCTTTTTTTTTTTTTTTTTTTTTTAAATTTATGATAGTCACAGAGAGAGAGAGAGAGAGAGGCAGAGACACAGGCAGAGGGAGAAGCAGGCTCCATGCACCGGGAGCCCGATGTGGGATTCGATCCGGGTCTCCAGGATCGCGCCCTGGGCCAAAGGCAGGCGCCAAACCGCTGCGCCACCCAGGGATCCCCAGAAGTGGGTATTCTTGAACTACTGTGGATGGCGTATCTCTGTGTCCTGAGGGCCCAGGCCAGTCCATTGAGGGCCCAGGCCAGTCCATTGTTTGTTTTTTTAAAAGACTTTATTTATTTATTCATGAGAGACACAGAGAGAGGCAGGGACACAGGCAGAGGGAGAAGCAGGTTCTCCAAAGGGAGCCTGATGTGGGACTCAATCCCAGGACCCCGGGATCATGACCTGAGCCGAAGGCAGACACTCAACCACTGAGCCACCCAGGTGCCTCAAGGATTATTTGTTGAACAGAAATCTCAGATGTAGAGAAATTCTGAGCTGGAAGAGGCCTCAGAGTTCACTATTTATTTATTTTATGAACATTTCTGAGCTCCCTTGGGACTACGGTAGGTTCACAGATGAGTAGATGGAGTCTGCCATGAGGAGCTCACAGTAGAATAAGAAGACATGCATGCAAACAAATGATTAAAGTCAGGTGCTATTTATTTATTTATTTGGTCAGGTGCTTTAATGAGGCTACGTGTAAGATGCAGAGGGAGCATTTTATAGAGGATAAAACTGAAACCACACCAGAGTGACTTTCCTGGGGTCACTGGAGTGGACCGTTTTTCCCCTGCAGAATAGAAGCTTTTTGAGAATCAGGATCAAAGGTGTTTTCCATCTGTTGTGAGCTTGAGCTCTCTTTCCTCTGAGTCAATATATTATTAGTTATTATGAATGCAATCAGTGCAGAGATTTGCATTTTCATACCCAGTCTCATGTAAATTTTTCAACAATCCTTGAGGTAGATTGTTGTCTCTGACATTAGTGTCCCCTCCACCCCTCTACTCAGAGTCCATGTCTGTTCCACTCATCTAGCCCCTCACTGGCAGTAGTGCTTGGTGAGGTGTGACCAAGAGGCCAGTTGAGTGCCACAGGCAGCACCCTGGTGGTTAAGGGTTCATCCTCCTGATCCAGATGCCAACTCCAGGACTATGATTGCCTACATGACCTTGAGCAGTACATTGTGTCTAAGTTTCCTCACCTGAATGAGTTGTAATCATAGTCCCTACCTCAGCAAGTTTGAGGGTGAGGGGTGAAAAGATAAAGCATGTACAATGCTTTGACTGGGTCCTGGCCTGCTGTAAGTGTCCAGAGATGGAGGTCGTGTCTGTGGGGCCAGCTACAAAATTGTGCAATCAGGCCCCAGAAACTGCGAGCATCCTTTTTGTTATATTGTCCCTGTTTTACTTTATTAGTTATTAATATTTTATTTATGTATTTGAGATACAGTAGGAGAGTAGGGGGAGGAGCAGAGGAAGAGGGAGATGCAGAGAATCTACAGCTGACTCTATACTGAGCCTGGAGCCTGACTTGGGACTTGACCTCATGACCCTGAGATCATGACCTGAGCTGAAACCAAGAGTTGGATGCTTAACCAACTGAGCCACCCAGGTGTCCTGCCCTGTTTTATAGGCTTTTGTCTATCAAAGATATTTTAGTCAGAGGTTATGGTCTTACCACAGGTGTGGAAAAGCTTTTCAAAGTAGCTCATGGTATCAGTGAATGAGAGGATAAACAGATTATGGTGTATCCATACAAAGGAATATTATTCAGCCATAAAAAAATAAGTACTGAAATAGGCTACAATGTGGATGATTCTTGGAAACATTATGTTAAGTGAAAGAAGCCGGCAGATACAAAAGGTCACATACAGTACTATTCCATATGTGAAATATTCCTAATAGGGAGATCCACAGAGACAGAACTCAGATTGGTGGGTGCCAGAGGCTGGAGGGAGAGGGCAAGGGGAGCAGCTACTTAATGGGTATGGGATTTCATTTTGGGGTGATGACAATGTTTTGAAACTAGAGAGAGGTGGTGGTTGCACAACACTGTAAATGCACTAAATGCCACCAAACTGTTCACTTTAAAATGGTTAATTTCATGTTATGAGAATTTTACTTCAATTAAAAAAAATAGCTCATTGGCCCTCCTTCCCATCTTCCTCTGATGACTCTTAGGGATTCCAATTAAGACTTTATTAGAAAGTCTTAACCATGAATCCTTTCACATTAAAAAGGGAGATGAAGGGGGAGAGGCTCTTCTGGGGACACAGAATAGAGCCCAGCTAGAATAGAGCCAGAACCCAGATCCCATTCATAGAACAGATCTTTACTGAGAGCTAGTCCCTGTCCTAAGCACTGAGGATTCAGCCGGCCATGAGTAAGACCCAGGAGTCCTTTTTGCAGTTTGAGTGCCAATGGAGGAAAGCTGACAAAAGCAGGTAATAAAATGTCAGCCAGGGAGAGGGCTATGAAAAAAAAGGCAGGTTGGGATCCCTGGGTGGTGCAGCGGTTTGGCGCCTGCCTTTGGCCCAGGGTGCGATCCTGGAGACCCGGGATCGAATCCCACATCGGGCTCCCAGTGCATGGAGCCTGCTTCTCCCTCTGCCTATGTCTCTGCCTCTCTCTCTCTCTCTCTGTGACTATCATAAATAAATAAACATTTAAAAAAACAAAAAAGGCAGGTAAATGGCTAGGGGTGAGGTGGCTAGGGAGGGCCTCTAAGAGGAGGTGACTTTTCAGTGAGCAATGCAAAGCAGATATCAGGAGAAGGGTGTTTCTGGTGGAAGGACCCGGGCCAGTAGGTCACACTAGGCAGGAGCCCACTTGGTGTGTTAAAGGACCAGTGGGGAGACTGTCTCTAGGTGGGTCATTTCCAAAGAAAAGAGACTCATTTTACTCTGGAGAACATAGTAGACTGTTCTGTGCTTAATAGATGCTGAGTCAATATTTAACTGATGGAAGGATGTGGGGAGGCTGAGCAGAGTCTGGGGAGGAAGTTGGAGCTACACAGGCTTCCTGGCTGGTGGGGACGTCAGTGCAGCTCCCAGCTCGCCAGCCTGGCTGCTGGCCCCTGACCCCTGAGTGGGGAGCTCTTGGCAGGCAGCTCCCTGAGGCTTCCTGGGCAGACTGCTAGGGTGGGAGGGGGGGCGTGCTTTCGGCAGCACTGAGTCCAGCAGCTCCACCAGGATGCTTGTCTTTAATTGGGTTCTCTGAGTGTGGCATCCTCCATATGCCACCCCAGGGGGAAGTACAGCTGGAGAAAGCTGCTCATTGCTCCTCCACCTGCAGGCTTGGGGGGGCAGGGAAAGAGGGGGTCTGGAGCTGGTAGGGGTGCTGGGCAAAGGGCTGGTGAGCTCTGAGATGTTTCTCTGCTCAAATAATGAGATGCAGCTCCTGCCCAGATTTGGGTAAAGAAGAAACCAGAGAATTGTTGCAGCCAGGAATGCAGGCTGATCTCTGCTCCTGTGCATTTGTTTTACTTTCCTACTCATCCTTGCTGAGTTGAAGGGATTTGAGGTGCAGAGGGTTAAAGACTGAGGACTTGACAATTAATTTTAAGACTTCCCAACTTCCCAGCTGGTAGGGTGATTTGCCTTCTCTCTCTGAGCCTCACTTTTCCTGTCTATAAAATATGGGCTAATATGAAAAAGAATAAGTCCAGTAATTGGCATGTGGTGGCACTCAGCAATCCAAGTCTAAAACCTGAGGTTGCCTTTCATTTCTTGTCCATGGTTGAGAAGGTCCCTACTTCATCCCACCTAAGCAGGTAGCTTTCCATGGGGACGTCTGCTCCAGCACCATCTCTCTTCCAACTTCTTTTGGTGACACACAGGTCCTCTGCATGGGCAGGGTGGCAGTTGGCCTGTCCCTGGGCATGGGGCAGCATTTTGGGGAATAGGATGGAAACAAGGATCTGTCCTCATGCTCCTGTGTCTCTGGCTGCCACCATCAATCCTATCCATGACCACTTACCCCACACCTCAGGTCCCAGTGGTTTTGTTTCCTAAGATTCCTGCTCCCTTTCTAGGGATCTGTTCTGGATCCCACCAAAGTGGGCCGTAGGCTCCTATGGCTCAGTCCTCCTTGCTTCTCACTGGCCGCTCAGAAGGGGCCAGAGGCTGTTCTTGTTCTTCACCATCTACCAGGTGGCTTTACAGGTTCTGGGTAGATTTACTGGGTTTCTTTAGTTACAGGAAGTAAATATTCCTTAAAATACATGTGGGTTGCACCCCAATGTTTCTAGCAGCAATGTCCACAATAGTCAAACTGTGGAAGGAGCCTCGGCGTCCGTCGAAAGATGAATGGATAAAGAAGATGTGGTCTATGTATACAATGGAATATTACTCAGCCATTAGAAATGACAAATACCCACCATTTGCTTCAACGTGGATGGAACTGGAGGGTATTATGCTGAGTGAAGTAAGTCAATTGGAGAAGGACAAATATTATATGGTCTCATTCATTCGGGGAATATAAAAAATAGTGAAAGGGAATAAAGGGGAAAGGAGAGAAAATGAGTGGGAAATATCAGTGAGGGTGACCGAATACGAGAGACTCCTAATTCTGGGAAATGAACAAGGGGTGGTGGAAAGGGAGGTGGGCGGGGGTTTGGGGTGACTGGGAGACGGCCACTGAGGGGGGCACTTTACGGGATGAGCACTGGGTGTTATGCTATATGTTGGCAAATTGAACTCCAATAAAAAAATAATTAATATAAAAAATTCATGTGGAAAAAAAATACATGTGGGTAAAACAGGTGGTTCTCTTTCCATGACCCTAATCCCTGACCAGTGTCATTTAGGGAAGGGAGGAGGAAAGAAGCAATGGGAGAAGAGAAGGAGGGCAGAGATATATACCTGTGACTCTGGTGGCATCAGACTTGGGCAGGATAGGATAACGTCCAAGGCATGTGGACGGTGGAGCCAGACAGCCTGAATTTAGATTCTAGCTTTCCATCTACAAGCTTGTGACCAAGGACAGTTTCTTAATTTTTTTGGACCTCAGTTTCTTTTTTTTTTTTAAGATTTTATTTATTTATGCATGAGAGACACATACAGAGAGAGAGGCAGAGACACAGGCAGAGGGAGAAACAGGCTCCTGATGTGGGAGTCGATCCCTGGTCTCCAGGATCACGCCCTGGGCTGAAGGCAGGTGCCAAACTGCTGAGCCACCCAGGCATCCCAGGACCTCAGTTTCTTTTCTTTCTTCTTCTTTTTTTTTTTTTTTTAATTTATTATAGTTGCACAGAGAGAAAGAGAGGCAGAGACACAGGCAGAGGGTGAAGCAGGCTCCACGCACCGGGAGCCCGACGTGGGATTCGATCCCGGGTCTCCAGGATCACGCCCTGGGCCAAAGGCAGGCGCCAAACCGCTGCATCACCCAGGGATCACCCCTCAGTTTCTTTTATTTATTTTTATTTTTATTTATTTATATTTTTAAGAGAGAGAGAGGGCAGCCCGGGTGGCTCAGTAGTTTAGCACTGCCTTCAGCCCAGGGCCTAATCCTGAAGACCCAGGATCGAGTCCCACATTGAGCTCCCTGCATGGAGCCTGCTTCTCCCTCTGCCTGTGTCTGCCTCTCTTTCTCCCTCTGTGTCTCATGAAGAAATAGATAAAATCTTTAGAAAAAAAATAAAAATAAAGAGAGAGAGAGTATGTGAGCTGGGGATGGGGGCCGGGGGGAGGAGCAGAGGGAGAGGGAGAGAGAATCTTAAGCAGGTTCCATTTATGAAGAGTTTGATGGGGAGCTCCATCTCATGATCTTGAGATCATGACCTGAACTGAAATCAACAGTCAGAGGCTTGACTGAGCCATCCAGGTGCCCCAATATCTTTTTATTATTATGTTTCAATTTATGTAGTTGACTTTATATATCTTTGACCATGAATGTGTTTTTGTTTGCTTAAATTGTCGTCTATCTGGTCACTAGAATTACAATGCGGGGAAACAAACATTAATACTCAGAGGAATAAATGGAAAATTGCAGTTGGGATCTAGGCTTTGAAAAGGGGAACACAGGACTCTGAGAATGCAAAATGATGAGAATGGATCCAGCCAGGCTGGTGATGGAGGGTTTCCTGGAGTAAGTGACTTTAGGACAAAGATATGAAAGGTGACTAGGGACTAATTAGTCCAAGAAGGGAAGGAAAGTATTTAAGGCAGAAGGAATAACATATGCAAAGAACTTGCAGGTGTGAAGATGGGGTGCAGAGAGTTTGGGGGAGTGTGTCAGGAGATGTAGCTGGAGGCAGGCAGGGCTTGTTAGCAGGTTAAGGAGTTTGGTTATCTAACAGATCCTTTGAAGGCTTTATTTAAACAAATATTTTATTTATTTATTTGACAGAGAAAGGAGAGAGAACAAGCCAGGGGAACAGTAGAGGGAGAAGAAGCAGCTTAGCAAGGAACCTGATGTGGGGTTTGATCCCAGGACCCTGGGATCATGACCTGAGGCACTCAGGCACCGCCCCCCACTTTTTAAAAAAAGATTTTATTTATTTATTTATTCACGAAAGACAGAGAAAAAGAGGCAGAAACATAGGCAGAGGGAGAAGCAAGCTCCATGCAGGAAGCCCGATGCAGGGCTCGATCCCGGGACTCCGGGATCACACCCTGAGTTAAAGGCAGTTGCTCAATCGCTAAGCCACCCAGGCATCCCATCATTCCTCCCTTTGAAGGCTTTAATCAGGCAGGTTGACTTGACCAGACTTGCCTTTAGAAAAGTTCACTTTGGGCTACCCGGGTGGCTCAGTGGTTTAGCGCCGCCTCCAGCCCTGCAGCCCTTGGCAAACAAATTCTACTTTCTGTTTTTGTGAATTTGACTACTCTACGTACCTATAAAGGTGGCATCCTGCAGTGTTTGTCTTTTTGTAACTGACTTATTTCACTTAGCGTGATGTCCTCAAGGTTTATTCACGTTGTAGCGTATGTCAAAACATCCAGGAGGCTTTTGCAGAAGCTTCAGTGAGAGCTGATGGGACTTGGATTGGGGCTTGGCAACAGAGAGGGGCAAAGTAGACAAATCAGAGAGATTGTGGGGAGGTAGAGTTGCAGAATTTGGTGAAAGATGGGGATGTGGTGAGGCCAGGTGAAGCCGTGCTTCTGCCTCTAGCCTTGGCCTTCGAAGGTGGCTGTGGACAGGTCAGTGACACTCTGACTTGTGTGCTCCTTTGGAGGATGGGGGTGGAAATGACCCAGGGCCTGATTTGGGAGCAAAATAAGTGGAGAAGAAACCTCTTCTTTTTATTTATTTATTTATTTATTTATTTATTTAAATTTATTTATGATAGTCACAGAGAGAGAGAGAGGCAGAGACATAGGCAGAGGGAGAAGCAGGCTCCATGCACCGGGAGCCCGATGTGGGATTCGATCCCGGGTCTCCAGGATTGCGCCCTGGGCCAAAGGCAGGCGCCAAACCGCTGCGCCACCCAGGGATTCCCCCCCACCCTTTTTTTAAAGATTTTATTTATTTATTCATGAGAGACACACAGAGAGAGGCAAGAGAAACAGGCAGACGGAGAAGCAGGCTCCCTGCAGGGAGCCCAATGTGGGACTCAATCCCTAGACCCTGGGATCATGACCTGAGCCAAAGGCAGATGCTCAACCACTGAGCCACCCAGGTGTCCCAAGAAACCTCTTCTTTGTTCTCCGCTCAGAGCCTTGAGGAGACCAGAAGGGATGAAAGCAAGCAGCCACTCTGGCTTCTTTATCCCCTTGGTCATATCTTCCCTACAGAGTACAGACCTCACCACTGTCTTCAGGACATTCCAGATGAAAGATGGAAAGTGTGTACAAGTCCTATGCTCTGGCGCTATCCACCAGACTGGCCACTCTGGGGGTCTACTCTGCTGTCTCTGGTCTGTTTTATCCTCTACCTTCCCACCTAGAGATCCCCTACCCATCCCGGTCTTATCTCCTCCAGAAGTGGTCGGTTTTCCCCCTGAGAGAGAAATTGCAGCAGAAAGAATCCTGACCTGGACCCTCTTTGGCTGTGTGGCATCTACGGAAAGCAGGTCCCACAGCACAGTGAGAATTACCTTTGGAGGAGCAAACAGGTGACTGATGTGCTGGTTTGAATAGGTGCCCTGGTGGTTCAGGAAAGGGGCAGTTGGTTCTATTTGGTTTGGGGGTAGATGTGTGTGTGTGTTGGGGGGGGTGTCAGAAAGGGCTACAGAGGAGATGGGATTTTCTAGAACTGCGTCTTGGAAGAAAAGGTCAGGGAGTCAAGGCAGATAAGGGGATTACAGGCAGAGGGAACACATGAAACAGGCCCGGGTCTTTGGCTTGCTACCAGCTGGGGTCTGCTGAGAGGTCCACAAGGTTGAGGTATACCAGGACTTTGGTTTTAAACTGTCTGGTTGTGTAGGGGTGGGGGTAGGGGGGCAGTGAGGAACTTCTGGCAGGGAAGCCATTTAGGGTGGTGGTCAACTGGAGATAACTGAAAACATTTCCCACAGAGCACTTACTAGAGATCCAGGGTAGCTATAGGAGCCATTCTAGCGCTCATTCGTGTAGCAAGCACAGACACCCTATGAGGTGCTCACCATCTGGATCCCAGTCTTCCCGATGGGAGAATGAACACCCACAGTTGCACAGAGGCAAGGATTTGAATTGGGCAGTCTGGCTCCGGATCAACCACTGTCATTGGCTGTGTGTCCCAGGCAGCTGGGACAGGGCTGGAGGGGATGAAGGGGGGGAGGTGTCCAGGGGTCAGCTTCAGGAGTTGGGACGTGGAAGAAGTGGTGGAAGCAAAGGGGGTGTGTGGTTGGGGGTAGGGGGAGGCTGGGGATTGATGAAGATGTGGGAGAGTAGGGGATGGGCAGGTAACACCCTGGTACGGTTCATTGAGCTGTGGAACCAGGAGGAAAGAGGGCCTTGCCAGCCTCAGTCTCTCCATCTGTAAAATGGGGACAGAAACAAGCCTGCCCCTGCTGCTTCACTCTGGGTTCTGCCCACCGTTGTACACGTTTGCCACCCCCTCTGCTCCCTTCCTGGCTGCATCTCAGGTGCCCTGTGCTCTGGCAATTTCTTTCTTTGTTATTTCCTCATGTAGCTAGAAGTGGCTTTGAAGCCTGCCTGGCTCTTTAGAGGGAGAGAGGTAAAGGCAGTTTAAGGGATGTAGGCTGGAAATGCAGATGGGCGGCAGGAGCACGGGTTTTTTTTTTTGTTCAGAACATCTGAGTGTCTCTGTGGGGCACTCCCACCCCTGAGAGTCTTGTCTCCCCTTGTTGCAGAAAGGATGTGAGAGCACCAGGGGAGGGGGTGTCTGCTGCGTGCTTGGGGCGGGCAGGCTAGGCGAGACTGTCATCTTCCCGCCCCACCCCTGCCATTCCACCAAAATAGAAGGACCCAAGTGTCAGTCCCAGGGAGGGAAGCCTTTGAAGCAGGAAACAGTCTGGGAGGGAAGGCTGAGGGAAGCAAGTGTGTTAATATTCACGGGGCAGCAGCGGTCATCCCTCGGTTTTCTGTGTTTTCATGGCAGGCAGACAATCACTAGCCTTGCTTAGCAATTGCATGGCCTGGGAGGCAAGGCCCGGGCTCGGCTTCCAAATTGCTGGGTGTTGGGCAACTCACCTCCCTCTCTGGGCTCGGTTGTCTCATTTGTAACATGAGGGACTGTGACTTTCAGGATTAGCATCCTTGACAACTTGGCCATGGACCTCGTTCCTTGGCACACCCCCTCCCATCATCTGGGTGGCCTAGGAGATGTGTTGAGACTCCAGCAGGGACAGATGGATGCGCATCACTGAGGGGTGGTGGGTTTGCCTAAAGCCCCCTTTCTGGGAGGTGGGCAGGGCCACATTCAGTCAGGGCAGCCCAGGCATGACCCAATGCATTTAGGGTAGGGGGCTGCTGCGTCAGCTGTTAACTCTTCTAGCTGGGGGTTCCAGGGGAGGACTTAGGGGGTCAGGAAAGGAAAACATTTGGGGGCTTGGGCCTATTTATCAACTGGCACAGAAATGTGTCAACATTTTGACAACCCTTGTGGATGTATGGGAGACCTGCTGTCTGTCTGCCCCGTGTGTGGAGAGAGGGACAGGAGAGACTGCTCAGGCCCTAGGACCAGTTTTCTTGCTATTGCCACCATCAGAAAAATCCCTTTCCCTCAGAGTGGGTGGCTGGTCACTGTTTCCACTTGGCCCGGCCTCCCCAGGCCTGTGGCCACAACGAGGTAGGCTTCCTCCCTGCCGCTCCCGTCCACACAGCCCCGTGGATCCAAGGCCTGGCCAGGGCACTGCACACCAGCTGGGTGGCCTCGGCACTGGGTCCTCTGTGGCTGCCTCCCTCTGGCCCCCCTCCCCGAGGGGGCCTATTTGGCACCTCAGCCTCACTCCTATCCCCCCAGCCCCCCGGACAAGGACCTTTCCCCTGGATCTGCCTGCGTCTAGCAGAGGAGAAAGCTGAGGGGGAGTTGCAGGGTGGGGACAGCAGGAGCAGGGCCAGTACAAGGGCAGCTGGTGGCTGGGGGACCCTGGGTTCTTGGAGCAGGGCCCCCTTTCTGCCTGCTGCCCTGACTTCCCTGTGCAGCAATCTTGCTTTCTATTTTAAACAGTTTGGGTTGGTTGCTTCCCTGCCTTCCTGCTGGGTGTTTATAGTGAGGAAAATAATTGGTAATATTTGCACAGATGTGCTGGCACTGCAGCTCATCACGGGCACCTTTACCCAGGGGACCCTCCCTGCCCCCAGCCTCTCCCTGCCAGCCTGAGGAGCCAGCCTGAAGCGGGGTAACAGCAAGCTCCCCCTCCTCCCAGGAGCCTCGGGAGGTGAGGCTCAGGCAGATCTGGGAAGCAGGAGGCCCGATGTGCCCCCCAGGCGCCCCGAGGCAGGCCTCCGCAGGCAGCACCAGGCGGGGGGGCCCTGCCCCTGCTGCCCCTGCTGCAGGGACTGATCTAGAGAAGCCTGGGGCCACAGGCTGGGCCCCTCCTGGGGAACTGTGTGGGAGGGAAACCCCTGGGGCTCTGTTTCTGATTTCATCTTCTCCTGCAGAGCCGGGCTTTGCTTCTGGGGTAAAGGAGGGGGTAAAAAAGCCCGGGAGCAGGTGGGGATGAACATAGGACATCATGTGGTTCTTCTCCCCTGTGTCTCAAGGCCTGGAAGCAGCATTCTGGAGGGCTGGGACGGAGGTAGGTGTCATCCAGGCTGGGAGGCGGCCTGCCCGCCCCAGTGGGGCCCAGACAGCAGCGTGGGCCTCCCTTCGCCCATTCTGGGGCCCAACCAGACTGGTGACAGTGAGACTGCACAGCAGGCAGGGCCGCGTGACCCCCTCGGGCACCATGTCTCTGTCACCCCTCACACGTGCGGGTGCACCTGTGAGTGAGTGTGGGCCTGAAGTGTTTGTGCGCGTGGCAGCTGTACCTTCGTGTGTGCACACGCATGGCTGCATGCCTGGGCCCGCGGGTATGTGTATGCACATGTAGGTGCATGTGTGTGCACGAGCATGCTACACACATGTTCCTGTGCATGTGCATGCATGTGCCTCGGTTTGGGTTCCCCCAGAAGCCAACCCAGAGACAAAGATTCAACTGCAGGTAGATGACCCCAGATAGCACGGTAGGTAAATGACGTAGAAGAAGAGGGAAAGCAGCCAGGGAGGGCCATGGTCTCCAGTATACTGCTGCCAGGGCCACCTGAAAGTCAATCCCGCTGGGGAGTCATGGGAGCCAGAGGGCAGAAAGCCCACCAACTCCCATCGGTCACTGGTTGAAGCCTCCTGACAGGGCTGTTGGCTCTCTGGCACTCTGGCTTGGCCTTGGCCTAGTGTCGCAGAGTTCCCAGGGAGCAGCCTTTGGTGTGTGGAGGTAGATGCTGAGGGGATCTAGGTGGCACCAGAGGGTCTGCTGCTGTGTGGTGGGTGTGGCAGGAGTGGTGACAGGCCACTTGGGGGCCCTGCAGGAATGATGTTTTCTTTTTGCCTCAGGGCAAGCCTGCTCGCTTGGCCACTCTCCTTTTCTGGGTGGCCCATATCCAGTGACTATTTGCTGAGGGGTTACAAAAGTCTGGGCTTTGTCCCAACTTGCATCAGCCCTTGAGGGTATCCTGCTGGCTCCATCCCCACTGCATTTGGGCCTGCCCCAGAGCCCGACCTCCCCTTGCCCAGATCTGTCTCTTCCCTTCCTCAAATAATGGCCTGAGAGCAGCCCCTAATAGCCACCTGACAGTAATCTCTGCCTCAGGGGCATCCAGCATGCATGTGTGCAAGCGAGCAAAGCTGTGTCTTGCCGGAAGGCACATATAGGTGTAAAGTGTGCATATCCTACCTCCCCCAGGGTCTTCTGTGCACAGTAATCTAGAAACCAAGCCTGTCCCTTTGCTGGCCCAGGCAGGCTCATGGGGGCCAGGAAGCGAGAGGATATTGGAGATTTGGTGCCACGCCTGGGGGCTGAGGCAGAGATGGCTTCCTCCCCACAGGTTTGAGGGACTCAAGAATGAGCACCAGGGCAGTGGGGCTCCTTGGTGCCCCCCTGGCCCTGCATCCACTCTTGATAGCTGCAGGCAACTCAATGGAGCCACACCCACTCTTCCTCTTGACCCACAAGCCCTTGAGCCTAGAAGGGATTTTTCTTCACACACGGGCATTGTCTCCTCTGACATGGAGTCAAGTGCACCCTAGCACTCTACACCCAAGGTACTCTGAGCAGAGAAGTCCTGGGGAGGGTGGGTGTTCTGACTACCCCTCCTCCTGAGGCCTTCCTGGGAATACTACTGGGGACCCAGAGCAGCAGACATGGGGCTGGAGCCCAGTCTTGGAGGACAGCAGGCTGCAGGCAAAGGTGGAGGCAGGCAGGGACACTAAGAGGCCCAGAGGGCACCTAGTGTTACAGAAATGTTTATTACAAGGATAAATATATACAATAATGGGATATTAAAACTGCTGATCCAGGCCTGTGGGGTTTCAGGAGATGCGGGGAGCAGTGGGTGGGCCAAGGTGGGTCAGTGGTACATCCACGGCCCTGGGCTCTGGATGTGGCTTAGGAATGACCAAGTCCCAAGATCCCCAGCACAGTTGAGTCTTTTGCTTGAGCCCAGACAGGCCTGCCCTCCCAATGTATTACCCTTCTGGTTGCCTCTAAAATTCTGGATGTTCCCTAGTGGCTGGGGGTGTTGAGAGCAGTTCTGGGCAAGGACTGACCAGGGTGCCACCACTGACCCCCAGTATTTAGAAGTAGGAAAATATCACTGGTCTTTGAGAGATGTGCTGCCCAACCATCTTCTCTGAGTTGGTGGAGCCCTCAGAGATGGCTACAGTTTGCCTCCAGCCCAGATGCTTGAGGCATAATCCAAATAGCTTGGGAGACTCCTGCCGTGTCCCTGGTCATGAATACTAAGGGTTATGGGAAAATGAATCCCCTAGATAAATTCTCCTCATCCTTTTAGGCCTTACTCAAGGAACACCTCTTCTAGGAAGCCTTCTGGGCACTGCTAGCTGCTTAGCAGCCATGCCAGTCTCATCCCTCCCCTCATTTATACTATGTCCCAGGGTCTTGCCTCACTGGTTTCCCACAGGGATGGGTCTGGGGCCCTATGCTTCGTGGCTGGTGGGCTGATGACACTCTCTCTTGGGATGGCATTAGCTCAGGGCCACCTAGGAGGAGCCCAGAAAAGGATGGTGGGGGCAGGGACCAGGAAGGGACTGGGGAGGCCCATGGGGTCTGGCAATATTTCAGGACTCTGTCATCACATCTGCCTTTAGTTCCTGCACGAGGAAGCTCTGAGAACCTGCCCTGGCTCCACTTTACATGCCTGAGATGCTCCTTCACTATCTAGAATCTATAGTGTCTTACAAACCTACAGGAGAGAACCAGAAAGAGCTCGGGGCCCCTGTGTCTTTGTATTTTCCTCCTGGTTGGCTGGGGTCTTGGCCTCATGGGGCCAGAGAGTGGAGTTGGGGAAGCTCAGATTGTCCTTAGAGTGGAGACTTCTAATAGCCAAAAGAACTGGGTCATATTCTTGCCCCTAGTTGTCCCTTTCTCTCCCAGTAACCTCTTGCTTTTTCTCTGTGGTGAGGCTGACAGAGTTGGGGAGTGGGTTGCTGGCAGGGCAGGTGACCCTCTAGGGGTGGGCAGGATAGGCTGAACTCCTAGCCAGCCTCAAGCCAGAGGTAGGTCCTGCCTGGATGGTTTGGTGGGCAGCCTTACCCTCTCCTGCTTCCTGACATAGCCTGGGCTAGAGAGTGGTGCCCCTGGCTCTGCTCTGGGGCTGGTGGGCTGTGGACAAGAAGTGATGGTGGAGCCCTGCAGGCTGCAGCCTGGGAGGCCTCTCCTCAACAAGCTGGGGTTGCAGGTTGTCTTGAGGGGCCAGGGCTCTCCAGAGGGTCTGCAACTCTAAGCCCCATGGCCTCCTCAGGTGGAGCAGGGGAGTCAGGATGCCAGGCCCTGCTGGCCACTAGCCATGGCCATTCTGGGACATGTAAGCTGCCAGAGCCACTACCACAGCCACATAGAGACCGGCGCCCACAGCGATGGAGAGTGTGGCCAGGAAGAGGGCCCTGCGGGAGGTGGTGCTGGCCAGGCGGAAGTCTCCCTTGGAGATGGCCTTGCTGGTCTAGGGAGAGAGAGGTGCTAGTGAAATGGATATCCCCACCGCAGGCAACACAGCCCCAGCCCACTGGGTTCCAACCCTGTCCCACACACCCATTGTTAAACCCTCCAGTGGAGGGAGTGGGCTGGAACTGATGCCCTGTGCCCCTTGTGCTCTTACCCCCTGGGAAAAGTAGAAGGCAGCAATGCCCAGGGGCCAGAAGCAGCAGAGCATGGAGAAGATAGTAAGGCCCAGGTGGTCCCTGGGGGGCAACGCCACGAAGTTGTCTTCACTTTCACTGTCTGTCGAGGTCATATCACTCTGTAAAACACAAGTGGGCTTTTGTGACCAGGCCCAAGATCACCAGTGGCAATGATGTGGGGCCACAGGTAGTGTTGTAGGTTGGGCTCCTCACTCTCTACCCAGAGCCTTAACTGTGACCCCCTGATTCCCTCCATAGCCCACTCGTACAAAGAAAGATTGCAAGTACTCATGTACAGGCATGTGCATCATTGGATGGTAATTGTGAAAGAAGAGAAAGAGTCCTGATGCTCAATGACCAGGGGATTGAGTAAACAAATGGTGGGAGAATGTGCAACAGGACACCAGGGAACCCTTAAAGATTGTGTTGTAGACAAATATTAAATGATTTGGAGCAATACTGAAATACATTGCTTAGAGAGAAAAATCTGGTGATAAAACTGTACAGCAAGATCTTTTTGGAGGAGTAGGGTGGGAGAAAAACACTGAATGAGAAAAGGCTAGAACGTCATCTACTAAAATAATAATGTTTTCTTCCAGTGGTTTTTCTGTATTTTTAAATTACTTACATAATGAAGAAAACAAGAACAATAAATGCTATTAAAAAATTAAGTCGCGGGACGCCTGGGTGGCTCAGTGGTGGGGTATCTGCCTTCGTTCAGGGACTGATCCTGGGATCCCGGATCGGGTCCGCATGGAGCTCCCTGCATGGAGCCTGCTTCTTCCTCTGCCTGTGTCTCTGCCTCTTTCATGAATAAATAAATCTTTTTTTTTTTAATTTTTATTTATTTATGATAGTCTCACACACACACACACACAGAGAGAGAGAGAGAGAGAGAGAGAGAGAGAGAGAGAGGCAGAGACACAGAGAGAGGGAGAAGCAGGCTCCATGCACTGGGAGCCCGACGTGGGATTCGATCCCGGGTCTCCAGGATCGCGCCCTGGGCCAAAGGCAGGCGCTAAACCGCTGCGCCACCCAGGGATCCCTGAATAAATAAATCTTAAAAAAAAAAAAAAAAAAAGATTAAGTTTCCAGCCCAAACTTGTGTTTCTCAAAGTATGGACAGCACCTGTGCCAGAAGTACCTTTTCTTTGGTAACGATACAGATTCCAGGGCCCCACACCAGGCCTACCGAATCTCAACACTTAGAGGCTGACCTGGAGTCTGCATTTCAAACACATGCACTCACCTCCTCCTCCTCCTCCTGGTCATTCTCCTGGCCCTGCAGTTCCTCTTGAACCCCGTAGGACACAGTCTGGATGGTGATATCCTCTTCTACTTGGCCAGGTTCTGTGGAGCGCTCTGTGGGCCCAGCCTGGAGCTCCCTGTTCTCTGTGAAGCTGGTCTCACAGCTGCTGGCTCTGGGTTCCTTGACCTTGTCCCTCCCCAGGAGGCAGCTGGGCCTGTACCAGGCCTCCACGGCCAGCTGTAGGGATCCCGGATCCAGGAGCTGGTGGGTGCGAGCAGAGCCAGCACCACCCAGGAGGTAGGAGTAGAGCTTCTCCTGGCATGACCAGCTGGGTGAAGCCTCGGGGTAGGGGTAGGGGCCATGGAGGGGGGTGGGGGTCCGAGGCAGCAGAGGGTTCTGCAGTTCACTCAGACTCTCCATGGTTCCGGGGGCAGCTCTGGGGAGGGGAGACTGGGCCAGCTGAGCCGTCCTCAGAGAGCCTGCTGGGCGAGCAAGACAGACAGCTGCTGAGTCCAGGGTGCTGGATGCAGGACTGGAAGTATTTAAGAACGTAGGCCCTCGGACTCTGCCTTTGCCACTGGCTAGTTGCAGGGCCTTGAGCTGGCTCTACTTCTCTTCTTAGAATGTCCTTTTCTTTGTCTACAAAGTGGGCACAGCAGCAGTACTTACCTCATAGAGTTGGCTCAGTCATCTATCCTGTCAACATAATGGTCAAGCATCAGCTCCTTGCCAGGCACCGTACAGGTGCTGCAGACACGAAGGCAAGAAAGGCAGGGAACAGGAAGAGGACAGAGGATGCACGCTGTCTTCACAGAACTCACAGTGGTGAAGATACCTGTCCAGAAAAGGAAGGATGGCAAGTGGAGTGAGAACGTGCAAGGGACAGAAGTGACACAAAGGTATAGGGAAAGCTTTGGCACCGAAGGTCCAAAGGAAAAGGACCAGTTGGCAAGGCAAGGGGAGGGGGAGCACATTTCATGCAGAGGCCAGATGGAGGATGGTGGTTCTGAGAGCCTGGGAGAAGGCTGCTATCTCTCAGGGTACAGAGGAAGAGGTGAGATGGGGTGTGGGGCCAGAGGGAGCAGCCCCGTTTAGGTCTAAGAGGGCTTCAGAGATCTTGGCAGGAGCGATAAGATGGGATTTGGGTCTAGAAGTCTTCCTGTGGCTGTGTATGGGGATTGGCTTGGAGAGAGGGCTGGCTTACTACACCCGGAGGGGGCTTTGCTACAGCCTCAGGTCAGCTGAGGACAACTGGAACTCAATAGTGGGGAGATAGTGACAGGACTTGGTAGTAGGTGGGATATTGGGTTGAGGGGGGGTTTGTTTGAAAGGTTGGATGGGACTGCGCTTAGCTCAGAGCTCAGTGCTCAGTATGGGCCATGTGCTCACAGCTGTTGGTTCTTCCTGGCGGGGGGGGATGCTTTTCCCCAGTTATGGTCTTTTTTTTTTTTTTTAAGATTTTATTTATTTATTCATGAGAGATACAGAGAGAGAGAGAGGGAGGCAGAGAGAGAAGCAAGCTCCATGCAGGGAGCCTGACGTGGGACTTGATCTGTGGTCTCTTCAGGATCATGCCCGGGGTGGAAGGCAGGCGCTTAACTGCTGAGCCATCCAGGGATTCCCCCCAGTTATGGTCTTAAGAGGGTGCTCCTTAGACTAATTTCCCCTCTGAGGCAAACTGTGGTTTTGGATGTCCTGTGGGATCTAAGGCAGGGCGTCCTGGGCACTAAAGTCTCGACTTGTACATGCCAGCTGGAAGCGTAGATACACTCATAGGCTAGCGTGTAGATACCCTGTAGGGCTACCTCTTCCTCCTTCAGCCAGCCCTGAGAACCTGGGAAGGGTGCATAGTAGGTGCTCAGGACCAGCCGAAGGAGGGAAAGACGGCCGGCCTGTGAATGTGTCTACAACAAAGTTACACACACTCTGGGATGTGGCAGGTAGAGACGGGATATGGAGAGAGAGGAGGGGCAGGCCAGGTGACCCCAGGGACCCTACACTCTCCCTCCCAGGCCCATCATGAGGCTAAAGGGTGAGAGGAACATGTCTTGTCCTGGATTTTTAATCTGAAGATTGAAGAGTTGGTCCTGCCCTTAATACTTTGGACCAATAATCATGCTCTTCTGGGTTTCCTCTTCTATAAAGTGCAGATGATAATCCCAGCCCAACCCACAAGGTTCTTCTGAGGATCCAGACAGATGGCTGAGATGCCGTTGCAGATTACAAGTAGGAGGGGCTGCTGTGCTGACTTCCAGGCATCAGTCTTTACCCACCTAGGGTCATTTCTGCCTGATGGTAAAGGGAAAATGTGGGGAAGGATTTCCCCTTCAGGGATGAATTTGTCTAGGCCCCCTCCCCAGTCCCACTCCCCATCAAGAATCCACAGCCAGAGCCTGACCATTTCTCTTTCTACTCCAAGAGAAGTGGCTGGATTCTAGAAAGCCAGTTTTTGGGAAACCTGAAGACAGAGCAGGGCCCCAGGAATAATGGAAAGTGGAACAGAGGGAAGGAAGGGCCAGGCAAGACTGAAGGAGGGCCTTAACAGTGAGTCCATGGGGGGCCAGGCTTCCCTGGCTGGCCTGCTATGAGGGAAGAGGAAGGCAAAGGAGCAAGAGGAAGCTCCCTGTGCCTCAGAGGCTCTGAGCCCTGACAAATGTGGCCTCTGGGGCTGAGGCTTCAAGGATGTGAAGAATTATGGAGGGACCCAGAGAAGAGCATGTATGGGATTCTAGACATGGCTCCCGAAGGTCCCCTAGCCTTTCCTCCAGCTAGTCTTAGTCAGTGTCCCCTCTGCATATAGCCTCAAGGGCCTCTGTTGTCATCCATGTGGGCAGAGGTATGTAGGGGCCTTCTGGCAGGTTGGGGGGGAAGGACCAGCCCCATGCCCCTCCAAGCAGACTCATGTATCAAAGTCACCCTTGCCCTATGCCCTGAAGGAGGGATAGGAGGCCTTGGCAAGGCACCTGTCCGATTTCTCAGAAAGAAAGGAAGGATAACTTGTGGTCAGGCATCAGGACATGGAGCTCTAGAGACTTGTAGGGGCATTTGCAGGGTCCTTGTCCAAGGCAGGCGGGGGCAACTGTGTCCTACCTCATCCCTCTGCTCTTGTTAGCCATCCTCTCTTGGTCAAAGCATACCCAGCTGAGCTACTGAAGCCAGCCACACAGTCTTTTCCTAGCTTACAGTCCTCTCCACTGAATTCTGATTGTGCCTTTGGGCAGGGCTTCTCAGCTTCGTGTACAAAGATGCATGATCCTGGGTTTCAACAATAGGGACAAACTGAAAGCCACCTGAATGTCCAACAATCGGGGACAAGTTAAATAAATGATGGTACAACAAGCTGGTGGTACAAGGCGTTCAAACTGGTTTACAAAGAGGAATGGCATGAGAAAAATGTTCATTGCAGCTTCAGTGAGAAGGAAGAAAAGAAAGTGGTATGCACATGCAATCTAACTCCACCAAAACGTCCATAGTGATTATCTCCAGCAGTGAGTGCACAGGTGCTTTTCATTTTCCTTTTCACACCATATTTTCTGTTTCCCATGTTTATTTTTTACATTGAGCATGTATTTCTTTTAAACCAGGAAAAAATTAAGTGCATAAATTTCTTCTGAGCCAAATTACCTAAATTGGTTTTAAGCCTTTGCAGACTTGAGGGTTCCTTCTGGGTTTAAAGGCTGAGCATAGCATCAAAGTCTACCCAGAGACAGATAGACAGACAGGCAGACACATGTACACACACATCCACTTCCATGAATCAACCAAGTTATGGGCTACAGAACCTCCTCACAGTCCAGCCAGGAGTCACAGTTCTTGAGCAAGGTCACATTCGCCCCATAACCTGCTAAGGCCACATGAGAGTCCATCAAGCTGATCCTGGGAACCCAGCGCTGAGTCCTGGCCAGAAGGATGAGGTGGCAGGTCTCCCAGCCCAGGCTTCTCTGCCCTTAGCCTGGCCTGACATTTTGGCCTGTTGCTCAGAGTTGCCTCTCCCTGTTCCCTCTGCAGTAAGAGACCAGTGTTCAAAGCAGAGTCATTTTCATCTCCACTTTTGCCTGGTCTCACCTGGGCTGTGTGTGACTGCTGTCCCTGTCTGCTGTCCGTGTCATACTGTATGCCTGCATTCTTGCTGGTGAGCATGCAACTGTGTGTATGTGTGTGTGTGTGTGTGTGTGTGTGTGTGTGGTTTCCTTCTGGAGGGAAGACATGCGATGTCAGGGATTCTGAAGCCAAGGAGCTTGCTCCAGATTGTGCAGTTGGAATCAGAGGTCCAGGCCCCATGAGAGGGAGGAAGAGGTGGATGTGGGAGGCCACAGCCCCTGGCTTGTAACCTTGGAGGTGAGAACTAAGCTAGACCCTAAGGTTTTCCACTCCCTGATTTAAAGACGGAGAGTACACATACTGGCCACCTCCAGACCAGGGACAGGAAGCCCTCCAGGAATCCATCCACCGAGGTCCAATTACAGCCTCAGTTTGCTTATCTATAAAATGAATGGGAGGGTAGAAGGGGTTGATTTTTAACAGCTAAGATCAGTATGACCCTGGGATTGTACTGGGAGAAGAAGAACAGTAACTTGACATTTATTGAGCTTTTCACCATGTGCCAAGAGCTGAACTGCTCTAAATGTTCCTCTGACCTGTAATTTCTAGTGGGAGAGTCACAGTGGGATAGGGGCTTCCTCTCCTAGCTGTGGCAGGCTAACCTGTGTCATACCAAACTGCCAAGAATTGCTAGAAAAAACAGGGAAGAATATGAAGACATCAAGGAATCACCACGGGAGCAAGATCTCAGGGGAAAGAGAAACACTGAGCGGTGAGTTCCCATCCTGGGCACCACTCTGGCCTTCCAGCAGTATCAGGCTGGGGAGATAAATGGGAGTTCAGGGCCTCTTAAGGAGGGGCCCCAGCAAACACCCCTGGTTTTATTGGGACCTCTTTAGGGTATCCCAGAGGAGCAGGAGCAAACCAGACACAGACCAGCCCTCACAGGCACAGAAACCAGGCTTTGAACCAGCTCCAGTCTAATCGGATTAAGGTGATCTGCACACAGCCTCACTGCCGGCCAGAAGCAGAAGTTGTCCGGGGTGGGTGGTTCCCCATCATTTGTGTGCGCTAACATCACCTGCAGGACTTAACTCAGACTGCAAGGCTCCAACCTCACAGCTGATGATTCTGAAATGACCTTGAGAATTTACGTCTCTAACAACTTCCTGGGTGGTGTTGATGCTGCTGGTCCAGGGACCACAATTTAAGAACCCTGCTCTAATATAATCACTGAAAGAATAGTTAAAAAAAAAAAAAAAGTGGGACGCCTGGGTGGCTCAGTGGTTGAGTATCTGCCTTCAGCTTAGGGTATGTCCCAGAATGCCTGGATTGGGTCCCACATCGGGTTCCCCCCAGGGAGCCTACTTCTCCTTCTGCCTATGTCTCTGCTTCTCTGTGTCTCTCATGAATAAATAAATAAAAGATCTAAAAAAAAAAAGGCTTTAAAATAAGTAAATGAAATCTTTAAAATAAAAGATAACCAGTAAGCTAATAGATTCAGAATATGAAATAATAGGAATATTTGATTTATTCAAAATGGGGCAAGATTAAAACAGGAATATGGAACAGGCAGTGAGACAAATAAAAAACAAATAGTAGGATGTTAGACTTCTACCCAACTGTATCAGTAATCACATTGAATGTAAATGGAATAAAATTGCTGTAAAGAACAAAGATAATCCACTGTGTATGAATCTATTTGTATGAAATTCTAGAAGACTGGTTGCTAATGGGGGAGAAGTGGGGGGAAGGGAGTGACTGCTAAGGGCCTTGAGGACTTTCTGGAGAGACAGAGTGGTTCTGATCTTGATTGTGATAGTGGTTACATGACTGCATGCATTTCACAAAACTCACTGAATTGTGTACTTAAAATTAATGACTTTCATTATATGTCAAAGCTGATTTTTTAAAAAACAAAGACTGGATCTTTAAAAGAACAAAAGTCAACTACAAGCTGCTTATAAGCAATGCATGTGAATTATAAAAATACACAAAAGTTCAAAGTAAAAGAATGAGGGGCACCTGGCTGGCTCAATTAGTAGAGCCTTTGACTCTTGATCTCAGGTTGTGAGTTTGAGCCTCACATTGGGTGTAGAGATTACCTAAAAATAAAATCTAAAAAAAATTTAAAAAAAAACCCCAAAGTAAAAGAATGAAATAATAATAGCACCTCACACGTATTAAGTTTTTACTGTGCTCCAGGCATGATTCTACATGCTACAAATGATCTCATTTGATTCTTACAGTACCCTCTAGTAACCCTCTAAAGTCTATGCCATCATTATGCCCATTTTACAGATGAAGACACTGGGACATGAGAGACATAAGTCCTCAAAGGTGCACAACTGGTGAGAGGTTAGCTGGAAACACATCCTGGAAGCCTAACTTCAGAGTCACTGTGCGCTAGTGCCACTATGTGTCTGTTACCATTTGTTTTGTGCCAGCTTTGTCCTGAATGCCATGTCAAGTGCTTCAAATGCAGTATCTCACTTAGGCCATCTTCTCTCACATGTGGAAGGACTGCAGCACAGAGAGCTTAAATAGGTTTCTTGAGATCACACAGCTGGAAAGTAGCAGAGCCCCGTTTGCCACAAGTTTGTCTGACGGGAGCTTATCCTGGCCTGAATGGCACCAGGTTGTTGTGTGTGCTACCACTGGGCTCTGAAGTTCTTGGGAAGATACCTTGTAAATCCTTTAAAGGAGGCCACAGGGACAGTGTGATACGTGTCCCAAAGTTTGAACATATCCTTGGGATGGGACCCTGTGGAATAATAACAGCTATGATTTACTGCAGCCCTATGTGAATGAGCCAGGTGTTTCATATGCTTCATTTCAAAACTGTACGATGGCCAGTGGGGCTGGCTATTATTATTTTCCATTTTTCAGATGAAGAAACTGAGGCTCAGAAAGGTCAAGCTATTTGCCCAAGATTAAACAGTTATAAGGACTGGAACTGAACTCAAGTTTAATTGAATCAAAAGCCTGGGCTCTCACTACACATTTCAGAGCCTATCTTAGGCATGGAGGGATGTGATAAGTGGTGTGGGTGTGATAGTGCTGAGGACCTGGTCTTGAAGAGGTTAAAACAGAAGCATCAGTGAAGGGGATGGGAAATAGAAGCTTTATGAAAAGATCAGGAGATTTGGGGTGATCTAGCAGCCCAGGGGTGGCTGCCTAAATAACCTCAAGGTCTGGATTCATATAAATACAGAGCCATTGCAAGGATGCTTAGATCCTGACCGACCACTATCTCTCAGTGAACAAGACTGATTGCTTCTAAACCGAAAAGATAAAAGTTCTTCCTGGTAAGGCAGAGGATTAAATAAAAATGATTAAAAGCCAGGGGAAAGGTGAAATCTTTAAGACTAGGTGCTAGGCCATCCTCTCATCAGGTAATACTGTAAACCATTCTGCAAACTCTGAAGCTCTGTGACTATGGTGGTTGTTTATAGATGGCTTGAGGCTGGATTTGATGACCTCTGGTCTAGCGTCATGGCTGCAGCTTGCTGCACCTCACAGTAAAGAGAGAAAGCCAGAGGTCAGGGGTTGGGAGTGGGGAGAGGCCAGAAGAGTCGGAGTCCTTAAAAATGAGAACTTAGCTTTCTTTGCTTCAGTTTGCCTCTTCAGGAAGCTAACACAATTGATTATCCTTTCTCCTCTGCCTTCAAGAGCTCCTAACTCCTGATCCTTCCTAATGACACTTAAACATATTGTAGTCTTTCTCGCTTAAAAAAGAAATCAATTGTGATGATTGGAAAACCCAGCTGTAAATACTTTGATACTCCTCCGTTTGAGAGGTGGGGGGTCTAAATCCCTCCTCTCTAATCGGAGTGGGTTTGTGACAGTTGCTTCAACCACAGGGCACAGCAGAAGTGATGCTGTGTGACTTCAGAGGCCAGGTTATAAAAGGCCATGCATCTTTCACCTTGCTCGCCAAAACACTCACTCTCAGAACCCTAAGCCACCCTGTATGTAGCTGGACTACTCTGAGGTTGCCATGCTGGAGAGGCCATGTGCATAGAAGCTCTAGGCAATGGAACCTGCTGAGCCCAGCTTTCCAGTCATGCCAAGATGTCAGACATATGAGTGAAGCCTTCTTGGACTCCTCATATCAGCCCATCTGTCAGCTGAATACCACTCAGAGACCTCTGTCCATGCCACAACGAGTGAAATAATCACACAGCTCAACCCTGCATTAATTTCTGACCCTCAAGGTCATGAGGTATAAGAAAATGTCTTTAAATTTTAAAAAAAGTGTCCTTAGTTTTAGCCACTAAGTTTTGGGGGTATTTAGGCAGCAACAGATACCTGGAACATCTTTCCTCAGCACCATTTCCCTCCTACAGCTCCTGTCCTCTCTCTCCTTTACCTCACAGCCGTGTTTCTCAGAAGCATCCTCTCCATTCACATCAGAATCCTTTGGCTCTCAGCTCAAAAGTCACTTCCTCAGGGAGTTGACCTAATGTCCTCAGGCCAGATTTAGGCTCCTTGGTTATCTACTCTCCAGCCTCCAACTCGTCTCTCAAAGAGCTTCTCCCAGTCTCTATTTCTATATGTGTGATTTGTTGATTAGTGTCTTTCTCCCTCACCAGGTTGGGAGCTTAAGCAGGTGCAGATTGTGTCTTCCTCATCCCTGCAGCTCCTTATCTAGCATATAGTAGGCATTCAGGAAACAGTTGATCTCATAAATAAGTGAATGAATTAGTGAATGAGTGGGTTAGGTGTGCTAAGGCTCCCTCAGACTAAAGTACTTTCCAGGATCTGGGATGGATGGAGCACATCTGCACAATATCTTGAGCAGTTACTTCAGACCAATTCTTGGGACGCAAGCATAAGCAAGAAATGGTACCCACTTTGAGAAGGAATACGGACTCGCAAATATGAAATTTCAGTTAAATGGAGTAAGGTGTGCTAGCCACAAGCAGAATGCTAGGGGCACACTGATAAGGGACTCCTATCCTGGGACTGGAGTGGAGGCAATGGTGGGAACTAAGAAGAGGCTTTCAAAGCAGGTGACATCTGAATTGAGTCTTGAAGGAAGAATTTGAGCCTTCCAGGTGAGACAAGGAGGTGTTTTCCAGGTGAGGAAATAGCACAGAAGCGTGGGGTGAGGGAAGTGGAGGGGAAGCCAGGGTGGTTTGGTATAGATGGAATGAGGTAGGAAACATGGGATGGCCTTCTATTCCATGCAGAGAAGCTTTCTTCTGTGGGAAGTGAGGAGCCAATGAGAGTGGTGGCAAGGATGTGATATGGTCATATGTGGGTTTTAGAGCTCTCTGGCTGGCAGCAATGGATGGAAAGGATTTGAGGGGAGTAAGAATGGAGGCTAGAAGTCCTGTGAAGAGACTATTACAAAAATGCAGTCAGGAGAGGATGAGGACTTGATCATCATCTGTGGCAAAATACATGGAGAGGAAGAGTCATATCCAAAGAGGAGTCAGGAGTCCGAATGAACGGGACTTTGTGGCTAACTCAGAGTGAGGAAGAAAGAGGAGCCAAGAATGACTCCTGGGCTTCTGGCTTTGTCAACTACGTGGAAGGTGATGCCACCAGCTGAGACAGAGAATCCTGGGCAGAGGCTGCTGGTTCAAGAAGGCAGCCTGAGCACAAATGACCACCTCTTCTCCTTTTTAAGGTTGTATTCAAATGATGGACTTTTTTTTTTAAAGAACAAAATCATAACAAAATTGGGAAACAAGAATGTTATCAGTGGACCAGAAACACTGCGAAATTTCTGGGAGATAAAGAGCAAATGAAATTCCTTGGGGAAGAAGTCAGTGCAAAGGCACCTGTGGCCCCAAAGAGAATAAGGAGAATAAGTTTCATGCAAGGGAGAGGTCTGCTAGGGAAACAAACTTACCCAGCTTGGGAGGAAGTCCACACCAGCTGCCTACGCTAGTCAGTACCTTCCTTTATTTGTAAGTCTGACAGGACGCCAAAGGATATGGAAGAACAAGTATATGAAAATAAAAGAGAAAGATTAAATACACAAGTAGAGCAATTGATTCAGTAAGATCTACATCATTCAAGTTATACAAAAGATCTTTCAATTTTTTTCAATTTATATCCTCTGAGAGACAAAAAAAGAGGACTTTGCATCCATAAAATGAGAGCAGACTGTATGAAAAAGGAGCAGAGAACATGACTGTGTTTTGGAAAATGAAAATAACTGTTTCAATTTTTAAAAATTAAATGAAGTGGGGCATCTGGTTGCTCAGTTGGAAGAGCATGTGACTCTTGATCTTGGCACCGGGAGTTCGACCTGGAGTTCACTACCCACGCTGAATGTAGTGATTACTTATTATTTATACAATTTAAAATTATTTGTTAATGGAGAGACTGGATAACAGGATGGACACAGAGACTAACTTTTTCATGTGAAAGAAAAAGTTAATGGAATTCCCCAAGACATAGAGCAAAAAGACAAAAAGATGAAGCTTATGAAAGAAAGTTAAGAGACAGGGAGGAGCATCTCAGAGGTCCAACAGCCATCTAATAGGAACTTCAGAAAGGCACAACAGAGAGACGGGGCAGGAATAACAATTAAAAGAATAGAAACAGGAAGTGTTTCCTGAACTGGAAAAAAAAAAAGAATATTTAAATTAAAAAGGTCCACCAAGTACCAACCTAGTAAAATGAAACTCTCTCCCTCTCTCCCTCTCTCTCTCTCTCTCTCTCTCACACACACACACACACACACACACACACACACACACTCCACAAGGAAGAGCAGGATGAGAAGTGGATGAGTTGATCTTAAAGTGCCTTTGGGTGTTAGGGCAGAAAATCCACCTGGCAATTAGATGTATGCAGTTAAAGACTTGGGTCATGGTCAGGGCTGGAGGGAGACTTAAGAATTGTCAAAAGACTTATGAAGAAAAACTGAGGAGAGGAAAGGAGAGCAGAGGAGAGGAGAGAGTGAAGGAGGGAACTCAGGAAAGAGAGATAAAACAGCTCCTGGGGAGGCTTCCTAGGCACTTTTAGGGAACATCAATCTGCCTTTTTTTCCATCTGCTGACACCCTGGGCTCCCATGGGCTGGACTGGTCTCTCTCAGAGCGTAGAACATTGGCCTGGGGATGGGTTTGTAGCTGACAAAGGTGAAAATTGCTGGGAGGATTGGGACAGTGGTGCCACTCCTTAAATCAGTCCATTTTCAGGCAGAAATCAAATCTTTATTCTTGCTGAAACAACCTGTCTCTTCACTGAAGCAGCTCGTTTCCAACCACTTAGAAGCAAACAGTGCATCTAATGGTGGAAGATAACACACCTAATGGAGAGGTAGAGCATTGGATCCTCACTCCCTGCTGCTTTGCTTGGGGGAGGGGGTGGTGGGTGCTGGTGCCAGCTGCAGGCAGAAGGGAAAGGAAAGAATAAGGGAGGAGTAAAGAGAAGAGAGACCTGAGATCAGGCATTATTGTCCCCCACGTGGCAGCAGAGGGGACCTTCCTCCAAGCAGGATGCCCACCTATCCCCTGAGAAGAAAAGATGGTTAGAATATGCCAAGGGTTTAGAGAACTGGGATATTTCTTCTACTTTCTCGCTGAAATGGTGTACTTTGGGACTGTAAGTCCCTCTAGGATACAAAGATGAACTGGCCTTTGAACTTGAAGGTAATTAATATTGTGCAGATGTCTCTAGATATTATCTATTCTCTGCCTCTGTCATTTTGTGTGTGAAGGGGAAGGGACTTTCATGTACGTATGTCAGTGTTTCAGTCTCGCGCGTGCACACACACGTCTTTTCTTAATGACCATGTTATATTTATCTCTTCATCTTCCTTAGATCCCCCCTTTCCCCAGCCCCAGATAACCAAGATCACCAAATCACACACCAGAGTTGACTCTGTTCTTCCCTTTGAGGCATTGCAGAGGGGGTCAGAGTCAGATCCTCAGCAGGGAGCTGGCAGGAGGGGAACACAAAGAGTTGCCAGTGGGTAGTCTTCCCTGGTTGAGAGAGGAGCCAGATGCGTCTGCCTAGGTTACCAGAGATGTCCTGCGCTCTGGGGGCAGGGTGTCTACCCAAACAGCTGCAGAAAGTGGCTGTGCATTATTCTAGACCCAGACAGGAGGCCAGCACCCCTACAGACCAGTCTTGCAGAAATAAAGCCCTGCTGCTCTGTGGCTGCCATCACTTTGTTATGAGGGTTAGTGATTGTCCATTAACTCTGGAGAGCTGATTTTTGCCAGTGCTGCACCAATAGCTAGGAGCCAGAAAGTGCTGACAGGGGGGGTGGGGTTCACGTGGCAGTTGATCCCCCATTCTGGGCTGGGTGCTTGCAGGGTAAGTCAGGGAGGTCACTGGCATGGCTTACTCAGCTTTAACCAAGTGCCAATTAGCTAAGGTTTTTCTGAACATTGGCTGGGTCTGCCACAGTTGAGGAAAATTATTGTCAGAGAAGCTCATTTTGTTTTTATATAAAAAAAGCTCTCCCCAGAGATGGATCTTTCCTGACTGTCCCCTCCTCCAGTCTTCCTAAGAGAGGCGATCTAGCCAGGCAGAGTCCCTGGGAGGAACTGGCCAAGAATTGGGTCTCTGGCCCCTGGCTACACACAAGGGATGTTGGGGGGAGTGCTTTCTGGCCTCTTGGCCTGGAGGCAGCGACCTTCGGGCTCAGCAACTCTATAAACACACATGGCTTTCCCAGGAAAATAAGGGACAGAGGGAGATCTTAAGGAAATATCAGAAATAGAAATGTTTTTTTCAGGTTCCTATTGCTCCCTTCCACTCCATTCATAAAATCCAGTTCTTTGCTGAAAGGACATTAACCTACTCTTAAAACCAGGTTAATGAAGCTGGTATGCTGTGTTCAAGAACTGAGGGATTTGTGGTCTCAGGATGGCTCTCAGAGAGGTTCACAGAACATTGGGAATGTTAGAACTCATCTAGTTCAACCCTCTTTTACAGATGAGAAAACTGAAACCTATAGAGGGGAAGAGATCTGCCTGAGTCAGTGGAGGATCTGGGGTCAGAATGCGGGCTCCAGACTTCCAGTCAAATGCTTTTATTTGGAGATATTTTAACACTCCATTCTCTTGTTTTACACCCAATTACTGAGTCCTTACTATCTTCCAGGTGATATGGGGGAGGGGAGATGTGCAGGGCGGCAAAGAGATGAAAACAACACAATCCTTGCCTTCAAGGAGCTATTTCCCTAGATCTGTGATTCTTGGGGGAAAAAACAACAACAACATCAAAACTGTGAATCAGATTCTCACTCTATATTATTTTCTATAGGTGATGATGAAAGAGAAACAGAGAGGGAACCCTTTTGCTCATAGAGATTTATAAGTTGGGTTTCACGGACTGTGCCCCAGGAAGGCCAAGGACAAAGGAAGCCAGCCTGGGAGAAAATGGGGGTAGAGGTAACAATGATCAGGTCACTGCCAGCAGGCCTGGCTGGTGATGGGAACAGTGACAGGAGCTCACACTAGTATGGTGACCTACAGATGACAAGCCTTCAATCAGGTACATAGTTTCATTGAGTCCCAAGGCAGTTCCCTGAGGTAAGCAAAGGAACTGCCTTATCCTCACTTTAGGGATGAGGAAACTGAGGCTTAGAGAGTTTAGGTAACTGGCCTCAAGCTGATACATGTCAGTGCCCAGCCAAGAACTCCTAGTTCAGTGCTTTTTCTATCACCAGGGAGGTGGGGAAGTTGCTGGGTCGAAAAGATGGGGAGAAAGCAGTGGTCAGCCACAGCAATAGGCCGATCTTCCTCTACGCAGTTTTATTTTGATCACTACATCCTGCCACTCAGAGAACTCTGCTCAGAAGAATTGGAAGCACTTTGCAGGCCTGAATGAGCTCATTCACCACACTCTTGCCAGAAAAAGGGAGGACTCCAAATGGAGGCTCTGTCTAGGGTGACCAGCATTTAGGCACATAATAGAAAAGAAGGCTCAGGTTCCCCCACTCTTTGCCCTCATGCACCAAGCAGTATGATGCAAAACCAGCCTCCTTCTGTTAGAGTCAATAGGGCCATGGGGAAAAAAATGAAGGTATTTTCTGATACCTCCTTCCTTCCCTGGAGAAACAGGTTAATTGGTCCTAAGGGGCCTGGCCCATCCTTGGCCCAAGGGCCATTTCAGGGCAAAGAAATCTTGAGGGTGGAGTGGGGGTGGGAGGACGATCACAGCCACTCCAGTCACCCTGATGAGCAAGCTTGGGGAAGAGAGGGATGCTTAATGAATGAAGCTGGCTCAGATTTCCCTAGTGAGCAAAATCATGGTAGGGACTAGGGTACAGGAGTCTGGGATACTCTCCTTATCATTCTTTGTGGGCAGGGTATCTAAGAGCTGCCTCAGGTTGGGGTCAAGGCCTGGTGGTATGGGGTCAGGGTGCCCAGGTGCCTACCTGGGCCCCAGTTCCTCAGACCCCCGCCCCCCCCAGCATCCCCAGCATGTAGGGTGAGGGTAGGGATAGACTTGGCGCGATCTCCGGCGGAGCGCAAGGTGCATTCAGTAGGGAGGCTGAACCCTCATCCCAGAGAGGGGTCTCACCACCCTCCCCAGCTCGATCCAGCCTCTACGCCTAGCTCTGGGTTCCCGCTGCGCCCCCAGACGGCCCCTTACCTGTCCCGCCGAGAACGGTCCCGCCTCCTCCGCGGGGCTCGGGGGCCCAGCATGGGCCGGTGAACGACGGCGCCCCCGCCTTGCGGCCGCGGTGAAGCTCCCAGGAGGGCGCCTCTGCTCCGGGCCCCGGGTCCCTGCCACCGCCGCCGCCGCCGCCGCCGCCGCCGCCGCCGCTTCAGCACCGCGGACAGCTCTCGCCCGCCGCCCGCCGCCGCCGCCCGCCCCGCCCGGCGCGGTCCCGGGAGCCCCGCATCCTGGCCCGGCCCCGCCGCCGCCACGCAGCCCTCAGTCCAGCCCGAGGCGGCTCCGCGCAGACTTGGGAGAGCAGCAAGGAGGATCCCCCCCTCCCTGCCTCCCGCCGCCGCCGCCGCCTCTTTCTCCCCTTCGTGCTCCTTTCCACGCTGGGGAATCAGCCCACCAGGCACTCCGGACCCAGCTCCGGGGCGGGGCGGGGCGGGGCGAGGCGGGAAGTCAGGGGAGCCCTGAGGAGGCGGCGGAGCGAGGGGCGCGCAGCTGGAAAGGGCTCTCCGGGTCCCGGAGCCGGGCTCCCTCATCACCCAGTCGTTCTCCTTACCCTATTTCCCCATTCCCCCAGAGGCGATGGGCGGCCCTTGGGCTTCTTGAAGTATTTTGGAGCCCCTAGGTCCCCAAGCCCTGAGTTCTTAATATTAATCTAAAAAAGGAAAACAAAACAAAACAAAACAAAACAAAACCAAAAAACCACAAGCAAACAAAAAGCATTTATTGAGCGCCTACTATATACCAGACCCCATGCCAGGTTTTTATGTTTTCAACCAATATACTCTCATTTGATTTTCTTAACAGTTCTATGAGGCAATACGATCCGCCCCCTCACTGCCACCTCCCACCTCCGTTTTCCACACGAAAACGCTAGGCTCGCAGAGATTAAATCTCTTGATTTGGAGACAACAGGCTCTGCTGCCAAATGCACGGGCTTTGAAGACCATAGGCCTAAGATTTGGTGCTAGTGTCCCACTGACTCTCTAACCCTGAACAAATGGACCTCTGAAAGTCTTGGGGTTTTCTCATCTGCAAAATGGGGGAGCTGTATCTGCTTCATAGGGGTCATACGAGGACAAAGTGAGATGACATATGTGACACATTGGTCCCAAATAGGCCCTCAGTTGGCATGTATTTTCCTCTGTTCTCCCAGAGGGCGATCTGAGATCTGAGCCCGGAGCTTCTGTCTGCTTTATCTCCCCCACTGTGCTGCTTTTTATTTGCCCCCCCCATCCTGCTTTCCTTTCCTTTCCTTTCCTTTCCTTTCCTTTCCTTTCCTTTCCTTTCCTTTCCTTTCCTTTCCTTTCCTTTCCTTTCCTTTCCTTTCCTTTCCTTTCCTTTCCTTTCCTCCTTTCCTTTCCTTTCCTTCTTTCCTTTCCTCTTTCTTAGTTTCTTTCTTTCTTTCTTTCTTTCTTTCTTTCTTTCTTTCTTTCTTCTTTCTTTCTTTCTCTTTCTCATGAGGATACCATCATCTTGAGTGTTATGAGTAGATGAGGCTATTTTCCAAGCCACATACCCTGTCTCAAGTCTCACCACAGTACCAGGAGGTTGGGAGGGGAGAGTATTCTCATTTTCTGAAAGCACATAGAGGCAAAGTAAACCCCAGGGTGGACTGTAGCTAGGCTGGGGGGTGGAAGGAGGCACTGGGGACCAGGCTCTAGCAGTGGGAGTCATCTCCCCCTTCATCCAAGGATGTCATAGCACAGTGACCACCTCACTCCTCTGGACCAATTCCTTTTAGTTCCCAGCATGCACCATAGGAGCCAGGAGCCACCAGCATGGGCTTGGGTTCTCTTCCTTTCCTCTGGACAGAGAACTCCCTGAGCCTTGTGCTGGGTCTCGGGGCTGGGCTGATACTGGTTTTGAACCTGTTGGCTACTAAAGGTATACTTGCTCTTCTTGCTTTTGCTGCATCACAGAGTGGAGGCCTTGACGCTGGGAAGGCTCTTGGACCACGTAAGCTTTTGGGCCCTTAAAGCATCTACAAATATTCCCTCCTCCCCCCTCACACAAGACACTGTCCCTTGGGTCTATGCACCCTCTTGCACCTTTGTTCCCTCCTGGCCTTCCCCTCACAGGGTCTCATGTCCCCCTACTTGGCCTTGGCTTCCCTCTGCTCCTTCTCTCCCTACCCTGGCTTTGCTCCATGCCTGGGCTGCATACCGAATTACTAATCAAAAGGATAATAAAAAAAGCCAGTGAAGCAAAAGCTGCATATAAATTCCAAATACTAATGTTGATAATTATATGCTGTTGCCTGGAGGGAAAACTTGCAGAGCGGCCATTGGTGTCATGTCAAGGACCCTGGCCTGGGCACCAAAAGACCTAGGCTGTGATCTGGTTTTTGTTGTGAATTGGCACAGCCTAATCTCCATGGCCTTTTGCTCCCTCAGGATTCTGAGCTTCCTCAGCAGCTTTGAAGACACTGTAGGGGCAATCAGCACCACGTGAATTTGTGACAGAGAACACGGGCTAATGCAGCCATGAGTGCTTCTTTTAGGGAGATTATCCTCACAAGATATCGGAGGTGGTTCAGGAACAGAAGAATCTACAACTATGCAAACTTTCCATTCCACGTCCCACTCCCTTCTATTCTCCCTCCCTTTTTTTTTTCCCTATCAGGCATGTCCTGCTATGTAATGAAGTTCTGCTCCCTTGCTAAACCCTAAGAATACAAAGTCTAAGCCATAGTCTGGGTCCTTGATGGAGATGACAAAAAGGGTGGTGAGGGAGATAAACATGTTAACCAGCAATGCCACCGTAGTGAAATAAATGCTATCATAGGATGAGTGAAAGGTACATGGAGAAGGAAACTATTAACTTTGCCTGGGGAAGTTCGCAGCAGACTTCCTGGAGGAGGTGACATTTGAGTTGAGTTTTATTAGACAATGAGACATTCACCAGGAAGGCCAGGAGAGGAGGAAATTCTGGTTAGGAAGGCTGGAGAGAAGAGATCACGCTGGAGGACTGGCAAGGAAGCTGCAGCAGAGTCCAGGAAAGAGATGATGAGAACTTAAACAAGGCAGAGTCAGTGGGATGGAGAACAGGGGATGGGTTTGAGATTTCTGGGGGAGAACAGTAAAGAGAGATTGGTTGTGGGGAGAAGGCAAGGCATTGAGAGTAATATTGGGGCCTTCTGCTTCTAGGTATCTGATGCTACTATCTACAATGGCATTGGGAGGGGAGCAAACTCTGCTCACCCTGAGTAATGCTGCTATGCACCATAGACTCCTCAGTTTCTAGGCTTTTACACTCTCAATTTTATTCTCTCTTTAGTTCCGAGGAAATTTCTCAAGCCAAAACCAAACCAAACCAAAACAAAAACAAGCCTTCCATCTTATCTTGATTGTCTTAGTAGGAAAGAGAATGCCTCAGGCTTAAGCCAGGAGAGCTCAGTGGGACAGAACAACCCTGGAAGTCTTCTCGGAGGAGGCAGCAGGTGTCTTAGCTGGAACTAAGCAAGGTTCATAGAGAACGGGAGGAGTAGGCATTGGGTGAAAGTTTGGTATGAAATGCCTTCATGTCCTGTTCTGCTCCTACTTTCCTGACATTCCCCAAACAGAATCCAACACAGTGGACTCTTGTTTATGTTGGCATCAACTCTGTTGCTAATTTCTTTCTACCTGGGGATTTCTCTCCATAAACTCTTTTATGATCAAACTCTTAGTTCTTTATATAAGGAGTTGATTTGCTCACAGCATTCCCTAGGGGATGTCCATCAGCACCAAGTGTGAGATCTCCTTCACGCACTACATCAATAGGGCACACAGTGGAAGAGACTCTCCCCATAAAGGGGAAGGCAGGTCTCACTCCCAGCATAGTGGGCTCAGTACCTCTGAGTCAAACTCATGGTCACATAGCTGGGACCCACAAAACCCTGGGTAATGGGGCAGGAATGAGACAGGCTCATTCCTGAGTGCAGGGACAAGTGGGCCTTTGGGCTCCCCATCAGCCAAATCCTGTCTCCAAGGACGTGGCTCCAGGATAACATGGCTCCAAGAAGGAGTTCATTTCTGCATATAAGCAGGTAGTGGGAATGAATTCTTGACTCTGTACTCAAGAGAGAACCCTGGAGATCCTCACTGCTTCTGTCAGGCCCTTTGGTTAGAGGCAGACCACCACCCCTCCAACAATGAGGTCTGTAGTCTCTCTCTTAAACTTCTTTGGTGGGGGGGGGGGGGCTTTAGAAGTTCCACAACTACCCATTTCTGTCCATAGGAGATTGGCAAAGCTTAGGATGAGACAATTTCTTTAGCAGCATACCAATTCACTGCAGGGAAAGAAGATAGAGTTCTCAGCACCAGTCCTGCTCAACTTCTTGCTCTCCTACTGAGCACAGGCTCATTCAAGCCTGAGAAGGAGAATGGGTGTTACTGCAGCTTTGAGAGGCAAAGCCAGAGCATAAGGTGGAGGAATGCAGCAACCACAGACCGCACAGCTTAGAGCTCCAACAGCATCCACTCTGGCATCCACAGGCTGCCTGAGGGGCATGTGAGCATTTGCTCACTGGCAGAGGAACCTGCACTGTTGGCACTTTCCCACTGTGCCCGAGCAGGATGTATGACTGTATATGTGTGAGGGGGCGGGGAGGGGCGTGTGGGGGTGGGGGTGGGGGGCGGGATGGAGGAGGTTTATCAGACCATCCAGGTCTTTCCTCTGACGCAATAGTGAAAATGAAAACAAATGGAGGAATAAAAATGCTTTAATCTGCCCTTCCTTTACAGTTTTTGAAGCATCTGCTCAGCCATTATCTCATTTGACTCTCATAAACGTATGTCATTCCTAGGCGACAGTGAGGAAAATGAGTCCCAGAGAAGTTAAGTAACTGCCAACTTGGAAGAAAAAGTCAGAGATCAGGCACTGAGCTGAAGTAAAAAGAAATGAAACTGATACATGATGTTGCCTTTTTCCTGCCCTCGAAGCTACAGCTAGCCAGGGAGGTCTGTATGGGGACACCTTCTTTGCCTTCGCCCCAAACTGAGACAGCGCAGACTGGATCCCAGACTCTTCCAAGGCCCTGCCCTGGAGCCCTCCAAAGAGTAATATGGTCTGAGACCAAGGAGCAAGAGTGGTGTGTATGTGTGTGTGTGTGTGTGTAGGTTGGTGTGTGCTTGCCCTAGGTAACTTTCTTTTCTTTTTCAAGGTTATTTATGTATTTAAGTAATCTCTACATCCAATGTGGGGCTCAGAATCATGATCCCAAGATCAAGAGTCACATGCTCCTTCAACTGAATGAGGCAGGCACCCTGACTACAAGGATAACTTTCTTTCTTTTTTCTTTCTTTCTTTCTTTCTTTCTTTCTTTCTTTCTTTCTTTCTTTCTTTCTTTCTTTCTTTCTTCTTTCTTTTTTCTTTCTTTCTTTCTTTCTTTTTTCTTTCTTTCTTCTTTCTTTCTTTCTTTTTCTTTCTTTTCTATTTCTTTCTTTCTTTCTTCTTTCTTTCTCCTTCCTTCCTTCCTTCCTTCCTTCCTTCCTTCCTTCCTTCCTTTTTTTTTTTTAAAGATTTTATTTATTTACTCATGGGAGATAAAGAGAGGGGCAGAGACATAGGCAGAGGGAGAGCAGACTCCTCATGGGGATCCCGATGCGGGACTCAATCCCAGGACTCTGGGATCATGACCTGAGCTGAAGGCAGATGCTCAACTACTGAACCACCCAGTTGCCCCTACCCACAAAGGGCAACTTTCTGGCCTAGGAAAGGAAATAATTTTCTGCCTCTATGTGTAGCAAGACACTTCATGGCTCCCTCCTGTCTATGTCTCTGTGTCCAATGTATGGATGAGAGAAATGATCCTTCACTCTTCCCCAGATCAGGGTCTAGAGAGGCAGGGAACTGGAAGGCAAAAGGGCTATTGATGCTAAGAAAATGTTCCTAGAGAAGCTGGAGTACTTTTTATATTCTTCAACTCAGGATAAGCAGGAGAGACCCATTCTGGGTGCCTACTCTGTGTCAAATAGGACCTTTTAATCTTCAGAACAATTAAATTAGATTGTTTTTACTCAAGGCTCATGAAGGTTAAGTTAATGTGCCAGATGCATACATCCAGCAAATACAGATTTGAAGCCAGTTCTCTCTGATGCCAAAGCTGAGTCTTCTCCACTCTCTTCCCCAGCAACCCTGCTCATCTCCATCATTGTCCGAGGAATTGGGTTATTTCATGAGGGAGCAGAAAAAGAAACCAAAGGAAACAACCTCGAAGTGTAGAAAGGGCCTTTCCGGGTATCAATTTCTTCTCAGATGGAACTGGAATGGCATGAGGCCCCAAATTCTCTGCTGGGTCAGGAACCTATACTTGCCAAGCTGTAAGGCTGAGGATTTTCATATGCTTTCTTTGTTTATTTCTCTTCTGTTCTTCCTTAATCTTTCTGATGTTCCCTTTGAAGGTCCTGGACTAACTCAGCTGGGCTAAGGGGACCTAAGAGTGAGTGGGTTGAGGAGGAAGGACAAGTGGTAATGCAGCCTTGAGGGCTAACGGGGTGTGCCAGCAGAGAAGAAAAAGACAAATTCCAGGGGGAGGTGAAATACTCAGTCTGCTGTTTTTCTCTTACAGAACACCTCTCCCAAGAGCCCTTCTATTCTCCTACCTTGGAAGGTGTGTGTGTGTGTGTGTGTGTGTGTGGTGTGTGTGTGTGAAAGGGACAAGAAATAAGTCCTCAGAGGCCAGGTTACTTGCAGTTATCAGCTTCTTGATCCCTGGTCCCCCCGTGGTCCCAGTAGTACTTGGGGGCACCCACATAAGGCCCTGCCTCACAGTAAGCACACATTTGGTTCCACTGCAGTCCATGTCCCATCTGTCATTCACATCTTGATATTCAATCCTCCCTCTTCAGCTCTCAGGCTTGTTATTCCATCATAAACTTTGGGTCCTGACTCCAACAAAATGGCAGGGCTCTGCTGTGTCAATGAGACTGTCAATAATGAAGGTGGTGAAGGCATATTGTGCCAGCTTGGGCACTGGAGAGCTAGCAGGAGAGAAATCCAGTAGATGACAGAAAGACAGCTGGACAGATGGATGGATGGGTACACAGATAATAGACTGAGCACTACCACGTGCCAGGAACTGGGCTAGGAGTTTTGTATGCATCATCTCAATGATCATCTATTAAATATACAAAAGAAGCATTCACTCTACAATACAATTTGTATTTATTCTCAAATAACTTAATAGGTGCCAGACATTGTGCTAGATGCTTTCTGTAGTCTTAATGATAATCCATTTCTTTTGCATTAAGAGAATAATTACTGCAGGGATTCCTAGCACATGCCTGAAGAGGTATTATAGAAGGGGTAGTAGAAAGAGCATGAGCCTTGGCATAGGTTGGGCCAGAGTTTAATTTAAATCATGGAAGATTTGTCAGTACAGATACAGATTCATTCTTTTTTTTTTTAATTTATTTATTTATGATAGTCACACACAGAGAGAGAGAGAGGCAGAGACACAGGCAGAGGGAGAAGCAGGCTCCATGCACCGGGAGCCCGACGTGGGATTCGATCCCGGGTCTCCAGGATCGCGCCCTGGGCCAAAGGCAGGCGCCAAACCGCTGCGCCACCTAGGGATCCCCTTCTTTTTTTTTTTAAAGCAATTTGGCACTATATATCAAGGGCCAGAGTAAATCCACTACTGGTAATCTACCTTAAGGCAATACTAATAGCTAATATTTATTGAATAACTACTACATGCCAAGAATGTTCTAACTGTTCTGTTTTAGATGAATCATCTTATTATTTCATTCTAACAGCAACCCCAGGAGGGGGGTACTATTGTCATCCCTATTGTACAGATATGAAAACCAAGATACTAACCTACCCATCCCTTGTAAGGGTGGAGCTCAGATTCCAATCAAAGCAGCTGGGCTCCAAAGTCCCACTCATCAACCCTACACCATATTGACTGTATAAACTTTGCACATAAAACTGCCCATCAGTAAATTAAAAAAAAAATAAAACAAACAAACAAAAAAACTGCCCATCAGCACCTGGGTGGCTCAGTCGGCTAAGCATCTGCCTTCAGCTCAGGTCATGATCCCAGGGTCCTGGGATGGAGCCCCACATCAGGCTCCCTGCTCAGCGGGGAATCTGCTTTCCCTTCTCTCTCTGCCCCTCTCCATGCTCTCTCTCTCTCTCTCTCATAAATAAATAATAAGAAAAATCCTGGGGCACCTGAGTGGCCCAGTTGGTTGAGTGTCTCCCTTTGGTTGGGGTCGTGATCCCGGAGTCCTGGGATCAAGCACCATGGTGGGCTTCTCTCTCAGTAGAGAGCCTGCTCCTCCCTCTCCCTCTGCCCCTTCCCTGCTGTGGTCCTTCTCTTTCCTTCTCTCTCTCTCAAATAAATAAAATCTTAAAAAAACCCCAAAACACTGCCCATCATAGTATAATTATCATTATAGGAAATTTGGAACACCTATAAATGTCCAAAAAAGAGGGCAAAGAGTAAGCAAATTTAAATAATGTTTTTAAAGGGTTTACAATACCATAAGGGAAATGTTTATGCTATAATACGAAGTAGGAGAAAGTAGGTTACAAAATTGTATATACAGTAAAACCGTAAGTATGCAGAAAAGCCCAGTAAAATAGCCTAGGATGAATTAAAGTAAAATGCTGTTAAAGGTGATTTCTGGGTAGAGGCAACTATGATTCACTTAAATATTTCTCTTTTTTTCCCTTTACTTTCTAAGTTCTCTGCAGTGTCCATACATTACCTTAAAATTATTTAAAAACTTACATGAAAACAAGTGTTTACTGAATAAATGATTGGTCTGTTGGGTGCCTTTCGAAGACTCATTGGGACTCTTTTAATCCCACCACTGACAGCAGGAATAACAGTGGGGTTGAGGGGGTGACCTCTACCCCTGGCCTGCACTGTGGGAGAATTATAGTAAATGAGGTCACATTTCTAAAGGGTTATGTTCCCCTTGCAGCTGGGTGGACTGAAGCCCTAGTGATCCTCATAGAAAAAAGGAAGGCAAAGAAGAGAACAGCAGGGAGGATGTAGAGAGCGGGAAACACAATGGCAGGAGAGAAGGAGGAGGTGAGGGAGATGGCTTGGGGGCCAAAGGGGAAGAGATAAAAGAAAGCTGGAGCCCAGAGAAGGGTCAGGTTGCTGGGAGGGGTGAAAAGGCCTGGTGTGGGAGGGTTGGTGGGCAGATAGAGACACACATGCACACACACACACACACACCACAGTAAGCTGGTAAAAGACTTAAATTCTTTTCACCAGTGTTCCTGCTACACTGCAGACAACTTCCCCAGTGTTACAGAAACCATTTTCTTTTCTTTTTTTTTTTTTCAGAAACCATTTTCTGTAGTTAAATGATGCTTCCATCTAGGGGAAGCCTTTCTATGGGCTTGCAGCTTGAATTCCTTCCAGCTGTCAGCTACTCCCCCGTCCTCAAGGCTCTAGCCAAGAAGGACCTCTCTGCACCATAGCCACTGCAATTTGCCAGGGATAACTAGACCCACCCCTGCTGCAACCCTGCAATCAATGCTGGGAGGGAGCCTTGGTACCAGTGGACACGAATCATGATGTAAACATGGGATTATGGACGCCTGGGTGGCTCAGTGGTTGAGCATCTGCCTTTGGCGTGATCCTGGGGTCCCAGGATCGAGCCTCACATTAGGATCCCCCCAGGGAGCCTGCTTCTCCCTCTGTCTGTATCTCTGCCTCTCTCTCTATGTCTCTTATGAGTAAATAAATAAATAAAAAATACCCAGAGGGCTGCCTAAGGCTTCTATTCTAGTTTATAAACTGAGGTATTAAAAAAAAAATCTAGGGATCCCTGGGTGGCGCAGCGGTTTGGCGCTTGCCTTTGGCCCAGGGCGCGATCCTGGAGACCCGGGATCGAATCCCACGTCGGGCTCCCGGTGCATGGAGCCTGCTTCTCCCTCTGCCTGTGTCTCTGCCTCTCTCTCTCTCACTGTGTGACTATCATAAATAAATAAAAAATTTAAAAAAAATTAAAAAAAAATCTAAAACCCAAACCTATGGAATAATGTGAGATCTGTGATGGTCATCTGTAGAAACTGCCACAGGGAAAGAAATGAAGCCCAGAGCTGGCCAAGGCCAACAGCTGGTTGGCAGGGGAGTTTGGGCTTTCTGACTCTTTACCCAGTAGACCAAACACTTGTGAATGGTATTTTTTGTGTTTTCAAAGGGCTTGCTATGATCCTACCCTTCTTTTACCCTTGTAATATGCCCTTGAGGTAGGTAATCCAGGAATCAGCTCTTGTCTAGTGGGTAGAAAATCTGCAGCTCAGAGAAGTCATGGAATTCTCCAGGATTAGTGGGCTGATTGATGATGTGCTGGAGCTCAAACTGAATCTTCTCAAGAGCATAAATGCTAGGCCACACACTTTCCTGAGGAACTCTCCACCATGGGAAGTCAGGAGCAACTTCAATTTCTCCAGTTTGCTGGAGTCCTCGGGCCAAAGTTCTTCCTTGGAGCAGCCCAGAAAGTGTTAGAGGTGGAGTGAGTGTGTCCCAGTTTCTGCTGTGGCATTCTGATTTCTACCATAAAATCATCTGCATGGCTACAGTTCTGATGTGAGGCCTTAAACTCATTATCACTGATAAAACATTGATCAAGCACTAATTGTATACAGGGAACAGAGTAGGTTCTGGGATACACAGAAATATAAGACATGGCCCTGGTCATCAGAGAAAAGATTATCTTAGCTTTGGAATAAGGCTAAATACATACAAATACAACAAGATGACAAGTCTGAGGTCTCTCACAGTGGTCTGCCTTTGCATGTACCATTCTTCTTTGACATTCCCTACTGCACCCACCTGCACAGCTCGGGTGTTTCCCTAGACTCCTCAGCCCGGAATAGATTCCTCTCTGCTGGCTTCCTATAATATCCTGCATTTCTCTCTACCACAGGACTCAGCACACTGACTATACTTATCTCTCTCTCTGACCTGACTCTCAGCTTTGGGGGAAGAGGATGGGACTTCATTTTCCATCCTTGTACCTAGTTTGCGCCTGACACAAGCAGACACTTAATAGTTATTTGTTGAATAAAGAAAAATGGCCATTCTATTTTGTTGCTTCCAGCATATAAGCTCTAAGATCCCTTATGCTTGCCCCTTGAAGCATTGTATTCAGTGACAGTGGTCTCAATTTCATTGAGGCTGGATATGACTTCACTTAGTAGTGAAGGAAGTCACCTCACTGTTTCCCTCTTCTCCTAAAGGACCTAATGATAATATGAGCATGAACAACAGTGGGAACCTGTGGCTTATTTACTTCCTTTTTTTTTAAATTTACTTCCTTTTATTAGAATGATGGGGCCTGGCAAAGTCCACTGGGAACTTTCTGTCCACTCCTGGCAAAGTCTCTGCCTAGTTACCTGGTTGCTGGGCAGGTGAGGCTGGGAAAATCCAGTGGCTAGGCAACACTGAACACTCAGGAAAGGAAACCAGCCAGAAATATTTGTAGATTAGAAAGGCAAGGAAAACTTGATGGAAACAAACATTCAAAGTACCTTCCAGGCTTTCAATAATGTCAAAGGAGAAGAGCCTGGAACCAGCTGGAGGAAAAAGATAAGAAACACATTTATTTTCTGTGCCCAGACCACAACTGCCACCCCCACACCCTCATACCTTGTGTTTTACTGTTAGAAAACAATGGTCGCATTTCTCAGGCAAGCTGCATTGTTGCCAATCTCTTTCTATACTTGGGGAAACCGAGTCTAATATGTTAGCAAATGTTAGCAAATTCATTTGGTAGCAAACTTGGGATGTGCTGCTGTCCATGGTTCTGAGTTCCCACTGGGGCCCTGTGGCATCTGAGTCTGAGGTTTTTCTGCCCCCAGAGATGACCCAGCTGATGAATGAAAGGAAGAGGTTGGGCTGTGGACAAAAAGACTTCGGAGCTTGTCTGGATATTCAGGTCCACAGTGTATTATCTGAGATCTCTGGGGTCAGTTTTTAAGAATTCTAAATTTTCAGATTTTTAACAAGGTAATATGATGTGTCCACTGTATATTATGTAAAATCCTTAGTGAGGTCCAGGGCAGCACCACATAATCAAGCACACTGATATTTCCTCAGAAAAATGTGTGACTAGTCATCCCAAATGTGACCGATAAAGACATTAAATAGCTTCACAGCAACTCAAGATCTTCCTCCAAATGATTTTATTTGCATTAGACTTGTGAAAAAGCTTCTGGTCTTAGTGTGTTTTGGATTCAGAATTTTGGTTAGGGATTGTAGTCCCACAGTGGCATCAGCCTTTGGATTCCACCTTGGGTCAAATTGACCTGAAAAATTCCTATGGTTCATCAAACTTTCTAAGCTTGTAAATTTCCTGACTGGGGGGTCAGGCAGAGGATAGATGAAGAGTGAAATGAAACCAAGGAGAAGCAGCTTGAACCATCTAGTCCTTAAACCTCACCAAAGAATCACAGGGATAATTTTCTCTTTAGGAGAAATAGCTAATAACTCTTAAAGTATGTAGCTGGAAATCTTGGGAGTCACAGAGATAGCACACAGAATGGGAGGAGGGGGCCATTAAGTCCTATTTTTCTACCCACCAGCCTGACTATCCCTTGATTCTGGGCAAGCTCACATCTCCTACCACATAAGCACAAACACAGTTGGCATGTCTGTGATGGGGAAAGAAAGTTTTGTTATCAGGACATAATAATGGTTAATATACCTATGGACTGCCAACTACCTGCTAGGCTCTGTACCAACTATTTGACATGCATTAGCTCTCTTATCCTTAACACTATCCTGTGAGGCAGGATTGTCCCCATTTCACAGATGAGGAAAGATTAAATAGCCCAGCTAAAATCATAAGCTGGTAAATGGTGGAATCAAGGATTTGAACCCTGACCAGATTCTCATGTACCTGCACTGCTTTACCTCTCTTCCTTTGCGTTCATTGCCATGGGCATTGGCTTGAGTGTGAATAAGGGGCTTAAATTGCTGCTAGTATTGAATCAGGTTAGATTGTGGTGGGGTTTTAGTTAACTATGACATGAAATGACATATGTTTACAGTATATGTTTCAAATTTTAGTTTATTTTTTTAAAAGTTTTTATTTATTTATTCATGAGACACACACACACACACACACAGAGACAGAGGCAGAGACACAGGCAGAGGGAGAAGCAGGCTCCATGCAGGGAGCCCGACGTGGGACTCGATCCTAGGTCTCTAGGATCACACCCTGGGCTGAAGGCGGCGCTAAACCGCTGAGCTACTGGGGCTGCCCTATGTTTCAAATTTTTAAAAATTGTAGGAATGATAATTGCTTGAGATGCTTGGGTGGCTTGGTCGGTTGAGCATCCCACTCTTGATTTCAGCTTGAGTCATGATCTAGGGGTTGTGGGATGGAGCCCCAAGTCACACTCACGTGCTGATTTTGGAGCCTGCTTAAAATTCTCTCCCTCCCTCTCCCCCTACCCCTAACCCCCTCGCCTGCTCAAAAAAAAAAAAAAAAAGGTAATAATTGCTCATGTGGTGAAGGAGTAAAGTGTAGAAGACTTCTTTTTGCTTATGGTCTCCCCAGGGCCACTCCCAACAAATTATGGTTTACTCTGTATTCTTTTGGCAGTATTTATGTACTTTTCAGTACATATAGGACATCATACATAGTCTACCATGACATTTTTTTTGCCTTAGTAATACAACTTTCCATATCTGAACATACTGAATACCTGATGCTTATTATTATTATTTTAAGATTTTATTCATTTATTCATGAGAGACACAGAGAGAGAGAGAGGGAGAGGCAGAGACACAGGCAGAGGGAGAAGCAGGCTCTATACAGGGAGCCCAACCTGGGACTTGATCCCGGGTCTCCAGGATCACATCCTGGGCTGAAGGCGGCGCTAAACCACTGAGCCACCCAGGCTGCCCCTAAAGTAGTTTTTAAAATGAAATGATAGGGGATCCCTGGGTGGCTCAGTGGTTTAAGGCCTGCCTTTGGCCCAGGGCGTGATCCTGGGGTCTTGAGACCCACGTTGGGCTCCCTGCATGGGGCCTGCTTCTCCTTCTGCCTGTGTCTCTGCCTCTGTGTGTGTGTGTCTCATGAATAAATAAATAAAATATTAAAAAAAATGAATGAAATGATAGGGGCACTCGAGTGGCTCAGTCAGTTAAGAGTCTGCCTTCCACTCAGATCATGATCTCAGGGTCCTGGAATCGAGCCCCAGGTCGGGCTCCCTGCTCAGTGGGGACTCTGTTTCTTCCTCTCCCTCTGTAATCTCTCTCACTCTCTCTCAAATACATAAAAGAAAAGAAAATGAAATGATAAATGTACTAGGCAAACAGCAGTGGAAAGAATGAGTTTCTGATTACAAAACTTTAAAACATGTACCCAGGGCTGTTTGTTTGGGTTTTCGATGTTGTTGTTGTTTTTGTTGTTGTTGTTATTGTTGTTTTTTCTTTTTTAAAGATTTTATGTATTCATTTGAGAGAAAGGGTAAGAACAAGCAGGGAGAGGGGCAGAAGGAGAGGGAGAAGCAGGCTCTCTGCTGACCGGGGAGCCTGATGTGGGAGTCGATCTCAGGACCCTAATATCATGACCTGAGCTGAAGACAAACCAACTGAGCCACCCAGATGCCCCCATGGCTGTTTGGTTTTGAAGGAGCTTAGTATAGTGGTTAAGAGCCTAGACCTAGAGCATTTTGGATTGATTCAAGTGTCTGTTCCGCATAAACTCTGCAACTTTGGATATGTTACTTAATCTTTCTAAGCCTCAATTTCTTTATCTGTAGAGTGGGCTTAATCATGATACCTCTTTCATGGAATTGTATATGCTAGGCAAGAAATACACGTAATAGTTTTTTTTAAAAGATTTTATTTATTTATTCATAGAGACACACACACACACAGAGAGAGGCAGAGACACAGGCAGAGGGAGAAGCAGGCTCCATGCAGAGAGCCGGACGTGGGACTCGATCCAGGGTCTCCAGGATCATGCCCTGGGCTGCAGGCGGCGCTAAATCACTGCGCCACTGGGGCTGCCCACATAATAGGTTTAGTGTTTTAGTACATTCCCTGGGACAGAACAAGGTATGTATATAGCTCAAATCTGAAACAGCTACATTCCTACTGCTAGAGTAGATGTATAGGGATCTTCCTATATTTGCTTGTAGGATGGCCTCTAATTGATAGCACTGAATTCTCTTATCCCGGAAAGTGAGAATAGGTAGGTCCAGGGATCTCTTGCTCTCCTCTCCTCTTTCCCTTATCACAAAATGACCATAGTAAAAAAAAACTTTGAAGATCACCGCTCTTGTCAGATTGAACCCTGGACCTTGGACACTTAAGCTCTTGCCCTGGGGAAAGGAGGCAGGATGGATATGTGCAATTCAGCATATAAAGCACTGACTTTGGAGTTCAAACTTCTACCCTTAAATCTGCCACCACCTTGCTATGTGACTTTGGACAGATGGCTTCTCCTCACCAGAGAGCTTTTTTTTCTTTTTTCTTTCTTTCAAGGTTTTTTTAAAAATTTACTTATTTATTTGAAAGAGAGAAAGCATGTGTGTGTGGGGGCACGGGAAGGGCAGACAGAGAGGCCAAGGATCTAAAGCAGACTCCCAACAGAGTCCCACTTGGGGCATGGGGCTCCACATGGGGCAAGGGGCTCCATCTCACGACCCTGAGATCACGAGCTGAGCCAAAACCAAGAGTCGGACACTCAACCAACTGAGCCACCTAGGTGCCCCTCCCCAGAGGATTTCTAAATCCCATCCAGCTTTAGGATTCTAGGATCCTGTTCTGATTTCCAGGATTCTGGTTTTTGATTTCCAGGATCCAGATATGGCTACAGGGAACTGATGTTCTTAGAAAGCTGCTGGCTAGTCTGGCTTTGGTGGTTGGTCTGCTTGGAAAGCAGAGTGCTGTTTAATTATTAAAGGTTCTAGAATCAGAAAAGCAGGTTCAAATTTTGACTCAGCCACTTCTTAACTGAGCATATTATTTAACCTATCTGAGCCTCGACTTCCTTATTATGTAAATATGGGGTTAATAATAGTACTTATCTTAAAATAATACTTATGCTTTTTGATCCTTTATTCTGCAAATATTTGTTGAGTGTTCACTGTGAGCCAGACGCTGTGCTAGGCACGAGAATACAATCATGAGAAATAACAGATGGAACTTACAGTCTAACATGGAACACAATGACACAGTAACTACACTAAGAAATATAAAATCACAGCTGTGACAAGTGTGGCTAAGATTTGCAAAATGGTGTTATAAGAACCTATAACAGAGGGACCTGTTGTGATAATGAATTTCAGGTAAGGTTTTCCTGGGAAGATGATATTTGCACTGAGCATTTAAGAGTGAAGATAGATAACTAGATAAGAGGGGAAACAGGGTGTGCAAATGTCCTTTAGTGGCAGATAATAAAGGAGAAGCCCAGTGAGGCTGGAGGGAAGAGAATAAAAGGCAACCAGGGACCAAGTGAGGATGGAAAGATAAGCATCTCACTAAGTTTTGTTTTAATCCTAAAATTAGTAGGAGATCATTCAGAGTTTAAGTAGGGTACTACTATTCATGTTTGTTTTTAGAAGAAATCTCTGAGAACAGATTTAAGGGAAGGTGGTAAAATGAGTTTAGGTGCATCAGATATGAGGCCACTACTGTGATCTAGGTGAAATAATATGGTAGCTTAAAATGGGTGGGAGTAGAGGAAGTTAGAGAGAAGTGAACTGATTAGAGAGCTATTTAGGAGAGAAAATAAAACAGGATTTGGTAATAGATTAGATGGTGTGGAGTAGGGGCTAGTGAGGGAGAGGACTTAGTCATGAGTGATGCCCAGGTTTCTAGTTTGAGCAATTGGACAGCTAATGGTGCCATTCTCCAGGAGAATGAAACAGGTGTAGGGGAATGAGCCTGAGTGAGTTTGCACCTGTTGGTTCGTGGTGCCCTTGAGACATTCAAGTTGAGTTGTCCTGCAGACAACTGGATATGTGGGTCTGAATTGGAAACAAAAATTTGGGGAAAATAAGCAGAAACTACAGTTGAAGCTGTGCACATGAATGAGATGTTCCAGGAATCAAGTATAGTATAAGGAGAGAGCCTCGCAAACTCAAGGAAACCCAGCATTTAATTGCTGGTTAAGAAGAATGAACCTGAAAAGGTGAAAAGGGGGCAGGAGAAGTGAAACCAATGCTAGAAATTGAAGGTCACAGTGAAGTGAATGATTCATGAAAGAGGAGTGCTCAGCTATATGGAAAGACGATGAAAGGTTAAGTAAAATGAGGACTGAAGACCTTCATTGCATTTAACAACACAGAAATCACTGGTGACCTTAGCCAGAGCTGTAGATATAGAGTGATAAGGTGAAAGCCAATGTTGAGAAGAGAGTAGGAAGTGAGGAAATGATAATAGGGAATATAGAATAGTGTTTCATAACTGTGGAAGGGAATAAAAAGATTGAGTAATAAGTACCCTGATTCTTGAAAGTTGTGAATTATATGATGTGTATAAAATGCTTAGGGCAGTGCTTCAGCCAGAGGAAACTGGGACTGAGGGTGTTTGCCTTGGAGAAAAAGATGTGACTTCTTTGAAAGACCTGGGTATTTTGCTTTAGTGCTTCTACATAAAATCAGTGAAACTTATGTTCTAGAACTACAATATGGACTCAATTTTTTTGAAGGGGAGACCTGGAGGACAGCTGGGAAGGGAAGAGATTAAAACTACTTCCTTCCTTCTTTTTTTTTTTTAAGATTTTATTTATTTATTTTAGAGAGAGAAAGAGAGAATGAGCAGTGGGAGGGGCAGAGGGAGAGGGAGAAGCAGACTCCCCTCTAAGCATGGAGCCTGAAATGCGGTCAATCCCAGGACGCTGAGATCATTACCTGAGCTGAATTCAGATGCCTAACCAAATGACCCACCCTAAAGCTACTTTCTTTAGGAATCATATGGTCCCAGGGTCAGGGGCAGGCAGAGTCAGTAACTGTGGTTAGGGGTGAGGAAGGATGATTTCCCTATAAAGGTCCAAACCTTCAGGCATCTCTCCTTTAGCACATCTCAGTCAAAATCCATGAAGCTTTCATCAGCTACTTCAATTCATTGACTTCTTTGAACTCCTATAGCACTTATGGGCTTATATAATTTATCAGTTGCTTACTGAGGCTCTAATAAATCAGATAATATAAAATTTATTAGAAGGAATTTATTTTATACATTCATTTTTTACTTATTTTAAAATCAGCAAATGAGAAAAATGTGGCTATTCTAATAATGGAAAGAAAAGAAAGAAAGAAAGAAAGAAAGAAAGAAAGAAAGAAAGAAAGAAAGAAAGGAGGAAGAAAGAAAGAAAGAAGGGAGGGAAGGGAGACAAGGAGGGCATGAGGAAGGAAAGAAACCAGGAGTTCTCTTGGCCTCAGAAACCAACCTCTTGAGATCCCTGGGTGGCTCAGCAGTTGAGCACCTGCCTTCAGCTCAGGGCGTGATCCTGGAGTCCCTGGATTGAGTCCCACATCGGGCTCCCTGCATGGAGCCTGCTTCTCCCTCTGCCTGTGTCTCTGCTTCTTTCTCTGTGTCTCTCATGAATAAATAAATAAAATTTTAAAAAGCCAACCTCTTTCTTTATTTTATTTTGACTAGAAAAGAACTCTCAAATCCTAATTCATCTGGTAGTTGCAGGTTATAACAGTTTTACCTTTCAATATCAGGATATTCTTTAATTAATCAAAGAGGAAAGAAGGAGTGTTTGGGTGGCTTAGTTGGTTAGGCATCTGACTCTTGATCTCAGCTCAGGTCTTGACCTTAAGGTTGTGAGTTTGGACCCTGTGTTGGGCTCCACATTGGATATGGAGCCTGCTTAAAAAGTGGGGAGGGGGAAGGGGAAAGAAGAACATTTATTCTAAGGTCTGCATAAGCTAGTCCTGAGAACAAGTTGGCTTGTAGGGTACGTGTGTGTGTGTGTTGTGTGTGTGTGTGTATGTCTGTGTGCAAATACATATATTGACTTAAACTATTTTATGAAAACTATTATCTGCTTCAATATATTTCTTTATTTATACCTTAAAACAATCCTATAAAGTAATTATTATCAACTCCATTTAATGTACAAGAAATTAAGGCATGGAGAGATTTCATTTCTGGAAACATGGAAAGTCTAGATACACTAAAAAAGCCCTTTCACTGAAGACAACTAAAATAATTTAAGGCATCAGTGATTTGGCAAGAAAGTAAGGAATCTACAGAGTAAAAGAAGGAACTCAAATAATTAAGCAGACTACTAAAGCTGGCTATCATTCTGAGGATGTCTCCTTATCTTAGTAAACTTAAATTTGAGATTTTACAGACTTCCAGGACTCAGGAGACAGAGCCTAAGTGTCCCAAGTTTCTTGTGTGCTTTGAGAAGAGGGTGAAAATATTAATTTAATTTATATTTCATTCATTTAAGCATGTAGAATTTTTCTAAGATATCAGAAGAATGATAGAGAACATATCCTCCAAACTAGTACCAGAAACAAATGAAGTGAAGAAAATTCAAATAATGCAAAAAAAGTCAAGAAAATGGGGAGCAGATAGAAAGGATAAGACAAATGGAGTGTACAAAATACAATGCAGGGATCCCTGGGTGGCGCAGCGGTTTGGCACCTGCCTTTGGCCCAGGGCGCGATCCTGGAGACCTAGGATCGAATCCCATGTTGGGCTGCCGGTGCATGGAGCCTGCTTCTCTCTCTGCCTCTCTCTCTGTGACTATCATAAATAAAAATTAAAAAAAAAAACAAAAACAAAAAACAAAATGCAATGCAGAAATTGATTCAAATATTGTTTATTGCAATTACAATAAATATAAATAGATTAAATGCCGCAGTAAAGGATTCTCAAACAAGATTAAAAAAACAGGGATCCCTGGGTGGTGCAGCGGTTTGGCGCCTGCCTTTGGCCCGGGGCGCGGTCCTGGAGACCCGGGATCGAGTCCCACGTCGGGCTCCCGGTGCATGGAGCCTGCTTCTCCCTCTGCCTGTGTCTCTGCCTCTCACTCCTCTCTCTCTGTGTGACTATCATAAATAAATAAAAAATTTAAAAAAAAACAAAAACAAACCCCACTATATGCTATTTATAAAGATTTTTATTTTATTTACTTTTTAAAGATTTTATTTATTTATTCATGAGAGACAGAGAGAGAGAGAGGCAGAGGCACAGGCAGTGGGAGAAGATCCACCCAGGGATCCCAGAATTTATTTTATTTCTTAAAAGATTTTATTTATTCATTTGAGAGAGAGAGAGAGAGAGAGAGAGAGAGAGAGAGAGAGATGGACAACAAGCAGGATTGGAGAGAGGGAAAGGAAGAAACAGGCTCCCCACTGAGCAGAGAGCCAACTCAGGCCTATCCTAGGACCCTGGGATCATGACCTGAGCTGAAGGCAGATGCTTAACTGACTGAGCCACCCAAGCACCCTTATAAAGATTTTATTTTTAAGTAATCAGTACACCCAACGTGTAGCTCAAACTCACAACCCTGAGATCAAGAGTTGCATGCTCCACTGACTGAGCCAGCCAGGCACCCCACAGCTATATGCTATTTTTTTTTTTTTTTTTTTGCTATATGCTATTTAAAAGAGACTAAAAGAGACACAGGGCAGCCTGGGTTGCTCAGCGGTTTAGCACCATCTTCAGCCCAGGGGCTGATCCTGAAGACCTGGGATTGAGTCCCAAGTCAGGTTCCCTGCATGGTGCCTGCTTCTCCCTCTGCTTGTGTCTCTGCCTCTCTCTCTCTTTCTCTCTCTCTCTCTGTGTCTCTCATGAATAAATAAATAAAATCTTTAAAAAATTATTTATTTGAGAAAGAGTGGTGGGAGGAGCAGAGAGAAAAGGAAAGGATCTCAAGTAGACTCCTCACTGAGTGTGGAGCCTGATTTGGGGCTCAATCTCAGAACCCTAAGATCATGACATGAGTTAACATCAAAAGTCAGGGCAGCCCCAGTGGCTTAGTGGTTTAGCGCCGCCTTAAGCCCTGGGTGTGATCCTGGAGACCCAGGATCAAGTCCCACATCGGGCTCCCTGCATGGAGCCCGCTTCTCCCTCTGCCTGTGTCTCTGCCTCTCTCTCTCTCTCATTCTCTGTGTCTCTCATGAATAAATAAGTAAATAAAATCTTTAAAAAAATAAAATAAAATAAAATAAAATAAAATAAAATAAAATAAAATAAAAAGTCAGGGGATGCCTGGGTGGCTCAGTGGTTGAGCATCTGTATTTGGCTCAGGGTGTGATCCTGGAGTCCTGGGATGAAGTCCCACATCAGGCTCCCTATGGGGAGCCTGCTTCTCCCTCTGTGTCTCTGCCTCTCTCTGTCTCTCATGAATAAATAAATAAAATCTTAAAAATAAATAAATAAATAAATAAATAAATAAATAAATAAATAAATAAATAATAGGGCAGCCCGGGTGGCTCAGCAGTTTAGCGCAGCCTTCAGCCCCGGGTGTGGTCCTGGAGACCCGGGATCGAGTCCCACATCAGGCTACTTGCATGGAGCCTGCTTCTCCCTCTGCCTGTGTCTCTGTCTCTGTCTCTCTCTCTCATAAATAAATAAGTAAAATCTTTTAAATAAATAAATAAATAAATAAATAAATAAATAAATAAATAAATAAATAAATTTTAACAAGTCAAATCCAACAATACATACACAGGATGATACATGATGACCAAGTAGAGTTTATCCTAGGAATGCAAAGTTGATTTAACTTTCAAGAATCAGTCATTGCAATTCATCATATTAAATCATATTAATAAGCTGATAAAGAAAACCCATAAAATTTTTTTAAAGATTTTATTTATTTATTCATGAGAGACACAGAGAGAGAGAGAGGCAGAGACACAGGCAGAGGGAAGCAGGCTCTATACAGGGAGCCCGACGTGGGACCCGATCTGGGGTCTCCAGGATCACACCCTGGGCTGAAGGCGGTGCCAAACCTCTGCCCCATGCGGGCTGCCCCCCATAAGATTTTCTTAATCATTGCAGAAAAATCATTGAACAAAATCTAGTACTCATTCCCAAGGAAAACTCTCAACAAAGTGGGAATAGAAGGGAACTCCCCCAATCTGGGAAGAAAAAGCATCTAAGAAAAATCTATAGAAACATCAGACTTAATAGTAAAAAGACTGAATGTGTTTCCCCAAAGATCAGGAATAAGAAAAAGTTTCTCTTGTTATCACTCCTATTCAACATTGTATTAAGGTTCTAGTCAGTGCAATAAGGCAAGAAAAAGAAATAAAAAGATGTAAAGATGTAAAAATGTCTTAATTTACAGGCAACATGACTGAAAAAAATCTGATGGAAACTACAAAAAGGTACATTCAAATCATCTTACCAAGCTCATATTTATAATACATATACAAATACTCATATATATATAGATACATATACATATATAAGATCAGTATACAAAGATCAATTATATTTCTATATCCCACCAATTAATAAGCAGAAACTGAAATAAAAAAGCCTTTTACAATAGCATCATAAATATGAAGTTCTGATGGGTAAATCTGACAGAAAATGTGAAAGACTTGTACACTGTAAAATACAGTATGTTACCGAGGAGAAGACCTAAATAAATGAAAAGTTATGCTTTCTTTTTTTTTTTAAAGATTTTATTTATTTATTCATGAGATACAGAGAGAGAGAGAGAGACAGAGAGACAGAGACAGAGACACAGGCAGAGGGAGAAGCAGGCTCCATGCAGGGAGCCTGATGTGGGGCTCAATCCCAGGTCTCCAGGATCACACCCTGGGCTGAAGGCGGTGCTAAACCGCTGAGCCACCTGGGCTGCCCTGTTATGCTTTCTTCATGGGCCAGAAGACTCATTGTTTTGATGTTAATTCTCCCCTAAATAGATCTATGGATTTACTGGGATTCTAATGAAAATCCAGTCTAGGGATCCCTGGGTGGCGCAGCGGTTTGGCGCCTGCCTTTGGCCCAGGGCGTGATCCTGGAGACCCGGGATCGAATCCCGCATCGGGCTCCCGGTGCATGGAGCCTGCTTCTCCCTCTGCCTGTGTCTCTGCCTCTCTCTCTCTCTCTCTCTCTGTGACTATCATAAATAAATAAAAATTAAAAAAAAAAAAAAAAAAGAAAATCCAGTCTGGTCTTTTGGTGAAAACTGGCAAGCTGATTCTAAAATTCATATAGAGAGGCAGCCCCGGTGGCGCAGCGGTTTAGCGCCGCCTGCAGCCCAGGGTATGATCCTGGGGACCCCGGATCGAGTCCCACATCAGGCTCCCTGCATGGTGCCTGCTTCTCCCTCCGCCTGTGTCTCTGCCTCTCTCTCTCTAGCTGTGTCTCTATGAATGAATAAATAAAATCTTTAAGAAAAAAAAAATAAAATTCATATAGAAATACAAAAGATCTGGGGTGCCTGGGTAGCTACGTGGGTTAAGCGTTTGCCTTTGGCTGGATCATGATCCAGGTCCTGGAATGCGTTTGCCTTTGGCTGGATCATGATCCCAAGGTCCTGGAATTGAGCCCCATATGGGGTTCCCTGCTTGGTGGGGAGCCTGCTTTTCCCTCTCCTTCCCCTTCTCTCTCTCCCTCTGCTTGCAGTTCCCCCTGCTTGTGCTCTATCAAATAAATAAATAAAATCTTAAAATAAATAAATAAATAAAATCTTAAAAAACGAACTATACTCAATAATAAGAAAACAAAGCACTCAAAAAAATGGGCAAGATTACTTATTTATTTATTTATTTATTTATTTATTTATTTATTTATTTATATTTATGAAAGTCACACACACAGAGAGAGAGAGAGAGAGGCAGAAGCAGGCTCCATGCACCGGGAGCCCGATGTGGGATTTGATCCCAGGTCTCCAGGATCGTGCCCTGGGCCAAAGGCAGGCACTAAACCGCTGCGCCACCAGGGATCCCTGGGCAAAATATTTTAATGGCAACTTTACCAAAGAAGGTATGAGATAGCAAGTAAGTACATGAAAAGATACTCAACATCATTAGACATTAGGGAAGTACAAATTAATACCACAGTGAGTTACCACTATACTCCCATTAGAATAGCTGAGAATGGGGGATCCCTGGGTGGCGCAGTGGTTTGGTGCCTGCTTTTGGCCCAGGGTGCGATCCTGGAGACCCGGGATCGAATCCCACGTCGGGCTCCCGGTGCATGGAGCCTGCTTCTCCCTCTGCCTGTGTCTCTGCCTCTCTCTCTCTCTCTCTGTGTGACTATCATAAATAAATAAAGAAAAAAATATTAAAAAAAAAGAATGGCTGAGAATGACTATAGCAAATGTTGATGATGTGGGTGAACTGGAACTTCATACTCTGTTGGTGGTTTATAAAATGGTACAACCACTTTGGAAAACAATTCGGCCATTGCTTGAAAGTTAAAACATATACACCTACCATATAGTAGTACTAGCTATTTCACTTCTAGATATTTGCCCATGAGAAAAGAAAGAGTAAGTCCACACAAAGATTTGTACATTAATGTTCAAATAAGCTTTATTTGTAATAGCCTTGAATCAGAAACAACCCCAAATCTATCAACTGATGAATGGATGAATAAAATGGGCCATATCCATACCATGGAATACTAGCCAGCAATAACATGTGGAATGAAGTATTGATACACATAACATGGATGGATATCAAAATAATTATGGTTACTGAAAGAGCCAGCTCCCTCTTCCCTCCCCGTAAAAAGTGTATACTGTATTACTCCCTTTACATAAAACTCTAGAGAATGCAAACTAACATTGTGACAGAAAGCAGATCAGTTGTTGCCTGAGTGGGGAGAAATGGAAAGGGGGAAGAACAGAAAGGAGGGTTTACCAAGAGATAGGAGGAAACTTTTAGGAGTAGGGGGTGTATGGGACGCCTGGGTGGCTCAGCAGTTGAGCATCTCCTGGAATCTGGAGCTCCTTGCATGGAGCCTGCTTCTCCCTCTGCCTATGTCTCTGCCTCTCTGTCTGTGTGTGTCTCTCATGAATAAATAAGTCTCATGAATAAATAAATAAAATCTTAAAAAAAAAGGAGTAGTGGGTGTGTTCATTATTTGAATATGGTGATAGTTTCAAGGGTATATATCAAATATATTTATAATACATATAAAATCAAATTGTACATTTAAATATAAGCAGTTTAGGGACTCCTGGGTGGCTCAGTCAGTTAAGCATCTGCCTTCAGCTCAGGTCATGATCCCAGGGTCCTGGGATAGAGCTTACATCAGGTCCCCTGCTCAGCAGGGAGCCTGCTTCTCCCTCTCCCCCTGCCTGCCGCTCCCCCTGCTTGTGCTCTCTCTCCCTCTCTCCATGTTAAAGAAATAAATAAAATCTTAAAAATATATATATACGCAGTTTATTGTATGCCAATTATATTTATTTAATTTTTTATTTATTTATGATAGTCACAGAGAGAGAGAGAGAGAGAGAGAGGCAGAGACATAAGCAGACTCCATGCACTGGGAGCCCGACGTGGGATTCGATCCCGGGTCTCCAGGATGGCACCCTGGGCCAAAGGCAGGCGCTAAACCGCTGTGCCACCCAGGGATCCCTGTCAATTATATTTCAATAAAGCTGTTTAAAAAAAGAAATGCCTGGGACCATGACTTGTGAGATGGAGTCCCAGGTGGGGCTTGCGCTGGGTGTGGAACCTGTTTAAGATTCTCTCTCTCTCCCTCTTAAGAAAAATGTTGGAATAGTTTAATAAAAATGCAAAGAAAGAAGGAAATAGCAAATAAGTTAATGAAATAAAATAAGTAACTTATCCAAGGTCACACAGATAATGGCAGAACTGGTTCAAATTCAGATATCTGACTCCAAAACCTGTGGTCCAAACATGAGTAAAACATCGTCATTGTTTTCCAAATTTCAATCATGAGGTACCACTTACTGTTGTTTACTTAGTATTTTTCTTTATATTGACTCACTTTTTTGTGAGTGCAATGAATGTTCCCAGAAGCTTTATTCATAACAGCCAGAAAAAAAAATAGAACCCTCCCCCCAAAACCCAAATATCCCTTACTTAGTGATCAAGTAAGCTAATTGTGGCACATCCGTACCATCAGTAACAAATCAGGATGAACTACTGATATACACAACTTCATGGATGAATTTTAATAGCACTATCCTGTGAAAAAGGCTATATACTGTATGATTCCATATGATGATGTGGAAAAGTTAAAACTTTAGTGATAGGAAGCAGAGCAGTGGTGGCCAGGGGCAGGCAGGAGGGGAAGGAGTGGCCTCCAAAGGAGCACAGGGGAACTTTGTGGGGGTGATAGAGGTGTTCCATGACTTGATTGTGGTGGTGGTTACATGACTGAACATATTAACCAAAATCTGCCAAATTGCCTACCTAGTAAGGGTGGATTTTCCTGAACACAAATCGCGCAGTCCTGAGACTAACAGCTTGAAAACGCAGAGACTCCTCTTCCTCCCACGAGCCTCCCCTCTGGTACAATCAGTCACCAAGCCCTTCTGGGGGCTGTTTCTGGTTTCCAGTGCACCTGTGCACCACACATGTCACATCCCCCACTTCTGCGCCTTCTCATGGTCACTCTCCTGCCTGTTCATCGCCTGGATAGCTTATTTACCCTTCAGGCTTCCAGCTAACTCCTCACTTCCCAAAGGGACCTGTTTTCCCCTTCTCTAATTAAAATTTGTTATCCTGGGGATGCCTGTGTGGCTCAGCGGTTGAGCATCTGCCTTTGGCTCAGGGCGTGATCCTGGGGTCCTGGATCAAGTCCCACACTGGGGTCCCTATGGGGAGCCTGCTTCTCTCTCTGCCTGTGTCTCTGTCTCTCATGAATAAATAAATAAATTTAAAAAAAATTGTTACCCTGTTTTACATGCTCTTCCTTGTTTGGTGGAAAATAAGCTACATGAAGACATAATCAGCACTTGGTTTGTTTCATGAATTGATAAACATGGGGAGGATGCCCACATTTCCTCTATAGTTCTGTACCACACAAATTTATTTTTTCACAAGCATGACTACTTTTCTCATTTTCATGCATTTTTAAACTACTTGTTAAGAATTGAAATGATTTAGGGTGCCTGGGTGGCTCAGTTGGCTAAATGTCTGCCTTCAACTTGGATCATGATCTCAGGGTTCTGGGACTGAGACCCACATTCAGGCTCTCTGCTCAGCAGGGAGCTTCTCCCTCTCCCTTTGCTATTCTGTCAAATAAATAAACAAAATCTTTTTTTTAAAATTTTTTTTATTTATTTATGATAGTCACACACACACACACAGAGAGGCAGAGACATAGGCAGAGGGAGAAGCAGGCTCCATGCCTGGAGCCCGACGTGGGATTCGATCCCGAATCTCCAGGATCATGCCCTGGGCCAAAGGCAGGCGCCAAACCGCTGCGCCACCCAGGGATCCCAATAAACAAAATCTTAAAAAAAAAAAAAAAAAGGAATTGAGGGGCACCTGAGTGGCTCTGTGATTGAGCGTCTGCCTTGGGCTCAGGCCATGATCCCAGGGTCCCAAGGAGTCCCACATGAGGCTCCCCACAGGGAGCCTACTTCTCCCTATGTCTCTGCTTTTCTCTGTGTGTCTCTCATGAATAAATAAATAAAATCTTAAAAAAAAAGAATTGAAATGATTTGAAGGTATATAGAGTACAAGGTAAAAGTCATACACGCACAGATTTTTATTTTTATTATTTTTATTTTTTTAAAGATTTATTTATTTATTCATTCATGATAGAGAGAGAGAGAGAGAGAGAGAGAGAGAGGCAGAGACACAGGCAGAAGGAGAAATAGGCTCCATGCAGGGAGCCCGATACGGGACTTGATCCGGGACTCCAGGATTTCGCCCCTGGCCAAAGGCAGGCGCCAAACCGCTGAGCCACCCTGGGATCCCCACGCACAGATTTTTAAAAGTAAAAATAAGGTACTGCCTTTCCCTACCGGTTCATAGAAATCTTATTCTGTTAAATAGGCATGTAATATTCCAGAGCATAGTTATATCACTTTATTTTATTATTTTCTTTTAGTTAACATCCAGGGTAATACTAGTTTCAGGTGTACAATATAGTGATTCAACACTTCCATACATCACCCGGTGCTCATCACCTATTTAACCCATCCCCCCTGCCCCTCCCTTCTGGTAACCATCAGTTTGGTCTCTATAGTTTAGAGTCTGTTTCTTGGTTTACCTCTCTTTCTCTCTTTCCCTCTGCTCATTTGTTTTGCTTCTTAAATTCCACATACGAGTGAAATCATACAGTATTTGCTTTTCTCTGGCTTATTTCGCTTGGCATAATACTCTCTGGCTCCATCTGTGTTGTTGCAAATGGCAAGATTCTATTCCTTTTTATGGCTGAGTAATATTCCATCATATATATACACCATATCTTCTTTATCAATTCATTAGTCAATGTACACTTGGGCTGTTTCCATAATTTGGCTATTGTTGATAATGCTGCCATAAACATCAGGGTGCATGTATCCCTCTGAATTAATATTTTTATATTCTTTGGATAAATACCTAGCTTTCTGGATAGTAGAGTTCTTTTTTTTATTATTATTATTTTTTATGAGAGTCACAGAGAGAGAGAGAAAGAGGGGCAAAGACACAGGCAGAGGGAGAAGCAGGCTCCATGCACCGGGAGCCCGACGTGGGAATCGATCCCGGGTCTCCAGGATCGCGCCCTGGGCCAAAGGCAGGCGCCAAACCGCTGCGCCACCCAGGGATCCCTGGATAGTAGAGTTCTATTTTAAACTTTATGAGGAAACTCCATACTGCTTTCCAGAGTGGATACACCAGTTTACATTCCCACCAAGAGTGCAAGAGGGTTCTCCTTTCTCCACATCCTCACCAACACCTGTTGTTTCTTGTGTTGACTTTAGTCATTTCAACAGATGTGAGGTGCTATCTCACTGTAGTTTTATAAATTGGCTCACTTTTTATTTTTTAGATTTGATTTATTTGCGAGAGAGAGAGCACACAAGAGTGAGCGGGGGAGGGTCAGAGGGAGAGGGAGAAGCAGGCTCCCCACTGAGCAGGGAGCCTAATGTGGGGCTTGATCCCAGGACCCTGAGATCATGACCTGAACTGAAGGCAGACACTTAACTGACTGAACCATCCAGGTGCTCCCACATTGACTCACTTCTAGAACTTAGACATACCCTAGGCAATAATAGCTGGGAAATTAAGATTTTGATAAGCATTTAGAATTTTCCAAATATACATTAAAATAAACACATAGCAACCTAAAGGGGGAAAAAAATCACCTACTGTGATAGTTGTATGTGTCAATATGGCTAGGCTCTAGTACTTCATTACTTATTCAAATACCAACTTCGGCATTGCTGTGAAACTATTTTATAAATGTGGTTAACATCTAGAGTCACCTGACTTTAAATAAAGGAGATTATCCTTCATAATGTGGGTGGGCTTTATTCAATCAGTAGGAAGGCCTTAAAGGGAAAACTGAGGTTTCCCTGAGGAAGAAGAAATTTTATCTCAAGACTACAGCATCAGATCCTGCCTGAGACTTTCCAGCTTGTGAATCTTTCTTACAGATTTCGGACTTGCCAGCTCCCACAACTGCATGAGCCAATTTTTAAAAATAAGTGTTAGTCTATATGTATCCTCCTGTTCTATTTCCCTAGAGGACCCTGACTGCTACACTCATATATTAGCCATTTCTTCCTCTCCTGTTCTTAAAGTAGAGTGAGAAGGAAACAAGTGTTTGGGGAAGATGGGAATGAGAGGTGGTGGGTCAAGTGGGGCCAAATGAAGAATGATCCCTTGGTGATAAGAGGAATGCAAATGCAGGAAGCAGAGTGGGCAAGCCTCTCTATCTCTTTGAGACTCATCTATCAACGTGGAGGGGTGGGTACAAGAAAGGAAAGCAAAGCAGTCCCCACAAGGTAGATCATTTCTAGAATCAGAGCCTAAGAGTGATCCAGGGCCATTGGAGGTCATCTCCCCCTAGTTCACTCCCTCTTTAATTGGTTGAAACCTAACAGACTGGTGGTTGCCAGAGGGGAGAGAGGTGGAGGGATGGATCTAGTAGGTTTAGTAGGTGAAGGGGATTAAGAGGTACAATCTTGCAGTCATTTTTTTTTAAGATTTTATTTATTTATTCATGAGAGACACGGAGAGAGGCAGAGACATAGGCAGAGGGAGAAGCAGTTTCCTTACAAGGAGCCTAATGTGGGACTCAGTTCCAGGACACCGGGATCAGGATCTGAGCCAAAGGCAGATGCTCAACCACTGAGCCACCCAGGTGCCCCCCAATCTTCCAGTTATAAATAAATAAGACATAGGGATGTAATGTACAGAAGGGAATACAGTCAATAATATTGTCACAACAACTGGGACGCCTGGGTGGCTCAGCGGTTGAGTGTCTGCCTTTGGCTATGGTGTGATCCTGGAGTCCCAGGATCGAGTCCCACATCGGGCTCCCTGCAAGGAGCCTGTCTCTCCCTCTGCCCGTGTCTCTGCCTCTCCCTCTCTCTCTCTCTCTCTCTCATGAATAAATAAATAAAATCTTTTTTTTTAATTTATTTATGATAGTTGCAGAGAGAGAGAGAGAGGCAGAGGGAGAAGCAGGCTCCATGCACCGGGAGCCCGACGTGGGATTCGATCCCGAGTCTCCAGGATCGCGCCCTGGGCCAAAGTCAGGCGCTAAACCGCTGTGCCACCCAGGGATCCCTAAATAAAATATTTTAAAAAAATACTGTAAAAACTAACAGTTACAGATAGTAACTAGACTTGTCTTGGGGATAGTTTTGTAATGTATAGAGAGATGTCAAATCACTATGTTGTATATCTGAAACTAATACAATATTGTATGCCAATTATTCTTCAGTAAAAATAAATAGATGAAGCCTGAGTGACAAAGTTACCTGCCCAAGGACCCACAGCAAGTGAGGGGCAGAGCTACCTGAGTCCCAGTATAGCTGTGAATCAATCTCCCCTGCTCTCCAGTTAGGAATATTAGAGCTGTCTGTGGGGACACACTCTCACCCAGTCTTGTGGTCCCTAGGGATGACCATATCAGGGAATGAGAGATACAAAGGATCCATCTGTCCCCTACATCCTCTCTTAGTCCTGGCTGCACATCAGAATTTGCTGGGGAGCTTTTTCAAAATTCCACTATCTGAGGCCTACCCTAGACCAATCCTGTCAGGATCTCTGGGGGACAGGGCCTGAGCATCAGTATTGGCTGAAATATCCCCTAGATGATTCTAATGTGCAGCTGGGCTCAGAACTACTGGCTAGACAGAGCACAGGGATTGCCCAACTGCTGCTTCACGTCACATTGTCCCTTCACACCGGACTCCCCCCATCCCCACTCAGGGGCCTTCTGTTCTTGTTATTCTTCATGCTTTGCCTAGGATGAAAGAACCAGGGAGGAGGCTAGCCTGGCCAAGAACACCTGCACTGTGTCTGCACTAGCCCCGGAGTCTGGCACACCTGCCCCAGCTCAATGCCTTCCCATCTGGAGCTGCTGCCTCACTGAGGCAGAACATGCTAGTGCCCTCTCTTGCCTCCAGTTGGACTTGGCCTCTAAGACTTCCTGCCTCTTCAGCCTCGCATTCCCCCTCTACACTTCCAGCCTCCAACCCCCTTTCTTTCTCAGTCTTTCTTTACCAGAAATTCTGAGCTTTTTTCCTGGTTCCTTTCCTGCGTGTAGTCTTCCCTTCTGCATCAGTGGCTGACCTGAGTCTCTCTAGGGTGCTTTCTCTTGGGAGGGGGATGCCACTCCTCCCAGCCTCCCCAACCCCAGCAGGGAGTAGCTGCCCACATGGCCATCACATTGACTTCAGATGGCAAGCGGGTAGGCGTGACCATTGTTCACCTGACCCTACAGCCTGTGTCCCCTCTCTTCTTCCTTCTCTGTTCTGCCTGAGAAAATTTCTGAAAACTGCAGGAAGAGCCACACGAAAGCCTGCTGCAGTGTTTTCACAGTATTTCAGAATCCTTTCTTAAGGGCCCACCATGTGCCAGGCACTCAGTTTGCAAAGATCAATAAAGCAGGCCTCTCCCTCAAGGAATTTATAGTCAAGGAAAAGGTAAAATGTTTTATGGAATAGGGGAGAAAGGAGGGTGAGAGTGTGGTGTGTGAAAGGAAATTTTGGTACGACTTATGTGCCAGGCAAATGCCATCTTTTTTTTTTAAAGTAGGCTCTGTGCCCAGCGTGAGGCTTGAACTCACAACCCTGAGATCAAGAGTTGCACGCTCTACCGATTGAGCCAGGAAGTGCCCTGCAAATGCTGTCTTCTTAATGATCACAAAATTCCATTGCAGAAGATATCATTTCCCCTGTTATATAGATGAGGAAATTGCAGTAAACAAGGTTCAATAACTTGCCAAGATTATACAGCTGTGAAAGGACAAGATCAGGATTTGGGACAAGATCATCAGACTTTAGTTCCAGTGCTTTCTAGAAGTCTGATGGTTATGCCCTATCTGACCCAGGACTCTTCACCAGAGAGTCATGAGAACAACAGAAACCCCAGAATTAGAGGCTTGGCTTCTCATCCTGGCTCTGCAGCTAACCTGTTGTGTGACACTGGACAATCACATCCTGTCTTTGAGCCTTGGGTTTCTTACATATAAAGCGAGGGAGGAAGACTAGGTAATTTAGAAGATCCTTTTCAACTCGTTGCTTTTCTTGATTCTATTTCCTTTCCTTAGTCAGTTATATATTCATTTTGCTTTCATCTTATAAGAAGGGTCACTGGAGCTCAGGGGCTGGGGGCTGGGGGTCATGCCATCAATTTCCTGGCAAGTTCGAGCTGGAACTCACAGTCCAGCAGCCTGGTACACTGCAGTGTTCATCAGCCAGGGCTGGGTGAGTGCAATTAGACTTCTCCAGGAGGCACTGAGAGTTCTGGCCACAGGATTCCAGGAGCCAAGTCTATGCTATGCCCCTGTGTGAGCTGCCAACAGCGACCTCTCAGTCCATGAAATCAGGCTAAGGGGAGGAGAGGACGGCTCAGGACTAGTCACAGCCCCAGGCGTTTCACGCTTTTGAAAATGGCCCGGAGAGAGATGCTATCGAGAAGCGTATTTAATGGGTTTTGGAAATTGGCTAATTTTGTTGCAATCGTCTGGATGTTGCCCGATGCATGCTAAGTATCTAGGGCCAGCGTGGGCTCATGAGTAGGGCCGAGGTGTCCAATGCCTTCAGAGACATGTGGCACAGAGAATGCTGTGCAGAGTGGCTGGTTGTTCCTTCTGAGATCGCCCTAAAGATTCTGAGTGACCTCAGGTCACCAAGCTGGGTGTTGGTGACCTCAGGTCACCAAGGGTCAGTGCCTTCTGCTGCTCCACAAGGAGTCATCCGGCCTTCTTCCTCTATCCCTCCCCCTTTCCCATCAGTTCACCCTCACCTCTCTCCCCAGGGCCTCCTTTCCTATCCTTGAGCACAGACCCTGCCTCGCCCACTGCCCCCAGTAGCCTGGAGCAGAGCAGAGTGCTCCCTAGCCACCTCTCCCATGCCTTGGGTCAATAAACCATCAATACCCTGCATGGAGAAGGAACACACAGCTCTTTGCACGCTTGATTCACCAAGAACTGCTCTCCAGCCCCTCCCTGGGCCTCTGGCACACTCTCTCCATCCTCTGGGCCCTGCTTTTCCTCCTCCAGAGACATTGCCATCCATCAGCTCTCTGCCTCACTGGTCACAGTTCCTTCTCTGACTGTCTTCAGCTGGCTTGTTTATTTTCTTCCTTTCCCATATTCCTATTCTCTCTTCCTCTCCTCATTCCAGGATTTGGGTTTTCTGCAGGCTCCTTGTCAGGGTAGAAGGGGGCAGAAAAAAGGCCCAAAGCAATATGCTCATTTCCCTCCCTTGTGACTCTTGCCCATCTCCTAGATTTAGGATCATTGAGGAAAGAGGGTTATAGCCTCCTATAGAGATGCTATTTAAAGGGTCCAAGATTTGGAACCAGAAGACTCAATGTCAGGACCAGTTCCAGGAGAGTTTTGGACAGGTTTGTTACCCTCTCTAGGCCTTGGTCCTCCCATTGGTAACATGGAGCTGTGATGGTCAAGCAAGAAAGTAACAGCCATCATTAACTATGTTCTGTATGTTGGGCTCCATGCTGGGCACTTTTGAATATGCTTGCATTTCAACATGTTTGTGAAAGCGCTTTGCACATTAGAAAAGGCTGTGTGGATGCCAGTTATTACAGGGAAACCAGAAAGCCACAATGGTGGCTCTCCATTGTTCCCAGAAAATGCCTAACTGGGCACTTTTGAACAGCTCTGTTAACAGAAAAATGGATCCACACATCATCTCATTGATCTTCACATGATTGCTCTGAAGTAGGTAAGCAGATATGATTAGCCCCATTCTATGGATAAGGAGACCAAGACTCAGAAATCAGAGCCTGGAGAGCTCGGCCTATTTTCTCCACTTGCCTCTGCCATGGGAAGTGTACCCATTCCGTCTTGGGTAATGTGGGACGTGCATGCGGCACAGGCAGCCTCTTGAAAGCCAGAATGGAATGCCGAATGAAGTTCCCTGGAACAATCAGAATGGAGCTTGGAGAGCAGCAGTTTTCCCTGATGGCCAAGGTGACTCCACAGAGAAGTGGGCTTGGTGGGGACAGCTCTTGGGGTCAGAGTGTTGGCAAAGTAGGCTGATGACCAAAAGTTGGAAGGAAATGGGGCCACCTAAGAAAAGGCATAGTGTGTCACGTGGTGTGACGTGTGACCCAGCTTCCGCACAAGGGCTCTCAGCCTGAGAGCCTTGCAAGGACTTTTCTCACTCTCAGCTAACCTTAGGCCGAACAGATCACCTCCCAAACCAAACCAAACCAAACCATGCCTGGTATCCTCAGGCCACAGGGCCAGACTCTGTCCAGGAGCCTGTGTGTGACCCTGCAACCCCTTCCAGGCAGCTGGCATAATTATCCAGGCCCTGGCTAACTCTACCTCCAGCCACCAAAGGCTACCACTCATTCCCACATGGGCTGAGTCATGGTGCCAGCCGGTGCACAGGAACCAGGGCTCCCTCAGAAGTATGAACAATAATCAGGGCTGTTGCTGACCCTTTCAGAGAGGCTCCTGTTCCCCCAGCCCCAATAACTCATTGCATGGGCAGATTCCTTTAAAAACTATAGGCAGGAAAACCCATCAGGCCCCAGAATCTAGCCCCTTCGGCCAGCTAGACTCTTCCTTACACTTACTCCATTGCATGCTGAGCTTCTCCTCTGACCTCCCATGGCCCTTCTCCCTCCAATCTTCCCCGGGGCCATTGGGCACCCCCAAATTTCCATGGCCCGATGCCCGAAGGGACACAGCTTCCCTTTGGGCCGTCTTAGGTGGAAACTGCCCTTCTCTCTCAGCCATTGGGTTCAAGAGATGGGATGGCAGCCTGAGCTCCAACAAACCATTAAGCCCCACCCTCTCTCATGCAACACCCCGCCCCAGTGAGCTCCTGCCACCTGCTTTCCTTTTCTTTGATGCTGGCATGCATCCGCATCATTCATGGGAGACATTGCTCTTCTTCTGGGGACAAGTCTGATTGTCATCATCATCTCAGATGACATCACATTTACATCACCTCCTCAACAGCTTGGTCTCTCCATTGGTGCACTCACGACTCTAGAGCGCACCCCTCTTCCCCAACCAGTCATCTTGGAGCTGCCCCTACCTCTGTGATGTTAAATCCCAATGTCCTGAGGGCGGGCCATAATCCACCATCTCTCCTGCGACTGTCATGGGATATCATTGCTCCTCTGATTTCTTGGCTTTTTACTTTCTCCCTGTATCAGCCCCTTCTGTTTATCCCTCCAGCCTAGAGTCCCCATTCTATTTCTTCTAACAGCCTCACCTCCATTGCTATCTTATCTTTTCCTGACACAGTTTTGGCAAAGCCCCAGCCTAAAGTTAATTCAATTATTCCCCTTCTCTGTACCTCTATCTAGGATACTGGGTGCTGTGGGGGGAAAAAAATCACACAACCGAAGACTCAGGGGACTATGCAGTCATAGTCTCCATCACAAGCGCACCTTCAAAATGGCCCAGAATTTTCTTTACTGCCTTCTTTGTTGGTTCTCTCCCTAGAGCTCAACATCACCTATTTCAGACCTTCTCCATTCTCATCAACCACCATCTTCCCCAACATCTCCATCCACATTCTCCACAGATAACCTAGGAGAGAATAAGAGTCATTTGGCAGAAATCCCATCAACATCATATCATCAAAAAGATTGTATCCCTTTCTTTTTCTGCTCTGTGGTCACAATAGAAGAGAAAGGGGTCCAGATGTCTCTCCCAAGAATTTAGGCTAATCCCTTCAAGTGCTTTGGACTCTCTCCCTTTCCACCTTGAAAAACCTCATTTGGGACGCCTATGTGGCTCAGCGGTTAAGCGTTGGGGTTAAGCCCAGGGCATGATCCTGGAGTCTTGGGATCGAGTTCCACATCGAGCCCTCTGCAGGGAGCCTGCTTCTCTCTCTGCCTATGTCTCTGCCTCTCTCTCTGTGTGTCTCTCATGAATAAATAAATAAAATCTTTAAAAGAAAAGGAAAGAAAAACCTCATTTGATTGATTTTCCATGCATTTCTCCCTTAGCTGACATTTTTTCCTCTCTCTTGGTTTCTCATTAGCATTTAAACATGTTTGAGATTCACTCTTTAAGCACAAAACAGAACAAAAAATCCTCCCCCCTAACCCCACACCCTTATCTCAATCCCTGTATTCATTACCTATTGCTCAGGTAACACATTTCCCCCAACATTTTGAAGCTTAAAACGACAAACATAAAGTAATGAACATTTATTTTCCCCCAGTTTCTGAGGGTCAGGAATGGGATCAGCTAAACAAGATGGCTTGTGTCGCTCATGAAGCTGTAGTCAAGGTTGGGCAGCAATTATCTGAAGGTCTGACCTGGCCTAGAGGATCAGCTTCCACCGGGGTTCATTCATATGGCTGTTGGCAGGTGGCTTCCATGCCTCATCATGCAGGCCTCAGGACCAGGACGTGGCAGCTAGCTTCCCCAAAGGGAGTGCTCTGAGAGGAAGTGGCTGCATGCAGGGGAAGCTGCAATGTCTTTTATTTATTTATTTATTTTTTAATTTATGATAGTCACAGAGAGAGAGAGAGAGGCAGAGACACAGGCAGAGGGAGAAGCAGGCTCCATGCACCGGGAGCCTGACGTGGGATTCGATCCTGAGTCTCCAGGATCGCGCCCTGGGCCAAAGGCAGGCGCCAAACCACTGCGCCACCCAGAGATCCCTGCAATGTCTTTTATACTTGACTCTTGGATGTGACATTATATCACTTCTGCTATATTCTGTTGGTTTCATAGACCACCCTGGGACAATGTGGGAGGGGCCCAACATGGGTGAAAATACCAGGAGGTAGGGTCATTGGAAGTCATCCCAGTGTGTGGTTGGCTACCAAAACCCACTTCACAGCCAGACCAACTCAAAGATTCATGCACCTAGGCTGTTTCCACATTGTGCTCTCACCTCTTCACTCAGACTGTTCCCACAGAGTCCTCAGTGACCTCCTTATTTTGAAATCTAATGGCTTCTTCTCAGCCCTCACCTCAGGAAGCCCCTGCAACCTTGCACCACATCGAGCCCTCCCTTCTTCACACTTTCTTGGCTCCTGTGATATCACAAACTCCTGATTTCCATTATCTTTTGGCCCCTCCTTGGTTGTGTTCACATGCTTCTCTTCACCCATTTGTCCATCCCTTAGGGTTACTGCACCTTAGGGCTTTGCTGAGGTTCCCTGCTTCAAATAGTATTTGGCCTCTGCTAACCTCATCTCCCACACTCCTCTCTCTTTTTAAAATATTTTATTTCGGGATCCCTGGGTGGCGCAGCGGTTTGGCGCCTGCCTTTGGCCCAGGGCCCGATCCTGGAGACCCGGGATCGAATCCCACATCAGGCTCCTGGTGCATGGGGCCTGCTTCTCCCTCTGGCTGTGTCTCTGCCTCTCTCTCTCTCTCTGTGTGTGTGTGTGTGTGACTATCATAAATAAAAAATTAAAAAAATAATAAAATAAAATATTTTATTTATTTGACAGAGAGGGAGCACAAGCAGGGGAAGCGGCAGGCAGAGGGAGAGGGAGAAGCAGACTCCCCGCTGAGCAAGGAGTCCAATATGGAACTTGATCCCAGGACCCCAGGATCATGTCCTGAGACAAAGGTAGATGCTTAACCAACTAAGCCACTCAGGTGCCCAACATCCCTGCCTTCTACAGAAAGTCCCATGGTCCCTGCCCTCCTCCCTTTGCCATCCATTTACATCAGCACCTCTGGGCTACTCTTTATTCAGTCTTGGATTCCTCAACCAAAGGAGGCAGGGAGAGAGAGCCCCGCAGGAAGTAAGGATCAGGCCATAAATTAATGCAGGGAGTCAGTGAAATTCATTGACCCCAGATGGAGAAACCCGAGGGGGTGATTTCATTACTGCTTTTAAGTCTACAGAGGCCCCTTGCTTTGAGAAACAAGACCAACTGCCCTGTCTTCTCCAAAGACCAAATAAGAATAGGTTAAGTTTTAGTAATGACAGAAATGACAGATCCAGGTTAGGATAGAGAGGCGTTAAATGCCAGGAATTAGCTAGAGCAATGTGGAGTCTCATCAGCAGGTTTTTAAAAGTAGGTTAGGATTTTGCACATCTGAGATGATTCCTGCGTAGAGCAAGCTGAGGGTGGGCAGGTGGAGGATTGAGTAACCTGCTGCATCTCAGGATCTGCATGTTCCAGGGCTGTATGAGGGACAAATGTGAGGTGGAGCTGAGCTTGGAACCCACATCCTGTCCATTTCCAGCAGTGGAGTGTGACTGCAGCCATCCCTGGGCTGCAGGGTAGGTTCGTTCTGACCTGCAGGGTCAGGGCAGTCTAGCTACTGCTGCTTGGTTGTACCAGTCTTTGAAAGAGGCCAGAGGCTGGTATTTAGAAGAGGGGCACAATCAGAGAGAGTAACCTTGACTAAGTAGCTGGTTAGAGCATCACCTCCTTCAGAAAGCCCTCTCTGCTACCCCTAGGCTGGTTTAGGGCTCCTCTTCTGTGCTCCCACAATACCCTGTACTGCCTTGGTCCTTAGATGAACCCTGCTGTACTGAGATGGCCTAAGGGTTTGTCTCTCTTTTCATCATACTGTGAGCTCCTTGATGGCAAGACTGTTTTGTTGATGCCTGTCTCTGGGACCTGGCACCGAGCAGAGGCAGAGAAGAGCTGGGTAAATCAGTCTTGACTAATTGACGGAGGGGTCAAAGCCCCTGGGGAACTTTGCACTATATCCACATTGCATATACCTCAAAAGTGACTTCAATATAGCCTAGGAAAAAACCTGTTTTTTGGAACCCCCTTCCAACGGGACAGTTGAAGAGCTGACCCAAGCAGAACCGACTTCTGGTTTTTGCCCAGCCCTTTATTAGAAGAATGAGTGATGACCACATGACAATCCCCTCCCCATGCCTCAGTTTCCTTGACTATCACCTGGGGGTGTTGACCGCACAGATGCACAGAGTTGACTTGAAAATCAAATTGAGATCATGGATGTGCAGGCAGGAAAAACATCTAGAGAAAGGTCTTTAAGACTTATACAGAGGTAAGAAGTTATTAATAGCCTCATTATTATTCTTACCCAGAATGCCCAAGGAAAAGCAGCATGTGGCAGCCCCAGCCCCCGCACCCCACCCTCCCATACTATTTCTGTCCCTGGAATGCAGGTTCTTGGAGTGGTAGTCCCCGCTTTGCCACTGTGGGAGAAGGGGGTGAGTGTCGGGCAGAGCTATCCCCCACCCCCAGCTCTCCAGCCTGCCCCTCCTCGGCGGCTATGACCAAACCCTTTGATTTATTTTTTTATTTTTAATTTTTTTTAAACCCTTTGATTTAGAAAGCATGGCCAACACTGTCATGCCAGCCACCTGGAGGGTTGCAGGCCATGTCTTCTCTCTGTCCCTTCATTTGATGCTGTGGTGGTGCTGGTGAGGTACTGAGGTAACCCCTCAATCGGACTCAGGTTCAAGAGGAGGCAGCTTGCCTTCCTCTTCTGCATTTCTGGGAAATGGTGGCTCATCCTATCTCTCTTCCTGCTTTTCTCCCCATGGCTCCTCGACTGCCTACAACTCACCATGCCTGAAGAATGGAGAACTTTGGCTGGGAATAGGAATAATTCCAGGTTTCTCTCCTCCCCCACACCATTCACTTCCCTGCCATGCAAGGGTGATGCTGGTGTGCATCAGCTGGCCTATTACTAGGGACCAGCAGAGAAGCAGGTGGCCTGAAGGCAGGAAGAGGAAATCCGGATGGGTGGGACCTGCTGGTGACCTCATCCCCCACAAAGTTCTGGAGGCAATATCCAGGTTCTGGCAGCCAGTAGTATCTCTCAGGATGTAAGTCCTGTGGGCTCTCAGCAGAGGGCCTGACCTCCCCAGTCCTGGGCCTCCTCTTCCAGTTTCCCGTGGCCCTAATGCTAACCTGTGAATATTAGCAGGAGGGCAGGGCAGAGCTGTGGAAGTGTGGTCTTCACCGGTTTTGGGAATAACCAAAGCCCTGTGGTCAGCAAGGCAGTGGGTTCAGAGGAGAGAAAGCCAGAATGTAGCTGAGAGGTTCAGGGAAGTCTGGCTTCTGGAGTGAGGTATCAGACTTAGGCTCCACCTGCCCTGTCCAGGGCTCAGTAGGAGAAGAAAGACCAGCAATAGTTATTGCCAGTCTCACAGGCATGGGCCACTAAGAGAAACACACTCTGGCTGCTCTAAGGAGGACTCCTAACTCGGCTTAGCTACCCCTCCCCACTTGGCCAGCCAGGTCTGCTCATTGCTGACTTAAAATGCTGCCCTCAATTCTATCTTTAGCTCTGGCTGCTGGGAGCCTGAGTGACAGGCAGGGTGGGGGCTTGTGCTGGGGTGGGAAAACTTTGCAGCTATTGGGTTTGCTGAGAAGGTGGCACCAATGGCAAGAAGCAGGGACCATGTTGCATTCATCGCTGCATCTGTGGCCAGTGCAGTGGTGGGCACAGACCTCCACTGATACTGGCTGAATGGGTGGGAGAGGATGCATCCAAGCACAGATGGAGCAAAAGCCATCAGAGGAGAGGATGTGAGCTGGTCCAGTTGGTTTGTGCATCAAGTCATGGACCCTGATGGAACTCTGCACGATCTTGGGCAAATGCACTTCCCCTTCTGTCCTCAGTTTCTTCATCTGTAAAAGGAGACTGGATAAGCAGTTTTCAGCCACCCCCGAGAATCCCCACTACTACCTCCATCACCACTTTGCATCCCTCCACTTTACCTCCATGAACTAAGCGCTGCCACTGGGCTTGATTTGGAAGGAAGAGAAGTGATGGGTTGACAGGGCTCTCCTACCCCTTCCATCAGGGTTGAGTCATTTTTATCATTTCTGGATATTGTACTTCCTGGAAAGAAGTCTTTTAGACCATCAGCAGCTCAGTTCTCCAAGCACATTCAGACTCAGGAAGCCAGAATGAAATTGCTTCTTGCAGCAGGTGGCAAGAATAGCCCTTCAACTGCCTCTCATCAGGACTGATATGAAAATCCCTTATCTGAGCAATAAAACACAGGCGAGCTCCCATCCAGCCAATTGTCTTTTCCAATAAGAGAAAAGTGAAGTGCCCAACAAAGGATTAGGAGGGGCTGAGGGGATGCCCTTTCATAGTAGTAGGAGAGTGGCTTGGGAAGGGCTGACCAGAAGATGATCCAAACCCATAGCTGGACCTAGGAGAGGAAGCAAGCGGACGTGCAGCTGGCAAAGAGCCTTGAGGCAGGGAGAGCTCAGAGGAAAAGACCAGGACAAGGAAGTGGAGTTAGGCTCCATCCTCCCTTGTCCATCCTGAGGTAGGAGAGGGTGGCAGGCCTTTGTTTGAGGTCCTAAGGGAGATATAGTAGCGTAGTGTCCCGGGACCTAGATACCAGCTTACGGTGCTCACCCAGTGGAGTTCAGGGAACAAGGTTGTCAGGAAGGTAAAAAGGTGCTCTGTGGAGAGGGAAGCTGGGCCCGCTGAACTTCTCATTCTTCCTCTTGGCCTGCCTCATGAGATGAATTGGGTATGACGGGGATGTTGGACAAGTTTACTTTCACCATTATGTACCTCCATCCACCCCCCTTTGATCCTGCCTATATCACATAGATGCTCAGATCAAATCAAATTACAGATGTGAGAAAGTTTTCCCTTTTAATTTTTAAAACTGCTTTAGAGATATTCTGCAATGGCCAGAGGGCTGGGGTCTAGCTAACAGGTTCCCACTGCTTCTGGAATCTTCTTCCTCCTTCTCTTGTAAACTTGCTCCAGTGAAGCCTCCTTTGAACTTTCTTCTACTTTCCTGCCCAAAGGCATCCTCCCTCTACCCTCCTATTTTTCCCAGCCTTTATCCTGGTCCGGCCTCTGGTGCCAAGCTCCCAATAAGCTAAAGCTCCCGTTCGGACCCTTTGCTCCATCCTCCCAGCTCCAGCTCATCCCACACACTTGGGCCGGAATCATCATCCTCTCTGCTCAGAAGCCTGCTGCACGTTCAGGTGTGCATCCCACATTAAGCCTGAGTTACTCATCAAGGACTCACACAGGCCCACTGACTTCTCACTGACCATCCCAGCCACCAACTGTGACAGGGCCTTTCTGTAAGTAATCAGCCTTCTACTTCCTCCTGGCTCCAAACCCTCTCCCCCGCACCTGAGATGTGCTCTCCTTTCTCTCTGCTAAATCAAGAAAATGCCTTTTGAATAATTGGTCAGACATCTCCCCTCCAGTGAACCTTCCCCGAATGACTTCACTGAAATCTTGACCTCCCTTCACTTTGAACACTTTCCAGAATAGAACCGGTTTGGAATCCCTGTAGTGTGTGCATATGTGAGGTGTGTGTCTGTGGGTTCTGGTAAGTTCCATGAGGGTCATCCTTCCCAAAGGGACCACAGCCACTGGTTCCCCATGGTGGGACTGGTACAGGTCTCTGACTGGCAGGCAAACTCATTACGTCAGAACACGACCAGGTCAGCTTTGGTGTTGCAGGAGATGACAGGATAGCATCAGGGGCAGAGGCTACCGTGACTTTCATGACAGTGAGACTTTCCAGAGACTTTTTGCTGAAATTAGGCCACAGAGTATCCTCCTCTAAGGCCACTCATCAACTGCAAACTGCGGCAGGGACCGGAGATGGGGCGCCGACACTGCCTCCCAACGTGGCAGGCTGGTTGGTTTGGGCCACCCACACATCGCTGAGGGATGAAGGCTCAGAGGCTACTTGTGTGCACAGATTCAGCTCAGCACATAGCCTGGGCCTCTCATGTGGTCTTCCGTTCAGAGCTGCCAAGAACCGTGCATTTTTTTGCTGCTAGGTCTGGCAATTTAACCCAGGGTAACCTTTAGGTGCTTTCCAACCCTGCAATTTCTTTTCAAGCCTGCAATTGTTCTGGTTGGAAAATGAAAAGCCCTCTCTGCCAGCAATTAATTTACCAAAATAAACAAGAATTCTGCTTTTCGTGACAAAGACAGTCCCTGAATGCCAATCTTAGGCTTGCCAGATTGCAATTTCAAGTGGGTACAGCCAGTGCAGCTACAGTTTGCAGGTGATTTATCGCGGAGGTTATGAGAAAAGGAGAAAATACAGTCAGGAGGGAGTGGAGGAGTGTTGCCCAGTTCTTGTCCTCATCTCTAACTTCTCTGGCAACAAGGCTCATGCCCTTGACTCCCCCCACCCCTCCTTTTTTTTAAACTGCAGATGATTCTTGTTTTTCCATTCTGTTCTATTTGGCTTATTTCCAGCCCTTTCCTGACAAGGTTGCAGTCTGGCCTGCTGCTTCCAAGGCGTATCACTGCCCGCTGGCACCCCAAGCATTTGGCGTTCTGGATTCTTGTCTTGCTATCTTTTTCCAGTGGGTCTGGTCCCTTCATCAGATTGAGGCTTTGGGAGTAGTTGATTTGATACTTTCTAGATACAGTATCCAGAGTGCAGAGCTGCCCCCTTGCTCTTTCCCCTTCCCTGAACACAGAAGCAATAGGCTCAGATGCATTGGAAAGGGTGGGGGCAGGCATTGGATCTGAGGTTCAGAGCTGCTGAGCAGCTGGGAGGAATTTGTTCAGGTAGGCAGAGTTGGGGGGCCTGGGGGTGGAGGCTCTGCGTGGCACCAGCCAGGGACCATTAGAGATGACGTCGGGGGAGTTAAAAAGCAGCGATTAAGTCTGAGAACACTGTCTCCTTCATCTCAGCCCCTGCTGAGAATCAATCCCAGTAATCACCACTCGGATCACCACGGCTGCTCCCTCCCGGAGGCTCAGCTCACTCCTTTGTTAGGTAGATTAGGAGAGAAGAGGAAGGACCTACCAGCCTTCCTCAGATACCTACTCTTCTAACTTCCTGTTTCCTACTGCTGCCTACCTCTCAGAATTTTGCTCTTGCAGGCTTTGCAATTTGCACGGTTATCTTCACCAAGATTTGATCTACTCTGATCCCGGGGAATCCCTGGGCTGGACAGTGGGCAAGTAAGTATTGGCTGCACACGGTTTCAAGGTGCCTAGTGTTAAAAACAGACACAGCCCTGTCTTCAGGGCGCTCCCTGTTTCTCCTGGAGTGGAAGCAAACACAGCTGACAATGGAAACATACAGAGAAACTAGAGCCTAATTTCCTTATAGGTAAATGCAGGAAGTGAAATTCTCTTCTTTGTGCTTTCTGCTTTCAACTCAGTCTTGCTATCTCCCTATTGTATCCCCCACGATTCCATCCTGGAAGAGCTTGGACACAACACCCCACAGAGCCTCTTTACTTAGATCTTCTCCAGAGAGATACAGAAATGGCCCCAACTCTCACTGGTGGAGTGGACAGGCCAAGCAATATTGATAATAAAATCCAGTTAACAATTTACAGACTGGACCGGGAGTGAGTTCTTTGCTATGGACTCAGTTCGACACTTAAGGTCCAACTACAAGTCATTGTGCGTGGTCTTTGCAGGTGTGGTGAGCAGTACAAAAATGCATGAGAAAAATCTTGCATTGAAACAGCATATCTGGGATCCCTGGGTGGCGCAGCGGTTTGGCGCCTGCCTTTGGCCCAGGGCGCGATCCTGGAGACTCGGGATCGAATCCCACGTCGGGCTCCCGGTGCATGGAGCCTGCTTCTCCCTCTGCCTGTGTCTCTGCCTCTCTCTCTCCCTCACTGTGTGCCTATCATAAATAAATAAAAAAAAAAAATTAAAAAAAAAAAAAGAAACAGCATATCTTCTGTGTATTTCTATACTTGATTTACAAAACTTTAATCATACAGAATCCTTTGGAGTGTAGTACTTTGAGTTATTAATGCTTCTCAGACTCCTTCACTGAACTACCACTAACGTCATTAATGTCTTTGAAATCTCGTGTGTTTTTATAAACATAAGAAATTTATATTCTACTCTGTATCAGTATTGTTTTCATTATATAAAATGATCCTCCTCCTCCCCAATCCCACACTTATCAAAGTCTAGTTACAACTGAAGCAGTAGGAAAATGGGACGGTAATCTTGTCTTTTGTACCCTAGCATGTTATATTGCATCCAAGGCATATAGGTACCACCTGAGAATCAATGTGGTAGATACTCAATACCGTGGAACTAAGTAAGCTTTTTTTTTTTTTTTTTTTTTTAAAGATTTTATTTAAGAGAGTGAGGCAGAGACATAGGTAGAGGGAGAAGCAGCCTTCCTGTTGGGAGCCTGATGCGGAACTCGATCCCAGGACCCTAGGATCATGACCTGAGCCAAAGGCAGTCACTCAACCACTGAGCCATCCAGGTGTCCCTAAGTAAGCATGTTTGATTATAATCTGACCACATACCCAGTATTACTAATTCTCCCTCCATTCCAGGTCACTTCCCAGGTCTGACCTTGCCAGGTGGCTCCAGTCTTTCCATTTTTCCTCCCTTGGTCCCGTCCCCACAGATACAAGCTTGGGGCCTCCTAGTTCTGGGACATCCCATCCCGGGCTTACCTTCTTTTTGTGCCTCTCTCACAGGAGGCTCTCTGTTTGGTTCTGGCCCTTGTTCTTGTGTATTGTATATTAGCTATTTGGTTTTGGTTTTGGACACTCAACCATTTAGGCCCAAGGCAAAAAGTGGCTACAAAACCCATTTATCATTCCATTAATTTATTCAAAAAATATTTATTGGCCACTTGCTCCTTGGACTGAGAGCACTCTCAGACACTGAGAATACGGGGATGAACAAAATAGAAATGTTCTCTACTCCAGAAGGACAGACATTTAATTATAGAATCAAAGATTCACAGTATGTAATTCTGAATTGTACCATGAGAGGAGAGAACAGGGGGCTCTGAGGATTTAGAACAAAGCACTTGATCTGATCTGGGCTAGGTGGTCAGGGAAGGCTTCCTCTCAGCAGAAATGTAGAGGATGAGCAGGGGTTAACTAAATGAATGTTAAATAAGTTGAGAGGAGCATTCCAGGCAGAGGGACAAGCATGTGCCAGAGTCCTGTGGCTGAGGGAAGGGAGCACAGCTAATGTGAGGAACTGAAAGGAGACCAGTGTGGCTTCAGTGTGGCTGAAGCATAGATAGAAAGGAGAAGTGGGTCAGGTAGGCTGGGGAGTGGTGGCCAGAATTCTAAAATACTGAGTATGTGGTCAGGACATAACTAAATATGCTTACTTAGTTCCAGGGTAAATGAAGTAGAAGGAATTTTAAGTTAAAAAAAAAAATCAGCTGTTTGGCAGGAGGTCAACTCACTACAATAAATATTCCAAAAAAATCTCAGAAGACACAGGGCAGGGACATATTTGTTGAATGAGTGAATGAGAGAAGGATAAATGAGGGATGACTAAAGATCAAGAATATGATGTTAGACATCTCCACTTACGGCCCGGCTCCCAACAGAACCCTGACCTGGCTCTGTCTCTTCCAGACCAAATTACCCCCAGGGCTCTTCCTTCTGGTTGCCATGGCATTCCGTACCTGTGACTGGCATTGTTTCACTGTATCACAGTGATGAGTTTGCTGCTTGCCTCTCCCACTGGACTCTGAGCTTCTTGAAGGCAGGGACCTTGCCTTCCTCATTCTTTTGTCCCGAGGGCCCTTCACTGTGCTAGGCACAAAATAGGAGCTCAGTAAGTGTTGGCTGAAGGACAGCACGCTGTAGCACGCATTCTGGCCCATATAAATTCAACTAGGCTGTGTGGTGATCAGGATGACGAGTGACAGGTTGCCTAAGCCTTCTATACCCTCAGGACTAAGCAAACATTAAGGGAGAGCCATCTGCATTAAACATCTGTTTTGTGCCCAAATCTTAAACTTGTTCTTCTAAGCGATCAAATCCAGAACCTTGTTTTTCTTGTGGGTTTTTCTGTGGGTGTGTCCAGCTCATCAAGTCAATGACAACTAGGCAGGAAAATCCAAAGGATGAATTGCTAGTCCTCCCCACTAGCCTGTGATAGGAGTATGAGTATGAGTAACTTTTATATTTCCAAGCTTCCAAGCTACCACATGCATACCCATCATTTCCTTTTGTTCATGAACCACCTCTATGAGATATTCAACTAAAAAAAGCTAAATGATTCATCCAAGGTCACATGGCAAATCAGTCAGGCCTAGAAGCTTTTCTCCTACATTCATTCTGCTGCCTTATTCCCTAACCCACCACTTCGCTTTACCCACCTTGCAAGAAGATGGTTCTCAGCAGCCATAGTCTGGGAGATGCTCCAATAGCTCTTTGGGCCTTGTTCCTGCTGAGCAAGCACAGGCAAGCTCTGGTGGAAAGCCAAGGCCAGGCGGGATGGGGTGGGGTGGTCTGCCAGAGGCTGCAGGGATTTAGCGTCTACCAGAGAAGCGAGAGAGTTGGATAAGCCAGATCCTCTTCCTCTTGCCCTTCTGGAGTCAAGCTGACACAATGTGCAGCTAGAGAGCCATCATCATGACCCAGACAGGAGGAGCCAGGAGCAGTCAGGAGGTTTGCTGAACTGAACTGAAGCCAGAAGCCAGGCAGGGAAGGGGAGTTACTTCCTCCCAAGCCCAAGGCCAGGACCCTTCAGGCTGGAGACAGGCTAGTGTGGTCAATGAGTCTTGGATGCAGTTGACAGCTGGCTTCTACGAGAGATGAGCCCGAGTCCTGCTCTGGAGCTACCCATCCAGAATGAAACCAAGTCAACCGTTATTCTTCCCGCTCCGTTGGAAACCAAAACTACTATAGAACTAAATGGTCAGATTCAAAACCTAAGAAGTCAAGACATTTTCCTGTATTAAAAAAAAAAAAATCACTAAAAAACTGCTGAGTGCTGAGTTTTGGGCATTTACTTAAATGTGAAAGGGCAATCTCTGTTCTCAAGATGTTTACAGTTCTAGTTAGGAAGGTAAGCTGACAGATGAAAATTATACATAAAAAAGAATGGTTAAGCGTTCTAAAGAGAGAGGATTAGAATCTGCCTTAATGAAGGCAAACCACAGGGAGGACCATCAGAGGGAACATTAGTCTTGAATGGCACCTGGAATTAAATTTGGAAGACAAATCCACGGCAAATGCCTATGATTCTAGGCCATTGAGCAGTTTCCATGGCTGCAACCTTCTTTTCTTATCTGGGAGGATAATAATGATCAGGTACTTATTAGAGATGGGCACCCGCACAGAGCACTTTGCATATACCACCTCAGGTCATCAGTAGAACAGGGAGGGGGTATTCTGATTCTATTCTATGGAGGCGGAAAGCAAGACCTTCAGAGGTTAAATAATTTACCAAAGTCAATCAATGGGGGAAGAGTTGGAGGTGGGGTATAAACTAAGCTTGTAGTTACCATTTTAAATGTTGCAGAAATCTATAGACAACTATGTTCCAAAGGTGAAAATCTCCTCCCAGATCCTAGGGGAAATGCTCACTCATCCCGTGGAGCAGTGCAAAGGTTGGGTGGCATCTCTCTCTTTCTGGTGCCAGGTTTCTAGATTATAAAACTCTCTGGGACGAATCGAGACCAACAACTCCAGGCAAAAGGCAAGTTTAGGAAAACAACAACAACAACAAAAAAAACCCAAACCATGTATCTTGGGATTCCTGGGCGGCTCAGCGGTTGAACGTCTGTCTGCCTTTGGCCCAGGGCGTGATCCTGGGGTCCCGTTATCGAGTCCCACATCGGGCTTCCTGCATGGAGCCTGCTTCTCTCTTTGCTTCTCTTTCTGTGTCTCTCATGAGTAAATAAATAAAATCTTAAAAAAAAGGGGGGGGGATCCCTGGGTGGCGCAGCGGTTTAGCGCCTGCGTTTGGCCCAGGGCGCGATCCTGGAGACCCAGGATCGAATCCCACGTCGGGCTCCCCGTGCATGGAGCCTGCTTCACCCTCTGCCTGTGTCTCTGCCTCTCTCTCTCTCACTGTGTGCCTATCATAAATAAATAAAAATTTAAAAAAATTATTAAAAAAAAAAAAAGACCACGCATCTCAGTGTTCTGGAGGAACAGGTGAAAGTCCCCTGGGTCAAACATGTCTGAGACGCCTCTAAATAAAAAGTCTTGGGCAGCCTTGGTGGCTCGGCGATTTAGCACCACCTTCAGCCCAGGGAGTGATCCTGGAGACCCGGGATCGAGTCCCACGTCGGGCTCCCTGCATGGAGCCTGCTTCTCCCTCTGCCTGTGTCTCTGCCTCTCTCTCTGTGTCTCCCATGATTATATAAATAAAATCCTAAAAATAAATAAATAAATAAATAAATAAAAGTCTTGGTCTCAGCCCCCAGCCTCTCTGGACTCCAGGGATATCCCTCCCTCTCGCAGGTAGGATTAGGCTGCGTCTGCTCCCCCCGGTGCCAAAACTTCCCTTCAGTGTCTCATTGAATCATCAACTGTGAGTCTGACAGAGACTTTAGAGATTAACCAGCCCAGTCCTTTCAATTTACAAACCATAAGTTACCAGTAGTTACTGGCAGAGCCACCGAGAATGCTTTTTTTCCTTGTCTGGGTCCAAGGTCATCTTACCGCTCAACACCGATGGCAGTTACTTTCCTTGATTGCAAACCTTGAGAATGAATCTTACCGCTCTTGTGCACATCTACAGAGACTCCATCAAACCTTGTCTTTTTTATTTTTTTTAAAGATTTTATTTATTTATTCATGAAAGACACAGAGAGAGGCAGAGACACAGGCAGAGGGAGAAGCGGGCTCCATGCAGGGAGCCCAATGTGGGACTCGATCCTGGGACTCCAGGATCACACCCTGGGCCAAAGGCAGGTGCTCATCCACTGAGCCACCCAAGCATCCACGTCTTTCCTATTTGGCTCCATGTGCAGCACTCTTCTGTGGTAGAGCCACGCGAGTGGGTGGGTAGGGGGCAGAGAACAGAGTGGTGTGTTTCTCTAGTGCTGACAACAGACATGGCTCTGGCCGGCCAGCCTTCTGCTTCCTCACTGGAGGCCCCAACCCCTCGGCCATATTCAAGGGCAGCAGCCATCCGTTTCATCTGCCAGGCTCCTTATCGGCCTGACCCACTGGCAGCCAGAGCTAAGCTCCTTTCACCTGCCGGCTGCTTATCTGGGCCACAGGATGCGTGGAGAAGGGCCTGCCATGCAGAGAGGAGCCAAGACTCTTTCTCTCAGAGCCCCTGCATATGAGGGTTGTGGCACTGGCATGCTAGGTCTGCCCCCAGGATCTCATGCCCTTCCTCTCCACTTGGGGTGGTGAATGCCTGTGTCCTGTGGCTGCAGGACGCAGGAGGGGGGTGGCACACAGGGAACAGGTGGGGAATGTCTGCAGGAAGTGGACGAGGTCACTGCTTTTCTGTCCCAGTGGTAGGGAGCTAGCAAAGGCTCACTCACTTTGCTCATCCTCTTCCGGGACCCATAAGGGCCTCTGCAGTCCATCTCTTAGGCTCCACCCTCCACCCTGTCCTTCACTCCTTTTTAGGAACCAAACCCCTGATTTGGAGAGCATGGTAGGTTCCCATAGCAATGGGCCTTTCAGCTGTTTCCATGGCAACCAACACCCAGACCATTTAGTTGCTAGTCAACTGACAGCTGTAAGTGAATAGGCTTCAGTTTGGAACCTGAGGGATGGGCCAGGGGATTCTCTTTGTAGAAAAAGATACAACCACCCCAAATGACTCCACTCCTCTCAGCACTCTTTTAGCAACATCTGTGGAGAACCAGTGCCATCTTCTACCACAGGTCAGACAACAGTGCCTCTCCTATTCCCAACACACACACACACACACACACACACACACACACTGAGCTGAGTACCCCAGGCTTTTAAATTTTCTAAGCTGTTTCCAGTTCTCTTTCCCAAAGGGCCCTTGGGAAAAACACTGGTTCAAGATGACTATCCCCTTAGTGACAAATCTCACACATAACCCTTTCCTTGGTGTAGGTGTTCTTCCTATGTACCACGACCTCGTCCTCAGACCAACTGTTTCTCCTCCCAGACTTTCAAGTGTATTGATTATTAAATAATTAACCTCAGTAAGCAAGCTAGTCATTTAAGCAACATTTGCTCTTTGGATTGTCTGACATGAATGACTAATCCTAGAACATCTTCCCTTAGCCTGGACCTCACCTAGAGAGAACAAGTTTTTATCAACCTTTTCAAAGCATAATTAAGATCAGTCTTAACTGTTTCTTTTTTAAAAACCAACTAAGATTTCAAAACCAAACATATGGGGTTGGAAATTATTCCATGCTTATTGCTTTTCATTAACCTGAAGATCTGACTAAATGTCAGGCCTCCCACCTACCACTCTCCCAAACTAGATACTGGATATTGGGTTCTTTTTATTCTGTGAGCAGGGGTACTCCTCATGCTTTTTTAATGACTGTGGAGTCTGGGATTGTTCTGCCCTGGAATTCACGCAAGAGAGGAGCTGTGTCTAAGCCTCCACGGCATGCTCGGTGGACTAGAAAAGTCTGAGACTGTCATTGGAAAGAGCATGACCTTTTTTATGTAGCCTAAGGTTCAGTGCTTCCCAATGCTTTAATGACTCTGGGGGCGCCGATGAACCGCCTGTACAGGAGACGACCTTTCCATCTAATCCCCCCTTGGGAGCCCTACCTCGCTTGCTATGGCAGACTGTGTAGCCTCACAATGGCTGGTAAACAGTTATAAGCTGTTGCATTAACTTTCTGCTCTGACTGAAGGGTAGACGCTACCTGTACTTTTTTTGTCTTCTTTTAACATATGAGGGGCACGAGTACAAAACGCAGGGTAGGTCATGGTCAGCCTGGAATGCGCTCAGTGACGGGAGCAATCCTCTGAGAACAGGAAGAGAGCAGGCATGCACGAGAACTGAGCTTTTCCAGGCATCTCGATAAGTTCCATGCAGAGAACAGGCTCATTTTTCTGAGGTGGCATATCATCACACGTCTGATTGAACCTTCTGATTTTCCTGCTTTTTCTAGAGGAAGAATGTCTGCCTCCTAGAATAATACCGAACATCTACCCAGTGTATACTATGTACCAGGGGTCATTTAAAGTATTTTACATGCATCATCCCATTTAGTTCCTACAGCCCTGCTGTTATTACCCCTATTTAACAGATAAGGAAACAGAAACACAGATAGGTTAAGGTATTTGAAGATTGCACTGGTCGTCCTATTTTTTTTTAAATATTTTATTTATTTATTCATAGACACACACAGAGAGAGAGGCAGAGACACAGGCAGAGGGAGAAGCAGGCTCCATGCAGGGAACCCGATGTGGGACTCGATCCCGGGTCTCCAGGATCACACCCCAGGCTGCAGGCAGCACCAAACCGCTACGCCACTGGGGCTGCCCTGGTCATCCTATTAATTAGTGAAGTGAGGATCCAACTACTGGAAGCCTGAAGCTAGAAACCATAGCAGTTAACCACGTTTGAAATTGGCCAAGTTGGGACGCCTGGGTGGCTCAGTGGTTTAGTGCCTGCCTTTGGCCCAGGGCATGATCCTGGGGTCCCAGGATCAAGTCCCACATCAGGCTCCCTGCGTGGAGCCTGCTCCTCCCTCTGCCTATGTCTCTGCCTCTCTCTCTCTGTGTCTCTCATGAATAAATAAAATCTTTTTTTTTTTAAAAGAAATTGGCCAAGTCTTTTTTTTTTTAAAAGATTTTATTTTTATTTATTTATTCATGAGAGATACAGAGAGACAGAGACATAAGCAGGCTCCTTGCAGGGAGCCTGATGCAGGACTCAATCCCAGGATACCAGGATCATGACCTGAGCCCAAGGCAGACATTCAACCACTGAGACACCCAGGCGCCCCTGAAGTTGGCCAAGTCTGATAGACCTAGGGCCCATGATGAGGAGACCCAGGAGTGGGCTGACCCTCTAAACACAATGTAATAGGATACACAAAATACCTTAGCTAAAGAAGACAGTGGTTGAATTGGCTCTGGGCAGTAACTAGTTAAGTCTTGGCTGCTGCTAACTTTATTCCTGATCTATGGCTGTCCCCTGGTGGTTTTCCTGGGAAACTCACAAGCCAAGGAAATCCAAGTCTCTAGTGGGATGAAGTGAACTGGACCAAACAGCTTACTTGGTCAATCTTTTTTTAAAAAAGATTTTATTTATTTATAAGAGACGCAGAGAGAGAGATAGGGGAAGAGACAGACAGAGGGAGAAGCAGGCTCCATGCAGGGAGCCTGATGTGGGACTTGATCCCGGGACCCCAGGATCATGCCCTGGGCTGAAGGCAGGCACTAAACTGCTGAGCTACCCAGGGATCCCCTTTACTTGGTCAATCTAAAAGCAGCCCAATCTAAAAGAGATGGCCTTTCAAGGTCCACATTTCCCAACTCACTTGTGAAGAGGGCTGTAATACCTGTGACTGCTAAAAGCTGATTGACAGTACATTGATTAAAAGAGGCAGCAAGAGGGCAGCCCTGGTGGCTCAGCAGTTTAGCGCCGCCTTCAGCCCAGGGTGTGATCCTGGAGACTGAGTCCCAGGTTGGGCTCCCATGGAGCCTGCTTCTCCCTCTGCCTGTGTCTCTGCCTCTCTCTCTGTCTCTCATGAATAAATAAATAAAATCTTAAAAAAAAACAACAACAACAAAAAACAGGCCGCAAGATATATGCCCCATGATTATACTTGGACTTCAAAAGCAGGAAATGCCAAGATTTAATTAACTTGGCCATTATTTGCCACAACTTCACATTTCATTTTTAAGATTCTATGCTTTCTTCATGGCTCAAGGCTCCCAAAAGACTACTATGCTTCATGCCAACTTATAACCTTTTACTCCCTGCCCTTTCCCTTACCTGCCAATTTAGTTCCCTTGACCTTCCAGATGTTATTACTCAACTAAGTGGTGTGTGCTTTCACTGCTTCTTTCAAGCACATATGGTTGTTAAGAGTGAGCAAAATATAGCAAAACAATAAGGTCATTTTGCATAAAACAGGCAAAGTCTAATTGGGCAAAGAGGGAAGAAATGACAGTTTCTGAAAAGAGTCACGTCTTCACTTCACTCTGGGCCCATGGTAGCTGTGTCTACCTTCCACAGATCTGAGGGAAAACACTTTGAAAGAAGTAGGTGATCACCACCAACATGCAGAAGACAAGACCACCAAGTTTTATTTATTCAAAAGGACATTTCCAGTTGCGCAAAGAGGCCACAAGTTAGTGTTGTTAAAAAAAAAAAAAATCAAACATCTGCTAATCAAGTGCTGCATTTAATGAAAACCACCTTAGACAGAAAAGGAGACAGGAGAGAACTATAGAGAACTGGCCACTCAGACGTGAGTTTCTGTGGTTGAGCATGTCCCCTCCACTGACATGCTGGGCACCACTGGACAGCCAGTCACTGTTGTTGAAGCAGCAGAGCTGGAGGTGCTGTCACAGGTCAGCAGACTTGCTGGCCCAATGTACGGAACTCAAGGAGGCACTTGGAGATAAGGAACTTGCGGATGTAATATCCCAGGAGGTGGGGGAGGTTGGGAACCCGTCCTCCGCTGCAAAGGCTGAACACCCGAGGGCAAATTATCCAAGGGCCCTATGCAGCCTCATTTGGGTCCTGACCAGCTGGACCCTCTGTATTCCAACAGCAAGAAACACTGAGGACAATTAAATTCATGCCTATCCCTCCCTCTCTCTTCTTCCCTCTAACCCTTCAAAGAAGATATTACAAGGGCAATAGATCTGAGCTCTCAGGAAACAGGGTCTGGAACCTTCTGGAGGCTGAGAGGCATAAAATGGTGGTGTAGAAATTCCTTTCATCTTATGGCACTGATTTAGGTTAGACTGGATTTCTCCTGCCCTCCCTCCACTTGTGCTCTTTCACCCCCAGATGGACATACTGGCTTAAACAGCACTAGCCTTCAATCTGAACTGGGATTTCCCAGCAGAAGAGATGCTGGTTGTTGTCGCCCAGAAGCATCCACTCCACCACCAGTTTTATCTGGATAAAAGAGAAAAAGAATTGGGAAAAATGAAAGCAGGACCTTGCCTCAATCCAGAACTGATTTAACTATAAACCCTAGTAACAAACTGCCTAATTCTTCAGATCTTTCTTCTTAAATCATGCCATTTATGAAGGCTGCTTGGGATGTGACCACAGCCCATGGCCTCAAACTTAGAAAAGCAAACTAAGTCACACCTATGATTTGGTGTTAGTGGCACCACATACTACCCTCATGAACTCAACAGATATAATTTTTTTTTTAAGATTTTATTTATTTATTCATGAGAGACAGAGAGAGAGAGAGGAAGAGACACAGGCAGAGGGAGAAGCAGGCTCCATGAAGGGAGCCTGACTTGGGACTTGATCCCAGGGCCCCAGGATCATACCTTGGGCTGAAGGCAGCGCTAAACCGCTGAGCCACCCAGGCTGCCCAAGAGATATAATTTCTAAAGCATTCTTTTCCCGTTTAGATCAATGGTACATAATGAAGCCTTGCACAGAAGATAATTTTACACTTAAACAATTTCTATGTATTTGGCAATCTGATCCAACTTTTTCCAAGCATAACCATGAAGAACAGAGAGTAAAAAATTAGATTTGTAGGAATGATAAAATACCTTGTTAGCTGGAAATATCAAAACACAAAGGATGACCAAAACAGTTTGACCGTATAAATAATTTCATGAACAATAATGCTTTGTAGCAATATAGCTTCAGTTGTATACCTTCCTTTTTTTTTTTTTTAAACGATTTTATTTATTTATTCATGAGAGACATAGAGAGAGAAAGAGAGAGGCAGAGACACAGGCAGAGGGAGAAGCAGGTTCCACGCAGGGAGCCTGACGTGGGACTTGATCCTGGGTCCTGGGTCTCCAGGATCACAGCCTGGGCTGAAGGCGGTGCTAAACCGCTGGGCCACCCAGGCTGCCCTGTATACCTTCCTTAAATTGTTCTTTCTTTCTTTTTTTTTTTTGGTAATACACCTCATTAAAAACCTCTGCGTTGACTTGTTATACTCTGAACTGCCCCTTCTAATAAGTAAATTTTATTTATTTATTCTTGAGAGATACACACACAGAGAGAGGCAGAGGAAGAAGCAGGCTCCATGCAGGGAAGGGAGCCTGATGTTGGACTTGATCCCAGCCAGGATCACGCCCTGGGCCGAAGGCAGGCACTAAACCGCTGAGCCACCAGGGCTGCCCTAAAGCTGTTTTTCAAACTACCACATACGAAGTGCCTACTGTGTCAGGCCTTAATTAGACACTCTGAGTAAGTGATGAGACTCAGAAATGCCAGTGATTTAATGGATACTCTGCAAATTAATCTACAAACCTGTTCCTTTTTTAAGATTATTTCTCTCTCTATTTATTTGACACAGAGAGAAAGCCAGAGACTGCCAATTAATCTATAAACCTGTTCCTTTTTTAAGATTACTTCCCTATCTCTCTCTCTCTCTCTATCTAAATTTATTTGACACAGAGAAAGCCAGAGAACAAAGGCTGAGGGAATGACAGGGAATGACAGCCTGAGGCAAAGGGAGAAGTAGACTCCTACACTGAGCAGGGAGCCCTCTGTAGGGCTCAATCCTTGGGATCATGACCTGAGCTGAAGGCAGATGCTTTAACTGACTGAGCCACCCAGGTGCCCCTACAAACCTGTTCCTGACCCATGGGGTCTCCAATATCCCTTAAACACTGACTCCCTATATTAGAATCTCATTGGGATGTTCTTTAATTACTTGCCATTTCTAGAAAATAAATGGCCAGATTGCTCCTGGGTTCTACTTGATTTCCTTAAAAAAAAAAAAAATTCCTTTCCTTTATGGAAAAAAAGGAATCCCTTTACTTCCTTCATTCCTATCAGGATTCCTATCTTTAATACAGGCCCATTCCAACAGGTTCCCTCTCACAAGTGTGTGGTAGAAAAAAAAGTAGGTATAGAAGGGCGAGCTAGAGGGGAAGGTAGGGGCTGGAGACAGATGGAGGGGAGAAAGAAGTGTGTGGGAAAAGTGCCTCTGCTGCAGAGCTAGGAAACTACTGTTCCTCTTGTTAAAAAATTAATGGAGAAACCAGGATTTTTTAGATAACAACCTGACATCTTGAACTATTTGATACTTGCCTAAAATTTTTTAACAGTGCACAGGTTTCAGGGTCACAAGGCCCACTTCTAAAACTAGATACAGTATTTCTTAGAGGAGTGGACTCTGTTTATATAGCCTAACATCAGAGGCTCAAATTTCTTCATTCATAAAACCGATGTAATAATGCCTCAGCAAAAGGTGGTCATGAGGATCCAGGAAAACAGTGTATATCAGAATGGAATCAGCAGGTGACAAAGAACAAAGGGGAAAGGGGCATGGTGAAAAATATCTGCCCTGCCTCAGGATTCCTAACACTACAACTCTCTCCTTACCCCCAAACTTCTGCTTCTTCATCAAGGAGTGATGAAGGACTCCTACTCCACTTTTTCCCTCCTGCCTCCCCTGCCCCCCCCCCATTTCTAATCTAGTCACAGGCTCCAGTGTCCTGAACGACAAGGTCACTTACAGAGGGGTATTCGTTCTTCACTGGCAGTTTGTTCAGGTAGCTGTAGGTCTTATCTTTCTGGATGGGGCAGTTGATTCCACTCTTACAGCCATCAGCCTCAGGAATGGGAAAGGGAACTGCGATGCCCAACACGATGCCATACACCACGGCTTTGCTACTTTGAGATGGAATATCTAAGAGGAAAAAAAGAGAATCAGAGAGTGAAGGAAACAGCCTGTTTCTAAACTGTAGGTGAAAAATTCAGTTATGTTCCCAAGCAATGGCAGTGCTATGATAGCAAATCATAAAGTCTGTACTTCTTAATTCTCAGTCTGTTTTTCTTTGTAGTTATGCTTGATACCTCTGTGAATGCTACAGAATTAAGTATTCACTCAAAAAAAAAAAAAAAAAAAAGCAACTAAGCAACCAAAAGGGTGTTTTCGTTGCTCTCACCCCCACCTTGCTTGCTCTTCACTGTCTTTTGGTTTCTCGGGAGAACCAGAGCTACGTAAATAACCTTACCCAACAAAGTAATGGAGTTTTTTGGCAGTAAACTTTCTTTTTATTAATTATATCAGCTTTTATCAGTGTACCGGGTTATCTTACAGAGCTTTAGAAGATTGGCCTCTGAATTCTCAAATGCCCTGCCACAGGATTCCATTAGATATTAAGAACAAAATGGAAAGGAATCAGGGCAGCCCCAGTGGCACAGCGATTTAGCGCCACCTGCAGCCCAGGGCGTGATCCTGGAGACCCTGGATGGAGTCCCACGTCAGGCTCTCTGTACGATGCCTGCTTCTCCCTCTGCCTGTGTCTCTGCCTCTCTCTCTCTCTCTGTCTCTATGAATGAATGAATGAATGAATGAATGAATGAATGAATGAATAAATAAATAAATAAATAAATAAATAAATAAATAAAATCTTAAAAAAAATGGAAAGGAATCCCCACAGAAATGCCATGAGCTGTAACAATAAGAGAGAACCCTTTAGAAACTGGGTAAGATTAGAAAGAGGAGGTACATTTCTTGCCATCCCGTTACCCTCCACATCACAAGATGGGCAGAAGGAATAAATACAATAAATTTGTGCAACTAGAATTATGAGCTGTTAGGTTATTTTGGAGATCTGGAATATTGGCTCTGTTTCCTTTCTGGGTTGAGGATTATTTTTGTTTAGAAGGTACATTCTTGGTTTGGGACAAGAATGGGGGCAGTGTATTGTCCAGGAAAGAAAACAACTCTAGTTATTTGGAGCTATGTTTAGGCTTAAGAACAGATGATTACAGGAACTTTGAGATTTCTTATTAGACTGCCCTGTCTAGTTCCATAGATAAAAAATAAGGAAAGGATTCAAGGTAGATGCCCTTTCTAGAAATGAAGCTCAGATTTTTTTCTTGGGTCCCAAATGAATTCCCTAAACCTTATAGAAGGTAAGTCTGAGCTTTGCACAAGTTGGAAGGGAGATCACAGACTTCCTGGCTGCAATTCTCCTTCCCACATCATCACCCTCATTCCAATACTTGGGACTGATGTTATGCTTTAAAATGAATTTGAAGGCAAGAGCTACTTTTACTCACTACTGGTGAAGGTGACATTGACACTGTAAGATTGGCCTTTGTGCAGTTTGCAAGGCTGGGTAGGGCATGGGTTCACGTTCAGTTCTTTTATAACTCCAACTGCGGAACCTGTTAAAAAAAGAAAAATGAATTGGAATAGGAAGGAAAATGAATCACCTATGCTGTCCCCTACCTAATGGGAGGGTGCTCTGTTCTCCAGGAAACTCTTCATATTTGATGGCTGAAGGGGAAATAAAATCAGTTAAGTATAAAAAGCTAGCTCCCAGGCAGCCTGGGTGGCTCAGCGGTTTAGCACCACCTTCAGCCCAGGGCATGATCTTGGAGACCTGGGATTGAGTCCCTTGTCGGGCTCCCTGCATGGAGCCTGCTTCTCCCTCTGCCTGTGCCTCTGCCTTTGTCTCTCTCTCTCTCTCTCTCTCTCTCATTAATAAATAAAATCTCAAAAAAAAAAAAAAAAAAAGCCCGCTCCCCTGCTCTATATCCTGGGAGGGCTATACCAGGGAAAGTCATCCACACCCCTCCTTCCATCCCCATGCAAGATTTAAAGCAGAATACATATGGCACAAGTGATGACTGCTTCAGCCTCAGGGCTGCCATTTCCACTTGGACTCTCAAGACTGGCTGCTCTTCAGCTGCCCTCCCCCACTTCTTCTCATCCTGTCTGGCATTGCTCCAAATTGGTGGTCTCTGAGCTTTGTGCACCCCTACCAGTGAAAACAATTTTAAGAATGCATCTGCAGTATACAGTGTACACTCCACTTTGGAAATGTGTTCTTCAAAATAAGTGTCTTTGAGATGGGGTGTCTGTTTTTTTAGTCTAAACAAAGAAGTGCTATTTGCTCCCAGTAAATGTTTGACCTAAATAAGTTAAATAAAATCTTTAAAAATCTCACTGCCTGGGGATGCCCGGGTGGCTCAGTGGTTGAGCGCCTCCCTTCGGCCCAGGGTGTGATCCTAGAGTCTTGGGATCGAGTCCCACATCAGGCTCCCTGCATGGAGCCTGCTTCTCCCTCTGCCTCTGTGTGTGTGTTTCTCATGAATAAATAAATAAAATGTCTAAAAAAAATCCCACTCCCTCATCTAGGTCCCTGAAACTGGACAGCTGAATTTGGAGAGAATGCAAGCAAACTGCTAACACCACCTATACCAAGGAATGTTTAAGCTCTGCCATTTGGCCATCATGGCTGAGAGGTTGGTTCTGGGACCTGACACTTGAGTTTGCAATCTCACAGGTTCCCTGACTTCCTATGAAGCCTCAAAACAAGATACTTTATTCCTCTGGGGAGAATAAGTGAGTAGCCTCCTAGGGTCAGTGAGCTAACACACATATAGCTCTTAGGTAAGTGTTTGCAACACAGTAGTTCTGTGTAAGTGTTCATTTTATTACCATCATATCAGGATTCAGTCCATGAATTTAATCTAGAATAGTTGCTCCTGGGTAGGTTAGCAAGTTCCCTCTTGACTAAAAAGGTGAGCCTCTCCTTTGCAGTCATCAGGTTAGTAGCTTAGCCCATAGGATATGAAATGAGAAACTCATGTAAATGTACTTGGCTTTCTGAGCCTGTGCCAGCTCTTGGGTGGGACAGTTTCATCATACTGACCAAAAGTGTTCCAGCTAGGTCTATAAATAATAACTTGCTGTCCCTCATCCTCAGCTTCCTTCTCCAGCATGGCAATGTTCTCAAAACACACATGCAAGAATTCTCTTCTTTAAACATTGTCTTCCAACCTTCTATGAACAGGAAAAAATATCCAGAACTCCAATGAATAACCCACTGAAAATCAGTGCTTAAGCCAGAGCTTTCGACATCCACTTCTATCTGCTTCTTTCAAGGCAGGGTCACCTGATCTAGTGGGACCTGAATAAAAGGTACTACTTGTAGCTCCTTCATCCAGCTTTCCTGACAAGAGGTTCTTGGACTTTCAATGTCAATAGAACAGTCTCAGTCCTAAAATGGCAAAAACAGCAAAACCAGTTTGCTTGGCCCCATTGCTTACTTGAGGAAATACCACTCCAGAGTGGTAGAGTGGAACTTGAAAACCTTTTGATGTGGGCACTGAGGTTTTTACATTGTTATTTTCCAATTCAAAAGTAAATTGAAAATCTGTAACTGAAAAAAAAAAAAATCTGTAACTGAAACCATCCTTCCTTTAAGATGTTCTTGCCATAGGGGTACATCCGCTTTTTTCAAATGAGAACAATCTCTGGATTTGGTTTCCATAGCTTTTTTTTTTTTTTTTAATGTTAATGTTACCACAGAAACTCAAAGTGGTTCACAAACACCCACTAACTTCCTACAGCTTACTAGCTGTGAGAACTTGAGTAAGTTACTCCATGTGCCTGTTTCCTCATCTGTAAAAAAGATCCCGAGGGTTGGATGAGTTAATAAAGTTAATATAGTATCTTCATAAAAAAATTGGCCACTAAGTTTAATGGAGGGAAATACAGTAATTTAAGATAATAATAGCATTTTTCAAGTGCCAGTAGTTCAGTGGAACAGGATTTGTTAGTTTTTTTTTAAAAATTCTATTTATTTATTCATGAGAGACACAGAAAGAGAGAGGCAGAGACATAGGCAGAGGGAGAAGCAGGCTCCACGCAGGGAGCCCGACGTGGGATTCGACCCCCGGTCTCCAGGATCACGCCCTGGGCTGAAGGCAGATGCTTAACTGCTGAGCCACCCAGGCAACCAGATTTGTTAGATATTAAAAGGCCAGCAGACTTTACTCCATCAGTCCTGTCCCCTGGTCTACTTTCCTTTTGCCTCAACAAGAATGCCTCACAGATTTTGATGGAATGCCTGGGTGGCTCAGCAGTTGAGCACCTGCCTTTTGCGGGGGGGGGGGGGGGGCATAATCCTGGAGACCTGGGATTGAGTCCTACGTCAGGCTCCCTGTATGGGGGCCTGCCTGCTTCTCCCTCTGCCTGTGTCTCTGCCTCTCTCTGTGTGTCTCTCATGAATAAATAAATAAAATCTTAAAAAAAAAAAAAAGAATTTTGACGACATAGTGTAAAGAGTATTTATTCCCTCATTTACCTTTTCAACAAATATTTATTGAGCAGTTACTATTACCTGGGCACTAGACATAAGGCATCAAACTTATTCCGGTTCCCATTCTGCTGGGTGACTTTGAGTAAGCATATCTAACATCTCTGGAATTCAGAGTGATTGACTACAGGATCTCCAGGTTGCCTTCCAGCTCACAAATCTTATAAAACGTCTTCTTTCATGTCTCATTACACCTTTGCACTTCGGGAAAAGTTCTGCTCGGAACAATTCTATAGACTTGACTGAAGGAGCTCATTATTTCGTGCCCTCCCCCTCCGCCCCCTCCCCCCCGTCGTGTTTCCCAACAAAGATCCCTACCACAGCAACAAGAGCGGGTTGTGTGTCACAAGCTGTGACCAGCACACGAGTTTTATATCCAGGAGGAAAAAGTGATAAAGAAGCACAAAATCATATAGCTCAAAGGAAGCGGTGATGGAAGAAATCACGCAAAAGAGAATGGACTTTTGACTTGCCAGCAAAAAGGGAAATTTAAAAGAAAAGCAAACGGCGTGGGGAGGGAGAGGGCATCCGAGATAAGGGGCATACAAAAAAAAAAAAGGAAGTTGTGCCACCCCCCACCCGCCACCCCCCACGCCCCGCGCAGCATTGGGACCTTCAACGGCCCGCCCTACAGACTTCAAGAACTTCAGCAAAAGGCCCAGCTCCAGCAAACGCCCAGGGACCCCAGTCGCGCGTCCCAGGGAAGAGACGAAGCTGCGCGCCGTCGGGTTTCGCCGCGGGCACCGGCTCCCGCAGCCCGCTCCCGGAGGGTCCCACGCCGAGCCCCGCCGCCCGCGGGGCCCGCCCCACCTAGCCCGGGGGCTCGGGGCTGGGTTCGGGGGTGGCTCCCGCAGAGGGCGCGGGAATCTCGGGCGGGTTCGGGCTCACCACAGTCCTTGAAATGCACCGGCTCCGCCAGGGCCGAGGCGCCGAGCGCCAGGAGCAGGAACGCGGCGACCAAGAGACGCATCGCGGCTAGACAGGTTCCAAGCGCTCCAGGGAGGAAGAAGCGACCGCCTCGGTCACAAGATAACCTGCCGGGGTGGGCCAGGGGAGGATCCCGGTCAGGCGACCAGTCACCAGTAACCCGGGCTGGGCCCGCCCGCGGCCCGCCCCCTGCTCCCGGCTGCCCAGAGCCCCGTTTGGCTCGGGCCCGCCCAGACGCCGGCTGTCTCCGCCCATCCTGCCCGCCCCGGGCCCCGCCCCCCTCCCCGCCCCCTCCCCGCCCCGGCGCTCCGCCCGAGCCTCTTGGCACGCCCCCTCCGTCGTGAGAGCATCCCTAGCCAATCAAATCCCGTCTCCTACAACACCACCCAATAGGTGTGCTCGGAGGCGGGGTCTCCGTGGGTGGAGACCGGGGATTGGAGCAGAGGATTGGAGTGACGCGAGGGGCAGGGTCTGTGGAGGAAGATGGCGGCCGTCGGCGGGTTGTCTGTAACCGTGGCTGCGTTAAGGGCGGTCACTCCGTGGGCAAGGGGCAGGTACCACGTCTACAAAGGCACTTGGGGAGGGTGTTAGGTTCTGCGCCTCCGGGACTAAGGGGAAACTAAGGCCTGCGGGGGGAGGCGAGGGTTTGGCGTGAGGCTGTCCAGGTGGAAGCCACCAGGTGTCCCTCTGCTGCGGGGCTCATCCTCCTGCCTTGCGCTGCAGGCTCCTCGCGGCCTCTCGCGGACCTCAGGCTCGTCGGGAAACGTCGTCCTCCAGCCCCGAGGCCGGCGAAGGGCAGATCCACCTCACTAACAGCTGCGTCCAGGTAGGCGTGCGGCGACGGCCCGGGGTGCGGGGACTGCCCTTTGGCCTCCCCTTCTTTCTCTCTTTGCCGGGCGTTCTTGATCCCCACTCCCCACCCCATCTTTTTTTTTTCTTTTTTTTTTTTTTTTTCATTTCAGAGGCTTCTGGAAATCACCGAAGGGTCAGAATTCCTCAGGCTGGAAGTGGAGGGAGGTGGATGCTCCGGATTCCAATACAAATTTTCACTGGATACAGTTATCAACCCCGACGACAGGCAAGAAGGAAGGGGTGGGTCCTCAGAGAACGTGTGGGAGGGATAAAAGTGGACGTTTAACTTCAAATTTAAAGGGTCTGCCAAGAACGCCCAACACCACCATTCTCACGCAGTGGGAGTACAAGTGCAGATTTGTTGTCACGATTCAGAACAACCATGTTATAGGAGGAAAGTTGGCCTGCCTAGGTCCTAAGTCCCTAAACATTGACCACTATTCATTCCATTGACTCTTTGCCTCAGAGAAAAGCAGCACCTGTTTTAGAGGTAATGAGGAATGCCTCACCTGTATTTGGTCAACAGGATGTGCACCTCGGGGTTCAGAGGATATTGTGTATTTGGTGTTTATGATCGTCATTAATGTTTTCCTCCTGTCTTTTCAGGGTATTTGAACAGGGTGGGGCAAAAGTGGTGGTTGACTCTGATAGCTTGGCCTTCGTGAAAGGGGCCCAGGTGGACTTCAGCCAAGAACTGATCCGAAGCTCGTTTCAAGTGTTGAACAATCCTCAAGCACAGCAAGGCTGCTCCTGTGGATCATCCTTCTCCATCAAACTTTGATGTAACAACAGGTGATCCAGAGATTGCCACCGCTTGTACCAGTTTGAGGAACCTGGGATTAGTAGAATTCTAGAGGTTTCCTTCAAATCATGTCCTTCTCTCAATTTTATTTCCCTCAGTCCAGGAATGTTGCGTTTTGCCACTGTTATTTTCAGAATATGAAGCTTTTACACTTGATTTAATTCCACTCACACATTTCTAAGGCTAAGCCTCCAGGTGCTGTGATCTAAGATCTACTGACTGGTTGAAACCCACCCAGTATAATCTGTAGAGCCTCCAAGCTTCCAAAATTTGGAGTTTCTTTTCTGAGCTTCACAGCTGCTTATATATAGGTGTATAGCTATGTATAAAAGCTTCATTTTGAAGAAAGTCCTTATTTACTTGTGTTCTGGATCAGGATCACAGATTGGGTAGCTTGAACACCGGCCAGGCTAGAGAGGATGAGAAAGGCAAAGGGAAGATTCTTTTTTTTCATCTCGCTCTTCTGAATGTGCTAATTGAAATCCTTCTTTTTCTCCATTTCCCATTTGTTAGGGTAGATATATTTTTCTCTCTTACTAGCCAGTGTGCTAGATTCATAAAACTAACAGCCCACCCAGAAAACTTGGATCTAACTCTCACTGATAACCTGAATCATTTGAAATATAGTCCCCATACTCCATACTCACACAGACACTTAAAGATTCTGTGATCATTCAGTGACTGAGTCTTTTTAGGATACATTGTTTCACTTAATGGTATAAAATGTCATTGGTCTCATGCTTTGCAGGAAGTGGTCCATTTATTGGTATAGATAATCGATAGTTAGGGATTTTCTTTCAGGTTGGATTACCAGATAAAATGATGCCCAGTTAAATATGAATTTCAAATAGATGACAAATAACTTTTATTAAGTCCCAAATATTTCATGAAACATCTACTAAAAATTATTTGTCATTTATTTGAAATTCAAATTTAACTGGACATTGTGTATTTTTATTTGTTAAACCTGGCAACTTTTTTTTAGGGTCACTGAAAGAAAAGCTTTTAAAGCCAAGTCCATTAAATTTTAAAGTTATTGTTTGGGTATGGCACTTAATTAGGCTACAGAACTAGAATAATTGTGGCATGTATGTGACAGTGCTGGGGGATACGGAACTGTGTGGACAGACAACTAAAAAAAGACAAATCCTACCATCACAACAAATGATTTATTAATGTTTATGTTGGGGAAACCACAACCAAATTGATTCTGGAAAAATTATTGGTTAAGCCTTTGTTTTCCTAAAAGTTCATTACAGCAAAAACTTAAATTTCTGAACTGGATTGGAATTAAGGTCATTCAGTAGAAGACTTTACCATTAAAAAGGGAAATGCAGAGTTTAGAGACAAGGTATCTGAGAGAAGCTTAGGTACTTAACATTTTCAATATGGGAAAACCTGGTATTTGGAGAAAGCAAACCTGTTGTGTGTACAAAGAGGAAGGAGGGGACACTCAGATTTAGCAGATTCAGGTTTAGCAGATTTCTATGGAAGGAAGCAGAAAGCAGCATATCATGGGAGTGTCTGTAACTTTACTAAGACATTTAAAGTTACGCCAATACCTGAGCCTATAAGGTTTTCAATTCAGACTAAGTCTTTTCATCTGTTTAAAAAGGGATTTTGTTACATTTTAAGTGTTAGAACCTATTCTTTTAAAGAGTGCACTTTATTTTTATTTATTATTTAAAATAAGCTCATGCCCAACATGGGGCTTGAACTCATGACTGAAACCAAGAGTCACATGCTCTACTGACTGGACCAGCCAGGTGCCCCATGACTTGGTGATTTTAAAACGCATTCAGAGGGATGCCTGGGTAGCTCAGTGGTTAAGTGTCTGCTTTTGGCTCAGGGCATGATCCTGGAGTCCTGGAATCGAGTCCCACACTGGGTGCCCTGCATGGAGCCTGCTTCTCCCTCTGCCTATGTCTCTGCCTCTCTCTGTCTCTGTCTCTCATGAATAAGTGAAATCTTAAATAAATAAAACTCATTCAGAGCGCAAACTTAAAATCTGTAGATGCTAACTAAACCATTAAATTGCATGGTCAGTTAGACAGGAACGGAATCCCTTGAAATGCCCATATGTAAGTGCTGTTTTTTTTAAGATTTTATTTATTTATTCATGAAATATACAAGAGAGAAAGAGACGTAGGCAGAGAGAGAAGCAGGCTCCAGGCAGGGAGCCTGATGTGGGACTCGATCTTGGGACTGCGGGATCACGCTCTGAGCCAGGGGCAGGTGCTCAACCGCTGAGCCACCCAGGCATCCCTGTAAGTGCTGTTAATGGGAGAATTGGAATTCTCTGTTTTAGAAAGGGTGGGTTTGGGAGAAATCACATTGAGAAAGCCTTATGGGAAAATCTGAAGTAGTAACAAGAAGTTTCCATTGGAGTAGGATGATACAGAAATTTTAAGAGCACAGATCATTGAGAAATAATACATCAAGGGAACAGTACAGTGGGCAATTTGCTTGGAATAAATAGTAAGCATAGTAAAATAGGTTTAGGGTCTTTTGCAGGCCCTTAGGACCAGATGCCCTCTTTCTGGTAAAGACCAACAGATGTTTTCACAAATTTTGCTCACTGTGCAAATGCATTTAGGAAAACTTTATATTCTTCTAGTATCCTCTGGAAGATTTTTTGCTTCCCCATTACTTTCAAGGGGAAAGGTCTTAACTGTTGCAGAATTGGTTTTATTTATGCAAGTTAGTATTTGGGGACAGCAAACCTTTACCTTTGCCCTAGCAAGACATAATGTAAGAACCAAAGGCAAGGAAGCCCTGCATCTGCTTTATGTTGTGAATCTGCCTTTTTTTTTTTTTTAAAGATATTATTTATTTGAGAGAAAGTGAGAAGGAGCAGGGGGAGAGGCAGAAGCAGACTTCCTGCTGAACAGGGAGCCTGATGTGGGGCTCGATCCTAGGACTCTGGGATCATGACCTGAGCCGAAGGCAGACACTTAACTGACTGAACCACCCAAGTACCTGTGTTGTGGATCTGCTTTATGTTTTTGGCTGAAAAGAGGGGGGCCTTTTGGCCAACTGAACCACCGTGGTGCCTCAGCTTTTTTTTTTTTTTTTTTTAATTTAAGATTTTATTTATTTGAGTGAGAGAGAGCTTGAGTGGAGGGTAGGGCAGAGGGAGAGGGATAAGCAGACTCCCCTTTGAGCAGGGAGCCTGCAGCAGGGCTCAATCCTAGGATCCTGAGATCATGACCCAAGCCAAAGGCAGACACTTAACTGAACCACCCAAGCACCTGTGTTGTGGATCTGCTTTATGTTTTTGGCTCAAAAGAGGAGGGCCTTTTGGTCAATGTCCAGATCTTACCTTGTGGCATCATATTCTTCAGTTACTGTAGGTGTCCCACCCACCCTTAGTTTCTTTGGGAATGTTGACAAGTCACAAGGGATTAGGAGAAAATAGGTTTAGAAGTAAGAGATTAGAAAGGGGTACTAAAGTAGGTGTCCCACAAGAACTTTCTAACTTTTCTAACTTCTCAGAATTGAAAACGCATTATTTCAGTCTTCTGTTATAAAGCATTGAGTAGAGGGTTGACATTTGTCAGGAGCATCTTTTTTTTTTTAAAGTTTTTTTATTTTTATTTTTATTTATGATAGTCACAGAGAGAGAGAGAGAGAGAGGCAGAGACATAGGCAGAGGGAGAAGCAGGCTCCATGCACCGGGAGCCCGACGTGGGATTCGATCCCGGGTCTCCAGGATCATGCCCTGGGCCAAAGGCAGGCGCTAAACCGCTGCGCCACCCAGGGATCCCTTGGCAGGAGCATCTTATATGGAGAAGTGGGCAGCACTGATTGTATGGGGTAGCCCTCCCTTAAATGCTGGGTGAGAGTGGATACATTCTGTTCCTAGTGGACAGGACCTAACATTGCCCACTGCAACATAATTATGGTCTTGTGTGTTTGTTTCAGTGGCAGAAAACTACTTTACTTTTCTAGGTATCTAGCAATAGTGTTTTTTTTTTTTTTTTTTAAGATTTATTTATTCATGAGAGACAGAGAGGCAGAGACATTGGCAGAAGGAGAAGCAGGCTTCTCGCAGGAAGCCCGATGTGGGACTCAATCCCGGATCCTGGGATCATGCCCTGAGCCAAAGGCAGATGCTCATCCGCTGAGCCACCCTGGTGTCCCATCTAGCAGTAGTGTTTATGATTGCTCTTTTAAAATCCCTATTTGCCATTTCTCCACAGAAATGCTACAGGGCTGTTTAAAGGAAAGTTTGCTTTAAGAAGTTTTGAAATAATTAATGTGGCTTTAATTGGTGGATAAATATATAAAGAAGGGAGCATTAAAGTGGTCTGTGGCCAAAGCTCTATTTAAAAATATTTTATTTTTTGGAAAGATAATACACATGGTACAAAATTCAGAAAGACACAAAAGGGGATACAGTGAAAAGCCTCCCAGTCCTGTACCCATCCACCCTGTCACCCTCCCCACAAACCACTGTTGTTTCTAAGAATTTACTCTATAGGAATAATCCCATAGATATAATGTGAAATAACATATACACAAGAATATTCATTATAGCATTGCTTATAATAGCAAGAGATAGGAAACAATGGAAATGTCCATCATAGGGGACTGATTAAATAAATTATGATTTATCCATTCAGTGGAATAGTGTACAATTATAAAATAGAATGAGAGTTCTTTATGTGCAAGTATGGATTAAGTGAAAAAAGCAAAGTGCAGAACAGCATGCATCGGATGCTATTTGTGTTTTTTATACAAAGAATTATGTGTATGTGCATGAAGTTTTTCTGGAAGGGTGAGTAGGAATGTGAGGATTGGGAGGAGGTGCAGCTCCAGTGGGTATATGGAAGAGTTGTAAGTTCTCTGAACGGTGGGGTATAAGGCAGAGTGGCAAGGATGAGGTCAGCAGATACCCACTTGTCTTTCCCCTTTCTTTAGATAAATAGCAGCATATGTTCCACTTTGTTGTACAGCCTTCTTTCCCCACTTAGTCTATTTTGGATTTGTTTTCAAGGCATTTAGAGCCATTTTTTTTTCTTTCCTTTTTAGGCCTCTGTAACAACTAATTGTTTCTACTCTTTTGCTGTTACAAGTAATGTTATAATAAATAACCTATTACATGTGTCATTTCACATTTGATGAGAATATATCTGAATGTTAAATTCCTAGAAGAATCAAAGAGTAAGTGCTTTTATAATTTCAAGACATTGCCATATTGTCCTCTTCAGAAGTTGTGTCAATTTAAACCCCTGTTAGCTACTTATGTGAGTACCTCTTTCACCAGATGCTTGCCAACTAGGAGTCTTAACAAACTTTTTGATCTTTGCCAATCTGACAGTTTCTAAAAAGTGTCTCAAGTGTGGTTTTAACTCAAATTTCTTTTGTTATATTTTCATATGTGTAAAAACTGCATATTTTTGTCTGCTGAAAATATCTCGACTAGTATAGTAACCTAGAGCAATTGTTTAAACTCTGTGTTTTAATTTTCTCATCTGTAAATTAGGAATAAAATAGTAAGGATTGTTGGATGATTAAATGAAATTTGTGTTCAGCACTCAGTATAGTGCCTGGCATGTAACAAGCATTCAATACGTTGTTATGGGATGGCTGACAATCAGAGCAGCAGGTAGGACAGAACAGATTAAATTAAGAAAATAGCATTCATCTCCGTATCTTCAGGCATATAGTATTGTTCATTTACATTGCCCTTCATCAGACAAATGCAAAAGCAGAGCTTTCTTTGTCTTAGAAGAGTAAAGAACATTTTTCCATTGGATCCCAATCATAGGCTATTGGCAGAGCTGGCAAAAGGATAGGCACAGCCTTGTGTCTAATATTTAGACTTAGCCAATATGGTAAAGATATTTGGTTTAATATGAAATAAAAACAAAAACAGAGGAGCCCAGATGTACATTTCTTTATTCCACCATAGTTCTAAATTCCTAGCTAGCCAAGGTTGGAGTGGGTCTCTACTTGTAAACTGAGAAGGATGCTAGCCATCCCATTTTTGAAAGAAAGACAGCAGGGGCTTCTGAGTAGAGAGAAGAAACAACAATAGGAAATCTGGCTTCCCCTAAACAAGACTACACTGTATTTCACAAGCTAGAAAATAGACCTCTTATTTTTAGTACCTCAAACTGGTGTCACAAAAGGAGAGCCCAGGAGAGATTTGCTTCCTGTAAGAAACTGTGTATTTAATACGGGTCCTCAGAGATGGGCACCCTGTCCTGTGGCACCCCTTACTGTGATGCACAGGAGCTATCATGGGTAGATTGCGAATGTTTACCCACAGCTACTGAACATTTTCTTCAGCCTTGTTGAACGCCTTGGCCCTTTCTTATCAACTCCTCATATTTTTCATACTGCCCTCTTGCTGCTTGCTCAGTCACCATGCTCCCCTTCATTTGTGTCTCTTAACACTCAGCAAGCTAGTGTCAGTTTTCCTCCTGAGATGAGGGGATCTTCCGCCCTTCCCTGGGGCTACAGAACTGCTACAGGATGGAAATGTGGCAAAATCTGGCCCAGACGGGATTGGCTGAGGTGATGGTTCTTGGGAGGAGGCCTTGGAATCACTTTCCAAACTTCCCCCAATCCTTTTTTGTTAAAGAGATACTGAAGGACCAGACCTGGGGAGATGTAACCTCTGATCCAGTGGTGGAAGCATCAGGATGTTATGTGGATTCTGTCTGGGAAAGGCAATGTGAGGTCGAACCACCTTGCATGTTTGCACAGCTGGGGTAGATGAGGGCCATCCTTTGGTAAGCATCCCATAGCAAGGCCAGGACAGATGGCAGACTGGTCCTCATGGCCAGCGGCTGAAGCATTAAAGCATTTGGTGATGTTTGAGCCAAGCAAGGGCATGGCGGCATGAAGGCAGTGACAGAAGCTCACAGCCAGAGCCTAAGCTGGGAGAGCTGAAAAGCAGGCAGGGCTGGCTGGGAGCTGGGCTGCAGGGCCTTCTGCCTGCTTCTTCATGGTGTCTTCCCAGCTAGGAAAGCCTCCTCAAGGCCCCTACCTGAGGCTGGGGCCCATTTCCAGGTAGCTGTCCACACTGACCCCTCACTGCTACTCCTTGGCAGTGCAGTGTGGGGGGCCTGCCTCGGCCACATAACCTGGGGAGCAGTGGCAGCGGTAGGAGCCCTCGGTGTTCTCGCAGTGACCATGAGCACAGAGTGCAGCAGGCCCGTTCAAGTCATCACACTCATTCACATCTAAGAGGAAGGGAAGGAAGGAGAGAGCTGTAGGGAGCCCAGGTGCCTCTGGCCTGTTGCCTCTGCTGTTTCCACTAAGCTCTGGCCCCTGCCATACAGTGGAATCCTACATGTGGCAGTCAGAAGCTGAAGTCACTGCCCCAAACTAAGCAACTCAGAGACACAAAGCAGGTGGTAGTGGGCCCATCCTGTGCTCCTGAGTGATCATGCTCTCCTGTCCCTGCCTTTCTTCCTAGGAATCTCCAGGGAAAGGGTTTTCTATCCGCAGCACAGCAAGAGACCTTCCTTTGGCACTCTCTCACCACTTGGCCTGGCTCCAGGACACCCCGCTAGGGGGCAGCAGTGGATTTTCCAGCTATCCTAAATTCAGCCATGTATTCTTAAGTGAGCAGTGGGCCTGTCTGACCTTTCCACCTGGAGCCATCAGGGCCATCCTGCTCCCTGGGCATTGCCACTTGGATGGAAACTTACCCACACAGGCCATGTGGGCCATGTCCAGCTGGAAGCCCTCAAAGCAGTCACAGGTGTAGCCCTCCCTCACGCGCACACAGCGGCCGTTCTCACAGCCATTCAGGATGCCGCATTCCTCTGCCTGAAGCCCTTCGAAGCCAGCCTGGTGCTCTGGTAGGAGGGAGTCAGAGAAGGACGCTGAAGCCTTGCACTTAACCCTGGGGCCCTCACCCTCCACCACAAAGAGTTGCTCCTATTGAACTCCTAAGGTTGGGGTTGCGAGGGTCTAAAACCCTCACAGAAAGCCGCTGAAACAAAAGGCAGTATCCTTAAGAAATAAGTATGTGTCATTACTTGTGATGGCAGAGACATGCTGTGCCTTAAATGTCAACTTACTATTTTCACAGTGCCGCGGCTCCCAAGCAAGGGTGTCTCTACAGCTTTGTTTTTTTGTGGTTGTTGGTGGTTAAAATCTTTGCATAGTTTTTTGTGGGAGGGAGATTGGCAGCAAAAGGGGATTACCCTCAACATAAAGCAGAACTGAGCGATCTGCTTGGACACCTCCTCTCTGAGCAGCTCGCAACCCTGGGAAAGACACTGACCCTATCCCTGTCCCCATGCAGTCTGATAGAGTGGCTATGCCTGTGGCAGCTACTGTATCCATCACACAGGTGCCGGGCCTGACTTCGTTAGAATCCAAGTCCTGAGTGCTGGGGTCATTGCCACTTACAAACCGAGTCACCACAGCAAGCCTTTAAAGTGGTTAAAAATCCTTAATGCACATTTCAGGTCACAAGCGTGAGCTCGTAGAGCAGGTTATTCTGCACATTGTGAGTGTGTGGAGGGAGAAAAGCAGACTGGAGTGTACCTGCTTTCTCTTGCTCTCAATTCCCTCAGGGAAGCTTTTGAGGTTGAGATGGTGTCCTGTACCTCTTTGTGTCCCCAGTGCCAGTTCATCAGAGAGGGTTGTTAGGGTCTGACCCAGGCATGTGGAGTTGCCCCTTGAGTGACCTGTGAGAGGGCTTGGTGCATCTTTCCCCCTCCTTGGCCTCATCCCACTGGCAGTAGGTAGGTAGGTAGAGATGGAAGTAAAACAGCTTTGGCCCCTACCCCTTCCCCATTTTTGCAGCAACACAGACCTGGCTGGCTAGCCACATAGTGGGGCTGGAGTTCTGAGGGCTGCAGGGGTGACTCAAGAACTGGTGTGTGGTCCCCTGTGTGGCTGGCTGTGTTGGGGAAGGGTGGCTCTGGGATGGTGTCCTCAGGGCCCAGGTAGTTGTAGAAGGGGGCCCCATCTGGGCTGTAGAGGCTGTAGTGCAGGTCCTCGGGTCCAGGGCCATACTCATAGCCTGGCCGGAAGTGGACTCCAGCCTCCCGCTCTGCTTCAATCCGGGCCACATTGCACAGCTGAGCATAGACCTCTGTCAGGAAGGAGGGAGAGAGGAAGCTGCCAAGTTCCTGGTAGCTAAAGCCTGGTCGGCTATTCCCCTACTCACTGCCTGGGGAGTGGGAACATGCTGGGACTGGTGCCCTATGGGAATTCCTGGCAGTGCTCTTCCCACCCCACGCCACCCCACCCTGTCCTACTTTGTCCCCCAGGTAATAGGGATGGAAGACAGGGCCACGCTCTGACTGCTCTACTCCTTCTAAATCCGTTCCTCCAAGGTAAGGGCATTCCCTCCCCTAAGGCCCTTCCCCACATGCAGGCACGGGTCACCCTTCTCACCAGAGCTCCTGGGGGGGCACAGGGCACATTGCTGGCTCCAGGCCTCGCCATCTTGGCAGCAGCATTCTGTATAGGTGGTGCGGCGCCCGTGCAGGGGTTGGCTGCACACGTAATTGGTGACTCTTTTCCAGCAGATGTCCATGTGGATGTCGTGGTCAGGCAGGTCCTCTGGGGGCACAAGGCCCAGAAGCGCGTGAGCCCACCCAGTCCAGATCCACTCTCCCTGCTGCCCCACCATTCCAGGCCTACTGACCTGTGCTACCAGTGCTGTTTACGCAGCGCTGCTGGCTGAGGTCCAGGGTGAGGGGGGGGCTGCAGAAGCAGTGGAAGGAGCCTTCAGTGTTCACACACTCACCATTCTCACAGGCCATGTCCTGGCACTCGTCGTGATCTGTGGTGGCAGAAAGATGGAAGGAATGTATGGGGCAGTATCAAGGCAGCTTGCCCATGGACTGTCTTCGTGGAACTGGTAATGAAGTTGTAGCATCCTGCTTCCCCCTCCTCCCCTGATCCAGCCTGGTGTGGGAGACCCCTCTCCAGGGGTGCCTTTCCAACAGGTGACCATGTGCAAGTCCTGACAACCGCACAGCTCCCCACATTCAGGCCTGCCTGATGCAGGGGGATCTCCCAGGAGGAATGAGCCTGGCTGGCAGGGGCTCAGTGAGTGGTCAGCGGTGGGGGTGGGGGTGGGGAGGGGTCATGTGTGTCCTCACCCTCACACTTCCTGTGGACGGCATTGTAGTGGTAGCCAGCATTGCACAGGCAGATGTAGCCAGGCACCGTGTTGAGGCACCGGCCATTCTGGCAGAGACCAGGCCCGAACATCACACACTCATCTGCATCTGTGGGAGGGCAGAGATGAGGTGAGAAGCAGGACGAAGCAGAACTTAAGGGGCTCCAGAGCCAGACTTAGTGGGTTGGAATCCTGGTGCTCCTACTGGCTAGTTAGGTGACTATGGGCAACTTGCCTGAGTTCTCCTTGCCTTAGTTCCCTACCTAAAAAATGTAGATACTACCACTTAACCTCTTATTGTTATGAAGACTAAAAGATTAATATATGTAGGTGCTTACATAGTGCCTGGCACATAGCAAGCACTTAAGGAAAGCCACTTCTGTTTCTATTATTTCCGTTGCCAGCTTCAGATTAGGGCATTGAAGGGCTCATAACTGAACTACCCGCTTTGAATGTGGGTTCCCCAAAGTTTGTAAGTGGGGCCAGGGAGATAAGCAGCTGTCTTTGTACAGCAGTACTCTCCACCCTGACCCTGTCCTCTCTGACTGGGTCAGTCAAATCATCATAGTTTGTTCTGGAGGGTTTAGCCATGGGGGAGCAGAGAAACTGAGGTCGGGTTATACAGACACCTCCAGGAAGAGCTTAGGTCAGACGTTCTGGGTACAAATCTACTGGGTAGTCAGGGTAGTCAGCCCTGGGACAGAACAAGGGAAGCAACCAGGGGAGCGGGGTGGTTTGTTAGGCTGGGGCTGCATGCAGAACTTCCCCCGGGGACCTCCTAGAGGACCAGGCTGGGTCCGCTCAGGTGAGTGGAGTTTGGGGAGGTGGGTCTCTAGGGAGGTTACCTGTATACGTGGTCTGTCCAAACATCCAGGCTCCGTCCACAGGGATGTAGCCTTTACCACTAGGGCAGATCTCACTGAATTCAACTGTGTAGGGAGGCATCCAAGCTTAGAGACAGAAGGGCTCTGTCCCCATTCCTCTCCCCTCTTTCAGTGTCACTCTACAGAACTGACACTGAGGAATGGGACCCTTGGGGCCTTACCTGAGTCCTCAGCTGGGCAGGGGTCACAGGTGTCTCCCCAGCTGGCACCCTGGGTGCAACAGCACTCGGCCTGTGTGGTGTTCCGGCCCAGAAGGCTGGAGCAGGGCAGCTGGCCATTCTGCCCAGAGTAGCATTCCATGCGGACAGGGCCTGGGGGGTGGTCCCCTGGTGGGGCCTCAGGAATACTCTGACCTGTGTATGATAGATGCCCTTTATTATATTGTCTGTCCTTGACCATCTGGGGCACTCCAGCTTTTGAATTTATTTTCAAAGTTTTACATTTATATTAGCACTTCACAGTGTACAACATGCCTTTACCTATATTGTCTCACTTGTTGCTCCCGACAGCATTAATATTATCAGCTCTCTTTTACAGATGAGGCAGTTGAGGCTTAGGAGGCTAAGTGACTTGCCATGGTGACTTGCTATGGCCACCAGCTATTAGGCGGCACTGACCCCAGTTCTGGCACCCAAACCCCTGCTCTTTCAGGTCTAGCTCCTGCCGCCCTCACTGTACCCCTGGTCCATGGCCTGCCATATGGGCAGGCCTTCTCCATTCCTCAGCTCACACTGTACCCCAGGCCCTCTCACCTTCCCTTGTTCCAGTCCCTGCTTTCTTCTCCCCCAGTCAGAGGAGGCCAACTGAGTCCTAGTCCAGCCTGGAGTGAGGGGCTGAACCCACCAGCTTGGGTAGAGTGAGCAGGGAAAGTGAGGCTCAGCTCAGCTTCAAGGCCTCCGACACGGAAAGGCCCCCTTTGGGGCTCCATCTGAGACCCCTAGGCACCTTAAATTGGCATCGGTTCTTCCTGAGCCCCTCAGGCTTGTCACAGCCCTGAGCTGCCTAGACGTGCCCTGGCCCGGGGAGGACGTCCTCTAGTCTCGACAGTTGCCGTCCTCCGGCTCCTGGCTCTGTTCCACCCCAGTCCTAGGCGGCAGCCTTGCCCACACCGCCCTGGGCCCGGCCCGGGTTCCCTCTCAGGAGCTGGAGCGCTGGAAGTGGCAGAGGGGTCCCTGCAGGGCTAGGGCCTGGAGTGGGGGCGCTCACCTCCAGCCAGCCGCGGGCGGCAGTGCCCCTCCTGAGCGTCGTACTCCTCCAGGTCACTGGCACAGAGGCAGAGGAAGGAGCCCTCCACGTTCTCGCAGAGCGCCGCCCCACACACCGCCAGCATGAGCTCGCACTCGTTCACGTCTGCCGGCGCGAGCACAGGCTGGTGGGGGGGAAGCCGCGGCCCATGCCCCCTGCCCCTCTGCCTCCAGCCGGGGCAGATCCTCCTCTTACTCCCTCAAAAGAAACCAGCTAGGTCTTGGGGAAGAACAGAAGGGAGTTAGCAGGAAGGAAGAACGGATGAACACAGACCATGAGAAGGGAGACAGGAGAAGGGTGGCAGAAAAGGGTCTGTCTACTAAAGGGACCAAGAGGAAAGATTTCTCTGTGCATTCTCCAGAGGCGCCTCCGGAGACCCCGCTCAGAAGGGGGGCGCCTCCCTAATGTGCTCGCTCCCCCTGCTGGTAGAACATGACCGGTTTCTCCTAATCTGGTCAGGGTGCCAGCTGTAGGGTTGAAATCACCCACTCTCTGAGGACCTATTATGTATGGAACCGTGTGACCTTGAACATTTCAGGAAGAGGGCCCTGGGGCCTCTCTCCAGGACAGCCACGCCCCGTGGAGATGGGCCCAAGGGCCCACAGGCCTTCCCTTCCCTGGCCCCGAGCCTGGCTAGCCTGTAGGCTTCTCACCAACACAGTCCCAGCCGGAGGACGAAGCCTCGAAGCCCTGGTCACAGAGGCAGCGGAAGGATCCGTCAGTGTTGTCGCAGAAGCCGTGGCTCCCACACATGGTGTCGTTGGCACACTCGTCTATGTCTGTGGGACAGTGGGGACTAGAGTGTAGGGTGCACTCTTGCTCTGTTTGCTGGGAACACTTGGTCTACTGACACCAAGGTCTGTGAAAAGGGACTTCTAAACACAGGACAAGAACACTCTAACATTAACATTCCTCTTCGATTGCTGTGCAAGCCCTGCTGCATAGAAAATATGCAAACTTCAAAGAGCTACAAAAATAGTGTCCTCAGGACAAAGGACTTTCTAGCTGGATACCTGACAAATAGGTGTCCTCAGCCCTCCTACCTCTGACGCCCCATTCCTACTCACCGATGCAGTCTCCAGTTGGAGCCATGTGGAAGCCGGGCTGGCAGCCCAGGACACAGCGGTAGGAGCCAGGGCTGTTCTCACACCTCCAGGCCCCACATACTGGGTCTCCATAATCCTTGCACTCATCAATATCTGTCCCCAGAGCCAAGAGAGGGGACAGAAACGGGAGGGTCATTGCTCTGGCCCCACCTCTTTGGCATTACAAGGTCATGCCCCACAACTTTTGTTCTTGATCTGTTACAAACTACACTGCTCATCTCAACTCCAAAACATCGCTGGTGTCAGCCAATGCCATGTTCAGGATCATTCCTCCTGACCCAGCAGGGATGGTTGTCTAGGTAGAGAGCTACATGCTATTTAGGAAAGCACTGAGCTCTTTCTGTGACACCCCTGTCCCCCCACTCCCTTCTCCCTCTAGCAGAATACTTTATGATTATATAAAATCTTCACCAAAGTGTATTGCAGAAAATTGTCTTCATATTTGTCTCCCTTGCTCAATTTCAACACTGTCCATAACTGTCTATTTGTCCTAGCAAAAGACATTGAACCTGGCAGGGGTTTAATAAATATCTTATTGAATCAATTTAGCTTTAAAAACTCTGCTAGCATAAGGATTATGATTATCTTCATTCTGTCGTCTCTGGATTGGCCTTGAGTCAGCAGAGACTCAATAAATGCATTATCCATTGGATGATTAATCTGGAAAGTGCTCTGCTTCCTGCAAGCTGCAGTTCCTGGTCCCGGGGAGCTGAGGACCAGGCAGGGGTGGAGGTGGGCAGACGTGGGGCAGTGCCCTGTCCACTCGCCTTGGAGCCCTTACCCACACACTCCCCGCTCTCCGGGGAAGGCTGGAAGCCGGTCTCGCACAGACAGTTGAAGGAGCCCTCGGTGTTGACACAGTGTCCTCCCAGACACTGGTCTGTGACTGCACATTCATCCACATCTAGAATAGAGACCTCTGTCAGCAGACCCAGCCATGGGTCCCTGGGGCCCTCGGGAGCCCAGAGGAGAGCCAGAGAATGGCTCAGGGTAGGAAAGGGCCGGAAGATCTGAGGAAGAGTCCAGAGCTGGAAGCCAGAGGCCCGGCTGCGGGGAGGAGCCCTCAAACTAGGGCATTATCAAGGGCAGAAGGGTAACACCCAAAGGGTTCAAAGGGCACATGTCACCATCACAGAGAGGTCCTGTGAAAGGTTCTGAGTGCCTTCGTGGCACTTGGCTCCCTGTCACCATGCAGCTTCCCACCTCCCATCTCGGGGTGGCGGGGGGCACTTTATTTTCATAGACTAGACATAGCCTCCAGCAGCCCCTGCTGCTGGCAAGTGGACATGGCCAAGCTGGCTTCTCACCCTGGCAGCTGGTGCCCCCCTCTGCGCTGGCGAAGCCTGGTGCGCAGAGACAGAAGAAAGACCCGTGGCTGTTGAGGCACTCGCCATAGGGTGCACAGTACTCCTCTCCCACACACTCGTCCACATCTGCAAGGACAAGGTGGGCAGTGGTGTCTCCCAGGCGTGTTGCCACCTGTCCCCCCACACTCACTGCCCACAGTCCCCGATGGGATACGGAGCCACTCACCCTCACACACGGTGCCATTGGCCAGCTGGAAGCCTGGGGGGCAGAGGCACTGGTAGGAGCCAGCCGTGTTCTTGCACTCGCCTCCCTGGCAGCTGCTCTGGAGGTCTTCACACTCATCCACATCTGCACGGTCACACAGGGGGGAAGACAGTCCGTGGCAGCACCTCCCAAGAACAGGATCCAGTGGGGAGGTCTTCGGAGGACCTGTCCCCTGCCTGAGGAGCCTGGACCCGTAGGGGCATCATCCCCTTGTAAAGCAGCACAGCTGGGAGAAGCTGGCGAGGGAGCCTTTGGAGAGCCTCTTGACTGCAGCTCCGTCTACTTCATCCTGGAGGAGCCCAGCTGCCCACACAGTGCCCTTGGGGACACTCAGCCTCTCCCAGTGACCTTGGCTAAGGGTGGCCAAACTCGCTGTCCTTAGCATGGCTGAGACAGCTTAGGTTTTACTGGGAAGCGATGGGAAACAGATGAGAAGTAAAGGAAGGAAACAGACGTGAGAACCTGAGAAGGTGACAGGACTAGGCTCTGGAAGCAGGCCTACAGACTGCCGAGTACAGGCCCATGTTTCCCAGATATGCACCTAGCTGCCGCCCTTACAAAGAACACAGGAGACTGCATGTGGAGCGGACTCCCCTGAGGCTTCTGATCTGGTGGCTCCCTGGCCCCCTACACCCGGATGTGCAGTTGTCTTTCCAACTCCTGTTGAGGAGCGGTGAGAATAGGTGTCCCCAGGTAGCCCACCCAAGGTGGACAGAAGGGCCCCCCACCCCAGCCTGGGAGCAGCCCCTGCTGTGTCTGGTCACTCCCTTCTCTAAGGGTAGTGGGTCAGTCTCCTGCAGCCGGTCTGTGCTCCCCTTCCTCCCGGGCAGGGGGAGGGGGCTCTCACCTTCACATGTGTGGCCCAGGGGGCTGGGCCGGTAGCCCTCCTCGCAGTCCCTGCAGGAGAAGGAGCCGGCGGTGTTGGTGCAGACTCCTGTGGGGCAGACTCCCGGGAAGGCACACTCATCTAGGTCTGGGGCAGACAGCCAGCCAGTCACCCCGGGGCCTGGCAGAGGGGCTCCCTCCACCTAGCAAGGCAGGAGGCCCCCCACACCTCTGGCCTCCTTCTCTGAGCTTGTAGGACTCTCTCCGGGCATCTGGGGAGGGGCAGGCCCTGGCCATGGGCCTTCCGTAGGGCAACCCTGGTTCTCTCTCCCCAGAATGCTCTGGGGGTAGCTCTACCATCAGTATCCCTCTTGTGTCTGTGGCTCCCTCTTTTTCCTCCTGTCCTCACCCCCATACTTGGGGACGGTGACAAGAGATGCTCTCCTTGGGGGCCAAGTCTCCATTTATAGGGTCCTCAGCTGTAGCCTGGAGACCTTTTGGCATTAGCCCAAAGCTAGGGACAAATAGAATGTTCCTTGGGAGGTGAGAAGGCCTATATTGTCCGTCCCCCTCTGCCAGCGCCTCCCCGGGTTACCTTCACAGGCGGTGCCATCTTCATTCACCCAATAGCCGCTCTCGCAGGCTGAGCAGGTGAAGGAGCCCTGGGTGTTGAGGCAGAGGCCCGTGGGGCACGAGGCCCGGCTGGCACACTCGTCGACATCTGAAACAGGCCATTGAGTTCTGTGTGGGACTCTGCAGGACAGACATGGCAGGACAGCCAGAGGCTGACGGGTGGGCAGGGGTAGAGCAAAAGATGGGTCTTGGCAGGATGTGGGTTTGGGTCAGTGTGGTTAGGGATGTGGTGTCAGGGCTGGATTAGGAGTGAGTGTGCAGAGGGAAGGAGCCGGACGCTGGTGCACCTGTAGAGGAAGGTGCTTTTTAGCATCTTTGTACCTTGGCAGCCCTTCTCATCTGAGGTGACCGTGTAGCCCTGCTCACAGGAGCATCTAAAGGAGCCCTCCAGGTTGATGCACTTTCCATGGGCACAGACCCCAGGGGTCAGACACTCATTTACATCTGTGGAAGAGAAGTCCAGATGGTGGGCTGGCTTCTTCTTGTCCTCCATGTAGTCCCCACTGTCAGGCTTAGGGCATCTTGATTGTGAGGCCAGGCAATCAGCATTTGGTGGGTGGGGGGCAGAGGCCACCCTGGGAAGGCTGTGAGGTTCTTCCTGCTTCTGGCTCCACCCACCTCGCCCTTCCCGCCTGAGCCCACTGCAGCGCTATCTAGTAACACACAGCACTCTGCATATGTCCTAGAAAGGGGAGCCAGGTCCCCCAGCCCTGGGGCTGGTTTGGGCCATCTGAGGACACCCAGAATGAAATATCCAAGACCCTTGACTCACCTCACAGTGGATCTAAACCTTTCTAGTCTCCTACTTGCCCACCAAACTGGTATGAGTCCATGTTCCCAGCCCAACGACCAGCTTCAGTAGGTGAGTGGGCAATGCAGGGAGAGGCTGATCTATGCCTGAGTGGCTGAGTGGCAGACTCAAGGGCCTGGGAAATGCCTGCCCTCCCCAGAGTCTCAAAGCATCTATTCACAATTCAGTCCCTCCTGGCATTCTGAACCTTGGGCCCTTCTTCCTGCAGGGACTGATGGGAAAGAACATTCCTTCTACAGCTGAATTGCAGCCCCCTCTAGGGGGAGAAGAGCACCCCCTGGTCAGATAGGTGTTGCTGTTTAGACATTGCTGTGGAGCTGCAGAAGAGCAGAAGACCCCTCCTGCCCAGGAACCACAGCAGGACTTGGCTGCCAACTCACACCACCAGAGTCAGCCTCTTCCTAAGGTTCTAGGCAACTCATTCTACCCTGCAGGATCCAGCCACAGAAGCTTCTGGGACCTTGGGCTGTAGCTCCTGGATGGATATGGCCAAGGAGCCAAAGGGGCCCCCACCCAAGCTGATTCAGAGGGCAGAGCAGCAATGACTGAAGCACACCCATCTCATGCCCAGTGTCATGCAGGAACCCAGCCAGATCCTGGAGGACAATAGCCTCCAAGCCACTTCCCTCTGCCCGTTTCTTTCCCTCCCTGTGTGTGGGCTCAACCAGAGGTCCCAAGGCCAAATGGCCCTCTCACTGCCTTGGCGAGCAGCCCTCACCTACACAGCTCCCACTCTGGCCCCTGTAGCCCTCCTCACAGGCGAGGCAAGTGTAGGAGCCGGGGGAGTTGACGCATCTCCCATCAGGGCAGGTGCCAGGGTGACGGCATTCGTTGATATCTGCAAAATAACATCCCCTCCCTTGGTCATCCCTGGGAACCACAGCACATGGGTAGTTCAGTGAGGAAGCAAATCCTTGACCCTGCCCTTGGTGGGGGAGAGGGAGGAATGCCAGTTTCTGTACAGATGGAAACTAGGAAAAAGTGAGTGCTGTCCAGTGTTTCAGCTCCACCTCCCACCCACTGTCCTGGACAAAGAGAGATAGAAGAGCTTTAGAAAGGGAGACTCCCTGGGTGGGGCAAGAGGCCGTGGTCACCACTAGCTAGCTCTGGGAGGGTGGGAGAGTTCTATTTTGTGAGCTGAACTGTTGGGAAGGGCCTTCATATCTGTCTTGGTGAATCCTGTTCCCCTACATTACTGGGGTTGCACATGCTTGGGACAGCAGGTCCCAGAGACCTCAGAACAGATCACCAGCTGGGCAATGGAGGCAAAATGGGCTTCCCTGCACTAGGAGATGAGGACTGAGGATGACCCTCAGTCTTGGATGTGGCCAAAACCAGCCCTGAGCCTGATGCAGAGTCATGGATGGAGGCTGGCAAGGCTTCTTGACTGGAGGGACTTTTGTTCCAGCCCAGGGCACCCGGCATCCACTCTGGGGAGACCCACGAGAGAGTCAGAAAGGATGGGCCTGGGCACCAATCAGACAAACAGAGGAAGAGAGGACGCGAGGAAGGAGAGGAGCAGCCAGTCCTGGGAGAATGACAGCAAGGAAGAGGACAGAGATCTTGCTCCTGGGAACTGCAGGCAGTGTTCTTCCCCATGTGACTGGCATAGCTGCAAGTCCATCATTCAAGGAATACACGGGACTTGGGACTTGGGCTGAGTTAGGGAGGTCAAACTTAAACTCTGCGTTGGGACTACAGGAGGACGTTATGTGCCTCTGGCTCAATGTTGAGGCTCCCAGTTCCTATTTGTGACAGACAGATTGACTGAGCTTGAGGAAAGAAGAGAAATTACTCTTTGTAAATGAGTAACTGTCGTTCTCCTGGAGGAAGTCCACCAGCTTGGGCAGATTCAGAAACCCTTCTGCCTAAGAGGAAGATCTACTCAGCACCCATGGAAGAAATGCAAGAGGCAGGGCCAAAGGGTCAGAACACAGGCTTTCTGCAAAGAGACAAAAGCTGGCAGCTGTTGTTACAGAACAGAACAAGGGTCCCGAAGTGAAGAGTGAAAAGGAGGTGGTTTGGTCTGCAGAAGTCAGTTCACATCGAAGCCCTCGTCCCAGGGAACTGGGATCCTCTCAACACCCAAATTTCACCCCAAAGGTCCAGAAGGGGAAGATATACACAGGGAAGGTGGTTATTCAGCGGGGTATCTGTAAGGAGATGCCCAGAACCCCTAGGCAATCTTGGGGATACTGAGATAAGTCTCATCTCTACAAAGAGGGTAGCCAAGAGCCCCTGAATGGACTGTGGTGACACTGGGCTAACCTATTCTAAGGGGTTCTCTGTAAAGACAGAGATGGAGAGAATGCGACAGAGGAGGGGGACTGAAGGGTCTAGGGCCACCAGCTTTGGCCATCTGGGAGAGAGCAACCAGGACCATGGCCTTGGGGCCTAGGCTAAGGTACTGGAGGAGGATGGGCAAAGCCATTGGGAATGATAAGCAATCCCTGCTTCAGGAGATAAAGAGGTCAGGACCCATTTCTAAGACCACATTGAGAAAATATGAAGCTTTTGGATCTCTCCTGCGGAGATCAGGCAGGGTAGGAAGGAGATTAGATTTAGCAGGACTGAAGAGCCCTGATGTCTGGGCACGCTCATGGAGGTGGTGCACAAAGTGTCTTACTTATGCTGGGCATTAGGAGACCTGTGGTACTGATTGACTAAGTGTTCCAGCTCTCGCCTGCTGGGCTAGGGTGGGTGCCTCATGGTTCTTTGTGGTTGGGTGGAACCAGGGCACTAGTGCTGGCTGATGAGCCATGAAGTGTGTAATTTATGGACCAAAGCATAATTGTGAGCAATTCTGAAGAGCACTCTTCCTTTCTTCTGTGGAGACTGGCCACATTCAAGATACCGGCTATTCCTTTAGGCTAGTTCTAGAGTCAGGAGATGTGGGGCACAACCCCCAGCTGAGCCATGATGGGCCTGTGGCATTGGTCAGATACAAACTTTGCTGTGCTCGAAGTCCTGAGGCCTGGGGTTGCTTGTTAATGCAGCATAACCTCATCTATCCTGACACACCATTGCTGGCTTCCTTCCTCAGACCAGAGCCCCAGCTGGCGATTAGTGGATGTGAGAGGTCTGTCAGCAAGTGGGAGAAGGAAGGCAGATCACGGCAGCCCTTAGTCACTCCCTAAGCCAGGGAAAGGCTCCCCCAAATGGGGGGTGCATGTCACAGAGCCATCTGCCAAACCCACCCAAAGGAGCCAAGTAAAGATTCCAGATGACGTAGATCCCACTCCTGACCAGTCCATGTTAAGGGCATAGATTCTAGTGTCACCAGGTAGCCTGAGGCTGTTCCACCAACCCATTTGGTATGTGGACTGGAGCCAGATTTTCCTGCCTAGTCTGGGGTTTGAATTTTAATCTAAGATTACTGTATATTTTGCTAGGTTCTAATACTTGGTCGTCCGGGGCAGGACCTCTGTCTTACTCATTGCCCCACTCCTAGCCCACGACTGGGACATAGCTGGCGCTCAACAAAAGTTCGCTCACCAAAGAATGAGCCCACATGATGAAAACTCCACACACTCTTGCTATGAGGCTGCTGAAGAGACCCCAGAAGACTCAGGGAAACAGGTGCTTGCCAACCTGTCTGTACCCTGGGAAGATCCTGGAGTTTCCCTAAACCAGGGCTTCAGCCTTTGTGTGGGGAAATGTAACGGTGCCTGTCTCCGCTACTTGTGAGAGCATGGGGTGGGAGTGTGAGGGTGCCCAGGGGCCAGGAGCTAGAAGAATTTGGGTGTGGTTGGGGCACAGGAGAGCTCTGGCAGTCTGCAAACAGATCTAACCCCTCTCCGTGGGAACCTGGAGTCCTGGCATGACGGAAATGCCACTGAGACTTTGGATGGGCCGCTGTCCAGAGCACTCGGGCCTTCCATCAGAGACTTCTGAGTTGAAGTGGAGAGAGTGGTTTCTCAGTTGGAGCGAGAAGAAAGAGGGAGAGGAAATTGACCGGGCTCCCAGGGTGACGGCTGGGTCTGTGGTTGCTGATGGAAACCTGGAGAAGTTTGCAGGCTACATCAGGCTTTCAGCAGCCTGACGGTCCGCCTGGGGCCAGGAACCCTCTCTGACCTCCCAGCTGTGGTGTGTGTCTGGAACTTTTCCTCCAGAAGGGAAGGGGACAGTCCAGAGGAGTGGACTGGGGCACTGGGGGAGTCTAAAGGTGAAAAAGAATGGGAGCCTCACAGAGAAATACTGCCCCTGTGCACTGCAGGTCCTGTTGTATGCATTAGCTTAGCTGGTTAACTGGTCCTCACAGGGCCTCTGAGATGGGCATTATGGTTTCCATTTTCAGATGTCAAGACAAGAGCCAAGCCCAGGCCCCTTTCCACCAGAGCCTATGCCCATAACATGGACTAGTTAGTACAAATTTGATCTTTTTAAATGTACTGGTATTTTCTTGGTTCATCTCTTTTAGTTTTGCCTTTTTTTTTTTAAAATAAAATCTAATGGCAAATTTGTCATGTTGTCATGCTTAAATGAGGTCATCTATCCAGTACTCGCACAGCTCCCGGCACAGAGAAGGAACCCATCCAAAGCTAACTCTCTTCACTCTCCATTCTCCTGGAAAATGCTAGGCTTTCTGACTCCATCGTGCTTATGAGGACAAAGAGAGTACATTTTGGCTTTAATGGTGTATAGCCCAGGGTATTAAAGGGAACTCAGGTAGAGGGAGGCATTGCGAGGAGAAGGTGACCCCCTGGGGGCGCAGATAGTTGTCTGTCCTACACTTCCAGCCACCTCTCCCCTTTGCTAAGACCTGCTACAACTCCAGACTTTGCTTCCCTGATAATGGCAATGGGAAGGGGCATTCTCCTTTCGCTATATATTCACCTCCAGGAGGCTGTGAAACCAGGCAAGTCCTGGCCAAGAAAAACCTGGAGGCTGGGAGGTGGCTAGTCCTCACCTCGGATCATGGGTAGGATTTCTTTCCAGAGAGAACCTTGATTTACCCTCATTTATTCCTATCTCAGCTGGTCTAAGCACACAACTCAGGCCTCTTGCAAGCATCTGACACCCCAGCCTGGCAAGGAGGTGGTGGCGGCAGGGTTGCCAGGAGCTGGTGTGATAGTAGCAGCTTCAAGCCAGCCTGTAAGGAGACTGGTTGGCAACAGCACAGCCGCCTTTTGGCAGAGCCTGGGAAACAGAGCAGGGATCGGGGCTCACACATTCACTCTCCACTCATTCACTCATTCAGCTAGCATTTGCTGACATTTGTCCAATGCAGGACATTTCTCAGGTGTCTGCGTATGAGTCATCTAAGGATATGGTCCAGTCCCGAGGAGCTCACAGCCTAACAAGCTTTAGCAAGTAGGCCAGGGCTGAGGCCCTAAGCTCTTCCCACATAGACCAACTTCTCTGTCACTTAAGAGAGCAGCGTGACTCAAGGCGAGGGAAGAGGCATACAGCGGGATGTTTCTGGGGTCTCATGTATACAGAGTTGCTTGTGCTCCCCTGCTTTGGGGGGGCAGGCAGGAGGCCAAAAGATCACAGAGGGTATAGACAGCCTCACGAACTCCCTGACAGTGGGCTCAGCATCCAGGAGCCCAGTGGGAGACAAGCTGAAAGGTGAAGTGGGGGCAGTTAGAGCCTGGAGAGGCGATGGGGTGGCCGGCTGCCCCCCATCTCATTTCTTACCTTGACAGTGTCCCTTCCTGACCATGATGTAGCCCTGGTCACACTGGCAGTGGTACGAACCCTCCGTGTTGGTACATCGTCCCCCGCTGCACACCTCTGGCTGCTCGCATTCGTCTACATCTGTGAACACACAGAAAAGTCCTGAGTTGGGCCAGCTCTGCAGGGAGTCCGGGGGCATCTCTTCAGAGATGCTTGTGCTGAGGCCCCAGCGGGAAAGGCAACCTTGCTACAGCTATGATTGGTGGGAGACTCCTAGGCCAGGTCTGAGACTCCTCCAGCGCAGGCCTCTGCAAACCCCCGAGTTCCTTTCTCCCAGGGATACTACTTTGGGGGCCTTCGGGGACCCCTGCCCCAAGGCAAGGGCTGGTCTTGAGTCAGATGGCAGTCCAGATGGCACTACTGGAGGAGGCCAATAAAGTCCCCCTCCTGGCCCCAAGACATCCTCCAGAGGTCTGTTCCTAGAGTTATTGAAGGCCTTCCCCAAAGTTAGGGATTAAGCAGCCAGAGAGAGAGCATCTCAGGCAGCTGTGGATCTACTGAAGCAGTTTATTCCATTGTCCCAAAGCGTCCTGGTACCCCGCAGTGGCTCAAAAGTCCGACCTTGGTCACATCACTCCCCTGCTTAAACCCCTAGTAGGTTTCCCTGATGCTTCAGCCTGGCTCACGAGGCCTCTGCCACCTGGACCCAACCTCTCTGTGTTCCCTGATCCCCACTGGTCCAGCCACCACGCCTTGTTCATACAGATGTTTCCACGTGGAGTATCTTTCTTCGCCTCAATGGTCAGCAGAATGCTACTCCCCATTTCAAGGACTGGTTCAACTGATCAACCAAGGTTGCTCTGGCCACTTCCCATTCCTTGCCCCCATAGTCAAATCGATGGAGGATTTACCTTCGCCCCCCACCCCCCGCCCCACAAGCCCCGGCACTGGTTCAAACACTTCACTGGGTCCCTGTGCAGATTAAATGAGATAATCCAAGTGAAGGGCCCAGCATAGTGCCTGCCTGGCACAAATTAAGCACTGAAGAAATGTTGGCTATTATTATTCTAGCATTAAACCTACCCTACAAAATCTGATCTCCTATGCCTGGCATGTGAGATCTTTTATGATCTGGCCATTGTCTGCTTCTCTCACCGTTGTCCCACCTCTTAGCTCAGCCATGCAGGCACTGCTTCTGAGCTTGGGCGTGTGCTGCTCACCTGCCCAGAGTGGTTTCCTACCCACCAGCTTGGCTGTCTCCTACTCATCTCTCAGGTGAGGCTGACCTCTCCCCTCCAGGATTCCCTTAGGACCCAGCCATGAAAGTAACTATTCATTTGCCTGCTTTTTTCTCTCCCACTGCTGAGAATGTCCCTTATTATCCTAATGTCCCCAGTGCCCGGCACAAAACTCTCAAAAGTACTTGGTACATGAATGGAATAGTAACCATTGGTTTATAGACAGTGCTTTTATCTGAGTGGTACTTTGTAACACTGTAGTGCCCAGTGGGGTCACTGGCAGAAGGTGTAAAACGCACCACCACCCCCAGGCCCATATCTGGAGAGTCTGCCCAAGCAGTACTGGAAACTGCGTTATAATCACTTTCCAGGCATTTCTGAAATAACTAGTCCTCAGTTTGAGACGCTGTGGTCCCAGTGGAAGAGAAAAGGAAGCTCAGACACAGAGCCGCATGTGGTCACTTGATGAAGAACCCATGGACTGGCAGGGCCGGTGAGGAGGCTGAGAAAACAGACTTGCTTTATGGAAAAAAATGGGCAGAAAAACAGAAAAAAAAAACAAACAAAAAAAAAAACCCAGATCTTAAGGCCCCTACAAAGATGGATGAAAACTTGCTGTAAAAGGTGAAACTCTAACTTCAATGAAAGAAAGTGTAGAAGGATATCTTTGTAGCTTAGGGATGGGGAAGGATGTCAGAAATAATGCCCCAAAAACATAAAAATTAAGGCAAAATGGTGAATTTCAATATGTCAGAATTCAGGATTTCTGTTAAAAGTAGGACATGTGTTGGGGATCCCTGGGCGGCTCAGCGGTTTAGCACCTGCCTTCCGCCCAGGGCGTGATCCTGGAGACCTGGGATCGAGTCCTGCATCAGGCTCCCTGCACGGAGCCTGCTTCTCCCTCTGCCTGTGTCTCTGCCTCTCTCTCTCTCTCTCTCTCTCTCTGTCTCTCATGAATAAATAAAATCTTTAAAAAAAGATTATATTTATTTATTCTTGAGAGATACAGAGAGAGAGAGAGGCAGAGACACAGGCAGAGGGAGAAGCAGACTTCGTGCAGGGAGCCTGATGTGGGACTTCATCCCCGGACTCCAGGATCAGGCCCTGGGCGGAAGGCAGGTGCTAAACTGCTGGGCCACTGGGGCTGCCCTAAATAAATATAATCTTAAAAAAAAAAAAGAAAAAATAAATAAAAAAAAGAAAAAAGAAGGACATGTGGATAAGGTTAGTGAGCAGAGAATGAAATGAGAGAGTGGCAATATCTAAACCCAGACAAGTGGGGATCCCTGGGTGGCTTAGTGGTGTAGCACCTGCCTTTGACCCAGGGTGCAATCCTGGAGTCCCGGGATCGAGTCCCGCATTGGGCTCCCATGGAGCCTGCTTCTCCCTCCTCCTGAGTCTCTGCCTCTCTCTCTCTCTCTCTATGTCTATCATGAATAAAAAAAAAAAACAAAACAAAAAACAAAACAAAACAAAACCCAGGCAAGTATCTGGAATATGTAAGGAACTTCCAAGGAGCCACAAGAAAAGCCAGCAACCACAGGAGAACTGAGTGAAAAATAGGAACAAGCAATTTTCAGATAAGGAAACCCAGCGGCTAATGTACAAAGAAATGCTCATACTTATTTGTAAAGTAATATGCTTTAAAAAATATTTAATGTTCAAATAATGTATACTGATCAATTAGTTTTACTTACATTCGTTTAAATTCTATAAATTGTTATAATTTATATTAATTAGTTATATAAGTGGAGGAAATAATTTATTAATGATTAAATAATGAGATATTACTTTATAAGACTGGCAAAATTTAGAAAGTGGATGTTATCTTGAATAAGGTCCCATCAGGTGGCAGTCAAGCCCCACTGGGAGAAGCACTGACAGCTGATCCTGGGCTCCCTCCCCAGCTGTTGGGGCCAGCAGAGACATCCCGGACTGGTGACACCATTCCCTGCAGTGGCCACTGCTTGTCCCCAGCCAATGTCCCAGGCTGGGCCTGCAGAGAGCAGTGCCTCTGACCTGCAACACCTGCTAATGCCATGGAGCCCAGCAAAGTCCCGAGAAGCCCCTCATCCCCAGCCTCTCCCCTCACTACCTCCAGGCCATTCTGAGCAGTGCTGCTGAGTCACAGCCCTGAAAGCCAGCTGAGGGCCATCCCCACCCTCTGCTTACAAACCTCTCCTGGCTGCTCGTGGCCTGCCAAATGGTGTCCAAACACTTTAGCCTGGCACTCAAGACTTCAAAAACTGGCCCTGGCTCCTGCTACTTCCTCCACATACCCTTCGCTCCAGTCACACTGGATTTATCATTATTCCCAGGGCATGCCAGACTTGTTCACCACTCTGCTCTCTGGAGAAATGGTTCCCTTCCCCTGGAATACTCTCCGCTTTCTCCATTCCCTCACCGTGAGTGTCAGAGACTGTCGGAAACACAACGTGCATTGGGGCCAGAATGACTTTCATTCTGTTTCTAGTTCTGCCACAATCATGTAGGAGGTCCCTGGGTATTTCAAATCACCTCTCTGAGCCTCAGTTGATTTAACTATAAAATGGGGTAAGGATTTCTACCGCATGGGGGTGGGATGATGAGCTTCATATGATTAGGGCTTAGGACTGGGCCAGCACACAGAAGGGCTCATGAAATGGTAGCAATAACTATTCTGTCCCAGTTCCAACCCTCCCTCAAAACATGCAGTGAAACATGCCTGCATCCTACCATGGAGAGCCAGCTGCTTCCTCATCTGGATCCTACAGCACCACACGCACACACCTTACTCACTGCAGGATCCAGAGCTTACATGGTACCTGGCATGTGGGTGCTCAACGCTCGGTGTGAATGAAGGGCATGTGTAATCCCCCCACTCTGATTAAGTTCCCTGCTTGTTCTCTGCTCCCCTTACCCCATATCAGGTGAGGGGACCTGCGTAGTCTTGGTCTCTGCAGACCAGGTCTTTGGGGGGTTAGGACCTGGGGGACCCTGGTAGTGAGAAGACGCACAGCTTCCTGGTCTCCAGGAGGGGGCCCTGAGTGACGCTGGGCTGCCCCGGCCAGAACCAGCACTGTGAGCCTCCAGAGCGGCAGTGCCATCCTCCAGCTGAAGTGTTCCAGTTGGTGAGGCATCACAAGGTACTGCTTGCAAAGTGCTGCATCATATTCTCTGTGAGCTCATTCATAAAAATGTACGTGGAGGCTTTGTATCACGGGGCAAATGCTGGACATTAAAGGGTTTGTGTTGGAAGCCGCTTTGCCCAGGGCCCTGGAGGGGGGGGAGGCAGGCCTTCCCAGGGAAGTTTGAAGATATGCAGGCTCTCTGAGTTGCTGAGGACCCTCTGCAAAGGCACTCGTGCTCCCCGGTCTGCCAGGAGTCCCAGCCGGTGCCTTCACATGCCGCCCTCCTTACCCAAAATGAAAGTAGTCACTCAGAATCTGGGGACTAGACTTTAGGTTTTCATCTCCAGCCATATCCCCCGACCCTCTCACACTCCCAGCTCCAGCCACACCTCCTTGGATCCTTGGGAACTATTGTTATCTTTCAGGTTTGAACCTCTCCTCCTGGTCTGGTCTCAGCATAGGGGTCGGCTTCTATTCAGGTCCAGGTCAGAGCCCTGAGTCTCTGTTCTCACAGCCCCTGTGCTCTGCACACTGCAGTGCAGTGCCGAGTGCTGCGAATGCCTAGATCCTCTTCCACCTCAACACTCACTGTGGGGTCCTGTGCCTCTCCCAGGGACACAGGCAGGTTTGCTTACCTTGGCATTCCTGTGTGGTCCCTGAGGTGGCCAGTGTGTAGCCAGGGTAGCAGAAGCAGGAGTAGGAACCCACTCGGTTGACACAGTGCCCTCTTCCTGCACAGGGGTCCCTCAGACACTCGTTGTCATCTGAGCAGAGAAAGGTGGGAAAGGGAGGTCAGGGAGACCTTTCTTTGGGCACCTGCCAGCAACCTGCCAATGCTAGGAGCTGGACAGGGGATGGTGTTGTGGGTCAAGGAGAAGATGAGGGAGTAAGGAGAGAAGGCTGGGGAGATGAAAAATCTCTAAGGCTGGGGTCATGAAGTCTGCTCATAGGGCCCACTCAGGCACCAAGGGCCTGGGGCAGTGGCCCAGCACCTCCTCCTTGCCCCATGTCCCCCTCCCTCAGTGGCCCCCTGCTGACTTTCTTTCCTTCAAGGCACAGTGGATGTTTTTCTTTTGTGTAAAGCTCTTGAGATGGGGGATCAGCGGAGACATTTCTAACTAGGCTAGGCCTTGGTCTGCTCTGTAGGCAGCAAGATGGCTAGTTGGAAGGGTGGGCTGATCTCAGAGCTGAGGGCTCCAGGCACTGGTCAGGGGGCCCTGGGGTGGCTTCCCACTCTCCTGGAGTTCTGGAGACTCATCAGATGGTGCTTCTGGAGGCTTGTCTCCCCAAGGTTTAGGTTGGTTTTGTCCACAGGGAAAGCACTCTTCAACTCATTGGCCACACAGCACTGCTTGGACTTTCTGCTGCCTGGGCTCTTAACTCTGTCTCCAGCCACCGTGTGAGCCCATGGTGTCCCAGTGCATACCCGTGCAGTAGGCTTGGCTGGGATGCAACTGGTAGCCGGGGTTGCAGATGCATTTGTACCCATCTGGGAGGTTCACACAGGTTCCAGGGCCACAGATGTTGGTGGTTCCAGCGGCACATCTGTCAATGCCTGTGGGAGACACAGCCAAGCAGAGGTTATGCTGGGGTGAGGACAGACGAAGACAGTGGAGCAGCATGGTGAGAGTATGGGGGACAGGGCACAGGTCTCAGAGGACCCACAGAAGCCTCACTCCATTCTTGGCTGGGCCCTCTCATATCCATGTGAAGCATGGCCGTGTATAAAACCCCTGGCACCCCTCCCGGGACCCTGTCCCAGGATGGATTACAGTAGTGCATCCCTCTGACCAAGACCTAGTGGCCTCCACTAACCCATGTCCCAGTAAAGGGCCTCCCCTGCTGAGGCCTCCAGCCTGACTTCTCCCTGAATGAGGGCATGGCTCTCACCCCCAGTCCACAGAGCTTCCCTTCCCTTTCCCCTGGACAGACAGACAGAGTTGGCAAGGAGGGTGTTGGGGGAGAATTGCCAGAGGGAGAGGAGAGCTGGGCTGGGGCCAACCCAGCAGGGCCTCGGATGCCATGTTGAGACAGGCCCACGAGAAAGGGGGTCACGCAAGGTGGGGTATGATCAGAGCCATCTTGGAAACACCACTCATCTTGCCATGCCATCTCGCTCAGAAAGGCAGCAGATGGCCCATGGACTGGGCAGGGAGGCACAGAGGGCTCTCAGAAACTTGTTGAAATAATTCAAACAAGGACTGCCCTGGGTGGTGGTTATGGGGTAAAAAGTACAGAGACATGCTGAGTTCAGGAACAGTGGGTTGACTTGCCTGGATTCAGCAGTGGGGCTGTGTAGAGGACAGAGGCTCTAGCTTTTTCGAACTGTGTCCTTAACGCTAGAAAAGGGCCTGGCGCTTAGAGCATGCCGAATGGGCACATGAATGCGTGAGTGAGTGGCGCTTGCAGCCTTGCATCTGCCCTAAGGTCTTCGCTGTAAGCCCACAGGCCCAGGCTCCCCCGCCCTGCCTCACAGCACGGAGGTAACCCTGGAGACCAGACGAGCAGACAAGGCCTGTGTTGGTCCACAGCAGGCCTCGCGGTGGTTGCTGAGTGGGACTGAACTGAATGTGCACTGGCCTGCTTGCAAGGCTACCCTGTCCCTGGCCTGGCTCCAAGTTTGGGTCAGCCCAAAGGGAGGGGTGGGGGAGCTTGTGGGGACCCCCTGCCTAGTTCTAAATATCCCCCCAGAGGGGCGAGGCTGGGAAAAGGCAGGGGAGAAGGAGGATTAGGCTGTGGGTGGTGACTGAGGGGGGATTCTGTTCTCCCACATAGCTGATAGCCACTGTGGAGCCTAACCTGGGCTCTTCCTCCTGCCCCCCGCCCCCGGCCCTGCCTCCAGGCCCATTTTCCTGCGCTGGAGAACCCCCAAGGGAGCCCCTTCACCCAGCTTCTCTTGCCTGCCTCGCAGAGGAGGACGAGCAGTGCACTGAGCACAGAGGACAGAGGTCCCGGGAAAGGGCAGCAGGTTACCCAGGTTCACACCTGGGAGGGCCAACCCCCTCCTCCACCCCCGTACTCTCTGGACTGTCCCGCTGGGCTGCATGGTCTCTCTCTTTGCCAGAAGAAATCCAGAAATCTCTCTCCCCTGAGGTGAGCTCAGGCTGTGAGGTGAAGAGGTCAGCCAGCCCCTGGCGAGGGCACACGCGAGGGTGTGCGCGTGAGCACATATGTGCACAGGGAGCAGCTGCGGCATCACCAGCTTTGCTTCTCTGGAACCAAGTCCCCAAACAATGAGCCTTTGAGGAGGCTCATTCCAGAGCAAGGTGCATTTGCCAGGGATTTCCCCCACACTGCACCCCCTCACCATTGTAGGCGGCCAGAGAGGGGGAGCGCAGGCTCTCTGACAGTTAAACAACCTTGAGAACAGAACCACTATCCTTCCAGAAAGCTCGCTGTCCCTGTGAGCAGGAGACTGCCCCGCTGCCCGGGCACTCAGCCGACTCAGGGTGGACAGGCTGGAGGAGCCAGGCTCCTGGAGGCTCGCTGCGCTGCCCTTCCTCCAGAGGGCCCCCCTGGATTCTCCTAGAAAGTCTCCCAGTTAGGGGCACCTGGGTGGCTTGGTAGGTTAAGCATCTGCCTTCATCTCAGGTCATGATCCCGGGGTCCTGGGATACAGCCCCAAGTTGGCTCAATGCTCAGCCTGGAGTCTGCTCTTCCCTCTCCCCCTTCTCCTGCTCTCTCTCTCTTTCTCTCTCATTTTCTTGCTCTCAAATAAATAAAATATAAAGAAAGAAAGAAAGAAAGAAAGAAAGAAAGAAAGAAAGAAAGAAAGAAAGAAGAAAGCCTCCTAGTAAGAGGCTCCCCTAAGACCTCCCTTCTCTTTTTGCTCCCCCACTTGACTGGTGCTCCTGACAGGACCTCTGTGTTCACAAGAGGCACCCTGTAAGATGAAGCCAGGGGTGCTGAGTCTGAGCGGGAGTTCACTGGAAACTGTGCATCTGGTGGGAGAGGCCCTGGAGTTGGCTCTGACCAGCCGCACCCCACCAGGCTGACTGCAGGTACCTGAGGGGCCCAGGGCCACCAGCTCCTCAGCAGGGGTGGTCACGTGCTCTTCTTCCTGGTTGTCTGGGATCCCCTGTCCAGGAACCGGTGGCGTTGGTCTTTCTACGGCATCTCCTGCAGGGGAATGGGGGGTGGAAAGGGGAGGGCAGCTGGGCCACGGCTCCTTGGCCACCCACCTTCCCAACCCCGGACAGCGTTCCCTCCAGACATACTGGCAGTGGCCCTTCCCTCCTCCTGCCATGCCAACTGGAGAACCAGGGCTGGGGCCTAGGGTGGGTCAGCCCTTCTGCCTCCTACTAGTCTCCAGATACTTAACCTAGTTCCAGACAGAGTCAGAGAATCTGAGAGCTCTAATGGGTCCTAGAGCACCTCCAGTCTCAGCTTCCCTTTCACAGGTGAGGAGATAGGGTTGTGGAAATGGCCACTTGTCCAAAGCCAGCCAGCTTGGTGGAGACAGAGCACTTGGATAGTGCCCTGTCCCCAACTCCAGTCACCCTCTGCAAGCTGGGGTCTGCAGAGCTCCAACTATTTCCCAAAGGAAGATAGGTCACTGGGGAGGGGCTCTGGGGACCTGACCAGCCCCTGCTTCAGCCAGCACTTCCTCTTTGGTCTCATTTATACGTTGAGTGGCACCATGAAATGCAGAAAGGGTGCCGTGGCTAGGGAAATACTTGCAAAACGTCCCAGGGTCTTTCACTGACCTTACAGCACCTTAGGTGGATAGAGCGCCCACAAAAAAGCATTCACATGTCATACCATTCATGACCTCATCTGATTTGAGCCGCATGTATCAGCCCACAGTACAAAGTCTATGGTTTCTCCTTCCCTCCCTCCTGTTATCTGGGAGCTGCTAGGAGGGAGGGACTCACCTGGGACCCAGGCAGGTACTTGGGTAACACTGGTTGTGACCTGCACAGAAATAGGAGAAGGTCACTGTTGCTTCCTCTGTCACCTCCATGACGTGCTTTCTTCCACCACACTCACCCCTGCCTCCAGGCTTCCCGGCCACCTCCCTTCTTCACTTTCTCATTCCTTCCAGCTCTTGAGGAGTTCCTCCTACATGCTGGGCATTCTGCCAACACTTTATGTCCGTTGTCTTAATTAATCTGTTCAACTCTCGGGTGACAGTCAGTTGTACTGATTAAGTGAATGATGTATATGGCGTGCCAGCTCAGTGTCACACCAGCAATGCATAATGATCCTCTCAATGCTATGAGCCCAGATAAAGCAACAGAAGCTCCAGAGGTTAACTGGCCTACGTAGGGTCACAGGGCCAGTGTGGTGAAGCTAAGAGCCTAGGCCATAGTGCACAGCGGCGGTGGACTAGGAGGTGAGAAGGGGCAGAGGATGACAGAGAGGCAGGGGCCTGCTGGGGGCTGTGAGGACATGGACGTAGAACTCTGGTCTGGGAGGACAACACATGACTCTCCAGCTCACTTCCAGGGAAAGAAGCACCTGACAGTCAGGCATGCAGGTTGGAGGGGCAGGGGGACAGGGAAGGGATTGACAGACTGGTGAGGGAGAAGCAGGTGCATTCTTCTGGAATGTTTTTCTGGGAGAACATTCAGCTCTTTACAGGGGAAGCCTGGGCACGGGGAAGGGAGTGAAGAGGGCATCCACAGCTCTGCTTCCTCTTCTCCATGAGCCACTCCCAGAGGTGATCTTGTGGTGTAAGCAAATCAGGCTTAGAAAGTGCCGAATCCAGAATTAGTCTGGAAGCAGTTCTAGACCTTATCTGCACTCATAGGACGTGTTCCTACTTCCTTTCCTTCCCCAGAGCACCCCAAATGACAGAACACGGGTACAAGAGCTGCTGTTCTTCCTTCCCTTGGGGTAAAACTAGATCTTTGGAGGGACCCTCCCACTCCAGCATCTCTCCAGGTAATGGAGACCCTACTCATAATCCATCTGTCTCCCTTTCCTCCTTCAGAGGACACTGCCCTACAGTGTCAGTGCCCACCCTGTCCCACTCTCTGCCACGCTTGCCCAGCCTCTGCTGGGAGGACGCACTCACCTGGCCAGTCCGAGAATCTCCTGGGAAGGAAAGGTGAGAGCATGAGCTTGGGGAGGAGAGCCTGGCTGCCTTCTCCCTCCCGCCCACGGCCAGGGTTGGTTCAGTCTCTGACTCCTGACCTGGCCCCAGAGGCCAGCAGTGGAGAGAGCGCAGGATCTTTTTACCTGCTGCTGCCCCTCCGGCCCAGCCGGGACTGCCCGCCACAGATCCCATCATGCCAGGCCTGGAGGGCCAATGCAGTGGCTCCCTCCGTGGGAGGAAACCTCCTGCCTTCCCTTAAGCCTCAGTGATGAGGCCCACCCCTTCCTGGGCCAGTTCACACGGAGATGTAACCCCCCTCCTTGCTCTGCCATCGCCTCCCTCTCAAGCCTCCCACCTGTACCAGGTCGCTCCGCCCCCTGCCCTGGGCCAAGGCCCGGGCAACAGTTCTAGAAAGAGAGGAGCTCCTGGCCTGGCCAGTGTCCAGTTCCCATGACGACTGGGACTCTGTCCTGACTTCCTTGTCTGTCTGTTCCAGATTCTTGCAGCGCTGTGGCTAACACGTAGCTCTCCTGGTCTTAACATGTCCTGGGCCTCCTGCACTGTGTGCTACCGGCAACCTGGGTGTGCTACCAGTGTGGCTTCCCGGGGCCCCTGCCAGGGGTGCCTGCTGGGCCCAGGGGGACTGAGCTGGAGTTAGTGGTCTGACCCTAAGGCCAGGGAGGGGATCTACAGCACCCAGACCCCCGGGATCTCCCTGCCAGCTCTTCAGGCCTTGCAGCAAGCACCAGCCCCAGACGCTGCATGGCCAGGGGCAGGGGATAGAAAGACCTGAGCAGTTGGGGTGGGGGCTGTTGCTGACCTCTCCAACTGCCACTGGCAACCCTTGGGATGTGGGCATCTTTGCCGCCGTCCATGATGGGAAGGAGGTGGGGCCTGCCCGGCACACCAGGAGAGGAGGTTCCTGGGGTTGGGTGTTGCTGCTCTAAACGCCCTCTCCTAATGCTCCAGAGTTGGAAAGCCATGGATCCAGAATAAATACCCAGTAGCTCTTTGAGGGGGAAGGGGACTGCCTCAGGAACCTTCCAACCAGCCCAGATACCCTTGTCAGGGATGGTCTCGGCCTCTAGCCAGGTGTCAGTGACTGCTCGGAGTGGCTGCCTCTCTGCTGGCCCAGGCAGGGTCCCGTAGCTCTTCTGTGCTTGCTCCCTGGAGGGCCTGGCCAGTTCCTCCTCTTCAGCTTTCCTCATGGCCAGGCGGATATGTGAGCTCGAGTAGGTGTAGCCGTGGCCAGCCGGGCAGATCTCCCTGAAGGCCTCTGCAAAGTCACTGGTCAGAGGACAAGCTGACAGGCACAAACCCAGGGCCCTCCTTTCCCTCCTTTTGGGGGACAAGCATTGTGGCAGCAAGGGAGGAGGGACTCAGGTCGGGGTAAAGAATTGAGCAGGAGGAAAGGAAGACTAAGGGTCTTCTGGCTTGAGGTAAGGTCCAGGTGGCCACTGGTTCGGAGGAAGCCCTTTGGTGGCCAGAGCTGAGACTGGGACAGATGCTTACCTGTGCCAGGCAGGGGGCATCTCTCACACTTGCTGCCCCAGGCTTTGCCCACTCGGCTGCAGCAGCATATTTGTTTGGTGATGCTCTGGGCCAAAGGCAGGGCGCAGGTGCCAGGACCCAGTGACCGGTAGCACAGCCCCTGCTGCATGGAGATGGCCTTGTCGGCTGCAACAGACACAGCAGGGGGGTGGGCAGGTGGCCAGCCTCAAGTACAGGGAAGTACAGGGGCGGGTGCTGGCCAGTGGATGGGAGTGGCTGCTGGCAGCACACTCCAGCTGGCCTGACCCAAGTCTTGATCTGCAGCTTTGGGCACTGGAAATGCTCAAAAGAATGTTGGGAGGAATGGCCACAGGGGAAGGCTTTGGCATCTCCTTGTGTTACCTGCTGGAGGGGCGCCTTGACTCCCACCCTCTCTTGGAAAGCCTGAGGGCAGGAAATGGAGATGTATATGCTTGTCTCCAGGTGCTGAGTTTACAAATATTTATAATAGCCTACCACCAGCCTGGGGTTGGGTGGGGAGCAGTGGGCTCTAGGGCCACAGTCTCCCTGGGGAGATGAGACAAAGTGAGAGCCAAAGAACTGATGGGGAGCTTTGAGGACAGTGACTCTATTTTGGCCACCTTTGTAGCCCAATACCCTGTACAGTGTCTGGTGCTTGCAGATGCTCAGTAAATGCTGGCTGGACCCATGTGCATGGATGGCTATATCCACGAATCAAAATGCTACGGACCACTGTTGGTGTGAGCCATGCTGGGTTGAGATGGAAACACCACCACCACCATTATCCCCTTTCTTGTCCTTTGATGGTGAATATTGAAGACTATCCTCTTGGAAGTTTCTCAGTGGTGGATGAAGAGGCCATGTCATGCTGGAACAGACTGAATTCCTTGTCATGCCAGATGAAGGGAGGAGGGATGGGTAGAGAGGACAACACTCAAAGCTAAGGAGTTGATGACCAAGGTCAGGGTCCAGGACTCAGCAGGCCAAATTCAAATCCCTGCTCCACCAGGAGCTTTGTGGCCTCCCTGGGCTTTACTATCTTCATGTGTAAAATAAGGATGATGATAATTCCATGAGGAGCAGACACCTTTGTTTCTGCCTGCTTAGCACCGATGCCCCTGTGTTCTGGTGAAGGCACCTGGGTTTCCTCTGGCATCTACCCTGTCTTTTTTTTTTTAAATTTTTTTTATTTATTTACAATAGTCATACAGAGAGAGAGAAAGGCAGAGACACAGGCAGAGGGAGAAGCAGGCTCCATGCACTGGGAGCCCGACGTGGGATTCAATCCCGGGTCTCCAGGATCACGCCCTGAGCCAAAGGCAGGCGCCAAACCGCTGCGCCACCCAGGGATCCCTACCCTGTCTTTCACTCTGTCCATGTGGAGTGGAGGCCGGCCCTACTTCCTAGCTGAAAGAGTCCATACCTCTGGTCATAGTGAGTGGCTCAGGGATGGGCACTTGACCAAGTAGGCCCAATGATAATAATCGCTTCGGGGCTTTCCCTAGATTATTACAGAAGAGATACTTTTTATTTCTCTATTTTTAAACTGGAGTTTACAGGGCTGAGAGATGTAGGCCTAGAGTGTCTGGTGGCCACCTTTGAAGGAATTATGAAACCAACACAAAGGAAACAGAGCAAGAGGCATCCCAAGGACACTGTGTGCACCTGGATCCAACCAAGCCTGAGGCACACACCTACCCCTGGACTTCCTAGTTGTGTGGACCAATTATTTTTGCTTACAGTGGTTTGAGTTGGGTTTCTGTCACTTGCAACCTAGAGGCTCCTGACTATTATACTTTTTTTTTCACGTTTATTTATTTATTTAAGTAATCTCTACACCCAGTGTGGGGCTCAAACTCATGACCCCTGAGATCAAGAGTCATACGCTCCTCCAGCTGAGCCAGTTAGGCACCCCCTGACTAATGCACTTTCTTCACAATGATGTATATGAAAGTGACTTGTCAAAGGTCATATGCTAGATACACAGATCAATTCATGCTCAGTCCAGGAGCCTGGGTCTCCAGGTATAATCTCTGTTTCCAGTGGTCACTTCCCTTGGAATGCTGTAGGAAATGGCATGGTCCTTCTGAGCCCCAGGGTGGAGGTGACCTGGCTGAGAGTATCAGGAGGCTGCCCCACACAGAGGGGCCCTTGTAGAGTGCTCTATTGGCCCTGGTCAGGTGGTTGGGAAGAGGGCAAAGCTCAGAAGTGAAGGCAAGAGAAACTTCATGTCTGCCTCTTTCCACCTACAGGGAGGTAAATCATCAAGAGGGAGCTGGAGGGAGTAATAGTAGGGAGGGAGAAAAAGGACACCCAAGTGTCATCTCTGCCTCCCTATATTAAGGGTTTCTTTCTGGCACTAATAACTAAAAGCCACTTCAGGTGTGAAAAATGCCTAATCAAATGACCTTAAGTGGGGGGGTGCATAGGATGAGGAGAAGGAAGTGCTGTATGCCCCTGGAGGCACTGATCACATGTCCTTGTCACCACAAAGTCTCCCTGGGAGCCCATTCTGGGCCTCCTGACTCTCTGGGGATCCCTCTTCAGGCTCTTGCTGTCTTCTTTCCCTGTAGACATGCACTGGGTCCAGTCTCATCTTTCCCTTCACGTGGGATGCTCCCTCTGGGTGGCACTGGAGTCTTGCTCATCCTGCGGCGCCCCCCAGACCCAGCACCTAGTGGTTTGTAAGACTGAGGGCTTGGCTAGGCATGGGGAGCTCTGCTGAGCTGAGGGTGGCCAACCTGACCCGGACTGCCATTTGACAGATGCCAGTCAGGACTGGTTTTCTTCTGTTCTGGTCAGTCCACCCTGTCTGGGCTATGGCATCAGCTCTGCTATCTGGGGGTGCTGCCAGCCTGGGCTCCTTCCAGCAGGAAGCCACAGAGGCCACTGGAAACAACTGCCTGGGGGTACACACACACACACAGCGTGCACACACACACAGACATGGTCCTAATATGACAAGTGACGTGTATGTATTCACGGATGCAGACACATTCCGAACCATAAAGGACCCCAGGTTTATGGGAAGGCCTTCGGGCCAGAGAGCAGTGCCGTTCATGCTACAGATGGGACCTTTAAGGGAGGCCTATCTGTAGTTAAGGGACCAGGCTTTCAAACTCAGGCCTAGAAGAGGTAGCCACAGCTCAGAGGCATCAGAGCAAAGGCAACACATGTCCCCTCAAAGTAAATGAGGCAGCAGATGGGACAGAAAGGATTAGAGAAAAAATAGAAGTGGAAAATCCCAAACTGCAAAGCCCCAAAAGAAATGCCAAAAACCAAAACTGAAGTCATAACGGTCCCCGCTCTAGCAGGTAGGGGCAGGTCAGTTTTTGTACATTGAGCCCAGCTCCAGGTTGAGACAGAGGTCCTGGGCCCTGGGCCTCCAAGGAGCTGATCTTTTTTTTTTTTTTTTTAAGATTTTATTTATTTGACAGAGAGAAAGAGCACATGCAAGGAGAGCAGCAGGCAAAGGGAGAGGGAGAATCAGGCTCCCTGCTGAGTAGGAGCCCAATGCGGGGCTCAATCCCAGGACCCTAGGATCTTGACCCGAGCCGAAGGCAGATGCCCAACCGACTGAGCCACTCAGGTGTCCCCCAAGGATCCCATCTTGTTTCCCGGTATCCACCATCTCTGCTCCCCACCAGCACTTACACACGCAGCGGCTCCTGGATGGGTCCAGCATGAGGCCAGGCCCGCAGGTGCACAGGTAGCTGCCCCTGGTGTTCACACACTCCGAGTCCTTGCACAGATCCAAGGTCAGGCACTCGTTGATATCTGCAGGGTTGGAGAAGGTGAGGGAGCACCCACCCCACCAAGCCTGATGGAGGGGAGGGGCTGGCGCACAGATCTTCTTCCCATACTTCCTCCAAAAAAGGGGGACAACAATAAGAGAGCTGCCATCTGTTAAGTGTGGTCGCTCTCTCTGTGCCTCAGTTTCTTCATTCATAAAATGGGGTACATTAATAGTAACTAGTATTGTTAGGAGAATAGTCCTGTTAGAATAAAACAAGCTAAAAATTGCAAATCACTTAATTCTACTAACTAGTACTAAAAATCATAATATTAGGAGCTAACGTGTATGGACCATCTGTTATGTGCCAGGTACCATGCCAGGTGGCTTACGTATGACACTTCATTGAATTCTTACCAATAATTTTATCAAGTAGACCCATGTGACTTCATTTCATAACTGAGGAAACAGGGTCCAGGAGTAACTTGCCCAAAGTCACTCAGCTGGTGAGTGGCATGCTGGGATGCAAATGAGGGGAGCAGAGAAGGGGACAGTTTGGGATGGAGGGTGGAGAACCATTTGCCCAGTCCCCAGTCCCCCCTATTCAGCCTTCCTTGAGGGACTCTGAAGCATCTCTGCTGGGCCCAAGATCTAGGGAGCACGTCCACAGTGAGCTGCAGGATGGAGGGTCCCTGGCAAGGATGAGGAGGGAGGAAGATGGAAACAAGCCCCAAAGGGTAGACGGTTTGGAGGGCATATTTTCAGGAGGCTGGGAGGCCTCGAGCAGGCCACACACATCCTCCAACACCAGTGGATGCTCACGCTGTTTTTTAGATAAGGGAGTGACATTAGCTTCCTTTGTGATCTCAGAAACATTTCATGCTGGAAACTTTTTCCTGCCAAGGGGAAATCCCAACCCTCACACTCTAAGCTCCAAGAAGTCTTGGCGATGGTGCCTTTGGTGATGATGGTGAGTATGGAAGATTTGTGAGGGGCACTCTCACCTCCAGAGCCAGGATATTAGACATGACGACCCCATCACCAGAGTCACCTGCTCACCTGTAGGCTTCAGGGAAAGTGGCACTGAGCACAGGAATGAAGGGGCTAGAAGATGGCCCAACCATTCTTTGGCAGGACACCCTATTGGGAGCGAGGTGCCCTTGGGAAATGCCATTGAGATCTAGGAAGGGGAACAGACCAGACCCATTTGCCTCTGGACTGTGGCCAGAGTGATATATCTAAATTTGATATGCTGGGACACCTGAGTGGCTCAGTGGTTCAGCATCTGTCTTTGGCTCAGGGTGTGATCCCTGGTCCTGGGATTGAGTTCTGCTTTGGGCTCCCCGCAGGGAGCCTGCTTCTCCCTCTGCCTGTGTCTCTGCCTCTCTCTGCATCTTCCATGAATAAACAAGTAAAATCTTTAAAAACAAAAACATGACATGCCTCTGGGGTCCCCATTCACCTCTTAGAGGGAGCTCCTAAACTCTCACATGGTGTCCAATGCCCTCCACTATATTTCCCCAAAGCCTGAGGGTGAGTAGGTGGCTCCAATGAGGCCCTGAAATGTCTGTATTCTCTCCCGTGGCTACACAGGCTGTACTCCAGCCAGCCCAACTGTTCCTTTGCCTGGAATGCCCGCATCCTCTTTAACTGATTGCCTCTACTCATCCTTCTCCAGGTCAGGCATCACCTGAAGCCCTTCTCCTACCTCCCAGTCTGGGAAGGGGCCCCTACCCCACCATCCCATGGCACCCAGAGCTTCTTCCTAGCAAAAGAACTTCTCCCATGGTGTATAATTGTTTAAACATCTGTATTCACCCGAAGCAGCTGCCGTGTTTATCTGTCACTGTGTGCTAATGCCTAGCACAATGCATGCAGCTCATAACAACACTCCCCAAAATTGCCCTGTAGCAGGAGAGAAGGATGGAGAGAGAGAGAGGATGGTGATGCACACGGGTATAGAAGTGAGCAGGTTCCCCCCCAGATATGGAGACCAAGACGACAGACATGGAAAGGGGGAGGTTTAAAGGGGAAGGCCTCCTGGGGAGGGCCCCTTGGCTTCCTGTATCCTTGGGGCTTAATGGAGGGAGGGCCAAGAGCTCACATGCGATCCCGAGAATAACTTTAACCCTGTGCACTGGGAAACCTGCCAGGAGGAGAGGCCACTGGGGACAGTTGAGATATGAATGGCCCTTCTGTATCCTCTAAGAGCAACACTAAAGACTTCTCTCCACACCCACCATCCAGTCTACTAGTCCTCATTGCCCCCAGGGGAGCCTGACCTTGGGCTGGGTCAGAGGTCTGCCCTTTTGCCTGGCCCAAGCACTTTGTCCATAGGCCAGAAATCCCCTTCAGGCCCAGTACCCCCCCAGGAAGATAGCCTGGCTACCCTGAGATTTCCTCAGATCCCTCTCTCCCGAAGAAGAAGCCTCCTAGGGGAGGGTACCTTGGCCTGTCAGCCAGGCCAGCAAGGTCAGGGTCTGTGCTTCATGGTCCCCTCTTACCTCCACCTGTGCCTTTTCTCTGCCCCCTCCTGGCTGCGGGAGGGAGGTCTTAGCAGCTGGAGGTAATTTGTTGAAGGATGTCCACAGAGGTCCCCATCAACTCAGGCTGACTAGATTGTGAAGTCAAAAGTCCTCTCATCCCAGGGGGGATTGGCCCGGGAGGTAAGGGGATATGTGGGGACTGAGGAAGTGCCTTCACACACAGATCCTGCAGCTGGAGAAAGGCACCTGGCCTAGGTCTGGCAGGGCGTGGGGGTGGGGCAGTTGGAGAGGGAAAGAGAGACGGGTTCAGCTCCCAGGTCCTTTCTAGGCCTGCTCTATCATTATCCCACCATGATTTCCTTAGGTCGCTGGAACCAGCAGCCCCCACAACTCCCTCAAGCTGGGGCTTAGAGGTGCCCAGCGAAGACCACTCAGCGACACCACTCCTTCTGTCTGTGGATGGGTAGGGGGAATGCCCCGGCATCCTCAGCCCTTCATCATCTCCCATCCCTAAGCCCAGCCCTGGCCTGGGTCATCCTTACCTTGGCAGTGAGTGAGATTCAGTCTCTTGTACCCCTGGGGACACTCCAGTTGGCCATTTTCAATCACCGGGGAGGCTGAAGAGTAAAGATATAGACAGGTCTCACTGGAGGGCCTTGGGCTGTCACTCATGATGAAAAAAAGTAGGGTGCAATCCACTCCACAGCTGTGAGGCCCTGTCCCCCAAGTCATCACTGCAGACAGCTGTGCCTCCTTGGGTACAATTCCTTCTCTGGCTCTCACCAGGTCACTCTGCACCCACCTTGCTCTTTCTATTATTTTAAAAGATTTTATTTATTCATAAGGAACACACAGAGAGAGGCAGAGACACAGGCAGAGGGAGAAGCAGGCTCCCTGCAAGGAGCCCGATGTGGGACTTGATCCCAGGACTCCGGGATCATGCTCTGAGCTGAAGACAGACACTCAACTGCTGAGCCACCCAGGCATCCCCACCTTGCTCTTTCTAGAAAAGACACTCCATGACTGCAGGTTTTGAACATATATCAATGTTATACACTCTTATGTGATTAAACATGTTTTCTGTATTTAATTAATTAATTAATTAATTAATTTTTTGGTGTTGAAGTAATTATAGATTTGCAGGAAGTTACAAGAAATAGTCACAGAGAGGTCCTGTGTGTCCATCGCCCAAGTTTCTCCTAATGGTTACGGCTTATATAACTAGCGTAGATGGAACAGTTCACAGTCTAAGTTCAGTGTATTTCGATCTTGGGTTTGAATGCTGCCGTAGCTGACAAGGTGTCTTGGCTCAAGACAGAAGAAGCTCCTAGTTGATGGCACCTTATAAAACCACACTATTTGGTTTTCATTCACCAGCTGTGCGATGCTGGTGCTGAAATCTGGCCATAACTTTCCATCTCCCCTGAGGTTGGCTAGTTGTTCTTACAAAGGTAAAATACATTAAAAAATTCCAGTTTTCAAGTTTTTTAAATGTGCAAATGGAGTTGGTTTACAGCAACCAATCCCATAATGATGGCACTGCTTCCAAAAATCCGTTTCAAAAGGCTCTTTCTGTGGCACAGGCTCTGGCACAGCAGCCCTCCCCAAAGTTAATGGCAGACCAAACTGGTTTGACTCCAGATTCACCAACAAGGAAATAAGTCTTAGATTCTGGTGCTAATACCCGCCCATCTGACCTGGATTTCTCAACATTCTCCTTTACTATAAAGGGGTGGGGAGTGCGTTGAAAAAGAAAAACCTATTGACTTGAAAACAGGGAACCATCTCTGTTACTTTAGTGGGATGGACTAGCACGTCAGCCTCCAGAGGAATGCTTTGAAGGGCATTTTGATTTTCTTTCTTTCCCTGAAAAGCTCTAGCAGGTAGCAGAGTACTGACAGCCGTTTGTCATCACAGGAAAGGGCAGCAGATATGGACACCCATCTTTTTGTTTTTTTTGTTTTTTGTTTTTTTTTTTTAAAGAAAAGAACAGCTCATATATAAGTCTGACCATTTTTTTGGCCAAGACACAGCTGGCAATTCTCATGGGTATGGGGATTTTTCCCAGGCACTATTCTGACACAGTGTTCCACAAAGCTCCATCCTACTTTAAAGGTCTTGTTTTATAAACAAGACTTCCCCTGGCAATTTGTCTTCTGATTTTGACTTCCTTGTGACTTCCTTGTCTATGATCAGATGCTGTGGTAAGGGGATGTCACACAGAGCACCCTCCACCTCTATGACCTCACCTAGATCTCTTTCTATTTCAGTTAGAGCATCAGCAACTACCCAGATGGAGTTGTTGGGAAAACTTATTTTTATTCAAGAAGTCATTTATGTTGAGAATATATGCCTTGTGATTCATTCTTTCTTTAGTAGTATCTTTACAAAAGAATAGTTCTTCATATAGGGACTCTTGCAAATACCAAGAGGTACGTTAGAGATATCTATACTTTCATCTAATTATACAATGAAGTTTGAGCATCTTGGTGTTTTAAATGTTTTTCTAAGCTATCTAGCTTTCCCTCTATCAGTAGCAGCTAGTTCCCAGAGCATTATAGACTTGGGGTGAAGTCTGTTATTCAGGTTGGTAGATATGAACCATTATTTCATACAGCCTTCTTGGTCATTTGGATCCTAGGGTCCGTTTGGGGTCACATCTGAGAAGTCCTCATTATGTTTACTTTGGAATACAGTTGATTACAGGTCAGAGGAGAAGCAGCAGCATTGCATTTTAAAAGTGATTACTTGCAATTATGTTATTAGTATTATTTTGAATCCTGTTTCTTTACAGGAATTTTTTTAGAGTCACTTCTCTACTTGGTGAGGGTTGTTTTCGTTAAAACTTGACAACATAATTGAAAAACCCCATAAACTGAGCATTGTTGTAGGTTACGCCTTGTGATATGCCAAAGACAAACATGAGGAGGCGCCATGTTTTCTTGGCACCCCACTCTTCCCTGAGGACACTCCACATGCCAAACATGACATCTGACAGTCTGACATACAGACCAAGCGAAGATGTAAATTAGTAAAGCTTTATTTTTTTTAACATTAAAAAAATGTCAGTTGAATTTGTAATATCTTTCCCCACTATGGACAGCAGTCTCGCTCAGGCTTTGCCTGCTGTCCCACTGTGGGGACTAGGTTCTGGCCTGGTGGGGATAAATGAGGATTCTGAACATGCTGACATTGAGACAGAAGGATGGGAGTGAGGCTGGGAAATGTGAGCGCCCCTGGCATGGGGCCTGGGGGTATCAGCTGAGGACAGGGAGGAGGAAGGAAGGGGGGGAAGATGTTTGGAGAAACTCAGAAAGCTAGCTGATTCGATGCAGCCTGCAAACATTATGAGGAGCAGAAGGTGGGAAAGAATAATGCGAGGCTGATGCCAGAGGGCCGAGGAACATTTGGGAACAAGGGAACATTTGGACAGAGCTGCGAGGCCGTTGGTATGAATTATCCTGTTTCCCACACAAGGACCCTGCAAGGCAGGAAGCGTTATCCCCATTGTACAGATTAGGAAAGCTGAAGCTCAGAGGGGGCCCAGGAGTAGTTGAATCCTAGCCTCTGGCTGCAGAGGCTGCATCCCTTGCATGCCACTCTGCTGGAAGCAGGAGGGAGGAGAGGGGGCCAGGAGGCCAGGGCAGCATGGTGATGTCAGGAGGGAGACATGAGGCAGAAGGACCCTACATCTTCAGTGAGCAGGAGAGGAGTGGTGGGAGCTAGGTTTAGAGCTGGGAGCAAGGGTGGATCGGCTGTTGGCAACTGCAGGGCACCCTGAGAACCCAGGAGTGTGCAAACTGACGGGAGCTGTGCTCATTCAGTCATTTGAATTCACACACTTTTCCCAGATAAAGTGATTTCTTTCCCACGGCACTCTGCCCTCTCACTGGCCTTAAGAGACACTGTTGGATGGGCAACCATTGGTGAAGGCAGACTTTTCTGGAGAGGAACAAATTTCAAAGCCACTTCCCCTGATGCAATTCCCATTTTGCCAGCAACCCAACCTGATCCCAAAGAGGGCCCTCAGACCCTTCCTTGCACCTCACAGAGGCCACCTATGAGCTTCTGTAAGACCAAGTGTAGCACCCAATCCAGAAAAGTCAGCTTCAGGCTCATCGGGGGATAGAAGGCTGAAGTTTAGATAGCCATGTGGAAGGGAGAACCTTGGCTCGGGGTGGAACTCAGCACCCACCCGAGGCTCCAGGCGTGATCCTGGCAGCCAACGAGCTGTGTGATTCACGGCGAGGGGGGAGGGCAGGCGCCACCACCCTTGCCACCCACACTAGGTTGCCTCCCAAGTGCTCTCAACACTCAAGCCTTCCCTCGCCATGGCACTTAAAATGCTGTCATGGCTGCCTGTTTGCTTGTCTGTCTCCCCCACTGAAGTGTAAGCTCTATGAGCACAGGGACCTTGTCTTCATTGTTGCTACATCTCTAGAGCTGAGCACAGCACATGGCACACTACAGGCACTCAGTCATCTTTTTTTGTTTTTTTAATTTTTAAAAAAGATTTTATTTATCTGTTTGAGAGAAAGAGAGAGAACGAGTGGAGTAAGGGGCAGAGGGAGAAGCAGACTCCCTGATGAGCAGGGAGCCTGATGTGGGGCCCGATCCTGGTACTTGGGATCATGACCTGAGCTGAAGGCAGACGCTTAGCCAACTGAGCCATTCAGATGTCTCATCATCTTTTTTTTTTTTTGGTAGGTTCCGCACTGGACATGGAGCTCAACGTAGAGCTTGAACTTATGACTCTAAGAACAAGACCTGAGCTGAGATCAAGAGTCAGATGCTCAACTGACTGAGCCACCCAGGCACCCCTATAGGCACTCATTCAAAATGGAATGAATAATAAGATCAAACACTAAATGGTACTTACTCTGGGCTAAGCCCTATTATAAAGGGCTTACATGTATTAACTTATTTAATCTTCATAACAGCCCTTGAGGGAACTTAGTAATATTATCACCATTTTATGGAGGAGCAAACTGAGTCACAGAGAGGTTGGGAACCGTGCCCATGGTCTCCTAGCTGGTGGAGGGAGCTGGGATTATGAACCCAGGCAGTCTGCCTCCGGAGGATAGATTCTGAACCATTCCTCTCTACCGCCTCTGAGTAAATAAATGAATGAACTCATGCCAAGCCTCAGGAATTGTCTAGGCAGGGATCCTAAGGTCTGTAGGCTACAGGGAGACGTGTGCCCATTAGGAAGTATATTACCCTTCTTGGGAACCTCTCTTCTCCCCCTTTTTTAAACACAGGATCAGGAGAGAAAATGGGAAAAATAAAGGCAGAGATGTCCAGGAAGAGGTCAGAAAACGGACTAGAGGACTGATGGTCACAGATGACCAGAGGACTAATCAGATGTTGGGTAAATGTTCCAGAAGGTCTACCACCAAAGTGCCAAGCAGAATGAATAAAGGCAATGCAGCAGGACCTGCACAACCCCCCATGGCTCCTCAGCCAACACAAGGAGAACACAGGGTCAGAAGGCAGAGAGAAGTGGATCTGGAAAGAGAGTGGCTAAGCGGTGTTTCCAGTAGGTGCTTCAAAAAGACACATGGAGAGCTGCCAGTCACCTTGCAGTTGGGCCCCTTAGGCCTGAGAAAGCCCAAGCAGCTGTCGAGGGGTCAGCGGGGATCAACCCTACTCCAAGGAGTCTGAGCATCACAGAGTATCCGTGAAGCCCATAAGGCAGACCTTTCCTGTTATGGATCGTGGTCATGTGGGGCAGAACCTTGGGTCTCCTGGCCCCTGACCTTAGCCCTGTCTACTCACTGCTGTACCTGGGCCAGCTCCCACCCCAGGGAAGGAAGGAGAGGGGCCCCTGCCCTGCTCACTCTCCCCCTTGGCTGCTGGGACTCCCAAGGAGGCCTCAACCAGGACAGACTAATCGCTGGAGACAGTTTTGGCCCTGACTCTACGACAGAGCTCAGGGAGGAGATGGTGGAAACATATGTCTGGCCATGGGGCTGTTTACAAGCCACGCTGATCTCAGCCTGTGATGACAGCTGGCCACAGCAGGGAGTTCTGGAGGGTACCCTGCCACACATTGCTCTGCCAGAGGACAGACAGACACATATACACACACCCCGGATGAGGCTGGGCTCGACTCACCGGGGCATGTGAGCCGACTGGAGCTGAGTCCTTGATGTGCAAACCTCGGGTGGGTAGAGCTGGAAAGAACCTTCCAGTACCCCAGAGCAGTGGAAGAAGTGTGGGTTCTGGGGCAGCCAGAGCCACATTGAATTCCTGGCTCTACTCTGACTAGCGGTGTGACCCGAAGCACATTTCTTAACCTCTGTCAGTCTTAATTTTTCATCTGTAGAAGTGGGGACAGAAACTCAGTTCCATGGGCTGGGAAGGTCCACTTTACTGAGAAACAGTCAATGTCAGACTGAAGCTAGCACCGTGCCTGGCACAGTCCTTGTAGATGCGCTCGAGACTTAGCTCCTCCCTCTTCCTTCCTTCTCTCCCTCCCTCCCTCCCTTCCTCCTTGCCTCCTTCCTTCCTTCCTCCTTCTTTTCTTCCTTCTTTCCTTCCTCATTTTCTCCTTCCTTCCAGCAACACAGTTTCAAGGATAGCAAGCTGGCTGCTGCCCCTCACTGGCTGGAGACACTTGGGCAAGTTACTCAACCCCTCTGAGTTTTCTTATCAGTAAAATGTGGGTGACAATTCCTTCTTTGGGGTTCTTGTGAAGAGTAAATGAGCATGCAAAACTCTGAGCCTGATCCTTGTCACATATTGGTGATTACCATAAGGTTCATTATTCCAGATATTCCGGTTTGGGGAAGTTCTAATGGATCCCCCTACCCCAAGAATTGTGGAAATCCCACCAGAAGATGGGCTCTGACTGCTTCCTTGGGCAGCACTAAAGCCAAAGTAGGTATCTTGGGCACCAGAAGCAGTGAGGTGGAGAGGCTCAGACCCTGGTTCAGCGAGGTGCCACTCCACCCAACCCCTCCCTAGACCTTCCCCGACCTCTCCAGGCCGGAGATGCCACGTGTTGGTGACACTCGCCCTGGGATAAGGAGGGCGCTAACATGAGCTGAGGCACAATTCCCAGGAGGCCTCGAGTCCCTTGGAAGAAGCTCTCAGGACATCCCTGAGCCAAAGGCACACTGCTTTTTTTTTTTTTTTCAGCCCAACAACTAGAATTCTGAAAAATCCCATTTCTTTAGGGCAGGAGACTGGGCGTCTCACCCAGAGTCCCAGAGAACAGGAGCCCCACCCCAACACAGCTGTTCCCTAAGCCAGGGTCCTCTGGTTGAGGAAATTCCCCAAGTCAAGTACACAAGAAGCAGCCTAGGAGGTAGATCACAGGCTGGTTAGAGGCAGGGGTCTCTGGTCACATAGACGCAATTTCCTCATCTGTAAAATGAAGCCGGTCACACCCAACTCTCAGAGACATGGTCAGGATGCGGTGGAATGAGGAAGCACTTAGCATGGTTCCTGGCACTTAGTGAGCTCTCTGAAGACACGGTTGCTAACAGTGATGGTGACGATAACAGCGCTGCTGCTGTGACTTGCCCTGGTGCTCCCTGCTCCAAATCCTGCCAACTGCCTGCATCCCCTCACCTACCCCACCCTCTCCAGGGGGGCTGGTCTCACCTGAAATGGTCCCGTGGCAAGGGCCCTGACCAAACCAAGGCAAACCAAAGCGTTCTTTCTATGCAGGGTTTCAAATACATTTTCAGACACATACATATGAGCCTCCATTTCCTCAAAAATCAATTTCCTTTCCCAGCTCCTACAAACCTGTTCTTAGTAAGCATCCTCTCGGTGGTGGGGAGCGAAGTACTTCTAGGACCCTGTTATATCACTGGGTTTTGATAGGCTGCAGTTTTTAATAAGCTGTTAAAGCTTGTGCTCAGTTGCAGATTGAGCTCTGCTCACCAGAAGCATCCACGCATCGGCTTTAGCTCTCCAGAACCACATAGGACAAGCCTACCGGCTTCTCTCTGGGACAATTCTACTGGCACATCTCCATGGACTCACAGGCCTGAGCTGCAGGCTGCTGCCTTGCCTGTCTGGCCAGTCCCAATCTTCTCGAGGGATGTTGCCCTTCGTGTGCACATAACTCATGAAACACGGACCCTGGGCGGCCCCCTCCTGGCTGTGCACTCTGAGTCTGTGTCCTGGTTTTTGTTGTCTTCACGCGGGCGCATCTCCCCAGAATGATTTAGGGAGATCTTGATCAGCTGAGAATCAGATATACTGTGGCTTGAAGCCTTGCTCTCCTGTCCAGCTGTGTGACCTTGGTCAAGTTGCTCAGCCTTCTCTGAGCTTCATTGTCCACATTTGTCAAGTGGGGATAAAGATCCTTAGCTTGCACGTGGTTGCATCAATTTAAAGGGATCAGGCAGGCGAAGAGCCCAGCATGGTGTAAATGTTCAGCAACTGGTGGCTATTATTGTTTTTAAGAGGGAAAGATGCAGAACTCCTTGAAGGGGCAGAGCAAGGGAATCAGCAGTCCCTGGAGATATGGGGAGGGGCCTGCGTTTTGAGGTGAACTCAGCGCATGCCAGGCAGACGGATAGCCGATCTCGTGGCAAACAGCTGGAGCCCACCAGTGTGGGCTGTGAGCAGGATGCCAGCACTGCCTGCCCCAGCAAAGGGGCCTGGGGGTTGACACAGCCAGTGCCAAGCCAGATGGGGCAGCGGCCAACTTTCCAGTCAACACAGATGTCTGTCTCTCTCAGACAAAAACTCAAAAATGTGGCCTCAATCAGAGTGGCTTTTGAGAGCTGTGTGCTCTTTGGACCCTGGCAGGGGGATCTGCAGAAGCTCTGAAAACTCCCCAGGCTCAGGAAGATGTGGCTCAGGCTTGAGTCCTGGAAGGTCAGCTGCATCTGTCACTCAGACAGAAGGGAGAAGGGTGGAGACCATGGGCTGACCTAAACTGACTCCCTGAGCCATCTCTCTGAGAAAGAGAGCCCTGGAGAATTTTTCCAGAAGAAAAGGGATTTATCTGTGCCGTGTAAATGAGACTTCAACACAGTCCCTTTCCTCATCAGAAATAGCATCATTCTGCAGGGGCCTTCTTTGACAGTCCAGCATGGAGCCTCAGAAGCCAAAAGGTGATTTGGGGGAAGCCACGAGGTCACATAGCTGCTAGCTTTCTCACTCCTGTCACCCCCTGATTCTGCTAGATGAAGTCACTGGGGATGACAAAGCCCTTCCCTGAAGGATACAGCTTTATTTCATCAAAGGAGACAGAGAGGCTCAGAGGGGCAAGGCCACCAGGCCTGGGAATGTTCTAGAACCAGAAGTCCTGTCTGTCTTGCCAACTATTCCCAAACCCACCCCAGCAGCTCAACTTTTCTTCCCTGGACTCTTGCATGGTAGCTTGCTTGTCGTGTCTACTTAGAGAAACATCCCCCACCCCCAGCCCCAGGCTCAGGTGTGGAGCTAGGTGTCTGGCACCTTGTCAACACAAACAAGGTTCCTCAGCGTCTTGCCCCTTCTCTATACAATGCCTAGCTGCACTTTAATGTATTTTAAGTGTTTACGTTCCCTGGTCTTTGTTATTTCTTGCTCAGTGTGCTGGAATGCTTGACATTCCAGGGTTTGTACCCTGGTGCCCAGCTTGCTGAGATGTGTTCAACACAGTGGGGGGTGGGGGGAGGGGAGGAGGCGCTAACTGGGACAGGGAGGAGGTGAGGGCACAGCCTTGGGTGTGCTGTGCTCCAGGAAAAGTTTCTCATTCTCTTGGTCTCACCTGTATATGCAATTTCCTTGGGTTGTTAAACTCTTCCCCCTCTCTTTCGCTGACTCTAATAATTCTTCAGACCTCATCCTGGATGTCACCTCCTGTATGAAACTTTCTCTGATATGCAAATTTGAGCTGGGATTCCCTACCCCACAGTGAACAGATGTGCAGGTTGTCCACTGCACAAAAGCACCACACCTAAGAGAATCGCTGGCATTTATATTTATAAAGGCTATTTTGAACAAATGGAAGTGGCACCTTTCTCTAATTTGTACAAAGGTGCTATAGGACCTATCTGTGGTCCCGGTTCTGCCGTGTTCCCACAGCATTTGGCATTTGTCTAGTTAGTGCTATTTGTATATGCCCCTCCCCTCATACTCCAGACCATAAGCTTGGAGAAAGGAGGCACTGCTTCTACCTCAGTCTCCACTGTCTTGCCAGGGCCTGCACACTAGGAGCTCCAAATGTAATTAATTAATGTAAAGTCCCATTAATGTAAAATCCACTGACTGAATGGAATGTGGGAAGTGGAAGTCTCCAGGGTGAGCCTAACCAGGAAGGAGGAGGGGATACAGGGGAAGAAGAAAAGTGGTGAGACCATCTCTGGCCTGCAGGGGGAGACACTGAGCAGCTCAAGACCCTCTTCTTCGTGGGGCAGTGGGTCCATTCCCTTTTCCCTTTGTGGAGGGATATTTTGTAGCAATAATAATAGCAGTTACTGTTTGCTGACCTAATGCTAAGCACATGCCTCATCTACTTTCCACAGCAGCCCTGCTGGCACCATTACCGTCTCCATCCTGCAGATTGGAGATGGCGCAGAGAAGGAGGTGAGCCAGCAGAGCTTGGGTTGGTACCTGCTATGTGTTGGATGCTCAAGCCCGGAAGCTTAATGCTACCCTCTGCTACTTCACCAAAAGCTCCATCATACTGTAAAATCGTCCAAACTTATTTTTAATTTGGAAAATATGGTCACTGCTCCACAACCAAGTCTGAAGCTAGGAGCAGCCCTGTCCCTCCCACCTTTGGGCTCCAGGCCAGACCCCTACAAAGCCAACTCACCAAGTTGACTGTTAACAGGCAAAAGAAATACATGCCAGGCCTGGGCCCAGCCCTAGGAGTAGATCCCAGAGGGAAAAGACAGGCGGGGTGGGCAGAAGCAATATCAGGCACAGGCATCTCATCACCCACCTCCCAACTGTAAGATCGATACCCTAGGAGAGCAGCATGAATGGGCATTTTGCTGACTCCCAAATCCTCAGTGCTTGGCACACACAAGGCACCTGGTAAGTTTTTGTTGAACAAATGAAGGAATGAGTGAACAAATGAATGAATACATATTAGGTTTTTCCTACCATCCAAAAGAGGGTTTCCCATATCCCAAGATCAAGGACATTCTGGGACAGACACCCAATTGGGTTAGGAAACAGGAGGTGAGGAGGTGAAGAAGAGGCATGGAGGCCCCTCCAGAGAGACAATGAGGGAAATGCTCAGTCTCTGAATCAAGATCATTGAGCCTCTGATGCCTGGGCAGGGGGCTGAGGGGCAGAAGAGGGCCCTGCATGAGATGGGATTCCTACAATCTGGGCAAGAACAACTGGCAAGAAGAAGGAGCCCCTCCCATGCAATCAGATAGAGCAGAGAGTCCAGGCTGCCTCTGGGCTCGAGCCTTATGAGCTTTCCAGAGCCTTAGCCACCAGCCAGAAGCACCCTCAAAAGCAGATCTGGAAAGCCTGCCCAGTTTATCAGCCCATTCTACCTGCCTGGCATCTGAGACCCTGGTGGGAGATGAAGTGGAGGCCAAGCCTTGGGAAAGCTTCATCCATAACCCTACACCCTGGAACCTAGCACTCACCTGGTCTGGGTGGGCATGGGGCACATGAGGTCACTCCCCAGAAGGCTCCCACACTGCCACAGCAATCCTCTTGGGCAGTCAGCTCCAGCAAGGGGTTGGCACACTGGAAAAGAGGCCATGGACACCAATCATACCCTCTTCCCTTCCCTGCCATGCACAGAGATGTCTCAGGAAAGCCTGAGGCAAGAGCTCAACCCCAATGTCCTGCTACAGCGATGCCTCACCCAAGGGAGGAGAGAAGAGAGTCAGGTGATGTCCTGGAAGGAAGCAGAGAAACTTACACTCCATTCCACCAAAACCTATATTTGGGGCCTGGGGACGTCCAGATAAGATCTGTTCTGTGCAGGTCTGCAAAATGTCCCCTTCCATGTCCCCAGCCCACAGAGGGTCCCAAAGGATGGGCTTTCCTCCATCAGAGTCCAAGGAACTCACCCATGATTCAAGCCTTCCCCATGAACAGGGCCTAGGCTCAGGGATACTACAAGCTGAAAGGCCAAGGAGGATCTGGAGACTCAGAGTCTCTATCCCTTGGCTACTCCCTACATCCTCCAGTTCCCTAAAGTCAGGAGGGGTTTCTGGAAACAACAAAATGCAACCCCAGCAGAAACCATCCTGGGTCTGGCTTAGCCCATATTTTTAGGTGCCTAGACTCAGAAAAACTCTCTTGATTTCCCATCACTGACTATGGATGCCTCCAGGGGGATGGGGCTCTCTCATCTTTTAGCCCTAAGGCTTTAGGGTTTAACCTGCCTTTTCCAATTCCACATCTCTGTGACCCCAATCTCAACTCAATACCATACTCTTTCTAACAGCCCTACTGTCCATGCACAGGGAGTCCCAGGCTCAGCTCCAGGATGGGCCAGGGTTTACTGGGACCAGAGGATGCTGGTGCCCTTACAGAGGCGGGCTCTTTTGGGTTCTCTTTGGAATGCCTGGCAATGACAAGTACCCAGCAGAGCCAAGGTAGGGAGGAGCCCTCTCCTTGCTCAGGCAATGTTATATCCTGAGTTTTCCCATATGGGCAATGGAAGATGCTGCAGACATTTATTCCGTAAGGATGAGGAGCAGAGAGAGAAGGAGAAGGGGCAGAGTGAGGGGCAGGCACTATTCTGGAAGTCCATAGGGCCACAGCAGGGTATGCGCTCTCACCTGTCCATTCACGGAGCTCAGATAACACCGGCCCAGCCGTCCAGGGGGCCTGGGTGCTGCAGGGGGTGGCGGCTGAGGGGCCTCTCCAGACCGCGCGGGGATGCTGTTGCCGTCCCAATGGCTGTGGCGGGGGCTGGCAGGGAGCCGGGGTGAGGGTCTGGTCTCCACGCTGTTCTCCTCCGGGGCCTCGCCCCGCACCCGTGCCACCTGGTGGACCTGCACAGAGGCCTCCGGCGGGTGGTTGATATGCACTTTCACCAAGGAGGGGTTCACGGAAGCTGGGCACAGGGGCTGGGTCAGAGCCGGGCCACAGAGCCCCAGCACCAGCCCTGGGCCGGGCAGGCCACTGGCTGCATGTCTCCCCAGAAACTTCCTTCCATTTCTCCACTCTCTGCTCAAACCCCAGCACAATTCCCCAGTGAGGACAGGATGGAGCACAAACTCCTTCACTCTGCACCTTCTGAGGAAGGACCTCTCAACCTCCAAACCACCTTCCTGGTTTTTCTTGCCCCCACGATCCTGTACAACCCCTGAAATCCGGCCCAACAGACCCTGCAGGGCCCCACCTCTCACCCTCTCTGCTTAGTCAAAGGCTATCTACCCTTTAAGGCCAGCTGAAGCCCCCCCTCCAGGGTGATACTGTCCTTCCTACCCTGCCCTGCTCTCCTGTCCAGGACGGAGGGTTCCCTGAAGGCAGGACCCTGCCTTGATACTGTTTGGTCTCATCCGTAGCACCCAGTAGGGGGCAAGGGCAAAAAAAAAAAATTGAGTTCAGAGGAAAGGCAAAGAGAAGTTTAGGAAATGAACTAAATTGAGCCCCGGGAGCAGAGAAGGAGGGAGTGCAGACTGGAGGCAGCCGGCGTGCCCTCCACCACCATGCCAGCACCCCACGCCCGCTCCCCAGCGCACCCCGTAGCCCCACACTCACCCAGCTGGTTGGAGAGGGGCAGTGTGAAGGTGGACTGCCGCAAGGGGCCTTCCAGCAGGGCCCCAAGCCGGGAGCCCCGCTCCCCTGGCCCTGCGTCCAGCTTCGGGGAGGGCAGGTGGCAGAACTTGCCGGTGGAGTTGGCGGGGCACCAGCACTCGTCCCGGCCGATGCAGCGGCCTCCGTTCAGGCAGGGTATCTGGCAGAAATCTGGGACACGGGCCTCGAGGTGACCGGTGGTCGGAGAACACGGCGGCCCCCACCACGTGGCCGGTGGGGCCAGGGAAGCAGGGGAGCGGGGGCTCAAATCTGGATGGCTGGGGGAGCCCAGCACACCCTGAGAGGCAGGGGCTTTCCAGGAGGCTGGGAGTGAGGAAGGGCGGAGGAGAGCCAGCCCTTGCCTTTCTAAAGAGCCCTTTCATGCCAGGGCCCTGGACTCCACAGTAACTGGGAGGGACAGGAGGCCAGTGGCACTACTAATGCCCTCACTTCTCTTGGGGGGAGACAGGCCCTCGGGCAGGTTCTGGGGCTTGCCTTGAGTCACACGGCTAGGCTGTAACTGCGCTGGGTGAGGGTCCAGCGTTCTGTGGCACTGGGGGCCACTCACAGAAGCCACATTCCGAGAGCAGGAGCCTTCCTTCCTGCAGAAGGTCTGGGCTCCTGCCCAAGGTAGGCCTTTCCCTCTGCCCCCCAACCCCCAGGACCTGGGAACCACCTGAGTCGGGGGAAGGGACTCACAGATGCGGAAGCCAGACTTGGGGTCATGCCCATGACCGCCCTGGCTATACAAGGTGGTGGTGTCACCGCGCTCACAGCTGTTGGAACAGTGCCCATGGGCACAAGTCTGCTTGCAGATGGTGGGAGTGAAGACGATCTTGATCTTCTTGATTTTCTCAGTGAGGTTCAGTCCTGCAGAGAGAGGGCTTGGGTCCAGGGGGCAGGGCTGAGAGGCACAGCTGTGACCTCCAGAGGCTGGTTAGAAAGACCCCTGGGGTCAGGGGTGAATCCATCCCAAGGGCATTTGCTAAGTACCTACTAGAAGCAAGGTCCCATACTGGGGGCATAGTGGGGGCAGGGTAATACCTTTGAGAATCTCACAGTCCAACATTTATTGAGAAATGCCAGTGTGCCAACCACTAAGCCCATGCTTTATGTACATTAACCTTTTATCTTCTTGAGTGAGTACTCTTTTAGGCTTAACCATTAGATCCTTGGCATTTTTGAGGGTTACAATAGCTGAATACTGACAATGGTCCTATAACCAAGCTGATGTTTCTATTTTATAGTTAAGGAAACTGAGGCCCAGACAAGGTTAGGTTGCTCCAAGTCACATAGCTAGCAAGTGCCACAGCTGGGCTTTGAACCCATGGGCAGAGAATTGACTTGCCAGTGGGGGGTTTTCTAAGAGAAGCAGAGGAAGATAGAGCCTTTGAGAATCACTAGAGTCAGGTTGCAGAGTGTCCTGGCTGCCAGAGCAAGGGCGGGCTCTATATTTGGTGGGTAGTGGTGACCTTTGAAAATTTTCAGTAAGAGATCAAAGAGGTGCCTTCCCAGCTGGAGTGTCCAGGTGGAAGGGGGGGCAGGGTGATCACGCAAGCTGGTTATGTAACACAGGTAGTGGCAGTGGAAATTCAAAGGTGGGGGGTATTCATTCAGCAGAGGGAGCCCAGGGAAGGAAGGCAGAGGGAGAGGGCTTGAGGAGGGAAGTATCAAAAGTCTGCGTAGACCGCGTGTTCAAGAAGCTGTCCTGTGAAGGGCAGAGAGATGGAAGCCCAAGGGGAGTGAAGAAATAACTCTGTGGGGGTGTATGCACGTGCAAACATGTGTGTGAGAATGGGCACTGTCACTACGTGGATCTGCTGATGGGAAGGGGCCTGGAGAGGGGGCAGGCTGAAGAGGGAGAAGGGAGAGAGTGCGGAGAAGACTAGGGATGGTCTAGCATTCTAGAGAAATCAAGAAAGGGGATATCCCTTTTTCAAGATAGCAAGAAAGGAGGTCATGAACCGTAAAAGGGAATGAGTACTGACAGGGATAAACCTTGAAAACATCATACTAAGTTATACCAGACACAAAAGGCCACATTCTGTGGAGGTTCTGTTTACAACATGTCCAAGATAAGCAAATCTACGGAGACAAAGTAGACTAGTGGGGCCCGGAGCCTGGGAGAGGGAGAGAGGGGCTTCATGGGCAGGGGCTTTCTTTGTGGAGCAATGACCATGTTCTGGAATTAGATAGTGCTGGCGGTTGCAAAAAATTGTGAATACACTAAAAACCATTGGTGTGTACACTTTAAAATGGTCAATTTTACGTGAATGTTACCTTAACTTTTAACATGGGAAAAAGGAAAGGCAGTGAGCTCAGGCTTGGGTTTAGGTAAGGAAGTGGTGAGCACAGTGGGGCAGATGAGCAGGAAGGCGAGGAGCTCTCCAAGGGGTGGCAGGTGGCCTATCCATGTGCTCATGGGATGGGACATGGGCAAGTAGGGGCAGCTTGGAGTAACTGCTCTGAGGGATGAGAGAGAGAGACAGACAGAGAGATACTGGGAGAGAAAGAGATTGAGAGAGAGAGAGAGAGAGAGAGAGAGCAGGCACAGAGGAAAGGACTGTTGGGCAATGACCAGAATGTGCCAAGGTGTGAACCCACAGGGATGCTCAGTTGTCTCCTCTAGAAAGCAGAGGCCCTGCTGTGGCTGCCAGGGGAGGATCTGGTCAGGTTGGTCCAGGAAGGTTGCGGTTTGCAGGAAGGAAGAGGTAGAAGGACCAGGGCCAGGGAGGTGAGTTTCGCAGCTGGATACAAGGAAGCAAAGGCAGGATATGTGACAGGGCAAAGTCCCCGATCAGCTGGTTTGGGACCCTTGGAGCCTGGCACAAAGCAAGCCCTTGGCAACTGTTGGTTGATTGGCTGAGAGGTTGAGGGACAGCTGAACCTCAGCTCATTGGTGATAGTGGAGGGGAAGCAAAGGTGAGGATGAGAAGGTCAGAGATTTAGATGCCCTGCTCTCCTAGGACCCTGAGACAGGGCATCCTTACCCCAGGGGGGTGACGGGTGGTCCAGATACGCTGCCTGCTGGGCGCCATCTCTCCGCTCAAGGCCTGGCCCTGCGGGCAGGGCATTGGAGGTGAGCTGACCATTGGCTGTGGTGGTTGGGTAAAGCCGGACGGTCCGGGACAGCCCCATGTGCTGCTGGGAGGGCTGGGTCTGGCTGAGCCCACTCAGGGTCCTGTGGAGATCATCATAAAACAGGGGGTTACCACCTAGGAGCAACATCCCTGTGCCCTCTGTCCCCACTCAGGGCACCCCCTCCCCCCTGCTTCTGCACTAGAAGAGTGTCCTTTGTTTGGCTGCCTTCTCTCCACCCACGGGCAGTGACTCAGGGATGTGGAGGTGCCCTGAGATAGGGGGATTGAGGTAAGGCCCGCCAGTTAGCTCTGTGAGAGTGCCTACCCCTATGTGGACTAACCAGGCTTTTGCTGGGTTATTCTGGGCAAATCACAGCCTCTCTGGGCCTCAGGGCCCTCAACTATAAAATGAAGGTATTAGACTGGTCCCATATAGCTCTGATATTCTGAGAGTCTTTGAGACTCTTAGGGACCAACTTCTGCCCCCAAATCAAGTCCTGCCCCCAAATCTATCCCCTGCCACTTCTTAATTCAACTCTTAACACAAATTACCTGTGGAGTAGATGCCTAACAAATGCTTATTCATTGATTGATTTGGGGGTGGAGACTAGACTATGTCTCTCATTTCTTTTCATTGTAAAAATATATAACAATATTCAAGGAGAATAAAAACCTACTTCATCATCCCCCTACCCCCACGCAGCAAATACCTTTGCTCAAATAAATGTTCTTACCCTATTGTCATTACCTGTAGGCACAACTTAAATTTGAATTTTTCACTAAACATTAGATCATACTTTATACAATTTCAGTTTTCATATTTATCATCTCAATTACTACACGATAGTCCATCTGAAGACAAATCACAATTTATTCAGACATTTTCCTGTTGCATAGATGGTTTTTAATTTATCACTGTGGACATACTTGTTTAACTTCTGTTAAAATACTCCTTTAGTAAAGGGGATTCATTATACTATTCTATTTTCTGTATGTTTGAAAAATACTTACAATAGACATTTAAAAAGGATTATTTGTTTAGGATTAATTCTATGGACTAGAGGGACCATATTGAAGAGTATTTAAAAAAGGTTACAAATGTTTATGGTTTCAAAAGGTGCATTGCCTTTTGAAAGTATCAAAATATATAAATGTACCACTCAGACCACAACCTCAACATCCTAATGTGTAATTAATTTTTTCTACTTTCCTAATTGAACAAATATAAAATGGTACTTCACTGTTGCTTTTTATCCCCCTCCTTTATTGTTTTTGAGTTGGAAACTTTCTGCTTATGTCCTTTGAGATCTTAACTATTAAGCTGCCTCACAAATTTGAACGTGTAATTCATGTGTTTATTATTAGGACATTCTACAAGGCGGCCTCCCCCATAAATATCATGTCGCTTCACTGTGTACACGAACCACAGTATATGATAGTATCTGAACTGTGGCAAGTGTGAGCACACTGTGGACACTGAAGCTGAGGGTGCAATTCCTGGTCTGAGGTTAGACTACTAATAAATCAGGGCCCAGGGATTCCAACCCAGAGCATCCTGACTCCTGGGCCATCCAACAGACCAGCTCAGCCCGGGAGCATCTGCTCAGGCCTGGAGGACGCTCCTTCCCCCAGTAGATCCCAACCCTCACCTCTCCACTGGATTCCTTGCCCAAGTGGGATAAGGTGTGGGACCCTCTCCTTCTGTGTCTACTCCAGTTCTGTTGACCCCGGGTGCCTTGACCAAGAAGCAGGCTTCCTCTTACCCTTTCATGGCAGGAGCCAAATCAGGAGAGATGTCAGAGGCTGGGATCCCAGTACTTCCAAGGCAATGTTTAGCCCTCCCCCAGGCCCCCTTGCTCAGAGCTTGGCTCCTATAGCGTTTAATGCTGCTCCTCCTTCCAGGGCCACCGGCAGCAAATCCTTAACCTGACAGGCCCCCACCATGCCTCACCCTATTTCCCAAGTTTGGGGTCTAGAGTGGGAGAGTGGTTCTATTAGCCATTCGGGAAGTTCTAGGAGCTGTAATGGGCCAGAATCAGGAGCTCAGGAGCTCAGGAGCTCAGGCACCTGCTCCTCATTCCCAGGAGAAGATCGGCACAACCACCTGCAGCAGAAAACACAATCCTTTCAAGAGCTTCCCAGAGTGTGCCCAAGAGAGAGAAAGAGAGAGAGAAAGTGAGCTGGTGGATTGGTGGGAGTTGCCTGATGGCACCATGTTGGTCCCACGGCTCAGCTTAGTGTCAAACCACAAAGATGAAGGAAGTAGCTCATGCTCTGCCTTGTTCTGCACGTTTTTGAACTTGACCAACGAAGAGTTCCCCAATCTGGTCAAGAAGGAAACTCAAAGAGTTCTTTCTTGGTAGTTTTTTGTTGTTGCTATCATTCCTGTCACTTGTTTCTCTAATGGAACTCAATGCTAGTGGCTGCAAGATTCCTGAGTTCAAATCCCAAGGCCAGTAGTTAGTGTTGCAGAGAAGACAAAAACGACCACCAACAAAGAAACTCCCGCATTCCCTAGTTGTAAGTAGGACTGAGCTATACTGAGGGGAGAGAACAGGATTAGGAGAAGCAAATGTCATTTCTTTTTTTTTTTTTTTTCAAACGTCATTTCTTACTCTTCTAGCAGAATGGCCTGAGCAAGTTACAGAGCTCCTCCGAGCCTTGGGTTCCTCATTAGTAAAGCGGGAATAGTGACACCATATCACGGGGCCAGAGTGAAGACTAAGAGAAACAATGAGGTCATGTAATTTCTCTGCAAATATAAGTAAATGGTCCTAAGTTGAAAATTATGCCAGAATTTTAAAATCACATGAATGACAGCAAAAGAAGTGCTAGATACAACTCAGGCATGCCACAGAAAATTCTTCTTTATCCAAGGGGAATGAAAGACTCCCCAAAATGCTATGTTATACTGTCAAGCATCCCTCCATGTGAAAGACTATGTATTCAATCCGATGTCCACGCATTTTTAACACCTGGGGCCTCCTGAACTCAACCCACTATCATCTACTGCTGGGATGGGGCTTTGGGATTAAATGACAGAAATCAAAAGTCTGACTTGCCTGATAGACTCACAGCAGTGTAAAGGAGGAAGCCCCCAGTTCTTTGATAGGTTCTACTCTTCCACCAAAATTACTGCTATAAGGAAACCGCCATCTCCCTTCAGAAGCCCCAGCTTGGTCCTTAGAGGTGGACAGGGAGGCCCACAATGTGAGGAGCGCTGTGGGGCCCCTGGTGGTCTCCAGCAGGTTGCCTGTGCCATCAGCACATAGAAGGTGGTAGGCAGGTGGGACGAGGTGCAGATTGTGAGCTGCAGCGTCTGTAAGCCCAGTCATCTGGCTTTGCACTAGCTTCTCTTAAGTGATTCACAAGCCTTTAGCAAAAGCCCAGTTGCATGCCCCATTCTTGTCTCAGGTCATGGGACATTGAGAAGGGTGTGGCACCATGTTGGGCCCAGAGTGGTGGTGGTGGTCTTCTTCTTCTTCTTCTTCTTCTTCTTCTTCTTCTTCTTCTCTTCTCTTCTCTTCTTCTTCTTCTTCTCTTCAAGTTCAAGGCTATATTGTGGATATTTCTTTTCTTTCTTTTTTCTTTTGTATATTTTTTTATTGGAGTTCGATTTGCCAAACATAGCATAACACCCAGTGCTCATCCCGTCAAGTGCCCCCCTCAGTGCCCATCACCTCCGCCACCCCCCTCCGCCCCAAGCCCACCTCCCTTTCCACCACCCCTTGTTCAGGTTCCCAGTTAGGAGTCTCTCATGCTCTGTCAGAGTGTTCTAACGAAGCAGTGCCCCCTTAAGGACAAGGGCAGAGGCAACAGAGGCTTGCAAGAGCTTCACTGGGAATCAGGTGACTTTCTTGGACCACAGCCCCTGCCTCCACCCCAGGAAAGATTCCTTCGACTCAGCCTTGGAAGAGCTCCTTCAATGTCATCAAAGGATAGCAGTTCTTGAGCTTTGCTGACACAAGAATAGAATTTGCTATCTCTCTGGGATTCTTCCAGGGAAGTCCTGGCAAAGTGGCCACATGGACAAGAACAGCTGTCTCTAGGCTGTAGGACCTCGTGGATCAGTGAAATTTTGAATCAAATGTAGGGGAACAACATAAAGTTGCCAGTTTTTTGTTTAGGTAAGTAAGAAATTCACACACACACACACACACACACACACACACCCCTACCAATTATTACCACCATAATTCCATGAAAGAAAAGACATTGCAATGCCAAAAAGAAACATGTGAATAAGCTTAACTTCATGGAAACCTCACCATATTGGCTTTATTTTCTTCATTTCTTCATGGACCAATGAAAACTTCATGGCAGGCTAGCACCAAGCCAAGAGGAAGCCAATGAGCTACATGATCCACCAAGGTCTGCTCTAGTCTGAGGACTTTTGGGCTCTTTTGACCAATTTGGAAGAACCCACTTCCTGTCCCTGCTGGCTGGCCCAAGTGAAAACCGCCCAGATGGCGCATACCCACAATGATGCTGCTCAGTTCAATTCAGTTCATTCTTCCATCCTGAAAAGATATTAACACTGAGGTTTTCAAAAACAATTGGGGAGACAAGTTGGTGAGGGGCTCCATGCCCTCTACCTCATCTAAATGCATCCTAGCCTGGAGGCTCCATTCTATCTACTTTATAAATTGGGCTTCCAAATACTATTTTGTTTGAAAAGGCTTTTGCTGCTGAAAGAAAGTTTAAAAACATCACTGCAAGGTGCATAGAGTAATTAGAGCTACCATCTATTGAGCACTGAGCCAGAGGCTCTAAATGCATCATCTTAGCCACATTATTTTATGGAATGATACAAAGAAGTTGCAGAATAATATAGATAGTATACTTCCAGGTTTGTGTCTTAAGAAAAACTGCTGTCTCCCCCTATAGATATTTATATAGGCATAGGAAAGATCTGGAAGGATCTGTAAACCGTGGGCTGCCTCTGTTTCTACATTTTTGGAATTTTTTCAGTAAAATTTTTTTTTTACAGTAAACATATCATTTTGTAATAAAAAGAAATCTCTATTTTCTTTAGCAGCTCCATTTTATAGATAAGGAAACTGAGGTTCAGGAATAGTCTGGTAAATGTGTGCCAATAACTTGGATCTAAGGCAGACTGTGATGGGTAGCAGAGGCACAGGAATTCAGATGTAAGAAAGACCACGGCATTTGAGCTGGGGCGTAAGAGAGGGATAGGATTTTCACAGTCCAAAATGAAGAGGAAGACATTCCAGATAAGAAAAATAACATTAGGCAATGCGTGGAGGAGGGGAGCATGAACCATTATTGCAGGGAGAATAACAAGTGCAGTTGGATAAAGCATAGAACAGAGAGGAGGGGGCAACGAGGAAATAACACCCGTTCAGTGCCTACCAGGTAGCAGGCATCATCTAAAACTTAACTAGTGTATGACTTACTTGTCCAAACAGCCCTATGATCACAACATCTGCTTGGCCAAAACCCTTAAACAAAGTAAGAAGACAAATGACAAACAGAAAAATATGTGCCACTCCTATCATAAGCAAAGGACCAATCTCCACAATATAGAAAGAGCTCCTAGAAATGGAAAAGATTGACCAGTAGCCCTAAAAAGAAAAATCAGCAAAAGTATGAACAGTTCATGGGAAAAAAAATACAACTGTTTCCTAAACACATGAAAATATGTTCATTCTTTTTTTAAAATAGATTTTATTTATTTATTTATTTATTTATTTATTTATTTATTTATGAGAGAGAGAGTGTGTGTGTGCAAGTGTAAGTGGAAGGAGGAGTAGAGGGGGAGGGAGTGGGGAAAGAATCTCAACTAGACTCCCTGCTGAGCTCAGAGCCTGAAACAGGGCTCAATCTCATGACCCTGAGATCATGACTTGAGCCGAAAACCAAGAGTTGGACACTTAACTGACTGAGCCACACAGGCACCCTGAAGATATGCTCATTCTAAGAGATGTGCAAATTAAAACTACTCTGAGATAGCACTTTTTAACCCATTAGATTAGCAAAAATTCAAACATTTAATAATAGACTAATTTGGTGAGATTGTCCTGAAACAGGCACTCTCAAATGTTGCTGCTAGGAATGTAAATTGATATAGACCCGATGAAGAGGGTCTATCCACACTGCAGTGCATCTATGCTTTGCTCCTGCAGTTCCACCTCCAAGATGATTCCGCAGATAAACCTGCCATGTAGGCACTGCTGCCACCTTGCCCAGGTCCCCTTTGCAGCAGCTGGTGCACCTTCCACTGGTTTCTTCTGAGTCTTGCTCTAGGCGGATGGTAACCACCTGACAAGCCCCACCCACCACCAATGACTGCCTAAACAGGAAGTTCAAAAGCCCTGCCTCTTGCTTCAAGGTGGGAAAACTCTGCAAGGTCCACCCTCCACCATGCCTTGGCTTGATTTCCCTGGGACCAGTCCTTGCTAGGCTTTTTCCACCTTCGCATTCTGCTTCCCTCCCTCCCTTGGCAATGCCCCAATAAATCACACACATCAGAATCCATGTCCCAGCTCCACCTCGAGGGGAATATGACTACAGACACTTGTTAATGTCCAAAATGATAGATGAACAAGATTATTCATAGTTGCACTATTCTGTAATAACAGAATGTTTTGCAAAGAATAGAAACAACTTAAGTGTCCTTCGTAGGAGACTGGTTAAACAAACTAGGATATATCCACAGGATGGAGTCATATGCCACTGAAACAGAAAGACGCGGCTCCTCTACATCTATAGGGAAAGGTCTCCAAGACATACTGAAAAGTGAAAAGATAGCGCAAATCTGGCTCACTGACTGTCTTTATATGGACAGTGAACAAACAATGGTTTTTAAAAATATATTTAAACAGTTGAAAAGGGTCAAAAGAGGAATATATTTCAGGACATCAGAAAGTGATATGAAATTCAAGTTAAGGTTTCCATAAATAAACTTGAGTTGGGACACAGCCAAACTCATTGTCTGTAGCTGCTTTTGTTTTACAATGGCAGAGCTGAGCAGTTGCAGGAACCATATGCTGTATAAAGCCTAAAATATTTACTATCTGGCCTTTTATGGAAAAGTTTGCTGACTCCTGGCATAGGGTATGTAAACTTTTGTGTAAAAATAGAGAAAACAGGCATATGTGTTGCATTTATTTGCATCTTTATAAAGCAACCTTGGAAGGCTACCTTGGAAATGAATAACAGTGGTTACCTATGTACGTGGGGTGGGAGGGAGTGGGAAGGGGGTGGGTGGGGAATAAACTCATGACACAATTTAATGAGTGCTTGTTCTGCGCCAGGCTCGATGCCAGGAATGCACATTGTACACATCTATCTCATGTAGGTCTCTAACTCTAAAGAGTTACTCATTTTTGCCCATTTTATAGTCAAGAAAACAGAGTTGCAAGTTTCTATCCCTTCCTGAAGGTTACAGAACTCCTGAGGGCAGAAACCAGGTTACCAAACCAGGTGTTTATCCTTGCGCTACCCCAACATTTGTTATTGCTGTATCACCATTTTAAAGATGAGGACACTGAGATTTGGGGGGAATTGAAGAAGAATAGGTTCTAGTCCATATGATGGACAGAGTGAAATAAAAGAGAGGTGTCTGGGCCATACTGAATGGGTGAGGAAGAGTCCCTGGAGAAGCCCTTCTTTCACTCATTCAAGAAGCACTTACTGAATGCCTACCACTTGCCAGACACTGAGGTCCAAGGATGGCAAAGACCCTCTGACTCTCTCTGCTCCAGTGGAGTCTGAGCAAAGGTCCCAGAAGCACCCCAGCAAAGGTGTGGGGCCATAGGGGAGCCACATATTAGCCTTGAGATGTTCATGGTCTTCAATGAGGTCCAGAACATGATGAGATAGGATTCTTCAAATGATTATTACTCTGGTGAAAGATGATCCAAGTGCAGATGGACCAGAGAGAAGAGGACTGGAGGCCAGAGAGAAGGCTTTGGCTGTGGTCTAGGCTAGTGGTGACCAAGGATAGGACCAAGAAGAAAGTCTGGATTCAAGGGATATCTAAGTCATAGAGAATTCCCAGTCATGGCTTAGACCAATGAGTGGAGAGAGTTCCAGGAACCAACATCTCAACTGGGAGATCCAAGAAATGGCTCAGTTTTGACACGATGAGTTTGGACACGATGAGTGTTGCGTGCCTCAAGACGGTGCCTCCACATGGGAGATGCAGCACTTTCCAAGATGCAGCACTCAGGAGAGCGACAGGGCACAGCCCAGAGCGTTGTAAAGGGCAGAGGTAGGTGGTGGTTATGGAGTTAAGGGGGAGGGATGCTATCCCTCTGGGAGAGCATGCATAACAAACCACGCTTCAGAGTTCCCTGCTGGGCTGAGGCGTTAACTTCAGGCCTTAGCCTGAAATTGGGCTAACACTTCCCAATTTCAGGAGGGGAAATGTGTTAATGGACAGACTAGTCTCAGTTCTAAGTTTCATTCCCATAAATTCGTCTCCGACCTTTGGCACCTGCTACCACCTGTCTGCTCACACACGATAAAACAAATGAACAAGCAGTAAATGAATAGGAAGGGAAAATGTGGCAGGGGCCCATCACACTCCACCCGAGAGCACGTTCTTTTCATGGATATGTCTGTGTGCCTATAGCTGGGTTTTTATTTTGAACACACAGACAATCATCATAGTTTCTTTTTTTTTTTTTAAAATTTAGTAGATGCTCAATTTTATTTTTTTTATTTTTTTTATTTTTAAACATTTATTTATTTATTTATGATAGTCACAGAGAGAGAGAGAGAGAGAGAGAGAGAGGCAGAGACACAGGCAGAGGGAGAAGCAGGCTCCATGCACCGGGAGCCCGACGTGGGATTCGATCCTGGGTCTCCAGGATCGCGCCCTGGGCCAAAGGCAGGCGCCAAACCACTGCGCCACCCAGGGATCCCTCATCATAGTTTCTGCTAATAAAACTGTTCTCAGCTCTAATCAGTGAATTAATTACATCAATGGCATTCCTTATGACTTCCAGGCACCCTGACACCTAAACACATTGAAAAATATAGGAGTAAAGAGAGAATAAACAAGGGGAATGGGGGGCCTGGGGATGACCAATTCCTGAGGGCAGAGGAAGAGGCTGTGAAGGTGTCAGAGAGGAAACAGCCAGACAGGAGGGGAACACGGAGAGAGAGCACTTATAGACAGGAGGGCATTCCCAGAATGCCTTCTCCTCTTCTGGCTTCCTGTGACTACAGGCCTGGCTAATTGCAGGTGACCAGGCACTAGCCCCTTCCAGGTGGCTCAGTCTCCCTTGAGGATCTGAGTGCTGGCAAACCTAGGGAAGCCCTCACAGAGGTCTCTCTGCTCCTTCTCTCCTCAAACCAGGCAGACCTCACACCCAGGCCAGGGTCAGCCAACCCTTGCGCCAAACCCAGGGACCCAACGTAGTGTCACCAGACATCCTGCTCGAGGCCCTGCCACAAACCTGCCCTGCCTCAGCTAAAGGCAAGGGGGCACCAGGCCAGGGTGGTTAAGGAGGAGGGGACACTGTGGCTGTGGCATAGGAGCCAGCAGCCCACTGATCTAGGTGATGCACAGCTCAGGGGCTGAGCAGGTGAGACCTGGCTTGGCTAAGACTTAGTAGCTGTCACTCTCCAGCGTCTGGGTACCAGATGTGCTAGGTTGGTGGGTTCTCTGATGACGCTGTGAGGAGGCGAGGGTTGGAGCAACAATAATGAATATTTATCAAGCGCTAGTTCTGTGCTGTGTGTTCCTTGTTACACTTGCATTATGTTATCTGATCTTCACAACCACCCTAGGGGTAGCTACTGTTAGTAGCCCCATGTTTCAGACAAGGAAACTGAGGCACAGAGAGATTAAGGAACTTGTCCAAGATCGTTTGTCTAGAACTGCTCTGTCCAACAGAACATTCTGTGGCGATGGAAATGCTCTATAGTCTGCACTATTCAATACGCTAACTACCAGTCACTTGTGGCTTTTGAACACTTGGAAATGTGGCTAGTGTGGCTGAGTTTTACATTAAGTTAAATTTAAATAGCTCCATATGGCTGGTGATTACCGTATTGGACAGAGCAAGTATGAAAAATGGAAGAGTCAGCATTGGAACCCCAAAAGTGTATCTTGGCCTCTAACTATGTGGATAGAGGCTCCCCTGGCTGCCCTCACTTTGTTCTCTGTCCCTTGAAGGCTTCACTCTTACCCCAGGCACCAGGGTCCCCTGGATGTCCTTGCCTGGGGGAATCTGCACCCTCCTAAACCTTGCTCTCCTGTCTCCCAACACTGCAGTAAACCACCATCAGATGTGAGGGCTGTGGCAGGAAAGAGACTGGATTTGCAGAGCACAGACCCAGGACCATGCCGCAGGGGAGCAGGACTTTTCAAGAGCCAGAGCTGACCAGTGACATGGTGACCTCTGATGAGGCAGGAGCTTCATATGCCTGTAATAGTGGAGCTGTGCTCCTGAGTGCCGGAGAGGAAGCCACAGGCCTATGGGCTCGTGGTGAGCTCGGTGGGGTAGTGCCCAGGGGACCCAGCCCCTGCCTGCTGCCTGGCACACTGATGTGGCATCATCAGTGCCTGCATCCTCACTCTTTGGTGCCCTCTTGAAAGGTCTGAGAGCTGGCTGTCCCCAGACCTGTTCTGTTGCTCACCCTGCTATGCCCACCCTGCTGTGGCTCACACTGCTATGCCCATCCTGTCACCCTTGGGCCTCAGTGGTCAGCCGGAGTCCCCAAACAGCCCCATTTCAGGCACTTGTGAGTCACAACCTCCTGCTCCAAGGCCTGAGTCTCTAGCTCTTTCTGTGCCCACATCCAGGTCTGAGAGATCTGGAGATCTGGGACATAGACCCCAGGGGATGCCTCTGCCAGGCTCCTGTTTAGTCTCTGCCCACCATGCTCTCCCCGCCATCTCAGGAGGAAATCCAGCACCCCTGTCTCCTTGCAGGTAAATAAGAGGCAGAGGTTGGTGGGAGTTGTGCATGTCCAGGGGAATGTCTGTGGGGCACAAGGCTGGCCTGGGGCCTGACTCCTGCCTCTAGAGCCACCCTTAAGTAGCTGCCACCTCAGTCTCCCAGGGGTCCAGAGACCCCACTAGGCCTCACGGCTCTCCTCTGTCCTCTGGACCCCTGTCCCCTCATGATGACAAACCCTTATGTACTGAGCAGCCTGCCTTGTAGGCTATCAGGCTTCCAAGCCCTGGTCCCTTGAGACTCTGCATTGCCCTTTTTTTTCTCTCCAAACTGGGTAGGGAGCAGGGCAGGAGAGCTGAGTGGGCTTCCCAGGGTCCCAGAAATGCCCCTTATTTTCTACATAACTTGTGCAAGTGTTATTGCCCTCTCCCTCCCACCAGACGAAAGAGCCCCTCCAAGAGTTCCTCCGCCTCCCTCTGGGCCCAGCAGACCACCCAAAGATGGGGCTGCAGTTTGGCCAGGAACACAGATCCCCTTAGAGAGGAAGGCAAGGGATCAAGTCTTACATTGTCTTTATTTTCTCCATAGAGTCACCACAGTGCCGGGGACACAGGTACTGTCCCTCGACAGTCATCATAATGCACCTTCAACTTCTCAGTGGCCTCTTCCAGCTCGAGGTCTCTCCACTGGAGCTCTCTCTCCAGTGCTGGCGGGGCCCCATCCTTCAGCCAGCTGGAGCCAGCAGGCAGTCTGAAACCTCTGGCTTCAACTTCCCCTACGAAGACTTGTTCCTCACTCACCTACTTCCAAGGTACATTTATGAGCATCTCATAAGGTGCACAGTCCCACTCAGGTACTTGCAGGAGAGACATATCGCTTCCTTCATGCAGGGAGGCAGAAGGTGGAGGGTCTGCACTTGGCACCTCTATGTGGACTACAGAAGGGCCCCTCCCTGGGCAGCCAGTTTACAGAAGCTGCCCCATTTCCTTCATGGTGCCAGGGTTAGCTGAGCAGAACACAGGCTAGATTTCAGCCCCATTCATACCCTGACTGACATCTTGCATGGGACGCAGCACCCCTGGGATAAGACCCTGTGCATGGGTGATTCATAACAACCCAAGGGTGGAAAAGCAGCAGGTGCCAGGAGTCTCACAGCTGGATGCATGGGGAAGGCATCCTAGTGGTTGTGTGACATGAGCTGGAGAAAGGGGTCGGGAGTGCAGAGCCCACCGAAGGCAGAGAGAACCCTAAGGGGACATATCCAGGCATGTGTTATTGGTGTTTGAGGAGGAGGAAGCCTATCTGGTTAAAGATAAAGGAGAAGAGGCCAAAGATGACAGTAAATACAAGCAAATACCTCCATAGGGCTTGTAACATCCAGATGTGGGTCTCAGCACTTTCCATACATTAACTAAATTTAACCACCTTTAAAATCAGAAAGCAGGTATTTTTATTATCCCTATTTTACTGATGAGGCACAGGGAAGCTAGGTGACTCCATCTAAGGTCACACAGCCAATGACTAACAGAGCTGGGAATCAAACACAGATAGCCTATAGGTGTTCTGGTTCCAGAGCCTGTACTCTAAACCTTTACATTATCATGGCAGCTTGAGAACTATGCTTTGAGGCTGAGCTGTAGAGCCAAGAGTCCGGGCCTTATCTTGTATATCTCACGTGCAAAGCTCATCATGCCCTCCATGCTCACGCCCGAGCTGCTGTGGTGGTATGGTGGTGTGCATGGCAAGTGCTCCTGGGAGACTGGGGGAGGAGAAGGGGCTGGAGGTGAAGCAGGGAAAGGAAAGAGCTTTAGGCTGACAGGTGGAGCTGGGACCATCTCCCAAAGCCACGAAGAGCCTGGCATATGGGCATTTCACCATTGTCAAATTGGCATGAGATGCCCACCTCCTGAACCCCTGAGTCCCCAGCTCATGGCCTTTGGACCTCTCTATGCTCTGAAACACACTCTCATGCACAGAGCTTAGCAAGCCTACCCTAGCAGATGGCAAACACAGGCCTGTGATGTCAGATGAGCTTATCCCACTTTTGCACCTGCCCAGATAGGCCCACTGAGGGGGCTGGGGTCAAGGATATACTCCTCTGGGGCAGGCCAAAGTCCTGGCAGCCCACAGCCAGCCTGCTCTTCTAGGGGCTAAAACTCTAACCTGGGGTGATAAACAAAAGGAGATTTCTACTAGTGAGGAGTCTTCACCCAGCCTCATAGCATCCCAAACCTACCAACTGATTATGTGTCAGACATCCACTATAGGCATTTCACTAAAAAAATTTTTTTCCCAGACTCTATGTTGATACCTCATGTGGTTAGCACAGCAACCCCCATTTTACAGAAGAGAAAACTAAAGCAGAGTGAGGCTGTCACTCTGGCCAGGATCATCAGCAACAGGGAAGTGCTGAGGTGGGGTCTTGAGGCCTGAGGTCTGCCTGCCTTTGATGGGTGATATTTGCCACCCTGTGGCTCACCCTTGTCCATAACTAGAAATATCACTAGGGCCAGAAACACATTCAGGTGGTCTGGACAACCTCTCAGAGTCTCCAGGTACCGCTGCAGCCTTTCTGATGTAAACAAAAGGCCCAGGTAACCCCAGAGTCAGGGGACAAATAAGAGTGAGTGCCATCCACAGAACACTTCAAAGATGCCAGATGCATTCGGATATGTTAGTAAATTCCCTTGACAATTCTATAAGGTAGTGATGGAATCCCCATCTTACAGATGAGAATACTGAGGCTTGTCTGGTTAAATCACTTGCTTGTGGCAGCATGGCTGTTAAGCGGCAAAGCTGAGATTCAGATCCAGACTTACCTAACTATAAGACATCAATAGTTTCATGATTCCTCCTTCACACACACCACTGCCTACTCCAGGGGCTCTGACCTTGACTCAAGAACCCCCAAAACAGAAAGAAATGTGGGATGAATGGTTCCCCAAGGGTGTGTCTGAGGTCCCCCTGCAGTACCCCCTGCAGTACGTCTTGATTCCCTTGAGAGGCTACCCCCACCCTCTCTGGGTGCACATATGAGTGGACATGTTAGGTATTAGTCAGGGGCTGAGGCTCCAGGCGGGAAAGGCAGCGTAGACTACTGGCTAGAAGCAGCAATGTGCTAGTTCCAGGGGTTTTGATTTGCAGTCTTCATTTTGCAAGGAATGGGGATTTTTCTTTTCAAAAAGCACTGGACTTCCTTGAATTTTAGACCTTTCACAAATATTGTTTTAGGAGAAAAAAGAACAAAAAACCCCCACAAAATGCCTGTCGCAGCTACTCACTTCCACAATGAATCACGGACACAAAACCACAGCTATGTGGCTAACAAAGGAACTATGTGTTTTCACATTTTGTTATTGGAAATCATTTAGCGATCTTCACGATGTCATCTGCAGACAGACACAGACGTACATACACAACCCTCTTGGTCCTGGGCAGCCAATCTTACAACTATGGTTATCAGATGACTTTGCATCTAATTCATTTTTCCTTTCTGATCTTTTTCTGGGAAATTATCCTGCAAGCCTTAAATCTTCTTCCTTAGACCTCTCCAGATGTGGTGGTGGTGGTGGTGGTGGTGGTGTGTGTGTGCACGCGCGCACACACACACACACACACACACACACATGGCAGTGATCAGGAGAGGAAGGCTGAGACACTAAATCAGTTTTCCACGAATGGAAACAAGTATGTATTTGAGCCCCTTTTTTACTACTGTTATCATAGTACCAGTTTACTTTGGTAAAGCGATTTTCACCCGGGAAGCAAATTAACTTCACTATCCAGTGGCAAATTAATTAACTGATGGCAGATTTAAAGGTCGCGTAACCAGAGAAACTACCAGACCTATAAATCAGAAACTTCCTCTGCGTTCCGGACAAGGGGTGAAACCTGATATACGGATGTTGGAAAACCTTGAGCTCAAAAGGAGAACTCACAAGGCCCCCCAAAAAACTCCTTGATAATTTCTTAGGCATGTTCTTTCCTCCAGCTCTCCCACCCATGCTGCAACCACACGCGTGCACGCATGCATACACACACACACACACACACACACACACACACACACACCCTACCCAGAGGGTGACATTCACTGAGTAGCCACAGTTCTGTACAAAGCAACCGGATGGGACAAACCATCCCTTGGGGCATCTGAAAAAAAAGCACTGACTGTCTTTCTAGTCCCTGCTTGCTTCATCACTCCCTAACCTTTTCCTTTCAAACAAAAATCCTAGAGGACTTTGGTCAGTTAAATGCTATGTATGAGTACAGCCACAAGCTTGAAATGTTTGTTGTTACTATTTTTTAAGCTGGATGCTGGGAACTGCATACATTATGTTTTAATGATCCCAACAAGCTGCCTTTGTTCCCCACACACGGCTGCTGAGGAGAATCTGCTCCAAGCTCTCACGGGGTTTCTGTAGTTTGCTGCAAAGACACTGGATGCCTGGCCTGACCCCGTCCCTGCGGCTCCCTCATCAGGCCTGCTGCTCTGCACTGGCCTGAGCTCACCTGCTCTACAGGCTGTTTAGCAAAATGCTTGCTGGCAAGGGTTCTGGAGTCTTGAGTAGAGCGGGGCTGGAAGGGCCCTTTCCCTCGGTATCTTCATCGCACAGTTGGGTTAACAGGAATGTCCTCCTCATAGTGTCACTGTGAGAACTTGTTAATGTGCTGAAGATCTTCCACTTGCTCCTCTAGAGCTTTCTCCACTCCACTCGGGGCCCTGGGAGGCTCCTTTGTCCCCTGCCTTCCAGTCCTATTCAGCCCAAGTGGGAGTCCAACAAGAAGGCAGGAGAGGGAGTGGAGGTATTGATCCTGCCAATGCCCTCCTGACAAGTGCAGTGCAGGGGTGGGAGGTGGGGAGAACACTAGCAGGTCTTTTAACAGAGGCCACAGTTCTGTCCTGGCCTGTGGCTATAGCTGCTCTGGTTCTAGTAACACTGGCCCCCAGCCCCTTCAGACTTCCCTACACAGCCACACCCGGGATATTCCACCCCTTTTTCTGTTCCCTCCAACTCTGTCCATGCCTCCTCAAATAGACCCTTTATCAAACTGTTCTCTCTGAGTGTGCTCTCTGTTTCCTCCTGGAACTCTAACTGATACAGATAAGAAAGAGTAGAAGCTCTCGAATATTGAGCACTCAGCCATGTGACTCAGCACTTCTTTTACGTTATTCTTACCACAATCCTGTGGGGCCAGTATTCTCGTCTTCCTTTTACATTGAACTCAGGGAGGTGAAGAGACACCCAGCATCAAACGGCCGTGAGCAACAGAATTGGATGAAACAGAGGTCTGACTCATGACCTGTGCTCATAACCACTGCGTCACATGGTCCCCACTTTTTAGGTGGCGCCTGTTGAGTGCTCTGCACAGGAGGGCCAGCTGACTCAATAAGGTTCCATAAATGGTGGGTTAAAATAACAACGATACCACCCACAAAAAAACCTCAGTCCTAAATTCTACTCTAGCATAACCCTAGCCCAACCCTAGCCACAACCCTAAGGTTAAAGTCGCATCATAATACCACACTAAAGTTATCCTCTCATCTTTCCCTCACCACCACCCTCTTGTGAAATAGTGTTACCCCAACCACAACCTCAGTCCCACCCAATCCTAACCCGACATTCACCACTGTGACCACAATTCTAGACACCCCATTAGGGTCAGACTAGGGTTAGGGCAGTGGTGAGCCCTGGGAGGTCTCCCATACCCCTCTGCTCCTGGGTGCTTGTTCTCATCCCATTGGCAGGTGTAGCCCTGCCACCTCTCTCCATTTAGACTCCAGGTGATGGGCCAGAAGACATTTGTGTAACATCTACTTCCTGCATGTCACTGAGCTGCTGACTTTGGGGTGAGGAATGCAAGGGGAGGAAAGACGAGGGTAGGGAATCTAGTACAGTGCCTGAATCATGGCAGGGTGCAATCGACGCTATTGATGGTGGTGATGAAGAGGGAGGATTGGAAGAGGGAGAAGTTCTGTAGCTTTCTCTATCATTTTGCTGCAGGCTGTTGGCAGACAGGAGGGAAACAGCTCCTGTCTCAGAGATGCGTGAGGGCCAGGGCTGGGCTGGGAGGGGTTTCCCCTCTGCAATATCACTCAAGGAGGTTCTGAAAATCCTCAGCTCTGGGAGAATCCTGGCAAAGGGAGTCATGTAGTCTTCATCAGAGATTTTGCGGCTGCCTCAGGCCAGATGCTCACCTTCAGCTTAATTAGGAGAGAAAGGAAGGCAAAAGGAAGCGTGCAGGAAGTGGACACCATTTCCCTGGAACCCGCCTACTTGTCCTATGCGGAGAGCAGGAGACGTGTTAGAAGGTGCTGGGCTCCCTTTATCCCTGAGGACTCAGAAGCCTGAACTTGGCACTTCCACCAACCTGGTGGTATCTACACTGGGCTGAGTGCTCCTTCTTCATGATCTCTGTCAGGACCACTAGGCCTAGAAGCAAAGCATAGCCAGGACGCATGCCTCAGGCCACATCTGCCCAGAGCCTGTGTTTTTCTGTTATTCATACATGGCTAGCCAAGACCTTGCTCAGGCCCTGAGCTCTGTGGATTCCAGGTACATGTGCAGGTTGAGGAGGTGCATATTAACACTCTACAAAGCCCCAGAGGTCCACTCAAGCCTCCCCCACCCCATCATTTCAGAGAAATCTAGAAGGGACCTCAGCAGCCATATGCAGCTACAGAGGACTGCTTTGAAGCAATATGCTTTGTGGAGGAGACAGGAAACTTCTTCCTGAGAAGAAGCCAGGTCCAGGGTCATGACATACAGCTGCACAAGCTATACACTGCACAATTCTTGGAGTACATGACATAGAGACTGTGATGTGATGGGTATCTCCTGTTGGATCCAATGACTGAGAAGTCCAGCATAGAATAACCTGTCTCCTTCCTCTCCCTGGTGGGAATGGAATGCTTCAGACCTAGCCACTTCCTCCAAGCAGTCCTCTGGGCTGTGCCAAGGGACCCTCCACAAACCTTAACGTGGCCCATCTACACTTGCAGAACCCCACTGTGAGCAGCAGGGAGATGGGTGTGGGCAGTAAAGGAAGTACTTGGCTGAGACGCAGATTTTTTTCTACTCTCCTCAAAAAGTGGCAGCAGAGCTTCTGGGACTTCAGACTTGGGAAAATAAAACCCTCTCCATTTGTTCTGGCTGGAGGCCCGCAAGTGAGCATCTCCCTCTAACTACTCCCCTTCTGAGCCCTCCCTCTTCCAAACCCACAAGTCCAGGGAGGGGCATTCATGGGGCTCCTTTAAGGCCCAAGAGACAGAAGAAATTGGAAGGGGACTCCTTCACAGCTGCCACAGTCCTGTACCAGACTCCTGGCACTCCTCGGGGTCTGCTAAGTCTGGCTCTGCCCCATTCTACTCACTGCTAGGGGAGCTCCAAAGCACCCAGGCCAAGGGGTAGATACCTACCTGCTGGGAGGATCGCAAGATGCCCTTCCTGATCCATGTCATGCTAGGGGATGGGCTGAATGTCAGTGCAGAAGGGAATGGACCCAAGACCAACTTTCTTTGCTCCAAGCAGCAATAGGGGATGCACTACGATAGGGATGTCCATTCGGTAGATATTTATTTATTGAGCGCTTACTATGTACCGGGCGCTGTTCTAGGAGATAGGGCCAGGTCAGTGAATAAAGCAAGATCCCTGCCCTCAAGAAGCTCACGTTGTAGCGGGGGGAAAACAGATGATAAACACTAAATGTAACAAATAACTCAATCATATGCCATGTTAGAAAACAGAAAGTAAAAAGCACTGTTAGAAAAAAAAGTGAACAAGATGAGGGGTCTCTCAAGTTGGAGTGGGTTATGTATTAAATAATAGGGAAATAGGAGACATCTCCCTCCTGGAAAGGAACTGAGTCCAGGATCACCACATACAGCCACACAGGCTGTGCACCACACAACTGTCAGGATACCCACTGTAGACACTGTGATCTGTGCTGTGAGGTACATCCTCTGGTTTGTGTCCAGTGGCTGAGGATAACCCTAATGCTAAAATCTTTAAAAGGTGGTCAGAGAGGGCTTCAATGAGGACCTTCTTCTGAAAGTAATCCATGCCCCAATAGGACACATAAACAAACACCCCAGCCCACTGTCAAGGCTGCTAAAGAACAACATTAGCCAGTACTTGCGATAAACATTACGGTTCACAAAGCAATCTTTTGCCCACAATGTTTTTGTTATCCTCACAACATCCCAGGGCGGAAAGAATTCTCTTTCTCATTTTATAGATAGAGACATGAAGTCTTAGAGAAGCGAACTGGCTAACCCAAAGCCACAAAACTACTTAGTGTCCCAGCTTGGAAACAAAATTGGGTCACTTGACTCCAAGTCCTTTCAAAATAGTATATTTAAGGTCCTAAGGGTTGGGGAACTCCAGAAAAACCCCAGGGAGGCAAGCTGGGAGCTCAGAGTTACAAAAACAAATCAGAAAAAAATAAGACCAAAAAAAAAAAAAAAAAAAAAGGAAAGGAAAGAAGGCACTCCATCCCCAGACATCTCTAACCGTTTGACTCAGTCTGGATTTAGGGTAGGGTTGACCTAGCAGGGAGGAGCCAGGGCACAGCCACGAGGAAGGGGTGACACAGTGTGAAAGAAGCAGGCGGCTAACCCCACCACGACCTTGCCAAGGAGGACTTGAGGCCCAATCGCCAGGGATGGCTAAGATCTGCCAGTTGTGTTCAGGTGTTGGAGATGTAGCAGCAAGAAAGCAAACAAAAAAAAAAAAAACAAAAACAAAAACAAAAAAAACCCCTGTCCTCCTGGATCTGACCTTTTCCTGGGGTAAGAAAAACAATAAATCAAGTAAGTAAAACACAGAAGACACTAGTGCAATGGAGAAAAATTGCCAGGGCTGGAGTAAGGCATGTTAGGGAGTGTGCAGTTTTAAATCAGGTGAATAGAGGGCCCCTTCCCCCTCCTGCTGAGGAGAAAAGACTTGAAGGGGGAGGAAGAGAGCCATCTGAGTATACAGAAAAAGTGTTTGTGGGGTGCCTGGGTGGCACAGTGGTTGAGCGTCTGCCTTCAGCTCAGGTTCTGGGATCAAGCCCCACACTGGGCTCCCTGTGGGGAGCCTGCTTCTCCCTCTGCTTATGTCTCTGCCTCTCTCTGTCTCTCATGAATAAATAAATAAAATTTAAAACAATACAGTGTTTGATGTGGGTTGTATTGTGTTTCCTCCAAAAATGTGAAGTCCTAACCCTCGACCTGTAATTCGTGGCCTTATTTGGATATAGGGTCTGTGCGGGATGTAATCAGTTAGGTTTAGATGAGATTATCCTGGATTAGGGTGGACCCTAAATCCACACACACAGAGCAGGCCATGTGACAATGGAGGCAGAGATCAGTGTGATGCAGCTACAAGCCCAAGGATGTCAAGGATGGATAAGAGCCATCAGACGCTAGGAGGGAGGCATGAAATAGATTCTCTCACAGAAGGAACAACCCAATCGACACCTTAATTTTGGACTTCTGCCATCCTGAACTGTGAGAGAATAAACTTCTGTTGTTTTAAGACACTTAGTCTGTGGTAATTTGTTATGGCCACCCTAGGAAATACTAACACGGTATTCCAAGGAGGGGGAAAAGCAAGTACAAAGGCCCTGAAGTAGAAGCATCTCTGCCACATTTGAGGAAAAACCAGTTGGCCAGTGTAGCAGAAACAGAATGAATGGGGAGAACGAATGATGAAAGCCAATATCAGAGATGTCAGAAAGGTTTTGGGGGCCAGATCATGGAGGGCCGCCGTGTGGCAAGCCCCTGACAAGGGAGCTGTTACACTTCAGATGGGGGCGAAGTTCTAACTGGAATGGGCTACAGTGGGTGGATTTGGTTGGTCCCTATGACCTTTGTCCCCTGCTGTTACATCATTGAATATGTTACATTAAACGGCAAAAGGAATGACGCTCATAGGACACTGTATGTTAACTACACTGGAATTACAAAAATAAATGGCAAAGGGCAATTAAGGAAGCAGGTGTAATAAAGGTTGCTAATCAGCTGACAAAAGAGGGAGCGTGCCCTGATTTGATTACCCAGATGGGCCCAGCGTCATCACACAGGCCCTTGAAAGTGGAAGCAGAGGCTGAAGAGTCACTGAGAGATTCAGCCGAAGAAGGAAGCAGAGGCGGAGATTCAAAACATGAAGAATTCACATGCCATTGCTGGCTTGAAAGGTAGGAAGGCGGCCACAAGCCAAAGAGTATAGGTGGCTTCTAGAGGCTAAGAACAGCCCTCAAGTGACAGATAGTAGGAAACAGAGACTCGGTCCTACAATAGCAAGGAACTGACTTCTGCCACCAACCTGAGCGAGCAAAAAACCCGATTCTTCCCTTAGACGCTCCAGGAACAGAGCCCCGTTGACACCTTGACTTTCACCTGCGGAGACCCGCCTCAGATGTTCCACCTATAGAGCTGTAGGATCACACACTTGCATTGTGTTAAGTGGCTCATTTGTGGCAATTTGTTATGGCAGTCACAGGAAATGAACATAGTGGATAAAGACATGGGGTGTGTGGAGAGGAGATCCAGGAGACAGAGAGACAGAGAGAGAGAGAGAGAGAGAGAGAGAGAGACCCCGGGTGGGTAGAAAGAAGGTGGACTCCCTAGCTGCCTTCTGGGGGAGCAGCCCACTGGGAGCCACCACCATAGGGCCCGCAGCTGCCCAGACATCTCCCCCTACCAATCCCACTTAGCCTATTGTTGCCCAGGTAGTGAGCAAGCCTGCTAAGAAGGTGCTCAGGGCCCAGCCTCTAGGTCTTCAGGTCAGGCTAAGGAGCAAACTCATGTGCCTCCTATTCTGAGAAATGTTGCAACCCTTCCCCTTGGCCCCCTGTCCCATAGAGCTGGTAGGAATGGTCCTGGTGAAACAAGTAAGCCAGCCAAACCCACTACTGGTCTACTGCGGGATCAGCTAGTCATGGCTCCCATGAGGCTTTTCTGGGCTCTGACAGCTCCCCACAGCAAGTCCATACATGTATGCAGGCACCCCAGGCTTTTTGTCTGCTCTTTGCCACCCAAGATCCCCTAGCAAGAAGAAGCAGCCTGCTGATGGCTAAGACATTGAGGACTAACTCCCATCAGACACTGTTCTAGGTGCTCTATTCACATGGTCTTGGTTCATCCTTTCTGCAATCCTATGGCGGGGGTGGGGCGGGCGGTGGGGGGATGGGGGGTGGCGGGGGACGATTGACTCCAAAAACTTGCCTAATGTCACACAGCTGGTGACTATTAAATCCAGAATTGGGCCCCCAGGAATATCTGAATCCAAAGCCCAGGCTGGACCCTCACTATTCAAGATGTGGTCCATGAACCAGCTGCATCAGTGCCACCTGAGAGATGCTCTCCCCAGCCCTGCAGAATCAGCAGCTGCATGTCAGCAAGTTCCGGGGTGATGCCCATGCTGATTGCAGTTTGAGAAGCACTGGTATAAGGCAGGTTTTCAGGGCTGGCCAGTCCCAGGTTGTTGTAACCACCCTGCCCTCAACCTCTTAAGGCTTGTCCCCGGATGCCTGGCTCTTGCTCCTCAGGTGGGGCAGATCCTCTGCCCAGCCTTGGGGAAGAAGCCTGGACCTGGGTCTCAGAGGGAGTCTCCAGGCCCCTGGAGCCAGCCCAGGCCACAGCTGGACAACATCAATCCTTGTCTGGCTTTCCTTAGGGCGTGCTGCTGCGGCTGCCTGAGACTCTCCTGGCCCCTCCCTCTCGACTTCCTTCTGGAACACAAGTCTCTTGGCCTCTGTCTAGTGCTTTCTTGAAGGGAGTCTTTGGTCATCACCAATCCTTGCAGTGTCTCCCCTCCTTAAGTATTTTGGGGGCCCCCCTCTGGCTTCTAGAATGCCCCCTGCTTCATGTCACTCCCTCTATCTAGACACCAAGGGCCTGTGTGAGTTGCCATCGGGAAAGAGGCCAACGGCTGTTTGGGGAACCTAGCCAAGCTCACAGGAAATGTCTGACACAACCAGGCAAGCGGGATTTGGCCTCTCAAAGCAAAACACAGCTGGGCCGACAGCGGGCCACTCGGACTTTCCCAGATTTCATGGCACTGAGGTCCCAGGGCAAAGACAGACGGGGTGGCTCGGAGGCGGCAGCACGTTCACAACATCACAGTAGCCCCTGGCCAGGGAGCCTGTGAAGCTGGAAGAGGATGTCTCTGCTGTGGGCCACTGACCTCACTGTGGGCCCTCACCCTCCACTGCCTCTTGCACACACAAATCCTTTGCCAGGGGATGGAAGACTCACAGCTCAAACAGCTCCACCTCCGTTCCTCTCGGCCTCCTCTCTCCCCAGCATCAGGCCTTGTCCATTCATTCATTTAGCTTTCATAAGCTGAGCACCTCATGAGCCAAGCACGGTGTTAGTTAGGTACCAAGGATGTCTTCACAAAAGAGCAGGACACAGTCCCTACTCTCCAGGATGAACAGACCACCCCAAGGCAGAATAGGATGTACTCCCCCAGGGAAGCACAGAGCGTCCCCTCTTCCTGTACTCAGGGCAACACAGGGGCTGGTGCTCTTGGCTCTGGGCACAGGGTGAGGGTTTGGTGGTGGGGGCCCCCTTTCTAAGGTAACCATTCAGTTTGGGCCCAGTGAAGCAAATGCTTATTAAGCCCCTTCTATAAGCTAAGACTGTGGGAGGAGCTCTGGGGAGATCCAAAGAGTGCAAGACAGTATCTCTGTCTGCCAGGGCCCAGGCCACACAGTCTGATTGCAGACACAGGGCACAGATCCACAGGGTATGCACTGCAGGGGGTCAGAGAGCTAGGTGGAAGTGACCAGGGGAGCTTTTTGGAGAAGGTGGTACTGGGCCTTAAAGAAGAAGAGGAATGGGCTGGGCTGGGAAGATGGGGCAGGGGATGTTAAACAGCTTTGACTCAAGGGTGTAAGGGACAGAATGACCTACCAAGCAACCATCCCCCATACTCACTTGTGTGCACACATGGGGGCTCCATGCATTCTAAAATGCATGAATCCTACAAGCCAAAGAGCGTTTGCAGAGGAATGTCAGGCTGGAAGCACTCTGCTCCCATCGTGCCCTGGCCTGACTCTGGAGCTGGTACCTCTGGTGTTCTTCCAGGGGCCTTCACATCAGGCCCAGCCACCTGGACCAACAGCTGGGACCAATCGTAACAAGGCTCAGACCCTGCCCACCTGCTCACAGCCAATCCCAGGCCATCCACCCTGCCCCCCGAGTTGTCTACCTAGCCTTGAGCTCTGCCCCTCTCTCTGCCTCAGCATTCCAAGGCCTTGGCCAAAGGGTTTGGTTCTTCTGGTTTTGATTTGGATCTCCCTAGACCTCAACCAGAGTTCATCCTTCTCCTCCTTGTGCTTCTGGCTACCCTTGCAAACAACCTGCTTCGGTGTTAGGTACTCTGGGACCCCACCTTCCTCAGACCCTGGTGGCCCCTTGCTTCAGAGTTGTGGGATAGTCTCAGGCTCCTTTCCCTTCTCTCCTTGAGCTTTCTGGCTGGGGTCCTGATCTTGAGGCCAGCCTCCTCTCCCTGGTTCTCCTGGCCTCCCAGAGGACAAATCCTTTTTCCCCTTAGTTCAGCAAGACAAGGTTGCAACATTTCAGAAAGAACATCTTAAGTAGGAAGCGAATGGAAAAACTAGCCTGAAAAACCAAAAGGAAAACACAGCCCCCTAGAAATGGACCAGTTTACAAAGTTCAGATTTCCTGTCCAGAGCTAGAAAAAGTCTAGCCAGGTTGGCTGGCAAGCAGGCCAGGGAATCCTGCCCATGCACATTCCCCTCGCCCGCACTTTATTCTACACCCTCCCCCAACATGCTTCTTCTACTCTCTTCAAGGAGAGACATTAACTGCTGGGCAGTGAGCGAACTGAAGGGATTCTTCGGACAGAGGGGTCCTTTCTGCATGGACCGCAGGCAGAGGTGGGGGAGGAAAACGTTTATAAAGAGCTTACTATGTGCCAGCCACTGTTCTAAGCACTTTCTTTCTATTAACTAACTTAACCCTACAATTCCAAGCTTGTGATTATCATCATTGTCCCCACCTCCCTGTGCGAAATCAGAGAGGTGAATAACTTGTCCGAGGCCACCCAGCCGAAAAGTGGCCTCGAAGGATTCAAAACTAGAGGGGCCAGGTTTATACCCTCCTCAGCTTTCTCCTAGGACCTGGAGGGTAGAGACTCCACTTCCCACCTTCCCTGGCTACCCCAGCCTGGCAAAGCCTGTGCTAACCCCAACACTCATTTCCTGCTCACTGCCCCTCTGTTCAGGGCAGAGAAAGGGGAGGAGAGCAGAGAGGAAGAAGGATAATTCTGATCTTCTCCACCATGGTCTTCACCAAATGGTCCTAAGGAAGAAGCCCCTATAGAGGCAGACTGTGCCCCTGAACCCAAGGTCCTATTAAGGAGGGGACTTACCTGACCAGTGGCAGCTGTGATGCCAGGGACCGTGTTCTGGGGGTCGTGGTGCTTTCTCTGGCTGCACTACTCCTTCGCAGGTTGGGTGATCCCTCAGCTGAGCGTCGGGGTGCTGGCCTTGAGTTCTGGGGGTCGAATTCCTCCTCAGGAATGACCTCCTCACAATGGGCTCCACGGAAGCCAGAGCGGCACACGCAGAGCTGGGGCCGGCTGCAGGATCCCCTGTTCTGGCAGGGTGGCTGGCACACAGCTGGAGAGACATGGAGAGGGATGAGAGGAGGGTGGGCAGGGGTGGGGGGTGGCCCTGACACCTTCCTGCCAGGAGGGCCACTGCTTTGTGCTGCTTGGACTCCCCCACTCAAGCAGGAAGCCTGACTCTGGCTTCAGAAAGCTCCCTGGGGGTGCCCCTGGGTGGCTCAGTGGTTGAGTGTCTGCCTTCAGCTCAGGTCGTTATCTTAGGGTCCTGGGATCAAGTTCCACATCAGGCTCACTGCAGGGAGCCTGCTTCTCCCTCTGCCTATGTCTCTGCCTCTCTCTGTGTGTCTCTCATGAATAAATAAAAATAAAAATCTTAAAAAAAAAAAAAAAGAAAGAAAGAAAGCTCCCTGGGCCCATGTGCTGCTTGTCCCCTCAACCCTCAGGTCCTCAGGTGAGGTTACCCTGTCATCTCCGAATAGCCAATCAGGGACTGAATGACCAAAGGTGTGCAGCACTCTCAGCAGGACACCTGACATTGTATTGCATGCCTGTGCTCACTTTTAGCTGTCTGCCTCTCCTCCGAGCCTGAAAGTCCCAGGGGGGGAGGCATTTTGTTTTCTTCTCTCCTGCCACCCTAGAACTTGGAATAGAGACTGTCACAGAGTAGATTCTCAGGAAGGAAGGAAGGAAGGAAGGAAGGAAGGAAGGAAGGAAGGAAGAAAGAAAGAAAGAAAGAAAGAAAGAAAGAAAGAAAGAAAGAAAGAAAGAGTTTCTTTCATGGGAGAAGTGCAAACCCAGCCTGAAAGTCAGGGGGTAGGGGCTGAGTTGTTGGGGTTTTTCTGTCTTCTGTGAGCTGCATGGTCTTGATCTCACTGAGCTCTGATTTCTTCATGAATCATTTGAGGGCAGGCTGAGGAGCTTGGGGACATTCTCGAGGTCTCTCAAAGTCATCTTCAGCCTTGACAGTCCCTCCTCTTCTTCCTCTTTGGAGAGCATCTGCTCTCAAGCTCCCACCTTCCTGAGTATGTGGTAGACTCTGGGATCAGCCTGGGGGCAAGATGCAGTTGGAACTGGGCACCTTCCTCCAAGCTGGTGCTATGCAGCAGCCACGGGCCACCAGAGCTGTGACTTTTCGCTGCCCTTCCTCACCCTGCAAAATCTGGAGCCTCCTCCAGTGATGAGCAGCCATGGGAGAGAGAGTCACATGCAGAGGCATACACTGGGTGCAGGTCCCTGGCCCCCCCAACCCAGGACCTCCTCTGGGGTATAAGGAGGAACCCAGGAAAGCATGGTCAGGGTCATCCTGGACCCTCTAAACCCAAAGTCCCCTCCAGCTGTCACTCATTTGTTTAACAAACATTTGCCGAGCCCCTACTGTGTACTAGGCACTGCGGATGATGTCTTTGCCCCACATGGAGCTTGCAGTCCAGTGGGGGAGACCAAAAGAAAATAAGAAATAGAATCAAGTTGCTTCCAGGCAGTATCTCAGGCTGTGAAGACAATTAAAGAAGGTGATGCAGTGGCTCACCCTTGACGTTAGATGGGGAGGACAGGCCTCTCTGAAAAGCAGGGTCCAACTGGTACAAAGGAGGAGGACAGGTGAAGGTCTGGGCAGAGCCTTCCAGGCAGAGGGATGGGCACGTGCAAATCTCTGGGGGCTGGAGGGAACATGGCATGTTCGAGGAGTTACCAGAGGCCCAGGGGGGCTGGGGTCTGATGACAGGGGGAAGCATGCAAGGCCAGGGAAACAGAGGCAGATCATCCAGACCCTCGTGGGCCTCAGTTATTCTAAGTGCATTTTTAAAATCCCAGGCACCGCTACACGGACCAGAGCCTGGGATTTCCTGAGCTGTACTTTCCCCTCTGAGAACAGGCCTGGAGTCCAAATCAGGGGCCAGTCTGAAGAAATCTCTCCAAAATTCCACTTGGTCTATGCCACCTCCTTCTTGGAGACACTCACTGGCTCCTGGGTGCCTCCAGGATTCAAGTGCATAGACTAGCACTGAACACCTCCCTTGTCTGATCTCCCTCTAACAATAAATCCCTCTAAGTCAACCTACTGCAGCCAGACTAGCCTGTGGGTGTGGCTCTCTTCTCTCTGCCTGTGTGCGCACTGTGTCCCCTCCCCGGCACTCTTTCTCATTCCTCTCCACTTACCTAAGTCGTCCTATCCCTTCAAGTCCTCCTGCCCATCCCTGATGACCTCCTCCAGCAGTGTGCCCTCCTCTGAGCAATGAGGACCTGCACTCACTGGGTAAGCCCCAAGTGCCGCAGTCAGTGATGGGTTTTCCACTATGTGGCTAATTCCCCAGTTACTATGATCAGCCCCTGCAACTGCCCCTTGCACCTCTTTGCATCCTTAGCTCCCGGTATATGCCTAACAATGACACCAGCACTGCTATTTATTTTTTTTATGGCAGCTACTCTCTATGGAGTGCTTATACTATGCAGGCACTGTACTTCGCGTTACTACCTCATTTAACCCTCATGACAATCCTCTGTAGCAAGTGTGGTTACGATTCTCATTTTACAAACAATGCCTCAAGCTCAGAGAGGTTAGAAACTTGCCTGAGGTCACCCAGCCAGTCAGTGGTGGATCTAGGATTCGAATCCAGGTCTGTTTGACTGCAAAGCCCAGGGTCTTTGCTCCCCGCTGCCTCCCAGCAGGGCTGGTATGGTCCTTCCTCCCTACCATTTCTGAACCTTGACTTGGAGCTGATGATGAAACAAAGGGATCTGTTGGCTTCAAGTCAGCCACCCAATGTACCTTTGCAGGTGGTAGAGACTGCAGGATCCCATCCCTCTCCAAAGCCCACACAGGAAATCTTAGATGATGATGGACCATGTTTACCAACTCATGCATTCATTCAGTGAGCATTCACAGAACATTCACTAGGTATGAGGCCTGTAGGAGAAGACCCCTCTTTTAAAAAGTATATTATCTCACAGGGAAGCCAGGACATAGGTCATGTGATAAGTGTCAGCCAGTGCCTCTAACCCAGGCTGAGGCAAGGAGAAAGGAAAGTCAGGGTAGGCTTCCTGAAGGAGGTGATGCTGATCAAAGACACCAAGGATGAGTTGATTGGGCATCATGTCGATCATGTGCCATCTGACTCTTCAGAGGAGAGTAGGGGAAATAACAGGTCTCACTTCAGGATTCTAAACATGATCTGGATCCTGATGCCAGAGCATTTTCCTCAGTGCCTTGGCATCACTTCCTGGCAGGGCCCAGTTCTCCAGATAAACAGACCATGTCAGAGAATTGTCCCCTTGAGCGCTTCCCCAAACACAAAGTGCCACAATGGCAGGATTTGAGCCTTCTGCCTGGCTGCCACTCCATATGCCCAAGCCAACTTGGCCCTCACCTGACCATCCACCGGGCCCCATCACCACCACCAGAGACTAGCCTGGTAGGCAAACCATTGGCCAATGAACACTGGGAAAGCAGGTTAGCCCAGGGCAGGTCTTGGCCCTGCTTTAGTCTTGGGAGGAAGTAAAGAGGGAAGGCCTGAATGGTTTCCCATGAACACTGCATGACTCCTAGTCTCTCAGACCAGGGTTGGCAAACTTTGGTTGGTACAATGAACAGCTGATGGAAAATGGGTATTTGGGGGAAATCATAAAAATAGTATTTACATATGTATGTAATACCATGGTAAATGAAAGTTCTAAAAGGCTTCTAAACCAGCCAGATCTGCTGATGGAAAAAATCTGCTTGGGAAGATAACCTTTCTGGATCAACCATTTATGAAATTGCGCAGAGGCCAGATGTGCCAAGGAAGATCCTCCAACAAGCGTCAGGTTTTCAGAGGTTTTGAGCCAGCTCTCATTGACTCCATCTGCATCCTATCTTGAGCTGTTGTACAGGGAACCACTTGACATCCTCACTAAAGCGGTCATGCTTTTGTCCTGAGCCAAGTGTTTGCATTGTGGGATTGGAGCATAAACTCCTCTCTTCAGTCTGCGCTACCCCAAAAAGTCATCCCCAAATGGCTCAAAGTGGTGGTTCCTACTGTCTATCTGTCAAAGGGTACATTCTTATGACGGTTTTTACTGGTCTGCCATAAAATAAAGAAAATAGTTTCCTGTTTTTTTTGTAATGCTATATTTCCCATTTAAAAAGTGTCTTTTCTACCTTTTTTTTTTGATGTTTTTAAATTAGAAGTGCTGGAAAATGGTAGTTTGTATTTCTAAACATCCTCACTTGGCAAAATGAAAAGCTGCCTACTGTACTTTGCCTACTGTACTGTGGTGTTTGGGGATATTTTACTGGTACATGAAATCCAAAAGTTTGGGACCCTTTGACCATAGTGGTAGTGGTCATGTGTCCTCTGGTTGAAAGGAGACTGAAGCAAGATATTCCTGTCAAACGGGCCCAGATTTCAGAATTGAAGTTTCAGAGAGGAAACCATCTGAATCAAAATGGCCAATGGCAGGGGCTGTTGCATAAAGCAAAAGAGGAAATGCTGGGGGTCCCTGGGAGAGGCAGTTCCTTGCAGCACTGTGAGAATTTTAAGAGAGAAAACTCTCAGCCCTGGTCGGCTGGGAAGTCTCCATGTTTTGTTCTTAGAGCCCCATCTCTCCCATTTTCTCTCGAGAACAGAGATCATGCCCTATACTTGAGAAATCAGCCCAGAATGGGGTATTATATGGCTTTATGAGGATTCATTGATTGATGATGGGTAAAGGGTTGTTGAGCAGGATGCCCCATGTCCATGCTGAGCCATGGAGGGCACACCTGCACACACCCCTCCCCCGGCCAGGGGCCATATCCTCAGACAACAGCAAGCGAGGCCGTGTCAGCCTTCCTGTGCTCCCTCGCCAATGCCAGTCCTTAGCCATTCATAATTTAGGCTTCTCCTGAACCCTTGCTTTTCCACACTCTTCTGGCACTCTCTTCCTCACTGAGGATTGGACATGTGGAAAGTTTCAGCCTTGGGAGTTCAGCTCTGTGCAGTTAGCAGGATGCCAAAAGAGAGGGGAATAAAAAGAAAATTTTCTAAATTGCTTTGAAAGTAAGCAATAGAAGGCATCATTCCCTCCAACCCCCTACCTTCTGGCTATGCCCCTTCTACCTTCCCTCAGCTCCAAACGGCCAAGCAGAGATTTGCTCAGATTTTCCACACAAACCCCTGCCTCTGGGAGGAGACCAAACTCAGAACGGGCAGGCCCAGAGGGATTCTGGAAATAGCTCTCACCGTGTGGCCTGCTCCTACCACCCGCTCAGAGCCTCTGTGATCAGCTACTTGGTAGCAGAAAGAACATGAGGCTGGTTTGACCCGAGCTCAGGCACATCCCTGCCGTGTGACATTGGGCTGGTGCCTCAGTTATCTCATTGCACTCTCTAAGGCTGTGCTGTGCACAATAGTCTGATGCTGCAGCCACAAGCTATAGGCAGCTATTTAAAATGAAATTGAGGGGTGCCTGGTGGCTCAGCGGTTGAGCGTTTGCCTTTGGCTCAGGTTGTGACCCCGGGGTCCTGGGATTGAGTCCTGCATCGGGATTCCTCTGCTTATGTCTCTGCCTCTCTCTGTGTGTCTCCCATGAATAAATACATAAAATCTTTAAAAAAATAAATAAATGAAATTAAATCAAACAAAATGTGAAATTCAGTTTCTCACAGTCGGCACATTTCCAGTGCTTGTAGCCACATGTGGCTCATGGCTACCATGTTGAACAACAAGATACAGAACATTTCCAACATCACAGAAAATTCTATTGGATTGCACCACAAAGCTTAAAGAAAAACCGCCATATATCGCCTAGTGGCAGAGGCAAGATGGCTTCTGGACTTCTCTTCCACAACTCTTCTCCCAGGGAAAGGCAACAGTCAGTACAGGCCCTGGTTAAAGGGATGGACCAAGCCCTGCAGTGCAGAGGCAGGCCTCCTTTTCAGGTGTCACCGGCTCTTTCTCCAGGGGGGCGCCCCGAGACACCTTCCCCCTCCATCTATGACCTATGAGATGAGCACTGACTTCATGATGGGTCCTGTAACCTTGTGCCTTGCTCTAAGGCCTCTAGTACCATCCCCTCTTGCCTGGAAGATGAACTTTAGCTCCAGATCAGACTCTCTGACCATCCCCACACCTGAAACTCAGCTCTTACCTAGATTAAATCTCCATCTTTCCTAAAATCTATGTCAGTGGGACACCAAGAATCTACCCACTGAGTTACCAATCCCTCCCTGGGGACGGGGCCCTATGCCTTTCCACACCCAGAGGCCTTGGTAGACAGGACAGTCTCCTACCCATCCTCAGTATTTACCTCAGCCTTTGCCTTGTGCACCCTACCTTAGGCCTCTACCCAGCGGTTTTGGTTTGCCCTGAAATTCTTGTACAGGGGGCGAGGTGTCTACTTATGCCTTGAGCAGTTTCTCTAAGCCTTGACCTTTGGTTTCCACAGAAAGGAACCCCGATGTCAGAGATCCCTGAGGCCAAGGAAATCCCTGTCTGGTCTCCACACACGTGTCTTCAGAATCCACCCGGGGACCCGTCCCCTCCAGATGCGGGCTCTGCCCAGGGTCTGTGTCTCCGGGCCCCAACCTCCCAACCTCGTCTCTGAGCCCCCCGCTGGCTGTGGGAAAAGTCAGGTCCTCAAGGACTTGCCCTGCTCCTGCCACAGCTGTGCTGGGCCTGCAGCTCAGGACGGCTGGAAACGGCACCGGGGCTCAGGGGCCAGCCAAGCACCCAGCTCCAAAATAGCAGTTGTGTTCACATAAAAGCCTCTAATGAGAGAAAGATGCCGTTTCTTGGCCCCTCGTGCACTCTCTGCAGACGCCGTCTGGCAGGCCAAGTGGGCCTCTACCGTTTGGCGGCCAGAGGGGAGGAAGGGGGTGTGAGTCAGACCTTGGCCCCCAGCCCCTGAGCATGGACCGCCCTGCTAATTGCATTAACAAATGCCACAACACTGGGCCAGTCAGGGGGCCAGAGAGGCCGGAGGCCAAGGGCACAGAGCAGTCCCAATTCCCACCGGCTCCAGCAGGCATGAGGAGGGAGACCATGGGGCAGGGCTTATGGCCCACGGCTGAGGCCTGGGTGTGTCTCCAACTCCTGCCCGAAAGCAGAAGAGTTCTCCGGCTATCCCCACAGCCCGGGGGGCCTTGTCTGGGAAGAGGCAGGGCTTTGGAGGCCTCGGTGCCAGAGGGGCCTCTAGAGATGAGAGAAGGATGGGATGGGGTCCCGGGACAGCCTCCATCAGGGATGAGCCCAGGCACTAGCCTTTTCTAGGGGAGCAGCTCTAGGGCATGGAAGACAGTTCTGTGGCAGACACAAAGCCACCAAGCCCCTTCTGCGGCAACCCCAGGTCCCTGCGCAGGCCCTGGGAAGGTCAGGAGAGGGGGAATACACCACTCCCACTTCACAACTCAACCGAGGCCAGGACAGAGCATGGGAAGAGAAAACAACCTTGCAGCCAGAGAGTCCTGTGTTTAAATTCTTTGTGATTTTGGGCAAGTCTCTTTACCTCTGTGAGCCTCAGTGTCATCTAGAAAACCATCATGCGTCCACCATTTACTCTTTACCTAGGATAATAAGCAAGACAGACACTGTCCTTTTCTTCATGGAGCTTCCAACTTAGAAAGATGGTCACAGAGCAAGCAAACAAATAAGTAGAAGCACCGAAATTGAGATATGAGTTGTGGAGGAAGAAAAATCAAGGGGCTAGAATCCAGAATAACAAGGCTGGTGTGGGGAAGCCCTGAAGGAGTGGCTGAGGGTGCTCCTCTGAGGGGGGAGCTTGAAACAGAGATGGGAAAGATGACAAAGAGCCGGCCGCATAAAGAGAGGAGGGAAAGCAAACAGAGTAGCTTGTGCCAGAGCCTGGAGGCAGCGTATTCCAGAACCCCAGGCTGGATTGGGTGGGTAAGGGGGATCTGGGAGATGAGGCTGGGTGGGCAGGAGAGAGCAGAGATATGTTATGATATGATGTATGGAGAAAGAACCCGAGAGTGGGGAGAGCAGGCAGCGGGCTATAGCTATCACCCAGGAGCTCATACTGGAGCCTTGGACTAGAGAGGCAGCCGGAGAAGCAGGGAGCAGACTCCTAGGAGATTTAGGAAGGTGAAACAAAGAGGAAGATCCCGGTGAGGAAGGTGTCCCGGATGGCCCCCAGATGTCTGACTCGAGCATTCAGGTAGATGGGGATGCCTTTTTTTTTTTAAGATTTTATTTATTTATTCATGGAAGACACACACACACACACACACACACACACACAGAGAGAGAGAGAGAGAGAGAGAGAGAGAGAGAGAGAGAGAAAGAGGCAGAGACACAGGCAGAAGAAGCAGGCTCCATGCAGGGAGCACAATGTGGGACTTGATCCCAGGTCTCCAGGATCACACCCTGGGCTGAAGGCAGCGCTAAACCACTGAGCCACCCGGGCTGCCCAGGGATGCCTTTTAATAGGGTGGGTAACACCTGGGCAGGCGAGCTGGCATAGAGGGAGGGAAACTTTAGACAAGTTTTGGGTGGGGATGTCTGGGGAACATCAAGAGCAGACATTGAGTAGGAATCAGGATGAAGGAGTCTGGAGGTCAGAGGAGAAGTCTGGCTGAAGATATATATTAATCTGGGTGTTGTTAGCCCAGAGACAATGCTTCTATCCATGGAAATACTTTAGATCATTCCAGGTGTGGCATGGCAAGAAAGAAGAGGACCCAGGACTCAGTCCTGGGAAACCTATGTTTAGTCATTGGGTAGAGGACCATCAGCAGCTAGGGACACAGCAGGGGGCGGGCGCACAGTAGAGAATCACACCATGACCACTCACCAAGGATGAGGGGGGTGGGGGCTGACATGTTTAGTGTGGTCCCTGGCACAGAGTGTGGCTGTTATTAATATTGTTGTGTGTTAATTGACAGTTAACAGTGCCTACGAATGCTCAGTGATAGGGGACAACTAATGCTTGACTTGGCTCCCACTGTCCCCCTCTTTGTGTGGGAGATTTGGAAGATCTGCAGAAAGGCTTGGGGGAAGCCCAACATTAAGATGTTGGGTAGAAGAGGAGATGCCAGCCAAGGAGGTGAGGAGGGGATGGAGGAAGGAAATTGTTAGGCCACCCATGTGATCCTGCACCTACTCAGCCCTTCACCAAACCTGTGTTAAGTAGGCACTCTCCTGGTATCAACAGGACACAGCACCTGGCTTCAGGATCCCCTGGGTAAGAACATCTCCTAAATACTTATTTGAATAAAGAGCCTTGGGGACATAGCCTGTTCACCAGGAGAATCTCAGGTACCCATACATGGTGGGGAGAGAGATGACGGTCTCTTACTAGGACTGTACCCTTCATGTTAGTTGGGTCTCCACTGAGGTCATGTGATTATTCTCCTTAACTACCTCTCACCTTGCTCTTCTCCACTCCCTGCCAACTACTCATAAGATGAGTCTCATAAGACTCTCATAAGATGGTTCTTCCATGGACAAGCCACACAGAGCCTCCAGACCCTGGCTCCTGGCAGTTCCTAACCAGTCAGTGAAAATCCCACCCCTGCCGTGATACTTCTCTCTAACATTTGCTCAGCATTTACCATTATGAGTCCCTGGGCTAACTTCTTTACATGTAATCATTTCTCTTTATTCCTATAACCACAAGGGGTGCTATTCTTATCTCCATTTGGCATATGGAGAAACTGAGGCTAAGAGCAGTTGAGCAGCTTGCCTGAGATCACCATGCTACTAAGTGATGGAGGAAGGGTTTGAACCCAAGGAGTCTGGCTCCAGATTGGGGCTCTTACCCACCTGGCCATAGTTTTGCCCTGTGGGATGAAGTCATTACAGAGATGGGATGAGTAAGGCCACATTAAGGGTGTGTTAGGGGGAATAGGGTCCTCATTGCACTGAGATGTGGACCAGAATAAAAGCCACCATACACTCAGAGGCTCTGGACCAAGAAGGGAGGAACAGATGCCAAGTCACACACCAGGATCTCCGGAGTTTTCTGGAAGAGCTGAGAGAAGTGAGGCAGCAGACGGGGACTTCTCAGCACAGTCCTGGGATAGGCCCTGTACTATTCAGTACATGCTTACTGAGCTTTTCCTTGTGTCCAATGAGCACTTGCCACGACTGTCCCTTCCCTCAGCATCAAGGCCAAACATGTATGGAGCACAGAGAACAGGCCAGCTCTTGAACTAAACATTTAACTGGAGTTATCTCATTTGTCTCTTACAACTCTGTGATGTAGAGACTAGTATTAGGCACATTTCACAGGGGAGGAAACTGAGGCACAGAGAGCATAGTAAGCACCCTGCCCACAGCCATATGGCTAAGTGGTGGAGCTTGCCTGTAAACCCAGGTAAGTCAGCATAATCTCCAGGGTGTGGATTAAAATGATGGCTAAATTTACCATGTGCCAGGTTCTCTATTCAGACTTGCCCATTTATCTGGAGCACGAGCCCTGTACTCCAGAGCCAGGCTACCTGGATTCTTATCCAGGCTCTGCTGATTCCTGGATGCATGACTTGGATAAAGAGTTAACCTCATTTGTAAAGGGGGAGAAAGATCAAATCTAGCTTATGGAATCATGAGGATAAAAAATTAACAATATAAAGTCTTGAATAGTACCAGACCATGGTAATAGCTAAAGTGTTATTATTATTAATCCTCAAAAATAACACTATAGAGATCGTTATACCCATTTTATGGATGAGGCTCTATGGTAGAAGAGGAACAGTCTCTTGCCTGAATACACAGAGCTGGAATTCAGATCCACAACTCCTTGGATTTACCAGAATCCCAAACATATGCTTTTTTTAAAATATGTTATCCATTTATTCATGAGAGACACAGAGAGAGAGAGAGAGAGAGAGGCAGAGACACAGGCAGAGGGAGAAGCAGGCTCCATGCAGGGAGCCCGATGCGGGACTCGATCTCGGGACTCTAGGAGCACACCCTGGGCCAAAGGCAGGCACTAAACTGCTGAGCCACCCAGGGATCCCCACCAAACACATGCTATTAACCTCAAGTATGTGTTTGGTGGTGGTTACGGTGGGGGAACCCACCTACCCCCTCCTCTACAGCCACGGGACACCCTCTGCCCTGCCCAGAATAATCTCAGCCTCTAGGCCTCTGTGCTAAAATAAAAGGAGAATTCAAAGAATTCTTCAAACCTTCTTCCCCAGTGTGAGCCTTCAGAAGTCCCCAAAGCTTGTGTGTGTGTGTTGGGGTGACAATGGGGGCGAGCCAGTCTGGGAAAGCTGGACAGTCTTCCAAAAGCCCTAACTATAAACAGGATCCAGTCAGCCCACACTCTCCAGCGCTCCTCCTCAGGAAGGACCTCAGGCAGGCCCCCAGCAGCTGCCTCCACAAATATATAAACACATAAATCCTGTGGCAGAGCTGGCAAGGCCACAGAAGGGAGGGCAGATACTAAGACCAGAGGAAGGGAAGAGAGCCCAACGTCTGACCTTGCCAGGGTGGAGTGAGGAGTTGGGGCTCCACCAATGACCACTCGGGTGGCTCCCAGAGGTCCAAGGACTGGACAGGGACGAAGGGGCCTGCCGAGCAGACAGACTAGTAGGTCCCAGCAACCCAGGATTCTGTGAGAGGTGGCAAGAGGGGGCTGAGGGGTGGCCTGAAGGGCAGGGGGGCAAGGGCTGTCCCTCCATGCCCATGAGCAGTGGGTCGGACCCACAGATTTCTGGCAGATACTACGAGGCCAACTGAGTCTCCCCATGGTTCTAGCACTAGACTTCATTCTTGGCTGTGGGGGTAGGTCACACACCCCTCCTTGTCAACCCCTCTCTCCTCCTGGCCAAGGAGACACCCCACATGTGTGAAAGTGCTAGGAAAGAGTCCCGAGCATTCTCCGAGTGTTGGCACTCTTGGCTCCAGCCAGGAGGGCAGCTGTAGGGAGGGGGAAGGAAGATACTAACCATGGACGGGGGGGGGGGGGGGAGGCAGGAGAGCCAGCTGACAGGGTGTGGAGCCAAGAGCCCCACATTCTCCACAGCCAACACCCCACTGTCCACGTGGTTCTTGTTAGGCTCTTTAGCAGCAAAATAGCAACAAGCAAACAGCATCAGGCCCAGCTAATTAGCACACAGCCCTTCAGTGGCCAAGCCAACATCAAGTGGGGAAGGCTAATGCCCACTGGCAATTCCTCCGGGAGAGCTGCCAGCCTGCGTGCCAGGGTAGGGGGGGGGGATGACCCGGGGAAAAGCAGGGCAAGAGGACCGGGAGAGAAATACGGGGGCTGAGGACTCCCAGGCTGGAGTGGGATTTGGCAGCACACTGGAGCATTCCCAGGCTGGGGCATGGGGGTACACACACACACACAACACACAGAGCACCCTGGAGCATCCCCAGGCTGGGGCACAAGGGTACACACACACACACACACACACACACACACACGTTGGTTCTGACAGTATGCAGATTCACCCAACCTTGAGTTTCCAGTGTCAAAACCTCAGTTTGGCAGAGACTAACATGGGGAGAACCATGAATGATGAGTTAGGAAATCAAGAACCTCCAGGGCCCCAGGGCCCGAGGGCCGGGAGCCAGGTCCTTGCCCAGAGCCCTGCAGCTGGTGAGGAGCCCACCCCCTCTGAAGCCCACCGTGGTCCAGCTTCAATTCAAATCTCAGCCACCCTCTCTGCCAAGTTCACTGAAACATACCACCCTCCTCCCCATCTCCAACCCCCATTCCGTCCCCAGGCCTCCAGAGTGCCCCAAGGCTACTCAAAGTGTGGTCCCTGAACCAGCAGCAGCAGCCACCTCTGAGGGCTTGTTAGAAACTCGGACTCTCCTGTCCCACCCCAGACCTGCTGAATCCAAATCTGTGCTTTAAATTAGACCCCAGAGGAGTCGTGGGAACACCCAGATTTGAGATAGGGCCCCCAAAGCAGATCTTCCTATGACTGACCAAACTCTGCTCAGTAGCTCTGCTCTTTAGCGCTGGCTGGAATTGCCTGCTGGGCTTCAAAAATATACCAGGGCCCAGGCTCCAGCTCCCAACTTCAGGGCTTCTCTGAGCACGAAACCACTTGGCTACCCACAAGCCTGGCTTCTCTGCCCAGGAGAACTGTTGATTTTGAGTCTTTGATCCCCCTCCAGTGAGTTTGTGACCGTAAGCAAGCCACTCGAGGCACACTGTCTTCATCTTTATCATTTTGAAGGTAAGTGTCTTTCCCTCATCTCTGCCACCAGCCACAGAGGGCCTGTCCTCTGAGAGCCCAACTAATCCAGGCTCCCTGAAAAGGAAAGAATTTTCAGGGGGAAAGATCTGCTTTGCTGTATGTTTCTGGGTTTAGGGTTTTGGTTTTTCTACCTTGGAGACCCTTAGAGAGACCCAAGATTCTGCTTTAGTTTCACCGTCAGGCATGGGAGAGGGTCAGGGCCATGGGGTTTGAAGCAGAACCAAGAGCTTGGTGAGTCAGCATCTCCATCTCCACAGAAACAGAAGCATCCCCATCTTGTCCCCATCTCATCCCCATTGCAGGAGGTGTCAGAATCAGAGCTGAGGGCGTCCATCAGGGTTGGGAGCACCACAGGTTTCGTCATATATCCAGACCATTAGCTGTGAAACCCTCACATTGGCTAGGGCCTGGGGCTTGTCGTTGGGCAGGAAGGGGTTCTGGTGAGACCAGTCCTCACAGCCAGGCAGGAGTCTTCATAGCCCGGCAGAAGGTAGCAGCAGGGGCGGTCAGGCGGGGCTCCTGGGCCAGCCATAAAGGTCTAGGGAGCTGACGAGGGCTCAGGAGGGGAGCCCTGGAGTGTGAAGGAGAAAGAGCCAATATCTCTTTTCACCTGTGAGGATTCCAAATTCTAGAAGGCCCTGGCTCACCCAGGGTTGGGAGCGAACAAACCCTCACAGGGAAGAGTATGGGATTCAGAAATAAAAATGCCTGATCCAGCCCCAGCTCCAGGGCTTAGAGTACTGTTAACTTGGCCATGTTTCCTAATCAACCCAAGACACAGCTTCCTTGTCTGTAAGTGGGAATGATTACTAAATACCCACTCTGTAGGATTACTGAGAGGCTTGATGATGTACATGAAGAGCTTAGCACAGTGGTGGGCACAGAGCAAATGCTCAGCTGTCAACTACTAGTAGTAGCAGTAATGGTAGTAGTGGTAATGGTAGGAGTAACCATTCCTAGGTCACAGGTGTAGAAAGTGAGCCCCGGAAAGATAAGGTAAGAGATCTGGCAGCAGGGTATAGTGATTAAGAAGAGGGACCCTGGGGACACCTGGGTGGCTCAGCGGTTTGGTACCTGCCTTTGGCCCAGGGCATGATCCTGGGGTCCTGGGACAAGTCCTACATCGGGCTCCCTGCATGGAGCCTGCTTCTCTCTCTGCCTGTGTCTCTGCCTCTCTCTCTGTGTCTCTCATGAATAAATAAATAAAATCTTTTTTTAAAAAAAGAAGAGGGATCCTGGAGTCAGATGACCTGGGTTCAAATCCTACCATTTCCAGGCCATGTGACCTATCTGTGCCTCAGTTTCCTTCTTTGCCAAATGGATAGTGGTACTCCCTGCCCCATAGGCCATGTAAAGTGGACTTTGCATAAAATGAGTGCTGCATAGGCATTGGCTGTTGTTGTCACTGCATCTGCCCCGTGAGTGGAGGCTTGGGCATGGAGGCCCTGGCTCTTCCTGTCTCCTGCTCCTTGGTTTCCACATAACTAAGATGACTACTCTCTCTTTTCTCTCGCCTGGGCCAGGCTGCCAGCTTCAGAGTGGTCTAAAGGAAGACTGCTCCAGACATGGGATCAGAGCCTCCTCTGATAGCCTCATCCTGGCAGGATGCCTGACAGAGGCCAGGACCAGCGGGGCCAGCGGCCAAGGCAGAGGTGCAATCCCACAGCACACAATGTGAATGGTGCCCCTAGCAATGTGCGATGCAGAGGTTCTGGAGCCAGGCATGTTCTGCAGACTACAGGTGTGTGTGGGCACCCAAGGGACCCTATGGACTGGGCAAGTGGGACACCGACATGGTTGGGCAGCAGGAGGGGAATGCAGGAAGCTTTGAAAACATGAGTGGGGACTTTTATTTGAGAGTTGTTTTCAGCTGGAGGCCTTTTTGAAACCCTCTCCTATCCACTACCTGTTACCTCCATTCTGGAGAGGCAGACTGGGGAAGACACCTCTGCTCCAGGTCCCTGAGTCCCTGGGCCTGGCCAACCTCAAAGGAGAGAGGGTGAGAAGGGTGGATGGGCAGAGGCACTCACGTTTGATACAGTGGTTGGTGCTGTTTGCTGTTGTCCATCCTGGGCAGCACTGTCCCCCGCAGACATTCCTCCTGTGGGGTCAGCAAAATGGGGTCAACACAAGGGTACTCAGAGTGGTACAATTTCCAGAGCTCCTTTGAGGGTCCCACCCTCTACAGGCAGAGCCCAGGGGAACCCTGCCGGACTGGCCAGACCGTCCTCCTTCTCTAGGGAGTCCATGTGGCCCAGGGGCAAGCACATTATGATCCCGTAGATCTAATCTTGAGTCCTGACTGTCATTCTCTGAGTGATCTTGGGAAACTTCTCTCTGCATCAGTATGATGAGGTAATAATTCCTAATTGGGTTATTCTCATGATTGAATGAGAGACAGAATATCTAACACAAAGAAGGCCCTCCCTGGGACAATTAATGACAGTGATCATATAAATGAGAAAAACGTTAAGTTCAGAGAGTTTCAGTGACTTGTCGAGGCTCAGCAATGAGCAAGTGCCAAAGCCAGATTCAAACCTGAGTTTGCCCACCTCTAAGTCATGGTCCAACCCTACACTGCCTCTCACCAAAAAATAAGCACCCATGGTCCTTGGCCCAACAAAAGCTGGCTCTCTAAGGGAAGCTAGAAAACACACATAAAACAGCCTTAAGATATGCATCACCTGCCAGCAAATGCACACTGCAGGAGCCTTGGCCCTTGGGCAAGCTGGTGTGTGGTGCAGGCGGAGACAGAGAGACTTGGGGTGAGAATTTCTATTTAAGAGGGGCTTAACCAAATTATGCAAAGAGCCAAGATGTCCATTGACAGATGAATGGATAAAGAAGATGTGAGATATAAATACACACAATGGAATATTACTCAGCTGTCAGAAAGGATGAATACTTACCATTTACACTGATGTGGATGGAACCAGAGGGTATTATGCTGAGCAAAGTAGGCCAATTAGAGAAAGACAATGATCACATGGTTTTACTCATATGTGGAATATAAGAAACAGCGCAGAGGATCATAGGGAAGGGAGGGAAAACTGAAGGGGAAGTCATCAGAGAGAGAGAAAAACCATGAGAGACTCTTAACTCTGGGAAACAAACTGGGGGTTGCTGGGCGGGGGGAATGGAGTAATTAAGGAGGGCATGTGATAGGATGAGCCCCAGGCATGATATGCAACTGATGAATTACTGATCTCTACAACTGAAACTAATAAGGTACTATATGTTAGCTAATTGAATTTAAGTTTTAAAAATCCTTAATAATTCTAAATTTTAAAAAAAGAGAGGCTTGAGGTGATGAGCTGCTAAGAAGATGAAACTGGGGACTTGGGTTAAGCTGCCTCTGCATAGTGCACACACTCCTTCTGTTTGGGCAGGGAACTTACTTTATGGGGGCTAGTCCTTCCCCAGCTACTCCTTGGTGCCTGCACTGAGGGCCCCCACAGGAGATGCTGGTCTGTAGTAACTGCTGGGGTACTCACCCAATTCACCCAGACTTCACTCACAGGTATGTGGTGAGGCCCCTGTAGCACCAGCAGCTTTCACCAGCCTCGACTCTCCATCTAAAGCCCCAAATCTCTGGACCTGGATAACTTCTTTAGAAGTCTGGAGAAGGGCCTTCTGAGGGCCAGGGCCTGGGCCTGACCCTAGCTTTTTGTGGATCCCATTATTACCATCAGAGATTGTCTACTTGAGCACTCACTGAAACAGGGCAAGTGGGGCAGCAAAATATGAGCCGGAGGAGCAAAGTGCAGGACAGAGAAGGGGGCCCTTCCTGTAACCTCTGTGGACAGCAGAGTGAGCATCTGGTCTTGTTTACTAGTTCATTTGACATTTGAGTGGACCCCAAAGCTTGTGTGGTTTCTGGAGCCTGACAAAACATTCAAAATAAATTCCTGCAGCTTGGAAAAGCCGAAGCTCATTTTTAGTTCCGTGGCCCAAAGTTGCGGGGAGCTGCCTCCCAGGGAGCTCCCAGAATGTCCTCCCAGCCAAAAGCTGTGCCATCCTGGCCACCTCGAAGCTTCTCTGGACGGCTGCCTTCTGCAGCTTCCTAGCTCTCATCAGGACCCAAGTCACTGGCTTCTGAGCCTCATACCCAGGCTTTCTGAGGGTACACGCCAGTGGAAGGGGTGGGCTTACAAGCCCTTGGGGGTACTGACGAGTCCTGTTATAGGCCTATGAGGTCTTCAAAAGGAATCAGACTGCATGCATGCCCTGAGAGTTTTCTAAGAACTAGGGTCTGTTTGTGCCCAGATAGAACAGACTGAGGGGCCCTCTCGGCTGGGAGGTCATGGCATGGATCCCAGCCTCAGGAGGCCTCCTAAACCAGCTGTCACCCCAGATGCCCTCAGGACAGCTAACTATAGGAAGCGGCAGTGAGCCCTGCCCCACTGCCCTATGGTGGCAGAGTCTCAGGGCTCTCGGGAACATAGTGAGGCCTGGTCAGAGTCAAAGGCTGCCAGGAAGGAGCAGCCAGGCTGGGGCTGGAGGGAGCACTCAAGAGATTCAGGTACCCAAGGTGGAGAGAACTCTGAGAGTTTGTTCTAGGCCCCTATTAGAATCTTGGGCAGATTCTAATCTGCCCAGGGAAGTGGGAGATGACCATCAGCAGGCTCTAGCTAACTAGAGAGAGCAGCTAAGTCTGACTAGCTGAGATATATATGACTCAATGCTTCTGACTTCTTGGAAGGTACCACCATGAGATCAGAGGAGCCCAACCTTCCAGGTGACATCTCTCAGCAAACATCAGCTCAGGATCCAGCATCGTGGTCCAAACCTTGGCACATCTGGCTAACAGCCTGGAACAGCTGCTGGTCCACCTAAGACCAATGTGATCATACTGGCCCTTCATTAAAAATCTTCCACAACTCTCTGTTGGCCTCTATGAAGCTGGCCAGGCCCCCACCTGCCCGTGCAGTCTAACTGTCCCCATCACCTGTCCTCTGTCTCCATGACCTTCCACAACCTTCCTCCAACGCTATAAAATTTGTAGTCTTGCAATGGCACCACATAGGGTCCCATTTTGATGCTTTGCTTAAACTGCTCTCTGCCTTTCCTCTCTTTGCCAATTGAAATCCTTTCCTCTCTTTGCCAGTTGAAATCCTTTGCATACTCCAAGACTCCCAGATCAGATGTTACCGCCTTGGTGTAAACCTCCCCTGATATATGCTCAGCCTTCCCCATTCCCCATCCACTGCAATCATTTAGTACTGATTGTCTCAGGTCATTGGTCTTATGTGGCCCCATCTTGACTATATTGAGAATTCTTTCTTATCCTTCTTTGGGTCTAACACGATGCCTGACACGTGATATACATTTAATACTTCTTTGTTTCACTTAATCCACTGTTTCCCAAATAATGGATGAGCCACACCCAGGTTAGGAAAGGAAGTTTTAGGTTTCCACAACCATAGCATTCAACAATGCGACTCATGTGGTGAGAAAGTTATCCGCTTTTCAGTTACCTTTCTAGCCTGATTAGATCAGTTAAAAAAAAAAAAATCTGAGGTTGGGTCTCCATGCCAGGTCCTTCCCCCAACACTTGCTAGTCTCTCTTTTCAATAGGAATAACACACCAGAGGGTTGAGCTTCCTAAGATAGTGGTGTCTGAATAGAATTTGAGAACATTTTCTTTTCATTTCAATTTTCCTACAATTACCTTCTTTTTATGACAAGTGGTACTATTTTCAACTATGATAGTGATACAAAGTGTCCTTGAAAAATGAATTTATTTGTGGAAAAATGAGCCAGTACTGTTTGCAATAGCAAAAAAAAAAAAAAAGTAAGTCATCTAAATGTTCAAAAACAGGAAAGTGGACAAACTGTGGCATATTCAGACAATGGCATAATATACCACAGTTAAAATGAATAAACATGGGCTGATTATATTAACATGGCTAAACTCAAAAATCTAAGGAGGAGGGGAGAAAGCAAACTGTTGGAAGCTGATACAGTATGGTATCACTTATCTGAGTTTAAAATATGCAAAACAATATTGTGTATTTTATGGAGGCATGCATCTGTAGTAACAGTGCAAAAACATACATTGGAATCATGAGTAAATCCAGGGTAGTGGTTAATTCTGGGGAGAGAGAGACACATTTTTAGGGGAGTTTTCAACTAAAAATATCAAAAGCAAAATATGCCCAAATATTAAGGTCTGAAAAATCTGAATGTTCGTTAGTTATATTATTTCCAATACCTTTTTGTATGTTTGTACAAACCCTTATGATATAAAATACTTTGACAGATAAAATACAAAATCATGCTATTTTAACAGTGTGTAAATTTAAAGAAAAATAATAGAACAAGAGGGAAAAGATCAAGGAAAAATTTTATGAAAGTATTAGCCTATGAGGCTATTTCAAGAAACACTGAATATTGTGAAACCATGGCTTAAAAAGTCCCCTATTGACCATAAATTCCATTAGTGCAGGATCTGTGTCTGCTGTGGTTACGATGTTCCCACACACTAGCACTGTGCCTGGCACATGGTTAATATATCTTGTGTGCAAATAAATCCCCACTACATGCACGTTGTGTGAGGACACGGGCTGTGTTGGCCTCTGCGGTATCTCCAAGGTCCAGCACGAGTGCCTGGCATACAGGAGGCTTTTCAAGTATTTGTTGAATGAATGAAGAATCCCCCGTAGTAGTAATGCAGTTCCAAGCTTCACCAGCAGGTGGCACTTGGTCTTTGGCCCTGAGGAACCCACTAGGCAATTGCCAGAGAGGTCAGCCTGGCCAGAAGCCATTAGCCAGAATGGGCCTGCGGAGAGGAAGCAGATGGACAAGATTGCTACTCAGCTGACTTGGAGTGGTTGGGTGCACGGCCAGAGGAACCCACCCTTCATCAAAGCTGCAGCAAAGAATCTGGGGGAGGAGCCAACCCCAGCATGTGATTCCATGTGTGCACCTGTGTATGACAGGTGCCTATGGGTAGCCCCCAGCCCATATCCTTACACACCTGTGCACATATACCAGCTTTATTTTGGTGACAATCTGCTTTGTATATCCCTGCCTCATTTCACAACTTCCACTCTCAACCTCCACTATTTTACCTTCCCCCAACTTCCACCTAAATGCCAATGATATAAGCTCCTCCATGATCTGGCCCAACCTATGCCTCCAGCCTCACTCCTATGGCTTCCCTGCACCAGGGTGTCATCCTGCCCCCAGGCCAGTGGCAACAGTGAAAAGCCCTCATCCTTGGGCAGTGCTACACCTCTGGGCCCCACTCCTGCCACCTCCCCTCTGCTTCTCCGCATACTGCCCATCAAGCCCCAGGGACTCGGGCTCCTCTGAGCTCCTCAGCCATAATTGTCCCCCCACTCCTTTATGCTTAATATGAAGCTTCCGTTACTAGTAAGCACATTCACTGGCACATATCTGTTCATCTCTCCAACTCTATTTTAAGTGAGTTGCATTCCCGGCAGGAACAATGCCTTTGTTTTCGAGCCCTCATCCCCTGTCTCAGGCTCTGCACACTTACTCTTAAGAAGCATGTATTCACTTGCACACGTCAGGAAAGGAAAAAAGCTGACACGTGGCTGGTGCTCCATTAACACTTGCTGACTGATCCTGTGTGTAAGGGACTTGGCAGTGCATGGGTCTACTCTCTGCCTGCTTTAAGCTGGGCCTTCCTGGGGCGGCAGGGAGTTCATTTGCTCATTCAACAGATACTTAAGGATCATCTACTGTAGGCAGGCACTGTTCTAGGCACCAGTAACGTAGTAATAAAACAAAGCCTCTGATTTCCTAGAATTGACATTAGTGTGGGCAGGGAGACCAGACCCAAAATGCAGAAACAGGTAAAGCACGTGAAGGGAGAGAGGGTGGGGCAGGAGTAGTCAGAGCCGACCTGTCTGAGCAGAGATCTGAATGAAGGGAGGCAATCCTGCTGAAACAGAAAGAGTTCAACAGCCCAGGAAAACCTGGAGTGGAAGGCCGCGAGGCGTGCGGTCCTCCAGTGTAGATCTGCGGGTGCAAGTGTCCTTGCTGCCCACTGGGACTCAACTCAACTGGGGAATTGGGCCCAGGCCATAAGGGGCTGCCAGAGCCCTTCCCAGCCTCTCCGATCCTGCCCTCCTCCAGCCCCGCACTGCCCGGGGCTCCCGTGCCCGCCATTCTGGAGACACCTGGCAAACTCCCGCAAGGAAAAGTGCCCCTGGGGATGGGGTTGCCCGGGAGCCTCCCGACGCTGCGAGGGCGCCCCCAGCGGGCGGCAGGGGTGCCGGGATGAGGGGGAAAAAAGCAAATCGCAGGGTTGGGTGAGACAGCCCTGCAGGTTGAGCGCGTCGCGCGGACACCGAGCTGCACAGGAGCACGCACAGACCCCCTCTCCCGCGTACCCACTGTGCCGCGGCCCCAGCGCAGGCAGGCTTCCCGCCCGAAGTGCCCTGGAGCGCACGCCCCCTCCCACGTCCCGCCACGCGCGGGCCCAGGCCGACCTGCGTCCCAGCTCAGACACTTGTAGCCAAGCTGGAGCTTCGCCGCCAGCCCCGTTCCCGGAGATGCATCTGCCTTGGCGCTCGGGAGCCCCGACGTCCTCCGCCTACCTGCGCTCTGGGCGCGCTCAACCGCTCTGGGGCCTCAGGCGCCTGGGACGCCCACCCCGCTGCCCCCTCGGGGCTCCCCTCGGATGCCCGCCGCGCTGCGGGTCTGCCGCACCGTTAGCGGTTAGCGGAGGCCAGGGAATGCACGGGCGCCTTGGGAAAGGATTTAACGTCAGGTCTCAGCGAGCCGGTCCGAAAGCGTGACGACAGTGTTTCTCTCTGCCCTCAACTCTCCGGAAATCGGTCAGATCTCCGAGCCTGAGCCTGGGGACCCCGGGGCTTTCCCTTGCAGTCCTGAGGCCGGGGGGTCGGGGAGGGGGACCAAGGGCACGAGCCGGGGGCCCTCTCCTCTCGCCTGCGCATCGCTCCTCTAATGAGCACATGGAAACCCGCCCTCGCTCCCCCCGACCCCACGCTTCCCTCTGCAGTGCTCACCCCGTCAGCCGCCCTCGCGGCGGGGTTGGGGGCGCAGCCCCGGGCCGCTGGAGGGTTCCGAGGCGCGGGAGAGCCGGGGCGACCCGCGCGCGGGCTGCGGACTGCTGCTGGCCCGCGGGGCTGCTCCTCCAGGTCTGCGCAGGTGGCTGGGCTCGCCGCGGCTGCTGCGCGCGGGGCGGCCTCCTGGCCAGCGCGTCGGCGGGCCTCCGGGGGCTCCCCCAGCCCGGCTGGGCCCGCTCCGTGGGCGGCAAGCCCGGCACTGGCGCGTCCTGCTCTCGGAACAGACTGTACACCTTGGCTGCAGACGCTGCGGGGTGACTGCCCCCGGGGCGGCGCAGCCGATTCGCGTCCCTGCCAGCCAGCTCGTATCTTCCCACCGGGTCCCTCTGAGCATGGCCCATGCCCACGAAGAGAGCCAGGGTGAGGGCCAGGAGGCTCCCACAGGGGTTCCGCGGGGCGCGCCCGGGGCAGCGGTGGGTGGTCGGGGGCCTCATGGCGCCGGGGGCCACTGGGGAGCGGCGAGCGGGGGGAACTGCCCCGGGGGCTTGCGGCGGCTGCGCTGCGCTCCCCCGGCGGCGGCGGGCTCCTCGGGGTCTAGGGGCTCCGAGCCAGCCTTCCCGGGGCGAGGGCTGCGCGCCCCGAGCTGGGTCCGCTCCTCTCCAGCCAGGCGCGCACCGCCGCAGCACCTTCGCGCCGTCTCCCCGTCTCTGCAGCCCTCCGAAGGGGAGTCGGACGCTTTTATTTTTGGAAACCTCCCCCTGTTTTTCGTCTCTTTTATCTACACCGTGCCCCCTCCTCGGAGGGACAGCTCAGCCCCCTCATTACGGGAGAGGGAGAGAGGAATTCCAGCAACACCCACTTTGGCACCGGGAAGCGAGCGGGCGGCGAGGGGGGTTAACCCGTGAGGAGCTGGGGGCAGCGCCGGGCCGCCCCGACGGCTGGCAGGGGAGACGGCGCCTGCCGGGACAGGGGCCCCTGGTCCCCTTTCTCTCGTCCTGCTCAAGCTCGAACTGCGGACCCGTCCCGCGTCTATCTCCTGCCCCTGCCCTCTGGAACGGACTCGCGGCCGGATGACCCAGGCTGCGGCCTCGAGGGTCTGAAGGAGGCCAGGAGAGGTGCTGAGATCCGCCTGACCCAGCCGGGCCTCGCGGCGCCCGCGCCCGGCCCCTCCGCTTCCCGCCCCGGCCACAGGGGGCGCCCGCCCCGGGGTCGGCTAGCGCGGGGCAGAGCCGGGAGGCGCGGGGAGCCCGGCTCCCTCCGGCCGGGGCCGGGCGCGTGAGCGCTGCAAGGTCGCCTGGGGGCTCGCGCCCTCTAGTGGAGCCGCCTGCGTCCTCGGCCACCTCGCAGCCGCTGCCCGCTGCCCGCCGCCCTCGCTCCTAGATCTTAATCCTTTTCCTGTTGCGTCAGGGGTCCAGGCTGGGCCTGAGGCGGTGATGGCGGATCCTGGAAGAGATAGCATCTTTTTAGCAGAGGTATAGCCATGGAGGATCTTGAATAAGGCCACACCAGGAAACAGCGTGTGTCCCCAAAGGGGATGAAATCCGGGCCTCCTGCTTCCAGCTCTCTCGGAAGCCCATTCTCTGGACTCCCTCGGGGAATTTCTCCAAGGGGTGGGAGGGGTGGGAGGGACTCCGGGAGTCTCTGATTGACCTGCTGTGTGTGCTCACACCCAGTACTGGCAGCGAGAGGGGCAGGGGTGCGAGAATGCTGATTGCCACCCATCCCAGTACCTCCAACAATGAGCTCATCATTCACACCATGGCCCCTTGCCCTAAAGCCTGAAGGCCTGGCACCCCTGCTGTCCCCAGTGCATTTCTGCAGCCTACTGTTTCCTAGAAAGGAAGAGTGACAGCAGGCAGGAAGGCACCAGTGGATAACTTCCCACACCACCAAAGGGTGGGCATAGTTAATACCCGACCCTGACCAACAAAGCCCTGGCGTGACTAGGCCCCCTCTCTGATCTATCTCCCCTCTTGCTCTGGCACTCACCACCTGCAGCCTCCTCGCTGCTCCTTGAACAAGCCAAGTTAATGCCCACTTCCCTCTCCCTGCAACACTTATCTCCAAGATGTTTTCCAGAATGAGCTCTTCATCACTTCACCTCTCAACTCAAATATCATTCACCTCCTGGAGTGGCCATCCCTGAGCCTCCAATCCAGAGCAGTCCTCCCACTTATAGCACAACACCCTGCTTTACCTTTGTTGCCCCAGTGCCTAGTTGAAAGCATATTTTTAAATTGCTTACCTGTGTATCTGACTTATTGAATGGACTGAATTGAAAGGGGACTATCAGGAAAGAGCTACATTTTTCATTCCTCACTGCCCTCAGCCATATTACGGTGAATTTCCCTTCTCCACCTTTGATGACCTCTTGAGTGGAGTCCTTGGCTTGCCCATCCCCACTGGCCACGAGAATAGTCTCATTTCTGTAATTAAGAGCAATTTTTAGGCACTAAAAATTCTAGTCCTGTCCAAATCAAAACTTCATCCAGTTTAATTAATCTTGCAACCAATTTAACACTCTTCCCCCTCCCCCATAGGCCTATCCCCTGGCCCAAGATCCTGTAGTGGAGAGGGTAGAACATAGTCTGCTTTTCTTTCCTTTTTTCTTTTCTTTCCTTTCCTTTTTCCTTCCTTCCTTCCTTCATTTCCTTTCTTCTTCTTCTTCTTCTTCTTCTTCTTCTTCTTTAGATCTACTTGTTTATTTGAGAGAGAGTGTGTGCAGGGGGAGGAGCAGAAAGAGAAGGAGGGTATCTCTAGCAGACCAGTAGCTGAGTGCAGAGCCTGACACAGGGCTTGATCTCAGGATCCTAAGATCATGACCTAAGCCAAAATGAAGAGGTGAACTCAACTGACTGAGCCACCTAGGCGCCTCTCACATGGTCTGTTTTTCTAACCTCCCTTTTCTACTGTGGTTCCCCTGTGTCAGGACTGGGGGAGAGGCATTAGGGGAAACATGGCAAAATCCTATGTGACAGGTGCCCTTGGCTGGTAGGTGCCAAGTGCTTGTTCTTTCATGGGCACATTCATGGGCTTTTGGGAATCTCTCTGTAGGACCTGCACCCTGCACTGCTGTCATAAAGCACTCTCTGGCCGGCTTCTTGCAGATCCCTGTATTACCTGCCTCTTGTGGGACTTACTCGTCCATGCTGGCAAACCAGTGGTGACTTGGCAGCTCCTCGCTCTGCCATAGAAGCCACTCTGGCCAGGATCCACAGTCAGAATTCCCCAGACTGGAGGTCCACACAAGTCTCTTCACTTATGCCCATCCTCGATATCTAAAGATATGTGTTGGGTTCTCTCCAGAACTTCCTTTTTTTTTTTTTTTTCTCCAGAACTTCCTTACTCTGCTCTGGGGCACTGGGGGTGCTTGCAACTTCCAGCAACTCAGCCAGCATCCATGGAAGGAGACTCCATGAGGAGTCATGCTAGTCTCCTCTTCTTGGAAGCCCCCAATCTCTATGATTGGTTCTTTGGGGCTTGGTTTGCACTGATGAGTGCCCCCAGGGGAAATCTCAGCCTTGCCTACTAATGCAACAGTTCCCTACCTCAACAATTTTCTTCAATCCCTTTCATGTATAGACTGGAATTGAGGGATGTGGCGCAAGTGTTGTTGAACCAGTTCTGCCTTTAAGAAAGTGTCTAGTACTTCTCTTCGGAATGTGAGATTATTTAGTCCTTATTGTTCTAGTCTTGGCGGCCTCAGCAGAAATTCAAAGATCACAGAAGAATCCTGTTCAACAACCTATAAAATCATGTCCGACTTCCCAAACCACGGTGATAGCTCTAAAGGAATGGATATCTTGTCTGCCTGGCTCACCACTGTTTCCCCAGAACCTAGAACAGTGCTTGACTCCCAACAGACAACTGAGAAATATGTGTTCAGTGGTTGGCTAGGTAAACGAATGACAGAATGGTTCCATCAAGTAAAAAGGTATCATTAGATCCACTCTAAGAGAGAAAAGCTGAGTTTCTGGAGGTAGTTACTGGTCCAAGTTCATGTGCTTGCTGCCTCCAAGTCTGGTCCTAAGGATCTCCGTGAATCATGTGCCTTGTGTTTTGAAACGAAAGCCATCTGAATTTCCAGAATGTTTGGTTCTCTCCTGGAGACACTGCACCTTCCCAGCTTTGGGAAAGCTTCAGCTCCACACTTACCCCTTGCCCTGTTATCCACCCCACTCTTTAGCTCCAAGTCCCCCTCCTCTGCCCACTACCTGCCCTGTTCCTTCAGGAGCTCTCCTCTTCATCTTTCAACCCTCACCTCAGAGCCCCATGAGCCTCCCAAGGCCAGAAACCTTGGCGTCATCTTCGTCCCTGAGCTATTTTTTCCTCCCATGTGTCCAAGTCATTATTACTGCTCCGTCTCCTCCGTCTGCACTTCTGGAAGTCTGCCGCCCATTCAGCCTCTCACCGCTGGCCTGGGCCAAAACCCTCATGCAGACACACTTCCCTCACCACTAGGCACCCCGCCCACTCCTCTTTGAGTACAAGTGGTCCTTGGAAATTCCCACCCTGTTCTCCCTGGGGCTGCAGCCTGGCTCATATACTCTGAAGACTCTCCTTCTGCCCTACTCCAGGGCCATCCTCCTGTGCTGGCTTCCCCACTTATTGCCCATCCCTCCCTTCCCCTGTAACTGTTGGGACCTGTTGACACAGCTCTTCAGAATCTCCAATCCCATAAACACTTGAGTTTTTTGTTTGTTTTTCTTTTATAAAGCTGCCAAAATTTATGGAGCCTACTATGGTCCAAGCACTGTGCTAAGTGTGCTACATAACTTTAACGAAATAAAGGAGGCATTATGATTTCCACACATACAAAGGAGGAAACTGAGGCTGGGAATAAGCTACTGGCTTGTGGGCAAGTAGTGGATGCGGGACTCAAGCTTTGGTGGTTTTCCAAAGCTTGAGCTCAAGCTTTAAGGCCTGTACCGTGTTGTTTTAACCCTGGGTTGTGCCTCAGCAGCCCTTCTCATAGCTGAAGTGGTACCTTTCCCAGCACCTCTGCTCCTGGCACCACCTGAATTCCGCCACTGCACATTCCCAATGGCCCTTCCCTATCTCAGTTCCCTGGTGATGTGGAGTTATCAGAACCTTCTGCCCCCCTCTACCCTTGCCCAGTAAAAGAAGGAAGAGGGGTCTAACTGTTTCCAGCAGGGCCCCTGACTCACCGTGTGTCACTTCCTCACCCTGATCCCAACTTCCTCCCTAATGAGGTACAAAATGCTGCTAAGCCTACTCACTCATCTCTTGGGTCTGGGGAAGGAAATCATCTCTGGAAAGCCCTGCAGAGAGAGGCGGAAGGGACAGGTAAAAGATTCCTGCAGGAAAGTTTGGCGGACACATGCACGACAAAAGGGAGTAGTGACCTGCTGGACCCCCAGAGCAACCTATTTGCTTTCCCATGTTTTGTTGGAATGATGCTGGCAGCCATATAGCTACCAGAACCTAAACTAATTTAATAAATAAAGACCAAAAAACAAGGAATGAATTTGTGTTCCCTTTGCAGAGACCCAGACTTCCAACAAAATTCCATGGATTTTTCTTCCTTGGAAGTGACTGGACCTCCAGCCCTGAATTCCTCTCCCCAGGAGAGCTTGTTCCCCTGCTCAGAACAAATAACACATTTCCTGGTTAATCAGTGGGCAAAACAGCTGAAGGAAGGTTGATTGGGCCCCTGGCTTTCCAGATTGGAGTGGCTCATGGGCTCAGATGTTCTTGTGCAGATATTAGACAACTGCGTAGCCTCAGCTTCCATGTTGAAAGGTGGGGGCTGTAGGACGAGGCCCTAGCTTCCTCCTGCATGAGGCCTTCAGGGCCCACAGGGGCTGCCAAGACCCTTCCACCTCAGACACCATGGCCTGGCATCTGCCCAGAGCTCACCGCCACCCTGCCTTAGTGGGCAAGTGCTATCTTCTCCAGGTGGGCACGAATGCTTTTGCCTTCTGTGACCTGAGCCCAGTTCTCAGCTGTGTTTGGCTTCCATTTTCTCATCTGAAAATGGAGACAAAGATGCTCTTCTTGCCACCTTCAGGGCAAATTAGATAACCAGCCCAGCTAACTTGTGAAGGGGGGTGGGGGAATCGATTACTATTACTCCATCAGCCAGCTGGTATTTCTTGAGTGCTTAAAATGCACCAGGCATGAGGCTGAGTGTTTCCCAGAAATTTTCTCATTTAATTCTCGCAGTAATCTTATGAAAGAAATATTCCTATTTCATCATGTAGCACATGAGAAAATGAAGGCTCAGAGAAGTAAGATGGCTTGCCCACAATCACAAAGCTAGTAAGTGGCTACCCTAGGGTTCATTCCTTGGTTTGCCTGGTTCCAGACATGAAGCCAATGGCAGCTTCTGGAGGAGCATTGCTCTGGGAACGTACCCCTAGCTTCAGTTCTCTGGGAACTGGGAACATTCATAGCTGTTTGTGATATGGTGGGAGGTGCCACTGGCCATTTGGACTGCTGCCATAAGAGAGCCCCCACCAAGCATGTCCCACCTTCCTCAGGTCTGTTTGCAGCTAGGTATCCATTTTGGGTCAAGGGCAGATAAAAGTCATCATGGTGAGTCTCAGTGAATCTGATTCCCTCTCGTGGAGGAGAAGGAAGGAAAACCAAGATTACCTTTACATCAAATCGGTTTCAATTGTTAAAGTAAGTCTCATCTCAGCCTTCAGCTTTGCTCTTTGGAAAAGAAAAGTGCCATAAATAGAACACCCGTGTGTCCCTGTGTGGCAGGCACTGTAATTCCCATTTCACGAACCCAGAGGGGTGAATACCCTTGCTCAAGGGCTTACAGCTAGGAGTCGAGCCAGAATTCAACCAAAAAGTCTGAATGGCTCCAAAGCCCATTCTGTCTCCATGCAGCACACTACACTTGCTCTAGGATGTCTTGCGATCATGTGAAAATGAAGCATTTCAAAATAGTAGGTTGTACTCTGTTTCTCTTCATTTCCAGTCTCCGATACAAGAGTGGGCTGATCTGAAGGATCTGTTCATTTAGCTAAAGCTCAGACAACGTTTCCTACTTACCTGCATAAATTCCTTCAGCCACTGGCTGCGGTGGAATCTTCTAGAACTCCTGGAGGATGAAGCCTAGCTTCTCTCCAGAGTCTCTGAAGACCTGAGCACGAAATGTGAACAGCCTGGAAGGCTTCCCCTTTTTAATTCCTTCTGGTAAGATTGCAGGGGCTTCGAGTGCTCCCTTGGGGGTGGGGGTCAGGGGTATTTGGAAGGGGAGGAATCTCATACCGTATTACCCATTCCAAAGCCCCAGGGAGAAAGTCCTGTGGGCCAAAGGACTGTGCCGAACTATCAAGGATTCTGGAATGGCTGTGCTGGAATTTGAGAAGGCAAGTAGAAAGAACTTCCCTTGGCTGTCATTGGGGTCTCCCAGCCTGTCCCCACCATACTTCCTGCAGGGCTGCAGTGGCATCCCTCATACCCCAAAGGATAGGAGTTGTGGGGACAGGAAACAAAAGCTGCTGTCCAGTGTTTCCCAGAATAAGCTCTTACCAGGGAGGTCTGTAAGCACCTACCATGCATTCTTCATCATCAAGGCAAAGAAAGGGGGATAACACCTTCTGCTATCATCTCTTGACCTCCATTGTCCCCTGGATCACATGCTGAGGATGGAGACACCCAATGAGGTCTCCCCTGGTGCCCCCAATACTCTCCCTAGGACTCCAAGCCTTGGGGACAGGCTTGGACCCTAAAACTTTTCAAGACAGGGTGCAGACACCAGGCTGGGAGTGGGAGAGGAGGGGCAGCCAGATCCCAGTGGGCCCCAGCCTGCCTGCATGACTCATTCCTTGTTTCCGTCCACTCTGGTCTGAGCGCCTTGGCCCAGGGGCCTCCAGGAGGTTGTAACACAGGCTGGCCCCTCGCCCATCAGGGCTCAGCAGACAAAAATTAAAGATCTCACTGCTCAGGAACTCACACAGACAGCAGAGGCATGCTCTGTGCTCTGCCTCACCAGACCAGACCTCAGGCTGGAGGAGGCCTATGGCCAAGGAAGGAAGGAAAGGCGTCTCCAGCTCCTCCCCCTCCTCTCTACCCGCCACATCCAGTCGCGAAGCCCTGGCCACTGCCCACTGTCTTCTCACCCCTCCTCAGATCATCGCCTGAAGATGTGGGTGCCACTGGCCCTCCTTAGCTCCACTGTAGTCCTCCCCACGTCTGCCTGAAGACAGCAGTGGAAGGGAGTCGTACTTGTAAACAACTCCTCATTTTCTGGCAGCAGAGTTCTAATCAGGCCTCTCACCTGCTCAACAACCTTCAATGACTCCCCATGGCCTCACAAATCAAGCCCAAACTTCTCACTAGGCCTGGAACACCAGCTCGTCTCATATATGTCCCCTCATGTGTGCTGGTATGCAGCACAGTCCTACTTGCTCAAAATTCCCCTAGTTTCCTCTCCCATGTCTCCTCACCCACATACTTTGGCTCACATCATTTTCTTCACCTGGAATATTCTTTCAGCTTCTGCCTGCCTGTCCTTTAACTCCTATCTCAAAGGCCACTTCTTCTAAGAAGAAGACTTCTCAGAACCCCCACCCCACCCCGAGTCTGGAAAGCTTGCTCCCTCCACTGAAGCCCTGTAGCCCTCAGTGTACCTCACTGCATGACTGGGCTACAGTTGCCAGTCCTCAGTGGTGCGAAATACATGGGACTTTGGGGTTCCATCTGCACTATCTTTTACTGGCTTTGGGTCCCAGTTGAAGTGACTTAACCTCTTTGAGCCATGGTTTCCTTCCCAATAAAATAGAAATTTTAATAGATGTCTGTCTAAGCATCTCATCTAGATAGGGCAACTGTATTTGCCAACCACAGAACACTCCAGACACAACTGATTGGACCAGAGATGAGCATCTGACCCACGGGAACCTTTTCATTGACTGGTTAGGCACCTAATACTTCTGGGTCTGACTTGAACGCAGACATCACTGGTTACTGGAAAAACCAGATTCTGTGTTAAAAATGTGAACCAATAGGTTTTACTTTGAAAATCAAGTCCTGGGTTTAGAGCAGGTGAGTCCCAGTTCTTGAGAGCTTGCAGTCCAAGGGGGTCATGCAGCTAATCAGAAGCACAGAGAAGGTTAGGGCTCAGGTCTCTGGACCTCGGTTTAGTCCAGGGTGGTTGGCCCTTCCTCCAGTCTCAAAGGCATGCGGCCCTGAGCAGATTGCCCGAAGAAGACCAAGGAGCCACCATGCCTTGTGATGACCTGTGCTGGCCCAGCTTCAAGGCAGCTTTTTTTTTTTTTTTTTTCAAGGCAGCTTTTAAAGGTCAGATCATGGCAGGGAGCACAGACCCTGGTTCTAGTCCCCTATATGTTCCCCGTGTCTGCCTGGGCCTACTCCTTCTCTCCCAAATGTCAGTTTCCTCATCTTAAAAACAGGGGATTTTACTGGATGAACTCAAACTTAATGTCAATGCTAAGATTTTGATTTGAGGAGCAGACAGACAAGGGGTGGGTGTGGATCCAAGAAATGTAGGATCCACAGAACGTGAAACTGGAGGGGACCTCCCTGAGATACCAGCCAGCCCACTTTTTCAATTTAGAGTGAAGGAGACTGAGGCCCAAAGGGGGAGAGATGCCTGTCCGAGGTCACATGAGTGGTTATTGGCAGCCTCAGCTCTTGAACCAGGGTCTCCTGACTCCCAGACCTCTCAGCTCTTTCTCTTTCAACTCCCTCAAGAAGCTGGGAGCTATTTGGCTGTCTCAGCCAGGAAAGCCAAGAGTGTCTGTGCATGTCAGCAGCAGGGCCTCAGAGCCTGGGAACATCTCTGACAGGGTAGGTGCAAGTGCCAAAGCTGCTGGTGGAAAGGGATGGGGCTGGTGGCCAGGGAGGGTGTATTGGAGATAAGCTGTCAGCATCTCTCCTCTTCCAGTTGGCAAGAAGAAATGGAGAAGGGTCCGTAATGATTGAAGGGAAACAGCCCCCACTTCTGATTGAGCCATTGCTCCCTGGAGGGCTGGCGTCTCTCTCTCTCTCTCTCTCTCTCTCTCTCTCTCTCTCTCACACACACACACACACACACACACACACACACTATCCACCCCTGCCTAGCTGCTGAAAACTGTTGCCCCACCTCCTTGCTCTCAAGATGTGTATTGATATTCTCGGGGGCAGTATTTGGTACAGCCTAGAATTTCTTTAACTGCCAGATATGTCTCTAAGGATCTGCCTACCCTCTAATGATCAACCTGTCATGGTGCCCTCCCATTCCAGAAACATTTTTGAGCATCTACTATGCACCCAGGCACTGCATCAGGCACTGGGAATGGGTAGGACAACCTCACTGCAGTGTCATGGTGAACACTTCAATAGGGGAATTCACAGTCACTTGGGCTCACCGGCGAGGAACCATGCAGGGTAGCGATTGGCTAGGAAGAATTTCTCAGTCTTGACTTTGACTTGAACCTTGAAGGCTGAAGGAGATTTCACCACGTAGGGGAGGGCAATATGCTAAGGACAGGCACTGCATATGCAAAGACAGGGATGTAAGATGAAGTCTGGGCTATTGGGGGAATTTCAAGTAGCTCGTGTGGCTGGGGTTTAGATAGGAACAGAGGTTATAGAAGGGGAGATAAGGTGGGAGGGGTAGGCTGGGAACAATTCAGGGGTGGTGGGTGGGGGTAGGGAGCCTCATTCTAGTCTGTTCCTTTTTTCAGAAAGATGAACCTGTTCTCCACATCCAAGCCATCACCCTGGAGGGCATGGACTGAACTGATATCCTCTGGTTAATAGCAGGAGGTCATTTGTGTGGGGAGGAAGCAACGTACTCATAATCTCTGTCAACATTCCATCCCAAACCACCCCAAGTAAACACAGATTGACATAAAGCCCATGAGCCTGCCATGCTTAAAAACAATCCTCCAGCCTTGCTTCCAATCAGTCTATTCTCCCTCATGCCTCCACTTTTATAGAAATTGTGGAGCTGCCAATTCAGCAGGTTCAGCCCCCCAGGCTCCTACTGCTGTGACCCACCAACCCTTCCCAACCCTTTCCCCAAGTACTCCTCTGAATTCCCCACTCTCTCTGGACCCAGATCTTCCTGGAGATTCAGCCTCCCTAGTCAGTCTCCTGCCTCCCAGTCTCATTCTTGCTGGGCCTCAGATTCCTCTCCAATCCCATAATTTCATGTTGTTGAAGTTATGGCATGCCTAAGTATCTTAATATACATCTTCAATACTCACCCTGCATCCTCTGGCTTGGCTTTGCCCCATAGATAGATAAGCCATATGTGCCTGACGTCAAACAGAGAGCTAGGGAGGGCCTGGTGCATTTCAGCCACCATTCATTAATCATCCCTTTGTCAGGCATCAGGGTTGCCAAGAAGAATAAGGTTTAGCCTCTATCCTCAAGGAGCATCAGCGTGGTAAGAAAGGCAGCACCACCCATCACGGTAAGTGCTATGATTGAGGTGAGTTCAGGGTGTAATGTGAATATAAGGACAGAGCCCTCCTGGCTGGGAGCATGGGACAACTGGTCAGGGAAGATCCTACCTACGATGCTGTCTGAGCAGGGTCTGGAAGGCAGGCCAGGTTTTGGCCTGGAGAAGGAGGAAAGGATGGTGAGGAATAGGCACAGCAGTGAATACCAGAGCCAAGTTTGCAAAAATTAAACCACACCAGAGTCTATCCCATTTCCTTTTTCGACAGAGTTACTGATCAGAAATTTTTGCCAGAGTTCTGAATGGTAGTCAGATGAAAATCACACGATATTCAATGTGGATAGCCTGGGGAAATGTGGAGCTTACAGTAATGAGGTTGGATGTGTGTGTAGATGTTTAAGCCATTGTTCCCCATGTTGAGGAATAGGTGAAGATTGTTGAGATCTACGGTAGCACATGAGCCAGGGCTGGCACCCTCACAAGATTTCTCACAATATGGATGAAGTCAGAGAAAGTATTTTAATCAAATTTTCACATGACATAGGATTAGAGGAATAAATGATAAAAACTGGATGAGAGAGGCAAGATATAAACTGATCTAGATAAATTGAGATTTAATAGAGATAAGTGAAAAAGCCTTGCATCTTGATCCAAAATAAGTAATAATTAAAGGATGAGGGATACTTGCTTTGATAGCAGTTTGTGTGAAATGACTTTATTTGGGCAGAGTGTTGTGGGGAGGTACAGAGACTGTTGAAAAGAGAGATCCTGGTTAACTACTGGTTTGAAATAAACCAACAATGCAAACTTCTAAAAGGTCTAGTGCCGTCTTGGACAGTATCCAGGGCTTACAACAGAAAGGGTAACAGTGTACTCCAAGCTATGCAGATTGTTTAATACTGCTGCCATGTTTTAGATGGCTTGTTACAAGTCGTCTAGGAGAAGGTAACTTCCACAGAGATAAATGCAACCCAGGAAGAGTACTTAAGATGCTGGAGAAAAGTCTGGCAATGTTCAACTGTTTTCAAGATTATTGGGTAAGAGCAGTTGTTCTGTATTTGCATTAGTCATAGCAGATTAACTGCAGTAACAAACAACCTCAAAACAGTAAGTGAATTTTTGTTCATGTCAAGCAGGACTCAAATTCACAAGGTCACACAGGGCACTAGGATGGGGCTCCATTATAGAGATTCTTCCTCCTTCTCATTCAGCCAATAGATAGAGGGAGAGGGAAAAAAATGTGGAGGATTGCACAGGGTTTTTAAGGGCAATGTCTGGAAGAGGCAAGCACCATGCTGTCTGCATTCCATTGACCAGAACCCAGTCACATGATCCCACCTGACAACAAAGGAGGCTGGAAAATGTAATCTAACTGTGTGTCCAGGAGAAAAAGGCTATGGTTGTGGGCTTTAGAGTTGTGGACTTGGAAGAGACTGCCCTAGAAGTGACAAGAGTTCAGAGTTTAATGTATCCACACGAAGACTTGCACATAAATGATGTAGACTTAGCAGCATTATTCATAAAAACCAAAGGTTAGCTAAAGACAGAATGCCTATCAACTGGTGAAACCGGGTCTATCTATACTACCAAATACTACTCATCAGTAACAAGAAGTGGGCTACTGACACATGCTACTACATGGATGGACCTCAACAACATTATGGTCAGTGAAAGAAGTCATTCATAGCATCATATGTGATATGCTTCCATCTATATGAAATATCCAAAAAGGACAAAGCTATAGAGACAAAGAAATCCCAGGGACACAGATGGGAGAAGAGGGAAGGAAATTAACAGTAAGTGGGCACAAGAGATCTTATTGAGGTGATAAAAATGTTCCAAAACTGAGTGATGGTGGTAATTGTACAACTTGGTAAATTGACTAAAAAATAATTTAATCTGACATTTGAAAATGGTGAAATATATATATATATATATATATATATATATATATTTTTTTTTAAGAGTTCTGGGTTTAGTGCTTTGATGTTGAAGGAAGGAAAGTAATCCTGCAAAGGAAATAAGAATATCCACAGTGGAAAAAGGAAGTGGTACAGAATCCAAGGAAAGAGAAGATTTAAAAAAGGAATGCATGGCAACTCTAATCAGAGTGACTGAAATGTCACGTAAAATGGAAAGTCAATAGTATTGTCTCTGCCACAGCAGAGCTCGCAATGTTCTTCCAGGTCCAGGATCGGGTACAAGAAAACACAGATTTCTACTGGCAGTAGATGCAACATTTAGAGTTGTCCAACAGCAGTACAGATCCCATCGCGGAGTAATGAGTGTCTGGATCAGCATCTCAGACAGGATTTCTGTGTGGGAGGAAGGCCTCTAAAGACTGCCTGAGTCTGTGAAGGGCCCAGGGTTTTTCAAAGATTTGATTACCTCCCTTTGACCAAGGCCTCCTCTCCACCTTTGGCTTTGGGGTCCTCACCTCAGACACTGAGAGTTGTCTTTTGGGAAAGCAGAGTGGCTCTGCTTCATGAAACCCTATGGGTCCTATAGCTACAGAGGGCTCCTTAGAGCCATGAGCTAGCTCAAGGGTCAATAGTCTGTACAACAGCAGGTTTCACCAATGTCAATGCAGAGAATTGAGTAATCCTGGGAGGGGAAAATAGGGCTGAAGAGCCAGAGAGATGACACAAGAGGATTAGTACTCATTTTTACATTGCACTTGTCCATCATCCCCCCAGAGTGAAGACATGGGAGGGAGAGAATATAAGATGAAGTTCATGGTAGCCATGTGGAGGATTCCTGAGACACGAAGAAGAGGAGGAGATGAAACACAGATGTAAATGCACATCTTCTGATGGGCAAAAGGGAGCTGGCAACCCACCACCATGTGAGTGTGTTTGAGAAGAATTTAATGCAGCTTTCTGTGTTGGAGCTTTGTTTGCTTGTTGGATGCCCTATCTTTGTCACTTGCCAGAAATGGCCACCATGGTGTAGATATAAAAACCAACATCTAGAAGTTGGAAGACTCTTTTTTTCAAGGACTTGGAAAGCTGCCTGAAGCTTCTGGATGGCCTGAGTTGCCATGGTCATGACTGAAGCTGTTGGCATTGCTCCAGCACCAACTCTGATTCCATGGCAAAGGGAAGGGAATCCTTCTTAGCTCCTAAGTGGACCTGACAAGCTAAGGTGCTGCTTCCTTACCAAAATAGACACCCAAGAGTCGATTCATTCATCTGGAAAACACTTGTTGGGTGTCTTCAGTGTGTCAAACCCCCTCAGAGAGCTTGGAGTCTGTTCATTCTGAAGTACAAGGAGGACTGCCCCCACAGTTCTGGGGAATATGCTGACCCTGGTGGGTTGAACAGAGCTGGAGAAAGGGGAGCTAAGTGCATGCTTCTGAGCCTGCCTCATGGAATCAAACCCAGAAGTTTTTCTTGTCTCTAGACAAGAACCACAGCTGGAGAAGTCAGGAGGAGGGAGGGGACAGCACCAGAAGCACAGGTCAGCTGGGACTGGTGTCTTTCAAACTCTGTAACCACAGCTCATGGGGAGAAGGACATCTTACAACATGATTCACCACACATGGGCATACGTTTATTGCTGCAGCAACTTACCCTTGCTACGTGCAATGGGTTGTCCTTTTTTTTTTTTTTTTTTTTTTCCTTTTGGAATGCTTGTGTGACTCATTACGTTGATCTTGGTAAAGGTAAGGGAATGACAGAGGTGTTTAAAGGCTGGTTAGGGGATCCGTGGGTGGCGCAGCGGTTTGGCGCCTGCCTTTGGCCCAGGGTGCGATCCTGGAGGCCCGGGATCGAATCCCACGTCTGGCTCCCAGTGCATGGAGCCTGCTTCTCCCTCTGCCTGTGTCTCTGCCTCTCTCTCTCTCTCTGTGTGACTATCATAAATAAATAAAAATTAAAAAAAAAAAAAGATCTTTAAAAAAAAATTTAAAAAAATAAATAAAGGCTGGTTAAATTCTTGTCACTCTGGAATGGTTTTTTTTTTTTTTTCCCAGAAGATGGGGGAAGGGCTACATGGCTTGAGGTGGTCTCTTCCAGCCCTGAGCTGTCATGACCTCTCAGATCGCCCCAACAAAACCCGTCTGTGGCCTTTCATGCTGGCTCGGTGTTAGCTAGGAAGGTTGAGCTAGATCTGTAGGATCCCTGAGCAGAAAGGCCTCCCTGTTTCCAGACCCTGGAAAGAGAGCCAAGCCTGGATAAGTCAGAAAGAGAGGACCCTCGGGGGTGGGCGAGGCGGGGAGGGCTGCACGCTTCAGGCCAAGCGCTCTAAGACTGGGTGAAAAACACAGGGCATTGTGGCGGGAGCATGGGAAGGGGCCCCTAGCAGGCCGTGGGCTCAGTGTTGGGCGGGAGACCGGGCTGGCTCCTGTTGTACCTGCACTAATGAGCTGGAAGCAGGCAGAAACAACCCAGCATGTGAAGGCCAGCAAAGGGAAGGCCCTCCCCATGCCAGCTGGACAGGAGAGGACCGAGCGGGGTGGGAACAAAGCCCGTCCCCTCTCCACACCCTGAATTCTCAAGCTGGAGGCTGGGGCCTCCAGAAGAAGGGACTTGGGAGGTCAGGGCAAATCAGCTGAGGCCGGAATGAGGCCTCCTGGGGGAAAGGGGATTAGAAAGATGCCAAGGGTTGGTGGCACAGGGGGAGAGAGAGCCGAGGAGCGACAGAGGCACCCTGCCAACCCTGTGGAGGGTAAAGACCCCAGGGGGGTCCCCAGCTGTAGCCACAGACCCCGAGGAGAGAAACTGAACAGAGGCAAAGTCTGCATGGTCGACTTGCTTAATAAGGCAGGCAGAATGGGTAGCCGCCCAACCCTGTCAGGGAGGCAGAAACGGCCACCAGTATTCGCAGACTGTAAACACCAAGAGGGACGGGGCTTGTCTGGGTCTGCGGGGACCTGGCTAGGCCTGGCAGGGGAGGGGCAGAGCCGAGACAGACGCCTGAGCCTGGCATTCTCTGCAGTGAACTGTCCAGGGGCCCTGGAAGAAGAGTAACTCTGGGAGCTCCACAGCCAGTCCACAAAGCCCCACTCGAGCCAGGAGCTGGACACAGCCCCAGACAGGTCTCTCCTACTGGGGTCCAGGATCCAGGAACTCAATCCTGGCAGTTCCGTTCGGACCCGAGGCATGGTGCTAGATGGGGGAGCCAATTCTGCCTCCCAGGATCAGGTGGGGCCAGGGCAGTTGGATAAATATTTATGGAGCATCCACATTCACCTTTCCTATGATCTCTCCCAGCAGCCTCCATGGGGACCCTCACCCCTACTCCATTTCTGGTGTGCAAAAGTTCTTCCAGAAGCAGAAGCCTATGTGCTCCCTTGGTCGGCCCTAGCTGCACTGAACTCCGGCTGTGACCAGGGACAAGTCACCTGTCGTCTTGGGGCCCCAGTCTGTCCACCTGCAACATGAGGAGACTAAGCATGCTCTTGATGCAATGGTTTTCGTTCGTAGGGCCCTCAGCCTGTGGTTGCCATGGGAATAGCCCAAGTCACAGGTGGATCAGCAGACAGGTCACTCACTAGTCTGTGACTAAGGAGGGCTTTGTTAATTTGTTTGCCAGGCTATCCCTTGTCTCACTCATGTCTAACAGCATCTCTTTTTCTTTAGGGAATTGTCCTACTTTCTAGATCATTCTCACAGGACACCAATTGCAATACCTGCCAGGGGGCACATGACCCAAACTGGCCAATCAGATTTTCTGTGATGATTTGACCCTGAAGCAGAGACATTTATTTAGAACTGGATCATCCAATGGCAGCTTCCAAAAAAGACATACTCCAAGGAGTTCCTGGGACTGAGCCCTGTCGCTGCCTAGACACTTTCTTGATACCTACCTGTTTACTTCTATTATTTTTTTTAAAGATTTTATTGATTTATTCATGAGAGACACAGAGACAGAGGCAGGCTGACTGCAGGGAGTCTAATGTGGGACTCGATCCCAGGACCCCGGGATTAAGACCTGAGCCGAAAGCAGACACTCAGCTACACTGAGCCACCCAGGTGTCCCCCTACCTGTTTAATTCTTAATTCTATTTTGCTTGCTCCTAAAATCTTTTTTTTTAATGTACAAATTAGAGTTTTTGTTTTGCTTGCAACCAAAGTACTCTATACACAAAGCAAGAGAGAGACTAGGTGGATTAGATGCCAGGCCCCTGCTCTCTGCAGGCCTCCCTCCTTTGTGGCCTTGGGGTAATTGGTTCAGCTCTTCGGTAGCACTTGGTTCACATAGGAAACACGGTAGGGTAGAGTGTGTTTGCTCAACAAGACTTCAAACATCAGCAACCAACGACGTTTGTATTCCAGATACAAATAGTTCAGGGTCTTGCACCTTGCAGATGCTCAGTTTCATTGAATCAAGAGCTAACAGCTCAAAGCTGGTAATCCCCTTGAGGACAAAACTTAACAAGTATTGGGAGATAATATGTGGAGAGCAGATATAATCAGCTGCTGAATAGACCACAGCTGGGACGAGGCAATTCCCAGTGCATGCAGGGGATGAGTGCTGGAGAGAAGTGGTCAGGGCTCATTTCAGGGTTTTGGAGAAGGCCCACTCTGTCCCCCCAGATATCTCTTCCGTCTCTTCATGAATACTTCTCATTCCTGAAACAAGAGGCAAAGGCACTCAGTTAACACTTAGTTATAGGGCTGGAAACGCATCTACCCCTCCAAAGTGTAAATGATGGGTGTAGACCCTTCCCAGAGAGCAGACGTGGATAGGAGAATAAGGGTTGGGAGCATAAAAGTTTTCAGGGTGTGGAAAGTGAAAATGAGGGAGTGCCTGGTGGCTTAGTGGTTGGGCATCTGTCTTTGGCTCAGGTCATGATCCTGGGGTCCTGGGATCCAGACCCAATTCGGGTCTAGATCCCTGCAGAGCAGGGAGCCTGCTTCTTCCTCTTCCCCCTACTCATGCTCTCTCTTGCTCTCTCTCTCTCTCTCTCAAATAAATAAATAGAATGTTAAAAAAAAAGGAAAGAAAGAAAGTAAAAACAAGTCTGCAGGTGGAATGAGAGGACGAGGAAGGGCGGGAAAGAATGGCCATTGCAAGTGTATGAGATACACATCAGCTTTGACTGCAAGTTCTGGAAGCTGACTCGGGCAAACTTTAGTGGAGAGAAAGAAAGTACCCTGCACCTTTTCCATAAAGGAGGGGGAAGGAAATTGGAGAAGGTGTTTAAAAACCAGGCCTGGGAAGCCAGGGGCCAGGGCAACTGGGAGTCTGGGTCACAGGAACCCCTAGGTGGGCTGGCTTGGATGATTCCAAGCCAACTGTTTCCCATGGTCAGTAGTGACTCCACCCCGGATTGAAATTCCCCAGAAGAGAGTGTGACCTGGGGTCCTGCGCTCACCCTCTGGGGGTGGAGAGGTGAGGTGGGAGAGTCTCCATGGTGGACAGCTCCCCCCAGGAGGGAATGCCTGGGATTGGTGCAGCGGGGTCCTCCAAAGGAAAACTGAGTTTCCTTTATCTGAGAAAGGGAAGGGATTGGTGGGCATATGCACACAACAGATGTTCACTACACATGGCATGTCAATTTAGAGTGGAGGGAGATGAGGGGGTTGGGATATGGGAATTGCCAGGACTCTCCAGAATCTGCCATAGGAGCCAAGGCTCTTGCTTCAGCCCTGAATTCCGTCTCCCTCTCCTCCTATAAAAGCAAGCTCAGGGGAAGAACACTGTTTCTGTTCTTGACAGCTCAATAGAATTGCCTCCTTAGCTTCCAGTCACGCTCAGCTCCTGCTAGAGTAATTACCACCCACCTGTTCTCCATGCAAGAATTCACAGCCAGTGGACACACATCTGGCCTGCAAAAGACATGCTTGGAAGCTTCCCAGGCTGCTTGGAACAGGTTGGGGACGGCACAGGGTCAGCCACCGATTCAAAGGCAAGGAAACAGCTGGCCTGAGAGCTGTGGTCACTGGGTCCTGAGGTGCTATACACCCCTCCCCACCAGGCAGCTTCATGGACATGGGACAGGTGTGTCCCAGGACAAGCAAAACCCCTGGGATTCAGTACTGCGCCTTGCCATCTTCCTCCATCATAAGGCTGTCCTCCCCACCCCACCCACTTCTCCAGTGGCAAAGGAGGAACTGTTACCCCGCCTTTCTTAGGATTCCTTTATTTTTCTTTTCATTCCTATCCATACTTCTCCCTGCTGAGCACCCCAGAAGTTAGGAGAGGTCCAGGTAAGGTTTCAATGGGAGGGCCAGAAATATTTTGGTGGGGAAAGTAACTGCATCTAAGTTTTACAGATGTGAGTACAGAACTGAACAGGGCCTGAGGAGGCCGCTAAGCCAATGATTTTCAAACTTTTAAAAAAAATTCGCAAAATCTTTGTGCAGTTTTCCAGCATTCAACAAATATTTGTTGGATACCTACTGTATGCCAGAAGCAATGTGGGAGGACACAGCGGTGGCAGTATGGACCTGATTCCTGCCCCAGCGAGCTCCCAGTCTAGCAGGGGAGGCAGACATGGAATAAATAATGAGGTAAATTGACTGATAATGAGTCACAAGTGAAGTAGAGCTGTAAAGGAGTTGCATGCAGCTAGGTGGCCTAATATAGACTTGGGGGGTCAGTGCTGGGGAAAACACCCCCAAAGAAGTGACACGTGAGCTGAGATGTGGTGGGTACACAGGAAATAAGCAAAGAGGTGGGGAAAAGAGGGGTCCAGGCAGGAGATATCATGAGAAAAATCCCCGAGGTAGGAAGTTCTGTTAGAGGGAATTGCTGAAGGTCACTATGGTGAAGCCAGGCATGCTGGGTAGTAGGGCAAGAAGGTGAAGGGATGCAGGGACCAGAATGCCAGGGCCTCATGGGCAGGTCAAGGACAAAAGCAGGAAACTAGGGGAGCTGCTGTAGTAGCTGCGAAGGGGCCTACCTCTTACTCCTTGCCAAACACACACACACACACACACACACACACACACACACACACACACACACACCTCCTTGCCTTGAAGCCCCTGAGACTTCTCGGAGGAACCACAGGGTTCATCAGAATGCAGCTTGGAAACTACTAATCCAGGCCATTTTCAGATGAGAAGAGTAAGATTTGGCAGTCACCCACCCCCACTGCCCTGTCAACTCTGGGCACCTCACCCAGCCTCCCTGGGGAGTGGCTGGCCGGATATGATCTGGGGACAAACTCTGAAAACACTGCACAACTTAATGTCGCAAGAAGGAGGGGGCAGTCTCCAGGGCCAACCCAGCGTTTGGCATGGGGAATGGGCCCCAACGATGGGATTTTGCCCCTTGCCTGCCCGGGGGCCCTGTTTTTCCCCCTACGCCGCCGTGAGGGTCCCTGACACCCAGGGCCCTTCCCCATCACTCGCCTGAGAGGCACAGGAAGGCGGCCTGCCAGGATTGCGGATCCTACTTGAGCTCTGGCCTCAACATTCCTTTCCACCCTGGGGGTCAAGGTCAAGTGTGGGGTATTTTCCCAAGCCCTGGGGAATGGAGGCGCCTCCTGACATCTCCAGCAACTGCCCCCAGCTAAAAGGGCAGCTACCAAGAAGACAGTCTAGGGAGGAGAGTCATCAGCCTGTTCTCAAAGCAGAGCTGCAAGGGGCAGGGGGCCAGAAGGGGGTGGGGCTGAAATATATCACCAACTTTAGCCCGGGAAAGCAGAAGTAGAAGCTGGTGATCTGAAAGGGGGGTGCATGGCAGGAGTCTGAGCTGAGGCTGGGATTTTCCTGCCTCCATGCAGCTGGTCCTTATCTAAGTAAACCCCAGGCTCTGGCCTCTCTGGAGACCTTCACTGGCCTGTCTGCAGCTCCTGGGCAAAAGCCTAGAGACAGCAGCTGGACCAAGACCACCCAGCCTCTGCCCCTGCCCCTGCCAGCAAAGGCCAGGCAGGACAGGCATTACAGGGGGGACAAAGGCCAATAAGGTCCGGCTGGTGGAAATGTTCTTAAGAAGAAGGAGGAGGCAGAGGCGGTCCCCTCTGAACCTGATTGGGAGTAGCTCTGGAGAAAAAAAGTCTCTTGGGGTCCAGAAGGTGGTTTCATCAGCCAGGGCTGGCCTGAGGCTAAGTTGTGTCACAACAGCCTCCTTCCTTCCCCGTTCTCCCTCTGCCCTTCCTCCGGGCACACTGCTCTGTGAGCATGGAGCACCTGCTGTCCTGCTCTCCTCCCCCCAGAGGAAGGCAAGTGTAGGAGGACAAGGGAACAGGTGGCAATAGGCCTGAATTCAAGTCCTGGCTGCTTTCCATTGTAACTGTGTGATCTTCAGCAAAGATTGCAGCTTCTCTGAGACTCCCCTTCCCCTTCTGTAAAAATGAGAGGAATAAAACCTACAGCAGGACTGTAGAAATGATGAAAGGAGAAAATGAAGGTAAAGATGTTCGTTCGCTCTTGGTTGGGCATGGATCCTCCCAACATGACAGGGAGAAGGGAGGTGGGGAAATAGGGAAGTACGGGGTGGGGGGGGGAGCATTTGAATTTTTAGATTGGGGTACTTGATAAGTTGGGGAGCTTCCAAAAGTTTCATACTTCATTTCCAAGCCAGAGGCTGGTCTGGCTCGTGGGTGGGTATTCTCTATTATAAAGAAAACGGCAAGAGGGAAGTCAGGTCTCACAATACACGCCAGCCAAGGGCCTGGGCAGACAGTGTCTCCTCCAGAGGAAGGGCTGGTGTTCTCTGCTCCATTGCCCTCTGGCAGCCACGTCGCTCCTGTTTTCCTCATTAAGGCTGGCTGTAACCTGGTCCCCTTCACACTGCTGATACAAGGTCCAGAAAAATCCAGAGTTCCCAGACAGGCAGCATCAGCTACTTTCAACATCACCTTCTGGGGGGATCAACAAGGTAGGGCCAAACTTAAGGCAGTTGGCAGCGATTCAGGACAGAGAGGTCTGACTCTTGGGACTGGAAACCAGGACCCAGAGACCTCACCATGTGCCCAGCAAGGCTAAGCATCATGGGCACCATGAACTATAAAAAGCTAATACTTGGGGATCCCTGGGTGGCGCAGCGGTTTAGCACCTGCCTTTGGCCCAGGGCGCGATCCTGGAGATCCGGGATCGAATCCCATGTCGGGCTCCCGGTGCATGGAGCCTGCTTCTCCCTCTGCCTGTGTCTCTGCCTCTCTCTCTCACTGTGTGCCTATCATAAAAAAATAAAAAATAAAAAAAAAAAGCTAATACTTGTTGAGTACACACTCTTGGCTTGGTACTCAGCACTAAAGTATATTCCCTCATTTAATCCCTGTAACTACCCTTGAAATTGATCACTATTATTTCTGTTGCAGAGATAGAGAAACTAAGGCACAGAGTAATTAAGTACATCAACATGGGGGCTTATATTCATTGGGGAGGCAAGACTATAGATTCCTACCATCATGTGAGAAGGGAAAAAAAAATATGAACTGCTCCCCATCATCTTAGGTAGCCTACTTCTCAAGTTCCATTGGCCGTCTACCTCAGTTTCGCTTTATTTCCAGCAGCCACTATGGTGGCTGGACTCAAAGGGTAGCCGTCACTCCTTGCCTAGGGATAGTCATGCTTATTTCCCCAAAGTTTAGCTAAGGCATGGTCAGAATTTTTCAAAAGGAGCTTATCTAGAAAACTTAGAAGAAAATAGAACAAAATGAAAATATAAAAAGCCAAGAATCTGGGAAGAGATGAATTTATAAGGCAGTTTTCATGTCCTAAGATAAGGAAAGTAATCATAGCTATCAGTTGTGCCAAATGTCAGATACTATACTATGCTCTTGATATATGTTATTTTGTTTAATTGTCAAGGGCACCAACTGAGACAAGTATTATTATCCTCATTTCACAAATAAGGAAGCAGATGCTCAGAGCGGTAAAGCAATTATCCAGATCACACAGTTTGTAAGGAATGGAGCAAGGGGTCACATCAACCTTTGCTCTTAACCACCTAAATAAAAGAGATGGGCGGGATGGGCACAACCCTCCCTGCTGCTGACCTGAGCCACCCAGATCCTAAACTGATAAGCTTCAACTTGGCCCCACTGCTCCACCTGATAAATTTTCAGCTATTGCTCAGGAAAGCATCAGAACGCTTTTCCTCCTGGACAAAGTGGGAAAGAGCTTGGCAAATCCATACCTTCCAGTTCTATCTTCCATTTAGGCAAACCTAAACAAACCAATAAATCACAATCCTTGTATTTTTATTTGTCCTTCATTTCAAATTACCCACATGCCATGATATAATTTCCACGATATTTCATTGGTTAATCATCGGGCTGACGCTTTCTGAAGCCGAGAGCTAATGTGTGTGAAGCCTTTAAGCCAGTGCCAGGCACATAGCCTGTACTCGGGATGTTGTTGTTGCAATTACCATCATTGAGAGACCTCTTCTGTGACCACGTCAGCAAGTTAGCCCTGACTCCCTTGGTAGAAAATAATATGAAGTTGATTACTAATTGCATAGTTGACACCAACAGGTATTGATAAGTACTGAGCATTTGCTACATGCCAGGCTTTGGACTGGGTAGCTTACCTGCATTGTCTCTTTTAATCTTCATAATAACCCAGAAAGGTAGAAATTATTCTTATTACTTCCCTTTTACAGACAATGAAACTGAAGCTTGGAAAAAATTCAACAGCTTGCCCAAGGTCACACAATACCCCAATTCCACGTCTTGGGTTTGAACCTAGAGAGTTAAGTCCAGAGCCTGCACTGCTAGCCTCCATACTGTACAGCCTCTGATGATGATTCTGACAATAAGATCACGGGGTGGGGGTCAAAGAAGGGAAATGTTGTTGTGTGCTGGGGTGGGGGAGGAAGCATCCTAGGGGGGTGGGTACTACTTGAAGGAAGGAAAAGATGGGTAAAGCAAAAAATAGGTGTTTGGCTGGAAGATGATCCCTGAAGGCTCAGGGGACCCACCAGTGGGGCATCAGGAGGAGGTCCTCTGTCCTTCGCACACGAGGAATCACTACTCTAAAGCAGGGTCCTTTGGCTGTCCAGCAAAGGACTCAAAGCTTGAACAGGAACCTTTGGGGTCTGTGGCATCAGAATGGAGAGAGAAAATAGCAGTAGCCTCCTGAGAGGCCCTGGGCATAGGGTTGGCCCGAATCAGATTGACACTGTCATCTTCACATCAACCACATGGTTTGCTTTGAGGAAGATGTTTTGTTTTGCTGTGACTGTGGTAGGGGTGCCCCAGGGAGTATGGACAGAGGCCTGCAAATCTGTAGAAGTTTCCAGAAATCTTAGGGAGGAGCTTGAGTTTCACTTAAGCCATAAAATCTTAGGGAGGAGCTTGAGTTTCACTTAAGCCATAAAAGTGTTGGAGGTGGAGTGAGGGGGAGATTTTATCCAATGGGTCACACAAGTACTTCCTTGCCTAGGAGCTGGTCAGAAGGCTAGCTCCAGGCAGAGAAGGGCCACTGATGGCCAGTGGAGATCTGGAAGGGAACATGTGTGCAACCCCAGGCTCAGTTCTGGCTCTTACAAGCATTGATGGAATTTCACTTAGCTGCAGCTGGCCTGGCCCGGCAAGCCTGCAGCCAAAGCAGCCTGGAAAGAAATGGCCAACCCTTCTGAGAACCAGGCTTAGGCCAGAGGAGTGAAAAGCCTGGAGGATTCTTCTCTGAGCAGGCACCTGTGTGAGAAGCCACTGGCTGCTGTCACCTGTGTTGTGTAGGCCACACTGCACTGCACAGTACCCTTGCTGACTTCTTTTTTTTAAATATTTATTTATTCATGAGAGACACACAGAGAGAGAGAGGCAGAGACACAGGCAGAGGGAGAAGCAGGCGCCATGCAAGGAGCCCAACATGGGACTCGATCCCAGGTCTCCAGAATCACGTCCTGGGCTGAAGGCAGCGCTAAACCGCCGAGCCACCCGGGCTGTCCCCTTGCTGACTTCTGTTGTGGCCATGGGTGTCCATGTTTTGCTCTCTTATTATACTTCAAGCCGCTGTTGCTCCTCCAAGTATAGCCCATAGACCAGCAGAAACAGCATTACTTGAGATCCCCTTAGAAATACTGACTCTCAGGGCACCCAGGTGGCTCAGTCTAAGCATCTGCCTTTGGCTCTGGTCATGAATGGTCCTGGAGTCCTAGGATCAAGCTCCACACTGGGCTCCCTGCTCAGTGGAGAGCCTATTTCTCCCTCTCTCTCTGCCCCTCCCCCAGCTTGTGCTCTCTCTTGCTCTCGCTCACTCTCTGTCTCAAATAAATTTAAAAAAAATCTTTTTAAAAAATGTTGAATCTTATCACAGAATACTGGATCAGAATCTGGATACAGAATCTAGTCCCCCCCCCCATCCCCTTATCTGCAAGGGAGACATTCCAAGACCCTTGTGGATGCCTCAAACCACAGATAGTACCAAGTCCTATATATACAATATTTTTTCCTATACATACATACTCATGATAAAATTTAACTTAAAAATTAGACACAGTAAAGATGAACAACAATAACTAATAATAAAATAGAATAGACTGTCATAAAAGTAATGTGAATGTGGTTGCTCTCTCAAAATATCTTATTGTCCTATACTCATACTTCTTGTGATGAAGTGAGAGGATAAAATGCCTTGGTGGTGAGATGAAGTGAGATGAGTGAGGCAGGCATTGTGACACAGTGTTAGGGCCACTAGTAACCACCTGATGATATGGACATAGGAGGCTCATTTGCTCCTGGACCTGATCTTGGTTGACCTAAGATCACTGAAATGACAGAAAGCAAAACTGCAACTAAGGGGGCACTCCAAGGTCCCCAGGAATTTTGAATGCATATTACAGTTTGAAAAACACTACTACTTGGAAGAAAGAGTTATCCATGCCAAAGTTATCTTTATATACTAAGCTTTTGTATCCCGGCTGCTTGGCAATAAGCAGGTACTCAATAAACGTATGCTTCAACTTTTTATTTTGAAATAATTTTAGACTTACGGAAAAGTTGCAAAGAGTATGCGGTTCCCATACACCCTTCCCCCAGCTTCCTCTGATGTTAACAGCTCATAGCACCAGACTGCAAGTATCAACTCAACATGGTAAATGAACTAAACCAGAGTTCCTTTTCAAATTTCATCACTTCTCCCCTAATGTCTTTTTTCTATTCCAGGACCCCTGTGGCATTTAGTTGTAGAGTTTCCATCTCTTTTGATCTGTGACAGTTCTTTAGTCTGTCCCTTTCTTGCTAATGAGCACTTTTCTAATGAATACTCCTCCGTGATGTTTTAGTCGGCCAACTTGAGTATGCCTGACGCTTTCTTGTGATTATGTTAAAGTTAGGCATTTTGGGCAAGAATACCCCAGAAGTGATGCTGTACCCTTATCTCCTGTGGACATGTCTTATTACTAATGATGTTAACCCTGATCACTTGGTGAAGCTCCTGTTTGCTGGGTTTTGTCACTCTCTACTGTAAAATTACTACTCTCCTTCCCTTTGTAATTAGTAAGTATCTTGGGCATGATGGAAGAAGAATTTTTTTTTGAGACTCTGCAAATATTCTGATTCTCCTCAAACTTCTTCCCAACTAATTTTAGGATCCATCGCTGGTGGGTCTTACCTACAACAGTTATTGCTGTTGTGCTTGCCTGGTGATGGTTTTGTATTTCCTTCATTCTGTATTTATTAACTGAAATTCTTCTATAAAGAAGAGCTGCACCTTCTCCCATTTTTCTCATTTTTTTTTTTTTACTCAGTAAAGACTCATGGCTATTTATTTTATTCTGTAGGTTATAATTCAGTATTATTGTCATTATTATCATCTTATTTTGTTCTTCAAATTGTTCCATCCACTGGGAGCTCCCACAAGTTGACGCCTTGTCCTTTTGCCACGCCCCATCCTTTTCCAAGTGCGTCTTCATTTTTTTGTCACCACAAGATGTTTCAGAGTCATTTTGTCCAGTAAATATTTTTTTTGATGGTTGCTTAACAACGTATATGTGTTTATTTATTTTTTTTATTGGAGTTCAATTTGCCAACATATAGCATAACACCTAGTAAATATTTTCAAATGACTAAATGGTAGAATAAAGAAGGTGCATGTATAGAAACTCAGTCCCTCTGTGATTCCCCAACTAGGAGCTGTATCTAATTCAATTTTCAGCTGGAAGGAAGAATGGGAGATGCTCCTATGACTCATAGGATTACTCACTTCCACTGCCCTATGAAGGTCAAAGCCGGAGACACATTGAAACTGAACGCAGGAGAAACAGGATCTGTGGAGGTTGTAGGCTGGGTAATTGGTCTGCCCTGAAAGTCCAGGGCATGCACTTAAAATATCTATAAGCTGTGCCAGGTGGTGCTTGCGAGCACACTGCTGGAGCCAGATGCCGAGCTGGTTCTGCTACTTACTGTGTATACGCCCCGTGCCTCAGTTTCCCCATCGGCAAAATACAGGTAACAATAGCAGGGCTTGCCATGATGTTGTGTAATGACTAAATGAGTTTAAATGTTTAAGTGGCTTAGAACGATGTGTGGCGCACGGAAACATTCAGCAATCATTAGCCGGGGCCTCACACTTGCCGCAGTTCCCCCAGCCCGCTGAATTCACTGGGCACTGATTCGCTGAGCGTTGTAGCAGGTGGCATCGCTGTGAGCGGCTTCCAAGAGCGAGCAGAAGGCGAAGTCACTGTCGCGGAGCCCACGTTCTCCTAGGATAAAATCAGCCTGCCGCTCCAGGAGACTGCAATACTTTTGAAGACGGCAGTGGGGCGATGGGAACCGCTGTTTTTGTGGGTCACCCAAACCAGCCACCCTCTCCGGGCCAGAGGGTTCGTCTTCCTCCGGGAGCCACCCCGCAGCATGATGGCATCGAAGTCTTAGCCAGTCCAGACATGGTGCTGACCTAGCGCAGTGATGGGTTCAGGCAAAGACACGCCGCCCAGTCAGCACCGGGGAGGCGGGAGGCCTCTGCGCTGGGGCTCCTGTGGGTCAGCACCTCGGAGCTCAGAGCTGGGGCTGTGGGGATGGCCTGAGGATAAGCCACCACCATGCAGGGCGGAGCGGACGAGGAGGGAAACAGAGTCCCAAGGGCGGTGTTCGAGCCCCCGGGTGGAGAATGGGCCTGAAGTCAGCCCTATTCTGGACTTTTCAGTTCCACAACCCAGTGAACTCCCTTTTACTACTCATTACTGAGAGGGCCCTGAGCTTACTTCGATTCCCCACAAAGCTGAGCCCTCAGCGGGAAGCTGGACCCTGTTCTGAGCTCCTGCTCTCCCTCTGAGAATTTAGTTTCCTGCCTTGACCCCAAGTGTAAAGCATCAGGCAGGCAAGTCAGCGCTCCATCCCGCTTCCTACCTCTGGCCCACTGCTGCCTGCTTGGGAAGGGCAGTACTCAGCCCACCCTCCCCGGTTCTCCAGAGCTGGAGCCGCTCCCTCCAGCTCACCCCACACCCCCAACACACACACACACACACACACACACACACACACACACACACACAGATGTGTGTGAGATGGGTGGGCTCAACCATTATGCCCAAGCACCTTTCTGAGGCAAGTCACTTCCCAGGCCTCAGCCTTACCTTCTGCGGCCCTACCTCCTCCATCCCAGCAGGCCTGAGGGGCACTGCCCAGTCCCTGATAGCCAGAGATACCTCCATGCAACCTCAGGAGTCACACTGAGGCTCAAACCCTAGAAGACCCCCCTTTTCATTACCTAACTTCTTGTCCCCAGATTTCTCTCTTTCTTTTCTTTCTTTCTTTCTTTCTTTCTAGATTTTATTTATTCATTCATGAGAGACACAGAGAGAGAGAGAGAGGGAGGCAGAGACACAGGCAAAGGGAGAAGCAGGCTCCATGCAGGGAGCCCGAAGTGGGACTCGATCCCAGGACTCCGGGATCATGACCTGACCCAAAGACAGACAGACGCTTAACCACTGAGCCACCCAGGGGCTCCCCTTAGGGTTTTGTTTTGTTCTTTTCCACCTAGGGTCTTAAATCTAGACCTGGGCAGGTGGCTCAAGGATGTTTGAGCTCTCCCACCTCCATGTCCTGGTCAAAGCCATGTCCTAAGGGCAGACCAAAAGAATCCTAACTGCTACTTCCTTTGAGACGATTTCCATCTCCAAATTCTAGGGAATTCACTGTCTCCACCACCACACTAACATTTCTTTTACTGTCCTCCAAACCCTGTTGTGTTAGCTTTTACTCAGTATATGATTTGCCTCTTTGACAGATTGCCGTCTTAGCTCAGGCTGCCATAAGAAAATGTCCTAGACTGGGTGGCTTAAACAACGGAAATTTACTTCTCACTTCTCACAGTCTAGAGGCTGGGAAGTTAAAGATCAAGGGGCCGACAGATTCAGTGTCTGGTGAGAGCCTTCCTGGCTTCCTGTGTTCTCACATGGCAGAGAGGGAGCAAGCTCCGGTCTCTTCCTCTTCTGAGCCCACTAATGTCTTCATGGGCCCCTACCTTCATGAATGAAGAAATCAGTGGTTGAATAAAGACTTACTGAATGGATGGTGAAATGAGTGAATGAATGAATCAATAAATCCATAACTAATAAGGAGACGCAGTAACAGGACTGGAATGGAGTGGCAGAAGGATTGAAAAGCCCTATAGGGGATGGGGGTTGGACCCAGGGAAGAGAGGAGCAGAGAAAGGAGAAAGGTGGGCACCTATGTAGCTCAGTGGTTGAGCACCTGCCTTCGGCCCAGGTCGTGATCCTGGGGTCCTGGGATCAAGTCCCACATCGAGCTTCCTGCGTGGAGCCTGCTTCTCCCTCTGCCTGTGTCTCTGCCTCTATGTGTCTCTCATGAATAAAATCTTTTAAAAAAAGAGGCAGGAGGTTGGGGCAGATACCACGGCAGGATGGCGGGAGAGAGACAGATGCCACCCAATCTCTCAGCGTTTACATAAAAACCTGGAGGTTGGGCCTTTTATAGAGCTCATTTGTTAGCTTTTTAAAACCTCTTTTTTTGTTTTTGTTTTTTTACCTAAATGCCATTTGTCAAGGACAATGTGCATCTTGCTTTGACATGACCAGCTCAGATGGCTGAGGACTCTGGTCTCGCCTGTCCCTCCCTAGATGTGGGAAGGCCAAGCTGGTCATATCGCCAGCACACCATGCACAGCCTCTGGGGAAGGGCCTGGAAGGTCCGGTGAACTCGAGGTGCCTCCTGAGAGCACTGAGGTGAGGACTCCAAGTCCTCTCCGGGTCAGAGCCAAAGGGCTGCTGCCTCTCCTTCAAGGGCTCCCCTTCTCTGCCTTCTGTCACCTACTCCCCATCCCCGGTTCCACAATGGCATTGCCTGTACCCATGGGACCCCACGGGACCCAGAAGAGCTGCAGATGTTTGCGTGGATTTGCAGCTAGGAATGAAAAGCCAAGGTTTGTTTTGAATGGATTGTGGCTCTGGAGAGAAAGCCCGGGGATGCAAAGCCTCCATGAGTGGGAAGCAGATGGCAAGCAGATGTGGGATGTGGAAAGTCCCTGCTCCAGCGTCAAAGGCCCACCTTGGGGAATGCATCCCTTTCCCGGCATGGGGACCAATCCTGGCGGTGGGAGCCCCAGCTCCAGGTGGAGTCTGCTCAGCTGTGGGCCCTCTTTCTCTCCATTCACATTTCTGTCTTGCATTCCTACAGGATATGCCTGTTGGCATGCCTCTCGCCTGCTCTGTCTCACTGAGCTTCTCTCTCTCGCTCGCTCTCTCTCTGTTCCTCTCTGTCCCTGTCTTCATGTCACTGCTGGTCTTACTCTGTCTCTTGCTCTCAGACAGTCTCTGACTCCGTGTCTGTCCTCTGTCTCTAGCTCTCTCCCTCCCTCTTGCTGGCGGCTCACCAAGGCCAGTGCCCCTACTCTCCATGCTTGGATAAATCTGCCAATCAGCTTGAGCCCCTGGGGTAAGGGACAGGAAGAACAGGCTAAGGGCAGATACCCCAGTTCCATGAAAGAAGGAGATTTTAAGCCAGAAAGGCCTGGACAAGCTGAGGCCAAGAATTTCTCACTTACCCGTAGGGCTGGATATTTAGTCTGAGGTGGAGAGGGCAGGCGGCAAGCAGCCTGGAGCTCCAGAGCCTGCAAGAGCAGCTCCACTGAGGCCCCGCAGGGGTTGGAGGCCCCCTCAGTGTGCTCTCTGCCTCCTGGCTCAGACCCTACCCTCTCCAGTACGGGGGTGGGGGGGGGTTGGGACAGGACAGCTGAGCACCGAGGCCACTGCCTCTCTCATGGACCCAGGCCCAGGTGAGGGGCAGGCAGCGCTGGAGAGGGTGTGTTTTGTATCCCCCACTGTTCTCCCAAGAGCTGGGAGCAGCCCTTCCCTTTCAACCCCTGCGGGGCCTCAGACAGTCTCCAAAGGCAAATGTGCTTTTTCTTTGGCTTGTGTGCAGTCTAAATACTTTATCCAATTGATATCGGCTCCACATCCAGTTGTCTTATTTTCCTTTATGAATCTGTCCACAGCCCTCTGAGTGCTTGGGCAGGGCCTCAGGACCATCTGTGGCACATTCCCAAGGCCACTAGTGACCTCAGACATCAACTTGAAATTCATGTACAGGCTGTGAGGGGCGCCTGGGTGGCTCAGCTGGTTAACTGTCTGCCTTTGGCTCAGGTCATGATCCCAGACTCCTGGGATCGAGCCCCGCATTGGGCTCCCTGCTCAGCAGGGTGTCTGCTTCTCCCTCTTTCTCCCACTCCCCCTGCTTGTGCTCTCTCTCTCTGTGTCATGTAGATAAACAAAATCTTCAAACAAAATAAATTCATGTACAGGCTGTGAATGCCTTGTACAACTTGTGGCGAGGGGTGGTCTTGAGGGATGCACTGAAAACCATCCCCAAACAGGCTGCTGTCATTCCCAGGAAACTGGAATTGTTTAAGAGGGCAATTTCACAAATGATTCTGCAGCTGTGAATGAGGATGCTGTCAGAATACAGCTGAGTCCTGTCTCCCTGGCACCCTCCAAGGCTCTGCTCAGGGCTGCCTTCTCCTTCCAGCGGGCATTTGTCCCAGCCCCCAGGGGCACCGGAATGGCACTGAGTGGGCATCGCTGCAGCACTACATCACAAGCTATGGACTCTGGAGTTTTGTGGCAGCTGAAGCCTTGGTCTGGAACCTATGCATCAAGCACCTATTACGTGCTGACACTGTGCAGGTGGTGAGCAAACCACACGGGATGACATTGCTCATGAAGGAAGCAAAGGGTGGTGAGACTGGGGATAATGGTCAGGGAGGGCCTGGGACAGCACACTGCAGAGGGTGCAGGTCACAGCACCTGTCTCTGAGCTTTGGTGGCTTCACTGGTGAAGCTGGGAGTGATACCAGGGCTGTCTGAGGATTCCGTGACATAATCGATGCCCAGGCACTAGAGATAATAAGGCCTGTGTGGCTAAAGCAATTAGCAGCAGACAGGGCACGGATTCAGCAGGTGCCGTCAGGACTCTGCCCACGTTATCCTTTGGTCTCTGTACCACCTCAGGACACCTGCTAGGGCTTGTCTCCAGGTGTGAGAACCTGCTTCGGCCACCTGCATAGAGGTCAGGGAGGTGCTCATGAAATTCTGCCCCTGGCCCCCAAGGACAGCCCCTAACCAACAGCTCTGGGGTTGGGGTTAACACAGGTCCATCTCCCAAGCTCCCTGCACATGGAGCCACTTCCCCCTGTGGCTTCTCACTTGATATCACATCCTTGTGTGATCTCATTCCTCCTCCCACTTCCTGCAGAGCTACCCTCTGGTCAAGGTGGGTTCTCGCAAGTTCCTAAGGAATCAGTGACAGCAGACTCCTAACTCTGAGGAAATCTGTCCTCTCTGTATTTGAACACACAAAGGCAGTACCATGGGATGCTGGCAGGAGAGTCCCTGGCCTATAGCTCTCGGCCTCAACTCAAGGAATCGAAACATTGATTGTAGGACTCTCTCTCCCTCCCGCCTCCACAGACTTGCACAAGGTACCAAAAGATGGCATAAAATTCATATTTAATCATTATCATCTTTCTTTATCTCTGGGAACCCCAAATGGTTACCTTGAAGTTAATACTTTATTGGTCCTCTCCCTACATCCCATCAGAGGGGAAATAGCAGACCCACACAGGGGAGAGACACATAGAAGCTGACAGGGGCAGATCCAGATGCTGCTCTGGATTACTTTTCTAGACTTTGTGATATTTGTGCTATTTGCTAGCTTAAATTTTTTTTTGAAACTTTTTAAATTTCAAATAAACACTCTCCTTTGTACATAATTTAGTATTATTTTTCTTAACAAGGGATCCCAAAATTTTATTAGCTTCAGATGACAGAGTTCCTCAATATACTTTGACCATTTGATGAGTAAAAGGATTTTCACAGATTAGCTTCTGAATCTGTATATCTCAGCCCTTGTTTCTCCTCTCCTACCTGAATACTCCTGGTACCTTCAGGCCCTGCACCTGTCACTGCATCAGGTGAATCCCTACAGTGGGCAATGGGAACATTCCAGAAAGCCATTTCTAACCACATTGGCTAGTATTAGATGTATTAAACAGCATAAAATGTATTACAGATAACACAACTGAATGTTTTCCCAACATAACTAAATGAACATCTAACAGTAAACCCAACCGAATGCATTTCCAACTCAAATTTCCCTCATTACACCCCTGAATGCCACAGCCACCTCCCCCTACCCGACATGAAGGATGTGACAGAGGAGAAATCATGATGGGGACAGTAGAACTACTACGGTTTAAAAAATCTTACTTTAGCAAATATTATAAAATATATGATCTTGAAAAAGATATATATGACCTTGGAAGGGGCTTGTGCAAGCAAGGAGCCCCAACTATACACCTTGTTAGCTTCTCAGGACGCCTGCCTCTGATGGCTGGCCTCACTGTGAGGCTCAGACATGTCGTATTTGAAGACCTGTGGGTTTTAGCCACATCCTGTGTGTGTGAGAGAGGAGGTGGTTCACTATTATTCTGGGCTCTCCTTTTCTTGGTGCCCCTCAAACCCCAAATCCACTGGGCAAAGCAGAGGAAGGACAGCAGATGATGCTTGTGGCCACTGCTCAAAGTGAATTTGCTCCTGAAGGTTGGACTTCACAGCAAGAGACATCAGATTCTTAAGCCAAATTGCTTTCCTTTTGTATTTTCTTGGTTTAATTTACCCCTTTAATTTTTAAACCAAAGTTTCTTCTGAAAAAATTCCAGGCTTGTCTTCGCTGAATAAAGGGGCAAAGGGACTTAACCTCAGCCAGGCCAGTTGCAGGGGTCAGATTGCCCAGAGGGCAGGCATGCGGGCGGGGACAGGAGCTTTGCCAAGGCCAGAGCCCCCACGTGAGCCAAGGAAGTGGGAAAGGCAATGCCAACATTCATAGGAGGTACTGAGATTTTACAAAACGTCTTTCACAACCATTATCTTTGAGCTTCCCCCTCCCTCTGTGGGGTATGCCATGTAGGTGTTAGAATCAGTGTTTTCTAGTTAAGAGAAATTAAGCAATTTATGCAAGAGTATTCAACTAAGAAGGGGCAAGGTCAGGATTTGAGCCCAGATCTTCCAAATTCAATCTATGATGAAGCCAAAGATAGCTGTGTGTATTGATTTGCTGTTTTTTTTAAGGCTCCATGTGTGTTAGACTGGAAGCACTTTCCATATTCTCTTACCTAAGGGCACCTGGGAGACTCTGTCGGTAAGCATTTGGCTTAGGTCATGATCCCAGGGTGCTGGGATGGAGCCCCACATGGGGCTCCCTGCTCAGTGGAGAATCTGCTTCTCTCTCTCCCTCTGCCTAGCACTTCCTCTACCTGCCACTCCCCCTGCTTGTGCGCATGCTGCCAAATAAACAAAATCTTTTAAAAAATTCTTTTAGCCCTCACCTGTTCTGACCTGAGCTGGGTCTGAAGGGCAAGGTGGTTGGAGGGACCGAGATGGGCAGTAGTCTGCAAGGAGTGCCCACCATAAGCAAAGGCTCAAAAGCAGGCATCACCTGGGCTTGTTCATTTCATGCTTGCGACCCACTGTCCATGGGGCTCTGGTCCAGTCAGGAGAGGGCCCTGTGACCTCTCACCAGCACATGCTTCTCTCCTATGGAAAAGGGACATGAATTGGGCTCTGGAGAAGCTCTGGCAGCAGCAGCTGGAAGGGGCCCTCAGCCGGTCGCTACCCATGAGGTCGCTTCTCTGCAGGTAGAGGCCCTGCCAGGGTGAGTTGGTATGTCACGGAGGCTCTCAACTTCCCAGCCAAGTGATGGGCCTGGTTCCCATACCTCGGCTTTGAAGTTTAATGGTGCTCCTGGCAGCACACAGGGCCTAGCCAACTCCAACCCTTCAGGGTCTCTTCTTCCCGAGGGGCCTGGAGCTGGGGCAAGTCTCTAAGGTGCTTCCCCCAGCTCATCTAGGTGGATGGAGGGGTACCTCCTGCCCTGAAGAGAGGCGTGGAAAGTGTAAGCTCTGACCTGGAAGGGCAGTGGAAGCCTCAGGAGGCACAGAACAGTGGGACCCGATGGAGAAGCCCTACCAGACTGGCTTCCTGGAGCCCCAGAAGTCAGAGGGCCTCACAATCTGTCTCTGATTTGGAAGATGAGCCAAACACTAGCACTTTCTTACCAGCATCCTGTGGGTTTGACTGTCCTGCCCCCAAACTCTACCTCCTTTGAGCTCATATGAGATAAAGTGTCAGGGCCAACTTAACACCTAGACTCGTCACTGGACATGCAACCTTGGCCAAGTTACTTCTGTGCCTCAGTTTTTCATCTGAAACATGGAAATAATTTGTCCGTACCTTATAGATTGATGTGAAGATTAAATGAGTTAACACAGGCAGTACCTTCAGCAGGGCATGGCACAGTATTAGATGCTGGCTATTACTAATCTAAGAGTTCGAGATTACTCCCTAAGACTCCCCAGTATTTTCCCTTGGGGAGTTTCTGTCACTTAAAATGGAGTGACGGGGCTCCTGGGTGGCTCAGTCGGTTAAGTGTCCAACTCTTGGTTCTGGCTCAGATCATGATCTCAGGGTCTTGGGATTGATCTCCTGGTCAGGCTCTGCACTCAGCAGGGAGTCTTCTTGGGATTCTCTCTCTCTCCCTCTCCCTCTGCCCTTCTCCCATACTTTCCCTTTCTCTTTCTCCCTTTAATAAATAAATGAATCTTAAAGATAGATAGATAGATAGATAGATAGATAGATAGATAGATAGATAGATAGATAGATAGGACTGACATTTCAGGGCAGGCCCTAGAGAAAGTTTAAATTCGTCCCAGTGAGATGTTTGAGGCTGCCATGACTAACTGCTAGCACCGGCTGGTTTCTTCTCTCCTGCCACCTCTAGTCCTGGGCTTGGTTCACAGCTCTGCTTCAGCCTCCAGGCAGCTGCTAGCTGGAGAAGAATGTTTACTACCTCATTAGCACTTCTCAACTGTTCATTGTGGACATTAATGACTTTGGTTTCTCCCTCTGGAGTGACTCTGAGCTGCCTTTGAAAAGCAGGACATGTGATGGCCCAAAGACATCCCCAGCTGGTCCCAATTCCCTCCCTCAGTTGCTCCCTTGACCCAGAGAGTGAAACAACTTACTGGTTAGATTTTGGGGATATACATGCACATTGAAAAAAAAGAAAAAGAAGAAAAAGGTCAGACCCTTAATCCTTCTGCAGCACCTGAAACAAAATCTTTCAGCAATTTTCCCCAAAACCTTCCACTTCCTCTTATTCCCCATCCCACACCTGCAGACCTGCCCCTCGCCCTCGCCCTCGCGGTTTGGTACAGGAATCAGGGAGAAGGCAGGGGCCCAAATCTGAAGCAGATGTTTGGGACGATGAGTGAGGTTGGGGTGGAGACAATAGGAAGGATGTGGACCTTGCTAGAACTGCTTGTTGCTCTGACCTGCTGCCAAGGCTGAGAAAAATAGAGGGACTGTTCCCGGTTAAATACCCAGCTTTTACTTGTGCCAAACTTTCCTGGGCCTCAATCCTCAGAGTTTCTGGCTCCACTTCCAAAGTTCTCCCTATCCTTGTGCCAACCACTATCTTGGCCCCTTTTTCCCACCACGCCAAGCCCCTGAGCCCAGTCTGCGCCCCAAAAGCAAGACTAGAGTTGTGCTTTTTAAATCCCTGTATAGCTAACCCACAATGGCATTTTTGGAACCAAAACTCCAGATATGGCCTGACAAAAGTTTTAAAGCACTGCTTCCGGGTATGAGAGGCTGTCTGGAAGACATAACTTGGATGCCAAAACAATACAATTTTCAAGGTGTACGGGGATCAGAAGTCACAATGGTTGAAACCAGAACCACTGTGAAGTAGGGAGATGCATGCATGGCTGCTGCACCCACACCCACCTCCAGACCTCCCACCCACCTCCAGAGCCTGTCAGGATCCAACATGTCTCCCTTGATGAGGATAGCAAGTGCCAGATCTATAGAATACCCAAGTTTTAATTCTGTTGCTTTGAGTATTTGAGGAGACACAGGCTGCCATCATCATAAAGTATCAGAGGAGAAATCCCCCCAGGACAAGACTGAAGGTTTTCCTAAAGGCAATGTGGCCTGACTCAAGGGCCACCTAGCACTGATCCAGATCAGAAGCTTGGGGAATCAATGCTACGATTTGTCCAAACCCCAGAGAATAGGCATTAGCTATAGCACACTACAAAGAAATGAGGAAGGACTTCAATTTCCTGGGTGTGATTAACATCAAGGGAAATTGGAGTGAAGCTCAGTGTTTCCACCCATCATGGTCTCAACCAACCAATTTCAGGGCTGTTCATGAAGTTGATTTGCCTCTTCACGCCTCTAGACTCATTGGAAATGGAATTATTTTCTCTGCCACCTCTGTACAGACCCTTCTGATGGCTGCTAGTGTTGGAGATACCTCCCTCTCCCCATCCACTCAAGATTTTAATTTTATTCACTGAGCTGTAGGCTACTGGCCAGTCCTCCCACTGCCAAAGTCAACACTTCAGGTCTGCTTTGTCTGGAAGAGGAGGTTAAGGGGAGAGTGGGTCCTGAGATCACAAGAGTTCTCTTTCCCAGCCTTTCCTAGGACCTGCTCATGTGATTTATGGGACAATGGGCCTATTTATGGGACAATGGGGGTCTCCTGGTTTGGAATCCATCTTTGCAAATGTTCTTGCTTCTCTGCAAATCAACAGGGAACACAAATTCTGTCTTGTTGTATATGTGTGAGGAGCTAGACAAATTTCACTTGCAGCCATTATTCCTACACTATGGAAAATCTCCAAATGTATAGAAGTGTTCTCCCCACCCAAACCAAACTAAAATGAGAGAAACTATAGGGAAGGCTGGTGATGGGTTTGGGTGTGCAAGCCTTGGGGGAAGGAAATGACAGAAACTGGATTATTTATATATCTGTCTCCCCAAACAAGACTGTGAGCTGCTCAGAGGCAGGGAACACATTCTGTCTCGTGTGTCCCTAGCTCAGTGTACAATGCCTGGTACAGAGGAAAAGTGCTAACATGCAGAGCTGCAAAGAAGGACAGGGAAAAGGGAGGACACTAACCCAGTGATGGAACAGAAACATCAGATTTTGGTGTTTGGTTATTTGGAGGCGGTTGCAGACGTATATTTACAGGAAGTGAAATGACAACTTGGGGCAGGATCAGATCTAGAACTTATGAGATCTAGCACAAAATGATGACATGCACAGCATCTTCCTCTTACACAATTAACATTTTGTTTTCAACGGAACATGAAAACCATCAAAGGCTCTCGAGCTGGCTTGCAAATACTCTGATATCCCTGACTCTGCTAATAGGCAAACAGAGGAATGTCCTGGCAATTCCTTCTGAGTGGGAGTTCTGAGGAGAGAGGGAACATTGCTGGCCTGTAGGAGGATGGGAAGATTCCGAAAGATTCCTTCATGTGCAAAACCCATACTGCAGGTGAAGTGGGGGGTTGTAGAAATGGTGACTTCATCACAGACAGGACCAGGACCCTCACCGTAGGGAAGATGCTATGTTGCTAGTTTCAACAGAATGAGTCTTGTGTGAGGGGGTAGGTCTCCCTTTAACTGGCATTCTCGAAAATGTCTGCTTCCTTAGTGAGATAACCACCAGGAATTTGGCCTTTACCAAACGGTGCTGTTTCATGTAAGGAAAGTCTAGAAACAAAAGATTTATTTAAATGAGGCTTTTTCTGCAGACTTAGTTACCAGAGATAAGCATCAGGGTATTGTGTGGCTTGTCTGACCTCATTCTAATGATTTCATTTGCGTGCGACCTGCAGACTTTCTACCTAAGTGCGGATATTAAAATTTCAAGATTTTTTTTCCCCCCTCAGTTATTTGTATTCTTGATGCAGGTTCATTTAAACTTGGAAGTCATCTCACTCAAGCCATTAGTTGTTATTCTGTGGAGCTTTAAAGCCACTAGCAATAGTTACATTTCTTTCCTTTTTTGAAAGTAGGCACCAGGCCCAACATGGGGCTTGAACTCATGACCCTGAAATCAAGAGTCCCATGCTCTACACACTGAGCCATCTAGGCACCCCCACCACTCCCCCCTGCCAATCGTTGTATTTCTTACAATAGGGCTTTTTCCCTTCTGTAAATCCCAAATCCTCAAGTGACTGACAGGTATAAAACAGAGGTATAAAATGTTCATCTGTCAATGGTGTCATCAAACAAATGTAAGGCAGAGTCAGTGTGCACTGGTGGCCCAGTACCTGGTGTGTTCCTTAGTCTAAAGCTAACCTGTCTGAGACAAGCCAGCAATGTGACAACAGTTTGGGCCTTGATGTAAAACAGACCCAAGTCAGAAATATTAGCCTGTTTCACAACTTTTGAGACAATTTAGTGCAGAATAATTTTCAATACTACACCTAGGTGATGCTTAAGACCCTTGAGAACCTGCTGCTGAACACCAAAGAGAATCATCATCATGTTAGACCAGCCCCCAAAACCTGTTCGGGGTACAAAAGCAAAGGATTTTGTATTCAATTTAGAACATCAGGGGAAAAGTCTTTGCAGAAGGACCTTGTCTTTGAATATAATTCATCACATTCAGCATCAAGAATCTGAACTAGATTCTCATGGTGCAACAAAGATCTCAGAATTCTCTTTAAACTAATTGTGATGTGTAGTAATTACTATGGAGAAATTGACCTTGCTTAGTATCTTATCAAGAGCTCACATGGGCTCTTATTTTCCCCTCCTCCATTGTGACTTTTAGGACAGATTGTTTGAAAAAGGAATTGGCGCAATGACGACCATAAAAGTCAGGAAAATAGTTACCTTGGGAGGGGTGGGGGGTGCTGTGGTGCTGTAATGTTTTATTTCTTGACTTGGATGGTAGTTACACGTGTGTTTTCTTTATAATTATTCATTAAATTGTACGTGCTGTGCTTGTTGACCTTTTTTTAAATCTATTGCATCTCAAAATCAAAGAAAAAAGGGAATTTATTTTTAAATAAAAGTATTACTTAGAGCTGTTCTATTATGCTTGAGGGTCTATATGAAGCCCAAGTAGAGGCAAGGAGCCTCTGGTTCACTAGAGAATCTCTACTGTGCTCCTATGAGAAGGTTGGCTGGGCAGAGGTCTGAGAGCTCTATCTGCAGTGGTTCAGAGGTAACAACTCATGAGAAGCTGATGTTAGTATCTATGTTGGTGTTAATTCAAGAACAATCCTACCACCATCTTGAATCTTAAGAATAATTTTATGATAAACTGCAATTAATGACGAATGTTCACAGGGATCCACTCAAAGCCATAAGAGCAGCAAGTGTAAAAGATGTAGGATTGTTAACCTAAAAATATGAAGTCAGAGGGAATTTTGTTTCTTTAAGGACATCTCCTATCACTGAGGAGCTTGAGGAGGTGGAAGTAGAGCAAATATACTCCAAAAGAGTGGTGTTCAAACTAAGATTCCAATTCACTAGGTCTGGGAGATGGGGCAAAAATGAGTAAAAACAATTCCAAGGTATTTTTTTGATTTTCCAGATTGGGAACCAAGGTGTAATGACACCATAATTACTTTTCTAACAAAACCCTGATACTTTTCCTTGTAGGCCCCAAATCAGAAGTCCGGTTTTCTCTCTCTGCCAAACTTACCTCTGGTTGGAAAAGAATTGGTACCACCTGCCACCCACACTTTTGAGAAGCTGTGTTTTTGTCTGCCATGCCCAGTACCCTTGGGAGGAGGAGGTGTAGAAATAAATGTGATTGTACGCAAACTAGAAGGCAATATACATTAGTTAACAGTGGTTACCTCTGGATGGCAAGCGAATTATTTCTCTTGGGCTCTTATTTCTAAATTTTCTATACTGAGTTTCCTATGTAGTAAAACAACAAATGAGCATTTAAAAGACAGATGAGAACAGATATCCTCAGCTCTTACAAACTGGTTTCTTCTTCATGAGCTGAGCATAAGCATTTGTCCTGCACCATGGGCCTGCCTGGCATGAACAGCATTCAGTGGAGGGTGAAACTGCAGGACCTGGGACGGCCAGGGCTCTGTAGGTACCTTCTACTCTGAGCTCATGACTCTTGAAGAAATTCCTGGGGAAATGTGAAAACATTTCTAAATCTTTCTTTTCTTCCTCCACCTCCAGTCTGAGCTCTGAATCGCCACTTACAGAAGTCACTTGCTCCTTAGTCCTTTTCAATATTTATTTATTTACTGTACAAAATATTTACACTATCACTGCAACTGTCTGGCCCCTTTGCCTGGCCTGATGGATTTGCAGCAGGGCTTGGTCTCTAGAAAACACGCTGATGCTCTCCTTAGTGTTCACTTGGTGCTTGGTCTCCTTCAAAGACACTAAAAGGCCAGGCTAAAGCTTGGCTGGCCCCAAGTACCTGGGCCACAGGAGCATAAATAAAATTAAACTGGCTGAAGTAAGAAACGTGAAATTAACAACTGCCAGAGAAGTAACAGATATTCTTTCTTCTCTCTGAGGAGTTGTACCTTTTCCCCATACTGGGAAGTACCAAAGCAGGATTAGAAAAAAAAGGTAAAAGAAAAGGCCAAACAGAGCAAAGATACTTTGGAACAGACTTAGGAGACAGAGTGCAGTGGAGGAATAGAAAACCACAACAGTACCAAAGGGTTTTGTTAAACAGAGACCCTGGGGCTAAGGACCAACCACGGGGCTGCAGACTGCCACGGCACCCAGGATGCTCTGAAAAGTGCTCCGACTAGAGCTGAAAAGGACAGATCTAGCCAAGAAAATCAAATCGAGCTCCAGCATCAGTCTCTGGAGGGCTGCTGGAGAGGAGAATGCAGAATCCAGAAGAGGAACAACTGCCAAAGAAAGCAGAACCAGCCCACGTGCCCCTAGCTGGAAACCCCTCTCTAGGCCCAAGGGGCATTGTCATGTTTCCCAGGGTGATGACGAAACTTGCCTGTAGATGTCCCATGGGAAAACACGGGGGCAAGCAGCAGCACCTTGTCCTGGTCCCTGAGGAGAGCAGTGACCATGTGGCATGGAGGACCCTGGCTCAGGTGTTGAGGCCCTGATGCTGGATCCTGGCCCCCAAGAATGAGTGAGGTCAGCACCCATGCCAAGAAGGACAAATGACGACTGCAAAGGGGTGAGGTCAGGCAGCAACTCGGGCAGCTCAGGAGGGCTTGTTCCTCATGGTCCCTGGGAACGGGAGGGCTCAGACATGCTTCCAGGAGGCCGAGGCATTGCCACAAGTGCTGCCTCATCTCTGGACTCTGTGGACTTGCTGGTTTTGGCAGTAAAGATGGCTTGTAATATTCTCAGAGTTGAATGCCCCGTTGAGAATGGTAGCTCGCAGCAAAGCCTTCTTAAAAAAACAGAAATGTGGAAAGTTGATGAGATTCTGAGTCTTGAAAATGTCTGCATTCAAATTGTAATGAAAAAGGATGGTGGGATTTTCCAAAAGACAGATGCAGGTTCTCTTCAATCTCCATACAATAGTGAAGCTACTAACTGTCTTCCCTTCACAGGGACTCTTTGCTGGCAACTTACAGAGTAAAGGAAGTCATGGACAGGTGGGTATTTATTGTCTGACACAGCTTCTCTACATACATTCTCAGGGCCCTGACCCCGTGGACCTGTGATTAAGCACTTCAACCACTGGTCCCTTTTCCCTTGCCACAGTGCTGCTGCCAGAGAATAGCAAGCAAAGAATCAGGGATCGTTAGCATGCTATTCTTACCGTCCAAATCCCCTGCTATTAAATTTTCTTCTGTAGAAAGCTGAAGAATCCCTACCTCTCAGCAGACTGCGTAAGTTGGAGTTAAGTGGCCAGGACCAGCCACACCTGAGCATACAGAACAAACCCAGGAAAAACATCAGTAGTCTTCAAGCCAGCCAGATGCCTACACATGCTCCTTGCCCTAGAGGAAAATCATTTTCAGCACTGGAAGCTATAGCCCAGTTATCTTTCACATTCTTGGGTCTGTTTTTCTCACTGGCTCAAATTCAAGAAAAAAGCTTAGAGTTTTTATGGATTAATGATCATTTCCAGAAATGCCTTCAGGGAAAACGCTCCTTTTCCAGTTTTGACACCACAAGAAAAGGTCCTTTTGTGCCATCAGTCTCCATTAGAGGTAGTCTGGCACCATGGCCTGAGCCTGCTATGGTGCAGGAGGACAAAACTGAAGACTGCTCATGTAGGCCACTTCCTATCTGTGCTCCTCCTGACTCCTGGTGAGAAGAGGCGATTGCCCCGCATACAGGAAGGACTCATGTACCTGTAGGGCAAGTAGCAAGGGCTGCAGAGGGGACCTCTCAAGGGCATCAGCATAGGAAGTTGAGCAAGGCCACCCCAGCCTTCTAAGAAAGTCGGGCCCTTTTGCAATCTCCCTTAGCTATTGAAGCAGCTCCTGCTCCTGAGATCTTCTGAAAACCAGGTGAAGTGAAGCAACGTGGTCCTCTCCTCATGAATGAGCAGTACAGATTCCATACCATGCCAAAGTGGCCTGTGGGGGAGATGTGCCAGAGGCAGCGAGGGAACGACCCAGCTCATAGGTGACCCAATACTTCAGACACTGGGGTGCATGCAGCAGCTTCTGGCTGATGGTTATGTGTGTGTTAGGGTCGGTGGTTGTCACGGTGTTATGTGCACCCAGGTGTTCCAGGAAGCACGAGGGCCAGGTGGGTGGCAGGAGTGGTCAGAGCATGCCAAAGCCCTCGCAGCCCTCACTGATGGCCAGCTGCAGCATCCGGTGCACCTCTTCATACGAGTCATATGTGGGGAGGCACAGCTGGTTAAAACTGGAAGGGCAAGGAGAGAAGTGATTCACTCAACCACCAGAAACACTGGCCAGGGCTGGGGGACCTTCCCCAGTCAGAGTGTGCCCTAAACAGTCTGGTACCTACCATGTGTGTGCAGTTGGGAGCGTGCTGTGGGTAGGAGCGGCAATAATCTGGAATGAGGGGCAGAGGGCGGCAAAACCTCCGGGTGGTAGCTGAGAGGAGCCTGTTGTGAACTGGAGTAGCCGAGCCAACTCCTCCTGGGTCAGGCTGGAAACCACAGTCCAGAACCACCTCATAACCTGGCAGGGAGAGCACAAGGTGGGGTCACACTCAGGGTACAGCCTAGGACTTGACCATGGGAAAAGAAGAGGATACCCTGCAGTGGGAAACAAGGGTAGCAATGGGGAGAGTCAATAACTTCTTCAGGAATTTATACGATCAAATCATCAGCAGGGCAGTCTCTGGTTGGCTAGTGCTATTTCTTTGCCTTGCCAATGTACCATTCCCATGGCAACTGGCTCCACAGCCCTTAGGGACCAGGGGTCCCTTTGGCTTAGACAACCACCTGTCTTTCCCTTGCATACCATTTTCCCCCCACTTGACCTATCTGCCTCTCTGACTCCTCAGCATTTCTCTTCTGAAAGGTTTTCCTTGCGACACGGCACAGATCCAATGAAAAGAAGTTTGGCCCACTTACCTTTTCTCTGAAATGCCAGGAGCCGCCAACAACCACTGCATGGGCTTTGAAGTCAGATACACTGATGTCCCCAGTCCCACACATCAGCAGCTGGAGAAGACAGTTCAGGTGTTACTAGGACAGTTGGAGGACACACACTCAATATAAGGTCAAAATTGCCTGTGTTAACATGCAGAATATGGAATAAAGGAAGGACCAAGAAAAAGACCATGAGGTAAGATCATAATGCCAGAACTCTGCTTTAGGAAAATTATAATAGGCCAACAGTTTCTAACCAGTGTGGTAAAAAATCACACAGCTTTTAAAAAAAAATATATAGATGCCCGTGGCCTCACCCTAGACCCATTCAATCAAAATCTCCAGGAATGTGTTGGGAACTTGTGTATTTTGAAAAAGTCTCCTGTTACCGACACGTATCCCTAATTAAGAACTACTGCAGTGTAGTGGGGGCACCTGGGTGGCTCAGTGTGTTTAGTGTCTGACTCCTGATTTCAGTTCAGGTCATGACCTCAGGGTCATGAGACTGAGCACCGTGTCAGGCTCCATGCTCAGTGGGAAGTCTGCTTCTCTCCCTCTGCCTCTCCCTCTGCTCATGCACATGTGCTCTTTCTCTAAAATAAATATTTAAAAAAAAAAAGAAAAAAAAAAGGAACTACTGTTGTAGATTATTTTGAACTAAAACAAAAGGCAAAAAAAAAAAAAAAAAAAAGGAAAAAAGAAAACCAAGTATTTCCTGATTCTGCCCTGAACACAGCCTGGGAATACCAGGAAGGCAGGCCCCTTCTGCTGATGAAAACCCCCAGCTCCATTTTCAAATTTGTCAGATGGCCTTTCCTGTTTCTCAGGATCCATCCTTCTTTTGTGGACTGAACTTTTACCACCTTCCCTTCAGCCCTGCCTCTACTTGATCAGATAAATCAAAAAGTATACCAAAAAATGAGAACATTAATCATTATCAGAGGCCTGAACATTTTGCTGGTGTCCTAATTTGGTTTGGATCCTGCATGTGACTTAGTAGACTGCGAGTACTCCTTCAATAGCTATAAAGAATGGTATGTCCTCATCAAGAGACAAGAAAAATCCAAATTAAGCCTGAGGAGCTTTGGCTCCTTCAAAAAGAACCTGCTTAAGCTAATAAGTAAGAATGGGGCATGACCCTAAGAGACTGTGTCCTCCCCTTCCTACTCACTTTTGCAAACTGTTACAAATGTTATGCTTTCTGATAAAAAATGCACCAGTACCTATTCCTCAGCCCCAAAAAATAACAGCACTAGATGAGAGGTCTTTAGGAAACTGTAGGCCCCGAGATGGAGCATTCATTTTGTTTGAATTTCATGTCTCAAAGTATAAATGTGATGAAAATCACACACAACTTTGATTCTTGTTCTCGAGGCCAATTCAGTTAATATGAATAAACATTGCACAAGACCATGTGAAATTATTTTTTTCTCATTTTTGAAGAAGAATCTCTTCCTTACAGGAAAGAGTTTGCAAAAACACACTCTTCATAAAGGCTGTGGGAAATGGCCTTGTATGTTTCATTTGTGAGCAACAGATAAATGACCAACTTATTTTATTTTTTGCCCACAACTTTAATTTTTGATAATTATAGAATGGTATTCACCATTTTTTGGTTGTTACAGGATCTGTGATAAGAAGATATTAACTGTATAGTGTTGTAGCCCAACACTATACATGAAATATGTCACATCTTTTGGTTTGCCTCCTTCCCTGAAATGTAGTTCCATGAGGGCAGAGACTCTGTCCTATTCATTGCTAGCTCCCCAACTGCTTCAAACATCCATGTCTTACAGGAAATACTTAATAAATAGCCCCTGAATAAATAAATTCTACTATTCCCTTAAATCAACTTTAAATGTCATAGGATTTACAAGGTCTGTATACAATACTAATGTTCTTTACTATTCAACCAGTATCAATAATACTTGAATAAGCAACTATTAATTATTACTCTTCAAAAAGAATTAGTTATTTGGTTTCTAATTTTCACATTCTAATGTTTTGAAAGCAAGAGAAAGGGTCAATGCATGGAAGAGTGACAAAAGCGAAACCAATTCTTCCATAAAGGACTTTCCCACCACATCTCACAAGAGAAGATGTAACAACCTGGTTTCTATGAGCACATTCACAGACTCAAGAGTGGGGGTCTATAATTATAAGCACTTACCTCAAGTTCGTTTTCATCAAAAATAGCCAAGAGGTTCTCAGGGACCAACTCATTCAGGCCTGAAACAAAGTAGCCAAGTTAAAGCCACATCCACACCATGGATACAGAGGTTTTTATCTCAAGGCCAAGAGTAGACAGGTTCTTACCTTTTAGGAAGTGTTCCACCTCCTCTTTCACTTGACTGGCCAGCCGATATTGGGCCAATAAATTTAAATAGAAAATTTTATTTGCATTGGTGACTGGGGTTTGAGCTCCACCTGTCATGAGTTCTACAACCTGAAAGAAGCGGCAAAAGACAGATCGGGGAGGATATGGATGGGAGTTATCAGATGACACCTACCCAGTCCTGTGTTTACGTCTTGTAAACACAGCTAGCCATGAGTTTCTGCTGCATGTTCAACCTCTCAACACATCTAGTTGTATACAGTTACTAAGCTCCAGCAATCCTACCACTGTTGCCTATCCCACTGGCGACTAGGGTATCAGAGTGAGTCTTCTCTGATATGGTGATGTAATTGGAAGATATCATGGATCCTTGTTAGCAATATGCTAACGTCTCTATGATCCAAAATTAAGGCCCTAGTGACTTCTCTTAAACCCCTGAGCCTACTTATTTGAAAATGAGTAAGGCCAGACAAGTAATGAAGAAGTGTTTTTAGATTTCAGCAATTCTAGAATGGGAACAACTATTCCTTAATCTTCCCAATGTGTTCACAGAGGCCATGTGATTATCAGCACAACAGATTCAGTAATCATAATTTTTTAGTCCTTGCTATTTTACTTTCAACTGTATATTACTGCAACTTTACTGTCATAATTATTATCTAATACTACTTAACATAAACAACCAAATTTGCATCAGAAATGTTTTTGGCCAAAAAACAATTCTAATTTAAAAAAAAATTTTTAGTTAAATTAAATTAAAAAAAGAAATGTTTTGGCCACGAATTTTCTAGTAAGGAAGCTGAAAAATATACAGGCACAGTGTTAAAATATGAGTTACCTACATCACGACTCTGGAAATTGAGAAAGACACTACTGTCCCTCCCAAAGCTGCTTGTGCAGTGACACTTGATTATTACTCAGTTCTTTTTCTACTGGAAAGTAGGAATGGGTGGGATATATGAGTATATGTGTCTTTTGCTCCATCATACGGACCAAGATCATCAAGCTGTGGGATGCAAGGTCCTGATATGGTTGCCACTAGTCCCATGAGCTTATTTACATTTAATGAGAATAAAATAAAGTGGAAAATTCAGTTACTTGGTGAATAACTTGGCACATTTTGGGTGTTCAAAGACAGCACTGATAGAGAACATTTCCACCACTGCTGAAAGCTCTAGGAGGTAGCCCTACTCTAGAGGAGGCCGGAAACCATGGGACCCAGAGGCTTTGGTTCTCTTTCTCACCTTATCCAGTTGACCTGATTTGTTATATTTCTCTTCTGCAAAGACCAGCTCCATCTCACTCATGTCATTATTGAGGATGAAGCAAACTTTAGATTTGTAGAATTCTGGGTCATCTGTTTCAAAGTACTGGGAAGACAGAAAGATAGAACAGAACATGACTAATCTTACCCAGAAATGAAATCTGTAACTGTTTGGAACCACTTACCCCTTCACCCTTAAGAACAATGAGTTCAGAGCAGAGAGATTCCAGAATTAATGGCTAGGGGCCTTAGTTAAAAAATGTATACCTAAGACTTTACCTTGTAATGCATACGTAGTCCTATGATTTGAGCCAAGAAAGAGCGGGTGAAGCGAGCCCGGACCAATTGCTTATAGGCTCCTCCTAGAGAGGACTCATAGAGACACTTGCCCACCAGCCGCCCTGCAAACTCATACATTTTTAAGCGTAGATGAGCAGGGCGATTAGGGTTGGGATGTACCTGTCAAAGAGATTAAAAGGCTCTGGGTCATTTTTCTTCAAGCTTAGTTCTGGAAAGACCCTCCCCACCAACTCCATCCCAAGGGAACAAGAATTTCAGTGTTAGAATCAAAAAGTCATCTAAATGGTATTAGTTGTTTGGTAGCTACCATGAATAATTTAGAGTGACTGGAAGATAGAGGGCAAAGATGGACTTACAGTAAGTGGAAGAATCTTCCATTAAGTGTGTGGTCCCTGGCTGAGTATGGAAGTCAACCAGTGGATGATGTGCTGCCTTTCCCCTAAACCAGAACTTCTTTCAAACAAAGTCTACTTCTCTACTCCTGATACCTCTGCCTATTCAAAGATCTAGTACAGAATTCAATGCCTTAGGTACGTTTTGAGAAAATGGCTTAATCATTTATAACAATAATTAGAATAGCCATTGTACTATACACTTTTTAGTCAAATACTCATCTGTCTGCATTTTCTTACTTTACAGATGAAATAATAAAGGCAAAAAAGAGGGAGGCAATCTAATTTGGGTTCATATTGTAAATATCAAAGTTAAGAACAAGACATAGGTTGTCAAATTCCTAGGACACTTCTTTCATGATCTCAAACCCTTCTTACACTAACCACTATAACACAATTGGCATTTTTCCACCCACTCATGGAGAAGTCACAAACTCACTAATGCTTGGTTGTTGTCACTGAATCGAGTGAAGAGCTGATTGGTGGTATCAAACAGTGCTTTGCAGATTAGCTCAAACCATTCTCGGCGAGGTCCTCCCCAGTCCAGAGCTGAAAAGTATAATAAAAATAAAAAGTGGCTTGGGTGGCTCAGTGGGTTAAGCAGTTGACTCGATTTTGGCTCAGGTCATGATCTTAGGGTCATGAGATTGAGCCCTGAGATGGGCTCTGCACTCAGCAGGGAGTCTGCTTGGGATTTTCTCCCTCTCTCTCTGCCCCTCCCCCTGCTGGCACACTTGCACGCTCTTGCGCTCTCTAAATAAATAAATATTTTTTAAAAAGCAACTCTAGCTTACCACCTCTTATTGCTTGTGTCTGTCTATTCATCGTTCAACACGTTCCACCTTCCTTCCATTCCACTACATCAGTGTTTCCCCATTCCAACCCACCTAACTGGGCTTTTTTTTTTTAATTCTGTAGAATTAAAGGATTCAAGATATTCTATTCACTAAGTTAATGCCCCTTAGTATGGAAACAGGAGCTCAGATGTCCCAGGAAATGGACATTTCTTTTGTTCTATAAAGGTCACTTTTCCTTCTGGTCCACTCTTAGAACCTGCCCTCCCAGTCCCTTTGTCTGTGCTCTACAAGCTCCACCAAGCCACCTGCCTGTCAATATCACCTTTTCTGTTTTGACTCATGATTTCTTTTTCCTTTAGAAAAATAAGCTGGAACAGGGGCAGAGGTGGGAGTAGGGGGATATTTTTTTTATTTGCAGAGAGCAAGTAATGGGGGGGGGTGGGGAAGATTGTTAAAGAAAATGAACATGAACTTCAAAAACTGACCTTCTTCATCTTGGAAAACCACTTCAAAGTTCTTGCTCCAATCTGAGATTGAGAAATTCCGAGTGGCTTTCAGAGACTGAAAAGCAGTGAAGGGAAGGAAACTGTCAGGAGACTGCCTGGCGACTCTTGGGTGTTAAAGAAAAAAACACAAGAATATTGCCACTGTCCCTTTAACAATTAGTACTTGGAGGAGACGCAGTCCTCATAAATAAACTTTAACCATCTCATTTCATATGTAAAGTGCACATATATCCAGAAGAAATTTAAGATTTTAAAAAACAATCTAATTCATCTTTATACCATTGCTTTGTTGAGCAGTTGAAGCTTTTTTTTTTTATTTTTTTTTATTTTTATTTTTTTTTATTTATGATAGTCACAGAGAGAGAGAGAGGCAGAGACACAGGCAGAGGGAGAAGCAGGCTCCATGCACCGGAAGCCCGACGTGGGATTCGATCCCGGGTCCCCAGGATCGCGCCCTGGGCCAAAGGCAGGCGCCAAACCGCTGCGCCACCCAGGGATCCCGAAGCTTTTTTTTTTAATGCTCATTTTATTAATGAGAAAACTCTTGCATAAAGAAATAAAAGGACTCAAATTAGTAAGCTGTCAGCAAGAGAACCAAGGAGTCCTGGTTTTCAGTCAAGTACAGTGTCCACTGGAACTCTTTACCCACAAGGCTATGTTCAGACACAGAGAATGTGGCTGAGAAAAGAGGTTTCCAGTCACACCTACCAGAGCCAAACATCACAAACACTTTCTGGACAGGGACCAAACCTTCTCATTCTTGAGGAATGCAACAACTATGCCAGTGTCTGCGCAGTGGAGACAGACACACATCAGGTGTTCCTTTTCCCTCAGACCAGAGTGACAACAAAAATCATTTCCTCTTAACCCAACAAGAGCTCTTCTCTTTCAGGAATTCAAGAACAACAATGTTCTTCTGTACCAACTACTTCTACCTTCCCTACACAGAAGTTCTATGAGATGGTTCAGGAACTAGTTCAGTAAAGATTGTAAAGCCACGGTGTTCACTAGTCTCTCCCTTCAATAATAGGTCTTGAACAAATTTACCCCAAACTTAGTATAATTAAACACAGAGAAGAGCAGTCTTTAATAGATATGTTTAAAGAGAAGAGAAATTTGGGTTTCATAAAAAAGATGGCCTGCAGGACATAACCAAACACCAAAGGGGTTTCTAATTCCAAAACCCTGACAAGTGATGACAGAAATTAACCTTTACGCACCGATTCCAACAAGGTGTGTCTGCTGACTTTCAGGGTGACTTTGGAATGTGGTCTTTTCATATGTACCTGCCGAAGCTCTCGCTGGAAAAAGTTCACCTTGTCCTGAAAGGTCTCAGAGCCTCCTAAGGAGCAAGAAGATCCATCATGATGACAGCCTCATTCCAAGACATCTGTGTAGTCCACTCTGCACCTTCAGACACCCAGGTGGGTAGGGTCGCTGCTTTCTCAGAATCCCTGTTCAATCTTACCTATATTCTTATGGAGGGAGCGGATGAAAGTGGCTGCTAGAATGTTCCTCTCCTTACAGCTGAGCTCCACAGGCGGCTGAATGCCATCATCTACCACCAGGGTGAGGAGCTTATGAACAGGGTCAGGGCCAAGGTATGAAAACTAACAAAGAAAAAAAAAAAGGCATTAACCTTTAAAGCCCTCAAATCCAGCAAAAACTTTCCATATCCCTAACCTTCAGTATCAACCAATAAACAAGTTAAGCCTGTTCTAAGAGACTATCTCCTAGGAGCATATCACCTGTTTTTCATTTCAGTACTCTACAATCCAATCGTATTTTAAATTATTTGAGTCACCGAGACTGGCTTTAGTGACGATCACAGGCAACATTACAGACCTCCTAACATAAAATATAGGAAGGGTGAAGGCAGTAAAGACCTATCAAGCATATGGACTACCTGACGAGGTTGGACGGACTGGCTGGAGGAAAGCGACTCACCCTGAGATTCCAAAAGCTCAGAAAAGTTAGAAGAAATGTTTTTAATATATGAGAATGCTGGGACGCCTAGGTGGCTCAGCAGTTAAGTGTCTGCCTTTGGCCCAGAGCGTGATCCTGGAGACCGGGGATCGAGTCCCACGTCGGGCTCCGTGCATGGAGCTTCTCCTTCTGTCTGTGTCTCTGCCCCTCTCTGTGTCTCTCATGAATAAATAAATAAAATCTTAAAAAAAAAGAGAGAGAGAGAGAGAATGCTAATTCTAAAAGAGCAAGCTTCAGCACACTGGGAAACCAAGCTGGAGCCAGAAATGCCAAGACTCTCTCCATTAACTTAGTCTCGGGGGCAAAAGATAACTGTGGAAGAATTCTGACTTGCTACTAATTCCTGTTTCTGCAGGTATGTGTCCTTCTAGAAATTCTATATTCTCTATGCCATGCTGTGGGGGGAAAATGACCCTTTCTGTCCGTATTTGGCAATGAACCCTGTCACAGTAAGAACTTCCAGAAACACCAATGGCCGTTTGAGGAAAAAAGAAAAGGTAGAAACATCCCAGGGTTGGAGTCTGCTTAGCACAAACCAGATGGAAGGTTCAACTTACTTTTGTTCCTGGGCACACTCGGAAGGTATAAAGGCGCCAGGGAATGATTTTCAGGTAAAATTCCTTCACTGAGAATTGCTAGAGGACCAACACACAGAAAAGGAAGTGAATGATAAAATAAAAAGAGTCTATGTGGGTACTGTACTGAAAAAAACAGAGTTCCTAACCTCCATTTCTCATTACCTTTTCCCTCTAGGGATGAAGAGGATAATTCTGTATTACTAACATCAAATCGATAACATCTATTTTATCTTAAAATAGCTTAAAGATATTACTCTGACAATGCAATTTTGCAGAGGCATTTGATAATCTTGACACTCAAGTCTTACTACCATTTTTAAATGCCTGAGATCAGGTTTGCACTTTATGAGCAAACATTTCACCTAGAAGCAATCAAAATCTCCTCCTGCTCAGCTGGGTGCTGCTCAAACTTCCTCAATGGATACGGGATACCAATGACCTACACCCACTGCTCTATCTCTATTAGGATGGTACCAAGGATCTGCCACAGGAGGGCAGGTGGGGGGGATGGGAGGGGGCAAAGGTGGTGGGATGGTTTCAAAGAAAAAAGTTCATAAAAATAGGTAAGCATACAGAAGGGTCTCTTTATACCATTATATTAAAAAAAGAAAAGGCAAAGCAATAACTTTAAATCTAAAAAAACTGTTACATAAATGTATAAATCATACTTTTCCTTGATTTTTAAAAAACTCTTCATGAAGAAATTTTCAAACACATGCTAAAGAAGAGAAAACAATATAATGACCCAACACCAGCTTTAAGTTATCAATTCATAGTCAATCTTGTTTCATCTCTACCTCACCTTGGCCCTCATTCCCATTCCCCTAGTCCAAAGTAGGCAGAAGGGCTAGATTTTTAAATGATAAACCACACATAGCAAAGTCTGAAGTAGAACAAAATTACAACTGTTTGGTTATGAGATTAAAGGGATGTGATGGGATGTTTGAAGAGCTTATTTTCCTGTGATCTGAATTAATAAGCAAAATACAAATATTAAAAAGAAAATTCATAAAACAAAGTGCCTCTTAGCCCAGGGGCCTTGGGAAGTTCACCTCCTTGCCTCTGCCAAAATTTCTCTATTCCAATTCTTTTCGCCTGATACTGACATGCATTTATTGTGGTTTCATGAAGCACAGGATGAAAGATCAAACTCTTTCAAAAGAGCATAGGGCCAACAGTAATTTTTCTACCAGTGAAAAATTTTTAACGGTCAAAAGTAGCTTTCTTTAAAACTCTAAGAGCCATGCCTTGAAAAATCTTCCCAGGGGCAATCAAAGGCAGAATGCCTCTGGTGCTCTGAAGCACAAGGTACAAGGAATTGCTACACAGAATTTTCTTTTAGTCCAATCCAAACAGGTGCAACAAAAGAGAGGGAACCATCTTCTGATGCTCAATCTTAAGTAGCCTCTCTCAGTATTCCAGAAAGCCTACAAGTCAATGATTTTGCCCTGACCCTCACACTAATACTCTGAGCTTTTACTACCCCGTAATGGCCAATTATATGCAGATTCAGGCAGGGGGATTTTGAGATAAGAATGGGAGAGCCAAGGGCATCTGGGTGGCTCAGTCAGTAAGCGTCTAGCCAAAGGCTCAGGTCATGCTCCCGGGGTCCTGGAATTAAGCCCCACATCAGTCTCCCTGTTCAGTGGGGAGCCTACTCCTCCCTCTCCCTGTGTGTCTCCCCCTGCTCACACCCTCTCTCTCACTCTAATAAATAAATAAAATTTGAAAAATAAAGAGAGAGAGAGAATGGGCGGTCCAACCTTTGGTGACACGTAGCAGTACACCTTCTTGGGTTTCTTCACCTTCTCAGGGGTCTGGCACTCAGAGGGTGAGTCTTCATCTTCCTCCTCCAGGGCTGTGGAAGGCCGGCGCTGGGAGGAGCTCATGTGCATGGGCGGGAGGTGCCAAGGTGTGCTGGTACAGTTGGTGGCATTATAAAGATAAGCCTCAAAGTAAATGCTCACTCCTGAGGTGGACACATTGCGTTCAACGATATTCTTCTCGTTCTCTGAAGTATAACAAGGAATAAGGTTTTAGAGTCAGAGACAGGGGACAAGAGAAATGACCTATCACTAGACCTTCAGTCTGTAGGACTCTAAAAGCCAGTTCTGGCTCAAATAGCAAATGTTTGTGAGGCTGGTCAGAAGGGTGCAGACACACAAGGAATAAGTGGCCTAGGAATGGAACTAAATCACAACTTTTCTTTCAACTCACCACTTAGGACAATAATGTCAAATTCACCATTATTGATTGGCTGATTTTGGTATGAAATGCAGGCATGGAAGCAGCCACGAGAATGCAGGGTGAGTCGCAAGAACACCTGGCAGGTCTGCCTGTTGGATGTCACTGACTTCTCGAATGAGACACCGCTGCTCTCTTCTTCTTGAGGGCCGAGCTATAGGAGGAAGACAGAGAGCATCACTGAACATTTATGATTTTCTCTACTGCAGGGCAATTTACTCTTTACATAGAATTTTCTTATGGACAAGCTTGTCCAAGTCTCATAATTACTAATGAGGTGGGCACAGCCAGACAAGGACGGGCAGACAGCACAGAAGTCAGGGTGGCGATGCAAGGAAGTGGATCAGAGAGGATGAGAATAACAGAAAAAGGTGGAGGAAAGGAAACTGCTCACCTCGTGGATGGACAAACTGTAATTGTGCTCGTCTCTCAAAGAAGCGGAATTGTTGGTAGGGTTGTCATACTCATCTCGGGGCACTATCTGAAGGGTGTGTGGCTGTCCACAGGTCAACACAAGAGTAGAAAAATGGCACACTATTTTGGTCTTGGAAGGAACCACCATTCCTGGAATAGACAATGGAATCTCATCCTTAGGGGGGGGGGGGCTTTTCAGAGCATGAAGATCTCTTCAATCAGTGAGTCCCAGAGAGCTGGGTCCCACTAAATTCCTAGGGATAAGTGCCACCACTAAGAGGATGAGGAAAAAAAAGAAAAAGAGATTAATTCAAACGAACCAGGGGGCTCATTTTCACAAATTTCTAACCATTGCTGCACTAAACAAAATGAGAAAACTCACAGGAAACAGAACTGAGAGTTACGTAGTGCCTACAGTACCACTGGGAACCTACAAGCGAGGCAGGCCTCAGAAATAAGTGCTAAACAACCATCAAACGAAAAGCCCTGAAACACTTAGCTGTAAATCTAAGGACACACACACAAGACTTCTATGTTGAAAACTACAAAATGCACATGAAAGAAATAAATGAAGAGGCCAGTATGAAGTCAAAGGTTACCATGTTTACGAACTAGAAGATTCAACACAGTAGAGGAGTCAATCCTCCCCAAGTAATACACAGGTTTAATGCCATTCTTATCAAAATCTCAGGAAGAGTCTTTGTAGCTACAGAAAATACTGTTCTAAAATTTGTATGGAAAGAGAAAGGATCTAGAGTAGCAGAAAACAATCCTGAAAAAGAGTAAAGCGAGAAGAGTCAGTTTACCCAATTGCAGGATTTACCATACTGGCTACAGTAATCTGGATTCCGTAGTACTGATGGAGGGACAGACCCACAGATCAATGGAACAGAACAGAGGACCTAGAAATAGACTCCTACAAATATGACTAACCAATCTTTAACAAAGGTACAAAAAAAGGGCAATGTAATAGGGGAAAGGGCAATGTCTTTTCAAGAAACTGTGCTGGAACAACTAGACACCGATAAGCAAATAAATAAGAAAATAAAAATTCAAAAATCTTGACACAGTATACAAAAATTAACTAAAAATGGATCATGGCACATGAGATGAGCGCGCTGGATGTTATACTCTATGTTGGCAAATTGAATTTAAATTAAAAAAAGAAAAGAGGGATCCCTGGGTGGTGCAGCGGTTTAGCGCCTGCCTTTGGCCCAGGGCGCGATCCTGGAGGCCCAGGATCGAATCTCACGTCGGGCTCCCGGTGCATGGAGCCTGCTTCTCCCTCTGCCTATGTCTCTGCCTCTCTCTCTCTTTCTGTGTGTGACTATCATAAATAAATAAAAATAAAAAAAAAATAATATTAAAAAAAGAAAAGAAAAAATATTTTTGGCAACTTGGTCTTTGCCTAGTTTAAAACAAACAAAATGGATCATGGCCTTATATATAAAATGTAAAACTTCTAGGGAAAAAAGCGTAGGAGAAAATCTTTGGGATCTACACTAGTCAGAGTTCTCAGATACCTAAAGCGTGAATCCTTAAAAGAAAAATTAATAAACTGACTTCATCAGAATTAAAAACTTTTGCTTTGTGAAAGACTATGCAAAGTGGATAAAAAGAAAAGCTAAAGATTGATAGAACATATTGCAAACTACATATGTAACGGAGGACAAGTATGTAGAATATATGAAGAATTCTCAATATTTAAAAAAATCCAATTAGGAAATGGGCAGAAGACGTTTCACCAAAGAGCATATACAAATGGCAAATAAGCACAGGAAAAGATGTTCAGCATCATTAACCATTAGGGAAATGCAGATTAAAACTACCCACCCTTAACAGAATGGCTAAAATAAAAAACAGAGACAATATCAAATGTTGGCAAGAATGTGAAGAAACTGGATCATTCGTGCATTGCTGGTAGGAATGTAAAATGCCACAGGCACTCCAGAAAAGAGTTTGGCAGTTTCTTAAAAATACTAAGTGTATAACTACCATAAGACCCAGTAGTTACATTCCTGGGCATTTGTAACAAAGTAATGACAACTCATGTTTACACAAAAACCTGTTCATGAATTCTCACAGGTTTATTCATAACAGCCCCAAACTGAAAACAATCCAAGTGTCCTTCATCTGGTGAATGGTTAAACTATGGGACATTCACACTGTGGAATGAATGACACTCAGAAATAAAAAGAAACCAACTACTATACTCAACAACTTGGATAAATCTTTAGGTAATTATGCTGAGTGAAATAGAATTCCAATTATGTAACATTCTTGAAACGACAAAATTACAGAAATGGAGAAGGGATTAGTGGGCTGCCAGGGGTTAAGAAACAGGTGGGAGGAAAAATGGATGTGGCTAGAAAAAGGCAATATAAGGATCCCTGTGGTGATGGAAATGTGTTGACCTTGACTGTATCACTGTCAATTACCTGGCTGTGATATTGTACTTTAGTTTTGTAAGATCCTACTACCACTGGGGAAAATAGGGTCAATGGTACACCAGATCACTCTGTATTATTTCTTACAACTGCAGGAGAATCTATAATTATCTCAAAATGAAGAGTTTAATTTTAATTTAAACATAAAAGGGCTGGGTGCCTGGGTGGCTCAGTATATAATCTCGGGGTCCTGGGATCAAGTCCTGCATCGGGTTCCCTGCTCAGTGGGGAACCTGCTTCTCCCTCCCGCTCTGCTGCTCCCCCTGCTTGTGCTTTTTCTAATAAAAAAATAAAATCTTTACCAAAAAAAGGGGACTGATACATATTGTAAGGATATGACCTGTTATCCACTGGTGGCAAGGAGGTGGGGTGATGATAACTCCTGTGGAAAGGAGTCTGTGAGTGAGTCACTGAAGTAAAGGAGGAGGTACATGGAGAAGGAGATGGCTTGGGAACCACCCTGTCCACAGCCTTCCTCTGTAAGAAAAGAAAACTGAGGACCAGTCAAGCAAAGATACATAAATCTTAAGACCCCCTCTTCTTATGGTTTGACTCCAAAAGGTTCCCAAAATCCTCTCATTTCTGTGGATACCAACCTGGCCAGTACTTAATGACACCCTTAAAAGGAAGCCAAGGCAGGGCACACAGAGCAGATAGGATCTTTATACACTGAACAGATTTGCTGCAGAATTAGAAGTCAGAGATTGTACCTTTAGGCTTCAAAGTCAGTGAGCACCTATTATCTGGCATAAAGGAGATGAGTGGGGAAAAAAGTAGAGACCGAGTTCTCAATTCTTAGATACCAGCAGCTCGGGCAGACACTCTGCCATGAGAAGTAACACACATATGGGTGGCAAGGGTGGAATTAGGGTAAGGGGCTTTTACTTGAAAAGATTTCAAAAATCAGAAGAATTTGCCTTTCATCTATCCTGGCACCCTTACCCCTTAAGAAATCACTAGGCCGATGACCCAACAATTCTACTCATAGAGAAATAAAACTGTACATCCACATAAAAACTTGGACACAAGAATTCACAGCAGCCAAAAGCAAAAACAGCCCCAAATGTCCATCAGTTGATGAATGGATAAATAAAAGGTGGTATAGCCACACAATAGAATGTCATTTAGCAGTAAAAAGAAATGAAGTCCTGATTCATGCTATAGCATGAATAAACCTTAAAAGCACTATGCTAAGTCAAAGAGGTAGTCACAAAAGGTCATATATTTTATGATTACACTTATATAAAATGTCTGGAGTAGGCCAATCTACAGAATGAATAAAGGGTTACTTAGGGATGGGGAGGTTTGGGGGAAATGTGGAGTGACTGTGAACGGGTACAGGATTTCTTTTTGGGGTGACGAAAATGCTCTAAAACTGACTGTGGTGCTGGCTGTGCAACTCTGAGTTTTTAAAGCCGTGAAACTGTGTATTTTAACTGGGTGAATTATGTGGTGTGGGCATTAAATCTTAATAAAGGTGTATTGTTACAAAGCGAGGCAGAAAAATAAAGAAAGATAGGGATGGGGAAAGGGAGGCAAAAAAGAAGGAACATACCAGGCTGAAAAATCTTATAGTAGGGACTGTAGGCCACATTTAATCCACCAAGCTTCACTGAGATTTCGTAACGGCCTGCCCTGCGCACGGTGAAGGCCACTTTGACCACATTGGAACGGGGCTCCTGGAGGACCTCCTGGGTCACTGGAATCTCCACGGCCAGCTCAACGTGGGAGATGTGAATTCTCAGTCCCACAGGCCTATGTGCTGGGAAAGGCTGCCCGTTCTTGTAGAACAACTGCGGTGAGGAGATGAGGGGCCCATATTAGGGAACAGGAGGAGAAAACCATTTCCCACCTAACTCAAGGGAGTGTGGGGAGGGAGGAGGCGGCTGGCAGATCCCGGTACCCACTGGTTCTTCTACTCCTGCTCACAGACACGGAGAGAAACAGCACAGCTCAGAGAAAACATGAAATCATGAACAAGTTCTTAATTTGTTCACAAGACAGGGAAAAATGAACTGCTGAATCCATTCTGACTTGACATTTCTGAGCTGCAAATGCTGCCTCCTCTGTATACCCAGTCATTATTATTATATTATCACTGTTAATCCGAAATGTGAAGGTAAGTTAGTAGGCACCACTTGGCGCTGAGCAAGCTAACGCACCAGGCAGGGCTGGCAGAGGGTGCAGGGTGGGGTGGGGTGGGGTGGTTCAGGCCATCAGCCTAGTAGAATGCTGCAGTGAAGTCATGGGGGTTGGGAACAAACTGTTCTGTAAAGGGCCAAAGTAGATATTTTGGCTTTGTGGGTTATACACAGCTACTCAATTCAACTGTGGTTAACTACTCAAGTGTAAAAGCAGCCACAGGCAACACAGGAAGATGAATGGGTGTGTCTGTGTTCTAATAAAAGTGTATTTACAGACATAAGAGGTGGGCCTGATTTGGCCCCTCAGGCCATAGTTTGCCAACCCCCAATCTATCACAGCTATCCTTTTTGGTAATATTCTTTTCATTTGGAAAAAGCAACATTAAGCTTTATACATCTTCAGAGTTAAACACCCACTAAACCAAAATAATAGAGAAATTTGTGACCCTTCCAGATATTAACAATTGCCTGGGAATTGCCATATTAACAGGTCCTTGGGAATGGCTGAAAAACAAGGAAACACGTTTTTAACATTTCAGGCCAGCACTACCAACAGACTGAACAGGGCTCTGGAAAGCAAGTGATTCTAAAAACCCAGTGGGGGGCAGCCTGGGTGGCTTAGCAGTTTAGTGCCACCTTCAGCCCAAGGCCTGATCCTGGAGACCCGGAATCGAGTCCCACGTCAGGCTCCCTACATGGAGCCTGCTTCTCCCTCTGCCTGTGTCTCTGCCCAACCCTCCACCCACCCCCCCGCCCCATGTCTCTCATGAATAAATTAATAAAAATCTTGAAAGAAAGAAAGAAAGAAAGAAAGAAAGAAAGAAAGAAAGAAAGAAAGAAAGAAAGAAAGAAAGAAAGAAAGAAAGAAAACCCAATGGGTATGGAGACAGAAACATTCCCTTACATGCACTCGGAAGGCCATGCTGTGGCCCACCTCATAGGGGTCCTTCCAATCCCAGGAGACTTTGCAAGACCGGGGATCCAGGTAATTTCCCCGCACGTAGTCATAAATCGTCCGGTCCCCTCTGCGCTCACGGTCCTCATTCTGGAGGAAGCTGACTACTCGTGCGGCAAGCTCAAAGAGGAACTTAATTGTGAAGAAGAATGCAACCACAGACACTGTGATCCCACCTATGTAAACGAGAGAACACACATACCACCTGCCAGTTACACATTATAGCCTCTCATTGTAGAAAAGGCCAGTCATCTTTCAAAAATTAAGTCAGGATGAGAGAACAAGACTTCTGAAGAAACACTGTACTAGGGCGCCTGTGTGGCTTAGTCAGTTAAGCGTCTGCTTCCAGCTCAGGTCATGATCCCGGGGTTCTGGGATTGAGCCCCACATCTGGCTCCCTGCTCAGCAGGAAGTTGCTTCTCCCTCTCTCTCTCACTCTCCCTGCTTGTGCTCTCTCACTCCTTGTGTGAAATAAATAAATAAAATCTTTAAAAATAAAAAACACTGTACTGGGTCACTACTCTGTAGGTGAAGAGAAGAACTTCTAAGATATTATTTATTTATTTATTTATTTATTTATTTATTTATTTATTTATTTAGAGAGCACATGACAGCAGGGGGAGAGGCAGAGTGATAGAGAGAGAAAGAAAAAAAGAATCTCAGGCAGACTCTGCACTGAACATGGACCTCGACTCGGGGCTTGATCCCACAACCCTGAGATCATGATCTAAGCTGAAACCAAGAGCCAGATACTTAACTGACTGTACCACCCAGGTGCCTCGAAAAAAGGAACTTCTATACCAGGAGTCAAACAGGCCAAATCCCAACCACTGCCTGTTTTTATAAATAAAGTTTTATTAGACTACTGCCCCACCTATTCATTTACATATTGTCTAGCGCTGCTTTTGCCTTAAGCCAGAATTCAGTAGTTGTGACATAGCCTATATGTCTGGGAACCCAAAATATTTACTCTTTGGCCCTTTATGGAAAAGGTCTGCCAACCCTAGTTCTATACCATTGGCCTATTGAATGTGCAACCCCCAACTTCCTGCACGTGCTAGGCCCTCACAGGAGTCAGGGAAAAGAACGTCAATTCTATTCCCTCCATTTGAAAGTCTTCCCCTCTCTTGTCCACTTGGCAAAAGCCCTCCCCAATCCTCACCTGCGTGAGTAGTTCCCGCTCCTGGGCTCCCTCAAACTCTCACATGTTATAGCTTTTCTCCCCCTTCGTGTTACAAACTTCTTGAAGGCAGATTTTTACCTTATTCGACTTTGCCTCGGCAGGAAACAGTGTCTGGCACAGACCAGAATTACTCCATAAATATTTCCCAAATGAATGAATTCCACTGCCAGCTCTGTGAAGGTACATTCTGGCATGGGTAGAAATACTTCTTATTTTCAAGGGGAAAGGGATAGACTGGGAAGCAAAAAGGATGCAGCAACCCTAACAAAAAGCTAACAAAGAGAGCTTTTGCCATAACATACCAATAACGTAAAACATCAGGTCCCTTCAATGCCGACGGACAGCCGAGGATCACAGCTGCAGCTGCAAAAAAAAACTTGTTTAGTTTTTTCTCCAACTCTCCCTTACAGCCATCTCAGAGAGAGACAAAGAACATATGACTTGAATTGAGTGACTCAAGCCTTACTATCCTTGTCCTCTCTAGCCTGACAGGTACCCTATAACAAATGTCAGCAAAACAGTGACTGCATCACTCCTAAAGTCTTCCAATCTATGACCACCCTAGGAATACCACCAACAGCCACTTGCTTGCTTTAGTGCTCATTACAAAATGCAGTAAGATGGCTTTTATCTTCTTAGATCCAGGGCCCCAAGACAGTTTCCCTCCCCCATGCAAAGTAGTGCTAATTAACACAAGCAAAGAGGATAATGGAATCACTTTCCCCTTCTATTTGCCTTCTGGAAGTAATTCATCTGAGTAGAAATAGTTATATCAAATGGGGATTTTTAAAAGTATTATTATCATCATGTTGGCACTATGTAATTAAAGTAAACCACAAGGTCGTCCCAATAATAAGCAGTGGGCATGGAAGAGGTCATTTTTGCGGTTACCAATTAGACAACAGGTCTTATGGAAGATGAGCTTAGCAGAAGGGCCAAGGACAGGAACAAAAGGAGGAGACTGTATTTATCCTAAGTGATGCCTGTCAAGGTCAGAACAATTCAAACAGGGGCCAGAGTTTGAGGGGAAACTTTCACTGTTATTAAACTTTTTCCAGAATAAGACTTTAATTGCCGTTACTTGAACTTAAGGTATTACCAAGGAAAAATGCAATGTACATTGACATTGGTATCTTATCACTGAGTTTGACCTTAGTATAGTCTATAAGAGCTCTTCCCTCTACAATGCAGTGGAGTCATTCTTTTCAAGTCAATGTATATTAAGGTTATCAACATTAACTCAACCCAGTACCTTTTATCAGCAATAGAATATTACTCAGAGACAAGACAGCTGAAAGGCTATCTAGGCTCAGGTCTGGGAGGGACCAAAACAAGTCTTGTTCTGTTTTTTAAATAGGATATGCATTTATATCTAACTGTACTGGAAAACTTTAAGAGGAAGAATGAAAATGGCCATCAGTTCCTCTGACAGTAACAATATTCCCAATGGAATCCACAGACAGTAGACAAATCACTTTGGCAAGCAACCATACCACATTTCATAGAAATCTTTATTTAGACTGGCATCTAAAGTCCTACTAGAAAAGAGATCCACACAGGGAACATAACACAGTCCGTATATAGAGATTAGGCTGCTCCCAGGAGGGTGTATTATAAAGAGACAATATATAGACCCAAAAGTTGGGATCACAACTACTGAGCCTCTTTCCCAAACAAGTATCTCATCTCCTGGGACCGTATGCTGAAAGCTGTTTTCATCTCTCAAAAAAGCATCTGTCTGCACCTCACAGGATGCAGATGATACCGCTGACTTTGTAGAAACCAAATTGGCAGTTGAACTGTCTGAAGTCCTCCCTCAGTTGGATGCCATCCAATCTGATCCTGGATATGAAAATATGGTCCTTAGCAAAGTTATAACACTCAGCAGAAAATAAAGTGTATGTGGCTGATGTTAGAGGACTTAGAAGAACAAGAGCAATGCCAATTGTATGGCAAGTATCATGAGGGCCAAGAAAATTGCCATGTGCTATCTCTTGACAACTATAACATTTCCAGGGAGAGGCAGTGGATAAGCAGTGAGTCACAGGCCTGCAGACCAGTTCCAAGGCTGCAACTGCATGACCTGTCCAGGATTCAGAATTCTCAATGCTATAGAAAGAGTTGAGGTTTAGTCATTTCCACGGCACCTTATCCTTTAGTGTTGCACAACTTCAATATAACTCCCCATAGCCATCAGGACTCTAAAATCAAACAGTACAGCAAACAGCCTCAGTCCTCATGAAGCTAGCAGTAATGAGCTTGACCTTGCTGACTCCTTGTCCATTTTTTCCTCATTCACTTATTTCTCAGCCAAATTGTTACCACTGATCCAGAACACTTGAGATTTTTTCCAGTAGGTCAATTCTACATTTGCACTCCAATTCCCTTTATTATTTAAAACTGTGCATACCTGTCACCACTTTTTCCCAAACGACCCTCCTCTCTTCTCCTGGAAACCTCCTTGTGGTGAGGGAATTAGCTCTGTCGATTCATTGCCCCTTGATTGACCTTTATGAAGTATTCCACTTCTCTACAGTAGCTCTCAACAACCTCCCTGACAGCATCTACCCATCTCTCAACTGGTCTCATTTTGAACTTGCCTTCCTTCTACGTCTTCCTCCTGTCTTGTTCCTCTTGAAGGCTGTCACAAACCTTCCTATCTTTATCACTTAGATCACTTTTATTCGAGATTTCACTTCCATTCTGTAAGCACTTTCTGTCCTCTTCCTGACCCTGGTTAAGGCTCTCTCTGCTCGGTCTCCATTCTCTTCCCCACCCACAGTATTCCCCTTGGCTCCTTCTCCTGCAATACCTTGTTGCCATCCTGTGATCTACCTGACTCGCATCCTTTCCACCTGGACATCCAAGCTCTGAAACATCCTATCTCCATGCTTTGCAAAAGTCACTTCCTCTGCTTCCACTTACCACTCCCCTCTCATGTCTCTATGAAATCTCCTAACCCTAAAGTCTAGGGAAAACCCTGTATCCCGTCCCTGAAATCTTCCGAGCCTCAACTTAGAAATTCCATTCCTCCTCTGAATTTGCACATTACTCTATTATTTATCTTATGGCACTGATATTCTCTTTCATTTTAGCCCTGTGTTTATTTTCCATTTCAGAGTGGTAAATAACATGAGGCAAAGACTCATCTTTAAAATCTCCATGGCATCCAACAGAACTGCCTATAGTAGCTGCAATAAATATGAATAAGGTATCTGAATTATCAGATAGGGTCAAACGTTTGTTCTTTCCTTTGTCCAGAATGCCTTAAGGATCAGGGATTTTTCTTGATGGGACCTCCTTTCTGATACAGTTTTTAAAGACTTCGCTAAGTGGCAGTATATTCACTTGAACCACGGATTATAAACTCTTCAGACCACAAGTTACCAGTTTGCTTCAGTTCTACAAGTATGTACCAAATACCCACAACTACCCCATAGATTCTTATGCATGGCATGGTATCTGGCTTTATGATTCTATCTCCCTTATCTTGAGCTTTTATTTTTCCATAACAGCTTCTATAGTACCCCCCATTTTCTGCTGCTCACACTTCTGCTTCATAAAATTAGTTTGGAACTCTTCCCAAGACTAATTCAAGCGCAAAGAAGCAGTATGTAAAGCCTCTGCCATACTAATTCTTGCCATTCAGCTACCTGAGTATTTTGTTTTCAAGTTCATCTCTTTAGTATCTTGCTCTCATAAAACTCAGCAAACTGTGTGATACTCTAAGTTAGCAGAATAACAGTAGTAGTAGTAAAGTAATACTCCCCACCCTGATTGAGCCACTTATGATAGGCCAAACACTACACTGTTTATATGTGTTAGCCTAAGTAGTTGTCCCCATGACAACTTGGTAAAATAAACATTATTATTCTCATTTTACTGATTAAGAAACACACACACACACACAAGCTGAATTTGGAAAGTTAACCTGAACATCTTCCAGCTGGTTAAGTGACAGAGCTGAGACTCAAGTCTGCGCCTAACTCTGAAACCCAATGTTCTAAGCCTAACAACACTAAATCATGACAAAAAATGGAGTCATGGCAATAGTGAGGTGTTTGGGAAGAGGAGAAAGATTAAAAAAAAAAAAAAAAAAAAAACAGGTAAAAGAAAGTATGAAAAACATTACTTAATCTTACTGTGAGGAATCCCACCAGGAGATTAAAATTAGAAAAATAAATGCTTATGGCCCTTTTTAAAAATCTTGAAATAAAAATAAAGCATGACAAAGGAAAATGGAATGCAGTGCCAATTATCTAACGCAGAAATATCACTTGCTTACTAAAAGATCCCGGGCCAGTTGCTTAATACTACAGTCCTTTGGCTCACATTGCCTACAAAAGGTGGGGGAGAGGGAACACTTGAAAGCACCTGCCTCAAGGGAATGTCAGAAAATTGACTAACATACCTATTCTAAAATTCTTTGCTTTTTTTAGGAGCCTAAAGATTTGTGATTATAATGCCAAATATATTTTAACCCTGGCACTGGAGATGAGTGATGAAAAAGTCACTTCCTAGAAACAGAGAACTGATTTCTTCATTCTCAAAGGTGCTCTGGGTGGGGGGCAGAGGGAGTATTCTAACTGCAACTACGCACTTCAGCAGCGATTCCTTGCTGAAAAGGTTTAGATGCTGGCTACTGAGTCCGTGTTCTGTATCCCAATAACAAGTGAGTCTTAACTAGTCTATGGTCTTACCTTGAAACGAGGGCCCATGTTCTGGGAACGAAGGGGGGTACTTCTATTCACCAAAGCAGGCAACTTTTGGCACCATTCACCTCGTCCTCCAACCTCCACAGGAAAAAGAATCGCTGCAAGGTCAACGGAAAGTGTCTGTCCATTGGACATTCACTGAAGCTGTTATCACGGAAGCAGAGGGTCAATATTTCTGGAACGGACTGGATGAATTCCAGGATGGAGAAATTGAGCCCCAAAACTATTATCCTGGACTTCTCTCTAGTGCAGGGTGCAATCGACTGCCAAAGGATGCATCTGTCCTCTTGTCCCAGGATCCTACTCAACAGAGAAAAAAGTGTCAGTGGAAGAAGTTTTTATTTCTGAAAGAGAATCCCCAGAAAACATCAAAGAGGGGGTAGATAGGATGGGCAGAGGAAATTCTGGGACACTAAAAATAAATAAGGCCTGGTAAACTCGGAGTGGGCTTTCCCAGCTAAAACTCCACACACACAAAAAAGGCCAGTGGCAACCTCACTGCCTTAACTATGTCACTCCCCAAAAGGAAACTACAGCACTTCAGTTGATTCCAATCCTTCAAGAGAAGTTAGCAAGGCACAGATTTAAAAAGTGAGCCTCATCACTTATCACATGCCCAGTTCCAGTTTAATGGGACTGGAGCATAGGGTGTGGGGGTATGGTGAAGATAAATGAGACCACAGGATAGGTGGGGACACATTACAGAGGGCCTTATTATGCCCCAGAAGCAATCAAAGTAATATTCAGTTCGAAAGGGGAAACCACCCAAAAGCTTTAAAACCTATGTGCCTATGCAGTCTGCTGCCTTTGCACCCATGGCTGCATTTCTAAGACATGGTGAAACAACAATGACTTTATTTTTTAAATAGTAAAATTTACTGACCAGGAAAAAAAGTCTGTGAACTTTCAAGATAAAGTCACTAAGTAAAGTCTAGTAAAGTCAGTGTGTAACTCAAAGACATTTGAGTTATAATCATTTATAAACTAAATATAGCAGAAGAGGGATTATGGCAAAGCATACACAAACAACCACCATAAAACAAATAAGAAGCTACTCATCATTACAAAAAAAGATTCTCTTTCCACATGGTGGGAACCGTGCTCAGTTCTTCATCTATATTAACTCACAACCTCAGGACAAATAGAATTATCCCCATTTTACAGATGAGGAAACTGAAGTACCTTCTCAAGATTATGTACCATAAGTAGTAGAGCTAAGTCAAACCCAGACAACCTGGACCCAGAATCCATGCTTTTAATGACTACCCTACTGCCTCCCTCCCCTGGGAAACCAAGAAAGAACACCCACAGTGCTAGTAAGAACAGCAGAATGAAATGAGTGAAGGCCAGCAGATCAAACAAGTTAGCAAACTTTTATAATTAAAAATAAACAAGTATATGTATTTATTTTAAAATATGGTGACAGAATTGCCAAGTACATGAGCCAAAAACTGGGTCAACTAGCAACTGGAATCAGCTTAAAGGATCCACAAACAAGATAAGTTACATAAACTATAGGAGCTCTACTAGAATGCTATCTAAGCATTAAAAAATGACACCTTTTAAGGAATAAAGAAAGAAATTTCCCACAAATAAAATGCTAAATAAAAAGCAAGCACAAAATTATTTAGATAGCATGAGCCCAATTTTTAAAATGTTACATTACATACAAAAGACTAGACGGAACAACATAAAAATATTTAGTCGTCATGTCTTGGTGTACGGAATTATAAATAATTTTTATTTTCTGCCTCTTACAGTGTTTTCCAAATTCTTACTGATGTAATAAGAACCTATTAAAAGTTTCTACTTCTGGAAAACAAATAACTTATGGGGAGAGAACAAGCAAGTTATCCTTTTTCAAATTAGAGTATAAGAAATTAGCTAAAAATAATAGAATGTACTGAAATTTTATTTCTATTTATTATGATCTTAGTGGGTCTCCAGCCCTGTAATCAGCCATTTAGTTATTAAATAACTCCTAGTTCTTTAAGTAGTTTTTTTTATTTGTTTGTTTTTAAGATTTTATTTACTAGAGAGAGAGAAAAAAAGAGAGGGAAAGAACAGAGGCAGAGGGAGAAGGAGAAGCAGATTCCCAGCTAAAGAGACAGCACCCCAATGCATGGGGCTTGATCCCAGGATCCTGGAATCATGACCTGAGCCAAAGGCAGATGCTTAACCAACTGAGCCACCTAGGTGTCCAAATAACTCACGGTTCTAACATCATTTTTACTGCACCCCACCATGAACCTACTACCCATGATAATGCTTCATTCAGTGTCTCTAGTAAGCCTCAAAATTCAAATCAAGCACCCTTCCCCTTCCTCGTCCGATTCTCAGGCCCCTGTGAGGATTGCCCCCCTGCCACGCAGACCCTATCACTTGCTCCTCTGTGATACTCCTATGTTGAAAATACCTCTATTATAACATGTATTAGCCTGTATTTGTTGTACTGTATAGTAGTCTCTCCTATTGAATTCAAGGATCTCTAAGGATACTGATTGGGTCTTACTCATCTTTGTCTCCTAGTAGCTAGTATGCTATTCAGTTTATTTCCATCTGTACTTTGATAAGGGCCCCCAAGTGATTCCTACACATATTAAAGTCTGAGAAGCTCGGTCTAAGCTATAGAGCAGTCCCTCCGAGAAGTGACCTGATTTTCGGTATCTCTAACGGACTCACAGGGAGTGTTGATGCTGCTGGTTTACAGATCATGCTTTTGGGAGCAAAGGTCTAGGGCAGGAGTTGGCAAACTACAGCCTGTAGGCCAAGTCCAGACAGCTGCTTTTTTTAGAAGAAAAAAAAAGGTGAACACAGCCAAGTTCATTCGTTTACATATGGTCTATGACTGCTTTTGCACAAGAGCAAAGTCGAGTAGCTGCAGAAGCTCATGGTCTATAAAGTTTTCCTATCTGACCCTTTACAAAAAAAAAGTTTACCAATCTCTAGAATAGAGTCTCAGTCTTAAAGCTACATAACTGCTTAATATAAATGAACTCATTTTTAAAAATCATAAAATCATTTTCTTCTAGTTCTACTGTCCCCTCTTAGGAAAAGAGCTATAAAACTTTCAACATTATGCAAATATTTCTCCTGGCTAATTTCAACTGTTATTTAAAAGTTTTATGCCTCCCATACCCCAAGTAGGAATTTTATACAATCATTTCCCCAAAGTACATGTTTCCTACAATTACACTTGCATTTTATCAAGGCTATAATTTCCTAAAACCAGTACCTCAAGGACCAATACCATATCCAGGTTTCTAAAATTATTACAATATATATTACTGACTCAGGGTCTACTTTTAAACTACTATAAAAAGCCATGAAAAAAATGATGTGAAAGTCCACTTTGGAATTCTGGTGAATAAAGAAAAGCAGCAATGGCAGCACACAATCACCCAACTATCATCCACAGAGTCCGACAAAGAAAGATGAGACAAAAGAAAGATGTTGGCTTTGGAAAATGTAGTCTTCAGGATTCTCTATACAGAAGCACCAGCCACAAGCCCAGGAAAATCAAATCTTTTTTTTTTTTTTTTAAGGAAAATCAAATCTTAAAAAAACAAAATCATTCAATTAAAAGAGGCCCACCCACAATTTAGAGTGATCTAAGTAGATTCCAAGAAACAAAGTGCGCCATCAGATACTTCAGATTATTAGTTTACGTTTTCCTTTGCTTAATTTCAGCCTTGGTTTATTCTCCACCAAATCCCACCATAAGAGATCACCCTCCCCCATCAAGTTTATTCTCGTGAGATATTTATACAGTTGTGTATTCCTGCTATCTCAGTTCAGCCAAGTTATACGGTTTTCATTTATATTCTTCCCTCATCAGTCAGCCCCTCCAGTCTCTTAATCATTCCTGTGGGTCTTCTGTGAACTCTCTCCAGCTGGCCCCAGTGATCTGGTAATGAGGCGCCTCCAACTGACTGCAGCCTTCCAGAAACAGCCTTGTTAGAGCAAAGATGAGCTCACCCTCCTCAGTTCCATGACATAATACTCCTGAGTAGATAATCCCCCACATCACAGCAAGCTAGCATACTGCCATATTAGACTATAACCCCATTCCATGCTTCCCAGATTTGGGCATTGGAGCATGTCAACGTGCTGGAAGCCAGAGGGTAAATGGCACAAGTTCCTGCAGCAACCATTCCCTGGAGGATGAGGTGGGTGGGGAGAAAAAAGTATTTTCATCTTAAAACACTCATACATAATGGAATAGGATGCAAAATTTGCATTAATTTCTAAAATATGGGTATGTTCATAATATTCAGATACTTGATACTGGAGGCAGAAAAGCTGCTTGGAGCTCTACTCCCAACCCCTAAGGAGTTACATGCCCACTATCCTCTACCACCAAAGTTACTTAACTGCAAACTTTGAAAAGCACTACAGTCCCCACTCAACTTATGGTTCATTACCCCACTACCACCCATCCCATATACCCATATTTTAAATAAAATTTTTTTCTGCTACGTTCCCCCATCCCTGGATATCTATATTTTCTCTTTGCCTAACATAATTTGATAAAACATTGTTTTTAGCAAATTCACTGTAATTCACTGACTATAATCTGCCAACATTTTCAGGTTCTTCTGTAAGGTTCATTCTTCAGTCATTTCATATTTCTTGAGCATTTGCTATCTGCTAGATAGTGTGCTAAAAGCTAAGGTAACAAGGATAAATAAGACAGGGTCTTTTCTTACCTTGGATGAACTCTGTCCAAGGTGGGAGATGAACAATACAATGCGGCAAGTACCACAAAAAAAGGAATAAACAATATGTGGAGGGCAAAGGGAAGAGAAAGGTAACTATGCCTGAGAGTGGTTAAGTAATGACAAGAGAGACAGCAGAGCTATTACTTAAGACTGAGCAAACATTGGCAAGGCAGACATAAAAGGACTAGTACACTAGGCAGAAAAAAACAGCATAGGCCAAAGTTGAGTCAAGAAAGGGAGTGAAGAAAAAAAAAAAAGAAAGGGAGTGAAGAAAAAGGTCAGCATTATGAAAGCAAAGAGTTTAGAAAGACCACCTGGGGCAAACTAAGGTGACTGGTTCTCAGCACTGTACGGTAAAGTGCTCAGGAGCATGACTCTTAACTACTGAGTAATCTTGGACAAGCTACTTCTCTTCGGTTGCCTTGGATATAAAATGGAGGTGTCCTAAGAAAAGGAAGGAACTCAGCTGCTCTTGAGTGCAAGATACGGTGCATAAGACAAAGGACTGGAAGAGGCTGGAAACTGGCAGCAGGTGATTGGCAGGATACGTACGGCTTTACGTGCAAACCAGACTGCCAGCTTATGATGGTAGTTTGTGTCCAGGCCACGATGGCAGCCCAGCCGGCAGTAAATTATGAAGATGGCACTGAGTGTACCTGAGGGACTAACTGGTTTTCCAGAGAAATCTTATTTGGAAACAACCAGAGCAACAATCCAAAATACCGAGTGTTCTGTTTTCTTCTCAAGAGTGATGATAAACAAATCTACCTTTACTAAGAACCCACTAAGCGCCCCCACTGTTTGAAGTGCTTTACTTATTATCTCACTTAACTAGCAGCAATCACATAAGGTACCTGTATTGTTAGCCATGTTTTATGGACTAGGACACAGAAGCACAGAGTTAAAATAACGCCCATTGTCACCCAGTTGACAAATGAAAGAGCCAGGCAATGAGATTCCAGAGCCTACACTCAACCAGGAACATCGATGTGTCAAGAACCCCAAGAAAGGGGGGAAAAAAAGATTCTTGGGATAGGAAGAATGAGAGTTCAAGAAATACTTACCCTGGAAATTTCAAAGAATATGACTTCCTTTTAGACTTTAAGCAATCACAACCAAAAAAAAACAAAAAACAAAAAAACCAAGAGATGTTTTTTTAACTAAGGGAGAATGAGGATCACACGTTAAAAAAGACTGAAGAGGAGGATAGATCAATCAATGTCTGAGAGTCAAGGAAAATGCTGGTCCAAGGGAGCAGCTGGCACTGGCCGCAAGACTCGTGGGGGGTGGGGAGGCTAGAGTATGCATTGTTTCCCAGTTAGAGGCAACAGGATTAGTGACCTGTGAGGTCAAAAAGATAAAAGAGAGCAAGAAGCCAAGGACAAATCGGGATTTTTTATGCTTGGGAGCCTGGATGAATGATGGTGGTAAATTAAGGAGGCAGAGCCAATGCTTAGGGAAAGATAATGAGTACAGAACTAAGTCTGAAGTGTCTATGAGATATCCAGGTGAATATATTTACAAGACAAATAGAACTAAGCATCTGAAGCTATGGAGATACCAGTATCTTAAGGGCAGTTAAAAGACACAGGAAATAAAAAGGACTGTCATGCAAAGCAAGTAGACCAAGAAAAAGACCAATTATAGAACCCTGAAGGGATCAACCTTAAATGTACTCCTCAACCCTCCAAAAAGGAGGTAAAGAGTGAAAAGAAACAATCAGAGAAGAGGGAAAAACTGTATAAGTGGTTACCTGGAGGCAAAAGGAAGTATTCTAGAAACTGGTGGTCACAGTATTAGAACCAGTAAAGAGTTAGGCCAAACCCTAATCAACCCCAAGGTTTTTTCCCTTGATTATTTGGAACTATGATTCTCTAATCAAGCAACTCCAAATAAAATGTGTATCTTATTTCCACCTACTCTCATTAATAATAATAGTCTTTTAGCCTAAACTTGACCCAACTTGATAACTAGTAAGCTATTTGCAACTCAATTCAGGGATACTGATTATTCCAAAATTATTATTTTTTATTCCAAAATTATTTTAGTGTCTATAACAAATTCAGATCTGAATTAATCTGAATCCAGTCTCTAATCCTGCACAAATCACTGGCAAAAAAAATATTGCCAAAATCAGCTGTATTGACATATAGCTTATATATAGTAAAAGTCACCAATTTAAAGCAAACAATAAGAGCTTTGACAATTTCTGAGGTTATGATATAAAACATAATCATGATACAGAACTTTCTTCACCCTAAAGTTTTCTCATGATCCCCTTGTGCAACCACTGATGTGCTTCCTATCACTACAGTTTTGCCTTTTCCATGTGCCAAATGGCATCATATACAAAATGAAGTCTTTTGTGTGTGGCATTTCTTCTTCAATATGTTCTAGATCCATATACGTCATTACATGTAGCAGCAGTTCATTTCTCTTTACTGCTGTGTAGTAGTCCATTATATTACAATTCCTTCACCAGTTGAAGGATTTGATTCTATCCAGTTTGGGGCTATTATGGATAAAGATGCTATGAACATTCAACTGTAAGTCTTGTGTGGACACATGTTTTCATTTCTCTTGGGTAAACAGCTAAAAGAGTGCTGGGTCACATGATAAGTATATATTTAACTTATAAGAAAGTGTTACACTGTTTTCCAGAGCATCTGTATCATCTTGCATTTCTACCAGCAATGTATGAGACCTCCAGTTGTTCACATTTGCCAAAAGTGAATATTGTTGGTCTTTTAAATGTTATCATTCTAAAGCAATCCAATGAGATACAACTGCAAATATTTACGTACCCAACTTAATGTAGTTAATAACAAACATAAAGGAAGAAATCAATAATAGTATAATAGTAGGGGACTTTAACACCCAAATACTTAATGTAGTTAATAACAAACATAAAGGAAGAAATCAATAATAGTATAATAGTAGGGGACTTTAACACCCAAATACTTAATGTAGTTAATAACAAACATAAAGGAAGAAATCAATAATAGTATAATAGTAGGGGACTTTAACACCCCACCTACATCAATGGACAGATCATCCAAAAAGAGAATCAGTAAGGAAACAGTGGCTTTGAATGACACACTGGACCAGATAGATTTAAGAGACATTCCATCCTAAAATAGCAGAATATGAATTCTTCTCAAGTGCACATGGAACATTCTCCAGAATAGATCACATAGTAGGCCACAAAACAAGTTTGTCAACAAATTCTAAAAGATCAAAGTCATACCATGCATCTTTTCTGACCACAATGCTATAAAACTAGAAATCAACCACAAGAAAAAAATCTGGAAAGAGCACAAATACATAGAGGTTAAAAACATTCTACTAAATTTTACCCATTCTAATAGGTGTGAAGTGGTCCCTCAATCTGGTCTTATTTGCATTTCCATAAGGACTAACAATATGGAAAGTATATTTTCATGTGCTCATTGGCTATTTGTGACACTTCATTGGCACTCAAAGTTTTTGCATTTTTTAAAATGGAGCTGTTTGTCCTCTTACTACTTAGTTTTAGAATTTTTTTTTAAAGATTTTATTTATTTATTCATGAATAATAGAGAAAAGCAGAGACATAGGTAGAGGGAGAAGCAGGCTCCCTGATGCAGGACTTGATCCCAGGACCTGAGCCAAAGATTACCACCTGAGCCAAAGGCAGACACTCAACCACTGAGCCACCCAGGTGCCTCAGTTGTTAGAATTTTTTATTTTGCAAACAAGTCCTTTACTAGATATGTTTGACAAAGATTTTCTGTGATTTGTTTTTAACATTTTCTCAATAGTGCTATTTACAGAATTAAAGTTTTTCACTTGATGAGATCCAATTTATCAATGATCCTCTTTTATAGTTTGTGTTTTTTATAGCCTAACTCAAGGACACAAAATTTCTTCTAGAAATTTTATCCAAAGTTTCACGAACGAAAATTTCTTAAGATATTTAACAAGAGTACACGTGAAAAGATGCTCAAGAGGGATGCCTGGGTGGCTCAGCGGTTGAGCGGCTGTCTTTGGCTCAGGGCATGATCCCAGTCTGGGGATCACCCCACACCAGGCAGACACAGAGAGAGGGAGAAAGCAGGCACTGGAGCACTCTCCCTCTGTGTCTCTGCTCATGTTCTCTCTGTGTCTCTAAAATAAATAAATAAATGTTGTTTTTTTTTTTAATAAATAAATCTTAAAAAAAAAAAAAAAGTAGAACTACATGACCCAGTAATTCCACTTCTGGGTATTTACCTGAAGAAAATGGAAATGAATTCAAAATGACATATGCACTACTATGTTTACTGCAGCATTATTTACAATAGCCAAGACATGGAAGCAAGCCAAGTGTCTGTCAATAGATGAGTAAAGAAGATACTTTGCGTGTGTATACATATGTAAACATACACATAAATATACACATACCATATCTTCTTGATATTATATATACATACACATACAAATACGTATAGGTAATGAAATATCACTCAGTCATAAAAAAAGAATGAAATCTTGCTATTCAGAGCAACATGGATAGACTCCTAGAGGGTATTATGCTAAGTGAACTAAGTCATACTGAAAAAGACAAATACCATATGATTTCACTTATATGCAGAAAAAACAAAACAAACAGAAATAGACTCATAAAATAGAGAACAAGCGGATAGCTGCCAGAGGGGAGGGGTGTGAGTGGATGAGTGAAAATAGGTTTAGGAGATTAAGAGGTACAGCCTTCAAGTTACAAAATAAATTAAGGCACCAAGATGAAAAATACAATATTGTTGACTATATTCCCTATGCTGTAATATCTTTGTGTGGTAACAGATAGTAACTACACTTATCATACTAGGCATTTCATAATGTGTATAATTGCCTAATCATTATATTGTACCTAATACATACACAATATTATATGTCAACTATAATTTAAAAATACAAGATATATTTTTAACAAGTTTCTTAAGCTCCTGCATGCCCTTTATCTCCTTATTTACTCAGTTTATTATTGCTTTGTTTCTTTCAAATTCAACTCTCCACATTACCAACTCTCCAGCATTTCAGTTACAGTCTGTTTCAGAATTTTGAAAGATTTTTTTTTTAATCTTTTAACAGGTCTCTCCCTACTCTGCAAACTAATAAAAGGCATTTCTAAATGGAGCCAACGTTTTAGTTCCTCAGTTCTCTTCAAATTGACATAACCCTCTGGACCCCTGATGCTGGGTCTTAACATAACAACAAAATTCCAAAACCCAGAGCTTGTGACTGCAGGTTAAGTCAAGGACAATGAATCTACTTGCCCTTCTGGTTCTGAAGAGAAGCTTTTACAAACTTACTCTCACCTGAGATGAGGCTGGAAACCGTTCCCTTATCATTCACTGGTTAAAAGAAAAGTTAGGGGGATCCCTGGGTGGCGCAGCGGTTTGGCGCCTGCCTTTGGCCCAGGGCGCGATCCTGGAGACCCGGGATCGAATCCCACGTCGGGCTCCTGGTGCATGGAGCCTGCTTCTCCCTCTGCCTCTCTCTCTCTCTCTCTCTCTCTCTCTCTCTGTGTGTGTGACCATCATAAATAAATTTAAAAAAAAAAAAAGAAAAGTTAGGCTTATCAAGGTGAAGCTGACAGAGACCAAAGTGATTTTCCATTTCTGGATTCAATATGGATTCTCTCTGTTGCACCATTCTCTTTAAAACAAACCAGAGTTCATCAGCCTTGAAATGAAGAGCACATGTGAAAGTGCAGTTTAAAGATTTTTATTTATTCATGAGACACAGAGAGAAAAGCAGAGACACAGGCAGAGGGAGAAGCAGGCTCCCTGCAGGAAGCCTGAAGCAGGACTTGATCCCAGGACTCTGGGATCATGCCCTGAGCCAAAGGCAGATGCTCAACTGCTGAGCCACCCAGGTGTCCCGAAAGTGCAGTTTAGATTCAACTGCTCCTTGGAATAGGCTTTGCTATTCTCAGCAAAGCTCAGAGAAAGGAGGAAAAAGTGATTCAAAGCTAGAGTGAGCAAAACAGGGAAACCAGGGTCAATGTATCATTGCTCATTTTGTAACTTCCTGGGACATCTGGAGAAAAAAAAAAAAAGGAAACTGGCCCATCTCTGCCCTATAGCAGTCTTTCATCTACGTCAAGAAAACAGCGGCTTCAATTTACAACTCTCTCCTAGTGTGATGTTTTTTTCTTATTTACCAAACTAACTCTGCTGGGCCTGAGCCACAGAATTAGGACAGGCCCCTGTGTTCCCATCCCATGGCAGCTTTTATGCTTAGGTGACCCTGGGCCACTGAATCTTGGCTATAACAGGAAAATTTTAAAACGAATTCCCTGAATCTGACAAGCCGTCTCCCTCAATAAGTCTAGGAAGGTATTATTTCATTAACTGTGCATGAAGTAGCAGGCAAACAGCCAGATCTACAGTCCAGTGGGATGAATCTAGAGTCATCACACATGCATTTAAAAGCTAACAAAATTTCTACCTCTACTGCCATCTATACTACTATTATTTTTAGAGAAAATAATTTACATAATCAGAAAAAAAAGGCTATCTTAAATGAGCATTATACAGTTCTTTAAGATTCCAGGATGAAAAACTCAACTAGCCACAGAAATGGCAAACCAAGATGGCTCAATCAAAAGGAGAAACTCTTACATAGTATTAAAACAAAACTTTTGTTGACCTAATAATCAATGTTACCAAACGAAAAAAAAATGAGTGGGAAATATCAGAAAGGGAGACAGAACATGAGAGACTCCTAACTCTGGGAAACAGAACAAAGGGATGGTGGAAAGGGAGGTGGGGGTGACTGGGTGATGGGCACTGAGGGGGGCACTTGATGGGATGAGCACTGGGTGTTATGCTATATGTTGGCAAATTGAACTCTAATAAAAAATAAATTTAAAAAAAACCAAGATGTGAATTTCTTCAAATGTGTATTAAAAATGTATTAAAAGTCAAACTTGGGTAGTCCGGGTGGCTCAGTGGTTTAGCACTGCCTTCAGCCCAGGGCGTGATCCTGGAGACGTGGGATTGAGTCCCGCATCAGGCTCCCTGCATGGAGCCTGCTTATCCCTCGGCCTGTGTCTCTGCCCCTCTGTCTCTGAAGAATAAAAAAATAAAATCTTAAAAAAAAAAAAGTCAAACTTATGTTGGACCCTGAGGATTCCAAAATGAATAAGGTGGTCCCTGGCCCTTAGAAACATACAGTTTAATAAAGAAGTAAACCAACTGGTGACAGTTCTGTGTAGTAATGCCTATGAAGTGAGCACATGGTGTCAGTGGAGCCTCTCAATCAAGATTAGCTCTTAGCTTCTCAGGAAACTTCATACAACCCTCCTGGGAGCAAAGCCAACTCTTCCACTGAGTTAACAGTGTTTTGGGAATTAAGGAGGTATAAAACACTACCTACACAGTATTGTCTATTCTCATGGTCAAATGACTTCCTCTCTTCAGCAGTGGTCAGAGGGGATTCCTGAACCACATACACGGCAGAGAAAAAGTTCACATGGTGAACTTTTATTGCTCACCTATTTATCAAATTGCACATGGTCTAAATACAATGTGGTATCCTGATTTGGATCTTAGAACAGAAAAAGGCATTTAGTGGAAAAACTTGTAAAGTCCAAATAAAGTTGTAGTTCAGTTCATGGTATTGTACCAAAGTTAATTTCTTAGACGTGACAAAAGTACCATGGTTACCATTAGGGGAAAAGCTGGGTGAAAGATATATAGAAATTCTCTCTACCATCTTTGCAACTTTTCTATAAACCTAAAATTACTCCAAAATAAAATGTGATTTTAAAAAGTTACATCCAGTTCCCCACTTTACATTCTCATTCCCCCCTAGGATTCTGATCATGCCTCCCTAATCCATACCCCAACTCAGGTAATGCTTGGTTAAAACATTTTTTTTCAAATCTTTTTCAATCTTTCCTATAAACCATTTATGTAACCCAGCTGGGTGTCCTTCTTTACCCAGACATGAGAAACTAGATCATATTTGGGAGATTAAAACTGTTTTTTCTTCTTAATAGCTTCACCACATACACCAGGGGGTATCCTTGGAGTGGAACCTCTCTAAGTGGACAAAAAGAGGAGTTAAAATAACCTGGGCTGGATCTCTGGATAAGAGCAAGAGGACTCTACAGAAAATATATGTTGTATATTATTAGATTACCTTTACCTTATCTCTGGCCAAAAAGGATTATGACTAGAAAATACAATGAATAGCTGTTGACTACTAGCATCTCAATACCAATAGGCAAACTGCACTGAAATGATGCTGCAGCTAGAAGCTCTGCAAAACATTGTGCAAATTCTTCAACTATTCAAGGTAACAAAAGTTTGTATTAAAATCATATGGTGTGGCTCCTGGGTAGCTCAGTTGGTTAAACAACTCTTGATTTTGGCTGAGGTCATGATCTCAGGGTTGTGAGATTGAATCCTGTGTCCAAGCTCGATGTGGAGCCATCTTGAGCTTCTCTCTCTCCTTCCTTCCTTCAATTAAAAAAAATCCATATAGTGCTGTTCAATTCAGGCTAAATGACAAAACATCTATTTACCAGGAGTATTTGGTTTCTGATAATTAAGTGAATACTCATCCATATTAAACCATAACTTGTAGGACAGGTTTCAAGAGTTCCACAAGGAAAACATGGTGATATAATACCAACCATATCAAGGCCTCAAAGTATGTATGTGCTCATGCGCATGGGCGCGTACACGTGCACACACGCACACAGACACACATGCATATGTACATATACACAAGCTGCAATAAGGCTAAATAACCTCAAAAGTTTGAAAACTACTATATAAAAGAATATTAGTGAAGGCTAAACATTCATGAACCTTCAAAGAAAAAGAAACCAAAGAAAGATAATTGAAATTTAAACCTATTTAATAACTAACATCGTTGGCACTGATGGGGGCACTTGACAGGATCAGCACTGGGTGTTATTCTATATGTTGGCAAATTGAACACCAATAAAAAAATAAATTTATGTATATAAAAAAACTAATATCGTTTAAAAAGTAAAATGATATACTAGAATCTGTTAAGCTCACTAAGTATTTGTTATATGGTATGTTGTGATAATTAAATATATACATTAAAGATTTTATATATTTATTCATGAGAGACACAGAAAGAGGCAGAGACATAGACAGAGGGAGAAGCAGGCTCCCTGTGGGGAGCCTGATTCAGGACTCGATCCCAAGACCCCAGGGTCATGACCTGAGCCAAAGGCAGATGCTTAACCACTGAGCCACCCAGGCACCCCAATAATTAAATATATATTACACAACAGTACTCTGACCTGGACCACTTCCATAAAGATGAACAGGTAGAGTAATTCCTGTGAGAGTTCAATTTGCATACCTCTGTTGAACAATCTACCATAATATATGTGTTCACCAGTCTATCTCCAATACAGATCTGAGCTCTTCAAGACTAACCAGTCCACTGCCTAGAGCAGAACGGGCCCTTAATACATGCCTTCTGAATGAAGGCACGTGCAGCACTAATGTACCTCTGAGGTGTCCTTATGAGCCAATTTGGTATCAACACCTTAGGAGCAGAACATGCTGTATACCATGTGACATATTTAGGAAACAGTCAAGTTAACTGAAAAATAATTAATGGCAACTAATGCTGAAAAAAACTTGTATCACATTGGACACAAAAATAAGTGTATAAACTGTAGCTTGAAAATGGAGAAAATATCTGTGAATTAGTTTTTTTCCCTTGAAGGCCACCAAAGTCAATCTATCTTTAACTTTCTAACATTGAAACATAAGTTTTAAAAGAATCTTTCATTAATCCATAATTTTATAAAGAAATTTGTTATTAACTTAGATTGGTAAGTAAGACCAATTAATGAATGGAATGAAGTCCAAGCCCAATTATGTGTTCAAAACTGTGGGTTGAATGCCTTAAAAAATTCTTTCTCTTCAAGACTGCAGAAAAATACAAAACAACTTTCTTGACTGCTGAGAAGGACTAATAGTATTTCTTTTTCTCACAAGTATGTAATCAAAAGCAATTACTTTCTGCTCCCACCCAACACAGAGCAATACCATGCCCCCCCTCCTATTGCCATCAAAGCATGCTATACCTCAGTACTTTAATCTTAGACTATAAGAATGTCAGATTGCAATCAAATTACAATTTAACAAAAACATTTTTCTAAGTATGTTCTCATTCCCTGTGGTGTTCCTACACCAATTTAGCTCCCTCTCAAATATTAACAAGGAAACAAGAAAATGCTCAGAATAGATACTACAAGTTACTTGTTTTTAAAAAAGTTTATTATTGTTCATGGATTCCAAAATTCATGGCACAAATTACCAGGAGAGTGTTTTCTGTCAACAGCTGAATTTACATGTGAATTACTTTTTAATTATATGCAGTTTTTCCTTTGACCCCAACTATATACTGGTCAGTGCCCTTATGTTTAAAATAAACTGGTCATGTTCACTTGAAAAGGTTATTGCCTAATCACCAAGGGGTTCTAATGCATCAAAAAAGTGGTTGCTCTCAGTTCTACCCATGAATGACAGCTTGCAGACGAGCTGTTTTGATGAGATTAGGAACTGTTGACCGCAAATGAGGTAAAAAAGGTACACATGTTATCAGCAGACGGTTCAATAATAAAACTGTTTCAACATCAAAAACTCAAGAGCCTACAAAGTCAGATATGTGAACGACAAACCTATCTAAATACCTATGAGCTGAAAAGAAAAAGAAGAAAGAAATGTGTTTATACAGAAATCAACATGACAAATCATCCTGCAACTGAGCGTTTCAACTGAAAACTTCATAAGGTTCTTAAGATATCAACACATTCAAGTTCCAAAACACAGCAACTATATTAAAATACGAACAGCATAAAATTCAAATGTCACCACATGTTGGAACACATACACTAATAATAGAAAACACTTTAATAGGGTTTATTTGTGGTAGGCACTGTTCAAGGGACTTCACATTTTTATTCATTTAGTCCTGATAACATCCCTATGAGACAGGTACTATTAAGATTATATCTCCACTTTACAGATGAAGGAACTAAGGCACAGATAGATTAATTCACCCAATGTCATACTGCTAGTAAGAGGCAGAGCAGGGGTTTAATTCCATTAGTCAGACTCCAAAGTCCATGTTAACCAATGCACTGTGTTTTATGCAATAGTCAGCTTAAAAAAAAATTAATAACCTTTTTGTATTTCAAACATTAGAATAGTTTTGTGCAATATGAAAAGTACACAGGCTTCGGAATCAAATCAAACCCGAACACACTGCTAGGCAGTATCAAGCCTCGGCTATTCCACATGTAAACGGATGATACGTAAGTTACTGTGAAGGTCAAAGAAGATAATAGAATTAAAGTGCCAGGTACATATACAAGATAGAGGTTCTTAAGTTCACAGACATCTAGAGTGTCCACGGACGGGCTTCAGTCTCTGAGTCTCATCAATTGTATGAAAAATGTTGTATGTAGCCTTTTTTTTTTTTTTTTTTAAAGAATCGTCCCTGGCGGTCCACAAACCTTCAAGGGGTACCTGATCTCCGAAAGGCTAAGAACCACCGAAGTACACAGCGGCTACTCAAAAAAAAAAAAAAAAAATCTCTTTCCCTTCTTATCCTCAAAAACCATTCCTTTTCCATTAAGGGTGATAAATAAACCAAGGCTTTCCAATAAATGTCAATTATGCCCTCGCCATTTTCCTAGTTTGGTAATTAGTAACATATGCAAGCTTATGCCCCAATTGTCTAGAGATGGTCTAAAGTAGGCGATGATTCATCCCTCTCTGCACCGACACAAGTACACGGTATTTACTCGAGAGAATCGTGAGAATCGTGCACCCAGCTGCACGAAGCACCGTGTCAGCTAGGACAACAGAGTAGGCACTACAGCTTCCCAGCTGCACCGTAGAGACCTGACACCCCCAGCGCTGAGGGATGAGGAGAATGTGTTTCCCTAAAGTACTGGAAAACCCAGAATTCCGTCCCCCCGCCCCGACCCCCTGTCCTGCCTCTCCGGAACTCTGATGCAGGCAAGGTCCTCGGGGCACTGCTCCGAGCTAGAGCGGTGGTGGGGAGGAACCTTACCCGAGCAGCGAGGCGAAGTCCCAGAAGTGCTGCCCGGGGCGACGCCGCAGCACCCGGGACGAGACTGGCTCTAGATCCTCCCAGTACAGATCTCGGTTCGGGCTGGGAACCGGCTCCAAGCTCTTCCGTTTCCCAAAGCGGCTTCCGCTTCCGGGCTAGCCTTTGCCGGAAGCAGTATTTGGATGACGCAAAAGTGTCGCGCAGTCGGTGATTCCGGAAGAAACAAGAGTGCGGCGTGAACATGGTGAGAGGAGGGTCGGAGAAAGGGCTTTGTCGGACCACGCTTTGGGAGGAGATGGAGCCAGTCGTCCCTTAGCCAAATTTCCTCCGTATTACCCTAATTGTCATCGTGGTTGTGGTTCTTAAACTGCTCCCAGCGGTGCCTGTTCTACTCTTCCGAGTGGGGAGAGGAGAACCAGGTTGGGGGCACAGAGGATGAAGTGCTGGGCATTTGAGTCATTTGAGTAAGATGAGAAGGGAATGGACAAAAGAAGATAAAAAACTCAAGAAGATACAATGTATCCAGTTCTTTTAACTCTAAAATTTCTGTTTCAAGGGGAAGCAAAAGAAAGCAAGAAAGTATGCGACCATGAAGCGAATGCTTAGTCTCCGAGATCAGAGGCTGTGAGTATCTGGAATCAAGCTGTACGCAAAGATATAAGTTAGGAGGGCATAAGTAGTAAAAGCTTTGTTGTTATTTTGTGTTTACGTGTAAAATTATGTATTGTGTCTTGGATTTATATAGCGTAACATAGTAGGCAAGTGTGTAACAGCCACTTAGATGCTGAGCAATTACACTGGGGAAGGGAATGGGGATTAAACATTCCTGAAGTGTTCGCTCTGTTCCGCCTTTTTTAATATACTTTATCTACCATATCACATTTAAGCCTCCTAACAGTTTCGTAGGTAGGAATATCTTTGTTTTTGCCATTACATTACTTATATTACCCCCCCCAGGGGAAAAAATACCTTTTAAAATTGTTGAAAGGGATCCCTGGGTGGCGCAGCGGTTTGGCGCCTGCCTTTGGCCCAGGGCGCGATCCTGGAGACCCGGGATCGAATCCCACGTCAGGCTCCCGGTGCATGGAGCCTGCTTCTCCCTCTGCCTGTGTCTCTGCCTCTCTCTCTCTGTGACTATCATAAATAAATAAATAAATAAAAATTTAAAAAAATAAAATTGTTGAAAGATGGTGAGGTCAGAGGCCATGTTTGTCTTGTGTCCCAAGCACCTGCCACTTAGTTTTGTTTTTTTTTTTTAAGATTTTATTTATTTATTCATGAGAGACACAAAGAGAAAGAGAGAGAGAGAGAGGTAGAGACACAGGCAGAGGGAGAAGCAGGCTCCATGCGGGGAGCCCGACGTGGGACTCGATCCGGGGACTCCAGGATCACGCTCTGTGCCAAAGGCAGGCGCTAAGCCGCTGAGCCACCCAGGGATCCCCCTCCCTTTTTTTTTTCTAAAGATTTTATTTATTTATTCATGAGAGACACACAGAGAGAGAGACAGCACTTATATAGTTTTGAAGGAAAGAATGGGAAAACACCTAGATGTCTTCATTTTATAAATCTTATAAAAATCCAAACCTCTGCGAGAGAGTGGAACGATATTCCCGATTGTAAGCTTCCCTGCTTTGGTGAAGAATAGACAAAGTTAGGAAATAAGGACTGGTCCCAGGGCACCTGCCTGGCTTCATCAGTAGAGCACTGTTGATCTCTGAGTGGTGAGTCCAAGCCCCAGGTTGAGCCTAGTAGAGTTTACTTTAGAAAGAAAGGAAGGAAGGAAAGAGAAAAGAAAAAAAAAACTAGCTTTTCTTTTCTTTATTAGCCTTAGAACAAAGGAACAGCCTTCAGAGTTATCAAATTGTATTCTCAGCCTTTAGTATGTATTATGTAATTTTTAGGGAAGTTGCTTCATTGATAATATTTTATTTTCAGTTAAGGGTTAAATTTTGTGTGTATAGTTTTACATTTTAGTCTCTTATGAGTCATATGGAGGAATCTTTTTCCTCCCCACTGTTGGAGCGTTTGAGTCTTTAGAAGATAAATGTCAACCTGTTTTTCCATTGCATTGAAGTGGATTTTGATCCTTGATATGAAGAGCTTCTGATAGAAAAATGATAATATAACTAACTAATATAATTAACAATTTGTATGGATTATTGGCTATTTTTAAATTTCATTATGTTTAACTGATTATGTTATTTTCAGCCTACTTCCCACACAGTTATTTGTGCTTAAAAAGGGTGTATTGATATGAACATGAAGAAATCACAAAGTAGTTTCCTCTGTAAGAAAAAAAAGAAGAAAGAAACTTTAAATGTTGATTAAGATTATAACTGCTATGATTTTTTTCTTCTCTCTTTCATTTTTTTCTTGCATTTAATTTACTTTCTTTTTTCCTAGTAAAGAAAAGGATAGATTAAAACCTAAAAAGAAAGAAAAGAAAGATCCCAGTGCACTCAAGGAAAGAGAAGTGTGAGTAATCAAAAATTTCGAGTTTTCCTTTGAAACTGGAGGAGACATTTTAGAACCATAGAATTTTTAGAAATCCAGGCTTTCCCTGAGCTGATTTGCTCAGTCATTTGTAAGTCTGGCACAACTATGCAAATGAGAGTGATACTAGTGAAAACGTATCCATTCCAGTGGTTTGAAGGTTTTTGGATTTCATGGAGCAGTAAAATTTCCCCTAAGATCTTGGGAATTAGATCTAGAATTATTAATTTTTTTTCTTTCAAAAGATCTTTCAAAAGAGGCAATTGTTATTGTTTAACACACCAGCATTTGAGGAAGAATGTATCACCAAAAATAGTAAGCAAAAAATTTCAGGGTCATTTCTTTTAAATAAGTACACTTAACTTTTTGAAGCTTCAGTGTATGTTCCTTATTATCTCATTTTCCCCTAGATTGGTAATGGATATATCATAACAGGATTTTTTCAAGATTATTTCCAATGAATAAGGAAAAAGGAGCTTAATCTATAGCAAACAGTTTGAAGTAGAGACTTCATTTACAATGTTGATATCAAAGTATCAGTGTAGACATTACTTTGTTTTGTGTCTTCTTCCTTCAGCCCCCAACATCCTTCCTGCTTATTCTTCCAATATAACACACAGCTGGGCCCACCTTACCACATCCTGGTTGATACCAACTTTATCAACTTTTCCATTAAAGCCAAACTTGACTTAGTACAGTCAATGATGGACTGTCTGTATGCCAAGTGTGAGTATCATACTTTTGCATTTCTCTTGACATTTGTACAGAATAATTATAGTTATCCAAATACATGAAAAGAGGGGAGTGGGGTCCTAGTTTTTGGATTTCTGGTCCTTTAATTTGCTCACAGTAGCCATGACGATTTTCAGTGAATTGAAATGTAATGCAGACTTGACTGGGAATAATTAAACTTCACAATTCGGAAAACATTTAGCCTACGTTGACTATTGTTGTGGACATCAATTTTGGAAATAGGATGGGAATTTTTTGTTTTAGAATTTTGGATTTTAAAATTCTGGGTAATAAAAATGTATTACATTTTTAAGAATATATATTCTTTTACATTAAGGAGGAAACATTCTCCATTCCACTCTATTGTGGAAAAGCTAAATAAGATATTTTGCCATTTATGATGACAGAACTAGAAGTAATGCTTTTTAACATTTCCTAAATTTATTCAGTTTGGTATTTATTTGTACCACAAAGGACCAGAAGTAGTTTACACATAGGTATGCAGTTTACCATTAGTAGTTTTCCCTTGTATTTGGGTTCCCTCCTTTAGTGATCTTCCTTCACTACCATGAGTAAGAAAGAAAATCTAGGCCATGTATAAGAGAATCACTTCCTAATAATGAGATCTGTTGCATTTTGTGATGGCTTTACATTTGTTTATTTTCCAGTCATCTAAAGGTACAAATGAAAATTAAACTTCACTTTGCCATAAAGAATACATAAAAGGAAAAAATTTATGCCTCCTTTAATTTTGAAAGGATGCTGTATAATGAACATTTATAGAGTGATGGTAACATAAATGTTGCTTTGATTTATTAAAATGGGGAAGATGGGGGAGGGAATGTGATGAGTAAGAGAGCTAAATTATATTAATATGTGAAGGTAACCACCAAATGAGAAAAATAGCTAATAAAGGAAAATAGTGCTCTTTAAGAATCAGAATTGGTGGGGTGGGCTAGGATCAAGGAACAGTAAATTTTTCATACAGACTTTTCCTTATCTTTTTAAGCTATGTACATGTAATACTTTAATTTTTTTTAAGCTTGTAGAATAATAAAGAGTAACCTGAAATTGGGACACTACCTGCCTGTGAGAGTGGACTAGGGTGGTCTTGGATGGGGGAGGACACTTAACTTGGTAGACTCTTTGTATTCCCGTGGTGTTTTTTATAACCATAAATAAAGTGTGCTAGCTGCTTATCTAGGAATGCTGTGACCTACTTATAAATGAAATGGATGGAGGGTTCAGGCATGGCCCTTTGAAGGTGAATTATTTCCTTGACTGTATAGTTCCATCACTGTTATCTAAATGGTGACTATTCAGGATAGCTTTCGTCCTAGAGGATTGCTTTCTCTAGATATGGATACCTAGGAGTACAGTTATAATATATACAGCTAAATGCTCTCACTGTGCCTTTTTTAAAAACTTATTGGGGGCATCTCAGTGGCTCAGTTGGTTAAGCGTTGGACTCTTGATTTCGGCTCAGGTCATGATCTCAGAGTTGTGAGATCTAGCCCCATGTTGGGCTCCATGCTGGGCATGGAGCCTGCTTAAGTCTCTCTCTTTCTCCCTCCCACTCTGCCCCTTCCTGTCTCTAAATAATAATAATTAATAATAACTAATAATCATAAACATAAAAACAAGCTTGTTAAGGAAAATACCACTTTCTACAGTTTTCTGTGTAATAATACTTCAAAGGAAAGGATGAAGAAACATTCAAAATTCGGTTACCTAGGAGGTTCCATAACTTTTTTAAGCTTTAGCTATTTAATTTTTCCTCACTTGCCTTTATATGAAGGAAGACCTTTAAAGATGCCCTTTTGACTTTTCTTAGCTCCTGGTCCCATTTCTGCCTGATATTCCAACAAGTAAGGGCAGTTAGCTTTCCATGAGCTTTCTTTTCTGCCCATGAGTCCTTTTCTCTGTTACCTTTCCTTTCTTGATAGTCCTCTTCCTTGGCCTACTTTCCTACTCTAGATGCAAGCCCTCCTTAATGCCCATCACCTGATTACCTCATCCCCCCACCCACCTCTCCTCCAGTAACCCTCAGTTTGTTTCCCATAATTAAGAGTCTCCTGGGACGCCTGGGAGCATTATTGGGGGCATCTCAGTGGCTCAGTGGTTGAGCGTCTGCCTTTGGCTCAGGGCATGATCCCGCAATCAGGGGATTGAGTCCCGCATCAGGCTCCCTGCGTGGAGCCTGCTTCTCCCTCTGCCTGGGTCTCTGCTTCATTCTCCCTGTGTTTGTCATGAATCAATAAATAAAATCCTTAAAAATAAAATAAAATAAAGGAGTCTCCCATGGTTTGTCTTCTTCTCTGATGACTTACCATTCAGTTTCTCTCCCTTCCCTTATGATCCTCTGTGTTGTTCTTATATTCCACATATGAGTGAAGCTATATGATAATTGTCTTTCTCTAGTTGACTTATTTCGCTCAGCATAGCATAAAAACATTAAAGCTCCCTGTAATACCTTTGCTCAGAGAGGAACAGCTTTATTTTTATTATTTATTTATTTATTTTTTCTAGTAGGTTCTACACCCAGTGTGAAGCCCAATGTGGGGCTTGAACTCACAGCCCTGAGATCAAACCTAAGCTGAAATCTAAGGTCGAATGCTTAACTGACTGAGCCACCCAGGTATCCCCTTTAAGACTTCAGATACAAACTGCAAAGTATAGGTTATTTTTGTTTATTTTATTAATGAAAATGGATCATAGATAATTTACTATTTATCTTTGTGCCTTTTTTAACAGCTTTGAGATATAATTCACATAGCATTTAAAGTAGATGATTCAATGACTTTTAACATATTCAAGGTCAATTTTAGAATATTTTATTACCCAAAAAGAAACTCGGAACCCCTTAGCCATCATCACCAACCTTTCCCATCCTCCTCCCCTAGACAACCACTAATTTGCAGTCTATTTCTATAGATTTGTCTATTTTGGTATTTTTTTTTTTTTTAAATTTATTTATTTATGATAGTCACAGAGAGAGAGAGAGAGAGAGGCAGAGACACAGGCAGAGGGAGAAGCAAGCTCCATGCACCGGGAGCCCGATATGGGATTCGATCCCGGGTCTCCAGGATCACGCCCTGGGCCAAAGGCAGGCGCCAAACCGCTGCGCCACCCAGGGATCCCTATTTTGGTATTTCATTAAATGAGACTGTATAATATTTTATTCTCTTCCATTTAGCATGTTTTCAAGGCTCGTCTGTGTTAAAACATGTATCAGTATATCTTTCTTTTCATTACCAAATAACATTCCATTGTATGGCTGGGATCACATCTCACTCATCCATTTTTTTCTTATTTTTTACAGTTACATTTTGTACATTACATTTACATAAAAGTTTAAAACTTTATTTTAAAGGTTTTTTATTTATTTGAGGGACAGGGAGAACAAGAGAGCACAAGCAGGGGGAGCATCAGATAGAGGGAGAGGAAGAAACAGGCTTCCCCCTGAGCAGGGAGCCTGATGCGAGGCTTGATCCCAGGACCCTGGGATCGTGATGTGAGCCGAAGGCAGACGCTTAACCGACTGAGCCACCCAGGGGCCCCTTGCACAAATATGTCTTTTTTATATATATATAAATATGTCTTAAACATTTTTCTGTGTCAATATGTATAGTGGACCTCATTTTTTTTAAGTTTACATAGTATTTATATAATTTTTAAAAGTGAATATCCTATTAGATATTTGGATTACTTGCAGTTTTTGCTATTATAAATAATTCTATAGTGAATATCTATGTGAATGTCTCTCTTAGGGTGGAATAATTCTTTAGAATACATTTCTAGAAGCTGTATTATAATATAAAAGGATATGTAAAAATAAAAATAAAAGGATATGTATATTTTATTTTAACAGGTATTGCAAAATTGCCCTAAAATAGTAATATGCATTTGTACACCTACTAACTTAGTGTGAGAATACCTATTTCCTCAGTATTGGGTATTTTCCTTGCTTAATCTTTGCCTCTTGAATAGGTAGAAAGTAAAATCTTGTTTCAATTTGTATCTCTTTAATTAGGCTTAGATTGAGCACCCTTATGCTCATTGACTGTTATATGTCTTCTCTATGACCTGAAGTGTATGAACTGAAATATACCATTGGTGGTTAAGAATCTAGTCTGTAACTGCCAATCTCCATTCAAGTCTTGGCTTCACCATTTACTTCTACTTGCTTCTTTGTGCCTTAGGTTCCTGATCTATAAAATGGGGGTGCTAATAATAACAATGCTACCTGGTAGGAATTATTCTGAAATTAAGTGAGATAATCCTCATAAAGTGCTTGGCCCAGTGTCTGGCAGATAACATTTAATTTAAACTCATTACAAACAAGCTCTTTGTAGTATGTTAAGAAAATTAGACCTCTGATGAATGTGTAGAAATATTTTTCCTAGTTTATTTTTATTTTAATATGACTTTGGTAGCTGTCAAACAGAAGTTTTCTATTTTATGTGATGAAATTTACATTTCCTAATTAATTGCATGGATTCTTTTGGTTCACACTTAAAATTTTTTCTACCTAGAATTTATTTTAAGAATGACAGAGATCCAGCTTAAATTTTCCCTCAGATACATTCATGACATTTTATGAATCTGTGGGTTTGAGATAGTTCAGTTCGCTAGTTTCCTTATCAATAGGCATTTTATTCACCTCTCGTTCTGTTGTTCATTTCAGCATGCTTATTCTGCTGTCATTCTGGAAGCCTCGTGGGTCTCTTAAACTCTCAATGGGATATAATTCAGAGAGAGTAAAACCAGTTCCTTCACAAATTCTATCATTAATATGTATTTTTTTTCCTGGCAGGTATCCCTTGTATAACTGACTGTGTAATGGCTGAAATTGAGAAACTGGGGCAAAAGTATCGAGTGGCTCTAAGGTAGGAAGGAGCTGGTCTAGATTGGTATACTGAAGATTTCTTTTGACCTTCCTTCATCTATTCAGTGTCCAAGGATTTCTTGGATAATTAGTTTAAATAAAAACTACACAAAACTAGTAACAATTTATGATCAAGAAAGCAAACATTTGGAGGTTAGAGAATCTTAAGCTGAAGTGGTTTTTTGTTTTGTTTTTTTTTTTTTTTTTGGATTTTACTTATTTGAGAGAGAGAGAAAAAAAAAAATGAGCCAAGGAGGGGACAGAGGGAGAAGGAGGCTACGCATTGTGCAGAAAGCCTGCCATGGGTCTCTGTCCCAGGCGCCTAAGATCATGACGTGAACCAAAGTCAGACGTGTAACTCAACCACCCAGGCACCCCTAAGCTGAAATTTTTTGAATGAAGTTAGTCATATTGGTCTTGTAGGAATTCTTTTAAGTTCCTCTGGATTTTCAATTAGAAAGGTGTCTTTTTATTAGTTATTTAGATACCTCTCTTAGAATCTCACACGTAAAGGATTCACATTCTAAGTTTTGAGCTTACTCTAGAAAGTACACTTGAGTTAAAAGTAGTGGTTCCTGAAGTATGGTCCATGGACCCCTCTGAGTCCCAGACACCTTTGCAGGAAGTCCACAAAACTATTTTCATAATAATATCAAGACGTTGTCGTTGTCACTGTGCTGACATTTATCCTGATGGCAGAAAGGCAGTGGACCCAAATAATACTAGTAGACTGTATTCTTCACTGACATTCACTGGCAGTTAAAAAAACAAGAGCCACCACCCAGGGGTGCCTGGCTGGCTCAGTCAGGAAAGCATGCAACTTTTGATCTTGGGATTATAAATTTGAGCCCTAAATTGGATGTAGAGATTACTTTAAAAAAAAAAAATCTTTAAAAAAAAAACAACAACCTAGAGTCACTTAAGAATATCCTTGATGAAGCAGTAACACTTGTTGACTTTGTTAAATATAGACCCTAGAGTACACATCGGTATTCTTGTGATGAAGTGGGTAAAGTATACCTAAAGCACTTCTGCTGCTACCCAAGAGTGAAACCTACCTCAATGAAAAGCATGTGTGTGCTTGTTTGGATTATGAGCCAAACCAGCTACTTTTGCATGGAATGTCATTTTTATGTGAAAAATAACTGACAAACACTGATTTTTCAGACTTTAGCATTTAGCAGATAGTTTCTCAAAAATTAATGCAGTGAATCTGTTACTTAAAGGAAAACAACTGTATTAGTTACCAATGATAAAATTCAAACTTCCAAGTGAAAAATTAGAGTTTTGAAAAGTCATGAATTTATCACATTCCCAATACTAAAGACCTTTCTGTTGAGACCAGTGAAGATACTGAGTATGATTTTTTTTGTTACTGTATAAAGAAATTTGGAAGATTTGTGTAATTCAGCGAATTGGTATTTTCCAAATGATCATTGAATACTATTACAAAATCATGCGTGGGTAAAAGATTCATTCGAGGTCCAAGATGTACCAGTGAATTTGTGGTGTGTGTGTGTGTGTGTGTGTGTGTGTGTGTCACCTTTTAGAGGTGTAAATTACATACTGTAAAATTCACCAGGGAAACTGAGTGGGGAAAAATTAGAGAGGAAGACAAACCATGAGAAACTTCTAACTCTGGGAAACAAACAAAGGGTTGCGGGGAGGGGGAGGACTGGGGGGGTGGGAAAGGAATAGGGTAACTGGGTGACAGGCATGAGGGAAGGCACATGATGAGATGAGCACTGGGCGTTATATGTTGGCAAATTGAATTTAAATAAAATATTTTTTTAAATAATGAAAATAAAAAATTCACTGAATTTGTATAATTTGATGGGTTTGGCAAATGTGTACAGTTATGGAATCAGCATCATAGTCATGAAATAGAACATTTCTGTCATCCCAGAAGTGTGATTCCATTTATATGAAATTCCAGAAAAGTCAGAGCTATACTAATAGAATATAGTGGTTAACTGGAGCTGAGGATGAGAAAAGTGGATTAACTGCAAAGGGATACAGGGAACTTTTTTGTAGTGATGGAAGTATTCTATAGCTCAATTGTGGAGATAGTGATATGGATATATAAATTTGTCAAAACTCATCAAATTTTACATGTATAACCAGTGAATTTTATTGTATTTAATTTATACCTAATAAAGCTAACTTATTTTAAAGGCAAAGAAAAATGGGAACCCAATGTATAAGAGCATTGTTCAGCTGAATGGAAAAGTGATAAACTATCAAAATATTGATTATTACTGTGGAAAGAAAATTAAATTCTTATTTTACCTATTTCACAAAAATCAGTTCAAGGTAGATTAAGTATCTAGGCTTTTGTGGAAAATATAGAGAATATCTTAGTGATTTTGGAGTGGGCAGAGCTTTCTGAAGAAGTCCAAACCATAATAGAAAACTAATCAATCTGACTATATTGAATACAACTGTGGTACAAAAGATAGCATAAAGAAAGCAACACAAGAAGCCACAGATAGTGAGAAGATATTAGTAATGCATATAATCAACAAACGGCTTATTTTCAAAATATATAAAGAAGTACAAATCCATAAGAAAAAGACAAAACCCTTAAATTCACAAGGAGATAATCATTTCATACCTAGCAGACTGGCAAGAATTGAAGTCTATTTAACAATGCCACAAGTAGTTGAACGGGGGACCAATGGAATTCTCATACTCAACAGATAAGAATGTGAGGTGGACAGTCACTTCTGAGAGCAACTTGGCAATATCACAGCAGAAAGTTCTGTCTTCCCAGCCCTGTTTCACTGTCCTCTGCACGAACACTCTTCTTCCCTCCAGAAACATGTGTTTGGTCTTCCCTCACACCCTTGAGCCATTTTATAGATGTTTGGTGCCCTGTTTGGAACATGCCTGCCTTCACTTTTTTTGGGAATACTGTTTTGTATTCATTTTATTTAACCTCCATATAATTTTGTTTTTTAAGTATACATACTAAATCCACAGTGACTTAGCTCTGAACTATTACAATATGGAGTATTTTTCTTGCACTTGGTACCTATGTGATGCCTTGTATTTTTATTCAGTTTGTAATTCATCATCGTTATGTAATAGGAAGAACATGGCTCTGGAAATCACAGATTTGGGACTTTTTTCAAATTTGTAGGAAAATAACACATTTATTAATGGCAAACAATATAAATATATATATAATATATATATATATATATATACAACAAAAAGTAAAAGTCCTGCTTATTCAACTTTGTCCATTCTTCTACCCTAATGGTGATAACTGAGAAGGGTTAGTGTATAGTTTGTATATGTTTTTCCAGGCCTTTTTTTCTAAGCAAATGGAAATGTAGAGAAAGAAAATGAAAGAGATTTATGTTTTCTTATTTGAATCATATATGTATATTGTTCAATGACTTTTTTATTCAACAGTTTGAATTTTTTTCTTTAAGATTTCATTCATTTATTCATGAGAGACAGAGAGAGAGAGGCAGAGACATAGGCAGAGAGAGAAGCAGGCTCCACACAGGGAGCCTGTATGGGACTCAATCCTGGGACTCCAGGACCACACCCTGGGCCGAAGGCAGGCACTAAACCGCTGAGCCATCCAGGGATCCCAACTGTGAATTTTTTGAGTTTGTTTATTCAGCAAGCCTTCCATGTTGGTAGACAGCTGTACTTATTTTTTAAAAAACAAGATGGGACACCAAAATATATTTAACTTTTACCTTGATGATGGGTGTTCAGATTATCTCCAGTTTTTCACTATTATAATACTGGCCAGCCTCATGCATGTGTTGCACATTTGTGTAAGACAGCTTCCCAAAGCAAAGTGGTTGGGTTAAAATTGATTTTGAATCCTAGCTTTTCCCAGCTGTATACTTTGAACAAGTACAATTAATTAATCTCTCTGAATCTGCTTTCTCATTTGTAAATTGGAAACATAGTAATTCAGAATTCTGTAAAGATTATATGACCTAAGGCACACCAGCTGTCGGTCAGTAAGCTTTCGTTCTCTTCTCTGTTAGGTGTCTTTCCAATTAGAAGATAAGGTGCAGAAGGAGAGGGGTGGGTGCCTTAAAATCTCCACATAGGTCAAGTCATTCTTATTTCACAGATCAAGAGTCAGAAAGTTATCCCATTGCCTGAATGTTGTCATTAATCCAGTTTTGTAACCCTTTAGGATTGCCAAGGATCCGAGATTTGAACGATTGCCATGCACACACAAAGGAACCTATGCAGATGACTGCTTAGTACAGAGAGTAACTCAGGTATCATCAGTTTATAAATGTTTACTCTGTGCTTCACAGGAAGCATAGATGCCTCTTGTACTTGAGGAAGTGGATTGGAAATGTATACTGTAACTTTAATGGGAAAATCATAGGCTTGGGGAGGAGACATGGGTTTCAAATCTCAGCACCTGCATTTACTGGGTATGTGATGTGGGGCACTTACTGATCCTTATTCCACAAATCATTTATATAAAATGCTGTGAGTGTACATATAATATCGGTTTCACCTCCCTGTGAATTAGAAATCATCTATTTCCATATTCCTCATGGAGGAATTTTGTTCCTCTCCACCATGCCTAAGCAAAAGTGTTTCTCAGTTACATCTGAGTCTCCCAGGATGCTATCTTAGTACCCTGGAATAACTAGGTTTTTGATTCTTCTGTTCTGGCCTCCTTGTCAAGCACCACAAGAACTTCTGCTCTTGATTACCCTTATTATAGCCTCTCCCTGCTAAGGATAATCATCTTCATTTGATGACCACGCTCCCATCTCTTAAGCCATTCCATTCCATGGGTAGAGATAACATTTGCCTTACTTTCCCACAGCACAGCTGACACCAGGTTATGAATCTTTTCAAAACTTAATGGGAGATTGGGGTATGACAAGTAAAACATGAAACGACTGGCAACTAAATGCTACTGCCTTCAGAGCTGCTAGACTCAGACTTGTCCTGGAGATCCATTCTGGCTTCATTGCCAAGGAAGTAGCCTACCTCTGCCACTAGAAGGTCTCAGGGTAGGCCCAAGCCCAGAGATTCCTGGAAAGGTAAAAGCTGTACCCTCTGATCTAAGGCATTTACTCTGCCTTTGCATAGTCTTTTGGGGGTGTTTCCCAAAACCAAGAAATCATCTGCTCTAAATGTGAAAGTCCCTTCCACTTATGAGACAAAAAACAATTTGCAGCTCTTAAATAGTTTTTCTATCTTCTCCCCCTCAAGATTCTTAGAACTACATTCCCTGAGGCAACTTGTTTGTGTTTTATAAATATGAGCTCCTAGATCATAGTAGGTATTCAATAAATTATTATAACCTTTCCTTTGCTATTTACTGTGAAAATGAATAATTCTCCGGATTAGCCAGTGTACTATTATTCAGTATCACTAAGTAGACTTAAAGTATGAACACTCAATGGGTATCTTTTACAGCACAAGTGTTACATTGTGGCCACAGTTGACCGGGACCTTAAACGAAGGATCCGGAAGATCCCTGGAGTTCCCATCATGTACATTTCTAACCATAGGTGAGAACTGTCTCTTGGGGAAGTAATTAAAAGTATATAGCTGATGTCAATTAAAAATGAGGTCAGGTTATGGGAAAATTTGAAAGCGATTGTTGTATCAAATGCCCGCATAGTTGTATTTGAAGAAATGAGAGGAACAAGAACAAGGACAAAAGATAAAGCTAGGACTTGGAAATGAGGCAGACACTCCCACTGTTGCAGTAAGATCACTAGAAGAAACAGATGTGTAGCTTTTTTTTTTTTTTTTTAAGATTTTAAAAATTTATTCATGGGAGACATAGAGAGGCAGGCCCCCTGTTGCTGCCTGATGCAGACTCCATTCCAGGAACTTAGGATCACGACCTGAGCTAAAGGCTGACGTTCAACCACTTGAGCCACTCAGGTGTCTCAAAATGTGTAGCTTTAAATACAAAGCAGTAATTTAAGTTAAGCTAATCTTTTGGCCAGAAATATCTTTTTTTTTCAAAGCTTAGTATATGTGATCAGCACCTCATCTGGGAAACTAAAAGCTTATTAAAAAAAAAGCTGGTCTTTACCCTGTTTGGATGTTCTCATACCAGTGCTCAGACTCCCCACTTTTCAACCTGGGAAGAATACAATATAGTGGGAAGAATATGGGCTGGGAGAAATTGGGCTTATCTGGACTCAGTGCCTGGCTCCCTCACTTGTTAACTCTCTGGCTTTGAAAAATAAAGATACTATATTAAAAGCATTTTGCTATAAATCATTTGTTATGATATCCCTTTAAAATTTTCCCACTGACAAAAAGGATTCATAATGGGGAGGTGAAAGTGTTGCGGGCAGTAAAGGATGGGTTTTTAGGTGGTTTCTGGACCCATCTTTCTTACCAGTGTTAATTTTTTGTTCTGATCAGGTACAACATTGAGCGGATGCCAGATGATTATGGAGCCCCTCGGTTCTAATTCTTAAAAGATAGTTTTTCTGTCTTCTTATACCAACTTTTTCTGTTGCCAGTTCATATTAGCAATATGCTATAGTATGAATTATTCTTCTTACCCATTTGCTCTGTTACGAGCTGAGTATGGTTAAATATATTCATTTTTTGATGTTTTGAAATCAGTATTTTGTATCATTTTAAGTATTGTTGCATCTTTCTATAAATCAGATGATTGCTTGTATAATTTGATGGTTGTTGTTTTATATTCATTTACTCAACAAACATTTATTAAAGTTATATTACGTACTTAGTAAGGTATGGTCCTGCTCGCAAGACATTCATATTATAATAGGGGAAAAGAGAAACATGTATATGAATAAATATGGTAATGTAGTGATGGCAGATTAAAACTATATAGGCAATAGACCTGTGTATGAGGAAAGAAGGATTTCTTTCTCCTTGGTGGGAATGGGGAGGGAAAATAGATAGGCTAAAGGTAGTAATATTTGAGTTAATTTGATTTATTATTTTTTTTTAGTTAATTAAAAAAAAAACAAATAGGTGCTTGCCTAATATGTGAAGTAAAGAAAATTAGCATAGGAGGCATATGAACAAAAGTGTGGAGACATGGAATGGCTGCTTGGCCTGCCCAGACAGCTACCAGAAGGTTTTTCTTACTGGAACATAAGGAAAAGAGATCTGTACCACACCTGAGGCTCCGAGGGAGGAGGTGGACTAAGAGGGGGCCTTATATGACATACTAAAGGGTTTGGGCTTGATTGTGAGGTCAATTGGAGCTTATTAGAATTTTAACTAAGGTGAAAAACAGGATCGGATTACATAGTTTAAATGATCAGAAGGTAGTGTAAGGATAGACTAATAGATCATTGAAATAAATAGAAAGTCCATAAACAGACCAATATATTTATGGCAAGTTGGTGTATTATCAAGGTAGTATTTCAAATCTGTGGGAAAAGGAAACTTTTGGAAGTTGGAAGGCCAAATAGTATGGAGTAATTCTAGTAATACTAGTAACCCTCCCCCCCCATTAGTGGGGTTAGAATCTTGATTCTACCAGTTACTATCTGTATGAGTTGGGCACGGTATGTAACCATTTGGTGCCTTCCTTGCTCCCTCTTTAAAATGTGTTTTCCGATCCTCACAACAAGCCTGATAAGATGGGATGAAATCAAATAGTACATGACAATTGAAGTATTGTTCAGTAAGTGTCAGTGATTATTATCATAGTGACGAGTTGGCTATCCATTCAAAAAAGTTTTAGTATTCCTACTTCATATCCTTCATGAGAATTCATTTCAAGTGGATCAAAGATCTAAACTTTTTCTTCTAAGCAATGGAAGTCTTAGGAAAAAAACACCAAAAAATGCCTATAATTTTTTGATGGAATTCTTAAATAAGATGGAGAATGTAAAAACCATTTTAAAAAAAAGGTTGGTAAGTGTGACTATATTAAAACTAGATTTGTGCAAGGCAACCCCCCAAAATTAAGACAAGTGGCTGGCCAAAAGATCTTCCAGTATACATAATAGGAGTGTGAAGAAATGAGTAGTTATGCGATGCTAAGAAGAGTGCAGATAGATATAACCATTTTAGACAGCAGTTTGGCAGGAGCCATTAAAATAAAAATTACAGATATCCAAGGAGCCCAATTCTGTTTTTTGGTTTTTATAGGTATTATGCAGGTGATTTTCCTTAAAATACGTGGTTAATGTATTATAAGTGAATAAGTATAATATAAATGTGTAACGAAACATTCACACGAGTACAAGGAAGTGTCTAGAAACATCTTATTGCACCACTGTTTATAGTAGAGAAAGATTGAGAAGAATGTAAACTTCTATCAAGTGAATCTTAATATAGTTACATCTATACAGTTGACCCTTGAACAATGGTTAGGGGAGCTGATGCCCCACATAGTTGAAGTTTTGTTCCCCAGAACTTAACTACTAATAGCCTATTTGTGACTGGAAGTCTTAGTGGTAACGTAAACAATGAATGAATATTTTGAATGTTACATGTATTATATGTGTTATATACTGTATTCTTTCAATAGCATAAACTAGAGAAAAGAAAATGTGAAGAAAATCATAAGAGCAAATATGTTTCTAATACTGTACCAAAAGAAACCTGACCCATGCAGTTCAATCCCATATTCTTAAAGTATATATGTCCTGAGCATTTAAAAAGAATGAAGTAGATTTTAAAATGGGCAAAAGACTTGAATAGATGGTTCTCTGAAGAAGACATACAGATGATCAAAAAAGCGTATAAAAAGATGCTTAACATCACTAATTGTTAGGAAAATGCAAATCAGAACCACAATGAAATACCACTGCACACCTATTCAGATGGCTACTATTGAGAATAAATAAATAATGAGAATTGACAAGGATGTGGAGAAATTAAACCTGTTGTGCACTGTTAGAAATATAAAATAGTACAGTCACTATAGAAAACAAAATGGCGGGCAGCCCTGGTGGCGCAGAGGTTTGGCAACGACTGCAGCCCAGGGCATGATCCTGGGGACCCTGGATCGAGTCCCACGTCAGGCTCTTTGTATGATGCCTGCTTCTCCCACTGCCTCTGTCTCTGCCTCTCTCTCTGTCTCTGTGAATAAATAAATAAAATCTTTAAAAAAGAAGAAAAAAGAAAACAGAATGGCGGGCAGCCCTGGTGGCGCAGCGGTTTGGCGCCGCCTGCAGCCCGGGGTGTGATCCTGGGGACCCGGAATCGAGTCCCACATCCGGCTCCCTGTGAGGAGCCTGCTTCGCCCTCTGCCTGTGTCTCTGCCTGTCTCCCTCTCTCTCTCTCTCTCTGAATAAATAAATAAAATCTTTAAAAAAAGAAAAGAAAAAACAGAATGGTGGTTCCTGGAAGAATTAATGGAATTACCATATGATCCAGCAACTCCACTCGGAGTGTATACAAAAGAATCAACACAGGATCGTAAAGAGATACTTGCACACCACACCTATGTTTACAGCATCACTATTCACAATAACCAAAAAGTGGAAGCAATCCAAGTGTCCATCAACAGATGACTATTTGAGTAATCAAAATGTGGTATATACGTATAATAAAATAGTGTGCAGCCTTAAGAAGGAAGAAAGTTCTGACCCATACTCTAACATGGATGACCGTAGAGGACGTTTATGCTAAGTGAAGTAAGACAGTCACAAAAAGACAAATACTGGATTCTACTTACATGAAGTACCTACAATAACTGAATTCATAGCGACATGGTAAAAAGGTGGTTCCCAGGGGCTGGAGGGAGTGGGGAATAGGAAGTTTAATGGGGATGGAGCTTCAGTCTTCCAAAATAGAATTATGGAGATTGGTTGCACAGCATTGTAAATGTACTTAACGATACTGAACTATTCACTTAAACATGGCTAAAATGGTTATTTTTATGTCTTACCACAATTAATAAGAGCTATACTACTTAGTAATGTTAAGAAAAAGAAGCAACTTGTAGAACAATTAAGTATGGTGTGATAAGTGTTTTCCTTTTTTTTTTAAAACAACAAAATTACAAAATTGTGTATGGTAATAGACATATATGGATAGAAAAAGTTCTGAAAATAATTCTTTTCCTAGCCTCCCTTCTCTGCTAACAGAATTCCTCTTCGGAGAAAACCATTGTTACAGGACTGGATTGTGGCTCACTCCTACCCCAGCACATAGTATGGATGTTTCATCTTCCTGATTGGACCAATCAGACTATCCTTATTCCCTTTGCCATTGTTCTTATTTCAAACCTGGGAGATCAAACTCAAGTGAAATAGTCTTACCCAGAGTGTTTACTGGAGAGTTGCTTTCTTTTTCTGTGGGAGAGCCGTTGGGTAATGTAAAGTTGGAAACTCAGTGATCAGATTTGGCAATACATTGGAAAAGCTGCCTTGGTTTTTACTTTGGTTGTATAGTCAAACTTAATCCTAACTAATATAGGATGTGTGTCAGAAAGAAGAAATGGGAAGAGAAACTGAATTATTTTAAAAACTCAAAGAACAAAATAGGTTTTGTCAAAACCCATTGAACTGAATCACTGGAGATTTGCATATTTTGCTATCTGTAAATCAAAAAAGAAAAAAATGCAGAAGAGAGGAGGGAAGAAGAAATAATGATAAAATAGAGAAAGTAAGATGGTAGAGAAAAGTACAAATTCACAGTAGTCATGATGAATGTGATTAGGTAAGTTTTCTTATTAAAAGACAAATATACAGGTTGGATATTTTTAAAATCTTGTGGCTGTGTGGTATTACAAAACACACCTAAAATAAAATGACACAGAACAGTTGGAAATGATAGGAGAATACACTGACTGCACAACCCAGTAATTCTACTCCTAGGAGATACACCCGGGAGAAATGAAAACAATATTCACACAAAGATTTGTACACAGTGTTTATATTATCTTTATTCATAAAAGATAAAAACTGGAAACCCCAAGTATCTATGGATAAGTGGATGGATAAATTGTGGTGCCTTCACACAATGGAATACTATTTAGCAATAAAAAGAATGAACTGATACAGCAACATAGATAAATCTTAAAATCAAGTAGAGCAAAAGAAGCCAGACACAAAAGAATATATACTATATGATTCCATTTATATGAAACTCTAGGAAAGACTAATTTATACTGATGGGAAATCATTAATCGCCTGAGGTTGGGTGGAAGGTTGGCTGTGTACAGATACAAAGGAATTTGGCGGGGGGGGGGGGAGAGATTATGGAAATATTCTATATCTTAATTGTTGTGATGGTTACTTGGATATATTGATTTGTCAAAATGCATTTTAACCTGTACACGAAATGAGTGCTTTTGTTGTGCATAGATTATACTTAACTAAAAGATGGGAAAAGATGCAAAAAGTATGCTGTTCGAATAAGCAATATGGAAAACACAGAGGGTTTTTTTTGGTAGCCTAACATCAATTTCATGAACGTCCCATGTACACTTGGAAAGGAGGTACAGTCTCTGTTACCATGATATTTTTTTTAATTTTTATTTATTTATGATAGTCACACAGAGAGAGAGAGAGAGGCAGAGACATAGGCAGAGGGAGAAGCAGGCTCCATGCACCGGGAGCCCGACGTGGGATTCGATCCCGGGTCTCCAGGATCGTGCCCTGGGCCAAAGGCAGGCGCTAAACCGCTGCGCCACCCAGGGATCCCACCATGATATTATCAGGGTAAAAGTTTTGATATTTATCCATAAGCTCTATCTAATTGTTTAGGTCTTCTCTATCTTATTTGACTCTTTGATCTGTCTCAAGCTGAGAGGAATACATTAGAGTCTCCTGATATTAGTATGTTTTCTTTATTTCTCTTTGTGCTTCTTAGTTTCCATTTGATAAAAGTTGCTACTGTGTGGTTCTGGGCATGGGTACTCATAACTGATAGGTTTCTTGTGAATTGTAGCCTTTTTTTTTTTTTTTTTGGTTTTTTGTTTGTTTTTGTTTTGTTGTTCTTTTGTTGTGAATTGTAGCCTTTAGCTTTATACTGTATCTATTTTGTCTCATTGAATGCATTTGGGCCCAAATTCTCTTTTCTTTGATGTTAAGAACAGGATCTCTGCTTTCTCTTTGTTTTGTTTTTTTTCTTTTGTAATTTATTTGCCTTGTATATGTTTAGCTATTTTTTATTTTTTTTATTTTTTATTTTTTGTGAATTTCTTATCCTGAAACTGAGGTGACCTGGTGTGTTTTATCTTATAGACAGAATTGCTAGAAACCAATCATTTCTTTGTGCTCTTTTTTCTTTCTTTTTTCTGAATGAGAGTATTCACTGTGGTTGTCCTACTCCTATTACAACAACTGTGTGCTTGGTATATGAGGGCAGATCATTTGCCCTCTTGTTGCATAGGTCTTTAGATTAAAAAAAAAGCCACACCTGATAAGGATACTACTACATATATGCCTTGCTGTAGAGACTCCTGTACTTTTCCTAGGTATCCTGAATTTTGAGCCTGATGTCATGACTGGACACAATTTTGAGAATGTCTCTGGGGAGCAGGGGGTTGTATGTAGTTGGCCTCTGAGAAGGAAAGTGAGGCAGTGAGGCCAGCATTTGGTAACTAAAAGGGTGGAGTGTAGCAGTTGTGCTGCTCAGCAAACATTTCCAACTCTATTTTATGAACCCAGGGTAGGATTGCTCTTCCCCACCATCTCTGAAGTTAGGGGTGGCAACGTGAGTGAAGATGACATTCATTTCTAGGCAGAAGCTTTAAAAGTCATTGTGTGATTAGCTTTTTTTGCCCCCTTTGTTTTTTCTTTTTTTTTAAGATTTTATTTATTTATTCAAAGACACAGAGAGAGAGACAGAGACACAGGCAGAGGGAGAGGGAGAGGGAGAAGCAGGCTCCATGCAGGGAGCCCGATGGCGGGACTCGATCCCGGGTCTGCAGGATCACACCCCAGGCTGTAGGCGGCGCCAAACCGCTGCGCCACCGGAGCTGCCCTGTTTTTTTCTTTACAGTCATGAAGAAAAAGATGGAAACTTGCTTTGTCTGGATCCCAGCTTAATGATGGGAACATCAGAGTGAATGATAAATAAGCATTTGTTATTTTAAACTATGAAATTTGGATTGGCTTTTTGTTTGTTTTTATTACCGTAGCATAACTTATCTGTATCAGCTAATAAAGAGCATGTTAAAAAGTCTGGGTTAGAACAATTAGAAGAGAAAAAGAATTAAAGGCAACCAAATAGGAAATGAAGAAGTAAAATTATGTCTGTTCACAGATTATATGATCTTACATGTAGAAAACCCTAAAGAAGCCATTTTTATTTTTAAGTTTTTATTTTAATTCCAGTTAACATACAGCATAATATTAGTTTCAGGTGTACTAAAGAAACCGTTTTTAAAACTGTTAGAACTAATTAATGCATTCAGCAAAGTTTCAGGACACAAAATCAACATGGAAAAATTAGTTGTATCTTAGTATACTAACAACGATTAATTCAAAAAAAAAAAAAAGAAAACAATCCTGTTTACTATGGCATCAAAAAGGATAAAATACTTTAGGAGTAAACCTACCTAAGGAGTGAAAAACTTCTATACTGAAAATTACAAAATGTTGCTAAAAGAATCAGAGAAGATACAAAGAAATGGAAAGACATCCTGTGTTCTTGGATTGGAAGACTCAATATCATTAAAATGTTCATATTACTCAAAATCATCTACAGATTCAGTGCAATTTTTATCAAAATCCCAATGACATTTGTTTGCAGAAGTAGGAAAAAAATGCCGAAATTCATATGGAATCCCAAGAGATCCTAAATAGCCAAAACAATCTGAAAAAGAAGAACAAAGCTGGATACCTCACAATTCCTGATTTCAAAACACACTACAAAGAAATAGTGATGAGGACAGTGTTGTACTGACATAAAGACAGAGATATAGACCAGTGGAACAGAATAGAAGGCCCAGAAATAAACACTTGAATATATTAAATGATTTGTGACAAGGGTGCTAAGACTAAAAAAATGGGAAAAGGACAGTCTCTTCAACAGATGGTCCTGGGGAAAACTGGATATCCACATGCAAAAGAAGGAAAAATGACTCCTGCACCATGAAATTAACAAAGATTAACTCAAAGTAGATAAAGGCCAAAACATAAGACCTAAAGCTAAGAAAATGGGGAAAGCTTGAGGATATTGAATTTGGTAATGATTTCTTATATATGACACCAAAAACACAGGCAACAAATGCAAAAATAGACAAACGGAACCACATGAAATTTAAACGATTCCTTCTTTCAAAGGAACCCATCAAGAGAGTGAAAAGGCACACTATGGAATGGGAGAGAATATTTTTATTTATTTATTTATTTTTTATGATAGTCACACACAGAGAGAGAGGCAGAGACATAGGCAGAGGGAGAAGCAGGCCCCATGCACCGGGAGCCCGACGTGGGATTCGATCCCGGGTCTCCAGGATCGTGCCCTGGGCCAAAGGCAGGCGCCAAACCGCTGCGCCACCCAGGGATCCCGAGAATATTTAGAAAGCATACATCTGACAAGGGATTAAAATCTAGAATGCATTAGGAACCTCTATAACTTTACAACAACAACAAAAAAAAAACTAATAACCCAATTTAAAAATGGGCAAAAGACCTGAATAGACAATTAGCTGAAGATATACAGAAAACCAATAAGCACATGAAAAAATGCTCAATATCCTTAATCATAAGCTAAGTGCAAATCAAAACCATGATGGGATACCACCTCACATCCATTAGGACAGCCACTATCAAAAGAACAGAAAATAAATGTCAAGGATACAATCAGTATCTGATTAATTGGAACACTTGTCACTGTTGGTGGGAATGTAAAATGGTACAACCACAATGGAAATAGTATAGTGGTTTCTCAAGAAATCAAAAATAGAATTACCATATGATCTGGCAATCCCACTTCTGTTTATATATCCAGTAGAATTCAAGGCAGGATCTCAAAGAAATACTTGCATACCCATGTTCATTACAGCATTATTCACAATAACCAAGAGTGGAAGCAACCCAAATATCCACTGATGGATGAATGGATAAAGAAAATGTAGTATATACACACAATGGACTATTATGCAGATTTTAAAAAGAAGGAAATCCTGTTACATTCTACAATATGATAAACATTGTTCTAAGCAAAATAAGCCAGCCACAAAAAGGACAAATACCATATAATTCCACTCATAAAGTGTCTAAAGTAGCTAAAATCAGAAACAGAGAATAGAAACATGGTTGCCAGGTGCAGAGGAGTGTGGGCAGGAGACATTAGTGTTTAGTGGATATAGAGTTTCTTGTGCAAGATGCAAAAGTTGTAGAGATTTTTTTGCACAACAATGTAAATATATTTAACACTTAAGAGCTGTGCACCTAAAAATGATTTTTAAAAGATGGTAAATTTAATGTGATGTGGATTTTAGTGCAATAAAAAATAGATACAAGATCAAAGCAATACACAGTGAGAAATGAAAGTTTGAAGTCCCATTCCAGAGAAGTCCCATTCCCACTCAGAACTGCTTCTTTGTTTGCTATAGGCCTGTAGACATAAGCCCTATTGGCTTTCAGAGGTAGGTGTTTTGGGGACATCCAGTGTGGGAACCTTACCAGTTGGGGCACTAGATGTGTGGTTCAAACCCCTTACTCCTCAGGAAGAATTCTGGGTGTTGGGGGTTCCCTCCCAATGATTTGGTGCTATGCCAAGGATAAGCTTCATGGTAAGTAACAGTATGTCTCAGCCCTTCCTATCCTTTTGAGGTGAGTATTTCTCATTTGCCTGATGTATAGTAGTCACTCAGCTAGTTTCTGGATTTCTCTCATAGGGAATTGCTTTGTGTGTACATTCTGTGTGTCCAGGAGTGGAGGGAAGTTCAGGAGCCTCCAATGTCAGCATCCTGGTCCCTCTCCATAATAAAGGCATTCTTTAATTACAGAAAAATGCAAAGAAGTGCTCAGTTTTTGAGGAGCCAGCTTGAAAAGGCTCATTCTGGCCACATTTGAGACAGTTTAGTCACCAGAATTAATGATGACAGTAATGGATTATCACCTTGATTTTTAAACTATATTTGACATATAATGTGTAAATTTAAGGTATACAACATGTTGATGCACACTAATTTTTAATGAAGAATCCATGAGTCCATAAGATACTAAGAATAAATAAAATGGGATAGGAGAACTTTCATATATAGAAATATGACAACTATTCAGTGTAGAAGGAATGATAAAAATATAAAATCACTGTTTTACAATCACCATTGTACTGTTTCAGGCAAGAATCATCAGTGGATGCTAGAACCATTGGTGGACAACCGTGAGGAACAAGATATTTCCAGAGCTTCAAAGTATCACCACACAGATTAGTTATATACACCTTTGCAATAGAGAAATTTGGCAGACACTGCCTTGACCAAATGATTAAACTTGATATTACTACTAAGAGGATAAGTTGGCATAATGTACATCATGATGCAGTGTATAGAAGGATACAATACCCATGTAATATTTTTGTCCCCCAAATTAGAATTTTTTCACATGAATCTAATTATGAGGAAACTGTCAAATCCCAAACTGAGGGACATTCAGCAAAATAATTGGCTTGAATTCTTTTTTTTAAGATTCAGTTATTTATTTTAGAACACAAGCAGGAGGAGGAGCAGAGAGCGAGAGAATCCTGAAGCAGATTCCCCCTGAGCACAGAGCCCGATGCAGGGCTTGATCTCAGGACACTGAGATCATGATCTGAATTGGCTTGGATTCTTAAAAATAAATGTCATGAGAGACATAAAAAAAAATGCTGGCAAACTATTTTACATTGAAGGAGACTAACAAGGCATGACAATTAAAAGCAATGTCTTATCCTTGACTAGACTCTAAATTTAAGAAGACGAAAACAAAAACCAAAAAAACAAACAAAAAAAAAAAAAAAAAAAACAAGAAGCAGGGCACCTGGGTGGCTCAGTCAATTAAGCATCCAACTCTTGATTTCAGCTCAGGTCTCGATCTTGGGTCGTGAGTTCAAGCCCTGTGTTGGGCTCCATGGTGGGCATGGAGCCTACTTAAAAAAAACAAAAACAAAAACAAAAAAAACGGGTGGCTCAGGTGGTTGAGTGTCTGACTCTTGATTTTGGCTTATGTCATGATCTCAGGGTTGTGGGATCAAGCCCCACATTGGGCTCTGTGCTCAGTGGGGAGTCTGCTTCTCCCTTTCCCTCTGCTCCTCCCCCTACTCACTCCCTTTCTGTGTGTCTCTCTCTCAAATAAATAAATAGATAACGTCTTTAAGCAAAAACAAACAAGGGCAGCCCTGGTGGCTCAGCGGTTTAGCGCTGCCTTCAGCCCAGGGCCTGATTCTGGAGACCCAGGATTGAGTCCCACATCGGGCTCCCTGCATGGAGCCTGCTTCTCCCTCTGCCTCTCTCTCTCTCTCTGTCTCTCTCTCTCGTAAATAAATAAATAAAATCTTTAAAAAAACAAAAAACAAAAAAACAAGAAGCCATAAGAGATACTGTTGAGACACTTAGGGAAATTTAAATATGGACTGATTGCTAGATAATATAATTGTATTTATGTTAAATATCCTTAGCATGAACATTATATTGTAGATACATGTAAGGATACCCTTGTTTTAGGAAATATATGCTGAATGTTTGTGAGAAGGGTCACAGTGTCTTCAAGTAACTGATGGTTTAGGGAAAGATGGATAGATAATAGATGTGAGAGAAAAGAGGAAGAAGGAGAATGTAAGAAAATATAACAGATGGTGTGCCTCATTGAAGGATAGAGCAGGGGAGGGGTGGAATCCCTGGGTGGCTCAGTGGTTTAGCACCTGCCTTCGGACCAGAGCGTGATTCTGGAGTCCCGGGATGGAGTCCCATGTCGGGCTCCCGGCGTGGAGCCTGCTTCTCCCTCTGCCTGTGTCTCTGCCTCTGTGTGTGTGTGTGTGTGTGTGTGTGTCTCATGAATAAATAAATAAAAATCTTAAAAAAAATTTTTAAAGGATAGAGGGGTATTTCTTTACTATTTTTACAACTTCTCTCTAGGTTTGGCATTTTTCAAAATAAAAGGTGGTAAAAAAAAATAAGCTAAGTGAAACACAGTAGAGAGAAAAGATAACTGACAGAGTAGCAATGTCAAGGGATGGAATCTAGAATGTGAAGACCAGCATCAACTTGGGACAGGAGAAGAGATACTCAAAACTGGAGGATAGGGGGCAGGGGTGGCTGCCAGTGAAGATTAGTACTTAGGAGGGTGAGTAGAAGTTGAAGGAGTTGGCGCCTGTTAGTCTCTCTGTAAAGTTGAAAGCATGGCCATTTATTGAGACACAAGGCTTGAAGTAGTGGTGAAGGACTGAAATAGCTACTGTACTAAGTGGGAGAGGTCGATGACATAAAATAATGGCAAAGTAAATGATGAGAACCCAGACAGGACTGCAGAACCTGAATAGGACTAATTGCTGGCTGTATGGTTTCTCCATAACCATTCAGCAAAACAAAGTTCAGTAAGCTATAAGGGGAACTTACGGGACAAATGCCACAGTAGAACAAGGAGTTGAAGATACATGTGAGAAAGATTGAATCGATGTAACATAGATTCAAGAATTGATAGGAAAAGAAGTAAAACCATGAAAGGAGCAGTGACCTGGGATTAAGCATCAGTCAAGGGGCTGGGTCTCAAGAAGATTGATTAACATATATTAAAAATTAGGAATTGAGAGGGCTATCGAAATAAAAGATTAAAATCTGTAATTAAAGTATCAGAGGTTCCAGCAAAGATAAGAGTTGGTGTTGCATTATGGGTACCAATTGTGGTTAAAGATTTTGAGATTGACATGTTGAAAGAACTTTGTGCCTAAATTGTTCCATGATCAATTTGAGCCTAAATTGTTCCATGATCAACCCAAATGTGTGCTGAACAGGAGCCTAGCATGAATAGCACACACATAGGCTAATGCTAAGAGGTTCTTTTGATATAAACTGCCAAACTGGTCCTTCGTGATCACAAACTTAATTCTGTTAATTGAGTCAAAGCTACAGGCAAATTACCCACAAATATCCAATGTGCAAATTGGCCAAGAGATCATGAGGTGGGCTGCTGGAAAGTTCTGTCCTAAGGAAATAGATCCTCTCTTGGGGAACTTTAGGTCCAAAGACATGAAGAGTTGAATAGTTATAGCCAGAGTAGAAGCCACATGTAATAGCAAGGGTGCATCTAACACCAGAGTACGATGATGTCAGAGTCCTGGGGTAGGAATTAATCAAGAACCTCCTAATGCTGAGGGAGTAACAGCTATTATCTACTTTGGGTCCTTAAGCACCATTGAGATCCTGAAACACACTCCAGTCTCTCTAGGGCCGACATAGGCAGCCCTTCTTATAGTGCCTAGTGGAGTTTCTGAGTTTCCATGCCCCCCAACTGTGTGTCTGAGATTCCTGTTTCTACATGTATCCTTAGAATATATATCCAGATTTCAGCTGTGGTGCTTTCAGTGCAAACAATAAGGAAATGCATCTTGAATAACAGGAATTTCAAAGGTAGTGTAGCTCTATGCCCAGTATAATCAGCTGAAGCTCTATGTCCCTCAATTCTGAACTTTGCCCTCTGTTGGCTTTGTCATCAAAGCCCCCATTTGGCTGTAAACAGCAACTGGAGCAACAAGCTCCTTGTTTACATCCATTGGAGAAAGAAAGAGGGTTTCTTTCCCAATCATATAATAAAAATCCTTCTCTTCAGTATGATTGTACCAAGTTTGGGAAGATGCCAACCCTTGGGTGGCCAAAGAAAGGTCATGTGCTGATTAGGTTACTACAGAGTCTCCCAATAAATGGCAAGAGGGATGATGTAATTATGATTGACTTAAACTAATTGGGACCTACTCTTGGAGCCAGAGATGGTCAGTTTTTTCTGAGTGACATGAGATATATACCGGGAGATGTGAATATCTCCGCAAAACTGGGATTTTATTAAGGAAGAATGGACGTTCTATAGGCAAAGAATAGTATTCACTACACCTCATTCTCAAACACTTGAGTGGTTTATTTTATTTTATTTTATTTTATTTATTTATTCATGAGAGACACAGAGAGAGAGAGAGGGAGGCAGAGACACAGGCAGAGGGAGATGCAGGCTCCATGCAGGGAGCCCGACGTGGGACTCGATCTCTGGTCTCCAGGATCAGGCCCTGGGCTGAAGGAGGCGCTAAACTGCTGAGCCACCCGGGCTGCCCATACTTGAGTGTTTGAGGTGGAATTACACAGGTTAAAACTGTTTTAGAGTATAGGACAAGTGTCAACAGTTTTTCTCATTTTTCTTCAATCCACTTTGATATTTCTCCATTCTCCTTAATTTTCCCACCTTAAAGTAGGCAATACTTTAGGCATTTAAAGGTATTGATTTATGTTATATATTTAAATACATATGCCGTTGAATTATGAAATTCTGTATGTATGATTTAAATATTACATATATAGGGATCCCTGGTGGCTCAGTCGTTTGGCACCCGCCTTCGGCCCAGGGTGTGATCCTGGAGTCCCGGGATCAAGTCCCACGCCGGGCTCCCTGCGTGGAGCCTGCTTCTCCCTCTGCCTGTGTCTCTGCCTCTCTCTCCCTCTCTCTGTGTATCTCATGAATAAATAAATGAAATCTTTAAAAAATAAATACAAATAAATAAATAAATATTGCATATATATATATATATATATATATATAAGGCATAAAGAATATTACTAGGGGCGCCTAGGTAGCTCAGTCAGTTAAGTGTCTGCCTTTGGCTTAGGTCATGATCCCAGGGTACTGGGATTGAGCTCCAGGTCAGGTTCCCTCTGCCCACCCCAATCTCCGCTCCTGTGCACACACCCATGCTCTCTCTGTCAAATAAATGAAATCTTTTTCTTTTTTTAAAAAAAAGGATATTATTAAAATGAACACCCTTGCACCCCATCCCAATTTAAGAAAAAGAATATTAACCACAACTTTGAAACTTTTATGTAATCCTCCCTGATTATATTCCTTTCCCTCAACTCCACCCCAACTCTGAGGTAAACACCGTTCTGGATTTTTGTGTCCTCTTGATTTTCATTATAATTTTACCCATTATTTGAATACCTTGACTATATGTAAGGTCTATGGGTTTTTTTTTGAGGCTTAATAATTTGCATTTTAAAATTTTTATTTAAATTCAGTTAATTAATGTATGATGTATTATTGGTTTCAGAGGTACAGTTCACAGATTCCTTGGTCTTATATCACACCCAGTGCTCAGTACATCATGTCCCCTCCTTAATGCACATCACCCAGCTACCCTATCCGCCCACCCCCTCCCTCTCCCCTCTAGTGACCCTCAGTTTGTTTCCTATGATTAAGAGTCCCTTGTGGTTTGTCTCCCTCTCTGATTTCATCTTGCTTTATTTTTTTCCTCTCTTCCCCTATGATCCTCCTTTTGTCTCTTAAATTCCACATATGACTGAGATCATATGATAATTGTCTTTCTCTGCTTGATTTATTTCACTTAGCATAATATCCTCTAGTTCTATCCATGTCATCACCAGTGGCAAGATTTCATTTTTTAAATTTTTAAAAAGAGTTTATTTATTTATTCATGGAGGGGGCAGAGACATAGGCAGAGGGAGAAGCAGGCTCCTTGTGGGGAGCTCAATGCAGAACTTGATCCCAGGACTTCAGAATCATGCCCTGAGCCACCCAGGTGCCCCTGGAATTGTGTCCTAAGGCACTATGTATCTTCAGTGATAAGAGACATTGTCAAATTACTCTTTATGTACACATTTTACTCCAATCAACAGTGTATGAGAGTTTCTGTTGTTCCACAACCTCATTAGAACTTGTTATTGGGGGCACCTGGGTGGCTCAGTGGTTGAGCGTCTGCCTTTGGCTCAGGTCCTGATCCTGGGGTTCTGGGATGGAGGCCCACATCTGGCTCCCTGCAGGGAGCCTGCTTCTCCCTCTGCCTGTGTTTCTGCCTCTCTCTCTTTGTCTTTCATGAATAAATAAATGAAATCTTAAAAAAAAAAGAACTTGGTATTGTTGGGGCTCCTAAGTGGCTCAGATGGTTAAGTGGCCACCTTTGGCTCAGGTCATGATCCCAGCGTCCCGGGATTGAGCCCCATGTGGTTTTCCCTCCCTCTTAACCCTACCCGCTGCTGCTTGTTCTCTCTCTCTTAATTAAAAAAAAAAAAAGAACTTGGTATTGTCAGGTTCAATGCTTCAATACAGATACTGCCAGTTGTCCCCAGTATTCCCTCTTTCATCCTCCCTTAATAATGTATCTCATGAGTTTATCTGGGTTTCCCAGGTGGAATCTTTATTTCCAAGCCTTCCTGAGGCTAGGCAAGGCCAACCAACTAAGTTGTAGCCAACAGGATGTAACTGAAAGTGATGTGTATCTCTTTTGGTTCCTTACCTTAAAAAGCATGCTCTTTAAAAGGTATGTTTCTCTACTCTAACCCATTTACTAGCCTACTGGCTAGATGCAGATTTAATGGCAAGAGCCAGAGCAGCCACTATAAACCCAGAAATGGAAGCTATATGTTGAAGATGACAACTTTGGACTGCTTACCTCTGAACTGGCTTTTCATAAGTTCACTTTTCATAAGTGAAAAATGAACTTTTGTTTAAGTCACTATACTTTGCTGTTTCATTGTTACAGCAGCTTAGACTGCATCCTAATTAATACATTAGTTGGGATGCCTGTGTGGCTCAGTGGTTGAGCATATGCCTTTGGTTCAGGTCATGATTCCAGGATCCTGGGATTGAGTCCCACATCAGGCTCCTGGCAAAGAGTCTGCTTCTACTTCTGCCTGTGTCTCTGCCTCTCTCTCTGTGTCTCTCATGAATAAATAAATAAAATATTTTAAATGCATTAATTATTCAGTTTTGAAGTCCTTCTCAATTTTACCCTTATGTTTGTTCTCTCTCAAGATCTTCCTGATGATGTTCTTTTTGCATTTGATCTATACTTCTAAACTCCTTTTTATGCTCCTGTCTTTAAGCATATTTGCCTGACCACAGTGGCCCAGGATAGTGGATGCTTGTTGTTGCTTATCCATATCCACTCCTCCTTCCTAACAGCACCTAGACTTCTTTGTTTTGGTTTGGTTTGGGAGTGTTACATTTTCCCCACTTATATGCAATTTCCCCAGTGTTACATTTTCCCCCAATTGTATGCAGGATTTAGATCAGAGTACTCGGCCCTTTCACTATAGAAGATGAGGGGAATTGAGGCTTTTTCTTCTAGATTCTTCCTCTCACCAGCCCATATATCTAAAAAGCCACCGAGTTAAAAAAAAAAATAGAGGTGAACTTTGTTTCTTATACCATCCAGAGCTTTGATGATAGAATAGTTCTTGCCTTAGTTTTTTTCTACTCCTAGTTCTAGTTAAATGACCTTCTTGTCTATTTTGTGACTCCCACAGTGTATTTTCAATGCATTTTTGAAGTAATAGATACAGCCACCCTCAAGTGCCAGGTTCTCCTAAACTGTGATCCTGGGAATCAGGATTTTCACTCCTAAACTGGGCATGGTTACAAGGACTGGCTACATGTTAACTGGGATTACATATGAACACTCATGGGTTTCTTTAGGATAAAACGAGAACATGACTCTGTAATAGGGAGGGAAAGAAGCACTAACATTGCCAAGATTAGGCATGACCAATCTTAGATACTCTTAAGTTTAGACATTGTCTACTCAAAATCCTGGTTAAATGCCTACCTAAGGAGGCATAGGTCCAATAGGAGACAATCTGACTCCAAATCCTGTTGTTTAGAGCAGTACAAGCTGCAAGAGCTAGCAGATTTTTATTCCTCAAAATGGCATGTAAGCCATCAGCCAATCGGAATATGGCCTCAAACCACTAACCAATCAAATGCCACCCCCTCCTCCCAGCCCCCAACCAAGTACCCCTAGCAACAGCAAGAATGAAACATAACAAGAAAGAAGTACAGCTGGGTTATAAACCTAGACCAGAGAAGACTCATGCAAGTTGACTTTGACAGCACTGACAATTAAGAGCTAACCCTCTCTGAAGTCTCCCACACAAAACCTTTTGTGTGATTTATGCTTTAATTCATCCCTTAGTTCATTTTGAATAGGAGCACTTTATATTTTTGTTGCGACTTCTTTCATCCTAGATTAGTAAAATCCATCTCTAAATACTTGGTCTGGGGCTGGTCATACAATGTGAAATCAGTTTCACTAAAATGTCTTGAGAAGAGCATTATACATGAGACCTCTTTTCAATAATTTTCTGGTATCTAGATAGGGGTTCCGTATCAAAGTTTTTTTTTGTTGTTTGTTTGTTTGTTTTTAGTTGTGTAGACTAGAAGGTTTGAGTGGCCAACTCTGTTAGTTCACGGGGAGTAAGAATCTAGAGGCTAGGATTTTCTATAGCATCTAAAACAATTCCCAATTGGGTCTTTATCTTGAAACAATGAGGGGAAAGGTGTTATCTCCCACATAGGTGCTGAAAGATCCATCGTTATTGAGGGATGGAATAGAGGACAGGACAGCTAGAACCTATCAATATCAGGTGGGAAAGGAAGAGGTGAAGAGAAACCTTTCCACTTCCCCCCACCTAATCTCATCTTTCTCTGTTTTCCACAACTATCACTGTTCTCCTTCCACCTTTTTTTAACTTAAAAAAAAAAACTGTGACGTACACCATACAAATGGGAAAGCACAAAGGATAAACACACAGTTCAATAAGTTTTAACAAAGCAAATATTTGTGTAATTACTATTTGGTTCAATAAATGGACATTGTTAGCATTTCAGAAGCCCTGCTTGTACCCCTTCCAGCCACTACCCTTTCCCTCTCCCCAAAGGCAACCACTAGTCTTACTTTTAACATTATAATTTCCTTTTGCCAATTTTTGAACTACATGGAAAGCCAATTGTACACTATTCTTTTGGAGTTCCATCTTTCAAAAGTTTCTTGGAGGTACATTTATTGAATTACACAAACAGAAAAGTGCATAAATCACAAGTGGTAGAGTCGGATGAATCTTTCACAAGCAAAACATACCTATGTAACCAGTACCCAGATCAAGAAACATAACATACCAGCGGATGCCTTTATGCCCCCTTTCAATAACTATCTCTTCACCCCAAGGGTAACTACTATCCTAAATTCTAACACTACGTATCAGTTATGTCTATTTTTGAACTTATGCATGTGAAAACATGCAGTACATACTTTTTTGCATAACTTCTTTTGTTCAACAATATGTTTGTGAGATTCACCTGAATTGTCACATGTGGTTATAGTTTGTTCATTCTTATTGTTCTGTATTCCATTGTATAAATGTGCCACAATGTCATTATATATTCTAGCATAGGTGGACACTTGGGTTACTTTCCAGTGTTCAGCCATTACAAGTAGTGGTACTATGAACATTCTTGTACATGTCTTCTGTATAACAGACACATGCGTTTGTCTTCATTATATGCCTAGTAGTGGGATTCCTGGGTCATAAGCTATGGGTCTGTTCAGCTTTAGTAGCTACTGCCATATAGTATTTCAGAATGATCATCCTAATTTACACTTCAGGGCACCCGGGGTGGCGCAGCAGTTTAGTGCCGCCTGCAGCCCAGGGTGTGATCCTGGAGACCCAGGATTGAGTCCCATGTCGGGCTCCCTGCATGGAGCCTGCTTCTCCCTCTGCCTGCGTCTCTGCCAATCTCTCTCTCTCTCCTCTCTCTCTCTCTCATAAATAAAAATCTTAAAAAAAATAAATAAAACGAATTTACACTTCCACCCTCACTGTATGAGAATTCCATTTGTTCCACTCTTTGGCTTGCAGCTGCATAACTCCAATCTCTGCTTTCAGCATCATATGAGCATTCTCTCTGTGTGTCTGGGTCTTCAAATGGCCATCTTTTTATAAGGACACTAATGGTGGGGTGCCTAGGTGGCTCGGTTACGTGTCTGCCTTTGGCTCGGGTCATGATTCCAGGGTCCTGGGATTGAGCCCTGTGGGCTCCCTGCTCAGTGGGGAGCCTGCTTCTCCCTCTCCCTCTGCCTGCAGTTCTCCCTGTTTGTGCTCTCTCTGTCAAATAAATAAATCTTTTTTTAAAAAATGGACACTAGTCATATTGGATTGACCCTACTACAAATATGATGTTAACTAATTACATCTGCAACAGACTTATTTCCAGAGAAAGTCACATTCTGAAGTACTGGGGAATAGGACTTGAACATTTTGGGGGGTGGGTGGAATACAATTCAATCCATATCAGATGTGGTTGGTAATGAACATCTGTTGTTGATCTTAGTGGGAAAACTTTGAACTTAACTTTTCACAATTAAGTGTGATGTCTGCTGTGGTTTTTAAAAATAAATACTCTTTATAAGATTAGGATGTTCCCTTTTATTTCTGGTTTGCTAAGATTTTTTAAAAATTGTGAATGGATGTTGAAATTTATCATATTCTTTTTCTTCATCTAATGAGATAACCATCTCATATTCTCCTCTAGGCTATTAGTATAGTAATTTACATGCATTTTTAATATTTTTTCAAGAGAATTTCAACAGAAAATATTAAAATTATAAGTGAGTGGGATTTATGAGTTGGACAATATTCTGTTTCTTTTTCTGTTCTCTTTTTGGGAAAAGAAGGGGTACAAGGGCAGGCATCTGACCTGGCCCTAATGTTCTGTTTCTTGATCAAGGTGCTAGTTACATAATGTGATTGGTTTGTGAAAATTCACTAACCTGAAAACTTAGGATGTTTAGTTATATGTATATATGTTATACCTCAACAAAAAGTTAAGAGAAATGCAACTAAATTCCTACTTGCGAATGAAAACGCCTTCTGAAAGATACTTAGATGCCCCACTTTCCACTCACATCTGCCTCCTAAGAGAGGTGAAGATCTGGGTTGCTAAGACGGAAGGTCAAATCTTTCACTGACACACTGACACACTTAATATTCTCAGAGTTAGGTAGTGTTGTTGTTGTTTTCCTTTCCAGAATTCAGAGTGTATCAGCTTTGTTTTTCAGTGATCCACTCAAGCCAAAGTTGAGTTTTATGTTGACAGATTGGGTTATTTTCTAGGTCACCCCCTCGGGACAATCGTTGAATCTGGTTTTTGCTATCTTTGCTTTAGCTGAGATTCTCCAACACGAATTTTTATGTGTTGAGTTATTCTAAAGAATTCCATTTCTCACCTTTTACAATAACTGCAGATGTTATCTTTCATATAACATCTGCAGGAATGGGCGTAGTATTACATTCTATCTCCAAAATATTTCTATTCTTCACACATTTGTTCCGGATTATTATTATTTCCTTTTTTTGTTGGTTAGAATTGAATTAATTCTATTCATTTAATTTGAGGAGAACTGACATGTCTACATTTTTCCCTCTTTTCATTCAGGATCATGGTAAGCCTCTCCATCATTGCAAGTCTAATTTACTCCCCCTCGGATATGATTCCGTACGGTTCTGTAGTTTTCTTCATATACATTCCACATATTTATTAGAGTTATTCCTACTTGTTTCATGGCTTTGCTGTTGTTGTTGAGATTGTTGCTATTGTGAATGGAACCTTTTTTTTTTTTTTTTCATTCAAAAATGAGCCCGTGGAGCGATAGGATCTCTACCACCCCTTTCAGCTCTGAGACTCTATGGTTCCTCGGTTCTATGAGAACATTCTACTCGCACGTACATTATCCCGACCGGAAGGAAGATGGCAACCGAGAGTCGCCAAGGAAAGGGTCGCTCTATCTTGCCTTTGTTCTCCTCTCGGTGGCTACTGCGCAGGCGTAGTCGCCCCAGTGTCGTCCCCGCCTTCCCGGTCGCGGGCCCAGCTCGGTAGCGCCGGCGCACTGGCGCGCTCCGTTTACACGCTCCGGGGCCTGTAGGCGCCGCGAGTTCCGGCTGTCGCCGTCGCCGCCGCAGCTCCTGGAGGTCGGTTGCGACGAGTAACGGCGCCGGGACGAGCCCTGCGCCGCCTTCTCCGATATGTACCCGAATTGGGGCCGGTATGGCGGGAGCAGCCACTATCCGCCGCCGCCGGTCCCGCCGCCGCCACCGCCGGTGGCGCTTCCTGAGGCCTCGCCGGGGCCCGGGTACTCGAGCTCGACGACTCCCGCGGCCCCCTCCTCCTCGGGCTTCATGAGCTTCCGCGAGCAGCACCTGGCGCAGCTCCAGCAGCTGCAGCAGATGCACCAGAAGCAAATGCAGTGCGTGCTCCAGCCCCATCACCTTCCTCCGCCCCCCCTGCCGCCCCCGCCGGTGATGCCGGGGGGCGGCTACGGGGACTGGCAGCCACCGCCACCACCGATGCCCCCGCCACCTGGGCCGGCCCTCAGCTATCAGAAGCAGCAGCAGTACAAACACCAGATGCTCCACCACCAACGAGATGGGTCTCCTGGTTTGGTTCCCATGGAGCTGGATTCCCCCCCTGAATCTCCCCCTGTACCGCCGGGGTCCTATATGCCCCCGTCCCAATCTTACATGCCCCCACCTCAGCCGCCCCCCTCGTACTACCCCCCGGCCTCGTCCCAGCCCTACCTGCCTCCCGCTCAGCCGTCCCCTTCTCAGTCCCCACCTTCCCAATCCTACCTGGCACCCACCCCTTCTTATTCTTCCTCTTCCTCTTCCTCGCAATCCTATTTGAGCCATTCCCAGTCCTACTTGCCCCCTTCTCAGGCATCTCCTTCCCGCCCCTCCCAGGGCCATTCTAAATCCCAACTACTAGCTCCACCGCCACCGTCCGCCCCTTCTGGGAATAAGACAACTGTCCAGCAAGAGCCTTCGGAGAGTGGGGCCAAGAACAAGAGTGCTGAACAGCAGCAAGCTGCCCCTGAGCCAGATCCCTCAACAATGACTCCACAGGTAAGAAGGCATATGCCTGAGCCTCATCTTTCACCTAAAGGGCCCTAAGTGAGCAGGCCTCAGGGCTTTAACCCGTGTTTAGGCTAATTCCAACACAATGAATAGCTAATTTACACTCCAAAGGGTTCCTTAAGAGTCAGAAGTCTGACACCCCAGCTTTTCAAGTAGCTAAATGTGGATTATTAAAAGAACAGTTGTTTGAAGATGTTTCTAACGTCCACGGAATAGTGGGGTGGCTCAAGAGTTACTTCTTAGGTTTATTCTTTGGTTCCCTTTGACCGACCTCCTAGATTTTGTTGCTTTTGCAAAGAGCTTTGTTTTAAAATTGTATTTTAAACTCAAATTTCCATTTGTGAGGCAGCATAGAAAAGAGGCTTCCCAAAGGGTTGATACTTGAAATGTATACAAACTTTTTGACTAGTTAGCTTCTTTAAACAGGTGTTTAGGGGCCACTGATAGCTTGTCAGCTTCGTGAATTACAAAGTGTTAGTAAATGAAGAATGGAAATCTTGTTCTTATCAGGAGCATCCTAATTATACTTATAGACACATATGCAATACATAGGAAGTCTCTTCATCTTTGACCTTTTTGGGAGTCTCTTGGTTATTTTAAGGAATGAACCCATACAGCCCTTTCTCACATCAAGTTTTAAGACATAAGCAATTTGCTTACGGAGTGACTTGTTACCATTCAACTGCCTTGGAATTTGACCAAGGTGAAAATAAGTTAGTGATATCTCTTCCTTCATGAGAGAGCCATTCCTCTAAACTTCTGTTTTAAGTGATGCTTCCTACAGAGCAAAGATGGATTGGATAGCAGTAACTAATGAATTCCTCCCTTAAGAAAGAAGATAGAACTCTCAAGTAGAATAAATAACTTGTTATGATTTCTTAACATAGACACTTTGAGCGATTACTAATCTACCTTAGATTCCCTAAATGAAAAAAAGAGTCTTTTAATCTACAGACTCAGATTTATATATAAAAGATTTCCAAAAGATAGGTTGTGGTACTCTAATTTTATAGTGGTTTTGCATTAGAAATTAAGAACATACGCAAGTTGTTTTAGGTAAGCAAGATGTTGTACTTGGCACATCATCAGGAGAAAACACTTGTAATGCTGAAGTGAAATAGGAGAATAAGGGATTCTGCTGGTTTACACCAAATTAGTACCATCCTACCAGGTTATTTCCCCCAGATGCCTCTGTTAGAGAGACAAAATTTCTGTCCCCATTCCCAACGCATTCTCAATGCTTTGTTGTCAGCCTCAGAGTTAGTCCAAGTCAAAGTGCAACATCCATATACTCCTCTCTACTAGACTTTTTCTGGCCTTTTAGAGAGACAAATAAATTGTTTTTGGAAGGAGGGGAAGAGGTATCTGACCAGTCATTAATACAAATACTTACATGAACACTGGTTTGCTGGTTTTGCTTTTTTTCTGCCTTTGTACTCTTCTATATTGAACTTCCTCCAGTACTTTGAGTATTCATTGCCTCAATTCTTTGGTGACACCAGAAAAAAAAATGGAAGATGAAGCTTGAGAAGTATGTGGGCCAGACCAAGAAGGGCCTTGTAAGCTTGTTTAGGCTTTCTTATCTCTGTCTAGAATTCCTCCCAATTTCCTCAACCTCCTCTTCCTACCTTATAGTTGTATTGTTTTCAAGGTACATCTCAAATATCAGGGTCTCAGTAAAGCCATCCCTGAGCTCACCTATCTGGTTGGATGTTTTTCAGATTTTAAGTCCCTTGTAAACAGGGACCATCTCACTCATCTTTTTATCCTCTGTAGCACCTAGGACAGTGCCTTGCAAACTGTAGGCTCTCTACAAAGATTTGTTGAATAAGCTGTAAGAGTTGTCACGTTCTAGACTTAGGATACTTTGGCTTATTAGATTACACAGGTTTTCTTCATACCAGTGCCGGTCTCTGACAATGAACCTTTCTGCCAATTTATTATTTTTTGGTTCATATTTTAATTTTGGAATATGTTAGAAATTTTTATGGCAAAAGATGATAAACACAAAAGTAAAGAAAATGGTATGATTTCTCCTATAAATCCATCAATCAGATTCAACAACTATCAAGATTTTACCATGTTTACTTCACCTATGCCTTTTTTTTAATTGTTGCTGAAGTATTTTAAAGGAAATCTTTGATCTCATGTCATTTCATTTCTACATTCTTAGTCATGGGTTTTTTTTTTTTAATGGACCTTTTCTTAGGTAAATACATTATAACACCTACAAAAAGTAACAGTTTCTTTGTATCATCCATCTAATTACCTGCCCATTCAGATTTCCCCTATTGTCTTATCATACTAGTTGGAGTTAAAAATAATTACTTGATATCATCCATGTTAACATTCCCCAATGGACTCAATCATGTATTATTGGTTTATTCAGATTTTATCAGGATCCAATGTAGACATTGTGAGCAGGATCATTCTTTGTTGTGGAGGGCAGTCCTTGGCCTTATAGGATGTTTAGCAGCATCTCTGGCCTGTCACTACTAGATGTTGGTAGCAGCCTCCAATGGGAAACAAAAATGTTTCCAGGCGTTGCCAAATATCCCTTGGGGTTTAAAATCACCCTCCATTGAGAACTGATCTAGATTAATCTCTCCTATTCTCTTTTCCAACCCCATGCCATTGAACTTGATGAGAAGTCTATCTCAGTTTTGTATAATATCCCACATTCTGGATTTGTCTGCTTACTCATGGTTTCTTATCATTCGACTTGTTACACTCTCTTTCACGCTTCTGGTAAACTTGGAAAGCTTAGACTTAAGTTCACCTTTCTTTTGGCAAGTATACTTCATTACCAGGGTGGTGCTGTGTACTTCGTTTGTATTCCATCAGGAGACACACAATGCCTGGTTATTCCACTATTAGCGGAGCCAAGATTGATCAGTAGGTAACTATAGTCTGGTCCCTCCATTGTAAAGCTTCCCATCAATTTTGCCTCTAATGTTTTTTTGTTTTTTTTTTTAAGATTTTATTTATTTATTCATGAGAGACACAGAGAGAAAGAGGCAGAGACACAGGCAGAGGGAGAAGCAGGCTCCATGCAGGCTCCAGGATCAGGCCCTGGGCTGAAGGCGGCGCTAAACCGCTGAGCCACCCAGGCTGCCCTGCCTCTAATGTTTTATCTAGTGACTTATCCACTGATAGTCTTTGCCTGAGTAAATTATTTCTTTGTTGAAGGTTATAACATGGTGATTTTTTTTTCCTACCATTGCTTCTACATTTACTATATGGAATTCTGTAACGAAAAACTTTCATTAACTGGTTAGGACTACTTAATTGGAGATATAGTTGGTATGGGAAAGATAGGATAAATGCTTAATATTCTTCCATTTAATTTCTAGTTTTCAGAGTAAAGCATTGGTGATTTAATGGAATGTGTCATTTTGAAGAATTAATTTTCTATGTATTTAAAGGGCTGGCTAGGTAAAATGCATACTAGCCGTTTTTTTTTTTTTTCATAAATTGTGACTTCATTTATCCTTTAATTCTCAAAACTTACACAAAGCTCTTGACTTTGATTAGAATTTTTAGTCATTTATTTGATATCCAAGTACTTATTGAGTAGCAACTATGTGCCAAGTGCCGTGCTTAGCTTAGTACCAGAGTTGAAGAAAATAGACATGGTTCTTGCTCTCATTGACTTGTCCCAATGGGAAGAACAAGAACAAGACATTTAACAAGTCATTATGAGGAGTGCAAGGTGCTGTGGGATTATAAAATACACAGTATCACTAGACTATTTCATGAAGAATGGGTTTTTGTTTGTTTGTCTTCTAGTTTTAAGCTCACCATTGTATTTACAGTGTCTTACTCAGGGTCTAGCACATAGTAGGTGAAGAACAAATTTTTTTTTTAAGAACAAATATTTTTAAGTGATTAGTTATAGTTGAGAGCTGTAACCTAATTGAAGAGGCCTTCCTTTATAAGTGATATTTAAGTGAAACCTGAAGAATGAGTAGGAATTAACCAGATAGCATTCAAAGTAAGGCTTCCTGAAAGCTCCAGGTGAGAATGGTAGACACAAACCAGATCAGGGAGGGCCTATGAGGATTTTGGGGCAGTTGGAAGCCAATGAAGGATTTTATATAGTCGAATGTGACAGATTGGCATTTGTGAAAGCTCATTGTGTTTGGTGTGTGGAGAGTGGAATTGAGAAAAGCAAGGATGATTTATAGAGAATACTTAATAGAATAATCCAGACAAGAGATAACAGTGGCTTGGACTTGGATGGTGACAGAGATAGAAGTGGAAAGACTGGATAAATATTTGTGTGCTAGAACCTAATTGGAGATTGAGTAGTAGCAGAGAGGGAGGTGTCAAGGATGATTCCTGAGTTTTTGGAGTAGACTGCTAGGTAGATGGTTGTCCCATTTACTAATAAAATAGGAAAACCTGGAAGAAGAGGAATAACAGGTCTGGGGATGATGTGAAAGGATGAGTTCAGTTTTAGACCTACTGAGTTTGAGGTCCTTGAGCCACATGATTCCAAATGGAGATGTTCAATAGGAAGTTAGCTATAGATAGGTCTGGAGTCTAGGAGCGAGATCTTGGAGACATGACAGACTTGTGAGTCATCAGTATAAATATGGTATTTGGGGCACAGAAATGGATGAGGTCTCCTGAGGTATGTGTGTAGAGTAGGGATAGAGTTTAAAGGATGTTAATCCGAGCCCCACAGAATCTCAGTATCTAGGGGAACCAACAGAAGAAAGACCAAATGGGTAGATGAAAGTCAGGATAGTGCAGTCCCGTGGAAGTGCAAAGAGGACTGTTTCTAGGAGGAGGGAGTGCTCAGCTGTAGCTGTAGCACCACCACTGACAGGTCAAGCAGGATAAAGACTTTGAGTTATCTTTTGCATTTACTGACATGTAGATTATTGTTGACCTTGGCAGGAGCAGTTCATAGTGACTGAAGCCATATTGCATTGATTTGAGGAGTGATGGAAGGTGAGGAAATGGGGATGGTGAGTATAGACAACTCTTTAAAGAAGTTTGACTGAAGGAGAGAGAGAGAGAGAATGAGGGCAGGAGCTGGAGGAAGAGGTGAAATAGAGGAGCTTTATTTTTTCATTTTTCATTTTTTTTTTTTAGATGGGACTAAGATTATCTGGTGACTTTAATTCCTGCAGTAGAATGTAAACCTCAAAAATACTGAAAATAAGTATGTTTTAAATAAGTCTAAAAAATGGAAAACCAATTCACTATTTTGCCAGATTCTCCCCACCCATTGCTTTAGGATGTAAGACATAGGACATTTAGTGTTATAGGCATTTCCAATAACTTGGATAGGAAAGGCAACCTTCCAAAATTAATCTCTAAAACATCTCTCTCTCTCTTTCTCTCTCCATCTCTCTTCCTCCCCACCTCGCACACTCTTTGCTTTACATTACCCTGTCTAGAAAATCATTTAGTACCTAGTTCATTACTGTACTATAGCAAGTGGTCAGTTGATGCTTGCTGAATAAATTAGCATCTTTTTAATAATGATATTTGTGACAAGTAGTTACCACATCTTCTTTATCCATTCATCTTTCGATGGGCACCGAGGCTCCTTCCACAGTTTGGCTATTGTGGACATGGCTGCTAGAAACATCGGGGTGCAGGTGCCCCGGCGTTTCATTGCATCTGAATCTTCGGGGTAAATCCCTAACAGTGCAATTGCTGGGTCGTAGGGCAGGTCTATTTTTAATTCTTTGAGGAACCTCCACACAGTTTTCCAGAGTGGCTGCACCAGTTCACATTCCCACCAACAGTGTAAGAGGGTTCCCTTTTCTCCGCATCCTCTCCAACATTTGTTGTTTCCTGCCTTGTTAATTTTCCCCATTCTCACTGGTGTGAGGTGGTATCTCATTGTGGTTTTGATTTGTATTTCCCTGATGGCAAGTGATGCAGAGCATTTTCTCATGTGCATGTTGGCCATGTCTATGTCTTCCTCTGTGAGATTTCTCTTCATGTCTTTTGCCCATTTCATGATTGGATTGTTTGTTTCTTTGGTGTTGAGTTTAATAAGTGACAAGTAGTTCTTACATCCTTTTTTAACTCTCTTCATTCAGTCTCTTTGAGTGTGACATATGCAATGATTTTCCTCTATCTATGAATTAACATCCCATGTGAGATGGAGTTGTCTGATATGATGGGACAAACGGAAAAACTGGCTCTAGGTTTGCTTTGGCTTCATCAGGAAGTCCAGGCAGGTTTTATTCCTTTCTAAAACAGAAATCACTTTTCTCTTGGGGACACTGAAGACATATATGATTGATGCTCATTTGTAGAGCTTTAAAAATGTACCAGAGCCTAGTCTTAGAACTGAAATAGATCTGGTTTCTGCTTATTGGATTCGTATGAAATAGAAATTGACCTGCAGTGCATACTCTCAGCAAATCAACCAGTATTCGAGCTCCTAACAAGGTTCTTAGCCCTAGGCTAGGTCTAAGACAAAGATGGGAAGCATTGACAAGGTGGATACATACAAATTGATCAAGAATCTAGATCTGTATAGTCTTCATGTGTGTAGCCATTGGCTTCTAGTTTATGAAAGATGGTTTGCATCTTTGTATCTTTTAGTGATGCTTTCAAAGCAACTAAAAAAACTAAGGGAAACTTCTAACTTCTACTTGAAAGAGACAGGGTTTATTAATTTTTTTAAGCTGAAAGATAAGCCTGTTGCTATTTTCATAAAATAGTAAAAGAAAGTTGAAAATGTTTTAATGGTACATTATTGTCAATTATCATGGCCTGTGTGCTGTTTTTTTTTTTTAATGTTCAATAGAAAAAGTAATTACATCTCTGGAGCTGATGATTATGTGCATGGAAATTAAAAACAGAATAACTAAAATAAATAAATAAATAAATAAATAAATAAATAAAAAAAAAAAAACAGAATAACTCAATCATGACCCAGACTTCAAGATGCAGGTAGTGAGATGGAATTTTCAAGATGCAGGTAGTGAGATGGAATTTTTTCCTCCCAATGGTTTGGAGCAAGTTTCAGGTCATAGAAATAAGTGGCCTAGAAGGGAAGTCTTCGGTTGATCAATAACTATTTATTGACATTCCTCCTGTGCTCCAACTCTGTGCTTAAGCACCAGATAGGATATAAGAAAAGCATGAGACAGCTCTCTCCCAAGGAAATTATATTCTGTGAGTAAAAAAACAAATAATAAAACATCATAGTGAGAAAAGAGTATATTGTATATGTCTTATGTATTTTGTTTGCCTCTGGGAAATTGGAGAGGATGTACACTAAAATATTAACAGTATAGAAAATCCTGGCTATTCAAGGATAATAAATCCCAGTGAATCTAAGCAAAACGAATCTATTTAACATAGGGACCAAAAGTTTCGTGTAAAAAATAAGTAAAATTTATTTAAAAAAAATTTTTTTTTTAAATTTTTATTTATTTATGATAGTCACACAGAGAGAGAGAGAGGCAGAGACACAGGCAGAGGGAGAAGCAGGCTCCATGCACCGGGAGCCCGACGTGGGATCCGATCCCGGGTCTCCAGGATCGCGCCCTGGGCTGAAGGTGGCGCTAAACCGCTGCGCCACCCAGGGATCCCTATTTTAAAAATTTAACTTGGGACACAACCTTTAAAAAACAGAGCTCAAAGTCATAAGGAATAGCTGTCTTAGAATGAACAAAGAATAGTGTTGATTTGGTTTATGTACTATATTTTTTATGACAAAATTATATGGCAGTATTATATATCATCTTTTATTTTGGTTTTGGATATGTTGAAAAATGTAGGAATTTATCAGTTTTTCTATGGGCTATTTTTGTTTTTTTTAAAGATTTTACCTATTTATTCATGAGAGACACAGAGAGGAGGAGACATAGGCTGAGGGAACAGCAGGCTCCCTGTAGTGAGCCTGATGTAGGACTCAATCCTGGGATCACAACCTGAGCCAAAGGCAGACGCTCAACCGCTGAGCTGAGCCACCAAGGCATCCCTCTAGGGGCTATTTTCAACCTTTGATATTCGTGTCATTCTCTTTTGCAGTTCCTATTATAAAAAATGTGATTGTTAACTGGCAGGATTTCTGTTAGATCCGCAGCTATCAGCAATGAGTTCCAAAGCTCTCCAACATCAGTTTCATAAAATCCTGCATTCTTATAATTGTAGTAGAAATACATGCTGTTGTTAATTATGGAAGTATAAAAGATGGTACGTGAGTGAATATTTTCATGTTATGACAACTTTTTCCTTATGCAACCTTGTAACCATAGGGAGTTATATAATGAACGGTGGGAAAATGAAGATCCTGTAGTTATGTCTGAGTGGTGAGATTTTTTTAAAAGATTTTATTTATTTATTCACGATAGACATAGAGAGAGAGAGGCAGAGACACAGGCAGAGGGAGAAGCAGGCTCCATGCCAGGAGCCTGACGTGGGACTTGATCCCGGGACCCCAGGATCACGCCCTGGGCCAAAGGCAGGCTCCAAACCGCTGAGCCACCCAGGGATCCCCTTAATTGATTTTAATTCATTAGTTATCACTTATTTGTATAGTTGATTCTCTTTATTTGAGGTATTTGTGTTCCATAAAGTTGCCAAGAACGTTGAATTAGTGAATACTAACCCATTGCTCCTAGGGGAATTACAGGGTTAGGTTTCTGTGAGTCTTTGGTCTCATTTTCATCAACCGGCTAATACATAACCTGTTTTATATGTGCCCCTGTTTAATGACACCTTTAATATATTTTGTTGATTCATTAATATTGAACTCAAAGCCAGCAGCATAACGCATGTCTGAATGAAGTTTATCTAACATGTAGATTTTCTATGTGAAACACATCACAGGTTTCTTGCACTTAGGAACACTAGACAGCATACCAGTCTATACTTGTGGCCATTTTAAATAGCAAAGTCACCAACGAAAAGCACAGAAATCTGAAAAATGTGGTCCTAAATAGACTGTGAAAAGCACACTTATTTACAGTATAAGAGCTAAACAAAAAGGCAGACCATATCCTTGTTCTGTAACAGCAGGAAATGTGCAAGTCAGGCAACTCGGATTTTTTACCACTCCACTATGCATGTCCACAAATGACAGCCAAAGTTTCCTGAGTATTGATTTTGGAGTTAGAAATAAACTTTAGCAAGTAGGCATATTTGCAAATATAGAATCCATGACTAATGAGGATCAGCTGTATTTTCTAATTATTTCTTCATTAAAGTTCTTATTGTTGTAGTTTTTTTCTTTTTTTTGTTGTAGTTTTTTTCAAGTAGAAACACAAAACAAGCTTTCAGAAAATTAAAGTACAATATAATTTGGAGGACAAAGCTGAGACTTTTAAAATGAGTAGAATTCTAAAAAAAGTATATTCTCATTTATCTGTATAGAGCTGGGATACAACAGGTGTTTAAAAGAGGAAAGAGCACCAAAGGAGAGAGAAGTCAGAGAAGGGACAGAACTATTTGGCTTTATTTATTACTTACAAGACCCCTTGGATAAATCTACCCCAGCTAATGGCAGGCTCAAAACAAGCAGCTGTGAATACTAATAGGATTTCCTCTGAGCATTTTAACATTTTTTTTAAGTTTCTTTTTTTTTTTTTTAAGATTATTTATTTATTCATGAGAGACACACAGAGAGAGGCAGACACAGGCAGAGGCAGAAGCAGGCTCCATGCAGGGAGCCCGATGCAGAACTCGATCCTGGGACTCCAGGATCATGCCCCGGGCCGAAGGCAGGCGCTAAACCGCTGAGCCACCCAGGCGTTCCTCCTCTGAGCATTTGTCAAAAAGACTGCTCTCACTTCCAAAAGTGTGTGGTAAAAGAGTAGAGAAGTATGTTGAATTAATATGTATGGTTTAACTTAAATGTATATATTTGGGGGAGGAATTGAAAGATCTGTTTACTTGTCTTTCTCAGTCCGGCTTTGCCTTTTCCTACATATAGACAGATGAACACAGGTACAAACGCAGGTCTCTATCAACACCAAGTTGCAGATATATAGGATTTTTAGTTAAAATTCTTAAAAATGCTTTCTGTTGTAGGAACAGCAGCAGTATTGGTATCGGCAGCACCTTCTTAGTTTGCAACAGCGGACAAAAGTGCATCTGCCAGGTCACAAAAAAGGTCCTGTCACAGCAAAGGATGCACCGGAGCCGGTAAAGGAAGAAGTGACTGTACCTGCAACTAGTCAAGTACCAGAACCCCCTGCATCGGAGGAGCCCCCATTACCACCTCCTAATGAAGAGGTACCACCTCCTCTCCCACCTGAGGAACCCCAGGTAACCATAAAACTAATTACTTGGTGTTTAATAAGTTGTTTAGCTTTTTTTTTCTGATTCGTTTATATATACCTTTGTCAAAATGGATATATGTTTTGATTTTTTTTTAAGTACATGCAAAATTCTGTTATGGAATAATCAGATAAATGCCTGATCAAGTTTAGAAAAGGCATTTTTCTCATGGTTCAAGTGAGTGAAGAATTAGACACTTCTGAATTAAGGCTCTCTCAGCACTAAAGGGAAGCCAGGGTGTTTTCATATTGGCAGCACAGGGCAGTAGTTATGAGCCTAACCTTCTGTTGTCAAACTACTGGGGCTGTAGTCGAGGCAGTGCCATTTGCTGGGGGTGACTCTGCACAAGTTAGTTAGCCTGTGCTACAATTTCCTCATCTGCAAAATGGGTATATTCAAATAGTAGCTATCTTATAGAGCTATTGAAGCATTAAATGTGATAATCCTTGTCACTTAACATACTAACTGACACATGAAAAGTTCTCACTTTGGTCCAAAGATAGTTGTTCTCCCAAGAGCCTCTGTGGAATCTTTGAATCATAATGATGACATTGTAGTCTCTCGGTTAGTGTGGGGGCACCTGGTTGACTCAGTGGTTGAGTGTCTACTTTTGCCTCAGGTCGTGATCCCAGGGTCCTGGGATCAAGTCCCGCATCCAGGCTCCCCACAGGGAGCCTGCTTCTCCCTCTGCCTATGTCTCTGCCTCTCTGTCTCTCATGAATAAATAAATAAAATCTTTAAAAAAATGGCTAATGTGAAAAAAAAATATTTCTCATAGGATGCAGAGCACATAGCTATAAACTGACTCTTATTATTCCAGTAAAGACTAGAATTTATAAGCTCCTTTGTATTAGTATTCATGATCCACAGTGTAAGCAGAGCCAGATATTTTATCTAAACATAAAATAACTTTTCTCAGTCAGCCAGAGTGTAGGGATTCTGGATTTTATAATACAATACTTTAAAAAATATTCAGGTTGTTTGTTAATTTGGTTGCTGTTTTATTGCTTACATAAAAGTGTATTCTCTCTCTTATCTTTAGTCTGAAGACCCAGAAGAAGATGCGAGGTTAAAACAGTTGCAGGCTGCAGCAGCACACTGGCAGCAGCACCAGCAACATCGAGTTGGCTTCCAGTATCAGGGAATAATGCAGAAGCATACTCAGTTACAGCAGATCCTCCAACAGTACCAACAGATCATACAGCAGCCGCCACATATGCAGGCAAGTGCCTCCTCAGCTGACACATGGTGGGAAGTTGCCCCAAGTCATTTAAAGGAGTTGTTATTCCTGAAAAAGATTTAAATGTGAAGAAGGAGAGAAATTAAATTAGATGTTTCCAAGGGGGTTCTGAGTAGTTCTCTGTCACATCACCATGAGTTTGGGAAGTACAGCTTTATGAAAATGCTGTTGGGAGGGCGGGGCAGGGCTAGTGGAGTCTTCTGTCGTGGAGTCTCTGTCAAGTCTCCTGTCCACCCAAGCAGGTGTTAGAGGCCCATTGCTAGGAGTTTTAAGAACCACAGATTATTTCTTTTTTTACGATTTTATTTATTTATTTGACAGAGCACAGGCAGGGGGAGAGGCAGGGAGAGGGAGAAGCAGGCTCCCTGCTGAGTAGGGAGCCTGATGTGGTGCTCCATCCCAGGACCCTGGGATCATGACCTGAGTCAAAGGCAGACACTTAATTGACTGAGCCACTCAGGTGCCCCAGAACCAAAGATTCTTATCATGTAGTTTCAAGTTGCCTACAAATCACTACAGTGACAGACGAGCAAAAATCCACCAAAAAGATCACAGCAACCACCACAGAAACCTAAGGAAATACACCATAAAAAATACTTGTCCTTCTTGTACCTTGAAGACACAAACTTGTGTCTGTATGTCCATAATAATAGATCATTTTTCAAGTTCTTAAAATTATCCATTGTAATATTAAAAGGTTGAAAAATAATTCTTGTTAAGATAGGTATTTGCTTTAGTGTTTAGTTAGTTCTCCAACTTTGGGGCAACATAGAAATGAGTCAAAGGAAGAAAGAATGATTATCATTGAATAGATGTGACAAGTTTATCCTTACTAGCCTACAAAGTCTTTAGTGTTTTAGTTTCCTAAGATACAAATGCCCTTGATTCCTTAATATTTTAACTTGTGATTAATTCTCTTATATGAATGTCTTAAAATAATTGTCACCCCTTTATTCGTAGACCATGTCTGTAGACGTGCAGCTGCGGCATTATGAGATGCAGCAGCAACAGTTTCAACATCTCTACCAAGAATGGGAGCGGGAGTTTCAGCTGTGGGAGGAGCAGCTCCATTCTTATCCTCATAAAGATCAGCTTCAGGAGTATGAGAAGCAGTGGAAAACATGGCAGGGACACATGAAAGCGACTCAGACCTATCTCCAGGAGAAAGTCAATTCATTTCAGAACATGAAGAACCAGTATATGGGGAACATGTCAATGCCACCTCCTTTTGTTCCATATTCTCAGATGCCTCCACCTCTACCAACAATGCCCCCTCCAGTATTGCCCCCATCATTGCCACCACCAGTGATGCCCCCTGCCCTGCCTGCTTCAGTCCCACCGCCCGGCATGCCCCCCCCTGTGATGCCACCTTCTCTACCCACCTCTGTGCCCCCACCTGTGATGCCTCCATCTCTCTCTTCTGCAGGGCCACCACCGGTTCTTCCCCCACCTTCCCTCTCTTCTGCAGGGCCACCACCGGTTCTTCCCCCCCCTTCTCTCTCCTCTGCAGCACCTCCACCTGTCTTGCCCCTCCCACCATTGTCTTTAGCCACACCTCCTCCGGGATTACCTCCCCCTGGGGTTCCACAAGGGATACCTCCTCAGTTAGCCACAGCCCCAGTTCCACCAGCCTCCAGTTCTCAGAGTTCACAGGTTCCAGAGAAACCTAGACCAGCACTGCTTCCCACTCCTGTGTCTTTTGGTTCAGCCCCACCCTCAACCTACCATCCTCCATTGCAATCAGCTGTTAGTCCATCAGACCAAGTGAATTCTAAAGCCCCTCTGAGCAAGTCGACTCTGCCATATAGTTCATTCTCATCTGAGCAAGGACTTGGGGAGTCTTCAGCTGCTCCATCTCAGCCAATCACTGGAGTCAAGGACATGCCAGTGAGGTCAGGTGGACTGCTTCCAGATCCTCCTAGAAGCAGTTACTTGGAAGGCCCAAGAGGCCCAAGGTAGGTCTGCTTTTGTTTGATTGGTTGGTTTGGTTTGGCTTTTTTGTTGATTTAGGCTAAGTAGGCCTTGGTGCTATATAAAAAGCTTTTTTTATATGATTTTTATATTTCTTTGTACTTTTATATACATTCCTGGTTTACAGTTAATAACATTAGTATTGTTCACTTATTAGACACGACATAATAAAAATCTAGAAATAGTAACGTGCCCCGTTTCTTTGATTACACTCCAGGATGAATGTCCTGTTTTAGAGTAATGCTTATCAATGTCTTATAGACCTTTTAACTTCAACAGTAATATTTATTAAGTTTACTTATCTTTTTTGGTTTTTTCCTTGATTTGACAAATAACTGTATTGGTAACTTCTCTTTGTTAGAGAATATGCCAGCTATTGGAGATAAAGATGAATAAGTCAAATTCTAGTGAAATAAGGCAACAAAATTTCATGTAAGGGTAGATACGGCTTTTATCCATTTATTCAGCAAATATTTGTTCCTGCTCTGTGCTTATAGCAGTGAATATAACAGAGTAGACAAAATCCCCACCCCCCCATGGAACTCATTTCCTATATATTTCCCTCAATTTGGGAGATGTTTTCCTTATGTCTGCACCACATTTTTATTTAGAAAAGCACACAGGAAAATTTACTGGTAATCTCTAACTTTTTATTGCTTTGCTTTTTTTTTTTTTTTTTTAGCTTTTTAAAAAGTATTAAATTCATTTTTCCAAGTTTGTAAAAGTATATTTTTCCCCAGTTGGCCTACATGTTAATTTTTCTATAGAAAAACATTATCAATCACATTTTTTTGCCAATTGTAAATTGTAATAGAAATATATACTCCTTATACTAAATTTAGATAGTACAGAAAAATATTTTAAAAAGTGAAAGTCCTAATTCCACCATTGAGATAATTATTTTAAAAATATGTCATAAAAATGAGATCATACTGACCATATTGTCTTGTAAGCTTGCTTTTTTGCACTTGTCAGTACATTGATTAGTTTTCTATCTCAGTGTCAGTGTATCTATATTAACTATTTTAATTTAACCTTAATTTTGGCTTTTGGAAACAAAATATATCTTTGATTTGTTCACCAAATTTATAACTCTGAAAACAACATGGCACAGAACTCTACCATCTTATAATGACAGTTATATTCTTGACAGTTCTCTGGAAAGTTTTTTTCTAGCTTTGAACCTAAATGTATTGCTACAACTTCTACCTGTTAATTCTAGATCTGGTTCTGTGGTGCAACATATAATTAACATGAACTCTCTGGGTGCCAGAAGCCTTGCCAGAAGCCATATATGTTATCTCCTAGAGTCTTCTCAGCAACCTGTTAACTAGGCAGGTTCATTCCCTACATTTACCCTTGACAGACTGAGGCTGAGAGGTTTGAGAAACTTGCTCAGCATCATGTAACTGGGAGAATAGAGCCTGAGTCCACACCCAATGGGAGCAGAGTCCAGGTGGTCCCAGAGCAAAAGCTCTAGTTAAGCACTGTGTTTAATGCCATGATTAAGTGATATTCATACTGTGAGTGATTACAAGTGCATTTTGTAATCTTGATTTGGCATGTGTAACTTTTATTAGAATTCCTGCTTATCTCTTGGATTAAGCATTGCCTTTTAGATCTGGTGACTAATTTGCTATCAGAAAAGTACATTCTTAAGACCTTGTGAAACATAGATTTTTCTGCTCTGACCCCCCCCCTTTCAAAAGATTTTATTTATTCATGAGAGACACAGAGAGGGAGGCAGAGACATTGGCAGAGGGAAAAGCAGGCTCCTCGCAGAGAGCCTGATGCAGAACTCGATCCCCGGACCTGGGATCATGCCCTGGGCTGAAGGCAGACACGCAACCACTGAGCCACCCAGGTGTCCCCCCCTTTTTTCTATCATATTAATGTTTTCTGTCTTTTGCCTACCAAATCTTGTTGTAAATTTAGGACCCATTTTAAGTTTTTTCTTACCTTAAATTATAGTTAATAATTTCACTGCTGGGAGGATCTTAGCAATTATCTAGTGCAATATCCCCTCTATAGCAATTCATATTTGTATTGCATTTTAGTTTGTCATCCTGGGTCTTACATGTATTACCTTATTATTTTTCTGTGATCTCATGAAGTAAACATATAAGGGAAGCTGAGATTTGGAGAGATTATAAATAAATTGCCCCAGATAATATTGCTAGTAAATGATTGAGATGGAATTAGAATCCAAGGACTTCTGATCCTTTTTTTTTTTTTTTCTAAAGATTTTTTATTTATTTTGAGAGTGAGAACAAGCATGTATGTGTGGTTAGGGGGCAGAGGAGTAAAGGGAGAGGGAGAAAGAATCCTAAGCAGACTCTGCCCTGAGTGTGGAGCCCACGTGGGGCCTTGACCTAACGGCCCTGAGAGCATGACCTGAGCCAAAATCAAAAGTTGAACACTCAACTGACTGAGCCACCCAGGCACCCCTGATCCACTTTTTTTTAAGGTTTTATTTATTTATTCATGAGAGGCACACAGAGAGAGAGAGAGGGAGAGGGAGAGAGAGAGGCAGAGACACAGGCAGAGGGAGAAGTAGGCTCCATGCAGAGAGCCCGTTGTGGGACTCGATCCTGGCATTCCAGGATCTTCATTCCAGCCCTTCGTGGGCTGAAGGCAGGTGCTAAACCGCTGAGCCACCCAGGGATCCCCCCCCCCCCCCGCTTTTTTTTCCTGATCCACTTTTGAGTTCATTTTACTTCCTGTGACAATTGGTTAATAGCTTCTGCTTGAACATTGGCACTGTGATAAGGAATATTACCATACAAGGTGTTGACAGTTTGCCGGAAAGCCTATTTGTCTTGAACCTAAATGTGTTGCTGTCACTTCTACCTGTTGATTCTAGATCTTCCTGTGTGGTGTAACACGTGATGGATTATCCTATCCTCCTTCTATAGTGAGTTCCAACATTTCTTTAAACACCACCTTCTTGACTCCTGCATCCTGTCCTACGTACTCTTCTCTGCCATCACAGAAACTCATATTCTTCTTTTCTTTTCACACTTATATTGGTTCTAGCCTCCTCCTGCTACATTCCTCACTGTCTTGCGAAGGGCCTTGGATTTGTCAGTCTCCTTCAGAATGAATGAACCCTTACTTTAGATGCAGGGAACCATAGAACCTATTACCAACTTTTTTATAAATAACGTATTGTGTAGCTGAACAAATTGCTTTTTTGGTCAGCACTGTCACAGTGTTGACTCATGTTGAGCTTAACATCAGTTTGGCTTCCCGAGTCTTTTTCACATCAGCTGTTATTAGGCCAAGTCTCTCTCATCCTGAACTTGTGCAGGATGTTTTTTGTTGTTTTGTCTTTCTCTAAGATTTTATTTTACATTTCATTTAGTTAGGTTTGGGCCAACATTCTAGTCTGCTGAAATCTTAATAAATGTTGATTATGTTGTTTTTAGATGTAAGATGTTCCTCTCCATCTTTTCCACCTGCAACTTTGATAAGGATTGTTTTTTTTTGTTTGTTTGTTTTTGAATTGGATCCTGCTCACATTATCTACCCTGTTTTTTTTTTAATTTTTTATTTATTTATGATAGTCACACACAGAGAGAGAGAGAGGCAGAGACACAGGCAGAGGGAGAAGCAGGCTCCATGCACCAGGAGCCTGATGTGGGATTCGATCCCGGGTCTCCAGGATCGGGCCCTGGGCCAAAGGCAGGCGCCAAACCGCTGCGCCACCCAGGGATCCCCATCTACCCTGTTTTAAAACCCTTCCCCAATCTAGCTTATGTCATTTCTGTTTCTATTACCTTTCTACTTCTTTTGCTCACTTAGCTTATATTGAGTATCGTTTCTGATGGTTGCCAGGGCATGGTTGTTTTTCCTCCTGTGTAACTAGGTGAAGAAAAAAATCAGTGAGAAGCTGGTAAATGAGTGAAAGAGACTGAGGTAGAAATAATCCACACTGTTAAGGAAACTTGTGAATTTTTCTTACTAGTTGAATTCAAGTTTGCTATAATCACATAACTGATAATGGTAAGCCACTCCGTTTTGTTTTTTAAACAAAGCTGTGTAGAAAAACAAGAATAGAGAACACAGATAACTGATTGATCAATAACACACTATTAAAATAATGTAGATTACTTTGAGTTTTTGCGAAATCCAGATTGAGGCTGCTTTCTAAAAACTATCATGTGTAAATATCATACCACATTGTGGAGCATCTGGGTCAGCTCTTTTGAAATTGTGTGTAGGTGTGTGTCATTTGATTCATCAGGACTTCTAGAAGACTACCACTGCTTAGGTCAGTGGATATTGGTTTTCCAGAACCTTTTATTTTTCAATCATAAAACTTATTTATTAAAGGGTAACATACAGAGATAATGCACAATCCTGAGTATATGGCTTAGTGAATTTGCACAAAGTAAACACACTCACCTTACCACAACTGAGATCAAGATCTAAAGATTACTAGTGTCTGAGAAGTCCTCCTCATGCCCTTTCCCATTTTTCTCTCACCCCAAAGATAACGATTATGCTGACTTTTCATATAATAGTTTTGCCTATTTTTGAAGTTTATATTATTGGAATTCTAATGTATGTATTCTTTTGAGTCTAGCATCTTTCACTTGACATTACATTATTCTGAGGTACATCCATGTTGTATGTAGCTGCATTCCCATTTCTCTACCATATTTTATTGTTTGAATATACCACAATCTGTTTATCTATTCTAATATTTAGTCATTTAAGATTTTTGGTTATTATGAAGATCACTGCTTTGTGTCTTTTGGCGCTGTAGGTGTCTCTTTAGGTGTGTGCGCCATGTATTTAATTTTGTTTAGAAATATACCAAGGATTCGAATTGCTTGATCAGGTGGTAGGTATGGTTTTACTTTGGTAGATGTTGTCAAACAGTTTTTTTTTTTTTTAAGATTTTTTTTATTCATTTGAGAGCGAGCAAGCACACAAGTAGGGGGAATGGTAGAGGGAAACGGGGAAGCAGACTCCCCGCTGAGCTGGGAGCCCGATGTGGGGCTCAGTTCCAGGAGCTGGAGATCATGACCTGAGCCAAAGGTAGATGTTTAAGCATCTGAGCCACCCAGGTGCCCCCAGTTTTCTGGTGTGATTATGTCTATTTACATTCTCACCAGCAGGGATCCCTGGGTGGTGCAGCGGTTTGGCGCCTGCCTTTGGCCCAGGGCGCGATCCTGGAGACCCAGGATCGAATCCCACATCGGGCTCCCGGTGCATGGAGCCTGCTTCTCCCTCTGCCTATGTCTCTGCGCCTCTCTCTCTCTCTCTCTCTCTCTCTGTGACTATCATAAATAAATACAAATTAAAAAAAATTAAAAAAAAACATTCTCACCAGCAGTCTTTTTGCATCCTCATCAACACTTAGTATTGTTAAATTTTTAATTTTAGCCGTTTTGATGGATGTCTAGTGAGATTATAAGTATGACTTTAGTTTGTACTTCCCTGATGACAAATGAAGCTAACTTCTCTGTCCATTTGATTATTGTTAAGTTGAATTTCTTCTTTTATGAAATGTTGATTGAGGTCTTTTCCCAGGTTTTCTATCGGGTTATGTATTGAATTGTATGAGTTCCTTGTGTATACTAGATATTATTCTGTGTCTAGACTGTCTCAACTATTTGTCATTCTATAACCCTTTTTCTTATCCTCAGTATACCAAAAAAGTATCATATAGATCCAGAGGATCCTTTTTACTTTTTTAAATTTTAAAGTCATTTTACAAATAACTTACAGAAGTAACAACAAAGGAATAGTGAAAAACAACTTCTTAGAAATTTTTATAAAAGTTTTATAAGAGCAAAACTCTGCATCAAGTAAATTTTGGCACATAAATATAAAAGATCAAATAATCCCGTCACACATTCTTCTGGCAAAGCAGAATGATCCAGGTTCTTGGCAGAAAATATTATGTGATAACATCCTTCCAGTTTAATAACCAAGTGGATGGCAGTACTACATTTCCTTTCTGTCCTTAGAAATACATTGTTCACTCATCAAATATTGAGTTTGAGAATATTCATCTAGAGTGCTGTCATATGAGGACTCAGAGTTGGAGATTTTACTGATGCGATCAGTTTCACATTTATTAGAGCCTAGAGTGCTTCTGTCTCTGTGTTTGTTTTTTTATTTTGACACAGCTTTCTCTCTCACTTTTTGCCATTCTGAAAATTTCTCATTTCTCAATTGTGTTCAGAGAAGCCTAAAAGTAGGCTGTAATATTTTGGGGAATACAAAGTGGAGTGAGATGACAGCTATTTCTACCTTTGCTTCATCCTTTAGGCAAATCCATCATTCCTTCATTGTCTTCATATTTTAATCTTCTTTGGCATAGTTGGGGATAATTAGTAAGATGAGTAAGAATTCTAGGATAAAGAAATTGCAGAATGTTTTTAAGATACAGAAAAAAAATCCCATAGGATCCCATAATGTATCTTAGATTTGTGAAAAGAATGGACCCAAATAGTAATTGCATGATAATATAAGTTTTATTCTATTTTTTTAGAGGTAAGTTTTCTCTTTGTTCTTGGGAAAAGCCTGTAAAAAAAGAAAAAAGTCATGAAATGTCAATCCTTATAATAGAACTGTTTATTTTTGTTTATTTTTTTAAGTGTTTCTTTACATTCTAGTTAGTTAACATAAGTGTAATATTAGTTTCAGGTATTATAATATGGTGATTCAACACTAATAAACAACATCTAGTGCTTATCACTGGATATGTGATAAGGAAGTACAAGTGCACTTCCTAATCCCTATCACCTATTTAACCCATCACTGGGTTAAATAAACTGGAAGCCATCAATTTGTTCTCTATAGTTAAAGTCTGTTTCTTGAAGGACTCCTGGCTGGCTTAGCAGGTAGAACATGGGACTCTAAATCTCAGGGTTGAGAGTTCAAGCCCCATGTTGGGTGTAGAGCATACTTTAAAAAAAAAAAAAAAAAAAAAGGAAGAGTCTTTATTGGTTTGTCTATTTTTTTTTCCATTTACTCATTTGTTTCTTAATGAGTGGAATCATATGGTATTTGTCTTTCTCTGACATTTCATTTAGCATAATACTCTCTAGCTCTATCCACATCCTTGCAAATAGCAAGATTTCATTCTTTTTATGACTAATATTCCATTACACACACACACCTCATATCTTCTTTATCCATTCATCAGTTGATAGACACTTGGGCTGTTTCCCTAATTTGGCTACTGTAGACAATGCTGCTGTAAACATTGGGGTGCATAACTTTTGAATTAGTACTTTTGTATTCTTTGGGTAAATATCTAGTAGTGCGATTGCTAGATCAAAGGGTAGTTCTCCTTTTAACTTTTTGAGGAACCTCCATACTGTCTTCCCTAGTGGCTATACCAGTTTGCATTCCAATACCAACAGTTCCCTCTCTCCAAATTCTCACCAATAGCTGTTGTTTCTTCTGATTTTGGCCATTCTGACAGGTATGACTATAATAGACTGTCAAAACAAAAATAAAAACAAAACAGTTCTAAAACTAGGATGCAGTGAACCCAGAGGAGCCTCAAAGGTTAGTGGTGTCTTTTGATTAATAGAAATTATTGATTTTAATTTAGTAGTCGAATTTATTGACCTTTTCCTTTATAGTTATTAGTGCTTTTTTGTGTTTTGTTTAAGAAATCTTTGTTTAAAAAAAAAAAAAAAGAAAGAAATCTTTGTTTATTTGCCCCAAGGCCATGAACACATTATCCTATTTTATCTTTTGTTGTTTTATCTTTTATTTTTAAATCAACAATTTATAGAGTTGATTATTGATATATAATATGAGGCAGGGTTCATGGTTTATTATTTTTCATATGGCTATCTAGTTGACCCCAGCACCATTTATTGAAAAAGTTAACTTTTTCTTACTACTTTGGTACTATCTCCTTCATCATGGGTCAGATGACTCTATGTGTGGGTTTGTTTCTGGATTCTATTTGTCTATCCTTGCATAAGTGTCCTGTTTTAATTACTGTAGCTTGTAATAAATCTTGATGTGTCTGATTGTAAGTCCTCCAATTCTGTGTTTCTAGATCAGAGGTTGGCAGACTTTTTCTGTGAAGGGCCAGATGAGAAATATTTTTAGGCTTTGCAGGCCATGTTTGGTTTATATTAATATTTTTCATTCTTTTATTTTTCACCTTTAAAATTGTAAAAAAAACAAAAACAAAAAAAAAACACTCTTAACTGGATTTGGCCCATGGGCCGTATGGCAATCTAGATTGACTTGACTATTTGTGGTCCTCTGTGTTTCCCATGTAATGCTTAGAATCACCTTGTCAGTTTTCAGAAACCTATAATTTTGATAAACATTGCATAGAATCTATTGACTGTTTTGCAGAAGAATTGAAATCTTTGTAATATATTGACTTCTGATATGTCACACATACTTTTTGATTGGTTTATACATTGGAATTACGCACCTCTTCCATTCTGTACCTACTTTATTAGGATTAGCAAGGGACTATAAATACTAAATTTTTTATCTATGTTTCCATTTGTCATGGTTGTTCCTACTATAGAGATAACACTTGGCAGGGGGCGGATTTTGACTTCAGGATCTTATATATATATATATATTAGAAAATAATTGGAAAAATTTTCTCATGAAAACTAAAAGGGCAAGAATTTGATTCTAGAATTTAATATTTTGTAATTCCCATGGTCAGCTGATTTATGTTTATGTAATTATTGTGACAATAAGATGTTATCTTGTTTAAGGGTATTTCGTATTTTTTCATACCTCTTAATTTTTTATACCCAATTTGAAGTCTATTTTTTATGTCAAATCCTAAAATTTTTATACATACCTCTAATGGTTTCATATCTAGTTTTAGGGTTTTTATTTTTTTAGAAGTTTATGAAATACCTAACTGTACAAAAATTTTCTGAAGATTTAAAACAACAAGTATTTGTTTTTCTTCTCATCTAACCAATGGGCAATGCATGTGTTTTTATGTGATTGTATTAGTGAATATATATATGTTTGTACTTTATTTTAAATGTTTTTATATGTTAAAAGGTCATAGCATTTCATTGTATTGTTGTAAACATGACTTATTTTTGTGCATACTTTTAAATTGAGTATCTCTAAATATATTTCTTCCAAAAGCTTAAAAATTCTTTTATAAATACAAAAGGTTTTGATAGTCTAACATTTTGTTACAGCCTTGAGTTTTGAAAATTTGAAAGTGCAATATTGATAAATAATTGCCATTTACATGTAGTGTTGAAAGTATATTTCAATTGCTTTAACATTTTCTTAACACCCAAAATAAAATGATGACCCTTGGCTGTTGATCAGCAATGTAATCTAAAAGCAAAGCACCCTACCCTTTCATGGAAACTGCATGTTGTATTTGCAGGCATGATGCTTGCAGTATTGAGTTCATAACCTTTTACAACTTTGCCCCTGGATTTTCTTCTTCCTTATCTGCACATCTTTTAGTGCCTCTTGCTTCCTTCATCCTTTCCTCTGGCCTTGACACGTGCTCTTCTCTTTGTCTGGAATTCCTTTCCTGTCAGTTTTTACTTTGCTAATTCCTATTTTTCTTACCCTAGGGGGCAGGGAGCAATTCAGTAATTATATGTTGAGATCCTTCAGTGAGTCAGACAGTGGACATACTTCAGTGAATAAAGCCAACATATCCCATTTTATCAAATTGTGTTCTGATTGTTGATTTACTTGCCTCCATTTTCCCAGGGACTGTGAACTCCTTAAGTACCATTTATTTCCATCACAAACATAATACCTGACGTGTCAGATTAAATCACTTGTGCTTATGCCAGAATGTCTTAGTTATAGATAAAATTCTGAAGACATTCACAATTTGGTGAGGAAGGCAGTTCATTCGTATTTAAATTTGTTTATAATACTGGGTAATGAGTGGACAAGGGTTCTTCTGGCTCTTCTTTGTGGAGGATAATCTCTTTTCATTTATATGAAGTAATCATTGCTGAATCAAATACAAACAGATTGCTTTACATGACTTTAATGGTCTAAGGTGTTTTTCCAGGCACTTTGAATTAATAAATGTAACTTCAAGAAAAGGAACTAAACCATCATAAGCTCTGAAACAGTATCATAAATAGGTAGATAAGTGGTCTCCATCCTAAGCATTGCTATGTATCCTTTGACAAGTCTTTGGTCAGCTCCTTTCCCATTGCCCAACAATAACTGTGCCAAGCCTTCACCGCTTTGCAGAGACCATCTGCACTAGTGCTGCTTTTTTGGTCTCCACAAACATTTTAATTTTACTTTGTAGCTTTAATTTAGCTTCCTGACTCCCAGAGAAAATCAAGGCTTTCAGGCCAAGTGAAACTCACTTTCTGCCCTTATGTTTACTTTACTCTACTATCCTCGTCTTCTAGCCTCAAAAGAAGCCCTTCTTTCTCTTGGTTAGGGCTAATCTCTCTGTGCCACTTAAAGAAATTCATTTTCTATTCTTATCAAAGTGGTATATACATACCATAGTGTTTAAAAATCAAGAAAAATAGCCAGCTTAGATGTGTTTTCTAATGACATCTTTTAATTCTTTAGCTGTTTCTTTTGGTAGTTACCGTCCTATCACTAAATGATAATGCTCCTACTTTCTTGATTTACACATTTTAGATATTATATATTTACTTCCGGGTCTGATATAGATTTAGCTCTTACACTACTCTAACCTCATCTGCCTAATATATTTATATCACTGTTATTAGATAAGCAAAAATGTTTGTTGTAGAGATAAGCAATGTGTTATATTTTCTTTACTGTAATGACTTTTGTAGGATTTCTAATTGTCTTCTTGAAAAATGTTTAAAATAATTCTCCAACCCCAGTCCCAAAAGCACCACCTTTTTTTTCCTGAGGAGCTCTCTCTCCAAAATGCATGCATCTTCTTGCTTTACACCTAGGCAGGTTGGGTGGTTGGTTGCTCAAAAGATATGCCATATATATGGCTGTTACTCCAGCATTTTCCTTGACTGTCCTCCTGGATTGGATTCACGGTTTACTGAATCCCATGGCTTCCTGTTTGTGATTTAGTGACTCTTTTTCCCAGAGTGCATGCTCAAGTAACTTACTGAGAAATCATGGGTTAGAGGTACATTTTCTGAGTCTAGTGTGTCTGAGAATATTTTTATTCTAACCTCACACTTGATTAATAATTTGGATATAGAATTTGAAGTTGAGCATTTAAAATTTAATTTATTTAAACTAAAAACAAAATTAATTCACCCATTTCTCCCATGCCCCACCCCTGCCTCTGGCAACTACTAGCCTATTCTCTGTATCGATAAGCTTGGGTTTTTTCTATTTATTTATTTTTGCATTCCACGTATAAGACATATCATACAGCATTTGTCAGACTTAATTTCACTTAGCATAATGCCTTCAAGGTTTATCCATGTTGTCACAAGTGGCAAGATTTCATTCTTTTTTATGGCTGAATAATATTCAGTTCAGTATCCAGTTTCTTTACCCATTCTTCCAATGATGGGCACTGAGGTTGTTTCCATATTTTGGCTATTGTGAATAATGCTGCAGTGAATACAGGGATGCATGTATCTTTTTAAGTTAGTTTTTTGTTTGTTTGTTTTCTTCAGATATAAATACCCAGGAGTAAAATTGATGGGTCACATGAACTTTTAATTTTTTGAAGAACCTTCATACTGTTTTCCTTGTGGCCGAACCAATTTACATTCCCACCAGCCATATACAAAAGTGCTCTTTTTTCCATATCCTGGCCAACACGTATTAGTTCTAGTCTTTGAAAATAGCCATGCTAACAGGTGTGGGGTAATATCTCATTGTGGTTTTGATTTGCGTCTCCCTGATGATAAATAATGTAGAAAATCTTTTCATGTACCTATTGGCCATCTGTATGTCATCTTTGGAAAAATATCAGTTCAGATCTTCCCATCTTTTAATCAGAGTGTTTTTTTGCTAGAGTATATATGAGTTGTTTATTTTGGATGTTAGCCCCTTATGAGATATAATATTTGCAAGTGTTTTTTTCCCAATCAGTTGGTCACCTTTTCATTTTGTTGATGGTTTTCTTTGCTGTACTGAAGCTTGGTAGTTTAGTGTGGTCCTACCTTTTTGTTTTTGATATCAGATTCAAAAAAATCATTACCAAGACCTATGTCAAGGAGCTTACCACCTGTGTTTTTTTCTAGGAGTTTTATGGTTTGGGGTCTTACTTTCAGTCTTTAATCCATTTTGAGTTAATTTTTGTGTATAGTGTGAGATAGCACTGTAGTTGCATTCTTTTGTATATGGCTGTTCGGTTTTCCCAGGATCATTTATTGAAGAAACTGTCCTTTCTCCATTATATATTCTTAGCTCCTTTGTCATAAAGTAATTGACAATATATGTGTGGGTTTATTTTGGGGCTCTCAGTTCTGTTCCATTGATCTGTATATCTGTTTTAATGCTAATACCAAACTGTTTAATACCATTTACATACCACATACTGATGTTGAACATAATTACTCCTCAAGGTTTTAGGGTCATCATTCTATTTTCTTCTGTTACTTAGTGTAGGTGCTATACTGTTCTGATTCTTTTCCTAATTATGTCACTTCTTTCTCCCTTTGCCAGAAACACTTTTTCACCCTGGTTTTCTAAAAGTTCATGGTGGGTTTTTGTTTTACTAGTTACATTTGGTACTTAGTGAGCTAGGCCCTTTCTGTCTGGAGATTAGAGTCTCTTAACTCTTAAATCTTTGTGCTATTTCTTTATAAATGTTTTTCTTGTTTTCTGTTTTTCTGGAATGCCTCATTTGTAGGTTTTTGGACCTGCTAGATTGATTATATTTGTTTTTTTCTCTTTCATTTGGTTGTACTTTGAAATACTGCTAATTCTTTCATTGCATTTTATTTGGAGAATTTTAAAAATGTTCCACAGTTCTTTTGGTTCTCATCCTTTTTTATGTATAGCAAATTGATTTATAGCACAGTATCTTTAAGAATCTCTCTGGGGATGTTATTTGAGGATTTTAAAAAAAGTTATCTTCTGTTTTTTGCGTTATCTCTGTTTTCTCCAGATTTATGACCTGTTTACCTTTGGTCTCTTCCTTTCATATTGGAGACATTCTTCAAATATCTAGTGATCCTTGGTTATCATTTATATTTAAGAGTTGGGGACACCAACAAGCTAATTGAAAACTGTATGCATATGAGGGGGTTATTAGCTATTATTGCTCCCAGTCAGCAAATTCAGGCTTTGTTTGAGGTGGTAGGGCAAAGAACTGTCTGCTAATGTTATAGGACTCTCAGATTCAAGAAATTAGGGACATTCAGCCTAGAGAAAGTCTGGTTGATGTTTCCGACTATAGATTTTAACTTATATATTTTTAACCCCAACTCTTACTCTTGTCCTTCATGGTATCTGAGAATTTTGACTCTCCAGGTTTCTGTGAGCAAACCAACCCCCCCCCCTTTTTTAAGATTTTATTTATTTATTCATCAGAGAGAGAGAGAGCGCGGCAGAGACACAGGCAGAGGGAGAAGCAGGCTCCATGCAGGGAGCCTGGGGGCCCAATCCCGGGTCTCCAGGATCACGCCCTGGGCCGAAGGTGGCGCTAAACCGCTGAGCCACCCGGGCTGCCCCCAACTCCATTTTTATTGTATCCCTTTCTACTACCAGCATTCTAAACTGCAGCTTCTTGCTCCATATGTTACCATTCACATGTGCTCTTTGTCTTTTAGAATTTAAAAACAAAATTCTCATCTGCTGGTGATCCCTTTTCTGTTTATAATGGGTTTATGTATATTGAAATTTCTTGTGAGGAGTCTGTGTGGTGTCAGTTTGGCTAGGCTGTAGTGGAGTTCACTAATATGTTCTTTCCCAGAGTTCCCTTATATGTTTCTGATTAGGATGGGTCACAAGGGAGATTTTTGCATCTGACATAAAATACTTATCTCTGGACAACTGAAAAAAGATTCTTACCTTTTCCCCAGAAAAGGATACAAAGTCCCTTTTTTGTGTTTGGTGAAATCTTCATTCTTCCAGCTGGGTTCACACTCTTCTTTGTTACTTTGTAATTTAAACTCTGAGATACAAAATTAACTATTATTAATACATCTTATGTTAGATAAGAAAAATCAACCAAAGAAATTTGACTAAGACATATTTAAACATATCAAATAAGGAAGGAACTACTCATAACTGTTACAGTCCTTCTTTCTGCAATTGGTCATGTAACCTAACCATAGTTGGTATTTATAATAACCTTTATCCACAACCCATTTCATAGTCCCTTTGTTCTCACATGCACCTCAGGTGGTCCTGGTTTTTTGCCTGGTGGAGTGACCCAAACCTTCATTCTTGAAGGCTCTGGGCTGTTGGCAGTCCTGTCTGAATTCAGCTGTTGTAATTTTTTTTTTTTTTTACTTTAATCACAGGACATGGAAGTGCTAAGAGGTGTTCTAGAGGATCGCCATTCCAGACATAATCCTCCTTATCTTCATTGTGCAGTTTCCCCCTTGCAGCCCAGGGCCAGTCACTCCCTTCTTCGCCTGTTGATTCAGAACCCAAAGTAGCCAGGTGGCAATCTTGAGTTTAATGGAGTTATTGTTGTTTCCCCTGATGGGAGCATTCCCTCCTCCCTTTGAAACTAAGACTTCTAGTCCAGCAAAACCTGACGTCAACAGGAATGGAAAATAAATGTTTTATCTGAAACTGAATTTATTAATCCTCATTGATTTCCCAAACCAATGAGAGAAAAACTCTTCTATTTATCATTAAAATCCTGAAAAGTATCACCATCCATTTAGCCCTAAGAAACTTTAGAATCATCGTAAATCCTTCCCTTCCGTTATCATTTTAATCTCACCTGTTAGAAAGTCCTATCCGTTTTACCTTCCTTCACATCTCTCACTTTTATCTCCTCTGCATCTTCATGTCAGTCACTGCCTTAGGACAGGCTTTCCTTTCACTTACCCAAATTATGGAAACAATTCTAAATAAACTTTTCCCACCTATCCATCTGCTACTTTTCTGCTAGAACAATCTTTTAAAATTCAAACCATCTGTAGTGGCTCTAAGTCTCATTAAGTAACTCCCAACTTCTTACCCAGCTGAATTAATTCATTTATGATAACAGAGATCCAAAGTCACATACTCTAATAAATTAGAGTTTTATTCTTTCTCAGCACTTATGTGGTGGCTCTACAATTTCAAGATTCCAGGTTCCTTCTGATTTGTTAATTTTTATCCCCTAGTATATTGCCCTTATCTACATGGTCCAAGATGTGTCATTACCATGTCAAAGCTAGCATGAAAAGGAAATGATAAATGATAAAGAGGAATATGTGCCCTTCCCTTTAAGGGTATGACCCAGAAGGATGTGCTGGTCATTTTCACTCTCAGCGCATTGGCCAGAACATGGCTGCAAGTTCTAGTGCAGGAGAATTTGGAAAAGAGAGTATTTAGGCTGGCTAGCTTTATGTCCAGCTAAGAATGAAGAGGCTCAGTTACTCTAGGAAAAGGGGGAATAGCTGGCTATTGGAGGAGCATAGTAGTCTCTGCCACACAGGCATACAGGGTCTTCTGGAGATTGATTCTTGCCTACTCTTCACTTTGTCTCTTAGTTCTCTACCTTTCCACTCCTTTCCCTGCTCTCCCTACTCTGTCTCCTCTTGTTTCAGCCATGTTGAACTGTTTGCACTTCGAGACATGTTGTGCTAGTGTGCTTCCCTGCCTTTCCTCACAATGCTTCCTTAACCTTAGATGTCCTTGCTGTCCATTTACCTTATCTCCAGTGCACTCTGTTAGCCTGGCCTCAGAGAATTTGTCCTTCAAGACTTAATTTAAGCATCATATATTGTTTAAAGCCTTTATTGGACAGCAACCTTCCCCTTATCCTGGTAGAGTTAACCATCACCTCCTCTGTTTGCCCTTGTTATATGCAGATAGACTTCTGTCATTGCACCTTTGGGCACTTATTTACACTTAGGTTCTCTTTCTCCTTGATTGCAAACCCTTTGAGGGCACAGATGACATTTTATTTGTATATCCCTTGGATGTACTGTAGTGCTTGAATGTGCACTAAAAATTTACTGAATAAGCAAGGAGGTCCATAACAAAATTTCAGGACTTTAAGATGTCCAGACTTTAAAATGTCAGGGCATACTCCTAAGATGTAGCTGGCTACTGTCTTTTTTTAATTTTGTCAGTCCAGATAATAATGTTAGTTCCAACAGTATTTATAATCATCCTAAATTACCTTGTTAATTGTTTCCTATTTAGTTTTTATATTTTAATTCTGAAAATACTCTCAGAATTAGCTGTGGCATTTTTCCCCCTTAAAAATGAGTGGACTTTTCTGTCTACTAAGTCACAATGTTTATAATTGCTTTTTAACAATTTAGTTAAAATATCAGTGACTTGCCGCAAGAAATGTTTTGAAGTGAATTATCATAATACTACTGACATGATTTCCAAAGCCTGTCCTGAGACCTGAGCACTGCCACTTTAGCTTACTGATTCTAAGATAGATGCCTCAGGATTTATTTAATGACTGACAGAGTCATTTCTGTAAACAAATTCTAAGGCCAGATTGCCTTAAATATTCTTACATGGAGAATATTTTTTTTCTGCTTTACTGTCTTGAGTAATATCTTTTGTTTTACTTGTAGATTTGATGGTCCTCGAAGATTTGAGGATTTAGGGTCAAGGTGTGAAGGACCGAGACCCAAAGGGCCTCGTTTTGAAGGAAATCGCCCCGATGGGCCAAGACCCAGATATGAAGGTCACCCAACAGAGGGCACTAAAAGCAAATGGGGAATGATTCCCCGGGGGCCAGCATCTCAGTTTTATATTACCCCCAATACATCCCTCAGTCCTCGACAGAGTGGACCACAGTGGAAAGGCCCCAAGCCAGCTTTTGGACAGCAACATCAGCCGCAACCTAAGTCACAAGCAGAACCTCTTTCAGGAAACAAAGAACAATTAGCAGACACCAATAGTAACCAGCAGAAGAATTTTAAAATGCAGTCAGCTACATTTTCCATTGCTGCAGATATAAAGGATGCCAAGGCGGCTCAGTCAAATGAGAATCTAAGCGACTCTCAACAAGAGCCACCTAAAAGCGAAGTCTCGGAAGGGCCCATAGAGCCTTCTAATTGGGACCCGAATTCTCAAAGTATGGAGACTCAAATGGACAAAGCCCAAGCTGTTACTCAGCCTGTATCCCTTGCAAATAAACCTGTACCTTCTCAATCTGCTTTTCCCTCAAAACCAGGGGGGATGGAGGGAGGAGCAGCAGTGACAACATCATCATCATTAACTGCAGATAATGATTTTAAACCTTTGGGTATTGGTCTGCCCCACTCAGAAAACAGCCAAGAGAAAGGGCTACCTCGGCCAGATAACAGAGATAATAGGTTAGAAGGCAATCGAGGCAGCAGCTCATCTTACAGAGGTCCGGGGCAAAACAGAATGGAAGACATACGGGATAAAGGACTAGTAAATAGAGGTCGAGGCCAGGCACTCAGCCGTGGCCCAGGGTTGGTCAAGCAAGAAGACTTTCGTGATAAGATGATGGGTAGAAGAGAAGACAGTCGAGAGAAGATGAATAGAGGAGAAGGCAGCCGGGACAGAGGGTTAATGAGGCCAGGAGGCAATCGGGAGAAAGTGCCAGGTGGTCTACAAGGCAGCCAGGACAGAGGTAGAGCTGGCAGCCGAGAAAGGGGACTACCTCGGAGGGCTGGCAGTCAGGAGAGAGGACCTCCTCGGAGGGCTGGGAGTAGGGAGAGAGTACCACCACGAAGAGCCGGGAGTAGGGAGAGGGGACCACCCCGAGGGCCTGGCAGTAGGGAAAGGGGACTGGGAAGACCAGACTTCGGTCGTGACAGAGGTCCATTTAGACCAGAAACAGGAGATGGTGGGGAAAAAATGTATCCATATCACCGAGACGAGCCTCCTAGGGCCCCATGGAACCATGGAGAAGAGAGAGGGCATGAAGAGTTCCCTTTAGATGGTAGAAATGCTCCAATGGAACGAGAAAGACTTGATGATTGGGATAGAGAAAGATACTGGAGAGAATGTGAACGTGACTATCAAGATGATACACTAGATCCATATAACAGAGAGGACAGGTTCTCAGCACCACCATCTCGATCTCATGATGGAGATAGACGAGGCCCTTGGTGGGATGATTGGGAGAGAGATCAGGATATGGATGAGGACTACAACAGGGAAATGGACAGGGACTTGGACAGGGATGTGGATCGGATTGGAAGACCCATGGATATGTATGATAGAAATTTGGATAATGAGTGGGACAGAGATTATGGGAGACCACTGGATGAACAAGAATCACAGTTTCGTGAACGGGATATTCCATCTCTTCCACCTTTACCACCCCTCCCACCTCTTCCACCTTTGGATAGATATCGGGATGATAGATGGAGAGAAGAAAGAAATCGAGACCATGGGTATGATCGAGATTTTCGTGATAGGGGTGAGTTGAGGATCCGAGAGTATCCAGAAAGAGGAGATACATGGCGGGAAAAGCGAGATTATATCCCTGACAGAATGGACTGGGAAAGAGAACGGTTGTCAGACAGATGGTACCCATCTGATGTGGATAGACATTCCCCCATGGCGGAACATATGCCCTCCTCACATCATTCTTCTGAAATGATGGGGTCGGATACAAACTTAGACTCTGACCAAGGCCTTGGAGGGGTAATGGTTCTCAGTCAGAGGCAGCACGAAATCATTTTGAAAGCTGCACAAGAACTGAAAATGCTTCGGTAAGTTGACTACTTAAGATCATTTCTTTTAGTCAAAACCACATTCAAACTGCTCTTTTAAAGTGATGTGATATATTTGAATGGAATCATTTTGCTTCAAGTTCTTATCTTGTAATTTTAATTATTACCTGGCCATTCAGTACTGTTTAGGGTTAGGATATATATTTAGGAACTGTATTAATTGTAAGCTTATGTCCTGAAATGTGAAAATTTGATAGCCATTCTTGGCTTTATTATGGATGTGTTGCTGACATACCATGCTTATGCATGTTTCAAGTGTCAAACTTCAACTCTCCAGTGCTCTGGATTTCATGGAGCTCATATGTAACATCTTTTTTTTCCCCAGGAGGCATTTGTTCTTTGGTATTAGATCTGATAGACTTCATATTCACTAATCTTTGATAAAACTTTGGGAAGTGCTATAGGTTTTTCTCTGTTGAAGCTAAGAATGGTTTACCTAAAGTGTCCTCAGATTTGTCTAATCATTGTTACTTTCTTTCTGGGGTGCTTTATCTTTCCGTATAATTAGAAGCAGATATCTCTACTTGAGGATGTTACTTGTTTCTGCATAATCAAATATTTTCTTTGCGAAATGGAGAATAGAATTTGGATTTCTTGATATGCAGTCACCCAACTCTGTATAGGTATCTACATAATGCTTCCTGGGTAGTAGCAATAACAAAATTTTTTAAAAAAGCTAACATTTCATGCTTACTATGTACTAGGAACTATACTGAATACTTAGTATATACGCATTTAATCCTTAAACCAACTATATCCTGAAATAAGAATTTAGGAGTCATTGTTAGATTGCAAGCTTTTTGAGTAATTTCTTAGGAATTAACAATGTTTTGAGAAAATAAATTAATGGTTAGGATTTGATATATTCCAGTGTATTATATTTCCTTCATTTTTTAATTCTAGTCTGCATTTGTGGATTATACCAATTGAAATTATAACTGAAGCTTTATGACTAGAAAAGTGTAGTGAGGAAAAATACCTGTAGGTAAAGATGGAAGATCTGATGTTTCAGGCAGCATAACAGATTTCTGTCTATAGAAGATACGCTCTGAAAGATTAGACTCTTCTAGATTACTCCTGAAGATGTGAAAGCATGCTAGAGAATATTTAGTTATTACATTGTTCGTTTTTAAGTTATAGACACCTTTAATTTAAAGCCCACTGTGTACTGAGCACTGTGCTAATAACTTAGTGTATGTTATCTCAGTTCTCCTGTCTCATATCCTTTTATCTCAAAGGCCTACAAAGAGAAGTAGATAGTATCCTCACTTCACAGATGACACTAAGACTTATAGAGGTTAAGTCCACTTGGCTATTCAGTGGCAAACCAGAATTTCAGTGCAGTCTGTCCAACTCTAAAATCTGTTTTGTTTATGGAGAACACCAAGCTGATTGGTGTTATCAAGCTGCCAAGATTTCTTTCCTTTCATTTTAAAATTTCCTTTTCATCTATTACTGCTTTATATGGAAATGCTGTATAAAAGGTGCTTCTTCTTCACCATCCTTTTTTTTAAAGCTCTTTCTAGGCAATATAAACCTAATTAAAATATGAAGTGATGGATAAGAATTGTCATTGCTGAATACAAGTAAGCTATGTTGTGATGGTGTAAAGTTATAATATGATTTATGTGAGGCAGAAAATAAACTTTTTCTATATTTGACCCTTTATGTCTATTTGGGTCACTATACCCAATGTAGGGAAAAAATTATAAAAGGTCCGAAGAGCTTATAGTAGGATGTTATACCTGTTTAAGGTGGGCATTGTAAGGAAAAGTTAAAAATAAAAAAAGGAATTTGATCAGAGATTTGAAGAAAATCATGAAGAGTTGTGTAATTACTCTTTAGGAATATGAAGTACCGTTTTTAAGGGTATAGGCTGACATTTGTTCTCACTGTATACAGCAGGGCCATAAACTAAAATATCCACAAAAACTAGACAGGTAACTAAAATGAGTAAAAATGGGCCAGAATAACTACTTACTGAATGTGGTGAGGATTGTGGCAAACTGCTTCATCTAAAGTGGACAGCCACTATTCCTGTCAGCTCATCATTGGCATGTGGGAACTTAAACCCATTGTTACCAAATCCCTTTAAAATTTGAATTTATCTGTGAAATATTTTGCTTTGTAAATAATGGCAGCTAATTCAGATTTTTAAAACTGATGTGAAAGCCAAATTTCAAAAAAAAAAAAAATTGCTTTCTAGGTCATATTTGGCCACCATGTTGCAACCTTTGGTTAGAGAGTATTGAACAGAAGACATAGTGAGACAACTTTTTGTTCAATGAAAGAAAAACATGACAAGTAGATGATATTTTAGAATAGACTAATGAGGCAGATTATAGAATCTGCCCTTGAAGATCTTTGATAATTTGTAGTCGTTTATAGGTTGTAGATGACTGGTCAGTTAGCTACATATAGGCAAAAGAATGTTATTCTGCCTGTGCTCCGTGGGCACGGAGAGGATTTTAGAACAAGGATTTTAGGTCTCTTTTTTGTTCTTTGTTATCAATTGTAGTCACTTAGGAATGGAGTAAACATGCCTAATGTACCATGGCAATTTTATTTGTTCACAGGGAACAAAAAGAACAGCTTCAGAAGATGAAAGACTTTGGGTCGGAGCCACAGATGCCTGACCATCTGCCACCCCAGGACGCGAGGTTGCAGAATGCATCTTCAAGGCCTGGAATGTACCCGGTATGGCAAAATGTGTGCTCAGGAAATGAAATGATTCCTACTTTATATGTTTGTATGTCTTGTTTGATTTTTTTTCCTATTGTAATAAGTATAAATTTCCTCTACAAAAAAATGTAAATTTGGGGAAAGTATAAATCTAGTGGTAATTGACCTTTGAAAATCTTTTAAATGTGGTCGCCTGTGAGCATTTTTCCCCTAGGTTTTGATAAGTACACCAAGCACACCTGAGCTACATGGCTTCATGTTCACAAAACTGTAGAATTTTCCTAATAGTCTCTTTTGTTCAAATAGTGCTGTTTTTCATCTGGGCAGTGCAAGGGCTCCCCATGAACTTTGCTCCTATGAGCCTCATAGTCTCCCCACTTCCTCAAGCTACTAGTTCCACAGCTAAGGAAGGGATCAAACGTCATGCCTCAGTTCAGGCAGTAAAGTTCTGTTAAAGAAGACTTGTTTGATCAAATTCTCTATTTGTTTTGCATTCATCTTTGTGGTGGTTATTTGTTGTTTTACCTTTAAGCCACTGTTGGGCTTTAAAAATATTGTCATGCAAATAACTTTGTAACAACACAATGAGAGAAAAAAACCCAAATCATTTCATGAAATTAACTCTTCATTTTTCAATGTTCCCTTTCACTCTGGTCTAACACGTAACACTCAGATATAGTTGTTAACACCAACAACCACCATGATGTCACCTCTCCATGTCCTGTCTCCTGACCTGTGTGTGCATCCATCTGCATCTTGATGTGTCTCCTGTCACTCCGCAGATTCAAAGCAGAACTCATTATCATTCTCTATTTAACTTGTTCTTTCTCCTCACCATCACATAGTCACCCAAGCTGGGAACCTGAAAGTCAGCCTTAATTCTTTTCTTTGTCCTGCCCTTCCATATCCAGTCATTCTGTTGATTGATTTTACTACCTTTTTAATAGTGTTCAAATATACTGTCCTCCACTTCCCCACAATCTCAGTTCTAGCCTTCATCAGCTCTTGCCTATATTATTTCAGATTATTTCATCTCCCCATCTCACTCCCCTCTGATCCCATTTTCCATTCTGCTGCTAGAGTGATTGTTTTGCTGTATTTTTTAATCAAATTTTGAGGTTTAGTTTACATCTCATAACTCATTTTAAGCCTACATAGGTTTGTGTTTTGACAAATAGAAGGAAGAACAAAATTTCCATCACCTGAAAAAGTTCTCTAGTGCCACTGTGTACCCCTACACCTCACTTAAGACAGCACTGATGGGGCTTCTGGCCAAAATGGACATGCAAAAACATAAATCTCACTATGTTGCATGTGCCCTCACTTTAGAATGTTTTTGTATTCCTCCATGGCTTTCAGGATAAAATCTAGAATCTTTTGCATGACCTTTTATGTTTTCTTCCTGAACTTAACATTACTTACCATTACCATCACTCTGCTACATTCTGCTTTCGTTCCACATGTAGCTTCTTACAATTCAAAGTGTGCCAGTCTCTTCCTCTCTATCGTTTGCACATGCATGTTCTCTAAAACAGAGTTTCTTTTCTTTCTCTTCTTATCCCCTTCTCCAACTAGTTCATCCTTGTTCATTTTTTTAGAACTCAGCTCTGTATCTTCTCTTACACTTGTGTAAGATGGTTGCCTTCACATGTACCTCTGTAATGTCTTATACAAGCCTCTGTCATGGCCATTATCCTGTTGTATTTTGTCTGTTATCAGGTCTGTCTTTCCTTCTAAACAGAGCTCTTGGTGCACCTGGGTAGCTCAGTTAGTAAAGCGTCTGCCTTCAGCTTAAGTCATGATCTCCTAGGACCCTGAGATCAAGCCCTGCATTGGGCTCCCTGCTCAGTGGAGAGTCTACTTCTTCCTGTTCCTCTGCTGCTCTCCCTGCTTGTGTGCTGTGCACACGTGCACTCACTCACTCTGTCTCTTTCTCTCTCTCAAATGAATAAATAAAAATAAAATATTTAGAGCTCATGATGATAGGAACTATGTCTTTTATCTTTGTATTTCTTAGCAAAGTGTAGAAGTTTCAAATTATAGTTCCATGTGTGTGCTTTATTCACTTCACAAATCATAAACATTTTTCTGTATTCCTGCATACATTATTATTTTTGATGCATAATTTATTAAAACTATTCCACTTCTGTTGGACAACTGGTTTCTAATCCTTCAGCCTTATTATTAATAGAACATTAATGAATGTTTTTGTATCAAGTTCTTATTCTAGATAACTTTTTAAAATAATCTTAAATTCCCAAAGTGGGATACTTCAGTAACAGAATAAGGACCTTTTTTAATGATTCCTGGAATACAGCCAGTGGCTGTCAAAAATAGTTGTGTAACATGTATACTAGAGCCTTGCAGGTGTCAGCTACTTAATATTTTTGGTAGATTTAATAGTTTTAAAATGTTTTAATATGCATTTTTGATAGTGAACATGAGTATTTTTCCATATTAGTTAACTAATTTCTTCCTATAAAAATTCTATTTTGTTCTTTATCCATTTATCTGTTGACTCTTAAGGGTTTTTTTTTTCAATTTATATTATTCTAAATATAGTATAGATATTAATCCTTTATCATATAAATACTGTAGGGATGTTTTGTTTTGTTTTTTTTTTACAAGTGTGTGTATTGCTTTCACTATGTAGTGTGAAGAAAATACTTTTTGTTTTATTTATAGACAAAGTCCCAAGTATTCTTTTTAATTCTATTTATTTATTTATTTATTTATTTATTTATTTATTTATTTATTTATTTATGATAGTCACACAGAGAGAGAGAGAGAGGCAGAGACACAGGCAGAGGGAGAAGCAGGCTCTATGCACCGGGAGCCCGACGTGGGATTCGATCCCGGGTCTCCAGGATCGCGCCCTGGGCCAAAGGCAGGCGCTAAACCGCTGCGCCACCCAGGGATCCCAAAGTCCTAAGTATTCTTAAGATATTTGAAATAGGTCTGGATAGCTGTGCTCCACACAAAAGTTTTTGTCTTATATGGCATTCTCTTGGAGTTTAAAATGCCATAATCAAATGTTTATCCTTAGGTAGTAACCCTTTGTCTTTAACTGTAGCCTGTAGTGATCTCTAGTTAAACAGCATCCTTATATATTGGCCAAATCCATTTCATTACTCAAAAAGTTTTTTTTTAAAGCACAGCCCATATGTGAGTAAATGTGTAAGGAATGCATATATTGTTGGCTGGTCTGTGTAAGGTTTAAAATAGCTGTCAATGAAGAACAAACAAACTAGAAACAATGAACTAAAAGAAAAGTGTAGTGAGTATTTGAATCAAACTTGTAAAGATTAAAATAAAATTTAATAATTGGGTTTCAGTATTGAGTAGATAGGTAGGACCTATCTAAGAGGTTCTACTGTCTCTTTAATACACATTTCTGTTGACATTTGGTAATTGCTTTGGGAAAACAAATGCAACCATTGCACGCTACAGTAGCACTCCCTCTTGAGTAGGTTACTAAATGTTCTATTCAGTTTCTTTGTTTTGTTTCCTGGTTTTGGTGTTGTATGTTGGTACCAGTCCTGCCACAAACTACTGTTGTCAACCAGACAACTGAATATAAGTGAGGAGGCTAGCTAGAGTTTATTTCACTGGAAATTCACTATTTTTGTAGAGATAGGCCACCAGAGTGAGAAGATACTTTATAGCAGAGATTCTTAGCCAAGTGGTCAACATCAGAATTATTCATGGAGGTTTTGGTTTTAATTAATGCTAGGATCTCCCCTACAGAAATTCAGTAGGTGTGGGGTGGGCCTGGGGCATTTATATCTAAGTGGCTAGCTCCCTAATATTTCAGGAAGGAGAAAAGAGAGAGGATAGTACATTGGAGGGGAGGGGATGGTAGTGTTGAGGACAAATTTTTTTTAAGTGGGTATTTTATTTATTTGTACTTAAACCTGTAAACCAGCCAGCCAACTGGTACTATTATCATGATACATTAAAATACAAAACATCTTTCTGCAAATACTAAAATAATGAACACAATAGGAGTTAGTGTAAAACAACACAAGGGGCAGAGGAAATCAATGAAGCACATGTGGTTTAACCCTTCACCGTAACAATTGAAGTTATTAACAAGTAAAGCTTCACAGTCTCTGAAAATACAAATAATCCTTTGTCACACATCTTTGTATTTTTACTTCCTATTCTTGAGGTTAGATCCTAGAGCTTAAAGATACCCAAATTAGTATGGCATCTAGTTATTTATAGCCAGACACATGCCGTGTTGTCCATAGCAGCCAATGCTACTGAAACTTCCTTGATTAGACTCCAGGCGTACCCCCTCAATTTGACAAAATAAGCACAGTGAGAAACAGAATATCAAGGCAGAGATACAGGACCCTAAAATATAAATACTAGGAAAAGTAATACAGCCGCTGCCCAAATTGAGATTGAATAATATACTCATCATCATACGTCTTCAGGGTCTGTGTTCACAGAGTAATTTGGGAATAAATCCATTATTTGCTGGGTGCTAAAATCCTTAGCAGTTTGTTGTAATTACATTATTGGCTTTCCCCAACAGTTTCTAAGATAGACTCCAAATCACTGACAGAATTTTGCTGGAACTGGATCTGGGGCTACAAGGACTCCTCTCCACAATTGTGGAGCTGATTGTTCCAGGTCTGGTTGTTCCAGGTTTGGGGGCACCAGCTCTGACTCTTCCAGTAATAGTTGCTCCAAGACTGACTGTTCCAAGTCTGGTTGCTCTATATTGAAAGGTTCCAGAAGTGTTTATCAATTATTCCTGGTAGTAAGAAGAGAAGCCTGAGTATTCAGTAGTTGCTGAGCTTGTTCTGAGTCACACTTGCTATTTGGCCAGTTATTTTTCTGCCACTTCTTACATTTCATTCTCTGGTTCTGGAACCAGGTCTTAACCTGCTTATAGCTAAGGTTCAGAATGTTGGGAAGTTCTTGGATCTGCTTTAGAGTGAGGTATTTCTGTCTCTGAAATCTGTCGTTGAGTACATATAGCTCTGAGAGGACAGGGTTCTGATCTTCTGTTTCTTGCCCAGGGCCATACCTTCCTTCTTCACTGTGCTCTCCTCTATAGAAGCGGCCAGTAGTTTTACTCTGGGACTGGTGGAAGAATCGGGGCTGTCCTGAATAAGCAGATCTATGGAGGAAGGAAGAAGAGAGACAGTTTCCACGTGGGGTGTCTCAACAGATGACATTTGCAAGGACGCATAATTTTTTTTAGACCCATAAATCTCAGGCATTTGAGAAGAATCCCTAGAATTGGGTGCTTTGGGGCAAGGCAGATACGGGCTGAACTGAATCCACATTCCTGTTGCTGAGTTAAGGGTAGAGGGAAAAAAAGAATGAGAAACAGGATTGATTTTGTTTTGATTTTCTTAAGATTTTATGTATTTATTTTATTATTAGAGACAGCAGGAGGAGCAAAAGGAGAGGGACAGAGTCTCAATCTCTGCTTAGCTTGGAGCCGGACATGGGGCTTGATGTCACAACCCCAAGATCTTGATCTGACCTGAGGGAATCAAGAGGGAATCCCCAACTGACTGAGCTACCTAGACACCCAAAGAGCAAGATTGTAAGAAAAGACCCAGGCTTATGTATCTAGGTGGAAAAGCTTAGAGAAATATGAAGATCTCCAGATGTAAGAGGGTCAGAAAATGGGATGAAATGGGTCACTACCTCAATAGCAAGAGCCAACCAGCCCAATCCAGCAAAAGGGCAAAGACAATTTTTTTTGCTTTTTCTAAATAACCTAATTGAGGTATAATATAGCATGTAATTTGCCCATTTAATTGTGTGGTTCAGTGATTTTTAAATAAATTTACTAAGTTGTGCAACTGTCACCATAATCCAGTTTTAGAACATGTTCGTTATCCCAGTAAGATCCCTTTTGACAATTGCAGTTAATCCTCATTCCTACACCAGATTCCAGGCAACAATTAATCTACTTTCTGACTTTGTAGATTTGCCTTTCTGGGCATTTCATTTAAAGATTTTATTTTTATTTATTTATGAGAGTGTGAGAGAGAGAGAGGCAGAGACACAGGCAGAGGGAGAAGCAGGGTCCATGCTGGCAGCCTGACGTGGGACTTGATCCCGGGGCTCCAGGATCGGACCCTGGGCCGAAGGCGGGCCCAAACCGCTGAGCCACCCAGGGATCCCCTGGGCATTTCATTTAAATGGAATTCATACAATATGTGGTCTTTCATGTCTGTCATTTCTTAATTCGCCTGATGTTTTCAAAGTTCATCCATGTTGCAGCATGAACCAGTACTTCATTTCTTTTTACAGCCAAGAAATATTCTATTATATGGATTATCATATTTTGTTTATCCATTCACCAGTTGACAGAAATTTAGATTTTGAATAATGCTGCTGTGAATACTTCTGCAAGTCCTTTGGTGGATGTGTGTGTGTGTGTGTGTGTGTGTGTGTGTGTGTTGGATAGACACCTAGGAATGGAATTGCTGAGTGTGTAAGTTTATGTTTAACTTTTTGAGCAACTGTTAAACCATTTACCAAAGTGGTTGTACCATTTTACATTCCCATTAGCAATCTAAGTGGGTTCTTATTTCTCTGCATTCTTGCCATCATTTGTTATTGTCTGTTTTATTAACTGCAGCCATTTACTGGGTATGAGATAGTATCTCATTACGATTTTAATTTGTACTTCCCTAATGACTAATGATATTGAGCATTTTTTCAAGTGCTTATTTATGTATCTACTTTGGAGAAATGTCCAAATTTTTTGCCCATTTTTTTCCTATTATTTGTCTTATTAAGTTGTAAAAATTTTTCATATTCTAAGTACAAGTCTTTTGTCAGATACATGATTTAGATATTTCTCTCCATTGGTGTATTTTTAAACACAAAAAAGTTTTTAATTTTGAATGACCAGTTTGTCAGCCTTTTCTTTTATGGACAGAGAATCAGATTTTAATTGCTGCTAATGTGTGAAAACATAATGGTGTGTTTATCTACTAAACCATTTACTCTGTTCTCCAGCCTCCAGGGTCCTATAGACCACCCCCTCCTATAGGTAAACCACCAGGTTCAATTGTAAGACCTTCTGCTCCCCCAGCAAGATCATCTGTTCCTGTGACCAGGCCGCCTATCCCAATACCACCACCACCGCCTCCTCCTCCTCCTCCTCCACCTCCTCCTCCAGTGATAAAGCCACAAACTTCAGCTGTGGAACAGGAACGCTGGGATGAAGATTCTTTCTATGGTCTCTGGGATACAAATGATGAACAAGGACTGAATTCAGAATTTAAACCAGAAACTGGAACAATTCCATCTGCTCCAGTGTTACCACCCCCACTGCACCCTTCCATTCCCCCTCCTGGCCCACTGCCTATGGGTATGCCACCAATGTCCAAACCACCACCGGTGCAGCAGACTGTTGATTATGGCCATGGCCGAGGTGAGTGATGGTGACAGGTTTGTATTTGGGATTGTCAAGAAATTGTTAGCTTCAGCTTTGTCTTCTTTTAGCTTCATTCTTACCATGTTTTATCCCTGATTTGTTTCACCAGATATGTCCACTAATAAAGTTGAACAGATACCCTATGGAGAAAGAATAACTTTGCGTCCAGATCCACTACCTGAAAGATCAACTTTTGAGACAGGTAGGAGTCCCAGAGAGAGCAGTATTTTTAAACCTTTTAGGACCTAGTTATCATTTGCTTTTCCTTTTGATAAGATTATATGGGCCTCCCTTTAAAATAGCTAAAAGATTCATAAGCTGAATTTAGAACAATAGTTTATATTAGTTCTAAAGTTAGATTTGCACTCTTCAGCTTTTATTTCAGAAGAAGGGCTGTAGCTCTTATTTTATACTAATTATTTCTTAGAGCATGCAGGCCAACGTGATCGTTATGATAGAGACAGAGATCGTGAGCCTTATTTTGATCGTCAAAGTAATGTCATCGCAGATCATCGAGATTTCAAAAGGGATCGGGAGACACACAGAGACCGAGACCGGGATCGGGGTGTTATTGACTACGACCGGGATCGATTTGATAGAGAACGCAGACCTCGAGATGATAGGTATGTTATGAAAAATATCTTTTTTGCCAGGTATACAAATTACCATAGACTTAAATTTGACAAAAGTCATTGTATCTAAAGGAAATTCATAAATTTTTATACGTGTGTGTATAGTTTGGAGAGGGAAGAACAGTTCCAGACTAATCTTTAGGAAACTAGATGCTTGAGTTTTGTGAGCTTGAATTCCAGAGAATTAAATGGGAGATGAGGATAGCCAGTGAGGAAACAAAATAGTATTGTCAATAAAAATGCAGCCATTATTTAAATAGTAGGCAAACAGTGTATTTTTGCAATTCGTGAGCTCTTTAGATATGTGTTTGCAAGTCAGACTGAAATGGAAAAGCAAAATAAAGGGGCACCTGGGTGGTTTAGTCTGTTAATCGTGTGCCTTTGGCTCAGGTCATGATCCCGAGGTCCTGGGATTGAGCCTTGCATCAGGTTCCCTGCTCCACAGGGAGCTTGCTTCTCCATCTGCTTGCAACTCTCCCTGCTTGTGCTTTCTCTCTCTCCCTCTCACATTCTCTGTCAAATAAATAAATAAAAATAAATAAAATCTTTAAAAAAAAAAGAAAAGCAAAATAAAAATATTGACTATGTATAGTAACTACCCATGGAAAAATTTGGGCAGATAGTGGTATTGCATTGTAAGACAGAGACCTCCACATTTATTTTCTAAAGCGCTCCCTGTTAACATCTTCTAGGACTCAGTCATATCGAGACAAAAAAGACCATTCCTCATCGAGAAGAGGGGGATTTGATAGGCCATCCTATGACAGGAAGTCTGACCGACCAGCCTACGAAGGACCATCCATGTTTGGAGGTAAAGCAGTGCCTTATTAATTATGAGGATGTTGAGAATGCAAACCACTGGAGATGATTCCCACTGTAACTATGGATTTAAACTTTCATAGTAAAAGGTAGTCACAGATTTTTCAGAGATGGCAACATTATTATCAAAAATAGCAGTGTAGGGGTGCGTGGGTGGCTCATTCGGTTAAGCATCCAATTCTTTATCTCAGCTCAGGTGTTGAGCTGAGGGTCATGAGTTCAAGCCCCGTGTTTGGCTTCATGTTTGGATGTGGAACCTACTTAAAAATTTTTAAAAATTTTTAAAAAAATTTTAAAATAACAATGTAATTAATGAAAGAAAACAAATTGTTCTTTTGTATTATTAAAGAAATTTGGAAAATAGAAACAAAATCAGTTATAATGCCACCATCTACCATACCACAACTATTATAATTTTGTATATTTCTTCTCATTCTCTTTTCATGTATGTATTAATGGAGTTGTAATCAAAGTGTAAATACAGTTTCTTAATCATGCTTATTCCCAGTAATATTGTACCATATACATTTTTCTATATGTAAACCTATTATAATAATGGCTCTGTAATATTCCATTGAGTGAATAAAATATAAAACCCTTTTTGTTGGACATTTAGGTTGCTTTTAGTTTTTCACCACTATACACTTAATCTAAAAACGCATCCCTGTTTGTAAGAGCAAGCTTTCCTAAGCTGGTGACCCTTATTCATAAAGCTATAAAGCTGGCATTACAGACAGACTATAAATCATACTTGGCACTGTCCAGCAAAGTGTAATTGTTATTCTTCTATGTCCTGTTGCTTAACTTTTCCCCTAAATTTAATACAAACAAAAATGATTTGAGTATTTTTTAGAACATTCTGTTTACCTAAATCTTTTTATTTTCTTGATTTCAGTAGATTTACATTACTTTAAACTTTCTCTTATTAAGGTTAAGGGTGCCCCCCAAGTCATCATAAATTATTTTACCTTAGCATGATTGAAGAAAGTTAAAATTTAAAATAATTACCATATAAATAGTAATTTTGTTCAACTGCTGGAATTCTAGGAGAACGAAGAACTTACCCTGAGGAGCGAATGCCCCTGCCAGCTCCTTCACTAAGCCACCAGCCACCTCCAGCTCCACGGGTTGAGAAGAAACCCGAATCTAAGAATGTGGATGATATTTTGAAACCACCTGGCCGAGAAAGCAGACCTGAGAGAGTGAGTCCTATGTAGTTGACTAGCTTTCTTGCAAATCAGAGGCTGAAAGGAGATTTTTTAATATCCTGAGCAGAATTTCTCTACTTTTCTATGACATCGTAATAATCAGATTCAAGGCATCTTACTATTTCCAAATCACCATATAATCTCAAACTGGTTATGCTATAGAATTTAAGAAATTAGAGATTAATTGCTTGGCAAAAAAAAAAAAAAAAAAAAACGTTGAAAACCTTGAGAAAAAAATTGACAAAAGATCCATTAATTGCTCCATTATTTTGACGAGAGGGAAAGTGGATTTGGTTTTATGGTATATAAAACAAAAAGGACTTGATTTACTTGGGCTTATTTTCCTAATGACCTCCAAATATGTACGTTTGGTTTTTTTTTAAGTTTTTATTTTCATTCCAGTTAGTTAACACAGTGTTATATTAGTTTTGGGTGTACACATACATCACCTGGTGTACATCAGGACAAGTGTACCCTTTCATCCCCATCACCTATTTAACCCATCCTCACACCCCCCTCCCCTCTGGTAACCATTGGTTTGTTCTCTATATTCCCGAGTCTATATCTTGATTTGTCTATCTTTCTCTTTTTTTTTTTTCCTTTGTTCATTTGTTTCCTCAGTTCCACATATGAGTGAAATTACATGGTATTTGTCTTTCTGTGACTAATTTCACTTAGCATTGTACTCCATCCATGTCATTGCAAATGGCAAGATTTTATTCTTTTTATGGCTAAAAGATTTCATTTTTTTATGTCTAACATTCTATTTATATATATGTGTGTATGCACATACATATGTATGTGTATTACATATGTAATACATATGTATTATACATATGTATGTGTATATATGCAATATTTATATATGCACACACCACATCTTCTTTATCCATTCATCTGTTGATGGACACTTGAGCTGCTTCTGTACCTTGACTATTGTAAATAATGCTGCTATAAACACAGAGGTGCATGTATCCCTTTGAATTAGTGTTTTTGTATTCTTTGGGTAAATACCTAGTATTGAAATTGCTAGATCATAGAGTAGTTTTATTTTTAACTTTTGAGGAACCTGCATACTGTTTTCCAGAGTGGCTGCACCAGTTTACATTCCCACCAACAGTGCACAAGGTTCCTTTTCCTCCATCTCTTTGCCAACACCTGTTGTTTCTTGTGCTGTTGATTTTTGCCATTCTAACAGGTGTCAAATGTATGCATTCTTGTTTATATTGCAAAATAGTTAGATTATATTTCAGTAAACTGGTACTAGAGATTTCCATCAGCTATTTTGACTACATAGGACTACATAAGTCTTTGTTGGAAAGTCTGTTTCACCTCTTTTTAGTATAGCTACTCCAGCTTTTCTGTGGTTACTTGTTAGCATGATTTATCTTTTTCATCCTTTTACTTTCAGTCTTATTCGTCTTTGAATTTGTAAAGTATGTCTCCTTTAGACAGCACAGCATATAGTAGGATCATGTTTTTTTGTTTTGTTTTGTTTTGTTTTTTTATTTTTTTATTTTTATTTTTTGGATCATGTTTTTTAATGTAGTCTGACAACTTATACCTTTTCATTGGATCGTTTAATCCATTCATATTATAGTATTATTATTGATATGGTTAGCTTAATTCCATTTTGGGGTTGTTTAATTGTATAGAAATACAACTGACTCAGGCAGCCTGGGTGGCTCAGTGATTTAGCGCTGCCTTCAGCCCAGGGTGTGATCCTGGAGACCGAGAATCGAGTCCCACATCAGGCTCCCTACATGGAGCCTGCTTCTCCCTCTGCCTGTGTCTCTGCCTCTCTCTCTTTCTCTCTGTCTCTCATGAATAGGTTAATAAAATCTTTAAGAAAAAAAAAAAAGAAATACAACTGATTCTTAAATATTGACCTTATATCCTGCAACATTGTTAAATTCATTTATTATAATTAATTTTGTAGTGGATTCCCTAGGATTTTCTGTATACAAGATCATGTGATTTGCAGATAGAGGTTTTACTTCTTCCTTTCTAACCTGAATGCTTTTTATTTCTCTCTCTCTCTCTCTCTCTCTTTTGCTTAGTTGCCCTGGCTAGAACCTCCAGTACAGTGTTGAATAAATGTGGTGAGAGTGAACATCCTTGTTTATTCTTGATCTTAGAGAGAATATTTTAGTTATTTCACCATTAAGTATAATGTTAGCTGTGGGTTTTCAGTAGATACCCTTTATCAGGTTCCCTTCCATTCCTAGTTTGTTGAATTTTTTTTATCATGGAATGATTGGATTGGATTTTGGATTTTGGATTGCTTGGATTGGATTGTTGGATTTTGTTGAATGCTTTTCCTGCATTTGAGATTTTTGTGATTTTTGTTTTTACTGTGTGTGATTTTATTATTTTGCATGTGATTTTTTATCATCGTATTGATAATGATGTATTGATTAGAGTAATTGATTTTTTTTAAGATTTTATTTATTAAAAAAAAGATTTTATTTATTCATGAGAGAGAGAGAGAGAGAGGCAGAGACACAGGCAGAGGGAGAAGCAGGCTCCATGCAGGAGCCTGATGCGGGACTCAATCCCAGGACTCCAGGATCACGCCCTGGGCCGAAAGCAGACACTAAACTGCTGAGCCACTCAGGGATCCCCCAAGTAATTGATTTTTGGATGTTAATTTGCATCCCTGGGTTAAATCCCATTTAGTCATGGTATATAATTCTTTTTATATGTTGCTGGATTCCCTTTGCCAGTATTTTATTGGAGAGTTTTGCATCTGTATTCATAAGGAATAATCTATAGTTTTTTTGTTTGTTTTTTTGCGATGTTTTTGTCTGGTTTTGGTTTTAGAGTATTATTATTTTTTTTTTATTTTGGTTTTAGAGTATTTGTGTGATTTGAGATGCTAGCCTCACAAAATGAGTAAGGAGTTCCTTCCTATTCTGTTTTTTGGAAGAGTTTTTAAAGGGTTCTTTAAATGTTTGTTGGAATTTAGTGATGAAACTATCTGGGCCTCTGAGCTTTTCTTTGCAGGTAGTTTTTAATTACTAATTCAGTCTCTTCACTTGTCATGGGTCTATTTCAGATTGTTTATTTTTTCTCCAGTCACTTTCAACTGAAAATGTCTTTGTCTCTTTCTAGGAATTTGCCCATTTCATCTAAGGTGTCCATTTTATAACCATTTTTTATTTCTATAAAGCAGGCAATTGTGTCCCATCCTTCATTTCTGATTCTGATCATTTGAATCTTTTCTCTTTTTTCTTAGTCAGTCTAGCTGAAGGTATGTTCAGTTTTTTTGATCTTTTCAAAGAACCAGCTTTTGGCTCCATTGATTTTTTTTTTTTAATGTTTTTCAATTGTCTATTTTATTGACTTCTCTAATATCATTTCCTTTTTTCTGCTTACTTCAGGTTTAGTTTGTTCTTCTTTTTCCAGTGTCTGAAATTGGAAAGTTAGGTTATTGATTTGAGATCTTCTTATTAATATAGGCACTTACAGCTATAAACTTCCTTATAAGTACTGCTTTTCACTGCATCCCGTAAGTTTTGGTATTTTTATTTATATCAAAGTATTTTCTGATATTTAAATTTCTTCTTTGACCCATTGGTTATTTAAGAATATGGTGTTTAATTTCCATAGACTTGTGAATTTCTCAGTTTTTTTCTTACTTTAATTTCTAATTTCATTCCACTGTGGCCAGAGACATACTTTGTATTATTTCTGTCCTTTCAGATTTATTAAGGTTTATTTCATGACCCATCATATGGTGTATCCTAGAGAACGATAGGTCACTTAATTGTAAGATCTCATTGTAAAAAAATCTCTAATTGATTTTTTTTGGTTTTTCACTGTGTTTCAGATTGTTGTTATAATGAGAGGATTGCCTGGCAGTGGAAAGACACATGTTGCAAAACTTATTCGAGTGAGTATGGGAAAGCCAAAAAAAAAATCAGTTGCTTTTGTTAGCCACTTGTCTTCTTAGCAAGCAGTGTGATATTGATACAGGTATTTCCCATTTGATCTATCCTTGTTGACCCATGTGGTAGATTCTTTTCCATAAACATTTTGTTCTGCGTAGACAAATATTTTTGCCTCTGCTTGAGTTGAAACCACCAGAAGATTGCATATTATTTAGTCATGAGAAGGAGCTTTGGTATGAGCATTCATTAATTTATTCTGTGAATTCTTTTTAACACTTTGGCTGCATGATTTATAGGATAAAGAGGTAGAGTTTGGAGGACCTGCACCCAGAGTTCTAAGCTTAGATGATTACTTCATCACTGAAGTGGAGAAAGAAGAAAAAGACCCAGATTCTGGAAAGAAAGTGAAAAAGAAGGTATGGCATATTCCTCTCAGGTTACATCCTGATTCATTAATAGTACTGAAAGGAAAACATGTTCAGAGAGAAATGTGGCTTTTTTTTTTTTTTTTTTATGATACAGAGAGAGAGAGAGAGGCAGAGACTCAGGCAGAGGGAGAAGCAGGCTCCATGCACCGGGAGCCCGATGTGGGATTCGATCCTGGGTCTCCAGGATCGTGCCCTGGGCCAAAGGCAGGCGCCAAACTGCTGCGCCACCCAGGGATCCCAGAAATGTGGCTTTTTTTGAAGACAAAGACTTCTCTTTTTTGAATACAAACTTTAGTAATTAGATGCGGAGGAAACGCTACAAAGTTGTGTCTGTCCAGAAGCTAACAAGAGAAGAGGTTTAGGATGGTTCTTTGTTTTTGCTTACTCCATATCTCTTTTGGGGTATCTTAGGTCATGGAATATGAATACGAAGCCGAGATGGAAGAGACCTACCGCACCAGCATGTTCAAAACTTTCAAAAAGACTCTGGATGATGGCTTTTTCCCCTTTATCATCCTGGATGCCATCAATGACAGAGTTAGACATTTTGACCAGTTTTGGAGTGCAGCAAAAACCAAGGGATTTGAGGTAAAAGAACCTTAGAGTACTTTATGTTATCATGTAAGTGTTGCATTTGTTTGCTTAATCACTATTCATTCTTTTTTAGGTATATTTAGCTGAAATGAGTGCAGATAACCAGACCTGTGGCAAGAGAAATATTCATGGAAGAAAACTGAAGGAAATAAATAAGGTGATTTTTGGAAACATAGGAGGTGTTGTATTCTAAACTTCATTTTGTCTGTATGATCACTGTTGTATGGAAGTTGTTTATCCCCTTTACTTTCAGAAAGTCTTTTCTACCTTCTTTAGTAAATGTGTATTATCCTTTGTATCTAAGTGAAGGAGATGTGGCCTAATTCTTCCAGGAACTGGCCTGTTAGACTTCACAGTATTGGTTAAATTTTTCTTAGGTGCTCATGTGGTCTTTCTTTGAATAGTTTCCTGTGATAACTTGACCTCCTAAATCTCTCAATAGATGGCTGACCACTGGGAAACTGCACCTCGTCATATGATGCGTCTAGACATTCGTTCCCTGCTGCAAGATGCTGCTATTGAAGAGGTAAGTGTCCTTTGCCTTGAACCAGTGCAAAAGGGACCTTTTTTTTTTTAACCTTTTTTATTTGGAAAAAATTTTTAACTACAGAAAAGTTGCATGAATCATATAAGAACACCTCTAGAACTTTCACTGAGATTTTGATTGTTAATATTCTGCCACATTTTTCTCTATATAGATATATATCTTTTTAAAATTTAAATTCAATTAATTAACATTGTATTGTGAGTTTCAGAGGTAGAGTTCAGTGATTCATCAGTCTAATGTAACACTCAGTGCTCATTACATCACGTGCCCTCCTTAATGTCCATCAGTCAATTACTATGTCCCCCATTATCCTCCTCCCCTCCAGCAACCCCCAGTCTGTCTCCTATGATCAAGAGTCTCTTATGGTTTGTCTGCATCTCTGATTTCATCTTGTTTTATTTTTCCCTCCCTTCCTCTGTGCTCCTCTGTTTTGTTTCTTAAATTCCACATATGACTGGAATCATATAATAATTGTCTTTCTCTGATTGACTTATTTCACTTAGCATAATACCCTCTAGTTCCATGTTGTTGCAAATGGCAAGATTTCAGAGTTTTTTGATGGCGGAGTAATAGCCCAGTGTATATACACGTATGACATCTTTATTCATTTATCTGTCAATGGACATCTGGGCTCTTTTCACAGTATGGCTATTGTGGACATTGCTGCTATAAACATTGGGGTTAAAGTGCCCTTTCAGGTCACTACTTTTGTATCTTTAGAGTAAATAGCTAGTAGTGCAAGTGCCAGGTTATAGGGTAGCTCTATTTTCAACTTCTTGAGGAACCTCCATACTGTTTTCCAAAGTGGCTGTACCAGCTTGCATTCCCACCTACAGTGTAAGAGGATTCCCCTTTCTCTGTATCCTTACCAACATCTGTCATTTCCTGACTTGTTTGTTTTAGACATTCTGACCAGCGTGAGGTGGTATCTCATTGTGGTTTTGATTTGTATTTCACTGATGCCAAGTGACGTTTTTTTCGTGTGTCTGTTGGCCATTTGTATGTCTTCTTTGGAGAAATGTGTATTCATGTCTTCTCCCCATTTCTTAATTGGATTATTTGTTCTTTGGGTGTTGAGTTTGGTAAGTTCTTTACAGATTTTGGATACTAGGCCTTTTCCTGATAAGACATTTGCAGATATCAGGGCACCTGGGTGGCTCAGTGGTTGAGCGTTGCCTTTGGTTCAGGTCGTGATCCCTGGTTCAGGTCCTAGGATCAAGTCCCACATCAGGCTTCCCACAGGGAGCCTGCTTCTCCCTCTGCCTATGTCTCTGCCTTTCTCTCTGTATTTCTCCTGAATAAATAAATAAAATCTTAAAAAAAGATATTTGCATGTATCTTCTTCCATTCTGTCAGTTGTCTTTGTTTTTGTTGACCATTTCCTTTGCTGTGCAGAAGATTTTTATCTTGATGAAGTCTCAATAGTTCATCTTTGGCTTTGTTTCTCTTGCCTTTGGAGACATGTCCAGTAAGAAGTTTCTGTGGCTGAGGTCACAGAGGTTGTTGCCTGTGTTCTCCTCTAGGATTTTGATGGATGTGAGATAGATATATATGTCTTCTTATTACTACTACTGTGGAACCATGTGAAAGTTAAGTTGTAAACTTCATAACCCTTAACCCTTCACCTCTAATACAGTATTACAGTATGTATCTCCCCAAGAACAAGGGTATTCTCTTACAAAACTAGAAGTCCCAATTATCAAATTCAGGAAATTTAACATTGATAAAGTATTATATTAAGTAGTACAAATTTCCTGAATTATCTCATATAGTCCATATTCACATTTCACCAAATGTTCTCTTAATGTGCCTTACAGCAATTTTTAAAAATCCAGGATATAGCCGTTTAATATAAAAAAGAACTTTCTCAGCCATGTCATTGTCAGGAAAGACAAAGAAGTTTTGAAGAGCGTAGGCCAGTTGTTTTGTAGAATACAATTCAATTTGGGTTTGTCTGGTTGTTTCCACATGATTAGTTTCAGGTTAAACATTACCAGGAATGCTACATAGTGATGTTGGGTCTTTAGTGCATCATATCAGAACCATATGATGTCAATTTATTTCATTCCTGGTGGTTCAAATGTTGATCACTTAGTTCAGGTGGTATCCATCAAATTTTTCTACCTTTATCCTTTGTAATAATCTGTAGGGAGAAACTTTGTTAATATCTTGTTTCTTAAGTTTTCACTCATTGATAATTTTGCCTAAATCAGTTATTAATTTGGTGGAAGTAAATCTTTATCATGGAAAAGTAGAGATTTTTCTCTTTTAATCAGTTGTGTACTTCCATTTGGTTTGAGCTCCTATTAATGTTGTCATTGTGTTTTTATGTATTTTTACCTCCCAATGCCATTCCTCAACTCATTTCCTCTGGTTTCTGCTCCAGCCATTCTCCAGACACTCTCAGCAAAGATTCATGACAGTAGATAATCTTCATTTCTGTTGCTTAATTTTGCAGCCACATAGAACTTAATTGACCATGTCCACCTTTTTTTATTTTATTTTATTTATTTATTTATTCATGAAAGAGAGAGAGAGGCAGAGACACAGGCAGAGGGAAAAGCAGGCTCCATGCAGGGAGCCCGACATGAGACTCGATCCAGGGTCTCCAGGATCATGCCCTGGGCTGAAGGTAGTGCTAAACCACTGAGTCACCCAGGCTGCCCTCATGTCCACCTTTTGACAGCGTTTTCCTTTTGGCTACTGCAAGTCCACCTTCTGATTTTCCTCTTGCTTCTCTGGCCATCACTTTCAGTCTCCTTTGCTGGCTTTTCTTGCTACTCAGTCCTAAAATTTTGGAGTTCTTTGGGGCTCCATCTATCTTAGGATCTTGTCATTCTGCACATTTGATATAGATCTTTCTGGTAGCTTGGATCACCACATATGTGCCTTTAATAATAAATTGTGAAGAATCAAATAATTTTTATCAGTACAACACTAATTATATCTTAGTGGAGGGATTATGGGTGATTTTTAAAACTCTACCCTTACTTTCCAAATTCTCTACCAAAAACTTGTTACTTGAGTACATCTCAAATTCAACCTATCCACTATATAATTCATACAAACCTGCTCCTCTTCTGGTATTCTCTTAGTAACTGAACCCACAAATCACTTGATTGCTGAAACCTTGACTCAACTCTCTGTTATCCTTTGCTTTTGATTCTGTGTTATACCAACCTTCAACTTTATCTCTTCACCATGTAGTCAGTCTACAAGTTTTGTCAATTTTACCTTATAAATACTTCTTTAATCTATCTACTCTCTATTTGCATTGCTACCATTCTGGGCCAAGCTACTATCATCTTATTTTTTCACTATACCCTTTCTTACATCTTGAAATGTGAATCATATACATGTTTTACCAAAAAAAAAAAAAAAAAAAAAAAACAAACACGTGTTTTACTTGATTGGAAAAAATACTTGCTAAAGGTTTTAAAATGAAATTCTAGTAATCATAGGCATTCAAAACAGGTAATTGTCAACTTAGCATGGATAATTATACTCAACTTCATAGGGAATTATAAAGATGGATATCCCAGGCAAATGAAAGACAGGAATATCATTCTTTTACAAGTTCTGTTTCAAAGTTTAGGGTTTAAAAATTACTTAGAATGTAACAGTGAGTTTGTGCTGTCTTGCTCTGGGCAACTGTGCTCATTTCAGATTTCAGTGAGGGACTCAACATTTTCCTAAATGTTAACTCATCTTTTTTCTTTTTCTTTAATTGGGATGGTGTAGGTAGAGATGGAAGATTTTGATGCAAATATCGAAGAACAGAAGGAAGAAAAGAAAGATGCAGAGGAAGAGGAAAGCGAACTGGTAGGAGACAGACCAACCACTTTGAACAAAGTGTCTCTATTGAAATTTTTAAGGGTTTAATCTCAGATCTATGGTCAGATTACTACTGTTGATTTGCACCTTAATGGTAAAAGTTTCCATAATCATCTTCAAGGAGACTTTTGGATACTTTTTCTTTTCCCTCTGACCAAAAGGACCCTCTACTGTGTTGTTACAAGAAAATTTTAAGAATACTAAGAAACATACCCTTGTACTCACTCATCTACTTGTGGGTGGCTTTAGGGGAGTATACTTTTTAAGAAAATCAATGATCTATGAGAGGGCATTCTTACATTCCAGCAGATATGTGGTACAACCTACCCAACATATGCATAATTGTCTCTTCTTTGCTACAAGATTTCAAAATTGAGTTCTGTCACTGAGGCAGAAGAACTTCTAGAATGAGGAGGCAGAGGGTTGCCACTGACTGCTGGATTTGTTCTGCATTTTATCCTGTTAAGTGATGGGGAAAATGAATTGAGTGTGTAGGCAATGCATTTTGTTTAAGCTGATGAGAGGCTTCCGTAGTGTGAGTTCAAAGTTCCCGTGTACCTACTGTAAATGCTTTTGATCACACCTCTGTAGAGATGTTTGCCTTACCCTGTCATTGAAAAATATGCGACCTGTAGAGTTATGTTACTTTTCAGTGTTTGCTAATGAGGCACAGAGATTAGCAATGCCTTGAAACAGTGTTGCTTTTTTAATTTAAAGTATTATTTGGTTTATTTAATACTTCGGCCCTTTATAAAGCTGCTTCTCATATTCTTCTGGAAATGTACAAAGCGAGAACCCTGATTCCTATCCCTAGAGAATACAGACTCTCTAAGGAGTGGTCCCATCAAACCCATGTGTGATATAGAGGACTCTGAAAAGAAAGAAACTGTGTGTACATAGAGATGGTGTCAACCTCTACATTCTTAGATTTCATATGTGGATTAAAAAATAAGCTTTAAAGTTAATTGCATTTGAGTCTCAGTATGTTTTTTTCTTTAAACAAATTATTTTTCTTAATTAGGTTGTCTTTTGACATATATGATTTAAAACGTAGGTAGGAAGTTCATTTAAAGGTCCACGCTGTTCTGGAATATGGCTAATGACCTCTTTAGCTACTTGCAGCGTGTGTACTAGAAAATGATCACGTGAGAAGTCTGTAATGTTAGCTTTCTGAAGCTCCGTCTTCCTTTTGTGGAGATTTCAGGCTATGATTCATAACATCTGACTCGTTTAGGTGTAGGTCAAAGCTCGGAACTTTTAATTGAATGTACTACTTACTTTGAAAAGTGAAACACACTGTAATACTCTATTATTACATCAGAAACATGTCAAGGAAGCCATAGAACTCTACCCTGCTGGACTCTCTCTTTTATTTCCAAGTGGCCTAACATTTTAACCAGGGAGAAGATACACAGTTTTAAGGAAGAACAGGGTGGTTCCAGCAGGAGGAAATTAATATACTCATTCTGCTTATCTTTATGTTATAAAACTTCTCTTAACCCATTCAAAAATGCAGAATCCAGATCTTCTACTATTGGGTTCTATTCCAAGAGTAAAAGATTCTTGGAGAATTTTAACCAAAGGGTTAAGAGCAAGTCTCATGTCATTCAGACCATTTTAATGGAATTCTTAATAAACTTTGCATTTTCTACTTTGTACTGATCACTGCAACTGGGCGAAATCCAAACTTTTCTTGGTTAAGAGAATCCTTCTGGGGGATCATTGGTATGATATTTTTCTTTCTTTAGTGCTTCAGTGAACCAAATAGATATGATTCAGAATTTATAAATATGTTATTCTAGTGATGCTTAAGGTTTTCAGATGATTTTCGAGATATCACTTGTGCAAATTTCATGAGTACTTTTAGCACCATCACTTCAGCATAGCTTTGTCTTGGTTTGTTGTAGAAATGTATTTGGGAAAGATGGTATGATTTATAACTTCAAGTACTAATAAGTTGAAAGTGAATAATTAGTCTGGCCTAAAAACTAGAAATGTACAAAATCTGTAGGTTTCCTGGAAGAACTATGATGCTCCAGTACTCTTACACAGCAGCTATTGTTATCATACATTCAGCATACTTGCCAACTTACCTTTGTGTCAGTCTGTTCCTTGGACTTGAATATTCTCTATGTAGAGATATTAATTCTGAAAAGAAGATGCTGACACCTTTGATGAATCTGTTTATATAATAAGCCCTAATGTTAAAGTTCTGTATGTTAGGGTCTAACAACAGAGTCCAAATGAAGGAAAAGAGGAATCATAACCGTACACTTGCTAGGTGAATAAGTGGAAAAGTATTACTACATAGTTAAATAGGTACATTGGGAAATTTGAAAATCTTACGGGACTTTGTTTGAAATAAACCACCCAGTTATTTTATTAAATAAAATGTAAATTGCCTGTGGAGATTTCTGGTTTTCGAATAATAGGAAAATGTCATTTTAAAAGACATTGGAAATAATAATCTAGGTTCCAACCGATGAAAAAGAAATGCTCTCATACTGATTCAGTAAAAACCAGCCTTTGTAAGATCTAACTGGTAAATGGGTTGAGTCATTTTTAAATAAGTTGGAACTTCATAGTTGTGTTCAGCAATACCATGTTTTCTTCTTTCTTTTGAGTACTTAAAATTACGCTGCAATATAAAGTAACTGTCTTGAAGAACACTCTTTGTCTACTATCACTTGAGAATCGAAGTTGTACTTAGAAAACAAGCTAGCTAGTTATTACAAATAACTACTCTGCTACTCTGAATGATATTAATACTAGCACAGTAACCACCGTACATCCTCACCATATTTCCTATCCAGCTGTTGTTCGGACTACAACTGTGTGTCCTGAACTGTAGCTGCCTCAAAGCGCCTTCACAATAGTGTTTTGAAGTGACTACTCTGAAATCTGGGCAGTGAAGTTGGTGAATTGGGTAATTCAGTTTCTTCAGAGGTAAAGAGACTGTGTTTTCCCTAAGGATATATATATAACTAGTGAGTGGAAACTGAATCCGTTCCCAGTTTTAATGCTTTTCCAGTTCAACAGTGATATGCATGTATGTGTCTCTTTCTAACCCTTCGAGCTTCTCTCTGTGTGCGATTTAGGGTTACATTCCGAAAAGCAAATGGGAGATGGACACATCTGAGGCCAAGCTAGGTGGGTATCTCCTTTTTCCTGTTTTTATATGTGATACCTGATGGTAATGGTCATAGATCTTTCTGCTTTAAGAAGAACAAATTTCCCCAAATTTCTGCTTTAAATCAAGATTTTTGGCCTACCTTAATACATCCTTAGCAAGCTTTCAGTTTAACTAGTTACATCTTGTGACAGGGTGAAAGAAGAGTATTTAGAAGAATTGCCTTTACTACCACTTCAAAGTTTTAGAGTAAGCAGAAGTATGATGAATTTAGCAATAAAATACTGTCACTTCTAAAATCCATTGTTATATTAATCAGAAATGTTAGAGATGATGAGATTTCTGCTTTTTTAAAAGAATATTTAATGGCAAAAAAAAAAGAATATTTAATGGCAGTCCAAAGTTGAACCTGATTATGAATATTTTGGGTAACAAGAGTAGTAATAATAATAAATATTGAAGTTTAAACATTCAAATATTCATTAAAAGGCAGTTATTTTTCTTATATAATAAGAGTTTCTGGATTGGGGGAGGTAGATATGTAATTCAGGTTTTTAAGGAGCCTGCTTTGTAAGATTCTTTCCTTAGGTTTATTTTTAGTGGCAGGTTGATTACAAGATAAACTGGTTAAAATTACTATCTAACCCAAAAGTTGGAGTTGCCTAATGTGAGGTTGTCTGTCAAGCAGAAAATCATATATATCCAGTGATTTTCTTCCAATATTTCATGGTAATAATTGCAAAACTTTTTTTTCACCTCACTTAAAAAAAATCATTTATCACATTAAGATGTATTAATAAATAATCTAAGAAAATGAGATAAGGACTTCCTGGAAAATTGACCTTACTAATGTATGAAATTTAACTGTCAGTCTCTGCATTTCTTTTCCTGGTATCGTACTGTTACTCCAAGACTGAAGTAACCATCTAAATATCTTAAGTTTATAGAACACATCTGAGTCATTTAGCTGCTTCACTGTTTGGGATCCTTTGTGTTTCTGATGTAAGAGGAGTACATTTTACATAAGTTGCATAAGTTCTGCCTTTTATTTTGCCCAACTGATCATGTTAGCAATTGATGTCCACTAGGTCCTATGTAAAGTAGTTCCATAAACTTTAGTATTACTGTATTATTAATAGGGATAGGTGCTTTGATATAAAGTCTAGGGTTTTTTCCTAGTGTATGACATGTGAAAATTGTATGTGGTTACTGACATATTCTTAAACTGGTCTTCTTTCTTTGGGAAATCTTAGTCAATGATCTCTTCCTCTAAACTTTTAAAGCATTTATAAACGTTTCAATGCCATTAAATATGTAGGAAAATAATAATCACAAATTACTTTTTAAATAATAAGGCTTTAGATCTGCTTATTTTGATATTAGATTAAGTCTGTTTGAAGCTCTGTACTGTACCTTGAGAATAACCTGTAAGACTGTAAGATCATTTCCCTCTTCTGGTTCTCTAAATAGCAATTATCTTTTGGGGCAAAAAGAGATCATAAATACAGATCAAGAGGATTATAAAAATGATCGGTATTTTAGCTAAGCATGTAATGTTCATAGGTATCGTGTAATATGTGATCTACAATAATAATTTTTAAACTTGAGCCAGTCCAATTTCTATTTTTCTTTCTAATTTCAAAAGAGAAAGGAAATTTAGCTGTGATGAATATTCAAGAAAATATGTTATTAAACTTGGTACTGATTTCTGAAAAAAAATTTGTCCTGTCTACCATTTGCTTCTCAGAAAACACATTTTATACAAATTCAATCCATCTTAAAGCATTAGGCAATTAATTCCAGAAATGGATTTGGTAAATAAACCATTTCAGTTAAAGACACTGAAGGTCTAGTAATGAACCTAGAAAATAAACCCCACCATGTTTGCCACTGCTGCTGTTGTTTTAATAAGTGACAGTGATGTTTCATTTAATGACGGACATCTTGCACCACTGTGTTATCTTGAGAGCTAATCTATTTGTGGAGGAAGGCAAATTGAGTGTGAGCATTCTTGAAAGTGCTTGCTTCTTTCAGATTGGTCCGTGGAGCCAAATGAGAAGAAGATTCTTCCCTAAAACATAAGGCCCTTCATCTGAGAATTAGTCTATGGTGCTTTCCTTATGATAACAAATTCGATAGATTTCATTACCAAATACAATTAATTTTTCTAGTACTTTACCAACATTCTTAAATTACTTTTGGTAACACGATTATGCTAGATGAAAACATACTAAGCTTTATCTAAGTCACACATTGAGCCAGAAGAGCTAAATGTGTACCTGGGGAATTTTGATTCACAAATGAGTCTGCCTGTGAGAAATTACTCATTTACCTTTCATGCAGCTGGTTAAATCCCATTGCAGATTCTTGATCTGTGTTCATTAAGTACAGTATGCACTTCAGCCAATGTTTGAGTGTTAAATTGGAAGTGGTGTAATTTTAGAGAGATTCAAAACTTGCCTGAAATACATCTGACATGGGTGCTGTGGAGTTGTTAAAGACTGCCTGTGGCCCATTTCAGTTGCCCCTGACTGGCTCCTTTTCAGCTGGGACACAGGCACCCTAATACTAGGGTAGGTGTTACATGCCACATCAGACGCTGGGTTTCAGTATTGAAGCTACTTAAATTCTGATGATACGATTTTGGTTTCTCAAATTGTGAGAAATTCTCACAATTTGAGAAACCAAAAGAAGGTTTGAGACTGCTATCCTAATTTAGATTTCTCCATACCAAGTACTTTGCTTTTCTCATCTGTCATTGTCTCTGATTATTGGTTATTGTATATTGGCCTTCTACATGTCAGGCAATTTCATCTCTTCACAGTTGGAATGAAGTTATTATTCATATAGGCACGTAACCCTTATATGTTTACCATGAACAAATTTTCAGAAACACCATTTATGTTTAGAAAATGCATAGATGTATCTACAAAAATTTTCTGTTGTGCTATAATAATATTTACTGTTCTGAAGATGTGGGAAATTCTGTGACCTGCCAAGTTGGATATTTAAACCTTCATCTTCATCTTAAAACCTCATCTTTTGAAATTCAAACCTCTGAAAATCATTAGTGTGGGTGTATGGGACACCAGCCGCCTTCTGTAATTAACACCCCAGATTCCTCTTCCCTCACCTTATGCCATACATCTGTGTGTTTGGGTTTCCAGGATGCCATGTGGAAGAGGTATGAACCTTTCTTCAGCCCCAAGAAGGAAGCTTTAAACATGCTGTGTACAATGAAATTTCAAATTAAACATTACAAACAAGGGTGTTCAGACTAGAAGTACATGTTCTTCTGATCTTCCATGTTGCAAATATGGGACTCCTGTCACATACCCAGTGTTTGAGGAAAAGTTCTTGCAGTTTTCATACTTGCCCTTCTGCATTGCTGCCTTGGCTATGCTCTCTTCTTGGAGTTCAGATATGAATTTTTTTCCTTTGAAGTATGTTAATGTCAAAGTTGATCTTAAGTTTGGAAATCCCTTGAGGTTTATTTAATAAGTGTGTTAGAGCTTCCTACTCTTCTAGTAATACTGTATACTGTTGAACTAGAACAGTTTTATTGTTTGTGGGACTTCATTGGTTTTCTAATACCATCATCTGTGTCCCTATGCAATCAAGGGATCACTTATTTAAGAATCTGTATAATACGGCCTGTCATACACACAAAGATAAAGCCATTTGGTACAGCATGTGGTTTACAGAGATTAGGCAACTGTTTCTATTGAACTCATCCATGTTAAAAATTTTTCCAAAGTGATATGATAAAAATTTATTGAGTTTTGTAAAGTGTTGTAGTGTGCCTTGCAGATTTTTCAATACTATTGCTTTTATGGGGGAGGGTTTTAGGAAATAAAAATTTTGCCAAGTATGTGAAATCTTACTGGTTTTTTTTAAGCCTATTTGGTATGGTACAGTTAGCTGTGTGTGAATCTTTTACATTTGAAGCATAAACTCACCCTCTCTCCTGCCACTGCTTCCATTGTACTTTTCTTTTCATATCAATTTCTCTCCAACTTGGTGCCTAACAGATTTTTATTATATGCACTCTGCACCCTTTATGGAGTTTAATGAAGTGTGGTTATTGTGTATTTCTGACATTTTTGGCTTTTCTTTTATTGACTTGCTTAATAATAGTGTGTGTATATAATCACAGATGATTCAATAATTTAATGCTTCAGTGTAACTCATATTTCACATGAGAATAAAAATAGAGAATTAAAAATCAGTATTAACGACCAATAAAAATGACTGCACATTTTCATCATGTGTTCTTGAAGACACCTAAACTCATGTCTTATAATTTCTGAATCTGCAATCTCTGTTCATTTAATTGGTTATGATTTGGGGCCCTTGGAAAGCCTAGCCCTCTCAGATTGAGGATTCAGAAAGAAAATTTAGGTCTGGTCACTTTTGCTGGCTAGCTTTTAGCCTCAGAATGGTCAGTAGCACTTCGTAGTGTAACCAAAGAATGTGGTGATTTGTACGGTTTACTCAGAAACCTTAACTTATGGCGAATCCTCACACAGTGGTCAAAATCCCAAGGAACTGTTAATGTAAAACCGTTTTAAATATTAGCTTGGTTCATTAAGTTGTTGGTACTGCCTACCTTTCATATGACACAGTATCACACATGATTGCAAATCAAATGGGTGATGTTAATATTGTGTTAAAGAAAAAGAGTGGAAGAAGTAGTTTTTAGAAAAACCCGTCTTCGCATTTTCCTTCAGAACATGAGAGCTGAAGTGTGATTTGGGGGTGGGAGGGTGGGGGCGGGAGGCCAGGAGACAAGTGACTTTTCTTGCTCTGCCTGTATTTGTTCCTTAAACCAACATCGTAATGTAATGCCTGCCAGTATGAACACCAAATAAATAATGGAAATTGCACAGAACTTGATACTATCTCAACCAAGAAGATAGTTTCGATCTGCAAGTGATGCTGCTCTCAAAAATGTGGATGTGCCCTCTGACAGTGTTCCAGACTTCTTTTCCTTTGTTTGTGTGTTGTGTGCAAACTCACACTCTTCCTTAATGCTGCGGCTCTGTGTTTGTCCCTCAGACAAGTTGGATGGCTTGAGAACTGGTACTAAAAGGAAACGTGACTGGGAGGCAATTGCCAGCAGAATGGAAGATTACCTACAGCTCCCTGATGATTATGACACTCGTGCCTCTGAACCTGGGAAGAAGAGGGTAAGAGACTTTGTCAGTAATTGCCAGTAGATAAAGGGCTTCTTTAGCCATCTGGTTTTAGAAAGTTATAGGCAGATAAGAACATGAATGGTATTTTTAGAGTGATTTAGTTTATACTGTATCATATTACAAATCAAAAAAGGAGTCAGACCATATAAATTATCAGATTAAAATGTATAGATAGGGATCCCTGGGTGGCACAGTGGTTTGGCGCCTGCCTTTGGCCCAGGGCGCGATCCTGGAGACCCGGGATTGAATCCCACGTCGGGCTCCTGGTGCATGGAGCCTCCTTCTCCCTCTGCCTGTGTCTCTGCCTCTCTCTCTCTGTGTGTGACTATCATAAATAAATAAAATTTAAAAATAAAATAAAATAAAATAAAATGTATAGATAATTTAAAAAATGGAGAACAGAATCTCATGGCTAGGGAATCCCTGGGTGGCTCAGTGGTTTAGCGCCTGCCTTCTGCGCAGGGCATGATCCTGGAGACCCAGGATCAAGTCCCACATCAGGCTCCCTGCATGGAGCCTGCTTCTCCCTCTGCCTGTGTCTCTGCCTCTCTCTCTCTCTGTCTCTCATGAATAAATAAATAAAATCTTAAAAAAAAAAAAAAAGAATATCATGGCTAGCATGCTGTCAACCTTAACGGAGTTTTAAGTTGCCACTTGTACTGTTTCGTCATGGGGCAGAATAGCCAGGTGCAAAGTAGAGTATTGAAGAGAATCTATGGAATGCCTTTTTTTTTTTTTAAGATGTATTTTTTTATGTGAGAGAGTAAGCACAGGGCAGGAGGAGGGGCAAAGAGAGATCTCAAGCAGACTCCCTGCTGAGCACAGAGCCCGACTCAGGGCTCAATCTCACTACCCTGAGATCATAACATGAGCCGAAAACACTTAACTGACTGAGCCACCCAGATGCCCCAGGAATCTGTGGGACTTTTTAGTGGATTAGATTTAGAGGGTCCAGGAGTGGATGGAATGAATCAAAAGTGAATCTTCAGGGTTTTGGCCATAAGCACTCCACATGTATGGTGCCATTTACTGACTCAGAAAAAATTGGAGGAGTCTAGTTTGAGACTAAACAATGAGAAAGTCAGTGAGGGACCATTTACATTAGAAATGATACTAAGACGCAAGACTCCAAAATTTAGAAATTCAGGTAGAGGTAAATGTTTCAAGAAGTAAAGAGTAGTCAATTGTTAAATGATATAGAGAATGCAAGTAAATTGGGAGCAGAGAAATGGCTATTAGATTAGATTTGGCAACTTGGAGATCATTGGTGATTGATCAATAATCAGTTGAGTTTTAGAGCTGAAGGGCACAAGCCAGTTTGGAGCAAAGTAATAAGAAATGAAATATAGAACAGCAGATGGAGACAACTTTTTGATGAAGTTTTGCTGTGAAAAGGAACAGAGAAATGTAACCAGCACGTTGTATAGCCCTTCCACATAGACATCAAAATCAGGAAAAGTGATCTTTGTGTATCCTTTAAAACAAGATAATGAAGCAAAAAAAAAAAAAAAAAAGGGTCATATTATTATCTGGATAAGCCTTTTCTAGCTAATTTGTCTTGGTCTTTCTATATAAGTATATACAGACGTACCATTCTTTTTAAATAGCTGCCTAATATGCCATTGGTTGTACAGTTATTTATCCAGTCCCTTACTGGTGAATACTTAGGCTGTCTTCACTGCGTTATTAATATAAATACTAGGGCAAAAGTCATGGTGCATATGTTCTTGGCATCATTTTGAAAGCATATCCCTAGGTTAAATAGTTAACATAAAAGCTGCAATCTTATAGAATATGATTTATCATTTTGACAAATACTGTGAGCTTTTTACCCAAAAAGGTTACAGCTGTTTATACACCCACATGTAACTAAATGCCTGTTTTTCCACACTTGCACTAAAGGTGCTATTACCAAACTTTTAACCTTTTGACAATCTGGTAAAACAAAAATGGTATCTCAGTTTGCATTTCCTTAATTAAGATGAGGCTCTGTATCATTTATCTTTACATATCATTTCCTTCTTATGAGTTTCTTCAGTACTTTTAATATTAAGAGTATTTATTGTAAGAGGGTAAAATTGCCAGTAACACTTCATTACACTGGATAACATTACGAAGAATCCCAGTTTTCAAAGCTCTTTTAAATACTTCACATAGTCTCTAGACCCACCCTTGTCCACGTAGCTTGAGAGGAAGGCAAAGGGAGATTAGGGGCCTTCTAGATTAGTGCCTAGCTCCACTCAGATACTACTTGTGTCGATTCTTCCTATTCCAGTTTTAAGGTTGGGGCAATGAAAAATAGAAATAGCTCTTCCTAGGGAATAATAATTTGGTGTAGTTCAGTAACAACAAATAATCTGAAATGAAAAACATTTTCTCTGGTTTATTTTTAGTTGAATACCTATTAATCTACAGAGTATGTGATCCCTTGAATTTACTTTGTAAGCTGAGTAGACAAAAATTAAGCTGTGCACATCCTAGTTCTTTTTTAAGTTTTTATTTTAATTACAGTTAGTTAACATACAGTGTTATATTAGTTTTAGGTGTCCAGTATAGTGATTCAGTACTTCCATACACCAGGTGCTCATCATGAGAAGTGCACTCCTTAATCCCTGTTGCCTATTTCTCCCATCCTGTTCCCCCACCTCCCCTCTGGTGACCATCACTTTGTCCTTAATACTTAAGAATCTGTTTCTTGGCAGCCTGGGTGGCTCAGCGGTTTAGCACTGCCTTCAGCCCAGGGCATGATCCTGGAGACCCGGGATCAAGTCACTGCATGGAGCCTGCTTCTCCCTCTGCCTGTGTCTCTGCCTCTCTCTCTCTCTCTCTCTCTCTCTCTCTCTCTCATGAATAAATAAATAAAATCTTTTTTTAAAAAATCTGGTTTTTTTTAAGATTTTATTTATTTATTTATTTGAGAAAGAGAGAGCATGAGCAGGGGGAGGGGCAGAAGAGGAGGGAGAAAATCTCAAGCAGACTCTGCTAAGTGCAGAGCCCGACACAGAGCTCGATCTTAAGACCCATGAGATCATGATCTGAGCCAAAACCAAGAGTCATGTATCCAACTGACTGAGCCACCCAGGCACTCTAAGAGTCTATTTCTTGATTTGTCTCTTTTTTTCCCCTTTGATCATTTGTTTCTTCAATTCCACATATGTATAAAAGTATATGATATTTGTTTTTCTCCAATTGACTTCATATTTTATAGAATACACACATATACACATATATGTACATACATGTACATACACCCCCACATCTTTATCCACTCATTAATCGTTGGACACTTAGGCTGCTTCCATAATCTGATTACTATAAATAATGCTGTTATAAACATAGGAGTGCTTATATCCCTTTGAATTAGTATTTTTGTGTTCTCTGGGTAATTACCCAGTAGTGTGACTGCTGGATTATAGGGTAGTTCTATTTTTAATTTTTTTGAGGAACCACCATACTGTTTTTCACAGTGGTTGCACCAGTTTGCATTCCCACCAACACTGTACGAGTGTTTCTTTTTCTCCAGCTCCTTGCCAACACCTGCTATTTCTTGTGCTGTTGATTTTAGCCATTCTGACAGGTATGAGGTGATATCTAATTATAGTTTTGATTTGTATTTCCCTGATGATAAGTGATGATGAGCATCTTTTCATGTGTCTTTTAGCCATCTCTACATCTTTGGAGAAATGTCTGTTCATAAGTTCTGCCCATGTTTTAATTGGATTATTTGTTTTTTGGGCGTTGAGTTTTATAAGTTCTTTATATATTTTGGATATTAACCCTTTACTGGATATGTCACTTGCAAATATCTTCTCCCATTTCATAGGTTGTCTTTTAGTTTTGTTGATTGTTTCCTTTGCTGTGCAGAAACTTTTTATTTTACTGTAATTCCAATAGTTTATTTTTGCTTCTGTTTCCCTTGCCTCAGTAAACATAGCAAGAGGTTGCTACAGCCTATGTCATAGAAGTTAGTACCTGTGGGATCCCTGGGTGGCACAGTGGTTTAGCGCCTGCCTTTGGCCCAGGGCGCGATCCTGGAGACCCGGGATCGAATCCCACGTCGGGCTCCCAGTGCATGGAGCCTGCTTCTCCCTCTGCCTGTGTCTCTGCCTCTCTCTCTCTCTCTCTCTGTGTGACTATCATAAATAAATAAAAATTAAAAAAAAAAAAAAAGAAGTTAGTACCTGTGTTCTCCTCTAGGATTTTATGGTTTCAGGTCTCACATTTAGATCTTTTTTTTTTTTTTAGATTTTATTTATTTATTTATCCATGAGAGACACAAGGAGAGGTGGAGACATAGGGAGAGGGAGAAGCAGGCTCCCTGCAGGGAGCCTGATGTATGGGACTCTATCCCAGGACCCTGGGATCTTGCCCTGAGATGAAGGCAGATACTCAACCACTGAGCCACCCAAGTGTCCCTCACATTTAGATCTTTAACCCATTTTGAATTTATTTTTGTTTATGAAACATGATTTAGTTTCTTTTACTGCTGTCCATTTTTCCCAACACCATTTGTTGAAGAGACTGTCTTTTTCCCCTTAGATATTCTTTCCTACTTTGTCGAAGATTAATTGACCATATAATTGTGGGTTCATTTCTGGGTTTTCTATTCTGTCCCATTGATCTGTGTGTTTATTTTTTTGTTAGTACTGTAGTGTTTTGATTACTGCAGCTTTAATGTAACTTGAAGTCTGGAATTATGATGCCTCCAGCTTTGCTTGGCTTTTCAGGATTGCTTTGGCTATTTGGGATCTTTTGTGGTTCCATACAAATTTTAGAATGTTGTTCTAATTCTGTGAAAAATTCTGTTGACATTTTGATAGAGATTGCATTAAATGTATAGATTGCTCTGGGTAGTATAGACATTTTAACAAGATCTATTCTTTCAACCCATGAGAATGGAATGTTTTTCCATTTCTTTTTGTCATCTTCAGTTTCTTTTACCAGTTATAGTTTTCAGAGTACAAGTCTTTTACTTCTTTGGTTAGGTTTATTCCTAGGTATCATCATTTTTGGTGCAGTTGTAAATGGAATTATTTTCTTAATTTCTTTTTCCGCAGCTTCATTTTTGGTGTATAGAAATGTAGCAGATTTCTGCACATTGATTTTGTATCCTGTGACTTTACTAAAATCGTTTAGCAAGTTTTTTTGGTGGAGTCTTTCAGGTTTTCTTTATGTAGTATCATGTTGTCTGCAAAAAGGGAAAGTTTTACTGCTTGCTTACTGATTTAGATGCTCTTTATTTCTTTTTGTTGTCTGATTGCTGTGGCTAGGACTTCAATATTATGTTGAATAAAAGTGGTGAGAGTGAATACCCTTGTCTTGTTTCTGACCTTAGGAAAAAAAAGCTCTCCATTTTTTCCCATTAAGGATGATACTGGCTGTGGGTTTTTCATATATAGCCTTTATTATGTTGAGGTATGTTACCTCTAAAGCTACTTTGTTGAAGGTTGTTTTCATAAATGGGTGTTGTACTTTGTCAAATGCTTTTTCAGCACCTATTGAAATGATCATATGTATCTTATCCTTTCTCTTATTGATGTGACATTGATTGATTTTCAAATACTGAACCAACCCTGGCAAACCAGGGATAAATCCCACTTGATCATGGTGAATGATTTTTTTAATGTGTTGTTAGATTCAGTTTGCAAGTATTTTATTGAGAATTTTTGCATCTGTGTTCATCAGGAATCTTGGCCTGCAGTTCTCTTTTTTATTTATTTATTTTTTTAGTTCTCCTTTTTAGTGGTGTCTTTCTCTAGTTTTGTTATCAGGATAATGCTGCCTCATAGAATGAATTTGGAAGTTTTCTTTTTCTATAGTTTAGAAATTAGCTACTAACTATTGTTTAAATAGTTTGGTGGAATTCATCTGTTAAGCTATCTGGTCATGGACTTTTGTTCATTGGAAGCTTTTTGATTACTGATTCCATTTCTTTGGAATTATCCGTCTGTTCAAATTTTCTATTTCTTCCTGTTTCAGTTTTGGTAGTTTATATTATCTAGGAATTTATCCACTTCTTCTAGGTTGTCTAATTTGTTGGCATAAAGTTTTTCATAATATTCACTTGAAATTGTATTTCTGTGGTGTTGGTTGTTATTTCTCCTCTCTCGTTTGTGATTTTATTTATTTGAATCCATTCTTGTTTTTTCTTGGTAAGTCTGGTTAGAGTTTTATCAATTTTATTGATACTGATATTGAACCAGCTCCTGGTTTCATTGGTCTTGTTCTATTGTTTTTTTAGTTTCTATATCATTTATTTCTACTCTAATCTTTATTATTTCCTTTCTTCTTCTAGCTTTAGATTTTTGTTGTTGTTGTTTTCGTTTTTTTCCTAGCTCCTTTAGGTGTCAGGTTAGGTTGTTTTTTTTTTTTTTTTTTTTTTTTTTTGAGATTTTTCTTGTTTCTTCAAGTAGGCCTGTATTGCTATATACTTCCTTCTTAGAACCATTTTTTGCTGTATCCCAGAGGTTTTGGACTGTTATATTTTCATTTTCATTTGTTTCCCTGTACATTTTAATTTTTTTCTTTTATTTTCTGGTTGACCCATTCATTGTTTAGTAGCATGTTATTTAACCTCCATATATTTGTGCTCTTTCCAGATTTTTTTCTTGTGGTTGACTTTTAGTTTCATAGCATTGTAGTCAAAAAAGGTGCATGGTAGGGACGCCTGGGTTGTTCAGTGGTTGAGCATCTGCCTCCAGCTCAGGACATCCCAGGAGTTTGTTTTTGTTTTTTTTTTTCATCCCAGGAGTTCTGAGATCGAGTCCCACATTGGGCTCCTGCATGGAGCCTGCTTCTCCTCCCTCTGCCTTTGTCTCTGCCTCTCTCTGTGTCTCTCATGAATAAATAAATAAAAATCTTTTTTAAAAAATGCATGGTATAACTTTGATCTTGAATTTGTTGAGGCTTGTTTTGTGGACTAAATATGTGATCTCTTCTGATCTTTAGGTTTGTTTTTAACTGTTTTTTTGTATTTAGATGCTCCCCTTTTGGGTGCATAAATATTTACAGTTGTTACATCTTCTTGTTGGATTGTCCCCTTATTATTATATTATGTCCTTCTTTGTCTCTTGTTACTGTCTTTGTTTCAAAGTCTGTTTTGTCCATTTTAAGTCTTGCTACTCTGGCTTTCTTTTGACATCCATTTGTGTGATAGATATTTCTCCATCCCCCACTTTCAATCTGCAGGTGTCTTTAGGTCTAAATTGAGTGTCTTGTAGGCAGCATATAGATGGGTCTCATTTTTTCTTTTCTTTTTTAAAATATTTTATATATTTATTCATGAGAGACACACACACAGAGAGAGAGAGAGAGAGGCAAAGACACAGGCAGAGGGAGAAGCAGGCTCCATTCAGGAAGCCCAACGTGGGATTTGATCCCAGGTCTCCAGGACCACAGCCTGGGCCAAAGGCAGCACTAAACCGCTGAGCTACCTGGGCTGCCCCATCATTTTTTCTATCCATTCCATCACCATATGTCTTTTGATTGGAGCATTGAGTACATTTACATTCAGAGTAATTATTGATAAATATTTATTTATTGTTATTTTACTCTTTGTTTTGTGGTTGTTTCTGGAGATTTTTTCTCTGATCCTTTCTTGTCTTTCTCTCTTCCATGGTCTGCTAAAATTCTTTAGTGATACAGTTGACTTCTTTCTCTTCATTCTTTGCATATTTATTGATAGTTTTGATATGTAGTTACCATTAGGTTTATTTATAACCTCTTCTGCATGTATTTTATATTAAATTGATGGTCATTTAAGTTTGAACCCATTTTTTTCCTCTTCTCCCCACATTTTAAATATATGTTGTCTTATTTTACATCCTTTTGTGAGTTCCTTGACTGATTTTTTTTTTTTTTTATAGAAGTACTCATTTTTACTGCTTTCATGCTTCCACCTTTATACTGTCACTTTTGGTCTCTCCTTTACACTCAGAATCCCCTTTAATATTTCTTGCAGGGCTAGTATAATGATAATGAATTCCCTTGTTTTTGTTTGTTTGGAAAACTCTTTGTCCTTTTTTTCCCTGAATGATAGCCTTGCTGGATAATGTATTCTTGACTGCAGAGTTTTCCCATGTAGTGCTGCCTTCAGGCTTGGAAAGTTTCTGCTGAAAAATCTTCTGCTGGCCTTCTGAGTTTTCCCTTATAAGTTACTGCCTTCTTTTGTCTTGCTCCTTTTAAGACTTTTTCTTTATTACTATATTTTGCCAATTTAATTACAACATGTCTTGGTGTGGATCTGCTTTTGTTGATTTTGATGGGAGTTCTTTGTGCTTCCTGGATCTGGATATCTGTTTCCTTCCCTAGGTTAGGGAAGTTTTCAGCTATTACTCTTCAAATAAACTCTCTCTTCTTCTGGGACTCCTATAATAAGAATGTCATTATATTAGATAGAGTCACTGAGTTCCCTAGGGCTATGCTTATTTTGCTTAATTCTTTTTTCTCTTTTGTTCAGCCTGATTACTTTCCATTACTCTGTCTCCTTAGGTCACTAATTTATTCTGCTTCTTCCATCCTGCTGTTCATTCCCTCAAGCATATTTCTCATTTCATTTATTGTACCCTTTCTCTCTGCTATTTTATTCCTTCTCTCTGTTAACGTCTCACTGATATCCTCTATTCTTTTCTCAAGTCCAGTTAGTATCCTTATGATCATTGCTTTAAATTCTTTATCAGGCATGTTACTTATATCTGTTTTGCTTAGATCTCTTCTGGCCATGTTCTTGTTCTTTCATTTGGAATAAATTTCTCTGACTTCTCATTTTGTCTGAGTCTCTGCCTCTTTCTCTGTGTTAGGAAAGTCAGCTACATCTCTCATTCTTGAGGGTAATGACTTTATGAAGAAAAGGTCCTGTAGTGCCCTGCCATATGGTATCCCCTGTTCCCCAGGGCCTCATGCTTCTGAAAGTGTGACCAGTGAATGCTCTGTAGGCTTTGCTCTTTTGTTCTGGCCATTTTATCCTTCAGGCCAGCTATCTGCAGAGGCTCTTTGCCAGTTGTGGGCAGTGTTTGGTCCCTGGCCTGAATGTGGTGCGTTTTAAATAGATGTGCTCTGGTCTGATTGTGAAATGAGACCTCTTGCCACCACTGCCAGAACTGAGGCTCCACAAAACTCCCACATCGGGAGATGCAGTGTGAGCAAGTGTTTGCTTCAGTCTTCTGAGAGAGGAGTCCTGCCTCACTGAGGCTAAGGCAAGTATGAGTGGGAGACGCAGTTCCGCAAGAGCACAGGGGGCAGGTCTTGGTTTAGGCAAGTTAGGTCATTAGTGTTGGTGCTGCACTGGTTCCCACAGGTAGTCCTGTGGTTATGCTGAGGGGTAGGTGAGGGAAGTGGCATTGGCCAGGTCCTTTGTTCCTAGAGGGGTCTCTTTCTGTGAATGCTGTCCCTCTGGGATGTGCTCCAAGATGAGCAAATAACTTCCCTACTGTATGCCACAGGCATTCTTCAGATTGCTGTTTCCATGCTCTCTATTTGCCTGTCTTCTCTCCAAGAGCAGGGCAATTCTCTTACGTCTCTCCCAGCCAACCTGCTGACCTTTAAAACTCCATGCTGAAGGGACAATAAGGGAAAGGAGGGAAACTGAATGGGGAAAAATTAGAGAGGAAGACCAACCATAAGAGACCCCTAACTCTGGGAAACAAAGAGCAGAAGGGGAGGAAAGTGGGGGGATGGGGTAACTGGGTGGCAGGCACTTGATGGGATGAGAACTATATGTTGGCAAATTGAATTTAAATTTTAAAAAAAAGACAGATGGCCTTTTCTAATGCTCCTGGGTGGGCTCAGTGGCTGAGCTGGCCTTCAGCCCAGGGTGTAATCCCGGAGTCCTGAGATCAAGTCATGCATCGGGCTCCCCTCAGGGAGTCTGCTTCTCCCTCTGCCTATGTCTTTGCCTCTCTCTCTCTGTCTCTCATGAATAAATAAATAAAATCTTTTAAAAATAAATAAATAAAATAATTTCAACATAAAACTGTATTCATGCTGAAACATATTGCTTATTTAAAACATAATTACAGGGATCCCTGGGTGGCGCAGCGGTTTGGCGCCTGCCTTTGGCCCAGGGCGCAATCCTGGAGACCCAGGATCAAATCCCACATCGGGCTCCCGGTGCATGGAGCCTGCTTCTCCCTCTGCCTGTGTCTTTGCCTCTCTCTCTCTCTCTCTCTATCATAAAAAAAAATAATAAAACATAATTACATATTTTTTCTTCTAATCCTATGTTCTTTATTTTATCTGAGTTTAAAGACTTAATTTAAGCTGCAGACTTAAAAGTTAGCTCTTAGTTTATTCAAAGTGAAATTGACCGGTGTGTTTAACTCTGTGCCAAGGACGTACTGTTTTTTTCTTCAGTGGCCACAGTCTGTCCATTTCTCTATCCTTCATCCTCCTTAACCATAATCATCTTTTGCTAAAGTGTGTCCCCTTGATCCCAAGGGAAATTGAGAAAGTAGATGAATCTATCAAAATAAATACAATCAACATAAATACATAGCAGAAAGACCAGAGATCTCTGTATACAAAAGCCCACATTATTTAGGCTTTTTTTTTTTTTCTAAAGTCCATGAAGGAAATTTAGGTTTTCTACACACTAAAAATCTACTTTAAAAAGAGTTGGGTATGGGATACCTAGGTGGCTCAGTGGTTGAGCATCCACCTTTAACTCAGGTCATGATTCTGAGGTTCCCACAAGGAGCCTGCTTCTTCCTCTGCCTATGTCTTTGCCTTTCTTTCTGTATCATGAATAAATAAATAATATCTTAAAAAAAAAAAAGAATTGGGTGTTATCAATTTTTCCCCACTACCATTACTATGTATCTTCTCTTTGGCCAAGTGGTTGCTATTTAGAGAAGCCTAGTCATTTCATTACCAGTCCTGTAAATGGTAATAGGAAAGGTCAGTGTACCTCTAAGAGCAGTCATGCATTTCTATGTCCGGTGTGAACAGCATGGAGTATGCATGCTCTCGTTTTCTTTCCTTGCAACAGATAATAAATCACAAGCTAAATTTATATACAGTCTTGGGGGCTTCTGGGTGACACAGTCAGTTAAGCGTCCAACTCTTGGTTTCAGCTCAGGTTGTGATGTCAGGGTCGTGAGATCAAGCCCCCCATGTCAGGCTCCATGCTCAGTGTGGAGTCAGCTTGAAATTCTCTCTCCCTTTCCTGCCCCTCCCACTTGTACACTCTCACTCTCTTTGTCTCTCTCAACTAAACAGTCTTATTAAAAAATACAGTTTCTACAGACTTTGGTGCTGTGTCCCCAGTTTCATAGTTTCTCCTTAAGTATTTCAGCTTTTGCAGAATTTGATATATCTGCTTGTTTTTTAATTGTTAATGTAAGAATCTATACTTGATATATTATTAAAATTCAAAATGTATCTGCTTACATTTTTAAACTATCAGAATACCTGCCAATGGGAAATATCCAGTTTATGTATTTGTAGTTAAAATCTTTCTGTAAATGATAGCAGTTGAGTCCATCTCTCTATCTTATGAATGAAAATAGTAATACCTGCTTCCTATTTTCTAAGAAAGTCTGTTAATCTAGGGTATTTATAGTCCGTTAGGAAAGATAAGTCTGTAATAGATCATAGCAATATAGTGTAAAAGTTCAAAAGTAAACCTCAAGATCTAGAAGTAGCTCTAAAGAAGCAATGATTAATTATTTGGCAAAGACAAGAAAGATAAAGCAAGGGTTGATGACTAGACTCATGGCAGGTGGACAGGGTTAGGGCAAAGACATTTCAGGAAGGAGACTAGTATATGCCAGGTTACAGAGATGGGAAATGGTCCAATGTGCTCTGAGAGCTAGAAATAATTTTGTACTGCTTATATAAAAGGCTGTAGTCACTGCCCAGAAATGCCACTGGAGAGCAGACAGGCCAGATCCAAAGGGAGCTGTGTGCTTGGATTTTATTCTTTAGGCGAGGGAAGGATTTAAAGCAGGTGATAGTCACAACTGTCTGTATTTGGAGATCACTGGCAGAATGGATCGGAGGAAGTGAGCATGTAAAAGGTAGGAAGACTAGGCAAAAGGAAAAATAAGATCAGTAAACCAGAAAGGAGGGACAGAAGAGATGGAGGACTGAGCCGAGAGATGAGAGCTGAACTGTTCAGGAGTTGGAAGGGTTTAGGACTTGGTGACTGGCTAGAGAATTTTCTTTCTGGAACTTAAGATACATGGCTTTCTCCACTTCTCTGCAGTTAGTTCCTAATGTTTTTATCTCTTTGTTTTAAATATCCCTTAGACTACCAAGAGAATGAAGAGCTCTTTATGTATTTATTTTTCCTAAAGCCCAGCCTAATGCTGTGTTCTTTTTAGGTGAGATGGGCAGACCTGGAAGAAAAGAAGGATGCAGATAGGAAAAGGGCCATAGGTTTTGTGGTCGGACAGACTGATTGGGAGAAGATCACAGATGAAAGTGGTCACCTGGCTGAAAAAGCCCTCAATCGAACCAAATATATATGAGACTTAGTTTTTGAGCGGAGTCATTAATTCCTCTAAGGTAAGTTTGCACAGTCACGTAAATATACTACTGTGTGGTTGTTTTGAAGGGTTTGAGATAAAGGAGACAGCATGCTTTACTAAAAAGGCTTCTCTTCTTGTATTTTCTGGTTCTTAGAAGAGTAAGTATGTGCTAGTTGCCAGTATATACAATGAGGGTGTTGGAAAAGGGAGCAGTTTTCTGCAACCTGGCTCACTTTATACAAGACTTGAGAAAAGCTTGGATTCTTTCGATTTGAGAAGAAGTAGAATGATGAGATACTAAAGTCTATTGAACTTTCTGCCTGCTGTTTCGTGGCTTGACAGCCTTTTCTTTTCCTTTCAGGTGGTTCGCTTTGAGGTGATTCTGAAGCCACAGCCTCATGGAGCTTCGTTGTGTGTCACCTTGCCTTCCACGTTTCAGTTTTTGTTTTGTTTCTACCACTTTAGTTTTTTAAAGTTCTCCAGTGTCCCCAAGAGGTATTAGAATCTTGCTGTACCCAAGCAAGACATTAATTTTTCTTTTTAACTATTTTGGGGAGGGAGGGAGTGATAGCTTAACTGCTGAAACCATGTGGGGGTCTGCTGGAGGATTCCAACAGAAAATATTTCCTCCACTGTACAATGTCACAGACTATCTCTATCATCATTGCTTTGTGGCTGTTTTTGTTTTTTACTGTATGTAACTGGTAGCTGATTGTACTAGGATTAAAAACAATAAACTTTCACGATAAAGCCGATGAGTATTCATGGGCTATACAGCATGGGCCCCTTTCTCTTGTTTTCTTAATTTTATTTTTTATTGTTTTTAATATGATGTGTTCTAATTACGTGCTAGCCGAACATCCCAAAGCCTTTTTCCCATTGAATATTATGTAGCTCAGTGATTCCATAGCACATATTGTAAACACAAGGAAGGTGCACTGATCTTTGTTTGATAGCTGATTTCATTCTCTGTCTTTGCAGCATGAAGACTAGTATAGACAATTGCAAATATTCATCAGTTCTCTGGAGCACATCAGTTCTGTAGCATGGTGTTTTATTGTCTTATTTTTTTGATCCTCTTGCTGTTCCTCCCTCTTTTCACTTTCTCCTTTCATGCTAGGTTATAATTTGATTTTTCCCTCATCTGGCTTTGATTCCTGGTAGGCAGAACTGATGTACTCCATAGAACTCAGGAGCTTGTTGCCTTATTGCTAAACTTGAATCATTGATGTTTTCATCAAGATGACAGGGAAGGATGAGTACGGAGATGTGCAGCTTTCTGGCAGGCACCCTCTAAGCCTGTCAAGTTTTCAGGTTCTTGCCAGATTGCTCGTTATTGGAAAGCATGGCCTTCTGCACAGATTTTCTTCTCTTGTGGATAGTACCAGGTGGAACCTAGAAATGCACAGAGCTAAAACCCAAATACTCCAATTTAAAAGCAAAAAAAACACTTTTCCCTTTTCCAATCTGCAAAGAAAAAAACATTTTGTAGCATGAGAGAAGACAGAAAGGAGCCTTCTTCCTCAAACACCATTTCCACTTTGTAATCCAACTTAGCAATTTGTAAATATGTTCATAAAAGGCTTAACTATTTTGAAATATACACTTTTGGGCTACAGACAAAAACCTTTTAATTTTATGACCTACATTAAATATTGTGTAACCAGAAATGATATTTATTAGCACTCAAATAGTATTGTTTTGGGTTCAAGAATGTGAAATTATAGTACTGAAGATGAATTTAATGGGAATCCTGACAACTTTCTGTTCTTCTGTCTTCCCTGAAGTTCTGAATGTTTATATGTAAGAGGCTTTAAGATCATTAACAAGCAATACTGAATGTATAATTTGCCACATTGGATGACTTCCACTGTTTGTAGTATTTAACAAGCTACTTTGGTTGCTTCTTGGCCGACAGTACACTTCTATGTACCCATCTTTCTCAGCCACCTTTATGAGTGAAGGTACATCACAGGATAACCAATAGAATTCTTGTTTGTACAGAGACGCACGTGAATCTACCAAATGTCTGTTCTTATCAAAAACAGTATTTCCAGAGTGTGTTCTCTAGTTCAGAAGACAATGGAAGCATATATGCTCTCATAAAGGATGTTTTACTTTAGTTTTCTTAACCTTTTTATGTTCTAACAGTATTCAGAATGCCAGTGAAATAAGAAGTGGTAATCACTTTAAATCCACCATATTTTTGCCTTGCAGCCATGCCTTTGTGTCTCTGATCTTATACCAAAGGGGATAGGGAAGAGAACAGAGTCAGAAATGGCCTCGGCTGGTTTTCAGAATATACAGAATAACATGACCTTAAGAGATGGACATAGAATGTTGGCTACTTTAGGAAGTTGGCCTAACAACCTCAATGAAAGAGAATAATGAAAAAAAAAAAAAAGATTAGGCCCCAAAAATAAAATAATAGAGACTGTCAGTTAATATTCGACTTTACTAATCTAATGAGACTGGTAAAAAATTCTTGAATTTGCATTCTCACTAGATGCAGAATAGAATTAGAAAGCCCAAGAATATCTTGGAGAAATTTGGTGTGAGTAAAAAATGCCTTGATAACATAGATACTTTAAATTTATTGAGATATCCTTGGAATACAGAAAACCAAACTTGGGTTCCATTTATTTGCTAGCATTTTACTGCTGTTTTATTAACATTGTTTTCTTTATCATCTCAAAAAACTGCTTGGTATGTGTTTTACATTTTTTATTATAATCGTATGAAGTTGATTTAAAATCCTGTGTTGTGTCTTGATACAAAAATAATCTGATGTTGGGGAAAGTTCTTGGTATCTTTAATGTTTCAGATCTCTTAAACTAAATGAAAACTCTCACTTTGGTGATTCAGCTCTGCTTGATGAGATGCAGAAATTTTTTCTATTTAGAAATTATTTATTTAGGGTTAAGTTGGCATATTCAGAACACATTGTGATTGATTACAGGGATCAAAAGCCATCAGTTATACACAGTAATCTGTTTGTTGACACGATTCACATAATTTTCAAGAAGTTATACTTGATTTTGATATCAATGATTAATTCAGAAGTTTACTGACAGACAAAAATCTTAAATTTTCTGGTTGGATTTCTTTCCTTTGTGAAAGAATTCTGGTTGTTGTTTGGGCAAACCACGTATAAAATTCTGAATTGGATTGACTAAAATTTCAACCTAGGTTTTCATACTTTGGAGGTGCCTCAGCTTTTATGTTAAGTATTTTATACTGCTGACTGTGCAAGTTGCAGGTATTTTAAAGGTAATGTTGGTATCTAGAGCCTGGCATACTGTTAGGACTGTAAAAGCAACAAGTCGTCGGCTACAAAGAGACTGTATGGCTATTTTAAATACAGTTTAGAGCTACCAAAACAGAGATGAATTTTACTGGTACAAGTTCAAGTTCCTCTCTCAGAAGTTATGTGACCTTAAGCAAATCGTTTAACTTCTCTGGGCTTCCATTTCCTCATCTATAAAGTGAACATAACAAAACTTACCTAGCTAGCACAGGTTGCTGGGAGGAGTGAATTGAGAGGATGCTTATAAGCTGCTTGGCCCAGTACTGAGCACAGAGTAAAAGGTAAAAAACTGGTAGTAGCCGTCATCATTGTCATTATTACTTTTTTATTTGTTCCTCTTTTTGCTTTTGAAATCTGAAATTTTCACTTGGCTTAAAGATAATCATCATCGTTTGTAGTCAGCTACTATAGACTGAGGTATGCCATATGAAACAGTGCAGTTTGTGTGTGTGTGTGTTGGAAGAGTAATCATTGAGAGCATTTTCAGGTAAGTGGTGAAACTAATCTTCAGAACCTGTAAGGAGCCTTAAGAGGCTTAGGTGCAAAGGCTAACTACTAAATACCCAGAGAGGATAAGTATTAACAACAATTGCCAGACCACAGGTGTGTACAAAGGTGAAGGTACTAAATTGTGGATTTGCTTTGACTTGTATATATTCAAAAAGAAAATGGTAATTTTATGCATAAGTAATGCTTGCATGTGGTATAAAATTCAGAAGGTTCAAGGGCATATGTATTAAAGTCTCAACGACCTCAGCCTCTCACATCCCATCTATAGAAGTGACCAGTGTTGCCTGTTAATTTTGTTTCCTTTCAGAAAAATTCTATGGATAAGTATTAAGTATTATCATTTTTGTTTTTGTGTACTCAAATGGTAGAGTGCTACACAAACCACCTTATTTTTGTTTTTTCTTTTTAATGGTCTTGGAAGTCGTTCAGATTGTATACAGAACATTCTCATTCCCCCTCTTTTTCTCTCTTCTCCCCTTTCTAACTCCTTTTCTTCCTCCTCCTCCTCTCTCTCTCTCTCTCTCTTTCCCTCCTTCCCTCTCTTCTTCCTTCCCCCTCCTTAATTTCCCAAAGGTACCTTTGTATTTTAAGGAGCTTTACTGAAAAATTTTAAGCAACCGCTTCATTTATATTTCTGTTCCTTTCATGGCATGGAATATATATTGTATAGGTATATTTCTATACAGTTTTATTACATGTGTAGGTTGGTGTATCCACCCCCATCTTCCTCATACCCCCATGTCTAACCCCTGGCAATCATTAATCTGTTCTCTGTTTCTATAATTATATCATTTAAAGAATGTGATATAAATGAAATCATTTAAGATGTAAACTTTTGGGACTGGATTCTTGGCTTTTTTTTTTTTAACTTGGCATAATTCTCTTGGCATTCATTCAAGTTGTTATGTGTATCAGTGCTTTGTTCCTTTGTATTGCTCAGTGGCATTCCATCCTTTTTTCCTTTTACAGCTGCAGAATATTGTATGTCGTTACTGTGATTTAATGTACCAGGTTTCTGTTGATGGATATCCATGCTGTCTTCTGTTCTTACAAATTTTGAATTTTATATATCATCATCACTCTGCCACTCCCTATGCTTACCTGAGTTTTAACAATGAAGGAACAGTACCAATGGCATCCTTTACATATTCTCAAGGGGATGATAGGCACTTTAGAGCCAGCATATCACAGGGGTGAACTATTAAGAGAGATTCCGTAATGAAATGACAAAGGCAGATCTTGTTTCCTGGTAAATCTTACATAATAGGATTCTGACAAAGCAAAGAATCATGATGCATCTTAGAGGGCCAGAGACTCTGATGAGTCCCTGGTCCACACGTGACTGAATGTTAAATCCTTAGACCACTGTCCTCTGTACCTGGATATTTATGCACAGCGATTGATCTGATTCCATTCTCAGGCTCCATTGCTTTCATGTTAGACCATGGTCAATGAGCATCCTCTTGAGTGAGACGGAGCTTCTGCAGTTAATGCACAGCCGTCTGCCTGCCAGCAGGACCTTGGCATTTGTGATCCTATGAGGAGCTTGTAGACAAATTTAACAATTTATTATAAAGGGAAAGACTTTGAGTCTTCTATTTAAGAAGCTTGCACTTTCTACCAAATATTCACATTCTTGTTTTTGACAATATTGATCTAGATTGCAGATCCTTCTCCTATATTTAAAGAATTAATCTCTTCCACCATAACTTGGAATTTCTCTCATACCTATCATTTCTGATGGTGAGTTCTAATTCTTGGGTATGTCTAATGTTTGTTTCTTTTACAGCATCTAGCTAGCTTGGTGCATGGCTCATGTTATCTCTTGAGTGAATAGAGGGGATGTCTCCCATGAGCGTGGCAGTAAGTCACACACTTATTCAGAGTTGGACAGGTAAAAAAAGGAGTGAGTCAGAGGGTGGAGACTGGCAAACTGGAGAACAAGGTAGGTCCGGTTAAAGGGGAAACAACACCTGCAAAGCCACAGCAGATTGTGGCTATGTGGGGAAGTGGGTTCTTGTTGCCAGATTTTCTGGCTTTTCAAGAAAAGTGAAAAATCTGGGTTTTTATGTGTGAAATGATTGAGCACTAGGAACTTATTTTGGTTTTGATTTGATTGGTTGGGGGGCTTTTTGCAAATGCTTTGGCATGCACAGTTTGCCTGCCATTTCAGACTTGAAGGCTGCCAGTTTGAAACTCTTGATATTTAGAGAAGAAGTTGGAAAGACCTTAGGACTCATTCCTGTCAAATCCCTTCACTTTAGAGATGAAGTTTCTGAGTCTGAAAGAAGACAAATTATTTGCTCAAAATCTCATATAGTTATTTGATGGCAGAACAAGACTAAAACTTGGGTTTCCTGGTCCCCGACTTAGCACTTTTTTCTTTTTCCTTAACTATGATACCTTCTTTCTGAGGGCCTTCATAAGTTCTAGGATGGTAAATGCTTCAGTATTGTGTGTGTTGTGTGCATGTGCACATGGGCGTGTTTTCTAAATTCTGTGGACCTAGAAGTACGTTCTGATGTAAATATATCTATCAGGAACAATATGATTCAGTTGGTTACCTCTGAAACCATCTTCCTTGCATTCCCACAGTAAAACTATATGCTTGGGATCTTATTTATTACTTGTTAGATTGCTTGATACTTCTTTTTAATCACAGAAGCTTAAAAATTTGCTGAGTATTGAATTCTTGTGTAAGAATGGAGGAGAGGAAATCATGTTTTGCAGTTTGGATAGCTCATAGAAATAATTTTGTTTTCTGTAATTTGTCATTTCTTATGTAATATAACCTAGCCTATTTGCTCTAGCTCCAACAACAAGCATCTTAACCTACTTCACTTGGAAGTTCCCTGTTACCCATCTTATGAAGGACAAACTCATCAGCTTGGCAGTGAAATCCGTCAGTAACACGATCCCAACTACTTTTCCAGCTTCCTCTTCCACTCTTCTTACCATGTGTACACATACCACAGGCACACTGTGTGACTTACTGTATCCTCAGCTTTCCCTAAAATTTCCCATTTCCTTTAGAAATTGTATCTTAGGGCCTGGATCACATGCTACATTCTCCCTAAAGCTGTGTTTTCTCTGATCTTCCTGTTTTGCTTCCTCCTTCCAGCACAGGGTTTTGCTTGATTTGTCCTATGATCGGTCTCTTCTCTCTCTCTCTCTCTCTCTCTCTCTCTCTCTCTCTCTCTCTCTGCCTTTGGATGTGGCTTTCATATATTTAATTTTTTTAAGTAGGATTAATATACACAGTTTCAGTTGTAATATAATGATTCAACAGTTCTATACATTACTCAGTGCTCACCACAGTAAGTGTGGTAACCATCTGTCACCAAACACAACATTATTAACATCTTATTGTAAATGAGAGTGTAAATTGGTGCAGCCACTGTGGAAAACAGTATGGAGGTTCCTCAAAAAATTAAAAATATAATTATCAAATGACCTAGTAATTCTACTACTGGTTATTTACCAAAAGAAAATGGAAAGATATATGCACCCCTGTGTTTACTGTAGCATTATTTACAATAGCCAAGATACGGAAGCAACCCATATGTCCTTCCGTAGATCTATGATCTCCTCTTAATTTATCTTTCTAGTAGAATAACACACACACACACCTGTCTTGTCTTTCTGCCCCATCCCTTCCCATTCCCAAATACAGCTCCTAGAGGGTAAAAACTTTATTTTGCTCCTCTTCCATCCTTATAACACCTAATATGCAATACCTGTTATGTATAGTTGATGCTCATTAAGCATATTTAGAATTGATGCAATGAATTTAAATATAAAGTTAACTCATATAGGTCAATATATGTGTAATTCACAAAACTCCAGTTCTTTTTTTTTTTTTTTTAATGATAGTCACACACACAGAGAGAGAGAGAGAGAGGCAGAGAGACAGGCAGAGGGAGAAGCAGGCTCCATACACCGGGAGCCTGATGTGGGATTTGATCCCGGGTCTCCAGGATCACGCCCTGGGCCAAAGGCAGGCGCCAAACCGCTGCACCACCCAGGGATCCCCAAAACTCCAGTTCTTGAGTTTGCTTTTTCACTGCCTATTTTCCACTTGGTGGCATTTCCATAAGTACTATATAAACCAGGCATCACAAGTTCAAATGCCTGCTATGGATATAAGTGAAAGAATTGGCCAGTAGTTTCATAATGGCATGTTCTCTTCTTTCATCAGGAACATACTTTGCAAACTAGACGTGTAGGAATATTCTTCAGTCTTGTAGGAAAATGTCCTCTTTCCAATTTTTCTCAGAATATTCTACACTATGTATCTTTAGTGTCCCTACATTTGGTAGAGATATAAGTACAAGTGTTCATTTTCTTCTTTACTCTGAGAAAATCAACAGTGGAAGCAGAATCATAAAGTCAACTGCTCTCAGCTTGGGGAGGCAGTAGGGCATGGTGAGGACTGAGTGCTTGCCCTATCTCCATGAGATCGTTCTTCTCCAGCCAGGTGTTACCAAATGAAGATAAAGGGAAAGCTCAATTTTTATGTGATAAAGTCTTTTCAAAATACTATAGGGGCAATAGAGTAGTGGCAATGGACAAGTCAGCTGGAGGCTACATATTATCTACAGGCCATCATTTTGAGACTTCTGACATATGTCATAGAAGACTTTGGAAAGACAATTAAAGAAGATCTCAATAGGAGAGGAAACATCAGCTTATAGTTTGCATGTAAAGATTTTGGCCAATACCTGGTAACTAACATTTTGGAGTAAATAATTCTGTTTTCATTGAGTCAGATAGCAGTACATACATAATATACTAATGCTGAATTTGCAGTAGGTTATTTTTTGTTCATTTGGTTGCTGTCACATGGATGCATGCATATTGCCTCCTCCTTGGGTGACATCCTTTCCATGCCTCCATTTAGCAAGATGGCAGATGAGCACCTGTGTGTGCACAATTAAATAGTGTGCACACACTTATCCCAGAGAAAGAAGACTGCAAGATTTCCCTTTGGTTAAGTGGAGCAGCTGAGCAGCCATACCCAGAGGTGAATTTGACCAGAATGTCCTACTCATAACTCTCCATTGCTTGCTACTATTTCTACTGGGGAGAGAGGATACATGTCATTAAAGCTTCCTTGTTGGCACCTGTCAGTGTCAAGGTGGGTGTACTTTTGCTATGTTTGATTTCTTAAACTATATTTAGGGGCATTATCTTTTTCAAGTTTATTCCAGTCATAAAATAATTCATTCGTTCTCATTATTTAAAAAAATTAAAATACTACAGATAATACTAAAACCCCTGTTAAGCATCAAACATTTTAAAATCTTGGAGGTAATTACTGTTACCATTTTGGGATGTGGCTTTCCAAATCTTTTTCTGTGCATTTATAAACATATATATGTACCTATAAGGGTATAGTTAAGTTTTTTTTACGTGAGTGATACTCTTTACATGTTGTCTGCAAACCCCTTATGTCTGTGTATGTGTATATATATATATATATGCACACACATACATATAAATTACATATGTGTAAGTATATATTCCATTATATCTATATAGCATAGATTATTTCTCTTATTTGTGACAGTTTTTCACTGTCATGACAGTGTTACATTGAGCATTCTTGTAAATGCCCTTCTGGGGCATAGTTTCAAATTTTCCAGTGAAAATACAGAAAAATTTAATTATTGGGCCATAGGAAAAAATTCTTCCATTTATGTCCTTCTAATAATCTGTATGTGTATTTAGAAAGAGTCCTAACTTAATGGCTGGGAATTTAAAAAATTGTTTTCTTGGTACTTTAAAATTCAGTCTTGAGTAAATTTGGAATTGATAAGGATAAGCAAAATAGACTCAAAGTAATAGTCATACATAGATCAAAGCTATTAAGTTTTTGGGAATAGGTGCTGTGTTTCAATGGTGGGGAAATTAAATTTTCAATTGAGAAGATTATCTCCCTTAGTTGTGAAGTTCTTTTTTCCAACTCTTTCTCTTCTCCCTTTGGAATTATGACAACTGGATCCATAAGTACTATGAAAATATTTTCTCACATCCCACATCCTGTTTGATACTAGTTTGAAAATATAAGTTTTGATACTGTACCTTTGCTTAAAAAAAAGTATTAGTTTGGTGAAATCTGGAATAACCACTTTACATGAGAGGATCTAGTTCATTTTTTTAGGTATTAAAGGTTTTACTAAAAGGACATTCTTGGAGTGCCTAGCTGGCTCAATTGGTGGAGCATACCACTCTTGATCTCAAGGTCATGAGTTCGAGCCCCATATTGAGTATAAAGATTACTTAAATAATAAAATTTTAAAAATAAAAGAATGTTCTTTACACAAATAACTAATATCAGAAGTGAAAGAATGGACATCACTAAACATCTCATGACATTAAAAGGAAAGGAATACCATGAACAACTCTGCCCACAGATTTGATAACCTAGATGAAATAGAACAGTTACTTGAAAGGTATAATCTGCCAAAACTCATAAAAGAGAAAATAGACAATATAAATAGGTCTGTATCTATTAAGAAAATTGAATCAATACTAACAAACCTTATTATTATTTCTTTTAACCAACCTTCAAAAACAAAAAGCACCAGGCCTAGATAGGCTTACTGGGAATTCTACCCAACTTTTTAGGAAGAATTTACACCAGTTTTCTATTCTCTCTTTCAGAAGATAGAAGCAGAAGGAATATTCCCTAACCCATACTATGAGGCCAGCATTATCCTACCAAAACCAAAGACATTACAAGTAAAGAAAACTGCAGACTGTGGATTTCCATGAACATATATGCAAAAATCCCTAACAAATTATTAGCAAATTGAATCCAATAATGTATTTAAAAAATTATGCTCATGACTGAGTGGGATAGTATGCAAGGTATGGTTCAACATTCAAAAATTAGTACACGTTGTCCATCACAACAGGCTAAAGGAGGAAAATCACATCATATAAACAAATGAAAGAAGTTGTGACAAAATCCAACACCCAGTCATGATTGAAAACCCTCAGTAGAGTAGAAATAGAGGGGAACTTTCTTAACTTGATAAAGAGTAACTATAAAAAACCTATAGCTAATATATTTCATATTTAATGGTGAGAAACATGAAGCTTTCCTAATAAGATCAGAAACAAGTCAAAGATGTTCCTTCCCACCACTGCTTTTCAAAATTTTGTTAGAAGTCCTGGATAATGCAAGAAGACAAGTGAAGGAAAGAAAAGATACACAGATTAGAAGAAATAAAACTTTGTTTGCAGAAGACACTTGTTTATGTAGAAAATCCAAAAGAATCAACAAACTCCTGGAACTAATACATACAGGAAGGTTACAGGATACAAAGTTAATATATAAAAGTTAGTTGTTTTCCTATGTACCAGCAATAAACAAGTGGAACTTGAAATTTAAAACAATACCATTGGGCAGCCCGGGTGGCTCAGCAAGTCTCAGGATCAAGTCCCATGTCGGGCTTCCTACATGGGGCCTGCTTCTCTCTCTGGCTGTGTCTCTGCCTTTCTCTCTCTGTGTGTCTCTCATGAATAAACAAATAAAATCTTTAAAAAAATTTTTAAATACCATTTATATTAGCATCCCCCAAAACAAAATACTTAAATTAACAAGATGTATATGAGGAAAATTACAAAACTGATGAAAGAAATCAAAGAACTAAGTAAATGCAGAGAGAATTCATGTTTATGGATAGGTAGACTCAAAATTGTCAAGATGTCACTTCTTCCCAAATTAATCTATAGATTCAATGCAATTCCAGTCAAATTCCCAGCAACTTTTTTGTGAATAATGACAAACTGATTCTAAGGTTTATATGGAGAAGCAAGGGACCCAGGATAGACAATACAATATATTTTTTTTAAGATTTTATTTATTTATTCATGAGAGACAGAGAAAGGCAGAGATACAGGCAGAGGGAAGTAAGCTCCATGCAGGGAGCCCAATGTTGGATTCAATCCTGGGACTCCAGGATCACACCCTGGGCCAAAGGCACGTGCCAAACCGCTGAGCCACCCAGGGATCCCTAGACAACACAATATTGAAGAACAAAATTGAAGGACTGATAATACCTGACTTCATGACTTACTATAGAGCTATAGTAATCGAGACAAAAACAGACAAAATAGATATTAGGCATAAATAAAAGGAACAGAAATGAGATCCCAATGTAGATACACATAAATTTAATCAACCAATTTTTGTCAAAGGAGCAAAGGCAATACAATGGAAAAAAAATACTATCTTTTTAAAAAGATTGATAGGAGAGAGAGCATGAGCCAGGGGAGGAGCAGAAGGAGGAGAAGCAGACTCCCCGCTGAGCAGGGAGCCTGACTCCCGCTGAATCCCAGGACCCCAGGATCACAACCTGAGCCAAAGGCAGACACTTAAATGAGTCATCCAGGTGTCCACAAAGGTAGTATTTTCAACAAAGGGTATTAGAACCACTGGACATCAATATGCAAATAAGTTGAATCTAGACACAGACCTTACACCTCTTGCAGAAAGTAACTCAAAATGGATCATAGAACTAAATGTAAAACATAAAACTATAAAGCTCTTAGAAGATAACATAGAAGTAAACCTAAATGAGTTTGGTGATGACTTTTTAGATCACCAAAGACACAACCCATGAAAGAAAGAATTGATAGGTTGGCCTTGATTCAAATTAAAATTTCTGCTCTATGAAAGACACTGTCAAGAGAAATGCCACAGACTGGGAGAAAATATATGTAAAATACGTATCTGATAAGGACTATTATCCAAAATATACAAAGAACTCTTAAAACTCAGGAATAGGAAAACAACCCAATTTAAAATTGGGCCAAAGGAGTTAACAGATAGGTCATCAAAAAGATAAAGTCAGCAAATGAGCATATGAAAAGATGCTTCATACCATATGTCTTCAGGGAAATTAAAATGAAAACACAAGGTATCAACACACACCATTAGAATGGCCAAAATCTAGATCACTGATGACAGCAAATGCTGGTGAGAATGTGCAGCAACAGGAACTCTTATTCATTGCTGGTGAGAATGCAACATGGATACCACCACTTTGGAAGATAGTTGACAGTTTCTTAGGGGAGTTGAAAACTATGGCCACACAATAACCTAAACATGGATGTTCATAGAAGCTCTATTCATAATTGCCAAAATTTGGAAATAACCAAGATATCCTTCAGAGGTGAATGGTTAAGTAAACATATCCAAACAATGGAGTGTTACTCAACACTAAAAAGAAATGAGCTGTCAAGCCATCAAAAGACATGGAGGAAACTTAAATGCGTGTTAATAAATGAAAAAATCATACACTACACATTATATAATCCCAACTATATGACATTCTGGAAAAGGCAACACTATGTGGACAGTAAAGATTAGTGATTGGTTGCTAGGGGTTAGTGAGAAGGGAAGCACTTTTAGGGCAATGAAACTATTCTGTACGATAACCATAAATGTAGATACATGTCATTTATACTTGTTCATACTCAGAATATACAGCACAAAGGGTGAACACTAATGAAAACCATGGACTTTGAGTGATGCTGATGCACATAGTTTCATCAGTTGTAACAAATATACCATTCTGGTGGGATGTTAATAATGAGGGAGCCTAAATGCTTATATGGAGGCAGGCAATACATAGGAAATCTATGTATCTTCGGCTTGATTTTGCTGTGAACCCAACATGACTCTTAAGTCTATTTTTTTAATTATATACTTTCAGGATGTTCTGTTTTTCATAAGATCCCTCTGCTTTCACTAGATGTGAATCTGAGTGTGTCGGTAGGGCCTCTCCAAGATCTGAACAGCATTCCTTAAGTTTATTGTCAGGGAAGTATATTGACAGTGAAGGCCTTAAACCAAGAACTGGTATGGTTCTGGTTGAATTGCTTAGATTCCATAAGCACTTGAACATAAGATTACTCTCTACATATACATGTTTGGAAAAACAATGAAACAAACAGTGTTCCATATGAAAAGTCCTATGCTAGAGCAGGTAATTATAAAACTTTATATCTAAAAATTGCCTGGGGATCTGTTAAAACAAGGCTCAACCAATGATATACTTAAAACAATTAGAGTCTAGAGGTAGGACTCAGGCATAAGTAATTTAAAAAAAAAAACTTTGTCTTTGAAGATTTTATTTACTTACTTGAGGGAGAGAGCATGTGTGGGTGGAGGGGCAGAGGGAGAGGGAGAAGCAGACTCCTTGCTAAGTGGGAGGCCCATGCAGGGCTCCATACCAGGACCCTGAGATCATGACCCAAGCCAAAGTCAGACATTTAACCAATTGAGCCACCCACGCATCCCTTAAAGTTTTTTGTTTGTTTGTTTTAGTAATGTCTACACCAAATGTGGGGCTTGAACTCATGATTCTGAAATCAAGAGTCATATGTTCTACTGACTGAGTCAGCCGAGCATCCCCTCATTGGTAATTTTTAAAGTTTACCAGGTAGTTCAAGCGTGCAGCCAAGTTTGAAAACCAGAGGGCTAAAAGAGATGTTTAATTTTATTCTATCTCCATCTAAAGATAAGTTCATTAATCATAATTTCTAAGGGCCTTGGTCTGTTAGTACTTTGCAGGTGTGGTAGATGTTGGAAGTGTTGGAAGGATACTTGTTAGTAACAATGAAACTCCTTAAGTGCAAAGTAAAATCCATATAGCTTGAAAGTTAAGTACTTGAAAGTCCAAAGGTGCTTGATAGACAAGAAATAGTCTAGGCACATGGAGAATCTGGCTTATTGGGAGCGAATAAAAGCCAAGATTTAAAGTGTCTTTTAATATGAAACACATATGTGCCCCTGGGCCTGAAAACAAGCCATAGCCCTTCAAGTTGTAGTGAAGCTTCCTAACAACAGAAGTAAGTTGTGGTACAATGTCATTTAAACTGGAAAGTTTGGAGGAGAAGTTAGATTTGTGGAGGGGGTCATAGATGGGAGAAGACAAGTGCATTGGGTAGGCAGGACAAGTATTTTTTTTTTATGACTTTTGATTCTGAGGACAGAATTAGCTGATAGTTCTGATTATCTGTGTACACAGAACAAAACCAAGTAAACAGTAACAAAATGAAAAATTGATATTTAATTAAGAAGCTAGAATGTACCTTATTAAATTAGCCTGCCTTGGTATTTAAAATAATTAGTTATTTGTGGTTTTAAATGTCCTTATAAAAGCACTCTTATTTATGGTGGTGTGGACTTTTATTTGCTTCTTATTTAAGGGACATTAGTCCTTAAGTAGAACTCTACCAAAGATTCTGATTCTACATGGTGTGTGTGTGGCGGGGGGGGAGGGGGTGGTTAACTTTGTATTTTGAAATAATTATAGATCCATAGAAAGTGCAAAAAATGTGCAGAGAAATCCTCATGCATCCTTCACCAAGTCCGCCCATATGGTAAGATTTTATATGAATCAGAGATGTCTCAAAACCAAAAAATTGACATTGGAATACTCCACAGAGCTTATTCAGATTTTTAATTTTAAAAGCAGTGTGTGTGTGTGTGTGTGTGTGTGTGTGTGTGTGTGTGTCTGGTTCTGTGCAATGTTATCATGCATAACTTCATGTAACACCTCTGTATTCCAGATACTGTGCTCCACATGGGACTTGAAGAACTGTTAAGGGGTATGGAATGAGTTGTTTTGCTTGTGGTCCCATCACCAGCTTGAGTTCAGGACTTTGTATTTTGGGGGACTGCTGCTTTGTGGGGATAGGTAGCTTAGCTTTTGCAACAGAAAGTGACTTTTCTTCTTTTATTTGATCATCATTAAAGGTGTTTTTATCAAGGACTATGTTTTGAGGAGGTAAATCATGGTCACTTTATATGAAGGAAGTGAAATGATAAATTTATACCCCAAAATGTAAAAATCTGTTATTGGTCTTTCTTTTGGGGGCAGATCCACCAATTCTGGCACAACAGCAATAGACTACTAGAAAGTTCCTTCTCTGCCAAGTTTTAGAACATTGGAGACTTGCTCAATAAATGATGCATCTTTGTGGTTCCTGAAACAGAAGACTGCCCCTCACCCAGGGAAATGCCCTGATGTGTTTGAAGTGACTAGATATAATTTTGTAATAAAGAAACAGAAGCAGTCACTTAGTAGAATCTTCTAAGCATTGTCAACATAATTAAACTCTGCCTCACATATGTTTTTTAGGTAATTGCTGTCTCCAGAGCTTAAGGATACATAATCCTATCTACCATTTACAGGGCATGAGGATCTTAATTGCCTTTGCACCTAATATATCAAAACTAAGGTGTTTAGGAATATAAACTCAGTGCCATTAAACCTTTTGTTCCTAGTATTTGCTGATAAATCTACAATCTAACAAAACTGCTTATATGTGTGTTGTTCTAATACCGGCACCCTAGTCTTTCTTGGAAACTCTTATTTCTGATTCTATTTTTAGCAAGAATCCTATAGGAGAGAAGAGTTCTGGGGCTGGTTGGTTGGTTGGTTGGAAAATTCTGGTTGGCCCAGTAAACTCAGCTCTGATGAAGTAATGGGATATGTGATGAGAAATGAGTGTCAAAACATCAAGATAGTAATCTTGAGCAAAAGCATCTTTGGGGTATTTATAAAGAATACATGCCACCAGGTGTAATTATGGAGGTTTTATTTTTTTAGGGATTTAATATAGTAAGAACTCAGCAAAGCATCAAGTTGATAATCCCACTGTCTCATAACACTGGGTTTGAAAAAGTCCATTTATTTTGGAACAGAGTAGCCAAAAAACCTTAAAGTCTTAAATATTCTGAAAAAGATAATCAACCCACATTCATGAAAAAAAGCAGAGGAGGAAGATTATCAACATTAATGACTATAAAATGAAGAGAACCAGAAAAGGGGCCAGTTTATCTGCAATAAAAAAGCAAGCTTAAAAAAATAAAAATAAAAAAGCAAGCTTATCTATGTGGAAATGTGATCTTGAACATACATTTTATTTTATTTTAGATTTATTTATTTATTCATTCATTCAGAGAGCGAGAGAGAGGCAGAGACACAGGCAGAGGGAGAAGCAGGCTCCATGCAGGAAGCCTGACATGGGACTCAATCCCAGGTCTCCAGGATCACACCCCGGGCTGCAGGCGGCGCTAAACTGCTGCGCCACCGGGGCTGCCCTTGAACATATATTTTAAATGTTAGAGAGAAGAGCATAGTTGTGTCAGTGTATTTCCCCCTATACATGCACCCAATCTTTTAGGGAGTAAAACAGCTGCAAAGATGTTTTGAACAACTGTACAGGAGTTAAGAAAAGATCCAAGCCAGTCTCTTCAGTGGACACTGATACAGCCCCAAAAAACAGTTGTTGGGAAGTTAAGGGACGCCTGGGTGGCTCAGTGATTTGAGTGTCTGCCTTCAGCTCAGGGCCTGATCCTCATTCTAGGGATGGAGTCTTGCATCAGGCTTCCTGCAGGGAGCCTGCTTCTCCCTCTGCCTATGTCTCTGCCTCTCTCTCTCTCTGTCATGATAAATAAATCTTAAAAAAAATATGTGGCATGTTGAATAATTTTAGAAATACTACATTTAGTCACTAAGTTTAAAGTTAAGAGTGTCAGACTATGTATTGGCCTGTAAACGACAAGTCTTTAGTAACCAAATGGCAAATAGCAATAGTAGTTATGTCATGTGCCAAATAGACAGGTCAACATAGGATTGTTATGAAGAGTAAATGAGGGAATGCATATAGACTTTATAGCACAAGGCTTTTTTTTAGCTGGATTTTCTTTCCCTCTCAGAAAATATTAACATCTCGGTTTAAAGTTAAGTTTTATGATGTCACCACAGCTCTTAGTGCACTTTATTGCACGGTTATAGTAAAAATATTAAGAATATGTCTTGGGACTATAACGTCACACATCAGAGCTGTTTTTTTAAGGTTTGCATTATTTTTTTAAAGACTTTATTTAAAAAAAAACAAAAGATTTTATTTATTTATTCATAAGAGACACATAGAGAGACAGAGACATAGGCAGAGGGAGAAGCAGGCTCCACACAGGGAGCTTGATGCGGGACTCGATCCTGGGACTCCAGTATCATGCCTTGGGCCCAAGGCAGGCACTAAACCACTGAGCCACCCAGGGATCCCCAGAGCCATTCTTAAGCTAAGAAATCTTTTTCCACTGTAAAGCAATCCAAATTCCTGACTTTGCTAACAGTTCAGGACTGCTAAGTAATAATATAGCGAAGATCATACTGGGCAGTCAGAATGGGCTGAGAATTTCACATGTATTATTTTACCTAAACATTCAAACATTACTGTGAGGTAGATACTATTTTGTTATCTCCATTTTGCAGATGGGAAAGCTGAGGCCAAGAGAGTAACTTGCAGAGATCCATAGCCAGTAGGTGCTTGAGCCCGGATGAAACAAGCTTCTGGGGCTCTTGCACTTAACTGCAGTACTCTTCCTAAGAAAGGTATTGGTTGAGAGGAAGGGCGGCAGATCAGATGCTGAGGATAAAGTGGGGAAAATGTTAAGGTAGAGCCAGCATTCTTGCTCAAAGCTAAATGTCCAGGCCAGAAGTGGTTATCAAGGAATAGGAGCTTGAGCCACAGAAGTCAGGAAATGAAGAGGAGGGTGGTTCAAAGAGAAGACTATGTATGACCTGATATATATTTGAGGGGTGATTGGAGAATTTGGAAATAGCAAAACAAGTCTATGTGCATGAAGGGGTGAGATTGTGAGAAACCAAACCCAGAAGACTGTTGGTGAAGGAGGAAGCCAATTCCTCAGAGTGGGTAGATGTGTGAACTGGTGAGGCTCAGGATGGATGTTCTTACTGTTTTCGTTGTGTTTACCTCTCAACGTTTCCTCAGACATTCCCTTCTTCCTCTGGAGGCTAACATCTGGGGTTTGTTTTAGCATTCAACTCCTGCATACTTTAGATTTGTGTAGTCTGAAAGAATTTTTTCTTGTCAATAGGAATTGTGTCCCCCTGAAAAATACTCTTCATGAATTATCTTTTTCCACAGGTGAGCACTTAATACATATATTTAAATTGTAGGTACCATGATCTACCTCAGAGATACAGCATGTATTATCAATACTCAAATAGGTCATCAGAGCTCATTCTTTACAGTGTGTGTTATATATACTTAAATCTGACCAAGAATATTTTTATACTTTCATAAGAAGTATTATATTTGCTATATTTTCACAAGTTCTCTTCCAAAGTATCAAGCCCTGAAGCAATTGTTAAGAATTGTAGAGCACTTCTCAAATTCAAATGTGCATATTTTAATCATCAGCCTGACAGAACTGTAACTTATTTTAGCCAACATGTTCTTTAGTGATGTCATACCCATCACTCTTTCATTATTGGTTTTTTTTGTCAGTCCTGAGAAAATTATCTTGCATTATGTGAATCTATGCAAATGCCTAATGGAGTTTGTATAAAAACTCCAAACATCAAAAGATTTTTAAATTTTCTATTTTGTTTTGAATGCACATATAATGAAACTTTTGATCTACTTTACAGAGTCAAAACTATAAAGAAAAAGAGCTAGAGTCAAAGATTTTGAAAATCTAGAATATATAGGGTTTCATCCAGGAAACTGGTTACCATAATTTAAGGTAATTTTAAAAGGATTTTTAAAAGAAATATTTTAAAAGGATTTTTAAAAGAAATATTTTCTAAAGGTACATGTAAAGTTATGCTGTAGAAGTCTTGTCTTAAATTATTTTTTTCTGTATTCTGTTACTAAAAACGAAGACAGGCTATTTTTTAAAGTGGACCCGTGAACCTCCCGAAAGTGATGGGGTTGAGGTGCAGAACCTTATTAGAGAGCTTTGTTCCCTCTGCCCTGTAGGCTTAGCCCTTCCTTGGATGGGAAGGAAACAGTTCAGGCATCATCCATCTCCCCAGGAGGTGTGCAAACCTGGTTTGGAGCTATGTGTACTATGTGAATCCATGTTTGAAATAGGGTTTCTAGTGAACCTTTTCCTGCATGCAATGCCAACTAACTGCCTGCTTTTAATTGGGCATTAACTCCCTAATAGATAGCGCCATCATCATTAACCAGGGTCCAGGTCCTACTCTCTACCATTGAAGGATTAGACAATTATGCAGTGTTTGACCAGACTTTGAAAATGCCTGATTTGGAACAGAAGAGTGCCCACAAATACCTTAATGGAAAGACTGGCCAGCCCTCTGGCAATGTTATGACAGCTAAAAGAACTTAATAACCAGCTCAAAGTGTGTTCCCAACAGAGAAAGAGATATACTTGGTAGAAACAAAAATATAAAAGATGAGAATTCTTCTATTGGCAGAGCATGTATATTTATACATTCTTCTGTGTTTAGGTCAGTGGTTGGAGAACACTTCCTGGAAGGACCGGGGTACACAAATGTTTTCAATTTGAGCTTGTACATTTCATCTAATTGGTCCCTGGGACAAGGTTCACTGCCCTGGAGGTGACTTGGCTTCATCTTTCAAACACACACTAATGAATTTCAGGTCTGGGACAGAAAATGGCTGCTCCGTATCAGACAATCATGTGAACTTGGAATTGTTTCCCATGAATGTCTTCAAGGACTATGTAATACCACTCTGGATAGTGGGTTTTTCTGCCATCTCCAACCACAGATAACTTCCCTTGCTCAGGATACTCCGTGCTTGCCTACTTTTAAAACTTAGATTTAGGGGATCCCTGGGTGGCGCAGCGGTTTGGCGCCTGCCTCTGGCCCAGGGCACGATCCTGGAGACCCGGGATCGAATCCCACATCGGGCTTCCGGTGCATGGAGCCTGCTTCTCCCTCTGCCTGTGTCTCTGCCTCTCTCCCTCTCTGTGACTATCATAAATAAATAAAAAATCAAAAAAAAATTTAAAAAAAAAAATAAAACTTAGATTTGGCATATTGCTTCATTTTTGAAGGGAACATTGTGGGAGAAAATATGGCAAAGATCATCTAAGTGGAGCCCGGTGTATTAAAGGACATTTAGAAATAATCTTAAAGCAACCTGAAAAGATTGGTTTGGGTTGAATACATCTGCTTTGGTTTTCCTCTCAGCTGTTTGAAGTAAGAGAATATTCAAAAGGAAGACATTTTGCATATCTTTTTATATTGATACATCTACAGGGATTTTATCTCCTCTGATCCAGCTCACCCAAAAAGTCAAGGAAGTGGGGTAGTTGAATATAGAAACGTGTTTTGTGTAGATGGAGAAGTAGGCTAATGAAGTCACAGACATCCTTTCATCAGAATGACTGGCCCTAAATAAAATAAAATAAAATAAAATTTTAAAAAAAAAAGAATGACTGGCCCTGAGCTCTGTGTGGCCCCCCCAATCCAGCCTGCACACCTTTGCAGTGCTTATAGAGACTTGGCTCTGACTAGTGTAGAAGACAAATGCAGTTAGTTACTCAGCTTTGCGCATGTCTTGCCTATATGCTCAGAGTGAGTCACAATTTGTGTTGGGCCAATAGGTGAAAAAAATGTTGATTTCATGAATTTCTGTAATTTCCTTATGGAGTGGGAGAATTTCTGTTTCTGCATGTGCTGCTATATTTCTCCCATTTATGCCATTCATCGTCTGTGAGACTGTGCACAGGCTGTGCATGTCTCCTGTCTGAACCTCAGTTCCCTCCTTCCTCTCTTAAGCAAGGTGTGCCAGGTGATCTCCTAAGGCCCCTTCCAGCTTCCAAGTCTGAAGTTCAGTTTCTTCTGTACATAAGAGGTCGGGGCATCAGTTGCATTAGCCATCTAGAGCCTACTTGGGTTTTCTCATTGATAAACTCCCAGCAGATGAGTGAATGAACAGCAACACTCAAGTTCAGCAGAGAATTTGCATTGGGCATGCTGGAATGATCAGTGAAAATCCTGGGTGATGAAGCATTCCTGAGTGTCGGGCAGGGCTTGTCAGATGACAGTGCCCCATCAGTGCTGGATGCTTCCTGGGCATGGTGGCCTGTTTGAGATCACAAAAAAGCAGCATGAGGTAGTCTTGCATAGAGTCTGGCATCAGAAGGGCTTGGGTACCTCCACACCCCTGGCCATCCCCACTGACCCAAATACCCTAGCCTTATTACCTTGGCAAGTTACTTCACAGCTCTACAACTTAGGTTTGGTTATTTTTCAAATGAAGATAATATCTATTTTTCTGAGTGAAAAGCATAAAGATAATGTGTTTGAAAGTGTCTAGCAAAGAGGTGGACCTCCATAAATAGGTAACTAAACCCAGAAATGTATAAAAATAAAACACAAAAGATAATTTTATCTGAAAGCCAAGGGGGGGCAGAAAACTAACATTTGTGTAGTGAGTAACATTTCATAGAGGGCTTTAAGACAGAACATCTTTTAATCCTCCCAACCTGGTTTTACAGATGCAGAGATCCTGGCAAAGTTCTCAGGGTCACAACACCTGGAAAACAGTGGAGTCAAGATTTAAGATCTGATTACAAACTGTTGTGCCCTTTTCACAATATGCTACAAACATACCATTGCATTTGGTTGATATATTTTATAGTTAAGATTATGCCTGTAATGACTCTGAAAAAGGAAATAAAGGACCAGAAATGGTAATGGTACCTATGTGGGGGGTTTCTCCTTATGCCCTTTTTATATGCCTACAGCTATACTGACTGCCATTTAAGACAAACCCAGGAAGCCCTGGCCAGTTGCTCCTCACTTTATGGGGTCTTAGTTCCGAAACAGCTCCTGAGGATAGTTGGAAGATTTGAATATCTCTGGGATGTCACTGTCCAGTTTCGAAATAATTTTATAAATGGGTTTCTTCCAGGAAGGATCTGAGTCTTTCCCCGTGGAGACAGCCCTGAAGAACTCCTGTAACGTCAAGCTGGCAATTTCCAAGAAGCAATCTGGTACCTGCATTCCCAGAGAGACCCACAAGAAAGAAAAGACATGAGGCTATGGAGCCCTAATGCTGTGCAGACCTCAATGCTGCCTGTTCCTTGGGTGACGGGCTGAGAAGAGCATCTCTACTCTCCTGGCCCTAGATTTCTGCAGCCCTAAGAATTTCCCCTGCTCTCTCATCAAGTACAAACCTTAAAATGATGGTCCCTGTGAGACAGCCCTGGGAAAAAGCATATCAGGGGCACTCTACTTTGTAGGAAAAGCTGCTTCTACTAATGGTGATGTTTTTAGTAAGTGGGAAGCTCTGACTCTGATTGAAATTAAATTTGTGGTTCAAAGGAGGTTTTTAGTATTCTTTTCCTTAGTGGCTGATGTTGAAAGGCATGCCCTCAAATTTACAACTGTTGTATCTTTTGGAGTTGGATCCAAAAGACTTGGAATCATTCCTGCTTCCAAAGCCAAGTATGAGGTTGAGGGGACTCAAGAATATGTTCCAGGACCTCACACAGACTGGCACCATAAATGATGGGGGAGTCCCACAGGTCATCTAAATCCAGCCTGGCCCAGGGCTGGCCAGGACTGCATGCCAAATGACCACCCCATGTGGAAACATAGGCAGCACTGCTCCCCCTCCACACCCCCTGACCCCAGAAGCCTCAGAAAGGAGGCTTAAGTTTCCAAACATATCATGACTGAACATCTGGTAGATGCCAATAGTTCTTCCCTTTTTGGAGGTATCAGAATCAAGTGAGAAGGGCAAGGAGAGGGGAGTGTAGTCAGTGACCTACAGAGCAGGATGACAGTCCAGCAGAGCTGTTGGCTGCACACAAGGAAATGCGTGCCTAGATTAGGAGTTGTCACAGATGACATTTAGGCCATGTGCTCCCCCTTTACTGATGCTTTACCTCTAAGGTGCCACCAGTGTGCCTTCATAGAGATTCCCAAAGGACCAAGAAGCTTGAGTCCTGTTTATTCAGTATTTACAGAAAGAAAGGATTTGAGGTGACTTGCCATGAAAGGCCCACAAATAAAACTGTTCAAATGAGAAAAAAGGAACCAAATGATGAAATGAACAGAAATTGTAAGGAAAATGGAGGCCAAGTCTAGGTGCTACCATCATTTAGTGGTGTGCCTCCTGGATAGAAGGGGGAAAAGGTCAACAAGCTATGGAACTTTTCAGTACAGAGCATTAAATCTAAAATGGCACAACACCTGGTCAACTTCTGCTTTAGTTTCAGAATGAAGACTGGCTGTATATTCATCTTGTGACATCCAACTGTTGCCTAAGAGAAGATGTTGAGTCTTATCTTTGTGGGCAATACAGACATTGGCCCCAAGCTGCCTTGGCTCTCACTGACTTAAGGACAGACACAGAAAGGGATCTTTTCTAAAACTCAATCACAAAGGGAAGGCAATCATCAGACCTCATGGGACCCAAGTATATGGTCTTACCTCAAAGTCATTTCCCTTGTTATAGTGCATATTGAGAGTTCGATAAAGTTCTGAGTTGCGGAGTACCACCAGCATTTTGGGATTTGTGACACCATCTGAAATCGCTTGCCGGGCAAATTTCTCCATTTGGATGTAATAAAACTCACGGAAGTTGCTGAACCATTTGATCATCTGGGAGGTTATGCAGCGGTTGAACTGTACAAACAATAGGCTCCATCAGGTCAGATGTTTACCATGAGGTGCTCAGCTTCCAGTTCAGCATAGGGCTTAATAAGGAGGGCTTCAACCACCATTAAAAAGGGCTTTCATTTTTTTAGAGGGGGGGGGCAGAGAGAATCTTGAGCAGTCCCCAACCCAGGGGTTGATCTCACAATCCTGAGATCATGACCTGAGCTGAAATCAAGAGTTGGATGGTTAACTAACTGAGCCACCCAGGCACTCCAAAAAGGGCTTTATTTTAAAAAGAAGTCACAGCTGTTTTCCTAGCCTATTCACTTATACACAGAAAAATCTCAATTAGCTACAATGTCTATTAGAAAATATTGTTTTCATTATACTATATGTTGGCAAATTAAATTTTAATTTTAAAAAAGAAGGAAAATGTTTTTGATATACTGGAATTATGACTTAAAAATTTTTTAAAAAAATTTTTTACCCATGAAAAGCTTTCCATGGTGTCTAGTATAACATTGGGAGGACCTGGGGTCAAGGCCAGATGTTTCTGCTGTGCATGGCAGCCCCAGAGCCTTCTGTCGGGTCAAGTGCAAAAAGAAGGGATAAAGGTGTAGACTGGAGAGCAGTTCGTAGCAACCATACAGTTGCAGAATGAATTGAAATTAGAGCTTGGTGCAGGAGCCACTTGAGCAACTGAATATGAGGGAAAGGTCTGAAAAAAATGCAAAGATGTAGATACAAAATATTAGCAGCCCAATCCCAACACCCAGGGTAGAAGAGTCCCTCAGAAGCTTTTCAGGCACAGGCAAGGTCTGGTTCCAACCACCAGAGGTTGATTCTCCTGTCACACTCGATCTCTCTGCGCCTTCAATCAGGTTTGAAAGGTAGCACTTTGAATAGAAACAAGACAGTGAGGAAAAAAAAAAGAAACAAGACAGTGTACAACCCTTTATATATTCCTTCTTTTTCATGGTCTCCACAGTAGAGACAAAATACTAGGCTGAGATGCCATTTACTAATGTTTCCCTCTCCCTGCCACTTTCCCTCACCCCCCTCTACCCATTTGTTTCTGGGAATATCTACAGCTCAAAAGTTTAAAATTCAGATACCTAATCTTTGTGGCCCAAAGTTATTCATGCAGAGTCTCAACCCAGAACTGGAAATCCTACTGATGCCATCAGCAACATGAAGGGGACCTGAAGTGCTTGCCTCCCACTGGCCAGAACCCAGTGCCTCTTGGGAGTTTTGTAGAGGCTTTCAGAGGTGATAAATGACTCTACCTGGACATCAGGGAAGTAAGCCTTCAGGAGGTTGGAGCTGGGGTAGCGTGTGAAGAAAAACATCAGTTTGGCCTTCTTCAAGTGACCGGGATTTAGGCCCTCCTGGATTTATCTCAGCGTCAAGGAAAACTAACACCAGCTTGTCAGATAATTTTATCAATTTATCCAAATAATGAATAGTCCTACTCCTTATGGTTTCTATTTTATTTCATTTTATTTTTTTCTGGTTGAATGGTGTATTAGTTCCATTTTTTTTGTCTCTATGAAGTCTGATCAGATACACTTTTTCTTAGGGTGCCTGGCTGGCTCAGTCGGTAGAGCACATGATTCTTGATCCTGGGGTCTTGAGTTTAAGACCCCCACTGGGCTTGAGCTTACTGAAAAAAACTAAAAAAAAAAAAAAGAGCTTTTTCCAGATGTTGAATACCATATATGTACGGTAGATTTGCAGAATTTAAAAAACATTTTGATGTGTAAAAGTTCTGTGGCACATAGGATCTCAGCTTGTCGTACTTTGTGTGTGTGTGTGTGTGTGTGTGTGTGTGTGCTTTCAGAATAGAATGGGAAGAGATGGCAAGTCTGTGCCAGATCTCAAAATCCCACATAGAGATTTCCTTCCCCTTCTCTGCCTCAGTTTCCCTGTCTGTAAAATGAGGTGAGCTAACTGGTCCCTGTTCTACTCTCACAGCTCCCTTTGCAGTGTTCAAGCCAACAAACGCCTAACCAGCCTGAGTACCAGATCCCAGTTTGCTTCGGCTCAGGAAGCTTGAATTTCTTGACTGTGCATGCTCCCAGCATGGCTGGCAGAGCTCTCCCTCACCCCTTCCCTGTGAAATATTTCCTTGCTGAATCAGGCCTTCCTTACCCTGGGCTGTTGAGGCTTTTTGTACAAATCTCTGTTGTAGCAGTGACCTTCCTGGAAGTTTTATCACATGTTGTTGTGTCCCCATTTAGAATGTGAGCTCCTTGAGGGCAAGGACCTTATCTTTTCATCTTTGTATTCCACATGCCTAGCCCAGTGCTAGGAATGTAGTAGGTGCTCAATAAATGATTGTTGGCTGAAGGAACAAGTGAGTGATTGGATGGTCAACCTTAATCTGTACCAAAATATGGAAATTATGTTACAACCCCATACCTCACCCTGAGGACAGATCACTTGTCTGCTAATAAGAGCAGGGGCTGTGGTGTGACTGTCTTGCACCAGCGTGGGAAGGAAATAAAGATTCCGACATAAGAACACATAGCATTTCCAGGGAGAGTCCTGGGGCTGGGTGCAAAGCATGACACAGAGTAAGCTTGGAGTTCAGGTCAGAGAGCTATACCTTTAGGACAGTTAAGACTTCCCATAGGACATACCAGTTTAGCCAAAGGAGACCAAACCAACTGATCACAGTTACCACTGGCCATGGCACCCAGGATGCTGCCCTTGTCTCATTTGACCTACTACTTATCCTTCTCGAAGGTTCACAAATGCTGGGGAAAGAAGGCTGGACTTAGGAGTCCAAAGACCCAGTTTCAGATACTGATTTTGCCACCAATTTTATGCAAGCCACTTACCTTCTCTGGGCCTCATTTCTAAAACGTAAGCATGGTAGTTAAAGCTTGTGCTTGGCAGTCAGATCCTGGGTTTGAATCCTGTCTCTTCCGTGTGTCTGTCTCATGACTTTAGGCAGATTAGTTTTCTTCTCTGTCCCTGCCTCTCAGACACCTGATCTAGGGTGGATGCTTGAGGATGAAGAGGTAACACAGGCCCACAGCCCCTTATCTGAAACTCTGGGCCAAATGGGGTTCAGATTTCAGAATTTGTTATTTTATTATGGTCACACGGTGCATGTGCCATATGTTAGTTAATGGTCAGAGCAGGGGCTGTGGCAGCAGTCCATAAACCAACACGTTCCTATTTCCACAGCAAAGTGGATGGCTACTTACACTAAGTGAATAGTCTATAAAGAGCCTCCAATCAGTGCAGGTCAGGTTTTGGCACCAAAAATGTTTCCATCAACCTTAGAGGGAAGAAATGACAGGGATTTTCAGAGCTCTTGAGTTCCAGAATTGTGGCTAAGTGGCGGTGGACGCGTACATGGGAACGGCTGCTGGCGCTGCCTGCCGCAGGGAAGGTGCGCAGCAGATGCTGCCCCCTACTGGCTGTCTCGTCACTCCTGCTCTGCCTGTTGCAGAAGTTTGTGATAGTTTTTTTACACTTCAAAGTAGCTTGCTCTCCGTAGCTTCCCTGGGCCAGGAACACATCTCTAACGGAGGGTAGGCAACAGGAACGAGGGAATGGTCGGGAACCAGGATGCTGCCCAGGGGCCTCAAATCACTCCTGGCAGCCAGGCCCTGTGCATGGGCTCCCAACGCTCTCGGAATTCCAGTCCTTATTTTCCGGAGCAGGGCTAGGCACCTTGGGTAGGTGCCCAAGAAATATCAGCATGCCCCTCCCAAGGGAAGTATAGCAGAGAACTTTTGGGGGCTGAGTCCTTTAGGTTTTTTCCACCATGGTCCAACTTTAACCACTAGCCTCTTACCAAAGGCCCAGACAGGTAGCCTTTGTCTTACAAGGCGATGTCCTAACAATCTATCTCTACACCTCCAAGATTTCCTACTGCCCGAGAAGCAGTAGTGGCCTGTGAGGTGTTCTCAGTGTTGGTTTCATGGTTGCTGGTGGCCTGCCTGCCTGCCTGGACAGCTCTCGGCAGTGCCCGAGCTTTAAGGGTGTTTCCAACACCTATGACCAGAAGAGGGCGCTCATGGCATTTAGGACACCAGAGCCCACACCGGTGTGGCCGTTAAGTGGGTCCCACCCCATCTTTCTGCCCCTAAATACAGCTTCCCAGGAGAAGGACATGACTGTTCACACCTGGAAAGCAGCTCCACAGACGCATTGACCTCTGGAGACTCAAGTCTAGGCTTCCCATGAGAACCAGCAGTGGAGCTCCACCCTCTTAAAAAACAACATCCAAACTAATGTGGTCGGGAACTTTAGCCCTACCAGGATGCTTGTTGGAAGAGGATCTTTGGTCATGTGAGGTTGAGGTTGCAGACCTCCTCTTAGAGCTTCACATACAACATCGGCGTGTTAAAGGTTCTGAGAAGTCCCGCAGTCAAACTTCCCAGTGGTCGAAATAACCAGTATTTAAACAACCAGTAGAAATCATCTAGTAGTTACCCAAGCTGTTTTTTTCCCCTAATTTACCAACTATTAATATCCTGAGGGAGGATTACTCTGGGCAACACTATCTGGAAGAGTGGAGTCTGCCTATGGGTTACAATAAGATCCAGATCCCTACAGACCTGGCCGGTGGGGCACCCCCTCCCTCCAGAGGCCTAGCCCCCAACCTCTGGTCATCCTCTCAGCTGCCACTTAGAAGCTGTTCCTTAAACTAAAGGCCTCTTATCTCTTCTGGCTGCCTCTTGGGTCCAGTCCCTCAGGAAAGCATCCCCTTTTCCATCTTCCTCAGAAATTTCTTGTCCTTCATAGTTTCCTGGTGAATTGCCTGGACAATGCATGCTTTTTTGCCTGTGGAGCCAAGAGATTGGGGAAGCCATACTTTAGATGAGGTTCTTCCTTGGACCCTCTCTGCCTAGGTGTATAGGTCACTGACAACCAAATTATGGGGGTTTTCTTCCCATAGGGCATTTGTCATATTTTGGAAGCCCATTTGAGTTTAAAAGCAAACAAAACTCTTTCAGACCCAAAGGAAAGAGTCAGTAGTGGTGGAATCCAGTGTGTCATTGAAGAAGGTAAATGAACCTCCCCAGCAGCCTCAAATCCCAGAATGTGGCCACCACCTTCTCAGAACCTAGTAACTACAAACCACAGGGAAGGAGAGCCTGGAAGCAACAGTAAGGCCATCGGGAGAGCAAAGCCATGTCATGCCATGGAGTTATCTGTCCCCGACTCTGCTCATCTTCCAGACTTCCCATTTCTCTGGGCTGTGGCAACAAGCACTTCAGTTACTAGTAAAGGATACATGGACTGAAGGTAAAGGCAGCACATCCGGGGCAGCCTGCAGGCCACCCTGTTCCAGCTTCACTGAGGGAAGGAGGGCCAGTCTTTCCAAAGGCGGGGAAGCGAAGGGCAAGGGGTACTGCTGCTGCCTCAGAACCGATGGCCGCAGTCTGGCTGCTCCCCAAGGTCGCAGGGCGGACTCTGAGGAGGGATGGCTTTGGAAAGATGAGTCCTGGGGCAGACTGCTGCTCCAGTGACTGCTGGGTCCACACCCCAGTAGCTGGCGGAGAATCTGATTTTCCTGGACTTGGGAAGGTGTGGTCAAAGGGCAGTTTGCTGGGGGACCCTGACAGGGTCTGGAGAACATCCTCAGGGAGACAGGGTACCTAGGAGGATCCAAGGACTTGGCCAGGGATAAGTTTCGCAGTGGGACCCCGGTCAGTGGCTGGCCCTCCTGGGCAAGGTGGCCAAAGGAAAGAGATCTTTACAGGCACCTCTCTCAGGAGGGGAGGGCTCGCTTCTCCCCTCTGGCACAAGCCCCTGGAAGCTTCTGCCCAGCTGAGTCAGGTGGCCTGGGGGATCCAACAGTACCTTTTGTAATACTGAGTCCACAGCTTGGGACACTGCCTCGGTCAACTCTTTCCTCAGAATCTCCAGCAAAGCCCGTGCTCCACACGGAAGGAACCTGGGCTCCTCAGACTCGTATTCCACGTCGGATGCCCTGTGTTTTTCCTCTCCGGAGAGGTCCCCATGGGAGCCCTGGTAGTGGTCACTGCCCACCACCCAGGGCCTAGATCCATAGCCCTTCCTCTGCTTCACACTCAGAGGGCCCTTGTCCGTCTCGGAGCCTCCTGGGTCCTGAGCCGCGTCCCTGGGCTCAGCAGCCTGCAGGATGTGCTTCTGTAAATGTCTTAGCTGTTGCTTCAGCTGATGGAGCTGTTCTCTCACCCGAGGGCCCCCTTTCCTGCTGTCATGGTTCCCAGCAGGGCCTGGCTTCAGGGGGCCTTGCTGCACGGGAAGGCTCTGCTTCCTCTTCCGCTCCCGCGCCCTCTCTGGGCAACATGCGGCCTCCCCGGCTCGGGCACCGTCTGGCAGCAGAGTGTTGGGAGAGAGGCACATGCCTTGGACGATGGTCTCCACTCTGGCCCTCTTTGCCTGGATATTCTCATCCCAGAACCAGTCAGGGTCGGCAAAGCTAGAACTGGGGACTGGGCTCCAGGCAAAGGGGGAGCCTCCGGCCTTCTCTCGGGGGACTGGGCTTCTCTCGCCTTCCATACAGGGCTGTGCCAGGTGGGAGCAAGCCCGGGACAGAGGAGGAAGCAAGCCAGAGTTTGGATCCATCCCCTGGCTCCACGGGCACCTGCTCAGAGGGTTGGTTGCAGCTCCGCAAGGGAATCCCTTCTCCTAAGGTCCTCAGGTGGAGGGGTACCCAGAGTGAGCCAGGGGTTCCTCCTCTGCACTCAGAAGGATGAGAAGCAGCCGTCAAGGATTCAAATTCTGTGGTGCCAGGGCTTACAAACCTGAGCAGACTCTGCAGAACTAAGAGACAGGAAGAAAAGAATAGCGTATGTGACTTTGAGCTGTGCAAACAAATAACCTAGAGATGTTATTAAAATGCAGATTTGGATTCAGCAGGTCTGGGGTGGGACAGAGATTCTGTATCTCTAACCAGCTCCCAGGCGATGCTGTGCTTGCTGGTTGGGATCCTACTTTAAGAAGATTCCTAAGAGAGATCCTTCAGGGAGAAATTCTCTAGCTGGGGCATGACAATAGAATAATAATAATGAATGTAATAGCAGTAGCTAACTGCACAACTGGCATCATGCCAAGAGCTTTACATCCATTACCCAATATAATTCTCATAACAACTCCCTGAGAATGTTGTCATTCTCATTTAAGAGATAAGGAAACAAAACAAGGTTTAACTGATTCAGAGTACTTTCTTAGCATCTACCACCACAGAATCCACACCCCCAACCCCGGCCCTCACCAGCCCCCCCACCCCAGGCACTTGTTAAAAATAACAAATTCAGTAGCCCCAATCAGTCCTGCGAAATCAGAACCCCTTCATACTGGGGCTGAGAACCTGCATTTGAAAACAGCAAACCAGAGTTTGAGAACCAGCTGTTTGACCACTACACTGTCCTGCTCCTGGAAGAATCTGATTACACATTCATTGTTCACATCCAATAACTATTTAGTAAGCACCTCCAAAAAAAAAAAAAAAAAAAAAAAAACACCTCCGAGGCATCGGGCCTTTGTCTGAGCACCTGGAGAGACAGTGGTGAACAAGACCAGCTGAGTCCTGCTCTCATGGAGCTGGCTGTCTACTGGGAAGAGAGAATGAACAAATCTATTTTCAGGTCGTAATACCTGCTATGAATGAAAAGTGCAAAAAGGGACTGGAAATCAGGCTGAGGGTGTGGGAAGAAGGAGGAAGCTATTTCAGGAAAACTTGCCTAAAGCTATTTTTTCCCCCACAAAATACCACCATACTTTAACCAAGAGGCTTCAGATCGCAAGTGTAAGGCACTTGGAGTTTACAAAACGTTTGTACATGCCACCTCCTTGCACCTCTCACCAAGCTGGAGAATCAGTATGATGCTCCCATTTTACAGATGAGGAAAACCGAGGCTCAGTGAGGCTGAGAGTGGCCCCCAGTTACTAAGATACTACGACTCAAATCCTTTGACACAACCACACTTTAGCTGCCTCCCTGGAGAAAGAAAGACCTGTATAAGAGATTGATTTCAGGGTGCTTGGGTGGCACGGTCGGTTAATTGTCTGCCTCTTGGTTTTAGCTCAGATCCTGATCTAAGGGTTGTGAGATTGAGCCCCAAGTCGAGTTATACACTCAGTATGGAGTTCTGCTTGAGATTTTCTCTCCATCCTCTCTCTCTCTCTCTAAAATGAATAAATGCATCTTTAAAAAAAAAGAAAAAGAGACTGACTTCTCTGGCAGGGGGATGCTTCCTTTCCTACAAGAGGTAAATTAACTTCTTTCCTCTACGAGTTTCCACTCTCCTTTGCTTCTCTTGCACAAATGCTGGCAGGAGAGAGTCTGCTTACCCTCTTCCTACTTCCCATCTAAAGCTTACTTGGAGTTCTCTACCTCCAGCAGAGCTTAGCTTTTCAGCAGCCACTGGGTTCTTGTGTGGACGTGGCCACTGCCTCCACCTGGAGCTTCCGAACAACCAGCAGAGACACCCAACACAAGCTCCCCGTGAGCAATGTGCCCCCCAAGTGCCAGGGCAGAGGCAGGGAAGTGGCGGCAGCTGCAGAGCCATCACACAGAAAATGAAAGCAATGTTCATGGGTCAGAATAATTAGAAGGTTTTTGCTTTGAGTAAGATATTTGTTAATTACTAAGATAAAATAGATGCTTTGCCAAATTAATATACACTTAAAAACTTATCACCAAACTTATCCCAACAGTTTGGATGCTTTACCACCTCTTGAAGAGAGACATGTTTCTTAACTTCCTGTGATCATTTGACAAAGATTATATTTTATTTGTATAATATGAAAAAGTTAAAAAAATATGAAGAAGTTATCTTTACATCAACTCTTACCATCTGCTAGGCATATCTGGGTGATTCATTAAGCATGCATTGGCTGGGTTCTAACTAATAACAATCACTGAACTAGCGGAATTGATATTTTAACAATGAGAGACTCACAATAATACAAACTCTACATATTTTCAGTTAGGTACTTTCCAAAACGAAGAGGGGATTGGTTATGGTTATTTTAACTGCTGAGTGAACATCTGCTTAAATTCAACACTTTTATTTTTTATTTGTTTATTTTTTAAAGATTTTATTTATTTATTCATGAGAGGCACACAGAGAGAGACAGAGAGAGAGAGAGGCAGAGACACAGGCAGAGGGAGAAGCAGGCTCCGTGCAGGGAGTTTGATGTGGGACTTGATCCCGGGTTTCTAGGGTCATGCCTTGGGCCGAAGGTGGCTCTAAACTGCTGAGCCACCCGAGCTGCCCAAATTCAACACTTTTAAACCTAAACTCTATAGCTGCCCCTCTGCCTCATGGCTCATACTACCTATCTTGTTTAAGCTGGAAGCTGGGGAGTCTCTTTGACTCCTCCCCGACTCCTCATCCTCAACATTGATTTGGTTACCACGTCTAGTAATTTATGGCAAAAAATTTGCTCCACCATCCCTTTCCCATTACACTTTCTCAATTCGGCGTCTCAACTTTTTATCCAGATAATTCCAGTACTTCATGACTGGTTCTCCTATCCTTTAGCATCTCCTCACACTGGTCCTTTTACATTCATTCATGCATTCATTCATTCACTCAACAACATGCATCAAGTGCTCACAACAGACAAAATCCTCTGCCCATGTGGAGCTAACATTCATGCAAAGGGAGCCAGATGTCATAACACAGTAGGTAAGTATGGAAGGTCATTGTATAGGGTCATGTTGGCCACTGTGAAGACCTTGGCCTTTACTCTGAGATAAATGAGGATCCACCAGAGGTTAGAAGTAATATGACCAGACTCAGTTTTTTGAAAGGATCATTCTTTACTAGATGGAAAATAGACTGGGGATGGGGAACAAGTATCGAAACAGCCTTAGGAGGCTCTAGGCATCTAGGCAGTGACCTAGAGGGTAATAATGTAGATGAGGTGTCTGGGACCAGGATGGTAGCAATGCAAGTGGTAGTTACATCAGTCAGATCCTGGATACATGTTGAATGTGGAGCTCATGCAATTTGCTAACAGATTGGATATGGAGCACAAAGAGAAATAAAGTATCACTGATTATGACTCGAAAGTGTCTGGCCTGAGCTGAGCCACTGGAAGGATGAAATTGCACAAGCTGAGTCAGAAGGATTATAGGGGAGTGGGTTTGGGGAGGAATATCAAGAGCTCAGTTTTTCATGTGTTGAAGTTGAGATAAGTATGAGACATCTAAATGAAGATGTTGAGAAAGCGGTTGGATAAATAAGCCTGGGACTTAGTGAAAAAATCTGGGCTAAAAGTATAAAGTTGGTGGTTATCACTATATAGATGGATGAGCTCACCAAGGAATGAATGTACACAGAGAGGAGGAAGGGGCTAAGGTCCGAGTCTGGGACGTAGCAACAAGAAGAGGCCGGAGTAAGAGGGGAATCAGTCAAGGATGAGAAGAAGTGATCAGCAAGGTGAGAAGAAACCTAGGGGAGTATAGTTCCTGAGAGCCAAGTGAAGACAGTGTTTCTAGAAGCAGGGAGATGTCCAGTCACATAAGGATTGTTAGTAACATAGAGGTGTTCCAGAGCTTGATCAGGGAAATTTTGGTGGAGTGCAGGGAGAAAAAGCCTGGTTGGAGTGGATTTAAGGCAAAGGACAAGAGCAGGAATTGGTGTAACTATGAGAACCCCTTCAAGGAGTTTTGCAAGAGGAGAAATGGGGACAAGTGGCTAGAAGGAGAAATGGGGTCAAGGAGGGTATCTCAAGATAGAAGAAATAACAGCATGGACAGCCCGGGTGGCTTAGTGGTTTAGTGCTGCCATCAGCCCAGGGCCTGATCCTGGAGACCCAGGATGGAGTCCCACGTCAGGTTCCCTGCATGGAACCTGCTTCTTCCTCTGCCTGTGTCTCTGCCTCCCTCTCCCCCTCTGTGTCTCTCATGAATAAATAAATAAAATCTTAAAAAAAAAAAAAGAGGGGATCCCTGGGTGGCTCAGCGGTTTAGCACCTGCATTTGGCCCAGGGCGCGATCCTGGAGTCCCGGGATCGAGTCCCACATCAGGCTCCCGGCATGGAGCCTGCTTCTCCCTCCTCCTGTGTCACTGCCTCTCTCTCTCTATCTATCTCTCTCTATGTCTATCATAAATAAATAAATAAATCTTAAAAAAAGAAAAAAAAGAAGAGAAGAAGAAGAAGAAGAAGAAGAAGAAGAAGAAGAAGAAGAAGAAATAACAGCATATTTGTGGGCAAATGGTGATGTTGTAGAAAGATAGTTTGCTAAAGAAAAAAAAAAAGGAGAGTTTGCTAATGTAGGCCAGAGGGGGAGAATTTCTGGAGCCCATCCTGTCCTTGGGTAGGAAGGTGGGGGTGAAATGTCATACATGGGGAGAGATGGACTTTAGAGAGAAGAACCCTTGGTTCGTCCATGATAGAGGGGGGGAGGCAGTTTATGTGGACAGGAGCTGCCAAGCGGTAGCTGCAGTGATGGAAGCTGGTAGAAATTCCCTTCTTATTGTCTCCATTTTGTCAGCCACACTGGCATCAGCATTAGTTTTCTAAAACACAGGCCTGCTTATGCCCTTGCACGGAATGAGTCTTTGCTAGCTCCCTGTTAAATATAAGTACAGATGTCTCAGCTCCTCTGGAGCCACTGTCCTCAAAACTTGCCTCATTTTAAGGTTGCCACTGAGCTGTCCTGGGCTCTGTTCCCTGAGCACGCCAGACTCCTTCACGACTCTGGGTCTTTGCACTTGCCGTTCCGTCGGCCTGCAAGGCCCTGCTCTGACTTTTCACCTGACAAACCCCTACTCCTTTTCCAAAATCCTACTGAAATGTCACCTCCTCTCCGAAGTGATCACTGTCTCTTCTTTAGACTGTGAGTTCAAAAAAAAAAAATAGACTGTGAGTTCTCTTGTGTCCCCAAGTAGCGCCTGATTGCCAATTGTCACCAAATAGATGTTTGCTGACTCCGTTGCATAAAATGTTTTGTATGCACTTCACAGAGACTGATTCTCATCTCTTCATCAGAGGTACATTATTTCAGATCTTTCTAGCATCTAAGTGGAACAAAATCAATATAGAGTCAGATAGACACCTAGGGCATGGAACCACCGACTTTGCCAAACCTCCCTTGCAGGTTTTGTTTTTTGGGGTTCCATGCAGTCTGTGTGCTCCAGAAGACAGAACTCCCAGGGGAAGAGACGGAGCTCAGTGTGCCTAAGGAAGCAACAATCAGCGGGAATGTCCTGAGGCCAGAAATGAGAAATCCAGCCAGACTCCACTGTGGTTGGATGCCCAGAGACGTTTACGCCCATCTCTGTAGGACAATCACGGAAGGAAAGTCTGCATCAGGCAGCTAAGAAACAGGAAACCTCTGCGCTGGGCCAGCAGGCCACCCAGAGCCGTTTACCTGGGTGTGGCACAGAGCAGCAATGCTTTCTGTTTAAAAATTAACTGGCAGCTTGCATTCACGTTGACAGAATAGCAATTGGCATGACCCTTTAAAAATAGCTTTACTGCTTTTCTTAGATGATGAAAGCCCTAGAAGGTCATTTTACTTCCCAAATAGATAGTTGTATTGAGAGGAAAAGAAAGACACCTATAATGCTGCCTCCTAGGGAAAAAAAATCACAGTTAACATTTTGGTGTTTGTCATTTTTTTTTCCATACTTTTTTCTCTGTGTACAGATAAACTTACATGATTTCTCCTAATTATATAAAATTTTAAAAATTGAATTATAAATAAAGCTAAAGTCCTCTAGCTTCCTTTTCTTTTTCTTTCTTTCTTTCTTTCTTTCTTTCTTTCTTTTTTTTGTCTTTCATGTCAATAATTACCAATCTACAACATTGTAAAAGCTGATGATATTCCGTTGTATGTATATATCATAATTTATTTAATAAAGTCCCTTTCGATTAGACAGGCAGGTTTTTTTTTCTTATGTTGTCACTAGTATAGCAATACTAACAATAGAGCTTGGAGGTAGAGAGCATGGACCAGAGAGTCAGACTGTTTCGATTTAAATCCCTAGAGCCAAAAATCAATCAGTCAACCAACCAATCAATCAATCCCTAGAGCCACTTACTAGTTTTGTGACCTCTCTGTATCTCAACTTTCTCATCAATTACATGGAAAAAGCCAAAACACCTACTGTTACCATAGGGTTGTTTTAAGGATCCAGTTTTCAGAATGGTTCCTGGCATCTAGTAAATTACTGATAAGTGTTAGCTAGTGTTCTTATGAATAATATTGGGATGAAAAGTATTGTCTATATCTCTGGGAACTTACACTATTTTTTGCTTGGAATATATTTCTAGAAGTGGAAATTCTGGGTCAAAGATTAGGCATGTGTGATACTTTTATACTTATTGCTCAACTGCCCTCCAGAATTGTACCAACTGATCGGTGGTAGAGATGAGGGACTGAAAGAGAACTTTCCATGGTTACTCTGTATATTTCTATATTAACTGAATTTTCAGAAGGATATGTACAAATATTGCATTGTTTGTATATATATTTTTAAATAGCCAATTTTCCTTCTTACCAACATATCTATAAAACAACGTGTGTCCCCACAGCCCCTCATCCTCATCAACACTGGCCATTGCCTGTCCTTTAAATCTTTGCTAACATGCTGGGTGAAAATATCACCTTACCCTTTGTGCCTCTGATCCTCAGCAAGCTGGCTCCTTTTTCTCATATTTGGGGAGAAAATACTTATGGATTATATATTACAAAACTTAAACATGTTTATACTATTCGAGTCAACGATTCTATGTCTAAGAAGTAAAATCAAGAAAATGATGCCATACCCACAGATTTATGTCAAAAATGATTATCCCACAATTAAAGAGTAGGCATGGGTTAGATATAAATATGGTATTATCAATGTGATGCATACTATGTAACCATTTTTTAAAAATCACGTTTAGGAAGAGTTTATAGAACATTATTTTATAATAAGTAGGGAAAGAGAAAATCACTTATTAAAAATACAAAGGAAAAAATAAATAAAAAATAAAAATACAAAGGAGAAAAGATGAAAAAGAAATACATTAAAATGTCAGCAATGTTGTTTACAGGTGATAGAACCATGGATAGTTCTTTCTATTTATTCTTTTTGCTTTTCTGTATTTTCCATATTTTCAATGGGTACATTTTCACATTGTAATTTTAAAAAAGCAAACAGTGCCCTTGATAATAAAAAAATTCGCATTTGTGGGGAAGGCTATGCATGTATGGGGACAGGGGATCTATGGGAAATCTCTCTACCTTCTGCTCCATTTGGCTGTGAACCTAAAACTGTTCTAAAAATTAAAGTCTACTAAACAAACAAACAAACAAAGCTTGAATTTTCTCATTGACTCTTTCCTAGATATACATTTCTGGGCACAAGAATAAAAAGCTCCACTAGAGAAGCAAATTTAGCTACAAACTTGAGCACAGAACACAGGGCTCATGAGATAAGTGCAAAGTTATGTAGGATTTTACAGATAGAAAGTGTAAAATGAGAATAAGGTGGAATTTCAAGGGAATAATAGGCCTAAGAAAGAAATTGTGTGCCTGAAGTGTTAGAGGCCGTGGGCATGAGCTGAAAAGACAGCCAAGGTCCATGGAATTTTCAACTGCACAGATCACAGAAGGATGACCCCAGCCCTTCTCCCTGTGAGTCTATGCCCTTGCAAAAAATCTTCCTTGATATGTGTCCAAGGGGACAAAGGGAAAGGAGAGCTCATGGGGTTGGTTGAGGTGAGACCAGCAGCTCACAGGCTGTGTCTCTCCTTCTGTGCGGTGCCCACGTTTAGGGAACAACAAACACCTCTGATACACTCCAGCAGGGCCACCAGAGAACCAATCAGTGAAGCAAGGTGGGCTGTGGGGCATCACATGAAGCCCCAGAGATACATTCTTATTGCTGCCATTGATGCTCGATCCATATTTAGGCAGGACGGCTGGATTCAGTGGGACCAGTCTTGCACCTGCCACCCACAATATGGTTGGACAAATAGGGAGGAAGATGCCTTAGCCTGAAATAGCCTCTCACAAGCAGATGTCACAAGATCTAAGGGTCCACCACAGAGAACCCTTGTTAGTGATCACACGTCATGTACAAATACAGTATTCTTGAGCAGCCTCACATCTAGGTACTTACAAGGCTTAACAAACTTTAGCTGCCAATGTAAACCTGTTCAGGGTGGCACATCTCAAGGTCATACGGCATGTTTATACTTACTAAGATGTTTTCGTATACAGCCTCATCTCTTGCATTGTCTGGGGGCCCCCCTGCATCATCCCTATGTGGCTATAGGTTGGGGATGGATGACCCCAGCCATCTCTGGCCCAACTCTGGGTAGCTCTCCCTGCATTGGCTGGTGGTGGAAATGGGTAGAGGAGGTCAGTTTGACAGCCTAGTCCATAGACATAAATACAACCAAGTCAGAAGCCCTGCTGGTCTGCATCATTGGTGTCTGTGAGGGTGATCTCCTGGGTGTTGGACCTGGGTCAGACTCACTACTAGCTCTTCTGTGATCTTACGTAAGTTAATTTTGCCTCTTTCCCTTCTCAGATTCTTCATCTACAGGAGGGAATTGGGTTGGTAACACTGCTATTTCCCAGGGTTGTAGTGTCTGCTCTCTCCAGCACCAACAATAGGCACTCCTTAATTTGCAATTTCCTTTTCCTCCAGGGTGGGCCTGGGAGGCCCCACAGCCCTGGAACTTTATTTAGGCCTGGAGGGGTTTTAGGGCTCATCTGGTACTGTGCATAGTTTCCAGATTTTTAGATTTCAACCATTAATAAAATGAAAACAAACAAAAAATTGGACCAGCCTGAGTGGTCTTGACATTTTATTTGTAGATAAGAGCCCCCCAAAAATAAATCTGCAAAAGACTACAATCTGCTATCATTTTTATCTCATAAAAGAATCTTAACTACCCAGATTTTTAAAAAGAAAAAAAAGAGAGGGAAGGAGGAAGGGCATAATATTCAAATTTATTTAGATTTGTAAAAAACCTCTTTACATTGTCTTTTCTGAAAACCAATGAAAACATCACAGACCAGTGTTAGGGAACCTTGGATCTTCATGCCCTACCCTTGCTGTATGGATGAGACAACCAAAGCCTGGTGAAGGGACATACCCAAGGTCACAAAGTGGCTGCAGTTTATCATTGCTATCTAGCAAAACTCTTGCGGATGTGAGATCCTTTCATGTGGTCAAGACCCGGACCCTGGGCTGGGAGTTAGGAGGTCTGGCTATTCTACAGCCATTTGCCCTCAAGCCAGTTTCTTCTGCTCTTCTAAAATGGGGATGAAATCATCCCCTCACTGAAGACTGGTGTGAGAACCTGATGAAAGAAGAGTTTTAAAAGTGCTCTGGAGGGGGTCCTGGGTGGTTCAGGGGTTGAGTGTCTACCTTCTGCTCAGCTCTTGGTCCTGGGGTCCTGGGATGGAGTCCCACATTGGGCTCCCTGCAGGGAGCCTGCTTCTCCCTCTGCCTGTGTCTCTGCCTCTCTCTCAGTGTCTCTCATGAATTAATTAATAAAATCTTCAAAAAAAAAGTTTAACAAAAAAATATTAAAAAGTGCTCTGGAGATGTGTATCAGGTACAGAGTGAGGCATTAGGAGCGAAAAGTCCTGCTGTGATTTGCTCGAAAATATTTCAGCCAACAAAACCAGATGAAGCAAATATGGCACCATATTAACCCTGATTAAATCTAGGTGGTGGGGATGGCTATACTAGGTTCTCTACTTTTCTGCATACTTGAAAATTTTTATAATAACTATTCCATCATTTAAAAAGAAAAAAGTGCTCTGGCAAGGTAAATGGAAGAGATGATGTTACTCACAGAGAAGATGCCCTCAGGGAGATCCAAGTGGTGGGCTCTGCGGCCAGGTGGGGCCTACTACCCCAGAAGATGGAGCAGCCCACTCTTCACCAGCCTTGGGCAAGAAGAACCATGGTGAGGAAGTGATTTTGGCTCAGGCAGGCCTGGTGCCTGTGGCTGAGTGAGGGAAGCCTCCTGCCCGCCCCTTCTCAGTGCAAGGCACCGTCTGACAGACCCAGCCCTAAGGCAGCACCGAGGACAGTGGGGGCTGCCTAGCGCAGCCAACCAGTGTGGGGGGCTTATGAATATGCAGATAGAGGCCAGAGCTGGTTGGCTACCCCCCCTGCCATCTCCCACCCCCGCCCCAACTCAGATGCCCAGAAAAGCCAGCTGAGAGAAGACCTTCCAGAAATGCCATCTCTTCTTGCTTAAAAACCCATGAAGTCCCTTAAAAATGTGGGGGACTGAATTACCCGGCTTCTCCCATTATACTGGCCTCCGGGGGAGCTCCTGACCTCTGCTTCCAAATTCCCCAGTGAGGCTGCTCCAAACTGAACATCTTTCTCCCTGTGCCTCAAGCATCTGAGGATACTAAAACCAGCTCAGCACCAAAATATGGGATATCAGCTGTGCAGGAAGGAGTGGCCGCATGGCTTTTCCTTCCAGCAGAGGTCTAAACACTGTTGGGGAGGCTGTTTGCTGGGCCTAAAGCCTCTGTGTCTGGCAGAGCTGGCGAGAACTCACTGGCCAAATCCACCTAACCTCAAACATCACTTGAATTTTGCCATCTTCTCCTCCTTCAGTTTGGGAAGTGGAGTGTATGTTGTGTTATCCAGCAATGAAAATCAGTGAACTACAGCTCAACTCAACATGGGTAAATCCTCAAAACATAATGCTAACTGAAAGAAGTCGCAGAATGATAGAGGCACTGGGATTCCATTTATATTACATTTAAAAATAGGCCCAACAATGTCTAGATTTTCATTGAGTATATTCATTCATCCATTATCTTTAATTACAACTGAATGGAGAGATGGATAGATAAATGGAACCTAGGTATCATGAGTAATATACAAAGTGAATATAGCATATAGTCTCTATATCCAGAGATGGAAACAGGAGTCCAGAAGGAAACAGGCTGTCATCCAGCCATTGATCATTACCTGATCAATAATATTCAAAAAATATAAACAATGATATGAGCGTATAGTTCAGACCATACACATATGAATACTGGGGGATTTCAGGTAAAAGAATGTTGTGTGTATTACCTAAGGTGAGCTGCCCACTCTGTTGTGTTTTTCATTAACTAAGCCATTTACCCTTTCTAGAAACAAAATTTTTTCTTACATAATTTGAGAGTAAATACATCTTTTCTTCACTTTAAAAAATAGGCCAAACAAGTCTATAGTTTAGACACACATGTATAGAAGCTGTAGTGAAAGGGAGGGACTGGGTAATATATAGTTGAGCCCAGCAGTGGTTAACTCTGGGAGTACCTGCAAGAAGGGCCACATAGGGCTTTTCCATTCTAAGCTGGATGGTGGATATGAGTATTCCTTTTACTGTTTTTCTTTAAATCATACAGATATATTTATATACCCTTTAGAATATATATATATATACATATACATATTTAAAGATTTTATTTATTTACTTGAGAGAGAGCAAGAGAAAGAGCACAGAGGGAGAGGGAGAAGCAGACTCCCCGCTGAGCAGGGAGCCTAACCCAGGGGCTCCATCCCAGGACCCTGAGGTCATGACCTAAGCCAGAGGCAGATGCTTAATGGACTGAGCCACCCAGGCACCCTTGAGTATATATTTTATAACAAAAAATTTTTTAAAATTCCTTTTTGATGGGGCACCGGAGTGGCTCAGTCTGTTAAGTATCTGCCTTCAGCTTGGGTCATGATCCTGGGGGCCCCATGTCTGGGTCCCTACTCAGCAGAGAGTCTGCTTCTTCCTCCGCCCCTCCCCCCACTTGTGCACTCTCTCTCAAATAAATAAATAAGTAAAAAAAATTAATAAAATCTTTAAAATAAAATTCCCTTTTGAAGTTAAAAATAAGACATATGATACCATAATCACACTACTGGGTATTTATCCAAAGAATACAAAAACACGAATTAAAAAAAAATACATGCACCCTATGTTCATTGCAGCATTATTTACAGTGGCCAAATTATGGAAGCAGCCCAAGTGTCACTGATAGATGAATGAATAAAGAAGATGTCCTATACGGATGCCTGGGTGGCTCAGTGGTTGAGCGTCTGTCTTTGGCTCAGGGCGTGATCCTGGGTCCTGGGATCGAGTCCCACACTGGGCTCCCTGCGAGGAGCCTGCTTCTCCCTCTGCCTGTGTCTCTGCCTCTCTCTGTGTGTGTCTTGTGAATAAATAAATAAAAATCTTAAAAGGATGTCGTATAGATAGATATAGCTACACACACTGGAATATTACTCAGCCATAAAAAAGATCGAAATCTTGCCATTTGCAACAATATGGGTGGAGCTAGAGAATATAATGCTAAGTAAAATAAGCCAAAGAAAGATAAATACTATATGATTTCACTCATATGTGGAATGGAAGAAATAAAACAAAGGGGGGAAAGTGACAAATCAAAAAACAGACTCTTAGCTATAGAGAACACACTGTGGTTACCTGAGGGGAGGTGGGGGCCTGGGTGAAATAAGGTGAAGGGGATTAAGGAGTGTACTTATCTTGATGAGCCCTGAGTAATATATGGAATTGTTGAATCACTGTATTGTACCTGAAACTAATATAACACTGAAATGTTAGCTATATTGGAATTGAATTTTTAAAATGTGAAATAAATAAATTCCCTTTAGAGCCATAAACACAAATTTACCAACTGTTATTCATAACCTCTGTCCTAATAGATGACACTGTGTCCTAGGAGGCTGTAAATACAGAAGAGGGTAAGAGAGAGCTCATTGGGTTGCACCTTGGACTCCATGGAAGCTCATTAGGAGTCTCAAGGAAGTCAATCTCAACCTTTATCCTCTGAAAGAGACTTTGCATGCTACTGTGCATGTGTGTGTATCTAAAATCATAATATCTAAGATTAATTTGGTTAATCTAAGCTCATGGAAACTCCAAAAGGAATGCTTTGCCACATGATCCAGGCCTGAGCTTCTAAACTTTAGATAAGAATCCCTAAAATTAAGGCATCTGGGGGGTTCAGTCAGTGTCTCCAGCTCAGGTGCTGATCCCTGGTCATGGGATCAAGCCCTGACATCAGGTTCCCTGCAGGGAGCCTGCTTCTCCCTCTCCCTCTGCCCCTCCCCCCACTCATGCTCTCTCTCACTCTCGCTCTCAAATATATAAAATCTTTTTAAAAAAAGAATCTCTAAAATTAATTTCTTAAAGCAGAAAAAATTAAGTGGCTGTGTAAGAAATATTAACAGTAAGCCTTTCAAGGGATTCCTGTTTGGGGGCTCTTTAGCTGCATCTAGCAGCCTTGTAAGTACAATGGTCTTTAGTCATCCCACTTGTATTTATTGAGTACTTATGGAGTACCAGGCACTGTGTTCTGTGCAGGTGTTCAGGGAAATAGAGTAATCATCTCTTTCCTCCTGCTCTGCCCAGGAGAGAAGACAGACAAGCAAAAAGGACATTAAAATGCAAAGAAGAGACACAGGTGCAATGCTTTGGAAGCACAGAACAGGTCTTTGTTAACTCTGACAGAGGGCATTAGGAAGGGGTTCAAAAGAGACTTGAAGAATGATTAGGAGTCCCTAGGCAAAAAAAAAAAAAAAAGGAGTCCCTAGGCAACTAGGAGGTGGGATGGGCCCACCAAAGATGGGAAGGAGTGAAATAGCCCTCAGGGGCCACTGCCAATAGTGTGGTAGGACTAAAACTCAGCACCTGTGAAAATCAAGGGGTGGATCACAACAGAGCCCAAGGCCACATTATCAGGTGCCTGTTCACACTGAGGAGTTTGGACTTCATCCTACTGATAGGAAGAAGCAATTGAAAATTTTCAAGCATGAGAGTGACAGGATTAGATCTGTGTTTCAATTCTTTTTTTTTTTAAGATTTTATTTATTTATTCATGAGAGACAGAGAGAGAGAGAGAGAGAGAGAGGCAGAGACACAAGCAGAGGGAGAAGCAGGCTCCATGCAGGGAGCCCGACGTGGGACTCGATCTCGGGTCTCCAGGATAAGGCCCTGGGCTGAAGGCAGCACCAAACCGCTGAGTCACCAGGGCTGCCCTAGATCTGTGTTTCAAAGGATCTTTGACACAGATATGGAGGATGGTTGGAGACAGTGATCGTGGAGGCCCAGGTTTCTTTAGAACTATTTAAAAATAGTCCAGGTGATGGAACTAGATGGTATCATGCTAAGTGAAATACGTCAATCAGAGAAAGACAGTTATCATATGATCTCACTCACATGTGGAATTTAAGAAACAAAACAGGGGAAAAGAGGAAAAAAATAAAACAAAACAGGGGAAAAGAGGGAAAAAATAAAACAAAACAGGGGAAAAGAGGAAAAAAATAAACAAAACAGGGGAAAAGAGGAAAAAAATAAAACAAGATGAAATTAGGGGAGGGAGACAACCATAAGAGACTCTTAATCATAGGAAACAAACAGGGTTGCTGGAGGGTCAGGGGTGAGGAGATGGGGTAACTGGGTGATGGGCATTAAGGCATGCTAAGTGAAATACGTCAATCAGAGAAAGACAGTTATCATATGATCTCACTCACATGTGGAATTTAAGAAACAAAACAGGGGAAAAGAGGAAAAAATAAAACAAAACGGGAAAAGAGGAAAAAAATAAAACAAGATGAAATTAGGGGAGGGAGACAACCATAAGAGACTCTTAATCATAGGAAACAAACTGGGGGTTGCTGGAGGGTCCGGGTGAGGAGATGGGGTAACTGGGTGATGGGCATTAAGGCATGCTAAGTGAAATACGTCAATCAGAGAAAGAGTTATCATATGATCTCACTCACATGTGGAATTTAAGAAACAAAACAGGGGAAAAGAGGAAAAAAAATAAAACAGGGGAAAGGAGGAAAAAAATAAAACAAGATGAAATTAGGGGAGGGAGACAACCATAAGAGACTCTTAATCATAGGAAACAAACTGAGGGTTGCTGGAGGGTCAGGGGGTGAGGAGATGGGGTAACTGGGTGATGGGCATTAAGGAGGGCACATGATGTAATGAGCACTGGGTGCTATATAAGATTGATGAATCACCGACCTCTACCTCTGAAACCAATAATACGCTATATGTTAATTAACTGAATTTAAATAAAATTTTAAAAGTAGTCCAGGTGAAGGATGCTAAATATGTGATGGGGGCAGCAGCTGGGCAAGAAAGTTTTCTCCATTTCTAGTTAGGGCTTCTGCCCCTCCCTCCAGAATTCCAATGGAAGTGCTTTCAGAGTTTGGATGAGTGAAGGCACCATAAAGGTGCCTGAGGACCAGGCAAGATGATGATGACTCAGCTGAAGAAAACAATATAAGCAGGCACCAGTGGCTCATTCATTCATTCATTCATTCATTCATTCTCAATTCCACCAAAGTTTATAGAAAGCCTTTTCTATTAGGAAGGTGAGCTATAGGGACAGCTGGCTCAGTTGGTAGTGTTTGCAACTCTCAATCTTGGGGTTGTGAGTTCCAGTCCCACCTTGGGCATAGTGATTACTTAAAATCTTAAGGGATGCCTTCGTGGCTCAGCGGTTGAGCATCTGTCTTTGGCTTCAGGGCGTGATCCTGGCCTGGGATCCTGGAATCCAATCCCACGTCAGGCTCCCTGCGTGGAGCCTGCTTCTCCCTCTGCCTGTGTATGTGTGTGTGTGTGTGTGTGTGTGATGAATAAATAAAATCTTTAAAAAATAATAATAAAATCTTAAAGAAAAGGAAGGTGAGCTATAAAGGTGAATGTTCAGGGTCCTGGCCATTTAAGGGGAGGGAAAACTAAAAGCGGGGAGTGGAAGCTATGTGTTTGCACTTGGAAGGCAGAATGGTTGTTACACACCTACTTGCCTATGCCAGTTTCTGTTCCAAATGCTGTGAATATAGCAGTGAACAAGACAGACAAGGTCCCTAATTTAGTGGTTTATATTCTAGGGATATAGGGTGACTAATAAACCACCTCCAAAATGCACAGGATGTATGGGGAACATTTAGCTTGGCTGGACCGAGTGCGAGTAGGACTAGAGAAGATCAGAAGTAAGGCTGCTCGGTGATCCTCTGGTAGAAGGGCAATGGGAACCCTTCAGAGGTTCCTTTGGGCTGTTTCTTTGTTCTGGGGTTAGGGAGGCAGGGAAGTGACTCTCGCTTTTTAATTATATTTAAGGAACCTGAGGCTCAGGGAAGCAACGTCACTAGCCCAAGGCCACCCAAGTACAAGATCGGGCAGGCGTGTCTGGCAAGGCCCGGGGTTCAAAACTCCTGCCCGCTTCCCGCGCTTTTCCGGCCATGCAGAGGTAGAAAGGCGCGGGGTCCCGGGGTCCTCGGAGAGACTGGCGCCAAGCTCAGAGCCGACTCCGCGGAGAGGCCCGGGAGGGCGGCCCGGTCTCCGGGGGGTCGCTGGCACCCCCGGGAGGAGCGGCCCAGGCCGCCAGGCAGCGCAGCGGACTCCGAGAGCGCGCCGGGGCGCGGGGCTTCCGGGCGCAGACCCGCGAGCCGAGGCTGGGGCCGCGTGGTGCTGCCCCTCGCCCCCCCCACGCCCGCCCGCCAGTGGTTCGCTCCGAACACCCCTCCCCGCGCGGCGGGTACCGCGGCCCGCCCCGCTTCCGGTCGCTGCCGGGCCTTATATCCGGTGTCCGCCCGCCCTCGGCTCCGCCGCCGCCGCGATGCTGTCCCGGACCCGCTGCGTGTCCCGGGCGTTCAGCCGTTCGCTCTCTGCCTTCCAGAAGGTACGGCCCGGGCGGGCCGGGGCACCGGCGGGTGAGAACCCCGCCGGCGGGCAGCGGGGCGGCCTGGGGAGCAGGGGCGCGGCGCGCCGGTCGAGCCGGCACCAAGGGCACCGGGACGCGGAGGCCGCGCGCTGGGCGGCCCGGGGGCGCCTTCCCGAGGCAGCCGGCGCCCCGTCCCCTGCGGCGCCCCGCCGTCCGCGCCGGGGCGGAGGAGCAGCCCAGAGCCGCGCCGGTCCGGACGCGGGACTCCGAGTTGGGAGGAGGCGCGGCGGAGTCCCGGGGCTGCATCCAGGGCCCGCCCTCTCCCTCCGGTAGTCAGCGGGTGCCAGCGCTGTGGGAAGTTGGGAGAGCTGGCGGGTTCGGGGTGCCGGCTGGGAAGGAGCGCCCCCCGGCTGTCGCGCTTGCCCTCTGGAGGCACGGGATTCACCTGTCACTGGCACCTGGACAGCTTCGAGGCTGTACTTAGAAAGCGGTTTCTTCCCTCCTTTCATCGCGGGTGACGTCGATAATGTCTTCTTTCTCAACAGGGGAACTGCCCTCTAGGGAGACGTTCCCTGCCTGGTAAGTTGTGCCCTTGCCTGCCGTCAGCTACCATGCTCCCCTGGGCAGAGCGGTGCGTGAGGAAGCCGCGGTGCCGAGGTTTCTCCACACGCCGTGGACTGAAACAAAGTGCTATTTAATAACAGCTAGCCACTTATTCGTTTGGCCACGGAGTCAACTGAATTTCTACTGCCTGTCAGGCACTGTGCCAGGCACTCCCCGGGGATGCAGCAGTTACCAGTTCTTCCCCTCCTGGAGCTTTACGGTCTGGGCGGGGGGGGGGGGGGGGGGGACACAAAGTATAAATGGCTAAGCAAGTGAGGGATCATGAATTTTGGTTAAGTGCTGAGGTGGAAACAGATGAAGGTGGAGGAAAGGGCCCTCTTTAGTAGGAGCAGTTAAAGCTGCAGCCCCCGGGGGATGTACATAGGGCGAGTTCAGTGTAGAGCAGGAAAAGGGGAATAGCTCGGACAGAGTCCCTGCAGAAGGGAAGAGCTTGGCAATGTTTTGGAACTGGGGGGGTGGGGGGGGGAAGTGACCTAACCAGAGAATTTTGGTTAAAGGAAGAAATGGCACGCGACAGAAGATGGTGTAGAGGCAAGTGGAAGGAATTTAGATTTCATCCCAATAATTTTTTTAAACATCCGGCATAAATATTTGTTGGATGAGTTTTCTGCGTGCCAAGCATGGTTCTGGGTGCTTTTTGTGCATTTTGCAATTAATCATCAAGAGACAACAAGGGGAGTATTCTCTCTGTTTTACGAACACCTGATCCAAGGGTAAGTGCCTTGGCCAAGGTCATTCAGCCACCTATTGGTCAAGCCATGTGTACCTGACTCCTCAGCCTAAACTCTTAACCCACCGTGATGTCATTTACTCGTGCTCAGCAGATCGTTTGAGTTCTTAGTACGTGCCAGGCCCTGCGCTGGGTGACGGGGGTACAGATGGTCTCTACCCTCACGGATCTTATGGGCTAGCTGGAGAGACAGCAAATACACATTTATGCACACAGAAGGACACATTTACCTTGTGAGGATTATGAGCGAGAAGTGCAGGGTGTAATGAAAGGGTGGGATATAGCCCAGCTTGGGAAGGGTGGAGAGTGTGGTGAGAATATCAGTGAAAGACTTCCCTGAAAAAGTGACATTTAAGTCAAGTCTCTAAGAATATGTCGCAGTCGGCGAAGAGAACAATATTCCAAGCAAAGGGAATTGCTTGTACAAAGGTTGTCAGGCAGGAAGGGACTTGACTGGTCATAGAAATGGAAAGGAAGCCTGTCTGGCTAGAAAGATAGGGAGGGCTGGACAGTACAGGAATGGGTAAAGTTTTTGGACTTTATTCTGAGAGTCATGAGATCATAGGCACCTAGCAGGGTGTAGGCTCGTAGTGGACTCTCAATAATAAATATTCTTTTAAACTAGGAATCCTAAAAGTAAACGATTTCTCCACTTATAGACTGGCAGGACAAAGGAAAGAACCTTGTACTTGGGGTTTGCATTGGGGCTCAGGACTTCACCTTGGGCTAGTCCCTGAAACCTCCAGAAGCCCTGCTTATATATAAAGTGGGAATAATAGCAGATGGTCGTTCTACTTTAGGGAGTTGTGAGACATGAAAATCAAAATGAGGTCATTATGTGAAAGTTTTTTATAAACCCAAAAGCACTATACAAATGAGACTTGCTGCAGGATGAACTCTAATTTGGACTCAGGGTTCCACAACTCCGTATGGGCTGCTGGCAGTTCTAGCTCAAAGATACATTATACTTGGGATTTCTACTGCAGAGGCATTGACGGCTGGACACGGACGTGATTTACTTGACTCCGAGAAACACTGGAGATTTTGGGGAGGAGGGAGCACAAGGGAGAGCTCTTTCTCCTCTGGTGCTTCCTGAACCATGGTTAAACCCATGGTTTAAAAAGAGTTGTTAATCTGAAAAAAATAAGACCTCTGGAAAAATATGTCCATGGGAGGCGACAGCTGTTAGTAGCTGTAATTAGTTGTCATTTGGGGAAATGCAGTTTTCTGTGATAAGGACATTTGGTGGGCTGAAAGAGTCTCCCACCTTGCTGAGTTTGACCAGAGGGGAAGACCTCAGAGAGATCATGGGAAGGAGGTAAACTGAAAGATTTGCTCCTGGTAGCCCAGTCTTTGCTACTAAGGTTTATGTAGTAAGACTTCCAGCTCAGTGCATTTTAGGTAACCAGGGAAACAAATCCAGACTAAACATGCCCACTGCTTCTCACATTAGGCTCTGTGTAGTCACAGGATAAGCCATCATGGGTCTTTCTGAAGCTTCAATTATATTTGAACACTTGAGGGAGTAGGGAGGTTTTATTATGAAAACATATAGGGATAATGACAGTTTATGAATTTTAAGGTAAATAAGATTATAAAAGTACTTCAGGCCTTGCCCTTAGCATTCTCCCCTTTCTTCAAACACAAACCCACTCTCCCCGCCCCACATACTTGTTGCTCTGGGCCATTGAGAAGCAGGACTCTGCATGATAAAGATTATATTGTTGCCTATGTTTGATCTTGCTCTTTGTCAGAGTTAGGGGGTGAACAGACTTCTTTTCCAATCCCAGCAGGTATCCTGTATAAGAGTTATTGGTTAAGAGTTGTTTTGTTTCTTACAGGGGTCTCTTTATGTCAGGGACCAGGTTACCCTGACAGCAGGAAGATTGTGTAAGTATTTCTGGGGAGCACAGATGTGTGGCCATGGGGTATTTAAGACACCGGTTCTAAATTTGACCATCTGCTTTCTTCACTGGCTTCCAGGCCTTGATAATCAAGGTGCTTATTTTAGTCTTTAGATCTGACCTTGATGTTGGTTTATGATGTGTGATGTACCTTAAGCTTCAGCCCCATGTCAGGTGCTGGCCCTGGAGTGTGCTTGTCCTCAGATGTTTAGATTGTAATGAAAGTGAGGTTGGAACCCTCTCTTTATGGGAAAAGATAGAAGGTTACTCATAAGTATTCTGGTTGATGGGCAGCCCTGGTGGCTCAGCGGTTTAACGCCGCCTTCAGCCCAGGGTGTGATCCTGGGGACCCGGAAATGAGTCCCATGTCGGGCTCCCTGCGTGGAGCCTGCTTCTCCCTCTGCCTGTGTCTCTGCCCCCACCCTCTCTCATGAATAAATAAATAATAAAATCTTAAAAAAAAAATAAAGTATTCTGGTTGGATACAAGTGCAGCCAAAAGAAGTTAACATTTATTGTGGAGATTTATTTATTTTTTTAAAAGATTTTATTTATTTATTCATGAGAGACACAGAACGAGAGAGAGAGAGAGAGAGAGAGAGAGAGAAAGAGAGAGAGAGGCAGAGACACAGGCAGAGGGAGAAGCAGGCTTCATGAAGGGAGCCTGACCTAGGACCGGGTCTCCAGGATCAGGCCCTAGGCCGAAGGCAGTGCTAAACCACTGAGCCACCCAGGCTGCCCTATTGTGGAGATTTAGAGCATTCTCTTGGTAGCATAGTTATTTCAGAAATAGTAAAAGCAAAAGATGAGTCAGTTGAGTCCTGGGACTTCGACTACTTCAGAATGCTACTATTGCATAAGACAGTTTGGAGAAAGGCCACTCGTGTGTTCCAGATTAATTTCTGCTTATGAGTATTGCTTAATGCTGCTTTGCATTCCAAGTGTTTTCAGAGTAATGGTAAGAGGATGCTCTCTAGTTATCTGTTAAACCACTGTCCAGCTATGTTTTGGCTAGGGAGCCTCTTCAAAATGAAGGATCACCGATTAGTTCCTTCATTGTGCATCACAATGGGATTTTTTCAATTGAGAAAATGATGTACTTAGTACTAGAAGTATGAATTTCTGTGTTATATTTGGAGGGCAGTTAGCATTCATGAAGTCTTTGAACTGTGATTTTATTTATTCATGAGAGACAGAGAGAGGCAGAGACACAGGGAGAGAGAGAAGCAGGCTCCTCACAGGGGGCTGATACGGGACTTATTCCCAGGACCGGGATCACACCCGGGGCCGAAGGCAGACTTTCAACCGCTGAACCACTCAGGCATCCCTGAACTGTGTATGTTTTTTGATGAAACAGTTCCATTTCTAATAATCTATGCTGAAGAATTCCTGGTATACCCAGATTTCTCTCAAAATGGCCAAACAACAGGGAATTGGTTAAGATGTGTCCTGTTAACATGTTCATGCTATGATAAGTGGGGAAAACACAGGTTATAAAAGGATTCTGTTTTTTACTGTACAGAATATTTTTTTGCTGTTTCCAAATACTATACAGTGGACATCTAATACTTTTGTAAATTAGAAGTTAGACTGATTCAAAATGTGCTACTCATCTGCAAATTTTTTTTAAAGATTTTATTTATTTTTATTTTTTTAAGATTTTATTTATTCATAATAGAGAGGCAGAGACACAGGCAGAGGGAGAAGCAGGCTCCATGCCGGGAGCCCGACGTGGGACTTGATCCCAGGACTCCAGGATCACACCCTGGGCCAAAGGCAGGCGCTAAACCGCCGAGCCACCCAGGGATCCCTAAAGATTTTATTTATGAGAGGGAGTGTGGGTGTTTGTGCGAGCAGGCAGAGGGGCAGAGGGAGAAGCAGAAGCAGACTTCTGCTGAGCAGGGAGGCCCTGCGGCTGGCTTGATCCCAGGACCCAGAGATCATGACCTGAGCTGAAGGCAGATTCTTAACTGTGTAACCGACTCAACCACCCTGGCGTGCCCACCCCCACCCCACCTGCAATTTAAATGGAAAGTGGAACAACCACAAGTTTTGAGGCAATAAATACAAAAAGTATTTAAAAGTAAATTGTTAAAAATTTTATCAGAGAGCGAGCAAGGGGGGGAAAGGCAAAAAGGGAGAGTGAGAGGGACAGGCAGATTCCCTGCTGAGCACAGAGCCTGACATAGGGCTGAGGATATGGGGCTGACTCAGGGCCTGATCCCAGGACCCTGAGATCATGACCTGAGTCAAAGTCAGACGCTTAACTGACGCACCCAGGAGCCCCAGTAAATTATTTTTTAAAAAACACTTTAAGGAGTGAGATCACCCTAATCTAATAACTATTTTTGTGTTGTCTTTTGTCTGTTTTCTGTGAATAAAGTACTCACTTCATTTTAAAAAACCTTTTATCATTAAAACATTTCAATTTTTTGTGATTCAACAGTAAAAAGACTTTACCCTTGTCCTACAGTGCCCCCAAGTTCCGCTCCAGGTTCTTGAGTGTCCCACAAGGCAGTCTCTGGGGATTACAAACTACCATGAGTTCTTGTCCATGAACACTTAACACGTGGTCATAAACTTTATGCAGTCACTTTGTTCTCTGTTTTTTATGTACATTTCCCCCTTGATTTTAGGTTTATTTATTTTTTTTTTTTTTGAATTTTTATTTATTTACGATAGGCACACAGTGAGAGAGAGAGAGGCAGAGACACAGGCAGAGGGAGAAGCAGGCTCCACGCACCGGGAGCCCGACGTGGGATTCGATCCCGGGTCTCCAGGATCGCGCCCTGGGCCAAAGGCAGGCGCCAAACCGCTGCGCCACCCAGGGATCCCTCCCCCTTGATTTTAAATAAATCTTAGTTATTTTGACATTACAAAAGTGAAAATATCAAATGGCAACTTAAATCTGTTTTACTTCTGTATTATAAAGGTGCTTGTTGTAGAATATTGAGAATGCTGAAGTGTAGAAAGTGAAAGTCCCCATCAGTCCAGATCACTCTCCCAAAATGTGTATGTATATATTAGATAACCATAGGTACTGTATATATCTGCATCTCCCACTCTCCAGAGTTAACCACTATTAATGGTTTGCACATACAACGTAGTATCCTTCTCTAGTTTATTTGAAGTTAGTGTCGTATCAGAAAATCCCTTGGTCTCTTGAATGAGTGCAGAATGAACCAATGTGCTGCCTGCTGGCAAGAGAGCTAACTAGGAGAGATCATAGGAGTGTTTTGGTGGTTCTGCTCCCTTCCCACCCCTGGCCTATAACACCTTGTTTTAATTCCGAGTTAATTGTCTCATCTTGCTGCCTTATCTCAGTCTGTAATCCCGCAGACAGAAATTTCATTGTTTGTGGCACAATGGCAGGTACTCTGAGGGCACACAATTTATTGTACTTAGATTTGGTCAAGAAAAAAAACCTAATGGGGAAGCTAATTCCTTTTGGTGGGTGTGCAAAGGACCAAGATGCTTATCTTTTTCTTCACTGAACCCAGTGAAAAATCTCTATTTTGCGCAAGCTGGCATTTCACTGCTGGCATTTCACTGAGGGTTATGGACTCACCCAAGGAGTTTACTTCCTTGGGTACCCAAGTCATCCAGGATCTGCTGTAGACCTGCTGAGTCAGAATCCCTGGGGTTGGGGCCTGGACATGTAGGCTTTGAAAAAGGTTCCCTAGATAACACTCACAGGCACCCCTGGCTGAGAATCACTGATTTTTAAGGGAAAGTGGTCCATGGTCCCTTGTCTAGACTACAATGTGAGTGGTTCACTTGCTAAAGGAGTTTACTTTTTTATGTTTTTTTTCTGTAGTATTAACAACAGTAGTGTCTTCAGTGTTCGCTTCTTCAGAACTACAGCTGTGTGCAGTAAGTACCTGCCTTCAGTTCCCTACCTTCTTGGGAATGGCATTTTAATGGGAAGAGCAACAATGAACAGAGTTTAATTAAAAAGGAGAAATATGGACTACATTTGAATTTTTTTTTCTTCTTTTCCTAGAGGATGATGTGATTACAGTCAAAACCCCAGCATTTGCAGAATCTGTCACAGAGGGAGATGTCAGGTGGGAGAAAGGTAAGATTTTTAGGCTCTACTCCTTCTTAAGTTTAAATATTTAATAAAATTGTCATTGCCGACTCCCCCAACCCCCACCCCAGTAATTGGGTTCCTCCCTTTTCTTTACATGCAGTGTAATTTTTCCTGACACTATAGGAAAGGGGGCTTGTAACACACCAATCAAAAGGGATTTTGTGGCTACTGGAGACATCCCCCCTTAACAGGTAGCCTTTGACTATCTTTTCAGCTGTTGGAGATACTGTTGCAGAAGATGAAGTGGTTTGTGAGATTGAAACTGACAAGGTAGGCTTGTCCTATGTTAGTGTAATTTTTCATGGTTTCCTCTTGGTTTAACCTAATTTTTTTTTAAATGGACTTGTGAACTGTTTAAAGATAATTTTTAACTTGCTCTAACCTCAATTGTAAAAGTGTTGGAATAGCTTATTAAAAAAAAACTTAAAAGTTTTAATTTTGGATTGTTCGCGGTATATGTATTATGTACTTTAGCAGAGTTTTGTAGCATGTGTGTGTGCACGTGCATGAACTGTTTTGGTTTTGTGTATCACTTGGAAACACATTAACTGAACATTGTTTCTGAAAAAGGACAAAGGGTGAATCTTCACAATAGCATTAACTTTTCGTTACTCTGAAAGTGTGGCTTTGGTGTTTCTATAAGCAGAGTCTAATATCTGTTGTGACTCATTTGAGATTCTAGACAATTTTCTAATACTGAGTAAAAATTTGGACTCTTTTACAATCTGTCCTTGTTTTCTAGACATCTGTGCAGGTTCCATCACCAGCAAATGGCGTGATTGAAGCTCTTTTGGTACCTGATGGGGGAAAAGTAGAAGGAGGCACTCCTCTTTTCACACTCAGGAAAACTGGCGGTAAAGAAGTTCTCCTGGTTGTCAAGGTCTCCAGTGTTCCCCCTTGGAATTGGGGCTGAGCATAATGTACTAATACCTTGATACCTCAGAGGTTATTTGGCATTCCAGCTCCTGTTAGTTGAGAGACTAAGACAGGTGATATTTACATAGAGGGTAGTTTAAATGCCAAGTTCTAGAAGAAAAGGGTATTTAAAAAGAAAAAAAGTATAATTTTCTTTCCATGTATGTTTCTTATGCTAGACCTTTGTTTTTTATTTTTTTAAAGATTTTATTTATTCAAGAGAGAGGCAGAGACATAGACAGAGGGGGAAGCAGGCTTTTCGCAGAGTGCCCAGTGCATGACTTGATCCCTGGACCTGGGATCACGCCCTGAGCTGAAGGCAGCTGATCAGTCTCTGAGCCACCCAGGTGTCCCATGCTAGCCCTTTTTTAAAGATATAATAGAATGAAGAAGAGTCTAAGATAGTGATTTTTTTTTTCCTTCCCCTCCCCATCCCTAGCATCAGAATCCCATCGGGGTTTAAAAACAGACAAATGCAGGGCACCTGGGTGGCTCAGTTGGTTAAGTGACCAACTCTTGATTTCCACTTAGGTCATGATCTCAGGGTCCTGAGATTGAGCTTTACCCTGGGTGTGGAGCCTTCTTAAGATAGTGTGTCTGTGTGTCTCAAAAGAAAAAAAAAAGGGGGGGCAGCCTGGGTGGCTCAGCGGTGGTCTTTTTATTTATTTTTTATTATTTTAGTTTAGTTTTTAGTTTAGTTTAGTTTAGTTTTTGGCTCAGCGGTTTAGTGTCGCCTTCAGTCCAGGGCGTGATCTTGGAGACCCAGGATGAGTCCCACGTCGGGCTTCATGCATGGAGCCTACTCCTCCCTCTGTCTGCATCTCTGCCTCTCTCTCTGTGTCTCTCATGAACAAATAAATAAAATCTTAAAAAACAAAAAAATTTATGGGGCACCTTGGCTCAGCTGAGGGTCTGCCTTTGGCTCAGGTCATAATCATAGGGTCCTGGAATTAGCCCCTTGTCAGGCTCCCTGTTGAGTGGGGAGCCTGCTTCTCTCCTCCCTTTGCCTGCTGCTCCCCCTGCTTGTGTGTGCACTCCCTGTCAAATAAATAAATCATAAAATAGATGTAGAACACAAATGCCTAGACCCCATGGTCCAGGGATATATTAAATCTGAGGTTTTCAGATCCTGGTTATCCTAGTTTGTTTTGTTTTAATGCTCTCCAACTGATTTTGATACACAGCAAGGGCTTAGAACCACTATTCTAAAGTAAGCAATATTTCATGGTGTCTATTCTGGAGAAGTCAGCATGGTTTTTACACATCTATTCTCTCCTAACATTTTTAGGGAATGTTGCTCTTTCTCTAGGGAAGAAGTGAGAAATAGGAAATGAATTTGTATGGCACTTTACAGTTAATATGAGAGATTAGATAAGACAATATTTTTCTGATTCTTAGTTAAATTCTGTAACTACTAAAGTCTGTTTCTTTTTCATTATCCTAAAATAGTTAAGGAGAGAGATAGTAGATTGCATCATTGAGATTGATCAGAGCACCAGAAGCCCAGAATGAAAATAATGTGCAGTAGAAGGGAATAAGATCAATTCTTCCATCTTCTGATCATTCCTTAAAAAGAATTTTTTCTTTTTCTTTTTATTTTTTTTTAAGATTTATTTATTCATGAGAGAAACAGACTGAGAGAGGCACAGGCAGAAGGAGAAGCAGGCTTCTTGCCTGAGCTGAAGGCAGGCGCCCCCAAAAAGAATATTATTCTGATTTAAATATGAAACCAGATATGTACAGATGGATAAAATCAAAATGAATATCTAATTTAAAGTTGTGGTTTATGAGCATTATGCTAGATGAAATGCTTTGAACTATGAGATTTTGATTATTTAAACTTTTATTTTTTATTTATTTATGATAGTCACACAGAGAGAGAGAGAGAGAGAGAGAGAGGCAGAGACACAGGCAGAGGGAGAAGCAGGCTCCATGCACCGGGAGCCCGATGTGGGATTCGATCCCGGGTCTCCAGGATCGCGCCCTGGGCCAAAGGCAGGCGCCAAACCACTGCGCCACCCAGGGATCCCTAAACTTTTATTTTTTTAATAGTTAAGAGAATTCTTCCATATGTGTTCTTAAAATAGAAGATGAGGCTGTCAGTACTCCTATTATTAGAAATGTGTTACTTCTGTGTATGTGTATCAACATCCTCCATTGGGTTTCTTTTACTTGGTAGTTTACATTGCCATGGGCTTAGTAGGTGCTTTGAAAGTACTTTCTAAATTTGATCATCAGTCTATATTTGTGAAATCAGGAAGGCAACTGAATTAAGTCAGTTATGTAATGTAGGACATATAGGAGCCCTGGGGAACGGAAGGATGGTGCCTTATATTAATGTGCGCATATCATAGTGCCTTGTATATACCCGGTTAGCATTTGTCAAGGGATTGGAGATGGAGCTTTTCTACTAAACCTTGCTTAGCATCTGATTTGGTTGCTTTTCATTCCAGACAGTGCCAATGGCCTCTGTTTTTCTTACAGCTGCTCCTGCTAAGGCCAAGCCTGCTGAAGCTCCTGCTGCTGCAGTCCCAAAAGCAGAGCCTGCAGCATCGGCAGTTCCTCCTCCCCCTGCAGCATCCATACCCACTCAGATGCCACCAATGCCCTCGCCCTCACAACCTCTTGCTAGCAAACCAGGTGAGCCTCCACCTCCCATGTGTCTCTGTGTGGGAGAAGAACATTTCATCAATGCCACATTCCTTCACAGGGCAGACTCTGAGACTAATCGTGGCTCCGAACAGACTTCATTGGCTGCTTTGTGGAAGGGAGGGACTTTGTATGAGAAAACCTGGGTTTTGGAGCCCAGCTTTCTGTTTACAGCTATGTGACTTTAGGCTAGCTCTTAACTTCTTTGAGCAGAGCATGTGTTTGTAAAGTGGGAATGGTACTAGTATGCCTCAGAATGTCTTAAGAATTAAGTGACAGTACAGTATGAAAGCACTGGCACTTAGTAAATGTTTCTCTGATTTTTTTCTTTTCTTTCTTTTTTTTTTTTTTTTTTTGGTGCAAAAGTGTGGTTTTATTAAAGCATGGGGACAAGACCCATGGACCGAAAGAGCTGCTACCTCTCTGATTTTCTGATGCAGCTGTACCTTCTCTTCGTTTTCAGTGTCTGCGGTGAAACCCGCTGTTGCCCCTCCAGTAGCTGAGCCAGGAGCTGGCAAGGGTCTGCGTTCAGAACATCGGGTAAGCCTCTAGGGACCACTTCTAGGAAGAGACAGAGGGAACAGTGTTGAGATTGGTGGAGTGTGGGCATTGTTACCTTTGACTTGTTGGCAGTTCATGGAAACTGAGTTTAGGAAGTGCCTTGTTCATAGTTACATGCTTGACATATGATAGAACTAGAACATCAAGTCTTCTGAGCGCTTCTCCAGTGTGCCGCCCCCCCCCCCCCCCCCCCCCCGTGTTGTGCTACCACTGAACTGCCTTTGGGTGGGTAAAATATTTGCAGGGGATGGAAATGGGGGATGGGAGCTAAGTTATATGCTCCCTCCTTCCCACAGTAACACACTGCAGAGAGGTGTTTTAGTGAGCCCTGTTCCTGTTCTTCCGGGACACTTAGCTGAGGGCTACATGGTAGCAGCAGCTGGCAGGAGCTGATGTAAAACCTCAAGGAAGTATGGTCAAGAGTGTGGGTTCCTCTGCCTGAGAGTACCTCCTAAAAATACTATAGCCTCAAAAGTTTGTTACTTGTTTCCATTCCACAAGTAGCTGTTCTCATGTAAGTCTTTATCACTAGAAATCTGTAGTGATTCTTGGGCTGACTAGCCGTACACCACACTCTTCCTTTTCATAAATTGATTCTGATTTTTAAAGTCACACCATTTCCTGAACTTCCACTCTTGGTCAAACTCAGTCGCATCTAAGTGGGTAGTTTTTGTCTGGCTACCTCCTTGCTCAGAGGAGCAAGGCCACCACACGGGAAAAAGAGAGCCTGGAGCTCCTGTTGTACTTAGGTATCATAGTCTGGCCATCTGGTCCTTGTAAGCTGAGTGCCCCCTTAGAATGAGTGGTGGGGGCTTGGTCCAGAGAACCCAGACTATCAATCCTTGTCCTGTTTTCAGGAGAAAATGAACAGGATGCGGCAGCGCATCGCCCAGCGTCTGAAGGAGGCCCAGAACACGTGTGCGATGTTGACTACTTTCAATGAGATCGACATGAGGTGAGAACTCTTACTCCCTGTGCCCTTTTTCTTGGAGAACACTTCAACTTTCCCCAGCACTACCTAATGTTGATTCCAAAACAGCAAGAAGAGGTACTTTGCACTGCTCGTTGACTGAAAGAGTGACCCACTGGTCTCGTTCTCTACTTGCTTACCTCTGTAACTTAAAAAACTTAGCCTTTTATACCTGAATCTTGTGATGTCTAATAAATGAGGCTGGTAACGGTGTTAAACTCTGACTAGTGTCCAGTTGCCAAGTAGAGGGCAGCTGGCCTGCCCTTGGGTTGGAGAACCAGTTGATTGCACGCTCAGCCAGAGACCAGTACCCTGCTCCTTTCTCACAGCAACTGCTCCTGATTCACGTTCCTAAGTTTTGAGTGGTGGAAAGGTGCAGGCTTGTCATAGCTTTCACCTTTCCCAGCTGTGATAATGAAATGGAAAGCAAGTTGTGTTTTTCAGTAAAAACCTCAAAAATGTATAACCAAAGGGGCAAATTTAGTATACCCATTTCTTTGGTGAGCTGTTGACTTACCCATTTTCTTCAAGGTTTTTCGTTTTTTAAGATTTTATTTATTCATGAGAGACATAGAGAGTCAGACATGGGCATAGGGAGAAACAGACTCCTTGTGGGAAGCCCGATGCGGGACTCGATCCCAGGACCCCAGGATCATGCCCTGAGCCAAAGGCAAATGCTCAACCACTGAACCACCCAGCTGCCCCTTCTTCAAGGTTTTGATGTGTACAAGTGTCAGCACTGCAGGGAACAGAATATAGTTAAATTTTGCAGTGTTTGAGCACTTACTGTGTATAAGATGCTATACTGTATTTGAGGGGCATACAAAGATAAGTGAAAAGAGCACTACCCTTCTAGAGCTCACCATCTGATTTGGATAAACACAAAGCAAGAGGCACTTGGGTGCTTCATTTGGTTGAATGACACTTGATTTCGGCTCAGGTCAGGATCTCAGGCTCAGTGGGGAATCAGTTTGGGATTCTTTCTCTCCTCTCCTGCCCCTTGTGCCTCTCCCTACCCCTGAGCACTCTTTCTCTCCAAAATAAATCTTAAACCACACATACCCAAAGTTAAATCTAGAAAAAGTATCAGAAGGGTACAGAGTATGAATTGGAGAGAATGAGATCATTTGTTTTTGAGATGGAGGGTAGAGGTGGGGAGGGGAAGTGCTCACAGTGTTTCCTGGAGGAAAGATTTTTAATAGGCCTTAAGGTCCACTAGCATTTTGACACAGGTAGCATTGTGGAGAAGGGTCATTCCAGACAAAATAAATAATAGGAACCTGACACAGGAAAGTACCGGACGCATTTGAGAATTATCTGCTGTGAGGAATATGTGGGAAAGAATAGGAAGAAAGTTGGATCCATACTTCAGAATCTTTTGAATGCCAGACATAAGAGTTTATATTTAATTCAGGAGGTAAATCATGAAGTCTTCAGGTCATCCCTTTGCTGCTTTTTCTTGTTTAGTCTGCTAACCTACTTTTCATTAGGGATATTTGTTTTCTTTTGGAAGGGATCTGAAAAGCATAGAGAAGCGAGTGGTTTATGGACAGTATGCTGTGGTATTGTTCAGAGTTGGGCTCTGTGGCAGGTTTCACTAGATGTCATCCACGCTCTTGTGAAGCTTCTTTAAAAGACTGGATGTCATTCAAGCCAAAGATTTCTCTCCTTCCTATTTGTAGGACATAGGGAAGGACCTTGACTAATGAATCACAAAGGCTGCAGCTTATGTTTCAGTGCATTAGGGCCAAATTGTACACAAATTGAATTGAACTTTGAAATTCTACCTCATTCCTTAAGACAAAACATGTAAATATTTGTGGCCTTGGGAGATGCAGTTGGCCCAGCAGGTTTGATTGGAAGGTAAATGCAGCAGCTGGCTCTCGTTTCAGCAGCTAATCGAGGTGTCACTTAATGATGGCCTGGGGTCTCACTGCAGTCGGTAATGTGGTTTAGATTGAGTGCCCTTGGGTCTTGTGCTGATCAGCTACCCATCAGGGGCCTTTCTGAGACCTTCTCCTCTGCCCTGTTGTCCCAGGCCCTGCCTCCAAGGGCAGAGCTCTGAAATAGAAACTACTTAATGACCAGACAATAGCATTTGGGCAGGTTTGAGAGCAGAGATGTTTATCACATCTCTTTCCCTCTTCTGCAGCTCTTGTGTCTTGGGAACCAGTAATGTCTTTAGGGTGGTAATCCTAGCACTAAATAAGGTTAGACTCAGGAAAACAAACATTTAAACCTCATCAGCACCACCCCCCCCCCCCTTAGGAAAACTTCCTTTTTCAAAGGCAAACAGTCTGAAGGGGGAGTTAAAGTTAGACCATCTTCTCTTTCATGCTAATGACGAATTAGGCCATTATGGGGAGAAAGGGAAACTGAGCATTTGGGTCTGAGGTAAATTCAATTTCCATCACAGAACTGTATTCCGATAAATACTGAGGTTTCTGTGGCAAAATAATGGGAAAGCCATTTCCCACTAACTGCAGTATGTATGTGGCACATCTGTGGAAAACCAATCCTAAATGACCAAAGGCTGTGTGTATTGCATAAGGCTTCCCAGAAGCTCCAGCTGCTTGTACTTTAAAAGCTTAGGTCCACACATGTCTACCTTTCTAATTTTTTTTAATTTTTTTTATTTATTTATGATATTTATGATATTTTTATTTATTTATGATTATGATAAATTTATTTATTTATGATATTTATTTATGATAGAGAGAGAGAGAGAGAGAGAGAGAGAGGCGCAGAGACATAGGCAGAGGGAGAAGCAGGCTCCATGCACCGGGAGCCCGATGTGGGATTCGATCCTGGGTCTCCAGGATCGCGCCCTGGGCCAAAGGCAGGCGCCAAACCGCTGCGCCACCCAGGGATCCCTCTACCTTTCTAAAATACCAAGGAAACCACATCCATTAAACTGATAGGAAGGGCAAGAGCGGTGTTTTTATTATCTTGATGCCCAGCCTTGGCCCTTACATGTGGTGAGTGTTAGCACCTGTTTGAAGGAACAAGTATATGGAACTAACTTTGGGGAGATTAGAAAGGAGTCTGTTGACTTTCCCATGAGCCTAACAGAACACTGGTCTATATGCCTGACCATATATAGTCATGGATGCTTTTGCTCACATGGAGCCCAAACACCTGTGGGTTTTTGTTTTTGTTTTTTTTTTTTTTTGTTTTTTTTTTTAAGGTTTTTTGTTTTCAGTAAGTAAGAGATAGGAAGAATGTCACAAGGAAGTCATAATCAGGTATGGTAGGCTTTTTGGACCTAATTCTAACAAATAATAAGAATGTTGTTTATCTTGTAGACTTTGTTTATGCTTAAAGCATTTTTTTTAGAAGAGAGAGCTCATCATTTTAGGGTAGCTAGAAATCACTTTCTCATCCAGGCAAGGATGTTGGTGTGCTTTGTGATCTCTTATTCATATTATTTGTCACTGAATTCTGTGACTTGTGAAATAAGGAGTCTTGTAAGGGGCTCAGCCTACCTTAAAGACTAATTGGACCCAATTCTTTTTGATTCCAGGTTTTGTAAAGAAGCGAGGTTATTGTATTGACCTCTGCTGGACTATTTCAAAACTTGAACTTAGGTAGATGGTCCAGAGTAAGGGAGCGTTTGGGCCTCAGATACGCTTATCCAGTGTGTACACGGAGTTAGAAACAGGTATGAAAGTCAGAATAAAGGCTTTGTGGTCACCTTGTTTTGTAATATGTTTTTACAGTAACATCCAGGAGATGAGGGCTCGGCACAAAGATGCTTTTCTGAAGAAACATAACCTCAAACTAGGTTTCATGTCAGCATTCGTGAAAGCCTCAGCCTTTGCCTTGCAGGAGCAGCCTGTTGTAAATGCAGGTGAGTTTGTGGTGGCTGGACTTGAAGCAGTCCTGGGAGGTGTGTGCAGAAACAGACTTGCTCCTATACACAGAAAGCTGGGGTCAACACACTGAAACTTTTCTTTCATACCTGTGAAAACATGAGTGTCTTTGCCCAGATATTTATTGTTTCACCTTCCTGAAATGATATCATGATGATTTTCTACCCACTAGCTGGACAGAATGGTTTTTCTTCCTAATTCATAGCTTGACAGCTGCTCTGCCAGCAAACATTTCTGAGCCCAGCTCTCAGGGCTTCTCATGTCAGGGTGGAAGCTCATGTTCTATCTTGCTCCTGCCTTCCTATGGGCCCCAGGATCTTGGGGCCTGATTCCCCCACTTGGCATATGCTCCAGGGTGACCTTTGATTTCTGGTCGATGGACCTCAATGGAAGGCCTTGGGCTTGGCCCCTTTTTCATGGACTTGGTGCTCATTTTCCTTCCTTTCTGCTCACCTACGTCATTGAAATGTTGACCTAACAAGCAGTTCTCTTTCCTATTGAGACACTTCTCTGTTCTCTGGAAGGTTAGAGGACAGTACACTTTTGCAATCCTCAGCAGTGCCAGCGTCCCTAAAGATTTAGGAACAGAAGCCCTAGTCCTTTTCATGTGTGTTGTGCTCTAGGTAGGTAGAGGGCTGTCTTTGTTTTGCCCAAGTATGTACCTCCTTGTTTTTCTGTTCTTTTCATGCTTCCTGATTGGCTCTCTATTCCTTTCTTCTGTCCGCCTGTACATGGAGGCATTTCCGAGTTATTTTGGCCTCTTTCTCACTTTACGTGCTTTTCCTTGGTGGCTGACCTAACAACACAACATAGACTTTCTGTGGAAAAGATTCTCAAGCCTGTATTTTCTCATGAGCACTAGACCTGCATTTTCAGCTGCTGGTTTGCTGTCTTACACTACCCTGCTTCCTCCGGAGTCTCCTAGAAGGGGCTTCCTTCACCTCTTGACAGTAGGCAGTGGAGTGGATGGCACTCCCACCCCTCCCTTTGCTAATTTGTCTTTTGGAGAGCACTATTTTTTTTGTTTTAAGATTTTATTTATCCATTTGAGAGAGAGCATGAGCTGGGAGAAAGGCAGAGGGAGAGGCAGACTCCCAGCCAAACAGGAAGCACAATGATGGGGCTCAATCCCAGGACACTGGGATTGTGACCTGAGCTGAAGGCAGATACTCAACTGACTGAGCCACCCAGAGGCCCCTTGGGAGCACTTTTTAAACCTAGCCATTCTCTGTTAAGGGAGGGTTTGGGCAGAGTTAGTTAAAGAGAACTTCTTGCATACCTGTTCTGTGTGAACCAGTGTACTGAGCCCTTCTGAGGGCTGCTTAAAAATGGGTGCTCCTATGCTTGGGCTCAGGGCACCTAGGAGATGTTACAACTGGTTGTTCAGCCCACACTATACCAAGCATGTGGATTTTCACTCTGTTAATGCAAGTATTTCCACATTAGCCTAGGCTTAGGGAGTTGTATGTAACCTATATTTTCTCTTACAGTGATTGATGACGCAACCAAAGAGGTGGTGTATAGGGATTATATTGACATCAGTGTCGCGGTGGCCACCCCACGGGTATGTTAGGGAAAGAGGTGGTGAGCTCTGATCTTAAACTGACTTTGTATGAAAAAGCAGACCCTTGGGGGAGAGAACATTTCTGTAATTCTATCTTTTCAGAAGGGAGTCAGTAAAAGAGTAACCTCTTGACCACACCACATTCTTTTATTTTTTATTTTTTAAAGATTTTTATTTATGAAAGACAGAGAGAGGCAGAGACACAGGCAGAGGGAGAAGCAGGCTCCATGCCGGCAGCCTGATATGGGACTCGATCCCGGGTCTCCAGGATCTCGCCCTGGTCCCAAAAGCAGGTGCTAAACCGCTGAGCCACCCAGGGATCCCCCTACCACATTCTTTTAATGTCAAGCCTAAGTATTTTAGACTCTGAATCCTATTGAATAATTAAGATACTCGATGGGGAGGGGAAAACCTCTACTTGAAACAAGGGAGTTATAGTTATAAAGGGTACTATTAATTTGCAACTGAAAACCGCTTTTCACCGTCAATCAGGGTCTGGTGGTTCCCGTCATCAGGAACGTGGAAGCTATGAATTACGCAGATATCGAGCGAACCATCAGTGAACTGGGAGAGAAGGTAAAGTGGAAAAGCAGCATGTGTGTCAGCTGCTGGGTCAGAGAGGAGGAGTCAGGGAAGGCCAGGCTCCCCAGTGGGCAGTTGTCAGGGAATGGGAGCTGCACTCTGCTGGCTAAGGTGTGCAGAGCCCGAGACTGGCAGTCACACCCAGGAGCCAGAGGCTAGCTCTCTGGCAGAGCTTAGCGTGTTTCTGTCATGGAAGACATCGGGAGGCCTCTTGGGGAAAGCAAAGGTCCTTACGGCATCGTGCCTATCCTCTGTGGAGCCCTGGCTACAAGCATCTCAACTGAACAGTAGCTAGAAGTTGAACTGTCAGTCTCAGAAGTCTTCTGGGCTCTCTTTAGGTGGAGAAAGCTGGGTTGCACTTAACGTTTCAGTTATTAAATCTCCATTCTTAGGCCCGAAAGAATGAACTTGCTATTGAAGATATGGATGGTGGTACTTTCACCATTAGCAACGGAGGTGTTTTTGGCTCGCTGTTTGGAACACCCATCATCAACCCCCCTCAGTCGGCCATCCTGGGCATGCACGGCATCTTTGATAGGCCAGTGGCTGTGGGAGGCAAGGTAGGAACTATCACTGCTAATGTCCTAGCAGCTAGATAAGAGAAAGCTATTAATCATGCCTGAAATTATAGCGAATCTGTCCTGAGTTCCATCTCTTAGTTTCTTTTCTTTCTTTTTTTTAAGATTTTATTTATTTATTCATGAGAGACACACACAGAGGCAGAGACACAGAGAGAAAAGCAGGCTCCCATCAAGGAGCCTGCTGCGGGACATGATCCCTGAACCCCAGGATCATGCCCTGAGGTGAAAGTAAAGTTCAACCGCTGAGCCATCCAGGTGTCCCATCTCTTAGTTCCTTAATAGCTAAGGCATTGATCCTCAAATGGTGTGTGTCAGCATCATTTGGGAACTTGTTAGAAATGCAGAATTCTTTGACCCCTTCTCAGACCTGATGAAGCAGAAACTGCAGATGATTAATACAAATTAAAGTGTGAAGACCATGGAATTGAGGTGGCTTGCTCCTTCATCTGGAGTGGTCCTCGAGCTCCATTCTCTAGGTGCTGTTGGTAGTGGGGACACAGTTGGAAACGTCCTTGCCCCTGGGAAACAGAGGGCAGCAATGAAGAACTTTACGAGCACCCAGGTTGTATGAAGGTTTAGTGGTTTCCTGGGAATTTAGGGAATGAAGTTAAAGGGTCCTGAGCTGGCTTTAGAAGATAAGCTGGTAGAAAATATTTCTGGGACTCCTGTTTGGAACCTTTTTGTGTCACTAACTCCTTGGTGAATCCAAAAATCCTAGGTCTTCTCCCTTGAAAATGCTCACATACCCAACTTCGCATACAATTTCACAGAACTTTGAGGATCTTTAGTTACTTTTTAAAATTCTGACCCTAAAGAAGAAACTTCCAGTTGCCAGAATTGAAGGGAAAAGTTTTCCTTTAGACAACAGATAAATGAAAGAGCAGAGACTTTTTCCCCCCCCTCAAAGTTTGAGAGAGGAGGACATGTGTGTGGTGGGAGGGGAGCTCCTCAGGTTCCCCGCTGAGCATAGACCCTGAGGTCATGATCTGAGCCAAAATCAAGAGTTGGGTGCTCAACCCAACTGAGCCAACCAGCCGGCCCAAGAATGTTTTTAAAAGGCACAAGAGGAAACTATTTTCTTGGTTAAGCTTTCTTGAATGGGAAAACTTTGCACTAACGGTAAGCCTTGGTCTTTGAAAATATAAGTATCCAGAAGCAACATCAATAGGAAAAGCTCTGGAACTGGAAACTTCTCTATGGGCTATGCTTTCTCATCTCCCCATTTCCAGTGGGGCTTCCTCTGCTGCAGATAAATCTGTCAACCTGTCCTGTCTGTAGGTGGAGGTGCGGCCCATGATGTACGTGGCATTGACCTATGATCATCGGCTGATCGACGGGAGAGAGGCAGTAACTTTTCTCCGCAAAATCAAGGCGGCGGTAGAGGATCCCAGAGTCCTACTACTGGACATCTAGGAGGAAGCCACACCCCCTACACACCAACCATGCAGGAACTGAAAACCAGTCTTCTCCCTGTCCCCTCATGGGTCCCAGGCTACCCTGGTGCCAGGCACATGTTGTTGGCCTCAAGCAAGGAAACCAGGGCACTGTGTAACCAGCACCCACAGGTCTTTTCGTGGTATTCTACCCTCCCCCTCTCTCCACCCTTCTCTTACACTCGAATATCTTGAGGCTTGAGGGAAAGAGAGCCATAGTGGATGCTCATCACTATTCCTCCCCTTCTCCCAGTAGTCTTTTGCAAAGGTGATGTTGCTTCTCCCCTGTGCCAGTGTACTATATATAGGGAAACCACTGGGGACCATGTGATCAAGTTTGTATCTTTTGAAAGTCTGTTCTCCAGAGCCGCCTCGGAGGATGTGGTGTCTCCCAAGCTCACGGCAGCCTCTGGCCTGGCTGTGCACATTCTCACTTGGTTCCACCTAGGTAGAGGTATTGACCACAGGCCCAGAGGTGCTGCTTGCTGCTTAAAGGACACGTTCATTTTCTGCTGCCATGGACTTTAGGATGTCTCTTCTACCTCGTCCAGGAAGCACAGGCCAGGGGCTCAGGGAAGGGGGGAGTAGGTCCCTGTTAAAGGGGGTGGTACAAAGTCGTCCCCCCCCCCCCCCAGAGGTAGTATGGTGTAGACAGGACAGGAACAGAGCCCATCCTCCATCAGAGCTCTATTTTGGCACAATAACAGCTGTGATCGTGCTGACCTTTCTGGGCTGCTTGGAACCATTCTAGCACATGGCAGTGAGACAGGGTGTGGTGCCAAGATCGAGAGCCTGGTGAGGTTGGGGTGAGGAGGCTTCCTGTGGACTGGCTTGGATTGATTTGAGCTTTTAAAGGCCCTGGGTGGAAGCACTCGGACTGAAGCGGCAGCTGTTTCTCTGCATCATGGCCCTTGGGGAGTGGGGCCTAAGTGCTTCATCTGCAGAACGCGGGGTCTCGGGAAGGGTGGACCGTGGTTGAAACCAGCCCCAAGATGCTAACACACCTCTGCGGTGATACTGTCCTTTGGGTCTGGGTACAATCATTGGAATTGCCTGGAGCAAGTTTAAATACTTGTCAGGAGCTTCATCACTTTGTATCCAGCTGCATCCAGGTCTGAGGCAGTGGCCACTTGACACCAGGAGCCACTTAGTGCCCCTTTGGATCTTGAGCAGAGAAGCAAGGCTTGGGGCAGGAGGGGGTTGGGAGCTGATACTGAGTGCCTGCAGCATCTACTCTGTCTTCACTATTCAGAACTTGTAACTAAAATATTTAAAGAAACTGATTTTAAATGCAAATTAAAGGGCAAATGTTCTCAAAAGGTTTCTGCTTCCTCGCTCCTTTTAGTTCCCACTGTACCCATCCTTGCTGCTGCGTCCATCCCAAGCCTTGGAAGCCACAGTGTGTCCTGGTGGCTATCCTGTGAGATCCCAGACTTCTGAGGCTCCCCCTGTGTTAACTTGACAGCAGGTGGAACCCTAGCTGTGTGCTGCCAGGAATGTGCCTGGCTTCCTTTGGCTGGGCCCCTCCAGCCTGACAGGCCACACCCTTGAAGAGACTTGGCGATGACTTCACAAAGGTTACCAACATCTGGCATTTTTGTGGGGGCTTGCAGCATCTCTGGGATGGATTAAGGAGGTGGGTGCAACTCCTAGTGTCCCATTTTGGACTGGGTTGCCACATGTATACCAGGGTGCTGGGGCTCGGTAAGCACAGACTGGGGCGGAACACCACCAGGGAGCAAGTGGCCGGGTGGGGAGCTAACCTAGACCACAGGTCCCTGGCCTAGGGTGTCTGAGCTTGAAAACAGCCTGTTCTTTGCACACAGTTCCCCACCTGCTGGTCCTGTGGTGATGTCACCTCTAGGTGAAGGTCTGTCACAGGAACAGATGGCTCCAGAGGGTAGAACTAGAGTTCATAGGTGGGGGAAATGGGTTCAATGAAGGCCAAATTATAGAATTAACCTGTCCTGGGCTTGGTGCTAGAAGTTCTAGTAAACCTACAAAGGAGGTGTTAGCCCCATTATGTCAAAACAAGGTAGACTATAGGCCCCATAAGGGTGGGGACAACAGTTTTCAGAGCCCAGCAAAGCCGCAAGTGTGCAAATATTGCACGGATGAGGCCCAGAAGTTCCAGAAGCAAGTCACACTTCATGTGGCAGTGGTTGGAAGCAGTCCAAGCTGTGTAGCCAAAGGAACAGACTTGCAGACAGGTTCCACTAGGCTCTGACCAGGTCCTATCGGTAGTGTCTTTAATGGGAGCCACCACCCATCTCTGGGGTCACTGAGGATTAAGACTAGTGTCCTGTCTCCCCCACCCCCTTCTCCCAGGTACCTGACCCTCTTTTAAGACTTATTTTGCTACTTGTATTTCCCACAGATCCCAGTGCCCCCCTACATGCCATCGCTTCCTCAGGTCAAAGCTTCTCTGCAGGGCACAGGCTGGCAGGCCCCTCACCAGCCCCACCTCCTACCTTCTGGTGGACTCCAAGCTCTCTACTGTCCTGGAGCTTCTCTGGGGGAGCCCTCCGCTCTCCCTTTTGGCAGGGCTGCTCGTTGCATTCAGGAGGCCAGGACACCATAGGCAGCAGTAGACTTTATTGGGGGGCAGGGGGGTGGGGGGGCGGTATGGACAAGCCCCAGGGAAAATGCACACAGGCTGTGCTTCCCCGGGTGCCCTCTGCAGGAGCGCTCCCTACCCCTAGACTTAGCCTTGGGCCTTCACAGCCCGACTGGAGCTGTCAGAGGCGCCACCTGGTGGTGGTGGGGACACACTGGAACCAGGGAGTTGGGGGCAGAGGTCTGGTGGAAATGTGTCCTAGGGGCCACACCCCAGTGACAGGGTGAGCACCGAGAGGAATAAGACGGCCCCCAAACCTGGGGAGGGGGCTGTCTTTGGGGTAACTACTTACCCCAGCTCTTCAGGGACCAGAAATATTTTGCTTCTGGCTAAAAGCTTAGGCAATCATTCCATGTGTTTTGTGAAGTCACAGTGGACGGTGAGCTGAGGTGGACCCTCACGACGAAAATGCAAAATGGTAAACAGGACAAACGTCCGAGAAGAGAGAAGGGAGTCCTAATGGGCACGAAGTGTGGTAGTGGCTTCAGCCTGGAGGCTGCAGCACTGTGGTCCCCGCTCAGGCCCACAGGCAGGGCCCCCTCTCCACACTGGTGGGCTAGCTGGGGAAGGGAGCTCTTTATTCAGTTTTCAAAAGGACAGTGGCAGAGCCATGCTCCCCCCCCCACCCCTTTTCCTCTCCTGCCTGCCTTTGGTTCTTCAAAGTCTGAACTCACAAGGGGGCATGGAGGGAGGGGAGTGGCTCATCCTGTCCCCCAGCTCACCTCATGCCTGTGACATTCCTGCTTCCCCAGCCTCCCCACCCCCCACAGGAGTAGCCTGGGAGCCAGAGAGGCCCGCTCGTTGCCGGGCTAGGATGAGCAGGCGGGGCAGCCCTGGTTGGGGCCCACTGAGCCAGTGGACCAGTATCCTGAGATGAGTCTCCAGAGCTGTCCCAAGCGGGCGCGTGGCAGCTAGTGAGTCAGGAAAGCTTGCAGCCCACCGAGCAGGCGGTCAGGAGCTCGGAGCCGTGCTGTGGAAGGCACCCTTCAGCACGGCAGGTCTGCAGCCAAGGTAGAGGGAGCTGCTGACTGGCGGGTGGAGGATGGATGGGCCGAGGGTTCGAGCTGCCCGGCGGGTGAGCTCCCGGTCCCTCCCCCTCAGCAATGACCAGAGAGGGTCTGCAGAGCCGGCTGGGGAACGCCCAGGCCCTTCTGGGCGGTGGCGAGGGGGACGATGGTGCCCAGGAATGGCGCTGAGCAGGAAGGGCAGCTGCCCTGGCTTCTTTGTCTGAGGGTCACTGATTAGAGGGCCAGCTCTGGGTGGCAGGCAGAGGGGAAAGGAGATCCAGACCAGTCCAGCAGCTTCCACGACCCACTCTGCCCTCTCTTACCCCACCAGTTTGCTCCACTGGGTAGTGCTGAAAAAGGGGTGGGCCTTGAGCTTGTTGACACCCAGGCGCCGGGCAGGATCAAACTGCAGCAGCTGTGGAAAAAGCCCAGAGGGCTTAGCAGGCCTTCCCAGCCCCTTCGCAGAGGCATGGGCTGTCTGGGGGATGATGGGGGTCCCCAGTCACCACTCCTAGCCTCCTGGCCCTCGGAACCCCCAGTGGTACCCTGGGGGACTTGTGTTGTTTGGCCACCAGCATATACAGATCTGTTGTCCCCATCACCCTCCTGCACCCGGCATCAGACATCCAGCATGTGGGGCTGCCGTTCATACCAGGGCTGTGCCCTCCCAGCACCCACCCTCGGGCCAAGAAGCCACCTCCGCAAGGCCAGCTGTAGCTCACCTCAGTCAGCAGAGAGGCCGCTGGGTGACTGAGCCACTCGGGCAGCTGTAACTGGGTATGGGGCTGGATTCCCGAGGGGTGGCTCTGCGACAGTGCCTGGGAAGATACGGAGGGGGCAACTCCAGGATGTGTACACCCTAGTGGCAGCCAAGATTTGCTTCCCCCCCCCCCCCGCGTCCCCTCCGATGGGGATGATGGTTGCCTTTTGCTTTGGAGCTACTGCACACCAGGCAGTGGGAGATGCCCGACATCTCTGATCCATAATTTCCACAACAGCCATCAGAGTAAGTCCTAGTATCCTTAATTTAAAGGTAAGAAGCAGGCTCGGGGAGGTAGAGAGATTTATGTGGAGTTCAGGGTTTGAACCCAAGTCCCCCTGGCTCCCAGCTTGCCAGAAGCATCGATCTTGGGTTGCATTCGGGGCAGGCACTCTACCAGGAACAGCACTGGCCCTTGTCTCCTTACAGAAAGAAGATGTGCACAGCAGGCCACAGTATGCCACCATCAGGGCCACGGCAAGACCTCCCTGCGCCCCAGGACGGTGCAGCCCTGGGGCACAGAGAGGCCTTTTGGGGGTCAGAGCCCCAAGAGGCAACCAGGAGGAAGGCCAGGAGCCCTGGGCTAGAGAAGCGGTGGGAGGCGGTGAGAGAGAACCCCACTCTTGGGGGCTGTTTACAGCCAGGAGCATCAGAGGCCCCAGCTATGGGACAATGACAAGAGGGCGCCTGGACAGATGGCAGGCCACACTTCAGTCATTTCCTGCCCAACTGTGGTCTGGCCTTTCCCTCCCTGCCCCAGGTGTGGTGCTGAGCTCATGGAGGGCACAGAGGGCGGAGGCCCCCGCCCCCAGCAGGGCTGCCTGCAGGGGCAGCTTTGAGCCCTCAGCTGAGCGGGGCTGGACAGGGCAGCTGCCGGCCAGGATGGAGGCCCTCTCCCGTCCTTCAGCCAAAATCTGGAGGTTACAGCCCAGATGTGTGTGGGTGGGGAACGAGCAGTGGGAAGAGCTTGGGGGATGATGATTCAGGAGCCTTCCTGGGAAGAAGAGTTGTGTCACATTCCATCCTCCCTCCAGCCCTGCACCCATGTGTTCTCTTCCAGAAACCTTCCCTGACTATCCCAACTCAACTCTCATTTACCCAAGCCGACAGAGTCACTTGTTACAGCCACTAGTGTGGCAGGGGTGCTCCGTGTATCCGTGACCTGGGTGAGAGTGGCCTCCCAGGTCTCTCATGGCCTGTGGGGGCAGTTGGGGGGTGGGGACAGCCAGGTCTTGGAGAACCAGGTAGCCTCAGCCCCCACACTGGCTGGTTGGACTAAGCCGAGCCCATCCTGCGCACAGTGACACCCACAGAGCTCCACACCCGGCCCAGCTACTCACAGTTCCAGTCAGCATTTCATACAGCAGAGACCCAAAGCTCCACCAGTCACAGGCCTCCGTCAGCTCAGAGATCCCCCCCACCTCTGTGGGAATGAGAACACACACGTCCCAGCCTCACCCAGGAGGGCTGGTCTCCACTCTACTCGTCCTACCCAGACGTGGCCCCTTCCCTCTGTCACCCTCAGTGCCCCCCAGCTCAACCCACAGAGGCACCCAAGATCTAGACACCACCCCCCCGCCATCCCCGCTCCCTTCTTGCCTGGGGCGCTGTAGAGATTGTCCAAAGCCTCCCTGCAGCAGTGAGGCTCCACCTCTGACCACTGGCCAAAATACGTGAGCCGGATGTGACCTTCTCATCCAGTGCGTGCAGGGAGGAATAAAGGTGAACAAAAATCATGGTCCGTCATCACTGAGCAGGTGACATGGGGAGGGGACTCCAGAGCCTCCCCCCACAAGTCACAGAGCAGGAGCCAGCGGCCACACTGGGCACAGCCACCCTCGGGCCTGGTCCCCTGAGGCCCAGAGACAACCAGGTATCCCTGAGGAGGGCCGCCCTGGACTCGGGGTGAGGAGGGGAGGGCTGGTTTTCCAGGCTCGACCTTGGCCAACCAGACTGTGCGGAGTCCTGCATGAAAAGGCCGGGGGGAGGCAGAGGGAGCAGATAGCTTCCGAGGTCCCCTTGACCTTGGGGCCCTCTCATGCTGGGTTGGATTTGGGGGCCCCGTGTGAGAGGTGGGGTGAGGGCGGCCTAATCCCTGCGCCCCGGCCTAGGCACCTACCTGCCTGGTCCAAAAGCAGGTTCCGGGGATTGAGGTCTCGGCACAGCACCCCCTGCTCGTGCAGTGCTTCCAGGGCCACCAGCGTCTCGGCCGCCCACTGCTTCACCTGCTCTTCCTTCACACACCAGGCACCCCTGCTGCACCCTGGGCTGGCCCGATCTGCTAAGGGGCGGCTCTGGCTTCGGCCTCGGCCACAGGCCCCCAGCACCCGGACAGCCCCCTGATGAACCCAAGGGAGCCCCCAAGAGGGCCTCATGTCCGAGCTCTGGCCAGGTCCTCGCCCAGTTTGGAGGTGCAGGCGGCCACCTGGGGCCTTCAGAAGGTCTGAGGGGCAGGAGGTATGGGTCCTGGCCGAGGGGTCACCTTCGGTCTCTCTCCATGGAGTGATGGATGGGGCCTCCCTGGCTGGGGAAAGACTCCGAGAAGTCCGTGGAGGCTCCAGAAGGATCCTGTCCTGCAGGTGGGTGGGGCCCATGGGGAGCAGTGCTGGGGTCTGGAGGCCGCGGGGTGAGTTGAGTGAAGACTTCGTCCTTTCTGGGCTGAAGCCAGACCTGAGCCCAGGCTGTTGGGGGTGCTTCTGGGAGAGCAGGTGGGACCAGAGAGTGCCTCCTGGGCCATGCAGCGGGGGCAGGGGAGAGGAAGAGTGTGGACACCAGGTCCCCAACTCCTGCCTCCCCTCATGTCCTCACCTGTGCCCCTTCCTCCTCAGCCTGGAATGCCCTCTGCTGTCCCTCTGACTCACCCAGAGGGGACCCTGCCTCACAAGCTGGCACAAAATAGGGGCTTAACCACAAGGTAGTTGTAAATCATCACTCCTGTCCTTGGTTTGGGTGGTAGGTTCCCCAGTGCTCAATATATTACACTTTCTACTTTCTTTTTTTTCTTTTCTTTCTTTTTTTTTTTTTTTTAGAGAGAACAGTATAATAAAACTTAAGTAAAAAAAAATAAAAGAAGGCCAGGCAGGGACCTGCAAAGACCATATGTCATGATCCATGTGTCCTTCATTAAAAAAAAAAAATCGCTATAATAGGGTGATCGATAAATATCTGTGCCGTGACCCCATTGCTGTCCTCATGGCTTCAGGCACCACTATCCCACTTGGCCACTCCAAAGAATGGGCACAGACTAGAAAAGTGAAGAGCCGAGACTGGAGGAAAAGGTGACAAAGGGTACATCTGCACCAACTCCCTCACTGCCCAGGACGTGAGCCTCCCCCTCAAGGTGTCCCCTGCCCCCTGCCAGCACCTCACGGAGGCCACAGCCTGATCCTGCCATCCGCCCCCAGCGCACCTGGGTCCCCTGGCTGGGGCTGCACATCTGGTGCAAGTTACCCCCTCCTCGTGCTTGGCATTTTAAGGAGATGAAAGAGGACATGCCAAAGGCCTGAGGAGCTCAGGGCCCTGAGGTCCCCTCACCTTGCACGTGCTCCAGCTGCAGGAAGATAGAATCCTCACTCACGAAGTACCGAAGCAGCTTGGTCATGTAGGGGACGCCATGCGGGATGATGGTCAGCCGCTCCCGGTTCGCCACATGACACCTGGACAGGCTCTGGGGGCAGGGCAGGCAGGTCAGCTGGGGCCAGACCAATAGAGAGGGTGCCCTGCCAGGGGGTGTCCTAGCCTGGCTCTCGGCACAAAGAGATGACAAGGGGTAGATGCCACCCCTGAGGAGCAACCGCCTCCCCCCCCAATTCCCGACCTGGCCCTCACCCTCACTTCCACCATGGAATCCAGGCCCCCCACCCTCCGAAATAAGGGTGAGACAGGACAGGCTTTTGGGAGGCAGGGGACATGCTCAGGGGCAGACCAAGCAGCTTCTAGATTTGGAGGGAGCGTGGGGTAGGAGGTTCCCCACAGGGGAGGTTTCCAAGTCCCAGGGGGAATGCAGAGTGGCAGGGGACTAGGTGGCACCTGCCTTCACCACGAAGGTCCCTCCAGTTGCTGGGTCCTGGACCAGCTGCACCTGCCAAGATCCAGGAGGCACCGGTCAAGGCACGTACTAGTTTCTGGGGCTCCATGACCCGAGCCCCAGCCCCCCAGGCCCCCCCATCGAGGCCAACTCACTCCAGGGCAGGCTGTAGTGGTACAGACCACGCCCCTGGCCCCCACCAAGCCGGCATCGATCCTGTCCTGCTCATCCACCTTTGTCAGACCGGCAGGATTAGCGCAGGTGCCAACCCTCAGGTCAGCCTGGGAGCCTGAATCTGTCCCCAGTGCTCTCTGGGCTCTCCCTTAGGGAACCCTGGCACAGCGTCCCATTTCCTGTTTCCCCACTTGGCTATAAGCAACATGAGGGCAGGGAGCCCCATGTTCCCAGAGTCCCGCACAGTGAGGGATGCTGTAGGTGCCTCATACATGCACGGCGAGTGGTCCATCCTGCAGGCTTGTGGGTGTCACAGCTGGGCGGGACCTTGGAGCCAGTCACCTCTTCTGATCACTTATTTTACAGATGAAGCAGCTGAGGCTCTGAGAGTGCGGCCCAAGGTCACCCACGGGCCGAGCTGTACCCGGGAACACACGGGCTCGGCATGCTCCTTCGGGTCGCTTCCCCTGCCTGCCCACCCCCCTCTCTGGAGGCTGTCTTGGGAGAGCAGCCCTCTTCTCCTGTGGCTTCTGGTTTGAGGCAGCACCCTGCCAACCCCTGGGTCAGGGCCTTGTTTGAAGTTGAGTCCCTGACTCATCTCTGTGACGGGCAGGGGTGGGCCCCAGCCACAGGAGAGTGCAGGGGCAGCTGGGGCAGGAACGCAGGAGGTTTGGCCAGGTGAGGGGCAGATGGGGGCAAGCCCACCACCCTGCTGTTGTGACTCCTCGGCTGCCTGCCTGCCCTGCAGACACTTCGCCACCCTGAGGTGAGGTCAGGCCACCAGGCCATCACAAAGGCTGCATCCGAGGATTGGGGTGGCAAAGGGGCAATGAGTTTAAAACCTGGGCAAGTGAATGTTCTCATCTACCCAACAGGAATTACAAATTACATTACTGATTTGTTAAGGTCATAAATAGAAAGGCCCTAGGGAGACCTGGGTGGCTCGGCAGTTGAGTGTCGGCTCAGGGTGTGATCCAGGGGTCCCGGGATCGAGTCCCATATCGGGCTCTGCACAGGGAGCCCGCTTCTCCCTCTGCCTATGACTCTGCCTCTCTCTGTGTCTCTCATGAATAAAATCTTTAAAACAAAACAAAATAAAAACCAGAAAAGCCCTTTGCTTCTATAAAGGCCAGGAGAATGCTAGTTTTCCCACCTGCCACATCACACCGCCTCTCTTGTTCAACTGCAAAATGGGGTCACATCATAGCTCCTGTGGGTCAGGAGGAGGACCCCATCACAGCAGCCACGTAAGACACCCTCAGTAACCTGTTCTGACTGTTCCTGACACTGTCATCGGGGGACCCCATGCTGGCTACAGAGCTCTTCTTCTGTGCTAGGTGCTTTAGAGGGATTGTCTCACTGTAGCCCCCACAGCCCTACCACATGAGCATTATTAATGACCCATTTTAGTGATGAGGAAGTTGAGATTCAGAGATGTGATGTTACCAATAGTCCCGCTGCTAAATGGTGGTGGGACCAGGATTTGAATCCTGCCAGGGCTGATCCCCAAGCCCTGGAGACCTAACTGCAAGGGGGCGCTGCCCTCCACCCTGGACCTCAGTGCCCCCATCACCAGTGCCCTTCCTGAGGCAGCAGAGATGCATGCCTTCCGACCGCCAGAGGTCTCTCCTCCAACAGCCAGAGATGGATCCCAGCCTGGCCCCAGCTCCTTGACCAAATTTGTGCAATGTCTGAAAAACCAAGGAAGAAAACTCTGGGGTCATTTAAGAGAATCAAGTTTCCCACAAATACTGACACCCTGGATAAGTCCCGACTGTCGCTTGCCAAGTGGGATTCCCTACCACCTTGTCCTGGCAAAGGTCCGCTCATACAGAGTCCAAAAAGCCAGCAGTGATGGCTGGGGAGAGCCAGATACAAAACTTGATCAGTATTCTGGAATGAGTGTGTTTAAATATATACGTATATTTAATACACGCATGCACACACACATCCCTATCTAGAAAGAATTAAACCAGTACATTAATAGCCATTATCTTGGAACTAGGTAGGATGGTGGGGAATATATAGATGTTGTTTCAACTCCTTTCTCTTTCCGATCTCAAAAGCAGAGGGAGCATTTTTCCCCTTAAAGCAAGCAAATAAAAAATCCCCTTCCTCTTTTGCTCAGTTTAACTGGGGACAGAGCACTAGCTAGTCACTTGACGTTATGACTCCGTTCCATTCTCTGTAAGACAATTTTTTTTAAAGATTTTATTTATTCCTGAGAGATAGAGAGAGAGAGAGAGAGAGAGAGAGAGAGAGAGAGAGGCAGAGACACAGGCAGAGGGAGAAGCAGGCTCCATGCAGGGAGCCCGACGTGGGACTCGATCTCAGGTCTCCAGGATCATGCCCTGGGCCGAAGGCACACGCTAAACCGCTGAGCCACCCATTGATCCCTAAGATAATTATTAATACGCAGCACTGTCCAGGGCCCCTGGGGGGCACAGTCAGTTGAGTGTCCGACTCTTGGTTTTGGCTCAAGTCACAATCTCGGGGTCATGACACAGAGCCCCCAGAATTGGGCTTTGTGCTCAGTGCGGAGTCCACTTGGGTTTCTCTCTCTTTCTCTCTCCTCTCTCCCTCTGTCCCTTGCCCCCACCCCTGCGAGCAAGCTCTCAAATAAATATTTTAAAAAATAAAATGCAGTACTGTCCAATAGAACATGAAAAAAAGATAGCTACACTGTCCAATACAGAAGCCATTAACCATATGAAAAGTTATCAAGCCCTTGAAATGTGGTTGGTGTGAATGAGAAGCAGAATATTTCATTTTAACTAATTTGAACTTCTATAGTCTTCTGTGGCCCCTTCCTGGATGGGGCTGTGCAGGATAGTGCTTTTTCCCCCAGGGCCACCTAGAGGGTTTAATGCAACAGTTTTGCAAATGAGAATGTGCCTTACTAATGTCAGGTGAGTGTTGCCATTTGGAGGGTGGAAGGTAGTTCTGGGCGCCCCCTTTGCATCTTTTTATAAAGGGAATTTTTTTTTTTTTTTAAGATACCCACTGAGTTCTTGAGACACGGAACAATGAAAGCTTTGGTGAGACACATTAACCCTTCCTTTAAGTAATGCCCAAAGTATCAAAATCCCAGGAGGACTCTCTCATGGAGCAAACAAATCCAAAAGTTCCAAACAGATTCCCAAACCCCACGCCCCACAGGGGCCTGGGATGTGAACCAAGGGGGCAGGGCAGGGGCAGGAGCAAACCAGAGGACTGGTGTCCCATGGAAACGGACAGCACCCCCACTCCCCTACTCCTGGCTGCTACTGGAGAATGTGAGCCAGCATTTCCAGATCTTCCAATCTTACAGGAGAAGCAGGAAATCTGGATTTCTATACGAAACCTGCCAATTTTTAAATGTTGGTAAGTAATGATCATTTTAAAAAACACCCCTGGGGTGAGCCAAAAAAACAAGAAGTAAACTTGGATGGCCTTCATTTTCTTCCCCATCCCTGGCTCCTACATGAGGCTCAGCAAACACGTGGTGTTATCTCTCAGGCCCTCCCATGCTCCCCGAGAACAAACCCCTGGGTATTGTAGCCAGAGGCCTATCTAGTCCCTGACCCGACCCACAGTTCCCCGCAGCCCCCTATCCCTTGCCAGTACCTCTTTAGCCCCTAGGAACCCCCATTCCAGACCAGCTAACCTGACAACTGGGCATCTCTGGGGGGCGCTCCTGGCTTCCTGAGCAGGCCCTCTGCCCCTCCATGGCCCCTGGGCAGCTGGCCCTCCTGCCAGGATGTGCCCGGCCACGGCTGTAGGACTGACTGCACCCACAGCACATCCAGGCCTGGCTGCGGGGACCTGGCCCAGTGGCCCTACCACCTCTCCTTATTTGTGGAAGATGGTGTCCCGACTTGGAAATGACACAAGAAAAGGAAGCTAGATCTCAGGGGGGGTGGGCGATGGGGGGAGGTAAGCTCGGTGCCCAAGAAAGGGTAAAAATGCAAAGAAAGACAATTTCAAGACAGAACGGTTGGGCTTGGCCTTAATGTATGCTTTCCACGTGCACAGGCCTCAGAATACTAGATTCTGAAAATCCTTTGCCTATGTGTGTCCTGGGGTCAAACAAATTCGGGAAATTCTACTAGAGACCTCCTTCTCGGAAACTCATGGTATACGTTCACATCCTGAGAGCTCTGCAAACTGGGATAATTAAAAAAGTCATGTCACTTTAACCCACGCTTGTTTGACCTGGAGCCCTTCTCTCCACAACACCTACAGTGCAGCGGGGGTCCCCGGTGACGAGAAGGCGGTGGCGGTCACCTCCTGGCCTGGCAGTGGGAGCCGCTGTGCTGGGCTGCGGCCACGCAGACTAGTGTAGTTGGAGGGAAGGCAGATGGAAGCTGGCCGGGCCTTGGCTGACAGACTGGGGCCTGTTCCAGGGACCCGGGGAAGCAGCTGGAGCGCGGCTGGGGGACGGGAAGCCCGCACGCCTCTCTCCGGCTCGCTCTTGTCACTAGCATTTAGAGCCATCAAACACGTATCAAATGTTTCAGCGTGTGCCAGGCCTTTCCCAAAAATTATTTCACTTTAGTTCCCACATGCCCCCTTCGGGGGCGGGAGGGTGGATTCTTATCCCACTTACAGCTGAGGAAAACCAACGGGGAGGTGATGGGGTTGCTGTGGCCGCACCGTGCACCAAGCAGCCATCCTCTGTGGGCTCCCAGGCTCTGCAAAATCCCCCGATGAGTGTTTAAATTACAGATGCCTGGGCTTGACCCTGGAAATTCTGACTCAACAGGCCTGGGGTGGGGCCCAGGCATCTCTTTTTACGAAGCCCCCCCCAGGTGATTCTGATGAACAGCAGGCCTGAGAAAGAACCACTTTAGCAACTACCCAGGTGCTGCCTGGGTTGGGGGTGGAGGGCGATCGAAGGCTACAGGCTCAGGTCTCATTTGACCCAAGTATCTATCCATCTGACTCCCCCTAATGAGTGTGCCACGTACAGGCTGCGATGTCGATGTCGGCTCCCATCTTCCTGCCTGCCCCAAATTAAGGGAAAGGGCCTCAGATGGGGTCAGGATGGGGAGGGGTGCAGGAGGAAAGGGGCAGAGCTGCCGAGGCCCCTGTGGGAGCAGGACAGGCTTCTGGAGAGGGGTGTACATTTCCACCACAGGAACTCCTCAGCAATGCTTGGTGGGGAGAGGGTGGCCGCAGCCCTGGGGTGCACAGGGAATGTGTGGGCAAATGGGGGGAGTGCAGGGTGCTGTGTGCCTGGCAGGGTGCCCCGGGCACTGCTTCTCCTATGGCTTCTGTCTTGAATCTCTGAGGAAGGGCCTTTCTGTCTTGGCTGCGGGCTGTGGACAAGGGACCATCTGCCTCTTCAGTTCCCCTCTTTCCTCTCTAGGACCTGATGGATGTGTGCTGGGGCGGGGGGGGGGGGGGGAAAGGGGGGCGGGGAGAGTAGGGAACCACTGGACACAGCTGCTCTCCCTGCCTTGGACCCACTGACCCCTTTCCAGCCCCTTCTGCAGAAGCCGGGGGAGCTGCTCTCTCTCCCCACCCACCACCACCATTTGCATGCACAACGTCACTCACCTTCTCGATGACCCCAACCACCCTGCAGCCCCTCAACTGCTCCAGAGCAGAGCTCAGTGTGCGAATGGGCCGGAGCCTCAGGCTGCTGAAACCCTGCAGAGGTGGGAGACAGGTCACGCAGACTCAGGATGCAGCCCTCCTCCAGCTGCCAGGACAGCAGGGGCACAGTGGGCAGAACTGGGGTACACAGAGCTCCCTCCTGCCCCCAGGGAATAGAGAAGTTGGCCCTGACTGGCAGGGGCCCACACAGCCCTCTCCACCTCCGTGCCCCCCCCCAGCCAACCCTCCTCCAAGGCCCAGGGAGTCCTCAAGCCTCAGAAGCCCTGTCTTGAAAGCCCCACCCATGGGATGTAGGCGCTCCTGGGGCTGGGGACATAACCCAGGAACTTGTGGGTTTCAGGGAACACACCTCAAAGACCGAGGCACGTGGCCCAGGCACCTGCTTTGGGGAAAGGCAGCCTAATAAGATGCAGAAGAGAAAATACATTGACAACACTGCTGTGCGTTTATCAAAGAAAATCCGAGAAGTGGATCCACACAGTTCAAACCCGACTTCTTCACGGGTCAGCTGTGCTCACTGGGACCCATTCAAACTTCCACAGATGTGGGAAACTTTGAGTGTGTGCACATCAGGCTTGTGCATGAGCTGCGCATGGGCGTCTGGAGGTGGTGTGTGTGTGTGTGTGTGTGTGTGTGTGTGTGTGTGTGTGTGTGTGTTTACCCTGCGCGGTGGTGTGAGACAGGCCTGGAGATGATTCACTAAGTGTTTGAAGATGAAAGGACGAGGATGGTGTGGGAGACAGAGGACGCCAGCAGGGGAACGGCAGGGGGGTAGCCCTGCCCCTGGCATGCACCACGTACCAGTGCCTGCCCTGCAGCCTGGGACAGGAGGTGACAGTCCTCTGGCCCGCAGGGGGGGGCCCCACCTATCTCCCCCAGAGCCCGCAGGCCTTCAGGCAGGGCCTCCTCACCGTGCCAGGGCTGGCTCCATCGCCCAGGGTCCTCTGCAGGTGGCAAGTGAAGATCTCCTCTGCCCGCCGCAGGTACTTGGTGATTTTCAGCTTCACGGCCTCACATCGCTCCTTGTTGGGGTCAACTGTGGGGCGAGGGTGTCACCAGGACCCACCCTGGCCCCGGAGGGCTGGGGTTCTGGTTCCCTCTGCCCCGCACAGGAGAGCAGTGCCTACTTCTCAGGCTGGTCTGCAGGCGGTGCCCCCACACCCATTCCCCGGCCCTCCTCTGGGTGGGAGACTGGCAGGTGGGGGCGGAGAAAGGAGATGGAGGGAGAGGCTGGGAACCACAGTCAGCCCTCAACTTCATGGTTGGCACCCGCCACCCCACTGGCTGTCATTGCACCCTGAGAAGGAGCAGTGTAGGGATTTCCATGTCTGTTTTCAGAGAAGGAGACAGAAGCTCCCAGAGAACACTCCCCTAACCATCTCTGATACCCGGTGTGAAAAGACCAGAGTGGGGACCCAGACTGGAAGAGGAACGGATTCACCAAGTGGTCAGAAGTCCAGGTGTCAGGGGTCTCTTTGGCAGGGGGGGTGGGAAGCTTGAGGCAGGGCCCGACTCCGACCCCCAGTCTGACCACCCTCAGGGATCCTTCCCCTGGAGAGGAAATGCCTCCCTTTGCCCTGAACACGCTGCTGGCAAGCTTGCTCTCTGGAACACCACCTGGCCCTTCAGCTGGACAATACGCCTACTGTTGTTCTTCAGGGCTCAAAGTTCTAACTTCTAGAAAATACCCTATACTGGCCCAACCTGGCCTCAACTTCTCTCTTTTCTCCCCTCATTTCCTCCTCAGTGCTCTTCCCACCCAAGATGGTAATTACCCATCAGCCAACTCATCAGTCTCCCCCACTGTAAGGCAGGCCCCAAGTGGGCAGGAGCCCAGTGTCTAGGGACAGGCAAGTGTGCTGAGTTGGGGGCCAGCCTCTAGAGCCCCAACTGTTGAAACCTCAGATCTGCCCTGATAGCTATGGACCCTTAAGCAAGTGATTTAGCTGCCTGGTACCTCAGTTTTTGCATCTGGCAAATAGGAATAAAAATAGTTCCTACATGTTTCATCATCAACATATATAGTAATTCCCATTACTGTGAGGCTCCCATGAGTTAATACAGGTAAAGCCCTTAGACCAGTGTCTGGCATATAGGAAGTGCTCAATAAATGCCAGCAATTATCACCGCCCTTCACAGAGGCACTGCGGGGCCAGCCAGAGCCCTGTTCACTCAGCACAGATGGACAGAGGATGTGGTCGGGGGAGCCCCAAGTCCCCCTTCCCCACCAGCTCCCCTCTCTGCCCAGCTGGACCCTCACCGTGCACGCCTCGCAGCAGGACATCCACGCCGTTCTGGTAGTGGTTGAAGGCTGCCTCGTAGTCCTCACTGACATCACGCTCCAGGGCCAGCCGGATCTGTGTGGCTGCATCCACCAGGTAGTCACGCTTGGTCATGTCAGAGGCCCCGGGAGCCACCAGATTGCGAATCTGCTCCAGGTACACACGGGCCTGGGACCGGGCTCGGGAGCAAGGCTCAGGCTCCAGGCCAGGGCCAGGAGGGCACTCGCAGGCCACCAGGCTCATGGCTGCTGCGCTGTGGTGGGGACCTGAAACAAACAGACACCTTAGGGAGGACCCGGCTGGGAACAACACCCCGTCCACACCCTGGTTTCCTGAAAAGTGGGAGACTAACACTCTCCTCCAAGGCCTGGAGGGATCAGAGCTAATGTGGGTAACATCCCTCTACGGGGCCAGACCTTTTCTAAAGGGTGATAATAGAATAACAAGATACTTGGGGCTCTTTCATTTCAAATTCAGATCAACAGGTATTTCTTGAGCACTGGAGACAGTGGAGGATATCTGTGATCCAGAACTGCCTTCACAGCATCTCACAGACAAACTGGTATCTAGCACATGGTAAACATCTGTTGGTCACACGCCGAGGCTGTTCCTCACACTGTTCCCTCCATCCTGCCTGTGTTCCTGGTCATAATCCTCACACAGAAATCTCCTTTATCCTTCAGGGTTCAGCTCAATGGCACCTCCCTGAACAGGAGAGATTATCCCTGCTTTATCTTCTTTGGTGCGGAGGTCAACAAGTGAGGACCCCCCCCCCCCCACCGCCCCAACAGAAGTCTGGCAGAGAATTAGGCACAAGGCCAGGCCTTAAATCTGTGGGCAAATGAAACGTCCAAGTGACAGATTCTGGATGGAGGCTGAGGAAGGAGGGCAGGGCCAGGGCCCCAGGGAGGCCACATGGCCTCCAAGGACCCGACAGCAGCTCCTCCCTGAGCAGTGGGTGACACAAGTGGCCAAAAGGATAAGAAGGAAAGGGCTCTGAGAGAGGCCGGCAGAGCCGCCTCTGCTCCCCCACCCCCACCCCGCAGCCTCAGTGGCACCTGTGCTCTCAGGCCCCAGGGAGAAGGGCAGGGCCTGAACTTCCAAGACGAGGCCACCTCTGCCTCTGCGGAGAGACAGGCCGGATAGGACAGGATGGGGAGTGGGGGGGGGGGGAGGAAAACCCACATCCCCCAGCCGGCGGGGACCTCAACCCGGGCCGGGATGCCGGGTGGAGGGAAGCCGCACCCTCCCTGCTCCCCCCCCCCACCCGGGACAAGCAGCTCGGAGGCCTGTGATGGGGGCGGGGGATGCCGAGGCCCGGGGCTGGGCCGCTCGAGTCAGGGCCCCGGGCCACCCCCCGGGCTGGGTCCCGCGGGGCAGGGAAGCGGGGCGCCCAGCCCGCGAGCCCCGGCACAAGGTGCGCCACCCGCGCGGTGGGGCGGGGGGCGGGGGGGAGCGTGCTGGGGGGGAGGAGGGGACGCCCGCGCCTGCAGGACCGAGGCGCGGAGGAGGAGCCGGGCCCAGCGCGTACCTGCCCGAGCCGGGAGCCCGGTCGGCGCCGCCACACCTGCCGCAGCCCTCGGCGCCGCCCGACCCCGCGCCCCGCCGCGCGGCCGCGCCTCCAGCCAGGTGCAGGGCTCCGCCGCCGCGCCCGGCCATTGGCTGCGGATGAGCTCATCCTCTAGCGTTAGAATAAACCGCCAATCAGCTCCCGGCTGCGTTTCTGCCGGCCCTTAAAGCCCCAGCTCCCCGGGAAGGGGTGGGGGTGTCCAGCATCACCCAGGGGTGCGCGAGAGCCCGCCCCGGAAATAAGCCAGCCGCGGTCGCAGGGATGCTCAGTCCGTCGAGCTGGGACTCTTGGTTTCAGCTCAGGTCATGATCTCGGGGTCCTGAGATCGAGTTCTGGGAGGGCTCCGCGCTCAGCGAGGAGTCTCCTTGGGACTCTCTCTCTCCCCCGCCCCCCTGCCCCTCCCCCTGCTCGCCCTGGGGCTCTCTCTCCAAATAAATAAATTAATTTTTTTTTAAAAAAAAAGGAAATCTAGGCTGACTAGAAAACGTGCATGCTACCGTTGGGACTTTTCTCATTTGTTATTTCATTCATTCATTCATTCATTCATTCATTCAACTATGTAATACTTCTGTATTGAGACGGTGCTACGCAGGAGTGAGATGCTAAGGCCCAGCGCTGGAACAGTCTCTGCTCACGTCTTTCAGGGGGTTTACCGTCTAGGGAGGGCTATAGGGATTAAAGAACTAAAGAACACAGTTGATATTTCATTCCAGGTGTGGTCAGAGCTGTGTGAAAGGAGCACCACAGGGCCTATGAGACTTATAAGGAGGGGAATGACCTGGGCCGGCGGTCAGAAGGCTTTCTGGAGGAAGTGATATCTGAACTGGACATGCAGACCTCACCTGCACCCCAGTGCTGCACTCATACTGACTTTAGCGCACTTGCTCTCCCCTAGATACCTTATCACACGGTTCCCCTTTCCTGAATCCCAATGTCTCCTCCTCTGTCCTCACTCCCAGTCAGACAGGTGCTTCCTCCTTTCCTTGAAAACACTGGAGCTCTCTTCTATTTGCTATCTGCCCACCAGCCAGATCTGCACCCACATACTGCCTCCCCACCTCTTCCCACAGATGACCTGTCTGTGCCCCATTGAAGGCCAGCTTCCACTTGGGATCAGCCCCACCCATCACCTACTCCAGGACACGGCACCAGCAAGCTTCCCCTCTCTCTCCTTAATTAATCATTAAGTAGAGAGCATCATTAGTTTTTGGCTTCCACTGAATCATTCTCATCTGATACAAGCATAACACTGATTCTCCCATTTTATTTATTTTTTTTTGTTGATTCTTCCATTTTAAAAGCAAAACAAGAAAACTAAACAAAATAAAACCACTCTTGGCCTCATTCCTCACTCCTCCCTCTATCTAGGTTTGCAGCAAAGCTCCTTGAAAGAGAGGTCTATACTCACGGTTTCCAGCTTCTCTTCTCCTACTCTTTCTTGAACCTGCTGTGATGACCCTTCAACATTGCTCTGAAATTGCTCTTGGCTGGAGTGGTGGGGTGGCTCAGTTGGTTAAGTGGTCAACTCTTGATTTCGGCTCAGGCCATGATCTCAGGGTGGTGAAATGGAGTTTGGTGTGGGTCTCTGAATGTAGCTCTGCACTGGGTGTGGAGTCTGCTTAAGTCTCTCCCTCTGCCCCTCCTCTGCCAAACCCTGGCCACTTACTTGTTCTCTCTCAAAAAAGGGGGGGAGCGGTGCCTGGGTGGCTCAGTCAGTGCATCCAAGTTGGTTTCAGCTCAGGTCATGATCTCAGGGTGGTGGGATCCAGTCCCACATTTGGCTCCACTCTCAGAAGGGAGTCTGCTTGAGATTATCTCTCTCCCTCTGCCCCTCCCCACTCACATGCTGTTCATTGTCTCTCTCTCAAATAAAATCTTTTTAAAAATGAAATTGTAGGCAGCCCCAGTGGCCCAGTGGTTTAGTGCCGCCTTCAGCCCAGGGCGTGATCCTGGAGACACGGGATCAAGTCCCACATCGGGCTCCCTGCATGGAGCCTGCTTCTCCCTCTGCCTCTCTCTCTGTACCTCTCATGAATAAATAAATAAAATCTTAAAAAAATAAAAATGAAATTGCTCTTCTTAAATTGAATATAATTCACATACCATTCAAGTTTAATAGTCTAATAAAATGTCTCAAATTCAACAAATCCAGAACTGCAGTCTTAAAATACAGCCTACAGGGCAGCCCGGGTGGCTCAGCGGTTTATTGACGCCTTCAGCCCAGAGCACGATCCTGGAGACCCAGGATTGAGTCCCATGTCAGGCTCCCTGCATGGAGCCTGCTTCTCCCTCTGCCTGTGCCTCTGCCTCTCTCTCTCTCTCTATGAATAAATAAATAAAATCTTTAAGAAAAAGTAATGAAGTACTGACTTGTGGTTGAACCTTGAAAACATTATCCTAAAGAAAAGAAAGCAGAGACAAAAGACCAGATTGTATGAGTCCATTTATATAAAATTTCCAGACCAGGCAAATCCATAGGGATGGAAAATAGATTTCAGGGAGGGGGTAATGGGGAGTGGCTAAAGAATAGATTTCTTCTGGGGATCAACAAATGTTCTGGAATTAGTGTGATGGTCATACCACTTGTAAATATATTAAGAACCACCAAATTCACATTTTGAAGAGGTGAACAGTATGTGAATTACATCTCAATTTAAAAATGATCATAATGAAAAGGAAAAAAAAACTGGACCTCCTTATCCTCCCCAACCTGAGACGTCTATCTAAACTCTCTTCCAGCTCCATCCTTCCAATTGCTCAGGCCAAAATTTTTGAAGTCACCTTGGCTTCTATTTTCTCACACTCTACATCCAATCCATGAGAATATCATACTGGTTTTTCCTGCAAAATATATCCAGACTCTGAGCACTTCTCACCCCCGCCACTTCTCACCTCCACCTCCAGTGGTATGATTTTTATAGGGCCATCTTCATCTCATACTCTCATACCTGATTTACTGTTGAGGATTCCTCCTGGCTTTCTGTTTCTACCTTTGCCACCCTCCAGGCACTTCTCAACACTGTCAGTGGATCCTTTCAAAGCCCACGTCAGATCCTGTCCCTCTTCTGCTCCAAAGTCTGCAAGAGCTTCCATCCTTCTCCTGAGAAAAACTCAGTCTCTACTATGACCCCCAAGGCTCCCATGATCACCCTTCTCCATTATTTCTCCAGCTTCATCTCCTAGCCTCACTCACTCAACACCAGTCACTCTAGCTTCCTCACTGCTTCTGGAATGCACCCAGCGCTCCCATGCCAGAGCTTTTGCCTTGCAGTTACCCTCTGCCTGGAATAGTCTGCCTTTGGACATCTGCCTGGTAAACCCTAGCCTTGCTTCAACTCATTGCCCTCCTGTCACTTTCTTGAGAGACCTACTGACTACACCCTCCCAACACCCCCTCTCCCTTACCCTATTCTACTTCTTTTCCATTATTCTCAGCCCATTAGCATGCAATATCACTTACTTACTTATTTTTATATGTTTCTTTTCTTTCCTTGCCTCCAGGCAAGATCCACATGGGCAAGGGCTTTTATCTGCTTTGTTCACTGACTTATCCCAAGTGGCTACAACTGCATCTGGTACCTAGTATTGCTCAGTAAATATTTGCTGAATGAATGAATGAGCCCCAAAGGATGAGAAAGAATTAACCAGGAGAAGTGTTTGAAGAGGGCAATGGAGGAAAATTTCTGGGCAGAGAAACGGCATGCATAAATGTCTTAACAAATTCACAGAGAAAAATAACATTTGCACATCAAACAGATGGCATGGCATAAAATCATTTGAAAAAATTTAATTCTCATTCATGATAAGAACAAACTCTTTACTTAACAAACTCTAAACAAACTTATGAACCTCCTTCTTAACTTGATAAAGGCTTATCTACCAGAAACTTAGAGCAAACACCATATGTAATGGTAGGGCATTAGAAGCTTTCCCAGGGTCCAGCTGTCCTTCAGGCATATGGTAGGATCACACTTCTCTGCCCTTTTGGAAGGGGCTTGGCCATGAGACTTGCTTTGAAATGTTAATGGACAGAACAAGAGTTACTTCAGGGTGGAAGCTTCAAAAGCCAGTGTATAATTCACTCCGCCCCTTTCCTCCTACCACGGGGAACATAAAAGCGTGCTCATGGAGGCACATGGCCTCCCTCAGCCTGATTCTCTGAGAAACAACAAGGAACTCCTCCTGCCCCGTGACTTGCATTGGACAAGAGGTGTGAGAAATGAATTTGAACGAGAAACCAAATTATTGTGTAGAACCACAAGATCTGGAACTGTTTGTTATTGCAGCGTACCCTGACCCATCTGGAATGATACACCCAATGCAGTCAGAAATGAACCAATGCCTCTACTCTTAAAAAATATATTGGATGTTACAACTTATGGGCTAAGAAATAAAAAAACAAACAAGAAGTTTAAAGATTGGGAGAGAAGAGGCCAAATCTCCATTACTTTTGATAATGTGATTATCTACCTGGAAAACCTAGAGCAACAATTGATGAGTTCAGCAAAGTGGCTGGATGCCAGATCAATATTTACAAATCAAGATCTTTCCCATTTGTCAGCAATAACAATTTGAGAATATAATAATTTTTAAATCCCTTTCATCATCGTAACAAAAACTGTGAAATACTTACAAATAAACTAATTAGAAATACAAGACCTTCATGGAGAAAACAATAAAATTGTATTGAAAGACACAAAAAGACCCAAATAAAAGTGCTGTGTTTTGTAATAGGATGACTACCATTGTAAAGATGTTGATTCTCCCCCCACCATTAATTTAAAAATCCAATGCAATTCCAGTCAAAATTTCAAAAGGACTCTTCATAGAACTTGAGAGGATGCTTCTAAAATTCCTATGTCTATTCATTCACTTCACAAAAACTTACGGAGGGCCTGCTATGGGTGTGACTCTGTTCTAGGTACTGAAGATATCGTAGTGAATGAAACAAATAAAAAAACCCTTCCTGGAGCTTTCATTCTTAAGGGAGAAAACCAATAATAGGGACCCTGGGGTGGCTCAGTGGTTGAGCATCTCCCTTTGACTCAGGGCCTGATTCCAGGGCCTGGGGATCGAGTATTGCATCGAGCTCCCTCCAAGGAACCTGCTTCTCCCTGCCTATGTCTCTACCTCTTTCTCTGTGTCTCTCATAAATAAATTAAAAAATCTTTTTAAAGAATCATAAACACATAGATCTCATGGTGATTATAGACAGTATACATAAATGTGCAACAATAGCCCCTTGAAAAAGAACAAATGGGTTAGGAGCTCGCCTTACCAGATAAAAAGATGTACCATAAAGCTGCAATTTTATTTATTTGTTTGTTTGTTTGTTTGTTTTGTTTTGTTTTGTTTAAAGCTGAAATTTTAAAAAAAGGTGATGGGTATGCATTAATAGAGGATAAGAATAGAATAGAGCCCAAAATCAAACTCATGCATCTTGAAAGATTTGACTTAGGATAAAAAAGCGATTTCAAACCAGTGAGACGGGATGAATTCTTCATAAGAAGTATTGGCACAATTAAATCAACTTGTGGAAAAAAAATTAATCCCTACTCATAAATAAAAATAAATCCAAGTTTAAAATTCTAGATGAAAAAGAACCAGAACAATCTCAAATTATTAAAAGAAAATATCAAAGAATGTCAGTACAATCTTTGGGTAGAAAGTGCCTTTTAAATATTCGTAGTGGGAGGGATATGTAATTATACATTTTGAATGTTGGTTTCTCAGAACCATTTGAAGTAGAAATACATGTAATCAATGACCTATCAGTTCCACTTCTAGATATTTAATCCAGGAAAACACTTGCCCACATACATAAGGATGTATATGGATATTCATGGCAGCATTGCCAGCCATATCAAAAAATTGGGAAAACATTTCAAATTCAGTATATTATAGAATATCAATATAAAAATAAATTAATAAAATGTGGCATTTCATGTACCGAATTATTATTATTCAGCATTTCCTAAAGATTTATTTATTCATTTTATTTATTTTTTATTTTTTTTTTTATTTATTTATGATAGTCACAGAGAGAGAGAGGGAGGCAGAGACACAGGCAGAGGGAGAAGCAGGCTCCATGCACCGGGAGCCCAACGTGGGATTCGAGCCCGGGTCTCCAGGATCGCGCCCTGGGCCAAAGGCAGGTGCCAAACCACTGCGCCACCCAGGGATCCCTATTTATTCATTTTAGAGAGAGGGAGTGTGTATGAGAGGGGGCAGGAGTAGAGGGAGAGGAAGAGAATCTCAAGCAGACTCCTCACTGAACATGGAGTCCAATACCGGGCTCAATCTCACAACCCTGATACTATGACCTGAACTGAAATCAGGAGTTGGATGCTTAACTGATTGAGCCACCCAAGATATCCCTATTATTCAGCATTTTAGAAGAATGAATCAGAACTAAATCTGTGTGTATGAACATGCAAGTTCCAAAACATATTGTTGAGTAAAAACAGTTCCCAAATGTTACCTACAGTGTGATAGCTTTTAGATTTTTATTCATTAAATACAGACACAAAACAATACTATATATTATTGACATTTTATACTGTATTAGGATTCTTCAGAGAAACAGAACCAGTAGGATAGATATGTAGGTAGGTAGGTAGGTAGATTTATTATTATAAGAAATTGATTTATGGAATTATGGAGGCTGAGAAGACCCACAATCTGCCATCTGCAAGCTAGCAACCTAGAGAAGTCTGAACTAAAGGCCAGAGAACCAAGAGATCTGATAGTATAAGTTCCACTCCAAGTCTAAAGCTTGAGAACTGAAGGTATAAGTCCAAGGCCAAGGGCAGAAGGTCAAGGTCTCAGCTCAGTCAAGGCAGAGAATGAATTCTCCTTTCCTCCATCCATTTGCTCACCCACCTGGGGGAAGGTCATCTGCTTTATTCAAATGCTAATCTCATCTACAAAGACTTTCACTGACGTTCTTCCTTCCTTTTTTAAAGATTTATCTATTTATTTACTTCAGAGAGACAGCAAAAAGGAGGGGCAGGGGGAAAGGGAGAGAGTCTCAAGCAGGCTCCTCACTGAGAACAGAGTCCCATGTGGGGCTCAATCCCACAATCCTGGGATCACGACCTGCACAGAAACCAAGAGTTGGATGCCCAACCAACTGTGTCACCCAGATGCCCTGATGTTATTTCTCCAGAAATAATGTTTAACCAAATATCTGGGCACCCCCATGATGCAGTGAAGTCGACAGATACAATTAACGATCCCAAATAGTAATAGCTGACCTCTATTCGGTGCTTACTATGAGCTCATCCTAATCTTAACCTAACATAGCACATCTTACATGAATCTTAAAACAACACTATTAAAAAACTGAAACAAACCCAAAACCCAGGGATGCCTGGGTGGCTCAGTGGTCAAGCGTCTGCCTTCGGCTCAGGGTGTGATCCCAGAGTCCCAGGATCGAGTGCCACATCGGGCTCTTTATGTGGAGCCTGCTTCTCCCTCTGCCTATGTCTCTGCCATTCCATCTCTCTGTCATAAATAAACAAACAAATAAATAAAATCTTTAAAAACAAAAAACCCCAAAACCCTATTAGTTACTATTATTAATCCTTACTTTACAGATGATAAAACTGAGGCAGTTTTAGTTAAGTAATTCAATAAGCAGTTAAGTAATTTGCTTATGCTCACACAGTTAGGAAGTAGGAGCACTAGAAAGCGAATCTTGGCAGTTTGGCTCCAGAGCCCGAGCCCTGGTCCCCTGTGCTGATCACACCGAGCTCCCAACAGTGCTGTTATGTTACCCAGGGCATGGAAGTAAGGGACTGATGCAGGCAGGGAGCAGGTGGGCGTTACAATACCTGTGATGTTCGGTTTTTAAGAAACAAAGGCATTTGGTATATTATTTGTGAGGTGAAGATTAATATTCTAAAATGATATATTAAATATGGACATGAAATTATAGAATCTCTTTTCAGAATATAGTGATTAGTTCTCCAAGGAAGTAGATCATGCTCCACAAACCTCTGATGGTGGTGTAGACCTGGTTTGATGGGTAGGTGTGTTTGGGAGACTTTCCTGAGGAAGTGCCTTTGAGCTGAGCTCTGGCTGATGCATGTTTATTAGTCAGCAAGCTGGGTGTGGGAAGGAGAGGAAGGGATTTCCTGGCAGAGGAAACAGCAGAGCAAAGGCCCTGAGGGGGGCATCGCAAATTCCAGGAACTAAAAAAAGACAAGTGTGTTGGATCTTAGAGACAGGTCTCAAATGGAATGAAGCTAGCGGTGGGCAGAGCTCCGATCTCATGGAGGATTCCAGGCTGAGGGAAGGGACTGGGAGTTTAAGAACAGGGTGTGCTGTTGAGTAAGATACAAACCGGAAATGCTGACTGGCACCTTGGAAATCCCTGGAGTCACTTTCTCAGGCTGAGCTGTGAGAGTGAGCGGACATGCCAAGATAGAGACGGAAAGTGTAGACCACTATCAAAACATGGGGATCGGAAGCATGAGACCAGCACAGGGAGGCACCTGGGAGAAAAATGTGCAGTTGCAAGATGGGGTTGATTTTTTTTGCTGCTGTTTTTATTTTTATGATGAGAATGACTTCTACACACAAAGACAAGCCCCCAAGCATGTTTACCATAGCACTGTTTATTATGACAGCAACTCAAAAGAACCTAAATATTCAGCAATAGATCAATCAAACTATGGTATATCCAAATGATGCAATACAATGCAGCCCTTAAAGAATCATATTGTTGGGACACCTGGGTAGCTTAGTTGTTGAGCATCTGCCTTTGACTCAGGGCTTGATCCTGGGGTCCTGGGATTGAGTTCCACATCAGGCTCCTCACAGGGAGCCTGCTTCTCCCTCTGCCTGTGTCTCTGCCTCTCTCTCTATGTCTCTCACAAATAAATAAAGTCTTAATAAAAAGCATATTGTTGAAGAATATCTAACGTCATAGGGGAAATGTCTATGATACATTAAGTTTAAAAAGAAAGTTATAAAATAATGAGTATGTTACAATCTCATTTTAAAAATTTATTTATTTGAAAGAGTGAGTGAAAGAGAAAGCGAATGAGAGAGAGAAAGAAGGAGCAGGGGGAGGGGGAGAGGGAGAAGTAGGCTTCCCACTGAGCGGGGAGCCCAATAAGAGGCTCTATCCCAGGACCCTGGGATCATGACCTGAGGCAAAGGAGGGCGCTTAACTGACTGAGCCCCTCACACTCCCCACAATCTCATTTTGATATATTACAAAGTTAGTATATGTAGCAGGATCATTCCTTTATCACTTCCTTTCTCTCTGCCTTCATGTCTGATTAGTAGAAAAAACGGGTCTTCTGACATCATGCAACATAATGCAAATTATGCCGAGGGAAGTGATCCCCTTCATCAAAAGAGAGGTTTTCTTTGTCTTGTGGCTGCTCCATGTGGGCCCAGAATGGAGCTGGGATATTGGGGGGAGGGCAGAGGGATAAGAAGGAAGGGGCTTCTGGCCCCAGTTTAGACTAACTTTATATCAATGCAGAAAGAAACATGTATTGCTCATTCTCTGGATATTGGAAGAATTTCGTTTCATTGAACTTTTTCATTTCCATCTGTGAGAGATCACAAGAAAGACTTTGGCGGGGTTGGGTGGGGGGTCATGGTGGAAGGGAGATGTAACCACTCAGTATCTGAAACAGGAGGCTGAGCTTGCTGCACGCAGGAAGCAAGGGAGAGTTCAGGGGTGGGTCAGCTTTCAGAGTGTACAGGCATTGGTTGACCTTTGGCCCTAGAAGCATGGACCGATGGAGTGAGGTGTTGCCGACTGGTTATTTTCACCAGGTGCTCTTACGGGCTAAGCACGCGGCTTTAGGAACACGGTTACTGAAACAAGTGGTCGAATAAACGGGGTTTATAACTGGTTCTAAGAGTTGCTTGTTACAGCCACAGAACAATTAGTCTTTTCCTGAGAGGAGGGGAACGTTTTATTGTCAGGGGACAGGACAGGGACGGGTGGAGGGGCTGGGGTGTGTCTACACACACGGAAAGATACAGGGTCTCCACGAAACAGTCGAGTAGAGCCTTCGTTGCTGGGGCTCGTGTTGATGGGCTAGGACTGGTTTCTGGCGGATCCCAAAGGCACCCAGAGTCCCCTGGATCTGGGCTTGGGACCTGGCTGTGAGAGAAGAGTCCCCCGGCCCCACGGCCCCACGGCCCCCGGCTGCTGAGCAGACCTGGGAGGCCAGCTCCAGGATGCGCCCCTGCTTCAGCCTGGGCCCTTCCTCCTGGGTGACGCTCCGAGGCCCCAGCAGGCCGGCCCGGGGCCTCGGCCTGGCTCCTGAGCGGATCAGAGCCGGAGCCTGAGCTTCTGCCTTCCGCGCCGGCGGGCAGCCTGGCCAGCTGTCAGCCCCCGGCCCTCCCGGCCCTGGGATTCCTGGGCAGCTTTCTCACCCTCTCGGTACTCCCTTCAGCTCGTCTGGCGAGTGAGAAGACTCCACAGGCTTCAGGAGAGGACTGTGGCCGAGACGGCTTTGAGAGGGATAAAGAGCTCAGGGAGGAGAGGCTATCACCATTACAGTCGAAACCTCAGAGCCCGGCTGGGCGGCAGGCGGTCACATGTCTGCAAACAAGCAGCGCCGTGTGAGCGAGGAGGCTCCGGCACGTCACGGTGCTGCCCGCTTGGGTGGCCCGGCTGGGGCGGGGGCGCAGAGGAGACCCAGAACGGGAAGGCTTGCAGCCCGGGGGCTGGGCAGTCCCGCTGCCACGGGGCTGACTCTCCAGAGTGCCCCCGTGAGAGGCCGGTGGGGGGGCAGGCCCCTGTCCCCCCTGTCCCCGTCCCCCCGTAACACCCTCTCTGCGGGAGGACCAGGACGGGAGGAGGCCCAACTCTGTGGGGAAGCCCTCAACCCCCTCCCCGCCCGGCCCCCACCCGCCTGCCTGGTGGTCTCCGTGCTAACAAAGTTACCTCAGGAACTACGAACCCGCCATCTTTTTGGCCTGGAGCCCCACGGCCTCTGAGGTGGGGCCCAAAGACGGCTAGCCACGGCTAGCGGGGCCAGCCCTCATCTGCCTCAGTCGCAGCCAACGTCAGGGGGAGGGGGAGCGCTCCAGGCTTCCCTCAGGAAAGGGAAGGGTCAGCCTTCTCTGGGAAAACAGCTGCCGGGCTCTGGTGCTGACAGACGGCCATCTTTCCCCACCAAGGCTCTGTCCTGTCACTGCCCTGTCTGGAGCCTGGATTTCCCACCAGAGTCTGTGGAGGGGCCCATCCCGTCGACCCGGCCGACCCACCTCGCAGATGTCTGGCCCGCTTCTCAGGCTTGGAGTAGACACACTTCTCCTCCCCTTTTCCTCTCCCCTGATAAATTTTTAAAATTCTGGCTCACTTAACTTTCATGGCTTTGGACAAGCCTGGGCCTCAGCTTCTTCATTTGTAAAAAGAGGAGGTGGAAATAGATTATTTGTAAATTTTCCTTCTGCCTTGAATTGCAAAATCGTGTCACTCTCCTGCTTGAAAGAGATCAGTGCTTCCCACTGCCTAGCAAGGCCCTGACTCCCTAGGACAGCATCCAGGGCCCGGGCTACCTTCTGGCCTTATCCATCACGCCTCTGCTTCACACACTTTCAGCATCAGCCACAATGAACCACTTGAAAATCCCAGAGCACCATGGGTTCTCCACCTCTGGGTTCTTTGTGAATGAGTTGCCTCCCACTAGACAGGTCATGTGGGGGTTTTGGGGGTTTTAAAAAAGATTTTTATTTATTTATTCATGAGAGAAAGAGAGAGAAAGAGAGAGAGAGAGAGAGAGAGAGAGAGAGAGGCAGAGGAGAAGCAGGCTCCTCAAGGGAGCCCGATGTGGGACTGGATCCCAGGACTCCAGGATCACGCCCTGAGCTGAAGGCAGATGCTCAACCACTGAGCCACCCAAGCATCCCCACATAGTCACGGGTTAATGGCTCATCTCCCCACATCAATCTTGCCTTCCCTCAAGTCATAGCTCCTGCCACCAACTTGACAAAGCCTACCCTGGTTTTCCCCGTGTGCCACTTATCCCCGATATCTCAGATGTCTTTAGTAGCATTTTATCTGTATTTGCTTAAGCTACATGACTTTCTTTCCTTCTATTATATTCACCTGCACATACCTGATTCCTCTGACCAATTTTTAAGATCAGAAACAGGGTCTTACCTCTCTCTGTGTAACCCAGGTCATCCAGTATTCCACTGGGTTTGGTCTCTGCCTGGTGTCTCTCTGAGTGAGCATCTCTCAAAGAACATGAGGAACACTCCCCCAAACCCTTCCTTCACTTCCCAAGTTACCAGAAGCTGTCAAGAGCTCTGCAACAAAACCCCAGGCTCTTTCTCTAGATCTAGCCCTTCCATTAACTCTCTTAGTTCTAAGGTAGATTGACTTAGCCTCTCCAGCTAAGACCTCTCTCAATCTCCTGTCTCACAGAAGGGGATTTTTCTTTATTAAGCCAGAAGCTGGGAAGACTTTCATGTGGAAATCTAGTTTTCCCCTCACACGTGTATCTACTACAAAAGGCCTGCTCCTAGTTGCCTCAAAGAATGCTCATGAATGAAGGTATGATCAGCACAACCAGCTCCCATGTATAATTAAGACCAAACTCTACTTCTCTGCTTCCCAGTATTTCCTGGAACAAGCCTGTTGCCTGGGTTTGTCAGAGCCTTCTAAGAGGGCCACTTGTACCTCTAGTCTGGTGTCCCTAGAGTCCCTTCTCCACACGGAAGGCAGAGGGATCTTACCAAAACATACCTAATATCACTTCACTCCCCTGCACTTCCAATGGTTTCCCTCCATATTATAACAGTATTCCAGCTCCTCACCCCGTCTTATAAAGCCCTTCATGACCCTATGACCTGGTCCTGTCTACCTCTGACATCCTATCTCGTTGTGCCCTTCTTCCATTGCTCATCACACTCCCACCGGCCTGGAATTCCTTCCAAGCCTTTGCACCTCTGTGTCCTCTGGTTGAGTACTCTTACTCGTGATCCTCGCGTGACCAACCACCCCCTGCCCTTCGAACTTCACCATAAATGTCACCTTCACAGCGGCCCTCCATGGTCTCCTGGCCTAGAGTACCTTCCCCTAAACACAACCTCATCATCTTTTCTTATTTTTTTCATATTCAATTCAGCTCCTATTGCTGCATGACAAGCTGGCCCCAACAACTTATTATTAATGTATCTCATAATTCTGTGGGCCAGGAAATCAAACAGGGCACAGTGGGTACAGTTCATCTTTGTTCCCTGGGGCTCAGCTGAGGTGACTCTAATGGCTGGGAGCTAGAACAGCCCGAGGTTGGCTGAGCTCACTCCTCTTGCTTACAAGCGCACTCTCTCTCTCCATCTTTATTGGGCTGCTTGGGCTTCCTTCCAGCATGGCAGCCTCACAATAACTGGACTCCTTACATGGCAGTCCAGTCTTCCAAGAGACCAGCACAGAAGCTGCCAGGCCACTCAGAAGGAACCATTTGGGTCTCTTCCACCTAAGGGAGAAGACCCAAGTCAACTCAGATTCAAAGGAAAGGAACAGAGACCTCATCTCTCTTTCTTTTTATTTAAAAGACTTTATTTATTTATTCATGAGAGATACACAGAGAGAGAGAGAGGCAGAGACACAGGCAGAGGGAGAAGCAGACTCCATGCAGGGAGCCTGATGCGGGACTTGATCGCGGGACTCCAGGATCACACCCTGGGCCGAAGGCAGTGCTAAATTGCTGAGCCACCTGGGCTGCTGGAGACCTCATCTCTTGAGGAGGGCCATGTCAAAGAATTCAAGGCCATCTCGAATATGCCAGAACCGCATGTTGGGAAGAAGACATTTTCTTAGTAATATCTTTGTCTATACATGTAACTTGCTTATTGAGCAAACAGTGAGTATAAAACAAGCTAGTTTTTTTCTCTCTCATCGTGTCTAGATGAACTCTGTTGATTGTTCCTTTCCTGTCTCTCTCTTTTTGTTTTTAAAAGATTTTATTTATTTATTTATGAGAGACACACAGAGAGGGGCAGAGACACAGGGAGAGGGAGAAGCAGACTTCCTGTGGAGAGCCTAAAGTGGGACTCCATCCCAGGACCCCAGGGTCATGACCTGAGCCGAATTCAGATGTTTAACTGACTGGGAGCCACCCAGGCATCTCTCTCTCTCTTTTATTTATTTATTTATTTATTTTGTTTGTTTTTTTTTTTGTTTTGTTTTTGTTTTTTAATTTATTTATTTATGATAGTCACAGAGAGAGAGAGAGAGAGAGAGAGAGAGAGAGAGAGAGAGGCAGAGACACAGGCAGAGGGAGAAGCAGGCTCCATGCACCGGGAGCCTGATATGGGATTCGATCCCGGGTCTCCAGGATCGTGCCCTGGGCCAAAGGCAGGCGCCAAACCGCTGCGCCACTCAGGGATCCCTCTCTCTCTCTTTTAAATATTTTGTTTATTTACTTATTAAAGATTTTATTTACTTCAGAGAGAGAGAGTGAGTGAGAAGGAGAGAGAGCATGAGCAGGGGGAGGTAGAGGGAAAAGCAGACTCCCCACAGAGCAGGGAGCCCGATGCAGCGCTCCATCCCAGGACCCCGGGATCATGACCTGAGCTTAACTGACTGAGCCACCCAGGCGCCCCCTTTTCCTGTCTCTTAATAGCATTTTGGGAAGATCATCTAATGTTCCTTTCACTTTAACTTATGATAGGTGCAGCCCGACCTGGGCTGCTCTGTCCCATTTAAGGCCAATCCCTCTCCTCCCCCAGGCAGGGCCTGGATTGGACCCAAGGGAGCAGGGAAGGCACAGTCTCTCTGTGTACCCTGCCTTGCCCTCTCTACAACTCCCTTCTGTGCTTTCACACAGGGTCAGGAAGGAGTGACTGGGGACAAGGACTACTTAGCTGCAGCCATGTCTTCTTTGGCTGTGAACGCAGCTGGCATGTTGGGCATGTGGAGGCCAACTCTCTTTTTTTTTTTTTTTTAAATTTATTTATTTATTTATGATAGTCACACACAGAGAGAGAGAGAGGCGCAGAGACACAGGCAGAGGGAGAAGCAGGCTCCATGCACCTGGAGCCCGACGTGGGATTCGATCCCGGGTCTCCAGGATCGCGCCCTGGGCCAAAGGCAGGCGCCAAACTGCTGCGCCACCCAGGGATCCCAGGAGGCCAACTCTCTTGTGGGCACCCTGCAGGGCACCCCACAGCACTGTTCCCTGATGTGCTCCCCTTCCAGCTCTGTATTTCACAGCCCCCACCCAGCAATTGCCCCCACTCTCCACCCGCAGCCCACTGCCTGTGGGGTCTCCTCATCTGCACGTTTTCCTCTCAGGAGAACAGGAGGGCAGCTCAGGGCCACTCACCTTCCAGCATGTCCCCTGACCCATGGGAAAGTCCTGCTGGATGCCCCTCCCTCTGGCCTGTCACGCTTCAGTTCTCCATTCACGCCAGCCACCATGCAGCTGGCACACGGGCTAACTGCACAGCGAGGCCAGCCCCAGGGAGAGGATGGGAAGGGGCCAAGCCACCCGGGCCTCCGCTAACCTCACCTCCCCACCTCTCCCTTCCCTCTCCCTGGTCTCTGCTTCTGAAGACTGAGGAAGGGGGTGCTGGGTGGTGTCTGGGGCTGGCAAACACCAGCTGTCTCACAATGGATCCTGTGGGCACATGTGTCCAGCCCCCAATTGTTTCTCTCTGTTTTAGAGTGTGAGACACTCAACACCCTTTTCCTGAGTCCTGAGTGCAGTCATCAATCTGAGCAACGGAAAAGTCCACCCGCTATCCTACAACATATGGTCAGAGTCTGTCTCTCTACTCAAGTATAAGATATGTGAGAGCAGGTCCTTGCGTGTTTTATTCCTCATGGAATCCTTGGCGCCTGGGACAGTGTCAGGTACACAGGTGGTGCTCCACAAACAGAATGAGCAAATGAAGAGGGCCCTCTAAGACCTAAAAGACACCTAATATGGTCAAGTGGACCAGTAAGTTCCCTTCCTACCCCTTCCTGCTGTGAGCCTCCCAGCTTTGGATGCAGAGCATCACAAACTAACAAACAACAATATTAATTACAGCACTAACATTAATTTCTTTACTAGCTGCAATTTTTCATTTCTGGCCCCCAGGAGATCCTCTGGTCTCTGGCTCTCTGCAGGGGTCACTGGTCTGGATGGAGAGGCTGGACTCCAGGAGAGCAACCCTGTGAGGCTGAGGCCCTTGGACCTGCTCCAGGGGCTGGGCTGGGGTCCCTGGAGCTGAGCCAGAGGCCTGACCAAGGGGAAGGGGTGCTCTTCTCAGCTTTCCATCTATCAAAGGCAGTGGCCCAGGATGGCTGCAGCCCCGACGTGAGAAGTAGGAGAGAAGTGCATTTCTCCTGCAAAGTCTGCCCCCAACGCCAGCCCAGATCTCCTCTGTGACCATACCAGAATCACATTCTGACCAGAGTGTTCCCCACGGGGCCCAAGCTTCAGTGAACAGATTGTCAAGGGCAGCTGGCACCGCACCCCACCCCACCCACCCCGCCCCGCCCCAGGTGCTGGACCATCCAGGGCTTCCCTCAAAAGCCTGAGGTCAGCCCCTGCCCCTGAGCCCCTGTGGGTTTGTCCTGAGTAGCCGCAGATGACAGAAATGGCGACTCCCCCCTCCCACAGCACATACAACATAAACACACGTGCTCCTTGAAGGTCACAGGCAGGTGGGAATCTGACACTCTAAGGTTTGGACTGAAAAAAGAAAAAAAATTTTTTTTCTTATCTCATGCCAAGGTGTTCAGAAAGCAGACAGAGGAAGATGGGAGGTAAAAAATAGGGCATCTACAGATCCCCACATCCAGCAGCCAGAGCAGGCTGGGGGTGCTGCAGCTGGGACACCTCCTCCAAGGGCCGGGAGAAGCCAGGGAGCCCCCCTTCGCTCAGGAGCCTGGGGCCAGGAGCCTGGGGGCCAGGCACCGGAGTGAGTGTGGGGTGGCCCTGGGGGAAGGGGAAGAGGAGCGTGCTCTTGAATTTGAGGGTGTTCAGGGTGGCTGAACTTCGAGGCCAAGATTACATCTTGGGAGCCCTTCACAATGGAAGGACCCCAAGCTTTTGCCTGAAGCAGCTGGAAAGGTACCCCAGAGTCCTGCAGGAGCAAACCCCTGAGCCCATCACCCCTTCCTCTGTCCTGCTTCCACCTCCCACTGTGGCTGCCCACTGCTCCGCAGACACACTCCCCTAGAAAAGCTGTTTCCAGACTAGAATACTTTATTCAAGAGAATCTGGCTTGGCAGTCAGAAAGCCGCTCAGGGGCAGGGGCGGCTGGAGGCACATCCCGCTGGGGCTCCCTCTTCGCCTGTGTCCCTGAGAGGGGCAGGTGGTGATGCCTTGACCATAAAGCACAATGTCCCAGCATGAGCAGCGGTGGCAAGATGTGAGGAGAGCCGGAGGGGACCAGGAGTGGCCGAGACCCCCAGGCAGCCACCAGTCTCCAGAGCCCCACTTTCGGATCTCCGGGGCGCCAGGCTGCTGCCAGGTGGAGGAAGCAGCAGGACTCCTCTGTCTGCTGCCTGCCTTCCCACCCAGCCTGCACCTGTCCACCCTCACGTTGTTGGCCCGGAGCCCCGAAAACCAGGGCTGCTGGTCCACAGAGAGCCCAAGGCTCAGGCACAGGCGGCCGCTCCCGGGAAGCCCGCTGGGGCCTGGCTTGCCCCTCTCAAAGCCACAGGTCTTGCTTCTTCTCCAACTGATGCACACGTGGGTCTGCTGCTGCCTCCTTTCTTTCTCTCACGTTCTGTTTAAGGCACTGAATTCCTGAGGGTCCTGTCCCTCCCTGCCCCTCACCTTGGAGGGAGCAAGTCATTCAGCAGGGATACAATTGGCTAATAAATAGAGGGCAGGTGTCAGCAGGGAGGTAACTGAGTGTGGCCGTAATAAATACAGGAGCCGGGGTGAGGCGTCTCTCCTCTGAGGGGCCGGTTACCTCTGGGGAACAGTATGGCCGCACCTGCCAGAGACCAAACACAGAAAGGGGGTGTCAGCACCCCGTGAGGGTGGGGTCCCTCCTACGGGAGAGGGGCCCAACCTGGAGGGAAAGCTTGGACAGGGAGCACAGGGAGACTGTGGCATTCCTGGGTCTCTGCTTGCACCCAGGCCGAGGAGCTAGGCGTTCCCCTCCACCAAGCGCTTACCCGGGTGCCCAGCCCTGTGCTAAGCACTTTTTCAGGCCCTTTGACAACAGTTCTATGAGGAAGACCCTTTTATCACTTCCCTTTCGAAGACAAAAACAAAAAGCCCAAAAACAACCTAAGGCTCAGAGATGGTAAGAAACTTGCCCGAGGACACACAGATCGTGTTAGGGAGCCAACTCTGAACCCAGTCTGGCTCCACGCAATGTCACCTCTGGTTACTCTGGGACGGCAGTCTCCTCCCGGGGGTAGAGGCAACCCTAGATGTGCACGGAGATTGTCCGAGGGGTATGTGAGCACTGAAGGCATTAAGAGAATCCGTTTTCAGCCTTCACATATCCTCTGCCTGAAAACTGTCTGCGTGAGAAAGTACCTGAGGTCTGCTTTCCCACCGCCCTGCCCACAACTGCCCTGTTTCCTTTGGGAAGGAAAGAAGCATCTTGTCCCTTCCTAATCCAGGTCAGCACTTAGCCCCAGGGTGAGACTCCAGGTGTGGGGACAGTGAACAAAAGGACAACTTGAGATATTGCTCTAAGTGTTGAGAAAGGAGATAGGACCCACAACTCGGCCGGCTGCTATGGCTTTTGCAAGTCAAGTGGTTTCCCAGTCTTTGCTTTCAACCAAACCAAAGAACGACTGAACTGAACTAACTGTCAGCTAATATGTCAAGAGGAGTGATTTTTGTAAGCAGATCACCTTGGCGCTTTTGGCAAAGAATTTGGAAGGAGTTCAACTGACTGTGTGACATCTCATCCCATTTGCTTATTTATGGGAGCACGGTTGCTCAACCTTTCCATCTATTAAAAAATGAGAATGGAATTAATGCTGAATCCTGTCTCAGGCTGGCAGGAGGGAACATTCATTAATGGATTCATTAACTAATTAAAAAGAGGTAGCCACCTCCATCTTATTGAGATGCACTTCTGGTAAGATTGATTATACTTTTATGTTTTGCATTTATTAAAACATGATGTATTTGTGCTGTTTTGATCAATTGGTACTACTAATAATTATTGTGATAATTTATTCCAGGGGAGAACTTAATTTATTGTTTTCTGTTCACGGGAAAATTGAAAATAATTCAAATTTATATACCATTGTCATGACAGATAAATACGACAAGGTGATACATCATGGACTTTTGAACATTCGACCATATTAAGTTAGGCTGAAACTCTGTGGGGGAAGTAGAAGGGAAATACAAGGTCAAGGGGAAAAGAAGCAAGGTAAATATGCAACCACTAGAGCAGAGCATTCACACTGCTTTTTAAAAGTGAATGATGGTGAGTATTGGAATGGCTTATCCTGTAGGGTAACCTGAAGGACATATAAAGACCCTACTAAAATATTAACATTTATAACATACCAGAAATGATACCCTTTGCAATGATTTATAATTTTGATGAAAAAGTTCAATGTCAACTTAAAAATAAGAAGAGGAGCACAGGAGTTTTTCAAATTCTTTCATAAGATTCCCAAATGAGAGGTCTTGGGGACCACTGCCCTGGCAGATGGAGCAACGAGACACTTTTTATCTGAGGCTGCCTGGCAGGGGTTGGGGGAGCCCCACATAGGCTCCTCCTTCAAGTCCATGTCTGGGGCCAAGGGAGAGATGAGGGCCACTCACATTCGGGGTGCCAACATACCCGGAATCCCTGCCTTCATGGAATGCGGTGGAAGTCTCTGTTCATGGAGGGGAGGGCTCATGGGGTGGGACATGGGTAGGAGACCATCTCCTGGAGTCTGGCAGTGGCAAGAGATGGGCTCTACAGGAGAGCCCTCGTACGCCTTAATTTCTGTGCATGTGAAATAGCTTCACTATTTACTCTTACAGATTTGGGTTTTCCCCTCTCTCACTCTCTCCCAGCCACACGCGGGCGGGAGCTCCAACCTGCAGGTGTGAAGCCAAGATGGGTAGGTGACATTGAGAGGCAGAGAGGAAGCTAGTGGACCCTCAAGGTCCCCTGCGTTGGGGGGAGGGTAGCAAAAATGCCAGCCTAGGAGCCAGCGGGGGGTGGGCCTGTACCTCCCCAGGGCCACCAGGAAGTAGCCCTGGATACGCTTTCAGCTGTTGGACTTTGCATCACTAGAACGTAAGCACTGTAAGAGCAAGAATGGTGTTGGTTTGTTCACTGAGATACCTGGCGCACAGTAAGTGCTTGGCAGGTGTCTGGACAATGGCTCAATGCTCTCCTCCTTCTACACATAGAGGGAAACGAGGCTCAGAGAGGTGACATGACTTTCTCAAGGCCATGCAGGGACTCAGGTCTCAGCTCACTTAAGAACCAAGGTCCCCTGATGCTTCCTGGGCCCTAGATTCTCTAGGAGATGCTTGCTCCCTATTCTGCCCCAAGACTGCCCTGGGCCTGGTTTCTCCCCTTCCCGACCACTGATCCCTGCTGGCAGGGCAGGGGCTCCCCTCTGGCCCAGGCTCCTTGCCATCCCTGGTCCCCCCCTCCGCACACTCACAGGTGGCAGTCTGTGGGTCTCTGCTTCTCTCTCTTCCTCTTCCCCCTGCCCTTGGGTCTCCTCCTGCAATAAGCCAAAAGCGTCAAGACAAAGTGGCTGGGGGGCCCCATGCTAGGACAAGGGCTGGCAGGCCCGAAAATAGCCCGGAGCCCCAGCCAGGCTACTTACCTTTCTAGCTTCATATCCTCCAACGGAGGCCTGGGAAAACAGAGAGACCAGGGGAGAGTCAGGAAACCAGCCTGTGGGGCTCCCCACCACCCCCACATCTCTTAGACCTCCAGAGCCCTGGTCCTGCAGTTAGTGCTGACACCACCAGGGGGCAGGGTGGAGCCAGGGAGGGAGGAATGGCCTGGGCTTCAGCTTCCACCGTAGGCTCTTGTGACCCCACCGAGAGAGAGAAGAATCTCCTCTAGGGGCCCCTTTCCACACCCTGATGCACCGCCTAGCCTCTTGGCATCAAGTCTGTGGACTTGTGAGTTTGTTCTCTGCTGACTTTCTCTGTTCACTTCCTTCCCTTGTACCTGCCCTTCCTCTCAGAGTGCGTTCTGGGAGTTTCTGCGAGGACAGTGAACGAAGGGCAAGGCCCTGGACCGGGGGATGGTTGCCCCCAGCGAAGGCTGCCCAGCAGGGCACTACTATCACCCCCACCCTGGGGACTTTTGCGGCTGCAGGCAATAGTAGGGGGAGTCCGTGAGGGGGCGGAGGGAAGGGAGGTGAGCACAAGCCCCAGTCACCAGGCATATCCTGGCTCAGCCTCCAGGGCTGTGGCGGGTGGCCCAGAAGTGAGAAGAAAGGTGTCCCTGTTGCCCAGCCCGCTGAAAGGGGACAGGGCCTCAGTCTCCCCTGGGAACAGGGGTGGGGGCATGGGCAGTGTGGTAAGAGTCAGCTTTGGCACCAGGGAATATGCTGCCCCAGGCTGGCTATCTCCCCTGGGAGCCAGCGCCGGGCACTGCTTGGGCCTCTTGGACTGCCTGGTCATGTCTCTGCCATCTCGGGCCAGGATGAGACACTCTTGGAACCTCAGTCTCCCCAGTCTGCCTGCCCCAAAAGAGTGGCTGTGAGGGGCAAAGGTGACATAGAAGGTGAGAGGCCAGCATGTGGCCCTGTGCCCAGGAGGGCTCACCCCTGACCTGTTGTTGCAGGTCAGGCTAAGCCCTGGCCGGGATGGAAGGGAGGAAATGGATCAAAGCAGGGCCTCCAACAGAGGTACAGGGAAGAGGGCCTAGAGCCTGGGCTCACATCCAAAAGGGGTGTCCAGGGCCCCGGACAGGAGGGGCCCCAGACAGGTGTCCAGGGCAAGCCCAAGACAATACTGGGGCTCCTGAAGAATGTGCTTACAGCCAGGAGAGGTAGCATTAGGGGCGTTAGACAGGCTGGGGTTCACTCACTAGCTGTGGCAAACGATGTAACTGTAAAAGCCTCAGTATCTTCATCTGTAAGATGGGGACAATAGTACCTACCTCCTAGGGTTGTTATGAGAGGAGGGACCCTGTCTGTCTTGCTCACCGCTGTATCCCAAGCATCTAGGATGGTGCCTGGCATACAGTAGGCAATCAATAGATGTTTGCTGAATAAATGGGAAAACATTCCAGGGCCTAGTGTGGGGCTAGGCACAGGAGAGGTGCACACAATACATGGTGGTCCTCTCCCTGTCTTCTGACTCCAGGACAGGGCTCAGGACCGGCTGCCTCCATCCACAGCCCAGCGGTCTCAGGAGAGGACCAGGTTCCAGCCCATCCCTCTCCTCCCTGAGCCTGGCTAAAGTGCCAAGCCTGCTGCCCCTGATAACTAATGTTCAGGGTGCCCCGGGCGAAGGCAGCGAGTGTCTCTGCCAGGTAGAGGCATGACTTTAAAGAAAGCCCACCGACTCCTTCCTTCTGCCTCTTTTCTCCTGCCAGACCTCATCCCCCTCCATGCCCCTCAGTCTGGTGTCCCCTTCTCTGAGGAACCAGCTTGGCCCAGAACAAAGTCCAGGTGAGCAATGCCCCCCCCCCGCCCCACCCCCGTCCACACCAGTTCTGGGGCTGCGGCAGCTCCTTCCCAACTCGGAAAGGGGGAGAGTATGCCCCCAGCCCCGGCAAGGTTAGGAAGGAATCCAGGCTTCCTCTGCCCCTCTGGCTTCTTGGGCAGCTGATGGGACCACCTCCCCCCTGGCCAAACCGGCCAGTGTGGGGGATAAAAGGCTGCTGCCATGGTCCCCAGCTTCCTTGGTCTCCCTCAGCCAGGAATAGAGTGTTGGGGCAGGCAGCCGTGGCTGAGGCTGCCAGGGACGAAGGGCCCCTCCCTGCCCCTCTCTGGGGAACCTACCTGCACTGACAGCGGATGTGCTGAGAGAAGGTCAGCTCCACGTAGGAGGGCCGGCCCATAGAATGGATCATCAGGAGCTTCGGGGAGAGAAGGGTTGGATGCCTGGATTGGTGGACGGCCATGGGTTTCCAGTATTCTCTCCACCCTCTCCTTGTGGGGAGGACCAGACTCCTTGTCTCCCACCAGCCTTTGGATGACGTTCTCTCATTCTGCTCTGAGTGGGGGCAAACAGCCCTGACGCCTGTGTGTCCCTCCTCACCCAGAGCCACCAGCACAGCAATAGCGTAGGAGGGGGGGCCCTGCTCTGGAGTCAGAGAGACCTCTGTGCGATCTTGGTTCCTCTACCCGCTGAGCAAGTGAAATGACACCTCTGAACCTCAGGTTCTTCCTCTGTGCCTTGTGGGACTGAATGTTGGGGTAAGAGAAGTAACATTTATAAGGTGCTTCTCACAGAGCTAGGCCTTCCTGGCAAGTGCTCAGTAAACCACTGTGTGTGTGTGTGTACATGAGTGCAGAGCTCAGGGCGCCAAGTGCTCCTGGTATACACAGGAGCTTCTTGAATCTGGACAGATTTATTTTCCAAGCTCAGCCAGACATCCCTGGGTCTTGGGGTAGGACCAAGCTAGAGCCCAAGAAAGCTCCTAAGGGAGGAAGGTGGTAATGGAGGAAGGGAGTGGGTGCCAAGCTGGCCCAGGGATGTGGGGAGGGGGTTTGTGCAGGGGGAGCACCGCACCAAGGCGGAGAGAGCCTGGGCCTGGGAGTTAGCTGGAGTCCCGTGACCCCCTTCCCTCCTGCGCACCCACCTGCATGGTGACATTGGCCGTCTCCACCGGCATACAGTGCAGGTTTTCGTCTCCGCAGCAGCCACTACAGCGCAGCAGGGAGACGCAGGATGGGCTGAACATGTGCTCCACCTCATCCGGGTACTCCGACAAGACGTCCACCAGCTTCTCCAGTGCCCGGCAGTAGCTGCGTCCCCACACTTGCTGGAAGGGCACCACTACGAGGGGGTGCAGATAGCTGGGTCAGGCCAGGAGGAGGCTGCTCCTCTAAGCCCCAGTCCCTGCTCCCCAGGGCCTGTGGGCCCTTCCAGCTTCAGCACCCCTGCTCCCTCCTCCAGGAAGCTCCTAGCCAGTGAGCTCCCCATGCTCTGAACTCCTGACATGATGCCTCCCCATGCTGGCCCCACTGCTCATCTGCCCGACAGAGATCCTGGTGGAATGGGGTTTCTCAGTGTCCAGGCTCTCCGCAGATGCCCACATCCCGCCTTGGTGCCGGTGGAGCTCTGAGGAGAGCGTCTTGGCAGCTCCTCAGGCCCTCTAGGTCTTTCTCAGGCCTGATCAAGTGCTTCCTCAATCGTGGGGAATTTGCAAAAAACAGTCAGTTCTGCACGATTGACTTGCAGAGTCCCACAGGGAGGGTTAGCCTCCCCCGAGTCCTTATTTCCTGCCCCGCTCCGGGCTAGCTCCTCTACCTGGCAGCCAAGGCCGCGGCCAGCGATGTACTCCAAACCCACTCTCCCTATCAGTAGGACGGGCCCTCACAGCAGGCCCGGCGGCATGGCCACAACTCCCACCTTTGGGATCTGCTCCTGGTCCCCTTCCTGTTTCTAACCAAATAAAGCCCACCACCCCACCTCCTCTCTGAGGCCTTCTCTGACTTCTCCAGTATGAACAAATGTTCCTCCTTCAAGCAGAATTTTGACTCTAGGGTTTGCCCTCTCTTGGCCACTAGTGGCTCTTATCTCCTTTATAACCAAGTCGAGACTATGTGAGGACAGAGACCCAAGAACCTGGTAAACACAGGCAAAGTAATTACTGACTGATTTAGATGCTAGCTCACTGAGGATTATCAGGGACATCCCCGAGCCCCTCCAGGTCCTGGTGTGGTCATGACTAGGATCTTGTGCGGATTGATCCAGAATCTCTCAAAAGATGCTGTTCCTTCAGGAGAAGGCCTGGGTCCTGGTCCCCAAGGAGGCTCATAGGAAGTGAGTAGTTAGAGCTAGGCAACCTGGGCTTCTGGTCCTGGCCCCATCCTGGCTGTGTGACCTTGGGGAGGTCACTTAACCTTTTTGGGTATATCAGTTTCCTCAGCCGAGGGAAAACAAGAAGGCTGGGAATAGATGGTTGCTAAGGTCTCTCTGGGCTCTGACAGACGGTCTGAGATTCTGTGCATGCAACCCAGCCCAGCCTTGAGACTGTGGGCAGAGAAACATCTCCAACTCTGGGTCATCCTGCCCTACACCTGATGGTTGTCCTCAGCTGGTGGGGGAGGACAGGCAGGCCAGCTGGACCCTGCAGCGTCTGCCCCATAGCAGTGGCCTCTCCTGGCAGCCCCTCAATTCTTCCCATGGTCTTTCCTAGGAGGCAGAAGGGGCCAAAGTCCATTCCACTGAGCCTGCAAGGCCTAGTCTCAGGGTAATCTCAGAGGAAAAATAAACTTCATCCCTAGCAGAGGCCCTTGGGAAAGGCCTGCAAGCTGGTGGAAAATACCCAAGAGGCAGTATGTCCACGTGGAGTTGGCCGAGGCAGCCACAGAGGCAATAAACTGTGCTTATCTGAGTGTCTGCTGCTCCATCCACCCTGTCTACTTTGGGGGTTCTAGGGACTGGGCCTGGGGACAGGTGGGGGATCGGATGCCTCCCCTGATCCTATCTCTCCAGGTCACGGGGATACCCTCCCCAGACCCAAGTGGGACCCAAGACCCTCTCCCTGTAAGCAGCCACAGAGCCCCGGGGAAGTGAGCCTGTGCAGTGCAAGGTCAGGGGAGCATCTTCCTATTTTAACTCCATGAGCACATGTTTAGTCTAAAATCCACGAACACTACGTAACTCTGAATGTTTAATCTCTGCCACGGACAACATAAATAACAGCAGAGGAACAGCCAGCTGCCAAAGTGCCATAGAAAGCTCAGTCTCGGGATCCCTGGGTGGCTCAGCGGTTTAGCGCCTGCCTTCGGCCCAGGGCATGATCCTGGAGTCCCGGGATCGAGTCCCTCATGGGGCCTGCTTCTCCCTCTGCCTGTGTTCTCTGCCTCTGTGTGTGTGTGTGTGTGTGTGTGTGTGTGTGTGTTTCATGAATAAATAAATAAAATCTTTAAAAAAAGAAAGCTCAGTCTCCTGCTCTGGGACCAGCCGTTGGAGGGTCAGCAGTAGAGAAGGGGCTCCTCACCCCCTGCCCCTTCCCCACATAGACTCCCCCACCCCCACCCCGCGACCCAGCTGGGCTGGCAGGCTGCAGCCAGTTAAGCAGAGCTGCCTGGGTCTGGTGGCAGAAAGGATCTCCTTTCCTCATCCCACACCACACCATGCAGAAGGTGTCAATAGGACCCAGGCTCCAGGGCTCTGAAATCTGTCACTTTCTGGGCCATGTGGCCAGATCATGTGGAGAGAAGGGGTAGACGGCTAAGAAGGAGGTAGGCTGAGCCCAGCTGACCTGGTGGCTACCAGGAAAGAGGGCATTTGATCCCTGGAGGCCACTTTCTGGGCATGTGGGAAAAACAGAGGAAGCTATGTGAGGGGGCAGCATGAGGGGCTGGTTCCCAGAGTGTGGGGGCTGCTCCCAGATGGGGGCCAAGCCCCTCAGACTGAACTCTGCTCGGCTGCTCCTGAGAGCACTTCCTCTGGCCCCGGACCTGCTCCAGAGGTAAGAGGAACTGGAGACCGTGGCTCTGTCAGGCACCTGGCCAGGGCTGGACAGTCCCATGGGGCTGCCGCCGGCGCCTCAAGGCGGCTCTCAGCAAATCTCTTGCCAGCCCCAGGGGCAAGCCTCCCATCGGGCTCCAGCTGCCTACTCCCCGGGATGGAGGCAACCGAGGAAGGGAAGCGTTTAATCCTGAGAGCAAGCTCCTAGGGAGCCGGGCAGGGCCCCTGGGCACCAGCCTGAATTCGACAGGTGTCCCCTCCATGGCAGTGGCAGGGCACACAGCCAGCCTGCCAAAGGGACATCCTGCTCATGCCTGCTCAGCCATGAGCCACGGGGAGGCCTGGTGCTATGCACACCGACTTTGCCACGTATACTGAGGAACGTGTGAGGCTTTACCAGACTCCCAAGGGCCTCTCCGAGCCTCAGGTTCTTCTGTAAAATGTGGAGAATAATAAGTAATAGTAAAGATCAATGTCCATGGTTGCAAAGTAAAGACCGTGTTGTCTCATGTCTGGTGTTAGCAAGAGGGGGTGTCATTTTCAGATTGTGGTGACTGCGGTCCAACACTCAAGGTACTTCTCTTGGCCATGATACAGGGTCTCTGACTGATTGGGATGACAGGTGAGCTGCCCTCATGAACTGACACTTCTAAGCCTCCTCACCCCTGTCCCTGGGAGATTGTCTGTCTCCCCCATGGAGTCAGAGAATCCCACAATCTTAGAAAAAGAACCTTGGATAGCATGTAATCTAATGTTCCCATTTTACAGATGAGGAAAGGGAGGCTAGGACTTCTTTGGTAACTGTTGCCTGAAATACACTAAAAACCGTCAAAGAGGCTATGGGGTGAAGATGGCTGATGGGCCCCCCCCCAAATCCCAAGAGCATAATATTGTGCTGGTCCCAGGGGGCAGAGCGTGGAGAGGGAGGGAGTGTCAGTGAAGTTAAGGGCTGCTACCTTCCTCACCTCCTCAGTGCCCGAGGGCCCTAGGACTAGTTGCCCAAGGGGCCCAGAAGCATGGCCTGGCCTAGTTGATGCTGGCCACCAGACAGGCAGGGCAGCAGAGGGAGGGTGTTTCCGGCTTTCGGAGACTATCACGAGTGTGCGTGTGCACGTCCCTACACGCTCCCTCCTCCATGGAGCCATAGGAAGCCTCAGTAGTGGCGTGTGGCTTTGCTGCACGTCCCAGAGAGGCAGGGAGGGAGGAGCGAGGCATGGGGGCTGGCATGGGACTCCTGCCTTCTGCACGTATGTCTCTTTGGCAAATGACACACCCTTTGAAGATTCCCTCTTGATGCAACCCAGGGTGGGGAGTGGAGGGGCCAGGGAGGGCACGACTCATGTTCTGTCTGTTTGTAATCAATGGAAAGGCCTGGTCAGATCTCTGCAGCTTTGTCAAGGCTGGGCTTCTGGAAGGTGTCCTCACCCCTCCCTAATCCTCTTGACTGCTTGCCACTGCAACTAGCTCCCGGACCCCTCTCACTGCCTGCATTGCCCTCCAAGACCCCATCTGCCTCCCGACATCATATTGGGAAGGGGCTCCATGCCCATGGGACAGACCCTGGGTATACTGGCCCCAGCCTTACTCTCTGTGCACTGGGTTACCCTGGCCCAGGAATACACTTCATTAGGCCTCTAGGTCCCAAAAGAAGGATCTCTCAGGCCCTGCCAACTTTGTCAGCCAGGATGTCAGCCAGCTTGCAGGCTCCTGAACTCCATTATCAGTCTGTACCCATCCTTTATGCCAATCCTTTCTTATCCTCTGCAGAGGACTGGGAGGAGCAGGTTTGGGGAGCATGTACATCCACAGCCCAGCGTGCTTACCTTCCACCTCTGATGAGCCATTCCCAGCAGACAAGGCCCATTGCTGCAGACAAAAAGGGACAAAGATGAGGGGGTCCACTTTGGGCCTCTGAGCTCTGTGGCCAAGTTGCCAAGAGCATAGAGGCCCCTCTGAGCTCCTTGCCACTGGTGCACACACTCTGCCCTGTCTCAGAGCTAACCATTTCCGGATGTAACTAAAACCTCACTAGACCCTGGATGGATCCCACCCTTCTCTCTGGCCTCAGTTTCCTCATTTGGAAAGGGTGGGAAGCTAGAGGATTTTGGAGACCCTTTGCCTTCCGTGTCTCAAAGATTTTGCAGACCTTAGGGGTCTCCCTTCTCCCCAGCCCCAGGCCAGGCCTGCTGGGCCCTGTGCAGCACGCATTGGCTAGATGCCAGAGCCCGGGGGAGGTGATCAGCTGGTGGGAGCTGAGGGGCTGGAGCGGGTGGCGCCATGAGCTGGTGCTGCCGGTAAGGCTATACCTCAGGCCAGCCCTGCAGTAGACCAGCAGTGGCAGGTATGGGGCTCATCTGTCGCTGCAGGGCTGCCCAGCCCACCCGCTCCTCCGTTGGAGCTGGAGACTCCTAGAGCAGCAGGACAGTGCAGAGGGAAGGGATCTCATTGGCTTTGTCAGGATTTCACTGCCCAAGCTGGCTCCCAGCCAGACTCACCCGGCTCCTGGGAAAAGGGCCCTGCTCTCTTCCCCAGGCCCTGCACTCAGAAACTCCAACTGCCCACCCAAGAAAGAGGGCATAGCAGGACCTCTTGTCTTGCCCCCAGCCCACCCAGGAGCCCTGGGCTCACCCAGAGGCCTGGTGCGGGAGGGCCCAGCCTCCCCACCAATGGCCTCTTCAGCTGGCTTCCCTTCCACCAGGCCAGGTCAGAGGTCCTGGGGGCGCCTGCCTGGTCATGGGGCCCGCCTGGGATTAGTGGAGAGATGCTTTTAGCAAAGCCACCAGGGCTCCAGGGGCCAGACAGGAAACCTCCCTCCCTTCCCTGTGGCTTCCCTGCCCCCGCCAAGACAGACCCCGGAGCTGGAGTCTGAGACAGCCGGGCCTGAGGTCTCCTCCCAGAAGACGTGGTCCAGCCTGGCTCCTGGGAAGTGTGTGGACATCCATGGAGGGGCCGCTCCCCCAAGTGGGTCTGTGATTTCAGAACCCCTGCCTCGAGCGCTGGGGGCTGGAAAGATCAGGGGGGCCAGGCTGGGGTTTGGGATAGGTCTTACCTGGGGGGGCATAGCAGGCAGTGCCAGCCCAGCCAGGAGCTGCAGGAAGCAAGTGAACAGCCTCATGGCCGGCATCTTCTCAGACGTCCCAAGCCAGGAGGTTCCAAGGGGAAACCACCATGCTCGGCCCCCTGGGGGAGCCCCTGGCACAGGAGGAGAGGACCTCACTGCTGCCTCGAGGTCCCCGCAGGTGGCCGGAGCATCCTCTGGAAGCCCCGGGAGCCTGGGGCCCGCAGGTAGGGCTGGGGCCGGGGCACCTGATGCGGAGCGCCCGGCAGGGCGGGGCGGTGCGGGGCAGGCGGGTCCCCGGGTGGAGCCCGTCGGGCGCCCGGCGCGACCCCGGGGCCTCTCCCGCTGGCCAGGGGAGCTGCAGCCTCCCCCTCCGACAGCAGCTCCCTTCTGGGACGCGGCCCGTTGGCGACCGGGTTTCAAGGGCCGCGAGTGGGGCGGGGCCGCGGGCCAGCCCCGCCCACCGCCGACGAGGCCTGGGAGCGGCCGCCGGGGCGGCTGCGGCGGCGGCGGCGGCGGCGCGGACCGAGCGCGCGGAAGGGGCGCCCCCCCCGCCCTCGCCGCCCGCGCCCCCGCCCGCCCCGCCCCGCCCCCGGCCGCCGCCCCGCCCGCCGCCGCCCGGGCCGCGCGGTGCCCGGTGTCCGGCGGGGCGCCCGTGGCCCCGCGGCTGCGCTCCCGCCCCTCCAGGCCCGCGCGGGGCGGCCGCCAGGTGGGGGAGCCCAGCGACTGCACCGGCCCCGGACCTAGCGGCCCCCGCGGGGACGCGGCTCCAGCTCCCGCGCGGGGCGGAGGTCGGCCTGGCCCCCTGCGGTGCCACCTGTGCCGCCCACCGTCCTCGGGGCGCGAGGTTACTGAGCCTGTTTGGTAGACGAAGAAGCCGAGGTTCCCAGAGCGCCCCTGCCTGTTTAGGTTGCACATGCACATGCCCTCTTGAAGCGTGCGTGCGTGCGTGCCCGTGTGGTTTTGGGAAACCGGCAGAGACAAAAGTGGGACTCCAGAGCCGCCTCTCCACCCCGGGCACCCCACCTCTGGCCGGGCACTCAGCAGGGCACCCCGGCTGTGGGCACCGGGCCGAGGGTCCAGCACCACTGCCTTCTGTGGCAAGCAGTTTTCTCAGGCCGTCACACGTGGTTGGGAGAGGGGCCTAGTGCAGCGTTTCCTCCCGGTCCCAGGAAAAGGAGGAAATGGTCCAAATCGGCGGGGGTCTGTTTGTCGGTGTGTGACCGCGGAGGTCCACGTGTGCTGTGAGTCTATGTGGTCTGAGTGTGTGTTTCATATATGTACAAGTGCGGCTTTGTGTGGGTCTGGTGTCTCAGTATCTCTGTGCTTGTGTGATTGTGTGTGTGTGTGTGTCCGCTGTGTCTCCAGGTGTGTTTGCAAGTGTGTCTGTGCATTTGTGTGGGATCGTGAATTTGTTTGCCTGCCTGCATCCTTGTGTGTGTGTCTTTCTGTGTGGGTGAATATCTGGACCGGCTTCCGTGTGAGACTGTACATCCTATTTGTGTGTGCCCTCTTGTGGTCCCTGAGCATTTGTCACCCCCACCACCCTTCATGCACAGCCCACTGGCTCCTGACAGGAGTCATAGATTGGCCTGGGCCTGGGGCGCTGTGGGAGAGGGGGAGGCCTGGGAGGCAGCCCCTACCGCTCACATTCCAGCCAGGAGCAGAGAGGCCAGGGTAGCCCCAGCTCTCACCCCAGTGACCTCTGTGTCCATTGCCTGCCCGCCCACCCACGCAGGCCTGCCAGAGATGCTGCCTCCCTGCCTGGCCAAGCCTGGAGGTCCAAGAGCCAGGGGCCAGTCATCAGCCAGCTACGCGAGGGCTGCAAAGAACCTTCCAACAAGCTCCAACATGCTATGGCTTGTGGAGCAGAAAGATTCCTTCCTGGGCCCAGGGTCATGGTGGAGGATTGTCCCGGCAGTGCTGTGTACGTGTGTGAGGATGAGTAGATGTGTGTTTGTGCATGTTTGGATCATGTATGTTTGCCCATTACGTCTGTGTATGTGTAGTACATGTGCTTATGTGTGTCCTTATTTTGGATTTAGATTTTTGTATGTGGGCACATGTGTGCACTGTGCTGGAGTGCGTGTATTTAAATATCTGTATTGTATCTGCTTGTCTATAACTGAAGGTTTTGAGCACATATGCATCGGGTAAATTTTCCTGTAACTGTGTGCGTAGAGGGGCGCATGTTTTGTTTATGTGCGTGTGTTTGTATTCATTCATCCTTTCATCTGATGCAAACTACTTCAGCCCCACTGTGCTGTAGGCACTGCCCCAGGTGCTGTGGATACGGTGCAGAGGTTCTCTCAAAATTTCTGTTCATGGGGTACTGGTTCAGGCGGCTGGAGCATCTCCTTTCTTTCTACACTCTTGAGTGAGCTCAATACCTGGACAATGTCTGTGGTTCCCACAAATGGGCCTGTTCTATCACTAAACTGGGGACCATATGCTTCTAAACCTGGCTTTTTGGGTCATGAGATGAATTAGCTAGGGTAGGCGGTGGAGGGGGGGACCAATGAGACCCAACATTTCCATGGGTTAGATAGAAGCCTACTCTTGCTCACACCCAGTCCAGGGCAGGTGTGCTGGTGGCTCTGCTCCCCTGAACTGCAGTCCTTATCAGCCATATAACCTCAAGTAAATTCCTCTACTTCTCAGGGCCCCCACTTCCTCCATTCCAAAGTGGGAATAATAACACTCCTCTCACCAACAGCCTGACTTCTGATTCAACTTTTGATTCTTATTAGAGATACAAAAATATTCAAGTTACAGAGCATGGTCCTTGCCATCATGGACATGAGACAGATAGAAAATAAAGAATTTTATGCTTCTGCTAATTTCAAGGAGCAAAACAATGGAAGGATTTGCATGTGTGTTGCCTCCACCTCCCATGCCCTGTATATTCTCACCATCACCATCCAGGTCATCAGGTCCCAGCTGTCATCAAGGCCTTCTGAGTAGATCCACCGGAGAGTCAATGCTTGAAACTCCACATTGAACTGTTTATCATCATAATCATTTGTTGGCATTGCAGGGAGAGAAATGATGTATAGTGAGCCCTGTGCCTGGCACATGAATCACTTCAACTTGGCTGAATTCCACCACAACCCTGGGAGGTAGTTTTAATTATTCTCATTTTGAAGATGGGAAGATGAAGGTGCAGGGAGTCTAAGTCATTTGCCCATAGTCATTTAGCTACTAAGGAAGCAACCAGATGAGGGTCAGCCTGCGTCTTTCTCCAAGCTCTTTTGAGGGGCATAAGCTCTCTCTGCCAATCAGATTGCAAATAACTTGAAGGTAGAGTCCCTGTCTTGAACCTTTTCTGAGTCTTCCCTTTGCTAGAGCAAAGTGGGTGCTTGACAGACTCTGAAAGGTTGATGTGTGGGAGGGAGAAGCTGTCATCCTAGGCCAGGAACTGACCCTGTCACAGGGAGTCGGGCAAATATAAACAGAAGGGTCTAGACCATGGAAACACTTTGGGCCATGACAGTAGTCACCCTGAGCAGCCATGGGTTCTAGTTCTGCATGCCAGGCTGCCAGACCAGCCCCTTCCTCCCAAGGCTGGCCCAAGACACAGGGCTTCCCACACCTTGCTTTAGTCATGGTTTTAGCCTTCATCTGCCTCAATCCACCCCAATTTCTAGCCTTTCAGTTTCCTGACCTATTTTTCCATTTTGGCCTAGCCTTTTCATTGTTTTGACCCTCTGAACTATTTCCCAGTTACGACCTTTTCCTATTCCTATAATGGCAATTCAGTATCTGCCTCTGGAGCAGTGTCTCAGGTGGTAGTGGGTAAGCACATTCCCTCTGACCCCGTCCCTGAGCCCCAGACCTGGGTATGACCAGAGGTGAGTGAGAAGGAGAGTATCCAAGGACTAGAATCTCTCCTTTCCTGGCTGGCAGGGACAGCAACAGCAGCAGGCAGCTGGGGCCGAGGGCCTTCCTACTTTATAGGTTGGACAAGCTGTAGCCACCAGCTAGTCAAGATCACCAGCCAGAAGCTGCTTGGTTGGTTTCCTCTGCCTTCTCCTCCTCCTCTTGGGCTGGGATTTCCTGTGGGCCCACCCAGGCCTTAACTCTGAGGCCCTTTCCTTCTTTCCATGTACTTCTTCCAGGCAGGCTGTGATGGCCTCACTGGCCACCACTACTGGGTGGGACACCCCTCTCCCAGGTTCCCCCAGCACCTTCAATTGCCTCTCCATCATAGCACCTCGCTCTCAGTCTCATCACTGCCCAGCTACTTGCCTCTTTCCTCAGACTGTAGGTCTGAGAGGGTAGACAGTACCTTGTCCAGTGTCTGGTACACAATAAGGGCTTAATGTGTGTTGAGTTGGATCAATCCTCCAAGCACTCTCTCCTCCCTCCATAGGAAAAATGTCCCAAGTCTTCCCATTCCTTACCCAATTGTCCTTCAGTCATCAGAGGTAGCCCTCCTGGACCCCATGCTCAAGACAACTTGGGTGGGCCTCTCTGGTAGGGGTGAGTGTGGGAGGACAACCTCCCATTACTATGTAATCACGCCCTGGGTTGGTCACCACAGCCCAGCTGGCCCCCAGGGACAAGGCTCATGCTTCTGGCCAGAGACCAGAACCTAGTGGGGGGCCTGGGGTGGGGTCAGGTTGGAAAGGAGACAAAAGTAGAGCCCATGGGTGACCAAGTGGTTCCCAGGGGTGGGAAACAAGATGGCACCCGCCACGAGGACTGCGAACAAGGGAAGCCAGGCAAGGTGCCCGCAGCCTTGTCCCTGGCCTTCAGGGCGACGCGTCGTCACCAAAGGATCGGAAACCTGTACTTTGGGAACTTGGCAGCCAGGGCTGGGTTTTTCGTGTTTTCTGTAATTATTTCCCTTTTGTTCTCCCTTAGTATTTAGTAAAGCCCTTTGTGAAAATGCCAGCTGGTCTCAGCTGTGCTAAGAGGATGACAAAGGGGTCCTCTGTGCGTGCTTGGCCCTCCATTTTAATGGAGGGACCTCGCTTAATGGTGACAGCAGAGTCAAGGACCACCAAGGGCAAAGGGAGGCTCTGGGGCCACAGCCAGCACCTCGTGTTCAGCAGCCTCTCTGAGTCTGAGGCTTCTTCTGGGTCCCAGACTGGCCTTTATTGAAACCAGAGGGGCTAGAGGGCTGGCCAGCCATGGCTGCTTTGAAGGAGGGCATTTGTTCAGATCCTGATGGTGTCCAAAGCTCTCAAGAAATCCAGAGGCCAGGCACCTGCTGTGCTCCAGCTACCCAACAAGGCGGGGGTGGGGGGGGCAATCCCTCCCCAGCTGGGGCCACTTGACAAGCTGATGTCGAGGAATCAGGCTCATGAGCGGGTGCCAGAGCTGCCTCCCTTTCCTGCCTTCCCAGCTCAGGAGCCTTGCTAAGTCTTGGTCCCCTGCCTGCACGCTGCCCACCAGGATGGACGCTCAGCTGGTCCCTTCCCAACTGCGGGGACCCTCCACGTCCTTATCTCCTGTGACTATGCCCTGCTTTCCCTCCCACCCCTCCTCTCTTCCCCATTGCGTCTCTCAGCTGCCCTGGTGAGAGGGGCCTGGGAGACCTTCCTCCTCAGGAACAATCGCCCCTTTCTCTCTGTTGTGTAAGTGATACACGAGGAAAGGAAGCTATTTGTAACTAATCGGCTGTGATGTGGAACGGAGTTCAGGGAGCCAACGGCCCCGGGGCTGTCCCGCCTCTGCGACAGCTGGGTGGTTGGGGATGGCAGGTCACCCTTCTCTTTCCCCACCCCGCCGGGGAGGCCTGGGGGGTGACGGCGGGTGGGAACACTGCCTGCGCAACAGGCTCTGCGTGTGACACACTGAATACATGGGAATCTCGCAATCACCTTGAAGGGAAGTATTGTTTTTCCCACGTTTCAGATGAGGAAGCACAGGCTCAGGGAGGTGAATTCCCTCTGCTAGTGAGCAGGAGGAGGGAGAAGGATGGACAAGGACCAGCTGAGGCTACACAGGGAGGCAAAAGTTGCGCAGGGATTAAGAATCTGCTTCTTACTAGCCGTAGCTAGTCTTTTCAGCATTCCAACCCCAACTCAGAGCTGATTGTGTAATTTAAATGAGAAAGTGGAAGTCGGTCACGTAGCAGTGCCCGGTACCACTGTACGTGCTTAATAACTTCAGCTACTATGATTGTTTCCTGCAGAAAGGGGAAAGAGGCCAGGTTACCCCTACCAAGCTGCAAGGAGACCTGGCTGCGATCACCATGGATAGCAGAAAAGCCATCCTGCAGGAGACAAGGCTTCTAGGTTATTCTTCTGCCATCTGAGGGGTGGAGCTAACCTCAGGGAACCTCTTCCTGATAGATTGGGAATCCAGGGAGGAGATGGGAGAGAAGAGGGCCTCCATAACCACTGGGCCCCTTTTCTCATATAAGGAGACAGAGATGCTACTCATTCAGAGATAATCATAGATAATTATGAGTTAGCATCTGAAAAACCAGAATCAAGGTGCAAAGTGCTCTGGGAGCATATAGAGTGGGGAACATGATGTTGGCATGTGTGATGTGTGTGTGGATGGAGGTGGAGAATCAAAATAGATATCGGATCTCCCTGGCCTGGGAATCCTGACCATCCTTTCCCCCAGAGAAGGCACTCACCCCAGAGGCTGGAAGATTCTATGAAAGGGGAAGGGAAATGAGTCCTAGAACCAGGGCCTGGGGCTTCTTGGGGAAGGTCTTCAAGCTCGAGCCATGTCTCCAAGGTTGGGCAGTGTGACAAAAATCTTCTGCAGGGACTCCCTCAAAGGGAAAAAGAAAAAAAAAAAACAACAAACCATATTGCCTGCTTCCTAGGTAGTCACTGAGGGACTGCTCTGAGCACTTGTGAGGAGGTCAAGGAAGACAGCAACCAGAAGACCCATCCCACCCCTCAACCTCACAGCGCTGTGTCCAGAGACTGCAGAGTCTAGGGGGACAGCCAGTCTGGCCTGAAGAACTGGCAGTGGGGCAAAGACCTGAAGTCTTTGCTTGGTGCTCACTCTGATACAGAGAACCCTGAGGGTGGAGAGGGGGTTTCTGTTTCTCTCAGGAATAACGCTGTCTCTGTTGTGGGTTGAAAGGCTAGGGGAGACAGTACAGACTAAACATCTCATAATTGGAACAGTGTGGACATGGGTGAGGATCCCTCTGAAGGCTTATATCTGTTCCATTTTAATGTCATCTCTGAGAGTGTTAGCCATTGGTCAAGTTGTCATGCTGTATACCTCAGAGGGAGGGGGGCCATCCGGTGAATCAGCAGGACTCGAGCTAATGATGGGGGAGAGAAAGAGCTGCATCTTCTGTGGGTTCTGTATGCATTCAGCCCTACTCAGTGCCAGCCCCTGGGCTCAGTACTAGGGACACCAAGTCAGTGGCCTTTGAGGGGCTTCTGGTCCAGCAGGAAAGGCTTAATGTTGGCTTAAACAAAGTCTGTGCAAACAAAACCCTACAAGGCTTCTGCCATAGACTCATGGTCATGGGCAGGTGAGTGGCTCTAAATCTTAAGATGGTCTATCCTCTGGAGGACTTTCAGGCACATGAAAGAGAATGAAAGAGGTCTACAGAGGGGCAAGAAACGCTTCACATAGAGAAGGTAATGCTTGTGCAGTGTCTTACAGGATGAATGGAATTTTATCAGGAATCAAAGGGCCAAAGGAGCATTGGAGTCAAGGGGAGTAGCTTGGTGAGGTATGAATTTTTGAGGGACATCAAGGAATCTGGTGGGGCTGGACTGTGTGCAGGGGAGGGGAGGGACTGTATCTGGAGCTGAGCAAGATGTTGAAGGGAAGGCTGAGGTCAGATTGTGAAGTGCTTTGAAGGCAGTGTTGAGAGTTCATAGTTTATTCTGAGAGCTCTAAGGAGCTATTGCAAATTTTTGAGCAGGAGAGTGAAATAGCCAGATGTGTATTTTGTAGAAACAACTCAGGGCAGGTAGAGGGTTTGGCATAGAGCAGGAAGACCGGATCTGTGGTTGTCATGGAACTGAGAGTGGCCTGAATCAGTGGCTGTGGGAAGAGATGGGGTGGGCAAATGGTACCCAGATAGAAGTTCATTTTCCAGCCTTCTTTATTTATTTTTTAAAGATTTTATTTATTTATTCATTAGAGACAGACAGAGAGAGAGAGAGAGAGAGAGAGAGAAGCAGAGACACAGGCAGAGGGAGAAGCAGGCTCCATGCAGGGAGCCCGATGTGGGACTCGATCCTGGGTGTCCAGGATCAGGCCCTGGGCTGAAGGCAGGCGCTAAACCGCTGAGCCACCTGGGCTGCCCCTCCAGCCTTCTTTAGAGCTCACGATGGCCCAGTGACTAAGTTCTGGCCAATTTTTGCCCATCAGGGATTCTTAGGGCTCTGGGGATAAGTGGAAGCATTGGGTTTGACCTCTGGGAAGTTTCTTTAAACAGAGAAGCATTTCTGTCTGTCAAGTTTTTGTCTGGAACTCAAATATGATAGTAGGAGCTTGTGCAGTCATCTTGGACCAGGAAGATGAGTTGGAAGGACTTTAGATCCCTAAAAATGTTCAGGGTCACCATACTAGCCCAAGGCAAATAAATTTCTATCTTAGTCAAATCACCATTATTTCAGAGTTTTCTGTTAACATATGTGCTGTTCCTCGTTTTGCCTTATGAAGGTGAAAAAATGAGTTCCGCAGTTCTACGTGAGTTTTATAGAGAAAAAGCTGCATTCTTCCATGGCTTATCCTGGGGAATGAATCATATCACTGTTTCCTGGGGAGAATCAGGGCTCTCCCATTCCCCCACAGTTCAAAGCAAGAATGGGGAGGCCACTGTCAAGGATACAGATGTTGCGGCCCAGCTGAGCTGGACCTGCCTCCCCAGCCACATCCCTCCCTTCCCAGCGCTCATCTTTCCCCAGAAAGCACAGGAAGGAAACTGTGTTGGGGGCAAGGGGTACAGAGGGGAGCCAGATTAGTTCCTCTTATGGTTGGATTCCCAGGGGTGGAGGAGACAGAAAGTCTAGCAGAGCCTTCAGCAGACAGGCAGTGGATCTCCAGCTGGCCCTTTGGGCCCCAGGCTCTTCTCTGAGTCAAAGAACACTTGGCTACTTCTCCAAAGATCCTCTTCTGCCCCCAGCTCCCCTCATCTTGGAAAAGAACAGGGGCCTTGAGACTAGCCCTGGAGGCACGATGGGGCAGCACTGGCCCCTGCCTTGGGTAAAATAGGAGAGAGGGAGCGGTGGCGGGGGGCGGGGGGGTGGCAGTTAGGCTGGAAGAGACATCTGCAGCTGCATTCTCTGATTTTCCAGCTCTAGCTTTAGGTCAGGAAAGCTCTGGGGAGTCCATTTCTCCCCAACACTAATCAAATGCTCCAGATGACCTCAAATACCTTGAATCACTTCCCTATCTTTCTGCCAGGAACCTGTGGGAGTTCCCGGGGAACCCATACTTACTGAGCATTTACTATGTGGCAGGTCTCACGTGCCCAAGTCTGACCTCATCCCATCCTCACAATAGCCTTGAGAGCTGGCATCGGCTCCATGTGAGCAGATGAGAATGATAAGCCACAAACAGATTATGTAATTTGTCTCAGGTCACCCAGCCAGTGAGTGGCTGAGCTGGACCGTGAACACTAGTCACGTGACTCCAAAGACCAGGCCTGTGCTGGATGGTGCTGGGGTGTTCCAGGGGGCTGGGGTAGGGGGTGGGGGCTTCCTCTGCCTAAGGTCATAGAGGGCAGTTTCTAGGTCATCCCAAACCTAGATCAGATTGTGAAGGAGGGCACAGTCCTGGGCATCCCGCCTTTCCAGCATCCCTGCATTTCACCCCATCTCATCATCCACTCATTTTCTCCTGCCTTGTCTTCACCCAGGTTTCCAGAAACACTGGATTTGTAATTTGACCAATAATAATAATAATAATCCCCCCAAATAATAATAATAATAAGAATCCCTTATAGAAGAAGGCATCTGGGTGGCTCAGTTGGTATGTTTTCTGCTCAGGTCATGATCTCAGGTGCTTGGGGAGACCCGGGTAGGGCTCCCTGCTCAGTGGGGAGTCTGCTTTTCCTTCTCTTTCTGCCCCTTCCCTTGACTTGGGCTCTTTCTCTCTCAAATAAATAAATAAAGTTCTTTTTAAAAAGATTTTTATTTATTCATTCATGAGAGACATACAGAGAAAGAGGCAGACACAAGCAGAGGGAGAAGCAGGCTCCATGCAGGGAGCCTGATGTGGGACTCGATCCCAGGACCCCTGAGCCAAAGGTAGATGCTCAACTGCTGAGCCACCCAGGTGTCCCCTAAATAAAATCTTAAAAAAAAATCCCTTATAGAGGTTTGATGATTTCAAATCCCTTACATATACTTAGTGTGCTAACAATACCTCTGTGAGGCAGTCCAGTGAGGAAATGGAAGTGAGTTGTCTGGGGCCACACAGCTGGCGACGGACCTAAACCAAACTCAATTTCTCAGCCCCGATCCCTCACCTCAGGCTCGTCAGCACGTTTTGAATGACACCTACACTGTCCCAGGCCTGGTGCTGGCTACTGGGGCCTAAGACATACTCTTGGCCACTGAGACACTCAAAACAAGCCGTCCTAGGAAGAAAAAGCTAAGGTATCATCCTGAAGACCCACAGCTGAGATAAGCAGCAGTGGGGGATGGTGTCTTCAGAAGAGTCCATTAGAGGGACCATTGTTCCCTCTCTCCAGGGACCACAAATCTTCCATAACATTATGCCATATTTATGATACTTACCATATCCAAATACCACCTACACTACTATTTATTTATTTGCATATATTGATTCATTTTAACTTGAAAAAACTAATTTTAGGGATCCCTGGGTGGCGCAGCGGTTTGGCGCCTGCCTTTGGCCCAGGGTGCGATCCTGGAGACCTGGGATCAAATCCCACGTCAGGCTCCCAGTGCATGGAGCCTGCTTCTCCCTCTACCTGTGTCTCTGCCTCTCTCTCTCTCTCTCTCTCTCTGTGTGACTATCATAAAAAAAAAAAAGAAAAAACTAATTTTAAAGAAAGCTTGATACCACTATCTTAGAAAGGTAACTGTAAAAAGCAACTAAATTATAGGTGGATGTTACTGGTGAAGACTCTGGGCCTGAGGCCTGCTTTCTTTTTGTTAAAAGGAAACACAGCAAGCGTTTGTAAGGTATTAGAGACACATTGGTCCCTAACTGGGGCTTTCTCCCTGACTCATTAGAAGGATAGAAAGAAGACCAGAAGGGGGACAACTCTCTTACTCCATAATTTCAATGTTATTAAAGACTAGCCAAAATTATCTCAAACATGCCCCAAATCATCTCATATGTCCATACTTTAAGAACCATTGGCATAGGAAAACAAACATTCTGCTGCCAGTGGTCAGGCAGGTATGATGTCTGGGAATTGGGCCCCATAGAGCAATAGGGAGGGGTCACGTTATCTTCCCTCTATAATAAAGAACAAAAAGGGATCCCTGGGTGGCTCAGCAGTTTAGTGCCTACCTTCAGCCCAGGGCATGGTCCTGGAGTCCCAGGATCAAGTCCTGCATTGGGTTCCCTGCATGGAGCCTGCTTTTCCCTCTGCCTGTGTCTCTGCCTTTGTCTCTATGTTTATCATAAATAAATAAATCTTTCTAAAAATAAATAAATAGGGGATCCCTGGGTGGCTCAGTGGTTTAGCGCCTGCCTTTGGCCCAGGGCACGATTCTGGAGTCCCGGGATCAAGTCCCACGTCGGGCTCCCGGCATGGAGCCTGCTTCTCCCTCTGCCTGTGTCTCTGCCTCTCTCTCTGTCTATCATAAATAAATAAATAATTCTTATAAATAAATAAATAAATTAATTAATTAATAATAATAAAAGAACAAAAGGATAGCTGGGCTTCTTAGCTTTGGTATATCCTTTTATAGCCTGCAAAGAGAGGGGCACCTGGGTGGCTCAGTCAGTTAAGCTTCTTGGGTCACGATCCCATGGTCCTGGGATCAAGTCCTATGTCAGGCTCTCTGCTCACTGGAAAGCCTGCTTCTCCCTCTCCCTCTGCCTGCCACTCCTCCTGCTTAATCTTAATGCTCTCTCTCTCTCTCTGTCAAATAAATAAAATCTTAAAAAAAAAAACTGCAAAGAATCTTTTTTTTTTTAAGTATTTGAAGCTCACACCTTGGGAAGCCCACAAGATCCCCACGTAACTTTCCTCTCTATTAGGGCTGGAGAAAGCTCAGTAGAGGTCACAGGGCCTCCCCAAGGTCATCTAGCAGTTTACTCCACAAAATACTGAGCAAATCCTTAATGGTCCTCTCTAGAGTACCCCCATCCTCAGGTAGGTGAATGCAGCAACCACTTGGTGCAGAAAACCTGTTCCCCACTGAAGAAAACCCAGACCCTTGGGGGTTGGTCCTGGAAGAAGAGCTTCTGGAGGAGCCATCTTGGGAGTCTGATCTTGGCCCTTGAAACTGGGTTCACCTTCCCCTAGGGGTGTCTCTCTTCCTGACTCCCACTGCCCCCACCCTACTGGTTCCAGTGGGTACTCAGAGAAGGAAGGACAAGGGGACACAAACACCGAGGGAATAGGGATGGGTCACTGTGAGACCCTGAGGTGTCTGTGTTCCAGTGTCCAAGTCCTGGTGGCTGTTGTTCCTGGCCTGTGCCTGCCTCCATGTGTATGGCTCATCTGCTAGCCCACTACCTGGGGTCCCCCTAATTTTGTCCCCTCTTCATGGTCCAGGTCCAAAGAATCCCACTCCCAGGCTGCCTGGTCAGGCCTTTCTAGTTCAGGGCTGGTTCTTGCACCAAGAGATACACTTTTCATCACTGGTGTCAGCAATGCTTTCCTTTCCAGGGAGATCTACCTCTCATATTCAGGGTATGGCCTAGCAGTATATACACAGTCACTTTGTTTTAATTAAACAATATAAATTTATTGTAGAAAATATGAATTAGCATAAAGAATAAAATAAAAATCACCCAATCTGATCAGCCAGAGAAATCCCCTATTAACATTTTGTTGTATATCCAAGTTTTTTTTATGCACATGTATCTTTTCTTCTTATAAAAAATGGCATCTTACTGTTTTGTAGTATGCTTTTCTCCATTTTTATCATATTTTGGTAATACCTTTTCATATTAGTAATGAAAATTCTATAGGACCAGCAGCATTGGCACTGCCTGGGAGCTTGCTAGAAATGCAGGATTTTAGGTATTAGACCTGTAGAATAAAAATCTTCATTTTAACAAGATCTCCAGGTGTATCTTAAAGTTTGAGAGTGCTATTTGGTGTATTTTTTTTAAGATTTATTTATTTTAGAGAGAAAATACATGAGCAGGAGGAAGGGCAAAGGGAGAGAGAATCTCAAGCAGACACACTGCCCAGTATGGAGCCCGACGTGGTGCTCGATCCCAGGACCCTGAGATCATGACCTGAGCCGGAACCGAGAGTTGGCTGCTGGCATCATTTTTAATGATCGTACTCCCAAGGGATACTTGCTTGCAACTATGTGGCTAAATTTTTCTTTTCCAACCTACCTATAACTGGGCATTTAGGTTATATCTAATGTTTTCTCTGTTATTAACAACACTATAATAAGCATTTTTATACATATTTGTTGTTCATGTCCCTTAAATTCCTAGGAGTAGAATTTCTGGGTCAAGGACTTTTTAAAATTTTTTTTTATTTATTTATGAAAGACACACAGAGAGAGGAAGAGACATAGGCAGAGGGAGAAGCAGGCTCCTTGCAGGGAGCCCAATGCAGGACTTGATCCCAGGACCCCAGGATCACGACCTGAGCTGAAGGTAGATGCTCAACACTGAGCCACCCAGGTGCCCTCTCAAGGATTTTTGATGCTATTATCAAGTTGTCTTACAGAAAGACTGTTCTAGCTTACACTCTACCCTGCAATGTCCAAGGGCAATGAGATCCCTACAACCCAGCCATCTCAGTGTTATCATTTTTTTACATCTCTATCATCAGTTCTGTGAAAGGAACATTTCAGGGTTGGCTCTGGATGTTTCCCTGTTACTAGGCTGTCAAGTTGTACATTTTTCCATGTGAGTATTGGCCATTTGCATTTCTACAGGCTGTGTTTGCTGGGCTCTTTTACACCCCAGCTGAGAAAGCTCAGGAGAGGTCACCGGGCTTACATAAGGTTTTCCAGCAAGTTACCCACTGAGCTAAAGAGATGTTGTCACTGAGGACCGCAGAGAGAGGGTGGCCTGAGCCCAGTTCTGGTGGAGAGCTCTGCACAGAGTAGATGCTCATGTTGTTGCCGCCCTGAGAGTATGGTCAGCGTGGGTCCAGTTCAGACTCAGCCTGGATCTTTTGTGCCTCAGCCTGGACTTGTGTCCAGACCCCAGAGCGAGTGCCAGCCAAGCCCCCGCCTCCTGGCTTGGTGAGGCCTGGGTACTGGATGCCACCCAGGATGGTGGAGTCAGCCTCTAGCGGGGCACTCCATGGCTCCCCAGGTGGGCAGGGTGGCCGGCCAGATGTGGTGGGGAGAGCCGGTGGTGAGGACAATTCAGGGAAGTGACCCTGCCCGGTAGCAGAGCTCCTGCCCCAGCAAGCATTGTGAGCCGCCCACTGGCCACTGTTGCTAAAGCTGCTGACGATGGCTGCAGGAAGCTGAGCTTACTCAGCCCCAGCTGAGGGGCTGCACGTGGCTGTGTTTGCTACTTCCCTCCACCCAGCCTTCCTCCCAGGCACAGCCGCCCCGCCAACAGCTGGGGGAAGCAGTGCGTGGGGAGGAAACAGGCAGGACCACCCCCCCACATCCCCTGCAAAGCTGCACCTGTGCTCTGCTGGCCTGCCACCTGTTGCCTGACCGCACGTGGGGCATGCCCGGGAGCCTCAGCAGCAGGGTGTGGTGTGCGGCTGGGACCTAGAGTGGGTCCTGGCCTGGGGCAGGCAAGCTAGGAGTGGGACCCTGTGTTGACATCTACTGAATGCACCACTCGCTCCCCACTGCGACTGGGGTGCTTGAGCTATCATCTCCCTCTGACATAAATGAAAATCAAAGCTCAGAAAATAAGAGTAATAATAGCTGAATCTAGAGCTTGCTTATTAGGTACCAGGAATTCTGCAGCACACACTGCAAATGTTAACTTATTCACATCTCACAAGAATAGCAAGTATAACAGGCCCATTTTCCCTGAGGAAACCCAAACACAGAGAGGTGAAGGCACTTGCCCTAGGTCACACAGCCTATAAGAGGCAGACCAACGTGCCTAACTGCAAAATCACACCTTTAACGCTCCCCTTTGCTGCTGAAGGGTCCCTACAGGAGCACCCAAGCTGTTCCTCATGTGGTACTGTTCAGCAAGAGTCCCTGCCCCTAGGCCTCTGTCTCACCATCCCCTTCTGTGTCTCCATTCCCCCCTACCCCAGGTGTCCTTGGGGACTGGCTCTCAGATGCTGTGTCCTCTGGCTGTCTTTATCCTGCCCTGACTCTGGGTTTCTCTGGCTCTTCTCTCTGGTAGGCAAAGGGGACAAAGAGGGAGTTTGCATGGAATGTGGCAAACAAATTGTGGTACCCAGTTGCCATGGGCAGCAGAAGAGTGTCTCCCTGGCTGGGAGACGAATGGGTAGAGAATAAACCAGAGGGGAAGGGAAAGAGGAGCCAGTCCAGAGGCTGGGGGGCCAGTGGACCTGGTGTCTGAAGGATGAGCGGGTGAATCAGGGAGACTGTGGCAGCCCTAGGCCCCCATGCACCTTTTGCCTTTGGCAGTGGTGGCAGTGGCCACAGGCCTTGACAAGGGATACTGTTGCTGTTGCCAGCCTTGTGCTGCCAAGGATGGGACGGCAGGAAGAAGGGGGTTGTTCTCAGAGTGAGGGTCTCTTCGTAAGCCTGTTGACAAGCTTTCAAGCCTACAAGATGGGATTCTGGGTTCTCAACAGATTCACTTTTATCCCAAGTGGGGCTCAAAGCCAGGTCTCTGGGCCTTTGGCAATCAGGTTGGAATCTAACCACCAGCTGTCACAGTAACCTTTATCTCTAGAATTGCATGGAAAGGCCTAGAGTCTGCAGCTCAGGGGACCAGAGGCTCATTAGTACATAACAATGGGCAAGCCCATGGGTGTGCCAGGGGGAACCCTACAAGGTTGGGCCCAGGAAAGGGTCTGACTTTGGCCCAGCAGCTTCCTTCTAGTCCTGGCCTCTTCCCGTCAGTGTCTCCAGGGTCTGGCCTAACTAAGTTGGGCTTCAGCCAAGCTGGCTGGCCTCCAGGTGGATTTGGGACAGACAGCTGGGATGTGGTGTTTCCCGCTCTGAAGAGATGGAGGCTGGAGATGGGGCCGTGGTAGGGCTGGAGTCTGGAGTGCTGGGCCCCTCAGGGATGGATCTCAGCAGGATGGTGGCGTCATGGGTGGGTGGAGGCTGGATGGACTATCTCTAGTGAAGTTTTCCAGCGAGGGGATATGTCAAAGGATTAGGGCCAGGTGGTCCCCATACCTCCACCCTTCTTTATCTGGGTGCCTATGAGACCTGCGTGGGTCCCTCTGGAAGGCCGGCCAACTGGCTCTGAAACTCCTCTGTCCTCACCCTATGGCTCTCACTTTTTCCGGAGAATAGTTTCCCTCCTGCCTGGGGTCAGGTCGGCCTGCACTCCTGATTCTGGTGTTGATACTGTGGTCACTCCTCAAGAGGACCTTTGTTTGGGTCTACAAGGCATATGTAATAATAACTCAATCCTTCCCCCAGCTCTTAGCTGCCAGGTTCAGCCCGGGTCCTTTTTTCTGTCCTTCCCTGTCTAGACAATTCCTATCCATCCTTTGAGGCCCATGTCAGATGTGAAGCTCCTGCTCCTCCCCAACTGTTCCAGGCAGAATCACTCATTTCCTGTGCTAATGAAGCACAGAGCACTGAGTGAATAAAGCTTCCCAAAGAGGAAAAAAGTTTCTGGTATTGACAGTCTCCTGCTCAAACATTTTCTATGGCTCCCCATTGTGAAAAAGCCTTTTGCCGTTTTGGGATTCACCAGTCCCCCAGCCACAGAATCCTCCACTCAAGTGGTCCCTTAGCCTTCCCCAAACTTGGTCTGAACCTTCCCCTCTCCACAGCCCTGCTCAGGCCATCCCCTCTTCCTAGAACACACACCATCACACTCACCTAGTGAAATCCTACCCATTCTTCCATTTTGTGGCTCCCAGAGGCTGCTGGCTCTTGAAAAGGCACAGGAGAAATGGCCCTTGGGGGCCCAGGGATCTTCCTCTATCCTGTCCCTGATCTCTGGAGCCAATGACCCCTGAAAAACCTGCATCATATAGTCCTTAATCTGGACCAAGCAGGAGCTGACAACCTCTCATTAATGTCCCATGTAAGTGCAAATGAGTGTGTCACTGTGTGTGAATGAGCCAGATATATTCAGAGGAGGATATAAGCAAGCACGTGCAGAGGGAGGGAGCCATGTGCGTGTTTGGAAATGTGAAGGAATAAATGTGCTTCTCCATGCGTGAAAGCAGGCATGTCATGTCTGTGTGAACATGTATATGCACATGAGCCTGTGCAGGTGAACCTGAGCCCATGTGCCAAAGCATGTGTGCACACGTAAACCTATCCGGGTGCTTTTGTATGTTGAAGGTGTGCTTGTACACACAGGCAAATCTGTACATGCATGTAGGTGTACGTGTCCAGCCGAGGGGTACTGGAGAAGGCCAAGGCCAGTCAGTCTGCCTTCCACAAACCTCTCAAGCTCCGGGGACATGAGGAGGGACTGTACACTGCACCCTAACTTTTGACAGAGAAACATGCAGAATCCCTGTGTGGTTGCTGGGTTGTGGTGATGAGCAGCTATGGGGACCTGGCCCCAGGCCCCCAACCTTCAGAATCTCTGTCCCCACTGAGCTGGTAACCAAGACCAGGAGGGCTCAGCAGGAGATAATGGCTCTGTCCTGGTCCTCAGGCAACAAGACCCCACCCTAGGCCTGTGAGGAGCTGCCTATGCTGGGCCATGGCAATGGGGACAGTGACGGGGCCAGAGTACCCAGAGAATGCCAGGTCTATGGTCCTCCTTCCTTTGGGGACTGAACTTTGAAAAAACAAAGTGGCAAGTTAATGCTCAGGGAGAGTCCATTATGTGAACCCACTTTAGATAGAGCAAGGATATATAGGTTTAAAGTGCAGCAAGGGAGCTTAGGCTAGACCTGAGGAGGGAGTGTCCTTCACTGACAAAGGCCACAAAATCTATGCCCTCAAAGATCCCAACAACAGGATCCATATCCACCCACAGGGCTGGTGGAGTGGGTCAGACAGGAGACTGGCCTGGGTGACCTTTAGAAGTACCCCCTCCCACTACTGTCCTGGCTCTTTCCTCTGAAGCTCTGAGGGGGCCCAAAGGGGCATCTGGGGAGAGAATTAGTCAGGCGCACTTCCATGCACTGCTCCCAAGATCCTTCCCTCCTCCGGAACCTTCTTATCCCTCATTTCCTGCAGCTCTTCTCTCACCTCTGAGTGGCTGCCCCAGCCTTGGCCCCAAAGTGGTTTCCTCACTCCCTCCCTGCTTCCAGAATTCTCCCAGCAGACCACCCCCAAAGGCCCAGCCCAGTCCCGCCTGGTCCCTGGAGTGCAGCCCTGGGCCTCCCACCCTGAGGAGAGGCGCTTAGAGGCTCAAACTGGGAGCGGCACTGGGGTGGGGGCAGGGAGACAACAGGCCTCGTGGGCAAGAACCCTCACCTGGGTGGTCCTCAGGGAACTAAGGCCAACTGGACTTGAGAGTGTACCCTGGTGTGGGGTCAGAGGAGCCCTAGGACCACCGCCTTGGTGCTGGAGATCCCACTTCTTAAGGGAGTTGGGGTTCCCCACCTTGCCTTTCCTGATGGCTTCCTCTGGCTCTCCAGGGAGTGGCCATGGGAGAGGACATGCAGAGGTGCTTGAGGAGGATGGGGAGAGAAGGTGAATGCCCCCACACACCCTGGGCTCCCCTCCTCCTCCTCGTCCTGGAGCTCGTATGCCTTCCCTGGGAGGTCTGACCCAGGCGAGCCCAGGGACGAGAGGAGGAGGTCATTAATCACCGTTATTTATTATTTCTTATGTAAGCAGTGTTATGAAACATGGGACCTTGTACCAGGCACAACAGGGAATATGTGAAAGATGGCCCCTACTAGTAAGAGCTTCCTGTGGGATGACCAGGTAGGCTGAGGAACCATAGGGCTGCCTGCAGGCCAGTATGGAAACAGTGGTGTAGGCTGGACTGGGATCTGACTTGAGGTAGGTCAGCCCTGCTACCTCAGGGAGCCCTAAGGTAGGAAGGGAGCTGGGTTTGGGGCCCCCTGAACCATAACAGGCCTAGATCAGTTCTGGCTCCAGGGTGGCCTGGGTCACAGCTGGAGTTGTCAACATATTGACCCAGGAGGAGATAACATCCAAAGGGCTTGGAGTCCCAGTCAGACAAGGAGGGGAATGTCGCCGGAAAAGATCCCTGGCCCCTAGAGGGATCAAACTAAATGGGGCTTTAATAGGTCTCTTCCAGCTCAGATTTCATGGGTAATTGGAAGCAGGTCCTGAGCTGAGCAGAGTGGGCTGGCTCTATGGGCTGGCTCTAGGAGCCTTATGGGCTGGGGCCTGAAGAGAGGCAGAGGGATGCTGCCTCCATGCCACTCCACACACCAGACTGGCCTCACTGGGGCTCCTGGATTACCTTTACACTGCTTTGGAAGTGCTGCTGTTTTAACTCCTTCAGGGTAAGAAAATGGATAAACGAGGAGGGAGAACCTGAATCCTGGCTCAGAGGGGAAAAGAGAAGCAGGTCATGTACTAGATACATACTAGGCCTTCATTCATTCATTCATCCACTCCACAAATCCACATTAACACTTAAAACTGGCAACCACCCTTTAAGATAGAGGCTTTACTTTTTTTTTTTTTTAAGATTTTTTATTTATTCATGAGAGAGACAGAGAGAGAGAGGCAGAGACAGGCAAAGGCAGAAACAGTTTCCATGTTTTGGAGCCTGACGTGGGACTCGATCCGGGGACTTCAGGATCACACCCTGGGCCAAAGGCAGGCACTAAACAACTGAGCCACCCAGGGATCCCGACGTTGTTTTTTTAATTGCAAAAGAGGCACACACTTGCTGAAATAAGATTCAAGCAATATCAAGGCATCTTAAGTAAAAGTGAAAATTCTCCTCCCCCACACCATTACTTGATCCTTCCCTCACTACTCGCATACTCCAGGGGTAGCTTCTGTCTACAGTTTATTGGATCTCCTTCCAGACCATCTTTAGTGCATTCTGTACTCCATCCTGATGTTCTGATTCAACAATACATCATTAATATCCCTGCAAGGCAATCAGCAGAGTGTGGATATTCCTCATTCCCATTTTAAAGATAAGAAAAACAGATTCAGAAAGCATTAGTGATTGTCCCAGACTGCACAGCTTGGCCTTGTTCTCACTCTGCCAGAGCTTCCAGCCTCTTCCCTGCAGCGGATAGATATGATAGCGGGGAGAGGCTGGAAACCCCCTGAGGGAGGTCTGGGATGGGAGAGGGGGACTGGAAGTGAGAAGGAAGCAGTGGGCTAGGAGTGGGTACATAGTCTGCTTGGATGCAGTGGCACCCCTCCTCCAGTGTCCCCCAGGATCCCTCAGTGTCCTCTCTGTGGCTTCGGCGCCCTAGATGTCTGGGCTGGGCAGGGCTCGTTAGCTGGTAGTGGAGGGGTTTTCAAACCAAATCTGTCAAGAGGAAAGGAAGGACTGCATTTTGGCCTCTGATGTACCTGGGACACACACATTCCTCCCCTGGCCTCAAGGGGCATTTCTTGCCTAACATCATTGGTGGGTGCTGGCCACTGCCCCTGCCTGCTAATGCTGACTAGATGGACCTGTTCTCCCTCCAGGACTACCATCCTATATTCCCATGTGGCCACAAGCTAGCTGGCCTCTAGCATGTCCACCAGTGAGGGGAGGGAGGTAGCCCTTACCCGAGCCCAGGCCCTGAGCAGCCAGGACCATCTCCTACTCACAGAGGGGTTGGGGCACCTCCTAGGAAGGTGACTGAGGGGACAGGCAGGTAGGAGGCCAGCCCAGCCTGTGCCTCAGCCTAAAATATAAACAAGACCAGCTCTGAAAAGGTCATGACCCAGAAAGCCTCCACACCAGACCTAACCTTCTTCTTCCCTGCCTGGGACCTCCAAGGGAGGGAATCCGGGAAGCTGAGAGAACACAAAGGATGGGCAAGGAAGAAAATATCCAGTGTTCCTTCTGGGCAGACATAGATGCTCATACCCAGGCACACGCATACATGTGTGTGCACATACGCTCATGCCAAAAGGGGGAACTTGGCCAAAATGTGGCAAAGCTGCCCGTTAGAGATGGTTTAGGAGATGCTGCCCTTAGAAGCAGGGGAATGGACCAGATGGCCTTGGGAGAGCTCTCCATTCACGAGACTGTCTGGAAAAATGTTCCCACAAGGACCACCCAGGCCTTGAAGGGGATCACAGAGATTCTCCCACAAAGCAATCAGGCCAATTGGAGGAGATGGATCCATTTGCTGATCCACTCATGTTGTCAATATCCTTGGCAAACCTACTCTGTACCAGGCTCCAGCTGAGCCTGGGAGAATAGATGGCACCTGCCCGGCTCCACTGTCCTAGGCACCAGTGGGCAAATGGGGAAGAGAGTCCCCAAATGGCAAGAGAGGAGCCCATCCCTGCACACAGGGTGGCTCATCAGTCCCTGAGGGGCCATAGGGTGGTTCCCAGCAGAGCTGGCACCCAGTATGAAGACCCTCTGCCCCAGCCCCAGCTGGTGGCCAGCTTAAAAGGAGCCTGGGAAGGCCCAAAGTCTCCTCTCTGTTTACCATGCAGGCCACCCCACAGTTCTGGCTCTGGCTGGGCCGCAGAAAGGAAATCATTAAGGAGTGTCAATTCACCAACTAATCGGATCAGCACGAGCGGCTGCAACATACACTGTTCCCTCCCTGGCTCCTCTGCTCCCAGCCGGTCACGGTGGCCCCAGTGGCCTGCCTGGCAGGCCGGACCCCACCCGGCTGAGAAGCCCTTCACAGCGGCCTAATCACCCTGGCGGCGGTGGCGTTAACAACCGTCTGTCCACCAGGCTCCTTCCTGGGGCTTGGTGGAGGGGCTGACCCCTTGCATCTCTCCTCTCAGAGGAGCGGAGGAGCGTGAGCGGGAAACTGGATCCCAGCAACAACCCGGTGGCCGCCGTCCAGGGTAACGCCTGGCTCCTTGTGCTGCCTGCTGAGTGTTTGCCCGGCTCCTCTGGCCAGGGGGCTGAGCCTCCCCTGCGCATGGAGGCCACTGCTCCCTCCCTGCCGCCAGGGCTGCCCCCAGTAGAGCTGGGGAGGAGGCGCTCCCTGCCAGCCAGAGCAAATTAGGTGCCCGGACGTTGAGGTCTGCTTGGCATTTCCTGTGTTGGCTTTGGCTGATGAGGCCAGGCCAGTGGGCCGCCCTCTTGACCCCAGCCCAGTCCAACAGGCACGTCCCAGACTCTGCAGCCCACAGACTTCTGTTCTGTACCCCACAGGGAATCCTGTTCCGGAAAAAAAAGATCACCCCTCCTGGCCTGGGTTCCCACTAAGCTGCCTTCCCTTGCCTTGTAGGGTGCTCTGATACCAGAGGCCTGGCCAGCCCCCAACCTGGCTCATCTCAGTGCATGTTCCTTAGGCTTGGGCATGGAGCCCACAAAATTTGTAGATCTCTGAGCTTCCCAGTGTTTCCTGGATGTGGTGAGGCGCTTCTGGTGGCGCCCCCCCCCCCCAGGCTGAGGTTCCACAGGGAGCTCTGATCTCCCCTGATTTCCTCCTCCCATCTGTCTGTGGAAAAATTTCCCCAGCCCAAGGTCTGTCCTTTGCCTGGACCCCAGGGAAAAGAGGTTGCTCTGGACATAGGCACCCTGGTTCCAGCTTGGGAACCCACGGGAGCTCCCGTCCTCAAACCCGGAAGCACGGGCTTCACCTGTAGGCTTCAGCATTGCTGGCTCCTGCTTCTCAGTTCATGTTTTCTTTGGCTTGGATCTCTGGGACACCAGATTGTCCAAAACAAGACAACTTCATGATACTTATTTTTCCAAAGAGCAGAGTCTGCGACACAATCAGGCTCTTTGTGTGCAGTGAAGTCTCTAGTAACCCCCTCCCCAGTTGCCCCTGTCCCTGCCTGAGCCAGGTCCCCTTGGGGCATGAAGCACTCCTCATTCCCAGTGGCCAGGGGTCTCTGGCCTAGGATTTGGCAAGGCCCAGCAGAGAGGGCAGAGCCAAATTCCACCCCATAGACCATCCATCACCGATCCACAGTTCTTTCCTCTCCTCCCCAGTCTTGGGGTGCCAGCATAGCCCCTATAAGGAGAACCAGGAAATCAGAAGAGCCTAGAGTTCGAGATGTCTGAGTACAAATCCTAGCTCTACTACACACAGCTGTGTGCCTTGAACAAGGTCCCAAATGGCTGTGGAACTTAGTTGCCTAGTTAGCAAAGTGGTGACAAAAACCTACAGCTAGGGTCTGTGAGAGGAACCCAGCCTTACTAGAGCCTTACCAGAGCCTTTGGAGCTAGCCTATAGTAAGCCCTCAATAAATGGCTACCATTTATATAGCTATCTATCTGCATGGGGTTGGCGGAGCAGTCACTAGGGAGTCCACAGAATTGTCCTGGACTAAGCCTAGGCCACACGCAGGATAGAGACTCTGTACCCCTACTCTGCTAGTTGCTTCTTTGCTCCCAGGCTAGTTCTGCACAGCCATCTCCCTGAGGAGGCTGCAGGCCCAGGCTGGCTCTCTTCTGGGCCACTCTACCCTAGGGACATCAAAAACTTATCACCTCAACTGGACTGGCCAGCCTTCCAGGGCAGAGCAATCTCAGAAAGCATCTGAAGATGGTTGGGTATCTTGAAACCCTATTTGTGGAAGTCTTCACCTTTCTCCAGGAAAAGAGAAGGCATAGCAAGAGGTACCTGGCTTCTCAGCACCAGGGACATGAGTCCTCTGAAATTTGCCAAATGTGTGGTAAAGGAAGGAAAAGCATCTGGATCTCCTACATAGTTTGTGGGAGGAGCAACAGGCATAATTTTTCTGGCAAGTCTGAGGTGATAGTTATCAAGATGACTGAGGAGTGTTTACACCTTGGTGAGCAAATTCTACTTCTGGTACTCTCCCTTGGGAACTAATGTGAAAATGACAGGGCAGCAGGGAGGGCCCATAAAAATGTCTACTGAGATGTTCTTCTTGTTTTTTTTTATAAGAAGAAACAAACAATAAAACAAAGAAGATACTTCAGTAGCCAATGGCAGGAGACTGGTTAAATCTATTATGCTGTATCTATGTACATAAGGAATTAAAGTGTAAGCACTAAGAATTAAAGAGTAAGCTAGAGTAGTCCTAGCACTAAGACTATTTCTAGGGGAAATTTTTAATGACGTGGCAACGTCGGAGTAAAAAAATCAGGATCTCTAACTGCTGACGAAGTATAAGCTTAATTACATGAAAAAATGTTATGAGTACATAAATAATATGTGAGGTGTGTGTGGGTATATACTAACCTGCCTTAAAAAGGAATGAATTCTGATTCTGACACATCCTATAACACGGATGAATCTTGAAGACATTTTGCTAAGTGAAATATGCTAGAGACAAAAGTACAAAGATTGTACAGTTCCACTTACCTGACGTACCTAGAAAATGGTCAAACACGTAGAGATAGGAGGTAGAGAGGTACTTGCCAGCCGGCGCCTGGAAGTAACAGAGAGTTATTTCTTAATGGGCACAGTTTCAGTTTAGGAAGATAAAAAGTTCTGGAGATGGTGATGGTTGCACAAGATTGTGAATGTACTTAACGCCACTGAACTGTATACTTAAAAATGATTAAAATGTTAAATTTTATGTTATGTACATTTTATCACAATAAAAAAAGAGGTCATAGGGAAACACATCAAATGTTCTTGATGGGTATTTTTGAGGGAAAGGATTATGGGTGACCTTTACTCTTTTTAGTTTCTAACATTTGCCCCTAGTAAATGAGATATTTTGTTTTGTTTGTTGTTTGTTTTAAGGAAGCTTGCTTCAGCATCTCCCAGATGTGCGGGGGTGGGGTAGGGGAGAGGTTAGGTCCAGCTGCAGCTAGAAATGAGGGGAGCACAGCCTGCTGGGGGAGGGCTGGCTCAGAGAAGGCTTGGGGTCGCCCCAAGCTCTTGTTCTACTGGCCGGCTTCTCTCTCTGCCTTCCCCCACACTCCTCCAGCAGTGCTTAGGGGCCTCTCCACGCAGGCACAGCAGTCACTAGCCTGAAGAGGCTGTCCCAGCTCTAGTGGGAATGCGGGCTCGGGGCTTTCTCAGACAGTCAGTACCCATGCCGCCTTCCCGCTGCCGCTCCGCCCCAGCCCAGCTGCAAAAACAACAGCCCATACCCCAAGCCCTGTTATTGCAGCCCAGAGTGGAGCCTCAGTGCACAGCGGAAGGACTGGGGATGGGGCCTGCCAGTCTTAAACAGACCTAGGGGCAGGAGTACTCTCAGGGGGGTTAGAGGCTCCCCTCCTGCTCCCTGGGGGAAACCTGGCTCCCAGGTGTGTGGAGCAAGGGCTTGGGGAGGCCTGGGGACCTGAGAGCCAACTCTGCTAGTGGCCTCCCTGGCTCCCTGGAGACTGCAGGGTGGGGGGAGGTATAGGGGAGGAAGTCAAGCCACTTGGGAACCCGCTGAACCAAGTTGAGCCAAGCCGTGGGCAGGAGGCGGCACCACCGTGGCTCCCAGGCAGGCCAGGGCCAAGGCTTTCCCACGGGGTGCAACTGGCCACTGGGCTCTACGGAGCCATCTACCCCAGGCTACGGCCTGTAAACCCTGGGAGTTTTCCTTGCAGTCTTCCCTTCAGGGGGTTAGGAGCTGGCAGGCAGATCCAGAACCCAGCAGGGCTCTTCCATATCCAGCCCCCAGCACCCAGAGGTGTGTGCTGGGCATCCCAGCAAGGCTGGGGTACAGCTCTCAGAGGCCTGCTACTCAGATTTCTCAGCACCCACTCCAGTCTCATCCACTGGCTCCTTACTCATGTGACAGAGTAGGGACACAGAACTTAGATCCCTAAGAACCCAAAGGCCTCAGAGATTGTTGGAAGCCCTTGTGTGACCCCCTAAAGGCCACTCCTGCCACTCTAACAGAAAGGGTGTGGATGGTGTGGTATTAGGACGTCCTGGGAGGTCTCCGGAGACAGACAAACCTAAGCTCTGCACCCACTAGCTGTATGACTAGACATGTCCCTTAACCCTTCCAAGTCTTGGCTTCCTCCACTGTAGTCTCTGAAGTCTTAGATGTAATATATAGTCTCTGGCACAATGTGAATGTTTAATCAGGGGAAGGCACTGTAATGCTTAATACACAAGCCCTAATAAATGAAGTTAGCTGAGATTGGAAAGAATTTTCTGATCTCAATGGTCAACTTAGTACTTCCTACCCATGGCATTCTGCACAATGTGGATGGCACACTTGAAAAGTCCCCCCACCGTTTCTTTTTCTACTCTGGTTAGGAACCAGTTAATCAAACTACCCTCTGAAGCTAGACAATGACTCTGTTTTTAAGGATGTTGTGAGCCATGGGCATCAAACCAGGGATAGAAATTACTTTAGGGGAAGAGGGGAGCCAGATGGGAGAGTAAGCCTTGGGCCTCTAGAAGCCACTGGCAGCCTCTGTCTGCAGGTCAGTCAGTGAGTGTCACTTATGTACCATGGGTGGGAGGAAGCTACTTGGGTGGAGGGCCCAGGCTTCCTGACTGGGATGTAGCCTCATGCAAGGTCTGTTGCTGTTCTGAAATGCTCTCAGGTAGTTACAATAATTCATTCATTCTTGAAAGAGAGGAGTTCTAGAAATAAAAGCTGGTATTATTTTTTATCTGGATTATCTGGTCTTTAAAATACAACCAGTTTGAAATACAAATCAAAACCACAAGATACCACTTTACACTGGTCAAAATGGCTAAAATTAAAAACTCAGGAAATAGACATTGGTGAGGATGCAGAGAAAGGGGAACCTTCCTACACTGTTGGTGGGAATGCAAACTTCCCAAACTGGTGCAGCCACTCTGGAAAACAGTATGGAGGTTCCTTAAAAAGTTAAAAATAGAACCACTCTATGACTCAGCAATTGCACTACTGGGTATTTATCCAAAGGATACAAAAATAGTGATTCAAAGGAGCACCTGCACCCCCGTCATTTATAGCAGCCATGTCTACAATAACCAAACTATGAAAAGAGGCTAGATGCCCATCAACAGATGAATGGATAAAGAAGAGGTGGTGAATATATACAATGGAATATTATTCAGCCATAAAAATAATGAAATCTTGCCATTTGCAACAACGTGGATGGAACTAGAGGGTATCATGGAACTAGCAAGATAATTCAGTCAGAGAAAGACCAATACCATATGATTTTACTCATATGTGGAATTTAAGGGGAAAAAAAAACAGATGAACAGAGGAGAAGGGAAGGAAAAATAAAATAAGATGAAAACAGAGAGGGAGGCAAACCATAAGAGACTCTTAATCATAGAAAACAAACTAAGGGTTGTTGGAGGGGAGGTTGGTGGGGGAATGGGGTAACTGGGTGATGGACATTAAAGAAGGCACTTGATGTAATGAACACTGGGTGTTACATGCAACTAATGAATCAGTAAATTCTTTTTATTTAAAAAATTATTTATTTATTTATTCATGAAAGACAAAGAGAGAGAGAGGCAGAGACATAGGCTGAGGGAGAAGCAGGCTCCCTGTGTGGTGAGACTGATGCGGGATTTGATCCCAGGACTCTGAGATCACAACCTGAGCCAAAGATAGATGTTCAACCACAGAGCCACCCAGGTGTCCTGAATCACCAAATTCTACCTCTGAAACTAATAATACACTATACGTTAACCAAATTGAATTTAAATAAAAAAAAATTAAAAATACAACCAGATCTTTATTAAGTACATTAGAATCACTTTATGATCACCCAGCTTGGGAGGGGCAGACCTATGATCTAAAATGAGATCCATCTGACTTCCAAGCTGCAACTTTTAAACAGTATAACATAACATGAGAGGATAGCTGGCTAGTGGGCATTAGTCTCCACATTTTTCTTTTTTCAGAACCACAGACTATTGTTTTGTCTATCTATGTACTTGGTACTATTCTCACTTAAGATGAACTTATCAATTGTGATATAATGAATCTCTTGATAAGAACCAGCTCACTAATTAGGGCTCCTTAGAGACCAAGAGATAAAGAATATGAAAATTTTTAACTAAAAGGCAAAATCCTCTAAGTTTAAAGGATGATGCTATTTTATTATTGAGTTTCTCCTAGTACAGGGGGTTTTTCCCAATATGAAATATGGTGCTCAGTATGAAAAGATGCTGAACAAATATTTGTTACATACTAAAAGACCAGCTATTAACACGCAGTCCTGATAACAATAGGGTGGTATTTTTTTTTTTTTCGTAATCACATGCCCTGGTACCATTACCTGTGTTTGTCATTAGAATTTTCCTCCAAATTCCTAGCAACTGACTAGTTCAAGTGGCAGAGAATTTCAAGAACAGAGCCAGATTCCACTAAAATACAAATCTACACTTAGACCAAGATCAGCTTCCAGTCTAGTAGAATCAATCAAATAATGCCTGAGAAGAGGGCTGGCCTCCCTGGAGGAAAAAAGAGAAACTTCGTCAAATCTCTAGCAACTCAAAAAGTTAAGCCAAAAGGGGATTTGTTGAGAAGTCTAAGCAAGGGTAGCTCTACCTTCAAGTCTGACTAGGTCATAACTCATTTGCCCTTTCTCTCTCACTCCAGGACTTGCCTCTCTTCACTTCTACTTCTTTTGGAGCAGTTGCCTGACTTTCTCCTACAGACAAGCTTCCTCCACAAAACAGGAAAGCTGGCCACCAAGAATCCCAAGCCAGTCTTCTGATAGCAGATGATCTAAAGGCGAGAAACACGCTTTCCTCTGAGGTCCGTATAGCAAATCACAGGGAAGGACTAAATGACTTTGTACAGACAGTGTCGAATTGGGGTGACTGCCCAGACCTGGGTGGTGTGCCATCCCTGTGGCTAGGAGCCTCTGAGATTGACAGTTCCACCTGAATGACATAAGGAGGGACAGTTCCCAGAGGAAAGGGGGTGCAGGGCAGACAAAAACAACAGGTGTCCATGACAATAGCACTTGTTCTCAGGTTGCATAGAGACATGACTTATCCACCAAAACAATCAGAGAAGGATAAAAACAGTAGTGTATTCACATGCCGCAGTGTTGAGTCAAAGCCTTTCAGGAAAAGGAAGTGATCCGATGGCATAAAGGAGATTCTTTGGAACAGGAGGAGAAAGGCACAAATATTTTGGTCAGCCTCCCTCCTCACAGTTGAGAATTATCATCATACTCACTCTATCTCCAAATTACCTTCAGAAACTATGATCTGATAACTTCACAGGCAATCAGCCAGAATGTCTGAAATTGGAATACTGGGAAAATCTGGAAGATCTGGTCAACATAATCATATTCCTGGTTGAGGGAAAGGGCCTGATGGAAAGATTTATTTTTCTTACAAATAACTTTTTTTTTTCTGGTTATAAATGGGATATATTTATTGTTGAAATATTGGGAATTACAAAACACAAATGAACATTAAAATCACTCTTATATTTGTTAGGACTGGGTGTGACTGCAAGTGATGGAAACCTCAAGGTAACAGTGGCTCAAATAAGATTGAAGTCTATTTTGCTTGCAGCTATATAAAGTTCAAAAGTCCGGGCTGGTATGATAGTTTTGCTCCTCAGAGGCCTCAGGGTGCCCAGGTTCCTTCTAGCTCACTACTCCTGAATCCTCGTCATCTAGGCTGACAGAGCAGAAAGGCAGCCAGAAAGAGAAAGGGATAAAGAGGCCGATGGACACATGCCAGCTATCTTCCAGGGAAGTTTCTCAGCAGCGGCAACACAACGGTTTCACATCATCCCAATAGTAAGAATGTAATCACGTGGCTACATCTACCTGCCGGGGAGACTAGACTAAGAAATGTAGTTGTTATTCTGGATGCCTATTTGCTGAGCCAAAACTCTATTAATATAGAATAGCTTAGGAGGCAATTTTAGGGGTCTCTGATAAACCTGTAATCATAGTACCAGAGAGAGCCACTGTTAACATCTTGGTGTATGTCATTTATACACACACATATCCACACACACACACTCATACCTGTATGTGTATATACGTATACACACACATATATATACAAATATATGATGTATATGTGTGTGTATATATGTGGGTGTGTATATTAATATATAATACATATGAATATTTTAAATGAAATTGAGATCTTACCAAATATATTATTTTTGCATCTTGCTTTTCTGAAAAATTGCACTTTAAACAGTCTCTCTTATTATCAATTTAGCAGAGTCATTTAACAATTACTGTAATGTGATGTAATCCATTAGAATTTTCTTTTAAAGATTTTATTTTTAAGCAAACTCTACACCCAATGTAGGGCTCAAACTCACAACCTCAAGATTAAGAGTTGTATGCTCCACCAACTGAGCCAACCAGACATGCCTATAATTTTCTTTTGAGTAGATGCTTTTATTTTATAAATCCTGGTTTATGAGGTTTTTAACTATTTATTTCAAAATAATTGTAGATTCACAAGAGATTGAAAGGAATATACACCGAAGTCCCATGCCCCTTCTTCCTACCTCTTCTAATGGTAACAACTTATACAACTATGGCACTACATCAACATCAAAATATTTTTTTAAAGATTTATTTATTTATGATAGACGGGGGGGAGGGGCAGAGACACAGGAGGAGGGAGAAGCAGGCTCCATGCAGGGAGCCTGACGTGGGACTCGATCCCGGGACTCCAGGATCACGCCCTGGGCCAAAGGCAGGCGCTAAACCGCTGAGCCACCCAGGGATTCCCTCAAAATCAAAATATTGACATTGACAGAATCTATAGTTTTAGATTTCACCAGTTACACATGCACTCATGTGTGTAGCTCTATGAAATTTTATGATCTGCAGCCTTGCATAACTATCTCCACAAGATCAAGAGACTCAACTGTATTATCCTTTAAATCACTCCTTCATAGCTACACCCATCTCATGCCCCCCATCCATCCCTAATCCCTGGTAACGACTAATCTATTTTTTATTTCTATGTGTTATTCCATGAATGATACATAAATGGAATTATGCACTAAATGTACTTTTGAGATTGGCTTTTTTCATTCAGTTCCTTGAGGTTCATTTAAGTTGTTGCAGTTATCAATAGTTTGTTCCTTTTTATTGCTGAGCCATATCCCATGCTATGGATGTGCCACAGTTTGTTTAAATGTCAACCAATTGAAGGACATTTGGGAAGCTTCCAGTTTTTGGCTATTATGAATAAAGCTGCTATGAACATTCATGCTGTTTGGACACAAGTGCTCATTTCTCTGGGATGAATGAGCAAGAGTGCAATTGCTGGATTGTATTATAAATCCATTTTCAGTTTTTAAAGGAATTGCCAAACTATTTTCCAGAGTGACAGCATGCAACCTACTTTTTAAACTTAACAATATGTTGTCAGCAATTCTTATCATAAGGTATTTTCCTATATTAAATATTCTCCTAAAATATGGATGGCAGTACCTAATTTCCAAACCAATTTCCTAACTTTGAGTATTTAGGAATATTTCTGATTTTTATGTTATAACTAATAAAATAAAAAATATTATTGTGGATAAATCTTTGTGCCTATTTCTGATTATTTCCTTAGTATAAATTCCTAAGACATACTGGTTTAAAGAGTATGAATGAACATTTAAAAATTTTTTGCTATGTTTTTTTTTCAAATTGTCCTACTGAAAAGTGTTTCAATTTAAAATCCCATAGCAATATATGAGAATTGGGCAAAGTTTCCAAAACTACTAATATTGCAACACAAATTACAAATAATTGGTATCTTTAACATATGAATAGACCTTACAAGTCAACCAAAAAACTAAATGCCCAATATCAAGATGCCTTGGGCTACAAGTGATAGAAAACTCAAAATTTTATAAATAGAGAGACATATCACTTTATATAATAAGAAGTCTAAAAGTTAGGCAACTTCTGGATTTGCTGATTTCACACAACTTTAATATAAGGCTCCACAGTACACAGACTAACAGTGCAGGCACTGAAGCTTTACTGTTGGATTAACATCTCAACTCTTCCACTTACTGGGTGTGTGTCATTAAGCAAGTTATCCTACTTATGCCTCAGGTTCCTATTTTGAAAATGGTTATAGTACTATCTATCTCATAGGATTGCTGTAAGAATGAAAAGAGTTTATATATGTAAAATACCCATTAAGTGTTGATATCATCAAAAGCCTAGGTTCTTTCTATTTTTCTGTTCTGCCATCCTTGGTATGTTAACTTTATCTTCAATCTTCAGACCTCACAAGATAGCTGCAAGAGCTTTAAGCACCATATCTCAGACAATCAGAGGTAGAAGAGACTAAGTAGTCTTCTCTGTTACTAAATAACAAAGAAACCTTTCCAAACAGATCTCTTTTTATCCTGCTGGCTAGAAAATGCATTACCCAACACCAACCTGTTAAGAATTTTTTTTTTTTTAAAGATTTTTTTTTTCTTAAAGGAGAATGGAATTGCCATGATTGGCTTAAACCAATCAGGATTTACCCATAAGTTAAAACCACTTTTCCTGTGGGTAGAAACCAAACAAGTTCTTTTAACAGGGAAGAAGAAAGAAATGGATATCGGGTGGACAACCAGAATGTCTGTCACGTACCATATTAGAAAAATGGGCAGGGCAGCCTGGGTGGCTCAGCGGTTTAGCGCTGCCTTCAGCCCAGGGCCTGATCCTGAAGACCCGGGATCGAGTCCTACATCGGGCTCCCTGCATGGATCTTGCCCCCACCCCCCTCTCTTCCTCTCTGTGTCTCTCATGAATAAATAAAAAAATCTTAAAAAAAAAAAGAAAAGTGGGCAACCACACACACCAGCAATTCATAAGAAATGCAAAGTCAAATAAATATGAAAAAAAGCTCACCTTGATTAATGAGCAAAGAAATGAAAATTAAAAGTTTTTGTATTTTCTCTATCAATTTGGCAATGATGAAAAAGAATGATAATAATCTATAATAGCAGTAAATATACAAGGTGCCTAGGAATAAATCTTTTAAAAGATGTGTAAGACCTATATGGAGAAAATTACAACATTTTACCAAACAACATTAAAGACACAGGGACGCCTGGGTAGTTCAGTGGTTGAGCGTCTGCTCAGGCTGAGGGCATGATCCCGAGATTCGGGATTGAGTCCCACATGGGGCTCCCTGCATGGAGTCTGCTTCTCCCTCTGCCTCTGCTATGTCTCTGCGTCTCTCTCATGAATAAATAAAATCTTAAACAAACATTAAAGACACAAATAAACAGAGAAATGTACCAAGTCCATGGATGGGAAGATTCAATATCCTAAAGTTGTCAATTTTCCTCAAATTAATTTAGAGATTTAAAGTAATTCCAAGCAACATATTTAGAGTTCTGTGTTTTGGTTTTTTTTTTTTTTTTAATGAATGGACAAATTATTTCTAAAATATATATGAAAGAGTAAAGGCCCCAAACTAGTTAAGACCCTCTTAAAGAAAGATATATGGCAAGGGAATTTTTCTTAACCAGATAGCAAGACTTTTTATAAAATAAGACAATAGTAAATAAGATAAGGTGATATTGGGTAAGGGATAGGCAAATTTAGCAATGGAACAAAATACTCCCCAGACAGACTCACCCATTATAGACACCTGGCATATTACAGTGGTAGCATTGAAATCAATGGAAAAAGAAAATAAAATTGGATTCCCACCTTTCACCCCACATAGAAAGTAACTCAAAATTAGTCATAAATTTAAAATTTTAAATTATTCAGAAGGAAAAGATAAGAGGTTACCTTTAAGCCTTTATATCAGAGAGGGATTTTTAAAATAAAACATGAAAAGCATTAACTATACAACACAAGGTTGATGCATTTGATCATATTTAAAATAAAGAACTCTGTTCAAAGACAACTCAAAGTACGTAAAATGACAACACATGAATTGAGAAAAGATATTTATATAAAAAGTGAAAAAGATTAGTGTTCAGAATACATAAGGTACTTCTACAAGTCTATTTTTAAAAAGATTTTTAAGAAAGTAGGCAAGATGGGCAGCCTGGGTGGCTCAGCGGTTGAGCATCTGCCTTCTGCCCAGGGCATGATCCCGGAGTCCTGGGATCGAGTCCCACATCGGGCTCCCTGTGTGGAGCCTGCTTCTCCCTCTGCCTGTGTTTCTGCCTCTCTCTCTCTCTGTATGTCTTTCATGAATAAATAAAAATATTTATTAAAAAAAAAGAGAGAGAGAACCACAAATACATGTAACAACATGGACGAATTTTAGGAATGTCATACCAAGTGAAAAAAGCAAGTTGTAGAAAATTACATTATAATGCCATTTGTTAAAAACTCCAAACCAAGCAGAACTAAACAATATGTTGTCTAGGGATATATATAATACTTTTTAAAAAATAAAACAAAGAAAAATCAATCAAAATTCAGTGGTTATCCTTGGGTATGTAGGAAGACAGGGAAATGGAGTAAACAAAAACACACATTAATGAGATGGTTCTGGCAGTATTTCAGGGTTTTTTTGTATACCTCACATATTTTTTTAAATTGTAGTAAAATACACAGAACATAAAATTTACCATTTTAACCTGTAAGTGTTCAGTGCAGTGGCATTGATGTATGTCCATCACCCACCATCCATCTCCCATCTCTAGAACTCTTTTAATGTTGTAAAGCCAGAATTCTGTACCCATTAAATAATAACTTATGTCTCCCTCCAGCCTCTGAAAATTACCATTCTACTTTCTGTGTCTATGTTTTTAAGAATCTTGGTTTTTAAGTTGAGAGGATGTGCCCATGTATGTTCATTTTGTTGTCATGCTTCATAACTTGCATAACTATATTATACACACAACATGTATTTTTTTTACATGTATAAAATAGTACATACCTTATGTTGCAATGGCCTGATGCTGGAAAAATAAAGAACAACAATATCTAAAATTGGTCAGAACATGCTAAGTGTTAGCAAGCATGCAAATTGGTACAATTTTTAGGACAATTCAAACTTAACACAAAATTGAGGAATATATTATGGCTTTTGGGAGGTACGGTGTTTTCAATTTTGGTTTCTAATTATTCGTTGCTAGTATACAGAAGTAAGATTGATTTTTGTGTGTTGACTTTGTATCCTTGCTAAATTCACTAATTAGTTCTAGGAGGGGTTTTTTATCATTGTTGTTGATTCTTCGGATTTTTTGTGCGGACAATAATTTCTGTGAATAGGGAGTTTTCTCTCTTTCTAGTCTGTATGTTTTTAACATTTTTCTTACCTTACTGCACTGGCTAGGACTTTGAGTATAATGTTAAATAGGAGTGGACATCCTTGCCTTGTTCCTGACCTTAAAAAGAAGGTGGTCTTTCACCATAAAGTATTATATTAAGTGCAGGCTCTTATTGTAGGTGCTCTTTACCAAGTTAAAGGAGTTCCCTTCTATTCCCAGTTCTCTGAGAATTTTCTTTAATTCACTGGCTGTCGAATTTTGTCAAATGCTTCTTGCATCAATTGATATGATCATGTGGTTTCACTTTTTTTATTGTTAATATGGGTTGTTAAGGTGATTAATTTTCAAATATTAAAAGAGCTTTGCATTCCAGGTTTGAATTCTATTTTGTAATGATGTATTAATCTTTTTTATGTATTGACTTGTTAATTGGTTACAGATTTGGACTTTGTGCCTTGAGGGATACTGGTCTGTAGTTTTCTTGTCCTAGCTTTGTCTGATTTTGGTATTGATGTAGCTTTTTGGAGGGCAATTTGTCAATTGTAACAAATGTCTTTAAAATGTGTGTCAGGGGATCCCTGGGTGGCTTAGTGGTTTAGCTTCTGCCTTCAGCCCAGGGTGTGATCTTGGAGACCTGGGATCGAGTCCCACATCAGGCGCCCTGCATGGAGACTGCTTCTCCCTCTGCCTGTGTCTCTGCCTCTGTGTGTGTGTGTCTCATGAATAAATAAATATTTTTAAAAATAAAATAAATAAAATAAAATGTGTGTCGGTTGTAACAAATGTCTTGAAAAATGTGGCTCAGTTGGTTAAATGTCTGCCTTCAGCTCAGGTCATGATCTCAGGGTCCTGGGATCAAGCCCCACATTGGGCTCCATACTCAAGGGGGAATCTGCTGCTTGCTCTCCTGCTGTGACCCCTGTTGTTCACTCTCTGTCAAGGAAATGAATAAATAAAAACTCTTTTTTCTTTTAAGTGTGTGTCCAAAGATTCTAAGAACTTAAAGAAATAGGGCTTCTCATTACACAGACTTTGGATTCAGACAGACGTAGATTTAAATATGAACGCATCCCCTTTACCAACTGCTTAAATTTTGTGGTTGCTTTCCTGTAAAATGAGGGTAAGAGGACCTACCTCATAAATTGCAAGAGATGAGCTAAGGCACACACAGCGCTAAGTCAACAGTAGCTCTTGGTATTATGTTATGTTCCCCAGCCTCTGTAGTCTGTTCAAATGGAAGGACATCATCTATGCTTCCACGTAAGCTCCCACTTTGAATATCCTTACTGGAGCGTATTCGGCCTCCTCATCCCGGATTCCCGTCTTATGTTAGATGTACGAGGCGCTGGGAATGCAAAGGCAACAAAAAGATATGGTTCCTGCCCTCAGGGAGCTGACTCTATTAGACACAGGTGCGAACCAACCAGTTCCATGCGTATAAGAGCATCATAATGGCCTGTCTGCCCGAGGTGCAGAGGGTCCCGGACACGCACTCTGAGCGTCTCTGCCAGGAGAGCCGGTGTTCGCCTGGGGACCAGGGCAGCGGCTTGTGTAGGGCAGCCTCGGATCTCGGGCGGTCGGGGGGGCGGGGGGGCGGGGGGGTGTCTCCGAGACTAGCTGTTTCCATAGCAATGGGACTAGCTACCCTCGTGGGGCCTCGCCGCTCACCTCTGGTTCAGCGTCGGAGGGACCCAGAAAGGCCACTTCCGGTCCTCCCGCCTGGGGGCTCGCTGACGCTCGGCGGCAACTGAGTAACTCGAGCTCCTAGCCGCTGATTGGCTCAGGCAGGTGGAGGGGCGGGACGTGGCATCGAGGGGCGTGGCCTGAAGACTCTCACACTGGCGTTCTCGTTGCAGAGCGGAAGCCGACTTCGCCCGCCCCGGAAGTGCAAAGACCGAGCTTGTGCAGGTGTGGGATCCGCCGGCGAGGCGGCTGTTTTCGAGATGCCGGGAGCCGCGGCTGAGGGCTCGGAGCTGTACGGGAGCATCGAGAGTTTCGTGGAGGCCCTGAAGCGGGACGGTGGGCGGCGCAGCTCCGAGGACATGGCTCGTGAGACCCTGGGGCTGCTGCGCCGGATCATCACCGACCACCGCTGGAGCAACGCAGGTAAGGCGTGTTGGTTCTGTCGCGTCCCTCGCCACTATCCAGTCCCCAGGCGGAGAGTCGGCCAGGCCTCATCTCGCTCGTGCCCTCTCACCCTCTCTCCCTCGGACCACAGAGGAGCTGATGGAACTTGTCCGCCGAGAGGGCCAGAGAATGACGGCTGCGCAGCCCTCGGAGACCACAGTGGGCAACATGGTGCGGAGAGTGCTCAGGATCATCCGGGAGGAGTATGGCAGGTCAGGATGTGGGCCATTTTTGCACCAGTCCCTCTCCCTGGTTGGAGCCCTTAGTGGAGCTGAGCAGCTCCTGTTGCTTAAATGACTACGTCTCCGCCCACCTCCCTGTTTGGATCTTGTTGCCTACTTAGACTCCACGGACGCAGCGATGAGAGCGATCAGCAGGAGTCCTTGCACAAACTCTTGACATCCGAAGGCCTGAGCGAGGATTTCAGCTTCCATTATGCCCAACTCCAGTCCAACATCATTGAGGCAATTAATGAGCTGCTTGTGGAACTGGGTAAGAGTCCTGAACCCTGATCACAGGGCAGGTTACAGGCAGATGAAGGAAGAGAAGACCCTAGAAGTTGTTCATCAGCAGAGATGGGAGATAACCAGTCCTGTGGTTCTCCAAGCTTTGTCCTCTGTCCTGATTTAGAGGAAGGGTTGGAACAGGTGGCAGAATTAAGATAGCCTTCTCTACATTTCCTTACATACCAGCCCTTTATAGACTGTGGATCCACTGCTGCAGAGACTATTAGGACAGAGCTATATTTTCACTTTAAAGATGAACTCCCTAAAACCACAGATGATAGACTCTTTTTCACTAAATTTCTTCTTGAATTTTTATACACACAGATGCACCACCTCCATTCCCTTTGTCTTTGTGACCCAGGAGACCTGCAGGTATTCATTACAATCAAGAGTTCCCCAAGGGAGGAAGAGGCTGGGTCTGTGTGTCTGGAGCTGCTGCTTCCAAATTCCTCCCCTATTTTTCTTCTGTGGCCTCCTTCTCAGGTGGAGGTGTTGTGGCCACCTTTTAGAAGAGTTCTTTTAGGAGGAAACTGTTTACCCCACTCCTAGCACTTTGCAGTTTCTCAAATTGGACCGTTTCTTTTGCCTGAATTCATGGTCTTCAAAATGAATTATAGGGAGCTGGTGTTGTGTCAGGCAGGGTTGAGGAGGGGGGGTGGATAAGTGGATGAGTAAGGGTTCTGCTGGGAAAGAAGGTAGGCTGAGAACTTGGAAAGTAGAAGATCCCAGTGGGGCAGGGCTTTTCAGAGAATGTGACCTTCACATTAGGTCTGTTAATCCTGTTACCAGGGTCTGCTTAGGTGGGCCTTCTGTGTGAAGGACACCTGTCTCTGTCCAAGTTCTATCATTCATGTTTGTCTTGTGTTGGTGTTGTGGCATGGCCGTTTCACATTTTCCTTGCCAAACTGACTGTTCTTGCAGAAGGGACAACAGAGAACATTGCAGCCCAGGCGCTGGAGCATATCCACTCCAACGAGGTGATCATGACCATTGGCTTCTCCCGAACGGTAGAGGCCTTCCTCATAGAGGCTGCCCGAAAGAGGAAATTCCATGTCATTGTGGCAGAGTGTGCTCCTTTCTGTCAGGTAGGTGGACTGCTGGAGCTGCTAAGAAAAAGGAAAAACAAAAAGAATAAAGAAGTGGCATTTGGGGGATGCCTGGGTGAATCAGGAGTTGAGCGTCTGCCTTTGGCTCAAGGCATGATCCTGGGATCGAGTCCCACATAGGGCTCCCAGTAGGAAGCCTGCTTCTCCCTCTGCCTATTTCTCCCTCCCTCTCCCTCTCTCTCTCTCTCTCTCTGTGTGTGTGTGTGTGTGTCTCTCATGAATAAATAAAATCTTTAAAAAATAAAAAAATAAAGAAGTGATAGATGGGCTCCATGCCAACTTTCATTTTTTTTTAATTAATTTTTATTGGTGTTCAATTTACCAACATACAGAATAACACCCAGTGCTCATCCCGTCAAGTGTCCCCCTCAGTGCCCATCACCCCCACCCCCTGCCCTCCTCCCCCTCCACCACCCCTAGTTCATTTCCCAGAGTTAGAAGTCTTTATGTTCTGTCTCCCTTTCTGATATTTCTCACACATTTCTTCTCCCTTCCCTTATATTCCCTTTCACTATTATTCATATTCCCCAAATGAATGAGAACATACACTGTTTGTCCTTCTCCGATTGACTTACTTCACTCAGCATAATACCCTCCAGTTCCATCCACATTGAAGCAAATGGTGGGTATTTGTCGTTTCTAATGGCTGAGTAATATTCATTGTATACATAAACCACATCTTTATCCATTCATCCTTCGATGGACACCGAGGCTCCCTCCACAGTTTGGCTATTGTGGACATGGCTGCTAGAAACATCGGGGTGCAGGTGTCCCGGCGTTTCATTGCATCTGAATCTTTGGGGTAAATCCCTAACAGTGCAATTGCTGGGTCGTAGGGCAGGTCTATTTTTAATTCTTGAGGAACCTCCACACAGTTTTCCAGAGTGGCTGCACCAGTTCACATTCCCACCAACAGTGTAAGAGGGTTCCCTTTTCTCCACATCCTCTCCAACATTTGTTGTTTCCTGCCTTGTTAATTTTCCCCATTCTCACTGGTGTGAGGTGGTATCTCATTGTGGTTTTGATCTGTATTTCCCTGATGGCAAGTGATGCAGAGCATTTTCTCATGTGCATGTTGGCCATGTCTATGTCTTCCTCTGTGAAATTTCTCTTCATGTCTTTTGCCCATTTCATGATTGGATTGTTTGTTTCTTTGCTGTTGAGTTTAATAAGTTCTTTATAGATAGAGAACCCAGAAGTGGACCCTGAACTTTATGGTCAACTAATATTTGATAAAGGAGGAAAGACGATCCACTGGAAGAAAGACAGTCTCTTCAATAAATGGTGCTGGGAAAATTGGACATCCACATGCAGAAGAATGAAACTAGACCACTCTCTTGCACCATACACAAAGATAAACTCAAAATGGATGAAAGATCTAAATGTGAGACAAGATTCCATCAAAATCCTAGAGGAGAACTCAGGCAACACCCTTTTTGAACTTGGCCACAGTAACTTCTTGCAAGATACATCCACGAAAGCAAAAGAAACAAAAGCAAAAATGAACTATTGGGACTTCATCAAGATAAGAAGCTTTTACACAGCAAAGGATACAGTCAACAAAACTCAAAGACAACCTACAGAATGGGAGAAGATATTTGCAAATGACATATCAGATAAAGGGCTAGTTTCCAAAATCTATAAAGAACTTACTAAACTCATGCCAACTTTCAATTGATAAGCAAGACATTGAGAAGATAAAGTAAAACATGAAGGGAATTTTCAAGTTGTTCATCCTGTCAACATTCTTAAACACTGGCTGAGGAGAGTTAGGGGAAATGCTGGGTCCAAGAAAAGAAATATATTGGTTCTTTTAGGAATCAAAATAGGGTAACTTGCCTTGGGGGATGACTGATGCTCGGTCTGACCTCACTCAATCCCTATGTAAATAATAGGTCTTTAGAAAGGAAATAGGTAAGGATGCAGGAGGTCATAAAATAAGGAGCCAGGAACTATCCTGTCAGCGCTGCCTAGTTACACAAGCAAGTGGTATTTCCAGTTTTGTGGCTGCTCTAGTGCTTCTGTGGAAAATTCAACATTTATTGGCTTCTCCTGGGCTTCCCTGCAGCGTACCAGAGAATACCTACCATGGGCAGAAAAAGGAATTACCTGTTGGCAGTTGTGTGTTGGCTGTGCCCAATATCACAGAATTTTCCACATCCAATTCCTTTGGAGATGCCTTGCACACTCTCCCCACTCTCTTCTAACATCAGGCCCTTCTTTCCTATTGCAGGGTCATGAAATGGCAGTCAATTTATCCAAAGCAGGTATTGAGACAACTGTCATGACTGATGCTGCCATTTTTGCTGTTATGTCAAGAGTCAACAAGGTGGGTGTATTTGGAGTTATATTGAATTCATGAAGATTATACTTCTAAAATACAGATTTCTTTTTTCTCCCCCCTATAATATCCATGAGAAGAAAGCTTCTAGTACCTTTTGAAAGTATATACTTGGGGCTTTTTAATATATTACCTGAACTTCTTTTCCCTTTATCTGTATCATTGTTCCTCACTTCGATTAGCTTCTTTTTGTTTTTGTTTTAAAGATTTTTTCAAGCAATCTCTGCACCTGACATGGTGCTTGAATACAACCCTGAGCTCAAGAGTCACATGCTCTACTGATTGAGCCAGCCAGGCACCCCAGAGCAGCTTCTTTTTTATGAAAGCATCGAAGAGAATGAAATAGGGCTATGTTAAGTGTGGTAGCTGCTAGGGATTGGGTAGGTGGTCCCTGCCTTCTGCTCAGAGAGCTTGGCAGTGGTGGATGGTGAATAGAATAGCTCCTAGCTTCTCAGGAGGTGTGGTATATAGATTCCAGAAAAGACGGGGCTAAAAGCAGGAGATAGTAGCTTCTTGTCACATACTATACTCATTCTTTCTTTGGGAAGCTACCCTTGAGCTAGAACTCCTGGTCTTCACTGTAGAATCCGTTTTCCCTTACTAGTGCACGACCCTCAGTGTCAAGACTGAGGCCCGAGCATTTAGCCTGTTGTCCCCAATGGCCCATTTAAGGCTCTTGCAGTGGGATGACTCACATTTTGCTTCCTGTTCCAAAGGTGATCATTGGCACAAAGACCATCCTGGCCAACGGTGCCCTGAGAGCTGTGACAGGAACTCACACTCTAGCACTGGCAGCAAAACACCATTCCACCCCACTCATCGTTTGTGCTCCCATGTTCAAGCTTTCCCCACAGGTATGTATGTGTCAGTCTATAGCCAGTAGAGAGAAGGAAGCCAAAGTGTTGGGTTGAGCTCTGGGCCTTCAATCTACTCACTGTGAGGCTTCACTTTATCTGCGTTTACTAAATGGATTAGACCCAGTAGAGGTTGGGAAAAGCCACAGAAGCCTTGAACCAGGAAAAAAAGATTGTTATAACTAGTCAGCTTTGAGAAATCAAAATTGTAAGGTCAGGACAGTTGGGGGAGGCCCTTTGTTTACACTGCCACCATTGCCCAGCACCCTGTTTCTGGAAATGCCAAACAAGTTGAAACTTGGAACATAGAAATCGGTTTTATTTGTTATCATTGGAGGGACAGTTCTCTGTAGCCTGAATACAAGTAGTGTTACAAAGTGGGGAGCCATTTCATTAGTGATAGAAGCTGTTTGCTTTGAAATACCAACCTCTTTGCAGATCTCTTTTAAATTGAGGTGAAATTCACATAGCATGCAATTAAACATTTTTAAATGTACAGCTCAGGGGCATTTACTATAGTCACAGCATTGTGCAACTGCCGCTCTCTGGTTTCAGACCTTCATCATCCCAGGAAAACACTCCGTACCCATTACATAATCACTCCCCATTGCCCCCTCTGCCCACCTCCTAGGAATTACTAATCTGCCTTCTGTCTCTGTGGCTTTGCCTGTTTGGAATATTTCATATAAAAGAAACCACACAATATGTGCCTTTTGTTTCTGACTTCTTTAACTTAGCATGATGTGTTCAAGGTTCCTAGCTCTAACAAGAAAAAAAAGGTTTCTTTTTGTGGCTGAATAATACTTTGTTACAGGGATCTACCACGTTTTTATCCATTGACCTGTTGGGGGGCAGTTGGGTTGTTCAACCTTTTGCGAATAATGCTACTGTACAAGTTGCTGTGTGGACATACCTTTTTTATTTCCCTTGGCTGTATACTTAAAAGTGTAATTTGCTGAGTGTCTCTTTCACCCCCCAACCCTTTCAAATTTTTCCTTGTCTAGTTCCCCAATGAAGAAGATTCATTTCACAAGTTTGTGGCTCCTGAAGAAGTCCTGCCTTTCACAGAAGGTATGGAAGGCGGGGAGGGGGGGTGTGTGTGCATGCATGTGCACATGTGTGTACTTTGGTCTTTTTGATGATGTTCTGGTAGTCAGTGGGGATTGAATGTTGGCCAGATTGTGCTTTTTATCATTCTCATGGGGCCTTCCCTTTAGCATCTTAGGGTGCCTGATCTAGTCTGTGTTTATTTTGTTCTGAGACTAATATATTTGAGTACTGGGGTCATGGTAGGTTGGTTCATCTAGCATTAATGGGGTTTGGCTTTGCACATTGCTTGATAAACATGCAGCAACCCACTGGGAAAATGTACTAGTTCTTATTTGCTGTAGGGAATCATTTTGGTGACAGGAGTGCCAAAGGAAGCATGCTCTAAAATGTGCCTACTATAAAACTTGCCTGTAACCTAGATACTTTTGTGTGTTGGGGTCCCTTTCTCTGACTTCTGAAGGCAGCAGCTCTGCTCAGTGAGCCTCTCACCTCATCAACATAACAGGGCCTTAAACACCTTATAGAAGCAGAGCTGGGATGCTAATTCTTAGAAGTTGAATAACTTCATCCATTTATTCACACATCCATTTTTTCAAGAATTATTTGTATCTGTTGAGTACCCACTATGTATCCAGCACTATTCTAGGTACTAAGGATGTAACAATGAACAACACAAATAGGCCCTGCTCCCACAGAGCTTACATTCTATTGCAGCAGACAGACAAGAAAATGTCAGGTCATGGGATGTTTTGGGAAGAAAACAAAGATGATGTGATGGAAAGTAGTAGGAAACTACCTTAATGGGGCAAGGGTCTTAATGAGAGGACATTCCAGCTGAGTCTAGAATGAATAGAGCTCACCATGTAAAGATCAAGGAGAGAGTCTTCCAGGCGTTGATGCAAAGAGCCTCAATTAGGTCCATATGGCTGGAGAGTAATGACATGAAGGAGAGTGGGATGAATTATAATTAGTGTAGTACAGTGAGGAGGGGCCAGATCTTGAGGGCTGCTATCTGAAGTTGGGAGTTTATCCTACGGGCTATGGAAAGGCATTGGAGTTTGAAGCAGGGTGTCATGATGTGAAGTCCTCTCTTCTGGTTTGTACTTTGCTGTAACTTCCCTTTCTTGAGGTTGCAGGTATGTCTGCATTATTGAGCCTAGAATCTGTGTGCTTAGTTATTAGAGCAGGATCCTCCACTTTATTTTCAGCACGTGTGATTGCCTTTCAGGGGACATTCTGGAGAAGGTCAGCGTTCACTGCCCTGTGTTTGACTACGTCCCCCCGGAGCTCATTACCCTCTTTATCTCCAACATTGGTGGTAATGCACCTTCCTACATCTACCGCCTGATGAGTGAACTCTACCATCCTGATGATCATGTCCTATGACCACCACTTGTTCTAAGCAGCTGCTTAGCCAAATACAGAATGGAGAGGGACTTCAGTGTGACTGCTGAAAACATCGTCCTTGCAATGGAGAGTGACCTGGAGTCAACCTGAAAAAAACATAATACTGTTTCTTGCTTTTTAGTCATCCCATAACAAGGATGCACATTCAGGACTGCTGCTTGCCTTTCTGATCTTAATAGGAGCAGCGGGGCTTGACCTATTGCTTTTGGAGTCTCTTGGAGGTGCCTGGCTGCCTCAGTCAGTAGACTATGTGACTCTTGATCTCGGGGTCAAGCCCCAAGTTCGAGCCCCATGTTGGGCACAGAGTTTACTTAAAAAATTCTTCAGTGGGGACACCTCTTAACCTCTTGGTGATGTGGGGTGTCTGGAACTTAAGTTTCAGGAACTTAAACTTTCTGGTTCAGTGGGGTGTTAAACTTAACACTGAAGACCTTGCTGGGATACAGGTTTTTGCTCAGAAATGGCTACCACACCTTTTCCTGGCCGGTGCCAATAAAAGCTTCTTGAAGATTTCTGAGATGGTTTATTTATTGTTCTGCTCTGATTGAACTGCTTGACACAGCAGCGGCAGAGCCCTTTTTGTGTTTTCATAGAGGGCTGTAATTAGAGGGAACCATCTAAAACAGAAATGCAAATGAAAGGATTTACAGTTTCCTTCCTAATTCACTGGCAGTGGTCCCAAACAACTTGTTAGTAATCTAAGACAGTGGTTCCAAGAACTCTGATCATCAGAATCATTTGGGAGCTTTAAAAAATGTACCATTTTGGGCTCTATCCAGACTTCTATCATTTGATCTCTGGAATGGCACCTGAGAATTTGCTTAAAGCAAATCTGACATACTGTGGATCATCATGTATATACGCTGCAGTAGAGGTTTCAAAAGGGGAGCTTTAAGGGCTGTATCTGGATTAAAGATGTTTTGGCTGGTTCACCCTGTATTTAATTTGAATTAGTTACCAATATTTAAAAATACAAAGAAAAAAATGTGGAGATTGCACATCAAACAAATTCATATTTCTTGCTTCTCTTGAAAACAGAAGCTTTGGCAATTCTGGGCCCAAGTTTCCAAATGGCAGCAGCTGACTGTAACTGGGCAGCTTCTGAATTAAATGGAAAAACCTGTCTGCAGTTCCTCCCATTTAACACATTTACTATCTACCTAACCCCTACAGTCATTTGCTTTGTGAGCCTTGTGTTAAAAGAATGGGACAGATTTGTAACAAAGTCCAATTAACAGTCTTAAGTAAAACAAGCTAGGAAAAAGTCAAGCTGCAGAGCAGTATGCAGAGTATGACCTTCATTAAAACAAAACAGTATGTATACGCAATAGGATAGAAGTCTAGGAAAAGGGGCGCCTGTGTGGCCCAGGCGGTGAAGCATCCAACTCTTGGTTTTGGCTCAGCTCATGATCTTAGGTCGTGAGATCAAGCCCCATGTGGGGCCCCACGTTCAGTGGGGAGTTTCTCCCTCTCCCTCTTCCTGCTCCCCACCCCCACCCCCTTGCCCACAGTCACTTGCTCTCAAATAAATCTTTAAAAAAAAAAAAAAGTGGAAGAATAGCATCAAACAGTGGCAAGCAGGACAACATCTAATTTTATTTAGTATGTTTATATATCATTTCCAATTTTTTATGTATACTACTTTATTTTTTGTATACTACTTTAGTAATTACTTTTTCAGAAAGTCTCCCCAGGGGCACCAGGGTGGCTCAGTGGCATCTGCCTTTGGCTCAAGTCATGATCCCAGGGTCCTGGGATTGAGTCCAGCATCGGGCTTCCTTCTCTCTCTCCCTCTGCTCCTCTCTACCACTCATTCTCTCTCTTGAATAAATAAAATCTTAAAAAAACCTGCCCAGGTAATTCAGATGATCTTCCATGTTTGGGAACCACTGGTCTAGAACAGAGGTCCAAGGCAGACTTGAGTGTGCTGAGGAACCCTTGGGGATGCTGGTCACAGACCAGCTTCCTGTCTCCTGTGGCACTGTCTGTGGGGTGGAAGGGAGCATGAGTCTGCATGTTTAACAAACACCCTAAGGGATTTTAACAGGTGATTTGAGAACCACACTTTGGTAAACACTGGCCAGAGGCAGGTTATGAGGTAAAGGCCTCTACCCTTTGACATCAACTTGAGGTAGATCTTTGCCTTAGGGCTCTTGTCTTCCCTTGAAGAGGGTAAAAATAAGATTGAAGAGGGTCAGAAAGACAACCTAAAAACTCTATGACTCAGAAGAGCCTGACTCAGGCTTCAGTCTGTCAATTATCTCTTAAAGCATCTAAAACCCGGCACTTTCTCAGTGAAGTGGCTTATAGCTACCAATTATGAGCAATTGTCTCCTCTGTAGGCACCAATTCTAACAGCAATTCACTTGGGTGAAACCGTGTGGTCTGGAGTAAAAGCAGCAGTGAGTCAAGGAACTTAAATCTGTTTCTGGCCCCAAAAATGCTTTATGATACTTGTCCTTTGTGCATCTTAGTTTCTAGGTCTAAAATTAGCCCCCACATTCTTCCCAGGCATAAGTGCAATGGATGAGGGTTACAAGAGTAGAGGTTCTGTCTCGTTTTGGTCAACTCTTAAAGTTCCTGGGACAGAAGAACTGCACCAATGCATATTCTTTTAGGCTCTTTAGGACCTCAAGCGAATCCCACAAAGCTATTTATAGGCCTCATTTTTCTATTTCCCTCTCCCTTTTCCTGTTTGAGGAAGAGTAAATATTGAAATGGGAGAGCCTGATCTGAACGGGGAGGCAGGGGTTCCATGTGAACTTCCTACCTATCTGCCTTCGTGCCTGCCTGCTGCCTGCCTCCTGCCACCGCCGCTGCCCTCACAGATGGAACCGGAAACCAAAGACAAAAATCTGTAGCTCCAACTTGAAGAGGATTAATAGAAAGAGGATGCCATGCCTGTGAGAGGCCTCCTGAATATGCTAAATCAAGTCAGAGAATCACTCAGTACAGTTTGTAAAGACACTGTTCCCACGGTTTATGTCTTCCAATTTGGGCGGAGGGCAGGAAAGGCACAATTCTTGGAACTCAAATAAGGAACAGAAATTCCTAATTTAGCATCAGAAGAGAAGTCTCTGAAAAATCCTCCACCAAGGAAAACTTCAGCGGAAAGTGATACCTCAAAGAAATACACGCCGGTACCCGTAGGATCATACGTTTCACAGATGTGCTTTGCAAATCATTTCTCAAAGCAATCCGTCACATCAGTCTTTGGGGTAATGAAGGCTGCCAGTTCCGCAGTCCCATCATCGAGCTACGTGACTCTCTAACACCACATATGTAGAACTCGGTACATCAGAACTATTTTGCCATAAAGATAGTACCAGATGGCGATGTTAAAGTAAAGGCCACATACTATCCACCTGTCCTCCCCAAACTCAGCAAAATTCCCTCTGTAAACGAGCACCTAGTTGATACAAAAGAGCTATTCTGAAATGTGGTTTGGAAGTGTTCTCTATCTGGCTAACTTTGCTTTGAATTATTCCTTCATTCACCAAACAGATGTTCCAGGTTATTGTGCAATGGCTAAGCAATTATTATTAGTAAAGAGCTTAGAGTCTAAGCTTTCTGTCTTCTGCACGACACTCACTCAACGGAGGGCCGCCTTTGAGCCTAACCACACTTGCAACTCTGATTGCCTGATGTTTATATTAAACACTGAACTGAAGAGAAGGAGCCTTTCAGGACTGTTTTTTCAGGCAGGTTACATTTAGAATTAAGACCTGCCTCGAGAAGGAAGCTACTTGAAAACTTGACAAGATTCCTAAAATTCATAATTTATATGCAAAATTCTGCAATTTACTGTAAAAGAGGCATGATGAAGGACCCTGAATAAATGATAACGCTAACAGCAGCAGCTGACTCCGACTCCAAACCACTTTTTTTTTTTTTTTTTGTCTTTTGCAGGGGGTGTGGGTGAGCAACTACCACTGCATACTCCTTGCTTTTGCAGTAAATAAGATTAAGTTGTTTAGTCAAGCCAGTTTTAAGGTAGAGTCAGGCCAAATTTCGCTGCTTTGTACTGCTGCTGGAGTCATCCTAGCTTGCGAACTCCGCACTTTGATAGGTAAGACACTCAGCTCCCCCAGACTGGGGTCAGGTGGCCTGAACTTTATCAGATGTTTCTGAGCACAGAGTGCTCTATGACAAACGGGTAGAAGGTGAAAATGATCCAGGGGCCTGAAAAATTCTAAGACAGAGGAGAGCCTCTTTTTTTCTTTATATCCCCATAACTTCTGGTACCTTCAGAAGGGACTCATACATTTAGTTCTTGAATGATGAATGAATGGAGAAAAAGAAAGAAGGGTTTTATCGATTTTGGGTTTCCCAGACTTCCTTCTCTTCTGAGTCCACCTTGTTGCTACCTCCCCATTGATACACAGCTTGATAGGCATGATAGATAATGGCAAACATAGTGGTCAGTTCTTGTTGCTAGCCTGCTTTTGTAAAGGTTTTCATAGAATGGGGTGGTACTTCAGGTAGAAAACAGGTTGGAGGAGTCCAGCTCATTGTGCCAGAAACCGCTTTCCCCTTCACCGCCTACAGGCTCCTGCTTGGAGCTGCAGCTGAGCATGGTTGTTGAGGTTCTCTAGGAACTGATGGGCTGCATCTGTTCTTCTCACTGGGCATGGCTTCCTCAGCCCCCTACATATTTCTACAACTTGGTCTTGGGCCCCATCCGGCTCCACTTGTTTTGGCTGCCTTGTTTTTTTCCACTGCTAGGTTCATATCCCATCTGTTAATCTTTTGTCTGACCTTTTCTTTGCCTTGCTCTGATGTGTGATTGCTAGAATCTCTCCATTCTCAGCTGCTCATGGAGTTTGAGACCCCAGCTAGGTTCTAGACTTTTCCCTAGCCCTCTCTCCAGTCTCTCCCCTCCTTTCTAAGCTTTGCCTTAAGCTTTTCTGATACTAGCTCCAATTACCTTCTATAACCTTAATTTCTGACGTAATTGTTATCTCCTCTTATCCCAGTAAAAGCAACATAGCTGTAACTAACTGACTTCTAAACCTAGAGGAAGTTATCACATTAGATTAGCAGTTACCTTGTCTCTCTCCCTGACTAAAGCTAAGTTCTTGCAGGCATGCACCCTTACTGCTCAATAAAATTGTGATGAATGTTCCCAAAAACGGAACTCTTGAGGATGGCTTCTTTGCACATCACATCTGTCAAGTTTTATTCTGAAGTTAATGAAGTGTCCACCAACCAGACTCTAATAAAGCTGAACTAAGTTGACAAACTGCTAAGTCCCTAACAAACTGCAAATATATGGGCAGCATGGATTAACAATGGGAAGGAGTGTGCTATGTGAAGCCACGTAGACCTGGGTCTGAATTCTGGCTCTCTCTGCCAAAGGGGAAACTGCTCCGAGGCTCAGCAGTCTCACTGTAAGAGAGACACTAGCCTGCTAACAGAACTGTTGTAAGAAGTAGAAGTAATGTAAACAAAGCATTGGGTATATAGGAGGCCCTTAATAAATGGTAATATTTATTCTTGTTATCAGAACCAGAAAACTTGTTTACCATTCTCAGCTTTACTAATACTTAGTACCTGTGTGATCTTAGACAAATCACTTAATATATTTCAGCCTTCGGAAAATGGGGAGCATAATACCATCTTATCTCATGGGTTGCCAAGAAATTCAAAAAAGATATGAAAAAATTATTTTGTAAACCTTAAAGCACCATGAAAGTGTTAATGATTACTACTATCATGTTTTAGAAAATTAAGTATATCTCTGCTCTATTGTAAGTTAAAAAAAAAACAGAACAAAACAAAATCCTAATAGGCAATAAAGGTAATGTTAGATATTTTTGGCTAATAGGTTCATTTTATGCTGATGTAGGCAACTGAGTTTATAAATTATTAAAACAGGATAATTATCTCTTCCATTGCTTGAGGCCGGCTAGCCAGAAAGACTGGTTACATAATTTATGGAGAACTTTTTCTAATCCTCTGCTATTCTCAAAAAAGAAACAATGGTTTGGGATTATAGCAAAACATTTTGAAACTGCACTCCAGCATCCTAATAGAAGAGGTATCATAATATTTTTTTTAATCTCACACATTGGTCTAACCTAAAAATTTTTAAACTCCCAGGACAGCTGGCCTCCATATAGCTCTGGAGAGTGAAGGCAGAGGTCCAGAGGCCACAGCACCCCACTGGGCCTGGAGGCAGAGCCCCTGACATCTTTGCAAATCCCCTGAAAACACCCTCCTTTCAAAGGTCATGTCTTCCAGTCTATGAAACCGTTTATATGTATTTAGAAGAATAAAGGCCATTTTTAGACAGTGGTGCCTATTCTTCAGGGTTCCAATTACGTAATTCTACAAGGATCCCCTTGAAAACCAGTGAAGGCTTTTCCTGAACCTTCTCTGAGACACACACTAATGAATGCAATACTTCATTGCTCCTGTAAGAATCACTGCAGGGCTGCTGGCAAACAAACTTTTCTTCCATGAGCACAAATTTGTTTCCTGTATTAAAAAATGAGAAAAATCATTCCATTGATACAAAGGCCAATTTGAGCAGGCTGCAAATACAAAAGTGGAAATTCTCACTGCAACATCTTTCTCATTATACGGTATCCCAGTTGCAATAAACATTACCAGCTGGTTTTTTTGCTTTTCTTTTTGTCCTTCTGTAAAACCTTAGTCTACTGAATTTTATTAACCAGAAATCAAACCTTCTAAAAAAGCAGAGGACATACAGATTAAGGATGTCACAACAAGCGTTTACACAAAGATCAGTCCTGGTTCCAAATGAAATTATGAGGCCATTAGATAGGCCTACTATAATAAAAACTAAGGATTTCAAAGGGGCCAAGAGAACCTGAAAAAATGTAGAGGGCATATCTGGTCAGGTTGAAAGAATAATTGCTGCATTTTGATATGAAAAATTGCTTTCACATCAAGAGAGATATTTTTAAAGTACCAAAAAAACTTGTATTTATAAAACAAGTTCATAGTCCTTTCACCGTTTTTACTAATTGGGTTATGAACAATATCAGACTGTGAATGAGATTTTAAAGAGGAAATAAGACAACCAGAGCAACTTGAAATTTTGTCTATTCTATCCTATTCTTGTCCTTGTTTCTCTTTATCAATAGTTTTTAATCCCTAAAATAATCTAACTACAGGCCTGACGGAAGACCGCAGGGGACATTTTTGTTGAGTGTAGAGAAACTCTTTAAGTCTGAAATTTAAGATGTAAAGCAGCAGAAAGTGAAGAAGACTGTGGGTAAGGAAAGGACCAATGGAGTGTGGCTATGGACTGTCTAGGAAGGCAGACTGGATCGTGAGCAATTCATCATCAGGCAAATCACATTAATGCAAACTACAAGGGGCTGGAAAAAATTGCAAAAACAAAACCAAACTGCTCCCAAACCACTTCCCCCCTACCAAAAAAACAAAAACAAAAACAAAAACACAACAAAAAACAAAAACCCACAAATGAACCAATTGATTATTAAATTTTATCTCTACATAGGTTATAAAAAGTAGGTATTATAGGGCAACCTCCTGTGTCCATGGCTGCAGACGAATGAACTCTCTTTAGCTTGGAGGGATCATCTGCTCAAGATTGGCCAATATCATGTTGCTTGGGGGCACAGGCCAACTCAGGACTCTGCTGGTACCTGCTGCTCATGGTCTCTCCTCAGAGGCATATAGTTAGCATCCCTTTGGTTCCTTACAGGTCAGTAATTCTGTTCTCATGGTGGCTCACAAGGAGGCATGGATGCCTTCAGGCTTTGCCTTGTATTATATCTTTCTGCTTTTCCAAAGAGACGCCAGGCCTGGGCCATTTTTCGAAGTTTAGCAAGATTGGGTTTAATCTGTGGGAAGAAAGAGAATAACTTCCATATGCAGCATGAAAAGCCAAGTAGCATATAAAAATTTCCTAATTGTGGCTATTCCAATCTGTTCAGATTTCTAATTTCTGGATTCAGAAAAGATTAGAGATTTCCATAGGATAAGTGGGACTATAAACTTTAAGTCTAGATTCCCATCTCTTTAGGAATAAGAACAGGACTTTTTTTCATTGTCACATGAAACAGTAAGTTTTTAATGGATTAAAGTCTACTGGATGCATCAGAAAACAAAAGTACCAGAAAACTCCACACAAGGAAAGATTTTATAGCCCTTACAAGGAAAGGCAGGCAAAAGAAAAGATTTTGGAAAGCAGCAACATGGACATTCCTATTATGTTCTCATGTTCTGTTTCATTTAAGATTATAACAAGAACAGAAAATGTTCTTTAATTTAAACCATTCTGTGTCTTTATTGCATTATCCACATCATTGTTCCTGGGCTGTTGAGTAATCAAGGCCAAACCATAATGTGAAAATCTCCTAAGCTTGGTTTCCTGCCTGATGATCCCCAAATCATAATTCCAGAGATCCTTAGGGATGGCTACCATTTCCAGCAAGTACCATCAAGCAAATGGCTGTTTAGGCTATATTTGCTAGCAGTGGATTTGCTGTGTTTCTACCAGCTTTCTGTAGCCCCAGACAGAACTTCTCTATCTTATCAAACCAAGAGCCAGTAGGCAACAGATGTTCAAGATATGTCAGTCTGTACATGTGTTAAGCTTACAAAATACAAAGGCATCATGTGTGTAATCTGACAGTGCAGCTTAAGTTCCATTTTGACTTTGAGACAGAAGATGAAATGGTGAGACTTTATGTAAATAAACTCTCAATTCACACTTTTCAAAATGCTCGTTATTTTGGTAAGGATTAAGACAGATCACATTTGGCTAACAGGAGCTGAGCAAGAAAGAGAAGATACACTTTGCTCCCTCTTCTCCTGTTAGTCATTACCATACCTGTTTTTCCTGTCCCAAGTGGTCTATGTCAGCTAAAGGCAGCATGGAAGGTCTCCCATGGGCACACTGGAATGGCAGCTGGCACCAAGACAAAGCTTCAATAAGGCGACAGCTCTCCTCTCGGCTCAGGCCATCATTAAACTTAATGGCCCCTAAACGAAAGACAGAAACAAGAAGGTTATGGTGTGTATAGTGGGAAACCAGTGCTGACCCTGGGCCAGAGCCAAATATCTGGAAAAAGTAAAATGTTTCTTCAGCTTCTTTCATGTGACTTTAACACTGCTGGAAATTGGCGCTTATTGGATGAAACTAAGGCTTCAGGACTAACATGTCTCTCAGCTTTTCCTTATGGAATCATTGTCCTTCTAATCCTCATAAAAGGCATTCCTTAACTTGTTAGGATTTGGCTTTCAGAGTTTTTCTCAAGAGGCAAGGGCAATATTTTCCTACTTCTGCCAGGTTGTGAAATCGAGGTCATCTTTTAGCCAATCTTTCACCAATATCTCTTATTGTTCCCTACAATGCCCATTTTATTTGCTTTTTTCTATTTCAATAATAATCTTCCTGATCTAAACTCTTATGTGGGGATGCCTCAGTGGCTCACTGGTTGAGTGTCTGCCTTTGGCTCAGGGCATGATCCTGGGGTCCTGGGATCAAGTCCTGCATTGGGTTCCTCTTGGGGAGCCTGCTTCTCCCTCTGCCTGTGTCTCTGCCTCTCTGTGTCTTCCATGAATAAACAAACAAACAAACAAACAAACAAACAAAAAAACCTCTCATGTGGTCAGAACCTGCCTTTATGCATACATTCTCTGGTCAACAAATATTTATAATATATACTTTGTAGCAGGAGCTATGACAGGCAATGAATGAGACAGATGGTCTCTGCCCTCACGGAGCTTATGATCTATCAATCTAATAGGTGAGAGACAAACATTAAACAAGTAATTATAGATTTTTGTTGTAGGCTTCCAATCTTCCTTACCAGCCCAATTTCTTGGCATCCTTTGCTGCTCCTCATATAATAATTTGTTTCTGTCTTTGGGTCTGTGCACGGGCTATTTCTACCTCTTGGGGTTAACTTTCCCTTCTGTCCTATGAATCCAGCTCATTCAAAACTTGACTCAAAATGCATCTCTCCTCCATGAGTTACTCCACCACTTGTATGTGTCAGTCGGAATTATGGTCAAATGTATGTGTTGGTATTTTGCTTTGTAAAAGCAATTTTTTAGTATTCACTTTTAGTGTATTCAGTTTGATCCAAATTGTACCCTCCAAGAAGTGACTAGTAAATGTGCCTTCCACTCCTTTTATAACTGCTGTACCCCTGCCAGTGCTTAGCATACAGAAGCACTCAAGAGCTGGTGTGTTGAGACTTACCATGGCAGGCTTGGGACGCCAACACCTTCTGAACAGTCAGTGGCAAAGTCCTTTGGATGCCTCCTGTGGTCTGGAGTAGCTAATACATAAACAAATTCTCCATTAATGGGAAAAAGAAGTGGGACAATAGAGCCTTTTGTGTGTGGTGCCTCTGTGTGAAACCCCCAAATAAGAGAAAAGCTTACCTCCACTTGTTCTCGAATAAATTCCTACAAAGCACAGAGGAAAAGAGGCATTACTCTACTGTTATAATTGCCCTTTTATATCCTTTTATGGTTTAAAAATACACCTCCTGAAGGAGAGAGTTCCAGCAATATAGCGCTCAGGTGCAAATAATTTATCTGTTGTGAGGCACTCTGAATATGAAAATACCAAGACAATTTAATAGAACTCCTACTGAATAGAGAATATATTTAGCTACTGAAACTTCCTCCAGAGATAGCTCATAATTCATGAGGTTATGTAACTGCTGAGAGCAGCCCTGATGATTCAACTGAGTCTAAATATCAGGAAGGATTCTAAGAGGCTGTTTGTATTTATAATCTTAGCCAGAACAAGTGTAATAATATACACAAACAGAACAAATACACGACAATCATCAACACAGCTGGGCAATGAGTATGACACTTGCTTAGATATATCATAAACATAAGTAGTTACTGTAGTTCCCACAAGGTTTTTGTGTTTTTTTGTGTTTTTGTGAGTTTTTTGGACAATTCCTTTCAGGTCAAAAAGCTTATTTTCTGAGGCATTTTGTTGAGAAGTTTCTCCTCACTAGCATATCTCTGTCCCTCGGGTAGCCTTTTCAATAGTTATCCCTGCAGATGTTAATATTTACAAGAGGACTTCAAAGAAATTTAAAGCAGATGCAATTTTTCATGCTACCAATCTGTTTAACCCTCTAGAGGTAAAAAAGTGTTTTGAGATAAGGCACATTTAATCATTTCTTTATAAGAAGACACAAGATTTTTTTTTACCTGTAGAACTGGTGATGTATAAATCACGTTCTTAAGAGTACAATATGGTAGATCTTCTTTTTGAACCAGACTCAGAAAATTTTCCTCTTTTCCTCATATACACTCTAGTCTACCAAGCTCATAAATAAGCAGTTACCAAAAGCTAGGAGGTAGATACCATTTATTTTTCAAAAGCCATGTGCTTTTCCAAACAAACCTACACAGAAAGATGTCTCATTATACCTGATCCCCAGAGCTCAATGCAAACAGTGATCAAACTTAACCTCTTTACCATTCTCTCCTGTGCTTGATCATCTAGGACTTGAGAAATACCATTTTTTTTAAGCCTAGTGAGGTGGGGGGGTGGGATAGACCATATTCTCTGTTCATTTCACATTTCAATGGTTCAATTAATTCTAGATAATTTAAATATTAAAAAGGTTCATTCATCAGGCTAGAGGACAGAACTTTATAGAAAATATTCGTGATCTTTCAACTGTTAGGATCCAAGTAGCTACCTCCTTTCCAATATATCAAAACTGTTCCAGCTTCTTCCAGAATCAACAAAATCTCTCCTGATCAGTGTGACTTGACATAGTCAAGATTTTCTGAAGCCATAAGCCTTATTTCAATTTGAAGTAAACTCCTTACCAGTAGTCTTTGAAGTCATTTTGGGAAAAGTTTTTATTATAATTTTCTGGTTAAATACTTAGGGATTGAATTACAATAAAAGATTCTAACAGATCCTATCTTTTGGATTTAAGACAGTTTGGAGGAGGAGCCTTGGAGAACAAGGCTGCGCTGGGAAAAAGAGTACTGCTAAAAGCAAAGCAAAAGTTGTCTGATCAAAGAGCAATTTTGGAAGGGCTAAACTCATGGTAATCCAAAAGCTGGCATTATTAATTGCCTCTTCCTCTCAAATGTCTTCTCATCCTTAACCTACAGACATGCTTAAGTCTCTCCCATCTGAAAACAATCAAAAATCTTTCCTCAACCCTGTGTCCTGACCCACACTTCAGACCACCCCTAACCTTTAGCTACCACCTTCTCTCTTCTTCTGTATGCAGAGATCTTGAAAGAGCAGTCTACTCAGCTCCACCTCCTCCCCCTCCACTCCCTCTCTGACCCATAGCAATGTCTTCTGCACCCCCACTCCCAGGAACAGATTCCACCATGAAACCACTGTCCTCATGATTGCCAAATACAACTTTTTAAGCTTTATGACTATTATTGACCATTCCCTTCTTGCTTAAAACTTCCACTGGCTTTAGCAATACTACTTTTTTCCTGATTTTCTTCCTCTCTCTCTGACCAAAATTTTCAATCATCCTTTCCAGTTTATTCTTTTCAGCAGTGGCTTTCCAGACCTTTGCCAAAACATATGCACCCTGAATGCTGGTGTTCCATCAACTTCACCCTTTGTTCGCCTCTCTTTTTGTTGTTCACATTCTCCCTAGACACTCACACTTCCTTCTCCAGCTTCTGATATGATCAAAATATATACAGTTAACTCCCAGATAGTACATATAGCCCAGGCTTCTTTCCCAAGCACTAGATCTGTAAGTCTGTCTATCCACTAGACATCCCCACTTAAAGGCACATTCAGGGCATCTAAACCCAGTATAATCTATTTTTTTTAAGATTTTATTTATTTATTTATTTGACAGAGAGACAGAGAGAGAGAGAACAAGCAGAGGAAGCAGCAGAGGGAGAGAGAGAAGCTGAGCAGGGAGCCTGATGTGGGGCTTGATCAGGACCCTGGGATTATGACCCCAATGGAAGGCAGATGCTTAACTGACTGAGCCACCCAGGTGCCCCCAGGCTCATAGTCTAACTCCCTAGGCAGATGTACCCCTCCTCCTCCACTTCTTTCTTCTGTCAATGGCACCATCATCCTTCTAGTCATCCAAACTAGAACCTTCAGAATCCTATCTTACCTTTTCTCCTTTATCCCTTTATACTTTCTATTGTTAGGGTTCCATGGATTCTATCTTCCAACTTATGTTTTGAATATATCCCTTCTCTCCATTCCCAATGCTGTTGACTTAGGCCCTCATCCTCTCCTATTTGAGCCAGTGCAATAGCCTCTCAACTGTACTCCACACCTCAAACCTTTCCCGTATCAATCTATCACACAATTTATCCACTAAATCAATCTTCTCATTTTTATTTTTAGATATGACTAAAGTAATTCAGATTTCTGGAAAAATGATAGACTGGGTTCATGTGGATTTGCCTGTGCTCCAAACAGAGCTAGAGATACATAAGGAACAGAAACCACAATGAACAGAACACTATGAAAAAAGAACAGATATATCTGAGAAAGAACCTAATCGTAATTCTGGAAGTAAAAAACAGTCACTTAAAGAAAAAAAAGTTTAGTAGATCAGTTAAATATCTGATTAAAGAGTAGGTAAAGAGAGAATTTAGTTCACTGGAGGATAAATGAGGAAATTTCCCAGAATGTGTCACAAAGACAATGGGAAATATGACAGAGAAGTTAAAAATGTAAGATTTCTAGGAGACAAGAGAGAGCGGCAGAAGCAGCAGTGCTTGAAGTGATAATAACTGTACATTTTCCAAATGGAAGAAGCATGATGAATCTCAAGAAAATGGAAGCAAGATATATTATAGTGAAATTGCAGAACACTAAAGGCAAAGAGAAAAGCCCTCACCAGAAGGAAAATCAGATTACTTACAAAGTAATGATAACTTTTTCTTTTAACTGCATATTTTTGTATAATTTAATAAACTTTTAAAATGTTACTGCTTGTGTTTGAATTTTTTGTGTTTGTGTTTCTGTCCATCTGAGTCATTGGTCTTCTTTTTGTTCCTGTTCCTATTTTTCACACTGTGTGTTTCATAGTAGTGTACACCAACTTTCTTGGACTGTTGCTGCCGGGCCGCTCGCCTCATTCCTTAGATGTAAGCGTCCTGCGAGTTTTATTTGAATGGTCCTCCTCCCTCTGTGCCTTCCTCTTCTTTCCCCTTTTGGTAGGTGCTGTGTCTTTACAACTTCTTCAGCTGCTCTCTGCTCTTCAGATTTTGCAAAAATCTTTTCACTTAGTCCCTTGGATATTCTGACTGCTGAAAATTTCTTAGCTTTGGCTTTGTTTAGAAACTTCTGATATTTAGCAATCTTCTCATCCAGGTCTTTAATAACTGCCTTGGTGTCATTTCCCACGTGTTCCTCCTGGGACTCCTGGCAAGACGACTCCTCTTTGTCTCCTGGTTGGTCCTTCTCCTCCTCCTGCTGCTCCTCCTCCTCTTCAGAAAAGGGACCTCCTCTTCAGACAGTGGACTCCAATGGCATACAGAATGTCAAAGTAAGGGAATCCTCTCAAAATGTTGAGGGACAGGGATCCCTGGGTGGCGCAGCGGTTTGGCGCCTGCCTTTGGCCCAGGGCATGATCCTGGAGACCCGGGATCGAATCCCACGTCGGGCTCCTGGTGCATGGAGCCTGCTTGTCCCTCTGCCTGTGTCTCTGCCTCTCTCTCTCTGTGTGTGTGTGTGTGTGACTATCATAAATAAATAAAAAAATTTAAAAAAAAAGTTTAATAAAAAAAAATGTTGAGGGATAACTGACAACATGGAATTCTATTTTAAGCTAGACAACCATGCAAGTGTAAGGGCAAAATAAAGACATTTTCAAAGACAGTTTATTATTTATGGACTTTTAGTAAAAGAACTTTTAAAAGATTTTGGTAAAAAGAGAGCTGAATACAGAATGAACAGTAGGATTCAAGGAGCAACAGTGAACAAAGACTCTGCTAAATGTTTTGGTTTAATCTAAATAAACATTGACTAAAAATTAATGACTGCTAAGGAGATTAAAAACAAGGTAGAGTTAAAATACTGAGCAACAACATGGAAGATGGGAGGGGAGTGATGGAAGATAAAGGGATGTAAGATTTTTGTACTGTTTAGCAAGAGAACAGAGAAACAAATTACCTGAAACTTTATTAAGGCTGAAGTTTAAGGCTATCTAAAGGAATACAAATGGAATATGTAACTTCTAAACTAGCAGAGAGAAAAAAGGGGAAATAAAGAAAACTCTAATAGAAAACCAGAAAGGAGGAAAGAAAAGGCAGCAAAGACAAAAAATTGTTTGTTGTAAAAAAAAAGGTGTGGGGCGCCTGTGTGGCTCAGTCTGTTAAGCAGTCAACTTGATCTGAGCTCAGGTCTTGATCTCAGGGTTGTGAGTTCAAGCCCCATGGTGGGCTTGGGAAAAAAAAAAAAAAAGAATGAAACACATAAGTAAAGTAGAAGTAATGGCTATCTTCAAGACTTCCAAAGCCACATTCCAGCAGGAGCTTTCCAGACCTTTCCCAAAGCGTATATGTGGAGGATGAAATGAAAACTACTTAGCAGGATGAAATGCAAACTACTTAGCAGAGCATGCTAAATTCCTTTATGACCTATCTAGCCTCATCTAGTCCACCATTACATACATATCTTCATTCAAGCCATATATACTGGTAGTTCCCTAAACACAGGATCTGCTCTGAGTCTCTGATATCGGTTGTTCTGTTGAGAATGCCCTTCTCTTCTCTTCTGTACTTCACAGGCTCCTAATGTTTTACAAGATTTTTCCTAAGGAAAAAAAACAGCTTTTCTGTGACAGTTTCCTTGACCTCCATCCCCTGGGCAAAGTAATCATTCTGTATTTCCAAAACAGCACTTTTGTGTGTGTGTGTGTGTGTGTGTGTGTGTGTACACATTTCGTTTTATTGTAACAAAGCAACTTGTACACTTTTAATGTTTAAAACTGAGCATCTTTCCTTTCCAGTGAAACAAAAAGAAAATTTAAACATAAACAGGATCAAAATTACAATAGAGAATGCCAATTGCAAATAAGATCCTACTGGTTCTGCTGATTCTCCTATCGAGTGGCAGGGCTCAGGTCATCATTAGGAGAGTTTTATTTTATTTTATTCATTTATTTATTTTTTAGATTTATTTATTTATTCATGAGAGACACCGAGAGAGAGAGGCAGAGACAAAGGCAGAGGGAGAAGCAGGCTCCATGCAGGGAGCCTGATGTGGGACTCCATCCCGGGACTCCCCGGGGGTTACGCCCTGGGCCAAAGGCAGGGCCACCCAGAGATCCCGGAGAGCTTTATTTAAAAAGCGTCATCTTAAACTGCAAGGATGTCCGTTAAACACCACAATTAAACACGCCAAAGGAGAAGCCATTGTTGTCAAAATGCCCACTTAACCCACCCAAACATCTTAAACCCACCCATTGCTGATCTTCTATAACCCCATTTTTTTAAGTTTTTTTTTTCTTTTTTTAAACAAGAGAAAGTAGAACAGGTACATGTTGGTAAACGCTAACTGTCCGTATTCACTTAGAGGCACAGTATAAACTCTGAGCCCAGTATACAGAGAAAGGAGGAAAAAAGCTAGAATTCTATGCACTACTACACAGGGGCCTAGCACCCTCCAGCTTCCAGCAAGCTAAGGGAGCAGGTTTTTCTTTTTTTCCCACAGAGCATGGTGGTGTTGATTCCATAAAGTTTTTGTTGAGACAGGAAGGAATAAAAATGAATTTGGAACAGAAAGGGGTAGAGATTCTTTTCCTGCTGTATTCTGCTCAAGGTATTTCCCCCCAAATAAGTTGAGAACCATGGTATAAAGGGAGAGAAAAAAAAACAGGGCAAATGAGCACAAGAGGAGGGGGGAAAAAAAAAGCGCCACAACTTGTTCCCAGTGACTGGAGAAAATTAAAAAAGGAAGGTTGGAATCCATCAGTGTTCCATTAGTCATCTCTCCTTCATCCTCCTCTCCTTCCTCCCCCTCATCATCATCTTCATCTTCTTCACCTTCATCCTCATCTCCTTTTTTTTTTCCTCATCTCCTTCTTCATCAGTATCTTCCAATCCTCATTCTTCTTCATCATCATCACCATCATCTTCTTCATCATCATGCATATCAGGAACCAAGTAGTACTGTAATGGATTTGGCCAAATATCATCTTTGATGACCTCTCCTAACTCATCTACACCTGCATCAGAATGGTCAGTAAACCAGGTGAAGAAGCTCTCTGTTTCCTTGCGCTGTCTCTTCCTGCTGGCTTTATTCTGTGTTTGACTTAAACGTTTCATCAAATCCTTTCCAGATTTCCATTTTATTTCAGTGGACTTTGAAGATGCATCACCACTCTCATTCAGATGAAATTCTTTGGAGAGAACTTTATTTTCGAAGTAAAGGTTTTCATCAAAATAAAAATCTATTCTGTAACCTGATTTAATATCTTCAAATTCTGTCACTTCAACTCTTGTCAAATAATGCAGCGCCTCTTCATCCTCCTCCCCAAGCAGTGCAGACACTTGTGGATGGTTAACAAATTGTTGTTACCCAAAAATTGGGGATTTTGGCGAACAGTTCCGACCTCTTCTGAAAAAATGGTTGGAGGAGTTTGTTATATTTCTGTTCTACTTTTAAAATCTCCTCACTGGCTTGCTCATTAAGTCTGTCTATTTCATTTTGTACTTCATCCGTATGTTCAATTGCTTCTTGCTGTTTTTTTTCTCCCTTCGGCAAGTGCTGAGAGGTCGACGTCTCCTCACGCTTGGGGGCAGGAGGCAGCTTCGGTTTCTTTGGTTTCTTCGGTTTCTTCATTTGAGGTGCGAGTGAGGACTGGCACTTGGGGGCCATGCTGTGAGGAAACTCCACGAAACCCGGAGAAAGGCATGTCTGGAAGAAGCTCGGATTACTCTGTAACAGCACTTTTGAACATACCTCTTCTGGCCAAACTGCATTGTATTTGTAATTATGTAAACATCCTTCTCCACCTTGAGCTAATTCATCTTTGAATCTCTAGCACCTGGCACATAGAAGGTATCTCATACATGCTTGTTGGATAAAAGACGAATATAGAGAATTTCTAAAGAAAACAGGAGGTTACCCTTCACTTAGCAATTTCCTCAACATGTGAAGCTCTGTCTTACCTCTACAATATTCCTGGTCACAGGAGATCTTCCTCTTCGAAGTTCATTGGCTTCTCTTTCTATAAAACAGAGTGGTACTTTCCCTACAAGGACCAGAGAATCATTGGTGTCTGGAAATAGAATTTCAAGGCCCAGATCTTCCAGATTTTTGTGGTAACACCTAAAGAGATAACTTCAATTACAAAAGTATTACTTCATTTGCATTTCAGTACTAGTTCCAAATGCTGGATAATTTCTCAAAAGCTGCCACAAGTTTTAAAAGTTGTATTGTTTTTCTCATACTTATGGTCATTTGTTTAGGATTTTACTATCAAATTTCCTTTTTGAATTATAGTAACTTTCTTTTTTTTTTTTTTTCCATTGAGAGAATCCATTTGTTTCTAAATCTTGTTCCTAAGTTTTATTCTTCACTGAGGGATTACTAACTTCTCCTCATTGCTGGCATTTCAAGGAGTTTGGCACAAATAAAAGGGCTGAGAATGTTTTGAATCAACATTAAAGCAGGAGGTAATTAACAGCCTAGGAACTGAGAAGTCCTGATTAATGGGATGTAAATAAATGGATCTGTCTCTATTATAAATTATGGCTCAGGGAAAAAGATTTATTGGCAGTAGCATATTCCCAATCCTGACATAAATTCAGAGATGATCCTTTTTTTATTTCCAATAACTTGTGCAGCCCCAAAGTGGGAAGATGTCCTATCTTGTGACTCACCATATGATTTACCCCTTCCTTGCGGCCCAGTGTTTTACTTTCTCCTCAGTATGATTATGGTAATGAAAACTAAGAATCTAGAATGCACCGAGGCAAAGCAGAATGGAAGCAATTACTGCAGCAACTTTGCTTTTAGAAACAGCACAGCATAAACATGGACTTTTCCAAGAAATGGTAAGAGTATTCTAAGCCAACTGCTGGAAAAAATTATCAAGGAAACTCTATCCTATACTCAACAGCTGTGATATAGTGGAAAGAACAGCATTTGGAGTCAGAAGACCCGCATCTGAAAGCCACTCAAGAGTTATGACCTTGAACAAGTCATGTAACCTCCCTTTGGTCTCAGGTGCCTCATCTGAAAAAAGGAACAATATTTCCTCATAGAATTACTGTCGGAGCTTATACCATAAATATCACATCCTCATGGTGGTACTAACCGTAAGAGTCTCCTTTGTTCCTCTGTCACTCTTATCTTTAGTGGAGGACTTACAGTGGAAGACAGTAGTTTTTTCCGACCAGAGCCCTGTGGCTGTTGCTTCTCATAGGAATCTATTGGGAAAAAGATGAATGGGTTAGGCGTAGGAAGTGAAGTCTTCTAGAATCAGATAAAAGTAGGGCATGATAAGGCACAGCCATGTTAATTATTATTGTGCTTAGCGATGTGTTCAATGTTCAGTTTTAGGCTTTGAATTTCCATTATTAACGTCAAGCTAGTCAATATCCACTCCATTTATTCATTTCACCAGTATTTTCCAAAACAAGAAATGTAAAACAGAAATCTTACATTGAAATGAACAATGCAATGTTCCTGGAGATAGTCAATAAATGTGGTTTTAATAATGTGGTGGGGGGAGTAATGTTGATTACTGAGGAAATAAATTGGTTTACTATAAAATCCTATGGCTCAAGAAGGCTTCCCCATTCCTTCAGAAGGGTTTCCCAGTCTCTGAAGAGAACTGATCAGTACTGTTCTCAAATGGTTCCGAGACTGTAGCAAATTTTCCTAACATAAGTTTTACTGTATCTTTCTCAACAATTATGTCTTCATTTCATAAGGAAAAGTGAATATGGAAGTGTATTGCCATTCTAGTCTTCCTAGGTCCTCTCCTAACTCTTTGACATGAATTTTCCATTACTTGACCATAGGAGTAAAGATTTTCCTGGGATTTTACCATTTGGAGAACATACTACCTCATGACGAGAAAAGAGGGTAGCAAAGATTAAAAACCACATACTGACTCTGGAAAAACATGTAACAAATTAGTGATACTGGCTGTCTCTGGGTGGAGAAACTAGGAGAGATGAGGAACAAGGGTAAAAAGGAGACTTTATTATATTCCATTTTGTACCTTTCAGATTTGAACTTATTTGATTATACCATGCATTCAAAAACAATTTTAAAATAAAAACAATATATTGGGCCCTCTGGTTGGTAGTCTCTGCCTGATGAGCTGTGAAGAAGATATGTATACCAAAAGCATATGGCCATACACAGCGGCATATCTTTGTGTTGGATGTCATAAGAAAGTAGCCTAATTCTTATGTACCCAACCCTTAAGGTCAATAATAAATGAATGACACTATATATCTTTGACCATGTAAGACCACCAAGTCTGAATCAGTAAAGTGAATCACTACATTCTTTCGGTTATAGAAGCCAAACCAGAAGATTTCAGCTTAATTTTTTGAACATACAGTTCATCCTTCCTCACAACAGTCACAGTTAGAAAAACTCCTTAAGTATACAAGTTCTGCAGGGGAGTCTCAAATCTTTTCTAGTCCCAAACAGATCCTTACCGGTTATCAGCTGCTCTAAACGGACACGCTCATGGGCAGCATGCTGATCCACTAAGACTAGTAGGTTTCCACCTGGAAGATTAGTAAGGGTTACTAAAGCTTCAAATTCACAGATCAAGATTAAAATCATCATGTTGTGTGGAAGGGAAAAAAGATTAATTCAAACTATTTAATAACATAAGCATAAGGGAAACACACATACTTAGTAATAACAGTTGTATCTTTCATTTCTTAAAAATTGAAATATGGAGAAAACTACAAATTTATCCCTGATGAAAAACTTTTTTTAGTTCATTGGTATTTCATTAATAAAACAAGGGGAAAGCCCTACATTCCTAATGTTTAAATACTGATTTTGCAGGGTGCCTGGGGTGGCTCAGTCGGTTGAGGTCATGATCCCAGAGTCCTGGGATTGAGGATCGGGTCCTGAATCAGGCTCCCTGCTCAGCTGGGAGTCAGCTTCTCACTCTCTCTTTTTCTCTCAAATAAATAAATTTTTTAAATGTTTAAATACTGATTTTGTTTTATTAATTCAGACTGATACAATGAAGGACCTTAAACACATTATTATAATCACCTGACTTTGATTTGCAAGCTACTCTGAACCCCAGGAAGAATGTAATTCTAGTATACTTTTTTTTCTCCAGGGAGTACACTTATAACAAATGACAGATGTGATTCACTTTAAGAAACATTATAACCAAACATATACATTCAATTTGTTGATTTACAGTATATAATAATAAGTATTTTAAATTTAAGTGTAATTAGAATTATTTTAAAAAACAGGCTTCTTCTAGCCAATTTAAACTTTTCTCACAAACCCTTTACATATTAAAAAGGTGGCCTGCCAGATCTAGTATACTTTAAAAAAAAAATTTTTTTTTAAGATTTTATTTATTTATTCATGAGAGACAGAGACAGAGAGAGAGGCAGAGACACAGGCAGCGGGAGAAGCAGGCTCCACACAGGGAGCCTGACGTGGGACTCGATCCCGGGTCCCCAGGATCACACCCTGGGCTGAAGGCAGCGCTAAACCACTGAGCCACCCGGGCTGCCTCATCTAGTATACTTTAGATCAGAGGTCAGCAAATTTTTTCTGTGAAGGGCCAGATAGTAAATATTTTAGGCTTTTTAGGACATATGGTTTCTGTCACCACTACTCAACTATTCCTTTTGAACCAAAGCAGTCACAGACAATATATGAACACTGTAGCTGTGTTCCAATAAAACTTTATTTATAGATACTGAAATATTAATTTCATATAGTTGATTTTATTTATTCATGAGAGACACAGAGAAAGCGAGCAAGAGAGAGAGAGAGAGAGAGAGGCAGAGACATAGGCAGAGGGAGAAGCAGGCTCCAGGTGGGGAGCTCGATGTGGGACTCGATCCCCCAACACAGGATCACGCCATGAGCGGAAGGCAGACACTCAACCACTGAGCCACCCAGGCTTCCCATAATTTCATAGAATTTTAATGTGTCAAGAAATATTATTCTTTTGCTCTTTTCAACCACTTAAAAATTTAAAAACCATTCTTACTTCCTGGGTGCACAAAAGCAGGTCATGGTTGGATTTGGCTCACAGCCATAGCTTGCCTTGTTTTAGACTCAGGTTTCTCAAACTTTGATGGTCATACATATCACCTGTGGATCTTATCAAAATGCAGATTCTGATCCAGTAGAGATAAGACACAAGATGCTACAATTCTAACAAACTCCCAAGTGATGCTATTTATAGACCAAGCTTTTGAGTAGCAAGGGTTTTGACTCTCAAGTGCAAGAGAGAAGGCAGAGTGTCCCGACCCAAAAAGCCAAACCTACAGGGAAATCTCCTTCTCATTGACAGGAGGACTGACTCTCCATTACCTTAGTACATCTTTTTATCTCGTAATTTTATTACTTGGGGCCAAAGGGTTGAGGTTTATTGCTATTGGTTATATTGAAATCAAAGTTCTCCTCTTGAATTTGATCAAAAATAGATAATTCCTGTTTTTCCCATTTCTACTAAAGAATCTACTATTTCTAAAACACCATCAAATTCATGGCATGAGAGCTTAAGACTTAAGGGAAAAAAGGAAATAATTTTTCTGACGCTCAATCACAGGATTAGGCCCCAAAACGTTAAATTTTAAATTCCTTTGAGAATAAGAGGAGTTGCAGCTGGTTGTGATGAATACAGAACATCCTGTATTGGGCAAAACAATGGAATAAATAAAAAATTATGAGGGAGTAACCTTAAACTTGAAACTGGCTTTGGTGTGGATTATCAAGAGTCAGGGACCCTCAGAAATCAATCTTGTACCTGATGGTAGCAGAATGATTCACAATCTACATAAGGTTCACAACATTTTGTATGTCTTGAATGAAGCAGAATACATGAAGATAATGTAATCATGTCAGAAGCTGTAATTCGATATTCTAACACAACAGAATGGCAGTTTCATAAGGTCAAGGATTTTATCTGTTATACTCTTAGCACCAGGCACATAATAGACAATAAGTATTTATGGAATAAATGAATGAATCCTTATTCTTTGGGGTATCATAACTGAACAACTATATTTTATCATAGGTGGAAATATGTAATACAAAATGCCAATTTATGAGTATATGGTATTAATTTCAGTATAATTTTATTATTTTTTATTATTTTATTTTTTTAAGATTTTATTAATTAATTCATGAGAGACACAGAGACAGAGGCAGAGACACGGGCAGAGGGAGGAGAAGCAGGCTCCATGCAGGAGCCCAATGTAGGACTCAGTCCCGGAACTCTGGGATCACATCCTGAGCCGAAGGCAGACACTCAACTGCTGAGCCACCCAGGCATCCCATTTCACTAATATTTTAAAGTAATAATGTATTTGTCGATTACAAAAATATGTGCAAATATTAAAGTAAGTCAATTACTGGAATATGTTGCTTTTAGTATTCACGAGTGACAGTAAAAATACACTTTGATTTTAAAAATGTATTTATCTAAGAGTACTCTTTGGTGGTAACTAACTAAAGTAGACCACTGAACAACATGGATTTGAACTGCACAGGTCCACCTATGTGCAGATTTTTTTTTTCAATAAATACAGTACTGTAAATGTATTTTCTCTTCTTTATGATTTTGTTAGTATCATTTTCTATAGCTTACTTTATTACAAGAACACAGCATGTAATATATAGAACACACAAAATATGTGTTTGTGTCACTGGTAAGGTTTTGGTCAACAAACCCTGACCAATGGTCAAGGCTATTATAGTAGGAGTAAGTTTTGGGGGAGACAGAAGTTGTAAATGGATTTTGACTATGTGGGGGTTTGGGGTATCTCTGCATTGTTCAAAGGTCACCTATAATCCAATGACCATACAGAATCTCAAGAGAATTTAAATAGGTCCCTTCTGCTTCTCTGAATATCTCAGATTTTGTGGCTATACCCATCTCAGGTGCCATTAATAAAGATTTTGGTATTTAACAACAAAGAGGGGCGCCCGGGTGACTCAGTCAATTAAGCATCCGACTCAGGATTTCAGCTCAGGTCATGATCTCAGAGTCTTGCAATTGAGCCCTGCATCGGGCTCTGAACTCGGTGCATGTGGCGTCTGCTTGAGATTCTGCTTGGGATGCCCTCTCTCCTCCCCCATTCACAGTCGCTCTCTTTCTCTCTCTAAAATAAATAAGATCTTTAAACAACAAAGAATCCCAGGTAATCAAAACCTTCGGAGAAATCTATTAATTTTCCCAGATCAGTAAAACTACCAGAATTTGACTTTCACCGATTCCATATTTATGACAATTGTGACGGATCTTTTAATCTGTCTTCGATCTCTTATGACATTTACTAAGTAAATCTACCATGTAAGCAAGGTAAAAGGGAATACTTTGAAATACAAAGAGAATGAACTGCTTTCAAACTTCAGAAGCACTCGCCTGTGGGTCTACCTGTCTGGACCCAAGTCCTTCACTGGTGCTCAGGGCTCTCAGCCATGTACACTATCAAGCATTCCTCATAAATGTGCTCAAGTGTCTTCCAGTTAAAAAAAAAAAAAAACCCAAACCAATAAACAAACCGTCTTTTCCCATCACCCTCCTTCAGTCCCTCTCTACCATGTCACAGATATCTGAGTCTCTCCTTGGGATGTCTGTCACCTGGTCCTGCAACATCAGCCACTCAGTTACGGAGGTCAGAAAACTAGGAGTCATCTTTGATTTCCTTTCATCTATCCAATGCATCACCGAACCCTGCTGACTTTATCTCCTATGTATCTTTCCAATGCACTCAGTTCTCTCTAGTCCACTCTGGTCTTAGCCAACAATCGTTTTTAGATATTGCAAAATCCTCCTACCCGTCTCTCTGCAGTTACTGGGATTCCACCCCACCCTCACTCCATTCTCCATACTGCAACCAGAGCAATATTTCCAAAGTACAAATGTGATATGACATGTGCCACTACAAAAACAAACACTGAAAAAAGAAAATAAAAAGCTTTCCATTGTTTCCAACTGGTGTTGGGACAAATACAAAGCTTCTAACTGGCACTTCTAACTGGTGGGAAGCTACTTCTCTGGCCTCATCTCTATGCTTTCACTCCAGCTGCATTTGTCCTGCTTCATCTCACTAGAGGAGAGGAAATCACGAATTGCATATTGTCATTCCCTCAGCCCACAATATTATTCCCTCCCTTCTTTTACCTAGTTAGCTCACATGCATACTTCAGATCTCACTTTATCAAGAAAACCTTCCCAGGCCCCCCTGACTAAATCAAATCTCTCAGTATATTTTCTTACAGCATACTGTTTCTCTCTTCCATAACACTAGCTAGAATTAAAATGTTAATGTTTATATACTTATTTGTTTCTCTTAGATGTGTATTTTTTTCCCACCATTGTAGCTCTAGGGCCTAGTACAGTTCCTGGCATGCAACAGACAATCAATATTTGTTGAATGAGTTAATATTATTGTTTACAAACTAGTATTGTTTTATTAAAGCAAGTCACCAATATACTGTATGTAACTCTTGATAAACCTAGCAGAGTTTATTATATAGACTTTCTATTATTATAAAGGGAATACATGAACACATTATCAAAAAGTCAAACAATGTAAAATATTTTAAAGAGTAAAAGATGAAATTTCCCCTTTATTGTCACTCCCAAGGTAACTAGTATTAATAATTTAACATGTATCTTACATATGTATGTCTCTGTATATGTAATATAAAACTACTGTACATTAAAACTGTTATTCCAAGGGTGCCTGAGTGGCTTAGTTAGTTAAGCGTCTGCCTTCGGCTCAGTTTATAATCCCGGGGTCCTGGGATCGAGCCCCATGTCGGGCTTCCTACTCAGTGCGGAATCTGCTTCTTTCTCCCTCTCCCTCTCCACCCCACTTGTGCTCTCTCTCATGAGTGCACTTGCTCACTTTCTCTCTCAAATAAATAAATAAAATATTTTTTTAAAAAAACCTGTTCTTTCATAATATTAATTTAGATTGGTTTTCCCAATTGGGTTTTAACCTGTCCAAATCACTGCAACTGTATTGTATGTAAAAAATACCTTGAAAAGAGGCTATCAGAAGACTAGCTCCATATTAATAAAGGCTAAACTCCAATCTTACCTGCCTCACCATTCTCTTCAGTTTTGGTGCTCATTAAACAGGCAATAAACTTGTTATCCACTTGCTGGAGAACCTGTCATACATTCAAATAAGCGGTACAACACTAAATAAAAATTAACAAAGCCTTATCTGCATATTAAGAGATAAAACTATACTTAGTTAAGAGTCATTGCATTATAACATTCATATCTAAGACTATGGTAAGGTGCTGATGAACCTGAAGGAGTCATTAGGAAGGATTGAAAAATGGGCAAGTAGAATGATCAGAACACAAAAAGGAAGGAGATTACAAGCTAAGGATTCTAAAAGGGACATGCTAAGAAAATCTAAGACTTTAGAGTAGACTTGAAATGTTCCCAACAGAATGACTCTTATTGAGTATGTAATGTGACCAGAGACTGCTACCAAATGGGGATGAAATAAATTTTGAAAATGTATGCAAGAGCAAGGAAAATAATTTCAGAAGAGGTAGTCCCTTAGAGCTGTAAGTTAAAAGTCACCAGGGGCTTTAACCTCGGTGGCTCTTCTCTGTCCGGGTACAGAAAGGTTCTCCTCATACTTTCCTACCCCACTCCCCTATATCTGAGCTTGCTTTGCTCTAGCACCACATCAAGGCCAGGTGAGGAGTTTACCGGTATCTGTCTAACCTCCTAATTTGTTTCCATACTAAAAATAAGGAGATGAAGATGGCCTGAGTGGCATAGGGAGAAGGCAAACTAGCAAAGCAGAGGAGACAAGGGGTCCCTTTTGTTAATAGAGCTCCTCAATCTGGAGTCTCCTAAACCATGTCATTTGTAGCCTCACACAATAGGCAGTCATTTACAACGGGGCATTTAAGGACAAGGTCTCCACAGTATTTTGTTGATTAATTAATTATTGTCAAAATATAAAGTCAATATATAATCTTTGAAACTGTGAGCCTCAAGCCATAATTCATCTCTCCAAACCTGCTCACATTACTAAAGACATTTTTTCTTTGTAATTAAAATTAGTCCTTTGCTTTTTCTCTGGATAATAAAAGTTCCAGTAAGATTTTAAAAAACACATGTGCCTTGACCACGGTGGTCTAGATCATTAAATAAATACAATTTCACAAGAGTTAGCCCAGTTTAGATCTTATCTATATTTTTACAAGATTTCAAAGTCAATTTTTTACCTGCATCGAATGAATCATTTCTTTGGTGAAACGATAAGGATACAAGACATTGTGAATTTTAACCACTAGACTTTTGGCCTGGCCACTGCTTACATCAACAGCAACCTAGAAAGATCCAGCATAAGCATCATTTAAATTTTAATTCTTTATATCTGCAGAACTGTTTGCCAAAGGTCTCAAAGTGCTTTAAAACATTCATTTTCACAGAACCTATTAGAGGTGTGTTGAATTCAAGAAACTTACAGAAATTCAAAAAACTGTGTGAATTACTAGTCTTAATAATTTTTGGTTACAAACAGAATTACTAACAAAACCAATATTGTTTCAGATTAACAATTTGTTTATGCCCTATGATCAACTCCTTAAACACATCTTAACTGAAAAATCTGTAATCAAATGTTCATTTATTCTACACCTTCATTACAACACACAAAGTACATTCTGTGATAACCCATTGAGGAGAGAATGTACACTCATGTCCAAGGATGGACTGTCCCTCCAGTAGAAAACTCACTACTTTATATAATGATTTAACACGTTTTTTTTTTTTTAATTATCACCTCCCCATAAATACTTTGCCAAGGCTGTAAGTCAGGGTTTTTAAGAGTGGTAAACACATTCACTATTCACACACTGATCACACATGTTTAATACAAAATGTGGGAGCTCCCAAAATGCGATGGATTCTGATTCCTTCTCTCTATATTAAACAGTATTTCCAAATAAACTATTTGGAAACATGCCCACTTTCCATTTGTAATTAAAAATTAGTATAGTCATTCATGCCCATACCTAACTTAAATGAAATACAAATTTTAAAATAACAAGCAAAGAAAAATTGCTACAGACCCACCTCTGGATAACGGGCAAATACTGGATTTTCCCATTCTGAGAACAAAGACTGAAGTGATTCTTTACCAACAGTGACATCCACAGTATCTAAGGCAAAAGGAGACAGGTAAAGTTGGTAAAGTTGGTATCAAGAGCATCAGAAAAAAAGATGAATGGCATCTTGTATTTGGTGTGGTGCAGCCTCAAGACCAAAGATCAGACATATTGTTCCAATATTCTACAAATGTTCAGTGTTTGCTGGATCTCTAAATTGTTTTGATCTGTTACTTTTTAAACTACTAGAGTTGATGACTGTATCTTCTGGCATTATAGCTTTTTCTCCAAACTATTTTCAAAAGATATTTCAGAATACAAGTCGAGAAGAAACTGGTTCAAATTAGTAGTCTCACTTCCTTTAGATTAAAATGTACCTTACCTATTTTTAGAAACAAAGAACAAACACTATGTAGTTTTTTTTGAAAATAAGAATTTTGCTTACATAAAACTACTACAATTGTAGTGCAATGCCAATCTTTAAGAGATATTTGTTCAATCACAAGACACCACAGACTGTGCATAATCACCCAGTATTGACTTCAAGTCTGGAAAAGTAATTTCTGATCTAAATGCATGCACTGAATTACTTAGTTCTGTTGTTAAATAGGACCGTGGGGGAATTCCTGGTTCCAGTAAGGCACAGCTGGCACTGATCAAGCTTAATAATACAACCCTACTTTAAAAAAATTTTTTTTTTTTTTTAGTTAGGTGATACAGTACATACTAGGTGTCTCAGCAATCTCTGTTATTTGCCCCTACCTCTGTTCTGTCTCATCATAGTCCTCTCTTCCCGAGCTCTTGGAAGGAAAGGAAGAATGAGGTCGCTTCTAAAAGGATGACACCTATACTGAGTTCCTAAATGTAAAAAAAGAAAAACCTACACATTTGAACTCAAAATATAAATTATTTAAAAAATCAAGTTACATAAAATATTTCTGAATAAACCAAATAAAAAAATAAGGCAGACTACTAAACACTAGATTGAGAGTCAGAGTTCTTTAATGAAGTTATACTAACTTAGGAACCTACTACATTAATGCTTAGTGCCATTATCCATCTACACCATACAGAATGAGCACCAAAAATAGATCACTGATTCTCAATGGTCACAACTTATATGTCTCTTATACCCAAAATATGTTTCTTTTTTTTTTTAAGATGTTATTTATTTATTCATGAGAGACACAGAGAGAGGCAGAGACACAGGCATAGGGAGAAGTAGGCTCCCTGAAGGGAGCCCGAAGTGGGACTCGATCCCGGGACTCCCGGATCACGCCCTGAGCCAAAGGCAGACACTCAACCACTGAGTCACACAGGCGTCCCAAAATATGTTTCTATTACAACATTTATCTCACCATATTATATTTAGATAGTTGTCTTCGCCAATAGATTGTAAACTCCTGAAAGCCAAGTGAGTGAATCTGCAACCTAGCACAGTATGAACAATCAATAAATGAATGAATACATGAATAAATGAATGAAAAGTCCTCAATTTAAACTCCAAAGTCCAGTAAGATCTGGTCCAAAAACTGCCCTCCTCTCTGAATGATGGTCTGATTTTTTTAGAAATAATGCCTGAATTTGACAGTTTTTGAATACCAGCAAAACATGAAACTATTATTTGAAAAAGATAAATCTGTTGGGCAAGAATTGGGAGAGATTCATTCAGAATGATAAAATTAAAGGGTAAGGTGAAATAAGGTAGGGTTACCATAATAGAAACAATAGAGTTAAAGGCATTTTAAAGAAAAAAAAAACTGCCAGAACTTGGAGATTTGACACTACTCCTTAAAATTACCTTTAAAGATCTTCTCTTGTCTACAATTTAATCTACCTTTTAACAATTCACCTTAGGTAACGTTTTTATGTATGGTTCAACAGTGGTGTCCCAATGTCTTACATACATCAGTCCTTTCCAGACAGGTAACATTCCATGTGAATGGAGGGTGCTTAGGAGCCATCTTTCCATGGACCTTGTTTCTATATCCAACATACTTTATTTTTCCTTATGAAACTGAGTTAACCTGACCCTTCAAAGTTCACTACAAAACTTGCTAATCCTGAAAGTTAAGTAGATCGAAGTGTTTTAAACATCTAGATTGATTTAATAGGAGCAGATGTTTATGTTGAGTGTGGCAGCTGAGATTCCCCCTTTGTTTTAGCAACAAACACCTCAGTTTAATGTCATCAAGTTCTTTTTTGTCACCATTTTAGAAGCAGTTGAATTTCAGAAAGATGAGGTGCCAGTGCCTTAGGCTTACCTCTGATAAACACTCAGTATAAATCAGGGCATTAAGTTACATAGATTGAAAAACACGTCTTTAAGAGCAACCTGAGAGTCTCAGGAGCAATACTGAAAGACCAGAGTTTTCTCCTATTTAATACTTTTTATGTTATTACAGTAATTATTTTTTCACAAGGAAAACACTGGAAGCCATTGAAAAATAAAAGTCTTATTTAACCTTAGATAAGTCTGAGGCTTCTGCTAGAGATCTTCATTCTAAGGAGGATTATGAATTAATTTGCAATTACATTCATACAATTTACATTCTTTTGCAAGATTCAAGATTTTTAATATGGATGTACATTTAATGTTTATCCTCCTGATGCAAAACCAAGATTATAGCCAGATGGAAATCAGCTTTACCATCTCCCAACACCTGGCTGTCAACACACTGCCAAAACAATGTCACTTTTAATGTTGACTGGACCTTCAAACTCAACAGTTCCAATGTAGGCTCTGATGTAGCCTTGTGGTATGATTTAAAAGCCACACTATCTTCCTGAATAACAGCTACTTATAGCATAAACACAGCAAATGGATTAACATATGTATTATAACAAACTCCATTTGAAAAGTATACTTTACCTACATTCCAAAAACTTTAAGGTCCTTTTTTCTAAAAACATAAAAAAAGTTCATACATATATAGTACTGTACCATAGATTATCTGGGAAACCTAGGATGATTACAGGATCATTCTGGCCCTTTACTTGGGAGCTGCAGAGAGCAACTTCCAGAAAAATATCACACTGGCTTTGCAGGTATCCTTAATGACAAATTTCTAGGAGTTGTATGTTTGGGAGAGAGAAGAAAAGGTAGGGTAGTGAAGCACAGTGGATTTCTCAACTATTAATAGTATCATTTTCATTACAATGGCCTCACTCTACTATCCCAACCACACACCCACAGATATATACACATACAATTCTATTCTATTCTGTCTTTCATTGTATTTCTAGATATAAATTGTATTGAACCCAGAGAATCTTCATATATCATAAAGTTTATAATTAAACTTCAAAATGTTCCATCAGCTGAGATAATCTCTTTGGGCAAGGATTGCCTCATGTTTTGGCCATTATTTCCACCTTTAAAAGCATTTCATGGGGCACCTGGTTGGCTCAGTGGTTGAGCATCTGCCTTTGGCTCAGGTTGTGATCCCGGGGTCCTGGGGTCAAGTCCCCCATTAGGTTCCCCGCAGGGACCCTGCTTCTCCCTCTGCTTATGGCTCTGCCTCTCTTTCTGTGTCTCTCATGAAATAAATAAATAAAATCTAAAAAAAAAAAAAAAAAAGCATTTCATGCTAGTGAATACTACATACTTACCATTCTCATGTAGGACATCCACAGCTAGAGTTGTCAGGTCTTTAGTACAAGTAGCCTGAACATCCTCAGTAGGAGCAGTGAATGTGCTAAGTCCAGTTATTTTGTTGATGTAAACCATTCTCCCTAGGGCTACATCAAAATGCTGCTGCCAATCCAAAGAACATGTACTTGACTCTTCATCTACAGAACAAGTTCTTGCTATAGATTCTTCACTCTGAAAACAAGTTCCATTCTGGTCAGCAGTGGAAACTTCTACATGACTCACTGACATTCTATTGGGAGAATCAGGACTTCCTATCTGTGGTTCTGAAGCTATAAGAACATCTGAATCTTTACTGACATCTTTAGAATGATCACAGGGTAACACCAAAGGAGTTTCTGGTATCACAGAATTCTCTGTTGTACTCTTGTTAGAGGATGTTTCACTATCTTTATTGAAGGAATTATCCTGTGTGACAGAGTCCAACACTGGAATGATGTCACTCTCTGTTTTCTCATACTTGTTTTTAGTTAACTCACAAGAATCTAGGGTTAACCCACTGCACAAGTCATGGTCTTTCCTACTGGAATCTGATTGTGGAAGTTCATCAAAATGACTCATCATTTCCACTGCTTGAGTCTCTCCTTCGGAACCTTTCATTCTGGATAATTTAGAGGCTAAAGATTTAGGAGACTGCTTGACATCCAAAGGTTTTCTGCTAAAATGAGATAATTCCTCTAGAGTTATAGGACTTTCTCTTAAGCAAGGCATCTGTTGTTCCAAACAATCTTCTTCATTGGAGAAAGGAAACTTCTTTGGGTAAAGCATGTGACTTACTGGTTGACAACTATTATTTGAGTCATGTTTCATCGTAGCGACTTTATAAATGTCTGAGTTGTCTAAGTGATTCTGGTCTTTCCATGGAATGCCAGGTTCAACTTGAGGACTGAGACTGGTAGAGATTTCAAAATTATTATTTTCTACCACTTCTATATTCAGAGGATTTTTAACCTTCCCATATTGCCTCTTAAACTTCTCTAACGATCCTAGTTGTGAACCTAAGCTTAGCTTTTTATGGGTTATGGGTTTAGAGGAACAAATCAATTTATCTATTTTCTTACTACCATTTGAAATATGTGTACACCAAGGGGAAGAGGATGTGTCAGGTAATAAGCAATCTATTTGTGAGTTTTTACTACTTTCCTGAGAAATAGAAACATTTTTATAAGTTGCTATAGGTTTGTTCTCTACCCCATACCTTATATTTGTTCTGCATAATTTTTTGTTAGACAGTTGAGCAAATTTCTTATTTAAAGTGCTGGTTCTATCTTTGATTTCTGGAGTCTGAAGTGAATGGCACACTCTATTTAGAAACGTTTCTCTGGCACTCATGGGACCAGGTTGAATACAATTTTTAAGTAAATGTTCTCTTTCAGTTGATTTAGTTTGCTCATTTTGTACCACATGAGTTATAAAGCCAGTGGAACATAATTTAACTTGTCCATAACTAAAAACGTTTGTTCTTCCACAATTACTAGGCTGTTTTTTTTTCTCTTCCTCTCTCTGAGCACCATGTAGTCTCAATAGTGTTGCTGCAAAAGGCAGAGATTGGCATCCCATTTCGGTAGCATCTTTAAATCTCTCTAGTTGATTCTGAATTCCATTATTTTTCAGGATACTGGCAGCCATGCCATTAAAAATAGTATTTGTATTTTGTATTTCTAGATCATCTCCACTCTTCTCAAAGCAGTATGATGTCTGAAAAGGTCTTGCAAACATTTCTGAATGGATTCTACTGAGATTTTCTGAAGAGTTAAGTTCTAAGCAAAGTTTTTTATGTTTTTCATTTTCTCCTGATTCTGATACTTCAGCTGTCTGTTGTTCCAAGATCCCTGATTCTGAGCAAGAGCTATCTTTGGTTTGTAAAGATGACTCCATCACTTTACTATGGCTTGGGTCAACTGATTCATAATTATACAAAAATGAATCATTTGTCTTTTTTCTGATACCTTCCAAATCTCTAGAATTCTCGGTGTTTCTTCTGTTTTCTATAGTAGCTCTTCTTTTCACAGCTTTTGATTGAATATTAAACATTTCATAGGAATCCGAAATACTATTACATGCTTCTTGGAAATTGACCTGGTCACCTTTCTCATCAGAGGGCACATGCTTCTGAAGAGTAGCACTAAATAAACTAAAATCATTATCTTCACTAAATTCTTTAATGTCCTCACCTGATAATTCCATAAATAATTTTTCTTTCTTTAAAAACATTTTCACTGCTTCCTGAATGCAAACCAAAACAGTATCCCAGTCTTGAAATTCAATCAGCGTTTTTGCTGGCTCCATGCACACATCATATTCACAGAATTGGCACTGCATATTGATTACATATATCCCATGGAGTTCTGGATTAGCCCGATGCCTAGGACTTGAATTCACTTGTCTACTGGATGAGCCATTCTTTGGTTTGCATATAATACTTTCTCTCCTCAATAAAAAATCAATGAATTTATGCAGCTTTGTCCTTAAAACTAGTCTTTTGTTCACAAACAAAAACTGCATGTTCTTGTTGTAATGTGCCTCAGAGCTGATATAGCCACTAAGCTCAAATTCCTTATATTTAAATTTTATTTCTCTTAATTTTTGGGATTTACCCAGTCCATAAATTTGACAAAATCGGGAACATACGTCTTTGGTTTTAGGGACCTGAAGAACCATGGAACCAGAAACATCATTTCTCAAAGAGAAAGAAATGGATGGGTGCATGAGTGAGAGAGCTTCTATCCTCTGCCTAACCTTCTCAAACTCCAGTCTAGGGTCCATGCATTTCCTTCTTACAGGTAACTGATAAAATAGGTTATATACTGTTACTGTTGTCCCAGCACTTGGTCTAGTCAAGTCAGCTTCACAAGCTTTCAGGGCTTTTCCATTCTGAAACAGTTTCACAAAAGTTTTCATTGTCCTGTTTTTCTTGGATGAAATTTCCACAGCGCTGGCCATGTCAGCTATACTTGCCAAGGCCTCCCCTCGGAAACCATAAAACCTGGGATTCTCCAAGTCCTGTATAGAGTTGCATTTACTAGTGAAATAACGATTTCCCACCTTGTCTATATCATCACTCCCCATCCCGAATCCATTGTCTATCACTTGAACTTGGAAGGTTTCCATGTTCACCCTGACGGCCACACATTTTGCTTCAGCATCAATACTGTTGAGGACAAGCTCCTCAACACACTGGCCTAAGGAGCATATTGCCAAACCGGAGCGCAATCTGGCCTGTACTTCAACTGACAAGCACTTGATCATGGCAAGGTAGAAAGCTGGTAAGAACGCCAGGCACTGGTTTCCTTCTTTCACTGGAAATAATTGCCTATGGGAAAAAACAAAACAAAACACACACACACAATCAAAGCCTCAGAGTCACACAGCATTATCCATCTCTCTCAAGCATTACAGAGAAATACCATTTGAGGTAAAGTAAATCTCTTATTAAACCACGTTGTAAAAAACAAAACAACACAAATTACTGCTTTGATCTCTAGGCAGATCACACAGCTCATGTTTGGTGCGATGGATTTAATATCCAAAGCGGCATTCACAATTTCGTAATTTTCACTGCTTCTTTCTAAATCCCACATGCCCTAAAGTGAAATCATAATCACACTTGAAGCTGACCCGTAAGACAGTGTTCAAAATTCTAATCACTTCACCAAAAACAGATGTTCAAATTAAATTCAGCTAGAAATTCACACACACACACACACACACACACACAACCCAAGCTAGTTTCATAATATTTATACATTACACAATAATAACCATGACTTTTAGTAAAAACTCATAATGAAGGGTTAAAAGACGGAGGAAACGTAAAAACTCAAACTGTTGTCTCAAGAAGAGATGGGCATTAAGAGGTTATCATTCATCACTAATTGGTTAAATGTTGCCTCAGAGGAAAGAGACTGGGAATGGGAATGGGTAGGGCAGGAACTTCCTTTTCACGATCAACCTTTCTGTAGCATTTGATTTTTGAATCTTGTTCACACTTTACTCTGAGAAACAGTTTTCGGAAGCTGACAGCATTTTGGTTATTTGACAGATGGCTACACACTACCTTAACAACAAGAGAGATGTCCTGGGGTTGTCTGAACGTGATCCTACGTTTTCCTGTCGCGTATAAATTAAGGTTGGAGTGCCATTCAAGGTCTCCTTCCTTCTTCATAGGTGAGAGGGCAGCGTGACTGGACCTCTCGCAGGGGGGAGGAGGAGTTCTCCAAAGCCAGGAACACCAGAGCTAAATCGCAGATTTGATGTTTTTTCCTGTTTTGTTTTGTTTTGTTTTTTGTTTTTTAAGATAAGTAACTTTGCAGCCGGCAGCAAATGACCCGGGGAACGTCTAATGGGTATGCTGTTACCCAACCAACCTAACGATTTCTTGAGGACATCGCAGTCTTCCGTGGGCCACGGTCAAAGGGGACGATCTGGTGCAGGTCCCCAGGGGCGGGGACTCCCGGGGGCAGGCCCGCCGCTGCAGGCCCCCAGGCTCCCGCTCCACCCCGACCCCTCCCCCAACTCGCAGGCCGAGCCCGGCCGCCTCCTGCGCAGCGGGGTCCCAAGCACGCCCGCGGAGGTCGTCACGGCCTCTCCGCCGTGACAAGGCTCCCGGGACCGTCCTCTGCACGCGTGCCTTCCCCCGAGTCCCCTTGAAGAGCGCCTCACCAACTCCTGGCCACCAACCGCCTCGGACGCCGGGCGCGCGCACGTCGGCTCGCGAGGCTCATGCACGCGCCACGAGCCTGCGCCGCGGAGGCGACTCGCTAGGAACGAGCGTTCGTCGGCGACACGCAAATGCGCATGCGCACCGGCTGTTCTCTGATTGGGAGGCTAGGTGGGGGGTCTCTAACCGCTGGCACCCCGAATTCTCCATCCTTATACCTCGTTAGCATGATGTGAAAAGCTGTTCCCAGCAGTTTTCACTTTAGCTTTTCTCGTTTTCCTTTCCTCTTTCTTCCTTCGCGCGTACTGCCTACCATTTAATTCAATTTGCGTTTCGTAGGTCTTTCACTAGAAGGTAAACTATTTGAAGGTGGGGATTTTATCTATTTTGTTTACAGTGCCTGTCCTGTTAAGGTACTCAATGGGTAAATAAACCCACAGCCTCCCATCTTCTGTAGTTACAGCATTTCAGAGGTGGAAGAGACTGAGAAACTAGCTCAACCCTCTTAATTTACAGGCAAGGACACCAAGACTCCTTTCATTGACTTTTATTGATGTTCCTAATGCCCCCGCAGCTCCTTTCCTAACTGATGAGAACTGTAAGAACCCTGTGAGAATAGGTGTTTGGGAAATTATTAACCAATCCTGTTTTTGCTGTCTCATTTTCATTGAAACCTATCATTTTCAAAAATTGTAATTTATGACAAACTTAAGTCCAGTGAGCATTTGCTATATACCTGTTTAATGGCTGACCAAGCCAAATTGGGAAACGTGAGGGGCTGATGAAGCAAAATCCTGATTATTGCTTGTAGGGCTGCTGTAACAAAATACCAGACTGGCTTAAACAATAGAAATTTATTTTGTCACAGTTTTGGAGGCTATAAATCTGAGGTCAAGATGTTGACAAGTTGATTTCTTCTGAGGCTTCTCTTCTTGGCTTGTAGATGGCTGTCTTCTGTGTCTTCACATGTTCTTTCCTCTATGCAGGTACATGCCTGTGTCCAATTTCCTCTTTTTTTTAAGGACACTGGGGCACATTGGATTGAGGCCTACTCTAATGACCTCATTTAACCTTAATTACCTCTCCAAAGGTGCTATCTCCAGATAGTCACATTCTGAGGTACTGTTAAGACTTAAACACATGAATTTGGGGGTAAGCAGGGTATGTGTGATACAATTTAGTCCGTAGCATTGCTTTATATGAAATCCTTGCCCAGAGGAAAGGAATGACAGCAGATACTCCAGAAAAGTAAAAGTAATATGTCTAAGATGTCATTTGAACAACTAACAAATTGAAATTGTGGTATTTGTTGTTATTAGGTATGGAATTTCCTGAAGAAAACTGCATGGAAACCATTTTAAAAAGTGATTCAGAGTTAACTGCTTTTTCTTTCAGCTCTCTTTAAATTACATTAAAATTCTCTTCCCACAGATGTTTACTGAGTAAATACCTCTTATATTGCTCAAAATGAAGTTCATCAAAAATAAAGACAGGACCCTATGCAGAAGGTTCTAGCGTAGCTTTATTTATTTAGAACTGTGTAGAGTTGTCATCTTTCTATATCATACATATATTATACAGTAATATTCAAATACCTATACTAACATAACTTAATTTACTGATCCATTCTAATACTGAACACAGACTAATTCTATAATAACAATAAAAACAAAGCCAGCGAGTTTATTTTAGAAAATTTAAATTCAGGCCATTATTTCACAATTTGGAAATCTGAGTAATCCAACTTTAAGATGACTTTCTCATTCCTGAAGTTTGCTCTGTCGATGTGTGATTTGGGACTTCCTTTTGTCTCAAGCCATTCCTGCATAAGACGTACTTTGGAGACAGGACCTTGCAATTGTCCTTGCACTGTGCCCTGGTCAGTGTTCTGGACCCAGCCAAACAATCCCAGCTTTTTACCCTCAGCCTAAGGGAAAGAAAAATACAAGAGAGAGTAAAATCCAGTGAGATTGGACAAAACAGTGAGACTACAATCTGTTGCCAGAATCTTGGCCTAGAATCAAGCCACTGAAACTAATTTGATGTTGTCCAGAACAGTCAAAACAGAACTACAGCAAGGAGAATCTCATTGACCTTAACATGAAGTGTTGGCCATTTGACTCCACTTCCTTCTTCTACCCTATAAAACCTAGGCACTAGAAATTTTCACTATATAGTCAATTTGGTTAAGTACTAAAGACTTAAGTACTAACGCAAATCAGATGCTTTCAAAACCATTCCCTAAGGCTAATTGTTGTTAGGATACTGGGCTGTATCTTGCTCATTTTTCCTTCTCTTAATCAAGAATCTAGTGGGTATATTAAATAGAAAAAGCATGAAGTTATCTGATCCTTCTCTTTGTCTTCAGCCAAGACCACACCTAAACAAATCCAGATGAATGAGTGTTCATTGTATCTTTAGAGATCATTATTTCCTGGGCAACACATTCATTTGTTCTCACTTTAGAAAAATTGTCTAATCCAAGGTATTTATGTTATATCCAAAGTCCACTTTCTGTCCTCCTCCTAGAGAAGGAAAAAGCATGTAGTGATTAGTCTCTGAACATCAAAGTTTCATGAGACTACATAACTATTAGGTTTTCACTTGACTTTCTTCTCTTCTGTCTAAATAATCACACCTTTAAAGTAGAATAAGTCTATCAAGACCATCTAATCATTGTAGTTGCTTTTCTCTTAGTCTTTCCAACATTTTTTCCTCTAAGTCATGAAACTGTGGAATGACTGAAAAACTGGGAGAGGTAGCAATGTTTAGAGATAATTTTTTTTTTGGTAAAACTTGCAAGCAGAAATATTAGAAAAGTTATCATTAAAGTAACTTATCTAAATGGAAAGAATCGGATTACAAAAGAAAATGGGAGTTACCATGACTGCATGCCCAAATGCCAGAGGAGTGACCTAGCAAATATGGGAAATTGCTGCAGTTGGCCAAAGAAAATGTTATGCACAGCAAAACCATGTTTGATGAGAAACTAAAGTATCTATCAAATCAGTTATGTTCAAAGCAAAGACATGTTTGTATAATGAACAAAAAGAGACTGCAGTCAAATAACAATTTAAGGGATACAGGGGAAATTAAGGAAGGAAAAAAAATAGAAGATACCTACAGCACATATTAAGTGCCAAAGATGGGGGTCATAAAAAAAGGATGCAGAGAATAGATTTTAAGGAAGACTACATCCAATTGACTTTGTGTAAGAATTGCACTCTTCTGCTTCAAATTAACCTAGGAGAACTGGCTATCCCCAGCTCTTTCAAGTTAACTCACATGGTAACTAGCTATAATAACGATTATATTGAATTTTGAGCAGTAGTTTATAAAGTCAAATAGATATACTTTTTAAAGATTTTGTTTATTTGATAGAGAGAGAGAGAAAGAGAGAGAGAAAGCATGAGCAGGGGGAAGAGCAGAGGGAAAGGGAGAAGCGGGCTCCCCACTGAGTGGGGAGCCAAGGACATGGGGCTCAATCCCATGACCCTGAGCTGAAGGCAGACACTTAACTAACTGCCCCTCCCAGGTGCCCCTCAAGTAAATCTTTAAATTGCAATGTGATTTATCTGAACTCTTAAGAGTGAAAAAAATACCCCCAGATGTGACTGGTATTGAGGATGGGAATTTCCGGTAGATTGTTTTGTATTTTGTTTTTGTTTTTTTCTTAAAGATTGTATTTATTTATTCATGAGAGACACACACAGAGAGAGAGGCAGAGATACAGGCAGCCGGAATAGCAGGCTCCATGCATGGAGCCCGACGTGGGACTCGATCCCGGGACTCCAAGATCACACTCCAGGCCAAAGGCAGGCGCTAAACCACTGAACCACCCAGGAATCCCCCTCCGGTAGGTTTTAATTGTGCATTTGATTCTGTTCTTTTTTTTTTTTTTTTTTTTTTAAGATTTTATTTACTTGGGATCCCTGGGCGGCTCAGTGGTTTAGTACCTGCCTTTGGCCCAGGGCGTGATCCTGGAATCCCAGGATCGGGTCCCACATCGGGCTTCCTGCATGGAACCTGTTTCTCCCTCTGCCTATGTCTCTGCCTCTCTCTCTCTCTGTCTCTCATGAATAAATAAATAAAATCTTTCGGGGCCAGGAACAAAAAAATAGTTAAAACGAAAAACTAGATTTTATTTATTTATTCATGAGAGACAGACAGAGAGAGAGAGAGAGAGGCAGAGGGAGAAGCAGGCTCCATGCAGGGAAGCCCGACGTGGGACTCGATCCAGGGTCTCCAGAATCACACTCCGGGCTGAAGGCTGCGCTAAACCGCTGGACCACCGGGGCTGCCCTGATTCTGTTCTTATTTTGAAATGATAGTATGTTGCTGAGTCGTGTTCCATTTTGAATATCTAAATAAGCAAGTAGTGTTTGTTCCTAAGAAAAATCCAAAAAGGCTAATTCTTCCTCATAATCATATTCTGGAAACATTATTTTAAGGAACATAATCACCAATTCCAGTTTCAATCTAAAAAGAAAGTCCCTTCAGATCAATAACCTAGACTTCCAACTTAGGAAGCTAGAAAAAGAAGATCAAGCCAAATTCCAAACAAGCAGAAAGATAAAAATAATAAAGATTAGACTAGGAGTTAATAAAATAAAGCATAGAAAAAAAGAGAAAAATCAATGAAACCATAAGTTGGTTCTTTAAAAAAGATCAACCAAATTGCCAAGTTTTTAGCTAGACTGATAAAAAAAGAGAGAGAAGGCTCAAATTACTAAAATAAGTAATTAAAGAGGGGACAGTACCACTAACCTTACAAAAATGAAAAGGATTATAAGGGAACACCATAAACAATTGTGTACCAACAAATTAGATAACTTAGATGAAAAAGGAAGATTCCTAAAAAGACTCAAACTACTAAAACTGACTCAAAAAGAAATAGGAAATCTGAATAGACCTATAACAAGTAAAGAGATTGAATTAGTAATTTAAAACTTCCCACAAAGAAAAGCCCAGAACTAGATGGCTTCACAGGTATACCACATGTTTAAAGAAGACTCTTTCACCAATCCTTCAGAAACTCTTCCAAAAAACAGAAGAAAATTCCCAAATCATTCCGTTAAGCCAGTATTGCCCTCATATCAAACTTAGGCAAAGACATCACAAGAAAAGAAAACTATAAACTAATATCACTTATGAATATAGACACAAAACTCTCCCACAAAATATGAGCAAATCAAATCCAGCAACATATAAAAGGGATGTCACACCATGATTCATCCCAGGAATGAATGGTCAGTTAAACAGAAAAATCAATACACCATAGTTTAAAAATCACATTTTTTAAAAAAGATTTTATTTATTTATTTGACAGAGCAAGCGAGCACAAGCAGGGGAAATGAGTGGCAGAAGGCAAGGGAGAAGCAGGCTCCCAGAGAACCTGATGTGGGGCTCAATCCCAGGACCCTGAGACCATGATCTGAGCAGAAGGCAGACACTTAATGGACTGAGCCATCCAGGTGCCCCTAAAATTCATATTACTTAAAACACAATATTAATAAATAAAATAAAATACCATATTAATAAATGAAACAAAACAGATGATCAACTCATTAGATGGAAAAAAATTGACAAAATCCAACACTCAAACTAGGAATAAAAAGGAACATACTCACCCTGATATAGAAAGCATCTGTGAAAAACCCACAGCTCACATCATACCTAATGGTGAAAGACTGAACAGTTTCTCCCTATGATCAGGAGGAACAAGACAAGTGGCTCTTGCCACATTTATTCAATATTATATGGGAGGTTCTAGCCAGGTCAGGGAAAAAGAAATAAATGGCATTCGGAGAACACACTTTGCATGACCTCAATCTTTTAAAATTCATTAATACTTTAAAAATGAAAACAACAAAAAAACACAATAAGATACCATTTCATACTCACTAGAATGGCCCTAATAAAAAAGACAATAACAGTTGTTGACAAGAATCTAGAGAAATTGAAATTCTCACACATTTTTAGAGAGGATATACATGGTACAGCTGCTCTGGAAAATAGTTTGGCAGTTCTGTAAAAAGTCATACATAGACTTACTAGGTGACCCAGCAATCTACTCTTAGGTATATATACCCAAGGGAATTGAAAATGTTACATAAAAACAAATATATAAAGGTTCAAAGCATCATTATGCTGTGAATAATTAGATATTATATATCTAATTTATAAATTAAATTTTATCATTAGTAGGTCTGTATAGGAAAAAACATAGTATATATAGGGTTTGGTACTAACCACGGTTTCAGGTAATCACTGGGGGTCTTGGAATGTATCACCTGCAGATAAGGGGGGCTAGTATACTGATACATGCTATGATATGGATAAACCTCGAAAACATTATGTTAAATACGGCAAACACAAAAGACCACATATTGCATAATCCCATTTATATTAAATGTCCAGAATAGGCAAGTCCATAGAGACAGAGATGAAGTTAATGATTGCCAGGGGCTGCAGAGGAATGGGATTTCTTTTTGGGATAATGAAACATTCTGGAATTTTTTTTTTAATTTATTTATTTATGATAGTCACAGAGAGAGAGAGAGAGAGGCAGAGACACAGGCAGAGGGAGAAGCAGGCTCCATGCACCAGGAGCCCGATATGGGACTCGATCCCGGGTCTCCAGGATCGCGCCCTGAGCCAAAGGCAGGCGCCAAACCGCTGCGCCACCCAGGGATCCCACATTCTGGAATTAATGCACAACTTTGTGACTACACTAAAAACCACTAAATCATACACTTTTATTTAAAAGGGTGAATTTTCCAATCAAGAAATGGGCAGAAGCCATGAACAGACATTTCTCCAAAGAAGACATACAAATGGCCAACAGACACATGAAAAAAATGCTCAACATCACTTGGTATCCGGGAAATACATATCAAAACCACAATGAGATACCACCTCACACCAGTCAGAATGGCATGAAATGACAGATGTTAGCGAGGATGTGGAGAAAGGGGAACCCTCTTTCACTTTTGGTGAAAATGCAAGTTGGTGCAGCCACTCTGGAAAACAGTATGGAGGTTCCTCAAAGGGTTGAATAAATAGAGCTACCCTATGACCTAGCAATTGCACTACTGGATATTTACCCCAAAGATACAAAGGTAGTGATACGAAGGGGCACCTGCACCCCAATGTTTATAGCAGCAATGTCCACAATAGCCAAACTATGGGAAGAGCCCAGATGCCCATCAACAGATGAATGGATAAAGAAGATGTGGTATAGGGATACCTGGATGGCTCAACCATTAAGCGTTTGCCTTTGGCTCAGGGTGTGATCCCAGGATCTGGGATCGAGTCTCGCATAGGGCTCCCTGTGAGGAGCCTGCCTCTCCCTCATGAATAAATAAATAAATTAAAAAAAAAAAAGATGGTGTGATATAAATATACCACGGACTACTATTCAGCCATCAAGGAAAAATGAAATCTTGCCATTTGCAATGATGTTGATGGAGCTAGAGGATATTATGCTAAGTGAAATAAGTTAATAAGAGAAAGACAATTATCATATGATCTCACTCATATGTGGAATTAAAAAAAAACAAAACAGAGGATCATGGGGCAAGAGAGGAAAAAATAAAACAAGACAAAATCAGAGATGAAGACAAACCATAAGAGACTCTTAATCATAGGAAACAAATTGAGGGTTGCTGAGGGGAGGGGGAATGGGGGTATGGGGTGACTGGGCACCATTAAGGAGGACACGTGACATAATGAGCACTGGGTGTTATATAAGACTGGGTATTATATAAGACTGATGAACCACTGATCTCTATCCCTGAAACCAATAATACATTATATGTTAATTGAATTTAAACAAAAATTTTAAAAAGTGTTAATGATACAGAAAAAAGGGGTGAATTTTATGGGATGTCAATTATATTTCAACTTTTTAAAAAGTCCCTTTGAGTATTCTCATCATTCATTCTAGGAATGAGTGATTGATGATATTGAATTAAGAGGCCAGATATCAACATACAAAGAGACTGTCATGAAAGAAAACAACTGTTGAAATGAACACATGGTTAAATGACTGTAAGTAATAAGGAATAAGCTCCAAGTCTAATGAAAAAGAAAAAGAGATGGTATTTTCCTTGCAGTTTTCCAAATCAATATTTGTTGCCTGCATTCTTTTATTGTCTCTCTGACCTGGGGGGTGTGGAGACAGTAGAGAAAGATGGGCTATCTTACTGTCTTGTCCTTTTCCCTCAAAACCTTTTTTTCCCTCAAAAACTTCAATTAATCTTTGAAGCTGTCATCCCCATTTACTAATTTACCCTGCATAATTGGTACCAAAGCTAACTGCAACATAACTTTTGCTATGACTTTTCAAGAATTCTTTCTTTTTAAAAATATTTATTTATTTGAGAATGAAAGAGATAGTAAGAGACAGCATGAGCAGGAAGGAGAGGGAGAAGCAGGCACCCCACTGAGCAGGAAGCCTGACGTAGGGCTCAATCCCAGGACCCTGGGATCATGACCCAAGCCAAAGGCAGATGCTTAACTGACTGAGCCACCCAGGTGCCCCCAGCAATTCTCTTTCAACAAGCACTTCATATATGCTTATGAAACAGGAGGAAATGATTTGCAAGTGATTGGAAAAAAGAGGTAATGACATGTAATATTCATATTTCAAAGATTGCAGGGTTGAATTTTATGTGCCACAGTACCAGGAACGGGACACTTGGAAAGCTCTGCAGTCTTGACTCATTATCTTTGGGGTTGGCCATACATGAAGAAGGCAAAAGCCAGATATCCCTTTGACAGAGACAGAGGGGATATTGAGATTGCAATTATGTGCGCATGTTGTGACATGAACATGTGTGTTCATCCGCACAATTACTCCACAACATTCTACTAGGAACACTAGACCCACGTCCAGTGTCACCATTACCTACCCTGGAATAGATAGAGTATTTTCATTAGAAAAGCTTTAGCCCGGAAAGGTAACTCTTCTTTCAGAGCCATAATAAGCAGAAAGAAATCGAGTGGGGGAATGGGCAAGGTTGACGAAGTGAAAGAGGTCTGAAGAAAATCCAGCAGCTTCCTACAGAGGAAGAAATTACATATATTTCATAAACATCATGAGTTCATCTAAACGCCCCCTGATCCAGGCGCCTGAGTGGCTCGGTCAGTTAAGTGTCTGCCTTCGGCTCAGGTCATGGTCCCCAGGACCTGGGATCGAGTCCTGCATTGGGCTCCCCGTTCAGTGGGGAGCCTGCTTCTCCCTCTCCCTCTGCCTCTTTTCCTCCCTCGTGCTCTCTCTTTCAAGTAAATAAAATCTTTAAATGCCATCTGATCAATGTTGTCTTTCCTACAAAAATCGTAATCTGGTTTGATAAGACCACAACAGGGAGAACTGGGGATGCCCTCAATTCCCCTTGGGAAGAGAGAAGCTCATTAATGTGTGTCTGGTACTCTGGTACCCCCATCAGAAACGAACGATGACAACAGCACGTGATTCTGCCATTTACATTGTCTTTCGTCCACTCCAAAGCCTTTTCATTCCCACTGCTCTACAAACCACCATGCAGCTACTAGATAGCCAGTTCCCCCCAATGCACATTTGTCAGGAACACTGTATCTTGTTCCCATGCAGGTAACGTAGGTATGTCCCCAAAGCCTGTAGGACACATACCTGAGTGTACTTGCGGAAAAACACCCCTTGGACCTTCCCAAAAATTTCATAATCCACTGATATCAGGGTGTCCCCTTCTGCCATGTTCATGCCCACACCTGTCAGAGACCAGAAAAGCAGAAAAGCAAAGGACTCGTTATCCTATTCCAGGACCTCAAATCCCAAGGAAGAAAGGGTCAGACCCACACTTCTCCATCTGTAACCACTGCGACCTTTCCCTGACATTGTGGTCCTCGAACTTCAGAGCGCGTAAGCGGATACGTGCCAGCACGGGCGTGCTAAGTAACAGGAAGACACCTGGGCTGAGAAGTGAGAAGCTTGGGGTCGCAAGTGCCCAAGAGTCCCCTTTGGGGCAGTTACCTGCTTATTCATTTGCCTCCCTATACCTATCCCCGTCCGGCTCCCTCTCCATCCCTTTCTCTTCCCACGGACCCAGCTTCCATTGGCCACCAGAACCCCCTTCTACTAACATTTTAGGGGTATCGAATTATGGACGCGCTACGGGTCCCCTTCCTAGGCTCACCCTCCTCGTCCTCCTCTCGGGCGTTCAGGACAGCACGGCCGACCAGCACGCCAACGGTTCCCACTGCAGGGTAGCCTCGGCGCCCGGAAGCCTAGAGAGCGGCCCCTCCTTCGCTGTCTCTCATGCCCATCATCTCCGCCGACCAATCAGAAGTGGAAAAGCTCAGCCAGAGCCCGCCCAGGGGGTGGGGTTTCCAAATACGGTTGTCTGGGAGCACTGGTAAGCCTAAGGTTGGGGATCTGTCCAGAGTCGAGGCGCTGATTCCACAGGCCCAGGCCTCACCTCACCTCGGTCACTAAGCGCAACCCTTTTCTCTTTTTCTGGAAAAAGGCGTAGATGAAGAAGCACCTGAAATAAATTCAACCACTCAACAACTATTTACTGAAAGGCTTCTGTGTGCCAGGCACACTTTTAGGTGGTTGACCTACATTAGTGGACAAAAAGGATCACTGGCCTGGATAAACTTAAAATCTGGGGATGGGGGGAATCCCTGGGTGGCTCAGCGGTTTAGCGCCTGCCTTTGGCCCAGGGCACGATCCTGGAGACCCGGAATCGAGTCCCATGTCAGGTTCCCGGTGTGGAGCCTGCTTCTCCCTATGCCTGTGTCTCTGCCTCTCTCTCTCATTCTGTGTGACTATCATAAAAAAAAAAAAAAAAAAATATATATATATATATATATGATGGGAGATAGACAATAAACATTGAATACACAAACACATAAATTGAATAGGACACATACAGGCATACCTGGTCTCACTGCACTTCACAAATATGTTTTTTACAATTGAAGGTTTGTGGCAACCCTGCATTGGTGAAGTCCAACAGTACCATTTTTTCCAACAGCTTTGCTCACTTTGTGCCTCTGAGTTGCACTTTTTTTTTTTAAGATTGTATTTACTTATTCATGAGAGAGACAGAGAGAGAGGCGGAGACATAGGTAGAGAAAGAAGCCTCCCTGCCCAGAGCCTGATGTGGAATTTGATCCCAGGACCCCGGAATCATGACCTGAGCCGAAGGCAGATGCTCAACTGCTGAGCCACCCAGACATCCCTCTGAGTCACACTTTGGTAATTCTCACAATATTTCAAACTTTTTTTCTTTTCTAAAATATTTTGAGAGAGAGCATGAACAGGGAGGAGGGGATGTGAGGCTCAATCCCAGGACCCTGGGACCATGACCTGAGCCAAAGGCAGATGCTTAACCGCGTAAGCCACACAGGTGCCCCAAACTTTTTCATCCTTATTATATTTTTATAATATATTATATATATTTCACCATTATTATATATAAAAAGGTATGTACATTTTTAAAGACATAATGCAAATGCATACTTAACAGACTACAGTAGAGTGCACTGGGAAACCAGCATATTTAAGTTATATTTCTATTTGACTCACTTTATTGCAGTGATTGGAATAGAGCCCACAATGTCTCTGAAGTATGCCTGTACCTTTCTGCCCTTTTTCTTTCACTTCTCCTCAATTTTGGGGTCATGCCCCAGTCTGGAATTGGTAGCAAGGGAGGTAAGTGAATGGGAGGTCCCAGAGGACATTATTCCTCCTTTTGTGCTTATGGAAGCTACCCACCAGATTCTACCTTACTAAGAAAATTCCAAATAATGCTTACCTAAATCGATTGATCACAAGCACAAGCAAAATAACCCATGGCTCCAGAATCACAATTGAATCAATCAGGGACACCTGGTGGCTCAATAGTTGAGCGTCTGCCTTGGGCTCAGGGCATGATCCCAGGGTCTGGTATAGGGATCGAGTCCCGCATCAGGGTCCCCATAGGGAGCCTGCTTCTCCCTCTGCCTCTGTGTGTCTCTCTCATGAATAAATAAATAGAATCTTAAAAAAAAAAATTGAATCAATCAGTCTAAGCCAAATGACCAAAATCCATGAATTTCTTTTGAGAAAAGAGAATTGTTGACAGAGTTGTGGCTGATGATTGTTAAAAGTACAGTCATCTGGGATCCCTGGGTGGCGCAGAGGTTTGGCGCCTGCCTTTGGCCCAGGGCGCGATACTGGAGACCCGGGATCGAATCCCACATCGGGTTCCCGGTGCATGGAGCCTGCTTCTCCCTCTGCCTATGTCTCTGCCTCTCTCTCTCTCTCTCTCTCTCTCTCTCTCTGTGACTATCATAAATAAATAAAAATTTAAAAAAAAAGTAATCATCTTGCAAGCATTTGAATCCAGCTACTCTGATGATTAAGAATATATGAAGGAAAACTGTGGTGTTTACTGTTCCTCTGTGGATTGCTTTGTATGCATTATGTCCCTTCAGAATATAAGACTCCATGTGTGAATATTCCAGGTGGGCAGACTTGGTGAGGTGAGATGGATTTGCAATGGAAGCCATAAACATTCATCACTTCACTTGTCCCCCCACTGAAAAGTGAGGATCCAGATCCTGAAGAATCATATAACCTTAGTGCTGGAGTGGGGATGGGGTGGGGAGCTGGATTGAATGTTATGCTTGGCAATATTTGAAAATAATGCTAAACAGAGTGTCCGGTTGATGTTTCTTTCTCTAAAACTCATTTTTATTTGTATTTTATTTTTTAAAGATTTATTTATTTTAGAGAGAGAACATGAGTGGGAGGGGGAGAGGGATGGAGAATCTCAAACAGGCTTGATCTCATGACCATTACTGGGATCATGACCTGAGCTGAAACCAAGAGTTAGACACCCACCCAAATGCGCCACCCAGTTGCCCCTAAAATTCATTTTAAAAAACCTAGCTTCTCAAAAGATTTTAAAAAACTATTGTCTACTAATATGGGACACTGTAGGATATACAAAGATGAATGATATGTAATCTTTGTCCTCCAAGAGTTTTTCTTTAGTATAAGGGACAAATATGCATGCAAATAATGACAGTAAAATGCACAACATGCTAGTCAATTCCATGAACATCCACTGAGAGCTCCTCATGAGTCAGCCCTGTCCTACAACAAGAACAGAAAATACTTGAGAGCACAAAAAAGCAAAAAGATTTATTCTGACTGGGAAGATTGGGCAAGTGTTCTTGGAGGAAGTAGCACAATGTCCAAGGTTACACAACCACAACCAGTAAGTAAGTGATGGAGCTGGGATTATTTCCAAACAGTCTGAGTACGGAGCCCCCTTCCATAAATGCTATGCTCTACTACCTCCCAGTGCATGGAACTTGGGTCAAGGTAATTCCACTGATATACAAAAGTGGAAGAAAAATAAGAAAAGAAAAGAAGAAAAGAAAAGAAAAGAAAAGAAAAGAAAAGAAAAGAAAAGAAAAGAAAAGAAAAGAAAAGAAAAGAAGGGATCCCTGGGTGGCACAGCGGTTTGGCGCCTGCCTTTGGCCCAGGGCGCGATCCTGGAGACCCGGGATCGAATCCCACGTTGGGCTCCCGGTGCACAGAGCCTGCTTCTCCCTCTGCCTGTGTCTCTGCCTCTCTCTCTCTCTCTGTGTGACTATCATAAATAAATTTAAAAAAAAGAAAAGAAAAGAAAGAGAAGAGGAGAAGAGTAAGTGTGGGTAGTCAGGTGTGACCAGACCAAGGGTTAACCCTGGCTGCACATAACTGCAACAGCGGAAGCTTTTAAAAATACCAATACCCAGGTCTCACCACCAGAAATTGCTTTCCAGGGAGTCCTAAACCTTAGCTAGGGTTGCCATACACTGGGCTAGACTCTGGGGAGGCAGGGCTGGAAAGGTAGGCTGGACCTAATCTGGCAGATTGAAATACCATGTTAAATTATGTGTTTCAACTTGAAAGTAAAAGTAAAGAAGGTATAGGTAAAGGAGAAGCCACTGTAGGAGAACCATGGGGGTCAGAGATATTTAAGATTAATTACTCTGGCAGCAACATAAAAAATGAGGTTGAGGAGCAGATGTTGAAGGCAAAAATAGCAAGAGTGACGCTGTCCCAAAGAAAAGTGAGGAAGAACTCACCAAGGGCAGTAGAAATGCAAAGGAACAATCATATTTGGGACATTGCAAAGTAAATTAAGCAGAGTCTGCTGACTAATTAGACAGAAGGGGTGACAAAGAGGGAGTGGTGCGGGGCGCCTGGGTGGCTCAGTTGGTTGGGCATCTGCCTTTGGCCTGGGTCATGATCCCGGAGTCCTGGGATGGAATCCCGCATTGGGCTCCCTGCTTGGTGGGAAGTCTGCTTCTCCTTCTCCCTCTTTCTCTGTGCTGTGTGTGTGTGTGCGCGCGCTCTCTCTGTGTCTGCTCTCTCTCTCTCTCTGTGCGGTCTCTCTCTCAAATAAATAAATAAATCTTTAAAAGAAAAGAGGGAGTGGTGCAAAATAACTGATGCTTTCAGCACACATGAGAACCCTGGACAAAAAGTAGATGGGGACATGGGGAGATGATCATGAGTTTGCTTTCTGTCATATTGAATTTGAGTTTCCTGGGGAATATTCATGGTGGAGGTGCTAAATGGGCAGCTAGAAATTTGAGTCTGTAATGAAGGAGAGAGCCCTAGGCTGAATATCATTTAAACACAAGAGAGACCTGACATTTCAGCATTTGGTTGAAATCATTAAAGAAGAGAATGCCTGGAACTGTGTGTATATGAGAAATAAGAGGGTTTTGGAGAACACCTAAATTTGGTGGGCAGGCAAAGAAGGGACATAAATGCCCGAGATCTGGAATAGGAGGTAGCAAAAATGTGAAAGAAGAAACCAAGAAGGCGGAGGAGCAAGTGAGAAGAGAGTTCCAATGGAGTGAAAAATCAATGATGGCAAATAAGTAGGCTAAAGAAATAGGAGCTTTTGTCTTTGGCCATTGGGAAGTCACCAACAGCCCAGCAGTTAAATAAAATGGAAAGTGTGGAAGCCGGACAACAGTGGACTGGACACTGAAGGGCAGATGAAAGAATGAGGACCACAAACGTACAGCTGTCTATTAAGAAGGCTTGAGGAGAAGAGGAGAAATCCATGAGACCCTAAGATGAGAGGCAGCAGGCCATGGGAGATGAGGTTTGCTCTGCAGGGCAAAGTCAGACATATTTTAAAACCAAAGAGAAGGAGTATGTGGATAGATACAACTCGAAGTGAAGAAGATGGAGGGGTAACGTGATGGAGTCAAGTCCAGGAGGGTACAGAAAGGGACTGATTCAACAGACCACAAGGAAAGAGAAAGATTTTCTTTTTCCTCAGACACCAGAGGGAAGGAATTCAGGATGGAGGGAGGCACTCTGGGCAATTCAGCCAGACTGGAGGGGAGCTGCAGGAGTTGATGACAGGCAGGCCAGATGCTGACATAATTAGGACCTGGAGCGTAGCGGGAAATGTCTGAAAGTGCATATAGAGAGAAGGCAGTTGAGTCAGCTATGAAAGAAAATAAGGAATCAGAGGACTGGCCCGGGGGAGGGCCCACCAAGGAATGTCTCTGTAACATGTAAAGCTGTAATAATGACGTGCTGAAGCATTAACACCGACTACTGCTGTCCATTTTATGTCCCAAGTGCATGAATCTTCCTGAGTAGTTACAGGAAAAAAGTAAACCGCCTGTTCCAAACATCTTACCCAAACGAACTTAAAGCATGAAGACAAACAAACCCCTTTCTAATGTTAACAAGTCACAGAATGTCGTTTAGCGTTGAGGACCGGGTTACACCGATCATTTTCAATCCGGTAGTTAACTCTATTATCGTTACACTTGGCTGAGTCACCGTTGGGCCTCGCGGAGAGACGGGCCAGAGTTACCACGTGAGAGCAAAACATCGTATCAAAATAATTAGATTGGCTACGAAAACTACCTCGGAAGAGGCCCTGGGCAGCACAACTTCGCCGAGCAGCTGACGTCTGCCCGCAAGCTCCCAACTGCGGGCTGGGACCGGCGCGGAGGGGCCGCACACCCGGGGCCCGCACGCGGCAGCCGAGCGCGCTAAGCAAGGCGACCAGCAGGCCCACTGCCGCGGGGCGGGCGGACGCCGCAGGCCTGCACCGCGACGCCCGGGCCCTTCCAGGGGCTCCGACTCTTGCCAGAGAGGGGCACGCCCCAGGGGCTGGGAGCATCGTTCTCAGAAAAATACACGTTCTTTGATGGAGCCCCAGAAACGCCTCTCCCGCCCCCTCTCCCGTTCCCCAAGGGCAGGGCGGGACGGAGCCACGGAGCCCGCGGGACACCGGGTCAAGGGACACTCGCCCTGGCCACACCCCGTCGCGGGCGTCTCCGGGCCGTGCGCGGGGCTGGGTGCGCATGCGCTCGCGTCTCCAGGCAACGGGAATAACAAAGGCCCGCGCAGAGCGCCTGCGCGGCGGGCGGTGGCGGTTCGGCCCGGGGGCGGTCTGGGGTGGAAAGCTAAGTCTTGGGTTGTTTTTGTTTTTTTTTCTTTTCTTTTCCCCCCGAGCAGAAACGGTCCGCCAGAGCCTCAGGTAGGCGTAAGCAGGCGTGGGGAGCGGACGTAGGGTCAGCGCCTCGACCTCCCAAGGGCGGCCGCATGGGCCGAAGAGCGAGGGCTGTGTTCCCCAAGCGGAGGCCCCGGCGGGGGCGCCCCTGCTGCGGACTCTGGGGCGGTGCGTGAGCTCAGCACCCGTGCGGCGGCGCGGCGGCCGGGTCAGGTGGCCTCCACCTCTCAGGTTACGATCCGCGCCGTGGGGACCCTCTGGGTGCGGGTTTGACCGCCGGGCACCTGCGGCCCGCCCGGGCGGCTCGAGTGTCCTCTGGAGTCCAGCAGCGGGGAAGCCCTGAGAGCGCCTTGTGCGGGCCACCTAGCTCCGAGGCGCAGTTTGCTCACCTGTGAAACCGTAGGCCCGGACTCCGAGTCCTAAGGTCCTGTAACTCTGAGCGAAACTTCAGTGGATAGGTGAAGAAGCGAGCCAGCAAGGGAAAGTTGCTGGTCCTGTGTCACAGGTCTAAAGCCTGACTTTGAGTCCGACAGCCCTTTCCAGTAAATCTTTCCACCACCTAAGGAGTCTCCTGTGTATGGCAGGAGCATCGCTGTGTATGGCAGAGGCTGCTACCGGAATAAAGCGAGGTGGCGGGAACACCCGTGTCACATTCGTTTTTCTGTCCTCAGGATCTAATAGGCACCCACAGGAAATAATAAGCATTCACCAAATCCTTATTGAAGGAAAGTTCTGGCAGACCCAGCACCACTGTCCCTAAAAAGTTCAAGAGAATAGGTAGGACAAATGTATAAACTGTTTACTTTAGTAGCCGGGGGTAACCTCAGAAAACCTCCTCACAATATATCTGGTTTAAATCTCCCCTAGGCTTCAGTCCAGTCCCTGAATGGCTGGCCTCCAGTTGGCACCCCCTCTGCCTGTGGGCGTTATGCTTCCATATAATGAAAGGGAAGCTCCAGGGCTCCTCTCAGCTAAGCAGGAGCCCTATGAAAAAGGTGACTCTTCTCAGCGGCCCTCCATGGGGCACCTGAGGAACAATTTCCAGCAGAAGCTTTTGAGCAACAAAGAGCTGACGCTGGATAATCTCTACACTCACTCCAAATGGAACGCCTGCACAAAAGCCGGGAGCTGCTCCTATCCCCACTGTGTTGGAATCAGCCGGCAAGATTCAAGAAGCGATTCCCAAGGCCAAGCAAAGGGTTCGTTTTACTCAGCAAATTCTCAGTCCTGGCATCCCAAAGCAAATAATCAGGAATTCATCCCCTTTACGAAGAAGCGAGTTGGGGTAGACCGGGCATACCCGCTGAAACCCGTGTTCCATAGGAAGTCTCACAGTACAAGTGAAGCTGGCATTGATGGGGACCAGGATGTCTCTCCGAGACCCCCTGAACCAAGAGAGTTTCCATACAGCAGCTTTGGTTCAAGGAACTGGGTGAATGCATCTGTGCTCCATGCCGTTGCTGCCACACAGGAGGAGAGAGCCATGGCAAACCCCAACAGGACCGAATGGATGCAGATCCAAAGACTAGAAGCTGCAGGGGAGAGCTTACAAGAGAAAATCCGGAGAAAAGAAACCCTCCTAAGGGAAAAGCTGAAGAAGACAGAGGAGGAACTCCGAAGGATCCAGAAAGAAAAGGAACAGGCTAAGGAAAATGAAAAAAGAGAGCTACAGAGAATGACACTCCCCAGGAGGAGAATTAAAGGTAATAGCAACACCACATACAAACCTACCTTCTCCCCAGAATTCGGGTCTGAGGAGGTCTTCAGTAGAGACAGGGGAGAAGATGAACTTTGGGGACAGTCTCAAGAAAATTCCAGTCCATTCCAGTTCTCTGATTACGGAATACAGAAGCTCAAAAGGGAAAGATTGGTGGCAAGCAATAACAGAATCCGAGAGTCATCAAAGGAGTTTTCTCAGTCTTCAGAAGGGCCTGGCAGTGTTTTGTGGGGATCCACCAGCAATTCTAGTTTGTCTAGGGGACCAGACTCTTCGGTTTCCAGCTGTTCCACTGAAGAGCCCAAACTTGGCGAATGTAGCCACTGTGGACGCAAGTTTCTCTTGCTCAGACTGGAGAGACACTCCAACGTCTGCAGCAGGATGCAGGGTTCCAAGAGGAAAGTGTTTGACTCCTCCAGGGCCCGGGCCAAGGGCACAGAACTAGAGCAGTACCTGAACTGGAAGGGGCCAGCCCCAGTCAAGGTAAAAAGGCCAGGGCCTTACGGATTTGACTTTGGGGATCATTATAAAAGGATGCTAAATCAGTTTTCTTTAGGAAAAAACTCATGTGTCATACAGGGAGAAAGAACATTTATTGATTACTGTGTGCCAGTCACTGTAATGGGAGTTTATCATAAGATCCTCAGCACAACCCTGTGAGGGTGTCATTGTCTCTTAACAATTCAAAGATCAAATCTCAGAGAGTTTAATTTGCTTGAAATCACAAACAGCTTTGAGTGGCAGAGTCAGCATATATGGGGTGCCTCGGTGGCGGTTAAGCGTCAGTTAAGCATCCAACTCTTTTTTTTTTTTAAAGATTTTATTTATTTATTTATTCGTTCATGAAAGACACACAGAGAGAGGCAGAGACACAGGCAGAGGGAGAAGCAGGCTTCACGCAGGGAGCCCCATGTGGGACTCGATCCCGGGACTCCAGGATCACGCCCTGGGCCAAAGGCAGGCGCTAAACCGCTGAGCCACCCAGGGATTCCCCAGCATCCAACTCTTGATTTGGGCTCAGGTCATGATCTCAGGGTCCTGGGATTAAGCCCCACGTTGGGCTCCTGCATCAGGCTCCAGCCCCATATCAGGCTCTGCTCTCCTTGGGGAATTTCTTTGAAGATTCTCTCTCTTCCTCTTCTTCTGCCCCTCACACCACTTGCCCATGTGCTCTCTCAAACAAGAGTCAGCATATAAATCTGGGTTAGAAGCACTGCAAAAAATCCAGGCTTAAAAATATATGTCCTATTGATTATAAAAGTAATAAATGTTGGGGCACCTGGGTGGCTTAGTTGGTTAAGCATCTGCCTTCAGCTCAGGTCATGATCCCAGGATCCTGGGATCGAGTCCCACATAGGGGCTCCCTGCTCAGCGGGGAGTCTGCTCCCTCTGCCTGCTGCTCCTCCCCACTCGTGTTTGCTCTCTCTCAAATAAAATCTTTAAACAAATAAAAGCAAAAGTAATAAATGGTTACTGTAGAAAATTAAAAAGATTTGAAAAATACAAAGAAAAAAATGATGCAGCATTTCACCCCTGGGAGAGAGTTCCTTGCTCTCTGCAATATACACTGCCACCTCCCAAGATTAAGATTTGTTACAACTCCTATAGCCTGATCTACTTTTTCAAGAGTAGCTCAGTTCTGATATATCTTCTTAGTAAATATGTGAAACTCAAGTTTGCAATCCTTGTTCTCCCCACTCAGAGTGTAAACACCTTAAAAGGTAAAGGACTTGATTTTTGGTTAACATTCCAGCTGCAGAAAAACTAAGTTGTAAAAAGGCTGTGAGACACTTACATGGTAAGTTTAGGGGTATTTCACAGGCATATTTGGACAGTCGGATCTGGAGATTGTCTCATGAATAAGTCTACCACCCTGTCAAGGTTATGCCTCTTGGTTTGTAAATGAGTGTTTTTCAAAGTGTGGCATACCGGCAAACATTTTTTATTTTAGTAGTTTTACTGTGTATTAGAAAAATATAACAACATATGAAGCCTGTAGTTTTAAAAATCATGAACTTAAAAATATTAAGTAATTTATCTTAAGGGGGATAAAGTGAAAGTGATATGCAAATGATCAAAGTTTGGAAAAGCCTAGACCTCAGGATCTCAAAGCCCCATTCGACTCTAATTTTCTAACAAAATAGGAGAGCATATTCTGTTTTCATTTCCCTCCCTATGCTGTGCTAGTACTTGTTGTCCGCTATGCACGTTACAGTTTATGCATGCATTTACTGGGGCCTTTAAAAACTCAAATTTATGTGGTGGCTGTTACAAGAAGTCAATTGCAGTTACTCCTTTCAGTATAGTTTGGAAGATCACCACAGAAAAGCCCCTTCTGGGTTCAGAGATAATCTGCCCAAAGTCTAGTTTCCGACAAGAAGTCAACATTTTGCTTTTGCAGATAATGATATGATCACCAGTTCCGGTTCTTTCCTGTTTTCTTTCTGGTCAACCCAGTAATCCACTGGGGTCTTCTCTATCCCACTATAGTGGTTGTTTCTGGCAGGCATCTAAAAGACTCTTGTGTTTCTTAAATTCCTAAATACAGTAGCAGTGAAGCAAAAGAATTGGGTTTCTGAGATCAGATACCCTAGCTTTGTGGAAACTAGTTTTGCGGGGAATATGTTGCATTGAGGACACTAAAGCAGAAAGGATCTGGATAGGGGCACCTGGATGGCTCAGTCAGTTAAGCATCTGCCTTCAGCTTAGGTCATGATTCCAGAATCCGGGGATGGAGCCCCACATCAGGCTCCCTGCTCAGTGGAAAGCCTGTTTCTCCCTCTGCCCTTCCCCTCATTTGTGCTCTCTGACTCTATCTCTCTGTCAAATAAATAAAAGCTTAAAAAAAAAAAGGAAGGAAGGAAGGAAGCATTTGAGTACAGGGACTACATCTTTGTGCTTTGTGATTAATAGGTGTTAATTGAATAAAATTTCAATATGAATTATGAATATGAAGTAACCATCATATAGTCAAGGAACTTTCTCCTAACTTTTAAATGTTCCTGGGTCCTGTCTCCAACACACAGATTTTCTTGCCTTCCTGTCTGTTTCAGTAAGACTCTCCTAAAGGATCCTTTTCCTTTGATAATATCTCTTTTCCTGTCATTTATCATTAATGATATCAGATCACCAAGCAGCTACTTAACTCCTTTTTTCTTTTTTGAAAAATTAATTTTAGGGGCACCTGGGTGGCTCAGTTGGTTATATGTCTGTCTTCCCCGAGTCCCAGGATTGAGCCCCACATCTGGCTCCCAAGTCTGCTTCTCTCTCGGCCCCTCACCCTATGCGTGCTCTCTCTCCTCTCTCTTTCTCAGATAAGTAAATAATCTTAAAGTTAATTTTATATTAATCTAAATAATATTTGAATACATTTAAAAAATCATGTACTAAGTGACCTATAAGGCAATAAGCAGGATCCTGCTTCACCCTTCTCCATCCTCATCTGGCCCCCAGTGGCAGCCTTCATTCAGTTCCTGATCGATTACTCTTCTGGTATGCATTTCCATATTTCTCAATAATATGCTTATTTTCTTGATTAACCAGTTTTGCACATTATCTGTTGATTTCCTTCTATGAATGCTGTGGGTTAAGCTCTCTTTCACATCTCCTTTCCTTTTACTTTTCTCCTTCTCTTCTTCCATTGTAATGGAATCACAACTTTGGATTAAAGCAGCAGTCAGCTTTTACTTATAATAACCATGTAAATTTTGTTCACCGATGAGTGAACAAATTCTGCCTCTGCCCACATGTACCTGGAATTAATAGTTGACTCAGGTTTTTATTTGCTTGGTTCCCTACATACCTGTCTCTAATTTTTTCCCCTAAATGATTCATCTGATGTCAGATACCTAGTAGTGTTTTTATAAGTGCACAAACACTTAATCCATCAGTTTGATTTTTTTTTTTTTTATTCTGGAAACTTTCCTCCCACTACTCTTTTTCCTCCTGCACCAGTCTGGACTGTTTATTCTCTAGGTCTAATGTAGACTTGTTGTGTTGGGACTTCTTTTTTTTACTTCTTTTCTGTATTGGGTCCCATTTCCAGCTTCTTATGTTTTCCTTTTTCTTGCTTTATTCCTTGATTTGCTGAAGCTTTCAAGAAACGTGCATGGGAGGCATATTTTTTGTCTCAAAATGAATGAAAATATCCATACAATAGCCTTATAGTTGATTTGACTAGGTATAGAATTCTAGGTAGAATAATGATTTTCAGGGGATCCCTGGGTGGCTCAGCGCCTGCCTTCGACCCAGGGTGTGATCCTGGAGTCCCAGGATGGAGTCCCACGATCCAGTCCCACGATCACGTCCTGCATCGGGCTCCCTACATGGAGTCTGCTTCTCCCTCTATCTGTGTCTCTGCCTCTCTCTCATGAATAAATAAAATCTTTTTAAAAAGAAAAAATGATTTTCTATTAGAACTTTTTTTTTAAAGATTTTATTTATTTATTCATGAGAGACAGAGAGACAGAGAGAGAGGTAGAGACACAGGCAGAGGGAGAAGCAGGCTCCATGCAGGGAGCCTGATGTGGGACTCAATCCCAGGGCTCCAGGATCACACCCTGGGCTAAACTGCTGAGCCACCTGGGCCGCCCTCTGTTAGAATTTTTAAGGCATTTCCCACTAGCTTTTAGCATCGTGTTACCGTTGAGAAATCTGATGCCATTTTGCTTCCTGCGCCACTATATGAAGCTTCTCTTGGTGTTTCTTTTTCTGAAAGCTTACAGGATTCACTCTTTATTCTGAAATTCCAAAATTTTTCAATTATTGTGTTGGAATCTTGGTAGGCTATTCAATTTCAAGACAGTGACCTTAATTTTAGGAATGTTTATTGTATTATTTATTTAATAATTTCCTCCTTTGCTTTTTCTGTTCTTTTTGGAACTCCTTTTTGTCAGGTGTTAGACTTCCTGGATTGACTTTCTAATTTCCTAATCTTTTCTACTTCCCATCTTGATCTTTTTTTCCCATTCTAATTTTCTTGACATTTTAAACACTGCTATTTTTATTTTTAGCTATCATGTTTTTTTTTAAGTGGTCTTTTTAAAAATATTTATTTGTTCATTTATTTATGAGACAGAGTATAAGCACATAATCAGGAGAAGCAGAAGGAGAGGAACAAGTTGACTGTGCTGAGCGTGGAGCCTGATGTGGGGCTCAATCCCATGACCCCAAGATCATGACCTGAGTCAGATGCTCAACCAACTGAGCCACCTAGGCTCCCCTTAGTTATCACAGTTTTAATTTATAATAGTTCTTTCTGGCTTTCTGGTTTTAAGTTTTCTTCTACCTGCCTTGTTGCTGCTTCCTGAGAGTGAGTGAGTGAGAGAGAGAGAGAGAGAGAGAGAGAGAGAGAGAATTCATGTACCTGTTTTGGTTTTTCTCTTGTTAGAGCTTTACTCAAATATTTGGTGACCCCAGGCTGTCCATTCATAGTTAAGCTTAAGTGAGGCTTGTTGATTAAAGGCCTCAAATAGTGAACCTTTTCACTGGGGTCATGCAGGGCCAGCATCTAATGGCTTTTCTCTTGACTGCTTGGTGCAACCAGAGAACTCTTGTCTCCTGTGAGGGTGCCGATGTGTTTGATATCCTGGGAGCTGAGTTGATATCCTCGGCTCCCAGGATATCAAACAGTTCCATAATTTATCATGTATACTTGCACTTAATCCCAATTTTCAGCTTCAGTATTAACCTTGTTCTCTATTATGCCTGGACTTCCTGAGTGTGAAACCTGTCTGGTTCAGTTTCTACAGAGAATAGACCCCTGTTCTCCTGTGAGACTGCTGGAAGTGACAGACTCTTGGATGTGCAAGATGGGACGGGGCCCCAGGGATACAATTTATTCTCAGCCCCACACCTCTCCCCTCCCTCTGCCTGTAAACACCAAGCCTCCCAGTACCATCCCCCCTGGCAGGCCCTTAGCTTAGTGCCTCCACTCTGGCAAGTCAGCTCTGTTGCTCCTGTCCTGTTCTCTCTGACCTTAGGGAGAGCATCCTTTACATTTCCTTACTGTCATTCTGATGAAGACTCAGAAGGAGATGTGGTAAATGCCAAGTCAAATAATCAGTCTTCCTCCTACTTACAGGCTGAACCTCCTCAGAAGAGCAACTGGAGACAGAAGCATGAGTCTTTCATCCGTACTCTCCGTCAGGCCCGAGAGGTTCAGCAGGTAATTGCCAAAGGTGGAAACCCCTCAGACTTGCCACCCATCCTACCTGCAGAAAATCCAGATTATATTCAGTGTCCACACTGCAGCCGCCACTTTGCTCCCAAGGTGGCTGAGCGCCACATTCCCAAGTGTAAGACCATTAAGAATCGGCCCCCACCTCCAAGGAAGCATTACAGTTGAACAGACAACAGTGGAAGTCTCAGAAGGCTCTGCTTCTTTTCAGCAGTAAATGGGAGAATAATTTGATACAAACCAGAACTAAAACCTTTACATCTCCCACATCTGCCTGCAGAACTTAAATCAGTGAAGAGAGACTCATTGCTAAGCAGCAGGAAGCAAAAGGAAGCCTCGGCTTCCCACTAAATTACCATGTTGGGCTGGTGTGCCTTTCTATTGCCCTCAGAACTGGTGGGTGAAGACACTCGAGAGTAGCGAGTGGGCTATATTAAATCTCTCTTCTTGCAAGCCTGACTTGTGGTCTGTGCTAGTTAAGTGCCTGCATTTGCTGTGCCTTCTTGCCACTGCCTCTGCATGTATGTCTGTGGTTCCTGTTCATGCTTCTTGCTCTTGCAGGAAGTTGGTTCATTAGATTAAGTTGGTGTCAGAAGATCATGATCACCTAGGTGGTATCTCTTATAAAAGATAATACAATTTTGCTGTAAGGCAAATGGAAGTTTATGCTTGACCTTTGTGACGCATGGTCCTGGCCAAAAGCCAACACCAGTATGCAAAGTTCGGGTGCCAGTCTATCCTAGGCCCCGCTTGTGTTATACTGTGTCATAAAGAGAACCTCATCTTGATGTGCTTTACAGGCTAGTGATGGGGAGAGCACTACTGTATGCCTCAGTAGTTGTTCTTTGCTAATGGATTTCATATGTCAAAAAAAAAAAAGAAGGAACTTCAGTTTTAGCGATTGCTGGCATTCTGCTTTGAAATCAGATTGGTTGTATGGCTTTTGAAATAAGGCAGCAAAATCTACCATCAAAGCAAGCTGGGACATTGCAGTGTCACATGTCGCTGTCCATTATATCACAGTGAACTTCTATTTTAGAGAGTAAACTTTGATGAAAAATGAAAAAAGATACTGGATTTTTAAAATTTTCTCTGTGCAGAATTGTGCATACTGCAGGTACTCTTCATAATTAGACCTTCAAAAAGGGTTTTTGGGATTTAAAATTAAATAATAAAATGAGTAAGTCCTAGTTTGGTCAGATGGGAGAATTGATAAGGTAATGCCCATCAGGGGTAGTATCAGTTTAAATAGGATGAAAATAGAACAACAGATATGAAATAACAGTAGGATTATTGTCCTGAGAACATCACTCAAATTGTTAGTTTAAAATACTGGAGAAAAAACACCCAACTTGACCTGGGCCAAGGTGACTGAGCAGACAAAAAAACCATATCCTACTAACAAATGGCCACTCATGTTCCATTTCCTCTGCAGCACCTGCTGAATGGCTGGGCTAATAGACCAGACCGACTTGAAATGTGATTAAGGCTTTAGCTGCGAAGCTGCAGGACCCTAGGTGGAGAAAAATGTATATACTTAAAAAACAGTACATATTGAATTGCTTTAATGCTCTTCTTAATTGTTGCAAAGAAGAGGAATCACATAGCAGGGCTTTAGGCTGGCCACTTAAAGGAACCTTACATACACACTGGGTATTTAACCCAATATATACATTCCCCTGGCAATGAAATACAAACTAAGTTTCATACTTAAAAACAAAAGATGGCAAGAATGAGCTATGGCCAAGGGGGCAAAGTGGTAGCCTATGGACTGCTTTGTCCTACAGATATGCTTTATTTGGCTGGTGCAGAATTAAAAATATAGTCTAACATTTAAAAACTGGGATATGGGATCCCTGGGTGGCGCAGCGGTTTGGCGCCTGCCTTTGGCCCAGGGCGCGATCCTGGAGACCCCCGGATCGAATCCCACGTCGGGCTCCCGGTGCATGGGGCCTGCTTCCCCCTCTGCCTATGTCTCTGCCTCTTTCTCTCTCTCTCTCTCTGTGACTATCATAAAATAAATAAAAATTAAAAAAAATAAAAACTGGGATATGGAGAATCTCTTGAAAAGCCAGAAGTTCTGGAAATACCAGGCCAGCAATCCTGCATAGCCCCAGCCACGTGGTCCTTCAGATGGTCTGACCTTGCAGATCACAAGTCCCACCTGGCATGCTGCACTTATTTGCCTTCTCTGCCTAGCCCCACAGGCGCTTGAGTTTGGGATCCCTGGATGATGTGATTAAGTTCACAGATCAGGACCCTCTGGGGAGAACACATGTATGTGTGGGGAGTGCTTTCTGTAGACAGGAAGCAGTTACTCATTCTTATATTGCTGGACAATAACGCAATAGTCAATGCCTCAGTGTTCCCTCTGATTTCAACATGTGTAGGCTTTGATTAGGTTAGGGCTATCTATGAGTCTTTTACATTTAGCTCGATCTGATTTTTGGGAAGAGGTCAGAACCCTTTTGCTACCTAAGTCCCTTCCTGGATGACAGTGGATAGATAATGCTACTTGGTACTGTCTGTGTGTTATACGACTTTATCCAAGAGCCTTCAGTACAAACAAATGTTATAAGTTTTAAAGTTCAAAAGGTTAAGCAATGGGGGAAAAATCTCATAGTGAAACTCACTTCACATAAAAGTGTATGCAGACTGTGCAGACGTGCTGAGATACTCCTTAACAGCAGTGTATTTAATGCAGCATGGTACCTTTTGGCCAACATTTGCTTTTGGTCAATTTATCATTCTTCATGACTACAAAGGAGATAGCAGAGATGTGATATGTTTTTTTCTCTCTAATGTTCCCAATTCTTAGAGGTTTAGTGATCAGCATGTTTATTTCCATAGTTAATCATTGAAGTAATAAATGATTTTTGGCTTTGTGGCAGGAAGGAACATGTTTTGTAGTCCTGACTACAGCCCAGTCTGGCCTGACACTAATGAAGAATACTTCTTTGGAGGCCCAGGGATACTCATTTGAAAGAATTTATTTGTAATACATCCTCACTCCAGAGCTGTTCTTTCTATTATGAAGGTTTCCAAATATATGGCAAATCAAATGAAATGTGAGTTTAAGGCCACTTTTGCTTTAAACTTTAGTGAAATGCTCAGCCAAGAGAAGTGATAACTTGGCTGTGCAATGCCAGGGAGACCAAATACAGTTCACCTTCTTTGAGGGAAAACAATTTTGTAAACGTAGACACACATTATCACTTGAAAAAGTCCACTGTGATTCAGGAGGTAAGTACAAGAAATGATCCTTCCTTCCTCTTTCAGTGGCTCATTTTTTTCCTTCACTCTGCATTTAAAGCACTATATTTGAGAAGTCTGGGGAGAAAAAGTTGTAGCAGCAGAAATGATACTGTGAGCAAGAAAAAGAAACTGGAAGAAAGCAAAGATTATTTGTGCAAATGTTCCTTGTGTTGTTTCTGTTACAAGGTCTTTTATTTATTTAGATAAAGACTCATTGAATCAAAGATTCATGAAGGCCTAGGATCTGGGTGTTTCATCCCAGTGACTAAGGTCCATGCGCAGGCATAGCACTGATTGAGAGTTTAAATGTTTATTTAAAACAGAAATGCCAAACCACTCCACCCTCAACCTTTCAAACATCTGGCTAACAATGAGCTAGTTCTTCAGCAACAATGTCAGAGCAGAGGAATAACTCAGGTTATACTATAACTCAAAAGCAATACTACTGGGAAACTGAAAACACCTAGCACTGCAGAAAGAAGAAAAGCAGGACAAACTCCAAGAGAATTAGCTACAGAAAACTATTCAAAGGCATTGCTGCTGCCTAACCTTTCACTTTTTATCTAATGCATGGCTGCCACCTTTGAATTGGTTTCTGTTTGCATAGCTATTTGGTGGGAAAAATCATACGGCTGTCCCAGGCACAATTTGGTAAAGTGCAAATTGTCTCTAAGGCACAGAACTCAGATTCTCAGCCAGATTAACAGCAAACTAGACTTCCCATGGGAACATGCTAGAGAAAATGAGCAGTGTTCCCCTGCTAGAGAATGGCTCCCCTCTGGAACAAGAGCAGGGCTCACCCCTCCCTTCAATGCTCACTCCCACCCCTGTCTCAGCAACGTGACCCTGTTCCTCAGTTCCACAGCAGAAGCAATACTCAGGATTAACACCCAAACTGAGCCTGCCTCTCAGTCCTGCTGAGATGGTGAGTATGAGGGATACAGGAACATGAAGAGCCAGTCAGTCCTTAAAAAAAAAACAAAGGTGCATTTACATGATGAACCAAAACCCACTGTTAGGGTTTACAGCAAACCCCCAAGTCCCCAGAACTTGTAACTTTAATCCAGGGTTGGCCCCTTCCCTTATTTTAAGAAAAGGCTTTAGAGATTACATTAGTACCATTGTACTAGGCTTCCCAGAATTGAGAAAACAATGGGAACATCAAACCAAAGACATCCCATTGAACAGAGTTGCCCGTCCCCAGCCATGGGGTTTCCCCCAAGCATCAGCCTTTACACCACCAGTTTCAGGGAAATGGCAAAATTTCCATCGCACAGGTCCTTCCAAAATGTTAAAGAGATATTAAACATTCATTTTTTGATTTGGGGAAAATGAAACAAAAAGTAATTTAGTGGCTTCTAAGGAGGGGGCATGTGAGACTCATCAAGGCAACTCCTATGACCCAAAATACTAAAGGAACATTTTATAAGGCGAGGTGAAAACACAAAGTTGACATCCTTAAGTAAAACTATCAAAAGCTTTGAGGACACTCTCTCTTCGGGAAAGCTGGCTTGCTTCTTGTCTATAAGGACACAATGACTGTGGGATCAGCCAAATTCCTTTCACTTGGTAGCTCCTACCTGTCCTGTTAGGCTTCAGGGACTACCAGGTTTGGTGCTGGCTTTGGGCCACTCAAGTAGGAAAGATGATACAGATTCACTGATATGGCTTCATAAAACACCAAAAGGGGACAAATACTGACTAGACATACAGAAAGGGAGTGGTTGGGGCTGCTGAAGTTGAGGTTAGAACCCTAAGAGCCATGAAGGCAGAGGTACTCTAGACCTTCCCAAAGATACCAAGTAGAGGCAGCTAAAGGAGGACCTCTCTCCCTTATGGTTTTCTCTTAAGGTCATTCCTATTGCCCCACTGACTCAATTCTCTATGGGATACCTCACCTTTTAGAGGTACCTTCCAAAGTTAGGAAATCCAACCTGCAATGGCCACAGACAGCAACCCCAGCTGTGTGATGAGGAGGGACCTAGCCTTCTTTGTTTCCTCCTCACTAAAGACATTTTAATCGACCTTCAGAGGAAAAGCAGTCTAAACCCACTTTTCCTCCTAAAGCATTTGGCTAACGCAAAGTAACTGAACTTTCTGAAAACAAGTCCTAGATTGACTCCACCAGACGTAGTTTCCCAGACTCAGGGCTCCTGAGAGGGCTTTACCACTTCAGCACTCTCCAGATGACTCTGGATGGGCCCCACCTGGTTCCAGCCCACTCGAGTTTTACACTTTTCCCTCCTCCACCCAGAGGTGCAATGCCTGGTGCTGAATTCCCAAGGCAGCTTCCAAGTAATGGTGAAATGATAAACGGGACATAAGCTGCTACCAACAAAATTAAGGTGAGCATTTTGTCTCCTCTTCAAAGGTGGGATCACCAGATGAGGTACAGAGCTGCTGCTGCTATGGCAGTCACTGAGGACAAAGCCAGGGCCATGGGGCCCTTCCATTCTCCGAAACAAAACCACTCCTAGATCCTATCTAACAGGCCATGCCACTCCCCAAGTGTACACGGAAAGTGCTTCAGAGCCTCCGCCTTGCACTCCTTGTCTGCAAGTGAACAAAGCCAGGAAAGCGCTCTCTGCATTCAGTAAGTGTGCTGTGAAGTTCTTTGGATCCCAGTTTCCTGGAGGCCATACAGGCTCAGGAGACTAGAGGCTGGGTCGACAGGAGTCTGTTCCCAGGAGGCACCAGGAATCTGAATCTAAGTCAGGCTTTGGATCCATTTCCATCTCTTCTTTTGCTGTCTGAGTTCCTTTGGAATGCATCCCCACCTGTCCAAACAAAACACAGTTCCATATTAACAATACCACCACCAGTCATAGCAGTTCAGGACTAGGTTTCTAATGTTGACCTCCAAGGACCTGTAGCTACAGTTTTGTGACAAGCTCATAATACTACCTTAGATGATACTTTAACAATGCTACCTTAAATAAAGTCCACACCTTTACACTCGTTGCGGGTAGGATGACTGTTTGCCTAGGACTGTAGGATTTTCTGGAATGTAGAACACTCAATTTTAAACTGAGACAGTCCTAAGCCAAATAATCTTCCTGCCTGCTATAGCTGCCAATCACCCCATGCTTACCTCAAGTGAGTATGTTACTTTCCAAAGTACTTTCATAGACATGATTTCGTTCTCATTCATCAAAACAACCATGCAAGGTAGATGGTATTCTTTTCCTCTTTTAGGTGAGAAACTAGGACTCACAGAAACCAAGTAATTTGGTCCAGACACATAAAACTGGTAAATGGCAAAGCCAAAGGTTGAACCTTATTTCCCTTTCCTGGTTCACTCTAAATAGAGGAATACAATGGCTTTTTAAAAACAATGCAAATGGGGCACCTGGTGGCTCAGTCGGTTAAGCTTGTGACTCTTGATCAGGTCATGATCTCAGTCATGGGATTGAGCCCCGTGTCAGACTCTGCACTCAATGGGGAGTCCGCTTGAGATTCTGTCTCTCTGCCCCCCAGGCCCTCCCCCCACTCCACTTGCATTCTAAAACAACAATGCAAACAGCAACACCTGTGAAATGTTTTTACGAAAAATGTTTAATTTAAATCTAATCAGGCCTTAAGTTTATAGAAATGACAGTTTACAGAAATGACAGGGTGGGGATCCCTGGGTGGCTCAGCGATTTAGTGCTTGCCTTCATCCCAGGTTGTGATCCTGTGGTCCTGGATCTAGTCCCACACCGGGCTCCCTGCATGGAGCCTGCTTCTCCCTCTGCCTGTGTCTCTGCCTCTCTCTCTTTCTGTGTCTCTCATGAATAAATAAAATAAAAAAATAAAAAAAAATAAAATAAATGACAGGGTGACAAAAGAACAAGTTAGATAATGTCCCAAGAAAATAGAGGACAAATCCAGAATGTGGCTCATTTTGTTAAACAATGACCCTGTTTCTTTAAGTCAATGGCATGAAAATTTTTTAAAAAGGGAAGGGGGATACTAAACAAAGTGTTCCAGATAAAAATAAACGAGACATACATAACAATGTAATGTAGGGATCTTGACTGGATTCTGGTCTGATAAAAAGTTATAAAGGACATTTTTGTGGGAAAATTGGGCTATCAACTGGGTACTAGATTAGTGTAAACTGTTTTATGTGTGATAATAGTTTGCCAGTTATCTGGGAGAATGAATGTCTTTATTTTTGGGTATGTATAAGAAAGTATTTAGGGGGCCTATGTCATAACTTTTATAATTTATTTGAAAATGGTTTAGCAAAATAATATACACACACATACACCCACAGATATTTTAAATACAGATATATATATACCCCCATATATTTTAAATACATATGCAGACATTTAAAAGAAGCAACATGTTAATAATTGTTGAATCTAGATGGTGGATAGATGACTGTTCACTGAATTGTGATGCTTAAAGTTTTTCATAATAAAAAGTAAAAGAAAAAAACAGAGTAGCAAAAAACAATGGAAGTCAGATGATGAAAATGATTTAACCCAGGCACCTGAAACAAGGCCCAGGGCTGCTGGGATTAATTACAAAAGTTACATCATCAAAAGATAAGTACTTGCAAAGGAATAAGTCTATTTCAGTTCTTGGTGTTTTGTTTCTTTAATTCTTCAAAACAGAATTAGAAATTGAATTATTCTTTTAATGCTCTCACCTGCTGCCCTCCTTCTAATTTCTTGTCCAGCTTTTGTAGTTGGGTAAAAATCTGGAGGTTTTCTTGCTGTAGCTTCTGTTGTTCAGCCAGACACTTTAACACCAGCCCCTGCAATCTCTCAACCTCTCCCTGCAGAGTGCTGCACGCACAGGTAGGAGTTAATGGCGTTGCCTTCCCAGCACATGTCTCTGCAGGATTCAGCCGAGGTGGCTAAGGAGAGCAGAGAGAGGTCATAGGCATTCTACCTGGACACCACAGCTGCCCCATTTAACCTTTCTCTAAATGGTATTTAGATGATTTTACTTTTTTTATTTTTATTTTTTATTTATTTATTTTTTTTTTAGATTTTACTTTTAAAGTAACATAGGGACACATAAAGGAAATGTAAAAGCAGAAAATGCTGGGTATACAGTAGCACCTGGCTCCAACTTCACAAGACAAGACAACTCTTAGTGCCTCCGTCTCTGTTATGCTAATGCAAAAGAACAATCCTGTTTTGGAGAACTTGGCAAACAAATTTAAAGTGCATTAATATCATCCCACTGAAAATGCTGAAGTAGGGGAAGGCACGATATGGTTTGGAATGAGTCTTTCTGATCACAGTTCATGAAATGTAGTAGGTCACACTTTAGAAGACATTTGGAAGGTGTTCAGTAAACAGGACTGCCAACATAATTCAAGAAAGCTAATTAGAGGAATTAAACATTTACCTTGAAGTTTCAAAGGTTTTATTACATCTTTTCTAGTCTGGATTTTTCTCCCTTCTTCTACTCTACTTTATTTATAGGAAGGGTCAGCAAATGATAGCCCATGGGCCAAATCCGGCCTACTGCCTATTTTTGTAAATGAAGTTTTATTGGAACATAATCATGCTCATTCATTATGTACTATCTATGGCTGCTTTTGTGCTACAATGTCAGCGGTGTTGCAGAAGAGACTGTATGGTCCATAAAACCTAAAATAATGACTATGTAGCCCTTTATAGAAAAAACTTGATGACCCCTGGGGCTTACATTTGATTAAGGAATTTACCACAATTTGATATCTGCCAAGGTCAGGCACATATGTGTGGCTCCCTCACTAGACTATAAGCATTATTTCTTACTCATATTCAGAGCCTCCAACCCACCACACTAGTAGTGTCAAAAAAACTAGATCTGAATTTTGGAAATTTAATTTTGGTATTTCTGAGGAAGAGAGAAAAGAAAGATGGTCCTCTGGTGTAGAAAGCTGTTAGCCCATCAGGAATGGGAAAGGGTCAATACTTTTCCAAGGCAATTCAGTTAAGCCTAGGGCAGAGGCTTTAAGCACTACCAAACAATATAATGAGTTGATACAAGGCCTTGGGAGACCGAGAAGGCTAGAGGAGATGGTGCAGCCAGAAGTGGGGAAAGCTCTCTGTTTACTTAGTTGTGATTCAAAGGCAAAGAGTTCGGTTACCCAGGCTCCTACTGGGGGCTTGTGTTCCGAAGGAGCTTCAGAGGCCACTTTGAGTCCTTGTAGCTCTTCATATGGCAGGGTATCTTTCTCAGATTCTGGAAAAGCTTCACTTAGGGGAGATGGGCTGTCAGGCATGGGGATGAATTCTGCATTTTCCAGCTCCTAAGAGAAAAAAATCTCATCAGTTCTGTTTGAGCTGTTTGTTTTCTTTCTCCCCAATTCTTGCTACAGCTTTCACTCTATTGTGACATCAGCACCCTCTAGTGGGGCATGACAGTTGTGGGTTCCACACAGCTCACTGTACCTGTAAAGAGCAAGCCATCGCTTCCTCAAAAGAGTAAAAGAGATGCGAATTCGAACTCAAATTCAAGAACACAGTTTGGGGCACGTGGCACGTCTCCCTGACACACTTATTCTACATGGGCTATTCAGTGAGCTGGGAAGCTCAAAGGTGATGACAGTGAGGTCACTGACCAGGCTGCTCAAGGCTGAGGCTGAAACAAAAGTGTGCTGCATCCTCCACTCATTCTCCGAACTGGCTACCGAGTTTAGTTGTCTTAAAAGGGCAGCTTTAAATCTCTTAGATTTGGGCAACCCAGGTGGCTCAGCGGTTTAGTGCCTGCCTTCAGCCCAGGGCCTGGTCCTGGAGACCAGGGATCGAGTCCCATGTCAGGCTCCCTGCATGGAGCCTGCTTCTCCCTCTGCCTGTGTCTCTGCCTCTTTCTCTGTCTCTCTGTGTGTCTCTCATGAATAAATAAAATTAAAAATCTTTAAAAAAAATAATAAATCTCAGATTCTTTTTCTTTTGGTAAAAATTTAAAATTTCACAATCTGCAAATGCTCACTGTAGAAAATGAGAAAATAACAGATAAAAAAGGACCAGCAATTCCATTACTCATAGATAAGCACTGTTAATTTTTTTTAAAGATTTTATTTTATTCTGTATGTTGGTAAATTGAACACCAATAAAAAATAAATTTATTATTAAAAAAAAGATTTTATTTATTTATTTATTCATGAGACACATAGAGAGAGAGGCAGAGACACAGAGGAGAAGCAGGCTCCATGCAGGAAGCCCGACGCAGGACTCGATCCCAGAACTCCAGGATCACGCCCTGGGCTGAAGGCAGGCACCAAACCGCTGAGCCACCCAGGGATCCCTGAGATAAGCACTGTTAAAATGAGCAACACTGTATTTAGTCTTCACAGCAGACATTCTTCTATGCATTACATACACTCTAAGAGAATGGGGTCCTGCTGCAAAGGTATTCCATCTTTATCTACCCAGCCACATGTTGTAACCAACTTTCCATCCAAATAAATATACTCCAACATTTTTACTGTCTGCACTTCAACTCTCATAACCCATCTCTCTGCTGTAAAACATTCTGGCTGACCCAATGTTCCACTTCTACAAATCACAGTACAAAATCTCTAAGCTCAATTTTTGCACACATGCATTACAAAAACTGCCTTCAAGGAAGGTTTTCTTAATTTACATTGTAAGTAATAAAGGTATGAGAACATTTTGGGTCTCTTCATGTCAGGAAGAAAAAAGGATTAGAGATTTGGTAATTTTGTCCCAGGTAGAAATCAGAAACCTTGATTCCTGCTGCAACACACACACTTGAACAGGGCATGGGGCACGGAGAGATGCTGACAACGCCTCTCTATTGCTGCAAAGGGCCTGATGTTTTCCAGATACCTCTACCAAAGGAATTACCTTTCGAAGCCAGCCAGGGCAGGAGCTGCTGGCCCCACTACTGATCCCCATGGCCTCCGTGGGACTGACTAAACCTTCCATTCCTCGGTCTGCTTCCATTGTTCCTCGGAAGCCTCCGCTTGGATCAGGAGTTTCAGATTCCTGCTGACTGTCCTCCTCTTCTCCCCCACCGCCGCCGCCTCCTGGGCTAGAGCTCTGAACCACTGACAGATACACAGCACAGAAAGAGAGAGCCTTGCTATGTAGCAAGAAAGATTTATGATCTTACAGCCCTGCTGACTCCTGGAGAGCTTCCTAGAGTCGCATGAAGTAGTAGCAATAGTGCAGGTCAGATATTTGGGACTAAATTTTTAGTTTTTACATAAGGTATTGAACATCAGTATCTTCATAATGATAATTCACTTTTATATCCCAAACTTACTTATCTCTATATCCACAGCAAATTATCAATGTTCTAAAGCATTACTCAACAATCATCCCAACCATAGCTGAATCTACCACCCAGGCTTTAATAGATACATCCAGACTCCAGCATTCTCCACCAAGGCTCATCAAGGTTTCATATAAAAACAAAGCTCTTTCACATTTGAGCCAAACACATCTTAAAGCTGCCAGATAAACTCACACTACCTTCTTTCTGGAGAAGTCTTCAATCATTACATTTATTAAGTTCCTTGATAACTATTTGTAAGAATTTTTAAAATATGACGGCTGGTTCTTTCATATCAGGCAGCATATTCCAAGTTACCTTAATGAAATGAAGACTAGCTGATGTGTAATCAGAAAATGAAACTGAATTTTAATATGGGCCAAAATATATATATATTTAAGAAAGTAAATTTGTCAAAGCTAAAAAAATAATTGCATTGTATATTCCAAAGTTGAATGTAGGGATGCCTGGGTGGCTCAGTGGTTTTAGTGTCTGCCTTCGGCCCAGGGCGTGATCCCAGAGTTCTGGGATTGAGTCCCACATTGGGCTCCCTGCAGGAAGCTCATGAATAAATAAGTAGATCTTAAAAAAAAAAAAAGTTAAATGTAAAGGACTATTTATGATCACTAGCTATATAGGTGGTTTGTAGACTGCTACACTGTGATCCTACTGAAGCAGCAGAACTGTAGCTGCCAACAAAAGCTCTGAAGCTTGCTTTGTTTTAAATGGCTTTTAAAAATTAGGTTACATCTGAAATATAATAAGATATTTTTTAATATATGTATAAGTTTTGATACCTAACAAAATAAAACAAAAACACGAATCTACAACTTGAAGAAATAGATTTGTACTTTCCAATATGGTAGTCACTAGTCATATATGGCTATTAAAGTTTAAATAAAATAAAATTCCAGTTCCTTCAATAGCTACTTTTCAAGTGTGGGACGACGACATAGAACATTTCCACTGCTGCAGAAAGATATATGAGACAGTGCTGAACTAAAACACTACCTGTATTGCATGTGCCTTGTGAATTCCTTCTCTGGCTTCCTACCTAGATGTAACTACTGATTTTATTCTATATTTATCATTTCTTCTTTTAAAAAAATCATCAAATATTTATGTATCCTTAAGCAATATATTAATTTGGCTTGTTTTTGAACGTTATCATCTGCTACAACTTGCTTTTTACATTTTACATTAGGGAACTATTTGTAGATGTTCATCTCCACTCTAGTAGAATATTACATTGGATGGTAAAAACAGATTCAACCAGCAAATATTTATTGAGTATTCACCATTTGCCGGGCACTCTTCTAGGCATTGTGGATAAAACTACCAAATTAAAAAAGACGAAAATTCCTGCCCTTATGGAGTTAACATTTTCCAGCCAATGGATATGTGCTTTTAATTTTATTTTTTCCGTTAAATACTGTTCCACCAAAACAAAGCTGTAAGAGAACAGCTGCGTTTAGCAAAAAGAAATTTTATCATTTGTGACCGATATTAACATGCACAGGTAAATGCTGAGCAACAGAGTACTAAAGGAAATGAATAAAATGTATGATGTATGTGTGTGTGACTAGAGTACAAGTCCAGATCAGACTTTCAACTTTCTATTTGGGGATTAATCTGCTTTTATTCCAAGTCTTTATCTGCTTTGATTCTACAAACTAACAGAATCCAGGTTCTGAGATCCTGAAGAGTAAAGGTACTTCAGAGCAAATGGCTAACCAAAAAGGAACACAGATTTCGTTTTCTGGCATAGTCTGAAATAACAGAGAACAATGCAGAAAGCAGCCAAAGGAAAACTATCAGAGAGCTTTGGGTTGATTTTCCTAACCACACTGAAAGTTTAGCCAACTTTTAATTCTGAGGGCCTGTTTTGAAGGACTGTTTCTATAGGCTGGAATAACCCTGTGAATACGGTGGAAGTAAAAAGCAGACAGAACCCATAGCCCCTAGCATGGTAAGGAAAGAAATAATACATAGCCACATTACAATGTTGGGCAAGCCACTTAATTACTTCCATATGCTTGTTTGGCAAAGATGTACTCTCTCTCTGACCACAATGTAATAAAAGTCATAGCTTATTGTGAAATCCACCAAAATATGATCCTTTCTCTTGATCACCGTATTCCTCATTTCCCAAAGATATTTCCCATTTCCTTTTTTTGGAGACTGCTGGAATCAAAGACCTACAGTACAGAAAAACCACTGGTACCTGAGACACTGCCACTTACCAGTTCTGATGGATAAGCTGCTGCTATTGGAACGGATGGTCTTGGAATTCAACACTTTCTCTGAGGAAAAATATTCAGTAGGTAAGCATCATAAATAGCTATAGACAGGAAAAGTGAGAAGACTAGAATAGGGAGCTAATCTACAAGATAACAGCTATCCCTCCTTCCAGGTAACTTTATAATTACTTATTATTCTAGATATTAAAGCACTACTAGCTACTCTAACTATATTCACTATGTAGAGTGGCAATTCTCCACTTTAACTGTTCTTTGGAAATACCTGGGAAGCTTTAAATAGTAACAACAACAAGGTCCCATCCCAGATATTCTGATTTAATTGGTCAGGACAGTGGATTTCTAAAAGCTCCTTGGGGGATTCTAATGTGCAGCTTAGGTTGTAAACCACTGATCCAAAAGAATGGACTTGGAAACCTTTACACAGGCTTTTATAATTTAGTTCATGGCAGTAATCTTTATGCAGAAAACAGATATGATTTAGTTTCTTTTTAAAGGTATCCTGAATGTTTCTCACAAAAGCATGAATACAGACAACCAACAATCTGAAGACAACTAGAGATAGCAATTTTATAGCAAAGGTGGCAGAGCCCAAAGTTATCATGTTAAAATATGGTCAGAAGGTAGCAAACAACAAAGCTCAGGCATTGACAGTGTTCTGTCCCACCACTAGGTATGATGTCACTGCTATGAGACTTATAGGAAGAGCCTCTTTTCTTCAGGACACTTCGATTTCGAAGAATGTGACCATCAGAATCTTAGGTATGAGTCTACTCTCTGTCAAATCCACCCCAAGCCTAATATATGAAACCCTTACCAACAATGAGAATGGTGTGCCAGCCTCGGCAAGATAGGTCTGGGACGTGATGCAGAGATCCAAAAATAGGCCGGGGCCATGAGGTGCAGATATCAGAGCCATGTGGTCTCTCTGTGGGGGTCATTGCCAGGCGGCCATTACCACCATTGCCCCAGGCAAAAATGTGATTATCTAGAAAAAAAATCAAACAGCAGATAGTTTAATAAAAAACTGACTTCCCTATTCTTTGGGTTCCCCATCTTTATGTCCTAGAGTTAGAAAGATTTTCCACTATGTACAAAACAAGGGAAAGTGGTTTATTTCCATAAATAAAACTTAAATGATTCCTGATGTCAACCTCGTAAAAATGACCACTTCTCCTATGTACTGCCATCCATCTATCCATCCATCCATTCATTGACTCATTCAGCTTTTTTTGTTCATTTGCCCTTGTGGAACTGACATTCTAGTTGGAGAAGACTGATCAGTGAAGTGTCTAATAAGCCTGGTAGTCATAAATGTTATGAATGGAGGATAAATGGTAAAGAAAAGTGGTAAAAGAATAGTGGGGTATGATTATTTCAGATAGGGTAGTCAGAGAAGTACCTGTCAACATTTGAGCAGAGACCTGATTGAAGTGAGAGAAAAAGAGAACGATGTGGCTATCTAAGGGAAGAGCTTTTCAGGCAGAGAGAATAGTAACTGCAAAGGTCCTATGTGGGTAACATGAGTATCATGAATAAGGAATATGAAGGCCCGTGCAGCTGGAACAAAATAAGAGAGGAGACAGTGGTCAGAGAAGAGGTCAGGAGGTAGGTGGGGTCCTGGTTGTGTAGGGCCACATAGGCCATTGTAATGACTTTGGTTTTTACTGATAGGAATTCTTTGGAAGTTCTAAAGAGTAGCGGCACCTGGGTGGTTCAGTTGGTTAAGCATCTGACTCTTGGTTTTGACTCACATCCTGAGATCAAGCCCTGCTCAAGCTATGAGCTCAGCATAGAGTCTGCTTGAGATTCTCTACCTCTCCACCTCTACCTCTCCCCCTGCCTCTTCCTAGACATGTGTGTGTGCGGGCGTGCATGCATGCTCTATCTCAAATAAATAAATAAAATCTTAAAAAAAACCCAAGGATCCAAAAGACTACCATGAGGAGAATCAATTGTAAGGGACCACAGATAGAAGAAGGGAGACCAGTTGTAGGAGTAAAGATGGTGGGAAATGGGTCAGATATACTATGAAGATAATCAATAGGATTTGCTGATAGATGGGATGCGGAGTATAGAATGAAACTGCCATTTAGTGAGATAGGAAAGGTGTAGGAGTAACAGATTTGGGCAGAAACATTAGAAACGACAAATACAAAAAAAAAAAAAAAAAAGAAACGACAAATACCCACCATTTGCTTCAACGTGGATGGAACTGGAGGGTATTATGCTGAGTGAAGTAAGTCAATTGGAGAAGGACAAACAGTGTATGTTCTCATTCATTTGGGGAATATAAGTAATAGTGAAAGGGAATATAAGGGAAGGGAGAAGAAATGTGTGGGAAATATCAGAAAGGGAGACAGAACATAAAGACTCCTAACTCTGGGAAACGAACTAGGGGTGGTGGAAGGGGAGGAGGGCGGGGGGTGGGGGTGAGTGGGTGACGGGCACTGAGGAGGACACTTGACGGGATGAGCACTGGGTGTTATTCTCTATGTTGGTAAATTGAACACCAATAAAAAATTAATTTATTAAAATAAATAAATAAAATCTTAAAAAAAAGATTTGGGCAGAAAATCAAAAGTCTGATTTTTACTATATTAATACTAGTTTGTCTGAGATGCCTATAACTTATCTAAATCAGAGCATTTTTTAATGAAAAGGGGTACTATTAATGATTAAGCCTGGACACTAAGCATGAATGAGGACTTACCTGGGAAAACTGAGCTTTAAAGCCACCCTACCTTTAGACATCAAAGTCCAGGGGCTGATGAATAACAACCTGGAGTTCAGGGGTGGTGATATATAGCCATCAGTGAATATGGGGAACTTAAGGGAGACAGTGGGGGGGGATAGAAGAATTGAGTTCTGGGCATTCCAGGTTTAGAGGGGTCAGATATCACTATCAATGGCACCTGATCTATTTGCCTATACTAATCTGTTGATATGAATGTCTCTCCTACCCTACTTGACTGTGAGCTCCTTAAAGACAGGGGCTTTCTGAGACTCACTTTTATATTCTCAGAGCCTAAAAGTGGACCTGGAACATAGTAGGCACTCAATTTATGTTGGCTGTGTAAGAGATATAGTTCAGAGAAGTAGAGAAACATTTATTAGAAGGTAATACACCCAGCCATGGAATTCAACTCTACATTCCTCATTCTGAGTTGACCTTGTGAAGGACACACATGTACTGAAGAAATATCACCTTCTTGAGGCTCTGTCAGGAAGTGCTACTTGACTTGCAGTACTTAATCCTCAGTGACACCCTCACTCTGTCTTTCTAGGTAGCATTTCCATTGATCTAATCTGACCTTAACAGTTTGCTCCCTAAAATCCCTCATTTTGGGACAAGTGGAGAAGGTTAACCCCAAAAGCTGGTTCACTTAATTAAATACGGTAACAGAGTACTTATTTGACATTGTCCCTGGATCCCTCATGTATATACAGTAGGCACAGACTAAAAGGAAACAGACATTTTAGATCATAAGCAACAAGAACTGAAATGAGTCAAAAGATAAGAAAATGAAATGTGATTTGTTGTTCAGTAGTCACAAGAAAGAAGTGGCTACAACAATCAAAAAAGTTCAGGTGATACAGAAAAAATTTAAAAAAGCAGAATAGAGAGGAAAGAGAATAAAGACTAGCTCAAGTGGTGGTAAAGAAGAGTGGTGAAAGGAGCAAGATGCTGTGGAGAAGAAAGAGCAAAGAAGAAAATTCAGTTAGGCCAATTCCAATTCTGGAAGCTGAGAAACACACAGTATTCAGCCCTTCAAACCTTAGCAGTTCCTGAGAACATCACTGCAGTGTGGCTGAGCCTGGCCAAGGAGCAAGGTTAGATTATGTTGTTCTCTCCAGTCACCCAGCCAACATTTATTGAAAACAACATGGCGTAGGGCCAGGTTTATGTAGATATTTAATTATTCTTAAAACATTTATTTATTTATTTATTTATTTTAAAGATTTTATTTTATTTTATTTATCTGAAAGAGAGAGAGAACAAGGTAGAGAAGAACAGAGTGAGAAGCAGGCTCCCCACTGAGCAGAGAGCCCTACTTGGGGCTCGATCCCAGGATCCCGAGATCATGACCTGAGCTGAAGGCACTTAACTGACTGAGCCACCCAGGCACCCCAAATTCTTAAAACATTTAACCAAAATATTTAAAGTAATAAAAGTAACTTAGAATATTAACTTTGCCATTACCTAGAAATCTGTTTTATTTTAAATAATCACTATGTTGAACACATGAAGTTAATGAAGCTCCAAATGCATAACAATTGGACACCAATTTAATGTAAACAAAAAGTGTATAATTCAGCTATCTAAATAACCAGTCCACCTCTTTCCCTGCCAAACATTAAAATATAGCCAGCCATCCAGAAAGCTTGAAATGGTGTGTACAGACTCACCATCAGTGGCAGCAATGGTAAACTCATCACCGCAGGAGACCCTGATCACTTGCTTCCCACCTAGGGGTCCTCCCAACAGGTTGATTCCTAGACGCTTCTTATAATTCCCAACGCCCAGCTGTCCACACTTGTTGCAGCCAAAGGTCAGCAACCGGCCTCGCTCTAAGAGAGAATAAAAACAAATAAACAGGCACAAATGGGGCACAGAACAGAGGGGAAAATGCAGTCAATGTAGAGTTCCATGGACTAGCTTCTGGTTGTTAAGTATATACAAATAGAAAGCCAGCCACACAATCTTGTACCCAGGGAAGCTAAGGTATCTAGATCTATGACCAATCTGACCCAGGAAGTGATTCAATATTGTACTTTCTCCCTAATATTGTATTTTGCATGTAGAAAATGGATACTACCTTAGTAAACTCCTAAATGGCACTAATTAAAGGCAGTAGTTGTCTGGAATTATAGGCGTGGCATTCTTATTAAGGGATGTACTGACTGCATTTATAATCATTACCAAAAAAACATTTACTTGAATGCCTAATTTGTTAATGAGATAATACAGGATGCCAGGGAGTAAACAGAAGAATGTATATATTGTTATATATATATATTTTTAAAGATTTTACTTATTTATTCATGAAAGACACAGAGAGAGAGAGAGGCAGAGACATGGGCAGAGGGAGAAGCAGGCTCCATGCAGGGAGCCTGATATGAGACTCGATCCTAGGACTCCAGGATCACACCCTGGGCCAAAGGCAGACGCTTAAACATCCACCCAGGTGTCCCAGAATGTATATATTGTTAAGAAGAGCTAATACTTGGGGCACCTGGCTGGTTCAGTCAGTAGAATGTGCAACTCTTGATCTTGGGATTGTGGGTTCAAGCCCCACATTGGGTGTGGAGATTACTTAAAAATAAAATCTTAAAAAAAAAAAAAAGAAGAGCCAACACTTGAGCGGGAAAAAAAGCATGAGCTACTGAGGCCTGTGTATAAAAGTTGTAAATCAACTCACCATCAATAGCAGCTGTGTGAGTCTTGCCTGGGGCAATTGTACGGATCTTATAAAAGGAGAGCTGTTTGGCCAAGGTAAAGGAGGTTGTGTAGGGAATTTCATGGTATGCCTGAAACAAGGTAAAACAGAAAGCAAAGACTCATGAGGTAAAAATGAAGTGATAGTAGGCTGAAAATGCTGTCATGGTGACTAAAAGGGCTTTCAAGCAGATTTGTTATTAAGAAAAATGTGCCAGGTAACTTTTCATCCAATTGAATACAAGACAAAATAAGCTCATATATATAATCAGAGAATTTAATTAGTGTATGAAGCAGGACTTTCTGACAACAAAAGTTTTAGATTCCTAATCTAAGAGTAAGTATACAAAACATGAACTCTATATCCCAGATGATATCTATCTACATGAGGATAGAACCAATGACATTTGTCTTGGTATAGATACTGCATACTAACAAACGCAGGGCAAAGGATTAAAATATTGAGGACTCTCTCTGGCCCATTAAGCAACTAGTTTACTGTGATCTAATTTCATCTACAAGGCAGAGTTCTCAACATATTAAAACCCACGTCCCTTTAGATTAGCATTAAAAAATTCCTCTCAAATTTCACAACAAACCTAACATTATAATAAAAACCCAAATCAAGTAATGGTAATTCTGAATATGCCTTTTCAAACTACGTAGACACCCTTCCCAGACTTGCCCCAAATTTGTACTTTCCCATTTGAGAATCATTACTTCAGAGATTGCTTAACATTTTTTTTTTAAGATTTTATTTATTTATGAGAGAGAGAGAGAGACAGAGAGAGTGGTGGGTGGGTGGAGCAGAGGGAGAGGGACAAACACACTCCATGTTGAGCACAGAGCTTGAAGCAGGGCTTGATGTCAAGACCCTGAGATCATAACCTGAGAGTCAGATGCTTAACAACTGAGCCACCCAGGAGGCCCACTTAAAAACTTGGGGATCCCTGGGTGGCGCAGCAGTTTAGCACCTGCCTTTGGCCCAGGGCGCGATCCTGGAGACCCGGGATCGAATCCCACGTCGGGCTCCCGGTGCATGGAGCCTGCTTCTCCCTCTGCCTGTGTCTCTGCCTCTCTCTCTCTCTCTCTGTGTGTGTGTGTGACTATCATAAATAAATAAAAATTAAAAAAAAAAAAAAACTCTTATTCCCTGAGTCAGGAAACTTTTCTCTCTCTCTCTCTTTTTTTTTTTTTTACATTTTTAAATTTATTGTATTTTTGTAAGATTTATTTATTCATGAAAAGCACAGAGAGAGAAGCAGAGACACAGTCAGAGGGAGAAGCAGGCTCCTCACAGGGAGCCGGATGCGGGTCTTGGTCCCCAGACCCCAGGATCACAACCTGAGTCAAAGGCAAATGCTCAACCACCCAGGTGCCCTCTTTTTTAAAGTAGGCTCCATGCCCAAAGTGAGGCTCAAACTCATGACCCTGAGATTAAGCGTCTTATACACTCCACCAACTGAGCCAGGCAGGCGCCCTTGAAAAGTTTTGTCTCTTAATTTGATTCTTTAGTACATGAAAAAAACTCATCATATTAACATAAGGAGAAAATGAAGTCTTTTTTTTTTTTTTTAAGGAAATGAAGTCTTAATAACAGTAGTAAATTTCATGATATCCTTGAAGGAAGTGAATGGTAATTATATTCACTAGGCCTGAACAGGATCAGTGATTTTGTAGCAATAAATCTAAAAAAACTCTTCAGGGAGGTGATACATGAAAATGTTTCTTTTCAAAAAAAAAGAAAAAAGAAAAAAAAAAAAGAAAATGTTTCTTTTCATGTAAATTTTCTTGTACCTATTTCAGTGATAGAGTAGAAATAGGTACCTGAATTCCATCACTTGATTCTTTGTAATAAATTTATTTATTGTGGCATAATACATTATAAAATATTGTACAGATTGAAAATTTTTTCTGTATCTATATGAATGTAAAACCATCACTCAGATCAAAATATAGACCATTTCCATGATTCTAGGATCCCTTCTGTTAATACTCATATACCTTTTCCCAGAAGTAATCACTACTTTGACTTCTGCCATCATAAGTTGATTTTGCCTGTTCTTAAACTCCATATAATTGGAATCACATGGTGTATACTCTTTCATGGCTAGCTTCTTTCATTGAACATAAAAAATGGTATCTGCGAAATCTTTATTCTTAGGTAAAATTCCACGGTCACTAACCAATAGCATTCTCAAAGAAATTCCAACCTAAGAGAAATTGTGACAGTGTGGTTAAGGCACCAAAGAGCGTACTCACTTCATGGTTGATGATTCCAGACATGCACTGATTCAGACCCAGCTTGTTAAATTCATTGAGTCCACAGGCTAGCACTTTGCCTGACTGGGTCAGCAGAAATGTCCCATCACAGCCACACTGAACTGCAACAATAATCAAGGCCTTGGGAACATCCACCTGCACGGAAAAAAAAAAATCAGGAAAAAAAAAAAAGCCCCCAAACGTAACTTGCATTAGGACACAACCCTCAAATTCCATCAAAAGTGATGTCCCACATTTAGCAGAACTGCCAACCGTAAAGACTGTTATATCCTCTTCAGATTTTCCCAGCAGCTTAAACACTATGGTTTTCAACAAGGAGCTCAGGTTTGATAATAAAATAAAAGAAGACATTTCCAGGTTGGCTAAACAGTCCTGTCAGTTTGTTTTAGCAGTAGGTCCTTCTTACAAAGACTTCTCCGAAAACACTGGGAAAAGAGAAGCTTCAACCCATTGCTGATTTTGTCCCCTGAGATGGTAGGCCCCACAGCAGCTATAGAAGAAACTCCGGAGCCCTAAAGGGTCCTAGTCTGGTCACATTATAAGTGAAGTTACAGTGAATCAGCAGCCAGGACTTCCAAGTCCTGGCTCACATCCTTCAAGCTAACTAAACAGGGCTGGGGAATGGTAAGGTGACAGGATCATTGTCTGTGAAACTTGAAAACTCAAACCTCAGTGTTTCTAAAAAAGCCTTTTCAGAAGAGGAACAGCCACGGTCCCACAAATAATATGTTTAATTTTTAAAATGCAAATAAACAGAGTTAACAGTGCATGATATAGTTGATTACAGTCACCCTTCCGGTGGGCAGGCGAGCCTGCATCCTAGGGTGAGTGTGAGACAGATGACCATGCTCCTCTTGCAGCTGCTTTCAGCTCCTGTGCCAAGTCCTGCAGTGCTAGCTGCTGCAGTGCTGAGAGTAATTAGGTATTATGTTTCATATAACATGACCCCTAAATACAAACACACATTTCATCTGGAGTTCAACTGTAGAAATCAGACGGGAAAGTGGCTGTGTGGGGTTAAGAGGGAATATATTGCTTTCCAATATCTTCCCAAGGAATTTTCTGGGGTGTATTTAGCTCATGTGTCTCTTTTTTTTTTTTTTTTTCTCAATGTGTCTTTGTCATGGTACATGCAGATTTTAGCTCTCATTCCTGAATAAAATGTGACTCCAGGGTATCCATAATGGCTATATCCTCCTTCTCAACTGTTTATGGTTTAGTCAGATGACAAGGTCACATAGTGCTAAATCAGGAATCCTGGACTGTCAGTCTCCCAGATAGAAAATATTTCAGAAATAAACACCTTGACATGAGGGGTCAGGGAAAGAGGAGTCTGTGTTATTACTGGAGTCTGAGTGACCTACATAAGCTTTAGGAAGAAGCTGCTTATGAGTTTACCTTTTGTGGTGTATAATAATCCTCTTCTGAATCCAGACCCAGTCGTCCTGAGATACACATAAGAAAGAAAACCATTAAGATGAGGTCCTCTTTCCCAATGAAAATGTTCTATAACGACATTCTCTTTTACTGAATCAACACTTCTCAAGTACAAGCTACATGATATGCTTAGAAGCATACAAGCTTGAAGTCAAGTTGGCTCCTGGGAACAAGTGGACAGAAACAAGGCTACACCTACCATATTCGCCACAGCCCCAAGAAAAGACTTCTTTGTTTCGTGTCAAAACCACCACATGATTATCTCCACAGGAGACCTGCTCCACTGGATTGTTCAGGAAGAAGTCCAGCTGCATTGGTTCTAGTACTTCGGGCCCAGCAACCTTGTCTACCCCCATGCAGCCATAATAATCGGATCCAAAGGCATAGAGCTGACCCTCATCTGCAAAAGGAAGGAAGGCATAACCTATCAGAAAGCTGGACAGGACTGGAATGAAACTATCTCATCCAGGGATTTCATATGAAATGATTTCACCAGAGAAATCTGAAGGATAGACCACGAAAGTCTAGAATTGTTTCTATTTAGGGGATCATGGGTACGTTATAACAATTTTTAAAAGGTGGTAGTACTATGTTGAAATTTTATTGGGGCCATCTCTATTTTCTAGAGAAAAGGAAAAGTAACTAATGGCAAGATGAAAACTAAATTTTAGCACTGGGTGTTATATGGAAGGGATGAATCACTGAATTCTACTCCTGAAACCAACTTGCACTGTATGGTAACTAACTAGAATTTAAATAAAAATTTGAGAAAAAAGGGCAGCCCGGGTGGCTCAGTGATTTGGCGCTGCCTTCAGCCCGAGGCATGATCCTGGAGACCCGGGATTGGGTCCATGTCGGGCTCCCTGCGTGGAGCCTGCTTCTCCCTCTGCCTGTGTCTCTGCCCCTCTCTCTCTCTGTCTCTCATGAATAAATTAATAAATAAAATTCTAAAAAAATTTTTGAAAAAAAAATGTAAACGGCTTAAAGACTAAATTAAACTTCCGCTCTTTATTTCTGATTTGGTGTTATCCATACCTGACTAGGTGGTAACATTATTTTTCCCTCCAACTGGAACATACAACATCTTTTTCCTGATCCCACCTCTTCTCTGTTATCCACGGGCCTTTCTTTGCTTATCACCCCACACTAATACCATTGCAAATTGGGCTTTTGTTATTAATGTGTGTGTCTGCTCAGTGTCTTTGGTTCTTAGAATACTGTCTTTTGCTATAAAATCCCACTGAAACTGCAGAGCATTCAGTACAATACCCCATGTCAAATGCATGGCATGCTTTCTGTTGATGACTTACCTGTCACACAGACAGTGAAATCATCACCACATGACACCTGACGGATAGCTTTGCCTTGCAACTTTTCCACATGCTTTGGCTGTCGGTAGGAGGCTTTGTCTCCGTGGCCCAGCTGACCATGGAGTTTAGTACCCCCTTGCATGTTCTGTGAAATAAAGAGGTCTTGTGAAGTTTTAACTTTTCATGCCAAAAGCTACTCTTCAATATAACTTCTTATCAAAAAACCATAGGAAAAAATCAGCTGAAAATTTAGAAATGAAAAAAAAAATCAGTAAGGAGATTAAGCCTTTTAATGATAGGTAGTATAAAAATCCCTGCCAACAGGTAAAGACTTAAAAAGCATCCAGACTGATACCTATCAAGACCTAAAAGAACACATTCCCCATTTTGTCTTTCTCCTTCAAGTCTAAGGCTTTTATATTTAATTATGGGTGTTGGTGAAAAGAAATTCTTGGGACGCCTGGGTGGCTCAGCAGTTGAGCACCTGCCCCTGACTCAGGGTGTGATCCTCAGTCTCAGGATCAAGTCACACATCAGGCTCCCTGCCTGGAGCCTGCTTCTCCCTCTGCCTATGTCTCTGCCTTTCTCTCTCTGTATCTTTCATGAATAAATAAATAAAATCTTAAAAAATTCTTTATATAGTCTACCTTGATTGCTTTCTATAGGAGTATAGTCTCTTGGAAATCCTTACTAGAAGTTTTATGAATTTTGGTCAGTTTCCCTGAACTATGGAACAATTATAAAGAATCTGGCTGCATCCAAGAGGCTGCTATATAGTACCAAGAGTAGTTCTAAATCATGTTTCATCAGTTTTATAAAGAAAAGTAAATCTTTTCATACAAGAATTCAACTGTAAGTCCTTATCCAAATGTTTTTGAAGGGACAATAATTTCACTCCATCTCTGGAAGCCCCCCATGGGCTAGTTATTTAAGGGATGGGGTTTTAAGGAAGTAACAGTTAACATTCTGTAACAGAGGCCCAATCATTCCATCCTTCTTTCAATCTATTAATAATTGAGTGTCTACTCTGTCACACACTGAGGACAAACCTTTACTTGTGGAGAAGCTGCTGGAGAAAATGAGCTCTCCCAGAAAGAAGAGGAATAGTGAGAAGAACTGAGGGCCTAAGACAAGGCTGGGTAAAGGAAAAGCAGCCTAAAACTAGTTAGGAGGCACAGCCAAAGAGACAAGATAAAAGCCAAGAGAAGAAGCTCTCATGGAAGCCAAGGGAAGACAAATCTACAAGGAGAGAGTGATTAACTCGGTCAAAAATGCTGCTGGAAGGTCAAGGGAAGTAAGGACAACAAAGTATCTGTTTTATATTCACAATTTAGAGGTCATTTTTTTAAAGAGTAGTTTCAATCAAGTGGCAGGGATGGAAGCTGCATTGTAGGCAAATGATGAATGAGCAGGAGTAAGGAAACAGCAAATATATGCAAATTGTTCCAGAAGGTAGAGACAGGGTGAAAGAGGGAACAAAGGAAAATTCTACTGAAGATATACCTAGCCATTTTCAATCACTGATAAAGGTCTTAGAATTTTCCTGATGTGGTACACTGCTTCATTTGTTTATAAAACTATTTCACAGATACTAGTTGCTCTGAAACTCATGGCAATAGAATAATTAAGTGACTCTGAAATCACTCAGCTGTAAATGAGAGTCCAGTCTCCTGAGTCCAGACCTAGGGATCTTTTCATTCATTCTTTCCTTCCGTCTTCTTTGATTCATTCATTCAAAAAAAAAACATTTTACAAATGACATTTCTGTAGATGTTGGCTTTTCAAAGGATGCTTCTCAAAGGCTACTTACAGGGATCAAACAATGTACCAGGCACTGGGGAAAGATACGTCAGTGAACTAAACAGACAAAATCCCTGGTCTCATAAGAGCTTATGTTCCATCACCCCATGGTGCTATTCCCACAGCACACTCAACTAATAAAATACTTAGACATCCTCAGCCCAGTAAACAATTAGGCTTACATCACTGTTCTAAAGTACTTAGCTTTCACTTACCACCCAGGTGTATAGTTCCTTCTCCACTGTGACCACAGCAAAGTGGGTATTCCCTGCACACACCTGCCGGGCACTACAGCCACTCTTGATGACATCCAGTTTCTGGGGAGTGGATTTTCCACCGCCCCAAACATAGACTTCACTGGTTCGTGATGTTACCACAGCAATGGGTGCTTCAGTCACAGTGCTTGACCTGTCAACAACCCCCAGAACAAAGGCATATTTAACATAAAAACTATATCAAAGAAAAATGCTTCCAGTGTTCCCAGAGAAGAACTGCCAATTATGGCATGCGAAAGTATGTTTTTTCTCGACAACTTATTTCAACCCTCTATCAGAGCAGGCCTTGCAATTTCTGCCTCAGGGCTTCATAACAGCTCAGCCAGATCAGATTCCAGTCTGGTCCATAACACCTACACTTTTCAAATTTCAACATTCATCATGGTAATGATGTCCACTTCAGCATGAGGATGAAATTATAGCCTTCTGTTTTCTCAGAAATGACTAGCTGACATTTCTGTAGATGTTGGCTTTTCAAAGGATGCTTCTCAAAGGCTCCTTACAGGGATCAAACAATGCATGGACCAAAGAAAGACCTCCTAATGGTAATTTAAGGTATTTCAGTTTTTATGAGTCTCCTAAGCATTACCTTGGTCTTTTTGTAGGTGCATTAAGCAGTGTGACTTTTTCCTCCATCTCTCTAGCAAAAGAAAAGATACATGGGTAAAAGAATAGTTGTTACATTGTACCAATGACTCTTTAATACATTTCATAGATTTAATCCTCTATAAACAATATACCTCCTGCAATATGACAATACTTTGGGAAAAGTATCTCAATACCATTCAAACAGTTACATAGGCCTGACTTTGGACAATCATTAAATATGAGGGGGACAGCAGTTTGGGGCCATTTGTTTTCTTTCTTCAAGAAATGTTCCAAGCTGGAACAGAGAACCTAGAGAACCTCTGTTGCACATTTTGAGTACCTGCTGACCTCTCCATCCAGGCTACCCACTGACTTCCCAAACTCACCATCTTTAAACCTCAGTTCATTTTCTTTTTCCCATACAGCTTTTCTTTCTGATTCTCTTATTTCTATAACTGGCACTTCCCATTCTCCCAGTGAACTAGGCTTAAAACTCCTACGCTGTCCCTCTTTAATATCAAGTCCTAGAGATTCTACCTATATGGTGCCCTTTATATTCACCTCTCCCCTCCAGGCTTGCCACCTTAGCTCTGAGCAGCTTTGCTTCCCACCTAGACTGCTGTAGCACATCCTAATAGGTCTAACTCACCACAGTGCCAATCCACTTTATTGGTCCTCTACTGATTTAACACTGAGATTAGTTTGCTAAATTAGTCTTCCTTAAGCATGCCCCTTATCACATGAACTACCCTCTCATAAACATCCACTACTGTACTATAGTTTGAATTAAGCACAGATCCCTTTGTCCAGCATTCAAGATTCTTTACCTACCTTTCCAGCCTTCTTTCCTTCTACTTACTTCCCATATTCTTGCTCAGGGTTCTCATTCTGTCTAAAACACTTATAGCTGAATTCCTTAGGCATCAGTATTTTTTGAAAGCCCTTGAGGTGTTGCTTATTGAGAGCCCCAGGTCTAGACCCACTAATCAAGTAGGACTTAGTGTTTCCTGAATATTTTCTACAGTTTGCTCTATCTGTGCTTTACCTGGAAAGCTCTTTGTCTTATGTTTTTCCATCAAAGTACAAAGTTCTAATGAAGTACTGTGTGTAGATCTATAATTATCTCAATAAAAATTGCAATAAAAAATTATCAATGAAAATATTTGAAAAAAATTTAAATAGTGATTTTACTGTTGGGGAAAATAAGCCAGATAAAAAATTTAAATATACTTGACCAGCATATTATACTGCTAGAATATGCATCAAACATAAGTAGAAGGTCATAGTGCTCTTTCTGGAGTATTACATGTAATTCTAGACACTAAAACACTAACTAGACCTTAACTGGAAAAGAACCAAAAAAGATTAAATGACACAACAAAATAAAGGTACTGACCGAATGCAAAGATTATGGAATTAAATATATACTTAATGTATCTATGGGCAAGACTTGAAAAAGAGCAGAGGAGGGGATCCCTGGGTGGCTCAGCAATTTGGCTCCTGCCTTTGGCCCAGGGCGCGATCCTGGAGTCCTGGGATCGAGTCCCGTGTCAGGCTCCTGGCACGGAGCCTGCTTCTCCCTCTGCCTGTGTCTCTGCCTCTCTCTCTCTCTCTCATGAATAAATAAATAAAATCTTAAAAAAAAAAAAAAAAAGAAAAGAAAAGAAAAAGAGCAGAGGAAAGGTTTAAATATTGGGAAGTTATAGAAACAAAGAACTGGTAGGGGAGGAAGAAGGACAGTAAGACAAAAAGAGTATAACAGGATGAGAATAGAACAGGATGAGAATAATAAAAGGATGCTGGCTGGCTTAGTCAAAGGAGCATGCAACTCCTGATCTTAGGATTGTGATGGGTGTAGAGATTACTTTTTAAAAAAGAAAGAATAGGGATCCCTGGGTGGCGCAGCGGTTTGGCGCCTGCCTTTGGCCCAGGGCGCGATCCTGGAGACCCGGGATCGAATCCCACATCGGGCTCCCGGTGCATGGAGCCTGCTTCTCCCTCTGCCTGTGTCTCTGCCTCTCTCTCTCTCTCTCTGTGACTATCATAAATAAATAAAAATAAAAAATAAAGAAGAATAACAACACATTTTCCTTTAAGTTTGGGTTTGAAAAAAAAAATAAGTTTGGGTTTGAAGCCTCCTATAGGATGTGAGGAATAAAGGACCTCCTTCCTACCTCTAGAGACCCTGAACAGAGAAAAAAATCTCAGGAAGTAACCTGCCAATAATCAGGCAAGCTTGATTTCAGGAAATGAGCATAAGAAAACTCCTCTGACTGCAACATACCATCTAAATGAATGCGCTGAAAAACAAAGGCCCACTCTAAATCCATACTACTATCTGACAATCACTGAGCGTCTTGTGCCAAGCCCTGGGCTAAGCACTTTATATGCATTACCTCTCTTAATCCTTACCCTACCTGACTTTACAGAGGAGAAAACTAAAGAACAGAGATGTTAAATAACTTGACAAAGAAAATAATAGAATTCAGATACAAACCTAAGAATGTCTGAGTCCAGAGCTCTCCTGTCTTAATTTCTATACTCTAATGCTCCAATTCTAGATGAAAACTCACAGATGAGAGGAGTGCAGGGTGCTAGGGTCTCATCAGTATATATTCAGAACAAAATAGCACAGACTAAGGAAGTAAAGTCAGGAGCTTCTCTCAAGCAATAAAAAGAGATGTTGGGACACCTGAGTGGCTCAGAGGTTGAGCATCTGCCTTTGGCTAAGGGCGTGATCCTGGAGTTCTGGGATTGAGTCCCACATTGGGCTTCCTGCATGGAGCCTGCTTCTCCCTCTGCCTATGTCTCTGCCCCTCTCCTTCTGTGTCTCTCATGAATAAATAAATAAATAAAATCTTTAAAAAAAAAAAAAAGGAAAAGAAAAGAAAACAGAGATGTTGCTAGAAAATGGCATCAGAGCGGCCACATCAGGAAACGCTGCCCTCTCTTGTGGTCCTCTGATCAGGTCTTTAACAGTTAACTATCCAAAGAAAGACAAGAAAGTGACTTCTCTGTACTTTACCTCCTGCGCTTCCTGAGAAGGGGGCGATCCAGAAGTTCATCTGCTGTGGGTCTCTGCTCAGGATCCTAAAAAGTACAAACTGGGTTAGTTTTAATTTAAAGGAAAACAGCAATGGGGTGCTGTGGGTATCTCAGGGGTTGAGCATCTGCCTTGGCTCAGGTCATGACCCCGGGGTCCTGGGACTGAGTTCCACACTGGGCTCCCTGCAGAGAGCCTGCTTCTCCCTCTGCCTGCCTCTCTGTCTCTCTGTGTCTCCCATGAATAAATACATAAAATCGGGATCCCTGGGTGGCACAGCGGTTTGGCGCCTGCCTTTGGCCCAGGGCGCGATCCTGGAGACCCGGGATCGAGTCCCACGTCGGGCTCCTAGTGCATGGAGCCTGCTTCTCCCTCTGCCTGTGTCTCTGCCTCTCTCTCTCTCTCTCTGTGACTATCATAAATAAAAATAAATAAATAAATAAATAAATAAAATAAAATACATAAAATCTTAAAAAACAAAACAAACAAACAAAAAAAAAAAACAAAGGAAAACGGCAAAATGGGATCTAACGAGGAATTTTACTTCCCCTTAGAAGGCTGTATGCTGATTACTCCAAGATCACTGTATATTATCCTTTTGTTTAAAAAAAAAAAATTCCTATGTCACATTCCATGTTTCCTGCATATCATCTCATTATCATCAATACTTGTATGTGAATGAGAATGCACATTCCTTATTTGTTCAGTATGGTACTGTCTCTTAAATTCCAATATATATAGCACAAAGAATCTCCCAGAGTGCTTGTTATAAATAAAGATTTCTGGGCCTTATCTATAGAGATTCTGATCCAGTTGGTCTGGGGTGGGACTCAGGAAACTTCATTTTTTATTTGTAAAACTCTTCCATCCCTTAGCAATTCTAACACCTATGGTTCACAAACCATATTTTGAATAATATCAACCTAGAGCTAGACTACAAGGCAACTGTGAGATATAAGAATTATATATATTCTGCACACTAGGAACTCTGACTAAAATTCTGTAAAATCAATTTACAAAAATTAATCTTAATCATAAAAAATGGAGCACAATTTAGATGGTAAGATAATTTCACAAATCAGTAAAGTAAGAATAAAGCAGAATAAAGCTTAAGGATTTGTTGCCTACAACAAATAACTATCATGAATTGCCAATGCTTATTCTTCTGGGTATAGTCAAAATATATTCTACCCTGGGAAGTGAATGTGGTTTTATGCAGGAATCTGCACAAAGTATGCATACCATACTCCAAACACCATGGTGGGAAGGGAAAACCCTCAACTGAAATCAACATGTTAAGTCACACTTACCTGGTCAAGGCATGCATGGACCATTTGAATCAGTTCCAAAGAGTACTGGCTAGAATCAACTTCCATGGCCCGGATTCCTTGTACAATCTTCACACACAAGTTGAGTGGATTCTATAAGAAAATGATTATTCTTGGTTATATAAAGATTATATAATCTATCAGTAGGGGTTCTGAGATGTCTGTGACTACTTTTTTTTAAAGAAATGGCAATTGTTCTGTATTAGGTTTGATTTCTTTTATAACTGAGTATGCATCAGCAAGAAATAGCTAGGGATACACTGTTGCTATCAGAAGGAATGAAGCCAAATGGCCTACATGGAAGTATGACTATGTGGCCAATAGTATAATACTCAGAGTATATTATAATCTGACCCTTCAACTGAATCCCAAGAAAAAGGAAAGCAAGATTAGCCATGCTTATTGGCTTTAAGTACCTTCTCTGCCACGTAATCTGCCTCCTTTTTTTTTTTTTAAAATTTTTTATTTATTTATTTATGATAGTCATACAGAGAGAGAGCCTCCTAATGTTATGCAGAAGATACTCTACAATAACAGACAAGGCAGTAAATAATAAGATGACAATGATAATATTATTATTATAATACCATCAATACCTTTATTGAGAGACCACAGTTTGCTAGGCAGGCACCTTTGCAAACCCCCTGTAAGGAGGTTATTATAATTATCAGTTCAAAGATATAAAGTAACTGGCCTAAGACTACACAGATAGTAAAAAATGGAGTTATAACACCAACCAAAGTTTATCTTCACTCTAAAACTCATTTTCCTTCTGCTATATTATTAAGAAGAATTAGATGATACATCAGAATAAACTAGGATTTAGAAAAACAAATAGGTGTCATGGAAGGCCAATGAACTAGCATTATTTCATATTTGCATTTTTCATACACATTATCATAGCATCTCTATAAGAAAAATATCTATTTTTCCTTGTTATAGATAATGAAATAGAGGACTGAAGAAATTCTTTAATGATTTACTTAAGTTCTCATACATGGTTTGTAGAGAATATTGAATGTGAATCCATTTTTGCTATGCCAATTGATCCATGGACTAGCAACATCAGCATCATGTGGGAACTTGTCAGAAATGCAGAATACTGGGACCCACTCCAGATCTACTAAAAAGAGTCTGCATTTTGACAAGGTGCCCAAGTGATCTCCTATGTGTGTGAAAGTTGGAGAAGCACTGTTTTTACTTAGGAAGAAAAGAAGATAAACTAAAAGGAATTTGTTGTCCATTAAACAATAACAACCTCTAATATAAGAGTCAGTGTGGAATATTTTATAAAAAATAACACTTAAATGAGTATTACATAATTTGTTTTAGCTTTAAAAAAATGATGTAGGGATCCCTGGGTGGCGCAGCGGTTTGGCGCCTGCCTTTGGCCCAGGGCGCGATCCTGGAGACCCGGGATCGAATCCCACATCGGGCTCCTGGTGCATGGAGCCTGCTTCTCCCTCTGCCTGTGTCTCTGCCTCTCTCTCTCTCTCTCTGTGTGACTATCATAAATAAAAAAAAAAAAAAACAAAAAAAAGATTAAAAAAAAAATGATGTAGCTGAAGCATAAGAAATTAAATGGCTTATCTAAACTGCAACATCATATAGTGGATCCTAGAGCCAATTTCAAAATTAGAGTCAACAAATTCAAGTACAATGCTCAAACCACTTGAGTAAGATTATTTCAGTGGGGAGGTCAAGTTAAAGATAAATCTGATATACAGTATTTCAGTAATACACTACATCAAGCCTGAATAGTTTTTTTTTTTTTTGGCCTACAGCCGATTTCTGATGAAAAAATCAGAAACTCGGGGATAAATGAATTTGGTTCTCTCAACCAAGTTATACCATTTTCAAGGACAAGGTGGGGAAAATACAACTTACTGTAGCATCAAATGTTCTTTTTAGGGTAAGCAGTTCAAAAATGACACAGCCTACTGCCCAGATATCAGACTTGAAATTGTATTTTACTCCTTGGCAAAGTTCTGGAGACATGTAATATGGAGTTCCTACAAGCTGAACAACAAAGAAAACAAAGAATAACTTCATTTCTGAGGTAACTATATTAATATTTCAACAACTAAAGTAAATTTCCCACAAATTAGTGATAACAACTATAAAATATTCATCAGCAAATCCCGAAATGTTTTTTATGAGATGGGAAGAAATCTTTTTTCATATCACATTTTTTGGACCAATTAAAAAGGGTTAAGGCAGTGTGGTAATTTGGGAGGCACAACAGTGATTCCTAGATCACAGAGGGCTTAGGCCCGCTGAAGATGTCATAAAGATAAAGACACGCTTAGTAGAAGTTCGCCAATGGGGGGAAAAAAACTGACAGTGGGGAGATGATAAGTAAATAAAGGGGTCAAAAGTTCTAACTGAAATGCATAGTACTGAAACTTTGTAAATGGCTCAATTTGACATCTGTAATACTAAAATGGCTAGAGAAATTTCTTTCAAATTTGAAAAAAGATCCTCTGCCTTGAAGAATGGGTTTGGAAATAAAAATGTCCTGAATGGAAGTTGTGCCTCTCCCAGACAAGAGACAATGAGTACCCGAGAAGCTCTAATAAAACTGATAGTCCTCTTTAACCAGCAAAGCAAGTTTTAGATGGCTTATATGGCACTTATAAATTTTCGTATCATTCCTTCCTTACATTTAACTGGCTAAAAAAGTCAAGTCTTGGTTTTACCAGATTATTCTTGATGAGAAAAATCCATATAAGAACATGACTGGTTCTTCAGAAGCTCAGTATGACACCATGATACAAGCAGACTGAGTTCCTGAAGCAGATTCCAAACCCTAGCTATTAGCATCCTTGGATGTCTCTGAATTGCTTACAGGCATATCTTGACATTACCAAAACACATCAACAAGACAAAATTAATTTTATGGAAAGAGCACTGCAAAACTAGAAGAGTAATAACTGGGTTTTATAATTCCTAATAGGATAATAGGATGGAATCAATGTCCTTAAAGATTAACTTAGGTCTACTCTTTACCAATGGTCTTTCTTAGGATCAGGTGAGAAGGGAGCCCTGCAACTGAGATGGCATACGATATTAACATCAGATTGTTCTCTGTGCCTTAGCCTTTATTTGTAATATAGGGCTTCTGAACCAGGAAAATTCAGAGGAAACACAAAAATAGATGTCCAACATCCTAAGCTCAAAGAGATAAACTGAAATCTACTAGAGATTCTTGGCCAGAAAAAATGGTAGAGCATTTCTTTGTTTTTAGAAAGTGTTGGAAAGGGCTAAGAGGTCAGAGCTATGATGTGGACAATGACTCTTGAAGGAACACCTGAGCATGTAAATGCCTGTTAGTAAGCACAGGAAAGACTCCTGAAGACCTGCTTTATAAATACGGAGAACTTGGCAGCCCAGGTGGCTCAGCGGGTTAGCACCGCCTTCAGCCCAGGGCGTGATCCTGGAGTCCAGGGATCGAGTCCCACGCTGGGCTTCCTGCATGGAGCCTGCTTCTGCCTCTGCCTGCTTGTGTCTCTGCCTCTCTCTGTGTCTCTCTCATAAATAAATAAAATATTTTTAAAAATAATTTTTAAAAATTTTAAAAAATAAATAAATATGGAGAACTTAGAAAAATACTGAGAAAAGCATGTGAGATTTAACATGGTTTACAGTTATAGATCGCGGTACCGGAAAGGATAAGAAAAAAAAAAAATTAAGACAAGGGCAACACATACTTACCGTCTCAGCCATGGAATACTCAGAATTAAGTTTCTTGGCTAGGCCATAATCTCCAAGTTTTATTAGGTTTGCCTTGGTCAGAAAAATATTTAATGTCTTTATATCTCTGGAATAAAAGATACTGTATATTAAATTCCTACAGACAATCAGTTTGTTTCACCCCTGACTCTGCCCAGAATTAGTACAGAATAAAATGAGTGGTTACCACTGCTCAGACTATTATGGGATCCCAAACAGTGATCACCACTTTCACATGCACTTTAACACTGAAAAGGGGATTGGGGGGAATGGAGGCAGAGAATTAACTCCATTCTTTAGGGCTTCAAGCACAGTCATGTCTCTCATACCATTGGGGATATCAGAAAAAATTGAGAGGGCCAGATTGAAAACAGTGTTCAGGCAGCCTGGGTGGCTCAGTAGTTTAGCGCCGCCTTTGGCCAGAGCCTGATCCTGGAAACCTGGGATGGAGTCCCATTGGGCTCCCTGCATGGAGCCTGCTTCTCCCTCTGCCTGTGTCTCTGCCTCTCTCTCTCTCTCTCTCTCTCATGAATAAAAAATAAAATCTTAAAAAAAAAAAACAGAAAACACAGTGCTCTAGGTAATCCTATAGTTCCTATGAGGTGCGCTGCCTCTTCAATTACCATTTAAACCTTGAATTGGTTGGTGTTAAAGCTTCAAATCTGTTAAGGCAAGGGAAAAGATTGCACATCCCAGCAGCAACATGATTAGGCTATGTAGATCACCTAAATAAAACCACTGGCTCTTTTTCTAAAGATGAGTTGGTCATATATAACACAAATAAACTGTGCTTGGTTCACACTCTGGCTTCCTTAACATGTGAAAAAACCAGAATACTTTTTGTAACTTTTGAAAAGAAAATAATATGCAACTATAGCCATTCAATAGATATTAAGAAGCACATGTTAACTAAATGAATAAACCAACAAAAAAAGAAATACTGGTGAATCAACACTAATCTCTAGCAATGATCAATGAATGACTCACTTAAGAGGAGTATGTTCTAATAGTTCTTTCCTATAGCTAGAAATGAATAGATAGCTATTAAATTGTAAAATTAATTGTATTTTTATGTAAATTAAGGCTCAATTATAAAATTAAAAATATTTGCCAATTATTATTGCTCACAGAAAACATTTACTATGAATTCCAACCAATCTAATATCACTTCTCTTAGTGGCTTCTAGACTTTACTGATGAATTAATGAATTCAACTCTAAAATATCTCATAAAAAAGCAACTGAGCAGTACTTAGCTACTGAGATTCTTCCTAGATTACAAACACAGTTTAACTTCAGGAAGTGAAGGTAACACCCTTCATTACTCACTCTTTCCTTCCTAAATTATATTAACGGAAAAGCCTTGACCGCTTAACCAAAAATATAATAGTGCTGATGGGAGGTATGCAAGACGGGGGTTAGATTGGTGGGGAGGAATCCATCTCAAATATATATAGATATATATATTTTTTTAATTTTATTTATTTATTCATAGAGAGAGAGAAACAGAGACACAGGCAGAGGGAGAAGCAGGCTCCATGCAGTGAGCCCAACGTGGGACTTGATCCCAGGTCTCCAGGATCACGCCCCGGGCCGAAGGTGGTGCCAAACCGCTAAGCCACCCAGGCTGCCCTCAAATATATTTTTTTAAAGTAGGCTCCACACACACCCAGCATGGAGCCCAATGCAGGGCTTGAATTCATGATCCTGAGATCAAGACCTGAGCTGAAATTAAGAGTCAGATGCCTCACTGAGTCACTCAGATACCCCTCTGTCCCATATTCTTTCACTCATTACCTATGAAGGATTCCAGCTTTATGGATACAGCTCACTGCTGAAACAATCTGAAATAGGTACCATACCACCATCTACAGAAAAAAAAATAATTATATTTGGACTGGAAACAAAAAAAAATTCCATTTAAATAAAGACACATACTAAAACAAACAAAACAAAGGAAACTGCAACCAGAGGTTATGATACAACATGACCTGACATCTCTTGCTTGAAGGCTGAGTAGGCAAAGAAAAGTGGTAGGGGTAAAAATAAAAAGCAGGTCATCATAAAAACGATTCCGATGTTATTATAAAATATGGGATGGTGAAGCAGAGTTGTGGAAAAAAAAGGAAAAAGAACGCAAAAGTATAGAAAACTGGGCATACCAGTCTGCAGTAATAGAACCGGGGAAAGAAAGCCCATAGAGAATCATGATGTGGAGGTAAAGCGTTTAGGAAGCAGCTAGAGCTTCCCTGTTAGAGGTCTCCTTTCTCATGAATAGCAACCAGAGCCTGGAAGGAGTCTGAACAAAAGGAAAAAAACACTCTTCATTGTTGGAAGAGTAAATATAGGCCTAGAATGTAAGAATCACAACAATATACAATTCTAGGTTCCTTCCAAAGAAGCATGAATTACCTCTTCCTCAAACAACTTGTCCTTCTGACGAAGGATTTTGTCATACAGGTTCCCTCCTGCAATTAACAAGAGACAGGTGTGAATTGCTTCATAAAGATCAAAGCTTGGCTCCTGTAGCCACTAGGGTTTTAACAAGTGACACAAGGAACTGAAGGATTCTGCTTCCTCTCCAAAGGAAACCCCTTCTTTTCTCTTGTTCTTTACAAAACTCTTCCCATCCTTTTGAGGACTGTATCCAAAGTCTTCTTCAAAGTTTCCCCTCCCTAACAAGGGAGGCTCAATACAAAAATGGGAAGTATGAGATTTTTAGAAAAGATAAGAACAAAGCCCATTCCTATATTATCCTAATTAGCAAAATACCTTGAAAGTCTTCAAAATCAAAAGATTTTCTTTCCTAGGACTCCTTTTAAAGGAAACTGCAATATTTTTGTAATAACTCTCTGGTGTGACTGTGACTACTAGAACATTTGGGTTATACCTGTGATACCATGTTTTGTACATACAGGTGTATCTCATTGACAATTTCCTTTTTTTTTTTTTTTTTTTTTTTTTTTTTTACTACTTCACACTGAAACGGTTTCCATAATTTAGGGTATACCCTAGACTGTTTCCAATCATTACTCCCTTTACTAACTCCTTCCTAAGGAAGAACTCTGAATTTGTTTCTCCCTTGCCTTTATCAAATAACAGACTACAAATGATCACCATTCATTTTACTTCCTACCTGCAACTATAACTGCCGCCTTAGCTCGTCTCAGTTTCACAACGCCTTTCCCTTTAAGTTAGTAACTCAATGTTTCAACAAATCTACCACTTGTTCTAGTCCCTCCTAACCACAAAGGAAGTTAGCTGCTTAGGCTTCTGCTATTTCAGAAATCTCTAATATAATCTTATACATTAAGGGTTGATCAGAACCAGCAATAATCACGGTACATAAGCCAAAAACACAAAAAGTTAGAAGTCTAGGATCTTTTTCTTAGAGATCTAAGTGAAGAATATGCTGGGACTTTTTTTTAGCTTGTAGCTCAAGAAAGGGCTTTGAGCGTTCTCCTATGTAATAAGGATTAAGAGCTAGTACAGTATGTATTAAAGATTTACTACTATCCCAAGAACTATGATAGGGGCTTTACATATTCATCTAATGCAACAACCCTAGAAGACAGATACTGTTTATTAATAAACTCATACTAAGATGAAGAAGCTGAGGCAGAGAAAGTTTCTTGTGCAAAGTTACAGAGTTAAGAAGTACTGGAGCTTGTGATATGGGTTTAGAGTCTATACTCTTAGAACTGAGCTAATACAAAAAAAAAAAAAAAAAAGAACTGAGCTAATACTATCTACAAGCAAAAAAGAAATCAGAGACCAGATAAATTAAGGCCATGCTTTACCATGTGCCATTTTCATTCAGCTATGAATTTTGAACCACTTTTCAGTTGGATAACTTTGGCTGAGTTAAAATAAGTAAGTAACACTCATAAGATTTCATTAATATTACATCAAGCCGTGCCATGCCACATGTCTCTTAGTGCCTAATTAGATGTCTAACACTAATGCCTAAAGTTAATTCATGTGAAAAAACCTTGAAAAGTGAATGTGAAATTCAACTGAACAAATAATTTGAAGATGGAACTATAAGCACAAGAATTTGAATATGCAGGGGAAAATCCCTTTCCTTATTTTGTAACTCACTTAAAAATTCTCTAAGAACTATTCTCTTAAACTATTTGAGTTATTTCTCTTCAACTCTAGAAATCCACCTAAAATTTTTAATCAATGTATATGCCTTTTATTTTTTTCTCCCCCTCAAGGTACAAGAATGTCTTGCCAAAGGAGGGCCCATTGAATTCGACCTTACCGTTACAATATTCCAGCTCAATCAGCAGGGTGGTATTGTCCATGAAGTGATTGTAGTAGGCAATAATGTTGTCATGCTGCAGCAGCGCCAGAATAACAATCTCATTCAAGGCGTCACGACGTTCCTTCTCTGACAGTCGGATCAAATCAACTTCCTTCCACACAACCAGTGAGTCATCCTGCAACACAGTAATAGAGGTATCGTGCTTTTCTCTCGCCTGGCAGAGAATGAATCCACACCTGGATCTGTAAGTCTAGAAAGAAAACTTCCTAGATGGGCAGAGACTGACTCCTTTTATTTTTTCCTTTAAAAAAAAAACAGGAACAGAATTTAAGGGTTCTTCATACAATTGCGCATTGTAATTTAATGGGGGGGGGAGCAAAGCACTAAGATGCTGTTACATTGTTGCTACACTTAATTTGCATGATGTCAATTTCAGGTAAAAATAGGAAAGGTAGATCTCTAAGATTCTATTGAGGGACATTATGACAACCTGCTAGTCATGATAAGCAGTAGTAGGGCTAGAATACTGGGAGAAATGGAGAGCTGGAGAGCATGGTTATCTATAGCTAGTTACAGTTCCTTGTAAAATGGTAATATTAAACTTATCTCTGATTTTATAAATTTAGATTTCTCTAGTGATTTCTGTTTATGGTTTCTGGATAGGAATAAGTGATGCCTAAGGGCTTAGAGTTCACTTCCCTCACCTGCCCTATGTTGCAACTCCTATAGCTCCTATAACTTTTGTGTCATGTTCTTCCCTCTATCCATGACAACTTATCTGCAGCTCCCAATATCCACTCCCTTTTACAACACCCAAATTCTTTACTGATACTGCTTCCCAGCCCTGGAGCATCCCCACCTAAATCATTCTCCCTATCCTTTAGAATGATTCTGCCAGAACTTTTAAACTTGGGGGTGGGGGGTTATCCTGATAAACCTTCTACTGTGCCTTTATTCAGTGCAACCATTCCTTCATTTTCACAACTTACACTGGTATGATATTTGTGCATCCTTTCTCATTTATATACACATTCAACTTAAATGCTATTTTAAAAAAAAACAACTAATGGCCAACTTGTCTTTCCACTGAAATAAAACCTTCTGGAGAGAAAGGGCTGCTTCTAATTAAACCTTTGTAAATTCACAAACATCATAAACATTTGGCAATATGAACAATGGTCTGCCATTTTTGGGAAGTATAATCAAATTTTACATAAACCAACCTCAATAATCAAGTTCAACATGATGGAAAGGCATGGGAGAGGAGACCTGAAACTCTGTTCTAGCCCAAGATTTACTTCTAAGTGTCAAGTCATTTAAATAGACTGTCTTAGTTTAATTATAAAACAGAAACAGCAATGCTCATCTTCTCCTTCTCATGAGTACAAATAAGAAAAACAGAATACCAACAGTAACCCTAAATCTGTACACTATTGTTGCACTAAGATAAAAAAAAGAACACGAAAATTTTCTCTTACAACCACCCGCCTCCCCTCCTCCAACTTTCGGCCTTAAAACTATGCTAGCTTGGAACACACCCCAGAACTGCAAATGGATCATTTATGGGTGAATCATCATCACCCACAGTCTTCAGGTTTAAGACTTTAGTGATAAAGTCCAATTGATGGTTAGTTTTTGGAAGTAGTGTCAGCACTACAAGGCTTCAGATCAGTATACTGTTCTGGACTTGGGGGGTCAGTGATCTATGAATCTCTTCAAAGGATGTGTATATATGCAAAGCGGGGCGGGGAGGGACGGATTATTTTTACATTAGGTTTTCAAAGGAGTCCTTGCCTCCCCCTAACCCAAGTTAAGAAACAGTGGCTTAGAATATGCCAGAAAGGTATTTCCCATTCACAAACACTGATGAAGAAAGTGACGAACCCAAGGATCCTCTAAAAAATATCCAACTGGGTGTTCATACCTGAATTTAAAGACAGCGGCAAAGACGGTGGAATTGCCACTAACGTGGGAATTTTGAAGCTATGCCCCTCCTCTCCACCCCGACCTCGGAGAGCTATACACACGAGGGGAAGGAAGTTTTGACAACACTTCACATTCGTATGCCACTTTAATTTAGTTTGCAAAGTACCTTCGATTCTCAAAATCAAACTTAAAAAAATAAAAGATTATTTTAGGGGGGTTATCATTAACCCCAATTTACAGATGGGAAAACTAAGGCTCAGAGAAGGTTCAACGCTTTGCTCAGTTCCCCAGGTTCGACAGAAACCATCAGTTAGCAAAACCGGGGATCTAAACTCCCGGCGTCCCGGCGCAGGGGAGCTGGAAGAGTGGAGAAGACCCTGAGACAAACACCCTGCGGCCACGCAAACCTAAGTGACCTAAGCGAGGACGAGGGAGGCGCCAGCCTCGGGCGAAGCCGGGAGCTGGTCGGGGCTGGAAAGCGGGGCGGCGAAGGAGGGGCTGGGGCGGCCGGAGCCGGGGGCCGCTACCTCCGTGCGGCGGTACAGCGTGGCCTCCCCGAAGGCGCCGCGGCCCAGGACGCGGATGGGGATGTAGTGCAGCTCCTCCTGCTCCGCCGCGCCGCCGCCGCCGCCGCCGCCGCCGCCGCCGCCGCCTCGCGGCCCGGGACCGGCGCTGGGCCCGGGGCCCGAGTCCCCGCCACCCCCGGACTCGCTCCCAAAGTCCGAGTTGATGGAGTCGCAGTGTCGCTCGTACTCGCCCAGCACCGACATGGTGGCGGCTGCGGGACCGGCCTGCGTGTCCCCAGCGGCGCCGGCCGGCGCTGGCCGCGCTACTGCTCTCCCCCTTCAGACGCCGGCCCGCGGCTCCGTCCGCCCCGCTACCCCGCGAGGCTCCATGGTGGCTCCTGCCCCCTGACCCGGAAGCAGTTCCGGGTGCTTCCGGCCCGGCGGGCTTTCCTCCGCCCCCGCCGGCCCACTTGCTGAGTCCCCGGCCCGGCTCCCTCCCTCCGTCCCTGCCGGCGGGCCGCGCTGGCTGGCCGTCGGGGCGGGCGGGCGGGCGGGCGGCCTGGAACCCAAGGGCTCTGGCGGCGGCCGGGGAGTCGCCGACCGGTCTGTGGACCCGCCCCCGATCCCTGGCCAGGATCCAACAGCTCCGAGGTCCGGAGGTCGCCCCGTCGCATCTCGGCGCCAGGCCTATCTCGAGCGCAGTGATTCCACGTTGGACAGGGCTCGTCGTTTAGGGAGATACTGAAGATAACTGTAGTAAGCGGAAATACTTGCCTCCTGTCATCTCAGCCCGTAGGCCCAGCCGTTGCTCCCGGAACCACCCTAGGTCCTTCCCTCTTCTATACAACTCCCCAAAATATTTTAAGTCAACTCTCTTTTCCCCAATTTAACATCCTCCTTCCGTGTATCTGTCCAGATCTCTGACCGTCTGACCTCTTGCAACACTCTTGGAGCACGGGGTGCCAGTATATTTGAGGGTGGGAAATCTACAATAAGATGCTCTTAACCCTCAAGTCGCTAAGAGAACTGTAATGCAGTGAAAAAACATGTTCCATCAGCTATTGACCTTGGGCAACTTTACATCTCCAAGCTTTTTTAAAATCTGTAAAGCTGTAGGAACATGACCTATATCACAGAGTTAACAGCTAAGTTTTATTGAGTGTTTTGTTCCTAACACTGTTAAAGGTTGTCTTTCCTTGAGTCATCCCACTTAATCCTCATATTTTTCCCCAATCTACCGAGGGAACTGAGATAGATTAAGTAACTTGCTCAGTGTTACACAGCTAATAAGGGAAGTCAAACCCAGTAATCTGGATCCACATCTTTCAGAGAGTATGTCTTGAGAGTAAGACAAAGTCATGTGGCTGGAGGCCAGGGTGTATGTAGGGCAGAAGCAAGAGAAGACAGGGCTTCAATTGTTGAGTTTGGCTTTCCTGTGGACAATAAAAAATTAATTGAAATTTTTAAGGAGGGGAGTATATGATTAGTGACTATCCTAATTTGCTGGGGAAGTCCCAATTCACGCCTTTTCCCCAGGCATAAAAGAGCTTTATTTTGCTCAAGTGCCCAGCTCAGACAATAAACAACAGTCACTTTACATAAGACCAGAGATTTATTTTCTTAAGAACTCTGTTAACAATGTGGAGGACAAAGGCTAGAAGCAGGGAGACCAGTTAAGAGACAATAAAATTCTAAGAAAAGAAGAGGCACTGAAGTATTTAGCTATCAGTGTGAGTAGAAAGGAAGTCCATATTTGAGAAATCCATCTGAGAAACATTTATTTTTTAAAAGATTTTAATTATTTACCTGAGTGAAAGATAGGGAGAGAAAGCATGAGGGTGTGGGGGGGGGGGGGCGGAGAGAAGGAAGCTCCTACTCAACAGGGAGCCTGAATTGGGGCTCAATCTCAAGACTCTGGGATTATGACCCAAGCCAAAGGCAGATGCTTAACCAACTGAGCCACCCAGGCATCTCCATATGAGGAACATTTAGAACTTTATAATCAGTAGGGATGTGGTTGATGAGGTAAATAAATGAGTCCAGGAGATTCACTTCCTGATTTTTAATGAGGTGGATAGTGATTGCAAGGAGAGGATAAAGAGAATTGGTAGAAGGGGTAGGGGAGTTGTGAAAGATGAATTCACACTCCTTTGACCTCTACAGCTCATCAATGACCCTTATAAAGTATGATATCCTACACTCTGCAAAACACTCCACCTTGGCTCTGGATTGGAGTACAAAGGGACTGCTGTCTCCCTTGACCTGGATCTAGTACTTCTATTAGTAGGGGTGCTTAGGTGGCTCAGTTGGTTGAGCATCTGCCTTCAGCTCAGATTATGGTCCCAAGATCCTGGGATCAGTCCTCACATCAGGCTCCCTGCTCAGCTGGGGAGTCTGTTTCTCCCTCTGCCTGCTGCTCCCCTTACTTGTGCTGTCAAATAAATAAAATCTAAAATAAAAAAAATAAAAATAAAATAAAAAAAGCCAGCCAGCCTGTGAATGTGCAAAGCACTTCAGGTTGACTCTTGGAAAGGAGCTTTATGAAAAATGTTCAACTGTAAGTAAAAGGAAGGAGAAAATGGCTGTGTTGGGTTTTATATAGATGTGATGGGCAAAAAAGCAGTCCTGAGAGGTTCTGAACTGGGAGGGGTATTTTGAGAATGGAGGGTATGGGAGAGGACACTCTAGGAATCATTCCAATAGCAGTTTCCAAGAGAAGTTACAGAGAATATTTGGCTTACAGAACCCTATTTTACCTTTCTGAAGATGTTATTATGATTATGTTTATATACACATCATATAGCTTACATATTTATATATAAAATATAATAAAACTGTATTAGCTCAAATAAACTTTATTCATCTCAGCAAATTATATATAACTTTTCTCTAATTTATATGGATAATTTGCCATACTTTAAAACTGAAGCATATGGAAGAATTATTGCTACTTCAAAGAGATACTCAAGAGTAAGAGAAAAATACACCTAAAATGGTTTCTGCTAGCATTTATTTGAGAAAATTTACACAAAAATCCCCAATCCAACACTTACAAGTGAATCTGTAGAAATCCCACATGCCTCTGTCCAATAAACAAACAGAAAAATGGCTTATGACAGGAGTTTATTACAACAGTATAACAGCACTTAAACTGTATCATTTCTATGTTATTTATAGACTGTGTTGAAAAGGCTCAAAATGTTGGAAAGCAGGTAACATCCCCATTTTTAAAGCTTATTTGCTCTTGCACTAGCCTTCTATCAAAGGCAAATAATTTTTACTTTTTCAATAAAATCAAGGTGTTATCAATGAACTTTAAACTGAAAGCACAAATGTCTGAGTTGGTATTTCTGGCATGAGAGTAAAAGGGAAGGATATGGAAAAAATACCAGTTTCACAGAGTCACATCTGTGAAAAAAAACATCAGTAAAATAAAATATTCTCCTCTCCTATCTTATTTGCCATTTTGTCAAACAGAAGGATATAATCAAGTGAAGAACTTTCATTGCTTCTGAAAAAGGGGAAAGGCACCAGTCAGAAATATGAAAGAGTTTCTTACTAGGCTAATGGTACAGAATAGAATTTGACCTTTAGGCCTCTAAGACTGCATCTGACCCACAAATTTGGTTATTCTCTTCCCTACTTGGATGTATCCTCTGTCACCTAGTATATGTAATATCACAGGTGGACTTTCTCAACATCCATTGTCCATCCTCCTTATGGTGAGGATTTGGCTGCCAGGTTCTCAAAAGCTGTACCTATCAATTCCTACCAGCAGATGGCAATGTTACACAAATTAATGAAAGAACCATTCTGCCACTCTAGAGGAATTCTAGAGTCAGGAAGTCAAGAAGGTGGGAAGGGGGGCGGGGCTTTTGGGTTTACAGTAGCTGGAGCATTAACAGAACGGCCTGAGATTTTAACAATGTAACTCACTCCCTCTTCTAATTTTGTACTTTATCCTGGTCATCACAGCAGTGTTCTCCATTAATTCTAATACATCGCTTCTTAATTGCAAGCTATTTGCCCTAAGTCCTATAATTCTTGCCACTGCAATTAGACAAAGCCCTGCAACAGTCAGCAGGGGTTAAAAAAGAAAATTACAGAAAGGACAGACTCCTGTCCACTTTCCTAGGCAAAATGGAGAAATTTTCAAGTGACAGTATTTTTCATAACTTTTCATAAACATGGTCATTTGTATCCATACCTTTGCTTATATTAGTAGTGGCCTTTGGGCACCTTATATTCCCATAGCAATTCTTCTTGCTTTGGGAAAGAAGCAACATTCATTTTCAAGTATTTACTCTATTCATAATCCTTCCAGATGTGGTTTTTTTTATACCCCATGTCTTAATTTGCTAGACAAAACATACAAAGACAGGAATTAAGTCAGCGACTGGCCATGTAGGAAGTGTTGGTAAATTTTACTTTCATTTTCCTTGCTAGAAGTTATGTTAAAAATTCAAGCAACCACATATCTGACAAAGTACTTGTATCTACTATATAAGGAAGTCTTGAAACTTAATAGTAGAAAAAATCTAATTAGAAAGTGGGCAAAAAGAATAGAAATAGTTCATTGAGGAAGATATATAAATGATAAATAAGCACATGAAAAGATGTTCAACATCATCTGCCATTAGGAAAATGCAAATTAAAACCATAAAGAAGTACTACTAGACACACCTATTAGAATGACTAAAATAAAAAATAATAACAATAGCAAATACTGGTAAGAATTCGGAGAAATTGGATTGGTCACCCATTGCTGGTGGGAAGGTAGAATGGCAGTTACTCCAGAAAAAGAGTAGGACAGTTTCTTACAAAAATAAACGTGCTTAACCATACAACCCAGCAATTGCCCCCTTGGGTGTTTCTCCCAGAGAAATGAGAATTTATGTTCACATGAAAACCTATACATGAATGTTCACAGCAGCTTTATTAGAAATGGCCAAAAACTGACAATGACCCCAATGTCCTTCAATGGGGGAATGGTTAAACAAATTGTGGTACATTCATACCATGAAATACTGCTGAACAATAAGGAGCAAGCTATTGATACATGCAACAACTTGGATGGATTTCAAAGGATTTATGCTGACTTTTAAAAGCCAATCTCAAAAGATCACATACTGTATGATTCCATTTATATAAAACATTCTTGAAATGACAAAATTAGAGATGGAGGACAGGTTAGTGGTTGCCAGAAGCTGGGGCTTTGGGGATAGGAAGGGAGGTGGCTCTCGTTATAAAAAGGGAGCAGTACAAGGGGTATAAGAGTTGGACTGTTCTGCATTTTGCGGTGGTGATCACACAAATCTACACCTGATAAAATTGCATAGAACTAAAACACACATAAATACACAAAAAAGGTTTAGGCAGTTGAGCACAAATATTTTAATTCTCTAAAATGAAGTCCTCTTTAGGAGTTATATACAGTTCAAAGCTCCTTTCTATGAGGTGTCCCATCTATCACCCTTTTAAGAGCCATAAATTTATGAAAGGATATCACCAGAAGCTACCTAAACATTTCAGCTAAGGGTCAAGAGAAAGTGAAGTGTGTTTTCACACAGAAATCCAAAGAGGACAATCAGAATGAAACAAGTTCAACATGGTCATACAAACCTTGGTAAAAGAACTAGAGTGGAAGCCCAAGCTGGTGAGCAAGTAGGAAAAAGAAAGAAAACATAGTTCGACAGGTAACAGGAGGAAACCTAGTATAAATGCTGGCTTTGGCATTATCTAGGTAACCCCCTATTGTTTGTGATAGGTAACTCTATTAATAATAGTCCTATTGTTGCAAAACCAGTCCAAATCCTACCAAGTTAAAAAAAAGTCCCTCATTGATTTGTTGGGTGTAGGTGGTAACCCATGGTCCTCCCATACCAAAAGAGATCAGTTCTGGCAAGAAAGTTCCAACGTGCCTTGATGGTGCTGTTGGTAGGATGCCTTAGATCAGGCACGTCCCAGTGATGTTCAGCTGGCTGAGATACAAGGTGGGAGGAGACTGGGTCTTTTTACTCAATCAACTTCTTGGCCTTGAAGAAGCGACGCAGGTAGAAGACCTGCCAGGTGGCTAGTCCAATGAGGCAGAACATTGAAAAGATGCTGAAGTATAGGACCCGAGTATTTGTTGACTCTAAAAAAACAAAAGTGTTATAAGGCTATGAAGTGAGGCTCAACAGGCTTAACAGGGGCCAGGGGGAAAAGGCAATTAATTAACTTCACCTAGTCTCTAGACCTGGCAGTAGGATTTTGGATTGGCTTTTCTCAAAATTTCACTGTTCTATATATGAATGTTAAAAATTACAAACATTAGCACTATCAATTTGATACACAATAAGCTGAGAATATAGCCAACCACGTATCACAGAAATTTCTATTCCCTTGAAAATATAACAAAGCTCATTTACCTGGAAAAGCAACAATACTGAAGTAAGTGATCATCCCATTCCCCCATCCCATTTGGCAAAACTGAGAAAAGAGATCTGTCTCCTTTATGAAGAAACAAGAACTGCCTTCTCACCATTGGTATCTCGCATCTCCTCCTCTCGCTTCTTCATGTAGGCAAAATCATTAACAATGGATTCTGAAAGGTCTTCTAGGCGTCTGAGCTCCACCTCTAAAGGCTTGAGCTTCTCAACCTTGGCTATCTGGAAAAGAAAGGAATTATGAATTCACTCCTTGAAAAAACTGCTCTGGTCTAGAACAGGCAACAGAGGAGTCTTTTAAAAGTTTCACCAAATCTGGGGCACTTGGCTGGCTCAGTTGGTAGAGCATTTGACTCTTTATCTCAGGACTGTGGGTTTGGGCCCCAGGCTGGGTGTAGTGATTATTTAAAAATAAAATCTTAAAAAAAATAAAATAAAATAAAAATAAAAAAATAAAAATAAAATCTTTAAAAAAAATAAAATTCACCAAACTTAAAATCTTCCCTGTTATCACTCTAACATATTTTGAAATCTGGGCAATCTGCCCTTCTCCACAAACTTTTTTGATACTTTAATTTTTACTAAAAACTCCTTATAAGTATTATAATATAGTGGGCTATAAAGTAAAATGTTATTTTCCTAAGATTTCTGATTTTAATAAAGCACTTTACTTTGCCCTTCTACTCATGTCCAAGAAAAAAACAATATTATCAGTGTTCTCTATAGAACTCCATACCTTTTTTTTTTAATATTTTATTTATTTATTCATGAGAGACACAGAGAGAGAGAGAGGCAGAGACACAGGCAGAGGGAGAAACAGGCTCCTGGCAGGGTGCCTAATGCGGGACTCAATCTCAGGATGCTGGGATCACATCCTGAGCCAAAGGCAGACAGACACTCAACCACTGAGCCACCCAGGTGCCCCTATACCTTATAATCTTGCTTAATCCTCATGACCTTATATAAGGTGAATATTATTATTCCTAAATTTTTCAGATGAGGAAATGAAGGTTCAAAGTGTTAAGAAACTTGCCCTAGTTCTGAGCTTGGTAGAGCTGAGACTGGAATCCAAGTCTGAGTTTATATTTTATTCTGAAGGTACTAAAAATTTGATGGTGGAAACTAGCAGACCACACTAAGTTTTTTGTGGATCAAAAGTGAAGTGATCAAGCTATATTATATTATGTCACAAGGTTCTGCATAAGTTGTCCAGTTTATTAGTCAAACTTCCTTGGTTTCATACTGCTATTATTCTAATTTTTACAGACTAATAGAATAAAAATTTTAAACAAACTATCATTACTACTCTCAGGAAGACCCTCTTCGTTTGCCCAGGACTAAGTATTCAATGAGTATCATCAAGATTGATATCATAGTCAGTATAAAAAGATAATAAGAACATCCATATCAAAATCCCCAATAACTGTTGTTCTGCTCTTCTGAACATCTGATTTAATGTTCAAAGTGTCTGTAAGAATGTGAAATTATACATGTTTCATGGTGGCAGGCTATTATTCCAGTCTACTTCTCTTTTCTTAGGCTGGAAGGATGATTTGTATTTTGCCAACAGCTTAATAAAAGCAAAGCCTATTTGACAATGTTATATACCACAGATTCTCCACTAGAGGGTAGTAATGTAAACTGTATTTAGGCATTAAATGAAGACTACCAGAGCTACAAGGGTCTTCATTCTACAAATCAAACTGAAGACTCCATAGTTATTACTAAGTCCTTTGGGTGGAAGACCAAGACTAGCAGAACCATGGTTTCTTGACTCCCTACCTAAGGTCACCAAAGCATTTATTCAACATCAAAACTGCAAAGCTAAAAAAAAAAAAAAAACCTGCAAAGCTCTCCTATAAAATGCAAGCAAAACTGTATCTTTGACTTCTAAAAGTGTATCCGCTCAATATATCCAAATCCTATCTATCTCTCAAGCCTTAACCATGAAGCTTCCCTTCACTACTGTCCACACCAATGCCCTCTTTCTTAAAGTCCTATAGCACTTAGACTGTGCCACATCATTAACACTCAATCGTACACTGTCATATTCACATTGTTTTGATTTTTATCCTTTTTCCCCCACACTAGTTTGGCTCATGAACTTAAGGAAATTAATACAATGTATACTTTGAATAGCATGCCCATTCATGCCTTCTTCAGAAGGGCCAACTTTCTCATAGCAGTAGGAATTACTGTTGGTCCCCTGAAGCAACAAGGCTTCCTCAGACCACTCTGCATCTACCTTCACCCACCACCCAGGACAAAGTCTTCCCTACCACACTATCACTCTCGTCTGTGGTGGTAGGGACTCCTTGGAAAAGCTACTAGTCAGAAAGCCTTTTTCTGCCCATGTAAAACACCTCCAAAATCTTGTGAAATTACCCTTCTTAAGGTATTTCCAAATCTTCCACTCCCTTAGTGATGATTTGAACCTAGGGTTCAGAGTCATATAATTGCACCAAGGAAAGGTTTTAACTCTGAAAAACTGCTTCTTAAAGCACACGTGTGAACGAGCCTCTAGAGAATTGCTAGTCTGTTTTCCTTGTTGGAGCACTGAGACTCAAGAGAAGTTTTTTGTGGTAAGCCAAATTCAGTCAAATTGCTGTTACCTCCACAGTCCCCACCACAGCCCCCCAAATTTTAGAAGCACAGCAGTAACAGTGGACACCATCTACTCTAACACAGTCAAGATAAAGAAGGCAGACCTACACCCAAGAACAACTCTTGTGTGGGGAGGTATGTGAATCACAGACCTCTTCATAGAAACTAAAATGGTCAAGAATGTGCCAAAATAAAGCCAGATAATACTGCCAATCTTAGGGCTTTATGAAATTTAGGATAATCCTATTTACTCTGTCATAGTCAACTTCTAGAAAGGATAGAAAGAGGGAGCCAAAATTACTGAACTAACCAAACTGTGTCAGGTGCCTTGCCTATATGTTATTTCATTTAATTCATGTCGAGAAAGGGATTTTGGATCTAGTATGCAGAACTAGAGTTCCTCCTCTCCAAAGGGCATTCAGAAAAGTAGAACTTTTGGAAAGTCTTCAGCTGTTGCTCCAACAAGGGCAACAGTGTTTCTGGTATACATGTTGATAGCAAATGACATACTAATAGAACCCACAGGCACAACAGGATTTTTTAGTTGTACTGAAAATTTTGACATCTACATCAAGAAGGGAACATATATAGAGTCCCAGAGTTAGAGGATGTGTCAGACAACAACTTCTTTGTGGGATAGTTATTGCCTTCATTTCCACAACTGCAGGATTAGATAATTGAGTCTTTGCAAACAGCTGCTCTAGTTCATGGACCACAAAAAAAAAAAAAAAAAAAAAAAAGGCTCAATTCACATACTGACTCTATAAAGATGTGCCCCTCTTCATTGTAATGGGCAGAAGACAGTGTAAAAGGTCCTCAAAACTCAACAGAGATCAAAGTGCTAATATGTGAGGACATACCAAACTCTAAAGAACCATTCTAGCTTCCAAAATATTAGCCTGCATTTGTATTGTTTACATAGCAATTTCACATGCACTAATTAAGTAAATCCTCCATAACAATTTAGTAGGTATTGTAGTACTGTGTCTAGCTACTGAAACCCTGACTACTACTATTAAATTTTACAAAACCACAAGGGATTTCAGAATCATGACGCTCCCAACTGCAAGGGAGAGATACTTTGGATGTGAAAAATTAAAGAAATGTGCCACCTCCTCTAAGCCAAACATTTAGGCCAATAGGCTCAAATCCTCTGGAGATAAAAGCTCTCTATTACCTCAAGGGCCTGAAATTAAATGCCTCAAAACCTCTACATATGTTCAGTGTTCTCCGGTAATTAACCAGAGAACAAGTGCTTCTATTATTCATGTTCTTGTCACAGGCATTTGTTGAAAGACAAGTAACGGTTATTTCTAAGCAAGATTCAAGGGAGCCTAGCCACTGACTGAGGAAAGGGCTAGTCTTTGGCCTACGTCGAAACCACTCCTCTGTCTCAGTTTGCTGTGCCTTTTTGGGGGAGGTGGAGGGGGTGGTGGTAAGATCACCAAAGAAAGTAGTAGCAGGAGTTACTTGGTTAAGAAACAGAATTTAGAGCTGTGTTGTAACTATGTGCGTAATGACATGCTTAGGACGTGCCAGACTTCCAAAGCAGGAAGCAGGCAAAGGAAGTGCTGTGGTTTCCTTTCTGCTAGGGATTCCCCTCTTGGGTTAAGCAAAAGGTCAGGGAAGATAAAGGCCCTTCCCCAATGTCAACAAACTCCAAGGATGACAGAAATTCCAGGAGGAATAGGAGTTCTAAAATGCTCCATGACAGTGATGCCCACATTATTTTATATATAAACTCAATAATGCCCTCTGTTTTAGAGGGAAAAATTACATCTAATGTCTAATCAAGTGCCCTATTATTTCATATAATGGCAGCCATTATATTTGGAAGAAAAAGTTACAACCGGTAAAATTCCTTACGGTAGGAATTCAATGCATGCTGACTTAAGAGTGGCTTCAAGTTGAGGACACTGCAGCAGTCACTGAAAACTGAAAATTGGGGATGCCTGCGTGGCTCAGCGGTTGAGAATCTGCCTTTGGCTCAGCATTCTGGGATCTAGTCCTGCATTGGGCTCCCTGCATGGAGCCTGTTTCTCCCTCTGCCTATGTCTCTGCCTCTCTCTCTCTCTCTCTCTCTCTCTCTCTCTCTCTTTTAAGATTTTATTTATTTATTCATAAGAGACACACAGAGAGAGAGAAATAAAATATTTTTTAAAAAATCTTTAATAAGAAAAAAACAAGAAAACTGAAATCATCTTAGCTATTCTTCTACCTCAAAATAACTACATTTTTCTTTTATACCTTACAATGACATTTTAACATATATTATCTTATTTAAATAGTATGATTCTTCTGAATCATCAAAGATTAAAAAGATTATATTTTTCTTTTTTAAAAAGATTTTATTTATTTATTCATGAGAGATACACAGAGAGAGAGGCAGACACACAGGCAGAGGGTGAAGCAGGCTCCCTGCAGGGAACCCAATGCAGAACTTGATCCAGGCATCCTTGGATTCCAACCTAAACCAAAGGCAGACGCTCAACCACTGAGCCACCCATGTGCCTCTGAAAGGATTATTTTAATTTACTCTTCAGTTCATCAAATAAAGAGGCTCTCTTGCTTTCTGTCTTTTAACTAAACTAGCATAGACACAGAAACAAGCAATTCAAAGTCCCTGCCAGAAACTGTCTTCCATTCACTACCTCTACCGCATCCCTTGCTCTTGTTGATCACCTATAAATAACTCAGCCTCGTGTTGTTCCACTGAATATCTAAACTAAGGAAAAGAGGAAAAACCTAAAGAGCAGCAATTCTTGTACTACTTCCTGTTGCAGAATTAGCTGGTCATTTCCAATCTTCTTCCATTTTAGTCTCCTTTCTAGGTCCTGATCAAAGATGGAGCAACTTTCTCTGGGTCCCTCAGTCCTAGAAAATTCTCTTAAATCATTTAAATCAACTTTCCTTTATTTAGTTTACATTCTTTAAAAACCATTTACATTTCCTGTGCCACACCTCTTCTACATACCTTCAAGGTACCATTGTAAAAAGACTCTGATCTGGGTTAAAATACTATTAACTTTCTGTGAAGATCCATCCTCCAGGTCTTAAGTAGTTCTCGTGCTTTTGTTCTTTTTTGGGGGGGAAAGATTTTATTTATTTATTTATTTGAGAGAGAGAACGTGCATGTGCATGCATGGGGGGGGGACAGAGGGAGGGAAAAGCAGACTCCCCGCTGAGCAGGGAGCTGGACACAGGGTGGAGGTAGGGGTGGGGGCTCCATCCTAGGACCCTGGGATCATGATCCGAATTGAAGGCAGACACTTAACTCACTAAGTGCCACCCAGGCAGCCCAGTTCTTGTGGTTTTTAAAAGGTGCTCTCCATTTGAAGAACCATTTTGTGATATCTTTCATAATAGACAAAAATGGCTCAGAGTCCCCTTACCCTTATCCTATGCACACCTCCACCTCCCTAATAAATGTCAATTTTTATTACCTATAATACTTCCTGTCAGCAAAAATGTTTATTCATTATCACCATTCCTAGTCTCTTGCAGTTTTTGCTTCCATCTTGCTCTTTAAGTTTCTTAGAGTGTGAAATTATTTTATTAACTAGAAGCTACTTTTGACTATGGTGTTTCTCAAAGACAGCACAGTTGTTCAAATCTAAATAGCACTGAATCTATGTCCCAGAAATATATATATAGCTGTCAGTCTGGGAATAAAATCTTTAAGAACTAAAAACACGTTGCTTTTCTTAATCTTGGACATATAAGTGAAGTCGAGCTTTTAAAAAGTATAAATAGAGGCACCTGGGTGGCTCCGCGGTTGAGTGTCTGGCTTTGGCTCAGGTTGTGATCCCGGGGTTGTGGGACTGAGTCCCGCATCAGGCTACCCGCAGGGAGCCTGGTTCCCTGGTTCTTCCTCTGCCTATGTCTCTGCCCCTCTATGTCTCCCATGAATAAATAAATTAAATCTTAAAATAAAAATAAATAAAAAGTCTAAGTATACACCTTGTTTCTGTCTCAAGAGCACTAATGGCATATGCTTGAGTGTTTTATCTCACCAACATTTCTATGGGATAGTTGGTTCAGTCCTTTGGCCAAAGGCACTACCAGAATTATTGTTCAAGGCTGTTAACACAACTTTTTGTATTAGTTAAGATTGTAGCTGGTTGTCACATGACTACTGAGAAAACAAAAGCCTTCTGGGCAAAGCACAGCCGGCTGGCCTGACTAGGTCACAGAAACCTCCCAGCACAGCACGCTACTACTGGCTGTTAGAGAAGGACATACCTCTTCATAATTTTTCGCCTCCACTCCATGTTTCATGTCTAGAATCACGAGTTGATCAGGTATCCGCCCTGTTCCTGAGAAGGAAATCAAAAGATTCATTGTGTAGAATATTTAAAATTCCGGGAAATCACCCACCCACCCTCCCTCTCTCTAACCCCTACCCTCTCAATAGAGGGAAACAGTCGCAACTCCTCCCCCTACTCAGCTGCAAAAAATTCCTGGCTCTGGCTAAAATCACAAGCATTCCAGACAAAGCCTCTATCTGTGCGGGGTGCCAGAAAGCAACAAGAACCATGCTGCTGGCAAACATCTCTGAGCAAGCAGGACACAAGACACTGTAGCTGGTACTACAGAGGAACAGAATAGCAGAAGAGACAACATACAGGCTTACTGAATCGGGAAATAAAATTCAAGTCAAAACAGTACAAAAATGAGTGGCATATAGACCAATAGGTGGTAGGCACCAACTAAGATTGAAAAGGTGCATTTCTATATCTGGAAAGGCTGTCCTGTCAAATTTTGAAAAAAAAAGGATTACTGGGTATATGGTAAGCTTGGATTTACTTAATATAAACATGAGTATTGAAAACAACACAGGATTTAGCTAATGTTCCACTTTAATTCAAACATTTTGGTCAATGTACGGCCATTTCTGTAGGTTAATAAAATATTATAGGACCCACAAAACACTTCAAAGAGAATAGCCCAAAAAAAATTCTTGTAAAGGGATCCCTGGGTGGCGCAAAAGGAGAGTACAATTTTCAGGGATGCTACTTAGAGAAGTGTCTATTTGGGATAGTAGGGCTAAGAAAGCTAGGGTCATATTAGAAAAGGTAAACTGATTCAGCTTGATCAAAAAAGAATTTAACCTTAAATCATCAAATAGGAGAGAGGGAAAGACTCCAGAGTCCCAAAATTGCTCAGCCCCAATCCCTTGGAAATCACCTGATTATTTATGAAATAAAAAACTGCCTGCATGGAATTAGGAGTTTAGTGAAACAGTGCCACTTAAACATTGGAGTTCTTGAGACTACAAGCCAGAGAGAATGGCACTATACTCCACCGCCTGAACACTGCAGGTTTCTGAAATGGACTAAAGTCAATTCAATAACTACTGAGAACTCACTGGGTGCTAGAAATGTACTGAATTACAATCTCTGCCTTCAAAAATTCGATGGGGAGCTAAGACAAATAATTGTAACAGCTACAATGAAAATGCAAAGCAGTATAAAACTTCAAGGGAAAAAAATCCATTCAGATAATCCCAGCTATGGAGTAAAGGTTAGAGAAATAAAGGGATTAGTTGTGGACAGACTCCACTAAAGAGAAAGCAGCTGAAGACAAGGACAAAGTACTCTGGCAAAGGCAGAGTATTGGCAAATATTGAAATGAGTATGGCATGTTTCAAAGACAGTAAAGTTCTTTTGGATAGATCAGAAAGATCAACTTGAAAGCAACAGAGGGGCACATGGTTGGCTCAGTTGGTAGAATATGTGGCTCTTGTCTTGGGGTTGTGAGTTCAAGCCCCATGTTGGGTGTAAGGGATTACTTAAAAATTAAAAAAAAATGTAATGCAAATTAAAAAAAAAGAGGAGAAAGAGAAAGCAACAGAAATAAGACTACATAGGTAGGACTAAGAAACTAAGTCACAGATGTCTTCTGAGCATGAAACTAGTAAGTCTCCTAAACAAAAAAGAAAACAAAACAAAGTGGCACCCAGAGAAGCAGGGATCTTTTCCCAAATCCAATGTGTAGACCTGGTCACTGCACTGGTCTTTAAGAGATACAGTGCAGGTTTTTGCTTCTCCTTCTTCATTTAAAAAATTATGAAACTGAACCAGTTCACAACCCTACCTGGTCCAAATGATCAAGATATTCTCTCCCTAACAGGGTCTTCCCACCATCATTCTATTGCCACAGCAAAGCATTAGCATTATTCAAACACTAGTGAAACCACAAACCACAGACCTCTGGCTATTCTCAGTCTAGACCATACAGTCTCTTGCACAGACCAGCTAGCTTATTCCCTTAGCTGACATCATAGCCCTAAAGGGTCCCTTTTATTAAAAACAAAGCAAAACAAAAAACAACAAAAAATCCACCAACCTTCTCTGCATTTTTCTGTTAAATGGACAATCTTTTAAAAGGTGCTCCAAAGACTACAAGGTATCACATTGTTCATATCAAAATAAATGAAACTAGAAGTTGAGTGCTGACTATACAGTGTGTGGATACATTTGTACATATATATACATATATGTATTTTTTTTAGGAGGGGGAGAGGCAGAGAGAGAATCTTAAGCAGGCTCTACCCATGCCCAGTGCAGAGCCCAATGCAGAGCTTAATCCCAGGGCCTTGAGATCATGACCTGAGCCAAAATGAAGAGTTAACAGCTTAAGTACCCTGACACAATACATGATTTAAAAAGATTAGAGTTCAGGGCAGCCCGGGTGGCGTAGTGGTTTAGCGCCGCCTTTGGCCCAGGGCCTGGTCCGGGATCGAGTTCCACATCAGGCTCCCTGCATGGAGCCTGCTTCTCCTGCTACCTGTGTCTCTGTGCCTCTCTCTCTCTCTCCTTGTGTGTGTCTCTCATGAATAAATAAATAAAATCTTAAAAAAATAATAAAAATAAAAGATTAGAGTTCAGATTTGTGTGGTGCCAGATATAGAAGATATTTTGAAAGAAGTATCAGTATAACTCAATGATAGGCTGAAAAAGGCAAAAACAATTTCAAAATGTGAGCCCACGTAACTGGAAGGATAGTAGTAACATTGATAAGAGAGGGGAATTAGTTTGAAAGGGAGTCTTGTGAATACAGTCTTCTACATCTTAGACATTTGGTTTTGAGGAGCTACACAACCATGTGAAATGTCTAGAATATAGCTGAGACATCCTGGAAACAGCATAGGTGGGAGCACAGAGAAGGATATTGGTCATGAAATCACCATTAAAATTCTTTATTTTTAATCCATTATTCCATTTACTTCTGGCAAATTCCCTTAACTTTTAGGCTAACTTGACCAACTTTAGATCAAGGGAGTCAATTTTTGATTAACTGTCAAAAGCAGCTGGTTCATCTGCCATTCCTGGGAACCTACTGGCACTGTTGGCAAAGATGCTTGCTCTTCTTCTTGGATCCTATGTTCTGAACTTTCTACAAATGTAAAACTGTCAGGAGTCCTTTTGCTACTACACGGAGGAAGCCTGAGACTAAAATTAAATGGAGACAAGGAAAGGAAGCACTAAAAGAGGTAGAGTTCCAATGATACTGTTAAAACCCCAAGATGAAGCTGTACCTTGGGTCAGCATCACGTTGTAAATTTCCCAGTTCAGAGAGTCAAATTTCTCTTTAAGGTAGTTTTGAGTTTTGTTTTTATGTCCTACAGGACCCTTTTGGGCTATAGCCCAAAACTGATGTAACTGTTGTAACAAGTATAACTGCCTGCATACAGCTTTGAAAAGGCTAGTGTCTTTTAAACTAATGAATAGGGAGTAAAAAGGAATCTGCCTTTAAAAAAAAATGTTTTTATTTATTCATCCATGAGAACACACAGAGAGGAGAGAGAGAGAGAGGCAGAAACACAGGCAGAGGGAGAAGCAGGCTCCATGCAGGGAGCCAGATGTGGGACTCGATCCTGGTCTCCAGGATCACACCCTGGGCTGAAGGTGGTGCTAAACCGCTGAGCCACCCGGCTGCCTTTTCACCCATGATTGAACACAGAAGCCATCAAGTAATCAGTAAAAAGGTACTATGGGGTCTTGGCCTTGAGATGCACAGAAGAATTCATAGCAAGATAGAACTAGGAAAGTGCTCTCAAGAACAAAAATACTTCTAACTTTGCCATATATTGTTGTTAGACGGATCTTATTTCTAATTCCTGAGAAAAATGTGTCACTAGCATATAAATGCGCTATTTTCCAGGATATATACAAAATTCAACTCTATCATTCAAGCCAGTATGTCACAGCATTCAAGAAATGCCTACTCCTGTTCATGAAGAACTCAGCTGATTAGCCAACTTTCACTCATATGTGTGAAAGACATATAAACAAATGTAGTTTCCATTTCCTCTTCCTGCTAGCCCAAGAGAGTAAGTTCATGCTCTAACTCGAGAAGAAACACTTAATTCAGGGAAAACACTCTGATTACTTACCCTTGCTCTCAAAACACACTTCAAACATGTCATAATCTTCAGTAGTAAAGGCAAATTTCCCCTTGGTTGCATCTTCCTTGGAGTACAGAATATGACCAGCAGAATCTGTGATCTAAAATAAAAAGTAAGTAAGAAGAGGAAGCAAATAACACCGGGGAAAAGAACTTACAGAAATTGGAGAAATGTCTGTAAGTAAATGTCTTTTACTGTCTGTAAAAGAGAGTTGATATTTCTCATTATGGTGACTATGTTCAGTCCATTCCTAAAGACAGGAATTGAATTATAGATGAAAACCAGGTAGAGCAAATTTCATTCATCCAAAGAGTATCCCAAACAGCATCCACACTGAAGGCTAAAATATGTTGCTGCTATAAAATATCTTACATACCAAAAAATTGATACGGTTGATATAAATTGGGCTTATTAGCAAAAGTTTACTATATAAAATGTATACCAGTATCATTACCTAGAAACGGACAGGTCCTAAGAATGAAGAGGACAATTACCAGAAGAATGTAGGAGAAAAATATAGAAGAACACACCTCTTCTGTGAAACAAATCTTGATGGGGTAGAGGTAGAAGCAGAGAATGGTAATGAAACACCTGATGCAAAAAGAGAAAAAAAGGCATGCATAGAGAAGAAAATCTGGAAGATTCATTCCTGCAAATTGCACATCAATTATGTCAATGATCAAATGTGTTGGCAGAGAGGCATGAAGGACAAACAAGAAATCTGTCCTAAAAAAGGTATCATTGGTTTCCACCAGTGATAATTTCTTTCTTCTAGGTTGTTAGCTTTAGTTCTCCAACCTTAAACTGCTCCATTTGTAGAGAATGGCCTGTAAGCACAGATTAAGTAACTAGTCATATATAAAACAAGGGAATGACACTGTAATATGACACAGTGGATTGCAATTCCTTATTAGAAATCATGGCTGTCCTAAGAAAAGGCACATTTCATTACTTAAAACAAGAAGCTACTTGCAATGTGGAACACAAAGTAGTAGCCTCATTATATTAAACTGGATGTTCTAATGCTGCCTGTAAAACAAGATTCATTTATAGGTGGGATTTTAAATATGAAAACTGAGTAGTACATAAGAGCTTATAATTTAAAGTACTTTAATAACACCAGTTTTTTTTTTTCTGAGTAGTGAGATTTCTTCTTTACACTTTTAGTTTTCTTTCGATTTTCTTTAAAGGCATGTATCACTTTTGGGGAAAAATATAGTAACTAGTTTTTACTGCTAAACTAATCTGAAATGGGTCAATTTATTTATTTATTTTTATGAGGGGCCAATTTAAAAGGTTTTATGGCACATCATCTAAATTCCCTAAAAATAACAGTAGTGATATTAATCATGAATCTTCTGCTATGAATGATGTTGATCATTAATTTGTCAATGCTTAGATCTGTGTTGGTCATTGGGGATACAGGGATATGTAAGATAGTTCCTGTCTTTGAAAGAGCTTAAAAGTCTAAATGAGGGATCCCTGGGTGGCGCAGCGGTTTGGCGCCTGCCTTTGGCCCGGGGCGCGATCCTGGAGACTCGGGATCGAGTCCCACGTCGGGCTCCCCGGCGCATGGAGCCTGCTTCTCCCTCTGCCTATGTCTCTGCCTATGTCTCTGCCTCTCTCTCTCTCTCTCTCTCTCTCTCTCTCTCTCTGTGACTATCATAAATAAATAAAAATTAAAAAAATATTAAAAAAAAAAAGTCTAAATGAGGTGATAAGAAATGAGACTTCATCGTAATGTGAAAAGTACACTACTAGAAGCAAGCACAGGTGCCATGGGGTATGGAAGTTCAGAGAGTGTACTCTGGAGGTGACACATGAGATAAGTCCTGAAGGATGAACTATAATTCAGGGAAAAAGAGGAGTGCAAAAAAATTCAGGGTAGAAGAAAGAGCAAATATGAAGAGAAGACTTGGGGCCCAGGAAAAAAACCAAAAAATATATTATCATAATACTAATAACTAGTACTTATCAAGCACTTACTAAATGTTGAGTACTATGCCAAATGCTTTATATGTATTTTAAACTGAATCTTGGGCAGCCCCAGTGGCTCAGCAGTTTAGCGTCACATTCAGCCCAGGGTGGGATCCTGGAGACTGGGGATCAAGTCCCATGTGGGGCTTCCTGCATGGAGCCTGCTTCTCCCTCCGCCTGTGCCTCTGCCTCCCCCTCTCTCTCTCTCTCTGCGTCTCTCATGGATAAATAAAAATTAATTAATTAATTAATTAAATCTTAATGCTCTAGGTAAGAACTATTATTTCTCTTATGTTCCATTGCAGGAAATTGAAACACAGAGAGGTTAAGTGGCTGGAGAGGTTATATGGTCAGATCATATAGAAATGCAACACCATGCTAAGGAGTTTATACTTCATTTAGTACAAAGTAGAAAGGCAATGAAGAGTTTGAAACAACAGAATGATGTGATTTAGTTTGCGATTTAGAAAGATGAATCTGATAATACTGTGAAGACAAGTCCCTTGAGAGGGACAATACTAGAGATAAGATGGATTAGGGCACTATTCTAGCACTCCAGGTTAGAAATTATGAACGCTATGGGTATGAGGAAAAGGGAACAGATTTGAGGGATTTTAAGGAGACAGAGTCCATAGGACAAAACCAAAAAGTCACTGCCCACAAGCATTAAGCCAGCAATGGAACTGAATCTAATGGGCCAGTGTAGGTCCACAAGGTCAGACAATTTTGAAAAGTGAAATGTACCTGTCTTGAGAGAAACCAATGACTGTCATGTCACGATGGGTTTTCAGATCGTCCAATTTTTCAGAAGATGCTACACGTTTTAACTTGTATTTGAAATCTCCTAAGTTTTAAATTCTCACAGCTAATCCCAACATATGAAAAACTATCTCAAGGCCAAACAAAAGAGGTCTATAGAACCAAGTTCTTCTAGACCACCCACTTCTGACCTCTGCGTAAGACAAGAAGAAAGCTAAGAGCACATAAAAGTATTGTTCGGCAGCACTGTGGTCTTAGCAGAGATCATAGACTGTGGATGCATTTCTCACGGCAACACTTAGCAGCCAGGATGCAGGAGCAAAGGAAAAAAGTATCAAGTGATTTAAGACTGAGGTTCTGTAACTGAGTGGTCTGGGAGAAGAAGGGGATTAAGGAATGCTGTTATAGGGATCCCTGGGTGGCGCAGCGGTTTAGCGCCTGCCTTTGGCCCAGGGCGCGATCTTGGAGACCCGGGATCGAATCCCACGTCGGGCTCCCGGTGCATGAAGCCTGCTTCTCCATCTGCCTGTGTCTCTGCCTCTCTCTCTCTCTCTCTCTGTGTGTCTCTCTGTGACTATCGTAAATAAATAAAAATTAAAAAAGAAAAAAAAAGGAATGCTGTTATAAACTTTATACACGGTATTTATTTCACCTTCACAACAATCCCAGAGAGGACTGTCTTCTTATCCCCATTTTACTGATAAGAAAACTCAGTAACTTGCCCATCATCACATAGTTAATAAATTATCTATGTGGATTTGAGGTAGTCTAAAATCCATGTTCTTCCTATATTCCATTTCGCCTCCCCACAAAAAGAATGTCTGAGAGAATGGATTGCACAGAAGCCAAGAAGGACTAACAAAATGTGATGGATTCTCTGGGTCGGTGTGATAAAGAGGGCCTGTAGAGTCCTCTCAAGTGGGTCACTGCCCTGTTCAGTCTGCCATTCTCCACCTTGGAGGGATTAACAGGCACTCACAAGGTAGAGGCTCTGAAGTCAGCAATAACTAAATAATCTGCAAGGGAAAGGGAATATTTAGTACTAGAGATTCCTGAAGGCCTCTTGTTCATATGATACTTTTTCTGAAGCAACTAAAAAAAAAGGTGTAAAAAGAGACTTCTTTAGAACCTTGAACACACACATTATAGGGCAAAGGTCTGAGAACTAATCAAATTTCAAAGTAATGTGTAGTCACCAGTGTGGGGTCATTCTTCCTTTCTTCAGACTCTGTTCACCCATGAGATACTCACACATTCCCACTCCCTAGCTCCCAAAAGCACAACGACAATTCTTAAGAGCAAGGAGGAAGTTCAAAAAGATAGACTGCAAGATTAACAGATTTTCACATTCCAAGCTGATCTAAAAACTCTAACTTAGGTTTGGCTCCAATGAATAAAGTTGCAGAAAATGTAGAACTTCTCCAAGGCATATTTGGATAAAAATAAGCTTCCAGATTTGCTCACCATACTAGTTTCTTTTTTAAAGAAGATTTTTTATTTTTATTTTTTCCCTGCCCTTAAAAAGATTTTATTTTTAAGTAATCTCTATACGCAACGTAGAGATTTACAACCTCAAGATCAAGAATCACATATGCTCTATCATGAGCCAGCCAGGTGCCCTTAATTTAATCCATAAGGCAGAAGGAAAGGATTACAGGTTATTAGAAATGTTTAATGTAGGGCAGCCCCGGTGGCGCAGCAGTTTGGCACCGCCTGCAGCCTGGGGTGTGATCCTGGAGACCTGGGATGGAGTCCCACGTCGGGCTCCCTGCATGGAGCCTGCTTCTCTCCCTCTGCCTGTGTCTCTGCCCCCCTCTCTCTCTCTATGAATAAATAAAGAAAATCTTAAAAAGAAAAGAAAAGAAATGTTTAATGTAAATGAAACCAGTAGAGGACAGCAAGGAATGGTATCAAGAATACAGCCCTAAAAAAAAAAAAAAAAAAAGAATACAGCCATAAACAGTCATCAAAGATACCATCATCCCCAGTCAGGCAAGGACCTAGCCTAGGAAAAACCACCCAGGGTACCTAAGTGGCTCAGTCAGTTGAGCACAGGACTGACTCTTGGTTTCAGCTCATGTCATGTTCTCAGGGCTGTAGTATAAAGCCCTGTGAGGGACTCTGCATTCAGCGCAGAGTCTACTTGGGATTCTTTCCCTCTCCATGCGCCTGTGGTCTCTCAAATAAATAATTTTTTAAATTACAAATTTAAGGACAAGAGTCTCTCTAGATGACAAATGAACCTAGATTTAAGTCTGAAAAGTCTTATTAATGGGCACTTGGCTTGTTCAGTCAGTGGAGTGTGCAACTCTTGATCTCAGGTTGTGAGTTTGAGTCCCATGTTGGGTGTAGAGATTACTTAAAAAATAAAAAAAAATCTTCAAAAATAGGGGCACCTGGCTGGCTCAGTCGTTGAGCATTTGCCTTTGGCTCAGGTTGTGATCCCAGGGTCCTGGGATTGAGTCCACATAGGGCTCCCTGCAGGGAGCCTGCTTCTCCCTCTGCCTCTCTGTGTCTCTTATGAATAAATAATAAAAACTTTAAAAAACAATCTTTAAAAATAGAAAACTTTTATTAAGGCATTACCAAAATCCTTCACTGAGCACTTTGCAAAATGAATTAGGAAGTCTGCCATGTTTTTCTGAAAGACTCTGGTACTCAGAAGGGGTAAAAATTGCTTAAATTGTCCCTTGCTACACTGAACTGAGTAACTACAATTATGGTGGAATCACTTGCTTTGGACATGTGACATCTGAAAGAAAATATATTAAAGATTCATCCTAGGAAAAAAATTTAAAAAAATAAAGATTCATCGTAGGGCAAAGACTCAAATGCTTTACAAGAGGCTGAAGGCAAAAGACCCATCACTGCCTACAGTTTTCATCAGAATGAAATTTACTCCCTAAAAGTGTGTAATAATGATCACAATTCCCTAAGGGCCTTCACATTTCTATATTCCTCATGACCTTCAGTTGACACAACTATATGAGGGTTGTTTATCCAGGTGAATATTTGGAAATCCAAGTAAGCAACATGACAACTTAACCTTCATTTTAGGCTCTTAAGGACTGTTGGGCATTCTGAGATCCTAGAATTTTTCTGAAAATCAGTAGTTTCTCACATAGTTCACAACTTTATAACAATTTAGGAGCCAAGTCATTGATCCTTGTGTATGTGTGTGTGTGTGACCCAAGCCATTGATCTTCATTAAAAAAAAGGAATCATATGCAATAACCCCAACATAAATAAATAAATCAGCAGGTAGCTAAAATTAAGAAATAGAGAAGTGAGCCAAGCTCATGACTAGCCAGAGCTGGCAAAGTCTAAAAGGTTGAAACGATGGTTTTAAATTTCCTTTAATTAAAATGTTCTAATTACAGATCACCTTAAAAGATCATCTGGTTTCTCAAGAATTGAGAGATTCTATTTTTTCTTCTTAAATTCTACTAAAGTATGTTGGTAATATGATAAATAACTGCCACTTTTACCTTCTGTAACAGCAAGTCCTTAAAAAATTACTTATTTCCCTTTAAACAATATTTATAGAGTTTATTAAAAGTTCTTAAACAAAGGTAATATGAAACCATTAAAATTTGCTCATATGACATCAAAGAATGGGAAGTAATACAGATTTGTTCTAGATAACACCTTCTGAAAAGCAAACCAAAGTTCACAACTTAGTAAGTAGGGAAAAAGGTGTTAATTGTGTAAGAAGAGTAGCTGATGTCAAGAATATGTGAATACTCACACTGAAACTGTCAAATAAGTGAAAATACAGGTCACGGGGAAAAAAACTCATTTAGAATTGGATTTTCTTGGACCATTCTAAGCAGCAGCCAGAAAACAGGTTCTTGAGCAGGTCTTGAAGCCTGCTCGCATTTCTTTTATGAAATATTCAAGATAATACCATGCCTACTTGACCAGGATCTTTAAGAAGCTTGGGCCCAAACACTAGGCAAATAAAGCAATCAGGAATAAAAGAATATAGAGCTTGTCTGGAGGAAGAAACAAATAGGCACTATCAAGAACCTGAATTGAGCAAATGATAAGTACAGAATCTCTTTGGCTCTAAGTTTTCTGGAAGCCAACATTAAAAAACAAGAGAACCAAGTTGGTTACACATAATTTGTTTTCTGATGAAAGCTCACAAATTTATCTTCAGAGATAATTTTCCTGGAACTAGACACGAAGTAAAATCAGGAAAGTCCTTGTAAAAAGACTGTGACCAATATTAGACTCTCCAATTTCAAACACTGCCTTGCTAAAGATACAAAGACAGTCTGAATGAGTGTTCCTCTATAATGATGTGCCTGACCTGCTGCAGAGGTGGGACCTCAAGGACCTAGACAAAGGCTCTAGTGCTCTGGTTCTCTGCCCTAATTTAGCACTACAATCTCTCTCTCCATCCTACGCCCTTGCTTACTCCTCACAGAATTCCCAGACTTAGTAAAATTGCAAGAAGCCTGGGACAACTTTTGGTCACTTGTTGAAACAAGTTAAAAATAATAAAAAAAAAAGGTCAGGAAGAGAGGTCTTAAAAATAATACTATCTACCCAGACCTCCGTTTCTTATACCATTTTCCAATAAAAGGAACCAGAAAAAAGAAAGAAAGAAAAAGAAAAAAAAAAGGAACCAGAAATTCTTGGAGAAATGGTTGGTCCTAGGACTGGGGAAGAAAGTTATACAAGTTAAGCCTGCAGCATTTTGTAATGCCAGAAAGTACAAATGTTCTCAAAAACAAAACAAAAAACAGGAATGAGGGCATGTCCAAGGGACGGAGAAGCCAAATGAAAGAGCACCCAATGGCCAAGGCTGAAACAAGCTGAGCAACAAAATATAGTGGTATTGGGCTGTAATCAAAGTAGAAGTATAGGGTATCTGGATGGCTGAGTGGTTGAGCATTTGGCTTTGGCTCAGGTCCTGATCCCAGGGTCGTGGAATTGAGTCCCTCAACAGGCTCACCACAGGGAGCCTGCTTCTCCTCTGCCTATGTGTCTCCCTCTCTCTCTCATGAAAAAATAAAATCTTAAAATTAAAAAAAAAGAAGCATAAAATAAATATCCATGAATCCAAACTGATAAAAAGAATTAAACAAATGAAGGAGAAGAGACAAATCCCTCCCATGCAGAAGACTCAAATAATTTATGAAGAAAACAGTGCCCTCAAGAAAATTGAGATTGAGCATAACTCCCCGCTCCTGAACTGTGGGCTGTACATAGTGATTTCCTTCCAAAAGCATAGTATGGAAAGGGAGACAAAAGTAACTTACCTTGGAAAAACCTAACAACTACTCAGCCAGATAATCAAGGTCAATAGCAACAATGATAAATCATGTTGACAGTATGCTCCCTTAATATGATATAATGAAAAATGGCACTTTACCTCTGTGAGCTTCCTCTCCCAAATTCATAATCCCAGTTTTACCATTAGGAAAACATCAGACAAATCCCAATTAGAGGGGCATCCTACAAAATACTTGACTAATACTCCTCTAAATTCACAAGGTCATCCAAAACAAGTCTGAGAAACTGCCATAATCTAGAGGAGCCCAAAGAAACATGATTAAATGTAACATATTCTGGATGGAATCCTGGAACAGAAAAAAGAACACCAGGTGAAAACTAAGGAAAGCTGAGTAAGTATGGACTTTAGTCGATAACAACATACAAATACTGGTTGATGCACTGTGACAAATACGTAAATGTTAATTAACAATAGGGGAAACTGGCTGTGGAGAATACGAAAGCTGTACTATCTTCACTGTTTTTCTGCAAATCTAAAACTGTTCTCAAATTAAAAGTTTGTTTAAAAAAATACTATTCAGGGCACCTCGGTGGCTCAGTTAGTTAAGCATCTGCCTTCAGCTCAGGTCATGATTCCAGGGTCCTGAGATAATAGGGCCCCTGAATCCGGCTCCCTACTCAGCAGGGAGTCTGCTTCTCCTTCTCCTCCTTGCTCATGCTCTCTCTTGCTATCTCTGTCACTCTCTCAAATAAATAAAATAAATAATAAAATAAAATAATAAAATACATTAATTAGAAAGATGAATTCAAATGCATATATACACACATCTCTCCAGATTCTGAAGAAATTTAGTCTATGCAGAGCCAAGCACACATTAAGCATCTTTTTAAAAAATTATATTTTAAAAAAGAGTTTATTTGGTGAGATCATGTGAAAGCATGGGGAGGGACACAGAGAGAGGGAGAGAGAAAACTCAAGCAGACTCTGCACTGAGCACAGAGCCTAATGCAGGGCTAGAGTCCAATGCAGGGCTCAGTCTCACGACTGTGAGATTATGACCTGCACCAAAATCAAGAGTTGGAGGCTTAGCAAATTGAGCCACCCAGGTGCCCTGCATTAAGCATTTTCACAAACTTTTTTGAGGTATATACAAAGAGTTATTTTAGACCAAGTCTACACCTGTTCTGTAAAATAACATATGGTGTATGAGAAAGGTGGCAAGTCTGTCTTTCTATTGGCAAAGGTCATACACTGGTTTCATTTATGGACTTAGCTCCATATCCCACAAGTCTAAGAAAATGTTAAAAAATAAAAAACAAAAACCCCACTTCTTTTCCAGGAGGGCTACCATAGGAGAGGTCAATTAGCTTGCAATTTTGGTGTAGCTGGTGAAAATCTGAAAATGTAATTTCCTTCAAATAGGCTCCTCCTTGCACTGTCTTTTCCTCAGGTTTGCAATCAGTGTGTGATATAAAGTTTGAGTATGCAATGTGTACATATTATTTCATGGGTAGCTATCACCCTTTGTAGCTACTAAATGACTAACTCAGGAATTGAGAAATATCAGGTCCCTTGTAGAAACTCTGTACCCTGATAAAAATGAACTGAAACAGAAATCCCTATTCTCTTCCCCCTTTGAGAGACATTACAGCATAACAGACTGAATATGCTAGAGTCACATCTCAGGTCTGTGTTCAAATCACAATTGTGCCACTTACTAGCTATACAGTTTTGGGCATATTCCTTAACCTTTCTGTTCCTCATACGTAAAATAAGGATGACAGCACATACTTTATGAGGTTATTGTGAGGATTAAATTTAATATAGGTAAAGTGCACGGAATAGTGTCTGGCACATGGCTACACTCATTAAGTGTTACTATTATTGTCATTGTTGTTAGCATTATTATGATAACTACTTATTAGTAACAACTCAGAACTCCATAAACATTTAGGTTACTAACCATACTTCCAACCTAATAGTGCTAGTGGATGGCAAACTACATAAAATACACTACACTGACTAAACCCAGGGATAGTAAGGGCCAAATGGTTACTGCATGGAAACAGAAAAAGACAAAAAAGTAAACTCTCAAAGCAGCAGCAGCAAGATTTAGAAACTGAAGGGATACAAAATGTCTAACCAAGCAGGTATTCAATGACATCTTTTAGTTGCTAAGAAGGGATAGTAAGAAATACAAGGACTCCAGCAATTCCTGCATGTGTTTTTTTAACAAAGTAAGTAATAAACTACATGTAAAACCCAACAACGGGGGGAGAGAAGGGGTATTATATGTGTATGATTAGGGGCTGTAGGTCTATATCCTTCTTCTGGTAAAAGTTAACCAAGTGAATCTTGAGCCATGGGGTCTATTATCTACTACCCTAAGACATAAAGAAAGGAGAAAGACCACAAATCACTGAAGATGCTGTAGTTTTATTTTTTTTTAATTTTTATTCATTTATGATAGTCACAGAGAGAGAGAGAGGCAGAGACAAAGGCAGAGGGAGAAGCAGGCTCCATGCACTGGGAGCCCGACGTGGGATTCGATCCCGGGTCTCCAGGATCGCGCCCTGGGCCAAAGGCAGGCGCCAAACCGCTGCGCCACCCAGGGATCCCGATGCTGTAGTTTTAAACTAGAAAAACAGTACAGTAGTCTCCCCTTATGCTTGGTTTCACTTTCTGTTTCCAGTTACCTGTAGTCCACTGCGGTACAGAAGCAGATGATCCTCCTTCAGATATATGTTCAGAAGATCAATAGTAGCCTAATGCTACTTCACAATGTCTATGTTCTTCACTTCATGTCATCACATAGACATTTCAACATCTCACATCATCACAAGAAGAAAGGTAAGCTACCACAAGTCACCACTGTTTTCAAACTTGAACACAGGTAACTGATGGCCTAGATGCTATATGTAAGGGGCGTAAAATGAATTTACCCTGATCTTTCAAACAAGAGCAAGTACTAACCAAGTCTACCAATTGCATCCCTGAAATCAAAGGATCACATCTAGATTATATCCAGAACAAAGTCCAATTTAGAAAGGCCACAAGTAGTATTTAGCAATGCTAAATTCTTTCAAATTTCCAACACAATTCTATAATGACATAGCATAGCACAAAGGAATTGCTTGAGGCGGCTTGTAGAAGTGTTGAAAACTTAGGGCACCTGGGTGGCTCAGTAGGTTAAACATCTGACTCTTGGTTTCAGATTGTGATCTCAGGGTCCCTCTCTCTCTGCCTATACCCCAAATAAATAATAAATTAATAAACAAAATCTTAAAAAAAAGAGAGAAGTGTTCAAACCTAGAAATGGACAATTTCTAGGCACTGGGTGTGGTAATGGATAGATGCTCTATTCCTGCTTCTATCAACATTCTACATTAACTCAACATAGGCAACACGTCATGCTTGACTGGGTGGGGGAAGGGGGAGGAGTTGTGGGGAAGAAAGGAAGAAAGAGAGGGAGGAAGGGAGGGGAATGAGAACGAAAGACCAGTTGCTGCCCTAACAATATGACTGCGGGGGTGAAGCCAGATCAAATGTTTTTTTTCATACTGTTCCAAAGTTATTTACGGTAAAAACCTCCAGCGTGACCCTTTAAGGGACAAACAAAGCCTTGTTCTTTCTTAACAACTAGTCCCTTGATTTCCCACACATTACGTTGAACAATGAGATTGGGGGCACAGGATTAAGCAGATGACATCAACCTCCCTCAAGTTGGAGGCTTGTTTGGGAGCCCAAATTCTGGTCTGTGGCCAGCTAGCTGATTTCACAGAGGGCTCTACTGTCCAGACTGCCAGGCTGAGTATGTATATGGGGGCAATAGCTCAGATCAACCACCAGTCAGCAATTCACGTAAGAAACAACATAGAAGTCACTGTACTCTGCTGGATTACCTTCATAAATCTGTTCCATTTTCCTAGAAACTAGGCTCAGTCTTCAGAAGTCATCATAAAGACATGGCATAGCAATTTCCATTTCTAAGCAGCCCTCTTCTCTAGGTCAGTTCAAAAGAGAAGGCTGCAGATAGCTGTTCACTGAGTAAGAGAGAGATAAATGAAATAGCATACTGTTTAACTTTTACAGAAAAAGAAACACAAGATCAGAAATCTTGTATATAGGGAATCCCTGGGTGGCTCAGCGGTTTAGCGTCTGCCTTTGGCCCAGGGCACGATCCTGGAGTCCCGGGATCGAGTCCCACATCAGGCTCCCGGCAAGGAGCCTGCTTCTCCCTCCTCCTGTGTCTCTGCCTCTCTCTCTATGTCTATCATAAATAAATAAATAAATCTTAAAAAAAAATCTTGTATATAATAGAAAAAGAAACTACCCTTTAATACTATTACATGTAAAAATACCTATTTATTGAACTGTTTCTAACCCATTGGACAAAAGTCACACCAAATGTCAATTTGAAAAAGACAGATTTTCCCCAACAGAAGATGATCAGCCCTCACTACAGATGCCAGTAATAAACTGAAATAACTGTTCTAAATAAAAGAATCTCAAAACTATAGCATATATGTGTATGCACATACACACACACAATCCTTCCATAGCTTTCAATGGGAAAAAAAAAAAAAAAAAGTTTAAAGCCAATGGTTTCCCAGCTGCCAAGATATTCCTTGGTAAATTTTAGGCTTGAATTGTGATAGGCCTAGGACTCAATGCTGAACTCTTCAAATGATTTGTCTGGCCTTCTATAATCCAGTTGGGAAGACTGGCACCAAATACCCAATGAAAAATAATTGCATTTAATAAAATGAACTGTTAATTAGTATTAGCCCTCCTGAAAAATTACAATGAAAAAGTCACTGATAAGATTATTTGGAAGAGGCTGAAAAATCATAAATCATTTCAATTATTACCATTAAGCTTTCTTTCCTTTTGGGTGATGATTAGGACAATTGCTCACAACTGCTTTTCTCTCTCTACAATCTATTTCTAAAGGATAAATTGCCCTTAGGCAACAACTCATCTCATCCCCTAAACCTAATTCATCCTCTAATTTCCAAAATTAACAAGCATTCTAAATAATAAATGGTACTGGAGCTTATTAAAATATCATGATATAATCTAGTCTTAATTAAAATGTGGTTTTCAATTAAAAAATCAACAGTTGAAATTCCTAAATCCCTACAACAGGCTTTTTATTATGCACCTGAAGCAATGAAAAAATTTCCATATTCACTAAAATGATGAGTCAATACTTCCTGCTTCAATTTCATGTTGCAAAGTCTTTAAATCTGATACTACTTAGCCTGAGTTAGCCTCATTTTGTGAAAAGAACAGGGAAGGGTGGTATGGGATAAATTCCCTAGAAATCTCAACACAAAACACGTAATATAGTTCTGAAGCTGAAATCTTAGCAATAGAGTTCATCGTTTCAATCCATTCCTCTATTCAGAGAGGGCTTCCCTGACCAAATACTCTTTACCCTTCAGTCACTCTCTACCCACTACTGTTTGACTTTTCTTTTTTTTGTTTTGTTTTGTTGTTGTTGACTTTTCTTTATAGTACTTATCACTACCTGCAATTGTGTGCATTTTTTGAACTTGTCTTTGTTCCCCAGTATAGCTTAAGGACCTTGTCTGCTATTTATCCCCATTTCCCTACCTAGGTCTGGCATATACTAAATATTAAAATATTTATTGCATAAATAGGAGAATCAACAAAATCCTCAGAACTCTTCTCATTATAATATACTTTATCAGGTCACTGCAACGACATAAGACAGAGGAGTGAAACTAGCAATTCAATTTTCATTTAGTAGAGAAGAAAACAAGAGTACTAATATATTTGACCCATCCCCAGAATAATAAAGAACCACCTCAATTAGTCCAACAAATAATTCTATGAGATCTATCATCCCCATCTTATAGATCAGGGACTCAAGGACAAGAGTTAAGTAATTCCCTCAAGACCATACACCCTTTAAGTGGTGAAGCCGCTGAGATTTGAACTCAAATTTGTCTGACTCCAGATCCAGGTTCCTCCCAAAACACTTCTATTTAATAAGAACTGCTATTTAATGAGGTTAATATATTTAACTCAGTTACAACAATGTGTACACAATATATTAACCTTATGACACAATGATGAATGAGATCTTAATGACTGCACAAAGTAAGTACCATACTCTATCAAAAGTGCCATGTCAAATACGTTACAATGGAAACACACGGGTTTACAGGTAAACACCAGTCCAGATTAAGAGAACACTATATTCAAGGAACTGCATGGGGTTCAGTATGGTGAGAGTCAGGAGTGAGAGTAAAGAAGTGAAGAGGAAGAAAGAGTAGGAAAAAATGAGAGATAGGCTAGGACACTGCCAATTCATTTGTTCATTAACTCTTTATGTTGAAGTCTACTATGTACTATGTGCCAGGCACCGTATTAGAGACACAAATTTCAATGGTGAGACACAGTCTCTGTTCAACTACATTTACAAAAATCCTTATAAGAGAGAATGCCTTATTCAGAGTGACAATGAAACATCAAGTCCAGCTGGCTAGATTTTGCATGTCAGAAAGCCTCCAGCCCCCCATCCCCTTAACCTCAATCCAAATGCTGCTTGAACCAAAGGTGGACAGATGACCAAAGAGAAGACAATCAATCAATAGGCTATAAGAAAACTAGAATGTGACCTGGCATATAAAAAGAGCTAAACCAATCAGATTCTCTTACTAAAGAGGTGTACTTCAGAAGTAGAAATGACACACAAAGAGAATCCTCAAGCAGAGTCTGGGACACAAGTGATCAAAAGTTAAGAGAAAGTGATGAGATGCTACGAAAAAGGTTGCAAATTATGATAAGGGACTGGACTGAGCCCACAAGTATTCTGTGGCCTGTATATTAAATTTTTTTAAGATTTCATTTATTTATTCATGAGAAAGAGAGAGAAGCAGAGACACAGGCAGAGGAACAAGCAGGCTCCCTGTGGGGAGCCTGATGCAGGACTCGATCCCAGGACCCCTGATCACGACCTGAGCCAAAGGCAGATGTTCAACCACTGAGGTACCCAGTATATTAATTTTGTTTTAAATGACACCCTAGCTATGGTCTTTAAAATACTATTCCCCAGAAAATGGACCAGAACTCCTTGAAGGAATAGTTGCTTCCAGGTCAAGGGCTGGACATACAAAAGATGAGCACAGGATACCTTGTTCCACAAAACAGGAAGCTATCAAATCCTAATGGGATTGTGCCAAAAGGGTACAGGAGTCAAAGGGACATGTGAGTATAAAGAAACAACACAACTGATACAATGACTCTAAAAATGGAAATAACAAAAAAATGCTTTCAGTGTAATACTTAAAATAAAAACCTAGGGCACCTGGGTGGCTTAGTCAGTTAAGTGACCCACTCTTGAGATCAAGCCCTGTGTTAACCTCTGCCCTCAGTGGGTAATCTGTTTCTCTCCCTCTCCCTATCCCCTAGCTCATTCTCTAAATATAAATAAATCTTTTAAGAAAGATTTTATTTATTTATTTATTTATTTGAGAGAGAGTGCACGCTTGCATGCACACACACAGAGGGGAAAGGGAGAAGGCGGCTCCTCACTAAGTAAGAAGCCCAATGCAGGACTCGATTCCAGGATGCTGGGATCATGACCTGAGCCTGAGGCAGACACTTCACCAACTGAGCCACTCAGGTGTCACTAAATAAATCTTTTAAAAAAAAGAACAAAACCTTCTTTGGACTACACTGGAAATGACAAGGGCAACAATCTCTTACTCTGAAAATTGTCAAAAGAAAGACTGAATTTGGGCAGCCCGGGTGGCTCAGCGGTTTGGTGCCACCTTCAGCCCCATCGGGTCCCACGTCGGGCTCCCTGCATGGAACCTGCTTCTCCCTCTCCATCTCTCAAGAATAAATAAATAAAATCTTAAAAAAAAAAAAAAAGACTGAATTTTATGTTCATTCTATAAATTTTAGGGTAATCCAGTGGTCTTAAAAACTGATGAGGGCAGCCTGGGTGGCTCAGCGGTTTGGTGCCACCTTCAGCCCAGGGCCTGATCCTGGAGACCCAGGATGGAGTCCCATGTCGGGCTCCCTGCATGGAGCCTGCTTCTCCCTCTGCCTGTGTCTCTGCCTCTCTCTGTGTCCCTCATGAATAAATAAATTTAAAAAGAAAAATTTGATGGGGTCCTGGGTGGCTCAATTGGTTAAGTGGCTGCCTTCCGCTCAGGTCATGATCCCAGTTGAGCCCCATATCAAGCTTCCTGCTCAGTAGTCTGCTTCTCCCTCTCCCACTGCCCCTCTCCCCATGTTCGTGAGCATGCGCTCTCTCACACTCTCTTCCCTCATATTAGTAAATGAGATCTTTAAAAAACTTTTTTTTTAATTTGATGAATTCTTTAAGAATTCTAGCTAACAAAAAAAAAAAAAAAAGAATTCTAGCTAACGAGTACCTGAGTGGCTCAGTTAGTTAAGCATCTGCCTTCAGCTCAGGTCATGGTCTCTAGGTCCTAGGATCAAGCCCCACCTCAGGCACTCTGCTCAGCCTGAATATGAATTGAGTATACTAGTGGCATTATTGTTAGTTTTGCAAAATGTGATTATAGACACTTAACGCTGTGATTACACTCATATGTTTAAAGAGATTCATGCCGAAGTATGCAAGATTGAAATAGTATAATATTCGGGATTTACTTTAAAACAATTTAGCATAGGGACACCTGGGTGGCTCAGTGGGTTGGGTGTCTGCCTTTGGCTTGAGGCATGATCCCAGAGTCTTGGGATCGAGTCCCATATCGGGCTTCCTACATGGAGCCTGCTTCTCCCTCAGCCTATGTCTCTGCCTCTTTCTGTCTCATGAATGAATGGAATCTTTAAAAAATAGTAATAATAAAACAATTTAGCATAACATGTGAAGGGGGAGCCAGTTTCAATGAAAAAAGTATGGCAACATCTTGATAATTTCTGAATCTGGGTACTGCATTTACAGTGGACTGACTGTACACTTCTCTACTAAACTGCCAACAAACCAGGGGCACCTGGCTGGCTCGGTCAGTAGAGGATGTGACTCTTGATCTTAGAGTTCTAAGTTCAAGCCCCACGTGGGCAACAAAACCTACTTAAGAAAACACTGTGAACAAACCAATGCCAAAGCCAATTTGAATTAGTGATATTTAAAAATCAGTAGCTTTCACATCAAAATCTAGATTTCTAACTTCATATGAAAAATTAAATGTGGCAACAAGGCCTACATCAAGAGATGAGTACTGGCTACTCCAAATTAATAGTTTCTACTACTCCCAGTTATCCCCCATTAACCATCACTGCTGCTGTTTTTAATCCTATCTGGCCCAATTCATTCATTTATGTTGCCTCCTGGGCATTGGGATTAGGACCCCGAGTCGTTCAACTAAGCTGGCTAGAAGCATGAGAACAGAGTAGACCTGGGGAGCGCAACTGAGGGATAGCAAAATGCTAGTAAGTAGATGTACAGACTCCTGCTATTGAGGTCTCTCCAACAGCCTTGGAGACAGATGTAATTCTCACGAGGCCCTAAAGCTACACTATGTTTCCTGTGTAAGTACTTAGTAGAAGCAAGGCCATATGCCTGATATTCTGGAAAATATGAACATGAAAATTACTCTTGCCCTCGGGATACTAATAGTCTGATAAGATATAAGGACAAACAGCTACAATATAAGATGAAAATACGTGCGTTTAAGGTACTGTTCAGGGTAGCTCATATAAAATGCAAAGTGGGGAGTGACAAAGTATATAAAGCTTCAGAAGCAGATCATAAAGAGTCCTACAGAGCATGTTGGGAAATTTAAACTTTATCAGATGAGCAACACTGAGCCACTGAAGGGCTTCAAAATATAAATACAAATCAGAGGGGGCAACACTGGAGGTAAGAGCAGTCTCCCTCCTTGCTGAAATTCTCTTATTCTATGCACTACATCCCTTGAGGTGCTAGCAGCATGACCCCCAAAACGTTGCATCTAAGCCTCTATAATTACACAATCATAGCTTTCTTGGTCAGCCAGAAGCTTGGTACCTGAAGGAAATAAAAAAAGAAAAGGGTCGGGATCCCTGGGTGGCGCAGTGGTTTGGCACCTGCCTTTGGCCCGGGGCGCGATCCTGGAGACCCGGGATCGAATCCCACGTCAGGCTCCCGGTGCATGGAGCCTGCTTCTCCCTCTGACTGTGTCTCTGCCTCTCTCTCTCTCTCTCTGTGACAGTCATAAATAAAAAAAAAAAAAAAATTAAAAAAAAAATAAAAGAAAGGGTCACTGAACAACACCCCTAAAAACAGTTTATATCTCCCAAATAAAGTCTAAATAAATTGCATCTGTTACTACTTCTGGGTTTCAATATCTTAAACATAAATTATAGTCTTATCTACCTGAAGCTCTATTAAAAAGTAAAAATATTTTTTCCTATTTCGTCTAAGACCCATTTTTGTTAAAAAAAAAAAAACAAAAACAAAAAACAAAAGCAAGAGCTAACTGCGAATAAATAAAGCACAATCAAATCTTGACTGAGATCGTGTTACAGCATGTTTCAAAGATCTGGCTGGTCATCCTAAGGGGAAAATAGGGCCAAATTGGCATTATAGTAGCAGCTGTCACCACGCAAGAGGGTCGCTGAAATTTACATAAAAACAGGCCAGCTTCAGACTCTGGGGTACCATAAAAGAAAGTTATTACAAGGTGAGATCACCATTTTGCGATCGATTTTTATCATTCGCAGGAACGACAATAAGCAGGGAGAGTATAAAATTGCAGTGCTTTTCTTTCACCTTAATTAACTCCCGCACTAAGAATTCCAGCTCTGACATCAATTTATTCTACACCCCTCTGAGCCTCCGTGTGCTCACGTGCAACACGGAGCCAACAGTACCTACTTCACAGAGTAGGAACCAAACGGTATAAAGTGGCACATGACCTGACGCACAGCCAAGGCTCGACACAACAGGTTTTATTATTCACAATGAGCTTCAGCCGCACCACGATTTTCCTACAGTCACCAGTTTGTCTCAAGATGCCAATCCCCACCTACACTCAACACCCAAGGACTTCTTGGCGGAAACAAGCCACAGTTCAAGATACCGAAGGCCGAACCCCGTAGAGGGCGCCGAACCCCGTAGAGGGCACCGACCCCGCGGCCGCGCGGTCCTTCCGAGGGTTCCCCGGCCCGGCCCCGCCCCGCCCACGCCAACCGGCGGGGGCGAGGGGGCGGTCTCCACAGCGCGCCCTCAGCGCTGCCAGGAGGCCAGGCCGCCCTCCAGGCCTCCGCCCGCCCGCTCCCCTCCCCAACCTCAGCCTCCCCTCGTCGGCGCCTACGGGCTTCCCGGCCCGCGCCGCCCGCTGCCGCACCTTGAGGTGGGTGCGCAGGCCGCCAGCGCCCCCAGACTGGTCGGTGATCTCGTACGCGCCCGTCACCAGCAGGTCCTTGTGGATCTCCTCTCGGAGGCACTTGCGGGAGTTAACGGGCAGATGGAAGGAGATGGCAAGCACCGAGGCGGGGCCGAACAGCAATAAAAGCAGCAGCGCTGACGGGCAAGGGCCACGCTGAGCTTGTGGGCCAGACAAACCAGACATGGTGCCGGAGACTGTTCACCTCCTCGGGCCTCGACCGCGCCGGAACCGGGAGGGCCCACGTGACTCACCTCTGACCTAATGCCGTGGGCGCCATTTTGGAGACTGGCAAATGGTGGTGGGGAAGGATAGATGGTAACTCTTTTGAAAGGGAAGAAAGGATACGATACCACGTAGTAGCCACAAGTTAAAGTGCTTAAATAAGACTTTCTAGCAGTTAACCGCAGACGCTTTATTTTTGTCAAGCTTAGTGATTGCTCACCCGGCCGTAGCAAGTATGGGCAGCCCCGGAAGTAATTCTCCTTTAACGTCCGGAAGTAGTACCGGAGAGTTTTTAAGGTCGGTGATACCATAGCAACGAAGCCCCAATAGGAAACAGCCACAAGGCCCTTCTTTGGGCCCACCCACCAGCGGCTCAGGCGCTCCAGGCGAGGCAGAGGTGCAGTCCCAGCGCCTTGCAGCTTCAGTGACATCTGGGACATTGAGCACTTAAGGAAACTTTGAGAGATTGAGGGGAGAGATTCCAATTTGGCTATTAGGAGAGCAGTGCCAGTATCTCAGATTAGGTGTAGGGTCACCTGGTGAATGTGGGCTAGGCGGCGTCCAGTTAGTTCATGCACCTGAGCAGTTTTGGGCTGGAGGGATGGCTCTCTGAATGTGCATCTTGTTTGGTAAACCTTAGGTGCCTACTATGTTAGGTAATATTCAAACTAAATTTGGGTTCTGTATTTTTTTTAAGATTTTATTTTTAAATAATTTCTACGTCCAGAGTGGCGCTGGAACCCACAACTCTGAGGTCAGGGGTTACATGCTCCACCCACTGAGCCAGGCAGGTGCCCCTGTATTTTGCATTCAAATTGAATAAAACACAAAGATTTAGTTCCGTCTGAGAGATGGAGCTAATGCAGTTGACCAAATAAGCGCTGTCAATTATTTGTGTGTTTTAAATGCATAAACACCTTAGGGATCAAATAGGCTAGTCTGTAGTAAGTAAATTTACACCATAATCATTCATGTGTTCCTTTAACAAATATTCATTGAGTACCTACTATGTGCTGGACATTATACTATCCATGAATACCAACATGTATTGATTTAACAAATCACTATCGCTATCAAATATTCAGGGCTGAAGAAAATGTGAAAATGAAAAAGGAATAGCCTATGTTTAGAATCATCTACTTTGGGGATCCCTGGGTGGCGCAGCGGTTTGGCGCCTGCCTCTGGCCCAGGGCACGATCCTGGAGACCCGGGATCGAATCCCACATCGGGCTTCCGGTGCATGGAGCCTGCTTCTCCCTCTGCCTGTGTCTCTGCCTCTCTCTCTCTCTGTGACTATCATAAATAAATAAAAAATCAAAAAAAATTTTAGAATCATCTACTTTGATTAGTGTTCATTGAGCATTTACAGAAATAGCAAGAAGATGGACTATCTGCTTTTAGCAATTTAAATGATTGTTCAGTATTTAATCACTCCTTTCAGTCCACCTGAAACTGGAACTGAAGTCCCACAAGCAAAACAAAAACAAACATAAAGGAGCTGTAAAGCATTTTAAAATTTGGCAAATGTCATATAATAATTATTTTATGAGGTGTCCATTTAGAAACATTTAGTTTGATTATTTTATCCCTGATCTAAGATAAGATTGCTAATCTACTACTCAGTATATCCTGATAATTTGCATTGGCCTTTTCCCTGCCTGTGCTGACCATTAACCAAAGATTTGCAGCCCATAAAATCCTGGGTGTGTGTGTGTGTGTGTGTGTGTGTGTGTGTGTGTGTGTGTGTGTGTTTTAATTCTATCTTACATTTATATAATAACTTACATGTTTTTAAATATCTTCACATAATTACCTCACTTGACATTTTCAAACACCATAGGCTGGGCAAGTCTGTTCATTTTATAGATCAGGGAAACTGAAGTTCTGAGAGGCCAAAGAGCTTTTATACCCCAAATCCCATTGTATAAATGTGACACAGTCTGGGCGCCTGGGTGGCTCAGTTGATTAAGCATCTGACTTCAGCTCAGGTCTTGATGGGATGGAGCCCAGAGTTTGGCTCCATGCTCAGCAGGGGGTCTGCTTGTCCCTCTCCTGCTGTGCCTCCCCCTGCTTGTGCTGGCTCTGGCTCTGTCTCAAATAAATAAATAATCTTTAAAAAAAAAATGACAAAGTGAGTCTTGAGAGCCTGTGCCTTCTTCAGGAAGGTGCTATTATTTATTATTTTACAGATAAAGAAACTGAGACTTCGAGAAATTGATTTACTGTCCTAAGTCTCATCCCACATGTGCTTTCTTGTCCTATATTCTCATTTATCCTGCCTCCACCTATTTCCTGTTCCCATTCTCTCCTTCATATTTTTCCCATATTTTTAGCACTCACCACTGTTGTTTCTTCTTCTTCTTCTTCTTCTTCTTCTTCTTCTTCTTCTTCTCTTCTTTTTAGAGACACAGAGAGAGAGAAACAGGCAGAGGGAGAAGCAGGCTCCATGCAGGGAGCCCGACATGGGACTCGATCCTGGGTCTCCAGGATCAGGCCCTGGGCTGAAGGCGGCGCTAAACCGCTAAGCCACTGAGGCTGCCCTCACCACTATTTCATACAGGATACGTTTTACTTATTTATTAACCTGTGTCCCTAGTTAGGATATCTTTTTTGTGACAGGCAGAGATTTTTGTCTATTTTGTTCACTGCTTTATCTTCTGAATCTAAAATAGGGCCTGGCCTATAATAAATAATGGCTCAGTAAATGCAAGATTGATTCCTTAGCTCCTAGCCTAAGGACTAATGGCAAATTCTTTCCATGATTCCTTAGCTGTTTTCACACTAATTTATTTAATCCATACTGTATCTAGAGTGTAGGTGTGATTTCAGTTTTACCAAGAAAATGGGTATCTTTTTATTAATTAAAAAATGTGTTATTGTCTCTATATAAAAACATAGAGGGGCACCTGAGTGGCTCAGTGGTTGAGCATCTGCCTTTGGCTCAGGTCATGATTGTGGGGTCCTGGGATCAAATCCCGCATTAGGCTCCCTGCAGGAAGCCTGCTTCTCCCTCTGCCTGTGTTTCTGCCTCTCTCTCTGTGTGTCTCTCATGAATAAATAAATAAAATCTTAAAAAAAAAAGCATAGAAAAAAGAATCCAAAACTGTTCTCCCCTCTGTACTGTGGACTTAGAGGGTGGAGGAGATACTCCTGGGGAGCCCAGACTTCAACTTCTGCATCTATGTTAAAGAAGTGTTATTTTACATCTGTTGTGGGGAGTAGAGATCAAATGGAAAGTGTCCCACAACCAGAAAAAAATGTTTCTTCTTAGCCTCACGGTCTCTGCCATCCCATCAGCCTGAAACTTCCCCAGCCAGACTCAGGTTCCCAAGATTCCTGAGGCTCCCCAGGCCTCTGGAGGTGAACAGATGTCACTAGGAAACACTTTTTACCTAGATTTTCCCTTAGCCACAGGTTTCTCAACCCTTCACCAATATGAGAGGGAGCAGTTTAAAACACACCTCACCCCAGACACTGAATCAGAAGCTCTTGTTAATCTGCATTTGGGGGCGCCTGGTAGCTCAGTTGGTTAAGTGTCTGCCTTCAGCTCAGGTCATGAGGATTGAGGGCCTGGGATTGAGCCTTGAGCCCTCCAAGCCCTCCACAGTCTCTGCAGTCTCACAGTCTCTGGCTCCCTGCTCAGTGGGGAGCCTGCTTCTCCCTCTCCCTCTTCCTGCTGCTCCCCCTGCTTGTGCTCTCTGTCTCTCTGTCAAATAAATAATTTTTTTTAAATCTGCATTTATAATAAACTTGCTGGGCCATTCTGTGGCCAGTGCTTCCGTCTTCTGCCTTCTCCAGGCCTCCTTAACTGGCCTAATCCCCCAGTGTGGCTTAGGGCTCCTCGCTCCAATGCAGAAGCAGTCAAGAATTCCTAACTCAATGTCTCTGCCCATTCGTGTGTACAGTCCCACTCACAGTGTGTTTTTTTTTTTTTTCACAGTGTGTATTTAAACAGCTAAAACAAGATGGGTTCTGTGAAGATACAAAAGACTCTTTTGGAGAGCAATTTGGCAATATTTGTCATGTGTCATACTCTTTGACCCAGAGAGTGATTCCAAGGATTACTATGGGTCCTCTAATTTCTACTGTCCCCCTGGACCTGTTCCTAGAACCTTTGTGCTGCACTTGGGGGTGATCTCATCCAGTCCCATGACTTTAAATGTATCCATAGGCCGATAATTCCCAAATGTGGATTGCCAGCCCTGACCTCTCCTCTCAACTCCAGAATCTATATCAGGCTCCCTACTTGACATCTCCAAATTGGATGACTAATAGGCAACTCACTTAACTCTTAATTTCCCCTCTCCCCCCACTCCCAAATCTGCTTCTTCCCCATCTCAGTAAATGGCACCACCTTCTACTTCTTCACTGAGGCCATCCTTGTTTCCTCTTTCTCTTACCCCCTCCCCACACTGAGCATCAGCATGTCCTACCCATTCTGTGTCCTAAATATATGACAATCAGTTTCTACTTCTCTCTAAGCCAAGGTTTGGCAAACTACTGCCCAGCTAGACAGGTCAATCCAACATGCAAATTCCTGTTCTTGTACCACCCAAGAAAGCATGAGGCTCACAAAACCTAAAATGTTTATTATGTGATCCCTTACAGAGTTTGCTTCTCTCACCTAGGCAAGAAAACAGCCTCTCTACTGTTGTCTCTACTTCTATTCTTGCCCCCACTGTGCTCCTTAATACATTTTTAGTGATTTTTCAAAAAAAAAATGTAGATCAGATCAATCAGAATAAAGCCCATATACCTTATCACAGCCCAAAAGGCCACTGTGGTCTGGCTCCTGCCTACCTTTCTAATCTCATTTTATCCAGTGATCACTCCCTCCCACCACCCAACCACTCTCATATCTATAGTCACATGGCAGCAAGGACTTTGTACCTACTGTCTACCTAGAGTGCTTTCTCCCAGATATTGTCCCAGGGACTCTGGACTCTGCAGGCTGCTCTTCATCATTCAGGTCCCAACTCCAATGTCTTCTCATAGAGAGCCCACCCTGCATAAGTAACACTGTCCCCAGCTTATTTACTGTCCCATGATCAAGTTTTATTATCTATAAAGCACACATTGCTATTTAAGAGTATCTTGATATTTTCTTTTCTTATTTATTATCACCTAGCCCTACAAGCATTTTATCTCTAAGAAAGCAAGGTCTTTGTGTTTGATATATCCCAAGGCCAGGTACAATATACTGTGTATACTGGGTGCTCAACAAATACTTGGTGAATGGGGATCCCTGGGTGGCGCAGCGGTTTGGCGCCTGCCTTTGGCCCGGGGCGCGATCCTGGAGACCCGGGATCGAATCCCACGTCAGGCTCCCGGTGCATGGAGCCTGCTTCTCCCTCTGCCTGTGTCTCTGCCTCTCCCTCTCTCTCTCTGTGACTATCATAAATAAATAAAAGTTTAAAAAAAAATACTTGGTGAATGAATGAGTGAATGAATGAATACAACATGAAATAAAGCACTTAGCTCATCAACATAGAGCAATTGCTCAATAAATGTTAGTTCCTCTAGTGTTTTAATTGCTGTTTTTCATATGGAGAAGCTGAGGTCCAAAACTATTAAGTGACTTGCCTCAAGCCATCCAATGAGTCAGTGTTGGAGTTGAGAATAGAAATGAGAGTTCCTCACTGCACACCAATTTTCAGACAATTGTCTGAAACCAGTTTTCAGTTTTCATTACATTTGATAAGACATGGCACTTTTTATTTAGTTCCTATTGAGAAGTTTTTAGATTCCTTTTCTCTATCCTCACTTATATTCATAATACAACTTTTGTGCTTGAATGAATTTAAGTCTTCCAGAATGTCCCTGAAGATGTCAATAGTTGATGTGAAACCAGTAGCATCTATTAGCAACTCCTCTCAAGTCACTTACTTGAAAAAAAAAAAAAAAGATTTATCTTCCTCTCTAGATTCTCATGATGCTGAATTTTTACCTTCCTAGGTGGGAAACAAGAACCCCTCACCAACTGTCCATGAAAATTAATGCCCTTCATCAATATTGTCTATAGAACATGCCAAGATAAACTATCAGGATCCTGCTGTCCATGTTACAGCCTATAAATCCTGATTGCCAGGATCAATATTTTAATAATATATGTGTCTAATTATATATGTGATCTGAGAGCACTAAGAAGTCTGGATTTAACAAAAGAAATTATTAGGAAGAATTTTAGGGATGATGTAAATAAAGGATATAAAATGTATCCACAAAGAGTAAGTTTCAGAAAGCTTAAAAGCCATCACATGAACCATCACCAATACCCACATACTTTGAGAGCAAACCAAAGTTGAAAAGGCCAACTCTGGGAGTTGAAGATAGGAGGCATCTCCTCTGCCCCATAAGCACTGTTTTTTATGGAGAACACCAGCCTTAGAACCCAGTGCTGAGAGATGAAGTCCTGGTGTCCTGGAAGGCAAAATCTCAAGGCAGGAATGAGATAAAAAGAAATCCATTGGACCAGTTGGAATGTAAGAACCAAGAGAGAGAGAAAAAGAGCTGTGAAGATGGGACCCTAGGAGAGAAGGAATAGGGTCAAGGAGGTAAGATGGGGACTGCAGAGGCCCCTTGTTTACCTTATGTCTATAGCCACATTTGCTACAAAGAAGAAAAAAAGTATTGAGAAAGAAAGAAGAAATGGGAAAATTACTCAGTGCTTTGTGAAGTAGCCCCAGGGTTGAGACCCTCCAGAGGATTAACAGAGAGCCAAATGCATCTACCCCCAAACATTAGCTACATTCTGCATCTCGACAAAGCCATCCTTGAAGCTTGTCCATATGCAGATCCTCAGTGGGTTTGGGATTGTTTCAAAAGTACTCTAAGATCTTAAAGCTGGGTGACCTGGATCTTAAAGCTAGTGACACTGTTTCTAGGCTTCTTTTTTGATATTGAGAATGTTTTGGGTTTTCTCCCCAATGTCTTTTCTGATAGGCTACTAAGCAGTCAACATCTCGTGTCCACCATCATTAGCTGTCTCTGAAATCCATCAAAACCCATTCAAAGTCAACAAAAGCTCCAACTTGTAAGAGACATGGGCCATGCAGATGGGACAGAGCACCAACTGCAGGAACCTTGATAATGCCCATATGACTTCCCCATCATTACTTAATTTGAATCACCTCTGCACCCTAGAATCATAAAAATAGCTTTTTAAAAACTGCCAATGCCTAGGACCCACCTAGAACCCACCCTACACCTCTGAAAACAGAACATCGGGGTATAATTCCTAGGAATAACGTTATTTCAGTGGTTCCCTGACTTTACTGACTGCTGGAATCATCTGAAGATATTTTAAAAATGCTGATGCCAGACTCTCACCATCAGACAGTCTGATGTAAATGGTATGGGGTGTAGCCTGGGCATTGGGATTTTTAAAAACTTCTTTGGGACCCAACATGCATCCAGGATTGAAAAGTAATGCTCCACCTTAACCCTTTCTAACCACATTCCTGTTTTCAACACCTAGCCTTTCAGTGGCTTTTAAGCAGTGTGCTCTCAATATTTCTTGGTTTGATTTCTCCTGCTGAAGTCCTGCTGTCTTTTCTCCTAGAATACAACATGAAATTAGTCCTCTGGTAAGTAGAGTACCTGGAACACCAGCTTGGGGAAAAAGTTCATTCCTTGGTGGCCACAGTCTACCAGCTCAAGTGTTATAGAGAGGAAGGAATGAGAAGCAAGGGCTTCAGATGAGGAGGAAGCTCTCTGCAGGCACATGAGGGAGTCTTTTTCTTCTCCCTTGCAGAAAGTCATTGTGGCACGTGGACAAGGAAGTATTAATAACTTTTCTAAAGAGGTACTTCTCCAAGATTTGGTGTTTCACAGACCACAGCCAGTGCTCTCAGTTCTACAGATGGCCAACTTCTGCATTTCAGATAGCAGCTTCCAAAGATAGCTCAACTTGCATCCCTAAAGCAGAAGACCCAGCTATGGGGAAGGGAACCATCAGAAGAATCTCTAAGCCAGAGGTCAAACACCACCACCCACATGTTGGTCAGGGGCAAGAAGACCCACCACCAAGCAAAATCATTGCAGGTAATTGAGACTTTTGAAGTAAAATTAAAGTAACAATACAGCATTATAAGAACCAGGGCTTCATGGCAAGCCCACAGTGACAGCCATGGACTGAACATCCCACAAGAGATATATTTTCTAGATGGGGTCCTGGCTCTGCCCTGCTACCACTTACTGGGTAAACTTGGGCTGGAAATTATGCTTTCTAGGTGTGACTTCCTCTTTTGTAAAATGTGAAGCCAAAAGACTGAGCCTTTCTTTGACTTCTTATAAGTCTGTCCAAGGAGAAATGGAGAAGTCACAAGCTTGCAAAGGTGATGCCACCATGTCATTAACAGGTGTGCTCCACTACTCTCCTTTAGGGCCTGCTGTCCTGGCTGGGGATCCAGCAAGCAAGGCTGAGCTGTCTGCAGGCTGTGACTTCCACAGCTCAGTGACAAATCAAAAAGACCTCTCCAGGATGAATGGTATACGTAGGATAAAAGCATGTGTTAGATTCCTAGCGCTGCCATAACAAACTGGAAGGCTAAAACAAGAGAAATGTACTGTGTCACACTCTGGAAGCCAGAAGTCTGAAATCAAGTTATCAGCAGGAACATACTCCATCTGAAGACTCTAGAGGAGAATCCTTCCTCATCTCTCCTGGCTCCTGGTTGCTCCATGCATTCCTTCACTTGTGGCTGCATAACCCCCATCTCTGCCTTTGTCTTTGCATAGACTTCTCTCTGTGTCTTTCCTCTGTCTGTCTCTTATAAGGACACTTGTCTTTGGATTTAGGATCTGCCCAGATAATTCAGGATGGTCTCACGTCAAGATCCTTAACTTGCAAAGACCCTTCTTCCAAAAAAGTTCACATTTATAGATTCCAGGGGTTAGGACTTCAACATATCTTTTGGGGGACACAATTTAAAGCAATACAGCCTCCAAATAGAGAAGGGTAGAAAGGTGTACAAAATCCTACCCATGCTTAAATCTCAGGTCATCATCTTGCAATGTATACAAATACTGAATCATTATGTTGTGCATCTAAAACTAACATAATGTTATATATCAATTATACCTCAATTAAAAAAAAACAGCCTAGGTTAAATGTCATCTTATCCAGAAAACTTTGCCACTTCTCACCAGATATTATTATTGCCACTCAGATATTATCCCCACTGGGCCATCTAGTTATTCTTGCACTGTTCATACCTTTTCTTCCTACCTTAGACCACTTGCATCAGAATCACCTAGGGGCTAGTTAAGGAACACAAATTTCTGACCTCCTTGCTCCAGCCCCTATTACCATCCCTGCTACAAAACAGACTTTCTGGGCATGGGGTCCTGGCATGTGCATTTTAGGTCATCTCCTGGGAGAGTCTGATGCCCCAGAGGTTTGAGAAGCCCCATGGTATGCCATGAACTCTATGACCTGTTCTTGACTGGGTCTCTAGATGTCTCACATTCATTTAAGCTGATGGGATGCACGAGTGTGGACCTGACGTCTGAATGCCTGAGTGCTGCTGCCCACTCCCTTTGTGACTTCAGGCTGTTTACCTAAACCTGTGCTTCTGCTTCCCTGTGTAAATGAAGATAAGCATAGTGCCTACTCATTAGGTTGTGGGGAGGATTACGTGAAGTAGAACATCTGCAATATAGAACGTATGTGTCTGGCATATAGGATGCACTCAGTGAACTTATGTTGTCATGAAACAGAACAGGTTGTCAGTGGCTTCTTTCTTTCACTGAATTCCAAGATCCCTCCTTCTCAGGAACAAACTCTGATCATCCCACCAACATCAATCACTCCTAATGTTTATTGAGCCTTTTTCTTTTCCATGCACTGTGCTGAGCTCAGCACATGCTTTATCTCATTTCACCTGCACAATGATGGCATTAAGGCAGTCGGTATTACTACTATCTCTCATTTTATGGCCAAGAAAACTGAGAACCAGATGGGTTAAGATATTTCCCCAAAGTCCCACAGTCAGTGAATGGTGAGGTGTGGATATAAAGTATCAGCTTGGGTCCCTGCTCCCACTGTTTCCCTGCACTTCTTACCCCACCCCACCCCATGCAGGGCATTCCCTGTACCCTCGTCAGGCCCAGCTATCTCTCTGAACCAGCTTCCTTTTTTTAAAAGATGTTAGTTATTTATTCATGAGAGACACAGAGAGAGCGAGGCAGAGATATAGGCAGAGGGAGAAGCAGGCTCCATGCAGGGAGCCCCATTTGGGACTCCATCCTAGGACTCCGGGATCACACCCTGAGCCAAAAGCACATGTTCAACCACTGAGCCACCCAGGCATCCCTCTGAACCAGCTTCCTAAACCTCCCCCACAGTTTCCCCACACCAAATCCCATCTGAGCCGTGCTTCCATGCTTTGCCTTCTTGGTATGGGGCCCTCCAAGAAAATGTCCTCTTCTCAGAGATATTGAATCAAGTCATGTTTCTCCTCCATCTTCCTGGAAGTTCCTTCAAATCTCACATCTATACCTAGGGTCTCCCAAACCTAAATCCCTCCCCTGCCTCTCACACACACAGCCACTTGGACTGGTTTCTCTGCAACCTCCACTACCCACTGGGAGCCTGCCTCCTTCTTCCTTCCTTGCTTCTGTAGCTCCTTCAAGTGGGAGAAATCTGTAGGCCTGGATGTCAGGGAAGCCAACAACCAGTCAACCTTGAAAATGTCCCTCCCATCTTCCCCTAAATCCCAGGTCTCTTGGCTACCCCTAGATCTTCCATCAGCCCTTGTTGGAGAGGGGCCTTCTACCCTGCCCCCCTCTGCTGCCCGCCCTCCCACTTCTTGTCTCTGGCCAAGGGCATGGGGCCACTATCAGGCACACAGGCCTTATCACTAGGTAAACACTTCCTCTTTCCCCAATACTGGTTCTCACACAATAAGTAATCAGGGTAAACTTCCTCTGACAATTTACTGAGCAAACACTCACTGTGCCTCTGCCCTATGCTAGGGCCTGTGGGGAACCCAAACCTGGTCTCCACCTTGAAGAGCCTTGAATCTGGTTGAGCTGAAGCACAGAACTATCAGATGCTCTGATGCTTTGTGGCCCAGTACACTTGGGTTCTAATCCCATTTCTGCTATTAGCTGTCTATGCCTTGGAACAAGTTACTTACCCTTTCCAATCTTGAGTGCCCTTAGCACTGAAATGGGACTAATACTGCCTAGGTATGCTGTGAAAGTGAACTAAGATAAGATTCCTAAAGGACCTGGCAGAGAGCCTGAGATAAAGACATTAGTTCCAGAGTTCCTGGGGGAGGTGGAGGGGGAAGGTCTGCCAAGAGCCTCAGGCTTCGTTCAGGTGGGGGAGGAATGTGGTTATAGGAGTGGCTACCTCCAGGGATTGAATTCTGCCTTGAAAGCAAATATTGGGAAGAATGGCTTCTTTCTCCCACACTCTAGTGAGTTTTAGGAGTAGATGTGGTGCCATCTTTCAGGTGTAAATTGAGTGGTCCCCGCATATGACAGGGTCCTCAACTTAGTCAACGAGAACCATTAGCGACTTGAGTGTTGAGAACACAAAATGTATAAATACGTTTTGTGTGTATGTATGTTAGGTTAGGCATCTGCCTTTGGCTCAGGTCATGATCTCGGGGGCCCTGGGATTGAATCCAGTGTTGGACTCCTTGCTCAGTAGGGTGTCTGTTTCTCTCTCTGCTTCCCCCCACCCTATGTTCTCTCTCTCCCTCTCAAATACAATCTTAACAACAACAACAACAACTAACCCCTTGGTTTAACTAACGGGAGCTGTGAGGGTGAGTGGGTGGGGAGGGGCTAGTTACAACATGTTCCTATGCAACAGCAAGAGAACCTTACAGGATAAACTGATTTCCTATGTAAGTGCTAACTGTAGGCCATAAGGGGCACAGCCTAAAATGAGAAATCGCTGAAGGCCTTGAGTAGTTGGGAAATTTCTCACCGTTGAGAGTGCATGCAGTGTCCAGGCCAAGCAACCAGCCATACAATAAGACAGAAGAGTAAAAACAGTTCCCTCTCTCTGCTCCTCCATCAAAACATGTCAGCAAAATGGACCACCTTTTAGCCTCCATACTTTGTTCTTTCTTAATACTGCAGACTTGTTTTGTGCTCTGGTCGGGGTTTGTAGGAAACATGGGGGAGAAAGAGGACAGAGGGGCTGGGTACTGGTAGGGGGCACAAAGTGCTAGGTGAAGAGTAGCAGGAATTGTAAAGTTGGCTCCTTAACTCAAATGGGGTGACGTGGGGAATGGGGTGATGCTGATTATCCCTCCACTGAAGGAAGATTCTGGAGAAAGATACCAAGAGGGAGCCCAGTGCAGTGGTGGATAGAGCCTCAGTGTTGGTGCAAGGCTGACTCAGTTTTCCTTGGGCCTTTGGCACTGACCAGCTGTGTGACCTTGGCCAAGTTAATTTACCTCTTTGAATCTCAGCTACCTAATCTCTGAAAGAATAACAACATCTGTTTCACAGAGTTTTTGTGAGGACTATAAATTATGGAGCACAGAGGCTGCCAGAATGGAGGTGATAAATTTCCCACCCCTTCTCAAGCTTCTAAGAATGCTCCAGAAATACAAGACTGGTCATATTTAGTGTCTGGCCCACTCACCCCCGCCAACCTGTGGTTAAGTTAGAATTTAACTACTTATGTGAAAGCCCCTTCCAGTGCTCAAATTCTCTGGTAATACATGTGGACTGGGTCAGGGAGGACACTCATCACTTTACCTTCCTTCCAGGGAACTTGGTTTGGAGGCTGCGCTCTGAGTTTCACATGCAGTGCCCCTGGGTGTGAGGATCTGTTAGAGAATGGAGCCCTGCAGGGGGTTGGAGGGTATGCCCAGAAGCCTGACAACCCCTTTCCTTTTCTTTTTTAAATTAATGTATTTATTTGAGGGAGAGAAAATGCATGGCACAAAAGCAGGGGGAGAGGCTGAGGGAGAGGGAGAGAGAGAATCCCAAGCAGACTCCTCGCTGAGCAGAGATCTCCACACAGGGCTCTATCTCACCACCCTGAGATCACGACCTGAACAAAAATCAAGAGTCTGAAGCTTCACCAGCTGAGCCCCCCAGGAGCCCCTGACAACTGGTTTCTTACCAGGGTTCCTGCATCTGTGTCCATGTTCCTTCCCTCCCTTTGCTGAGATTTGCCTTAGCTGATGGTGAGAGTGGTAAAGGGAGTGGAGGGAGGGGTAGTAATTGGATGTCTGACCCAGTGATTCTCACCTCTGGTTGCATGTAAAATATCCTAGGAAGTTTTGTAAAGAAAATCCTATAAGCCCAGCCCCCATCTATGAGATTCTGATTCTCTTGGTCCATGGCAGTGGCTGTGGATCCTTGGAATTTTAACCATGCCTCCAGGTGATTGTAATGTGCCAGTGGGGGTGAGGACCAGTGTTCCCCAGGCTGGTGACTGCCCTCACCCCCAGGAATTCTCATACCTCTGGGCTGGAGCCGCTCTGCCCTCCTTTCTAACTCTAGGAGTCCACATGCCTGGTATCATGTGTATGTAGTCATGTGGACTTGGTTCCATCCTGGCCTTCTGTAATTCACTCTGAGACACAGCAGCCAGAGTGGTGCTTTTTAAACCTAAATCAGGGGTGCCTGGGTGACTCAGTGGTTGAATGTTTGCCTTTGGCTCAGTGTATGATCCCGGGGTCCCAGGATAGATTCCCGCATGAGGCGCCCTGCAGGGAGCCTGCTTCTCTCTCTGCCTGTGTCTATGCCTCTCTCACTGCCTCTCTCATGAATAAATAAATCAGATTTTTAAAAAATAAATAAATAAACCTAAATCAGATCCCATTCCTTCCCTGCTTCAGCATCTCCACTGTGTCCCATGTCAATCCCAACACCTCACCATGACCAACAGTGCCCTGCTGTTCCCCCTCTCATTCCCATCCCTCCTGGAACCAGATGCTTTCTGTTTCTCAAAAGCACCAAGCTGTCCCCGCCCCCTCGGGGCTTTGCACTTGCTGTGCCCTCTGCCTGGGGTGCTCTAGATGGTGGCTGGCTCTGCTTCATCCTCTGGGCCTCAGAGCTGTCCTTTCCAGAGAAGCCTTCGCTGAATGGTCCATCTGGTCCTTTTTCTCCATACCTGTGACTTCCTATCTCATCCCAGGGAATACCCCCCTACTAGAGAATGAGCTCTATGAGAACAGGGAACTTGTATAACTGGTTTATCACAGTGCCTGGCACAAATGGATTCCCAGTAAGTATTTGTTGAACAAATGAGTGAATATGTACATAGAATATGTTTACACATTTAAAATCAAGAATTTTTATGTACATATTTCCTGTATAAAACATGATCAGAGATCTGGAATGGAAATGAGTGGAAGGTATTAGGGAAGAGAGCATCAAAGGAGAAGGGAAAGGAACATTTAATGAACACTGACTTAGTACCAGGCACTGTTCTGGGACTTTGCATACATCTGATCCTCATAACAAACAATTGTTAACAAAATTCCAAGGATCTGCAGCCAACAACAGAATCAGAATCTTGGAAATGGGAGCCAGCTTTATTGCCCCCACTGTACAGATAAAGAAACTGAGACTAAGTTACTCCAAGTTAAACTACCAACAAGTGTCAGAGCAGGTTATAAACCCAAGTTTATTGGACTCCAAGGCAGGCTTGTTCATTGCATCATTCTGGAAAGAGAAATTACCTTAATCATTACCTCTCTCTACTCTCAGGGAGTAAAAAATCTCTGGTGAATGTGGACCCAGATAACAATGGATAATTGGTGACCAGAGCTAATTTAGCAGAGGGAGCAGAAGAGATAGGAAAGGAGAGAGAATTTAGTAATAGTCTTGCCACTAGATCAATTTAAAATCAACTTAAAATCTCATTTCTTAATTTTATTTGTGATCAGTTAAGAATCTGCACTCCTTTTCTATTGTTAAAAAAAAAAAAGTATAGTTTGCTTGATTTAAGTTCTCAAAACCTCCTACATATGAGCAAGATTCCCTGGGTCATCAGAATGTCCTGAGGGTACAAAGAACCTTTCTGAACATCACAATGCATAAACCAGAGGGTTATATTATATAACCCAATGGCGTTTGGCCTCATTGACCACCAGTGGGCTAGTTTGTTTGGGTCCTCGATCTTAAACTTCCAAATCTAATTTCTAGCCAAAGGACTAGAATATACCTTTAGAATATACTTTAAAAATATCCCCAGAGCTTTCCTCAAGGGCCGCCAAGGTGCTTGGTCCTTCTGAGGAGGTTAAGGCCGCGTTGGGGTGAGGCCCTCACTTCATCAGGTGACCAGCACCACTCCCGGCAGCACCCGCTCAGCCCTGGCCCTCCCGATGGCCTCTGTCTTGGAGCTCACCTGCATGGCCTCAGCCCTTCTCCTGCACGACCACGAGGTGATCGTCATGGAGGATAAGATCAATGCCTTCATTAAAACAGCCGGTGTGAATGTTGAACCTTTCTGGCCGGGTTTGTTTGCAAAGGCCCTGGCCAACGTGAACATTGGGAGCCTCATCTGCATTGTAGTAGGTGGTGGACCCAACCCAGCAGCTGGTGCTGCACCAGCAGGAGGTCCTGCTCCTTCCCCCACTGCTGCCCCAGCCAAGGAGAAAAACGTGGAAGCAAAGAAAGAAGAATCTGAGGAGTCTGATGATGACATGGGCTTTGGTCTTTTTGACTAAACTTCTATAAGCTGCTCAATAAAAGCTGAACTCTTAAAAAAAAAAAAATCCCCAGAGGGGCACCTGGGTGGCTCAGTCAGTTGGGAATCCAACTCTTGATTTCAGCACAGGTCATGATATTGGGGTCCTGGGATGGACCCTGCCTAGGGTTCCCTGCTCAGCAGGGAGTCTTCTAGTCCCTCTCCCTCTGCCACACCCCCCACTCGTATCTGGACTCTCACTCACTCAAATAAATAAATAAATAAAATCTTAAAAAAAAAATCCCCAGAACTTGGTTTATATCCAGATTCTCTATAATCTTAGTCTTTGGCAACCATTTCTGCTCTGAGCCACAGAATGCCTTTTGTTATTTTTAAATGAGCTAGTTCTCAATTAAATCTGATCAAAATACATCAAACTGTCTAGCATGGGAAATGAGTTAGACACCCTCCTTGCCCATAAAATGCAAATAGCATAATAGTAGCTCGCAGGGATTGTTGTATAGAGGCTTAAGCTTAGGGAAGAACCATCAAGTGAGATATAAACACAATGTGGAGAATCTGTAACATAGGATGAGAAGTTTGCATGCTTCGTTCTGTAGATGATGAGCTGTATTAATTAGAGCTCTTTGGTTTCAGAGACAGGAACCAATTCTGGGTTAACTGAAGAGAAAAAATGGGCAATCTGTTGGAAGGACACTGGGGAGTTTACAGAATTGAAGGAACTGACCAGGCTAGAGGGGATCTCCAGAGGATGAACTCATGACTCAACCTCAAACCTCCCATCCCTGAATCCCCACTGAAAATGCAGATTTCCAGAAGTATTTGATTGGCTTAGCTTGGGTCATGTGCCCACCTCAGAGGATTTGGGATTGATTGTCCTCCACAATTTTGCAGAACAGGGAAAGGGAGACAGTGCCCAAAGGAGGATATACTGGCCAGGCGATATGCTCTAGTAGCCAGTGAATGCTTCTTTTTTTTTTTTTTTTTTTTTATTATTATTTATTTATGATAGTCACAGAGAGAGAGAGAGGCAGAGACACAGGCAGAGGGAGAAGCAGGCTCCATGCACCGGGAGCCCGACGTGGGATTCGATCCCGGGTCTCCAGGATCGCGCCCTGGGCCAAAGGCAGGCGCCAAACCGCTGCGCCACCCAGGGATCCCGCCACTGAATGCTTCTAAGCATAGAAATGATGTGATTAACATAGATCACATGTTCCTAGGTGTTTGAATCAATAGGTTCGTTTGATCCTTACAACAACCCAGTAATGTAGGCACTTTTATTAGTTCCTATCTTTAAAAAATGAGGAAAATTGCAGTTTTGAGAGGTTATATGACTTTTTCCAAGAGGGAAGGCTCTTTTTGAACACTAAACTCTGTTTCTCCTTCCCATATGCTTTTTCTATCCTTTATACTTATTGGTTTGACTCTAAAATGTTTAAAGAAAGACCGAGGTAGGATATGGGTTATAAGCTGGAAGAATCACCCAACATGGAAGAAGGGGGCCAGGCTAGGCCAGTGGGAAGAGGAAGGAAGCAACTAGACGTGAGGCACAAAGCTCAAAAAGTAGTTTGCAAACTAGACTGAGCATTAGAAGCATGGGGCACCTTGTTAAAAACACCAATTCTGAGATATCATTTCTGACCTGAACCAGAACGTGGCCTGGGTGGTGATGGAGAGTAAAACACACACCCATACTATGGTGGTAATCATTTTGCAATATGTAAGTGTATCAAATAAACACATCATACACCTTAAACTTACACAATGTTATATGTCAATTATATCTCATAAAGCTGGAAAAATTTAAAAAAAACACACACCCATCCCTGATATAGGTGATTATTCTGTAGCCAGCTGGACACTGGTCTGTAGACGGGTGTTTAGAAATCATTGACCTATTAGACCCTTTTTTCTAAATGTCCCCTAGTCCAGTTTCTTGTCTTATCTCCCTGCTGTTGCAGTTAAGCATTATCAAGGTATAGCTTTGGAGTAGTTGCAATTTGTACTCATTACATTTAGAGTCATATATCTGCAGTATCTCTTCTGAGGTCTGAGGGATGAAAATAAGGACAAAGAGGTAGGGTGGCTCCTAGCTGTCCCTTTATTTTGTCAGTGTGTCTGAGGCTTGTGGCTTTTGACAGGGACCCTTGGGAGATGACTTTTCCAGCTTTCCCTTTGGGGAGAGTAATCCTGGATTCTTACCCTCCCTTTCACTGCAGTAAGTCTCCATAACAAACACACCCAAGTCTGGTATTTCTGAACTTATGGCTCTGTACTGAATACATGCTGTTCCTGGAGCCAGGCTTATTTTGCAGTTTCTCCTTCCCACCCCACCCTTTGGTGCCACTGATGGGCTGATCCAGCCTTGACGTGTGATAACCTACTTGCAGGCTCTGGGTGTTCTCTCTGCAGAACAGTTTAGACTTTCAGTAATATCTGGAATTAAAAGGAATAGTGGTCTTTGGGTGTGGTATCTGGTACAGTTTGGAGAACAGGATTTTTGGTCTCAAATGCTCCCTGCCCCTATATTTACAGTGAGGGGATTCACAAGAATGAGTCACTGGGAAAGAGTTTCCCAAACCTCAGTCATTTGAATGCCATCCTCATGGTTTTGGCCAAAGCTGTGTGCCATCTATCTGTTATTTACAGAGTATTTTTCACAAAATCAATTAACATGTTCTGCTGGAGTACTTCCTATCCACTCTAACTCTAGCCTTGCCATAAACAGTAATGTTTGTGAATAATTGTTTATGAACAATTAATGTTATGTAAATCATCAAGTCACTGATTCATGAAATCAGGTCTGATATGCTACCTGTAAATTTTCTAGTATACATTAAAATAAATACACATATATTAGAATTGTGTAAATATTCGCCTGGGTATTATCTAAAATCCTCCCATAGAGGGAGATATATGTATCATTAGGCATATATGTATTACGCTTTGGGAACATTATTACCCTAGAAAAGCCCATGTGCTAAAAGGCACGTGGCTCCAGACCCCTCAATTCATTGTAGTTTGGATGTCAAGCATGAGAATATTTCTTGAGAGTCTATTTAGTGAAAAAGTATGCTTTTATATCCTCTTGCTGCAGAACTTAAGCCCTGTGCTGGGCTCTACACTCAGTGTGGAGTCTGCTTGAGATTCTCTCCCTCTCTTGCTGCCCCTCCCTCCCACTCAAATAAGTAAAATCTTCAAAAAAAAGAAAAAGGAAGTGAGGAAGGGGGGATCCCTGGGTGGCTCAGCGGTTTGACACCTGCCTTTGGCCCAGGGCGCGATCCTGGAGCCCCGGGATCAAGTCCTGCATCAGGCTCCCAGCATGGAGCCTGCTTCTCCCTCTGCCTGTGTCTCTGCCTCTCTCTCTCTCTCTCTCTCTCTATGTCTATCATGAATAAATAAAAAATCTAAAAAAAAAGGAAGTGAGGAAGGAGCACAGAAATGGACCTTGAGAGAAGATTAAGAGTCATGTAAGTGGAGAAGACGAAACACCTTTTCAGGCAGGGCCCTGTTGATGGAACGGCAGAGAGGAGGACTGCTTCTTATTCATATCTAGACCTCTCTGACCTGCTTGGGAGGTGTTCCACCCCTGTGCCCCTGTTACACTGGGCATTTCTGTCCATAGCATATGAAATAAAAAGAAGGAAACCGCCTTTACCCTTATTCCCACAGGAAGACAAAGACTCAGGAAGAGGTTCATCTTGACTTAATGGCTAAATCTGGTAGATCCTTAGATGTGGTGACACCAAAACTTGAGCCAAAATCCATCAGCTGTGCAAAGAAGGTCTGGAGCTGGGGGAAATGGAACCGCTGTGCATATGATAAAGGGAGAAACGGGTTGGCTCTTGAGAGGTAGAACAAAGTAAAGCAGTGCAAGAAGGGAAGTCAGAGAGGAGAGGCGGAGAGAACCAGTGTCACAAAAGTCCTCAAAGGAGAGAGATGTTGAAGTGCTATCAGGAGGACTACAGGGTGCATGTCTCAAACCTCAGTAAGATCTGCTATTCTCACCATGGCACAGTGAGTGACTTTTTTTGCCAAGGCAGGCATGGGACTGAGCTCCAGATCTGGACTTTTGTGGGACAAAACAGGGCCCCTTTATCAGGATGGTGAGAAGATTCACAGACTGATCTAATTGAGGTGAAAAAAAGAATGTGGCCCCAGAAGTAACCATGATCATCAGAAACCTACAAGAGATCAGATAAAACATGGGTCAGTATGAGACCTCTCAAGGTGTGCAATCACAGCGGTGCAGAGGCATGCCTCCCAGGGGCTCATGAGAATGAAGATTCCGTTTCTGCCCCAGCCACAAGTCTCTGGAAACTTTGGCTGCTGACCAAGTCCTGCCAGTTAGGATTCCAAACCTCCATGTACATTCCTAGCTCCTGTAGAAGGCAGAATTTCTGAAATGGTCTCCCACCCCACACCCATAGATTTCCTAATACTCTGAACCCTTGAATAGGATGAGAGATTACCTGTGGTTGTGGTATATTATATAACACAGAGAGATTATCCAGGTGGGCGTGGTCTAATCTCCTGGCCCCTTGAGAGAGGAGAGCTCTCTGTGGCCGGCAGCAGAAGAGGAAGTTAAAGATTCAGAGCACATGGGAGATGTGATGTACTGTTGCTAGCTTTGAAGATGTAACGGGCTGCTTGAGAAAGAGGGGGCACTGTTTGGGAGCAGAGGTGGACCCTGGTTGGAAGCCAGCAAGGAATCAGAGACCTTAGTTCTACAGTCACAAGGAACTGGGTTTTGCCAACACCTGGAGGAGTTTAGAAGTGGGTTCTTTCCTGGGGCCTCCAAATAAAAGCTCAGCTTGTAGATACCTTGATTTGTGGGAACTTAAGCAGAAAGCCCAACTGCACCTACTAGACTTCTGACCTACAGAAGTCAACTGCCAGCTAATACATGGGTATCATTTTAAGTCACTAAATTTGTGGCAATTTGTTATGCAGCAACAGAAAACTGACATATGTCCTCTCACCTCCCACCTGATGTTGACCTTGGCATCACCTCCTGGCTCTATGGGACTCACATACCCTTTTATTTATAGGATGCTTTAGCTGGTACCTCTTCCCTTAACCCCTCAATATTTGTCATATTCTACTGACCCTATTTGAACACAGGCCTAGGTTCCCTTGGACTGTTGCATCTGGAGGGATCCTTGAGTGGTGAGTATGAGGCCTCTTTTCTCCATTTGTTTGGGTAATTGCAATCTCTAACTGACCTGGACTGGAGTCCCATATCTAATGGGATGGTGACATTTATTACCCATATCCTCAACACCTAACACAGTACCTAGCATATAGTTTATCCTCAATAATATGTGTTGATGATGCTATAGAATACAGAGAGAAGGAAATCTCTGGATCATCCCCACCAAACATTCCCAGTGTTTGGATGTTGTAGCCATGTTACCGTATATGTAATTCTCAGGAGACACCATGGTCTTCTTTGCCTCAGAGTCCTCTGTTCCAACCTGCTTTTCCTCCATGCTCATCCCTTGTACTTCCTCTTTCAAGTGGCTAAATCTTATTCTTCAGGTCTCACCTCAAATATGATGTTCTCTGGAAATCCTTTGGTCCCCAGTTCAAGATTAGGCCCTTTCTTGTTCTCCAGCAGTGCCCTATCATTGTAGATGCCTTTGTTCTGTGTGTGTATGTGTGTGTGTGTGTGTGTGTGTGTGTGTGTGTGTGTATGTTTTGTTTTGTTTTTTAAATAGGCTCCATGCCCAGTGTGGAGCACAACCAGGATGGAGCACAATGCAAAGGGTACAAGATGGGGTTCAAACTCACAACCATGAGGTCAAGACCTGAGTTGAGATCAAGAGTCGAATGCCCAACTGACTGAGCTACCCAGGTACCCTACAAATGCCTTTGTAACTGTAATTATCATTTTGCTTGTCTGGAATTCCTACTAGGCTGTATGCTCTATGATAGTGAGATGTGCTTCCTTTTCTCTTCCGAGACTCAAACCACCTACATAGGGTAGGCTCTCAATAAACATTTGTTGAATGAGCATGCTTCTTCATCATCCAGGGATCCTGTCAAAGTGCAGATTTTGATTCTTAGACCCAAGCGGGGCCTGAAAATCTGCATTTCTAACAAGCTTCAGGTGATGCTTCTGCTGATGACCCATGAACCACACTTTATTTTACTTAAAGATTTTATTTATTCATTCATGAGAGACACACACACACAGAGAGAGAGGCAGAGACACAGGCAGAGGTAGAAGCAGGCTCCATGCAGGGAGCCCAACGTGGGACTCTATCCCGGGTCTCCAGGATCACAACCTGGGCTGAAGGCGACACTAAACCGCTGAGCCACCAGGGCTGCCCCATGAACCACACTTTACGTCGCAAAGTAAGAGTATAGGCACTCCCACCATTGCCCCACTCTGACGAAAGGTTTGCATTTAAGAGAAGCTAGATAGGGTTGAGGGAGCAAATAATGGTCATAGGTCAAAATTTCCCCTGTCATTGCAAAGCCAGCTGACTCATTTGCAGAGATGAAGCCAATAACCTTGGCCTTATTAGCAACTGAGCTAATGGCCACCAACCAATAAATAACAACATTTGGCTAATTTGCATTTCAAAATTGTTTCCTTCTCCTGCTCACACTCTAGGGCAGGTGCTAATGAACCATGAAATGTCTAAAAGCATTGGCAGCAAGGAGGAAAAGGGGCAGAATTGACCCATGCCTGAAGAATAATAGTCCTTAAAAATCAAGAGCTACAAAAAATAATAATAATAATAATAAAATAAAATAAAATAAAATAAAATAAAATAAAAAAATCAAGAGCTACAAAATGCATTTGCAGTGGTATGACGGGACCCTCTCAACCCCCTTCTCTCATCCTGAGCATCCATACCCTATAGACGGTCTTTAGGGAGAGAAGGAAGAGGAAAAGGAAAAAGGAAAGAATCCTAAGGAGCCTCTGGCTGAGTGATCATGCTGTTCCCTACTGAATCTTTCTGGTTGATATCCAGGTGTTTGGAAACTGTAAATCATGTGCTCACTTAGGTAGTTCATCAGCTTCCATCATCATGAGTCTCACCTGTAGCGCAGCGAAGGTGTTTTGGAACATTCATGAAATGTTTATAAACAACAACAACAACAACAAAAAGTTACAAAATGCAATGTGGTATCCTGTACACAGAAAATCCTGGAACGGAAAAAGGGCATTAGTAGAAAAACTGGCAAAATCACAATAAAGTAGAGAGTTTAATCAGTAGTGTGCCAGTATTGGTTTCTTAGTTTTGACAGACCGTACTGTTAGGAGAAACTGGGTGAAGGGTCTATAGGAACTCTCTGTATTATCTTTTCAACTTTTCTGTAAATCTAAAATAATTCCAAAATAAAAAGTTTATTAAAATAATCAAGAGCTAGACTGTATAGTTTTCTTTACTTTTTGTAATAATAGTATAGTAAGTTTCTGAAAATGTAGAACAATTGCCATTGGTTTAACAATAGAGATTTGGAGGGCAGCCCGGGTGGCTCAGAGGTTTAGTGCCACCTTCAGCCCGGGGTATGATCCTAGAGACCCAGGATCGGGTCCCGCGTCAGGCTGCCTCTGCATGGAGCCTGCTTCTCCCTCTGCCTGTGTCTCTGCCTCTCTCTCTCTCTCTCTCTCTCTCTCATGTATCTCTAATGAATAAATAAAGTCTTTAAAAAAAATAGAGAATTGGAAAAATTGTTCATGGGGGGAAAAATCATCCAAAACAAAGTAGCACTCAGGGAAGGAGTCAGACGGTGGCTTGTCGAAATAGCCAACCTGGCCAGGTAGCATACTGATGATACCTGCATTCCAGAAGTGCTTTGCCACATATCATGAATTCAAGATATTCTGAGGGCTAGTTCCTCCTAATTCCTACCTTCATTTATTTAGCATCTCAGGAATTTCTTCCATTCTTGAGAAGCTCCTTATTCCATACTCAGGGCTCAGGGTGTCTTTTATTTATTTGTTTGTTTGTGTAACAGTGCTATCTTACAGACTTGGCTGTGGTATCACATTTTGCCTCAACTGTGTTTCCTTATGTACTAGAGACTCTAAGCCTGCTGAGGCCACAGTACTTGAACTTCACTCTGATTGCATGAGCAGCACCTGACTCCAAGCCGTGCATATTGCGGTGGCTTAGTAATTATTTGTTGGATGGATGAATAAAGGACGTCCTTCAGCATTTGAAGTAAATTTCTGCCTGAAAACCATGAATTTTCTGATGATATTTCCTTTTTTTTGTATATATATATATATATATATATATATATGTATATCCCTTTGGTGGAACTTGATGGAGCTTACTAGGTCTTCAGGTCTTGTTTTTTTTTTTTTTTTTTTAAACTTTTTTTTATTTTTTTATTTATTTATGATAGTCACAGAGAGAGAGAGAGAGAGAGAGAGAGAGAGAGAGAGAGAGACAGGGACACAGGCAGAGGGAGAAGCAGGCTCCATGCACCGGGAGCCCGATGTGGGATTCGATCCCGGGTCTCCAGGATCGCGCCCTGGGCCAAAGGCAGGCGCCAAACCGCTGCGCCACCCAGGGATCCCGGTCTTCAGGTCTTGTAAAAAACATATCCACAGGCCTTTTCCAAGTCTGGTGAATTCATGGGAAGTCATGCAGATCCTATCACATCTTATGGAAACCATGGCTTTGACCAAAATAGTCCACAGTGAGTACTCTGGTCTTGGGAGGCTGCTTCTCGGGACCTACATGGAGGCCCAGACTCTGAGGTGACCGTATGGGTATAAGCAGAGGCTGTGCAGTCAAAGATTTGTGTATTCATTGCTTTTGCTGTACTGTAGTGCCTACTTCCCTAAGGAAGCTGCTTGGCTATCACTCCAGTGTGGTGGGAAAGGAGTTCAGAGTTCATCTACTTCCTGGAAATCCTGTGACTCCTGCCAGGCCAATGGCCTTCATGTGGTTTTTAAAGCTTGGAGCTGGAGAAGGGGCTTTTGCCTTTGAGAACATGGAACTGGGAAGATTTTTGATGCAAGGATAGCTGTCAGCCACCTTCTCTGCTAAGTGGAAAAGATCTACAGGAGAAGGTGCCTTGGGATATGGAAATGGAGAAAGAGGGACCTAACATCAATATTTATGTCTGGATCTAATTGTCCTGTAGGCCACTTCAACCCCCTGAACTTCTCAGTTACAAGAGCCGAAATGCCTTTTTTTTTTTCCTTAGCTGACTTGGGTTTCTGTCAATTGCTGTGGAGAGTTCCATAACCCTGGAGAGAAGTGTGCAACTCTCTTTCCACACCTCATGGGACCAGTACCACCAGCTCATCCAGGGAAGCATCCACCTGGGCCCCTGCTTGGACTATGTGCTGAGCAGAAATTGCCAGCGGCTCTCCCACAGCTCAGGCTCTCCCTTTCATGGCATGATTCTGTCCCTGAGGTGGTGGCACCTCACCCACAGACTACATATCCTAACCTTTCTTACATTTAGCTGGCAACATGTGATTAGCTCTTACCAATGGAATGTGAGCGGAAGTGGCACATGTTTCCAGGCTGGAAGGCAGTTAAGAAGCAGTGGTTCCTTGTCACTTTCTCTTTTGTGCTACTGACTAGCTGGCTAAGGAGGATTCCAAGGCTAGAGCCATAGGAAGGAGCCTGGGTCCTGCCTTTGGGTCAGAAAAACTCCCATTTGACTGTTATATGAGTGACAAACTTTTATTATGTTCAGCCACTAAAATGTTGAGATTTGGGATGCTTAGGTGGCTCAGTGGTTGAGCATTTGCCTTCATGCTCAGGGTGCAATCCCAGGGTCTGGGGATCAAGTCTCACATTGGGGTCCCTGTGAGGAACCTGCTTCTCTCTCTGCCTATGTCTCTGTCTCCTTTCTGTGTGTATCTCTCATGAATAAATAAATAAAATCTTAAAAAAAAAAAAGTTGGGATTTGCTTGTCACGGCAGCTAGCATTACTCTAACTACTACACTTTTAAGAGCTGGAGCCAGATTGAGATGAAGATCTTGTTTGTTTGGTTTTTAAGATTTTATTTATTTATTCATGAGACACACACAGAGAGAGGCAGAGACATAGGCAGAGGGAGAAGCAGGCTCTTCAAGGGGAGCCAGATGTGGGACTCGATCCTGGGACTCTGGGATCACACTCTGAGCTGAAGGCAGATGCTCAACCACTGAGCCACCCAGGTGTCCCTGAGTTGAAGATCTTGTAAGTAAGAAGAGTCACGAGTGAAGCTTAAGAGAGGGTGGCCAAAAGATGAAATGGGAAAAGCTGGACTCTGTAGTTAAGCCCAAGGGATGATTTCAAGAATGGAAACTGGAGACAAAGTTGAAGCAAATGGGGAGGCCATGGGAGAGATAGTAAGTGAGGAATATGAGCAGAGACAGATCCAAAGAGAGAAGAAACCAAGCAGGGGTACCCATGGCTCAGTTGTATGTCTGCCAGCAGCATGGAACATGGGTGGGTCTTCTGGGTTGAGAGGGGCAGGGGCAGGTGGGAAGGAAGCACAGGTAACATGGGGGGATGGGACCAGGTACTGGGCCAGGGTGATGAGTCAAATCCACAAACAGGAAATCAGTCAATGACAGTAGAACTTGGGAATACGTTGGGATGTAGAACAGGAAACAGGTCAAGGTAAGTGGTTTAGAACTAATGGCTGAGGTAATTTGGAAGTCTCCTTCTCTGTGGAGTCTTGGGATGAGCCTGGTAGGTAAAGTAAAGGAAGGTGGGGATGAGGCCAAGGCCAGGGCTCATGCCTGGCTTAAGGGGGTGGCTGCTGCTCAGCCCTGTGGATTATTGCCATGTGGACATGCAGCCCTAAGGTCTTCAGGTCTTCTAATTTTTTTCAAGAAAAGCAGGAAATCCTGATTTTTTTTTTTTTTTTTTTGTGGAATCTCTTGATTTTTTTTTTTTTTTTCAAATGCTGGCAACCAATTGAAAAATTTTTAAAAAACACCCTGCGGGCCAAATAAAACACATTCACAGGCTGAATTGGCCCACAGGCTGCCAGCTATTAGCCTCTGGCTTAAAAGGAAATGGGCAGAACCAGAAGCATGTAAAAAAAAACAACAACAAAAAAAAACAAAAAACATGAAAATCATTCAGAGTTTCACCGTATTGCCAAGCACCACAGGAAACTAATAGAAGAGCTTTGAGACAATCACCCACAAAACACAATACATCTGGTCTTCAGAAAAGCTATGGGCTTCTGGAAGTTGCCAGAGATGTACCTTGTAGTTCCCCAAATCTGTTGCAGTTTCCTCAAAATTGAATCCATAGCTCTGATATGAAGTGAGCTAATTTTCTTTCATCTCTCTCTCGGGTGCACCAGTTTTTGGGGTAACTTTCTTTTCTGAAAGCCATTGACTTTATTTTGACAGCTGCGTTTCCAGTAAAAGCACTTGAGTGAAGGCAATTTAGAAAAAGAGAACTGGAGCCAAGTAAGAGTTTGGCTAACTCAATTTTATGATAGGAAATGCTTCCAGGCCAAAAAACCTCAAAAAGTGTTCAAAGGTTTTCAAAGACTGGATCCAACTAGTTCAGTTTATTAACCTTGGCCCCTGTCCGAGCCAGGGTCATGCTCAGAGGATGTGGCAAATGCAGAATCTGATTATTTTTTAAATGTGGTCTCTTAGAGGGTATGTATTAACATGACTGGCAGCTGAACTCTTCATTGGTGCTCCAATTTAGACTCTAGCTCAGGGCTTTGCACATCCCAAAGCCTGTTAGGCCAGGACTGACATGTTTCCTGAGATGTGGGACTTTCAGGACTAAAACTGGGACAATCTTGGGCAAATGAGGACACCCCCCCCCCCATCCAGAGGATCTTTTCCTTTCCTCAGAGTTCATGCTATAAAGCATTGATAGTTTCTTAGACCTGAAACTAATATAATATTGTATGTCAATCATACTTTGAGAAAAAAAGACGTTTGGACATTTTTTGGTTGTCCCTTAAAAGACAAAACCAAAACCAAAACCTCTCCCCCCCTCAACTGTAGAGGCGCTGTGCTCTCTTGGTTTTCTTTCTATTTCTCTAATTGTTCTTAGTCATCCCCTTTGGCTGCTTTCTCTTCCACCTCCTACCTCTCAGCTATGAATTGCACCTCAAGGTCCAGCCCTTGGGCTTCTGTTCTATTTTCTGCCATCTCGGTGGACTCATCTTAATGTGGAAGATTTCCACATTTAGATCTTGAGCTCATATTCTCACCTGAGATCCAACCCTCCAGCTCCAACGATTTCACCAACATTTTCCACTGGGACATCCTTGATCATCCCATCCCTGAGTCATTGTCTTCCAGCCTGATCCAACTCCCACTCACTCACCAAGTATTGTCTTCCATTAGAGGCAATACTATCTTTCCAAGCCTCCAGTCTCAAAATCCTAGAGATGCTCATCCTAAATTAGCACACAGGTGTTATATTATTTGTCCACAGCAGCTACCAAACTGCTGGGCATATTGGAAGGGCTTAGGATATGCTTGATGAATCAAATCAGATCTTGGGGAAGGAGTCCAAGAAGGAGGACATGTAAACATCCTATCAGAGGCTCACGATATCCAAGTAAGTACTCAGAGTTTCTAGAGAGAAGCAAAGTGAAGGTCTGGCTGACCTTTTGCAGACACAGTTAATTTAAATCTTCATTGACACAACCTCAACCATAGCGTCATGAGCATGCTATGAAGGTGCACACATGAGTTGTGTCTTTGCACATTGTCAGCTTTATTCAGTCATAAAGCAAGGTTAACATAATTATAAAACGAGTTCGAGATTCCAAACTCAATGACATTTTGACACGTGATTAACTTGGCTTCTCATAGGCACACAAAGCAGGACACAAGTCACATAACAAACAAGATAGAGCAGGAAATAGGAAGTTAATGAACCAAGCACGAAGTCCGTCTGTGGTACATGATTGAGATGAGGCCTCAGTCTGATCCGGGTCAATTCTTGGCACTTACTGCTTACTATGTTCAAGCAGTGGAGGATCTCAGGTCTGATCAGAGATAAACTGGGCAGAGCCTTCGGCGGCAGCTGCCTTTTTCAATTGGTCAGACATAGAGGGGTCAGTGTCCAAAGAGTTTGACAGTTTGCTGCAAAAATCCTCCCTTCGTAAAGGGGTTTAATCAGCTTTAGGCCCCTGCAGACTTCCTCTGCTTCTCCTGGTAGGTCTGAGTGTGTCGTTAGCTGATACTGGTGTCAGTGATAGACTGGTAGCTACACTCCCTTTAACTGTTTGCGTCATTGCTTGTTGCAGGCCCCTGCTTGACATAATGACTCCATCTTGCTCTCTACACATAGATATTTGACCACCCATTAGTTAAATTAACTCAGGTGGTGTTAAGTTTCTAGCTCATTTTGTATTGTGTTGCTATATTTTCAGGCATAGTCAAAGGCATTTCCAAGGTTCCAGACAATTATAAGGGTTAACAGGATAGACACGGATTTTATTCTTTTGCTTTATTTACTAAGTTCCTGACAAAAGAGCTTGTCTTTAATTACCAAATGCTCAGAATCAGAGCAAAACTAGGGGCCAGAATCTAGGTCTTTTTCCTTCTGTCCTCAACACTTTCCTACATTCTTAGAAGACAATCACTTTAAAAATGCTTTTGATGAGGGATCCCAGGGTGGCGCAGCAGTTTGGCCGCTGCCTTTGGCCCAGGGTGCGATCCTGGAGACCCAGGATTGAATCCCACGTCGGGCTCCCGGTGCATGGAGCCTGCTACTCCCTCTGCCTATGTCTCTGCCTCTCTCTCTGTGACTATCGTAAATAAATAAAAATTAAAAAAAAAACATAAAAATAAAAAAAATGCTTTTGATGAAAAAAACAACAACAAACTTTTGATGAACATAGGGGAAGGGAAGGAAAAATAAAATAAGATGAAAATTGAGAGGGAGGCAAACCATAAGAGACACTGAACTCTAGGTAACAAACTGAGGGTTGCTGGAAGGGAGGTGGGTGGGGCGTTGGGGCGGGTGATGGGCATTAAGGAGGGAACTTTTTTTTTTAATTTTTTAATGATAGTCACACACACAGAGAGAGAGAGAGAGAGAGAGGCAGGTTCCATGCACCAGGAGCCCGACCCGGGATTCGATCCCAGGTCTCCAGGATCACGCCCTGGGCTAAAGGCAGGCGCTAAACCACTGCGCCACCCAGGGATCCCAAGGAGGGAACTTGAAGTAATGAGCTCTGGATGTTGTTTGCAACAGATGAATCACTGAATTCTATCAATGAAACTAATAGTACAGTATATGTTAATTAAATTGAATTTAAATTAAAAAAATTTTAAATAAAAATACTTTTGAAATAGAGCTATATAGCATGTTTGGATGGGGGCCAGCAGCTTGGAAACATTGCTGCTTAGGGAAATCCTCCCCCCAGGAGGTCTTCCTTTTCAGATATTCCCAAATCTGGGGATTCCCAACAACCCCTTTTCTTTGTATTTATAAAACACAAAACATACCTTAGACCTGAGTTTCTCAACCTCGGGCACTATGACATTTGTGGCTGGTTGATTCTTTGAGGGGGGGGGGGACACACATGCGCGCTGTCCTATGCATTCTGGGGTGTGTAGCAGCATCCCAGGCTTCTACCCATGGATGCCAGCAGTACACAAACACACTCTCCACTTGTAACAACCAAAAATGTCAGATGTTGCCAAAATGTCTCCTGGGGGATAAATTGCCCATGGTTAATTCTTTTACTCAGAAACAATAATGGAGCCTGTTTACCTGTACTCCTGAAATGTCTCTTTGTTATTTGAATCTCTTTGGCCAAGCCCCAGACAGTTGCATTCCCAGGGTTGAGAGGAGAGAATTATCTCCAGGCATGGACCCAAGGCTGGACCTGACAGGCCCATCAATCAAGGAGGCTCTAATTGGACCCATTACCTGATCTGAGAGCAAATTCTCCCTTTAAAGATCCCCCCTCACCCTCGTGCCTTTGCATAATTTGCCTTTCCTTAGGGGGATGGGATGGAGCTGGGTGCTGGAGAAGGAAGGTCAGCTGGGATCTAAGGTGCCTGCAGAATGGGTGGCCTGAGTCAGCGGAGCTGTTCTGGGCCTGGGGATTTCCAGGGGGAACTGAGTGGATAGAATTCCCCTGGGATGATGGTCTAGACAGGGCTCACTCTTCCCTCGGCTCATCAGGGGCTTCTGCTTCCCCTTTAGGAAGAGGAAACACCCTGGCTGCTTATTTTGGGGCTGAGGATCTGTTGTGAATAAGCCCAGGATGGGCAGTGGGACAAGCTTTCTGCACGTGTGGCATTTCAGGAAACAGGCTGAACTGGCTGCAGCCCTTGCCAGAGGGCTCCCTGAGGGCGTCTAGATGGACGAGGAACATGAAGAACAATGCCTGAGATCAAATGCAGTAAATAAGAAACTAATTTATTTTTTTTAAAATTTATTTATTTATGATAGTCACACAGAGAGAGAGAGAGGCAGAGACACAGGCAGAGGGAGAAGCAGGCTCCATGCACCGGGAGCCCGACGTGGGATTCGATCCCGGGTCTCCAGGATCACGCCCTGGGCCAAAGGCAGGCGCCAAACGCCTGCGCCACCCAGGGATCCCAAGAAACTAATTTAAAAGCAGTTTAGAGTTCTTGCTAACTTTCCCAATCTCAAAAAAACAATCTGCTTGTTAAAAAAAAAAAAAAATAGAATCCCACAACCATTGACAGCCATTTATTGAAATACTTTCCATGTGCAAAGAGCTAGGTTCACATACATACTATTACATAATTTTTTTTAAAAAAAGGATTTTATTTATTTATTTGAGAGAAAGAGAGAGAGCACAAGTAGGGGGAGCAGCAGGCAGAGGGAGAGGAGAAGCAGGCTCCCCGCCAAGCCTGACCATGTGGGGTTCAATCCCAGGACCCTGGGATCATGACCTGAGCCAAAGAGAGACACTTAACTGACTGAGCCACCCAGGCGCCCCTATTATGTAATTTTTTCCTACTTAAAAACGTCTACTAAGCACTATTTCATGTTAATAATTATATATGCCCTATCACCTTTTTTTTTTAAATTTTTTATTTATTTACGATAGTCACAGAGAGACAGAGACACAGGCAGATGGAGAAGCAGGCTCCATGCACCGGGAGCACGACGTGGGATTCGATCCTGGGTCTCCAGGATCGCGCCCTGGACCAAAGGCAGGTGCCAAACCGCTGCACCACCCAGGGATTCCCTTAAAAGCAATCTCTACTCCCAATGTTGGGCTTGATCATGAGTTGCATGCTCAATTGACTATATGCTCTATCACTTTGAAGGGCTAAGAAGTTTTTCTATGGTACAAATATGCCATAATTATTTTAACTAAAATCTTTACCCAAACATTTTAGTTGTTCACATTTTTGCCGTTATAAAGGATGCCTGCAAAAACGTATTTATACAGAAATTCTGCTTCTCCCAACTGTGTTCTCTAAAACATTTCATTCATTTTCTTTTTTCTTTTTTCCACCTTCCTTCCCTCTTTCCTGCATCTTTCTCCACCCAAACAAATGTTGACAGCTGGCATATATTTTCATACAACTTTCTCTGTGCCCAAGCAATGATGCCCAGCCCAGGGACACATATGGGGCTGATTTATTTGTTTGGCCACTTATATATGAGTAATGAAAGGCTGCCCCATGTTCTTAGTGATTTGGTTTTCTCTCTTGGTGGGAACCTTCTATGTCCAGTAGGCTCTTTTCTAGATGTGAGCATCCATGGTGTCAGAAAATCTGAGAACTCTTTCTTTTGGGACCTTGCATTACTACTTGGAGGCCGTGGGGAGAAGCTGGCATCCCCTCAGACTTTTAGTTTCCCCACCTATGGAATGATGGCATGCTACTGCCCCACAGGAGTACTCTGAGCAAAACTCTCAAGTCTATTTTATATATATGTAATAAATCTGTACTTGTTCTACGGTATCCAAGAAACATAGGGTCCTTTATTTGCTATTTTCCAAATACTTCTAATACTTTCCTGCCTCTGTGCCTTTGCTTTTGCCAATCACCTTGCCTGGAATACCCTTTCACCTGCTCCACTTATCCAAGCTCTACCTACTTCTTTTTTTTTATTTTTTTAAATTTTTATTTATTTATGATAGTCAGAGAGAGAGAGAGAGGCAGAGACACAGGCAAAGGGAGAAGCAGGCTCCATGCACCGGGAGCCCGATGTGGGATTCGATCCCGAGTCTCCAGGATCACGCCCTGGGCCAAAGGCAGGCGCCAAACCGCTGTGCCACCCAGGGATCCCGCTCTACCTACTTCTTAAGGCTGATTCCAATCCCATTTCTTGTGTGTAACCACCTCTGACACCTCCAGGTGGAAGTCATCTCGTCCTCCTCAGGACCCTTGATTTTCTGCATTATTCCTTCATTTCCTTGCAATATTCAGGCTTTAAGTTTTTAAAATCTGAACTTGAAAAGCTTCTGAGGCTAGGAACCATACCTTCTATGTCTTGTGTTACCAGAGGGTTTAGCAATATTACCCATAATGTGCTTGAATAGCTGTCAAATCTGAGAATGAATGAAATGAATAAGTGAGTGTATGAACACCCCCTACTCTTAACTCTCACACAAACATTGCCCATGGAGGTATCTCTGGGTGGCTCAGCGGTTTAGCACCTGCCTTTGGCCTAGGGCATGATCCTGGAGACCTGGGATCAAGTCCCATGTCAGGCTCCCTGCATGGAGCCTGCTTCTGCTTCTGCCTGTGTCTCTGCCTCTCTCTTTCATGAATAAATAAATAAAATCTTAAAAAAAAATTGCCCATGGAGAAAGGAGAGAAAATGAGTGAAAATATCAGTGAGGGTGACAAAACATGAGAGACACCTAACTCTGGGAAATGAACAAGGGGTAGTGGAAGGGGTGGTGGGCGGGGAGTTGGGGTCACTGGGTAACAAGCACTGAGGGGGACACTTGGCAGGATGAACACTGGGTATTATGTTATTTGTTGGCAAATTGAACTCCAATAAAAAATATTAAAAAAACAAACAACAACAACAACAAAAAAAACATTGCCCATGGAGATGGTTTCAGGAACAGATTAGAATCCAGGAAGATTCTGAGCACTTTGAAAGAAAGATATTCTAGAGGGTCTTTTTTTTTTTTAAAGATTTTATTTATTTATTCATGAGAGACACAGAGAGAGGCAGATACACAGGCAGAGGGAGAAGCAGGCTCCATGCAGGGAGTCAGATGTGGGACTCGATCCCGGGACTTTGGATCACACTTTGAGCCAAAGGCAGACCCTCAACTGCTGAGCCACCCAGGGATCGCTAGAGGGTCCTGAACTATAATATTTTGCCCTCATTGGAAAAGCACTGCATTGTAAAATACAAAAAAGCATAAAGATAAAAATGAAGATCACTCATAGGTTAGCCACCCAGAGAAAATTCACCATTAACATTTTAGGGTTTATTTATTTTTTTAGTCTTTCTGTATATATATGAACTTATAAAATATGACATATACATGTATATATGCATGGGTGTATACATTAATGTACACACACACACACATACACACACAGCCCTTTAAAAATTGGAGCAAGGGGAAGATGAGAGGAACTCCAGGATGCCATGGCCCCTGTTCCTGTGTTCTCACCTAAGGGCAAGTGGAGGCAAATCCCTTGGGGTCTTTGTACCCAAGGAGTCATTGAGGCAGGAAAGGAACCCTGTGGCTGAGAGTACAGGTCCCTGGAGGTCATGCATCCCTGGGTCCCACATGGGACAGAGAAGCAGTGTCTCCCTCTTTTACCATTCCCTCTCATTCTTATCCCTTTTGGGGGAAGTCCAATTACCCCAGGAGTTTTGGTTCTCGCTCATCCTAGAAAGCCTTAGCCCTATGGCTACAATTTCCCTATTGTCCCAGTCTCTTCCTATTGGACACACCAAAAGTACAAGAATTACCCAACAAATGAGTAGGTGGATGGGTTCTCCCTGGGAATTTTGACACTCCCAGAGGAGGGAGGAAACCCACCCACTTCCCAGGATGGATCCTCTGCCAGACAGTGGCTAACTCATTGAAGGGTGTTTTCAGGGTGGGGCAATGGGTAAGAACTCTCATTCATTGTGTTGACTCTCTGCCAGACACTGCTGGCCCTTTAGTACCTTCTCATTTAACTTTCAAAGAACCCCTCAAGATGGTATCACCATGCCCATTTGACAAATGAGGAAACTGAGGTGGGTGTAGAAGCCTCTAAAATAAAACTGTGTGAGCAGAGCCGGCTCCATCTGTATGGTCACGCTACTGTTCATTTGCTGGCACTTCCTGATCACCACCTCCCCAGCCATCGATGCCTCCCTCATTCTGTAAGAGTGACCTTTCTCCTCCCAGGAATTGTCTTTAATTCTTTTTGCCTCAACTCCACATTTGGTCCCTCAGCAAGAGGTATGCACACTGGCTTCAAAAAGTCTGAGGCTTCCACGCCTCTCCATCCCCACTGCTCCCACTCTGGTCTCAAACTACCCTTTTCCCCTAAACTATTGCAATTGCCCTGCTGACCTTAGAGTTTATCTTCCACACCATAATCAAAATGATATTTTGAACAGATCACAAAGCATTCCCCTGCTTAAAAGCTCCTAAAGGATTCCCAACAAACCTTCAACAAAACCCAAACTTCTTGCCTTGGCTTATAAAGCCCTACAGGATGTGGGCGGCTTGCTCCTCAGACCTCAGTTCCAGCCACTTCCCCTGGCCTTCTTACTCTACCACCACATGTCTCTCTGTTCCCCCAGCAGTCAAGCCGGCTCCACCTCCAGGACACTGAAGTTGCTATTCTTTACTTCTGGCATGCTTTCTCCCTTGGGCTCCCCATGTTACTTCCTTCTTGCCATTCAGGACTCTGTTAAAGGACACCTCCCTGGAGAGGCTCTCCCTAACCACTGATTCTAAGTAGCCACTCCATCACTTGCTGCCAAGTTGTCCTGTCTTAATGTTCTGCATAGCACTTACCACTATGAGGAGCTTTTATTTTATTTTTTTATAAAGATTTTATTTATTTATTCATGAGAGACACACAGAGAGAGGCAGAGACATAGGCAGAGGGAGAAGCAGGCTGCTCACAGGGAGCCTGAGGTGGGACTCAATCCCCAGACTGGGATCACGCCTGGAGCCAAAGGCAGATGCTCAACCGCTGAGCCACCCAGGTGTCCCCTATGAGGTGCTTTTAGAATGTCATCATTCATTCATTCATTCATTCATTCATTCTCTGTGCCCTCCCACTTGAATCTATCCCCAATGCCAATAGTGCCTGGCATATAGTGGCTGCTCAAGAAGTCTTTGTTGAATAAATTTGCAAAATGAGTGAATGAATGACATTTTTTTAAATTGATTAATTCATTGTGGATTTATCATCTGTTAGGGGCCAGATGCTGAGCTGGGGGCTATGAGAAGAGCAAAGATGAACAAGACACATCAACCCTCAAGGAGTGTTTGACTTATGATGTATGAGATGTGCTTTAAAATAATCTGGAGAAAACAGAAGGGAGAATATCTCACACAAGGCTGAGCAAATGTTGATGACTATTAAGGCGGCATGATGGAAAAAGGGGGGGTTATTCTATCATTCTCTTGGCTTTTGTGTATCTTTGAAAATGTCCAAAATAAAAAGTTTCATTAAAAAAACAAAGCTTATGCTCAAGATGGGGAGAGGTATACACAAATGACTGGTTTGCTGCAGGCTGCTGAGAATGCTATAAATGAAGGGGTTGTTAATGAATCGGCATTTATTATGCAGACCGAGCATCTAGTGCGTGCCAAGTACTGTGCTAAGTGCCAGGGTATAATGATAACCAGGACCCACCCAGGGCCTGCTTTCATCCAGCATACAGTCTAGCCTATAGACATAGGCACAGTAGCTGAAAACAAGGACAAACACCGGGTGCTGGGAGTGTGTTACAGACAGCACCCACTTGATCTGGGATTCAGGAAAGAGAGCAAGGTGAAGGGCCACCCAAGCAGAGGGAACAGCTTGCACAATGGCTTAGGGGTGTGAAAGAGCATGACACATCCCAGGAACCAGAGAAGACTAGCATTCTAGGCCAGACAGAGCAAGGAGGAGAGTGGAAAGAGATAAGGTTAGACCAGTGAACAGGGGACAGAATCTACAAGGACATGAAGGTCATGAACATTTGGGACTTTATTCCCCTGCTACTGAGGGAAGATGTAGAAAGATTTCCTACATTGAAGTGGGTAACCAATGAACTAGGCTTTGAAGTCCAGGGGCATTTCAACAGGGTAGCATGTAGCCCCCAATGGTGTTTCTGGTGAACTGTTACCTTTCAGTTTCAGAGTGAACTCTGATCCAGAGGGAAAGAGTTCAAGGTACTGAGGAAATAGTGGGTGGCTGGCATGGGAGGGGCACATGGTATATACAGAGGTATAGTGGCAATAAGTCTAGATAGGAAGATCAGAGACAGGTGCCAGACAGTATACTAAGGAGTTTGGACTTTATTCCTCAGACAATGGGGAGCCACTGAAGATTTTCTGATTATTGGACAGATGTGATCAGAGCTGCCCTTAGCAAGGATGGTTTTAATGGGGAAAGCAAGTAGGAGATTATTATCTATGTGAGAGGCAAGATGAGTCTCATTTTAACACTCAGCGATATATTGAGCACATACTATATGCCAGGCGTTGAACTGAAAGCAGAGAATGCAAAGAAGAAAAAGGGACTGCCATCCTGCCCTAGAGAGCTCATAGATGCCTAAAATGACAATAAGAATCCAATGTGGTATGACAGTAACAAGACCAGGATGTTACGGAAACCCTTAAGAACGGGGGCTTCTGGACCTGCCAGAAGGGGGGTGGGGGTGGACAGTGGTCAGGAAAGGCTCTCAAAGTGACATGAAACCTCCTTGAGCCTTTCTTGAGGGATGACTTACCAGAAAAGAACGGAGAGCAACATTTCATTTCAAGTGGTGCCAGCTTAGGTAGAAAAGTTTGGAAGTTTGAGAGCACAATGACCACAGGCTTGATCTGAAGATGGGGAAGGCAGTGCTGCGACCTGAGCAGAGGCCAGGGAGATAAGTTGGAGCCAGAAGGAGGGCTTTGCATATCAAACTAGTTTGGTTCTCATTATTAAGGTAAAATAGGATAAATTATCCCAACCTCTTCTCTTTGTCTCAGCCCTAGGAGTAGACAATGGCCCCTACTGAGAGTTGCCACCTCCATGGTATTTTGGCTCTTTTTGTCTTTTCAGTGTCATGGTTGTTAACTTCAGATTTCCTAAACAATTGATCCTGGGATCCCTGGGTGGCGCAGCGGTTTGGCGCCTGCCTTTGGCCCAGGGCCCGATCTTGGAGACCCGGGATCGAATCCCACATCGGGCTTCTGGTGCATGGAGCCTGCTTCTCCCTCTACCTGTCTCTCTCTCTCTCTCTCTCTCTCTCTCTCTCTCTGTGACTATCATAAATAAATAAATAATTAAAAAAAAAAAAACAATTGATCCGAAAAACTAATCTGAAATCTTAATGGAGCTCTCTGGCTGGATCCTGATTGACCTAGAGGGCTTGAGGAATTTTTAAGAGGCAATCTGTATTTTGAAAATGTCTCTCTAGGAACAATTATATTTTTATTTTTTTAAGTACTCTCTATACCCAACATAGGGCTCGAACTCATGACCCCATGATTAAGAGTCAGGTGCTCTACTGACTGAGCCAGCCCCATACAGGTTGGAACAATTACAGAGTATGAAGCTGGGAGGCAAAGAGCCTGTTCAGGGAGTGGTTGCAGGACTCCCAGGCGGAACAAGGGGAAGGGGGGAGCCCGCAGGACAACAGCCTGGGTGCCAGCTGCAGAGTGGAGATAGAAAGGAGAGCATCTAGTCAAGAGAGACTAGGGAAATAGGATTGACAGAAGTTGGGAACCATAATTGGAGGTTTGCTTAGGCTTCTGGGTTTGCACAGAGTGTCATTTGCTGGGGCCCAAAATATAGAAGAATTAAGGGAGTGTTGAGAGGATTGAGTCTGAGGGGCTGGAGAACCCTGTGGAAATGTGCCAGGGGCAGCTGTATATACATATCTGTGGTCAGAAAGGGAGTGTGAATGGGGCCGTGGATTAGATCGGGAAATGTGGTGGTGATGGCCCCTGGGTGAGATCACCCAGGGAACATGTGGAGGAGGATGAGAGGAGGGCTGAGGGTGGAACCCCAATTGCAACACTTAGATGTGCTGAGGAAGAGGAACTGCAGAGAATCCTGAAGAGAAGCCTGGGAACCACAAACATGGTGGAGGGAGGACCAAGCAGAGTATTCATACAGAGGTTGGAGCCTGGGCACTCAGGATTTTTCAAGGGGGTATGTATTACAGGTACATGCATACATATATATTTTTAACGTAATTCCTTCCCCAGGGCGCCTGGGTAGCTCAGTCAGTTAAGAGTCTGCCTTCAACTCAGATCATGATATCACGGTCCTAGGATCGAACCTCCCGTTGAGCCCTGAATTGGGCTTCCAGCTCAGCAGAGAACCTGCTTCTCTCTCTCTCCCTCTGCTCCTCCCCCCAGCTCATGCTCCCTCTTTCAAATAAATAAAAATCTCCAAAGTAGTTCCTTCCCATAAGTTTGGAGTTTTGTTTTTTTTTTTAAGTTTGGAGTATTAAGCAGAAACTTTTTCGCATCAATCCTGGTGCCACCATGCGACCTGGCCCAACCCTTCATCCTTGTCCAAGTGCAGCAGGAGAAGCCACCTGGCAGGAAGGAGCCAGGTGGAACAGAGAGCAGCAGGGTATTGCCGTCAATAACTGGTGATAAGGCCAGATGTGTAGCAATATCAAATAATCAAGAACTGGCGTCATCCTGGGTAGTAGGTAGTGGTCAACTGTCTTTAGCCAGGAGACAAGGAAGGGGTGGAGCAGTGTCCCAGACACCTGGGAGGGGTAGTGGGAGGGAGCACACATTTATGGAATGGGCCAGGCCCTGTGCTAGGCTCTTTGCATGTTATCTCAATTAATCTTCCCAAGGCCCTGCCTCTTTCAAAGATAAGGAAGCTGAGGCTCTGAGAGGTTGAATAATGGGCCCAAGGTCACATAATAACAGAGTGACCCAAGATCTGAACCCAGAAGGCAAAAGCTTGTGCTGTCTCAAATGAGCCCTTGGTCTCCAACTAAATCTATTTCCCTGGTGACCATGTTCTTTAACTTTTGGGCACTGATACAAACTTCCCGTTGAGGCTTGAGCCGAGTGATGGCTCAGTGCCCAATCAACGGCCTGAGTTGGGTATTCTCTATTCTCTGTGAGTGGTTTTCTGCTGGTACTTGCTTCCAAACCAGACTTCCTGTTTCATCATTCACACCTATTGTCTCACTCCTGGGTTTCTTGCCCAATGCCTTCCTTGCCACTCCCAGTGTGGGGGTGAGGTGACAGGGGAACAGCCTGTAATGAGGTGTCTGTCAGACCTGCTCACCTTCCAGAGACCCTAAGAACCAACAAACAACCACTAACTCTGGGGGCAGGGCAATTACCACCCGATGTCTGAGACCCTAGAAGACTCCCTTTGAGACTGATGACAGGCCAAATGATGTTAATAGCTAAAGGGCATTGGGTGGCTTTCTGTATGCCAGGCTTGTGGCTGTGCGCCTTAAGCGCACTGTTTCATGTAATCCTTTGAACAATCCCGTGAGGTAAATGATTATTATGCCCATTTTGCATGCAAGAGAACCATTCAGAGAAAGGTGTGTAAGCATCAGGAATGTCTGAAATAAAGACGCAGAGTTTGCCTGCCATGCCACCCTCATTTCCCCTTCTGTCCCTGTCCCCAGAGTCCTTGGCTTGATTTCCCAATCCTGAGAAATCCTTCCTTCTTTTTCCTAAGGCCAAAGGAAAATTTTTTTTAAGATTTTTTTATTTTATTTATTTATTTATTTATTTATTTATTTATTTGAGAGAGAGAGCTCACATACGCTTGTGCAAGAGTGTGAACAGGAGGGAGGGGTATAGGGAAAAGCAGACACCCTGCTGAGCAGGGAGCCCAATTGGGGGGGGGAGGACTCAATCCCAGGACCCTGGGATCATGACCTGATTTGAAGGCAGACGCTTAACTGACTGAGCCACCCAGGCGCCCGGAAATTATTTTTTAAAAATTGTTTCATTTTTGAGAAGATTTTATTTATTTATTTATTTATTTATTTATTTATTTATTTATTTATGAAAGAGGGAGAGAGAGTGTGTGTGCGCGCACACGAGGAGGGGGAAGGACAGAGGGAGAGGGAGAGATTCTCAAGTAGATTCCACACTGAGTGTGGAGCCCTGTGTGGGGCTTAGTCCCATAACCCTGAGATCATGACCTGAGCCAAAACCAAGAGTCAGACATTTAACCAACTGAGCCACTCAGGCACCCTGGCCAAAGAAAATTCTGGCCAGGATTGTAAAATGGTGACAAAGGAAATGTGTGCCTTGGGTGTGCCCAGAGTCCCAGCCAAGAGCTTTTCACTCCATAAATCTTTTTATACAGAGAGAAATTTAAAGCTCTGTCTCCTGTTATAGGTATTTTATGTTATCAATGGAGCCAATAAAGAAGGGGTGTATGGGCATGCATGTCTGTCTGTGTTTACGTGTGTTTAAGAGGCGGGGTAGGAATCAGGCAAATCAACCTCATAGATCTGTCCCCTATTTCTATAGTCATATGTGCCTTCCATGACTGTATTTTCAAAATCAAAGTTAGGATGCATTGATGGGCCAGTATAAGTGTCTTTTTGTAACAATGAGATCAATGACATGCACATGAGATACAGAGGCTGTTTGTTGGCTAACAGGTCAGCAGAGATGCTTTGGTGTGCTTTTGGGGATGTCCTAGAGGCCCTTGGGAGAGATGAGATTTGGCTAAGAGTTGAGACCTGAGTATTTAAGTATAGTCTTGCCAGCTGCTCACAGCCCACTAAGGATTGGCACCATTATATGTGATTTTAAAGATACTGTTATGGAGGATCTGATATTACCAGTATACTTGAAAGAAACATGATAGCCTAAAACTACAGGGGAGCTCTGAGACAATAGATTGTTTTAGGGGCTATTACGAGATGCATTACATTAATAATTGAATCTTTATATACTTACAAAATGTCATGGAGACTTGAGCCAGGCCTGCTCATGCATGAGGTCAAAAAGATTGCCTCTGCTTCAAAGATTCGGTGAGTGGAGATAAAAGTGATTGGTTTTGCATGATGGGAATTCCACAAACATGTATTGCTTCCTACCACTACTACCTACTAGCTTCTAGATCCTGAGTGGGTGCCAGACCCAAAGAAGACTGAGACTAGGCTTATAGTGATAACAAAGATGACAGAAATGCAGGGAAGATCATGCTATAGTGTGAGGAGCGGTGATTCTAACAGTGGCGAGAGTGGAGTCCAGAGGGATGCCTTGGGTGGCTCAGTCAGTTGAGCATCTGCCTTCGACTCAGGTCACAATCTCAGGTTCCTGGGACTGAGCCCCACATTGGGCTCCCTGTTCAGCAAGGATTCTGCTTCTCCCTCTCCCTCTGTCCTTCTCCCCTGCTCCTGCTCTCTTTCTCTTGCTCATGCTCTGTCTCTCAAATAAATAAATAAAATCTTATATATTAAAAAAAGTGGAGTCCAGAGGATGATTCATTCATTCTTGGGAGGAGACTGGTACTCGTTTTCTCCTAATTTGTCACCTAGCAAATTATTACAAACTTAGTAGCTTAAACAACAAACATTTATTACTTCATAGTGTGTGTGTGTTGGGAGTCCAGGCATTGCTTAGCTAGGTCCTCTACTTGGGGTCTCATTAGGCTGTAATCAAGGTGTACATCTTTTTTTTTTTTTAATCAAGGTGTACATCTTTCTGGAGCTTGGGTCCACTTGCAAGTTCATGCGGTTGTTGGCAGAATTTATTTCCTTGTGCCTGTATGATTAAAGACCCTCTTTTCTTTCTAGTTGTCAGTGGAGATCATCCTCAACAACCAGAGGCTGCCTTTAAATCCTTGTCACGTGGTCCCTTCCATAGGCCCTCTCACAACATGGCAGCTTACTTCTTCAAGACGAGGTGGAGAATTTCTCTGATTTCAGGGAGCATCCCAACCCCTCCTTTGAAGGGCTCACTCTAGGGGCACCTGGGTAGCTCAGTGTTGAGTGTCTGCCTTTGGCTCAGGTTGTGATCCCAGGGTCCTGGGATCAAGTCCCAAATCTGGCTCCCTGCAGGGAGCCTGCTTCTCCCTCTGCCTATGTCTCTGCCTCTCTCTGGGTGTCTCTCATGAAAAAATAAATAAAATCTTAAAAAAAAAAAAATGAAGGCCTCACTCAATTAGGTCAGACCTACCCAGGATGATCTCCCTTTTGATTAACTCAATATCAACTGGTTAGGGACCTTAATTACACTGGCAAAATCCTTTTTGCCAAAATCAAGGGGGTGATATTACATCATAGATCCTACCCACCGCACCCTCAAGGGTTAAGAAGCATGTTCACCAGAGGGCAGGAGTCTTGGGGACAATCTTAAAATTCTGCCAACCAAGAGTGGGGGAGGGAGAAGGAAGAGGAAAGTGCCAGGGTGGGCAATCTTTACACCAAGTGCTAAAGAATAAATTTAAGGGCTGCAGGCTCTAATGCTTTAGTGATCCAAGGAAGGAAGGCTGTTGGGGAGGGCTGTGGGAGGGCTGGAAAGGACATTATAGAGATAGAAGACCACAAATAAAGGTACAAGTGTAGGAAGAAATCTGTTCAGTGGCAAAGGAATTGTCTAGTGGGGCCATAGATTGTGGTGTGGTGTGGGGTGGGGTGTGGTGTGGAGAAAAGTAGATAGAATATTAAGTCATGAACACCATGTTCTTTCAATGAGTTCTTGGCCTCAATTCCTGAAACCAGACAAGATAGGCTAAAGATGAAAACTGTCAAAAAAAAAAAAAAAAAACCACAAAAAACAAGTCTTTCCCTGGAGGTCTTTCCCCAGGGATCCCTGACCTCACTCATCAGTGTCTCATAGTCCTGTTGGTCTAACAAGCTGAATATCCACACTCTTCCTGAACTCTTATGCCCAGGCTTCTAACGGGGGCCAAATTCTTGCTTACTTGGTCAGTTTCTGGATGCTCCTTATGTGTGTGGAGAAGCCAAATAGTGGGCATGCTGGAGAGGGCTAGAGGAAGCCCGAGAAGCTAGGCAGTCTACACGAAAATGAAGAACCAAGTGACAAGCAGCTGGGAGAAGAAGAGAAATACCCATGAGGGCTGGGTGTCTGGAGGTTTTAGGGGGCTCAGAGCAGCTCTGAGGTTTAGAGAGGAGAAGAAAGAGGATGTTCAGAAGTGTGGCTATGTTTACCGATCAGATCCCTTTTTCTCTTCTCAATATTTAAATCAAAATGGGAATGGATTTTTAAACCAGTTTTTAATTAGTTTAGATTATTTCTCCTGTGTATGTGCGGTTTTGTTTGGGGAGATGATACAGTGCAGATCCTGGGCCACGTGGGAGCTCCAGGATATATTCAGGTTACCTTAAGAGGAAAAGAATCTGACAAGTCACTGATACCTCAGTGTGAAATAGTTGAATATGTTACCTCTCTCTGTGAAGTATTTACTTAAAAGAGAGTGCAAAGGTCAGAAACACCCTCACTCCCCAGAAGTGAATGCGTACTAGCAGAATTTCAGAGGTACTAGTAGGACAGGATGGTGACTTCCTTGAAAAAATCACAACCAAGTTTTATTCTATCTTATTCTTCTGTACTATTCATGTCATTTCTCTGGTCTCTGGTTCCTGGGGTCAGCTGCATTTCCTCCCTTGGAATTTATATATGATCCTCAGGGATCAGGATAACAAACTAGTAAATATAGATATATATATATATACATATATACATATGTATATATATATATATTTTTATTTTTTTGTGGGGGTGGGGGAATCTTTTGCCCTGCTTTTCCTCAAGCAGAAAAAGAAAACAAATCACCGAGCTGCCTCAGTTGGACAGTAGTTCTGCCCACCACACTCATTAGCAGTGATCGTGGCTTCCACATGCGGTCAAGGCCCTGAAGAGGCCTACAGAAAAGGCAGCCAAATTCATCCAGCCTTGTCCCTTCTCTTGACTTCTTGGCACCACTTTTTTACCTCCAGATCATGTGTGTTTGGTGGAACTTACATAAACACAGTAGGATTTTGTTTTTGTCGTTTGTTTTGCAGAATGGGGCTCAACCAGGAGGGAATATCCTTGACCTCAGCCAATCTTGACCCTACACAGGCCAGACAAGAGGAGGTGTGGAAGGAAGAGAAGAGGTACCGTGAAGTAAAAGAGGGTGTGGACAATGACTTCCTCCCCAAAGGCCTGGAACATCCTTCTGAAAGCCCCACATAGCCAAGCTCCTTGCACCAGCTCCTTGCCACTCTCTTGAAATGTTCTCTGAGTAGGGCTCCACATGGTGTGCATGTACAGCCCGTGCGCACACACACGCGCGCGCGCGCGCGCGCGCACACACACACACACACACACACACCTCTCTGTCTGGTGACAGATGGGGCCTGAAGGATCTGGCAGTCTGCGTGGCCGATGGCAGAGAGTCGAGCCTGTTCTCACTGTCTCCCTGGAGTCCCACTGCAGACGCAGGTGCGCGTCAGTGCCTGCTCTAATTTTATCCCTGGTTGATGGAGGAGACTAACCGAGCAGCAGGGAGGCTGCTATTTTGGGTCTCTCCATGGCTCTGGGTTATATAAAGCCTATTGCTGTGACCTGCATTGCTTTGTGGCTGTGCCTCACTCTTGCTCCTTCTGTCACAATATGTCATCAGTTCAGACATTCACACACACACCCCCGGGGCTCTTGGGGAATGAGGAGGGAGGTGTGTGCTGGCAGAGCATGTGTGTGTGTGCGCGTGTGCGCGCGCGCACACTCCTGCCAACTCACTGGGGGAGGAGGGCTGCATATACTACTGGGAGGGGGGACTGTGCGTGAAGATGGTTTGTTTTGGAAGGAAATGGAGAGATCTTTCTGATGGAGGAGCATGAGCGTGTGTGCTCTGGGCTCTAGGACAGAGTGCATTTGTGAGATGATGTTATGGGTCTGCTGTTGGCACGGTGATGGGAATAACTTCTATTTCAGTAACTCTTTTCATTTTGAAGGAACCCAAGAGTTTCATAAATTATACACAAACAGCTCTGCCTCTGAATGGCAGGTTTTTTGTTTTTTGTTGTTGGTTTTTTTTTTTTTTTTTTTTGGTCTGGAATTAGGAACAGCAGCTAGATGCACAAAAGTGAAAGCATGAATTTAGGGATGGGGTTGATGGCAGAAGATGATTATTTCCCACATCACTGGGGACACATTTTACCTGGAAAAAATATCCATATAGATCCCCAAAATCCTTCCGGTGCTGGTAATGTGGCCATTGTATAAAGACAGGTGCTTGCAAAAGTTAGTCATGTATGATATCTAATCTACCTTTGCGTCTCCCAGTATTGAAACTTAATATTTTTAGACATGTCGATTTTGAATAAGGAACATACAACAAAATTCTAATATAATATAGCTCATTAGGCGATGATTTTGAAAGAGCCAGGTTTCCCAAAATACAAATTATTCACACAGAACAAGCCTAACAGAGCCCGATGACCTTATCACACAAGTGTTTGTCCTGTCCCCCAGTAGAAGCCAGGGAGAGGAGATGTTCTGTACTCAGTGAGCTACGCGGTTCCCATATATAATCTCCAGGGTGTATTTTGGCTGACATGATGGGGCTCATCAGGCATTACCCAGGGGAGGGAAGCGCTGGCTTGTGTGCAGCTTGGCTCCTGGAGCCTGACAAAATGTGAGACCTCGGGCTGGCGCTGGCGCTGCTGCTTCTCATTCGGGTTTTCCTGTCACCAGCAGCTATCCTAGCAGGTGGGGCTCCCGGTACTAGCGACCTGACCGCCGCACTGTTTCTCAGCTGCTCTTCGAGAGGTGTTGAAGACCCTTCTGTTCCACTGGCCGAAGCACTTCTAGAGGTCTTTAGAGAGAAAAAACTCAGGAGTTTTCCATGTAGAAGACTAGAAGGAGGTGGCAGCCTGCTGCCTGGGACCTGTACCTTGGAGTTTTCTGGCGAAGGGAGTGGCTAAGGAAACAGGAAAGGGAACTGGAGCAGAATCAGAGAAGGGGATGGTAGGGGCCTGATGGGGAAATGAAGCCAGGAATGGGGAAGGTATAAATGAATCACTGTGTGTCTTGTTTGTTAATGATTGACTTAAGCAAAATTTCACCACTCGTGTCCCTCCTCTCTCTGCCCCGGTCGGTCGGAGGCAGGAACTCACTACTTAGGCTCCTTGGTGGTCTCCTCACTGCGCCCCAACCTCCCCTACCTACCCCCCCCATCCTCCATTGTCAAAGTGACCTTTCTAAAACCCGTATCTGGTCATCTTAGTGCACAAATCTCTTCAAAGCTTCATTTCTCTCTCCAGAGAAAACACATATGAATTCACAGGCGGACAAGGTTCTCCGTGATCTGGGCCTGCTCATCTGGCTTAGGTCACATAGCAATCCTCTCAACCCTATTGGAAGTGGGCCCCCTCTCACCTCCTTCATTCCACCCCTGACACCTGAAGCCTTACTGAACTGCTTGCAATCCCCTGAATGTGTGAAACTCTCTCATCTTCTCTGTGTTAGCATGGACCATTCCATCTACCTGGAATGCCCTTCCAGTCATTTTTTGCCCCCTGAGCTTCTTTCAGGCCTCAACTCCCGCATCCTCTTCTCTAGGAAGTTGTATTAACCCCTCCACGCCTGGATCAGGCATCAGGCTCTGTCATAGTGCTTAAACGCTCCGCACTCTGCTCTGCCCAGACCAGGGGCTTCTAGAAGCCAGGGACTATACAGCTCCTGACCTGGCCCACTGCTCCACCTGCAACAAGCATCTGTTAAAGGAATGACTGAATTTGGGCAGAAGCCACAGTTCAGAACTACAAGTTCCTCAAATGCCATGAGGTGGAGGGATAGAGGTATTGTTGGTAGGAAATGTCAATAAAGTTGAAGAGAAAAGGATGGGTCCTGGGAAATCTGACCCAGAACACCACCAGCAGGCCTGCAGTGGTCTGTCTTCAAGGCCCAAGACAGAGGGTGGGTGGTGCTTCAATGTCTGGGGAATGAGGTTGGGAGGTTGGGCTGCACTCAGGGCAGAGCCATCAGCACACTCCCTCTGCTCTCAGCGCTTCTGGCCACACTCACCACCTATTTAAATAAATCTTAAAAAAAAAAAAAAGATGGTTAATTACCACCTAATTCATCTGTCTTAATACTCACATTTGGGGATCCCTGGTTGGTGCAGCGGTTTGGCACCTGCCTTTCGCCCAGGGCGCGATCCTGGAGACCCGGGATCGAATCTCACATCGGGCTCCCGGTGCATGGAGCCTGCTTCTCCCTCTGCCTGTGTCTCTGCCTCTCTCTCTCTCTCCCTCTGTGTGTGACTATCATAAATAAATAAAAAATTTAAAAAAAATACTCACATTTGCATTTATTTGGCTTTCTTTCTTTCTTTTTTAAAGATTATTTATTTATTTATTTATTTATTTATTTATTTATTTATTCATGAGAGACACACACACAGAGAGGCAGAGACATAAGCAGAGAGAAGCAGGCTTCCCACGGGGAACCTGATGCAGGACTTGATCCCTGGAGCCTGGGATCATGACCTGAGCGAGAGGTAGACGCTCAAACACTGAGCCACCCTGGTGACCCTATATTGGGCTTTCTTAAATCAGAGTCTACCTTTTCTATACTCTCAAGGCATCACTGCCCCAAATATTTTCATTTAATTCTGTGTTGGAAGCTGCCTACTGATCTTCCAATGACAGATCTGTGTGCGTGCACGTACATAGGTTCTCCTAAGTCCTTTGTCCCTGTTCTCAAAATTGTCCAGTGATAGAATAATAATGCTATTAATTCAGGAACAAGGTAGCAACATAACTGGCATTTTGGGGAAAACTTTTGGAATTTCAAACAGTGCCCTTTTTAGATTCCTGACACTCACCCTGCTGTGACAGAGGGTCAGCAAGAGCTTGCTCGAATGGGAGCCTGGGGAGTCAGAGAGGGAAGGCTGGCTGTTGGCATGCCCACAATTTTAGGACAGCTGCAGAGGTTTAGAGAAGCTCCTCTGAATGAGATGATGCTGGGCCACTGAGGAGAAAGGGGGAACAGATTCTGCAGCTGATGACAAGGAACAGAGGGGACTCAGTTTACACAGTGGGTGGGTAGGAAAGAGATTATCTGTTTTAGGCACTATTATCATTACACAGAAAGGCATGTGCTTTCACTGCCAAGAAACAGATAATGAATTGGAACACCTTCCAGGGAGTAGACAAGTTAAAACAATATATTCTGTGTTCAGTATATAAGATATTTCAAAATCAGTAGCACATTCTGGTTTATGCAGGGCATGATAGGGAAAGATTGTAGAGGATCTCATATTTGTCATTTACTCTGGCTTCTTTTTAAGTCACATGACGGGCACACCTGGGTGGCTCAGAGGTTTAGTGCTGCCTTCAGCCCAGGGTCTGATCCTGGAGTCCTGGGATCGAGTCCCACATCGGGCCCTCTGCACGGAGCCTGCTTCTCCCTCTGCCTATGTCCCTGCCTCTCTCTCTCTCTCTCTGTGTGTGTCTCTCATGAATAATTTTTTTAAAAAAGTCACATGATAAGGGCTCTCCAGAGTGACAATGCTAAGTTTATTGAGTGCTAACTGCATGTTTGTTGATCTTCTAAATGTTCTATATCCTTACAACTTCATTCATTTTAAAAATATTTGTTTATTTATTTATTTGAGAGAAAGAAAGTGAGAGAGAGAGAGTGGAGGGGGAGAAGGGAGAAGCAGACTCCGCTGAGCTTGGAGCCTAATGAGGAGCTCGATTCCACGCCCTGGATACCATGACCATGACCTGAACCAAAATCAATAGTCAGATGCCCAAACAACTGAGCCACCCAGGGGCTCCCGTGATGGTTCTTCTTTTTTTTTTTTATGGTTATTCTTAATATCCCCATTTTACAGATGGGGAAGTGAAGCCACAGAGAGATTCAGTAACATGCCCAAGACCACACTGCTAGTAAATGGAAGCGCTAAGATTTATTTATTTAAAAAAATTTTTTTTAAAAATTTTTATTTAAGTAATCTCTACACCTAACATGGAACTCAAACTCACCACCCTGAGACCAAGAGTTGCATGCTCCGTGGACTGAGCTGGCCAGGCGCCCCTGGAAGAGCTAAGATTTAGACCTAAGCAGTTTAGCTCCAGCTCCCAGATTGGTAACCACTATCCTATACCACCATGTGCCCTCATCAAATTGTCTTTGAAGACCTGTGAGGTGTGTGTTCTCGGTGCCTAAGAATGAGGGAAACTATGTGGAAATCCTGTATGAACGTCAGCACAACATCATTATTAATAAAACTTATGGATCTAGGTCAGTTATGTTATTCAGGGCTCAGCAGCAACTCCACAGAGGACTCAGGGTGAGTCTTATTTTTAGATGCTGTGACCCAAAGTATTCAGCAAGTGATCCCTTTGTGTACTCAATATATGATTATCAAGCACTTATTCTGTGCCAGACATGCCACGCACACTGACGAGGCTCTGGAGATAAACTGGGCCTAAGGTCTAGTCCTTGCCTTCAAGGAACATGTCGTGCATGGATGTCTCTCAGCTGATGGCCAATAGGTTAAAAGTATAACAGTATCCTAAAGGCTAATGATCACGTGTTGTCTACTTGCTATCTGCCCCAGATGTGTGGATATTTTCCTGTTTCCTGGAGACCTTCGGGCTAACTCAACACCTCCTCACTGGGCTGCCACACCTGTAAGTCACCCATGTCCAGAAGTATCACTCAGCAGTTCTGAGAGTTTGAAGTTCTTCTCAGAGAAGTGACATGGAATGATAGCGAAGATGGCGGTTAAGACAGTTTTGAAAAGAACCTGCAGCATGAACCCAGTATGGTTTATATATATATAGAGAGAGACTAAATCTATAGAAAGGTTTAGGGCTGGTTTCTAGGGAGTAGTTCATGGAGCTGGAAAGTCCAGGGGCAAGACTGTGTCAGGCAAGGTTTCATCTAGGAGCTCTAAGACCCAGCTATGGAGGGAGAGGTAGATTGAACTCCACAGCGGGCCCAGGGATTGGGAGTGGGGAAGGGGATTCCTGGCAGGGCAACGGGAGTAGGGTAGTGAGAGTGGTTGCCAGGAGAAGCAAGAAGGAATGTTGGGTGGCCAAAGAAGAGGTCCACCCCATCAATTAAGGAAAATGTTACAGTTCAGAAGAAGATCTCCTCAACTGATTTGATCCTCCAGAATTTCCCTGTGGGTATCCGTCCCATCGAGACTTACCTTGGACTAGAGTGAAGAAATGACAAACTTCCTTATGATCTGGCTAGGGCAGATTATGAACAAGTGTCTATGTTGGGGTGAGCCAGGACTAGTGACCTGGAAGCAGAAGGAGCAAGGTGAGAATGAAAGGTTGCATATACTGGTGAGATTCAGGTGACAGAAACCTACCTCTGCCTCCCTGGGAGCATCTGTGACTGCCTTTTCTACACAGGACAGAAGCCCCCTGGGCAAGCAGGGCAGGTAAAACATATGAGTGCAGTGGACTACCGCACAGAGCCAGAAACAAGTGCCCTTCTACAGGGGGCAGCTGTCCCCCATTATCATCACTTTCCCCCCCAAGGGGGGCGTAGATCCAGATTGGGTGTGCAGGCGACGAAACCTCTCCACGTTTAAACATTGCCAATGGGGCACATTTTAAAATACATGATGTGGGCTGAAACAGAAAAACATATCCAGGGGTCAGATGTCCCATTGTGACATCTGGTAGGAGCCATATTGTCACAGAGCCAGTGAAAGTCCCATCTCCATTTGTGCAATTTCAAATCTGTGTGCGAATCTATGCCCAAATCAACAAATACCCGGTGACAGCCCCCTGCCCCTAGGTTCAGCCCTTTGATCTACACTATCTAACTAAAATCTGAAAAACACTGTGTGGGCCTTGAAGGAGAGGGAACATCACTGTGAGAACTGTACTTTCATTTCCTGGCGGGGGTGTGGTTAAATTCACAACTTTGGTGTGACACTAACCGTCGGAGGGTTTTACATTCGATTTCCTGTTTCCTTTTCTTAATAAAGAAAGGAAAAGCAGGCCCCCCCTCCGCAGCAACCTTACCCTGAGTTCCATAGGAAGACACCATGGGGGTTCCGACTTGACCACAAGCAAAAACAAAACGTAACCCGTAACCCCGGAACCTGGTAAATAGCAATATGCAGAGGGCTGTGGGTCATAGTGTTGTTCAGGATTGTTTTGATCATCTCCTGCAGCAATTTTCCACCGCATACCCAGTAGACGAGTGACCAAAGTCCTTTATTTTTGAGTTGCTGGAAACATTTCCTGTGGAAGGTTTAGTAAATTATCATAGTGGTGATGATAGACATGGGAGCTAAGGGCTCTGAAAGGACATGCCTCACATGTCTCTGATCCAGTGTAAATGCTCTAAAAATTAGCCCCATTCTACAGGTAATGAAACTGAGACTTGGAGGAATTCAGGTAATTTGCCCAAGTCACTCCGTAGGTTTTTGTTGTATTCCCAAATATTTATTGGTCACCTATTTATTGGGCCAGGCACTACAAAAGGATTGAGAGATGAAAGTAGCTGAGCTCAAAATGATTCTCACTTGCTGAAAATTATCTCTGGGAAGAAGCTCCATTTGGAATATTTACCTCGAGTTTTCTTTCCTTTGCTCAGACACTTAGCAACTGCTGTGTCCACAAGTCTTAGGCTGAGTGTTGAGGGGAACAATGCGAAGCTTGTAATTTGGTTGGAGAGATGGAGCCTATGCAATACAACACTTAAATAGTAACCAAGATAATGCATGTTTCAGGGTCAAAGTAAATGATCCAGATAAAACGTTCGGAGGGCGAGAGGCTGCTTTGGGCAGAACAGAGGAGGTCTTTGAGGGATGAAAAATTGCTGAGTGGACATGCCATTGCAGGTAGGTGTGCAGGAGAAAAGGGCAAAGCACAACATAAGCAAAGAGGTAGATGGGGGAAAGAATATGATGCCGCTGCGTAGCTTGGTGTGTAAGGATGCAGTTTGGGCATGCAGTCACGTGGTATGGCCTCAGGTGTGAATCCAGGCTTGACACCTTTCTCCTTGTATGACGCTGGGTTGATTATTTAACTTGTAGTAAGCCTCAGTTTCCTAAGCTGTGAAGGGGGCAACATGAATGAAATGAGGTAGATAAAGCAGTGTCTGGCATATGGTGAGCCCCTATATCTTTGGTCTCTTATGGTCTCTTTGTGGGGGTTCCTTGCTGGTGTTCCATCCAAATAGTGGAGAGAGATATGTGGCCAATCTGAAACCATAACGTAAGAGCCCTGAGGAGGACTGGAAACTCTACAGCCATGAACTAAATGCAGCAGGTATCAGCCCCAGAATCGGATAACACAACCAAACCACAGATGTGCTGCTCAGGTCTTTAAAGTTCTACGCCGGGGCAAGACCCACTGTAACTATGTGTGAGGGAGTCAAACCACACTTTTTTTTTTTTTTTTTTTGTATTTTCTCATCAGACCTCACAGGAAATATACTCCTTGGTTTAGATTTGAGATAAGGTACCCCTTCACCTTGACTTTGCTTTGTGGCACTAACTCACCCACTGGGTCGCTCACTTTCTATCCTTGGTCTGTATCATCATCAGCTTATATTTAGTAGGGCACGTGGGTTTGTATTTGCCCTATGTTAGAAGTCAAACAGAAGTTAAATCTATTAAGACATGGTTTCTAGTCAGACTGAGATGATAATCTAAGAAAAGGAGGTGAGAGTCTCCAGGGGGACACAGCTGGGAGGGGGTGTTTTTTGAAAGGGTTATTTATTTTGCCATTAGTAATCCCCTACATTGCTGTTGCTCATTAATTATTTTAGGTTTCATAACTTTTGACCTAACTTCTGTGCCCAACAGAGAGGATCTATACCGAGGTGTTGACAGTGATTTCTCAGCAGCTGTTACAAATTAATAGCTTTGGCTGCCTTCCCAAGTTGAGCCATTAAAATTCTCAAGAAAATTGGCTTTAAGGAATTTCCCAAAGATCCTTGACCTAATCTAATGGGATTTCTTTCCCATTCTAAGAGCACCCATTCTTGGATCTCTTCAGAGAGGACTCCATAAGGATTGACAGCAAGAGGATATGGGAGGAGGAATATAAATAGTAACCCAGTAAGTGATAGCTTAGAGCCAATTTTCAGCAAATTTATCTCATATCCAGAGAAAAAAGGATGCAAAGAAGTAACAAGCTACCACAGCAATAACAACGCCTAACATGCACTGAGCATTTGCCGTACACACATGTTATCTCATTGGTCTCTTAACAACTTTATAAGGAAGGTACTATTGTCATCCCCATTTGACAGATAAAGGAAATTAAGGCACAGAAAGTTTAAATCATTTGGAAGATAAATACTTTGCAAATAAGTGGCAGAGGTAGGATTAGAACCTAGGGAGTCTGGCTCCAGGGCCAGTATTATTAAATAATACCAGTGTGTGTGTGTGTGTGTGTGTGTGTGTGTGTGTGTGTTATTGGGAGGAGGTGGAGGAAGAGGACCAGGAATAGAAAGGTGTCTTCAGGGCTTTGGCTCTAGCCTTGCATGGTGCCATCCTAGTCACAGAACAGAACCCAAACCCAGAAGGACAAGCCTCACTCCCAGTCATAGCACAGAACCCAAACCTTGTCTGCACAAATATCCAAGGTATGACAAATCATAGTTTTATACTTAGTCTCTGCCTCCATCTTGTTCTGTTCTTATAGGGACAACAAGGTTCCAGCCCAGTTTTAGATTTTTATATGGGATCTAGTTAGCCTAAGGGAATTACTGGAATTGTCTCGGGCCCATGTTGCTCTAGAATAGCCAGTGAGAACCTGAGGGCCCCAATAAGATGACACTTCTGGAGGCATGGACCCCAGGATCCCCAGTAAACTAGACTTTGAGGCCCTGAACCCCCCTAGTCTGATATGGAAATGTCTCAAGACTTCCCCCTGTTCACACGTCTCCACTGATTCAGAGGAAGGGCGTCCACTTTGCCTTAGATAGTTAAGAGCACAGGCTTGGAAGTCAGCCAGTCCTGGGTTTGAAAGTCACTTATTGCTGGGGCCGACTTGTGGAAGCCAACTTCTCTATGCTTCCATGTTTCATCTGACAAATGGAGATGGTAGCACGTACCTCAGAGGGTTGTTTTAAGGATTGAATAAATGAATCCATATCAGCCACATAAAGCACACTAAGAGCTCAATAAATGTGAGCAGTGGTAATTATCTACACCTTGCCTCCATTTAAGAAATAATTGTAAGTGTCTCACGTCCACAGAGTACATTATCACATCCGGTTGGGAGTGGCTTTGGTGAACAAAGCCTGTGGCCTTGCCAAGCCCTGAAGCCATGTGCTCAGGCCTCTCCAGTAGAGGAAATGGTTTCATCACCTGGCTGTCTAGGTCAGGGCCACTTTCTTCAGGGAAAGGCTCTGTGGCCTTGCCTGCTGGACATGCTTGGTTACGTCTGGCACCCTCACCTGGCTCTGCCCACCACCCCACCCCCACCCCTTGTGTGAAGGAGCACGGAGAGGCACATGCCTGCCTGCCTGCCTGCCTACCTACCTGATAGAATACTCTTTCCTGACAGGCTATGAGTGTGGCTTCCTTCTTGCTTCTGGGGCTAGTGAGGATCCCATGGAAGCTAGTGCACCTTTTAGTGACCTGGCTGGCTGACCAGGACTGTCACCTTCACCTAGGAAATGCCTGTCTTTCCGTGAGTGCAGAGTCCAGAGTGAGGGTAGTTTCTAGACTTGGTAGAAAGGCCCCTTCCAAGTTGACTTGGGCACCTCAGAAGTCAAGTGTAGAAATGTCAGGGTAGAGGCTGGGGGCTACATGTGCGCTCTGCTCTCTATGACATGCCTAGCCCCTCTAGGAATGGCACTACCACAGAGTGGTTAAGCACATAGGTTCCAGAACCAGACTACCTGCTGTGGAATCATGGGACTGCTCCTTATTAGCTGAGTGACCTTTGGTGATTTCTTTAACCTCTCTGTGCCTCTGTTTGTCATCTATAAAAGAAGATGATAATAATAGTGTTCACCTACTCACCTCTTTAGATTGTTTTGAAGCTACAATGAGTTTTCATAAAAATGCTTAGAACAGTGCCTGGCATGTAGTAGCATAAGTATTAGCTGTTATTTCCCACGTGCTAAAGATTTTAGTTCTAGGTAAAGGCTCAAGTAAATAAGGAGGCAAATCCAGAGTTCTAGACCAAATCCAGAGTATTTGACCTCGACGTCTGTTCTCTTTGAATGTTATCAACTTGTATGAGAAGAATCCCTCTGGATGCTTTAGGAAAGTCCAGATTTCAACTTTGGGTTCCCCAAAGTAGAACCCAATTGTCAGGCTTGGGATTTTTGTTTTACGTCTGTGAGTTACAATGTCCATGGGCAGTAGGTACTCATGGTAATCTAGCCCAAATGGACACCATCAACCATCCGCTGGTACTGGATCCCAGGACCTTTGACCTAAATCTGAATGACGTTAGTAATACAGGAATAGATGAAATGCCAACCACACCTGGCTGGTCCATAAAAAGGAAATACTTCCCACACCTTGCTTTAGCACACTGAGGGCCCCCAGGTGAAGGCATCCCCAGTGCAAGCCGCTGGCTCTAATGCCTGGGTGTGTCTGCAGGAACCACCCCACACAAACCGGAGTGAACCTGTTGCCCTTTCCCTTCCATGCTGCCAAGTCAAACAGAACACAGGGAGCACAAATAGAATCATCACAATAAACCGGTTGTTGGAGTCAGACACAGGAGAACCCACTCCCTGGCACTGCACCCCCTCCCTTCACGGGTCCAGACAGGATGGGTGCTAGGAGGGCTGAAGAAGGTGTGGCCTGTGGGCATTCCTGCCCGGCAAGGAACCCTCTGGCTCCTCTGGACTCACTGCCACCCACATGGAACTCCACTGGAGCTGCTTGCCAAGGCCAGGAGGGAGGAGGGTCTCCCCTTCCTTCCAGCCCTGGATCGCTGGGAAATGCCCTTCCCACCCACTCAGCTTGACTAATGCCGCTTGTCAAGGAGGGAACTCTTTAGACACATTAAAATCCTAAAGGCATCCGAGGTTTGGAGGAATTCGTGCTGGACGTGCTTCTCCGCAGGGTCGGCCGTGGGGGAGGAGAGAGGGGAAGGAGGCGGGGCCAGGCCCGAGCGACAGCTTCGGTAGACTCCGGCCGGCCGAGCTCTCCAGGTAGTGCCGCCCTAGCCTGCGGCAGGTCAGAGTCTCCCAGAACTCGCCCAAACTTTTCTGCTGCCTGTGCTCTGGGGCATGTCTCTCTTTGTCTCTTGGATCTTGAACCAATGAGGAAATATAGGTTAATCCCCGGAGGCTGGGATGGATCCATGTTCTTACTTTGTGGTGTCAGCACCTTCTCATGAAGTTCTAGTAGATCTCACAAAAGAGCTTCAATCTCCCCTCTGCCTTTTCTTTTTAATAAATTTGGGAAGGAAGGGCTAGAGTCTATCTCCCTGTAGAAAAGTAAACTTGCGAAGTGGTCCAAGTAGAGGTTTTCCATGTTTTCCACTTCATTGCGGGGTGCAGGAAGAGCAAAAGCTCTGGAAATTGACACCTGGGTTGGGAACCTGGCTCTGTGCTACATCCTTGGGCAAGTTATTTCACTGCTTGAGCCTCAGTTTCTTTGGGTGTCAAAATGGATACAAAGAGACCTAGTGCACAGGGACGTAGGGAGCATAAAATGAGACACCATATACGAGGACACTCTATGTACCCATCAAAGGACTAGAGAAGTCTTGCCTCAGTTTTTCCCTTTCCCTACATTCTCTGTCAGTGGTTTGCTGGGACCCTTGATGAGCCAGAGGGATTGAAAGAGAGGCCAGAGAGAGGGAGAGAGAATCTCGCAATTAACAAAGCTGTCTTATTCTAACTTAACTTTGAATTTGAGGTAGGGCAGATAACAATGACTGCTCTTCCATCTTCTTCTAGATGGTAAGATAGGTTATTTATGTGCCCGGGGGTAAAGCATATCAATGTTTCGTTTCCCATCTGAAAGAAAACACAAGCCACTTCATTCCCATGCCCTGATTCCATCTAATCTACCCTCAAGTCAGGCCTTCCCATTGCCTTGAACTTGAGGTTTCACTCTCTTCCATCTGTCTTAGGCTCTAGGTGGAGTATTGGGGGTGGGGAGAGGGTAACTGATGCTCCCAAAGGGATTTAGCTTGAGCATCAGTTGGCAGAAAAAAGTAGAAATTATCGGACTTCCCTGAAAATGTCAGAATTAGTAGGTTGCTGCCTTGCCCATAGTCCTGTAATAAGCAAAATCTGCATAAAGCTTGGATATGTGGAATCTCAACTACTGTCTGGGGATTTTTTTTTCTTTTTTTAGGTGCAGATGATGACTTTTAGTTCAGCTCACTGTGCTCTTCTTCCTGTGTTTGGCCTACATTTACAAAAGGCTGCCGTCCTCTGTTTAGTAAGGACTAGACAGGAAAAACATTATGGTGGAGATGGGTGGATGGGGCAAGGGTTTGGGGAGTGCTGATCAATTGGGTAGAAACCTGGGGAGTGGCAACAGAGTGGGAAGGGAATTAAGGGAGAGCTGTTTAGAGAAGGTGTCTGGGGAAGTGAGTAATAGGTAGGTCAGAGGATGGAGCAAAGGAATATTGAAAGAGAACGGATATGCTCTGTGGGCAGGTGGTAAAATATCTGAATGGGAGCCCAGGGAGGGCTAGGAAGGAGTAATAGGGAGGGAACCCTAAGGTGCTGATTTGTCAGAGATGGAAAATGGGATTTAATAGGCACTGGTGGAGGAATGGAGGGATCCCAGATCAACCCCCGATGCCATTCATTTTAATGAATCCTTCTTTATGCTTCTGCCATTGGAAACAGATGGATGCCATGTGCTTACCTCAATGGCTTTATTATTTTTTCTAAAGCATTTCACTTTATTTTTACTTTTCTGTGAATACTACTGCTTTATTTATTTATTTTTTATTTAATTTTTTAAAATTAATTTATGATATTCACACACACAGAGAGAGAGAGGCAGAGACACAGGCAGAGGGAGAAGCAGGCTCCATGCACCGGGAGCCCGATGTGGGATTCGATCCCGGGTCTCCAGGATCGTGCCCCGGGCCAAAGGCAGGCGCTAAACCGCTGCGCCACCAGGGATCCCCTATTTATCTATTTTTTAAAGTAATCTCTACACTCAACATGAGGCTCAAATTTACCACCCCGAGATCAAGAGTGGCATGCTCTTGGGGCACCTGGTTGGCTCAGTTAAGCATCTGCCTTTGGTTCAGGTCATGATCCTGGGGTCCTAGGATCAAGCACCTGGGATGGAGCACCTTGGGATCCAGCTCTGCCTGGGGTTCCCTGCTCAGTGGGGGAGTCTGCTTCTTTCTCTTCCTCTGCTCCTGCACCCTGTCTCTCAGTCTCTTAAATAACTAAAATCTTAAAAAAAAAAAAAAAAAAGACCAAAACCAAAAACCAAAACAACAACAAAAAACCCCCAGAGTGGTGTGCTTTTCCGACTGAGCCAGCCAGGCGCCCCTCTGATGGCTTATTTTTAATTCAAGCAAATAATAGTTCTGCTTTCCCTTAAAAATAAGACACAATGTAAATTTGGTGAGGCTGGAAGATTGTGATATTTGGAGAAAATTCAGAGTCTCCGACTCTTCAGCTGTGCCTTATCATTCAAGTGTTACATTCTGTTCAGGGCAGTTGCCTTTGCAGTCATCTCAACCCCTCAGTCTTCTTACTGGATCTGGTTTTGTTTGCAATTTGTCGGTGCAACCTTTCTATAACTGTTTCCAGGATTTCGTGGGGGGTGGGGGTGGGGTGGGGGGGTGGGGAGAAGGAGGCTGGCCCCCTGAGATTTCTCACACTACAAAGCAATACAAAAATCAAAGCTTCACTTCCTAGTGAGTTGGGTTCTTCAGGTTTTCCCACTTTTCAGTATCCAGTCCTCAGGGATTTCTAAATTGTGTCTTTCTTCGGGAGGCCCGCCCTGGACTGGGGTTATTAGGCACCCTTCCCTCAAGTCTCCAACAAAAACTCTACGGCGCGAATGTGTAACGTGCTGCTTTGAGAGTATAAGCGATCTCCAAACGTCTGACTCCCTTGGATTCGGGAGTTTACTCCAAGAGTGGGAAAGTTTTCCAGGCTGGGTTTTGCTCCTGTGTCGCGGGCCAGGCAGTTTGGGCAGTGGTTGATCTGTGGGCCGCTGCTGTCTGGAGGAGACGGCGGTCTGGGAGGTCACCCTGACAATTACCGCCGACGAAGCGTGGAGGGAGTGGTCTAGGTTTGGCCCTCAGTCTGGAGTCCCAGGCAGCACACAGATCTTGGCTCAGGACCCGGGGCTGAGGCGTGCTGGGGCAGCCGAGGGGGTGTCCTGGCTTTCCAGGGGCTGGGGAACCCTCTCTGGCCCGGGGGCGGAAGATGCTGTTCCAGGATCGGTCCTGGCTCCACTGCCGTCTCAGCGCTTTCTAATTCCAGCTCCAAACAACAACAGCCGCCGCAGCTGCAGCCATAGCAACAGGCCCCGCCCACCCGGCCTCGCTCGCGGCCGGCGGCACGTGACGGCGACGTCTGCGTCGCTCCCTCCGCCCCGGGCGCGGCGGGAGGGCGGGGAAGTGCTGGGGGGCATGACGTTTACTCAGTCGTCTCCATGGATATAATGCATAGACGTCAACGTCGCCCGGTGTTTAGTGTGTAACGTTCCTCCGTCTCCATGGGAACGTCAGGCGGCCAAACACCAGGCCCCAGCAACAGGCTTCTGATTGGCCCGAGGCTTCCAGAGGCGGAGCTTCGCCGCCCGCGCCCGCTCGGCTGTGTTGCTGTTTTGGTTGTTTGTCTCCTATTTGTTTATTTCTCAAACAGATCCTGGAGGTTGAGGTCTGGATCCGTCGCCAAGGATAGGATCCAGGACAAAACGTGTTCAACGTGCAGCCTGCACCTACCGATTTTACCGCCTCAGGATGACACAGGTCCTGTGTGACCCAGGTCCATGGTGGGAATCACGGCCCTGGGGCCTGGCAGCTGTCACAGCCCAGTATTTGGTGTTATACCCCCGACCCTACCCCACTTCACGTCTCGAAAATGCACTTCCCCTCTCAGCCTCATCCCAGGAACTGTGTGTTCGGGGCCTTTCCTACCTAATGCCAGGATTCAGGGCTACCCCTTGCAGGATTCGGCTACATTTTTCCGTCTGGCCCTAATTCTGCTGAATGACATCATTTATCCGTATTCCTACCCAGAGATGCCCAGATTGCTTGTACCTTGAGCAAATACCAAAGAATCCCAAAGGACAAGGGTTGGTACTTCTATTCAGGGACTCATTGAATCTTAGGCTCTTCTCTGTGCCTGTTTTAATTCAAAACGAGGGAGGCCACGACTTCTCTGAAAGAAATAGAAATAAATTGAAGACGGGTGGATGGTGGGGGGTGCGGATTCTGATCTGGAAATCCCAGATTTCCTGATATATAATAGTGGTATACTGATGGAGTTAAACATTCTGAGGTACAGATAATGTCTCCAGAAACAGTTTTAACCTTACCCTGGGCTCCCACCAGTGAAACCGAGTTAACATCTGGCAAGAGATAGGGATCTAGCCTCAGGGGTTTCAGTCAAGTTGTGCTTGAAAGAATGCCTTAAAATCTTTAGTTATGGTGTCAAATATAATAAATCTTCACCAGCTCATGCACATACAAGTCTGAAATGTTTCATAAAAGGTTTAGATGACCTGATAATATGTTTTCAAAACCCAGAGAGAGAGAGAGAGAGGGACTGATGCAAACCTCAAGTTAAAAACAAGAAAGCAAAATTACTTTCATAGATTGGAATTGATAAGAACGGCATCTGTTCTCTCTGCTGTAATCTTAGCCCATTACCTCTTTTCCCCTTTATCTGCTCTGGTGAATATCCTTGCTAGCTGTCCTCCCCACCACTCCTTGGCCGGCTTATAGCCTACAATTTCCTTCGGAGATGTGAATGAAATTGGGAGCCTGCTTAATGCAAATAGGACCAAAGGGCACAGCTCTTTATCGTAATGAACTTCATTCTGATTAAGTCACAGAGACTGCAAGTGCTTACTATTTACCCAGTAAATACATTACATTGCTAGGCAAGTCTCCCTCTTGTCCTGACACTGCCAAGGGATATTTGAAAGTCTGATATAAGATCATCTTTAGACCATCAAACATCCCTTTCAAATTCTAACATCTCTCTTTACGTTTCCAGGAATCCAGAATGTCTTGGTCTCTGAGAGCCAACCTATCTGGGTTGTACAGAAAGAGTAATCATGAGGCAATATTTACAGTATTCACCGAAGATGACCCGAAAAGGTAGGAGAGGTGACTGAGGGGATTTCTCAGTGTGGCTGAGGAAGAGGGGAGTGTGATGGAAGATAACAGAATCTCTAAGCGCCTAGATTTGACACTAGCACACGAACTGGATTTTATGATTCTGTCCAAGGACATCAGGTGTAACCTCAAAGCTTCCATGTCCTTCTCCATCCCCCGCCCAGACTTAGTTCTTCCCTTTTGTTCTTTTGACCATCACCCAAACATGTTTGTGAGCCATGGTGTGTGGCCTAGGGAGTTTTAAATCCAGGAAATACCAAATGGATTATAGTTTTGATGGTATTGAAAACAGCCGTTTGTTTCCTATGTGCTTGCATGCACACACACAGGCGTAGACCCTTCCTGCCCTGGGGTTTGTCCGAGCTGCTCCATGTAGCTGACTAAATTCAACCTAAGGACCGTGCTGTCCTGCTCTGCTGCTGATTTTCTCAAACCACAAGATGATTAATCTCCCCAGCTTATTTCCTCATCTATAAAATGGGATCTGGAGACCTCTCTGACCCTCCATGTTTGTGTAGACCTAAGAGGATTACAGTGATAGAGTGATTATTAGTTGGTACTGTGGAAATACCAAATGGTGTATAAATGCTCAATTATTATTAATAGGCAGAATTTCCCCCAACATCTCCTCATTTTAGCTGGAGCCTCCACCTACCAGGTTTCCACAGCAGAAAGGCCTTGTCTCGGGCCAGGGGGACCAGTGAGCATGGCCTACCTGGCCTTCTAACACCAAAGTGCACATTGTCCGTCTTGCCCATCCCAGCCACACTGAATGCAGCTCTTCAACCACCACTCCTCAAGTATGGCTTTTCTTTAGTCATAAAAACAAAGGTACTGCTACCTGCCCTGCTTATCTTTCAGCACTGTTAAGAGGGATATATTAAGAAATGTTCATGAAAGGGCTTTGAAAACCATAAAGCAGAAGGCATTTACGTCTTAAAATGTTTTAATAGGCAAGATGACCTATAAATGGAGCAGTGTCAAGGTGGACTTGGGTATAATTCAGGAGCAGGCCCACCTGTGAGATCTGATATGTCCCATGTCAAGGCATGCTCCCTCACTGTCCCCAAGATTTCATTGCCAATGGAATATGCCTTTGGAGTTAGCATTTACTACTCTCTTCAGGTCTCAGCTTTAAAATACAAATTTTCTGGGGCGTCCGGGTGGCTCAGTTGGTTAGGCATCATCTGCCTTTGGTTCAAGTCCTGATCTTGGAGTCCTAGGATCCAGCCCCCGCATGGGGCTCCCTGCTCAGTGGGGAGTCTGCTTCTCTCTCTCTCTCTCTGTCTCTCAAATACATAAATCCTTTAAAAAGTACAAATTTTCTGACAAGTAGTAAACTAAAATTTAACCCAAATTAGGTTATCAAACACGTTCCTCCCTGACAGGTGAGACAGTACCACAGAAGGACACTGGGCTCTTAGGTTGGTCTGAAAAACAGGATCCTGGGAGTCTAGAGAACGTGATTCATTTTACTCAAAGTCAGCCCTCATAGTTGTGCCAGTTGGTGACAGAGGATAGTCAGAGCCCACCCAGCAGATCTGGAGCTCTATTCATACATGAAAAGGGGAGATTCTTTGCCCCATCCTCTCCCAAAGCCTCTGAGGACACTATTGTACAGTAATCCAGGGGTTCCCACACTGCTGGATTTTAGGGGCCAGCAGAGTTTTCTAAAGTTGGTAAACTGATATCGGTTGCCAGCTTTTAATTTTACCAATGACCATTTATTATCACCATCATTTTATAAATAATAGGACATTTTCACACTTTTAAAAAAGTCAAAAGGACACAAACTAAGACTAAAAGACTGGCCTTTTATTTCATTTTTTAAAAGCATTTATTTATTTATTTATTTATTTATTTATTTATTTATTTACTTATTCAGGAGAGACACACAGGGAGAGGCAGAGACACAGGCAGAGGGAGAAGCAGGCTCCTTGCAGGGAGCTCGACATGGGACCTGATCCCAGATCCCCGGATCACGCCCTTAGCCAAAGGCAGACGCTCAACCGCTGAGCCATTCAGGCATCCCGGGACTGTCCTTTTAAATGGAATATATGTAACTCTATGAAAAGTCCCTGCTTTGTCCTTTTTCCTCTAACCGTTCTATTCCCTCTTGGTCTCCATGGGGTGATGGTGACAGTGGTGAAGAGCAGACAGAGAAATCAAGAGGTAAAAATCTAATTCAAGGATTGTTTAATTTTCCTAATCAAACTGACCACTTCTGCATTGTGCACCTTTGGATCACCAGTTTCTTTGGTAACATAATCACACCAGGAAGGGTAAGAATATTATACAATTGTGGGAATATCATACTTTGAGTACTTCCCTTGGAATTATTTCCACTCTGGGTTGGGTCATTCTGTTTCTGGTTGGTTGGGTCCTTGCTTCCAGTGAGCCCCACCCACCCAAACACTTCTAGGATTACCTGGGGAGGTGGGATTGTGACCGCCCTATGCCTCATTTAGCCAGATCAGATGGGGCTGAATGGTGGAAATTGGCACGGTCCCCAGAGGAGGGAACAAGCTTGCTTTCCAACTGGTGTCCCAGGCAGGTGCAGGAGACACTAGCAGAGCCAGTTTAACCAGCATCTTGGGCAAGGTTTGGCCCATACTTTTTTCCTCTTTGCAGTTTCCTCTGGCAGAAGTGGAAACACTCTGCTTGGCAGGTAAGCTCCGTTGGTTAGAAGTGGAAACACTCCATACTCTACATGTTTTGTGGTTGTATATGAGCCCAATGCAACCAGCATTATATAATTATATATATAATAATTTTATATATATATTTATATTTTATATATATTACATAGAAATATATGGTATTATATAGAAATATATAGTATTACATATATAAATATATATATAGTATTATGTATTATATATATTTTTTCTCCTAAAGGTAAATAGAAATTGAGGCTATAGCTGAATTCAAATCAGTTTAAGAATAATTAAGTCCCATGAGACTGTTTCCCTCTCATCAGTTACTCCCTGCTAGATACCTAGGAAAATAAATTCACTTATTCAGGTCAGCTGGGCACTATCTACCTACTATACTGGGGAGAAAACAGCCCAATTATGCATTGTGGATTAGTGAATTTTAAGATCATTATTTTAAAGAATGTATTGAAACTACTCAGCCAAAATGGCATATTAATATACCTGTATCATTGAATTTGGGTGAATATTAAATAACATAACAATATCTGTAAAATGCTCAGCATAATCCCTGAACAAGCACTCAATATATATTAGCTATTGTTCTTTCTATTCATTCTGGAAGAATTTTTCAAGCAGCTAGTACATGGCCAGACACTACATTAGGGGCTAGCAAGTCCATCATGAGTGAGCTAGGCAAGATTTCTCCCTTCCTGGAGCGGACACAGACACCAAACAAACTCAATCAACAGTTAACAGCTACTTGTGTTAGGTCTTCTGTAGGTGTTTGGGGGTTCACCAAAGAACAAGACAAAGATCCCAACCCTTGTGTGACTTATCTTTTAGATATTAGCCCAGCTGTTTTCTAAATGATTATTTATTATTAGAAATGGTGTGAAGTGCTACAAATGCAAAGCCTGGGTGCTCAGGGAAGTCTTGTGTGAGGACCTGACATATCAAGTTTGACATCTGGAGAGAGGAGGAGAGTGCAGGAGGTGGGGGCAGAGAACATATGTTTAACGCTAGTAACTCACATTTAATTCTTGCTTTCCAGGTTACAATGCCTTTTCACAAATGTGAAAAAGCCCTAGAGGCCAGGGCTGCCAAAGATGGGAGATGGTCTGCATCAGAGGTTTGGCACCGGACTGAGTTCAGTCTCAGCTCTAGAATACACAGCAGCAGCTGCCTACTTGGCTTTTTCCCAGGAAATCACTGACAGTTGACAGTTGCTGCCTCCGTTTCCCTTGCTCTCTGTTGCCTGGAACAGTTAGTATCACTACGACAAGAATGACCTCTGAGAGCTGAACTCAGCTTCTTTTACTTGTTATAATGAAAGTCACCTTCGTGCCCCCAAGAATGTGCCAGGGTACATTCGCTGCTGGATTTAAATAATCAAGTGCAGTCCCTGAGGGGTGAGCTATCTTCTTTCCCCAAATCATACATAATCCTTTAGTCTACTTTTCTCTTTACTACTGAATTTTCTCTCCTTTAGGTTTTAATGCTTCTCTTATTTCATTCCCATTAGCAAGTTTCACAGCCTGGTTCATATTCCAGCTACGAAATAGTTCACATAGTTCTGGGTAGACATAATATTTACGGGAACTGAAGATGGGTGGATTCTGATAATGGCTTGTGGAATAGTCTTCAGTGCAGTCAAAATAACAAAGAATTCAAGGAACTAATGCTTTGAGACTTTAGGCCCTCATAAACTTCCCAAATGTTCCTCTTAAACCCTGTGTGAATATCAGCAGAAGACAGCAGAGTGTTGCCCTGGGTGAGAAAGCGTGGTTTGTTCAGTGTTCTGCTGTTTTACAGCACAAATTCTAAGCTGGATTCTGTTTATTGTCAATAGCTCTCTAACAAAGGGCAAAATGGAATGTGCCTGTTTTCAAATTCCTTTGTGAAAGGGTCCTGGAAGACCTCAGAGCCTGGTTTAGGGCTCTTTACGTCACTGCTTTTCAGGGCTTTCTATTAAGACTCTAAGCTGTTGAGAAAGATCTTACCAACCACCAATTTTAGCATGGAGCCATTTATAAGAAGGATCCATATGGGTCGTTATTGCATAAAAATAAAATAGAACTGTCCAGGCCCGGTTTGAAGTCTAGTGACAGCTAGGGACAAAAGTAAATTGGGAATAGCTGGGACATTTCCGAATTTGGTAGCACTGACCCAAAATTTGAAGGAGAGATGGTTTGGTGGCAACTCAGAGAGTAAAGCTTGAGGTACACATTGCAAGGACAGAGGGTTGCTGGGTTCAGAGGTTTGGGAGAACCGAGAGTTACATTTCCCAGTACTTAACTCTACATTGGGAAGCATTTCCTCTGCCTAGAATGCTCTGTTCTTGTCCTTCCCTGGCTGGTTCCTTCTCATCATTTATTTCTCATGACAAAAGTCACCTCCTTCCACCTAATCTGAGATATCACAACATATCCCTCCATTTTAATACCCTGCCCGGCACTCACTTTCATCTGACATTTTTGTTTACTTGTTTATAACTTTAGTAGACTGTGAGCTTCACTTATTTATAGGCAGTTTGTTAATTTACTATGGATTCCAGTGACTGGCACATAGTAGATGCTCAGTAAAGGTATGGGATGAAGAATAAGGAATAGGATAATTGTGCCTGTACAATTTGAGTCATGAAAAAATTAACTTTGTAGAGGTCTTACCTAGTACCTGCAGGTAACCATTTGGTTTTTTTTGGCTCTTATGCAAGATAATAATAATTTGAGTCACATGAAATCCCTTTCTTCCCTGGAGGGGATTCTGAAGCCAACGGAAAAATAGAAAGTAGGATAGAGATATCTGATAAGACTACAACTAAATTAATCTCAAGCCAGATGTGTGATATAAACACCACAGGGCTGCTCTTATCAGAACATATAATCTAAAATCACTTCATTTGGAACTCTTAGGTTTTCTCCATTATTTTTTAATGTACTTCTCTGGTCAATTTACCACATGGGCCAGAAATGGGTAAGGAGTGTCGAAATACTCACTGTGGCTTGGAGCTGATGTTTGGTGAGGCTGCTGATCTTGCAGACCAAGGAGCAGAGTGCTATTTGAAGAACACCAGGTTTTCTCCATCTCCCCGGCCTATTTCACAACCCCTTGCTTCACTCTTTTCCAAGTTCCAAGCTCAGACAGACACCAGCTGGATGAAGACCTGGTTCAAAAAACTTGACTTGGATGGCAAAGTAATAGTAGCAAATGAACCTCCAAATGGACCCCAAAGTCCCTCCTACTGTGAGGTGTCCCACTCATGGCAAACAGAGACCAGGGGACAACAAAGATTCTTCACCCACACCCCCTGGACAGCTTACCCACAATTTATTCCAAACCACCTAATTTTTTTTTTAAATTGTATTTATTTATTCATGAGAGACACACACAGAGAGAGAGGCAGAGACAGAGGCAGAGGGAGAAGCAGGCTCCATGCAGGGAGCCCGACCCGGGACTCGATCCTGAGACCAGGATCATGCCCTGGGCAAAAGGCAGGCACTAAACTGCTGAGCCACCTGGGGATTCCTCCAAACCACCTGATTAATCTGGAGGAAGGGATAGAATGATTCTGCAACAAAATGATGCAAATGAAGAATCCTGTGGGTTCCGATCCCATCCACTGGGCCAAGTAATCTGAATGGGGTAGGAGCACGTGATGCCCTGACGTAACCTTGCAGATCAGCTCCAGCCTAGATAGGGCTGATGTAGGTAGGTCCTGCATCCAGGCCTCAGGTGAACCTGTGGTATGCGATACTCCAGTCCTGTCCAGTGCAAGTCTAATAATACCCAACAAATACTGACCTGGCCCTAGCTACATGTCCGATCCTGGCTGGATTGCCCAAGAAGCCAGGCAAGCACATGCTGGGGCCAGGACAGGGGCAGGGATGGGGGTAAGGGCATTCAATAAAAAACTGGGAAAACTATAGCCCTCATTCTATTTATTGAGGGCTTGTTATTGTGCAAGACATGGTTCCTGGGGGAGCCAGAGACTTTTCCCTCCCTCACAAATTTGCATTCTGGCCTTATTTCAGCATACTTGTAAAGCTTTGTTTTTTCCATAAAATTTTATTTTGCAATTTAATATTGTTTTTATTTTGGACCACTTGGGAGGGTACCATAACCATTTTAGTATTGGGGCCATAAACATTTTATTATGGCCTGATTCTTAGTGCTTTTAAACAAAACAAAACAAAAAAAATTAGGTTTTTAACTTTTATGCTCAAATATTTTCTTTTGATTTTTTTTTTTTTAATGCCCAAATATTTTCTAAGAAGTCACTTGTGGTATTAACTTGAGGTTGTGAAAAAGAAAGGACTTGGGGGACTCACCTGCCCTAGATGGAATTTTTCTTGCTGTGCTGACCAGTGTTTCTGGATGGGGTCGTTGTATAACAGGTAGTAGGAGCATTTAGACAGCAAATGAGATGGGTCTGTACATTTCTCAGAATGGGTGTATGCATGGGGTTTATAAGCATCTAAATCATTATGCCTGATCAGGATTTTGGTTCTGCTCACTTGTGGAGGGTACAGGTCAGAAGTTGCCCATCAAGCTCCCTTATCCAAAGAGAATCTGTGCTGCCTTTTCAGCCACATGGACAATAGAGTATGAGCTTGAGCTTTCTGTTTAATGTTCATTCTTTCCACAAACATTTATTGAGTGCCTTCTAGTGTTAAGAAGCTAGGCACTGAGGATAGTTTCCTACTGAAAAAGACAGATAAGGTCCCTGCTTTCATGGAGATTATGGCCTAGTAGAGGAAGGCAATGAAAAAGTATATAAATGAGCCAACAGGGTCCCATGGTGAAAAGTCCTAGATAGAAAATAAAATCAGGTAATGTGACAGAAGGTGCTGAGGGATGCCACATTGGATGGGGGGCAGGATGGGCTTCCTAGAGGATTGGTATTTGAGCAGACATGAAGGAAGAGTCATCATGTCAAGATGTGGGGAGAAGAGAAAACAATGGGTAAAAAGTCCTACAGACCCAGCGTGGCATATTTGAGGAACGGAAAAATGGCCAGTGTGGCTGGAGTGGAGTAAATGAGGGAAAGTGGTTTAAGATGAGGTTGGAGGACTCGGCAGAGGCTGGGTCATAAACTCGGTGGATCTCAGTAAAGAGTGTAGATTTTTTTTTTTTTCTAAGTGTAATTCTGTGAATTGGCCACTAAACAGATTTGGAGGGATTTATGATTTTGTGATCAATGTTATGATTTAATTCAGAGCCCCATTAAGCAGGAAAGTGGACTTTTCAGTGTGCGATCTGTCTCTGTCTTCATTGATTACCTCTCAGTCTAGGGTGGGCCAGAGTCTGAAGGTAGAATTCTTCAGTAGAGTCATTTTTGGGGATTTTACCAGTGATCTCTTATAGAACTCACTGCCACCCAGGTAAGATATTAGTGGGGGAAAATCAGACTTCATCTGGGAGTTTTGCAACTAGAAGTTTTCTTGTAGGACAGAGTCAAATACTAAACTAGGACGAAAAGTGTTCATACCTGAGGATGAAATTCTACTCTAGATCAGAAGGCAGTGTAACTCTGAATTCTTACATAGCAGTCGGGATTTTCCTGGTTTAGACTAAGGATTTTTTTTTCTTTTTTGGCATCACAATTTATGACTGTCTTTTTTAAAGATCTTTCTTGTTGAGCAAGGTAGTGAATAAAATGGCGTAAACTATGTTTGAGATGTCTTAACACCTTGGAGCACGTCATGTGCCAGCCCATTCTGGCCATCCCTGGCCCTACCCTTTGCTGACTCCGAGATTTTTCCCATTGGATGGGAGTCATGCAGTCACAGTTTTAGGTCTGGGTGTGTTGTTGTCCTGTAGGTTTCATGACGTAGATGGGGTTCTTTTGGAATTCCAGGAGCTAAGTTCTCCAGAGCGGCAGAAAGTCAGCTCAGGACATCCGAGGAGCTGAGAACCTGGAAGGGACTAGATTGTCTGCCCATGCAGACATGTCAGAGTGACTGGCAATGAGGGTCTGGTGATGCTGATTGTAGTGAGAAATGCTGCAAGCTTGGGCTGAAAGGTGTCCTTCAGCACCATAACTCTTCCCATTTCCTCAGCTCCAGACGGAGTATATCCCAGGGTCCACACAGAGCTTTATTTAAATGCTCACATTAGCAGAAGGACGGGGATCCCATTGAATCATCATCTCCTGTCAAAGAGCCAAGAGTTGTTCAGAAGGAGAAGTTTTTCCCAAAGAGGCTAAATCCCTAGTACTAATTAGTGGTGGTGGTGGCAGCGGTGGTAGCGGTGGTGGTGGTGTGTGTGTGTGTATAGATGGTGGTGGCAATCCTGTGTTCCACTGTTTTAAAATAGGAGCAGTCTATTTTGCTCACTGTCTGAGCCATAGGGTGAGTAACCTTGACCCCTAAAACCCTCCATGGGTGTCATGTGTGTGTGAGTCCTGCAGGAACTGTGGAATGCTTCTCTTCCTTGGGTCCAGACATTTAGAATGAATAAATTAGAGGGTGGTGGTAACATGGTGATTGTCATTGCAGACAATGTGGCATTTATATATGGGCACTGGCTGTCTTTATCATGGGGCTCAATAACAAGGGCAAGTCTGATCTTTCATCACGAACTGCTGGGGTGTTCTTTAGAGCCTGCACCAGCTGAAAATAGCCCTAACATCTTGTTATTTTCTCTTTCCCAATTTTTGCCTATTCATACCCAAGAATAAAAGACTCAGCCTGTTCAGCCTTTCCAAAGATTCAAAGAACCTTCTCCATTGATTTCTAAGTACCCATAAAGAACAATATTTGCCTTGCTTAGATGAAGGTGTTCATTCATTCATTTGTCCATTCAAGAGATATTTATTGAACACCTACTATGGGCCAGGCACTGTGCTAGGTGCTAAGTGAGTATCAGTACATGAAAAAGACAAAGGCCAGAAGTATGTAGATGTTAAACAAGTCTAAGGAAGCGACTTCCCCAAGTCCCTGAAGGAGTTGATTTTGCTATACGCATCTTTCTGACTTCTGGTCCCGTGCTCTGACCACAACCCTTCACCGCTAGACCACACTTCCCCAAATAAATAACTACTTCTGCATGCTGGGGACGGGTTGTGTGCGGCAGCATTTACGTAGGCGGCACAGACAGCAGCCTTTCACTTAATGTTGCAATAACACCAGGCTAAACAATGTACAGTGACTTCCAGAGTTACTGAACAAATGCTTGATGTGGGTCAGGTCTCTTAATTCAAATGCCAGAAAAGTGCAAAATAGGAAAAGTCTCCATCTGATAAGGAACAACTGTAGAGGAAAGATAGATTTGTTTTCAATTGGGGTTAAAATCAGATACGGAATTCTATCCTCCTTTTCACTTTTGGATCCCCAAATAGGAGGAACTCTGCACACAGATAATCATAAACTGCATAAGTTTTGGTTTTTATATGCTCAGACTTGTCCAGAACACAAAATTCCTGCCCTGTTGGCAGGCACCACTGCGCTCACAGAGGCACACGCACATCTATCTTCAAAGTCACTCTGACCTTGGCATATGGCAAAGATAATTTCACTTGTTGATTCTGACTTCCCTCTATTTTACAGCTACACCATGTGAGCTCCTTATTAAAGATGTGATTTTGCGGGCAGCCCGGGTGGCTCAGTGGTTTAGCACCGGCTTCGGCCCAGGGCCTGATCCTGGAGACCCAGGATCGAGTCCTGCGTTGGGCTCCCTGCATGGAGCCTGCTTCTCCCTCTGCCTGTGTCTCTGCCTCTCTCTCTCTCTCTCCTCTGTGTGTGTCTCGTGAATAAATAAATAAAAAAATCTTTTTAAAAAATGTGATTTTGCAGTCCTGAAATGGATATCATGTGTAGATTGAGATGTGAGAGTACATTAGAATGATCACAGTTTCAGAGGCTCTGGCATTTCCATCTTTGTCATGCCATTTCCCAGAGGACAGTGGATCCGGGTCCCATCTCTTGGACTACAGTCACTTCCTCTAATACTGGTCTTCAGGCCCTCCTCTGCATTCCATTGCACCCTGTCCTTACCTCTGTCAAAGTACTTGCTTGCTGCTCTGCAATTCTCTATTGATTTTTCAGTCTTCTGCCCAAGACTGGAATCTCTCTGAGGATAGGAACAGGTCCACTCTGTTCATTACAGTAAATGCCAGCCCCCAGCACTCATAGGAGTGCACAGCCAGAGGAGGTTCTCAATAGTTGTTTGACAAATAAAAGAATTATGAATTCATGGTTCTGTCCTTTCAGAGGATGGATTTATTAACTCTCCAACTCTTTGGTCATAATGGTGCCAGGAAGGAAAGAGTTAAGCCATCTGGAGGACACAGGCTCATCCAAAGACCCTTTTCCTTTTATTGACAAAGACAGTATAAAGTGAGATATGGGATAAATCCTGGATATAAAATCTTGACACAGTCTTTAGGTGTTGGGCTGAGCCGATTCAAACTCTAAAGGGCAAGTAAATGAAATCATTCTAGGTTTTCTCTTAAGTGGCCTGAGATCCATTTATGAATGGAAGGCAAGGCCAGACCCAGGAATTCAAAGCTTGACCTACTTTGTCGGAGCTAATCAGAAGAGAGATGGATTTGCTCTCAACTCTCATAACTTTTTTTTTTTTAATTAAATAATCAAGGACAGTGAAGTAGCCTGACAGATACAGAATTAGGAGAACTAAAAGCCGAAGAATTGTTTTAGGATTCAGGGCACCTCCGAGAAGTCTGTGTTTATGTATTATGTGTTTTTCCTTCTCTCTCCTTTTTTAAGTGAGGAAAAAAAAAAAAGCGCCTGAATTCCCACCAACATAAACCAGTGACATACAATGATGAAATTCTGTTTTCACCTCTGCCTGTGACAGGGAATGCAAAAATAGCAAGTGGCCCAGTTCCACGAATCCCCGCCTCCCTGCCCTCCCAGCTCCCGCCGGGTTCTCATCTCTAAGAATGGAGGTTAGCGCACAGCCGCGCGCCAGCCGCACGCAGCCCCCGGACCCGGAGGATGATGTCAGGCGGCGGGAGTGGCCGCGGCGGGGCCGGGGAGGCCGAGGCCCCGGGGGAGCGAGGAGGGAGGGCGGCCTGGCCGGGCCGACGGCGCGCCCGGCCGCGCGGCGTCGCCTGGAGACAGCCCTGGCGGCGCAGTGTTGCTGTAAACAGCCGCTTCCCTGTTACTATCTATAGCAGGATCGCCTGGCTCCGGGGTGCGGCGGCGGGAGGCAGGTCGGCGGTCCGGCTCCCCGCGCGCCCCGAGGGATCCGCCCGCGGCCCTAGTCCCGCCTCGCCCCTTTCCAGGGGTCCACCGCGAGCCCCGGGCCCGGAAGAGTGGGGAAGGCACACGGGGGCTCCGCTGGGCTCTGCGACTTCGCGCCCCGGAGGAGGCCGCGCGCTGGGACCCGGGCAGGGGCAATGTGACCCCAGGTGTCCTTTGCAGCGGAGGAGGACTGGGGGGGGGTCTCTGGGGGCGCAACGCACGCTCGAGTCCCCGACCGCCCCAACCCGGTTTTCCAGGCCACAGAGCGGCGCCTGAGGTCCCACAGCGGCCGAGGTCTCCCTCCTGGGAGCTGCTGGCTACAGCCCTTCCAGCGCCCCCGGTCCCCCCCCCCCAAGTCTGCGCTGGAAAATCACCCGCTGTGGGCAGCCAGTAAGCCCAGCTTCCTGGGGGAACCGAGCCTCGTCTAACTTCCCAGCTCGGATTTGCGCTCCCCCGGGGAACTCTCTCCACCCGGTACCCTCAACTGACCACCTTGTCCACATAGCACCCCCGGAATCGCATCCCACTCCCCGGGCCCCAGCTCAGAACTAGGCAAACGAACCCATCAGATATCCTTGCATGGAGGCTCTGCCCAGTATTTACTGGCTAGCGTCGCAGATTTGACGGTATCGCTAATATCCCTAAGTATGGCCGAGAAAAAAAAAATGCGCTTTTTTTCCCCTAAAAATAAAAAACCAAAACAATTAAAATTAAAATACCCAACATCGTAGATAAAGTAGGTTAGCGTACGTATTCCCTTATTTCGGATTTCCCGACTTTTCTGCTTCCAAATGCAGTAACAGCCCTAGTACTGCTGCGGACCGGGGGCTTGAGGGTCTGCTTTCACGGTGTGCGCTGAAACAGGGTAGAATCCGGAATGGCCGGGGGCGGTGGGGGTAGGGGGGAGGCGGCGCATTCCTTCTGGGGCCGAGGCTTAAGCCCTCGGGCTGTGTACCTGTTTCTCCCATACCTGAGCCCCAGCACATTTCCGGGGTGCCGTATACTGGTAAAAAGGCGCTCCCGGCCCATCCCCCCACCCCGCCCCGGGAACAAGGGTCCGCATTGAACCAGGTGCGAACGTTCGCTCGCGTTCTTCTCCTTTCCCGCCTCCCCTCCCCCGGCCGCGGCCCCCGCCACCCCCCGCGCTGCACCCTCGGTGTTGGCTGCAGCCGGCGAGCAGTTCCCGTCAATCCGTCCCCCCCTTCACAGGATGTCCATATTAGGACATCTGCGTCAGCAGGTTTCCACGGCCGCTCCCTGCGGTCGTGGGGGGAGCCGTCGCCGGAGTCCCTCACCTCGGGGGCTCCACGAGACCCCGAAGACCCAGACTGCTAATCGCTCAGGAGATAAGGGACCACACTAAGACGGGCAGTGGGAGGCGGCGGGGGCGGCGGCGGCGGCAAGGAGGCCGAAGCGGCGTGCAGGTCCGCCGGCCCCCCCCCCGGCGCCGCGGTGGTTGCGCCCATGACGTGGGTGGGGGCTCATTCATAGAATGCTGCTATAAAGGCGCTGCTGCGGCGCCTCGTACTCCAACCGCATCTGCAGCGAGCAGCCGAGAAGCCGAGACGGAGCCGGCGGCCGCGGCGCAGCGAGCGAGCGAGCAGTGACCGCGCTCCCACCCAGCTCTGCCCCACAGCTCCGACCTGTCTCTGCCCCTCAGCCCCTCGCCCCGGCCCAGACTCACCGCGACCATGATGTTCCCTGGTTTCAACGCCGACTACGAGGCGTCCTCCTCCCGCTGCAGCAGCGCGTCCCCGGCCGGGGACAGCCTCTCCTACTACCACTCCCCGGCCGACTCCTTCTCCAGCATGGGCTCTCCCGTCAACGCGCAGGTGAGGCTGGCTCCGCGCCGCCGCGGGGCCCGGGGCAGGGTCCGACCCCAGGGGGGAGACTCCGACTCCGGGGCGGGACGCTCGGGAGGGCGAGTCGGGGCGGGAAGCTGCCCTACGGCGGGACCCCCGGACTCGGTGGAGCGCGCGCACGCCGTCCTGGCGAGCATCGGGCCCGTCTCCCCCGGCGGGCTCGGCTGGGGCCGCCCTCGCGCCGCGCTCCCTGGCATGACCCGGGGCTCGGCGTGTCCCAAGCAAAGACTCGCGAACTAGCGCCTGGCTCCTCCGCGAGGCGACGGGAAGCGGCAATCCCCCCGCCCCCACCCCTCCCCTCGCAGCCTGGAGCAGGGAGGAGGGGCGCGGGAGGAGGGTGAAGCCGGCGGGTGTGTAAGGCAGTTTCATTGATAAAAAGCGAGTTCATTCAGGAGACTCCGGAGCGGCGCCTGCGTCAGCGCAGACGTCAGGGATATTTATAACAAACCCCCTTTCAAGCGAGTGATGCCGGAGGGGTAACGGGGACGCAGCAGCAGGGTGGAGGAGAAACGCGCTGCGTCGCGGGTTTCTTGGGAGGACACGGAGAGCCCCTTGCCTCCAGGAGGAGGGGCACATCAGCAGACCCGAGCAGTCCCGGGCGTGCTCGTCCTCCTCTCCCCCGCTGCATGCGGCACTGGACGCCCGGCCCGCCGCACCTGTGTCCGGAGCCTGCTCCCTCGCGTCAGCTTTCCCCCCTCTGTTCCGTTCTAGGACTTCTGCACCGATCTGGCCGTCTCCAGTGCCAACTTTATCCCGACGGTGACTGCCATCTCCACCAGCCCGGACCTGCAGTGGCTGGTGCAGCCCACCCTGGTCTCCTCCGTGGCCCCGTCCCAGACCAGAGCCCCCCACCCGTATGGAGTCCCCACCCCCTCGGCTGGGGCTTACTCCAGGGCTGGCGTTGTGAAGACCATGACGGGAGGCAGAGCTCAGAGCATTGGCCGGAGGGGCAAGGTGGAACAGGTGAGCGGTTCTCCTGGCACCTTCTCTCAGCAGGGGGCGTGGGTTGGCGTTGGTGGAGATGGGGAGCACCGTGGGCAGGGTGAAGCCACTGATGGAAGTCACCACCTATCTGCCCTCCACGAGGAACCCTGGCTCCAAGCCACTTCCGTCCCAAGCCGGACTCCGAGAGTCCTACCCCAAGAAATACTCTGGTAGTATTTCTTCCCTCATAGGCTCCTTCTCCTGCTTTTAGACCGGGCTCTTCTTTGTTCTCTTGCTAAGGATCTTATTTTAAATGCAAGTCACACCCAGCCCGCAACTGCAGGTTAGAAATGGCTTCCTCGCAGGGGTGCCAGGAAGCTGGGAAGCGGCAGGGACCAGTTTCACCCCCGGGGTGGCTGAACGGAGCTGATGGCAGACCTTGTTACTGACTGTTGGCCTTTTTTGGAAATTGTTTTTCTAGCTGTCCCCAGAAGAAGAAGAGAAAAGGAGAATCCGAAGGGAAAGGAATAAGATGGCTGCAGCCAAGTGCCGGAACCGCAGGAGGGAGCTGACTGACACGCTCCAAGCGGTAGGTAGACCCTGTGGGTCACTCCTTTTTCAAACTTAGGGGAAAAGTTGGAGACTGGGTATCCGGGAGCTGGGCCCTTGAGTAAGCCCGCGTCTTATGCTTTGCTCTATCCCTCTGGGTACAGGAGACAGACCAACTGGAAGACGAGAAGTCTGCTCTGCAGACCGAGATTGCCAACCTGCTGAAGGAGAAGGAGAAACTAGAGTTCATCCTGGCAGCTCACCGACCTGCCTGCAAGATCCCTGATGACCTGGGCTTCCCCGAAGAGATGTCCGTGGCTTCCCTAGATCTGAGCGGGGGCCTGCCCGAGGCCGCCACCCCGGAGTCCGAGGAGGCTTTCACCCTGCCCCTCCTCAATGATCCTGAGCCCAAGCCCTCCGTGGAGCCCGTCAAGGGCATCGGCAGCATGGAGCTGAAGGCCGAGCCCTTTGATGACTTCCTGTTTCCAGCATCATCCAGACCCGGCGGCTCGGAGACCGCCCGCTCCGTGCCAGACATGGACCTGTCTGGTTCCTTCTATGCAGCAGACTGGGAGCCCCTGCATGGTGGCTCCCTGGGGATGGGGCCCATGGCCACAGAGCCCGAGCCTCTGTGCACCCCCATAGTCACCTGTACTCCTAGCTGCACTACCTACACGTCTTCCTTCGTCTTCACCTACCCTGAGGCTGACTCCTTCCCCAGCTGTGCGGCCGCTCATCGCAAGGGCAGCAGCAGCAACGAACCCTCCTCTGACTCGCTCAGCTCACCCACGCTGCTGGCCCTGTGAGCAGGCAGGGAGGGGAGGCGGCAGGCACCCTAGGGTGCTACTGCCCAAGTTGGTGCATTACAGAGAGGAGAAACACGTCTTCCCTCGAGGGTTCCCGTAGACCTAGGGAGGACCTTACCTGTGCGTGAAACACACCAGGCGGTGGGCCTCAAGGACTTGAAAGCATCCACGCGCGGCCTCAAGTCCTTACCTCTTCCGGAGATGTAGCAAAACGCATGGAGTGTGTATTGTTCCCAGTGACACATCTGAGAGCTGGTAGTTAGTAGCATGTTGAGCCAGGCCTGGGTCTGTGTCTCTTATCTCTTTCTCTTTAGTCTTCTCATAGCATTAACTAATCTATTGGGTTCATTATTGGAATTAACCTGGTGCTGGATATTTTCGAATTGTATCTAGTGCAGCTGATTTTAACAATAACTACTGTGTTCCCGGCAATAGTGTGTTCTGATTAGCAATGACCAATATTAAACTAAGAAAAGATATGACTTTATTTTCTAGTAGATAGAAATAAATAGCTCTATCCATGTACTGTAGTTTTTTCTTCAACATCAATGTTCATTGTAACGTTACTGATCATGCATTGTTGAGGTGGTCTGAATGTTCTGACATTAACAGTTTTCCATGAAAACGTTTTATTGTGTTTTTAATTTATTTATTAAGATGGATTCTCAGATATTTATATTTTTATTTTATTTTTTTCTACCTTGAGGTCTTTTGACATGTGGAAAGTGAATTTGAATGAAAAATTTAAGCATTGTTTGCTTATTGTTCAAAGACATTGTCAATAAAAGCATTTAAGTTGAATGCGACCAACCTTGTGCTCTTCATTCGGGAAGTTTTGTAAGATTCTGAAAGGGATTGGAGACCAGTTCGTCCAGAAGGGTAGCACCTGGAGGGGGACACGCCCCTTTGTTTGATCCCTTATCAAAAAGGAGAAGGAAACTCTAGAGCTGATGTTGGAATATTTGACAAATACATGTGTTCACACGGCCGTGCTAAGATTCTCTAGCAGACTCTGGGGTGGGAGTTGGCTGTGCAATAGCTCTGTGGGAACACGTCTGCCTGCTTCTCTGTTTGCAAGTCAAAGGGGGAGATATTTAAATTTAGTTGTGCCTATGTTAAGTTGAAATGTCTTGAACTTAATGGGATACTTTTAGCAAACAAAATTTATTATTTTTTAAAGATTTTATTTATTTATTCATTCATTCATTCATTCATTCATTCATTCATGAGAAACACACAGAGAGAGGCAGAGACACAGGCAGAGGGAGAAGCAGGCTCCATGCAGGGAGCCCGACATGGGACTCCATCCTGGGACTCCAGGATCACGCCCTGGGCCGAAGGCAGCACTGAACTGCTGAACCACCCGGGCTGCCCAACAAACAAAATTTAAGTTTTGTACAAACCACTTTAGCTTCCTATTCCCACAAGATTATGTGAGGGTTTGCTCCTACCTTCAGAGTGAGCAAATTGAAGAATGGTTAGAATGAATGACTTTCTCAATGTTGCACTAGTGAGATTCGAGTCTTAACTTCCTCATTCCTTCCCCTATCCCTAAGGCCAAGCTGTCTCTGAATACTTGGTTTAAAAAAAGAAAAGTTTCTCAGGCCTCCATTTGAACATACACTTCCTTGGACTATTTTTATTCTCATAAGAAAGGGAGAGCTTTTGTCCTATCCCTTAGTGATAAATGCCTTCCAATTTCTGACATTTCTTGATCATATACCTGCTCTTTAGTTTATACTGAGGGAAGAGAAAACTGGCTCTGAGAATCGGAAAGAGATCTCTCCAACAGTACAAATAATGGTTGATCTTTCGGTCAATAAAAAGTTACATAATAGCTCATTATGGAGAAGTCAACATGAGCTGTAACTTAGAACCTTTATCATCTTAAAGAAGAACATGACCTTTGTCTGGGGCACCTCTAGTAATGGGTCCCTTACACGCACATGCACAAATCATGAAGAGAGGAGCCTTTCTCCCCGCTGCTCTCAGATACCATGCTGGCCCCATGCTTGAAAGCCAGAGACCATGCTTCCACACCTGCCTAGTGGAAGAGGTGCTTCAGTGCTAGCCTCCCAATGCTTTGGTGATAATGAAAATCACTGGGTGGTTATGGGGTGTCACACTCAGTCAAGCTGAAAGTTTTAATTGAAAATGACAGCTCCGTTGAGGTTGATATTTTCACCTCTGATCTACCTAGGCCACACATAATTGACATTTGAAACCAACTTACTTTAGGCTCTTAAGAGCACTGATAGATATGTGCCATACCACTTGCATGTTACTCTTGCCCGTCTTACAGTAATGGAAGTGACTTTAGACTCCCTGTTTGCTGTTCAGAGGGTAAATTTTCTGTAGCCTTTATTTTATTATTATTATTATTTTTAGAGAGTGAGTGCGGGTAGGGGCTGGGAGAGAGAAAATCTAAAGCAGGCTCCATGAGCCAGAGCGGAGTGGGGTTTGGGGGTGTGGGGCCTGATTTCATGACCCCGAGATCATGGCCTGAGTCAAAATCAAGAGTCAGATGCTCAACCAACTGAACAACCTCAGGCACCCCTCTGTAGCCTTAAATATGGCCGAGACTAATTAGAAAACTACTGAAACTAACACCCAGATCTGAAATAACAAGGTGAGATACCCTGTAAGGAAGCCAGCTGGCTCCCCTTACAGGGTACAGGGATAACAACCCATGGAAGTGGAGAAGTGTGGCTGGACTTCAGCCCTGGACACTGAACTGCTCCCAGGACCTGGCTAATGGCCCCTGTCAATCCTGTGCTGACTATAGAGAAAGGACATTGCTTTCCCTTTGACAGCCTTAGCCTATGCCCAGACCCTTCCTCTAGTCACCATAACCCAGTGGAGACCAGGCTGCTCCATCAACAAGACCACAGTGCAGGTCCAGGGAGAGGTACTTGCACACAGGGAATCCTTTTAATAGGCTTCTCAGAGGCCAGAGTGTGCTCCATAGAGTTGACATCACACCAAGCTCCCTGTGGACTATTCTCATGGGGTCAAGAGAAGAAGCCAAAGGGCTCTTTCCACATCTCCCTTTTCTGAGTCAGGATTTAACAACTCCTATGGATGGTGTACACTAGGAATGCTGACTTCCTTTTAGGAAAGACTGATCTTTACCCACAAGATATGACTTTGGGAAAGACTGACCTCTACCCACAAGGTATGACCCCCTGCTGGTCTTAACAAAACAACTACCCCAAAAGATACACATATAATAGGGATGGGAATAAAGATGGGAGGGGTCATTTCCTTACAGGGAACATTTCTACTTTAGCTCATCAGTGGATCTCCAGACCTGTCTCAGTGTCTGGCATATAATACAGGTCAATAAATATTTACCTGGTAACTAAAAGAATACATTTTGCTCTATTTCCATGAGCAGAAATAAATTCCACACATATTCTCTAAATTCTCCTATTCCAAGGGCGCCTGGCTGGTTTAGTTGGTAGAGCATGTGACTCTCAAATGTCAGAGCTGTGAGTTTGAGCCCTACATGGGGTGTGGAGCCTACTTAATTAAAAAATAATTCTCCTATTCCAGACCCTTTTATGATATTAAGCAATGGGGATTTCACATCTTTTATGTCTGGTTTCAAACACAGGCCCCACTTCTGTCGTTGTCTCCTGGAATTCATCTACTTGCCTCCTCTGATTACCTCTGCCCATTCAATTCCAAAGTGAATACGCTGCCATTGTGCTTCTAGTTCCATATTAATTTTAGATGGACAAAGGGAAGGAGAAAAAAATACTTATCTTTATATAATAGTGAATTATAGATCCTGTATTGTCTTTGCACATCCCTGCATCATGTGCAAATATTAACATTTAGCAATTTGTTCTAATGACAGTCATTTCGTATCAACAACAACTTTCCATGTGTCAATGAAAGTAAATCAATTGCTATCTTTTTTAAAAAAATGTTTTATTTATTTATTTATGAGAAATAGAGAGAGAGAGAGAGAGAGAGAGAGAGAGAGAGAGAGAGAGGCAGGGACACAGGCAGAGGGAGGAGTAGGCTCCATGCAGGGAGCCTGACGTGGGACTGGATCCCGGGTCTCCAGGACCACACCTGGGCTGAAGGCGGCGCTAAACCACTGAGCCACCCAGGTTGCCCTGTCTTGATCACTTTCATATCTCCAGTATCTATTAGGCACTCAGATGCTTGTTAAGTGGATGAAGATGGATTCATAAGTGAAGGCGGCTGAAAATTACAAAAATATCTAAAAGGAGATAAGTCGAATTTAAAAGAGGAGGTGTGTATTTCACAGACTTCTCTCTGGGTAGAAGAGCATGTCCTTTGGGTTTTTTTTTTTTTTTTTTAATCCTGTATTAAGGATTTTTTTTTTTTAAATCCTTGTATACAAGGGTTGTATAATATTAAAGTGAGGAAGTAGCTAGCGTGGGAAGAAATTTTAAGAGGTACCAAAAATACAAGCGTGCTGCAGGTCAGTGACACTTCCAGACTAATTACAAATTGAGAAATGTGTTTCAACATCAAATGAAGAATGGATGTATAGGTAAATATAGGTATAATCATCTTCAAAGAAACAAACAAACCTGTGTTTTTCACTCATGTTCCTATGAAGTTTTAGACCATCACACAAATCCACTTGAGTTTTCCAATGCCTAGCAGTTGGTAAGCTAAATTACAAAGCCTACAATTTAATCTGCATTAGAATAGAAGAATCAGGGTTAGCTGTTATTACTGTCATTGCTGATATCAATGTCATTATCATAATCATTGGTTACCAAGCATATGCCCAGACCTGAAGAAAAGCAGTTGGGAGTGAAGTGTACTGAATCCGCGGACGAATGAGTTCAAAGTCCCTGAAGGGACCTGGCTGGATAGATTTCCACTTTCTTTGCACGCAGGAGAAAGCAATTCATAAACTGGTTTAGTTCAAAGCAATTCATTTCAGTGGCTTTTACACACTCACTCAAGGACTAAAACTGAGTTGCCTTTCCTTTGCCCAAGGGCAGAAAGGGCTCTTGGCCATTGTCCCAGAGAGGCTGCCAGGCCTGATGGCCATCAGCTCTTCTTAATTAATAAGCCCTTTTTACTTTCAGCTCACACTGACAAGGCGCTTAGGTTTGGTTCAATCAGCTGATTAGGATAAGAACCCAGAGGGGTTTGATTGATGGTTACATTAGGAACAGGCCCCTAGGAAGGAGGACTTGTTAAAGGGTGAGGAGCAAACTGGCAGCACCTCCCTCAAAAGGGTGGATGATAGAGGCCCTGCCTGCTGCCAAGTTCACTTTGGGGAACAATTTGTGGTTAGATCTACAGAAATGGTGATCGATTTTCAGGCTTTTTGATCAATTATGAGACTCTCATCACAGCTATAATTATCAAGATGATGATAAATTAATCTAGATTTGGATCCAACATAGCAGAGTGGTTCAGAGCATAGACACAGCTTTGAATCCTGGCTCCTTGACCTTGGGTAAGTTACTTTGCCTTTCTGCACCTTAGTTTTTTCATCAGTAAAAGTGGGGATAATTGTACCTATCTCTTGGGTTTGTTGCAAGCATTAAAAAAGTTATGTACTCAGTGCTTGTCACAGTGCAGATGTGTTAGCTATTATTTATTATCTCTGTAATTATGGGAGATGGGGGTCAGGGAAGAAAACATTTATCTTCTGGAGCAAGCATGGGCTTCATTTAATTCAGTAAAAGGTTGCCAAGTGTCTATTTTTTTTATCAGGTGCTGGTTTCAGATGTGAGCAAGACACAGAGTTCATGGTCTAGGAAGGGAGAAAGACATGTAAATGCATACATCATAATACCCTGTAACAATGAAAACATTAGGCACAATGGTTGCATGGAAGAGGGAGTGACAAACCCTATATGGGGAAGTTTCTGAGCAAGTGACCTCTGAGCTGGGCATTGAAGATGGACGGAGTTTGCTAGACCAGCTAGTGGCAGGTTTAGGGATTCCAGGAGGCAGAGGGATAGCACTGTAAAGGCAGAGATCCATAAAGCAGCACATTTGCTTTTGCTGAACTATACAATGTGAGTGGAAGGGGGAGGAGGAGAGGAAGGAGGATGTAAATTACAGAGCATCATATAAGTACATTTGATTTCATTGACATTAATATTGCAGCATCAAAATGGAGAGGGCTGAAGATAGGTCAAGAAGAGGTAACTGTGGCCAGATCATGAAAAGCTGAGTATTTACTTGCTTCAGTTGTGTGTAGGCTGAAGCGAGGCAGTGGTGGTGGGAATAGAGAGGAAGGAACAAGAGGTAATTGAGGGGTAGGACTGTTGGGGCTTGGTGATTGAGTGGATGTAGGAGGTGAGAGAGGGAGAGGAACCAAATCACTCTCAGGTTCACTGGGCTTGACACGCAAGGAGGCTGTAATACTGTGAATATAGGAAGAAGGGGGAATAAGAAGATAAGGTCTATGTTGGACATGTGGAGTTTCCCATGCCTGTGGAACATCCAGAGTGGGGGGTGTGGGCAGTTGGAATTATACACTAGAGGTTCTATATGTGAGGTTATAGTGTTTGTCTGGAGGCATGTGGTGGGGACAGAACCCGGGGCCCTAGGGTATAATATTAATAATGGCTAACACTTTACGCATGCTTGCTTTGTGCCAAGCCATTTCTCAGGCCATGCTAAATCAGAGACCGTCTTGCTTCACTTATTTTACCTCTGGTAACTGGCACATACTGGGCACATAGTAATGATTTTACTTTATTGAATGGAGGCTCCCATTTAGACCTTACCATAACCCTATGGGGCAGATAATATTAGGATCTTCATTTTACAGATAAGGAAAGTGATTTAGGAAAGATTACATCGACCAAGGTCACACAGTTGTAAGCAGCAGATCTGAGATTTGAAATCAGCTCTTTGTGACTGTAAGGTCTGAAGTGCTTCACTGTTTTGCTAGAATGTTAAAATCTGCTCCTAAAAATGTACTTATGTGATCGAGGGTGAGACTCAGAACCCCTCTGAGACTACCACAACAGGAGTGGGTCTCAAAAATCTCAAAGAGCTCCCCTTCCAGGTTTAAAACTCTGACATCAATGACTCCTGTGAAGATGCCCTGCAGGGGCCTATTCCTGGCCCATCACTCAGGGTGGAAGGCCTGAGAAGTGTATGTAGTGCTACATTGCTACACCAGGAGTGGCCAGGTGGGAGCCGACGGTACTAGGTGCAGGCAAAGCAGGCGGATTAGGGTTCTACTTTTTTTTTTTTTTTAAGATTTTATTTATTTATTCGTGTGTGTGTGTGTGTGTGTGTGTGTGTGTGAGAGAGAGAGAGAGAGAGAGAGAGAGAGAGAGAGAGAGAGGCAGAGACACAGGCAGAGGAGGAACAGGCTCCATGCAGGGAGCCCGATGTGGGACTCGATCCCAGGACTCCAGGATCACACTCTGGGCCGAAGGCAGGCACCAAACCGCTGAGCCACCCAGGGATCCCAGGATTCTACTTCTTACGGCAGATTATCACATACTTAGCAGCTTGAAACAACACGCGTGTCTTCTCTCAGTTTCTGTGGACTCAGTGGTTTAGCTCCGTGCGCTGAGCTGAGTTTTCAGCCGGATGCTTGAATGGGGAAGAGTCTGCTTCTGAGCTCATTCTGGTTGTCACAGACTTTATTTCCTCATGATTGTATACCTAAGGCCTGACTTTCTGCTGGCTGTTGGCCAGAGGCCACTGTCAGGTCATGGAGGCTGCTTCCTCAATATGGCCACTCACTTCGTGAAGCTTGTGAGGAGAACCTACTAGTGTGTGCTGGTAAGATAGACAGATAGATCTCCATTACGTAGAAATAGATATAGGTAGATATATAAACATTGCATATTACATATCATAGGAGTAACATCCCATCACCTTTGCCATATTCTATTGCTGAGATGTAAGTCTTAGGTTCCACCTATACTCAAGGGAAGGGAATTCCACAAAGGCATGGACACCAGGAGATAGGAATTACTGGGGTCACCCAAGGGTCTGTCTTCCACAAAGGGTCACATTATCTGCTGAGAATTTAAAAGTAATAAAAAATCCAAATAAAGTTGGTTTGCTTTATTAATGCCACAAACTGCCAATTTTAGATATGACGAAATACTCCTTCCTGAAAAAAGTCTTTTGTTTTAACAGTTGCTGGGAGGGCTGTTGAGTTTTCATAATGCATAGGTAAGCTTCATTTTAAAAATTACTTATCCTTTAACACCTTGTATTCTACATGGAAGTAAACTCCCAGTTATACTAAGAGTTGGTCCCCAACACATGGACTTAGGTATATGCCTTCACTTTAAGAGTAAGTCTGTGATGGTTCAGGGTCATTTGAGATTGTTTTGGGTGCCAGGCCCGTCTCCAGCGTTATGGTACTACACGGTACTGTGTTTATTTATTTTTTATTTTTATTTTTTTAATATTTTATTTATTTATTCATGAGAGACACAGAGAGAGCCAGAGACATAGAGGGAGAAGCAGGCTCCCTGAGGGGAGCCTGAGGCGGGACTTGATCCCAGGACCTGGGATCACCACCTGAGTCAAAGGCAGATGCTGAACCACTGAGCAGCCCAGGCATCCCAGTACTGTTTAAAGAGGTCTGAAAAAAATGGGGGCAACAATGATTGGAAAGACTGAGAAACTGAACAGGAGTTCCTTCGGTTCTGTTATGATATATGACCGTGTGGAGTTTTGTGTTTGAAACTTAATACTGTAAAGCGATGCAAACTGAGACGAGTGATGTTTTTATTTGGGAAATGCACATCTCAGTTGACACAGGAAACACCTTCCTAAACTTTAATATTAACTTTAAGATGGAAAATTCCTTTACAGTGACTTACTGTAAAACTGAAAAACGAATCGAGAAGACAAAACATTACAACACTATGATTTAGCAGTTGCCTAATACTCGATGAGCTACTGTTTTGCTGCTCAGGAATAAAAATAGCTAGCACTGATTTGGCTCACCATGTGCTAGACTCTTCCAAACACACACGGACACACGCTCCTATTTGTATTAACTCGTGAAAACAACCCTAGCAGGTAAGTCCTGCTATGAATCTTACAAAAATAATCCGACGCACAGAAGGATCGTGATCTGCTCAGGATCATCCAACTAGGGTGGCCGAGCTGGAATGTGAGCCGGGGTCATGCGGCTCCAATCCCTGAATTCTTAGCCGCTGGTGAGACCAGACAAAGCGAAACCAAGCTCCCCGGCAACCCTGCAGGCCGATGGAAGCCCTTCCAGAAAGGACAGGAAGGCTTCTTTGCTTCCATCCAGGAGGGCTCCTTCCTATTCCAGACCGGCCCCTGCTGGCTCCCGGGCAGAGGGAGAGCCGGCTTCCCGCAGCCGCCCCCCTCCTCTGCCCTCTCGGCCAGACCCAGGTCTCTCCTGGCCCTTCCCAGCTTCCGGCCGTCCGCTCCAGGCCAGGTCGCCCGCAGGGTCAGGCGCGGCCAGGAGCTCGCGAGTCCTCTATTTACTGTTTGGTTTCCATGGCGACACGTCGGGCGCCGTCAGCGCCTCCCGTCACAGGCCCCGCAGCGCGGCCCCCACCCGGCGCCGTGACGTCAGCCGCCGCTTCCGTTCTGCCCATATTTGGCGCAGCCGGCGAGTCGCCGGGGGAGGAGGCTGGGAGCCGGCCTCCCGCCTCGCCGCGCCGCGCCCCCAGGTCCCGACCACGCCCCCGCGGGGTGCCGGCTGCGGCCGCGTGTCCCGCGCCCCCCGCTCCCCCGCCCCCGCCTCTCCTGCCCGCAGACCCCAGGTGTGGGGGGCGGGGGACCAGGGCGTTAGGGACCCCTGGAGAGGGCGTGGCCGACGGGACGCGCTCTGAGGTCCGCAGGCGTCCTGGACTCGGGAGGCTGCACACGAAGACTGAGGGCTGCGTCGGCCGTCGCGGGTGGGTGGGCTCGCATCCCGATGTCCTCGCTCGGCGCCGGAAGTCCTGGAAACAGCCCTCTCTCGCCTAACGCTGTTTTATGTTTTATGGGCTCGAAGCTGAGCTCTTCTCGCCCGTGGCGCCGCGGAGAGCTTTGGGGCCGGAGGATCTGGGATCAGTGTTGTCCCTTGGGGGAGGAGTGACCTTGGAAGGTCGCTTCCCTTGCCCGGCCTGGCAAAATGAGCTGTGGGCGTGGGTGGAGGGAGCGGACCGCTCGCGCTCGCCGCAGTGTCAGGGAGGCCGGCGAGGGTGTGTGCGGGGTCGTCGGTCCCCTCCGACCTACCCCCGTGCCCATGACCTAACGGGGAGGTCGGAGGCGCTCCCGGGGACCCCGGCAATCCTGAGCCGCGTGCCCAGGAGGCGCCTTTGTGCGGCTCCTGGAGCCTTGCTCCTAGGAGGCGCTCAATGAACTCCGTCAACTGATTATTGAATGAATCCCGGGCACATTCCCTCCGGATTTCACCTTCATAAATCCGGATCCCCGCAATTCCTCTTACAGGCGGAAGGAAGAATATCGCGATGATTAATAATCAGCGCAGCAGGGTTGCTGATGTAAAGCGATTTGCAGATGTAAAGGGCAATAAGCATTCCTGGGAGGAATCCAACGAGATTCCAGAAATCTCCGAGGGAGGGAGGGAGGGAGGGAGGGAGCCGTGGGTGTGTGCCGCCGGCCGCGGGCCGTGGGGCCGTGGGGCCGGCGGTGGGGCAGGCCGTGCTGCAGAGGCCGCGGCTGGGGCCTCGGGCCTCGGAACTGGCGTCTGGGGCTGACCCTTTAGCGGCTCGCCTGCGCCCCCCTCACCCCCCTCCTCCAATTCCTCAGTTTCCTTGGCCAGAGAACTGTGTGATTTCCAGAATATCAGAGCTGGAACGCACATCAGACATTTCCCCCTAATCCTGCCCCCCCCCCTTTTTTAATCTCACAAATGGGAAAACAAAGGTTCAGAGACGTTGGTTCATCCATCCAAACTTGCACAGCTAGTGCACTTAGGGACATAAAGAGGATTTCTGGCTTCAAACTAGAGTTCTTTCTGCCTCACCTCTAACCTCCTGTGCTCTTGTGTCTTGGGGACCCTGCTGCCTGGCCCAGATGAGGGGCTGTGTGCAGTAAAGCTAAATACTGACTGCAGGGGATCCCTGGGTGGCTCAGCGGTTTGGTGCCTGCCTTCCGCCCAGGGCCTGATCCTGGAGACCCAGGATCAAGTCCCTGCATGGAGCCTGCTTCTCTCTCTGCCTGTGTCTCTGCCTCTCTCATTCTCTCTCTCTCTCTCTCTCATGAATAAGTAAAATCTCAAAAAAAATTAAAAATAAAAATAAATGCTGACTGCAGGCCTCCTAAAGGAGGCCAGGGGCACACCTGCTGCTCCACTCAGCCCACAGCCCCACAGCAGGGCCTGTGGCGCTGGCCAGGAGGTGTGTGTTTCCAAAGCCACAAGCATTCCTCCTAAGGTAGCTGGAATGGCTTCTTGTCTAGGGAGCCCAAGGTGGCTGTCCTGAAACCATCTTAGACTAGCATAGTTACCCAAGCCTTGCGTTAATTAAGCTTTTCTCAGCCAAAACAAACAGCAGAAGATGCGTAGCCTGAACCCGTGGGAACCCTTTTCTGCTCATCGGAAGGTCTTTTCATGAGGCTTAGAGGTTAGATTCTGGAGGGGGAATGCCTCTCGAACGTCTCTGTCTCTCTTCTCCTCATGTCTCAACCAACTTCTCTTACATCCTACATTCTATTTCTTCCCTAATGTCTAGACTGAGCGAGAAGGCAGCTCAGACTGAGAAGGCTGGTGCCCACGGCTGGCCTCAGTCACCCCAGCCGGCTGATTGGAGGAGTCTGGGCCAAAGCGGTAGAAGCAGCGGCTCTCCCCCGGGTGGACACGGGAGGCACAGCGCCCTTCTCCAGTTCAGAAGCAGCACCGTAGTGGTGCAGTAGAGGAAGTGCTCTGTTTGCTCTGATACAAAGAGCAAAATTTGGCAGAAGAAAAATAATCCCAGCCCTTGCTTTTAAAAAGTATTTTATTTATTCGTGAGAGAGACACACACACACGAGGCAGAGACACAGGCAGAGGGAGAAGCAGCCTTCCTGCAGTGAGCCTGATGCGGGACTCGATCCCAGGACAGCTGGGATCATAACTGAGCCAAAGGCAGACATTCAACCACTGAGCCACCCAGGTGCCCCAATCCCAGCCGTTTCGCTTTCTAGTGTATTTCTGAGGATCTGGTCAATTGGGATGCAGAAGAGACTTCTGTTGTTTCTCTTGCCTGGACTGTATTTTTCCTTCCTACTATCCAAACCCTGTCCCCTTTTCAGCCCCTATGTCAAGTTCTACCTCTTTCATAACAGCTTTTCTGACTCTCCCGTTCTGTGTATCTTCTAAATACAGCTGTACACAGACCCAGCACACAGAAGGCACGCTTATCTATCATTAGCGTTGTTTCCCTGTGGGTGGGAGCCACGTTTTCTGTGGCTTCATGTTCATAGACTCCGTAGTGCCCAGCACAGGGCTGGGGACAGAAAGTGCTCTCAACAAGCTCTTGCTGATTAACTGATATATTAACCGATTAATCTATGCAAAAGCAAACTCTAAGCCTTCGCTTCGACAAACCTTCCAGAACTTAGTTCTTTGGGGGGATCTAGGTAGTGACCTAATCAAATGTAGCCTTGCACAATAAGTGGTTCCACCAAACAATTTCACAAGAGAACACCACCGCCACCCAGAGAGGGATGAGGAAGTTTGGAGTGGACTCTCAGACACAGAGGAGGGTGACACTGTGGAAAGGTCAAGGGATGAAGGATTAGGAGGGAGGTCCCTGCTCCTGGGTTCAGACTGGCAGCAGAAGCTCTAGATCCAGGTTTATATCCAGATTGCGCCACCTGCTGTGTAGCCTCAGACAAGTTTATGCCCCTCTCTGTGTGTCACCTTCTCATCTGTAAAAATAAGTACCTCGCTTCTTAGCAATATGATGAGGATAAATTGAGTTGATATTTGCAAAGTGCCTGGCACATAAGTGCTAAGTGCTATGTAACAGTTTGTAAATGAATTTTCCAGCTCAGGTGCCTTGTAAATGGGATGGGGAACATGATAGGATCTCTCGATTCCTTTCTGCCCCAGCCTTCCAGGGACAGTGCATGCACTTTAGGGTCAGGCAGGCAGGCCTGAGTTGACTCTTGTCCCTGTCAGCAGTTGCATGACTTTGGGCAAATCACTTTACTTCTTGGAGCCCCGGTTTTCTCATCTGTGAAATGAGGATATAGTTGTATCTAGATTAAAATGCTGTCCAATTGCACACTGGTAAAATGCCCGGCATATAAGGAGCTTAAGAAACAGAAGCAATGGTTATTATTGATGAGAAGAGCCATATATAAAGGAGAACAGGGTCTCCAAAATCTTTGAAGTTTCAAGAATGAGTGAGCATATCGAACGGCGATGAGATCATCTCAACTGTGGAGCTCAGGGTGGAGGGGAGGCCCTGGGTCTGGGCCATGACTGGATATCACAGGCTCTGAAGAAAGCAAGAATGGTTTTACTTGCACACAAGCTCTAGGAACATTTTCTGCCCAAGGGTGCACTGAGGGTGTGGACGCAGTGGGGCTAGATGCCAGCTCTAGGCCTTTCTACCTCCTTCCCAGGAGAGGTGACTTTAGTAAGAGAGGGTGTGGGCAGGGTGGGCCTTGGAAACCTGTTGTTGTGGAGTGTGTGTGTGTGTGTGTGTGTGTGTGTGTGTGTGAATGGCCCAGGGACATCCTGCCCTGTGACCCGGACTTCCAGGACTGGTGTGGCCTCCTTCACAGCAGAACCTGTTGGCACAGCTCCTGGAAGCTGCCATTCCCAAACCTGTCTGAGGACACCTGGGACAGATGCCGGCTCTTCTCCAAGGGGTGGGGAGGGTGGGGGGAAGAGGGGTGATGATAGTCTTAAAGCCAAATTAACCTTACTTCCCTTCAGCTGCATGTGTGGAAAAGTACTAAGTGGGAGATGCAAATGTTGCTTGTAGTCCTTTGAATTCTTTTCGAAGAGGGGGAAGGAGGGTTGCAAAATCCAACAATGATAGGGTGTTGCAATCCCAAACACGCTGGGAATCACTCTTGTGGTCCTCACACTTGACGGCTCTTGCCCTGTGACCCACAAGGAGCTGTGTGCTCTCCGGTGGCAGGGTCTATACTAAGGGAGTCGCTATTCCGGGATCTCAGACACAATCTGGGACCTGGACAATCTGCCTTACGGGCTGTTTGGGGATCACACAGGAATCTGTAAGCCCCCTTCCAGCCTCATATGGCTCGTGATGGCAACAGGGTGGGCCCTAGTGACTAGCGTCTCGAGCAGAATTCAAAGAAATTGTCTGTAAAAAAACAGGACCTATGCAGTCACAAAGGTGCTAGTATTGGTTGTCTGCGGGGAAGAGGGAATGTGTTTTTGTTCTTTTTGCCTGTTTGTACTTTCTGATTTTTTATTTTTGGCAAGCGCCCATTGCTTTTGTAAGAAGAAAAGATTTTTTTTTTAAATGTTCCCAGCAGAGTGGTTTGTTTTTTTTTTTTTTTAAAAGATAATAAATGAGAAGGTTCAAATACCTTCTGATTTTTTCTTTTTTCCTTTTCCTCTCTCTCCAAAAGAAAAAATGCTCACGGTGAAAGCTTTGAAAAATCAGACAATCAAAATAAAAAATAAAAAATCACTTGTAGTCTCATCACAGAGATAATGACTGTCATTACTTTTCATTCTACCTTTCCTGTACACTTTAGTTTTATACTCTCTAGTTTCTATGCTGTGGTTTTTATGGAAATAGGGTCACGCTGTAATAATGTTTTGTAATCTGCTTTTTCTATACTGTAGATCATGAACATATTTTTCTTTTTCTTTTCTTTTCTTTCTTTTTTTTTTTTTTTAAAGATAATTCATGAGAGACACACAGAGAGGCGGAAACACAGGCAGAGGGAGAAGCAGACTCCATGCAGGGAGCCCAATACGGGACTCTATCCTGGGACTCCAGGATCACGCCCTGGGCCGAAGGCAGACCCCCAACCGCTGAGTCACCCAGGTGTCCCATGAACATACTTTTCTACGTGATAAAATTTAATAGCTAGTTACATAGGAGTCTAATTATAAATGTCCCGCAATTTAACCAATTCTGCATTGTTGAAATATAACCTTCAGGTGGTTCCATACTTTTTTGCTATTGTAGACAAGGCTGCAAATATCTTCACAGCTAATTTTTTTGTGTGTACTTTTGGGGCGGGCCAAGGGTGCCCTCCTTCTTAAGGCTTTTGAATTGCAGCTGCTTGGTCAGTACAGACAGGGTCACATAGTAGAGTGCCCAGTGACAAATGGGAAGGTAGTATTGGCTCAACCAATTTACAGCTGTGTAACTGTAAAAATTATTTACCTTTTTGACACTTCAATTTCCTCAACTATAAAACTGAAATGATAGTAGCTATGTAGTTAAGACAGTTGTAAGGACCGGCTGGAAAAAATGTGTGAAGTGGTGGCTGGCACAGCACTTGAGGATCCCTCCATATGTGGAGCCCTCAGTAAACTTGTGGTTTTTGATGTATGGATTGTCGTTTCTTCTGGGGAAGAAGTTGTCCCGAAATCGAGGTCTGGTTGCCTGGAATGGTTGGAAGGGGGGATCTCAGCCAGGTTTAAATGGTAAATGGTGAACATGTTGGAGAGGGGAAGGTAGAGGTTGATGAGTAGCAGAGGAGTGGCTGGTGGAGAGGAGGGTGAGGAAGGGTTAGAAGAGGAGAGAGTGGGCTGTCTGTCGGGGAGAATGGGACTCTGTGGGCAGGGCTGAGATGTCCACATGGATGTTGGTAGCAGGGCTGTGCACCAGTCACTCTGGGGGGAAGGGGAAGGGGGGGGGATGCAGAGCCTCTACCCTCCACTCCAGTCGTCTCCCAGGCTGCTTTCTGCCTCTCTTGGAGTCCCACATTGCTTCACTCCTTGCCAGTCTTCTTTCAGTTCCTTGAGTGCGATGCTCCCCTCTGTCGTGTGACCTTTGTACATTCTCTTCCCCTCTGCCAGGAGCTCCTCCTCTCTGCCTGGCTAACTTTTAGGCAGCATCAGAGTGCAAGCTTAAAAGCTCACTTCCTCAGAGAGGCCTTCCCTGACCGTTTGGTATAAACCAGCTCCCCTCCCTCTGGTGACTGTCTCCTGGCCCTCGGTACCCACAACAATGATAGCAACATCAAGGTTTGCAGTTATGTGTGTGATGATTCTCCCGTAGCATCCCCACCAGGCTGAAAGCTCCACGAGGGTCTGTTTTTTTGCTCACTATCATATCCCTGATGCCCAGGACATAGTAGGGCCTCAATAAGTATTTATCAAAATGGAAGAAGCAACCCAATGCTTTGTGACCTGTAAAATGCTTTTACACCCCTCCTGTGGCTTCAGTCCCCTCTTGATTGATGCTGGCTGATTGGCTGAAGGAACAGGAGATGTGGGGACTGGAAGGGATGCTTTTAGCCAGTTCCTCTCCCATCCTCCTTTCCCTGGAGGAAGTGGGCTTCTCTTTCTCAGACTAGAGACTTAAAATCAGTGCTTCTTGGGGATCCCTGGGTGGCTCAGTGATTGAGCATCTGCCTTCACCCCAGGGCATGATCCTGAAGTCCTGGGATTGAATCTTACATCCGGCTCCCTGCGTGGGCCTGCTTCTCTTTCTGCCTATGTCTCTGCTTCTCTCTCATGACTAAATAAAATCTTAAAAAAAAATCAGTGTTTTTTTTTTAATGTATTTATTTATTTATTTATTTATTTATTTATTTATTTATGAGAGAGAAGCAGAGATATAGGCAGAGGGAGAAGCAGGCTCCCCATGGGGAGTCCATTGTGGGGCTTGATTCCAGGACCCCAGGATTACCCTGAGCCCAAAGCAGATGCTCAACCCCTGAGCCACCCAGATGTCCTTTAAAATCAGTGCTTCCTTAAGTTATGTTGTATATCAATTACCTGGGGATCTTCTTAACATGTGAATTGTGATCATGGGGGTCTAGGATCCTCCCTAGGCTCGGGTCCAAGATTCTGCATCTCTAACAAGCAACCAGATCAGGCCCCAGTTGTTGAACAGCGAGGCTTTCTATTCCGGGGGCCTCTGTGATGCCCAGGCTGAATGTTGAGTCTCTCTGCCCTCTGTCGGCCACTGCCGGGCATGGCAGTCCTTGACCAAGTAGATCAAGGGCGCCTACAGGAATTTCTAAGTCACACCAAGTTCTTGGGGGACAAGATCTCCTGCTAAAAGCAGATGGCACACAGATTCTGAAAGCATTAGGAAATGTACTGTTAATGCACCCTGGGGGTGCCTGGGTGGTACGACTGGCTCTTGGTTTCAGCTCAGGTCCTGATCTCAGGGTCATGGGATCCAGTTGGACTCGGCACCCAGCCCAGAGTCTGCTGGAGATTGTCTCTCCCTCTCCCTCTTCTCCCCCTGCTCGTGCCTGCACGCTCTCTCTCTAAAATAACTCAATCTTAAAAAAAAAAAAAAATTGCTCTCTGTAAAGGATCCTGCCATACTGAGGCAAAAGGAATTCCCTGAACTGACGGATGTTAGGGCTAGGAGGGACCCTAACACTTAGCTAGTGACTTTCTTTTCTCACTACTGTTTGCTCCCCCCCCCTTTTTTTTTTAATTAGAAGAGGCCTTTTTTTTTTTTTTTTTTTTTTTTTTTTTTAGTAGCGGCCTTTCTTCATATGGGCTGCATAAAGACTTAATGGGCCCTAGGTGCTTTTGGTCTCTGTGGGCTCCTTCCTCTATAAAAATTAATTGAAAATTGTATTTTATGATTGTATTGGTATAAAGATAAATATGTTAACATATATATTATAATTTTTTCAGTGTATTAATCTTTTTCTTCTGATTTTCAAAAGAAATTAAAACATTTCCTTGGATTTGTGAAAATATCATGGGCCTTCAACATCAGGCCTTTTGCATCAGCCCTTTTCTTCCCGCAGTGCCCAGGTTATATCTCTCTACCATGCCCAAGGCTGTAGGAGATGCCTCGAGGGCCAGGTTGCTTTTAACGCAGGTGACGAGGAATGCCTGGATGGCTCAGTGGTTGAGCATCTGCTTTCAGCTCAGGTCATGATCCCGGGGTCCTGGAATTGAGTCCCACATCGGGCTTCCTGCATGGAGCCTGCTTCTCCCTCTGCCTATGTCTCTGCTTCTCTCTCTGTATCTCTCATGAATAAATAAATAAAATCTTTAAAAAAGAAATAAAGCGGGTGACCAGATAGGACATGTTAAAGGACTTATACAGAATATGAACTGTTTACTATATATCAAGTGCTTGAAACATACTCTTTAAGTTTCAGAAAAGCCTTGTGAGGTAGGAGTTACTACCCATGTTGTGCCCCCGGGGGGAAGTCAGCGTTGAGAAGGTGATGTCACTTTCTTGACATCACAGCCTAGTAGGTGGCAGATCTGGGATTTGAACTCCAGGTTGGTCTGATCCATCCAAAGACCATGCCCTTGATGAGACGGGATGTACATCGAAGTTCCTGCCTGGATATCTTACCACATGTATATTACAGTAGCAGGGATGCTGGAGGGTAAGATGTTCAGGGAGGGCCAGAGGCTCTTCAGAAAGAGGGAGAATTGAGACTGGCTTTGGAGCAATCACTGCAGTGCTGAAGTGGCAAGACAAGGCACTTGAGGCCACAGAGATAGACAGGTGGGGGCCCTTGGTTCAGGGGACCATGAGGAGATTTCCCAAGCAGGAGGGAACTCAAGGTTAAGAAGTAGAGGGCGAGGAGGCAGGGTGTGGTTACAGAGAGTGAGGAATTTGGGCCCAATCTCATGCTCAGTGGGAGGATTTTTTGTTTCCTTGTGCCCTAAAAACGAGTCCCAAATTATCAATAATGGGGGTGCCCTGGTGGCTCAGTCAGCTAAGCATCCACCTTCAGTTCAGGTCATGATCCCAGGGTCCTGGAATTGAGTCCTGCATCGAGCTCCTTGCTCCATGGGGAGCCTGCTTCTCCCTCCCCCTCTGCCTGCTGCTCCCCCTGCTCATGCTCTCTGTCAAATAAATAAATAAAATAAAAATTTGATAACGTAGTAAAGTTCTATCTGCCGACCCTGACTCAGTTAAGATCTTATCCGTCAAGGGCAGCCCCCGTGGCCCAGAAGTTTAGCGCCGCCTCCAGCCTGGGGTGTGATCCTGGAGACCTGGGATCGAGTCCCATGTTGGGCTCCCAGCGTGGAGCCTGCTTCTCTCTCTGCCTCTCTCTCTCTCTCTCTCTGTACCTCATGAATAAATAAATAAAATCTTTAAAAAAAAGATCTTATCTGTCAAGTGGGAGTTCTGAACTTTGCCCCACACTCTCAGACATGTCAGGAAGTTCAAATGAGCATCAGCTCCATAAGGATGGGGAAGCCCATGTCTGATTCAGGTGGTATCTCCAGGGCCTGGGCACTCAGCCCTTGGTTCATGAAGGACTGGTGGACCTCGATTCTACACATCTTTTTTTTTTTTTTTTTTTTTTACACATCTCTTTAAAAGCAGCAAGTAGGGAAGTAGCTGGCTGGAGAAAGGGCCCTTAGCCAGAAGAGGGCGCTGTTCAGCGAAACAAGGTTTGGTATTAGGAGCCGCCTGGATCTTCAGGATTGCAGATGGAGAATTTGCATCTCTGGGTTTTTGCTCTAAACTCTGGGATTTAGGTGATCAAATCATTCTACATTCTTATATTAACTCTTCTTTTTTTTTTAAAAAAAAGATTTTATGTATTTATTCATTCATGAGAGACACACACACACACACACACAGAGAGAGAGAGAGAGAGAGAGAGAGAGAGAGGCAGAGACACAGGCAGAGGGAGAAGCAGGCCCGGGACTCCAGGATCAGGCCCTGAGCCGAAGGCAGGCGCCAAACCGCTGAGCCACCCAGGCGTCCCTTAACTCTTGTCTTCTAACTAGGAAAAGTGGCTAAGATGCTGTTTAGTCCCTCTATTTCACGTTCTCTTAATGCTTTAGGCACTTAATAACGTGAAATTATTTTTTTGGAGAACAGTACCTAAAACAGCAACCAGTTTATTATATCTCGAGATTTTGTGAGTTAGGAATTAAGACAGGCATTAGCTAGGAAGTTCTGTTCAGTATGGCACAGACTGACGTCCTCTGTGGTATTTGGCTGGGAGGTGGGCTGGTTTGGAGGGTCTACAACACAGATGTAATTTTACATTTTGTGTGATTATTTTTGTGTCTGTCTCCCTCACTAGTGCAGAAGCTACCGAGGCACTGGAACTGTGTGTGTTTCTATCACTTTATCACTAGTGGCTAGCAAAGCGCCTGGCCACTTGAGACTTAGTAAATATTTGTTAAATAAATATTTGTTGAATCAATGATGTAATTTTTATAAAGAGTGTCAGGATCCTCAGAAAACAGGCATCGGTGGAAGTCAATGATGATAATTGCTCAGTAAGTGCCAAGACTAAGCTAAGTATTCTACAACCTGGTTAGCTGGCATAATTCACCCCTGTTTTATAGACGAGGAGCTGAGGCTGACCTGACACAGCTTCAAAAGGTGACACACGAGAAGCCCCTTTTATACCACAAATCAGAGAATCTGGGGATAAACTCAGGAACCCTGGAGTCCAAGCAAGTTACTAAAATGAGTTATTTGGGAGAGAATGACCTGATGAAATGGCAAAAGGCTAGTCAGTGTGGTTTCAGATTGGTCCCAAACAACATTCCAGATTCCTGCTTCTAGAGTTATCCAAATAGTAGAAGCAAAACCACCCCAAATGTTGAGGGGAAAATTCACTTGGATGTCTATTGCTACATTCACCTTCCACTGTTCCTCAGAAATCCACATAATTGTTTCTTCTTCTTGGTTTTATTTATTTATTTATTTAAAAAGATTTTATTTATTTATTTATTCATGAGAGGCACAGAGAGAGGCAGAGACAGGCAGAGGGAGGAGCAGGCTCCCTGCAGGGACCCTGATGTAGGACTCGATCCCAGGACCTGGGATCACACCCTGAGCCGAAGGCAGATGCTTGGCCACTGAGCCACTCAGGTGCCCCTGGTTTTATTTATTTTTGATGTTAATGCATAGTTGGATTGTTCTGTCAACATGGTGTGCTGCTTCTTCAGTTTCATGAAACAATGAGCTGGCCTTTGGTCATGAGTGTGGCATCAGAAAGCCAAGATGAGTTAGTAGGAGTGCCCTTGATTGAAGTTGTCCCAAGGATCAGAGCATTATTGGATTATCTGATACCTCGGCTTCCTATAGGCTTTGCTTTGCCTGAAAGGCTCTTCTAGCTCTCCCTACTGTGATGGGGAAATACCCCAGGGTGCCAGGAAATTCCTGCCTGGGCAGGGAGCTGACTTCCTGGTTAGTAACCCAGGGAGTCTAAACCCAGCCCCCTGCAACCAATCAGCAGCAGAGATGCCTCAAACTGACAAGCAAAATGAAGCCCAACAAAAGCAGCTGGAACTTGAACAAACAGATTTGGGTGAGGCTGGGAGGGGAGTCAGGCCTGGCGTCATCCAGGCTCTAGGCCAGGCCGTTGTCTTGGTGACAGCCAGCCCGTTTACCAGCGGGCAGCAGAGCCAGTTTTCTGAGGGGGAAGCCTAGGGAGGGGGGCTGGGGTGCCCAAGGTGGCCTGCACTTCTCTAAGTAATGGTAATCCAGAGAAGGCAGGGCCACTTCCAGAGAGTAGTGCCTTCTCGCGGGACCTGGGTGGGTGACCTGGGGTACCAGGGGGGCAGTGGGCTGGGAGAGGCTGGCCAGCTTGGGAGGGAGGGAAGTGGCCACCGAACTAGCAAAGAGGCCTTTGGAAAGGCTGGAAGGCTTTCCGGGCAGAAAGGATTTGCAGCTGTTTTAGCTTTCTTGGCGAAACATGAATTGAAGTAGATCACAGAGTTCTCTAAAACAAAACAAAAACACAAAACAACACAACAACAACAACACACACACACACACACACACAGGCCACTGGATGGGGGTGTGTGTCTTTGGGAATCTCAGAGGTGAGAATGTCTTGTATCCCTCTTTAGGAGCTCTTTTGCTTTTCCTTTTTTTTCTCCCCTCCTCTCCCCTTCCCTTCCCTCCCCTCCGATCCTCCCCTCCCCTCTCCTGTGTCCCCTGTCATAACTACCTCCCCTGTTCTCCCCCCCCTTTTCTTTTTTGCTGATGTCCACAAGTCAAGTAATTACTGGAGGGCAAGAGGAACGAAGAGCATTCAGCGTAAAACAAATGTTAGCAAACACCTGCTTTGCAGGGCAGGGGCTGTGAGGTGTTCGCGTCCATGAGGGTAGGTTACTTTAGGGTAAAGAGTAGACACCTTCCTGCCCTCCGAGACATTGCAGATGTGGCGGCTGCTGTGTCACACTTGTGTCATTAGGTGGCAGAAAGAGAGGCTTGTCTACGCTGAGTGTTCTGGCCCATGAACATCTGGATAATTAATAGTCTGACACTTGACTAAAAAAAAAAAAAGGCATTCTTTCTGGCTAATGTGCAATATTAGCAAAACAAATGCAGTGGAGGAAAGAATCCTGGTATGTCCTCCTAGAAATCTTGCTGCTAAAGTGTCTGCCACGCCAAAGGACAAGCACTGTGTGAGTCCTCTTAAGGGAGGGACCTAGAGCAGGACCTTTGCAGAGACAAGATGTAGAAAGGTGGTTCGCAGGGGTCACGGAAGGGAAGGTGGGGGTTAGTGTTTCATGGGTCAGAGTTTCAGTTTGGGAAGGTGAAAGGGGTTGTGGAGATGGACGGTGGTGAGGGCTGCTCAGCACTGTGAATGTGCTTAATGCCACTGAACTGTACACTTGACAATGATCAAAATGGTCAATTCTGTGTTACTAGATTTTATCACAATTTAAAATGTCAATTAGAGGGGCACCTGGGTGGCTCAGTGGTTGAGTGTGTCTGCCTTTGGCTTGGGTTGTGATCTCCCGGGTCCTGGGATCGAGTCCTGGATCAGGCTCCCTCCAGGGAGCCTGCTTCTCCCTCTTCTATGTCTCTGCCTCTCTCTCTCTCTGTCTCTCATGAATAAATAAATAAAACCTTTAAAAATAAATAAATAAATAAAATCTTAAAAAAAATGTCAAGTAGAGACTGCCTTCTCATTGTACCAGGAGACAGGGGCATTTGTTTGAAGGCCGATGCCTGGAGCTTGCTGGTTTACCTCCTGTGCCTTGGCTGTGCCATCACAGAGAGGACTTTCGTCTCCCTTCAGCCAGTAATGAGGAATGGACTTGAAAGCACCAAGTGAGCAGAAAGGCACCACAAGGACGTGAAATATGGCTAAGATATTATTTCAAAGCTCCTTGTTAAGGTACCCAAATGCCCGGGGGGAAAGCTGAAGGGGAAAGGGAAGCTTTGGAGGAAACGAAGGAAAGCATGATATTTGGCAATCACAGGGGCTGGAAAAAGCCCAAACACCATGGGAGAGGGAGAAGAGAACTTGAGACTCCTTCTTAGGGACCAGAAGGTAGGACCGACTTGGGCTATCACAGCGATTTAAAACACTTCTCCCTTTTGCCTGGCCTAAATTGAGAAACAAGTTAAGCCCACCCATAAGGAGGAAATGAAACGAAATGAAACAATGTCAAAACATCACCTCTCAAATTTCATGAAGGGAAATGGTACAGTTACAAAACGATGCTGGGTCAAAGTTTATGGATCTGGAACCCAAATGTGCTGGTGGAACTCAAGTCACCATCGGTTTCATTAACGGTTAACAGTTTAGTCGGAGTGACTTTTTTTCATCCTGAAAGAAATACTCAAATTCATCACCACTACCATTTACCCACCACACGTTATGTTAGCATATATTAGGATGTGTTCAGCACTCATCTAAATGTGGTTCATACCTTATCTTTTCATTTCTTATAACAACCATGCAAGGTACATCTTTGAGGATAACAACATGAGAATCCTGTTTAGTGTTTGTTCTTTCTGGTTCTTTGTTTCCTCATCTATAAAATGAGGAAACTAGCTAGCTAACAGCTAGAGTAGTTAAGCAGCTTGCCCCTAGTCACACAGTTGGTAAGTAGTAATGTCAGGATTTGAACTCATGTCTGACTCCAGAACTCTCCACCAGAACACCACACTACACTGGAGAAGACACGATTGCTGAGAAGCTTCTTCTTTTCTTTACTTTTCTTTTCTTTTCTTTTCTTTTCTTTTCTTTTCTTTTCTTTTCTTTCTTTTCTTTCTTCTCTTCTCTTCTCTTCTTTTTTCTTTTCTTCTTTTCTTTTCTTTTTTTCTTTTCTTTTTTTTCCTTTTCTTTCTTTCTTTTTAAAAGATTTTATTTATTTATTCATGAGAGACAGAGACACGCAGAGAGAGAGAGAGAGAGAGAGGCAGAGACACAGGCAGAGGGAGAAGCAGGCTCCCTGCAGGGAGCCTGATGTGGGACTCAATCCCAGGACCCCGGGATCATAACCTGAGCTGAAGGCAGATGCTCAATCACGGAGCCACCCAGGTGCCCCTCTGAGAAGCTTCTGAAACAAACTGGTAATGAATATTTTGCTCTGGGAGCAATTTGAATGAGCAATTGGTAAATTGCTTTATCGTAACATTGCATGATGTCACATTGGCGTACAATGGGGAAGAGCAATGAGTACCATGAGTGTGTCTTCACAGCGATCTGGCTCTAAAGTTGCATGAAACTACCAAGTACAGAGTATAGAAAAATGCTTGGCTGTGTTATGTGTGTACATGTGTATGTGTTGTGGTGTCTTCTATGTGTTATTCTGTGTTGTATGTTGTATGTGTTACGTGTGTTACGCATGTATCACATGTATATGAGTGAGTTGTGTAAGTGAAGAAGACTTGCCTGATGCCTGATTTCTTCAACACTGTGACCAGATGTTCCAGCAGCCAACACTTACTTGGTGCTTGCTATGAGCCAGGCACTCCTCTCAGTGCTTCACAGGTAATCACTCGTTCATCTTTGCAACAGTCCTGAGCAGTAGTTACTAATAGTATCCTCATTTGATGAATAAGGAAGTGGAGACACAGAAGCATCAATTACCTTACTCTAAACCACCCAATAGTAAAAAGTGGAGCTGGGATTGGAACCCAGAGAGATTGGCTTCAAACTGTGTTTTTTTTTTTTTTTTTTTTTTTTTTTTTATCTTAACTGGTGCTTCCAAATCACCATGCAGAAGAGGACAGAATTATCCTCATTCTGTGGCGAAGAGCCTGTGGACCATGTGAACACAGGTTGACTGAGACAATCAGCACTCTCCGGTTAGACATTAGCCGAGGTGAGACAGTCATTGCTGGCCTCGCAGCGCATGTGTGATTGCTATCAATTTAATGATTATTAAGAATTGAGAAGGATTGTTGTCAAAAATCACATTTGTGAAATCTGTACAGACAAAATGGTTTCATTGATTTGTTTCCTCTTAAACTCTACCTAGAGATGACAAGTATCTATGGATCAGATGTTCTCTGGTTCAAGAGGATGGACTGTGATTTATTTGAGATAGGATGGCATTTCTTCTCTTGTCTTTCTTCACTTGCCTTTCTGGGGCCTGTCACTTGGAAGTTGAGGAAAACAGAAAAAGGTCTTTGGTAATGCCATTCAAAGTGGAGGAGGAGACAGAGCCTGTTATATAACAGCATAAAGGCAGTGGTTATCCATCCATCCATCCTTCGATCCATCGATCCATCGATCCACCCAACAAATGTCTACTGAGCACCTGTTTTGTGTCAGGTACTGTTTTAGGTGACAAACACTCAGAGATGAATGAGATAAAGTAGTTGCTTTTGTGGAGCATCTATTCTTGTGGAGAAAAAAGACACCAAACAACGGAATAAATATAAACACAGGAGAAGTCTAGACAGAAATAAGGGCTATGAAGAAAATAAAGCAGGGGAAGGGGAGAAGAGAGTATGGCACGTTTTACATAGTGTGGCCACAGGGGATTATCTGAGGCTCTGCAATGTGGTTAATGTAGCTATGTAAAGAATTATCTTAAACATCCCAAGCCTAGACCCCTCTCTCAGTGGATTGCTTTCTTCTTGTTCCCCTCCTCCCACAGGATCTGAGGGTAACCCATGTTCTAAGCCCTCAGTGGCAGAATGGAGGTAGACGAGGGACATTTAGGCAGGGAATGAGGAGAAGGAAAAGCTAGACCCTAGCGAGGGGAGCAAAGCATTCGAGGGCTTGGGGCCCGGGGTTGAAGCGTCAGTGGTTGTTCATTGATTGCCTACTCAATATCCGTTCCTCTTCTCTGTAATTCCTACTAGCACTCATATCTGCCTCCTAGGTTTGGGCGGGATATCAAGGGGGTTCCTGACTGTCCTAGTGATCAGCATAATCTCAATCCTTTTGCCTCCGTGATCAGTTCAGACTGGGAAGTGTGACACTTGAGTCTTCTGATGGGTAAAGAAGTGAAGTTCTCTCCCCTCCTGGTGTAAGTACAGATACAGGTAGCCCCGAGACCATCTTATGACCTTCATGGAAGCCACCTTGAGGACAAAGCCAACACATGGAAGAAGGCAGCGAGCAGAGAAGTAGAGCCAGGCTTCCAGTTGCTCTTGAAATGCATAGCATTGGATTTTTCCCCTTGTGAACCGATTCATGCATTCACAACATTTTGAGTGCTTATGATGTGCTCAACACTGTTCTACGTGTTGTTTGGGAAAAATCCCTGTCCAGTTTTTGTTGGTTTTTCTTTTACTAGCATGGGAGGGGGGGTGGGCAGATGATCATCAGAGTCAGTCTGCCTAGGTTTAAATTGTGGCTCCACGTCTCTGTGGCTGTGTGACATCAGACAAATTATTAAATCTCTCTGTGCATCAGTTTCCACATACAAAAAGGAGATAATTCTAGTGCCTACCTCATAGGATGGTTGACTATACTCTCACTTAATTTAAGTGGGGATTAAGTGAGAGAATGTGAAGGGTGTAGGACAAGACTGGACATGTAGTATGTGCTTGCTGTGGGGGCTCTGATGTGTCACCCAATCCACACTTTGGGAATAGAAGACTTATTTCCCCCAACCCCTGGGAGTCTTTTAGAAGTATTGTCCCAGGGGAAATGACCTTGTTACCCTAAGGCCAGGGCCTCTTTCTGGGAGCAGTCTACATCCAATGACTGATCTATGAGGAAGTATAAACGGCTAGACCCCTTGCCTCAACTTGGGACAACTCTGGAAGGTCACACAGGTCCTGGGACCTCTCCCTGGGGTGAATGGAAGCCTTTGTTGGGCTTCCTTCTCGGCTCAGCTTCTCCCTCTGCCCAGTTCTGCTTCTTTTTCTTCCCTTTCTGTGGACATGGATCCAAGCAGCACATCGTGCATGCTACTCTTTGAGTTTCTTCTCAGGAACCCAATGTCTGACTCAATAAATGTTAGCTGTTATCCTCACCCCCATCCTCATCTAAAAGCATCCTAAGTTATAGAGAAAATAAGAGAAAGTGTATAAAGGGGAAAGGCCTTCCTACCAACTAGGAAAGGGTGACCACATGGTGCGATGCAGAATGGCAAGAACAAAAACCCCATACCTTTTGGGGTATGAGCTGAGGGGTTGTGCCTGGAGCAGGGAGTCCTTCCCAATCCTCATCTCCAGTTCTGTGTGGATTGGAATTGGTGGCTTGAACCTCAACTAGAGCTCTGTGTATGAGCTAGACTGGCCAACAGTAAGATTTTTATTTCTTAATGGATTGTACCACCCTCTCCCTTCCAATATTAAGGGTGTAGTACAGGGTTACACTTTTACCTTGTTATTCAATTTCCTGCCATGGCTATTCTGGGAATTTGGCAAGCGCTTTTCACCTATAAAAGCTCAGCTTTTAGTGCTGTGATGGGTGGACCGGTTGGAAAGGGACAGAGGCTCCTGGTTTTATAGTCACACGGGGGCAGGAGTTTGCTTTCTTGAATCTGGAGAGCTATCAGGACACTGGTATTCACAGGCTGAATCTGGCAAATGAAAACCAGGATTTAGCACAAACCCCGTTCATAGCTTTGCTGGAGGGGGAAGCTTCTTTCTGTCCTCTGGATTTTTAAAGCCAAGTGATGGTGACACAGGAAAGCAAACTGGTTGTGTTCTCTCGAAAGTGCTAATGGATACAACTGAACCCCACAACATCTTTCAAGGGCTCACCATGGGCAAACACTGTGTGTGTGCATGTGTGTCCGTGTACGTGTATGTGAGACAGAGAGAGAAGACAGGTCCCTACCATCTGTAGGGGAGATAAGCCATGTTGCTAAACAACATGTTACCCGGCACAATGGATTTAGAACTAAACAGATCAGTGCTCAAAACCCGAGTCGAACCCGAGTCGAGTTCTAGCTCTGTTATTGAAGGATGCGGTTTTATATTTGGGGCGACATAAAGCTCTGGTGACCAGTGGGTAGGAGATGTTAACCCTGGAGAAAGGAACTGTCTTGTTTGCCATGTTATTTATGAATATTCAATTTTGCTATAGAAAATGAGAGAAATTAAATATAGAAGCAAGTAGCTTATGAGATTTTTTTTTTTAGACAGAGTTAAAATAAATAGAACATATATGGGCTGGATATAGATCAAATCAGAATGTTACTTATAGACAAGGGATGAGAAGACCAAGTAAACCTTAAATATTTATAAGGCGCGGATCACGTCTTCTCCAGATTGAAGCAATGTGACTCCTCTGTTGGCCGCTCAGTGGTGACGCTCCAAGAAACCTAGCTAAAACCCACAGCTGCTCAGCAGCTTACTTGGTGTGCTGTAGTGTGAACAGGTGTACTTGGCCCTGAGTCGTCCCAATAGGAGCTCTTTTGTGTGTTTATTTCAGGTGCCACCTTCAACTGTTCCCGGGGCTTGCCCTCAACACTGACCTCCGTAGCCACACCAGCAGGAGAGAAGGCTGCTGTGGCAGAGAGAGAACAACATCTGTGGACGTTGTGTGACCCAGGACTGAGGTAGGGTGGGCCTTTTACCTGCTTGCCCTCATCCTAAGTGTGTTCACCCGTCCCATCTCTTTGCCTTGCTTCTTTTCAGTGCATGCTTTAAGTTGATGAAATGAATGGTGTGATTCAAGCATCTTAATTTGGCCCATGAGCCTTTGTGTTCTGTGACCTCTGGTATAGGCGGCCTGGAAGGAGAGTTAGAAGCTATCATTGCCTTCAGGTAACTTCCCAAATGGCACAGGAGTCGTAGCTCGGGTTTTCTAGAAGCATTAGCTCAGGCTTCCTGGAAGCAAAGCCCAAGACATCAATTCTTGTGCAAGTGATTTATGAGGGGGCTCCGTCTGGAGAAAAAGTCTGTGAGGAAGTGAGAAAGACAGGGTGGGAGAAGGGAAGAGGTCATACAAAGACGAGGTCCAATTGAAGTATAACCTCAGTCTGGCCCCAGGGAGAGCTCTGAAGCATGGATGGCACTGCAGGTTTGAGCTTCCTTGAGGCAAGAAGGCCAGGCTTTTGTACCTTGTGTCAGGGAATGGATGCACCAGCCGAGGGAAGGAGGTTTGTTGGGGGGGGGGGGCACACCACTGGCATCTGCTACATGTTGTTGATCTAAACTCCCTCCAAGGTGGCTTCTGGTGGCAAGGGAGTGAAGAAAGAGCTTAGTAGGTTGGGAACGTTGTGGGAGAAAGGACTGGAGATGGATGGTACAATATGACTTGGAAGGGTCTGAAGCCAGAGGCAGGAGTCATGGGTAGGAAGCCATAGGGAGCCATGGTGTGTTCTTGAGCATATGTACGATTTGGAGCAATGCTTAGGAAGAGAGCCATGTGACATTGGTATGTGTTGCAAGGAAGCTGCTGGCAAAGAGGGCAGCTGGGCCTGGTCTGGACACTACTACAGGTAGCTTAAAAGTATCTCTCTCCTCTGTAGCCTTTGGGAAGCTCTATATGCTCAGAAGCCTACTTTACCAGGGTCTAGTTTTGCAGCCCACTTCCTGGTCTTAATCTCCCATGATTCCCTTGTCCCGAAGGAAAAGGGACAGATACCACATGCCCAGGAGGTGGGCCTCCCTAGACCAGTGTAGGGTGGGCGGGGTGGGGAGAGGTGCATTGCTGGAGGTTCTCCCTTGGAGAAGAACACCTCATAAAAAGCTCAGCAGAGATCTAGGCGGGCTACAGAGGGCTGATGAATGCTGGAGTCGTACAAACCGATCTGGCTCCAAGTAAGGTTACCTGATCTCCAAGTAATACAGAGCTTTTAAACCTCTGGCTTTTGTCCGAGGCACTGTAGCCACCTGATCGGCAGCAGGCTGGAGATTCTTGGCTTCAGACCCAGCCAGCCTCCAAGCAATGATCCCTCCTCAGGGCAGAGGTTTTGATTGTCTATCAAAACTTTAAGGGCAGTGGTCCCTCAACTCTAACATGCAAGAGCACTACCTGGAGTGCTTTCTGAAAGCACAGACTTCTGGGCCTCACCTGCAGAGATTCAGACTTGGTAGGTCTCGTGTGGGGGTGCAGTTGAAGTAGGCACCCCCGTGACCGGGAACAGGCTGTTGCAAGGGTCATCAGTGGAGAGGGTGGGAGATCCACAGATTTACTCAGGAAACCACGCAGCCCTGTGAAGTAGGTGATATTATTTTCAGTCTTCTCAATTTATAGATGGATAAACTTAGGCTCAAAGGATTTAGCTAAGCTTCCCAAACTCTCAAAACTAGTAAATGACAAAGCTCAGATTCTAATCCACTTATGTAGAGACTGTGCTGCTGTCTGAGATCTGGAGAAAGAATCATAGGGGGTCTAGCCACATCCACATCAAGGCTCATCTCCCAACACCCCCCAATATGAGCCTTCCGGAGCCAGGCCAATGGTATCAGTGAGGAACAGGCGAAGTTGTGCCGCAGTAACAAAGGAGCCATGGGGTTCCTTTCTTGCCCACACTACGTGGCCATTCAGACAAGCAGGGGGCTCCATTCATTATAGTCACTCAGGCATCCAGGCTCATAGAAGCTCTACGTTGGCATGTGTTTCCACGAAGATCGAAGATCGTAGAGGTAGAGAAAGAAGACACTGGCTCCTGAACCATGAACTTCTGTGGAAGTGAATTGGTGTCACTTCTACTCAAATTTCAGCAGCCACGGAAGTCCCACAGCCCTATCTGAATTCATCGGGGTGTGGAAATGTCGACAAGAACATGGTCCACCACACCAGCATCCACTCATAAGAGCTGAATGTGCTTTTTATTTTATTTTGATTTATTATTATTATTATTATTTTTAAAGATTTTATTTATTTATTCCTGAGAAACACAGAGAGGGAAGAGAGAGAGGCAGAGACACAGGCAGAGGGAGAAGCAGGCTCCATGCAGGGAGCCCGACGTGGGCCTCGATCCCGGGTCTCCAGAATCATGCCCCGGGCCGAAGGCAGGCGCCAAACCGCTGAGCCACCCAGGGATCCCCGATTTATTATTTTTTTAAAAAAAGATTTTTTATTTATTTATTCATGAGACACACACACACACACACACACAGAGAGAGAGAGAGAGAGAGAGAGAGAGAAGCAGAGACACAGGCAGAGGGAGAAGCAGGCTCCATGCAGGGAGCCCGACGTGGGACTCGATCCTGGGTCTCCAGGATCACGCCCTGGGCTGAAGGCAGACGCTCAACCGCTGAGCCACCCAGGCATCCCATGAATCAGCTTTCTTTTCTCATGTCTTTGCACATGCTGTTCCATCTGTCCTGTCCCTGCTTCTCATCAACTCAGTGTCTAATTCTAGACTCCCCTGCCATCAGCTCTGGGCAGCCTTTCCTGAACTGTCCCGGCCCAGCCACCAACCCCCACCCCCCGCCCCCGCCCCACAGCCCTGAGCTGATCTCTGTTAGGACGCATGTCATTGCAACTGTCAGTCTGTCTGTCCCCCACCTACTGGACCGTGGGCTCCTGGGAGACGAGAACATGTAGTAGAGACAAGCCCCACAGCCTCCAGCCCCTGGGAGGCAGGAGGTGTGCAGATGCTCGGGGGCAGAATAGGGACGGAGGAAGAGCCGGATTCTGGAGGTTTCGGGAACCGCCTCCTCCTTTTCCCACAGGAATAGGGTAGCAGAAAATGGGGAAGAGGAAGGTAAGAATTCTGTGACTTCAGGATGAGCCATCTCATGTAGGAGAAGGAAACCCCCTGCAGCAGGGGGCTTTTTCCAAAGCTTCATTGCCCCATCATGGAAAGACTCACCTCAAGCCTGGGTTAGTCACTGCCCGGAGCTGGCTGTGTCACCACAGGGGTGAATTTCAAGAGACCCAGAAGAGGACATTCTGCATCTGGGGAAAAATCCTTGTTGTCCCTGCTCTGGGGCCCCTGGGGCCCATCAGAGGTCATTGTTAGCCAAGCGGCAGGTGTTCATGGGCTCTCGAGTGGAGTTTGCCTGGGTCCTGTCCCACCACAGCCTCTAGCATTGGGGGAAGGCCATTTGGGTTCTCAGGGACAGGGGATCAAGTCCTGTTCAGCAAGGCAGTAACCTGACTCTGATGTGGGGATATGCAAGGTCTAGGTTGCTTGTGGGGTGCCCATACCTGGAGTGGTCACAAGAGCGAGGCAAAGGAGCCCAGAACTGTAGGTAGAAATGAAGTTTCTGCAGTCCTGGGCTGCTCCAGGCAGGATCCATTACTGCTAACCCGACCTCTGGGGGCTCAGTCTTCTCCTCACTTCCCGCCTCACGTCTCTGGGGGATGAACCTGTTTTCAGTTCTTGGGATACCCCCATGCTCTCTCACGTCAGGGCCTAGGTGTGCATTAACCCCGACACACATCTCCGCATCCTCAATCCATTTCTCATAAGAAACTAAACTCTTCAGTGTCTTGCCTCTTTGTGGTGTGGCTTTTCCTGAGGTCTGAGGGAGGGGACCATTCAGGATAGGAGCCCTTGGGCAGTGCCCAGCACTCAACTCCACTCCCTCTTCCTTGCCCCCACCCTCCACCTGGATGCCCACAGCTCCCAGCCCCTCCCTCCATCCTTGAAAGCCTCAGGGTTGCACCCCCTGGACTTGGAGGTATCTTGATTCAAGACCTTTTCCTGAAGACAAAATTACTCTTCCCCAATAATACTGTTCCCGTTCAGCTGCTGAGATAACACATACCCGCCTCCTTGTATCGATTTCCTTTGCCTGGTCCTGGGGTCCCACTAGACCTTGCTAGGCCCCACCCCGTTGGCCTCAGCCCACCAGGGTGCCTCGAAAGAACCTATTGTTCAATTTGCAGGAATTTTGCGGGCTGGTTGTTAAACTTGGTCATTACTCAAAATTCAAGTATTGTAATAAATACTAAAAAGTTGCCATTTCCTAATCACTTTTAGTACTATTACCCATGCCCTTGAAATTCCATCTTTGTATCCATAGGCTGGAAAATACTATATATGTTTTGTAGGCTGCTGTGCACCTCTTCCCAAATCTTCCTTCAGTGGATTACACTGTCTTAGTCTGTTCTGGCTTCTATATCAAAATACCATAGACGGGGTAGTTTATAGACAACAGAAATGTATTTCTCACAGTTGCAGAGGCTGGAAATCCAAGATCAAGGTACCAAGCTGGTTGTCTTCTGGTGAGGGCCCTCTTCCTGGTTGATAGCCAGTGCTTTCTTTCTTGTATGTCTTCACATGGTAGAGGGGGTGAGGGATCCCTCTGGAGTCTCTTGTGAGGGCACTAATCCCATTCTTGAGGGCTCCACTTTCATGACCTAACCACCTCCCAAAGGTCCCACGTCCTAATACCATCACTTTGGGGGTTAGGATTTCAACATATGAATACTCAGACCATAGTCCACTGATAGCTTGAAATCAGCCTTTGTATGTATATCTACACCGTGAAAGCCAGCAAAGACTATTAACTGGGGATTAATTTACTGTTGTGTTGATTGTCTAAACTTAAGGAAGTGATGGAGAAAACACAGATTTAAACTCAAAAGTGTGTTTGTAGCCATGGCATTGTGACTAGCACACACACAAAAAAAATCAAGAAACTACTCATTTGGCATTTAAAAACTACTATCCAGTTCTGCAAAAATGTTCACGTCACTGACAAATAGGTGAAGTTCCACTATACGTTTTTATCTCACTTTTGTCTTTCTTATTAACATAAAGAAGAATATCAGCAAATATTCTGTTGCAATCACACTTGCTCATCAAATCCAACTGATAGATTGGCTCCAGATTCACGTGTTAGCAAAGGTCAACAAAAGTATTCTGTGAAAAATCAATTGGTTGTATGGAATTTACAATATAGAGTACTGTATATTTGTTATTATTTGTTTGTAAATTATGTGCTATATGTCTTTCATGGCAGTAAAACTCATAAACACACACATAGTTTTCTGGAGAGCCAGTTGCTAAATATTTGCCAGTACACTACAACCCAGAGTCTCCCATCCTGCCCCCATTGTAGAACTTACCTGCTGTGCCTACAGGGAGTATTTGCTTGTCGGTATCCCCTCAGGACTGTGGGCTCTGGGGTGGGGAGGGTGGTCTTGTTAATGTGTGGATACTCACATACTAATCAGGACTCAATGCTCAGGCATCACTCAATCCATACCCATTTCATGAATACAGTAAAGGCAAAAATACTTCTGGCTCCTAATGGAAAGACAATGATTCTTGTCCTCTGTGTTGGCCCATGAAGTGGAGGTGGGCATTTAATCACGGTGTCTTGCATGACAGGTCCTACAGCTGGTGGCCATACAGGCTGTCCCTTCTCTCTGCTTCTCTGTCCAGATCCAGAGAGTGGCCCAGGGTTGAGTGGGCTCTCTGAAGTATCCTGCCTGCAGCCAGATGATTCTGAGACCAATGTGGGGCCGGTGAGGAGAATTCAGGATAGCAAGTACATATATGTGGACACGAATGGGCAGTGGTCCCAGGGCCAAGCTGCAAGCCCCTTCAGGGCTGAGGGCAGATATCATTACTGTCTCATCTCTCAAACCTGTCCTGACAAGGGCCAACATGGTCCTACAAAATGGAGCCTACTCCTCCCTCTGCTTGCCTCTGCTTACCTCTTCTGGCCTCGTCTCCCTCTCTCCTTTCCGCTGCGGGCATATTGACTCATGGCTCTTCCTGCATCATGTGTCCTCCTGCCTACTATTCCTGAACTGCTCTTCCCCAGAAATCCACATGGCTAGTCAATGAAGTCCGGGTTCTGTCCAAATCTCACCTTATCAGAGAAGTCTTTGTGATCAGCATGGGCTTTGGTCAATGTGTCCTGTTTCTGTTGTCCCGCTTAACTTTTTCTCACTGGCCTCTCCCCACTGAGGGAATATGCACTGGGTTATTTTCCACTGTCTCTCTCTCAACTGTAAACTCTATGGAACAGTATTTTTTTCTGTTCTGTCGCTGGCTTTATCCCCATGGTCTAGCATGGTATCAGTAAATGTACAGTCATCACTGAAGTGATGTCTGCTGACTGACTCAGCCCACAAAAATAAAGGGTCTGTGGTTAGAGAAAACTAGATACCATTCTGGCCCTTGGCTGTCCTGTCCGATATGGACTTAGCCCGTGTTCTTCTCTGACCTATAATCTGAAGACCTGTATATCTTTTCTTATTTCTCTGGGGTTACCTCCCCAGCCCAATGGGAAGTGTCCCCTCTTTTCTAGGGAGGCCTGAAATCCATGACACTACCAGGCAGCATTTGCAAGAGGCACTTCTGGATAGGCTGGGTGGCCCAACCCTGACCCAGGTGACCCCTGAGGCCTAGGGCTCAGGCTGGTTGGCTACACTCAGCCTGGGGGGGGGGGTGTTCTGGTCGACCTGCCTGCCTTCATTTGATTTTACCATTAAGGTGAATCCAACATTCAGAAGTGGAGCCGTTTCACAAGACAGTCAGTAGACCCGGCCACGGTGGGCCTGCATTCAGGCATGGCACAGCCCCCGGAGCTGAAAAGCTGGCCCTGGTTCAGCTCAGCTCTCCAATTTGCCACGGTCCTCACCACTCATGCATAATTTGTTTTGGTGCCATCTGAAATAAAGTCCACACATGGTAGCTGCTTTCCTCACACGAACCATGGGATTTGAGCAAGACTCTTAACTTCCCGAGACCCCTTCATCTGCAAGTCAGAGTTCCCAATGACCCTCTGAGCCTGTGGTGAGGCTTGGGTGGGAAATTCCTTAGTAAGCAGAAGCACTCTGCCCCTCCCCCAAGTGCTGCTTTGCCACTTCCTCTTCTTTTAGGTCCCCTTCCCAGATGCCACCCCTTCTGTCCTTGGACGCTGCTGTTTAGCCAGCCCAGGTGGGTCCTTGCTTAGCAGCTCAATCTGCCTTCCCAGGTGGGGAGAGCTGCAGGCTGCCACTTACTGCTACACCTACATCAGTGTGAGGTCTCCATTCAGGAAGGATGCATATGTCGCACTGATAGCGTGATGGGATACAGGAGGGTTCGGAGTCCTAGCAGTGCTTGGCCTCAGAACAATGAAAAATGAGATTTGAGCCACCAGATGGGTGGTTACCACTGAAAAGTCTTCCCTCTTCAGTCCTAAGATCCTTATTCTAGAACCAGGTGTCACAGCAACTGCCTGTGAAGTCAGCTGGGTTTGCTCAGCTTTACTAGAAAAAGCTACTTCTTCCCTCCTGGGGCTATTAAGCTCGTGCACCTTTTTAAAAGGTTTTAAACTTATATTGCTTCTTTGAAATAAAGCATTCCTCTCATTCCAAAATGAAATGCATTGCAAATGGATTTCACAAGATTTTATTTTGATTACAAAAGTAATCTGTCCATGGTTTTTAAATTTTTTTTTTTATTTATTTATGATAGTCACACAGAGAGAGAGGCAGAGACACAGGCAGAGGGAGAAGCAGGCTCCATGCACCAGGAGCCCGACGTGGGATTCGATCCCGGGTCTCCAGGATCGCGCCCTGGGCCAAAGGCAGGCGCCAAACCGCTGCGCCACCCAGGGATCCCTGTCCATGGTTTTTATAGAAAAATTGGGGAAATATATAAAGATGCAGAAGGAAATGAAAGCCTCCTATAATCACTGTTAATATTTTGGTTTATGTCACTCTAGACTTTTCTGTATACTCCAATCATTCATATATATGTATTACACACACACATATACATGTATTTACCACATCTGATGTTAGAGTTTTATTATATATGCCATTTTATAATACACAGCATAAGATTTGGAAAACAGTGGACAATAAATAAATATTGTCACTGCTAGCAAGTATCATTTATTGAATGTCTGTGATATGATATGCCAAGCATGATGTTAGGTGTTTTATATACACTAACTTAGTCCTCAGAATGGTCCTATGGCACAGGAACTGTCTTCCTCATGTTTTATAGACAAGAAGCTTGAGGCCCAGAGAGATTACGTTACTTGTCAAAAGTTACAAAGGTTGTCAATGAGATAGACAACTACGTGTTTCTCTCTTTTTGTATGAACAAAGTACACATTTACAGGTTTAAAAGTTTTTCAGAAGTCGATTTAAGAAGCGCCTTACTGCCACTCAGATGGGAGTTTTCACTGAGAATGATGTAAAAACAGATTTTGGTCTTGGAGACAGGAAATCTGGCTCTGCCACTGACTACTTGTATGATCTGGAGCAAGTAACTTAACCTCCCTGACCCACAGAATGGGATTTGTGTGGAAAGAAGGGTTAGCCCTGTGCCCAGGATATAGGGGTCTTTGAAATGATTAACAAAAGTTGATGGCGATTGGAAAATGTGAAGAAACTGCAAAAGCATATAACACAAAGCTTGCTTTGAAAAAGTTCACTCATTCTACTTCATGGAAATATTAGCCAACGTGGAGCTGGTGGGTGTGACCTTGGTCAAGTGTAAGTCCCGGTGAGACTGTGCTTACTTCCTAGGGAGGAATGCTGGGCTGCAAAAAGACTGCTTATCAATGTGTCATTGAAAAACAGGTAATCTATGGTATCTAAATATGCCCAGCTCCTAAAATAGCACATTTGTGTCCCTAAAATCTTTGCGGCTCAAGCAAATATCAGTGGCAAGGGGAAAATGAAAATGCACAGTTATCTGAATCTGAATGAGCCTGAATGCCGTGGGAATTAGGGGTCTCCCAATTTTACCCTTTTTCCATGGTATGTTAACTTCTCTGAGCTCCAGGTTTGCCAAGGGTCAACTGGGAGTTGTAATACCTTCTCTCCAGAATAGCGTGGTGATGAAAAACAGTCTGTGTAAAGGTGTTAGCTCAGAGTCTTGGTCATAACAATACCCTTTATGAGGCCATATATATGAGGGGGTCTGGACAGGCTCTGAGGTTAGACATGAGTTAGAATCCTGCATCTGCCATTCACCAGCTCTGTCACCCTGGGCTTTTTATTGAGCCTCTCTGAGTCGATCTCATGAGGTTTGTAAAGACTAAGCACTAATGTATGTGCTACTCGGTGCAAAGCAGGCATCCAACATCAAATATTACAGTGAGGTCCTCCTTGCTTTCCCCTGGTCACACGACTCTTGCCTTTTTGATCCTTTTAAAGCCTGAACCGCATAATGTAGCACTTGATTATATGCTGCCTTGTACTGTCCTCTAGTTTTTTTCTCACGTGCTTCACTCTGGTTTTTTTCATGGGCCTCCGACCCTTGAGGGCACCATCTGGGACATAGATTTCTTTAGTATTCCTTCTGGGGACTCATGTATGTGCATGCCCAATAAATCTTTGCTGCCTTGCATCGCATCTGATTGATGGCTCTTTCCCTGCTGATTTCTCAAGGTTTCACCCAGATTGAACTGAAACCCTTGGGAAAAATTGCAGCAGCCTGTCCCGGTCCCCAGAGACCTGAGCTCTTGGCTCTGCTGAGAATGACAAATGGAGGAGCTGAAGGACCCAAGTGCCACTGCAAGCATCTGACAGCTAAAGAGAGGGGGCCCTTCAGCACCCCCTCCGTGCCCCTCCCAACCACCTGACTCAACAGCAGTGCCTGTGGCTTTGTGGGACAGCTGTGGCCTTACATGGCACCAGAGCTTAAGCTGCTTCCCTTATTTACATAGCTTCTGTTTTAAAGCCTGGAACATGTCCTTCTGCATTCCCAGTATGTAACGGGGAGGAAGAGTTAGACATGAAGGAAGACGGGGAGGGGCTGAGGAAGGACCTGGTTGTAGATTCTCAACATTTGTGCTGAGTATAAGTCACTGAAAAGGGGAGCTTGCCACCCTCCCGGTTGCTCAGTTATCCCAATAGTTTATTATTAAAAGAGGGACTAAAGACTCATTAAAGTAATACAATTGACCTTTGATATAGGGCAGCCCTGAGGAAGGGGGCTGTGTTAATTTGTCTATCAATAGTTTTCTGTGAGTATAGTTTCATAACTCATGGCTGTTTATGAGTATCGGGCTGGTTTTTAGATCTCAATTTTTTTTTTTTGCTTGTTTGATTTTAGGGGTTGCAAAGTCACACATTAGTTCATTTAACAAATATTTATTGAACTATGGACTAGGTCCCATGAATACAAAGTTTCCTGCTGGGTGAATATTGGCTCAATATCCTACATGCAGGCCCCATGTCGGGTGCTGGGGAGAGAGCTATGTCCAACAAAGACATGGGTCCTAGCTTTGCTGACCTGCAGGGGAACGTGAGGCAAATGAATGACTAGTTATAACATGAAGTGCAAAGTGCCATGTTACAGGATAGGATAGAAGTTCTTAGCAAGAGTCCCATACTGAGACTTGGGGGTCCAGGAGAAAAGGACAATCAAGCTAAGGCTGATAGGAAAATAGAAGTTGGCCAGGTGTGCAGGTGAGTGGTAGAGAGCCAGTATGGAAAATCCTTATAGGTGGAGCGGAGAGTATATGAAAAGAACTGGAGGGGATACGGTAGGTGATACCACAGGACAAGAAAACCTCACAAACTCCAGGTCGCCTAACACAAGGAAAGCCTGTTTCTCATTCAAGCAAAGTTGGATTCGCGTTCAGAGCAACTGGCCTCTTAGGGACTTAGTGATCTAGGATACTTTCAGCTTGAGACCTCATCAACTCAACATATGGTCAGGAAGACAAAGAGAGAGCAGGGAGGTGCACTGGAGGTGAGCTGCTTTAGCCTGGGAGTAAGCACATTACTTCTGCTGCTCTCAACCCATTGGCCAGAACTAGTCACATGGCTGCATGCAATTGCTGCCAGGTTAGAAATGTAGGAAGAGTAATCCTTTGGGAAACTACCCGTTGTTCTGAGGGGCGGGGCCTTATTGCATGTGTGTATTGGGGGCTGGTAGGCAGGGGTGGGGAGGGAAATTGCAGGGAGATAAGCTGAGACCAGTCACCAAGGGCCTTGCAAGCCATGTTACATGTTGAGGAATTTGGACTTTAGGGAGGCACAGAAGAATTTTCCTAGGGCGTGATAGATTATATTGACATTTTGGAAAGATTATCTTAGAAAGATCAGGCTTGGGCAATTGGGTGGCTCAGTGGTTGAGCGTCTGCCTTAGGCTTAGGTCGTGATCCCAGGTCCTAGGATCCAGTCCCACATCAGTGTCTCTGAAGGGAGCCTGCTTCTCCCTCTGCCTGTGTCTCTGCCTCTCTCTCTCTCTCTCTCTCTCTCTCTCTCTGTCATGGATAAATAAATAAAATCTTTAAAGAAAAAAAAAAAAGAAAGAAAGATCAGGCTTTCTGTGGAGAGTGGATGGAGGGAGCACAAGTAGAGGACAGTTAGGAAGATTTTGCACTGACCAGGTGAGAGATGATGGTTCTCAAGTAAGGAAGGGTTTGTGAGCATGGTGGAGGTGGGCACATCCGAGAACTATGTGGGATGTGGAATCAACAGGGGGTTGAAGGAGAGGCGAGGTGCAGGGGGAAGCCCAGATGTGTGGGTTCAGCAGCAGGATGGAGAGTGGATTTGTTCACCTGCTAGGGCTAACAGGAGGAGCAAGTTTAGGAGAAAGACATGTTCAGTTTGGGATCCACTGAATTTTAGGGGTTTAGAATATCCAAGGGGAGAAGTTCAGGGGCATTGGGATCTATATCTATGGTTCTGGTGCTTTGGAGAGTCTGGCTCATGATATTAATTTGGAGTTGTGAATGCATAGGTAGTATTTGAAGTCATGATGATGGAATGTTGAATAAAAAATTGTCTCTGCTCTTGAGTAGCCAAGAGTCTAGTGTAAGATGGGGACCAGGCAAATAAACAAATATTGGAATTCAAGGTGAACAGTATGACACAGAGGCATGTACCAGGTTCAGTGTGGGCACAAAGCCTGGGAGCATCAGAGAAAGCTTGACAGAAAAGGGGCCAAGGCTGAGTTTGGCGCGGGTGGGTTAGGGAAGGGTGATTCACATGGAGGGAGCAGCATGTGCAAAGGCATGGAGATATAAAGGCAGCACTGCCTAGCCAAGGAAGTCCTTGGAGCATTTTCTAGAACATTCCAGTATACTTGTTTGAGAGAGGAGGCAGCAGTGGCATTTGGAGCCTTTGAGGAAACACCTGTCACCAAAATGCAGGCAGTGCACGCCAAGTGCAGCAGAGCAGATTTACAGAGCTGAAAAGTCCCTGATAAGGTGACATTTAAAAAAAATTTTAGACTTTTTTTTTAAATCATAGAAGTTTTCGAACATATAAAAAAACATAAAATAATACAGCAACAAACCATAAGAGACTCTTGGGTGCCTGGGTGGCTCAGTCAGTAAAGCATCCTCTTCAGCTCAGGTCATGAACCTTCTTCAGCTCAGCTCATGATTTGGGTCCTGGGATGGAGCCCCACATTGGGCTTCCTGCTCAGCAGAGAGTCTGCTTCTCTCTCCCTCTGCCTCTCCCCACTGCTTGCTCTCTCTCTTTCTCAAATAAATAAATTTTTAAAAAAGGAGGAAAATGAATTCATTAAAAAACAACAACAACACAATAAGAGACTCTTAATTATAGGAAACAAACTGAGGGTTGCTGGAGGGGGGGTGGGGGGAAGGGGTAACTGGGTGATGGGCATTAAGGAGGGCATGTGATATAATGAGCACTGGGTGCTATATGCAAGTGATGAATCACTAAATTCTACCCCTAAAACTAATAATACAGTATATGTTAATTAAGAAATTTAAATTAAAAACTAAAACCACATAACATTTTAAAAATGAAAATAAAAACATAGATCTGACCCTGAAAAAAATACAACAAACCCACGTGTATTCATTACCTAGCTTCAGTGATTATCAACATTTTGTCAATCTTTGTTTACTCATTTCTCTCTTTCTCTTTATTTTTTTATTTTTTATTTGTTTTTTTTTTATTTATGATAGTCAGAGAGAGAGAGAGAGAGAGAGAGAGAGAGAGAGAGAGGCAGAGACACAGGCAGAGGGAGAAGCAGACTCCATGCACCAGGAGCCCGAAGTGGGATTCGATCCCGGGTCTCCAGGATCGCGCGCTGGGCCAAAGGCAGGCACTAAACCGCTGCGCCATCCAGGGATCCCTCTTTCTCTTTTTTTTTTAAGATTTTATTTATTTATTCATGAGAGATACAGAGAGAGAGAGAGAGAGAGAGAGGGAGAGGTAGAGACACAGGCAGAGGGAGAAGCAGGCTCCATGCAGGGAGCCTGACGCGGAACTCGATCCCAGGACTCTGGGATCATGCCCTGAGCCAAAGACATCTTTTTTTTTTTTTTTTTTTTTGTGGGGCTTTGTGTAGACAGGGGGACAGTCACTCTGAAGCAAACAAGCAAAATTACTTAGCATATATTTAAAATCACAATTGCCCTCTAACAAGATTGAATCCTATTCAGTGGAGGGTCTGGGACTGACCTGGGTAGGAAGTTTGCAGATAGGCAGCAGGAGAGTCCTGCGGTATTAGAGGGGGGAGCTTTTTTTTTTTTTAAAAAAAGAAAGATTTATTTATTCATTCAGAGAGAACGAGAGAGAGGCAGAGACATAGGCAGAAGTAGAAGCAGGCTCCATGCAGGAAGCCCAACGTGGGACTCGATCCCGGGTCTCCAGGATCACACCCCAGGCTGCAGGCGGTGCTAAACCGCTGTGCCACCGGGGCTGCCCTAGAGAGGGGAGCTTTAGGAACTCCAGGGCAAGAACTGGGGGGCAGACAAGGAGCAGAGACAGGCAGAAGGAAGATTCACACTTCTGTAAGTAGAGTCCCTCCACCAGCAGCATCAAGATCTCCCAGGAATTTATAGAAATGCACATTCTTAGGCCCTCCCCTGATCTGTTGTCAGGAACTCTGGAATGTGTTTGTTTTAACAACCCCTGCAGATACTCAAAGGCTAAGCCACCCAGGCGTCCCATCATTTCTCTCTCTTTTGATTGCCAGAGCACCATTTTAAAACTTTCTATTATGGAGAAAGTAGACAGTGGGGTGTAATAAACTCTCGTGTGCCCATCAGTGAATCCTAGGAAACTCCAGCTGGAGATCATTCCTTCATGTCCAAGCTCCCACCGGCTTGCTCCCTTCCCACTGCAGCATTTCATCTGCAAATATTTCAAAGAATCTATCTCTAATAGATGAGGACTTAAAAACATAACTGCATTATCATTATCACACCCAAGGCAATGGACATTAATTCATAAGGTGGCATTTTGAAAACTTTGGGCAGGCGTTTGCCAGAAAATCCTATGACCATGCAGAAGTGCACTTCAGGTAGCAATTCTGGATGTTCAAGTTGGTATAGACCAGAATCCCTTACCAAGACCCCACTGGACAAGCCAGGTGGAGAAGGAACTAGAGTGAATCTAGGCCAGGAGCAGCTCTGGGGATGCCAAGAGAACCTTCTCAGCCCTCCTGGGTGTCCCTGGCAGGCAAGAGGCAACCATTCAAAGGAGAGAAAGTGGCAGAAGAAGGGATGGAGCAGGGAACAGAAAGAGAAGGAGGTGAGAGGAAAGAGGCTGATATTGATAAAGAAAAAGGAAGAGGAGAGCAAAAATAATTGCAAATACCCACAGCATGCCAGGTGTCAGGCGCACTGCCTCTGCCCCCTCCAGGTTTCCAGGAGAGGGGCTCCCCCAAACCTGCCTCGGCTTCTTGCTCACCCCTTCAGTGAATCACTGTTGGTGGGATGAGAGTAGGGGCAGGTGTGCAGGTTTGTGTGTACTTACGAGGAAGGAGGGTTATGCCAAGGACACAGGGCAGGGCTGCAGCGGTGAGGGCGGGGCTTGGCGGAGCCCAGCAGGTGCCCAGGTGCCCGTGGCCTCTGCAGGATGGCATCTGCCAAAGCAAGGGAGAAGGAAGGCCGCGGAAATGAAGGGTTTGGTCCTCGCGTGGGAGGGGTGCCGCGGGCACCAGTCTGTGCCCAGGGCCTGATAGAAACACCCCAGCGCCCTGCACCAACGGAGGGCGGCCTCCCTGCCTGTGGCCGCCGTGACCCTTCTGGCAGGGCGGGAGCAGCACGGCGATGACCTGGGGAAGTAGCAGGTCCTGGGGTTTCTCCTGAGATTTGGGGAAATCGGTGAATCACCGGGAAAGTGTGGAGCTCCCGGCAGGGGCCGGCCCGGGACGCACCGCGCGGCTGTGGGGGTGCCATCCTGCCCCAGGTCCCCCCGATGGAAGCACTGCGGCCGATGTCACCCATGGAAAGGCGAACTTGGACGACTGCCCCGAAGGGCTCAAGCCCCCCCAGCACCCGCAGATCCTGAGGAAGTTCTGGGCCCCGCCCCGCCCCCTCCAGCTCCGGGGGGGTGCAGAGGTGTAGCAGTGGGGGGCAGGGGGGCTTTCTATTCCTTTCAGCCAAGCGCTCATCCTCATCCTCCAATCCCAGGTGGATGCACCCCAGGAGAGCAGAGACTCTGTTTGCCCCTCAGCGGACCCTGTTACTTAATGGTCAGTCCGCCTATTGCCACTGCCCGGCGATTACATTGGTCTGGTGCTTCTTTCTGAGATGTCGTGGGGGGGGGGGGCGGTGCAAGAGGCCTGTGGTCCAATGAGGACCCTGAACCGGAGGGAAATCTCTGCCCTTTCGTACTAGAGGAGTAAGTGGGCTGGAGGTGAGCCTCATTGATTAGAATCTGCACCATGGCTGGTGGTCACATGCGGGGGGGGGGGGGGGGGGGGATGGTCTCAGTGGGGAGGCTTCCCATCCCCTAGCTGATGTTGGTGAGCTCACTACAGAAGGACATAGACCCAATAAACTGGATCTGAGGACTTGTCTTCATTGGTGGATAGTGATACCCAACACATGGAATGCTTCCTATGTGCTGGGCGGCACCGTTCTTAGCATTGCTCTCATGCATCTCATGCGTGTCCTAAACATGCACAATCTAAGTTCACAACATTCCTGATTTTATAGTTGAAGAATCTGAGCCACTAGGAGATGACATCACTTGGCCAAGGTCATACAGCTTCTGGGGCCAGTGTTCTGTTTTGCCTTTGTGAAGAAGAGGGAACATGGCACTGTGTGTTTCTGAAGCAAAAACAAGCTGATGTCAGGGATTCTTTCAGAAAAGCAAATTTCAGGGCCATTGTTGAGATCACCACCCATTCAGCAAATGTCCCAAACCCTGAATGCACTTCTGTGTCTCAGCCCTTGGCATAACTGATGTTCATCATCATGAGCTTCAACTACCCAAGAAAGGTTAAATTATATTTTGCAAGCTCTGTTTGATAAAGCAGGGGGAGGGAGGAACAAGCTTTAAAAGGATCTGTAACAAAACCAAATTAGCAAAGTTAAATTGTTAAACGAATTAACCCTTCTCTCTGAAAGGCTTGGTTACTCTGCTAAGTCATTCTAGAGGACCCTTGACTTGAAACACTCTCCCTTCTGGGGACGCCTGGGTGGCTTAGCGGTTGAGCATCTGCCTTTGGCTCAGGGCATGATCCCAGGGTCCTGGGATCGAGTCCTGCATCGGGATCCCTGCAAGGAACTTGCTTCTCCCTCTGCCTCTGTCTCTGCCTCTCTGTCTGTGTCTCTCATGAATAAATAAATAAAATCTTAAAAACAAAAACTGCCCCTCTGGGAGAGACTCTGCCCTTATGCCACTGGTGTCGCCACTGCATCTGTGCGTCAGGAGCCGGCGTATCTCACCATTATTTCCCTGACAGTACTCTCCGAAGATGGCGGGCATCACATGGGGAAGTTCTCTTTCTTCCCCTGGCCTCAGTCTGAAATTCCCCAAACGCTTGGGGCTCTGCAATGCTGGGCAGCAGGCAGTGTCCCCAGCAGTTGCCCTGGCATCCTGCCCCCTTTATACAAAGCAATCACTGTTGCAGAAAATGAGGGTCCTGTGACCATTTGGCACCATCCCCTGCCTGGCATTCGCGTGGGAGAAGGAACTTTCTCTCTCCCTGACAATAGATTCTGATCACAAACCAGGCCCCTTTTCAGAGAAACGGCTTCCCATAGAATGACTTTGCCTAGAGGTAAGAACCGAGTGAGGGAACAGAAGTGGTTTCTTGCAGGAAGCCTGTTAGTGTCACTGAGAGATCACTCAGTCTAGGAGGCCTCAGACAGCCTCCCCCGCCCCCTCCTCGCGGCCATCGCTCTGTCCCTGGCTGCAGTGACACCTGCGCCACCCTGTAGATCGTGGCCTAGAACATCAGCCTTACCTCTAAATGCAGGTGTGGTGATCCCTTCCTACAGAGAACATTTCCCTGGGTGACTTTACTGAGAACCTAACATTGCTGTAATACCATTAACTCAACTACAGATTTTACTGGGATTCCCCCAGTTTTCCCACCAATGTCCTTCTGCTTCAGGATAGCGTATCGCACCCGGTCTCCTGTCGTCTGTGAAGATTTCTCGGTTGTTCCTTTTTTTTTCCCCCACAACTTTGACATTTTTCACGTATTTTACTGAATGTCCCTTGATTTACGCGTGTCTGAAGTTTTCTAATGGTTAGACGAGAGTTGTGAGTTTTCTGAAAGAATACCGCAGAGGTGAAGTGCCCTTGCTTTTCACGCTCTATCAGGAAGTGCATGATATCAACATGACTAATTAGCGGTGAGGTTAACCTTGATCACGTGGCTAAGGTGGCTCTACCAGTTTCCGCTGCTGTAAGATTACCATTTTCCCCTTTCTAGATTCTACGGATTGGAAGTGAATCACTAAGTCCAGCTGCCACTCAAAGGGAGGGAAATGAAGCTCTACTCCCTGGAGGAGGAAGAATTTATGTATATAACTTGGAATTCTCCTATAAAGAACATTTGTCTCCTCTCCTTAATTAATTAATTAAATTGAGAGAGAGAGAGAGAGAGAGAGAGAGAGAGAGGATAAGCAGGGGGAGCAGCAGAGGGAGAGGGAGAAGCAGGAAACCCAATACAGGGCTCCATCCCAGGACCCCAGGGTCATGACCTGAGCTGAAGGCAGATGCTTAACTGACTGAGCCACCCAGGTGCCCCCGTTATTTATCTATCTATCTATCTATCTATCTATCTATCTATCTATCTATCATCTATCATCTAATTCTTTATAGCAATATGGACTCAGGGATATTTATTTTATTATTTGAGTTAGAAATGCAATACTTTTTCAAATCGTTGCTCAAATTGTTCCAGCTTTGGTTACTGGGTTCTGTCTCAGGTTGGCTCCGGTGTCTTTTTCACATGCAACCCCCCTCCCTTTTCCCCACTATCGTACTTTCTGACACTATACAGTGTGCCAGGCTCAGCTGTCTTTTCCCTGCCTTAGAACCAGTTCTTTCTCCAGGGAGCCCTGCTTCCTTTATTGGTAGATGGTCTTTGGAGACCAAGTTCTGAGTGCTGGGTGTGCCCGCTGCTACAGGGTCATTGCTTTATGCCCGCTCAGTGGACACAGTTAGGAAGCTTCTTCACGGAGGTTAGCCGGTGTATCTGCACATACCTACATTTCTACACCTGTCTCGGTATATACTTAAATAAAAGTAAGTTTGCACCAGTATCTCCAACTCGCATCCAGCACCCCTGGGTTTGTCCTGGCCTTCTGTCTTTCCTTATTGTCCCTCCTTCCTCTGACAGTGCCAAACCTGGCTCCCGTTGTCTGCAATTTACACACTTACTTGTTCAACTTTACTATGCATGTAGTTTCAGAATTGTTAATCCATAGCCCTGTGGAAGAAATTTTTGAGGATACAGTGTTTTCATCTAGTTCTTTTAGTCTTTAGCTTTACAAATCCCTGTCAAAACACTGTTTTCCAAAGTTACTTAGCTCATCCCTTTTCCCCTCCTTCATGATGGGTGCATCTTAATATTCTCAAAGTATTTCCATAGGACACTTCTCCTTTGATCATATTGCTATGGTTGTGTGGGGGGAAAAGTAGCCATGACGTGTAGAGGAGGAGTTGGCTGCTCATGATCAGCTGGATCCACGATGACACCTCGGGACTTGGGGCTTTCCTGGATCTCACTACCTTTCCTTGGAGCTGCTGTTGGTTCGATGGGTCCAGGCTACAGAGACAGCTGTGACACACAATGTCTGGTCAAAGGAGGAGATGAAGTAGGGGTGAGCTGCTGGCCTCTTCCTTTAGGGAGGCAGAATTGTCAACTGTCAGGAAGAAGAAGGCTTCTCCACGAAGGAGATCTCGTGGCTCAGTTTCCCTCATAGATGGAGAAACTGAGGCCTAGAAAGGCAATGTAACTTGTTCAAGATGAACTAGCTGGCTAGAGCCATAAAGGGGGAACCAGATCCAGGGCTCTGCATTCTCGTGTCTGCACTCTTCTCTCCTCCCTGTGTGGGCTACAGGGCCAGAGGCCACCAGTCTGCAGAAAAAAGCCCCTATGAAATTGTCTAAACAGGTGGGAAAATTCATCACCCATTCCTGAATAGAGAGGTAGATCCTGGAACATCTCTTTGAAAACCTGTGCATTCTGAAATGGGGGGGGGGGGAGAGTGGATTGAGAAATGATCGGGGAGTCTGCAAAGTTGGTCCCTGCATGCCACACACCAGTGACCTCCTTTAAAAGTGTCAACATGAAGGATCTCGTGAATTCCAGAGCTACTCTTTTTTTTAAATTTTTTATTTATTTATGATAGTCACAGAGAGAGAGAGAGAGAGGCAGAGACATAGGCAGAGGGAGAGGGAGAAGCAGGCTCCATGCACCGGGAGCCTGATGTGGGATTCAATCCCGGGTCTCCAGGATCGCGCCCTGGGCCAAAGGCAGGCGCCAAACTGCTGCGCCACCCAGGGATCCCCCAGAGCTACCCTTTTTTAAAAAAAATTTTAAATCAGTGTCATATTCTCTCTCTCTCTCTTTTTAAAAAATATTTCATTTATTTATTTGGTAGAAAGAGCATAAGCAGGGGGAGCAGCAGAGGGGGAGGGAGAAGCAGGCTCTCTGCTGAACAAGGAGCCCGACATGGGGACCCACATGGGGCCCGACATGGGGCCTGATCCCAGGACCCTGGGATCATGACCTGAGCTGATTGCAATCACTTAACCAACTGAGCCACCTAGGTACCCAATGTCATGTTCTCTCTTAACTGTCATGCCCCCTAGTACCTAAAAAATGGAGAAGATTCGTGACTGTCTTGCCCAGGTCAGGGGGTCATTTTAAGGCTCCCTATCTAACTGGAATGAAGGAATCAAACCTTTTTTTCCTTTTTCTTTACTAACTACTGATTTCCTAATCCCACCATAGTACATGAAACACTATAGGAATTCAATAAATATTTATGGGATGAATAAATTAAGGATCACATGAGATGTTTCAGGTAAAAGGACTTTTTCATTTCTGAAGCCCTAGACACATGTAAGGGATTGTTAATGGCATTAACTAATGCTCTGAGCTTGGGCAAATTGCCTAACCTCTCTTGACTTCAGTGTCCCAATCTGTCCTGTAAGATGCTCTAGGCTCATCTTGTATTTGGAATTAAACTAGATGATCTCTAAGGTCCCTTAGAGATCAGATTTGTAATTCTGTAATTTTAGTGTTCACTGTTATTATGAAGAATATTGTGAGAATTTCCAGATAGATTTAGGACATAAAAGTATCTCAAATCTTCACGTGGTAAAAGTATCACAAAGCAAGGATGACAAACTGATTTCTTTCCCTGTGTGAATTCTAGTTGATTGGTAGTGGCTGCCTGGAATGAAATGTTGAGAAGGACTCTAGATAATAGGACTATAATGATTGATTAGTGATGTCTGTCATGGACACAGAATAGAAGGCAGTAGCAAGCATGTCAAATATCTACATCTCCAACCTAGGTGCTCAAAATAGTAGCTGCCCTAGAATTTCTGAGGGCAATGTTATTTTTATTTGATTTTGCATGATAATGTTGACACCCCTTGGGTGAGGCCAGGGTTCCCTGGAGGTAAACCCAGAGCTCTACAGGCTTACAGTAAAGCCTTCTTCCTTTCATTGCTTCTCTTTTTTATTTATCAGGCAAATAGTGCATATTAACACGATTAATTGATATTTGAGAAGCGAAATCTAGACTTGGAATCTTTCTACCACCCTGAGACTCAAACAGATATATGGCCTCTGTTCTTGAGAAAATTGAGAATGTGGAATAATATAAAAATTCTACACATAAATATGAACCCATTCACTCAATAAAGAAGTGTTGAACACCTATAGTGTTCAGGCAAATGCATGACACTGAAAACATAGATACTCTTTCCAGAAATAAAGCGTTTCCTCTTTCTTGTTTCCACTGACCGGTCATTATGTGTGGGTCCATGAGCTTTCTGAATGTAATCTGTGTTTCCCTCCTTCTACCTTCGTGGTAAGGAAGTGGTAAGTTTTGGGTCTAACTCCCAGGATTCCTGAAGGAAATATGCCAGTGAGTTGCCTTCTTCTTCTTTCTCCCCTCTTCCTCCTCCTCCTCCTCCTCCTCCTCCTCCTCCTTCTTCAAGATTTTATTTCTTTATGCATGAGAGACACACAGAGAGAAGCAGAGACATAGGCAGAGGGAGAAGCAGGTCCCCTGCAGGGAGCCTGATGAGGGATTTGATCCTAGGACCCAGGGATCACAAACTGAGCTGATGCTCAACCACTGAGCCACCCAGGTGCCCCCACACAGTGAGGTTTCTTAAGTCTCTCATTGCATGCAAGGGGATGCTACCCAGTCCTGGAGAGACCTTCCCAGCCCTCAGGTATCATCCTGTTGCTCAGTATGCTCTTGAAACCCAAAGATGCTGTGACCATGGGGATGCTTTCATTCTTCCCTGTCCCTAGAAAGCCTCTGTGTCTTGCTTTGGGGGTCATGTGTATTCTCACCTGTCATCACTTCATGGTCATCCAGAAATGTGTCTCAGTGGAAGAGGGAGGTAGGCAATCCCGTCCCCTCTTCTCCTTCCTGGGTGGTCTGCATTTGCCATAGGAACATTGGCTTCTGGTTACCCTCCCTCAGGACTGGTCTTTCTCCACTCTCTAGGCAGTTCCTAAAAAGGCTGCATAACTGACTGAGTGATTACTTCAGGACTTGAAACAGCTTTTTTCCTGTCCCAGATATGACAGTCACTTCCCTAATAGAGCCATCACTCCAAGAGGAACAGGATGTCCTTGTAACAAAGCCAAGGGGGTCACATGATCAGATAGGCGAGGGGCCTCCTGAGACCTTGTTTTCTCTTAAGCCATTGCCCAGGAATTGTCTACAAAAGCCTATCGATGACAGACCCTGGCAAGCAATTCCCAGTCTGCCCTCTTATAGGGTTTCAGTCCAGAACAGTTTCTCCAAGGAATAAATGTTAATGAATGAATGTCTAGTAGGGTGGAGAGAATTTCCGTGGAGCATCTTTGGTGGCCTCATGCATGCACATGGTTCTGCACTAGAAGAATCGAGGGATCCCCATGGCTTGTTACCTTTGCCCCCAACAACACCCCTCAAAGAGGCCATAAAGTTTGGACAGGCAGCCCATCTTGCTGATTGGGGAATTCTTGGCCTAGTTTGGAGCCAGTTGGAGAAGAGAGTATGAAGCAGGGGGAGGAAAGATTTTCCTTTGGATTCAGGGTCAGACGGGAGAGAAAAAGCATCTATGAAGGATGAAGACCAGCCCAACCCCAGGCCCAGACTCCCAGACCTCACAGACATGGCTGAGTTTTGTTGGGAAGTTACCAGGCACTCCAGGGGGAAAATATGATTAAGGCAACCATACAGGAGCAGGGGTGAGAGAACTAAGAAAGGTCTTCAAGAGGCCCAAAGAAGGGGAAAATTAGCTGAGTCAGAAGCCAACAAGAGGAACCTAAACCAGAGGAACTTGGTCTGTAGACTCAGAGACAGCCTCACACTGGGAGAGAGAGTGGGGGATTCTCCCCCACTTTTTTTAACTCATGAAATTCCAGGGTCATAAAAATCTGTAGGAAACACGAAGTGATCTTGCATTTACCTAGCTAAACCTTCCAGTTAATGAAAAGTCACCTTTTGGGTGAACGGGAGAGTCCCCCATCAGATTAGGAAAAACCTCCAGAGTGCCAGGAGCCTGGGCAGATTTTCCAGGGCCATCTGGTTTTGCTGCTCACCCCCTTCTCTTCTTTCTAAGAGTGAAATAGCAGATAAATCCAAAAGCTCCAGGGATTTTGACCTCTGGAAGAACTGAAGCTGGCTGTCAGTCAGAGGAGGCCACATAACTTCAATTCATCCATGGGATGTGGGGAAAGCTATCAGGGCTGCATTAGAGTGCACAGTTGCAGACAACAGAGTTCACCGTACCTACTCTGAAGCAGGAAGGGATTTAGCTGAGGACATTGGGAAGCTCTCAGAATTGGTACAAGAGCTGGAGGAAAAGGCTCTAGGCTGAACCTCTAGGACATCTCCCAGAGCCATGCTGTAGGATTGAGTTGGCAGGAAGTTGCTGCTCCAGCCACCTCTGACCTGACAAACCTGTTGTTCCTGCCACCTGCTGAACCCACAAAATATGTGCCTGCATCCCTCCTGTTCCAAATCAAAGTCTCAAGGATGTACACCTAAGTTGCAAAATCTAAGCCGCATGTTTATACTCAGCAGCAAGGGAGGCTGAGAAATGTCTACACATAGGCACACATGTGTGCACACACACACGTGCACAGACACACATAATGTGAATATCCTTAAAACATGAAGGGATTATACAAAGACTTTCAAGATGTGAGGAATGATGGAGATTGGCTAAAAGGGGTCTATGAGCTATGGCCTGGGCTACTCAGGAAAAGGCAATGTGAAAAAAGTGCTCCACATTGTGGCTGAAGTGATGGATTCCCTGGTAGGCATCCCTCAGTAGAATTATGCTCAATTGGTCTTACGCAAAATGGAGAAGTAAGAAATACTTGTATTCTAGATTCTTCACACAACCGTCATCACCATTCATTCATTTTTAAGATACTTCCAAAAAGAGATTTGAGTCACCAGGATATTGTTTTACATACTATAATACTAGCCCATGTGGGGCATTCTGAAAGGCACAAACAATTAAATACATGGCTGCTGGTCTTGATGGGGAGCCAGGAAAACAAACTCACACCAACTTTATAGAAATAGCCATGTTAGGGATCCCTGGGTGGCGCAGTGGTTTGGCGCCTGCCTTTGGCCCGGGGCGCGATCCTGGAGACCCGGGATCGAATCCCACGTCGGGCTCCCGGTGCATGGAGCCTGCTTCTCCCTCTGCCTGTGTCTCTGCCTCTCTCTCTCTCTCTGTGACTCTCATAAATAAATAAAAAAAAAAAAAAAAAAAAAGAAATAGCCATGTTATGAAAAGGCACCAAATGAATGGTGCAGACAATGGCAGTCAAGTTGCTCAGAGGAAAGCTGTAGTTTGGGTGGTCAAGATGGCTGGACACAAGAGGACAGGACAGAAACTGGGCCTTGAATAATGGGAGGATTTAGACAGTCCGGGAGTGTAGGGATGAGGTGAGCATTGCTTGGAGTGGGTGTGGTGTGTATTTCAACACGATCCATTGGAGGAATGGTCAGTTATGAACTAGCAGTGCAGGCGTGAGTAGAAGAATTGAGGGAGATATAATAATAGAAACTTAAACTGGGACATTGTTTCAGAGAATTTTTTATTTTTTTAGATTTTTATTTATTGATTCATGAGAGACACACAGAGAGAAGCAGAGACATAGGTAGAAGGAGAAGTCGGCTCCTCGCAGGGAGCCCGATGTGGGACTCGATCCCTGAACGGGATCATACCCTGAGCCAAAGGCAGATGCTCAACCACTGAGCTACCCAGGAGTTCCTGTTTTGGAGAATCTTGATTGCCCCATGTATTAGTCAGAACTACTTTCATTTCCAGTGATAGAAATCCACTCCAGGGGCACCTGGGTGGCTCAGTGGTTGAGCATCTGCCTTTGGCTCAGAGTGTGAGCCCAGGGTCCTGGGATCGAGTCTCAGGCTCCCCATAGGGAGCCTGCTTCTCCCTCTGCCTACATCTCTGGCTCTCTCTGTGTGTCTCTCATGAATAAATAAATAAAATCTTTAAAAACCCCAAAGAAAATCCACTCCAAATTAATTTAAGATAAAGGGAATTTATTGTTTCATCTAATTAAAAAGCCAAAGGCATAAGTTTGAAATACGGCTAAATCCAGGTGCTCAGCTGTTGTCAGCACTCAGCTCTGGGTTCATCTGTGTTGGTTTCACTTTCCAGCAGGCCTTCTCCATGTGCTGGTTCCTGGCAACTCCAGGCTTACATCATCTTGGTTCAGCAATCTCTTGCTCAATGTTTCTAGCAGAATTCTCAGAATTCTCAGGGCTGAGTCTTGTTGATTGGCTCTCCTGGGTCATGAGTGACCCCTCCCTACCCCCATCAGAACTAGAACTATGACCAGGGGAATATGGGGTCTCTCACTGACCAGGGACATGGCCTGAGAGGACCCATGACCATAGGGAAGGATGGTTATTGTAACAGATGCTGTTGATGCCTCATCCTTATTCCCTTGGCCATTTTATTCCCTTCCCATTTTAGTGGACGTTGGCTCGATTTCCAGCTAACATCTGTATCTCTTTGCCTTGAGGGCTTTCTCTGACCACCAGGGCCCCCCTCCACACATTCAAGACTGGCCAGAAATGCCAGGCAATTAACTGCTTCTAGGAGCAGTCTTCCACCGATGACACACTCTCATCCTCTTGTCTCCTGGATAGGAAAACTCTGAGGTTCTTGATCTATAATGTTTCGCAGAAGTCCCCAGTGGGATTAAGTTCCAGTTGCCCAGAGCCATCACTTGAAGGCTAGTGCACCCTTTATTGAGTGCTTCCCCTTTCCCAACCTCACTTTTCTACTTCCCTGCTGGTGTTTCCTGAGATCACCTCCTAAGGAAACCACTCACTCTGGAAACTGCTCATCCAGAGTCTGCTCCTGCAGGAACCCACACTGAGAGATTCCCCAATAGAACAGCAGAGTGCTGTTGCCAGAGTAAAGGGGAATGGATACTGGGTAGGCGGGAGCAATGAATGTCTACTTCCCTTGGTCAAAAGATTGGGCCTCTTTTGTTTTCTTGCCTCTAATTTGTCGACTTCCTCTTAGGAATGGGAAGCGAGTTCCTTGAGAGAAAGGACCCAGCTTGTTCGCTGTTGTGGTGCAGCAGATGCAAAAACAATGTTTATTGTACTGAGTTGAGTTTTATAGGCAAAGAACAATGACAAAAGAGTTTCCTGAACCCACAACTGGCGGAACATGTTTTGTTTTTCCACTAAGATTAAATGACGTGGAGACAGTGTGCAATAAACGTTGGAGAGAGGGAATCTAAAGACATACATTCGGCAGCGGTCATAGTAGTTTGGGCTTGAGGTGGTAAGGGTCTCTGGCGTAGTGACTAGCACACCCTAAGTGCTCAATAAATGTTTGTTGAATGAGTGAAGGCTAGCAGTTGTGTAGGGGTCAATGTCATTAAGTGGATACTCAAGACTAGGTTGAAAAGCTGAGGTTGGGCTGCGTGCTTGGGGAGAAGGCTGCAATTCTTCAGGATGTGGGGCCTCGTGGGGAGTCAGGCTGCAATCTGAGCACTGTAGGCTGAGAGCTCTTGGTTGCAGGTTATTGCTACGTGTTCCCCAGCCCCACTTTCTTTCCTCCGATGCACATAGCTAGTAGACTACACCCCCAGTCTCTCTTAATTAGGTGGGGACATGAGTGAGTTCTGACCAATGGAAGGTGGGTGACAGTGCCATATACTACTTCTAGGCTTGGTCCCTAAAACAGTTCCTGTGATCAGCCATGCTCGCTCTTGTGTTTCATTTGCTAGCTGGATGCTGAGAGGCAGTGGAGGACCCCAAGGCCATAGGAGGTGATAGAGACCCTAGGGTGAAGGGGCTTGGGGCCCCAGATTGCTGGGTGGAACAGAGTTCATCACCCTTAGTTTCTCGCTGGCCTGGAATGAGAGTGAGAAATGCACCAATATTCTGTGAAGCCATCCAGATTTCAGATTGCTACAGAGTGGTCATTTGCTACCTTATTACAAAATAACTAATTTGAAAAAACAAAAAAGAACCTCATTTGAAACTAGGGAGAGGGACGCCTGGGTGGCTCAGCGGTTGAGCATCTGCCTTCAGCTCAGGGCATGATCCTGGGATCTGGGATCGAGTCCCACATTGGGCTCCTTGTGGGGAGTCTGCTTCTCCCTCTCCCTATGTCTCTGCCTCTCTCTCTCTTTCTATGTCTCTCATAAATAAATAAAATCTTAAAAAAAAAAAAAAGAAACTAGGGAGAGAGAGAGTGGAGGCCAGCATCACCAATTAGGGCAGAGTCTTGGCTGCGATTTTCCTCCCATAAACTGAAAACAGACAAACATGCCCATAGACCTAGGGGGTTGGGAGAGAGGGCTGATTATTGGGTAGGTTTGGGGCCCCATCTAAGCATGAAGGCTTTGAGGTGACAGGGTTATACATCCAAGTGGAAGTTCAATGGGAAGTTGAAAAGAGGCCTGAGATACGGTTAGAATCTATCCTTGCAGGAGTGGTCATTGAAGCCAGGAGAGGAGTGATTGACCTGAGGAAGAGCTGGTAAAGGGAGAGTAGTATGGGGTCCCAGATGGAATCTTTGTGACTCTCCAGACTCGACAGATGGGCAGAAAGAGGAGCTGGTAAAGGTGTGGTCAGGAGGGTAGGAGATGCCTGTGGGGACACACAAGCTAATGGTGGAGGAAGATACCAAAGAGATTATATTTCATTTACTGAAGAGAGCCGGAAAGGGCCTTACTTCTCCATGGACTAAGATGACCTGAGAGGAAGCTCATGATGTGAGAGTGGAAGCAGGAAGGAGCTAAGAAGAGAAAGCAGCCTTCTCTGAAACTCGATAAAGCTGCCCATACCACGATCAGCTGGCAAGTGTGTGCAGCAGGAGCTGAGTGATTCTGCTTCACCCTGTTGGCTAAGCTTGTTGGGTGGAGGCTCTGCGGGCATCCCCTGGACTGGTTTGCACCAGGAGACAAGGAATGGGGAGTGGCTTTTTTAAAAAAAGGTATCAGAAGGAGGGGAGAGAGAAGGACAAGGGATGGATAATGTTAGGTTCCAGTGAGCAGAAAGTGGCCAGGACTCAGCTAAATTGGGGTATAACTGCTCATGTGCCCTCATGTGGCACACAGAGTCTGGCCAGGTCCTGGAGGTTCCATGGGTTATAAGGCTGTATGAGTATGTAACACAAAGCAAGCTGTTCCACTGTGCACTAGCTGTGTGGATTTAGGCATATTTGATCTTACTAAACTTTAGTTTCTTCTTCCATAAAGTGGGGCCTAACCCAAAGGACCACTGGTAGTATTAAATTCAATAACATTCAGTAAAACATATAAAACACATGATGCAGAGTAAGAGATTCAGTAAATGGTAGCTTCATCTCATCTCGCAGCTTGACCTCAGGGGGGTTGGAAATAATAAGTATTAGTGACATTTTGTGGAGAACTTTGTCTTGTACAAAAATTTTTCATATATATGAAATAATCCTTTGGCTCTGAGATTGTATTCCTTATTTAAAATTCACACAGTGGGGCAGCCTGGGTGGCTCCGTGGTTTAGCGCCTGCCTTCAGTCCAGGGCGTGATCCTGGAGACCCGGGATCGAGTTCCATGTCAGGCTCCCTGCATGGAGCCTGCTTCTCCCTCTGCCTGTGTCTCTACCTCTGTCTCTCTCTGTGTGTCTCTCATGAATAAATATATCAAATCTTAAAAAAAAATTCACACAGTAGTAGGGGGATGCTGATTTTAAAGAAGATGAAACCTGTAGTCGTTCTGATTCACATCTCCTGAGGTTCAGTTCAGCAGGAAAGGGAGCGTGTGCTCTCCCACAGGCCAAAGGGGAGGCCTGTGCTCACTGGTTCTTATGGGGCCATGATCCGTCCTTGGACCAATCGCTGTGGTGAAGAGAATGGAATGTGGTGGTTGGTTGAGACCCAGGTCACATGCTCCACTGAGGCACCAGGAGAGGTTTCCATCTGAAGTGTTGGGACAGGGAGCCGGGGAGCAGGTACTCCAGGGGTAAATCAGGGAACGTTCCTGAATATAAGCGTGAATGAATCTAGGTGGCAAAACCAGCTGATGTTCTTGAGGGTCAGTGCCTTTCAGAAGGGTAAGGGTTTCCATCCGGTTCTTGGATATGTTTTCCTGTTTCTCTAGTACAGGGATGTACTATTAGTAGTCTTTGGATCTCAGCTTCTTGGGTAGGAGCTGAAAGACCTCACACCTTGGTACCAGAGTGGTTAAAAAGGCCAAGTGTCTTGTACACAGTGAGATGAAGGTCCCGGAGTCTGTAGCAAACATTTTGAGGTCACTATGTGTGCCAGGCTCTGTGCCAAGGGCTTTTCTGGATTATCATATTGCATTATCATCAGGCACACTCCACAAGGTGGGGACCATTACTCATCTCCACACTGCAGAAGAGAAAGTAGCTCACAGAGATCGAGCAATTTTCCCAGTCAAGGACACAGGTCGGTCGGTGCCAGATCAAGAACTTGATCCAAATGTTTTGGCTTTGAGACCTCTAAAGACTGATCATCCTGGGCAAACTGAGGCTGCACCTGGGCGATACTGGCTATTGGGGGAGGAGCCTCCTCCCCTTCCAACACATAGGGGATTGCTATGTTGGTTTAAGGCATCTGGAAACAATCTTAAGTAGGCAGCACTTTAGGACAATCAATGACTCCTTTGCAGCTGGTGAAGGAAGGACTTCTGGAAAGTTCATTCACACTCTACCAAACACTGTTTCCGGAGAGGGACAGAGAATGAAAACCCACCCTCCTCCTCCCACTCTGTGTTAAGTCACAGCTACTAATTCTAGAGAGTGTCCCACTCTAGACTCAGCCCTCTTAACTCTGGGTATGCTGTGGCCTTCATTAGGGAGGCCTTATCCAATCCTCCAGCCTAGATGGAAGCCTCTTGTTCCCTCCCCTTACTTTATTTTTTCCATGGTACATGATGTGTATTGTTTATGTATTATCTGCCTCCCTTAATGGAATGGAAGCTCCAGAGGAACAGGATTTTATTTTGATCAGTTGTATCCCTAGTGCCTAGAACAGTACTTGGCACACAGTAACCACTAATAAATATTTGTTGAATGCGTGCCTGTTTCCCAAGCGCTGTGCTAAGTTCTGCCCATGCATCGTCTCATCGAATCCTCAAAGGCCTGTGGTTTGCCCACACTGGGCCCTGGAACCAGTTTCAGGAGATAGTGAAGTAGATATGACCCCTCACACGCCTCCCTGCGTCCTGCTAGTGGGACCTGGGTGTAAGGAGCCCTAAGGCTGGACCAACCAGAATTCACAGGCTGTGAAACTCACAAGGCTGGGAGTTCAGTGGCCTCCACCCCGGCTGCTGTTAATGGCACCATCTGATCCCAGCACCTTCACACCTCTCTTGGTGTGAAAGTTTTAGGGTACAGGACAATCACAGCTCCCAGAACCTTCTTTCCAGAAATTAGCAAAAAATCAAAGAGGAGAGAGCCATCCATAGATGAGTGTGTAGGGGGGACTTCAGCCCCTGCTCCATGTTGACCCTGGGGAGGGTGATCTCAGGACAGTGGGGTTGCGGTGGGGTAGCTTGGAGTGGATAAAGGGAAGTTTTTTGGCTTTCTCCTCTTCTTAATTCTTGCTGCTGCCCTCCACTGCCTCGGCTTTGGGCGGGGGGTGGGGGGGAGAGCTTTGGCCGACCAGTAGTTGCCCCAAGGAGAATTGGAGTGAACTGGCCAGTCCTCAGCTAGTGAGGGGCTCCATTCCAAAGCTGAGCCTTTTCAGAAAGTAGGGTTATCATGTCACACCCTAAGAGCTGATAGCTCACCCCCACCCCCCACCATAAAATATATTTAGAGCTTTGGGTGGCAAACAGCAGCCTAGGGTGGCTCACAAGATTTCTGGGGTGAACGTTTATAGTTCTGGGAAGGGGACACTGATTTGCCATGTAGAGTAGTTCTCTTTCCACTTCCTTCTCAATTTTGACTGTAGTGGTCTCCTTTTCTCTGGCCTGATCCTCCCCATTCACTATTCATTGAAAATAAACTTCCTGGGATGCCTGGGTGATTCAGTGGTTGAGTGTCTGTCTTTGGCTCAGGGCATGATCCTGGGATCCTGGGATCGAGTCCCACATCAGGCCCCCTGCAGGGAGCCTGCTTCTCCCTCTGCCTATGTCTCTGCCCCTCTCTCTGTGTGTCTCTCATGAATAAATAAATAAAATCTTAAAAAAAAAGAAAATAAACTTCTCTCACTCAAAGGCTACTTGCTTTTTGGTTAATTAACAAACAAACATACAACAAATATTTATTGAAGACTCCTTGGATGTGAAGTTATGCCCACAACAGTGGGTAAGGCTGATGAAACTGTGGCCTTCTTGGGGTTTATAATCCAGGGCAGAGGAATTTCTTCAGCCACTGATGCAGGCCTACTTCGGTGTTCTTAGCATATCCTGCTCTGGCCTGGTATGCAGCAGGAACACATCCATAACTTATTAGAATTGTAAAAACGTAACTCAGTCATGCAGAAGCCCCCACCCCCTCCGCACACACACTGTCCACACCACCTCACACAGCTTTCCTCTCTTCCTCTTTAATCCTGGAGGCTGCATTTAGGTTCCATGAACACCAGGGGCTTTTTTCTGACTGTGTGGCCAACACTGCAGCCGGCAGGCGTTTTTAGGGGCCGCCCAGTGCTAGCTGCTCCAAGAGGGTGGAAGCTGGAAGAAAAATCCATCCTCACCCTTGCCCTGGGCTTGCTGTCTGGGTCTCCAGGAGTATGAAGTTGGCAGGTGAGAAAAGGAAGAATCATTGGCCTCAGCTTTTCCTGCAGTGGGGTGAACATCACACCGTGAATTTGCTGTGTGGTTTGGACAAGCTTCCCAAGTTTTATGCCTTTTGTTGTGATACTATCCCCTGTTCCCTCATAGTTTCAGGGTAGGAACAACACTCTGTTTATCCTCTGCAGCACAAAACTCCACGGGTTTGTGTACACAGTAGGCCACCAAATGTCTGGAGAAGGAGGAGTGAGGTGAGAGGGTGCTGACCTTGGCCTAAAGGTCATCATGACCATGGACATCATTACAGCCTAAAGTGACCCGGGCTGGTCAAGAGGCAGACTCCTGGGTGTTCAGCATGGAGCACTCTTAGACATGAATTTGGCTTCCCTCCTGCCTTTTCTCAGAGCAGTGGACTGAGTTTCAGAGAGGGTGAGTGTGACTAACTTAGCCTTGGTCACACAGTCAGTGGGACAGCTGGTCTGGATTTGGGGATGCCTATCCCTTAACTCACTGTGCTTCCATACCCATTGTATATTTGGCCCATAGTAATTTAATGTCATACAGATACATGCCTACATGATCAAAAGTACAAGTAATATATATATATATATATATATATATATATATATATATATATATATTTGGATAATAGATTTAAATATTCCCAGGAGCCCCAAAAGAAAAGAATACAACTTTCCCCATTGTTTGTATCACTTCTTCGGAGGGACAATATGACCCCATAGAAATGTCAATGGAGCAAAACTTGAACTGGTTGTACTGAACAGTGCTTTAACACCTGGTCCAACTCCTACATCTTTGGAAGGTATGCATGTACCCTATGTGGATACTCATGTGCACATGTATACATACAACAAAGGGATTTTTTTGTTGTAATCGTTTTAATAGCATCAATATCTCAAGCAAATTTCTGGAAGAACTCACTTCTTCTAAAAGTGACCATTTTTGGAAGAATCTGTTCTTTCGATGCTCAGGTATTCTTCATTGCCAGTGGTGGTCAGTGTTCCCAAGTCTTGCTTTTCACATGTGCAGGTGATACTGGGTAGAAAGTACCCAGCTTTCTTCTATACCAGAAGTTCTATTATAAAGTGGTTATGGGAACTGGGAATACATTTTCTCATTAAAAACAACATTATATATGGCTGTGTGGTTTAGTTAATCCTTGAAACTTGTTTAACTTCATATATAGTTGAAATTTTGCCCATTTGGAATTAATGTGAGTATGAAACACTACTTTTTCACCATCGGTGCTTAAATAGAAAAACTATAAAACCAAATAAGAATTCCTTTTTAATTATCATGAATGTTGATGGTAGGGGTGAGCAGTTTTATTAGTCGTGGTGGCAGATGAAGACTTTCTGAGAATTCGAGATGGGGATTTTAGATATTCTAAGGGCTTTGGGAGTAATGGTCCTGTTTTTTTATTATGGCTCATTTGACTTCTAGACTATGGCTTTCTCTTTCTTCTCTAAGGCATAGTCCCACTGTTTAAGTTAATCAGATGTGATTAGGCTTTGCTGACAAATGGAATAAAATGAAGGAAGAGAAAAAGAGGGAAACATTTTCCCACTTGAGATCACTAGATAGGAGTTGGAAGAAAGTAGGCAAATGAACTGCCTGTGGATGTGAGCAGGGATGCCCTACAATGTGTGGATCCCCTGGCACTGATTTTTTTGGAGGGAAAGGGAGGAGGAGAGAGCTAATGCAGAGCCCACTCATGTCTCAAGTCCAATGGTCAGTGGTAGCCCAGAGCCCTGAACTTCCCCCTGTGTCTGATGTGAGTCACCCCAAATCAGCATGTCAGCACCATCGTGGCAGCTCAATCCTATGCAGTCCCATGAAAAAAATATCTTGCTAGCCAAAATGAGTGATCCACTTTCCCTAACGCCTTCCTGAAATGTGAACCCAGTCAGAACCCCAGAACAACTCTATAGACATGAAGTCTGGAGCCCTTCAGGACATCTGATCAACACCATATGTTTGGGGATTGGGAAAAGGATAGGGGAGGGGGTGGATAGAGGGATTTGAGAGCATCTAAAACAGAAGATACAGGATCTGACGCAAGAGAGGTAGACTTAGAAAATTTCCAGTGGGGCATAGCTGCACTCGTCTAAAGGCAGCACTGTGTGAGAAGCTATCCGGAGGTAGGCCCAGATAGACTTTGAATGGCAAAGAAAGAAAAGGGGAGAAATTGGCATTTCCAATCTTCCCAGTAAGAGAAGAAAGGGGACAGAGGAATGAGGTGTGGTCAGTTCTCTGCACTGTCCATCAGCAATATTGGTCCTACCCCTGGCTTGGCTCAAGTTAAAGCAAATAGAATGATGCTTAACTGACATCACAAGTGCTGGTCAGGGAGAAAACAACCACAAACTCATTGTGCTGACAAATGCTGGGATTAAAGAAATAAGGTTTGATGAGGATGGCCCGAAGGTCATAAAGTTTATCAATTGTTTTCGTTCTTAAAATCTATCCACAAATCACACCAGCTGTGGATCTGAACCACGTGCTTTTTGGTCTCTAGTGGAAATGCTTTTGACAAATTCAGTTTTCTTAAGAAGTCATCAGCCTACATTGAGGGATATTTTTTTTTTTTATTTTTATGATAGTCACACAGAGAGGGAGAGAGAGGCAGAGACACAGGCAGAGGGAGAAGCAGGCTCCATGCACCGGGAGCCCGACATGGGATTCGATCCCGGGTCTCCAGGATCGCTCCCTGGGCCAAAGGCAGGCGCCAAACCGCTGCACCACCCAGGGATCCCCTACTGAGGGATATTTTAAGCGACAAAATTGTGGAAGTCCTTGTCATTATAAATGGTAAGAATGTTATATTCTTTATAGTATCCAAGATCTATAAAGAACTTATTAAACTCAACACCTAAGAAACAAAAAACCCAACATGATATGGGCAGAAGACATGAACAGAAATTTCACCGAGGAAGACACAGACATGGCCAACAAGCATGTGAGAAAATACTCTTCATCACTTGTCATCAGGGAAATACAAATCAAAACCACAATGAGATACCACCTCACACCAGTGAGAATGGCAAAAATTAACAAGACAGGAAACAACAAATGTTGGAGAGGATGTGGAGAAGAGGGAACCCTCTTGCACTGTTGGTGGGACTGCAAGCTGGTGCAGCTACTCTGGAAAGTGTGGAGGTTCCTCAAAGAGTTAAAAATAGAGCTAGCTTATCACCCAGCAATTGCACTACTGGATATTTACCTCAAAGATACAGATGTAGTGAAACGCCAGGACACCGGCACCCAAGATTGATAGCAGCAATGTCCACAACAGCCAAACTGTGGAGGAGCCTCGGTGTCCATCGAAAGATGAATGGATAAAGAAGATGTGGTTTATGTATACAATGGAATATTCCTCAGCCATTAGAAACGACAAATACCCACCATTTGCTTCAACGTGGATGGAACTGGAGGGTGTTATGCTGAGTGAAGTAAGTCAATCAGAGAAAGACAATCATCATATGGTCTCACTCATATGAGGAATATAAGAAATAGTGAAAGCAATTAAAAGGGAAAGGAGGTAAAAGGAGTGGGAAAAATTAGAGAGGGAGACAAACTGGGTGATGGACACTGAGGAAGGCACTTAATGGGATGAGCACTGGGTATTATACTATATGTTGGCAAATCGAACTTCAATAAAAACAAAACAAAAAGAACGTTGTATTCTTTATAAGGATCAATGGAAGAAATTTCTCTGAGGTCTTTGTTCTAGGAACAGTTATTTTTCTCCTAAATACCTGGGTTTTATTTTATGTATACTCAAAATCATATAACTGACCATGTCTCCTTTTTGATTGCTTATATTAAAATTTGAAGTGATCTTGAGTGTAGAGACCTCACAACCTGCAGAACTAAAAATCTCACTTTACATATTCATCTTTTTTTTCTTGTTTCCTTCTTTCTTTAATTTCCTTAGGTATCTATTGTTTTTGCCTTCATCATATTGCATGTATTTTTAAGAACTCATCTTAAATTATTCTGGGAGCAACATGGTTAACTAAATACAAAGGTGGTGAAGGGGTGCTAGCTCACACAAGTCCATTTGCTGACTGTGGTTGGGTGGCTGGAACAACAGGCTATTCATAAGTACAGGAAATTTGCAAGACTGATGTTAGAAACTCTGGAAGTACCTGCACTATTTATAGTTGCATTTTTAAACAAATTCTTGAATCTGAGTAGTGAATATGTGCCATTCTAACTGGAAAGGTAATTATTAAATACCTTAGTAGTCATTTGGCCATAGTATAGAAGTACCTCTACACTCGGGGGAGCAAGAGACTGGTGATTTCTTTCATCTAAGCAGCACTGTTTTCTTTTTAAGGTTAATTCCATTCAAAGATCAAAGTCTAAATACTTAATCAAAACCACTGATTTTGCAAATCCTCAGCCAATCTTGGACTAGATTTGCAACCACCAAGTAGTGAAGAAAGCAAAATGAAATGGGATCAGGCCCTTAAAAAATACATTGGATATTGAACTTTTTTTTTTCCCTAGTTAGTACTCAACACTGAACCCTATTGCTCTTCAAGTTATCTTTCTTCTTGACTAGGAAAAGAAACAAGCTAAGCTAGAAATGGCTTGAATGGGGCAAAGAAGGGTGTTTATTTTCTAAATATGGTTTACCCTTGAATAATACAAGTTTGAACTGTACAGGCTCACGTATATATGTTGTTATTTTTTAGATAAGTATGATACACTCCTATAAATGTATTTTATCTTCCTTATGATTTTCTTAACAATGTTTTCTTTTCTCCAGCTTACTTTATTGTAAGGATGCAGTATATAATATGTATAACATACAAAAAATGTGCCAACCAACTGTTCATGTTATTAGTAAGGCGTCCAGTCAGCAGTAGGCTATCAGTAGTTAAGTTTTGGGGGAGTCTAAAGTTGTACACTGATTTTTTACTGTGTGTGGGAGTGGTCACTCTTAATACCCACGTTATTCAAGGCTCAGCTGTATCTTTCTCAGTCCAAGTATCCATTCCATTTCTCCTTGTGTCATCTGGTCACAGGAGGGAATGGTAAGGAGCCTACCTGTTCACAGATGGTACAAGTATTGGATACAGCTCAGCATCCTGGGGGTGGACAGGACACAGGTGTCATTTGGGGAAGGGATTCACTCTTCTTGGGCTTGCTTCCCTATAGGACTAACCTGAAGCCAAACTGGGGAGAAGGGAAAGATTGGTCCTCATTCCTTTGGGCCCTTTTCCATTGGGAGTGATTTTGACTCTCACCTGCTTTGAATCTAGGGTGTCGGGGAGATTTTCTGGTACAAATATTAATGGTGCAGAAAATTGGTCCAGAGTATGGAGAGGAGTTGGAGAAGGAAAGGATGAAGTCCACGGTGTTCTTATGACTTTGAAAAAAAACAAACTTGTAATTTCAAAAGACCATCTTCTTTCCAGTTTTTTCTTTATGAGATATAGATAAAATAAATACTCCTTTGTACACATTTGCCTTAAGAAAAGACCTTCCAAGGGGTGCCTGGGTAGCTTGGCCGGCTGAGTGTCTGACTCTTGGTTTCAGCCCAGGTCATGATCTCAAAGGTTGTGAGTTGGAGCCCCATGTTAGAAGGTTCTCTCCCTCTGCCCCTTTTCTCATTAGAGTAGAGAGTAGGCTCTCTCTCTCTCTCTCTCTCTCTCTCTTTAATATAAGTAAGTCTAAAAACAAAAAGTAAAAGAAAAGACCCTCTGAAATGCATAGTGGTGGGATTCTAGGGGATTGTTTTTCCCTTGTTTGGATCTAAGGTCCAATTTCCCCACAATAGATGTAAGCGACAATATGGTTGGATGTTAAGTGGGGTCAGGTTCTCAAGTCCATATGTAAAGAAATAAATCATGTCCAGGAAAATTACCTCAGAAGATAATTTCCCTACCACGATAGGATGTATGTGGCTTTGTGCATCACACACTAATTGCTTTCATTTAGGGGCGAAGATGCATGAAAAGATGTGTGTATTTATACACCAGAATCCACTTAAGGTACCAAGCAGTGCTAAGCTTTGTGAGAGCTGAAACTGGTCACACGAAGAGATACCTCCCATCTTGTCCCTCAGCCTGAGAAGCCCATCCTCACAGAGTGAGGGCCTCAGGAAACATCTCAGGGGCCTTAGGAAACATCTCCATTCTTCAAATTGCTCTCTCTCTCTTTCTCTTCCCAGGATGCTGTGTGAGGCCTCATCTTAAAGCTGGGTTTGCAGGACAAGCCATTATAGTCACTTAGATTGCATCTTGAAGATCAACAAAATTAGCATTTTATTTTCAGGTGGACTTATTTCATGAATTAAATTTATTTTTTAATTTTTATTTTTTTAAGATTTTATTTATTTATTCATGAGAGACACACACACAGAGAGAGAGAGAGAGAGAGAGAGAGAGAAAGGCAGAGACACAGGCAGAGCGAGAACCAGGCTCCATGCAGGGAGCCCAACACGGGACTCGACCCTGGTCCCCAGGATCAGGCCCTGGGCTGAAGGCAGCACCAAACCACTGAGCCACCTGGGCTGCCCTCATGAATTAAATTTAATGTATTAAATTCTAATGTGAATTTATTACCACTTCACCTAAGATTGAGAAAGCCTGAAGGTATGGGGTGGTAGGAACGGAGGAGGTCTGGTTATAAATGCAGGGCTTTTTAGGAGGGTGATGAGGGTGAAGCCCAACCTGGAAGCTCTGGGCTGCTGCAGCAGCAGAGGTCATCTGTGAGGACGACTCTTAACCATGGCTCACTAACCCTGCTCTGGTTGGGTTGGGGTGGAGTGCAGGAGAAGAGAGGGGTTGAAGGGATGGGACTGAGTCCTTTCTCTGTACCCCTGTACTTTGCTCCCTCATCCCCAAATAGAAACAGGTGTACACAAGACTGGTATGCCACTGAGAGGTGTCTGGGGGCCCAGGCAGAAGGAACATTCACCAAATGTCCAACACATACTGATTGAGCATCTGTGAGGTGTGGGGTGTCTGGGACAAGCATCAAGTTTTCTTGGTGGGGAGCCTGTATAGCTTCCTTCTCCCCTGCCATGGAGGCAGAAACAAGGTGATAGAGACGACACAACTACGGCTGCTCGGTGCCCTCTCATGCAGTGATATGTCCAGCCTTGCTGATCATGTGGAGCATCAGTGGGGTTAGGACATGGGTTTTGGAGTCAAACAGACCTGGGTTCAAATCCCACTTCTGGTACTCGTGGGCTGCGTGATGTCTGACAGGTTATTTGGCCTTTCTGAGCTTCAAGCAAGTTATTGAAATAGTCTGTTAATGGGAATGATACTTACTGAGCACCTGCTATGTGTCAGGTACCAATGTTCTCTGCCCAAGAACCTTACAGACTATGGGGAAGAATGGTATGCGTATTTATAGGGATGAATGAACCATAGTAAGTGCTCTGAAGGGGAAAAGAAGAATCCTATGAGATCATGTAAACTTGGCCCTAATTTGGGTCTTTTTGGAGAGAGGGCTTTAAGGGAGGGCTCTCTTTTTTTTTCTTTAAGATTTTATTTATTTATTTGAGAGAGGGAGAGAGTGCACATGAGTGGGGTGGTGGGGGGAGGGCAGAGGGAGAAGCAGGCTCCCTGATGTGGGGCTCCATCCCAGGACCCTGAGATCATGTGACCTGAAGGCAGCTACTTGACCAATGGAGCCACCCAGGCGCTCCAAGGGAGGGTTCTCTAAAAAACTGTCATCAAATTGAGAGCTGCGAGATGAGAAGGTTGCTAGCTGGAACAGTGAGGGAGAGAATGTTCCAGCAGGATATAAAGGGTTCGACTCACCTCCACTGATGAGAACCCCTGCCACTTCCCCTGGAGCTAAAAAGAAACTTGCCAAGCCTCTGGGGAAAAATCCTGTCACTGCCCAGAGCCCTCCAGAGAGACGATTCTGTGGCTCTAACCCTCTGTGTCCCACCCCACAGGATGTGTGGGGCTGGTGGTCCTCAAATGGCAGCCCCCAACCTTCCCAGCTATTTTCACCTCCCTGAGAGCATGTTTCCAGTGAGGCTGGGCTCCCAAGCTGGGCGCCCGCCAGTCAGTCTGGCCAGGGAAGGAACTATTTTGGGAATTTTTATGATGGAACAATATTTTTTTGGTAAACAAATGGAAAGCTGTTAAACAGGGACACTCACCCCCTAGCTCCTGGTTCACCTTTCCCCATGTAAAGGTGTCACAGAGGTAGCACTGTCCGGTGGGGAGAGTGTCCCAAGGGCTACCCACCTTCAGCGCACACCCCATCATTTCTCTCAGGATACACATCTGCAGAAACTGGGAGGCTGCCCCCTCCTCACACCCTGCCTTGGGTACCTTGGGGAAAAAAAACAAAACTTTAGTGCAGTCAGAGGTGGTAGGGGCCATGTCTGATTAACCCCTTAGGGCTTGAGGATGGCCTGGACTCAGAATGTTAGCTCTCACAGGGACCTGAGAGAACATTGCCACCCCTTTCCTTTCCCCTCTACAGGGAGGGCACTAAGGCCCAGAAAGGGGAGGGCCCTTTCCCAAGGTCACAGACCTCATCAACTGCAAATAAGGCTGGAATCCAGGTACCAGGTACCTCTTAGTCCTCTTCTCTTCCTTCAGGAATAGCAAGCCACACCAACGGTCAGGAAGAGGAAAGAGTGGGCTGCGAGCTTGGTATTTTGTGGGGAGCCCATGAACAGTACACCCATGGTCAATCCTGACTACTAAGGTCCTCAGCACTGAGCCCACCCTCGAGCTCACCTGACAGAGGACTCTACTTCTGAGGACCTGTCCTTGATCCTGGCCCTGTCCTGCCCTGGCTGAGCTTCTCCAGGGGCACTTGCCTCTGACTGGCTGCTGTGGTGGCTGGGACTTTTGGGGCCCAGGACCCTCTCATTGGTGCTGGGACTACCCCTACTTGAGCACTGTCCCTCCAGCAGTTACATCACCTCTTGTTCTACCTACAGCTGACTGGGCCTCTTTTTCTCAGATGGGGCTGCCGTCATTTTTTATGTTTGAGTTGAGAAAAGTTAATTAGGGTCCCAAATGACAATAGGACAGATGCATTACTTTTTCCTTACTGGCAGGGCTAAGAGGCCACTGCATTATTATAGTCATGATAGCTACCTCTTACTGAGCCTCCATCGGACCCTTATAGACATGTTTTCATACAGCAGGCATGCCTGCGAGGGATTATTTGACTCACTTTACAGATGAAGTTACTGAGGGCCAGAGAAACCCCAAATCACATGGCCAATGAGTAAGTAATGAAGCTGGATTCAGTCCGGCCTCCAGGGAGATCTGGCTTTAGGAACAGCTTGATCTAGGATAGTATTTCTTCTTCTCCTCCTCTTGATACCACACGATGGTATCCGTGGTTGCTGGAGCCCCAGAATCATACTCTCTCAGCAGAAAGGGACAATTTTCTTTCATAGCTTCAGTGAGAAAATCGCAGAAGGACTCCAGTTAGCTGGCTTAGGTCATGTGCCCATCTCTGACCAATCACTGTAGACAGAGGAATGGAGTCTTCTGAGCCCGGAAACGTGCGCCACATAGGATGCACTGCCCACAGGGAAAAGGAGCTTGGGTGGTGGAATGAGGGGAGGAAAAGTATGGAAAGACAGAAACAACAACACCCCTTCCTCTGTAGGCTTGGAGACCGAGAGAGTGTCAGCAGCACTGATGATCAGAGGGAAAATTAGGAGGAAGGGTTACACGGGAATAGTTATACTAACTCTAACAGTACTCGGCAAGATTTATTACTTTACAGCTTACGCAGCCCTTCCGATACCTTATTAGCCCTCATGTAACCCTGCAAGGCAGGTGGAACAGGTGTTGTTACTGACCTCATTTTACAGATGAGGGACAGGTCTGGAGAGGATAAATGATATATGCTCGTGGCTGGCAGGGGGCAGGTCTGAGAGCCAGATGGTAGACTCATGCTCACTTTCTCTGAACCCCAATTCAGGAAAGAAGATATGCTGAGTGTGAAGTGCCTGCTATCCTGAAGGAAGATGTTACCTTCAAGGTGGTAGGTGCACCTGAGCACCAGGTCACTTTGGGGTCATTCAGCTTAGTATGGTCCCCTGCTAGGTGTTATGTGCCATGTGGGCAGGGACTTTGTCTAGTTCACTGCTCTCCCTTAGTGACGAACATATGCTTAGCACTCAAGAGGCTGAATACAAAGTGATCCAATAGTGCCCTGCTGAGAGGCTGAGTCTCTGCTGGGGGACAGAGGGTGGGGACCAGAGTCACAGGCCAAAGACTGAGCCCTGGGAGGGAATATGGAGCGGGAGCCCAATGTGCAGAGTGGTTGGTCCCAGCTCCAGAAAACCTTTGTCAAATGCACTGCAAGCCTCATATCTGCCGGGCAGACCAAGCTGGCCATGTGGGATCTATAGACTCTGAAAATCCCATTGGTGTAATAGGACTGGGTTGGCACCGGGTGTGTTGTGCCTTCTGGGGTCTGTCTTCGCTGTACCTGACTGCACTTCTCTTAAGTGAATCAAGCTCCTCTTATCGAACACCACTATGTGCCAGGCATGTGCATATATTGTGCATGTATGGTGATAAGTAAGATACAATTCTGCCTTTTTAAGTCATTATTCATTTGACCCTCATTATTTCCCAGGTACTGTGTTAAGCACTTGGGTGTACAAGATTTGGTGAAATTCTGATTTTAGGTAGGTTGACCCATTCATGACCAAGTGATCATAATAAATACAATGTATAAGTGGTTTGGTCTACATATTAAAAAGTGCTTTGGGATTATAGAGATAAAAGTGACTAATTTTTGTTCAGAGATTCAGGGAACTCTTGATAAGCAGGTGTCTGAGCTAGAATAGTAGAACAAAGGAAAAAGGTAAGTGTGTGCCTGGCATGCTCAGAGGATGGGTTGGTGAGCTGTTTGGGTGGGGAGAGTCGGTACACAGGGGCAGATGGTCGGAAATGGAGGGTGGGCAGGAGGTCAAGCTTGAAGACCAGTCCAGTCCAGGTGTTTTCACTCAATCCTTAGATGCCCTGGTCCCTTGGAAGGGAAACCCTTGCCCGGGATATGTGTCTAGGCTTTGCCTTTTACTCATCTGTTGGTTTCATACTTTGTTCTCTGGTCAGCAGCATGTCCTGTTTGTGTCTAGCTTTGTTGCTTCTTAAACTGTAAGCTCCCAGTGGGCAAGATTTTTCCCAGTTTCCGTGCATTTTTTCTTTGCCCTAAGCTCAGTGACAGCATGGATCATAACCAGGCCCCTTGGTGCTGCTGTGGGCTGGGTGTATCACAGGGAGAGGCTGGACACAAGCTCTGCTCAGTGACTGGGGAGCGAACTCTAGGACAATCAGAGTTGCTGAAAATGAGTTCTCCCTGGGCTTCCCTTACCTACCCGTGGGGTCACCCATGGTGTGTATGCTGGAGTGTGCTGCTTGTGCACTGACATAGGTCCCCCCTCATCTGGTGTTAGAACTTCTGAGTTTGAGCTGAGCACACCCCACCCAACCTTCCTTGCACAACTATAGCAAGCCACTGGGATATGAGTGGAAGTGACCCACATTTGAGTTGGCCCTAAAAGGAAGGCATGACCCTTCCCCTGCTTAGTTCCTCTTCCTATAGTAGGGGATGAGGGCCATGGGAGAAGTGATCTTTGACACAGCAGTGAGTGGAAGCCGTGTATTGAGGATGGCAGAGTTGCCTATTGGCCTGGACTACCTCTCTATGCACTGGTGTATTCTGAAGCCTCTTTATTACAACAGCTTCGTCTGTACCTAAATCTGTTTAGTGGAAGGAACCTTCTTTGCCCTGTGGTCTTGGACAAATCACCTTATCTTCTTAGACCTCTGTTGCCACACCCGTCAGAGGGGAATATGAATAACTCTTCCCTTGCTCATTGAGAAGCATCTAAGAGCTACAGATGTGGCTCTGATTTGAGAAGTGCGGGAGCAAGGCAAAGGTGTGTGGGAGCGTTTTCAGGGTGACTGAGTGATAGTCTCTGATCAAAGTTTATTGCTTCGCTCTTTCCTCTTTGGGAATGTGTGAGTGGCTCAATTAAACCACTGGCCTAGCTAATCAGAACCGGTGTGTGTGTGTGTGTGTGTGTGGTGGGGGGTGGGCTCTGTGTTCACCATCTGCCCAGAATAATTCTCCCCAACCTTTAAAGTGCTCAGAAAACACAAAGTTTGTCTTGGCTGTAATGGGCCAGACCTAAGGAAGTGATCTGGGTCAAAAAGCTTTTACACAATTGTAAGTAATGGAACGTACTGAACCCAGTTGAACCTCATTAAAATGCCATGGTGGGTTGAGTGTTTATGTTTCATGCTCATGATGTTTGAATGTTTAAATTCACATGAAAAACATAAGCACTGAGATGAAATAACTGGCAGGGTCTGGGCCACTATTTCAAGACGAAGCGTACTTGATGGTGACAGCGGTGTTGACAGAACACATGGACTCTGAAGCGCAGGGAGGGCCCGGCTCACACGGGCCCTGGGCTTCCCACTCTGCAACCCGCACGTCAGCACGATTCGCCTCTTCTCGTGGAACCTGGCGCTGTGCAGGGGGCTCGCTCAACACACACCTGGGTGATTTACGATACACGAAGGACAGAGCCCGCGCGATTTAGGAGAGGCAGGCAAAGAGCAGAGTTTAGGAAATTTAGGAGTCATTCAATTTAGGAAATTGAATGAAAAAGAGCTGGGGGAAAAAGGAAGGATGTACAGGAAAGAAATAAGATGATGTGTTTGAAAAATTGGAAACAGATTCCTTAAATACCTCACAGTAGGAGATGAGTAAATAAAATTAGGGGCCAGTCACTTATTCCATTCGTGAAACAATATTTGTGTTGTCTGCTGTGCACTGGGGTCCTGGGTCAGTAGATTCTGGGATGAAATCCCCTGACATCAGATTAGGCAGCTATTTAAAGTGATGGTTATGGAGCCTTGGTAACAACTTGGAAAATGCATATCATATGGATTTAGCAGAAGATGCAAGGGTCAAAATTTAGGTACAGTGTGATGACAGCTAGCTTTAAAAAACCCCAGATGTGGTGGAGGAGGAAGCAAAAGGAAGCATGGCTAGCAGGCCGTGCTTGTGTTAGGGTGGTGGGGTTAGGCTAACTTGTCTCTATTCTTGAAATTTCTGCGCTGTGGTTGTATTCCGTTAATAAATAATTTTTTTTTCTTTAAGTAAGAAGGGCCATCGCCTGACAAACTGACCCTCCCACCCACATTAACCATTGGTCCAGCTAGCCTTCGAGGAGTACTTCACATGGGACAAGCCCATCCTCCTGTGCCAGCCTGGCTGCTGGCATTCTCCAGGTGTTGGGCCCTGCTGCTAGGAGTCCAAATCAGAGATATTAAAAGTTTGGGAGGGGCCAAAGGGCACCCCTGTTCTTAGCGATGGCAAATCCAGCAGCTCGCCAGTGGAAACAGAGAGGCCCCCAATCCAGCACAATGCAGGGGCTGGTATTTCCCCCGACTCTTGGGGCCGGGCGCTTGTCCATTTGGGGCACGAGATGAAGGAGTTGGCCAGCTTCCCACCTGGGGAATGGAAGGGCCAGGCATCGCATGCCAAGCCCAGGCCAGGCACTCACAGCTGCGCCTGCCTCCACTGGAGAAAGTGAAGGTTCTGTATGTCCTTCTCCAACTAGGCCTGCTTGGGGCATGACTCTGGGATGTGGCTTTGGAATCAGACAGACCCGAATATTTTAAGACTTTACAAATATTGAATTGAAGAACTACATGCACATGGTTAGAAAAATAAAATGGTACAGAAGGGCTTATAGTTCAAAACAGATTTCCATTCCATCCCTTGGATTCAGTCTTGCCTCTCAGAGGCTACGGCTTTTCACTGCTTCAGTTTTGGGTTTTGCCAGCTTGCCTTCCTGTCGCTAGGTAATATGTGAATACTGCTGTGTTCTGGTGGATCCTCTGGGGGACATTAGCTGTTGTCTCCCCACTCTGAGAAAGTAGGACTTAGCTCATGCATATACTCGGGGAGACATAGAAAAGCACCATCCAGACTTGCAAAAATGGACTTGCCTCCCAGCTGTGGGGAGTGTGGTCAGCAGATGGCCACCACTGCCAGCTCCCACATGGTCAGCCCCCGAGGTACCGGGAGCCACCTGGCCGCAGGTCGCACCCTTCGTGGGGTGCCTGCACCCAGCAACCCAGCACAGAGCGGGAATAAGGCCGTTTCAGCCCAACGTGGGGCCCTAACTGGGAATGCTCACTCCGGTGCTCTGGGCCGACTTTGTTGGATCTGCATCACCGTTGACTTCTCTCTCTGCCCAATTTTTTCTTGCCCCTTCTTGTCACGGGTGTCCATCCTTTTTATTTTCTTAGATTAATTAATTAATTTATTCATGAGAGACACAGAGAGAGGCAGAGACATAGGCAGAGGGAGAAGCAGGCTCCTTGTGGGGAGCCCCATGTGGGACTCGATCCCAGGACCCGGGGATCATGACCTGAGCCAAAGGCAGACACTCAACCACTGAGCCACCCAGGTGCCCTCCCAATACCTTGATGACTCTGTTTCATCAGCTCTGAGTTGTACCCGGCTCCTTACCCTGTAAGGACACCATCCTGTCCTCCAGCCTCTTCAGTCAGGTCATTTTTTTATTGAATTAAATAAAAAATCCACTAATAGTGTCACTAATAGTGACATCCACTATTATCTTTGTTTCAGGAGTACAAGGTAATAATTTGATATTTCTGTACATTGTGAAATGATCACCACAAGAGGTCTGATTACCATCTGTCATTGTACAGAGGAGTCGCTATGATGTTATTGACGATTTTCCCTGTGCTGGACTTTTTCTTTCTGTGATTCCTTTATTTTATAACTGGAAGTTTACTCTTCTTAAGTCTCTTCACCCATGTCACCCGTTGCCCCTCACCCCCCTCCCCTCTAGCTACCACCAGTTTGTTTTCTGTGTTTATGAGTCTGCTTTTGTTTTGTTTTGTTTGTTTACTCATTTTTTAGATTTCACACCTAGAGAAATCATATGGTATTTGTCTTTGTTTACCTTACTTCACTTAGTGTAATACCCTCTAGATCCATCCACCTTGTCACAAAGGGCAAGATTTCATTCTTTCTTATGGCTAATATTTTTGTGTGTCTATACCACAACTACCTTATCCATTCATCTCTTGATGGACATTTAGGTAGCTAAGTGCTTCTATTAGCTCTTTTTAAATTTCTACATTGTCAGATATGGTCACATCATATCCCGTCCTAAAATCATAGTGAACTTTTCCCTTCTTTGTTCACGGTCAATTTGAAAATTTGAAGACCAATGAATGAGTAACAACCGGAATAGTGCATTTTGTGTGGGTAAATATCACGGGTCCTGGTGATGGCCTCTGATTGTATTTCTTTCCCCGAATGTCCACAGGAAGACACCTGTGTTACTCAAAGGACAACGTTCTGAGCCCCAAGATCAGAGAGATGTTTTATGTGCCACCATTTGCTCAAATTCATCTTACCTCTTTCGTTGTTTCATTTTTGGACTGTGACTTTCTTGATTTGTGGCTTGCTTTTCCCAGAGTTTTTGATTACTTTCTTGTTTCTGTTTGGGCAAAGAAAGCTAGGTCTTTGCTGTCGTGCCCCAAATATTTCCTAGCTTTTTACTCATTTTATGTGTGGCTTGGGATCTGTTATATTCTTCTAAAAGACTTTCTCCTTGGGACCCATTGACATTTTATTGGACACCAATTTCTTTTGAAGCAGCTATCATGCTGGGATTTTTTTTTTCCCCCATTGGACTCTGGTTAATTCCACCATTTCTTGTATTTTTGCATTATCCTTTTGTTCCTTTGATGTTCACTCCAGTTTTGTTGGAGTACCTTCTCATTTTGCGAATCTGCAAAGTATGTACAAGAAGGAAATATCAAGTACTTATTTGGGAATTTAGCTGTGTGACTCAGGGAAGTCCCTAATCAATTTGTACTAGTCTCCTCAACAGTGACATGGGGATTATGTCACCCACGTCAGGGAATCGTGGTGAGGATTGTGTGTGATAACACTGATTGAGTGCCTGATCTTTGGGGCTGAGCAAATTTTGGTTTATTTCCCTAATTAAGCTACCTTATTCGCTAAGAGATCTTAAAATGCTCCCATTGCCTATGGAAGAGTCCAAACTCTTTAGCCTGGCCCAAGACCCTCCACGATTGAATCCCAATTGACCTTTTCAAGTTTATTTCCTACTACCACCTTCATATACCCTGTGCCCTGCCAAACTCTCCTGCGGCACATCTGTGTCTTCCAGCCATCAGGCCTTGACTCCTGCCTTGAAAGCCTTCCTGAGCATAGCATCTGTGTGAGCAAACCCACTTCCCTTCTCAGGTGCTCCCTCTGCCACCATCCTTCCCTAATCTCCAGCTATACACACAGTCCCACTCTCTCTTCTGGCTTTTGCCCCTTCCCACTGCCTCTGAGAGTTGTTATGGCCACACACTTGGATGGCTGCCTGTGGATGGACCAAACTCTTTCAATTTTTCTCTACAGCTGGGGCAGCCACAGTGTTGAATGATCCCCTTTTTGCAGGCTGGGAAGAATCCAGGATGCCTCTAGGCAACGTTTTCAGAGAGCCAAAACCTACTGCTTCCTTCCTCTCTCCTGCCAGTGTAGCTCCCCCACCCACAACAGTCCCTCCCCACCCTCCTGCCCCACGGAAGGGCAAACTTTACTTTTAGGGCAGCCACCTATTTGGTGAGGTCTGATGGCTGTGGGAAAATGCTCTGCCATCAAATATCTCTTCTACTAGGATTTAGTTAAGGGAATAAAATGCTCATACCTCTGGGAGGGCATCATATTAAGTATACTTCAGTAGCATTAGTATTTGCTCACTCACTCACTCACTCACTCACTCACTCAAGTGTATTAGATGACTCTGGTGTGCCAGGCACTGTGGAGGGCTTGGGGACACAGAGAGAAGAAATATAATCCCTGCCCACAGGGAAAACATGAAGAGTTTCATTTAAGATCACTTTCCAACCATGAGGTGTAGCTGACAGCAGGACATTGGGTTGGGTATGAGGGTTGGGATGGTGCAAGAGTGTGAAGGCCCCGGGCGCCTGAGTGGAAGAGGAGCCACAGAGTAGTGGGGTGCCAGAGACATTTTTCTCTGTGCCACAGCTTAGCCCTCTGCTATGATGGGGACTAATTGGTCACTGTCTCCTGAGGCAAGAAGTTGGGGAGAGGATGGAAGGGAATATGATGCGGCCTCTGAGTACAGGGTTGTACCCATCCCATTCATGCTCCATACTCTCTCTTGACCCTGGGGGAGATGCTCCCGCCCTGACAGCTCTTGTCATTATAGCTGTGAGGAAACACAGAGAAAGGAAAGTCCCTCAGCTCACCGAGATGTGTTCCCAGCCATTTCCGTTCATTTTCAGGATAAGCATGGGAGGAATGGGACCAGAAGGATGGCCCAAGCTGGTGCTCTCCCCAGGCCAGACCCAGTCACTCTGACCTGCACTGATGCGCAGGGCAGCCAGCCCCGGAGGAGCAAAAGCTCGCGGTTGTGTGTTTCTGAGCAGACATTGCAGCCTATGAAAGGTTGAATTCCGTCTGGTGGTCACATCCCGCGCCGGCTGCCCCACGGCACACAAAGCTCCTTTTGTAGCCAGTGGGACCAAGGGAAGGGGGAAGCTGAGTTCTTAATGCGACCAACCAACTTCCAGCTTATATCAATAAATTTCTCCCTGAACCTTTCCAAAACAGAGCTTTGCTAATGTGGAGCGGTGGGAGCCGGCTCAGCCCTCGCAGAGTCCGCAGAATCCACAGGCCCAGGTCCTCCTTACTCTTGGCAAGAGCCAGCTCTGGCAAAAACGGGGGCTTAGGCTACGGGGAAACTGGTGTGCAAGTTGGTTAAATAACTGCCCACAGGTGGTGGGGCCAGTAAGTCTCTGGTAGAGCTGATTTGAACCCAGATCTATGAAAGTTTTCTCATTGGGCTTTTGTGCTACCTGCCCTATCCTGGAGGAAGGCTGTCCAGGGAGCCCACCTATAGTCAAAGACCACAAGTTCTTGCAGCTGGAAGGGTCCTCAGAGCTAGCTGGTCCAACTCTTTTATTTCATGGGAAATGGGGGATTTTGGATCTCTCTTAACTACAGAGACAGTGATTGGGATGGGACTCAGCTCCAGGTCTCCCCATTCCATATCAAAACATCTTTTTGCTTACACTACATATCCTTGGGAAATGTGCATGCTTCAAGAGAAGGACAAAAGGCACTTAACTCTAGGGAACCAACAGATGATGGTGGCAGCTAAAACGAAGTTTCCCCACATCATTCTATAGACCACAATCTGGAGACAGTGGCAAGTGACAGTGTCATTCAGTTGGAGTCCAAAAGTCCTGAGAGCCAGGGAAGCCAAGGTTGCAAGGTCCAGCCCAAGGGCAGGAGAATACCAATGTCCCAGCTCAGACAGGCGGGATACAAAGGGGGCAAAATCCTCCTTTCTCCGCTTTTTGTTCTATTCAGGCCCACCAATGGATTGGGTGATGCCCACCCACAGTGGAGGGAGCAATCAGTTTTTACTGAATTCACCAATTTCAATGCTAATCTCATACAGAACCACTCTCACAGGTACATCCAGAAATCATGTTTTATCAGCCGCCTGGGCAACCCATGGCCCAGACAACTTGACGCATGCAATTAACCATCACAATGTCCTTGCTTTATACCAATGTTGTAAGTCTGCTTTCTTTCTTTCTTTTTTTTTTTTTCCCCTGGATGGGAAATTTGAAAAGGAATCAGCTATAATTCTCCTTCCCCACGATACCTTCCACACAGTCTTGGGGCTTCCCAGTGATGCAAGGGCTGACTGGTTGGAAACAAAACCACAGAGCTCACTTATGGCACAATTATAGCTGCAAATACCCTTTGGGAAGTCAAACCTAGCCAGTGGTTCTGTGGCTATGACAGCAAAGAATAGCTTTCTGGGGACCAAACCAGTAAATCATTTCAAGGTCTTTGTGCACATTGGATGAGGTGATGTAGTCAAATAGTTTAGAAAATTGTCAAGGGAGCCAGGTAAAGATCTGGGCTCAAATCTTGGTTCCGCCATGGTTTACAGGCCCTGTGACCTGTAGACACTTACTTAACCAAGTTGTCTACCAGTTTTCCCATTTGCAAAATGGGGATAATATTAGGATTGGTTGGGAAGGTTAAATGAATCCATCCATGTGAAGTCCCTAGAACATTGTCTGGCACATAATAAATGCTCTATATGTGGCAGTTATTATTATTATTATTATTATTATTATTAGAGGAAAAAGTCAATACCATAAACATTTGTTGAGTGTTTGAGTGAGGTTTGTGGACTCCAGGATCTTTAGAAGATACAAGAGTTAGTAAGAATAAGACATGGGCCCTGCTCTCAATGTGCTTTCAATCTACAAGAAGAAAGAAGACACTGATGTGAAAAGGGAGACGTGTCATGCAAGTGAGAACAATAAAGAAACCTGCATTTTGAGAGAGGGAATCGGATCTCAGAATAGGAGGAGCAGAATCAGGCCAGAACCTGAACACTCTGAGCTTTAAGAGATGGGAAAATCACCTTGAGCAATTTGGGGCAGTTGAAAGGAAAGTTTTTTCAGGTTAGAGGCCTAATGTGTGTGTGTGTGTGTGTGTGTGTGTGTGTGTGTGTGTGTGTGTACCCACTCACAAAAAAGAAAAGCTACTTTTTTTTTTTTTTTTTAAGAAAAGAGAGAAAAGAACTTTTCCTCCACCTCCCTGTAACCTCATTCCACTAGGCGGCTTCATGAATTCATTAGCACATCAGCTATGGCAACTCTGTTTTAGCAATCCCAGCTCCCAGGGTACGTGAGGGAATTCTGCAAGGCCAGCTTTGCCTGTCAGAGAGAAAAGGAGCTAAGCAGAGATTTCCAGGTCAGAGGAGAGCTGGATGCCTGTCCCTAAAGCAGCAGACTGGGGCCCCTGCTTCCTGGTACCAGGAAGAGTAGGGCCCAGGGGTCATTGACGTGGAACAGGACTTATGCATGAATTTCTAAATTAAGGTTTCTTAAACAACATCTAAGAAAAAGAAAGGAAGACTTCAACCTGATTTAGAATCTCTTCACTCAGTTATTTTCAGCCTGTGTAATAAGACCTCAATTCTTTGGAACCCCAGAGGGATAAGTTGTTCTGAAGGGGTAAAACTTGGGTGCCCAAATTTAAATTTAAATCATTTTGATGGGTTTGAAAAAATGTATGCATGCTTTTTTGCTTTGTTTAATAGAATATTTGGAATGTGACTTGGGGTGCCTACTGCAGGACTCTGTTGCCCTTTTGCTTTTGTGTACAGGATGACTTGAGGCTATACTAAGCAGGCTCAGACTACTATGTATTTTAAATTTTTTTGGGAAAAAAACACCACCACCACACCATGGAATTCTAGATTCAGCTCTGGCATATAAAAAGCTTAGATGCTGTCATTCTTGTCCTTATAACAAGAAAAAGCTGTACAAACTGAAAATCAACGATTTTTTTCTTGAACTCCTCAGAGAATTGGGGTTGCAGAGCAAATCACCACCTTGAAAGCTGGAGAGATCAGTGAATTCTGGAATGTGTGGCTGGCATCGGCCTACCTGAAGCCAATGCTGCTAGAGCCATAAACTGGCAGGGACACTTACCCAGGTACCACAGCCTGGGTGCCAGAGTCATGTCTTTTAAACTTCTGATGGTCTCATTCCTTCCAGGCTTAGCTATGCTCTGTGCCAAGCTTCACATCTATTCTTATTTTTTAAAAAGATTTTATTTATTATTGATAATTTTTTATTTATTGATTTGAGAGAGAAGAGCAAAGGAGAAGAGCATGAGTAGAGGGAGGAGCAGAGGGAGAGGGAGAAGCAGACTACCCACTAAGCAGAGAGCCTGATGCGGGGCTCAATCCCAGGACCCTGAGATCGTGACTTGAGCCAAAGGCAGATGCTCCACCGACTGAGCCACCCAGATGCCCTATATCTGTTCTTATTGCAGATAAGGTAGTTAGCAAATGGGTGATGGGTGGCAGTGAGCAGCAGACAGACAGACAGGCAGATGGACAAAGCCAGAGGCAGAGTTAGATTTTGGGTCTTGGTTTCTGATCACCTCTCAGCTTTACATGGTTCAATAGTTTGATATTATCAGTTTAGATGAAAGTAACCAGTGCCAGGGAAGCATCATCCCATAGAAATATGGCTGAGCCATACATGTACTTCAAAATTTTCTAGAGGTAGTATTTTTTCAAAATAAAAAGAATAGATTAACCCAATATATTTCAAATGTTATCATTTCAACATACACTCAATATGAAAGTTATTAATGAGATACTTTACATTCTTTTTTTGGTATAAAGTCAAAATGCAGTGTGGACTTCTCAATTTGTTCTGGCCACATTTCAAGTGCTCAAAAGCCACATACATGCACAGGCCCGTACAGCTCCGGGGGATTGTATGAGGCTAGAATTAGGTTTGGCTGCTAATATCAAAAGTGACTTAACACAGAAATGCATTTCTCTTATATAAAAGTTTGGGTAGGCAATAAGAGCCATGTGATAAGGCACTTTGTATTCAACCCAGGCTCCTTCTTGTTGCTTCTATCATCCATCTTGTCCCCCGATACACGGCTTCATTGTCAAATTCCTCAACAGTCCAAGATGACTGCTTTAGCTCCAGTCAGCACATCCACATTCTAGCCAGAAAGAAAGGAAAAAGGAAGAAGAAATCCTCTATTAATGGTGCTCTAAGAAGTTCCACACGTATTACTTTTACTTACATGCCTTTGGCCAGAATTTAGTCAATGACCCTACCCAGTTAGCTGCAAGGGAGCCCAAGAAATGTAATCTAGATTTTTTTTTTAAATTTTTTTAAATTTATTTACGATAGTCATACAGAGAGAGAGAGAGGCAGAGACACAGGCAGAGGGAGAAGCAGGCTCCATGCATCGGGAGCCCGACGTGGGATTCGATCCCGGGTCTCCAGGATCGCGCCCTGGGCCAAAGGCAGGCGCCAAACCGCTGCGCCACCCAGGGATCCCGTAATCTAGATTTTTAAGCAACAATGTGACCAGCTAAAATTTGAGGATTCTGTGACTAGGGAAGAAGAAGAGGGCATATATTAAGAATCAACTGGTAGTGTTGGTCTCAGACCAATTCACACTGAAGAAATGCAGATTAGAATGGTAAACCAGAATGCCAATTTATTAAGACTTAATGGGACTGTAATTGCCAGCCAGATGGGAGTGTCTGGGTCTGCTGACTGTTGCAAACTCTTCCCAGTAGGATCATCTAAATGGTTGAAAGATTGGTGGATTAAGATATTATGGCCTGATGGACCCCTTTCCATTTAAGGACACACCACCCTGACAAGAGAACTGAAACATTCCTGCTAGCTTTGCGGGAGCCCTCTCTCTGGGATAATACTACAGACCCTTGGAAAACTCCTGCCTTCAACGGTCCTTTATCTGAGCTTCAGGGGGCAGGGGGCACTGTCCTTTCCCCATCATAGCTTTACATAGTACAACTCTGCTTACATTTGTTACATTTTAGACTTTGAAAGGACAAGATTTTGAAGATACACGAGCCCCTTGTCGTCAACTTTGGAAGTACTACTGTCTCATCAGCAACACTCACTCACTTGACAAGTATTTATTGAGCATATATTGTGCACCAGGTATTCTATTCTGCTGAGAGTCAATGAGAACCTGACTTCTGTCCTTTTTTAAAAATTTTTATTTATTTATTCATGAGAAACACAGAGAGGCAGAGACATAGGCAGAGGGAGAAGCAGGCTCCATGCCTGCTTTGGAAGCTCGATGGGGGACTCGATGTGGGAAGCTCGATGTGGGACTTGATCCTAGGACCCTGGGATCATGTCCTGAGCCAAAGGCAGATTCTCAACCACGGAGGCACCCAGGCATCCTCTGACTTCTGTCCTTAAGGTGATCACAATATCTAAAGAATAGGGGAGGTGATGATGGGCAGGGTTAAAAAAGAAGTAGGTGTTCACTGAGCAAGAGGAATGAAAAGGCATCCTGGGTAGAAGGAACAGTATATGTAAAGGTTTATAGACATTGAAGAACACAGAGTATTTGGGAGTAGGACATAGCTGGGTGGGATTTGAGGAGAGGAGGTGCTGGAAGGGTGCTACAGTACACACTGTGGTGGTCTTCTCAACATCCATTCCCTCTTGGTAACTATGCCATTTTCCGTTGGGCATGCACCCTCCCTACACTTCCCACACACTTGAGGAAGGTGATTCCACCCTACCCCTAGGGGTAAAATGAATAGTCCCAGTATAGACTCATCAGCAAGATCCCTTTTTGCCTAAGAAGAGCAAGTGACCCACTTCTAACTGAAGAGACTGGGAAAGACTTTTCAGGCAGCTTCAGAGAAAGAATCTCTCTCTTTCTCCCTCTATATGGTGCGGAGTGCGGGTATGAGGTCAGGAATTGTTGCAGCCATTTTGTCACCATGAGGGAAACCTAGCAAAGGATGAAGACAACACCATGGAGGGGAGAGGGAACATCCTGAAAATCAGGGGCTTTGATGACATAGTTGAGCCACTGAGCCAAACTTACCCTGAAGCCCATTCTACCCCTAGGGCTTCAGCAGGTTTAGGTCACAGCATGAGAGAACTTGGGGCTTAGCCTTTATTCTGAGGGCAGGAAAAAACCATAGAAGATTTTCTTTTCTTTCTTTTCTTTTTTTTTCTTCTTCTTTCTCTCCTTCCTTCCTTCCTTCCTTCCTTCCTTCCTTCCTTCCTTCCTTTCTTTCCTTCAACATTGCATGCTTATTAAGGACTTACATGGGTAGGTATTACCCCAAAGAAAATTATATTAGTAAGGAATTCTTAAATGGTCCCTGCAAACTTTATTTCATATAATTATTTATAAGGAGAAAGAAAATAGATTTTTTTTGTACCTTGTTTTGCTTCTTTCACACCTCCATTTGGTCGTTTTTCAGGTGCTAATCTCCTCCTGCTTTGTAGCCTCTGTTTTCCTTTCCTCCACCTGCCAACCACAGGTCTGAATATCCTTATGACCATTAATTGCACTTCAGTTTCTGGTCCTCCTAAGGCCTCATTGGCTGCCTCTCCTCCCAAGGAAGGCTTTCAAGCAGGGCATGAGCTGACGGACCCACATTGTAGAACGTTGCCTTGGCGTGCTGAGTGCAGAGAGCCTGGACCAAGGCCAGAAATGAGTAGCTGAGCCAAGACTGGAAAAGAGGGGCGAGTTTGAGCACCACTCAGATGACAGAGGCCAGGCTGACTGGACCAGAGGTCGTGAGGACCAGGGTGTGCTTCAGGAAGACTCAAACTCATCACCTGACTATAGGAAGGGAGACACTCTTCTTCCTCCTGCCGCCATCATTGTACTCCCATGAAATCACTTCCACTGCCAGATTCTTTATTCTCCTCTCTTGCAGGATTCATGCCTCTGATTATAATTCCTTATGGGCACAGCTGTCTTCTTCCCATTATGCCTCGTCATCTTCCCATCTCCAGGATGTGGCACGTGGTTGGCACTGGGTTAGTGCCAAATTGGATTGATAGCATACTGGTTCTTGCTGAGCTAGGTGTTAGCTGCACCCTCCTCCTGCTCCCAGGGCTGAGTCATCTCTTTCATAAGTAGCCTCCAAAGCTGCAACCACGATACCCAGCTTCCTTGTTGTTGGCAGGTGTTGGCAGCCTGAGTGCCAGAACACCAGGAGGCAGCCACTAGGAACATGCTGGGGGTTCGGGTGTGGAGAGTGAGCCAAGTAATCAGGCCTCATATACATTGACATGAGGAGTGTGTGTGCTCCCTGGGAGATCTGTAACAACACCCCCATTCCGGGAAGCAGAAGCCAGGCCTCCTTCCTTTCTCTTTTCTCACCTGTCCTGTCTTGTGGCCAGAAGTACATTCACTGGCTTTCCATGCTTCTAAAATAAATTAATTTCAGGACCATAAGCTCCCAAGCTATCCCAGTTTTGCTCCTTGGGAGCATTAACTCCTTACCATCCCACTGGGCCTCCAAGGCTTTGGATCCATTTCACAAAATATTAACACTTTCTCTCCTTTCTGAAGAGGGACCTCAGTTTTCCTGAGAACTGTCTGTTCCCCACCATTTCTCACTCTGCCAATAATTCATCCCATAGAATGCTGTGTTAGGGGATGGTCATGAGCTACATGGCCTTTGAGGGAACAATATTAACCTTTTACAACTTTGAAGGGCACCCCTCCTTATCCCTTTTATATCAACCTCCACTGGGTTCTTGAGATGTTCCTGGTTCCTCCAAACCCCACGTTTTCCTCATCACCTCTCCAAGATTCCAGTTCTTCCCCTGGTCTGTATCATTATGGAAATTCCTGGTCCTGCTAGCCCGCACTTCTTAGCAGGGCTCTGAAATTCAGCTCTCATCTGCCCCACTGTTATGTTGTTTTCCCTGTCGCTATGGCAGGGATTAAGACTCCAGCCAGGGAAGGAGGGTGGAGGGAAGAAAGTTGAGCAGGGAAATGCAGGAGCATGATGGGAGAGAGCCTGATTGGAGGGTGTCAGAGTAGGAGGAAGCAGAGAGAAATAGGCTGAGCATGTCAAGGGCGGAAGAGGGATTCCTGTTTTGTTCTATTTTGGTTTTGGTGTTTTAGTTTGGGTTTGTTTCCGGAGATGAGGAGACATACATTTAGTGCTGAATCCTGCCCCCGATGCAGAGTCACGGCTAAAGAAATCCTCTCCCATAGTCCGTAATCCAGAGGCAATCTCCAGTCCCCAGATCAAGTAGGAAAAACTCTCAAAATAACTTTTAGTTATTCCTAATTTACTTTATGGACAGGCCGGCTGGGTCAGTGTGACTATGTGATTCAGTACAACCCTGAGACCCAGGTAAGGGGGGCCTGACCTTTGGAGATCCCTGCCCTAGCTTCTTTGCATTTTTGGAGTGAGATATCCTCAGGACTAAGGAAGATGCCCAACCAGAGCCAAAGCCTAGACCCACACCCACCCTGGTCTAGAACTTGCTCCTGATATTCAGGACCCTAGAATCTCTGCCCACAAGGCCCAAGCCTGCTTCCAGGGCCCATGTGGGCCTATTAGCAAAGTCCTCCCTCCCAAGGGTGGCTTGTGTAGCCTGGAGCCCAGAGGTGGCTACTTGGGGCAGTTGGACAGAATGTGGAAGTGCAGACTGGTGTTAGGAACATGCATGTGGGTAAGGCCCCTCGCTGAGGAGGGAATAAAAGGGAGACTAACCATCATCTGGGATAGCCTGTCCCTGTGGTTCTCACTTTCTGGTGTGAGGAGTCTGAGAATTCTAAATTTGCTCTTGGCCTTCCAGAAGTCAAGGAAGGTATGTTTGTTAGGGTAGAAGGGTAAGACATGGTTTATTTTATTTTATTTTACTTTATTTTTTTTTAAAGAGAGAGCGTGCCTGCATGCATGAACCAGGAGGTGGTGGAGCACAGAGGGAGACGGAGAGAGAGAATCTCAAGCAGACTCCACACTGAGTGCAGAGCCCAACACAGGGCTTGATCTCACCACCCTGATTGTGACCTGAGCTGTAAGCAAGAGTCAGACACTTAACCAACTGAGCCACCCAGGTGCCTGAAGATATTTTATTTAACAATTTGTTAGCTTGACTAATAGTGTTTAAATATTTAGATATATGGTATTTGGGTCTTAATTTGAATTCTTGCCCTAGTCCCACAAGCCTGTGAGAAAATAAAGATTTGTCCAGTGTGAACATCCCTATTTCCAGCTGTGCCTCCGAATGTCTTTTTCTCCATGTCCCCAGTCCTCTGGCAACTGACTTCATTCAAAGGCTCCAGTGCTGTGTGACTCAGTTACTTAGTTTCCCATAGTTATAGTAAGGGTAGCAGTAACGGAGTAGTGTTCTCTGTTTATTTTTTATGGTTGTCTAGCTTCTGAACCCTCTTTCTGTGTTTGGGAAATATCTCTATCCTGCATGTGTGTTTACACATGTGTACACACACACACGCATATGCATACTTTTATGAGCCTTGATAGAGAACAGAGCTCACATCCCAGTCCAGAGGACAAAAATGCTAGGAACTTGCTATATTAGATGCCACCAGTCATTTCCTGTGATATCTATTCTCTTCTTTAGTAAGAGAACCCCCAATTTTTAGTTGGGGACATGGCTACCCGGATGGATCAAATACTACCTTTCCCAAACTCTTTTCTGCTAGATGTGGCCAAATGATCAAATTTCAACCATTGAAATGTAAGCAATGCATGTGATTTCCAGGAAGTGGTTGTAAAGAGAAAGGGTCATTCTTTCTCTTTCCTGATAGTTGGGATGTGGACTTGATGGCAGGTACCCAAGCAGCTACATTGGTCCATAAGGAAGCATGTGAAGGTCTTCAAAGGCGCTTCAACAGCAATCTTGCACTCTTTGCCTTCACATTTTTTATACAGAGTGAGATAAATTTCTATTTTTCTTTAGCCACAGTTATTTTGAGTTTTCCATTATATGGTGTGAAAACCAAGTGTGAATAATGTATTTGTCTTCACAGCCTCTCTTGCAGCTAGGGCACAGCATGTGACTAGGCTCTACCTCAGTCTCTCTGGTCAAGGCAGCCTCAGCAGGGAGCTTGAGTTCCTAGAGTAGTGGTTGCATCCAGCGTCCATTGTGAGGCAAGATGAAGTACCCAGTGCTTGGTGATGGCAGCAGGTCTGCACTAGGCCAGTTCTGCCTCATGATTTGGGATACTATTCTTGGCTGCATGGTTTCAAGCTGGGTCTTCCAGCAAATTATCCAATCTCCTGTTAATAAATTCCCCTTCTGTTCACATCTGTCAGAGTTGGTCAGTAACCCACAGTCAGCCCCTGTCAAAATACTTTATAGCAGTAAGATTTCACCAAGAATGTTGGTTTTTGCCATCAAATGAGTCCACTGATGAGTCTGTAATCTGTTAACTCAGACTCAACATGAGGCATGAATTTCATTTAAAAGTCAGAATTTTCCAACACACTTGTTTCTAAAGATGCTTCAGATGGGGGCAGAATTAAGTTCTTTTGAATATTTGGTGTCTCTTGTCACAAGGATATGTGCCATCTGCTAGTTGAAGCCACAGTATTTTGGGAAGAGACCAGCAACCAAAATTAAATATGAATTTAATTAAACTTAATACAAAATTAAATCAGAGGCATATTCAAAGGGCAGTAGCACTTCACTTATCCAGAGGTGATTTATACAGCCAATCTCAATTATTTGGAACAGGAAACAGAAAAGGAGCAAAAATAAACAAAACCCCAAAACTGATGAGGAAACAAACAACCACTTTCAAAACAAAACAAAACAAAAGAATATTTGCAGCCAAAATCAATGCCACAGGGCTCATCCCTCACAGTTTATGCATTTATTCAGAGGCAAGCCATTTAGACTCTCCTTTAGTTCTACTCTTTGTGTAGACACAATTCCAGGGAAAATTTGGGTGGTGAAGGACTTCCCATTCCAGAGAAGATTTGAAAAAGCACCTTAGGGGGCAAGGGGGAAGGGAAAGCTGCTGGAGATTGACATTCCGATAGGAAGGAGAAGATGTTTGTTGGTTTGTGTTAAAGGCAGAAACAAGGCAGTAGAGCACAGCACTGCCTCTGAGCCCCTTCAGTATGACAGTAACCACCCTGGGTTACAATCCATCCAAGGGCGGGGGCTGTGTGTGCTGTGGTCCAAATGTTTGTGTGCCCCCCAAATTCATTAGTAACTCCTAATGCCCAAGGTGATGCTATTAGGAGGTGGGGGTCTTTGGGAGGTGATTAGGTAATGAGAGTGGAGCCCTCACAAATGAGATGAACACCCTTACAAAAGAGGCCCCTGAGAGATCCCTAGTCTGGCCACCGTGTGAGGATTTAATAAGGAGTTGGCAGCCTGGACAAGGACCCTCTCCCAACCAGGCTGGCTCCCTGACCTCAGACTCCCAGCCTCCAGAGTGGTGAGAAATAAGTTTCTGTTTTTATATACCACCCAGTCTGTGATATTTTGTTAGGGCAGCCCAAACAGACCCAAGACAGTGCTATTCAGGAAAACCCTGAGCACCATGGAAAGTTAGGAAAAATTCACAAGTGGGCCAGTATCCTGTGTCGGTGGACACATAGAGCAATGTGAGTGGATTTCCCCAATGTTGGAGGGAGAATAACCATTTAGGAAACTGGTTTGGTAGCACTTTGGAAAGCCTAGGCTGTCAGAATCCTTGACCCAGCACTTCCTCTCCTACTACATACAGATGGTCCCGACTTACAAGAATTTGACTTATGATAGTTTGACTTATGATGGTTTCGAAGCCATATGCATTCAGTAGAAATCGTACTTTGAATTTTGATTTTGATCTTTTCCTGGGCTAGCATATGTGGCACGATACTCTCTCCTGATGCTAGGCAGCAGCAGCAAGCAGCAGCTCTCAGTAAACCATGCAGTTGTGAGGATAAACAACCAGTACCCATACAACTATTCTGCTTTTTCACTTTGGAGGATTCAACAAATTTCAGACTAGGCTAAACTGTGATGTTGGGTAGGTTAGGTGTATTAAATGCATTTTTTAAATTTTTTAATTTATTTATGATAGTCACAGAGAGAGAGAGAGAGAGAGAGGGGCAGAGACATAGGCAGAGGGAGAAGCAGGCTCCATGCACCGGGAGCCAGATGTGGGATTCGATCCCGGGTCTCCAGGATCGCGCCCTGGGCCAAAGGCAGGCGCCAAACCGCTGCGCCACCCAGGGATCCCTATTAAATGCATTTTTGATTTATGATATTTACAACTTATGATGGATTTATTAGTACATAATCCCACTGTACATTGAGGGAGATCTGTATAGAAAGAACCCTTGCCCATGGTCATGGAAGACATGAGCCAGAAAATTCACAACATTCAACGAAAGGAGCTACTCATAACAAAACACACAAGTAGGATTCAAGTTACATAAAGCTCAAGAACAGGTGAAACAAATTCTGCTGTTTGGGGCTACATTCCCATGTGGTAAAACAATAAATAAAAGCAAGGACGGGATTAATGGAAAGAGGGGTCTCCTGAGGTACTATAGTGATATTCTTTTTCTTATCTGGGTGGTGGGTCTACTGGTATCTACTTGATTTATATTCTTTAAGTCATATATGCATGTTTTATTCATACATATGATATATCTCACCAACAATGTTTTTAAAAGAAGGAAGAAGAAAAAAAGGAAGAGTCAGATTTTGTCCAATTTACCCTGTTGAAGAAGGCAAGATAGCACTTAATAACACTAGAAACATTTCTGCCAATACACTTCAAAGGAAAAGGGTTTGGGCACCTGGAGGGCTAAATTTCAGTGATCTGGAAGGTTCATTTAAACACAATAGCTGCTCAGCTGCTTCTCCAAATAATGGAGATTGATTATAGGTAGTGACCTGGAGCCCCATCTCTTTTTCAGTGAATTTCTGAATTTTGCATTGGCTTAAGAAAGGAGGAGGAGTCTTCGTTGGGGCTCCTTGGGGATGGCATGGAGAACTTTCACCAGTCAGCTTCAAGCCTGCATTTTGGCCTCCTTCCCTCTGGCTGCCTCCCACCTGGAAGCTGGTTATAAATGTAGAATCTCGGGCCCCACCCCAAAGCTACTGGATCAGAATCTACTTTAAATGCACCCTGAAGTGTGAAAAGCACAATTCAAACCTAGACCATGACGGGACCAGATACTGGACTCTTCATAATTTCAGGAAAACCCACCCTTTAAACAGGCCCAAGGCGGACACTCTCAGTACTGATCTCCATGCTGCAGTAAATAGTACACCGAAAAATTGGAATGTGTGCATTCATTCGATTAACATTAGGATGAAATTACCATTTTCTTCATCAAAAATGGTTGAATACGGTCAGTTTGATATGGTCTAGCTCTGAGTATTCATTGAACTTCTATTATGTGCCAGGCACAATGCTAGTATTAGGGACAGAGCAGTGGGCAAAGCCAGCCTTGGAGGCTGCCTTCATAGACCTCACAGTCTACCAGGAGAGACAGACATGAATTTTTAAAAAAATTCACACAAATAATGTAAAGTCACAACTGTGGCAAATGCTATAAGGTGGAGGTCCCTGGTGCATGGATGGTCCATGAGTTGACATGTTTCACAGTGGCAGGCATGTGGCCAGAACAAAAATCTCACAGGTGAGGACGGCTTGGGAGTGAGAGGTTCCGAGCAGAGGGTGCAGCAGGTGCTAAGGCCTCCTGTCATTGATTCTGGGAGGCAGAAACCCTGACCCGAGTGCAGGACCCAGCTGGCTTAGTCTGGATCTCTTCTCTCTCCCAAAAGACAACCAGAGAGGTAGCCGAGTTTGTCCTTGGCACTTGCCCACACTTTCTGCTTTTCCTGCAGCCTCTGTGTTTGAAGAGGTTGCCAGGGCTTTTCTCTCCTCCATGGGAAGGGATTGGAGACCATGGTTAAATGGTCCTAGAGTCAGATTCAGTCACTTCACATCTGTGGGGCCTGCTTTTGATCTTTGAATAAACTTTGGTGGCCTTGGGAAACTTCTCTCATTCCCTGAATACCCATGATGATCCCTCTTGCCACTAGGACTTCACACTTGCTGGTCCCTCTGCCCAGAGCACTGTAAGGACAGCGTGCTCGCCTCTCTCCACTCCAGATACCTGGCTTACCCCTCGGCATTGGCAGCACCCATGCAGGAAGTCCTCTTTCCCCCTTCCCCCAAGATCCTGTGCTCCTACACATAGTCAGCCAGCACATAGTCAGGCCAAGCGTGCATCACCTCAGCACCAAGTGTGATTTTACTCATCAATCTTCCCAGCACCCAGCTCAGGGTACAGTAGATGTTCAACACTCACTTGTTGAAAACACATATGAAACATTATATTTAACCAGATGCACAGCTGTGGCTGACACTGTGGGTTGGCTGGGTTGGCTTATTCAAATGCTCTTCTCTTCTCTTCTCTTCTCTTCTCTCTCTTCTCTTCTCTTCTCTTCTCTTCTCTTCTCTTCTCTTCTCTTCTCTTCTCTTCTCTTCTCCTCTCCTCTCCTCTCCTCTCCTCTCCTCTCCTCTCCTCTCCTCTCCTCTCCTCTTCTCTTCTCTTCTCTTCTCTTCTCTTCTTTCTTTCCTTCTTTTGCTGTGATGCTGGAGCTGCAGTAGCCATGTTTTAACCATGAGAGAAAAGCCAACAAAATCAAAGAGACAACAGTACCATGCCGCAGAACCAGAACCAGTGGCTACTTATCTCTGGATTTCTCCTCATTCAAGGAAAATGAATGCCTATTTAGTCCACTGTTAGATTTTTCTGTTATTTGTAGCTGGTAGAGTGCCTGATAAGATATGTCTCAGTGGCTGCCAGCAAGGGTGTAGGGAGGAGAGACTAGAGAGTCTACTCTTTGGCTTGTCAAAGAAAGAAGTTAACATTTTTTGAACATTTTTACATTCTAGATTATGACACTAGTTGTTTCATATACATGATATTTAACCTCACAATCCATCCAAGTAGATTTATTCTATCATTACACAGATGAGGCAACAAAGGCCCAAGACCTGTGTGAATCCCCTCTGACACACAGCCAGTGGGGTGGAGCTGGTATGGTGGGGCACTGCTCTCTCTACTCTGTCCCACTGTGGCCCCAAGAGAAGGGCGGTGGGCTCTTAGCAGAGTTTGCCAAGTGTTACTGGGGTGAGGGCCGTGGGGGTTTGTCTTAAATCTAGATCTCCCCCAAACTGACTAGGATCCTTCTAGCTCAGCATCCTTTCTGTCTAGCAGCTATACTAGCTTCGTAAAAGCCAACCATTGTAGTTAGAGCCGAAGTCGATCACGTTGTGGGATAGCTGGTTCTGCATCACTAACCTTAAAACTGGTGCTGTCACTGTCAGACACATTCTGCAGAGAAACAAGTCCTTTGCCCACAGCTCAAGCATTTTGTTCAACATTGCTTGCGTCTCAGGGGTCCCCAGGTTAAGCAGTGACTGGGCAGGTGGTCCTCACTGCTTCCCTTTCTCTGGTCCCTTTGGCTCTCTCTCTCTCTCTCTCTCTCTCTCTCTCTCTCTCTCTCTCCCTTTCACTAAGTGCTTAGCGTTATCGTGTTTTCTCAGTCTCCCCCATGGAGAGGAAAAAACCAAATTTATAAACATAATTGCAACAGAGTGTTGACTATTTAATTTGTTCCCTCTTTCAGGTCCTCTAGCACAGGTTTCCATCCTTGGGAGCTGGATGTAGTGCTCCTGGTAAACACCCAGCCCAAGTCCAGACTGTCAGAAGTAATCCTTGTCTTTGGCTGGGGGTCGACAACAGTATTCTTGGCTGGTCCTACTTTGAAGCCTTAGACATTGGGCCAGGCTCTGTGCCAGGCTTTGTGCTAACAGCAATATGACTTAAGTCTTATGAGTCCATTTTAGAGACATGAGAACTGAGGCTCTTACCCAAGGTCCATACATGGGAGAACTTAAAGCCAAGCTTGTTGGACCTCAGACCTGACTATATAGTCTTTTTGGTAAGGGTGCTTCTCACTTAGTCCTGCCGCCATCATCCCCCTACTACTCTTCCACACCATCACTCCCAGGGAGCCCAAAGCCCAAACCCCATTAAAAGACTTATGCCTTAAAAAAAATAAAAAAAATAAAAAAAAAGACTTATGCCTTGAGGCTGAAAGCATTTTGATTTTTCCAGAGTGTCTGTTGAAATGCAAAAGTCCCAGGGAAGTGTAATCCCCTCAACCTTTATAATATCAAAGTAGGGAGAGTTTAATGGGCCAGCCCTGGGGGAGGTCACAAGTGAGGCCTGGGGGCAAGGAGGAGGGGGACAGAATAAAAGTATTTAATTGGTCCAGGGCCCCTTTCCCCTGGGGTCTTAATGAGACCAAGGTTAGCTCTCTACCTGATTCCCAGGGGCCTTAAGGCTGGTCATTTTCAGCAAGCTGCTTGGCGTGGGCAATTATTCTGAGAGCACCTTCATCCCTGTCAGATACAGTTAATAAGGCTTCATTAGGGAAGGGAGCTTGGAGTTCTCCATGGACAGGTGGCAGCAGGGCCACTTGCTCTCTCCTTGACTATGAAACCCAACTGCTGCAGCGCAGAGAGCCAGGTCCTTCCAAGGTAGGTCTCAGCATGTGTGAGGGGAGGGGTTCAACTCTACCAGCTGACCTAGCATTCTGGGTTGTTACGGCAACCTCTCCTTGAACCAAACTCAGATGATGTGGATGTTTCTGGAGGCAAGTTGATAACTCAATGGCTGACAGCATTGATTTAGGCTGGACCTAAAGACCTTCTAGGTTAAGGGACCATCACATTTCTGGCTTTGACACCTTGGGCTTCCAGAACTCAACCTTAAGAAACAATATTTGTGGGATCCCTGTGTGGCTCAGCGGTTGAGCGACTGGCTTCGGCTCAGGGCATGATCCTGGAGACCCGGGATCAAGTCCCACATCGGGCTCCCTGCATGGAGCCTGCTTCTCCCTCTGCCTGTGTCTCTGCCTCTCTCTCTCTCTCTCTCTGTGTCTCTCATGAAGAAATAAATAAAATATTTTTTTAAAAAAGAATTAATATTTATATTTCTGCCTTGGCACGGAAGTCCCTTTGCTGACCAGCAGGCATAAAACTGCCCTTCCACACTCTGAGTCAGGGCCTGAAGGCAGGTGAAAAACAGCCCCCCCCCCATTGGGGGAGCGATGTTTCTTGGATTCCCCTTTGCTGGCTCCCTTCCTCCTTGCTTTGGTACTGGATCCATGTTGACTGCTCCCTTTCCTTGCATATTTTCCAGGAAATAGGATTCAAGTTATCCTCATGAGGACTAAGCAATAGTTTATCCACATGCTGGGCATTGTGAGAAGCACTTTACACGTCTCATTTACCCTCTCACTACAGCCACAGAACGTACAGGGGAGACCTTGTGTTGCAGGGTGGGGGGCACCGATGTTCAATGTTAGGGGAGAGTAAGTGGTTTGCTGGGGGTCAAGGAGCCAGGCTGTGGAAGGAACCTGGAATTGAGCCCAGGGTGTCTGACTGTCGGGGCTGGAACTGCCAGCGCTGCCTCTCAGTGTGAGTCCTGTGAGCAGACCCACAGGGCAGCAAGTGGTATATATACAGGGAGATGGATAAATGTAGCCAGGGGAAATACAAAGGTGACCCAGGTTAGAGGGGCCTTCCCTGTTGCTGCCATTGTGCCTTGCGTGCCCTGTGGAGAAAATGTGTAAGAGGCACCCCGCCCAGGATTTAATTATCTGGAATAAATATCAACTTGCCTCCTCCAAAGTTCAAATTTGGTTTAAAATAGCAACACAGTGATTTCCAGTCTTTTTAGATTTGTAATGCTCTGTTGCTTTTGCTTGTTTCTTTGTTTCTTTCCTTCTTTCTTTCGATTTTGTAAAAAATCCCTTTTGTTAACAGACATTTATCTGTGATGTGAAATTTCATTAAAAAATGTTTGCAGGGGATCCCTGGATGGCTCAGCGGTTTAGCGCCTGCCTTTGGCCCAGGGCACGATTCTGGGGCCCCGGGATCGAGTCCCACGTCAGGCTCCCGGTGCATGGAGCCTGCTTCTCCCTCCTCCTGTGTCTCTGCCTCTCTCTCTCTCTCTCTCTGTCTATCATAAATAAATAAATAAATCTTTAAAAAAAAAAGTTTGCCCTACGGTGACTGGGTGGCTCAGTCAGTTAAGCATCTGACTCTTGATTTCAGCTCAGGTTGTGATCTCAGGGTTGTGAGATGGAGCCCTGCGCCAGGCTCTGTGCTTAGCGTGGAGTCTGCTTGAGATCCTCTCTCTCTGTCTCCCTCGGCCTGCTCACATGCTCTCTCTCTCAAATAAATAAATAGGGGTGCCTGGGTGGCTCAATCGGTTAAGTGTCTGCCTTTGGCTCAGGTCATGATCCCAGGGTCTTGGGATCGAGCCCCGCAATTGGGCTCCTTGCTCAGCAGAGAGCCTGCTTCTACCTCTCCCTCTCCTCTGCTGCTCCCCCTGCTTGGGTTTTTTTTTTCTCTCTCTCTCTCTGTCAAATAAATAAATAAAATCTTTTTTTTAAAATAAATAAAATCTTTAGAAAAATGAAATAAATACATCTTAAAAAAAACTTTGCTTTGAAATCTTCAGTGAAACCCCTTAAGATAATGGGAGATGCCTAAGCTGCTGTTACCTAAACTAAGTGGACCAGGTTACTAGGTGTGTCCACCTTGTGAACATTCATCGAGTTGCACACTTAGGATCTGTGACTTCCATGGTTGTTTGTTATACTTCAGTAAAAAATTCACTTAAAGTACAGAAAAATAAAAGAGCAAGGGCCCGCTCTGAACAATGTGCAAATGAGAATGAAGGCATCTACGATCTCAGTTTTTTTGGTAGGGCTGATGCTGGAGCTCTGGGCCTCCTGTATAGCTCTCAGGGCCCCTCTAAGGCTTGCCTTACAGTCACACCTTTGTGAAGACTTTTCTCATGACAGCCTGCTGGGGCCCCATATCCCTGCCTTGTAGCTTTCAGGGGCTTGAAACATAGAGTTTGTACAGAGTTAAGTATAAAGACCTCAGAGCACATGTGTACTTGCACACACGTGTGCAAAACAAAGAGGCTGGCCAGCAATTCTGAAAGCAGGTAGATTGTTTTTATTTGGGGGGCAGCTCTAGCACATAGTAGCTATGTGACCCTGGAGTTCCTCAACCTTTCTGAAACATAGTTTACTCATTTGCAGAGTGGGGATGGTAATAGGGCCCATATCATAGAATTGCAGAAAGAAGAATTATGTAGGATAATTCACACAAAGGGCTTAGCTCAGGATCTCGTACACATAATCAACACTAACAATGCATGGAATCAGAATACCCAGGAATGGGGCTCAGGCATCCAGTTCTTAACAAGCTCTGTAGGTGAGGCTGACACACAGCCAAGCTTAGGATTACTCTTGGACCTGGCCTCTGCCCCCACCACTGCATGTGGGAGATCTAGAATGTTCATTCCCTTCTCTCCCTCTCTCATAGATTAAAGCAGAGGTCAGAGGGGCCTTCCCTTTGGAAAGGGTGCATGGATGCCAAAGGAACGTCATTCCTTCCTTCCTCCCACAAGCACTCACTGAATGTGTGCCAAACACCGTGTGGGGGAAGGACAGGCAGATGGTCAGGTGTGACTCTCGTCCGTGGGGGGCTAAATGCTCACAAAGGAAACTGCCTGATGACATGCACTGTGGTGAAGGAGCATGGAGTCCCTGGGCTCTGGTTCCAGGTTTGCCCCATTTGAGCTTCTCTGAGCTGTTGTTTTTACATCTGGAAAATGAGGGGGATGGACTGGATGATTTTTGAGGCCCTTCCATTCCCGAAATTCTGTGAATCCATAAATGCATCCCTAAAAACACTGTATGATAAAACTCAATGCAAAGAAAATATCAACTCAATTAAAAATGGCCAAAAGATCTGAATGGACACCTCAACGAGAAAAATACACAGATGGTAAATAAGCATACGAAAAGATGCTCCACATCTCAGATGATTACAAATTGCAAATTAAAACAACAGTAAGATACCACTGCACACCTATTAGATTGGCCAAAATCCAAAACACCAATGACACCAAATGCCGGCATTATGCAGGATGTGGAGCAAAAGGAGCTCTCATTTGAAGCTGATGGGAAGGCAAAAATGGTACTGCCGCTTTGGAAGACAGTTCAGCTGTTCCTTATAAAGAGAAACATCATCTTATCAGACAACCTAGCAATTGGTAGTCCTTGGCATTTGCCCAAATGAGTTGGAAAATTATGTCTACACAAAAGCCTGCATGAGAAATGCTTATAACAGTTTTGTTCTGAAACTCAGAAGCAACCAAGATGCCCTTCCATAGGCAAATGGACAAATTGTGGTATATCTGGATAATGGAATATTATTCAGTGTTAAAAAGAACTGGGCTATCAAACCATGACATGGAAGAAATTTAAATGAATATTGCTAAGTGAAAGACAATCTGGGAAGGCTATATACTCTATGAGTCCAACTATATGATATTCTAGAAAAGGCAAAATTATGAAGCCAGTTAAAGGATCAGTGGTTGCCAGGAGTTAGCAGGGAAGTAGAATGAATAAGGGTAACACTGGGAATTTTTTCGGACAGTGAAACTATTCTGGATGATACTGTTGGCGGATATATGTCATGTATTTGTCCAAATTTATAGGATATACAATGCCATGAGTACACCCTAAGGTAAACCATGGACTTTGAGTGATAAGGATGTGTCACTGTGGGCAGCCCCGGTGGCGCAGCGGTTTAGCGCTGCGTGCAACCCAGGGCGTGATCCTGGGGACCCTGGATCGAGTCCCACATCAGGCTCTCTGTATGATGCCTGCTTCTCCCTCTGCCTGTGTCTCTGCCTCTCTCTCTCTGTCTCTATGAATAAATAAAATATTAAAAAAAAGGATGCGTCACTGTATGTTCATCCATGTAACAGGTTCCATTCTGGTAGGGGTGGTGTAATGGGGGAGACTGTTGGGGGTGTACAGAGAGTATAGTTGACCCTTGAATAACACAGTTTGAAACTACGTGGGTCCGCTTATACATAGATTTTTTTTCAATAAATATAGTACAGTACTATAAATGGATCCTCTCTTCCCTATGATTTTCTTAATATTTTCTTTTCTGTAACTTACTTTATTGTAAGAACACTGTATATAATACATATAACACATAAAGTAGGTGTTGACTACATTTTCGGTAAGGTTTCTGGTCAACAGCAGCCTATTAGTAAAGTTTTTGGAGAGTCCAAATTTATATGCAGATTTTCAACTGCATGGAGGTCAGTGTCCCTGACTCCCAAATTGTTCAAGGGTCAACTATAAGTGGGAAATCTTTGTGCCTTCTGCTCAATATTGCTGTGAACCTAAACCATTCTAAAAAATAAAGTCTATAAAAAAATCAAAACCAAAAACAAATAAAATGCCAAATAGTGTATGGTTAAGGCTTTGGAGTTCAACAGTTTGAGTTTGAGGCCTGGCTCTACGTAACTAGCTGTGACCAATAGCAAATTAGCTCAACATTCTGTGCCTCGGTTTCCTCATCCTTAAGATGGGGATGATAATAGTGCCTGCTTCATGAGTTTTTGTACAGATTAAATGATTTAATAAATCTAAAGCACTTAGCACAGTGCTTGGCATTGGGTAAGTGCTCAATCAATATTAGCTGCTGTTAAAAGATAAGTGAACCTTTGAAAGAACTGATTCCAATTGATTGGTTGCCTTTTGACCATAGTAATCCCTTGGATTGTTTATCCCTTAGGATAAATAATCAGATGCCTCATGGGATGACTTCTCTTTGCTGTATGTTGGGGTAGAAGATCTTTTTAAGAGCCAGAGCTTCCAAGCCCTATACATGTTCTGAGGCCCAGAGAGCATGCCTCTAGATGGGACCATGCCAATGAACCAGGCAGAAAAAGGAGTGATGTATCTATGTCTCATTGGCCTGAGTGACCTGGCAAATCCCCCTGTCCCCATTCTTTCCTTCACCAACCAAGCATTGTTGTGTTTCTGATGTTACTCTGGGAAAGAAAGCTCTGTGCTCGATTAAACTAAGATTGGTATTTAAGCTTAAAGTCATCTTATTATCTTTTGACTGTAGCAACTGGCCTTGAGCACCATGGGGCCGTGAGGCATGAACTCATCAACCAGTGATGAACTTGGGACACTGTGTTGCATACTTAAAATGCACTTAATAGTTATTAGACATTTTCCCAAATAGTTCTAATGGCATTATTGTGTTTGGAAATTATGCATATATACACCAATACAAGTAGTTTGTGTTTTGATTTAGGATTTTTTTTTTAAAGGAAATGTTCTTTTTGGCCATAAGAATCTTAAATGATATATAGTGCTTATTGAAGTAATTAAGAACTGTATTAATGTAATTAAGAACTGTAGGTACCACTGTTGACTTTGGCCAAAAAGGGTCACCTTACACATTGAGTAGGGAAAAGAAACTGTCTTTTTTCTCTGACAGGCAGAATTCTATATTTCCACTGGATTTATTTTATTTCAATCCTACTTTGTGTGCTCATGGTCCTCTTTTGAAGAGCATCTGGCTACCTTCTTTTGAGTCTGGGCCTGTAGGCCTTGGCTCATCTCTGGATGACACCCAGCCTGGGTCTATGGTTTGATGGCACTTGGCAGCATCTGCACATGGGCCAGAGGCAGGGAGCTCCCGCTACCCTTGGCAGAAGGTACGGCTGTGCAGGCTGGATGTGCCTGAGTGGCTGGCCCAAGGGTAGCATCGTGGACTCCGGCCCCCCACTTGCTCTCAGAAGAGTCTGAGAACCAAGCCCCTGACCACGGAGGCACTTCACCCTGATGCTTTGGTAACAATGGGAGGAGGGGTGACAGATGATGATGCCCTCTTTCAGTGAGCTTCCTCTGTGGGACAATGATTACTAAGCACTGTGGCTTGGAAAAACCCTTTCTTCTTTGAGAGGCCCCATCCCAAATAAGAAACCTCCCAAAATCAGAAACTAAGGTTTTACACATGGACCTCAACGCTTCTGTTCCTAGTACCTTGGCCAGTTTCCCAAATGGGTTTAGCAATCTCCATTGGAGGGTAACATTAACAGCACAGAACGATTGCATGGAATTTCTATTTCCAGAGTGAGTCTTCTATTGGTTCACTTTATTCTTTTATCAAGCCAATAAGAAGGTAAGGAAGGAATTATCAACAAGTCATGTGAAACTGGGAAATGCCCTTATGAATACATAACCAACCATCCGCAGACAGTGGGTTAGGCACATCATATGTGGCCTCATTAGTTCTCACGGTGCCCCTACACAGTAGGAATTCCTACCTTCACTTTACCTAAGAGTATAACGAATCCCAGAGAAGAGACTAAGTCTTGGGGCTGGGATCTGAATCTCACCCCTGCTGTGCATGTCACATGACATTTCTGGTCTCAATTTCCTTACATGGAAAATAAGGGGCTTATTTTTTTAAAAAATTATTTATTTATTCATGACAGACACACACACACAGAGAGAGAGAGAGGTAGAGACATAGGCAGAGGGAGAAGCAGGCTCCATGCAGGGAACCTGACACGGGACTCAATCCCCAGTCTCCAGGATCATGCCCTGGGCGGGGGGCGGCACTAAACCGCTGGGCCACAGGAGCTGCCCTAAATAAGAGGCTTATAATATGGATGCTCTACGGTTAATTTTACTTCAAACTCCATGATTCTATGAATATTATCCTCTGCCATAAAAAAATGGAATTGAAGTATAGAAATGATCTTCACCTACTGCCACATAAAAAGCTAGAGGGGTAAGTGAGTCCTCCTCCAAACCAGATCTCTGGGTTCCCTTCTTCTTGCTCTAGCTATGAACAGTTGGAGTGGCTCCTGGTATTAGGGAATTGAGATCGATGTGTTGCATATCCAGTTGGCTTCAGTGCCCTTGTTTGTTTAGCTTCTGGGCAGTCTTCATTGCTGCCAGTACCTTGTCTCTTTTAAAAAGTACTGGCCTCTCCTCCCAGGCAAGCAGCAGCCTGAGACTCTGACCCAGGCTAGGTTCCAGGAGCCAAGGCTGGACACCTTATCAGGGGAGATCCAAACTCTAGCATTCAAGAGCTCCCTTCCTGGGGTGCCTGGTGGCTCAATCAGTGGAACATGTGACTCTTGATCTCAGGGTCATGCATTTGAGCCCCATGTTGGGTGTGGAGCCTACTTAATACAAAATAAAATATATTAAAAAAAAAAAGAGCTCCCTTCCTGAGCCCTTACTTATTTTAAGCACTGTTCCAAGAGCTTTCCAGGAAGTAACTCTTTATTACATATATAAATATATGTATATCTTTATAATACCTCTATGAATTGGGTATTATTACACTCACCTCATTTTAATATTAATGAAATTGAACACAGAGAGGTTAGGTAACTTGCCCAAGGCCACAACAGCTAGTATGCATCAAAGACAGGATGTGAATAGGGATAGTCTGGTTCTGGAGCTCACTATGCTATATTGCCTTGCATGATGCACTAGCCTTAAAAGACCAGGTTAGCTACCTGAAAACCACACCTATGGCCATGGATGACAACCTGAGACACCAAGACAGTGAACAAGTCTGACAGCGTTAGGGCTAGGCAGTGGAGTGTGAAGAGATACCCTGGAGCACTAACTCTTTGAACTAAGTCTCCAGGAAGGAGACTTTTTTTAAAGTAGCTCCACACCCACCGTGGAGCCTAACACAGGGCTTGAACTCACAACCCTGAGATTAAGACCTGAGTTGAAATCAAGAGTTAGATGCTTAACCAACCGAGCCACCCAGGTGCCCCTCCAGAAAGGGTTTTTTTTTTTTTTTTTTCAGAAAGGCTTTAAAAAAAATATTTCATTTATTTATTCATGAGAGAGAGAGAGAGAGGCAGAGACACAGGCAGAGGGAGAAGCAGGCTCCATGCAGTGAGCCTGAAGTGGGACTCAATCCCGGGTCTCTAGGATCAGGCCCTGGGCTGAAGGCGGTGCTAAACCACTGAGCCGGGATCCCTGGGTGGTGCAGCGGTTTGGCGCCTGCTTTTGGCCCAGGGCGCAATCCTGGAGACCCAGGATCGAGTCCCACGTCGGGCTCCCTGTATGGAGCCTACTTCTCCCTCTGCCTATGTCTCTGCTTCTCTTTCTCTCTCTGTGTGTGACTATCATAAATAAATAAAATTAAATAATTTAAAAAAAAATAAACCACTGAGCCACTAGGGCTGCCCCAGAAAGGCTTTTTAAAGTACATTTCCCCCTAAGTTCATGAGTGGGATAAGCCTGGTGCACCAACCTGATTTGGATTAGAGTTTCTGACAAATTGAGGAAGGTTGATACTGATGGTTTCTCTATCTGTCTCATTACACCCCTTAATTCTCCTTTGCACACGTGCATTCATTTTAGTTAATTAGTTAATGATTCATTCACCAAAGAACTGGGCCAATCTTGTTCATAACTGTACTGCTATAGCCCTGCACGTATAGATAATCCAGTATTTGTTGAATGAATGAATGAATGAATGAATGAATGAATAAGTGAAAGTCCGGCCCTGTGGTCTGAAGTGTCCTTTCAGCCAGAGCTCTTGGGGAAGGCTCTTGGAGGGGAGGGTGCAAAAACAACAAGCTGGCATTTAAGGAAGTATTTGAAAGGAAAGGCAGGCTTTAAAAAAGAGGAAGGAGAGGATTAGGGAGGTGTATTTAAGAGATAGAGAAACACTGGTGGAGGCGAGGGTAGGGAAATGTGGGCATAAAACCTGAAAGGGAGCCTGTGAGCCTGGCCAGGGCTACCAAAGGGGCCCTTGTCCAGAAGCCTCCCTCTGCGGGACTGGACGCGTGGCCTCCCTCGAGCCTTGTCCCGAGGCCAGCCCAGAGATTTCTCCTGCTACAGAAGTGAGTTCTAATCGTAACTGTCTTATCCTCAACTGCCCAAGGACACCAGATTCCCCCTAGGTTCCTGGCGTGGTAAACTTTTTTGGTCCCTGGGTGAGTTTCCTTGAGTCTGGCCTGGGGACTCCCCCAGCCCAGGTACCAGAGCTGTGAGTGGGGCTCTCTGGAAAGCACAATCGGGCCAATTGAGGGCAGCAGCTTGCTTAGAAAAGCAGGCACCAAAACCTGGTCTGGATTTCCTTGGAGCTGGAAGAGCTTTCCTAGAAGTGAAAATCCCAACCCTCCCCCACCGACCGGGCCCACACAACAGCCCAGTCATTGGGGCCCCTTGGCTCCTTCCCACACCTCTCTCTACCACACCACCAAATTGTTGAGTGTAAGAGGAAACACCACCTCCCGCAGAAAACCTAGGGGACTTTTTTTTCCCCTTTAATAAACATTTGCTGAAATAACTTTTTATTGGTGGTTGTTTTAAAACACATAGCATGAAAAGCATCCTGAGAATTATTCCCATCATAACTTTTGTCTGGCTAGATCTGTGTCATCAATGGGGGGGCCTCCATTTCCTTGCCTATAAAATATGGTCCCTTTCTCATGTAATATCCTACCAGCCTGCACTGCACCAGGAGTGACTGGTCATTGCATTCTGCTCAGCACCTGTTCAGTGAATTTTCTTTAAGTGCCAAGGGCCTAGACTGCTTTCAGCATTATTGGAGATACAAAAGAAGTTATGTGTTATTTCTTATCCCCTACTCTTCAATTATTGGAATGCCAAGTGTAAACTCAGTACATGATAGGTGCTATTGAAGTTAAAAATGTAAGTTGTTGGGCACCTGGGTGGCTCAGTAGTTGAGCATCTGCCTTCTGCTCAGATCATGATCCTGGGGTCCTGGGATTGAGTCCTGCATCAGGCTTCTTGCAGGCAACCTGCTTCTCCCTCTGCCTGTGTCTCTGCCTCTCTCTCTCTGTCTCTCATGAATAAATAAATAAAATCTTTTTAAAAAATGTAAGATGTTGGGCAACCCGGGTGGCTCTGCAGTTTAGTGCCGCCTTCAGCCCAGGGCCGGATCCTGGAGACCTGGGATCCAGTACCACGTCGCGCTCCCTGCATGGAGCCTCCTTCTCCCTCTGCCTGTGTCTCTGCGTCTCTCTCTCCCTCTCTGTGTGTCTGTCATGAATAAATAAATAAAATCTTAAAAAAAAAAAGTAAGATGCTGTCACTACCTGTGAGGGAACTTCAAGCTCACTGGAATGACCATACATGTATGAAATAGAATCATTTGAAATAGTGTATGATTTTGTTTTTTTTAAGGAGATAGAAGTTTATTGAATACACTGGAGGGAGCGATGGGCAGGATAGTAGAGGAGAGGCTGTCTGCAAAAATAGCATATGATTAATGTTAGATGGACAGGGAAGTGCTACTTAAGTTTAGAAGACGGAGAGATCACTGTGAATCTGACAGATCTAAGAAGACTCCATAGAAGCAGGGCTTGGGTTGGCTAAAGTGTGATGTTGATGGTGGTGATGGTGGTACTGCTGAATATAGCCACAGTTACTGAACTCCCAGCATGTGGCAGCTATTGATATGGTGCTTAATAAGTATCTCATTTAAGCTTCCCACCAACCCTCTAATGTAGGTACCATTATTACCCCATTTAACAGACGGGGGAACTGCAGTCCACATGTTTTATTGAGGAATCTGACCAAACTATAGTAACACCTTCTGGGAGCAAAGGAGGCAGGGATTAAGAAGGAAGGAAAGAATGGAGAAGGGTCTTCAATCCCTCTAGAAGCAGTATTAATATGGATGCTAGGTGGAAACAACTTTGTAGCATAATGACTACATTTGCAGACTAAAATCCCTCTTTTAAAAATGGCTTGAGGCTTTTTGAATATGCATCCCTAAGGTAATAATGTGCCTTTCAGATCTGAACAAATGCAACCGACTCATCTCCAATCTGATGTCTCTGTGATATTTGACCATACTGACAACACACTTTGGTTTCCCTGGCAGTGGGAAGCCTATACCACTCCTGTCGTTGAGGGAGGGAAGATTTGAGGAACCTTGAGGTTTTATGATCCTTCTTTTCTTCTCTCTTCTGCGGCTCCCTTTGTCTGCTAACTTCTTTGCTTCCTCTTATTTCTCCAGTTTGTTCATTATTAGCATCTCCTAAGACTGAGTCATAGACCAGCTTCTGTTTACTCATTCATTAACTCAGAATTTGTTAATCACCTGTTATTTGAAATTTCAGATTTCTAAAGATCATCTTTGATCTGAAGGCGCTTGGTGATTCTATCTAACAATCCTGGTGTTAATCTCAGGGAGCACCAGTATATGAATGCCTTACACACCACCCAACATGGATCTTTCATCTTTCTCCCCGGGTGTTTTCAGGACAATTTTGAAATATAATATTCTGAGTGCAGCATGTATCACATTTTCCTTAGAGCACTCAGGTCCTTATTTTCCCCATTTTTGTGAACATCATTCATCTTCCTGGGCCTCTAGTCTGTCATCCTTTCTAGGCAGGGATGATACCTTCTTTTTGCTTTGCCTTCTCAAACAGAATGGCAAATGGTGTGTGGTTCATAGCAAACATTCAAACAAGGTTGTCTGACTAAATTATTTAAATGACTAACTGAACCCTGAGCTGTAAAAAGACAGCTCGGTGCAGTTCTGCATTTAGTCTCGGATGGTTGAGTGGCATTTGATGGATGAGGCAGGAATAGTAAGCAGATAAAATTCCCCAGTGTCAGTTCAGCTGTCCTTTATAAGCTTGACTTTGGGGCCATTTTATTCATGTATTCTTCAGCTTTTTTTTTTTTTTTTTTGGTGGCAAGTGTCAGAACATCCAACTTAAAATATCTTAGCAAGCAAGAGAAAGGAGATGTATTGATTCCATCACTGTGAAGTCCAAAGACTTAATTCAACATAGTCTCATGGCATGTTAGGTTCAGGGACTCATATGATGATCTCACAGCTGTTTCTCTCTTTGTATGTGTTGGCTCTCTTTTCTGTGTGTTGATTCTGTGCTAAGTCAGATTCTTGTCACATGACAGGAAAGATAGCCACCAATGGCCACCAACTACATTCTCACACTGGTGTTTTCAAGGAGAGGAGTGCCCCTCTTCCTTAACATTCACATATCAAATCTCAGGGAAGACTCAGATTGGCTCTGTTTGGGTCACGTGCCCATCCCTGAATCAGTCACCACAGCTTTGAAAATGTACTACTCTAATTGGCCAGCTCTGGTCACATACCCACATTTGGTAGCGGTGGTGAAGGGGCACCAGGATTGAGACTCCTCCAGGGCCACAGAGACAAGGAGAGAAGTGGTTCTTCAAGAAAAAAGGAATACTGAATAGAACAACATACACCCACTACACTTCTCTCCCTAATTCCACCTGGCCCAGAATTTTAACCGGAGAATTTACTGTCTCTTCACCCTCCAAAGACTTATTGTGTTAGATTAAGGAGAAAGTGCTGGGCTTTCCCCAGAATGTCTACATTTCTATGGGTGCCAATTTATTATTAAACTTTTAGACATGGGAGTCTGGATGGCTCAGTAGGTTAAGCACCTGACTTTGGCTCAGGTCATGATTTCAGGGTTCTGGGATCAAGCCCCATATCAGGAGTCTGCTTGTTCCTCTGCCCCTGCCCTCCCATGCTTGCACACACACACTCTCTCTCTCAAATAAAGATCTTTTTTTAAAAAAAATTGTTTAGACATACCTGTTGTTTTATAAAATTCTCATTGGTTATTGGAAGAAAAGCCTTCTCATTCTCAACTCACAAATTTTCTTCTCCAATACTTCAGCCTTGGAAAAAATATATCATATATATTTAATATATTTTATCATATATGATAATATATTTTAATAATATATAATATATAAATGTATATTTTATCATATGTTATATATGTTTAAATATATCACATATATGTATCTTTTATTTTTTTTATTTTTTTATTTTTTTGTGTATGTATCTTTTAAAACTTTAAACCAAACCACTCCTCAAAATCACTACCATGGAATTTCTTCTCTCACCCTAGAAAAGAGTGTGGGAGGCTTATTTCTCCTGGTAGGTGTTTGCTTGAGCAAGGGAAGGGCAGGAGGAAGAAACCATCATGAACAGGTCTCTGTAATTTGCAATATTTAACAGCTAGTTTCAACTTCTTGTTTGATTTCATAATACCATCCTGCCCTTCAGCATAGAATTCTTTATGGCATTTTCTTTAAAATTAGCAAATTAAAAAAATACCCATTTTTGAAAAATTTGTGATAACTCCATGAATGACCAGGGACACAGAAAAATTAATGCTGAAATTGGCTTTGTGTGTACCAGGAACTGCAAAATCAAATGCCCCCAGGGACCCAGCAGGTCCTGTAAATGACCTGGCAGGCTGGGTGGAGACAGTGTCAAGCTGGGCTGTTTAAGTCCCATCTCAAGGAGGCGGCTTCCAGTGGGCTGCAACCCACTGCTGCCATTCAGGAGTACATTCTGTGGTGGATATTAATTATTCACTCCTACATGATTTCTTTCTCCTCCATGGTACCTGGGATGAGGATGACTGAGCTTCCTTATCTCTTTGAGATTAAAAAATGGTCATGTGACTTGCTTTGGCCAACATAAGCTAGAGTGACATGTTTCACTCCAGGAGGGAAACCTTTAACTGCTGGTGCCTGGTCCTCTCCACCTCTCTCTCTTTCCCTGCCACTGTGGCCATGGATACACCTGTTGATATGATGGGGCAATACTGAGCCATCACCTGTAGGACTTCTGCCCTGGACAATGACCTGAATCCACAGATGTCTCAGGTAGGTAAAAAATAAGCCCTTTTTTGTGTTGAGCTGCTGAATTTTGGAGGATGTTTTTTAATGTGGCATAACCTATTTCATCCTATTAAATGTTTCCTGACTCATCTTTCTTGATAGAAGTTAGAGATCTAGAGTTTTGTGTGAAATCTTTGATACGTTAAAAAAAAAAAAAAGTAAGGTTGAGTCAGTAAAGCCAAATTCAACCTGCCAGTTTGTAATTTTTGGCCTACATGGTTTGAATGGAACAACTGATGAATGTTTTTTCTATGGTGCAGCAATCTTGTCGGGACTCCTACAGTGCTTATCATCTGTGTCACATATCAGTTCTTCGTTACTCTCAGCCTTGCTGTTTGTTGGTGTTCAAGACCTTGTTCCTAACTAGATAGGAGGTGGGGACAAATGAGGAATCACATCTTAAACCTTGTGTACCTCACAGGCACATGACTAGTTGCTTGGTTGATTTCTCAGAACTTCCTTCTTTAATGTTGGAGAAACAGTTCTACCCATTTCACTTTTTTCCTGTCTGCAAAGAGCTTTGGAGTCACTAATGTCCATTAAACTTTCAAAGGCAATTGTCCAAATAAGTCAGAGATGCAAAACTCAATGTGTTAATCAGGACTTTTCTAGTTGCACTACAGATTTTGCTTGACTTCCAGTGGGGTTACATCCCAAGAAACCCATCATGAGTTGAAAATATCAAAAGTTGAAAATGCATTAATACACCTAACCTACTGAACAGCATAGCTTAGCCTAGCCTACCTTAAACTTGCTCAAACACTTGCATTAGACTACAGTTGGGCAAAGTTACCTAACACAAAGCCTATTTAATAATAAAGTGTTGAGGGTACCTGGGTGGCTCAGTCAGTTAAGAGGCTGCCTTCTGCTAAGGTCATGATCTCAGGGTCCTGGGATCGAGCCCCACATCAGGGTCCCTGCTCAGCAGGGAGTCTGGTTCTCCTTCTCCCTCTGCCCCCTGCTCACACTCTCTCTCAAACCAGTCAATCAATAAATAAAATCTTAAAAATCGTAAAGTTTTGGATGGCTCATGTAATTTGTTGAGTACTGTACTGAGAATGAAAAACAGAATGGTTGTATGGGTACAGAATAGTTGTCAGCGTATTGGTTGTTTACCCTGGTGATCAAGTGGCTGACTGGGAGCTGTGACTGTCAATGCCCGGAGTCACGAGAGAGTATGGTGAGCATATCACTAGCCCTGGAAAAGATCAAAACTCAGACTCTAGTTTCTAATGAATGCGTGTGGATTTTCTACCGTCATAACACTGAAAAATCGTAGGTCAAACCATCATAAGTTAAGGACTGTCGTAATAGGAAATCTAAATTCAAACTGCCTTAGTTAGGTAGGATATAATTTACTGATTCCTACAGCTAAAAATTCCAGAGGGAGTGATGACGTCAGGCACGGCTGGCAATGCCATCTGAGCTTGATGTGTCTCACTCTCTCTTGCTTGGCTATCCTCTACTCTTCTTTGCATTAGCTTCACTCTCAGTAGTGCACCTCTGGCAGTTTCAAGTCAAGCTTCTGGCAGCTTCTCTTCCCAGCAGATCCTCAACATTCCTAGCCTCATCAGACCCACTTAGGATATGTGATAATCTCTCAGTTTGGCCATTGGCCAGGGTTTATTAATCAGGCCTTTTGTAGTTGCCAGTGATAGGAAAGCTATATTTAAACTGTCTTAGGCTGCTGGGTCTCTCGTCTGTCCCTAAGAGCCAGTGGTAGGTCAGCTCCATCCAGCAGGGTAGGAAGAAGTAGGCCAACATCTCCATAAACAAGTTGGTGTATGGCCTCTCCCTCCAGCTACTTCCAGAGGCAATGACTAGGTAGAGATCTGGGAGGGGGCAAAGTGGCTGGAAGGGAGAGCTTGAAGCTGTGTTTACACAGCATTCCATATACAGCTGAAAAACATCTGTATGAAATAATGGAGAAGACCTAATGGATATGACAGGGAGGTGGAGGGGGCTAAAGATCACCAAGTTACTCCTCGGTGCCACCCCTGTAGCGTATTTAATTCGTGGGGGAAGCAAAGGCCCAGCAGGACTGCCGGTGGCCCAGCTATGTCCAAAGCAGGCCCTGGAGAGGACTTGCTCTAACCACACACACTAATTATTAGCCCCCACACATAGATCAGTTTAGTTTTTTCAAAGTCCCAGACGAAGACGCATAAAGTAACATTGCCCCTGTTCAATGTTTTCTTCCATATAAACGTCCAGACCTCATTTTCATAGGGAAACATCATAAGGCAGTTTCATAGTACCCACTTTGATCTCTGTGCTGTAGTAAAGGTGTAGTTGGCCTTTCTGGGGCTCAGCGTCATGTTCTTCCACAAGACTATCGGATTTCTACTCATTTTCCACTGTATATTCTTTCAGGACCTTACTTTGTTTTTACTTGCTAACTTCAATGTTTTGAGGGAGACTGCTGATGGTGAAGGTGAGAAGGGTCAGTCAGTGTCATGGGTGCTCGATCCTGCCCCAGGTCCCCCCCCCCCCTCCCGGTGAGACCAGTCCTCTCATCCAGAAAGCTTCCACTGCCCGCACTGGGAAATAAGCAGAACAAAACCTGACTGTACTCACACCGAAGAGACAGGCTCATTCCGTTTTGCTCATCTGCTCCCATCTGTCTCAAGTCTTGTTGTTTCTTTCACTCTGAGCATCTGTGCTCCAAGAAGGCATGAACTTTTTCTTTCACTTCCTTTCTTCTCTGGGTGATGACCTGACATCACTCTGGGAAGGAGGCTGAAGGTTACCGAATATAAACACTGTCACTCACTCCCATCTGGCTTAGGCAGAAAGGTAGGCTGGGCATGCAGGGGGCTTGGAGGTAGGCAATGCCAACCGTGGTGCCAAGGCCTTGGGAGCCACGTGTATGCAGGAGGGCTCGGTGTCGCGCATTTCCTCTGGAGTCGCCATTAACCATCGACCACTCGAGGAGGATGAAAGGTGGGAGTGAGTTGGCCCTGGAAGCCCTAATGGGGGGAGAAGGCCCCCGGGGTGGGCCGAGGGCTGGGTCTGCTCGGGGCAGTGTCCCCGAGCCGAAAGGAGCCGGCAGGGGCCGGACGGACGGGAAGCCCAGGGGTCAGCCTGTGGCGTCCCAGAGAGCGCAGGGGGCTCTGGCCGCAGGCCCGGAGGAGGGCAGCCCGCTGCGGGCAGGCAGCCCCGGGGCCGAAGGGCGCCCGCGCCCGCGCCCGCGCCGCCAGGTGGGCTAAGGTGGGGCTGATCCCTCCGCCCACGCGGCCTTCGCCCCGGCTCGCGACGTCCTCCCCTCGCTCGCCCTCGGTCCTGCCGTGTCCGAGGCTGAGGACGTGCGGAATCCCCTCGGGCTGGGGGCGGGCGCTGGGGAGGCGGGGCGGGCCGGCCGAGGCTGCGGATGCTGCGGGAGCCCCGGGGCCCGTCCCGCCGCGCCTTCCGCTGCCCTCTCCCGGGCGCCGGCGGCCGCGCCTCGCTGGAAGCCCTGCGCGCGGGGATGCTCTTACATAACCGCCCGCCGCGTCCCGCTTCCCCGCGGGGTGGGCGCCCGGGGCGGCGCGAGGAGCGCGAGGAGCGCGAGGGGCGGCGGGCGGCGGGGGAGGTGAAGGTCAGTGGGTGTGAGCTCCGGATCCACACCCCCTCCTCCCTGTCCCCTCCTTCCCTTCCTCTCCGTCCCCCTCTGACGTCTGGAGCTGGCAGCTCGGCGGGTTCCGCATTCCCGACCCCTCCCCGCCGCCCAGGGGCCGCTATATAGCCGGGGCTGATGCAACCCGTCCCGCCGCCCGCCACAGCCTGCGGGAGGGACGCTCGGCGGCCGCGACGGGGGGCGCTGGCGGCGGCGGACGCTGCAGCGGCGGCGGGGCTGGCGCCGCGGCGGCTCCCGGGCCGGGACGGGCCTGGGCACCGGGCGGAGCTCGGCGGCCGGGCGGCAGCGGCGCTGCGTGGGCACGGCGCCTGCAGCCGGGCCCCGGCCCCGGGGGCGCCGCCTCCGCCCGCGGCTTGTGCACGGTGGGTGCGAGGGCGCGCGCCGGGGGCGCCGGGCCGGGCCGGGCGGGCGGGGCGGGGCGGGGCGGGCCGCGCGGGGCGGGAGGGGCGGGAGGGGCGCGCCGGCCGCGGGCACCTGGGGACCCAGGCTCCCGCAGCCGCCGGGGCCCGCGAGCTCCGTCCCGGCGGGGGGCGCTGCAGCACGGGCCTCTCCCGCCGGCGCCGCGCCGGGGAGCCGCTGGCTGCCCTTTGGTTCCCGCCCTGGGACGGGAGGCTCCGTCCGCTCCCCGGGCACCCGGGGCGCTCCCTGCGCCTCCCCCCCGCGCTCCCGCGCTCTCCTCCCGCGTCCGTTTGCAGGGAGGTGCTCCCTTCGGGCGGCTGGGAACACGGGTGAGTGGGGGAGAAAACCGCCCGGGGTGGGGGTGGGGGGAGACGGGCGGTGGGACGTGGGGATGGAGGCCGAAAGGCCGGGGAGGTGCGGGGTGCCGGCGGTGGAGGGGTGACAGGGACCTGCTGGCAAGTCGTGCCAGCCCCCACCCCCCTCGCTGGAGGAAGCGCTGCTCTTAGAGGGCCTGGAGAAGCGCCGGGGCTCTCGGTCCAATGAAGAGAGCTCCTCTCAGGGCCATTGCTCTGGGGTTCCGGGCTGGGAGCGGGCCTGGGGGCGGCCCGGGGGCCCCTGTGGGCTCCCCCTGGCTCCCAAGCCAGGTTACATAAGGAAGGAAGCCTGCTCCTCTAGGTAACCTGCCCCTCCTCTGCTGCCCAGCCCAGTTTAGAAGACTGTCTTCTGCCCCGCCCCTCAAAGGAGCTCGAGGGATTGGGCCATAGGGCCTGGATCCCCAGACCCTGGGGTGGCCGACCCAGGCTTTGCCTGGGTCAGTGGGAGGAGCTGGAGAGATGGGAGGTCTTGGCTCTCCTGGAGGGATGGATGGGCCATCCTCGTAGCTGGAGAGGCTGGTGGTAGAGGAACTCAACTGACCGCTTGATTCAGCTCCAGTTGCAACGTTGCCTGACCCTTGCTCAGTGTAAGGCTCTCGCTACAGTGTAAGTCCAGGGCATCCAGCTATGACCTGACTGCATGTGCTCAGGGCAGACGTGCTGGGGTCTGTCTCTCAGAAAAAGGGCTTGCGGACTGTGAGGGTATGTGTACCCAGGTGTCAGTCTTGGTGGACTCTCCTCAGGGTCTCACTCTGAGGAGCATCTCATCTGAAGCTTTGAACTGTGATTGGATGCCTGCCTGTCCTGTAAGCCCTTGCTATGAACTGTGTTCCCATATCATCTCCCTTCCCCACCCCAGCCCACCTCCTTTCCCTGAGGGTTTTTAAAAACACCTCCCATTTCTTTCATCTTTCCAGCAAATCTGGCTGCAGCTTGGATGGACGCCTTATCTTCCTTTGCAGGTTTCTAGGGGAGAGTTTAACCAGGTATCAGGTGTGAGCATGGCTCTGGTTTTATATATAAACCTGAGGACTGGGGCCGAGAAGCAAGATCTATTCTCGTGGTGCCTCTGGCTGGTGAAGGTTTTGCCTTGTTTAAAATAGGGAGGACAGATTTCTCAAAGACTCTTCTGTTCCTCTTCTTCTTTGGCTTTGGTTCAGAGCTGCCAGCAGCTCCAGAATCTTCCTGAAGAGCTGGGTGCTGTGAGATTTTGAAGGGCTGTTGGAAGGCATGCGTGTTGAGGCCTCTGACTTTCCTCCTAGGTTGGTTGCAGTCACCTCCAAGGAGATGTGTTGGTAAGTGCTAACAGTGTCCCCTAAGGAAGGATTTGGTCGAGGATCTCTCTACTCAATAACTAGCTTTTGCGCCCACCAGGGTGTGTTGTCTCCCCCCACCTGTTTGCAGGACCTGTGGGCATCTTTTCCAACCTGCAGAATCCTTGGCAGGATGGGCAGGGCTAGGCTCCCTGGGCCTTGTTTGTCGCGGGGCTGCTGGTATTGCAGCAGGCCGCCTCTCGCACCGGTGCCTCTGTTTCCAGCTGCGCTCTGGAAGAGAGGGGCCCGTGCGATTCCAGGTTGGCCTGCTCTGTGTTCATTCTGCCCAGCTCAACTTGAGCAACTAGAGCCAGGGCTGAGGGCAAGCTACATTCTTTTCTGCTTTTCTGCTGCAGGATGCAGCTTGCTTTTTTTCCATGCGAATGAATTATGTTTGAAACCGAAATGGGAGGAAGAGAAAAATACAGTGAATGTGTATGGGTATGTGTGTGTGCATACCTATATAGGCTGGGGGGGGGGTGGTTAGCAGACACATTATTTTTCCATTTTCCTTTAATTAAGGCTCTGTGGAGGTGTGTTTGAAAACAGAGGGTCTCCTATGCCTTTGAGGAGGGTGAGAACACTGTTTTGGCTGCGTCCCGGGCCATATGCAGCATATGGTGGCCAATGAAACTGGGCCTGGCTCGTTCTGTTGCTTGTCTTGGCAGTCGGTTCCGTGGCTTGTGTTACCAGCTCTGGAACTTACGGGCTGCCAAGCTCTGTGTGCCTGTGTGTGTGTGTGTGTGTGTGCGCGTGTGCGTGTGCGCGCGTGTGCACTCTTGTGCGTGTGTGTGGTTTGGCCTCTCGAAGCTCAGCAGAGACAAATGCCTTAGCGACCCAGGGTTGGATTTTTCAGTCTGTGTTTCTTTACACTCATTGCTAGCTGTGGGAGGCCCGGCCAGAGCTCACCGTTCTGGCTTTTTTTTTTTTTTTTGTATTTTATTTATTTATTTTTAGTCTGTTTTCTTGCTGCAGCCCATGGGATTCCATTTGTGGAGTTCCATTTCCAAAGCTTTAGCTAGCCAATGGTATTTTTTAAAAAGGGCCAAGAACTTGTCACACACTATGTGCCTGTCTGCGTTATGTATCATACTATGAACTATACACACCGATGAGCAGAGATGGGGTGAGGTGGGAAGAGAGGATGGAAAGCTTACCCAATGGTAGTATCTTTTCAGCTCTTCACTATTTAGGACAAGGATCTTGGCAGAAATGCCTTAATGTGTATTTATTGAGCACCTACGATAGGCAGGGGAGAAAGCTGTGTTTACAGGCAGGGCCTGATCAAAAGCATGTCTCTGGTCTCCAGGGAAGAATCATTCCTGGGGGGAGAGGTTCCAGTTTCTTCCATGGCTAGATGGTTCTGCCAGGGTCATGCATGCCAGTGTGTCACTCGGGTGGCTTCTCCCGATCCCTGCCATCCCCATCACCCCTCATCCTCTCCTTGTGAGGATATAAGGACTGACCCCTCCTAAGCAGTGCAGGAATACAGTAGGTCCAAGGACACAGAAGATGCTGGCCCTCTGCCTCTAGAGGCAAGGGTGGAAGACACTGGTCGTGTCTTATTGCCAGTGATCTCTGCCCCTGGAGGAAACCTTAGGAGAAACCAAGGCAAAGGACAGATGCTGGGCCTCCTTCCTGCAATTTTGTACCCAGTGCTGATCTGGCATCCTTTTTCTTTTTTTTAAGATTTTATTTATTTATTTAAGTGAGAGAGAGCGCAAGCAAGGGGAGCAGCGAGAGAGAGAGAGAGAGAGAGAGAGAGAGAGAGAGAGAGAGAAGCAGACCCCCTGCTGAACAGGGAACCTGATGAAGGGCTCCATCCCAGGATCCTGGGATCATGACCTGAGCCAAAGGCAGACGCTCTCTCGATGGAGCCACCCAGGCGCCCCGATCTGGCATCCTTTGTTTCTCTTCTGCAGTACTGGCCTGGATGCAGGATGGTCTTGCAGGTTGGGGATTACAGCTGCAAAGTGGGATGGCAGAGAGCCCTCTGGGGAAGAATCCTCTTCACAGCCATAGGAGAGGGAGATCTATGCTAGGTGGGAAGTGTGAGGAAGGGATGTCGAGGGGTCATCCAGCACTGATATCCCTCCAGGAAGGAAGGCCTTCATGACTACACTGACTTCACGCTCACTAGGTGCAGGCGCGGTTCCAGGTACTTTCCAAGTATTAGCTAATTTAATCCACTTCTCAGCCTTACAGGGCAAATAACATTATTTATGACTCCCACTTTACAGCTGAGCAAAGTGAGATGCGGGGACGTTAGGGAACTCGCCCAAGGTCACACAGCTAGTACAGGGCAGAGCTTGCAGTCACCCTCAGCTGATCAGGCTTCAGGCTTCAAAGTTCTTACTCTTAACCGGCAACCCTCCCCTCCCCTGCAGAGTTGAGGCAACCAACAGAGACCCTTGTGCCGCCCCCCCCCCCCCCCCCCCCAGTTCTCAGTCTCACAGATTTCTCCATTCTTTTCCTCCTTGCCTTCTGGATCATCTTATCTTTTGGAAACTGATTTACCCACATCATTTCAGATTCCAGGAGAGAGATCATTCTGGATGATTCCGTAGCTCCAAGAACAGGTTTGCTATTTAACTCTCCGAGATTCACGATAGTTAGTACTATGTTTTGTGATCACTGGCCTGCTGCCCCCCACCCCTTCCTGCCCAGGGACTTCTGTCCCCTCCCTTCCCATTTTCCTCCTGGGAATCTATCTTCCCAGGCTCTGGCTCCCAAGACCTCCCACCCCCTGGTGCTGATTCTCAGTTGCTGGCTACCTGCCCTTGACTTCTAACTGCCCTAGAGTCCCTGGGGCCTGACCTGGGAGCAGCCTTACTCCTTAACTTGCTCCCCACTCACTTCCACTTTCTCTTAATGCTGAGCTTTGTGGCCTTGGGCCTTTTGCGTCATCACACACCCAATTCCTGGCTCCCGACTCAGGCCAGGCCAGTGATTTGCCTGGGTGAGGGGGTGCGGGGCCAGCCTTCTCAAAAGAGGCCCAGGAACCTTCGAGCCTCCCTTAAACTTTTACTTCTATGGACAGAGAGTTCAGGATGTGGATTCTAACTTTCTCTTAATCTGCCCCCGTCCCCCTTTCGTCCATCTTTGCCGTTCTATTTGACGATGACGATTACTGGACACTTTCTAACAAGAATAGCCCCTTACAAGCTTGACCCACCATGGCAAGATTGTTACTTATTTGTAGATATTTGCATTGAAAAAAATTTGATATCTTACAGGGTTATATACAGTAAACAGGAGGGGAAAATCAGAGGGGAAAACTTAGGTTACCTCTACCTCTCCTTTCGGCCAAATTGACTGTTCATGTTAGTATCTTCCAAGGTGACCCAATATCTGGAACTGAAGTGTATTATGGCTTTTCTTCTGCTTGTATAAGGCAGCACCCTGACAGCGTGCCTGGGAGCCCCCAAGGACGTCAGAACAGAGAAAGACAGATGTCACATCTGTCACATCTTTGTTTTAGGTTCTTACCTCTTAGACCTGTCTGGTCCCTGTCTTTTCCAAGCCCACTTTTAGGGAGCTGCATCACATTTCTCCGAATCTTAGGCTCAAGAACAGCTCAGGGTCCACTATGACCTCCTGAGCATTTTCTATCTCATTCATGCCTTACTTGTCAGTCTCATTCGGATCCTTGCATTACCCAGTTTTTCTTCGCTGGCTAGTTTCCAAGTTGTTCCTGGTCAATGTCCCCAATCGCCCAGATCTTTTTGGATTCTGGGCCTGTCTTTTGAGGTCAACCCCCATCTGCCAATTTTGGTCTTCTGGCAACATATAGAGCTTGCTCTTTATTTATGCATCACAGTTACTAATGGAGACATGGAGCATATTTATCTTCCATTCCGACCTTCTGGGCCCTGAAGGGAAAAATCTCCGGGTTCTTCCCCTAAAGCTTTTAGTGCGTAGCTCTCCTTTTCTCCTAAATTGTTTCCGTATGGAACAAGCAGTTGGGGAGATGATTTCACCTCTTGTCATCTTTCCTATGTCTTCCTTGAAGTGGGTAAATTCCTCCTGGCTGCTGTTGGGTCTCTGCCACTGCCCCCCGCCCCCATTTTTATAGATCTCTAAATCACATCAAATTGTTTTATTTTTCAAATCACCAAAGTTGCCTTTCAACCTTGGATCGTCAGCCAGCTCTTTGCAGTTAATGAGGACCCGGTTATGAAAGGCAGCCGCTCCAGCTCCTCCATCTTCTGCCCCAACACCCCCCCACCCCCCCCCAGAGCCGTTTAGGATGACTTCTCGCTGGTGAATGTCAGCTGTTGTGATTGTCTGCTAGGAATGGCATGTGTTAAGGACTTTGTGGTTTGTATCTGAGCAGTTAGGGGCGCCCTTGTTGGGGGGAGAAAAAGGAGCGGGATTTTTTGCTTCTGCAGAGGAAAGCGTGGCGTCTGATCCTCTGAGTGAGGCTTGCCACTGGGATGGGTTCATGGGGGAGCAGGAATGGCAAGAATTTATGGGGCTGCTGCTCCCAGGGGGTACTAACCCCTCTGAGGGGGTTCCACAGTAGCAAAGAATCCATTATATTTTGGGATCATTTGTTAGTGTCTCATTTATACCATCTGTATGAAAATAAACAGAAGCTGCAAGCAGAGCCTATCATTCCCGGAATAGAGTGGGGTCTGGCTTCCATCTTCCTGAGATGGCTTAGGCAGGGGAAACATACAGAAGCCTCTGGAGTATTTTTCTTGGGGTCTACTGTGGGAACAAATAATCTGGAGGTGGATAATGAGCATCTAAACTCCCAGAGATAGATCCTTACCCCACTTACTGAATTTTGCTCCACCATGACTTCTTTATTGTTTGTTCATTCATTCATTCACTAATTCATTCATTCATTTTAATTTATGCATTAGCTCAGCAAGTGTTTGTTGATTACCCTTTCTGTGCCAGCAATGATGCTAGGCACTGGGGTGCCATGGGACAGCAACCAGCCATGACTGGGGCTTCTGCCTTGAAATCACCCCTATGCTTGCTGAGTGGCCACATGGCATCTTTTGCCCCCACAGGAATTGGCTCTTACAGTAATGAGAAGGTTCTGGGGCTTCTGGCCAAGCAGGAGAATTTGCTCTGTATTTTTGCTTGGCTGCACACCGGAGGTGTGGTGTCCCCATCCCATTAAGTGTTTGTGTCTAGCTGAAGCACCAGGCACAGAGCATTTCCCAGCCTTTCATTGCCTGTCTGTTTTGACTAGCTCAAGCATCCTTTTGGGGGGTGGGGGGGTGGGATCACTGACTCCTTGTGGCATCAGTTCAGGTCTGGCAGAGCAGATTTTGGAAGGTTCTCTCCTCTTCTGGAAACGCGATATGAGTGACCTTTGTCAGTTTAGATCAGATAGCCTGAAATCACTCCCCTCTGCTTGCCAAGTGTTCACATGGCTGGGCCCAGGCATCACTTTGCCACCTGGGAATGAATCCTTCCATTGGCCCCTTTCTCATTCTCCCTGGAGGAGGCCTTGGGAAACATGTAGCTCATCCACTCTGCTCCAGAGCCACCTTCTGGTGTGGAAACCTGCAGCCCTCTCTGCATTGCAGGCCTGGCTCTGGAGTGTGGCGGGGTGACTTCAGTCCAGTTCAGGTTTAGGGAGGGTCATAACACCTTGACCCAGCACATATGGGATGTCTCAGGGGCCATGTCTAGGCTCCCATCCAGGCTACCTCTGAGTGAGGCTTGCCACTGGGATGGGTTCACAGGGGAGCAGGAATGACAAGAATTTATGGGGCTGCTGCTCCCAGGGGGTGCTTACCACTTTGAAGGGGTTCCACAGTAGCAAAGAATCCATTATATTTTGGGATCATTTGTTAGTATCTCATTTATACCATCTGTATGAAAATAAACAGAAGCTGAGTTGGTTGTACCATGGGGTTATTCAGGGAATTTCCTAAACTTAGATCTGCATGGAAGGCAGAGTAGAGGGTCCTCTGTACAAGAGAGTGATCTTTTATTAGGGGCTAGTGTCTCAAAGTCCATCATTAAAAGGTCATTAATATCTGCATATATATATATCTCTTGAACCCTAGGAGGGGAGACAGAAAGGACAGGGTGAGAAAGTTTTGGTTCTAAAACCCAGGGACCAGGAGTCCAGCCTTGGCTTTTCCCCCTGTGTGACCTTGGGCAAGTCATTTTACCTCTCTGAGCTTTAATTTCCTCATGTGCAAAATGAGGATGTGGTTTAGATAAGCACAGGGCCTCCTCCAGCTCTAAGACTATAACTTGATGTGAATGAGTCTCAGATCCTTTTCTGAGATGGTCCGGGGGACACTAGGTGCTAAGGAGGGGAGAGGACCTGGGTGTGGGAGGCAGAGCAGGTGGAGAACAGACAAAGGGCTTGGGGTATCTCATGATCTCGGATACGCAGCAGGGAGCTCAGTGCAAACAGCTTCATAGGCAGGTGCCCTGGGGTACTGTTGGCGAAATGGCAGGTCCGCTGTTCATTTACATGCACGTGTCTTTAAGGAAAGTGATGTCCAGCAGAAGTCTTTGTGTTTTGAGGGTACAAACCCCTCTCATGCTTTTCCCATCAGAGTGCAGGACCTATTGAGAAAGGGACACAGGGTTGTATAGGGAACCAAATTTCACCTTTGTTTATTATTATTATTTAAAGATTTCATTTACTTAGAGAGCAAAAGAGCGCAAGTGGAGTGGAGGTGGGGGGCAGAGGGAGAGGGAGAAGGAGACTCCCTGCTGGGCAGGGAGCCCACCATGGGGCTCCATCCCAGGACCCTGAGGTCATGACCTGACCCAAAGGCAAACACTGAATGGACTGAGCCACCCAGGTGCTCCCAAGTTTCGCCTTTAAAAGAGAAACAGAGATGGAGAACATGGTATGCACTTGTGGCCAAAAGGGGCTCCCTAGTGGACTCCTCTCCTGCAATCTATACCTGGAAGCCTTCATGGGGAAAGAGAGTTGTGGGTTACCCCCCCAGGGCCACTCTTACAGGAGGCAGTAAGCCCAAGACAGTGGCCATATGAGAACATTAATTCCTCCCAGGAGGGAAGTGTGGTTCAATGGATGTCACATCTCCCCTGTCCCACCAAAAACATCCCTTTCCATGGGAAGAGACTGATGGAGATGGAAGGGTAGGACAAAGCTCCCCCAGGATTTCCAGGCCAGTTGAGGTTTTGATTTTCTGGCCCTGTGAAGAAAGGTGGGAAGGGAGAGACATTCCCTTTGCAGGACTGGAATCCAGGAGCAGCTTCGTACTAAAATGTGCCTTACCAGGCTGTAAACATCTGATCTCCATATTCTCAGTGCCTCCTGGCTCTTGGTGGTCAACAATGAGAAGGGTGGGTGGATAGATGGATGGATGGTTGGATGGATGGATAGATATGAGCCCTGTAAAGGACCAGATAAGCCTGGATTTCTGGGCAGACATGCTCTCTTTACTGCCGTGTCCTGAAGTGACCATTTCTTATCCGCGAGCTTCTCCCAGCAGAAAGACGGAATAAGAATTCTCTGGTATTGCCGTGTTTAACTTAGTCCTTTCTTTCATGCCTGAATCTGTCTTCCTTTGCACACCTCCTGGGTCTGGCAGAGCAGGAATATGTATTTGCTTTGAGAAAGAAGGGACTGGGAGGACTTTTCTGATCCCCAGGCTCCACTGGGAAAGCACATGCTCATGTACTTCATCTTTGCCTCAGTATCTTCCCCATAGACACCAGATGCACACACTCACACACACACTTACCTTGAACTTCGATTTGCTTCATTTCGTATTCAGGGTGTCTTAACAAGTATGCAGAAAGGGATGTGTGATTTGAGGGGAGGCACCGTGCCAGAGCAAAAAATAGCTCCCTCTCAAACAGGTGCGAAGGTGCTTGAGATCCCACCATTGTAACCCGTTTTCTTCGGCGGCAGTATGTTGCAGTTTAAATCCTGGCTACTCCACTTTCAACTGTGTACAGTCTTGAGCGAGTTATCTAAGCCTTGGCTTCTTCCTCTGTGTGATGGGTCTGATTCCGTCTCGCGGGGCTATTGGAAGGGTTACCGCAGTGCCAAGCACATAGCAAATACTGAATCGATGTGGCCTGTGCTTGGGTTAAGCGTTGCCTTCCGGGCCATGAAGAACTTTGATGGGAATTAATTGATCAGAGCTCCCCTCTATAACAGAATGGACTTAAGGGCAGGAGGAGCAACTGGGTGGGGAAGGGGTTCAGGGCAACGTTAGTAAAAGGAAAGAAGAGACCCCAGCCAGGCGTGGGGGCTGAAGCCCCTCATGGATCCCCAGACCTGGCTGACGATGTATGTCCTGTCTTCTCCCACCCACTCCAGGCTGGGCTGCCGCTCCTCCTGCTATGATGCCTGGGCAGATTCCAGACCCTTCCGTGACTGCGGGCTCTCTGCCAGGGCTCGGCCCCCTGACCGGACTCCCTGGCTCGGCTTTGACTGCAGAGGAGCTGAAATACGCCGACATCCGTAACATTGGGGCCATGATCGCTCCCTTGCACTTCCTGGAGGTGAAACTGGGCAAGAGGCCCCAACCCGTGAAAAGTGAGGTGAGCAAGCCTTGTTCCTCCCGGCAGAATCCAAGCATAGGACGCCCGGGTTACAGCCCCAGTGTCTAGCCCACGTTCACCGAGTGACCTAAGCATTGCTGCTCAGCGTGGGGTCTGAGGACCAGTAGAATCGATGTCACCCTGCAGCTCATTAGAGATGCAGCATCTCGGCCCCGCTCCAGAACCTCTGCATCAGAATCTGCATTTTAGCAATCTCCCCCCGGGGGAATTCATGGACGTGTTACCGTTTCAGAAGCTCTGGGCTAGGACAGGATGCTGAACCTGTGTCTGGTTCTTCCAGGGGCAAAGAGTGATTAATAACAGTAATGAGTAATGATATATTGGCAGTCTCTCTGCGATGTTGGGAGGATCAGGGGAGATCGTGGAAACATGCACATGCTTTGGAAACTATACAAGAGAATGCCAATCGTGGATTATCTTTAAAGATTATTATTGTTAGTCACATCATTGCCTCTACCCCTCTTGGCCACAGGCTGGAGTTGAAGGTAGGCACTTGGGGAAGGGGTGGTGTGGCATCTCTTCCCCCAGCAGCTGCCAGGGATGGGCATGGTGGCAGTCACTCAGCACCATCTGCTTTAGATGATGTTTGTAGAGGACCCACAGGTGAAGCACTCCCTCCTCGGGTCCCTTGAGGCTGCAGCTCCCACAAGCCTTCCTTGCAGAAGAGCAGCGTTTCTCTGGGGACTGGTGAGAAGCAGAAGTCCTCAGCGTGGGTGAGCTTCAGTGCTGTACACGCCCCCAGCCACTTCCCCAGGGGTGGCAGTTTGTCCAGAGACCTGCCCCACTGAAGTCCCCAGCAGGGCCATTTCTTTAGAGCCTGCAGAATAGCTGCCGACTTGGAAGGGAGAAGGGGCCAATGGTGGGAGAGGGAGGAGGGGAGGAGGATGTGGGAAGCCACTAAGCATAGGAGCTCATTCATAGGGGAAGGTGCAGCTGGATGTGGGTCCATCCCATAGCATGGAGCACAGAGGGCTAGACATTCAGGAGAGAGGGACTCTTGAGTGGGTAATGGTGTCTGGGTACTGCATAGGGTTTATTATGCAGCTACTGCTCTGCTCACCCTGCCCCAAACCCCAGGAGTACCATCAAAACTGCAAAGAGGGGCCACTGGGGGCTTGGTCAGGGGGTGACAGACTGGCCCTTTGCGAGCTGGATCTGGCTCTCAGATGTGTTTTGTTTGGCCCGCACAGTGTTTTAAAAGAAACCTGAACCAACATTTCACCTGCAAATTTGGATTTTAATCTTTGATTAAGAAATTGGGAGATCTGGTCACATTGTACCCTGTGCGGGCCTGGCAATAGCTACATGGAATGCAGAGTCCCACCTCACCTCTTTCCTCCCTCCAGTTTGCCACAGGTCCTGCGCCTCCTTATTGTTCTTGATTTTGTTTACAATGCTGGTTTTGCTTTTGTTACCACAAGCTGCCTTCCTTTACCTTAATGGGCTTGGCTCCCGCTGTAGACATTTGCGCTGAAGACACCTGGATGAGGTGCATTGTAGGTGCCCATTAAAGACTGTTAAGTACAAGATGAAAGTTGATAGTGATTATATTATTCTTCTGAGTTGATTTTGTAAATCAATGTGCTGTTAATAGCACTTCCTGGCTTTTTTAGTGCTCTGTTTTCTTTATGGAGGGCCCTTGTCTTTGGTCTTTTGCTATTCCCCTTCCCAGGCTCATAACTTGAAAGCATCCGTTTCTGGGTCGTTACAGTATAATTGCTGTTTAAAACCAGCAGCTGAGCAGTTTCACTGGGGTGCTGAGGCTGTGGGACCAATAGAAGAGCCAGGTGCATTGGTCAGGGGCTGGCCCAGCAGGGATTTGCCTGGGGGCTGAGTTACCACCTCTTCCCTTTCTGCAAAGGGCACCGGAGGAGCTTTCTTTTTCTTTGGAAAAGGGCTTTATTTGGGTTGGGTATTTTTACATTTCACAGCCTCCCCCAGATTGGTGGCATATGCCCTGTACCTGACAGTGACGTGCTGTCTTCACAGGCACCCACAAACGCCGCACCATCCAGGCTGTGAAAATAACAAGCCGTTTTTAGGGCGTATTTGCATGTCCCCTCCCTCGCTGTCAGACTGCGGCACCGTGGGGGCGAAGAGGCAGATGGAGCAGCGCAGATTGTGCTGGCGTGGAGCGAGGTCAGCCCGCACTGGGCGCTGTCCTCCAAATGCTTCCTAGGTCAGACCGAAGATTGGGGGAGGGTCCTTCTTAGAGCAACTAAAAAATAAAGGAGACGGGGAGAGAAACTTGCAGCTGGAGAACCTTCTGTCCCCAAGATTTATTTGCATATGGCGAACTGCCTTTGGAAGATTTTCACATTGGCGTTTTAGACTAGTAGAAGTTTCTTGAAGAATAATAAGATACTAGTTCCCAATTATTAAGCATTTAAGATGCACCAGGCCCAGTGCTAAGTGCTGAAGTTACGATTTTTAAAAATATATATACTTTTTTTTTTTAAGATTTCATTTATTTATTCATGAGAGACACAAAGAGAGAGGCAGGGACACAGGCAGAGGGAGAAGCAGGATCCCTACCAGGAACCTGATGTGGGACTCGATCCCAGGACCTGGGGATCACGACCTGAGCCAAAGGCAGATGCTCAACCACTGAGCCACCCAGGTGTCCCTGAACTTATGATCTTGTTTATTCCTCCTTACCCCATCCTGGTGATTATGTTCTCCCTGTTTGAAAGAAGAGGGATTTGAGGTCCAGGGAGGAAGAGGTCAAGCCACTCAGGATCACTCTGCTGGAAGGAGGCAGAGCTGGGGCTGTCTGGGGGTGCTGCTGCTGCTGCTGCTGCTGCTGCTAGAGTGGTGCTGTCTCTGTTGCTGGGAGACATGCACTGGGCACGGTGCTGGGTGCTCTTTGTGAAGTGTCTCATTGAACACTTTGGATTGTTATTGTCATGGTTTATGCCCACATTACGGATGAGGTCAACAAGACTTAGCGAGGTCAAGGTCATGTAGCTGGGAAATCAGCCCAGCAGTCTGACTTTAGAGAGCCAGAGCATTCACTTTATGCTGTGTCGCCCACCCACTCCAGGCTCTCTATAGCCTTGCATGCTTCTAATCAGCCTGCTGTTGTGCTGGGGAGGCCGGATGAACCTGGCTCCACAACACTCGATCATTTTGATGACATGGCCCCATTAGTGCTGAGCCCTGCACTCCTGCAGCCTTGTCGTCGTTGTCTCCCAGGCCCAGGAGAGAGAGCCAGCCCGGCTGCTGTGCAGGCAGCTCTGCCCGAGCTGGCTTGCAGGCGGTCCACCTTGCAGAGGCCAGCGGTCTCCTGGGCCGTGGCCCAACACACGAAGCAGTTTGGTAAAAGAAAATTGGGGGAATTAAGTTAAACAACAGGTTTTGTAAATGATAAAGTGCTTTGTGCTGATGTTGTTATTATTATGTGGCTGACACTTAAACTATTTTGGTGCCAAGAGGCTGGCTGCAGTCCATTTGTCCAGCAGATATTGCTAAGCAACTACTATGTGCTCGGTACTGTGCCAAGCCCTGCGAACTGAACCACAAAGTAAATGAAGCCCCCTTCTCTTGGAGCTGCACATCAGAGTTGGGGGCATCCAGAAATACAAATACGCAAAGTAATATGTAATGTAAAAGGTCAGGTAGTGGTCAGTATTGTGAAGACAGATTCAGGCAAGCAAGCAGATGGAGAGTGGCCAGAGGGCTCATTTGGCTGGCTGGCTGGCTGGGGAATCTGGGGATGTCATATTCTGGAGGATGGGATTTTTAGAGCTGATTCTTCTTCCTGGCCTGTTTGTTCTTCTTGCCTTTCCAATATTCCTTTTCAAGACAGGGTGCTCTTGAGCTTTCTCTAGAGTTTTCTTTCCTTTCCTTTTTAATTATATAGCCCCTTCTAGCCGGGACTCCTCAACCAGCCAGCCCCTACTGGCCTAAAGATCGTGGTCCTCCCCAGGGCATCTCCGAGTGTGCTGCTGCAGCCACACCCTGTGCCTGGAATCCCTTTCCAGTAGCGAAGGCAGGGAGGCCAGAAGCCCCACCCTTACACACATATGGGCACACACACACACACATACGCACACACACATACCCCAAGCTCTTAACTTGCTGGATGGGACCGACCCCTCACCCTCTGTGCCATTCTGCCAGGCTCTAGAGGAGATTTGAGTACAAGGGAGTTTGGACTGGGTGACCTTTTAGGAAAGAGGCTGCAAACTGTCATTCCATGGGCAGGAGTCAGCCTACGGATGAATCTCATTTGGCCCTGATGATGTGGTTTTCTTTCTTGTTCTTTTGCCTTTTTTTTTTTTTAATTGAATGAGTTGTTATATTTAAAAGCCAGGAAATGTGGACTTTCTGGCTCCTTAAAAAAAAAAAAAATCCAGAAGATCTGGCCTCTCTAGGCCCACACCCTTATAAGCACCAAGAAGCTGGAGCTGAGTAGCAAGTGCTCACCATATTAGTACCTGCAATTTGCCACAGTCTCCACTACTCCCTGTTGCCTTACACACAGCCTGCTTTTGAGCCTGAGTCATGTGTTTAGGCCCCCAAGACAGGGAGGACATCTTACATTTCCTTTTATTTCTACTAGACTGTGTGCAGTGCCTTGTATAGACTGCATGTTGGATACGTGCTTGTTGGTTTAAACATTAATTAGCTATGTTGATTTAACAAGTCACTTAAACTTTCTATTCCTTGATTTCTATATCTTTCATTCTTATCTCCAAGCACTGTCCATTTGTTTTTCTACTACTGCGCCTAAGTGGCTTTAGGCAGGAAAAAAAAAAAAAAAAAAGGAACACAATGAAAAACCAATTAGTTCTAAAACTTGGCTAATCATCAAAACCACTTGGAAAACTTTTAATAAATACAGATTTCCAGGTCCGCACCCTGGGTGCATAGGCTCAGAAACTATGAGGGCAGAGTCCAGGGAGGGTGTATATTTAGTAGGCTCAGAGATTCCTCAGCTACATTTGGGAACCTGACTTTCACCGTTCATACCTCTCCTCGGGCTCTTCTGATCCTTGTCAGGGAGCATTCCAAGGGCTTCACCTTGAGGACTCAGGTGTGCACATTCCATCATGGACTGCCTTTCCAGCCTGTATTCCACATGTCGACTGGATCCACGTCCTTGTCATCTTCAGGGCAGGGGAGACTTCGCTGTTTGCAATTTCACACTGGTCACTTCCCGACTTTTGTAGGGGCCCTGCAGAGCAGCTATGGGGGTTTCACCTTTGACAGGGTGTGAATTTGAGTCCATGGACTATAGGGGGCTCTTGGAAGGTGTGCTCATTCTCAGCCACAGGTGGTCGTCCCAGAGTTTGTTCACCAAAATGTTCGCCTATGTTTAGCCTGAGCATACAGAGTTGCCCCAAATCATCTGATGTGCTGGGTAAATGTTGGCGTAAGCACGCTTGTGTTTTTAGTGATTTAAAACATAAAGGCAGCCCACTGACATTTTTTTTAGCAAGCTTTGCATAATTGGTTTTTAATTTGTGGCTCTTTGAAATAGCATTGGCCTTCTTCCCCCTGACTCAGACACTTTTTCTGTCTCATACTTGTTTGGCAGAGAGATCCAATCTGTCCCTTCTTGGAACAGGAATCTCCCAGCTCATCTTTGAAATCCTGAGTTTCCACTTTAGTGCTGTCACTTTGTTAGCACATTGTCAAAAGCCGTTAGCTTTTTAAATTTCCTTTAATAGCTTAATTGGAGGGAGAGCAAGCAAGAGCTAAGGGCCGCTCTGGATGTATTTACCATTGGCCCCTCTGCTACTGAGTCCTCGTCGATGCAGTACCCTAAGCTTTCACAAGGGTTCTGACACTCCTGTTTTATATCATAGTTTGGTCACACCTGCTGTCGTTCTTGGACAGGGTCCCTTGGAGAGATGGTGGTGGGGACATGGCTGGATCTGTGTGTCCTTAGAAATCAGACACCTCTGCAAAGTTCAAGGAGTCTGGTGCTCCCTTCTTAGATTCTCTATCTTAAATTGAAGATGATACTAGTACCTACTTCTTAGTGCTGCTCTGATGATCAAGTGAACTAACGCAAGTCAAAGGTCTCACGTAATGCCTGGCCCTCAGTAAGATACACAATAAATGCAAGATATGAATGGGATCCACTTTTGCAATGTGTCAATTATGCAAGTTCATTTTTGTAATTGATTCAAACGCTGTTCCTTGAGCTTTCATCTCCTCTAGGGTATTTTCCCTTTGGACATGATGAGTGAGATCCCAAGTGTCATGGGTTCAGGGCACCATCCTAGTTTCCTAACCAGAGGGGCTGCTTCTGGGTCCGGGGAAGAACTCTGGACTCAGGCTCAAGCTTCTGGGTTCAAAGTCTGACTCCTTCACTCATTCCCTGTTCGACCTTGGATAAGTCAGCTGTCTTGTTGAGCACTGGTTTCCTCAGCTATAAAAGGAGGAAACTCATACTCAACTGAGTTGCATCATGAAGATTAATGGAGGCACTGTGTGAAGAGATGACCTTGACTCCAGCACAATATAATTGTAAACTGCCTCTTCTAGGGGCTGCAGCCCATGTGCAGTGAATCACACCACAAATTCTGACAGCATTGGCCTTTCCAATGTGTTATACCTTTGACCTGGATTTCGGGATAGCAAGCCGCCCTTCCTATTTCTGGTTGTTCATTTGGGTTTAATGCAGCCAATTTTAGTTACCATCGCAAACTGTAAATGAGAAGGCCCTTCAACCCTCTGTTTTCCCCTAAGCTGCTTTGTGTGACCCCTATTTTGTTTCCTGTGGTGTTAAGATCACTGCTGGATTCCCGTGAACCATTTTTTAGCAGCCATACAAAGTGGCCTCTTGCATCAATGCTGGCCATCTCTCTTTGGTGTCCCATGGTCCACTGGCAGCATGGACTCAGACTTGGGAAACTGGGTCATCTCACTGGTGAGCTCTGGCTGAACAACTCTGAGGCCAGCCAAGTCTCTCTCAATTCTACTGTGCCCCAAGGCACAAGACCACCTGGCCTGAGGTTGGAGCTCTGAGACCTGGGACTTACTGGCAGATTCAGGCCAGCTGCAGAGGTGCTGGGAGTCAGGTCGTAGGCTTCCTCTGGGTTTAGTGTCCCCTTGAGCCCGCACACATCCTTGCCCCATGCTGGGGCTCAGTGTGCTCTGCTCCGTGGCTGTGGCTTTTACTAAGCTACAGCTAAGGCAAATGGAGTTTCTTTTTTTTTTTTTTTAATTTTTATTTATTTATGATAGTGACAGAGAGAGAGAGAGAGGCAGAGACATAGGCAGAGGGAGAAGCAGGCTCCATGCACCGGGAACCCGATATGGGATTCGATCCCGGGTCTCCAGGATCGCGCCCTGAGCCAAAGGCAGGCGCCAAACCGCTGCGCCACCCAGGGATCCCCTGGAGTTTCTTTACTAAGTACAGTGTCTGTGCATGTTCTGGATGGAGAGTCCCTGCACAGCCCTTCTTCCTGTCCCTTCGCCCAGCCACCACCAATTAAAAACAAAATAAAACAAAACAAAACAACCTTGGCTCTTTGGAAGCATTGTATCAAAGCAGGATGGCTGCATTGGAACAGTGTGGCTCTGGAGAGGTTACTAGACATTTGAGCTTCAGTTGTGCCCTTCTAAAAATGGGGGAGGCAGATCCCTATCTCACACCATATACAATAACTAACTCAAAGGCTTAGTATAAGAGCTAAAACTATGAAACTCTTAGAAGGAAATAGCTGTTAAGCTCTGTGAACTTAGATTAGGCAATGATTTCTTCGATAGGACACCAAGCCACAGGGAACAAAATAAAAAAATAGATAAATTTGACATCATCAAAATTAAAAACTTTTGTGCTTCAAGGGACACAGAGGAAAAAGTCCACAGAACAAGAGCAAATTTTTGCACATTATAGATCCAATAAAGGACTCATATATAGAATATGTAAAGAGCTATTGCAACTTTTTTTTAAGATTTTATTTATTTATTCATGAAAGATACACAGAGAGAGAGAGAGAGGCAGAGACACAGGCAGAGGGAGAAGCAGGCTTCATGCAGGGAGCCTGACATGGGACTCGATCCCAGGACTCCAGGATCATGCCCTAGGCTGACGGCAGGCACTAAACCGCTGAGCCACCCAGGGATTCCCTATTGCAACTTAATAATAAAAATGAGCAATGCACATTTCTCCAGACAAGATATATGAATGGCTAATAAGCACGTGGAAAGATGCTCAGCATCATTAGCCATCAAAGACATACAAATCAAAACCACTGAGATACCATGGCACACTTAATTGGATGACTCTAATACAAAAGAAAAATTGTAACAAATGTTAGTGATGATGTGGAGAAGTCGTAATCCTCATGCAATGCTGGTGGGGATGTAAAATGGTACAACCACTTCAGAAAATAGTCCTCAAAAGATTAATTCCACTCCTAGATACATAGCCAATAGAAAGAAGCACATGTCCACACAAAAACTTGTGCATGAGTGTTCATAGCAGTATTATTTATAATATCTCAAAAGTGGAAGCAACCCAAATGTCCATAAATTGATGAGTGGATAAATAAAATATGATATATCCATGCAGTGGAATATTACTTGTTCATAGAAAGGAATAAAGTACTGATACTTGCTATACATGGATGAACCTTGAAAACAATTATGTTTAGCGAAAGAAGCCAGTCACGAAGAACCACATACTGCAAGATTCCATTGATAGGAAATGTCCAGAATAGGCAAATCCATAGAGACAGGAAGGAGAACCACTTCCCTGGTGCCTGGGACTGGGGGAGATGGGAGAGATGGGGCGGGGGTAACAGCTAAGGGGCATGGAGTTTCTTTTGGAGTTAATGAAAATACTCTAAAATTTATTGTAGTGATATTCACACAACTTTGTGAATTCACAATAGCTATTGAGTAGTGTACTTAAAGAGGGCAAATTGGTATGTGAATTTTATCTCAATAAAGCTATTTTTTAAATGAGGAAGAATAATATCCGTGTCACATAGGTGTGAGGAGGATTCAAAGACATAACCATGTAAATCATCTGGCATGTAGCAGGGCTCCAGAATTAGTAGCCAGAGTGATTAAAATGCCCTCTTAAGCCAACAGCAGTGAAAAAGCCAGGATCTGGTTGGGGGTATTTTCTCCTCTTTCCTTTTTATTGCTAGCGGCCATCCAGAAGCAATGAGAGCAATCTGGCAGGATTTTGTATGGAACTTGGGAGGAAATATGGAGTAATCCTGGCTACTCATTAGAGTCCCCTGGAGAGTGTTTTAAAAAAAATATTGACATGGAGCCTAGAGATTCTGATTCAATTGGTCTGGGTGGGGCCGGCAGGTGGTTCTAGCCTATGGCCCTTGGTTGAAACCTCTGGTACAATATAAACCGGTGAAGGTCTTTGAAGGAGTGAGGACATCTGGGTCCAGGATAGAAGGCTCATGTGAGCAATGCACTTTATAGTATGCAAACTGCTTTTGTAGACCTTATCTCTTTTGATCTGTTTAACAACAGTACAGAGGTAGGTGTCATTAGGGCCATTCGTTGGGAGAGAACTGAGATTTGGAGAGGTTAAGTCATTTTTAAAGCATAATTTTGTTGTTGTTGTTGTTTAAGGCAAGATCCACACACATGCTCATACCTATTGGCTATCAAATCTAACACCTTGGGGAGCACCTCCAAGGTAATGCCTGGTGCCAGGTTAATCTATTTTGTGTAGACTTCAGAGCTTTTTCTGCTACTCCTCTTTAACTGATGAGCATCTTGAGAATACAGGGCAAGCTGATATAATGTTATTTACGTATGTCCATAGTCACACACACGCCACTTGTAATTACTGATCCGTGTGTGCAAGGGAACCATGAGATGGAAATAATTTCGATCCCGGGGCTGTCAGAAACCTGTAGCTGCTCCTCATAACCTCTGAGTGAAAGGTTTTTATCAATCACATCTTATTGTTCTCATTGACTGACTATAATAAGTCTATGATACAATGTGAGCCCCTTAATAAAATACCGTCTATCTATTTAGTATATTGTGGTATCATTTGAGCAAGAGACTTCTGCCGAAACCAATCTGAAATCCACTGGTTTACATTGGTACTACTCAAAGTGGAGGCCGCAGAGCAGTGGCACCAGCATCTGGGAGCGCATTAAAAGTTCTTGGTTCTCAGGGCACCTGGGTGGCTCAGTGGTTGAGCACTGCCTTTGGCTCAGGTCGTGATCCCAGGGTCCTGGGATCGAGTGCCGCATCAGGCTCCCCACAGGGAGCCTGCTTCTCCCTCTACCTATGTCCCTGGCTCTCTTTCTGTGTCTCTCATGAGTAAATAAATCTTTTAAAAAAAATTCTTGGATCTCACCCCAAGGCTACTAAAGCAGATGCTCTAGAGGGTGGAGTCCAGAAATCTGTGATGAAACAAACCCTCAGGGGCATTCTGATGCTCACTGCAGGTTTAGATGACCCGTAATGTCCTCTCCAGCTCCGATAGGCAATGAGTCTCTGAGAATGCTTACATTTTTCTCCAAAGCGATCTCAAACTTTCTGGAGGGACCGGCACACCATCAGCTGTCCATTAATGTGTGTGCTACCTGAATTTGTGTAAGGCAAGGCTGCAATCTGAGTCAGCAGACATTTCCAAACTAGTTATTTCCAGGTATTGAGATCCTCCCGGCTGCCAACCTTCACACCCTAAGAGAACTTCCCAATTAATGAAGCTGCCGAGCTTGTCAATAGGCCGGCTCCTTTATAGTTTTGGAAGGGAGGATCAGATAAGCTGTTCATTGCTGTAGCTGGCTGGAGTTTTCCACGCTGCTCTGGTCTGAGAACTTGGGGCTGGGAGAGCTGTCTGCCTCCACCCCACCCCCACCTCCACCTGCCTGGGTCCTGCAAAGCTCTTCCTTTCCCATCTCTCAACTTTTATTGCATCCATTTCATTACATATATTACTCATGATAAAACCCTTCCATCCTCCAGGCCAGGTATCCTTGGTTGTGAATTCATCTGGCCGTGTCACTTGGGTGGGATTTTTATTAGCCAGAGTTCAATACCCACGAAATAGAGGTCGCCTGTTCTGCTCAGTGATTTGTCTGTTATCTGTGCCTTATGCCTGAAAGAAATTGGCTGAAATCCGTGTTTTAGCTGCACACTCTGCATACAGATTAAACCGAACTGCATTGGTGGAGAATAATTAAGCCAAGGACCTTGTTTTTCACCTTCATGATGAAAGACAAATGACTTCCAAGGCTTTAATAGGATGATGGCACTTGAAATGTTCTTCTACTTTGGCCAACTCGGGACTTTCAGAACAGCCCTGTTCATGAATATTCTTTGCAACAACTGCATTTTCATTTAATTGTAGGCAGTCATTTTGCAGGAGCTCTTGTCTCTCTCTCTTTTTTTTTTTTTTGCCCCAATATAATCAAGGCATATTACACTGCTGTTGTTAAAGAATCAGTTTCAACTGTATTATTAACTCTTTTTGAGAAAATTGATTTTCCCTGCCAGTCTTTTGAGGGTGGGGGAGGGAGAGTCTTGTGGGGACCACTATTTCTCTCCCTTTCTCATCTTTGAATCGAATGTCAATTGGGCAAGAAAATTGATTGATGGCTTAGTGGGAAACCAAACCTCACCAAACCATAAATATGAAACAAGCCTGAAATAGATAGACATATTTCAACAAAAGCCATCATTCTTCAAATAGCTCTTCTCCAGCAAAAAGGATTTCCCAGCAACCATCAGCTCCTTTCTCCTCAATGCTAGGCTTTCTGTCCCAGCCAAGGTGATTTTTCCTATGTCTCCTGGCCTCTCTAGCTCCCTTTTGCAGGAACAGTGTTGGCTCTTTCCTCAGCAGGACCATCCACAAATGGGTGTCACCTTGCCCAGCTGGCTGTTTCAGGCTTTGTTCCAAACACAATGCTGTCTTTTCTTAGCAGTGGAAATGGGCTGTTCTCCACTGCTCTCTGAGAGAATGGCCCTTCCCTATTCTGCTCATATAAACCAGCCCCAAGTGTCAGCAGCCTATTGTTTTATGGGTTCTCTTAACCCAGAAGGTTCTTACTGAGGACAGGGGGCTGGGAGGGCCAAGGTCAGGGGAATGTGAGAAGTTGGTTCTGTTCGGATAGATTCCCCCTGTGAGTGCTGATGGCAGAGCGTCAGGCTTTCAGTTCAGAACAAAAGTGTTCCCTGCCTCTAGAAGGTGTTCCAGGAAGCGGTGGTGTTCGGGTTGGTTCTGCCACCATCCATGCGGGGACGGAGGCAGACTTATGCCTCTGCTTTGAACTTGAGCTTCCTGCTCTGTGGGTGCTGCAGAGTGCTAAGATCTCTAGGTCTTCTCAGTTCCAGAACCTCAGGATGGGGCTTGGTTTATAGCCCCCCCCCAACCATTTCCTGTAGATGCCCAGTGCGCTGAGCAATTATCTACCCACCTGCGCCCCCAGCCAGCAGAGCTGAGTGAATCATCTTGGCAGGTGGAGCCATTGCCTCTGGCGGCTCTTGTTCAAAGCCTTCACCTGGTGGTTGGCTGGGCTGGTTTGATGCTTTGAGTGAGCACGGCATCCACCATGTGGGTTTGTTCCTAGGTGAATGTGTTTGATTATAGCCTGGCCTTGGGGGCATCTGGAGTGAAGTGGAAAGGGCACCAGACTGGGAGTCAGGAATCTTGCCCAGATCACCAGCTCTGTGGATCAGATCTCCCTTTAGCAAACATTTATTGAACACTCCCAGTGGTCACAAACTCAGCAAGGTGCAGAGCACACACAAAGGCAGTAAGACACAGATTGTGCGCTCATAGGATTCCCAGTTTAGTGGAGGGGGCAGAAACTAAAGGCAGAAGAGAGCATGGGGTGGGGGGAGGGCAGTGTAAGCTCAGAGTTCTATGGGAGTCCAGAGCAAAGGGCCACCTCCCCTGCTCAGAAGAAATGAGAACCAAGAGGGCTTCCTGTAGGTGGTGATGCTTGAGCTGAATATACAGGGTGAAAGGAAGCCAAGGAGACAGCAGGGGCAAAGACATGTGGTCAGGGGAGTGTGAGGTATAGAGAGGCTCAGGGTTGCAGGAACATGGAGTGTGGAGTAGGATAGATGAGAACTAAGACCACATTTTGTGGGGCCAAGTCACAGGTACCCTTACTTGACACATTTAAGAGCTTAAGCTCTATCCTGAGCGTGATTAGAACCAAAGACCAGTAACTGGATCAGATTTGCATTTTAGAAGGATCCCCTCCAATGGCTGGGATGGAGCATGGCCATGTGGGGTTAGGAGGCCTCCTAGGAGGTGGTCCGGGAGACAGAGAAAGAAGGCCTGGGAAGTGGCACTAGGGAAGAGGAATGGGGAGCAAATATGAGGAGGATTCAGAATGTAGAATGGGATGGCTTGGATAGCCAAAATTGGACATAAAGAGAAGGACAAGTGAGCAAGCAGGAAGGGCTGAATGTCTAAGTCCAGTGAACGGGTAGGCAGTGGTGCCAGCCTGGGGTAGAGAGTAGACACGAAGTAGCCAATCGGGGATAGAGACATTGAGAGGCTAAGGGACATCCAGATTGAATGTCCGGCTGGCAGTTGGATGTCCGGCTGGAGCATGAAGATGTGGTTGGCATTCATATATAGGTGGTTGTTGAAACCACACAAGTAGATAAAAATGATGATCCATAGGTGGTACACGTGGAATGAGAAAAGCAGCAGGCCAAGGATAGGACCCTGGAGACATCAGCCTGAAAGAGATGGGAAGAGATGGAAAAGGAAGGCAAGGGATAGAAAAGGAGAGGCCAGAGAAATAGGAGGGGGACAGACAAGGTCAGTGTTATGCATCCAAGAGCATAGAGAATTCTAGAAAGAGGGAGTCAGGCAGAACCAGGAGGCCCCGGGAGGCTGACCAGGCACTGTCCTTTGGACTTGTTCATGAGGACCCAGGCCCTACCCTCAAGTGCGAGCCTTGGAGCAATCTACTTCCTTCCCTGGGACTCAGTTTCCTCATCTGTCAAATGTGGGGTTTTGGCCTAGGGGCTTCCCCTTTCTGGCTCTAAGAGTCTGTGAAGTGACTATTTCTGAAACTTGTTAAAAGGGAAAAGGTGTCCTTCCCCCCTCACCCAGCCAAGCCAACACTGCCCTTGAAGGTGGGGTGAATGAAAACCCAGGGACCGCAGAGCTAGCCAGGACTTGGGGGAGCTTTCAGTGGCGCTCACTGTTGGAAGGCAACATGACGGAGCGGAGTTGGGCCCCTGTCTGTTCCCGGCTTGGTGACCTTGGGCAGACATTTTACCTTGTTTCCTTACCTGTGAGATGAGGCCCCTAGAACCCACCTTGCAGAGGCGTTTGAAGGTTAGTGAGAACGAGGAGCTCTTGTGTCTGTTTGAGATGGGCCCCAGGACAGGAGACATGAACTGATGGGCCCATGGTCACGGCGTGGGACATCTCAGTGACTAGAACCAGGTGTCTGATGACCAAGCCCGCTGGGGTCTGTCTCCTACTGCGGGTGGTCAGTCAGCAGCCTGGGGGCTGGTGCAGCCCACAGATGTTTGGCCCACGAAGTGTTCTTTCCAAGATGGAATTCGTTGTCAATGCTGACAACTGGAAGATTTTACTTAAAAACTCATATTTTCGGCCAGGCTTGAAAACTTGGAAGATTTGTCAAGGCTGAGCCCACGCTGCCGCAGTGAGGCCAGTTGGGGTGCTCTTTCTGCAGGCCCCAGGCCCATGCAGCCCTCCTCCTCACTAAGGGTTACTTGCTTGATCCCTGGAGATGACTTGAGTTTGCAGCTCGAGCCTTACTTAGCCTGATCATTTGGCTTGAATTTTCACTTCCAGCCCTGCCCACTGTTCGCTGAAACTGCTCCGTATTTCACAGCTGAGGTCCAGACCGTGGCTATTTAGAGAGGGGGAGGCTTGCTGGAGAAAGCAGGAGAGGCGGGCAGAAGGGTTCCAAGGGCTCAGCCCCCTGGGGAGATGCTGATGGGGAAGGGCCTTGCCCCTGTGGGGTCCCCAGGGGGGTGGGGGTGGGGTCAGTGAGAGTGTTGGAAGGAGGCCCCTGGGCTTTCCTCATTCCTCCCCCGGAGAAGGGGGGAACTGTGGGCCTCACCCTGCTGGCTTGCAGAGGTCTTGCCCCCGAAATGCCCTACTTTGTGGATGCGTGGCCGGACAGGGGAGTGGCGAGGAACCGCAGCCCCTGGCTCAGTGCAGCCCTGTTTATGTAGGGGAATGTCTGGTATGTTTGGTATTTGGGTGTTTACTTCCCAGGGTGCTCATGGGTCCCTGGTGTTGAAATGTGGCTCCTCCGTGCAGTGTGGCTCCTGGCGGGGGGACTCTAGTGGGTCTGGCCAGGGCTAGCTTTGGAGCGCTGTTACTCAGGCCTGCTCATTGACAGCTTGTGTGCCTTGAAGCATTCCCTATGCCCCCGCCCCCCCTTCCCAGGTCTCCTCTGCCAGATTCTGCCCTATGGGAGGTGGTGTGTGCCCCAGGCTGTACTAGCACTGCCTTCCTGCCTCACCTGGGAAGGCAGGCCCGCAATCTGGACCTTAGAGAAGGCTCCCTGTGTCCCAGGCTCTGGATTGGAACTGAGTCCTTGTTACAACCTTGTGCTGCTGTGCTCACTGCTTGCCTTGTACAGGTGAGGTGCAGAGGCTCAGGGAGGGCAAGTGACTTGCCTGGGGGCACACAGGCCACTCAGATCCTAAAGCCTATGCCGACAACCCTGATGCCCTGAGTCTCAGCTAAGCCTGGTTCTCTCCATCCATGCTACAGTTCTTCTTCTTTTTTAAAAAGATTTTACTTATTTATTCATTAAAGACACACAGAGAGAGACAGAGACATAGGCAGAGGAGAAGCAGGCTCCCTGTGGGGAGCCTGATGCGGAACTCGATTCCAGGACCCCGGGATCATGACCTGAGCCGAAGGCAGACGCTCAATCACAGAGCCACCTCGGTGTCCCCATGCTACAGTTCTTAGTGTGAGATAAGGCCTTCTAGACCTTTGCCACTCTGGCGAGTGCTGGGGGCTTGTTTTGGGGCTTCCCCCCACCCCGGTTTCTGCTCGTCTCCAGCTTCGTTGCTCTTGTCTTCGTTGCTTCATCCATGTGAGCGTGTCCATATTTTCAATGCCTCAGGTTAAAAAGGGTCATTGCTCTTTTTCATCCTATCCCTTTGTGGGCCCTGCAAGATATATTTTTGGAAATGCTTATGAAATATCAGAATTCAAAATCAAGTCTGGGCGAAGGTTGCCAGCATGTGAAAGCCACATGGCCTGCAAGAGAGGAGTGGGGAGGGGGGGCCCTCCTGTAAACCAGTCAGTTTTATTGTTACACATTCAGTGTTACTTGTGCAATACACTGTTTTTATTTTAAAAGCCCAAATAGGAAAAAAACAACATAGTCATTGCCCTCAGAGTCAGAAGCTTCTGTGGCTACTCTACAGTCCCATCACCAGGATGGAGCTGAAAGGACAGGGGGCCTATTACCCTATGTGTGTGTGGGGGGAGGGCTGGGGGGAACACATAGAGCACCAGCCCTTCAAAGAGCAGGAGGCGGTTGGGCCCTAGGGCCAAAAGGCCTGGATTGGAAACTGTCACTGATCTTCCCGGCAACCTTGATCTCTTTAGTTTGCTCATTTGTAAAAGTGTGGGACCGTGGGGTAGTAGGGCTGTCCTAGATGGTTTACCAAGACCATTTGGCCTGCTGAGACTCCTAGGCCTGAGGATTTGATGCTTGCTGAGGTGGGTACCTCTGTTTGCCCAAGCCCTTCTGCATCCAGGCTCTGCTGTTTTCCCAGCTGTTCGAGAGGCATGGCTCCTGGGTAGCAGTGATTCTCCACCCCCTACTCTTAATCCCTGGGGACCACCTTCTGCTCCTCCATTATCACCTGGCATCACCTGACTTCACAAGGATGGGACCCTGGTGTCCCAGAGGCAGAAACCTCCTCAAATTCCCTCCCAGGCAGGAGGAGGAAGTTTTCAGGACAGATTCAGGGGTATGGATCATGGACCCTTGGGTAGGACATGTAGGTCGCCCCAGGGGTGGAACCCAGAGGATTCTCCATGTGCTTCCTATCTGTCCCCTGGGCCCGACTGAACTGCGGCCCTCTGCTCATGCCTCTGTGCTTCTCCTTCTAATGGCTCTGCCTCTTTGTCTCTCTGTGTCTCTTTTCCCTCTCCATCTCTGTCTCTACCCTCTCTGTCTGGCATTCCCTCCCTCTCTCAGCACCTGGACCAGGGTGAGGCAACAGGATCCCCTGCAACACAGCATTTAAGGAGGCAATCCAGCTTGGGTGCTGATCCTGCCCTGGCATGAGCTCTAGAGTGAGTGTGTCCATCCTGGGCATGGCACTGGCCCCACCCTGGCCCAGGCTCTGCTTTTCTCTCTGTCACCCATTCCCTCTTTTTGTCTCTCCGATGCCCCTCTTTGGCGAAGTGTTTGTTTCTCTCCTGCCATGTGGTCTTTGGTTTCTGCTCATCTCTACACAGCAGCAGCCTGATCTTGCTGCTTCTCTGGGCACAGGACTGAAGCTGGCTGCCCCCTGGTCCAGCAGATCTGATTTCAGATTTTCAGGAGGTGACTACAGCCCACCTTGGTCTGCCATTCACACCTCGTCCAGTCAGCTGTGGTCAGGGGCCCGAGTCCCCCTGCCCACAAGCAGAGCCCTGAGAACAGGCTCTCTGAGGAGGGACTCCTTAACATGAGGACCCTCTTGGCCCTGGGTCCCCTAGTCTGTCCCTCCAGTGTGACATGTGGCACAGAGGTACCCCTCCCTCACTTCTCACCCAGAACACAGACAGCTTTACCCTGGGCCTTCCTGGGAATCCGGGGAAAACAGAGCCCGCATCTCGTGGGTCTTTAAATGTATCTAGTGTCAAGCTGCCTCCTTCTTTAATATTCCTGTTCTTCCAGCTGTATCTGCAGAAAAAAAATCATCATGCCCCATTTTGGGGTTCCAGTTTTAGATGTCTGAACTGTGTGTGGTGAAAACACTGCTGGCTCACCCCCTCCCAGTCGAGTGCTTTAGAGACTCTGGCAAACATCAAGGAGCTGGGGCAGCAGCCTTGATGCTGTGGCGAGGGAAGGCCGGGAGGAGGCTGGTGGCGGTGGTGGCGGTGGCACGGGGGGTCTCCAGTGGGGCCCAGGCAGGGGCCACAGGCAGCCCTCAGGGATGAGAAAGCTGAAGGGCACTGCCCAGCACCCCTCTTATTTCCGGCAGGACCTCAGCAGCTGTTTTCCAAATTTCCTGGGGTGGCTTTTACATAGCAGCAGGAGAAGTTGGGGAAGATGCAGCACAGTGTCAATGGGGAAGATGTCGTAATGGGGCTTTGGGGCCATTTCTTGCCTTACTGGGAGATGTCAGCTGAGGTGGAACGTGGCTGCAGAAGCCTGGGGATGGGCGGGGAGGCTACAGGGTGGAGGTGGGGTGTGGAGCTTTAGCAGGGGGTTAGGCTGAAGCGCACAGCCTAGACTGTGTCAGGATTTGTGCAGACCTGCCATAGCCATCAGGAGTTTGCCCTTGATCGAGGCTCTGCCTGGTCAGTGTGCTTCTGGGGAGGACAGGACCCCGCCCCCAAGCTTTGCTGGCCTCTTGCAGACAGAAGAGGCCAGGCCTGGTGCAAAAGGCTCCTTATTAGCACCAGGGAAAAGCTTATGCAGGGGCAAACATAGGCAACACATCGTTTTTATAATTATAGAATCCAAGTCTGTGCCATCTTTCCCTGGAATCTTTTTTTTTTTTTTAAGATTTTATTTATTTATTTGACAGAGAGTGAGAGAGAACATGAGTAGAGGAAGGGGCAGAGGCATAACAGGCTCCCCCTGAGTGGGACTCGATCCTAGGACCTTGGGATCATGACCTGAGCTGAAAGCAGATGCTTAACTGACTGAGCCACCCAGGTCCCCCTCCCTGGAATCTTTTATTTCACTCATTCGACGCACATTTGCTGAGCCCCTGTGAAGTGCCATGTTCTGTCCAGGTGTTGGGGATGCTCAGGTCCCCCATCCTTCAGCCTAGCAGGGAAGACAGATGCCTACACAAACAGAGAACTATGATGGGATGTGACAGAGACTCTCACAGTGCAGTCCTCAAAGAGCTGTGGCAGCACAGTCAAAGCAGTTAATTCTATCTGGGGAGTCCAAATAGCCTTCCTGAGAGAGGTGACATTTGCTCTTGAAGGTTGAGTAAGAGTTTACCAAGGGGGAAAGGAAGGTCATCTCAGGAGGGCCCAGCTGGCTTGGAGAAGAGGAGACATTTGGAGACAGAGGGTGATGGCGGGAGGGATTTACGGGGCTGGACAGGGAGGCTGGAGCAGCCCCCTGATGCGGGCATCGGCCTGGCCCTCTTGAGCTCTTAAACTCCCAGCATTGAGCCTCTTTGTATCTGCTGCTGGAGCAGCTTCCCTTTGCCCCTGGCTCTGTGCAGGGCTGGGGTGGAGTGTGGGGTGTTGGGGGACAGAGGTTGTATCTCCCAGGAAGCAGCCACTCTGCCAGAACCCGGGCTTGCTCCAGGCCCTGTGAGCCCTGAAGTGCCCGGGTTGCACACATCACCTTGGCAGTTTGTGGGCAAACCCTCTGGGCCGAGGGGAGATTGCACTGCCAGCCACTTCCTCTAGTTCCTTCCCTCTGCCTGTCGTCACGGTTACCTTGGCCTTGTTGGGGGTGAGGTTGAGGTTGGGTGGAATCAATTTTGTCCAGGTTTCTATTTTCCCAGATGCAGGTCAGCCAGAGGAGCTGTCACTTCTGGTTCTGTTTCAAGGGAGGCCAAGGGCCTGGGAGGTGCTTGGGTGTGGCGGTGTTGACAAGGTGCCTCTCCAGCCAGCCTCCCAGGAGGGGTGGGAGCGGGGCAGGGAGAAGCTCAGAGGTGGTGGAGGAGACAGGGCTGCCTTACCAATAGGCCTGTGCTCATGGCCGTGGGTGCTTGGTCTCTGGCCAGGCTCTGGGTCCTAAGCTCCTAGAGCATGCTGGGAGTGCACGGAGAGAGGCTGTTTATTTTCCTGGCCTAGAGCCCTTTTCAGCTGAGACCTTGTTCCAGGCCTCAGGCTGCCAGATTCACCCCCACTGGCTCAAGAAGTGAGAGAGTTGGCAAACCCAGAGCAATCCAACGACTTCACTAGTGGCCTCTGACTCTGGGCTGTCCCTAGCCCAGCTGGCCCTGTGTGTCCTCTAGATCCTCCTGGTAGCTCACAGACAGCCAGAGGCACCACATCGAAGTGATCCTGATGGGTCAGGGCTGTGAGGGCTGGTGGTCAGTCAAGAGCAGGAAGATTGAAGTCTGAGAAATCCGTGTTGGAATCCCAGCTGTGTCATTTCTTAGTTTGGGTAGCCTTGGGCAGATGGAATCCTGCAGCTCAGTCCCACCAACTGTCGAATGGGACAGTAATAGTACCGTCCTCATTGATTGTGAGGGTAATGTGACCTGTGTGGAAAGCATTTAACAAATAGGCATGAAACAATAAAATGTGGAAAGCATTTAACAGATGTGATAAATAAAATAAATAATAAAATGTGATTTAAAAATAAATCACTGAGGGACACCTGGGGTGACTTAGCGGTTGAGCATCTGCGTTTGGCTCAGGGCATGATCCTGGGCTCCTGGGATCGAGTCCCGCATCGGGCACCCCGCATGGAGCCTGCTTCTCCCTCTGCCTGTGTCTCTGCCTCTCTCTCAGTGTGTCTCTCATGAATACATAAATAAAATCTTAAAAAAAAAATCACAGAAAGTCAGGGTTGGTGGGCAGTGAGTTTCCTCCTTCCTGTTTAATGGTCCCTGCCTTTTGCATGGTGAATTTTCTAATGTGTCCTGGGGGAGAAGCAAGCAAACCTGGAGACTCAGGGAGCCCCTCTGCCTGTGTCCCGCACAGGGCACTCCCGGGATCTTTGGATACAGGGGGGTGTCATGGGGACAGAGCCTAAAGTGCAGAAGCAGGGAAAACAATCAAAGCCGGCTGAGGAGGCCTGGGAAGGTGGTTTAGGAGCACCAGGAGGTAGATCGGAGCCTCCGGGAGGACCAAGAGGGAGGCTCCCCCCGGGGAGGTGGAAGTGCGTGGGGGTAGCATGTGAAACCTGTGCCCATGCCCAAGGCATTTTTAAAGGAAGTGCCTGGGAACCGCTGGCCTGGAAAATAGTGCCCAGAAGGCTTGGGCTGGGCAAGAGAACAGACCGTCACCGCCCACTGGGTGTCACCTCCGTGTGAGTGGCCTTGCCAGGCTCCGAGCCTCCTGAACTCTGGCAGAACCCTCCAGAGGCCTGCCCTCCGGGCCACTGGCCCGCCCGGCCTTGCCCACCTGCTCCGAGAGGACCGGGGCGGCCGGGGCGCTCCAGCCACCAGCCGGGCGGGCGCTCACTGCCGCCACGTGGGTGCGGACGGGGATTGTCCACCTGTCCGTGTCGGGAGGGAAGCCGTCCTCCAGGCCCGCCTCCATGTCTGACCGGTGGCTCTCTGCCCTCACAGCTAGACGAGGAAGAGGAGCGGAGGAAAAGGCGCCGGGAGAAGAACAAAGTGGCGGCGGCTCGATGCCGGAACAAGAAGAAGGAGCGGACGGAGTTTCTGCAGCGGGTGAGCGGGCGGGCGGGCGGGGCGCCCATCTCGTTCTGCAGAGCGGCCGTGGCACCTGTGGGCCCGCAGATGTCACCGAAGCCTGCGGAATGGAATGGACGGGCACCTGCTGGCATCTGCCCAAGCGGCCGCCACCCCTCGGTTCCTCCCTGCCTCCCACCCACTGCCCTTTCCCCCACCCAAGGGCAGCCTGGCCTCAGGTCCCACCCACCCAGGTCCCCCGAAGGCCAGAGGAGGTGGGAGGAGCCAAGTCCCCTCTACTAGGCCACACCCTGGTGCTGATTGACCCTTGTGGCCGCGGACTGCTACTACTCATTTCAAAACCCTGGTGGCTGCCAGAGTTGTCTAGGGTGGATGCTAATGACCTAGGTGACAACTGCCAAGTGTGTGCGGTGGATGCAGCACCTGGCAAGAGAGAAGCTCCTCCCTTCGCTGCAGGGGGCTCTTCCAACCCTGCATCCCCTCTGGCTGGCCTCAGCCCTGCTGGAGGGGGCCCCCAAGCCTCTGCCCCCAGGGAGCAGAGGTCAGCTCTGTGAAGGCCAGCAGAAGGGGTCGCCTTCCCCTCCCTCCCCCTCCTGGCCCTCAGAGCGGGTCTCTGCCCTTTCATGTGGACTGTGCCAAGCAGTCCCCCCAGCCCCCCTAGAGTCCCATCTCTTAGGCCTTCGCTGCTTCTCAACAATGATAGACAGCAGTGAAGGGACATGACCAGGAAAGCTTATCAGTCCAGGTTGGTAGTCTCTGGCCTCTCCACTCTGGATCACTTGTTCATTACTAAAGAATAATAGTAACAATAACAATCCATGGGTCTGGCTCTGTTCTATAGCATGCAACAAGTAACCGTGGTTGCTAACATTTGTAAGGTTGGGAGGTGTGCAGAATACTGTAAATATATTATCTCTTTATAGGCATAACAACTGTATGAGGTTATTGCCTTCCTACAGATGGGGAAACTAAGGCATGGTGAGGTTAAGTTACTTGCCCAGGTCCCTCAGCAACTAAGTGGTAGAACTGGGATTCAAGCCTGAGGCTAACTTAAAAGCATTTGTTCTTAATACTCTGCTATGCTAGCTCTAATTCATTTCTTCATTTGTTCATTCTTTCACTCTTTTGTTGATTCATTGGCAAGCATTTTTATACACGTGCTAAATGCCCAGCACTGTGCCAGGTGTACTGAGGGACACACAGGAAGGAGCAGACATAGACCGTCCCACGGGAGCTGGAGAAACAAGGCTGATGTGGCCTCTGGTTTCTCTAATGCTGGGGAATATATGGGTCTCTTCTCACACTCTCAACAAGTAGAGAGAAAATCCGAGGTCACAGGTGTAGACAGTGTGGGGCCGTGTGTACACCAGCAAGTTCTGAGCATCTGGGGTAGGTGAATGGCCATTACAGGTGAGAGTTAGACTCCAAGAGCTGGGAGCTTCCTTGGAAGAGTTGGGGGATCAACACTGGGATGGAAGTTTTCAAAAAGTTTCTAAGATACAGGTCTGACACGGGCCTTTAACGTGGTTGGAGTGTCCCGCACCTCATTTCCAGCCCTGAACACCTGCAGAGCCAAGTAAGGCATTCGAGTGAGATAAACATTAGTTATCCCCATTGTAGGAATTGACCTCTAGTTCAGAAGAGGTCAAGTTATTTGCCCAAAGTCACACTGCTAGCAAGTGTTAGACCTGGGATTCATTTATTCCTTTGCTTATCCATCCATCCATCCATCCATCCATCCATCCATTCATCCAACCAATCAGTGTATTGTGAGTACCTGCTATTGCACAGCAGACAAGCAAGTGATGTCTGCATAGGATGGCAGAGAGAAGTGGGGAGTGGTAATGTGTGCTGCGAGTTGTGTTGGGCCAGCCTGGCGGGCTGTGAGAACACACCATGAGGCCCTATCTTAGTCTAGGCTGAGGAGAGACTGCTTACTGAGCCACAGAAGAGGAGTAGGAGCTAACGAGATGAAGGACAGGGATGTGGGGGGTTAGCAGGAACAGTGCAAGCAAAGGCCAGAGGCAAGAGGTGTTTAAGGATGTGATTAAGAAATTGAGAAGAATGTCAGTGTGGCTGGAATTTAGAGTACCATGGGGAGAGCGGAGGGGCAGGCAGCCCCCCTGGTCCTTGCTAGGTCTGTGCTGCGATGTCTGGGGCAATCCTCCTTTATGCCTCTGGTCCTGGCCTACTTACTATCACATACTTACACATCACTTGTTTTACTCTCACAAATGTCTCCATCGTAATGATGAATTATGTAGTCATGGAGAGTGATGGAACGCTTCAGTTGGAGGGAGACACACCTTGGAAAGATCCTCCTGGCTGCAGTGTGTGGCAAGGATTGGGGCAGTGGGAAGACCAGTTATATGACTGGGGTGGTGTCCTTGGAGGCTCGGGGTCTAGGAGGGGGGTTTGGGCAGTTCCATCCCAGTCCTCCTCTTCTCCCATGCTCCTCTCTTAGAAACACAGTTGGGCGTGAGGTTTAGGACACAGATGCAGATGGCTGTGTTGATGGCCAGTGCCCACAGACCTGAAGAATTCTCTTATAATTCAGTCATTTATTATTTTTTTAAGATTTATGTATTATTGGAGAGAGAGAGAGAGAGAGAGAGAGAGAGAGAGAGAGAGAGAAGGGGCAGAGGAAGAGAATCCCAAGCAAACTCCCCACTGAGCATGGAGCCTGCCATGGGGCTTGATCTCATAACCCTAAGATCATGACCTGAGCTGAAATCAAGTCAGACGCTTTACTGACTGAGCCATCCAGGTGACTCTTGTACTCTATTTTTTACCAGATAAAATATTTATAAGGCTCAGAGGTACAAAAGGATATGTGTGTACACACACCCACACACGTATGTATAATGTAGAAAGTCACCCACCCATCCTTGACCCCTGGTGCCTAGATCCACTCTGGGAGATTCTTAGAGCCTCTCAGAGTTCGCCTGCCTGGACCAGCTGAGTTCCTGAGGCAACCAGGGTGACCTCAGTACCTCCTGTGTCCACAATTACATGTAGCAGCCCCTGCACTTCTCCCTTCTGTAACCCTGGCCTCTGTAACTGCTGCGCCTAACGCAGGTTCATTCCCTGGGCTTTGTTAGCAGTAACCCCATCTCATACTCCCATGGTGCACTGCACTCTTCATGGCCATTCTCTCCTTGATGGCCACAAGAAGAAGGTGGCTCTGGGAGGAGATGAGGCAATGCCCACTCCGCTAATGAGGATTCTGAGACTCAGAGGGATGAAAGTTTGCTCAAGGCCCTACAGCAGCTGAGGTGGGACTCGAACCCAGGGCTTCCTTTGTTGCCCAGCATGCTGTTCAGGTTGCCCCGGCTCAGGGAAATTGGGGATATGGTTCACAGTGACATAGCTAAAGTGGCAGAGTCAGGATTTTAATTCAGACAGGTCTTTTGGACTCAGAAGAGGCCACACCAGCCTTCTACCCAATACTTACCAAAAAAGTTGGGAAATAGAACTCTATTTTAAGTGCATTTAGGGTTACTTGTTTTTAAAAGATAAAATCAGGGATGCCTGGGTGGCTCAGTGGTTGAGCGTCTGCCTTTGGCCCAAGGTGTGATCCTGGAGTCCCGGGATCAAGTCCCACATCTGGCTCCCTGCATGGAGCCTGCTTCTCCCTCTGCCTGTGTCTCTGCCTCTCTCTGTGTGTCTTTCATGAATAAATAAATTTGAAAAATCTTTAAAAAAAAAAAAGATAAAATCAGAGAATCTTAATGCTTAAAGTCCCCTGGGCCAATCATTATATTTTCTGGGAGGGGACTGAAGCCCCGAGAAGAGAATTGACTTGGCCAAGGTCACACAGCCAGTATGAAAAGCCAGAACATGCAGCCCCTTTGTATTTTTTCTCCTGCCTTTGCTGAGCACAGTGAAAGAGACAGAATGTTCATTCACTTGCACTAATTCTATTCTAGAACGACAAATGGAGGCAGCTGGTGGCTTAGCTGGTTAAGCATCTGCCTTCAGCTCATGTCATGATCTCAGGGACCTGGGATTGAGTCCCACATGGGGCTCCCCGCTGGGCAGGAAGTCTGCTTCTCCCTCTCCCTCTGCTGCTCCTCCCTGCTTGTGCTCTCTTATTCTCTCTCTCTCCCTCAAATAAATAAAATTTTTAGAATGAAACAATAACAACAACAAATGGTTTCATTTTCTCCAGGGCAATAAATATCTACCAGAAGACAAAATAATAAGCAAAAATGCAAGCAGAGTTATTGACTTCTGTGATTAACATGTATCTTGATTAGGGAAACAGATCAGGTAATTGCTGCTACAAAACCACAGACAACTTCTACGATCATGGTTAAAAAAAAAGAAAAAGATTCTTCGGAACTCAACTTCTACTTATGCAATTAATAAAGATGTAGCACCACCCAAGAAAACAGAAGGAAATAAAAGTAAAAAGCAGTCACATTCTGACAGCCAGCTGGGCAGAATTTAGGGTATTCCATGATATGCTCTAACCTTTTAAAACCAACAGAATGCAGTGCCATTCTGCTGAATGGTGACTGTATGTGTGAAGCCACATGCCTACTTGGGTCTCTGTGTGATACGGATGTTCGTACGTGAAGTTGGTTGGACACACAGTCATTTCGAGGCAGTAGATTGGTGTGTAGTACTGAATGCCATGTGCCTGGACGCTGGCCCTTGCATTGGCACCTTTAACGCCCACTTATGTGCCACCCAACTGCTTCCTTGCCATCCCCCAAACAGTAGCCCCCTTGGGCCCTTCCCCTCGGGCCCACAGGCAACCTCTTTCATTCTCCAGATGGAGCCAGTCACCAGGATCTGCCAGGTGTCTTTGAACCATCCTCCTCTGCTGCTTCTCCTTCTCTTTCTCCATGGGCCCTTGCTCAAAGCTTAAAGTATCCATTCCTTAAGCCTCCCTAAGCCTTCAGTTTATAAGGTGCCTTTCCCATGTGAGTTCACTTAATCCCCGCGAGCATCATCATTTTATATTTAAGATAGCTGAGACTCCGTGTAGTTAAGGAACTTACTCCTGACTCTGGTTCCAAACCCTAAAGTTTTGCCTAATGTGGCTCTAACTCCACCTTCCTGGCTCTCTACCTTCTGTCCTAAAGTGACCTATGGTCACAATGGAGGATTTCTTCTCCTAAACACATCTGTAGCTTATTTCCCATGTCTGTGTCCTTGTCCACTCAGGGCCGCCTTCCTCATGTCCCACCCCCTCCACTGGAGAGGCCAACTGGCCTTCTCAACCCAACCATTTTTTTTTTAAGATTTTATTTATTTGTTTATTCATGAGAGACACACAGAGAGAGAGAGAGGCAGAGACACAGGCAGAGGGAGAAGCAGGCCCCATGCACCGGGAGCCCGACGTGGGATTCGATCCCGGGTCTCCAGGATCGCGCCCTGGGCCAAAGGCAGGCGCCAAACCGCTGCGCCACCCAGGGATCCCTCAACCCAACCATTTTTTAAACTTGAGGCCAGACCTAGCCATTTAGGCCTCTTGGAAGGTCTTCCAGTCCCTGCAGTGCTGATGGGCACATAGTAAGTTCTTTCCCGCTGTATGGATCCTGATTCCCCCAGACATTCGTTGTACACGAATGTCCTCAAGCAAATGCAAATGGGTGGATTGAACAGAAACTCCTAGAGACAGGGTCAGAGGATTTGAACTTGGAGTTAAAATGTTGGCTCAGGGGAACCAGATAGTCAGAGGGTTTGTGAGGAGTCCCCAAGGTCATGAGTTCATCAGACCCGGTGAGCAGGCAGCTAAGATTAGCACCCAACTGGCTCAGACTGATCGGTCATGGACCCATGGTTTCACGTGGGTCTCTCTCCTGGCCTTCAGAGATGACTTCACCTGGAATTCTGAGAGCAGGGGACAGGGCCAGCCTCCCCCTCTGGCTTCATCCTGTTGAACCAGAAACAACCATAGCTGTTTTTTAATATTTTTCCCTTGAGCATTTTTTTCCTTTTTTCGAGGCTGTTCTCCTGCAGTGTTTGGTCACGAGGACTGCACGTGTCAGCAGTCCAGTTCCCTGGGCCACTCATCCTGTGTCCTCAGAGATGAGCACAAGGCAGGCCAGTGGGTGGGAGAAAGAATAGCAGCCCTGGGATGTGTGTGGGCCCCACTGAGGGCCCTGAAGACCACCAAAGGAGGCTACTCGGCCTGGCCCTGACAGGTGGAGGGCAAGCCCCTAGACCCAAGCCAGGGTTCCCCAGCTCAGTTGTGGAACATGCAATCATAACCACAGCTTGTCCTTTGCCTGATACAGGTTGCTCAACTTCAGCTGTTGACATTTTGTCTAGATAGTTCTTATTGTGGGGCCATCCTGTGCGGGATGTTTATGAGCATCTCTAGCCTCTACCCACTACCCCTAGCCTCTACCCACTAACTGCGGGTAGCAACCTTCTCCCCAGGTGCAACAACCAAAAATGTCTCCAGACATTGTCAAACGTCTTCTAGTAGGCCAAATCGCTCCGGGTTGAGCACCACTGGGCTAAAACTTTGCTGGCTCTTGAGTAAATTTCAACCCTTGAGCTGCTTGCCAGTTTTCAGACACAGTCCAATAAAAATCATTCAGGAGCCTTCCTGTCTTACTGTTTTGACCCCAAGCCTTGAACTGGTGTGCCCATCACCTATCCACACTCTGGACATGCGAACTCCCCCTGAAATCAAATAGCCAGCATTGCTTCTTTCCCTTGGAGTCTCTCCCACTGAGCTGGAAGTTCATTGGGAATCTCACTTGAGATTTGAAACTTTATTTTAGATCCAGAAGGATGACAGTTGATTGCCCCCCAATGGGCAAAGCTTCTAGATAACAGGGGATAAAGAGGAGGGTGTTTAATAATTTGGGGCTAATAACCAGGCAGCACGTGTTTTAGGAAGAATGACATGATTACCCTGGGCGCGTGATCCCACAGGCCAATATCCCCAATGTACAATGACACATCACACATCAAAGCACTTTGCCACTGCACTGCCAGCTGTGGGTCACGTGTGACCCCCTCTGGACCCTTCATGCACCTGCTCTAGTGCCACTGGGCCACTATTCTTCTCCCACCCTTTGTTTCTTTGGGCCAGGGCCAGGAGGCAGGAGAGTATTGGCATATTTGAGCAATTACAAGGAAGTCACTGTGGCTGGAGTAGATTGAGCGAGGGGAGGGAAGGGGGACCTGAGACAGGCTGGCCCCAGAATATAGCCTGGTTCATCCCGCTTTGACACAGGCCAGTGTCACAGGAGTGACGGGCACGGCTGCAGAAAGTCAATTACCCCAGGGGCTCAATAGCAGGTTCTGTGCTTTCTCCAGTGGGAGCCTGGCAGGCAGAAAACAGGCGGACGCCCGATGGGCGTGCCTGGTAGCTCCCCAGAGGCAGAGCTGGTCCCCAGTGAGCGCTTACAGCCCTGTCTCTGTTTCCATGCACCAGGAATCTGAGCGGCTGGAACTCATGAACGCGGAGCTGAAGACCCAGATCGAGGAGCTGAAGCAGGAGCGGCAGCAGCTCATTCTGATGCTGAACCGGCATCGCCCCACCTGCATCGTCCGGACGGACAGCGTCAAGACCCCCGAGTCCGAAGGCAACCCGCTGTTGGAGCAGCTAGAGAAGAAGTGACCATGGGCTGGGCGAAGGAAGAGGAGGAAGAGGAGGAGGAGGAGGAGGATTTGGGAAGAGGGTAGAGGATGAGGGGTCCCAGAGGGCCCTTCCTCGCTGCATGACAAACTTGACAAGGAGGCTCAGCACAGCCAGCGCTGGCCGGGCCTTTTTTGTGAAACTCAGATCAGCCACACGAGGGGAAGAACGGCTGAGGGTACTAGAAGGACCAAGCGCTGAGACCAAAGCAGACCCTCCGGCGGGGCTGGCCTGCTGGGGCCCAGCTCGAAGGAGGCAGCACAGAGACCGGCTGAGAGACACCCCAACCCAATGGCCTCGGGCACTTCCCGGCCCCCCCCACCGGGCCCACTGAGGGACCTCGGAGCAGCCAGGAAAAGCCATGAGTTGCAAACAAAACGCGGCTGGGGACGAACTCCGAGTCCAACTGCAGCCTGCCGGCCCCCAGCCCTGCCTGCCGACCCTGAAGCCGGGCTGGACGGGGTGCCATGTGGGGCCCTGCCGTCCCCGCCCCGTGGGCCCAGCGTGGGGGGGTCCCCCGGGAGCGGCAGCTGGGGCGCACCCTCGCCCGCCCTGCTGGAGTTTGCTGTGGGCACGAGGCGCGGGCGCCCTTCCAAAGCACATACTCACCGAATGTTTACAGACTGGCTGTCCTGGCAGGGCTTTCAACTGCACATGTTTTTTATACTTTCTTTTTTTTTTAATATTTTTTACAAAAAAAAAGATTTTATACAAGCAATATATATATGGATTTCTATAATCACTCGATGTGATATAGTATAAATATGCTATGGTTTGTTTGTTACGAACAGATATCCAGCAGTTATGGCCATTGTGTGTAACTCCTAAGTACTGTAGTAGTCTCTGGGTGTTGGGGGTGGCCGGGGCGGGCATGGGGTGCATTTCCATCCTGGTAAACCCTTCCTAGTACTCAGTCCTGTATCGCTCAGTAAACGTTACTCTTACTTACTCGGCTGCCTCTTGTGGTGTCTGCCTAGGGAATGGGGTGCAAGGCACGCCCGGTGGGCTTCCCAGTTGCGGTGTCAGAGGATGTTTGGAGCGTCTGCTGTAGGCCCTGGGTTTTCACAACAGCCCTCCCAGGTAAGTGTTTATATGCCCATTTTACAGATGAGGAAGTCGAGGTTCAGAGAAGTTAAAGAAATCTGTGGTACTTCCTTTGTTCACTCCACGAGTGTACTGAGTGCCTGCCCTGTGTGTGCCAGGCAATCTACAAGGGGCCGAGTCGTCACCATAAAATGATAATTATCTTGCTCTCTGCTAGTGTGGATAGTTGTTGATATTTACTGCATAGTGCAAATGATTTAATATCTTTTATTCTCTAAAGGTGGCTGCAGAGTTTGTGTCCTGGCCACATACCCAGTTCCTATAGTGACAAATGCTGGGATCCAGGATTCCCGGGTTCATTGGGCTCCTGCATGGCCACAGTCATCTGTGTTGGGCTCACCATTCCCCTCCTCGGGCCTCTCTAGGATTTCCTGCCAGGTGGTCCCAAGTAAGGCCTGTGCCCAGAGTTGCTCTGAGAATCAACTGTGCAACCCATAAGAAGGACAAGACCCATTAGCAATCAGATGGGCATAAACTAGTATGTGTTGGTTGGGATACGAATTAAAGGGAACTTACATATGCCAGGAGTGGGAAATCTGTGTGACTCCTGTGCAAAGCAATTTAGCAATAACCAGTGATGCTAAAGCTAAACACATCCTTTGACCTAGCAATTTCCCTCTGAAGTATATACCCTGGAGGAACTCCAGCACAGGGGCCCAAGGAAATGGACAAGACTTCCACTGAAGCTTTGTTTATAATAAAGAGAAACTGAAAACAACCTAAATACCTATGAACAGAAGAGCAGATAAACCGTATTTTTATAAAATCAAATATTATGCAGCAGTTAAAAAGAATGAACCAGAGCTACAGGTATCGATGTGAATAAATCTCAGGAACACAGTGTTGAGCTGGAGGAGAGGACAGCAAGTTGCAGTGTACCATTTATGTAATCTTTCTGGACATGTAAACTGATATTTTGCTGTTTGCGGGTACACACAGAACTGGATAGTAGAGGTGCAAAGGCATGCACAGGACTGCTATCAAAATCAGATATCAAAATCAGTGATGGGGAATGCTCCTGGGGAGGGGGGGCAGCATCTACAAGGCCAAGAAGGACACTGGGTTTCAACTGTACCTGTAATATTTCATTTACTTTAAAGAATCTGAATCAAATGTAGAACAATGTTAGAATTTGTCAGAGGTGAGTGATACTCTTCACATTCTTCTGTATGCTTGGTATATTTCATAATAAAAAAGAACAAGCCACAGCACAAATAGGTTTTGTTTTTCCATTCTTTCCTTAGCAAACTCAGGAAATAAAAACAAAATCCGAAGTTACAATGGAGTTCCAGCATATGCTCCTTGAATTGATGCAAATTTCGTTAAGTGTCTAGGAAAGAGAGAGAGAGAGAGAGAGAGAGAGAGAGAGAGATACAATTCCAAGGGTGTAATTTGTTTCCCTGGCCCTTGTAGTCGGTAAGCCCAAGCCCTGGGGTGAGGGTGTCCAGGGAAGAGGGCACCTTGGGGAGTGTTGATCTGCTTCTTTCAGTGGGTCCTGGTCCCTGCTCTCTGCAAAATGAGCAAGGGAAGGCATACGTTTTCTCCTTAAATGCTGACTTTTCATCCCAATCCCTCTGTAAAATGCAATCCACTGCACCTTTAAGGCTAGAAGCAAAGCAAAGGGGAGACATTTTAAAGACATGAGAGCAGTTTTCACAGGTATATTTATTTCTTCTTGTGCCAACAAATCATCACAGATTTTCTGGTTTAAAGCCACACAAATTTTAGTATCTTAAAATTCTAGAAATCAGAAGTCCAAAATGGGTCTCACTGGATTAAAATCAACGTGTCAGCTGGTCTATGTTCCACTTGCAGGCTTGTGTGGGGGACAATCTGCTTCCTGGCCCTTTCCGGTTAGTGGAAGCTGCCCACACTCCTTGGCTCATGGCCCCTTTCATCTTTAAAGCCAGCAGTGTCCGGCTGAGTCACATCACATCACTCTGACACTGACTCTTCTGTGTCTTCCATCTTTTAAGGACCTTCGTGATTATATTGGGCCCACCTGGATGATAAGAATAATCTTTATTTTAAGGTCAACTGATTAGCAACTTTAATTCCATATGCAACCTTAATTCCCCCTTCCCATGTAACAGAACATATTCACAGATTCCATCCCTGGGAGGCCATTACTCTGTCGACTGCAATAGGAATTTAAGAGTTGGAGGTTCTTACAGCTCTCCTCATTCCCTGGCAAATTAGGCTGTTTTCCATGGAAGCACTGTGAGGATAGATTCTCTACATGGGACGTCTCCAGTGCCTGGCACTCTGCTTGGCACAGATGGTCAACACACACAACCCATGAATGCCATACGCACAGATGTACAAACTCACAGATATACTCACAGATGTGTGTGACACAGTATAGACACAGACAAATACATCTATGCACAACACACGGATACACAGACACACACATTTATTCATGTAAGGTGTGACTGAGCATACAGTAATGAGACTGATGCCAGTCTTAGTGCTTTATGTTACATTTCTGTAATTTTAGAATGAACTTCTTTTCCATACTGGTAAATCATCTTTCTATGAGAAGAGCTAAATAAATCATGGTTAATGACAATGTCAATTAAGCTGGGTACACTGTTTTGACTTAAAAACTTAAGTATGTCAGATACTGAGTTTCGGGTTTGGTTTCTATCCTGCTCTGTGGACAATTCCTAAAGAAATGAGTTGTGATGCTTTGGACCATCTGTGGTGAAATTAGCATTGCGGCGTCAGCCTCTACTGCTCTGTGTGATCATACTCACCTGGGTGGACAGTACTGGTACCTGTCATGCCCCATTTAAAATCGTCCAACTCCAGTTCTATTGCATGTTCAGGTCTGAGAAAGTGTGAACAACCTCACACAGGTACAAACTGACAATGTCTCCCCCACCTGCCACTCTCTGGCATGCCATGTACCTCCCACTTCCTATCCTGGGGGACATCCATGGTGATCTCTCCCTGGCACTTACATATATGCAACCTGGAAATCTGGGGGAGTTGATGCCTGTAGGATCTCCATTGACTAGCTAGGGGATGGGAACAATGGATAAATGCTTTTCCCTTTCATCCTCCAGTTGCAGAGTTCTAGGATGTACTTCCTAAGCTTCCTCAAAAGGTCTTGCAGGATTAATCGAGACCCATAGAAATGACTTGCAGAGTTGGCTCAACTCACTAGTGTGTCTTCTATTGGTTTTCTCTCCTGCCCTGTTTCACTCCCCTGTTCCCTGGGATCACTTCCCAAATAAACCACCTGAGCACAAGCATTGGTCTCAGGCTCTGCTTTTGGGGGAACCCAGGTGAAAAGAGTTAGGGTCCCCCTAGAGGGACGCCTGGGTGGCTCAGTGGTTGAGCATCTGCCTTTGGCTCAGGGCGTGATCCTGGATTCCTGGGATCGAGTCCCACATTGGGCTCCTTGCATGGAGCCTGCTTCTCCTCCCTCTGCCTGTGTCTCTGCTTCTCTGTGTCTCTCATGAATAAGTAGATAAAATCTTTTTTAAAAAATTACTCTAGAAGTAGTCCTAGAATTCAGCCCCTCAGAATGGGATATATGGAGGGATTCACTTGCCAGCCAGATGGCAGTGGGATGGAGAGAATCCCTGACCCACCGAAGCATCATAGTTACTTGGGTTGTCTCTTGTGTGGATTGCGATGTGATATATAGGTGGAAGGGGAAGTGGTTATCTGTGGCACCTGTATGGTATGAGGATGAGGTTATAAAGTTTGAATGGATTGCCTTTTGTTAACTGTGTTGGAAGTCTTGGGGGAAAAAAATGCAAAGCTTAGTTTGGCCAACCATAAACTTAAGACATGCACAAAACTGGAAAACATCTTTGGCAGTATTTAAGGAGATGCTTAGTTCTTCCAGTCCCAAACACTGTGCTGAGAATCAGGCCCAGAATCTAACTGCAAAAGTGGAAGACTCATTAAAGAGAATGAATGTTTCCCTTACATTTTTTTTTTCCATATCAAAGTCAGTGTGCTAAAGGGAAAAAGGTAAGACCATGAGACTTGAAATGGGGCCATTTGGGTAAACAAGACTCTTGAAACCCTAGAATCCCTTGAACCCTCTGGACTGGCAAAAGCAGCCCTCTGCCCCATACTAGAGGGGAGCAGCTTCCCTGTGCTTGGAGACCCTACAAAGATTGCACTCGAAGCAGGTACCCTGCAGCGTGATGTTCATCCTTAAGATCCACCTCTGCCACACTCATGACCGCCAGGCAGATAGACAGGATCACATGTCAGGACAGTTTGAGTAGGAGAAATACAGTCGTTCCATAAGAAAATCACTTATTCGTTGAGGGAACTGGAGGACCTGGCTGATATGGATTCACAAACACCAGGGGAGACAAATGGGAGTGATTGTGCCTTAGGGTATTGGACCAAGAGGGCCTGGATATCAGTCTGCGAAGGAGAGACCCGTACATGGGAGCACCCACCTATGACTCTGGGTTCAAAGCCATGGCATTGACACCGGGAATATACCTTAGCACGTTGTCAGTATTGCTTCTTGAAGCTTACTCATGGCATGAACCCACAGTAAGTAAAGTGGAGATACTGAACCGTCCTTGGCAGAGAATTAAGGAAGAGATCAGAAGGTCCAGGGAGGAGGCTATGTTCACATGGGTTTGTTATATGAGACGAGGCCCCATCACCTGACTGTGCTCCTTAGGAGGACCAGAGGAGTGTTCACGATGAGCTACTGGAGAGGGGCCCTAGCATGCTGGAGAAGCTGTGAATGGGCCAGGGTTGACAGGAGGAGAGCTGGGGCTCCCTAGGATCAGTGGGGATTATGGAGTTCCAGAATGGTAGAAGCCAGGAGAAGGCAATTAACTGGCATCATGGACAGCAAGGCCCTCATCCACTTTCTAGATCTAAGTCAGTTCACAGAGCCAGGAACCACTGACTGCAGGGCAGGCTAGGTCCCCTTGAGGAAGACCCTGCATTACCATTACACATACTCAATAAAATATTCAGGAAGCTTCCTAAAGAGTAACTAGACAGTCCAGTAGGGTGAGGAAAGGGGAATTCTCACATCTTTTGAGCACCGTTGCATCCCCCATCCCCATTGTGTTGGGCAGTGGTGGGCTATGGTAAGCTTCACCCAGTGGTACTCCGTGTCACCGCTGTCATGTTTGATGCATTAGCGTTAGAACAGATGGTCCAGCCTCTGGCGTTTGGTAAGCAGCTGTTAATCGGTAGATGCCTTCTTCTTAATTCCCATCAATAAGGAGAATCAAAAACAGCTCACTTTTACTACAAGGCGGGCAGAGAAATAGCGCTCACTGGCAGGCGGGCAGGGGCCACTGACTCTCCAGCTCCCCATCGGAATATGATCTTTCAAGTTTTGATCTTTCTGTGACTCCACAGAATCCAACCGCTCGCATGATGTTGATGGCATGATGCTAATAGGACCCGTAGAGCAGGACGTGGCCAGGTCTCTAGATGCCCTCGTGAGGCACATGAGCACCAAACCATGGGAAAGAGATCCCATGAGGATTCAGGTGCCAGCCACATGGGTGGAGTTTTTTGTGGTCCTGTGCTCTGGCACAGGATTTCAAAGCATCCCCTTCAAGATAAAAGACAGGTAATCGCACCTTGCACCCCACCACTGAGAAAGAGCCTCAGGGCCTGGGGAACCTCTGGATTTTGGAGGCAACAGATGTACCTCACTTAGGAATACTGCTCCGACCCCTTTTGCAGTGACTTGGAAAGCCACCAGTGTTGAGTGGGGCTCTGTGGCAGTCCAGGCTGCGGTCCAACTGTCCTGGCATTCGTACCATGTCCCCATGTGCTCCGCCACCATATCACCTGGCACACCCCGTGGAGCTCGAGGTTTCCACGGTGCATAAGATGCGGCTGTTTTGAGTGCACAACCCACGGTAAATTAAAATATAACTTTATGTGTTATCTCCCACGGTCCCTGTGAAGTGTATCCAGTGAGGATCACCTTTCCTTGTCTTCCAGTCTAAGATAAAACCAAAACCTCAAAGTTTTTATGTTCAGATCTTCTCCCCTCGCCAGCACAGGCCTGCTTCAGTCTGAGAGCCTGCAGCCCGAGGGAGCAGTGGTGAAGGGCCTAATGACCTTGAACTGTTTGAATTCTAGGCTGGCTTTGGTCATGCTAGTCTTAGCAAATGTTTAAAGCTGATTCTTTCATGAGTTCTTTTCTGGGTCCTCCTGAGGTTTCTGTCTCCAGGGACTTCTTTCCTGCATGACCATCCACTGGGCAGATGTATCTGTAGGAAGCACTGTTCAGGCCCAGGAGGGGCCTCCAGCTTCTTTCTGGTACACCCCAGCATCTTCTAGATGGTCTTATTAGACAGACCCAGGTCAGCTACACCAGCCCACACTGGCCTTGCTCTCCATCATGCCCTGCCCAGAGACACTCAGGGCTTATAGACCTGGCCCAGGACAACCACTCTTCCAAGGGGTTCCAAGGTAGCTCCCCCCACCCCAGTTGGCTCTAAGGAAAGGGGGCACCAGCCCCTTCCTCCTGCCTGGCTGAGAGCAAGGACTCCACATTGCCACACTTTCCTCCAAACCAATGGTTCTACAGATGTTTTTCCCATCTCTACATCAGGAGCCCTCTTTTACTTTTTAAAAAGATTTTTATTTATTTGAGAGAGAGAGAGAGAGAACAACAGGGGGAGCAGGGGGAGAGAGAGAAGCAGACTCCCCACTGAGCCAGACATGGGGCTCCATCCCAGGACCCCGGGATCCTGATGTGAGCTGGAGGCGGACACTTAAATGAACCACCAAGGTGCCCCTGGGGCCTTTTTCATGCTTTCAAACTGGAGAAGGTCTAATCATCCTGGAACCCATTCTTTAAAATTTGTAAAGTCTGCACTTGCTGATGTGGCTTCCCATCTATTGTGCTTTAGTGTTTCAGTCAAAATTTTAATATCCTGGGTACGTTGTTTCCCCAGTTAAAGGGCTGGCCGGGATTATAAAGGCTCCCAGACTCCTGTGACTCAGCTGTAAAAAAAGATGTTGCTGCACCCCAGGAGCAGATGGTATGGTTCACCAATGAACTAAAGGACGGCTACGTATTTTTATTGAGCATCAACCATATGCTCTTGTGAGGTGGGTGTTACAGCTTTAAGTCCCATTTTATTGAGGAGGAAACTGAGGCAGCACCACTGGATTCAATCCAAGTAAGACTTACTGAGCCAGACTGGAAGACAGATTTGGACCTGATACAAAATCCCTGCCTTTAAGGAGAACAGTCCCTTGGGGAGAGACAGAGCAACAGGTAGGGAGAGTCTAGCTCTTGTCGGGTGACCCTGGAGCTGTGTCCTTTCTTCCTGAGGGAAAATAAAACCCCATTTTGGCTGAGCATACACCACGATTTGGTGACCATCTTATTTTACTCCCCTAAAGTAGCTTTCATGTCAGTGTTTTAATCTTTGGCAGCTGCCCTGGCCCCTCTGAGCCTCTCTTAGGTGGCCAAGGGGCTGCCCTGCAGTGGTGGCTGAGTCCTCAGGGAGGCTTTTCTAATTGGTGCCCATTAGGGTCACTCAGTCCCCGCTTCTACTGCCCTTCTGTGAGAAGAAACCCTGACACACCAGCCACAGGCCTCACAGCAGATTCAAGCTCCCTGAAGGCCCCAAATCCTTCCCTTCCAGCCCTATTACTGTGGTATTTATAGCCCAAATGTGAAGGGTATTATTATTCTCCTTCCTCTGCCTTTCTTTGCCTGAAATAAAGACTCAGTCCACTCTTCTATTAAGCCAGATTTGCATAACATGGCCTGGGAAGAAATCTCCTCAGAGCCCAGGGACTTGAGCCTCTGAGCTCTGTCTTTATACAGGGTTTCTGAAAAAGCTCTGTTCCTCTTTGAAGGTACAGGGGAAAACCAGGAGAGACTTCCCTCAAATGCATTCCCTTCAAGTAGCTGAACCTTTGCATTTCTAAAGCAGCTTCTAGCCCAGGCTCTAGAGATTTCCCTTCCCTCATTAGAAAGGGAAGCGTGGGTGAGTCCAAGGTCACTGCTTGTGGGTCTCATGAAATAAGCTCAAGTAAAACGTTCGCTTTCTGGGGCACCGATTTGTGGGGCTCCGCTCTGCATCAGGGAGGTGGAGGGAGAGGCACCCCACACACACAATTGGCCTCCATCTCTAACTGGGCTCCCCACCAAGGGGCAGATGACCCACACGGGTCCCCTGGTATCCACAAGGTCCACAATGTCCCCTCCCAAATACCAGACTGCCGTTTCTTTCACTAGGTCTTTGCAAAAAAAAAAAAAAAAAAGCGGGGGGGATTCCTTTCATCATCAACTATAAACAATTAATGGGATTTACTAAATCTGTTACCTAAATACAAAAACTGTTTACAAGCATAATACATAGGTGTGGATTTCATTTTGCTGCCAATTCCTCCTCGCTAGGAATTAGTATTAGTCGTCCAGCCAGGCAAAGGGGGTCAAAGTAGGTCATTCCTGTTCACCTTCATCTTCTCTACTTGAACATTAACTTGAAAAACACACAAAAAGTGTTTAAATGACCTATAATTAAGAGAATGAAAAGACAAGCCACAGACTGGGAAAAAATATTTATAAAACACATATCTGAAAAAGGACTTGTATCCAAAATACACAAAGAACTCTCAAAACTCAACCATAAGGGGGAAGAAAAAACTATTAGAAAATGGACAAAAGGTTTGAACTGACACCTCTCCAAAGAAGATACACAGCCGACAAACAGGAAAAGATGCCAGTGTCATATATGTCACTAGGGAATCACAAATTAAAACAATAAGGAGATACCTCTACACATCTGTTAGAATGGCCAGGATCCAAAACACTGGTCACACCAAATCCTGATGAGGATATGGAGCAGCAAGAACTGGTGGCGGCATTCATTGCTGGTGGCCAAGCGAACTGGCAAGTTTCTCTGGAAGATAGTGTGGCAGTTTCTTACACAGCTCAACATATTATACAACCCAGCAACCGAGCTCCTTACTATTTACCCAAACCAGGTAAAAACTTATGTCTGCCCAAAAGTTTAGAGCAGCTTTATTCACAATTGCCAGAAATTGAAAGCCCCCAAGATGTCCTGCAATGGGTGAAGGGATAAACAAACTGATACATCCAGATGATGGGATATTATTTAGCAACCGAAAGAGATGAGCTGTCAATTCAGGAAAGATGTGGAGGAAATTTAAATGCATATTACAAAGTGAAGGAAGCCAGCAGGAAAGGGCTACATTGTTTCAGTTATATGATGTTCTGGAAAAGGCAAAAGTATAGGAAGAATAAGTGAGTGGGTGCCTGGGGCTGGGGCTGGAGGAGGGAGGGAGGGAAGGAGGAAAGGTGGAGCACGGGGATTATTGGGGTGGGGAACTATTCTGCATGAAACTGAAATGGGGATAATGGTGCAGCTACGACATTATACTTTTGTAAAAACCTACAGTCTGTATAACACAGAGTGAACTCTCATGTAAACTATAGACTTTAACTAATAACGTGTATTAATATTGGATTATCAGTTGTAATAAGTGTGCCAAATTAACACAAGATATTAATAATGCAGAAACTGGGCAGCCCCGGTGGCTTAGCAGTTTAGCACCGCCTTCGGCCCAGGCCTGATCCTGGAGACCTGGGATCGAGTCCCACGTCGGGCTCCCTGCATGGAGCCTGCTTCTCCCTCTGCCTGTGTCTCTGCCTCTCTCTCTCTGTCTCTCATGAATAAATAAATAAAATATTTTTTTAAAATGTTAAAAAAATAATGCAGAAACTATTGGGGAGGAGTGTAGTGTGGCAGGAAGAGGGAGTATAGGGGAATATGTGTACTTTCTGCTCAACTTTTCTGTTAACTTAAAAGTGCTTTTTTAGGGTGCTTGAGTGGCTCAATTAGGCATCTGCCTTAAGCTCAGGTCATGATCTCAGGGTCCTGGGATTGAGTCTCACATGCTGAGTAGGGAGCCCATTTCTCCCTCTCTTTCTGCCTGCCATTCCCCCTGCTTGTGCTCTCTCTCGGTCAACGATATAAATAAAATCTTTCATTTTTAAGTGCTTTTAAAAATATCTATTAATTTAAAAAATCTATAATTCCACCTTTAAAAAAATCACATAAAATAAGAAGACATTTCAGTCTATTTCATTCCCCCAGTCTACACACCCCCATAAGGTAAGCACTGTTTATAATTAGCTGTGCATGCTTCCTGACTTTTTCCCCTAAGTTTCTACAAATATATCTATATATCTATATTTGTATCTAGCTCTCTATAGCATCACACATAAAAAAGATAAAAACGAAATCATGCCTTCCATACTATATTAGTTTGCAACTTGCTTATTTTACTTACGTTATGGGCCTCTTTCCAGGCTGTACATGTAGATCTAACTCTTTTTTTGGAAACTGTCCCATCCGATCTATTTGATTGCTAAAGAAGATTCACAAGAACCCGACTGACAATGCTGGCACATCTACAGTATATTGCAGGAAAAGCATTACAAGCACTGAAGCAAGACAGCAAGGAGTCCAGAGAGGTCAGGTGTAATCTTCAATGATCTTTCCCTGCAAGAGCCATACAGATGCACTTTCTCTCTTGGATTATAGAACACCTTAGCACCAAGAAGCCCCAAATGAAGTTGCCACAGGGCCTTCTTATTCCCTGCTAGCAGTACAGAAATATTTCATTCTGTATTACAGCAGCCCCAGCAGCAGAGACCTCCGGGGGTCTCACCAAAGCTGCGTACAAATCATTAATTTCACTGCTATCAAGGAATAATGCTGAAAAAAAAATAAAAACAAACACTGCTGACAAGCTGATAAAAGCCACTTTGAAACTCCTGAGACCCATGGTTATGAAACAACACTATTAATCAGTACCATTAATTCCTGGACCAGGGGTCTGCACTATTAGGAACATCTTCTATTTCAGTTAATCAGCTCATGCCCATCCCTGGCCTGCTGGAATGAACCTGTGCAGTACACCGTGGTATGTACAAACACACTCTGTTCAACCATTCCCACGGGGGTGGGTAGGAGTCCCACCCACCCCGCCAATCCCTCACTGCGATTATAAACCTGGCCACAGTGGACATCTTCACACATACATGCTTTTATGTATTCGTATATTTATTTCTGCAGCATACGTCCCTCAAGTGATGTGAACAAATCACTTTGCTTTTCTTGATCTGTCTTTTGTGTCTTCTTTTCTCTGTATTTTAGGAGGATAGGGACTCACTGCGTGGTACTGCTGTGCTCAGAGGCTCACATTCCTGTCAGGGTTTTGCTGTGCTCTCTCTGCACCTGCTCTGGTACCCCGCTGTCCTCTGGCTTTGTGTGTCTTGATTCTCTTACTCTCTCCTTCCAAGCCACAAGGAATGTGGTTACTTCTCTTTGGGATCAGGGCTCTCCACTATGTGAAAGGGATCATTTCTCTAGGGCGATTCCATTTTTATATTTTATTTTTTTAAAGAAGACTGCTACCTAATAGAACATACACCCACAGGCAAGGCCTAAGAAAATGAAACAAATCTCCTACTTTAGGTGCTAATTAGGTGCTGAAACAGATGATCTCCATACCTCAACAGCTTGATTTAAGAAAAGTTCAATTCTCCTCTTGTAAAGCCCCAGACATCACAGAGTAGGGAGTTCTGCTCTGTGTCCTCACTCAGGGATCCGGGTCCCTTTAGTCCTATAGGACTTCAGAATTCTTCCCATTCAGACAGCTGATGGGGAAAGAGAGAGAGAGCGGGGAGGACCGCACAGGGGTTTTCATGGCTACAACTGAAGGCGTAGCAGATTGTGGTGGTCTTGAGATATATCCACAGATTCCTCAAAATTCTTTCCCTCAAGAGCTAGAGCTCGATTCTCTTCCCTTTGAGTGTGGGCTGGACTTAGTGACTCACTTCTAACAGAAGTCAGAAGTAATGGGCAAATCTGGTGGAAAAAAGATTGCAGCTTCTGTCTTCAGTGCTGTCTCTCTGTCTCTGTTCATCTCTCTCTCATCTCTCACTTTTTAAAAAAGACTGTCTTTAAAAAAAATTATTTATTTATTTGAGAAATAGAGAGAGCATAAGCAGGGGGGAGCTGCCAAGGGAGAAGGAGAAGCAGACTCCCTGCTGAGGAGGGAGCCTGATGCATAACCCGACCCCAGGACCCCCAGATCATGACCTGAACTGAAGGCAGATGCTTAACCTCCTGAGCCACCCAGGAGCCCCCGAGGGGAGCCATGTCTTAGGAACCCAAGCACTGTGCCAGCAGTCACGTGAGTGATCCTGAACGTGGAATCTCCAGTTCAATCAGATCTTCGGAGGCTGCAGCTCCAACCAATATACTGATTTTGACCTAGTGAGGGACCCTGAGCCAGAACCAGCCAGGGAAGCCTCTCCTGGGTTCCTGACTCTCAGAAACTGTGTGATATAATAATTTTTTTTGTGGTTTTGGGGGGTAAACTGTTAACTTTGGGGGTAATTTGTTACACAGCAATAGATAATACACCTGCCCACCTGCATTTCATTGGCCAGAATTCAGTCCCATGGCTACACCTCACTGCGGAGGGGCTGGGGAATGGTCCGGTCATGTCCCCAGAAGGAAAAGGAGAAGGGTTTGCTGAATATCCAACTTGTGTCTGCTATACCATGGAACTTCTGGGATTCTTCTCCCGCTTGGCAGAAATGAGGGTCAATTCCATCAATTCCTAAGACATCGTAAGAGCCAAAGGTCTCACTTTTGACTACTTGTTCCCTGGTTTTTTTTTTTTTTGTTCCCTGTTTTATGTGAACAACAGCCTTGGATTATCTAGGAGGAAATAAGGAATACTAACCCCAAATTTACATTTTATTTCATATATTTTAGTGATAGTACAATACTTCTAAATATTTTGTTGATGGTTTTGCTTAAAGCTTCTACCAACCACATGGTTTACAAAATGCGCATTATGTATGATATCAATATTACAGGGAGAAATATGCATTCATATGCAATGAAAAAATACTGTGAAGAAATATACCGAAATACGAAACAAGATCATTCCTGTGTGGTGAGGGAATCAGTGACTTTCACTTAATTTGTGTGCATAGGGATTAGTGTTTTTCCAGCTTTTCTTCCTTTTTTCCCAACTTTTCTAAGATGAAGATATGTTTGTTATTTTGTAATCAGAAAAGATAATTATAATAAAAGCAATCATTATGAAAATAATATAAATGTTATAAAAGAGCAATCCCTCTATATGTGGGGCAGGGCCAACTGAGAAGCATCTGTTTCATTCACGTTGAATCTGGACAACTGGACAACCACGCTTGAGCTCTGGGGAGCCCCCTCTGGGCTTTAGTTCTCTTACCTCACAAAGAACAGAGGTAACCGACTTCCCAGGGTGACTAAGCCTTTGATCTATCCTGAGGAGAATCACTGTTGTGCTCCAGGTGGTCAGATCATCCTCTCTACCTAAACTCTTCCCCCTTCAGGAATGGAAAACATTTGTCCTCTAGGAAGACTTCTCCCTAATGACCTCTGCCTCCCTGATTTCACAGCCACCCACTCAGAAACAAATTTTCATTTCAGTTTATCAGAATCACATAGACAGGTGGCTTCCTCTGGGCCTGAGGTTCAAACCCTAACACCCACCTGCTCACACACACCCACCCGTGCGCACACACACACACACACACACACACACATGCACACTGACACGCTTCCTCTTGTATGATGAAGGGTAAATCAGTTAACCACTTAGCCTTAGTTTCTTCATCTGTGAAAGGGGCTAAAACCCTTCATAACTGATGTCACACCTCAAAAGCATATAGGATGATGCAGGGCACGTAGTAGGAGTGTTGTAAAAGCTACGTGTGGGAATCTTGAAGGTAGACGCAATTCCTGTCCTTAGGGAGCTTACTGCTTAGTGGGAAAAGACAGCCGTTGGATACATAGTTAGAGGTGTAGTGAGCCATTTAAAAAAAAAAAAGGAGGGAGGGTAGAATTTAATGACATAGGTAGGATCATTAGATGGCCCTTTCTTCAGATGGAGAAACTCAGGCTCAGGGAAATTAGGTCACACTTTTAGCCAAGTGGTGCAGCTGGGACCAGACCTGATCTGTCTCATATCCAGCCTCTAATTTCAGGGGTTACACGGGGACTGCCCAGAGCCCATGGAACTGTGCCTTTGCAGGTTCCTTCTTCCATTAAAAAATATATTAAAAATTATATTTAAAAAAATTATATTTTTACAACTGTATTGATATAAAGACAACTCTGACCCCGGCTGGATTATATTCATTTTTTCCTTCTTTTTAAAGATGATTTATTTATTTATTTATTTATTTATTTATTTATTTATTTATTTATTTATGAGAGACAGAGAGAGAGAGAGGCAGAGACACACGCAGAGGGAGAAGCAGGCTCCCTGCACGGAGCCTGATGTGGGACTCGATTCCAGGGACCCAGGATCATGCCCTGGGCTGAAGGCAGATGCTCAACCACTGAGCCACCCAGGCACCCCTCATTTTTTTCCTTCTGATCTTAAAAGAAATTATAACATTTTCATGGCCTCCTAAAGGTATCATTGGCCCCAGGCACTGTCCATGTGCTTATCATAGGAAGTTGAGTAGAATATAATCTGGTCCCCTAAGGAGGCCAATGGAAGAGACATAAAAAGAGAACAACTAATATTAGTAACAGTAATTCTAGTTTGGGTGTATTAAGTGCTTGTTCATCTCATTTAAGTCTCTTAATAAACTAAGAATTAATAAACAACATTAGTTTCACTTGGCAGACAAGGAAATCGAGACCCAGAATGTTGCCATCGCTTGCCCACAGTGATGCACTTGTTGGGGACAGGGGTTGGGATCCAGTCTGCAATTCCTTTTTTTCTTAATATTATTTATTTATTTATTCATAGGAGACGGGGGGTGGGGTAGAGAGGCAGAGACACAGGCAGAGGGAGAAGCAGGCTCCACGCAGGGAGCTGGACGTGGGACTCAATCCTGGGTCTCCAGGATCAGGCTCTGGGCCAAAGGCGGCGCTAAACTGCTGAGCCACCCGGGCTGCCCCAGTCTGCTATTCTTTCCGGATTCTTCCTTGTCTGGATTCTCACCTGTCATGCTGTGTCTCAACTGCAGTGCAGACAGTGGATGGAATACCCACTAGAGAGAGGCGTGAGCAAGATGGTCCGATTCCATGGCCAGTGTCAACAGAGACATTGCACGCACTGAGTTCTGGGGAGACTTGGCCTCTGACCATTGTCTCTCTACTCCTTACCCAGATGTCCCCAACCACCAGGATGGGGGCTTCTTTCCTTTCCTCCCACTGGCTCACCCTCTGCCCCTTACCCCACATTGGCTAGTCCAAAGCATGCTCACCAAGAGCAAAGCCTTTGAGCCGTGGCAGAACCTGACACACTGGGAATATTTCATGGGCATGGCCCGGACGAGGAGTCACGTGGGAAACCCTGCCTACACCTGGGAGCTGATCATCCTCAGCCAAATATACAAGAGGATGATGCCAGTGACGTATGTTTCTAGCTTACAAAGACTTTCCTCAAACACCTTTTGTTGCTTTTACCATGACCCTTGTGAAATTGGTAAAGACACATCATATTACATATTATTGCATGATTTAACCCTTAAAATCCTGCCATGGCTCCTGCTGGCCTTCCCTGGTGGGCATTGGGGGCCACCCTCCTGGCTCCCTCCTGCTCTGCTCCTCATTCTCCACGCCAGCCAGGCTGAACAGCGCATGCTTCCTCAAAACTGTTCCAACCATTTCACCTCGACCCTACCCTAGAATAACCCGGGTTATGTGACTTGCCTGAGGACACACAACTAGGAAGTGATGAAGCTGATTCAAAACTAGATTTGTCTCACTCCAAAGCACATGCCAAAGAGAATTCCCTTAAGGGATCAGTGGTGTCCCAATCTAGTCATGTGAATTAGGCAAGTGTGGCTTATAAATCCAGCTGGTGCGGTGCCCTCCCCCACAATCCCTTCACCTGGGGAACACCTGTGTCTTACTTTAGACTCAATTCAAGCACCACTACACTTTCAGTGGGTTTTTCAGGTTTGAAGCTCATGTAACAATGATGGAGGGAGTTGCAGGGTAAGGATGCAACACTTTTCTTTAGAGAGAGATGTCACACCTGAAGATGAGGAAATGGTGTGGAGGCTTTGCCTCTGGAGAGAACAGGCATGCCCGTGGCTGCTGCCTGGACTCCCAGCCACGGCACTCCTGTTCTGGGGGAAAGAATGAAGTGCTGGGGTGGAAGCAGGAAGTGGTAACTCCTTAAAACTTCTCACTCCTTCACACCTTCTGTGTGACTCATTTTGATGAAATTCAACGAACTCTGAGCACCTGCTCACTACGTGTAGTCTTTTTCAGCTAGAAAACTCCACAACTCCCCTCCCCCAGGATTTCAGGAGCTGAGACCCAGAATGTGAAAGACCCAGCAGAGTGGCCAGTGGACATTAGAGGACACGGCTCCTGCCCTGCCAACCCTCACCTTGCCTGTGCCCCGACCCCTGTGCCGTGACAGGGCGACTGGCTTTCAGGGCTTGAACGGGTGAGCAAGTGAAAGACACTTGGGCCAAAGAATGCTATATATAGCTACACATATTTTGTTGCTATTGTTGAATTTTTGAAAAAGGACAACCAATGTGTGTATGAATAATAATAATGGTTATTATTATTCATGATAATCCATTTCATGAAGCCAAAAAATATGTAAACCTCTATGTGCTTCTGCATCTAAATCTACATCAACGTCTACACCTATCCAGAAGGATATTCATTAAAATGTTAACTAAAAGCAAGTTTTCTCTAGGTGGTGGCATTACAGTGGTTTGCTTGATGTGTTTCTGTATTTTCTAATTTTTCTTTTTCTTTTTTTTTTTTTTTTTACAATTACCATGCATTAATTAGGCCATCTGAACAGCAAGTTCAAGGCCAATTCTCTTTTAAATGGCTAGGAACCCATGGGAGGCCTGGGTGGCTCAGGGGTTGAATGTCTGCCTTCAGCTCAGGTCATGATCCTGGAGTCCCAGGGTCGAGTCTCGCGTCGAGCTCCCTGCATGGAGCCTAATTCTCCCTCTGCCTATGTCTCTGTGTCTCTCATGAATAAACAAGTAAAATCTTTTTTTAAAAATGGCTAGGATCCCAAGCCTAGGAAATGCTCTTTGAGTGATGCAGGAGGCCCTTTCTCATTTTTTGTGTTCTCCTTCCCTCCTTCCAGGTTGGAAGAACCTCAAGCAAGCCTCTGCCTCTCTGGCCAATGCCTTTGCTGCCCTCTGGTGCTCACTCGGGACCTCAGCAAGTGCGCCAACCACCCACCCCCCGCCCACCCACGGTGGACGGTTGCTTCTGTTTCAGGTTTGCCCTCTGAAGTTCCATTTCTTAGAACTGTTCCTCCCCCCACCCCCCACGCCAAGGTTGAGCCTCCTAAAGTCAGTGTCCCCCCGCCCCACTAAGGTTGAGCATCCTTAAGGTTGAGCATACTTTTTTTTTTTTAATTTATTCATGAGAGACACAGAGAGACACAGAGAGGCAGAGACACAGGCAGAGGGAGAAGCAGGCTCCATGCAGGGAGGCTGACGTGGGACTCGATCTTGGGACTCCAGGATCAGGCCCTGGGCCCAAGGCAGGTGCCAAACCGCTGAGCCACCCAGGGATCCCCAGCATCCTTTTAAAACCAGTGAGGTTTGCTCCGGTCTAATCTTTAAAGCTGGTGGACATGTCATTTTTGCAAAAGCCAAAGCCCCTGGGCCTTTATTCCACAGCCGCAGGGCTTGAGTTCCAGCGGCAGACAGGCCCTGGGGCGCGCTCACCTGCTGCTTTCTCAGGGTTGCCGAAAGCAGCCTTCGGTTTTGGTCAGCATTGTGACTGCCAAAGCCACCAGCCTGCCTGCAAAAGGACGGTGCTTCTCACGGTCCGAGAATGCTGCTCTGTTCTCCACCAGAATCACAAGTAGTGTGTCTACGGCCCCCAACCTGGGCCGCTTTGAGACTGTGTGGCTTTAAGCAAATTGTGTCACTTCTCTGTTCATTCAGCTGTAACATGGGAATTGTCATCACGCCTGCCTGGATTTTACCAGGCCCTGCCACTTGTTAGCTGTTAACCTTGAACACATTACTTAACATTTCTGTGCCTCGGTTTCCTCATTTGTAACATTGGGGGGAAAGTGGTGCCTAATTCACAGGGCTGTGAGGGCGGAATTAATTAATTCGTGCGGGTGATTAGATCAGTTCCCGGAACATAATTAGTTCTTAATGTTTTATTATTATTGTTACCATTGCCGGTTACCAAAGCATATTATTAGTTCAATGTCATCCTAAGAATACATAGAGTTAAGAGTAAGGGATTCATTCTTTGTGAAGCCTTTCATGTATCAGGAACTATTGTGGGTGCTATTTAATATTCACTGAAACCCTTCAAGGAAGGTGTTAATCTTCATTTTACAAGCGAGGAAGTTGATCTTCAGAGAGGTTAAGTAATTCACCCAAGATCACACAGCTAGGAAATACAGAATATGAATTCGATTCCTTTGGTTTGGCTCTGGAGCCTCTGTTCTTTCCTGTCTGTGTGGTTGACTGCTACCTCCTAAGGGTAGCTTGCTTTTACTATTTTTTTTTCTAGAATACTTTATCCTCCACTCAACATAACACAAACCTCAACGTCCATGGCTTTACACACTAGAACTTTATTTCTCAGGAGTGCAATAACTCATGAGGGCATTCCCATTTGGTGAGAAGGCCTTCCACGTGGTGATTCAGAGACCTAGGCTCCTCCCATCTAGCGGTCTTATTCTTCCCTGGGGCTTTGGAATCCTCTGTATTCAACTGGTGAGTGAGCAAAGAACATGGAACCGGCTTGAAAGTGGTCCTCATCAACCCTGTCCGTAGTCCATTAACCTAATGCTCAGTCACAGGGGAGGCTGGGAAATGTAGCTTTACTCCATGTCTGAAGGCAATGGAATGATGACCCACCAGCCAGCCTCTGCCACACCTGACTTATGTCAAACATCCTTGAGACCTGGGTTTAAATTTTAATTCCCCTGGTAAGAAATCTTGACCCCCTCAGGTCTGGATTGGGGCCCCTCCTCTGTACTTCCTTTCTTGTGGCATCCATTGCACAGAATTACTAAGTATTGCCTCATCTATCCTTCCATTCTTCTGTGGGCTGCACTAGGGCAGGGGTCATGCCTGTCTCCATCACAGCTGAATTCCCAGTGTTTACATGGAGCCTAGCACACAGTCGGTGCTCAATAATTGCTCGATAGATGATGTCTGGGCAAGTGGCTGAGGGGGCAGAGGATGTGGGTGGGAGTGGTCGACAGCAAGTTTTAAAACCATGAATGGGAACAGGGCTGGAAAGCCCTCTGAGGTTGAGGTTGGGGCGTCTGTTCTCTAAGAGTGGAACCGAGACAACAAGTGTGGTCACAGGTTGTCTGTGTCTCGGCACCTGCCCCGGAGAAGAACCCCACACAGACGTCTCTTGCCTCAGTTGGTTCCAGTACGTATACCCTACAGGGCCTGGTTTTGAGCTTAGGAAACAAACCACTCCCATCATGATGAAATGCGGCATCACGTTTACTTATTTATGATTTATATCCCATCTGTTTCCCAAGAAACTTGGAAGTAGCTTATAAAATGAATACAATAAAAGAGAGACACCTGAATGATAGGGAGACTAGTCAAGGTGATATTAGATCATTTAAAATCAACTGACTCCGGAAATAACAAGATAATTGTTTCTTCCTTACAAGCCAGGTCTTTATTTTGGGAAAATATTTAGTGTTTTTTACATTGGTCATTTGTTGTTGTTTTTTTTCCCCCTCACTGTCCCTGGGCATCTGGCCTATACCTGAGATTGGGTTTGAGGAGGGACTGCGATGAACTCATGGCCCCTCTTTTCAGGGTTGCAAGACCCTTTTCAGCTCTGCCCTATCGGGCTCATCGCTGTTCCTCTGCTACAAATCTCCTTCCACAGTCTGATGTTAAGACGAAGGTCATATCCATGAACAAAAACCACCCAGTAGAACTGCCCTTATATGAAAAACCTGAGTTAACAAGACAGAGGGGGATGGTCTAACTTGGTGATGGGGCAAGAATCCCCACCTGGCTCCTTTGGCTGATGGCCCTGACAAGTCAGTCACTCAATGGTTCTGAGCCTCCATCGGCTCATCTATGAAATGGGATCATTGAGCCCAGATACCCTGGGTGGGTATGAGAGTTCGATGATACAAAATGCCCTCAGAGGGGTAACGTGTTACATTAGACAGCTGAACAAGGGCAAGTGTATCGGGGTACTGCCCTCAATACCACCCAGGGATGGGGGACCCAGAGCCTGTGGGAGGGTAGGGATGGGGATGGACTTCAGGGTCAGGGCTCTTCTTGGAGGGAAGGCCAGGATAGTCTCACGATATCCCAAGGAAAGCCGAGTTTTGGGGACCACAGTCTCCCTGCTACCTTCTCCACTCAGAAGGCATGTGAATTACAGGTGACCTACAGGTCGCTTCTGGGATCAGGGGGTACTGGGAGCTTGTCTCTGGGTGCAGGATTCTGGGGACAGAAGGCAGCTAGGAGCCTGGGCTGAAGCCCAACCAGTGCAGGCAGGGGTCTGTGGGCCAAGGAGCACTAGGACCTCTGTAAGATTTGTATTCCAGAAGCTTCTCTGGCCCATATAGGCCAATTCTGTGCTGATTCATAAAAGGGAAGGGAAAAACCCCCCTAGGTTCCAGGTTCCAAAGGAACAAATTTGCAGTAAGTTTAAAAAGAACCAAAGCCAATCTGAACTGGAGAAGGGGTTTCCCCTAAACTGTCCCTCCGCACACTCAGCAATCGACAAAGATGCTGAGAAAGTGCGGGTAGGTGGCCTGGGTGGGGACGGGCAGCTGGGGCTTCATTGCCAGGCTGATGGTCCATGGCCCCTTCCCACAGGCTTCTCTACCGTCACCCCTGAGATGGATGACATCAGCCTCTACCCCGCGGTGCAGCACGCCACTGCACGAAAACAACAGAGATGTTTGCCAAGGAGAAAAAAAATCCCCGTGACCTTATCATCCCATCAAATCAACTGTTTTCATTTTTCTGGGCTTCTTCCATTCCAGTCTTCACCGTTTGATCGTAGTTCCACTGCCCTTACCATCTTAACTGTCTTTCTCTTCCTTGACATGGGGTGATGTTGGGCAAATTCCAGTTTCCTCATCTGTGCAACGGGAAACTCACAGCACCTATGGCATAGAGGGGTGTGAGTCTGGAATGAGATCACCCCCGTAAAGTGCACGGTACATAGTAGGTGCTTAGCAAATGGTAGCTGCAGTTATGATTTCCGGCAGCACCTCTTTGGTTTTCTTTCTTTCTTCTTTCTTTCTTTCTTTCTTTCTTTCTTTCTTTCTTTCTTTCTTTCTTTCTTTCTTTCTTTCTCTTTCTTTCTTTCTTTTTTTTTTAAGATTTTATTTATTTATTTGACAGAGTGAGTGAGCATAAGCAGGGGGAGCAGCAGGCAGAGGGAGAGGGAGAAGAAGACACCCTGCTGAGCACGGAGCCAGACACGGGACTTGATCCCAGGATCCTGGGATCATGACCTGAGCTGAAAGCAATTGTTCAACCAACTGAGCCACTCAGGTGCCTCTCTTTGGTTTTCATAATACATACTATTGCACTATTAGAATTTTTCAACTTTTTATATGTGTTAATGTGATAAAATTGGAACAACTTATTTTTTTTTAAGATTTTATTTATTTATTCATGAGAGACAGGGAGAGGCAGAGACACAGGCAGAGGGAGAAGCAGGCTCTATGCAGGGAGCCTGACGTGGGACTCAGTCCCGGGACTCCAGGATCACACCCTGGGCCGAAGGCAGGCGCTAAACCCCTGAGCCATCCAGAGATCCCCTGGAACAACCTATTTTAAAAGAAGCCTGTTCATGGTGAAATATCTTTTATGATTAGCCTTTAAAGATTGGCATTAGCAGACACACATGCGCCCCACTCTTCTGTACCTGGGGGACCCAGTATGCGCCCATGCTCATTGTGACCTGAGAAAATTCTGCTGGGGCACTGGGTGGGGGAGCCTCATTACAGCTGAGGCCTTTTCTGGCCCTAGTGGACAGAAAACCAGGGCATGTTGAGACTGCCTTTCTTCAAATGCAGAATCCACCCCCACCCCTGTTCCTGTGATAAGGCTCCTGGGAATCCCAGGGCAGCTGCCCACTCATGGTGTCTCTTGGAGAAGTGACCTGTCGTCCCTGGTGCGGGGAAATCCAAGTGCTGGGCCTTCTTTATCAGGCGGCAGAGAAGGGGCAGTGTTGGGAAAGCGCTAATGGTGCATCTTTGCGTAGGCGAGAGGCTGAGTTGGAACATGAGCTGCTGGGGGCTCTTTCTGATTTCAATTGTGGTTTTGGCGAGCCAGAGTCTCCCGGGATTGATGTCTACTGCAGGTGTCCTTGCGGCATTTCCCGTCTACCTAGGGCACATCCAGGAGGCTGATGGAAAAAAGGAAATAACATGTGGAGTTTAAGACTCAATTAAGACTCAAGACGATCACTCCAGACAAGGCCTCTCTCAGCCTCTGTCCTCTCATCGGTGCCACGCAACCTGCAAAACGGACCAGTTGTGGAATTAAATTATTCTCGGCTCTGGGGAGGGAACTGGGAGGTCGCTGGACATTTGCTCTGCAGACTGGTCACACGACCTCAGAGCTCCTCGCCCCCTTGGACTCTACACCTTGGTCGTGGCTTCATCAGTTCACTGTGTGCCTGGACTGCGCTGGGCGCCGCAATGACCAAGATGGGGCCCCACCCTTGGGACCACACAGTCAACTCCAGAGGAGAGACAGGATGCTGCCTGTGGTCATATTCACCATGGCAGTGGCTGCGGTCCCCCGAGTGCACCGAATGCAAAATCTCATGGAACCCTCCGAACGGCTGCATGATGTCTACCCTGATAATATCCTTATTTTTCAGGTGAGGAAGACAAAGGTGCTGAAGCATGAACTAATCTGCCCCAAGTCACAGAGCTCACAGGTGGCACAGCTGTGATTCCATTCAGTCATCAGGCTCTAGATCCTCCCCCACAACCCCCCTCCTTTCTTTTTTTGGGCAGGGGGGTGGGGGGGCTATCGTACAACTTTCTTGATTTCATTTAACACAATTTCAAATTAGGTCTGTGCATAGATGGCCATAAGAGATAGCTCAAATCTCAAGGTAGAAGGGTTTCCTTTTGTGGTACCCCTCTGAGTAGACTTTCAAGGCTCCTCCAGTTTGCTGACATGTGACATTTGACACCTTAAGATTTTATCTAGGGGCACAGAAAGCAGCAATATCATCAATATTCACAGACCCAGGTGTGTGAGGTTGCCTTGGTACTGTATTAGACTCACTGCCCAGTCCGGAGGCCCAGGGGCAGGGGGTGGGGGTGGGGGGCAGTTGGTTAGTGGTTTTTTTCTTTGTCTCTAATCTTAGTTGTCATTTTCTTGGTTACCTGTCCTCATCTCCCTGTTCGCTATTTCTTCTCCTCCTTCACCCCCTAGTCCTTCCCCTTCTTCACTTACCACTTCCCCTCCTCCTCCTCCTCCTCCTCTTTCTCTTCTTGTATGAAGTATCAAGATATTGGAAAATACTTAGGACCTCTGTTCTCATCTTTCTTCACACATTTAAGTAATGGAAGCTGGCCAATTTCCAGTCCCACAATGGTCCAAACAAACATGCGATATCATTGGTGAGATTTATTTAACATGAATAAGGTTTGGCAACGATCCTGGTACCAGCAATAGAGGCTGCAGGCTTACATTTTCCAGAATTGTAAGGCCTTGCACCATAAAGCCTGTCAAGATCCAGATGTAGCAGGGAAAGTACAGATGTTACTTGCATCATCCAGAACTGATAGGCTCCCAGGTGTGGGAGGCCTTCTCCTTTTGCAAATCCCGTGAAACAGCCAGTCCATTCTAGATCATTCTGCAATGAGAAGAGACCTCAGCATAGACAAGTTGCATCCTCAGAGTCCATGCTCTTAACCAATGTTCATAGTACATTTTTTACCTTGAAACAATTTATAATGAGACACAATGGGAAAAACAACTGTGTTGCACAGACTTTATATTCTACAGAAATTCCAAGGAGTTGGAGATTAAAACTTTCATAGACTCAAAGTTTTAAGGCTCCACATAGATCAAACTTCCTCAGCCCATCGAGGAAACAACAGAGGCTAGATGAATGGTACCCTCAAGGTCACACAGCTAGTTAGTTGGTGGCAGAGGGAGAACCAGGTCCCTGGTGACTGATTCTAAGTTCTTGGCCCTCTCTGTCACACCACATGACCAAAGCACATGTGGTGAGAAAGCCTCCCCTGAGGAGGAGGAATGTGACCGGGGCCTGAAGGGATAGAAGTGGTGCAAGTGCGGCCTTGGAAGAGGGGCCAGGCTCCCTGATGCCAGTTTAGGCTCCTTTGTGAACCATTGACGGTTCAGCTAACTGAACCGTCAACTCCTCAATGGTAAGCATTTGTCTCTTCCATTTTCTGCCCCATTGCAGAGTTCCTGGTATGGGGCTTGCACAAAGGGACACTTGGGGAACTGGATGAGACTCGATTCTTCACATCTTCTCTGAGATCAGACTCCTTGTTTTAAGAACTTGGCACCGAACAGAAACTCAACCTATTTCCTTTCTATTTCCTTTTTTTTTTAAATTTATTTATTTATGATAGTCACAGAGAGAGAGAGAGAGAGGCAGAGACACAGGCAGAGGGAGAAGCAGGCTCCATGCACTGGGAGCCCGATGTGGGATTCGATCCCGGGTCTCCAGGATCGCGCCCCGGGCCAAAGGCAGGTGCCAAACCGCTGTGCCACCCAGGGATCCCCTCCTTTCTATTTCCTTCTTTACTTCCCATGGTTGATACTTTCGAGAGTGTATGCCTGAGCCACAACCTCTGAAATGAGCTAGCTGCCGGCAGCCATGTTTGTAAGACCAACCCCAGGCCTGCTGCGGGTGGCTGAGTGGCCCAGGAATGGGCTCCTGACTAAGACTGGATCCATGAGAGCCTCTCTCTCAATTTGGAACTGTGTCCCGAGGAGCTCCTCAGCCTCCTCTGATGACGTGAGCTGAGGTGGGGTAGTTCAGGAACAGGGAACCAACCATCCATCTTCAGGGATATGGAGGTGGCCAGTGCAGAGAAGGAGGGAAGTGAAGCAGATTTTGAGAGGGCAGCAGCAAGGAGAAATCCCAGGACCCTAGAGAGAAACCCTGAGAAGCCAACTGCCCTGTGCCTGGGGAGGCCCCTGCCCAGAGGAGGCCTTCACCTCGTTTGGAGACGCCTCCTCCAGTCACACAAGAAGGACAGTGTGTTGCCTGGAACCCTTACCATAGTCTGATGTTATCAAGTTTCTGCAGAAGGAGCTCACTCAGCCAGGGCTCTGACAGAGCCATTAGGGGAAGTCCTTGGTTATGCTTTGTGCTGGAGGAACCACAGTCCGGAAACAGGGCATGTTGTTGAAGGGGAACTTTCTGCTCTTTCTTAAAGGGAGACCCTAGGCCTGGGGGGTCACAATTTGACCCAGGCTCCAGAAGGAATGGGACTTCAGAGAAGATGTTAATCCTTTTTTGTTTGTTTTCTTTGCAAAGATTTTTAGTCAGCGTTCTTCACAGCAGCATGAATGGGAGAGGAGAGACCCCCGTGGTCACTTCAGCCATCACGCTAGGTACTGGAGAACAGAGATGAGAGAATACATTTCCACCTCACAGTGAGTGAGATGGACATGGGGATACGATTGCACAGCCATGAGATGTAAATGCCACGATAAAGCAATGCACAAGCAAGAGGGGTCCCTGAAGAACATCCAACCTGGTGGATCAGAGGATGTTTCCTAGCAGGGATGACAGCTGAGTGGAACAAACAGGAGTTGACCAGGCCAGAGAGGGTAAGGGACAATCCAGAGGAAACGGCGAGTACAGAAGAGCAGTGTTGAGAGACACAATGGTGGCTTCCGAGAAGTACAAGTGGCCGAAGCAGCTGGAGCGTGAAGTCTCTAGGCTTTGGCCAGAAAGCAAGAAGAGTGACCTGCAGAGCTGGGCTCTCCTAACCTCTTTGTGTGCTCCATCTGTTAAATTTTTTTGAGCATGCAAAAAATGTCTATGTATATTTATGATGTAGATATACAACATGTTTACGAAACAGTATATGTATATATATTTACAAAATACACAATTGCCTTTATAGTAATATGTTAATATGATTGTAGCTTCTTCATTTCCTTCTTACCTTTTTTTTTTTTTAATAAAAATACACACAGAAATTCTAAAATATTCTCCCCACCCCACAGTGCATGTGGAGAACTGCTCCACAGACGTGATCAGGTCTGGGGCCACCATCTCCTCCTCAGAATCAACCAGATGTGTAGCCGTGGCCTGAGCTGGCACAGCCACAGCTGATAGTCCCTGCGCTGAGTGATTCAGATCATGAAACCTCAGGAGCAACAGCCTAGACTTCTAGAAACCTCTGTGCCTGGTGATTCCCAATCTGAATTTCTGGATGTGCACACCCCTGTGACAGGGCTTTTTTCTTTTTCTGAGAAGGTAGCTGAAATTTGTACCTCATGGCTTGAGGGCGGTCAACAGAAAAATGTAGACCTCACCAGAGCTGCTCTCTTCCTGTCAACCTTCCCTTTTTGTTGCCTCTGGCCTGAGAGTTAGGGCTTTCTGAAGCCCTGGAGCCTCCTCTTGTGCTTGGGGCTGAGCTCCTCCCAGATGGAATGCCTAACTAGGGCTCCCAGAGGACAACCCCCTGAGCTTTAAACAACAGCACGACACCAGTACACCTATGATGTGTGTGGATTGGCGACCACTTGAACAGTGCTAAATTCTTTATAGTCATTTTCTCCTCTAACTCCCACAGCAACACCATGGGTGGGGGGAGAGGGGTGCTGCTCCTAGGATCCCCACTTCTCAGACAGGAAATGGGCATGGGAGAGCCTTACTTCCTTAGGAGTCATGTCAAGGCAGACCCCGGATAGTCAGGATTTCCAACCTCAGGCCCGGCTGCTCTCCCCACAGTAGGAAGGTCCAAGGACTGAACTTTGGATCCCCACCTTCTGTTGCCATGCCTTTGCAAGCTGCCACCCTTCTTAGGTTCTGCTCATCAAGCCAGGACTAGAGTCAGATGCAAAGAGGGTGGCCTGATGGTATTTACTCAGAATTGGTGGGCAAAAAATGATTATGTAAATAAATATTTTAAATGGTAAAAAATTGTTTAAGTTATTGCTTTGTTGAGGTATAATTCATAAACAAAAAATGTACATAATTAATGTGTACATTTGGATGAGTTTGGACATATGCATATACCCATGATAGCACCACCACGGTCAAGGTAATAAACATATCTAGCACTTCCAAAGGACTCCCTGTATCCTCTTGCTCTGTGTGTTTGTGTATGTGTGTGTGTTGAGAACAGTTAACGCGAGCTATAGCCTCTCAACAAGTTTTTTTTTTTTTAGATTTTATTTTTAAGTACTCTCTATACATAGTCTGGGGCTCGAACCCACAACCCCTGAGATCAAGAGTCATAGGCTTTACTGACTGAACCATCCAGGTGCCCTTCAACAAGTTTTTAAATGCACAACACCATATTGTTAATTATAGGCACTATGTGGTATGGTATATCTCTAGAACTTATTCATCTTGTACAACCGTTAACTTTATACCCACTGAACAACTAGCTCTTCTTTCTCTTCCCCCCACCCCCTGACAACCACCATTCTCTTTTCTGCTTAAATAGTTAAATATAATATTTTTTAAAAATGAAACTGTAGGGTGCCTTATAAGCCCAGTTCTTGCTTCCCTGGCAGTGCTTTCCCACCAGGAATGAGGTGGGATAAGCCATAGGATAAATTCATCTGTCGGATGGAGGTAAAAGGAGAAACTTTGTCCACAAGATTACTAGAATGGAGTTTTGTTGTTCTTGCTATAAAAATGACTCATGAATGTGGTAATAAAATTTCAAACAATTATAAAAAAGATAAAGAAAATGTGAAAGTTTTCTGCATCTCTGGGCCTCTACTCATAGACCTACTCTTTAGAAGTAAATGTTTAAAATCATATTTGGGTTTTGTGCTTCTCGTGGTTATGTCCAGAATGGTGAAATATGTTTGTACTTCTCTTCCTCAACTTATTCTCTTTAGATATTATTTAAAGACCACCTCCCACTCTAAATATTAAAGAATTTAATTCAGTTATATTTTACCTCATTTACCCACCTCCTGATTTTTACTTGTATTTTTTATTTTTGGTCTATTAATAGTCTTTATCACTTTAGACAATTTACTTAAGTCTGTATTTCTTGGTCTGTCATCTTCTATAGAGTCCTTTTCACAGTAACTCTTGCTCACTATATGTAAGTCATTTGCAAGTCATTTCAATGGGATTTTCCTGTCAGTCACATGGGCTCAGTCCATCCTAAATCTAGTTTTAGAAGTAATCTTGGGGGTGCCTAGGTGGCTCAGTTGGTGAAGTGTCTGCCTTCAGTTCAGGTCATGATCCTGGGGCCCTAGGATTGAGCCCTGTGTCAGGCCCCCTGCTCAGTGAGGAGCATGCTTGTGTGCTCTCTTTCTCAAATAAATAAATAAAATCTTAAATAAAATAAATAAATAAAAATAAAATAAAATAAAATAAATAATAAAATAAAAATAAAATAAAAAAGTAACCTTGGGGTGCCTGGGTGACTCAGGGGGTTAAGTGTCCAACTCTTGATTTTGGATCAGGTCATGATCTCAGGGTCATGAAACTGAGCTCTGCATTGCGCTCTGCACTAAGTATGAGTCTCTCCTTCACCCTCTGCCCCTACCACTCCTGCTAATACTTTCTCTCTCTCTCTCTCCCCCTCCCCAAAAAAGTTTAATAGTAATCTTTAGATTATAACAAAATTGGAAAACCCACTGGTACATCTGTATTTCAGCACCTAACCCTAATCCTACCATATGTCTTCATGGATCCAAGGAAGCTACACTGACAGTAGAAAGAGAAAGGGATAAGAATTTTGTATCCTCTTAGACATACCTTGGGGATGATAGTGGGCACACAGGGGCTGCATATATTCTATCTCACTTATGTCCAGAGAAGTAATACAAATCAAATGTATTCTAAATTAATTTCACAGTTAAATCAGATTCTCTTTATAATATATTCATGAGAGATTTCTCATTTATGTGAATTCTTGTCTATTTAAAAGAATGGCTTACTGGGAAAATGAGTCCCTGCCTCCGTGTGTGGCACTTAGTAAGACTTTATGTGGGTCTGGCCATTAGATTTGTCACCTAAGTTTCTGAAGATGATTACCTCCACCATTGGTAGAGACTAGATTAAAGGAAAGTTGGAAGATCACAGAGAACATGGGCAGTATGGAAACATGTCTATCCAAACATAGAGACTCTATAAGTTAAGACAAATCATACTGTTTGCTGAGGAACCAGAGTGATGAAAGAGTTTCATGTGACATGAATTGGGAAACTTGACACATATATAGCTGAAGCTCACAAAGAGGAGAGAGGCCAGTCTGGAGTGAGTTCATCTGTTTTACTGATCTATACAAACCACCCACCTGTCTAATACTGCCATTCCTCCCACAGCAGCCACAGTCTTAGAAATGTATGGAGATGTTTGAAAATTTCAGTCTCTTGTAGGTACGTAATAGTTGAAAGTCACTTTTATTATAATCACGGTATACGTATTTGCTAGAGAAAATAGTGAGATAGTCATTGTTAACATAGTTAACAGTGTGTACTCTCCTGATTAAATACAGAAATGTATTTTCTTAAGAAAAATAGGAACATGCTAAAGATAATGTTTTTTAAGCCCACTTTTTATTTTTACATGTTAAATGCCTTTGTATGTCATTAATTTTTAAATTAAATATTCTTTGGTAACATTATTTGTCACAGAGGCAGTGTTCTATTGTACCATTGTCTCTCTGGTCAGTCTCCTTTCATGTGCTAAATAGGATTTTTGCTTATTAGCTAAAGAATGCACATTTCCAACATTCTTTTCAGTCTTCCAGAAATACATCAGAGCCTCTGGCCTCCAATATCTTCTCCTTCCATGATCGATTTTGTTATGAGTCAACTCCTTACTGCACTTCTTTCTTACTGCTGCCATTTCAACAGGGATTGGGGAAGAGGGGGCTATTTGGTGATTCTCCCAGCCAGCCAGCCAGCAGTTCAATCTCAGCAGCCTTGCCTCTTTGTATAGTCTTTTTTGTTCAATTATTTACTATTCTGTTGCATGTTGTATGATGGTTAATTTTGTGTATCAACTTGATTAGGCCATGAGGGTCCCAGGTATTTGGTCAAACATTATTGTGAGAGGTTTTTTTGTGAGGGTGTTTCTGGATGAATTTAACATTTAAATTGATAGACTTAATAAAACAGATTACCCTCTTGTTGAGAGTTTAGTTAAATTACTTCATGGAATTACTGCCTTGGCATCCATTTTCTTTGGCCAAGTGGCCTGTAGGGGCTTAAAACCAACACTAGCCCCTCATGCCAGCACATTTCCTAGATGCAGCCCATAGAGTCACAAATGTTAAGTTCCTGATGTGACTCCCCCAGCAGTGCTGTGATCAACAGTCCCCCTTACCTCCCAGGGTCTTCCTCTTGTGTACTCCTTAGATAAGATCCCCATGGATCTTACCAAAACCCTGCTCTTCTTGGTTTAAATTGGCCAATCTGGCTTCTTCCTGGGAACCCCAAAGCACTTTACCTACAGATTCTAATAAAGGCCCATGCCACAGGCCCTATCTCTGCTTATACCCTGCCTTGACCTCTCAACATGACCCCGTGAAGTGTACTGTATAAATCCTCTAGGACCTGTGAATAATAAACTCTTTCTCAATTTCTCTTGTGTCTCCCCATTCCATACACTGAGCTTCAGTTAACAAATGTTAATTTTACAAAGTCCTAGCACCTCCTTAATGTGGTGGGCTTCATTTAATCAATTGGAGGCCTGAAGAAAACAAAAAGGCCAACACTCTCCCAGATATGAGGGAATTCCTCCTACCTGCAAGCTAGGACATTGTTTTATCCTGCCTTCAGACTCAAATTGAAATATCTGTTCTTCCTGGGTTTCAAGCCTACTACTGCCTTAGGACTGGAACTACACTACTGGCTCCCCTGTCTCTCAGGCCTTCCAACTTGGATTGGATCTACACGTCAGCAATCCTGGATCTCCAGCTTGCTGATTACAGATCTTGTTGAGCCAATTCCTTATAATAAATTTCCCCCTCTTTCTCCCTCTCTTATCATACACACACGTCTATTGGTTCTGTTTCTCTGGAGAACCTCAACTATTACATACTATACATCTATAAGAGACATTGCCTTTTTCCTTAAAAAGCTGTTAAAAATAAAGGGGAATGTGATACATTCCCAGGTAAACAAAGCCTGAGAAAATTTATTACTAGCAGGCCTACCCCAGAAGAAATGCTAAAAGGAATTTTTCAGGTTGAAATGAAAGAATGCTAGATAGTAACTTGAATCTGTATGAAGAAATCAAAAGCAGTGGCAATGATAACTATAGTGATTAAAAGACAATATAAATGTGTATTTTGTTTATAACACTTACTTTTATCTTTAATCTTATTTAAAGGAGAACTGCATAAAGCAATAATTATAAATCTGTTTTGATAGGCATAGAATATATAAAGTAGTAATTTGTATAATAATATTAGCACAAAGTAGGAAGGGATGGAGTTTATAGGAGAATATTTATTTGTATATTATTGCAATTAAGTTTGTATTAACTCAAACTGGATAGCTAGAATATGTTAATTATAATCCCCAGAGCTGCCACTAAGAAAATAACTCAAAAGATATTGTAAAAAGAAAATAAGGAAATTAAAATTGTACACTAGAAAATATCTATTTAACATAAAGGCAAGGAGTAGTGAAGAAATAGAGGCCCCCCAAAAATAAGGCATGTAAAAAACAAGTAGCAAAATGGCAGATATAAATCCTACCTTATTGGCAATTACATTAAATTTGAATGCATTAAACACTCCAATCAAAAAAGCAGCAATTGGCAAAATGGACTTAAAAAAATAAAGAATCAACCATATGCTATCTAAGGAACACACTAGATTCAAAGACAAAAACAGGGTGGATATAATAGAATCAGAAAACATATACTATACAAACAGTAGCCAAAAGAAAGATGGATGGCTACACTAATAACAGACAAATAGACTTGAAGATAACTATCACTACCGTGGCAAAGGACATTTTATGATAATAAAAGAGTCTCCATCAAGAAGACATAATTATAAACATATACACATCTAACAACAAAGTCTGTAAAATGCAGGAAGCAGGGACACCTGGGTGGCTCAGTCAGTGGGCTGAATATCTGACTCTTGGTCTCAGCTTGGGTCTTGATGTCAAGGTCATGAGTTCAAGCTCCATGCTGGGCTCCATGCTGGGTGTGGAGTCTATTAAAATAAAATAAAATAAAATAAAATAAAATAAATAAAATAAAATAAAATAAAATAAAACCTGGAAAAATTAAAGGGAGAAACAGACAATTCAAAAATAATAATTGAAGACTCTAGGACTCTACTTTCATTAATAGATAGAACAACTAGATATAAGATTAAGGGGGAAAAAAAAACTTGAACAACATTCTAGACCAATTAAAGCAGGCATCAATAGAACATTCCACCCAACAAAATTTTGCAGAATACACATTCTTCTCTAGTATACCACAGAAGATTTTCCAGAATGGACCATTTGGGTTTTTCTTCTTTTCTTTTTAAAGATTTATTTATTTATTTATTTATTTATTTATTTATTTGAGGTGGTGGAGCGTGGAGAGAGGGAGAGAGAGAAATTGAAGCAGACTCCCTGCTGAGTGGGGTTTGATCTCATGACTCTGAGATCATGCCCTGAGCTGAAATCAAGAATTGGACGCTTAACCAACTGAGCCACCCAGGCACCCCAAGAATAGACTATAAAAGTTATAAAGATAGAAATCATACAAAGTGTGTTCTCCAATCACAATGGAATGAAATTGGAAATCAGTAACAGTAAAAAGTTGGGAAATTAACAAGTATGTACAAAATAATACACTCCTGAATTATGAATATATCAAAGAAGTCACAGGAAATTAGAAAATACTTTCAGATGAATGAAAACAAAAACTTAACAACCTAAAACTTATAAGATGCAGCTAAAGCCATACTTAGAGGGAAATTTATAGCTGTATATGCCTATATTAGAAAAGAAAAATCTTGTATCAGTAACCTAACCTTCCACCTTAAGAAATTAGAAAAAGAAGGGCAAACTTACCTAAAGGAAGCACAAGGAGAGAAATAAAAATAATTAAAGCAGACATAAATGAAATAGAGAATAGGAAAAAAATAGAAAAACTCAATGAAACCGAAAGCTGGTCCTTTGAAAAGATCAACATAGTTGAAAAACCACTAGCTAGTCTGAGAAAAAAGAGATAGAAGACTCAAATTACTAAAATCAAGACTGAGAAAGGGATATGCTTTTGCTTTTACAGAAATAAAAAGGATTAGGATTGTAAGAGGATATTATGAACAATTGTATGCAAACAAATTGGATAACCTAGATAAAATGGAAAAATCCCTAGAAAGATGCAAATTACTGAAACTTAGTCAGAGAAAACCTAAAAAGACTGAAAATAAAAAATGGGACTGGATTGTAGTCAAGAACTTGCCACAAAGAAAAGCCTAGGACCAAATGGCTTCACTGACAAATTCTACCAAATGTTTAAAGAATAATTAACAAAAATTAGAGGAAGGAGAAAATTAGAAGAGGAGAGAATACTTCTCAACTCATTTGAGACTAGTATTACCCTGATACCTAAGCTAGAGAAATAAATCACAAGAAAATAATAATTCAGACCTCTATCCTGTAGATGCAAAAATCCTCAACAAAATACTAGCAAATTGAATCTGACAAGGTATGAAAAGGATAGTACACGATGACCAGGTGGAATTTATCTCAGGAATGAAAAGTTGGTTCAACATCTAAATAGTAATCAGCATAACACACCATATTAAAAGAATATGGAACAAAACCCACATAATCATCTCAATAGATGGAGAAAAAGTCTTTGACAAATCCAACAGCTGGGATGCCTGGGTGGCCTCAGTCGGTTAAGCATCTACCTTCAGTTCAGGTCATGATCCCAGAATCCTGAGATCGAGTTCTACATCAGTCTCCTTGCTCAGCAGTGAGTCTGATTCTCCCTCTCCCTCTGCCTGCTGCTCCCTCTGCTTGTTCTCTCTCTCTCTCTCTCTCTCTCTCTCTGTCAAATAAATAAATAAATAAAATCTTTAAAAAAAAAAAAACCAAATCCATCAGCTTTTCATGATAACCTCAACAAACCTGAAGTAAAAGAGAACTTCCCAACATAATAAAAAATGTTCATGAAAAACCCACAGCTAACATTATGCTTAATAGTGAAAATCTGACTGAAAGGTTTCCCACTAAGATCAGGAACCAAAAAAGGATATCCTCTCTCAGCACTTCTATTCAACAGTGTACTGGAATTTTTAGCCAGGGAAGTTAGGCAAGAAAAAGAAATTAAAAACATCCAGATTGGAAAGAAAAAAGTAAAAGTATCTCTATCTATAGATGACATAATCTTTTATAGAGAAAATCCTAAGGAATAAAGAACATACACACACATGCACATGCACGCATGCGCAATTGTAAAAGCTAATAAAGAAGTTCAACAAGGTTGCAGAATACAAGATCAATATATGAAAATCAATTATATTGCTATACATTAGCAATGAATGGTGCAAAAATGAAATGGAGAAAATAATTCTATTTATAGCAGCACCAAAAAGAATAAAATACTTAGAACTAAAGTTAACCAAAAAAGTATAAGCCTTATATACTAAAAACTATAAAACATCACTGAAAGAAGTGAAAGGAGACCCAGATAAGTGGAAAGACATGCCATGTTCATAGATTGGAGGACTTACTATTGTTAAGAGGGCAATGCTTTCCAAACTGATCTACAGCTCTGATGCAATCCATATCATTTTCCATCCACATTTTAGGACAAGCTTGTCCTAAAATTCATATGGTATTACAAGGGTTCCAGAATAGCCTAAAAATTTTTGAAAAAAAAAAGAATAAAGTTGGAGACTCACATTTCTCAATTTCAAAACTTAATTCAAGACAGGGTGGTATTAGCATATAGATAGATACATAAATCAATAGAAGAGATTTTATTTTTAAAAATGATTTTATTTATTTATTTATTCATGAGAGACACAGAGGCAGACACACAGGCAGAGGGAGAAGCAGGCTCCTTGCAAGGAGCTTGATGTGGGACTTGATCCCAGAACCCCAGGATCACTCCCTGAGCAGGCAGACACTCAACCACTGAGCCACCCAGGTGTCCCAACAGAAGACATTTTAGAGTCCAGAAACAAATCTTTATATTTATAGTTAATTGATTTTTGACAAAGGTGCCAAAAATCATTCAATAAAGAATAGTCTTTTTAAAAAAATAGTGCTAGAACAATTGTATGTTCATATGCAAAAGAAAGTTTGGACTACTATCACATACCATATCAAAATTAACTCAAAATGGATCAAAAAACCTAAATATAAGATTTAAGACTACAAAACTCCGAGAAGAAAATGTTGGTGTAAATCTTTGTGACTTTGGGTTTAGCAGTAGTTTCTTAGATACAACACCAAAAGCACAAACGACAAAAGGGAAAAAAATACACAACTTGGACTTCATTATAATTTAAAATGTTTGTGTTCAAAAGAATACTATCAACAAAGTGAAAGATATTATTTCAACAAAAAAAGTAAGTAAGTCATCAAGCTCAGGTTTAACTAATTTCAGGAAGAGCAAACAGTAGTTGTAATTAAACTTGGAAGAAGAGTTCAATTCATCTCCCTACAGATTTGTGATTAAAATCATTCGTTCCAAATTATTCCAAAATCTTGTTCCAACTATCATAAAATGATTACACCATGTTCAACAATTGCCAGAACCTCATTAAAAATCCAGTGTATAATATAGTATATCAATCTGGTAAAATCCTCTATACCCAAAATTTGTAACACAATATAGCATAAATTAAAAAAAAAGTAGGAATACCTGGGTGGTTGAGTCAGTTGAGTGTTTATTGATTTTGGCTCAGGTCATGATCTCAGGGTTGTGAGATGGAGCCCCACATCAGGTTCATCACTCAGTGGAGAGTCTGCTTGAGATTCTCTCTCTTCCTCCTTTTCTGCCCCTCCCCCTCACTCATGCTCTCTCTTGCTTTCTCTCAAATACATAAATCTTAAAAAAAGAAAGTAAAAGGCAAACCACAAAACATATTTGTGAATAATATACTAATAAAGATCTAGCATCCAGAATATACAAAGAAGTCTCACAACTCAACAATAAAAAAGCCCAAAAGTCCATTTTTTACATGAGCATAGGATTAGAACAGACATTTCTCCAAAGACGATATATGAATGGCCAATAAGCATAAGAAAAGTTATTCAACATCATTAGTCATAGGCAAATGCAAGTCAAAATCACAATGAGATGCCACTTCACACCTAGTAGGATAACTGTAATCAAAAAGATGGATAACAAATGTTGATGAAGATGTGAAGAACTAAAAATCTTCATAGATGGCTAGGGAATGTAAAATGGGACAGCTCCTGTTCGAACTTGTCTGATAGTTTCTCAAAAGCTAAGCATAGAGTGACATATGACCCAGCAATGCCACTCCTACTTGTATGCCCAAGGGAACTGAAAATATACGTCCATGCAAAAACTTGTACACAGATGTTTGTAGCAGCATTATTCGTAATAGCCAAAGTGTAGAAACAACCCATATGTCCATGAAGTGGTAAATGGACAAACAAAATATAGTATGTCTATACAATTGAATATTGTTGGGCTATTGAAAGGAGTGAAGTTCTGACACATGCTACAATGTAGAAAATGTTATGTCAAATGAAAGGAGCTAGTCACAAAAGGCCACATATAATTCCATGTATATGAAATGTTCAGGGATTGGAGGGAGAAGGCAATAAAGAGTAGTTGGTAACAAGTACTGAATTTCTTTTGGGGGTAATAAAAATGTTCTGAAATTAGATAGTGATGGTTGCACAGTTCTGTGAATGTACTAAAAACCACTGGATTGTGCATTTTCAAAGGGTAAATATCATGGTAGGTGAATTATAGCTCAATTTAAAAATATGCTAAGGAATATGAGCAAGTAGAGTGCATCCTAGGAATGCAAGGTTGGTTTAACATTTAAGAATCAATTGATGTGGGGTGCCTGGGTGGCTCGGTCAGTTAAGCGTCTAACTCTTGATTTCAGCTCAGGTCATGATCTCAGGGTCATGAGATAGAGCCATGAGTGGGGCTCTAAGCTCAGTGGGAAATCTGTTGAAGATTTCTCTCCCTCTCCCTCTGCCCCTTCCCCCACTCATGCACACACACACTCTCTCTTTCTCTCTCTCTCAAATAAATAAATAAATAAATAAATAAATAAATAAAAAGAGAGAGAGGAGAGAGAAAAAGAATCAATTGATGTGATTCATCCCAATAATGGAATAAAATGGGGGAAACCAAGAAACTGTATCAATAGATTCAGAAAAGGCATTTGACAAAATTCAATACACATTCATGATGAAGGCTATCAGCCATCTAGAAATAGAAGGGAATTTCCTCAACCCGATAAAACAGAACCTATAAAAATAAACCCGTAGTTTACATTAGACTTAATGATAGAAGACTGAGGGCTTTTGGCTCTTATGATCAGAAGGCAGGGATGTTTACTTTCAACCCCTTTCTTCCACATTGCACTGTACAAAAGAGAAATGCAATAAAGCAAGGAGAAAAGTCAAAGGTGTCAGCAGGGAAAGAGTAAAACCATCTTCACCCAAGACAATGTAAGCATCTGAGAAAATCCTGAGGAATCCACATGAAAGCAACTAGAACTCACAAATGACTAGACCAAGGTTGCAGGTATTTTCTTCTAGGTATTTGCCCAAGAGAAAGGAAGGCATTTGGCCCCCTGAAGACTTAAACATGCATATGTGTAGCCACTTTATTTTTAATTGTCAAAACCCAAAGACAGATCAAAATGTCCACCAGTAGGTGAACAGCTAACAAGTGGCCCTTGGAGGAGGGTCTCTTGGTTCTGGCCCTGTAGCTATGGAACCTCTGCTGGAGGAGCTAGAGAGGCAGACGATGGAAACAAAAGGTAGACCACTTCTCACCTGGTCTTGGAGATGTCCCGCTGAGGAGCAGTGCACACTTGGTTGGGAGGTAGAGATGAGGGTTGTCCAGCAGGAGACAACCTGTGAAGGTCACAGACCTTCTGTGGAGCTGTGGGGCCCGGGAAGCAGAAACAGAGAAAGTATAGACTGGCACAATAAACACGGGGAGGGTGACTTTGGGAAAAAAATGTACAGAGTGGATTTTCAGAACGTTGGTACATGATGTGATTCCCTCTTCTCAATGTTTCTTTTGGATGAGACACAGTACCAGGATGCACCCTGAAATAAATATCACAGCAATGATGGCTATGAGTACTGCATGCCTACGAAGCACAAGTACTGAGTGCTGTATGTCCCAATATGTCCCAATCTGGGAGGTGGGTACTGTACCCCCATTACATAGAGCGTGGCACAGAGTTTCAAATGTGCTGCCCAAGATGGCGTTACTAATGTTACAGAACATTCAAACCTAGAGCTGAGAAGCCATTTCCCTTATTCTGACCTTCTTTCCTGGCCACGGCCCCCTCCATACCCTCTCAAGGCTGGGTGGGTCGGGGAGAGGTGCCCCAAAATGATTTGGTTCAGGCCTCACATTCCCCGTACACCTTAACTCCAAACAAGGGTATATGTCCAATCAGAGACTCTCGGCCAGGTCTGAGAGGAGGGAGATTCTTTCTCACTGTCTGACACTACCACCTCCAATGAGTCATGAATTAATAATTCTATAAATCTCATAATTACCTAGTTCTAGCACAAGTACATTGCTTTTAAAATATACCATAATATTTGTTACCTCATTTTGATATAGGTTCGTTTTTACTCTGGTGGAAAACTAGAAACAGGAGTGGTCTTTGATGACCTTTGAGAGGCCTTGCTCCCTCCTATCTGAAGGAAGCAGGAAGAGGGGAATGTACCAGAAACAACCACGCTTATGCCCACTCTGGGAGCTGCCAGTGGCTCTGCTGTCAGCATGGCCACACACACAGAGGCGTTGAGGGCATTTGTGAGGAAGCTACCAGGTCCAGATTGACTGAAAAACGTGGCTTTTGGGTGCTTGTTCTTTTTTTAAAAAAAAGATTTTATTTATTTTCTCCTGAGAGACAGAGAGAGAGAGAGAGGCAGAGAGAGAGAGGCAGAGGGAGAAGTAGGTTCCCTGTGGAGAGCCCCATGTGGGACTTGATCCTGGGACCCTGGGATCACTCCTTGTGCTGGAGGCAGGGGCTCAACCACTGAGCCACCCAGGTGCCCCTGGCTGCTTGTTCTTTTAATTCAGTGGTTCTCACCGGGGGTCATGTTGGTCCCTTCCCCAAAGGGCATCTGGCCAGGTCTGGAAACTTTTTTGATTTTCACAAGTGTGGGGAGGGGGTTACTGGCATCTAGTGGGTAGAGACCAGAGATGCACCAGAGCATCCCACAATACCCAGTTCAGCCCCCACAACCAGGAATCATCTATGTAAAATGTCAAAGTGCCACGGTTGAGAAACTCTGCTTCAAACCCTTGGAGGCCCACTGGGAGCAGGGCTGTCATGCCCTTCTAAGAAGCTTCTACAAGTTCTCATTTGGGCTGGAAGCCAGAGAGGTTTGGACTATAGGCCATGCCCCTTGGGGAATTCCCCTGTCTTCACCTGGCCACCCCCTCTGGGCCCTCTGCTGGAGAGCTCTGCCCTCAGGTAAATGTTTTCCCTACATGTTTGGGAAACTTCAAGAAAAATCCCCTTTAGCCCTCTTGTAAGCGGTGAAGACGTACTGTACGGTGAAAAAAAAAATTAAGACAGCTAGGGGATTTTTATTATTTAAGTCAAATAAATAAAAGTGGCAGTTGACCCTTCAGATTTCACAGGTGACACATCTATCAATCGGCCCTCAAAATGGCACTCAGAGGGAACTGGGGGTGGGAAGAGTGGGTTTCGTAGTCATGAGTTCCTGTTCTACCCTGGGCTGCCGTAACCTGGGAATTGTGACCGCGGGGGAGCAGCCTGGGGGGGGGGGGTGGGCAGCAGCTGGCGGGAAAGGCCGCTCACTCCTCCCCCAGCTGCCAGCCCGCCACCTCAGTGTGGGGCCCCTGGGGAAAGTCTAGTCTTTTCTAACTCGAGAGTGGGCTCTTAGGGAACACAAGGCAAAACACCCTTGAAAGCGAACTGCCTCTCAGTGGAAAAAGCACAGGGACCCAAGGTTCAGAGGGTGGCCTCGTGGCTGACTACACTGAGCACCTACCAGGACAGGGGAGGGCTGCCGACACTTCCTGACCCTCAGTGCCCCTCAGGCCCTGGGTGTTGGGCAGCATGCTTTGGTGGACTTGACCCTAGGGTGAACTTAAATGGGCCTCGTACTGGCTCAAAGCAGGTGATAAGAACAGACTAGAAACCAGTTAACTTGAGGTCGCTGGAATCTGGTTGGTGTCTGTGTGCCCCCGGGCAGCTGAGAGAGTGACCAAAGAGACCAGAGAGCCAGGCGGGGTGGCATCTCTTCCTTCTGGGCCTGGAAGCCTACCTGGACCTGGAGGCTACAAATGGGCCATCCTGGAGAAATGGGCTTCAAGATTTCCCCTAGTCAGGGATGCCTGGGTGGCTCAGTGGTTGAGTGCCTTCAGCTCAGGGCATGATCCTGGGGTCCAGGGATCAAGTCCCAACTATGCCTCTGCCTCTCTCTCTCTCTCTCTGTCTTTCATGAATAATTAAATCTTTACAACAACAACAAAAAATATTTCCCTTACTGAGAAGGCTGCATACTAGAACCACCTCAGGGAGCTTTAGAAAAATACCCCGGCTCAGACCAATTAGATGGGATTATCTGACCGTGTGTCCCAAGGGAGTATTTCCTTCCTTCTTTTTGGCCTTGGGAGATTTTTGCACCTCCTTCCAGGGAGGGAAGCCTGACTTCTGAAATGACTCTCTTGAAGGAAAAGCACCTGTTCTATAGGCAGCCTCCCACCTTACAGGGGGAGGCACACCACAAACACGGGAGGTTTCTGCTCTGTTTCAGCTCATTGCCTTCACGACTTGGTCACAGCATCTTTGCTCTTGTTAAACATAGGTCAGTTAGATCCCAAAGGCTTGGAAACGAGCTGAGTCAGGAGGGATTAGACTGAAGTTGAGTTGAGTTGACCCTTGAATAACTTTGGGGTTAGGGGTGCTGACCCCCCTGCCCGATTGAAAATCCACATATAATTTCTTGCTCCCCTAAAACTTCACTACTAACAGCCTGCTGTTGACCAGCACCCTTACCCATAAACAGTCTGTTCACACCTATTTTGTACATTACAGATATTATACACTGCATTCTTACAAAAAAATAAGCCAGGGGATCCCTGGGTGGCTCAGTAGTTTGGCACCTGCCTTCAGCCCAAGGTGTGATCCTGGAGTCCCGGGATCGAGTCCCACATTGGGCTTCCTCCATGGAGCCTGCTTCTCCCTCTGCCTGTGTCTCTCATGAATAAATAAATAAAATCTTAAAAAAGAAAAAAGAAAAAAGAAACCGGAGAAATGTTGTGTGAAAGGTCATAAGGAAGAGAAAATACATTTATAGCACTATACTGTATCCCCTCCCCCAAATCTGCATATAGGGGGACCCATGCAGTTCAAACCCATGCTGTTCAAGGGCCAACTGCACATATCTGTCCTGGCCCTAGGAACAGCTAAGGAATAGGAGAATTGAACTGGTGGGAAGATAGCAAGTATGTGCATTCAACACCATCTATTTTCAATTACCTTGAGGAGCGCATTTACCTCCAACACATCCTGCTCACCTGAAACAAGGCTGGTCCGATAGGTACCAGTGTTATGGCACCAGTTACTAAAATGCTGAAATACAGACTGGCAAACAGATGCTGTCTTGAATTCTTAGAGTCCCTCCTCCCCTCTCCTTCTCCTTTCTCTTCCTTCAGGACCACCCCCTTTCTCGCCTCCCATGATCCAGCTCCTCAAAGTTTATTTGCTCAATACAGCGGTGGCCCAGATCTGTTCTGACTGCTGGATGCCCACGTGGTACAGGATGTCACATGTGTCATCCTTGATTTTATTTTTATTTTTATTTTTATTTTTTTATTTTTTTTCATCCTTGATTTTAAACCATCTCAATCTACTCACAAGAGCAGCTTGCTCCAAGGCTCTCTGCTTGTCATATTCAGTGAGGGCAATACAAGTTTGTTCTTTTAACAAAGACTCCTATTATGGTACTGTCCTGAGAACTTCACAAATGTGGATTTATTTCATCCTTGTAACGACCCTATGAGATCGGTAATGTTATATTCTCCCGTGTTACAGATGTGGAAGTCAAGGTACAGACGGGTTGAGTAACTTAGCCTCAAGGTCACCAGCTGATAAGGGGAGAGTTGGGCTCGTAGGTCAATCGGGCCACAGAGTCCGCTACTCTCAACCTGAGAAAAGACAGTCATGAGCTAGTGTGGTGGGGCTTTTTTCCTTTGCCAAACTTAGATTCACAGAGTAAACTAGAATTTCCTCCTCTCTTGCATTCCCTGCCACCAAGTGAGCACCTGGGGAGAGGGAAAGGGACCCTCCTAAGGTCACAGAGTGATTGGGTACAGAGCTAGGAGCAAAATGCTGCCCCTTGATTCCTTCCTGGTCTCACAGCAGATTGCTTGCATCCAGCTAAATATCCCCTCAGAAATCAGTTTGGAGAGCAGCCCACATGGCTCAGCGGTTTAGTGCCGCCTTCAGCCCAGGGCATGATCCTGAAGACTTGGGATCGAGTCCCACGTCGGGCTCCCTGCATGGAGCCTGCTTCTCCCTGTGCCGTTTCTCTGCCCCCCTCTCTCTCTCATGAATAAATAAAATCTTAAAAAAAAATAAAAGAGGGATCCCTGGGTGGCGCAGCGGTTTGGCGCCTGCCTTTGGCCCAGGGCGCAATCCTGGAGACCCGGAATCGATTCCCACGTCGGACTCCCGGTGCATGGAGCCTGCTTCTCCCTCTGCCTGTGTCTCTGCCTCTCTCTCTCTCTGTGTGACTATCATAAATTAAAAAAAAAAAAGATTTAAAAAAAAATAAAAGAAATCAGTATGGAAAAGTGTTGTGTCCACAAGTTCTTGAATATTCCCCCCTTTGAGAGATGGAGCCTCCTTTGCCTCCCCTCAAGTGTGGCCTGAACTTAGAGTCTCACTTCTACCAAATATAATAAAGCAGAAGTGTTGGGGGATTAGGTCATAAAAGATATTGCCACATCCTCCTCCTCCTTCTCTCTCTCTCAGATTGTTTGTTCTGGGGAAAGTTAGCTGCCATGTATGACCTTGAAAAATTTACTTAACTTCTCTGTACCTCAGGATTTCACAGCCATAATATTTCCTCCTAGGACTATTTTGAGAATGGAATGAATCAATGTATTGTCTGGCATATAGTAAATGATCTATAGCAAGGATGCTGGGCACAGTTGTACAAACTGTTGACTGTTCAAGAGCCTCAACCTTAGAAGTCAAATAGGGGCTCATCAGTCCCTGCCGTTTGGCCTCAGATTGCCTACCAAGAGGTGGCACTGTTTTCTAAATTGTACAGGGCCAAACATGAGCCAACAACTAGCCTGCTATGTGTTCTTGTCAGCATAAGGGATTTAAGTGTCTAGTAAATGCTACCATAGCATTAAGGCTTTGGGCTGAGGTTTAGTGAGTTGCTGCTGGCTGTAGTACAACTGTTACTTGGTGGCTTTGTGGAGTTCTCTGGAAAAACCTCAGGAGGATGTCAATATCCCAGGCCTTGCCATGACCTTTCAGGTACAGATACAGATAAAAACTAAAAATTAAATGTAAAAATATTGACAATGTAAAAAACTTGAAACCATGCATGTCAACACTATGTGTTGCTTTGCGTATATGTATAGATATGGTTCAAGTATAGAGACATGTGTGGCACTATTAAGACCATGTTCTGGAAAATAGTTATGTGGGTGGGGAGGAAATGAGGTTAGGTAGGGATATACAGGGGCCTTCAGCTCTATTCATAGTTTATTTCTTATGCTTAATGGTAGATATGCAAGTGTTTTTTCTTTAATCTTAAGTATGTAAAAATCATTCATAATCAGTACTCTTGAAAGAAACCATCTTTCCATGTAAGAGATAATTTTTTACTTTTCTCTTCTTTAGTCTCTGCTAAGTATTAAATCAGTATATTGATTTGGAACCACAGAATCAAGCAATCATTCAGCCAATAAGTATTTACTACTGAATGATAGAATCCTCAAAGAGCAAAGAACTTCATCTGAACATTATAACACTGATAATAACCTATTTGGTTATTTGACTATTTCCCCTTCTTCCTATGAGGACAGAGGCTCTGTCTTAATTCTGTGTATGATTTTGGCCACATGATAGGTATTAATAAATGTTAAATTAAATTGAAGAAAACATAAATATGATAGTTTTTATCCTTATAGAGCTTTCTATACACTAAGGGTGAGAAAAGATAGAGGATAATGCAAGTCATGATAAGTGCCCTAAGTATGAGCCAAGTTCTGTGGGAATTTATTCATACATGTATTCACTTGACAACTATTTATTAGGCACCTACTAGGCGCTGGGCATGCAATTATTAACAAGAGAGACACAGTTACTGGTTTTTACATGATAAAAAATCAATTTCACTTCACTGGCCTATGCCACCAACATCTTTTATTTGGATTATTACAATAATAATAAAACCCAATTCCGTAATCCTGACTAGTCTCTCTACTTCCACTTTGTTCATCTACAGTAAAAGCTCAACTGCTCAACTGCATCCAGAAAATCTTGTTAAAACCCAAGTTAGAGCTCATCACTCCTCTGCTCTAAAACCTTTGGGAGATTGCAGGAATGGCCACAAGTCTTTAAATCTCATTCTCTCTTTTTTTTAAAAAAGATTTTATTTATTTATTCAGGAGAGACGCAGAGAGAGAGGCAGAGACACAGGCAGCGGGAGAAGCAGGCTCCATGCAGGGAGCCCGACGCGGGACTCGATCCCGGGGCTCCAGGATCATGCCCTGGGCCGAAGGCAGGTGCTAAACCGCTGAGCCACCTGGGCTGTCCAAGTCTTTAAATCTCTTATTGAGAGGTGAAGTCTATTTCTCAACCCCCTGAGTCTGGGCTGGCCTTGGGACATTCTTTGTCTGGCAGAGTGTGGCAGAAGGAACAATTCCAAGCCCAGGCCTCAGAAGGTTTGAACACCTCTGTGCTTACCTTTGGAATCCTGCACCTGCTAGATAAACAAGCCTGTTGGAGGGATGAGAGATCACATGGAGCAGAGCTGACCCAGCTAAGACTATCTAATTATCAGCCAACCTTCCAGCTGTCTGAGGACACAGACAGAGCCCAGCCTTGCTCAGTCTTTACCAGAAGAACCTTCCAGATGACCCACAAGCTAAATAAATAGTTGTTTTATGCCATTGAATTTCTTTTGTGGTTTGCTAGGCAACAAAAGCAAACGGATTCACCATCTTGTTCAGGGAAAAGCAAGCACTAACTGTATCTCCTGTACTCAAATCATTGCCTGGTACATGGTAGGTGATCAATAAACATATGTTGAATTAAATTCATAAAAGGATTCTAGAAAGTGAAACAGGAAAAAAAAACCTAACTAGTAAAATGATCACAAAATTTGCTAAGTGCTATGAAGGACACAAATAATGGCTGGGGTAGAGAACCACAGAGTGGAAGTGGGAAGGGGTATTTCTGAGGCTCTCCATGTCTTTCAGAATGAAAGCCAAAATCTTTATCATGGCTTCCAAGGCCCTCCATGACCTGGCCCTGACCCTGCCGACTTCATCTTCTGCCCCTCACTGTCTCACTGCTAACACACCAAACACTTACACCTCAGGTCCTTGCTGGAATGTTCCCTTCCCAGCATCCTTCCTTTGAGTCACTATTCAGATGCCCTCCTTTCAGTAAGATCTTCCTGACCACCCTGTAGAAATAGCAACGCACTGACCCCCAGAATTCCCTGCCCCGGCCCCCTCTGCTTTATTTTTCTCCACGGCACTTGTCACCAGCTGATGAATTATATATTAACTTCTTTGTTTACTGTCTTTTTTTTTAATTTCAATACTTCATTCTCAATAATGAATAGAACAATCAGAGGATAAGAAAAAAATGTGGGCTTAATTAACAGAACAAACCAACTAGATCAAATATATACAGAATATTCTATCCTAGAACAACAGTACACACATTCTTCTCAAATGTACAGGGGATATTTTTACAGGATATGTTAGGCCACGATTAAGAATTAATATTTTTAGAAAGATATATATTATACAAAATATCTTCTGCCAAAATGGGATGAGGTTAGAGACCAAACCCATTAAAAGGAAATAAAGGTAGAAAGTTCACAGATCTGTAGGAATTAAACAACAAACTCTTAATCAATGGATCAAAGGAGAAATTAGAAGGAATATTACAAAGAAGAAATGACAAGGGATATTTAAAAATACTTAGAGATGAACAAAAACTACAATACAAGAAAACTTATGGGATATATACAACGGAATATCACTTTGTTTATTGTCTGCCTCTTCCGCTCGGATATAACTTCCAGGAAGAAAGGAATTTTGTTTTGCTCAATATATCCTATGGGACAATATTGCCTTCAGACAGAAATTCCCACCAGTGGATACAAAATCCTTTAGGGGCCATGCTTCCTAGCTTTCCTAAGACTAAGCAAGGCAAGCATTTGGCTTTGAGCCATACTGGGTATAAAGCAAGGGCTTTTTTTTAAAAAAAGCCAAAATGCCCCCCTGAGTGTTGGATTGCTTACTGAGAACTCCACAAATGTGCTCATGGCAAGGCTAATAGCACCAGTAACACCTGTCTTCACAGCATATTTTACCGCCTACTAGGGGCGTTCTAATCTGCGCTTACCCATTTGCTTCTGGAAACAGCCCAAGAAGTGGGCAGGGAGGATTTTATTGCTCTCCACTTACAGGTGGAGGTAGAGGGGCGTAGAGCTCAGGTGAGCTACCCAAGGCCACCGGCGTTCTGGTAAAGTCAGATGCAAGTCCCCAGTACAGTGCTCATTTCACTGTTTCTTACGGTTCCTCCATTCTGGGCTTTGACCCGGTGACGCATTTGAATCATGAAGATTCGAAGCCCATCCTGAGCTCCTGAAAGACCCTGGACGAGAGAAGCAGCCCTTCCCTAAAGACAGCACGCTGCTGAGGGGCCGAGGTGACGGGCAGATGTTGGGAACATGCACCGCAGAGCCTGTCGCCGGCCTTCAGGTCTCTCCGGGCCTCTTCTGCCGGGTAGTCGGGCAAGGACCAGGCCCACCACGGGGCAGGTTGGGCGGCTGCTTTGGGGTAAAAAAAACCAAAACACACACACACACACACACACACACACACACACACGCACACGCACAAAAAAACCAGAAAGAAATCCCAATCTCATTGCTTTATTTTGGTTTAAAAATCAAGTCGGCTGATAATGGAAACTCTTTCCCTCTGCCTCCTGCCCGTGTTGACAGGAGACGGCCTTGCTAATTCGGGCTGGGGTTTTTCCCTGCCCGGGCTGTTTTTCTCTTTTATCTTCATCAATTGAAGAGAGCTGTGCTGCCTTTCAAACAGTCGGAAGGTATCTGGGGTTTTGTGTATTTTTTTTTCTTCCTTTCATATAGTTCTGCGGGTCTTTTCCCAGATATGTATTTTCTCTCAAATTAACTTCTAACTTGTTTAAGTTTCCGCCCATGTGACTTCCAGTGTGAGTTACCAGAAACCACAAGAGAGAGAGAGCGCGCACGAGCCCCAAAGCGAGCGACATGTCCCTGTGGGGAGCAGTGCCTCTGCACCCCAGAGTGAGGAGGACGCAGGGGCCAGAGGCGGCGCGGGCACAGGAGCCACCTGCGCAGGGGGCTGGGCCGCTGGCCTGGGAGCCGGCAGCCAGGGACGCCCGCTGGTGACCCAGAGCCCAGAGGCGCCTGGGGCGGTGCGGGGAGCCCGGAAGACTGCAGCCATGCCTCACAGCTCCGACAGCAGCGACTCCAGCTTCAGCCGCTCTCCTCCCCCTGGCAAACAGGTAGAGCCCCTTCCCCTGCAGCCCACCTTCTCCCTCTCTGGGGAGGGACGGGGGGCGTCGGAGGGCCAGGCTCCCTCGGCCTGTCCAGGGGCCCAACGAGCGAGGAAGTGGCTGGTGGCAGGAGCAGCCTGTCACGCTGGCGACCTGGTCCTTGCAATGAAGCGGCCGGGGACCCTGGCCCTGCACCTGTTCTACCCAGGACCCTTTACCTCTCTGCTCCCGCTGCCTGCCTCCCCTGGGTCCCCACCCCACCGAGCTTTCTAGGAAGCCAGGAGGAGAATGTGCACCAAAGAGCCCTGGTCTCTCAAAGGGGGAGGTCCACCTTGCTCCGAGGCAGTAGGAACGGGAGAGGCACAGCATCACAGGGCTGGGCCCCGCCTGTGCTTTGGGGGGAGGCGGCCAGCAGGGCAAGAGAGGGAAGCGTCAGGGAAAAGGAAAGGAGAAAAAAAAAAAAAAAGAAGCAAGTTAGAGGAGGAAGCCAGTCAAGCCTAGAAGAATCTCTCTTATCTACTGGGGCACTGCCCCTGCTGCTAGCACAGCCAGCAGAGACGGATGCCGGAGCTGCCACCAAGCCTCTTCCGCCCGTGGCTTCTGGACCGGAGGAAAGAATCAGGAGAGGGCATTGGAGCTTCCTGGAGACACTCACTAGAAGCTCGGCTCGGCTCGGGGGGAAACCACAGTGATGGAGGTAGAGAGTCTGGGAGTGTTTGGAATCTAGATTGTGACTTCCAAGTCCAAAGTTTTCAGCTTGAGGCTTGCTGAGAAATGGGGCACCCTGCCTTCCCCCAAAGCTTCTGGAGCTTTGTCTTCTCCGCATTTCTTGGCATTCCTCTCCAGGGAAAGGCTTCTTCATTCTCACCCAATACCTCAAAGGATTAAAACTTCTTCTCCAACTTTGTGGTTTAAAAGCCACATTCTTTCCTTAGCACAGTTATCCAAGAGGGCTTCCAAGATGCTGCAGCTGAAATAAGAGTATATAAACGTCTAATACAGCATCTGTCATAAATGTTGCACAGAGGAGCAGCAGGTTGGAAGGAGTTATAGCGGAGACCTCTAGAGGGCAACCAGTCCAGGCCTCTGCTCCAGATGGTATCACGATGGGTCAGGCTGCCTGGAAGTCTGTACTCTTCTTAGGAAGGAAATTACTCATGGCTTCCATGGTAACCTGGTTCCCCATGCCGCTTAGAGCAAAGCACTTCCTTCCCATCTAACACCATGCCCTCCTGCTGCAATGGCCTGGAAGTGCTGGGCATGCTGCTGAGACTTATGCTTGGTGAGCACAGAGTCTTGCCCGAGAAACAGTGTCCCTGTCTCCTGTGTGGGTGTGAGAGGGAACAGGGCAGGAGCTGCAGAAGGGTCTTACTCAAACTCCTATACTTATCCTGCAGTATCTAGGGGAATGCTGGAGCTAACCTCTCTGCCCAAGCAGAGGACATGTCCGTCTGTGGGATATACTTAGAGGACACCCGGAGGTCCTCCTGTGCTAAGCACCCATTCAGTACCTGCCACAGCCAGGTAATCTCCACCATTAAAGCTGTTCTTGGCTACTGGTTTCTATTAGGCATTGTACTCAGGACTATAGGGAAGGTCAACATCACTGAGCATAATGAAGGGAATGTAAGGAGAAAAGGATGCGGGAGAAAAGATCTGGGATGGGGACCTCAGCCCAGGTATGTGGTGGAAGACATGTGGGTACAAACCAGTGAGGGGCGGGGAGTGGCTTGGAAAGGCATCAGACTTAGCATCAGAAGACACAAGGCCCCGGATTACCTAGGCTCCTCCGCAAGCCCTTTGAGCCTCACTCAGTCTCCTCATGTATAAGATAGAAACAATAATAACAACTTCACAGAATTGAGGAATTAAACCAGAGCAACTCTGAAAAAGCACTTGCGCAGAAGTTGGCATATTGTAGGTCCTCAGCAAAGTTTTGGGGGGAAAAAAAAGGCAAGAAAATGCTAGTCCAAAAAAAAAAAAAAAGAGAGAGTAAGGGTGGAGCAGCCCTGAAGAGGAGAGGTGATGAACACACTTCATCGCCTTGACCATTTTTTTCCAAATACAGCCCTATCGAGGCCCCAGGGTCTTTTTCCTCTTCCTGTAGCTTTTGGCCAAAACAGCTATAGGGACCTAAGGGAGCGTAACAGAGTGTGGGGAAGAGTTCTCTTGCAGGCTCCGCATTTTGGTAAGCAGGGGGTGAAGGGGCAAATGAAAAGATGAAGAAACGGAAGGATGCACAGACGGATACCAAACAGCATGAGAACCTGCTTTAATCCAAAAGAGAGAACACACTCACCTAATTCCCATCATTTCTGCTTCCCAGGACTCCTCCGATGATGTGAGAAAAGTTCAGAGAAGGGAGAAAAATCGCATTGCTGCCCAGAAGAGCCGACAGAGGCAGACGCAGAAAGCTGACACCCTGCACTTGGTGAGTGTTCAGACATTTTTTCAACCTCTTGAGCTATAGGCTCCCTACCACCCAGGGATGCTTGGACCATAGCTTTGAGGCTGCCTGCATACGAATGTGTGTGTTGAGGGGGGGGGGCTATTAAGTGGGGGGAAGAAGGCTACAGGGTGCAGTGCAGAGGAGAGATTCTCCTTTGGGTGTATTGAGAAGATTTAGTAGCAAAGAAAGAGCTGGGGGACTGAAAAAGAGCCTTTCTTCCTGATCCCCAAGAGGGCACAAGGTGTAAATGAGTGATCATGCAAAGCCCAGAAGAAGGTTGGGTGGAAGCAGAACCACTTGCTCAGAGATGGAGTAGCCAGAGAGAACTCTATCCCTCTTGAACCTAGAGAGCAGGAGGCAGGACTGTCTTTGGAGGAACTTAGAAGGTGGTAGGCACTTTGGGGGAGCCCATGATCCCAGTGTTAGGAACGCATGTGGTCCCATCCCCTAGGAGGCCGGTTGGCAGCCACCCTGGTCCCTGTATTTGGGATGAGGAGGTCCATAGGGTGCTGTCCCTTACTCCTCTCTCCTGAACATCATTAAGGTTTTATTTCGAAATCTCTTTCATCATATCCCAAGGGATCTATGAAAGATGCAGCTTCAAGGGCACGCATCTGGATGGTCCCTATTTTGGTTGAGTTGCCTCCAGTCTCAAACTTTTTAGAGGAGGCCTTGACTGCTGGCTTGAGCAGGAGTCTTGGGTAATGCTGAACTGTCAGTCCACTGGAGGACCAAGGCCCTGGTCAGCATTTCTGAATTCTGGCCACGTGCTTCACTGAGCATGCATCATCCTGGTCTCCCATACCTTACCACCTTAGCTCTCTTCATTCTGCCTCTTCCTTTGGTCCTTGATCAATTGACTCTTAATTCTCTGACTCCTTCCTCTTATACCCTCTCTCCTCCCCCTAGCCACTCTCCCCTTCCTGTCCATCCTCCTGAACCATTCTCAAACCTCTAGCATCCTAGTAATTCACCTTAATGGTCAAAAGGGCAATTGGTACCCAAAATTAGTATGTTTGTGTTTATTTGAAAGATTACCATGGCAGCCAGCCCGTTAGAATAGTTGTCTTAATTTTTTAAAAATTTATTTGAGAGAGAGAGAGAGAGAGAGAGCGTTCACTTATGTGTGTGTGGGGGGGGCTGGGGGAGAGGGAGAAGCATACCATCTCCCTCTCCCCTCTCCTGCTGAGCAGGAAACCTGATTCGGGCCTTGATCCCAGGACCTGAGATCATGACCTGAGCTGAGCCAAAGGTAGATGCTTGACCGACTGAGCCACCCAGGAGCCCCTAGAATAGTCATTTCAATTTCATCAAAAAAGAGTAAGATTTTGGGGGCGGGAATGTAGGGAGCCTGCTCAGTGGGGAGACTGCTTCCCCTCTCCTTCTGCCCTCCCCAACCCTCACGAGTGCTCTTTCTCTCTCAAATAAATAAATAAATAAAATCTTTAAAAAAAAGAGTAAGATGTAATTTTAGGGGGGGGATGCTTCTTTTAGTTTTGTAAGGAAGCAGAGAAAGATCTGCGCCAACATCTCTGACTAGATGCTTGTGTTTTATTAGAAATATATTCAGCATACCTTCCATTGCATTCCAACCTCATTGTACATTCATAAATATTTGTCAGGTTGAAAAAAAGGAATGAATGAACAACAAATTCTTTCTTCTCTTTGATAATTATGATCAGCTGCCTAAATGTTGTCAATGACCCTGCTACTTATATGTCCCCTGTGATTTCATTTTGGCTTAGAGTCTTAACACACTCCAGTTTACTATTTGAAGCTTTAAAATCTATGATCACTCACTTGTCTCTATAGAGTCTCATTCTAATTAAATATTCTTTAGAGCAAGCAAACAAAAATTGGAAAGGATAAAACCTTTTTTGTCTAAGTAGACAATGTCTTGAGACTGTAAAACTACTATAAGCTTTATAAGTTTGTAATATTTTAAAAAAAGTAAAAATTAAGCATAGCTCAGCGGCTCTGCAGTCAGAAGGACAGGGTTTGGTCCTAGCTCCTCCATTTTCATCTGTGTGACAGATCTTAGAGACATTGGCAACCTCCCTTAGACTCAGTTTCCCTATCTATAGGATGAGAAATGATAGTAACTACCTCATAGAGATATTGCATATAAAAAGCTCCAACACAGTGCCTACCATATAACACTCAAAAAATCAAATATAATAGGAATAATTTTAATAATAGTTGTTATTATAGAAACAAGATAATCACAACTGGGGCACTTGGGTGGCTCAGTTGGTTAAGTGTCGGACTCTTGATTTCAGCTCAGGTCATGATCTCGGGGTTGTGAGATCAAGCCCCTCAAAGGGCTCTGAGCTCAGTGGGGTGTCTGCTTCTCTCCTTCTCCCTCTCCCTCTGTCCTTCCCTCTGCTGTGTCTGTGCATACGCGCTCTCTCTTTCAAAATAAACAAAACTTAAAAAAAATCACAGCTAAAATCTATCAATAATATCTATATAATTGATATAATTGATCATATATATATATATATATCATAGAATCTCAGGGCCGAGAGATTTCTTAACAGCTGGAAAGTTCAGACACACTTTTGATGCTTGAGATTCGTCTATACACTCTCCCCCACATACCCCTGCCTCTCCACTGAAATGGTCCCCAACGGATGCCTGCTCACTACTAACGACAGAGAGCTCCTTTCCTCCTGACATGAGCAGAGGAGTCATCCCTATCTCGAGCTGCACCACTGTTTCCCTGTAAATTCAACCCACTAGTGTTCGTTCAAGCCCAGGGGGACATATCAAAGTGGGGGACATATATGTTTCTTTGCTGTGGTGAGGTTTTCAATGGACTCAGGTTTCTCTTTTTCTCTGTAAAACAAGAGCTAGAGCCAGAAGAGTTGGCCCATATTGATTATACTAGCCATGACTAGATTGACATTATCTCTATAGCTTGGAGTACATGGAGCCCCCAGTGAGGCAGTCACTATCCTCACACCCACACCTCCAGCCTCAGCCTCTAGAATATTCCCATCTTCCTCACCTCTGCACAAACTCCTCCCCATTCTTTTCTTTTGAGCACCACAGCATTTATCTTCACTTTTTGCCTGGTGAATAGGTCACATTGGTTTATCAGCTAGCCTGAGGGTTGCAGCCAGTTCAACTTGTTTCTTGACTTTGGGTAAAAGCTTTTGGCAGCAACATATAAATCTGCCACCATCAAACAGAGTGTTTGGCTGTGGTCTGAAATGTTCATTTCCTCTCAGACATAATCACCCATCTTTTCCATCCATTATCCTCATAATTATGTTCGTGATTCAGGTAGAAAATCTTCCGGTTTACCACTAGCATTCTGAGGGTTGAGAGGTTGGTTTACCCTTGATTCCATACTTGGCTCCACATGATGAGGTCCTGGAACTATTCTCTGGCCCTTGGACATAGCCATAGGACCCATCTACCAATATTCTAAAGACCAGCTACTGAGAGTACTATATTAAATAAGGACCATGTTTGTATTACTGTGCTAGCTTCATAGGCTGGGGTAATGTTTTCTTGGTTTCAGCTTTGTCATTATTATCTCTCTCAAAATACCAAAAGCATAACTTCATTTCTCCAGTGAGAGTGGGGGATACCTACTATTTAACATTTGCAGTATCTATCCTATAAACGGTTTATAATAAAACACGTACACTGATTGCTTTTAAAATGCAGAGTAGGGTAGGAACCTCCTTCCACAATTGTTTAATCTTATGCCAGTTTTGTAACATCCTTGGCATTGACTGTTGCTCGCACAAATTGGATCAAGTGTTTCTTTTCATAATCACGATATCAACAGAGTCCACATTTTGCTTTAATTCTCCTTTGTTGGAGTTTCACACAAGCCCCTACTATGCTTATTTCCTTTCCTCCTGCAGACAACCATAAAATCTGTGAGGCATAGTAAATGCATTGATTAAAAAGGAGAAAGGCACAGTTTTTTTAATTAAAATTTTATATTTTTAAGTTTTTATTTAAATTCCGGTTCATTAACGTCTAGACCAGTTCATCATCTCCAAAAGACATCAGGAGCTAATAAGTGGATCCAAGATAACCAGCTGAAAAACTATTAAAAATAATAAGGGAATCCTGTCAGCTTTCAAAGCTAACAGAGAAAATAATAACATTCCTATATATATAAACCATAACCAATTAGAAAATTTAATGGGAAGAAAGATTCTATTTATAATACCAACACTGGCAAATGGAAAGAAGTAATATAATTAACAAAAATATGTAGGGCTTAATTTTTAAAAACTTTAAAATTATTCTAAATGACTTCAAAAACACTCAAATAAGTGGAAAGATATACCTATATAAAAATAGCAATTTTCCAAAAATCTATAAATTTAACTTAATGTGATCCCAAAAAAAACCAATATGACTTTCTAGCAGTTAGAGGAGACTTAGATTAGCTATTCTAAGTTCTTAGTGAAAAGCAACTGGGGTGCCTGGGTGGCTCAGTCAGTTAAATGTCTGCCTTGGCTCAGGTCATGATTTGAGGGTCCTGGGACCAAACTCTGCATTGGGCTCCCTGCTCAGCAGGGAGTCTGCTTCTCCTCCCTTTGCCACTCCTCCTACTTGTGCCTTCTCTCTCCCTCTGTCTCTGTCAAATAAATAAATCTTTAAAAAACACTCACCACCGTATGACAATTTCCAGGAAAATTTTAGAGGAGGGTAATTAAAGATTAGCTGAACGAGATATTAAAGTGAATCATAAATATAGAAGTCAAAACAATGTGGAAAAGACAGAGAATTGGGCAGAACAGAATACAGAAAGAGACCCCAAAGCAAACTGAAATTTAAGACCCAAGTACATATGTCAATTCCTAAGAACAAGACACAACAAATGCAAAATGATGATAATGGCATTTTAAACCAATGAAGAAAACCTGAATTATTCAATACATAGAATTGGGACAACTGGCTAGCCATTTGGGGAGGAAGAAACTAGAGTATTCATTTCTCATACAACATGTATATGGATTAAATGTTAAAAAAAGAACCATAAAGAAATTTTGGGGGAAAAAAGAGCATTGAAAGATTATTTTGTAATGAAGACTTTCTGAGACAAAGTATAAAACCCTGAAACCATAAAGGAAAAAAACTGATATATATTACCTTTATACATAAAAAGTGAAAATTTCTATATAGCTCAAAATACTATATGCAAAATCAAAGCAAATGACAGATTGGGGAAAATATCTGTAACACATATGACCAAAATAGGGCATATTTACTTCATATATGAGACCTCTTATGAATAAAAAAATGAATAACCCAAAAGAAAAATAAGCAATGATTATGAATGGGCAATTTACAGAAAGAGAGACATAAATAGCAAAAAAATATGGAAAAGATTGTAGGCCTCACTTAGGGAAATGACAATTAAAGGAACAGTGAGATTCCCTGCCAGACTAGCAAAGACAAAAAATGTTGCTAATACATAATGTTGCCAAGACAATGGAGAAGCAGGGACCCCCACACACTTACTAGAAGGAGTGTGTTGGTACAACTCCATTAGAGGGCAATTTAACCATGTCTATCAAAATTATAAGTGCACATGCCCTGTAATTTGGCAAGTTTACATCTAGAAGTCTATTTACAAATGTACCCACTGATTATATAACTATATACATGTGAAGATAATCATTGCTGCATTGTTTTTTATAGTAAAGACTGGAAACAAGCTAAATATCCACGGATGAGGAACTAATTAAATAAACTATACTTTGTTCATTCAGTGGAATAGTATGGAGTTGTTATAAATTACATCTGAATTTTGTTAATCTGAAAAGATTATCAAGCTTCTATACTCTGAAGTGGAAAAGATGTGAATATGGTACAGTTTGCTCTCAAGTATGTTTTAAACGAAAAGCATATATGTGCATATGTGTATGAACTTAGAATTTTTCAAATAGGTTTTCCCCCAAGGTTAATATTTATTTCTGAAAAGTAGGATGAAAGGTCTAAAGCAGAAGAGAGATGCTTTGCATTCTTTCCTTTCTTATATAGTTTGGATGTTTTTATCATGTGCTTTTATTTTTATAATGCAGATATTTACCTTCTCAACACCAGTCACTACAACATATGCATTAGGATGATTTCTAATTTTGATTTCAAACATTGAATAGTCTTCCTCTGTGACATTTGATCTCTTGAACATCCTGCTTAAATATCTCAGTCCTTTGGGAGAATCAAATGTCAGTTGGGATTTGTAAAGAGTTTCCCTAAAGTCTATAGTACTAGATAAGCTACTATAAGGGATGGCAAATCAGCATCACTTGTATGGTGCAAGTTGATGGCAGTGGCTCAGAGGATTTCAAGTCAATGTCCTAGGTCAGTGGGAAAGAGAGTTAAGATCAGTTGAGAAGCTTTGTTCATGAAAAGGCTAAAAGTAGAAGAGGTGGTGGGCAGATAGTACTATAACCCCAGAGCTATGCCTTTGACAAGTCAGATCTGGCCTCAAGGGTGGAACTGGAAGCAAGGTGGAGTAACAAGGCCAAATCTGAAAGCTGGAACTTGGGTCCTCCCTTACCTAGGAGTGGGAAAGGTGCTTTCCTGGAGCTGACTCCTGAGGGAGTCTCATACTAGTCTAAAAAAAGAGAAAGCTTTACAGGTTCCAGGATATATTTTAATGCCATATATAACAAACATCATGAGTATAAATTATGCATGAAATGAAGCCTTAAGCTGTTACTGTGAGAAGGTATTTACAATCAGAGGGAAAATGAGTCAAGGAGGAAAAACAGCTCAACAAAGATGTCAACCCCCGGGGCCTCCTTAGAATGACACTCTAGTCTTCTGGGGGAGTCTGGAAGAGAAAGCTGTTTGTGGTGCTTTTTCACTCCTGGAGTTCTTTTTTCTTCTCTGGGAGACCATGTCATAAGGTGTTTTGGCATAGAGAAGGCATAGGTTGAAAACAAAAACACAAGGAATGTTCTGACTAGCTCCACTCAAAAAATTCAGTGAAAATCAGTGAGCCATCTGTGGAAAAGAGGCATCTGTCTTGGTTCTGTATTGCTATGAATTTCTTTTTATTAAAAACATATTACTTAAATGCTAAACATTACTTAAATTTATGTTTAAAACATTACATTTAAAACATAAAACACATGTTTTAAAAACATTGAATACATATACATGACTATGTACCAGGCACTGTGTGTTAAATGCTCTACCTATAGTATTTCATTTAATCTATACAAAAACTGTGTTTTATAACTCTTGTATTAGGTTAAGTAACTTGCCCAAGGTCACACAGCTTGTAACAAGCTCTGCCTGGCTTTAAATAGAGCCCAGCTCCCTAACCACGACACTGAACTGCCTCTCCCTTTGGACTCTCATCCGTCTTCTGTGATATCCTCCCTCAGTCTCTTCCTGACTTGACTTTTTTGTCCTTAAGCAACATCCTCCAAAATGCACACTTGGTCCTTCCTTGTTATTAGGCCTAGTCATGAAAGTAAGAAAGTAAAGTCTCTATGCAATATTATAATATAACCATTGAAACTCTTTTTAAAGAAAGCTGTATAGCAGTAAATATTAGCTCATATGAGAATACTCTTTGGCACTTGTACGAGTTTGAAGAAAAAATGATGCACAAAGATATTCAATTCATCGCGAATAGTAAACACTTTATCGATATTATAAAATTGGACATATGCCCAACAATAGATGATTAAGCATATTATGACACATTCAGACACTAGAATTTTATGCTGCCACTAAAAATGACTATGTAAATCTGTATCACCCAAAGATGTCAGTGACATAACACTGAGGGAAAAACAGCAACTTACAAAGAATAAGGAGAGTATAATCCTGTTAATATAAAATTTGTGGGTTTGAGGCATGTTTGCATGCATAAAGAAATATCTGGAAAGATATACTCCAAAATGCTAATAGTGGTTCTTTCTGAGTGGTTAATTTTTGAGTAGCTTTCCTTACCCTAGTATTTTTCTCTATTTTTTTATTGTAATAAACATGTACCATTTTAAAAATCAAACAACAAAGTTAGACTCTTCATTTGGGAAAGAAAAACATGTCATGGCAATCCACCACCCGTAAGTACTTGTACCACTGATGATGAGTCAGTGTGGTTAAGTTTGCGAGGCATATTTGAAAGGAGGCCAGCTCCACCCCAATCTTGACATTTATAAAGAATTTCTGTTCAAATGAGATTACAGGTCCCAGATCACAAATTAACAGTGCTCATTCAAGCAGGAGTCTTCACAAAGCTGCCATCAGCAGCGCCCAAACGTCCTTCTCTTGAAAGAATGGGAGTCTCACCAAAAAGTCCTTTCCCAAGCTGCTTGGGGATTTTCTTAGTTTCCTCTTTTGGATTCAGTCTGGCACCCTGCTTCCTAGGGGATATAGATTGGTTCCAAAGGACAAAGTCCCCTTCAGATTGTGGAATATCTGTAGACATTCTCATTATGGGTCCACATGGTAGCTTGGGGCGGGGGGCTAACAATAATTATGGTCATATTCCCTTGTTTATAGGATCACAGAATTAAAAGAAAACTCAGAGATGCTGTAGACTAACCTGCCATGTAACCAATGGGGACACTGAGGTCTTTCTCAGGACATCTAAGAACGCAAACCTCTTACCTGCCCAACATTTGCTTTTGTTTTGTACCATCTTGTTGAACAGGACTTTGCTCTGCAGATGGTGTTGCTCTTACATGTCCTTTTGCAAAGGGTAAGCCAAAAAGTAAGCTATTAACCAGAAGGTTTGAATAATCTAGACAGTCTTTAGTAATATAACTCAAGCTTACACAGCAAGAGATGAGAAAGTCCAAGGTTGAGAGAGGCTGAAGTTTAAACGTTCCTTTATTTTAAAAAGGTCTTAAAGGTGTGATCCATAATTAAAAGGCCAATAATACATCAGGGGAAAATATTTGCATCAAATTAAATAAATGTAGATTTTATATTTATACCATAGAAAGAACATCCTTTTTAAGAAAAACATCAAGGCTCCAATAGGTAAGTGGGCAGAAGTTAGGAGCAGAAAGCTTATGTAATGTTTTTCCTACCAAAATGAAAACAACCCAATTTTCTATTCTGATTGTGAAAATGATACACACTAAGCGTTTCTCAACCTCGGCACTATCGACATTTGGGGTCGCATAATTCTTTGCTCAGGAAGGGGGATGCTGTGCACTGTAGAATCTAAAATCTACCCACTAGATACCAGTAGTAGCACTTCACCTCACAGTTGTGACAATGAAAAATATTTCCAGACCTTGTCAAATGTCCCCTGGGAAGCAAAATTGTTCCTGGTTGGGAATGTTGTACCAGGGAATAGACGCATAGAAAACTCTTCCTCCTTAGTAATCAATAACTTTTAACATTACAATGAAATTGAGAAACCTGGGGCACCTGGGTGGCTCAGTCAGTTAAGCATCTGCCTTTGGCTCAGGTCATATCCTGGGGTCTTGGGATTGAGCCCTGTGTTGGGCTCCCTGCTTCACAATGAGTCTGCTTCTCCCTCTTTTTCTTCCCCTCCCCTTGTTTGTGTGCTCTCTCTCTCTCAAATAAATAAAATCCTTTAAAAAAAAAGAAATTAAGAAAACTTCAAGAGGCTAATTGGCAAAATAAATTACTTAAAGTTATACTGCCTAGGGCAGCCCTGGTGGCGCAGTGGTTTGGTGCTGCCTGCAGCCTGGGGTGTGATCCTGGAGACCCGGGATCGAGTCCCACATCGGGCTCTCTGCATGGAGCCTGCTTCTCCCTCTGTCTGTGTCTCTGCCTCTCTCTCTGTGTGTGTGTGTGTGTGTCTATGAATAAATAAATAAAATCTTTAAAAAATAAAATTATACTGCCTAAATGCCAAAGGTGGTGTAGTAAAATTGACACGTGTTCACTGCTGGTGACACAGTATACTTATGTAATCTTTTTACAGCAATGCAACCATGAACTGGAAGACGGGTCGTGCCCTTTGTCCCACTAATCTTATTCCTTCAAATTTATCCTAGGAAATAATTGAACAAAACCCAGTATGGATTAAGATGTTCACTGTAGCATTACTTATAATAGCAACATTTTGATAGGAACCAAAATGTCTGACATTAAAAAGCCATTTTGGGTAAATTGTGGATCTTCCATTTGATGATGTAGCCATTAAAAGTGATAATTATGTAGATGTCACAAAGTTATGACAGCAAAATACAAATTGTATTGCGTACAATGATTGAAATTTTACACGTATCTGTGTTTCTTAAAAAGGACAAGATGGCAAGATGTGCAAATGAAAACAGTTGTGTTCAAAGTACTAGGATCATGGGTGGGTATGATTTTTAAAAAAATATCTTAAATGTAGTTGTATTGTATATTTTTTATTTAAAAATATGAAAATGGTCAGATAGAGGTCTGAGTGATCTCTGGAGGACAAGGACAGAGATGATACCATTGAGCTAGAATTTGGGGATCAGGTTTTAGTAAATCTTACCATTTATCCTCCAAACCAGAACACTTTTAGAAGTGAAAAGAGCACTAGTAAGAATGACACCCAGGACAACAGGGATTGACTGGGACTGTCCCAGTACACATCTCATCACCCTCAGTTTAGGAAAACCAAGGAGGATGACCTGGAGATCTTATAAAGTAAGATATTTATTCAAAAGTAGAATAAAGTTCAGAGCCAAGCGGAGTAGACTGGATTCCTAGGGCCAAAATGTAATTTCTTGCAACTGAGGATCCTCTAACCAAAATGTTTTCTGGGTCCTCAGCTGGTAAAAGAACATGCCTTACTGCTAAAGGTGTAGGGAGGTCTAGAAAATTCTAAACACAAAGGCCATATTCCCAGTACTAGATCCAATGTTAGCTGAAATGATTCATCCACATATTAGCCTCCTATGTGCCAGGTATGGTTTATTCTGGGCACTGAGAATACAGCAGGGACAAGACAGAGTCCCTGAATTCATGGATCTTACATTCACCAGGAAGTCACACTGGAAAATAGGCAAATAAATGAACAGGCTAATCACACCATGTGAAGAGTACTTCAAATAAAATCAAATACTGCAATGTTGAACATGGCTAAGGGACAGGGTGGGGACAATGATCAAGGAAGTTCTGAGACCCCGACATTTGAGATCGAATAGTGGTCAGTGAAGGAGATTGGAAAGATCTGGGAAAAGGGTGTGCTCAGCAGAACCTTGAGGCCAAACTATGTGTGGCCAAAGGTCGGAAAGATGCCTTGTGGACGGGGCCTCTGAGAGCATGAACAGGAGCTCAGGAACAGGGATGATGGTGCTGCAGGGAGCAGAAACCAGATGGCGGTAGAGTAGGGCTGGGGGTATGTGGGTCAACAAAACTAATTCAGGTCTGCCTGGGTCTGATCTACAAAATGAGAGGTATGTCACTGGGCTGTTAAATGACAGAGCAAATATAAAAACAAAGCAATATTGGATTCATTTTGTTTTGCATTGGGGAGAAGGTTATATTTATTCATTCGTTTGAATACAAATCACTTGGCATTTTCCTATAAATCCACCAGATGAAGATATCAGAAGTACTATTATATATGAAAACACATGCCCTTCTTTCCAGTTATTTATAAGAACTTTAAGAGCACTAATTGTTTCACCGGCCTGGCTTTTTACCACCGCTGGTCAAGTCTCCTTCATTTGGTATAGATGGGGAAAGTCAAGTTCCAGCTAAGGAAACCATATGTAGAGTTCTTAAAATGCTATTAATTCTGCTACTCCCACCCACAGCTTCAGTTTGGAGAACAAAAGTACTGCTAAGTAGGGATCTGACCTGGGCCCTTTTTTAAACAGTGAATCTCTTACACTCATTTGTAACTATATAAAGTAGAAGCTATAAAAGCTATTAAGGGCTTGGTTAAACACACCCTTGGAAGTTTCATGGACATTACAAATTTACTTAGAAGACTTTTCATATGCAGGCTTTGGTAAATTATTACAGAGTCCAAGTTGGCAGTCAAGCAACATGAGTTTATTGCATACTTACTATGTGCCAAGCACTGTCCTAGTCAATGATGACAAAACAGTGAAGACAGTTGATAGACCCTCAAGGAGCTCAGCAATCTAAAGGGTAACCAGTTTGATAAAGTTGTCATTAATGAGATTCTAATAGATAACCTACCTCCTGCTTGTCCATCATAAAAACGAACTGTTCTGGGCTACTTGAAATTGTTTTCATCAAATATAATAGCAATGTGATAGTGAGACACTTTCCCTTAAACAGACATTTACTTTCAGAAGATTTTTTTGACTTAGAAACATTCTTCCACTTCTCTAAAGTTATTTACATTATATTTACGTTATGTATCCTATATATTATAGGATTATATAAGTTATAAAATAAAAATATTTAATAAAACAAAAATATAAATATATAAATTTAATAAAATTAAACATTGCCTATATCTATATTATATGTAGTATTTTAATTATTTTGTTTAGATTCAATTTAGTTAACATATACTGTATTATTAGTTTCAGGGGTAGAATTTAGTGCTTCATCAGTTGCATATCACACCCAGTGCTCATTACACCAAGTGCCCTCCTTAGTGCCCATCACCCAGTTACCCCTTGCCCCAACACACCTCCCCTCCAGCAACCCTCAATTTGTTTCCTAGAGTTAAGAGACTCTTGTGGTTTGCCTCCCCCTTTATTTTCCTCTTATTTTTCCCTCTTTTCCGCTATGGTCATCTGTTTTGTGTCTTAAATTCCATATACAAGTGAAATCATATTGTGTTTGTCTTTCTCTGACTTCTTTCACTTAGTATGATACCCTCTAGTTCCATCCACATTGTGGCAAATGGCAAGATTTCATTCTTGTTGATGGCTGAGTAATATTCCATTGTATATATACCACATCTTCATTGATTCATCTGTCAGTGGACTCCTATATTTTCAAGAGGATTCAGCTATGAACAGGATTCTCAAGCTAGTTGCTCACTAAGCTCACCTGCAAAATACTTTCTTTTAAAGTCTTGATGTCTAAGACCCACTCCAGAACAATCAAATTAGAACCTGTCATATGGGTGAAGTTCAGGAATTAAGCTTTTTGAAGCTCATCAGGTGACTTCACTGTGTAGCTAGGTGTGTGTGATAGAATGTGTGGAGTGACTTTGGGGTAATTATGGGCATCTATATACCCAGACACTGTCCGCAGAGGCCTGGCAGGCTTAAAAAATTTTTTAATTCAAACCTCTGTGTTCATGGCAATTATTAGTTGTTTGTTTTTTGGAATTGAGCTTACTAGTGATAACCTTTCTAACGCGAGATATCAGTCAGGATTGCATTCAGCTACCAGTAATAGAAGGATTATCAAACAGGCATCACTAAGTCACAGTTTATCTTTCTCATATCACAAGGAATTCAAGTGGACAGACCAGGGCTAGTGCAATATTGTCATCAAAGAACAAGCTACTTCTCTGTGCGGGTATCCTTGGTATGTGGCTTTCATCCTCAGGGCTGCAAGATAGTGCTGGACCTCCAAGCATCAATCTGTGTTGAGGGAGGGTGGCTTTTGTCCCGGTGAAGCTTTGTCTTCTTAATTGAAAAGCTCCACCCCCAGACATTTCTGCTTACATCGTATTGGTCAGAATCTGTCACATGGTCTTGTCTAGCTGCAAGGGAAGCTAAGAATTTGATAAATTCTTTTTCTAGCTATCTAGAGGAAAGAAAGCAAGGGAAAGGAGTTTAGGATGGTGAGAAAGTAAAGATTTTTCCAGGGTCAGACTTGTTCATTATTCAGTGCAGATACCTGTGGTTTAATGATTTCTCTCTTTTCATTGGGTGAGGAAGAGGAGTTGGGCTAATTTCCCCGGGGTTGGTGGGAAGGGGTAGGCATAGATCCTACCCGGGCTTGGGAAATGGCCTATGTCAGTTTTCAGACTTCTCCTGAGGGCTTTACTCTGTATCTGCATTTGGTGGAAGAGGATTGGTAACTTCTGGAGTTTGAACACAGCCAGATGTAAGGGATAAGCTTTGCTCACTACTCTCATGTTTAAGTGTAGGTGGGAGCTAAAAGGCCACCCAATCAATAAGTGACTACATGTTCTGTTGAGGAGGAACACACAAGGACTATTTTCACTCTTCCCGAAATTTGATTAGAAAATTCAAGGAGAGGGTCAAGGCACTAAATCAGAGCTGGCAGGAAGGAGAACTAATGCCCTCCTCAGAATGCCCAGAGAGTGCCTGCCAGAGCCTTGGCCCAGAGCCTGTCCTTGGCCTTGGTCCTAACTGGCTTCCCTGTGGGTAAGAGAACTGTGTGGGGATTCCCCATCATTCAAGAGTTCTTTGAGTGACCCCCTTTCAGACCCTCCAGTAGGGAATTTCCCAGAATGTTCCCACACCCCCATGAAGCCTCTTCCTTAACCACCCCCAAGCTACTCATAGTTCATGATAGGGTAGCTTTAGAAATGAGAGTGGATTGTGAACATTATCATCTGGATTTGCAAGAGGTAGGAAAAGAGGGAAGATGAAATTGGAAAGCCAACAGGGCTGAGGCTTCCCAGGAGCTAATTACCAAACATCATAAGATATAAACAAATGGCACAGACTCTGAACCCAGACTGCCTCATTCAAGTTGTGGTGCTGGCACTTACAAGCTGTGTGACCTCGAATGAGTTATTTAACTTCCCTGTACTTGAGGTTGTCCTATCTGTAAAATGCGGGTAATTGTATTATCTGCCACATACGGTTGTTGCAAAGATTACATATACTAATAACTAAAACACGTAAAAGAGTCATCAGCACATGGTAGCATCCAATAAATGTTAGTTATTAAGTCAAGTTAGACTATTCTTTTAAAAATTTGGTTTCCACTAATTTTTCTCCTATAAGTTGGATCTATATCCCTCTGTCCCTGACAATCTTCTCCCTGACATGCACACCCCTTCCCAACAAGTGGGGGTTAAAGTCTAATATACTCAGGTATTTAGTTCAGAATCTGAAATATTCGAGAGTTGAAGAGGGCTTGGAGATTTTTCTAAGCTAATGGTTCCTTCTAATGATTTTCAGTGTTCACTGCACATTACAATCCTCTGGGAGCCTTTACCAACCCAACTCCGGGCTGCACCCCAGACTGCTTACATCAGAATCAGGCACCTGTATGGGTGAATCTCCCCAGGGGATACCAATGATCCCAACGTGTGGCCAAGGTTGAGAATCATTGTTGTGGTCCAGTCTTCCTGTTCTAACAGGAACTGGGGCTCAGAGAGGGGAAAGTGAGTCACAGAGGCTCACCTTGCCAGGACCTCAGTCCCTAGTTACTGTTGATGCAGCCCACTATTCCCATATGTTCTGGACCTCATTCTGCATGTGGACAAAGGCCTGACCTTGAGTGAGCCCTCTAAAAGAGTACCTTGGACAGGGGACACCTGGGTGGCTCAGTCTGTTAAGCATCTGCCTTTGGCTCAGGTCATGATCCCAGGGTCCTGAGACAGAACCCCTTGCTGGGCTCCCTGCTCAGCAGCAAATCTGCTTCTCCCTCTCCCCCTCCCCCCTGCTCATGCACTCTCTCCCCTTCTTTCTCTCTCAAAAAATAAAATCTTTTTAAAAATTTTAAAAAGGAGTAGCTGGACAGGAAATTCCCTCTCAACTCTGGGCAGGAGGCAGACAATCAGCTCTGTGATTAGAAGAGTGTGACCATCTCAGGGTTCCAGCGTGGTGTTGAAAGACCACCAAAATCAAGACCCAGTGTTCACTTGGGAGACTATAGGTAGCTAAGGACTTCTTAGTAATCTCTGAAGACCTTTGGTCACTTAAGTCACCAGTCTCTCGGGGAAAGCATTGGGTGTGCCAGAAGAAGAATGGGGCTGGAGAAGCCTTGAGCCAAACCCTGCTCTGCCCCTATGTGGTTATGCGGCTTTGGGTCAATAGCTGAAGTGTCTGGACCTCTGAGAAAATCAATGTCTTGAGGTGAATTCCACAGCCCTTTCTCCCAGGAGCTGCTGCCACCAGCCTGGGGTCATTTTGAGGGGTATCTGGGGTAGGTTTGTCCTAGGATCTCAGTTGGCCTCACCTGAAAAATAGAGGTCACGGGAACGGCTGGCCTCCCACGTCCACCTCAGGGGGATACTGTGAGGAGCCTGAAGGACTGAAAGGAATTCTGAAAAGTAGAAAGCAGGTGACACAGAAGCCCTGGTGCGGGCTTAATGCTCCCTTACTAGGAACAGAGGATGTGCATGCGAGAGGCCACAATTTCTTTCCCAAACATTCTTCTCTTCTCCCCACTCATTGAGTCCTGTTTCCAGCCACCACTGGGAAGTGAACGGAAGTCAGGAGATGTGATCATTGTACCTCTGAGTAAACAGCTGCTCCGTGGCCACCTTTGCCAGCTGTCCCTGTGTGAGTCTGAGTCCTTTCCAGGGCGTGACTGCCCCAGGGACGACGGTCAGAGTGGCCTGAGCCCTGGCAGGTGGGGACATGCTGCAAGGAGGCCCCAGCTCAGCCACTTCCTCCTGCAAGGGAAGTCAAACTCTTCCTCTTGCCAGTGTCTGGCTGGCCTCATGGTTCCTCTGGGGCCCTAGCAGGAAGCAGTCTTGCTTCCCAAGGTAAAGACAAATTTCTTGTCACAGGTGGTTGTTTTCTGGTTAGAGGCCGCTGTGGTTGTGAACCCCCTCCTAGAGCTCTGGGATCTGCAAGCCAGGGGGGCAGGGAGAGAAAGCTAGAGAGAGCTCAGCGGAGCTTGCCTGGGGAGGAAGAACCTGCAGTCACTTCCCGAAAGCGGGGCCTGCCTCTAGGCGGGGAGAAGGTCAGAGCGGTTGGTCCCTGTGGCCCGCCCACCCCACCCCTCCCTTCTGCCTCGGGGTTTGCCCAGGCTCTTTAGAGCACAGAATTTACAGTAAACGTTGTCACCAGTGGAAACTCTCAGAGGGGGCGAGGAAAGGGCTAGAAGAAGGGGCCAGGACTCCCGGCCCCCAGTTCCCGTCTTACCAACCACCCCCCACCCTGTCTCGTGTTGCTTTCTCTTACCTTTCGGTAAAGAGGGGATGCCCTACCTCTGGGATATGCCTGGAAACAACCAAATGGTACAATAAGTGAGCCAGCCATACCTTGCAGAAGCAGCAGCCAGTGCCTCTGACTCCACCGTCGTGGGTCTGAGTGTCCCACCCACCCCCACCCCATTTTAGAGATGGGAGTTTCCTTTGTACTGACCTAGGCACATTTTCTAGCTCAAAGCCACAGACAGGAAATGCCAGGCTGGGGCTGAGCATGCTTGCGTCTGTCCTTCACAAATGGTTGGAAGCTGGCTTGATGGGTAAGACCGCAGCCATACACACTCCTCTACCACTTAAAAAAGGACTCCTGGGTTCATGGATTAAGGCAGTTGGAAGTGTACCTAGTTCACTCATTAGACCACAGCTCACGCTCCTGATGGGTTGTATAAGGCACCTCTTAAATGCCACCCTATATCTGCCCACTGCCCACCATGGTTTTGAGTCAACTTCTAGTCCAAACAATTGGAGTCATCAGCCAGTCAAGCAGCAGACATTTGAGCTCATACTATGTGCCAGGTCCTTAACATATAGGCACTTAAGAAGTACTTGACTAGTTAAGACAAATGTGATATTGTATTTAACTTGTGTTTTCAAACTTGCCCAATCATTAGAGTGACTTGGGGCACTTGTTAAAAATTCAGTGAATTCCCAGATTTTACCCAAAATCCCAAACCACTTGAGTTCAAATCTCTAGATCCCAAGAACAGCCTGAAACTCTAACAAGCCCTCAAACTAATTCTAATACTCTGGCAAGTTTGGAAAATGCTGAGTTAAGTTGAATAGAACTAGAAAAATTAAGGCCTGGATGCCAACTCTGAGATTGCTTTTTGAACTGAAATGTAATTTATTTGCATCTCCAATGCCAGTTTCCCTGCCTCTGTGGCACCAGTGATTAGATTCGTCAGTCTATTTGATTGACTCAAGGAATGTGAACCTTAAAAGCACATTGGAAATGCAATTCCCCTAGGCCGCATTGTTTTCCAGTAAACACTAATTGCCAGAGTGGAATCGTTGATTAATTAATGATGTGATCAGAAATTAGCACTCTTTGACGCAGAATTTGCCTGATTGGCGTATATCAGATGGTACTCCTAGACAACAGGGGAAAGGTGATTCTGGGAAAAAAAAGCACGCGCATGGGTGGGACATACCCCGAATGCTCTAAACAAGGCTCTCGGGTGAGCAGAATGGAGTGGAATCGGACATTTAGGTGGATTTTGACTATTTGATATTTACAAAGACCCTAGTGTTCTAGAATTTGGTTAACGGGACACCTGGGTGGCTCAGAGGTTGAGCATCTGCCTTTGGCTCAGGGCGTGATCCTGGATCCCGGGTTCGAGTCCCACATCGGGCTCCTTGCATGGAGCCTGCTTCTCCCTTTGCCTGTGTGTCTGCCTCTCTCTACATACCTCTCATGAGTAAATAAATAAAATCTTTAAAAAAGAATCTGGTTAAGCAGTTAACCATGGCCTCCGTAAGTCTGAAAGCTGATACTGGGGACATTTGGAGAACTCGTGGCCTAACCTAGGGTGGAAAAGCGTGAAAGTAGTAGAAGCCGTTCTCGCAAACTCTTTTCCATTTTTTCAGGCTTTGACCTGCCAGCCAGTTTCCCTTCACATGCATTTGCCACTCTCAAGCCACGTACACACTCACAGAGACCCATGGACACACACACACACACACACACACACACACACACAGGAGCGTACTCCCATACGAACCTGCTATCCTTATAGGTCAGACAAATATCAGTAATTTCATGGGTTTGACCTAGTGTCCATACACACATATGCATGTGTAAATGCACCCACACCCACATATGACACACACAAATACACACACACACATGTAGAAAAATTCACCGACGCTCTTCCCTGTGGTTGTGCCAGTGAGACCCTGAGCTGAACTCTTCCTGCACCCCCTTCCTCCCACCCTGTGCCTTCCTTGCTGCTAATCTCGGATGCTGACCTTCCTCCTCACAGGAGAGCGAAGACCTAGAGAAACAGAACGCGGCTCTGCGCAAGGAGATCAAGCAGCTCACGGAAGAGATGAAGTATTTCACATCGGTGCTGAGCAGCCATGAGCCCCTGTGCTCGGTGCTGGCCGCCAGCACGCCCTCGCCCCCCGACGTGGTGTACAGCGCCCATGCCTTCCACCAGCCTCACGTCAGCTCGCCTCGCTTCCAGCCCTGACTCTCCGGAGATGGGGTGGTTGGGGACCCAGCCGCCCGCCCCCAGCTGCCCTGGCGGGCGTCAGGAGGGGCACACAGACTGTGGCCAGGCTGCCCTCGCCCCTCAGGATCCTGTCTCCATCCGGAGACCCCGAGGCAGAGGAGGCCTGGACAAGGATTGAGCACAAGACTGGAGCAGCTGAGAGCGTGTGAGGCCACCCAGTGGCCTGGCCGCCTGTCAGTGTGTGCCGAGCCCCCATGCAGGTGGGAGGCCCAGTCCAGAGTTCTATCATACATGATGCCCAAGTCCCCTGGCACAGAGGGGGGAGGGCAGGGGAGGGTTATTTTTCTAAATAAATTTCTTAAAAGAAACCAGTTTGGCAGTTTCCCTCTGTTACACAGTTCCTTGAAACCCTAAGTTCTGTGGGGTTGGCACCTTCTTTGGTTCTTGGTCTCAAGAGCCCTCAAAGCTCTGGAGACTACTAGTATCTCTTCTCTTCCATGGTTTGTTAACCTACTTGGGAAGCTGGGTTTCTTCAAAGTATCTTCAATCCTCCCTGTAGGCATCTTCTAGGTTTCCTCCCCCAATCACTTCACTATGAGCTCCCCACTTTCCATTCCTCACCACCTCATACTTCGTGGATTGTCAAAAGGCCACGCTTCAGGCAGAGGAGAAGGGCCAGCATGAGATGCTGTTCAGAGAAGGGGTCATTTGGGTTGATACTACCACCCATACAACTACACCTACTCAGCTCTGTGCAGCAGCCAGCCAGCCCTGGATAACGCTGCGTGCCAGGCCCCATGCAACGTGTTCCAGTAACCCAAGGGCAACACAAGGAATGCACTACCTTATGCTCTCATGAGGCAGCACGTGGAGTGGGTCCATGGGGACTCTCCTGCCAATGGGCCTACATGTCTTGTTAAAGACTCTACCTCCCTTGGGAAGCTATGATAAAGCACACGCAACTTTGCCTATCTATCTCCATTGGGCTCCACAGGCTGCCATTTTGAGCACAGTTTGAGGGCAGCAGTGCCCCATCAGCACAGGGTTGTCTTCAGGCCTTCAAATTCACTAGTTTGGGAGGCACCTGGGGGACTCAGTAGTTGAGTGTCTGCCTTTGGCTCAGGGTGTGATTCCAGGGTCCTGGGACTGAGTCCTGCATCAGGCTCTGCTCAGGGAGCCTGCTTCTCCTTCTGCCTATGTCTCTACCTCTGTGTGTGTGTCTCTCATGAATAGATAGATCTTTTTTTTAAAGAAAGCAAAAACAAAAACAAAATTCACGAATTTGGGCAGAGCCTAAAGCCGGTATGCTCTGGTTCCCCGGCTTCAATGTCCACCTGCTCCTCACAGCTCCCTAGGCCTGCACAGCACACGCGGCCTCACCCAATGGCGGGGTCTGCCCATACCCACAGCTTCCATTGAGTCGGCTGGGATCAAAAGTGACAGGGAAGTGTCTCATTCAGTTCCTTCAGCCACCACCTCAAACTCATCCCTTCGTCCTTCAGAGGGACTACCATGGTCCATGGTCTCCCTGTTGGCACCCCATCTTGGGATGTGATGACCACAGGGAAAAAGGAACAGCTCCTCCTCAAACTGCCAGGTCGACGGTCGACAGCTGTTGTTGGTTTGATGCAAAGTCTCAACTCTGGGCCTCCCCAGCCCAAGTCTCCCCTATCTTGCTAGGATCACACCAGTGTGGGCCTAGTGTGCCTATTGAACTCTGCAGAGGTCTGCAAAACTGGGGTGCCAGCGTGTGGTCACCTGACCTCCTTGTAGCCCATCTACGGGAGGAGTCCAACCCAAGGGCCTCTGGAGGCACGTGGCCACCACTGGGTGCCTCAACCCTGAAGATGATGCTCGGGGATGCCCAGAGTGTGGGAACGGCCCTCAGAGTCTGCTGGAGACAGCTCAGAAGACCTTCCCCAAATATCAGCACTGCTTCCAATGCAGAATCTGACATTTTAACCTGCGGTCTCCTAACATGCTTGGTAAATGGGGCTTCCTCTTCCTGAGTGGACTCAGTGTGGACTTGGATATGCGATGAGGGGCTGCAATGAGGAGGTTCCCACTCACCAGTTTCCTAGGGTCTGGGCAGAGCAAAGAAGCCAGGGGTCACTGCAGATGTTACATGCATTGAAAAGAATTCATTTGGCTTTCACATTCTTAGGAAGCAGAAAGTAAGGCCTTGCTTTTTCTACAGCCAGCTGTGCCAAGGCCTGGCCTCGCATGGGAGGTTGGGGCAGGCTTCCTTCCAATCAGAGATTTTCCTCCCCCCTGCCATCTCCAGCACTGTGACTTTCCCCCAGAAAGCCCCACAGAAGGCACATGACCTGTGCTGGGCATCTACTGAATGACACTCAGGGCCCCAACTAGAAATGCAGAGCTCACGTGCGTGGTTCCCATCTCTCGACAAGGACCGCTCTTCCTCTTTCATTCTTTACTTTCTAATGACCCCAGGCAGTTCCACTTCTCCTTTCTGGTCAGTCTGGTAGAGAAAGCATCAGGCTGAGCCTAGGGTGAGTGCTGGTGCTGGCTTCATCTCCACACAGGAACGTTGGAGGGGCAGCTATGAATAAATTTGAACTTCCAGAGCTCTGACCATGGAGGTCCCACCCACCAGCTTTGTCCCAGCTCTGTCCTACCCCAGACAGGGACCGCTCCCTCAAACGCCTCCATGGCTCAGGCAGCCACTGTAAATACATGAAGCTCACCAGACGTAGGACAGTTGGGAGTAGTGGGGAGTGTGGCAAACTGAAGAGTAAGTGCTTGTCTGCTAAAAGCAGGCAGCTGCCCCTCCATTCTACCCCATGCTACCGTGTGAGAGTTCCAACCCAGTGTTGCCATATCTTCCAATGTGTCCAGAAAAGCCCAAATTAGAATTTATACCTGGAAATTTCCCAATTTTTAAAACACTCTGCAGACCAAACAAAATATGTTTGTGAAGCAGGTTGGCTCCTAGCATTTGCAGGGCCTGAGGCAAGAGCACAAACAGAGGCCACATACCATGTGTCTAAAATATTTACACATTATAAGCCAAGCTTACAAAATAAATATGTTGAGCAAAAATGTTCTTTTATTCTACAAATATATCTACATAACAACATGGAAGGTGAGGTTTGAATGTAGACTTCTTAGACACTTCAGAATTTTGTGTTCGCACAAGGAAGCACAGGGACAAACAGCTCCAAGACTGCAGCCTGTCCTCTTCTTGTCCCTCCCCTGGCTCCTCCTCAGTGGTTTCGGGTTCCTGTCGGTACACATACCAACCTGCAAGACTTGGTTCCCTCTCCACACCTCCCCCACAGACAGCCATCCCTTGGCCATCCTTGGGGTGCAGGGGTGCATATACCAGTGGTCTGGTCTTCCCTAAAGAAGAAGCATTAAGGGAAGGGGCCCACATCTCCTGGAAAGCCAGCTTAGGGTCACTCAAGTGGGGAATTCTGGGATTTCCTGGGTAGATGGAGCATGCTTGAGAAAGGACAGAGGGGGTGCCTGGGTGGCTCCATCGGTTGAGCCTCTGACTCTTGATTTTGCTCAGGTCATGATCTCAGGGTCATGAGATCGAGCCCCACATCAGATTCCATGCTCAGCACAGTCTACTTGAGATTCTCTTTTCCCTCTACCCCTCCTCCTGTTGTCTCTCTCTCTCTCTCTCTCTCTCAAATAAGTAAATAAATAAAATCTTCAAAAAATAAAAGTTAAAAGGGGACAGAGGGCCCTGGGTAGGCATGACCCTTTGGGTCTAAGGACTCCTTGCCCTGTGTGGAGGGGTCTAACAGGAGGGCCGGTGCCATTCCTGTAGGGTGAGGAGAAGAGGCTGAGGACCTCTTCCCTGTGGGGCTGAGGCGGCCCTGCAGAGGTCTGCCAGTTTCATTCTAACCTTGGTCAGTGATGTCTCCCCGGAAAGCCCAGGCTAAGGGAAAGCTCCGTGCAGCCAGAAATGGGCATATGACAGCGTCATCATTATCTGTGACTTTGACATGAAGCTTCCTGGGGAATATTTATCCGCGCCCCTCCACCCCACCACCACCCTCTGTGTTTGTCTCTTACCAGCAGTGTTAATCCCTAAGTTGGTGTCAAAACAAATTACAGGAAAGCCAGATTTTTAGTCTTCAGGTTGAGAAGTGTGGGTGGGGAGAGAAAGGGAGGCAAAGTCAACTGAAAGGTCATGGGGTTGCCATCTGCTGGACCCAAACTTACCAGCAGTGTTTATTAATACCTCTGACCCAAGTCCCAGTGTGGCTGCAGCTTTACAGTAAAGGAGGGGAACCTGCTGGGTGCCCCACTTCTTTTCAGTAAAACATGCCATCTCTCTCTTCTCCCCTAGCCTCCTCTCCCGCACGGATTTAGGTGCCCCACATCCCTGTTGCTCAGGAATTCCAAGGAAGGAAAGGGCTAGTGAACTGAGACCCACATGAGGGGGTGGATTAAATAATCTTTTCTCCCTGCCAGAGAGGACTGGCATGCTAAGAGGCACCCAGAAAGAGTAACACCTGACACCAGGAGTGAGTGCCTAATGGTGGCATTTGGAGCAAGTGTGTAAAGCAGACACGTAATAGACTTGCTGCCATGTGGATAACCAGGTACCCCACTGGCCTCGCATGGGTCTTGGGGAGACAGGAAATGAAGGTAAGAAGGGGACAGAGACATCCCTCCTAAAAACCTTGTGTTTCAACCACTCACTATATCATTGAGTTGATCTACTTCCAGAAAAGTAGAATGAAAGTTCAATCTTGGTTTACAGACTCTACCAGCAGGCAGAGCTAAGAAATTCTCTTAGAGGAATTTGTTTTTGTTTTAAGATTTTATTCATTTATTCATGAGAGACACACACATACACACAGAGAGGCAGAGACATAGGCAGAGGGAGAGGTAGGCTTCCCGCAAGGAGCCCAATATGGGACTTGATCCCAGATCCTGGGATCACACCCTGAGCCGAAGGCAGACGCTCAACTGCTGAGCCACCCAGGCGTCCCATCTTAGAGGAATTTATTAGGGAAATTTTTATAGGCAAATTCCACTGCTGCCTGGTAGTCTGTCTAGCTCCTTCTGGAAGATCACTGGTGAGAGACTGCTGAGCTTGTCATTATACCTAGAAGCAAAGATGAGGAACACTGGTAAGAAATGAAAATTGACCTCTCAAAGCCATTCTCCCCCTTTTCCTTACTATAGCATCTTCACATTGTCTAGGATGGCAATGTACCCAGCTAAAAAGAGGACATTTCCCAGACTCTCTTGCAGCTAGGATGGCTATGTGACACAGATCAATGAGATAGAAGCAGAAACTGCTGTTTGGGCTTATGGGAAAGCTCTTTAAAAGGTGTTCATCTCAAGAGGCACCTGGATGGCTCAGTCAATTAAGTGTCCAACTCTTGATTTCAGCTCAGGTCATGATCTTGGGGTCATGAGATCAAGTCCTGCATCAGGCTCCACACTCAGCGGGGAGTCAGCTTAAGATTCTCTCTCTCTCTCCATCTCTCTGCCTCTCCCACACACACTCGCTTGCACTCTCTCTCTCTCTCTCAAATAAAAATAAATTAATCTTAAAAAAAGATGGAGTCATCTCAGTTGGTACATTCCTCTCTCCTTTCCGTGTGAAGGACAGATGCAATACATGAGGTAAGGTAACCATTTTAGGACTATGAGACGATTGTGTACAAAGGAAGAAGAGAGTTTGGGGGTCCCTGGTCATGCTACAGAAATGTAATGATACAAGTTCTAGAAGGCCTACTTTTTTTTTCTAAGTGGAGCAGAAAAGAATTTATTTGGTTAAGGCACTATAAGCAGCATTATTACGTGCCACTTACCTAATTCTGTCTGATGCAGGAGCCACAAGAACACCCAAATGAGGAACATCCATTTCCCTCACTCAGTGGTTCTCTAGTGGGGGTGATCCTTGTCCCTCAGGGGACATTTGGCAACATCTGGAGACATGATATGGGAGACAGATGATGACGAGGGGCCAGGGATGCTGCTGAACATACACAGGACAGATTGCACAGCTAAGGAGGATCCAGCCCCATGCGGTAGCAGTGCTGAGGCTGAGAAACCTAGCGTTAGTCCTTGTTGCTTCTAGACTACGAGAGCTTAGCCTGCTAACCTGTCCTGGCACCCATCCCTCCTCTTTTTTAAAAATTATTTATTTATTTATTTATTTATTTATTTATTTATTTATTTATGGAGTTCAATTTGCCAACATATAGTATACCACCCAGTGCTCATCCCATCAAGTGCCCCCCTCAGTGTCCATCACCCAGTCACCCCAAACCCCCACCCACCTCCCTTTCCACTACCCTTTGTTCGTTTCCCAGAGTTAGGTTCTCTCATGTTCTGTCTCCCTTTCTGATGTTTCCCACTCATTTCCTCTCCTTTCTCCTATAATCCCTTTCACTATTTTTTATATTCCCAAAAATGAATGAGACCATATAATGTTTGTCCTTCTCCAATTGACTGACTTCACTCAGCACAATACCCCCCACATTGAAGCAAATGGTGGGTATTTGTCGTTTCTAATGGCTGAGTAATATTCCATTGTATACATAAACCACATCTTTATCCATTCATCTTTCTGTGGACACCGAGGCTCCTTCCACAGTTTGGCTATTGTGGACATTGCTGCTAGAAACATCAGGGTGCAGGTGTCCTGCCATTTCACTGCATCTATATCTTTGCCATCCCTCCTCTCTTAGAAACAAATCCCGTGAATGGGCCAGGTCAAGAAGTACGTTTGGGACCGTATTTTGCATTTTACATTAGCTGAGCCTTCACGCTTCCTCTGTGTTGTTTCCACTGCCTAGAATCTCTCTGTCATCTTTTCAGGGGTTCTTTAGGTGAGGCACAGGAATCTTCATTTTTAATAAGATTCCCTGGTGATTCTGATCTAGGTGGCATGACATGCCACATTGGTTTTTTAAAATTCTACCCACTTTTTAAAATCCACCTCCATTGCCACAGTGCCTTCTTGGTGATTTTAGGTAACACTTGGTTAAACCATATTTTTTTAATCAGTGCATATTTATGCTAATAAACTTAGTGGTTTTCCATTTATTATAAGGATATATATATATATATATCCTTTTATAGATCAATTTACTTCAATGGAAAAGGGAATTGATTTAAAGAAAACTATGCTTGGGGCACCTGGGTGGCTCAGTCGGTTAAGTGGCCGACTCTTGAATTCCACTCAGGTCATGATCTCAGGGTCATGAAATCAAGTCCCATGTCAGGATCTACTTAAGCAGAGCCTGCTTAAGACTCTCTCTCTCCCTCTCCCTCTTCCCCTCACCCCAACTCACGCATGAGCTCTCGCTCTCAATAGTAAAAAAATAAAAAAATAAGGAAATATGCTAAAAAAAAAGGCTTCATTTAGGAAACATCACTTTTCTTAATAGACACAGTATGCAAATATTTGCTTTCTTTTCTACCTTGTTGTTAGTGCACAGAAGACATGGAAGAAGAGGTTTTGCCCCTTTTAAGAGATAAGAGTAAAACCTCCATGTTATTCAAAACCAAGATTGGTTACAGTCTTCTCTTGTTTAAAAATTCATATATTTAGATTTTTAAAGCTTAACAAATATTGGGTATAATAAACACTATAGTTTGGAAGCCCAGGAGCATCCCTGAAATTTCCCCCCTTCTGTTTTCTCTAGAGAACATCCAGTTCTGAAAAGTGAAAAGCATCATATCTCATTTCCCTATCATGTGGCATTTTAAGAAACTGACACTAAATTTTCCAAACCATCTTGCGACGCGCAGAGACAAAGGTCCCCATTTCTGGAGATCAGCATTTCATAGCTGTGCCAGCAGAGTGGTAAAGTCAGGTTGAAAGTCACATTGGTACGAGGTCCCACACCCTCCCCCTTGGCACATCTTGTAAGTGAAACAGCAGCATTCACTCAAATGCTTATCAATGGCCTGGGGCACATGGCGGGATTGGGGTTTACTACTAAAGTGGAAGCGTAAATCCTGGCTGGGACCCTGGAGACCTTACACCCTCTGGCCCTCAGCTCACCTCAGGCCACTCTCATTTCCTCTGTGCTGGCCTCTGTCTCTTCCCCTGATTCTCTCTGCTCCCTCGGACTTCAGAACCCTGCTCACGCCCTTGAGTCTCAGCTGACCTGCTCTTTCTCCTGTAATCTCCCCACCCTCATCTAGATAACTCCTACCTCTTCTTCAAATATCAGCATAGGGAAGTTTTACTGGGTTCCCAGACTCAGGTCCCCACTATCATCACATGGTTTCAGAGCACTACGTACTGTTCTTTCACAGCCATTAATAGACTGAAATTCCACATTTAACTGTCATCATTTGGTTAACAGAATAAACATGGATGGTAACTTCTGAAGGAGACATAAGTAACTTTAACCTGAAGTAGATAAGTCTTGAGACTATAAGAGATACTTCATTTATTCCTTCTTTCCTTTATCAAATCAAGAAGTATTAGGGGGCTTCTAGGGGGCTTCTAGTTGAGTACTAGGGATATAGAAATAATCAAGACAGAGACAAACTCTGCCTTTGCTCATGGGCTTGTGAATGACCTATCCAGATGGCCATTTGACTGGCTACCCTTAGTCATGACTGGTGGCTTCGTTCATGATACGGGTGGACGTCTTGTCTTTATCACTGTCTCTCAATGGTCTCAGGAGAAACCAACATGGTTGTCATATTTGAGGCTCCAATTGAAGAGGCTGCATCGGAATGTATCCTTTTTCCTCCCTGTCAGAGGATTGGTTCATAGTGTGTGTGTGTGTGTGTGTGTGTGTGTGTGTGTGTGTGTGGAGAGAGGGAACAGAGAGCCAGTTAGACTGGCAGGCAGGCCAACTTCTATTGTACATCCTCAAGGAAGCAGGACATGGAGGAATAGGATTGAGACTGAGAGGGTAGACAGAGGCAAATCTCCTTTTCCAGAGCCCTGCTCAGGATTCCACCTCGCTTTTACTTTGATCCTGGTCCTTGTCTCTGTCTGACATCTAAACACAAGACTAAAAGCTAGATGACAGTGTGACTCAAGAAACACAGCTTACTACCCTAGCCTCCTCTGGCCCCACCAGGACTCATGCCCCAATCTCTACCATCTCCATGGGAATGAGTCCCTTCCCTTGATTCTTGTTCTTAAAAGATCTGATCAATCTGTCCATGGGGAAAATGTTTATTTTGTTACTCATATTCCATTGTCAGAATAAGAATTGTCTTGGACTCTACATTCCTAGAAGGTAAGCTTTGTCTTTCATTCATTCCTTCACCCATTCATCCATTCATTCATTCAGCCAACAAGTATTTACTGAATTCCTACGGTGTGTCAGGTTCTCTGCTACTATGCATGGGGCTGGGAATTCAAACATGAGCAAAACCTCTGCAATCCCTGCCCTCATAGAACCTGATGCCCTCCAGAAAGGTTATAGTACTGGAATGAGGATCTAGTTCTGTCTCGGTCTAACCCCTGGAAGCCAAAGACAGGATGCTACTGAACTGTGATCTGAAACTAGCGTGCAGGTGATTAGAGGGATCATTTCTCCCTCTCTTTTGGTAAAGTACCCTAATTTCTGTTTCAATGTGTAGAGCAGCTATCAGTCAGGTGCTCTGCTTTATCTGGCGAGGGTGCAATCATGTGACCCAGGCTGAGCCAAACAGCCTCTTTTCTGGGAATTTGATCCTTGAACAGAGCAAAGGAAAGACCCAAAAGATGGTGGGAGCCCTCCACTCCAACTGCGAAGCCCCAGTCAGAGAATCCCTGTGGTGGAAAATGTTCTAGTTCCTGCCTTATTCTGAGCCTTGTTCTCCAGGCTTTCTCTGGATTCTGTGAGCTACACAATATCCTTCCAGCAAATTCACTTCTTGCTTAAGCCACCCCAGCCAGAGTAAGCTTCTGTTAAGAAACCCCACACTCAGGAATGATGAGCTATATGAGTTTCCCAGGAAGCAGGGGGCACTGGATCCTAATGTCAGGAGCCAGCAGGAGTAGACTGCTTTCTGAGAGGGTTCTCTGAGATGCCCTGTGCTCTTTCAGAAGTTGGGCATTCAGCCAGAACTGCACCAGCCTCTGGCATGCCTAACCTGGATATGACCCATTACTGCTTCTGGCAAGCACCCCAGGCTGTGATTTGAAAACCATCACTGGGAGTTTTAACTTAGTCTCCAGACTATATTCCCCATCCCCTTTGGTCCTATGTGTATGGAGCCCAGCCAACCTGCTCACAGGAGGTATTCAAAAATCAGGCCAGGCACTGGCCAATTAGAATAGATGCTGGGGCTGGAGCTGGGGCCAGGCCTGGGGTTGGAGCTGGGGCTGGGGCAGGGGCTGGGCCTGAGACTGGGCCTGAAGCTGGGCCTGGGCCTGGGCCTGGGCCTGGGCCTGGGCCTGGGCCTGGGGCTGGGGCTGGGGCAGGGGAAGGGGCAGGGGCAGGGCCTGGGGCTGGGGCTGGGGCTTGCACTGCAGCACAGTTGGGTCCTAGGGCAGGGGCCCCTGACCAGCCAGAATGTAAATATTTTAATATTTTAACAATTACTTTATTTTTTTACATATATTTTTAAAGATTTTACTTATTTATTCATGAGAGACACACACACACAGAGAGAGAGAGAGAGAGAGAGAGAGAGATTGAGAGAGAGAGGCAGAGGCACAGGCAGAGGGAGAAGCAGGCTCCATGCAGGGAGCCCGACGTGGGACTCGATCACGACCCCAGGATCACACCCTGGTTTGAAGGCAGGCACTAAACCGCTGAGCTACCCAGGCGATCATTTTAGTTGCATTTGGGTGCCTGCCTCCTGGGTATCAGTTCACCAGCTACAAGATTAGTGAGCACCTCTGAGGTTGGAACTCTTTCCTATGTGTATAATTCTGCTCTCCTCAACCTTTGCCCCCAACCTGTCCCTGCCTAACTAAGGGCTTTACACAAAGCAAGTAGTTACTTTTTACTTTAAAAAGTAAAAATCCCCTTGGGAATCCCTGGGTGGCTCAGCGGTTTGGCGCCTGCCTTTGGCCCAGGGCACGATCCTGGAGTCCCGGGATCGAGTCCCACGTCGGGCTCCCGGCATGGAGCCTGCTTCTCTCTCTGCCTGTGTCTCTGCCTCTCTCTCTCTCTCTCTCTCTCTGTCTATCATGAATAATAAATAAATCTTTAAAAAAAAAAGTAAAAATCCCAAGATAGAAGAAAGAAAATGAAGAGGATGAGAAGAAGCAGAGGAGGGAAGGAAGGGGAAAAGTCAGTTCTGTTCTAGAAAAATTACACTGTGGACCTTCATCCTGCTTCCCCATTCCCCCACCCCAAAATGTTTATCTGCAGGCTTATTTTATTTTATTTTGTTACTTTAATGTTTGCTTTATTGTGACACCCTGGAATCAAATCCACACTATCCCCAAGATTGCATGCTTATTTTAAATAAGCATCAGGGTCTCCCTTGAAAGAGGAAAAAAGGTGCAAAATAAGGGTGATGCATGAAAAAGTAAGAGGACCATGCCGCTTAATCTTCTTGTGGGGTTGGGTTGATATCAGCTGCCATTTATCAAACATTTACCTGCTTTTCTGTTCACCCTGTTGTTTCAGGAACTATTAGCATCTCCATTTAGCAGATAAACAGACTCAAAAGAGGTTAAACGGGGCAGCGGGGAAAGGGGTGGCTCCGTGGATGGAGCATGCCACTCTTCATCTCGGGATCGTTGAGTTTGAGCCCTGTGTTGGGAGTAGAGATTACTTAGAAATAAAATCTTAAAAAAAAAAAAAGTTAAACAGTTTGCCCAAGTTTGCACAGCCAAGTGTGGGGATGGCACTCAAGCTCGTCTTCATTGCCTCCGAAACTGGAGCTATACACCAAGCTGGGGTGCACTTGGAAATTTCTGAAGTCCCAGGGTACTGCCAGGAGGGTGGGGACAGCAGTCCTAAGTTGGTGCTGCCACCTGGTGATGAGGCAGAGAACTGTGGGGACAACCCCCCTTGGCTGCCCCAGTCCCACTCTGTCCCAGCTTCCCAGGGAAGAGAGACCCAGGCCAGGCCGCAGAGCTCTACCCCAGCCAACCCGATGGGTCTGGGCGGCCTCCCTGAGCACAGCTCTGAAGACACCTTTGCTGAATAAATGGATGACTGGGGCGCAAGTCTCCACAGGTCTGGAGATCAGCCTGGCCGCCCTAGACGGCCTCTGAAGACACTACGGTGTAGCTCACCGCTGACCACATCCTGCTGTAGGGCCAAGACTTCTGTCGAAGTGTGGGTCCTGCCCAATCCCTTTCACTGAGCACCTGTTGGGTCCCTCGTACCACGTTCAGCAGTGTGACTTGTGTTACCCCAATTTCCCCCAGAGCCAAAGGGATCAAAGCAGCATGCCCACGTTCACAGGCCTCGAATCCAGATCCTCAGACTCCAAGTTCTTTCTGCTCCCCCACAGTCTTGCCCCCCGATTCAACTCACCCCAAGAAACCTTGTTTTTGTCAGCCTAGTCATCCAGATGTGATGACTCAAGAGTCCATGTGGGGCAGACTGTCAGGGGCAGAAGGGCCTGTGTCAGCACAGCGGCTTTCCTGACCTTTAAGGCAACGGGGAGTTACCTCAATCTGAAACGTGTGGCTGGGGAGTGATTCTAGCCTCAGCCATATGCAGGGGCCCAGGGCAGGCCGCCCTCACATGTGCCGCGGTAGCACACTGATTGCTTTGAATTGAAGCTACCAGCCCAGTGCAAGGACACTCTGACCCTCCTCTGTCCCCCTGAAAGCAGGAAATAAATCTCCCATATGGAAAATACCCTCCCTGGGGGCACCCGGGGGGGGGGCCTCAGTGGTTGAGTGTTTGCCTTTGGCCCAGGGCATGATCCCAAGTCTGGGGATCAGGTCCCACATCGGGCTCCCTGCATGGAGCCTGCTTCTCCCTCTGCCTATGTCTCTGCCTCTCTCTCTCTGTGTCTCTCATGAATAAATAAATGAAATCTTTAAAAAATATATGTAGAGAAAAAAATCCCTCCCTGTACTAAGAAGGACATAGATATCCTTATCACCTGAGATAGGGACTTGAAAGTCTAAAAAACTACAGAAATCAGCCTTGTTATTTTTTTACTAATCTACACCCTCAGCCCAAATTCCTTACCAATCAAAGCTTCCAAATACCTGTTTTTCCTTACTCTGTAAATTCTTCACAAATTTATCATTTCTTTGTCTAAAATACAGAAAGACTGCCTGCCTGGGTCTTTTCTTTAGGTCTCAATTTCATTATTGGGTCTCCAGGTGCACATAATAGAGCTTCGTTTTTTCTTCCCACTAATCTGTTTTGTGTCCGTTGAATTCTTACTCCAGATGGAAGACCTGGAAGGGTAGAGGAAGATTTCTCCCTCCCCTGCACAGCATAGGACATACCAGCAGGGCGGGTAAGCAGAAGCAATTCCCACTCCCCGTGCCCTGCAGCCCTTGCTGGTCTCATTCCCAGTCTAAGGTCACCTGCACATGGAAACCAGCAGCGACATTTTCCCTTTAGACCCAGTTCTTGGAATCTTGTTGCAAATGGAGAGAGAATAAAAAGTCACCTTCTAGAAGGCAGGATGGTCTCACCAAACACGTGCCTCACTCTGCCCAAAGTTAATCCAGAAACTTCTCTGTTTAGTTGTCAAAGGTTGTCTCCAAGGTGCATCATTCATGTCAGGAAATCCACTTGAGATTACGTGCTGCATCAAACCAGTTGCCCAGTGACAAAATAAACAGAACAGTCAGCTCTGCCCCTAACACCATGTACCGAGTGAGAGTGAGGGCAGATACTAAGTAAGTGACATGCATCAAAGTAGACGTTTTTACCTGAAATGTCTAGATTACCCATCTAAGCCTGTGATTTCTTATATTTGGTGGTCATCGAACCGCTTTGAAGATCTGATGAAAATCTGGACTACCCCCCCCTTTCCTTTACAAAATATATACATACTTATCAAATTTGGAAGATATTATTTCAGGGATTATAGACTCCTGGAATCCATTCATAGATCCCAAGGTGAAAACCTTTCATGGATCAACACACCATGCACCCAAAACTGAAGAAACACAGCTGCCAGGAGACAGGGTGGTTCGTGGCATGCAGCATTGAATTGGAAGTCAGAAGTTCTCATCAGTTGTTACAATTTAGTGAGCCAGGAGGTCTTCATAGCTGCAAGAAGTAAACCTACTTGACATGAAGCAGAATGTTTGACACAAAGGCCATTCTGATTGGGCCACTCTGATACAGTGTGTCATCTGTGGTAAGAAGGAAGGATGAGGATGGAATGAGGATGTATGTAAGGTTCATTACTTGGTGAATTTTAATGGTTGGAACCATAGTGGTTTTTGAAAGTGATATATAAAAATGTCCCTTGGACAAAACGCACTCGCTTGTGCTAAGATAACCACCATGCACGATGCCTTCAAAGGGCAGTGAATAAAAGATTAGAACAGTGTTTGTGAGACAGCTGGCTGTCCATGGAACAAAATCACAGGAGTATAAGAACCCCAAACTTTGTTGCAGTGGCTTAAGGTATTCATTGCAACCAAAGTGCAAATGCTCTTGATAAGAGTAAGACTTTGCCTTATCAGCCATTTACCCTGTAGATGTAGAGTTTTTGCCCACTGTTTCTCTAAAGGTCTTTGATTCTCTGAAGGTAGAGGGGGCATAAGAATGCTAGAGATTGGAAGAAGGGATGTGGAAGGGAACTTGGAGGCTTGGAGCTAGAAGCATTGAAACCAAATTGATTGTGTCATAATTCCTATCAATATTGATCTGGTTTCAAATGAGACTTGATTGCATCATTTGCCTCAAGAACAAATGTGGCCATCAAAATATTAGTCTTGGTTTCTTTTTTTTTTAAAGATTTTATTTATTTATTTATTCTTGAGAGACACACACAGAGAGGCAGAGACACAGGCAGAGGGAGAAGCAGGCTCCCTGTGAGGAGCCTGATGAGGGATACGATCCCAGGACCCTGCGATCTTGACCTGAGTGGAAGGCAGACACTCAACCACTGAGCCTTCCCTAGTCTTAGTTTCTGCTCCAACTTCAGTAAATGTCGTGAGTAGAGATTTTTTGTTATTAACCTATCTTTACCCTTCATAACAGGAGCTACTGCTGTTACTGCTGGTGTGTGTGTATATGTGTGCGTGCGCATGCACATGCATGTCTAACCACACGTGTAGGCATATCTACAAGGCTGAGTCTGTCTGCAAGTCCAGGACGGAGTCCTCGTGCTTTCCACGCTAAGTGCCTGTGAGTCCTTTGATTTCTGAGCTGACACAAGCCCTGTTCCTATTTGCATCTCTCCTTTGAGAACCAGCTCTCCTCCCAGCTGTATCTTTGGCACTTGCTCTATTCTCCATTCACTTATTGATCCATTCATTCAACAAGAATATATTGAGCACCCATGTCAGGCAGATAGGTAGGGACTAAGGATAGAGAGGTGAATACAGCAGACCCACGTCCCTGCCTGCACAGAGTCTACAGTCTGGTGGGGGACGCAGAGACAGAAGAACTAATGATACTAATTAATGAATGACAATGCTGATACGTACTAGGAAAGCATACACCAAGGACCTGACCTATTCCTTGGAGGACAAGAGGTCTGGGGAGTCTAAGGAAGTGAGATTTCAACTGAATGCTGAGCAGAAAATAATATCAAGTGGATGAAGAGGGAGAAGAAATGTGTTCTAAGTGGTGGGAACAGCACATGCCCAGTGTGGTCTGAGATGATACTGAGCTGCCATCTCTTGGCTTGAGATGTCCAAATACTGAAGAGATGACTGTACCTCCTCCTAACTATTGCCTCCAGAAGTACTGGTGCTGAGTTACATTTCCAGAGAGGGAGCTCCCATTTTTCACAGTTGGGAACATGGCCTAACCACCCCACCTGTCAGCACATCCATCCTTCACACCTCAGAGCAGATACTTCTGTTCCTCTCCTTCATCCCCCACTGAAGTCTCCTAACTGTTCCCCCTCACTCCCCTGTCAGCTCCCCACGTGGCAGTCAGAGTGATCCTTTTGCAATACAAGTCACTCCCCATCACGCCTCTGCTTAAAACCTTCCTGGAGCTTCTCACCTCAATGGAAGCTCAAGCCCTCACCAAAGCCCACCAGACCCCACTGGATCTGGCCCCCATCTGCCTATCTGACCTCTTCCCCTCACACTCTCCCTACTGCAGCTGCTCTGCCCTGAACATAGCAAGTGTGTTCCTATCTCAGGGCCTTTCCACTTGCTATTTCTGTGCCTGGGGCACTCTTAGCTCAAGATATCCATGTGGCTTGTTTCCTTACTTATGCTTAAATGTCACCTTAGAGAGGCCTCCTCTAACCACCACCTCACTCTCTATCTTGCTATCTTTCATGATATTGCCACTTTCTCCTTGGGATTCTAAACTTTCAAAGGTGTAGGAACTTGTAGTGTGTTCACCATTGTATCTCCTGTACTCATAGCAGTGCCGGACATGTAATCAAGACTCAACAACGTTTGTTGAATGAATACATGAGAGTGAATGGAGAGCCCCATCCCCAAGCCACCATTCATCCCCTGCTTCCTCCCAATCTCTCACTTTTTCTCTTTTTTTCAAAGAGAAAAAAAGGGAATACTCCATATCAAGAGCCCACGGATTTCTTCTGATCTCCTGAACCTCAACACGCTGGCCAAAAACATTCTTTTGATAGCCATGGAGATGAGAGGGATGTGTTAGCATCCAGAATGAGTGAGTGTCTGGGATACAGAAGGTAACAAGCTCCGTGAGGGTACTTGGGTCCAGGCACAGAGGGGAGACTGAGTCCTGGCCCATTGTGTCACAAAGGCTGTGGGGATGGAAACAGGTTGTGTCAGTAGTTTTGTATTGTGGTTACCTGATTTGCAGACAGAACGAGGCCATGCCAACAGATATAATTAGGTGACACATGGCCGTTGTCATTGCGTGAGTCTGGTAGCTGTTTTCGATTAGAGTTTGTACCCGTTCATCTAACTCAATATTTCCCAAACTTGAGTTACCCACAAGCCACCACCGCCATTTCTGTAGCATCCATGAACCATCTGCACGACTAATGACCTCATTTTCTAAATCAATTCACTCCTATTACTTGGATACACATATCTAAAAAGGAAACTAGCAAATCAGGGAGACCAAAAGGAAAAGTGTGAGCAGCCAGATGGATCCAGCCCCAGAGGGAGAGCTGTTCCCAATGCCCCCCACCCCCCGCAGCAAAGGTGGGAGGGGGCTGGGCATGGGAGTCAGGTCCCAAGGGGTAAGCTGAGGGGAGTAGAAAATAGGAGGAGGAAAGGCTGCCAGCCTCTGGGAGTCTCATGGGGAGAGGGGGAAAGGAGGCAGTGGCCTGGGGACCTAGAGCCTGGGGGGCTGTAAGGTCAGGCTGTCCTCCTGGGACGGGACAGTGAGTGTGTTGTCTGTGCTGGGCAGCAGCCCTTGTGTTTGCTCACCTGCCATCTGGAATCAGTGCACAAACACTGGAACACGGAGCCCAGGAGTGGCACCCAGGGCCAGAACGCCGGACATGTGCCCTCCTGCTGGGCAGACAAAAGAGTTCTTGAGAGCTTGGTGGACTAGGGAGAAGGTCGAAGAATGAGGAATAAGGTGGGGAAGACAGAAAGGTACCTTGTCACACAGAGATCTGTAACTGCAAGAAAATACCAACTGCACAAAGCTGTATTTGGGTTCTAGAGTGTTCTACAGAATCACACAGACTACTGTGCACAAGAAATTAAACGGGCACAGCCAACCCTTGAATGCCACTGTGCTCCCAGATCATTTCTCTGGCAAACATGATGGGGTCCTTATTAAGAAAATAGGGATCCTAAAAAAAAAATAGGGATCCTTCCAAGCACCAAGGGTGTAGGGAACTAGGTACCTCACTTCTAAAGATATGTGATTCTCTGTGCCTATGAGTTAGAGCCACTAGCCATTTTTTAAAAAATTCTAGTACAGTTAATATATGGCATTAGATTAGTTTCAGGTGTACAATATAGTAATTCAACAACTCTGTACATTACTCAGTGCTCATCACGGTAAGTGTATTTTAATCCCCTTTACCTATCTCACCCATCCTCCCACCCACCTCCCCTCTGGTAACCATTAGTTTGTTCTCTATAGCTAAGAGTCTGGGGTTTTTTTGTTAGTATCTTTTTTCCTTTGTTCATTTGTTTTGTTTCTTAAATTCTGCATATGAGTGAAATCATGGTACTTGTTTTTTTTCTTTGACTGACTTATTTCACCTAGCATTATATCCTCTAGATCCATCCATATTGTTGCAAATGGCAAGACTTCATTCTTTCTATGGCTGAGTAATATTCCATTATATATATATATATATATATATATATATATATATATATATATATATATATATGGCACCTCTTTATTCGTCTATTGATGGACACTTGGGTTGCTTCCATAATTTGGCTATTGTGCTGCAGTAAACACAGGGTGCGTGCATCTTTTCAATTCAGTGTTTTCATATGCTTTGCGCAAATATGCAGTAGTCGAATTAGTGAATGATATGATCATTTTATTTTTAATTTTTTGAAAAGCTTCCATACCATTTTTCAGAGTGGCTGAACCAGTTTGCATTCCCACCAACAGTGCACAAGGGCTCCCTTTTCTCCACATCGTTACCAACCCCTGTTGTTTCTTTTGCTTTTGACGTTAGCCATGCTGACAGGTGTGAGGTGATATCTCATTGTGGTTTTCGGTTTGCATTTCCCTGGTGAGTGATGTTGAACATCTTTTCATGTGTCTGTTGGTCATTTGTTTGTCTTCTTCAGAAAAAATGTCTGTGTCTTCTGCCTACTTTTTAATTGGATTACTTGTGTTTTGGGTGTTGAGTGGTATTTTTTTTGTGTATTTTGGCTACTAACCTTTTATAGGATATGTCTTTTGTAAGAATCTTCTCCTATTCAGTAGGCTTTCTGGCACTGATCACTTTATCTGTTTGGTTAATTGCCGCTCTCTTTCTGGAAACTGTTTCTCTTCCATTGCAATATATAGCCCCCTTGGGAGCTGCCCCTATGGTTATGGTCGGTGGGTCAAGGAATGGGCATCTGGGCATTTGTATTTAGGACAGAAAAGCAGGGCAGTGTCTCTCAGGAAGCTGAGGTTGTTAAGAGGTGAAACTCCAATGTGGAGAAAACTAATCTTTTTTTTAAGATTTATTTATTTATTCATGATAGAGAGAGAGAGAGAGAGAGAGAGAGAGAGAGAGAGAGGCAGAGACACAGGAGGAGGAAGAAGCAGGCTCCACGCCGGGACCCCGGCGCGGGACTCGATCCCAGGACTCTAGGATCGCACCCTGGGCCAAAGGCAGGCGCTAAACCGCTGAGCCACCCAGGGATCCCCAAGAAAACTAATATTTAGGAAGAGGGAAAAAGAAAGCTGACCTTGAAGATGCTATGGACTGTGTGTGTACCCCCAGTTTCACATTCGAAACATAACCTCCAGTGTGATGTTATCAGCAGGGGGGGCCTTTAGGAGGTGGCTAGGTCAGGAGGGTGCCCTCATGAATGGCTTCAGTGTCCTTACAAAAGAGACCCCAGAGTGCTCCTCACCTCTTCCACCATATGAGGTCACAGCAAGAAGATGCTGTCTGAGAACCAGGGTGGGGGCCCCCACCAGATGCCACATTTGCCAGCCCCGGATTATGGGATCTATCAGCCTTTAGAACTGTGAGAAGTAAATTTCTGGCATTTACAAGCTATTTTTGTTATAACCACCCAAATGCACTGAGACACAGGCAGGAATTGAGAAGGAAGGAGCCGTGAGCACATCGGCCTCTGGCAGCTTCCAAGGCTTCAGCCACACTCAGCCCTTTCTGCCACTTGAGTGGTCAGCTCCTACACAGGTAAAGTCTGGGAGCACCTCCAGTGTTCTCGAAACATTATTTTCCAGCTTAAGCTGGTTCAAATCGGGCACCAGCATAACAATCAATGCAACAATTAAAAAAAAAGGTTATTGAAAAAACTTGGATACAGTTAAGCACTCTCGGTTGCCCTGTTTGGAGAAGCACTTTCAAGACTCCTTAGAGCTCAGGGCAGTTGATGGCATCACCAGCAGGGACTTCACACAACTATTACTCTGGAAAACTTAAAGGGAATCCATAAATACTTAAAGGGTTTCATTTTGGACTTGTTTCTTTCTAAGTTTTCTGTTTATTCATAGAAGTGAGGTAAACTTGAGCCAAGTGTCCTGCCCTGATGTCCTGAGGAGGCATGATGCCAAAGAGTGAAAGAGGAGAGGATGAATTCAGGATTCCTTGCTTTCCTTAAAATTTGATTGCTGGGTTTTCATGGAAACTTATACTCAGAATTTAAAGCAGCTTCTCCGGCCTTTCGATCTTGCAGTGGCTGAGGTTGCTGTAGGAAGGGGTGGGGGCCCAGCAAAGGAGGAAGGACAGAGCAACCGGAGGCAGTAGTGATGATATCATTCTGCTTCTCGCTCTGCAAGGTTTACTGGGAAGTTGTTACCCTCCCTCCAGAGGACATTATCCTGATTCCTCCCGCCATCCAGTCCCACCACCACTGCCTCTCACCTGTGCCCGCAGCTCCTCCCCATCCTCTCACTGCTGCCACTCTGAGTCTCCAAACTCCCTTCTCACCTGGGTGAGCACAACACCTCCTGAGAGGTCCCTCTGTCCCCATGCTCACCCCCCACCCCAACTGGGTTCTCCCCAAAGCAGCCAGAGCAGCCAGCACTCTCCAATTGACAACTTTGATAATGTCCCTTCATCTGCTTAAGACCTCTTGATGTCTCCCCTTTGCTCTTAGGACAAAGTAAAAATCCCTCAATGGTGCCTGCACCATCTAGCTGCTGCCTCTCTCTTGGGTTGCCCTCACCTTCACTCTGCCCCAGTCACACTGATGTTCAGCTCCTTCCTGCCTCAGGGCCTTTGCACATACTGTTTGCTTTGCCTAGAATGCCCTTCCTCTCTCTTTCACCTAGTTCGTTTTCTCTTTCTTTCTTTCTTTTTTTTTTTTTTAGTTTTGTTGTTTGTTTTCTTTTAGTTTTCACTCTTTCTTAAGAGCTGGCTTGGGATCTAGCTTGTCTGTCCTTCTTTATAAATTCTTACAAATAACCCTCAGAGCACCTGTAACAATTTTACTTATGCATGTGACAGTTTGATGGGTGGTTGTCCTCCCAACTAAACTATTAGCTCCAAGGGGGCAGGAAAGGACCATTTTACTCACCAGAGGATCCCCAACACTGGCCACAGGTCCTGACTGAGTCTTACCTGTTCCTCAAGGTCCCGTTCAAACATCTCCCTGAGAAACCCTGTCTAGCTTCCTGCTTTGTCCATCCATGAGCCGGCAGGGACCCTCACCGTGCAGTTACTGAGCCACCCTACAATGACTTGCTCACCAATCTGCCTCACCATTAGTCTGTGGACTCTCAGAGGGTAAGACTGCTGTCTCTGTTGTGTTTGGTTTCCCTGACACCCAGTGCTTGGCCTGCAGGAGACAAAGGTGTGAATGAACTAAGGACTCTGTTAAAAGAACTCCCTGGGCCTGAGTATTGTCCCTATTAGCTGAGGGGCTTAACCAGATGATTCTATCAATCCTTTCTCTAACACTATGGTTTCAACATCACATAACCCTGCCTGGTCAGCACCCCTCTTCTTTGTCACCCCAGGTACCTTTAACTGTTGCCCTGGTAATCAACAAATCTCACTGCTACCACACTTCCTCTGTCTCATTATGCAAAGAAAGCCTCACACCTCTGGGCTTTCTATAGAATATGCAAAAAAAAATTTTAATATCTCCTTCCTCTTTGACTCATGTTTAGTTAGGGCTTTCTCGTGTTTATGGAGGAACTTGGTTTTCTAATTATTAAGAAATATTTAAAATCTATAGAGAACTAAGGGTGCGAAGAACAATGCGATGGACACACCAAAACATGAACAGTGGAGGAAATACAATGTCACCCAAGTCCACAGGCCTTTTATTTAAGAGAATGACCAATACCTTTTGAGGCCTTTCAAGATACAGCCATGTATTCCCAGTGAACTGAGACATTCACTTTAAACCATGTGTCCAGGACAGAGGCTGGCCTCTAACATGTCCAGGTAGGAGGTTTTCTTTTTCTATTTCTTTTTCTTTTTCTTTTTTCTTTTCTTTTCTTCTTTCTTTCTTTTTTTCTTTTCTTTTCTTTCTTTCTTTCTAAAGATTTTATTTATGTGATAGAAAGAGAGAGAGAGAGAGCACAAACAGGAGCAAGGGCAGAGGGAGAGGGAGAAGCAGACTCCTGGTGGAGCAGCAAGCCCAAGGGAGGGCTTGATTCTAGGACCCAGTGATCATGACCTGAGCCGAAGGCAGATACTTAACCCACTGAGCCACCCAGGTGCCCCAGGCAGGAAGCTTTCATTCTGTCCTCTCTTCTAAGGAGAATGGGTCTCTCAGTGTTAGCAGGCTCTGATCGCATTCCCATCAAGGAGACTCTGTGAACCCAGAGGACCCTTATGAGGAAGGAATCCAGAATCCCACACCACAGGACTGACCTCCTGGCTGTCCCACTCTATGGGCTCTGTGGGAGTTCTAAGGAAAAAAAAAAGACAAGCAAAGGAGGCATGAGCATTCAGGACAAGCTGGACACATTTTCATTCATTTTGAGGCCATCTGGAGGTAGACCTCGTCTAGGGGTTGCATCGCAGAAGGCAGTTCAATCACGCCTTCATTTCCTTTGTCTGGGCCAGACAGCAAGCTAGAGATTGGCATTGACTATGACTAGGGCATGATAACTTGAGAAACTCAAGGCAAGTGGATGACTTAAAGAACTAAATAAACATGTGTGGTCGGGTGTGACAGGAGCTCCCATAAAAGTGTGCGTATGAAGGGTACGGGTGTGAAGGAAGCCTCTGAATCATGCTTCGGGCACTGGGAAAGCCTTCCTGGAGGAGGTGACACTTGCCCTGCATTGTGAAGGCTGGCGTGTGCAGGCACGATGTGTTCATAATGCTTGGGGGAGCTGCAGGTGGTTCCACCTGCCTTGGAGTGCAAGGTGGAGTGGGTGGTGGTAGGAGATGGGGCCAGAGCAGCATCACAAAGGAGCGGGGAGCCTCTGCAACCGAGGGGTGGCTGCTGGAGGACCCCAGGCAGGGGAGAGGCCCAAAGCGAAGTGGTGCAGTGCTGCACTGGAAGGGTCAGACCAACAAGGAAGGGGCCACAGGATCGAGGTGAGGAGCCACGATAAGCTGAACTAAGGTGGTGCCAAAGAGAAAGGAGGAAAGGGAAGACCGGGGGGAGATAAGCAGCCAGCGGACACTGAGAGTCAGGGAACAGAGGGTTCTGGGTGGTTCTCCAGGTCCTTCTCTGGCTGGCTGGTTGCTGGCGGAGCTATTCATTGACAGAACCCCAGAGGAGAAGCGGACCTGGGCATGATCTTTGGATGACGCGACGGAAGTTTCATCGTAAGTAGGAGACGTAAGGGGATTAGATCCCCACAGAATCTGCAAGTGTCAAAGTCACCGGCAGCAGTAAGAAGGTCAAGGAAGGGTCAGGCAAAACTAGGGTGTGGGTAATGGGGCCTCTGACCATGCACCCACTTTTCTGAGGTGACGCGCTGGCCCTGCTTTGGAGGACACCGCTTGGCAGAAGAGGCTTCCCTGAAGTTCCAGGGTGGAGTCTGGAGTGTCAAAGGCTTCAGTCCCCTGACTTCCTGTTTCCAGATTTGATGATAACTCTGATGACATTCTATGCCTGCTTTTTTGGAAAGCGTCTTACGAAACCTGTTAATCTCTGAAAACCTCTCCGAGCTCCTCTTTCCCCCTGTTTTCTCAAACTTCATGGTAATGTGTAATTCCATTCTATTCCACCAACAAGTATTGAGAGCATGTGCTGTATAGATTATCTCATCAAACGTTCCTTAAGGACCTAGAAATGCATGGGAGTGTGGGAAATAAGGGAAAAACAGGATATTGGTGAGGATGCACTATTACGCATATAAGATTTGTAAGAGCAACATTTCCACAAATTCCGATAGCCAGTATTTTTTTAAGAGAGACTAATCCAGAATCTCGATCTGATTCATTCATTAGCAACTTAGCCTTCCTGTGCACGCAACAAATTCCATGCCTCGCATACCTGCGCCCTGCTTATCAGTTGGGATGCCTTGACTTCAAGTCCCCACTTTTATTGTCGGGAGTAGCTGTTAGCCTCTAGAGGGCAGACTTTGCTACTATTCTGCTGAAGGCCAGGAGACTTTGAGTTCAATACCAGAGGGTCCCTCAAGCTCCCTGGGACATCAGCTGAGATAGAACAAGGAATCAGGGCCCCCTTTCAGGAAGCAATCTCTAAAATGGATTTCACATTCCCCTTCGAGGTGTACCTATTGATAGAACGTATCTATTGATCAATAGATGGATGTAATACATAGAAGCTGCTCAGTACTTGTTTTTTCAATGGGTGAACACAGAGGGTTTCTATGTAATAACTACCCAACATTTATATAGCTGTCCACCCCTGGTGGGAACCAGCCAAGAGACAGAATTCTTGTGTGGCCACCAGAATATTTTTTAAAATATTTTATTTATTTATTCATGAGAGACACACACACATAGAGAGAGGCAGAGACACAGGCAGAGGGAGACGCAGGCTCCATGCAGGGAGCCTGACGTGGGACTTGATCCTGGGTCTCCAGGATCATGCCCTGGGCCAAAGGCAGGCTCCAAACTGCTGAGCCACCCAGGGATCCCCAGCCACCAGAATATTATTACCAAAACCAATATGCAGGTATTTTTGAATCTTTATAAATCAGAAACTGAAGGATAAAGAGGTTAGTAGAAGATATCCGCACCTCACATTTAATCTGACTCACTGTACCACAAAATGCAACCCCAAATATCACTAGAACGGCAGGTTAGACACTTAGGATTTGTCACCAAACTGAAGCATCCGTTACCCCACAGGAGCACATGGTGGGGAGAGGAGGTGTGCTGCATGGAGGGGAACTCACAGAACTGTACTGTTGCTTGCTTTGATGCTAAGTAGTTGTGGGGGTCTGAGTTACAGGCTCTAACTCTCTGGGCCTCAGTTTCCATATCTGTCAGGCGAAGTTAAGAATATATTGTAAAGGAGTACCTGGCAGGCTCAGTCAATAGAGTGTCTGACTCTTAATCTTGGGGTTGTTGTGAATTCAAGTCCCACCTTGGGTGTAGAGATTACTTTAAAAAAATTAATAAATTAATTTCTTTGTTTCTTTCTTTCTTTTAAAAGAACACCCTGGGAAGAATTTGGAGAGAGGTCCATGATGATCGAGGAATAAGAAGCAGTGAGAGGTCTTGGAAGGCCTTCCAAGAGAATGGAAATTGTGCTCCTTGGAGAATGATAGGGAACACTGCTGGAATTTTGAGAACAGGCAATGTTAAATTAGCATGGAGATTCTTTGTGGGTATGAGCTTTCTCTTCAAACATTCCATTATAATCCAAGACCCCATAATTTTTGCCAAAAAGTGGGTGCCTCCAAACAGTGTTCCGCCTCCCGGGAACCAGTGGCTTTGGCCCCATCAGGGGTGCTCAGACTTGGCTACCTGCTGAGATCACCTTGTGGAGCTTTAAACCTGTACACGCCAGGGGGCCACTCTTTAAGAACCTGATTTGGGTTGCAGCTGAGGCACAGGCAATGTTGAGTTCTCCATGTGATTCTAATGTTCAAGCCAAGTTGAGAACCACTGCCTAGAGCTTTAAATTCCTTTTGTGTCTGAAAATTTAAAAAGAAAAGAAAAGGAAAGCAGTGGCACCCAGGGGCTCTCATACTTTAATGTGCAAACAAACAAATCACCTGCAGATCTTCTAAAATGTAGCCTCTATTTCAGGAGGTCTGGGGTGGGCTGGGCGTCTGCCCTTGTAACAAGCTCCCAGGGGGATGCCCACACTGCTGTCCCCAGCCTGCATTTGTGCCGTGAGTCTGTAGCTTGAATGAATACAGACTTGCTTGGGAAACTATGGCTCTGCAAGCCAGCTGGGATCTTAAGAAGTCACTTCACTTTTTGAACCTCAGCCTTGGGATCCCTGGGTGGCGCAGCGGTTTGGCGCCTGCCTTTGGCCCAGGGTGCGATCCTGGGGACCCGGGATCGAATCCCACGTCGGGCTCCCGGTGCATGGAGCCTGCTTCTCCCTCTGCCTGTCTCTGCCTCTCTCTCTCTCTCTCTCTCTCTCTATCATAAATAAATAAAAAAAAATAAAAAAATTGAACCTCAGCCTTCCGATCTTAAATGCAGGCATGCAGTGGTAACTACATCATAGAGTTCTTGTGATGCTTTAATAGCATAATGTGGTAAACATGCGTGGCATGATACAACACGCGTTAGCCTTTGGATTGTTAGGATAGCCAACACTCAGGGGAACGCTTAACGGTCTGCCAGGAATTCTCAAAGTACTCTCATGTCTTGTATCGTTCAAGCCTCAAAACAACAGTCTGAGGTGGGTACCGTGATTTCATCACCCCTCTTTTACGGATGAAGAAACTGAGGCACAGAGAGGTGGAGTATCTTAATTTACATCACGCACGTAGGAGTTGCTAGGCTGGTTGTTGGAACCCAGGGAGAATCCAGGCTCTTCTCCCTCCGGGGGCTGAAATGGACACTGCGAACAGGCACTTCTGCCCTGCAGGCCTGACTTTCTGGAGGCGATGATTTGAGGAGTCGCCTCTGTAATGGGCTCGGTCAACAGGTGGCAGCCCAGGGCTGTTTGCAGACCTCGTCCAGAGCCGGCGCCCGGCTGGGTACTTCATCCCTGAACGCCCCTAGCTCTCAAGAGTCGGGTCTGCCCGCCCCGCAGGTGCTGGCCTAGCAGGCGGTCCGGGGCCGTCCGGGGCCGCCCGGCAAGGAGACGCCTACGTCCCGGGTTCGAATCCGAGCTCCCTAAGACGAGACCAGGTTCGCGGGCACAGCAACGAGGAAAACGACTTTCCTGCGACTCCCGTTTGCCCCGGGGAGCGCGACGGCCGAGGAATCCCACGCGTCTCTTCGTACCGAAAGTCCGGCAAGGATCCAATTGGTAAAGAGCCGGGGATCCCGCCTGGATTCCCCGAGAGCACTTAGGAGGCGCGGGGCGGCGGGGCCGGCGCTGGGGGATGGGGCCCGCGGCAGGAGCCCGTCTCGGGGCGGTTCCCTCCCGGGGCTCGGGGATTTTTTTCCGTGTGTGTGTGTGTGTGTTGGGGGGTCCCCGGGCAGAGGCCAGGGAATTTGAGGGGCAGGCGGGGGTGGGGGTTAACCCGGCCGTTCCCATGGCACCCGGGGCGTGGGGGAGGAATGCACCCCGCAAGCTGTGGCGAAACAGCTGCGCAGCCGGCCCAGCCCGGCTCGGGGAGGCGGGAGGGCAGGGGGGCAGGAGGGTGGGGGCGGCCGCGCTGGACGGGGGCGGGGCGGTCACGTGCGCCCCGGGGCGGGGCCCCAAAGCCACCCGGGAGCAGCACCGAGTCCCACCTAGAGGCTCCGTGCCAGGCGCGAACTTTTCTCCGGGACCCAGGGACTGAACTTGGCCTGCACCCGCCCCCCACACACACCCCCGAGGACTCAAGGCCACCGGGAGCCGGGAGCCGGGAGCCGGCTGGGGTGTCCGGGGCCGGCCTGGGGGCCAGCGGTCGGGGCCGAAGACACCAAGGAAAAGTGGGAGCTGAAGCGGGGGGGTGGGGGGCGGTGGGTGCAGGCTTGACGCAGGCTCGGGGCTCGGTGTACTGCGGGGTGGGCCGGGCCGGCGCTGTCAGCCCCAAGGGCGCAGCCGAGGCGCCGTCCCGAGGCCTCCCGGCACCTGTCTCGGGCTCCAGGGGAGGCTGCGGTCATGGTGAATGAAGACCCCAACCTACAGGAGTACGACGATGGCCCCTCGGCGCCCGAGCCTGCACTCCCCGCGGGCCGCAGCGCCTCGGCCCACCCCAGCGTCTCCATCCACCCCGGCGTCTCGGCCCACCCAAGCAGTTCGGCGCACCCCAGCACCTTGGCCCACCCCAGCAGCTCGCACCCCGAGGAGCTTAGCGTGATCAAGGTGAGCAAGCGCCGCTGGGTGGTGGTCCTGCTCTTCAGCTGCTACTCCATGTGCAACGCCTTCCAGTGGATACAGTACGGCTCCATCAACAACATCTTCATGAACTTCTACGGGGTCAGCGCCTTTGCCATCGACTGGCTGTCCATGTGTTACATGCTGACCTACATCCCTCTGCTCCTGCCGGTGGCCTGGCTGCTGGAGAAATTCGGCCTGCGCACCATCGCCCTCACCGGCTCTGCTCTCAACTGCCTGGGGGCCTGGGTGAAGTTGGGTAGCCTGAAGCCACATCTCTTCCCAGTCACCGTCCTAGGCCAGATCATCTGCTCTGTGGCCCAGGTGTTCATCCTGGGCATGCCCTCCCGCATTGCTTCCGTCTGGTTCGGGGCTAATGAGGTGTCAACAGCCTGCTCCATGGCTGTCTTTGGCAATCAGGTGGGTCGAGGAGTTGGCGGGTGTTCAGAGGAATGGGCATCATATCATTGGGAGGCTCAATGTGTTAGATTGGACCTGAGGGCACCTGCTTGTGTGAGCCTGGCCTTTCCTGACTTCAGCAGTGTTTGTGACTCCGGGTGACTTCGTGGCTGGGTATGGGTGGGGGATTGTGACTAGATGACTGTGTAAGAGATGAGCAGGGGAGCTGAAAGAGGAGGCCTTGTCTTTCACCAACAATTTCTCCTCCCCCTGCAGAAAGCATGCTTCTGGAACGTCCGCGGGCTCATGATCTCCTTCCTGGCCCTGTCAGTCCACGTGCTTAGACCTGTGGTTTCAGGAAAGCTGTTCTTTCTCAGGGAGCAGCCCCTGGGGACCAGATTATTCTGGTATCGTCAGAATTCGACAGATGTTTAACCTGACCCACCAGCTTTCCTAGAGTGCAGCATCTCCTGTACTATACATAGAATCACGGAGTGCTGGCCCGGTGGTGTTTGGCTCTGTGTTTACCTTCTTTAATACACAGCTGAAGCCAGGACAGAGGGAACAGTACTTTGGGCCACGCTGCTTCCCTGGGGGTTAGATAGCAGGATGGAGTAGAAATCTTGCTCTGAATTTCCTAGGCCTAGAAAAGTTTTTTGGAAAGGCACAGGAAGTTCATATTTCAATCACTTTTCTTTCCTTCTTTTTGGAAGGATGATCTCAAATTCTTTGCATCTCAGTGAGGTTATGACCCAAAACGCTGGGCATGTTATGACTCTGCCTTCTCCAAATATTTGAAGCAGGTATTTATGGGGTCCTTCTCTATCTAGATCACTGCCTCCAGGTCTCATTTCTTCCCCCAAGCACTTGCAATTGTTGCTGTTATTTTAATTTAATGTATTTTATTTTATTTTACAAATGACCAGTAACCCTCTGTTCTTATAAGATATTTCCCTTGTAGGAGGGTAAGACTGCGAGGTGAAAGGTAAGTCTTTTCAAACTTCCCAATGGTTAAATCTCCCTATTAGGAGCAGAACAGACTAAGTCACTGCAATCTCAAACCCTTTGTTTGAGGAGAGCAGGATTGCTAACTAGGAGAAGCCCTCAGGTGGCCAAATCCAAAATTTTTTTGTAAACCATAATGCATAAACTAATAGGTTTTCAGACCCCTCATATACCTGTGAGGGAACTTAACACCAGATAAATCTTTAAAATTTAATAAAACTATTTATTAATTCCCTCTTCCCAGTCCCCACCAAGATCAGGAAATGCTAAGAATTTTACATTTAAAAACACTCTGACAGCATATATTTGTATCACGGAGCCATCTATTCAATTTGATCTTTTAGGCTTAGCCCTAAAAAAAAAAAAAAAAAAAAAAAGATGAAAAACTGAATTGTTTCTGCTTCCTCACGTTGAGAGATGACTATCTTATGTTTGGTTCTTGGCATGTGTTTTATTTAGCCTTTCTTCCTGAATAAAGCATGGCTGAATGAGGAGAAATAGTATTAGTATTATACTAATAATAATAGTATTATTACCTTGAGCTTTGCTGCTTAGAAAAAAAAGCCTCCACAGAGTTGTCTAAAGAGACTTCAAATGCTATTCCACAGAATAATTCTTCTTGGCCTACAAACCCCACATGGATCAGCAAAACTCTGTACCTGGTAATTCTGACCTCTCTTTTCTAGTGCCTCTTGGGTACTCCACACATGCCCCAGCCTTGCTTGCATTAAATTCGTCATTCATTCATTCATTCATTCATTCAAGAAGCATTCATCTAGTGCCTCCCCTTTTGCCAGGCACTATGCTAGGGCTGCAAAGATAATCTCTGCTTTCTCAGAGTTCCTGTACTAGATTTTAAAATTCTATAAGGCACTAACATTCTGATAAACAAACAAACAAAAGCCTAGATCGACATATAAAGGATTTATTTTCAGTACTCCATGAGATTTTTAATATCTTCTTTGCCTAATTGCTTAGGGAAAATTGAAGGGGAAGGAAGCTAATATCTATCAAACACTTATCATGTGCAAGGCATTTTCTCATCTATTATTTAATTTTTCAACTCTATGAGGCAGGTGGAAATGTCCCCGTTGTTATGGATAAGGAAATGAGACGCAGATAAATGGAGCAAACTTACCTAGGGTCATACAGCTGCGAAATCATAGAAGGGAGATTTGAATGCAACTCCACCTCCAGAAGCCCATGTCAATAGGCCAATACCGAGTTATCATGTGGATAAAGCATGTATTTTTTAATTTTTTAAATTAATATTTAAAAATTTAAATTATTTTTTTATTTCCTTAAGTAATTAATTGTTCTTTTAAAGTAGGCTCCACACCCAGCATGGAGCTCAGAACAAGGCTTGAACTCGTGACCCTGAGGTCAAGACTTGAGCTGAGATCAAGAGTCACACACTTAACCAACTGAGCCACCCAGGCACCCCCTTTAAAGCATTTTTTTTTAAAGGGGGAGGGCAGGATTGAGGTTGGAATTTTGTCCCTTGTGTCTGGTTGTTGGTGGCGATGAAGTATCCACCAGTTTTCTCCAGAATCTGAGAGCCTCTGCCCCTGCCTTCTGTTTTTAAGCGCCTGGCATTAGCATTGCCTCCCCACTCACTGGGTTATAAACTGCTGAGGGCAGATTCTCCCTCTTTGAGCCTAGCAAGAGGCACAGGATGGTGGACTCCAGTCTTTGGGTAGAAGATACCAGTGAGTCCTCAGCTGGGGTGAGAGAGGGAAGGAGTCTTTGAATGGTAGCAGAGCCTCGTCCCTTTGGCTCTGGCCAGTTGCACAGGTGGTGACAGCCTGGCATGTAGCAACAGTTGTTCCACTGCTGTCAGGGAAATGATTCATGTGGGGTTTTGAGTGATATAGATGATGCTATAGTGGAAGGGTTGGAAGAAAGCCCTGTCTGTCCTAGAGTCTGGTGATAGCTTGGTGGCCCTGGAAGGGAGAGATGTGGGAGTTGGGAGAGACCAAGTCAGCTTCAGCCCCAGTGAGGAGCCTGGAGCACCGAGATGGGAAGGGATTTTCTCAAGGACCCTTGGACAACTGATGGCATGGTGCCAACCAGAAAGAGTAGTAGGAGACTGTTGGCTTTTCGAGTTAAGAAAATCCAGTAGTCTCCCCTTATCCCGGTTTCACTTTCCACGGTTTTAGTCACCTGTGATCCACCTGGAAACATGATCCTTCTTCTGACCTATAGGGACATCATCCATGGCCTAATACTATATCTCAATGCCACGTCATTCCTGTCACTTCATATCATCACATCGGCATGTTATCATCGCATATCGTTGTAAGAAGGGTGAGCACAGTACAATAAGATATTTTGAGAGAGAGAGAGAGAGAGAGGTGACATTCACGTAACTAACTTTTATTGCAGGATATTGTTACCAGTTGTTATATTTTATTACTAGTTATTGCTCATCTCTTACTGCGCCTAATTTACAAAGTGAACTTTATCATAGTTAGCTATTTAGGGGGCAAGATGGGGGAGCTTTCCTTGACCCTCTTAGGGGCCCTAGTCGGGTCTAAAAATGAAACAGATGACAGATTATCAGGAGAAAGTCATCCATATTTATTTAATGTAAGTATTACATGATATGGGAGCCTTCCAAAGAAAATAAAGAAACAGTTAGCCCTAGGTACTTTTATGCTAGATTTGAAAATGCAGCATCGTGGAGGAATATGACACGTTAGGACTTTGAAGTTAGTGTAGTGAACTGGAAAACTAACGAGGCCTGTTTGTTTTGATTGTACCTGGTACCCTTTTGTCTTCAGAGGTAAGGGTGCTGCTTTGCTCCGGGTATGGGAGGGGCCCCTCTTATAGGAGGGATTTAAGGCGCCTGATTTAGGGAAGTAGGGGGAGGAGCAGGAGGAGGAGGGGGAGGAAGTGGTAGGAGAGGACCAGGAGGAGGAGGAGGAGGAGGAACTCAGAACGACTCTCCTGCTCTGCTGGCTCTGCTGTTTTCTGAAACTCCCTCAGCTTAGAATATTCCAGCTGCCATCATTTGGAGGAGCATGTCCAGAACCACATCATATTTCTAGCAGATCAAGATGAGCTCTAGGAAACTGAGTCCAGCCTCGAGGAGGTGGCATCTGCTGGACCGACTGGTTGTGTGGTAGTACCAGAGAGGCTGGGTATCTGAGATTGACTCAGGGGTCAGGGTCATTAGGTGGGTGGTCAGCCTACTCTTGTTCCCACATCATGGTCATTTGCCATGGTCATGTGTTAAAGCTTATCATTTGGAATTTTCTAATGTCAGAGGCCTTTCAAGGTCTGACTGAAGTGGGGGGAGGCAAAGGCAAAGTCTTGTTCTCTTCTAGTGATCATTCTTGTTACTAAAAGCACACGGGGTGCCTGCCCACATGGCTGACCACTTCCTGGCCTCCCCTTATGCACTAGAAGACAGGAATAGGCCAGCACTGGGAGGGCAGAAGGAGGCTAGTGGTGACTTACATTCAATGGTGTGAGGCTGTGACCATACCTTCAAATGCTCCTGGGAGCCAGCCAGGTCTTATAAATGTGACAGTCAAAATGACATCAGGGTGTGATGGGGTCATGGTAAACGTGAGAGTCCATTTCCCATCTAAAGACAGCAGATGCGTCAGCTCCTGCCAACTGTTAGCATACAAAGCATGACCTGGTATTGCCAGATTCCTCATTTTTTCTTTAAAGAGAAACCAGAGATCCAGATTTTTAGGTGAAGTCTGGTTGTTGTTGTTGTTATAATTATTATTATTCTGGTAAAAGAGACATAATATTTATCATTTCAACCATCCATAGTGTACAACTCAATGGCATTAACTACTTTTACAATGTTATGTAAGCTATCTATACCCGAAACTTTTTCATCACCCTCAACAACTGTGTACATCAAATAATAACTCCTCCTATCCTCCCTCCCTCCTATCAGATACTAATAAAATAACTCTTCCTATCCCCCTCCCTCCAGCCCCTAGTTACCTCTCTGTTTCTATGAATTTGCTGGTGCTAAGCACCTCATATAAGTGGAATCATGCAATATTTGTCTTTCTGTGTCTGGCTTATGAAGTATGTTTTTTAAGTGCTGATAACTAATTCGTGTGTGTGTGTGTGTGTGTGTGTGTGTGTCTTTACTGATAGTCTATCTTTTGAAACTGTGGATCAGATAAAACTTCAGTTTGAGGCTTCTGGGGAAGGGAAAGTAGAAGTGAATTCCAGCTCTCCTGCAGCAGTTGGAAAGCCCTCGCCAAAGGCACAGGCCAGCAGAAATGAGCTAGGAGGCTGGTCTCTCTGAGGAGGAAATCAGACCTGTGTTCCAAGGCAAAAATGGTGATGATTTGCCTCACCCAAAGGGCTGGGTAAAAATACAGATGCCTGGACGCCCACTTGGAGTACTTTAACTGGACTCTCTAGGGGTGGGGCCCAGGTTCCTATCTTTTCACGTGGCTTCCCAGGTGAGACCAGCGATCAGTTTTTGAGATCGTTAGGAGAGAAGAACACCAGGCTGTGGGAACGCAGAGCCTCTTGCTTGGAGCCACACTCTTGTCAGGGCAGATTTATTGTGTGTTTGCTGTATACTGGTCCAGTGTGCAAGTGGAAGCAGTTGGGAGCTCAGCCACTCACCCTTCAGATTGAGGAAAGAGGCCGGGCTGAGGTTGGGGCTCATAATTCGGATTCATTTAAGGTCTTAAAAAATATACTCCAACCCAGGGGTGGGGGATGGAGGGGGGGCAGACCCTGGTGGAATGTGAGGTGGAACCATGCTGATGATCCTACTTCTTTTGTTTTTTTGGCCTTCAGCTCAGGGCACTGGAGGAGGCTTAGGGTGGCCTGGCTTGACTTCTTTCTTGTCTTTGTAGCATTGGCAGCATTATTGCAGGTGCCTGGCAACTCTGTGGAATCAAATATAAGTCTTCAGGTTAGCATGCTAAGACCCCTACTCCTTGCCATTTCTTTCTATGCAGTCTGTCTCTTGTTCCCTTCCAGCCTTGTCTCTTTGCTTTGACCAATCTGGCTCCTTAATTCTCTCCTTGAAGATACACTCGCCTCTTGGGGAATAAACCTTAGGCCTCCAAGAATGACATTAGCAAGATGATGGGTTGGGAAGCTTTAGACCCTCACGCCCCACAGAAATGCTAAGTAAATTAGAAACCAGCTAAAATAATGTCTTTAAAGGAGTTCTAGAGATTAGTCAAAGATAGCAACCAGGCAAACACCCAATCAAGAAAAAGCTCCATTCAAAATGGTAGGAATTTCATGGCCTTTTTACTTATTTGTCCTACCCCCTACTATTTCCCCCATGCTGTGCTCCCAATGGCCAGTTACTTTCTGTGAACCAAATTTGCAACACTTTAATCTCATTGTATTTTTTGTTTTAAGATTTACCCCATTTATTCAAGAGGGGGGGAGGGGTAGAGGTGGGGGGGAGAGAGAGAGAGAAAGAGAGAGAAGTAGGCTCCATCCAGGGAGCTGGATGCAGGACTCATCCAGAACTCCAGGATCATGCCCTGTGCCTAAGGCAAACGCCTAAACGCTGAGCCACCTAGGCATCCCCTCATTGTATTTTTGTACACTAACAATGAACAATCCAAAAAAGAAATTAGGAAAACAATTCCATTTACAGAAGCATCAATAACAAAATACCCAGGAATAAGTTCAACCAAAAATGTGAAAGACTTCTACATTGAAAACTACAAAATATTGCTGAAAGAAATTGAAGAAGTCATAAATACCTGAAAAGACATCTTGTGTTTGTGGATTGGAAGACTTAATATTGTTAAGATGAAAATACTACCAAAAATAATCTACAGATTCAATGCTATCTCCACCAAAATTCCAGTGATACTATTTGCAGAAATAGAAAAATGGAAAATAGAAAAATTCATGTAGAACTTTTTAAAAAACATTTTATTTATTTATTCATGAGAGAGAGAGATTGGCAGAGACCTAGGTAGAGGGAGAAGCAGGCTCCCTTCAGGGAGCCCGATGTGGGACTCGATCCCAGGACTCTGGTATCAGGACCTGAGCCAAAGGCAGATGCTCAACAGCTGAGGCACCCAGGTGTCCCACACTTCTTGATTTTAAAACTAATAACAAAAGTGTAGTAATCCTGACAGTATGGTGTTGGCATAAAGACAAACATATAGACCAATGGAATAGAGAACCCAGAAGTAAACCCTCACATATGTGGTCAAATGATTTCAACAGGGATGTCAAGGACAATGGAAACATTTTCCTTTATAAAAAAAAAGTTCTTTTAGGGATCCCTGGGTGGCGCAGCGGTTTGGCGCCTGCCTTTGGCCCAGGGCGCGATCCTGGAGACCCGGGATCGAATCCCACGTCGGGCTCCCGGTGCATGGGGCCTGCTTCTCCCTCTGCCTGTGTCTCTGCCTCTCTCCCTCTCTCTCTGTGACTATCATAAATAAATAAAAATTATTAAAAAAAAAAGTTCTTTTAGAGCAGTTTTAGGTTTGCAGCAAGATTAAGTTGAAGGTACAATTTCTTCCTACCCTTCTTACCCCCACTCCTCAGCATACACAGACTCCTCCATCGTCAGCACCCCCACCAGACACCAGAGTGGTGGATTTGTTACAGTTGAACTTACGTTAACACATCATGATCACACCAGTCTTTTCAACAAATGGTGTTGAGAAAACTATAAACCACAGTGGTAGCTTTGTTAAAATTGATGAACCTACATTGACCCATGATTATCGCTAGCCTTTTCAACCGACGGTGTTGGGAAAGCTGTAAGACTGTAAGAAGAAAACATAGGGAAAATGCTTAATGATGCCAGATTTGGTAATGATGGCAATGATTTTTCAGTTGTGGTGCTAAAAGCATGGGCAACTAAAGAAAAAAATAGATTCATTGGACTACATCAAAATGAAACATTTCTGTGCATCAGAGGACATTATCAATAAGGTGAAAAGGCAATTCATGGAATGGGAGAAAGCATTTTCAAATTATATATCTGACAAGGAGTTGATATTAGAATATATAAAGAATCCCTACAGCTGAACAAGAAAAAGACCCTAATTTACAAATAAACAAAGGACTTGAACAGGTATTTCTTTGAAAAAGATATACAAACAGTCGATAAGCACATGAAAAGATGCTCATCATCAGGGAAATGCAAATTAAAACCACAGTGAGATTCCACTTCACGCTCATTAGGATGGCTATGGAAAAAGAGAAAAGAAAGAAACAAGTGTAGGCAAGGATGTGGAGAAATTAGAACCCTTGTGCGTTGCTGATGAAATATAAAATGGTGTAGTCATATGGAAGACAGTATGGCAGTTCCTCAAAAAATTAAAAATAGAATTACCATATGATCCAGCAATTCTACTTCTGGCTATTTACCCAGAATAATTGAAAGCAGGAAGTTAAAACAGATATTTGCATACCCTTGTTTATAGTAATTATTCACAATAGCCACAGGAGAAAGCAATCCAAGTATCCATCTACAGGTGAACGGATAAACAAAATGTGATGTACACATAAAATGAAATACTATTCAGCCTTAAAAGGAAAGGAAATTCTGCCCCATGCTATACATGGATGAACCTTGAAGATATTATGCTAAGGGAAATAGTCCGCGAAAAGAGGTCCTATATGATTCCACTTATATAAGGTCTTTTTTTTTTTTTTTTTTTTTTTTTTAAAAACCTCTCCGGTCTTTATTTTATTTTATTTACGATAGTCACACAGAGAGAGAGAGAGGCAGAGACACAGGCAGAGGGAGAAGCAGGCTCCATGCACCGGGAGCCCGATGTGGGATTCGATCCCGGGTCTCCAGGATCGCGCCCTGGGCCAAAGGCAGGCGCCAAACCGCTGTGCCTGCCCAGGGATCCCCACTTATATAAGGTCTTGATGTGTCTTTTTTTCGGACACCAACCGATTCTCTGATTCTGTAACACCAACTGAGTATCCTACGATTCAATTTAATTCTGACTCTGACTACTTGGCGTTAATGCAGACCAACCCCACAAGTTAAGGGCTCAGTTCCACAAGACTGCCTCCACTTCAGATGCTATTTGCAAGTCTTGGGGGCCAGCCAAACTTCTCACAGACTAGTTATAAATTGAGGGTGCCTACAACCCCTACTCAGGTTCTATAATTTGCTAGAGTGGCTCACAGAACACAGGTAAACATTTTACTTACTGGGAAAGAGACTTACTTTCCTCATTTATTATAAAGGATACAATTCAGGAACCGCCAAATAGAAGAGACGTGGGGGCGTCTCTGGCCATGCCACCCTCCAGCCCTGATGTGATGTGTTTACTGTCCAGGAAGCTCACCAGATTTCCTTGCTCGCGTGTTTTTATGGAGTGCCTTCCCTCTTCAGAGGTGAGGGGGAGGATGGGGCTGAAAGTTCTCAAAGTCTAATCACAATTTTCTGGAGATTAGCCCATCCTAAGACCATCTACAGGCCTTCCTCTGAGTCACCTCAATAGCATAAATTCAGGTGTGAGGAGAAGGGGTTCCTTATGAGTAACAAAAGATACTCCTATCACTCAGGAGATTCCAAGGGCTGTTAGAGCTCTGTGCCCAGAACCGGGGGCCAAGAGCAAATCTATTTTGATTCTATCAGAGGTACAAGGAATACTCAAATTCGTGGAGACAGAAAGTAGGATGGTGCTTGCCCGGGAAGGAGTGGCAGATGGGGGGTGATGGGGAGTTAGTGTTGATGGGTATAGAGTTTCAGTTTGGGAGGAGGAGAAATGTTCTGGAGATGGGTGCACAGCAATATGAATGGACCCAATGCCACTGAACCACACAGCTAAAAATGGTTAAAATGGTAAGTTTTATGCTATGTATAGTTTACCACCAAAGAGAGAGAGAGAGAGAGAGAGAGAGAGATCCACTGCCTGTGAGGTGTTTCCTTCTGGCTGGGTACCTGCTTACCCCCTTGCCATCAACTCATCAGTCTGCCTGGTGGAGTGCATTCTGGGCCTTCCGCGTGCTGGCTGAGTTCCCTGGGATACTGGCCTGAAGGGTTTGTGTTTCCCCCCCTCTTCCTTATCTTTTCTCCTGTCGTTTACCCCTCTTCCTCCTCCTCCTCTTTTGGCTACATGGGAAACTTGTCAGAGGACTGGAGATTTGACTAAAGCACCTCTCCTATACCTCAGAACAGAGCTCTGGGTGTAACAGGTGCTTACAATGGAAGGACAAATTAATACATGGGAATTAAGGTGACTACTTAGTTGAGAGCTCAGATCGTTGGAGGAAGGGACTGTCATACCTGGATTTGTCCTTTTGATGTGATTCACTCTCATCCCTGCAATGGAAAGAGCTATGCAGTCCTTACTGTGTGCCTTGAACCGTGCCGGACCCGGGTGGTTGAGAACACCATCTTTAGCTCTGCTGTGTTCCTTCGGACAAGTCCTTAAGTCTTCTGCCTTTTAATTTCTTCTTTGTAAGCTGGAGATAACATGGGCTATTGAAGATGGTAAAAGGGGGGTTAAGTGAGGCAAGGGGAGGGCCCCTTCCTCCAAGAATTGGTCAGACATAATAAATGCTAAATGAAGAACAGATGCTCTCAGTATTGCCATCAATAAAGGTAATTGCTTCTGTGTGCAGGGGGCTCTTGATCTAGAAAGAGTGGCCAACACTTAAATGCTCATAGTACCACCATGTATCAGGCTCACAGATGTATGTGCCTGGGGCATTAGAGGTCACAGCATGTGGGAGGACATTACCCCAGAGTGAGCGCAATGGGCAAGCCGGACAGCTTCCCCAAGGAGGTGATTTTGATGAGCTGATTCTTCATGAGTGCAGTGACCAGGAGTTGGGTGACTAGGGACGGTGGGCCATTCCGGGAAGTCTCCAGGCAGTATCGTAATGGGGACTTGTCCCACTAGAGAGCTACTCAAACTAAAATCTGGATATAGGTGCCGGGAGGTGGGGGTATTTTCCCAGCATATGGTGATGACATCACACCAAATGTGATAAAGGCTTTGGAGCCTCTGGGGTCACACAGATACCGGGAAACCACTACCCCCACACCTCAGTCCTCAGTCTCACAAACCTAAGGTTCTACTGGAGAAAGTGGGATGTCCAGGCCTCTTAGCTGGACACAGTTGTTTGCCACTGTCTGGCTCTTGATCTTTTCCCAGCAATGCTGTTAACAGGATGTCCTCTCCTGGACTTCAGTTCCCTCCAACCCCAACATGAAACAGTCCTGTGTGGATTGCAGGGTAAGGGTTGGAACCCTATCAGGGATGATAAAGAACCCTATAGATAATGTGACAGCTGGTGTTTCCTCTTCTTTCTTCATTCTCTGTCTCCTGACTCCTGTCTGGTACCATTCCTGAACTTAACCCAGTGGAGTGGCTCTCTTCTCGTAGTTCTGAGGGACTAAGGGTCTTTTTCTTTACTAAACCATTCAGAGGTGGGAGGCCTTCCTGTGGGCTCTGGCTGTCCACCTGGATTCTTCTGCTTTATGCCCTTATTCCAGGCATCTTTCCTTTTTTAAGCTGTGCAAAAACATTAGTTCAGCTTCTCAGCCCCACACAGTTCAGAATGAGGCCTTGCTCGGCCTGAGGGCAGTGGTTTTACACTTCAGCTAAGAGGAGATGGGAGGCAGCGCTGGGCTTTACTTGCTTACGGTCTTCTTGGAATTGGTGTGTCTTAGAACCTCATAATGGAGCAATGTTTGCTTTGGCTCCTGTCTGATTCCTTCTCTGGAGAGGAGGGACTTGAACACAAGTCCCTTTCATTTTCAGGAGACTGCTTCTGATTAGACAGTTCTGCTGGCTTGGGGGGTGTGGTGGGTGTGTTGGGGTGCTGGAATGAAGGTGGAGCAAAGGTAGGAGTTGTTTTTTTCTTTTTCTTTTTTCCCCTTTTCCTCTCCTGGAAATTCCTGCTTTCTGCCCCAAATGTCTGTGTTGGCATCCCTGGGTCTCCTCTGATGGCTCTGGAGGCAGCTCTCTGTACACAAGGCTATTCGTGGTGTCCATCTATTTGGAGGAAGTAAGCAGCCATGAGTCATCATATTAAAGCAGGGCCCATTCCAATAGGCGTTTGTTTGGGGTGGTGGCTGCCCCTTAAGCAATCTGTGCCTCCTCAGACCTTTGCCCTCGGCTTCTGGTTCAGTGCTGGACATGTTTGTGGAACCACTCAGTGCTCACCCAGGGGACCATTTCTTCTCTGGAGGAGCCAGGCAGGAATACAGATCTCTCTCTCTCTCTCCCACCAGCCCTGCCTAGGACACCTAGGGAAGACAACAGCTGAGAATCTTGAGGGCAGCAGAGAGCCACTGTTAAGCGTGGGCCATAAACCTCCAGCATCAGAACCACCTAGGGTGTTTGTTAAAAATGCAGATTCCTGGGTTCTAGGACAGACCCAAGGAATTAGCCTCTGTGGGGGTGGGTTTGGGTGGGGGGGGGGCTCAGGAATCTGTGTTTTTGATTACCTGTCAGGGATTCTGATGCCTACTGAAGTTTGAGAACTCCTAGTGTAAAAGCCATGGAACCCAGACTCCGCTCTGCTGGCTGCTGTGTTGGGGGCATCCAGCAGGGCACCTGCCCTCTTTGGGCATCAGCATCTGTTATCTGGGTTGCTACCAGAGTTAAGTGAGGGAGAGTGTGGAAGCTCTTGAAATAAATAAGGCCAGCACATAAATGGCTCCCGAGGCCACACCGACCTTCTCCCTCCTTACCATACTCAGCCTCTGCAGCACTCTTGGTTACATCTTTAGATCTCACCCACTTTCCTTCATCTCTGCTACCGTCTCTGAAATCTTTGCTGGCAGATCCCCCTCCCTAGTGCCATACTAGGGGACTGAAGCAGCCCCACCTGTATCCACTCTCTCAGCTGGTGAGCTAGCTGGGGCCAGTGTCACTGCCCTCCTGCAGAGAGATCAGCCCCCACAAAGGCCTTGCTCAGAATACATGGGCCAGAAGAGGCCACGCCTTGCACACAGCAGCCACTGAGGATATTCGGGTGGGGTGATGGATTTTTGGGGCTCTGGTTTTACACTTCAGCTGTGGGGCATTATCTTCTCATTGCTGAAAGAAGATTCCAGGGCATTATCTGTGATTATTATCTAATAATGTCAGCTGTGGCCTCAGGAGGATAGGGGTTGGGGTGAGGGAAGAATGTGGCTCGACTCAACTCTCTTACTAATCTTTTCACCTTCTGTGTGTAAATAGGCCCCCTGAGAAGATTCCCTCCACCTCTATCCTCAGTTCTTGAAGCCTTTGAAGCAGGTGTTCAGGAAGAGCAGCAGGTGGTTAAAGCCTGTCTCTTCCGGGCTGCCTGCGGGGGGGGGGGGGGGGGGGCTGCCTGAGGGGGGCAGGACCTGTAAAGATCCGGACTCTCTGGTTTCTGGAGTGACTTCCTCTAACCCATCTCCACCCTGTGTCCTGAGTGGCCCTGGAGTGTCTTTGCCCCTGTCACCAATCTGTCTGTTCTGAGACAATCTCAGTCCCCGGCCTGCTCTGTGGCCCTGGGGCAAGCATCTCAACAACCCTCGCTCTGTTTGTGGAGTGAGACAGTCCTCCTTGCTAGTGTTGGGTTCTCAGGCTGTTGTGGGGGGGGAGATGATGTTGTGTTCTCAGAGCCCACATCATTGGCTGGAGGTTTATTTAGAGGGACTTAAGGCCACATTGTCCCCTCCCTTTGGACTGCCTTCTGATTCACTGTCCAGAAAGGACTTTGATAAGATGTACAGAGTAAATATGTTAGCCATTGTATGATGACGCAAACACGTTCCTCAGTTGTATAACAAATGCATCGCAACGGATTCCATCAGGCCCTGAGTCATCTGAAGTCTCAGACCCTGTCCTTAAGTCAGTAGAGTTCTGTGGGAAGACAGCAGGGCTGGGAATGGGAGCATCAGAAATCCCGATGTTTACTTCCCTGCTCTGAATTCAGCAAGTTGCTTTAACTCAGGGAATGGAGAACACCGCATGCCCCTCCGAGGGCTGTGTCATTTCACCAGGACTTCAGGCATCCTGCTGTTGGCCTCCCCAGGTTTGTCTTGCTGCTCAGATTATATGTTGTGAAAACATTGTCTTTTAAGTGCCTTTAAGAAAAAAAAACTCTGGGCTTGCTCAGGGACCCTCAAGGAATAAAACAGCTTTCCTGTGCACAAATAATGTCCTATCTCTTTTGTGAAGTGTGATGTTGCACTTGGCTTGAGGACCACAGTCTCCATTTGCAGAGCTTGACATTTTTACCTTTAGAGCCAGCTCTTCATTTCAAAATGAGCTCTGGTCATTCTGGCCATGGGAGCCTGTCCCAGAGCTTCTGGGTTCTGGAGTATTTCTGCTGATTTGAGCCTCTTGAACTGATCCATTCTGCAGCTCCAGGAGTCCTGCAGAAATTCTGATTCCTTTTGATTCCCAGAAGGGGCTTTTGTCAAGGGTTGGCACAAACCAACTTTTCAGTTTATATGTGCCTAGGATGATTCCTTTCTTCAATGTAGGTGAGTATCAGTGGTGGCACAGCCCAGAGCTGATTCCGTCCTCACCATCAGGAGATAGGGCCCAGAGTGAGAAACTTTCTTCTGAGGGCCTGGTGGTCCTGTTCTTGCCAGTTAGCTAGTGGCAGTGACAAGCAGGGACTGGTGGGGCTTGGGCTATCCTTGTGAAGACACTTCCTTTTTTCTCACCAAAGTTCCTCAGAGAAGAGGGTACCCCATTATCTGTCCCTGGAATAGCTAGCCCTGTATTCTCATGCTGCTCCACAAAAACCCATGGCCTTTCCTGGGGTGTCCTCACCCTGGGCCAGATCTCTGTCCCTTGCAAATAACCCGCACAGGCCCCCTGGGCTGTACTGTCTTTATCTTCTTGAATCCACCTTGTTCTGAATTGTATTCCCTCCAAGCAGCCTCCCCATATCTCTCCAGTTGATAGCAGACAAATGAGAGCCAGTGAAGGAAGGCTCTCATCCTCTTGGCCTGTCTCAGGAAGTACAGCCTTGGGTTGGTGGCCACACGATCTGTGTCTAGGGCTCAGTGCTCTTGCCCTATGTGGTCCACTCTTGGAGCTATGGGTTTATTTTGAGAGTGCAGCACAACCTTTGCTTTTTTACTGCACAAATGTTTATTGAGCATCTGCTTTATTCTATGCAGCACTCTGAGTGCTAAGGATGAAGCGGTGAATGGGAAAGAAAAGGTCCCTGAGTTCACATTTAAGGGAGGAGACATGAAACTGTAAGGCAGCAACTAATGGAGTGACTAATGCTGAAAAAAGCAGGCCAAGTAGGAGGGGAGGCATCTTTACAGCAGGATATTGGGAGATGCTTTTATGTAAGTAGGTCCCTAAGTAACTCCCTAATCACCAGGCCAGACCTGATGGTGCTGCTTTCTTGGGGGCAGTGTTAGATATGAGTGGCTAATTGTTTTCCTCATGTGAGGCTTAGATTTCTTTCTCTTTCTAGATTTCTCATGAGGATCACAAGGCAAGGTTAGTTAACTTGTCAAGTTGGCTTCCTAGGAAAGAGCTGCTTAGGCCCACCCTGTCTGTTTCTGGAGGCACACCCTGAAGGAAGAGGAACTGGGTCTTTCCATGGTAACCCATGAAAGTAGTAACTCTTCTAGGGCCTGCCCTGTGAGTAATCACCTGGGTCTGAAATCAGAAGGGGCAGGCTGTCACTAAGTTCAGCTAGATTTAGAAGAAAATTTGGGACGGGTAGTGACATTGATTGTATGTGAACTACCTTTCGGGATAACAGCAAGTGCTTTGGACTGTTTTACCACCATCTGTACCCAGGATAGTAGGTGTATCCATCGGCTGCTGTGTGGGGGCATCTGGGACAGAGTTGGTGCGAAGCACCAAAGCAGCTGAATAGAGCAGTGCACATGCCTACTTCCAATGGGAAAAACTAGGAGAAAGTGAGGTCTGTGCTCTGCCACTTTGACTGGCCTGGTGGTTCAAAAGCTGCCCCTGGTTTCTTTTCTTTCACAACTGAGTCATGGGGGAGTTATGGAAGCCTGTAGTCTTTGGCCATCAGCATTGTCAGCAGAGGGAGGGACCTTTGAATGGTGAAGCCAGCAGTGACTTGGGCTTTTAGTGGAGAGGAAGGCAGGGGAGGCTTTATGTCTACTCTCATATAAACCTAGACTGACCCTTTGTAGATGTCACCAGGAGGATAATGTCAAGAGGAACCCCAACCCTGAGGAAAAGGAGTGTGTGTACCAAGAGTGTCCTGAGTCGATGACTGAAAATAGGCACAGATATGAGGCTCAGTTAAAAAAAAAAAAAAGAAAGAAAGAAAGCCCTTTGTCAGCATCACCCCCCTTTTTTTCATTAAAAAAAATTCCCTGTAGCACTCAAACCTCTCCCCTAAACTTAGCATCTTCTCTGTTTACAGCCTAGGCTACCTCTGCTCTTCAGCTACATTGCACCCCCAAAGATGAGGAGGAAACCCAGCACCAAGGCTGTAGGTCAAGATCAAGGTATATTAGATAGCTTATAAGTTTAGTGATGTGAGCTCTTTGTCTCCTCCCTTTCTTTTCAGTACAACCATTTAGTGCTCAATCTACACCGAGTGTAGGTTTGAGGGTGGGAAGTCCCATATTCCAATGGCCTCCATGTCTGATCTTCAGAGCCCTAAATTTGAGATCTACTCTGTCATTCCACCTCACATCTGCTTTCTTGTGGTGGTAAACTCTCAGAATACAGCTAATTGCTACTGTGCCCAACCTGTTTGCTGTAGAGGAGGCTGTAAATATTTGAGTTAGGTCTGAGCTACACAATTCTAAGAATTATCTCTTTATTTAGAAGGTATTTCCCAGGACACCTGGGTGGCTCAGTGGTTGAGTGTCTGCCTTTGGCTCAGGGTGTGATTCCAGGGTCCTGGAATCGAGTCCCACACTGGGCTCCCCTTAGGGAGCCTGCTTCCCCCTCTGCCTATGTCTTTGCCTCTCTCTGTGTGTCTCATGAATAAATAAATAAAATAGAATAAAGAAGATATTTCCCAAGCACCATCTCTTCCCTTGGCATTGTTCTGAGTGCCATGTGGGGAAGGGTCAAACAAAGCAATATCAATCAACAACCCTGTCCTCAAGGTGCTAATGATCTATTTGGGAAAACAACAACACCCTGTCTAGAAAAAAATCCAAAACTAAGTATCATATAAGAATAAGAAATCCTATAGGGTCTAAGTAGTAAACAAAATAGACTATGTCTGGAGATACCTCTCACCTCCAACAGTTAGACCAAGAGGGAGGTGCTTGAATTATAGAATGGAACATATAAGACTGGAGGAATTATCAGGTGTTTGAGGACAGTCACTTCTGTGACATTCACCCTACTTATTGGATTTGGAGTCAACTAGTCATGGACTTGAATCTCAGTCTTGCTATTAGAAGCTGAGTGACCTTGGGCAAATTACAGATGTTTTGTCATCTATAAAAACCAAGTTAGACATGATGATGGCAACTTTAGGGGGTTATCATAAGGATTATATGAAATAATGTGAAAAATCATTTAGCACACTGCCTAGTACACAGTAGGGACTCTTTATGCACCAGACTCTTACTTTCAGTTTGGCTAATACCCAAGACCTGATCATTTAACCTAATGGTTAGGAATACAGACTCTAGCACAGATAGCCTGAGCTTGACATCAAGCCTTATCACTTATTGCTATAGGACCTTGGGTAAGCTACTCAAATGTCATTTCCTCACATTTTCCCCCCCACTGAATGCTCCGTTTTAAGATAAGGATTAAAAGATTATGTTTGGTAGTGCCATGGTGGCCTGGCATGGTGAGCTCCACATATCAGCTGCTATTACTGGTTTTTTTTCCCTAAGAAGCAAACTATCCTAATTTCTGTACCTGTTGCTTCCTGCATTTCCCTAATCTCCCCCCTCACCCCCAAGGACTGAAGAAGTAAGTCCAAGAGTGTCCAGGTAGTAGAAGCCATATCATATATTTGAGGATAGACCCTGTGAATGGGAGCCCTAAGGAAGTCTTGAGTTGATGAGCTGTGACCACTGTGACCTTGCTCCCTAAATTCTTCGAGACTTCAGCTTAGCCTTTTAAATCCATAAACCCCTTTGGTGAGTGATTTCCTCCCAAATCAATGGGATTGTTTTGTTCCTGAGGGTCTGCCACCTTCTTAATCCTGAGTTGGCCTTTTCAAAAGAAGCCAAGGGCTTGGATTTGGGAATTTCAAAAATACAGTCATATGAGTGGGCGTTGCGTGCACATTATTGCTTACTATGGCATTTCCTGGGAGCTGCCTGGCATTCCTAGGTGGCTGGAGCTCACTTTAATAGTTCAACTGTTGTTTGGCTTCAGTGTTTCAGTGTCCTAACACCCACCCCATCCTCCTTGCTTCTTTTGGAGGCATCCACAGACTCAATGCCAGGATGCCCCTCTGAGCCTCCTCCACAAGTTCAAAGGTGGCTTTCCTGCAGAGTGCCTTTACTGTGGCCTAGTCCCTTACATTTGGGACCCTGGAGCACCCGTTTACATCATTTTACCCAGATGTAGGTGTAAAGAGATGTCTAAATGACATATTGAAGTGTATAAACGTGTTTCAATAGCACCATTTTTGGGGTGTTTAAATACCACACCAGTCCACATTGGGAATGGGCAATGAGTATTGAAGTCACTTCTGAGTGTTGCACATAATTCCCCACGTGTATGTGGTCCTGGGAGACAAAGCTTCAGTGGTGGCCTCCCTGACAGTGGCCATGCTATTTGTGCCCAAGACACCCGTGGTCAAGCCACACAGCCCCAGAAGTATGTGGGCATATTTAGTTATGGGATGGAAATTAGGCATACTGCATTTTTTAGCACATTTTAGTGCCCAAAATTCTTCATGGACTTAAATGACCCTTTGTGTGGTAACATTTTCTGACATTTGTCTGTGTAGTTTAACTTTTCCTGTGGTGGTACTTTAACTGTGGTACTCTGTGAACCTTAGCCTCAGATTAATTTTTAGATAGTAAGACCATTTCTAGTGTACATAGAGATGTGTAGGTTCACATGTGTATCTCATCACTCATCATATAAAAATACCCTTGTGGGGGTGGCATCGTGCTGTGTGCTTTTAAGATTGCTCACACGGATTGATGGACTTTAAGTGTGTGAAAACTTAGATTGAACGCCAATGTATCTTTCGTGTGGCTCTAATATTCAGAGGGCCCTCAATCATTTGTTTGTTTGGTTTGGTTTAAAATAGCAAACTTTCTGTGAGAACTTTGCATTTATTTCCAGCGACATCTTTCCCCAGGTCTAGGTTCACAGCTATTCTGGTAGTGGAGTGATGTGTTGTTCCTGACATGCCAGTTAGCTGAAGCCCATTCATTCAACACCCATTTGTTGAGTGAGCCCCTGCTCTGTTTACCAGGCACCAGAGTAATGTCAGAAAAATTTCAGAACATCAAAGGAAGGATTAGAGGAGTTTAGGGCAAGGAGATCTCTCCTCACTAGGATAATCAGAGAAAACCCAGTAAAGGAGCTGTTGTTGAGATGAGCTCTGAAAGATTAAAAGAGGGAGTTCTTTCCAAACAAGGAAGCTGCTTGCATAAAGGTAGAAACTAGACCGTGAAGAGAATGAAATCGTGACTCGTCCAAGTCCAATCTGGCTGGAGTATCAGGGACACAGCAGGAAGTAGGCGGAGATGGGACTGGAAAGGTAGTTGAAAGTAGGTGAAGAAAGCCAAGAACAGCAGGCTGAGGGGTTTGGACTTCCTTCCTCCCTCTGAGAGGGCTGACTCCTTGGTGGTTCCCAAGCAGGGCTTTCATGGCCAGCACAGCGCTGAGGAACGAGCAGCACCTGAGTGCCTGGCGCAGGGCCATGGAGGAGAGCTCATAGACGCCCCTTCAAAGTAGGCTCCAAGGAGGGCTTGGAGAGGTCAGGGACAGAGTGGGTGTGAGAGTGCAGGGTCGGGGGTGACTGAGAGAACTGAGAAAGAGCAGCAAGGAAGGAACTGGGGAGGGTGATTTGTCCAACTGCCCTAAACAGACCATGCCTCCAAAGCCCGGTAGCCTCCCATGTCCACCATTACTGTGAGAGGGTGCGGGGGAGAGCTGTTCCTGCAGCACTCCTTAGGTGTGAAGCTTTCTGCTGCACAGTCCTTTCAAAGGAGCTAATTTAGACCCCAGAAAAACCCTGAGAGTGAGATAGTATAACTAAGTAATACTATATTCCTTTTGTGGATTAGGGAATGGGCACGAGGTGGTAAATCTACTTTCAACTGACATATAATAATTGGTAGAGCTGGGATTTGAACTCAGATCTTTCTGACCCAAAGCGTGAGCCCTTAACCACTGTATTAGAGTGATGATATCTTCCAGGACTGTTGAGGTGGAAAGGAGGAAAAGTGAGGAGTTCCTTTTTAAATATACACAACATAGATGTGAATTCTTTGAGGAACAAGGTGAGCCTCCATTAGGTCATAAGGAGACTATGTCTGAAGTAAGACTTCAAGCCTAGGGGCTCTGTGGCAGAGAAAGCTGCCCACCCAGTTAGGGGACATTTTTTTTTACCATTGACTCCAGGGAGCCAGCTTCTAGGAGCCCTGAAATCCCAGAGACATGCCTGGCTCTGACCTGGTGACTATGCCCAGGGGAAAAGAATGAGGCAATGGCCCAGGAATGGCCCAGCCCTGGCGCTGAGTGGGCTCATCTTTGTCTGACTAGCAGGTATGCCTGGGGCAGGAGTGGGCAGAGGAGAGGGTTGGGTGAGTGGGAACCTGTTTGCTGGGGTTGTTGCATCCTACCAAAAAGAACAGTGTCCACCTTACCAATGGCCAGGGACAGATGATAAGGATCCTAGCAAAGGATTCAGATGGGGACCAGTGGTCTGCCCCTGTTCCATTAGGACCAAAGACTTCACCATGGTGTTGACATAGAGCCCCCTGCCTTTTGTGGAAGCCCTAGGATCCTTGTTTAATGGTCTGGGCATATTCATGGTCGCACACCATTTAGAAGGGCAGCTATGTGCCATGGTTCTGACTCAGTGCCATGGGTTCTGTAGAAATGAAGGGGGGTGGTATTGAATGCCCCATTGTGGTTGGTGATGGGAATAGTGGTTCTGTGGATCTTAGAGCCAACATAACACATGTATTGTGTTGTGCAATGGATTAAATGTGGAAATCTTACCCTCTTGGATGCAGCCTGGTGGTTTTCTGGATTTCTCTTTGCTCTGCCAAATGCATAATAGGCAAGAATGACAAGTAATGGCTTTTTCCTGTTACCCAAACCCCTTAGGCTGCACTGATGTGTTTTTGACTGTGACATTTGCTCTGAAAGTACTCATGATCACTGATTGCAACAGTGTTTAGATGTCACCCTTGGGTTTGCAGAAACAGCAAAAATAAAATAGAATATGAACATTGAATATCCCAGCCTGCCTTTTCATCCTTGTGTTCATCACATATTTGTTAAACCCTTTCTTTGGGGTGAAGTGAACCATAGTGATTAGACTCATGGCTCTGGATTCAGAACTACTGAATAAAAACTGCTGTTTATTTATTTTTTTAAGATTTTATTTATTTATTCATGAGAGACACACACACACACACACACACACACACACACACAGAGGCAGAGACACAGGCAGAGGGAGAAGCAGGCTCCATGCAAGGAGCCCAATGTGGGACTCGATCCCGGGTCCCCAGGATCACACCCTGGGCTACAGGCGGCGCTAAACCGCTGCACCACCAGGGCTGCCCCAAAACTACTGTTTAAATTCAAGCTCTGTTGCCTATAGCTGTGTAATCTGGGGTAAGCCATTTAACTTTTCTGCACTTCAGTTTCATCATCTGTAAAATTGAGACAATATTATACCTACACATCTTTTTCTGGGGTTGTTTTGAGGATGGAGACACTCCATGAAAAGCTCTGTACATTTTACTGATTAGTATTATGTGTTAGGTTCTAGAGATAAATGTGAGCCCTGCCCTTGTGGAATTTATAGTCTGGTTTGCGAGACAGATGTTAATAATCTTACAAGTATATAACTACCTGTGTGGAGCCTGACTTTGAATGAGACATGAGAGAAAGCCTCCCTGAGCAAGTGGATTGTGCTCAGGCCTGAAGGAGATCTGCATTTACTCAGGGAAATGGAGTAAGGAAGGCATCCTAGTCTGGTCAGAGGAAGCTGGTGCAAAATCCCCTGTGGTCCTTGGGCATGAAGGTGCTTTGAACATTTAAAAAAACATACTATTTATTTATTTATTTATTTATTTGAGAGAGAGAGAGGGCAAGCACATGTACACAAGCAGGGGAGGGGGCCGGTCAGAGGGATTGGAAGAAGCAGACTCCTTGCTGAGCAGGAAGCCCAAGGAGGTGAGGCAGAGTTCTATCCTAGGACCCTGGGATCATGACCTGAGCTGAGGTGAAGGCAGACACTTAAGTGACTGAGCCACCCAGGTGCCCCACTTTGGACATTTCAAAGACAGAAAGGAGGCCCGTGTGGCAGGGTCTCAGGAAGTAAATAGTTGACCAGGGGCAGATGACCCCCTCCCCCTTTGCACAACTTTGTGGGTGTGTTTACCTAGTTTGAAAGCAAGTAGAGGAAGGACATAATCCAATCACAGTTTGCAAATATCACTGGCTGCAGAGTGGAACTGCCTAAACTGTCACCCAAGCTCCCCTGATGGCTGATAAGGATTGCCTACATATGAAAATACAGCTACTCAGGACGAATATCAGACCTGAAGGATCACAGTGGGGTCAGGGCTGGTGACCTTTCCAGGCAATGTTGGAAATACTGCCATGGGTTCTGTAGAAATGAAGAAAATCTAATTCCACGTTAAAAGCAATTTTTTTAAGAGTAAGTTCCTGAAGAGCTAAGACTGGACTGGTTTGACTGTGTATTGTGTATTTTGCCCATGGATTTTTTTTTTTGAGGATGATAAAACTAGGACAAATGCTAGGACATAAGCCAAGCCAAACCAGTTGGCAATAGATTTTAATCATTTTCAATCATGGCCTGGGTCCTGTTTTTGTGAAGGTAAGAAGGGTGCCGGCACCACCCTCCCAGGGCAGTATCCTCCCATCTCTTTGAGTTAATCTTGTACTGAGTTGGGCTGCAGGTCTCTGATTTTTACCCTTGAAGTGTCCTAGAAAATTCATGACAGAACTTGAATGGGTAAGAATAGAGTCTTCCGTGTTGACTACCAACATTTCATGGGAGATGAGCAGTCGGTGAGCTTAGGTTCTGGAGTCAGAACTGGTTTAGGACGGCCAGCTCTTCTGCTAGCTGCCTGTGTGACCTTAGGCAAGGTGTGGACAGACCATCAGTGTTCTCATTTTTATCTTTGTTGTAAAGATTCTTGGGTTAAATGAAAAAAGATAAATTCTGTTAGATACCTGGTACATAGTCGATGCTCAAGAAATAGCCAGCCTTCTCCCTATTCTCCCCCGTAAACATTTTTTTTTTGCCCTTACTGCTCTGTATCCACTGTGTTTTGTAGAAAAAACGTGGATCTGTGTGATATTGCCAGCTTTGTGTAGTTGAGATTTTTCCAGCAATGTGCATCATTTGTCCAACCAGCTAACATGACTGAGCATTTACCAGGGGACAAGACTTAAGAAGTAGGAGCTGAGTAGAACTGTAAATGCTCACTGAACATAGCTCTCAAGAAGCAGGAACAAATATGTCTTGAAAAAACAAAAAAGAGGCAGCAGTTGACAGTCCAATTCCTATGTTTTTGTTTTCTGTGCTGACCATGAGAGTACCTCGGAGGCCAATTTCCTCCTGAAGAGAGGGTACTGTGAAGCAGTGTTGCTCTCTGGTCGGGTCCCCACAGGCCCCTACATCTGAGTGCTGCATCCTTCTAACTGGAGAAGGCTTCAGTGCTGAAGTTGGGGTGGAATAGCACGCACACAGCCCTAGGGTATAGACAGAGAATGGAGTCCATGTAGTGGATCCAATGGGATCAGGCATGTAGTGTAAAACTAGCTGGGAGGACATATTTTTCAAGGCAGAAGATTAATGGAGATTAGGTTATCCTGTGTCAAGGTCCTTTTGGGAGTAAAAAAAATCACAGAACCTTGGATGATATCCTTAATATTCCCACATTCTTGGAAAAGGGATCCTTTGAGGTTCTGTTTAACATCTAGATCTCCAATGCTAAAATATGTAGGGAGGCCAGATATGACCTGCAGTGGGTTCTGTTTCCCAGCTATGCCAGTTGTGTTTGTCCCTTTGTCTATGGCTGGATTTAACCCCTTAAAGTCTTGGAGATCAGTACTTAAGAAGCTAGACTCAATTCTGGCAAATCATTGTGAGCCAGGATCAGATAAGGCTCCAAGGATATGAAATGTATTCTCTTCTGGAGAGGCCTGTTCACTTGGCCCTTTCTTGGGGCTCTTAGCCCTGGAGAGCCTTGCCAGGCCCAGTGGAGGAGGTCCTGGCCTGAGAAGCTAGGAGATCTGTTTTCTCATTTCAACTCTGTTAGAACTCCTGTGACTCTGACTTACCTTCTAGAACTTAATTTCATTTACCCTCCATTTGACTCTCTAATAATCAGGTTGTACTAGATGATGACAAAGGAACTTTCAAAACGATAACTTTCTATAATTCAACCCACAAATACCACCATTTGTGTTATCTTTGGTATCTTTGTTTTAAACTCCCTGCCCCCGCTAGATTATAAAGCTTCTTGAAGGTGAGAATCACGCCATATACATCTTGGTACCTTGGTACCTTGCCAGGTTACTTTTCACACAGTAGATGCTTTAAAGATCTGTTCCATTTATTTTTCATATATTGGCATATTTGGAGGAACCCTACACTGAGCTTATTGATGATGACTTTTGTGACTGTTCCAGAGCTGAGAACCAACATCCCAAGTGGTTGTAATTGACAGTCTGGGAAAGCAATCAAGGTGGTCAGCAGATGGGCAGCCAGTGAATTGTGTTATAGTGTGGCATGAAAGCAACTTGCTCTCTACCTGCAGTTCCTTTCAAGTACAATAAAGGAAAAGTGGGACCTTAAGGCAAAGACTTACTCATCTTCCTTTACTTTTGCAATTTGAGGCTTACCTGAATTCTCAGGCTGTTTTCCAACTTCTTCCTTTTTTTTTAAATTTTTTAAAAATTTATTTATTTATGATAGTCACACACACACACACACAGAGAGGCAGAGACACAGGCAGAGGGAGAAGCAGGCTCCATGCACCGGGAGCCCGACGTGGGATTCGATCCCGGGTCTCCAGGATCGCGCCCTGGGCCAAAGGCAGGCGCCAAACCGCTGCGCCACCCAGGGATCCCCCCAACTTCTTCCTTAATATATATGTGTGGCAGAAGGGCTTTTGGGAGTTGTGTCACAGCTAGTCACTACTGAATCAAGGCATTTCTGACCTTGGAAACACCCAAGTCATGTTATCTGTTGGGTCACTGGAGTTTGAACTCTAAGGCAGATACAAGATGTTTTAGTTTGTTGGTATCTGCCTGTGCCTGTGTTTATAGCCAGTTTTCCTGTCCCCGTGACTTCACACTACAGATACTTTGTAAATTAAAAGTTATCTATGCAATGAACTTAAGTTTTCACATTTGTGAATGGGGTAACAACTTTAGGCTTTCATCTACTGAATGCAAATTCTTGGGATTGTAGGGTATAGACTTTTTCCCTTAGCTGGTCTCTCAGCTCCAGGTCAACATATCCAGCAAAATGAAAAATTCAGTGGAAAAAGAAAACCAACATTGTTTTATTCTAATCTAGAGATGGAAGTATGAAAACCATTGTTCATTAGTCTGCAGCTAGAGAAGAGCCAGCCTGCATTGAGAACCCCAACTATAATGTTTTTCAGTAGATATTGATAGTTAGGGTGGTCAGGGGTATGTTGTTAATCAAGAAAGAGTTGAGTTGTCAAGGAAAAGTAAGATCTCTCCGGTGTTTTGAGAAGGGGAACAATCCCTGTTTGGATTTTAAGAAGGACTGGAAGATAGGGTTTATGTTTCTTATCAGGAGTCTCTTTAAATTTGTGCTGTCATTTCTTGGCTGTTGGAAACTGTGATTGATTGTCTCTGTCTTCTGTAGCTTGGAATTGCAATTGGGTTCTTGGTCCCTCCTGTTTTGGTACCCAACATCGAAGACCGGGACAAGCTTGCCTACCACATCAGCATCATGTTTTACATAATAGGAGGCGTGGCCACTCTGCTTTTCATCCTTGTCATCATCGGTAAGGTCATTAGTAGACTGATGGGGGGCCAGGAGGCAGGGAGGTTCTGCTGACTTGGGTGGGGACCTTGCGAACATGGCCTTAGAATACCATGGACATTTATAGAAACTGGAGGCCAGGCTTCTAATGGTCTTCACGTGTCTTAGCCAATACAGTGGTAGCTGGTCTTGTGTAATTTGTTAGCTGCTAAGTAAAGATTTAATTGCAATTAACCAGTTCCCCAATAAAACCTTATTAGAATTAGTGGACAAGCTGTTGATCCCCTTAATGAAACCCCAGTGAGTGCTTATGATATATATCAGGGGCACTGTGCTAAGCATTCCTGATCTCCTTGAATCTTGAATGAAATTATCGCCATCAATTTCATTTAACAAAGAAGAAAACGAGACTTAAGAGGAGTTAAGTGAATCATTCGAGATCAGATAACTAGTAAGTGGCAGAGCTTGCCTAACCCTTCTAGCTCCATACTTTAAATTTCTGGAACAAAACAAAATAAAACTGAATTGACCCACAAACATTAATACTCTCATAGATTCATCTGAGAACACTTGGGGACCACATTTTTTGAGGCTTTTTATAAAAAAAATCATAAGAGAAATATATGCTTATTATGGAAAAAATCTAGAAAATACAAAAAAAGCATAAAGAAAAGATTAACCAGGGTGCCTGGCTGGCTCAGTTGGTCGAGCATGCAACTCTTGATCTCAGGGGTCATGAGTTTGAGCCTCATGTAGGGGGTAGAGGTTACTTAAATAAATTAATTAAATAAATTTAAAATAAAAAAACACATTAATTTAGATGGTACCAGTTAATCCCAACCACCAATCTTAGATAACTACTATTAATTTGATGTGCATGTACATTTAATCATTGAGATATTGGTTAATATATTTTATATCCTCTTTTATATTATCTGAGTGATAGTACATGTGCTGTGATAAATTCAGAAACAGGATAGTAGGGGCTTTCATTTTCAGTTAGTCATTTGTCTTTAAAGGTTAACCAGCTTTCCTCCTAACGTTCTACCTTATGTGGTAAAGGTTTCATTCTTCCCTGCCATCCTCACCTCCAGAGACAAAACAGTTTTATGATCGTGTACCTCATTCAGCTTTCTCACTGAAGCATTCTCTCTCTCATCTGGGGTCCAAGATGAGACAGGCTGATGGCTTTTCAAAGCTGGCAGGATATCTTGGGCAGAGAACTTACTGTTTCTGGGAAAGTGAGAAGCTACAGAGCAATGGATGGTGGCAGGAAAGAACAATCTGCCCAGAGACACTTTTATTCAACCAAACTTTAAGTTTCAAATTGTCATGTGCCTAGCTTCAAATGTTTGTGTTTGTAGCAGATGAGGGCCTGTTTCTTTGCATTTGAAACTCCAAAGATAGGACATTTCTATATTTTGACATTTTATTATCAAGCCAGAGAGTGGCTTATTGAGTAAAAAACGGAAAAATCTGATCTGAATTCTGATTTGTGGTGGCCAGGTCCTTGAACAAATCCAAGATAAATCACCTCTTGCCTTGCTTTCTTTCCCCTGCTGCAAGGGGAGGTGAATGGGCAAGACAATGTATGAATGGTTTCTAGCGGCAGGAAGTGATCCAGGACTATTTCTGGAAAAGGAAGAAGCAGGGCTCTGAGGTTAGGGCTGGAAGGTTTTCTGGGTGGGGGGCCCCTTTGATCTCCAAGAGAGTAAACCTCATTTCCAGAGCTTCCTCTAACTAGAGACAGCCTATTGACCTTTCAGGAGCATTCTTGTGGTCTGTGGAGAAGGCTACATGGAGCTTGCCTGGACCCAGCTGGGAGGCCAATTTAGCCAAACAACTGGTTACACTTCTCTGCCCCCAGAAACTGAACAGAGAGCAATGCCATCAAATTGATTGTACCAACTGTGCTGAAAATCAAACATAAAATGAATGGTTTTCCCACAGCCCCTCCCCAGTCCTTCATATCACAGTGCCTACTCCTGTAGGGGTATGTGTTAAACCTCTTGTCTCTTCCTGAGGCAGACATGAGAGTCAGACTTTGACAAACTAGCAGTGGACTTGAGGTTTTTCAATAGAAGATCTTGTCACTTATCCAGGGAATATTTCCTGGCTGCCATGTGCCAGGTTCTCAGCTGAGCATGGACAGCACAGTCCCTTCTAGGGGGAGCTCTGGTGCTAACCCATTCGCTGGGCTCACTCGTCCCAAAGCCTCAGCTCTCACTTCCTTTCTATGTATTATTATTATGTTATTTTCACTATGCAGTACTGAATTCAGCATATTCAGTACCACTGTGCAGTATGTTTTTTGCTGATTTATTATGGGACTCCTTGATCCTTGAACACTGCCTGGGAGGCCCAGGGAGTGCAGCCATCTACAGGCCATGAAGAAAAAGTAATTAAAGGACCACTCACTCAGCCACAGATGGTGAGAAGCAGCTTCAAGAAAGGAAGTGTTGAAGGATTTAATTGAAGAATTAATATTTCCTTTTTGGATCTTAATTTTTTCTCAGATGAGGGAGCCAGCTCTTGTCCATGTGTCAGCTCTGCAGGGGTGGGGCCATGGGGATTTGCATTGATCTCTCTGTTTCTTTCCTTTCAGTATTCAAGGAGAAGCCTAAACATCCCCCCAGCAGAGCCCAGTCCTTGAGCTATGCCTTGGCATCCCCTGATGCTTCATACTTCAGTTCCATTGTCCGGCTCTTCAAAAACCTCAACTTTGTGCTGCTAGTCATCACCTATGGTAAGGTATACATGTGTCCAGGAGTGTATTTAAATTGGGAATGTGAGAAAGAGATCTGATGTGTCTGTGTGTCTTACTTTTTCCAAATCCCAAATGTGTATGTAAAGCCATTCTTGGGGTCAACCAGAAGAGTCAGCTGTGCCTTAGGACCTTTGCATGTTCTGTAAGGTTCACCTAGAAAGTCATTCCTTCCCATATCAGGTTGTTTGACAAATACCTGCTGATCCTTCAAGTCTCATCTGAGTGTCACTACTGTAAAAGTGACCTTTACCTCTTTTATTGTGCTGATCCTGGTACATCTTAACACCATTAAAAAAAAAAAAACCAACATTTCCAGGTCTGTCTTCCCCCTAGACTGTGAATGTCCCAAGAATGGGGATCTATGACTTTTCATCTTTATAGCTCCCTAGGAGTAGCCAGCCTGGACTGGACACTCTAGCAGTTTTTTAGTGAATGAATGAATGAATGAATGAATGAGTTCATATGAGTCTTGTAACCACTGTTCAACCAAAGTTCTATCATCTTGTAACACTAACTGCTTTTTTACCTGAATGCACGACCCTCTTTCATTTTACTTTTTTGGCTTTTGGTAAGATACATTTACATATTTATGCTAGTATATTGGCTTACTTTCCCAACGTGGTGTTTTCTGCAGCTTCTTTCCAGCCTTTAATAAGAATGTTGACCCAGATGAGGGCAAGGGCAGAGCCCTATGGCATTCCAGTAAAGAGCGTCTTAACAGACCCACCTAACTATATTGGTCTCCAGCCTACATTTGATCATTTAATCTACTAGTTAAGTTTATTTTTATTTTTATTTTTGAAGAATTTGTTTTACTTTTTTTAGAGAGGGAGAGAGAGAGGGTACACAAGCCATGGGGGAAGAGCAGAGAGAGACGGAGAGGGGAAAGTAGACTCCCTGCTGAGTGTGGAGTCTGACACAGGGCTCAATCCTATGATCTCCAGATCATGACCCAAGCTGAAACCAAGAGTCAGACACTCAACAAACTGAGCCATTCAGGTGGCAGGTAGTTTGTTTAAAATCAAGAGTCAACAGTTGTGTAACATGGTTAGTAACCATAAGAAGAAAAGAAATGAAGTTGGTTTGATATAACTTATGCTTGGTGAAATCCCAGTTGGCTAAACCTTGTTTTCTGTAGGTTCACAAACCTTTGTATTTTATAATAACAATAGCATTTATTACGTGCCAAGACTTTTCATGTATGATTGTACTTACTTAACTCTCATCATGCCCATGTGAGGTAGGTACTATAGTTATCTCTGTTAACAGATGAGAAAACTGAAAATCAAGACAGGTAAAGCAACTAGCTGAAGAACACACAGCTTTGAATTGGCAGAGCCAGGATTCAAATACAGTTTTATCTAACTCCAAAATGCCTGTACCACTTTCAAGGATTGTGCCAGAGTTTCATGTTAGGCTTATCATGCTCCTTATCTAAATTAAAGCGTTTATCTGCTGAGGCTCTGGATAAGAGGTAGTATCATCCACAGTAAAGGGACACACCTATTTTTCAGGCATTCACAGAAATAAGTGATCTCTCACCTGGAAAAGTGCGGGATGAGCAGATTAGTCTTCAAGGTCTCAGGTCTCCATTTCTCATTCTCTCCAGCTTTTCAGTTCTAAATATGTCTCTGCATGCACCCACAATATAAAGACAGGTTCCAATACTTAAGATGTCCAACTAAAGAAGTTATGTGAATTGCCCATCAGTACACTTGAGTGTCCCATTCAAGTGTAGATGGGACCAACCATTTAATGGGGATATTATGAGAATATCAGGCTACATAGATGGATAAAGCTAGTAAAACTAGATGATCTTTGGAATCCCTTTCAGACTCAGGATTCTATGGCTCCAAGAACTTTCATTCTTCCTTGAGTTGAATATCTCAAGTTCATTGACCTTCGAACACCATAAATCTTATTGCATCTGACATCAAGGTATTTGAGGCCTACCTTGGGATTCTAGGGCAGATGAGTGCTTAATAAATATTTTCTATGGATAAGAATGATGACAGTGGTGATAACTGGGCAATGATCCCTTTATAGAGGCAGGGGAGCAAAGCAACTCCTCCTCTTCCCCTCTTGCATGGCTGGTTGCTTATATGGTCTTTAATTTGGCAGAGTGATTTTATTGTTGTACTTCTGAACATTCATCTATTTGGTTAAATGATAACAAAGGAAATAAATAAGGAAGCACTTTTGGAGTGAGGACCTTGGATAATTTGTTCTTCCATAAAACAAGTACACTGGCAAACATTGTTAAAATCAAATTTTCAGAAGTCTTAAACAAAGGTTTGCAACAATCCAGGGAACATTTGTTCAAGAAAAAAAATGGCTGAATAATGTCAAGAACAGTGAGCTTTGTGTTTTAACTTGCCCTATTCTGATCTGCCTTCTCCCAGTCTCTGTGGTAGCCTTGACAACCAGCAGCCTAGCAGCCATGGTGGTTGTGAAAAACGGCAGCCTCACAGCTATGATACTTGTGAAAACCAGCAGCCTCCCAGCGACCGGATGGGGCAAAAATAATTTTGGAGTTCCCCCCCAAAAGCCCCATTCCTAGGTCATTATTTGATATTTGACAGTTCCCTAGAAGAGCCCCCATTCAGAAGACCTGCTTTTATTTAACCTACTCAGAGCCTGCTCTGTGGGAAAAGCACTATTTCCAGGACATTTGTTGAAAACAATCACTGCTTACCATTGTAGCTGCCTAAGGTAGTAATATCAGTTGGGGTAAATAGGAAGCTGGCCAAAAGTCTTGGAAACAAAAATCTAGAGGCTGAGAAGGCCATAGGGCTTTGAAAGGCTCTGACATATTTTTAGGAATCTAGAAGTCCACATGCACATGACCAGGAGAGACCTGAGAAAGTGCTAAATTGTCACCTCTTGCTGGCCTTGAGGCTCTGCACAGGAGGAAATGAAGGCTAAGGCAGAGTTAACATCTGCCTGCTGGAGCATTGAAGGAGAGCCTCAACCTGCACACAGAGAACACCCTTAGCAAAGGTGGAGACTTATTGGTTTAAGGTACTTAAGGAAATCTCTACCTAATCATTACCTCACCACTAACTGATGGAGTAGCAGCTTCAATGGCTACACATGACAAAGAACTTGACAAAATTAGTCCAGGAAAGTCACTAAACAAACAACAGCAACAGCAACAAATTCTGGGGAGGGAAGAGAATCTTATTTCCAGAGTTTATATGGTATTTAAAATGTCCAAATTTCCCAAAAGATTCTGAGACATGCAAAGAAATAGAAAAGTATGACTCAGACACAAGGGGGAAAAAGCACTTAATGTTTCTTAATGTTTCTGAGGAGGCCCAGATGTTGGACATAATAAAGACTTTTTTCCCCAGATTTTATTTATTTATTCATGAGAGACACAGAGAGAGACAGAGACATAGGTGGAGGGAGAAACAGGCTCCATTGGGAGCCTGATGTGGGACTCGATTCCAGGTTCCCTGGGATCACGATCTGTGACCCTCAATCACTTAGCCACCCAGGTGCCCCATAATAAAGATTATGAATCAACAATATAAATATGTTCAAAGAACCAAAGAAACCATGCCTAAAGAATGAAAAAATGGTGGAGAATAATGTCTTACCAAATAGAGAATGTCAATAAAGACAGGAATAAGAAAAAACCAAATAGAAATTCTGGAATTGAAAATAACACTAACTGCAATGAAAAACTCACAGGAGGGCTCAAAATTAGATTTGAGCTGGCAACAGAAAGAATCAGTGAATTTGAAGATAGATTATATGAAATTATCCTGAGGAATGGAAAAAATAAGGAATTAGGAAAAATAAGCAGAGCCCCTGAGATCTGTGGGAAACCATAAAGCAAACCAACATATGCATAATGGGAGTCCCAGAAGGTGAGGAGAGAAAGGATGGAAGTAAATTGTCATTTAAATTGTGATAGCACTAGCCAGAGAGATAATTTGCCTCTGAGTCTCTAGAAGCATTTGACTCCATTGCACAGATATAATTTATTAATGTTTTTCAAAGGCCTGGGTTTATTCCAATGAGAGAGTTAAATTTATCTGATATTTGCATATATTTCATTATAGTCAGAAAACTGCAAGCCTTTTTTCATGATAGATAATTGGGCTTAGTGACAAAACTCTTGGCCAACAAAGAAATTATTTTTTGGCTTAATCATAGACTTGGAAAGAATTTTATTGAGTGTGTCAATATTTTTATTATGTGTGTCAGGTACCATGTTAAGTGCTTCATAGGCATGATCACATTTAATCTTCAAAACAAAACCGTGATGTAAGTTCTTAACTCACTCCATTTTATATACAAGGAAGCTGAGGCTCTATTTAGTTCCTTGCTCACAACTGGACAGCTAGCAACAGAGCTTGAATTTAAACTTCTATCTGATGCCAAAGCCCATCTTCCTAACCAGCAGGCCACTTTTGCCTTCCCATGCAGAAAGGAACATCTTAGAGACAGAGACAGAAATCTTTTAGCCCCACTTGTCTGAGTAGTCTTTGGGTCTACCTAGGGGAGTATATATTTCCTCAGATTCAGTCCTCCAGACCAGTTCCCTGGGAGTTGCCTTCTCCTAAGATGCAGATCTAGAGTTCTGGTGTTTTTTTTTTTGTTGTTGTTGTTGTTTGTTTTTGTTTTTGTTTTTGCACTTCATTTATAATTTATGAGCTCTTCCAGTGTTTCACAGTGATACAGGGGTTTCAATGATTAATACCAATGGGACAAAAGGTGGACCTACACAAATGTCTTGATTGAATCAGACTATTATTGATGGAATTTTTTGGTCTATTGTAAGTAGTATTAGGCAACCTTCCATCTAGGCAATCTCATAGCTCACAGGGGGGGAATGTAAATGTCCTTAAAGCTGAACAATGTAAGCCCGTGGTTTGATGATTACACTATCTCACACTGGTTATTAGTTATGGCGCGAGGGAGGCAGTAGGCTGGAAAGATTCCAACCAGCTGAAAGCAAGCAACTCCAAAAGAAATTCCTGCAACCACTCCCATTTCTGACTCTATAAGGGTCATCATCTTTATAAAACAACCTTCATTGTTTACTTTATCTGCATCTCTCTGTGGAGAACAATTTTCAAGTTTATAGCAACTCTTGGGAAATCCTTTTTCTGAGTAATAATTAGTATCCCTTGGAGGGGATACTAATATTGTCTCTATAGTCAGTGACTCCACAACAGTGTAATGTATTTTGAATCTTGTCTACTGCATCGCTTCTATAGTCTCCCGTAGAGTTATACTGCTTTAAAGTTTTCTCATAATTATTCTTAAAGCTTTTCCTAATCTCATGTCTGAAAACAAATCCTACGATGGCAGCGACCAATTCAACCAAAAAAATGAGAGTCAGAAACATTGCATACAGTTTTATCATCCATGCAGAAACTCGGCAGGTAGCAAAACAGCCAAAGGCGCCCAAAAGAATGATGACAGTGCCAGTGCCAATGAGCACAAAGGAGTATTGGTGGCCTTCTCATTTAAAAGGGAAAAATAATTATCTAGGCTCACCTTGCCCCAAATGCCAATGGCAAGAAGGATTACACCAGTGATCCAGAAGCTGAAAGTGTAGATCAAGAGGATGCTCTTGAAACAAGTAATGACTGGTTTGGTCTGCAGTCTCCGAGACGGGGACGCCATGACTAGCCCACGACCCTGCCCCACCGCACCAGGCGCACGGAGCCGAGTTCTGGGGTTTTTGAAGCAGGGTCAACTTATATTGACCAGCCAACTTTGGGATTTGGAAACAATGGGGTCTTGACTTTAGCATGGCTCTCTAAGGCTAATAGGTCATGTAAGGGCAGTGTTTGGGACTCAGTCCAGCTAATAATCTCTGCTCTCTTCCAAATTAAACGTTTGCTCCAATTTGCAAACAAAACAAAACCCTCTATAAATTCAACTTAGTTGAATCCTTCCTGTAGTTTTAGGTTGGCTTTGAAGAAGGAAATGGTTCAAATTTTTTATGTTATACCTATGATATTAATATTTTCCTCTGAATTATATGCACAAGAGCGCGTACCTTGGATCAAGCAGATGATAGCATTTAATGGGCAAGTTTGCTGGACATGGGTGAGCATGTCTGGGAGTAAGAGCCTTGAATGCTGGAGTGGTGAATCCAGAGTTGGCACGTAAGGAATAAGGGGTCTGAGTTTTGATGTCAGCTCTGCCAATTACTGAGCATACCTGCTTCACCCACCCTGTGCCCATGAAAAAGAATCTCAGAAAATAATCAAATTTGCTTCCCATTGTAGTACTCTGAGTTGAAATGAAAGCTTTTAAAGTAGTTGTAAATAGATCATGCATGAATCCATATGCTGCTGTGTTGGTAAACTTGCTGATTTTCTTTCATTCTTTCCTTGGTCTGAACTGGATTTCACCAAGTAGGGAGTAGCTCCCATGTCACTGATGGGATGTCCAGTATTGTCTTCATAGTGGCTTTCAAAGTGCTTCTCCAAGCCGCTGAGTCAGCTGTCCAGAGCAGAGCCTGGTGAGGGCTTTGGAGGAATTTCAGGGACTTTTTCCTGTAGATCTCTGATCATACCCTCAGAGGTAGTTTTGAGAGATAAAATAGGGGGCTACCTAGCTTAATTTGAATTTCAGGTAAACAGCACATTCTTTTCAGCATAAACATGTCCCATGAAGTATTTGGGGGCATATTTATGGTAAAAAATTGTTACCTGAAATTCAAATGAAATTGAATATTTTTTTTTGTTTTTCTCCTACATCTGGCAGCCCAACTTAGAGGGGAGTGGGTAGAGATGGGATTTGTGTTTGATGTTGCTGAAATATCACAGGTATAAGAAAATGCCTCCTCCTCTAGCAAAATACCCTCCCTTCTCCAGGTTTGGCAATGCAGGAAGACCCAGGGCTGGAACCAGCTTCTCCATAGGTCTGCTAGAGTCTGGAGGCAGGGCATGGCCTTAGGATGTGTATCACAGTGGTGCAGGTGGGATGGGGTAAGAGAATAACCTTTCTTTGGCTACCTTCTCCTTGACTCCTGTGGCCTTGTTTCACATGGTCTCCTCTGCTTCCCTATCATCAGTGGCACAATGATTGCCATGTTGAAAAAAGTGTTTCTAGAGATTGTCCTCAAAGGGAATACTTTTCCATGCTACCCTCCAGCCTTGCCTTCGGCTATGCTTCTAAATAATTTTCTAGTGTTGGCATCCAAACTCAGAAGATTATCACCTTCCCTTGGGGCTCTCAAGAGCTTTACTACTGCCCATCCCCCATGGGTTTAGGGAGGATGATTTATAGCCCCTCTCAGATCCTGCTTGAGAGTGAGCATAATATCCTTCTCATGATTCCTTGGAGCTTTGCTGAGATGAGGCTGGCCTTTTAAAACCAGCGTTTACAACAAGTTCAGGAAGGACACAAGGGAAATGAACACAGTATCCAGAACCCAGAGATAGGATCTGAGATCACTGTTTCCCAAGCTTGCCTGATGATAGAATCCCCTGGGGTACTTAGTTGAGTATGTGCCTGGATTTCTCTGCCTTTCTTCTAGAAATTCAGATTCAGAAAGTCTGGATGAGGGCCTGGGAATATGCTCTTAAAAGGCATTCCAGGTAATTCTGGTTTGCAGCAGGGTTGAGCACCTCTAAAGTAGGTGTGTTATGGGTCATTCTCATGGTCTTAAAGCCCCTTCCCATCCTAGTTGCCACCATGTTAACCCCAACACCTGGGTGCCTAGGCCTGCCTGGTCTTTGATCTTCCGGATTCCCAAAGCCATTTATTTCCAAACTAATGAATCTAAGAAATGATAGGGTTTTGTTGTTGTTTTTTAAGTAGGCTCAACACCCAATGTGGAGCCCAGTGCATGGCTTGAAATCAAGACCCTGAGATCAAGACCTGAGCTGAAATCAAGATTGGGCGCTTAACTGACTGAGCCACTCTGGTCCCACTGTTGTTGTTTATAAAGATTTCATTCGTTCATTCATTCATTCATTCATTCATTCAAGATAGAAACAGAAGGAGAGCATGCATAGGAGCAACTGGGGAAAGGGGCAGAGAGGGAGGGAAAGGGACAAGCAGACTCCCTACTAAGCATGAAGCCCAATATGGGGCTCAATCTCATGACCCCGAGATCATGGCCTGAGCTGAAATCGAGTCTGATGCTCAACTGACTGAGCCACCCAGGCACCTGTTGTTGTTAATTTTCAATTGCAGATTCCTAGCTCCATTTCAGGAGAATCAGTTTTAATAGACCCAGGGTAGAGCCCAGGAATCTCTAATCTCTCCCTTTCTTTCTTTCTCTTTCTTTCTTTCTTTCTTTCTTTCTTTCTTTCTTTCTTTCTTTCTTTCTTTTTAGATTTTATTTGTTCATTTGACACACACACACACACACACACACATAGAACACAGGCAGAGGGAGTGGCAGGCAGAAGGAGTGGGAGAGGCAGGCTCCTGCTCAGCAGGGAGCCCAATGTGGGGCTCAATCCTAGGACTCTGGGCTCATGACCTGAGCCAAAGGCAGACGCTTAACTGACTGAGCCACCCAGACACCCCAGGAATCTGCATTTTTATGCTTTCCTTCACTTAACTTTGTGTCTCATTCCTCTGGGAATGTGATAAAGAGAGCAAGTGAACTGCATTTAGGCAACAGTGCATATGATAAAAATGACCTTGTGATAAAAATGACTATCTGGACTGGGAGACCTTTTCATATCTGGTAGGAGGCCATTCTTTGTGCTTCTCTGAGAATTATAACTCTTTTCACTGGCCTGTCCTCTCTGGGGCCCCTGGGCGCTATGCCTGTGGAGACCCTACAAGCAATAGTAGCTCCTGTGAGGTATTAAAGGAGGGTGGTTGCCATACTTACATTTCCCTGCACCTATGCCATCACCATGGGGCCAAAGAGGATGGCTTCTGGATGGCTCCATGGTCTGGGGTTCATGGAAGAAGAACTCCTGAGGCTACCTTGCTCGAGAGTTGAGTCTTCTAAGTGTATCTAATGTCAAGTGTGTCAGTGATGGTCTTGTGAGCCCCCAAATTAGTTAAAATTCAAAAGACCCCTGGTAGGCATCATAAATGACTTCTGCATTTGTTTTTTATTTTTTAATTTTTTAAAAGATTTTATTTATTCATGAGAGACACAGAGTGAGAGAGAGAGAGAGGCAGAGACACAGGCAGAGGGAGAAGCAGGCTCCATGCAGGTAGCCCAACGTGGGACTCCATCTTGGGTCTCCAGGATCACAGCCTGGGCCGAAGGTGGCGCTACACCACTGAGCCACCCGGGCTGCCCTGCATTTGTTTTTTAAACTCGGCATGCATTTTTCTCATCTATAAAATGGGGATGATAATATTACTTACCTTGCTATGAGGATTGTAAGGTACTTACAACAGTGTCTAATACTTAAGTATGTGCTGTTGCCATCTCCCTCCTCACCATCATCCTCTTCGTCATCCTCATCACCACCATCATCATCATCATCATTGCCATTGTTACTATGGATGGAGGGCAGGAGGGTCCTTTCTCCTTTGGTCAGTTCCAGTCTCAGCTACTAATTCATTGTATAGCTTTGGACCAATGGCCTCATGGATTCATACAGTAAATTTTAGGTTCTTCATTTATTTGTTGGATAAATTGATGAGTTAGGAGAGTCAGCTCCCTACTCCTTAGGGTCCTTTCTGGTTTCAGATATAAGATTTTTTTTATTTCTATTTATTTATTTGAAAGAGAGAGTGAGAAAGAAGAGATCACAAGCAGCAAGGAAGTGCCGAGGGAGAAGCAGACTCCCTGTTGAGCAGGGAGCCTGATGTGGAATTTGATCCCAGGACCCTGGGACCATGACTTGAGCTGAAGAGAGATGCTCAACTGTCTCAGCCACCCAGGCAGCCCAGATGTTAAGATTTTGTGTTACATTGGATCTGAAGTGAGAGTGGACCGAGGAATGGGAAAAGAAAAGAGAAAGCGTCCATAGGAGGAGTGATGTTAGGGGTGAGGGACCTGAGGCAATCTGGAGAGGGGACAGGTCATCAGAAGGAGATGGAAAGTGTCCAGCAGTTCTGCTGATCCTGTAGGTCAATAGGTCAATGCTTGAGAGGGAGGTAGACAGTTCTGACCTGGGAGTAATGCTTTCTAGGGCCTGTGTTTCCAGGGCAGGGCTAAGGGGATCAGAGGGCAGTGGTGTATGGCTAATAAATGGTTAAAATGTTTATTTTGGAGTCTTTCTTTGACAGGAACTGCAGAGTAGCCTCCTCTTTTCTGAGGACACCACTCACAATGGCAATGAGGATGAGGATTTCTGACCTCCCTACCTGGGAGGAGTTAGCAATGGCCCCAGCAGAAGGCTGCCCCTAATACTGTGTTTCTTCCTCCCTCTTTCAGGTCTGAACGCTGGTGCTTTTTATGCCTTATCCACTCTGCTGAATCGCATGGTGATTTTGCACTACCCGGTAAGGGGGTTCCCTGAGCATGCTGGGCCTGAAAAGAGTGAGATTTCTGTCCATCTCAGCAGGAGCTGGGGCAGTGATTAACTTTAGCTCCCCATCCCCAAGTTCTAGGTGGTGAGGTATGGTGGTATGCTTATGGGATTCGGAGGGAAATAGCCCTGGCTCTGGTGGCACTAAATTGTGTGACAAGCTGTTTAACCTCTCTGAGCTCTTATTCTCCTTTCTGCAAGAGAAACGTAATTTCTTTTGAAACATTCTTTTTTTTTTTTTTTTTAGGATAGAAAGTAAATAATACTGTGTGTGTGTGTGTGTGTATTCATGTGTTATATGTATGTAAAGCGCATGGCATGATGCCTAGCAATACAGTAGGTAAACGTGCGTACATATAGATCACATATGAAAGACTTAATTTGTAAAATAGGGGCAGAATTTAATTTTGAACTCTTAGTTGCTCAACTGTAAGCATTTCTTAAATGTTTCCAGAGCCCATAAGAGCTGGATTCTGGAAGTGGGATACTGTGTGTCCTGGGGTCAGGAATCCCAGGTCCAACCCTCTTTTGAAAGGACAAAGGTCTCATACTTTAGAAGTGGCAGGCCACTGTGGCTAAAGTATTCCAGTTTTGGAGTTTGATAGGTCTGAGTTCAGATCCTAGCTCTGCACTTACTAAATGCCTCATGACCTTGGTCTAGTAGGTTAATCCCACTGTGCCTTGGGGGTTTTCTCATGTGTAAAGTAGAGAATATTGATTTCTAAACTTACGGTGGGGAATTTTGAGAAGCAAATGAGATTATATAACTGTCATCTTCTTATTCCTTTTGGCACAGATAGCTCAAAAAAACTAAGGGTGGAATATTTGAATATATGTATTTCAGTTTCCCCATTTGTCAAGTGGGAATAATGATAAATAAGATAAAAGTGTTGCTGTAAGGATTAAGTTAAAAAAAATCCACATCGAAGTAGGACTAGGAGAGTTTGGTTGACCCCAGCATCCAGGATCATGAGCATGCACACATCCAGGGTTATATTAGGTTGGGAGGAACAGTTATTCTAGGAGTTTCTCCCCACTGGCAACTTCTTAAAGGCCATCTTGCCCTGATATGTTCAGAGAACTGACTCTAATGGAGACTGAATTACTTGCCTTTGCCCCTTCACCTCATGGTGACTATGCTCTGTCTGGTGACTTGTCCCATTCCTGGGTGATCGTTGGGATTGTGGTTTTCCCAGGGGGAAGAAGTGAATGCTGGAAGAATCGGCCTGACCATCGTCATTGCAGGAATGCTTGGGGCTGTGATCTCAGGCATCTGGCTGGATAGGTCTAAAACCTACAAGTAAGTGACCTCCTCTTGGACTGAACCCATATTTTGAACTCAAGCAATATGGCTCCAAAGGTTTGGGTGCAGCAGCTGGGAGTCTCAGTGGCCAAGTGGTCCACATTAATCTTCTCTAAGCCTCAGTTTCTCCATTTATAAAGTGAGGGAAATAGTACCCATTCCATGAGGATCTTGGTAAGATTAGAGATGGAGGACACAAGGCCTAGCACGAACACTACCCACCCCCCCATGTAGTTTGTGAAAGGGACAGATGAGGGAGAAATGAAAATGAAGGTAATAAAATGCCAGCAGTTGGAAAGTTTACGAAAATCCCAAAGAATGGTGATGAGGAAGTGATCCTCTGCGCCATTCCCCAGTTTCCTGTTGGACCCCATGGGTTGACCAAGATGTCTGTGCTTGCTCTGGTTTACATTGTATCATCTTGCAACTGCTTATACCTCTTTCATAAATGTTGTGATGTGCTTTGGGCCTGAATGCCCAGTGTGTTTCCAGGAGCCCAGAGCAGTCTTTCTAAGATTTTAGCATATGCCATGCTAATCCAGGATGCTTATTAAAAATAGATTCCTGGGCTCCACTATCATGGATGCCAATTCAGTAGGGGAAACTGCATTTGTAAAAAGCAAAAAGGCAAGCCACCCGGGTGCCTCAATTCAATAGCCAGGCTTGGAGAAAAGGCTCTGGAGAATGAAGACTCAACATGCTTCTCTTCCTGTTGCTTCTTTCCAGTGCTGTGCATGCAGTGTCTGGAGGCGACAGACAGTGGTGGACCTGTTCCCTGTCACACAGACTCGCTTCTGTGAGGCTCTGGTCAGACCAGGTCTCACTCTGGCTGCCCTAGACAAAGGCCAATTGAGGCCATCTCTGAGGATGTGGCCGCCTGGCTGAATACAATGTGGAGTCTGGCTTGGCTTAATGACTGCTGGTAGAGCTTGGCTGCCGTCTCGTCTCTGCCATCTGTCAGTGGCTTGCTTCAGCCAGGCCTGAGAGCAGTGAGGACTGGCCACCTCCAAGCCAGTGAACAGCAGTGTCCCTTTTTCCAGGGCTCGCTCTGTGGCTGGAGAAGGGAGGGATTGGAACATCAGCTGGGCTGGGCTGTGGGCAGCCAGATGATTTAGAAGAACTAGAAAATACAGTGATGAAAGGGCTGAGGGCACACTTGAGAATGTAGACGCCACTGTTTCCTAGTGTCACTGATGTCTGACCCCAGCAGTTAGCATGAGATGTCTTCCCTGGGCTAAGACCCAGGCAGAGAAAGGATGAGAGCTCTGTGATCTAGTCATTTTTTGTGTCAGTTTCCTTCTCCCTGAGGACAACTCCCAGACTTGTCCCATTTGGTTTGGAGGCTGGAAATTGGGTGGGTCATGTCTCTTTATTTGAGGCTGGGACTACATATAGTTTTTCTAAATGAGTCAGTGGTTTAAAATGAAGCTATGGTTAAGCAAATGTGGCAAAAGAGGAGCTTGTGTGGCCAACTTCTCCATGAAGTTGCCTTCTGTGGCGTGGGTGGGACTAGATGAAGGTACAGTAGAGGACAAGGAAGCTCCTCTACCCTCAATAGCTGCTTTGAAGCACCAAGTGGGATGGGCATCCTTGTAGCCTCTGCCCTTGAGCTTTTCCAAAGGTGCAACCCTGTAGTGTATCTGTGTGTATTAGTGTCCTAGATCCTGTATTGCAGCAGTAGAAAGAGCAGCATAGATTTCAAATCCCACCTCTGCATTTACTCAATGGGTGACTCTGAATAAGTAACTGGTCTGAGCCTCAGTTTCCTCATTTGCAAAATTAAGGCTAGTTCTACATTTCTTGCAGGGCTTTTGCAAGGCTTGAATGAAATAATAAATGCAGGTAGAGTGCTTAACAGAATTCCTGGCACCCAATAAATGCAGGATTCACTTGATTCAACCATAGTATATATCTGCTGGTGCCCCCACTGTGTTTCTGGCTTCAGGGGAGATGAGGGAAGGCTTTAAGCTTTCATTGCTGAGTCTTCATTTTGTGGCAGGAGGGCAGAGGGATGTGCAGAGCCTGCACCCTGTAATAAGCAGGACAGGGAGAGGAACACAGGTCCAGTTGCAGGAGTCAGGGCTGTTGCAGAGCGATGAGTGGGCAATATGGGAGAAGTGTGCGGAAGGACAGAAGTGGGGTAAATACCCAAGAGAAAGCAGCAGGTTGCTGATGGTCCCTCTGAGAGGACTGGCAAAGGGAAATGTAACAGGAAGTGGGCAGAGCATTCTCATTATGGCTTTCGAGTTAAGCACTTAGTTCAGGATTGGAGAACATTCTTGCTTAGTTTCTGCTGTCTGTAGCAGAGTAGTTCAGGTTTGGTGAAAAATCTGTGCCATTGGCACAGGAAAAACTCTGAGATGACAGAGAACCTAAAAGTCAGATCATTGCCCAGCATGGCCATGGGGTCTCAGGACAAAGCAGACCAGCACAGTTAGGTGGCTCCTGGGGTAGCCCCACACGCCACTGCTGCCTGACCATAGCTACTGTTCGTTCTGTGGAGTGTTTTTGTTTTTGTGGAGGATGAGGAAAGAAGGGGGTTGTGCCCTTCTTTCTTGTGGTGCAGCTTGGTATTGCTGAGAGGTTCTGCAGGAGGAGAACTCATGCAGCAGGACGGTTTCCTACTCTCCTGGTCTTACCCTTTGTAGCACTGGCCACAGTGTAATTTAGTAACCATTTGTGTGATTACAGGTTCAGTGTCCATCAACCTCATGGACAGAAAGTTCTGTGAGACCAGATGTCCTGGCATGCAGTGGAGGGCTTGACACACAGCACATGCCCAATTGATATTTGTATAATGAATGAATGAATGAATGATCCTGTTATAGTTACAAGTGTATGACTCAACTTCTTTGCCTCTGCTTGCAGGGAAACAACCCTGGCGGTCTACATCATGACTGTGGTGGGCATGGTGGTGTACACATTGACCTTGAACCTGGGACACCTGTGGGTAGTGTTCATCACCGCTGGCACGATGGGGTAAGTTTTGCCTCTCATCTGTTTAACTGGGAAACAGCATCCCTTGGCTCCTAGAGCTGCCGACATCCTTGGAAGCAACACCGATCCCTTTGTTGCCTTCTCATTGACCCCTGAAGATGTCGAAATTATAGCCAGAGGTCTTGTTTACTTGAAGCACTTCAAAAGGCTGCCTGGGGCTTCTGTGCCATTGGGATGGAGTCTGTCCTTCACAGACCTCAGGGAGGCTAGGAAATGTTTAGAATCTTTTGTAGCTCTGCCTGGGACAGTGTGGGGTCAAAGAAAGTGCATAGGGCTGGGGATCAGGAAGTCTGGGTCCTAGTCTCGGTTCTGCTGCTGGCCTTTAGATGACAGGTGTCCCCTAATTGTGCTGAAACCTTGGTTTCCTCATCTGGAAATGAAGATGAGGGTAGCATGCCTTGTAGAGTTGTTGCAAGGAGTGGGAGAGTCACAGGTGTGAAAGCAGCACGAAGTGTGGTGCAGATATAAGAAATTATAATTGGAATGCTCTGGACCAGTTGTATGAAAAAGCACAGGAAATGACACACCTTCCACAGGGGTCTCTGCTTAGCTTCCCATCCCAGTTATTGTCCTGTGGGCACTACACAAGTGTGTGTGTGAGAGAGAGACAGGGAGACAGAGACTTTCTCAACTGGCGACTCTCCAGAGGGAAAAAGGAGGACTCTGAGCTCCTCCTTCCAAGCCTAGAGAGCATAGAGATGCTGTTCAGTGTCCAGGGACTTCCCACTTGCAACACATAGCCTGGGGACCCAAGATGGAGAATTTCTCAGCTGCAGGCATCCCTAGCCCTTCTGCAAATGCTGACCCTGTTGTAACTGATGGCCAGACAGAAGAAGCAGGGGACCCCAGGGGCCTCCTGAGCAAGAAGCCTACATAGGAACTTCTTCCTGACTTGTAGGGGTATCTCTTTCTTGGATGTGGCCACTTGGGGGGATGGCCTGATTATTCAAAGGCCTGGAATGTCTTGATGACAAGAAACAAAACAGGAACAGGAGTTCTAAGGGAGGAGGCGAGGTGGGCTCCTTCACCTTCTTGTTCTTGAAGTTCTCCATCACCTTGTTTCTGTGATCTGGCCTTCAGCTTCTTCATGACTGGCTACCTCCCACTGGGATTTGAGTTTGCTGTGGAGCTGACATACCCAGAATCAGAAGGCATGTCGTCTGGCCTTCTGAATGTGTCTGCCCAGGTAGGGCTCTTATTTGGTGGTGGCCCCAAAACAGTGGCTCTCTGTTCCCTACTTGACTTGGCCTACTTGCAGGCATTGTATCATGGCAGCTCAGTTATCCCATGGGCTAGTTGGCCAGGTCCCTTGTTTCCAGTCTTCTCTGTGCCTCTCCAGGTATTCGGAATCATCTTCACCATCTCCCAGGGCCAGATTATTGACAACTATGGAACCATGCCTGGGAACATCTTTCTCTGTGTGTTCCTCACCCTTGGAGCAGCCCTCACTGGTGAGTTGGGGTCTCAAGACAAGATGATTCTCAGGCTGCTCATGGGCTTAGGCTGTTGGCGATTTGAGAGCCTTAGTGTTTTGATTGATCCTACAGATCGGGGACATACATGCAGAGGCGCAGAGGGGAAGGCTTGTTAGGAAATGTGTTTGAGAGGCAGTAGTGTGTTTTGGGGGAATGAGCCTGGGATTTGGCGCCAAAAGACTCTTGTTTGCATCCCAGACTGTGACACTGACCTCCATAGCTGTTTGACATAGGACAAGTGGACCAACTTCTGGAAGGCTCACTTCCTAAATCTATAAAATGGGAGTTGTTGTGAGGATTAGAGCAATGTGTGCAAAAACTCCCTGGCAAGTATAAGTGATCTGTAAATGAAGGCCAATGTCATCATTGCCTTCTGCCTGTCAGGAACATCAGTGATCCGAGGCTTTGTCAAGTTGGCGAATGGAACCTCTGTCTCTCTGGAATATCTAGACTAGATCTGAGATACCTGTGACCCTTATAAAATGAGGGCTCCTCCTCTTGGGTGAGCTTGAACATCGATCTGCTTATTGATTCTGTCTTTGTTGTTCTTTCTCAATCTCTTGACCTCAGCATTCATTAGGGCAGATCTTCGGAGGCAGAAAGCAAACAAAGAAACTCCTGAGAATGTGAGTATGTGGAAGCTTGCTGGGCTGAGAGCTGGGTCCCAGGCTTTGTTTGAGGATGTGGCAGCATGGGTGGGCCCAGGGGGCTCCCAGAGTGGACTGGTTCTCTGGAGGCTGGGAGACCAGCTCCACTCGCATAAACATGGCACCCAAGCATTTCCTTGGTGGGTGTTCAGCATGGCTTTTGTGCTGCTCTTTCCTGGACTCTTTCTGCTTCCTTCCCTTCTCCTGGCTGTGGTCCCCAGAGTACATCACTGTTGTCACAGTCTACTGAGCAGCACCCACTCCTTGGATCCTGAGACAAGTCCTGAGACCCTGGTTCCACTGCTCTCAGCTTGGGGTCAGTGGCTGGAAAGGTGGGAGCCTACCTTGACTACAGTGGTGCTGGCCACAAGGCAGTGGCTCTCCTGGGCATGTTACAGTCCCTTAGGCAGTACCATGGGGATGGAGGGATGGGGCCAGTGCATTTCTATTAAGTCTTTAAAAGTGCAAGTCAGGGAGTAGGAGCTGATGGTGGTAGAAGGGGGAGGACCAGGAGTATGATTTAGAACGGAAGAGGGTTTCCCTATCTGCTCTCATCAACTGGGAAGTATTTTTTTTTAAGATTTTATTTATTTATTAATGAGAGATAGATAGAGACAGAGACAGAGACAGAGAGAGAGAGAGAGAGAGAGAGAGAGAGGCAGAGACACAGAGGGAGAAGCAGGCTCCATGCAGGGGCCCGATGTGGGACTCGATGCCGGGACTCCAATCCTGGGACTCCCGAATCACACCCTGAGCCAAAGGCAAGACGTTCAACTGCTGAGCTTGAGCCACCCAGATGTGCCAGCTGGGAAGTATTTTAACCAACATATTAGGTATTAAATCTGAGCCAGGATGAAAGCAATTTCAAATCTGAGGAGGAAAAGTGGGATATTACTTAAAAAACAAACAAACAAACCACCCAAATCTGTTATAGAGGTAACACGGGTTCTTTGTAGGAAAACTAAAAAGTATATTTTTTACATTTTATACAGAAAAGTATACGAAATTTAAAAATCATCCTGTAACATCATCACCTGCAGATGAAACTGTTTTTTTTGCAATTACTATGTGTCTATATATAATACAATATGCACGCATATATATATATATCCATATATACTTACATATGGATAGGTAAATATTTTTAAAATGAAAATGGAAATCTTCTATCTCCTTTTTTTTACTTGTTGTGAACACCTTATCAGGTCATTATTCTTTTACAGCATACTTCTAATTATGGCAGGGCATTAAGGTTGTTTTCAATCATTATAAACAATATTGATTAATGTCCTAGAAGCTGAATCTTTGTGCATGTTCTCAAGCACAGTATTTCCTTGAGAAATGGATCAGCGGTCATGCATATTTTTAAGATCTTGATATGTATTGCTAAACTGTTGTCTAGAAAGGTATTATCAATCCTATCAATTTATATTGCTGTAGCAGTGGAGGAGTGCCAACCCTGAGGATTTATTGTTTTGGAGAACTTTGCCAATTTTCTAAGGCAAAACGGTATCTGAAAGAGTATATTTACTATCATAAGGACACATGTTGGGAGACAGATGATAAGCTTTAGTTTATTATTTGTCTTCTGATATCATACTCTGGAGTTGTCAGGCTGCCCCAGGTAGCATGTGGAGGGAGGAACCTGGCACAGGAAATTCAGCAGGGAGACAGGGAAAGCCTTGGAGCAGAAATGCTATCCTTTAGACTGGTGTGAGGACCATGGCATTAGCGCCATGGTGATGGGCTCTCACCTGGGCCATGTACAAGGAAACAATGGTTTGGAACATCTAGTGAACTTGAGAAAAAGGTACCCGTAATGGAACAGGAGTGGTTTCTTGTGAGGAGGTTTCAATTTGCAATGTGACAAATTGTGTCAAGGGGTATAAGATTTTGCTGTTTACTTTGTAATCTGTGTTTATGTTGGCAGATATAGGCAAACAGGAAGAAAGAAAAGGTCATCTATAATCCAGGCACCTGGAGATAACCTAGTAACATTGTAGCCCATAGTTCAGGGCTCTTTTCTATGGGTCTCCTGGAGCAGGTGGGGTTCCTAATCAGTTTGTTTACTTAACAGTAGTTTGACAACCTTTCCACAGTCATTCTACTACCTTGGATCTACATATATGTATGTCCATTTCCTCTTGTTTAATATTTAGGTTGTTCCAATATTTCACTATTCCTGCAGCCGTATCTTGGTGCACAGGGAAAAGACTTATTAATCAAGGTTGGAGTTGTTGGCTCAGTCATCTTCTGTATGGAGTGTTGGAAATAGCATGGAGTAGCAGCAGGAGACAAATCCGGGGATGGTGCTCCACAGTCTGTGTCCCCAGACCACTCACCGTGTGTCTTCGAACCTCACTTGCAGCTGGGGAGGCTTATTGTTGTGGGAAGGTCAGGATCCTGGTGGGCTGACACCAGGGAAGCCAGGGCTGTCATGGAGCATCCCTCCACTGGAGCCAGGGCTGTCACAGAGCATCCCTCCACACATCCCATGGCAGTCAGCATCGAGGCCTGGCCACTGGCACATAAATTCATTCTCAGAGCTAGGTGAAGACAGGGCCCCCAATAGATGTGGCCAGAGCTGATCTTTTGAATTAGTGATTGAAATCGTTCAAAATGATTTGTATCATTTTGGTAAAAAGAAACAGAATGTTTAGCTTGGCTTTAATGACTAATCTAGATGCTGAAAATCTTGTTTGGGGTTCCATTTTTCTTCCAGTTGGTGTTTCTTGGCCAGACAGTGGATGTACTTCTGCCCTCACTAATCTGTGTTTCTGGTTATGCTTTCAAGGTGATGGCTTTGGAGGGGGGCCGGTGTGTGTAGAGGGGGCATGTGCGTGCACATGTGTGTCAGCAAGAAGAGAGAGGCTGCCTGATTGACTTAAGCAGGCTGCTCGTGGACTGAATGAAGGCTACTCATGGCTGAGGCTGACCTGGTGCCAACACACTGACAAGAATGAGAATGGGCAGGTTGGGTTTCTACAGCTGTTGTACTGCCGTGGACTAGCCCTGAGACAGTTGGTGGGGGAGAAGCACCATTTGTCCAGTAGGCATGGGTCCGTAGATGTTCCTTTAGCTCTCAAGTGGTGATGGAGCAGTACAATGCCAAGGCCTTCCCGCTAACTAGATGAGTGCTTGAGGTAAGGAGCAAAGCACAGCATACACCTAGGGGCCCCCACAGGATCATTTCGAGGCCATATTTAATTCTAGACCCGCCTAAACAAGTGTGACTCAGAGGACCCTTCTAATCCTGGGCCATCTTTCCCTGAGAAAGTCAAAGCCGAACTGACCCAAAGTCTTCTCCTCTAGGCATAAAGTATATATACATATTTTTAGCCACTGTGTTCATATGCATCTTGCCTTTATAAAAATCCTCTTTGTGGCATCCATTCCACACACACTATAATAATATTCATCATCCTGGGGGCTGCCTCCAAAGGCAGGTAGTCAGAAATTCTGGGGAAGTTGTAGACCTGGCACTTTGGATAGCTACTTGATGGTCAGTCCAGGTAATTTTTAGGCTGTCATAATGAATGGGGAGGGAGAGTGGGCTCTGTTTCTGTTTCAGTCCCGAGAGGGAGCCTAAATAGTGGCACTTGGAGCGAGGTGGTTTGGGGTGGCCGTGGTGTCATATAGAGCTGGACTTTCTGGCTTTTCTCTGATGCTGTGATAGTGTGAATGTGTTTAAAGGGCACACTGGCAGAGGCTGGTTGCTGCTTTGCTACTTCCCTTCATTTGCTCTTGGGGCTGCTGAGTGGTCTGTGGCTCTTGATTTTCCCATTGATTATAGTCACGGACAGGCAGCTGTCCGAACCCGGGGTGGAGTACCTCACCTCTTCACCCAGAGGGCTGCCTGCTTGTTTTGCCTTGCAGAAACTCCAGGAAGAGGAAGAGGAGGAGGAAGAGAGTAATACCAGCAAAGCACCCACCACTGTGTCTGAGAATCTCTGAGAGCAAAAGGTGGTGGTGACTCAGGGACCATGGAAAGCACTCCCGGCCTCTTCCTTCAGCGCTCACTGCCCGCACACGTCTTCACTGGAGCAGCTTTGGGAGGGATCCGGCTGGAATATTTGTGGCTTGGACGGCAGTGCCTCTGCCTTCTGGAACCCACTCAAGAGCTTGCATGGTCTATTTTGGGAGGATGGCACCTTTCACCAAATGCACACTCGATACCCGCCCCCTCCCCCTTGTAGGTTGCGGGAGCTGGTGTGGGGAGAGGCTGCTGGAGAATGGTGGTACCATGTCTTCCCCCTTCACCTCGATCCTGCAAGGAGAGAGCCTGCAAAATTATCATGGAAAGAAAGCCTATTCAGGATATTAACTTTTTCTAGTATCTAAGACCCTTAGAAGCCCAGTTCTAAGGAGAGGCAGCTACTCTGGATGAGGGTGATTTGGGGGTCATCCATACTGGCTGCTTATGTTCTGTGGGTGGAAAAGCACCATCAGGAAACCCTGCATCAGAACCAACCCATCAGGACTCGGCCTCGCTTCTCCTGCCCTAAGGTTGGGGTCTGTTTCCAAACCCTTTCCTAAGAGCTGATCAAACCAAACATCAATAAACTTGACAGAGACTTTGATGTGGCCGTGAAGGAGAAATCCACTTGGGAGAGTGAACTACGTAGGTGTGTGAGGGCACTTGGGAAGGTCCGAATTTGGTAGCTTGATTTGGGGATGGGAAAGTTCTTTTCTGCAAAATCTCTGCCCAGGGACTTCTGTGCATGTCATAGTCACCTGATGCCTTCACGTGGATACTGCCCTGAGAAACTCTGCCATTGGCCTTAGTGCTTGCTTTCTTCAAAGGGAGGGAAATCCCTGCCAATGTCCTGTAACCTTTTTTTTTTTGTCCTGTAAACTTTACTAAAAACTAACCTTGTTTCATTCTACCCTGAGAAATTCACAGATGCTTCTGAGATAAGAGGAAAGGAGCAGAAGGAAAGGTGGCCCTTGAAATGGGAATTGAGTCTACTTGAATCATGTGCATCCTGCCTCCGGAGGGGATAGTATTTGCATCTCCTCATCCCCCCTCTCCCCATCCCCTTCCAGCAATGATCTTTTAACAGATATTGTAAACTTAAAGGGATTCCCTTTAAACAACTCAGGGTGACCTCCTGTCTTGTCTGGCCTGCTGTCTGGTTCTACTCACGTGCTGGGGTAGTGTTCCCTGAAAATAAGACATTTTAGTAATTTATCCTGTGGATTGAGCAGCTGTGATCATGACCATGGTGCTGTTTGGCTGTGACCACTGCCCAGGCTTGGCATTTGGCAGCAGAGCCAGGGTGCTTGGACCACTGCCTGAGGGGAGGCGTGTGTGTGTGTGTGTGTGTGTGTGTGTGTGCGCGCATGCACACGTGCGCACAGACATTTAATATGTTCTGTATGTAATAGAAGTTCACACTTGGTGGAGGGATTGAGTGGGGAGTAGAAGAGAGGTGGAGACAAAGCATGCCTTACTTTCTGGTAAGGAGAAAGGTGTTTACTCTTCAGCTCCTTAAAACTTTTTAACAAAATGTTTACCAGATTATTCATTCCTTTATAAACATAATTTGTATTTTCTATTTGTAATACCAGATGTTTTAAGACAATAAAAGATTCTCCAAGTGGTCTTGTCATTAGGTGGGGGCAGAGTTGTCTCTTGGGGCAGTCCTGAGATTCTCACTCATTTCTGGGGCCTGGGACGACGGTGCAGGAGGGGACTGGGGCCAGTGGAGCAGCTTCTGTGGCCTGCTGCAGAGGCGGGTCCTCTGTTTACACAGATGTTACCATCCCAATAGGCTACACTTTAAAGACAAGGCTGTAAAAGTGAACATTGGCCTATGTGGTGCTTTGCAACTCCCCACCCAGCATGTGACCCTGTCTGCCTTTTGTGCTATGTACACACGCACACAGTCCACCCAGGGTGACCGCTCATAAGAGAGCCCGCTGTTGTTTCTGGCTCAGCCTCAAAGTGTGGCTATGACTTTGTTCTATGACTGCACCGTCCTGCCTGGCCAGAGTCCATGCTTTCGGCATTGGCCATTCTGTTACCATTTCTTCTGAGCTGTCCTACCCACTGCCACTTCTCCCTTCCCAGTTGTGGTTTACCTGATGTTGCTTGGACATGCAGCTGCTACCAGATTTCTATCCTAGAAAATGCACTGTGCCTGTGGTATTCTGGCACCATTATCTGTCAGTAGTTCTTAGCTGGAGAGAGACCTTACAGATTCTACTTTAAATCATCTTGAAAGGAAGCCAGCCTGGCTATTAAAGAAACAGAATACTCATAACATCTTCTACTCTAAGTCATCTCTTTAGATCCTTTGGGTCTTAGCTTTGCTTTTCTGGAATTCCATTTCTATAACATGTGCTTAGAGGATCCAAATCCAAATCATGTGTGCTTTTATTCACTTTCTTAGGTGGGCTCCATGTGGCTCGATACTCACATGCTAAACTCTGTAGTTTTTCTTACTACTGCTTTTCTTACTACCTCCTGACAAGAGTTGGTGAGCGAGGGAGAATCAGTACCACTGAGCTATTTTTCTAGATGTAGTGTTGTGCGGGTGTCTGGCAGGTATTGCGGCAACCACTTTTGGCACCGTAAAGGAATCCTGCCTGAGGATGAAGCCAACATGGGAAGGCAGAGCTGGGTCCTGATCCAATCATTCCTGGAGCCTCTAATCCCCCTAGTTTTTCAGTTTTGTGAGCCACTGTTATCTTTATTGTTAAAGCTAGTTTAAGATGATTTTGTTTCTTTTACCTAAAGAACCTTAACTCATAGAGAATTTCCAAATGCACTTCAGTATCCCCAACTTCAAGCTTCGGGTCGTGCCCTTGCAGGTCCCCTGCCTCCTTTCCTGACCTCTTACCTCTCACTTCCTAACTTCACTGTGTGAAGCATAGTCCTTGAACAAGTTGGCTCCTGCCTTCTAGATGCTGCTCCCTCAACCCTAAATGACTGCCTCACATATGAAGACACCTGAGGCCTGGGCATTCAAGGCTCAGCTCACTCCTACCTCCTCAGGGAGGCCTTTGCTGATAATCTAAATAAAAATCATCCACCCCCTACCTTCTTGATCATAATACCCTGTTTTCCGGAGTTCTTATTGTCTGAAGTTGTTCTTTCACGGGCTGCTCTGCTGTTTCCTTGATTACAGTGTTAGGGCCACAGGAACAAGGACATTGCCTGGGTTGTCATTTCTCTTTCCCAAGTGTCTGGCAGGGAGTTAAATGTTCAATAAATACTTGGTGGAAATAATGAATGGGTTCCTGGGTCTACACACTGTGTGTGGGCCCAGCCAGTAAGGAGCCCCTCAGAGTTGTCTTTGGTGGGCAACTATCTGCTCCAGTCCTTTATCTTGGGGATTCATTCTCCTTTCCATGGTCAGGCAGCTGTTTCTTCTGTGCTGTTTTCTGCCTTTGCTTTGTCAAGAATTTCTTTCTTCCTTAGGAAGAAAACAAGAAAAAGCTCCTGACTGTTCAGTTGTGAACTCAGAATCTTGAAGGTGGGGAAGGAGAGACAGGTTGGACTTCAGGAGAAATGAACAAGTGACAAGAAGGGCCAGAGGCAGTCAGCCATTCCTGGGTCCTTGAGCTGTCCTACTCATTACGGTATACTTGATCAGCAAAAAGCTGTGATTATCCTATGCTACGGCTCAGAGAAGGGAAGGAGTGCTCTTGGCTTGGGGGAGGTCAAAGTACAAGGACTGATCCGAGCAGAGGGTTTTTCTATTTATTACAAAATTTGTTACACAAATACAGCTGACCAGAAGGTCTAAAAACAGCCCAGACTCTTCCAACCCTGATCCACTTGTAGACACAAGCATATGAGCCATGCTTACTCACAGGGGAGCCCTTCTTAGAATTGCCTGTTCCTCAGATGGTTCAGAGTCTTGGGTCCAGTAGCAGAGAGGAGCCCAACCTGGAAGGGTGACCTCCTGAAGCAGCCCTTGGTGGCAGCTGCCCTGGGTGATGCAGCAGCTGTAAGTTTCATAGTTCACATGTTCCCACCATATAAGTCAGATGAAGGGATGAAAAGAAAAGGGAAGAAGCTGAGGGCTGGGAAAGGGAGCCTGGAAGAGGCTGTCAGTGGGGGAAGGGCACACACTGGGTTTCTGGGTGAAGGTATAGGGTATTCACTTTAAAATGATTCTTTCAATTGTACGTATATGTTATATACTTTTCTGTATGAAGGTTGTATCTTACAGATTTTTAAATGTAAGAAAAACCCCAAACCTAAAAGGCTAGCAGTGGGTAAGGGGGCTCAGGATGGTACAGAAAAGAAGAAATGAAAGAGGAGGGAAGATGAAGGAAGGGGACAGTAACGGTAGAAGACGAAATCTCGGAGGTGGTGACGCTGGCCTCAGTTTCTCTTCTTCTGTCCGGAGGCTGGCTCTACTTCTAGGTACCAGAGCCCAACTAGCATACCCAGGATTGAGAAACCTTAAATAAGAGAAAAGATTGGAAGCTGACAGAGGCACAGAGCTTTCTCACACTCTTGTATGTCTGCTCTCCTGCCCCGGCCCTAGGGTGCAGTTCCCATGGGAGGTCTGGGGGAGTTGGATGCTTACTTGCCACCATCAGGGGTGCCAGGACGCCAATCGTGGGAGCTGCAGTCCCAAAGACAAACAGCTCGGAGAGGAAGTGCCCCAGGGCGAGGAGGAAGGTCCAGAGTGTGATGTGGTACAGCCTACAGGGGAGCAGACACGAATGGGAACGAAGTCCCGCTCATTCAGTGCAGAGGAAAAGCAGTGGTCAGATTCCACACACACATGAATACCAACCCACCATGTGGCTATGGCTAAAGGAAAAGGAGACTTGGGCCTGAGAAAGACCCATCTGCTCGAACACATCGATTTACCCTTTACTTAGGGCAAAATCGAAGGTTTCAGCTGCTCGACTGAGAGGAGAACAGTCCAGGCATCCAAAGTGGATCTCCAAGTCACAGCAAGGTAGGTGGTGAAGCCAGCCCCAGCAAAGCAGAGTCTGGGTTATGGCCATCCTAGCAGTAGAGGCCGTTTCTGGATCAATCTACTTACTCCAAGTGGCTTGGCTCTGTAGTCCAAGCCCACCTGGTAGCTGTTCAGCCAGTGGCTGATCAGTGCTCATATGATGGATGCCTAAGAATGAAGGGCCTGAATGCGGCATGAGCAGCGAGGACCTCTCTGGGGTTTTTAGATGCTCTTGCCATGGGGGCTGGTTACTTTGTGTTTTAGCCTAGGACAATGATCAGTTGGAGAACACAGTGGTAACCTCACGGACCAAGAATGTATTCCTTACTTCTGATTAAGAGGTGGAGAAGAGATAGGTTATAGGATGACTGACCAGTGGATTGGAGATCTTTTTTTCTAACTATGAAATTTTTAGAATTAGGAAATATTTCAAACGTACAAAAATTGTTGATCATAGAATACTATAATTAACCCGTATGCAACCAACACCCTGTTCCATCATGTTTCGACATTTTTGCTTCAGATTCTTTTTTCTAAGAAATAAAGTATTACAGATAGCAGTTAAAGCGTTCTATGTATCCTTATTCCCCCTAGATCCCATTCCCCTGCCTCCCTAGAAGGAACTGATATGTTAAATTTGATTTTTATCATTCCTGTGCATTTTTTATACATTTATGTTAATATGAATGTATGGGTGTTTTTGAATTTCTGGATTAGGAGGAAATAGAGTGTACATCAAAAGAATATGGGCCAAAGTCCATACCAAAGTCCCAGGGTGAAAAAGGCAACAAACAGAAGCCAGCATTTGTGGCTATCCTGCGTTGGGAGAAGGGGAAATGAATGGGTGATAAGAAGAGAAGTCTTATTCCAAAAGCACAGCAAATGAAAGATACGCCTATCATCAATTTATCATAGTAAAAGTCTTTCAAAGGATTATTTAATTCTCACTCCCTCCCAGGCACCCAGAGGGGTAGGGTAGAACAGATAAACTAGTTCATTTTATACATAAAGATACCAAGATGCAGAGAAGGTGAACAGCTGATCCTTGAACAGCATGGGTCCACTTATAGATGGATTTTAAAAGATAAATACAGTACAGTACTGTAAATGTATTTTCTCTTCCTTATGATTTTTTTTCCCTTATGATTTTCTTAATAATGTTTTCTTTCCTATAGCTCACTTTATTGTAAGAATACATTATATAACACATACAACATACAAAATATGTCTTGATTGACATTCTTATTGGTAAGGCTTCTGGTCAGCAGTAGGTCATTAGTAGTTAAGTTCTGGGGGAGTCAAAAGTTATATGCGGATTTTCAACTGTGGGGAGCCAGTGCTCCTGACTCCCATGTTGTTCAAGGGTCAACCGTATAATGAACTTGCAGCTACAAAAATAGTTACTATCAGGACTGAGACAAGAGCCCATTTTCTTGTTTTCGTTCTTGGGCCTTAGGCTGCTTCACTAAACCATACTGCTTCCAAAAATACATTTCAATCTAGCACAAGTCAAACCAGAGTTTCAAATTCAAAGAATAATTTAAGAAGTTGGAGAGATCACAGGGTTAATAGCCCTGCTTCAAATCCCACTTAAGTCTGTCTTCCTTAGTTCAAATTAATTGGGCCTCTAACATGTAGACCTGCAAACTCAGGAATGAAAATCATTACCTCCAAGGGTGGCTAGGAGACTTAATCAAGGTCATGTAGATGAAAGCTCCTGGCATAATCAGAAGTGCTCAGTAAATATCATTACCTCTTTTCCCAAATGCTGAAAGTTTAGATACGACAGAAAAATATTTTAGTGTGAAGTTGACATTTTAGTGGCCTTAGCCACTGACTTGAGCAAACTTTCCGCTTTGACTGTGGTGAGGACAGTTGGAAAGAGTTCGAGCCCCCTCCAGTGGCCAGCACCAGTTATAGCATGAAGACAAGAGGCTCTGCAAATGTTCCACACTAGTCTGAGTACCCTAGAAAAGCAGAATATAGAAATCCTGGGTTCCCTTTCACTCTCACCTACTGACTCTGCATAAGCTTATGGTGGTTTACTTGTGGGTTCCTTTTTTCATGGATTGTGATTTCTGTTCATTCCTACTTCTTAAGGAGGAATGTGAGAATAAGGTATATGTGGGTGGCTGCTCTAAAAAGAGCACACTATTCTATTTCTTTAGTAGAAGAAAGGCTGATTCTTTAGTAAAGAAGTAGAGGGGTATGATGCAGGCTGCTGGATCATGACACTGCCAGTTGCTATTCACTTCTAAAGAATTTTCAAACTTTAAACCTGTTAGGCCTATTACTTATTCTTATTCTTTTTATTATAGGCCTCGAAAGAATAGGACCTACTAACCTTTTATTATCCATATTCTATAGGCTAATGCATGAATATGAACAAGCCTCCCGGGGGAGGACCACACTGGGTATGCCTAGCACCTGATTTCCAACAAAAGGATGCTAAGTCTTTTCCTTCCCTTACATACGTCTTGTTGTGGATGTCGATGGCGCAGAGGCAGCGAATCACTGATGACAGCAGTGTCCAGATCCCAAAAGTCCGAGCTTGGAGGCCATTCACTATACAGCAGAGAAAAGAGTGTTGAGAGGAGAGAATTAGGATTCCCTCCAAACTCCTTTACTTCACTGGTGGTTCATGAGAGGCAGACTGCTCAGGCTGAAAACTCTGGCTGGGCAGAGGGGAGGCTCTGGTACTATATATGGGAACTAGTAGGAATGGAAGGAATTCAAGAATGAGAACTGTTCAGCTCCTCTTCAAATGTCTAGAGTTGGGTGGGGGCAGTTTCAAGAGTAGAAACCCAGAGTCTACTTAGGTAATAACTCCTGAATGTAGCAGTTTATACCTCTGTCCTGGAAGCCACTCTGGTGTGGGTGAAGTTCAGCAAGTCTGGATTGGGACAGGTTTGGGGGAATGTTGCATACAGTGGTGCATTAATGTAAGATGCCTAGGTCAGTCAACTTTCAAGGCTGATGCAGGAGAGAACTTGAAAATCCTGAGACCTATCTAAATGCTCAATCTGGTGTGGAAGAGACTGAACTCTTCTTCAGAATCCAGATCTATGTTATTTGAACAAAGCTTAAACTGGGCAGGCTTCCTGTGCATTTGGTACTGGAACAAAGCATTGCTTCTTTGGTGTTTGCTGAGGCCACCTTGCTCTTGGTGACTTTGTTCTGGTACTCTGTTCTTAGTAAGTATCTTGTCCTGTGAGTACTGATCACAGTCTACCTTAACAGTGGTCCTAGACCCTGGGTGTTTATTAGAGGCAACTAAAGACGTTTTATGAAATTACCAAGACCTGGGTACCAGACCAATTAAATCATACTCGCTGGAGGTAGGCCCTGGAAATACGCATTTTCTAAAAATACTCTCTCCCTGGGTGATTGTATTGTACAATCTAAGGCATCCTGTGGCCAGGAAAGGCAAAACTGTGAAAGCAAAGATACTTCCTTTACTGGTCTATTGAGCAAGAGAAATTTCAAGGGTAAGACTGATGACTGAAAGGCTTATGAATGTTTACTTGGGCTTTAAAGATTTTCCATCCTTTGGAAAACCAGAGAGTGATACCAATTTCACAACCCTGAAGATCTTTAGATGGTAGTAAGGTGAGAAAAAATTTCATATGCAAGCAAATATCTAGTGGTTGGCCCCAGAAGGCTACATTCTTTATAATGTCAAACCAGTTTGACAGCTCTTCTGATGAAAAGGCTGGGGAAATAGCTGTAGTTAGTGACACACAAAAGTGGAATATTTCATCATCTGTAGCCAGTTTAGGCATCAGGTGAAATTCTAGAGGACTAGGTCAGATAACCTCTAAAATCCTGTGAATCTACACAGCAGAGGGCAGTGTTTGAGGGGGGGAAAAGTGGAACTTTTCCAGATACTTTACTCCTATTGAGCTTGGCTCAAAATGAGCCTTAGCCTACTTAGATTCATTTTGTATGGAGATGTTACAGAAAAATGAGCTAGGTCAGAGCCCGAATCTGGGTTAGCTATAAATGTGACACAGAATTGTCAGCTGCGTGAAATGGTGCTGCAGCTCAAACACCACTACCCCACACATCAGTGCAAGGAAGCACAAGCTGAAATGTGAAAATACTCTCAGCTGGGAGGCTCAGGATACTGGGTAAGGCCAGCAGAGGCCTTCTCAGTTTCACTTTGGGAGACCAGTTCAGAGGAATTTTGGACATCTTCTCAGGGACTCTTCAGTGTTTGGGAAGAGCTTGGATTGGTAACTCCCTATCTGCAACATAGAATAAACCATGGCACAGCCTTGCTTCTGAAGAGGGCTGAGATCATATGAAAAGCTTTTTTATCGCTTTATAGTGGGGCATCCCAGAGTCACCAAATAACTCTATCTTCTCACTTGTCCTTGTAATACATTTGTATTGTCTGTGAAATGTAAAGGACAGTATAACATGGATGAAAAGGTATTGAGACAAGCTCGGGGGAAAAAGGGCCAAGTGCTATCCAGACAGTCTATTATTCCAGTGGCTTCCCGAGTTAGCCAGCAGCAGAATCACCTGGGAGGTTACAAAAAAATAGACTTGGGGCCCCACTTGGTGTAGACATTTCAGGAAATAAGTTTGGAGGAGAAAATAGGTACCTGTGGTGTTTGCTTTTAAATTTCTTAGGTAGTTCTCAAGTATAGCCTGGTCTGGGAACCACAGTTAGGCCACTCCCATACAGGATGCAGTTCTCTGACTTCTTACCAAGATCCGGCTTGCCAGTGTAGAGCTTTTCATAGAGGAAGGTGTGGTCTCGGAAGCTCTGCAGCGTGTTCCCTATGGCTATGATGGACACCATAACCAGCCAGCTTCGTAACACATTCAAGAAACGGCTCATGACTTCCCTCCAACCCGAGAAAGCTTTTTGCCTTGGGAACAAAGGCAAAAAACAGGAGACAGCAGTTAGTCTACTTCAAGCATAAGCTATTTGATTTGGGTAGTTAACTTGCATCCCACTCATAAGTTATCTGGGCAATCACTTTGCGAATTCCTTTCCAAGTCTCTAAAGCCCATCCACCCTCAGTTATCTTAACATACTATTCTTACTTCACAGGGTGAGTTCACTGCCTTTGGATATTTGCCCTATATCGAAGGGTGCTAACCTGTACCTAGAATAAAAAAGGCTAAATAACGCAATGGCTGGAAATGGTAAAGCCAGACAAAAATAATGGAGAAAAAAAGGAAACAAACGAAAAGGAGGTGTACAAATATTACTATAAAGTAATAAAATGGATTTGTGTGACACTAAGAGAAACTGGTCTTGATATTTACTCATACTAGTAGCAGTGAATCAACAGTATACTTTGCAGTAGGTGGCACAGTACTTATTTTTGTCTAAGCAACTTCTCCACAATGGTAGCCTAAATCAGAACTGTTTTCTCTTGGCTGGAAATCAGTCCTTTAATATCTAAACCCCTAGCCTAGTTTTTTATGTCATTCTTATAATGCAAGTGGCGCAAGGTAATGATAAATCTACTAACATATCCGTCTAGCTATTGATGACAGACCCTTCTAAGCACAGAAAAGCCTTATACATTTGAGTGGGATCTATGGAATGATGGCAATATTTACACTCTCAGGTGTTCTCTACTCTGGTTCTCAGGTCACTCATGCTCCATAAGCTAGAACAAAATAAAAGTTAAACTTTTGTGACTTGAAAACAAGCATGAAAATTGAATGGAGAAGGAAACAATAATGTTGGTGTTGGGTTGCAAGAGAGATTATGACAGGGCAGCCCCAGTGGCCCAGCGGTTTGGCGCCGCCTTCAGCCCGGGATGTGATCTTGGAGACCCGGGATCGAGTCCCGTCAGGCTCCCTGCATGGAGCCTGCTTCTCCCTCTGCCTGTGTCTCTGCCTCTCTCTCTCTATGTCTCTCATTAATAAATGAATAAAATCTTAAAAAAAAAAAGAGAGAGATTATGACAGCTAACAGTTACCATGCACTTGTATATGCCATGTATATATTATCTCATTTAATCCCTAAACAAGGTGGGTAGACACTATTACTATTTCCATTTGACAGATCAGAGTTGGCACGGAGAGATTAAGTGATTTTTTTTTAAATTTTTATTTATTTATGATAGTCACACACAGAGAGAGAGAGAGGCAGAGACACAGGCAGAGGGAGAAGCAGGCTCCACGCACCAGGAGCCCGACGCGGGACTCGATCCCAGGTCTCCAGGATCGCGCCCTGGGCCAAAGGCAGGCGCCAAACCGCTGCGCCACCCAGGGATCCCCCGAGATTAAGTGATTTGCTTGAAGTTACACAGCTTATGCGTGGCAAAGCTGAGATTCAAATTATGCTGTTGGATTCTATATTGCAATACTGCCTCACTGAGAATATTTTGATGAAGTTTCTATTCTCAAAGACTATACTATATACGCTTCTGCCTTGAAGTTGTATACAAAATCCAATTACGTTATGTACTTTTTGTTTAAAAAAAAAAGCTTACACGAATCCTTGAGGAGCAATGATTTCAATCAACTTGATTTAAATAAAACTCGTGGATAAAGAATTTGAGAACAGAACTACTACTTTTCATTTTCATTGTAGGGTTTTTTTTTTTTTTTTTTGGTTGTTTTTTGCTTTCCCCACAGTTCATCTGTACTGTTCAACTGCCCCACAGTTGTAAGGTTAACTTCTTGGGCCTGAAGTGGTGATAAGTCATCAGGCTTCCTTTGTCACTCTGGCACAAGTTTCAGTATGATCAGCTGAAATCGATATTAAAGTCAGCCATGGCATGAGACAGTGTGAAGCACTAAAAAGAAAACAAAATAGAGAAACAAAAAAAGGAGCTCTAGAGGAGGAAGCAGGAATCCCTCAGGGAGTGGTAGATGACAACAATGGATCTTGTTGAAGTCCAGAGAGAACAGAGCTTTATTGGAGATCAGAAGTGGTCATGGCATGGGCCAAGACACACCCCCCCCCCCATCCTTCTTATTTTCTCACCATTTCTCAATAGGAGACTCAGGCTTTCTCCTCCCAGGGTCAGAAACGCCTTATGGATAGCCCCCTTCTTTGAGAGAACTTATGCCCATTTTACGGAAGCACGTAGAAATCCTAACAGATGGCTGATGAGGGCAGAGCCTGAGCACTCTTCCGATCTGCTCTACCAGAATCCTCACCCCCATTTGCCCCAAAGCTTTAGAGCCTCTTAGAGTACCCAACATCTGTTCTCCAATTTTGTCCTGGCCCGTCCCAGGAAAGGTGTGGTGTTGAAACTAGTCAGGAGGGAGGTTCCTACCCTTCCAACTATCATTTTGTAGCTGTGAGACCCTGCGTGAGAAATCTGCAAAATGGAGCTTAAAAACAAAAAACAAAAAACCCATCTCAAGGGTTATTCCATGAGAAAGTGAAGGTTCCTTGCCCTGGGCTCAGAGGAGCCGCTCGTCCACTCATCCGCTCATTGGTTCGTCCAGCCTACCAAGCCCTTCTTCATCTTCACAGTCCCAGCTCCCCCGTCTCAAGGTCTCTCCAACCCTTGGTCTCGCCTCCATTTTTCCAGGCTCCCTGGATCCTTTCCGTCAGAGGCCACACAAACACGTCCCTCCCTCTTCTCCTCCACGCTGTCCGTACCTGGTGACGGGATCCCCAGCACAGCAGCGGGCAGCACCAGCGGGAGCCCCGGCAGCAGCGGCCAAGCTCCAAGAGGTCCGACGAGCGAGGAGCCCACCTGAGCCATTTGTCCTCGCCCCCGCCCACAGCCCGGCTCCAGGATTGGGTCGTTGCCGTCAGTCCTCGCCCGGATTGGCGGCTCCGGGTGTGCTCGAGCAGGAGATGGGGCGTGAACCCTTTTACTGCCAATCAGTGGTTGCCGATGCCCAAGCTTCGCCCTGGGTACCGCCGCTCGCGCCGCTGAGCCGTCCGGTTGACCGTGGCGCAAGAACCCCGGCGCTGGAGGCTAGTGGAGGGAGAAAGAGCGGGAAAAAGGAAAAAAAAAAAAAAAAAAAAAAAGGAAGTCGAGACTTTGGCTGAGAGCAAAGCTCTGCGCCCGCCGCGCGGCGCGGCGCGGCGCGGCGGTGACGACATTCCTTCGCGCCCAAAGCCGAGTGACGACATTCCTTCGCGCCCAAAGCCGAGCGTTTTTAAGCGCGGGGTGGCGGGCGCCTGCGCAGTGGCTCCGAGCGGGCGGTTGCTGGTTGGTTGTTGTAGTAACGGGGGAAGCAGCGGTCGGCGGCGGCCGGGAGCCCGGCTGGGGAAGGAGGAGGGAGGTAGGCGCCGAGCGCGGTCCCCGCCGGCCGGCCGGCCCCGAGCCATGGGAAGATGAGCCAGGTAAACGCCTGCGCTGGCGCGCTCCGCTCCGCGAGGGAGGGGAGCTCCCGAGTCTGGGCGGGCGCCGGCCGCTGCACTTCCCTCTCGGGGTCCGCGAGCAGCTGTTGGTTTCCGGGCGCGCTGGGCTGAATCGCCGCGGCGGAGTCCCCGCTGCCCTTCCCGCGGGGAGCATCTGAGGACCTGCGGGGGGTGGGACCGCGGGGCTGATCCCTTTAGGGCGGGGACGCTCCTCGGGCGAGTGTCCTTAATCTTCTTCCGATCGCCGTCTTCTCCGCTCGGCTGGCAGCCTGGAACGGGTTTGGCATCCCTTCCTCCCTTGGAGGTTTCGTGTGCTTTAATCTAAAGGACTTCCCGACACTTTGGGAAAGATCGAGAAATCCCGGTGGGAATCCTCGGAAGGACGTCTTCTTTGAAGTTGTTAGATATTGCCCGTTCCGCTGAGGATCTGTAGGGATCGTTACCGGGATTGCCAGGTTTTTGTTTTTTGTTTTTTTTTTTTTTTGGTCTTGTTGACGATCTTTATCATATTTTGAATGTATAGAAAAATGAGATCTGCAAAGATAGACATCACATGGTTATGTCGGAGTAATAGGGTTATGGGCATCGAAACGTTTTCATTTTCTTTACCTGTAATTTCAATCCCATCCTTAAACACAACGAACATGTATTTTTTACGGATGCGAAAAAAATATTTTAACTTAGAAATATCCTAATTTTTAAGGTCTATTTGGGAGTCAAATCATAGTTTGTGATTTTCAGTAATGGAGAATGATTTTTGAGAGTGTTTGGAAGGACAGTTTTTGTTTTGTTTTCAGCCATTTATGACCTTGATTCAGGAGAATATACTAATCTTATAGTTTAGTAGTTAAATTTGTTTTAGTGAAGTATGAGGGCATTTCACCTGTATGCTTGTCCTAGAGTCTAAAGAAATATTTTCAAGCATTGTATATCTTGAGTTTTTATTTTTAAAATAAAAAAAAAAAAAAGCAAGTTTTTCCAGCAAGGGGTCTGTCTGTTTTTGGGCAGTCATCCACCTACCTCAGACTTTCCTAAAAAGCTAATTTTTGTTAGTTTTAGTATATATGAGAAAATTGAAAAGCTCAAACTGAGTAACAGCTCTTTAAATACATGAAGGACAGACAGTATGTTTGAAAAAAGCCTTGATTTTTGTGGCATATGAGAGGCACTGTGATAGAAGGTAAGCTTCTAGATGTTGCACACCATTTAGGTAAATACTCATATTTGTTGCGGGGAAGATCAATAGCAATAATCACCAAGTAGAAAATGGCATTATGTTTCACATCATTTGGCTTTCTTGCAGGAATCCGTGCCACCTAAATTGTTTGACCCAGTGAATCTTCAAGGAAAGGTCCCTGAGGCCCCCATCTGCTGACTGCATGACAAACCCTAAAGGAAATGCCAGTCGTGATGGCCCGGGACCTGGAGGAAACAGCATCATCCTCAGAGGATGAGGAGGTGGTAAGCCAAGAGTAAGTAAGAGCAAGACTGCCTTGACCCTTTGCCTTTAGGGTGGAAAATAACTCTCTTTTACTTAAACCTTCTTTTACCTCATTCTTCCTTGGCATAGTCTGACTCTGGTTTTATTTTCTAGCCACGAACTAAACCAAAATATTATGAGTTGATCACCATTGGCTATCTGAAATGAGATAAGGTTCTGTTTCTGGGTTCATGAGTGAATCTTCGCTCTAGATATTGCTATTTGTGAACTCTTGACTGGAGCTCCTAACATTGGAGATTTTTAAATTTATAGATATTAAAGCAAAGGAGGTCTCCAACATCTATGAGATGTTTTATTTTCTCAAAAGCCTTACAATGATAGAAAATAGTATGTACCAGAATAACTGTGGGACAGTACGTTAGAATTCTATGACCTGTGCTGTGTGCCATTGGACCACATTGCTTTCCTGAGATCTTCTAGTTTTTTGATTGCTGGATTCTCATAATAATAAAAATGAATGATGGTAATAAGTGCAGCTTATCATTTAGCATAGATGACAGTAAGGGCTTTAACTGATGTGTCTCATTTAATCTGAGGATGTTATTATTCCCACTTTAGTAAGCTCAGCTTCACACAGATCAAAGAACTTTTTCAGGGGTTCAGAGAGTGTGAGTGATGGATTGAAATTCAGACCTGGTTTTCCTGGATTTTGAGGCACCTGCTATTTTGCCTCTTTGAACATTATTACATGACACAGAACAAAGAGAGAGTCTGACTTAAAATTAAGATTAGTTTTTAAGCTTCTCTGTGAATCCCCTTAGGTACACATGTGTGCTATGTAACCTGAAAAGTGGGGATAATACCTCTCAGGCTGTTTTGTAGGGGTATGGTTAGGATCAAATAGAATGATATGTATGAAGTTGCTTTATAAATGATGAAGTGCCATACAAATGTTAAGACAGTATTGTTACTAGCTTTAATATTGAATTTAAAGTGGATTTCTTATTATAAAGTAGAAGGTTACATTATTTAATGTAACTAGAAAAAATTATTGAAGCATTCATTTAGCTTTGGGGAAAGGCTTCCATCACTGTTAGGTCATAGAAAATAATAGAGCTTTGACATTATATTTGGGTCAGTCTTATTCAGGATAATTAAATGGATAATTCCGTCTGGTCACTTTATCCTCTTGTGACTTTTTGCTTTCTGTGTGCTGCCTCTTCCCTATTTCACGAAATTTTTGATTTTTGCGAGCATCAGTCTAATTTCAGGATCATTCTTTTACTTCATGAATATTTTTTATTAGTGCTCTTCGGAGTTGGGCTTGATCTCACCATCCTGAGATCACGACTTTAGTGGAAACCAAGAGTCAGATGCTCAACCAACTATACCACCCAGGCACCCCGACCCTGTGGGGGTAGTCTTTGATTAGCACTTAAAAGTGGGGAATATTGGGAAGAATCATAGTGTCTGGACCACCACTGTGATGGGTACCATCTGGCAGCTGATTGTTTGGGAGGAGAGCTGCCAAATCGTTGTCCAGCCTCATCACACCAGATGAGGAATACTGTGACCATAGGTAGTCTAGTGGCATTTAATAACTGCCTAACTTAGAAGTATTGATAAATGTAAATGATATTTTGAGATATGTGCAACAACTGAAATATGATATAAAAAATCTATAATGCAGACAGACTCAAAAGATACAGATAATGCTTTGTTGCCTATATTCATAATTGAGAAATGGCTAAATTTCTAGTAGAAGTTAGTGAACATACAGGTGTAATTCTAGTCCAGATTCATAGATTTTTTTTGCTCTTCTTCCTTTCAGACTCCTACTGTTGACTTTTGATTGTGAATGTTCCATCAACTCATGTCCTGTCTACCAGACACTTATTATATACATTAGGAATCTTAAGTCAGTCTTGTTTACACTTGAAGTAATATGCTTACATTTTTAAAGTTTTGGAAGTTATAAGGCCTTAAATCATCTAAAGATGTATATCTATGGACATCTGCTAGATCTGCTCAGATCCCAAGGCTGTATTAAAGTGTTAATGCCTGGCAGTCCTGGACTTTAGGACTAGAAACTATCCAGGCAATCCTTGTTTTGCATGGCATTATTTCAATACTAAATTTAAAGGGACTCTTTTTCTAGGGGATCTGAAATATAAATTTATATATAGATGTGGAAAGACTTGATATAAGAAGCCTTGTATCAAGTCGTTCCAGGCCTTAATTTCAATTTCCTATCATAAAAGCCAGCTTTATAGCAGCTCATGAATGTATAATTGGGGGAAAAAAAGATCAACAACAAATGATTATACAGTGAGTACTACAGGAGTTCAGAGACAAGACATCACTGTGGGCTGTTGAGGCTGGGGGAAGCCTCCATGGGGATGGCAAGATGTCCTCTGCCTAAGAGTGGGATCAAGTGCACGGAAGTGGGGAAGGCATTTCCAGCAGGGGCATTGGTATGAATTAGGCCTCGAAGCTTTGAGTATGTAGGCTAGATCCCAGGAGTGAATAATATATGTGCTGCATGAAATTGCTTCTTCTTTTTCTTTTTTTTTTTTTAAGAGTTTATTTATTCATGAGACACACAGAGAGAGGTAGAAACATAGGCAGAGGGAGAGGCAGGCTCCCTCTAGGGAGCCTGATGCAGGACTCTGTCTCAGGACCCCAGAATCATGACCTGAGCTGAATTGCTTCTTAAGAACCACAATGTTGTTAGACTTTCAATGAAGTGAACCTTGAACTGTTCTACTTCGGTAATTAAGCATCCAAGTCCTATGTTTTTTCATGCCTATAAGAGCATGTTTTCTTAGTATATACCAGTTTCTGGTATGAATGAAAATTTAAAGTTCCAGTTTTCAGTTTTCCTCACTATTTTGAATCTTTTGCCTTTAGCACCACCTGGTGGGAGCATGCTTTTAATGACAATATACCATATACTTTAAGCGTATTTTAGTTGGCCTCACTGAATTCATAATGTGTCTACCACCTCTTTTATCTTTCATAGGTTGTAAGTAGAAGGATTTCTCTGACAGGGATTTGGCTTTCCACAAATAGCATAGCTAGGGCCTTGGCTCTTCTCAGCCGTGTATCTGTCTATTGTGTTCCTCACCCTCGTCAGGCATTTTAACTTGTAGCAGTAATCCATTGTTTGTAAGTAGGAAGGCACCATGGTCCAGTTTATAGCTAGTGCTAGATTGACAAGGAACTTTGGCTAATTTCCAGAGTTTCTGTCCAAGACTTTGCAGTTTAGGCTGCCTATTTTTTCCTCTGTCCTCTAACTTAGAAATATAGTGGAAAAATTACAGTTGGAAGAGATCCTAGGAATCATCTGGCCTCATGCCTGCATTTTACAGGTGTTTAAGATTAAAAAGCAAGCAAACCACACACACACAAAATCCTTCTTGCTAAAAAGTGCCTTTGATAAATACCTTTCTCACAAATGGGCCCTATTACCCAGGTCAAAAAGCAGGAACAGTAAGCATTCACATTCCAGTTCTAGAAAACAGGAAATGAACTAGGCACAGTGTTCTTTGCTTTTCCTCACTAATAAAACACTTTGGCAGCTCATCCCAAGTCTCAAGGCTGCCTCAGTTCTGTTTGGTAGCCTGGCAGCCTGTGCATTCAAAACGGGGATCTATTGAAACTTGGGTTGGGAGGGTCTGACTTGGCCCTGAGCTTTGTAGTATGACCTTTTTTAAGGGGTGTGGTCATGTGAGTTTTTGAGAGCAGCCCAAATTTTGGCTAAATGGATCTTACTCTATTTAAGGAATTGGTTAGTGTAGGGTTCCCAGAGGGTTAGGTTTAAGGTGGTCTGTATACAAAACATCATTGAATTGTGATTAGGGAGATGGAAGGGTGGACGAAGCACAGGTAGGCACCTAGGTTCAGATACCTCTTCCTTACTTTACCAGCTGTAATGGCCTTCAGCAAATCACTTATCCTCTCTGAGGTATCTTTTTTTTTTTTTTTAAAGTTCATAGTGTGGGCAAGGAGATTGAGATAGCAGGTGAAAGCTCTTACTTTAATTCCTGGCACAGAGTAGAGACTCAGGTCATTTCTTTCTCTTCTGACTCCCTGGCACTAAGGAGGTTGGAGATTTCCTAATCTGTAAGTAAATAAACATCTGTCTAAGATTGATTAAACAGATTTCCTGAGGATAGATAGGGAAGGAGGTTAAAGTCAGATTTTTTTCTGGAGAAAAATATTGTTCCATTTAGTATAGGCTTGCTTTAAAATACAGGGTTTTAATGGAGCACTTGTATTTTGGTTTCCTAGCTCAGACTCTTAGGATGGGTCATCAAAATGGCTTAAAAAGAGACTGTAGGGTGTAAAAGGGTACATAAATTATTGTAAGTGCTATATATTGCATTCTTTATGTATGCTGAGGATTAAAACATAAATTGTCCTAAATAATAAAAGGAATTTAAAAACTTTAAAGATTTCTTTCCAACTGTCCCCCATAAAGGGAATTTATTAACTCATATTTAGGAAAGACTTGATTCTGCAACTCCGCATTTGCCTCTCAGGATGTCATATTTCTAATTCTTCCAGTAAGGTTCCCACTGACTTCCTGCTTTACCTATAGCTCGGGGCTTTCCTCTCAAGGTCACAAAATGACGATTGTACTTAAATACCTCATTCTCTTATACCATCAAGGGGAAGAGGCAGGAGACACAGCAAGCACCTCTTTCTCAGAGGGTCTCACAGTATATCTTCTGATACTCACTGGGCTCTAGTTGGTTTATGTGCTTGTCCCTGATCCACTAACTGGAGGGTGGGATGCCCCAATTGGCTGAGGCCTCTCAAAGCCTGTCCCTGGAGCAGGGATGGAATTAATCTTAACTAGACCACATGGCTAAGAATGGGAACTGAATGGTTTCCCATAGGACATTTTGGATTCTTGTTCCAGGAGGAAGGAAAGTTGCTAAGCAGCAAACCACAGTGATTAATTCAGATTTTTGAGCTGTCAACTAATAAAAGCCTTTTGTTATGGGTGTAGGGATCATCCCTGTATCATGTGGACTGGAGGCTGTAGGAGAATTCCAGTTTTGGTGTTCCATGCTGAGGCTATTCTGACAAAGGACAACAATATTCGTGTAATTGGAGGTAGGTATGGCGTCCCCGACAGTGGCAGGGTTGGGCGTGGCCCCAGTAACCTCTTCTTACAGAAGTTGATATCACATGTAAATAGGAAAAGGGCCTTGGTCATGAGAAAAATCTCATGATTTTTTTATACTTAAGAATTATTTGGAATTTCTTAAATTTGCTGCATCTTAAATTGCTTTCCTTCTTTGAATTCATTCTTCAGAATTATGTGTACATGTGTTGTTATTTTTTGTGATAAAAGACACAAAACAAAATGTACCTTTTTAACTATTTGAGAGTGTACACTTCAGTAGCATTTATACAGTCACAGTGTTGTACAACCTGCACTACTGGTAGTTCCAGAATGTTTTCATTATCCTAAAGTAAACTGTGTATCCATTAAGCAGTCACACCCTATGACCCCTTATTCCAGCTCCTAGTAATTGCTCATCTTTCTGTTTCTATCGATTTGCCCATTCTGGATATTTCATACAAATGCAGTCATAGAATATGTAGTCTTTTGTGTCTGGCTTTTTTCATTTAGCATAATGTTTTCAAGGTTTATCCATGTTGTAGCATGTATCAATACTTCGTTCCTTTTCCTTTTGTTTATCCATTCATCATTTGAAACAACAAAATTGGTAGTTGTTTCCATCTTTTGGCTCCTGTGAGTAGTGCTGCTCTGAAAATTGACATTCAAGCTTTTGTTTGAACACCTATTTTCAGTTCTTTGTTTGAACACCTCTTTCAGTTCTTCAGTTCTTTCAGTTCTATTTTCAGGTCTATGCCTAGGAATGGAATTGCCGGGTCTTATGGTAATTCTATGTTTAACTTATTAAAGAACTGCCAAAGGATATTCCATAGTGACTGCACCATTCTACATTCCCACCAACAATATAGGAAAGTTCCATTTTCTTCACATCCTCACTGACATTTGTTATTTTCTGTTCTTTAGATTATAGCTGTACCTAGTTGGTGTGAAGTGATATTGTGGTTTTGATGTTCATTTCCCTAATGACTAATGACATTGAACATCTTTTCATGTGCTGCATGGCTGTTTGTATGTCTTCTTTCTTCTTTAGAGAACTATTTATTCAAAGTTTGAATGGAGGTTTGAACTCATAATCCTGAGAGCAAGACCTGAGCTGAGATCAAGAGTTGGACACTTAACTGACTGAGCCACCCAGGCACCCCATCTTTGCCTATTTTTGAATCGGATGGTTTGACTTTTTTTTTTTAAATTTTTTTTGACTTTTTGTTGTTGAGTTAAAAGAGTTCTTTATACATTTTAGATACTAGACCTTATGAGATATATGATTTCCAGATTCTTTTTCCTGTTCTCTGATTTGTCTCTTCACTCTCTTGATAGTGTTCTCTTATGAACAAACGTTTTTCATTTTGATGTTGTGCAGTTTATTTTTTATTTTGTTGCAGATGCTTTGGGTGTCATATCTAAGGAATCATTGCCTAACCCAAGGTCATAATCCCTGTGCTTTCTTCTAAGAGTTTCAAAGGTTAAACTTTTTTTTTTTTTTAAATTTGTTTTTATTTATTTATGAGAGAGAGAGGAAGAGAGAGAGAGACAGAGACACAGGCAGAGGCAGAAGCAGGCTCCGTGCTGGGAGCCCGACCCGGGACTCGATCCCGGGACTCCAGGATTGTGCCCTGGGCCAAAGGCAGGCGCAAAACCACTGAGCCACCCAGGGATCCCATCAAAGGTTAAACTTACGTTTAGAGCTAAATGGTCTTTGATCCATTTTGGGTTAATATTTTTACATGGTGTGAGATAAGGGTCAATCTTCATTCTTTTGCATGTCAGTATCCAGTTGTCCCAGTGTGATTAGTTGAAGAGACTATTCTTTCCCCATTGAATAGTCTTGGCACTGTCATTGAAAGTCAGTTGACTATGGATGTATGGGTTTATTTCTAGACTTTTAATATTTTGTTTATCTTTTTGTTTAACTTCATACCAGTGCCACTTTGTTTGATTACTATGTCTTTGTACAAAGCTTTAAAATTGGGTTGTGTGAGTCCTTTAGCTTTTTTCTCCTTTTTCAAAAATTTTTTTGGCTATTCAGGAACTATTGTAATTCCAAATTAACTTTAGGATCAGCTTTTCTGTTTGAGCATAAAGGCTGTTTGGATTATGATGGGTAGCATATTGCCATCTTAGTGTTAAGCCTTCCAAGCCATAAACATGGGAAGTCTTGTCATTTATTTAGGTCATCTTTAATTTCTTTATCAATGTTTCATAGTTCTCACTGTATGAGTTTTAGAGTTTTTGGTTAACTTTATTCCTAAACATTTTATTCTCTTTGGTGTTATCATAAATGGAATTATTTTCTCAATTTCATTTTTGGGTTGTTTATTGCCAGTGTGCAGAAATAAAACCGACTTTTGTATATTGATCTTGGATCCTGAAACCTTGCTGAATCCATGTATTAGCTCTAATAGTTTGTGTGTATGTGTGTATTCTTTAGCATTGTCTGTATATAAGATCATGTCATCTGCACATAGAGATTTTACTTCTTCCTTTCCAACCTGGATGCCTTTTATTTCTTTTTCTTGCCTAATTGCTTTGGCTAGAACTTCTAGTACAGTGTTGAATAAAAGTGGTAAAAATGGGCATCTTTCTCTTGCTTGTTTCTGTTCTTAGGGGAAAGCTTTCAATCTTTCACTGTTAAGTATGTTATTAGCTGTAAGTTTTTCATGAATGCCCTTTATCATGTTGAGGAAGTTTCCTTCTATTCCTTTGTTTACTGTTTTTATCATGCCAGGGTGTTGGATTCTGTTAAATGCTTTATCTGCATTAATTGAAAAAATTTTTTTCTTCATTCTATTAATGTGGTATGTTATGTTGATTGACCTTTGTATATTGAACCATGCTTGCATTCCTGAGATAAATCCCACTTGGTCATGATAATCTAACCCTTTTAATATGCGGTTTGATTTGGTTTGCTGGTATTTTATTGAGGGTATTTGTATCTATATTCATGAGGGGTTTTGATCTGTGGTTTTCTTGTAATGTCTTTATCTGGATTTGGTATTAGAGCAATGCTGGCCTCATATAATGAGTTCCCTCCTCTTCTTTGGAAGAGTTTAAGAGGGATTGGTGTTAGTTCTTCAAATGTTTGAAGAATTCACCAGTGAATCCATGTATTTGGGGCTTCTTATTGGGAGGTTTGTGATTACTGATATAACCTCTACTTGTTATATGTCTATTCATATTTTGTATTTTGACTCAGATTTGGTAAATTTGTATGTTTTTAGTTTTTGTTCATTTAGTTTATCTAATTTGCTGGCATACATTTATTCTTGGTATTCTTTGTTTTTCATAGTATTCTTATGTAATCCTTATTTCTGTAAGGTCAGCAGTAATGTTCCTATTTCACTTCTGATTTTAGTAATTTGAATCTTTTCTCTTTTTTTCTTAGTCTAACTAAAGGTTTGTCAATTTTGATCATTTTAAAGAACCACCTGTTAATTTTGCTTATTTTCTCTATTGTTTTTTAGTCTCAATTTCATTTATCTCCACTCTTCTTTTTGATATTCAGCAGTGCTCTGAATTCTAGGGTTAGCCTGTAGCTATCTTCAGAGGTTATAGTACCATGGATCAGAACTGCTGTGTGATATAGTAGAAAGAGTCTATATGTGGGTTCTATACATTGGTTCAAATCCCAGCTTTGGCATTTACTAGCTGTGAGTCTGGCGCAAATCACCTAAACTCTCTCAACTGTTTTAGTGAGGTGGAGATAAAAGCTACCTTGTAGGCATTGTACGAGTTAATGAGATCATTTAATATTTGGTAAATAGTGGGTACTCAGAATTTGTGCTACTTACTCTACTTGTTGAATAGGATCTGTTCTACTTTGAAATGACTTTAAGATCTGTTCTTGCTCCATAAAATAAGCCAGGAGTTCAGAGGACAGTGAACACCTGCTTCTGGGATTTGAATCCTCTCTCCCCAAGGGTCTTGTTCTAATCCCTTCAGCAAGTTGCTAGGTTACCACTTAAAGGGATATGGTTCACTCAAGTTCTCTGAATTTGGAGGAACTGAAGATTGCTAACATTTGCAAAGAAACTCCCTTTCAATACAATTGAAGTCAAAACATCAAAGGTAGGTAAAAACAATAGAAGTAAATAATCTCCCCCAAAACAGATTTCTTTTGGTCTGCTTGTCACATAAGTGAATCTCTGTATTTGTGGCGGTAAGCAGACCATTCTTTTTTAGAGTACTGAACATTTATTGGAAATTAGTATCTATCCGTGTTAACCCACTGTTCAAGCAGTCCCTGTGTTTTAGAACTTACATGTCTGTTTTTTTTTTTTTACCCTTTACACATTCTTGTGATTGAAGAAAAAGCCACTGAACTTTTTTCTCAAACTTTGTGTTTTCAATTTTCTGTATCTTTCCAATTCTTTGAGGTTTCATAATTTTCTAAACCTTCCTTTATGAAAGGAACAGTTTTTAAAAAAGATTTATTGATTTTAGAGAGCATGAACAAGGGGAGGGGCAGAGGGAGAGGGAAAGAGTCTCCAGCAAACTCCCCACTGGGCAGACAGCCTGACATGGGGCTCTATCCCAGGACCTTGAGATCATGACCTGAGTTGGAGTTGGATGCTTCACCAACTGAGCAAACCCAAGCACCCCTGAAAAGAGCAATTTGAGTGTTTCTAGTTGCTATCTCAGATTTCTGAATTGTTAAATATTCTAGGTCTTTTTCTTTTCTTTTTTTCTCTCTTCTCTTAATAGCTGACATAGATCTGCTCAGATCATAATCCTGTGTTTAAATCCCCTTGAGAAGTGTTTCTGGGGCATTAGTTATCTTCTGCTGATCTTAGAGTGTTAGATGCCAGTCTTGTTTTTCTGTGATCTGTTAAATGTTTCATTGAATTTACTGTTAATATTTTTGGTACAGTATGATTTCATATGGTTTATTTGTGAAATATTCCAGAAATACATTCTTTCCCTACTATTTCCGTGTTTTTTTCAAAATTGCATAAACTTTGAACATGTAAATGGGATTGCATTTTAGAGATGAGAGGTATTTTCAGTTTAAGATAATCTGTTCCTAGAAAGAAACATCATTTTATAATTTGCTTCTGAATTTGTCAGCTTCATAAGTTTACATTTGCTAGACTAGCACTGTCCAATAGAAATACGATGCAAGGTAGATATGTAAGTTTTCCAGTGGCCTTTTAAAAAAAAAAGGTAATTAGAAATAGGTGAAATTGATTTTATAATATATTTTATTTAAACCAAAATATTAGTTCTACATTTACTCGATATAGAAAAATTCATTAAGATATTTTATATCTAGGGGCACCTGGGTGGCTCATTTGATAAAGCATCTGCCTTTGGCTCAGGTCATGATATCAGGGATTGAGCCCTGCATGGGGCTCCCTGCTCAGTGGGGAGCCTGTTTCTCCCTCCCTCTGTCCTCTGCTCCTCGTTCTTGCTCTCTCCCAAATAAGTAAATAAATAAAATGTTAAAAAAAAGATATTAGACATCTGTATGTATTTTACACTGTAAACATAAAATCTCAGTATGGTTCAAAATTTTCATCAGAAATTTTTAATCTGTATTTAGATTTTACAACCATTATAGTTGAAAAAGTAAATTCATGTATTCAGTTTGTTCCAGACAAGTTTTCCAGTAACTGATTCCAGTATTGGTTTTCAAATTTAAATTTAAATTCATAAAATTAAATAAAATAAAAAATTCAGTTTTTGGTTACACTAGTTACATTTCTCCTTCTCCTCCTCCTCCTCCTCCTTCTTCTTTTTTAGAAAGAGAAGGAGGGAGGGAGGGACAGAGGGAAAATCTCAGGCAGGCTCCATGCCCATGGCAGAGCCCCATATGGGGCTGATCTGATGACCTTGAGACCATGACCTGAGCCAAAACCAGGAATCGGACACTTAACCAACTGAGCCCCCTAGGCATCCCCACACTAGTTGCATTTCAGGTGCTCAGTAATTATACATGACTAGTGACTGCCGTATTCAGCAGTGGGGGTATAGACCTCATTTTCTGACAATGAGGCAAAGCTACACTATATTGCCATTGAAAGGGTTAGTCTTATGTTCTAAAAATTAAAAAAAAAATGTCAGTTTTATCTTCATTCTAGTTTCCCAGGCTATTTTTGATCAAACCTCTTAGGGCATGTCATCACTCCCTAGGTGCTTCTGTGCTGACAGATTATTGGTTCCTTGTTTTAATTCACTCTACTGCTGAAGGTCCTAGCACTTTAGTTTGCCTCCTGATGCACACATGAGCGGTTGGAGAAGAGGAAATTCTGTAGTCTCATGATAGAATTGACACAGGGCATGTTCAGAGGCTCATATAGCAGATGTTTGGCAGTTTGCTAGTAGGACCAATACCACGCTCTACTTCTTGTTTTTATATGGAAGGAAATACGGATAAGGTGCTTATTTCTTGGGCAGTTGGATCAGTTCAGTTTATAGTTGCAAGCCTCCATTTGACTCTTGCCATGGGAGCAGAGCCCAGGGTTGCCCAGTCTTTGAAGTGGAGCCCAGAAATCTAGATTTTTTTTTTTTTGTATGAATTCTTTCAATTTTAAAAGATGAGCAATTAATTCAGTTTTATGTTTAAAACACCACAAAGAATGAACAGACTGTATCTGCAGGCTGGATTTGGCCTGTGGGTCATCAATTTATAACTGGTAATCAGCATCATTTGACATAGGGCTGTTGGACACAGAACATGAATGTGAGTTAAAATCCCCAGAAATCACACTTGCTTTATGTCATTTCACCCTGTCTTTCTAGCACTCCCTTTTTGGAACATGTGCATTGTATCAGAGTTGGGTGTAGTTAGTTGGTATGGATTAGAAGTAGTTGGTCACTATGTACTACTCACATACTGTGAGAATCAAGTCACTGAGTGCAGTGATAATGGCATGTTTCTTCTATGTTAGGAAAAGTAGGAGCAAGAGTTTTAATAGCATTTTTTATTTTTATTTTTAAATTTGTTATGTAAAATGTGTAATTTATGTATGGTAGCTATTTTACTACATAATTTACTTTTTTACTATTAAAAATATATTTTTTTTACCGTGTAACAACAAATGTTCTAAAAGTTTTATGTGTATTAAATGATTTAGTGCTACCCCATGAGTTGAGTACTTTTATTATCAACCCCATTTGACATGTGGGGAATTGACCGTAGAGAAATAATTTATTCACGATTACAGGCAGGAAGTGGTAGAGCCAGGATGTGAACCCTTGGTAGTTCCACTCCAGAGATCTACTCTTTCTCTTATCATTTCCCCTTCCTCCCCAGTCCCCAGATAGTCATTCTGTTTTTCTGTATGCCTTAGTGACTACCTTCCCCATGGCTTGGACACTGAGAGGTGAGCATTGCAGAACAGGCATGGAATCAGGCATACTTCTGGTCTCCAGCGTGGATGATTCTTTGACATGTACAGAAATGGAGATGTCAGTGATCACAGTTATCATAATGAAGAGACCTGATTTTCTTTCACTTTCTAAACATTGAATCTAAAAAAATTAAAAACCTTTTGACAAGCTATGATAATAGCTTCATTGAATGAATGTAATACTCTTTCCTTGTGCTCATCAATTGTTAATGCTTTGTCATGTTTCTTTTCTCTCTGAACCATTTGAGAATTAGTTCAAATACTTTATACCTTAATGCTTTATTCAGCAGTGTGTCACCTAAGCACAAGGGCATCCTCTGTATAACCATAGTACTGAGGTGACACTCAGGAAATCTGACATTGGTAAAATATTCTATGCGGTATACATTGCTTATGCACATTTCCCTAGTTGTTCTAGTTTTGACTTTTATATCTGTTACTATTTTTCTAAAATCTAGGACCAGATCAAAGATTGTATTTAATTTTCGTATTTCTCTTCAAATCTTCGACACTTTGTGAGTGTGTGTATGTGTGTGTGTGTATCTCTTACAGCACTGTCATTTTTTAGAGATTTTCAGACAAGTTGCTCTGCAGATGTCCTTAAGTTTGGGCTTGTCTGCTTGTTTCCACGTGTTTAGATTCAGGTTTAAAAATTTTGTAGCGCTATCCCTTAGTGCAGTTGTGTCCTCATTGTACCACATTAGGAAGGATGTGATGTCATTGTGTTGCATTATTGGTGATGGCAGATTTTGTGATTTGGTTGAGATAGTGTTCACCAGATTGCTTCATTGGAGGAGTGCTTTTCTCCTTTGTTACAAGCTTTCTCTGGAGTGATGTTTTGAGATACATGAATATCCTCACCCATTGGTATCCATTGATTTTAGTCTGAACTACTTTCTCTTATGATTTTTGTAAAATACTGATTTTATGTTTCTTTCCTTCTACATTTATTAGCTGGATTTGCTGTAAAGAAGAGCTTTTTCCTCTATAGGAGACAGAAATATGGTCCCCATAAATTTATCTACCTCCTCCTCATCCCCAGAACCTGTGAAAATGTTATCTGACATGGCAATGGAAAATTGAGGTTGTAGGTAGGATTAAGGTTGCTAATCAGCTGACCTTAATCATGAGGGTTCTTCAAAGTAGGAGGAGGCAGAAAGAGTCAGGTTGATGCTATGTGAGAAAGACTAGACCTGCCATTGCTGGTTTTGAAGATAGACGAAGGAGGCTATAAGCCATGGAATGGGGGCAGCCTCCAGAAGCTGAGAAAGGAAAAAAAATGGACCCTGTCCAGGGCCTATAGAAAGGAATGCAGCCCTGCTCTTTCCTTGATGACACTTGTGTCAGACTCCTTACCTACAGAACTATCAGACAGTGGATTTGTGTTGGTCAAGCCACCGAATATATGGTAGTTTATTTTAGCAGTGATAGAAAACCAGTATACCTTTTACCTTCTTAATCAGTGTGAACTCATGGATTCTTTTTTTTTTTTTTTTTTGTAAGTGAATCATAGTTTTTCTCGGTCATATTCATTTTTATGTTGAAGTTCTCTTAAATTTGGCCATTGAGACCCCTGTGACATATTTCCAATCAGTTTTGGAGCACTTTTCTCTTTTTTGGTGTTAACGAGATGGTCCAGGCCTTTCCTGTGCTCTCCCTCTACAACTTGGAGTCAGAAGACAAACTCTTAAGCAGTGCACTGTACTGTTTCTTAAATTATACTGTGCACTACAATGAACACATAGGGCTCTGAAGTCTTTTTCTTACAACAGTATTGCAAAGGCAACATAATAGTAATTCATCATTGGGGAAACCCTGTAACTGGGCTTTCGATGTTTGCCACAAGAATGAGAAGTATGGAGTGTCTGGCCTTTTCATTCCAGTCTTCCTGTGTGTCTGCTTTGCATGGGGTTCCTGCCAGGGCTGGGCAAGTAGCAGCAGGGATTTATGGATATTTTCATATGAATTCATAAAAAGGTACGCTTATCTTCGTAGAGGCTGAATTTTGTTCTAAGGCCTGTCCATCATTTCCTTATTCTTCTCATTCAGAAAGTGTTCAATATGCAGCCCTTTAAAAAATTTGTTCTGCAGATGGGGCACCTGGCTGGCTCAGTTGGTGGAGTATGTGACTCTTGATCTCAGGGTTATGAGTTTGAGCCCCACATTGGGCAAAGAGATTACTTAATTTAAAAAAATTAAAAAATAATTGTTCTGTGGAATTCTTTTTTTTTATTTTTTTTATTATTATTTATTTATGATAGTCATACAGAGAGAGAGAGAGAGAGAGAGAGAGGCAGAGACATAGGCAGAGGGAGAAGCAGGCTCCATGCACTGGGAGCCTGACGTGGGATTCGATCCCGGGTCTCCAGGATCACGCCCTGGGCCAAAGGCAGGCGCCAAACCGCTGCGCCACCCAGGGATCCCTGTTCTGTGGAATTCTTGACTAATTTTTTCAAACAATTTGTAGTGATATATAGAAAGAGATTACATTTAATGGGCTAGAGTAAATGTTAGTCTTTGGGGATATATAGAAATATCACATGACAGACTTTTGTCTTAGGGGTCACTATGCTTTCAGGGCCTGACCCGAAATGTCACTGAGTGAAGGGACTGTGCTGACCACAGAGCCTGTGAGCCCACCCCAAAGGGAGCACTTGTGCTTCTCCCATTGACTCTTGCCCTGGCAGAGAGAGCAAGCCCAGAGTTGCCAGGGTTTTCAAGAGAGGCCCAGAAATCTAGGTTTTTATATGAATTCCTCCAATTTCAAAAGGTTGTTAATTCAATTTTATTTTTAAATCACAATGAGAAATTAACAAACTATATCTGCAGATTGGTGGTGTCCCTGGATCATCAGTTTATAACCTCTGGTCTAAGATACACTGGTAACCAGCATCATTGCACACAGAGGGCTATCTAGAGCAGGGATTCTTAACCTTTTTCTGCAGTGTACCAAATGTGCAGTGGCAGTGTGGGGAAGCCTATGGGTCTGTTCTCAGAATAATGTGTTTTAAGTGTATAAAAAATATAGAGAGGGTTAAAAACAAAATCAATTGTATTGAAATACAATTATTAAAATATTTCTTAAAAACTAAATGTGTGACATGTATGCATTTTTATTAGTGCATTAAATAACATGATTTAGTGGAAGGTCTGTTAACTAACAATAACTTTTAAATGCTGTGAGAAGTGATATTTTGAGATAACTGTAACAATTGTAAAATAATATTAAAATACCTGGTATCTATGGGTGTTAGGGTCACAGGAATTGCTAGCACTGTTCTGCTTTGTGTCTACATTCATAATTGAAGGTAATGTTCAATTTCAACTAGTAGTGAAAACAAAGATATTTTGTCCCTCATCCAGATTTAATAACCCTCAGTGAATCTCACATTAAGAACCCTTGGTCCAAGATAATCTGCAGCCTGCCTATAGTAGCATAAGGGTAGCAGTATATGTTCTTGAGTATAATTAAGCAAGCCACCATCTTACAGTTTATTTTTGTCTCTACAGTTAACTTTCTGGTTACTGAATTTGATTGTGTTTTTCTTTAGAACGTTATCATTTGTCTTACAAAATTGTGCGAACGGATAGTCGCCTGGTACGCAGCATTCTGACAGCCCATGGATTTCATGAAGTAAGCTCATTTTTACTATCTCACCTGATCTGCTCTAAAGCTGAAAATCCTAGCCACCTACCTGACTACCAGTTAACAGGGCAGCTCTAGAAGGTACATGGGATCTATGATAATGTAGAGCTTTCATTGAATTTCTGAGTGACTTTATCAGTTTCTCCTTAAAATACATGGAAAACATTTTTACAAGATCCCTCTCCCTCTCCCCCTTTCTCACTCTCTCTCCCCTTTCTGTTTTAAACAAAAAAAACCCCAAACATTTTTCTTGCTATGATTTGAAGATTGTGGTAGAGACAGAGTTGCCCATAAAGAATTGTCTTCTTTGATTGCAAGCAACAGAAACAGATTCTACCTAACTTAAACCAAAAAGGATTTGTGGGTCAGTTACACATAGAATAGGTAGCAGAATCAAAGAAGAGCTGAAAAGGCAGGCCTTTGGAAGGAGAGAGCCTGGGACAGTTCTGGGGATCTGGGAACAGGAATCAGGACTGTCTCTTCAAGGTACTGCTATAGAAGTGACTTAACTCTGTTCATTGATTCATTGTCCTTGTGCTATTCTTCACTGAAGAATCATATTCTGGGGATAGTGTGACTGGTCCAGCTTGGGTCAGGATCTACTCCTTGCCCGGGACCAGGGGATAGGGTGATAGGGTGAGGAATGTTATTGACAGTCTTTTAAAACCAAGTAGTATGGGCAGTCCGGGTGGCTCAGCGGTTTAGCACCGCCTTCAGCCCAGGGTGTGATCCTGGAGACCCGGGATTGAGTCCCACATCGGGCTTCCTGCATGGAGCCTGCTTCTCCCTCTGCCTGTGTCTCTGCCTGCCTCTCTCTCTCTCATAAATAAATAAAATCTTTTAAAAAAAATAAACCCAAGTAGTATGTTATTCCCAAAGAAAATTGAGGAAATTGTGATATTGATATCAAAGGGACAAGAAAAAAATGCTAGACAGACTACACTATAGATATTTTGAAATAATTGATAAAAGTCTGGTTGCTAGCTTTTTATCTTAGGTTGAGGTTTGAAGTAGACATTTTGAGGAAGTTCTGATACTAGTTTATACACTTTCTTGCTTTTTATCTCCAGGGCTTAAGATGGTAATGTATCACATTGTAAGCCCCGAGTATGTAGTTACTGGATGAATAGACAGATGAATTCTTATGAATGAGTGATATTCTAAGTCGGTTTGCTACCACAAGGTTTTAGTTCTGATCAGTACTTTATACCCATCATCTGCAGGGACATAAGGACACTTTGAGAAGGGAGTTGTGGGGTTGAGCCCTCTTCTCATACTTTGATATGCAAGAATGTTAAAAGATATCACAGACTTCTATAGAAAGGTTCATTTGTTCTATTTTATGCATCTGGGATTTGCCCAACTGTCCCATTCTTTAAACTTGGTCATCTTCATGTTCTTTATCCTCAGCTTTTATTTTACTAGGTTTACATACTAACTGGGCACTGACTGTGTTCTGTAGGTGAAAAATCTCTATGGCCTTTCTTGCTGTCTCTGTTTCTGGAGAGAGGCTATCTCTGACACTTTTTTTTTTTTTCTTTTTATCTGCCCTCAGGTTCACCCAAGCAGCACTGACTATAACCTAATGTGGACAGGATCCCACCTGAAGCCCTTCTTACTTCGCACCCTCTCTGAAGCACAAAAGGTTAATCACTTTCCCAGGTAATGCTCCTGTAGCTCCTTTGCTCCATTTAAAGGTGCCTAACATTGGGCAGGTAGAGGTAATTAATGTCCTTAAAAAAAGAAGTCTGTGATATAGGGCAGCAGTCTGTAAATCAAACTGAGATGTCAACATCCATAAGTATATGTTATATGAAGTCTTTCTAAGGACTGTAGACATGGATGGTTCTAAAGGAGACTGTTTCTAGATTGCAAATCCCATAGTTTTTCTCTCCTGAAATTGGGTAGGTTGAGAGCCCCTCATGTGGATAGGTACTCCCTTCTCACCTCCTTTTTTCACAGTTACTGTTTCCCCTTTTAGAATCTTAATTTGATGCATTGTCCTTGGGTACAAACACTTCCAGGATTCTAAACAAAAGTACATAAAAAATGATGTTGGTTTGAATTCTGGTAATGACAAATGACCAGTAATGACCATCATGATGGCGATTTCCATTTCTTTACTTTTAATGGAATTAAAAGAGGACCTGATCAAATTACCAGCTGATAGACCATTAATTTTAATTTTAATGATCGATCATCTTGTGACTTCTGACACAGAATTAGGAAGGAGTTCAAAGAATTGACTGCCATTGCTATAGAAAACTCATTCCAGTCACATTGTTAATGGCAGCATAGAGGCAATACTGCCTGGTGGCTAGAAGCATAGGCTCTGTAAACCATTACCTGGGCCTAGATCCCAGCTTTGCTGAATGACTTTGGTAACTGTTGTGAGAATTTAATCTATCAGGATCTAAGATGTTTAGAACAGTGCATGCCTCTCACATAGTAAACTCTGTAGAAGTGTTAGCTATTGTTTTTGTGACCAGAGTTTTTTAGTGTTTTCATCTGTGAAAAAGAAAATAGAAATGAAATTGATGCTGTAATCCTACCTTATTTTGGCAGTCATATTCAACCATGGAGAGATAGATGACCATATAGAAATGAGGGAAACAAATCTCATCTAATGAAGAGAAGGAAATTCAATGCAAATTTTTTTATTTGGTCGGTGATTATGTTTTATTTAGAGGACTTACGTCCTTCATAATGTCTTTATGTACTTATGCTAACAAATTTTATTTTTATTTATTACCTTATTTTCTTTTCTTATTTTTATATAATGAAATTTCTTTCTTAATTTTTTTCAATTCTGTTGTTTTATATCTTATCATTGTGTGTAAGTACCAGGCCTGTGTCAAATAGTTTCTTCATAATCTGGGATAAATTTGTGTTTTGAAAGGTCTTCATAACAAGTTCCAGTTTTATTTGATGTCTCAGCTTCATTCGTAGAGAGTAGTTTAAACCTCATTTTCTTCCTTATTGTGGTATTGATTTGGTATTCTAAATGTGTGACTGGATGATTGAAATGAATCATATGTATCTATTTTAAATAGGCATTTAAGAGTCCTTGAAATAGCCTACACTAGAGTCTGCATTCCAAATTCATGTTAGTAGTATATTATTTATTTTAATAGTTTTAGAAATACTCCTGTAGGTATATTGGAATTCTATCTCAGTTTAGACTCAAACGGTATTAATAAATTCAATCCAATTTTTTCTTGAGTGCTTCTTGAATGTATTATTCTTGCATGTTCAAGCACATAAATAGTTCATTATATAAATGCACTATGCTTGGTGGCTTCTGCTGCTATTTCTCATGTTTTCATTCTAAAGACTCGAACTCACATGCAAGAGGAATTCACGCACTTAAAATGTTTTTAATATTGTTGTGAACTCTTTCTTAATATAACTAATATAACTTTTTAACTTTTAAGTAATTTTAGACTTCTAGAAAAGTTGCAAAAATACTAAAGTTATTCTGTATCCTTTATCTCATTCTTCTAACATTAACATCAGTTATAACTGCGGTATAATTATCAAAATGGAGACTCTAACACTGTTGTAATTTTAATCAAAATTTATAACATTTATGGTGTTTTGATGAATTTTGTACTACAAGAGTTGCAATGATAGTCCACTATAAAGTAGTTTATAGCTGAATGATCACAGGAAATTTGAAAATAATGCATATTAATTCACATGCATATTTTGTTGTAGAGAAGGTATGCTATGATATAGAAGACCTCCAAGCATTAAATATGTTCTATGGGTCTAAGCCATTCTTTGTGGGAAATGGCATGAAAGAAGTAATAGCAAGGGTGATTGGGGATAATTCCTGGGTAGGAGTATGAAGGAGGCCTCTGAGGTGCTGGGAATGTTCTATACTCAGTCTGAGTGGTGCTTACACAGGTGGCCAAAATTTATCATACTTTGCATTTATGATTTTTTATACTTCTCTGCATATGTATTACCTGCAGTAAAGAGTGTATTTTAGTAAGTGAAAAATTTACTGATAGAAAACAGTTTTTCTCTTTAATAAAATTTTAAAAATGTATAGTGGCAGTTAATCCTGATGTTATTTAGGTTCCTTTGAATATACTTAAAAGGGTAGTGTTACGGTTTTATTTTAAAATAATATTTATCACTCATTGGTCTATTTGGGGCAATGTAAGTTCTTCATGAAAAATCTGAGATGCCAACTAAAGGATACATGGTTTCTCAAAATCTGTATGGGGGGCATCAAGCAAAAGGATTTGGAGACCACTAGAATTGGGCATCTCTAGGAGAATGCAATCTTTTTCTTGTCCTTTTGTCATTGTTACTAAGTGATGATAAACATCACTGCAGATACTTTTTAAAAAATACACATTTACAGATCCCATTGCAGATTCATGGAATCACCATATCCAGGGAAGGTATATATGTATAAAGTACCTTCTAGGTGCTTAATTTTTCTGGGTCTGTATATACCTAGAAAGCTGTGTATTTAAGAAGCACTGAGGTGATTTTGGAATTTTGGAAATTAGTGTTCTAGGCTAAATCTATATTCCGGTGTGGACCATCTGTACCAAAGTCACCTGGGACACTTGTATAAAATACAGAATCCTAGACTTTATCCCAGAACTTTGAGAATGGAGCCCAGGAACAATAATTTTAAAGAAACTTTCTAGATGAGTCTTATCTAAAATTTAAAGACCTCTGCTCTACACTTATGAGGAGGACAGTGGGCAAGAAAGCAATGTTTGTGATACCTAGACTTGTCAAAGCCACCTTTTGAATTTAAGAAATCACAGTGAAAAATTAGAACCAAAGAACAGATACAGTAAGTTTTTAGTGGTTACAGCAAAATTCTTAGATGGTTTTTAAATAGTGGGACAAATCATGACTGGAAACCAGTAGTGGAACTCATGAGTCCAGAGGCTAACTTTTGGACTGTTTGTAGTACTCCAGAATATACTCCCTGATAGGTGGCAGTTATTCTCCAAGGTTTATGACTATTTCCTTGTTTTTCTTTAAAATTTTCTCTCACATATCCATCTCTTAATGATGCAAATTGAGTTTTCAGTGGGATCCTTAAGTTAGTGATCTAGGACTTTAGTAGGCTCATTATTGTCTAAAATTAAGGTCTGTCTTGGATACTATGTAGGAGAAACATATTATCACTGATGATGATGCAAGTTCTGTGTAGTTATATGAGAAATTGGACAATTATTGTTGTGACATTAGGCCTATAAATATGGATAAGGTAGCCACATCTTTTATTTTCTTGAACGGTCCTATTTTCAAGTATGCTAACCTTTGTTCAGGCCACGTTTCTCAGAAGGTAAGATCCCCTAGATATCTTTGTGTAAAAATTCCCAGAATGCTTTGGGTTTGGAACTCGTTAGTGGGGGCACTAGTGTTTTTTCTTTATTTGGGTAATCTAGATTTTTTGGGGTACTATTAAAGAATTATGATTCAGTTAACATACAACACGTAGTGTTCCTAAGATGTTTCATAATGATTTTTAGTAGCTACAGGCTACTCCTGAAGCTAGAATTTATTGATGTATTTGGTTTCTGGACCTTAAAAATTTGAATATATTTATCAAAAGTCAAACTTAGAATGCTCTCTTTTTTGTTTGTTTATATTTGAAGTCGGTTTTAAAATATATTTTATAGTCACAAACTCCATGAAAACGCACTTGGCAAAAAGAATCAGATTTAAATTAAGTGTAAGACCTAAAACTGTAAAAGTCCTAGAAGAACTCATGTGGTACTACTACCTACCTGTTGGAATGGCTAAAAACAGAACAGAGAAAGCAGACAGCAAACACCAAGTGCTGGTCAGGATGCAGTGCAATGGGAAAGCTGACACTTCAGGAAGCAGTGGGAGATGCACAAGGATTCAGCCACTTCGGATAATAGTCTGGCAGTTGCTTATAAAGTTAAATATATACTTACATATGTGTTGGTCTTAAAATATGTCCACAAATTCCTTGATACTGCCTTCAAAAACGTGAGCTTAATTTCTCTATCTTTGGGTGTGAGTTGGCCTTTGTGACTTCTAATGAATAGAATGTGGCAGAAGTGACTGTGTGTCACTTCTGAGAGTAGGTCCTTAAAGGCGTTGTAGCTTCTTTCTTGTTGCATTTCCAGTTTCAGTCACCTAACCTAGCAGAATGTCATGTAGACACTCAGTCAGCATTACAGGAGAATTCACATGGGAAGGAACTGAGGCTTCCTGCCAACACCAGCCCCACGTGAGAGAGCCATTTGTCAAGTGGGTCCTTCAGCCCCAGTGGAGCCTGATGACCACAGCCCTGGTCAACATCTTGATTGTAGCTTCACAAGAGACCACGGGACAGAACTATCCAGCCCTGCTACCCCCACATTCCTGACTCACAGAAACTATAAGATAGAAAAACTTTATCATTGATTTGAGCTCATATTTTGGCAGTAATTTATTATTTTTTAAAAAGACTTATTTATTTGAGAGAGAGAGAGAGAGAGAGACAGAGAACGTGCAAGAGAGCACAAGCAGGGGGGAGGGGCAGAGGGAAAAGCAGACTACTTTATGACCAGGGGAGCCCGATGTGGGATTCGATCCCAGGACCCTGGGATCATGGCCTCAGCCAAAGGCAGATGCTTAACCGACTGAGCCACCTGGGTGCCCTTGGCAGTAATCTATAATGCAGCAATAGATAACTAGTAGAACTCACTAAACAATCTTACTGAACCTGGCAGTCTCATCCCTAAGGAGATGGAAACTTAAATCCACACAAAAACTTAGGCCTTACTGAAGTCTGTATGTAAATGCTTTTAGTGATTTTATTCATAATCTTCAAAAATTGGAAACCGCTTATGTGTCTAACTGGTAAATGGATAAAGAAACTGCAGTCTATACAGCAATGAATTACTCCTGAGCCATAAAAAGGAACGAAATCCTGATGCAGGCAACAACAGGAGTGTACATCCGTTGTTGCAAGTCTCAGGGAAAGAAGCCACTGTCTCAAAAGGACACATGTATGTGATTCAATGAACTTGACTTTCTGGAAAGGGCTAAATTATAGGGACAGGAAACAGGAATGCCAAGGCCTGGCAGTGATTGGAAGAGTTGACTCCAAAGGGACTCCAGGTAACTTTTTGGAATGTTGGAATTGTTCTGGTCGCAATTACATAATTGCGTATGTTTGTTCAAACTCATAGAATGAGACACTAAAAAGGGCAAATCTTCCTGTATGTCAGTTATACCTTAATGAATAAAGCTGACCAAAGACCTCTATTTTATGAAAATGATTACTAAACTTTTGGGGCTGACAAAGTGGTCGATCTGAGATGTAATGCTGTCCTCAGTATGTGTTCCAGCTCTGTGATTTATGAATTCTGTAGTATATGATTACACAGAAAAACCTTGGAGTCAGACTTTACTGAGATGGAAAAACTTTTATGATTTTTAGGTCCTATGAACTAACCCGTAAAGACCGACTATATAAAAACATCATTCGAATGCAGCATACGCATGGATTCAAGGCTTTTCACATCCTCCCTCAGACTTTCCTTCTGCCAGCCGAGTATGCGGAATTCTGTAGTAAGTGCTTGGCTACGAACACCCTGATCCTCTGCAACTGAACTCCAAAGGCTCCCTCCAGACAGTAACTAATTAGAGCTTTTCAAATCCTTAAAAAAGTGTAAAACACTTTTTAGTGTTTTAGTAAACAGCTGGAGATATTAACTTTAAAACTTTTTTTTTTCCTGATTGTGTCCATGTATATTTATTTGTAGTAAACTTGTCACCATCATTTCTAGAAAGACATATTGGTGTCATACACTGGTGCCCCTGTCTGGTACAAAAAAGTCTCTTCACTGGCAAGAATTAATGCCTATGTAAGGATGTAGATACTTCTGCATTTGAACTATGTATGCTTCCTTTTTGGCTCTGTGGTTTTTTTGTTTTTTGTTTTTGTTTTTGCCATTTAAGGACTATTCCTGTCACCTTGATTTCTGGACTTTTGTGACTTACAAGGTGGGACATTTCCTCTTCTTCATAAAGTCTGTTTTAAGTTCTTCTCCTTTGGTGTCCACCTTGCATAGTATAACCCAGAAATTCCATTTTTTTCCATGCCTCTTGCATTCCTGCTGCTCCATTGCTCACTTGAGTGTGGGTGATCAATTTTTGAGAAAGAAAGGGACACAAATAGGTTAGCTTTTAAAAAAATAACTGTGTGAATTGAATTGGAACAAGGAGAAGGGCACAGTGGTCCTTGGAAGGGTATTGCAATAATCTAGATAAGAAATGTAGTTGGACTGAACTAGATAGTTGAAATGGAAAAGAGTGGAGAGAGTGGTCAGATAAACAGAGTGTACCAGCTGGCTGTGAGTAGTGAGGTAAGGGTCAAAGATGGTTCCAGAGGTGGGAATATGAGACACTAGGAGTATCAGCACATCTTTTTGTCTTTAACCAGGGAGTGTAACCAGGACCATGAAGGAAAAGCTATTAAAAGGGATGAGGGGGGTGAAATTTGGGACTGAGGAATATGAATTTGAGAGGCCTACAGGCTTCCATGTGGGGATTTGCAAGCAGTTGTAAAGGCAGGGTTGAGTTCTGGCCAAAGGTAATAGATTCTGGAAATTGCAGATATGGGGGTAGATGTGATTATAAGGAGAGAAAAAGAGAAGCAGCCCCCCAGGGAGGAGAGCAAGCGTGAAGATACGAGCAAGTGAATGGGTTCCCAGAAGAGACAGGAGAAGGTTAAATTAAGAGCAGACTTGTGGAAAGATGCTCAATATCACTCATCATCAGGGAAATGCAAATCAAAACCACAGTGAGGTGTCACATCACACCTGGCAGAATGTCTAGTATCAAAAAGACAAGAAGTGACAAGTATTGGCGAGGATGTGGAGAAGAGGGAGCCCTTGTGTGCTATTAGCGGGAAAGTGAATTGGTGCAGCCACTGTGGAAAACAGTGTGGAGGTTCCTGGGAAAATTGAAATAGAAAGATCATATGACCCAGCAAATTCACTTCTTAGTATTTACCGGAAGAAAATGAAAACACTAATTTAAAAAGATAGATGCAGTCTTGTGCTTATTGCTGCAGGATTTACAGTAGCCAAAATCTGGAAGCAACCTAAGTGTCCATTGATAGCTAAGGGATAAAGATGCGGTATATATACACAATGGGATATTCATGCAGAAAAAGAATGAAATCGTGCCTTTCATAACAACATGGACAGGCCTAGAGGGTACTGTCCTAAGTGAAATAGGTCAGACAGAGAAAGATGAATACCATGTGATTTCATTTTTATGAGGAATCATGAAAAACAAGACAAACAGATAAGCAAAAATGAAAAGACTCCTCAATATGGAGAACACACTGGTGGTTGTCAGAGGGGAGGCGGTGGTGGGAGGGAGGGGGGGCGGGACAGGTAAGGGAATTAAGAAGTACAAACTTCTAGTTATAAGCCACGGAGATAAAAAGTACAGCATAGGGAATACAGTCAATGATACTGTAATATCTCTGTGTGATGACAGAAGGTAAATGTACTCATGCCATTTCATAATATATATAAATATTGAATCACTATATTGTACAAAAAAAAAAAAGTAAAGGGCACCTTTTAATCACTTGTAAATTACTGTCCTCCTGCACCACTTACGTACAGTTTGACTTAGGGCAATTTTTTTCCTACAAGCTAAGAGAAATCACTTAAGGAAAGTTATCATTCCCGGCGATCCTAGTGATCGACTCTCATTGGTACTGTCTGCAGCGTGAGTCTCTGGAGGTCCTTTGGTTGACAGAGGCCGGAATCTCAGGATTCCCGAAAGCTATTTGTGATAGTAAGAGACTAACATTAGAGAGTTGCCTTGTTTTGTTTTCTTCCTCATTCAAGAAGGAGAGGAAATGGTGGAAGAAATGTGTAATTTTACTGCCCCCTCTGTTTTTGTGTCCGTTTTTGAAGCTAGTTCAAAAATACAGGTATTTTAGCTGTGCTGCCCTCCACTTGGAAATATGGAAGATTCTTTGGGTATCTGAGTGGATAACCATTGTTGAAATTTAAGAAATAAACTCTTGTCCTTTCTTTCTCTTGTTTCTCTCTCTGCCCCTTTTAATCTCCCAATATTTTGAGCAGATTCATATTCAAAGGACCGGGGACCTTGGATAGTAAAACCAGTGGCCTCTTCTAGGGGGCGGGGTGTGTACCTGATCAACAATGTAAGTATGCAGCAGGGGGCACCCTCTTTTCTTCTTCCTCTTTTTCTTCTTCTTCTTTTTTTTTTTTAAGATTTTATTTATTCATGAGAGACACAGAGGGAGAGAGAGGCAGAGACACAGGCAGAGGGAGAAGCAGGCTTCATGCAGGTAGCCTGATGTGGGATTCGATCCCAGGTCTCCAGGATCACACCCCAGGCTGCAGGCGGCGCCAAACCACTGCGCCACTGGGGCTGCCCTTCTTTTTTCTTTTTTAAAGTAAACTTTATACCCAGTACAGGGCTTGAACTCATGATTCCAAGATCAGGAGTCACATGCTCCACTGACTGAGCCAGCCCGGTACCCTCTCTTACTGGTTCTTCCCCTTTTCGGCTTTTGTCCCAGCTACTGATGGAATTTTTTTTTTTTTTGTTTGTTTGTTAAGAGTATGTGCTCCTTTCTGAAATCTGCATTCAGACATATAAGTTGAGGGTGGGTATGAGTTGGCTACTATTCACCTTACTGGCAGTAACCTCTTCTTATGCCAGCAGCTATTTTGTGGCTAAAAAGTCACTTGATCAAATGTTACAGAAGAGCAGCCTTTGGTGTCAGCAGAAAAGAGGTTCCTTTTCTACTTGTGGCATATTATCATGGAATTCCTCAGTGCTAAGCACTAATTGGTAGCATACACATTTAGTTTCTGTTGTGAGCAGAATTGTGGGTTCCTGCCCTTGAGATCATTGAGGAAATTAATCTCAGTTTGATATGGCATCCTTGATGCTATTTCTACGTATCTCTCCTTTTTCTTTTTCCTCCTCATCCCCTTCTTTTTTTTTTTTGAAAGTCATCAGTATCTTGATTCTTTGCAAATTCCTCACTAAAAGTTGTAAGTTGAACACACATAGAGAGTAAAATAAAATCTCAATCCTAGTCTCACTTCCTAGACTTTTAATAGTAGTTTGTAACCTAATATAGTTGATTTATGTTTCTTTTCTTAACTTTACATTGTGTTTGTTTATTCCCAGTTTGATGTATGTTGTAGTAACATCATCTTTTGCCCTCCCTTCCCCATTCCAGGTCTAAATTTGATTACTTTTTATTATTTTTATATTTTAAAGGTTTATAAAATTACACTTTCTTTAATAACTGTGATTCCATTTCTCTGCTTTAAGTGAGTAAAAAATTCAAACCCAATAGTAACTTCGCGGCATTGGAATTCTGATTTTTTTTTTTTTTAAGTTTTACTCATTTATGTAATCTCTACACCCAATTTGGAAATTGAAATCACAACCTCGAGACAGAGAGTCACATGCTCCTCCAACTGAGCCAGCCAGTTGCCCCTGGAATTCTGAAATCGAACCAGTATTTCACTCTGGGTCTTTTCTCATTCTTACTCCTGGACATTTGGTCAGCCCTTTTAGTCTGGAAACTAGTATTTTTTTCTTTGGTTCAGGGAAAATGATCCATTTCTTGCCTTTATTTCTGCTTTTAGATCTCTTTTTTGAGGCATTCTTGATCTTTATGTCAACTTTTCTCTGATTTTAAATTCTCTGCTTTCCTCCATCTTGATATTTCTGGATCACCAGTTTGAACTTTATCCATTTTTTTTTAAGATTTTATTTATTCATGAGAGAGAGAGAGAGAAAGAGGCAGAGACATAGGCAGAGGGAGAAGCAGGCTCCCTGTGGGGAGTCCGAGGTGGAACTTGATCCCAGGAACTGGGATCATGATCTGAGCCAAAGGCAGACCCTCAACCACTGAGCCACCCAGGTGCCAATCTTTATTCATTTTTTTTCTCTTTATTCATTTTAATATTCATTTTATCTACTGTTTTTCTCCCTTGGCTATCATAGTTTGTAGAAATCCTGAGTTTCTGATTTGTCTTTTTTTTTTTTTAATTTTTTTATTTAAAAAAAAGCCTGTTGTTGCTTAATGGATTATGGATGCAGTTTATCTATTGGCCTTAGGATATCAGTTGAAAGTCTTTTAAAAGTTCTCTTCTGTTTTTTGAACTTTCTTGGGATTGTCTTTCTTTCCCCTCAGTTTTTGGATTTTCTCAGTTTCAGTGTGACCTTGGGTGTATTTGTGAAGGAAAGACTAGACTGATTGAAATAGACATCTGGCCTGGGTTTCAGGTACTGTTGTATAGGACTTATTCCCTAGTAGTTGCTCCCTGGACAGACGGCTAACTCAGTTTTGTGCGAAGGCAGAGTGTGTTGACTGACAGCCTGCACCTCAGGTGGATGTGAGTGAGAAGCAAGCTTCTTCCTGCATCCCTGCACCCCCCCCTCCCCCCGCCGCCCCAGTCAAAATAGAGCAGGCTTTATTGTGAATGCAGAGGAATAGGAAGATTTTGGTGATTTCCCTTCTGGGCAGCACTACCTTTCCTGTCTTTTCCTCTCTGGGTCCATTGTAGGGATAGAGTGGCCTCAAAGTCCACTCTTCTGTCAGATTTCTGTGCCCCCACATGATGTCCTCCTCAGAGTAGTATCGTTAGGTTTTATCCCCAGGGCAAAGCTTTGGGTGTTGGAGGAGGCCCACAGAATTAATTAAGAATTAGTTATCTGATTCTTGTTCCTTGGCCTAGTCCTACTTTTCATGTTTGTTTACTGCCAGCTTGGAACTTCTCAGAGGCTCCTTGAGAAGATCGTTCTCACCTCTGATATTTTGCTTCCTCTGCTCTGTTTTCTCAACCTGATCCCATCTGCTTTCTATCCTTCAGGATTTCCTTCAACTTTTGGTCTCTTCCTGGGTCCTTTTAAATGTTTTCTAACCTTGTTGTCATTTCATTCTTTTAAAAATATCTTCTCTGTCCTTCCAATGGGACTCTGGAAAGGAAGAAGAGGAAGTAGGTAGGTGTGTGTGTGTGGTCAAGTATTTTAAAATTCCCTAATTCTCTTTTTACATGGTCTGAGCTATTTCCTACACGTGTAGAAATGAACTTTCTGAGAGGTCTTTCACATTGAGAAATTCTTAAATTCAGTCTGGACTAAAAACTGTTCGAGATATACTGATGGCCAGACCTTACAGAATCTCATTCTGACACAGCAGCTACTCCAGCCTGAGACCCAGGCTAAAAGTCCTGTTACCTGGCCCTGGGTCACTCTGGAGGCCTTTTGCCCTGAGTCTCTTGTGACAGAAGGCTCTGGTCAGATGCTTTGGATCTCTGTTTTCTTGTTTCTGTTCTGACCTTGGCGTGAAGGCTCCTGTGTGACAGCTTTTCCTTCAGCTCCATGCCCGGAGCTCCAGTGTTGTTTGAATCTCATAGACGGCACTAGTTTGGGTTTGAGTTTGAGCTGCCAAATGGAATTGCTATTGGAAGTCAACTGTGTGGTACAAGTTTGCTTTTTATTTTCTTAGACATGAGTCAAAAAGAATAGGATCTATTTCCAGCTCATCTAGGACTTTTTTCTTTTGGAATGCACTTTTGCTCTAGTGATTTGTTATTTTGAAACCAACATCATAAAGAATACAAAAGTTAAATTTTCCTTGGTGGGGCTGAGAACCCAGTGCTCTAACTCTTCCCTGGATGGAGTCTCATAAAGAGGGTGACAAGTCTTTAGAGAATGTGTTTGGCAAGGTTTCCTTCTCCCTCCCACCTCTCCCTAGGCTGAATCCCTAGAGACCCCCTGCGTGGATCAAAGTACTTGGCAGGACCCTTTGCTTCCCTCCTCCCCCTCAGTGAAGCTTTGGAATGAGTCTGATTCTTTGAGGTATTTGGTGGAGGTGCCAGACAGAAGCCTGGGAAGATGCCAGCAGGCACCAGGGGAGCTGGCAGCATGTGGACATAATGGGAAAATATTCCCATTTCACTCAAAAAACTGGAATTTTATCACCTTTTACTCAGACCTACAAACCATGTAGTTAATATTCTTCTCTCTTTCCTTACACACAAGGCCTCACCATCCTGTCTTTTCCATACCTGGATCCTTTCCCGTGGAATATGTGACCTATTAGCCAACTGGATGAAGTAACTCTTTCCAAGGCTGCTGCCTGCTTTCCTTTTAAAGTTGAGGGGGGAAAAAAAATAAAGTTGAGGGGGGTTGGGAGGGAGTGCTCAGGCAGTGGGTCTGTGAGCAGAACTAATAGGAGTGGGTGAGGGACTAATAGGAGTGGGTGATCAGAACTAATAGGGTGGGTGGAGTTAGGTGTGAGGGCCAAAGGAGAACATCTTTCTCTGTCTTCCCCACTGGAGAGGGCCTCTTATTAAAAATTCCCAATAATAGTCATAACCTTTTGGAAAATATCCACAAATAGCAACTTTTACCATCACAAGAGCAGGATAAAGGATAGAAAAAGTGTTACTTTTATGAAATACCAAAGAGAGAAGTGTGAGCTCCTATAGACGGAAGTATCTTGGCTGATCAGCTAACATGGTTTCTCCCAGCTCCTTGTGTTTGTCCCAGCTCCTTCAGTAACCATGACTAAGTGCTGTATTTTCCCAATTCCGTGTATTCAGGTTGAGGAGGGAAAGATCTGGCATTTTCTGATAAAGGTACAAATTTGATTATGGAGATCAAATTTTGTCATCTTTGTCTCATACATTATCCGCAGTAAATACAGTATTAATGTTTTCTTTGAGATGTTGAAGTAGCAGGAGAATATTTAGGTCACTCTATTTACTCCCTATATTTGTGAGTATAATTCTTTTTTTTTTTCTTCTTCTTCCCCCCCCCCCGCCCCCGCCCCAGGCCGGCTGGGGTGGAGGCAGGAGCGAGTATAATTCTTTTTAGTACTCTTGTTTCTATTTGCTTATATGTTGTTATCTTAAGAGCTCTCTATTTTTTCTCATCGTTCAAAAAATATTTAGGGATGCCTTGCTATGTGCCAGATGCTGCCACTCCTTAAAACCTTTTGAGGAATACGGATTATCTCTTAATACTAACACTGATACTAAGCTAATGTATCTTCATTTTAACTTACTGCGCAGCTCTTAGTGGAATGGCACATGGTGTGCCGTGATGAAGTTGAGTTGTAGAATGTAGTAGAACCATAGAGGTACTATCAAGTTTGCACTAAGAATAATAACTGATATTTCTTGAGCATTTAATGTGTGCCTATCACTGTACCTTCCCAATATAAACTCAATCTTTGGAAGAACCCTATGAGGTAGTTACTGTTATTTCTGTAGTAAATGGTAGAGTCGAGATTATAACTCAGGTCTGGCTGATTCCAGAGCATAACACCATTAACTGTACCATCCCTTCTTATAATAACTTAACAGTTAACCATGAGCTTTAAAGTCCAATTAGAAAAATGACTGTGTTTCCAGCTTTACCAACAATTTAGATTTTGCTTTAGCATACTTTGGAGGGCAGTGTGAGCTTGGAATTGAAATCATTTGAAATGAGTTAGTTGGGGAATGATGAAGAGGAAGTAGGCTTGAAAATATCAAGAAGCTTTCATTAGTTGCTTCCTAGTATTTAACACTATACAGAGAAACTATACCCAAACCATTCTTTTCTTTGATGAGCTTACAATTTAATTCCTGATATAGGTCGAAAAGAGAGTCTCAAACCATTGAACAAATATTGAAGTTAAGTAATGTGGAATATTATGCATAACTCGTGGGACAAATGTGTATGATGCGGGAGGAGAGAAAGGAAGTGGACAAAGACTTTAGATGTGTCACGTAGTGATGGCCATCAGCAGTGTTGTCTCTGGTTTGGAGGAAAGTTGAATGGTCATGTATCTACTGTGGCCTGTAGGTGTTACTCAGTGGGAAGAGGTCTGCAGTTGTTTAATTTTAGGTTTGGAACACAGCCTGAGACTTGCTCCTTTGTACTATGACTCATCATTTCTTACATACAAAGCTGACTCAAAATGGAGATAGTACTTGTGAGAAAGTGATCAAGAAATGTGAGGGAGTCCGGAAATGGTGTGGGCGACTGGGTCCATGAGTCTGAATCAGCACTGACTGTCTCCAGCTCCGTATGATGCAACAGTGGGAGATGAGCGGGGAATCTCTTTATCTGGACTCTGGAGTTGGTCATCGTGGTTGTGTATGGTGTTTCAGGCCACAAAATTACGGTAACTGTAGTGTTTAGGGTAGCAAATGCATTATTATAAAGACAGTCTTTTGAATTTGGGAGATAGTATTTTAGATCAGAACTTCGAGGAAAGATGTGAATAGTACTTTTAAGATTTGAGCCTCTGAGGCTGACTGGCTGGTTCCAATGCTGCTCTGTCACCCTCTCTGACTCTCTCCTCATCTGTAATATTTGGATGATGATATACCTACCTCATAGGATTAGGTGAGGACTAAAGGAAATACTTTGATGAATTAGAACAGTGCTGGACAAGTTGCTGATAATGTAGCCATTATCATTACAATTACTATTATAGCCACTTCCCTTTTGGAATCCTTCTGTGGGTATAGATTGCGGTGACTTCCAGCTGGTTTTTCTGTCTTACTCTAATCTTGTTTAGAGTTTTGCTATTCCATATATTTAAATCTTACTATTAAGAATCCAGTCATTTCTTGCTGAACCATGTTCAGGCCAAACTCCTCCTGTCTAGGGTACAGGTCCCTTTGCCTTGGGGTCCCTCCCTCCTAATATTCTAACCATACCTTTCATTAGCCCCAGGTCAGTGATCTGCCTCCTCTCATTTCTATTGAACTTTGTGCCTGCCATCTTTCCATGACAGCTTCCTTTCCTTTTCACCATATGCTTAGTAGCTTTCAACACTTCCAGAATAGGCCTTCCTCCACTGATCCCACCTAACTGGCCTGCACTTTTACTGTGCAATCTCAGTCTTGCGCTTGCAGATATGCTGCTTTGTGTTCTTTTAAATTCTATATTTTGCTGTCCCTTTTCCTAAACATTAATCTCTTTGGAAGTATGGATTAGGCTCTGTGAAGGCAGGAATTGTATCTGTTTTCTTCATCACTGGTCCTCAGTACCTCATACAGTATCAAATAATACTCATGATTATTTATTGTATAAACAACTCTTTTTTCATTGAAAAATCCTTTAAAAGATCTTGTTCAATCTTTATATATAGTAGGATAGGAAGTCCAACTGAATGAATCAATGAAGCATCCATCCAGTTTCTCAAGGGAAATGCCAGGGGATTGGGGAAAGATCTGTAAATTCTCTATAAGCAACTTGATGAAAGCCTTTGCTTAAGAAAAATGGTAGTATTTAAAATTTCCATCGTACTTTACATTTGGGAGAAGTATGTTTTTATTTATTTTTTAAGTAGCTTTTTTTTCTTGGCATGTGACTATTTAATATCATGTATGTAAATCTTTAAAATTGTAGGGCTCTCTCTATTATGTGAGAAGTGGTATGTAAATTTATTCCCCCCCCCATTGTAATTGGATACCTATAGTGTTTATGAGTGGTGTTACATAACCAGTTGAATATAGGGGTAGATTGGAGGAAACCTTTAATAGTATCAAGCACTATTCTTTTTTTTTTTTTTTTAAGATTTTATTTATTAGAGAGAGAAAGTATGAGCAGTGAGGAGGGGCAGAGGGAAAGGCAGACTCCCTGCTGAGCAGGGTGCTCAATGCAGGATTCCATATGGGGCATGACCCAGGACCCTGGGATCATGAGCCGAAGGCAGACACTTAACTGACTGAGCCACCCAGGTGTCCCGGAGGAAAACCTTTCTTAAGAGTGGTAGTTTTCCACTTTATTGTTTCTGAAAGGTCAAGAACTCTGCTCCCTTGTTGTGAGTTAGGATTTCTGTCCTTTTATTCTTTCTCTTTCTATAGCCAAACCAGATTTCCCTGGAGGAGAACATCCTGGTCTCCCGTTACATTAACAACCCTCTGCTCATAGACGGTGAGTTGAGATTGGGTCCTTGATGGGACTGGGCTCCATCTTGCTAATTTTAAAGAATATTTTCACGTCTTCTCTATTAAGTCTTTATGAAGCTACTGTGAAATTCTTGACAGCTGTGGCTCTAGAGATGAGGATGGTTGCCTTTCCTACCTTATGGGATTATTTTGAAGATAAAATGAGAGAAGAGAAAAGAAAGTGCTTTATACTACATATATGTGAGAGCTGTGCAGTATGTATATATATATACATATATATATATGTGTGTGTGTAAGCTCTCTATCTCAATGTATGTGTATATTGTATATATGTATGAAATGCATAATTATTTATCCTTAAAAGGCAAGGCATATAGGCAGTATGTCTTTTGTGGGGAGAGGAAGACTGTTCTTTCTTTTATTATTTGTTACATTGCCTTTGTTCATTCTGTAACAGAAAACAAATGAACCCCTATTTTTTTCTAGATTTCAAGTTCGATGTGCGCCTGTACGTGCTTGTGACTTCGTATGATCCTCTTGTTATCTATCTCTATGAAGAAGGATTGGCTAGGTAAGAGACTTTTGAGGGGAAGCGGTGTTATCAGAGTGGATCCATTCAAGAATGTGTTAAGATCACGCTGTTTCTGTTACGTTCAACTGAGAAAATTAGATTGTACCTAGATGTGCTTCAGATTACAGAATATCAGTCATGTTATTTTACAGTCTCACTTGCATCTCTATACATAGAAACAAACATTTATATGTAAACACACACCTTTCCCACCAGGGATCCAGGATCACATTGTATTTTCCTGCAATGGCAAATTGCAGGAGGTAACCCTAGGGTATTAAAATAATTTGTCATTGTTCTTCACAACTGATCTAGGAAAAAAAAAGATCCCATATTGGTTTACTTGTTATATCATCAGATATTAATTTCAATGCTCAGAACAACCCTATAGTTGATGCAGTTTTGTAACTTCAAGGGGCGCACTGTTTGGAGCTCTCCCAGCTGGATGGTAGTAGAGTGAAAATTTGAATTCATGGATCTTACTCCAGAGCTCATAGCCTGAGCTATTTTGTGTCCTTTTGTGTTTTGGGGACATTAGCTGCTTTTTTTTTCTTTTTACCTTCAAGTAATATACTTTTCAGTGGTTATATATACATTATTCTGTTTCTCTTGAGGTACTTTTTTAGGTTTTAAGGTAATGTCACAAAACTAAGCTCAAGTTATAATAATTTGAAGTTTTTTCCATACATTCACAGAATATTACAGGTGACATTGTTTTCATAGGCCTTTTAAATTGTTAAAATAAATATGTAACTTTGTTGTGCTCGTGTTCTTTTCCCCCACAAAACTAAAATAAATATCTATTTACTAATTAGCTTGCTCTGAAGTTCCTTTTCTGCATAGTGGCCTTATAGGGATAGCAGTTTAGGAGGTACTCTGTATCTGCAATCAGCCAGGACAAGCTATAAAAAGCATGGTCTATATATGTGTATTATAGAAAATGCACTTGGAAGATGGGAAATATCATGGTTAAAAGAAGGCTACCTATTTAAGTTTAGGTGCTTTGATATGAATTATTGTACTCTGGAAGCTGTTATTGTATAATGTTATTTTAATTCTGTTGGATACTTATTGATGCCTCCTAGGACTAGAATCAGAGCAAGCAGTGTTATTAACCAGCCTATAGCCGATTGAGCTGAGTCTCCCCTTCGCCTCTAGGTGGCAGCGACAGCATTCAGAAACATGGTCATGTAAGACTTCTGAGTTTGAGCTTGAGGAACACTGGAGGCTACTGAAACTCCATGGTTCTGGACTCTTGTTTCTTGGAAAGGAGGGGTAAACAAAAATCGTTCTCAGTTCTTCTGTAAAGGGCTGACCCTGGCATCTGAGCACACCCCGCCTACTAGGTCTATTCAACTTTTCATAGGCGGGCAGTTTTCTGTCCTGTTTGTAGACACATGTGCTCTCAGACTTTGAAGTATAGGTTTGAAAGCTGAGTCCCCATACTACATAGATCAAAAGGAAGGTAAAAGGTACCCTGTCCTTCTGCTTGGTCCATAAGGTGCAGAGGGTTTTTATATTTATATTAAATAGTCACATGCCAAGTTGGGATACCTGAGGTTTTCCTTTTGTGTAGCATGAGCTTCTCTACTCCCTTCTTTCCTCCCCTCCATCCTCACTCCAGCTTGCCTCCTCTGCCTTTCTCAGGAACTTATTATGTTCTGTCCCAAATTGAAGTTCCTGAATGGGGAAAAGACCTCAAGGTTACACCCATTGTTTCTCAAAGATCTCATACCTGCGTGTTCTGCATATTATTCCAAAGATATTGCACTCACAGTATATATAGCCCTCTCTGTTGGTAAAATTTGGCATAGTTTTAAGACCTCAGTGGTTCAGTTATGAAACAAGAGCAGTATAACATGCATTATAGAATTTACTACAGATACGTGAGTGCTTTGGCTACCGGGTGTGTGTGTTGGAAGTCAGAATATACTGCATTAATAAAATTAATAACTATCTTCTCTTATCTCTAGCAGGAACTGAGTGTGTCTATGTGTGGGGGGTTGTGTACTGTTTTTATAATGGATGTTTTTTTTTTTTGTCAGAATAATTTGGAAGACAGTTTTTAAAAAAACTCAGACTAAATTGAACCAAATAATAGTTTTCAGGGCTTTGGCTCAGTTACCCTAAAAGTAAGGTGAATATAAAAGCTTTACACAAGGATGGTACAGTATGACAGACTATTAGTGAGTCCTACGAGGCTGCATTGCTGTACACAATAACTTCCATGTGCCCAAGTTCCTGCGTCTTAACTCACTGTGGATCTTGGCATTCATCTGCTTCTTTTTAATCCTCAGAATCTGCTCAACTGTGTTATTACATTCAACAATAGTCTTTAGCATCTCCAGATCTGCAGCCTCTGGTAATTTTGTGTCACGTGTGTTTTCTGTCGACATTACTGAAGATAATCAGTTTGGGATGAGATCACTAGGCCATTTTACTTTGAGGTTCAACAAGGAAAACCATAATTTTTCCTAAAGAGAAAGCCCTGGCAGCAAATATAATTGGCTTCTTCTTTTGAAAAGAAGGGCCCTCTCCTGGGTCACTTCTCTTTTGAGCCTCAAATTAATGCTTAGGTGACATAAAGATTAAGTTCATTTCACAAGACTGTTTTGGGAAATAAATATTTTGTGTCAATTCTTGACCTTTTTAAACTTAATAAGAAAAAGATCAGAAGTAGTTTCTATTTAGATTAATAATTTCCAGTTGTCCTTGTTGTTTTATTAACACAGGAAGACTCCTTATTTTCTTATACATGGCAAAATATGGAGATGTTTAGAAAAAATTGTGTTCCTCAAATTTGTGCCCAGCTCTTCACCCCAAAGGTCCACCCTACTTTTGAGTTTGGCAAATGTGTTCCTGCTTTGCACCAGCAGAGGACACTCAGTTTCCAGAGAGAGGTACCATTCTCTACCAAAATGGTGTAGATTTCTTTTTCTTGTCAGAGGTGGAATCCAAAAAGACTCTGCCCTGGATTTTACAATTTTAGGTGGATCCAATATGTGGTCTAAAACGGTTTGCCGAGGCCCTTTTTGAGACAGAGCAAATAGCCAAATTTTCACTGCAACAGGAAAAATAAAAAGTTAATAGAAATTAAAACAAAATTGACTTGAAAACCAAATGTGTCGTCAGTTGCCCAAAGATAGGTAGCACTAGCAACTTGGGGAGAGTGAAGATGTCCGTCCACGGAATCAGAGACTCCGATCCACGCTGGAAGGCGGGAGGAGAGGACACTGAGAAGATCCCACTCAGGACCTGCTGTGTTTTCTGCCTTAGCCTTATTATTCAGTGGAAATTCAGACAAGACCCCAAAGCCTTTGCAATGCCTCTCCCTTCCTCCCCACCCCCAGTTCCTTCTTCAGTAGCCTTCCTTGCTAATTAACACTGGCTCCGCAGGGATATTTACCTTTTCTCTGCTGGATTCCTGCGGTTTTGAAAGAATTCAGGTATTTGTTGGTTGCCAAGGAATTCAGATTACCTCACAGGCTGCACACTGTCCAGAATCTCTGCCCCAGCAGCAAGGGGGGTGGAGGGGCTGTAGAGACAGAAACAAGGGGAAGAAAACCCTCTCCACTGCTCTTTGTCACTCTCCCTGGCAGGCCTTGCTGTTGGTGAAGTTTGAGTCATTTCTGGCTGGGAGACAGGGGATCAGGCTGGTAATCCCCTCCCAGCCGACTCTGCGCTAGTCACTGCAGCGCGTTGGCAGTCTCCCGGCGGCGGCTGGTTGACAGCAGATCAGAGAACTCTTGGGCCTCTTGTTCTCTTCCATAAGATTTTTCTGGGTCAGGCCAGGATGAAACCCAGTGGCTCCTGGCAAGGCCACCTGAGGTGCTGTCTCTTCATCCTCTAGGCCTCTCTGGCTTTGAATGGCTACACCTGCTGAAAGATAACTCAGGTGTAGCAGCCAGGGTCTCCTCTGGGCTGGCCTCCTCTTTCCCTTTGTATGTTTCGGCTGAAGTGATTGGTTAGATGATGGGACTATCAGAGGGGAGGGGCTGACTGCCCTATGTCCAGATTATCTGTGACTCTGGCTATGGTGCCGGATCTATGAAGAACAGCATCGTTTTTCAGTGGAAGAAGAGAGTTTAAAGGGTTCCACTAAGTCTGTGCTTTCCTTCTTATTTTGGTTCCACACTGGTGAAGTTCCTGGGACAAGCAACTCAGGTGCAATTTCAGTACATGCTTGTCCAAGTACCTTTTATGTTCCTAACGGGGACCCCTTTCCACAGATACTCCAGAGTTTTAGACAAATCGTTACTGATGGCTCCATTCTCATTGAGAAACATTAGAAAGCAAAAAGGAAATGTGCATTTTGCTTAATCATTGTCAGAATCAATATTACATGTTTCAATGTGTTTTTAAAAAAAAAACCCATTCATTGGTGGGCTGCAAAACAGTACACAGTTTCAGATTTGGCGAGGAAGTAGAGGCTCCCCTCCTCTTTTTTTTTTTTTTTTTTGTTTTGTTTAAAGGTCAAGGCTATGAAATTCTGTCATTAGAGCTTTTTCTAAATCTTGATTTCATTAAGAGGGAGGTTCAAGACTCAATTCATCATGTAGATTTCAGTATGTGCTAGGATAAGTATTTGCAAACATGGTTCTGGGGTGGCTGGTAGAGAATTACCCCTTTTTAGGTTGTGGCTAATAAAGAACTTGCATTGAAACTTTCAGACCTAAACAGGCTGAAATTTGGTATGTGAAGGTCTATATCAGAGGTTACAAATCTAAAAGCTCACAAGGACATAAACAGAGAGCAAGCGAGTATGAGTAGGGGGAGGGCCAGAGGGAGAGAGCATCTCAAGCAGAGCCCGACTCAAGGTTTGATCTCATGGCCCTGAGATCATGACCTGCACCAAAATCAAGAGTTTGACGATTAACTGTCTGAGCCACCCAGTACCCCCAAAATCTAGATTTTTTTTTTGGAGAAACTTTCTTCTGCTTTTTAGACTTTGAATTTTGAAACCATTTCAGACTTCTAGAAAAGCTGTAAAAATAGCACCTTACCTTTTACATTGCATGTAGTTACCTTTTACATTGCATGTAGAGATCTCATTCAGATTTTGCCATTTGTCCCAGTAATGTTCTCCATAACAAAAGGATCTGATCCAGGATCACGTGTTTTATTTAGTTTTCATGTTTTTTTAGTCCCTTTTTGTCTGGAGCAGTTCTCAGTCTACCCATGACTTTTAGGACCTTAGCATTTGTGAAGATTATAGGCCAGTCATTTTTTTAGAATGTCTCTCAGTTGGAGTTATCTGATATTTTTTTATGAGTAGACTCAGGTTATGTATTTTTGGCCAGAATACCACAGAAGTGATGCTGTGTCTCACTAACTCTGATGGCACATAATAACCATTTATTGGTGTTGGACCGCCAGATTAAAGTGATAGGTATCAGATTTCTCTGCTGTAAAATTACTTTGTTTTTCCCTTCTATCATTAATAAGTATCTTCAGAGGAGATTTTGAGACCCTATAAAAATCTCATTCCTCATCTAGTTTTTGCTCAGTGATTTTACTATCCCTTGATGTTTCTTGCCTGAATTATTACTATGGCAGTTGCCAAATGACGATTTTCTAATTCCATTATTCCTTTTCCTTTTATTATTTGGCATTTTACTCCACGGAAGAGCTATCTCTTCTTCCCATTTATTTATTCATTTATTTATTTATACCAGCGGGGACTCAAGCGTTCCTATTTTATTTAATGGGTTATAATCCTTTATTATCAGGATTTATTTTGATGTCATACTGTCTCAGATTTGGCCAATGGGAGCCCCTGTAAGCTGGCTTTTGTGTCCTCTCTTTCCTTCAAGCACAAGATGTTTTGGTCTCCGCTCGTTCTTTCTCTGCCCCAGCTCTGGAATCAACCATTTTCTCCAAGGGACATTGATTACTTTTAATGGAGAGCAGTATTTAGAAATCAAGATCTAAGCGCCAGATAATTGCTCTGGGATATCTCTGCTTTCAGGTCCTTGAAATGGACAGACCTAGGAAGTCTGTGTTTGTATATATGTACATGTACACATACACACATTGACATCTCTATTTGTTTTTATATCTGTCTCCATATATTGAAAAGCAGGAAATTATACCAAAACCTCCAACTTACCTTCACAACTACAGGGTTTGTTCTAGGTTTTCCCTTTCCTTGTTTTTTATCTCTTCTCCAACAGTGAGAAATTTGACTCCCATTATCTTCAACATATTTATTTACTCAATTCCCTTGTGTGTAGCCAATCTCTGGACCTCCTTGGCCACCATCTGCCTCAGATGCCCTCCTTGTGTGGACTCTGACCCCTGTGGGGCCACCACACTGCATGGATAACATAACCTATGTGTACAGACTGTGGGCTGCCTTCCTATCCTGTCCATCATCTTCCTCCACATAAGCCCTGACTGACTCTAGGAGGGAAGATCTAATTTTTAAATGCTGGCCAAGTCATTCAAGCTTTGTTTGATTTTTTTAAGCAGTTTGTGGGTTAATCAGAACTTAATTAGTAGGCTGATGGGACCTCTGTTCTAGATGATATGAAGGAAATATTGAGAACCAATGACCAGAGATGAACATGATCTGTTTAATAGGGACTTTAGTGAGAACCATAGTATCTTCCTGACTTAGGAGGAAAGATGAGCATGTACACTTCCATGGCCTTCTACATTCCCCATTGGGCTAAGCAGAATAAAGAGTGTAGCTTTTGGCCCTTTTGGTAACTTTCCATTGAGCCTAAGTTTGTTTTTATTTTGTTTTCTCTAGTTGTTCTTACTGCTTCTTAACACTCTTTAGAAGCCCACTCTGTGACACTAATTATCTTGTCTTTTTTGGAGTTCAGAATATAAATTCTTCAGTGAAAAGGAAGATTAGGACAAAGAAAACTTATTTGTTAGAGATGCAGTCCTATTGAAAAAAAGGGTGTAGAAATGACAGATTTGTGGAGTACCAGGTTACTCAACTGACAGGCTTTTGCCAATCTTTTCTTGTTGTCGACCAAGTTAGATCAGGTCCTCGGATCAAGGAGAGATGAAAACCCTCCTTCTCTGAAGCAGAACCTTTTCTGTCCCTCTCAGTCATTATTCTCTTAAGCAAGAGGATAGCAGGAGGTATGTCACTGTGAGGTAATGTCTGGGTGAGGCAGGCAGCCCCTGGTGGGGGATGGAGGTGGGGGAAGCATGGGTCCTTTTTGCATATCATAGGAATTTAGAGAATAATAGTCTCCCACTTGATTGGAGAACATCTATAGAAGGAAGAATGAGATGCATAGGTAAGGTTTACTCGCCATGGAGTAACATGGTTAGAAGTTAGGTGATAGCTACTGGAAGTTTCTGAAAACTCAGAGCTCCTTCTCATGCACAGACATAATGGTCATCAAACCCTTCTCCTTTAGCCATACATGCCTGGTCAACATTTTATCTTTGTCCACATCCTTCTTCCTTTCCTCATGTTTGTTTATTTTAATTTTGTTTTTTTGGGGGGGTTGTTTTTCACTTTTCTTTCTTTGGCTTTCGTATATTTCTAGTATAGGGAATTAGGAAGTGGAGATGGTGAGTAAGAAGAAATAGAGAAGAGGAAAATTTTTAAATACTGCCCTTTAATGTGGTGGAAATTCATGTTGACTTCATAGTCTGAGTAAGCATATGTAAATAATTTGTAAATCATATGAAAATAAACTTGTGGCCTTCCAGGATTTTTTTTCACACGCTCGGATGTGCCTCTTGGGAAAACCACTTTAGTGAGGGGTGATATGGTTATAGTGGTATGTAAACAGGGGTTGATATTTACCATAACCATTCGACTCGAGTGTCCTTTTGTTGATGTTGAGCATCACTGGAAAGTTTTCTCTTTCCCTGGTTACTTCCTTCAGAGGCACGTATATTTTATACTTTGGTCTTCTTTTGACAATAGTCCAAGGTATCAGATTGCTGCTCTGTTTTTAGTGGGCTCCATATTTAATCCCTCTGTCTTTTGCCTTCATTCCAAATTCAGGAATTAGTCTCCTATGCTATGCTCATATTTATGTTGTTCTACAGACCTAAGCTTTGTGTGCTGTTAATACTACCATTATTGTTTCTTAAAATGAACTTTATAGATCAGTTCCGGTATTTCTACAGATGAGTGTTAAATCTATACAACATTATGCCATCAATTTTTTCTTTTTGCTTAATGTTTTCCTTAGAATGCTACGGTGCCAGGCACTGTGTAGACACCTACTAGGTGTTTCTTGACCAGCTAATGTCCTGTCATCCATAGCATCCTACACATAATTTCCCAGGCATGGGTCACTCTATTTTCATTTTTCACCCTTCCTGTTGGTCTAAGGTTCTATAAGAGAAGCAGCATCTTGTGGTTAAGAACGTGTGTTGTGGAGTTGGTGTGATGGGGAGGGGGGATATTTATGAATTTATTAAAGATACATTCTTTGAACTTAACATTACTTATGGAAATGCATTGCATTATTACAACAGCCAGATTTGCCGACGGCAATATTGAGAGTGAGAAAAAATAATTTAGGGAGAAATAATTGTTTCAACATTAACCATATATATATATATATATATATATATATATATATATATATGGGGCAACAACGTGGTGATTAAGAGCATGGTTTTAGAGTTCGACAGCCTTGGTTTTGATTCTGGCTGTGCTAATTTTTTTTTTAAGTTATTATTTAAATTCCAGTTACTTAAGATACAGTTATTTATAGTGCAGTGATTCAACACCTCCATACATTGCAACAAGTGCACTCCTTAATATCTCTCTTTTTTTTCCCCCCTTCACTGTGTAGAAGCTTTTTATTTTGTTGTAGTCCCAGCAGTTTATTTTTGCTTTGTTTCCCTGGCCTCAGGAGACATACGTAGAAAGAAGTTGCTATGGCTGGTGTCAAAGTTGTTACTGCTTGTGTTCTCTTCTAGAATGGTTTTTAGTTTCAAGTCTCACGTTTAGGTCTTTAATCCATTTGGAATTTATTTTTGTGTATGATGGAAGAAAGTGGTGCAGTTTCATGCTTTTGCATGTTGCTTTCTAGTTTTCCCAACACCATTTGTTGAAGAGACTGTCTTTTTGTCATTGGATATTCTTTCCTGCTTTGTCAAATATTAATTGACCATATAGTTGTGGGTCCATTTCTGAGTTTTCTATTCTGTCATTTACATGTCTATTTTCTATGCCAGTACCATACTGTTTTGATTACTGTGGCTTTGTAATATAACTTGAAATCTGGAATTGTGATGCTTCCAGCTTTGCTTTGCTTTTTCGTGATCGCTTTGGCTATTCTGGGTCTTTTGTGGTTCCATACAAATTTTAGGATTATTTGTTCTAGCTCTGTGAAAATGCTGTTGATACTTTGCTGGGGAATGCATTGAATGTGTAGATTGTTTTGGGTAGTATAGACATTTTATCTATTTTTCTTCCAGTCCATGAGCGTGGAATATCTTTCCCTTTCTTTGTGTCCTCTTCAATTTCTTGCATAAGTATTCTATCGTTTTCAGAGTACAGATCTTTCAGCTCTTTGGTTAGGCTTATTCCTAGGTATCTTATTGTTTTTGGTGTAATTGTAAATGGGATTGATTCCTTAATTTCTCTTTCTGCTGCTTCATTGTTGGTGTATAGAAATGCAACAAGACTTCTATATGTTGATTTTGTATCCTGCAACTTTATTCAATTTGTTTATCAGTTCAAAAAACAAAAAAGAATTGTTTTGTGTGGAGTCTTTCAGACTTTCTATATATAAAGTATCACGTCATTTGCAAATAGTGAACATTTTACTTCTTCCTTGCTGATTTGGATGCCTTTTATTTCTTTGTGTTGTCCGATTGCTATAGCTAGAACTTCCAGTACTGTGTTGAATAAAAGTGATAAGATTGGACATCTTTGTTTTGTTCCTGGTCTTAGGAGAAAAACAACTTTTCCCCATTGAAGATGTTGAAAAAACTAGTGTTTTTTTTTTTTTTCATGTATGGCCTTTATTATGTTGAGGTATATTCCCCCTAAGCCTACTTTGTTGAGGGTTTTTATCAAGAATGGGTATTGTACTCTGCTAGACAGTATTATTTTGGAAAAGTTATTTAATCTTTCTAGGTTACATTTTAGTTTTTATATCTACTCTAAAAATGAGACATAATGTTTATTACCTACTTCAGAGGCTTACTTTAAGGAATGGATTAAATATTATATATGAAACACCACGAGAGTGGGTATTTATCAAGCACTCATTACTTGTTAATGATGTCACCTTCTTTTTATTAATAGCGCATTGATCCTGAGTTCTAGCCTGTACTTCCTTGAACACCTGTTCCTGACGTGTTATAACTTAACATCCTATCAGGTTTGCAACCGTGCGATATGATCAAGGAGCCAAGAACATTCGGAACCAGTTCATGCACCTGACAAACTACAGTGTGAATAAGAAGAGTGGAGACTATGTCAGGTACTAGCTACATCTGAGTCAGGAGCCAGAGAAGTCAGTTCCACGTGCAGCTGTTGTGGTTGTGGAAAGTCAGCTCATTGTCCTACATTTATCTCTATGTTACCTGTGGGAAGTCATCAGTCACTTAGCACATTTAACTACCTGCTTCTCCATTGCTTGCCCAGTTACAGTATCACCTTTCTTTACCAAAATATGCCTTCCCAAATTACGTCTCCACTGTCTTTCCTCACTTAACTTACGGGTGGGAATTTAATAGGCACATGGAACTTTTTAGAAGTCAAGAAATGAGATCACTTCAGTACTTGGCAAAATGTATCAAAAGCTTTAAAAATATTGGTACCCTTTGACCCAGCATTTCCATTTCTAGGAACTTAACCTTAAGAAGTAATAAGTGACATGCATACAAGATTAGAGAAAAGCATCTTCATGACTGTACATCGTCAGGTGGAAAAAACAGGTTGTCAGACACTACTTTCAGTTTAATTTCTTTTTTGAATATAGATGATAACTAAAGCTGTTTATGTTTGCTGAGGGGGAGAAAATGGAAGCTAGACGGGTATATACTAAAATGTTAGCATTGCTTAACTATGTGGATGGGATTATGAGCGGGTGACTTCTGTTTTTGTCTCTGTGCTTTTATGTATTGCCTAAATTTTTCTGAAGTAAATACTTGTATGATTGAGAGAAAAAAGTTAGGAATAAATTAAATGAAGAAAGAAATGAGGCCATCTCAGAAAAGGATTCAGTGGAAGGGAGTACCAGCCCAGCTGTGTAGAAATATTCCTTCTGCTCTGTTTTCTTTCATCCTGATAATTTTGCCAGAAAGTGGAAAAATAAAAAAGAAACCCAAACATTTACTTTCTACTCAGACTAAAAATAGGTGTCTAGAAGGTCCAAGGAAAGAAAGAAAAGAATCTGGAAGTGATGGCATAGTTGCCAAAGCTATATAGATTTCATGGAGTGTCCTGTGGCCAGTGTTTGGAATGGTTGAAGATACCATATCCTTCACTCTGGAAGATGAGTGGACATGCAACTGGTGGATGGTGGGGTGAGAATGAGGGGGCAGCTGCAAAACATGGGTTTCAGATTGCAGGACCCTTCCAATGGTCATGGCAGTGTACCCTGTTTGCCAGTCTGCTCTAGCATTGGGGTACTTCATTGCTTTGACTGTTGCTCTAATGCATTCTCCCTTCAGTGATACTTCAGAAAGTATATATAAAAAAAAAAAATCAGTGTCTGCTACTACAAAGGAGAAGGTTGCTTCAGATGCTAAAGCAGTTCCATGCTGGGTTAGCTCATTAAAATGCTATGCTGTGTTAGCTCACTAGCCCACCCAGACTCAATTCTGGTCTGAAAATGGCATTAGAAGTTGTTTTGTGGGCTCATGTGCAATGTACCCCAAAGACTAGGTTAGTATCCCTGAACATTTCACTGTATTGATATTATTACCACTCTTAAATTGTTTACATTCTTTCACATATTTCTTCCACTCTTTCATGATACATAATTGTTTGCTTAAATGCCTTCTCCCCTACCTGCCTCCACAGGGAAGCTAGGTATGCATCTTCATTTCAATGGTAGAAAGGGCTATATGACAGAAGGACCAAGAAAATGCTGAGTGGAGGTCAGCAAAGTGGATGTTTTCCTAAAGATTAAAAGGACAAGTGTTTGTAAAGAATCTGATTTCTACAGCCAGGCCTATTTGCATGTGTGACCATGATCTGTTCCTTTGTTTTAGCTGTGATGATCCAGAAGTGGAGGATTATGGGAACAAATGGAGCATGAGTGCCATGCTTAGGTATCTGAAACAAGAAGGCAGAGATACGACTGGTGAGTTCCAGGACTTTTTCGGTTTTGACCTCTCTTCTCTGTGTAACCTGTCCTGGCCTTTCAGCATGAGTCACTGCCTCTAGTTCTGTTGGTGTCGCTGAGACATCTGATGGGGTCATTGGTGGTGGTGTCAAGTTTTTCTACCCTGTCCAAGATGGAGAACATGCTTTCCATGAGCCTTAAAATCGCTTTACTTGTTTCTAGTTTGGAAGGCACAATTTTTTCCTTTAGCCTTTAGTGGATTAATCCTTCTTGAGTGTTGAACTGCAAACTGAAATACTTTCTCCACATTGGCCCTGAGTGCAAATTTTTCCAAGTTAATCTCTCATTCATGTTTCTGAATTGGAGAATGAGCAGTGTCAAGTATGAGTAAAGGGCTTGGCATCAAAATGGACACTGTTGTTGAGCCTTGAGCAAAATGGGAAGTGTGCCAAAGGCTCAGCTCAGTCCACAAAGGGAAGGTGATAGGAGAAGGCTGAGAAGGGGGGCGTCAGGCTTCTTTTCCATTCCATGTCTATCTTTTGTCATAGCAGGCCACCTGAGTACAGCCCCCAGTACCTACATTCTGGACTGTGTCAACTTAGGCATAGATACGCCTTCTCCTTGAGTGTACCTATTTGCATGACCGCCACCTAGAGACTTTTTGGAATGAGCACGTGCTTTTAGAATCTCACCGTGTTTTGGAATCCAGTCTTTCTATTCCATGCATTACAGTGTTTCTTCCTTCTTTGCTGCTGCTGCTTCTTCCTCTTCTTCTTCTTCTTTTTTTTTTTTTTTTTTTTTGTAGCATTGATGGCCCATGTGGAAGACTTGATTATTAAGACTATAATCTCTGCTGAACTAGCAATTGCTACAGCCTGTAAAACCTTTGTTCCTCACCGCAGCAGTTGTTTTGGTAAGGAGACTCCAGAAGCTTAATATGTTGTATGAAAGGGGCTTGGGAAGTTGGGATGGGCTTCTGGGGTAGAGAGGCTTAGTGATTCTACAGGAGTAAGAGGTGTGTGGTGGGCTTTTCTTTCTAGGCCCACAAAGCACATGAAGGTCCTGCTAAGAGGCCAGTGGTGAGCTTACTTGGAGGTCCCCTGAGGACTCACTAGCTTTCTTTGTGGGAAGCAGGAATTGGAACTAAAGTATGGGTCTCTTTGTCAGAGTGCAATCAGAAAAAGCCTGCAATGGACTATACAGGAATCCAGCTCTAACAAATATATTCCAGAGCTCTTTGGCAGCCAGACTGGGAACCATTCCAAGAAGCTCTGGCTGGTACCAGTATGTGCTTTCTCCCAGTTTCCAATGACTCCTCCTTTTTGTTTTAGTCTTTTTTCTAGTGGGTTTCTTCCCCCCACCCCTTCTTCTCCTCCTCTTCCACCTTCCCTCCCCTTTTCTCCCACCCATAACTCCCCAACTGCACAGAGAAGGAGTGAGAAACAGTTTAGAGCTCTTGGATCAGGAAGCCTGTTGCCTGCTGAGCCACTAAGCTGTGACTGGCACTGAGGGCTCCTGCGCATGTGTGATTTCTGTGTGGATGTGGGCTCTGTAGTGATTGCCAATGTCAGTATCTGTATTCACTAGGCTTTCAACAGGTGTTAGGCTTTGTTAGTAAAACACAGTAGGGTCGTTGTTGGGGGGATAGTTGAAGTAATACAGTAAGTAAGGACATAAGAGGCATGGCTTGCTCGGGAGGCAGGGTAAGAATAAAATAAAGAACATGGGCTTTAGAGCCTGATGGAGTTAGTTTAAAAGCCTTTCGCACCCCTTACTAGTTTTCTCATTTTCATCAAGTTCCTCCAATCCTGTTTCCTCAACTTTAAAATGGCAATAATGAAGGGCACCATGACGATCAAATGAGATGATGTGTGCAGAGCACTTGGCCCAATGTCTGATCTGTAATTCGTACTCAATAGAAATTATATCTTTGTTATTTTTATAGCTAGAATTAATAATTCTTGGTCTCTTTCATGGATTATCATAACAGTCTATACTTGAGGGGCACTAAACAAAGTGGGTTTTGAGACTCTGAATAGAAGAGTATAGATAAACCAGGACCTGATGTTATAAAAGAAGAGATTGTGACATCTTTTCTAAATGCAGATATGTTCATGTCTTGTGAAACCCTTACATGGCTCCTTAGGCTTAACTAGTAAGTAGAAACTTGGTAGGACTTCAAGACTTCTAAGGACCTGACCCTTTTTTCTAGAAATGTCTAGAATTCCCTCTTATAGCTTATAATCCAACTATACCATTGAGCACTCCATGCCTTTGTGCCTCAGTATAAATTCTGCTGTCCTGTCTGCCTGGCGCACTCTGTTCATATTCTGAAAATCAGCTTGACATTACCTTTCCTAGGAACTCTTAACAAAGTACCCCGTTGTGTCTCCTTTCTCATGTTGTTCGTACTTGTTCCATTATGCTTTTCTCCCACCATATTGTGATGTTTTCTTTACACATGTACTTCCCCGGTAGTCTCTGAACTTATCTTCTCAATTCTCAGCAGCCACTGTGTCTCCCCTTCCCCCTCACCCTCTCTTTGGCAAACCAAACCTTTCACCATCTCCCTGGACCTGCCAGATCCTTCCCTCTCCCTCTCCCTCTGCACTTGTTTTATCCTGCGTCTGACATTTTTCTCATGTTGCTTTACTTAATAGATTATCAACATCTTTTCAAGATGAAGTCAAGTATCAGTTCTTTGGTGAATTTTTTCCTTAGTATTCTAGTCATAGAGAGCCCTCTCAGCCCCCAGTTTTCCACTTATAATCTGCAGTGGTACCCGATTGTCATCTGGTACCCATTTATATGTCTGGCCTCCCCCCATTGGACTAGAATCTTGCAGACAATACTAGTGTTTCCCTAGTTTCTGCTGCTCTTGTGCTCAGTAGCCTTGTTTTTGTTCTTAGAGGATGTTTAAGAAATGTTTGGTGAACGAATTTGTTGGTACTTGCTTTAATTACCTTTTGGTGGCATGGTCGTAGGCTTCTCGATAGGTCTGCTTTGGTAAGGGCCTAGAGCTCTTAGCATTACTGTAAAGTGTTTGAGGAAGGAGTGCATAGAACATCTCTTCAACTTCAGAAATCTTACTAGATTAAAAAACTAAAGTTTCTTTTCCACATCTACTTGGCTCTTATACGAGAGTAAATTTCTTGGCGTAAAAATCTTTGTTGTAGAAATAATCATAAGCTGTACTGAAGGTTTCCTTTTCTATTTGTTTTATTACCTGATTGCCTTTTGGAAGCTTGAGAATTTCTGGAACTTAACGGCAGTAGAGATTCTGACATGAAATAAGCAGTGACTTTCTCTGACTCAGTGAAATATCCCTAAGTCTATTTCATCATCCACGGGTCCCCTTTCCCCCCTCCCTGCTTTTCTTCAGTTTTAATAAAGTGAGTGCATCTGGAGTTTTTTAAGTTGTTGACTGTCTTCTTGGCTTTTGTGGTTCTCATTCACTTCCTGTCAGCCCTGGGATTTTGTGTGCTTCGTTAACCTCCCCCCCCCCCCCCCCCCCAGATACGATTTTGTATACGTGTGTCTATTTGTGTGAGTCTCTCTGGCTCCCACTGACTCCTGCTAACTTCCCCTGGGATTTAGTTACAAGGAATAAACTGGGTTTGTTTTTTCTTTCTTTGTTTCTTATTTGTTTTAGAGTAAACAGGAATCAAGAGCTTCCCAGAAGAATTTGGCTTGCACAGAGCATTGGTGCTTATGGTGGAAGTCAGTAGTCTAGTGATGAGGTTCACTATATTCTTTTGGTTGTAGTTTCACCCTTACACATTATGGATGTTGGCCAGGAGCATTCCATTACTATCTAGATGTTTCTGTCTTTATGATTTCTTTCCCATTCTACCATCTGAAGTCCCCAATTATGCTTTTTGACACTTCCGGTATTCCCATTCATTTGTTTATCTATGCATTTAACTTACTTTTAGTCCCTGCTATGCGCAAGGTGTCATTATAAATGTTGTTCTTCTCAAGCTGGAATTTTACATGGGATGATACATACATAGACCTGCACTGTATTATTGGCATTTAAATGTAGACTTAGAAATCTTCACAGACCATCTGAAACTTAGCCATGTAATGCCTTCTCATAGATTTATAAATCTGAAAAGGACCCCAGAGAATAATTAGTGCATATAAAGACTTGAGGCCTGAGAAACTAAGACCCTTCCTGAGGTTCCAGAGCTTAACAGTGGAAGAGCCCACATGAAGGACACCTGGCCTGGAGGGCAGGGGCCCACAAGGTGATTGGCAGTCTGGTCATCTTGAGCATTGCACTTTTGATTTATAGGGTTTTTAATGTCTCTCCCAATAAAATAGATTTCTGGCAGTCTAATTTTTACTACCTTCAAGACTGTAAAAATATGGTACCATGTGAAATATATGTGTAAACAGCAGCCCTTTAAGTATGCTTGGGACATTGGCACTGTTACATAACTGGCAATGAGAACGGCTTTTTTGACCAGTTGAGGAAAAATAGCCAAGAGCAACAGGATGTTAGCTGTCCCTTACAGATACTGCTGCTGACAGCAGTTTTATCTATGTGTGTGAAGATGGCTGAAATAACAGGCTATGATCCTGGTCCTCTCCAGCCTGGGATCTTCTGAGCCAGCTGTCGTGCCATAGAGGCTGGCTTTGTGTAGGTCAAAGACCAGTGATGTCTTTGCTCAGGACAATCCATGCTCAGTACACCTCTCTTTGGTGAATGAATGCTAGTTTGGCCTTCCATTGCTCTTGTTCTAGACCATTTCATAGGGTAATCTGACATCTGCAAAGGGTGGGTGTCCATAAATACTTGTTGAAGGAACGAAAGTGGGCAGCATACATTCCCCAACTGTGTAAACTACTTGACCACCACTGACAAAATCATAATGAAAGTCAACAAGCAGTTCGCTTTGTTCCTTCTTTTTTTAAACAGTTCACTTTTCGAGAGAGTCTCCTTTCTGCTTTATCCTATGCTCTTATTCAGGTGGGAAGGGAAATTTACTGTAGAAGGGGCTTGGGAGGACATACCTACTGTTTGTCAAGTGCTTTTCGTTGGTTATTCCCTTTAGCCCTCTTAAGAGTTTTGTTGGGGGATCCCTGGGTGGCGCAGCGGTTTGGCGCCTGCCTTTAGCCCAGGGCGCGATCCTGGAGACTCGGGATCGAATCCCACGTCAGGCTCCCGGTGCATGGAGCCTGCTTCTCCCTCTGCCTATGTCTCTGCCTCTCTCTCTCTCTCTCTCTCTCTCTCTCTCTCTCTGTCTGTGTGACTATCATAAAAAAAATAAAATAAAATCTTAAAAAAAAGTATATAAAAAAAAGAGTTTTGTTGGTATTTATTACCCATATTTTATAGCTAGAAGAAAGGATTTGGAAAGGTTAAATAATTTGTCCTAGGTCATGCAGCTAACAAATGGCAAAGCCAAGTTTGGGAACCAGGTCTCTGTAGCTCTTTCTCCACTCACATAAAGACAAATTCTGATGAGTCTGAACACTTTTGGTATGCTCCATATCCTGGATTCTCCTCCTGCTCTCCTATAACTTGATCTCAGGAAAAATGGTATCATTCTCTTTAGCAGATCAGGCCTGAAAAAGGCACTCTTTTGGCTCTAATCAACAATACCAAGTCCTAGATACTCCTTTCAAATCTACCTTTACATGTGGTAGCCAGATACCATATTGATTTATTGGACTAGTTAACAAATTGGCTCTGGGCTTTTTCTTTTATTTAGTTCATTTTCCTGTGGGATCTGGATCTGCTTTTTTCTAACTTCTCCTTCTGGACCCCAGATAAAGACTTCCTCCTTAGGTTTTCAACTCAAATCCAAAGCCAAGGTAAAAAGAATTTCCTTTATACAATATCATTTGACTGACAGTGCAGACTGGCTAATGTCAGCACTTTCCATCCAGTGCCTCAGGATTACAGCTGCAGCTGGGGCTTTGTTTCTGGGGAGGGTTAGTGGATTGATTCTACAATTAGTGGTATGATATGTTTAGTAATCTGTTAGACCTTGGATGTGTTATCATTTTCCCTATCAAATCTTTTTCCCCTCCCTTCCTAGGCCACCTCTTAGCAAGTTTTTTCTTAATGTATCTTAATATGCACATTTTAAAAAGATTTATTTGAGAGAGAGAGAAGAGAAAACACTATTGGAGGGGAGGGGTAGAGGGAGAGGAAGAAGCAGACTCTTTGTTGAGCAGGGAGCCCAACCTGGGGCTCCATCCCAGGTCCCTGAGATCATGACCTGAGCTGAAGGCAGATGCTTAACCGACTGAGCCACCCAGGTGCCCCAATATGTAATATCCTTAATAAAAATATCTCTTATTATCTTTATGGTTGCTAACTTTATTATGAATATTCCAAGTCTTGTCTCAGGGTTATTTTGGGAGAGTAGCCATAAATTATTTTGTCTTTTATAAAAATTATATGGTATTTTTCACTTAATTTTTTTCTTTTTTTCCTTTTCTTTCCTTTTTCTTTCTTTAGTGTTTCTTGATTGCTTCCTATGGGCTTTTTATGATGCAGACTGCTTGCAGGGTGATGATGAAAGAGACCTGGGAGCAGCCCTGGTGGCGCAGCGGTTTAGCGCCGCCTGCGGCCTAGGGTGTTGATCCTGGAGACCTGGAACAAGTCCTGCGTAGGGCTTCCTGCATGGAGCCTGCTTCTCCCTCTGCCTGTGTCTCTGCCTCTCTCTCTCTCTGAATAAATAAATAAATCTTAAAAATAAAAAAAAGAGACATGGCCCTCCCCTCAAGTGGTGGGGAGGAGCAGATATGAAATGAAAAGTGACAGTACAGGTAGTAGTGTAGAGTGACTCAGGTACTCTTGGAATGCACAGGAGCTACCAGCTATGCCTAGGGGAAGCTGGGGAGAGCCATTTCTGACAGAGGGAATATGATGTGCACAGCACAGGGTACAGACAGAATATGGCATTTTTAAGTGAGAAGCTCAGTGTGACTAGATACACAGAGCCTGATAGGATGGAGTGGCAGGAGATGAGATGATATAAGCAGATTGCGGCATGATTATAGAGGATTGACACGTTTAAATTTAATCCTATAGATAACAGACAGCCACTGGAGCTTTATTTGAGCAAGAGAGCAGTAAGATTATTTTCATTCATTTTTATCATAATTTGACCCAAAGCTTGGTAGGACAGAGTTACAATAAAGAAATACTATACAACATGACTAGAAGTGACTAATTTAAAGTCCTGCAGGAGCCAACCCTACATCAAGTATCTGTTGTTGGGCCTGTTCACAGCCTGTCTCTATCTGACTATTTATGTCTTAGAAATTCTGATGACCATGTGGAGAATGGACTGCAGTGGGTGGGGAGAGACTAGTCCTATGGAAAGGAAGGAGGGAAGAAGTATGCAGTGATAAAATAGACAACCACGTGATCTAGCAATTCCACTTGTAGGTATTTACCCAAGAAAAGTAATATATGTTCCCACAAATAACTGTATGTGAAGGTTTATAGCAGCTTTATTCATAATCACCAAAAATTGGTAGCAACCCAGACGTCCATGAACTGTTGAATGGATGAACAAGTTATGGTATATCCATAAAGTGGAATACTATACAGCAATACAAGGATTGAACTACATTATTGAAACACAGTATCATAGATAAATCTCAAAAGCACAATGCGAAGTGAAAGAAGCCACTCTCAAAGGCTAATGCTGTATGATTTCATTTACTTGATTTTCTGTAAAAGGCAGTAATCAGATCAATGGTTGCTGGTGGGATGGGGAGTGAGAATTGACTCTGAAGGATCTTGGCAAGTGTCTGTGATAGAATTATTCTATATCTTAATTGAGATGGTTAAACAAGTATATACATTTGGCCAAACTCATCTAACTACATTTTAAAAGGGTGAATTTTGCTGTATGTAAATTATACATAATTTCATTACCTTAATAAACTTGTTTTAAAACAAACAAAAAAAAATAGTGATCGGTGGATGAACCTCAAAAATGCTAAATGAAAGAAGCCAGACTCCAAAGAGTATATACTATATGCTCCCATTTATATGACATTCTAGAATGGACAAAATGAATCTATGGTGAAAAAATAAGAATAGTGATTGTCTGGAGGTGTGGTGAGGGGAGGAAGGGTATTTACCAGGAAGAGGCACAAGGGATCTTTCTGGGGGTAATGGAAATGTTTTCTGTGGGTTGATATGAGTGTGTATTACATGGATGTATCCAATTATCAAGCCTCATCCTGTTTTACACTTAGCTTTTTCCCTTTCATTATATATAAATTATATCTCAAAAGAGAATATAGAAGACTGCATTAAAGAGAAATAGAGTTGTGGTAATGTGCAGTATTTGGGAGGTGATGAAGAGAGTGTTTCTAGCTTTGAAGACTGGCAGATGGGGTTATTATTTTCCAAGATGAAGAATAATGGGGAGCCAAACAGGTTTGGGGGAAAGATAACTTATGTTTTGTTGAGTGTTGAGTACTCATGGGATATCCTAGTGAAGTTGTCTAGAAGGCATGTGGAGTTATGGATTTGGTGTCCAGGAGACAACTTGACTAAAGATAGAGATTTGAATGTCATCATCATAATATTAATTGCAGCCTTGAGAATACATGAGATCACCCAAGAAGAGAAGTAGAATTGAGAAGGAAAGAGCCCTGAGGATGCCACCCTGAGCAAACCTACCAGTGAATAGCTGGGCAGAAGAGAAGGATTGAAAGGAGGAGGAGAATCAGAAGAGAACAGTGTCCTGGAACCAAGGGAGAAGAAAGTTCCAATAAGTAAGGGGTGGTCAACAGTTTCAGATGTTTGGGCTTGGCAGTAAGGTGGTCTTTGGAGATCATAGAACAGTCACTGACTTTGAGAATGGGACCAGAAGTAAATTCTTCCAGGTTGGGGAATGAATAGACATTCAGAAGGTTAAGGCATTTAAGTGTAGATTGCTTTTTCAGGAAGCTGCATTCAAGAACTAGGGAGATAAGGGCACTAATGTAAAGTAGAGGTAGAGTCAGGCTTCTCCTTAATAGTCACTAGGATAATTTTCATGTTCATTTTGATTTGGCTGGGGGCTGAAAGAAATACATCTCAAGAAAGAAACTTTTCCTAAGGAAACACCTTGTTGAACAAAGTGGTAGCAACAGTCCTTTGGAAATACTTGCTCTTCTGTCACGATGAGGACAACACAGAGGAACAAAGAACGGGAAAAACCTAGCTTGCCTGTACCCTTTAATGACAGGAACACTGATGTATCTCATCCTGGATACTGAATTTTTGAAATTCTAGACACTGCTGCCAAAACATACAATATTAAAGGTGAATCTTAATACTCTCAGTACAACCCACTTCTTACCTTTTAGAATCTTTAGTGTTCATGGAAAAGACCAGTCATAAATTAAAAGAGGACTTTTGTAGCCTGCTAAGGATGCAAATTGTTTTTCTTAAGCCAAGTTGATTATTTTAAGAGATAAACCTGACACAAATGCTATTTTTTCATACCATTTACTGTTGCCTCCCCATTCTCCCTCCAGCTCCAGCCTCTTAGGTGAGCTGGGCTTTGTATCACAAACTAACTCCACTTTTAAATAGTAGTAGATCCAAGCCTTGTGCATGTACAGGTGTGGTTAGATCCCAAACTGATTTTGAGATGGATTTCATTCACCTGAGTAAAAATTTATTTGGCACTGTAAAGGGTGTTTCTCTCTTTGGATTTTCTTTTCTTCCCAGAATGTTAGTTCTCAGCCTTTCAACTAAGATTCTTGGAATTTGCCTCTTAATTTGGGAAACAGTTAAGTAAATGTGTTCACTGTTTAATGCAAGGTGTTTAAATAATGGGTCTCATTAGTTGTCATTCTGATTTCAGTTTGTCTTCATTTGTAGTTGATTCTGCAAATTTGGTCAATATCTGCATCAGGTATTTTTCTTACCCTGTATCTCATACTATTGTTATTTATAATATTATCATTTTATGAGACAGTTGAATCCTCTGCTCTTGCTTGTGTAATGTTAACATGACTTGTAGATTTTGCAATGAAGTGTTTCTTTTTAAATGCCATATTTAGTGCTATGTCACAAAAGTTCTTTTTTTCCCCTTCAGATTAAAAGGGGAATATTCTGTGGGATGATTGAAGATTAGGTAAAATATTCAGAAGAATGTACTGGCCATAAAAGTTATGAATTTGTTACCTATAAGAGATAGGTGAAGGAGCTTTCTTTTTCTTTAAATTTTAAAGTACAGCTAATAAGTGATTTTTGTGTAGTGATATGAAAGTAAATCCCATCTCAGACTCTGTCAGTTTGTGATTATTTTTGCAAATAAATTGAATCCTAGATAAGTACCATGGAAGCAGATTTATTCATGACAACTTTTCTTGAGTGAAGGATTTGAATATGATCCTCTAATCAGTGTTGTATAAATAGGAATTTGGATATAGTGTTACTGAGCAGAGGTATTGACAGATGGTGATTAATAGAGAGGACAAAGGAAATGAAAGGATGCTAAAGAAATGTAAGAGAAACGACTTCCCTAAGTTCCACAGTGAATAAATAGTAGAGTCTTGAGAAAGATCCAGGTTTCTGGATTCCCCTTCTAGGATTCTTGGTCCCTTATCAGATTTTCTGTTCAAAAGACAGTCTTTGGCATTTTTTTTAGAAACTTGCATTTATTTTTCTGTGGTTTTGAGAGGATTGAGAAAGGGAAGAATCCTTCTTGAAGTAATGACGTTTATTTTAAAATGAGCTTCTGGAAGACACCTGGTTGTGTTTTGTAGGTGTGAGCTGTGACCTGTAATCTCTGGTTGAACTGTAAGGAAGCCCATCTTTTCTCGTGGAGAGAAGATGTAGAGAGTTTATTTGAGAGATACAGAGTGGGAAGTTTGAGAATGAGTGGGATTTCTGAAGTCAGGTGTATTCGATCTGTGTAGACCAAAGAGGACAGTAGAGAGGGTCTCATCAATAATAAGAGTAAAGGTTGTCAGCTGAGGTTCCAAAGTTAGTGTCCTATTATTCCTGCATCCTTGGAGAAAAGCTTGCCCATGGTTCTTACTTTGCTCTCTGCAACAGCTGAGGTGTTAGGGAAGAGAATCAGTAAAGAATCCAGAAACCATGAAAATTTGGTCTCTGGCTCCCTCCATTTTTCATTTTCTTTTTCTTTTTCTTTTTCTTTTTCTTTTTCTTTTTCTTTTTCTTTTCTTTTCTTTTTCTTTTCTTTTTCTCTTTCTCTTTCTCTTTCTCTTTCTCTTTTTCTTTTTCTTTTTCATGTATGTATGTATGTATGTAATTTTCCCCCCCTTTTTCAATGATATTAGTGGTGCAGGATGGCTTGTCGTGTCTGCCACGGGCTCCCACCCTTCTCTTCTTTCTATATTGGGCCATTGTATTTTATTATCTTTTTTTATATATATTTTTTATTTATTTTATTATTTTTTTAAAATTTTTTATTTATTTATGATAGAGAGAGAGAGGCAGAGACACAGGCAGAGGGAGAAGCAGGCTCCATGCACCAGGAGCCCGACATGGGACTTGATCCCAGGTCTCCAGGATCACGCCCCAGGCCAAAGGCAGGCGCCAAACCGCTGCGCCACCCAGGGATCCCCTGTATTTTATTATCTGTCTTCAAAGGGAAATTGAAACCATAGGAAAGAAGAAGAATAAATATAATTTATTCTTCGATATATTCTTCACCTAGGCTGCAAAAGCAAGATCTTAAGAAAATGCAATAGAAGGACCCCAGGGAAATTCCTTCAGTAGATTTTTCTGTTTTCAGAATATGGTGTATGCTGATTCCCATTCCTAACCTTTTTCTTTTTTTCCATAAGCATTTAACTTTAGAGGTCAGGTCACTTTCTGTGTAGAACTCAGGAATGTCAATAGAATGGATGATAAAAACTGGAATTTTAAAACATTGTTATTTCTAGAGGATGATTAATTTCTCTTGAACTTGAAAGGTTCTCTGCTACTACTTCCACTCATTACTTATACTCACCAAATTTTTAGGCCTCTGGTGGGAGTTGATTGGATTCAGTCTTCCAGATTTTTGTTCAGCTGTAACATAGAAAATGATCTTGTGTATTGTGTTATGTTGTATTTCTAGAACTCTATGGCTTTGATGTGCTCATAGATTCTACTCTGAAGCCATGGTTGTTGGAAGTAAATCTCTCCCCTTCTTTGGCCTGGTAAGTAGTCTGTCCTATCAACTAGAAAAGGACAAACTTTCAATGAGTAGCAGTAAAACACTTTTTTAAATAGACATTTCACTTGGCATTATTTTTTTTTACCCTAGTTATTAGATAGAAATGACTAGAATTTCCAAATTTGAGGGATTTGTGACATGTGATTAAAGTCTAGATGACAACCATGAATCCCTATCTTTCTAGTCAATTTGCGATCTATGATAACTGTTTTCTTGAGCTTCTAAGGGACACTTTTTTTTTTTTTTTTTTTTTACTAAGGGACACTTCTTGTGTTCATTTTTATTTCTAGTTCTCTTTCTCTCCTAACTTTGTAGATGTTCTACTAAGGCTAAAGAAATACATAAAGTATTATATTTCGTTTATTACTAAAGGTTTATACAGACTCAAATCCACATATACTGTAAAGGTATAGAGGTGGGCCTGGGGTAGTATATATATTTGGTCCTTTTACCCTTTCCATGTTCTGGTATCCATCTAAGATTAGAGTTTAAAAACTTCAAACAATCTTAAAAAAAATTTTTTTTAACCTATCTGTTGTTTAGAGGGAAAGAAACCTATTTTTCAATACCAGAGAAGACTGTGCTTATATCTGCAGCTGTAGCCAGAGTTTCTATTACCCATATACTTCTCTAAACAGCTAGAGAATCCTGGAGATTTATGCTAGAGACCACCCAGCAGCTGCATTTTTAAAGATGAAAAATGTTGGCAAAATGCCAAGTTATCAAATAAAGACCGATTCACTACTTTGTGGAGTGGGAGTTTGGCTTAACCCCCATAGTAAGGTATAGAGCTGGATATCAGAGATGCTTCAGATGTTGGGTTACTCTTGTTCAGTCAGTTCTTTGTAGATTGCCCAGGCAGGTGCATCATACGAAGTTAGAGATCCCCAGAATGATGCGTTGGTTCAGCAGCCAGAGTAATCTGGTTTGTGGAGGAACACCTCAACACCAAAGCCAACATGGCAGCATTGCCACAGGGAGGCTTCCAACTTTCAGTTCATATTTCTGTTTCCATGTGGCTCCTTCTGCATCATCTGGTGATATTTTGGTATAACTTGTATTTTTTTATTTTGCCCTCATTTCCAAGCCTAAAAGCTTAAGAAGATTGATTTAGAACAGAAATGTAGCCTTAAAAAAAAGTACAAAGATGACCAGAGTTTCTTCTCTTGTGTGTGAATGTTATTTGACAATTGTAGCAGTAAAAAGTAATTTGAATGATGGACACACTCATAAAAGAGCATATTAAAAGTCTAAACCTCTAAAATCCACAATGATAATGAAGCAGTATTCTTGACTTGTGCACAGTTTGAATTGCACAAGACCTTCTGGAATAAAAAGATTGCATGTCATGGGATCATCTTTGGTGCTGGGACTGCCCTACAGAGGATGGGTTTAACAGTGGGCTTTTATTTCTAGTATTTTTGCCCAGATTTTCTTTTTCTTTTTCCATGGATTTGATGTGCTTTATGTGTTGCTCCTCCTTGACATTTGGAAGCTCTGCTATATTGAGGCCCATTAAGGGCAGCTGTTCTGTTAATCTATAACATCATCGATTGGCCTTTCTTTCTTTGTTCTATTAGTGATGCACCTCTGGACCTAAAGATTAAAGCCAGTATGATTTCAGATATGTTCACTGTTGTAGGTGAGTAGTAGTGTTTTCTGAAGAGTCACATAAAACTTAACCAGAGCATCCATTTTGTCAGGCTCTCTAGGTGTTGCCAACTGGCAGTTCTTAAGCCATGCTGAATGTTTTGTACTAAAAAATTAATTTTCAGGCAAGTGTTTATATGTTTCTACTCCCCCTGGCTCCATTCTGTCCTGAGGCTGAACCACAACTAGAGCTGAGACCTAATTCCTGGGGCACAGGAATTATGAGCTGAGGAAGAGCAAAGGTCTGGAGAAAGTCTCTTTTTTCTCCGAGCTGGGGAGAGTGCAACTGGCTGAAGAAGCTTTGTTACAAAGGAAACTGGCTATGTTTCCGCTGGGCGATCTCTGCTGGTGTCAACATGGTCTCTCCCGTAGTAGTTATAACTGAAGGTGACCCAAGGAAGAAATCCCTTTTTGAGTAGCTAAGCCAAAACTTTGAAATGGAGATGTGCAGTGAGGTGGGTATATTGAGGGTTTGTTGTCGTTTTCTAAGTACTCTAAAAAGGCATGACAAAATGTATTTGAAATGAGTCAGTACTTGGTGTACCAGCAAATGCTGTAAAACTTAGCTACACTGGCCTCCCTGGATGGGAGTCTGTTTCTTTTTAGGAAGTAAGTGAAGTAAGCCCACACCTAATTTCTTAAACTATTGTTAACCTAAGAAGCCCCCTTTGAACGGTGCCAGGAGACTGCCTTCAACTGTTCCAGAAATAGATCTTAGGATAGGACCCCTCATTTGTCTTTGTATTCTCCCAGTAAAAACAACAGTATTTTCCAGTTACCTGCAGAGAGGCCACTTTAAAATAATTTGTTTTTTTATAAACAGCTGTGTATTTTTATAGGGTGTTTTGCACTTTTACCCTGAAGTTCACCAAAAATCTGCATCTCTTTTTCAATCAGAATCAACTCCCCAAAAAGGAAGCTTGATTTATCTGTGTATTTTCCATTCTTATGCTGTCCAGTTTTGGTGGTTTGAAGTTCAAGTGGAGTGTGTGTCTGAGACAGCCATGCCTAATCCTTGTGAGGATGGATTTCTGTGATATTTATGACTGACTGTAAAACTGAGTTTGTATATCTAAAGAAAAGATACAGCTAAACCTGCTAATTTCTTAGAAAATGGCAGGTTTTAATGTTTGCCATTCCCCATTCAGGATTTGTGTGCCAGGATCCTGTCCAAAGGGCATCAACCCGGCCAATTTATCCCACCTTTGAGTCTTCCAGGCGAAACCCTTTCCAGAAACCTCAGGTAAGCAAATTGAGCAGCAGGGAGCCCAAGGGAGGCTTATTAGAAAAGTGGTAGCTGAGTAAGTGAGTGAGCTGAAGCACTATGGATATGACATCGCTTAGAGCAGGAGAGTTTGGGGATCATTCTAGGCAGGAGGCAGTTATATTCAGCTCTAGCTAATAGCATATGCTTTCAGTGCTTTTTGACCAACTTTCTGCTTTTTGTTTGTCTTTTCTTTTGCCTTCTTTTTTCACTATCTGTCCTTTTTTCTTTTTCAAGAATCATCTGCTTTTTTTCCTCAAATTGATATGCTCATAAACAAGGCACAGAGAGGGAGCCTCCAAATTCCTAGTCATTACTCTGCCACATTCTTTTGGTTCTTCAGACCAGCTTTGTAAAGAAGATGCTCCATTGAAATAGTTATCTTCTCTGCAAGTGCTCAGTGACCATGAGGTGTTAATTGAGGTTCAATGAGATAAATGCCTGCAGAACCCTATGTGTGTCTGAAACGTCAGTTGATCAAATGCTGCACTGCTCTTTGTGTCTTCTGCATTTGTGTTCCAGTTAGACCAATCGACTCCTTGTTCTGCCTGCTTATTCCATCATCAAATCTGTCCCTGCCTCTCTAGACCTGGCTAGTTGCAACTTGTGTTCTTTGCCTTTAATGTTTCTTCTTATCTCAAAGGTCCACGTTCCTCCTCTCTTCCCATCTGGATTGATGACCTTGCCTGCTCAGAAGTTTGGAGATTATTTCTTATTAAATCCATCCCACTCTGTCATGACCTTTATTTTTTATTTCAATATCATTTACTTGTTCTCTAGTGCACGGTTTTGACAGTCATTGATTTGTTGCTTTTCAGTTTTCTGTGCTCCTCTGCTAGACTGTAAGCTCTTTGAAGGTAAAAATAGCTGCTCCTTCCCCACCCTCCCTCCCCTTTCCCTTTCTTGTACCCCTCCATTTATTCCTCCTCCACTTGTCCTCCTCCTGCCTCCACTCATTTTCCTTTTTTCTTTTTGCTTGCTGGTCTCATTTCAAGTAGTGCTATTTCTGTTTGCCAAGCTCATCACTCTTACTTATGCAGTTATACTTCTAACCTTTCCTCAGAACAGGAAAGGGTCTGCAAGCTCAAATGCCTATAGAGGCTGCAGGCAGATAATGTAAATGAGTAAGAGGGCTGGGTATGGTACAGCTAAGAGAGACATGGCTGTGCTGGATGGGAACCTGTGCTCCATATAAAAAGGGGCAGCTGCTTTGCTGATGTGCTCTAACTGATCATTGCCATGCATGAGTGTAGGCCACGTGTTCTTAGACCTTCCTACTGTCAAGAGAAATAAGAAATCTTATTTTAAAGTATCACCAACTGGTCCAATTAAAGAAACAATACTTTGTAGACCAAACATAACATGTCTTTGAGCTAGAGGCAGTCTGTGGGGCTGCCGGTCTGTGACCACCTGCTCTAGGATTGTCCCCTGTTAGTATTATGGCTGCAACATGGTACAGGGTATACTGGATTTTAAGGGGTATTAATATCTTGGATTAGAAGGAAAACCAGGCGACAGGATTGTTCTTGATCAGTACATCATCACAGGTCAAAAGGTTTTTTTTTTTTTTTAATTTTGAATAAGAAAAAGAGGATTACCCGAGGTGTACAAGTAAAACTGAATATAGGAAATCACAATCCTTTGCAGATTGTTTCCTGTGGTAGGAGCCACAGGATTGTGTGTAAAGGATTGTGAATGTTTCTGTGCAGCTTTCACAGAGTTTCTACAGGTAGCTGTACGTCAATCTTGAATGAATTGACCCCTTTTCTTAGCCTGCCTCTCAGCTTTTAATGGCCACTCTGCAAGTCATAGAGAATCCGTCCACCATTTGTTTTGCTAACTGGTAGGTGGTATGACTTCATCCATAAGTGGTCTACAGGACACTATTCATTTATTTATTTATTTATTTATTTATTTATTTATTTATTTATTTATTTATTTTTAATTTTTATTTATTTATGATAGTCATACACACACACACACACAGAGAGGCAGAGACATAGGCAGAGGGAGAAGCAGGCTCCATGCACCGGGAGCCCGACGTGGGATTCAATCCTGGGTCTCCAGGATCGCGCCCTGGGCCAAAGGCAGGCGCTAAACCGCTGTGCCACCCAGGGATCCCAGGACACTTTTATTTAAAAGGTAAAGAAACTCTAGGTTAGTTCTATGTATTCTGTGGAACAAATTCATCAAGCGGAGTAGCTAACTTGAGGATGTGGCAGTAGGTTTGTGTGCTCCTGCTGAGAAGTTGAAACTGGAATAGGTATACCATAGGAAAAAATGATGTGAAACATAATAAATGCTCTAGTCTTAAAAGCACAAAGAATAGGGCTCTTGCTTTAGTTTCTGCTTGGAGATCATCTTCTTTGGTGAGATCATAGACACGAGAGTTGGAAAGCCTCAGTATGTTAGGAGAAGATAAGGCTTTATTCCATTTTTCTGTCTTTTGTAGCGTCCAGTGTCTGCTCAGTTTCAGTCCTCAGACGCCAAACTGGTAAGTTATGGATTGTTTGGAGATGTCGTTCAGATTCTTCTTTCCAGTCCCCAAATGGAAAAGCCTTTTAGCTTTGTTCTTTCACAGTCCGTGTTTGATGCACCTGCTTTTTGAACTTTAGTAACATAGACTAAGTGAAAATGAATGCACAGAGGTCTTTCCAGATATAGAATATGAGAGTAGGGGCTGCAGGAATTTATAAATCCTCTTTTCCTGATAGTGATCATGCTGTGAAAGAGGTGGTTGGATTTAAATGATGAACAGGGTTTAGAGGCATATCTATTGCTTTGACCAGAATATTCCAGGAAGGAAATATAGTTCACAGACACCATTTCTTTTCTTCAGATGTCTAATGGAACGTACTGTTGTCAGTAGCTTCATATTGGAAACGTTTTCACATTGAGTATTGGGCTGCATTTGATTGTGCACATATTTTATATGCAGTGATTGGCAGTTTTATGAATCTTAGGACCTCTACCATAATAAGTGTCTGAGATGCTACCTTTAAAAATAAAGACAAAATATTTTATCTCCAATTCCTAATGAAAAGTATGTCTTCCTACTGTCCTTCTTAGTGTTATTTGAGATTAACTCTCATTTTCTTCTATGAAGATCTTTGTTTTCTTTTAAACATCTTTTTGAAGTGATTAGATAGCAGTGAGGGTGCTGCTCCTGCTATTTGATGCTTTGAAATGAGGGCTATAGATGTTTCATACAGAAGTGTGCCCCTACAACTATTAGTTCTTAGGCAGAAAGCTCCAGGATATTTATTTTGGCCTTTGTACTCCCTTGATACAGTTTCTGGACAACTTGGGAGCTTGAATTGCAACTCTTGTAGTTACTGTTTTTGACAAAGTGCTTTACATGGTTCATATGAATCCAAAAAATGAAGAAAAGGCTTACTGATGGTCTTGTCTAGTGTTTGGTGACTGGTTATTGTGGTTCCATAATACAAGTTTTGGTGTTGAGTTGGTAGAATTAAAAACTCTGTAATGTTTAGTGTTACATGGTTAGCAAGCACCTAAATGTGCTAGCTGCTCTCCATGGCAAACAAACAAAAAAACAAAACAAAAAAACAACAAAAAAGCCCCAAAGCTGTTGACTTCAAAGAGCTTACATTCTGAATACCTTTTAGGGATATCTAATCTTACTTAAGGGGAACTTTAAAAATGCTTAATTCATGTCTTCTGAATTTGATTTTGAAGAAGTGTCTTTGATTTGTAATTCTAATCTTAATTTCCCTTCACCCGTTTTAATTCTCTTATATCCGGCTCTGTTGCTTGAATTGCTGTAGGTGTAATAGCCTGTGGCCAAGCAAGGCCTATCCCTCCTGGTTGTGTATTTGAACACCACTTATATGACACAAAGCCTTTCTAGCTTTATTCAGCCAACTTTATACATGTTGAATTCTTTGACTCTTCTTGTTCTTTGTAGCGTTCTGCATTGTCACTGTCTTTCCATTAATAAAGCATTCTCAGCTCCATGGTAGTTTAGTCAGAGCTAAGTGAAAAACGAAACAAGTTCTCTTCTCTGGCCGTGTACTTTGTCACGTTTTCTTTTTTTCTGTCACTGTCAGATTGTGCAGTCTCAGTTCTTTGCTTGTTGTCTGATTATTCCTTTTTAATCCATTGTCTCTTTCTACATTTCTTCTTTCCCTTCAGTGGTTCAAATTTCCCACTCAGAAATTACTTTTCTGTGTTCCAAGGCAGACTATATGGTTTTGTGGAAAGCACCTGGACTTTGGAGTCAGCCCCAGGTTCATATTTGCTCTGCCACTAACTAGCTGTCAGACTTTGGGCAAGTTCCCTTACGTCTTCCAGGCTTACTACCCACGTCAGTTAAATGAGGATACATGGAGGTATGGTGTAAAAGAAGCAATAAAGCATAGGTAAAATATTTGGGATTGTTCTGGACACATAGTTACATAGTCCCCTTCACACTTTTGAGTCCTGTTGATTTTCCTTTTACAGACCATTTGATAGCTAGTATTGGGTGTTTTCTTGATAGTCTTACCTAGAGCCATTCTTTTCACATTTGCTGTCATCCACAGATGCGAATAAATTACTTTATCTTTTTATTTATTCATCCTTCCAGACATCAGTGAGGATTCTAAGTAATAGTCAGTACCCATTCTGAAAATCACATCTCACTTGATTCACTGCTGTTTCTCCTACATCTTTTAACTCTTTTTACTTGGTGGTACTTTTTATTCATTATGTTATGATGGTAAGCCCCAGTTAGAAATATAATCTAGAATAAAAATTATATGAAATTTGTACAAATGCTTTTGTAAAACCCAAAGACAGTGTATTTGCTGTATTCTCCCCTTTTAGTAGTTTTGTCCTAAGAATAAACATTTTAAAGCATGTTTTAAAATAAATAAAACAGTCTCCATACTTATTCTTCATGAGCCCATGAAACTCTAAATATTTAGATTCTTTTTATTTTAATATTTGTTCCATTATTTTACTAGGGATTCAAGTTAGACTTACCAGGCGGTAATCATCCGAAGCACACTTCTTACATTTTTGAAGATTGGTACCTCATTTGTTTTTTTTTAATCCTCTGGTACCTCCTCAGTTCTTCATGATTTTTCAAACATAATTGTAAGTCATTTTGGTAAGTTGTTTTGTTTTGTTTTTAAAGCCAGTTCCCTTAATAACAAGATGCATGTCTTTCAGACCTGCTGACTTCTATTTATTCCAAATTTCCAGATGTTGCATTGCATATCTTTTTTTAACTGTAACACAAGTCTACTTACTTACCTTTTTTTTTTTTCCTCCTCTGATTTCAAAGTATACTTCCAGTTATCAGTTACTTTGGACCTTCTCTATTAGCCACTTTTTGTTTACTTCCCACCCAGATTTTATTCTTACGTGGTTCTTTTTGTTCCTTTTATTTCATTTGTTGGCATTAATCATTTTCCTTTTTAAACTTGATTTAACCTTTTATTTTCTAGGTGGTAAGATGTGTCACATACAAATTGAGCTATTTCTAGTTCATTTGTTTCTAACACAGAACTCTGTAAAACTGCATTAGGACATTTTTATTCCTCATATGTGTTCTCTGTCAAACAGGTTTTATTCTTGTTTTCCCTCAGTTATGGTATCCTTTATGATACCTCGCCTTTTTCATATTCTGTGTTTTGTTCACTTCTTCTCGTTGCTGGTACGTGGTAGCTTTCTTTAGACTGAGGATTATTTTTCTGATTCAACATCTGTTTTTCACTACTTTTAGCGGAGACAGGTGGTTCCTCTCAATGATTTCACATTCTCAGTCAGTTCTTCCTTAGCAATAAAGGTTAGATGTGTGAAGGTTTCTTCTCTGGGTATATTTCTAAATCATAAGCTCTACTAATGATAATCTTACATCTTTGATGCATGTTGATTGCACAGCAGAATGCTGACCTAGGCAGTAATGGGGCAGTTTAACATCTTTCCAAGCACCTCGTAGTTAAAATCCTGTGCTGTCTAGCCTCTCTAAACAGAGCCATTGGTTCTCTCTAAATTCAGAAGAGCTTCATTTTCTTAGTGCATTCAGTCAGTCCCCTGGAATATGTGGATTCATTCTACCCACCACCCAGAGAATGTAGCAGTGCTGATATGCACAAGGTCAAAACCACAGAATGGCTTGCACTTGGAGTGTTTTGTTCTGTTTTTTGCAGTCCTGATGGCCTTCCAAATCAGTCTGATTCCTTTTTATTTATTTATTTTTACTCTGCTTTTAATCTCCAGGTATGTCTTCTTGGCACTTATAAGCATTTCTATCTCCTTTCTTTTTTCTTTGCTGTCTTTTCTCTGCCCGCCCCCCTGCCCCTTTTCTCCACCTTTTCTCTCATCTGTGTCTATAATTCAGGCCACATTTCTTAGTAATTCATTTCATTAACAAATGTTGGTAGGATTCAACCAGTGGTCTGAGACAGTAATGCTCTTTTGTACCTGTGTAGACACATGTCTCTATAGACCAGTACAGCAGATTTTATGCTGATAAAGAAAATTCTCTGTAATCTCAAATTTATTGAAAAGCTGAGATTGGCAAAACACTTCTGGCTTTCTAGTCTGATATTTTCCAGCAGCTTCCCCGAAGACATAGGAGCCCTGGGTGGGTTTTAGAGAGGCATTTGAGATACGTAGACTTCAGTAACTACAACTTTTCATATCTCTCGCCCTCTCAGCCATTTTAATAGTTTAACTTGAGATAAATAGGTGAAGAGATAAAAGGAGTTTCTAGCCACCTTTTCCACCTTTTTTTCCCTCTTAGAGCAGCATTGACCTTTTTCTTTGCAGCCTGGTGGTATTTATGGCAGTAACAGAGTAAAGCCATCAGCTTATGAGAGTTCATAACTAGAGCATTCACCTAACAAACACCGTTACTCCTCAGCCCCTTCCATTTGCAAACCTCCCAAAGGCCCCAGGCAGGAACACCTCCTACATCCCTCAATGCCTCATCTAGACAGCTCACATACGTAAGTAGCTAGAGTTTGAACTCTGGGCTGTGCATAACAAAGGAGGGTTTGTGAACATGTATGGGAGAACAACTCTTTGAAAATGACAAAGAGGAAAGACAGAATTTTGAGGGTGCCCATTTACTGTTTCTAGGAGCAGATTTAGATTAGTAGAGGAAGGTTACAACATCATTGTAATCTCAGTCACTGGAAGCCAGGAATATTGTTCCATCTCAGAGCAATTCCACAACATGAAAATTAGGTCTTGAAAAAGAAAAAAGACAAAAAGATCAAAAAGAAAAATAAACAAAATCCAATAATAAAAACAGATGAGAAAATGAACAGGAAAAACAAAAGAAAAAACAAAAAGCAAAAAAAGATTTTAAAAACAAAAATTGAGGGTACCAATTAGGTGTTATTCAATAGTGACCTGATCCATGTTCTTATAAATATGACCATGCATTTCTTTATTTTTTAAGGATCTATTTATTTTATTATAGAGAAAGAGAGAGCGTGAGCAAGAGTGGAGGGACAAAGAGAGAGGTAGAGAAAAATCTCAAGGAGACTCCATGTTGAGCAAGCACAAAGCCTGATACAGGGTTCGATCTCATGACCCTGAGATCCACGACCCGAGCCAAAACCAAGAGTCGGACAATTAACTGACTGTGCCCCCCAGACACCCCAGTCATGCATTTCCTAAAACTATTCTAATAGCTAATAACTGTTTCCTAAAATATTTTTTTATTAACCTTTAATACAGATTTTAGTTTATCAACATTTTTAAATAACAGTTTTTCCATTCTAAAATGCTTAATATTTATTATATCATTTAAATGAGTACTTACTTCCAACTCTCTCTTAAATAATTTCAGAGGACTTTAAGGTATTCTTAAATAGTGTGAATGATAAGGCAACTTGACCTTGGATAAGGCACTTGACTGCCAGTAGCTTTTTGATCAGAGCCATGTCATCACATGTGAAATAAAGTATTTTTAGCCAATGATAAGTAGTGTGTGAAATGAGAAAAGTCCTCAAAGCATCCAGTTAATATTTTAGCTTTAGTAAATTATTCTAAATAAGCATTCATACTTTAAAAAGTTTTTGAAAAGATTATATTACCTAAATGATTGCCTTTGTGAATCTTTAAATTTTCCCCTTGGTTCCCCTCTCATCCCACCGTGTACTGTTTAATGCATTCCCAGAGATTGGAAGGGAATTAAATTCTGCCCCCGTCCCCAAATCTTCTGCAAAGTTCAGTTCTAACCACGATTAATCTGCATGTCAGCACATACATTCATTTATTTATTTGTTCATCAAATATTAATTGATCTCCTGCTCCATGCCAAGTACTGTTCTGGGTGCTGAAGATACCACAGGAAAAGGTAAACAAGTGAAAGTCCCTGCCTTTACATGTTGCTTATATCTGCTGATTAGTAGAGGAAGGTTGCAACATCATTATAATCTCAGTCACTGGAAGCCAAGAATATTGTTCCATCTCAGAGCTATTCCACAAGATGAAAATTAGGTCTTGAAAAAGGACCTGAAAAACTAAAGTTATCTCATCATGGAGTTGCCTATCAGGAAATTTATCTTTTATAACTCCCACGTTAGCTTTGAAGATTAGTATGTGTTGGTCTTCCTTGTGTCAAAGGATGTGTATAGGTGTATATTACTAGTCTGCTTGGGGCTACCATAACCAACCATAGACTTGGTCAATTTAAATCACAGAAACTTATTTTTCACTGTTGTGGAGGCTGGGAAGTCCCAAGACCCACGTGCCAGCAAGGCAGGCTTCATTGTGAGGTCTCTACTCTTGGCCTGTAGATGACTGCCATCTTAACTCTGTGCTCACATGACCTCTTTGTACATAATTGGGCAGAGGGAGAGAGTACAAACTCTCTGAGGCCTCTTCTTTTAGGGACATTAATCTCATCAGACCAAGTCTTATCCTCATGACCTCATTTAATCCTAATCACCTCCCAAAGCCCCATGTCCAAATACCATCAAATCGGAAGTTAGGGCTGCAACATATGAATTTGGGAGAAGACACAAACATTCAGTCTGTAGCAGTGAGTATTGCTGAGATGAAAAGCTTTTCCACACATAGTCTACCAAAAGAGAAAAATAAACAGTAGTTCCTGACAATAGGAATACTTTTCTCTCATCAAAGTTACTTCTAGGAAAAAAAAAAGTTACTTCTAGGAATTTAGAAAGACAATTTGCTTGCACATTTCTTGAGTTATTGCTTACTCTGCCCATTGACAGATAGATTTGTCTTCTTCTATTAGTCACTTTACCTCTTTCAAGAATAGTGTGTTCACATGCTTCATACCACCTTTGTTACCATTATATTTTTCTGCTCACATAACCTCAAAATCACTTAAGACATTTGTTCTAGGTGACCTTTGTGATCATCATTCAGAAGGCTGCGAGCAGCATGGCCCATTTGGCTGACTCCTTGAAGTTCCCAGGGCAGTCAGGCAGTGGTCTTTGATCAAGGTCTCTCAAAGTCCAGCAGTTACAGTGTTACTTTTGGTCACAGCTTTTTTCTGTGTCACTGATGACTCTTACCTCAATTCCCAGTCCCCGCCCCTACACACGAGTTCTAAAACAACTCAGGGACTGATTTTCAATTGTGACGTAATAGATTGTTCCTTGGTTTTCTGTCTTAGGTCTCCCCTCTCCTAACTCTCCTTCCCCACTGCTGAAAAGGATATTATTATTTACTGAAATAAATACACATTTAATCTTACATGGCAGTTATTTTTAAATTTCTTCTAGATCTTTGAAAATGTCAGATGTCCTCTAAAACCAGGATTAGGAATAAATACTGGATGAGAAAGTCTTGTGGACATCGTTCTTGTTTTTCTGCTTGTTTTCCCCTCAGCCCATAGTGTTTTTCCTTCTCTTCCGTTTTCTCTTCTTCCTTTTAGTCTACTAGCTTTCATTTATTTCCCAGGGTTTCAGGCTGAGAGAGTAATTACAGAAAATGGGCTTTGGAGTTGAGGTTATCCATATTAGGAAAGATGATAATGTTGAGGAGGGACGGAATTGAGAGAAATGAAGAAGGATGGTGAAAACATTTTGTTTCTGTTTTTCCTTCTCCTTAGCGTTCCCGTCCACTCTCTGCCAGTGATGCGGAAATGAAAAACCTTGTGGGCTCAGCCCGAGAGAAGGTGCCGGGGAAGTTAGGTGGTTCTGTGCTTGGTCTGTCAATGGAGGAGGTAAAGATAACTCCATTTCAGTCCTTTGTGGGCTAACACAGGGTTCAGTGAAAATTAGTGATACCTAATGTTCATGACCAACTCATATCTTGTTTTGAAAAGAAAAAGATTCAAGATGGGAGAAATTTCTTTTCAGAAAACAGCATCTTAAATTGAATTAATTTCTCTCTTCATGCTTTCGTATTCGTTTGTCATCACTCTCTTCCTCTGCCCTATAACCACATGGATTACTGTTTTCAAAATGGGTACTTACTTCATTTTCTCTTACTCTATATAGATCAAAGTTTTGCGGAGAGTGAAGGAAGAAAATGATCGGAGAGGTGGATTTATTCGCATATTCCCCACATCAGAGACATGGGAAATATATGGGTGAGGTGACTACCCTTTTTTTTTTAAAAAATATGTGCCTCAGGTCCACAGAATTGGGTTAATCATGACATAGTATTGTCATTGCTTTCCATGCTTGTCTGTCTTATTTTGTGTATTTAGAGTGGCGTGAATATTATGCAACCCAAGAGCAAAAAACAGTAATTTAATCTACCTGTGCATTATTCCTCCCTTTAAAAAAAAATCCCCCACCTCCTCCTTAATAGCCTGCTAACCCAGAATTAGACATTTAAAAAATTTTGTGGTCATCATTACCTTGATTTGAAAATAAATTGTTTGGTCATCTACATGGTGCCTCAACAATATATTGTTTATATTTATTCATCATTGAGATCTAGTTTATGTGCAATAAATGCATCCATTTTAAATGTGGAGTTTGGTGATGAGTTTTGACAATATAAGCACCAATTTAACTACCACCGTCATTACAATCAAAATAAAGACTATTTCTGTCACCTTCAGAAGTCCCCTTCTGCCCCTTTGCAGTCAATTACCCTCATTACCCTGAGCCTCATACACCTGCTGATCTGCTTTATGTCTTTATAGTTTATCTAGAATCTTGTATAAATAGAATCATCCAATGTATACTTTGGTGTTTGGATTCTCTTTGGCATAATGTTTTTGAAATTTATCTATGTTGTGCGAAGCATTAGTTCATTATTATTATTGCATACCAATTCATATGAATGAATATGCGTTCATATGAATATATTCGTTCATATGAATATGGATTCATATATCACAATTTGTTTATCCATTCAACTGTTGTGGAACATTTGGGTTGTGTCCGGTTTGAGACTGTTAAGTACCTAGGAGTAGAATAGGAGGATCATCTGATGTGGGGGAAGTATAGTACCATTTTACATTTTACCAAGAGCGTATGAGAGTTCTAGTTGCTCCTCATCTTTGTTAACACTTGGTATTGTCAGGTTTTTTAATTTTAGGTATTCCAGTGGGTGTGAGTATATCTCTGTAGTTTTAATTTGCTTTTCTCTAATGGATAATGATATTACGCATTCATGTGCTATTGGCTATTTGTGTATCTTCTTTTTTTTTATTTTAAATTTAGGATTTTTATTTTTTTTGTTATTGTGTTGTAAAGGACTCTTGATACAAGGTTTTTCTCAGATATTTATATTGTGAATATTTTCTCCAAGTCTGTGGCTAGCTTTTTCATTTCTTTTTAAGATTTTATTTATTTGAGAGAGAGAAAAGAATGAGCACATGAACTCACAAGTGGGGGGAGGGGCAGAAGAGGAAAGAGGCTGGGGAGGAGACTCCCCTGTGAATGCAGAGCCTTACTCACAACAGAGCTTGATCCCAGGACCCCAAGACCATGACCTGAAGTTGGATGCTTAATGGACTGAGCCACCCAGGCACCCCAGGTTTTTTCATTTCTATAACAGTGACTTTTAAAGAAGTTTTAAATTTCAACAAAGTCCAAAAAGATTTATGCATTTTGTGTTTCCATCTAAGAAATTTTTGCCAATCCCAACGTCATAAAGTTTTTTCTTTTCTTCTAAAAGTTTTACAACTTTAGCTTTTATGTTTAAGTCTGAGATAGTATTGATTTAATTTTTGTGTATGGTGTGAGGTAGGGTTGAGGTTCATTTCTTTTCATATGATGTACATTTATTTTGCACCATTTGTTGAAATTACCCTATTGGATTATCTTTGTTGAAAATTAGTTCAAATGTATGTGTGAGTCTATCTTTGGGCTTTATTTAGTTTCACTGATAAATCTGTCTCGATTACTGTAGCTTTTTTTTTTAAAAATTAATTTATTTATGATAGTCACAGAGAGAGAGAGAGGCAGAGACACAGGCAGAGGGAGAAGCAGGCTCCATGCACCGGGAACCCGATGTGGGATTTGATCCCGGGTCCCCAGGATCGCGCCCTGGGCCAAAGGCAGGCGCCAAACCGCTGCGCCACCCAGGGATCCCCGATTACTGTAGCTTTATACTAAGTCTTAAAATTAGGTAATATGAGTCTTCCAACTTTTTTTCTTTAAGTATTTTAGCTATTTGGTGTCCTTTGTATTTCCCAAGACATTTTAGAATTTCCTCATCAATTTACACAGAAGTCTGCTGGCGTTTGATTGGGATTGCATTGAATATATAGATTAATTTTGGGACAGTGGACATTTTAACAGTATTGAATTTTCCAATCCATGAACATGATCTCTCTCTCCATTTATTTAAGTTGCCTTTTTAAAATGACTTTTTATGTATTTTAATTCCAGTTAGTTAACATACAGTGTTATATTGGTTTCAGGTGTATAATACGGCGATTCAACAGTTCCATACACCACCCAGTGTTCATTACGACAAGTGCACTTATTTACGTCTTCTTTAATTTTTCTTAGCAACGTTTTATAATTTTAACTGTAAAGGTCTTGAACGTTTTCTTTTTTTTTTATTCATCACTTAGTATTTCATGCTTTTGAATGGTATTATAAATGTTATTTTTTAAACAGCTTGTTATAAACTTTATATATTTAAAGTGTATAATTTGGTAAGTTTTAACATAGGTATATATGTCTGTGAAACTACCACACAGTCAACATAATGAACAGATCCATAATCTCCAAAAGTTTTCTTGTGCCTCTTTGTAATTCCTCTCTCCTGCACCTCCCAACCCTTCCCTTCCTGTCCCTGTCCCCAGACAGCTATGATCTGCTTTCTGTTACAAAGTTTAATCTGAATTTCATAGCATTGCATATAATAAAATTCAACAGGTTCTCTTATTTGTTGGGTCTTTTTTTACTTGGCAAAATTGTTTTTGGATTTTAGATACATACTGTATCATGTATCAGTGGTTTAATTCCTTTTTATTGTTGAATGATATTCTATTACAGGCATATGTCAGAATTTGCTTATTCATCTGTTGATGGACATTTTGGTAATTTATAGTTTTTGGTTATTATAAATAAAGCTTCTTTGAACATTTATATACAAAGTTTCGTATGGACATGCGCTTTCATTTCTCTTGGGTAAATACCTGCTTGTAGAATGACTGGATCATATTGTTGTATATGTTTAACTTTTTAAGAAATTGCCACACAGTTTTCTAGAGTGGTTGTACCATTTTACATTCCTATAATAAGTGTGTGAATGTTCTAATTCTTCCACATCCTCACCAACAATTGACCCCTTAGGGGGTCTGTAGTGAAATTACATACAGTTTAATTTACATTTCCCTAATGACTATGTTGAGCATCTTTTCATGTGCTTATTTGCTGTTTGTGTGTCTTTGATGATCAAATATTTTGCCCATTTTTAAATGAGGTTATTTGTGTCTTGTAATTAAGTTGTGAGAGTTCTTTGTATATTTTGGATATTCCTTTTTTCCTAGCACTTGAAAAATGTTCTTCCATTATCTTTTGGCTTGCATTTTTCTGACAAGAAGCATACGATAATTCTTATTTTTATTTTTCTGTGCATAATAAGTCTTTTCTTCCTTAGCTTGCTTTTAAGATTTCTTTATGACTCATTTTCAACAGTTTATGATATATGTACCTTGGTGTCATTTTCTTCTTGAATGCTGGACATTATAAATATGTTATTGAGTGGGTTCTATTGTCTTTAAATGCTTTTGAAGGTTTTTTTGATCTGACGGTTACTTGTAGATCAGGCTAAGCTTTTTCAGGCTCATTCAAAATTTTTTTTAAAAATTCAGTGTAATTAACATCAGTTTTATTAGTTTCAGGTGTACAATGTAGTGATTCAACAATTCTGTACATCACTCAGTTCATTTAAAGACATTTATGGTTTGTCTAGGGTAGCTTTGTGTTTAGATCTAGATAAGTTTTACTATGAAAGACTATTTGGAGATATCTGTTAAATGAGCTCCATATTCAATGAGATTTCTCCATTCTGGCTGGTGGGAATCAATCAATTTATAGCTCTTGATGAATTCTGGAAAGTATTCAGCTTACACTTTCTCTTTAACATTCTTTACCTTATCATTTGCTCTTTGCCCAGCCTTGTGGACATTTACCCTATGCCTGAGCAGGTTTGTATTTATCCAAAGACTCCGAGTCCCTTGTGATGCCTTTTCTCTGATTACAGTAAGGTTGAGAATTTTTGTACTTATTTATAGGTAACACATCTCTCTTCCTCTGATGATTGGCTTTTGACCTAGTTGGCATATTAGTGGTTCTAAGTATAGAGCTAGAACGTAAAGGAATAAAAGAAAATACCCATTTTATGTTTGTTTGGTTTTGTTTTGAAAATCATGCTGTTCATAGAGAAATCTTCCTTTCATCTTACAGAATATTCTATCAATGTAGATAGACCTAGGAACAAAGACCTAGGAACACAACAAAAAGATATTGCGTGGATTTTCTTTTGATATGTTTTTGGGGAATTTAAATATTTACAGTCGCTAGAAAACATATCTTTTAATTAATGAGAATAGAAACCTCTACTCTTGTGTATTTCAAGAGGCAGTACCTTAATTTAAGTTCCTTTTCTAAGGAACTGTTTACAGGTAATATTGGAGTCTCTTACCAAGTCCAGTAATGGTTGGTTTGGTTTTACTGGTTTGGTTCTGAACCAATGGAGAAATGAGAAAAAGACTAAGAGAAATTGAGACCAAAATATCTCCTTTACTGATAAAGTCTAGGTTGGGACACTTGATTATATCTGTCTACAAGCAAACACACTCACTTTTGGTTGAACTTCTGATATGGGCAGATTTACATGCTCATTTGGAGGCAAGGTTAGACTGAGCTGTGTGGAAAGAGCACCTGACCCTCTAGGACCAGCAGAGGAGTTATACCTCCTAAGGGGAGATTTTCTCCCAAGAGAAAAAAGGAAGCTGCTCGTTGATGCGTTTCTGTTTATTCTTCCTAAATTACATAATGTGGTAAGTCACTCCATTTCTCCTGGTGTCTCTGAGAAAAGAGGCAGAGCAAGACCAAGAATATTAAACTAATTGACCTGCCTTCATAGAGAGTAGGGAAGATGTATTTATCTACTAACAAATATGCCTTTTTACTGCAATATACTTATTATCAGCTAATGTCTAACACTATGCTTTGGAATATAAAACCAATATTAGATGGGATCCCTGCCCTTTGAGAGTTAATAGTGGGATTATGGAGAAATTATTTATACATATAATAAAAATATCTCATTTGTATGGCTCTTCGTAATTATAATGTACTTCATGCACATTATTCTTTTTTTTTTATAAATTAATTTTTATTGGTGTTCAATTTACCAACATACAGAATAACACCCAGTGCTCATCCCGTCAAGTGTCCCCCTCCGTGCCCGTCACCCATTCACCCCCACCCCCCGCCCTCCTCCCCTTCCACCACCCCTAGTTCATTTCCCAGAGTTAGAAGTCTTTATGTTCTGTGTCCCTTTCTGATATCTCCCACACATTTCTTCTCCCTTCCCTTATATTCCCCTTCACTATTATTCATATTCCCCAAATGAGTGAGAACATACACTGTTTGTCCTTCTCCGATTGACTTACTTCACTCAGCATAATACCCTCCAGTTCCATCCACGTTGAAGCAAATGGTGGGTATTTGTCATTTCTAATGGCTGAGTAATATTCCATTGTATACATAAACCACATCTTCTTTATCCATTCATCTTTCGATGGGCACCGAGGCTCCTTCCACAGTTTGGCTATCGTGGACATGGCTGCTAGAAACATCGGGGTGCAGGTGCCCCGGCGTTTCATTGCATCTGAATCTTCGGGGTAAATCCCTAACAGTGCAATTGCTGGGTCGTAGGGCAGGTCTATTTTTAATTCTTTGAGGAACCTCCACACAGTTTTCCAGAGTGGCTGCACCAGTTCACATTCCCACCAACAGTGTAAGAGGGTTCCCTTTTCTCCACATCCTCTCCAACATTTGTTGTTTCCTGCCTTGTTAATTTTCCCCATTCTCACTGGTGTGAGGTGGTATCTCATTGTGGTTTTGATTTGTATTTCCCTGATGGCAAGTGATGCAGAGCATTTTCTCATGCATGCACATTATTCTTATTCCCATTTTAATGATATGGAAAGTACTGGCTCAGTAAGGTAATATGACTTGTCCATGACCACACAGGGGGAATTGACTCAGGTATTTTGACTCTGGATCGGACTTTTTTCCTCCTGTATCATGATGCTTTCCAAGAAGGAAAGATTTCCTCTATAAGAGTGTATGACAGGTCCCTCCTCAGGCATTAGTAAAGGCTAATGTAGTTCAGATAAGAGTGCTTCTCTAGTCTTGGAGTCATCAGATCAGGTAATGCTTTATACAGCACAGTGGACTTGAGCTGCTTCTTGAAATGTAGATCATGGCTAAGTGGAGAGGGTATGAGGAGGTATCCAGACCAAGGCAAAAGGATCAGTGGGAAGTGTGGTGTCGGGTGATTTTTCAGGAGGCTTGTCTGGCTTAAGGCGGGATCACTGTTGAGGAACTGTCAGGAGAAAGTGTAAAAGAATTGGTGGTATAGCTTATTCAACTTTTGAAGGCTTGGAAGAGAAAGAGTATGCCTCCTATGTAAGCATCAAGGAGCTCTTGAGAAAAAGCATGATTGAAAACATCTTCTGTCTACTTTTTCATGCCTTTTATGCATCTCCCCATTCCCAGCTTCATTTGATCTCTTAGTTATATATGATTTTTGATGGTGCCTTTGTTTTTACCTTCCAGTTTTATTTTCTGAATTTAGTGTGTCACTTTTCATTAATCTAATAAATCCCGCCATTTCTTTCTTTTTGCATTCTAAATTAGCTCCTCCATTTATTGTTTTCATTTTATTTTGTCTCTGGTATTTTGTCTCTGGTATTTTATAATTTTAATTTAAGCAACTTTATCTTCCTTTGCCACTGTAGAGAGCCATACATTTCTTTAGAAACCGTATTTAAGTAACTGTCACTTCAGTGCTTGATCATGGCTTTATTTCCATGTATTCTCCTTCCAGCCAAATGTAAGAAATAGCCAGTTTCATTCTTTGTCTTTCAGGTCCTACCTCGAACACAAGACCTCCATGAACTATATGCTGGCAACACGTCTCTTCCAGGACAGGTGGGGATTTGCCAATCTTAAAAATTTGCTAATCTTGTAAGATCACTAGATTATGTGATAAGGAGAAAGTACATACAAAAGAAAGAGGCTTTATTAAAAAACAAATATCTTTCATGAAATCTCTGATAGAAAGGGCCTTGCAGAAAACACAATATAATACCTCATTGTTCCTGAATTCATTAATTCCCAGCACTTAGTAGTGTTTTCAGAGGCCACAAATTAAACCATAAAGATTTTTTTTTTTTGCTGCTACTCACATTTTATTTTTTCTATTTTTTAAAAAGATTTTTATTTATTTATTCATGAGAGACAGAGAGAGAGGCAGAGACATAGGCAGAGGGAGAAGCAGGCTCCATGCAGGGAGCCCAATGTGGGACTCGATCCCAGGACTCCAGGATCATGCCCTGATCCAAAGGCAGATGCTCAACCACTGAGCCACCCAGGTGTCCCAAACCATAAAGATCTTCAAACAATCTTAACAGATGCCCTAAACTTTATCCTTCAAGTAAAGGAAGACCTGTACTTGGTGCCTTTTTACATTAGACACAGTTTTAACAGACACAATCATCTGTTTTTCTAGGCTAGAAGAAATTAGAATGATCAGATTAGGAAATGTAGAACAGGGCGATAATTCACAAAATAAATACATTAGGAATTGTAAAAAATGAAACTATTGAGATTTCAGTGCAAGGGAAGATAGGGTGAAGTGATGGAAAGTGGACATTGGAATTCAGTTAGCACAGCAATCAGGCACTACTTAGTCCCACATAGTTTTGTTGCCCCTAAGCTGTAATTGTCTTGACCTATAGTTTAGTAATCACTATCAAAATGAGGAACCTTAGTTATTTAGGGAAATTTATATTATTTTCAGGGTATATGTGCTTTTTTTGTAGAATGCTTAAAATAGATACTCAGATTTTAGCCATTTCTTACAATTTCATGACCTATTATCAGGAAAGATAGGGGATTTGCCATTTCCCCCTTACATTTGTAGTTATTACCACTGGTGAAGTAATTAATTACACTGCATAGCTTCTAGTGAAAGAGACCTTCAGATTGACTTAGAAGACATAGAAGCTCAGTTCTCTCTATATAACCTGTTTTTTTCTCTCCTCCCTTACCAGCCTTTTACAGGCCTCCTTTATCTTTAGAGTTCAGGTATTTTACCAAGATCTGTTCTAGTGGGTTACTTTTCATTCTTTTGGTTTTGCAGTGGGTGAGTCGTTTCAGTCTGAAGATTTAAGTCTTCCATCTGTGGGAAATATTCCCCTTATCCTCTCCTTTTGGAACTTCTGTTAGATGAATTTTGGATCTTTTGCTATATGGTCCATGTTGTTTGTTTTTTACTTTTTTTTTTTTTTTATCTCACTGTTTCTTAGCTTTAAATTCTAGGATGTTTGAACTTTTTCTTCTAAAATTTTAAATTGATCTGCAGCCCTCTCTATTGTGTTATTCTGTACCAGCATAGGAGAGGGTTGTTCAGTTTACCTTTTTAACTTTGTTAAGTATGTTTTTAATATCCAAGAACTATTTTTTTTATTTTTTATTTTTATTTATGATAGTCACACACAGAGAGAGAGAGAGAGAGGCAGAGACATAGGCAGAGGGAGAAGCAGGCTCCATGCACCGGGAGCCCGATGTGGGACTCGATCCTGGGTCTCCAGGATCGCGCCCTGGGCCAAAGGCAGGCGCCAAACCGCTGCGCCACCCAGGGATCCCCCAAGAACTATTTTTGATTTCTGACAGGGATTAGACTTTATGGCTATAATATTAAAATGGTTTCAGTACTATTTCCCATGTGGCAGGCAGGTTCCCCCACAGCACCACGTAATTGCCCCATTTGCACCTGAGAATTCAGCTCAGTTCTGACACTATCTGTCCAGAGATTAGCATCTGATTCCATACTTTAATGGTTCCGTCCTACAGGACTGTCATTCCCCACTTTCTCTGCCTTTACCTGACTTTGGATACCAGTTACAAGGCCACATTGTCACTTGTGCTTCTGACTGACCAGCTACAGATTGGGGTTTTGAACAACCTGCTCCTTGGGCTTTAATTCAGACACCAGTTGCAAGTCCAGGTGGTTACCTGTACTTCTGACTGTCTGGCTGTAAATCAGAGGTTCCTACAACTCTCTCCTTCCTTCCTTCCATTTGATTAATTTGCTAGAGTGGCTCACAAAACTCCCAAGAAACGTTTCACTTTCTAGATCACTGGTTTATTATAAAAGGATATAATTCAGGAATACTGAGTTGGAAGAGACATGTAGGGCAAGGTATGGGGAGAGGGTGCAGAGCTTCCATGCCCATTCCGGCATGCCAGTCTCTCCCAGATTTCCACATGTTCACCAGCCTGGAAGCTCTCCTTTTGCGTTTTTATGGAGGCATCATTACATAGGCACCATTGGTTAAATCATTGGCCATTGGTGATTGAACTCCCATCTCCAGGCCCACTCCATTTCCTAGAGGTCAGCGGGGTGTGTGTGGGGGGAGGAATTGAAAGGTCCAACCCTCTGATCACATGGTCAGTTCCTCTGGTCATCAGTCTGCATCCTGACAGTGATCCAGGGCATTCCCAAAGCTACTGCATTGTCATAACCAAAGACACATTCACCGTGCTCATCACTTAGGAAGTTCCAGAGGTTTTAGGTCCTCTATGTGAGAGGTGGGGGCTGAAGACCAAATACGTATTTCTTTAAATTCCTTTTTATTCCCCGCAAGATATATTTATTTGTTTTAGAGAGTGTGCATGGGTGGGGAGGGGAAGGTGGGAGGGAGAGAGAGAATTTCAAGCAGACTCCTTGTGGAACCCAGAGCCCTACTCCGGACTCTGTCTCATGTGAGATCATGACCTGAGCCAAAATCAAGAGTCAGATGCTCAACTGACTCAGCCACCCAGGTGCCCCCCAAATATATATTTCTTGCTATAAATCACAGTATCGTAAATGTTTTTTCACATCTCTTTGACTCTTTTAGTTTGTTGAAAGTTCCTTTCTGTTTCTTGCATTATATTTAATTCTTCTAGACTAGTTCTATTCATTTCATTCTTGCTGGTTTATATTACTATGTTTCCTCATATATTTGGTGATCTTTGATTGTCATTTTTATAAGTAATGGACCATTTGCTGAGGATAGATAATTTGCATGATTTTTCTCACAGGCTGTGACAATCTGGACTGACATGGACTTATGTTTGAGGCTCAATCTTTCAGTCCTTGGGCTTCCCCTGAGGGAGAAGGAAGTGGAACAGGCAATTTGGGAACTATCACCAAAATTAGGAAACATTCTCTTAGGGCGAGTGTAACAATAAAGAGATTTGAGATGTAGTAATATGTGTTTCTTTATTAACAATTCAATAAACAAGACCATCAGCAGGTCTAATAATCATGAAAGCATGATACATGTTGCCAAGATTTGGAGATAACCTGTAACATCTCTAAAGTAATATGAAAAAAAGGTATTATTATTTTTTGGTAATAAGATCATATGAACACTGCTGCAGAGAATTTCCTACATGTATATGAAGGAAATGCTAAATTTCATTTGGAAGATTAATTTTTTTTCCATCCACATTGGTATACTCCCTGAATTCTTTCTTCAGGCCCCAGGAACAACTGATTATAAAGCGTTCTAAAAACATGAATTTCCATGTTTAATAAAGAAAGACCCTTATGATTTACTCTTGTTTACCTTTTTAGCCTAATCTCTACTTTTCCACATCAACCCATGGCCAATATCTCTGTGTCAGCTTGCTCTTTCATGCCTCCTCCTTCTTGCATACTTGCCATCCCAAGGAATAGCCTTCAGTCCATCCCTAAATTCTACTGGCTCTGTCCTTCATCCTCTTACCCAGCCCTTCTGATCCCTTAGACTGATTCAGATTCCTGCATTGTATTCTAATTGCTTATTTACGTACAAGCCTGTCTACTATACAAGTTGGCTTTTGAGAGTAGTATTTTGTTATGTTCATCCTTGTCTTTGTCAGTATCTAGAATGTACCAGATGGTAGGCATACACACACACAAACATGCACTGAAAAAATGAAATTGTATTTGTTGCAAGCCCTAACATCTTCTATTAAGTTTGTTCTCTTCAATTTGTATTGTTTTTCCTCTAAAAAATCCTGTTGTATTATTGCCAGAATTAGTTAAACTAATTTCCTGATTTTTTTTTTTTTGAGGTTAATTTTTTCTGCCTTTCTTGCCCTCTCCCACTCATCCCCCAACCTGCCACCCTGCCTGGCAAATAGTATCTTACCTACTATCTTACAGTATGATGGTAATTTTAACCCTGGCTACGTATTAGTAACACTTGGAGATTTTATAAACCCTTTTTATGCCCTGGCCCTATCCCCAGGCTGAAGCATATTGGTACTTCTTAAAAACTGCCTGTGATTGTAACGTGAAACCATGATTGCATATTACTGGAACAAACTATTATCTGATGCAAAAGGTAAAAATCATCTTGAGACTTTCTGATGGTAAGGTGACAATATTAGGACATTGGCATGAGTAGAAGACACGGGAAAGACAAAGCATTTTGTTGAAGACCTACTCTTTGCTTGATTTTCTGTAAATAGAAAATCTTGATATTGATGGCATCTATCTCTTTTTATAACATTTTTGAAATTTTTAAATGGCAAATTTTAAATGATAAAGTTTTAAAATGGAGAACAGATTAAAGGGATCCAGGGGTTAGGTGAGAGGTGTGTGGTTATAAAAGAATGACACAAAGGATCCTTATGGTCGTGGAATTATTCAGTATCTTGTCTGTGTTGATATATACTTGAATCCACACAATAATAAAAGTGTACTAAGCTAAATATACACATTCACAAATGAATACAAGTAAAACTGAGGAAATGAAATAAAGAGTGTGTGTGTTAAATGAAAGGAAATTGAATGAGGAAAAAAATTCAAAAGAAAAACAAAAGCTAATTTAAACATAAATGGCATTCACTTCCTGTGGTGAGAGCCCAACTCTACTCTAGTTCAGACACTATGGAGAACATCTCTTTTTTTTTTTTTAACTGAAAAATCTATTTCTCCTGAGCATCCTTTTTGAACCCCATGAGAACTGAGATTGATTTCCTTTAGTGAAAGTATAAAGAAGAGCACTGGAGTCTGAGACCTAGCCCCGGGGTTCACATTTGAGCTCACTGAGCTCCTGGCTTGGGCATGTCACAAAATGATCTTATCCTATTCGTTTTTGTTTTTCGTTTTTGTTTTTTTTTTTTTAATAAATGGGCCTAATCATAACCTCCTTCGCATAGGGGTTGTAAAGAATAAGTATGATTTGATTTGTGACTAATAGACAATGCAAGTAGTTTTTATGCTTCTTTTCTGGAATTCATCTGTCGTTTCTCCTTTGTTTTTTTATTGCTCTTCCCACATGCTTTGGGGATTCTGTTCTTTTCTCAGTACATCTCTCTGATTCTTCCCAAAGCTGCCTTCCCTGGCATAGTTCCATGTTATCAGGAGTGTGTGTGTGCACGTATGAACTCAGGAGAGAATATCTGAGCAGTCCTCTAACCCAGTTGTCCTTTCTACTTCTGTAGGGGAAACCCAAGAAGAAGCTTATTGACAGGAAGAACACGGTAACTGATTTTTACAAGTTGAGAAATTCTTTCCATGTGCACAGTGTGTGACCATGCAGAAGCTAAGCATGATATTTTGTGTAACCATTTTTTGGTTTGGCTCAGCTTGAATAGTAACATAAAAGTTTCTATTGAAACACTATTCCAGGGCAACTTTTTACAAACTAAAATTGGGATTTACTTTTTTATAACTATAGGTATATCATTTGAACTGATACTAATAGTGTTCTTATTTGGCTATGTAAGAGACACTAGAGTATAAATGAGATTTTAAAACTACTGTCATGTTAGAGTCAAATGAGTACAGATGAGATTTTAAAAGTTCTGTCATGTTAAAGTCAAATGACTGGTTATGGTTGGCCTTGATATCCCTGGGGCATTTAACTCTGTGCCTTACGGGACTGAGCAGAACTGCTTCCAGTTTGTCACAGAACTGAAAGTATGCAGAACACCTGTCACTCTTCATTCTGGTGGAGAGAAAGATCTTAGAGGAAGGGCTGGGGTGACCTTGCTCAATTGAAGACTACAAAAATTCTTAAACCACCCCTGGTTTGAAACCTTAAATATATCCCCCTTTATCCTGTGCCTCTTTAGAAAACAAAATGGCAACAGTAAGAAAGAGACATCCTATATCAGGCTTTTAGTTTTACATTTAAGGATTAACAAAGATAAACCTAGTTTCTGATCAAAACCCCTTGAAGCATAAATCTAATTTTTCTTTAAAGAAAGAAAACGTGATTGCCATTTAATTAAGGGAAAACTGGGGGAAGTCCAGTTTGTAACTTGCTTCCAAATGAAAGTCACAGTTATTTATAAGTTTCCTCCAGTTTTTAGTCAAAGAATATGCTTCCTAGAGTATATCACTATTAACTTGACAATTAGAAAAAAAAATGAAACAAAAGAAAAAAATCTTAAATGATAAGAATATTTAAATGTCAGTGGGTTCTGGCCTTCATTTTTGGCACTCATTTTATATAACCATCAAGAATTTTTTGGTGGCATAAAGGTATAAGCAAATGAAAGTTAGCATATGGCAGACCATGCGCTATTGGCATGAAATACATCCTAATATACTGAAAAAGATTACAATCATAAACAGTATGGTCTTTGACCACAGTAGAATTAGAAAGCAGTTATAGAAAATCTCCCAGTATTTGGAAATTCATACATTTCAAAGTTATCCATGGATCAAGGAAGGAATCATGAGGGAAATTGGAAAGTATTTTAAGTGAATAATAATAAAAGTGTAACATTAAAATGTGTGGGATGCAGCTAAAGGAGTGTTTGGGGAGAAATTTATAGCTTTTGAAATGCTTATGTTAGAAAACAAGACTAAATCACTGATCTAATGTTCCATTTTATGAAACTAGATAAAGAAGAGTAACCCAATATAAATAGAAGAAAGGAAATAGTAAAGGGGAGGAATCAATTAAATAAAAGACAAACAATAAAGAAAGCCAATAAAATCTAAAATTGTCCCCTGATAAGATAGCAGAATTGATAAACTCTTACATAGACTGAACTAGTAAAAAAACAGAACACTAGTGACCAATATCAGATAGGAAAGAGGGAAATAATTTATAGATCCTACAGACATAAAAAGGACGTTCAAGGAATATATTTTTTTAAAGAGATTTTATTTATTTATTCATGAGAGACACACACAGAGAGAGGCAGAGACACAGGCAGAGGGAGAAGCAGGCTCCATCCATGCAGGGGGCCCAACGTGGAACTCGATCCTGGATCTCTAGGATCAGGCCCTGGGCTGAAGGTGGCACTAGACCACTGAGCCACCCGGGCTGCCCGGAATATTATGAACAACCTTATCCCAGTACTTTGACAACCCAGATGAAATGTCTGAGTTCCTTGGGAGGGAACGCTTAGCAAAACTGACACAAACTGAAATGAAAATTGTGAATAACCCTATATCCAGAATATTGGATTTGTAATCAACGTTTCCACAAAGAAAATCCCAGGCCTAGTAGTTTCCCTGGTGAGTGCTTTTCAAGCTTCTGAGGAAGAGTAGCACTAATCTTACATGAACTCTTTCAAAAATGTAGGAAGGGACACTTACCCATTCATTTTATGATGTCAGCATTGACTATGACATCCAAACCTGACAAAGACATTTTAAAAAAAGAAGAAAATTATTATCTTCATGAACACAGACAATTTCTTCAAAGAACATTAGCACATTAATCCACCAGTGTAAAGAAAAAGGGAAATAAATATATATGACTAAGGGAGGTTTTTCTTAGTAGTACAAAGTTGGTTTAGCATTTGAAAATTAGTCAATATAATTAACCATATATAAAGGAGAAAACCAGATGATCATTTCATTATATGCAAAAAAAAAGAGCATCTGATGAAAATCAACACATTTATGAGAAAAAGTTAGCAAATCAGGAACAGAAGGGAATTTCTTCATCTGTAAAGGACTTCTATGAAAAATCTGTTGCTAATATCCTACTTAATGGCAAAAATAATCCTATTATTAGTAATATGGCAAGATGTCCACTTTTGCCATTTGCATTCACTTTAGAGATCTTCTCAAGCGATACAGTAAAGCAAGGGGTGAGAGGAGGGGAGAAAAGGCATATAGATTGGAAAGGAAGAAAACAAATGTCTTTAGTCTTAGATGACATGATCTGGTTAATAGGAAATCCTAAATCCTCTACAGAATAGTTACAAGAACATATAAGTGCATTTAGCAAGGATACAAGGTCAATAGACTAAAATCTATGGTATTTTAATATACTAGCAGTAAATAATTTAAAAATGAAATTTAAAATTTTATTTATGGTAGCATTTAAAAATATGAAATTCTCAGGGACAAATAAATACTACAAACTATGTTCATTACCTAAACAGTAAAAGCTTACTAATAATTAATATTACTGAAAGAAATGAAAGAAGCCCCAAGTAAGTGGGGAGATATGTGCATTGATTAGAAAATTTAATATTGCAAAAAACTGTCCATTCACCCCAAGTTGATCTAAAGAGATCTGGTGCAATCCCAGTCATTATTCTAGTAGATTTGTTGGTAGAAATTGACTGTATTTTTTTCACCACCAGCAGAAACTGATGTAAAAAAGTTTTTTTTAACGTGGAAATACAAAGGACTTAGAATATCTAAAGTAATCTTGAAAAAGACAGGGTACCTGACTTAAAGAAATACTTTAATACTATAATAAGCAAAACTGTGGCAGGTTGGTCAGTGGAATAGAATAGAGGCCAGAAATATGTCTGTATTTATATGGTCATTTGACTTTAATCAAAGAGCCCAAAGTCCATTGGGGAAAGGAAACTTTTTTTTTTGGGGGGGGGACGATTATACTTAAGCTATTGCAAATGTTTATTCTTTTTGATTTTTTGTTTTTGTTTTTAGAGGGAGCAGGGGTAGGGGAGGGGTGAAGGAGGGGCAGAGGGAGAGAGAGAATATTAAGCAGGCTCCAAGCCCAGCATGGAGCCCAACACTGAGCTGAATCTCATGACCCTGAGATCATGACCTGAGCTGAAATCAAGAGTCAGAGGCTCAATCAGTTGAGCCATCAAGGCGCCCTGAAAGGAAACTCTTTTTAACAAATAGGGCTGGAACTGAATATTGTGCTTTTAAAAATGAACCTCAATCTCTATCTCTCAGAAAAATTAGAGATGATTCATAGTCATAAACATAAAAGCTTAAAAGCTATTATTATAAAACTTCTTGAGGAAAATCTAGGAAAATATCTCTGTGACTTTAGGCTTGACAAAAGTTTTTAGACATGACACAGAAAGCAATACCCAAAAAGGAAAAAGTGATAAGCTAGATTTCCTCAAAATTAAAAACTTTTGCCTATCATCACATACTGTTAGGAAAGGGACTAAGCAAACCATGGACTAAGTCAAGATACTCATCAAAGGACTGGTATCTAGGAAATATAATGAACTCCTACAACTGAATAATTAGAAGACAATTGATCAACCCTTTTACAAATAGGTGAAATATTTGAACAGATACTACCAAGAGATGGTGTGTGAGTAGCCAATATACTGGTGAAAATGTACTTAACAACACTAGTTATCAGAGAATTGCAAATTAAAATCATGAAATACCCACTCTAAATAAGCATCCAGCAGAATAGCTAAAATTATATCATTGTGCTGTACTCTTTAAATACCGTATCATTTTATTTGTAAGTTACAGCTCAGTAAAGCTGGGGAAAAAAACAGAAATGACCAATAGCATCAGATGGTGAGGGTATGGAGCTAATGGAACTCTGATAAGTTGTCATTGGCAACATAAACTTGTACAAGTACTTTAGAAGGAGTGTGCCAGTTTGTTAGCCTCGAAAGCTCCATGCTGATTGATATCTTTACCCAGAAGGAATGAAAAACATAACCACAAAACGACTTGTACAAAAATATTCAAAGCAGCCTTAATCATAATATTCCAAAACCGGAAACAACCTGGGGGGGGGCGGTCCAAAAACCGGAAAGTAGGTGAACTGTGGATTATTCACAGAGTGGGCTAATCAGCAATAAAAAGGCATACATATGGGTACATACAACATGGATGAATCTCAAAAACATGCAGAATGAAAGGAGACTTAGAACAGTTCATGCTGTATAATTCCATTTTTATGAAGTTCTAGAACAGACTAATACGTGATGAAAAAATTAAGACAGTAGTCCTCTTTAGGAATGTGAAGGAGGAATTGACTGGGAAGGGGCATAAGAACTTTCTAAGGAGGTAGTAACTTTAGAGTTCAGGTTATATAGTTCTAGGTGTTTGTCAAAACTCATCAATGGGGGCAGCCCGGGTGGCTCAGCGGTTTAGCGCTGCCTTCAGTCCAGGGCCTGATCCTGAAGACCCGGAATCGAGTCCCACGTCAGGCTCCCTGCATGGAGCTGGTTTCTCCCTCTGCCTGTGTCTCTGCGCCTCTCTCTCTCTCTCATAAATAAAATCTTTAAAACAAAACCTCATCAATGGGCACTTAATATTTGCTATTACTGTATGTAGTGTTTAGCTCACCAAAAACCAAACCAAACCAAACAAAAACAAAAAACCCAAATGCCAAAAGCCCTATAAAACAAATACTCAATTCTAGTGATTCAACAATATGCATGTTAAAGCATTTAGGGACAAAGTGTACTGACATCAGGTGTAACTTTGAAATGCTTTAAAAATTAGATGGATTTATGGATGCATAGAGGAAGGAATGGGTGGATATATGTGCTGAAAAAATATAGCAATATATTCATTGTAGAAACTAGGCTATGGGTACACGGATGTCTGCTATACAATTTTGAGAACTTTTCTGTTTGTCTAAATATTTTGATAATAAAATGAGGTAGATATCACTAAAAGGTATTGCAACTTATAGGGAATTTTATTCAAAAATATTTATGGTTTGTCAGCTGTGTGGTGGGCAGTCTCATGAGCATCTCTCTGATCCAGTGATCGACAAGACAAGCATGGTCCTTAACTTCATAGAACCATAATTCTGTTTATCAGATTCATACTTTCTCCATCATTCCCTACCTCTATCCCTTGTACTACTTAGAATTTATTGCTCTATTCAGGGTTTCTCAGAAGTTCACAATTATTAGAGGAAGACAACCCATAAGAGACTCCTAACTCTGGGAAATAAACAAAGGGCTGTGGAAGAGGAGGTGGTTAGGGTTATGGGGTAACTGGGTAATAGGCATTAAGGAGGGCACATGATGAGATGAGCACTGGGTGTTATATGCTGGCAAATTGAATATAAATAAAATATAAAAAATTTAAAAGTTCACAATTGTTATTTTAAGATGTTAGATTTGTTTCTTTTTTATTTAATTGGCTAAAAAATATTTTCACAACTGTGTGTGGGGGGGTGCAGTGTTCAGTTGTTGGGACTATGGTAAGCTGGGTTTGAACTATTTTTAAAGTTTATTAATTTGCTTCTGGTTCCTGCTCCCATGTGTCAGGACCATTCCTATTCTTGGCCCAATTTCCTGCTCTAGAGTTTCTAGAAAATTTACTGTCCAGTTTATCTACTCAGAAATCCCTAAAACTCCTACAAAGATCAAAAGACACAGCCTTTCCATTATTGTCAGAGATTGAAAACTCCTAGTGAAATGAGGATGATTCCTTCACCTCAAAGGAATATGCTTTGAGTTCTAGGGAGTTCACTTCTCTGAGAGAATTCAGAGCCAAGCAGTTAGATCTTGAGTTCTTGAGTATATAGAGTCAGCTGCCTGCTTTCAGATACTGACATGGATACTTCTTTTCTGACCCAGTAGCCAAGATCCCTCTCATTCTTTGCTGACCTAGTTACCTCTGCCTGTGTGATACTTTGCCTGGTGTTTGTTTGGATTGGACCTGATACCAGTCACTTACAAAGTTAGGATTTATCGTACTTTGACTGATGCCTAATGTAGCTGTGCCATCCCCTTCCCATCCCATTTCCCATTCACAACCTGATTGAACTTGGCTTTGTCCAACATCTGCTGCCCTCCCTTGTCTGTGCCTCTCTCACCCCTGACCTGTATTCAACATCTGGAGAGGCCCTGCCAACTCCCCTCACCTCCTCCTGTAACTAAGTAGATTCTAAGAGATGAGTTCCTGTTATTGGAACTCTTGAGATGTGGGGTATCTCAGGGCCTGGGTAACTTTACTAAGACATTTCCCTAGTAAGTCTTAGCTCTGTGCTACCACATTCACAGGTATCAGCCATTCTTCCCCTCGTCTCAAGCTCTGCTAAATCTGTATTTATTCAATAGTGTATACATTAGAAGAATATTTAGGTAAGTCTGAATAAATTATAATGAATAACAAAACAAACACCTCTAGCCACCACCCAGCTTAAGAATTAAAGTGTTGCCAGTGTCTCTCAGTCCTCCCTAAGTATAAGGCATTGGGTAGCACTTTATGGGCTCTGCAGTGAATAGTCAGCCAGTCTGACTGAATATGTAAAAACACTTAAGCACTGTCTTCAGATATATTTTTGTTCAGAATATTTAACAAATTCAGACAGGCCATACTGCAGTTTTAATGTAGATTCCAGTTTTTCCTATTTATTTTTCTAAACCTTTTAGAATTCTCTAGAAGTACCATACCCAACCTGTCATTGTTCAGACTTCTGTCAGGCTTAGCCTTGGAATAAAGGAGATAACTTTCTGAAAGCTGTGCCTACCATATATACATATTTTTTTTTCCCATAGACTAGCGGCTGATGGAGCACCAGAATTGAAGGTAGAGAGTATGAATTCAAAGGCCAAACTGCATGCTGCCCTGTATGAGAGGAAGCTCCTGTCTTTGGAGGTGCGAAAACGTCGACGACGGAGTGGCAGATTGAGGGCAATGAGGCCAAAATACCCAGGTACTTGCTGGTGAGCTTACACCAAACTGCATTGTTCAGGTCTTGCCAGTCTAATTAGCTTCTTAATTAATGCTTAAGGAATCAGAACCTTCCCGATCACATACACTTAATTTTTTGTGTAGTCTTTTTCTCAGAAACTGAATTTCAAAAAGATTATAAGTTTTTAAACCTTCCATTCTGTAATATTTGTACTGAAGGATAACTGAAGCACACACATTTTGGCTTTTGCTCTTACTTCAGCATCATTTAACTATCTGATACCCTAGAAATACTGGACATTTAAAGATAACATAAATGTAAAGAAATACGTTAGCTTAAGTTTAATGAAATCCTGACCATTATTGTTCAGCTTTTTCCATGATTAGGTATTAAATCTAGTTCATCCCTTGACATTGCTGAATGGTATAAATATTTTAAACATGAACAGACAAAGAGGAATTTCTTTCTCTCCCAGATTCTCCCATCTTCTAGGTCTATTTGTCACTGACTGACTTCCTTTTTCTCCCCCTCCTTTCCTCCTTTGTTGAGCACCTGTATCAGGCGCATTAGTCACTAGGGTTTCATCGGTGAATAAAAAAGATATGGTCCTTGTCCTCACAGACCTTCCAAACCAGTGAAAGAGAAAGATAATGAATAAACGTAGGAAAGAAAGATATTCCCCTGCTCTTTTTACTTCCATAAAAGGTGCCCTTCTGAAAGCCTCTAACACGCTGTAGAGATTATCCAGATGTTTGCCTGAAGTTGTGAGAGAGCCATTGCTATTATGATGGGAAACATGAACTCTGATGAAGATAGGTTTTAGAATACATTGGAGAGTGATGTGTATGCTACTCATTTTGTGCCTCTTTTGTGGTCTTAGAAATGGGTTTTTACTAAAAAGATAAAAGGAAGGTGTTGGGAGAGAGGAAAATTTAATCCTTTTTTCAGCAACATTAGTGATTCTTCGCATTTAGTGATCACTCAACCAGCTGAAATGAATGTTAAAACTGAGACAGAGAGTGAAGAGGAGGAAGAAGTTGCATTGGACAATGAAGATGAAGAACAGGAGGCTTCCCAGGAGGAATCTGCAGGGTCCCTTGGAGAAAATCAAGCCAAATACACCCCCTCATTGACAGTTATGGTAGAAAATTCACCCAAAGAAAATGCCATGAAAGTTTCTGAATGGAATAATAAAGGTGAATCATGCTGCAAAATTGACACTCAGGAGCCAGAGCCTAAATTTAACCTGATGCAGATTCTGCAAGATAATGGCAATCTTAGGTATGTACCTTTTGGTAATTATAACAGTAAAACTGATAACTTGTATTGTATATCCGGTACTTTGCTGGTGACTTTGCTGGTGGCTTTGCAGCCATTTTTGTTTTCTTACAGCAATCTTGGGAAGGAAATGACTGAATTTATTATTATTACTACTGTCAAGGAAACTGAGCCTTAGAGACGTTGTTTCTTCAAGGTATAGAGCTGTGATCCAAACCCACGTCTCACTGGCCCAACAAATATTTGTTGGGTTTGAGTGTCAGTCATTAAAAGCGCAGAGTTCAAGTGGCTCACAGTTTAGTGTAGGGATACTTACCCAGCAGAGGCCCCCACATGGACAGAGTGCTCTAAGGACACAGAGAAAGGAGTGACTGGTCTTGCCTGGGAAGGCTAGAGGGATATTAGGGAGGTGGCAATATTTGAACCAGGCTTTGGCCAGTGAACAAGATATCAGGAAGACTGTGAGGTGACAGGTACCAGTAGAGGAAATAAAGGCAGAGAGATGTGATAGTCCAGTCAATCAGCCCCTCAGCAGAGGTTTATTGAGTACCTGCACTGTGCAGGAATTGTGCTAGGCTATATAGTGTTACAGCAGAGACCAAGATAGACTCATGGAACCTAGGGTCTTGTGGAGAAGACTGATGGTAAACAAAGAAACAAGGTCATTTCAGGCAGTAAGAAGTGCTGTGAAGAGAGTAGAACAAGGTATAGTGTTAGAGTGTGATTGGGCACATGGTTTCTTTAGATTGTGTTGTTCAGGCATAAAGAGATAACCTCTGAGGTGAGTCCTCAATGATAAGAAGGAGATAAATCATGGAATATTAGGGGGCAAAATGTTCCAGACAGAAAAGCAAGTCTAGAGGCCCTGAAATTGGAATGAGCTCAGCAAGTTTGAGAAACACAGACTAGGGTCATGGAGTTACACGAAGAGAAGCATGCAGTATGAGATAAGACAAAAAAAAAAAACGAATGTCATTTGCTCTAAGAGGAGCTGAGACTATATTTTCTAGATAGATAATGGTTAGATCTGGATTTAGAAAGTAAAAGCTGGGTGCATTGTGGGACAGTGATTGGTCAGGAACTAAAGGCAGGAAGGTGAGTTAAGGGTTGTCACAGCATTCCCAAACCAGGAAGACAAAGGCTTAACCTGAGCCATGGCTATAGGAATGGATAGAATGGAATGGATTGAATGAAATTTACAAGTGAAGATTGGCAGGGCTTGGTCTCTGTAGATGGAAGAACTCCAGAGAGGCTGGGTTTTCCAAAACCTAGCAACTTGGTGATGCCGTCAGTCAGTATAAGGAGCACAGGAGTTGGTCTCAGGATAGAAATACGTTTCTTTGGGACACACTGAGGCAGAAAGGTTCTGGGATGAAGTTGTTCAGTGGATAAGTGAAGGTCAGAGTTAAACAGAATTGGGTAGTTGATAATTAAGAACTTCAGAGTGGAGGAACTTGTCCAATTCACTGTAATCTGGCAAGTGCAGACAGGAGAAAAGGAGGAGAATTGAGCCCTGGGGAAAACCAGGGTTTAATAGAAAAGAGATAGGAACTAGTAGTTAGAGAGGGGTTAGTAGGGAGTGTGGTAGAAGCTCCAGAATGAGAGTTCCAAGCTGTAGAGTGCTGCAGACAGCCTGCGAGAGCTTGAAGAGTGAAAAGAGACTCCTGCATTTCTGACCCAGGGCCAACTTGTGAGCTGTGAGACATTGTGAGTTGAGGAAGAAAGAAAGCAAGTGCAAGCTAACTTTTTCAGAGGATTTGGCAGTGAAAAGGAAGTGAGAATGCATCAGTGAGAGCAAGCTAAGAGAAAAGGTTTTTTTGGGTTTTTTGCTGTGTTTTGTTTGTGTTTGTATTTTTATTTTTTTTATTTAAGATTTTATTTATTCATGAGAGACACACAGAGAGATAGAGGCAGAGACACAGGCAGAGGGAGAAGCAGGCTCCATGCAGAGAGCCTGACAGAGGACTCGATCCCGGGTCTCCAGGATCACACCCTGGGCTGAGGGCGGCGCTAAACCGCTGAGCCACACGGGCTGCCCGCTTTGTTTTGTTTTTTTAAAGATGGGGATTCTGGAGCTTATTTATAGACCAGGGGAAGGGTTTGATGGAAAGAGGATTGGGGCACCTGGGTGGCTCAGTTAAGCGTCTGACTCTTGGTTTTGGCTCAGTTTATGATCTCAGGGTTGTGAGATCAAGCCCAGCATCAGGCTCTGAGCTCAGAGCAGTCTGCTTGAGATTCTTTCTCTCCCTCCCCCTCCCCCTGCTCATACTCTCTAAATACATACATGCATAAAATTGTAACAAAAAGAAAAAAGGAAAGAGGATTAGAGATGCAGAAATGGATATATTGATGGGAAAGGCCCTAAAGGAAGGAAGGCCCTAAAGAGGGCATCTCCCATAAGTCAGAAAGAAAGCACTATGGGACGAATGCAATAGTTAGACATTAAAAGGGAAGGAAGGTTAGGTACTTATTCATTTTGGCCTTTATTTTCTAAGTTAGAGGTAGTCCTTATATTGCAAGGGTGATGGGTGACATTGGGGGTTTGGTGGAGTGGGGAGATCGGGTTAAGGTTTGGAACAGTGTCGTGGAGAGCACACTGAAGTGTCAGAAGACCTGGACCCTCACATTTCAGTGCTTATGAGCTGACTGCATGATGGTCATGGGCTGGCCAGAGAGCTTCTCCACGCCTCAAATGTCTTTTTCGTTCAGGCCAAGGTATGGGGTTAGACACATGTTTTTCAAACTGTGTTTTCTGGAGGGGAAAAAAGATTCCACTGAATTGAAATAGAACATTTGAAAACCACTGGCCTATATTCTAAGGCCCTTTCCAGCAATAACATTCTACTTAGCTGTTGTAGAAATAAATTATTTCTTCATAAATCTCATGAATCTGACTTTCAGTGAGTAAACTGTTGTAGTTGCCTGGTCTGTTAATGCAAATGAGTGGTTTTCAGACTCTTTCCCTGGAGCTTCCCATCATTCTGTGGGACATCTCCATGGCTACAGAGGGGTCTCAGGGAGGTCATGGCAAGGATTCGAGACTCTCGGCCCTAGCCTTGAGTTGTGTATTTTTTATACTGAGGATCCATAAAAACTTTTATTTTTTAAAAATAGCTTTCTTTGGTATAAATCATTCTAGCTTTCATTCTTTCATCTTTTTTGGTTTGTTGGCAAATGACTAGCCGACCAGTGTGTCCAGTCTCAGAATTAACAGCCCTGGAGGCCTTTCAATAAGGGTTATAGAAATGGAGAATTTAGGACTTGTTCATTTGATTGATGGCAATGATTTGCAACAAAATAATGATTGAAATCTCATCTTCGAAGTGCTAATTCCCTATCCAAAAGACCTTCATGTTTTGGCATTGGAGGAACAATTAATAAAATCAGATATTCTGCTACTTTGGAGATATCGGAAACATGCGATTTTTTTTTTAAGATTTTATTTGTATATGAGAGACACAGAGAGAGAGAGGCAGAGACATAGACAGAGGGAGAAGCAGGCTCCCCACAGGGAGCCTGATGTGGGACTCGATCCCAGGACCCCAGGGATCACACCCTGAGCCAAAGGCAGACGCTCAACCGCTCAGCCACCCAGGCGTCCCTGAAATGTTCCATTTCTATCTCATTCCATAGCAAGTGAATTTTTGGACCAAAATTAGGAATCTTTTTCATTTATTTTGTCTTGAAAAGAATTTGTTGTGTGAGGTAAGGCTTACCTCTTACAAGAATGGTTGAGGGGAAAGTAGCATATGGTCTCCAGGTGAACAAGAACATAAGTGTTGTCCTTGTTGAGAAACATTTGAAAGTAAATATTTGTTTTTTCAGAATTATATTGTGTTCCCATAAACTGTCCCCATTAGTAAAAAAGATGTAGCTTGAATTAATATTTTATGCTCTGAAGATCTTCTGTATTAAACTCTCCAGAGCAAATCTACTTCCCTGACTCCCCTCCCATTCAAACCCTCTGTCATATACATTGAAGTTAGACCTAGACCTTAGGATGTCCAGTTTACTCCGAACAAGTTCTTTATCCAACTTCGGAGGAACAGTGAGTAGAAAGCCTTCAGTGATTGCATGTGTGAGGATTGTAAACAAAGTTTGTGTTGGGCCCTAATCTTCGCTGATGTAATTTTGGCTAGAGTGTCAGAAGGCCGATCAGCTGAAGTAACCAAAGTCTCTCCTGAAGGAAAACAGATCTGGTACAATTAGCAGCTGAAGTGAAAATCATCAGTGTGTTTCTGGTATTTCTGTCTTCTAAACCATAGCTTGAACAGATTTCCTTATTTCCAACCCGGACCACCAAGCAGAAAGCCACTGGATTTTTTTTAGTGGTGTCGCTCAGGTGCCTTTTACTATATGTAAAGATTTCTTTTTCTCACTGAACATCTGGGCTCGTCCTAGCCTGTAAATTCATCTATGCCAAACTCTGTTGGACCTCACTCATTTGTTCTGGGCTCTAGCCATTCCTGTCTTGTAGTTGAGAAAAGCGTGACCTTAAAATTTGGTCTCAAAACTTCCTTTGTAGGATTTATCTATTTCCTGCGTTGGAGGCCTTTGCACACGAGAAATACCAGTTGCCATAGCAAAAGCATTCTTTTGCACCAACTGATAAGTATATAAGAGCCTCCAAGGCAGAAAAATCTTTCTACATTAATGCAAATGTTATTGTGAAGATTCAGTACTTTTCCTTTCCATTTCCCCCAAGAAAGTTGTTAAAAAGTTCAGAGATAAGGTATAAGAGTAGGAAACTTGATTTCCTATTCTCGTTTGATTTTTTTTCTCCCATGTTCATAATGAGAAAGTAAATAGGATTCTTTTTTTTTTTAATTTTTTTTTATTTATTTACGATAGTCATACAGAGAGAGAGAGAGAGAGAGAGGCAGAGACACAGGCAGAGGGAGAAGCAGGCTCCATGCACCGGGAGCCTGATGTGGGATTCGATCCCGGGTCTCCAGGATCGCGCCCTGGGCCAAAGGCAGGTGCCAAACCGCTGCGCCACCCAGGGATCCCAATAGGATTCTTTAATAGAAAAAAAAATCTCCTTTACTCTGTAGAGGAAATCTTTAATAACTGCATGATGGGCTTCATTTTTTTTAAATTTATTTTTATTTTTTTTATTGGTGTTCAATTTGCCAACATATAGAATCACACCCAGTGCTCATCCCATCAAGTGCCCCCCTCAGTGCCCGTCACCCAGTCCTCCCCACCCCCCACCCACCTCCCCTTCCACCACCCCTAGTTCGTTTCCCAGAGTTAGGAGTCTCTCATATTCTGTCTCCCTCTCTGACATTTGATGGGCTTCATTTTTTTAGCTCTCCTAATAGGAGGATCCTCACAGTCCATTTTTAGTGAGGCAGGTATACATTGGTTGGTCTACCATTCTGTCTCATAACGGTATGTTGTTTTGGATTTCCATAGCAAAGTGCAGGCCCGTATAGCATTCTCTGCCTATCTCCAGCATGTTCAAATTCGCCTGATGAAAGACAGTGGAGGTCAAACGTTCAGTGCCAGTTGGGCTGCCAAAGAGGATGAACAGATGGTGAGGCTCTTCTTATTGGAATTTTTTTACTTTCCCTGTTTCTTCTCTTCCTCCTCCTCCTCCTCTTTTTCTTCTTCTTCACCTCCTCCCCTTCCTCCCCCTCTTCCTCCCCTTCCTCCTCCTCTTCCTCCTCCTCCTCCTCCTCCTCCTCCTCCTTCTTCTTCTTTTTCTTCTTTTTCAACTAGGGTAAAGAGCAATATATTCTTCTTGCAAAAGGGTTGTTCCACACTATAGTTTATAGATTTCTCTTACTTTAATATGAAGTACATCTTTGATCTGGGGCCACATTCATCATATTGTGTGTTGAGGGCATCAGTTGATTTCGTTCTAAAAATGGAAATTGATTGCTTATTAGATATCAGGCCTTGTGCAAAGCCCTCAGAAAGAACAACAGTTTCGGGCCCTTTCTCAAACAACTTCATGTTGTATTAACTCTTTGATGTGGGCACTCTCATCCCCATTTCATAAATGAGACAACAAAGACTCAGAGCTGGGATGTAATTTGCCTTTTGTCCCACAGCTTGTGTGTGGTAAGATTAGAACTTGAACTCACAGGTGACAGTTGTACATTATTTGCTCTTCCATTGTTTCCAGGCATCACAAGACATTTGTTTTCTATCCTGAGTGGGTCACATTAACACTGTGAAAGTCTGCACTTTACCATAGGCCCTCCAAGAATGTCCCATCCTCCATTTTAACATTTCTCTACTGGTTGAAATCTTACAAGGTTCTTATTAGATGACTGGAAACTATGTGATAATTTTTGCTGTGTATCAGTCATTTCAACATGCCTGGGATTTAGTATTATAGCAAGGTTTTTCTTTGTGAATTGAAATGACAGGGAACTTCCTGCTCTTTGCTGAGGTCAAGGCTTAGAGAAGAAACCACAGCCCTTCTATATAAGCCTTTTGACCATAGAGATCTGTCACCGGCAAGAAGAAGACCTTTCAGTCTGAGAAAGCTGCATCCTTTGTCTCACACGGTGATGACCCTACCACAATTTTCAGTTCTCCACATACGAGAGACATCACTATGCCAGGCTGATTATAAAAACATGATGGAAATCCCAGAAAACAACTTGTGAATTTAAAGTAGCCAATACAACCCAGAGATAAAACCTTGTGTGTTGTGAATAATCCTTCAACCATCAGTGGAAAATGTTAGCTCTGCTCTTTCCAAGTGGAAAATTGAAACTGCCTTTTTTTGAGAGTCAGTTTGTCTGCTCCACTGTGAAAAAATAATGTTTTAATGTAACAGCTAAAACCACCCCAATAGCAAAGGCAGCAGAGGAGAGCCATGAAATCCAACCTCTGGTTCTGAGGCTACTCCTTCGTGCTGGAGTAAATTGGCACCAAGGGACAATGAACCAAAATCAAATTAAAGGAATAAAAGAAGAGCTCAGAATAGAATAACTGCTTCAAGTGCTGACTTAGAATTCACACAGGATTTCGGGGTTGATTTTGTTTTTGCTTTTTACAAGAATACTTAGGATCATCACCACAAAATTTAATACCAGTTCTGTGCATTCCTGTTTGGAAGTATATCTAGAGAGCAAGCCCTAAGCCGTTCCCTGACGATTGTGGTGGTGGTCTTATTGGTGAGGAAGGTAGGGATAGAATGGTCTTCTCTGCTACATGGTAGGGTTAGAGATTGTTTATCATGTGACTCAACAGGACGTCCAACAATAGAAAGTCCTCAAATCTGTCATCTTAGGGCAATTTTATCATGTTGAGGGCAGGTGAGGAGGGAAGGAACAATTATCCTTAAGGCCCTTGGTCTCACAGAATCTGTCTTTGAAGCATTTGTGATACTCTGATCTAATTGGTATTTGTTCAGATTTTAAAATCCTTTGCCCCACACCAAGTGACCCATACTCTGTCCCCCTTAATGACTTCCCAGTGTGCCTCCTCACCAGCCTCCTACCCCTTGGGGATGGAAAAACAAGTCACCACCTCTCATGCATAGAGTATTGGTTCCTTCTTTTTCTTTATCACTAAACTTTTTAAATTAGCTGTTTCTATTCTTTATTACCCGTGCTCTTCTTAGCCTCTTCCTTCTATTTCCTTTGCTCTACTGAGAGTGTTTTATTGAACTTACCTCACAAGGACCAGATCTAGGGTCTTGTCTTGGCCCTGGTCCTCTTCAGCTCTGGCCTCTTGGAAGCTTTTGACATGGGGCCTTTAACCCCCGTAGCTTCCATGGCATTCATTTTCTCCTCGTTTTTTTGGGTAAATTTCTGGTATATCTACCCTGGGCTTTTTGTTTTTCTGATTCTTTCTCCTCTTTCCTATCTCTAAGTATGGATATTTCTGTATTCTTTCTCTTCCTTCTTACCTTTGATGATTTCATCTGTTTCCTTTTTTTTAAAAAATTTTTTTTATTTATTTATGATAGTCACACACACAGAGAGAGAGAGAGAGAGAGAGAGAGAGAGAGAGGCAGAGAGAGGAGCAGACTCCATGCACTGGGAGCCCGACGTGGGATTCGATCCCGGGTCTCCAGGATCGTGCCCTGGGCCAAAGGCAGGCGCTAAACCGCTGCGCCACCCAGGGATCCCGATTTCATCTGTTTCCATAGTTTTAATTTTCACTGTCTCTCCTTGACAGCTAAGTACTTCCTTAGGGAAAATAGCTTTCTCTGATCACCCTTTTAGAAGTGATGTCTGCCCTTTGAATTATAGTACCATTTGCATGTGAGTTGTGTTACTTTTACAGATACTTCATTAATGCATAATTATTTGCGTACATATTTATTTTGATTTTCTGATTGCTAGCTTATTGAAGGAAGAGAATAAGTTTCTTTTGTTTTATCTCTCTGTATCTTTCTTATACCTAATGTTTTTGTTCTGGGTCTTATTTGTTGAAATGTATAGTGTACCTGTTCTCATATCTCTGTTGGGTAAACCCTTCATAGCTTGTCTTCTGTTACTTAGCACAATCCCTGCTTTTTTCCCTTGATGACTCTTAATAGGAGCTAGTGGTTCGCTTCCTTAAACGAGCATCCAGTAACCTCCAGCACTCACTGAGGATGGTATTACCCAGTCGACGATTGGCACTTCTGGAACGCAGAAGAATCTTGGCCCACCAACTCGGTGATTTTATTATTGTGTACAACAAGGTAGGTGGTTTATCTTTTTACTCTTGTGTTTTAGATTGTCATACACTATTAGAAGTGGGCTAGAAGCCTATGTCTAGCTGGGTGGAGAGGACGGTTACAGGGAACTGGACCTCACCCCTTGACCTAGCTGGTTTGAAAAGCTACTTAATACTTCTGAAAGTCCAGTGGTCATAGTTACCACTTTATCTAAAAGTATATTCCCTTTGAGTGGTGGTGTATCTGAGATGAATCCTGGACTATGTGAATTTGCATTGTCATTATTATGCCTATAGACAGTGGTGAGTTGACTATTTGAGAGCAAATTAACTGTGGATTTAATGGAATGACATAATCTTCTTTCCTGAGAGAATTATTATGTATTCGAGAACATTTTAGAAAGTGACATCATTTTACAACTAAGACCAGGGAATATACTACTTAGTAGAATATTTTGCAAAGCATCTGATACCCAAACGGTCTTAGAATACTTTGGAAATATCAATATCTGGGAGAAAAAAGTACAATCAATTTGCACAAGGGAAAACTGAGGCCTGGACATTTAAATGGCATTTGTAAAGATGTATGGAATGATTAGTTGAATATCAATACATCAAATAGATGCAATTTACTCTTGATCTGTTGAGAATTTTGGTATGTCTTATATAAATGAAGAATTCATTCAGTTTGGTTGCTGGTATAGGAGTACCTTCCAAGATCTATATTTTCTCTCCCTAATTGTAACCACATACAGTATCTCTGTTGTCATACTGTTAAGGCTGCAAATGTGAGCACAGATGTTAGTAAGCTACTATAAAAAGTTCTTTTTGAATGGGCTATGTGGGCAGAAAGTGAAAACATTATAAAAATTTATATTTATTCTGCAACTTTTATTTGGAAATTCCAAAATGTTTTATGAAATAATGGCAGAGAATAATATATCAAATTCATAGGTGGCAACAGTATGTGGAGGAACTATAAAGACAAAACCCAATGGTAATGAAACCAGATGATGAAGTGTACATTTATCAGGAGTTAGTTTTGTCTTACTATTTTACTGTGTGGGTTGGGAACTGGGTAGGAAACAGAACAGATGGCTGAAAAGAAATTGAAGAAGAAACTTGAAGAAGAGGAAGAAGATGGGGTGAATACAGAAAACTTTCAGGAGTTCATCAGACAAGCAAGGTAGAAGATATTCTTGATTAATAAAAATTATCTTATTCTATATTCCATACTGCCCCATTCAGTTCTTAATATTTCTTTGCTTCTAATGTATGGCTATGAGTAAAATCACTTTCAGAATGAGAAAAAGGGTTTCATAGGCTTGGCTTCTCCATATCTCAGCCAATTATGTTGTTGTTGTCATGGTTTCAGTTATCAAAACACTGCTGCTGGGTATCTGGGCTGTATTTCTAGACAGCCTTCAAAGTACGCACCACTTAAAGTGCTGAGAGAGCCCTTTGGAAAGTTGAAGTTAAGAGGCTTCTAGTGTTTACTGGATCTGAATTTATCCCTGACCTACTGATGCAGTGGTGATGACCAAATTTTGCCTACATTGAGTGGGTTGAGGAATTGGCAGTTTCTCAGCACTGTGAGGGTTACGCCTAATTTATATAAAATAGAACAAGTCCTTCATGTGTAGAGTTAGCCTTTAAGGATTGAAAATCTCAGCGTTCAGCTCTATCTTAATATAAATCAGTCAAGCCATTTTGCCCATTTACAATATGTTTCCAAAGGAAGAGGTAACAAAGGCATTTCATTTAAAATTTTGTGAGACTCATACTGGAGGGCCTTTTTCTAAAACAGAGAGTCATGCAAAAGTACTCAAAAAAAGGATAAAGCATCTGTATAACCCCACAAATTAGTCTTCAACCATCAATGTCACTGTATAGGAGAAAATCAATTCTCTGTTGGTTTATGAAGTTAAATCCAGATGTTAGGTATCAGTCACCCAGATAATATGATCTGTGTTTAAGACCTTGCACAGACCTAAGTATAGCCTCACTGTTGTGTGCTTAAAAACACACAGCAAACAAATACATCATTTTGTAGGAGTTTATAATAGTGTAATGTTATTTTGTTGACATTCTTGGGTCTTGAATTGTATGATTGATAATGCAGGTATAGAAATAAAGCAAGAAACAGTTTCTCATATCAATATTATAAAAATAGGAAAGAAAAACTAGAGTATGATCAGAAAATGACTCTACTTTAAAAGTTAAAAGATTAACATTTAGTTCCCCCTAGGGAATCTTCAAGATCCCTACAATATAAAAAAAAGCGAACTTTTTGAAAAGTGTGTATTCCCCTACCAGGCCTAGCTGGATGCTAAACATGAATTACATGTACTAAAATAAATGATACAGAGTTTGAGGTAAAATATGCTAGAATGTGTTTATTACTGTTGTACATTAAGTGTTGATTGTTGGAAATTTGAGCTAGCATCAGCTCATTTATTATGTTTGGGGTGGTATATGGATACCTCTGTCGGCATCAGCTCGTTTATTATGTTTGGGGTGATACGTGGATACCTCTGTCGAGGTTGGTAATCCAGACTGCAGGAGTCAGGCAAGGAAACACAGATTATGAAGTGGGCAAAGGATAAGAGAGGAGGCCTCAAGCAGTTTGTATTTTGACCAACCTTAACCTTTCCCTTTCTGTGGAGGGCCAAATAAAGCACACAGACAGGCAGAGGCATTCACTCATTTATAACGTCAGCTGCATATAAATCTTTAAGGTAATTGAGGTAATTACTTTGTGGCACTTGGCTACTCTGGAGACCATGGGATTTACTCTGCGATTCATAGAAGTGGTTTCCTAGGTTGTCATTGCAGTGTGTTTGGAAGATGGGATATAGGTTCTTTGTGATAATGTAGGAATATTTTGCCTATTTAAAGGCCACTTATTTGGAATACAGCGTGGCTCCAGGAAAAAAATGCAGAAGGCCACTGAGAAGCTAAGCTGCCACAGGTGTTAGAAAATCCATGAGTAATGTGTTTACTGGAAGAATCATGTAGGTCCTCAGCAAATTTTTTATACTTTCCATTTTGTGGATGTTTCTAAAGTACATATAATTTCAATATCTGAAGTGACCATCTAATTTAGTCTCCTTCATTATATAGATGGTTAGGGAAGTCTTCCATCATTACACTGGTTGGTCTCCTTATTTCTAGCATAGGTAATTAAAATGACAAGTGGCTTCTTTAGTGAACATACTTCAGTTACCTGAAGGTGGGGTGAGCAAACCATGAAGGGCCAGATAATAAATATTTTAGACTGTAGGATACATGTGGTCTTCATAGCATATTCTTCTCTAAAAAGATAAAAACCATTTTTTAGCGGGGAACCATACAAAAACATATTGGTCATCAGGTCGTCAGGTTTCACCCTGTAAAGTTTGTAGTTTGTTGACCTCTGCTATAGAGCATGGCTGTCCAATAGAACTTTCTGTGTTGTAGCTAACTGAGTATGTGAAATGTGGCTAGTCTGAGAGGAATTTTTAAAGGTACTTAATTTTAATTCATTTAAACATAAATTGTCACATATGCCTTCTGGCTACTGTTATTAGACAGTGTATCTTGAAAATTCACTTTGGAATGAAGAAAGCCTTATCATTCTTCAGTTTTTTGGACTACTTTGTTTGTATTCCTATTTAATGTTACATGTATTAATAGGGAGTTTTCAGCTTGTACTTTTCATTTTCCCCTTCTCCAACTGACTCTATTTCCAGAATAAAATCTGGTGGAAAGATTTTCCAGAACACCTTTCCTGTTCTGACCATACTCTCTCTCCTTGTTTTAGTGAGGCTGAACTGGAGGAGGTGTTGACTTTTTATACCCAAAAAAACAAGTCTGCAAGTGTCTTCTTGGGGACTCACTCAAAAAGTTCTAAAAACAGCAACAATTATTCTGATAGTGGGGCAAAGGGTGGTAAGTATGCTGGTTTATTAATGAAAAATAAGAACAAGTGAAAAAAATGAAACTTTGCAAAAGAGAGCAAAGAGTCATGTGCTATGTAAGCACTAACAGACTCATAGATGGTGAAATTTTGTAGCATGGGGGTTGAAGATGAGGCATTCCATTTTTGTCCTCAGAACAGAAGAGGGACGTGGTCTGATTTTTTTTTTTTTACACGAAAATTAACAGCAGAGAGCTTTTTAAGACAAGCTAACAATAGCTAACATTTAAGCGATTGCTCATATTACTGTAATTTGCTGGACATGATCTATTTTTTTTTTTACTTTAAAAAACCCATCTGGAGTAGGTGCTATTATTCAACTTCTTACAGATGAGAAAACAGAAGCTGAAAGAGACTGGGTAACTTGCTCAAGTGTCCCCTTTACCGTGCAGCAGGACAGGAATTTGAACCTTTGCGTGATTCAAAGCTTATGCTCTTAATCTGTGCTCTTCTGCCTTTCCTAATGGTTATTTCCCATTCTTTTTAAATTTCTTGCTTCCTCTGGCTTAGCAGCATCAGTATTTGGGACAGAAGAATGTTTTGTTGCATGGAAATATTCCATACCTGGCGGGGTATCTAATATCCTTAGTTCCACATCCTAAATGCCTATAAGCTTTCAGTCCCTGTGATAGCCCTGAAGTCCCCTAAGCATTTCTAAAAGAGCTCATTGCTGGGGAACTCCATGATTGGGGTTCCTAAGCTCTCTAGCTCATGTCATATGATCAAAAAATAGCAGTTCTGTTATAAACAAAGCTCTGTGCCTTAAAGTAAGATTCATTTAAGATCTAGATGTGAAGTATAAGACCTAGGAAATCTACACTAATTCTGTCAGTATGCTAAGCACAAAATTCAAAGATAGAGACCCGTTCCCTGCTGTTAAGACTACCGTAGTCTAATATGAAAATAGCGAGGATAATTAGTCATTTAAAATGTGGAGTGAGTTTTCCCAGAGAAACTGTTAGTGTTTAAAAACTGTTTCAGTTTAGAGGCTAGTCTACAAAAGCCTATTTATACTGAGCTCACTGTATAAAATATAGAATGATATTTCTAGAAATCTCCCAGCCCTCTTTTTTGAGCTCTCCTGGCATATCCAAGTTCTGAAGTTAATTTACTGATCTGTTCATTCGTTCCTTCTACACATTCTCCCCAAGCACCTGCTGTGTGTCAGACATTATGATAGTTGCGAGGTATACACTGACTTAGGTATACAGGGCTGTCATGGTACCTTGACTTCATAAGGTTTATTGTCTAGTAGATAGAGTTGGGTGAGTAAAGTTAGGAAGAAGATTGGTGGAAGCTCTGAAAAGCTCCTATAACAGTGTTGAAGAAGGGAGCCTGAAGAGGCTGAGGAATTCTTATAAGGAGATTGGGGTAGAGAAAAGCATGGTCTATAACCTAGGGAGGTGAGGGCCTCCATTGGCATTCAGATAGTAACTTCTCCCCTGACAGTAGTGGGGAAGCCCTGACAGTATGTACTGACAGCATCTGTTTGTACACGTGGGTCCCTGGAAATTTTGGGGCTTACGTATTAAGGACAACCTCTACATAATAAGATCTATACGTATTTATACCTATCAAGAATAACCAGAGAGGCAGTAGGCAAGTCCCAATCAAGGGAACATTATAACATCTAATGGTATCTGGACTGATTTCAACATGAGCAAACATGTGTGATAGTATCACCATTGCTAGTGGTGGTGGACAGAAAGTAATTCTTATGTCCTTATTCTTTCATTCTGAAAGATGATAGATAAAATGGCCTTTTGTAAATTTTTCTATGAACTAGCTCTTGAAAAAGATTTTGGAGTATTTCCCCAAGTACATGATTAGCTCTGGCTGTCCTGTTTTCAAAATTCTCTGGTAGAAAAAAACTAGTTTATTAGAGTGGAAATTTATTAGAGTGATTTTTGTCATGAATATACTGGTCACTCTATCTCAAGTAAACTCAGCTTGCTCAAGTAAAACCAAGAAGTTTACTTTAAGATACAGAGCTATTGTGGATGTCTGGGCTCCTCAAGCGGTCAAGCATCTGACCCTTATTTCCACTTAGGTCTGTGATTGGGAGTTGTGCTGGGCTCTGCATTAGGTGTACAGCCTGCTTAAGATTCTCTTTCTCCCTTTCCCTCTGCCCCTTTTGACCCACTACTCTCTGTCTCAGAAACAAACCCAGAACTATTGTAGTATCCAGGTATCAGGCCAACAAATATTGTGGCTGTTCTTTCTATCTCTTGGCACTGCTCCATATATATTAGGACTTCTTTGCTCCAGTGGGTACCACCAACCAGCCTGGTCTGTTAGTTTCCCCTAGTTTGAATTCTTGGTAGAGGCATCTGGTTGCCCTTAATTACTTTTTTTTTTTTTTTTTCTCCAGGCATGTCCTAGCTTGGACATGGATGGCGTTTTTCTCTGGTTCAGTTAGCTGGAGCTGGGGTCAGGGATAGTTGGTAATCTTTCGATTGGTTGCCCACTCAACAGGGCTAGTGGGTATGACCAGCCTTGGGAAAATATGATGGGGTATGCAGTGTTCCTGGGATTGATTATTAGGTGTGTTATATTTTAGAAACAGGATTAGACGTAGAGCATTTGATTGGTAGGAGAGCCTAAGGTCCGTATTTATTTTCTGTTTCAGACCACCCTGCAACGATGGAAGAAGTGAAAATAAAGCAACCCAAACAGCAGCAGGCAACAGAAATTCACTCTGATAAATTATCTCGTGAGTGACTTCAAACATACATAGGTTTGCTGCTCTCTCATAAGTTCCTAAAAGGAGAAAAAAAGGTCATCAGATAGTAAATGATTCTAAAGCATAAGGCATTATCCCCAAGAAGTTCCTTTTCTTTGTTCTTTCTCTTCCCTTAGAATTTCCTATTTACTGATAACCTATTTCCTTCTGAGAAATTTTTCATTTTCTTAATAGTTAGAAATTCTGAGTACTTGCCCCCACCACCACCCCAGAAGGGTGAAAAGCAGAGAGAGAGGAGTTAGCTGTCACTACCAGAAACCTTGTCCTAATGCCCTAATGTGTAAAATACCTGCTCTGGTTGATGGGGGTAGTCTCAACTCCAGCTTTTAGAACTAAAAATGAACTGTTTCTGTGCCAGGTGGTCTTGGTAGGTACAATTCGCTAAGTTCATGATGAACACTCGCTAAAGTCTCTGTCATGATTTCTGTTTCATGCTAACATTATTTTGATATTTAAAAAATGTTTACTTCATGTTTTATAGAGATTATATGTCAGTTTTTCCTAAAATGATCTGTTTTGTTTTTTGTTTGTTTGTTTTTGTTTTAATAGGATTTACCACTTCAGCAGAAAAAGAGGCTAAATTAGTCTATACAAATTCTTCCTCTGCTTCTTTCTCTGGTCCTGCTGCTACTCTTCTGCAGAAAATTCCCAATACCCATTTGTCATCTATTATTACAACCTCTGACCTCTCCCCAGGGCCTGGCCACCATTGTTCTTTATCTCAGATTTCTCCAGCTGTCCCCAGCATGTCTCACCAGCCAACAGTTTTACTGAGCACAGTCCCTGACACTGCATCTCCCTCCATACATCCTGGGACACAGAACGTACCAAGCCCTGCCGGCCTGCCACGCTGTCGATCAGGCAGTTACACCATTGGCCCCTTTTCCTCTTTCCAAAGTGCTGCACACATCTATAGCCAGAAACTGTCTCGTCCCTCTTCAGCAAAGGCAGGTGAGTGAGAAAATGAAAGGCAGCCTACAATGTTAGCTTCTCCCCAGCCCCAAGAAAAACAAGAATAGTTATTTTTCAGTGTATTTCAAGTCAAGTATGACCCGAATAAATAACCAAAGAATTCTTAAAATAAGGCATCTAACTTTAATGAAGCAGGTAGACACATATTATTAGTGAAGTTTTTTTCCCCCGTTTTTTGAATAACAGTTTTATTGAAATACAATTCAGATACTGTAAAATTCACCACTTTAAAATGTGCAATTCGGTGGTTTTTAGTATGCTCACATAATTGTGCAACCAACACCACTATCTCTTATTTTAGAACATTTTCTTTATCCCTAAAGAAACCCCATACCTATTTGTGATTACTGTCTGTTTCCTCCTGCCCCAGCCCTGGCAACCACTGTCCTACCTTCTGTCTCTATAGATTTGCCTATTCTAGACATTTTCTGTGAGTGTGATTGTGGTGTGGTGTTTTGTGAATGACTTCTTTCAGTTAGCACAGGATTTTCAAAGTTTACTCATGTTGTAAGCATGTATCAGGACTTCAATCCTTTGTTTGGCTGAATAGTATTCTGTTGGATGGATAGACCATACTTTGTTTATCCAATTATCAGTTGACGGACATTGGGTTGTTTTCACTTTGGGTCTATTGTGAATACTGCTGCTATTAATGTTTGTGTACAAATTTTTGGGTGGACCAAGTTCTCATTTCTTCTGGGTGTAATTCATAGGAGTGGAATCATTGGATCATAATTCATGCTTATTGTTGTTGTTGTTGTTGCTGGGTAACTTACAAACTGTTTTCAAAGTGACTACATTTACTGCCAGCAATGCATGAAGGTTCCAGTTTCTCCACATCCTTGCTAACACTTACTCTTGTCTGTCTTTCTGATTTTACTTATTCTGATGCGTTGGAAGTAGTGTCTCATTTTTATGGTTATCATTTGCATTTCCCTAATGACTAATGATGTTGAACGTCTTTTCATGTGCTTATTGGCCATCAGTATACCTTCTATGGATAAATATTTATTCAAATCCTTTGCCCATTTTTAAATTGGGATGTTTGTTTTTTATTGTTGAGTTCTTTCTTTTATTTATATTGTTATGTTCTTTATGTAGTCTTAATATAAGTCTCTTGTCAGATACATGACTTTGAAATATTTTCTCCCCTTCCGTTGGTCATCATTTCATGTTTTGAAGCACAAAAGTTTTTAATTTTGATAAAGTCTGATTTATCTGTTTTTCTTTTGCACTTTCACGTTTTTGGTATCACATCTGAAAAATTATTGTCTAATCCAAGGTCACAAAGATTTATATGCATGTTTTTTCTAAGCATTTTCTGGTTTAGGCTCTCTCATTTAGGCCCTTTATCTATTTTGAATTTAACTTTTGTGTATGATGTGGCATAAGCGTCTAACTTCATTCTTTTGCATGTTATATTCACTTGTCCCAGCGCCGTTTGTTGAAACAGAGTATTATTTCCCTGTTGAATTGTCTCGGCATTCTTGTCAAAAATCATTTAATCATAAATGTAAGGGTTTATTCTGGAGTCTCAGTTCTAGTCTACTGATCTATATGTCTAGCCTTATGCCAGTATCACATTGTCTCGATTATTGTAGCATTGTAGTAAGTTTTGAAGTCACCAAAAGTGGGCAACCCGGGGGGCTCAGCAGTGTAGCGTCGCCTTCAGCCCAGGGCGTGATCCTGGCGACCTGGGATTGAGTCCCATGTCAGGCTCCCTGCATGGAGCCTGCTTCTCCCTCTGCCTGTGTCTGCCTTTTCTCTCTCTGTGTCTCTCATGAATAAATAAATAAATAAATAAAATCTTTAAAAAAAAAATAAAGTCACCAAAAGTGATTCTTCCAACTTTGTTCCTTTCTTCCATATCGTTTAGACTAGTCTGGATCCCTTGCATTTTCATATGAACTTTAGGATCAGCTTGTCAATTTCTGAAAAAAATAGGCAGATGGGATTGGATAGGATTGTGTTGAATCTGTAGATTAGTTTGGGAAATACATTGGTCAGGTTTCTGAACAGTTTAGTAATATCCATGTTAAGATGAGTTACAGATAAGCTATGATTTGTAAATAGTCAATTTATATTTCTTACTTAGTATCTAAGTTCAAATGAAATAGATATTATAATATGTACCTTGAATCAGATATTAAATACCTACTTTAATAAGTCATAACTATGAATATGTGCATGAATGTGTGTGCTAATTCTTAGTGGTTATTCCTGTAATTTAACTTTCTAAGATATATAGTAATAATAATCAATAATGTTCTGGTTTGAACTGTTTTTCCTGTCTACGGCCATACCACCCTGAACGCGCCCGATCTCGTCTGAACTGTTTTTCCTATTTGAGAGAAATTCAGTAAGATAAATGTCTTCAATACCCTGTGTTAACCAAAACTTAAAAAAAAAAAAAAAAACAAAACTTCATTTTTCACGCTTTTCCCAGAGAAGAATAGGGAACAAAAGGAACTAATGAGTTCAAAACTATTTTTAAATTTCTGTTGTGATTTATCCTTTGACCTGCGGATTGTTTATAAATACATTATTTAATTTTCAGATGGTTGGCATTCTCTACTTCTTATAATTGTGTATTTTGCTTATTTCCATGGTGGTCAGAAAACCTATTCTGAATGGCTTAAACAGTAGTAGACAACAATGAGGTAAATGACAATAATAGCCTGCAAGTGATTTGAGTAAATTTTTCCGTGGTTATTGAATAGTTCAGGAGTGACAGTAGGATATGATTTAACTTCAGACTTTTCTAAAGATAAATGTACAGTATGAAATTTCAAAGGTCACCATCTAAAGAGTAAAAAATATGGAAATTCTAAACCTATGTGAAGAAGAAAAATGGATTAAGTAAGAAGCTTACAAAAAGCAAAAGAAATGAAACTTGAAAGATAGCAAACCAAGTCCTAATGTCAAGAGTCAAATAAATATTAATGGGTTGAACTTGTTAGAAGAGTGTCAGATTGAATTTTTTAAAAATCCAACCGTATGCTTTAACAGAGATATACCTAAAGAACAAAAAGTGGTTAAAAGTAAAAGAATAAAGAAGTGCCATGTAAATACCAACCAGAAGAAACATGGTATAGCTATATTAACATATGCTAAAAAATAGACTTTAAGATATAAAATTTTCTTACAGATACAGAGGGTAATTACATAAGACAAAAGGTAAAGGTTAGGTTTAGCAGAAAGGTAAAACGGTTCTAAGTGCACCTAATAAAGTAACTCCCGAATATATAGAATAAAGATTGATACAAGTACCCGAGGAATCTACAAATCCACTGTCTTAGTGGGAGATTTCTACATATGTCTATCAATTACTGATAGACTAAACAGATTGTTTTAAGTTAACAAAGATGAAGAGGATTTGAACAAGTTGATAAGCTTTATCAATTGATCATGCATAGAACTGTGTACCCAATAATTCGAGAAAAACATCTTCTCAAACACACATAATATATTTATAAAACCAGTCATGTTCTACACCACAAAATAAGACAAATTATATGAAATAAGACACATTTCACAGAATGATAAAATACAGGTCCATTCTCCATCTACACTGCAATTAAATTGAATGGCAATAACAAAAAGATACAGCATATAACAAATCTTCATGAATGTCAGGATTAAAAGTCAGACACTGGGTGTTGTATAGAGGTGTTGAATCACTATATTGTACACCTGATACTAATACTACACTGTATGTTAACTAACTGGAATTTATTTTTTTAAATTTTTATTTATTTATGATAGTCACAGAGAGAGAAAGAGAGAGAGGCAGAGACATAGGCAGATGGAGAAGCAGGCTCCATGCACCGGGAGCCCGATGTGGGATTCGATCCCGGGTCTCCAGGATCGCGCCCTGGGCCAAAGGCAGGCGCCAAACCGCTGCGCCACCCAGGGATCCCCAACTAACTGGAATTTAAATAAAAACTTAAAAAAAAAAGGAGTCAAGAAATCATAATGGAAATGTAAAAGTATTAGAACTGAATGAGAAAACTGCATGTTCAGGTGCTTGGAGAGCAATGAAAGGCAGTATTTGGAGGAAAATTTATTGCCTTAAAAACTTTCATTTGAAAAGAAGAAAGGCTGACAATTACTTTGTATTATGGACATTATTGAAACATAATCTAAATAAAGAAAAGAAGAGAAGGGCAAAATATCAGAGAATTCAGAAATAAAGCACACTAGAGAATATCAAAGCCAAAAGTTCTTTGAAAACCCTAATAAGATGGACAGATCTCTTGTGAGACTGATCAAGAAAAGAGAGAAGACATGAATAAATAATATAAGGAATTGGAAAGTGGTAGAGCATACAAATATTGCATAGGTGACAAAAAGAATACTGTTAAACCATTTTATTCCAATAAAATTGAAAACTTACAAAATGGACAAATACAAAAGTGTAACATATGTAAATTGACTCAAGAAGATAAAGAAAGCCTCACTAGTCCTGTAAATATTTAGAGAATTGAAACAATAGTTAAAAATCTCACAAAGAAAATTTGAGGCCCAGATAAGTAAGTTCCAACAATCTTTCAACAGGGAGATAATTCCAATCTTAAACTGTCCTTGAGAATGGGAAAAGAAATAATTCTCAACTCATTCCATATGTCTACTTTAATCTTAATAAAACGAGTTGGGGACAATATTAGGAAAATTATAATTTTATATTGTAATATAATTATAGTTATGAACATAAATACAAAAATTCTAATGAAAATATAAGCCAGCCAAATCTAGCAACATATGAAAGAGATGGGACAACATGAACAAGTTTATCCAAAGTACACAGGAGGGACTTAACATTTGAAATGTATAAACAACATTTGCTACATCAACAAATTAAAGGAGAAGAACCATATTCATCTTAGTAGATGTAGAAAAAGAACTTGATAAAATTCCACACTCATTCATGATAAAGCTCTCAGCATACTAGGAAGAGAAGGAAATTCTCCCAAGCCGGAAAGGGCCATCCGCAAAATCCTACAAGAGGTATCAGTGTAAATGAAGAAATGTTGAAAGAATTCTTTTTAACGTTAAGAGTCATAAAAGATGCCCACTACCATTGCTTCTATTTAATGTTTTACTAGACCCAGCATAGTAAGGCAAAGAAAGGAAATTAAAAGCATAAGGATCAAAAAGGAGGAAATAAAATTTGTTTATTTGCAGAGAATATGTTGTCTACATAGAAAATTGAAAGTAATCTACAAATACATTTTTTAAATAAATATTTTAGCAGTATAGCTGGCTATAAGATCAATATTAAAAATCAGTGGCTTTTTCTGTATATTAGAAACAAAGAGAAAGCTTTTTTTTTTTGTATTGTGGTTAAATATATATAAAATTTACCATCTTAACTTTCTAAGTTTCGAAGTTTTTAAGTTTATAGTTCATTGGCATTAAGTACATTCACATTTTGTGTAATAGTTACCACCACCAAGAAAACAATAAATTTAGGGATAAATTTAGGAAAGAAAGGAAACTTTATAAGGCTTTTTGAAGGACATTAGAGAAAACCTAAATAAAATAAGTTAAATAGACTATGTGCACGGATGGAAAGAATCAGTGTCATTGGGATCCCTGGGTGGCGCAGTGGTTTGGCGCCTGCCTTTGGCCCAGGGCGCAATCCTGGAGACCCGGGATCGAATCCCACGTCGGGCTCCCAGTGCATGGAGCCTGCTTCTCCCTCTGCCTGTGTCTCTGCCTCTCTCTCTCTCTCTCTCTCTCTCTCTCTCTCTGTATGTGTGTGTGACTATCATAAACAAATTAAAAAAAAAAATTAAAAAAAAAAAAAAAAGAATCAGTGTCATAAATGTTTCAGTTCTCATCAGATTGATCCCTAGATTCAATACAAGTTCAACCAGAACCTCAGTAGGTCTTTTGTTACACTTGACAAGAACAAAAATAGAGGAACACCTTATTATGACATATAAAGATATGATAATTAAGAAAGTGTAGTATTGGCAAAGGTATAGACAGATGGGCCAATGGAAAAGGAGAGGAAATTAGAGATATACAGCTAGATAGAACTTTGATACATATCCAAGATGGCATGGTACATAGTGGAAAAGGAGAGGTTTCTCAATACATAATGCTGGGATAGTTAATAATACGAGGGAAAAAATGAAATTAGGTCACTGACTCATACTATGTATAAAATCAATTTCAAATGCAAAACTTAAAACTTCTAGGATAAAATAGGAGCGCCTGATTGACTCAATTGGTTAAGCATCTGACTTTTGATTTAGGTTCAGATCATGATCTCAGGGTTGTGAGCTTGAGCCCCCATATCAGGCTCTGCACTCAGCAGGGAATGTTTGAGATTCTCTCTCTTCTTCTTCCCCTCCTCCATGCTTCCGCATGTACGTACATGTGTGTGTTCCCTCTTCCTCTCTAAAATAAATAAGTCTTTAATAAAAACTTCTAGGATAAAATAAATGAGACAATCTTTAAGATCGTATGATATGAAGCAAGTGAAAATATAAGCAAAACTCCTATAAATCAATAGGAAAAAGACAACTCAATAGAAAAATGATCAGTAGTGTCAGAAAGGAGGTAACACATACTTGGTGTCATTATTAATCAGTAAGTGTACAATGAGATTTTTACTCCCTTAGAAGTGAAAAGAATTAAGATACTTGACAATACCAAGTGTTGGAGGGGATGTGGATCAGTAGGAACCCTCATATTTTGTTTGTGAAAGTGTCAAAAAATTCCACTTTGGTATTATGTAAATTTGAAAATTTACATACTCTAAAATTCAACATCCCGTTCTTAAGCATATACACAAGAGAAATTCTTCCACATGTGCACCAGGAGATGTATTCAAGAGTGTTCATGGCCGCACTGTTTATAATAGCAATAAGCTTCAAATAGCCAAAATATCCATTGATAGGGTAAGAGAAAAATACGTTGTAGTGTATTTGTATGGAATATCAAGCAGCAGATTAACGTATTTTAAGCTATCCTTAGCAAGGATGAATCTTGAAAGTATGGTATTGAATGACAAGAGCAAATCTCAGGAAACTACCACAGTAAGATATTACTTTATAGAGCTCAAAACTAAGCAAAATTATCTAGTATTTTGTTTATGCATACATACACATACCCACACAAATACATTATTAAAGATATTAAAAAGGAAGGGAATGAATGATAAGGGGAGGTAAGAGATGTCTCAAGCATGTAGTTGATGCACATTAATTAGTGATATGGTTTTTGAGTTGGGTAGTAAGTTCACAGGGGTTCGTTATAGTATTCTTTATAACTTACACATCTGTTATAAAATTTTCTACGTATCACACAATAAACATGAAAAAGTTACAGATTTTTTTTAAGCAGTGTCACCAGATTGTATATAGCAAATGATCGCAGTTATCTAAGCATTAATAAGACAGAAAGGAAACATGTTTCTACTTTTCTGGGTTTTAAACTTTTTTCTGTGAACTATGTGACTTCCGTCATAGGAAAAATATGAACCTTGATATTATTAAATAATTTCTTTTTGCCAGAATTTCAGTGCTCAAAAATAATAGAACTCTCTGATATTATAGTTGAAAGAAGAGCATTTAAATATGAAAGGAAAATGAATCATTTAGTCAATATAAGATTATTGCTGTTTTTCTAGTTATGCTGTTTTGCTTTTATCTGTTTTCCCTTTTGAGCTTGAGAAGAAGGATTGTGGCTTATTTGACAGTAGATGCCACAGACTACTGACAAGTACAGCCCCATCACAAAAAGATAAGAATTATAATGAGTTTTAAAACTACAACTTTTTGTTCATCAAGATTAATAAATTCTAGCAGTGGTTGTTCCCCACTGCATATGATGAAATTTTGTGTGTGTGAAGCTTTCATAGTAAACAAAAATATATTAATAAATGCTTGTAACAAGTTGTCCAAGATCCCTGGGATTCAGTCAAGTATCTGTTGGCTGAGATTTCTTTGTCATCACCCTAAGTTTTTCAGGGTTTTTTCCCAAGATGGGTAAAAACTTTTCTCTCTTTAACAGGTTCATGCCATCCAAACAAGCTGCACTCGGGAATGGCTAAACCACAAAGAGAAGAAGATGGTTCTCTGTACAGCAGACGGTATAACCCAAGTATGGTTACGGCCGAGCTTCAGCGGCTGGCTGAGAAGCAGGCAGCCAGGCAGTATTCCCCATCTACCCACATCAGTCTCCTCACCCAGCAGGTACGGACAGTTGGGGGACCAAGAGCTCTTTGGTCCTGAGGATTGTATTAAGGACACAGTACTTTGTCCTTCCCTGCCTTTGCTCATTTCCTGTATGCTGATGCCTGTTGAAGGAGTACTAGTTGGTGTGAGCTAAAGAATGAAAATGTTCCCTTCATCTTTGAAGAAAATGAGCCTCTGTTTCAGGTATTCCAAAATTAAGCCTGCTAACTCTGATGTACTCATTTCATGGATAAACAGATCTGAATGTTCAGCTGTCAAATAGACTTTTAAAGGAACTTTAAAAATAACTTCTTTCTTTGGTAAAATTTTCCAGTGAGTTCTAGTCTTAGAAATCTTTTTATCAGAATGTCATAACATTACCTTTTACCTTTGAGTTTTTTGTTTTGTTTTGTTTTTGTTTTTGTTTTTTTTTTTAACTATACCATCTTTTTGTCTCTTGATCTCAGGACATTTTATGGCTACTGATTAGGGAAGTATCTCAATACACCTTTAGCCAACACATATCATTCTCCCCATTTTACAGATGGGGGAAACTGAGGCTGAAAGAAGATAGAATCAAGGTCATTCAGGAAGCTGGATAGATGGAATTAGATACTGCAATTTTTACCTTAAGTTGTGTATATAATAACAAGCTCCGAACACAATGAAGTTAGGTGAAACTTTCACAACAACTTTGGGATTGTTTTTGTCCTCCTTGCTGATCATCCCCATGGCATTTAACTAGAAGTAGAAGCCATGTCTTCTCCCTTTCATTTATGTAAAATGGCATCAAAATCTTCCAAAGAAATATAATTTAACTCCATGGTTACATTTTGCTACATCTCTCCTGCATCAGAGTCTTAATCAGTGGCAACTCTGTAATGATAATCAAGTCTAGAAAAAAATGAAGCTGAAAATAACTTCGAGCACATGTTAAAAGTAGGCAACACACTGCTCCCTGGTGGTGCCCTGCTTCTCTGTATAAAATTTAGAACTGGAATTAAAGGTAAGCTTTAGCTTTACTTCAACCTCATCTTGTAAGGCTGTAATGAGTTTTGTGTGTAAGACTGTAATGAATTTTCTTTCTCAAATCCCTAATCGAAGGGAGTAGATGAGGTGGCCTGATTGGAAATAGGAAGCAAAGAATCTTTTGAGACTTGAGGGAGGTTGGTGTGTTAGATTTTAGTGATGGAGTGATGGGAAGAGGGATTATAATGTCATGACCATGGTAGAATGGGAAGGAAATTTGAAATGTGAAGTGGCTATGAGGAAGGAAGAGAGCCAGTGATCCCCTACATGTATTTCACTGGGTCACTGACAAGAGTGTATGTTTCCAGTTTATAAATGAGCAGCTAGAAGCACCAAGACATTAGGAAAATTTCTTTGCAGTCATAGTAAAAAGAATGTAGCCAATATTAGTGTTTACATATTTTTAGCTTCTGTCATTTGGTAAGCTGCAAAGCTTGCAAAATGACAAGATTCTGATCCTGTGGGACTCCAGGGTGATTGTATCCTAATTGGAAAGTTGTTCCCTTCAGTTCATCTGTCTTGTCTGAGGAGAACTTCAGTGCCAGAGAATTTAAAGTCCACCAGACTCCTGTTCGTAGGGATCTGAACTTGCCATTAGATGTCAGTCTTAACTTCTAGAGTCTGATAAGAGGGTGGTTAGTGCTTGGTACAGTGCTGAGGGAGGGGCTGTAGTAGGTAATAAACAGGGTGGGTGGCAGAAAGTGACTTGGACTAGCCATCTACAGATCTGTCTTCCACCACCATTGACCAGCTGTGTGATCTGGGACAGTTCACTCAACTTTCAACCTCAGGATCTTTGTTGGTGGCAAAAACACAGTAGGTTCCTGAGAGTAGTATGCAAAAACTACTTTGTGCAGTCTAAATGCCATGTATTTGGAAAGTATTGGTATTTCAGCCATTAAAGGCTTTCAATAATAAATGATTTCTAATCTGATTTGAAAAAGTGAGTTTTTAAATATAGTGTTATCAAAATATGAACTTTGTTAATATAAGCTTTGTTAAAGCTCAATTATATGTTATCTGGCTCCTTCTCCTCGGAGCAAGTAATTCCTTAATTTGGAACTTGGGAAATTCTTTTATTCTTCTTTTAGTAAATAATAGCCTGTTGCAATGGTGTCATATGGGCTCTGGCCCATGTGTTTACAAGTGGAGGTGCAGACCCAAAGTGGGGGCAGCTCTGCCCTTTTCTCTTGACTCAGGCCATGAAACCTTCAAGGCAGTTTCATCAGAAGCAGCTTTGTGTTCAGTAATTAATTTAAATGCTTTTTACTTCCTCTTACCTCTGATTATTTCCTTCCATTTCCTATTTTGTGTTTGTTTTCTTTTTTTTTTCTTCTTTAAATCCAGTAGGGTTAATGTTTTCTTCCCCTTCTTACCTTTTTTTGATAAGATAATTCTGTATATACTTATCCATTCTATTGTTTTCTAATTGGTTGTTTTGTTTTGTCTTTACTAATTCCCTTTCTTCAGCTTTTACTAGCTTTATTTTTCCTCTCAGTTTCTTAAGTTGGATACTTACTTTCATTCACTCTTGTTTGTCTCTGTTTTAAAGCTATGAATTTTCCCCTGAGTATTGCTTTCATCATATCCCATAAACTCTGATGTATCTTTACATTGCTTTTCTGGGTAAGGTGTTAAGAGTCTTTATCACTAAATAAAGAACACAGATTTTTAAAAATTATTTGTGTTTTGGAGGATGAGTATAAAAAATTGCAATCCTTGGGTCCATTTTTGAAAAATTATTTTATTTTGTCTATAATTTCAACTACTTACCTCATTAAAGCTTTTTGTGGCATCCTTCAAAAACCTTTTCATTCAAATGTGGTTTTTTAATTTATTCATTCAAAAACATTTTATTAAGCTCTTAGGAATGTTCCAGGCTTTGGTACTAAGCCATGGAGGATGATATAAGACATAGTCCTTGGCATGAAATAACTTACAATGTGGTAAAGGCGACAGCCACATAAACACATGATAGTACTAGCATGGAATATGCACGGCAGAGATATTTCTAGGCAATCACACAAGTCTCAAAAGGTAAAACCTAACTCATTTTGTGTATGAGAGTGAGAAGGCCATAGCCTTCTTGGAAGAGATTATATGGAAACTGAATCTTAAAGGTAGGCATGTGGGTGGCAGAAGGGTGAGTACAGGTTCCAGAATAAAAGCCAGCCTTTATGTTTGTAGGGAAATAGCAGGCTGGTTAGTGCTACTGGAGGATAGGGAATCAGCAGAGAGCAGCTAGGATGGAAGCCAGAAGAGAAGACAAAGGCTGATTTAAGGAGAGCTTTCTCTCTGAAAGAACTTCTCTAAATCTCAATAGGTTGGGGGGTTAGGGAGGCCACAGAGACACAGTTGGCTTTGTCTTTTAGCTTGATCCCTCAGGTAGCTGGAGGAGGGTAGATTGTAAGATAAGACACTGTCACCCCATTTCCCTGCTGTTCACTGGTGAAGATGCTGAGGAACAGTGAGCTAGCTAAGGGTAAAGAAAGTACTCTGACAACCCCAAAATTTTAGAATAAAACTTTGAGTTACTCAGAATTTACATCAGAGGCTGAGTTCTTAGGGATTTGCATGGCTAAGAACAGAACCTTATTTAGCTTGTAATTACTTTCACTATCTCTGTTATGATTTAGCTTTCTTTATAGCCTAGAACTCATGAAAACATCGAAATTTCCTTGCCACATGAAGTAGCCACAAGAGCCACTTCAGAAATGTTTGTGCCGGCATGTGTACACTTGAAATAATGCTGGAAAGAGATAAATGTTCTTGGCGTACATTATTCAACAAGTTACCCTACAGATTGGAGCAGAGAATGGGTCACATTAGTTCTTTCCCTTGGCACACAAGAGGCTGGTTGTCCTTTGGAAATGGGGTTCTTTGGAATTCAGGTTGTACATCCCTTTTAAAAGCAGGGTTTTCTAGGAGCAGTCCAGTCATGGGAAGGGCTGCAGTAGGTGTCAGGGCGCTGGAGTAGAGCATCAGCCTCATTACCTCTGCCTCACCCCGCACTGGGAGAGGTGTGCCTTGCCACTGTAGCACTCTGCACAGATGTCGCCCTTTGTGGTTACTGCTGTTAGTGAGCAGAAGAATGTGGCCAAGGAGCCTGGCTCTGTGGTGAGGAGTGGGAGGCAGACACTCAGAGGGAGCCCCGGCCCTCTCTGTGCGGGCGAGTGTGAGATTTCAGGGCCCAGCTATCATTAGGAGCAGCTCCAGCTCTTCCAGCCTGGGAGTTTAATCAAAGGAATAATAGCAGACCACCCAGGCGAGGGCTCCAAGGCGAACGAATGTGCTGTGTCAGTCTCTCTTCCCCAGCCAGCCAGTGCCCGGGACGTGGCCAGGCCTCCTGGAAATGTGCTGACAGATACATAGGAGGGAGGAGACCCTTTCTGCTTCTCACATTTTTCATGTAGATGGAGAGTGGAAAAGAAAACCGTTCCATTTCTTTCATTTTTTGCTCCCTACCATGATACTTTTCTAGAGCAGTTCTAGAGAAGGGTGTATGCTGCAGCATAGAATGTTTGGTTTCGGGACGCCTGGGTGGCAGCAGCGGAGCGACTGCCTTTGGCTTGGGGCGTGATCCTGGAGTCCTGGGATTGAGTCCCACGTTGGGTTCCCTGCATGGAGCCTGCTTCTCCCTCTGCCTGTGTCTCTGCCTCTCTCTCTGTCTCTCTGTCTCATGAATGAATAAATAAAATCTTAAAAAAAAAAAACAAAAACAAAAAAGAAGAATGTTTGGTTTCTCACTCATTCATATGTGAAGGAATTCTCTACCTTTTCTTCTGCATCAGAAGCCACCAGTGTGGACCTTGAGTGAATCTTAATTTCAAAATTTCCAACTTGAAGGTGAAATTGGCAGAGAGGGAGCTGAAATGATGATGGATGTTATCCAGAACTGAGGTGGATGGCACCCAGTTTATCACAAGCTTGGACATTTGGAACTCTCCTCCTGCCTCTTTAGTGTGCCCAGACACATTTGAACTGTTGTACATTTGTGTTCTGACTTGGTGTTGGTTTTCCAAGTCTAGCTCCTTTGGTTCTGTATTCTTTCTGGGTAGAAGTTAACACTTCTTTGTATTGTATACATTATCCTTTCCCATTTCAGAAACAGAAAAGGATAAATAGGAAAAACAGGAGCTCTTGAGTCAGTGAGACCTTGGAGAAGTTACTTAACCTCCCTATGCCTTGATTTCCTCCTCTGTAAAATAGAGTGATTTTGGTATTGAGGCTAATTCTCCTCCTGGGTCTCTGTGCCTCCTGGCTCTGGGGCCTCGCTCCAACTGAACCTAATTCTATAGCTCTTCTGTTGTCTCCTAAGGCTCTTAACCCACAGTGTTCCTTAGTTCCTTAGCCTGCTGTATAGTTTCTTGTTCTGAAATAACCTTCTTTTCACCCTGTCACCCCCTCAAGCTGTCTTCCCTGTACTACCAAAATTGTTTTAAAGTAACATGCCCTTGCTGCCCCCATGCCCCTCACTCTATCCCCTCCACAGTTACTCTTGCAATCTGACCTTATCTCTTACCATTTTGTCCAGCTATCTCTCAGAGTTTGCCAAGGACCCTGGAACTGCCAAATTTGGTCATTTTTTTTAACATTAAAATTTTTTTAATTTTTTAATTTTTATTTTTTAATTTTTTTAATTTTTTAAATTTAAATTCAATTAATTAACTTATATTTTATTAGTTCCAGAGGTAGAGGTCAGTGATTCGTGAGTCTTATATAACACCCAGTGCTCATTACATCACGTGCCCTCCTTAATACCCATCACACAGTTAATGCATCCCCGCACCCCCTGACCCTCCAGCAACCTTTAGTTTGTTTCCTATGATTAAGAGTCTCTTACAGTTTGTCTCCTTCTCTGATTTCCTTGTTTTATTTTTTCCTCTCTTCCCCTGTGATCCTCGGTCACCTATTTTTAATCCTCATTCTCCCGCAGTATGGGGCACTATTATTGACCACCTCCTACCTGAAAACTTTTCTTAGCTTCTTTAACCCTTCAGTGATTTCTCTGGGAGCTCATCCTCCTCTTTCCCCTGAAGACTAGATTCCATTTACAACATTTTTAAAAAGCCACTGGCATTATAGACCTCAAATATATAAAACTGGCAACAGCAGGCTCTCCCTGATTAAAGACAGTGGGATGATGCCTGGGCAGTCTGCTTCTTCCTGTTCTTTGTAGCTCTCCTCCAGCACAGCTCTGAAGTCAGGGTGCAAGGCAACTGTTTTTTCAACATACAGTTTCCCCTTGGATAAATTTTCTCTTCCCACAGCTCCATCTGGTACTGTTCTGTGGATTTCTCCCCTGTATACATCTTAAGTGTGAACCTCTTTGCTGAGTGCCAAGTTCAGACTTCCAACTGTCAGGCATTTCCACCTCACTGTATTACCAGCATCCAAAACACACAATGCATTTTAAGTGTATTTTGAAAATATTAAAAAAATAGTCCATCTAAAACCGACTTGTTTGTCTCCCTTTTCTCTCTTGGTGTTGGTGACACTGTAGTTCTCCTCAGGGTTTAGGTATGGAGCATCTGATTTATCGTTGTCTCTGTTTGCTTCTTCATTCCTTGTGTCCAGGGAGTTGCCAAGTCTGATTGATTTGGACTCCATAATGTCTCAAATCTATCTTCCCTGTTTCACTTTCACATCGACTGTCCTGCTTAAGCCCTGAATTATCTTAGCTGGACAGTTGCAATTACCTCTGCTCCCCTCTCCTGGCCGGCCTCCGGTCTACCTGGTCTTTGCTGTAAAGGAATCTTTTTGAATCACAAGTCTGGTGATAATACTCCTTTGCTTAAGAAGCTCAAGGGGGCTTTCTGTTATCTACAATGTAAAGCCCAAGCTATTAAATGTTCTTCAAATCCGTTATTTAGAATCTGGCTCCAGGCTACTTTCTTCCATCTGTCCTCCCCCATCACACATGGCTTTGTGCAGCTCACCCAGAATTTGTTCAGCTCCACACCTTAGTTTTTGCTATCTTCTCATGGGAAATGCTCTGCTGTCATCATGTTTAACCTTATACATCCGTCCAGGCTCAAGATAGATGCTGTTTGGCTCACAACCCTCTTGGGGGCTTTCCTGATGTGATCTGAAACTGGCCCCTGTACTCAGAAAGCAGGTAGAGATCAAAGAGGCAAGCCACTCCAGGTTGGGAGGCAGTTTTAATAATAGCAAAGGGAACTTACATGTGAAGCTTGTCTTGGGTGGCAGCAAGATGAATGGATCCCCACACCTGCCTCCAAATCTTAAAAATTTATAAAGAGGCCCTAACTGCACTCAGTCATATATACCATGCACGTATTTTCAGCATATCACCATCTCAAGGCTGTGTCCTTAGAGCAGCCTCTGGAAGTGGAAAAGGCAAGTGGAACCCATATTCCAAGCACAGGAGGAGGAGGTAAGGAGCCTCTGAGTGCCCTGGTCCAGTTCATGGGTCAGTTGGTGGCCATCTGTTTCTCATGGTGTTCCCCAACAGGTGTCCCTTCACTCAGAGGCATGTCATTTCATGCATCACACTATGTCCAGATAGTTGTCTCCTGCAACAGTGAGATCTTTGGGGGTAGTGTCCTGTGCTGCCTCAGAACCTGATTCATGAGTAATACTCAGTAAATGTGCTCATTCTACTGGGCTGTAAGTTACTTGGTTGAGGATGGTGACCAAGTTTTCACCAGTTTTTTTTTTTTTTTTCAGCTTTGGTATAGTGTATGTACTCGGTACGTTTTTGAATAAAGAAACAAGGGGATCCCTGGGTGGCTCAATGGTTTAGCGCCTGCCTTCGGCCCAGGGCATGATCCTGGAGTCCCGGGATCGAGTCCCATGTCTGGCTTCCTGCATGGAGCCTGCTTCTCCCTCTGCCTGTGTCTCTGCCTCTCTCTGTCTCTGTATCTTTCATGAATAAATAAATAAAATCTTTAAAAAAAAAAAAAGAAATGAATGAGGAACCCACTGCTGCCCCAACCAGAAGTCATCTTTCTACTCTCCATGCTTCTTTAGCCTCTCATTAGTCTCTCTGTATAGTAAACCTTTTTATAGTGATTTTGGATCTCTTCTTTCCTGTCGAGTTATAATCTATGTGATGGCACTTCTTCCTAATTCATCACCTAGCATAGCACCTGTGTACTAGGTAGGCACTTATCGCATCCTTGCTAAATTAAAAAGAATCTCTCTTCTGCATTTTGTTGGTTTTTATATTTTTTTAAACTCTTGCTCTTCCATGTTTTTTCATTGACAGTACCACACTTGCCCTTCATCATAAAGCAGCCAATATTGGCTGAATGTCTGCTTTGCACCAGGCACTGTGCCGAGCACTTTTTATTATCTCTTTAACCCTAGGATGTAGATACTTATTTTTTACAGATGAAGAAAACAAGCTGGAAGGATAAGTGAGTATGCTAAGGTCATACAAATGGCAAGTGACTGAACGAGGATTCAAACCCAAGTCTGTCTGATGCCATGCTCTTTCTCTCAGTTTTTCCCTGCCTCCTCCTGTGGGAATCAGGATTCTAACCCCTCATCAACTAAACACTGCTGCAGAGTGCTAGCCAAGCCAGTGCTTGAGCCTGCAAGAGAGACCTGGAGAGTTGAACTGTTTTCGTGATTAGAAGTGCTTTTCCACTCTCCGAAGCAGGTTGAGAGATGGGTGACTTTGTCTAGATTATCAGTTATTTGTTGAGTAAATGAATATTTGTTAGAATGAACTCTTTATTAGATTATTTTATGGTGACATCAGCTGACGCTTTGAGTAGGCAAAACTCAGCCTTCTTAATCTGCGGAGATGCAAAAATAGTGGATTGATTTATTATGGTGGTGGCAGCCCCCATCGACTTCTAAAAACCAAATATATAAATTGAAAACACCTCCCAGCAATTTAGCTGTTTTGTAATGTTTCCCAGTAATGTCTCAAGTTTTAATCTAGAACTGTTTATAGATTTTGGAGCCCTAAATGTCAATATGCTTATGTGTATTATATAAATGACAATGTTTGACAGACGGGGTACATGACAAGAGGACTTAGTGCTGACGTATTGGAACTACAGAGATTCCCAGCTTTTCCTTACCTCTTTTAAAATTTAATTAACTTTATAACTCATATCTTTTGGTGATCAGAGTGTAGATTTCTTGAGGTTCATCTTATTGGCATCTAGGAACTGATACAGGAGTTGAGCTGTCTTAAAATATGTTGGTTGGTGTGGCTAATGATTTAATACATTCTCAGGAAGTGCCCTTGAAATAATGGTTAAAAAGATAGCTGTTTTAAGGATGATTGTTTTTCATGTTCTTGGTTGAATATTTCTCTAGTATTTCTCTAGTGTTGAAAATGATGTAGTAAGTGATCTGGCACTTTTGGTTTTCCTTTTCTTTTATCTTGAGTGAAGTAGATCTTGGTCCACTGGTGTTTCCTACTCCAGGACTGCCTTTGGTTCTAGCTGCATACATTAAAACAAGTCAGAAAGGACTTGCCACTGCAATTCCATGTTCAAGATCATTCAGTGTCCCATGGTCAGGGAATGAAAGTTTCTATGGCAGGCTTATATGAATGACACAGAGACCATTATTCTCAAGATGATATTGGTGTAGTTCTGAGGACATTATGAATGCAGATGTACACAAATTAATCTTCATACCATCCTGAGTGATTCTTAACCTTTTCAGAGTCAGGGATCCCTTTGAGAATTGAATGAAGGCTATCTTCTTCTGAAAAAACTGTACACTCAGAAATCTGCATTAATTTCCAAGAGTTCATAGACACCCTCCCACTAGGCTCCTTCTTGATGCCCCCTGACTCATGGTCTCCAAGTTAAGAACCTCGAAAACTTTTAAGGTAGCATATGGCTTATAGTAATGATAATTTGGCCAAAAATGATCACTCCAAATCTTTTTTTTTTTTTTAAAGAATTTATTTATTGGGGCACCTGTGGCTCAGCGGTTTAGCATCTGCCTTCGGCTTGGAGTGTGGTCCTGGGTCCTGGGATCAAGTCCCACATCGGGCTCCCACAGGGAGCCTATTTCTCTGCCTGACTATGTCTCTGCCTTTATGTGTCTCACATGAATAAATGGTGAAATCTAAAAAAAAAAATATTCACAAGAGAGACACACACACACAGAGAGAGAGGCAGAGACATAGGCAGAGGGAGAAGCAGGCTCCATGTGGAGAGCCCGATGCGGGACTCGATCCCGTAACTCCCGGATCATGTCCAGAGCCAAAGGCAGACACTCAACCACTGAGCCACCCAAGGTGTCCCTAATCACTCCAAATCTGTGATCACCTTTGCTTCACATATGCTGTATATATTTTGGTGATATCCCCCAATGAGGGTGTAATCTCGACATAAGCAAGGGTTTTTGTCTTGTGGGTTTTTTTCATGGTTCTATGCTCAACGCTGCGAAGAAAGCCACACAGTAGCTGATAAATATTTGTTGGATTGATGAAATAATCTTCTGAAGCTACATCTCTAGACCTCACGTGAGCTGTGGTGAGATTGTAAGCTGCATTGGGAGCACTGTGCCACCAGTTGGCTCACATTTCAAGATATTATTTGATCTTTCATGTTGAATTCCCAGCCTCCATTTTGATAAATTAAATACATGACGTTTGCAAATGCCTAGTGAGCCTGAGGTTCAAGATCAGTTTCACTCAAGATAAAAGAAAAGGAAAACCAAAAGTGCCAGATCCATACTTACTAGACGATTTTCATCACTGGAGAAATACTAAGAACACATGCAACCCAATCTCAAATTGAGTGTCAGCCTTTTGCTATTTCAGTGCCAAGAAGAAACATACAGTATAGACATTGTGCAGACAAGGAGTGAAAACTGTATGCAAAGCTCTCATTTCCCGTATTTGAGAACCTTGCCCAAGGCTTCAAGACCAGGCAAAACTCATCTCTAAAATTATGTGGGCTCTAGCAAGAGCAACACTTACCTCTCTCTAATCACTGATTATTTTATTTCCCATTATTCCAAAGCAGCCCCTCCCTTGTGGTATTTGCAAAAAGAGGTAATTTGGAACCTTTAATTTCCTTTCTGGGCTTCCAGTGACATTAATCACTTTTCCACTCACTGGTGAAACTAGCTGCTAGCTAGAGGCTGTGTGTGTGTGTGTGTGTGTGTGTGTGTGTGTGTGTGTGTGTGTGTGTTTGGGTCTGGTTGAGACCCACTTCATTTAGTATATAAATCTTTTGTGCCTGCTGGGCTAAGCTCTGAGTATACAACAATGAATGAGACAGTGATTTGTGGGTCAAGATAGGCAAATAAACCTGCAATTATGTTATAATACAAATCATGGCATGAAGCTCTTTCAGCTCTACCACCATGCTCCTTTAAAAAAAAAAAAAGATTTTACTTATTTAGGTGAGGGTAGGGGAGAAAGCAAGAAGAGGGAAGGGGCAGAGGGAGAGGAAGAAGGAGACTCTCTGCTGAGCAGGGAGCTCAATCCCAGGACCCTGAGATCATTACCTGAGCTGAAGGCAGACACTTAACTGGTTGAGCCACCTAGGCACCCTACTAGTACTACACTGTTGAAGAAGTTTAATGACAAGGCTCCTTTACAGCTAAGAGAGATTATTTATAAAAAATAAATTTGACACTCGGAAGTAAGTGCAAAGTGGTAGCAACAGTATTTCAGGATCCTGCTGTGTTGAAGTGGTTTGAAGGACCTTCTTAGAGGCAGTGATAAAACACCAAAGAAGCTTGTGATCTTCCATGTTGGGGGTAATCCCTGCCTCCTGGCATAGTTATATATTTGCTCGTTGTTTTTTCCCAAGCAGCAATGATAAACCTTGGTACTGTGTTAAGAAAGGTAAAAGTCATGTGAAAACCCACAAGCCCTAGTCAGCAGAGGGCTACATTTGTAGAAACGGAGAATTAGTGGTCTGCTATGCATGGAGAGTGTCTTGTTCTTAAGGGATTGATGGCACATACATATAGAGGCAGATGCCAGTTTATGATTGACCTGGTAGAGGACTCGAGGGCTCATGTTGAATGCCAGTATCTTATTTTTCTCATTAACCTGCGTCGTCTTCCCAAATATCTACTACAACTTCACCATCCTTAAATATCAGTTTGTTTGATATTGTTCTGCGGTGGAGCTGGAAATTACAGCACAAATGGTCGTTAAACACTGATTTAGGAAGAACTATGGCTGGAATCTAGGATTCCGGAGTCACTGCCTTGGGGTTCAGAAGATGTCCAGAGAGGATCCTTCAGGCCAAAGCCTCTGCTTATTATTATTTTTGGTTCCAAGCTCCTGAGTGGAATTCCTAGCTTTGGTGATTTGGGCTAGAGAGTATCTGATCCAATGTCTCTTTTTGCTTACCAGGCAGGCCACAGGCCTAGACCAAAGCCGTCTAGTCACACCTTCCCCGCAGGCCCACCCCCCCAATCCTGATCCTCAAAGCATTCTGTTGAAGAGAGGCATGGAAAGGGTAAATCTAAGCAAAGGTGTATTTGCACTAAGGCCCACTCTCTGCCCCTCCCTTCTCAGAATGCCAGGCAGCACTATTTTGCCTTACTGCTGCATGGGAAGATAGATCCAAAAGAGCTGATCCAAGAAGAAACCATGAACAATGAACATATAAACTCAAGAGCTTTTATCATTAGATTGCAAAATGGCTCTCTATCTCCAAGGCCCGGCACTCTTCCTAAGCCTTAGGAGGGAAGTGAGGGGAGCCCAGCAGTGGCATATCCTACATTCCAGACCTGGTACCACTCACCTGACTGCCATGGCTCTCAACAAGTCTTAATTTTCCTTAATAGTTCCTTTCACCCCAGCCCTCAAAAACAGCACTAGAGATCTCTACGTACAGCATGATTCTGATAGAGCCCTACTCTATCAGAATCCTTTTACAAACTTATGTTCGGTCTTAGGTCTAGAGCAGAATCTTTAGTCTGGCATTCAAGGATCTCCCTGAGCCATTTTTCTTTCTTTTCCTATCTTTTATTGTTCTGAGCTTTAGCCAAATTAGACTGCTTCTTACTTTTCAGACATTCTTCCTGCTTATCTATCTCTGCATTTTTACTTAATTTTCCTGCTCGAGGAACCACCACCACCCTGCTACCCCCACAGCAATTTTCTTACCAGTCTTTTCATGCCCAGCTCAAATGTCTTCTTTGAATTCCCTTAACTATTTATGATGGTAGTTATCACTTTCTAGAGGCCTTAAATCTTACCATCTGTCCAGGTGTCTCACTAGATTACCAGCTCCTTCATGGCTTGAGGGCAGGAGCCACATCTTAATCTGTATAAACTCTTAGGATTTTAAAAATTTATTTAAATTCAATTAACATATAGTGTATTACTAGTTTCAGAGGTAGAGTTCAGTAATGCAGTCCTTTTTTTTTTTTTTTAAGATTTTATTTAAGAGCGATTACGAGAGGGGGGGGAGCAGGGGGAGGGGTAGAGGAGTGGAGGGAGAGGGAGAAGCAGACTCTTCACTGAGCAAGGAGCCAATGTGGGGCTAGATCCTGGAACTCCAGGATCATGACCTGAGCTAAAAGCAGACACTTAACTGAGCCACCTAGGTGCCCCGCATCAGTCTCATTATATCCCATGTCCTCCTTTATGTCCATTACCCAGTTACCCCATCCCCCCAATCCCCTTCCTGTACCCTTGGGATTTTACCCAAGGCCTTGCTTACAATAGGCAGTGCAGTAGATATTTATTGGATTATCTCTGAGGTTTGGACTTCTTTTGAGCATTCAGGTGTGCAGCATTTCTAGAGCATGCCAAGTAGAGCTACAGTGATCCAGTTAGGCCTGGCCCTGGATCCTCTTTGGATACCAAAAGGTTATATATCTGGGTGGGTGGTGGGTATATTCTGGGAAGCCATCAGGGCAGTGCCATCATATTTTAATTATAGTGCTGGCAGCAGCACTCCTTTTAGCAAACAGCAGTAACAAGCAGTAACACTTGGGCGGGCCAGCCGCCGGAAATTGGCCTCCCTCTCTGTTTCTCCTACCCCCTTTTCAATCCATCACCTGTATTTATTCCTGCTGTAATTTAAACACCTGTCTAGATGGAATGTGTGCAATGTGTCCTTACTCTACATGTTCAGTTATTTGCTCACCTGCCTTATTCGGAAGACTGGCTCTAAAATAAACAGCGTTTTGGTATTAAAAGAAAAAATGCACTGAGGTCACCGTGGCAGTGGACAAGAAGAAGGGAATGGGAGTGAAACCGCTGGACAAGGTGCTCCAGGAGAGTGGGAGCAGAAGAGGAAGACAGCAAGGGTTGTGAAGCATCTGCCTCAGGCTTAGGCAGCGGTGAGATCCTGAGATCCCGTGACTAGGTTTTCCCATGGGCAATCATTGACTTAGGTGACCAGCTAGAGAAAGGCTGACAGAAGAATATTCAACAAGCTAAGCTGGTTGTTTTTAATGCATAAATATCTTGGTTATTTTTTAATGACCACTGTTTCTCAAGGCAGCATCACAAGTAGACTCCAAATTTTCTGAACCTTGTTCTTAACCATTTTATCCATGTTTGCATCCTTGGCAAATTGAATGATTATTTGTGTCAATGTTTGAACATTTGGACAACATTGAGAAATAATAAAATCTTAAAGCTCCTGATAGGATTATCTTCTCTACTCCTTTCCCTTGGGTGTTTTATATCTTGCTCTTCACCCCATCAAGGCATTTCTGCTGGTACTTGGAAGATCTTCTGACCTTTGTGTGGAGAACCCTGGAATCCTCTTTACTTTTCACCATCTCTTATAAGAAGTGCTTCTTGACTTTAACACGCTCTCAAGAATTACCTGTGGATCTTGTCAAATGCAAATTTCCTTCCCTGAGGTAGAGGCTGTCTGAGAATCTGTATTTTTATCAAGCTCCCAGGGATTGCAGATGCTGCTGGTCCAAGATAGAATTGTAAATTCCAGACTCAGTGGGGCAAGGCAGTGTGAGTAGCACAGTGCTTAGAAACTACAAGATTGGGAGGTTTTGCATCAGGCTGACCAGGAATTGAAACTAGGGGCTGACAAGTACAATTATTTGGTCTTGGGCAGGTTATTTTACCTCTCAACCCCTATTTTCCCATTTGTAAATGAAGGCAGTAATTCTACCTAACAGACTTATCTTGAAGATTAAATGAGTTTATGTATAAATATACCCACACACACTTAGAACAATGTCTGGCAAAAATTAAGTGCTCATTAAATTTAGGTTATCATTAGTGCTAATAATATAAATTTGTTGCATTTACTGTTACTGTAGTGAACTTGAAAAGTTTTGTATTTTAATAAAAATTAAGGTAGAATGTATTAGAGGTTCAAACACAGATTTACATGGTTCTTACAGATGTGTACTATCTTTCGCACATAAAGATGTTGATATCCATTATCAGCAAGGCATGTTATTTAATTACTGAAACTAATTAATATGGGTTTTAAACTATCCCACCTGTCTTCCAGACTCTTGTGACCAGTGGCATGAACTCATGAGTTGGCCAGCCTGGATTTAGTTAGCATAGACTGTCGTCATCGGCCCAGAGAATCTACCTAGACCATTGGCTACAACGGCCACCTTAATAGTCTAATATTCCTAACAAAAAATGATGAGTTCTTTCTCTTATAACTGGTGCTATGTCTTTATGCACTATAAGCCTGTCCTTCTTTAAAATTCTTTAGTGTGAAATGTTCATTATTATTGAAAATCTGATTTTCAATATATGCCATTTTCCGTTTCTCTTCATCTGATGAAGCTTTGTGTACCTGGAGAAATATAGATGGACAGAGAAGCAGATGCAGCCTGGTGACAGCCATATTCATCATCCTTCTGTCCTGTTAGGGACAAACCTCCAGATGTGAAGCCTAACTGGCTTAGACAGTTTCAGGCCTGGCCCACTGCTGGGAGATTTACCCTGCGCTTAGGTCTTCCCTAGTCAAGGCAAGATGCTTCTAGGGCCACAGTTGATGCTTGAATCCATTTTAGTTCATTGACTCCTTCTGCCTCTCCTGGAAGAAACTGGGAAACTGAAAGCAAGACCCAGAGGCTTTCTTAAAGTCATTTAATCTAGAAATGATTTGCTTAGACCAAACTCGAGCAAGGTCTGTACAATAAGATTCAGCTAAATCTGGTTGAGGCTTCAGAGCTGTGCTGTCTGATAAGGTAGCCAGTAAGTGCATGTGGCTTTTTAAACTTAAGTTATATAAAGTTTAAATTCCAGTTCCTCATTCATACCACCCACATTGCAAATACAGTAGCCGTAGCCACTTGTTGCTCTTGTATTAGATGATACAGACTTTTTTAAAAAATATTTTATTTATTTATTCATGAGAGACACACAGAGAGACGCAGAGACACAGATGGAGGGAGAGGCAGGCTCCCCGCAGGGAGCCCGATGCGGGACTCGATCCCAGGACTGGGATCACACCCTGAGCCAAAGGCAGACGCTCAACCCCTGAGCCACCCAGGTGACCCTAGGTGATACAGATTATAGAACATTTCCATCATCACAATACATTCTGTTGGATCATACTGTTCTAGAACAGGGGTTGAAAGTAGGTTCATCTCCTTTGTCACTTCTGATTGACTGGCATTGGCTGGAGGACTGTGAAAAGAAGATTTTGAGCCCATATCTAAGTGAGCTCCAAATTGTTTATTTACTAGCAACATAGGTCCTAGGAAGACTGTGCTGAGTTGGTGGGAGTAGTTGTGGCATAGGTCCTGGGTATCTTCTAGACAAAACCACAGAAGTAAGAATAGAATATTTAAAGTAGAGGATCAGTTGTTATTATTTAAAGAGACTAGTTATATTTTTAACACAAATCCTTTGGAAAGAAAGATGAGAAGCTTTAAAAGTTTTGTTATTCTTAATCTCTCATTTAAGTAGTGGGCCCCTTTAGCTGTTTTCAAAATAAACTAACAATGGTACTTTTGTATAGAAGGAAATCACAGTAGCTACCATTTTTTGGTCTATCCATAAAATAAGGAATTGATGTTACATGAAAAAACAAAACCTACCAGGAATCTAAAATTAATTTCATGTTCTTGCTACCACCTTTTAGTACCTGCTAAGAAACAAAACTGATTGAGAATGTTTTTTTTTTTTCCCTACTTCTTTAATGTCCTCTGGTAATTTGAGGTATCCAATTATATTTTCAAAAATCTCTAACAATTAAGGATAGCTAGGATTGTTTCCTACTAGTTTTAAAACTAGACAATGAATTTTAAAACAAGAGTACCAGTTCTGCAATTGTTATATAACCTTGAGCAAGTTAATTACTGTAAACTCTCTAAGCCTTAGTTTCTCCTTCTCTGAAAGGGAGTATAATGGGTGAGGAGTGATGGGTAAGGAGTGAGATATAAAACCTCACTTAAAGTACTTGACATTACTACTGCAAGAACTCAAATGTTAAACCATGTTATTTGGGAAAAAATATACCAGATGCACTTGGAGAATATTCTCTGTTCTCATCTTGGCCCTGCACTTAGTAGGAATGTGATTTTTGTACAATTGCTTACTCTCAGAGTTATCTAACAGATTTTAGTTTCCTCTTTTGTAAAATGGGGATAATAGTAGGACCTACTTCAGAGGGCTTGTTCAGGATTACGTGAGATAACACACATCAAACAATTCAAGGACATTTGGTACAGGGCACATTGTGAGCATTCAGGCATTCGGTAACTTAGCTATTATGATAAAAATGATGATGTTTAAATTAGGAGTGGCCTTGCCAATAGAGAGAAGATTCAACACATCTGATATTTCTTCTCCTTCCCATTCACTAATCTCTAAACTACACAGTTTATGCTAAACATGGTAATGTGTGTACATTTTGTTTATTTTATTGCTGTTCTACTATAAATTATTAATAAGCCTCTTTTATTAGGGTTTTGGCCCACTGACTGAGGCTGTAATTAGAGAAGCCGTTAATTATCACAAAGAGCTTTTTCAAGCTCCTGTCTCATTTGAAAGGCCTGATGATTAAAGCAGCGAGCAGGGCAGAAAGGAAGAAGGCTCAGTGTGGGGTAGGAGTGAATTCAGTCCTATAGGGAGATATTAGATTGTCTGAGAACCTAGGTGTAGGAAGCAGGACAGGCTCTTCAAAGATTCGGGAGCCAGAGAATACTACCATAACCTTCCCTGGTGTCTTCCCTTCCCACAGTCTAGCCCCTGTGTGTCTTCTGAGCAGCAGAAGGGGATGAGAAGTGATAAGCCAAGGTTGGCTTCTGAGTCTAAAGATGGGTCTACACTGGAGGGCACAGCCCGAGTATCCTGTAGCCCAGCCTCCACAAACACCAGGAATCACTCCTGATCTATGGAAAATGCTTTTTTCCCAAGAAAAATATTTGAGTCCTTTGGTGTGAAGACCTAGTCCTAGGCTATTTTCACATACTGAGTTCTCTAATTAGGGATGAAGCACTGTACAGTTGCCAAAAATGATTTATGTTTCTTTCAGAATTTTCAGATTAAAAAAAAAAAACATGACAATGCTCCAGAATTCTTCTATTTGTAAATGTCAAAATTACTAAGTTCTTAGGACATTATTCTAGAACACTTCTCCTGGAATGTCCATCTCCTTTGCCACTTGTCTCTGGCTTCTCACACCGGATACCTTGCATTCAGCTCTATGCCCTCCCTCTTTTCAGCATCCTCTCCCTGTGCAACTGATTTTGAAAGGCTTTTACAACCATCCTTTCTTTTCTGACTTCATTCTCACTGTGCAGGTTTTAAATTCGACTCACCTCTGTATTTCTCATAATAACTTACATTTTTTTCTTTTGAATTGTAAAAGTAATCCATGCCCTTCAGGAGTATGTATCTGTGTGTGTGTGTGTGTATGTTGAAGGAAATCTGGATCTGCTTTCTGTAGTTTCATAGTGTGATTTTTTTTTCTTTAACTTATCAGCATAGTTCTGTATCATTAAGAATTCTTTGAAAAATTGTCACATACATAATATTGTCTCATATTGGCAAACCAAAATTTACTTAACAACACTGTTAGCCATGTTGATCTTCCCCTTTTTCAATACTAAAATCAATGCTTGTTTTCAAGATATGTTCACAATATAGTGTCGTGAGTAAGAAGATGGACTTTGGAGTTCCAGAAACCATGGTCCAGATCCTAGTTTGGCCATTTGTTCTTAGGCCTCAGTTTCCTTCTTTGTAAATGGGGATTATAATGATACTTACCAACAGCATTATGACAGTTAAAATAGGATGTATATATAATGTACTCATTTACATAGAGCTTCACACATTGTATATTCTGCTGAATACTAACTGCTATTATAGTAGTCATCATCGTAAATCATGTGCAATTAGTTTTTAACACAGTAGCTAAAAGTTAGATGGTAGTACAAATCCTTTGATACCTTAAATAATATACTGCTAAATTCTAGAAAGATTCTACCAATTTATAGTCATATAAATAAATATAAGTACATATCTAATCTCACCCCCTGGCATGATTAGGTACTATGTTTTTTATTATTGTATGTAAATGTGTACACAAAAATGTTTTCTTGTAATTTACATTTCTTTGATTGTCAGTGGAAATGACTAGTTTTAAAAGTTTAGTTGGCTAATTATATTCCTTTCTTGTAAACTGTTTATTGGGGTCAGTGCCCATTTTTCTTTTGCCCATGCATCTTTTTTTCTAAATCAATGAGTTCTTTTTGTGTCGTAAGTATTATTAGGTACAACTGAAAAATAAATGTATTGTGCATGTAGAACCTGCAGATGAGGAAACAAGGGCCAGAGAGGCTAAGTAGTTTGCCTAGTGTTTCAGACCCTTGCTTGGCACAGAGTAAAATATGCGGTAAACTCTTGCTGTCTTTATTATTTTTTTTAAAGATTTTATTTATTTATTCATGAGAGACACACACACAGAGAGAGAGAGAGGTATAGAGACAGACAGAGGGAGAAGCAGGCTCCATGCAGGGAGCCCGACACAGGACTTGATCCCAGGAATCCAGGATCATGCCCTGGGCCAAAGGTGGCGCTAAACCGCTGAGCCACCCGGGCTGCCCGCTGTCTTTGTTATTAATCTTTGTATTTGACAGCACCTGGCTCAGTACAGTATTTTGCACACAGCAGGGGTAGAATACATACTGGGTAACTTATGTTGACACCAGCCACCTTCACTTCTCTTTGGCGTATACAGAAACCAGCCTTTATTGGGTGCCTTGGTCACAGCCACTGTTTTAGCTCAAATGGATCAGCATCTCTTGAACTTTACTTGATTTTCTCCATATGTTTTTTTTTAATAAATTAATTTTTTATTGGTGTTCAATTTACCAACATACAGAATAACACCCAGTGCTCATCCCGTCAAGTGTCCCCCTCAGTGCCCGTCACCCATTCACCCCCACCCCCTGCCCTCCTCCCCTTCCACCACCCCTAGTTCGTTTCCCAGAGTTAGGAGTCTTTATGTTCTGTCTCCCTTTCTGATATTTCCCACACATTTCTTCTCCCTTCCCTTATATTCCCTTTCACTATTATCCATATGTTTTTAATGATACTTTTCTAAAACACTGTAAAATCAGGTTATTTCCCCTCACTTCATTTCTAGGTAACAAACCTGAATTTGGCAAGTGGCATCATAAACAGAAGCAGTGCTTCAACCCCTCCCACCCTTCGGCCTGTCATCAGTCCTAATGGCCCAACATGGTCAGTACAGTCAGACCCCCAAGCTCCTGAGAGCCACTTCACCCCTCCTGGAAGCAGGTATGTAAAGGGTCATGGAGTCAGCCTTTGGGTCACAGAGACAGCTTGGGTCTTAAGAGAGTCATTCCTACCTTGAACTCCCTGTACTGACACCCATGAGACAGGTGCCCTTCCCCACCTGTCCCAGGACTCTGGCACTTGAATAAAGGGCCTCATTTTACACTTAAGACAGTTTGTGGGCAAATCAAAGGCAAAGGAAATTTCGATACAGTTTATTAGTAAGCTCACTTTGGGGTGAAAGAGGAAGAATTTATACTATGTTCAATCCTTGCCTGTGGTCTACATTTTCATGTTTTGTCAAAAGTCAAAACTTGTCTCCTTACTCTTGTTTATACCTTGTACTACATTTCATTTCAGTAACTTTGAACTCTTTTTTTTTTTGAGGACATAATTGTTTTTTATGTTTCCATCTAGTTTGTAAAATTAAACTGAAACAGCCTCCCTGGACAATGTTCATTTGGGAAGTGGGAAGGAAATTTCCCTTATGTAGTTGAGCGAAGTGACAGAGGATAAAATCTAAATAGATTCTAGCCATAAAATAAGCAACTCCTGAATAAAGAAAAAAACCACTGTATTGAATTCTAGTCTCGACCCACATTTTAAGTTCCCTATTAAAAAAAATGTAAGAAATGGATTTCCAGGGCATCTTGCATTCATGGCTATTAAATATGGGTTTAATTGCATCTATCCCTGAGTGGAGTGAGCTAGAAAGGAATGTGACTGTTACGATGAAGTATTCTGTTCCCTCCAAATAAAGATAATTGTTCCCTCCAAATAAAGAAGCTCTGCCGCAGATGTCCCACCAAGTCCCCACCCCCGTGCCAGCTCTTCCAGCTTCTGCCAGCCAGCCAGCTCTTAGCATGCTGACTTGCCTCGTGGTTGCAAGGGATGACCAAAGACTTGGCTATGAAGGAAATACCTATTTGTTGTTGAAGTATCTGTTGGTGTTAGAATTATTACTGAAGGAACTAATTTGGGAAGCAGAGACTCTGCCCAGGAAGCAACATAAACACAAGCACATTACATCATGCTTGAGTACAGTGTCTTTCATACCAGTAATCGTTGTGGTCAAGGGTGAAAAGAATCATCTTAACTGAGAATTATAAAGAGTTGAAGACCACGAGGCAGGATGGTTGCAGACAGGATATCCTCCCATGAAGTTCTATTCACAGGAGTCTGTCGTTTGTTAATTTACAATCTACAGAATAACCACATTCCTAAAACATAAGTTGTAAAAAAGAATTCTGTTTATACCATAGCACTTTATTTTCCATATAAAATATTTCCAAATATTCCATTTTCATTTCACAGTCAAAGCCTTGTTTCTATGGGAAACATTTTCCCTGCCATCTTGGGTATACTGTCTATATGACAAGGCTGTAAGCATTTTCCATACTATAAACAAAATGTCAGATCTACACGCTATGGGTGGGTTTAGAACCTTCTTGTGTTAGTACCTGTCTGGCTCAGCTTGTGGAATTCCCAGGTAGTACCAGTGCAGAGACACAAAGATGTGGCGCATCCATCCAAGTCAGAGCCCAGACCTAGAGTCTGGCACTGTGAATGGCCTTCTCCTAGCCAGACTGTGCTTGTGAGCTGCAGGAAAAATAGCTTGTGATACCACCGACCTCAGAGCCACTGGTACCAGAAAGTGGGTTCCTCCGGAATCCCCTGGCCTTTCCCTTTGTGGGTTAGTTGTACCCACAGCAGCCCTCTCGTCACCTGCTCTTCAAGGTTAAGGGCCAGTTTTCAGGTCCCATTTCAGTCTAGGGTAGCCCTGGTTGCCAGAACAGCCTGGAGGCTCAGCTTGTGGAATTCCCAGAGGTATCCACCCCAGAGCAGTGCTAAGTGAATTTTCCAGGGTCCTTCCAGACCTGGCTGTGATGTGAACAGCAGCCAGACCTCCAGCAGGCGTTCTACACAGTACCATACCCCAGTTTCCATTTTTACCTGGTAAGTCACTGTTTTGTGGATAGTCTCTTGTCCCTCTCTTAGTAGTTAAGGTGACTAAGTTCAGTGAATATGGGATTAATAGCTTAGAGATCTGAGTTTTATTACTGGTTTTGACACTAAGTGACCCTAAACTATTCATTTAATCTTTTTATTGGGTAAGCATACTTACGTATAAACTGGCCTGTTTTGAGAGCTTTTAACTTGCCCTGAAAGCACTTTGATCTCCCTGGAAGTAGGTGCTAAGTAAATAAGAGGTACTCTTACTAGTTCATCTACAATAGCAACAGTGGATTCCAGTGCTGATAAGCTCTGAGAATTCACTAAACTGGGGGCTGTCCTGTGAACAGTAACAAGATGTAAAGAGAATCCTTCCCTGGCTGTGCTTTCCATTTGCATATTGGAGGATTCGGTGACTTGGTAGCCACAGGAATGAAAACTGGTGACTCAAGAAAACTCTGCAAATAGTGTTATTTTTCATTTCCCTGTGGTGTTGCTATTGTTCTCAATTTTATGGATCACACAAGTTTTCACCAGACAACCTTGTTCTCCCCCCGCTGTTTTGAAACCACCCCAAATGCAGCCTCAGGGCTGTCGTCTCCCATTGGGTCAGTGTGAGCTCAGCCCAGCTCCTCAAATCCCTTGGTTCCTCTGGTCTGTCTGGAGTCCCTGTTCAAGCTTTGTTGTGGGAGAGGAAGGCAAAGAGCCCACGACTTGCCCAGACAGTCTGAGGCCTGGCTATGTAGCTTGCAGTTCCCTAGACACTCTGGAGCTGGACTTGGCCAGCCATTCCTCTGTTGTTACTTTTCAGAGGTAATAAGTGAGATTAATTGCAGGCCATTCTCCAGAAGAGAAAGTAGTCAGGGCCAAAATCAGTCACATGTTTAGAAGCCTGAGGTGTACCTCTAGGCAAGGCCGATTTAGAATTATACAATAGGCCCTCTGGGATGCAGGTACCAAGTGCTCATGACCTCTTTTTTCTTAAAGGGAATAGTTTTGGTTGCTAGATAGGGATACCTGAGTATCTAAGCTTTTCTTTAGCCAATGAGATGGGTTAGATTTTTCAGGCTGCCTTTTAACTATACATTTTCTGGGCCCATGGGGCATTGGTAGGGGACTGGAAGCGATAAACAGAGACACGTCTTCAGTACTGCTAGCCTTGCCTGGAGTTGGACTATGTTGGGCCATGTCAGGGAGGGACATTATCTAGGTGAGGAGTGCTCAGCAGGCTCACAGTGCATCTTTCTTTGTGAGACCTGGAAGGGTTACTGTAAAGTCTTGGCTGCTGCTTGGAATGATTTGGGAAGGACAGGGCCTCAGACGGCTTGGCAAGAACCTGAGGCCCTGTTTTTTTCCAGTCCAACCCTTCCTTGTGTATCGAGCTGTCAGGGAATCCCACGAATGTCTGGCTTCTGCCCCTTTGTATGTTTTTCCAGCATTTGTCATTGAATTATTTTTATCCATCTCTGGCTTTTTCACACATGCAACCTGGGGATTTGTCTGTTCCTCGATATTAAAGGTGGGGGAGGTTGAAAGCAAAGCTATGAGTTTGTTCCTCCTTTTTGGGACAGGGCAAGACATTGTGGGCTAGATGTGCTCGGCCTCACTGGCCTCCACTCTAGAGAGTAGCACAGGGGAATGGGGTACAATGAAACACTGTATCTTAGAAATTTGGGCTGTATTTCACATCTCTCTGTCCCTCTGCCCTCTTACTCTCAGAAATAAATTATAAGAGTCTGATCCCCTACTTACTATAATTTTTAGGAACAAGTTTTTCACAGATTTTGATTCTAGTTTAGCTAATACTTTTCTTCCTTCCTTTAGATTATTAGAAATGTTGCTTGAGAGTCAGGTCTCTGACTTCCCATCTTTTCATTCTTAATAAATCCTCAGAAATATCAAGTTTGCTATTTTAAAAAAAAAACATTCATTTTCCATGTGTCAGGCATTAAGTTAAATGCTGGAAAGTCATTATAAATAAAACAGGATAGTGCTTGATCTCACAGAGCTTACTGTCCGTGATATATCTTCCATGTTCTCAGTATTGTCCTGGGTGCTAGGTACAGTCTAAAAGATTTGGAAGACATGGTTTTTAATAACTAAGAGGTTATACCATCTAGCAGAGAAAAGGAGCCATAATACACATGAAACAATTACAGCGTAGTGTCAAATGGCATATAACAAAGATTTAAATTTTACCGCCCAGGCAATTGAAAGACAAGATTATCAAGAAGAGTGTGTAAGGTTTTAATCTTGTCATCTGCTACAACATGGGTGAACCTTGAGGACATTATGTTAAGTGAAATAAACCAGTCACAAAAGGACAAATAGTGTACCATTCCATTCATATGAAGTGTCTTAAGTAGTCAAAATCATAGAAACAGAAAATAGAAAGGTGGTTGCCAGGGGCTGTGGGTAGAGGGGAAAGGGCATTAGTATTTAATAGCTACTGAGTTTGTTTTGCAAAATGAAGTTCTAGAGATCTGTTGTGCAACAGTGTCAATGAATATACTTATCAGTACTGAGCTGTACACATAGAAATGGTGAGATGGTACATTTAAATGTAGGTGTTTTTTACTACAGTAAAAAGGAGTGTTGTAAAAGGGCTTAAAAGAGAGCCCCGTAGTTCCACAAAAATTTTATTTGGTGACTAAAGTGGCAAAGTTTTGCTCCTACCCTCTGCCTCTATGTAGGGAATAATCCTGAGCCTCTTCCTTGAAATGACTCTGTTTATTTAAGAGTGTGTTAACTCGGTAGGACGGGGGTCATTGACCCCTATGAGGAGGATGGCATGATGTAATAGAAAGAGAAAGAACTATTGAGTTGGACAGACCTGGATGTGCCTTCCCAAGTATGTGACCTTGGGTGAGTACATGACCTTGGGCGAGTGGCTTTGCTCCTCTGGGCCACCTTTTCCCATCTGCATAGATATGTAAATGATACCCACCTCATTAAGTTAGTGTAAGATTTAATTGAGTTGTGTATATGAAAGTAGCCAGTTTAGTACCTGGTTTGGAGGTAGGTTATTGGTAACATTTAGTTTTCTTCCCAGAAAAAAAAAAAAGAGAATTGGACTTGCTTGTCTACCCACTTGGGTTATAGTATCTAGTGTAGAGGAAACTGGCTGTCACCTGCATGGGGTGTGCTTCCCGGGCTGAATTCCAGAGATGTGGTCTTTCCAGCTAAGGAAGGGGAAGCATCAGAGTGAGGCCAACAGGAGACTCTTCCTCTTTCTCTGACCCTTTTGTCAAAGGGTGACTTCTTTCTACTCAATAGGCCCTTGCTCTCTGCTGTCTTCTGAATGTTGAAATTTCCACTGCCGCTCGATGTTCCAGCCAGTAAACACTCATATTTTCCATCTATCCTGGGGGTCGAGCTTTGGGAGAGCTCTTCTCTGGAGGAGTTTGGAGCTTATAATTTTGTACTTTATACTGTTATATAAACAACACTTTCTAGCCAAAGAGCACAATCACAAAAAGAAACCACTTTGGGGGGCGGGGGGCTAAAAAGAAAAAAAGAAAAAACTCTTTCATGTTCAGAGTTCTGTAGAAGTGATATTTCACTTCTTTTTCTTCCTTCTTTCCCGTAAAATAAAGTTAACCTGACCTTCCTCCTCCAGAGTCTTAGCTCTCATCATTCCTTCCCCTTGAGTAAAATGTTTCTTCAGCACAGGAGTTGATAAAGGCCGATACTTGTATCTAAAATTCCCCTACTTCTTTTCTCAGTCCGCCAGACACAGAACCTCTCAAGGGTTATGCTCCACATCAGCTCAAGCTTGTGACAGATTCTACGGTTCCTTCCTCACCGAGAGAGCCGAGTGCTATAGGTGTTTGTGCCAAGGCCAGAATGATTGGGCTTCTGCCTATTGAAAGAATGTGGGGAAACCTAGGAAGTATGTCAAAGATAGCTGGCTGAACATCACAGCAGGGTCCAGGCAAAGTATGTTTGGGAATGCTTGGGCCTAGTGTCAGGAGTGAAAGAAGCAGATCTTTTCTTATCTGCAAGCCAAAATACAGGTTGCTTTGTGCTGTGCCAGTGTAGTGTTTTTTTCAGTTCAGTGTGCCTCCCCCACAAATCCCCCAAAGTCTTGAAGGGAAACCACTTTATATTTCCTTAGGACTAACACACAGGCACACGTGTATGCCCATGCTCACCTGCGTGCATAAACAGTCATTGTTGGAAGCAAGACCCTGTCTTACTTAACTGTCCACTTTATAACTTTATATCTATCTACAGTTAGTGATTATTTTGGCTTTAAGAGACCTGAATGACAAAAGTCCACATATTAAGCTGAATGAGACTCCTTTTCTAGAATTAAGAAATTATAATAGAGTTGCTTAATTCATAATACAGTTTAATTCTCGCATGGTTTTTCTCTCATCTTCCGTATTTCCAAGTTAACTATTTTTATGAGCCTTGAAAGAGCTTGGAAAGAATCAGAGTGGTGAAGAAGTACTCTGTCTTCCTTTCCGACTCCTGTAGAGAGACACTGATGATCCAGTTCTAAAGCTTAGAGGGGGGAGGGGGAAAATAAAGCTTATTACTGACTTCATGAATTTTTAGAAGGAAGACCAGCCAGCTTCCCTGAACCTGTAGCTGAATACCCATCCTCCCTCTCCCTCTTCTTTCTTTTTATTTTATTTGGAGGGAAGAAGGGGAGAGGGAGAATCCCAAGCAGGCTCCACATCCAACATGGGACTTGATCTCACAACTCTGAGACCATGACTTGAGCCAAAATCAAGAGTCTGATGTTTAACCAACTAAGCTACCCAGGAGCCCCTCCCAGTCTTCTTTTTGTTAAGATTTTTCAGCATGTTACCAGTCAAGTACAACTAAGAAATCATCCTTTTTTCTTTCTTTTTTTTTTAGGATTTTATTTATTTATTTGAGAGAGAGAGAGAGAGACAATGTAGGGGAGCCCAACACGGCATGATCCCAGGACCCCAGGCTCTGACCTGAGCCAAAGGCAAAGAGGCTTACCTGACTGAGCTACTTAGGTGCCCCTGATTTTTTTTTTTTTTAAGTCTGAGGATTTAAGAAGCTAAAAGGAAAAAACTCCCTGTATGTACATTTTAATAAAAGAAAACAACAGACTGCTATTATAGTATCTGAAAAGAAGTAAGATCCTCTCTTCCCTTGCAGCCAATTTGAGAAACAAAGTTTTGGCATAGGTTCTGGTTTGGGTATTGGTTCTTGATAACTCTTAGTTCCCTTTCCAGAAAAGAAAGAAATGTTAAATTAGACTTGCTGAGGCCATAGTGTTCCTATACCGCTTCATTTAATGCTTACATTAGATACATAGTGGGGAAAATAGTTATACCTAATCATACACAGACGTTTACACAATTTATTTTTATTGTGAAGTCAGTATCCATAAATTAAAATTTTGATCACAAACCATGAAAATGCTCCTACAGAAAGATACCTAAGAGAAGCAAACCTAAAAGGGCATTTAAATATGGAGCCAACTGTTCTTTGGGAGGTGCAAGGAAAGCTGGAGATGGGAGAGAGGCAGTATATGAGAGCCTAGGAATTCAAAATGTCACATCATATGGCAGGCTCCTGGGGCTCATAATAAGGAACAGTAGACCTCATCTTAATTGGACCGTTCTTCTGCTTCAGATGCAGTAAAGGGACGTTTTTGGCTTTCATGAATTATCAGGCTAAGACTTGTATTTATTTGGCTTCAAAGCTAATAATCAATACCATGTTTGGCCTGGTTCTTAAAAATAAGTCTTATTATCTTTCCGTGATGAAAATGAAATATGGGTGCATCTCAATAATGTGACTACAATCTAGAAGGATTTAAATGAGAAAAGTAGGCTTTCTGGCATAGCAGGTAAGGAAACCATAAAAGGAGTTAATAAATGGGATGGACTTAAAGGTTAGAGGAAATCAAATCATATTCTTCTGAAACTTTGCACCAAGGAAAATTGAGTAGATGAGATAATCTGTCTGTATTATCAGTCTTCTCAAATATCTTGCTTAGCTGCGTGAATTCAATGCATTTGAAATACCAGCCCCCAAAAGAAAGAGTTTTGTTACCTTGCTCACCAAATTATCAGTATATTGAAATATTTGAAAAAGAGGAAAGGTGAGGTGAAACTGGCATTAAGTAGTGTCCCAGATGGGAAATGGCATCATCTGGTAGTTGTTAAAACAATGTTATCCCCAAAAAGTTGACACGTGTTTACCAAATATCTCCTAAACACAAGACAGTGGGCTGAACTCTGAAGGAGGTATTAGACAGGGACTCTGTTCTCAAGGAGGAAAATTAATAGAAAAATAAATGCAAGCACTGTGAAACAATATGTGCTTAATTGCTGAAGAAGAGGATTATACTGCAGGTATGAATTCAGAGGAGAAATGGATCATTAACTGAAGAAGCTGGTAAAAGGTCCATGGAAAGGAGGGGGGCATGAGCTGAATCTGAAAGGGCAGATGGAGCATGGATGGGTGAAGAGGCTAGCATTAATAAATTAAGAGATAATTGCACATTTACTTTGTACAACACTATCTGAGGATCAAAGTAATGTGATTCACGCTCCTGCTAAAGGTCGAGGTGACAGTTCAGCAGGGTGGTCTAAAGAATATTGCCCTAAATATGTGTTTACTTTTTGCACAGAAAATGCAAAGTGAGTGATTAGAAGAGGGCACTGGGCATAGGCTCAGATCAGTCGCAGTTCAGAAAAAGTACTAACGGCAGGTTAGGGAAGGCTTTGCAGAGGAAGGATTTAAGGTAGGGTGTAAATTCAGTCCTAGACTGTGTTTAGGCTATGGACAGGTGAAGCATAGGAGAAGAGGGAGAAGACATGTAACGGACAAGGTGTTGGTAAGCATTTACCAGAGATGGGGAATGGGAACCAGTCAGGCTGAAGCAGAGTGTTTCTGTTTGAAGTACCATGCATTGATCAAAAAAGTGAGTTTGGAGTGATAGAAACTCAAATCAAGCTGGCTGTACTGTACAGAAGATTTTTCAGTTTGTTAACTAGAAAGTCATAAAATTGGTGTTGGGAGCTTAGGAAGTATCATTAATCATACTTCCTGCTGTCTTCCAATTCACAGCTAAATGAGAAATTGGAGGAAAAATATCATAAAGCAAAATACTAGCTTTATTATAGAGAAGGATAAATTGGAGGAGATAGCCTATGAATATGACACAGTTGGGCTTCTACCTCTCAAGTCTATGTCTTTTTAATTTGTTTTATTTAACCAAAGATTTTCTTTGTTGATAATTTCTCTGATAATTAAAAATTTTATGGAAGAAACAAAAAGACCTACTGCATCATAGTCTTAAAAATGAAAAGAAAAGCAGAAACCTGGCCTGATTTGCAAAATGCACACCTGCATCTGGTCCCAAACTACCTTTCCAGTTATATTTCTCTGTACACATTCACTTCTAGCCAAACAGTGATCAGGAATAAACCTTGTATATTTGCCCTCCGCTTCGATGCGTATACCACTCCATGGTCCTTCCCTACTACTTTCCTCTATACCTACTGTCATTCCTTCAACAGAAGTGTAAATTGTCTTATTACTGTCATATCCCAGGGTCTTGGGGAGCAGGAGGCACTTAAAAATAAGAACAAATACTAACTGAATATTTAAGGAATTTAGATCTAAAGGAATGAGTGGATAGAAACCCTGCACCTCACCTGCATCTGCACATGTCCACACCCTGTTCTACAGGGCTCAGCTCAGTACAGCATTTCTGCAATCTTCCCTGTTCCTCGAGCAGATGTCATTAGGATTTCTCTTCCTTCTCTTCCCTCCTCACCCACTAGACTCCTGTTCTTAAAAGCTATAATTCAGAGGAAGCTCAGGCTAAGTGCATAATTTTAATTCCTAGAGAATGGAAATTTGAGGCTCTTCCTAGTGAACAGAACAGAAGAGAAAAAAGCCCTAGTTCCTCTGTTGAGCTGAAAGCTCACAACACCTCCTCCCACCCCACCCTTCCCGTGTCATCAGGTCTTTTGTGCTTCTCCTTTGGGCCCTATTCAGTTCTTTCATGTTATCCAAAAATCAAAAGTGCCATACAAGCAAGAGGCCCTTTTTCATCTGGGGTTAGAGGCAAATATGGAAGAAGAAAAGGCAGAAAACTTTCTTCCCCCCAACCTTCTCCCCACCTCACCTAACCCCACAGGAGTTTTAAGAGCCTCTCCTGGAAGATCCTGCCTGTGAAAGGTCATCTACCATCTTGGACAACCCAGGATGGGACAGAGTCATCTCTACTCTAACCTTTTTACATTGGTTGCCTAATGTGTTAGTGTTTACTGAATGCATGTTTTGTGATGCTTTTTGGTATTCTTTATAGTGATTCCTCTCCCCTCACTGACTTTCATTTGATAGACTTACTGACATCCCCTGTCTGAGTGGTTGGTATGACAGAGGCATAATGTTGGGCCACCATGTCCTACTCCACATTCAAATATCATTTCTTTACCTCTGCTATGACACTTGTCACTCCTCCTTATATTCTGGTTCTTTGTATATTTGAATTACCTGTCATATTAGATTGTAAGCTTTTTGAGGGCAGACATCAAGTCTTACACATTTTTACATCCTTACGGTGCTCTGTACAAAGTCCTCAGTAAATGTTCGGTGAATAAGCAACTAGATCAGTGTTGTCCAGTGTTGTAGCCAAAAGCCAGGTATGGATTATTTAAGTTAATTATAATTAAACTGAAAAAATCAGTTGCTCTGTCATATTAGTCCCATTTTCACAGGCTTATGGCTCCTTATTAAGTAGAACAGGACTAGATGGCTGATGGCTGACCCAGAAGATTGGATAAAGACCCAAGCTCGGTCAATGGATTAAAAAAATAAAAAGGAATGAGTTTCCAAGAAAGGCGTATTCTTGATTTTCCTCTTAGGCCCTTCTGTAGATGTCAAGCCTCTTTTGTTTAGATCTAGAGATTTACCACAGATGCTGTTCTTGAACTAATTTGTGGTGCTGGGAGGGGCATATTATGATGCCTTGGGAGTCTTGAAAGTCCAGAGCTTCTGTATTACTAGTGTTTAACCAATCAGAGCTGGGCTGACTGAGAGGAAGGGGATTTTTAAGTGGATCCTAGCAATATTGTTTTCTGAGATATGCCCATGGCTAAATATTGGGGAGAGGTCTTGTTTCCATACGCTCACCCCACCCCCACCCCCCACCTGCTTGGCGGGCAGTTCTGACTTGGCTTATAGAGCTGCTATAGCCCTGGGGAACAGAGCCAAACATGCGGAAGCGGTTACGTGTACTAGCTCCCAGGGAAGCTGTGGCTAGCAGGGGGAGTGGGTGGGGTCCTGCCTGATGGCTTTTCAAAGAAGCCAGATCTTTGAAGTTTTGTTTTAGCAGCTGCCAGGTATGCTGCTTCAGCACATTGCAGGCCCCCTCACTCTGTTCCCATATCACATTTTCTCTTCACTATATGTGCATCATATACACAACAGAGCCTGAATGCTGGGAGGGTAAATACCAAACGGTGGAGCAAGTTGCTAAACACAACCCTCTTGCTTTTTCTTTTTACATGACTCTGCTGTGAAATAGCTACTTGAATGCTCCCTTTTCCCTTTTCAGCTCTGACCCTTTCTGACCACCTGCCAAAGGAGAGGCAAACAGAGTCCTCTTCTATTTTGGGAAAGTAGTAAGTTTTGAGAAACTGGAGGTCCTACTTTCCTCTGATGGATTGGGTTATCACTCTGAGAATAGAACATTGCCCTTTTCCAAAAGCACAGATGACAGACACCTACCCTAGCAAGCAACCCTGACACTTTGGGTCTTGGAGTAAATTTCTTGAATGTACCTCTTGTACACCTTTGGATCTTCGGCATTTAGCACAATGTCAACAGTACATATTTATTAAACGATTGCCCTGGCAACTGCTGTGCTGTGGGGAGGGACCATGTGGGCAGAGTGCCCTTCTGAAGCTTACACTCAGAACTTTCCCTCTTCCTTGCCCTCTTGCTTTGTGATCCCCTCATCCCAGCCAGTCTGTAGTCACCTCAAGTATTTCCAGCTGCCCCCAACCTCACACTTTCCTCTGGACTCCCCTCTTCTGGAGTATAGCATCTGCTCCCTTGTATAATTCTCTTTGTTTGTTTGCTTATATACCTTTGGTCCTTCTCTCAAGATGTAAGTCTCTAAAAGGCAAAGGCTAGATTGTTTTCTTATCCCAAGAACTTTGGACCAGGAACGGGAAGACCTAAGTCCCAGGTCGACCTGGGACTTCCTGACTTGGGCTAAATCATCTGACAAAACTTGAGCCTTGCTTTGCCATGCGGGAGGTGGTGATGCCCAGGTTGTCATGGGCGGGGGTTCGATGCTACCATATACTTGAACATGCTCTGTGAACTACAAAGTACGGCATGTGATTAGATCTCTTCGGTATTAGTAACGCTTACCACGGTGGAACAGTGATGCTTGTTTATGCTGCTACTGATACATAGACTAATCTCCCCCAGAGCTGAGGTAAATCACCAGCTCAGTCCTGCATTACTCAGCTTGGCACAGGTTTAAAGCGTGAAATGGGCCACCCCAGGTCCTCTCTGTCATCACCTCTCTCTCTCAGCCTGCAGGTTCTTCCTTTCAGACCTGCGGGGGTCATTGCTTTTCTCGCTAGTCTCCCCCTTCTTCTCCCCTCAGGCCCAGGCTGAGTTTTAACCCCCTCCATTCTTCGGGAAGCAAGGTTGACCCATTTCATTTCCCACTTTGGGTTGAATTTGCCACCCAGGCGGACCCTTCTCTTCTCAGGTGCCCCCCCCCCCCCTGCTGCTTCCTGCAGCTCTGCCCACTAGCAGCACTGGCCCTCTGTCATCTCCCGTCCACCCAGCCTCGTGTCCTCAGCAGCAGCCCACTCAGCACCCTTCCTGTTTTCCTGCACCTGCCCTTGCTTTTCTGCCAGGCCATCCCTCCAGTCCCCCTTCCGTGGCATCTCTTCCTGCATCTTCTTCCTTTTTCTGGGCTCAGACTTTTCATCCAGAAAGGCTCTTCCCCCTTTCAAGACCCTGAAGTTGACTGTGTCACCACGTGTCTGTCACCCAGTCCCCGTCACCTTAAGTAGATAAATAAGCACTGCCATTTTTTAAGGGCTATCCTATGGCCTGAGAAGGTCCAAATTCCTTTATTTAAGTTATTGAAGATCTCACATTTAAATGTGATGACCTGGTATTTGAGAGCATGTATTTTAGAGAGAGACCAATTTGGATCTCTCCCCTTTTTAGCCACTTACTAGGTATGTCGCTGAGGGCAAGTTCTTTGAGTCTACTGTTACTACATCCAAATGAAGACAGAATGCCTGCTTCCTAGGGATATTCTGAGGAGCAAATGAAAATTAAGTGACATAAGGAAAGCACTTTTAGAAAGTGCCTGCTGTAGAATAAGTGCTTAGTAAATGGGAATTACTGGAAACATTTCCATGTCATCTGTCCCTACCCTGTTTTCCAGGTATTAAAAATCGAAGTTAAGTGCTTTGTGTACATTCTCACCCCTTATCTGGTAATAAAGTAAGGACTAGAACCCAGGGCTTCAAATTTTCTGCCTGGTGAATTTTCTATTTGATCCCTCTAACTCCTCCAAAGCCTTCTTCTAAGTTTCCTTTCTTTGGGTGGAATGTTCATTTACTCATCCATTTGTTCATTAAGCAAACACTGCATGACTATGATGTTGTTAGGCTCTGGGTGGACAGACACCCAAATGATGAACTCAGTGCCTTAAAGGTTGGTCCAGTGGGTAGGGAATAGTCACTGTGAACAACAGTCACAGTACAAAAACGAAACAAAACAAAAACAAAAAAGCCAATAAAGGGCATCTTGGGGGCATAAGCTCTATCGGAAGAAAACCAGACTAGGCTTTGCAGAGGATAGATTATTGTGTTCTCCTGGGTGAAAATGACAGAGACTTGTATAAGGGCAGAGAAGTATGGAAGAGCACTCCTGATGTGCAGTGTCCTGGGAGCTTGGAATGCAAGTAGGGGATGGTTGAGGATGAGGAGGGGAAGTTAAAGTGCTTGATGGGCCATTTTAAGGGGATTTTATCCTGGGATCTGCCCTGTTAATTAATGTCAACTGAAGAAGTCGGGGAGAGTGTATGTGGGTATGTGTTTTAACATTGCTGGGTCTTGGTACCTAAGGTTTCCACTTTTTTTCTATTCCCCATTCATTCATATCTGGGAAACTCTCTTTATCAGTCTGGATATAGCCCGATGCTAACCCTTACTCTGTGCTTTTTCCGGTCATCTCACATAGAGGTGGCCTGCTTGCCTGTGGCATTCACACCATGTTATAATTCATTTTCATGTCTTTCCTCTGCCACCTCATTTGAAGTGAAAACTTTAGCATCTTTATATTCCTATCCCTTACTGCAGTGTCTGACACATAGTAGCCATCAACTGAATGTATACTGAATGAAAGTAAATGCCTAGGTTCATAACCACAGCCCAGACTTCCACCTAGGCAGCTCTTTAGCCATTGCCTATCTTTGACAGCACAGAAATGTAGATGGATCAGGTCAAGATTTTTCTCCTCTAACCAGAACCATAACTCAGTGGGCTTACCATCTTTATGATCTGAGCTTCGGCTTCCTCTAATTAGGAGCCCTAACGCTAAGTTGGTCAAAAGCCTGCTGTGGCACAAAAACTGTTTAGTGTTTGCAGCACTCTTCCACATATGAGAACTGTGCTCAGTGCACCTGAAGGGATCAAAAGACTGAAAACAAACAGTACCAAGCCCAGGGAATGCTGCCCAGCAGAATCAGTATTAAAGTAGAGCACTGTATTACAGCGTCCACCAAACTATCTACACTTATACACTTCTCTTGGCCATTTTTCAGGACTTATGTGGCTGTTTGAGTGGTACTATTTACAAGGAAAAGCTGTTGTTATATTCTAACAAACATATAATCTTTATTTGGTGCCTGCTTGCTGTCACACTTTATCTCTGACAGATTGCAGATATACCCCACTCTGTACTGTGCCACAAGGTCCAAGCAGCTCAGTACTCTCCTGACATAGCAGTAACACTGTATTAAAATGTATCATCAAGGGACGCCTGAGTGGCTCAGTCAGTTGAGCATCAGACCCTTGATTTGAGATTGGGCCCCACATTGGGCTCTGTGCTGAGTGTGGAACCTACTTAGGATTCTCTCTCTCTCCCTCTGCCCCTCCTCCCCTCAAAAAAATAAATAAATAAAATAAAAGGTATAGTTAAATATATTTTACATACTCATCAAACTTCCACACTTAATATTTTCTCAATAGAGAAGAGTTGAGAATCTCTGTCTTAAGGCTTTACTGAAGAGATGCATTGTAATTCAATAGCAGATCATCACAGTAAGATACCCTGACATGTGCTATGTTAGGATAGTAGACCACTCTGATAGGATAGTGCTTTAAAGCTAGGTTTTCCTTTCCTCTTCAAATGTGTTGTCTAGGTAACTATAATAAATTATCTCCAAATTTAGCAGCTTAAGACAATAAACATTTATTATCTCAGTTTCTGTTTCACTGGGTGGTTCTGGCTCAGGCTTCTTCATGAGGTGGCAGTTAAGATGGCAGCTGAGAGGGCTGCAGTCATCTGAAGGCTTGCCTGGGGCTGGAGGATCTACCTCCATGATGGCTCACTCTCACATGGATGATGAGATCATGCTGGCTTTTGGCAGGAGGCCTTAGTTTCTCACCACATGACTTCTCCACAGGGCTGCCTGCATGTTCTTATGACATGACAGCGGCTTCCCTCAGAATGAATGACTCAAGAAAAAGACTGAAGCCACAATGTCTTTTATGACCCAGCCTCAGAAGTCCTACACCATCGTTTAAAAAATGTTTTTTAAAATTGCAGTAGAATTCACATAACACAAAATTTGCTATTTTAACCATTTTTAAGTATATAGCTGAGTAGCATTAACTACATCACATTGTGCAACCATCACCACCATCCACTTCCAGAATTCTTTCATCTTGCAGAACTGAAACTCTGTACTTGTTAAACAATAACTTCCCAGTCTCTCTACCTAGCTCCTGGTAGTCACTATTCCACTGTTGTGGGACCCATCAGTCTTGTTTCCTGAGTACCCTAACTGGATGGCAACAATGGAGAGATAGGCCAGGGTAATGGCCCTGCGAATGGCAGTGGCTACCTCCTTAGAACATTTACCCAGATTGACATGGCTCTTTTGGTTTCCCATTGGCAACAAATGCCTTGAATCTGGTTCACTGACCAGCCAAGATCTGCTTTTGCACTGGCATAATCCTAAGCTCACCCTAATGGTCATCTCTGGGAAAAGGTCCATGATCCCTTAGACTCTTTGATGGGCAATGGAAAAGAGATAGATTTCCTTCAGTGACATGATGATCATGTCATTGACCAGGTGGCCCAGCTTGCTGACAGGGAGCCACTTGTTCTCATCCTTGCCTCAACACACCTGCAACTCTGATCCTGGAAGCTGCTGTCCAAACATCTGTGGAAGCTGCTGCTTCCATGCATCATCTGCTGTTTGGTGTTTTCTTGGGTTTGAAGGGCAGTTCTGTGTTTAATGTTTTGAGGAACCATCATGCTGTTTTCCATAGCAGCTGCACCATTTTACATTCCCACCAGCAGTGCAGTGCACAAAGGTTACAATTTCTCCACATCATCACCCATACTTAGTCTTTCTTTCTTTCTTTCTTTCTTTCTTTCTTTCTTTCTTTCTTTCTTTCTTTCTTTCTTTCTTTCTCTTTCTTTCTTTCTTTCTTTCCTTTTTCTTTTTCTTTCTTTTCTTTCTTTCTCTTTCTTTTCTTTCTTTCTTTCTTTCTTTCTTTCTTTCTTTCTTTCTTTCTTTCTTTCTTTCTTTCTTTCGATAGTAGCCATCCTTATAGGTGGGAGGTGATCTCTCATTGTGGTTTTGATTTGTAATTCCCTAGTGATTAGTGATGCTGAGCATCTTTTCATGTGCTTGTTAGCCATTCGTACACCTTCCTTAGAAAAATGCTTAATCAGGATCTTAATGGAGGGTTTTTTTCCTCCATTTTTCTGAATTTTAGATATTCTCTATGTATTTTGGGGTATCAATCCTTTATCAGATATTTGATTTGCAAATACTTTTTCCCGTTTTTAGACTGCCTTTTTACTCTGTTGATAGTATCCTCTAAAATCCACAATTTTTTTTTTAAATTTATGATAGTCACACAGAATGAGAGAGAGAGGCAGAGACACTGGCAGAGGGAGAAGCAGGCTCCATGCACCAGGAGCCCGACGTGGGATTCGATCCCGAGTCTCCAGGATCGCGCCCTGGGCCAAAGGCAGGCGCCAAACCGCTGTGCCACCCAGGGATCCCCTAAAATGCACAAATTTTTAATTTCATTTTCATTTTCATTTTCATTGCCTATGCGTTTGGTGTCATATCCAAGAAACCATTGCCAAATCCAATGTCAGGAAGCTTTGCCCTTCATTTTCTTCTAAGAGTCTTATTGTTTTAGCTCTTAACATTACTGTCTTTCAGATACGCTGTCATTTTTGCAGCATCCTGTTGTTGACATGGGTCACCTCAATTCAAGGTGGGAGGAGATGACTCAAGGATAGAAGAGCAGGAGGGAGGAATCATTCATTGGGGGCCATCTTGAAGGCTGATACCCACAATAATTCAGGCATACTGTTTTAAAAGTTAAGTAATTCTGTAAGATTTGAGAATCCTTTGCTCTTTCCCTACCACTACAATGTTAATTTCCATACCTCAGAGATAACTTCTTTCACTTATTCTTTTAAGCAGTTTCCTCCGTTATTTACCTTCATATTTCTGAATCTCATATGTTTATTCTATTTTGGGCTTTGCATTTTATATATTATTTATTAACTTCCTATCAAGAGATGGAAGTTGGCATTCTTATATTACCTCCTTCCGGCATAACCCCTATCATGCACACGCTTGCACACACAGATGCACACACTTCCCCACCACCCATTCTTGCACACTACGTATAGTATGTTTTTTTTGTTTGTTTAATCATTGTTCACTGTTTTCATTATCACGACTGTGACCTTAGAGACTTTTGGGCCTCTTAGGAGTCCTCATTTCTTCTCTCCTGTTTATCCACTTCTGTCTTATCTTGTCTGAATTTTTTTAATGATTTCTTATACTATCTGTTTATCTAAGTCCAACTTGGTACATGTTGTGAAATGAAGAAATGTTCTGAGTTTCAAATTTCTTCCAGTTCAAGACAGTTTACACATTGCTGCAAACCAGTGGTGGGTTTGGGGGGAATATATATGTGTCTAACAAAATATATAATACACAAAACTATATGTTTTTCAGTTTTCTATAGACTGAATTATTTCCAAATTTAAAAAATTAGTTGTGCAAATAATACACACGTGTAACCACATCATAAAATAATCTAGCAAATATATAGAGATTGTGAGAAGGTAAAGCCCTCTCCTCAGAGGCAGCCATCATTAAAAGATTGATTTGTATATTTTGTATATTTGTATTTTTCTGTGACTTTTTTTCCTTCCTAATGTCTCCATGTTTTTTTTTGGTCTGCTTATATAAACTTACTCACATATGTTTAGCTACTATGTCATTTCCCAAAGTACAAATGCACCCTAATGTATTAGACCATTCTCCTAATAAAGAGCCATGAGTTGTATTTAATTTAGGCATCTGCATTGAACACTTTGTACAGATATCTATGGTTGCATGTGCAAATATTTCTATAGGTTATGTTCCAAGGAGTGGAATTTGTTGTGTCAAATGCATATACTTTGAATCCTTTTATAGTTACTGTCAAATTGGTCTCTACAAAGCCAATAACTATATCCCCTACAATCTGGAGTACAGAAACATACCCTTTCCCCACACCCTTAGCAACATTACACCCTTGGTCTTCCTGTCCCTTCTGCTGGACTGTCACGTCTTTTTCATAAACCCCCTGCCATTTTTACTAATGATAAAATTAGAATAGAAGCTATTTTCAGTTATTTGCTTTGTTTTAGGGGATGAGTACAGCTGAGATGGGGCCCAGCAGTGGGAAGATAAACGGTTCTCCGGTTCTCCGTGGTCTCTTTCTTTTCTTAATGTCAACCAAGGCTAGAAAGAATCTCTCTGAGTCAGCTTCTTTCCACCACACTGCTTAGGTGCTTTTCTCTCCTGGTTTTGTTTTTGAGTGATTTCATCCAAGGAGCCTGAGCCTTCCCCCTTTTTAAGTAATGAATAATCAGAAAAGTCACAGAGCCCAGCAAACTGAGTGAAGGAAGCTTAAGGAAAATATTAAAAAAGAAGAAAAGTGTTTGATGTACTTTTAATATAAAATGTGGAAAAAGTAGGGGAAGACTGGGGGGTGGGGACGGGAGGGGAGAGAGAGATTATTCACGGTAATGGGAACCAAATGTTGGCTGGGAAAGCTGCAGCTCTCACACTCTTCCTGTAAACCCAGGCGGCTTTTCAAAGTGATAATAATGAAGAGCCAACAGCACCGGACACTCCTTAACCCTTCCATACCTGGACAGCTTCTTCTAGTCAGCCTTTCAGAGATTGGTCCACTTGGAAGAAGTCCTGGTATGTGGAGTACTTCTGTTCCCCTCTTGACATCATGATGAAAGAAAGGAAGGTAGAGGCGAGTAATAGAACAATGAGTGAACACCTGCTTGCTAACCCCTCATGCTGTGCTTTAGTTTCTCTGTCTGGGTTGGGCTTTCATATCGGACAGTGAAGCAGGTTGACCAATAGCTTACTAGTTTTTAGTGATGGTATGGTCTCCCTTTGCTGTCCAAAAGGAGACCCAAGAGGAGATGAAGACTCCATGTAGCAGACAGGTGCTCTCTCTCTCCATCAGTAATAACCCCATGGCATGGGGTCTGAAGCCCGTGGAGTCTGAAGTCCTCTAGGGTGCCCATTATGTGCACTCATCTGAAGGCTCAGGCCTCTGTTTCTTTTGAAAGTCCTTTCTTGCCTCCATGGAATTGAGATGTAAAGACTGTTTGGAGCTGAAGGGCACTGAACATGACTTCCAGGTGGTCATGGACAGGCCTTTGAGCCCCACCCTTTGTCCATAGAGGGAGAATGAAAACAGGTAAAGGGACAAAGATCCTGGTTCAGATGGCTCTTCACTTCCGTCTGGACTTAAACTGCATTTAAGCATTTTTAAAGGTCCATTTTGTATATATATATAAAGAAAAAAGTCTTGTTTTTTAATGTCAAATGTTACTATTTTAGAGAGGCAGCCCCCAAATGGAGGGTAGCAGTAGCAATAAGGCAGGTGGCATTGCAGAGCAGATAAGCACTCAGAGTCCGCAGTTAGCTGAGCAGACTGGGGGCCTCTCCAGGCCTCAGTTGTCTGATCTGTAACAGGAAGCATGAATAGTCCCTGCCTACTCAGAGTGTTAAAGGTTTCAGCAAGGCAAAGCATGGAAAACATTGAACGTGCTGCCAGGCATCTACCTTTCTCTGGCTCCATCGTTACCTTCAAATTGCCTACGACTAAAATTGAAATATCTCTTTTGTTTCAGATGTTCTTAAAAGACCTCTGTGGGATGCTTTTATCATTTCACGTTCCACATTTAAGTCTATAATATATTTTGAATCAGTTTTTGTATGAAGTATGATATTTATGCTGTGGTTCATTTTTTTGCCTACTGACATGCCATTCGTTGGTCCAGCACCATTTGTTAGCAAACAAATGGGTTTAAGATTATTCTTCCTCCATTGTGTTGGTTTTTCTAGCTTTCTCAAGAATCAGTTGAACGTTTTTGTGTGGGTCTTAAATAATTTTGTCTTATTTTATTTTAAATATTTTATTTTGGGTACTGAGTCTTTGACATTTTTTTTTCCCACGTAGGGTTTCTATGCCCACTGTGGGGCTTGAACTCATCACCCTGAGAGATCAAGAATCACATATTGTATCAATTGAGCCAGCCAGGTGCCCTGGGTCTTTGATAAGTTTAGTATTCCTAAAACAAAGGCCCACAGCAATAATTATTTATTAGAAAATCCTTAGCAAAGACTAAGGTTCTCATTTAGCTTCTCATTTTCTATTCCTCCATATAACTTTGGAATCATACAGATTTAGGTTCAAAAGCAACTCTTTCACTTACTCCGTATGTGAAGGTAAACCCATTACTCAACTAAGCCTCAGTGTTCACATCTCTAATACAGAATAGTAACACCTGTCTCAGTGGGTTGCTGTGAAGGCTAAGCATGGTAAGGTATGGAAAGGACTTAGCTTTAAGTCAGGCACTTAGTCCTCATGCTGATTGAGTAGGGGTGGTGAGAACTGCTTGGCCATCCTAAGCCACACTTAGGCCCTTTGCCTTCCCCAAAGCGTAGCTTTTTTTAGCCTTTTCATCATAGCTTCATTGTGAGTGCCTGAGCGATTCCAATTAAAGCTACTGTGCTGTGCTTTACTTTGATGACAGTTTTGACCAGCAACATTTCTATTTCAGAATATAGCAGATGAGAACTTGCTGTCTTACTAGCTTTAATTACAGCATCTGTCTACCCTCCACCACCCCCACCATTTAGCCACATTGGATTTCCTATTCTTCCCTCCTCTTTTATATGCTAGTCCTTCTACCTGGAATGTCCTTTCCAGTTGTCAAATTGCTGGTCATCTTTTGAGATCATTTCTACTCTAAAGTCTTTCTTCATTTCCTCCATAGGAAGGTGCGCCCTTCCTTTTGTTTTGCAAAATTAGTGTCCTGTTTCCAGCACAGCAGCATACAGAGATTGGGGAGTAGCAGGAGTTTTTTTTTTTTTTCTCTGTTTGAAAAAATATACATTTATCTTTTACAATACATAAATAAAATATATTCATATGTGTTCATATATAAACAAAATTAAATGATAAAAGGATAATATAATCACATATACTAGAACAAGATGAATGACATATACCAGGGTGCCATGATTGCAGAATAGGATTAGAGGTGATATTTTTTTCTCCTTCTTTACATTTTTCAGTACTTAGACATTTTCATAATCTGCATATACTAATTTTTAAATTGATTTTATGTTGTTTAATGTGTCTTACATTTATTCAGAAATACAGCTTTCTTGGGACACCTGGGTGGCTCAGTGGTTGAGCATCTACCTTCGGCTCAGGTCATGATCCCAAAGTCCTGGGAACACGTCCCACAACGGGCTCCCTGCATGGAGCTTGCTGCTCCCTCTGCCTCTCTCTCTGTGTCTCTCATGAATAAATAAAATCTTAAAAAAAAAAAAAAGAAAGAAATACACCTCCCTTATTTGAAACAATAAGATTCTGTTCTGCCCTTGGTTAAAGAGGGAAACAAAAGAAAGGGAAGAAAAAAGGGCTAATATTTATTGAGTGCCCAGTTCATGCTAGATCCTGTGCATTTATGATTTATCCTATTTATTCCTGAAAACACACTGTAACATGAGTATTGTTATTCTCAAGTACAGATGGTAAAATGGCCTTAGAGATGTTGCCATTTGAGTCTAGCTCTTTCTTTTTTTATTATTAAAATATAGTACCTCGTAAAAAAATAGAATACCTATTAATCCCCTTCACCTATTCTACCCATCCTCTCACCCATTCCCCTCTGGTAACCACCAGTTTGTTCTGTGTATTTATGAATCTACTTCTGGGTTTTGTTTGTTTGTTTTGTTTTTAGATTCTACTTATGAGTGCAATCATACAATATATAGCTTTCTGTGACTTCCTTCACTTAGTCTAATACCCTCTAGATTTATCCATATTGTCACAAATGGCAGGATCCCATTCTTTTTTTTTATGGCTGAGTAATATTCCTGTGCTTTGTGTGTATGCGTGTGTGTGTGTACATTACATCTTTATCCATTCATCTGTTGATGGACACTAGAGTTGTTTCTGTATCTTGACTATTGTAAATAAGGCTGCAATAAACATAGGGGTGTATATATCTTTTCAAATTATGTTTTGTTTTCTTTGGGTAAATACCCAGTAGTGGAATTACTGGATGATACGGTATTTCTATTTTTAACTTATTGAGGAACTTCCTTACTGTTTTCCACAGTGGCTGCTCCAATTTACATTCCCACCAATACTGCAGGAGAGTTTTTTTCTCCACATCTTTACCAAACTTTGTTGTTTCTTGGTTTTTTGATATGAGCCATTCTGACTGATGCATTTTCATTGTGGTTTTCTTTTGCATTTCCCTGATAATAAGTTATAATGAATATCTTTTCATGTTCTCTCTGGACTATTTGTACATTGTCTTTGGGAAAATGTCTATTTAGGTCCTCTGCCCATTATTAAATCAGATTATTTGTGGGTTTTTTTGTTGTCAAGTATATAAATTATATACTTTGGATATTAATCTCTTATTGGGCATATCTGCAGATACCTTCTTCCATTTAGCAGGTTACCTTGTCATTTTGTTGATACTTTCCTTTGCCATGCAGAAGCTTTTTAGTTTGGTGTAGTCTCAATACATTATCTTTTGTTTCCCTTGCCTGGGAAGCATATCTAGAAAAATGTTGCCAAGGCCAGTGTCCACGAGATTACTGCCTATGTCTTCTTTTAGGAGTTTTTTGGTTTCAGGTTTCATATTTAGATCTTTAGTCCACTTTGAGTTTATTTTTGTGTATGGTGTGAGAAAGCGGTCCAGTTTGATTCTTTGGCATGTAGCTGTCATCCAATTTTTCTAGTATCATTTATTGAAGAGACTGTCTTTTCCCCATTGCACATTGTACAAAGCTTGCTTCCCTTTTTTTTGAAGATTAATTGACCATATAAGTGTGGGTTTATTTCTGGGCTCCCTATCATATTCTATTGGTCTCTGTGTCTATTTTTGTGCAGTACCATTTTTTTATTACTATAGCTTTGTAATTTATTTTGAAATCTGGGATTATGATACCTCCAGCTTTATTCTTTCTCTGTTGCTTTAGTTATTTGGGATCTTGTGTGGTTCCATATGAATTTTAGGACTATGTTCTAGTTATGTGAAAAAATAGTATATTTGGTAGGGATTGCATTGAATTTATAGATTGCTTTGAGTAAGATGAACATTTAAACAGTATTAGTGTCCAGCTCTTTCTGATAGGCTCATGCTCTTTTTACTACTTTAGCTTTCCTGCTCTTAGGAAGAGGAAAATCAGTACCAGCCTTTTCACAATGGCATCCCAGACTAGCCTAATACCTGTTTATTAATGATGATAATGTTCAAAAGAGAGGTGGAAATATTTCTGAAAATAAACTATCATTTGTGGAATATAAGAAACGTGAACAAAAGTAGAGAAAAATTTAGTTAGAAGGTGAAGCAAATATTTCAGCGTTGTATACATCTTTACCATAATCTATGAATTTGGACAGTTTTTCACTTTCACTAGACTCTAATATGTCATGCTTTGTGTGTGGGCAAAAAACATCACTAGCCTGAAGAGCCAACTATAAGTATATGGCTTGTATTTAGAATTTGGATTAAATTTCTATTTGCTTTGTATGTTGACTTTTTTTTTTTGTTTGTTTAAAGATTTCATTTATTTATTCATTAGAGACACACAGAGAGAGAGGCAGAGACATAGGCAGAGGTAGAAGCAGGCTCCATAGCAGGCAGCCCGATGTGGGACTTGATCCCAGGACTCTGGGATCACACCCTGAGCCAAAGGCAGACACTCAACCACTTAGCCACCCAGGCGTCCTGTATCCTGACTTTTATGACTATAACTTAATTTCTTTCACATATTTGAACCAGCAGTTCAATGCAGATTAGGATAACTATATTACTGTTCTTAGTTTCTTACAGTGGCCTGATCATACAGGTGCTGATCAACATGTCTTAGAAATATGATTTATCATTTTAGCTATGGTTTAACAAACATTATTCAATAATTATGGTATTTTAGAAGAGAACCATTGCTTCTCAGCCTTTTGGTTAAGGTCGAGTAGTTGAAGAGAACCATGATATCATGAAAAGGATATAAAGAAAAATAAATCATGAAAGATGTCCCTTTTAGCCTCAGGCCCTTTATGGACTGACTTAGTCTGTGAGGAACCAGGCCATAGACAGACATGGAGAAAAATCATATATTTCTTCATCAGCAAGTATAATGTCTGAATTTAGAGCTCTAGAAATAGACTTTTTGTTTGATTCAATCCCTAAAATATAAATTTTATATTCCTATTTTTATAATATAGCAAAGCTGATTGCTTCTCTTTATGAAGAGGACCCATTTTACAGTATTAAGAATATGGATTGCCTGTTGATCTCTGAGAAATCGGGTTATGTCCCATTGAACCTCAAAAATAAAATCATATATAAGAATAATAGTAGCTAATAATAACATGTAGAGTGCTTATGGTATGCCACACACTAAATGCTCTATGTATACCTTAACTCCTTTAAAATTTTTTACTGTGTGTTAGCAACTGGTCTCAAAACTCTACACATGTTAACTGATTTAGTGCTCACAGATCCTTTGTAATATAAGTACTATTATTATTACCATTTTACAGATAAAGAGACTACAGAGAAATAAAGTGATTTGCCCAAGGTAGACATTGATGAATGGTAGTCAGGAATCAAACCCAAGGAAGTGGTCACAGAATCCATGCTCTTAACCACTCTCCTAGTGATTCTCAATGGTGTGTGAAGGGCTTGTTGGAAAACAGATTGCTGAACCCAAATACAGAGTTTCTGGTTCCAGTAGGTCTGGGATAAGTCTCAATTATTTTCATTTTTAATGTCTCCAGGTGATGCTATGCTCTTGATTGGGGGGACCACACTTTGAGACTCACTGTCCTGGGGCTGGTAATGAATTAGTATTCAGTGCAAGCAGCTGAGGACTGGAATAATGAGTTTCAGTGGTATCCTATCACTTGCCTACATTTTGCACTAGCTGTGATGTTGGACTGAGCCCCTCTACTAAATCTTGGAGACAGCACATTTCTCTCTCTCTCTCTCTCTCTCTCTCTCTCTCTCTCTCTCTCTCTCTCTCTCTCTCTCTCTCTTTTTTAAGTAGGCTATATGCCCAACCTGGGGCCCAGTATGGGGTTGAACTCACAATCCTGAGATAAAGACCTGAGCTGAGATCAAGAGTCCCAATGTGTAACTGACTGAGCCACCCAGGTGCCCCAGAGAACACATTTCAGTAGACTTGTCTTGCCATAACAGAAGCGTGTGCCATGGTTGCCATGTTATGAACTTGATGAATAAGAGACCAGTTCCTAGTATGATAAAGTGTTGTTTCCATAGATTGTATGTTGAAAGTAGCTTGGGAATGGGCCCCTAGAAGCAACACACACCTGCAGTAAGAAAAAAAACTTGACCATTAGTACACATTTTATTTCCTTCCCTTTGGTCCTGTAACTTTGAGGGGGAAAAAAAAAACTTCCTTTCTTGTAATTTCCCTGGTATTTTCCCTATTTGATAAAAACAACTTTATTCCCAAAAAGAAAAGAAAAAAGGACAAATGGAGCAGGTAAAAGGTTTTTAAAAAGAAAAGAAAGGTGTTTTTTTAGTTGTCCCCCATTTCCCTTGGCCAATTGAAGAAAGAGGGCAGAGACACGTTCCTGAAGCCAAAGCTGTAGGCTTGACTATTCCAAGTTGCCTGCTGTTTTGCTTCCTGGGGAAAAGAGAAACGAAAAGAGCCTAACTGATGTGATGAGGCAGGAATTCTAAATTTGTGACACTTTGCAAGCTGTTTGTGTGCACTAGGTTTGAACCCAGCTACAATTCAGTGTAGAAGTTCTTGGAAACTGGCATGTCAGCTGCCCTAGACAATCTGCACATTAACTTTCACTTTGAAAACTTTTCCTGGCTTGTCTTTGCAGGGTGTGAAAGCTGGCTGATGGTGGGCCAGTTTTACAAGGGCCAGCTGTGCTCGTGTATACCTGCCTTGTTGTCACAAAGGCATCAGAGTTTTCCCTTCACTTGATGAAAATCCTGCTGAGCTGGACTCAGTCTTCATTGTTGAATGAACTGGTGTCAGGGAGTTCTCTTGGCTTTCTTAAAGGTCACTCTTTGCTCACTTCTTTTTTAGTTCACAGCTACATTTTTCAGGCTTCATGTGGTACGCTGGTTATGCCAAAGTAAAGAGCTGGATCAAAGACATTTCTTGTTAATAAGGCTAAGGATCAATCTGTCTTTTCAGATCCAGACTGTTAATAGATAAAGGATGAGGGAGTCTCCGTATATATAACTTGCTGACTGCCAGAATCCTAAGCTGCCTTCTAGAACAGTGCTGTGAACTTAACCTTTGAATGGTTACGTTTTATATCCAGCTTTGTGTTCCATAAAGCTTGCCCCCAGATTCTCTGCCAGATGTACTGAGAAATCCCAACTTTGTCCTTATTTCCTCCTCCCGGGGATCATTCCATCAATCATGGAGTGGTACAAGTGTGGAGACGGCAAAAGTCTGGTTCACATTCTGTATCCATTGTCAAGTCCAGCTGGCTGGGATCTCACTGTACTTTTAAAGGACAGGCATGTCAATGCTTAGCTTTTTGACATGATACCTTAGTGTGTTCTTCCCAAATTTATATCATTGTCACACAGTATTTAATAAACTCAAAGTAAAAGTGCCAAAATATCCCCCCAAGACATCCTCCGGCTATCACTACTGCTACCTTTTCCTTTTTTAGATCTCTGCTTATTGAATGAATAACCAGGATCCTCCCCTCTCAGTTGCTTGCAATTTTGTATTTGAAGTTATAGATCTTATTTAGACCCTGCTCACATTTTAATCTCTTTTGATTCTTGCTGTTTTTTTTTCTTCTTCTATTGATTTTGAGCTACCGTATTTTAGCATGTTGTCTTACTTCCACTTTTGGCCTTTCTATTAAAAGAAGGGTAGTAAACAATAGGTGATAGATTTATTTTGGGGGATGCTGATTGATATACGGTATTTTCCTTATTTGGGTTCTTAATTTTCAGGGCACATCTTTGCCCCATCCAAATGCTTTTCTCCTCAAAGAAAATGAAACTCATAAGATTCATGGTATTGAATCAATCTTATTTTTCTCTACTTAATAACTGAATTACTGTTTCTAGAGAGAAGCATTTCTTATGATTACTAATTCATGATTTACAGTTTTAGTCCTTGTGATTCAGTGCATGATTTAATGTGCAAAGAAGCTCATACACTGGGAAAGGAAGGGAGGAAAGAGAATTAAATTAGATGCTGAATATGTAAACTAGTAACTGAGATGTCAGTTTCAGGCTCAAATTGAGCAGGTTAGCAAATCAATGCTTTGGCAGCCCTTAGAGAAGGAAAAGAGAATTACTTAAACTTAGCATTGATTCATAAAACAAAAGCATGCTAGACTAACCTCATTTCCTTTCATGGTAGAATTACTTTAGTAAGAGAAGATCAGGGAATGAAAGAATTACCATAACTGGGTTTTAGCACGGCCAGATGAAATCTTGTGAGCACTGAAGAGAAATGTGAACAAGATAATACTATCATTAGGAATATCTAGTGACTAAATAGGCAACTCTTTTTTTTTATTAATTTAAAATCAATTAACATAGAGTGTATCACTAGTTTTAGAGGTACAGTTTAGTGATTCATCAATGGCATACAATACCCAGTGCTCTTTACATCAAGTGCCCGCCTTAATGCTCATCACCTAGTTACCCCATCCCCCTACCCACCTAACTCAACTCAAACAATGTATCAGTGTAAGTTTGAAAATTAGGTCTCTGGGGCTTTATCATTGGCCCCTTAGTTCACCACTTTTATCAATGAATTCATTCATCTAATCATATTTATGCCCCCACTATATGCTAGGCACTTACATAGCTAGAAGATATACTGATCTCATTTTCAGACAACATGAACATGAGATACTGAATACCTTGGAAGATAATCATTATTAATGATAATTTGATCAGGACAGAGTGATGAGTGTGGTTCATGGAATTTAGTAAGGAAAAACAAAAAACTCTTCATAGGGTTTCAGAAATCCAAGTGTGAAGAAGGCTTAAGGGTTCAGATTGACTTTAAGTCTAATAGAAGTTAACAGTGGAATAAGAACTGCCAAAATCCAGTAACACCTTGTGGGGAAATTTTCACAACATATTGCCAGATGAAAAAGCAGACTACAAAGCAGATAGTGCAGAATTACTCTGTGTGACGGAAATACACACAGAGGGACAATATACATCAAAATGTTTATGGTAGCCATCTTTGTTGGTTGGATCACAGATTGATGACTTACTTTTTTGCCTCTCAGTTTGTATTTGTCAGGCATATGGCATATATTGCTTTTGTTCCTTAAAAGTACTACTTTTGTTTCATTTTGAAAAGATGTAAAGAGATGTAGGCACTGCTGGTAGCTTAGGCTTTTACTAACAGGATTGGGAGTGAGGAGGAAGACTGTGATTTCTCTTCGCCATTCATACTCACATCCACTGCCTGGACAGCTGCCCCTCCCTGATAATCAGCATTATTAGTAAACCCCACTTCCACACAGGGGCCAGCACCCAGCCCAAGGTTCAAACATTATCCATCTGGGTTGTCTTGGAGTAGTAGGCTTCCATCATTAGCATGCCATTTTCTGATTCACTAGGTTTGTGTTCCCATTGTCACCCAGTTAACCCACATAGGCACAGTGCTTGGAAGGAGATTATATAAATATTGCTTTGGTTCTCTTCTTTCTAACTTGCTAACATCTGTTCTGTACTGCCCATATTGTTCATTTTCCCAAAGGTTTGGATTAACTTTCCATGGGAAGAATGGTAATGAAAGCAGCTCCCATTTATTATGTGTGCCAAACATTGTGCTAAATGCTTTACATGGATTATCGCATTTAATTCTTGGACTGACCCTGGGAGCTATGGGATTGATTTTTATTCTCATTTCATAGCTGAGGAAACCAAGGCACAGAGAGGCTGAGTGGTAGATCCAGGATTTGAACCCAGTTGTCTTGTACTAGAGCACAGTTCTCAGCTACTAAACTGTGTTGCCTCTTGTTCTCAAGTTCGTCCGGTTTAGAACCTGGGGTGTAGATCCAGGGGCACGGGGCCTCTGCTCTTCCTCCAGAATTCTCTCACTAACCCCGTTCTTGGATTGGTTTTGATTCCTTTCCAGCATCTAAAACCTTTCATTTCTTTTTGCCTTCTTTCTTGGATTATTTCTTTAATCCTTTCCCAAGAGCCTTTCATCCTCTCAAATAAACAAAATATTTAAAGGTTTTTAAGCCGTTTCACACTGTTCTCAACTAGGAAGATCAGCTTGCATTTATAATTTTATATAGTTCTGTGCTTCTGACCAAGTATATAGGTCATCAGAAGTTTCCTGGTTTTCCAGATAATTTCTGAACTTTTCTGTCTTTCTAATACTACTCTATCATAGTTCAGCTTTTCCTGCAGAAGTACCATTTCAGTATAACTCCACAGATTTCAAAATAGAAAAGGTCAAAGTGTTCTATTATAATCTTATCTCAAGGAGCAAACTCAAAAGAAAAAATAAATTTTAGTCTTTAGCACCTACATTTTCAGAGATCATTTTAAAATAATATTCCAACACAAAAACTCTCTTGAATCAAGGTGTCACTGTGAGCATGAATCTGTTGGCAGGTCTAACTCATTCCACTTAAATAATTTTAGGCACTAATCTCATTTAGTTAGCTATCACCTTTCTCAATCAGCAGTTACCAGCAACAAGCCTAAAGACTTGTTAGCAGACAGCTCCAATGTTATTTATTAAATTTGTGTCTAAATGCATTTTGACTTTTATTCTTTCACTAATTAAAGAAGTTCTCATTCGTTCACTGGATACCTTTAGTAAGCAGACTTTTTTCTTGGAGCCTACACCATGCAATTTTAATGCTAAACTTAACTGTCACTGACCCCTTGACTCTCTTCTAAGTACACATTACTTCTAATCTCATAATATATCTTCAGGCTTAGTTTTTCTGAGACAGTATCTCTTTCTGCCTTTCATCCAGACTGCTCATTTACCATCATTATTGCCATTCTGCTTACATTCTGCTCACTTCCCCAGACCTTCTGCCAGGTTATTGGATCCTGTAGGAGCTGATGGGATTTTCCTTACTCATGTTACCACATAGGCTATCTCCCCTTAACTCTGCCCAGCACTGTTCTTCCGCAGCGTTGAATGCCTCTGGAAATGCCACCTATTCCAGAGTCCTGTCATTCCCGACTTTCTTCTACCTCTTCCTCTTCCTTGTACGCTCACTTTCACAAATGCACTTCCTCCAGATCTTGAGCTCTTTGGGAGCAGGTCTTTTTCTTCTTGCTAGTCCCTAGGAACAGGGTCTAGTAGATGAATTGGGTTTAGTTTGTGGGTTATTTTATTTATGTGAGTTGAATGCTACTGGAATGAGAGAACTATTTAGGCATGTACCTTTATGTGAGTTCCCAGTATTGCAGCATGCTTGAAGAGAAAAAATAATTCAACCACAAAGATCAGGAAAGTCAACAATAGAGATGTAATATATACACAGAATGGGAAATACTAGTAATTAGGTTTTTCATGGAAGATAAAAAAAAATATTTTTTTAGCTGAGGTAAAATTTACATAAAGTCCATGGATCTTAAGTGTTCAGTTGATTAGTTTGACAACTTTGTAATATCCACATAACCCTTACTCAATACAAGATATGGAATGTCTCCATCAAACTCAAAGTTCCCCATGTCTCTTCCCAGTCAATACTCTTCCTCCCTCAGTAATCATTCTTTCAACTTCTCTTATGACAGATTAGTTTTGTCTATTCTTTTTTTAATTAATTAATTTTTTTTATTGAACAAAGGTTATCATTTTTTTCAATTTAAACATGGCTCTATTTTTAGTCTGTGGGCTGAATTTATTTGCTTAGTTATACAAATGATGGTATATAACCAATTTCTTATATTAATTTCAACTTATCTCCACTAATATCTTATTATATACTAATTCAATACTCATAAATTCTGTGAACTTTTCCTTTCTTTTTTAACCTTTTTTTTATTGTGGTAAAATCCACATAACGTAGAATTTACAAACCATTTTTAAGTGTACAATAGAGAGGTTGTAGCATGTTGCAGAGTTCCTTCCTTTTTTTTTTTTTTGATTTTTTTGTTCCCTTCCTTTTTTAAGGCTGAATAATATTTCATTGAATTATATACCACATTTGTTTTTACATTCATCCTTGGCAAACACTTGAGTTGCTCCCACATTTTAGCTATTGGTTATGAACATGGGTGTGTAAATATACTTTTGCCTATTCTTGGACCTCATATAAGTGGAATCATACAGTATTATTTTGTATCTGGCTTCTTTTCTTCAACACAGTGTTTTAGAGATTCATCTATTTTGTTATATCAGTAGTTCATTCTTTTGTATTTTTGAGTAGTATTCTGTATGAACATTCCCACAATTTATTTATCTATATTCTTACTTATGAACATTAGGATTTGTCTCAGTTTTTTACTATTTTGAATGTAACTCAATGAGAATTCTTACAGAACTTTTTTTTTCATAACCATATGTGTTCACTTCTTTTGGGTGTATACTTAGAATTGTTAAGTCATATAAATATGTTATCATTTATAAGAAACTGATGAATGGTTTTCTGAAACTATTGTATCATTTCACACTCCTATCAGCAATGTGTGAGAATTCTAGTTACTCAGGTGTTAACCAACATTTGATATTGTTATTGTTTGATTTTAGTCATTTTAATAGATGTAAAATGCTATTTTCATTTTCCTGATGATTACTGATACTAAGACCCTTATATCTGCTTTTTCATGTTTTATTTGCCATTCATATGTATATTTATGTAAAGTATTAAAATTTTATACATTTTTAAACTAGGTTGTCATTGTTGAAGTCAACAGTTAATGATAGGACTTCATTACATATTATCAGTTAAGAATCTTTTCTCATATGTATTGTGAATATATTTTTTAAAGATTTATTTATTTATTTATGATAGACATAGAGAGAGAGGCAGAGACACAGGAGGAGGGAGAAGCAGGCTCCATGCCGGGAGCCTGACATGGGACTCGATCCCGGGACTCCAGGATCACGCCCTGGGACAAAGGCAGGCGCCTTTAACCGCTGAGCCACCCAGGGATACCTGTGAATATTTTTCTTAAGCATATGGCTTGCATGTTCATTTTCGTGATATGTTCTGATGAGCAAAAATGTTTAATTTTAATAAAGTTTATCAATTTTTTAAATTTATGATGAGAACTCCTTGTGTCCTAAGAAATCTTTACCTAGGACAAGCTTACAAAGACATTCTTATATTTTCTTTTAGAGGCTTTTTTTTTTAATCTTATTTTATTTTATTTATGATAGGCACACAGTGAGAGAGAGAGAGGCAGAGACACAGGCAGAGGGAGAAGCAAGCTCCATGCACCAGGAGCCCGATGTGGGACTCGATCCCGGGTCTCCAGAATCGCGGCCTGGGCCAAAGGCAGGCGCTAAACCGCTGCGCCACCCAGGGATCCCTTTTAAGTTTAGGGGACCTGTGGTCCAACTCAAATTTATTTTTGTGTATGGAACAAAGTAGAGGTTCTTTTTTTTTTTTTTCATATGGATTTGGATATCCAGTTGTTTTAACTGGCTTAGGTTGTAGTTGTTTTAGCACCATTTGTTAAAAATTTTCTTTTCCCCATTGAATTGACTGTATATTTATGGGTCTGTGCCTGAACTCTTTATTATGTTTCATTGATCTATTTGTTTACTACTCTGCCTATGCTGTACTATCTTGACTGTGGTAGTTTTATAGTGGCCTTGAAATCAAGAAATGTAAGTTTCCCTTTTCTTTTTTTTTTTTTTTTTTAAGATTTTATTTATTTATTCATGAGAGACACAGAGAGGGAGGCAGAGACATAGGCAGAGAGAGAAGCAGGCTCCATGCTGGGAGTCCAGTGCGGGACTTGATCCCAGGACCCCAGGATCATGCCCTGGGCCAAAGGCAGACACTCAATCCCTGAGCCACCCAGGCGTCCCTAAGTCTCCCTTTTCTTTTCTTTTTTTTTTTTTTAGTCTCCCTTTTCAAAATTGTTTTGACTATTCTAGATTCTTTGACTTTTCCATATAAATTTTAAAATCAACTGGTCAGTTTCTTCAATAGCAGCAAAACCTGCTGAGATTTTTACTGTGATTGCATTGGATCTATAGATCTATTGGGGGTGGTTCCCAGTTCTGGTAGTGGCTGATTAAATTTTTATCTGATCAGCTCACTAATATACAAAATACAACTACCTGAAGGCAGTGAAAGGTAAACAAGCTGGTAGATACTAGAGAAACCAGTATTTGGAAGAAAGGAATGAACATTTGGAGGAAGGGAATTGCAAGAGGTGAGTTTTGTCTTTGTCTTTTATTTATTGCCTTTTAACCTGAGGGCAAGCCACAGTTTGCTATTAGAACTTTTATAGAAATCTAAAGTAACTAGCTTGACAAACCAGAGGATGGAGCTCAGGACAACCACTAAGAGGAGAACCCTGGAAATGAGGCATCCCGAAAGGGGGAGGTAGACTTCAAACTTCACAGTTAGAACTAGAAGAACCAAACATAGATCTGAGCCACAGCCCACTGAGGGAAAGAAAGAGTTGCAGTTGAAGTTCAGCCAAGTTAACTGCCTGTTTAAAACACACACACATACACAGACACACAGTTGGTCTTTGGAGCAATATAATACAATCCAGTATCTATATAACATTTCACAATGTCCAGGATACGATATGAAATTATTCAACATATGAAAAAACAGGAAAATATGACCCATTCTTAGAATAAAAGATGGGGCCAGTCTTAAGAAGGCTCAGAATTTGGAATTAATAGACAAGGATTTTTAAGCGGCTATTATAACTATGAACAAGAATGCAAAGGAAAATATGCTTCAATGAATCTAAGAGGAAATCTCAAGACAAGATGGAAATCATGGAACTAAAAAAACAGTAACTGAAATATAGAATAAACGTCTTACGATATTGATTCTTCCAGTGGGTCAACATGGTATATCTATGTATTTATTTAAATTTTGTTTAATATATCTCATTAATGTTCTATAAGTTCAGTGTAGAGATATTACACATTTTCTAGTATATTTATTTCTAGATATTTGGTGTGTTTTTATAAGATTATAAATTGTATTGTATTCTAAAATACCATTTTTCTATTGTGTATTATTGGCATTTAAAAATTTAATTGCATTTTCTTTATGGACCTTGATTTCTGCAACCTTGCTACCAGTAGTTTTTATAAAATTCATAGTTTTCGTGGTAAACAGTCATATCTATCAATAATGGCAGTTTTTTTTTCTTGTCTTATGACACTGGCTATGTATTCCATTACTAATTTTGAATAGAAGTGGTGAGGGGAAACATCTTACCTTTATTACTATTCTTAGAGGAAAAGAGTTCAGTGTTTCAACATTAAGTATGATGTTAACCGTAGATTTTTTTTATAGATATACTTTATTAGATTGAGGAACTTTCTGTTCCTACTTTACTAAGAATTTCTGTCATGATTGAGTGTTGCATTTTATCCAGTGCATTGTACCATCTAATAATATCCTATTATTATTTTTCTTCTTTATTCTTTTAATGTGGTGAATTACATGATTGATTTTTCAATCTTAAACTATTCCTGTGGTAAATATCGCTTGGTCATGATATATGATCTTATTTTTTATAGGAGATAGATTTTTTATATAAATGATAGATTTTTTTATAGATATAAATGGATTGATTTTATTTGCTAACGCCTTTTGTTCAGGGGGCATATTGGTCTGTAATTTTCTAGTAATGTCTTTGTCATGTTTTATGTAAACATCATAAAATGAGTTGGGAAATTTTCCCTTCTTTCTTTCTGATTGGAATTATTTCTTCTTTAAATGTTTGATAGAATTAATTGAAACCATCTGGGCTTAAAGTTTTCTTTGTAAGAAAGTTTTTGATTACAAGGTAAATTTCCTTATATTCATATTTATGTAGAGAGACTCTCTGTCATTGTGTCACTTTTAATAATTTGTATTTCCAAGGATTTCTTCATTTTATCTAAGTTGTTGAATATTTGGCATAGAGTTATTCATAGTATTATGTTATACTTCTGATATCTATACACTCTATGATGTTCTTTTTCATTCTTGATATTAATAATTTATGTCCTTTTTTTTTCTTTACTATCATCTTGCTTGGAACTAACCAACTTTTAAAATCTTTTCAAATAGCCACCTTTGATTTTATTGATATTCTCTGTTTGCCTACTTTCTATTCCATCATGTTAAAAAATAAATTGAGGTAAATTGAGATTTGAAAGGGTTCATTGGAGCAAATATTGATTTTATTGGACACACAAACTGAAAATGGCTAGGAGTAATCTACCAGCAGGCACTATGGGCAAGGCTTTCTTTCCTTTTTTTTTTTTTTTTTTTTTTTTTAAGTAGAGCAGACCTCTTAAGTAAAGCAAGGAAATTACTTGACTGACTACAGCTTAAGCAATTGCCTTATTTGGGAAAGCCTAGTAGGCTGTTTATGATTGGTCATTCTTAAATATCATTTTCTCATATTTCAGTGCCTTTATGCTGGCTTAGGTTTTGATTTGTTTATATAGGCTGCCAAGGCTTAGAGCTACCTCAGTCTAGTGGCATCCTTGTTTAATTACTTTATTGATTTATTTTATTATTATTCTGTTTTTTGATTCTACTTCTTGTGTGTTTAACTTGCTTGTATTTTTCTAACTTCTTAAAATAGAAGCTTGATTGTTAATTTTATACATTTTTTCTAATATAGACATTTAATATTATAAATTTCTGTTTAAGTACTCTTCTATTTTGTTTGATTGTTTTCATTACCATTCAGTTGGATACACTTTTAAATTTGCCTTATGATTTCTTCCTTGACTCATAGATTATTTAGAAGTGTAATATTTAACTTCCAAATATTTTGGGGTTTTCTAGACATATTATTATTGATTTTTAGTTTAATAACATTCTAGTCAGATTATACTCTGGATCTTGATCCTTTGATTTTTACTGAGACTTATTTTATGGCCCAGCTTTTGGACTATCTTGGTGAATGCTCCATGTGCACTTGAAATAAATGACTATTCTAAAATTACTGGGTAATTTTACATAATTGTCAAATAGACTGAGTGAGTGGAGAGTGTTGTTGAAATGTTTAAGTCTATATTGGCTGGGTTTTTTTATGGTTTTTGCCCCAGCACTTTAATATATCTATCCATTGTTTTCTGGTCTTTGTTTTCTAATGATAAGTAAACAACGCAACTATTTGCATTGTTATTCACTGGTAGATAATGTTTCTACCTTTGCCAACCAGCACCCCACCACTCTCACTGCTTTTAAGATTTTTTTCTTTAAGTTTTCAGCAATTTGACTGTGATGTGCCTGGGTGTAGATTTCTTTGTACTTCCACTGCTTGGGATTTGCTGATCTACTTAGGTTTGTAGGTTAATGTCTTCTAACAGCTTTGGAAATTCTTAGCCTTTATCTCTTGAAAGATTCCTTCTGCTCCATTCTCTCTCTTCTCCTTCTGAGATTCAAATTTTATATATGTTACATACTCTCCTCTATTATGTTCAGTCTGCCATTAGCATTTTGAATGAATTCTTCATTTCCGATTTTATATTTTTTCATTTCTAGAATTCTTGTTTGGTCCTTTTTAAAAATAAATTTCATCTCTCTATTGAAATTCCCCAGTTGTTTATACATGTTGCCTACCTTTTACACTAGACCCTTTTAAATATTTATCATGGTTATTTTGAAGTCCATGTCTGCTAAGTCCAATATCTGAGCCATCTCTCAGTGCCCTTCTCTTGACTATTTTCTCTTATGAGTCACATTTTCTTGCTTCTGCATGACTTTTATAATTATTAATTGTATGCTTCGTAAAAGACTTTGTAAAATCAGTCTTAAGTAAATATTATTTGCCCTCCCACCCCCCAAAAAAGACATGCTTATCCTTTTCTCAGGCTGCAAATGTGAGGAAGAGGGGCAGGAAGAGAAGTGGTTTAGCTGATCTAATTGATAATAAACTGACTCTGGACTTTGTTGCAACCTTAGTGAGATTCCAGTTCACCTCTGGCCTCAGATGTTTTGAGAGCAGGATGGGAGCACCCTTTTATGCTTTAAACCATGTGGCCAGTTTTCTGAACTATGCAAGGATATCTGCTTTTCATCTTAGATGTCAGCTTTTTTGGTGTCTGCAGAGTCCTCTTCCAATGTGCTCTCTTCCCTCCTGTCCCCAGACTCTATTGCTACAGGTTTATGGTTCACAAAGTTCTGTTCATGGATCTGGGGGTGCAGGGTAGGTGTTCATTCTCAAGACCCTCTTAGGAAGCCAGTAGGGTCAAAACAGTTTTTATAGTAGCACAAAGACATTTTTTGCCTTTTTTCACTATGTTGACATTTGCACATGGTACAAAAACAATGGTGTTTTTATAAAATTCCTCATGCCTTAGCACAAATTAAGGCCATTGCACCAAACTATAGTAGTAATCTTTACCACCAGAACATTTGTAGTTACAAGAGAAATGCCAGAGCTACTTAAGAAATTCGTGTTAAGCAGTAATAATTATGAAATCTCAACTCTGAATTACATATCTTTTTACTGTTCTGTCTGACAAAATAGGATGTACGCGTAGAGTGTTTCTGCATACTGTGTGATTGTCATCTCAAGGAAAAGCTCTTGGGTGACTGAGTTAGAGTCCAAACTAGCTGCTTTTTTCCTTTTTTTTTTTTTAAGATTTTTTAAATTTATTTTTTCATGAGAGACACACGAGAGAGAGAGAGAGAGAGAGAGAGAGGCAGAGACATAGGCAGAGGGGAAAGCAGGCTCCATACAGGAAGCCTGATGTGGGACTCGATCCCGGGTCTCCAGGATCACACCCCGGGCTGCAGGCGGTGCTAAACCGCTGCGCCACCGGGGCTGCCCTGCTTTTTTCATTAAATGTTTTTACTTGGAAAAACAACTGATAGAGGAACTCTGGTTATTCAGATTTAGATGTTTGGCAGACATTTTCTCAAAAATAAACAGTGAACCTAGCACTTAAAGGAAAACAACTCATGGTGTTTATTGTTAATGACAAAATACCACTTGTTGAGTTTCTGTGAAAGTCAAAGAGTAATATACACAGTTTTTCTGTAAGGGACTTGGGTAAGTCTCCTGCCCTGTCCCCAGCCTTCAGTCTCCCCATGCACTTGGTGAAGAATTGATGGGTGTCTGCAGACTCACTCTGTGGCTGGGCTTCAAGGAATCTAATATATCATGCCATCCCCTATGCAGGTATTGAGTTTGTCAAAAGTTAGGTGGTTGTACCTTAACCCTTATTTGTGGCAGATACCTCCTCCTCCCAGAGGTCCATCTTGGCTGAAAGCTTAAGGCTGCTTCACTTCCTGGAATTTTATTCATTTAGGTTTCTGTATGTCCTCAGCATTTTGTTGGGTTTGAAATAAGTATGATTTAGCAGTTTATTCAGCTTGTTCTTTGTGTTAAGGTAGGAATGATGGTCTCTTAAAATTTTCTACAGCTTGCTCAAAAGCAGAAATCCCAAAAAATGCTTTTAAATATTTTTTGGGCTTTGCCTCTGATTTAACTACAGGAGAGGTAACAATCCAGGATGGAGAATGAGGGAGTGACATTAAAACCAAGAAGGTTCTAGTTCATTATTTCTGAGAGTGGAGAGTAGGACTCTGAGCTTAGGAGTTTTGAAGGAAAATCCCAGAGGTCTGTGCAGTTCACTCTGACTCTGTGTGGAGCCCCCTCCAGAACAGAAAAAAGGAAGCCACTACATTTATATGGATGGAGGCCAGGCTGAAAGACCTTGGGGAGGATGTTAGGACAGGAAAGAGTATAAACAGTCCTTTCTTTAGACCACCAGTAAAGGCTAGAAGAAGGCAAGAACGATCAGCTCTGATGGAAGAGCAGGAAGTAGATTTGAGCAGAAAAAAGATGCATGTATGTGCCTCTGCCGCCTCCACTGTTTATTGGATTGAAGAGGAGGCAAATTTATCCTTTTCCAGATAACCTGTCCTAGTCCTCCGCATATAGCATGCAACACAATTATAATAACACTTTGTAATACTGTTAATAATAATAATAATACTGTTCCGCAGAGCTTTTCTTTTTAGTAAATTGGAGCCCTGTTGACTTCACAACTAATACTGTGCTGACGGTTGGATTGTGCTAACTTGGTAACACAGAGTTCTCTGATGGTGAATGACTGAGTTTATGTTTCTGTATATTACCTCAAAGGACTGTAGGGCAGCAGTGAAATGGAATCATTTGGTAGGGGGAAGAGTAGTAATAATAGTAATATTTGTGGTGGTGATAGACTGTTGGAGCCTTTCCTGTGTGCCAATACTTTTACTCCTGTTAGCCCTTTAACCCCCACAGCTCTTGGAATAGGTGCTTATGGTTGTAGCCCCATTTCACAGATGTGAATAGTTGAAGCACAGAGAAGTTAGTGTAATGAAGGCCCCAGAGGAGCAGACCCTGCTTTATTCTTTTCTTCCCTGTGTGGCCTTTGGGAATGTGGCCTGATTCCAGTGGTCCTGGTAGGCATTGGGAATGGGACACACAACATTCCATGCATTCACTCTTAACTTTGTCATGGAAACATCCCTTTAAGCCAAGAGAAGTCTCCACACCACCACCCCCTATCCCTGCATGATGCATTTCTGATCTCAGGGCTTCCTAATAATGGCCAGCACTGCTTCATTTTGCTTGCAGGAGCCCTTCTGTCATGTGTGAGATTTTCATCAGTTACAGCATCTTTGCAGCACTTAATTGGATGCTATGACTGCTTCTTCTCAGTCTCAAAGTCTTTTATAGACAAACTATAGCCTCTGCTCTCCTTAATACCTATACTCACACACTTCCTCCCAACCCTCCCTACACATGGTAGCTCAAGTCGTGTTGGTATTGGGTGAAGGAGGCTGGGGAAATGGACTGTGTGATCACACTTACTCTATGACTGTCACATTCCTGTGCCTTATTCTTACCCTACACTCTTGTGAAGTCACATGATTCTCACAAAATCTGGAAGTATATCTTCATGGAGAGTGCAACTGCCTGATGAGATTTGCTTTGCTAAAAACCAACGTATTGTATAAAAACCCGTGCCTCAAAAAAAAAAAAAAAAAAAAACAAAACAAAAAACAGTGCTCCATTGTATAAAAACCAACACCCATTTCTTGGAACAGATAGTAAAGCAAAGGAGAAAATATTTATTGGCTAGAGTTCGGGGCTGTGCTACAGGAAGGGCTGTTACAGAGAAACATTTGCCATGCTATGCCACAGTGCCATGCCACAGTGTAATATAGAAAGTGAGATGAAGTTCTAAATGAACAGGCTAATGAGAGAAAGTGATGTTCAGAAGAATTTGCCATTTGGTGCCCATTAGCTACATATGTGGTAAAAGTGAAATACAACATAGTTCACTTTAAATCTTTGAATTTGAGTCAAATGGTAGACATTCTGAGTATTTCCATAGCTAACTTTCTTGGCTCTCTCTACTCTCTTCTAGAAATAATACAAAACTCTTAGGAATTATTTGCAGGGAATACATACAATATTATATCTTATATTGAGCAAAGAATAATATAAAAACTAGAGAGAATAATTAAAGCTTAAATTTTTGATGGGAGTAGAAAATGTATTACTAGTAGACTGCAGTGAATCGGGGTTCAGGGAGATGGGATGGAATTTTGACTAGAAATGGTAACTATTAGATGCCACAGAAAGGAATATGGAGATATGTAAACTCCAGTGAGGTCCAAATGAGTATGCACCTGACTTCTTCTAAGTCAGTCATTGTAGAACTTACATAGTACAAACCTCCAAGGCTCATGCTTTAATTGTGAGATACCGTGGCCTGAGGACCACCACCATCACTCAAAGCACCCAAAGCAAAGTTTCCTGCGGCACTCACCATGTTGCCTGACACAGCTGAGCACTCCTGTCCCCATCCAGAGGTGCCCTATAAAAATTTCTGCCTCTGCTAAAAGTTTCTACTTGCTTGAAAAAACTTTCTTTTGTGATTTGGAGACTGGGCTTAGATTACTGATGAGAGTAAAAACAGCCTTTACTGTCATAGTTTATGATGTGGTCTGTTCACCGTGTGTGCAGTTAGATGAGCAAACCTCTTCTCCGTGGCCTCTTCTATGGCTTTCTGTGACCTGCTGTTCTACCCCTTCCACTCACAGAGCCCTACTTCGTGGACATACACCTGAGAATCTGTCCCTGGTTGTCTCCACATAAGAGGGCCTCATTCCTCTTATTTCTGATGCACAACAAGAAGGCTTGAAAGTAAATGCCTCCTAGGAATATCTGTTATGAAAGCAGCTTCTAGAAAATAAAACCAGTTTAGCCTGTGAATAAGATGAATTCTGACATAACAGTTATAACAGAGTTACAAAAATCCTTTAATATATAATTCCTGGGGAACTTGGGTGGCTCAGTCAGTTGGGCATCTGCCTTCAGCTCAGGTCATGATCCCAGGGTCCTGGGATCTAGCCCCTCAGTCAGGCTCCCTGACGAGTCTCAGCAGGGAGTCTGCTTCTGCCTCTGTCCCTCCCTCTTGCTTGCACTTGCTCTCTCAAATAAATAAAATCTTTAAAAAATATATCTAATTTCTGAGTCTAGATTGCTACTTGTGGCTAGAAACTTCTATAACCAGCAAGCCATAAATGGAAGTAGAATCACAATTGATGGATTTTCTGACTTTCAGTGCAGTTATCATAAGTAATGGTTTCATTCCAAATTCTGTTATTTGCCCTAACTGATATGGAAATCTCACGGTTATTCAAGCCAGGCAGTTCCTGCTTGTTTCATCTGTCTCTTTCCTTGTGTTCATTTGTTCATTGGATCAGCCCACTCCTGCCTCCACCCTTCTCTTCATTTATACCTGGATGCTTTTCTCCACCATCCCTCCTTCCACTCAGAGCCGAAGCAGTTCCCCGACCAGCTTAGTTGTTTCTTGCACCTTCTCTTCATTAAGCTTTTCTCTTTCCTCACCCTGTAACTCCTGTTTGACTCTCATTCAACACTTCACTTTGTGGAATAATGTGAACATTTTATTTGCATATTCAGGCACTTATTTCTATTCAGTCATTGGTTGCCATATTTCTCTATACCTCTGGAAGCCCCTCAGGAAAGAATGTGTCTTCTTAACTGTGTAACAGCATGCACACTGAGGGTCACTGAAGATCAAGTGTCCTACTCAGAAAAATTCATCAGCAAGCTCTGAGCCTTTTGGTAAGGTTCTCTGAGAAGATTAGCCGGAAGTATGTAATTGTGCAACTGAATTGTGTGAGCCAAACTGTCAGAGGAGATGAGCAAGGGATGTAGCCTATTAGAGGTGAGATTATGTAAGTAGAAAACCTTTCATCCATGGACTTCAGAATACAATACCCAGACCTAACCCCTGATGAGGTATTTGGAAATCTCTCAGAGAGAGGCTGAGGAACCAAAGCAGACCCCTGAAGTGATGGAAGCTATGGGGGAGAACACAGAGGAGAGAGGAGCCTGGGCTTCTGGACTCAGCAGGCGTTCTACTTTGCTCCTTCTCCCAGGGCTCTGTTGGGGTCATTAGGAATCAGGCTACAAATAACAAGGTGACCTGTAGGTCAGGCCTCAGGAAGGTCTGCATAACCTTACTCCAGTGTTGCTGCGTCTTTGCCATTGAAATGACCCCTCACGTCAAAGGAAATTTGTAGAGCAAATAAAACAGCAGGATGACTTAAATCACTATGAATATTTCTCTTCAATTAGGCACTGTTCCCTTTCTTCAGGCCTTGTTAATCAGGCTTAGGGTAAGATTGTTCACTATGAGATTCATCCTGTTTCTCCCCGTTTCTTCTGTATACAATTTTCTGGTCACTGTACTTCAAAAAGGAAAACAAAAAACCACCACAGAGTAGTTGAAGAAGGTCCAGAAGAGAACCAAATATGAGAAAAAAGGGCTGCCAGATAAGACGATTCTAAATTAATGGGGATCTTTAAAAAAAAAAAACAGTAGGGAATTATTTATAACCTAAAATTTACCATTTCTTAGTGTATAATTCAGTGGCATATAGTACATTCACAATTTGTGCAGCGGTCACCATCATCCATTCCAGGACTTACTCGTCATCCCAAAGTAAAACTCAGTGCCCTAATTAAACAGTAACTCCCAATTTTCCTATCTCCTCATCCCCAGCAACTACCATTCTATTTTCTGTCTCTATTATATTGACTCTACTAGGGACCTCATCTAAGTGAAATCATGCAGTATTGGTCCTTTTGTGATAGATTTGTTTCACTTAGTATAATGTCCCCAGGGTTCATCCATGTTGAAGCATGTCAGAATTTCTTTCCTTTTTAAGGCTAATATGTCATTATATATATAGACCACATTTTGTTTATCATTCACCTGCCGATGTTTTCACCTTTTGGCTATTGGGAATAATGCTGTTGTAAACGTTGATGTACAAGTATCTGAGGCCCTGCTTTCAATTCTTTGGGGTATATACCTGGAGGGTGGGAGGTTGGAATCCCTGGATCACATAGTAATTCTGTGTTTAGCTTTTTGAAGAACTACCAGAATGTTTTCCACAGGAGCTATACCATTTCAAGAAATGTTCCCAACAGCAATGCATGAGAGTTCCAATGTTTCCTCATGCTGGCCAGCATTTGTTTTGTTTTGTTTTGTTTTGTTTTTAATACTTGCCATCCTAATCGGTATGGAGTGGTATAAATGGGGACTTTTCTACTTGGAAGAAACAGACCGAGAGGACAAGTGTAGGCCTGTAGTTGTGAGGATTTCAGCTGAAATATACACAGATGTGGTCACCAGACTCTAACATTTTGATACCTGGGCAACGAGGAGTCAGGAGTATTTAACAAACAACATAGCGTGGGTTTGAACAGTCCCAAAGGCCACCAGCCCTTCACCTTCCTCAGATGTACAGGCTAAATATCAGCTTGGCCGGGGACTCTATTGAAGTAAATTTAGAAAAATGAGAAAAGGATCTTCCTAGACCAATTGTTTTATCCCATGATGGACACATGAGCTCACTAATAGGTGGTTAAGAAAAACTATGAATTCTGTATAATTCACCCCTATACTTTTGAAGCTGATGTTAGAGAAGATGATTGTGCCTCACTTCCTACCTTAAATTTAACATGCCATCCTGCATCTGAAGCTCCCTGGCTCCTCTCAGAATTCCTTGTGGCCCTCACAGAGGACTGAAATTACAATTTTAATTATTCAGCCTTCACCAGATACTTATGGTACACTGACCATGTGCCAGACCTCAGGATAAGTGCTCCAAATAGAATGGAGAGCAGAGCAGACCCTGTCTTTGTACAACTTCATGGAGCTGCAGTTCAGTGTGATAAATCAGATCACTTATCACACAAAGAGATTTGTAATTCCAAACTGTATTTAGCTCTATAAAGGAAAAAATACCTGTGATATTTCTCTTTTTTCCTTTAGGTCGTTCACACAACCTCTCTAAGAAATCTGCTTTCTTTTCTTTTCAGGAGCCTTCAAACAGGTGGCTTTGCCTGGGAGGGAGAGGTAGAGAACAACGCGTATAACAAGGCTACAGGGGTGGTCCCTCAGCACAAGTATCACCCCACTGCAGGCAGTTACCAACTCCATTTTGCTCTGCAGCAGCTTGAACAACAGAAACTTCAGTCCCGACAGCTTCTGGACCAGAGTCGAGCCCGGCACCAGGTAATTCAGATAAGGCTTTTCCTTATGCTAGTCTCTTTCTTCTACAGGGGGAGTGTGCGGGGGTGGGGAAGAAGGTCAATGCGAAGGGTAGGAATAGTTTCCCAGAAGTTTACCAACACCACCATGGCTTGGATGGTTCATAGAGAATCTACTCTAAGGGAAGTCATGTTCTGAAGCCATGATGTTAGCTTTGCTGGGATGTAATGCTGAACCAGTTTTGACATTTTCTTTAATTTGAATGTTTCTCTATAGAAATCTCTGTTGTGGCATTTCCCCCTTTCTGCTGCATGGTGGTAGTTCAGTAAGCTCCCAGGAAGTCGAATTTCCAAATACCTAAAAGCTAGCATTTGAAGCAACTTTTTTCCTAAATGTACTACTTCCTTATCTTTACACACTTGGTGTACATAAGCACATATTAATCCTTCGTGACCTGTTGAGACTTTCAAGGCATAAATAATGTTTCAAGTTCTTTTCATAGGAAATGGTCATAAGTTTGGTTTCTGGTCCTCTGGTTTGATAGTACACAAAACAATGTACATGAAAATGGGACAGTATACACAAAAATCCTCACTGTCTGGGATCCCTGAGTGGCTCAGCAGTTTAGCGCCTGCCTTTGGCCCAGGGCGTGATCCTAGGGTCCCAAGATCGAGTCTTGTGTCGGGCTCCCTGCATGGAGCCTGCTTCTCCCTCTACCTGTGTCTCTGCCTCTCTCTCTCTCTCTCTCTCTCTCTCTCTCTTTGTGTCTCTCATGAATAAATAAATAAAATCTTAAAAAAAAATCCTCGCTGTTGTGACATTTACACTCTAATGAAACACTGATTTCCTATTCACCATCTCTACAATGACAGAAACTCCTGAGTATATGTGTGAGGGAGCTGTGTAAGTGAATTGTACTAGTGTGTCAGTGTGGCCCACATTACAGAGAAAGGATGACTTCACACAAAAAAAATCAGGCCATATAGAGTTAACTTTTTCTTGATGATTTCAGGGTAATCATTAGAATCCATTATTGTGTTCTACATGTTCTTTTGGCCTAAATCAGTACTGATTCTGTGAGCTTCCCTTTTATTTGGTTACATGAAGAAATATATCAGTCTGATCTCTTGTTATTTGCTCCTATAAAAATGTAGTGCATATTGTGCATTAGTTTGTACAAAATTAATATTCACTCAAAGGCTAAAGCAGTGTTTCCCAAAAGTTTCCCCCCCCTCTAAATAAATCAATTATCATTATTCTCTCTCTCTCTACTTAATCTTTTTAACTGTTGTTCAGATCCAGACATTATTTCAATTTCATTCATTGCTTGCTCATCCTTTTCTATGCTGGCATACTCTCTATATTATATTAACTCAATGTAATTGAGAAATTGTAAGTATAGGTAGTTGTGAAGTAGTTCCTGTAAGTCATTTCTACTCAAGGAAAATCCAGAATTCTTACCTGGAAAACATGGAATGTAGCATCTCAATTTGATCACCACACTGCCCTCTATCATGTAGAAATTTCCTCATTTAGAAAGTCTTAGGGATAGGCAGTTTACATTTTCACAATTTTAGATATAAATGTGTACTTTAGTTCTTTTTTAAATCTGTGTAAATTTCTTAAAACTTGTGAACTTCTAAACTCCTCATCATTCAGAATTCTTAAGAATGCCAGCTTCATCAGATCCTGGGCAGGAGAGGTCTCAAAAATAGCCTTATTTCCCTTATGTGAGGTATAATCGATGATCTAACAAATGTAGACCATTAGGCCCTTTTAATGCTTCCATACCTTGAAATGGCGATGATTTTTGAGGGGGAGGAAGGGTTGGTGATTGTAGGGCATTGACGTTTGGGGGAAGGAGAGACCATTTTACTGATTTTCCCTTTTAGAAACTGCTTCATTTAAAAGCTCTTCTTACTCTTTTGATTAGCTTCCAGCGACTCACATTCCTTTGAAATTTCAGAGTACTGCTATTCTTGTGTGGATTTTTTTTTTTCCAGTGAGGATTACATTGGTTTAGTTCACTAAACTATGAAGTATATGGAAAACATGTTTTTTAGAATCTGTCAGAATATCTGTCTTAGGGAGGAGTCAGAACTCCCAAGAAGGGAGTTATCTCGTGTCTCCTGGAGAGGGAACAGAAAATCATTCATCATAATTTTATATATGTTTATAACATCATTTATTTCTTCCTCCTCTTCTTTTAATCCATGGTTGATTTAGGCAAAAATGAGTGTAAAGTTCTGGGACTGTGGGGAGAGCTAAAGAAACTACATTTGTAGCTTGAAAAATTTGTAACTAAGAAAATAGCAAATAAGTTATTAAATATTCCCTAGATTTGAAGTCTCTTTTTCTAGCCTAGCTTATGGCTTGCTAGACTTGACCATTATAATTATCACCACATTGTTGATGGAAGCCTGCTTTGTGTTCTCAGTATGTCCTGTGTTTCTGCCTTTGGGTTAATAGATAGAGATGGTTTCTCTGATAAATTCTTTATGCTTTGGATTCATTTTTCTAAAGTATACATAGCCATTGATATAATTAGCATTTTGCTTAATTGTTTGAGGGTAGAATTGAAATCTAATTTACTTAGCATTCATCCATAAGAGATACCCATGAAACAGGCCATTAAAGGGAGCTTTATTTATATTGCACTGTATCATAACAAATTGTTGATTATGTCCATGGACTGTGCCTTTCCTAGTGATTCCCTAAAAATATATCTGGGAAAGATCATGCAACTTTTCTTGCATTACATGCAGAGGAATTTCTGTCCTTTTCTGCACTTAGGTAGTCAGCTTACTGAAGGTATTAATTTCAAGAAGGCAAACTCTGATTCAGAGTATGTTTGGAAATGGATATCTCTAATCATTCATGCAGAGTAAGGTTTGATCTTCATCTCTATCTAGCATTGCACTCATAAATTTAGAAAGTGCTATGTACTGAATCCACCTCAACAAAAGACTGGTACTGTAACATAGGCTTCGGAGAGTAAGTTACCCAGAGCCATTGGCAGGATCACTGAGGTACAAGGAAGTAGGCGTGAATCCAGTCCATTTGATAGCATGATAAACCAAGTAAGATGAAATGGAAACCATGCATTTTTATACACTGATGAGTAAAACCAGCAGTTTTATTTATTTATTTTTAAAGATTTTATTTATTCATGAGAGACACAGAGAGAGAGAGAGAGAGAGGCAGAGACACAGGCAGAGGGAGAAGCAGGCTCCATGCCGGGAGCCCGACGTGGGACTCGATTCCGGGACTCCAGGATCACACCCTGGGCCGAAGGCAGGCGCTAAACCTCTGAGCCACCCAGGGATCACCAAAACCAGCATTTTTAAAGAAGAAATCATTCTAAGTCAAAGCAGGGATCAGTAAACTTTTTTTTTTTTTTAATGGCCAGATAGTAAACACTTAAGGCTTTACACTTAAGGCCATAGACTCTCTGTGGCCACTACTCAGCTTTGCCATGGTAAAATGGAAACAGCCATAGACAATATGTAAGTGAATGAGTGTGGCTATTTTCCAGTGAAACTTTATTAAAAACGAGTGGCAGGCTGGATTTGTCTTACAAGCCCCAGTTTGCAGACCCTGATTATAAGCAACAGAACCACTTGGAGGGCCCGTTAAAACACCAATTGTTAATTCCATCCCATTTCTGACTCAGTAAGTTTGGGAATGGGGTTCAATTATTTCCATTTCTAACAACTTCCCCAGGTGATGCCAGTGCTGCTCTTTGGGGGTCCACACTTTGAGAACCAGTGAGCTAGAGAGAAAGATTAGAAACATCTCTTCAGTTATTTGTTTTCTGTCCTTTGGCAGGGAGACTGAATATGTTAAAATTTAGCGTTGCCCTTATAAAATTTCAGGCAGTCATTGTTTTATAGGAACTTTGTTTCCATCTTGTTCACTCCATCTACCACAGTCTCCTTATAAATAAGTTTTCCAAACTCGAAAACCTTCGTGCGCGTTTTTCTTATCAGGGTACATTCTGCTCAGCAGTCACTGCTCCCAGGATTCAAGTTTTATGGTGGACAAGAGATAAGTAACAGGACAGATTCCTCCCTCTTCGTTTTTAATAATAATAGCCAGCACTCAATAAGCACTGTGGCCCAAGCATGGTTTCAGGTGCTTTACATATACTAATTCATTTAACATGCATTTCAGAGTGGGCAGAGAAATCACAGAATCCTGATAGGCTAGGGGTGGTAAAATGAATCTGTTATGTGTTTCTCTGTCCCAATGTGTGTCTTCTCTCTAGTTTACACTCATTGCTTCCCACTTCCTTCTCATTCTGGCTTTCCGCCCCTGAAGGAGAAGGATAAAAAACTTTCTTTCAGCTGAGTCGGGGGACTTTCTTGGGCAGCAGTGACTGCTGGTGACATCAGCATGAGTAGCCCTCCGTGCTGGGGGGCTGTGAGGAGGGCCGCACCGGCTGTGAGGCCCAACTGACCTGATTCTAATTGCCGACATTGAGCTGATGTTATTCTTGGCTCAGGACAGAGCGATTACTCAGTAGTTTCTGTTAAAGTGATCCTTTGTTAAACTTCTGCTCCCAGCCCCCCTTTCTTTCCCTCCCACTCTCTTCTCTGCCTCATCCAGACTGAAAAAAGACCAAAAAGCAGAAAAATTAAGGACATTTTGATGGCCAGGGCAGAACTGCTGAAATGTCTTTTAACAATAGAAGGGAGAAAGGGGGGATTTTAAGTACATCTTAATTTTTCACTGGTTCCATTCCCTATCCAGAGCCATTCAATTTTTAGTAGACTTAATTTTGAACATAGTGAGATAACTCAAGGTAACTCATAGGAGAAAACTGTACATCCTGAACTTTAATCCTTCCACTCCATCTTGTCCTCTACTTCCCCCTTCCCACCATGCTCCCTTTGCCAGACTGACCTAGATTCAGTAAGGGCCAACAGAAATGAATGTTCCTATAACAAGTGGGGGGGGAGGGGCAGCTCTGGGTTCACACCAAGGGGTCTTTCAGTAAGCTAGTACATCTTGAGTGCCATATGTAATGAGCTTTTTGCTAATGGTATGAGTGTCCATGCACAACCTCACAGGTGTGGAAAGGATTCCCATAATAAGCGCAGCCAAGTCTTATTATACTGCTCCTAAAAGTCCATTGCATGTGTCTAGAAAAATTCTGCCCCCTTACTGGAGTGAATACTGTTTCTCCAAGCCTTCAGCTGCTGTATGTTTGTTTTGTGGGGGAGGGGAAAGAAAGAAAAATTCAGCAGGCACCCGGGCTTTTCCAGGCAGCCAGCAATAACATGCTAGCTCCTCAGCATGGCACAAGGAGAGCAAGCAAACAGGCTGACTGTGCAGGGGGAGGCCTCTCTACATGCTTCTAACAGTATCCAGGAGGAAGATTAGACTGGGGATATTCAGAAGGAAGAGCTTGTCCATGTGTGCTTAAGTTCCTGGAACATGATGGCCTGTCATAACCTACCGCCGATTCATTTTGTTTGTTGGGTTTTTTTGTTCCATTTTGTTTTCCCTTCTGACTTTTATCGGGAACTTATACAACACTTAGTTTCTGGATGATGATGATGGTGGTGATTGATTTTCCTAGAACCATTTGATATAGTAGATTTTGCCAAGCCAACTCTTTTCTTCTTACCTAATAAAGGTACATTGAAAATATGTGAAATGACATATGCAAAACTACATTTAGCTGTTTGGGAAATAGGCCCTCTGGACAGGCTTTAGAGTCAGATAATCTTCAGTTTAAATCTTGCTTCTGTCCAGCCCATGACTGGGACAAGCTATTCAAACTTCTGGACTTTAGTTTGCTTATGTCTGCTAAGGAGATAATAATACATACCTGTGGGTGTCATGAGGATCATCTTTCTTAGGATGTTACCACGTATCCAGCACTGAACTGGGACTTTTATTTGTATTATCGCATTGAGTCCTCCCAGTTGTCCTCTTAATTAGCCCCATTTTACAGACAAAAAAAAAAAAAAAAGGTTAATCACTTAATGTGACTTTCTCAGGGTCACATAAATAATGAATGGAAGAACTGATTTTTTTAACCCAGGTATGCATGCAGGCATAGCATCCAGCCTCCAGACTATCATGCTATGCTATATGCTACCATCCTGACAATATATTAAGGCATTCATTTATATTTTATATGTATTATTACATAAATTTTAAGTTGCAGTTCATACATCCACAGGTGTACTTATTGACACCTGTAAAACTGTATTTGAGAAGTCCTCTTCAGGTATTGTAACTAGTCTGCTACTAGTCATATCATATACACTGTCATAAAAGAGAAGGTCTACTAAACATATGTAAACTCAGATCTAGACATTATCCCAAGTATCTCAGATTTTTAAAGAAACTTAGGAAAGTGCTCCTGGTCTTAAAACTCTTGGAAACATCCATATTTTACCCTCCTTTGTGTTATTATTTAGTAATAGGGTTAGGGACTATTGAGTTGCGCAGTATCGTAAAATATGTTATAGAAGTTTGAAGATTTGCAACACTTATGTGGGTTGTTTTGATAACATAGGAATTATTTCTACAATTATCACGTTGCCCTTTCAACTGTTATTGTTGCTAGTCATAGTATTTCGATTTTATTTCTATGATAGTGTTTTCAAGAAGACTACTAGGAAATATGACTGGTGTCTACAAATGTGACTATCATATGTGATCTTTTTGCATGATTACTATTAATGCTTGCTTTTTCAGTTCTGTATAAATCTGAATCTTAATACATTGTTGTAATATAGATATCAGTTCATTGTGCTGATTCATCACATGCAGTAATAGAAATCCTCTGATTACCACCAGATTGTCTTCTAAATTGCTCCCAGAAAGTGCCCCTCTGGAATCTTGGAGGGAAGAAGGTGAGGTCAGGGAAATGGACACAGAGTGAGTGCCTCCTGTGTGCTGAATGTAATACTATTTCTATCCCACTGATGAGGGAACTCAAAGAGTTAAAGTAACTTACACAAGGTTGCATAGCTAGCTAATTACAGAGATAATATTCAGACCCGATCAGAAGGCTCCGAAAGCCCTTTTCCATTCTACCTCCCTCCCTCTTGAGAGAAGTGACTCTTCATTTTCTTCTTGTTTTACACATTTATCATCAGTCAAATAAGCCATTCCAAATTTATTGAGCTGCTGCTACTATAGACCCATACATGCAAATATTTTTTTAATTTTTTTAAATTCAATTAGCCAACATATAGGACATCATTAATTTCAGTTGCAGTATCCAGTAATTTTTCAGTTGCATATAACACCCAGTGCTCATTTTATCATGTGCCCATACACACAAATATAAAAGAGTTAGAGTCAATGTTATGAATCAAAGTATAGAACTCTGCTTGGTTGTGGGTATGTTAAAAGGCCACCTGCCAGCTGCTTGGGATCAACCTTATTTGTTGTATATCCTTAAAATGTGATTTTGCTACTGCTATATGACAACCATTTTCATTCCCTGTCCTCACTCTATGACCTGTGGTTTGTTTCTGTTTGTCTGTGGGCATATGAGGGACCCAACGGCAGTAACTATGTGAGATAATAAAAGACCTCACTCTTAAATATAAAGAATCCCATCCATCTGAAATGAACGCAGCCACAGGAAGAAGTCTAACAGATGGATGACAGCAAGTTCTATGCAAGATGCACAGTCGGCCAATCACATGAGAGATTCTGAGCCAAATAAAACAAACCATACATTTGAAGGCAGAGACAAGTTAGATATTTATAAATTCTGAATTTAAAGTTGTAAGGGAAAAAAATAAAGTTGTAAGGGAACTTAGAGGTTCTTGTCCGATTATTTTATTTTACTTATCAGGAGATGTAAGACACAGACACATTATCAGGAGAACAAGGACTCCGATATAGAAATAATAATACTAGCTCACGATGCTATGAATTACCTTTTTTTAACCAATTGAACTCTTAATCTGGGGTCATTGCTGATCTTTTGAGTTATCTTTATGTAAATACATACATACATGTACACATACTTTAACTCTTAAAATCAATAACAAAAATTTCCTTACAGACAAATCCTTTTCAAGCTTTTCTTCTTGGAGTAGAGCTAGTGAAATCTGGGTCTTTTAAATGCATCTGATGAAAATTGGACACATTGCTAGGTTTGCTTTGTATTTACTTTGGAAGGGAAATATGATTTCATGGATTTGCTCTAAAAGGGAGTCAGCATAGCACAATGAGGGAAGGCAGCATTGTTATGGAATGGGGCTCTGAAATCAGACTCTGCACTCATGGATCCTAGGTTAGTACTTAGTAGCTGTGCCATCATGAGCAAATGATGGATCCTTTTTATGCCTTGGTTTCTTTCTCTGTATGTAGAAATGATAATGAGACCACCTCAGTAGTTGGGAGGATTAAATGAGATAATAGCATTAAAATGTTTAAGGCAATGTTGACCCATGGTAAAAGCTCAGTAAAAATTCATAGCTTTTATTATGTATTACTTTTTTTCATTGTGGTAAAAACAACACACAACATAGCACAAATTTACCCTCTTAATAATTTTTAAGTATATGATGTAGTATATCATTCACTAGGAACATTGTTGTATAACAGATCAATAAAACTTCCTCATCTTGCTTGACTGAAACTCTGTACTCATTGAACAACTCCCTGTTTTCCCCTCCCCTTAGCCTCTGGGAACAACCATTCTACTTTGTGTTTCTATGAGTTTGATTACTTTAGATACCTCATATAAGTGGAATCATAAGAGTATTTCTCCTTTTCGTGACTGCTTATTTCACTTAGCATAATTTCCTGAAGGTTCATCCATGTTGTAGCATATTACAGGATTCCTTTCTTTTTCTTAAGGCTGAATAATATGCTTTTGTATGTATATACATTTTCTTTATCCATTCATCTATTGATAGGCATTTAGATTGCTTCCACATTTTAACTGTTGTGAATAATCCTTCTGTGAATACAGTTGTGCAGATATCTGTTCTATTATGCACTACATTTATTTATTTATTTATTTATTTATTTATTTATTTATTTATTAGAACACACAAGCAAGGGCAGAGGAAGGGGAGAGCAAGAATCTTGAAGTAGACTCCACATACTTAGTGCAGAGCCCAATGCGGGGCTTGATCTCATGACCCTGAGATCATGACCTGAGCTGAAACCAAGAGTTGCCTTCTTAACTGACTGAGCCACCCAGGCACCCCTCTTATGTATTACTTTTAACCTTAAATATACATAGCTTTATAATTTCAACTTGGGGGTTTTAGTTACCCACCACCCACCCCCATGTCAGAAGCAAATTGGTTAAAATGATATTAAAGAGGGTGTTTTAGAAGTTCAAGGCTCATAAAGTATTAATTGGTTACTTTTTTTCCCCTTATATTTATTTGTTTGGACAATTGAAAATACAAGTTCATTCACAATTGCTAGAGGGAGATATGAGAAGAAAAAGTAGAAAGGATGATTAATACTATGATAAAATGATTAAAAGAATGATATCTGTAAAATTTTAGCATGTCTATCCAAAGGCATAAATGTCTTATAAAAAGAAAAAGAGTGGCATTAGCATCAAATTATGAGTCAGCTTTTCGTGGGACATATGCTGTTTCTTCACAGTAATCAAGAAAGATAAGGACTGATGGAAATGTAATCAGACAACCTTACAAGGGGGCAGTTTGAGAATATATAGAAAAAAGATTTAAAACAAAAGCAGCAGCCACCTTCTGAGCTAGCTATTCTACTTCAAGGAAATTATTTTAAGGAAATGATCCAGCATATGCAAAAAGATATAAATAACATCAGAACACTGTTCTTAAATAGCAAAACAGACTGGTAACAACCTGAATGTGTGTGTGTGTGTGTGTGTGTGTGTGTAGTTTCAAAATACAAGTATAAGATTTGGAGGGGCCTACTTTTTCCCCACTTAAAAATCTATTATGAACATATTTCCATAATTACTAATATAGGTATACTGTGTCAATTTATAATATTCTACTATTGGTGATTGGTAAGTAAATTATAATAAACCATAATAAAAAAGATATTCAGCCATTAAAAATAGTGATTGAGATTCACCCTTATAGATATGAAGAAGTGTTCAAGTTAGATATTTGAATGAAAAAAAGTCTCCAAAACATTGGATATTGTATGCTCCTATTTTTGTAAGCCCATGGAAATACAGGTATATACATATAAAATAACTCCATATATACACAAAAATATCTAAGTGTTGCCAGAGGTTATCTCTGAAAGGACTTTTCAAATTATTTTCCTTTTTCTAATGAATACGTATTAAAGAAATTAACATGTTTCAAAAAAAAGACAACAAACCTTGGACTGCCAGCCTTCTGTGAATGTATGTGATCCGTATTCAAACATTGCCGGGCATTGAAGTAGAAAAAAAAAATAGAAAGCAAAGCAGAATCTACGCCACGAGTCTAAATTTGCCATCAGAATATCAACTCTACCAATGTAGGACTGCTGGTTCTGTTGTTAGAATAGGGGGGTGGGGGGCTGCTAGTGAGGGAAGCTCATGTCTGTGCCACCTTAGGGCTACTTGGTTTCATGGTTTTTCTGGTCATGGACTGCAGACCTGGCCTTAGCCAGCTGCCTCATGGTTGGACATCTTTGGTCATAACACACACCTGGTGCAAGATCAGTTCAATTGTCCTGATGCTATTGAAGAACCAACACAGAGACTACTGCTGGAATCTTTGGTTTTATCAGATCACAGAGTCTGAGGCTCAGGAGCATCTCTAAGTATCTGTTAATGACCAGCATCATTTCTCATGTGTGCAAGTACCATTGACTTAGGAACTGTCTGAAACACAGTGGTTTTTGTTGGTGAATCACTTGTTGTGTACAGGTAAGCAGCTGTGTTCACATCCTGGAGAGTAGATAATTTGAATTAATAAGAGCCTTCAGTCTTTGTTGCTAAAGGAGACAGAGCCTCTCCGTTGATTTTAGAAATCAGAAGATATGCCAGAGAAGTGGTGGTATCTTTGGCCACTCAAAGCCCTGTCTCGGGTATTTGTGTCATCAGTCTCTCTCTGAACAGTAGCGTCTTCTGGGTTCCTACCTCATCCCTATCAGGGCTATAGCACTGCTTCCTGGCCTTGTCCGCAGTACCAGAAGTTGTACTCTGTTTCTCTTGCTCAGCCTCCCGTCTTGTCCCAGCTGACAAACATTGTGAATGGAAGACAGCCAAGAACTCCATACAATGTGAGACAAAGGCCTTTTGGAAGCTTGCTTTTGCTAAAATAGAAACAGCTACCCTCACCCTCACCTTGGCCCCAAGTTTTTACAGCATCATATGATTACACAAAAGACACAGTGTGTTCTTTGCATTGAACAGCTCTTGGCTGGTTGTAGTAAGGTGAGTGATTAGCATCTTACATGCTCAGGAAGATACACCATCCCAGTACGTAGTCTGCCAGAGAACAACATTCTAGAAGCAGTTTTGTGTACTATGTAATGGGAACTTTATCCAAGTGAGGATAAAATCTCAGTGGGGAGAATAATGCATAAAAATGCTCACTTTTCTGGAACCAAAGTAAAAGGGGTACAAAAAGACATTAACCCATTGAAGTAGAGGTTAACATTTTCGTACTTCATCTCCTCCCTTAATTAAAAAGAAATGAATTTAAAGTTTACACTACAAAGAGTTATCCAGCTCTGCTCTATCACCAACAAACCCAAGTAAAGACGAAAAGAAGTGTTTTTCTGGAAGGAATTAAAAAAAAAAAAAACTCCCAGAATTTAATCTCTGAACAGTATTATCTTTCTAGTAAGAGAGCCCAGATCTTGCTTCCCCATAACCTTCCAAGTTACAGTCTGTGTTCTGTCTATCAGAAATTCCTCCTTCCCACCCACGAGTACCCTTCTGTTGTGGGAGAAGGAGGGCCTTTCTAGTCTTTGGCCTGGGGCCAAGCCAACCGTCAAACTGTGGTTTTCTCTTAGTCTCCTTACTGAAGCATGGCTGTTTCCCACACCCAATAAAGAAGCAAAAGTCTTGTATATGTTGACCAGGTCTTGAGTGGAGGCCAGTGCTTACACAGCTCTCACATTCCCAGGACACTGACTGATGATGGTATAGCCCCCTTCCCGGTTGTTAACCCACAAGTGCAGTGTGCTAGTATTGTGTATCCAAACCTTACCTTTCTTAGAATCTATATAGAAGGAACTTTTTTAAAAAAAGATTTTATTTATTCATGAGCGACACAGAGAGAGACAGAAACATAAGCAGAGGGAGAAGTAGGCTCCATGCAGGAAGCCCAATGTGGGACTCAATCCTGGGACTCCGGGATCATGCCCTGAGCCAAAGGCAGACACTCAATCGCTGAGCCATCCAGGTGTCCCTAGAAGGAACTTAATCTAATTCTTCTTTCCATTTATGAATGAATATCAGGACATAACAATTTATGTAATCTATTGTTGATGGAGTTGTAGGGTTGGGGCCAATACATGGTATGAGAGGCCTGGGGAAGCTGATTTCTGCCAACAGTCTAAATAAATTCATTTATATATCTGCTTTTCAGCATTGCCTCGGTACTTTCCTGGGTTTCTAATTACCAAATTTGATTTCTTTAATTCATTACACTTAGCCTTGGTTTTGGTGAAATACCTGGGAACTTGTATATTACTGACTCTTTGGAATACTGGATGGTACAGAATTGTGATCACTTCATTATCCACTCAGTGTATTAGAGTATGACTACTGAACAACTGAGAACCTAGCTTTTTCTTTCTTTCTTTCTTTCTTTCTTTCTTTCTTTCTTTCTTTTCTTTTCTTTTCTTTTTTTTTTTACACTGTATGTGGAAAGAGTACCTGTTCTTTTGAGATGCATGCAGTGTATTTATGTTTCGTTAAGGTTTAAACAAGCATGACTCTTTGGTAGATTGAGGATTATATTTCAGCTCAGTTAGGATTCCATTTTGCTGCATCTAGTGGACCCCTCTCCCTGCCATGGCTTAACAAGTTAGGGATTTTTTTTACCCATATAATCAGAAATCTAGAGTTAGGCTCTCTGGAACTGTATGATACTGTCGGGAGCCCCATGCTTTTCCTGTCTTTATCCTCTGCAGTCCTTAGGAAGAAACTTTCACCAGATACTAGCTAGATATGCATATTCTGAGTGGGAAGAACAGTAAAGGGCAAAAGTTGTGTCCTAACCCAGTTTGCCCCTTTTAAAAAAGAACTTTCCTGGAAACTGGACCTGGAGACTTCTGTTTACATCTCAGAACTGTGTCACGTGGTTATTTGTAAGTACAGGAGAGATTGGTAAATACAATTTTTTAGCTGGGCACACATCATTACCCAAACAAATAAGGGCAGTATTACTAGGAATAAAGACAGAAATGTTAGTATCCAGGTCAGTGACAGCCTCCTAAGCAAGAAATCCTCCTAATTGCTTTTATTTTGTTATTTGACTGGTCTTATCACTATGGAACATCAATGTCTAAGGGCTTGCCACAAAATCTGCATCTAGGATGATAAATTATTTTTGTTTGGGATCTGCAGAAGGGCTTACTTACATTTCGTGGCTGAGTATAAGCTGAACACAAAAAAATACACTAGGCCTGATTCAAAGTCCAGAGAATGCTCCTATTATAAGATTACATCTCTTCGCAAACACAAACTTGCCTGTTTTCTTGTTATAGGAATTTGGTAGTTGCTAAAAAAATAAATAAAATAAAATAAAATAAAATAAAATAAAATAAAATAAAATAAAAACAGTGAAGAGTGGTTATAATGAGTTTTGCTATTTGCATTCATGGGGTAGATGTTTATTAAGCACGTTTTATGTACAAGGCATTCTACTAGGCACTATGAGTAAAAAAAAAATTAGATCTCAATCCAGCCATCTCCAGTGTGCATTGTCCAGAAGGAAAGAAAAGTACATACATCAGTGGCTGTAACACAAGGTAGAATGTGCTAAGTATGATAAGACACATACAAATAAATTGTTAGAAGCATTCAGAAGAGGAAAAGATTACTTCTGCCAGAGAGGATTGAGTAAATATGATCTGGGGAACCTAAACATATGTTTTCATTTTAAGAGTTTGCTTTCACATCTAGTGAGCATCACCATAGGACTAGAAAAATATGTTGAAAAGTACATAACCAACTGGCATTCACAGATCATTACAGATAGGCAGACTTGCGTGTCATCCCATCCTTTAGTTCCTCAGTAAACTGAGATAGAGGATTGGGGAGGAATGGTGCATTTGTTGAGTGTCTACTGTGAGCCTTGTATTTGGTCTATTAAAAGATTCCTTTATTGAATGCCTAGACTAGATTTACATATGTGATCTTCATTTAATCCTCAATAATCCAGCAAAGTAACTGTAATTACCTATGAGGAAGCTAAAGGTGAGAGAAGTTCAGTAACTTGAAAAAGTCACCCAGTTTATAAGTGACAGATCCTACATTGAGCCCAGGCACAACTGACTGCAAAGCCATGCTATTTTCCACTTAACTGAGTCTTTGTTTTTTACTGATGACCAAATCTGGATTTGTAGGCATAGTAAGTATTGAAGAGTGAGCTCCTTCTTCAGCCCTCCCTAATAGTGAGTCCTGTACCCACCTGGTTGAAACTTGGGTGCCATTTGGATACTTTGACTTGTACTCAGAGTTAGTTTTGTTACCTGCTTAAATCTTATGAGAATTTGACTTTCTTTTGACTTTGAATAATTTATTTTTGTACAAAATTACTGCATATAGATGGTACAAATTTCAAAAAGATATAAATGATGTATGCTTTCTCCTGGACCCCCAGCTAACTAGTTTTTCTCCATGGAGGTTACTAGTTTTTTCGTATATCATTTCTGAATTGTTCTGTGCAGATATCAGCCTTATGTGTATGTGTGTGTGTTTCTGTGTGTTTGTGTATCTGATACATGTATGGCTTTGCATATTCTTTTTTCTTTTTACAAAAATGGGAGCTTACTATACTCACACTGGTCTGATATTGCTCTTTTTATTCATTTTTTATTTGCGTTTAGATGTCCCAGCAAGATTTTTTAACAAAAGAAAAACTTGGTGACCTTGAAATATAGTTGTCACCTTGGCAACATGTACTGAATAGATGTTCTAAGAGCCCGTTGCTAATAATGTCTATTCTTCCTCTGATACTCATCCAGTGAATTTGTCCTATGGATGTAGAGCTAGCTCTTCAGCCCTCATTCTGATCTCTACAGTCTCTTCCCCAGCCAGAATGAGGCACCTTTTTTTTTCTTTCTTTCTTTTCTTTTCTTTTCTTTTCTTTTCTTTTCTTTTCTTTTCTTTCTTTCTTTTCTTTTCTTTTCTTTTCTTTTCTTTTCTTTTCTTTTCTTTTCTTTTCTTTTCTTTTCTTTTCTTTTCTTTCTTTTCTTTCTTTCGAACAAAAATACTGATAGAGGCCTGAATGAGGCATCTTTCAATCTAAACTCATATGTTGGGATGTCGTGGTGAAAATAGAAACATACAGTATACTCCTTCCTTCCAGGTGAATGTCTCCTCAGATATGGAGCTGGTGCTTGAAAGGAATGGATTTGTTTTTCAGTCTACTTGCTGCATTCTTTGGTAACTTGCCCTCGGAAGGCTGGCCGGAGCAGAATCAGGGCTTCTGTGTCCTCTTAGACCATCCAAAGACCTTCCCATGTGTACACATAACCCCTTTCCCCCTAGTGTCAACCTCTTGGCTTTGCCCACAGGCTTGGGTCTTTCTTTGTTCCCCTTCTTTGGATCAGAGATGGAGGCAAGTGAAGAGCTCTTCAGTTTTCCCTTTGGACAGTTTGCAGGGATGAAGAACATCTCAGTCAGATTGGTCCATTCAAAAATGCTCTGACCCTCTTCTATCTTTGAAATTGCTTTGTTCTTTGTCAGGCTTGTCCATCAAACACATTTACTCAACCCAGGATTCTTTGATCCCCCTCATACCTGCCTAGCCCAGGACTTTTGGACATATTTCCCTGAAATGGGACATTCCAAGGCATGAGTATAGAAAGATTGGTTAACATTTTACTAAAGCTACCCAGTTTATCTTTTATATCTTAAAAAATAAGTTGTAAAAGACAGTACTAATAAAGTCTATCTAGAAGGTGAATGTTTCCTAAGAGCATCTGATCTTATTCCTTTAGGCCTGGCCATAAGGAAATGACATTTCTCCCATGTCTCTTTAAATGTAGTATCTACAGATGGAAATCAATTCCCAGAAATCCTGTTAATAAAAAAACAAACAAAACCTTGTGTATTTTGTCAATTTTATTATTTTTATCCTAGAATTATTTCACATTTAAAGCTTTTATAATGCATGCATATTGAAAGCAGCACTAATAGAATTGAATGATCAGTAACAAAATCTGTGACCCCAAAAAAACCAATTTCTAATGAGTTAAATAAGTTGTAAGAATTTTTTAAGCATCTACTTGAGAAAGTATACATTTACATACTAACTACAGACATATGTTGGTGTTTGTGATATTTAGATGGTGATTTTTAGGTCTTTATTGATTTGTAGGCTTACCCTCTGAGCAAATATACTTTCGTGTTGATCTTATATTCATTTAATAACTAGTATTCAGATAGTAATTCTACTTTGAAAGTGTTTTATGTTATTTTTTTAAAATATTTTATTTTTAAGTAATCTCTACACCCAACATGGGGCTCGAACCTGTCCCTGAGATCAAGAGTTGTATGCTCTACCAACTGAGCCAGCCAGGTGCCCTGAAAGTGTTTCAAAATGTAAAGTCTAATGTCAATCTTTAGGTCAACAAAGTGTTACTATTTCAGAATTCTACAAACAGCCCTCAAGGCCATGCAAGTCCGGCTTTTCTGTTCCAGCCTCCCTCTGCATCCATTCTGCTCCCTATACCCTTGTCAAACTGGCTTCTTCCCACTCCTCAAATGTGCAAACCTTCTAGAGGAGTTCAGAGCCATCTGAGTAGGCTGGAGTTGAGTCAGGCTTCAAGCCACACACCCAGTAGAAGACATTCATTAAATATTTGTTGAATTTAACAATGAAGGAAACTTAGGCTAAGAGAGACCAAATGCTTTTCTGATTGCTGCAGTGGATAATACATAATACCCAGATAACCCTGATTCCTAGCTCAGTGCACTTCCAATGAGACCATTTCAACTCTGTGCTTCCAGAGATTTTCCCCCTCTGAATGTAGACCTGTGCTGGCATTATTAGAGAAATATTTCCTTTCCCCTTTCCTGAGCAGTAGTGTCCCTTCTCCTTTTGTCTCACTTGAGGATTATAAGCCCTTCACTTACAGCAAATGAGTTAGAAGGACATCCCCTTGACCTTTTTTTCTTTCTTTTTCTTATAGGCCATCTTTGGCAGCCAGACACTATCTAACTCCAATTTATGGACAATAAATAATGGTGCAGCCGGTAGAATTTCAAGTGCCACGGCTAATGGCCAGAAGCCAACCACTCTGCCACAAAAAGTGGTGCCACCTCCAAGCTCTTCCTCCTCACTGGTCCCCAAGCCCCCAGCCAATCACAAACAAATCCTCAGAAAGATGACATCCCAGAGAGTCACCAAGTAAGTCCTCCTCAATCTTTTGTTCAGTTTCTCCTGAGTTGTAGTAGTTCTGTGCTAAGAGTACTCTTCATTTATGAGGCCTACAAAACCATTTGTACGTCAAAGACAAGAACTCCTGATGGGTGCCACAGGTTAACTCTGGTTCTCAGCCTGGGCTACAGGTCAGAATCCCCTGGGGAGTCAGTGAACCACGCCAAAGTAGGCACTGCCTACCCTGTGGGACGGACAGGTGCTGCTCTCAGGTTCCCTGGGGATTGTGATGAGGGTTAACACAGGGTTCAGGATCATTGCTGATGATCCTCCAGCCTCTGGCAGGAACTACGATCAGCTAACACTGCTGAACTGTGGGCTTGGAGATGGGAAATGAAAGCTTCTTCCCAATCTCTTCTTTTCTGGATCTTTCTACAGAGTCAGATCTTTGCAGTTGTGTATAAAATTCAGTAGCACCCCACCCACCCACCCACCCTTGTTTGTCATTTACTTGTAGGTATTTGAATGGAAAGACATTAGAGTGGGACTTTATGGGTGGTGGCGGGGTAGGGGATTAACTCACTGACATTAGTCCACAGGCTCTGTAGAGCAACTTGTTTCTAATACCTTTTGCCCATTTTACCTCAGAAAGACGTTCCCATGCCTCAATCAATTTTTTTCAGGTTACATCCTTCACTCTTATTTCCAGCTGTATTTTAGCTAGCGAACCAGAAATAAGACCAATAAAGAGTGTTAGTTCTAATGGCCCTTCTCCGTTTAAATTTGAGAAACTTTCCAAAGATGCTGATAAGAAGCAAGCATTCCCTGATGGATAAACACGTAGAGGGGGTGAGGGATTTTGGGTTTTTCTCTTGCTCTCATTAAGTCTCCTCGTTCATTTGTCCCTCGCAAAATCAATTTTAGTTGTAATAACCAGTCGTAGGATGTAGAAAAATCAATTCCTCTTTTTTCCCCCTTGGACAGGGAATCAAATTGTGGATTTGGATAGAAAACAGTCCCTTGTGACTTTTAATTATACTGCTGCCATTATTCATCTGTCCAACAAATACTTATTCCATGCCTACTAAGTGCTATTGTAGGAATAATTGGCATTGTAATGACTTTACAGAACTCTCTGGAGCACTAGGGAAGGGTAGTCAGAAGGGGGCAGTTCGTGGTCAAGGCCAAGAGCACAGTAAGAAGGAAGATGTATGGCTCCTCACCCTGGCAAGAGTAGAATCGAGTCCTTCAGGTTGCAGCCTCTGGAATCAGATTGCCTGTACTCACACCCTCATCCACAGTTTACTACCTGAAGACCTTTGTCAAGTTGCAAGTTACTTAATCTGTTAGCCCCACTTTTCCACAGTTCTGAAGTGGAGATAATAAACAGTATCTGCTTTATAGGCCATTGATAATATTAGCAGAGTTAATACATGTACATAGAACAAGAATCTAGCACATGTAAGAAGTCAGTGAGCATTAGTTACCATCATAAGCATTCCAAAACCATGCTCTGTTTCACACGTTCGAAGCCCACAGTTAGGTAGGAAAATCAGTGAGTCAGATATGAATGTAGAATTTGCCAGCGTGCTCCCTAGTTGTGGATCCTCGGAGAATTGCCAGTACCCTGAGCGGGCCCTTGGTGGCCTGTGTGGTGGCTAGCTAGTCTGCTGGTGAGGAGGTGGGCTCTGGCAGCAGGCAGTGGGGCTGGACGTTCGAAGATGCTGTTCACTGCCCTCAACTCACTGCTGGCAGGAGAACTCTTCAGCCTTTCGAGATGGAACTGCAGCTCTGTGGACAAACTTTGCTGCATTTTTGTGGTTTCTTCTCTCTGACAGGCAGGAGTGTGGGAAAACCGGAAACAGCTCAGCACCAAAAATGCACAGAAGGGGGGAAAAGCAAGATTTCTTCAGAATTTAAGAAATATAATCCAAGTATCAAAAGGCATGCTGTAAGGCGTTGTTCCAGGAAATAGTTTCCAATTTGCCTTTAAAATTCTAGCACAAGTCTCTGAAGCTAAATAAGTTAGTACTAATGGAGACCTTAATGTTCTCTCACTCATGTATAAAATGAACAGTGTTACGAGGGCCCCACTGTTTTTAATATTCTTCTGACTTTTAGGTTCTTATTGACCTGACTTTGTTCTTATCTGACCTGACTCAACGAAAAGTTCCCTCTAAAAAGTATTTGGATAAAGGTTTTTTTTTTTTTAAATAACTTTTTTATTTTATAATAATTTCAGACTTACAGGAAATTTACAAAGATAGTACACATAAAAATAAGAAAACCCAGTTTTCCCCATTGTTAACTTAATGTATCAGCATGACACATGTGAAGAAGGTGCCGTACTGAGAAACTGTCAGTGGTACATTATTATGAACTATAAAGTCCATACCTCATTTCGACGGAAGTCATTATTAATCTAGAAAAACTTTTGATGGTTCCTGAAATTAGGATCCTTCTTTCTGTTCTAAAGTAATTCATGGGATCCCTGGGTGGCGCAGCGGTTTGGCGCCTGCCTTTGGCCCAGGGCCCGATCCTGGAGACCCCGGATCGAATCCCACGTCGGGCTCCCGGTGCATGGAGCCTGCTTCTCCCTCTGCCTGTGTCTCTGCCTCTCTCTCTCTCTCTCTCACTGTGTGCCTATCATAAATAAATAAAAAATTAAAAAAAATAAAATTTATAAAAAAAAAAAAAATAAATAAAGTAATTCATGCTCCCAGCCATTCTAGCAAGTTACTTAATGTTTATGTAACTTCTTTTCCTATTTAAAATAGGGATGATAATAGTACCTGCCCCATAGGGTTGTTAAGAGAAATAAATGAATTAATATCAAGCACACATATGATGCCTGGAGCATAATATATGCTGAATAAGTGTTAGGCATTACTATATCATCCTTAGGTTAATACTAGGATGGCGATTTGAGAAATTTTCACATAACTTTTTACTTTCTTTCTGCAAGATATGTTGCTTCATTTGGTAGGAGCTCATTTCAGCCTTTATTCTGGCTCAGTTCAGATTAATCAGGAACCCTCAGTTCTGAGTGGTGATACTGAGTCACACTCAGGAATGCCATAGTTGCCCCAAGAGACACAACTAATGAGAAGTTGTAATGAGCTATTGACTGTGCCAAGCCCTGTGTTTTTGGGTTGAACTTCAAACTTCTCCTAGCACAGAAGTTGGCATTGGACAAATATAGAAGCAATTTCCAAGAGCATCAAAGTTTCCACATCCTAGAGGATTGAGTTTAGAGAACAATAGAACATAAAAGATGGAATGTCGTTTGGATGTTGGTGCAAAGGGAGTTGAGAATCAGAACAGTGGGGTCCTATTTCTTTATGATAATATTCAAGTGACTTTTCCCTCTAAAGGTTTCAGTTTCCCATCTGTTAAAAAACAAACAAACAAACAAACACTGTCCCCACTGAATAATTAACCAAAATAACTTGTTTTCTGTCTATTCTATTGAAAGTTTTTTATGAGCACATTTGTTTTTTAATTCTGTTGCTTTATAGACATTTCCTCATCCCTGTTTGGCCCAGAAGTTCTTTGTTATAGTTCTCAAATTCATATACTTCTATTTCTCTTAGCTAGATCTCCTTGGTCAGGTCTGTGAAGAGAATGATTTAGACCTTTTTCTCCTTTCCATAGTGCCAGGAGCCTTTCTTGACTTTCCTCTCTAGTGTTTGCCACACGTCATAATTTAGTACTCACTTCAGATCCTCCTTTTGCAACTATTTCTGGTATTTCTTCCAGTCAGCTGAACTAAGAGGGATGACAGCCTAGGAGCAACTACATGCTTATGACCTGTGTCTTCCTTGTACATGACCTTTTTCTCAGAGCCAGAATCGTACTCTCCAGGAAATAGAAAGAAACCTGAGGGGATTAAAGTTTGCCAGGGATGTGGGCAAACTCACAGACTAGAGATGACAGGGAAGGGCAGAATCAAAGCCCTGGTACCTGGGGCTTCTCTGAAGAAAGAAAAATACAGAGGAAACACCAGACCTAACAAAAGTGCTTTGCTTTAAATAGCTGGAATTACCTTCCCTTGCCCATGTTTTAGGATATTCTGCATCAGGGTGACCTCAGCAGAAATGGAAGGTAACTGCTTGTTCTATGTCAGCACCCAGGACAGTGGTGTTTGTTAATGGCTTCTCAGCATCGGGAAGGGAGGAAAGAGGCCAGGAGCCCAGCAGCGTATTGAGACCTGTACCAACCAGTTCATGGGACCTGAAATTGTTGTGTAAGCAATATGATGAAAGATGCTTAGAGGTTAATGTCAGACAAATATAAAAATGGGAGAGGTTAACGTCAGACAAATATAAAAATGAGGATCAGGGTAAAAAAATACCTATCTTTTTAACATATGAGTCATTAATGTGAGGTAAAGTGATCCAGAGTTAAAATGATCCAAAAGTAGGTTCTTGATATGAGGATACAAGGTGTCATATTGTAGCTAACCATCTTCTGTCAGGCTTTCAGCCTTTTTTTATTATGTGTAATTTCAAGAAATATCAAATCTGTAGCATATCCATCGTTAAATACAGGATTCTCTAAATTATGCATTTCTGGGGTGCCTCAGTGAGTCAGTTGGTTATACGTCTGCCTTCGGCTCCGGTCTTGATCTTGGAGTTTTGGGATCAACCCCCACATCAAGCTCCTTGCACAGTGGAGAGCCTGCTTCTCCCTGTCCTTCTGTCTACTGCTCTGCCTGCTTGTATTCTCTCTCTCTCTCTCTCTCTCTCTCTCTGTCAAGTGAATAAATAAAACCCTTTAAAAAATAAATTATGCATTTCCAAAACATATAATTATAGACTTTTAGTGCTAAAAGATAAAAGACTGCTGGCATAGTGAAACGCTGTGAGTGTAGCAAGGAACACAGGTGGTCAGTGGCAGAGCCAAAGCCAGATCTGTGTCACCTACCATGCTAACCCCAGACTCTTCCCAGTAGACCACCAATTTCAAAGGCCCCCACCAACCCACTCAGATCCATTTTGTACAGCAAATGACAGGTTAATCATCCTAAAATACTGCCTTCGGGAAGATGCAATGTAAGCACTTCAGAACTTGCTCCCCTCCCTTTCCACACCAGTTTTACTACTTAAGTGGCCACTGAAATTCTCAAAAGGAGGAAGAATTATTGTCATTCTCCTACTGAAGTGTTGGGAGAATTCCTGTTAGATGTAGCATGAGAAGGATTGAATTGAAGAACAATACTGAAGGCTTTTATATCCTGCCTTCCTATGAGAGTGAAATCTAGGAAATGAGTGGGAAACCTGGAATATACCAGACAACACTCTCACTCTGAGAGGCAGGGCCTGGAAGTACAAAGGGATGGGGTGCTAGTCAAGGGGTCTGCCACTTAGACTTTTTCCTCCAGTCAGCCTTTAGCATTTGGACCTCAGTGGTGGTGTTAGATCTTAGGGTTTTCTTTTGGCATAGATGATGACAGAGGGTGCTAGTAAACACACCTAACCAGAAGTTGCTGCTGCCATGTGTATGGCCCAGTGAGGAGAAGTACATGAGAGTCATGGAATGATGGGTCTTCCTTTGGTGATTTATACTTGGGTAATTTAAAGTAAAATCTTACTTCTCATCCCTGCCACTAGGATACTAAAATGGTTGTCAAAATGGTAATATAACTGTTAGATATTTCCTGTCTCTCACTTTTCTTTCTTATCTGAGTAGGAAAATCCCTTTTTAAAAGATTTGGGCAAGGTCTTAATGCATTTTATAGAATCCATATCAGTTCCTCCATGATCATAAGTCTTTAATAGCAAACTTAGGACTTTCTCTCTGGGGATGAGCAAATATTTAAAAATCTTGGGGCCTAGGAATAGATGGTATTGTTTAAAAGAAAGTTCAACAAAGAAGACTCAGGGGAGCTTCCAACCTCTGAAATAAATTTAAGCAAGCAAGAAAACATTTTAGAAAATCCCTAATGTGCATTCTTGACAAAATTTAAGCTTAGAGCACATAGATGTATAGAGCTTTAAAAGGCTATCTCATGCACAGAGTTAAGTAGTCTGTGATCAGGAAGGAAATGAGAAATACCTAAGGGAAAATTTAGGTTAAACACAGTGAATTGAACACTGCAGAAAATTAATGAAGTAAAGGACAGATTTCAAAAACTTTCAAAATTCTGAGGATAAAGCATACAAAGATAAAAATGTTGACAAAAGATGGGTTCAACCTAAAATAACGCATTGCAGAAATGGAATAGAAGTAGTAGTCATTATTACAGGCAAAATAGACCTAACATAAGGACATGAAGGGTTTTGAACAATATAATTAATGAAATTAAATTAACAGATATACAGTTTTGTATCCCATGGAATATTTTTCAATTAAAGCCTCAAAAAATATACAGAATTATATTATTTTCTGACCATGTTACAATAAAATGAGATATTAAAAGTCTGGAAATAAAATAAAATATAAAATAAAATAAAATATAAAATAAAATAAAATAAAATATAATATAAAATAAAAAATAATAAAATAAAATAAAATATAAGAAAAGAAAAGAAAGAAAAGAAAAGAAAAAGAAAGAAAGAAAAGAAAAGTCTGGACAGAAAGCCCAAATAATTTTGGAATTTTTAAACATTCTTTTAAGTAACTTGGATCAGAATGATATTGCACACTACATTGAAAATAAGAATTACACACATCAGCACAAGACAAGAATGCCTACTCTTGCCACTTTTATTCAACATAGTACTGGAAATCCCAAATAGAGCACTTAGGCAAGAACATGAAATAAGTAGCATGCAAATTGGAAAGGAAGAAGTAAAACTATCATGTGCAGATGATTTTATATTATATAGAAAATATGGGACACCTTGGTGGCTTAGTGGTTGAGCGTCTGCCTTTGGCTCAGAGCATGATCCTGGGGTCCCTGGATCAAGTCCCACATCGGGCTCCCTGCATGGAGCCTGCTTCTCTCTCTGCCTGTGTCTCTGCCTCTCTCTCTCTCTCTCTCTCTCTCTCTCTCTGTCTCTCATGAATAAGTAAATAAAATCTTAAAAAAAAGAAAATATGTAATATTTTCTAGAGACTCCACCAAAAAACTATTAGAACTAATAATGAATTCAGTAAAGTTTCAGTACATCAAATCAGTATACAGAATCAGTTGCATTTCTATACACTAACAACAAACTATCAGAAAGAGAAATTAAGAAAACAATCTCATTTATAATTGCATCAAAAAGAATAAAATACCTAGAAATAAATTTAACCAAGGAGGTGAAAGATTTGTACACTAAACACTGCAAGACATTCATGAAAGAAATTGAAGACATAAAACTAAATGGAAAGATATTCTATGTTCATGGACTGGAAGAATTAATATTGGTTAAGATGTCAATACTACACAAGGCAATCTACAGATTCATTGTAATCTGTATCAAAATTCCAATGGCATTTTTCACAGAAATAGAACAAACAATCCTGAAATCAGTATGGACCACAAAGACCACAGAGTGCCAAAGTTGTCTTGACAAAGAAGAACAAAGCTGGAGGCATTATGCTTCCTGGTTTCAAACTAAATTACAAAGATGTGGTAATCCAAACAGTATGGCATTGACAAAAAAACAGACACATAAATCAGTGGAACACAATAGAGATCCCAGAAATAACCTATGCATATATGGTCAGTTAATTTAAGACCAAGCCAAGAATATGCAATGGGGAAAGGAAGGTCTCTTTAAATAAGTGGTGCTGGATGAGAAAATGCTCCACATCACTGGCCATCAGGGAAGTACAAATCAAAACCACAATGAGATACCACCTCACACCAGTGAGAATGGTGAAAATTAACAAGACAATTGGACTGCCTTGAAACCCCCTGCCCGCTGCCCCCTGCTGTGCTATCCATCTCTGTGAACCTGCCTGTTCTGGACGTTCCTATAAATGACATTCTGCAAAAAAAAAAAAAAAAATTAACAAGACAGTAAACAACACATGTTGGAAAGGATGTGGAGGAAGGGAAACCCTCCTGCACTATTGGTGGGAATGTGAACTGGTACAGCCACTCTGGAAAACTGCGTGGAGGTTCCTCAAAGAGTTAAAAATAGATCTGCCTTACAATCCAGCAATTACACTGCTAGGGATTTACCCCAAAGATACAGATGCAGTGAAATGCCAGGACACCTGCACCCCGATGTTTCTAGCAGCCATGTCCACAATAGCCAAACTGTGGAAGGAGCCTCGGTGTCCATCGAAAGATGAATGGATAAAGAAGATGTGGTTTATGTATACAATGGAATATTACTCAGCCATTAGAAACAACAAATACCCACCACTTGCTTCGATGTGGAGGAACCTGGAGGGTGTTATGCTGAGTGAAATAAGTCAATCGGAAAAGGACAAACATTATATGGTCTCATTCATTTGGGGAATATAAAAATTAGTGAAAGGGAATAAAGGGAAAGGAGAGAAAATGAGTGAAAATATCAGTGAGGGTGACAAAACATGAGAGACACCTAACTCTGGGAAATGAACAAGGGGTAGTGGAAGGGGAGATGGGTGGGAAGTTGGGGTGACTGGGTGATAGGCACTGAGGGGGGCACTTGGCAGGATGAGCACTGGGTGTTATGCTATATTTTGGCAAATTCAACTCCAATAAAAAATTAAAAATAAATAAATAGATAAGTGGTGCTGGAAAAACTGGATGGCCACATAAAAAAAAAATGAAACTCTCACACCATACACAAAAATTAACTCAAAATGGATTAAAAACTTAAACATAAGTCTTGAAACTGACACTGGCTCTCTCTCTCAAATAAATAAATAAATCTTTTTTTTAAAGATTTTATTTATGATAGACATAGAGAGAGAGAGAGAGAGAGAGGCAGAGACACAGGCAGAGGGAGAAGCAGGCTCCATGCTGGGAGCCCTGTGCGGGACTCAAATCCCGGGACTCCAGGATCACGCCCTGGGCCAAAGGCAGGCTCTAAACCTCTGAGCCACCCAGGGATCCCCAGTAAATAAATCTTTTACAAAAATAAAAAATAAAGGAGATACAGGGGAGACCGAAAAATTATGAGAACATTGTATGATCATTTGCTACTAAATTTTAAAAACTGAAAGGTAATATTTTCAAAAATATTAGCTATCAAGATTGGTTCTTGAATAAAAGGAACACCCAAGTATAACAAGGTAGAAATTTTTAAACTATCCAAATGGGTTCTTAAATAAATAGGTTGCATGAGTAGCCCTAGGAAGTAGTTTTTGTTTTGTTTTGTTTTTTTGTTTTGTTTTGTTTTGTTTATGACAGACACAGAGAGAAAGAGAGAGGCAGACACAGAGGGAGAAGCAGGCTCTGTGCAGGAAGCCCGATGTGGAACTCGATCCTGGGTCTCCAGGATCACATCCCGGCCGAAAGCAGCACTAAACTGCTGGGCCACCAGGGCTGCCCCCTAGGAAGTAGTTTAAAATATCATCTCTAAAATAGTTCTTCGAGCCTTTGGAGGCTTCCAGGTGCCCACAAGATAAAGTTGAGAGTCCTTACTCTGATATCAAAGCCTTCTGCACTATATCCTCTATCCTGTCTATAACCTTCCCCAGACTGTCTTACAGTCTGCTCCACACACATGCTCATGTTCATTGTTCCTACATGCTCATGTTCTCCCCTCTTCCTTGTGCCGTCTGCCCTCTTGAATCTAAGTCCTGTGTTTTATTCAAGATCATAGTTTATCACCTTGATGTAGCTTTGCCAAGTGCCTCCGCTAACTCTACCATCTATCTCCTTGTCTAATTTTTCCTTTTTATATATGTTCTTCTTCCCATAAGTCTCTAGGGACAGATACCTAGTCTTTATCCTCTTATCACGCATATGTTGAATGTCCATGGTGCTGAGCATTGCTCTAAATATTCGTGATTAACACCAGTCAGAGAGGACAGACACAAGCCCAGTTCCCATAAAGTTTATTTTTAAGAGAGGGGAGACAAATGTATTCTTCAGCCCCCAAACTAGCTTATATTCATGACAAGTTCTCTGAAAATGGTGGTAAAGGAGTCAGTGGTGGAGATGGTGACACGCTAGAAGTGGTAGTTGAGGTGGTGGTGGTGACATAGTATTGTGTAACAAGGTGTATGTGTCAGGGATCACCAAGTAACAATGATGTCATCAGTAATTGTTTATACTGTGTAGAATAGTAAGTAGTGTATGGGAAGCACAATTGCTAACAGCCCAAGATTTCTAATTAAATTTGAATCCTGTCTCCTTCATTCAATTGACTGTCATTTGGGGCTACCTCTAAGTCTCTGTTTCATTATCTGTAAAATATTACCTACATCATGGAGCTGTTCTTAGGATTAAATGAGATCATTTATTTCCCTGATACATATCAAGTGTCCATGCACATATATTGGTATAGTTACAATTTTTGCCACAGCTGTTGTTCCCTATTAAAAGAAATGACAATTTTGTTGTGATTAAGCTGATATTTTTAAGTGTGATTTGGCTGTAGCTTGCAAGGCTGTGGAAGTTCATACACATTCTGAGATCTTGATCACTAATAATTCTAAATGACTACTGAAGGCAAGGGCTTAGCTTCAAATAAAACAAAAGACAACTTCCAGTCAAGTTGTCTTCATAAGTTTACACTTAATACTCTCCCTTTGCTTCAAACACATAGAACTGATTTAAAAAGGCGCGGGGGGGGGGTACCTCACTGAGCTTCAAAACAAGGGAAACATCCCCTTTTTCCCAAAACTAGGTTACAGAAATAACTGAGAATCCGTAAATGAAGCTGAAATAAGCTTTTTGAACTCTGCTTTGGAAGCAGGTAGCAACAGCCTGGAGTTCAGCCCCTGTGGCATGTTGGAGCCTGAAAGTGCCCTACCCAAGAGGAATGACTAAGAAGCCAGGCTCACTGATTGGAAGTAAAATAGTAATTTTTCAGCTGGGGAAAATATTACCCCCAGAAGATATCTGGCGATGTCTGGAATTTTTTTATTATTATCATTAGCTGGATGGGGGGTATGGGAATTCTTACTGGCATCTAATGAGAGTTTAGAGATGCTGGCAAACATCCTGCAAAGCACAGGGTAGTTCCCCACCACAAAGAATTACCCAGTCCAAAATGTCAGTAATACTAAGATTTATCCTGAGCTATGTGGGCTCTCCTCATGGGAGATTGATAAAACTGATGTGGGCCGCACCACATGGTCCAACTGTTCATGTCTCAGAATTCACCTGGATTTCTAAATATGACTGAGGCAAGGACACTGAAATACCAGTGTACAGTCTGGTTCTGGACTAGGGTAAGAGGTTGGGTGGAAGACCCTATAAAACCTTTTGACAACAAGCACAGAGACAAGGGGGAGAAATGATTATTATTCAACATGAGCTTAAAAAAAAATGAGCTTACAAACCAAAATTGCAAAACACACGAAGAAATCTGAATCTAAGAAAGATTGCCAACAAAGTCAAGAACTAGAACACGAATTTCTTACAAATGAGATTAATATTTCTGAACAGCCAGACATGTTAGATTTGGTATCTGATAGGATTGTCTTGTGGAACATGACATGTGACTCTGATCACAAGATTGAGTATCAGAAGGGATACCTGAGAGAGAGGTGGACAAGTTACACTATAAGAAATAATAACCAAGACTTCTCTGGAATTAAAGAAATAAATGTTCTCGGCTAAAAAATTCATCCCATGTGCCAAAAGGAATGCATATTTAGATGCAGGACACTGAGGATAAAGGGAGGACTTACATACTACTTTAAAGAAAATTCACAAAGGAACCCAGAATACTGATATTCTTTTTTTTAATTTATTTAATTATTCATAAGAGACACAGACTGAGAGAGAGGCAGAGACACAGGCAGAGGGAGAAGCAGGCTCCTCACAGGGAGACTGATGTGGGACTTGATACCAGATACCAGGATCACTACCTGAGCTGAAGGCAAGCACCCAACCGCTGAGCTACCCAGGCATCCCTGATATTCTTTTCTTCAGCAATAACAGATGACAGAAGACAAGAGCTGATAGCTCAGGTGTTGTGGTAAAGTGTCTTTCAGTTTAGAATTTTATACCCAGCTAAACTGTCACTCAAGAGACAAGCCAAAATACAAATAATTTGAGATATTCGAAGTCTAAGAGTGTACCACCCGTGACCTTAACTTAGGATACAATAAAAGTAAACAGAAGTATTGGATAACATGAAGGCAGTGATGTGCAAGACTTATTAAATGGTAACGAATGTTAATTACTATAAGAATAATTGTTGGTCTTTTAAAAAGGTAAAATGTGTTTGAGACAACAAAGACAAGCTTGAGGGACAATGGGATTCAGTGGATAGTGAAAATATAACAGGTCTGTGTCATGTTCTAAGGGCAAGAGAAATATTGGAGGAAAAAAGTAGAAAAAATAGCTAAATTTTACACTTAGAAAAAAATAGCTAAGTAATTGATACACAATCTGTAGCTTTCAAACCAACGGAAGAAGAGAGAAGAGAATATGGAAACTTTGAATCTGGTTGGAAGGCAGAAAAAGAAAACAAAAAAGCAAATAAAAAGGATGGTAAGTGGAAAATAAAAACTAAGATAGTAGAAATAAGTCCAGTTATATGCATAATCACAGTGTTAACAGGATTTTAGTCTTCTATTAAGAGGTAGATTATGAAGTTGCATTTTTAAACATGTTCAGTTATAGCCTATTTAAAAGAGAGATACCTAGAGTAAAATTTCACAGTGCAATGAAAAGAAAGTAAATCATACAGTTCTAATTAAAAAGAACACGAGTATAGCAATAAATAAAATAGAATTAAGCAAAAAGCATTAATAGAGATAAAAACACTGGTATGCAGTTAACATCATAAATTTCAAATATATAAATCAAATGCTGACCAATAGTGTAAGGAAAAATTGGAAAATTATCGATTGTAGTGGGTGATTTTTTTAATCTACTTCTATCAGTAACTGATAGGTACCTCAAAGAAATTTCTGAAGATTTGAAATATTTGAAATGCAGAATAACAGTTGGCTTTGATAAGCAGTTTTTCATCTTTTTCTGACCACCACTTATAATAAAAAAGTACATTTTATATGCAACCTAGTAAAAATATCTATATTATATATATGAAGTAAAAGTTTCATGAAATACTATCTCCTATTTTTAGAATGGCTAATGGGGTCCTCGAATTGATTTTACAACTCCTTTATGAGTCACAACTCATAGTCTGAAAAATATTAATAGTTATGCATAGATTCCTGTGTCCAAAAGGGAGAAGATACAGTCTCTTCAAGTATATGTTTATAAAAACTCAGTACATATTGTCACAAATGAAGGCTTCACACGTTTCAAAGAAGCCCATGCCAAATGCTTTATATTCTTTAACAATAAATACACTTTAATTAGGGAAAATCAAAAGGTAATTTTTTTAAAGGGCTCATGTGTTTGAAAATTTTTAAAAATGTAGCACATAGTAGCCATGTGTTAGAGAGGTAATCATAATGAAAATCATAAACCACATAGAGTTGGATGCCTTATGGAAAGTGCTACATATCAAATTTGTGGGACAGCCAGAGTTGCTCTCAAAATTAATCTCATAACTATACATGTATTGAAAAGACAAGGAGGATTGAAAATAACTGAGGTAATCATTTAACTTAAAAAACTATAAAAGGAACAACAGATTAAATTAATCCAAATCAAAGTGAAATAATAAAAAGAAGTCACCAGAACAGCCTGGCACGTGGGAGAACATGAAAGAACAGTGCCTCAAGCAGAGTGTGGCACATGGAGACACTCAGTACTTGGTGAAGGAATGAATGAAACTGACAGTAGAACCTGGAAAGGGGCGCCTGGGTGGTCAGTCAGTTAAGCATCTGCCTTTGGTTCAGGTCATGATCCCAGAGTCCCAGGATCAAGCCCCCATCAAGCCCCCTGCTCAGCAGAGAGTCTCCTCCCTCTCTCTCTGCCCCTCCCCCACTCATATTCTCCCTCCCTCCCCCTTCCTTCTTCCCTCCCACTCCCTCTCTTTCAAATAAATAAATAAAAATCTTTTAAAAAAAACTCTGAAGAGATTAATACAGTAAATTTAAAAAGAGAAGATACCTACAGAGATAATATTAAGAAGAAAAAGGACATAGCAGCAAATATAATGGATTATGGCTTAGGTAAGGTATAGTATATTTATAAAATGGAATCTTGGGCACCGCTGCTGCTGCACAAAAGTTGGCTTCATGAAATGTTTCTTGGACTGGTTTTGGAACCAGACCCAAATTAATAATGTTCTCATTATTATTTGCTAAGGATTCACATATTAGCTTCTGTTTGTGCAGCGCATATATAATCCCTGGAATGATGGATAAAAGAAAGAGGCTCACATAACCTGCACACATGTAGGTTGAGAGTAACATTGTAAGATGATTCATCTGCAAGTAAATGTTTGCTAAGTCAGAGCACATGTTCCTTTAAGGATTCAGTTCTTTACCCTAACTTGAGATTTCTTTTCTCCTTTGGGAATTGAAAGAAGCTGGTTGTCACCAGTATTTTATAAAAATGATCAAGTTTGGGGTTTCTTTTCAGGACCTTCACAGATGCCACCAGGCCTGTCTGCCACAGCCCTGGCAAAGTCAGCATTTCTAGCTCTCCTCTTCCTGTGAAATCTTGAGCATTTTTCTTTTGTGGGTCCTTCCTACTATAGAAAGGTCATCCCCAATGTGGTGGCCTGAATCCAAGATAAACTTTTACGAAACCACTGGAACAGAAAACTAGTACCTCTGTGTTAAAGATGTGGACAGCCTTTAAAAGAACTTGAAGAGAAACAATATACACCAAACCACAGTCAATCCTGTGAAGTAATGAACAAAACAGATCCTAAAGAAAGGATATCACTTTCAGAAAAGTTTCCACCGATCAAAATAATGGGGAAAAAAAAAAAAGAACAGAGGAAACCACAAATAAAGGAAATAAAAATCCACGAAAAAGCACGTCAGAAGCTTTACCAGCAAAATGGATGGTAGGGATTTTACTTATTATAACCCTCCAGACTGGTGATGTTATGTCATATAGGCCAGCTGGATGGTTTGCTCTTGATGCCAGTGGAATTCCTAGCCAGCTGTTTGATCCGCATATATTCCCTAAATGGAGACTAGCACTAGAAGAAATCTTTCAATAATAAATGTAGGCAATATTTCTGCTTCTAGAGATGTTATATATTTGTAATGCATTGCTAAACAATTTCTTTGAAAGGCCCAGAGAGGCTATTCTCCCTCACTCAAAGTCAGGCCTTTTCTTGGACTCCGGGAAAATGCAAGAGAGCAAAGGAGTAGGCAAGAGTGTAGCAAGTGAATTGAATTCTGGGTTAGAAAGTACACACTTACTACTTAGGGAAACTCTTCAGGTACTTGAAATGAATCCGTCCAAAGGAAAGATCCTGCCTTAGTTGAAAAGAGCATGTCATTATTAATGAAATTCCTCTAATTCTAATTCTAATTGGAATTCTTCGTTGCTACCATACATGTTACTATATAGACATGGCCATGTATCTTATTTCAGTTTTGAAATGGCTCAGTCAATCAATTAGCATGCCCTTCAGGAACTTTTGATAATTATGCAGTTCATTCTGTGGAGATAGATCTGAACTAAGCCCAGCACCACAGCCCAGATTGTAGAAAGCCTCAAACTCTCAACCTGGGGCTGTATCTCACCTTCTTCCAGCTCCCAGTATGACATCTCTTCCAAGAAGAACAGATAAGAAACACTACGGGACTACATAGTCACATCTAGCACTCTTCTTGGTTTAAACTCTAACTTAAAATTTATGGCACTTTGCTTGTCCCGTCTTTTCAGTATTCCTCACTGCAGAAAAGTAACTTTTCTGAGTTCATCTTTTAGCCACCTCTTTATATTTCCATAGGTACTGTGAAAACAACAGGCAATGGACCTGCAGCAAACACACGTTTAACTTTGCACGTTCAGCTCTTCAGAGAGAAAGAGCATGTATAATTTCAGTAGCGACTGACTCTATTCTGTGTTCCTCTTGGGACAGAATGGGAGATGCATTGTTCCTCCCATCAGCCTCCTTTCCCATGGGCTTCTCATGTAGGATGAGCATCCCACTGTGCTGTGGGTTCTTCTCATGCCAAAAGCCATGTTGTATGACAGGCCAGCTACTTCATTTGGTGCATAGCTGAAGAAACGGTGGTTCATTCTGAAGCTGAAAAAATGTGATTATTGGACTTATTGAGAGGTAGTTTGTCAATCTCAAATGAGACCTCTTTTCTTAAGGGAGTTTAAGAGTAATTCTGACCATGAGATTTCTACCCTGTAGGTTGCCAGTTAACTACCTTTTGATTTTGATAGCAAATTGCTGTTAACTTTTCAGTTCTGACTATGTCATGGTCATTCTTGCATAGGGTAGCACTCATATTCCATATTGAATTAGAGTTACCAAGTCACCTGGCTTAATATTTCAGTGTACATAGGGTTCTAGTGAACGCAAAGATGGTTAGTATCTCTAAGTAAAAATACCAATACTAATGAAGGTTCGTGTTTATTTAGCCATTAATATAATCCCAGATACTATGCTAAGATGTGCTTCACATTCACTGTTTTATTTAATCCTCAACAACCCTATGAGGTAGGTCCTGTTATCTTGGTGTTAAAACACAGCGACTTAGACAAGCAAGGAAACACAGACGTACCTTCCTGTGTAACTATTTCCTAAAACACAGATGCTCCCAGGAAAGCAGCAAAGAATTATTGCAGAAGCATACCAGCAATTGCAAGTTAACATACAGGCCCTAAATAAGCTGTGGTTCAAAAGTTCTCATTTAGGTGTGGGTTGTCCAGAAGCTGGCATGTATTTTCCCAGGGAAAATGATGTTATCACAACAAAAGCATATTTATCCCTGATGTGCCTGAAGTAGTAAAAACATAGACCCAAACCATTTTCTGTACCAGTGTTTCCATGGAAAAATTCACTCTGAATTTCCTCTTGAGCGGCTGTTGGACACATTTCTCCGCCACCGGGGAAATGGGGAGCCTGTGCTAGAAACAGCAGAATCATTAGAAATGTTCAAAGTTGGAATTAGAGGTGGTTCCCAAGTCCTGTGATGGGAATGGATGGAGAGGAGGATGGAAGAGTGACTGGAGCTGGAACAGAGAGGATGGACATAGGGGCAGAAGTCAGGAGAGGAACAGGAGGAAGCCCATGAGGGTGAAGTGTGGGATAAGAATTCCAGGGAGGAGGGACGCCTGGGTGGCTCAGTGGTTGAGCATCTGCCTTCGGCTCAGGTCGTGATCCCAGGGTCCTGGGATCGAGTCCCACACTGGACTCCCTGCGAGGAGCCTGCTTCTCCCTCTGCCTGTGTCTCTGCCTCTCTCTCTCTGTGGTCTCTCATGAATAAATTAATAAAATCTTAAAAGAAAGAGAGAGAGAGAATTCCAGAGAGGAGGAAGAGGTTGGGAGACACTGCACTCACTCGTTGCAAACACCTAGGGACTCTGTTCATCCCTTGGGGAGCTCCCTGTTCACTGATTTCATTTCTTCTACTGACATCAGTACTTTGCCTGTCTGCTTCCTTTTACTGTTTAACTCTCAGGGCTTCCTCTCTGAGACTGAGACCAGCCCCGTTGCTTTTCTTGCCTCAGCTGCCACCAATGCATGCAAGGGGCCCTAAAGTTTTTGGTTTGGGTTTTGTTTTTTTGAATGGTTTTTAACTTCTGTAGAGAAAAGAGCCCATCCTAGGCTCCAGAACTTTTCCTTTTTTCCCTTAGACCTAGAAGAATCAGTATTAGCTACAGATGCTTTGGGTAGTTCTTTGGGTCCATAAAGGGCTGAAATAAAATGCATAAGCATTTCAAATGTAGCTGTCCGAGGCTGAGGCTCATAGGAAAAGGGAGAAGCCCTCTGTTCCTTTCTCTCCTTTTCATCTCTACAGTTTCCTTGTCCTCCAAGTGAAAGTGGAAAGGAGTGGGTAGGGCCAGGACTGCAACTTGTTAGAGGGGAAGGGTACAAGACACTGTGGTCTTTGCATCACTGCTGGGGTATGTTCTCAAGGAGCATGGCACCTAAGCGTCTGCCAGAATCTCTGAGTGCTCTTCCTCCCACCTTCCCCTTACCCACTAGTCAATGTTTTCCTCACTTCTCTGGCGATAGAAATCACTTAGACGCCTGGGGAGCTATAAAAAGCCTCAGTTCTCAGGCTTTATCCCAGACCCACTGAGTCAGAATCTCCAAGGGAAGGGCCTGGAAAGCTGTATGATTAATAAGTGATCCCAGGTGGTTCCTGTCAAGGACATTTGGCAAACACTGCTTGACTCCCCCTCCACCTTGCTGTTCTTTAAGGGCTCCTAGGACATTCTCACCACTTTTCTGTCTCAGATTCATTATATATATGATCCATATATATCATATATATAATGCTATTTCTTCTCCATGAAAAGCTCTTACCTGTTTCCTACTCTTGGCCAATACCTACTTCTCATAACTTCATGATGTAGCTGAAATATGATTTTTCCAGAAAGACCATCCTTGACCACTCTCATCACCATCTCAGTCAGGTTCCCTTGTTTTCATTCTCTTAAAATGTCTTGTGCTTTTTCTCCTTAGCATTTATCACGTAGTTTGTACCTCATGTATTTGTCTAATGTCTACGTCCTTGCTAGTACCAAGCACAGGTGATACTTAAGTATTTTTTGCATGGATGAATAAATGGAAAAATAGTGCTAGGAGAAGGATTTCAAAGGTCAGGCTGGATGCTGCTCAACAGATAAAGAACTGAGCATATGAAAATTTTAATCTTCCAAGGTATAATTTTCACACATCAACTGAAGTCAAGGTAGATGAGTCCAACAAGTAATTTGTATTTACGGGGCAATAGACAAGATTGTTTTTTAAAATATTTATTAAATACCTAATGTGTGCAAAATGCAATATCAGGACCTATGGACACAACAGTGAATAAGGCTGATACGATCTCAGTCTCTGGAGCTTTTTAGCAAGGATGATGGATATTAAGCAACCAGTTGCACACTCTCTTATAATTCAGGTAAATGCAATGAAAGAAATATAAATCTGTAAGAGCCTGTAATAGGGAGACCTGGCATGTCCTGTAAGCCCAGTCATAGAATTTCTAAGACACGTGGTTGGAGAGTATATGCCAAAGCATCCAGTATACTCTGTCCCATCTCTTGTCAGAGTTGGCATGAGGGAAGGTGCCTCTATGCAATGGTTTCTCAACCTCAGCACTATTAACATCTTGGGCTCGAAAATTTGTTTGAGGACACCTTCCAGTGTACTGTAGGAAACATTTAGCACCATTCCTGGCTCTACCCATCAAATGCAGTAGACTCATAGTTGTGGTACCTGAGAAAGAACACCAGGAGCAAGAGGCAGAGCTGTGGGAGGGCCTGCATTTGACTTCCCCTTTCATCTGCCACTCTAACCAAGCTGCTTGTGTTTCAGAGGGTCCTCTGCAGAAGGGCAGCTGAATGGTCTCCAGAGCAGCCTTAACTCCGCAGCCTTCATGCCCATCACCAGCTCCACAGGTTAGTGGGCACGCCAGCTCTCCTGCAGTCGGGAGGACAGGAAGGGTGCTGGCCTGGGCATATTCTCTCTTCTGCCTCTGAAGAAACATGCAGTTCACAGAATGAAGAAGCATCCAGGCTTTTGAAGCATTGGCAGATGGGCACTTGAGGATGGGATGGTTTTCCAGAACTAGTTCGGGGTGGATTACATTTCTCAGTCTGGGAGAGAGTAATTGGATTTGCAGCATTTAGTAAAAGTGTCTGTATTTGACTGGTGTTTCACTGTTCATCTAGTACCCCCACGTGTCGTATCCCTTACTAACTCTCTCAGCACAACAAAGCTCCGGCCTTTGATTGAAGTCCTGTCATGCTCATATAGTGACCTTGCTGGTCTATTGCCAGCTGCGTACTAGGGTCAGTTTAGATACCCATGTATAAGTCAGGAAGCATTGGTCCAGGGAGGGTTTTCTATGAGTACTGATTTGTAAAAATGAACTAATAAGTAATCAGAAGATTAAAAGAAAATCACTTGGATTCACTTTAATAAATATTTTTTCTTGAGTCCCTACCATAGAGAAAGTGAAACGCTGGGCATAGAGGGGCATACAGGGTGTACCTAGCAGTGCCCCTGTCCAAGAATTTACAAACTCAGGCAGAAAGAAGAGTCCACAGGGAGTGGGTACAGAGTGGGTAACTACCAGGTACTGGGGATGTGTAGAATAATCATAGAGAGCATCAGCTAAATATCTGGTGTGTCAGGCACAGTTCTGAATGCTTTACCTGTGATAACACATTTGTTCACAAAACAGGCATATGAACCGGAACCGTGTTCCCCATTTTACAGCTGCAGAAATACAGGCACAGATTATAAAATGTATCCAAAATCCCACAGCTAGTTAATACTGCGGCAGTATTTGCATCCCAGCGACTTGGCCTGAGCTCTTTCATTATTAGAGAGGGTTTTCTGGAGGAAGAAACATCTAAGCAGAGGGTTGAACATTGACAAGTCCACACCAGGAGAAAGGAGGCATGGGGCTGAGGGAGTTCCAGGAAGAAGGAACAAGGCATGTGGAAATGGGGTGGGAGAGTGGATAGCGGGGTGAAAATGCACCGTGTTTTGGGAGCCCTTGTGTCACTGTGACCAGGGACTGGAGCATGAGCCAGGGAGCAGTGAGAGAACAGGTTATAGAGGTACCATGCAGGGAACTTGGTCCTGAGTACAAGAAGGAGAACCATCAAGGAGTCTATAGGGCCTAGGTGTGAAGGGTATGTGTGTGACATAGTATACCTTAAAATAATTATAAGACCACCAAAAGCCTGGTTAGACTGTCATGGAGATAGTTATACATCTCTCATAGGCTTACTATGGAATTAAAGGATGCAATATAGAGAGAAAGGCTTTCTACCTATACCCAGGTCAGGTAATAATGTAAGAGTATAAAGATTTTGTATTCTGCTTAAGATCTTAGAACCTGAATTCAAAAACTATTTGATGAGTATCTACTTGCTCCTCCCTTCCCCCCAAAAAGAATTACTAGAATATGGTAGTTATTTTTAAGGAAATAAAATTTCCCCCTGGAACTGTTATAGCCTAGAAATGGGTGGCTGGGAGAATTTCACACTATATACAGCTGAATATCTCTATCCAGCAAATTGCTGCAGCTAGAGAGAGTTGCAAAACACAGGAGATGCTGGAAACCTGCCTACTGCATTTGCATGTCAAACTGATGTATTAAGTACAGAATTGAACTCTCCGCATGCACTTTGGCTGAAGAAGTTGGAAATTGGAGGGGTCAGGTGGCTCATACTCTCAGCATCTCAATCATGAATTATTATTTATTGACTGAAGTTATAAGTTAGAGGTTTTGTAACAGTGGTAATGAATTCAGTAGCAGCATAAAACCACAGAGCACAGAGAAGTTGTATGTCTCCCTGGATTTTAATACCTACCTTTTCCCTGTTTCTACCTCAGACAAGTGTATTATTCTTTCCACCTTGTTTAGGTAGCCTGCTGTTTACTGCTTTTGTCTCTAATGACTCTGGCCCTCTAAAGTGCCTTGAATTTGTTCCTATTCTGTGCCTTCCCTAGTGTTCCTGATCCTCAGTTAAAGAAACACTGATGAGCATGGTATAGTGAGTCTCAGGCATCTCCCATACTTCCCAATAAACATTTTGCCTTAGCCATACAATAGTAACTAACCCTGTTAGAGTTATTTATACAGCTAGTGAGTACCTGGCACATCAGTGTTTCAACTATAAATCATCATGTATTTTTCTGTATGACACATAGATTTAAAGGTGTTATTCTAGGGGTTCAGAAGGGTGTCCTACAAAGAGGAGGGTGGGTTGCTATTAGAAACATTTTTTCTTTAAACCCACAAGAAGGGAGAACAACCCTCATAATAAGTCAAAGTTTATGTGTCTCTCTGAGATGGGACATTTGTTCCTCTACAGGAATCGCTAGGCTGACTTTGAAAGGTATTTAGCCCCTGTCTGGTCCAGTTAACTCAGTTGGTTAAACATGGTATTATTGAGTGCATGAATATAGCGAAAGTCTGTTTCCTGGCCCCTTGACCCTCTATAAGTCTAGCCAACCAGGCCTTAAAGCTGTATGACTTTGTTCATCAGGCGCCTGAATGAGATACTGGTTCATCCCAGCACATTGTTGAAAAACAACTCCGAATCCTTTCCCACTGATGGTGACCTAGCGACCTTGTTCTTCTCATTATGAACATTAAATGAGGTAGTGAATGTGAAAGCTGCCAGCAGAAGGCCTGGAATGCACCACGAACGTTACTTTTTCTTGACTTGCCTACTTCAAACTAAACATTCAGAGTTTGCTATGGAAGGGAAGGTGTAGAGTCAGCAAATTTGGAAACTTGAGAAGGAAGCTAGCGTGAGGGCCTTTGGCTCAAAGCCAAAGCCATTGGCCTTCGTTCTTTATAACTATGGCGTTCTTGAGTTCTGAAGTGGCGATGGTGAACTAAAATAGCAGAGAGCCACAGATTAGATAACTGGCATTTCTCTCATACTGACTTTGTAGTGTAAACCCCCACTCTTAGAGGGTCTGAAGCCATCCCAGCTGCCCTCATCCCTGGCTTTCGCTTCTTCCTACATCTTTTCTGTCCTGGAGCCCCGCCTCTGCCTGCCCCCCACCCCCACCCACCCCCACCCCCCCACCCCCCCGCACCCAGCCCAATTTGTTGTTGTTTAAAGCTCTTGTGGGTCTGTAGTTGGTGGAAGGATTCTTACTGCCTTTTGAACACCGATGCTGGATTTCATTTACAAGAAGTGAGAAACAATGTCCTTGTTAAATATTGGCTATTTGGGGCCTTGGTAAAACACACTTTAGCTTTATCCTCTTTCTTTCAATGTGGTTTGGTTAACAGCACATCATCAAGACTCTTGGCTGCCCACTTCACTGTCCCCCAGTGAGACAAGAGACAGCAACTTATTTTAATACAGAGTAAACCCAGTGGAGCATAAATTCTAAGGATCTAGAAGTCACTTTCACTTTTTTTAAAAAGATTTTATTTATTTATTTATGAAAGACACAGAGAGAGAGTGAGGCAGACTCTCCGCAGAGCAGGGAGCCCAATGCAGGAATCAATCCCAAGACTCTGGGATCATTACCTGAGTCAAAGGCAGATGCTTAACCAACTGAGCCACCCAGGCACCCCCACTTTAACTTTCAAGCAAACTTATTTGCCTGGCACTTCTCAGCGGAATGACCTATTTTTATTATTAAATTCTTATTCTTTTTGCCAAGCGTTATATAGCTGTTATAGATCCTGGATGGATCTGAAGTATAATAGATTAATAATGAAAATAAGTAAAGCTCGTGAGATGCTTTCCCTGGTGGCTTATATCCTTTATTGCTCCCACAACGTTCTTCATTCCCCAAAACTAGAAGGGTAAGAATTTGGGTTGATTACCCACCCATACGGTATTAGAAAACAAAGGGGACAGGTTGGGTGTTTGGCAGAAATTGCCGTGGCAGCATCTGGGCAAACGATGATCCCCTAAAACATAGTTTTGTTTTTGTTCTTGTTTTATAATTTACTCATTTTCTTGGAATACCACATAGCTGTTAATTTTCTCCTTTCTTTATGTTCAATGTATATCTCAGTCTTCTCTTTCCTTCTTTGATTCCTTCTGTCACCTGCCACCTAATGCTATATCCTGGGCAGTTTTCCAGGCCGGTGTCCCTTTGCCATTCTCTCTGGTTGTTGTCCTAGCCTAAAACCTAGTTTTAGATTTGACCTCTTGTCCTTTCACCAAGATGAAATAAAGTGTTAAGTAGGGTTTTTTTTTTGTTTTTGTTTTTTGTTTTTTGTTTTTTGTTTTTTTACATTTTTCAGGATCTTTGGAAGCTCCCCAAGTTATTTTCGCCAGATCCAAACCCTTGCCCACACAATCTGGAGCCCTTGCTACAGTAATAGGACAGAGAAAATCAAAGTCGGTGAAGTCAGGGCCAATTTAAGGTAACAGTAAGAATAAAAGCATATTTTTTATTATAACTTGCTGACTTTATATCACAGCAAGAGGCTTAATAGCTATCAAGAGAAGTGATAGTTTCTCAAAATGACAAAGAAATTGGCATTTTATAAAACCAGAGCTCAGAAGGGCTCCAAACTGTGGATCAAAGCTACCGCTAGCTTGCCTCTGTAATGGCGTACCAGTAGGTGGCGCTGTGGCAGTAAGAAATTTCCTTATCATTGTGGAGGCTTTTGTTTAAAAATATGGAGATGTTAAAGCCAATCAAAGGAAGAAACTAAAGCCATAATTGAGTTATCACAGGTAAAGTGTAACAATACATCAGAGAACATGATATTTTAAGGTCAAATTGGAATAGCCTCTAAAGAGAATGAATATTGTTAAAGATACTGATTATTAAAGAAGACTTTTAGAGTTGCATAGTTTGTGAACTGGACCTCCAGATAATGAGAGGCAGGAAGGGATGAAATTTTTAGAACAGGTTTTTTTGGTGAGGTCTATTAATTAATTATGCTTTTTTTTTCTGAGTTAAGATAAGCATATGCTATAATTCGCAGCAAAACAAAATGTAAATTACACACCAGTCTACTGCTCATCCATAAAAATCTCCAACATTGAAGGGATGGCCTGACTTGATCTTGTGAAGCTGTACCCACACCACCAGTGCTGCCCCACAGTATTTTGTTCCCAGCTGTGGCCTTAAAATTCTCCAGAAAATTCTATGAAACCACAAGGTTTTGATCATTCCTTTCCTCTTTGCTCTACCATACACACTAAAGCATTAATGGCACACCTGCTATGAGCTTACTACCCTTCTTACCTAGGGGAATCCTTGTAAACTTATTTGAGAAGCATTATTCATCAAAATACCCCAGGAGAGCAAAGAAGGGAGGAAAATTATTTACCCACTACAGGACTCATTTACATTGGATCAGAAAGCTTCAAATATCTTTCCCCAGCCCATCTAAACTCTTTCCAAAAAGGAATGAGAGGAGAGAAGGGAACACCAAATCCATGGCTTGGTCATCTACCAGAATGTACCAGAGGAACTGAAGATAGCCAGAATTCTATTGGTGATACTTCACCAGTGGGTCTTTAATTCTGATACGAAGCAGCCTATCCAATGATAAGCAACTAATAAAATATTGAAAACTAAAGTGAGAAGGTCAGTATTTCCTTGAGACTGGCAGCCAGAAGAATGAATGTGACACCAAGCTCCAAACTAAACCGATGGCCTGCCAAGAAGTACTAATGTCCATCAGTTTCCAGGACTGTGAGACTTGGACCTGCCACAGTTGTAATATCACTTGCCTTAAACCTATCTCATTAGTATCCCTTACAATCCACCCAGAACATTACATGGCAAAATAGGATCATCAGCAAAGAAGCCTTGGGAAAGAGCCCATCTCTCAACACTGAAACCTGTTGCATACATAGCCCTGCTGAGCCTGAGATGCACATAAGCATGATGCCATGCTTTGTGGTTCGCTGAGGCCGTGAGACATCATGCCAAGTGCGTATGGACTCAGAATACAGAGTGTGTCAGAGGGCCTCAGAAGACCAGCCTCCCATGGTGCCAGGTAACTGCTGGGCGGCTCCAGAGCTGGGCCCACCAGCCTGGCAGATGGCAGATGGCCATGGGCTGCCTCTCCCCGAACAGGAGAAATAGGTCATTTACAAAGTAAAACGGCAGAATGCCAGAGTCCATGGCCCATCATGTGGATGCTTGCTTTCTCCTCTTTGGGAATGCGGTATAGGCAGAAACGCTGCGTGGGCAGAGGTCCCTTCAGCCACAGTCACAAAGGAATGTTATCACCAGCTATAACAGTCCTAGAACCTCTTCATATATGGGTCTAGGGAGGCAGACAGGAGATGAGAAGACGAAGTGTGTTTGCATAGCATGTTCTCTAAGACTGAGAAAACGTCAGGTGTCCTTGTCAAAGAACGAGCCACCTCAGGCAAGGGTTGTATTTAAATTCATGCACATTTTGTGTCTTCTTAGGCATCTCTTCACCACAGAGCCCTTTAACTATGGTTTCTGTATTCTTGATGGTTTCGCATTTGGGGCCTCACTGAGCCAGGGAGAGACTCCCTTTCCCAAGGCCAGCTAATGTCCTTCAAACAAACCAACTAATACCAAGGTTATAGTCCCAACCACCTCCTTCTCTAACTCTCACATGGAAACCCCACATTTTCCTTGACCCAGGTCACTTCAGGGCCAGGTACCAGGTAGCTAGAGACCACTGCTATAGGCCAAAGCCCACCAGAATCATTAAAACTAGCCAGTCTTAAGCTGTTTACCCTACCCTGCCTTGCCTTTTCTGGAGATATCCCAAATAAGGCTCTGGCCTAGACTTTCTCCTCGCTCCTGTCTTCTGCCTCCTGATTACACTGGTGTTTCCCCTGTGAGGCATGTAGTGACCCTCTCTCCAGGACCCTGAGTATAATCAGCTTCTTGCTGCCGAGCCTTGTCTTCCATAGCCACACTGACTTGACCACACCATACCCAACTCATACATCCTTAGAACACACAGAGATAGAGTATCGTTAATGTTGTAGTTCAAGGACCCAGAAAAAAAATCTGAATCAGTTAGGTTTATATCACCAAGTTCTAAGCAACTGGTCACAGCATTCACTTCATTATTGGCTGTATTCTACGAGTGATGTTTTAGCAGTACGTGCAGTGCTAGCCTCAGACTGGTTGCAGCCGCTGGAGAAGGATGTGGATGCCTCTACATGGCCAAATCGCCTGGCTGTCAGCCATTGAAATTTCATGCTTTCCTGTCCTGAGGCCTCTTTCTTTTCATTTGGTAACTGTTTCTACATTCAGAAACAAAACTCAAGCATAAAAGAACAACCTGGTTGGAAGTCGGGGAGGAACCAATCTGGCTTTTGGTTTGGAGGAAGTAGGGGGGATACTTCTAAGATCCCACCCAAAGCGGGTTCATTTGCCTTAAAGAAAATGAGGGAACTCTGTTTCTGAAATGGATTAAGATGTGGACCACTGAGAGAGATAACATCAGAAAACTGATATTGTCTCTTGCTAAGCTGGCAAACTCCCAAGAGAGGAGTGATGATTCTTCAATTGTTAACAATTACTACTTTGTTATAAAGAGACATGGAAAGTGAGGTGGCCCCTTTCTCAAATTACATTTATGTTACAGAAGCACACACACCGGCTGGAAAAAATGTTTGGCACCCTAAGTTGTTAGACTTGTGCTTACCACTGCAGCTTGTAGCAGATTCGTATTGTCCCATGTAATATCCATTCACTTTGGGTGGAAAAGGATCCTGTTTGTTCTTGTATTCCTGAACTGGGCAGGTAACCAGCATAACTTTGCCTTACTTTGTGAGTTCCTATACTTATCACTCAAGTTATCAATCTTTACTCTGTGGTTATCCATCCCATGAACCCACACATCTTGCTGCTGGTTTCAAAGAAATGCTTGTTATAGGCACATACCTTTGCTTTACCATCCTTATATCCTCAGGTCATAATTGCTCCTGAAAGTTCTAAAGAAAGAAAATGGCATGCTAAGCCATGCCTGTCTTTGGAAAAAGCAAGCTTTGTGCCTGGAAATATTTACAACTCTGTTTGCCTGGTCTGTAGAGTTTACTGGGCTGCAAAGTGTGTGGGCGGGTAACCGTAGGGCATTGAGAATGGTGACTGGAAGTATAATGCTCCATTGGCATGATTGACATTGACATGTATTCTTTCAAATTATAATTATAAAGAAAAAGACTCGAACTCTCTTGTCATCAGAATGAAGAGCATCACTAGTAAACGTAAAACAGTAGCCTCTTATACTTCTTTGTATACTCCTCTTTCAAACTTGCAAGTATCTCCATTCAGGACTTCCACAGGTATCAGGAGCCCTCTTCCCTAGAAACCTAAATCCAGGTTAAGTAGTTATGTGATACCAGAGAGGAACAGCTTGAATGCGCAGAATGTCCCTTTAGCTCTAGTGATAAAATGTAGTGTGTATCCCCAGTATAAAAGGAGGATATAGGAATCCCTGGGTGGCGCAGCGGTTTGGCGCCTGCCTTTGGCCCAGGGCGCGATCCTGAAGACCGGGGATCGAATCCCATGTCAGGCTCCCGGTGCATGGAGCCTGCTTCTGCCTCTGCCTATGTCTCTGCCTCTCTCTCTCTCTCTCTCTCTGTGTGACTATCATAAATAAATAAAAACTAAAAAAAAAAGGAGGATATAACTTGGAAAACCAACCTAGTTGTAAGATGATGAGGTGAATTGGAAGGTCGACTGGTTAGAAGTTGCAATTTTACTGTTATTTATTTGTTTATGGTTATCAGCTAGAAAAACTATTCTTTTTGTGTTCAGTTGGACTGAAAAGTGAGTGAGGTTTCCGCACCCGCCCCCCCCCCCTTTCCATTCACTTCTCATTTGCTTCCTAGGGAAATTAAGACACGTTTGTTTGGTCATGGGATGAACCCAAATGAAGATGTTTTAGAATTTGAGGTTGGTGTGTGTGTGTGTGTGTGTGTGTGTGTGTGTTTTCATTTATTGTGGCTGAGCTGCAAAATGCATTAGGTAATTAGTTGTTTCTAGTTAATCAGATATTGGAACAGGGCATCTTGAAAACCGGAGCTCTTTTTTAGAAATACAACTCCTTGCAGGCCTTCCATGTTTAGCCATCCTTGCTGCTGTTTTCTGAGATAAATTGCTATCATGTGTAAGTACGTATTCTTAACCCCTTCCTCTTTCATGCAGAGAAATCGAGCTGTCTCAATAGTCTTTTGATTATCAAAAGAGAGACAGCCTAAGTTTACCTCTGTTAAGGAAAGTTCGAGTACCATAAGCATAGGGAACAGTTTCGGAGGCCAGACATCATAAAAACCCACAGCCATATTTGGGACAATTAGCAGTGCCTACTCAGTGGCTCAAAGCAAGTCTGTTAGTCCATCCCTGTGCCCAGGTCAGTGGCTGGCTGCCACCGTCCTCTGGATTAGCGACCCCACCATACTCAGGACCCCACCTCTCAGCATGATTTCTCTCTCCACTTCTTACATTCAGCTTTCAGAAGACAGAATTAGAATACTTGGCATTCATTCATCCGACAAAGTGCCACTGGTGTGCAGAACTAAAGGTGGCAGCTGCTACCTTGCAGACAAATGCCAGCCTGCTACCAGGATTGCATGATTACATGATACAGAGCTGCCAAGTTAGGCGTTTCTGGCAATTTTCTTCAGGTAGCAGGTACAACATATTTTTCACCACTAGCATAAAGTCTTAAAATATAAAACCACACGCAGTAAAATAATAAAAGATAAAGCGAAAATCAAGGCCAAAAGTCAAGAGATTTCAAATTTTTCAAATATAAGACCAAATAAAATTACAATAATCAAGGTTAAATTTGGTTCTGAGTCCTCTGTAACAGTCAAGACAAAAAGGGAAACATGATATACATCAGGGTATATAGTTCTCATTTTCAGAAAGGAAGCCATACTCTAGAGGAAAATTCAGCCTTTTCCTAGCTCTTATTCTAAAAGAAATATTTCAGCATGTGAAATTTAGAGAGGACACCGAATGAAGTAACAGTACTCTCACAACACAGCACCGTGTTTCATGAGGCAACTTCTCAGTGTGAGCTACATGAAGGCAAAATGTGTCAGTGCAAGTCAGTAAAGACAGTTTTGTGAGGGACCAAACCATTATAGTCTGAGTCTCTTTGTGGTCCAACATCATCCAAGGGTAGGATAGTGATTATGAAGAGGATTGGATAGATCGCATGTGTCTTAGACAATCCTCCTTATAACCTCTTTCTGTCAATTGCTCTGTAAGAGCTAGTTGTGCTCTTCGGCAAGGATGCAGACGCCTAGTCTTCCGCATGGCTCGTTGAAGATGCGCAGATGTGCTTTGCAAAGCAGGTGGCAGAGGAAACGTCTCGTGAAAACTGCAGAGCCAAGCACTGTTCTCATCCATCATATGGCATGTTCGTTCTCCGTCCCTTTCTTCATATTTAGGTCCCTCTGCGTAGGCGCCATCTGCCTCCTCTTGCCTGCTTCCCTGCAATGTGACTAATTCCTATTTGTCCTTCCTCCTTCCTAACACAAACCCATTCCCATCCCCAATATGATTGAGGTGCTTTTTGACTGTGCTTACTTCTATCTACTGTGGCATTTACAACACTGTAGGATCTTTCTGGATTACTTGCCCATTCCCCCATTCCCTTGCCTGGAGGGCAAGGAGGAGATCTCAGTTGACTCTGCAACCCTGGGGCCTAGCACAGTGCCCAGGCCATAGTAGGGACTTAAAAAACTGATTGGATGAATGAGTGAATTTTCATATTTCAGCCAACACTTGGAAGCCCTGTCCACATATATAAATCTTTCTTACCCACTAAAGGTCCAGTTAAGTTTTAACTTGTCCAGTAATCTATATTTATATAATTAGATTTATCTTGCCATTTTTTTAAATCCCTAGAGCTGCTTACAATTTATGTCACAAAATTTGGCACTTCGTTGTATTTTTGTCATCTTTTGTCCTACTTACTCCTTGGGTAAATTGTCTCCAATAAGACCATCATTCTATGAGGGTGGTATTAAGTTCTGTATGTTTCTGGAATCCCTAACAACACTCCAAATGCTTCATTACCTTGTAATATCAGCCCTAAAGAAAAGAACACATAAAACACTTAAAATTTTTCTTAAAAAAAAAAAATCTTTTCTCTCTGTCCTCCTGGCTTCAAGTACAATGCTTAACCTCAAGTTAAAATGCCTTAACCTTAAAGATTTCATAAATAATGCATTTTATTATTAAACAATCTTAAAAATCAGAATAACCTTCCTTATAAATTACCTAATACAGTATTTCTGGCCTATTTCATGCAATATTATAAAACGACTTCCTCTAAAACGGAGAATGACTGGTCACTAGCCTTCAGATTATAACTTCTTATACACATTCGTAACCTTACTATGAACTTACCTGCTGTGAAGCAGAATTCAGTATAAAGATGTTCTCCTTTAGACCACATCCAAGGATCTCACTTTAAGGGAACAAAGTTAAAATGAGGTTTAATTTATTTGAAAAAAAAAAATCTTCCTTCAGCTTTTGTCCTTCTATACCAATGGATCGGAGCTCTCTGACCTTATAACACAGATCAGATTTTGTTTTTGAACACCTGTCTTTTTTTATTCTTTTCTGAATTCTCTATGAATTTTTTAGGCTTTTCCTGAATTGTGTAATACCTAGAACTGGTCACCACACTTTAGTCTTAGAGATCCACCTACTATTATGTGTAGCATAAGATGTATCCTCATGGCTCTGGAGTCATGTAATACTTTATTTATATTGTACAGTGCTCTCAAAAGCAAAAGAAGTTCTCTCAACCATTAACTCCTACCTCCTTCCCTACTTTTGTTTCATATTCAGTGCCATAGTAGGGGGTTTTCTAAAAACTTAAAAAATACCCAGCAGTGGACTAGATCATATGAAAGTTATATTTTGAGGAATCACCATAGTGTTTTACATAGTGGCCACACCATTTTACATTTCCACCAACAGTGCAACACTTGTTATTTCTTGTTTTGTTTTTTTTTTTGATAATAGCCATTCTAATAGGTATGAGGTGGCATCTCCATATGATTTTGATTTGCAGTTCCCTGGCAATTAGGAATGTTGAGCACCTTTACCTATACCTGTTGGCCATTTGCATATCTTCTTCAGAAAAAAATGTCTATTTGATGAAGTCCCAATAGTTCATTTTTGCTTTTGTTTCTTTTGCTTTCGTGGATGTATCTTGCAAGAAGTTACTGTGGCCAAGTTCAAAAAGGGTGTTGCCTGTGTTCTCCTCTAGGATTTTGATGGAATCTTGTCTCACATTTAGATCTTTCATCCATTTTGAGTTTATCTTTGTGTATGGTGCAAGAGAGTGGTCTAGTTTCATTCTTCTGCATGTGGATGTCCAATTTTCCCAGCACCATTTATTGAAGAGACTGTCTTTCTTCCAGTGGATAGTCTTTCCTCCTTTATCGAATATTAGTTGACCATAAAGTTCAGGGTCCACTTCTGGGTTCTCTATTCTGTTCCATTGATCTATGTGTCTGTTTTTGTGCCAGTACCACACTGTCTTGATGACCACAGCTTTGTAGTACAACCTGTAAGAAGCTTTTGCACAGCAAAGGATACAGTCAACAAAACTCAAAGACAACCCTACAGAATGGGAGAAGATATTTGCAAATAACATATCAGATAAAGGGCTAGTTTCCAAAGTCTATAAAGAACTTATTAAACTCAACAGCAAAGAAATAAACAATCCAATCATGAAATGGGCAAAAGACATGAAGAGAAATCTCACAGAGGAAGACCTAGACATGGCCAACATGCACATGAGAAAATGCTCTGCATCACTTGCCATCAGGGAAATACAAATCAAAACCACAATGAGATACCACCTCACACCAGTGAGAATGGGGAAAATTAACAAGGCAGGAAACAACAAATGTTGGAGAGGATGCGGAGAAAAGGGAACCCTCTTACACTGTTGGTGGGAATGTGAACTGGTGCAGCCACTCTGGAAAACTGTGTGGAGGTTCCTCAAAAAATTAAAAATAGACCTGCCCTACGACCCAGCAATTGCACTGTTAGGGATTTACCCCAAAGATTCAGATGCAATGAAACGCCGGGACACCTGCACCCCGATGTTTCTAGCAGCCATGTCCACAATAGCCAAACTGTGGAAGGAGCCTCGGTGCCCATCGAAAGATGAATGGATAAAGAAGATGTGGTTTATGTATACAATGGAATATTACTCAGCCATTAGAAACGACAAATACCCACCATTTGCTTCAACGTGGATGGAACTGGAGGGTATTATGCTGAGTGAAGTAAGTCAATCGGAGAAGGACAAACAGTGTATGTTCTCATTCATTTGGGGAATATGAATAATAGTGAAAGGGAATATAAGGGAAGGGAGAAGAAATGTGTGGGAAATATCAGAAAGGGAGACAGAACATAAAGACTTCTAACTCTGGGAAATGAACTAGGGGTGGTGGAGGGGAAGGAGGGCGGGGGGTGGGGGTGAATGGGTGACGGGCACTGGGGGGGACACTTGACGGGATGAGCACTGGGTGTTATTCTGTATGTTTGTAAATTGAACACCAATAAAAATTAATTTATTAAAAAAAAAAGAAAGAAAAATGTCTATTTGGTTCTTCTGCCTTTTTTACTTTAAGTAGGCTCCATGTCCAGCACGGAGCCCAGTGTGGGGTTTAAACTCCATAAGCCCAAATTCAAGACTTGAGCTGAGATCAAGAGTCAGACACTTAACTTACTGAGCCACCCAGGCACCCCTCTTCTACCATTTTTCATTGAATTGTTTGTTTTTATTACTGAGTTTATATGAGTTCTTTATGTATTTTGGATATTAAGCCTGTATCAGATACATGATTTGCAGATATTTTTTCCCATTTGGCAGGTTGCCTTTTCCTTTCTTTGCATTTCTCTTCTTTTTTATTGTGCAGAAGCTTTTTGGTTTGATGTAGTCCTGCTTGTTTACTTTTGCTTTTTTGTTGCCTTTGCTTTTGGTGTCAAATCCAAAAAATCATCACCAAGACCCGTGTCAAAGAAGCTTATCACCTATGTTCTCTTCTAGGAATTTTATGGTTTTAGGTCTTACTTTCAAGTATTTCATGTATTTTTTTTTAGTTAATTTTTGTGTACGGTGTGAGATAGAGGTCCAATTTCATTCTTTAATATGTGGCTGTCCAGTTTTCTCAACACTATTTATTGGAGACTGTTCTTTCCCCTTTGTATATTCTTGGCTTCTTTGTCGTAAATTAACTGACCTTATAGCGTGGGTTTGTGTCTGGGTTCTCTATTCTGTTCTGTTGATCAATGTTTCTTTTTATGCCAAGGCCATATGCCATACTGGTTTTGATTACTATAGCTTTGTAATATAGTTTGAAATCAGGAAGCATAATGCCTCCAGCTTTATTATTCTTGGTCAAGATAGCTTTGGCTCTTTGGGGTCTTTTGTCACTCTATATAAACTTTAGGATTGTTTGTTTATGTCTGTGAAAAATGCCATTGGAATTTTGACAGGGACTGCATTGAATCTGTAGATTGCTTTGGGTAGTATGGACATTTTAACAATATTGATTCTTCCAATCCCATGAGTGTGGAATGTTTTCCATTTATTTATGTCTTCTTCAATTTCTTTCATGAATGTCTTACAGTGTGTTCAGTGTATGGATCTTTTACCTTCTTGGTTAAATTTATTCCTAGGTATTTTTTTCTCTTTGGTATAATTGTAAATACAGTTATTAATTTCTCTTTCTGATAGCTTATTGTTACTGTATAGAAATGTAACAGATTAAACTTTACTGAATTCATTTATTAGTTTTAACAGTTTTTTTATGGAGTCCTCAGGGTTCTCTCTGTATAATATATCATCTACTAATTGAGACAGTTTTACTTCTTTCCTGATTTGGATGCCTTTTATTTCTTGTGTATGGGTCTCACCTAGGATTTCTAATACCTTATTGAATACAAGCCATCACGTTTTTTCTATTGAGTATGATGTCAGCTGTAGGCTTGTCATATATGGCCTTTATTGTGTTGAAGTATGTTCCATCTCTACCCACTTTGTTGACTCCTTTTATGATAAATGTATGGTGAATTTTATCAAATGCTTTTTATGCATCAATTGAGATGATCATATAATTTTTAGCCTCCATTTTGTTAATGGTGATGTGTCACATTGATTGATTTGCAGATGTTGTTACACCATCGTTGCATGCATGGAATAAATCCCACCTGACCATGGTGTATGATCCTTGTACTGCTTTGCCGAATTCTGTTTGCTACTATTTTGTTGAGGATTTTTGCATCCACGTTCATCAGAGATACTGGCGTAAAGTTTTCTTATCTTGTGGTGTCTTCATTTGGTTTTGGTATCAGGGTAATGTTGGCCTCATAAAATGACTTTGGAAGTGTTCCCTCCTCTTCTACGTTTAGGAAAGATTGGTATTAATTCTTTTTTTAAAAAATATTTATTTTAATTTTTTTAAATTTATTTATGATAGTCACACACAGAGAGAGAGAGAGAGAGAGGCAGAGACATAGGCAGAGGGAGAAGCAGGCTCCATGCACCGGGAGCCCAACGTGGGATTCGATCCCGGGTCTCCAGGATCACGCCCTGGGCCAAAGGCAGGCGCCAAACCGCTGCGCCACCCAGGGATCCCAATTCTTTAAATGTTTAGTAGAATTCACCAGTGAATCTGCCTAGTCCTAGACTTCTGTATGTTGGAAGGTTTTTGATTACTGACTCAATCTCGTTTATGTTATGTATATTTTACCTTAATTTTAAAAAAGGCTGGATTATATATATAATATACCTAGTACAGTGTTTGGCACATGATAGGTACTCAGTAAATGGTAGTTCTTACTATTTGTCACAGTTCAAAGCACATGATATCTTTAGTTTCCATTATGATCTTTGTGGTCATATTGTTATTAAACAATATCAAAAGCTAGGTTCCCTTAGAAAGCAAACTCTAAGATGGAGATTAGGGTGCAGGAGGTTTATGAAGGGATGCTCCTGGGATCAATTCCTATAGAAGGGAAGGGAATGAAAGGAAACAGGATTGGACAATGGGAGAAGTTGAGCTGTGGCACGGTGACAAGGAAGGCTTCAGTGGTGCCACAGGCAGTGTAAAGCTGGCCTGTCAGAGCCATGAGTTGTGAGGTAGCTGGGATACTGCTTTGTATGTACTTTACGTTGATCTGTCATCAGATACAGGCTGCCTGGGAAAAGGACATGCCCTTGAGAGTTAAAACTCATGTTTCCATGGCTGAGAGTCCATTCAGGCTTATCTCTAGTCCTCTGTATTAATGAGTAAAATTTCCATGTTGTCAATCATATCGGTGAGGAAAGAATCAGGAAATTTTCAGCTGGCTACCATAGTGCTTTTCAAACGATTGGTATTGGAGCGCTAGTTATTTTCCTTTTCAGGCCTGCGTGGACTGGTACTTTTGTAAAATACACTAAAAATAAATGACTAGAGAAACTAAATAAGAAAAGGAGACATCTAACACATAAGTTCAAATTCATTATTATTAGATTCACCAGGTATAATAACACTGCTGGCCATTTTCTGTAACAGGTTTTCACCACCTACTTTCTAATTCTAAGTTTGTCTCATTGTAGACTAGTAACAAGGAGTTCCCAGGCTGGTACCAATCTGGATCTCTAAATAGTCGTAGGTTATAGGACTCTTGCAAAACATTGTCGATGTCCTTCCTAGCTGACACTGGCCATATATACATTGGGTTAAGTGAATGTTGTGCTTCAACCTTGAGACCTAATCTTTGCTGTTGTGGGGGAATCCATAGTTCTCTTCAGGTTTGGCCTGAATCCAGAAATACCATGACTACCACAAGGTTCCAGGTATAAATAGTCCTAAAGCCATTTCTTTTTTTTTTAAATATTTGATTTATTTATTTATTCATAGAGACAGAGAGAGAAAGAGAGAGAGAGAGAGAGGGAAAGGCAGAGACACAGGCAGAGGGAGAAACAGGCCCCATGCCAGGAGCCCGACATGGGACTCGATCTCGAGACTCCAGGATCACACCCTGGGCTGCAGGCGGCACTAAACTGCTGCGCCACCGGGGCTGCCCCCATTTCTTACTCATCTGCATCCTCCTAGAATCAATTACATTTATGAGAAAAGATATGGAGTTTATAAGGATCTAATGGATGAAAGGGACAAAGACCATTTTCTTGTTTTGTCCGTCATCAAGCAACTCCTATTCCTGGTACTAGGAAAACTGACTCATCTCTTAGCATCATCTTCTCAGGACATTTGGTGTCAGGATAGGGAGATAAGAGAACAAGGAAAGGAGGTCTGCCAAGTAGAATATAACCTTCAGAAAAGAGGTACTAGTTAAAAACAAAGGGATCTTGATATAGCCAAAGAGTTTATCAGGCTTTATCATCTAATTCAGGGAGTTTGACCTACCCATGATTGAGGCTTTGGTTGATCTGTGAATCCTATGCATTCATGCCTTTATTTGAAAGGATGCTCAGAGAGATCCAAAAGCTGCTGTTGACTTAACTCTCTAGTTTAAAACATGGATTCTGTTTCCCTACTTGCAAGGAGTCAAGCCCGAGTCACCAAGCGTTCTCATTTGGACCTGCCGTACTAGCTTCTCACAGCATAACCCTTGACATCCTTGCCCTTTCTTTCCATTCTCCATGTCACCATGAACTGAACTTTTCAAAATGCAAACTATTTCTGACACACCCATCACTTAAAGCCCTTCAGAAAAGCTTACCATTACTCTTAAGATAAAGATAAAACTAGACAAAAGGTCTTACACGGCATGCCTACCTTTCATCCTGACCTCATACCACCTTCCATCCGTGCTTTCTCCACACTAGCCATCCTGGCCTTGTCCGAGGTCCCCCAAAATCCTTGCGTCCACAGAGCTTCTGCAGATGCTGCTTCACCTCTGATGCTCTGCTCCTGCCCTTGGGTACATTTGCTTTCTCTGGCTTCTCTGATAAGACATGTCCCCATTTCACAGAGACCTGTGGTGGTGCTCCTTTGTAGCATTTGTTACAGATCCTTGTGATCTTCCATTAGTGTCTGTCTTCCTCACTAGACCATGTCCATGTTACTCACCTTCGTACGCCCCAAGTGGAGCATAAAACCTGCTGTAGAGCAGGCCTGCTGTAGGCATTTGTGGTTGAGTGAGTTAGCAGTTCTCTTCCCCACTCAGAGAAAACTAAGGCTTCAGTCCACATAACTGATGGATGGAGAGGCTGGGTTTGGACTCACATGTGACCTCAAAGCCCTTGCTGTTCACCACTACAATAACAGCAACAATGGCCCTCATTTTATCAAGCTCATGTTACATGCCAGGGGCTATGCTCAGCGTTGCAGACCTGTCACATCTCATCTTCTTCAACCCTACAAAGATGGCTTTGTTATCTAGTTTGCACATGAGCAAACCAAGGCTGAGGGAAGTAAAGTGTCTTGTCCAAGCCACACAATCAAGAGTGGAGCTGAAATCCACAGCCAGACAACTTTAGTTCCAGAACTCACTCAGTTGCCTCGTCCTATGAAAATGGTAGGCCCCTCAAGATGATTTCATTTCCCCAGCTTCCTTTCCTAAGGGAGTGGGGTGGCTGGTAGCCTGGCCCTCAAGCCTGACTCTCTCTCGAGTGTCTGGTGGTTCCCTCCGGTCACTCAGGGGGATTCCTGGAGGTGTGGAAGCATATGTGGGCAAGGTGGGCTTGCCTTTCTCCAACCATTTAACATTTCCTGTGTGGATGGAGCCAACCGTGGGAAGGGTGAGGATAAGGATCAAGCTGGGCTTATGCCTCCACTCCCGCTGATAGGATGGTTGGGAAGGTGATGATCTTTCCCTCACCTCCCACGACACCTCTGGAGGGGCAGCAGTGCTGACTGACAGAGGAGACTTTGTTGGGAACAGAGCAAGGAAGCTGTGCAGCAGGAGGGGATTGGTGGTGGGAGGTGGGAGGGCTGGAGGAGAAAAGGGGAGGGGCAGAAGAGCATTCCATGCAGGTAACAGAAACTCGAAAAATTAGTGGCTTATATAAGTAAAGGATTTATTTTTTTCTTACACGTCAAGAAGTTCAGAGACTGGAAGTCCACAGCTAGCACAGCTCTTCAGAGATGTAATGCAGGAGCCAGGCTCCTCTCTCCTGCTCGACCAACCCTGAAGCATTGGCATTCATTTTTTTGGTTACAGGGTGGTTCCTGTTCCCACTGGCGTTGTGTCTGTGTTCCAGGCAAGAAGAGGGGTTGGGAAAAAGGGCAAAAGGCAGATGCCAGCTAAACCTGCCCACTTTAAAATAGCCCAGGAGTTCTAACGAATTCATCATTGGCCAGGCCACCCCAGGCCCACTTCTCCTAGCAACAAATGAGTTTGGAGAGGTAGTCTTTTGGCTGGGCACACTGCCTCCCTGAGTTTCTCTTATTGAGGGAGAAGGGGAGAAAGGGTGTTGAGAAACCCATCAGTTTCTGTCACAACACGTCTTCTTTCCATTGTCTCCTCCCTTGTTGAATGGAGTCCATCACCTTTCTGTGGCCCTTCTCCACCAGCTTCTTGACTCTGCAAGGAGGAGCATCATTCCTTAACCCTAGTCTACCTAGAGCTGGCTCTTAGTATGTGAGGGCTGGGGTACCTGATACTCAGAGGTTTCAGGAACACACAAGAGTCTCTGTCTTCCTGGAAGAAATGTAATGACATGAGAGGAAGATGGCAAAAAAAATGAGCCATAAGGAAAAAGGAGAACCCTATAAATGTGTTTCTTAATTAAAATGATAAATTTGCTCTAAGCATAGTACAAATTTACAGTAGAACACATTCATTTGCATGAACTATTCACTGTTTGCTCCTGATTGTTCTGTAGCAGAATGATTATGTATACCCAAATTATTCAGGTTAACCTTGTTGTAAGTTTAACTTTATTACAATACTAAATTCTTTCCATGTATGTTGCCTTCCTAAGATTTGCTCACAGTACAGTGGCTTCAAAAACTGAGACACCCAGGTTACTAATGACTCTGTTTCGTTTAAAGAAAATTTTCCTTATGCTTCAAGTCTTTGCTGAAATTCTCCAAAAAGAATATAGCTAGAACATGGTAGTAATGAGTCAGAGAATTTTAAACAGGATGTAAAACTAACAATAAATACAAAGCTACAAATACAAATACAGTAATCAAGACAATGTGGCATAGGACAGATCAATGGACTGGAACTGAGAGTCCAGAAATAAATGCACACATGTATGGCCAGTTGCTCCTTCATAAAGGTGCCAAGAGGAGAAATGGTTTTTTCAACTTATGATTGAAGAGACTGGTGGTAGTGGAAAAGTTGGCTATCCATGTGTGAAAGAATGAAGTGAGATTCCTTCCTCATACCATACACAAAAATGAACTCAAAATTGATTAAAAAAAAAAAGATCTCAATGTAAGGGCTAAAACTGTAAAATTCCTGGAAGAAACATAGGAGTAAATATCCACATCCTTGGATTAGGCAACAGTTTCTTTGATATGACATCAAAAAGCACAAGCAACAAAAACTAAATGAATTGGACTTCATCAAAATTCAAACATAGTCTGCTTCAGAAAGTGCCATCAAGGCATCACAATCCCGGACTTCAAGCTCTATTGCAAAGCTGTGATCATAAAGATAGCATGGTACTGGCACAAAAACAGACACATAGATCAATGGAACAGAATAGAGAACCCAGAAATGGACTCACAACTCTATGGTCAACTAATCTTCGACAAAGCAGGAAAGAATATCCAATGGAAAAAAGATAATCTCTTCAACAAATGGTGCTGGGAAAATTGGACAGCCACATGCAGAAAAATTAAACTGGATCATTTTCTTACGCTGTACACAAAAATAAGCTCAAAATGGATAAAAGACCTAAATGTGAGACAGGAATCTATCAGAATCCCAGAGTAGAACACAGGTAACCTCTATGACCTCAGCTGCAGCACATCTCACTAGACATGTCTCCAAAAGCAAGGGAAACAAAGGGAAAAATGAACTAGTGGGACTTTATCAAGATAAAAACCTTTTGTTCGGCAAAGGAGAAATAGGCGACAAAACTAACTAAAAGACAACTTACAGAACAGGAGAAGATATTTGCAAATGCCTTATCAGATATAAAGGGCTAGTATCCAAAATCTATAAAGAACTTAACAAACTCAACACCTAAAGAACAAATAATCCAGTCAAGAAATGGGCAGAAAACATGAATAGACATTTCTCCAAAGAAGACATACAAATGACTAGCAGACACATGAAAAACTGCTCAACATCACTTGGCATCAGGAAAATACAATCAAAACACAATGAGATACCACCTCACACGAGTCAGAATGGCTAAAATTAACAAGTCAAGAAACAACAAATGTTGGCGAGGATATAGAGAAAGGGGAACCCTCTTCCACTGTTGATGGGAATGCAAGCTGGTGTAGCCACTCTGGAAAATAGTATGAGGGGTCCTCAAAAAGCTAAAAATAGAGCTACCCTACAACTCAGCAATTGCACTACTAGGTATTTACTGAAAGATACAAATACAGTGATCCAAAGGAACATCTGTACCCCAGTGTTTATAGCAGCAATGTCCACAATAGCCAAACTGTGGAAAGAGCCTAGATGTCCATTGACAGTGGATGGATAAATAAGGTGTGTGTGTGTGTGTGTGTGTGTGTGTGTGTGTGTGTGTTGGAATATTATTCAGCCATCAAAAAAAAATCTTGCCATTTGCAACAACAAAGATGGACCTAGAAAGTATTATGCTAAACCAAATAAGCCAGTCAGAGAAAGACAGTTATATGATTTCACTCATATATGGAATTTAAGAAACAAAACAGAGGATCATAGGGGAGAGGAAGGAAAATTAAAACAAGACAAAATCAGAGATTTTGGAGACAAACCATAGCAAGCAAACTGAGGGTTGCTGGAGGGGAGGTGGTGGGAGGGATGGGGTAATTGCATGATGGACATTAAGGAGGGCATGTTATGTAATGAGCACTGGGTGTTACATACAACTAATGAATCATGAAAGGGTTGCAGGAAGGGGTGGTGGGTGGGGGAATGGGGTGATTGAGTGATGGGCATTAAGGAGGGCACTTGATGGGATGAGCACTGGGTGTTATACTATATGTTGGCAAATTGAGCTTAAAAATTTTTTCAAAAAAGTATGAATCATGAACACTATGAAACTAATAATACATTATATGTTAATTTAAGTTAAATAAAATAAAATTTAAAAATAAATTTTTTAAAAATGTGCTACCAAGAAAGTAAAAAGACAACCTATAGAATAAAAGAAAATATTTGCAAATTATATATCTGGCAAGGGACTTAACTCTAGAATATGTACAGGTTTTGTACAGGTCAACAATAAAAAGACAACCCTGTTTAAAAAATGAGTGAAGAATTTGGGTATTCCTCCAAAGAACTTGCAGAATGAAGTAGTGATGCAGGCTACAACATGGATGGACCTTAAGAGAAACGTAGAGCCAGTCACAGAAGACCACATATTCAATGATTCTATCTGTGAAATGTCCAGACAAGCAAATCCACAGAGACAGAAAATAGATCAGTAGTTGCCTGGGGCTGGGTGGGGAGGAGGTGCTTTGGGGACCAATAGGCACAGGGTTTCTTTTTGGAGTAATGAAAGTGTTCTAAAATGAGATTGCGGGGATGGTTCCACTAAAGACCACTTGAAGTGGGTAAATTTTATTAGTATATAAATTAGATCTCAGATCTCATCTTAAAAAAGTTAATAGTTGATATCTAAAAAGTAAAACAACAACGACAACAGCAAAAAAAAGCCTGGAGTGTAAGCAGTGAAATTGTGTTTGCTTCTTAGATGGCCAGATTTTTAGTAAGTACTTATTTAATGCCCCCAGCTCATTAATTTGGCAAATATTTGACTGAGTGTACCATAAGGTTGTAAGTAGAAAGATGCCTGCGCCCAGCTCTGCCCCTGGTCTTTTGTGTTTCCAAGTAAGGTGATGTGCTGGTGGGGGGGCGGGGGGAGGCAGTGGCAGCAGCTGTCCCTGGCCTGGCCTTTCTGGCTTTTCTCCCTGTTTGGAAAGGTGTCAGGCTCCAGAGTATTTCTGTTGCTTTAGTCAGCACAGAGCAGGAGGACCTTAACTATAGTTTCAGAAAAGCCTTAAGCTTCACCTCGTGCTCCAAATCCAAAATAGAGCAGCTGAGAATGGGGCTAGCTGTGCCACCAATTGCTTCTCTCCCATTGTTAATCTCCCTGACTCTGCCGTCCCCAGGCACCCCTCCCTTCACACTGTCATGCTGCCCACTTGTGATACAACCGAACAAGTGGTTTGGCTTTGAAAGGTGATTCTTAGAGACACCTCAAGTGACCCAACCCTGGGCTTGCCGGGGCGCTCTTGATGTTTATTGCCATGGGGCACCAGGGCTCTCCAGCTAAGTCCCCTTGCCAATCAGTCCTGGCCTGAAGAGGAGGTAACCTCTACAGACTCCCCCTGAGATCCTGGCCTCACTGGGTCTCCAGGGAGAGAAATGTCTCGTTACTAGGTGCAGCCGGTGAGAAACCTCCAGTACTTTTTGGCTCTCAGAGAAGAGTTTATGCTCTGGCATTTGGGTTATTAAATCACTTTTAAAAGCATGGCACAGCTGCCCTTATGACAGTTATGTGTATTAAGGCACTGTATGCTTTGTTCTGTCATTACCTGGTCAAGATGTTATAGCTTATTTGAAATTTCATCCATCTTGGGGTACCCAGCTGGCTCAGTGAGCAGAGCATGCAACTCTTGATCTCGGGATTATAAGTTCAAGCCCCATGTTAGGTGTAGAAATCGCTTTTTAAAAACTTAAAAATCTTTTAAAACTTTAAAAAATAATAAAATTTCATTCATTTCTTTCACAAATCCTGGATTTTATGCACCTCCTACCCACAAAATGAGTCACTTTTCAGTCTGTAAGTACTTTTTTCAGAGAGTCCTGGAATTAAAACTCATCATGATGTCTCCCTGTTCCCAAAGTGATGAAGTTATTAGCATACTAAGACATTCATTACATCTACAAAAGAATACTCCCTAATAGTGTGTGGACAAAGAAATCCACTGGACATTGGTGGGTGGGGGTATCAGCGCGTGGTAGCACGTGAGTTACTGTCACACTGCCCCTGCTCCTGGTGCTTACAGAGCGTAAGGAAAGCCGCCTCTCCCTCTTGGGCTCTCCCCTCTTGCTGTAGGAAGGAGGAGTAGCAGGAAATGGAATCTGCCCCGGTCATGGGATTTTTGAAAGAAACAAAGCATGATCTGATGAGGAGCAGGTTAATCCTGCTATTTCATTTCCCTTTCAGAGAGGGCGGGGGCAGGATTGTGATATGAAGTATTTGGTTTCACATCTGTTCCAGGAATTATCCTCGGCATAGATCCATTTTTCTTTTAAGCATCCTAAAGCATCCCAGGGAGCTCCTCCTCCTGTGTACCCTTCCCACCCCCACAGTCAATTTCATGGCCACAGAGCAGCTGACAGACTCCCAGAAAGATCATCTTGTCATTGTTAGAGGAGGGATCTAAGTCCTGGAGGTCCAAATTTCTGTGGGTCAGTACTATCAATTTTGTGTCTGCCCTCCACAGAGGGTTTGGAATAAGAAGGAAGCAGCATACCAGCAATGTGGTATAATGGAAAGAGGACCAATTTAAAAATCAGAGGAACTGCCTCTCATCTCAGCTTTGCTACTATTTGTATGATCTTAGCAAGTCACCAAACCTTGTTGGGGTCAGGACCCTCATCTGCAAAATCACAGCAGTGTCTTCCAGGGTGTTCTGCAAAATGCAAGTCTTCAAAGTCAAATAAATTTGAGAAATGCTATGCATGGTATATATCTGTACATTAAAGTCTCTGAGAAGTCTGCCAATAAAGAAACTTGTTTTTCACCCAGCGTTTCTTGAATTCGTCTAACACTAGAGCTCCTTTTCCTATAATGCTGATCAACACCTTGACGCTTTGAGAAATGAAGTAGAAATCTATAACCTGGCACAAGCCATGTTCGCCAACCTCAGTTGAAACTAACTTTTCAATTTTCCAGTCTCATTCATGGGAAAAAAAGAAACATAATTTCATATGTGGCAAGATGACTTCTGGTTTTAAAAACTGAACTTAAGAGCCAAAGCAATTATTCAGACCAACACAACTTCCACCTTTCAGACATTTAGCGTGTTCTTAGGGCCTTTGGGGGTGTGGTAGGAATTTCCTACAAATAATCCATTGTGTTCAGCACACTGTTAGGTTTTCATAAGAAATAACTAAATAAATCACGAGATACCTACCCTGAATTCAGAGACTAAGCATATATACAAGGAAAAATAGAATTCCAGATTTTAGAGTGAGGCAAAGAATGATTACAAATTTTATTTTGAGAAATGTTAGTTTATATTATTAATTAAATATCTACTGAGAAGATGCATAGAGAAAAAGGGATTCAAGGCAGTAATGTAAGTAAAACATGAGAGAAAATTCAAGAAACAACTGGATCAAGGGCCAAATGGGAGATATATGAGGACAAAATGTGGAAATAGGATCAGGCAAAGAAGTACTCTTAGTTCCTTGAAAAGTCAGTCACTAGGTTATAAATATTGAGACTGAAATTAAGTTTTGGCTAAGATGAATTTTAGCCAGGCAATCCTAACATTAGTAAAAAAAGGATGGCTAATAATATATCTTGTTAAGGAATAAGTAAGGATGGTTTACTTAATCACTCAGTTCGGGAACTATCACCCACATATTTAAAGTATGGGTCTTTAATAATACTGAGTTTTTGGTAATGTTGGCTTTTTTCCTTTCTCACCCCTCTGGTAACTCCTTAGTCTCTTTTATAAAGCTCTTCATCCTTTGCTTACTTCTCTTACAGAGAATTTTCATTCTCTGGAATCCTGTCTTTGGTACTGTCTCATGGTTCCAGCTGCCCTCTATATTTGACCTGTACTAATTCCAGGACTATACCTTCAGCCAGGGCTGTCACATACGGCTTCCCAGAATGCTTGTGCACCGCACAATACTGGGGGTACTGTGCTATAGACACAGAATATGTACACAGTGGCCCAGATTTCTCTCTGGATCCATATATCTCGGCTGCCTCTAGACATCTCTCCTGAGTGGCTCACATTCCTCCAAAACCCAGCACAAACCCGTGTCCTATCTCCCTCATTGCCACTGCCTTAATTCAGACTTGTAGCACTTTTGTTTGAATTACTGCAGTGTTTTCCATACGGATGTCTTCACCCTCAGTCTCATCCTGCGTTTATCCTCCAACCTGGCTCTTCAAGCGATCTGTTAAATACAGTTAAAATTATGATGCTTCGGGACACCTGGGTGGCTCAGTGGTTGAGCGTCTGCCTTTGGCTCAGGGCGTGATCCTGGAGTCCCGGGATCAAGTTCTGCGTCGGGCTCCCTGCATGGAGCCTGCTTCTCCCTCTGCCTGTGTCTTTGCCTCTCTCTGTGTGTCTCTTATGAATAAATAAATAAAATCTTTTTAAAAAAATTATGATGTTTCCCCACTACAAAGGCTTCAGAAGCTCCCTTTGAAATGCAGTGGGTAACCAAAGCCCTTCACCGTCTTCTCTCTTCTCTATGTGTATTTTTCACCACTCCCCCAAAAGGAACCTCTAAATTCCAGTCTTTCTAAACTATTTGCCACATTGTCTCAATCCCCCATACCATTGTATGCATTGTTCCTTCATTCATGGAAATCCACTCTCTTTTTTGGCTAACACTGGCTCATGCTTTGCCTCCAGATCTTGTCATTTCGAAAATTCTTCACTGACCACAGTGCTCACTTTCACGTCTTACCATCCTTTAGCACGTCTTTACCTCCTGTAGCATCCTTTGCTTTCCTCTATCATAGGATTGCTAAAATACGTTATTTTCTTTTACTTGTTTGCCTCTACCACTAGATTATAAACTACTGGGGCAGGGGGGATCAGGAATTAATGTCACCCACCTCTCTGTCACCAATGCTTTTCGCAGGGCTGGTCATGAGGTAGGTATTCAGTAAGTGGATGTGGGATGAAAGAGCAATTTCTGTTGCTACTATAAGATTTAACCTTCACCAAGTCAGTTTCTGGACAGTGTTAAGATTAACCATACTATGTTTATATCCTATAAATTATGGGATTTTAAATAACTCTTTCTATACTTCTGTATTTTGGACTTAGTGGAAACAGTAACTCCATGCCATTTTTGCTGTTAACTTTTCCCTGGTATTCAGGGGCTGTATTCCTTCACCCAGAAACTTATGTGGGGGGGGGGGATAAGCCCATAATTGAGTACCTATCTTTAGTAAGCTAAAGATGTTAAATCTACTACTTACTGTTAAAAAGATATGGAGATTTGAATAGACATCTTCCTAGAATTGACTCAGTAGCAGACTAGGGTGTATGTGCCCATACTTCACGAACTGACCGTTTTTGGAATGTACTTGTTTGCTTACACCTACTTTTCATTCACCTCCAGCACAGCCCCCATCAAAAATAAAAACATAAAATAAAAACTAAAATCAAGCATCTTTTAACTGAAATTTATTTGTTCATTTGTTTAGAGTAGCATCTTGAGTGCTAGGAGATAACAGTAATAGACAGGTATTCAGTAGGTTTCTATTTATTGGTGAACTTATGCTACCATTATTGCTTCTAGAATTCCCTAACAGCACTAGATTTTTCCTCAGTGACCCATCATTGTGGAAATGTATAAAAATCACCTTTTAGAGCAGCCCAGATGGCTCAGTGGTTTAGCTCCCCCTTCGGCCCAGGGCCTGATCCTGGAGACCCGGGATTGAGTCCCACGTCGGGCTCCCTGCATGGAGCCTGCTTCTCCCTCTGCCTGTGTCTCCACTCTCTGTGTGTGTGTGTGTGTGTCTCTCATGAATAAATAAATAAAATCTTTTAAAAAAAATCACCTTTTACCAAAAATACACAAATCAGGATCCTTTGCAAGGCCTACTAAATCCTATTTAATAGTGGTAGAGAGTTGAAGTATGTATTTTTAAACAGTGATTTCTGATGCCCTCACCACCCGTGATACCACTTCCAGCTAAAACTGTTTCTCTCCTTGGGCAATAGGCCCTCGCAGTCCAGGCAGAGAAGTTAAGTCCTGGATGACTGAACAGAACATTGTGGAATGATGAGAGAATGAGAATAACTAGTGCTTTCTATACTCATTGCAACTTATAGCCATTTTCTTAATGTTGATGGAAAGTGATAACTGATGGCCTCATCACCATCAGTAAACAATATATGACCCACTGTGAGAAGAGAGCTCTATTGACTAAAACACGATGCGTTCTGAAATGTGTCCAGATTTTTTTTTTTTGAGATTTATTTATTTTAGAGAAAGAGTATGTGTGCGTGCGGCAGAGAGGGAGAGAGAATCTTACTCAGGCTCCACACCAAGCACAGAGCCCAATGTGAGGCTCGATCCCACAACTCGGAGGTCATGAGCTAAGCCAAAACCAAGTTGGACACTTAACTGACTGTACGACCCAGGTCCCCCCCCCCAAGATGTTTATTTTTTAAACAAATAACTTTTCTTAGCTGAATCAAATGCTCAATCACAGGTATGTTTAATATATTAAATTAGTTTTGTGTCTTCCTGCTTCCAGGATTTACTGTCTAGAAACAAAAGAGGCAGTTTTGGAGATGATCAAATACAATATTTTTTAATGCTATAAACCTATTGAATTATAGAAGAAGAAAATTTCACCGTCTAAAAAAATCCATGCTATAATCACATTTTTATTTGTACAATCCACAAAAAAAGGAAAGTTCAGACTTATAGTCTGAGATATGTTCCTTTCAATTGAATGCACAAATAAAATAAAAATCTATATTTGTACAGATTAACCGATGACAACTTAATATGAAATCTTCTGTGTACTTTACAACCAGGATAATTCAGAATTGATATAATTGGGACTTTACAAGTCCCAGTGTTATTGAGACACTTAAATGCAGTATTTTATATATTTTTCCAAGTATGGGCACACCATTTCTTTGTGTGTTATCTCCCCACTAAAAATGAGGGAATTGGACAGGATGCTATCAATCTACTCGTTTGAGAAAAGGAAAAAACAAAACACCTCTATAGCTATATTATAGGAGGTAGAGAAATGATAGAAAAGTGGGGTCTCCAATCAGGTAGCTGGTTGTAGCCAACATAGCTTGGTCTAGAACCATCAGATAAGGCTGTTGAACAAATGAAACTTACTTTCCGCATTTTCTACAGTGCCAGTCAGTTGGTAGGTTTTACTCATTTGTGAATTTTCAGAGTCCTTATAAAACCACTACTAGGATGTAAGGGCTTAATTCCACCCCTTGATCTCACAACACCATGGGCCAGACCCTTTGAATTCTAAAAGTTAGTGACATCTCCTTCCTTCTGATTTTACTTTCACAGGCTTCTGGGATATCAGTTTTAAAAGCCTAGTCAACAGATTAGAAAAATCATTCAAGTTAAATTTTTATTAGAAAAAAATACTTCACAAATATCCTTTCCTATAAAAATATAAATGTGAACATCTGTTGCTGGTGAAGGATAGCAGAGGGGGTGGGGTAGAGAACTTGAAAGATTTGTGTGATACGGATATGCTGCCCTATGACTAAATTGATTTTCTAGTGGTTCTGTTAAACAATTAGGATCAACACTATTTCCAAAGTCATCAAAACTCATTAAAAGAATTGGCCAAGACTCTTACAGAACCATTGGGATAAAAGTCTCTTTGGCAACAGATCGGCTGGGTTTTTTAAAAATGTTTTTACCTATCACTTGAAAGAATAAAGATAGAAATAGCAAATATATAAGGTGACACAATACAGCAGGAAAAATCATGGACTCAGGTTCTATTACTATACCTACTGCTTAGTAACTGTTATCTGAAACAAGTAGTTAACTTCTCTAGGCTCAGTTTTGTCATCTGTAAAATGGAAATAATATTAATTTAGAAATATATATATTGAATGCCTGAATTTTGCCCGGCACCTGACTTCCGATAGCTGCCGTGTCTTCTTCATGGGGTTGCTGTGAAAACTGGATGACATCTTGCATGTGAGAATGTTGTGGTGTATTTTACTATCAAATGATACCTAGAGCAGTCTAGACCTCCAGTCATCAAAGCCTTATTTTTGGCCAAAAAAAATTAAAATTAAGTTACAACTGGTTCATTTGCAGCACGGTTTGAAGCAAAGAAAAATTTGACCTGAACCCCAATTAATTGAAAGTTCAATAGCTACAATATTCTTTGCCCAAGTATTCCAGTTAATACAGGTTTTTCTTTGTTGGTATGAGGTCATTGGTGGTTAGTAGTTATCTATCACACTATAAAATACGTAACACATTTTGTCCCCAAACTTGTGGCTTAAAACAAAAAACATTTGTTATATCACACTTTCTGTGGCTCAGGCGTCCTGGCTTAGCTGCATACCTCTGGCACAAGGTCTCCTGATGAGGTTGTAGGCAAGCTATTGGCCGGGAGCTGGGAGCTCATCCGGAGGCTCACCTGGGAAATCTACTTCCAATTCACTCACAAGATTGTTGGCAGGCCTCTTTCCACTTGGGTCTCTTCAGAGGCCTTCTGTTATGGGCTAAAGTGTGTCCCGCAAATTCATATGTTGAAGTCTTAACCTCCATTACCTCAGAATGTGACTGTATTTGGACATAGGGCCTTTAAAGTGGTGACTGAGTTAAGAGAAGGCTGTTACGATGGCCCTAATCCAACACACCTGGAATCCTTATAGGAAGAGGAAAGTTGAACACACAAGACACACCAGGAACGTCTGCCTACACAGAGAAAAGACTCTGTGAGGATACAGGGAAAAGACAGCCATCTATAAATAAGGAGAAAAGTCTCAGAAGGAACCAAACTTGCTGACACCTTGATCTTAGACATCTAGCCTCCTGAACTATAAGAAAGTAAATTTCTGTTGCTTAAGCCACCCAGTGTGGTGTTTGGTTGTAACAGCCCTAGCACACTAATATAGCCACCTTACAACATGGCAGCTGCCTCCCCTGAGCAAGCAATACATGAGAAAGTGAGAAAGCACCCATACAGAAGCCACAATATTTTTATAACTTAATCTTGGAGGTGATACCCCATAACTTTAGCTGTATTCTCTATGTTAGAAGTGAGTCAGTAAGTCCAGTCTGCCATACTCAAGAGGGGGTTTCAAAGGGCACGGATAGCAGGAAGTAGAAGTCACAGGAGGCCATCTTAAAAGCTGCCTACCACACTAGTTCAGATTTGCTTTTAATAAAGTAAAAATTTAAAGTTAACAGATGGAGAAACTGGCATATTTTACATGTGTAGGTTCAACATCATCAAATACATGGGCACCCTCGCTGATAGAACCTATAGGCTACACTACCATTCTGTGAAGCTAAGATTGTTCTGATCTGGAAAATAGGAAATTTTGACCTTTAGGACAAGGTTTTCTGGGGGTGAATAAAAGATCGTTTTATGAACAAGATTGAAGAGAAATGGTACAGTGAATCCTTATGTCTGTGTCTAATACAGTGATGCCCAACCAGGGATGCATATTAAGTAAGGGAGTATGTAGGGGGATAAGAAGGAAAGAGGAGGGAAGATATCATGAGTTTTAAAAAAGCATGGTCAATCTATCATATAATCTTAGTAGGAAAAGTGAGAAGAAACAGCTTTTATAAAACCAACTACAGAAACTAAAACTGAACAGAATCTTCTTGACTGATAGAACATAGGTCATAAAGAGTCGAGAAACTGGTCTAATCTTTCTTTTACTGTTAATAGGCAAGAAGAGGGATAAGGGATAGCAGGTTAGAGGTGGGCATTCGGTGAGCCGTAGTAAATACCCAGAGAGATGGTACATTTTAGAAAATCCGATGAGGAGTGAAAAATGATTATTGGGCTCCATGGATTGGTTTGGAAGGGAAATATAAACTAACAGACATATTCAGGAGCCTTTCAAGAGGTAATAGGAGGAACTCTATAAGAGGAGGATGGGTGATAGTTGAACCTGAGCTTTAGTTCAAAGGATCCAAAGGACATCTGCTCTGTGGTGATTGCAAGCTGACATCTGATTCCTCGGTAAGTATGCTGGGATTCCAGTAGCTTTAGTCTCTAAAATTAGTAGCATTGTCAGCTTGATTGTCTCGTGTTTTTCTAACGATCACAGAGTCTATGTGGCAAAGCTGTCATTATTCCCAAGCACAGCCAGACTTCTTTTCACCAGCAGCTCTCCTTTTGGCCTCTTAAATGTTGCTAACATGAGGTTAAACTCTCGCTTTACCTTCCAAAACATTCTAAGAGCTATTGCTTGTGATAACACCTCCAAATACTGAGCTTCAATAATTTGGCTCCTGCTTCACTGGAACTCCCCCTTGGGTGGCCCTTTGTTTTAAGAGAGGAAGAAGCTGTTTCCTGTTATCTCCTGGTTGCACGATAACAAGATGACAGACTGATTCTAGGTCTCTTTCAGTTTTCCTTACACAAAACTGTGGAACTAGAGTGGGACAGTACGGGGGTCTCACAAGGTAACCCTCACTAATAAGGTGCCTTTGGATTTGTATAGTAATTCTATGGATAACTTAAAGAATTCCCCTGAAGTAGATGTTTATGTTGGTCTGGAACAGTTTCTGAGATATATTGTTAAGTAAAAGATATCCAAAAAACCAACTGAAAGTTACATTCCCATTTGTATAAAAAGTGGAGTGTGCATAGGCTGCTCTAAGAAGGACACACACTCACACACACACACACACACACACACACACACACCAAGAATGAGTGGGGTAGAAGATGCTTTTAACTCTATACTATTGTGTCTTTTGATTTTTATTAATTTGTGCATAGATTACTTTTTTTTGTAGTTAGGAAGCGATTTTAAAAATGCCTTTATTTTTCAGTTATTCATAGAATTTTTTTTAATTCCAGTGTTAACATGCAGTGATTCAACAATTCTATACATTACTCTGCTCATCATAAGTGTACTCTTAATCCCTTCCCCTATTTCAACTATCACACCACCTACCTCGCCTCTGGGAACCTCCCCAGTTCTTTGTATGTAAGAGTCTGGGTTTTTTAATTTGTCTCTTTTTTTCTTTATTCATTTGTTTTGTTTCTTAAATCCATATGAGTGAAATCATATGGTATTTGTCTCTCTGACTTATTTCACTTAGCATTATGCCCTCTAGATCCACCCATCGTGTTGCAAATGCAAGATTTCATTCTTCTTTATGACTGAGTAATATTCCTGTGTGTGTGTGTGTGTGTGTGTGTGTGTGTGTGTGTGTGCACTGCATCTTTATTCATCTGTCAATGGACACTTGGGCTGCTACCATATTTTGGCTATTTTAAATACTGCAATTGGGACGCCTGGGTGGCTCAGTGGTTGAGTATTTGCCTTCAGCTCAGGGCGTGATACTGGAGTCCCAAGATCAAGTTCCACATCGGGCTTCCTACATGGAGCCTGCTTCCCCCCTGCCTATGTCTCTGTCTCTCTCTCTCTCTCTTTCATGAATAAATAAATAAAATATTTTTTAAAAAATAAATACTGCAATAAACATAGGGGTGCATTTATCTTCTCAAATTAGTGTTTTTGTTTTCTTTGGGTAAATACCCAGTAGTGGAATTACTGGATCATATGGTAGTTCTATTTTTAATTTTTGAGGAACCTCCATACTGTTTTCCAGAGTGGCTGTACCAGTTTGCATTCCCACCAACAGTGCACAGCGGTTTCTTTTTCTCCACATCCTTGTCAACACTTGTGTCTTTTGTTTTTGATTTTAGACATCCTGACAGGTATGAGGTGATAGCTCATTATAGTTTTGATTTGCATTTCCCTGATGGTAAGTGAGGTTAAGCATCTTTTCATGTGTCTGTTGGCCATCTGTATGTCTTCTTTAGAGAAATGTCTGCTTGTGTCTTCTGCCCATTTTTAATTGCATTATTTAGTTTTTTTCATGTTGCATTGTGTAAATTCTTTATACATTTTGGATGTTAACCCCTTGCCAGATTTATCATTTGCAAATATCTTCTCCCACTCAGTAGGTTTTCTTTAAAAAAAATATATATTTTATTTATTTATGAGAGAGGCAGAGACACAGGCAGAGGGAGAAGCAGGCTCCATACAGGGAGCCCGACGTGGGACTCCATCCAGGGTCTCCAGGATCACGCCCTGGGCAGAAGGCGGCGCCAAACCGCTAAGCCACCGGGGCTGCCCTATAGGTTGTCTTTTTGTTTTAATTGTTTCCTTTGCTGTGCTGAAGCTTTTTATTTTGATATAGTCCCAATAGTTTATTTTTGCTTTTGTTTCCCTTGCCATCTAAAAGAACCCTTCTATAGCCGGTGTTAGAGAAGCTACTGCCTGTGCTCTCTTCCAGGATTTCTATGGTTTCAGGTCTCACATTTAGATTTTTAATCCATTTTGGTTTGTTTTTGTGTATGATGTGAGAAAGTGGTTCGGTTTCATTCTTTTGCATGTAGCTGTCCAGTTTTTCCAACACCATTTGTTGAAGAGATTGGCTTTTTTTCCCCACGGTGTATTCTTGCCTCCTTTGTCATAGATTAACTAACCATATAATCGTGGGTTTATTTCTGGGTTTTCTATTCTATTCTGTTCTATTGATCTATGTGTCTGTTTTTGTGCCAGTACCATACCATTTTGATTACTATAGCTTTGTAGTATTTCTTGAAATCTAGAATTGTGATACTCCAGTTTTCTTCTTCTTTTTCAACATTGCTGTGGCCATTCAAGGTCTTTTGTGGTTCCATACAAATTTTTTGTTTTGTTTTAAGATTTATTTATTTATTCATTAGAGACAGAGAGAGAGGCAGAGACACAGGCAGAGGGAAAAGCAGGCTCCATGCAGGGGACCTGATGTGGGACTCGATCCAGATTCCAGGATCACACCCTGAACTTAAGGCAGACACCCAACTGCTGAGCCACCCAGGTGTCTCTCATATAAGTTTTAAAATTATTTGTCTTAGTTCTGTGAAAAATTTTATTGGCATTTTGATAGAGACTGCATTAAGTGTATAGATTGCTTTGGGTAGTTTGGACATTTTAACGATATTGGCTCTTCCAGTCCATGAGCATGGAATGTCTTTCCATTTCTTTGTGTCATCAATTTCTTTCATCAATGTGATAAAGTTTACAGAGTACAGGTTTTTCACCTCTTGGGTTAAGTTTATTCTTAGATATCTTATTATTTTTGGTACAGTTGTAAATGGGATTGTTTTCTTAATTTTTCTTTCTGCTGCTTCATTATTTGTATATAGGATATGCATGAATTACTTTTAATATAACACAAATAGAAAGTTTTTAAAGAAACTTCATTGAAGAAATGAAATTTTAAGTTCCCACATAAAGCCTTTGAACTCATGCTATGTTCTCTCACGTGGTTGCCTGAGTTTTCCAGTTCTCTCTTCTTGTCGTTGCAGTTTGAAAACTCATGACAGCAGGAGCTGCTAGCCATTGAGCACCTGCCCTACCCCGAGTGCTGGGGTTTTTACATGGAATTTCTTCACTTAATCATCACAGCAATCACATGAGGATGTTTCTTCCTGCCTCATTTTTTAGCTGAGACTTGTATATTCCTTCCTCTGGTACTTTTTAGAAGATGGAGAGGACATAGTTCCAAGATAGATTTTTCTGCCAAATGCCTGACTAGCACTTTGCTTCACCAAAGACCAGAGTGACCCTTCTTCTGAGGGTTACATTGGTCAATTCTGCCCTTGAGTTTTTCTCTTCTGTTTGTGTTTCCTTTCTCTGGGCTTATTATTTTATTCACATTTAGAACTGCAGCTTCATTCTAATAATTCTGACATGAGAGTTTCCATCAGTGGTACCCAGAATCCATTAGAGTAACAAATCCCATCTCAGACACCTAAGAAAAAGGGTGCATCTGTTGACTCACATGATTAGAGAGAATTAGGAGGGCTCCAAGAGCTAAGTGTGGTAGGATCCTTCCTTTTCTCCATCCCTCTCTGCCTCATGTTCCTTCTTTCCATGTTTCTCCATTTCTTTCCATGTTCCTTCATTTCTTTTCACAACTCCATAAAAGTACCTCTTTCCTTCCTTCTATGATTTCTTCCATGTAGCAGATCAGATGGAGGCATATAGTTTGAAGAGCTCCAGCCTTATTCTTTCCAGCTTAATGACCACATAGTTAAAAAAGTATTTCTATGTTAGTATATAGAAACACTAAGCCCCCCAAGGAAGGGCTGGGGATAGGGACTTTGGCCAAGTCAGGATCACCTGCCAACTTGTGTGATCAAGAGAGAATGAGACTCTCTTAACTATAGAGAACAAACTGAAGGTTACCAGAGGGGAGATGGGGGGGGGTGAAGTAGGTGAAGGGGATTAAGGAGTGTACTTGTCTCAATGAGTGCTAGATAATATATGAAATCATTGAATCACTATATTGTACACCTGAAACTAATATAACACCGTGTGCCTACTATCCTGGAATTTAAAAGAAAAAAGAGGGTATGGTACTGACATTTGTAGTCTGGCCATAATCACCTGGTTGAAATAGAGCAAGTTGGGAGCACTTTTCCAAAGGAATTTAAAGGAGCTGAAACCACAAACAGATAGGAAGGGATGTTAGGAGACAAAAACAGTAGATTTCCCCTACTTTCTTTCTTTTTTTTTTTTCTTTTTTTCTTTTTTCTCTTTTTTTCCCCCTACTTTCAACCCATAATTTCTTTGCAACTATGGAAATACAGAGTTAAATAAGACAATGTATGCAATAAATACTTCATATGATACCTACAGCTGAATAAACAGAGCAATATCTATTACTATTGACTATCTTTTTAAATTGCAGCAAAATATACTTAATGCAGAATTTACCACTTTAACCATTTTTAATGTACAGTTCAGTGGATTAAGTACACTCCTATTTTTCTGCAACCATCACTACCATCCATCTCTAGAAGTTTTTTTTACAAAATAAAACTCTACCAATTCCCCATTCTCCTCCCCCCCACCTCCTGGCAACCACCATCCTCTTTTGTGTCTCTATGATTTTGACTATTCTAGATATCACATATCAGTGGAATCATGTGGTATTTCTCTTTTTGTGACTAGCTTAGCGTCATGTCTTCAAGGATCAGCCATGTTGTGGCTGAATTTCCTTCCTATAAATGTCAGAATTTCCTTCATATAAAGCTGAATAGTACTCTATCATATGTATATACCACATTTTATTTATTAATTCATCTGTCAATGGATACTTGATTTGCTTCCACCTTTTGACTATTGTGAGTAATGTTGCTGTGAACATAGGTATATATCTGGTTAAGTCTGCTTTCAGTTTTTGTAGATGTATATCCAGAAATAGAGTTACTGAATTGTATAGTAATTCTATTTTTAATTTTGTGGAGAACTGCTCTATTGTTTTCTATAGCATCTGCACCATTTTACATTCCTACCAACAGTGCCCAAGGGCTCCCTTTCTCCATATCTTTGCCAACACTTTTCTTCCTCCTCCCCTTCTTCTTCTTCCTCTCGTTCCTCTTCCTCCTCTTCCTCCTCCTCCTCCTCCTCCTCCTCCTCTTCTTTCTTCTTTCTTCTTCTTTTTTGATAATAGCCATTCTAATGGGTGAAGTGGTGCTAAGTTCAAGTTAAACCCTGGTAACTAGGCTAATACGAGTGTCTGTCAATACATGTCAATGGATGAGTGGGACAGACAACACTTAGTGTTTTAAAAGTCAAATTTGACATGATGGCTGAACATTAAATTCAGGAAAGTCTTCTCAAAGCCAGGGAAGAGTTCAAGTCAAATGTAGTCCTCCATATAGAGTTACCTGTTAAAGCTATGGGTGGATAAATTCTCTGAGGGAAAGAATGTTAAAAAATGAGCAGCAGAGTCAAAGAAGAAAAAGGATACAGTGGAACTGCCCAGGGAAGCAGCCTTGAGAGGCACTGGATATTTCAGAATCTCAGAGACCCACATAGTGGGGAGGAACAGTCAAGAGAGTATCAATGATTGATGAGCTAAGATGATATTTTTTAATTGCCTGTGATTGCAGTTTTGTTAAATTGAATCATTTTCATGTGAATACTACCCTTTCGAGTCCTTTATAATTTTCAGAATGCTTGCATATGGATTACCTTATGTGACTCTTAATCCATGAGATACATGAGTTATTATTACCATAATACAAGAAAGAAACTGAAACTCAGGGAGACTGAGATTTTGCTAAAGTTATTGCTTGGTACCTCTCATTTTCCCAAGGTGATCAGTTTGCGTGAACCTGAAGGCAGATGATGCCAAGGCAAAGTGGGCATCAGAGTAGATTCCCTTCAGACAAATCATCCCTAGCAGCTTGTCAAGCCTAACACGGGCACTTTCACTCAGTACCTCTGGAAACAATATCTACTGGCCCCTCTGAGGTCTAAGGAGTCTGATTTCCTAGACTCTAGAACAGTAGTTTGTGGACTATGAGGTCATGACCCAACAGTGGGTCATTAAATCAATTAGTGGGTCATGACCAGGCTCACCAGGGCCAGTGGTGCATATGTCTTTCCAATGCTGTGAACTTTCAGGAACTTCATCATGTTGGTTACTGAACGTGGCTGTAGTGGAAATCAGCCAACACCACAAAGCTGGGGCCTTTGTTTGTTTGTTTCACCACAGAGAACCAGTTGTTAAACATTTACTAGCATACCATTGATCATAACCATCATTTCTTCCTCTTCCTTCCCACCCTCCTGCAATGGAACAGAGTAGAATAAAAAGAAAAAATAACAAGGGTCAATCTGTTAGTAAGAATTATTTTGTGAGGCTTCTGTTTAAGTCAACAATACATGAATATGAATATGTATGTATTCATAGAAGATGTATTTTTTACTAAAAATAAGCTTAAAAATCAATTTCTAGGGTCCCTTCATTTACCTTTCTCAAGTAATTGAAAGTGCTGTTCTGCTGCTCTTTCGGCAAAGAACCTCTAGTATTAGCACCCTTTTTTAATGGATGCTATATCTAATAGTAGTGGGAGGAACGAGACTGAATTTGCATCAGGCTGGAAATTATTATTCTAGAATAGCAAAATCCCTCTGCATATCAGTTCTTTTGAACTCGGAGCTATATAAAAAATCTATTTTTTAGACCCCACCAAAGTTTTTTTCATTGAGTATGAATTTGTCCTATGCTCAGAAAACACTAATCATTATTATTAAATCCCAAAGATTAGAAGGCCAATAAATAGCAGAAATCAGATTTAGGCACACAGCCTTGTTTACTCTCTACCATTTTTCCTTATGAGAACTTACTGTAAAGAAAGTAAATCTTTTTAAGAAAGTAAACAAACTCTTTGTAAATCATTTTCCTTTTGATGATTTAGTGAATTGTTTTATAAATCCAGATTTTATATATATATCTATTTACATTATATACAAACATTTTATATATAAACATTTTATATATAAACATTTTATATATAAACATACATATGTATGAATATCCCAGATAGGCTTAAGTGGATTATGCTTCAAAACTAGATAATTCCATCTAGATAGATCATGGGATTAGATCTGAAGAACTTTGATTTAGATCAGCTTTGTAATTTTTAAATTTTCATAAAAGGGAAGTTATTAAATATCCTCATGCAAAAAAAAAAAACAAAACTTCAACTCTGCAAACATGTTAAATGGTCTGCCCTTAACCATCAAAATGTTGTTATAAAAAGAAACATTTTTCACTGAGTGACATTTGAAAGTCATCCAGATAGATTTCTCTCTATTCCATAATGTAGTTCTATCTTGCCCATTTTATTGCTTTGTTGTAATAAAATGAAGCAGAATTAAGGGGGAACATGGCTTTACAGGTTTATAGTTCTTGAGTTAAATATACCTCCAGAAATGAGTTATAGGATGTTTTTCTTAGAAGAATTCAGCTTACTTTATATATGACTTCAGTTCTTTACAGTAGAATTGCTTCAAATAGTGTTTTGTTAAAACTATCCTACACTTAATTTGCAAGTAGACAGTAAATCTCTCCCATAGTTGGACACTTGACTCAGGCTGCAATTAGCGTCTAAGAGTTAAACCCAGTGCCTGTATTGTTCATAGAAATGGAGAAGGTTTTCTGGAAGGGCCTGAGCACTTGGGGTGCTGCTGTGGTCAGCCAGCTCACTCCCTTGTCCCCTGTAGCCACACTTCAGAGCTACTCAGGCACTGCCTCTGTTCTGAAGAAACCCCTTGCAGCTGTGCCCGGCGCCTTCATGTCACCAGGCCGGGTTTCAGGAAGTGGATCTGATGCTCTTGTGCCTATGTGGTTCATTCCTACATATTGGAGCTGTGCCCAGGAAGGTGAAGGGCCAGCAGGTTGGCCCTCGCTCCCCAGCTGTCCCTTTCTCCTAATGTCACTCAGGATATAAATAGTGATTCATTCACTCTCTTATCAAACCAGAACGCTGCCAGAAGATACTATCAGGGCCACTCTGATCAACTGGAAAAGGCCTTAGGGACACGTCTAAGAGGCACAGTGTACAAAGCCTTTGCATTTAGATGATTTTTAAACATTAAGTTTTTAATTTTATTTCTCCTATTCACTTCAGACCTGGGAGGGAGAAAAATAACTCCAGTTACATGTTCATGTTTGTTTGGGGTCTGGGCCTTCTTGAGTGGCAGGGAGGTCATAATGCATTCTCTGTTTTTTTCTGATCTGGAAAAGCCAAGAGTCAGATGATCTCATTGAAAATGTGCTTCCCTTTCCTCCAGACAGCTGATGGGTGGTAGGAGCACTGATCTGAAGCGTGGATTGCTGCGTATACCACCAGGCTGTGTGTTTACAGAAGCCAAGTTTGTATTGTTAGTTGGAAATCTTCTGCTACCCATAGGGAGCACTACTACTGATCATTTCCCACATCAGACAATCCAGTATTTACCAAGGAGCCCCATGTAAACATGTACATGGCAAGATGCTGGGAGCTCGGGTCATGTGAAGATTGGTAAAATGTGGTCTCTGCACTTAAAAGAGTGTATCCTTGGGACATGAGCAACATGTGCAAGGCAAAGCCCCCCGACTGCCGCCACCTGCCCTCGGAAAATATATAAGAAACAACTCTTTGGGTATTTTGGGAAAGTGTGTCAACCATTCCTCTCAGGGAACATATTGCTCAAAGGGAGCATGGACATAATCTATTCCCTCAGCAGTTTTGCAGACTTCCCTACTTCTCGTGCACTTCCCCTGGGCAGATGTTGATTGCATTGTTGAAAATGTTTTTATTTGCTATGTTACAGTAGCACCAGCCAGTTATTTAATATTATGCTAATAGGAGAACAGTAGGCTGACAAATTGGGTTTGTTGAACTCTGATAATTGCCAAACCAGTACAATGTATTTTACAGGTGCTTCAAGATTTCTAAGGGTAATTCTGATAATATTTTATGATTATGTTGCTTGTTGACTTTAAAACTAACCTAATAAGATATAATTTCATTTATTTGATAAATGCCAAGTGAGTATATAAATAGTACGAGCCATAGGCATTTCAAAAAAAAAGAAGAAGAAAGAATTTCCAGGTCAGGACATCAAAGCAAAAAAGAAGATGGACAACTTCAGTAACTGGTTTTTCAAAATCCTACCAAAAAAGAGATCATAGCCACAGAGGCAGTAAGGGGAAAAATACAGTAACATTGTTATCCTGTCTATTGTTCCTGCCCTTATAACCCCAGAACTGAGTCAGCAGGCAGGAGTGGAGATCCAAGCAGCTCTGGACCAGAATTATGGCAGGTGTCAGGGACAACAGGTGGAGCGCCTAAATGGAGACCCTTCACATAAAGATAGGACTCCAAAGGGCTGTATTCTCCATTTAAGGTCAACCAGAAATAAACCCTTCTTTCCCACTTTTATCTCTACCTCTTTTGGCACTGAAAGAAAATTGCCTGTCTTGAACCTTTGTGTGCTGATTGAGATGGAGTAGGGGACTCTCCCCTGATCATTTATAACCACAAATTGGTCCTTGTGTAACCTTGGGCATGAATTCATATTCCCTAGGTACCCTGAAAAACCTCAAACTGAGAATTTAATCTAAGGCGATCCTAAGCTAACAGTGGCCCCAGGAGCCTGGTAGAATCAAGTGTATATTTTTCCTGGAAGTATGTTCCATCAACTCAAATCTCAAATAATTCTTACAGATAAAGGTCTAAGAACTGTGACATCACAGTTTAAAATCACAAAACAAATAAGGAAGCATAGCACCATAAGTGAAAGTCAGCAAAATAACAGGTACCATATTAAACCCACAAAGACTAAGGTACTGAAATTACCAGACATACAATAAAGAATAAATTTTCTCATGTGTTCAGAGAAATTAAAGGAGGGAGTGAAAGTATGAATAAAATCAAGATTAAAATTATGACCAAGAGATTTGAAAAAGAACTATGTAGTACTTCAGAATTGCAAAGATACAGTAAAAAACAAATCAATAGAGGATTTAACTGCATGTTAGATCAAGCTGAAAAAATATTTAATTCAAGATATATTTATTTTTTTTATAAATTAATTTTTATTGGTGTTCAATTTACCAACATACAGAATAACACCCAGTGCTCATCCCGTCAAGTGTCCCCCTCCGTGCCCGTCACCCATTCACCCCCACCCCCCGCCCTCCTCCCCTTCCACCACCCCTAGTTCATTTCCCAGAGTTAGAAGTCTTTATGTTCTGTGTCCCTTTCTGATATCTCCCACACATTTCTTCTCCCTTCCCTTATATTCCCCTTCACTATTATTCATATTCCCCAAATGAATGAGAACATACACTGTTTGTCCTTCTCCGATTGACTTACTTCACTCAGCATAATACCCTCCAGTTCCATCCACGTTGAAGCAAATGGTGGGTATTTATCGTTTCTAATGGCTGAGTAATATTCCATTGTATACATAAACCACATAATTCAAGATATATTTAAAGAAGTTATGTGAACTGCAGGTCAGAAAGAAAAAGTGATGAAAAACCAAATGAGAAGGCCCGATAGATATTTAAATAGTTCTGGAAAGAAAAAATGAGACAAGGACAGTATTTGAAGGGATAATGGGAAAACAAAATATTCCTAAACTAATGGAAGATACACCAGCTATAGTGAATCACAAGAAATCCACATCTAGACACTTCACACAGAAACTTTGGAATACTAAAGTCAAAAGATGTTAAATTTAAGCACCTAGAGGCAAAGAAGGCTTTCCAAAGGAATGCCAGTTTGATCAACAATGTACTTCCCAACAGCAATAGTGGAAGCCAAACTACAATGTGATGTTGCCACCGATGAAAAAAAATTAATAGGCAGAAATGTATTTGAAGCAAAAATGTCTTTCAAGGATGATGATGGAATAAAGGTGTTTTCCAACATGTAAAACCCAGACGAAGTTGGCATCAGTACACCTTCACAAAGGGAAAGAGTCTAAAGCATATATCTCAAACAGAGGAAGGTGTGATACCAGGAAACAGTCTAAGATGCAAACACTGAATCATGAGCAAAGAATGTATAAAAACATAATAATAAAGTAATAATGTTCTTGTGGAGTTAAAAAAGAGGGAGATAGGGATGCCGAGGTGGCTCAGCGATTGAGCCTCTGCTTTGGCTTAGGGTGTGATCCTGGAGTCCTGGGATCGAGTCCCACGTCGGGCTCCCTGCATGGGTCCTGCTTCTCTCTCCCTCTGCCTGTGTCTTTGCCTCTCTCTCTCTGTGTCTCTCATGAATAAATATTTTTTTTAAAAAAGAGGGAGATAAAAATATGCAACACCAACATCATGTCAATCAAGGCAGAGGGTATGATCAGAGTCAAGGAATCTCAATCTTGTACAGTGAAAAGGTGAAGATAATGATTAATTTCAGCTTTACATAGCATATACAAATGCAAAAATAAATAGTGTAGCAGCTAAAAGAATAGAAATTATAAAACTTGAAGGAGGAAAAGGAAACAAGAGTTTGGACAAATAGAAAGCACAGCTTTTAAGGGCGCCTGGGGTGCTCAGTCGGTTAAGCGTCTGACTCTTGGTTTCAGCTCAGGTCGTGATCTCAAGTCCCCACTCAGTGGGGAATCTGCTTGAAGATTCTTTCCCTGTGCCCCTCTAAAATAAATACATCTTTAAAGGGAAAACACAACTGAAGACTGGAAATAAAAATATATATATTTGTAATTACAAAAATGTGAGTGGACTGATGTACCAGTTAAAGTGAGTCATTCAGTCAAGTACTTAGCACAAAAGACCAAATATTGCATGATTCCACTCATATAAAAGTCTAGAACAGGCAAATCTCTAGAGACAGAAAATCGATTAGTGGTTGCCTAGGGGTGGAGGACAAGATGTGGAAGGGTGATGGCTAAGGGTTTTGGGGTTTCATCTTCTTTCAGTGAAAAATGTAGAATTGATTGTGGTGGTGTATGCACAACTCCAAATATACTACTAGCCACTGGATTATACACATTAAATGGTACAGTATGTGGCTTATATCTCAATAAAGTTTTGTGTTTTTTTTAAATCAATAAACAGTAAACTCAATAAGAAAATAAGCAAAGGCCTTGTCCATGCATTTCACAGAAGAAAAACATGTACGCATAATAGATACTTGAAAAGAGGCTCAACCCTATTCCTAACTGGGAAAAGGCTAATTAAAACCACAGTAGGGTGCAGCCTGGGTGGCTCGGCGGTTTGGCCCTGCCTTCAGCCCAGGGCCTGGTCCTGGAGACCCGGGATCGAGTCCCATGTCGGGCTCCCTGCATGGAGCCTGCTTCTCCCTCCGCCTGTGTCTCTGCCTCTCTGTCTCTCAGTTTCTCATGAGCAAATAAATAAAATCTTTAAAAAAATAAAATAAAAAATAAAATCACAGTAGGACACCGTTGTACAATCAGTGGACTAGCAAATATTTTAAACTCAGGCAATACCCCTTCTCCATATGTAGGGGAGGTAGAGACACAGGGGAAGCTCATCCACTGCCCTGGGGGTGGGGGGAATTGGTACAACTGCTTTGGAATGTAAAATGGCATTATTTTTAGAGAGCTGAAGATGCAAGTGGCCATGACCCAGCAGTTACAGGCCTAAGTATATAACTGAAGAAGTTCTCCCAGTTGTGTGCTGAGATCACGTATAATAATAGTTAGAGCAGCACTGTAAAATCAAAAACCACAAAATTGTAAAAACAAAACATAATATTTAGAGTTAGGAATGTACGTAGTAAATAAACCTATTTTTTAAAAGTGAACAAGGGAAAGATAAACACACAATTCAGGACAGTGGAAAGGGGAAGGCAGTGGGAGGGCCTCACAGGGGACACAGGGTAACCATAACGTCCAGGTTTTAACCCCGGGTGGTGAGATATAGGTGTACATTGTGGGGATGGGGACGGGTACAAGGCAGAGTATATTCTGACAACAGAATTCAACAAAGATCTAGACAAACTCAGAAGCATACACAGCGGTTTTTCCATGGAGTTCGACTCTGAATGCTAATAATGCTGAGCTTCAGTTTCTAGAAGAGGCTAACCTATTCAGCATTTTATACTTAAGAAGCAAAAAAGATAAAATGTTCTCAAAGAAAGAAAGAAACTTGAGTACCCAAAAAAGCAGCAGCTTCAGAACAGGAGCGTGTTAGAAAGGTTTCCAGCAAAAGTGGTTAGCTTCATTTACTTGGCCACAACTTCTTTAGTCTTCAGTAACACTAACTAAACCAGACGTTGCTGTAAGTAAAACCCCACACTCTCATTTAGGTCACTTAGTGGTTGGTTCTCTTTTCCAGATCCTGCTCACACTAAAAGATGAACCACAGTCGCACAGAGGAAGAACCTATTTGCCCTCCTGCTCCTGCCGGGGTGTGACTGAGGCTGAAGCATCTACCAGGGCTGCAAGGGGTCCACGGTATTTTTTTTTTTCTTTTTCTTTTTCTTTTTTTTTTTTTTTTGCTGCCTTGGTCCCCAGAACCTTCAAGCAACAGTGGCTGTAGATTGTTGCCAGTCAGCCAATCCAGACTTTTGCTGAGACGACAGGAAAACATATCAGCTGGGTTTTGATTGAACTTGGCAGTGGGGACATTGAACCGATGCATTATATACCCTATCAGAGCACACATGTATCTTTTATCCCTTTTATCCCCTCCCCTAACCTGCTTAGGTCTTCTCTGTCCCTCTCCTACTACCACACAGAGATGATATAAAAGAGGCTCTTTGGCTATTTGCATTTTGCTTCCTCTTCTTTTCCAGGTTGCAGTATTAAGCTTGACTTCCTTACAAGCCTAAAATCCCAACATTATCCACGAAAGTTGTTCTCTCCTTTTCCGAGGATTTGGGGGGTGGACAGGGGATGTGGGAAGCATACATCACAAGTCTCCCAGAGAGTAGAGGAAAGTTGGTGTGCCGCTGACCACATGAGCCATAGTAAAGGCACCCTTTGGAATTACTGATTTCTAAAATTAATAAAGTGATTCTATTTTTCTTTTTCTTTTTTTCCATTTGCTAATTTCCCACCAATCAGTATTCACAAACAAGCCTGAAATGGGACCAACTTCTCGTTTTCTTTCATTGCTGGGCAATTTTTTAAACTCTGTTTTAGAAATGTGAACTACAAAGAGATGTTTTATTCTTCCATTTGGTTTCAGCAGATGGTGGGTCCAGGCTGTTCCCCACAGGCAGCTCCTGTACCTGGGAAGCTCGTATGTGCACATGTCTCCATTATCAGCCCGCAGCAGACAGGTCCTCTAGTGGCATGTGGATCTGCATCCTTAAACAGTTCATCAGAATGAGGCGACATACCCCCGATGGCTTTCCACTTGACCTCTGCTCCCTTGTCTCCTCACCTTTCCCTGGTCCTCTCTCTGGCTTCTACTGGAGAAAAGGTTGAAAGGCAGGCTGCAGAGCCACTGAAGGATTGACTGCTGCCCTGAGGAGTTACTGGGTGAGGACCCAGAGTCTGGGGTTTCTACACCAGGGTGCTCTAAACTCAGCTTTGAAACCCCAAAGAAAAAATGACACCCAACAAGGCAGAGAGAAAAGGGACTTTATTGACTTCTTAGTGAATGCAAACAAGTTTGAGCACATCAAAGCGTTTTGTTTCCTGGTGAGGGATGAAGACTGTCACTTGAGGGAGGAGAGAGAATATGTGTCCGAGATGTTCCTGGGCCTTCTGGTTCGTAGTTTGAGGACCATCTTAACTGTTGTCTAACTGGGTTGTGAATTGGTTAGGAGACAAATCAGAATTCCTCCGTGATTCCCTGGTGATGTGTAGAACCGAAATAAGATATATGGAGATCTTGTGAGAAGGCATAAGCGGGTATGAGCCCAGTAAAAGAACTCTGAGACCAACTAGACTGCTTGGGATTGCCCTAAGTCACCATTACAGTTGGGTCCTCGAGCTCATTTCTGACTGCACTCACCATGTGCTCATGAAATGTTAAGACCAGACTCCAGATCTCTCTGTGTGTCATTTTTACTGGTACCGGACTTCTCTTGGCAATAAACAAGACAGATCATATGATTCCCCCCTCCAACAACGGTGTCTTTTCCAGTGTCCCTCCCTCCCCTCCCCCAAAACGTGTATTTCTTCAGACAGACAGACAATGGTTCATGTTTCTGTAGTGCCTGTAAGTGACATGTGGAATGGAGAGGCTGGACTTCAGACCCCTGCCCATATTTGTATCCGCTGATAAAGATAAGAATAGAGCTCTAATATAAAAAGAACATTTGGAATCACAGTGTGTTCTGTTTTCTTTGGGATACTTCAGGAAACATAACTCGTTGCCTCGGTTCATTAGGATGAGCCACAGGCCAACATTTTAGTGATGTCCTGTGAGGTTGGATAAGAAGGAAGGTTTATTCTAGGGTCAGAAAAATTATTACCTTCTTCCTTATTTAAGCCTCAAGGAAGGATCCATGACGTCAGATCTAATACACTGCTGCTCAAAATGTAGTGTTTAGGCAGCCTGGACCTTCCCCCAGGCCTAAAGCTGCCTCTAGAGCTGCAGCCTGAAATTGTGCATTTTTAGTAAACACTTGGGTGTTTCTCATGCCCAATGAAACTTGAGAATAGCTGCCACAAGTGAATAGATTCTGAAGCTTGGGATAGCCATGGCCCATGGCCAGAGGGCTGGGCATGCTGCATCCCCTCTCTAGGCCCGGTAGCTACCTCGGGTAAACTGGATCAGAGTGCCAGCAGCCATGATTTTAGGACAGGGACACAGCCCCCCAAATACAGTGGAAATAAATGGGTGCCACCGGGGATGAAGCCTGAGAGAAAAGCTCTTAGAATTGGCCGGGCATGAAAAAAGCAGGAAAGAATGTCTTGGTGACCAAACTCAGGAGTTCAACTGGGGAGCATTCCAAAAGGAGCAAGATATACACAACTATGCATACACACACATACACAGAGGCAAGAACATATCCCATGGACCCTTCAACCTGCAAATTTTAGCTTCAGATAGATTTTTTCACCAATGGTAAGGTGATTTCAATAGAGGAACATATTTTTTTGGCAGCTGCTAGATGGTTCCTCATTACGGATGGTTGCTTCTGGTGGACATCAATATAATAGAATTCTGCATTGCTCTGGGATCTGTGACCTCAGAAGAGAACTATGGAATTGTATTTCCTCACCCTCTCCCATCCCCAAATCTGACAAGAGGTTCCTGGCAAGCTTATCCTGATAATACAATTAGCCTCATCTCCTTAGGCCATTTGCCATTGACAGTTTCTCTAATTTCTCAACTGATTTGGAGGGTGAGATTAGATTGTCAAAAATGTTCATTATTGATAGTGAACGTACAAACGAACACATTTCCATGTGCAAGGGTTCACACCAAATGATTTTTGCCCACAGATAAATGTAGGTCAAAATCAGTTTCTAAAAATCTGAGCCACTGCCTCTCTGTGTCTGAGGACAAACACTCCACAGAAGGAAAGGAGCACAAAGACCAGCTCAGTCTTCTCAGGTGGCAGAAGGCAGTGCCAGGGTACTCGCACTAAGCAATGTATTCGGAGTTCAAGACTGCCCCAGTTTCCAGTTACCTCTGCTAGTATGTATGAATGTGGAACCAAGACCAGAGTAATTAAGGACTTACACCTTAGAATAGGCTTTTACTGTTCTAGAAACAATCTTCCAGAAGATGAAATGATCCAAGATTCCCCAAAAATATTTATTTATACAAAGATTTTTGAGAGTAATATTTGTATTTGTCTTTATACCTCAGTCTATGTGTCTGGGGCCAAGTCATCGTGTGGCACATGTGCAACCTCCCCACATGCCTCACCCGTTGGTAGCACCTGCTTCCAGGAACACCAGGTGAACCCAGGGTCTTGGGGGGTAGAGGCGAACCCATAATCCCCAAGACTGCACAGACCCAAAATCCAGACATGTGCACCCTGACCTGGAAGGTGTCTAGCCATACGTCCAAGAGGAAATATGATTGAGGAAGCAGGGGAGAGGAAGGACCCAGAGGGCAGACAGGAGGGTGTTAATTCCCACCCTCTGCTTCTGAGTTCAGCATATCCATATGGCCCAATATCGCTGATGGCCCGGGAACCACATTACCTGGATTCTTCTCCCCTGTAATGACCATTGGTGCTGCTGATTGCTGTTGAGAGGACAATTTGCAAAAACAACAGATTCATCCTTAATCCCAGGTAGTATGAGATACGGTTCTGGGACTCTGTCTGGGTAACCTGTCTGAAAGAAAATGCTTGTCTTGTGTAATGTTCCAGATTCCCTAGAGCAGATGTGGGGCAGCGATGAGCAAATCTGACCTCAGAAGTGTCTTCCAGGCTGGCCCCGTCCCCGGCCATTCTCTGCCCTTCCTCCTCCCTAGGGTGTCCCAGATCCATGGCCGCATGATGTGTCACATGTCCACCTGCCATCCCTCTTCGTCTGTCCCCATCACCTCTGTCTACATCACAGAAAATCTGTGTATTCTGAAGAGTTGGGCCTTCCCCTAACCAAACCCACACTTTCTTTACCACAGTGATTCTCAGAGCCAGCAAGAAGGAGAAATGTCCCGAAAGGGAACTTCCGTCTCAGCCCTTTGCCCGGAGCCAACGGGTTGTGGGCTCCAGGCCTCTGGTTGAGGTCTGTTGCTTTTGTTTCCCGAGGAGCAGGCAGTCAGGCAGTGGCGGTTCTCTGTCCTCTCTCTCTGTCGCAGGCAGGGTCTCAGCTACACTTACAGGACTTGACCACCATGTTAGAGAGCTGTTCCACCTTGGGGGTCCTCCCGACATAGTACAGGATGGTCAGAGGCTCCAAGTCCTGGGGCACGCAGCAGGGTGAGGCAGACGCTTCGGGATTCAGAGTGTTGTACAGTCCCAGCACCTAGGGAGGACACATCATTTAGAGGGTGGCAGGCCAGGCCTGGGGCCTGGAGCCCTCCCCAAGCTCCGAGGGCCGCTCCAGAGACTGAGCAAGGGGCAGGTTGGCCAGCGATGTCCTTTCGGGTTGGGTACACATCTCTGCTTGTTTGGGTGTTTATCAGCTTAAGCCGATAGCAACTACTGGGTGACTTTAAATGGATAATGAACTATTCTTTGCTGTTAAGAAACACTCCACTTCTGGGTTTCCTAGCCACAACTGGTCACTCTGGTGAGAAGGGGTCTCACCAAACACTGCTTTGGGCCATTTAGTAAGCGCCAGTGTAAGAGCCCCCAGACATTGCAGTAATCGTGAGCTATCAGGAAATGTGTTTCACAAATTCCTGCCCTATTTTTGATTCCCCTTGAGGGAAATAAAGGCAAGCTAGTTTCAAAGTCCTGACTTCCCCCATCCCCTCCCTTTCTCTTCCCACAGTTTCATGTCAGCTTCCTCGGGGTGCTTTGCCTTGCCTTCCAAAGTGACTTCTCTACATGCAAGAGGCTGGGATGACCAGAGTTCTTTAACTGATGGCAGAAGCCTTTCTGCCCCAACATCCCTTGCTAGCCGTGTATGCACATCTCTGACACACAGGGTGTGGTGTGACAGTGAATTTCCAGGATGCTATGAGAGCTTTAGATACAACAAATAAAATGTCTGGTTGAAACTAGAGAAGAAACATCAAAGGGCAGAATGTGGCAAAGTAAGAGTCGGGCCAGATCAGAACCTTCAGCGAAGGGATTTTACTCGCCCCACATCATCATTCGCTCATTCAACATTCAGCCCTTCATGCATTCGTTGGAACGAGTGGCCCGGTGGGCTCAGCCCCAGGGCCCCACATGGCATGAGCCCCGCTGCGTACCGTGCTGTGGGTTGTGTCCGCACTGCGGAGGTAGGGGCAAGGGCCTGAGCAGAAGTTGGCGTAGTAGCCCTTAGGTTCATGGACCCACTTCCAGCCCAGATCTTGTCGGAAGTCAATGTAGAGAGGGCGCACACAGCAGTTCTCCTCCAAATTGCTACAACAACAAAAACCATTTATAGTCAACCTAAAGGCAACTACCAATATAAAATTTTAAAAATTTCACCGATGACCCTCCCTCATACTTTGTACCTAGAGTCCTTCCTGGTCACCCTAAGAGGTGGGCCAAATCAGTGGAATCCCAGGTTTAAGTGTATTGAGCAGTATATACCATAAAAGCATTTTTCTTGTATTGAAGACCATGATCCCAAGGACATAACAGGCAGATACAGATGATGCATGAGGAAGAGAGAAAAGGCAAAGGTGGCCCTGCCCCCTTTTACATCCTAGATCAAAGCAGAGACATAAATTGCTTCACATAAAACCAAGCACTGAATGTTCTTAGCCAGCTCAGCTTTGTTGAGGTCGATTTTATTATAACCTTCCTAATGAGCACCCAATGAGACCTGAACTCAGCTCATGCAGCTTACATACTACATTAGACAGTTTAGACCAAATCTGGAGGGCACTGAATCAAAATGAAGCATATCCTTCCCTTAGACTCGTGATTCACCCCAATTTTGATCACCAGGCCATCTCAACTCTGTTCCCTGCAGAAATCCATTTGGCAATAAACCTTGCCAAGTGGGCATCTGGCCTGTACTTCAATGTCTGCTGAGACCTAAAACTTCCTACTAAAATCTGACTTCTTGTGAGTTCCAAGGGTGAACCATGGCAAACACTCTTGGCTGTCTATTCAAAAGCCATTCCTACTTCCTTTCTCCCTTGCCACCTCCCATTACAGAGTCTAGAGCACGAGATAACTCCTTTCCCTAGCCTCTCTCGCAGGTAGGGGTGGTCATGTAACCCAGCAATGATCAATCACACATAAGGAGTAGTATGCAGAGGGTAGGGGCAGGTTTTCCCAAAAACAATCTATGCTTTATAAAAGGCACAGATGGAAGAGGAAACCCGCCAGCTCTGCCTCTCCTCCCTTCTTCTTGTCATTGAACACGGAGAAGATACCTGGAGCTTTAGCAGTCACTGTGACCATAAGCAAGAAGGCAAAAGCCAACATGCTAAGCATGGCAGACCCAGAGAAAGAGGCTGTATTCCCAATGGCATGATTAGGCAGCCAGACCAACCCTTCTTGTGAACAGGGAATCCTTTGTGGTTCAGGCCACTGTTACTTGCAGCCAAGAGCATCCACTCCTAACTGACTGAGCCACACAGAACTAATCTACATGCCAGCCTTCAGACAGTTGGCGACAACTGCATTGCCTCTAGTACACCTTCAAGCTCAACATCCCTAGTTCACTCAGTTGCTCCTTATAAGACATGGCTTTAGATCTAAAGGTTTCCTAATTCATTCTCCCCAGCTCCATCCAGGCATCCTCCTCTCCAGCCAAACTGATCCATTCATGTTCCTTCCTTCCTCCCCTCCCCTCATCCTTACATGCCCAGACCTCACTCATCTGGGGAGGTTCAAATTCTGCACCCTTCTGAAGCCTTTCCTGCAGCCACAGGTGAACTTGATGCAGATTCTTAAAGCACTCTCTCCTTTGGACCTTCTCGTGGATGTGGTCATTCCCTACCTTTCAGTCAGTGCTATGTGTGCTTGATCATCACCCCCATCCCTGCTTATAAATGAGGAACTCAATGACATAAGAGGTTCTTTCTCTTTCTCTCTTCATAGTGGCTACCTACTACTTCTGAATTAGTTCATTAATTTCTCCAGCTCAAATTCCCCTGGTACATGGAGACTGCCCTATTCCCCTTCCCCCAGGAGCATCCATGGACAGTTCACAAGGAACTGAGCACTTCTTTCATGGAAAGTTCTGCATGCAACTGGTGCAGCCACTCTGGAAAACAGTAATGGAGGGCCCTCAGAAAGTTAAAAATAAAGCTTCCCTATGATCCAGCAGTTGCACTACTAGGTATCCATCCAAAGATTACAAAAATACAGATTCCAAGGGGTACATGCACCCTGATCTTTATAGCAGCTTTATCAACAACAAACTATGGAAAGAGTCCAGATGTCCACTGAAAAATGAATGGATAAAGAAGATGTGAAATATATATATGTATATATATACACACACACATATATATATAATGGAATGTTACTCAGCCATCAACAAGAACGCAATCTTGCCACTTACAACAACACAGATAGAGCTAAAGAGTATCAGGCCTAACAAACAAGTCAGAGAAAGGTACCATATGATCTCATTCATATGTAGAATTAAGGAAACAAAACAGATGAACATGGGAAGGGGGGAAGAGGGAGGGAAGCAAACCGTAAGAGAGAGACTCTTAACGACAGAGAACAAACAGCCTTGCTGGAGGTGGGTGGGGCTGGGCTAGGTGGGCGATGGGCATTAGGGAGGGCGCTTGTGATGAGCAGTGGTGTCGGACGTAAGTGATGAATCACTAAACTTTACTCCTGGAACCAAACAATATTTCACTCTATGTCAACTCACTAGGATTTAAATAAATATTGGAAGAGAGAGAGAAAAAAAAAGGAAGGCCTGCATTCACCTCCCCCCACCAAAACACACGTCAGCGTACAGCACGGGCCCTACCAAGAGGCTGTGGCCAAGTCTGTCTAACCCAAGCCTCTAAGCGACGCTCTGCCCGCCCCCCCACCCCCTGCTGACTTCCGCCAGGCTTGAAATCCTCTTTTCTGGAGATGTTTGTGAAGAGCATCCAGGACCCCGGGGTAGCACAGCCTGGGCCTGGGGCCCGAGCAGCAGCAGGCCCGTACACGTGGCCTCGGGGCTCCCGCTCGCCCGTGGGCCCAGGCTCACCGGAAGCAGTAATTGGTGTCCAAGGCCCGCTTCTTCCGCTGGCCGCCCTGGCCCGGGTTGTCCAGCCGGTGCGGGGGAATCATCATGAGGATGAGGTGAGGGTTGTGGTGGTCCTTCTGCTTCTTGAGGCGCCCTAGGTCCCCACGGCCGTGGTCCTCCTCGCTGTCCACACCTGCGGAAGGGAAGGAGGCCGAGTGGCGGCGGGGTTCCTGGCCATCCGGCCACGGCCCAGGCCTCGGGCTGCCGTCGGGCTGCAGCTGGGGGCCCCGGCCTCACGGGGGCTCACGGGGCACCCGGGGTCGGGTCCCCTGGTGACCCCTGCGTGTCTGTCCTCCGGGACCAGACAGCCTTCCACGGTGCCTCCCGGGGCTCAGGGGCCCACGGGCTTCTGGGAAGCACCCGCGGCGGCTAACACATTCCTCTGGGCTGTCCCTGTAGATTGAGACTTAGAATCTCGGGGTGCGAGATCCCTCTTGTGATCCGAGTCGGTCAGCACGGCACAGACGTCGCCCTAGAGCGGGCGATGTCTCCGTGAAGATCGTTGTGATGGAAGGACGCCTGGGCGGCGCAGCGGCTGAGCGTGCGTCTGCCCTGGCTCGGGCGTGACCCCGGGGTCCTGGGACCGAGTCCGCGTGGGGCTCCCTGCGGGGAGCCTGCTTCCCCCTCTGCCTGTGTCTCCGCCCCTCTCTGTGTCTCTCATGAGTAAATAATTTTTTTTAAATCATGTTAATGGGAGCCCGAGGAGCGAGGCAGAATAACCGCTAACTCGCACGTGCAGTTCTAGTTTCCAAGCGAAGCTCAGACAAGATCGTGAGGCGTGTGATCCACAGATTAGCAAACAAACTCGGGGTGTCATGTGGGACCCCTGCTATTTCATCCTGAAAGGGAAAGACTGAAGAGCGAATTAGTCTCAATTCCAAGGAGTTCTGGTTTGTGCCAGGCGGCTGCCGGCTGCTGTCCGTCACTGCCAAGGACAGGAACACCAGGAGCTTAATTTACATGGTGACAGAAGGGCCTTGAACCCCAGGAAAAGACACTAGGACCCGAAGACAAATGAGAGGCCTGAATCTAAGGTTCCCTTCTCTGAGAATCTTTTTTTTTGTTTAAGATTTTATTTATTCATGAGCAACACAGAGAGAGGCAGAGACACAGGCAGAGGGAGAAGCAGGCTCCCTGCAGGGGACCCAATGCGAGACTCAATCCTGGGACCCATGGATCATGACCTGAGCTGAAGGCAGATGCTTGACTGCTGAGCCACCCAGGTCCCCCCCCCCTTTTCTGAGAATCTTTATGAACAAGATAACTGTTTACGGGATCCCTGGGTGGCGCAGCGGTTTGGCGCCTGCCTTTGGCCCAGGGGCGCGATCCTGGAGACCCGGGATCGAATCCCACGTCGGGCTCCCGGTGCATGGAGCCTGCTTCTCCCTCTGCCTATGTCTCTGCCCCTCTCTGTGTGTGTGTGTGTGTGTGACTATCATAAATAAATAAAAATTTTAAAAAAAGATAACTGTTTACTAGGTGGAAGGATCTAGTCCTGACCTGTCCGTAGCTAAGGACCCCAGAGGTCTTCTGAGCTCTGAGGTTCTGTGATTAGGATGCTGGATGCTTGGCTTTAAAAAGAAGGGGAGGGGGTGGCCTGAAATCAAGCCCGTGAAGGGGAAGAGGACTGCCCGGGCCTGGGAGCCAAGAGAGGCTGCATCTTTTCCCAGACAAGCCTCTGCCCTCAGGCTCTGGCTTGGTTAGTTCCATCTTGAGGAACCACCTGGCTCTGGGTGTGCCTCAGTTAATCCAAAACGGGACTGTGAGAGGAAAGAGAACTTCCCTGAAATCCAGAGACCGTCCAAAGATTGAGTGCCTCAGAAACCGCCTGGAAAACCAGAAAGGACTCTCAACTGTTTCTCCATCGTAACACAAATACCCTGAGCCCCAAAGCAGTCATTCAAATCCAGATGACTCCTGGGTGGGAATCAGGTGACCTCTGAGATATCTGAAAAGTTCAGTAGTCAGGACACCTGTATCCCTGGTCACCGCAGTTCACTTCTTCTAGGGAAGGGGAAGACAGCTACTATATGTGGAGCGTTTGTGGCACCGTGTTTTACGTTTGTTACCTCATTTAATTTGCGTGATAACCCTGTGAAAGAGGTATTCTCGTCTCCCTTTTACTCACTGAATTCGGAGAGGTGGACCCATTGGTCTGCATGACCTTCCCAACATTACACTGTCTCCCAGATGCTAACAAATTCTATCTATAAACTGAAAGTCACACGCCTTGCCTTTGGAGCGATGCAGAATTACTCTACTATGAGATAGGTGGCCGTCTCTGTGAGGGAGTTTGGTTGCTTTCCTTGGGGCCTCGGTAGGGGTCTCCTGTTCTATGCCGCCCCATCAGGTCCCCTCCACCTACTATACACATCCATTTTGTTACCTTTGAATTTGATTTCCATCACCTCATGGATGTTTTCTAGGATGTCTCCATTGGGCTGAAAGGTGTGACATGGACAGTGAATGCTGATTTCCAGACCTAAGTTGGACTCTGCAAAATAAGACATGGAATCAGTGAGAAAATTCTTTATGTGATGGGGAAGTGTGCCCATCACCGTGCACAGTGGGCCAGGGCCTCTGCTCCAGCCAGGGCAGTCACAGGAGCTGAGAAATACTGAAGGTCACAGGGGACAGGAAGTACCACCAAAGCTAGAGTGGACCTCCACATGTGTTACCACATTGCAGGTGTTTCTGTTGAACCAAAAAAAGGCATCAATTAAGGGGCATTATAAAGGAGAATTCCCCCTCTTGTTTAAAGCCTTATTTATTTGAGAGAGAGGGAGAGAATGCCTAAGTGTGTGTGTGAGAGCAGGGGGAGGGCCAGGAGGAGAGGGAGAGAGAGAATCTCAAGCAGACTCCATGCTGAGTGTGGAGCCCCACAAGGGGCTCAATCCCAGGACCCTGAGATCATGACCTGAGCCGAAACCGAGAGTCAGATACTTAACCGACAGCACCACCCAGGCGCCCCGAAGGAGAGTTTTCATAGGCATCTCTTTTCAGAGGATGATATTGGGAAAAAATTGTCACCTGCCTACGTGGGGGCAAAAGAATGAGGATATAGGAAGGGAGAAAAAACAGCCACCACACCGCAGAGGTGTTTGCTGGGCGAGGAGATATGCGAGCCAGCCTGCTGAGGAACGATGACCTGGGAGGTGGGGGGGGGGGGGAAGGTCAGGGAGGGGGGCTCACTGAAGAACTGCGGATTGGAGAGACTGCGACTCCAAAGGCCACAAATCCCTCCAGATGGGAGGAAGATGGCAGAGTCTGAGCCCCAGGATTAGGAGTCAGGAAGCGATGCTAGAGGCGAGGCCACCTGCAGACCAACAGCAGAATCAGTCTGCGGGGAAGATGCCAGCCTTTCTACCAGGGCCATGACGGTGGGTATAAAGGGAGTGGTGGTTTGCAGAGGAGAGAAGATGAAAATCACAGTGACCTTTGGCCATAGTTTCCTTCAGGGGTAAGGACAGAACGAGGTCAAAGTTACTTGGAATTATCTTCTCTGGGAATCCCTGTTCACTTCATGGGCAAGCCGGAGATGTGGATGGCTCACTGGGGGAAAACGAGCAGCTCGGGAAGACGTTGTGAAATCGGAGCACAGGCCGGAGGAACTGGCCAAGGGCCAAGGGCCCAGATGACACAAGCTCGGAGAGAACCAGCAGGAGGACACGTGGAGACTCCAGGGTTGCTGACAAGAGACTCTGGTGTGAGAAGGACAGCTGTGGCCCTTTCTCCTACTAGTGGTGCTGGGGCTACCAAAACTGGGGAAGCAAGGAACTTAGTAAAACGGGTTGAGTAAACTGGAGGGAGAGAAAAAGAAGAAGAAGAGAAACATCTGAACTGAATCCAGTAGTTTTGTGCAAGGAGACCAGAAAGGGTCTGGTGTTGTGTCAACTTTGGTGGGTTAAGACGCAGCCAGGGAGGCTCTGTCGGCCCAGAGGCAGCAGCAGCAAGCTGTGGTGTAGGGAGGTCATGGGGAAGGGACCCCTGTGGGTTCGGGATCAGCATCTCAGCAAGCTGACTGATTCACTGTGCTCCCTCATTCTGTGAGCAGCCTGGCTTGGGGCCACCCCGAGATCTTCTTGAAATCTGGTCATCAGGGAAAACACCAGAGTCCAAGGCAGCTCAGCACCCAGCCCATGCACAGAATGGCTCAAGCCCATAGGTTCTTCCATAAACTCCAGAACCCAGTCTCATCTGTCCTGCTCCAAGCCAGGGCTGCCTCTCGGACCCACTGACACTTGCTGAGCTTGAAGACTCCTGTTCCAGAAGGTTAGCTCTTGTGGAGAGGGATGGGGCTAATATATAACAAGGAAGCCGATGCCCAGCCAGGGAACAAGGCGTGAATAGAGGCGGATGCCATAGGAGCGTCATCTTCCTGGTTTAAGGCCGTTGAAGGAAGGAGCTGGGGTGGCTGAAATGGGCTACAGGGTGTACTTCCTATTACCCAGAAGGACTCACAGTAGGCCACAAGAGACCTGGAGTGGGCAAGTTCTGTGATTCTGTGAGTTAGAAAGTCAAGGTGCAGAGGCTCCTGGGTGGCTCATTCGGTTGAACATCTGACTCTGGTTTTGGTTCAGGTCCTGATCTCACGGGCCATGAGATCGAGCCCCACATCGGGCTCCCCACTCGACAAGAGTCTGCTTGGATATCCTCTCCCTCTGCCCCTTTCCCTGTGCATGTACCCTCTTTCACCTGCTCTCTCTCTCCCCCTCTCTCTCCTTTTTTTTTTTAAGATTTTATTTGTTTATTCATGACAAAGAGAGAGAGAGAGAGAGAGAGAGGCAGAGACACAGGCAGAGGGAGAAGCAGGCTCCATGCAGGGAGCCAGACTTGGGACTCGATCCCAGGTCTCCAGGGTCACACCCCGGGCTGAAGGCGGCACTAAACCACTGGGCCACTGGGGCTGCCCTCTCTCTCCAAAATAAATAAATAAATCTTTAAAAAAGAAAGAAAGTCAAGCGTGCAGATAGATGTGTGAGGGACAGTCAGGGTTAGGGGACAGGTGATAGTGGGAGATGGTGACCTGGCTCTGTCTAGGTAGACGACTCAGGGTGATGACAACAATCACCAGCTTTTGTGGAGCATTACACGTCAAGCACCTCTGTAAGACTTCACATGCAGTAACTCATTCAATCTTTCTAATTATCCTACAAAGCAGGAACTGATTATTACCCACCCCCGTTACACAGATAAGGGCCCTGAGGCTAAGGGAAACCAAATGGATTGCCCAGGGTACCCAGCCAGTAAGTGGGGAGCGCCAAGATCCAAACACCTGATGCCTGAGCCACACTCCTAATTATTAGAGACAATGAGGGACAAAGAGGGGGTAACAGAGACCACCAGGGAAGATGCCTTTGTTTTCCCAGTGTCCCCCTGGCCCCCGCCCCATCCTGAGCTATGATGCTGCTTGTGCTCCCTGCCCAGGCTGGCAGGGGATGTCTGGCTCTGCAACATGGAGAAACTGTAGACTGAGTGAAGCAAGAGCACAAAGGTGTGGGACCTGGGCCCCTCACTCCAGATAGGGCTCCAGCCAGCTCTGGGACCCAAAAGGCAAGCTGGCAACCCAGTGCCCAGTGGGCTCTCAGATGTCTGCTGAACGAATACAAGACCATATATGTGACTCAGTTTCCTCATCGGTCCACACTGCCAACTGCTCCATTTGGAGTCCATCTGCTGCCTGGTTTGGGGCCACGAACTCTGAAGAGACTCACGAGCTCTGCATAAGTAAAGGTCTGTATGTGATTCCCCTGCGCGAGGCGGCGGGGCGCATCTGCCTGAGTGGGAACTGAAGGTTCCATGAAAAACTAACCTCAGAATTGGCAGCAGCGGGGATGGTGGGTGGGGGAACCCACAGGTTTTATTACGAAATTATCTTTTTGATGTCTCGAGGAAGATGGAAATCATTCTCAACGCAAACTTCTCATTGAGCTCTGCAGCTGGGAAAATAAGAACTCCTTCAAGTGCCCAGGGCTTCAAAGAAATCCAGGTGGAGCTGATCAAAATCAGACAGGGAAGCTAAGAGATTAATTTCCCCAGCCTCTCCTCTCTGCAGCCATGTCAGGCTCTAGGTGGAGTGCTGTCTGAGTCAGAACTCCCAACTGTGCTGCCGAGGGCTGATCCTCGTCCTGTGGGTGCTCCTAGGCTTTTGCCCTTGTGCTCAGTAGGGGGGATAGGATGGAATGTCTGGGTATCCCTGGAGTTGCCCACGATCGGCCGGCTGAGCCACCAGGTAAAGCCCCTTCGGTGAGGACCTGCACACTCGGATGCCTGCAGAGCCCAGGCAGGTTAGCAAGCCAGCATAGCATGCTATGTGGGGACTGCCAGCCTCACTCCTGGGGAACATCGGGGCCTGGTAGGGCCTATGGGGCCATGAAGAACATACACCCCACCTCGAGAGGTGGCCACTCCTCATCTCTCATGGATCGTCACCAGAAAATGTTCCGGTTTCTCTGGAAAATCCAGAAGTCCAGGTTTTTTTAGTGAATCTCCTGACTTTAAAAATAGAAACTGTTGACCATGACTTAAATGTAAAACATTATTTAGGCCAAGCCTTAGTGACTTGACCCCAAAACATCAGGACAATTTTCTCAAAACATCAAGGACAAGAAAAGACCCACCTGCTCCTGGGACTCTGGACATCAGCATGCAGATGGACGGTGCCCCTACAGCAGCTGATGATAGAATAAAACTCCAGGCAAGACAGGGAGAAGGGACAGATGGACCCGCCACAGGCGCTCCCTCCCTTCCGAGCATCAGTCCAGGCAGTACCCCAAAGCAAAGAAGGAGAATAACAGCAAAGCATGGTGGTGCCAAGGAGACTCCAGTTCTGATCCAGGCCAGATGACCCTGGCCAAGTCACTCAACCTCTCTGGGCCTCAGTTTCTTTATCTGACCTAATAAAAGCTTACTCTTGTGTGACAGGATAAAAGCCATGGAGCTCTCTCAAATACATCTGGTCCCTAAAATGGCTCTATGAGGTATGCAGGGAAGGACCCATTACCTGATTTTCCAGGTGAGGAAACACAGCAAGTGGGCCAGATATTTGGGACATGTGACATTTGATATGCATACTGGACAGCTCTCCTTGGATAACCACCAAGCTTTCAAACTTGGTTGGACCCCAAGAGAACCTGCTCCCAAACCTGCTCTTCTTCCAATCTTCCCCGTGCCAGTATGTGTTACCATGACCTCAGAAGCCATCCCAGATGCCCCTGTCCTCACACCCCACACCTAACCAGCCCATCCCCTGGGCTAGACCTCCAAGATAGACAACAAATCCATATCATCTCCATGCCCGTGGCTACCATGCTAGTTGAAGCCCCCATGTTTCTCATCTGGGCTCCTGCGATGGCCCCTAACTGGTTTTCCTGCTCCTTCCTCTGACTTCATGGAAATCAGAGTCTTTTTTTTTTCTTTTAAAGATTTCATTTATTTCAGAGAGAAAGAGAGCACTCAAGAGAGTATGAGTGGGGGGTGGGGGAGCAGAGGGAGAGGGAGAAGCAGACTCCCAGCTGAGCAGGGAGCCCGACTTGGGGCTCAACCCCAGGACCCTGGGATCATGACCTGGGCTGAAGGCAGACAGGTGCTCAACCAACTGAGCCACCCAGGCACCCCCAGAGGAGTCTTTTAGAGATAAATCACTTCATTTTATATCCCAGCCCTGTTTATAATACTCCAGGGCTTCTTATCACACACTGAGTAAGTCCTAAAACCTGACCATGGCCTTCCAGGTCCGAAGTCATATGGCCTCAGCTAACTCAGGCCCCCCCAGCTCTCTCCATTCCCCCCACATCAGCCTGTGTGCTGCTGCCAGAACAAATCATGCCTGCTGCCACCTGGGGGCCTGGGCCTCACCACCTCCTCTGCCCGGCACATCCTTATTGTAACCTTCCCACACTGGCCCTTCTCATTACTCAGACCTGGGTGCACACATTCCTGCTCACAGAGGGCTTCCCTGAGCACTGCATGTCGGACCCCACTCGTCATTACCACAGCTCTCTATCTCTTGGGGTACTCACCACCGAGGTTCCTATACATCAATACATTTTCTTGTTTATTGAGTGTCTCTCCCCTCGGAACAAAAGCCCCATGCGATAGGGACCTCATGGGTCTGGCTCACTGTTGCATCCCCAGGGCCTGGCTGAGCGAGCATCTGCATAAACACTGGTTGAATGAATGAATGAATGAATGAGGGACATGGCGAGCCGGTGGTGCAGCCAGAGCTTGAACCCAGACCTGTGACTCCTCTAGTTTTGTCCTCTTCCTTCTATTTCGTGAATGACCAAGGGACCTGAGGTTCCTTCCAAAAATACTCAAGACTAAGAGTCCACCTACCTCTTCGCAAGAGCCATTCACGCACAGTGTCAGTGACGTCAAAAGACAGCCACTCGGCGGTGCCCCGGGTGGGCAGATTCTTGCCGCCGATATAGCGCTGTTTGGCGATGTGCTCGTCAGGCCGGAGTATCTGGAGGGCAGAGAAGGGAGTAAGTACCCCAGGCCGGGACAAGTACCGCGGCATATGTCACAATGCAGGAGGACAGGTGAGGGGAGCAACAGGAAACTAAAACTTCCTGAAGGCTCCTGCGAGCCCCGTAGTGAATGCTCCATCCTCACCGGAACAGACAGATGCAGAAAGTTCGAGAAGGCAGGATTCACACCCAGGGCTGCTGAACTCTGCATGGGAGGAGAGGCCCAAAATGGTAGAGGGGCTGGCTCTCCCGCGTGCGTGTCTTCTGTTCCGGGAGGGGCTCACCTGGAAGAGCTCGATCCTCTGCTCGCTGCGCTTGGAGCTGGGGTTGGGCACCCGCAGGACCCGGAATTCTGCCCGGAATAGGTTGGTTCCATTTTTCTCCACTGAGGACACATTGAAGCGGAAAACCTTGGAGGTGATTCCTTTGGGGCAGACGGCCAGCTCATCTAGGAGATCAAGCAAGCGAGGAGAGGTAAGGTGGGAATGAGACCCAGAGGAGCCAACGTGCTGCCCACGGACACTCACCAAGTGGCCAAGGTCCCACCCATGACCTCCCTAGAGGCTCGAGGCCTCAGGCCTACAGGTGGAGATGGGAGGAAGCTCTTGGTGACCCTGCAATCACACCACAGGCCTGAGCCAGGAGCAGGGAGACCTGGGAGCCCCAGGACATGGCGCCAATGACTGGCCATCAAAGGCAATCACCCCTCTCCCAAGGCCTGGACATCTCAGCTCCAGCAGGCCCTCCAGGCTGCCTTACTACTCTTAGAAAACACAGATCCTCAAAAAATTGCAACAAATCCCCCTAGTAGTTTAATCATCTCACAGCTGGCTGACCCATTCCTGTGTTCCTTCGGCATTCATTCATCCATGACCTGTGTAGTAGTAAGCGCATACTGTGTGCCAAGCATAGTGCTGACGCTGGGAAGCAAAAATGAAGAGACATGCCCCTGCCTTCAGGAGATTCATATCCAGGGGAGGATATTAATACAAAGACTCAAACAGCAGGACCAGCAGGAAGGTGTTGAGGGCTTTTGGAGAAGCTGGGGGGTTGCTGCAAAGAGATCAGAGTAGGGAGACAACAGGGAGCACTTGAGGGAAGAGGGACCATTTGATCTGGGTCCTGCAGGAGGAAAGGGTTTGAGGGTGCAGAGGAAGAGGATTTTTCATGGAAGGACTGCTGGAAACAAAGCAGGGAGGGGAGGAGATGAGTGAGAGGACCTGAAGCAGCCCGGTGAGGGCCCCCAAGACGAGGTCAGGACAGCAGATTGGGGTCTGCCCACGGGGAGGCTGACCTGTCAGACTGAGAGGTTGGAGTTTATCCCATTAGCGGTGGGGAGCCATGGAAAGTGTTAGAGCCGTGCAGCGACATCATTAACACCCCGTTCTAGACCCATCGAGGCAGCACTGGTATGGCAAAGAGCCCACATCTCAGGCCTGGTGCAGCCGCAGATGTTTCTTCAGACAGAGCCGGGCCATCCCCATCGGCTCCTTTCTAAAGGTTTCTGTCCTTGACAGCACATGCTATGCCAGCTCTGTCACCCTGCCGGCCTCTTCGTCCCTGTCCACAAGACACAAGGCAGCAGATGCTCTTTCCCACACCTCAGGGCCAGACGAAGAGAAAAGAAAGAGCCAGTCTTTTTCTCCTGTACACTTTACAACCTCAAGGTCTGAGCAGCATTAACACCCAGAGAAGAACTTTCTACACAAATGGTAACGATAGCCAGAACTTGAAATTCAAGCCCATAGACCCAGATTCCACACATAATGGACATGGCTGGAATGAGCTCATAATCACCCCGAGGGATGGTGTAGGAAGTCACGGACAAGGCGGGAAGGATCAGAGGCCTGGAAACAAGCAAATGCGCTACTGATCTTTAGGAAAGGATGAGTGAGTGTTTTTGGAAATTGCCATCTGGTGGGCCTGACACTGATTCTTAGAAAATTAATGGAACAGATGTTAGGAAAACAAATGTGTGAATGCCGGCTAATGAAGCCCTGATTAATAACTGGCTTTGAAAGAACAAATACTGCCAACTCTTCCCTCAACCATGTCAGATAGAACCAGAGAGAGGCATCAGTGATAGCAATTTAATTTTTCAGCTTGCCAGTTTGGAAGCCTCTGGACACGGAGAAGCTCGTGGACTGGCAAGTACTGACACACTTGGTTCTCGAAGGAGCTGTCATCAGTGTAGCTTCAGTCATAACAGCACCTCCAGTAACTGCTGAAAGATGGAATGAAGTTTGTCCATGTTGCTGTGGAAAGGAAAAATGGAACAGAAATGGCACGTGCCAGTAAGCAGAGTCAGAGAGGGGTCAAGACAGCGGGAGGCCAGGATACAGGGGGCAGCGATGAGCTCAGAGGGTCTTCAGGACACCCTTGTGACCATCGTTCCTTTGTTGCTTCCAGCCCATCGATCAGATATCTGTTCCCTAAGATGGACTCCTCTTGGTGGGAACTTCAAGGAGATTTCAAGAAGGAGGTGGGAAGGATCTTTTTTTTTTTTTTAAGATTTTATTTATTTATTTGAGAGACAGAGCATGAGCACACAACAGGGGGAGGAGCAGATGGAAAGAGAGAGAGGGAGAGAATCCCAAGCAGACTCTGTGCTGAGCAGAGAGCCCGATGTGGGGCTCCATCTCATAACCCTGAGATCAGGACCTACCTGAGCTGAAACCAAGAGTGGGATGCTCAACCCACTGAGCCATGCACGTGCCCTGGGAAGGGTTATTATTATTTTTTTAATCACTGGAACCTACAGATTTCTAGCAGAGTTAGAGGGACATTAGGGTTCATCTAGTACAACCCTCTTCAGGTGAAGAATCTGATGTCCAGAGGGATCTTGGCCGGGCCACACATAAATTAGTTGATGCAAGCAAATTGACACTAGCAAATAAAGCTCAGACATAATTACTAGTGATTACAAGAGAACTGCCTAGGAAAGAAAAGAAAACGTAAATATAATCTTCTTGGCAATTAAATCCACTGAATAATGATGATGTTTTAATAATTTGTGGACTGAGAGTGTAAATAAACCAACTGTACTAACACCACCTTACATTTTACAGAGCTCTTACCAACTCACCTGACCCTCTAACAATCCTTGAGGAGAATGAGAATAAGTCAAATTGACCATTTTACAAAGGAGAAAAATGAGCATCAAGAAAGTTAAAGGACTAATCCCAAGGTCACGCAGCTGGTGGGTGGCAGAGCTGGTATTTGAGCCCAGGTCTTCTGACCACCCCTCTTTTATTAAAGTGGGACCTCTGGAAGTTGGGATGGGTCCCAAGTGATCATCTAGTGGAGTCACAGTTTCACCAACAAAATCAAAGCTCCCATGAAGTGGGCCTAGAGTAGCAGCCTAGGCCTAAGGAACAGGCAATTCCTGCTAAGTTCTGTGGGTCAGCCATGCTTCTGCAGGATGCCAGTATGACTGAGAGCTGGACTAGAGGGTCCACCTTTAAAGTTAAATCATGACTATGCAAAAAATATTTATACTGATGGAGACCATTTTCTTTTTTTTTGCTATAGGGAGAGAAAAATAAGCAAAGAATGTTCATGTAGCGTATTCATGAACAAAATGTGGAAACAGCTGACTATGTTTCGACCATGCCTTGTAAAATGTTTTCCAACACCAGGGCTCCTAGATGTGCCTTTGCTTGTATCCATCATTTCTGCCTGTAAAATCCTGCTAGTCCCAATGACGACATATGTACACTGGTTCTGTGCTGCTTCTTCACCCTGGCTGCACATTAGAATCATCTGGAGAGCCTTAAAAATAGGTGACTACCTTGGAGTGGGTGGGTCCAGAGCTAGCTTTCTTTCTTTCTTTCTTTCTTTCTTTCTTTCTTTCTTTCTTTCTTTCTTTCTTTCTTTCTTTTTCTTTCTTTCTAAACCTCTCCAGATGATTCTAATGTGCAGCCAGGGTTGAGAACCACAGTTTATAGTGCTCTGCAAAGGGTACCATGGCTTCCAGATGTTCTGGAAGTTTGAGAAACTACACTTCGATGGTTTAACCTGAAATAGGTTGGCCTTTAAATGTACTAGACATGCAGTTTGGCCAATGCATCTTTTTTTTTTTTTTGAAACTTTGAATTAGAAGCCCATCAGGATTTTAAGCCCAGGTTCAAAATTGGGAATTTTCACAAAAAGATCCAGATTCTCTGCTCTTCTGGGAAACAGCAAGGTCCAGTCAAGCTGGACCCACATTCCCAAATGCAAAAATTACCAGGAACCGGGCAGTGGGTGCCCTCTTTTACCAGGGCATGGGTGCCTCTGGCTCCCCCCACCTCCCATCAGCTTCCCACACACCCTCAACCCCAAGGCCAAGTGTCCCATATGCTTTGGCCTGGTGCTGGTGCTGAGGCTTTTCTTCCACATCCTTTGCATTAGCTGGCTGGCCTCTGTGCGCACCATGTTTGCAGCCCCTTAAGGAAAGGTGTTCACCTAGTACATGGAGTCTTAAGCTTCGGTGGCCTTAGGAATCAATGGGGCACTTTTCAGAAATACAGATTCCCCAGGACCCCACCCGCAGATTCTGATTCTGTAAGGGTGAGGTTGGCCTGGGAATCCACATTTTTCACACTCATGTAGCCCCTGGACCATTCTTGGAGAAACGCTGACCTAGCGTGCAGAGGGCATTGGCACACAGAACAAATGAGTTCTGGGGATACGAAATGTCTTTTAATTTTCAGAATGAGCACAATCTAAATGTAGCATCCAGGAAAGAAAGGCTAACATATCAAGTTTTCTCTCTGCTCAGGATCTCTCAGTCTGCTGGTTGTCTTAGCGCCACCCTTGGATGAAAACAAGTCTCCCACCAGCCACAGATAATTATAAGCGAGAAGTTAAAATGACACCCACACTGGTGATATCTTGATAACAGGGATGACAAAGGAATGGAGAAGGCTGTGTCTCCTCCCACCCCCACGACCACGTGTGTCAGAGAGAGCCTCTACACAGCCAACTCCTGGTGAATTATAAAAGGATTTACAGAGTCTTGCCTTCCGTGCGGAGACTGTTGAATCATCCCAGATGTATACACAAAATTGTTTCAGCTGCAAGACAGTTTGGAGATGATCTCTGACTTTACAGATGAGAAAACTGGCCTCAGAGAGATGACCTGCCCAATGCCACCTGGTGTGGCTACTTAACCAGCTCGAGCCTCTTTGTTAGACAAAGAAAACCCTTTGGTTGAATTTGGGAGAACATCTGTGGTGGTGTGAATCTCCTGGCCATAACAGGCGGAGGCAAGAAAGGACACACCCAGTGGTCCCTGGGCAGTCTGCCCCCAGGGTTACTAAGAGCTCCTACCCACCCCCCACCCCCCACCCCACTTGGTCCAATAAGTGATTTATTTGTGTTGTAAATCAAAATGCTATTGAAGCCTTAAGGTTAAAGATGGGACTTAACAATGCTTGTTTGACACACTGGCATTAGTGCCTAACAACGTGCATTGTGCAGACAAAATGTTCAGGTTAGAATCCCTGCTCTTTGAGGCAAATTCTTTAACTGATGCAAGTTTTTGTTTCTGAATCAGGGTCCCTATCTGACAGGGTGGAGCCAGGGGACGGGCCCTCTCCTCTTTGCTCACCTTGGCACCCTTTCTCCTGCACCACTGGAAATTATTCCTTGCCACACTTCGCCCTCCAGACTCCCCGATCCCCTTGCGCCACCTCCAGCTGTTTCTCCCCTCTAGGGAGCAGGCTGGCTGGGAATGATGACATGTGGAAGAGAACGCGATCTCATCACTCCCCCAGAAGCTCTGGCACCCAGAGCCTGCCGGCATCCCCCCACAGACCCAGAGGCTCTCCTGGCCAGGCCCTCACAAGCTCAGGACAGGCTTCCCTTGTGCCAAGCCTCTGAGGACGGCCTTCTGCTCCTGCTCGGCATCTGCCCACTGCCTTCTTTCTAATTAGCGTGTCTTCTGCATCTGCCTCTCCAGGGCTGGCTCAGCACCTGACCAGCTGCAGGGCGGGCCCAAGCCATGTCTGCTCAGCCTCTGTGTCACCTCCAACAGCTGCAGAGAGTCTGGGCCCGCTTCCTGTTTGCACCTGCGAGCCTCCGTGGCATCACCCATGTCCCACGGGGCCCTGGCTCCTCCAGGATATCCCACAGAGCATCCTGCTCCCTGCGCCGGATTTGCTCCCAGCCTGCTTAGGCTCTGTGGCCCCCGAGCTGCCACAGTCGCCAGGTCCTGGTGCCGCTGGCGGAGCTGCACAGCATTCGCATGCCCTTGCCCTGGCTTTCCCCAAGGCTGCCCACCATCTGTGCCCTGAGTCTCTGTACGAAACCAATGTCCCTGGCGCCTCGATGCCCTCGTGTACACCTGGCCCATTCATTCTCGGTGTGGCATTCCAGGCTGGATGGGCCCTGGTGACTCACAGTCCCTCCTCCCTGGGACTCCACCTCCTGACCCGGATCCTTAAGGTCCCTCACCCTGGGCTCTCTTCAGACCTCTCCTGCAGGCCTCAGCTCTCTATATCCGAGCCCACTATGTCCTGACTCGGTGGTTGCCCAGGGGTTGGGGGTTTCAGCCATCCTGGTGCTGGTGCCTTTGGAAACCGTAGGCCCTGGGCCGACCAGAGCCAGCCCCGCCTGGAGGAGGCCCGGGAGCGTGCGCCCAGCTAGGGTACTAACTCTTGCCTCGTACTCAGGCTTCGGCCCCACACGGTAGCCACATCCTAGGCAAGGCGCTCCAGGCCGCCACCGGAAACGGGAGTGGGAACCCCTGGCCAGTAACCACAGGCTCCTGGAGCTGGCATAGGGCCTTTTGCACCTTCAGCTAGAGCTGCTCCACCCACTAGCCACCTACTCCTCTTCCTTCTCTTTAGCCAGCTTCCTTTCAACCCCTGCAGTGCCCCCCTGGCCCCCCGCACCCAGCCTGCTTCCTCCCACCCTTCCGCCCCTACTCCCCACTGCCAGGTGAGCCAGGGAAGAGGTAGTCAGGGTGGCGAGGACACCTGCTGGTAGGAAAAGCAAACAGAGCTGCTCCCAGGGTCCCTGGCCCAGAGTGGCTCACATTCCTCCTTCTCGGGCTGTCAGTTTCTCAACATCTGCCAAATCTCTCTCTCTTGTATTGAGGTTTTTTAAATGTCCGTTCAGTAAACACACATGACTTCCACACGTGTACAAACACACACACAGACGTCTCACCCAGAAGCCTCCCAGCTTCTCGGCACAGACGGGAGCCTCCTGGGAGGACACACTCCCAGACACATGTCCTCTCTGCACCCACAGCCACACCTCCCACCCACTCTTCCCGTGACACGCAGACACAGAAGGGCGGCCAGCAATCATCTACACGTCCAGAGCCACAACCCTGCTTTCCCCATGTCCACAGGCCTGGAAGACGCCCATTTTGAGCACATGAATCTGTCTACTGTACAAAGCCAGATTGCACATCGGCCGCAAGCACATGCACATGAGGGCATAGGTGCGTACCCTTCAGTCATGCTCACGGCTCCCGTGGGTCACGTGTGTGGCAGAGACGGAAGGGCCTAGATGGCAAGAGGCTGCCTCTTGCCTGGGCTTCCAAAAGCTTGACAGACATTACTCTGGAGCAGGTATACCCTTCTTCCCAAGAACTGGAAAAACTAAACCAAAGACGTGTCACAATGAGTTGTGAAAACAAGGGAGAAGAGCGAGATCTCCAGACTCGTGGGGCCATCAGGGCTTTCAAGAGAACTGGCCCCTGTCCCTCTGGGGCCCCCCTGTGCTCCCAGCTACCTACCCCATCACACGTGCCAGAGCACAGATGTTAACAGAACAGCCTGATGTAATTCCACAGGAAAATCAGTCAAGGATGTGATGGGAGTTCAGCAAGCCACTCAACTCCAGGGCTCCGGGCCTCCCAGAAGCACCGGGCTCTTACCAGAATGGCTCTGTCTCCCTCCGCACCCACCTACCCAGCCCCTACTGGGCATCGCACGTCCTGAGCCTCGGTGTGGGTGAACCCCAGGGCACCCTGCTCTCAGGCCACTGCAAGCACACCACCCGCCCCCACCCCCGCTCCGTGGACTCCCTACTCCAGCTCAGACCCTTCGGAGCAGACACCCCAGCAAGAATTTGGACTTACTGTGCTCCGCCAGCCCCTGGATCATGTCGAATTTATGGATTTCTTTGGCATAGTACTCCGACTCGGTGTTTTCCTGAGTACAGCTGTCCTCCCTCTCTCCCTGCATCTCCTCCAGCAGCTCCCGGGTGCTGTTGTAAAGGGCCAGGACCTGGTAGGGGACGTGGGTCATCACCGATGGCTCGGGGGGACTGGTGAGTCTGAGTTTGCTCAAGATCTGTCCCCTAATGGCTTCCACCCTCTTCTTCTTGATGTGGCCAAAGTCCAAGGTGGTGCAAGTGGACAGAGAGAGGCTGACCGTGGCAAAGTTCAGCAGGGCCAGGACCACCAGAGCCCTTTGCAAGTGCATCTTCATGCGCAAGCTGGGGAGAGAGGCCGGGGGGCTGCAAGGCCTGGCGAGGAGGAGACCCCAGCAGTCGTGCAGAAGGAGGGAGGAAAACCGGGCGGCCTCCCTAGATCCCGAAGACTGAGGCTTGGCAAGAAGGTGCATGAACTCACTGCACTGTGAGAGCTTCAGGACTTCCAGGAAGCGCTGGCAACCCTGAGCACGAAGAAGCCGACTGTGCGCCTTGTAGCTCTGGGTTTCTTCTCCATGTGTCTAAACAGGTTCTGCTGGGCTCTGACTCCCAGCAGGCCAGGTGGAGGGCAAGCAGAGGGCTGGGAGGGGTGGCAAGGCAGCTGGGAGTGGGAAGGGAGCTGGAGTTTTTCCTTAGGTAAAAATAAATAGAGCGGATATCTGATATTGCCAAATGTCGCTTGGCGATGGGGAGAAAGTGGGTATTTTAAAGAAGGAGCAGAAGGACCATGGCTGGGTCCCAAAATCAAAATCCTCGCCTTGCCCTGAAGGAGGATAAGAAAAGAGAATGGAAAAGAAAAGGGAAAAAAAAATGTCTAAAAAAAAGTCAGATCACCAGTGAGTAGGTGGGGACAGGCAGGGCCCGGCTGCGCTGGTCCAGCTAAAGGTGGGGGCAGCGCAGGACACACTTGTCTCTCGGGCACACCATTCATGCTTTCTCTTTTGTTTACACTTCCCCGGGGGCTTTCTAAATGACTTTGTTCACGCTGCCTCTCGTCTTCATTGGCTGGGAAGTGGGGGTATGTGTAATTGGAAGGCAGAGAGAACAGGCCCCTGGAGAGCAGCCCCAATAATCCACTTGGACGCCCAGGGTCACCAGCACCTCGGCTTGTCTTCTCCCTCGGCCATTGCTTCTGTTCCCTGCTTCTCTTTAAAAAATAAAAAGGAAGAGAAAAAAAGAAAATAGCAGCCAGTTCCCTGCACGCCTGCTCCGGAAAGCTGTTATTCCTTCTTTCTCAGGCTTCTCCGCCTATCTCTGCCTCCCCTGTCCGGCTCATTCCCTTGGCCTTGGCTTTATGCTTTCCCTCCCTTCCTCTCCTTGCTGCTTCTCCCTCTCCTTCTCCCTCGCCCTCGCTCCCTCTCGCTCCTCTCCCTCTCCCTCTCTCACACACACATGCACACACACTGCTTTCTCTATTTCTCTCTGCTGAAATTTTATACCTCCCTCCCATGACGTCTCTGGCCCGGGTGGGGGAGGGAGGGACCAGCGCACGCAGCCTCCTCTGCTGCACGATTTTAATGTTTTAAACAGGCACAGGAAAAGCCGAGCCCATTTGAAAAATACTTTGCGAGTCCTCTCGTTCTACGTGGTAACTGAACTTTTTTTCCCCTCTTGGAGTCACTCCTGCTACACGTTGACTGTTTTTCTGGAAAGTTACTCCGACGAATCCCTTCCCTCCTTCTCCCCCAGCTCCGCCGCGCTCGCGCCAGCTGTCAGGCCTCCTCTCCGGGCCCCCGCGCACCACCAGCCCCCGCACCACCGCCGCCCCCCGCACCCCGACCTCGCCCCCGGCCGCCCCCGGGCCCGGCTGCGCTCCGGGCAGGGGCGCGCGCGGGGCTGCGCAGGCGCGGCCGTGCCCCGCCTCGGGGGTGCGGGGTGCGGGGTGCGGGGTGCGGGGTGGGCGGGGGGCGACGCCCGGCCGGGGAGCCGGGTCGGAGGTGGGCTGGGCTCCGCGGCGCTCCTGGCCGCGACTCTCCCTCCACTGACAAGCCTGGAGTCGGGCGGCGGGCTGAGGCTTGGAGATGCTCCAGGGCCATTGAAAATGGTGGTGTTTTCCGGCAGATCGAGGGTGCCCTCTGGCGAGGCGAGGGCGCCAGTGAAGGAGCGCGGCGGGCCGGGGCCGGGACGCCCGGGAGGGTGGGCTGGGGGCTGGGGGCAGGGGCGGCGGGAGAGGGCGGCGGGATCGAGCCGCGAGCCGGGGGGCGGGGGCGCGGGGCGCGGGCGGGGGCGGGGGCGGCCTCCCTCTCGGCCCGACGTGCGCACAAGTGCACCTCTCTCTTCCCGGGGCCCCGCTCGGCAGCCGCTCTCCCAGAAATGTCCTCCAGATGTTCGCAGCCTCCCTCCCCGCCGCGGGCTCCGCGGGGAGCTGCGCCAGCGAGCGCGCAGTCAGCAGTTGGCCCCAGCCCATTTCCCAGATGGGTGAGGGGAAGTCTTCTCTCTGCGCTCGCTCTCCTTCCTCTCCTCCGCCTCAGCTGCTAGGGCTTTTCCCACGAGGAGCTCAGGGAGGGCAAGGCACGTTGCTTCCCCCGGCAACACAGGACTTGCCTCCGGATTGATCACTTTCCTGGGACTCAGTGCTGCTCCCCGCCACCCCACCCCACGTCACCCAGCCTTCCTGGACCCTTCCTGTGAGCTCTGCTTCTGCTCCCGGCTCCTAGGCCGCTGGGATGCTCGCTGAGCCCCCAGGACACGGGTTGATCAGTTTGCATTGAGGAAACTAAAGCACAGAGCGATTCTCTTTTTCTTTCGAAAGGCCACCCTGCTGATGGGTGGTGGAGGTGATACTCAACTCAGGCTCTTGTTGTCATTTGAATAAGGTGAGGACAACTAGGGCAGAAAGCCTAAAAGGGGCTTACCTAGACCCTAGAGCTGGTAGGTGTCAGCACAGAGTTGGACCTAGGAAATCTATTGCCAGAGACTAAACATTTTCCTACGCCACACTGTCTCTGAAATTCAGCCACCTTTTGAGAAAGAACTATTTTGACCTTCACTGTATGCCAGGCACCGTTCTGGGCTCTGGGGATGCAGCAGTGAATAAAACAAAATCCTTGCCCTTAAGGGAGTTTATGTGGCCAGGGGGGAGAAGGGGTAGGGAAATGGCAATAAACCGAGTAATTAAGTATTGTGATAAAAGGTAAGTGCACCGTGGAATATAAAGCAGGGAAGTAGAATAGGGAGTGCCCCAGTTGGGACTGTTGAAACTTAAAATAGGGTGTCAGAGAAGACTTTACTGAGGCCTTTAAGCAAACACTTGCAAGACAGGAGGAAAATTATTGAAGTTGTATCCTTCCGGGACTCCACCTCTACCGAATCAGTTTCCAGGGATGGGGCCCTGGCACATGTATTTTTTTAACAAACCTCACAGGTGATTCAGGTGCTCGGCAAGGTCTGGAAGCCACCGCTCTAGGTTTTCTTTCTGCTCAGTAAGTACCATGCACCTTTTGTTTTCCGGAAGTCAGGGAAGAAGTGGGAGTTAAGTTCTGAAAACTGCCAGTAAGGTGGTAGTAGTGTAGCTATGAGCTCACACAAGATGGAAAAATCCAAAGATTAATCCCTTCTTCCTCATCTGGTGCCAAGGAAGAAGAAAACTAAGGATTCATTGGAGCCAGTATTTCATTTATCTTGGGTTTTGGCAATGAACATTTCTTCAGATTAAAATCTAACCGGGTATTCTCAGTGAGAATCCGATCCTAGGGGAAATCTCTAAGAGCAATTACCAGGGAGGAGACTGAGGTCCAGAGAGGGCTTTGCCTGGCCACACAGGTAGTTATCAGCAGCGCTAGGAAGAGACCTCAACTCTTGGGACATGTAAGCAGTGCTATTGCTGTTGCAAGGCTAGCACACAACCCTACCCAGTAAACATGTGGATGACCAATTAAATTGAGTAATTTCAGGGGTATTTAAGAAGCTTGTAATCCAGCCTTAGGGGCTGCTACTCCCACTTTCAAGTCCTTGCTTTTCAGCAATGGTTATCTAGGCCTCACCCACAGCATGATATTGGGGATATTGCTCACTTTCAGGCCCATGAGATCATCTTCTGGGGGCCCTAGCTGACCAGTACCAGGGACCTGGCCATTGGTGTTGACTTAGGGATCTTACATGGAGAGTCAGTGAAGACTCAACTCGCTTGCCCCATTAGGTTGGCAATTTGAAGGACACCTTCCTCTGCTGGCCTAGGAGTATGGCAGGCACCCAGTAATATGTGCGGGAGAAAAATACTCTTATAAGATCTGATATCAAAAAGGCATCAAGCTCTGCTGCTTGGCACTCAGGTGATTTCCCTCAAGCCACCTCTTTGCACCTTACATCCTCAATTGCTGGATAAGAGGTATCACTGATGCTCACTTTGTGGAGTTGTTGGAGGGATTACTTGACTTTTTTTTAAGATTTTATTTATTTATGATAGAGAGAGAGAGGCAGAGACACAGGCAGAGGGAGAAGCAGGCTCCATGCCTGCCAGGAGCCCGACGTGGGTCTCCAGGGTCACGTCCTGAGCCAAAGGCAGCCGTTGAACCCCTGAGCCACCCAGGGATCCCTGGATTACTTGACTTTTGAATGTTATCACTTTGGTATTTGACGTCTTGGTCCAGCCTCTCTGTAAACTTCTTGAAGGCAGAGATGATGTATTTTGCATGTTCTGTTAGAAACTATTTATTTGCCCCTGACCACTCCCCACTCCTGTGAGCCTGTTTTCTTATCTGTCTGATGGAGATAAGAGACTCACCTTGTTTTTCACATAAGGTTATTATACCCTTCCCGGAGCTAATAAGTCTGAAAGTCCTTTATTCATTGCGAAAGGCTATATAAATAGAAGGGATCGATTTAATCACTACTGTTCCTGGTAGTGCTTTGTTCTTAATTAACACCTATTTAGAAAGAGCTACAAATGCAGACAGTTCCTAAAGGCTAATATATTTCTTTTTCACTGTCCCCTAGGAGCGGCCTTAGCGGAATTTAACAGAAGTCAGACAAGGCAGTTTAGGAAAGTTTTGGGTTTAAATTCAAAGGTGGTTGCACAGAATCCAGGAATAATGTCGCGGATCCTTTAAATATGGAGATAAGGGGGGGGCGGAGCCGTCGCCAGGGACGCGACCGGGCCTCCGGGTTTCCAGGAAATGACGTCAGGCGGCCGCGGAGATGGAGGACCTGCTGGACCTCGGCGGGGAGCGGCGTCGCGGCTCGACCACCTCCGTGAGGACCGCCTTGGGGGCCGGGGGCTGGGATCTGGCGGGTGGAGAGGAGCGAGCTGGCCGCCCGGCTTCCCGGAGGCGCCCCGGCCCGGCGTGTCCCCAGTGGCCGCAGCGGGCGGGCGGGCGGGCGGGCGCGGGGTGAGGCCCGGGAAGAGGCGGCGGCAGCTGCCCCGCCCCCGGGGCGCGGTGGGCTCCGCCGCCGCGGGCCTGGGGTTTGCTCTTTCTGAACTTCTCTAAAAGCAGGAAGACAGGACCTGCCCCTGCCGGCCTCTGAGCCTCCAGCCAGGCTCCGCTTTTAGAGCCCCCCAGTGCTAGCACACCTGGAAGGAGCGTATGGGGGGCTGCCCGGGGGCGCCCTGGCCGGGGGCGCGCTTGCACCCACCCTAAGGCTCCCCCCCTCACGTTTCTCGTGCCGGAAGTTCATGTCAGAACCGCAGCGTTTTACGCATGGAAGGCAGGCTGGCAGGCCGGCTGGCAGGGCCTCTCCTTGCCCGCAGTTCCCACGGGCGGGGGTGGGTGGGCGTGACCTTAGGTTTATGATTTAGGATTTATAACGTGGAGCAGTGGCCAGGTGCTGGGGGCCCTGGAGGTCAAATGGAGTGTGAAGCTGCTTACTGGGGTTAAAAAAAAAAAAAAGTTAACATCGTGTGTCAACTGTACTCAGGTTTCAAATATTAAACGAACCCTCCCCAACCTCGGTTTCCTTATCTCTAGAATGGAGATGTCATCTACTTCAAAGTGCTTCGGTGAAGGTGAAATGGAGTGGTGTATGGGAGGCATTTAATACAGTGCCTGGCACGTGCTAGGTTCTTAGAAGTTAGCTGCTGTGGCTTCTGAGGCTGTGATTTTTTTTTAAATTTTTATTTATTTATGATAGTCACAGAGAGAGAGAGAGAGAGAGGCAGAGACATAGGCAGAGGGAGAAGCAGGCTCCATGCACCGGGAGCCCGATGTGGGATTCGATCCCGGGTCTCCAGGATCGCGCCCTGGGCCAAAGGCAGGCGCCAAACCGCTGCGCCACCCAGGGATCCCTGAGGCTGTGATTTACCCACTTATGTACATTGTCAGTAGATCATTGATCTAGCTTCAAGGCCCAGGCTTAATGTTGTTGAGCTCCATTACCATCCCATCAAGCTTCTTTCTTTCTTTTCGATTTTATTTATCAATGAGACACACATACACACACACACACACACACACACACACACAGAGGCAGAGGGAGGAGCAGGCTCCATGGAGGGAGCCCAATGTGGGATTCGATCCTGGGACTCCAGGATCACGCCCCAGGCCAAAGGCAGGCTCTAAACTGCTGAGCCACACGGGGATCCCCAGCATCAAGCCTTTCTTACCTTTAAAAATTTGTCAAGATCACAGTCCCTAGAAGATTGGGGCACGCAGCAGGTTTTTACCTTCTGCTATGGAGGCTCTAAGTGCTTTTGAAGGGCCCTGGTAACATCAGCCATCCTCCAAGGTCCTGGAGGCAAGAATATAGTGTTCTAGGATAAAGCAGGTTGCTTGACTGACCAAATAGAGTATCAGGTTACTGGGTCTTTCTGATATGTGAACTTGTTTTAGTCTCTGAGAATGTAGTTATGCATTCATGCTTTCAACAAATACTGAGTTCTCATTGTGTATCAGGCACCGTGTTAGGTGCTGGAGCTATAGCAGTGAAAACAAAACAAAACAAAAAAAAAACCCACAGGGGTCCCTGGCTGGCTCAGTCTGGAGCATGCGACCCTTGATCTCAGGCCTCACGTTGGGTATAGAAATTATTTAGAAAAAATAAAGTCTTAAACAGCAACAACAAGCAGCAAATTCCTTGTCCTCGGAGGGCTTACAATCCAGCGGGGGAAGATGGACAATCAACAGGCTCTACATTTACAATAGATGTACATTTAAATATAGTAAAGTAGTTTTGCTACAGGTCATTCCTGTGGATTTAGGCAGGATCTTCAAAAAGCTTAAAACCTTAAAATACTTAACAGTTATTAGAGAAACCATCTGTAAACTGCATTTAGAGACAAGATCATTTAATTTTTGTTTTGGCAAAACTACACGTAGTATGCCATGTTCTGATACTAAATGTTCGGATAAAGGGGAAAGAGTGATAGCCAAACGGGCGGAATTATCTGCCTTGGGAAGAAAATGGGTGGCTGCTCAGAAAGATGGTTTCCGTCATCCCTGGAACCTAAATTATTGATAAGAATTGGAAAAGTAAGCAGTACATAGGGGTTTTTAGGCGACCCACGTGTAACCCCTCTCAGTGTATTGGTGCAGGCGGTTCTTAGAATATCTGAAAACTGAAACTCCAGGCTGAGATAGTGGAAAGAACTGAGGATCTGAAGGCAGAAGATTTTGCTCTTCAATTTACGTCTGCCACTTACCTGCCTTCTTGGGCCCTGCTTTCCACATTTGTGAAATGGCCTCAGTCCTAGTCCCTGTGAGAATCCAGGGAAGCCACATCCAATGAGATCTAAAAGGGCTTATATTACTGCTGGTTTTAGAAAAGCCAACATATGAAAATAGAAATATTTCAGCATCCACTAGTCTGCTTAAATAAAGTTTTGTTTCTGTGCTGGGAAGCATTTGAGACACAGAGCCTCTACCCCAGGAAGGCTTTGGGAAACACCTGCAGATGGTTCATTTGATGACTCAGAATTTAAAGTGTTCTGATTTCGGAAGCTGATGTCTCAAAATTCTTGTAAAAGATTTCCTTTGCTATTTCGATGCACACGTCCAGTTAGTATATGCGTCAAAGCAAATGCTGTCTATATTTCTCTAGTACTAGTTGCCATGCATTTTAGGAATTCTTTCCCTGAAAAAGCCTTTTTAATAACAATTTCATGCCAAGCTGCAGCTTTGAAATGAGGCCTTTCTAGAATCCTGCATAGGAACATGAGAGCCTTTACCACGTTCCCTGAGCTTTGGCATGAGGTCTCTGTTCATTCTAAAGGAATGTCTGTGTGCATTTCTTTGGGTAGGAAAGATCTATGGCAGTTAAAAGAGAAACGTGTGATCATTAATCCAGGAATGTTGTGTTTTCCTAGCAAATAGAAATGGTGTCAGGTGCTTTGTATTAAGTGTGTGGAGCATTTTTGAAAAATAGATTCAACTTACTCAAATCCCATCCTCCTCCATGTCATCATAAATCCTGTCCTTGCTTACCTTCCCAGAATTCCCATCCTCATAGTGGCTCAAAGATGTTTAGGTCAGCAGTGCTCCTCATCTCTCCTTACAGGGGCCCAGGATGGGTCGCCGAGCTCAACAGGAATCATCTCAAGTTGAGAATCACCTCAGTGGAAAGAACTCTTCAATTCTGACTGGAGAGGTGAGTATTTAAAAAAAAAAAAAGTTTTCCAAGAGTTAGTAATTACTTAATGAGCAAGGATTTGATATTCCATATTTCTTCTCTATAATGCCAGCCCTTCCTCCTATCTTGATTTGGGAATTCCCTTCCTTGGCGTTTGTCCTATTAGTAAGAAATGAAAGAGGAACGTTTTTCCTTTGATGCCAGAATAGTTTCTGTGCATTGCTTTATGTTCTCAGTGAAGAACATTCTTAAGTTTGCTGAAGCAGGGGACTGGGAAGTTTGAAAATCCAGTGGAAATCCAGGTTTTTATTTCTGCCGAATAGATGCCAGTGAGGCATGCTGGTGACGTAAGGTTGGATTACACAGCTGGATGTTTGCTCTCAGTGGTGACCTGCACTTGCTACAGTTTTCAGGCAGGAAGGGGATTAGTCCTGGCCTCGCTTTCCTGGAAACTTTTCTGAGTGGCCTGGAATTGTGGGAATTTATCCAGTTGCTCCGTGGAGGGTGGGTAATCCTGATGAGCAACACTTTAAATGCCAGGGCACTATTTTTGGCAGTTTACTCACAGCCCCTTTGCACCTTCCTGTCCATTTGAACAAATTTTACTCTTTTCAAGAGTCAGTTTTAGGATAATTCGTCTGTCAGCTCTTCCTGACTTCCCTGGGCTACCTTAGGAACCCTTCTCCTTGGTGCCTATAGAGTGTCTTACAGGACATCTATATGTTCTCACATTGCACGCTAATTTTTTTTTATGTATCTGTCGGCCCCACTAGACAGTGAGTTCCCACACAGCAGGACACGGCTTCTCAGTTACCTAGTTCATTGGCCATGGTAGGTGTAAAATAGATGAGGGCATCTACACTGAGAAGCCTAAGGAGCTAGGCAGGTGCATAAGCAAAGCATGCTGGGGACAATACATAGGGACACTTACTTATGTATCGCATAGGTAGGAATATTCTTCACTTTCTTTTGCGTAGAAAGTAAGTACTCCAGCATTTCTGTAAGCATTCCACATGGTTTTTAAATTTATCTTTTACTTTCTCACTTACTGTAGAAATGTGGGTGCAGGGAATCATTACTTTCAGATAACAGTCATGCCAGCACAGAGGAGCTGGTGGCTGACCCTTGGCCTCATTGCCTGGAGACAGAGGGAAAGTCTGGGAGTTGGACTGAAGGAACCAGAGGTCACATGTCCCCTGTAAAGAGGTAACCACTATCTAGCTAAAGCTGACTGATGCTGTGGGGAATACAGGCCCAGTATTGCCAGATCCTCTGATTTTCTGAGAGATGCTGGCAATCTAAAATTTTATGAGAAAGCAACACATTTTTACAGGTTAGCAACTAAGTATAACAATTAAATCATCCAGAAGAGCTGGATTAGGCCTGAGGGTTGTCCATGTATGACTTTGGCCACTGCCCATATATTATAGTGCTTATTACATTGTACTCTAATTGTTTCCATGACTGACTCCCTTGTAAGAGGTGAGTTTTTGGGAGGCAGCCTGTCACTCACAGTACCTAGCACAGGCATGCAGCTGACAGCATGGGGTCAGGGGTGAAGTACACGATGTGCAATGAGGGCCATCACAGGCTGGGGAAGAGTGTTGCAGGATGGGGGATGGGTAGGTAGTGGTGCACTGGAGGCCAATTAAGGGGGACGGTGGTATAATGTAAGAAGATGGTGAAAGAACACATATCCTACCCAACCCTGGGCCTCAGGGAGCTTGAACTGCAGTAGTGTATGTCTTCTGAGAGCAAAAGCTAGGTTAATGGAAGTCTCCTCTTGGCCTCTGGCCACTTTAGACTGCAGACATAGGAAGATCCATCCCAATAGCAAATCTTTCAGTAATTCGTTCAACAAGTAGTTATTGAAGGTTACTATGTGCCGGGCACCATTGCAGAGAGTTGGCATATTTCAGTGAACAAAAGAAACAAAAATCTCCTGTCATAATGGAACTTAGATTCCTGTGGTCACTGGCAGCCAGAAAGACTACTCACACATCTTATAATTGTGAAGGAGGTTCCAGCCACCTGTAGGGGTTAGGTGATGGCCTTGTGGTGGGCTGGGATATCCTGGAATGATGTGATGGTCCTGAGGCCCTGTGTAACCCCCACACCAAATCAGCTTCTAGGCTGGATCAGCTTCTAGACATTGTTCACCTACCCATCACCTTCCCTTTGGCTCCCAGGGGAGAGTCAGTACTATGAGCAGCTAACTTCCGAGTCATAGACTGTGATGAACTTTTAAGGATTTCAGCCTTTCTGGAATGCCCGACATTTACCTCTGGGCTTTATCATTTTCCTGGGAGAGCATGCTGAAAAGTCATTCTGTTCTTCACCCGGTTGGTGCCTCTGACAGTGGCATGCCAGTCAGAATATCAAGATTCCTTCTTTCCCTGGGTTGATTGAGGTTTAGAGTGGTGTGGGCAACCTCCCCCGGGGCCAGATGCTCACTGTGCTGTGTGGGACTTTTCGGCTGTTTCTTTCTAAAATTAGATCCCAAGACTTTTGTGTGTGCCCATTTACATTCCAATTCTGAGTGTATGACCTGATGTATTTATTTTTGTCCTCTTGCTAACTATATTCTATGGTGAAGCCACCCATGAAAATGTAAACATGGTACCTGGGGGCTGTCAGACATACAGTAGAATTTCTGTAGAATTAGGTAGGAATGTTTGTTTTGAGGCAAGGTGGTGGGGTTGGGCGTTCTGGTGGAGGAAGCAGAGAGGCAGTCTGCTGGAGTAGAGAGAACACAGGGCTTGGCACCAGAAAACCGAGGCTTGCTTGAGACCGGGCTCTGCTAATTGCCTGGATCTTGAACAAGTCTACTAATCTCTCTAATCCCCTATTTCACTATCTGTCAAGGGATGGTAACAACACCACCAGGTTGATGTGGGGATTCAGAGAGAGGTGCCTTTGACAGTGCTTCAGTAAACTGAAAAGCACTGCACACACGTGTGTTTGTTCAGTAAACTAGTGAATAGGTGATGATTGGACAGTGCTTTGCCATTTTTATTAAAGGGCAGTCACATAGGAGGAGGGGAGCCTGATCTCTTGTCAAACTGACTTGGAAGTCTCTTCGGAGGATCTGACTCATGTTCCATAGGTAGACTAGTAGTGATCCAAGGCAGTTTTTATGTTTTTCTGGGTGCAGTGAGCATTCCTTATGAAGAGTGGATAAGAGCACAGGCCTTGGGGTCATCCACGCCTGGATTGAAATCCTGGCTTGCTGGCTTGGCCACACGTGAACCCTAGGACTTAAGAGGTTATTCAACCTCTTTCATTCCTCCAACTTTTTTTTTTTTTTTTTTTTTTTTTTTTTTAGGATTTATTTTTTAGAAAGAGAGCTCATGTGAGCGAGCACAGGCAGGGTAGGCGCAGAAGGAGAGAGAGAGAGGGTCTCAAGCCGACTCTTCACTGAGCCCATCATGGGGCTCAATCTCACAACCCTGAGATCATGACCTGAGGCCAAACCAAGAGTCAGACGCCCAACGGACTGAGCCCCCCAGGTGCCCTGGGCATGATTTTTCTAATAGCAAGAAGTCCAATGGAGGGCAGAGCAGGGCAGGTGTAGTCACTGGGCAACATCCTGCATTACCCTGGCCCCTTCTCTCCTCCTGCTCCACCGTCTGGAGCCTGTGACTTGCTCCCATGGCTGCAAGATGGCTGGTTGTTCCCCAGAGATCAGATCTGCATTCTAGGCAGGAAGAGGGGCAATAGTTGAAGAGTTCAAAGTGCATGTCCACTATGTTTGTTCCTTCTTATGAGGAAAACAGTAGCCAGAGACCTCACCACGGAGACTTCTAGTTACATTTTGTTGGTCAGAACTGGCTCTTAAAACCACCTTAAGGTTTGAGGGACCTTTCAACAACGTGTGTTGCCACAGCCATAACATTGGGGTTTTGGGTCAGGGAGAATGGCTCTCAACTAGTAGGCAACTTGCAACAGATGTGCCATAATTTTTTTAAAAATAGAATTCAGGGGATCTTTGGCCCAGGGTTCAATCCTGGAGTCCCGGGCTCCCTGCATGGAGCTTGCCTCTCCCTCTGCCTGTGTCTCTGCCTCTCTCTCTCTATGTCTATCATAAATAAATAAAATCTTAAAAAAAAAAGAATTACTTTAAAAAAATTAAAAAATAAAAATAAAAATAGAATTCATATAAAGGTTTTTATCATAGATTTAGGTATGACAGGGAAGAATTATTTTTAATAGTAACAACAAAAAATCCACATTCTTCTCCAGAGTTCTCATTTAAAGTTGTGCAGAGAGATCAGTGAAAAATTATATCCCCTGAAATTCCAGGATACCGGACTGAGTTGCCTTTGCCAACTCTTCTGGATCTTTTCCTTCTGCCCTTTTTCTCTGTAACCTCTTGGGGCTCTTTGCCTTGACCTTTGGCTCACTTCCCAAGTGGTTAAACGTTTCCTCCTTCTCTAAGAGGAGAGGGAATGTCTCTTTATTTGCCTGGTCATCCTGTAAATTTCAAATAATTTGGAAGAGCTCCAACTATCTACTACTATCCAACTATCTACTAGCTCCAACTATCTACTGAGTAACCTGAGAGATGAGCTCTCCATGTAGTCACTAGCTCAGAGTTGATTAGAGTTGTACCTGCTTCTTTCGGGTTGTCCTAAAGAAGTTAGGTAATGCACGTAAAGTGTCATAGCACAGTCTCCGGCTCACAGGGATCTCAAGAAAGGACAAGCATTAAGAAAGTTTATGACTGCAGTCTTCTGCTTTTTGGGGTTTGGGGGCCGCCTGTCACAAATCAGGCTCAGATTACTGGATGCAGAGTTCAGCTGGCAGTTTAGGTTGGTATAGTGGGTTACTGAGAATTTTATTGAGAAGTAGTTCCATGACGGGTATCTACATGTCTGCAACGTAGAACTTTCTCTGGTCTGGGCAGCTCTGAGAATCAAACTGAATTTCTCTGCTTGATTTTTCACCTTCTGTTGATTCAAATGATTCTGCTCTTACACAGCTCCTTCAGAAAAAGACCATAAAGTTACACTACCATATAATGGGATTGGCGAAAAGTAATCTCGGACAAAACTTGTTTAGGTCTGGCCTATCTTTGGGATAAGCACTTCTCCTCCTCTTCATGGCTTAACTTTTAGTTTGGAGACTGTCTTTTTAATAATTTTGGCTTATGTTGGCCTGATTGCTATCCATCTGTTAACTGCATGCAGTGTCCTGGGTAAGCCTCATGGTAGCTCTGGACATGGGTACTCCTCTTACCTTATTTCAGCTATGAAGACACTGAGACTTTGAGGGGTTGGATGACTGGTCCAGTGTCACTGAGCTCATTTCTGACTCTAATCTAGTCTCTGTGACTCCTGCTAGGTTGGTAGACACACACACCTCCCAGCGGAGAAAGGCTTTTGGAGAAGAGCAGACAGGCTTTTGGGTTACTCCTTTGGAATCCTTCTGGAGCAGGAGTAGGTTCTCACTTGATGACCCTTGTTCGTCCACTTGTCTGGAGAAATGTTTGAGTCACAGCTGTTCCCTTTCTCTCCACCCCCCCCCCCCAATCCCTTCAGTGTTCCTCCTAGGACGCAGAACTGAAAGTTAGCCAGATTCTCTCGCAGGAATCTGAGCAATGCTGTTGGGCTCATGTTCCCAAATTAGGCCAATTTCCTCATCCCTCAGCAGCTTCACTCAGCTGGAGCTCCCTCGGCGCTTTGCATGACGTCTCTCGCCCTCCGCCTGTTCCCTGACTACTCTGCCAACCAGGCAGCTATTTTCAGCCCCATAGGGTTATCTGCTGACCCTTTTTGGTGACATTTTTCTTCTTTCTCACAAAAATAACTTTCCTGATTGGTCACATTTTTCAGCCTTTTTCGTAGGCGCACTCCAATGGGCTGGGTTGAATGATGCTTCTGATAACGTCGTTGAGTAGGGATGCAGGGAATTTGATGTAGAACTGTTTGTGAGGAATGTGTTTTCCACACTTCATATTTATGTCGTGCTTTGCATGCTTCAGTTTTGAACTCTCTCTTAGGGTGGGCGATGCACATCACTCACTATCCCTAGGGCCACCACTGTGTGGGAGGGAATGTCAACTGAGGGTAGAGTCTGCCATTGGAAATAGCATCCTGAGATTCTCTTCTAGCGCCTGGCTCTTTCATTGTCCTAGCACGACACGCTTGGACAGCTTATGACTCATTATGCTATCTGTAAAGGCAGGGAGAATCACCCTTGCTGAACTTCAGCAGGTCCCGGATTGAAAGGTGGTGCTTGAACAGCACTTGAAAGTCCTCTTTGACACCCGTGGACAGGGTTAGGTGAGAAATATTTGTAGAGTCTAGCCCAGTGCCCCATATTAGCTATTGTTCTTGTGTTCTGCAGAACCTGAGAAGTAGACAGGATTATCATCTTGTCTTTAATACCCCCCTCTGCCAAACATTAGGTATATACCCTGGGCAAGTTCCTTACCAATCCTAAGCCTGGTTCCTCAGCTCAACAGATCACATGGAGATAACAGTAGTAGCTATCTATTAGTGTTGTTGGAAGATTAAATAAGAAAATGTATAAAGCTCTTCCAATAGTGCCTGGCATATGCTATTACTGTTTATCCATGTCATGGATAAGGTATTATCCAGTTAGCTTCAATTGCAATTCTGTTCAAGATAATGGAGGTATTCATATATCTTAGAACTGACTGGCCCTTAGGACCAGAAACATTTGGACAAGGAGCCCTTTTGTTGAGAATTCTTTGTGCAGGGAGAGGCCTATTTTATTTGTTTCCTCTGGTGACACTTCTCCCTCTGCAACAGACCAGTTATCTGCTAGTCTCTTTCTTCTTTCCAAAACCCAACCCTCTATGTATAGGTTGTCAGTCTTTCCAAAGAATAATCTTTAATTGCTGGTTTATATCATTCTGTCATTCTGGGGAAATATGGGTAGAAAATGAGGAGGGCAAGAGTGACCTTGGTGACTTCAGTTACCTTTGAGCAGAAGGTAATATCTATTAATTTTTTCATTCATTCGCTTGTGAAACAGGCTTGAGAATTTTCTACATGCCAGACATTGTGCTTGGAGCTGGCAATATAGTAATAAACCCGACATTCTCCCTCTCCTCTCAGAACTTTGATCTGGAGGCTGCAGAGAAGTAAGTGCCAGATCGGGGTGAACACAGAAAAATACATGAATACCTACATTGAGCCTTTTTTATTCTGGGGGACATCCAGAAAGATTGTCGAGGAAAAAATCATGCTTGAGGTGAGACTTCAAGGATGAGTAGATGTGAGCCCAGGGAAGGTACAGAGAAAATTATACTCCCAAGTGGAGGGATGAGCATATGCCAAGTCATGGAGGTAAGGGAGAAAGCATGGCATTGCCAAGTTTCTTAGAGGAGCAGTTGACCCTACCAGTGATGGAGTGATGGTTGGAAGTGACTTTTGCAAGCAATGAAATGGTTTTCAAATATTCTAAAACTAGCTCCCTTGTATTTTTTGACAAATGAACAATATGAGGCCAATGTTTTTTATATGACACTAAAATAATTGGTAATATTGTGATAATATATATATATTCGACTGACCTTTCTGTGGTTTTCTAGCCTTTCATTGATGAATCTTCAGTGCAGCCATTACACTCCACTGTATGTGTTTATGTTTACTGGTCAAGAAAAATTCAAAAGTGTGCCAACTACAGTATTGCTGACTTGTAGCTCTCCTGGCTTATCTTTTTTTTTTTAAGATTTTATTTATTTATTCATGAGAGACAGAGAGAGAGAGAGAGAGGCTGAGACACAGGCAGAGGGAGGAGCAGGCTCCGTGCAGGGAGCTGGACATGGGACCCGACCCCAGGTCTCCAGGATCACGCCCTGGACTGAAGGTGGTGCTAAACTGCTGAGCCACCGGGGCTGCCCGGTGGCTTATTCTTTATAAGGACATGCTCAGTAGACTAGTAGTTTACAGTGTTCACACTTCATTTGTATCTTGAAAATTCTTAGTTTCCTCTGAGAATTTCTCTGTATGTAGATTGTTGTTCTCATATATAGATACAAATATATACGTGTGTGTATATATATATATACACACATATATATATTCTTTAATATATATACATATATATATTCTTTATATGAGCTATATATAGATCCTAGGAACCCTGGAGAGAAATCTGCCCATTATGGAAGTAACATTGAGGGGATCCCTGGTGGCTTTAGCACCTGCCTTCAGCCCAGGGCATGATCCTGGAAGCCTGGGATCGAGTCCCGCATTGGGCTCCCTGCATGGAGCCTGCTTCTCCTCTGCCTGTGTCTCTGCCTCTTTCTCTCTGTCTCTCATGAATAAATAAATAAAATCTTTTTTTTTTTAAAAAGGAAGTAACATTGAATTAGCCATGATCTGATAGGATTTAGAACATGTCCTTTAATTTCACAAAATAAGAGACTAAGTATTCCAAATTCTGCTATTATAAGTATATATGCTAGATGCTTAATAAAAATATATGTACATGGATCAGTGATACAAGCCAAATTGGTGGCTATGACAGATTGCTATTGCATTGTCTCAGGAGGATGAGAGCCTGCAGCTCAGCATTCTTAATTGGTATTAAAAGAACATACATGTGATTTAACAACACAGGTCCTACCTACTTATGACCCAATTCAAGAGACTTCAGATTCTGTTAGAACGTCAAAATTTGGTATGACTCCTGTTTGGAATAAGTAGAATACTGGCTTTTGTTCAGAGATCTTTTTTTTTTTTTTTTTTTGGTATGTGAAAATTTTCATGATAATGATACTTTTGTTGTAATGAGAATTGACTTATATTCAGACAAGAGTCCCAGAGCAAAGATTTTTCAGAATCTATGGCTATAAATACCATCCTATTAGGGAAAAAAGTATCAAGAATTGGCAAACTGGTTTAAGCCACTATTAACTTACCTGAACTGTAGCAGTTTGCCTATGACTGGACTCTTCTGTTTTGTTTCTGCCATCCTACAGCTCAGCTAGAGTGGTCTAATAAAAATGTGCATCATTCATTTCATACTCAAAACCCTTTAATAGATTCCCATTGAATTTAGGATTAAAAAAAATCCTAAGGGTGCCTGACTGGCTCACTCAGTAAAACATCCCACTCTCAATCCTGGGGATCATGAGTTCAAGCCCCACATTGGAGAGCTCACTAAAAAAAAGAAAAAAAAAATCCTGATCCTTACTGAACCTGTATGATTTGGTACTTGCCTACATCTCTCTCCTCATTTCACACCTGCCACCCTACTGTAGCTTCATAGAGTTTCACTTTGCTTATGAAGTTCCCTACTTATTCTAGTTCCCTAGAATACTATAGTTCAATAGAATGGACAGGACTGGAGTGGATCCCTAGAATATTCATCCCTAGTCTTGCCTGGGCTGACCCCTACTTCTCTTCTCTACTTGGTTCAGCATGAATATCACTCCTTTTTTTTTTTTAAAGATTTATTTATTTATTCATGAGAGACACAGACTGAGAGAGAGAGGCAGAGACATAGGCAGAGGGAGAAGCAGGCTCCTCGCAGGGAGCCCGATGTGGTACTTGATCCTGGGTCCTGGGATCACGACCTGAGCTGAGGGCAGGTGCCCAATCACTGAGCCACCCAGGCATCCCAGTATCACTCCTTTTTAAATAAGAATATTACCCTTCTCATTACCTCTCCTTATTATACTCTCTAGCTTTTTTAAAAAAAAACTTTTTCTATCATTTCATCTGCAGTTTGTAATTATTTTTGTATAATTATATATGTCCTTGTCCCTCACTAATTGCAAGCTCTAGAAGTGCCTGTTCTGCTCCGCCTGAGCCTGTCACTTTGTAGGTCCTCAATAAGGTACTTGTCCAGTGAATGACAGACAGGTGAGGGGGGATGTTACGTTCAGTGTAGAGACAGGTTAGCTTGAGAGAGCTGGAGTCATCCAAGAAGCTTTGCTGGAGTGCATGCTCTGGACTGGGCTCTGAGCTGGAGGTAGAGATTTGGGAGTCAGTATTGAGGTGGTAAATAGAAGCCCAGGTCTGTTAAGGGAGAGTTTATAGAATAAGAAGAGAACAGGCCCTTGGACAGAATCAAAGGAATATCCATGTTTAAGGAACACACAGCCAAAGAATGTCTCACAAAAAGGAGTTGAGGAGGAGGACCTGCCAGAGTGGGGAGGGGAAACGCAGGCACCTGTGGGGTCCGGGAACCAAGGTAAGGAGGGAGGGGTCAGGAGTATTTGATGTCACTAAGAAGGCCTGAGCAGAATCTGTTGAATTTAGCAATAGGATGGTCTCTGAGATTTCACATGAAAATGCATGGCTGTTTTGAAAAGGTATGTCTGTGTCCCACCTGTCTTGCTTATGGTGGCTTATGTACCTTACTTTGGGAAACAGTTAACTCAAACCTGGCCAAGCGAGTGAAAAGAAGAGGTCAGTGCCTAGAGACATTTTTAAGAGAAGACAGATAGGATGTGGGAGTAGATTGGTTGTTGGAGGCAGGAGCAAGGGCAGTCTGGAGTTCACCCTGCATGTAGTGAGCATGACTGAATAGATACTGATAACTTTGAGACTGAGGGTTTAAGAGTCTCAGTCGTGGGGGAAGCAAGAAGGGATTGTAGTTTCAGTTCAGGGCGTGTTGAATTTGAGTTGCCCTCAGGATTTTCAAAGAGGTCTGTCAAGTAAACAGTTGAAAATGTGGTCTGGAGCTTAAGAGAAAAAGTTGAAAACTAGTGATAACTGATGTGGGAGTCATCAGGACTGGAACATCTAAGAACATACTGGAAAAACTTCTCATTCCTGTGGGTAGCTCATAGACCTTTCATGATTTCCAGATGCAAATACGTGAAGATTTCTTTTTTAATTTTTTTAAAAGATGTTATTTATTTACTAATTCATGAGAGACACAGAGACAGAGAGGCAGAGACATAGGCAGAGGGAGAAGCAGGCTCCGTGCAGGGAGCTGGCGATGCAGGACTCCATCCCTGGACCTCAGGATCACGACCTGAGTCAAAGGCAGGCAGATACTCAGCTGCTGAGCCACCCAGGCGTCCCAGTGCATGAGGATTTTAAACAGAAGAGCTATGATCAAATTTGCTTTTTATTGTTATTATTAATTAATTAATTTATTTATTTATTTTAGAGAGAGGGCACGTGTAAGCAGGGGATAGGGGACAGAGGCAGAGAGAGAGAAGAGAGAGAGAATATCCCAAGCAGGCTCCATGCCCAGTGTGGAGCGTGACACAGGCCTCAGCCTCAACCCTGAAATCATGAGCTGAGCTGAAATCAAGAGTTGGATGCTTAACCCACTGAGCCCCCCAGGCACCCCTATTATTATTTTTTTAATTTGCAATTTATAAGGAGCACTTTGGCAAGCATTGGTCATGAATGGATCCAAGTTTTGGGGACCCTGAGACTTACATAGTTTGAAGGCCTTATTTAAGAAAAATAAGTCAGAATTATGGGCTCCAAATGAGCTATGAAAGTACATACTTATTTATAAGGAGAAAAGAAATCATAAATCATAGCTAATTTATGAGAGCAATGGAGATTCAGATGTCTTTCTTTGGAGAGCTTGTTAGGCAGTGTACAAGAAACGCTTACATAGAAAATGCCTCCTGATAGCATCCCTTCCCTGTCTAGAATACTCTGAAACTGCTAAGAGCCCATTCCGGTATGGAGTACAGATTGGAGGTAAGTGAGGCTGAACCAGGGAGGATCCAGCTGAAAGAAGGAGGGGACTGGATATTTCAGGGATGGAGCAGCTCTAGTTATGACATATTGGAATAAGTAGCAAGGTTATTGGTGTTTAAGGAGTCAGGGAATTCCCAGGCTGAGCATTGGATGAACTGTTGATATGAGCATTGACTTTGCTTAGAGCAGTTGTGGATCAGTAACACCCCAATTTTTTATCAGTCTGCTCAGTGCGGTTGTTGTGACGGACACGAAGAAGGAAGGAGAGGCCATGCAGCCAAACAATATGAGTTTCAGGAGAAGTGTTCCACAAAAATTTGGAAGACTAATGGTCTCGAGGAACTTTGGGGAGTGAGCCTCCCCCGGGGTCCTGGTTTGTGGAGTTTTACAAAATGAATAGGCTCTACTTGAAAGAACTGCCAGAGAAAAGACTTCCATGGGGGAAGGCTGAGATTTTGGAGAGGTGAGGAGATAGAAATGGTGTGCTGTGAATAAAGAATATCCAGTGGGTTAGGAACCAGAAGATTGTGATCAGAAGGCCTCATTGAAATCATTAGTTAGGCTAGGTTTCTTCTCATTACATAGCATGTCAATAATTACCAAGAGGGAGCAGAACGATAGTAAAATATTTTTTTAATAATGGTGTTTTACAGGAAATGGGTACTGACTGATGTTGAATGTCATTGACAATGGACTGAAACATTTTTGGTCACATGCCTTTACCCAGTATAATAGAGAATTATGTTAGCCTGTTTAGCCAGTTGCTTTTATATTCCATTTTAGTCTCTCCGTTGGCTTTTTAGGTATAGTTTTTTTATACCTTATTTTAGTGGTTGCTCCAGGGAATAGAATATACATCTGTAACTCATCCCTGGCTACATGGAGTAACTATTATAGCCCTTCGCATAAAATGTGAGAACCTTGCAAGCAGCATAAGTCAACTGACCCCTGTTATCCTGTGTGCTGGTGATGTCACATACTTTAAAATTATTTACTTCAGAAACTCCACAGTACCACCTGTTGCTTCATTTTAAATAGTTGTCATTTAGAGACATTAAGAGGAAAAGATAATCTTATATCTATCCACTCTCTGGTGTTCTTCATTTCTTCCTGGTAGAACTAGGTTTCCATCTGGCATCATTTCTCTTTAGCTTGAAGAACTTCCCTTAGCATTTCTTATAGTATGAATTTGCTAAGAACCACTGCCTATTTCCTTGGTCTGAAAATATTTTTTATTTCACTCTCATTTCTGAAGGATATTTCCATCCACATAGAGTTCTGGATTGAGAACTTTTTTCCTTTCGGCACTTTAAAGGTCCTCATTCCTTTGTCCTCTGGCCTTGATTGTTTTCTGAGGATTGTTCTCCTTTGTGTAAATCTTTTCTCCTCTCTCTTGCTGCTTTAAAGATTTCCTTTTTATCTTCTTTGGTTTTCAGCAGGTTGCCTGTGATGTGGCTAGCTGTGATTTGCTTGGAATTTAGTGAGGTTCTTAGATCAGTAAGTCAGTATTTTTCACCAAATTTGGGAAACTTTAGGCCATTTCTTCAAATATATCTTTACCCCATTTCTCTCTCCTTGTTCCTGGGACTCCAATCACAAATGTGTTAAACTGTTTGATATTGTCTCATTGGTTTGTCCTATATTTTTTGTCCCTAGAGCATTGTTAATTTTTTCCCTTTTATCTTTTTTTTTCCTTCAAACTAGATATTTTCTGTTTCTGTCTTCAAGTTCAGTGACTATTTCTTCTGCTGTCATCAAACTAAACTTTTTATCGCAGATATGGAACTTTTAAGTTCTAAATTTCCATTTGTTCTTCTTTCCTTTTTTTTAAATTTTTATTTATTTATGATAGGCACACAGTGAGAGAGAGAGAGAGAGAGGCAGAGACACAAGCAGAGGGAGAAGCAGGCTCCATGCACCGGGAGCCCGACGTGGGACTCAATCCCGGGCCTCCAGGATCGCACCCTGGGCCAAAGGCAGACGCCAAACCGCTGCGCCACCCAGGGATCCCTCTTTCCTTTTTTTTTTTTTTTTTTTTAATGGTTTGCTTCTATTAGATCTCCCATTTGTGCACTCATTCTGATCATCTTTTCTTTAGAGTCCTTGAACATAGTTATGATAGCGCTTTAAAACCTTTAGATGTTAATTCCAATACCTAGGTCATCTTGGGGTCAGTTTTTGTTGGTTTTTCTTTTGATTTTAGGTCACATTTTCTTGTTTCTTCTCATGTCCAGTTGTTTTTGTTTGTACACAGGATCTTGTGGCTAATACATTGCGGAAACTCTGGATCATGTTACTGTCCTCTGAAGAATGTTTATTATTGCTTTAGTGTAGGCAGTTTCATTATTTGCAGAGCACCTTGAACATATGAAGACTTGCTTTTAAGCTTTAATAGGTCAGGTCTAGTTTGGTGTTGCCTTAGTCCTAGAGTGAATCCTGTAGTCCTGGGTCACGGTCTTTACTCCTAAGGTATTATTCACTTGAGATTTCAATGGAAAACTCAAGGTACATACCAAGTACCTTCAACCTGGTGCAATTCAGTCCAATTTCTGTCCCCTGCAGGGAGCAGCAGTCACAGTCTCATCTTTACTCAGCAATTTTTTGTACTTTTTTTTTTCTTTTTATCTCTTTAGCAGTTGCTTTTCACTGGGGTTCTCGATGCAGCTCAGGTATGACCTAAAGGATTTTAGGGGAGTTTAAATGCAGATCTAGGGCTCCTTTCTTCCCAGGATTTCTCCCTTTCTATTTTTAGTGACTCTGGCAGCCCCCAAATTTGTCCTCAAGCCAATAAAACTGCAGCTTCCTGCTTGAGTCCTAGCTGCTTCAGTTGCTGCTCAGATTGAAGAGTGCACTCAAGGGGAAAATCCATTTCAACATGGATTTTTACCCAGTACAGTTTTTTTGTCTTTCAGGGGTCAAGTCCCCTCCAGTTTCTGCCTGCTTTTGTTTGCCCTCCTATGCCTTCGAATAGTCGTTTTATGTATTTCATGCAGAGTTCATAGTTGTTATCTGTGTGAACGTTAGTAGGATACAAACTGCTCTCCCATTACGGAATCCAGAACCTGCCAATTGCTTTTGAATTGTTTCAGAATCTATTGTGGTTGTTTTTCCAAGTGGTTCTGTTGGCAAGAAAAGAATGAGAGTGGTTGTTGCAGAAACAGATTATGTCAATTTCGTTTTAAGATAACTAATGTGGGCGTTCGGGTCCGTTAGCTACTGAGCCAGAAAGTGTTCTGACCCCAGTGGTGCTCTTGGAAGTAATGGTCAGAAACATGGGTGTGAAAGAGGCCCAGAGAACTGTGATGCAGTCACCAGGATGGCAGGGCCCATTCATGCACACATTGTGCTGAGTGCTCCGAAAAATTACTCTAGAAAGGCCTCTAAAGTTGGGGAGGTTGGCAGTGGATTATTTGAAGGATAGGGAGGTCTTTCTGTACAACTTCAAACTGAGTAGCAAAACGTATAGATTAAGTGACTACCTAGGTCATGCCTGTTGTGTTCGGCACCATCACCTGGGAGGACTAGAGTGGCTGGCCTTCAGCCTTTCTCCTTCCAGAAAGGGGGATTGCGGGTGGGGGTGGGGGGATGAGAGCCTGAGAAATCAATGCTGGGCTTGAACTGACAAGCCGAATAAGATATTGAACATAGCATGTTTTAAGCACAGTCTACGAGGAAGTTTTTACGAACATGAGAAAACCAAGAACAAATGTAGCAAGTCTTTCATAAACTAAATTTAATCAAACTCCTGGTTTGTATCCTTCCTCTGGGGAGATTGAAAAAGTCTCTTCTTTAGTGAAATGATGAGAGGAAATGGTTTTTTTTTTTTTTAAAAAAAGATTCTTAACAAAACTAAAAACTGTTAATTCTGTACTATCAACCACCTCCTACTCCCCACAAACAAACTTTGTCTTTTGAAATATTGACAGCCCCATGAAATTTCGAAGTTCAGGAAATCAGTTCTAGAATCTTTTTAAAAAAATTTGTAATTACTGAATTACTCAATGTTGGGGGTAGGTAGAGTCAAGTGTGGGTGCTAACTTGCTGGACATGATCTTGCATATGCTAGCACCTTCTCCTCTTGCTTCCACAAGTGAGGCAGGATAAAAAAGAACTGCAGCATGGGCCCTGTGGTATCCAGCATCTCACCATGGTGACAAGCGAGGAGTAGAGCCATGCATTGCTCTCTCTAGGTCTTCTGTGATGGGGACCGCCAGCCCACAGTTTAATACTTCTTTCAAGCTCCCTCCCTTTCTTTTCCATCATCGCCCTTTGAGGAATCTTGTGAGAGATCAGGTTTCTTAAGGCATAAAGGTTACAGCTTGCTCCTCTGTTCTCAACTTCCTCCAAGTGACTCTACTCTGGATCTGGTTGAGGTAGCAAGTCTAGACTGTTCTTATCCAAAGTCACAGGTGCCAGGAGGGGTTGCCTCTGGAGTTCTGGGAATTTACACCCTCAACATCATGCACGTTTCTGGCTTCACACATGCCAGACAGATTTTAGCAAACTGAGAGGAGTTAAGAGAATGACAGATACGTATTGCTTTTGATTTATGATGAAAGTTGAAAGGAATGTTTGTTTTGGCTGGACTGCAAAAAGTATGGGGGAATGGGGCATTCCTTTATAAGTGTCTGGAAGGTATAGACCCAAGAAGAGGGAACAGCTGCTTTACGATGACCCTGAGGGGCAGAAATGAGATTAAGAGGATACCATCCAAGGTGGAAAAATCCAGGGTGAATTTTAAGAATGATTTTTGAGGCCGAAATATGTTCTCTTTGGATCAGCCACTTCAGCAAACTGCTGGCAGCCCCAACTCATGAGTCATTTGAAGTGGGCAGTTTGATGACCGTGTACTGAGATATGGGATATGGGATATGGGTCTTTTATTACAGGGTATGTGGGAATATTTGGTGAAGTGTCACACCACCAGAGTAATTGCCAGACACTGTGATTGTCCTAAGCATCACATTTATTTCTCAGTGAGCAGCAGAACTGTGGCTTCCTCTTCTTGATTCAGGTAACTTTAAAGAATTTCTCTGTCTTCAGGGAGGCTGGAATAGGTAAGAATTGGATCCTTGGAAGGAAACTTGTGCAAGGCAGCCCCAGCTAAAGGTCTCTGCTGTGTTTGCCTGACAGAGACTTCCTGTTGTCTCAACCCTAGGCATTCAAGATTCTTGGCTCCAAAGTGTGCATTTTATTACCATTATGAATTCTGATAAATAGTGTGGCAGCCACTAGCACCACCATTTACTGTGTGCTCTGTGCCAGAGATGGTCTCTAGTGTTAACAATGGATCTGTAAAAAACTCAGGACCATTGTTGTGTTTCACACGAGGAAAAGAAGGCTGAGTGAAGACATGACTAGCTCAAGTCTGCACAGCCAGCAAGTGATGATCCTAGAGTTTGAAACCAGGACTCTCCCTCCTTTCCCTGCAACCTGTCCCTCCACCCCTCCTTTAAAACTATGGCTTGTCCCCTTTCCTTCTTTCTGGCAAACTCCCTTCTCCCCATATTTAGTTACTCATTCTTCAACCTACTGCTCTCTTGGTCTGGGGAGCATATCTTGTGACATGCAGTGAGACAGCCACTTTCTAAGTACGAAGATTTATATTGAACTCATCTTAATATGGTTTGGCCCAGTGCTCAATGACAGTGTAGTTTATTTTTGGCATCGCTTCTTAATCCTGACTTTACCCTTAACCCATCTTTCGGCTGACTGCACCAAAGAGGTAAGGGTTCGACCAAGCTACTTTCTGGTCTCCCCATCTTATTGAACACACAATGTCATGAGCAGAAACATCTTACCCTGTGCCCAGGAAGTAAAGGAAGGAGATGGTCCTTTTGGTTTGGTCTTCCCAAGCTTTACCCTTGTCATTCTAGTCTCTCTCATTATTAGGAATTTTTGTTTCAGCCCAGACAGTCTTTTCTGTAGCTCCTCTGTCTTTTCAAGCCTGTTCTAGCTGGCATGCATCTAATGTCCAGGAATTCATGTATCACCTGATTGAGTGCCAAGCTTTGGTGTCAGAGACTTAGACTTGAATCTTGGCTCTGTGACTTTCCAACAGGATGACTGTAGGTGAGTCAACCTCTCAGTTTCATTTTCTTCATTGGTGAATGTGGTGTGTGGTGGCATGAGGATTCTGTAGAGCTATCCTGCGAAAGCTATGATATGTAGCAAACCTTCAAGGGATGTTGGCTAGTATTATTATCATTAGCTATGAATTAGTATATTCTTTGTCATTGCCTAGATTGGCTTATTTGCCATCGATCCAAGTCTTTTTGCTTATTCTCACTTTTCTCTGTACCTAGTCTTCTCTTTTTCTCTTTGTCTCCATCTCCTTCATACCAGCTCAAACCGATGATAAATGTTCTATCATCATATATATCTATTAGCCTATATACTTTCTCCTTGAACTGAAAATACCATAATTAATAGACTCCTAGGATCACAAAATTATAGCACTGAGAGGAATCCCTTCTAGCTTGAGTGAAAATCCAGAATCATGGAACTAGTCAGTGGTAAAATCAGGACTAGGACCTAGATTACTTGGTGTCCAATCTAGTGTTATTTCCATTACATTTTTTTCTTACCCAAATTTCACGTACCTGTATATATACACAACTAAAATATAATCCACAGTAAGTTGAATTGGGGGAGGGTGTGAAGAGGCACTTTGTATAGAAAGCTCATTCTTCTGTCACTGGTAGCTCTGACAGGGATCTCAAGACCAGAGATTTGGGGTGTAGAGTTGTTTTCTGGTCCTCAGGGTGTTGATGTTAAGAATTCCCAGCTATGAAGTGAAGAATATCTGTCCCTATTCAGCATGGGTCTTCCCTGAACAGATAGATTCATGAACAACCCTCATTGTGCCCCTCCTCCTCCTCATCTCTGTCTTTTGTCTCTTTTGTTAACCTAAACTTTATATATCTGATCTCCTTCTTTTTTTAACTTTACATTAAAATCATAAACATCCAGAAAAACAGACACAATAAACACAGTAGTACAATGAACAACATATACTGACCACCTAGCTTCCACTATTACCAATAACAGCTATATTTGCATGAATATAATTTATAAACTATTTTAAAATATATATTTATGTGTCATATATTTTTTGCTGAATTATTTCAAAGCAAACATCATGACATATCACTTTAATACTTTAGTACCTATCTCTAAAAAATGAGGATGTTTTCATAAAAATCCACAATTCCACACCCAACAGTGTTCACAGTTCTCTAACATAATCTACTATTACTCGGTCCATATTCATTTTCCCCAGTTGTCATCAAATGTCTTCTATTTTTTAAAAAAGATTTATTTATTTATTTGAGAGAAAGAGCACACAGGAAAAGACAGGAGGAAGAAGCAGACTCCCCACTGAGCAGGGAGCCCAAGATAGAGCTCTATCCCAGGACCCCGGGATCATGACATGAGCTGAAGGCAGATGCTCAACCAACCGAGCCTCCCAGGTGCCCCTCACATGTCGTTTATGGCTATTTTTTCAAATCAGGATCTAATCAAGAACCATTTCATTGCATTTCTCTTAAGTCTCTCTTAATTTAGAATAGTCTTCCCAACAAACACACCTTTTTAGTGGTATTTACTTTTTGGGCCAGTTGTCCTATAGAGTCCCCCCCACCCCCCACGTTGGATTTGTCTGATTCTTCCTTCCTGCTCTCACTCTTATTCTTGCAGTAAGCTGGAAATCACATCAGAAGGCTTGATGAACATTAGCAGCAGGAGTTTTTCCCAGGTGGTGCTGTGTGCTTCGAGTGGCAGCGCCTCGCCTCCCACTGGTAATGCTGCCAAGTTTGATCAGTGAGTTAGGGTTGTGATAAGTATCTCTGTTGTGAAGGAACATTTTCTCCCTTGTGACTACACATGATGTATAGGGAGATTCTTTGGCACCATGAGAATGTCTAGTGCCCCATCAATCAATCTTTCACCCAATGGCTTTAACATCTACTGACACCCAAGTTTCTTTCTTATACTTAAAACAGATTTTACATTTTGTTATGTCTATTTCATCTTGAAAGAGCTATGCTTACTCCCAGGGGTTCACTTTTTAGTTTAGATGATATCCATTACCTTCCATGACCTTAAATCCATGATGGAGAAACTGAACTATGGTGCATTAGTTGTCACATCCAGGGTGGAGGCTGGAGGCAGAAGTTGGCAGAGATGGAAGTGGGCTTGGAGGACAGGTCTGAGGAATGCACACCAGCCCCTGTGTTGTACCCATGTCCTTAATCAGTGTTAGTCTTGTCTCTCATCAAGGATATAAGAACACCTTTCTTGGCTCTTTTGTCAGGTTGCTAGAGACAGGAAGAGAAGTTTGCTTTTAGCCCACAGTCAAGGGTTGAACATGGGAGCTGTGTTGGCCCTACGAGCTGGGAGATAGAAGGGTGGGTGTGAAGTCTACAACATCTTGCCTAACTGAATGTCTTTGCTGTTGGGAATTTATGTGTGTGTTTGCATTGAATTTTTGAAACAGGTTGCCGTTTGGATTTGGGACTGATTCATACTGTAGGGGTTTCTCCGGGACTTTCAAGAGCGTGTGAGAAGTTTCTAAACCCAAAAGACTCCTTTTTTGGCACTGCAGCATCTTTTTCTATTTCGGCATCTTAAGAATCTGGGGGAACCATATAAAGATCAGAAGCAAGTCTGGCCCTAAAGGCTCCCTGTGACAGAGTAATTCCAGTTCGTTGAATCCTGGCCCATTCGGATAAGGCCATATAAAGCGGCTGTTTCCTGAATCGCCTGCTCCCTGCATCTCACAGGCTCCTTTTTGTAGAATGCTGGTATTTCAGGACCGCAACCACTGGTCACGTGCTTCCAACTCTTTACTCTCAGTCTCTCCTGCCCCCTGTTTATTTTTGGAGAGAGCACATTTTTGCTTCTCTTCAGGAGCTATGCGGGGTCCTGCCCCCTCCGTCCATCAGGCGGCAGCCCTAGCAGGCAGTGCTCATTTCCCACACTCGGAGACATGACTCCAGCTTTCAAGAGAGAACATGCGGGATGCACTGCCTACAGGCTACCATCACCCGTTCCTATTTCTGGCCCTTGTGGTGTTGCACATTTTAAGACTCTGTCCTTCTTAAAGCAAGTTTGGATAGTGTTACCTGGCAGTAAGTCTGCCCAAATTGGAAATGGTTTTCCCAGCAGATGTCTTGGGGCTATGGCTCTGTATTTCAGAGCAATGTAAAGGAGAAACCGGGACTTTTGAAATCTAGAATCAGGTCTTCTTTCTGGCTTTTAAGATCACTTGAGCTGTCCCCACCTTTCACTGCATCCAGGGTGGCTTTTCGTTTGTTTTGTTATATTTGTTTTCCCTCCTCCTAACATGGGGATAGCAAACAGACTTCTTCCAAAGTCATGACTCAGATTGGTAATATCTTCCCAAGTGCTTGAAGGATTCTGGAGTTGCTGGGCTCCATGAAAAAAAATGCCACGACTCACACTATCTTAGCCTGCCTAAAGAATGAGTTTCTAGTTTAGAGGATGAATGAAGAGTAAATTCCTTTTCCTTTAAATGCCCAGGTCATTACACAGAGAACTCAGACACATAATATTTGAGAGCAAATAAATCATACATTCGGGCACCCCGGGTGGCCCAGCGGTTTAGCACCGCCTTTGGCCCGGGGCGTGGTCCTGGAGACCCGGGATCGGGTCCCGTGTCAGGCTCTCTGTATGGAGCCTGCTTCTCTCTCTGCCTGTGTCTCTGCCTCTCTCTCTCTCTCTCTCTCTCTCTCTCGAATAAATAAAATCTTTAAAAAAACCCATACATTCATGTCCTCTTGTCCTACCCAGACCTGGTAGGCAGGAGAGGGAAGGACCCCTGGCTCCAAACCAAAGGCCCATAACGAAAGGGTTATAACTTTGCACCATTCCAGGCAGGGACCAGAGCTCCGACGGTCAGTCTGGGGAACGCGTGCAGGCCCCTGAAATCCCCCAGCATCTCATCTGTCACCTTGGGAAAGGGGAAGCAGAGTTCTGGCTGGTCCTAAAAGGGGCAGCAGGAGTGGTGTGGCCTATGAGTGTGTCCTGTGTTTCAGATCACCCTGGGAGAAAGCTGTGGCATGCTTTTTGAAACAGGGCTTCCTAAGTATTTAGATGTCATCATAGCTCTTAGGAGGGGCAGCCAAGCACTCACAGGCTGGACTGTCCATGCAAAGGACCTGCCAGACCTTTCAAATTACACTGCTAGAAGCCAGTCATCTCCTTACATTTCAGACAGATCATTTGCACCTTAGGTCAAACCGCTGCATTATGATCACATTGCATCCGCTTCCTCTTCTGGCGTGCATTGTAAAGTAAGAGTTGCCAAACTGCTCCCTACCCCCTACCCCCAGGAGTTTCCCAGGGACTTCTACCCCTGATGATCAGTGAATAGTGTTGGCTGTCGCCCAAGCGTTATGTGCCATCCTGGAATCCCTATACCTTGAATCTAAGTCCTTTAGAAATGATTTTCCTTTTCATCTCTGTTTGTATTTGAAATCTGTGAGGTTTCCTTTCACTCTCCTTGTCCTCAGCACTTCCTGGCCTGGCACATTTCTGTTTAGTCTTCAGTTGTGTACTGGGTTCTGTCTTCATGGTGACCTTGGAGAAAGTATTCTGGTAAAACCACTAGAGATGGCAAGAAAACTGCAAAATTCAGGGGAACTGCACCATGGTTGAGAGATCCCCCCTCAGCTTGTCTTTGGACCTTGGATGTAGCTTGTCCCTGGAATAAACCCGTCTCCATCCCTGCCACCTGCCTCCTACCTCTGATGCAGGCTCCTAAGTTTTCAAGTGAACGTGACGTGCCGTCACATGGAGTTGATACACACCCGATGCGTGCGAATGTGGCCTCTTCTCTGCCTCACTGAACAGGGGCAACATTTAAGGACAGAGGTGACATCTGCTTTTTCCATCTCACCCCACGCACGTAGGACAGTGCCCAGTTCCCCACATGGGGAACGAAGTTAGATTCTGGGGAAGAGCCTTCATAACTTAATAGTGGTCAATTAAGTCTGTTTCATCTAGACAGGGTAATTGTGGGTGGCCATAACAAGACTGATAGGAGGGAGTATTAAAGAAAAAAAGTTTTTACCCTGGGACCCAGAGTCCTAGACTGAGCATAAGGATTTCCCATGAGGGAGGAGATAACTCCGGCTTCATGTCCCAGCCCTTGCTTGCAGAAAGCATGTTCTGCACGCCCCTCTGGTCTCCCATGTGCCCCTACACTGTCTCCTGAGGTTGGCTGAGACTCCTAGTAGGGAGAACAGGCCTCGGCCCCACTCTGCCCAGAGAATTTCTTGTCATCTCAGGGAAGAGTAGCTTAACACAGTTTTTACAACATCATGTCAGCTCTTGAAGTCTTCAGTCACTTGTGGGAAAACCCTGATTTTGGAAGTAGTTTTTCAGTCCTGTGGAGTGTGGAGGTGTGACTCTTATGTGGTGATCTTTTTGTTTTGAAACTGCTGTCCTAATGGAGCAGCTGGTCCCATTTTGTAACGGGAGGAGCATGAGAGAGTGTCTTTGTGCTGCCTCTGGCAGGAAGGGATTTGTACTCACTGCCCCTACCGCACCCCCTCGCCCCCACAGTCATGGCTTCCTGGGATTTGTGGTTAAAGGAGATAAAACTGGTCATTTTGGTTTTTAGAACCTTAGAGAGCTTTATTAACCACATAGTGTCCCTTAGTAGTCAAAGCGACAGCTCAGGCCAGGCTCAGAGAAGTCTTTTTTTTTTTCTTTTTTCCAAATGGTAGTATATTTTATTACCTACAGTGTAACCTTTCGTATATTGATATTAGCAATAATGATGATGACGGCAGTGGTAACAAGGAAGATAGAGTACTGACATGCCAGGCATTGCTCTAAGCACTTACTGTACAGCGACTGATGGAGTCCCACAGTTAAGCTGTTTCTCAGAAGAGTGCATTTTGACAGACGTGTATGTTGCTTGTGCACCTTTTCCATGCTGCGTCATCTCTCACAGCCCCTTCGGTCCAGTCTCTGTTCCTCCCATTACAGTTGGCACCCACACCCTGCAGTAGAAAACTGCAGAGATCACAGGACAAGGAGGGCTACCTTGCCAATGCCACACAGGCCCCCTGCCTTCTTATGGACTCCCAGCATCTCACAGTGCTGGCAAAGCTCCAGGTAGACTTGGATACCCTGACCATGTGGCACCTTGGATTTGACTTGGTTTGTTCCATGCTTCCCAACACCCAGAGCAAAGAGAAGAAAGCAGAGGAGCCCAGCTCGGAGAGTGTAGCTCAGGGGTCACATGCCCAGCTGCCTACGGGGGAGCTGGGCAGGTAGCCTCAGGGAGTGACATGGGGCCAGGGGTAAGACACAGGCATCCCTTCAGCGTGCACACTGAAGTCGTAAGGTAAGCTCATGCTTCCAGCCAAGACATATGCTCTTGCCCATTTTTCTCAAAGTGCCTGGCCTAGCTTTCATGTTCCCACTTCCGCTGGACATAGGCACGCAGAGACAATTCTGTACTGGAAGACAAGCAGCAGCACAAGAGCAATAGGAATAGGTGGCAGTTGGCACTTGCCTTTAGCAGGAAGGAGGCAGAGAGGGAGTGTGGGGACCTAGAATACACAGGTCCTGTCTGCAGGGGCAGCTGCTACTTAGCAGCCCCAACATGATTGGCTCTTAGAGTTTTCAAGAGAAGCTGGAAAATGACATTTTATATGGAAATCTTCCAATTTTTAAAAACAGTGGCTTAAATTTTAGAATGAAAACACACAAAAACACTGTCTGGCTAAACACAACGTGTGGCCACAGGTCTGTGACCTCCAAATTCAGGAATGTTCATTAACACAAGATGGTTCTGTCCTTGGGTAAAGAAATATGGGATATTTCCTGCAGAAGCACAGGGAAGATGGCCTGTAGGCCAGATTGCTTTAAAACATCCTCAAGGGGCCTGATGTGGTTCCATTCAGTTCTCTTTTTAACATTTCAGGTTTCCCTGGCACAGTGCCTTACACACAGTGGGAGCTCAATAAGACAAGATTGCCAGTTTGTGCTTATATACAACTTTGGCTCGTGGTACTTTGGGTTTATTCTGATTCCAGCTTGTCCTTACAGTTCCAGTGCTCATGCTGCCCAAACAGTTTAACCTCTAGCTTCAATGCTGGATTCCTAGGAGAGAGAAATTGATTGGTTCCAATGGGATCACACTGGTGCACCCCTGATTCAGTCAGTTTCTAAGGGCAATGGGGGTCTTGGAGCAGGCTTCCCCTTCTGGCCTAAGCATGGGTGAGTATGGGTGGCAGGTGCACCAGATAAAGATGTGTGGACTGGGAAGCAGTGGTGAGCATCTCTTGGTATTTCTTCTTTGGATATCCCTCTGGTAGAGACAAACAAACGCTTGTTTTCCACTTCTGCATTTATGTCATTTCAAAGAGAGTCCTCTCAGGTAGCTCCATTACCTGCCTCTAGCATAGAAAACTCAAGTTTGTTTTCTGTAAAGTGCTACTTAACATTTCCTGGAGCTGAGTTGGATGCAGGCATTCTAGGACGTGGTTTCTTCTCGGTTAGGCATTTCCAGCAGATTCTGGCTCACCCTGGAGAAAAGCCCGTTATCTAGATAGAGCATGTCCTTGGCAGGCTGCAGTGCTACTAGAGAAGCCAGAAAGGAAATGTATCTTGGTGCAAAATAAAATATCAAAAGCATAAAGGTATTTTGGCATGTTGAGAGGATGTTTTCTTAAAAAGTTACAAGTTAGGCTTTGAGTGATAAATTTAAAAGGATGTTGCAATGACACATATTTGTCCAAGTTTATGCAAACCACATCCTTCCTGCTATATTGGACCACTGCTTGTTTTTATAAAGTTTTATTGCAACACAAAGACACCTGTTTGTTTACTTCTTGTCCATAGCTGTTTATTGCCCTACAGTATCAGAATCAAGTTGGAACACAGACTCTATGGCCCACAGAATCAAAAATCTTTACTACCTAGCCCTTCATAGAAAAAGTTGGCCAACCCATGTTTTCATCCATTCATCATCAAAGCATCTCCTTAGACTGAGACAGACGGTTATAATTCTATGCCATTGTTAGAAAAAGGAATTTGATACTTCAAAAAATAGTCCTGGGTGAATGCTGGGTGAATGGAATATAGGAAGCATTCTTTGCTCTTTTATCTAACTTGACTGACTCAGTGGATTGCTTGACGTTCCCTTGGGATTTCCAGTTCCAATATGATGGGCCAGAAGGCCTGTACTTGGGCTTCTGAATGCATCCTTGGCAGGTGAATCCTGTTCCCCAAATATCCTGAGTAGATTTTTAACCCACTCATTTAGTTTATATCTGTTAAGCAAACCTCTCATCTTTTTTTTTAAAATTACCTTTCTGTTTATAAAAGTAATATAAGGTGATTGTAAAAAAAATCAGAACATGCACAAGAACACAAAGAAGGGAATTAAAAGTTAGCTACAGTTCTGCCACTGGTGTCCCCTCTCACTCATGTACTTATAGCTAATTAACACTAGATACTATGTATTAAAATTTTTTTCACCAAATTGGAAGCATATGCTCACTGTTTTACGACATTTTCTTAAAAGATTTTATTTATTCACGAGAGACAGAGAGAGAGAGAAAGAGAGGCAGAAAGAAGGAGAAGCAAGCTTCCTGCAAGGAGCCCGACCTGGGACTTGATCCTGGATTGCAGGATCACTCCCAGAGCTGAAGGCAGATACTCAACTGTGAGCCACCCAGGCGTCCCTACAACATGTTTTTTAAAATTATTATTTATTTATTATTTTAAAAAATATTTAAATTCAATTTGCCAACATACAATATAACACACAGTGCTCATCTCATCATTTTTTTATTATTTAAATTTAGTAAGCCAACATATAGAAGAATACCATTAGTTTTAGATGTAGAGTTCAGTTATTCATGAGTTGCATGTAACACCCAGTGTACATGGTTTTTAAAAGTTAACATATACTGACCATTCTCATTTCATTAGGTATTCTTATTTTACCACAGTTCTTCACTATTACATAGTATTTTCGTGTGTGTAGTCCATGATTTAATTTCTTATTGCTGTCTATTTCTATTTTGAATTTTTTACTATTCACAAATGGCACTATGTCTCTAATTCTTTCTTTGGGATAAATTCCCTGGATTAGAATCTCTGACTTAAAAAGTATGGGGCCTTTCTAAGGCTTTCAGCAGACTTTGCCAAATGGCCCTCCAGATCTTGCTTTTATATACCCACCAGCAGGGCTCAGAAGCACCTTGATTTTGACAGTAAATTAGAAAGGTTACTGTATTTTTATTTGAAAGATTTTGATAGAATATGGGTTGAGGTGGCCTTCACCTAATCACCTGCATGCCTGAATGCCAATGGTGAGTGACTGTGATTTTGGCTTCTTGTCCCCTTTTAGGCTCCCCCTCCCAAGCCACCCCGCAGGCAAGGAGGCTGGGCAGATGATTCCATGAAGACTTCAAAGTAAGTGCCAGCAGCTCATGAGGGTGGAGATGGGCACTTTGCTCTTGTGTTGTTTTTCTTTAAATTTTTTATAACAACGTTATTGAGGTATAATTCTTACTCTGGGTAATTCACCCATTTAAAATGTACAGTTCAGTTCTTTGTGCTTTATAAGAGTTGTGCTATCAATATCACAGTCAGTTTTAGAACATTTTTATCACCCCCCCTGCCCTTCAAAGAAACCCGGTACCCACTAGCCATTATTTCCCATGTCTCCCTCGTCTCTCCAACCCCGGGCAGCCACCATTCTGCTTCCTGTCTCTAATGACTTGCCTGTTGTGGACGTTTCACGCGAATGAAATCACTATTCTATGACTGACTGCTTTCACTTGGCCTAACGTTTTCAAAGTTCATCCATATTGTAGCATTCTGTGTTCTTTTTTTTTTTTTAATGAGGTATAATTGCCATATAACACTATTGGTTTCAGATGTACAGCATAATGATTCAGTATTTGTATATATTTGTCAAATGATCACCACGGGGTACAATTAACATTGGTCACTATACATAATCACAAAAAATTTGTTCCTTGTGCTGAGAACCTTTAATATGTGCTCTCTTCGCAACTTTCAGGTGTGTAGTACCGTTTATTCACTGTAGTCACCGTGCTGTACATTACATCTCCATGACTGACTTATTTTATAACTGGAAGTTTGTACCTTTTGACCCTCATTCTGTGTTCTCAAAGTAACTTTCTAAACAGAATGGAATAACTTGTTAGTAATTATAAGATTGCAAACCACTTTGGTCTTTTAATCCCTTGCACTAAGTCTTAGATGAAAGGTAAACCAAAAAAAATTCTACTGCACCAGCAGAGGATGGCCAACTATCAAGTTTAACTATTTAAGGTAGACTTTGGAAGGGAATTTTTTTCTTGAAACATAGACATTACTGTTGTCTAGAATTTCCTTCAGCACTTGTTGCCTTCAAAAAATACATATTTTTTCCAATTCTTTCCTCCCTTCCTTTTCGCCTCACACACACACACTTTCTCTCTCTGAATCATTTGAAAACAAGTTGCAGAATCATGACATTTCACCTCTAAATACTTAAGCATGCATCTCTCAAGATTAAGGACATTCTTCAGATGATCACAGTATGATTATCACATCCAAGTGATTTCCTAATGATTTAATATTTAATAATAGTTTATATTTAAATTTACCCAGTTGTCCCAAAATGTCTTTTATAGCTCCAGAATCCAGTCAGACTTGACACATTGTGTTGGGCAGTTCTGCCTTTTTATCTAAAAGGATTTTTATTTAAATTTATCTAGATACATTTATTTAGATAAAGATAAGTTTATCTTATCTAAAATATCTTTCGATCTAAAATAATTCCAATCCCTTCCCTACTCTCCCATACATTGTCTTTTTTGAGCAGTTGATCCCATTGTCCTGTAGAATGTCTTAAATTCTGGTATTCTCTGATTCCTCATGATTAGGTTCACGTTGTAGGTTTTTGGCAAGAACAGGTGATTTTATGTTCTTCTCATATCAAAATGGTGTAGAAACACATAGAGATGTCTCACTCCCATCCTTATTCCCTCCATCTCATTCCCATCCATCCTCTATGGGTAATCTCTTTATTAGTTTCTGGTCTATCTTTCTTATACTTTTTTTTTTTCAGAATTAAACATACACATACACAATTTTAATTTATTCTTGTTTCTCTATATTAAGATTCAGTAAACTTTGGCCCACAAGCTAGCTTGCAGTTTTTATAGATCACATTTTATTGGAACATGACCACACCCTTTCATTTTAAAAATTTAGATCTCTGATCCATTCAGAATTAATTCTATAATATAAGGTATGGATCAGTTTTAACCTTTTTTCCAAATGGCTGTGATCCCACCACCATTTTTGTAAAAATCCATCTCTCTCTGGTGAATTTAGAAACTACCCGTTCATATTCTGCATCTTTGTATGTGCCTGAGTTTACTTTTGGACTTGTTATTCTGTTCCAGTGGTCTTTCTGTCTCCACATGCTGGCAAATACCCCACTTTTTCCGTTAGAAAACATAGCACTCCTTTTTAGTGCACACCAAGAACAAGAAGATAACTTTGAAACATAGGTCTCATCTATCAGTGAGAGTCTTCTAGACTGGCCCTATTTTCCTAAGATATTAGGGGATTTTGTTTAAAGGTTTTATTTATTTATTCATGAAAGACACAGAGAGAGGCAGAGACATAGGCAGAGGGAGAAGCAGGCTCCCTGTAGGAAACCCAATGCGGGACTTGATCCCTGCACCCCGGGATCACCCCCTGAGCCAAAGATGCTCAACCACTGAGCCAGGTGTCCCAGTATTAGGGGATTTTAGTGCTTATAGTATCTGGAATTTATTTTGATATATGGAGATGAGACAGACCCTGTATTTGCTTCTTAGAGAACAAAAGGAAGTCTCAAAAATAAATATATTAAATGAATATATCACTGAAATGTTAAAGATGTGTCCAGATCAACTCAGTTTGTTCTTGGGAAAAGATGCTTTTCCATTTCATATGTTACTTTTCAAAGTATTGTCTTGTTTGGCTCCCCAGTCTGTGGCCTAGTCCTGACCTCTCTAAATGTTGGGGTACCCAGGGCTTATCCTTGAATCTCTTCTCTTCAGTGTCAGCACATATGCTTGCATGATCTCAACCCATCCCGGGGGTTTAACGCTCACCTTCCCAATGATGACTCCAAAATATATATCCCTCCAGTCCTTTCCCTGAACATCCAGTCATCCACATGATGTTTCCGCTTGTATCCACAATTCAATCATAGTGTCTCTGAATCAGTCCCCTCACTTGTCACCCCTTTTGTCCCATCCCCTAACCTGCATCTCCCAATGTCTCCCTCAGATCTCCACAAATGGTGACTTCCCCATTACTTCAGACCATAAACTTTGGAATCCTTCTGGACCCCTCTCTCTCTTTTTTTTTATTTATGATAGTCACACAGTGAGAGAGAGAGAGGCAGAGACATAGGCAGAGGGAGAAGCAGGTTCCATGCACCGGGAGCCTGACGTGGTATTCGATCCCGGGTCTCCAGGATCGTGCCCTGGGCCAAAGGCAAGCGCCAAACCGCTGCACCACCCAGGGATCCCTGGACCCCTCTCTTTATCTCAGCACATGTTCAGTCCATCAGCGAACTAGGTGATGTCTACAGATGAAATGCATCTGTTGTCTGTGCTGCCAGCGCTCAGCTCCACTGCCAGCGCTCGGCTCCAGCCGCTGTCACTTCTAGCGCTGACTCAACTGAGAATGTCCTGACTGGTCTCCCCCTGCATCTGTTTTCCCTCCATCTTATCCCCTAGAAAGGCCAGAGTGACCTTTTAAAACATAAGCGAGATCATTTCACTTGTTTCCTCAGAGACCTCCAGTGCCATTCCCCAAAGTCAAAGTCAATCCCAAAGTTCTTACCGTGGCCGTAGCTTGCTTACAAAGCTCTACCTGACCTGAGTTTATATAAAGTACCACCTGTGGTCACTCTGTGTTCCCATCTCTTACTTTATGTATCAGCACATTACATATAAGCATATATACATACACATTTGGGTGTTTGTGTGCACGTACACATAGTCATAGTCTTTTTCTAATGTAAGTAAGCTTCTTGAGAGGAGACACACTCTAATTTATATATACCCAGTACCTCGAATAGTGCCAGTCTGTAATAAGTGCTCAGTGACTGTTTATTGAACAAATGAATGATCGCATCAGTGTTTTTGCTCTCAGATCAAGTCACTTTGCTATCAGTGTGGGAAGTGGAGATCTGAAAGGTTGGAAGCCCTGTTGGGAAGGTAATATTCTGTTTGAAGGATGATAAGAGTTAGACGAGGACAGTGGTGTGAGCATGGACAGGCGAGGAGCTTTGGAGTTGTTTTGGAGATAGAGTTTGTAGAAGTGCCATTGGTTGGATACAGGGCAAAGGAAGGAGTGAAGGGTATTGCAAGGCACCTCGCTTCGATGATTGGTTAGGTGGCGGTGCTGTCAGATGGGGAATGCAGGAGAGACATGATTTGTAGGCTGGTGATGGTCCATGTAGATAATTTCCACAGTTTGGGAGTCTGGAGGAGAGGCAAAAAGAGGTACAATTTGGGTTGTCTACATAAGTAGAGGTCAAGGTCAGAGCCTTGGATTTGGCTGTTTGGAGTTTACTAGGGGCCTTTGAGAAAGTGGTTACGGTGATTTGCACTGGGGCAGAAGTCAGAGTATGGGCTGAAGAGGAACTGAGGCAAGGAAATGGTGATCCCAGCTCCTTCCCTGAGAAAGAAAGGAAAGAATGGGGGACAGTATTTGGAAGGAGAGGTTTGTGTCCAGAACCATATGTGTAAATGTGGGGAAGAGTGACTGCAGGTGAAATAGAAGATATTTGAAGGAGCAAGATCCTTTGAAGGATTAAAACCTTCTAAGAGAGATTAATTGACCTTGGACAGAAGGAGGCAGAGACATTTTTCCTCCAAGAAAGGAGGGAGGTTAGAAAGGCTGGTTAAGCTGTCAAGAAAAATTGAGGGAGTAGGGAATTGGGGGAATTTCATTTTGGATTGGCCCCTTGGTTTTCTTCTTCTTTCAGAGTAGAAGGGCAAACTGTTGAGCTTGTTGGAGCCCAGGAGAGCTGGCCTCTGGAGGCAAAGTAGAATAGATGTCTACAGAGAGGAGGGGGCTGCTAGCAAGGGGTAGGAGAGGCTGTTGTCAGGGCCCATTGAGGACCCGCCCATTGAGGTTGGAAAGCATGAGCTCCTGCTCCTCGCAGGGCACTCCAGGGAGTACAGAGTATAGACTGCCTCCTGCCCTGCAAGAGCTTGCATTCGAATTGGGAAGATCAGGCATTTTTGTTTATGAAAATCAGGAACAACGGGAGGAGCACATTGCAAGTGAGAACCAAATAGACTGGCGCACATTGGTGGTGTGACATCAGAGGAGAGAATGATTACTGTGACAAGGGGTCCCTTGCAGAGGACCTGGGGGGCAGGCTGAGTGGACTCCCATGCACAAAGAGGACCGTGAGGAGAGCATTGGTGTACATAAAGTGTTGAGGCAATATAACTTTATTGTCAGCCTGCTTAAAGCAGAGAATTCACACTGGAAAATCATGCACTGGGCTTGAATTCTTTTGAAATGATAATGATAATGGCGTTGACTCAGTTCACGCTGCTAGAACAGAATGCCATCAGCTGGGTGGTTGAAACAACAAACATCTATTTGTCATTTTGACTGCTAGTTCTGGAAACCAGAAATCTGAGATCAAGGTGCCAGCATGGTCTCGTTCTAGTTGAGGGCTCTCTTCCTGGTTATATCCTCACACAACCTTCCTCCATGTGTGCATATATAGAGAGGGAAATCTTATATCTCTTCCTCATTTTATAAGGGCACCAATCCCCTCATGGAAGCTCCACCCCCATGACCTCCTCTAACTCTGATTAGCTCCCAAAGGCCTCACCTCTAAGTGCTATCACATTAGAGATTGGGGTTTCAGCATATGAATTTTGGGGCAAGGGGGACATGAACATTCAGTCCATGGCTGCACTTTATATGTGCATTACACCAGCTCTGTTGGGTAGGTTCCATTCTATAAGGTAGGTATCCCTCTACTAGGGAGGTAGGAGGCAAGTGAGGCTTACAGAAGCCTACAGCTATGTTGTTGCCAGGGGGAAGTAGAAGGGCTAATTCCAGATATGAACCAGGAGCTCACAGCCAAGGGATATCGATTTCTGGGATTTATTTTATTTGCATAACACTGCCCAAGATAGCAGAGCACACTGGCTAGAGATTTCAGTGCCAGGACTCACATGCTCACCCCTGAGCCATAGGAAGGGGATATATTCAGGAATATTCTGGGACCTGGGGTCACCACCTTTCCCTTCCCCTGGTGCCAAAGTCAGTGCTGTGCCAAAGATTCCATCTTGGAGTCAGGCTATCCCAGTGGGGCCTTCATAGCCCTTGGGTCGCTGACTTGGCTATGGCAAATAGAGCTGAACAAGAGGCAACAAGACTGGGTAAAGAGAAGAAGGAAAGGTAGTCTGATTAAGTTTTGTCTCAAAGTGTCTGTTTTTGGGTTTGTCCCTGCATTGATCTGCAAGGGAATGAGGCAAGTAATGGCCCCTCAGGGACTTTCAGGACTTTGCTCTCAATGTCAGCCGTCATTTTCAATCACCCTCTCCCTCCCAGCCATTAATTTTGGCCCAGGATCATGGGGACTTGTCCATCTATCACTCCTAATTGACACTAAATGATCTGTCAGTTTATTGATGAACGGCAGGAGTGGAATTGTCACAATATATTTTACTTTCTAACAACTCCTCCTGACAATTTTACCTTGTCCATCTCACTCTCCTCACATAAATCTCCATTGGCCGCTCATTCCTTCTCCTGGGCTGTTCTGGTGCCAGCACTTCCACACCATCTGCACGCGTCAAGGACATCAAGATGGCGGGAGAACAGCCGAGTGCCAGGCCTGAGCTTGCCCCCTTCCCTCCTCTCTCTCTCTCTCTCTTTTTTTTAATGGCATAGATGTTCCAGGAATACTAAAGGGCTTCTGTCCTCTCTCTGTGTGTCATTGCCATACCAGAGTCTCTTTACCTTCTTGTTAGCAGTGAACAGTTAATTCTTATTAGGCTACAAAAGTGTGAGAGGCAAAAACTCACAGAGCCGCCAGGCTCCCAGATCTATATAAGCGCAGTTGCAAACACATGTTTTGTCCTCCTGCACCAGCATTGTTACAGGCTTTCTGTCCCCACAGGGGTCAGTTTCTCAGCCTGGAGGGTAGCTTGGCTGGGATCTCACTGCCGGCGTGCCCCTTGCCGCACCCTGGGTACAGGTGTGCTGAGATGCGTGTGCTCAGCTGCTGGGCCAGGCCTGGAGTTGCCAAGGCCCTGAGGCTGTAACCAGGAGCAGTCTTGTCTGTCACCCTAGTTTTCCATTAAAATGATAGTTTTAAGTGTTTTGTGTTTTGAAAAAGATAAAGGACGGATTGGAGTTATATACATACATATATATGTATATTTAGAGAGAAAGAACTGGATTTCATATCTGTATGTGTATAATGTATGTGTGTGTGTGTGTAGTTGTTTAGTCTTAGGAAGGTATACGCATAGATGTGAAGAATCTTTTATCTTTTATGAGTCCAAGGATACAGAGAGAAGCTTGACAATATAGAAAAGATGTCATTGTTCCCCGCCTTCCTTCCTCTCCTGCTGAAGATAATTTTTGTTAACTGATAAGGACTGTTTTTGTTTATTAACCATCATTCCATTATCCTGCCTATCAAAATTAAAAAATGATTCCTTAATGTCACCTGATGTGCAGCCATCTTCAGATGCTTCCATTGTCTCAAAGATGTCTTTTTATAGTTGGATTGTAAAAAGGACAAATCAAGGTCTACGCCTTTTATTATTAGGTTTCTTTAGTCTTCCTTTTGTTCTACAACACCCCGTCTCCTTTTTTCCCCATGCCGTTGATTTTATTTATTTATTTATTTATTTATTTATTTATTTATTTATTTATTTATTTATTTATTTAAGAGAGAGAACACACAGGCAGAGGGAGAGGCAGGCAGAGGGGAAGGAAAAGCAGACTCCCCGCTGAGCAGGGAGGCCAATGTGGGGCTTAATCCCAGGACCCTGGGCTCATGATCTGAGCCAAAGTCAGATGCATAACCAATTGAGCCACCTAGGTGCCTCTTTTCTTTTCTTTTTTTTTTTTTCTTTCTTTCTTTCTTTCTTTCTTTCTTTCTTTCTTTCTTTCTTTCTTTTTTTCTTTCTTTCTTTCTTCTTTCTTTCTTTCTTTCTTTCTTCTTTCTTTCTTTCTCTTTTCTTTTCTTCTCTTTTCTTTCTTTTTGAGAAATTAGGCTTGCATAGTGTCCCACATTCCGGATTTGGCTCATGCTTCCTGATCATGGTGTTTAGCTTGTTCCTCTGTCTTTCATGTTCCTCATGAAGCAGGTAGTTAGATCTAGATTAATCCAGCAAGTTAGATTCTGGTTCACTGTTTTGGCAGGAACACTTTGAGGGTGGTGTTGTGCCCATGTTGCTATGTCACCTCAGAAGGCATCGGCTGGTGGGAGAGGTGCAGGTGTGCGGGGGCCCCCCGGAAGCCAGGCTGTGACGGATGAGTGGGGCCAGGAATGTGCCCTCCGTTTTCATCCCCACCAGACTCCCACCTAGAGGTCATAGTGTCCACTGAGAATTGTTGCCTAGAGCATGATTTCAATTGAAGGATGTCAAATGGTGATTTTCCAATTCTCTCTTAACAAATTCTTGCATAAAGAACTTTCATTTGTTGACTATTTGGTTGCTTGAAATACAGTCCATATCTACAATCCTGACTTCCCCCAGTTTTATATGCAGACATCCAGTCATGACAGAGTATATTTTTATTTTATTTATGTATTTTTTAAGATTTTATTTATTCACGAGAAACACAGAGAGAAAGGCAGAGACATAGGCAGAGGGAGAAGCAGGCTCCCTATAGGGAGCCTGATATGGGACTTGATCCCAGGACCCCAGGATCACGACCTGAGCCAAAGGTAGATGCTCAACCACTGAGCCACTCAGGTGCCCTGCTTAGTTCATACTTGATCAGTGACTGAGTTTGGGACATTTGGACAGTTTACAGAGCTCCAGCAATTAAAAAAGGAACAAGTATCCCTGGGTCCGTACTTCAAAGCATAAAATCTTAATCCTTGACCTTCAGATTTTCATCAATAAACGTAATTTTATTTATTTAGTTTTCAGGGGAAAAACCCCCAAAACAAATTAGAAATATTGAGAATTTATTTTCCATGTGCTTCCCACTGTCACAGGAACCCAGGATCAGCATGGTGAGATCAGGGGTCCTGGGCACTATGGGTGAACAGTTACTTGCTTCTCAGTGAGGTGGGCCATTGGAGATGAGTGTCTAAGATTGGGAAAAATGAATGAAGCGATTGCATATGAGCTAGTAAGAAGAGAAAGTCCTTGGGGTGCCGGGGTGGCTCCGTCAGTTAAGCATTTGTTTTTGGCTCAGGTCATGATCTCAGGATTCTGGGATTGAGCCCCACATCAGGTTCCCAGCTCAGCAGGGAGTCTCCTTCCTCTCCCTCTGCCCCTGTCCCCTGCTCATGCTCTCTCTTTCTCAAATAAATAAAATGAAAAGAAAGAAAGAAAGAAAGAAAGAAAGAAAGAAAGAAAGAAAGAAAGAAAGAGAAGAAAAGAGAAAGAAAGAAAAGAAAAGAAAAGAAAAGCAAAAGTCTTTGGTAGGTAGTTGTGCACCTGTTTCCAGTGGCTGTGTCCAGGGCTCTGTTTCTGTGGTTTTTGGAGATGTCTCCCCAGCCTCCCCTGCCCCCCACTACTGTAGGCCTCTGTCTCAACTTTCTATCATGTGCTTTCTCATGCATTTATGTGTTTCCTCCACGTGGCTCCAAGACACAGCATATTCAGAAAAGGTAGCTTCAAGGCTCAGCAACAACAATTCTCTTAAATGTACACCTTACATTTGTTTGTTCTACACAGGCTCCCCAAAGAGTGATTTCTGGCTTTGCTGTCCACAGCCAAGTTGCTAAAGGAAGGTCTGGATCAGTTTCTATTTTAATTGAACTTAGAAAACTCACAATTTTTTTTAAATTAGAATATAATTGCATTGTTTATTGCTGGAAATTATATATGTTCAGTAGGATCTGAAGATGAAATGAATGACACCTAGACTATATATGTTGAAATAATTCATGAAAAAAGAAATCTCCTCACTGAAGTAGCAGGTAGTGTGGAGTGTGCCCAGCTCTTTCCTTAGGCCTTTCCCTGTCTCAAAACACTTGTACCATTTTGGTAGATTTCATTGGCTTTGGTAGCCAGTACAAGGGAAGGAGTGAGAATAATGGACAGATAATGACAGGACTTAGTGGAGCTGTCCTTTCCCACTCAGCCCCGTGGTGCACAGCAATGAGGCCCATACTGAAAGTCAGCCTTCAAACAAACTCCTACATCTGAGTCATTGTATAACTTCATGTCATCTTTTGAGACTTTAGAACTCTTATTGAATCTGAATTTTATTTATTTTAAAATACATTACGAATATACATAGCACAGAATTCAAAGGGTGAGGGAAGGATGATATGAAGCTACAGCTCTCGTTCCTGGCTCCCCCAGGCATTGTTTCTCTTCCCAGAGGCAAAGACTATTCACCAGTATCCTTCCAAAGACATTCTATGCATTTACAAAACATACAGGTTAATATATTCTTTTATCCCCTCACATAAATGGCAATATATCTATTCTCTATTTTTCTTTTGTCATACAATGGTATTTTTAAAAATATTTTATTTATTTGAGAGAGAGAGAGAACATGAGCGGGAGGGAGGGGCAAAGGGAGAGGGAGAAGCAGACTCCCTGCCTAGCAGGAAGCCTGATAAGGGGCTCGATCCCAGAACCCTGAGATCATGACCTGAGCTGAAGGCAGATGCCTAACTGACAGAGCCACCCAGGCGCCCCCATACAACAGTATTCCTTGGTGATTCTGAGAGATTCCTTTCTGGATCTCAATACAAAGTTGAACTGTCTCATTTTTAAGGGCTACATAGTACTCCAGAATTTCCTATCTCAATAAAAGTAATCATAAACCCACAATAGATGTGATATTTTCCTAGGTTGAGAAAGCAGACTTGCCATGTTTATTCACGTACTAACCATAACATGATCCTTTGGAAAATATCATAAAGGCTTCAGATAAGGTACATGTAGACCCCTTAGGCTAAGGAAACCATATGAAGTATACATCAACCTTTTTCTCCTTGGGGTTCTGGTGGGGGGCATTTTCACACACTTCTGCTTAGGTTGATACAGTGATATTTAGTTTAAAGCAAGCAGAGATGTTCTGTGTTATAGTCTTTGCAGGTTAGAGCCCTGGATGGCTTGTCTAGTGTCACAAAACCAATTTACTTATGCAAATGACCAAATATGAAATAATTGGAATCTTGCAATTCTGTCAAGTGTGTCCCAATTGAAGGTGATAGCAGTCTGTTCCCGTAAGCCCCATGTGGAGTAGCATTTGGATCCTTCACCTCCCACTCTGAAAAGTGGAGCAATCTCCCTGACAAGTGGCCCAAGTCAGTTCCCTCCCTGGAGCAGAGGTGAGTACCTGATGCCCAAGGAGGAGGGGAGAAATGCGTCAGTGACTTAAGGTGAACTTGTTGTCTATGCCTGTGTACCAGCGAAGGGACAGCTGACGCCCCAAGGCCACATGGCATCCAATGGCTATGTTTCTAGGGGCCTAAGTCAGCAGAATTGCTTCCCAGTTGCCCCTGAGGAGGCCTGTGGGGAGGCCTGCTGAAAGACTACGAGGTCTAGGCCCTGACCCCCGCCTCCCCCTGAGACTGCTCTCAGCTTCCTTTCAGGCCTTCAGCTTTTCTTAACAAGTTAAGCTATTCTTGAATTTCTTTCTTTCTTTCTTTTTTTCTTTTCTTTTTTTTTTTTTTTTAGATTTATTTGAGGGGGAGGAGGAGAAAGGGAAGGAGAGGGAGGGAAAGAATCTCAGGCAGACTCCCCGCTGAGCACAGAGCTCAATCCCACGACCCTGAGATCATGACCTGAGCCAAAACCAAGAGTCAGATACTCAACTGACTGCCACCCAGATGCCCCTTGAACTTCATTTCTGTAATTGAGAACCAGGAGTGGTTCTAGAGTGAGTTCTCAGCGTGTCCTGTGACGGCTTTGACTTGGGGCCCTTTGTAGTTTCTCATTTTACAGAAGTGCAGATTCTCCTGTGACTAGGGCTGCTCATTTTGCAGAGCCAAGGGCAGGATCGTAAAGTAAGAGAGTCTCTAAGGGTCAGGAAAGAAATGGTAGGCCCACGGGAGTGTCCCTTAAATAACAGCCAGAAAACACAGTGTCCTGTGGAGTATTCCTTTCTCTCTCTGGATGATCACACAGAGCAGAGGTTTTGAAACTAGAAGGTTAGAGAGCCTGTTTCGTCCGGTGTCCTGTCAAATTCTAGGTCTCTTAGCAGTGCTGGTCCGAGGTCTGCTTGAACCCTTCTGTTGCTGGAGACCTCAGTGGAAGTGTATATATATTTTTTTATATATAAAGACTTTTTTTTTAGTTGTGCAGGGAAACCACGAACACTTTAATGGTATAAAAACTCAAGCCAAGATAGATAAAGCTAAATTTGCCTGAAACCACCATCTTGTCCAAGCCTAGTCATCTCTCTAGAAGTAACTACTGGTAATGGTTCGTTGGTGATCTTTTACCAACAATAGATATTTAATATATGATTTTACACAATAGGTATACTTACTGAAACCTCTATATGTGTGTGTGTGTGTTTTTTTTTTTTACCCATACTAAGGTTTTGATTTTTTTTTTCATTTTTCATTTAGCAGTACATCTGGAGCTCTTTCAGTCCAGGCAGATTTGCTTTGTGTTTCTAACTGCTGCCTCACAGTACCGTGGTATGGATGTACCATTCACTCTGTTGGTGGGCACTGAGCTTATTTCTAATTCATAGGCTATTATCTACCTCCTGATTTCCTATAACAGCTTGTCTTAAGGAAATTTGGAGTTTCACCCTCTGATCCAGATTCTACTCCAGGGCCCTGCTGTAGAACCTGTGTGTGGACAGCCCACATGTCTTGCCCAGCCCCGTTGTTGAATGGATGAGAACACACACACACACACACACACACACACACATTTATTGTGGCTTTTGTGCTGGGCACAGCCAAACACAGTTATCTTACTTTATCCTTTAATCAATCCTGAGATAGGTACTCTTGTCCTAGCTTACAGATGAGGAAGTGGAAGTTCCAGAAGGTTAAGTAATTTGCTCAAAGTTCCATAGCTAGCAAGGAGCCAGCCAGCATTTGAGCCCAGGTGCATCTGGCTGCAGGGTCTCCAGGTCTCACTGCCTTCTGTTCTTGTGCCCTTGGCTTCTGATATGGTACCTCTGCACTTGGTAGCCCCTCAGCAGATGTGCCTCAAGGGCTGTTCGGACATGGCTCCAGCATGTGCAGACTGTGGAAAGAATAACAGGGAGTGAGCGCTTGACCTTCACCTCCTGTGGCCTGCCTGTCTGCGGAGCTGTGCTCCAGCCAGCCGCCTGGCCCCGGGAAGGTGAGTGAAAAGGATGCAGCTTAGGGGCCCAAGCCAAGGCCATGCCAGTTCTGCCATTAAAAGGCCTAATTAGGCTAGTCATTAAGTTCAATTAGGCATTGGAAATGATCATTCCTTCTAACCCTGAGGTGCCCTCCAAGAACTGGATCCATTCCCAGGCAGCCAGCTCAAGAGCCGGTTCTAGTTACTGGTGCCCTGGCAGGCCCGCCTCTGGTTTCGGGCCTCTGACTCCTTTTCAAAGCTGAGGGCAGAGTAATCTAGGATCAGCCCAGAGTGGGGTGCTCCATGTACCTGTGAAATACAGTCAGGTGTCTGCCTTGGAGGCCATTTCCTGAGCTCATTTCCAGTCACCCTCCTTTCTTAGGGTCACTGGCCCTTTCCCCAGGCACCTATCAGGAATTGGGATATCTGCATTCTAGTCCCCTGCTGCCACTCACGTGCTAATGTCACCACAGAGTAAGTGGTATGGACTCTTGGGGTCAGGCTCCCTGAGGGGTCCAAATGAGATGATCTCAGAATTCCCTTTCCAGCACTTCCCAGAATTTGATCCTGAGAAATCCCAAATGTATAAGCCTTGGCGTATACAAGATTTCTTCTCACTGGGCACTGAACTGGGAGAGAGAGGAGGAGCGGTCCAGTGTAAGTCTGTGATGGTAGCTCCACCCTTACATTCTGTCTTTTCAGCGTTAAAACAAAGTGGTCTCCCAGGCCCTCCAAAACCCAGAAGGGATGTTTGAACTTCTGAAATATGCTTTCTAGAAGATTCCTTGAAACCTATTAGTTTAGGAATCATTGCTTTGGAATGAAACAGCTGACAGACCCTAGGGAGGGGCATGCAGGCCTTCCAGGCCCAGGGCCCAGGTATATGTGGTCTGAATGTGCCACAGTGGGTCCAGAACAAACAGCGCTGGGTGACCAAAGCCCAAGGTTTACCTAGAGAAGGGGATGGATATAGGGAAGGTAGAAATGGACTTGGGTGCAGGACCTTGAACTCCAAGCACATGGTTTATTATTTAGAGAACGGGAGCCACTGAAGTGCTGACAGGTATGTGACTGGTAGTGTGAGGGACACATCATCACACCTCTTCTGAACGCCTTTTTGATGGCATGATTTTGGGGTATTCGCAGGAGTAAAAAGACCCATTTCTCCTCATGTGGAATCATCTTCTTAAAGGTTCATCTCCATTCTTGATAGCAGAGTGTTCTCTTTCTAGACCAGGCAAGACTGTGGAGAGGGTCTGCCCATCTTTTCTCCCTAAATTTGATGCCTTTTTTCCCCAGCAGATTTTGGTGATGTCACCCATTCCTGTCCTGAGATTGCACGATACCTATATCCGATTCAAATGCTTGCTTTCTCTTAAGAGACAATAAGCTTAACTAGATCAGATTGTGTGAGGTTCGTTTTTCCATGAGACCTGTGTTCCTTCTCAATTAGGATGACCTCTCATTTGTCACTGGATGTGCCTTATTAGTTGAGGTTGCATTTATATCTGCAAGCAACAGGGAACCCCACTAGCAGAGGTTTAAACAGAAAGAGATATGTCTCGGAAAGCAAAAGGTCCAGGCTCCACAGTCCACCAGCTCCATGGTGATGACAGGGATGGAAGTCTTTCCATCCTCTGACCCACCATCCTTCACATGTGGGCTTTTATCATCATGTTCATGCCTCGTGGCTGCTGTACCTCCAGGCCTCACCTCTGTCTTCCAGGTAAGAAGAAGGGAGAATGACATGGAGGTGAAGGTGAAGGGCTATTTCTTAGCAGGAATTTGTCTTTTGGGGGAGACGGAATGCGGGGGGAGGAGGGGAGGATATACTTTCCGGGAACTGCCATATCTTCATCATTGGTCAGAGATGTGGTGTATGCCCACCCCTCAATGTGAAAAGAGACTGGGGAATTGAGTACTTTCCACTGGGCTCATTACCACCCAAACAAAATTAGGGTTTGAATCCAGACAAACGTGAAAGGACTTTGGGGTAGGTGCCAGGTTGTTTTCTGTGGTCAACCCCATCAGGCAGAGCTCTAGAAGTCACTGTGTGAGACCATCCTATCACAAAGACTGTGTTGTGTGATACAGAGGGTCAGGTGTGCCAAGGAGCATAGAAACAATTTCACCAAATTCTAGAAGCTTCTTAGAAGTGGGGAGTCCTTTGGAAAGGATTTGAAAGCCAGAACAAGTTGTCTTTTAGACGGGGATGAACAGAAGTGGCTGAGATGAAGGAAGGGAGCCAAGAGGCAGAGAAAGTAAAGCAGGAGATGGGAAACAGGGGAGGGGTGCCCACTGAGAAACCTAAGGTTAACGCTGGAGGCGAAGGTAATGCTGTAGGAAGCATTGTCCGGCTGGCCAAGAGGCCCTGAGAGCCAGGCCAAGTGTTTCTCCCATGGGGATGGGAGGTACCAGGCCAGGTGGTGAGGGTGGGCCCCTGGGCATGTCTGCTAAGGGCTCTGTGGGGGTAGGGTGGGCTGGGGGGCTGTTCAAACAGGGTCCCAAGATCAGAGCTCAGCACCCACGAGTAGACAGGCCAGATTCCCAAGTGGTGGAGCCTGGGGCTGAGGCCCTTTGGACTGGAGAACAAAGGGCTGCTTCCTGGGGAGCCCGATTTGGAGGTTTGGAGGGTTCAGCACAACCAGGCAGACACCCTCTTTTCAGCCACTCAGAGGGAAAGGAAGTAGAGAGGAGTCCTAGTTAGCAGGAAGAGAACGACAGGATTGTTAAGGTTGTTAAGGTCGGGTTAACTGTTCAGGAGAGAAAGTAAATTTCCCTGTGCGACAGGGAAAGTAGAGGCTGGTTTTGACAACCCCTAAGAAAAGAGAAAGGAGGACCGAGATGGAAAATGGAAAATGTGCTAAATTTCTGAAGTAAGAAGGGAGTTTGTGTTTATTGTCTCTAAAAACAAATGAATAGAGGCACCTGGGTGGCTCAGTCTGTTAAGCAGCTGACTCTTGGTTTCAGCTCAGGTCCTGATCTCAGTGCTGTGAGATCGACCCCACGACAGGCTCCATGCTCAGTGCTGAGCCGCCTTGAGATTCTCTCTCTCCCTCTGCCCTCCTTCCACAACTCATTCTCTCTCTCTCTCTCTCTCTCTCTCTCTCTCTCAAATAAATAAATACATATTTTAGAAATGATTGAATAAAGGAAAGAGGATTTTCTCCCTCCCTCCCTCCCTCCCTCCCTCCCTCCCTCCCTCCCTCCTTTCCTTCCTTCCTTTTTTTTTTTCTTGCCACATTGACTTTGGGATCTCCAAACCAGCACATCTCAGTAAATGAAATTTGGGGGCCGGATAAGTTGGTTCCAAGGAAGAGGCTGCTGAGGGGAGGGTGGTCAGACTAGGGAATAGTGTAAATGGGGAACAGATGGGGAGAGGCAGGGTCGATGTCATTCACACAGCTGAGGGGAGACCTGGGAAGTCATGGAGTGCGGGGAGGGGGGGCCCCTTCAGTTTAGAGAGGGAGGAAATGAGGCTTGGGGTGCTTAAGTGACTCAGGTATAAAATCTTAGAGTTAGAAAAGCCCTTGAATGTCACCTTGGCCTGCTGCCCAAGGTCATACAGATAATTAGTGTAAGAGAATGTGCCTCCCACTCTAGAGCCATGCCCATCCGCCAACCTCGCATGCATGCATTCATCAAGTTCATGAAAAGGCCACACAAGATACTATTTGTGCAGTAGCGAGTCTGTTAGCATGAAATTGTCTTTACTACAGTCCTCTGGGACCCTTAGAGAAATGCAGTGTTGATCCTATGAAACAATCTTACTGAACAGGAAAAGTTTCAGAGGAAAAAGTTATGTATCGTGAGCCAGCCAGCCTGCTGAAGGGGACTCGCTGCTTTGCAGCTTGCACAGCTAAATGCCAAGAGGGGGTGACTGGGGACTCCCCTGACATAGATGATCTCCTTGTCCTCCCTTTGATGGATTCAGTCTTTCAGAAATGAAGTGCATATGTGAACGTCATACCTGCTTCTTCCCTTTTCTTTTTAGTTCTTTACTGAGAAATAACCAAGAGCAGTTTTAGTAGAGAAGCAGCTGCTCGGGCATCTGTCGGTGTAAATATACACACAGAATACAGCCCTCTCACATAATCTAGGTTTTCTCTGGTCTGTGGGTCTGTGAGTTTACTTTTTGACCTATGCTTCTGTCACCACAACTGGTGACCATTCTGGGCTTTCCTGGTTTCACAGTGGTCATCGTACGAGCGGCCATGTTTAGAAGTGCAGGGGTGTCCTTGGCCTTGTCCAGGCTCATCTGTAGCAGGGAGTCACCAGGGTGGGTCCTGAGCCTTCCAGGGCTGCCCCACACCATGGCCTGCGCTGCCCGCGTGCCCTTGCACACCGATAGCTAGCCAGAAGAGGGTCACCTGGAATGGCAGGTCACTTTTTCTTTGGGCGCCTTGTCACTTGGCTGAGTCTGAATGTATTCATGGGCCTTTGGGCAGGGCCACAGGATATAAAAAGAGGGGCAGAGAAAAGAGCGGGTCAGTGATTGGAAGGAAATCTTTACAGGTCTCTCCATTTATAGAGCAGAAACTTCTCTCCAGGAGAAGCAAAAGACCCAACCCGTTCAGTAATTAAAAATGGGCTGATATCCAGGTTTCCAGAAACACTGATAAAAGTTTGCCCCTGACTTGGGGACCCACATTTCCCTTTGTTTCACCCGCCCACCCCCCAACCTCATGTCCACACTTCCCAGCGATGGGCGCTGAGCCTCACAGCTCCTGTCTTTGTGCTGCTCACGTCAGTGGGAGAGTCTCTGTTTGCACCCTTCTAAACCTGCCCTTCACAAAGACAGGATGAGCTGTAGGTCAGACGTTGGGCAAACAGCAGTACCCAGCTATGAGAAGATAAATTCTGCGATTTTTAAAAAATTATTATTTTTCACAGTTAACCTTCTTATGGCTGGTCGTGCTAGCTTTCCATTGAGGAGCTGAAGTTTTCTTTTAAACAAATTTATTGAAGTAAAACATGAAGTAGGTGCAGAAAGTGCACGGCTGTAGGAAAATTCATGAAGGCGGCATTTGGAAATGACAGCCAGTGGGGGAACCCTGCCCTGGAGTGCTGCTTCTCCCCTACATACCCCCCTCAGCAGGAGGGCTGACCATGCCCCTTCCACTCAGCCCCTTCCTGCTGCTTTGATACATAGTGAGTGGCGTTGTTTTCTTTGCCACCTCTCTTTCAATTGTGGACTTAAGTTACTTGAAGGGGGGTAGAGAAAGAACCCAGTGAAAATTTATTTCTGGTCGCATGGTTCCCTCCTGATCCCTGACCGATGTCAGGGTATAGATTTATAGCATTGATAACCAGCGCAGGACAGCCCCTTGTCTGCCTCTCAGCCACTTAAGGCCCCCTGCAGTCTTCTGAACACACGTGGCCCTTTCTGCCTCCTATCTCTATTCCAGTTGTTTCTTCCGGCATGGAGAGCCTTCCTGTGGCTCTTCTGCCTGTGTGAGCCTGCTCATCTTTTCAGTCTTCTAGAAAGTCTCCCCTGGCTGTTGCAACCAGTGTGACTATTTCCTCTTTTGTGCTACTGCGATATTTTGCTTCCGTCTGCCTCACTTGTCCTGGGAAGTTGGGACCAGCAATAGACGAGGAATGGGAACCTTGGTTTCTAGCTCCAGCTCTGTGTCCAGCTAGCTTCAGGGCTGTAGTTAGGTTGCTTTCATAACTCCTGGTCTCCATTTTCTCATGTAGAAGTTGCACAAGGAGGGGGTGGTAGTAGTCTTTCAGGCCCCTCAATGTGTGTCTTCTGGAGGTATTACTGCTATTTCTAGAATGCTCTTTTTTCTCCAGCAGGACTGTAAAATCTTGAGCAGAAGATCCCCAAAACTCAACACCTTCTCGTCATGCCAGATAGTTTCAAGCAAAGTGTCTGAATAAAATGTTCTTTTGAAACACCAAAGATCTAGAGTTCTCAACTCTTATACTTTTTTTACTTACTGATACCAGGCACATATACCCATTTTGTGTATGCCCATAATTGTTTTTAGCTGTTAAAACTTTCAGCCTTTTTTCCCTCTTGATAAATGAATGAATGCTCCTTTAGAATTTCAAGCGGAACAGAGATGTCATTTTGAGTCTGACCAGCAGGGGGCAAACTTCACCCAGGAATCGCCTTATAATTCATTACCTTCAACTGGACGGGCTTGGTAGTCTATGTCGTTCGTGGTGGTTGGTTTTCTTCTTTCTACTGGGCACCTTGTTGATGATACTGGCAAAGCTAAATACGATCTAATATGATCTAAAACCCCAAAGTGCCAACATTTAAGTGCTGGGGAGTTCTTGCTTGTCTTTAAAAGAAGGCAGAGATACAGTAAGTACCTACAAATGATGTGTTGGATTCTGAACCCATGAATGGCAAGAACTGGGAGCCAAGGGGGGAGCTCCAACTTGTGGGAGAGATTTCAATGAGGAGAAATCTCTTGGCTAAGCGAAGTTTCATGACAAATCTGACTTCTGAGGGACCCCCATTATTCAGTTTACAGCTTGATACTGAATAGACACAGTAGCCAAGATTATGGTGGCAGCGTCTCCTTTGCTCAGATTCAGATTTTCACTGTGACGGCTCTTTTTGTGGGTCACACAATTTATAAAATAGAACCTTGGTTTTGGGATGTGCCAGTGAGGTGTTATATGATCTGAGATGCATTACCTCCTTCCTCTCATGCCTTGGTAAAATGTACCTCAGTGAGGTTTGGAGGCATTTGTGAGATATTTATTGGACATTTAACAGTTATGAGGACAGAAAAGCTCATAATAAAATGGTATTTTGACTCCTTTTCCTCCAGAGGAGTGATACATTTTGAAAATGTAAGGTTTAACTGGTATCTCATTCTTGCTCTTTCCCTTGCCAAGTACTTATGACTTTGGCCTCAAAAAGTTTCCCCTTTTTGTCATGGGAGCCCTGTGAGCTACACAACTATGGCTTTAGCTTTTTTCTCCCAGGCAACAAGTTGCACTAGTAACCATTTGTCCAAAGCCTTTACATCTGGATCAGAGGCTGTGGGCCCTGGGGGCTGGGCAAGCAGAGGGCCTTCCCTGGGACAGTCGGGCCTCTACATGCCTGGCACTTTGGTCTATTTTAAGCCTGTTCTGTCCTGCAGCAGGAAGGTGAGTCTAGGGTCCAATATGTGCTGTGGATATTAAGAGACTTCAAGGACACTTCCCCCCATTTATCCCAGTTATGTCCCCTGCTAAAATAGGTTAACGGTGTCTAATTAACCACTGAACATTGTCATGCTGCATAAAGATAGCATCCGGGCTGTTCTCTGAGCCGTGGTACTTTATCTCCATTTAGATCTCTGCAGTATTCCATTAAACTCGAGAGAAACATTTTAACTGAGATGATGTCTACATTAGAGCTGCCTTTCACCCTTCAGCACGTAACCCATGTAAGCAGCAGCTGAGGCCTTGTGTCTGATACAGCGGGGAGGACAGAGGAGACAGACTCCTCGGGCAGGAGGGTTTGTACAGCATTTCTTCCCCACACAGCCCCAGAATGGACCCAAGGGTCATTCTGGTCCGGTGGTCCAGTGTGGCTGCAATCCCAGGTCACACCAGTGCCACCCAGCTGGTCTTCAGCTGACCAAGTCACTCCCCTCGAATGGCAGTGTAGTCTCTGAATGCCAAGAGAAAGGAATCGTATTTGAGCTAAAGCACTTAGAAAAGGAGAGTGTATGGAGAGAAAGGCGATTTTGCTACATGGGATTTCCTTTTGTGCCACATGCAAGCTGTCATGTTTTAAATAAAACATGTATAATAAATCCCACAATGAAACCAACATTAACTACCAAATTTTCAGGCTTAACAAAGTGGAGTACTACTATAGTTGGAAGTGTGTCCTTGTCATGGAAAATACTCATTGGATTTGAAGCAGAGTCTATGGAATGAGAATTTCCCATCATGTAGAACTACCTGGGTGCTTCTGTTGTGTAGGGATTAAGAGCTGGGCTTTGGTGTCAGCCCAGAGCTTGTATTCTAGCCCTACAGCTTTCTAGCTGGGTGACCTTAGGCAACTTACTCTACTTCTCTGAGCCTGTCTCCTCATTTGTAAAATGGAGCAAATCAAAAAAGATGCTGCGATAATGAAATAAAATAGTGTATTAATGCCATATGCCACTAAAATATGTATGATATTATATAATAGTAATATACATAAAGAAGATAGTATAATAACAGTGCTAGGTGCTCGGCAAGCTCAATAAATGTTAACTGTTAATATCATCAGTCATCAGCCCTCCTGCAACTGACTTGTGGGGCAGGGCCTGGGAATGTCCCCCACCCACCCCTGTCCAAGGAACGAAGGTGGCTGTGTGAAGCCAGGAGGAAGAAAACTAGCGTGGGTCAGAGAGAAGCAGGGTGAAAACCAGGAGGGACTGATTGAGGGTTGGGCTGAACGAGGCTTTATTATTTATTTATTTTTTAAATAGCAATCTTTCCTTTTATTTTTTTAAAAGATTTTTATTTATTCATGAGAGACAGAGAGAGAGAGAGAGAGAGAGAGAGAGAGAGAGAGGTGCAGAGACACAGGCAGAGGGAGAAGCAGGCTCCATGCAGGGAGCCTGATGTGGGACTCAATCCTGGGACTCCAGGATCATGCCCTGAGCCAAAGGCAGACGCTCACCCACTGAGCCACCCAGGCATCCCTGAATGAGGCTTTAAATGGAGGTAGGGATAGCAAGACAACACCAGGGCCAAGTCACCGACCCGGTCCGTGTGTCACTCGCTGGAAAGCAGGCAGCCAAAGTGCCCTTACTCCTGTTACCCTATCCCCACAAGGTAGGAGGTGAAGAAGAACATTCCTGTCACTGTCCAGAGCTAAAGCTTCATTCTGCAAAATGGCCAAAGCAATCAGCAAGTGATGGAGTAGCTCTTAAAAAGAAACCTGGCATTTAATTAACTTTTCAAAGTGCTGGTTCAGCAACCTCTGTGTATTACATTTTGAATATTGAACAAGCATCTCTAATCGGATCTGAACCACTTCTGGGCCTGCCAGCATGAAGAGCACCTGCTCAAGTTTTATGAATACCATGGAATCTTGTCTGAATTTTGGGCCAGCCAACTCAGGATTACTCAGGTATGGAGGCTACAGTCTATGAAGCCTTTTCTTCCCTCCTCTCAGCCTTTAGGTCAAGTCAGAGTTCATTAACACTGTTTAGAAGAAAGTGGGCAACTCAGCAGTATAGAGCAGCAAGGTTTCCATTATACTGCTGACTACACGTAGTTGAGCTTACTATCTGAAGTGAAGTTTAGAGCATTGATTCTCAGGTGTGACTGGGTCCCATTTCTAGAGATTACTGCCTCAGAGGGCCTGGGGTAAGGCCCAGCACATGAACTCTGAAAAAAAAAAAAAACCCTCAGTGACACTAATTGTGCACCACTGGTTAAGAACTCTTGGTTTAAAGGATTCTCTATAGTTTTCAGTTCTATGTTTGTACCATCTATTGCCTTCCGTAAGTGTGGAAAGTCAGGAATGGGCTGTCTGCACAGGAAATCCAAACAGATGTCTAGGTACCATCAGAACGTCTGAAAATCAGGAGGTATCTGCTTTTTTTTTTTTTTTTTTTTTTTTTAGTTTATTTATGATAGTCACAGAGAGAGAGAGAGAGAGAGAGGCAGAGACACAGGCAGAGGGAGAAGCAGGTTCCATGCACCGGGAGCCCGATGTGGGATTCGATCCCGGGTCTCCAGGATCGCGCCCTGGGCCAAAGGCAGGCGCTAAACCGCTGCGCCACCCAGGGATCCCGAGGTATCTGCTTTTGAAAAGGCTTGGGGCAGTATGTTTGGAATCCGGGGTGGAAGTCGGGAAATGGGGATTCTTGTTGCAGCCTCATTACTAACTAGTCTGGGATTTGGATGAAACACCCATCTCGGTGCCCCATGTCCCTCTCTATCACATAGTGTCTCTGAACCCTGCTTTGCCTCTTTTCCAGAGGGAAGCTGAGCTCTGTGTTGGCAGATGGGAAGGTGAAGAAAACTGGCCAGTGCTCCACCTGCATAAGCTCGTGTCACCTGTGTTGTGATTGTCAGGTCTCTCCCTCTCCCTACTCCCCACAGTAGCCACTTCTGATGAAGGAGGTACGTGGGCAGGAAACTGTAGTAAAAGACCAGAAACCTGGGGCAGAGTTGACTGCAGCCCTGTAAATGACCTGCCCTGGGCCTGGACCCAGGCCACACCATTTCCTCAGAAGTATATTTGTAAGGAGGAAATGGTGTTAAACCCATAGTCCTCTCTACCTCACAATCTGTGGAGGCAGGACTTCAGCCCACATCCTTCTTTAGTTACCCACGCTGTTGAGCTGTGATAGATTGCCATACTTTGTTTTTGTTTTGTTTTTAACCTGTCACTAACAATTTAAAAATATACTCTAGGGGCACCTGGCTGGCTCAGTGGTTTAGCGTCTGCCTTTGGCTCAGGTCATGATCCTGGGGTCCTGGGATCAAGTCCCACATCGGGCCCCCTGCAAGGAGCCTGCTTCTCCCTCTGCATATGTCTCTGCCTCTCTCTCTCTCTCTGTCTCTCATGAATAAATAAAATAAAATCTTAAAAATAAACAAATAAAAATATATTCTATGTCATGACTGGATATGTTTCCATATAAAACTGGGGGGGAAGTTTATGTAATACTTACTTTGCAGGACACTCTCTTTTCTGTTTTACACTATGCCACTAAGAAAGAAAAAGAGGGGTACCTGGGTGGCTCAGTCATTTAAGCATCCAACCCTTGATTTCAGCTCAGGTCATGATCTCAGGGTTGTGAGATTGAGCCCCATGTTGGGCTCTGCACTCAGCGGGAAGTCTGCTTGAGATTCTCTCTCTCCCTCTGCCCCCTCCCCTAAGCTCTCATTCTCTCTAAAGATAGATAAATAAAAGAAAAAAAGGAAAAAGACATGACAAGACTGGTAGTGATCCACTAAATCCACTGTAGGTCATGACCCATAGAGAGTCATGGAATCAATTTAGTCTTTAGTCTTTAGTCCCCAGCCTTTCTCATCTTTTCTTTTTCTTCCAGTGTTGGGGACGACTGGGAGCTCAGACTCATTACAGCCTCGCTCCACTTCCCATGTTGGGAATGCAAGTCCAAGTCGTAGGCTTTGTGTTTGAAGAATTCAGAAATCTGGATTTTTTTTCATGAAATCTCCCAATTTGGGCAATAAATTCGTGTTAAAACCAAAACAAAAATAAACAGCAGTGTGGTCCAGACACACATGCTCACTAGATAAGGCCAGAAAACTCTCAGCCTCATCAAAGGCAGGGTGTTCCATAGCCAGTTCTCCAGGGCCTTGCCCAAGTTCCCCCTGGACTTTCCACCTCCTGAACAGTAGGCTTGACCAGAATTTGCTATTTCTGGCAGAGAGAGAGAACAAGAGAACCTGCTGCCTGAGGGCATCCCCACCCTTTGTCCTCTAGGGTTCCATTTCGATCATGCTCCTTCTCATGGGGTGAAATGAAATTTGGAAGAGTCCTTGGGCTCCCCCTGGAGTGAGAGAGTAGGTGAGCTCAGCAGTCATTATGCTGAATGTGAAACTCATGGCCGTTTTTGGATGTTGAGTGGATAAATGGCAATTAATCAGCCTTCCCCAAAGATTAGGGTTACCATTGATTGTTTCCTTCAGATGAAATCACTGCTACTTTGGCCATGGCACATTGCTTAGGAAGGAACGATACTGTCACAACTCCTAGGGGTGATCAGAGAGATCCTATGTTTCTTATGTACAAGATGCAAGTGCATTAATCACATTGTTCTTCTCGGACCCTGTATTCATCCAAGCCTCCTGACATATCACCAAGGCATTTGGATGGTGGGTTTGTAGAGTTCAACTTCACCAAGACAATTAGAAGCAGTGGTCCTGGGGGACGGATGTGAGCTAGGAGCAGAGCCTTCTGTCCTCCCACACAGGTGGCTTTGGCAACTGCCAGGTGTTCTATGTTTAGAATTTTCTTGACTTCAAACAGTATTGAAACGGGGGTGATCTTTGGGCAACCTATTTCCATTTATCTGTGGTACCTCCTCCTGCCAGTTCTGTCTCACTCTCCCTCCTCCCCCTAATTGCTTCATCTCTTTACTTTCCCTTTAAAGAGTAAAAAACTGCAGCAATGAACAAAAATAAAAATAATCGGGGCACCTGGGTGGCTCAATGGTTCAGTGTCTGCCTTCGGCTCAGGGCATAATCCCAGGGGCCTGGGATCATGTCCCGCATCAGGCTCCCCACAGGAAGCCTGCTTCTTCCTCTGCCTAGTCTCTGCCTTTCTCTCTGTGTCTCTCATGAATAAAAATAAATAAATAAAATCTTTAACAATAATAAAACGCTCAATAAAAAGAAAGAAAAATATCAAAAACTGTAGCCTGGGAGAGCTCAAGAGTTGTTCCATCCTGTTCTTCCAGCTTTTACCCATTCACTCCCCTCCCAAGGGAAGCCAAAATACTCCCACCTCCCCTTCCTTCCTTAACAGGGCACTTGGTATAGTCTGAATATCATGGAGACTAGTCTATTTAAATTTAGGCTTAATTTCGGATTATACTCAGAGAGGGAGAGGGGTGGTTTGCATCTTGCAGGAATTGCTGGTTGGTTCTGATGTAGCTCTGCCGGTGAGGCTCGTGGGCCCAGCACTGCCAAAGGCCTTCTCATACACCCTGACTCCTGGCCCTTATGACACTGCCACCACCCTTTGCACCTGCTCTTCATGGTGATTGACTTCTGAATTGAAAGAATTCATTAAAAAACAAACAGAACTTGTTATTGTGGAAATTCTCAGACATACAGAAAAATAATCAACATGTACACAACACCCAACTTTAATAATTGTCAACATTTGGTCAGTCCCATTTAGAAGGCTTTCAATCCATGTTTCTCAGGGTGTCAGTAGTGACCACCTTACATTACCCAGGGATTTGTTTAAAACATGTATTCCTAGACACCCCTCCCCCAGATCAGTTGATCCAGAAAGCTCTCTCTACCAGGTCCAGTGATCTACATGTCTGTCAAGCTCCCCAGATGGTTCTTATGCACATTGAAGGTTGAGAACCACAGCCTTAGATAAATGTCTATATATAACTAGGCTTCCTGTTCTCATGGAATGTCTGAAGGGTACTGCCTGCCCAACATCACTCATGGGGTCTTCTGGTCCTTTAAGTGGAGGCTGCAGAAAGGCCCAGAGTCTACAACTTGTACTGCATGGCCAGCTCATCTCTCTTTGCTCCTGGGAAGCTGCACATGCTAACAGCTATAGCTCCAAGTAAGACCCATGGCCTCAGTCGGAAGAAAGTGCTCTATAAATTGGTCCGCTAGTTGTTGAAAGGAGGGGACTGGATCGTCTATACCCATTTGAATTCTCAACTTCTCAATCTGAGGTTAAACTCAATGATTTAGGGGCACCTGGGTGGCTCAATGGTTGAGTGTCTGCCTTAGGGTCAGGTCGTGATCCCAGGATCCTGGGATCAGCTCCCACATTGGGCTTCCTGCAGGGAACCTGCTTCTCCCCCTGCCTACGTCTGTCTCTCTCCCTGGGTCTTCCATAAATAAATAAATAAATAAATAAATAAATCTTTTAAAAAAACTCAAAAATTTAAGTTGGAGTCATACTGAAATAAGGCTGCAGGAAGGCATTATGGTGTCTCTAATTCTCTCATGCTGGTTATGGGTCTTGGTTTAGAAAGAGAAAACTAAATCAATAAAGCACTTGGAATATGCTAATTTGCCCTCACTTTTGAAACCCCCTCTCTGACATACCCCGTCAATGCATGAGACTAGTATGTTCTCATAAACCTTGTTTTCCTTTTTTTCAGGTCAGGAAGGAGGGCTTCTGAAGAAGTAGAAGAGTATGTTTCCAGGATTCTTATTGCATCTTTTGGTGACCTTTGCTAGCAGTGCAGTCTTGGTGATCATGATCTGTTCAGCCTTTGTTGGACTCAGCAGTAGAAAATAGAATGAATCTGGCTTTTGTCTGGGCCTCTAGTTATGCACACTGAATCTAGGGTTCAGTTAATGTTCTTTCCTTAGCTGAAGGTCTGGGCCCTGGCGTTAATGTCTGCATTCTTCTCCCAGCCTGTGGTTTTTAGAACTCTGTGTCCAGGTATCAGAGTGCTTGACCCATGGGTTCTTCTTTATTACTTCAGATGGGCAGGAATGACACCAGCCTTCTAAACCTAGCGTTCTCCTAAGACTTATATCAGAAAGGAAGGAAGAAGGTTTCTAGGTAAAGATAGAATGTAGAGGCAGAGCCACTGAATTTCATACCCCTGGGGTTGAGAGGAGTATTCATATCATAGTTTGTGGAATGGTGCACCGCACAGCTTGTGCAACCATATGTGACACACCCAGTTGCCTAATTAGGTTTGACTAAGTTGTTGGAGGAAAGTGGGTCCAGAGACCTTCTCATCTAGAAGAAACAATATACAGCAATGGTTTTGGTGGTTTCTTTCCACATTTGAAATTTATTTTCTTTCCTTTCCTTCTTTTTGGGGGCAGTCACCGCCTCAGACAGCAGAGCTTCGATGGATCAGATGACGGAGGAGGTAAGATGCCTTTGGAGAATATCACAAAGGCCTCCAGAGAGGCTCCATGGCCCCATCCTTCGCATCTCTGTGCCTTGCTGAGAGCTGCCTCCGCCTGGAGCACCTCAGCCCTGTGGCTGTCTGCCAGCCCCACTTGTCCTTCACAATGCTGCTGAAGTGTCTCCTCCTCTGAAATGTCTTCCCTTCCCACCCCGTTCCCTCTCTGACTCAGGTGTTTCTTCGCTGTGCTCCCACAGCCTCTTGGGCAAACCTCCATTGTAATCACAGCAATACTAGCTAATATTTAGTAGGTGTTTATTGTATACCCGGCACTGTCCTACCAGTTTATACATGTTGAAGTGTTTAATTGTCACAGCCACCCCATGAGACGGTACTATTGTCCCCATTCTACAGTTGAGGAAACTAAAGCACAGAGAGGTAAAGTGTTTCCAATTCACTGTAAACTCTGTACTCCAATTGGATAGTTTCTACTGTGTAAACACTCTTTTGCTCTACAGTTTTGATCTACCCTTAAGACCATTCAGTGAATTTGTTCTTTCAGATTCTGGATTTCCAGCTCTAGAAGCTCCAGACAGTTCTGTGTCTTCCATTTATCTCCTTATGCTGATCATGTTTTGCTTTATCCTTGGTGATAGCCTTCATAGTAGCTGTTGTCAAGTCCTTTCCTGCTAATTCTAGCATCTGTTTCCTGTGTCTCTATCGAGCGATTTTTCTTCTGGTTACAAGTCATATTTTTCTGAGTCTTCACGTGATTAGTAGTTTTTGATTGGACACTGGTCATTGTGAGTGTTACTATGAACATTTGGATCTTGTCTTTCTTTAAAGACTGATACATCTGTTTTAGTAGGTAGTTCATGTGTTTTTTGGTCAACTTGATCATTTTGAGAATTGTTTCTAAGGCTTATTAGGACAAGTTTAGGGTTAACCCTAAACATTAAGATACTCGGTGTCCCTGCCTGGTGGTTTAGCAAGGACTCTCCACTCTTCCCAGGTGAGCTGAGCCCCTTCCAGTTCTTTATAACCATAGGTGGGGATTGTTCACCTCACACTTATACTTGTTCGTAATTCTTTTCCCAGCCATGTGGAGTTTGACCCTGTACACACACAGTTTGGAATGCAGTCAATCTAGGGGACACCTGGGTTGGCTCAGCTCTTGATTTTGGCTCAGGTCATGACTTCAGTTATGGGCATGGAGCCTGCTTGAGATTCTTTCTCTCCCTCTGCACCTCCCCTGCACCTGCTTTATTAAAAGAAGGAAAGAAGGAAAGGAAGGAAAGAAAGAAAAGAAAGAAGAAAGAAAGAAAGAAAGAAAGAAAGAAAGAAAGAAAGAAAGAAAGAAAGAAAGAAAGAAATCAAAGGAAAAGAAAAAAGAATGCAGTCGATCTAGATTTCTGCAACTCTTCTGCTACATGGCATCTTTGTCTCATCCTTTGCTTCTCAAATTCCAGCCACCTTCACCTACCTAAACTTGACTTCTCCTCAACCCAGTGAGCTCTCTCTGCTCCACTAGGAGTTCCCCCTCCTTGGGCCAGAGTCCAGGAAATGTACCTGTAGGCAGAAAGCCAGGATTGATGACGGTAAGGCTCACTTCATTTCCCTTCCCTCAGGGATCACTGTCCTGTGCTCCCTGTTGTGTGCTGTCTGCACACAGCTGTTATCTTCCATTATTTCCAGGTTCCTAATTGTTCCCAGCAGGGAGGTAAGTCCAGTGCTGATGACTGTCTCATGGCTAGAGCCAGAGCCCCGAAGCTTTCAGTAACTAACCTTTGCATGTGACCACAAAGCAAAGGGGAGCATTAAATCTAGAAAGCTTAAACAGTGACCCATACTTTAGCTGCCTCACAGGACTGGAGGCATGTGTGACATGTGGACGATGCTGGGATGCTGGTTGAGACATAGACTCCCAGCCACCAGCATTCAGAAGCTGGAGCTGGGACCCAGAGACCCATTGTATTGCATACACCCAGTGTATTGATTTAAATACACTCCCTGGATGAATATTCTGCACACCAAAGCTTGTCAAGCCTGTCGTAGTGCCTCTAAAGTCAGGACTGAGGACAGGAGAGGACAGGAATCATGAAAAGGTTCTTCTGTCTCATCTCATTCCAGAGGAGTTTTAAGGTAGAAAGGTAGTCACTGGAGGTCAGGAATTAAGCCTCCACTCTCAGTTTTAGTAAGAGCTCAAGAGCACAGCTTCATCATTCTTCATCATTTGTCTTTGCTTTTCCTATTATCTCTTATCGACAAGCTCATTTCTCTTTACCGGATCTTCCTCCTTAGCTACTCACTAAACTCCTTGTAGCTGCCGAACTCGTCCACCCACTAATGATTCCCAGTGACCCTGTTAAATTAGGTGTACTGCATTTCTGTTCCCAAAATCTCTTTCCCCACATATGTACCTGGGATGCCTCGTGCCAGTGCTGAACTGTAGTGGCTCAGTGATTGATGGCTGCTGGCTATACTTTCAATCTGCCCGTCCTCACAGATTGTTGCTCCAGCCATCGGTTGCCTAGGACGACAGGGTGACCATCCAGGAGGCTGTGCCAAAGTACTCAAGGAGGCAGGGACCCCGCTGGACATGGACAAAGCTGATAGGTGCTCACAAATTTATGATGCTGACAACTCTGAGATGCTCATTAAATTCTTGGTCCCCAGAAGGTTTGCTCAGGTGGTATCTTCTCCAGGCCTCTCTCCACCCTACCTTGAACCTCTTTCTAATTCCCTTCAACAGATTTCTGAAATCCTCCTTTTTTCTTTTTTTTCAGTGTGTGAAAATGCTACAGTTTAAGAAGTAACCATTAAACGTTACAGCAAAACCTTCTGAGTGCTAAAGTGTGCACACTTCTAAATGCATATCATTATTATTTTAAAGATTTTATTTATTTAAGAGAGAAAGATAGTAGGAGCAGGAGGTGGGGCAGAGGAAGAGAGAGAAGCAGACTCCCTGCTGAGCAGGGAGCCTGACTCTGGGACTCTATTCCGGGACCCTGGGACCATGACCTGAGCCAAAGGCACACACTTAACTGACTGAGCCACCCAGGCACCTTCTAAATGTGTATTATTTAAAGGTTGTGCTGGCTGCTGTTGTGACAACTCTTAAGGCCATCTTGTGTGAGCCCATCACTGACCATGCTATATCAAAGCAAAGAGATCATTATACAAAACTGCAGGACTCAGAGAAGAACTCTAGTCTTCTGACTGTGAGTGAACACTCTGTCTCATACCACACGTCCACCAACGTCACTGCCACCACCACTCATTGCCAAACTCATTTACTTCTCAAAACAAGCCTATGGGAAAGTTTTTAGAAATCAGATTTATTGGGATCCCTGGGTGGCGCAGCGGTTTAGCACCTGCCTTTGGCCCAGGGCGCGATCCTAGAGACCCGGGATCGAATCCCATGTCGGGCTCCTGGTGCATGGAGCCTGCTTCTCCCTCTGCCTGTGTCTCTGCCTCTCTCTCTCTCTCTCTCTCTCTCTCCCTCTATGTGTGTGACTATCATAAATAAATAAAAATAAAAAAATAAAAAATAAACTCTTGACTTTAAAAAAAAAAAGAAATCAGCTTTATTGAGGTCTAATTTACATACACTAAACTGAATCCATTTAAAGCATAGCATTTGAGTTTCGACAGATATATATGCCCAGTGAAGCCACCACCACAATCAATACAGAATGTTGCCATTCCCCCCCCCTCCAAAATTTCTCATGCCCCTTTCTAGTCCATCCTTCCCCTGCTTCTGTCTCCAGGCAACTACTGATTCATTTTCTTTTGTCCCTATACAGTGGTTTGCATTTTCTGGAATTTTATGTAAGTTGAGTCATGTATACATATGCTTTTGTACATACATAGGTTCTTTTTTCACTCATTGTAATGATTTTCAGTTTATCCAGGATGTTGTATGTATCATTAGCCTGTTCCATTTATTGATGAGTAATATTCCAGTGTATAGACATACTACTTTTTGGTTAGGTATTCACCTGGTAATCGACATTTGGATTGTTCATTATCCCTGTTTTAAAAATGAGCAAACAAAGGCAAAGAAAAATAACCTTGCCGAAGGTCACATAATAAGTGACAACACTTGGAAGGTGGCTCTTCTCACCACTGTACCACCAGTGCCACGCTGCCCAGCACCAGGATTTAGATATAAATCTTGACCCCAGAGTCCTTGCTCTTGGCCTCTGGGCTATAACAAGTGGTATGACCCTTGGCTCTGTTGGGCATCTCCTTCTACAGGTGGGTTGTGTTAATATCAGCTCTCACGTTTGTAATATAGAGTGCCTAGCATGATTGATAGGATGCTAAATACAATTCCATTAAGGATGGAGAGAAGAAGGATATCTATTTTCAGAGAATACCTCTAGTATTTTTTTCCCCTTCATAAACTTGAAGTGTGAAATTAGTGATTTGGCCTTTATTTTGGCTCTGGAGGTTTGACGTGTAAAACCCTTTCTTGTCAGAGTGCACTTGATTTTACCTTTTAGGAGGGATGCCTCTTCCCTGGCATAAATCTGTTTTCCATGCAGTTATGCCTGAGTCCTTTAATGGAAAATCAGTTCATATGTTACACTTCACACTCGACTTCGTCCATTTCACTATGTGTGAATGTTTAGAATCCATTATGCAGTAGGAATCATATGTTACATATAACTAGTTTCTAGAATTATCTTTGCTCAGAGAATTACTTGGTTGGCTAGCGAAGGCTGCTCCTTTGAACTTAGAATAACCAGTGGGTGGGGACACTCCATAAACGATTGCCCTGAATCATCTATGGAGGCTCATTCAGCAATGACATTAAGCAGATCTTTCGGCGCCTGTGAGGGAACCTACTGGTGCCCTTAATAAAATCATACCCAGGTTCTTCTACATTGTCAGCATGAGGAGCATTGTCACATGGGAAGGGGCTGCTAATTTCCCTATACTTGGTAGCAGTAGTGATCGGCGAGCAATCCCAACGGAGAATATATCTTGGGGAATAGAAATGAGAATCCAAGGACTAGGACCCCCTCCAGGCAGGTGGTCTCTTTCTACCACAGTCGTAGAGGTTAGATTTCATTGAAGATACCCAGCAGGTGTTCTTACAGTGCCTCCTGTGGCCATGACTGCTCCAGAAGCTGGAGATAGTGGCAAATAAGATAGCCCTTGCCCTCCAGGGGATGTAGTGAGAAATGCCGCCTCCCTCCCCTCCCTGTCTTGTCTAGGAAACTTTCAGGAACCATGTCTCTCAGATCTGTTTCTCAGCATTCAGCCTCCCAAGCTTCACTCTTGGCACATATTCTCCTTCTTCCCCAAGAAGATGCCCAGGGAGAGAAGAGAAGTGCTTCCTCCCCTCCATCGATGCTTCAGGCTTCCAAGGGAAGAGAATAGAAAAGTAGAAGAAAAAGGCTTTTAGGAATGAGAAATGGGAGTGACTGACGTTTGGAGGTGGGTTTGGAGTCTGTTGGTTAACTAGAATGTACTACATGGGACTCTTCACAAGGCCGAGGTGGGCCACAAGCTCACACAGTTTGAGGGGAGCCAGGCAGATAACATACACACATGAAAGAGCAGAAGCATGAGACAGTAGAGAACGGTGGGGCCTGTAGTAAACCTAGAGAGAAGAGATGGCGTGGCCTGAAAGTTTTCAAATTCACATTTCAAAAGTGACAGAATTTTTAAAATCAGTTCATAAGCAGAACCTAATGCATCTGCAAGTTGGATTAGGCCTTTGGGAAGTGATCTGCGAATGCTCCGTAGGTATAGTCTACAGAATAGTCCGTAGACTTTGTAGGGCTGTGCTCTACAGGAACACAACTTTGCTGGGGAGACAGAACATAAGAGATGAAAGCATTAAGGAGGTAAGGAGCTAAGACGGCAGCATAATGGATGGCACGGGCGGCCAGTGGTGGTTGCTGTGTTCATGATTTACATTAGTGAGGGCCACAGTTCAGGTGACGAAGAGATCCCTGTGGACTGAGGGCACTTGAGGAGGAAGGAAGAATGAGCGGTAGGTCCTGAAGGTCAGGCAGCGTGTGGTCAGGTGAAGAAGAATGCAAAGGGCTTCTGAGTGAAGCCTGGCGGGAGGAGAGACTCCACGTGGAGAATGAATAAGGAATTTACAGTAACTGCAAGAGAAGCTGGTTCTGGTCCATTCTCAGCTACAGATATTAAGCGTCCCACGTAAACTGCGTTTAGTGAAGTTCAAAGATTGTTAGTCTTCTGATTTGCTGGTACTAGGTGGGATCACTCACAGCTAGGGTTGACACGATGCTTCAGGGATGTTGGGAATCATGATTAGGACAACAGCTGAGAATAATGGACAGCCAGAGCCCCCGAATGACTGCAGGGTTCCAATATTGTAGGATGGCCACACTAATGTTTCCTATTTAGATGACCGTGCTTTAGTGGCACAATTATCCATCCCTGTTCTTGGAATCAAGTTTCTGGTTGACACAAAGGCCTTTGGACTTCTTCTGTCATGGAAGGTTGTATGGAGTTAGAAGAAAAAGCATCAAATCCGGAATAGGGTTAAACGCAGCCTCTACATGTCACTTTGGGCTAGTTATTTATTCATTTATTTATTTATTCATTCATTCATTCATTTCGCCATCATTTGTTGAATACATACCATGATGCTTAGGGCTGGGCGCTGGGGATATGATGTTGAAGAGAACATTCTTAGTCTTTGCCCTTATACTGCTTATAGCCTAATCAGGGAAATGGGGAGTAAACAAATGGTCACAAAGCTAAAGAAGGAAGGACAAGTGACGATTGAGCGCACTGAAGGCAGAGTATGGATCCATGAGAGAGAATAGCGTGGAGAACTGACTTGGCTCAGGTGATGAGGGAAGGCCACTCAGAAGCAGTGGTTTTCACACCTCAACCTGAAGGAGGAGTGAAGTTGCCAGGAGGATGCAAGGGTGTGAGTAGGGCAGCTGGGGGACCCTGGTGGAGGAGACCACAGGTGCAAAGTCTTGTCACCTCTCCAACTCCAGGAGCATTTCCAGTCCTAGCTGATCTCTTCCAGCTCTAAAATCCAGCTCTCAGAAAGTGAACTCGGGATGGAATGTGAAGCTTTGAGATGAGCTTTGTGAGAAGCACACAAATGGCAGAAGAGCACTTCCTAGTCATTAAAAAAGATGAGTAATAACTCAGGTTGAAACAATTTCTGAAAACACAATTAGATATGGACTCACCTTTTATTTTTTTTTTTAAATTTTTATTTATTTATGATAGTCACAGAGAGAGAGAGAGGCAGAGACACAGGCAGAGGGAGAAGCAGGCTCCATGCACCGGGAGCCCGACGTGGGATTCGATCCGGGGTCTCCAGGATCGCGCCCTGGGCCAAAGGCAGGCGCCAAACCGCTGCGCCACCCAGGGATCCCTGGACTCACCTTTTAAATAGTTTGTCTCAGAGTGAAATTCAAGTTAGGAAAGAATTGTAAGCCCCAAAGATGTCTTTCAAAAGTGGAAAGTCTCTGAAAACAGGAGCTTTAAAAAAGGAGGGGGGGGTCAGATCTTTCTTGCACTTAACAATTGCATTATGGGTGTCCCAGGTCTATGGGTGGAATGTTCACGGCCTCTTCCTGGCTGCTCCCGGCACCTCCTGGGCATCTCATCCCCACTAGAGAGGGCTGTGCTCTTGGCAACTCAGGTCTAGTTTTGACAGAATCAAATATCTCAAAACCTTCAGAATAATAAATCCTTATGACCAGCCAAAAAGTGTTTAATTCCTAAAGGACCGGCTGAGTTGAGCCACTTCTAGCCTGGGGCAATTGGGGACTTAATTCTGTAAGTGTAGCAATCTGGATGATCTGAAAGCTCTGAGTTTAAGGGTAATTGCTCAATTTTCTATCCATGTCAACAGGGAAAATAGGTAAAAGTGGCTGAACACAGCCAAGCAATGAGGCTGGATGAGATGTGAGATGCTGGCCTGTCAGTGGAATTAGAAAAATGCCATCTGTAGAGGGTTGTCACTCCCTCACCCTATCTTTCCCTCTCCCCGGTCATCACCAGCTCTGGGCTTTTCTCACTCTCTTTTGGGCTCTTCCTCTGCACCGAGTCTTACCACCATGCCCTCTGTCCCTTCTCCTGCAAACAGTAGAGTCCCTCTCAGCCTAAACAGCTTTAACGTGGAGAAAGAAAGTGGTAAGAATTCCTTAAGTACAGATAAATTAGAACCCTGCATCTCAGTTCCTTTCTCTTGCTTTGTAAGAACATTCCATTATGTCAGCATTCAATGTAGGGGACTTCTTAGGTGATCCCCAAACCTAGTTCCTTTGGCCTCTAATCTTTTTCAGCTATTACAACCAGCACTATTTTTTTTTTAATCCTTAAAATCAATTTGTGTGGAGGCACCTGGGTGGCTCAGTCAGTTCAGCTTCTGACTTTTGATCTCAGTTCAGGTCTTGATCTCAGGGTCGTGAGTTCAAGTCCCACGTTGGACTCCACACTGGGGATGGAGCCTACTTAAAAAAAATAAATAAACAATTTGTTTTTTCTAAGTTCGGAGTCACTAGAACTGGATGCTAAGGTCTTTCTAAACCCATGCCTCCCCACCCTTCCCTGACACATAGATGAGCAGGAGTGCCTGTAGCTGTCCACATCCAGCACAGGAGTGGGGTCGGGTAGGGTGGGACTCACTGGTACAAAGGTTAGCTGTCCTGTCTATTGTGTCTATGCTTTGTTCTGTTTATAAGATACTGGATAACAAATTTGAGAAAGAAGTCATTCTTGTAGGAAATGGTATTGATAATTAATGTTTGTGTTCAGTGTAAGCCAGGCCCTGCACTGCTTTCCCTGCAATAACCCTCATAGCAGTTCTCAGAGGAGACACAGTGATCATCACCCCTGTACAAAGGAGGAAATTGAAGCCTTGTGAAGTTAAGTCACTCACAGGAGTCACATGGCTAAGAAGCAGTGATGTGCTGGCTAATATTTAACAATCAGCTCTCCAGGATAACAGAGTCCTGGCATTGGTAGTGTTTGCCAATTTCTGCGGTGTAGATAGGCCCACCATGGCTGGTTTTGGGCTCTCATCAGGGTATCACTGACCACAGAGCTGGGAAGAGATGGCCAGTAGCACACCAGGATCTCAGATTTCTACCACACAGGCATGTTAAAAGTAAATAATTGCAAGAGCATGGCTAAAGTGAAATGCAAAATTTAGGAAGTGCTGAGTTTTGACTATTTATTGCTTTTGTTTTTAATATAATGTATTTATAAGGATATATAAGTTAGTCATTAATGATGTTTACGTGTAACAACCTGCATGCAGTATTCCTAAAAATTTAGTTGTTGGTTCTTACAGACCAGCATGAGCTGCTCTAGCACACCACCGCTAGTTGGTGTCACAGCTGACATTCAGATGTGGTCCTTGTGACTTCTCGCTCTCTGCTGTCATGGCCTTTGTTGTTGTTACAGCACTCGGTTGGTTTTTCCACCCTGCTTATTGAAGAGGCCAGTCTCTCCTCATCCAGTCAGATCCCCTCTGACCCCGGTTCTCAGACTAGCCTGCTGGCCCCTGTCCTGGGCTCTGCTGACCCTCACTGTCAGGTCCCACCTGCAAGCATCCCCTGGCTGATAGGCAAAAACCAAAGACACCAGGCCTATAAAGCTGTGTGACATGAAGCAGAACATTCAGGTTTGATCATTCCTCTCTTTCTTCTTATGCTTCGTTTTTCTATCAGATCCATTAAGATGGCTGTTAGAGAATGAATTCTTGTGCTTCTGCTGAGTCTTGCAGAGAGGAAAGTCTACCTTAGGGCGCGAGGAAGAAGTTTCACTGGGCGCAGTGTGAGGATGGGCATTTTGGGAAATTTGTGAGAAGCAAGGCCCCACAGGCATCCACCTGGGCCTGAAGGGCTATGCGGGAAGCTCTCTCACTAGCCTGTCCCTTTGAGGCACAGCAGAGGGGACAGATTGACCCCACAGAGAGGCGCACACTCGCCAGACTGCAGGGCACATGGAAGAGCCCCCGCCAGGGTGCTGGGTCACGTGTGAGCTGAAGTCATCGTGGAGCTACAGGTGGAATCTGTGCAGGTTTATTGCACTGTAGGAAATGAATTTTATTACAGTGATTCTGAGCAAAATATTTGGTGTGCTCTGTCCATAGGATATAACTGTGGCTAGAATATTTGGAAAGACACTGCTATCAGCAAATGTGACAGAAAGGATTGGGGTTTTTAATATATTTTTTTAATACACGATGAGATACATTGTAATGGATGCCCCAGAGTCTGATTGTCATAGAGGTAGAGTAGACCTTATCTGATGATAAGGAGACTTAGGACCAGAGTTGACAAGTGTGGAAGGTCATCCAACTAGAGGCAGATCTAAGACCCAGGATTCCTGATTTCTAATTGGGACACCCTGTAGTACGACCCTATGGACCAGAAATCTGGCAATTCAGTTCTTCCTTGAGAGATAGTTAAAGTCACATTCCTGGCAGCAAGAGAAAAAAGAACATTAATAAGTAAAGATCCTTGAGGCCATAGGGCTGATTTCTCTGTTCTCCCATGTAGGGGTGGTCAGTGCTGGTCCCCAGAGTGAGGGAAACACCAGGGAAGTTACCTGGAACTTGCCAGAAATTTCTTCAGTCAGCCCGAGCAGTTGCATTCATTCATTCATTCATTCATTCATTCATTTATTTATTTATGCAGGAAGTGATTCAAGGTCCTATGACCCTACCCTGGGTAAAGTATACACCATAAGAGAGTAGGTGTCTGGGAGTCAATGGGAAGGAGAGATGTTTAGAATTCCTTGACTCAGCAAATGTGGGAGAGACTGGCTTGGCTGTATTCTGCTGGCCTCCCCAAAAGGCAGAATGTCAGGGGAGCTTTTGAGAACTGAGCTGAGCTTTGAACAGATTTTAGCTCTGCTTTGTCAGCTCAATCACGATCTACCTCATACCCCCAGCACCGCCGTCTAGCTGCAAAGCTTAGCCCAGTGTCTTGACCAGACCTCTCGCTCCGTTGGCAGAGCCGGACCCAGTGTCTTATGCCCCTAGTGGTGCCTTGAAATCTCTAGTCATGCCGGACTTTCCAAACTTATGGTCCCAAATGTCTTTCCCTGAAACATGGTTGACAGTGGCCTTTCTGGCTTCCATTTCCTTTGTTCATGTGTGCAGCTTACTTGCATGTCCCCATCTGAAGGGGCAGAATGGGGAATGAAAACAACAGCCTGTTGCCATGCACACACACGTTTTTCGAATGAGGCAGGTTGTAGTCCCCTTCCTCCAGGAACACACACACACACACACACACACACACACACACACAGAGCTCCATCAGCATTCTATTATAGTATAGTCAGCTTTCAGGAATGTGATTAATAATAAATCATCCAACAGTAAGCACTGACAAAAGTAAAAGAGAGCTAAATCTCCCTGAAGTCATTGCAGAGATCAGAGTATTTATTCCGTAACTCATAGCCGAACCCAGAAGGCAGGCTCAGGATAGGACAGAACTGACCCCATTTAGTTTCAAGAGACCATCGGAGAAGTGTTCCAGCTTTTGGGAAGAGGTGTGGGTACTGCACATGATTGTGAAGGGAGTAGACGAAGGAATCAGAGGGCCTGTGCACAGTGGACAGGCCCACATTGGTGAGAACTACTGTTCCCCATGGGGGCTTAGACTTAGATGTAAATGTAGATGACTTAGATTTTTATTTGACTAGAAAGAAATAGAGGCTCAGTTTTCTAGGATGCCTGTTTCGGAAGAGGGGACTGTATCCATAGGCATCATGCCATCTGCATGGAAGAAGACAGTCGTGGAGTTGTTCCAAATAGCCTTTGTAACAAAAACACAGCAAGTTGTACCCTGGGATAGTTGGAGACTCTTCTCCCAAATAGATAGCCAGGGTGCATTTGCTCAGCTGGAAGCCTGACAGCCAAGGTGTTGGCTTCGGTGAGATGGGAAGGAACAGTTTACGCTCAGAGGTTGGACTTCGCCCACCTCTTAGCCCTCATTTAGAGAAGCCTTTTCTTTCTGACGCATCACCCGCATCACGCATCACCCGTGGAAACTGGTTTCTAAAGAAGGATTAGGTAAATCATTCTTTGGAAAGATTTAGGTGGAAATCTAAGGGGGAGGTAACAGGGGACTCTCTGACCCTAGCAAGAGAAGGACCTGATGTGACCAAATGGTAGGTCTCCCTCTCTAGCTTTAGGTTCTACTAGATACTGAGTCTGTGTGTGTGCGTGCATGTGCGCACACGCGCACATGTGTGTACTCGTCTATATATACACACACAGGAGGACACATACTGGGAATGTGATTCCTGAGTCCATAAGTGTGGTTGACGGACTAGGTTTACCTAAAAGACCCTTTAAGAGAAAGCTCTTGAAAGATGATTACAGAATTGAGACACCATCATTTAAAAGTGCCCGAGGCAGACGCCTTTGAAAATTGCAGCAGCGGAGGGACGGAGAGAGAAGCACGCAGCCCTTGATTGTTGCCTGTTCCCTCGGGACCCGTGCTCCCCCTCCCCCTCTGTTTCTCATCTGATAAGAGAGAGAGCAGCACTAAGACTCCTCATCTATCTTATGAAAATCCGATTCGGAATGGCTGTGATCAAAACCAGCTGGCTGTCACCAGCAGTGGCCTCGCGCGGAGGGAACCGCTCAGAAGCGTTCCGTATGTGGGAGTGTCACGGGTGGCACCGATCAAAGTCGCCTCTTTTTAATAAATATATATAAGGAAAAATACAAAACCTAAGGATTTAGAATAAAAGCAGTGTAGTTTGTCTTGTTTTTTTCAGTGTAACACGAAGAGGATGAAATAGAATCAGATATGCCTGGTTTCTAACATCCGTGCTTCCACGGGCGGCTTGGCGAAGGCGCTCTGTGTCACGTTAATACTCTATCACTCATCTTAGGCCCTATTGAAGAGGGTGGAAAGCTCCTCAGTTTCCATTCCTTCCAGGCACTTTTTCCACACACTTTTAAAGTCCTCTCCCCCTCCTTGTCCTGAGCACATCTCTGCAGATCAAAGCTGGAATAGCAGCAAGCTCCGAGTGCTCTTAGAGTGGTAGAGAGCATTGCTCTTCATTGTTCTTCATTCCCTTCAGCTGCCAGTGCCCAGTGGTGTGGTGTTCCCTAGAGGTCACCTCGGCAGGTGGCAGTGGGGTCCTCCTAGTGGCAGGCTCCAGGGCTGAATGGGATCTTTCCCCATACAGAACTCTCGTTGAGCTATGCTTGTCTCTCGAGAGCGCTACCTTCGAATTGCTCCAAAGGCTCAATCCTGGTTGAGAACGACCCTTTGCATTGCTGATCATGATTCTTTTTTTTTTCTTTAATTTTTTTTTAAATTTTTATTTATTTATGATAGAGAGAGACAGAGAGAGGCAGAGACATAGGCAGAGGGAGAAGCAGGCTCCATGCACCGGGAGCCTGATGTGGGATTCGATCCCGGGTCTCCAGGATCGCGCCCTGGGCCAAAGGCAGGCGCTAAACCGCTGCGCCACCCAGGGATCCCGCTGATCATGATTCTTGTGAGCACTCAGTGTGCACTTGGGTGGGAGGTGCAGAAAATCTCATTCCGGGGTGTTGCATCCATGGTTCCTTCGGATACATGCTAACATCCTTCTGTGGCTAATGTGGTGAGGTCAGGCTTTCACACATCGTCATTATACCGCAAGCCAGGCTGTCACTCTTGGCAAAGGCCCTGCTCTGCCATGGTCCAGGCAGCACCACAGCATGTGGAGGCCTGATTTATCTCAGAAACTAATGTTAGTCCAAACCTTCCTTGTCAAACCATCATCAGCCAGGAGAGTCACCAGAGCTTGGTGGGCTGTGAGGAACAATCAGCTATTTTGACTTCCTTAAGGTCTGTGATCTCCTTTCCCAGCAACAGTAAGAGAGATGCAGTTTGACAGGAATATGGAAGCATTTCAACCTGCGGGACACAGAAGCCCACCCCACCACCACCACCGAGCTGGCACCTCAGGACGGGTCATCTTTCCTTTCTGACTCTGTCACATGCTTCATTGGGGACCTGCTTGTGCACAGCTCCAGAGTAGACATTGGCTCCGCTGTGTCTGTTTCTTGGCATTTGCGGTGTGGGTGTCTAGCCACCATCCCAGTTGCCAGATTCGTTTCTCCCCATGTCCGCTGCCTCTGTCCTCCCCGGCCAGTAGTGAGTCCGAACTGGACCCGGCTTCCATCAGGTAAAGTCACAAGGGATAAGTCGTCTTAAAGCACCTGCCAGGGACCTGCAGGCATGTTTTTGCCCCTCGACTTGGGGAATGCAGGGGACCGACGGTTGCAGGGCCCAGGTGTGCTCAGGAGCTCCTCTGAGGCCCTCTCTTTCTCTTGTTCCTCCGGGTGTTTGAAGCCTGTTGCCTACTGCTTTCCTCTTTTCTTCTCCCTTTTCAAAAATTCTCCATTTTTTCACTTCGAAAAAAATTATTTATACGATTGAGATCCACTAATTAAAGCCATTTTCTGGTATTTGGTTACTGGAGCGTTTGATGTCTCTCTGACAAGACCATGAAATGCACGGAGTGTCCACAGGGACAGAATTTGCTGAACACGGCTCTTTGTAAATGAGGGGACACAGTGTCGCAGCAGCTCATGAATATGGAACGCCCATGATGCCACCTCAGTGGACTTGGGAACACAGATGAATCCTGTCATGTGCTAAATGAGACCAATTTCTTTCACTTAACTTCATCTTCAATCAGACCTTCTTCCATTTGCCTGTTTAAAATTCCCCATACATGATGCAGAAGGTAACAGCATTCAGTAAAACAAAGTTTTGCAGCTGCAGAGAAAAATTATAACGATCTCTGGTTTAAAGTTGCCATCTCCCCAAAACGTGGACATTGTTTCCCTTTTGGGCTCTGCTGAGATCTTTTGCCTTTGGACACAGAAGCAGGGGTTGTATGGACCTCTTACTGGGGTGTCCTTAAGCACTATGTCCAGATTCCTTTGATGTGGATTGGTTATTGAACTTGGCTATAGATGGTGAGTGTGAACTGTTAGGAGCCCATGGATCCTCTGCAGGGGCTGGGGCACTGCATGGGAAAGCAGCTCTGGGAAGAGATTGCATGTGACCAAGCAGGACCTTTGCCATGGGGAGCTCAGTTAGTGGACAGAGTGAGAGGGACAGATGTCATCAGAAGGCATCTGGAGGAACCTGGCAGGTAGACCAACCACTTGTATAACTTACTAAGGTGTCAGGGTGAGAAAGTGCTAGAGTATAGAAGAGACTTCATGGAGCTCTCCTGAAATCCTTGTGGCTACAACCGGGAGATCCCATTCAGAAATCCCCAACCAAGAAAATCAGCCAAGAGTAGTAGAACCTCAAGGGACACGGAGAGGAGGGGCTACTTTTGGGACCTAGGGTCCTTTGTTCTTTCCTTCCTGCAGAACTTAGACTTATGCTCCAGGTAAAGAGCCTGAGTCATGCTCAGGGTGTACTCTGCATGCTGAGTCTGGACTTTAAAAAATCACTTTCTATTCTAGTTGTACCAAAACAGGCCAACAACATCTGGGTTTGAGTGTGGGCCATCTCAAACTGCATCTCAGAGATCTGGAGCCCACTTTATTGGAAGAGGCAGGCTGGCTTCTTACTGTCAGGCCATGAGGGCTAAAAAGGAGCCCTCTGGGATTTTACTGGGTAGTTAGCTTTTTAGTGTGTGTGTATGATGATATTATCCATAACGAACGTATCTGGGGGCAAATGGCAGCTTCTCACATCTTTGAAACCAGTTGTAATCAATCTTACTGGTGTTCCCACATGTGTCTATTATTTATATAAGCACCCCTCATTCTGTGCTTTCCTCTGGTAGCTGGTTTGCTGGGTAGATCTGTTGGTAGACTGGTGTTGCAGTATCATAACAAGTTTCCCATTTGTCAGTCTCTCTCTTTGAAATAAGTTCTTACTGTTGTTGGTTGTGTCTTAACAAACCTTTCCCGGGAGCTTCCAGAAAATGGAGTGGAATAGCAGGGCACTCCAGAAATCCAAGAAGGAAGAAACACAGGGAGGTTGGTGAAGAGCGATGTGACCCAGCCTCAGGATGAAAGCCTGGTGATCCACATGGACCAGATTTGAATGACTCTTCCCCTGTGATTTTGTGCCCACTCATCCATTGTTTCTTGGATATGCCCAGCCTTTCCCAGCTAGGCCCTGCAGCTGTCAAGTGAAGCAAAACCTTTGCTCTGATGTTATCAAATCCAGAAAGTATCCAAGGATTGTGCCTGGTTGTTTATAAAATCACTCCTACTTAGGCAATTGTAGGTCTGGGTGACACTTAGACTGTAATTGAAACGATACAGAGAAGATTGATGTGGCTCTTCCCTGTGTGGGACTTTCAGTTGGAGGGGAATCTATTGATTCAGTTCTGTTCAGTTGTCCTTTGGTTCGCTGGTCCTTGGGAATGCAGTGACTGGGATGTGCTTCTTGACCTCAGCTGGTTCACCATCTAGGGGGCAGACCTAGGGCAAATTTCACTTAACCCTACCCACTACAGGGTAGTGAGGTCCATCCTGTGGCCCTAAAGTATAACGGAAAGACAAAGTAGAAAGCTCTGAATTCTACTTGTTGGATTCCAAGGTGATTCACAAAGGAAGGGATATACATTTTCCTGATTCCGCTTTTATTATCACTGTTTTCTTATGTGTAGTCCCTCCCTCTGCAGCTTTGCCATGCTTCGGTGATGTTGGTTTTCCCCTGATGTGCCCTGGAAGGGGTCTTCTTGTTGGATTCCAAGGTGATTCACAAAGGAAGGGATATACATTTTCCTGATTCCGCTTTTATTATCACTGTTTTCTTATGTGTAGTCCCTCCCTCTGCAGCTTTGCCATGCTTCGGTGATGTTGGTTTTCCCCTGATGTGCCCTGGAAGGGGTCTTGTGTAGAACAGGCACCCTGTCCGTGTTTCCTGGCTGGTCGATGCGGGTCCTTCCTCCCCTGGCACCGGGTGCCCTCTCTCCTGCCTCGCCACATGCTGCTCTCCCAGTACTGAGCACACTGGCCTTCCTCCAGTTTCTTCAGGCTCATGAGTTACTTCTCACCTCATAGAACCTTTGCAAAGGTCATCCCCCGCCTGGTCGAATGCTATCTATCCTTTGGCTTTGAGCTCATCATCCCTCATTCGGAGACCTTTCCCAACCTCACCTCACCACCTTCCAAGGTTCTAAATGAGATCTTCTCTGAACCAGATTAAATGCATTATGGGGCACTCAGTCCATAGAATACTTGGTGGTCATTTACAAGAAGAAGATGTAACAGGGACGCCGGGTGGCTCAGTGGTTGAGCATCTACTTTTGGCTCGGGGCGTGATCCTGGTCCTGAGATCGAATCCTACATCAGGCTCCCTGCAAAGAGTCTGCTTCTCCCTCTGTCTATGTCTCTGCCTCTCTCTGTGTGTCTCTCATGAATAAATAAATAAAATCTTAAAAAAAAAAAAAGAAGAAGATATACCAGTATATACGGAAAAAGAAAGCAAGCTGCAGAACAATGCCCGTGTAAAGTGATCCCATTTGCAAGCATCCTTTAAAGGACATATGTGCTGTGGCCTACATGCATTCTTTTCAGTAAATATATACCAGAAATTGCTAATAGCACCTCTAGGGAGACAGACTAGGGCTTATATAAGAAAAGGAAATTTTCACTTTAAACTTTTCTGTAGCATTTGAATTATTACCACATAGAAAATTTCACCTTTACAAAATAAGACAATTAGTGGTTTCAGCCCTGTTATTTTCCAACGCTCTGTGAGGACAAGGACTGTGCTTGATATGCTGCTGTTACTGGCACCTTCCGACGGCAGCTGCTCAGTCAGGACTCCTTGAACAAATGGAGGGACAAATGCACGAACGAGCAAACAAATGCTGTTTCCCCACCGTGTGGCTAGCCTGTGACACATCGGACAGACAAGCAGCTTGAGCAGGCAGGAGAGATGGCTATAGAAGAGGCAGGGAGCAAGTGCAGAGAGCAAAGAAAACCTGTCTAGTTGGAGGGGTCGAAGCTGGGAAAGGGAGAAGCACTTGATGGGGTCTGTATAAGAGGTGGGGTGGGGTGGTCTGAGTACAGGGGGTTTTGTGTATACAGGGGCTGTCTGTATAGGGGGGACATTCTGCATACAGGGGGTGATCTGTGGGGGGGTCCATTTCTATATGGGGTTGGGGGTGTCCTTGTGCTGTGGAGCTGAGATAGAGGAGGCAGGCGCCCACTCTTGTACCACTGGAGACATCAGAGCGCTCCTGTCTTGCTCCCCCTTCCTGAGACTGTCCAAGGTGCTCAGTCCCCTCCAGGGGACCAGTTTAGTAAGACATGGGTGGCGGGGACAAGGCCCCAGGGCTCCAGCATTGGTGCACTCTTCCCATTCTGTTGCCCTCCACCTTGCTGTAGGGAAGTAACAAGTGGGGATGTCCGGTGAGGGAGAGATTTGGCTGGTTTGTGGTATTTGGAATCAAGAGAAGTACCCAGAGCAGAGGACGATGAGTTTCAGGCTGAGTAACAAGCTGTCTAGGCTCATCCCTCTGCAAAGAAACCACAAGTGGGTGAGGGTGAGCTCACAGGGCTATGGTTGGTTGGAGCTGGAAGCTTGGCGCTGTCCATTACTGATGATCTCTGCTCATGAAGCTGCTTCATCTTGCTGCACCTCACTGTTCTCGCCTGCAAAATGGGCGAGAGTAAATGAGAAAATGAAGAGCCATATAGTTTTTCTCCAGGCTCAACACTTTATCTATTCCTTATGTACTGAGCACAGTGTTTATTCTAGAGATTATTTTATGAAGATTTTTGCATTTAATACTTATAACGACCATAGGAGGTAGGTATCATTATGATCCCCATTTTAAAGATGAAACAACTGAGTCACAGAGAGGATAAAGTCCCACAGCTGGTATATGGGGAAGCCAGAAATGGAAGCCAGCCACCCTACCTTCCTGAGCCTGCGCTTTTAACCATGGTGTGGACCTCCTACCCATACAATTAACCCACTCACTGTTTTGTTGCATGTTCTTCCTCTTAGCAGCATGGAACAAAATGAAAATAAAGTTTATCAAACTATTAAATTTTTTTAAATAGTGGTAGCTTTTCAGTACCGCTAGAGCAGACTCTTATATTCCTCTGACTTTAAAAAAAATGAGTATAGTTGACAGACATATGGGGTTGCATTAGTAAGACTCTGAGGTTACATTTGATGTCCTGAGTCAGCCTGGATCCCCGATCCCAGACTTTCAGGCCAAGCAGCTGTAACTGAGACTTCCACGTAGATAATCTTGCGAAGAAGCAGATTTCTCAAGTCTGTTTTCTTTTATCTAGGTTTGTTCATGGGTGTGTGTGTGTGTGTGAGTGAGTGAAGTAGGGGGAGGGCAGGAAGGAGAAAGGCAGGACAGAAATTTCCAGGAACAAATGAAGTATCCGTAAGTCCTTGTTTGTGATAGTAAATCAGTAACTGTAAAATTGTGAAGTTCTTTGAAGTTTGCCCCAAACCTGCTCCACGGCCACCTGTTCCACGGGGGCCGGGAGTTGGACTCCCCAACTCTGCTGCGATGGCTCAAGCTGTCACTGCACCGGAATGTTCCAGCTCGCCTCGGCCTGGCTGTCATCGCTGGCTCTGTCCCACTCCGGCGGTTCACCGGGTTCTGTTGGGCACCAGGCTTCCAATTAGAGAGAAATCCCACTGTGTGGCCAGCCTCACCAGTGCCACTCTGAGAGGCCCCTTTGCCAAGGCCTGGGCTGACCTCTGATCTGTCACAGATGGGCCAGCCCCACACTCCTTTGTGCACATTTGGAGGAGGGGGGTGGGGATGAAGAGGGAAGCCTGCGGGGAGTCAGAGTGGACATTGGGCAGCAGTGCAGTTCCTCAGAGCTGGGAGGAGCTGGGCAGAGTTGACAGGACCCAAATGCTAGCACTGTGGAGGGAAAGGGGACTTGGGGAAGACCCCATCCTGAGCCCTATACCCAGCAGGGGGCCTTCTCTTGCCACCTTTTGAATATTCATCTCAGGCTGGAGAGCCAGGAGCAGCTAACTGGCTCACTCCAAAACTGTCACAGTGCTGATGGCGCGTGGCACAGCCAGCTTCCTCCCTGCCCCACCGCAGGATCTGCGCAGTCTCTGCGGCCTGGGAGCCGCACTCAGCCTGGACTTGGGGACAGTACCATCCCCAGCTCTCGCCATGGACAGTATTAATCACACAGAGCCAGAGTGAACAGGAAAGCTAAGTTCCTATTTGCGTAAGAGATAGATTCTCAGAGAACTCCATCTCTGATTCTCCAGCAGGACAGAGATAGAATCTGAGCTCTGCACAGCTGTGCTCTGGACGGAGGGCTTGCTGAATGTGCTTTATTATTCTGGGGGTGACATGCGAGTGTTCTTTAATTCCCCTATCAGCCATTTCTTTTATAAACCCTCTTGAAGGAGATCCCTGGGTGGCTCAGCGGTTTAGCACCTGCCTTTAGCCCAGGACATGATCCTGGAGTCCCAGAATCGAGTCCCGCTTCGGGCTCCCTGCATGGAGCCTCCCTTCCCCCTCTGCCTATGTCTTTGCCTCTCTCTCTCTCTCTCTCTGTGTCATGAATAAATAAATAAAATCTTCAAAAAACCCCTTTTTTATTCCTTTAATCACCCTCTTTCTCCCTCAGTCTTATTTTCTGTGTCTCCGTCTCTCCCTCACACACTTCCTCCCTCTCTTTCCAGGTTCAGCATCTGTAACTCTGCAGTCGGAAGCAATGATAAAGATACCAGGCTCCGAGTTGACATTTATATACTCAGGCATAGCTGGAGTAGAGCAATTGCAAAGCCTAAATAATGAATAGCCTGAAAGTGGCAAAGGTCTTCCTAGCTGTTCTTGGAATGATTCTGTGTCTCTTTTAAAAAATAAAATTGGGGATCCCTGGGTGGCGCAGTGGTTTAGCGCCTGCCTTTGGCCCAGGGCGCGATCCTGGAGACCCGGGATTGAGTCCCACGTCGGGCTCCCGGTGCATGGAGCCTGCTTCTCCCTCTGCCTGTGTCTCTGCCTCTCTCTCTCTCTCTCTCTCTCTCTCTCTCTGTGTGTGTGACTGTCATACATACATACATACGTACATACGTACATGCATACATAAATAAATAAATAAAAATAAAAAATAAAATTGAGGGACGCCTGGGTGGCTCAGTGGTTGAGCATCTGCCTTCGGCTCAGGGCATGATCCTGGGATCCAGGATCAAGTCCCACATCGAGCTCCTTGCAGGGAGCCTGCTTCTCCCTCTGCCTGTGTCTCTGTCTCTGTCTCTCTCTGTGCCTCTCATAAATAAATAAATAAAATCTTTATTTAAAAAAAGGAACCTATGGTTTATAAAAAATAAAATAAATAAAATTGAGCATCTGCCTTCAGCTCAGGTCATGATCCTGGGGTCCTGGGATTGAGTCCTGCATTGCTTCTCCCTCTGCCTGTGTCTCTGCCTCTCTGTGTGTGTCTCTCATGAATAAATACATAAAATCTTTTAAAAAAATTTTTAAAAAATCGAATTCAATCCATAGAAGCAAAACGAAGGGTTTCTTCACTATGCTGTCCTCACTGGGATTCTTCTCCATCCATTGTTTACAGTTGGATTGGGAATTCTAGGATTCTCTCTCTCCATTGGCCTTTTTTTCTGCCCCATTGCTTTTTTTTTACTCCGACTGGTTAAAACAAACAAAACCCCTCATCTAGTCAGTGAGGCTCATTTGGAAAAGGAAATGCTGCTTTAGGTTCATGACAGGATGGGCTATTTCAGCAAGGCACCACAGTTAAGTTGCTTATCTCTCAGCTTCTCCATTTGCATGAGTTTGTTCGACTGATGAGAGAAGTAGCGTCGTGTCTCCTCCTCTGTCTGGATGTCTGTCTCCTATGGAGAGTTTAGAGAAGGGAAATCTCTGTGACACGAGAGAAGTGTCATCTTTAGAACAAGCATTGTATATTATATCAGACCTGGCAAGTGGAGACAGCCCGGGGACAGCCCTAGGGACCAGGTTATATCATTAGGTGTAAAATGTCCTTTGGAGTCAGGCTCAGGGCCATGACGGCTGTGATCTGTGATGATTGCAGGGACTTCGATGAGCTAATGCACATGTGGACCTTGTTTGTGAGGCAGTACGCTCATAGTGACATCCACCTCACCGGGCGACACTTTCACTGTTCCTCTGTCTCCGGCTGAGCCCAGCTCATTCACCAGCTCCTCCAACATAAACTTCCCCAAGTGCAGTCCTGGACTGTCTTCTCATTCCTTTACATTTCTCTTGGGAGATCCACTCCCAGGGCTCCTGACCTGGAGCATGCAACAGGATCACCAAAGAAATCTTAGAGAAAAAAATACAGAATCCTGAGCCCTACCCAGGAGGTTCTATCCAGCAGGTGCTGGGCAAGGGCCTGGGATTCAGAAATTTTGAACTCTGCCTTTGGTTTTGTGCTGCAGGAGCACACAGCCCTAGACTGGGAGCCCCTGAGGGCGAGAGGTCATGCCCCCAGCCTGCAGCCCCCCAGCTGCCATGTGGAAGGCCATAAGTAATACACAGGGACCTGGGCAAGATCCCTCCCGGTGTGCGCTGCTGATAGTCTTGCCTCCTCCTGTCCTTGCAGATATTCCTGTTATTCCGGATCTGGAAGATGTACAGGAAGAAGACTTTGCTTTGCAGGTGGCCGCCCCTCCCAGGTACATTAAGTATGCGGATAGCAGGAGGCAGCAAACTTGTGAGCCCTGTGTGCAGGGGTGCCGAGCCCTGTGTGCAGGGGTGCCGCCCCCTGCGTGGAGAGCAGGTATTCCTGGTAATGGATTCCATGCCAGGGTTCCCGTTTTACTGGGCTTATTCTTCCCATTTTGGTCCTTCCCAGCTGCCATGAGGGGACAGTGGGATGGTGGCCCAGCAGCTCTCCCGGGACCGGTCTGCCCGGGATTGCACCTCACTTCTCTCTCCTACAGCATCCAGGTAAACCGAGTGATGACCTACCGCGACCTGGACAATGACCTCATGAAGTACGCAGCCTTTCAGACCTTGGTGAGTGGGACAGCGTCTGTCCAGAGGGGCAGGCTCCAGGCGGCATCTCCTCCGCAGGTCTCTGAGGCTGCCTGGCAGCAGTCCCTTTGCTGGAGCCACCACCCTCGGGTCTCACGGTGTCCCTGGACCCAGCCTATCCCCGTGGCTCCCTGCGCCAGGCTCCCGCCTGCTTCCACGGCTGCCCATAGGCATCAATAGATCCTGTGGTTCTGGAGCTCTGTCGCTGTCACTCCCTACCCTCTTGGTGTTGACCTTCCTGCAAAGAATGTCCTGCCCAAAGACATGCTGTAGTGTTCCTTCCTCCCTCAGGGTCTGTGCAGTCCACCTACATTTTTACTTTACTCTTTTTTTTAAAGGAATTTATGTATTTATTCACAAGAGACAGAGAGAGAGAGAGAGAGAGAGAGAGAGAGAGAGAGAGGCAGAGACATAGACAGAGGGAGATGCAGGCTCCCTGCAGGAGCCCAATGTCCCGATGTGGGACTCGATCCTGGGACTCCAGGATCACGCCCTGACCTGAAGGCAGACACTCAACTGCTGAGCCACCCAGGCGTCCCACATTTTTACTCTTCTTAAGTCATTTCTGCAGGTCTGGGTGGGCAAGTCCTACCACACATGCCCCTACCAACTTTGCAAGAGATAGTTGTCCAGAGGCCCCCACCCCCACCCAGGGTGCACAAGCTGGTCTGTTGGTTTGTTTGCATTCACAGGATGGAGAGATTGACCTGAAGCTCCTCACCAAAGTCCTTGCACCAGAGCATGAAGTCCGAGAAGTGAGTAGCAGCAGGAGCTCCTTCTCTGGGCCTTGTCATTCCTGTGACCAGCTGGCTCCCCAGCGTGAGCTCTGCCTTCATGGGGGCCCATAGGGGGCTGGGCGGGGAACCTGGGGGTTGGCTGTGATGGAGGGAAAGGCCCTCTCCCTACCCCAGCGATGCCTCTCCCGGCAGGATGACGTCAACTGGGACTGGGACCGTCTGTACACTGAGGTGTCCTCCGAGCTCCTCAGCGAGTGGGACCTGCTACAGGCCGAGAAGGAGGATCCAATGGGACAGCCTGCACATACCTGAGCCCCTGGGCCTCAACAGACAGCTCTCCCTGCACAGAGTAATTTCTGCTTTGGACTTGATAAAATACCATAAGCCTAGGACTAAAGAAGCTTGCAAACAGCTTAGAATTTTTATATGGACTGTTTTGTAATAAAAATGCTTATTTTCAGCAGACCACGTTGGATCATTCCATTGTAATAAATTGCTTTATTCTGTGGCCATCTCTTCCATTTCTTTCCAGCAGCCTCTTGGAAAGATTCATCAAGAATGAAGAAGGTCTGATGGGTACACTCCCACTGTCGAAGGGAAAGCATGACTCAGGGGAGAGGAATGATGTTCCTCCCAGCCATTTGGTTCACAGAGGCCAAGGCATTTCCCTGGAGCATCTGTCCACCTGGAAGCACCTGGAAACAAGGGTAGGGGAGGCTGTAAGCCTCTACCTGCTGGGGTCCGGGGAGGACCCAGTAGGGTACACCCTCACTGGGCATGTTCAGTGATGTCAGTAAAGTCATGCTGGCAGGCAGCTTAGCTGACAATGGCAAGAAGGGGGTACAATAAGGTGACCCATTCCTCACAGCGGGGTTTGGGGGCTTTCCTGACAGCACTGCTCCCCTTTCTCCTTTCTTCTTGCAGCCAGTGCCTGGGGCTCCCAAGGATGCCCTTCCCTTCCCAGAGCCTCAATGCTGGTTCTCATTAGCAGAGGCCAGCTTGGCAGCCCCAAGCATTCCACAGAAGCACTCTCTCAGGGAGCCTGGGACTCCCTCTGACCTCTCAGAGCCATAACTGCTTGTCTCCATTGCTCCCCCAAGCATCATCGCTGCCTGTTTCCAAACTGTGCCAATATCTGGAGCAGAGCCCAACCTTCTTTCTAAACAGAGACATCTTTTGTTTTTGTTTTTCTCTCCCTCTCCCCCAAGACCTATCATCTGAGGACAGGGACGCCTCCCTGCCCGCCTCTCCTCGGTGCCACTTTGGATGAGGCCGTACAGGCTGGCTGGCAGCCGCCTACTAAGCCCTACTCCTCTGCCATGGGGAGTGCTGATTGCTGCTCTTATCCTGCCTGGAAAGCCCTTCATTAAAATTCAGTAAAACAAAGAGGCTCAACACTTCAAAAACCCACTGGGGGGTTATTTTTGTATGACTACTAGTGGCCTTCCCTGTGAGCTGTGGTGGCTCCAAAGCCAGCAAAGAGAGTGTGCGGCTGTTAATTATAAACTCAGGGATTTAGTGGCTTTGGGGCCCCTTTTCCTTCTTTTCCAGAGTCACACTCTTAGCCCAGATAGCCCCTCCTTTGGAATAATTCCCATGGTCACCGAGAAGTTTCCACCCACTCTGGTTTTTCTTGAGCACCATTCTGAAACCCAAAGGAGAAAGGCATTACTAGTACCTTAACTACTGGCCAATTCAGCTGCCTCAGGACTCTGTTGGACTTGGAGGTCTGTGGCCAGCCTGAACAGGTGGCTAGGGGTTGACTTCCTTCCTGCCTTTATTTTCTGATAGCAACAGCAGCAAGGTCTCACATGTACTCAGCCCTCCCCACGTGCCAGGCACTGAGCTCAGGCATGTACCAATGATCTAGCTTAATCCCCACAACCACCTGGTGAAATACAGATGTTTCTATCCCATTTTGCAGATAAGGAAACTGAGACTCAAAGAGGTAAAGAGATTGCCCAAAATTATCCAGCTACTTAGTGACAGAGCTGGAACTCAAAACCAAGGTAGAGGATGCCGCCATACTTTTTTTTTTTTAAGATTTTCTTTATTCATGAGAGATACACACACAGAGAGAGAGAGAGAGAGAGAGAGAGAGAGGCAGAGACACAGGCAGAGGGAGAAGCAGGCTCCATGCAGGGAGCCCGATGTGTGGGACTGGATCCTGGGACTTCAGGATCATGCCCTGAGCTAAAGGCAGGCGCTAAATCGCTGAGCCACCCGGGCTGCCCCCGTACTTTTCACAGCTGTGTTAAAAGGCATCCGCTGCTGCCTTCAGCTGGGGGAAATAATCTAGCATACAGCAGACAGAATTAGCCGTGTGGCGGGAGAAGCTGCCTGCCCCGCCACCCACCGCCCTCCACCTCCCAGACCAGGCCTCCCTGCCTTGCACGGAGTGACCACAGAGCAGAGGGCTCCTGTCAGGCCTGGATGTGAGCTCGAGTCCCAGCCCCAGTGAGGTAAGGATGAATCCTGCACACCTGGGTGAAGAGCAGCTCTTAAGTCCTATGAGCTAAGTCTAGCCAAGAGTCAGATTCAGGCCATGGATGCCCTTGAAGTCTCCTGTCACCTGTCTGGGTTTCATCTGACAGCCACGTCTTGAGAGTTCCTGGGCAATGCCTGGGGGTCCCAGAACCTATGTCCACGTCTAGTTCTGCTCCAGCCCCTGAGCTACCTTCCTTATGTTCCAGGCTGTGGCGTCGCCCAGCCCAGACTCAGAGGGCCTCCCTAGAGGAGGGCCAGAGAGGTGTGACACGATGGACAGGCACCTACAGGTACCCACAGGGTGGTTTTCCACCGGTGTGTTGGGGAGGCCCGACTGCTGCTCCCTTCATGCAGCATCTCTCCTACGCTGCCTCGTGTCCCCTCTGAGCAGGCTTGAGAAGTCCCAGCTGGCCTCATAGAATCCCCCATGGTGTCTTTGGCATTGGACGGTAGCTGACCAGATGCTGTTCCTAGGCCAGGCTGTGCTCAGAAGTTTGTCGTCCTGATTGCTGCTCAGTACGTGCCAGGCTCTGTTCTAGGGACCGCAGAGAGAACTAGACAAGCCAAACTCCCATTCCTCATAGCACTTAGATCTGGTGGGGGTGGGGGAGCTGGATAAGCAAGTCAAACACGTAGCACGTTAGACGGTGATGGGTGCTCTGGAGGAAAACACAGCTGGAGCGGGGAAGGGCGTGCTGGGATCAGGGGGTTGCAATTTTTAAGTAGGGTGGTCAGGGGAAGACTCACTGAGAAGGTGACATTTGAGCAAAGACCCGAGAAGGTGCGGGAGTGGGGACAAGACTGGAGGGAACAGTGTTCTAGGGGGAGAGGACAGTCCTTGGAGAGCCAGCAGGGGGACAGGCGCCAGCTTGCCTGAGTAGCAGCGGGAGGTGGGTGTGCCTGGGTGGGGAGGGAGCATGGGGAGAGGAGATGCTCTGTCTTGCTGCGCCTATGGCCTCAGGGTGCCTGGGGCACACTCCCTCCAGGGACACCAGCACCTCCAGGCCTCCTCAGCCTTGCCAGGCCCCCTTTGGAAAACTCAAACTGCTGCCTAGAAGAAGAACAGCTGATGCAACTCTGCGGGAGAGAACAATGAGCTCTGTGGGCCACCCACGGGAGGTCAGGAGGCTCCCACCAGCTCCCCACCAGGCCGGGCTGCGCCAGTGTGTGAGCGCGGCCAGGGCGGCGGCGTTGTCGTGCTCCTGCGTGGAGCGGTCCCCGGGAAACTTGCAGCTCTGATGAAAAGCTCAAGCAGGAAATTCATCTGGGCAGGCCTGTGGCTGAACCTGAGGCCCTCTCTCTCTCTCCCTGACTGTTGGCGCATCTTTGCTGAACCCCAGGACAGCCCAGACAGGCCTTAGGGACTACGTGCTCCAGACAGACACCGATGCTAGCACCTGCTCAGTGTTGCTTGTCCAAAATGCGCGGCTTACGTAAATCAGGGCCCTTCTTGCTTAAGGACCCTGGTGCTGGAGACCTGAATGAAAGGTAGTGTTGCTACAGTGAGATGAGAAAGTTTAGCATCCGTGCTCAGCTTTGCCTAAGCAGGGCTATGCTTTTCTCCCAGGGGCCAGAGAGTCACGGGGGAATGGGTTCTGGGCAGGGGCGAGGGGTAGGGGAGATGGGGATAGGGCGGCGCAGGAGCAAAGAATGCAGATTCCAGAATCAGGCAGGCATGGGTCTCAGCTCTCCCACTCTGTAGCTGTGGGTCCTTGAGTGAGCTGATTTCCCTTTCTGATCCTGTTTTCTCATCTGTAAAATGGGAATGATATTAGTACTGTCCTCTTAGCATAGTGATGCCCGGTAAAAGCTGACTACTGCTGGACCTTAGAACTGGATGGACTCCTAAAAGTGAACATAGGGGAAGTCCCACTGGATACGTTACGGCAACGACCCCTGCGTTCTGCTAGGGGATAGCTCCCTCACTTCCTCTCCTGCATTCTTTCTTCGCCATGGATAGGAGAATGGTTTGGCACCGGGGTTTTGTTTTTATAACAACTTTATGAAGGTACAATATGCGTGCCTAAAAGTCACCATTGAAAGTACACAATTCAGTGATTTTAGTAAATTTACCAAGTTGTGCAACTATCACCATAACCCTGTTTCGGAACACTGTGATGACACCCTACAGCGTTCCCTTGTGTCCGTTTGCAGTTAATCCCCGCTCCCACTCCCAGCCTAGGCAATCACTGATCTGCTTTCTGCCCATATAAGATTTGTTGTTTCTGGAAACTGCATAGAAATGGACTCATATAATATGTGGTCTTTTGAGTGTGGCTGCTTTCACTTCATGTTTTCGTGGTCCACCCATACCATAGCATGTGTCAGTAGTTTGTTCTTTTGATGGTTGGAGGGTACCCCTCTGTACGGACGCACCCCACACTGTTTGACCTTGCAGCATTGGTGGACACTCGAGTTGTTTCCTGTTTGGGGCTGTTATGAATAACGCCTCTGTGGACATTCACGTACATGTCTTTGTGGGGACCCACGTCTTCATTTCCCTTGGGTGGATTCCTAGGAGTGCCATCACCGGTCATATGGTGTGTTTATGTTTATGCAACCCCCCCCCCCCCAGTTTCCTTAAAGAAAAACAGTTTATGTAAAACTTCAGGAAAAAAATGTTAAAGAGCAGATGGAGTAGTTGCAGAATTATTTATGTTTAACTTTTAAGAAGCTGCCAAACTGTTTTTCAGGGCATCAGTTTTGTCTGTCAGTGCTTTAGGGTATCAGGATTAATCAAGTAGTTGATTTGTTGCTGTTGTTAACTTTCCTCAAGTTTTTCAGGGGTGGCAGTGAATTTATAGTTGCCCAGTCTCCTGATTCCTCCTCCCTTCCTCCTTCCTGTGGTTGAGCTTAGCTCTGTTTTGAGAATGCAGAGCACTTCTATCTGTCCCCCCCTCCCCACCCCAGCCTATCAGCTTCTTCAGGGTAAGAAGAGGTGTTGTTTGGGCAGCCCGGGTGGCTCAGTGGTTTAGCGCCACCTTTGGCCCAGGGCGTGATCCTGGAGATCCAGGATCGAGTCCCACGTCGGGCTCCGGGTGTATGGAGCCTGCTTCTCTCTCTGCCTGTGTCTCTGCCTCTCTCTCTCTCTCTCTCTCTCTCTCTCTCTCTCCCATAAATTAAAAAAAAAGAAGAAGAAGAAGAAGGGGTGTTTGAGATCCCGTAAAGCCCCTTGCACATGCCAGGAGTTCCCTGTTGAATAAGACATGGTCGAGACCCCAAGGGGCTCACAAACTAGTAGAGAAACAGGCAGGTCTCATCTCTGTTTTCAAAGCACTGGTTTCGAAAACCCACAGAGGCTTTCCAGATGAGTGGGAACAACTCCAAACCAGACGTTGCGAAGTGGAGATGAAAGTGGGGAAAGGGGGAAACTTTGTCCACCTTGAAATACAGAGGTGGGGTTGGTTTGCTTAGAGCAGGGTCTGCAAACTGCAGCCCCGGGCCAATCCAGCCGGCCACCATTCTTATAAATGTTTTACTAGAACATAGTCACACTCTTGTGTTTGTGTGTTGTCTATGGCTGCCTTTGTGTTACAAAAGCAGAATTTGGTTGTGACAGAGACCATGTGGCCTGCAAAGCCTAAAATATTTAATGATCTGGCTCTTTTCCTCCCAACCTCCCCTTAGAGGAAAGAATGAAGATGACGCATAACAGCCTCCACATGCTCCCTAAAGTTCAGCTGCGTGGTGCTCAATTGCAGTAACAGTGATTTGAGTTAGAAGTAAGGGAAGACTGGACGAGTGTGATAAGGTTCATGGCTCCTAAAAGAAAGAGACAAACTTCCCTTCAGCAAAGGGGGGGGGGTAGGGGGAGCCACTTCTCAGTTCCAGCACGGTTGGGACACAAGCTCTCTGGAGACAGAAGCTGGGAGGAGTGACTCTGGGCTTCTTCTGGGCCTCTTCGAGGTTGGGGAAGGTGGGGGTTCTCTGGGAGTCACATACCTTTGGTGGTGGGCTCAGAATATCAGAATAATGAAGACAAAGCCCAGCGGAGGGGGGTGAGGAGCAAGGGAGGAAGGAAAAGGCAAATTTCTCTTTTAGCGAGGTAGAAATCCAAAAGCAAGGGTGGTGGAAGCAGACGGAGGAAGCGGCTGGCCCTCTTGTGGCTGTGACAGGGCGAATTAATTCCCGGCATATGTTCCCAGCATCTGTCATGGTGGCCTGGACCGGAGGGGTCAGCAAGAGAGGGGACCATGCCAGGGCTGAGCGTTAGCCCAGAATTCCCGGGCTGCTCGGGCTCTTGGCTCCCACAGAACCGTGGCCGGCCAGCGCGCCCAGGAACATCTGTTGCAGCTGCAGCAAGCAGTGCTGCCTTGGGGAGGAGAGGGAGTCCCCTCCGCGTGCTCTCTGCAAGAAAACACCTGGCTCTGAAGGGGCTGAGAGAAGGCCAGTAAGAGTCCTGCAAAACGGTCTTTTCCAGATCTTGGCTGCAAGGAGATGTGACCTGCCAGCAGACGGGGGGTGTGATGTAAGGGACTGCTGTGGGAGGGGCAAAGGTGGGGGTGCTGCAGCCCTGGATGGAAAGAATGCAGAGATCTTGGGATGACCTCCTAAGTCCCAGAAGCCCCCTGGGTACTGTTTGCACTGCTTACTGCAAAGTGTCCCTCGGGAGTCTGATCCACGGAGAGAGGCAAGAGGGCACAGTGTCTAGGAATGTAGACGACACCAGGTTCGGGTTTCTGCTCTTCCACGCTCTACCTGTACAACCTTGCACGGGTCCCCATACCTGTCTATGCGGTGGTTTCCTCATCTATAGAGTGACATAGAAAATAATTACCGTCTCAGAGGCTCCAGGCTGATCAAACAGTCCCCTACACATCAGGTGTCTGGCACAAAGTAAGCACTCAGTGAGGGGTAGTTCGGATCACACGGAGGGATAGTCAGGGATCACTTGTTGCCCCGGATAGGGAGTCATGGGCATTAGGGTCTATATTAAAGACCCTAATGGGCGTCTACCCTAAAGTCATGAACTGGAGGCCCTACCCTAAAGTCATGAACTGGAGGCCCACAGGCTGACTTTGACCTAGAGGTCATGTTTGGTTGGCCTACCACTTTTTAAAATTGTGTAGTTAACTATCAGTATTAAAAATGCAAAGGTATCACATTAAACCCAGATTTCTGGCTTCTCTGGGGGAAATTAGAGGATCTGGCCACTCTGGGGCCACAGCTCCTATGGTGGTGATTGGCCTGAGCAAAGAAGCAATGGCTCCTTTAAGTAGGGGCAATTCAGCATCCCCCCACTCCCTTCTCCCTTACATGTTGGCCCGGCCACTCCGGACCTCGACCACTGTGAGACCCCTGCCCAGCCTCCCCCTTGCCAACGAGGCCCCTGCCCTCCGAGAGCCCTTGTGCTGGCTCATGCTCTGAGACTGGAGCCTGAAGTGTCCTTTGTCAGTAACCAGGACCCTCCGGTGGATGTGTCACCTAAAATCACGCAAGCTCTGGAAAAAGATCTAGTTTGCCTGCCACGAGCTTCTCCTCCTCTGATCGAGAAACCCGACCACTGGAGGGTATTATGCTGAGTGAAGTAAGTCAATCGGAGAAGGACAGTGTATGTTCTCATTCATTTGGGGAATATGAATAATAGTGAAGGGGAATATAAGGGAAGGGAGAAGAAATGTGTGGGAAATATCAGAAAGGGAGACAGAACATAAAGACTTCTAACTCTGGGAAAAGAACTAGGGGTGGTGGAAGGGGAGGAGGGCGGGGGGTGGGGGTGAATGGGTGACGGGCACGGAGGGGGACACTTGACGGGATGAGCACTGGGTGTTATTCTGTATGTTGGTAAATTGAACACCAATAAAAATTAATTTATAAAAAAAAAAAAAAGAGAGAAACCCGACCCCGTGTCCAGCACGAATCTGACGAGAGTATGAGCAGAGTCCTGGGGTATTTCCTGGGCCAGTGACTGGTTAGCCATTTGCCCTCTACCGAACCACTTAAACTCTGCCATGAAACTAACAGTGTCTGCTCCGGAAGAGTGTCCAGCTCAGCAGTCAAGAAAGATAGACGGTGGGGCACCTGGGTGGCTCCTGGGTGGCTCAGGGGTTGAGCATCTGCCTTTGGCTCAGGTTGTGATCCTGGGGTCCAGGGATTAAGTCCCACATCGGGCTCCCTGCATGGAGCCTACTTTTCCTTCTACCTCCCTCTCTATGTCTCATAAATAAATAAATAAAATCTTAAAAAGAAAGAAAGAAAGAAGAAAGGAAAGAAAGAAAGAAAGAAAGAAAGAAAGAAAGAAAGAAAGAAAGAAAGACTTGCCTCCTTCTTTCTGTGGCAGCCACCAGTGCCTCAAGCATGCCACTGAGGCTTTAGGAGGCTTGGGGGGAGTTGAGACTGCAGAGAGCATGTCTGCCCTGCAGGCTTCAGGGGCAGGAGAGCACCCACATCCATCAGGCAGGAGGAGGGACAGCCCCACGGGTGCAACACTCAGCTCACCCTTCAAGAGAGAGGACATAGCTTGTGGACAGCATCCGGCCATGGAGCCTTCAGGGTCTGCCCCAGTGGGCAGACAGCACCCAGCCGGTTGCTAAGCGTGGTGGTGGCGAAGGCTCGCCACTGCTGGCCGGCTCGGGCCTCCTGTCCGGCGGTCTTCCCTGCAGAGCTCTCCCTGGGCCGGCCAGGACGTCCTCAGGAGCTGCACCACAGCCTGACACTCTCACTGCCCGGTCCTCCTTCCTTCCCCCTCTCTCTCCTCTGGTGACAGACCTTCATCATTGGAGGCTTGCCCTGCTACTCCTGCCTCCTCCCCTCTGCATCCTTCAAGGCCTTAACCACGTGGTATCTGCTTCCTCAGGGATCCAAAGAGTGGGCCTGGGGTGGTCCAGCCAGCCAGGGCAGGCACGTGCCAGCGTGGGGCCGGGGAGGGGGGGCCAACGTGAAGCCTCTTCTCCAAAGCCACATGCCGTGGGAGCCCCAGTGGCTCAGCTGCGGTGTGGGTGGGATTCCCAGAGAGGGATAGAAGGAGCGGCCACAGGTAGATTCCTCTGTCGCTCATGCCGGTTTAGTAACAAATCCAACTGAGTAGGCCCGGCAGGCATTTGGCAAAAGGAATTTGGTTTCCTTGCAGCAGGGAGAGGCAACAGCTCTCCCCACCCCTTCTTTTTGTTTTGCTGAGGTTGGGCATGAAGAACAGGTGGCTTTATGGCCAGAGAACAGGGATGTCATGGTGCATCAAGGCTGCTAGGAGACGAGGATGTGCCCTCCAGAGAACTGCATGTTGCCCATAGGGATCTAGGGGCATCGCCACTGAAGGTGGGAAGAGAGAAGGAGTTTGGGCAACTGCACCCCAGACCTCAGCGGGGTGGGGCCGGGTAGCAGGGCCCTCTCTGCCATGCGGCGGTACTGGTGGCAGGTTCTCTGCCCGCAGAGGGGAGCCTGCGAGGCACTGGTGAAGGGCCAGCCTGTTGTTATGGGAGCCCGGTGGCAGTGGGACACCGAGACACAGTGCCGGCCACGGGGTTCTTGCGGTTTTAAGGACAATGAAGCAAAGACCAAATAAGAAAGACGCCTCACGGGGTGTAGATGACAGAGATGGTACTTAATAGGGGAGGCTAAGCAAAGAGGAAAAAAAAAATAGTTTAGCTCTTTAACTAGAGAGCAGAATAAAACAAAATCAAACCCCCAACCTGGGTGGGGTGGGCAGGGCGAGTGAGGATGGATGGCGGAAGGGCAGGAGGGAAGTTTCTGGGGGTGATGGAAATACCCCACAGCTTGACTATGGCTGTGGTTACATGTCTTTTTATATTTGTGCAACTCAGCAACTACCCACTTAAAAAAGGGTGATTTTTTTTATCATATATAAGTTATACCTCAGTAAACATGACTTTAAGAGAAGACTCTCCCCGCCACCGCTCACATCTGAGGTGCATCAGGAGTTGGGGGAGTTTGTGTTTATCCCCCCACGTCCCCCGTGCCGTGGTGCTGGGCAGCCTGGGGGCCCTGACCAGCAGGCTGGGAAGCAGAGAGGTCCTCCAAGGCCACCTCAGCCCCGGATGCCCTGCCCAGGGAGCTGCTCAGAGTCCGGGGCAAGCTTTTATATCTTATCTGCAGCTTAATTTTCCATGATTTTCCACGAAAGGAGAATCCAGTACATTTGACGATCGGGGACAGCAGATGGCCCGATTTGAAGTAAAACACGGGCATCTGGCAATCATTTTTGACATTCTAATGGAAGCCTGGGTCCGCAGAGCCCAGAGTGAGGAAGGACACAGAGACCCTTGAAGACCCGAGACTGTTGAAAAAAGATACGACCCCTGAGAGAGAGCAGGCTGTGCCTTCTTCTGCACTGCAATGGTTCTTTTGACCTGGGGGAGGAGCAGGGATATGAAAACTTTTGATACGAGTCCTTTAAAAAAAAGTTTTTTCTTTAAAACCTTACGAATGCTATTTTAAAATATTATCTTATTATATAAAATATTATAAAATATTATTCAGGAATATATATTCACTGAATTAAAAACCATGTATCTAAATATAGTTAATATTCCTTTTCACTCTGTCCTGCCCCGTCCATTCCAGAGGCCTCCCCAGATGCGACCGCGGTGTTCCTCCAGATGTTTCAGTGCATTTACCTACACATGGACGTACCAATAGAGACCTAGGACTTGGCTTTATTTATGTAACTGGGACCATTCTGCAAGCGTGGCCTCCGTTTTGCTTTCTCCGCTTAGGAATGCGTCTTGCACTTGCCCCTCTCTTCCTCTCTTCCTCGCTCTCCTCCACCCTGGCGCTGCCTCACCTTCGAGTTCTTTCCGCCAGGCTGCCACTACGCCTCCAAAAGGACAAGCAGCTTTCCTACCTGTCCCGATGCACCCTTGGGATGAGAAATGACAGAGAGAACACAAGTCCTCTGGGGTAGCTACTCCAGGGCAATGGGAGGCTGAGGGAAGCAAGAGGGTGAGGTCACAGAGACAAGAGGTGGGTGGCCCGTGAGGGGACAGAGGAGGCCTGGCTTGAAAAACTGGGCCAGTCTGTGTGTCAGGGGCTGTGGGCGGGCTGTTGCATTTAGTTTTAGAGGGGAAATCAGGGTTGGATCCCCTGTGGGTCTTCTGTTCGGCCCTTTTTTTTTTTCAAGATTTTATTTTTTTATAAGAGACACAGAGAGAAAGGCAGAGATGCGGGCAGTGGGGAAGCAGGCTCCCTGCAGGGAGCCCGATGTGGGACTCGATCCCAGGACCCTGGGATCACATCCTGAGCTAAAGGCAGACGCTCAACCGCTGAGCCACCCAGGCGTCCCTGTTCGGCTGTCTTTAATACCCTGGTGAGTGTTCTGTGGCCGGCACGGTATCAGGCGCTTGTCACCCAGTTTTGTACCTAGTACCTAGTTACAACTAAGAGCTAACTCTCTGTGTTGTCCTTAGCTCCGGGTACTGGTTGCTGTCTCTCTCCCTCTAGTAATAGTAATGCCTAATGTTTGGGAAGCCCTTACCACATACCAGGCAATTACAGAATGCTTTTTTTTTTTTTAAGATTTTATTTATTTGAGAGAGAGCATGAGCAGGGAGGAGAGGGAGAAGCAGGCTCCCTGTCGAACAGGGATCTTGACATAGGGCTTGATCCCAGGACCCCAGGATCATGACCTGAGCCAAAGGCAAACGTCCACCGAATTGAGCCAGCCAGGCACCAGCAGCCCCAGAAGATTTTATTTACTTATTTTAGAGAAAGCGCATGTAAGCAGGGCAGAGGGAGAGAATCTCCAGCAGACTCCCCACTGAGTGGAGCCCACATGGGGCCGATCCCATGACCCTGAGGTCCTGATCTGAGCCCAAACCAAGAGTCAGACCCTCAACCGACCATGGCACATGGGTACCCCTACAAAATGCCTTCTGTGCATCATCTCCGTCCGTCTTCTCAACTCCCAGGAGGTGGGTACTGAGTCATGCCGGCTTTGGAGGTAAGAGGCTTAGACCCAGGGCTTTCTCATTTCGTGCTCATGAAGCATCTGGTGAGGTGAGTAGTGTTCCTTCCTGTTTCGTGTATCATCAGCGTCCTGTCACTTCCTCCTCCTGACTGGGGCACAGCAAGGTTCTGTCCCCCAGCCAGGGTCTCCCTCAGGTTTTCTTCCTGGCCTCCTTTAAGGAGGCCGTTTCAAGTGTTTTCCTGGAGGCTAGAAGCAAAATGAGATCATCTGCAAAGCAGGGTTTCTCAGAGGTGGTCACCTGGCACGGACCACCCGCGTCAGAAGCATCCACAGAGCTTATCAAATATGCACGTTCCTGAGCCCCCAGCTGCTGGATTGGAGTCTGAGCAGGGAAAACCTGAGAATATGCACTTTATTTCTTTTCCTTTTTTTAAAATTTAAATTCAATTTGCCAAACATATAGTACATCATTAGTTTCAGATGTAGTTTTCAATAATTCATCAGTTGCATATCACACCCAGTGCTCATCACATCACGTGCCCTCCTTAATGTTCATCACTCATTACCCCATCCCCCCACCCACCTCCCCTCCAGCAACCCTCAGTTTGCTTCCCAGAATTAAGAGTCTCATGGTTTGTTTTCCTGTCTGATTTTTTCCCCATTTTCTTTCCCCTCCTTCCCTATGGTCCCTTGCTCTAGCTCATATATTCCACATACAAGTGAAACCATATGATAATTGTCTTTTTCCGACTATTTCACTTAGCATAATACCCGCTAGTTGAGGCTATGCATTTTAAACAAGCACCTTCCTAAACCCCAACCCTATTCAAGAACCTTTCGAACTGCTGGCTCACAGGTAGTGGTCTACACTCTCGCAGTACTGGCTAAGACAGTTTACCTGCCCTTTTGGTATTAGTGGTCAATCTTGAGAAATCCAGAGTATCCTAGGAAAATCAAAAGACCTCTGTTTTTGGGGAAAGATCCAGCAATGCCAAGAATACTGTCCCTTAAAGCACTAACTGGAGGAGTAGGGCAGGGTTTGGGCTACCCTAGTCGGCCCCAGTCCCTGCCTCCTCCTCCTGGCTTCCGTGGACATTTTGCTTGTGACCACGGGTCAAAGGAGATGGCAGTGCTTGTGTCTGTCAGCGCCAGTGCCAGGTGGCCAGGGCACGACAAGCAAGGCTGATTGTGGTATGCACTTCCTCCCTGCATGCAGGCCTGCAGCTTTGTGGAGCCCGTGCAGAAGGCATCAGAAGGCATCCTTCCCCCACCTCCCCCTCTGCTCTCCATCCTTGGGTAGCTGTTGCCAGATGTGTTTTTGAAATGATCCAGAAGTGAAACATGTCCTCCAGGTTGGCATAAGATCAGCCTTTCCCAAAGCATTGTGCATGGACCACCTGTATGAGATCCTTCTGGGGGGGGGCTCACAAAATACAGATGCCTGGCTTCCACGCAGGGACCTGGGCGATCAGAATCCCTAGACTGGGGGAGTCAGAATTGCTGGGGTTGGGCCTGGGAATCTGCATGTTATTAAGCACAGTGCCCCAGGGGATTTTGATGCACTTTAGGGCATCAAGGCCTATATCCACCAGGAAGAAAGAGGGTAAATGTAAGTTTAATTGGGCCTCGGGTCAGATCAGCCTTCTGGGTCTTTGGCTTCCCTAAAAGAAGCAAATCCTTTCCCCACCCCTGCACCTCCATGGCAAATTTGACTCCCGTGGTCTCACTCCACCCCCAGGGCAGCAGGCACCCAGGGCTCAGCCTTCTATCAGATTCAATCTCCTGTCACTTTCAGGACCAGTTCATTATTCCTTTATTATTTCCATTCTCCTGCTTATCATTATTAATAATCACTCTGGACTGGCCAGGGTGCTGACAGCTCCCCCTTGTCCATTCTTCCTGTCTGTTTTAATCCTGCCTGCTTATCTGGCATTAACCTGATCTTTTCTCCATTTAATTAAGCAGTGCTGGTCAGCCCACTACGGCCTGCTTGGAGATGGGAATGATCAGGTCTTCTGATAGGCAGAGGAGTGATAGGCTCTGTGGCCAGGACATTGTACCTCTCAGAGGGGCCCGAGGGCAGGGACATGAGTCCCAGGAAGGGCCACACTGGGTCTGAGGGCTGGCGAGCCAGGGATGGTTGATGACCAGTACCCACCAAGAAGCAGTGCTTCCCAAACCTTAGTGAGCCTCAGCATCACCGAGAAGGCCTGCTACAATATGGATTACTGGGCCCCATCCCAGGATTCTGATTCAGTAGGTGGCCATGAATCTGAATTCCTCATAAGGTCCAGGTGGTGCTGAAGCTGGTGGTGTCACTCACAGTCGAGTGGCCCTGCATTAGCAGGCCAACCTCAGCATAGTGCTGGATGCCGACCTACTCCAAATGTGCCTTGCTGGAAATGGACTGATGAGGAAGAGACTTGGGCAGGGGGAGATTTTCACAGATGTGAGATGGTGAGGGACTGCACAACTGCACCAACGGGGTGTGTGGACTCCAAGGAGAGGGATGGATCTGGATCCAGCATCTGGTCTGGAGAGCCTGGGGCGTCTTCATGCCGGTAGAGGCAGTGCAAGAGAAAAAGTAAAGACATTTAGTTTGGAGCAACTGGCAGTGTGCTTGGCAGGAATAAGGACAGAGGGAACACCTAGGGGCAGGTCTGGGATGTGCTGAGGTCAAGAGAAGCTACATAACTCTCTGGGGCTAGAGAAAAATGAAAGCTCTGGGATCCTTCAAAAATTATTAAGAATTCCAATTCTTGCAGGACAACAGAGCATTAGACCAAGCATGGGGCCTTTTTAAAATGCAGGGCTCTTGCATGGCTCTTGTGATGGCTCTGTGGGCCCTTAGGTGATTGGGGTGTCCGCTTCTAGATGCCACAAAAGATGACATGGGAAGTCACAAGGCCCAAGGTTCACAATTCAGAGCCTTAGGAGGGAAGAACCCCAAATAAGAAAACATGATGGGAAAAAATCCTAAAATAAGTCACTCATCAGACAACCCGTAAGTGAAGGGTACCATGGCCGGGAGAATCTGACAGTGTCTGTGGATGGACCTTCAACAAGACTATGAAGTGTGTGTTACTGTCTCCCTTTTACCGATGAGGAAGCCGAGGTGGGGAGAGGCCCGAGAAGATCCCCAGGGAGGGGGCCTGCTCATTAGGCCCTGTTTGGGGTGTGCAAATGACGGAGATGTTGGGGGGCTGATGTGGACGAGAGGCGCTGGGGGTGTTGCAGGGAAACGCACAGATACCCAAGCGCCCGCCAAAGATGGAAGATGGAAGGATTTAGAGCAATTAAAATGTTTTGCCTGGGAGCTGTTTGGAGCCTTTTTTTTTTTTTTTTTTTTTGAAGCGAGAGTTTCCTGACTTCAAGGTGTTAACCGGCTCTCTAAATGGTTTTGTTTTTTAATTGCAGCAAATGACTGTGGAGCCATTAGATTTTTGCCTCTGTGGTTGTTTCTGAGCCCTTCCAGGCCTCCTCCTTCTATTTATTCTGTTTAATTCAGTCAGGTAGCTCCGGGGCAATGGAGATCAATACTTCTCTTTGATAGAAAAGAGTCAGGTTTGAAACCCAGAGATAAAACTGACACATTTTGTATAAATTTAATTAAAAATGCACCTTTAGTGGCTTGTTGCAGGCACAAAGCCGAGGTCTATCTCTCTATCTCCCTGTCTCTCCCTGTCTCTCCCTCTCTCCTCTCCCCTTTCTTGTTGCTAACCGGGAGATCTCTACACCTGCCTCGCCAGAGTCTCGGTTCATGATTTTGGACTTGAAACTTCCGTGCCCTGGGACACCGGGAAGGGGCTGCAATTCTCAGCAATGTGCCCGGCCTCCTTTTGTCCAGAGCAGGCTGGGGAGAGGACTTCTGGGGGACAGGCCTGGGAAGCAGAAGCCCCAGGATGGGTTTGCTTTTCTTCAAATCCTTGTCTTCGGGCCCCGCGGCCTGTATGCTCAGCGGCTCCTCTCTTTGAGCATGTTTGACCTGCCTGCCAGTGCACCTGCTCACGCTTCTGGGGCCCTGTGTGGGTGGGGGTTCCGTGGCAGAGGTGGGAGTGGGGGCACAGGGCCTGGAGCCCTTCTCTGGTGACCCCAGGGCTGCTGCACACATTCATCTTGTGTTTTACAGCCCCCCCCCCCCCCCCGTCACCTCCTTCCCCGCCGGCTCTCCCCCTTTCGCGCCTCAATCCCATCTGGCTTTCCTCATTTTTCACTTGACTGGGTTTCCTATCCCCGACTCTGCTCTGGCCTCACTCTGCTCAACACCAATAAAACACACTCAACACAGGTAGAACAAGGTGCCCGGGCCCGGCGTGACAAATGACTCACCAGCCTTCGCTAAGCGCGGCTGTAAATCGCCCCTCCCGGGGCGAGCCTGGGCCTGTTGTCCCGCGGCCCCTCAGTGGGGACGGCGAGGCGGCAGCGGGGGCCCCAGGCCCAGAGTTGGGTCAGCCCCCGACCCGGGATCCGGGGGACAACAGAGTGGCAGGGGAGGGAAAACCGGAATGTACCTGCAGCTTGGACCGGGGCCGCTCAGACTTGCGAATCTATTGGCCGTTAACCCCGACAGCTGGCACGTACTACACACATGCCAGGCACCGTGCATGGGTTTATGTTACGTTTTCCTTTTCTTTTTTTTTTAAGATTTTATTTGTTTACTCATGAGAGACACAGGGAGAGACACAGAGACACAGGCAGAGAGAGAAGCAGGCTCTTGGCGGGGAGCCCGACGCGGGACTCGATCCTGGGATCCCGGGATCAGCCTGAGTCAAAGGCAGATGCTCAACCACTGAGCCACCCAGGCGTCCCATATGTTAGGTTTTCTTTGACCCTCCCAACGATTCGGTGTGTTGCAGCTGCCGTGGCTGCGCCCCCCCCAACCCCGTTTCACAGATGAAGGCCCTGATGGAGGCCTAGCAAGGTCACAGAACCTGTCCGAGGTCACGTGGCTAGGAAACATCCAGGCCACGTTAGGGCAGACCTCCCAGACGCTGAGGTCTGGGCTGTTCTCAGTGCCATATCCTGTGTGTGTGGCAGCAGGTTGGGGACACTGGGAAGCAAGCAGATTTCCTTCTCTACTTGGTGAGGCTCCTCCCTCTGGAGGCCCCTGCCCCCCCCCCCCCGCGTGCCTGTGTACGAGGGGAGGCTTGTTGCTCCTTCTCCCCAGGAGGAAAGGGTCATCAGAAGGTGGGAGGCCCGGGTCCCTGCTCTTGGCCTTCCTGGAACAGCAAGGCTGCCTCCCCCACGGAGAAGCAGATGGGGGAGCGGTGGCCCTGGCGGAGGGCAAGGGGGGGCTTCTCCAGCATGTTCTGTTGCCAGGGGAGCCTCTGGGCTTGTGGGTCCGGTGTGTGGAACCCAGGGCTTGTGAATCTGTGCCGCGACCCCCCCCCCCGGGGGGTGTGCACAGGCGATGCGGTGGGACAGCAGGCCGCGGCCCGCCTCCGCTTTCGCTTTGGGTGCCTTTAACCGCGGCACAGGCCTGCTCAGACTGGAGAGGCAGACGTCCTGGGCTTGAGCCACTGGCCCTTCCTCCCTGCGCAGGCCTCCTCTCTGGCAATTGCAAACACCAGCCGCTTCGTGTCTAAAATGGCTGAGATAATTGAAACGGAATTCGGAATCAGGGCCCTGCAGGCAGCACTTGTTGAAAGAAGAAATAAAGATCGTTTGGGTCACGTCTTTTGTAATTTGCGTTTAATAATCGTACCAGGAGGTGCGCACAAAGGGAGAGGCGCCCGTGCGCGAGCCGGCTCCCAGCCTGCCGGCCACCCTCCCCGGTCTGCTGGGGGGGCGGGCAGTGGGGGAAGGTGCCAGGCAGGAGGCTCCCAGGTTGGACAAGGTTCCCTCCATGGGGCAGTGGCAGGAGACGGGGCACAGCTGGGGACGGGCCTGAGCAGCCCAGATGGCAAGCTGGGTGCCCTGACCCCTGTCCTGGGCACACCCTCCACACACACCCCTCCCCCTTGCAAGGGGAGGGTGACAGAGTGGGGTGGGCTAGCAGGAGCCCCCAAGACCCATGCAGTGATTTCAAACAGGCTGCAGTGGGGCTCTCGTTGAATCAGATGCTGGGGACACTGCCACTACTCAGTATTGCCAGCCACATCCAGAGCTGGAGTGGAGACAGCATCTAGGCTATGGGGTGTACAGAACTTCAAAGGTGTCCTCCAGGGGCCCCACAACCCGCTTTTCCTAAGAATCACAACTACTCACATTTGGGTCCTCAAGGAGCATGCAATGTCTACACTGATACAATCCCCTCGCCCACCAACGCCATGCGCTCCTCATACATAGTCACCGACTCCCCACTGCTTCCAAAAACATTTCTTCCTCTTTTCCTATCTGCAAGAACCTGTGGACTCAGGATCCCAAAGGCTCCCCACCGTGTCCACCATCATCGTGGGGTGGGGGAAGCTGTGAGTTGCTTAGGCTTGGGGTAGAGAGATAGGTAGGTACAAGCTTAACTGTGTCCCCCCCCTCAAATTCATAGGTTGGAGTCCTAACCCCCATTGTCCAGAGTGAGACCATATTTGGAGATGAGGGCCTTTGAAGAGGTGGTTAAGGTAAAATGAGATGGAATGTGTGGACCCTAATCCAATAGGTCCTTAGAAGAAGAGGAAGGGACACCAGGGATGTTCATCACAGGTAGAGACCACATGAGCACACAGTGAGCAGGTGGGCGTCTGCAAGCCAAGGAGAGAGGCCTCCGGAGAAACCAACCCTGCCAACACCTTGATCTTAGATTTCCAGAACTGTGAGAAAGTACCTTTCTGCTGTTGAGGCCCCCCAGGCTGTGGTACTTTGGTATGGCAGTGCTGGTAAACTAACACAGATGGTGAGCTGCGGGGGACACTTGCTGGTGGTGCTCCTTGCCCTGCGTCCTCTCCCTCCCTTGCCCAGGCATGCATAATGTAGGAAAGAGAGGAGCTCCAGCTGTTTTCCTTTCCCAGGGGGGCCGAATCTAGATGACACATGGCTCAAGGAAGGGGCTTTGCCTGCCAGTCTTTGCCCTTGGTTCTTTCTCGAAGGCTCTGTGCTGCCCACCACCAGGTCCTGGGGTTGGGATGCTCACAGCTCAGGGATGTCCAACTCCAGTGTCTTCCTTCCATTCTCCAGACCCTGACCCTTTTGCCATTGGTCATGGTGATGATACAAGGGGACTCTAGACGCTTGCAGAAGCCAGAGTCCTGGTGGATCCTAGAGACCTGTTACCTGGAATTGCCTAGTCAACAACAGCCCTGAACAAATTGTTGTAGAAAAGGAGGGATGAAAGGAGAGCTTTTCCAGTCCTGGATATCTGGTGTGAGCACTGTGAATTCCTCCCCTGCCCAAGAGTCCTGGCACCCCTCCCAGGGCAAGGCCATAGGGTCCCAGAATGGCTGGTGGGGCACACTCTGGTCCTGGGCCCTTCGTGGGGCATGGCTTGGGCCATCAGAGGAGCAGGCTCTGGGTAAACTCTAGGGCTTGGGGACAGAGGAAGGAGGCAGGAGCAAAGGATGGAAAGGGCCAACCGTGTCCTGGACTTTCTAGCTCAGAAGGGCCTTGTGGGGAAGAATCCTGGATCTGCTAACATTCCTAAGGACCACTTCTGCTTCTAAGAGCTGGTTATATGCTCCTGACCTCTCTCATCCCTGCGGGCTGGCAGTAGATGGTGGTACCTCCATTTAGCAAAGAGGAAACGGGGGCCAGAGAGGTTATGTACTTGCTCAGGATTGTGAAACTCCAAAAGGGCGGAGCTATAATTCAAAGCCAGGACTTTGGGCCTCCCAATCCAGCTTTCTCCTCCTTCCAGAGCAGCCCACAGGCTGAGTCCAGCCCACTGCCCATTTTTGACTAAACTACAAACGGCTTTTATATTTTTAAATGGTTGGAGGAAAAATCAGAAGAAAAATAGTAGTTCATGACAAGTGAACATTATATGAAATTCACACTATACACATAGTTTATTGGCCCACAGCCACACCCATCTGCTAGTGTATTATCCGTGGCCGTTTCCATGCTATCTTGGCAGAGCTGAGGGGTCATGACAGAAACTCTATGGTTCTCAAAGCCTCAAATATTTACTTTCTAGGCCTTTATCGAAAATGTTTGCCTACTTCTGCTTCAGAGCCACACACAACTTGGGAGATGGAAGAGATCTTAGAAACCACCTAGTTCAAAAATCTTGATGCTCTTACTCTAATCACCCATTTTCCAAATAACTGGAACAAGGCCCATCGCATGGGAAGGAGCCACAGTCCAAAGCTGCCCTTGGGTCCCAGAAGTACAGTATTTGCTCCTTTGTCTGTGCCTCGGGTGTTTATGGGGCTCCTTTGACACCAAGTTAGCAATGTTCTCAGGCTCAGGAGTTGCAGCCTGCGGGAGCACCAGACCCTGGGGCCCAGAGGTGACTGTCACTCGGCCAACAGGACAGGGCCCACGTGATGGAACTTGGGGTGCACCACGGGCGGTCGTGTTGTGGTTTCCTCTGGTTACATCCTGGCTCGATGACTGGTGACCTTGGGCCAGTTACTTGCACCTTCTTGTGCCTCAGATTCTTCACTTGGAAAGTGGCAGAAGTAATCGTGTTCACCCCATGGGACTGTGTGAGGATTAAATGCCTACAAGGGGCTTGGAAGGGCCCATGGCCCATAGTGCGTATTGCGTGAGTGGTGGTGATGATGAGCCCTGGGGTAGTCTGCTCATTATCCTAGCCCAGCTAGACCGAGACAGAGATTTCTACTGGCTTCCCCATCCCTGCAGGGGCTTCCTTTCCCGGGGCCTTCACAGGACCCTCAACTGCAGAGAGACAGAGGCCATGGGTCTTAGCTTAAGATTTTCTGCCAGTTTCTTAGAGTCTATGTCTGGGCCTAAGGGGACGGGAGAGGAGAGCGGTGCGATGGGTAGGGGAAGGTGCAGGTGGTGGGGGAGGAGTGGGGAAGTGGGTGGAACCAGAGGATCAAGGCCACAGCCTGGAATCCTGTCCGTCAGGGGAACCAGGGTGCTATTGAAAAATATGGGCAAGAACGCAGTGAAGGTGAGCGAATTGACAACATGCTTAAATCCCATAAATATAACACAAAGGAGCAATTAATCAAAGGAGCAATTAGTGGAAGATGCACTCTGCGCTGGCCATTTACATAGAACTTTAAAACATACAAAACAGTAGTGCCTTCTGTTTCGGGATACATTTCTGCGTGGTAAACGTCTAAAGAAATTTGCAGGGATGACAAACACTGAATTCAGGGTGGCAGGTCCCCAGAGCGGAGAGTAGTTACTCCAGGACCTTGACTTGAATTTGGAAAAAAAAAATGTGTAATTTCTTAAGCTAAAAGGTGAGTGTCTGAGAGTCCCTCCTACTACTCTTTTTGAAGGCCTTAAGTATCTTATGATATATATATATTAATTTAGGCAGGGCTGGTTTTGCGCAACCCAATAGAATTTGGAGGCCTCCGATTTTTATCAAGATGCCCTGTAGACGGGTCGGTAGGGATGAAGGCATCCCGGTGGACTGTGTGCTCTGGTGACATGTGGACATACACCTGACACTCTGTGGCCCCCCATCCATGGCCACTGGTCTCTTCGCCCCCACATATCCCCGGCCTCTCCTGCCCTCTCTGTCCACCCCTAGCAGCCCTTCCCCATCTGCTGGCTGTGTCGTTCCATGCCCAGCCATGTGTCCTCTCTAGGCTGCGGAGCGGCAGAGGCTCTGGCCTCCCTCCCCGGTGAGGCAGAGGGGCTCTGGAACATGTGTTTCTGGGAGGCAGACACCAGCTGGTTGGGGAGACATTTGCATATTCAACTGAGCCCCCCAGAGCCAAGCCAGGACTGTGAGGAGGAGGCTGTGGCAGGACGGAGGGACAGGGAAGGCTCTGGTCAGCTAGGGGTCAGGTGGAACAGATTTCAGGCTGCAGAGACAGATGGTTAAAGCAGAAGAAGAGGGAGGGAGCAAATCCCCACTCCGACATGAGGGAAGCCATTCGAGAGCCCTGAAACAGCTTCTCTCTTCACAGGGCTGTGTGGTTTCCAAAGCATTTTCGTATCTTTCATCAAATACTTCACTGTAGTCCTGCAAAGAAGGTATTAACATCAGCCCCATTTCACAGATGAGGAAACTGAGGCTCAGAAAAGTTAGACCCCTTGTCCACAATCAGAGGGCTAGGTAGTTGCAGGGGGGGCAGAGGGGCTTTGGACTCCTAGTCTAGTGCTCATTTCACTTCACCTCGGAGCCAACCAAATTTGCTGCTTCCACTGCCCATCTGACATCCTTCTCCCAGTTCACTCCAATAGGGTTTCCAAGACCTCCATTCCATAGAGACTGCTCCTGTCCAGGCCACCAGTAACACCCTCCACCACCCCAACCCCTTGATGCCAAGCCATGGTCACTTCTCTGTGTTCACCTTCCTTGGCCTCTCTGCAGCATTGGACTGGGTGACCCCTGACCTCTCCCTTCCTCCTCATGCAGCTTCCTCCTTGGTTGCCGTGACAATGGAAGCTCAATGGTTTCCCTCCACCTCCTGGGCTGCTCCTGTTCTTTTGCAGGCTGTGCTCCAATTCTGAATGTGGGCATGCTTAGGGCTTAGCCCCAGCCCTCTTCTCTTCTCTCCTCTTCTCCATGAGCCTCCTCGTCTTGTCCTGGTACTTCCAGTATCGTCTGTGCTTGAGGCTCCCAAGTCTGTCTCCACAGCATTCCCCTTTGCACAGCACACGCTCCAGAGTCAGCCTGGCCAGATTTGGATCTCATCTTTGCTGCTTATTATTAGTTAGATGATCTTGGGCAAACTCTCTATGTCTCCTTGCCATCTGTGAAATGGGGATGATAGAGCCCTTACTCCAGAAGGTGGCTGTGAGAAATAAATGAAACATAAAGGGCTTAGAACATTGCCTGGCGAGTGAGCCTGGAATAAATGCAAGATACTCTTACTTGGTAATTGTTCCTTCAATATGTCAAGCACCTTTTCACCCCAGGGCCTTTGCACCAGCCCATCCCCCTATCCAGAATGTTCATCCCTTGATCTTTCTAAGGCTGACTTTTATTTTTTTTAAAGTAGTCTCCACACCCAGCATGGAGCTTGAACTCATGACCCTGAGATCAAGAGTCGAATGCTTAACTGAATGAGTCACCCAGGTACACCCCCTAAGGCTGACTTTTAAAAATTCAGATTCAAAAATAAATAAATAAATTCAGATTCCCTGGGGTGCCTGGATGGATTAAGCGTCCAACTCTTGATTTTGGCTCAAGTCATGACCTCAGAGTTGTGAGATTGAGCCCATCTTGGGCTTCATGCTGGGCGTGGAGCCTGCTTAAAATTCTCTCTCTCCTCACCCTCTGCTCCTTCCCCTATGCACTCTCTCCCTAAAAAAAAAAAAAAAAAAAAAAAAAAAAAAAAAAAAAAAAAAGATAAAACCCCTCAGATTCCCTGACCAGTACTCTAGTCAGTCACTGCCACTTCAACCCATTTAAAATGTCCTGCATAACACCTATTATTATTAGATATTTTCTTGTTAATTATTGTTTGACTCTCTCAATAGAACACTGTTGTCCTAATAACAGGGATTTTGTCTGTTTTGCTCATTGTTCCTCCCCAGCTTCTAGAAAGGTCACATCATAGGTGCTAGATACAAATTTATTGCATGAGTGAAGTGAATGGTGGCTTTAGCTTCAGCCTGGGGATGGCCTGACATGTGCCTCGTGCACAGACCTTCTTGTGATTGGCAGCCGGGGAGGAGGAAGCTACTTCCAACTGAGAAATCGCTGAGAAGGCATTTACTTGTGTGTCCAAGCCCCAGAAATGTTGGAGGGTTCATAAATGATCTCCCATCCATTCCCAAAACATGATCACAGCAACCACACTCTCCCTGTCTTGACCCAGCCTGAACAAATCCCCTCTGTCTCTCTGCTGGGGTGGGACAGCCAATTCTAGCATGCAGAGGTCAGACAGGAGGGCAGAAGTATAGAGGCCAATGCTTGGGTCACCTCCAGAGTCAGAATACCCCCCTAAGGCCACCACACCCCAGGAATGGGGATGGAGGGATCACCCATGAGCTCCTTCCTCCAGGTGCCATGGCACTTCACCTCAGATTGTAGCCCTGTCTTTTTTCTTGCCTGCCTTTCTTGCCTTCAGGGCTAAGAAAGATAAAATGACACTAGGAGGTGTGCATTTGGGTCTGTGCAGGTGGCCCTTTAAGATGCAGGGTGAGTCTCCTCACCTAGGAGCCAGGACCCAGCTCAGGCTTTTTGTGTTCAGTCAGGACCCAGCTCCCTTTGTAGACAAAGCATTTCCAACCTTTGCAGAGAGCATGAGTTGCAAATCCCTGATCCCAGTGACTGAGCCATTGGAGCACACAGGCTGGTCAGATGTGGGCAAGGCTTTTTTTTGGGGGGGGGGGCAAGGCTTTTGATCTACTGGCTCCGGTCATGGGCAATAAAGGGGTCTGGTCTTCCCAGCCACCATGGGAGGGCAACGGCTTCAGGCAATTGTAATGCAGGAGGAAAGTGTACTAGGACTAGGAGCCCCAGAGATCCAGGTGGGTGGCAGTGGGGGAAGGCAGGCTGGGTCCGGGAACAGAGACCAGGCACCAAAACACACAGAGGCAGGACAACGAGATTCTCCTGGGGACGGTCACTAATGGGCTACAGCCCCCTTCACTGCATCATCACGAGGTGGCTATAGCAGCTCCAGCTTTGGGTCCTCAAATCCACTGGGGAGAGCTTCTTTCCAGATTCCCAGAAATAGAATCATTATGCACCACCGCCTCTCCCCAGGCCATGTGCCCATTCAAGAACCAATTGTTAGGTTGGGGATGGGAAGCTGGGATTGGCTGGGAAGTAGGTTACCTGTGCCCAGCTGGTGTTGGGGTCCTCGGAGCACGGGGCTGAAGGGTAAGGGAGAGCTGGCTCCCCAGAAGGGAGTTGGGGTACAAAATAGGAAGGAATTAAAATTCCCTTTAAAAAATTGTCCATTAGCCAATGATTGGGATTCTTTTTCATCCTGAAAATCTGGTCACTTCACATGAGGACAATTCAAGAATTTCCCAAAGGGGTGGTAAGCCAGAAGCTCTGAGGCCCCCAAATTCTCCATAAATATGTACTGAATTGAACGCAGGCCTTAGTGTCCAGTTGGCCGCTGGCTGGGGGTTGGGGTGGGGAACACAAGGCAACAGTCTTCTCTCTCTCGCTCTCCCTCACCTTCTCTTTTCATTAAGCAACCATGTGTTAACTAGATGAAATAGTAGACTTTTTTGTTGTTGAAAGCTTGGGAGGGCTGAATCAACAGAAATCAGAAACCCTACTATTTCAGCTCTTTCTAACGTGATTGATTCCACAGTTTTCCCCCATTTTGTAGGAACATGTAGCGTGTGTAGGACAATCGTCTTATGTTCATGGGCTTCCTCCTCCCGCCCAGGATTATCATAATGAGTCCACCCACATATAGTTTTCCAAAGTTTGATGAGTGACTTGGATCAGAGGGACAAGTTGGCAGGAGGGGATCAGGACAAGGGAGTATCCAGACAAGGTGCTATATGAGGAGTGTTCAAAGGAACCGGGTCTATTTGTTCAGCAGAAGAGTTTTCAAGAGCTGCTTTCAAAAGCATCATAAGAAAGGCTCCATGGATTTATCATGTGTGACTTCCAGAAGAAAGAATCAATGGTTCAAAGTTCAGGGGAGGCAGATGACAGCTTAGTATAAAGAGGAATTCTGTGGGACTACAGATGCCCCTGATCGGAATGGAATGTGGTGACAACAGCAGTGAGTCTCTGCCACTGGAGGCTTCTCCGCTGAAGTTGGCTCTTGCAGAGGCGACTCCATCACCAGGGATTGGTGCTCAGGACCTTAGAGTGTTTTTAACTATCAGGTTCTCCAGTTGTGCAGACGGAAACACAAAAGAGCATGAGGCCCAAATCTAGGGGAGCATGGAAGTCCTTCTACCCCCTTCCCTCCAATCTTAAGGTGGGAGTTCTGTAAGCGCCTGTAAGGAAGAGTGTGGTGCAGGGCTGGGAAGGCCCATGGGTGGGGCCAAGCCAGCTCCTGCACACACAGACCTCCCTCACACACGGACCCTGCACATGTACAGTCCCTGCTCACACACAAATCCTGCCCATGTGTGGACCATGCATAAGCTGCAGACCCCAGCTTCCTGCTCACTCCTACTGAGCTGGCCCTGCCTCCTAGAGCGTGTGGCCACCAACAGGCCTCCCCAAAGGCCAGCCCTGCCCTGGGAGCTCACCAGTTTGCCTGGCGAGGTCCAGGCCGAGGAAGTGTGAGGCACAAAGAAAGCGGTAGACTTAGGGTTTGACCCACCTTGACTTGAATCTCCATCCTGGCCCTTTACAGCCCTGGCAGGTGACCCCACATCTTTATTTCTAAAATGGAGAGACCAAGACCTACTTTGAGTCTTGATGTAAGACACAAAGAGATGTTGGAGAGCCTAGAAGGGGAAACCGAGCCTGGGGGAATTTCAGCCACCCAGGCTACCCAGCCAACCAGAGGCAGAGCCTGGACTTGCATCGGGGTTCCTGAAGCCGGTTGAGTGCCCTTGCCAGGGCTCCAGGCTGTTTCCCAGCCCTGGAGGATGGCTTGGGCTCCGGGGCCACAGGTCGCTTTATGACTCCCCGAGTCCAACGCAGCCTTGCCCCCACCTCCGTTTCCGAAGCAGGGGCCTGGTGGCAGGCAGCCGGGAGGCTGAGCTCTCTGCAGGGCATCCATCACTAGAGGTCACTCTTCCTCTGTGCCTGTAGTCTGGAGGGCAGAAATGAAGCTGCTGAGTGGGTCCGGGACTGCAGGTGTCTCCTCCCGGGGAGGGTGCCTTTGGGCCTACTTTGACAGAAGTGAGAGCACCACACCCTTCCCAACGTCTCTGGGACTGAGGGGGCCTGAGCTGTCTCCTCCTGCCCCCCTCCCCCGCCTGCAATAAGCCAGTCCACCAAGTGCCTGAGCTTGCCTGGATGCAGGTGGGAGGGCTCATGTGGTCCCAGGGTGGCCTGGCCTGGCCAGGTTTCCATTTAACACTTTCTGGTTCCTCCTGAGCCAGTTGTAGTGGGGAACAGGCCTGAGGAGACGCATTGCAAGGCAAGAAGCCTGGATTTCCCCTACTAGTTCCTAAGCTTGTTCATTATAACCTATGTCAGAGCTCCCTCTTCTCCCAGGAGTGGCCTCACTCAGCACCGTCTCTTCTCCAACCACTCCGGCCACCTCCTGTGCCTGCCAAGCCCATTCCTGCCACAGGACCTTTGCACTTCCCTCAGCCTGAATGTACTGCCCAGATCTTCACCTGCGCTTTAGTCTGAGCTCCAGTGTTACCTCCTCAGAGAGGTATTCTCTGACTTCCTAGTCTAAATTAGCCACCTCTGAGTTTCAGCTGGCTACCTTTTATCTTACTATCCTGGTTGCCTCCTTCATGGCCCTTAGCAGAACTGTAATCCTTGGTTATTGTGTACTCCCCCAGACTCCCATTGACCAAAGCCCTGTGAGCACGGGGACTCCATCTTGCTCTCCTCTGTACCGCCAGCTCCTAGAATAGTGCCTGGCACATAGTAGGTGCTCAATAAATATTCATTGGATGAATGAACTAAAAAGTCTTAGAAAATAGACTGTTACTATTGTCCTGTTTTATAGATAAGGAAGTTCATGAGAATAAAAGATTTTCCAAGACCACACAAGTAGAAAATCACTGAGTGAGGGACTCTACCCCAGTTCTTTGGATTTGAAATCTGTCTCCCTTCACCTCCTGACCCCCAGCAGTCTCTGTGCCATTTCACAACCCGAGGCCAGACACCATGTGAGTTCCCCGGTTGGCAGGTCAGCAGGTGCAACCTTACCCCCCTCCACCCCAGCCTTCACGATCTGGGGTGGGAGTGGGGTGCACAGTAAAGACAGCAAAGCGAAAAGGAGGTCTTGGGGTGAAGAGTTATCTGGGGACCCCCCAGTCCTAATGTTGCATTTTTTTTCCAGGAGAAAATTAAAAGCATATGTAAATGGTGCAAACCTCTTTTGAGGTGAAAAGAATACAAGTGACCACATTCCAATGTTTGTGTTTACAACGGTTGCTTCACGGCACTGAGTTGACAGGTGAGTACCCCAGTGCATGCCTAAGGCAGCCCCATCCCACCGCCCCCCACCCCCAGAGCATGAGGATGGGCCTTGGCTCCTCTAGGTGTCCTCCATGGATGTGCACGGCTTCCTGGGGCCCTGAGAACACTCAAGGCTGCACAATGGATTGTGAAACCACATTGTCCTGTTTTCACCTGCCCCCTCTAGCCTGGGTTATATAGCCAGGCAGTAAAAATTATAGTCAAACCTAGGCTATTTTTCATTCTCTTAATTTTCCAAAGACTGGACAAGTCTCCCCAGCCCCAGTCCCAGCTCCGACCCCCCAACCCCTACCATGCACCTAACATCCCACAGCAACCCCACTTTGTCCCAGACACACCACTCGTTGCTTCACCTGTGTTCCCCACTGCCCTTGAGATTGAATTGCCTGCCAGGCTTATGGGGGTGGACTGAAGTGCTGACGAAGAGGCGCCTGGTATTTGGGGTCCGATGGAGTCTCTCTACCCCCAGCAGATGGAGGAGAAAGAAAGACAGTTATCTCTGGGGCTACCAATAGCATTGGGGTTGGAGAGTGGGGTTGAACCTATGCAGACCAAATGTGAAACCCCTGAGGAGCACAGGGATCCAGCTCCCTGGGGGAGGCCAAACCCAAACCATTAAGCACCAAGTTCTTAGACCCAACCTGTCCTAGCCCTGACTTGGCCGGAACCTGATGGAAGGTCCCTAGATTAGGAGCCGGAACACCTCAGCCCTTCCCTATAACTGGGAGGCTTTGGGCCCCTCGCTTGGCTGCTCCGAAAGCTAAGTGAATGTAGTAATGATATGATATGATATGAATAAAAGGTGGATATAATAGAAATAATTTACATTTGTAAATAATTCTGCTACCGCGAGCATCAATAATGTGGTCATGCCTGTGAATAAATGGAGAAGATTATAAAGTGCTGTGGATGTGCAAGGTGGGCCCAGACCTTTGCTTCGTGTTTTCCATCTTTTTCTAGAGCAGCAGCGGGTCAAGGTTTCCACCAGGCAAGGAGTGTGCTTTGGGCCTCAGTGCCTGTGGCGGCCGCTCCAGCCATTGGCCCACGTCCCATGCCCCTCTCTTTCCTGGCATGTGGGAGGATTATCCTTCTCTGCCCCCCTTAAGTTAAGCAGCCCTATGATTAGTTCTGGCCAGTGGGTTGTGGGCGGAAGTGCTATGTGTTGCTTTGAGGCTGCAGCCTTTCTCTGCTGCTGGGAGACCCTCCAGCCCTGCTCCTCACCGGCATCGTGATCCTAGGACTCAGCTCGAGATGGGATCCTGTCAGCCTGGTCTCTGAGTCACGTCAGCAAGCAGAGCCTCCCTGCCAACCTGCAGTGAGCATGCAGCTTGAGCAAGAACTGAATTGCTTTTGTTTTGAGCCACTGAGGTTTGGGAGCTATTTGTTATGACAATGCAACCTAGCCTGACCTAATTTTTTTTTTAAGATTTTATTTATCTATTTGTGAGAGACACAGAAAGAGAGAGAGAGGGGCAGAGACACAGGCAGAGGGAGAAGCAGGCTCCATGCAGGGAGCCCGATGTGGGACTCCATCCTGGGTCTCCTGAATCTCGCCCAGGGCTGAAGGCAAGTGCTAAACCGCTGAGCCACCTGGGCTGCCCTAGCCTGACCTAACTGATATGTAAGTGCTCCAACGGTTAAGTGTCAACATTTGGGGGTTCAGGGACCCAGGACCTCAGAATCACGTGGAACAGCCCTGTTAAACATGCAGATTCTCAGGCCCTACTCCAGATGCACTGAGTCAGAATGCCCGGGGGTGGGCCCCCAGGATCTGCAGTCCTAACCACAGTGAGTGCATCTGCAGAGAAGCAAACAGACCACAGGCCTGGGGAGTGGTGGAGGGGACCTCTGCCCCTCATCCACTTCCTGGGTACCCGGAGCAGGTCCGCTCGTGGTATGGCCTGGGTTTCCCGGGTGTGGCTGCGCTCCGGGCCTGAGAGGTCCCTGCCCTCCACTCCCAGTCACAGAGCTCCACCTTGTCCTGGCTCCTCTCCTGCCACCTGGCAGCTCCGCAAATCCCCTGGGTCGGGCCTGGCGAAGGGAGCAGAGAGGAGTGTGGGAACAGGAGCTAGAAACCCTGCGTGATGGATTGAAGGAGACGAGACCATTCCCGGCTGCTGGCTGATGTGCAGCGCCGGTGACAGGCGGCGATGTTTGTGCTCTGAACCCGCAATCTCAGCTAATGGGAAAGATTGAGGGGTTCGGAATGAGATGCGTCATGGGCTACAGCCTCACGGGCCGAGATGCTGCTGGAGGGTAGCAGAGCTGCGTGGCTTCCCGCAGCGGGGACTGGGCGACAGCGTCCTGCCCCCGTCCAGAATGTCTCGGGCTCACTGGGGGCCGGGTGCCCTCTGGCCGCCTGTGACGTCAGGAGGGCCAAGCGGAGGAGCTGTGGCACCAGGTGGCAGGCGGGCCAACCTGTTGCCCGAGCTGATGGGCCCCTGCGACTCCACGGGGGCTGCCGGGCCCAGCACACACCACGCCGTGGCCAAGGGCGGTGACACCCCAGTGGGCCGAGGGAGGGCGAGGCCCGGGACCAGAGCAGCCCTGAGTGACCTCCTCCCTGCCTCTACCCGGGAAGTCCGGTGAGAAAATAAGAATCCAAAGCTCAGAATCAGAGAATCAGCTCAGAAACCTCCCACTTCTCTCTGGGTTTTGAAGCCAGGCCGCCCGGCGCTCGAACTGCGGCACTGACGTTTCCTGCCTATGACCTTGGACAATGAATTCCACGCCTCTGGGCCTCCGTTTCCTCAGCCGTAAGGTCCAAAAGGAGAAAAAATCCCACGTCCTGGGAATGTGGTGCTAAGGGCTATAAAGCAGTGTCTGAGTCCCCAGGGGATCTTGTTAAAATGCACATTCCCACTCGGCAGATCTGAGTGGGGCCTGAGAGCCCCCGTTTCTAATAAGCTCCCAGCTGATGCCCTTGGGTCACGATGTTAGCAACAAGGATGCAGGGGCCCAGAGCAGGTGCCAGGCTCAAACAACGGCAGCTTCGGTTGTTGTCACTGTCCGTGCAAAATAGGTGAGACTGTGGTTTTCCCCACAACAGCTCACACCTTCCTTCTTAACTTCCTGTTCTATGCAAGGTGTCCCTTGAAGCCACCCAAATACAGATGTTGGAGAGTTAAAGTGGGGTTCATCACAAGCCTCACCTCTAGAACTTTCCCCGGCCTTGGGTCCACCATGGCTGGCCCAGTGGCCAGCTGTCCATTTAGAGGCAGCTCTAGTCCCCTTGACCTAGAGCTGATGGGCCCAGTCCTTGGGGAGGACTCATGGGAGGAAAGCCTAGGGGTCAGAGGCAAGCTCCTCCAGCCGCAGTGGAAGCAGCATGGCTCAGTGGTTGAAAGCACTCGTGTAATCACTCAGAACTTCAGTTTGCTCATCTGTCAAATGGGGCTAATGCTACCACCATAGCTTTGTTGTGAGCATGAAGTAACGGAAGCAAGACTCTTCCACATGGTGCGCACCAAATGCAGGTCATATTGTAACCATTACCGTCCCCATAATTCTGGGTCCTTCCTCCTCATGACCTATCCCCCAAAAGCTGGCCTGGAACCACTGAGCTGTGATAGGAACTGTGGTTTTGAACTGGCCCTGCTTTAGCTTGGAGGGAAAGTGATTCCTGTGGTTTGGAGCCAAGTTAAGTGTCGTAGAAGCACGGAGCCAGAGGATCTAGAGGAGACACCAACTGTTTACACCTGTGGCTCAGGTGAAGTGGACAAGCCACTACTGAGGTGAAACTGGGAAGAGGAGAAAGAGGGGGAAAGAAGATGGAGAGAAGGAAGAGGAGTGGGTAATTTTGGAGATGCAGATGCAGTGCCACCCTCCCCTGAAGGCTGACCAGTCCATGACCGGTGGAGTCTGGGGAGGGTAGGGGTGAGGCTGCAGGGTATGTGGTGGCTGCAGGAGGGCTGAGGTCTTCACACCTGCAGCCATCTCTGGGGATACTTCCTGCAGGTCTAACTGCTCCAGAACCTTCATTCCGTTCTCACTTATGTGAAAATACACATCTTTGCCCTCCCCTCCCCCTCCCCCTTGCCCCTGGCAACCAGCAGTCTGTTCTCTGTATCTATGAGCTTCTTTTTGTTTTTGTTAAGAGATTTCACGTATAGGTGAGATCTACGGTATTTGTCTCTGTCTGATTTATTTCACTCAGCATAACATCCTCAAAGTCCTTTTGTGTTGTCACAAATGGCAAGATTTTATTCTTTTTTGTAATGGCAAAATAATATTTTATATGTCTATATCTATCACATTTCCTTTATCCATTCATCTGTTGATGGGCACTTGGGTTATTTCAGTGTCCAGGTCTTTCACCTCCTCAGTTAAACTTATTTCCAGGTATTTTTTTATGCAAATGTAAATGGAATTTTCTTAATTTCTCTTTCTCATAGTTCACTATTAGTGTATTGAAACACAACAGATTTTAATATATACATTTTGTATCCTGCAATTTGAATTTCCCTGTATTAATTAGTTCTAACAATTTTTTTATGGAGTCTTCAGTGTTTTTTTTTTTTTTTTGAGTCTGAGTCTTTAGTGTTTTCCAATATCATGTCATCTGCAGACAGTGACAGTTTTTCTTCTTCCTTTCCAATTTGGATGCTTTTAATTTCTTTTCTTGCCTAATTGCTCTGGCTAGGACATCCTGTACTGTGTTGAATACAAGTGGTGAGAGTGGGCATCCTTGTCTCGTTCTTAATCTTAGAGGACAAGCTGTCAGCTTTTCCCCATTGAGTATGATGTTGGCTGTGGGCTTGTCATATATGGCCCTTATTATGTTGAAGTACATTTCCTCTATACCCACTCTGTTGAGAGTATCATGAATATATGCTGAATTTTGTCAAATGCTTTTTCTGCATCTATTGAGATGATCATATCATTTTTATTCTTTATTTTGTTAATGTGGTTATCACATTGACCAATTTGAGGATTTTGAACCATCCTTGCATCCCTGAGATAAATCCCACTTGACTATGATGTATGTTTCTTTTAATGTACTGTTGAATTTGATTTGCTAATATTTTGTTGACAATTTTTATATCTATGTTCACTGGGGATATTGGCCTGTAATTTACTTTTCTTTTCAGGATAATCTGTCCTCGCAATATAGGTTTTGTAGTGTTCTCTCTTTTCTGAATTTTGGAAGTGTTTGAAAAGGACTGGTACTAATTCTTCTTTAAATATTTGGTGGGTTCACCAGTGAAGCCATCTGTCCTGGACTTTTGTGTGTTGGGAGGTTTTTGATTATGGATTTAATCTCCTTACTAACAATCAGTCTGTTCACATTTTCTATTTGTTCATGATTCACTCATGAACAATGATAGGTTATATGTTCCTAAGAATTTATCCATTTCTTCTAAGTTGTTCCATATGTTGCCACATAATTGTTCATAGTAGTCTCTTATAATCCTTTGTCTTTCTGTGATATCAGTTGTAGTGTCTCCTCTTTTATTTCTGATTTTATTCATTTGAGTTTTCTTTTTGTTTTGGTGAATCTTGCTAAAGGTTTGTCAGTTTTGTCTACCTTTCAAAGAACCAGCTCTTGGTTTCTTTGAACTTTTCTATTACCTTTTTAGTCTCTGTTTTATTTATTTCTGCTCTGATCTTTGTTATTTCATTCCTTCTACTAACTTGGGGCTTTGTACCTCTTTTTTAGTTCATTGAAGTGTAAAGTTGTTTATTTGAAATTTTTCATGTTTTCTTGATGTCAGGATTTACTGCTATGAACTTTCCTCTTAGAACTGTTTTTGCTGCATCTCATAAGTTTTGGTAGGGGGTTTACATTTTTATTTGTCTTAAGGTATTTTTAAATTTATATTTCATTGACCCATTGGCGGTTCAGTAGCATGTTGTTTAATCTCCACATATTTGTGAATTTTCCAATTTTCTTCTTGTAATTGATTTCTAGTTTCATCTCATTAGGGCTGGAAAGGATGCCTGATATTATGTCAATCTTCTTAAATTTGTTAAGATTCGTTTCATAGCCTAACATATCATCTCTCCTGGAGAATGTTCCATGTGCGCTTGAGAAGACTGTGTAATCTGTTGCTTTTGGATGGAATGTTCTGTATATACCTGTCAAGTCCATCTGGTCTAATGTGTCATTTAAGGCTGATGTTTCCAAATTGATTTTTTTTGTCTGGATGATCTATCCATTGATGTAAGTTGGGTTATTAAAGTCCTCCACCATTATTGTATTGCAATTTCTCCCTTTAGGTCTGTTAATATTTGCTTTATATATTTAGGTGTTCCTTATTATTATATATTCATTGATATTATGTTATAAACATTACTATATTAGGTTCTCCCAATATATTTTAACTATTTTTGAGTGTACAATTTAGTAGTGTTGAGTACATTCATATTGTTGTACAACCAGTCTCCAGAACTCTTTTTTGTCCCCAAACTGAAACTGTCAATTTGGCTACCGGAGGTATATCATGTGAGTAGAATCATGCAGCATTTGTCCTTTTGTGACTGGCTTATTTCACTTAGCATAATGTCCTCAAGATTCATCCATGTTGTATATTTTCAGTTTTTAAATCCAGCTTTACTAGTTGTTCTTGGAGGCCTGATGGGCCAAATATAAGCTAGTCATCCAAAGCTAGAAGCAGAAGTGCAGGCCAATGGCTGTATGAGGCATGGAGCCAGTTCCCCACTGCAGCCAGCCATCACTTCTAGGAGGCTATTGTGAAAGCATCCCTTCAGCTCAGCACCTCATTTATAAGGAATAGCTTCCAAGAATAGGCTGGCGAACTCAGCTGGTTACAGTGGGCTCATGAAGTCAAGTTCATGCATTTGCTTCCTCCAAGGGCAGTGTTGTATGCTGATAGGGAACCCAGACTCTGGAGTCAGGTGGCCTGACTGGGACTCCTGGTACTGTTACTTTCAATGTGTTCCATTATAAATTGGAGATGATGATACAGTTGTGGGGATTTGATGAAATCGCCTCTCTAAAGTGCCTTGCCATGCCTGGCACAGAGGAGGTGCTCAGCAAAGCCTTGAAATGACTGGTTTTATTAGTATTTCATTAGTTAAAACCTCATCCATATGACTTCTGATGTTGCCCAACTTGGACAAAAATGAGCAAGATGTCATTCTTAGGCTAGTCCGGTGGTTTTTAATTTTTGAATATTTGTAAACGCTAGAACCCTTTGGGCAAGTTCTTTTATGTAACTTCAGCATTGGGATGGAAAAGGAGAGTTTCTCCAACTGGGAGGGTCGGAAGTCTAGCCCTCTCTGAACCACAGGCACATGCATACTCCCTACACACATGTGTGTACACACACATACAAACACACACACACACACACACACACACACACACTTTCTCACTCAGCCTCCTGAAATGGAACTTCTATAAAGCCCTGGGCACGATGGAATTGAAAACCACTACCTTGCAGGAGGACCCCTAGGAAGTGTCTCTTTCCCTGTGAGCAAGTAAATACTGGGCTCCGTGGGAGGCAGAGAAGGGCCTCTGCCTGATGGGCCTTCAACATGTCATGAACATGTTGAACATGAACATGACATGAACAATGTCATGAACAGGCTGGGCTGCCAGGGGCTTGAATCAGGGCCACAAGGAAGGAATGCTATGGGCCCCCCATCCTTTTGTCTCACCTCTCTCATGTCTTCACAAAATATTTTTCCCTCTCTTCTCAAGAAGAAAGACAACTTAAAAAGCAAGGTATCATGGGGTATATCGCAGGGCATCTGCATGAGCTCACAGTATATTTCTCTTTTTTTAATATTTTATTTATTTCTGAGAGAGAGACAGAGAGTAAGCATAAACGGAGGAGGGTCAGAGGAAGAGGGAGAAGCAGACTCCCTACTGAGCAGGCAGCCCAATGCAGGGCTGGATCCCAGGACCCTGAGAACAAGACCTGAGCCGAAGGCAGACGTTTAACCTACTAAACCACCCAGGCACCCCCAGTGTGTTCATTTCTAACACTGAGCCAGCCGGAGAAAGGGGTGTGTCAGATGTGAGTGTGCATGTGTGTTCCTGTGTGAACATTTGCACGTGTTCATCTACGTGTGTATGTGTTTATATATGTGCAATATATCTGTGCCTGGGTATCTGTGTTCATGTGTGTGTTTCTGCTTGTGTGCATGCATTCTCAGAGAGGTCCTCATACTTCATCCTGTTCCCCTGCAAAACTAGTTAATTCACTAATTCACTCATTCCTTCAATAAACTAAATAAAATATCTTAAAAATGATGAATTATAATTTTGCTAAATGCCCACAGTGCCACAAGAGCAAACGCCTATGATTCTGTGATCTCATAAGGTCTTCAGAGGCACCTGTGCCTCCGTGATCTCAAATACTGCCAAGAAGGCAAGCACCAGTTTCCTGCCCACCCCCCTGCAGCTGTGTGTGTGCTCTCTGAGCCTTATTTACGTGTACAACCCTATTCCTCCCCCATCCCTGTGGCATTGGGCCATCACTGAGGAGTTCCTCTTGCTGCTTTTTTGCCACACCAGGCAGATGTGGGTCCCATCAGAGGGTTCCCATGTCAACTCCAGATGTGTGCCTGTGTCCCTGGATGGGTGTGTATATGCTCCCTTGGATGTGGGAAGGTGTGTTTTGGGTATGAGGTCTAGGGGGATACTGAGATCCTTCTGTGGGGACATGTCCCAAGTGTGTGGATGTATCTCTGAGCTTGGTCTGGGCCTGGACCCATTCCAGCCCGTCCCCCAGTAGCCCCCACTGCGTTGTCCTGCCAGTAATTACAGCAGATAAACTGCTTGAGTTGAGGGCTGCTGTCCCCGGCTGGCTGCCAGCCGTGCGGCCCCAGTCTGCACCATGGGAGTCCATTCATTTTAATAAGAGGTACACCCTGTGTTATTAAGAAGAGTGTTTATTACTGTCGCTGCGCACTGACAGCAGCTTCCATCATGGTTAAACGGCAGCTGGGGGAGGGTTGGGGGGCCGTGCACTGCAGCTCTTCAGAGGCCCTGGCCCAGCTGGTGAGGCTAGAGAGGGAAGGTCTCCCTCTCTCCCCGTCTCACCCTGGGATTGTGTGGGAGCCCCTTTCCAAGCAAGAAGGGAGCCGTTCAGCTGAACCTGACCCTGCTTGAGGCGAGGGTCAGAGCTGGTGAAGTGATGATGGAGGGATCTCTGCTCACCATCCAGATGCTCCCAGAGAGAGAAGGGGACCCCAGTTTTGGGCTTGTCCTTGGCCCCACTGGCCCCACTCCTGATTTCACCTGGAATGTTTTACCCAGGGTGTTGCTTGATGAGTCCTTGGACTCATACAGTTTCAGCTCGGTCTATAGGAGCCTACTCCCAGGCCTCTTGCCACTGGTCAGTCTCATCCCACCTCCGGCTAAGGTCATCTTCCATCTCCATCCCACTGAAGAAAAGCTCCATGGAAATGGGCCTTTTCGGTCTGTTCACAGCTCTGTCCCAGCACAGAGAGCAGGGCCTTGCATTGAGCAGAGATATATTCAGCCATTGAATCAATGAAGACTCACCGAGCTCCCTACCTTGCCTGTTGTCTTTCAGGATGCCCAGGTGTGGACAAGCTGGGGCACAATAATGAGAAGTGTGGTGGGGAACAAGAAAGAACAGAGGTGCCCAAACTTTCTCCATTCCCGGCGTTCTTAGCATCTTTTTTTTTTTTTCCATGATACCCTTTGCTGGAAAGAAACACCTACAAGTTCCATTTATTAACTGACTAGATCTAAACTACTTAGGTAGCCAAGTCTTCGCAACTAAATGGGCATTCGAAAAAACAATATGTGTAAGTTGAAATGAAAACTTTTTTGTCCTCACAGACCACTTACATATCAATGGGATGGGTGTGCCTGTTGGGCACTGCACATCTTCTCAGACTTTGCTGTTATATTGGACACCGCCACCTCGTTGGCATTCCACATTGATTTCTATCACAGCAACCACCGAAAAGGCAGCTTCTCAAAGATATGATTCCATTGCAAAGAATGTAGTGCGACAGAATGTGGAAGCTGTGAACTACCTCAAGCTAGTAGTGTCTGACTGATGCTGAGCATCACAGTGTTTGCCTGGAAAGTTTAAAATGTCCTATGGGGAGCACCTGGGTGGCTCAGTTGGCTCAGTGTCTCAGCCACGTGATCTTCATCTGGCTAATGATGTACAAAGAGGAAGTGCACTAGGGACTTCTAGAAAATATATTTTGCTTCCCCATAGGAAAAGGTTAGAGAAGAGAATTCACTGGTGCTGATATTTCCCCTTTCTTTGTGCCTCAAAGAAGCTTGCAATGCCTGGAACTGCAGTAGCAATCTTGTGGTGATGAGGCACAAACCAACAGCCCAGGACAGCAGAACAGAAATAAAAAGAGTCTGAGTCCTTGAGATATGGTTAAGCTGCTAAACCAACCCTAAGACTTGCTGCCTCTGGACTTCTTGGTATGCAGGCTCTACACATCCTTACAACCAAGGCACGATGGCTGAGTGTTCTGTGACTTCCAGGTCACAACATTTTTAATGGAGGCAGGTGCTTTTCTTTACTGGTAGAGGCCACGGCTTAGCTTGGTAAGTGATCAGGAGAAGGGTTCTGACTTTGGTTAGGGATTGTTGTTTTGGGCCTCAAGGAAACTGAATTTACTCTTTTTTTTTAAGATTTTATTTATTTATTTTAGAGAGAGCACAAGTGGGGGGAGATGGGGAGAGGGAAAGGCAGAAAGAATCCCAAGCGGATTCCACACTGAGCACAGAGCCTGAGGTGAGGCTCAATCCCAGGACCCTGAGATCACAACCTAAGCCAAAATCAAGAGTCAGTCAGTCAACCTCCTAAGCCACACAGGTATCCCTGAATTTATTCTTCTTGATTGAGTATAACTTTGACTCTAAGGAGAAAGACACTAATACCACATTGTTTCACATTTCCAATAGGTGGTGCCACACATTCTTTATTAGTAAGATTGATGCTCCCCAGTTTAGAACAGTGTGCTTACCCAAGAGATGGATTTGGAGCTCCTAGAAAGGTATGTGAGTCACAAGGGGCCAGCACCACTCATACCAGCCAAACCTCACTTTCCCTGTTTTATAAGATTGATGAGAGGAAAGCCAGAGGTATCATATTCTTATATTGCAAGGTGTTCAAAAAAACATATCACAAAAGACTTGAGGCCTGATACAGAAATATGGGTTGAAGAATAGCACAGCCTTAGTTCATCTTTTTTGATCAATCAAGTCTCAGCTGTTTGTTTAGCAAACACTTTCCTATCTATTATTTTCCATGAGCCAGGTCCTGTTCTAAGAACTTTACAAATATCAACTCATTTAATCATCACGACAATCTTAGGAGATAGGTGTTACTGCTATTCCGTCATTGGATTGATGTCAGCCTAGATGGAATGTCTAGTGGCAGGCCACAGGGCTCTGCTCTTAATCCTGTCTTAAGTTTTTTAAAATCAAAGTCTTGGATAGGAAACACATAGCCATACACATAGTTTAGGGCTGCCAAAGGGATCCTATATTAGTGCTGCAATCATGGGGCTGAAACTACCAAGCTAAGATTGAATAGGATTACGTATAAAACTATGCACCTTTGTTTTAAAAACTTCCATGGTGTTAACACACAGGGGAGATTGGTAGCTAAGTGGCAATATCTGTGATGAGTTGCCTGCAGACTCAGAGAGCCGGAACTGCAGTGTGGTCACATAATAGCAAATGGGACCCTTCACGTGTGATGGAAGTGGGGTGTATTCAGGGGTAGGTTATACCCGCAACCCAATTTTCACAGTTGATATCACACATGGGAAATTGGGTTCTACTCTCTGAACTACACCCCGCAGAGAAATAGCAACACACCAGGAAGCGCACAGAGAAGGTGATCAGGATGGGATGGGCCTCCAAACCATGATGACTACTGTGGGCACTGGTTGTTTTGGTCCAACATCCATTCTCCTTTGTTCTAGAAAGAGGTCTATGATTTTTCATAGGGTACCCACCCACCTCACTGCATACATCAGGTAGGTAAAATCAACCTCCAGTGGTGGGTATATGACCCAGGCCTGATCATTCCAAGGTGTCCATCTTCCTGGACACAGGGACTGACTTACGGGTGGACATGTGATCCAAGCCCAATCAAAGGGAGCCCTATTTATGGCCTTTTCTGGAACCACTGGGAAAGAAGAGATCTTTTTCTGCCACATGTGCTGAGCTGTTGAGACTTAGGCTGAGTCTGCCAAGGGCTGCCACATGGGGAGTGTGCCTAAGAATAGTGTCAATGAGGAGGAAGGTGTAGGTAAGAAATGGGGACAGGTTCCTGAAAATGTTGTTTGAACCCTTGGGTTCCATAGTGACTAATACTGGATTTTGCCAGTTTCACAAACCAATAAATTCCTTTTGGGGTCAGGATTTTGTCTCTTGTGATTCCGACTGACATAGCAACTGACCCTGATGAAGGGTCTTCAAATTCTTAAAGTCAATGAGACTTTTCCATGTGGATCCTGAGAGGAGCAATAAGAGGACCTCATGAATTTGGGCTCCAGGAAGATAAGAATTTTCTATGGACAAATACTGCCCAAGGATGGAGCAAGCCATCCCTCTGAGCTTTAGTGAGCTCTCTGGCCCCAGAAGATGCCAACAGGGACTGTAGGAACACCTATGTTGTGGTTATCATGAAGACTCTTTGTTCATAGGATAGAGAATTGGGCAAATAGCCTGAACTCTGAAATATGATGATTCAACTACAAATTTGTGGTTGGGTGTGGTGGAGGCAACAACTCAGTAGGATTATGGTCTGGTGAAAAAAGACATCGGAATCAGAATCTTTGGGTCCTCATCTCTCTTTCATTGACCAGCTGTATGGCCCAAAGCAAGCTGGTTAACTCTTTTGATTGATGTTCTCCATCTGTTCAAGTAGGGAATGGGGATGATGCTATCTTCTCTCTCAGGGAGATATTGTGAAACTCAGGTACAGTAAAACCTACAAAGGGTTTGAGGAAATTAATGCAACATCCAGATAGATGTAAGAGGCTAGCAGTAGGTGATGAAGTGGGGAAGGACTGCAGGCAGGATGGAAGGTCCGAGTGGGACCACCCAGTAGCCATGCTTGGGTAGCAAGGGCATCCTCATGATCCCTATGGGGAAGAGTCAGGTGATATAAATGATGGAACTGGGATAGAGTGAGATGGCAGGTGTCTGTGAGTGTGTTCTGGAGAGAGCCTAACCTGTCTGAAGAAAGGCAAGTTCCTGTTTGATAAAACAACTGAAGAACACATAAAGACATCTGTGGGGCCATATTTGGCTTATGGAGCCCAGTTTGTAGCCCGGTGACTAAATGAATAGGTAAAGAAGGACTTGGAAGCTGGCCTGTGTCTTATGATGAATGAGAGTGTTTCAGAAGTCAACTCATACCAACTCAAGGATCCATCTGTGGAAGGGGAATATGCCTGCCATGCTCAGGATTTTAGGCTATCAGATTCCCATTCATTTTCAGATGCTTTAGTGAGGACAGATCCCCTTATGCTAATCAGTGAAGCCTGGAAAGACCCTGATAAGTCCTACACACAACTCATGAAGTCTTCCACACAATGTCTACCGTCCAGGTGATTGGAGGCCCCACTCCAGACTCTCTCAAGATATTGGAGAGATCTGCAGGCTTGGTGATGGTCCTGCTCTGTCTACTGACTAGAATGAAGCTCCCGATGGAGCTGCTCAGAGAACCTCAACCAAGAAGGGTCAGGCCCGGGGTTTGAGCCTGATTCTTCCTCCTTCCTTCCCTCCCCTTATGATGCAGTAAACCAGCCTAGGAGCTGCCATCCATGGTCCTGCTGCCCACGCCTGTCCTCTTCTCCCCAGGGACCTCAGCATGGGTGTGACATTGGGACTTGTGTGGAGGCTTTGGCTTTGGCAAGGTTGATTGGGACCCACATGTCAGCCTGGGCCACTTCCTCATCACCGTAACTCTGCGCCAAATAACAAGACCACGGGAATCTGCTAGCGCAGACCTGGAGAGCGCACTCCATTACTCTCTTTTATTCACTAGGGAGATTTATGTGGCCTATCTCCCTTCCCTTTGTCCACCTGCGAGGCCCTATAAGTCATGTCCCCGGGCTGACAGGTCACAGGGCCTGTGCTGCTGCTCTGTCAGAGTGAGTGATGCCGGGGGGTGATTGAAGGAAAGGAAGGGTGAGAGGTCAGCAGCAGACGGCATGATGGGAGTTGGGGATGTAATTATCACTCCCATGACATACTGCTGGCTGGCTCTCCCCCTTCTTATAATAGATATACACACTTGGGTGCAGCTTAAAGCGGGGGAGGGTGGCAGTGCTAAGAGGGGCTGGAGGGGCCTGCCTGAACTAGCTGTGTGCCGTGGGCCTCGCAGGTGAGCTTCCAGCACCAGGGCAGGAGTACACCTGAGGCCCCCTGGATAGCAGCCCCTCCTTGCAGTGAGACAATTTCCCAAGGCCAAGGCGCAAAGCATGGGACAGAGAAGTGTGGCTTACCTGTGTTCTTGTTACTTGCTCTGCCAGAAAGTATGGAGGAAAGGTACAGACAGAGCCTGCTCAGGAGGAAACTCCCCAAATTATCCAGAGCTGAGGTTTCACTAATTTTCTGGACAGCATGGCACTTCCCACTGGCATATAGTCAGTCAGGGGCGCCGAGCCACATGGTGACACAGGAGATGTCAAGCCCCCACCTGCTCAAAAACCTCTCCCTCCCCCACTTGCCATGATGCCTGGAAGTTTCTCCAAGCGAGCTATCCCAGAAGACTGCTCTGGCTGCCTGTGAGGTGGGAGGGATAGGCCCCGGGCTGCCTGGGACTTAGTACACTGAATGACAACTAGCACCACTCAGCATGGTCAGACAGTCCTAAGGGTGAATTCTAATGGGTATTAGGAAAAGTCAGGAAAGGTTATTCTGGAAAGTGGGCTTGAGAGAGGGCCCTGGGGAGGCCAGGCCTTGCCCAAAGTCTGTGTGCTGGAGTGAGGCTATGGAAGGCTTCAGAGAATCCTCAGCTGCACAGCCAGGTCACCTGTGGGCAGCGACTCCCTGCATGCAGGAGAGTCCCAGCGTCAAGGTGGTGCCTGGCTGAGTCAAGTATCCGCCTTTCTGAATTCACACTCTTGTGGGTTCCCTTCCATGTTGAATCAAGACTGGCCTGTGACTTGTAGCAAAAGGGAGGCTGTGCAAGTTCTACGCCAGGAGCTGAAGGTGCCTTCTGACTTCCATTTTTGCTCTCTTGGGGTTTCTGAGTGACCTCGTAAAGAAGTCTGGGTCATCTTCTTAGAAAACTTAATGTGCAGATAAAGAAAAGCTATGTGCAGAGTAAAGCCTAGAGGATGAAAGACCAGAAAGAGGGAGCAGTACCCATGTTCCGGCCGTCCCAGCTGAGGGGCCAGGCATGAGAGGGAGGTCACTTTCAATCCTCTAGCCCAAATTGCAAACGTAGGCCAAGCCCAGCCAAACCACATGGGGCAGAGCTGTGCTGTCCTGGCTGAGCGCTGTCCATCAACCCTAACATCCTAAGCCATAAAGTGGTGATTGTTTTAAGCCATGTTACTTTGGGATGTTGGCTATGCAGTCATAATGACTCTCTTATCCATGGTCCCTAGAACCATCCTACCCCTGCTACTGGCCTCCTGCCAGCCCCCCCCCACCCTGAAGCCCAAGGAAAGACCCCTTATTGAAGCAGATACAGTTGTACCAACTAGAATTCCTACCCAGAGGTGTACCAAGGGTAGGGTGGGGGAATGGCCCATTCCGAATGCAGGCATTTAGAATTTAGACCAATAAAAGTTTTCCAGGGAAGAGTGTTTTATCACTGGCATAGTTTAGAATTGCTAGGGCATATTAGCGATAAAAAGCAGAATGACTTTCAATTATTCTCATGATTGTTTTTAAATTCTTTGAGACAATACACCCCTTATTGCTTGTACCTGCAGCAGACTATGCTCATTGTCTCACCCTTGAAATGCCACTGATCTTAGATCTTCCGGTGACAATGTGAGCTTCAGGAAGGGAGAATTGGGAGGACGTTGGATTTGGAAACAGCCCAAAGGCCCAAAGAAGGAAGCACAGTAGGTTTTCTTGGGTCTCCACCGTATGTAGTGTTTTTGCAGGCGTTATTGCTTTGATCCTCAGGGGAACCCTGCCTGCATTTTGACAGTGGGAGGTAAGAGGCTCTCCAGAATGGAGATTTGCCTGAGTTCATAGAGCAAGGACATGGTGAGGCTGCATATGGACACAAGGTTTTTTTGACTTTGGACCACAGAACTAATGAAGGTGGAAAAGTGAGCCCCTGCCCTGAAGCCTGGGATATCCCGGACAAGGCCAGGGTGCTCTCTGACAGAGGCTATGGCAGCCTCCTCCTAAATTCCTTTCTGAGATTTGTATCCTCCTTTTCACAGCCACCCCAAGGAATTAAATCCCGCTCCTCCCTATCCGTTTTACAACCCTGACATGTAGTTTAGTGGGAAAGTGGTCCTGGAAAACCTGGGTTCAAATCCTAGCACTGTCCATAACAACAGAACTATTTGACCCTGGACAAATTTCTCAACCTCTCTTTGCCCCCCCCTTTTCCTCTTTCCCTATAATGGGATTAGCAAGAGGATTTATTTCATTAAAACTGATATGAGACTTAAATGAGTTGATATACATAAAAAATGTAGCCTCTGGCCTACAACATTTTTAATTAAGAATCACTAATAAAACTTTAGAGGCAGGCACTTTAAGAACAAACATTAACTCATTTTATTCTTCTAACAACTCTATATGGTAGGTACTATTATTATTCCCATGGAATAGATGGGGGACTCAGGGCTCAGAAAGGCTAAGTGACTTACTGGGGGTCACACAGCTAGCAAGTGGTGGGGTCAGGATTCAAATCCAGATACTTCTGCCTCCACACATGGACTTCACATCAACACAGAGCTGTGGTCAGTAAGTATCAGCTATTTCATTTTACCCTTCCCCTGAAAAAACTCCAGTATCTCCTCTACCTCTCTCTCCACATCTCTTCCATAGACATTATACCAGGGTCCTTTTCGTCGAATGGGAAAAAAAAAAAAAGCAGAACAGTTAAAGCAGGTACCATTTCCATCCACCAAGGAGGCAAACATTGTGTGGTAACATCAAGGATCATCAAGAGTGTGAGGAAGTGGGTACTTTCGTGCATTGCAGATGAAAGTGTTTGTGGTAAATCTTTGAAAGGATTATTTGGGGGCTGGGTGCCTGGGTGGCTCGTCAGTTAAGGGTCTGACCTGTGATTTCAGCTCAGGTCATGATCTTCTGGGTCATGAGATCAAACCCCACATTGGGCTCTGCACTCAGCAGGGAGTCTGCTTGAGATTCTCTCTCCCTCGCCCTTTTCCCCTCCCCCAACTGGCTCTCTCTGGATATAAATAAATAAGTCTTTAAAAATATTTATTAAAAAAAAGGTAGGGATTGTTTGGAAAAGATCATTAGAATCAAAGCCATGCATTCCTTATGAACCAACAATGTCACTTCTTGGTGTCTTTTCTAGAGAGACATATGAACACATGCATGAGGTGACATGGGCACAGTGTCCACTTCTGCATTGTTGAGAGTGACAAACCAGGAACAAAGTAAGTGTCCATCAACAGGGGATGGCTACACAAAATACAGGGCCACATCCTGCCCTGCCCACTGTGGAGCATCATGGAGCATCATGCAGTGGTGAAAACAATGTGGGAGCTCTGCAGGCCCTCCATGAAAGGCTCACCAAGATAGTATCTGTTCACTCATTCATTTAACCAACATTTACTGAGCACCTGCTGTGTGTGCCAGGCACTCTTTTAGGTCCTGGGGACACAGCTGTGAACAGGGCAGACAAAAATCCCTGACTCTGGGGATCCCTGGGTGGCGCAGCGGTTTGGCGCCTGCCTTTGGCCCAGGGCGCGATCCTGGAGACCCGGGATAGAGTCCCACATCGGGCTTCCGGTGCATGGAGCCTGCTTCTCCCTCTGCCTGTGTCTCTGCCTCTCTCTCTCTCTCTCTGTGACTATCATAAATAAATAAAAAAATAAAAAAAAAATTAAAAAAAAAAATCCCTGACTCTGTGGAGCTTCCAGTTACTGCTGAGTGAAAAAAGCTAAGCTGCAGAGCAACACATAGAAAGCCACTTATGTAAAAATGAACCCACACCACAGAACAATGATGATACATGTTTTCTAAGGGTATTCACATATGCATGTAAGTACATAGGAAAAGTGTCCTGAATACACACCAAATTACCAAAAGTGATCATCTCTGGGAGATGAAGAGGAGAGACCCAGACTTAATGTTGGCTAAACATTGTCATTTATTTTATGATAAGATTTTGCTTTGTATTACTTTTAAAATGAAATTTTAATATTAAAATAGGAAAAAATTGATGGGATCCCTGGGTGGCTCAGCAGTTTAGTGCCTGCCTTCAGCCCAGGGCCTGATCCTGGAGGCCCAGGATTGAGTCCCACGTCGGGCTCCCTGCATGGAGCCTGCTTCTCCCTCTGCCTGTGTCTCTGCCTCTCTCTCTCTGTGTCTCTCATGAATAAATAAATAAAATCTTTAAAAAAAGAAAAAATTGATCAAGGAATGGGCTTCCTATGGCCTCACCCCTGAAATTAGACAAACCCGTTGCCTTAATCTACTCAGGCTACCAGAACATGATGCCACTGACCAGGTGATTTAGATAACACACCTTTATTTCTCATAGTTTGAGAGACTTGGAAGTCTAAGATCAAGGTACTGACCAGTTGAATTCCTAGCAAAAGCCCTTTTCCTGGCTTGTACAGAGCCACATTCTCACTGTGTCCTCGCAGGGCAGAGAAAGGGAAAGACAGCTCTGGCTTCTCCTTCTCTTCTTGTAAGGATGCTGATCCTATCATGGGTCCCCACCCTTATGACCTCATCTAAACCCAGTTACCACCCAAAGACCGTATCTCCAAATACTATCACATTGAGGGTCAAGGCTTCAACGTATGAATTTTGGGGTGACTCAAACATTCAGTCCCTAACACCTGAATTCAAATCCCAGCCATTTACTGTGTGGCTTTGGCAAATTATTATTCTGTCTCAAACCCTATTTACTCAGCTGTGAAATGAGGCATACACCCCTCACTTCCCTGGATTGTGATTTTTGAAAGACCATGTAAGAAATGCCTGACCTATAAATGTGAGTCCCATTTTCCTGAACCCTGCTTCCCTACTGGGCCTGCACCAGACCTTCTCACCTCCCTGCCAAACTTCTCGGACCTCATGCATGTGACTTCCTGTCCTTGAGCCTCTGCATCAAGGTTTGTGAATGGAGATGACATGACACGGGTACCAACGTCCCCCAGGCCAAGCAATCAGGAATGTGCTTGTGGTTGCCCAAATTTGGGCATATTGATTTGTTGCAAGAAGGCAAATACAAGTCATGGGGAACTGTGGGTTGTCTGTGGGCTGTAAGAGAGTATTAGAAATGAAATATTGTAAGATTTGGACTCATGGTAGGTGATATGGGGGAGGATTCAAGGAAGTGGGGCTTTGCTCTGGGCAGAATGCTGTCAGGAAGTTGGAGCAGTTCTTTGATTGGGTATCTTAATGAGGCTTACCTAGAAGGAAACAGAAATAGATCTAGGTTAAATCTGTAATTGGTAAAGAAGCAGGCATCAACCAGTTAGTCCAGAGAGGGGGGTAGTTGGTCATTTTATGCTTTGGATAATGTTCTTGTTTTTGTCTATGTTAAGACATGATCTTGAGGCAGTCTTGTTTTCACCTTGATTCATCACGGTTACAGAGTGGCTTCGTCTGATGTTGGTGTTCTGTGAAATTGTTTACAGTCACCAGGAAAGCACCACAGTCTACCTGTGAGTGCCAGGTCAGCTCTCTGATGTCAGAAGCAGCTTTTCTCCTTCTCATGTATGAACATCTTTGAGGTCAATGTATTTTCAGGGTCCTTAGCTTGAGTTGGAGAAAGAGGGTGATATTAGCCCTGTTCTTCCACCTTTGCCCAGGAGAACTCCAAGGGCTTCTCTGGCCCCAAGCAGTACCCAAGATGATAGGGTACCCAAAGATCAGGAATCTGCATTCTCAGCAGCTGCAAAGGCAGATAGGTGTGAATTCAGAATAGGAGTGAAGTCAGAAGAGGAATGTAGCAGGTGTGTGTGTGTGGTGGGGAGATGGAGGGTGTTTTCTGTTGAGAAGGTAGGAACACTATTCTCAGCCCAGTGCAGGCCTCAGGGATGATGGAAGAAGTGTAGAAGGTCCTGTGGTCAGAGAATCAATCAATGCATGGTAGTGCTGCAGAGATCACTTGGAGCATCAGGGGGAGCATAGACTATTTATACTTGCAGAACTTTTCCTCAAATGAAATCCTGTGCAGAAATCCAGCACAGGTCACAGACATCAGTGGAGCCACTAAAGCTGGATCAGAGGAGCAGGGTATCTGGAGCCCCACCTACTCCTCCTCCTGGAGCCCCCTTATCAGTGGTCCCTGAATCATCACTGAGGACCCCTTAGAACTCTAAGGGTTGCAGGGTTAAAGTCCCTTATCTCACCCCATACTGCACTTTCTAAAAGCCTAGAATGGAGTGGTTACTTATTCAGGGAACTACCTCCTTACCTATCTTCTAGAGTCTTCTGGGTCCTCCATGGCCTGCGGGATTTTGTTCACATCTCATTCAGGTCTTCTTCCAACAAGATTTTTACTCTCAAGAACTTCTCTTTGGGAGATGTTGGCTAAAGGGTAAAAAGTTGCAATTATGTGGGATGAATAAGTCTAGCAATCTAATGTACAGACATGATAACTGTCCCTAATAATACTGTATTGAACACTGGAAATTTGCTAAGAGGAGATATCAGATGCACTCATCACACACAAAATTGTAACTGTGTGAGGAGATGATGTGTTAATTAGCTTGACTGTAGTAACCACTGTGTATATGAATACCAGATCATGTTGAACATCTTAAATACTTTTATTTAAAAATATATAATTAAAATATTTTTTTAAAATGTCCCCTTGATGGTAAGAGGGCATGATAGATTCTTCTAGAGTACTAGAACTCTACCATATTTTTATTTGAATACATGAGTATATATATTGTATATAGAAGGCCTCTGGCTCTAACTCAAACATGGCTCCCACCTGCTCATAAGAGCCAATTATGTGAATCTCTTCCCAGCTCTGCATTCAGTGACATCATGTTAGTGACTTGAAATTGGCCATGCTGGGATTTACGCCATAGTAATGGGCAAAGTTACAATCAGGGCTTTTTTTTTTTCCTCCTGAAGAGCCGGTTAAACATTTACCAGCACATTGCTGGATATATATATATATATAAATATATATAAATATATATATATATATTTATATATATATATATTTCTTCTCTGTTTCTTTGCTGCTCTCTGAACAGAGCACTTACTTTGTTTGCTGTGTTGAGTTGAGGGTCATGTCCATTCTTCCTACAAGGCTAGGGGTTGTTCAAGAAGGATTGCATCTTCCTGGTCTCTGGGACAAGCCTGCAGAGCTTACATGCCCCAGACCCTTACCAGAGGCCTGTCGAATGAATGAAATGGGCTTCAGAAGAAGATATAATATAAAAAGAAAGAAGAGAGATTGGGTCTGGAGGAAGAAGAAACTGCCCCACTGACTAGGTCACATAATTGTCAAACTAGGGGTGACTCTTTAGGAACTAGAAGGGCCAGCGTGGTTTGGGATGTAGTCCTACTTGGTGGTGGAGCCTGACCAAGCAGTCTTTGAGATCTCCACCTCTGCAACCTCACTGTCACAGGACACGGCTGTGAATAGGAGCATCAAGTCAGAAGCCACTCTGCCACGCTGGCTGCCCCAGGCTGTGAGCTTCCTGGACCTGGCACGGAGACATTCCCTCCACACGCACAACATTCTGGACTCTTCTGGATCCTCCAGGACTAGGGGATTTCACTCTCACATCTAAGCCAGGCCTCCTTTCAACAAAGGTTTTTATTTTTAAACGTCTCCTTGCCTGGAGGATGGACATGTGAGGGAGGCAGCTGGCCTGCTAGAAATGTTCTATGGCTTGATCTGGGTGATGGCCACACGAGTGGTTGTTGTCTGTAAAAGGTAACCGCCCCCTACACTCAACTGTGCATTATGTGTGAGTTATACATCAATGAAAAAGTAAAAGAAAGAAAACTGAAATCATGCCCCTGTTGAGGAAGGGGCTAGCCCAGCGAGCATGCCTCTGTCACCCGCAGGGGATCCTGAGCCAAAGGCCAGCAGGAATCGAGGGCCTCCAGAGGCTGGGCTAACCAGGAGAGAGAGAAGATGGAGAGGCAGTGAAAATAAAGAACTCTGGGGCTTCCCTGCAAAGACAAGGGTGGTAGGGCCATTTGGGGTCCGGCCAGAGGAAGGCATTGGGCTTGGCGGAAACCCTTGGGAATGCGGAGGGCAGAAAGGAGCCTGGAAGGAAAGCCGGGGCTGCGGTTGCTGGGCGGTGGCCAGAGCCAGTGCTTGCGCTGTGCTGTCCGAGGCGTCTGTCTAGGAGGAGGGCCGAGGCAGGCTGGGGATGAGGGGAGGGGGAAGACAGCGTGACTGCGTCTGATCTACAGTGACGAGTACCAATGTTAACTGTCACCTCTCATCTCCAAACTAAATCACACCTGGAATTGGAGGCGCCGAGGAGCTGATAGAGTCAGCCTCGCAGAGGCTACAAGTCAATCAGTGCGGAGATGCGCACGGAGACACCGGCTCCATGGGGCCGGGCGCCTTCATTCATTCTGGGATTTACACTTGTCAGGCTGCCGCCTGGGGGTGGACAGGAGGAGGGGTGGGCAGGCTGGTTTCACTCCAGCTCCACTTAAAACTGGATGACTGGCGGCTTCACTCCAGGGGCGCTGCAGGTTAGGTCCACTTGCTTTTGCTGCGCCTTTACTTCTTTATCCTCTGGGTCATTCCCCGGGGTCAGGGGACTTTCGGATCAGTGGACTTCAGTCTCAAGGAACAGAAAGAAGCCCAGCAGTGGGCAGATTGGGAAAGATGGGTGGTCTCAGGGCCGGCAGGGGTGTGGGGGTACCGGCTGTCCAAGCAATGCTTGCCACCCTGGGAGCATATAAGGGGAAAAGAGATCTTGGTACTAGAAGGCACCAGCCAGGGTATATGTTTGGAAGGGACCAGTGAGGCCCTGTGGGGGAAGAGAGATAGATTTAAAATGACTACTTTGGAGCAATTCTGTGGGCAAATGAAATGTAGTCAAATGACTTTGGCCTTTTCTTCATTCCTTTACCCATTCGGTCAGTGGTATTCAGTGAGGCTCTATGGAAGGGCTAAGAATCCAACAGTACAGAGCCCCCATATCCTGCGAGAAAGGAGGACTTCAAGTGTTAAGAACTTCTTAGGCTGACATTTCTGTCACAGAATTAGTCTATGAATTGGTAACCACTATCCCTCCATAATCCTCTACACGTTTATAAAGTGCTTTTTCACATATGAACATAACTGTGCTGAGGGCTGTGCCAAGGAAAATGCCTGGAGATATAAATTGCAGATGGAGAGAAAAAAACACTGGGTTTCCATTACTGTTTAAACATCTATTTTATTTTTGTTACTATGAAAGTAATATTACTTTATAACAGGAAATTTGGAACAATAAGGAGGGGAAAAATCACCTAAAGATGAAGCTAACATTTTGATAGGCTTCCTTCTTGTCTTTTTTCTTTTCTTCCTCCTTGTCTCTTTAACTTTTTTTTTTTCCTCAAAAGCCCATAGCCCAGGGCATGTCCTGTGTCACTCCAATGCAGAGTTAGGGTGGAAACTTCATTTTTCTCTTCTGACCCCCAATCAGAGTGGCCCCTGAGGATGAGGCTTCATCCTGCCTGGTGCCCGGGCACAGAAATGGTGATATAGGCATTCGGCAGGCTGATCTCTTAATCCAGATTGGTGTAGTCATTTGAAACTGAAAGCAGCTCCTTTTTATGTCGCCTGCTTCTTGGCATTAACTTCTCTTTGATGTAATTTTGGCTTCCGATGCTTTCTTCCTTCATGGGTTAGATTAGTGTGAAATTGGCCTGGCTCCTCCAGAGACTGCAGTGTTAAGCTTCAAATACTTGGTCCTTATTGGAAATCCTTAACCCACATCAGGGGAGAAAAGTGGCAGCATTACTTGGGAGTAGCGGGGGTGGGGTGGAGTGGTGGGGAATAAGGAGGAGGATTGGGTGTAGGGCATCAGGGAGAGAAGTGCTTATTGGCAAGAGGAGGATGGGGAAGTTGAGACTCCTGTCATGTATTGACTGCTGAAGATCTCCTCACCTTGATGGTGGGGGGATGAGTAAGAATGGATCTTAGGGAACTTGAAGACGGTTTATTTAATAGGGGAAGAAATCTTGTTTCGTTTCGTTGGCTGGAGCTCTGGCTGGAGCTGAACCAGCTGGTCTTGGTTCTGAAAGGAAGGTGACAGTGTTTGGGAAAGGAATGGAGCAATGTCACCTTTCCTAACCCTGTCTAGATCCCCGGGGCTGGGCCTGCTCCTGTGAGTGCTCTATCTGGTTCAGGTGTGACCTTGAAGTACATACAAGACACAGTTACCAACGTTCTGTGAGACCTGGCAGAAAGAAGTCGGTCCCTTCACCTGTTCTGTCCTGCTCTCTTACCTCCTCTCATCTAGTGGAGAAGAATGACTATTTTTGTTTTCTAAAAGATTTTATTTATTCATTCATGAGAGGCACAGAGAGTGAGGGGCAGAGACACAGGCAGAGGGAGAAGCAGGATCCCTGCAGGTAGCCCGATGTGGGACTTGATCCCGGGACTCCAGGATCACGCCCTGAGCCAAAGGCAGATGCTCAACCACTGAGCCACCCAGGCGTCCCAAGAATTTATAATTGAGCTAGACTCCTGGAGGGAGTACTTAAAGGCAAGGGAGCCTCAACTGAGCATCTGACCCAGGAGAGGGTTTCTGCATAGTTTTAAGGCAGAACCAGTGTCTGTGTGTGTCGGGGCAGAGTGGGGGGGTGGTACTCCCGCAGTTGATTTGGAGGGAAGAGATACTCCAGGTTTGGGATAGCACCTCAACTTACTCCTCGGTGACACCCTCAGACCTCTGCACTTAAAATCAGATTGCTGCCTGAGGATATCATTGGAGGACAGAAGCTGCCAGAGGTGACTCTGATGGCCAAACTGGCCCATGCTGTCGATAGAGGAAGTAATCACCAAACCATCTGACCATCGGAGTGTCCTGGAGGAGCTTCAGACACTCCATTCAAAGACAGTTTAGTTCCAGATATTTCAAGTTGGTTATCAGCCAACATAAACTTTCCCCCTGTAACTCCCACCCACTTTTTTCTGCCAGACTAGCCTTGACCTTTACTTGTGTCCCCAGCTCCTGTCCGGGTTTCTATCCCTTCCTGCAATGCTTCATTCCCCAGCTTTGGCCCGATACTTCTGTGACCTTTCTTTCCTTGGCGGGTTCTCAGTTCTTCCCTTCATTCCTAGCGGGTCCTTGCACCCACCTGCCCATTCACCTGGATCCTTGGGTTTGTCTCCTGCTTCCCCCCAGCTCGGCCCACCTGTCCCCACTCGGTGGCCCTGGCCTACCAGGTCTCTGCAGATTGGAAGGGCCCTGGCCCACTTGGGTTTATTTAGCCTTGTGCCTCCCTGTGCATGGGCCCTCCTCTCCCTTTCTTGAGTCCGCAAATCACTCCTTCCAGTGTCAGCCGGCAAATTGGTTTATCCTCCCCCCAACCCGGCTTTCATTACCTTGCCGAAATGAAGCGATATCTCCTCGGCGGAGGCTTCCCGTCCGTGCCGCCGCTGGCATAATAAATGAAGACAAAGTGCCGGCGGCATAGACCATCTCTCCCACTGCACCACCAGCCGCTGCCAGCTTCATTATTCGCTTAAGTTGCCGGAGAGAATTACTTAACCCTGACCCGTGTATTAGGGGCCTGTATTAATGCCGCGACAGGCGCCTCTTACGGCAGAGAACAATTTATTAGTGCCGAAACAGGCTGCTTTTCTCTGTCATTTTTCCAATCTGAGCTTTGAACACACATCATTAAACTTGTCTGACTCTCTCCCCTTCTCCATCATTCCTTTTTCATTTTTTTAAACAGAAAGCACCGTGCAGAATGGAGATTGTTCTGAAAATCTCCAAGTGCCTCTCTCTCCCTCTCTTTTTTCTCTTTTCTCCTTTTCCTTTTCTTTTTTTCCTCTTTCCAGTTCTTTCCTTGTCCTCTATTTTGGTTTTGGTCTCTTTGCTGGTGGCTCTCCCATTTTTAGGGTCAGAATAAAGATGGGAGGGAACAATTTGGCTCCAGGAAGAGAATCCCTTTGGTGTGGGGGTTGGGGGATAGAAACAACAGAGCTCCCTAGGAGTCCCCTGAGCCCTGAGTCAGTCAATCTGAGTTGCCCTCAGATTCCTTTTCTAGAGGCAGCCTGGCCCCCTTTTGTGTCTCCAGCTGGGAGCCTCTAATTTGAAACCAGGCCTTGGGATGATTCTGGGAGCTCAATGACCCCAGTGTGAGGAAGGACTGGGCAGGGTTCCTGCTTGTCATAGGGACTTTATCACGTCCACATCTGGGAAAGGAAGTGGCGAGGGGTTCAGAAGCATTCCAAAATGACTATGCAATGTCTGAAACACCCTGAGCCCCGGTGTGGTAGCTGTGTGCTGCCATAGGGCCACATCCCTGGCTGTCCCTGATCAAGGCACACGGTGTGGGTTTCAGGTGTTGTCATCTCCAGCTCCCCCTGGGGCTTTGTCCCACCTGAGCTCCACCTATAGCTTCCATGTGCTCCCTGGCCCCTGGTCCTGGCTCTTCAGGTTTTGCACACGCCCTTGTCTCTAACACCACTGCTGCTCAGAGCCACAGGAGGCCATTCTAATGCAGCGCTTGCCCCTTCTTCCTGGTGATTCTCTCCTGCCTTCTGTACTGGGGACAAATGTGGCCACTGTCTTAGTTCGCGTTCCCTGAAAACAGAGCTTGAGCAAATTTGGGCAAGGTAGTGTGAGGGCTGACACCAGGAAACAGGGATGAGGGGTGGACAAAGTGAGGCCAATAAGAAGGAAAGACCAATTAAAGAGTGCGTTATCCAGAGGGCTGTTATAGGAGTGGGCTTGACTCCTCCAGGGCTTCTGAGCTCCGTAAAGAACACCTCCCAGAATCACCCTTCTGGAAAGCCTTGGAGTGTTTACCCACAGGTTCTTGCCCCCCATTGGCTAAGGGTTGCCCCTGGGGTATAAACTCTCCCATACCCCTCCATTGCACGTGTGCATTGCTTGAGGGGTACTGCTGAGCACTTTCTTCTTGGAGAAGTTCCTAGGGCAGAGAACTGGAGAGAAACATACAGTGCTTCTTGAGGCCCGTGTGCTTGGGATGCATTCACCTGCCATAGTTACAGCTATGGCTGAAATCAGAGGTGCGCCGAGAGGATGTGAGGCAGCATCAGTGGCATCTACTCCTGCCACCACCCCACATGCCTGCCTCCTGTCCCCATGCCTCCCCCTCAACTCCCAACCTGAAGGGCTGCTGGCAGTTCCCAGCTCTATCCAGGGGCTGCTGACACAAATGACAGCACAGACCAGAAACATAAAGTGAGGCAGGATGGGGTCAATAAATAGGAACTGTGGGGACTGGCAAATCAGAGAGTAAAGATGATCTTGTGAAGACAATGACACAATTTTAAAAATCTATGCTATTAGACAGACCTTTCTGGGGGGCTAGGAAATTTGACTGCAGACTCCCAGTTTAGCATCAGGTTTGATGGAGTCTTTTCTATTTTTTTTTAAAGATTTTATTTATTCATTCATGAGAGACACACAGAGAAAGAGAGAGGCAGAGACACAGGCTCAGGGAGAAGCAGCTCCAAGCAAGGAGCCTGACATGGGACTCAATCCCGGGTCTCCAGGATCACGCCCGGGCTGAAGGTGGCTGAAGGTGGCTGAAGGCGGCGCTTAAACCGCTTAAACCGCTGAGCCACCCGGGCTGCCCGGGTTGATGGAGTCTTGAGAGAAGATGTGACTTTTGTGAAGTTTTTACTCACTTTTTTTTTTTTTTTTTTTGCATTCTTTGCAACTTGAGCCAAGCCAACGGCTTTGGGACTCCTTTGGAAATAGGACTGGGGCAAGGGGCTGAGGGGGACCGAAGAGGAGGAAAGCCCATCGAATTGAAAAGGCCAGCGGCTTCCTCCCAGCCCAGTCCTCCCCAAATTCCCCTGGCCTCCAGATCCCCACAACCCTCCCTCCCGCTTAGCTCAATAGCTCTTGAAAGTTCTCTAATCACCTCTCTGCTTCCTGCATTAATGAGCCTCTCATCTCACTGATGGCAATCAGAATATTTGCTTATGAAAGGGACACGGTTAATAACACGATTGCCCCCCTCCGCCTCCTTCCTTCCTCTCCTCCCCCCTCCCCTTCCCTCGCCCTCCACACAATTCTCTCAATTAACGATAGGCAGAAATTAATTTTTCCCTTCGATCGAAACAATTGCAGGGAAGCGGATTGCCAGCGTCGCTCCAGATAGGGACCGCTCCCAGCAGAGTGGAGAGAAAGGAGGGGAGATGGAGGAGATACGCACGGCCCTATCTGCAGGCACAGGACAGAGTAATACAAATGTTATCCTTAGAAATGTACTTAAAGAGGATATGTTTATAATTCGGAGGGGATTTTCGGGGGCTCTCCTGCCCTCCCTCCCTCTCCAGGGCACTCCACTCGACTCACTTCTGTATAGCAGAACCCAGAGTTTGTTGGGAATTTTGCTCTTGCTGCCTCAGTGAGTGGAGTGGCCTGGGGTGAGAAGGGAGAACAGATTGTGGGTGGTGGTGGTGCTCAAGGCCATTGTCCTGAGTCCACTAGTGATAGTGCTCTCTTTGTGCCCGAAAGCCAAACATCAAGTGTTGATCTGGCTGTTTGTTGTACGGGCCTGGCTTATTTGCCATGTTTCCCCTACCTTCTGTGCCTGCCTGGACTTTTGGGTTGGGCCTCCTTCCCAGCCCATTTCTCCATCCAGGTAGGGAGGCCTTTGTGGGAGCCAAGATCGTATCTTAGCAAGGTGGGTAAGAGGACACAGACTCTGGAGCCAGACAGCCTTGGGTTTGAATGTCGCTCGGCTGCTTAGCAGCTCTGTGGCCACAAAACTGAAGTAACTTGGTTTCCTCATTTATAAAATGGAGATCACACGTGCCTCATAGGGTTGTTAGTAGGATGGGATGGGTGAGTATTAGTAAGTACTCAGAATAGTACTTAGTGGGTAGCAAGTGTTATTGGTATGTTTGGTAAAGAAGTAAAAAAAAAAATTTTTTTTTAAAGGCCCCTGTGACAGTCAAGAATTTGTTGATCCATTCATTCAACAAACATTTGCCGTCCTATGCAGGACATACACATTTTAAAGATTTGGGGGGTTCAGCGCTCCGGTTACAATATGGGCAAGGGTAGTATGGGCAGAAATCACCAGAAGGGTGGTGCGAGGGGTGCTATAGGATTTCACAAGGAGGAAGGAGGGAAGTTCAGGCGGGACAGGACAATCAGGGTTGGCTTTACAGCAGGGGTGGCCCCTGAGCTGAACTCTGAAGAGTAAGTTGAATTCTTTCTATCGTTGGGCAACACGTCCGTGGCTTTTGGGCTCGGGGTGGGGTGGGGGGGCGAAGAAAGGGTGCCTCCATCTGCAATGCCAACAGGTCAGGAGGGCAAGTTAGAGACCTGGGGGGCGTGGCAGGGGGGAGGGAGGGGGACTCGAGTCGGTTCCCCCCGCCCCTCCCCCCTCGTCATCACCATTTGCCTCGGGGTTCACCCCACCCCCCCACCCCACCTCCACCCTACGGTCCCAACTCTCCCCTTTCTCTCAACATCCAAGAAAGATTAACTTCTCTCGCGGCGAGAAAGTTATCATTAGCAGAGAATTAAAAGAGTGATTAATGCCCCCCCCTCCCTCCCCAGGCCTTATCTGGTGGCGGTGAGCTGGACAACGCAGCGGGTGGGGAGGAGGAGAGCTGGAGAGGGAGAAATGGAAAACAATAAATATTAAGTGCAAAGGGAAAGAGGAAAAAAAAGGGGGGGGGTGGAGGGGGAGCTCCAGCGCGGTTCCCACTTGTTAGATTGAAGGCGCCTCTCCAGAGGGGGGAAGGCTCCAAATTGCTAATTAGCGCCTCTGAAAAGGCCCGGCTCTGATACGCGCGCGGCTGAAAGGGCTCCGTTAATGAAGCGGCGGCGAGCCCGCTTCCCTTTGACCGGCCTCCCTCCCTCCCTCCCGCGAGCCCCGGGCCGCGCGAACAATGCGGCGGGGGGCGCGGGCTCCCCCAGGCCTCGGCGGGACGGCCCGGGCAGCGCGCGCGGGGAGCGGCGCGGCGCCCGCGAAATGTGGAGGGGGAGATAAGGCCGAGCGCAGGGAAGAGGCTCCCTCCCAGGGGCCCAGGGAAAATTTGCAGTTATTATGAAGGAGATGAGACAGATTAAAAGCCCTTGTGTTCGCCGCTTTGCCCCTTTATTTAGTGGCTTCATCTAGGAGATGAAAGAAGTTGGAAATGACTTTCTCTGCTCCGCGCTGCGAGAAGCTTCATGGCACATTTCTTGACTTTATTCCTTCTTTTGTTTCTCCCTTCCTTGCCTTTAACCCCTGGCACACTTCACTGTGGCCACAGGCACCGGAGGCCGCGAAGTGGGGGGGACTGGCAGGGGCCTCCCTCACTGGTTGACCCCTGGCCGCTGCTTATGGTCGATCCCCCGGGGTAATGGCCCAGCCAGGGAGGGGAATGAGCTTGCCATCCCTGGGAGCCCCCAGGAGGAGGCTGGGTGACCCGAGATCCTGATGGAATAGGGGTTCTTCTAGTGCCCAGAGGGTAGCACGGCTTTGCGCATGGGGACTCCACAGCCGGATCACCTGTGTTCAAACCCAGACTCCACCACGCATTAGCAGAGACCTGGGGTGAGTTACCCATCTGTCAAATGGGGACAATGATCATATACTAATACTTACTTCGTACAGTAGGATACACTGATTGGCTGTGTAACTTTCCCTGGTTTTTCATGCCTCCCTATTCTATACCTACTGTTGATGCCTTTCCACACTGACTCTGGGCCCAGCCGCATCACTGGCTTTCTCCAGCTTGATTTAAACAAAGGCATGAAAAAGCACTATGTGTTTCTATCTTAGCATGTGTGCCTCTGTGTGTACCTGTCTTAGAAATTACCACAGTCATAAGAACACACCATAACTTGCCTCTGGTCGTGCAAGCGTGACTGTGACAGCCTGCTGGAGGCACATGGGAAACATATCGAGGAGTGCTGAGTTGTGCCAGACAAGGATATACTAAAGCAGCCAGACCTCAGTTGACTGAAAATACATGAGCAAACCTAGCCAACCTGCCAGTCCTAGCCCAGATGGGCAAGGCTTTCTAGAAATCTTACAGACTTGTGAGAAATAATAAGTAGGTGTTGTTTTAAGCAACTAAATGTCAGGGTGGCTTGTTATGCAGCGTTGCTATATAGTCGATAACCAATACACAAATTGGTGCCTAGACGTTTGATGTTGCCAAAACCAAAGTCAAACAAAACCCCACCCTAAGACACATAGCAATGGCTTTAGGATTGGAAAGCAAGTGGAGTCCAGAAAAGATGATAAATTGCTAGAGCAGGTTGGACAAAAGCTGACCTGTATTATGTATGGTGAAACAATCAATAAAACTGTGGTCTGAGGTAAATTTGGAAGGTAGAAAAAATACTTAATGAACTTAGAGATTTAAGCAATGAGATTTGGTGGAATGTTGGAAGGATCATCTGGCTCTTACTAAGTGAATATGGTAAGGGACTATGAGAAAGAGATGAACCCTAAAAAGGCAACAACTGTTTGTCAACAGAATGTAGGGTATATAAAGGTCCCAGAACTTGCTGAATTGAAAGATAAAATTGTTTCTCATCTCCAGTCTCAAGATCCTCAATGTATCATATGGAACCACAAAAGGCCATGAATATTCAAAGGACTCTGGAGCAGAAAGAATAAAGTTTGAAGCATCGCACTATCTGATTTCAAAATATACTACAAGGCTACAGTACCCAAAACAGCATGGTACCAGCATAAAAAGAACAACATAGATCAAAGGAACAGAATAGAGAACTCAGAAATAAATTCACACTCATGGTCAATTGATCTTCAACAAAGGTGCCAAGAACACATAAAGGAGAGTCTTTAACAAATGGTACTAGGGAAACTGGTTTTTCACATGCAGAACTATGAAACTGAACCATTATCTCATTCCATATACAAAATTAAACTTAGGCATCTGGCTGGCTCAGTTGGTAGAGCCTGTGACTCTTGATCACAGGGTTGTGAGTTTAAGCCCCATGTTGGATATGGAGATTACTTAAAAATAAAATCTTAAACAACAACAACAACAAGATTAAATTAAATATGGATTAAAGACTTAAATGAAAGACCCGAAATCATAAAACTACTAGGAAAAAAAAAAAACAGGGACAAAGCTTCTTGACATTAGTCTGGGCAATAATATTTTGGATATCACTCCAAACACCACAGTCAACAAAAGCAAAAATAGACCAATGGGATTGCATCAAACCAAAAACTTCTGCAAATTGAAGGACATAATCAACAGAGTAAGGAGACAATCTATAAAACGGGAAGAAATATTTCTAAACCATACAATTGATGAGATGTTAATGTACAAAATATGTAAGGAACTCAACTCAGTAGCAAACACACACACACACACACACACACACACAAAACAAACAACCTGATTTAAAAATGAGCAAACAACTTGCATAGACAGTTCTCAAAACACACAAAGGAAAAACAGATATGTTTTGTGCTTACATCACAAATCATCAGGGAAATGCAAATCAAAAGCACAATGAAATATTACCTCACATCTGTTAGAATGTCTAGTATCAAGAAACACAGTGAGGATGTGCAGAAAAGAGAACTCTTACATGCTATTGGTGAGGATGTAAATTGGCATAGCCATTAAAGAAAACAGTAGAGAGTTTCCTGAAAGAGTGAAAATAGAACTTCCATATGATCCTGCAGTCCCACTTTTGGATAAATGTCCAAAAGAAATGAAATCAGGAAAAAAAAAAAAGAAATGAAATCAGGATCTTACAAGAAGGCTTATTTGCATATCCATATTCATTGCAGTATTATTTATAGCAGCCAAGACAGGAAACAACCCAAGTGCCTGTTGACAGAAGAATGAGTAAAATGATGTCATATATACATAAAAATGGAATTTTTTAGCCATCAGAAAGAAGGAAATCCTGCCATTTGTGGCAACATAGATGAACCTGGAGGCCATTGTTCTAAGTGAAATAAGCCAGATACAGAAAGACAAATAATGTATGATGCCACTTCTAAATGGAATGAAAAAAAAGAGTTGAACTCATAGTGTCAGAGACTAAAATAATGGTTAGTAGGGACTTTTGGGGAGTGGCAAGGATTGGGGAATTGCTGGCAGCAAAGGGTGCAAAGTTACAATTATGTAAGATGAATAAGTTTACAGATCTAATACAGAAGCATGATGACTGTATTTAATAATACTGTATTGAACACTGGAAATGTGCTAGAGAGATTTTAGGTGTACTCATCCTGCAAAAAACTGGTAATTATGTGAGGAGATGATATGTCAATTAGCTTGACTGTAGTAATCATTTCACTGTGAATATGTACATCAAGTCATGTTATACATCTTAAATATATACAATTTTAATTTAAAAACATATGAATAAAAAAGGAAGCATTCTGGTGCAAAAAAAAACCAGATTCTCAACATAATACAAGAGTTAGGACTTCTGCTTCTTGCATTAATGAAATAATAGGAACTGTATTTAATCTTCCATCCTAAGTAATTTAAAGAATACAAAAATTTTCAGTATCCAACAAGGTAAATTTAACCATGCCTAGAAAACAATAAAAAATTACCAGGCATAGAGAAGCGAGAACATATAACCATAATGTAAAGAAAAGCCAATCAATAAAAATAAACCCAGAATAACTATGTACTATGTTTCATGTGTTTAACAGAGAGAAACATGAACATATTAAAGAGAGACATGAATGATTAAAAATTTTTTAAAGATTTTATTTATTTATTCATGAGAGACATAGAGAGAGAGAGAGGCAGAGACATAGGCAGAGGGAGAAGCAGGCTCCATGCGGGGATCCCAACATGGGACTTGATCCCAGGTCTCCAGGATCACACCCTGGGCCAAAGGCTCAACCACTGAGCCACCCAGATGTCCCGAAAGATTTTTTTTTAAAGCCTAACTTCTATAAAAATACAGCATCTGAGATTTAAAAAATATATTGGATAAACTTAACAGCATGTCAGACGCTGCAGAAGGAAACATTTGACTTTGAAGACATGGCAACAATATAAACCATTCAAAATAAAAAGAAAAAAAAACAGAAGAAGGAAACAAAATAAAGAGAACAACAGAACAATTTAAAGCAACCTCAAATGAGTGTAATTGGAGTCCCAGAAGTAGAAAGGAAGTGGGAGGAGAAAAATATTTGAAGAAATAATGGGCCCAAAGGTTCCAAATTCGATGAAAATTATAAATTCATAGATACAAGAGCTCCAAATCCCACGGACAAGAAACATGACACTGAAACTCATTGTAATCAAATCACTTAAAACTAATAATAAAGAAAATCTGAACAGCAGCAGCAGAATAAAGTATCACACATAGAGGGGAAAATGATAAGAATGACAATAGACTTTATCTCAGAAATAATGTGAGTCAGAAGAGAGTGGAATAACAGCATTAAGGTAAGGAACGAAAAATGACATTAAGCTAGGATTCTATACTGAGCAAACATGTTCCCCTCCAAATGAAAACAATATAAAGACTTTCTCAGGCAAACCTGAAGAATCACCACCAACAAGAAAGGTTAATGAAATACTTCAGGCAGGATGAAAATGATATCATAGAGAAATCTGGGTCTTGGCAGAGGAATGGTATTTGGCACCAAAAAATGGTCTTTGTAAAATTATCACTTTTCTCATTTTAAAAATCTCTTTAAATGACAACTGACTGTTTAAGGCAAACAAATAATAATGTATTCATGGAATTTCTGCCATACCTAGCAATAAAATATATGACAACAGCACAAAGGCTGGAGGGAGGAAATGGAAGGATACTACTGTCAGCTTTTTTTTTTTTTTAAGATTTTATTTATTTGTTAATGAGAGACACACACAGAGAGAGGCAGACACGTAGGCAGAGGGAGAAGCAGGCTCCCTGTGGGGAGCCCAACATGGGACTCCATCCCAGGATCCTGGGATCACGACCTGAGCCAAAGGCAGACACTCAGCCACTGAGCCACCCAGGCGTCCCTATTGTCAGCTTTTTGTACTAGGCATAAAGTGTTATAGTGTTACTTGAAGACATACCAAGATGAGTTAATAGCATATATTACAAACCCTAAAGCACCCATTAAAAATATAAAACAGAAGTAGAGCTAATAAGCTAACAATGGAAATAAAATGAAATAATAAAATACACTCGATCCAAAAGAAGGAAGTAAAAGAGGGGGAAAGGAACAAAAGAACAGATGAGACAAATAGAAAATAAAAAAAGCAAGATGGTAGGTTTAAACCCAACTCTTGCTGGCTGAGTTGTATCCCCTACAAATTCATGTGTGATGTCTTCACTCCCAGTACCTCAGAATGGGACTATATTTGGTGAAAGGATCTTTAAGAGGTAATTAAGTCAAAATTAGGTTGTTAGTGTGGGCCCCAATCCACTAGTCTCCTTATAAAAAGAATTTGGAATTTGATACACAAATAGAAAAGGAAGACAATGTGAAGGTACAGAGTGAAGATCCATCTATACACCAAGGATAGAGGGTTCAGAAGAAACCAAACCTACCAATGCCTTGATCTTGGATTTCAAGTCTCCAGAACTGTGAGAAAATACATTTCTGTTGTTTAAGTCACCAAGAATGTGCCACTTTGTCATAATAGCTGTGGCAAACTAATACATTAACCATACAAATAAATAATCATATTAAATGTAAATATTCTAAACCTTGGTTCCCACCACCACATGAACCCAACTAGACCAGAGCCAACTTCATCTGCCTTGGCCCAGTCATCTGAGCACTCTGGCTTCTTGCTTTTCTTTCCTTCCAATGCCTTGCATGTAAGAACAAGCTCAGCCAAGCAGAGGGGGTGAGTAATCTGTGTCTGATTGCTTCAGTCCCTTGTTACCTGCACAGATGGGTCCTGGCTCTATCATTTTCTAGCTGCGTGGGTTTAGATAAACTCATTAACCTCTAAAAATTTCAAATTTCCTCATCTCTAAAATGGGGATAATATACTGGATAAATATGTGAACTGTGTAGTTGTGATGAAAGTTAAAGACCTTGAGATGGGATGACTCTCCCGTATTATCCATGTGGGTGTGTTATTTTAAGCTTGTGACAACTTGTTATGCAGCAACTGGAAACTAATACAAACACCTGTAGTAAGCCTTCGGGAAATGTTACCTCAACAAAAATCTCAAAATTCTGTAGTTGAGAAGGGTATGAAAGGCATGACATAGGAGGAAATTGAGCAGCCCTATGCCTGCTGTCACCTAATGCCCCATGGTTACCTGCTCTGGACACAAAACAGTCTCTTTCGCCATCCCCTTACCTGGTATGGTCTACAGAAGTTCTGTTTCTGTTGACACTGCCACCAAGGAATGGTGGACACCGGCCCCCACACTCCCATCCCAGCATCCATGGAGGTTTCTTATAATGCAAAGCAGAAGGAATGAGTGCTGGGGCCAGAGAGGAGGGCCAGTTGCCCTGAGTCATTCATTTTTCAAGTAAATGCTGAGACTTCCTGCTGTCCTTGGTGGACACTGCTTGTATTAGTAACATATCTCTAGTGTTGGAAAACACTTCTGGAAAGATTCTGGAATGTCTTGGATCAGTTAAGGGATGATTAGAATAAGGAAAAGGGGACATGGAAAAAACACTGTGAAGATGAAAGGATGAGGAATTCCTGCCTTCGTCAAACTGCACTCAGGGGACAGAAAGGCAAAAAGAAAGACAATGTCCCCTTTCTTATGATTTATGCTCTAATGGGAGGCGACAAAAGATAAGCAAGTACACATCAAATCAACAAGGTCACGTTGGATTGTGATACGAGCCACAAGGCAATAGGGAGGAGGATGAGATAGAAAATGGCTAGGGTCATGGTGTTAGGAAAGCTCTCTATGCGAAGGTGACACTTTAGCTAGGACATCAAGATGAGGAGATCCCCCCAACCCATGCCTGCAAAGCCCTGTAGACAGGTATTCTTGGTTGCAGGACAGCATTTGCCAAGGCCCTGGGGCGGGGTGGTGGTGGGGCAGAGAGAGAGCTCTCAGGGCGCTAGTACTGTGGGCATGGAAAAGGGGTTCAAGATGAAGCTGAGACATGGGCAGGGGCCAGATCAGAGGCTGTGCAGGCCATGATGCATGGTGAGGCCTCTCAATTTATCATAATGCGTGTGCACGTGCACACACACACACACACACACACAAATGTTTTACGGGAAGGGCACAGGAGGGAGAAACTGATTTTTTCCTACACGTAGATCCTTTTCAGCTAGTGATTTCCTCATTCAGCCAACAGTTTTGCTTTTATTGGTCAATCGAGGGAAACGTGTGGACTAGATTCTCTTCCTCTTCTCAGTAACTCCTAATTTTTTTGAGCACTTAATTTGTGTTGGGTTCTATGCTAAATGGTTTGCATTTATTATTTCATTTAATCTCCTCTGAGGGGATGTGTATGTTCTATTATTGTCTCCATTTCGCAGAGCGGGAAGCAAAGGCTTAAAGAAATTAAGCAGTTAGCTCTGGACACACTAGTCCATGCTGGAGCTTCACACTCGACTTCCCTCCTGCCTCTGCTGTCATTTACTTTAAGTCTGCCCGAAACTCCGTGTCATCAATGACTAGTCACCAAGTGGGACAACCTTTCCTGAGAACTATTCCTTATCATGTCTCCTTTTGGTCTCTTTTTCTCCAATTTCTCCCTCTTCTGGCTTCTAGACACTGGTTCTCTTTAGATGCTCTCAGTTCTTTTTTGAACTGTCCCCTTCATCCCCAGAGGCTTCTCTTGCCATATTCTTTCTTTGAGTGATCCTGCCTCTGACTACCATTATCACTGGAAGGTGAAACTTTTATTTAAATTTTGTCTTAAGATGGAGACAATCGCTTCTAATTTCCTCTTTCACCATTTAGTAAGCAAATATTTGTTTTTTTTTTAATTGACAATAGTTATGCTCGCTTCGGCAGCACATATACTGAAATTGGGACAATAGTTACTGAGCCCCTACCAGGTGCAGAGCATTGAGGAGAATACAATGGCTAGGACAGGATCTCTGGGGCAATGGGATTGGCTTCATTTGGTTCACACAGCTCTATCACCAGAGCATAGGTGCTTAGTATATATTTTTTGAATGAGTAATTTAGTAGGGGAGGCAAACTTGCACATAATTGACTCTAATTCAGGTTGAATGAAGAAAATGCTGAAATACCAGCAACTGCTGAGCCCAAAAGAGTGAGCAAGCAAGGGGAAGTCTTCATGGAGGTGACATTGACATTCAGCCTTTAAATCACCCTGAATCTTAGTGGTATTCAAGAAATAGCAAGTGAGGGGTGCCTGGATGGCTCAGTTGGTAAAGTATCTGAGTCTTGATTTCAGCTCAGGTGATGATCTCAGGGTTGTGAGATTGAGTCCCACGTTGGGCTCTGTGCTCAGCAAGGAGTTTGCTGAGGGACTCTCTCCCTGTCTCTCTGCGCCTCACCCCACTAATGCTCTCTCTCCGTCTCTTTCTCTCTCTTAAATAAATTAAATAAACAAATAAGTAAAATCTTAAAAATAAAAAAGAGATAGCAAGTGATCTGGTGTTCTCAAGTAGGATGCAGGAGGTAGTGAAAGATGGATGAAGTGAAATTGTGTTTCAAGAATCTCACTCTGGTGCAGTGTAGAGAATAACTTGCTTGGGGACAGACCATCTAGAAGAGTAGTTGCCTACCCAGGTAAATGGCACAGAGAAAGCAAGATAGGGAAAGTGAGTGTAAGAATACCATAAAAGAATCTCTAGGGCTTGGCATGTAACTAGATAAAGGGATATAAGAAGCAAGAACTAAAAATAACTTTGAGGTCTCTTGCCTGGGTGACTGCATGATGGTGATAACATTTCCCAAACAGGGAACAGTGGAGATTTGATAGGGACTATGGAAGAAACTAAGCTTTGTTTTGTTGTCTTAAATTGGAAATGCTGGTGGTGTAAACCTGTAGAGATAGCTAGCAGAAAGCTGAAAATAAAAGCTGGGTTTTAAGAAATACAGGAGCTTCCAGAGCTGATTGAGGCAACTGACATCATGGGAGATGCTGTGATTAATGGGAGAGAATTTGTTTCCATAGTTTTATTTTATTTATTAAAATTCATTTATTTGAATTAGTTGACACACAATGTTACATTAGTTTCAGGTGTACATTGTAGTGATTCAACTTCTCTATATGTTATGCTACGCTCACCGCAAGTGCAGCTACCATCTATCACCATATAACGCTTTTACAATATTATTGACTATATTTCCTTTGCTGTGCCTTTTATTTCCATGACTCATTCATTCCCTAACTGGTGATTTGTATCTCTCACTCTCCTTCATCCATTTTCCCCCTCCCCCTAAGCAGCCATCAGTTTGTTCTCTGTGTTTATAGGTCTAATTCTGCTTTTTGTTTGTTTAATCATTTGTATTTTTAGATTCCACATGAGTGAAATAATATGGTATTTGTCTTTCTCAGCCTAACTTACTTCAATTAGCCTAATGCCCTCTATGTCCATCCATGTTGTTGCAAATGGCACCATCTCATCCTTTTTAAACATTGCCTAATATTCTGGTGTGTGTGTGTATGTATACACCACATCTTTTTAAAAAGATTTTAAAAAATCTATCAATGGACACTTAGGTCGCTTATGGGAGAGAACTTTACTTAAGCAGAAAAGAAGGCTGATGGCTGTGGACAACTTTTGAACATTTCTTTCTTTCCTGTGGGAGTTACCAATTCAGTGTGTCCAAAATGGAATTAACCAATTTCTTGATAAATCTGTTTCTCTTCTTGACTCCTCTAGCTGTGCAAATAGTACTGATCACTCTCTTAGTCATACTGGCTCCAAACTTCAGTCCTTCTTGTCCTTTTCCTTAATTCTTTACATAGTAAGTTTCATCTGTAGAAAATTCTGAAAATCCGTAAAACTAACAGGTAGAAGATACAGTCATTTGTAATGCAACTATTTTGAATGATGTGTAGTGTATCATTCTGGTTTTTATTTCTGGGCAAGTACAGATTTAATTTCCTATAAACATGAACACAGCCATATGCTACATTTTTTAAAAAAGATTTATTTTATTTATTATGATAGACACACACACACACAGAGAGAGAGAGAGACAGAGACACAGGCAGAGGGAGAAACAGGCTCCATGCCGGGAGCCCAACGCGGGACTCGATCCCGGGACTCCAGGATCGCGCCTGGGCCAAAGGCAGGCGCGAAACCGCTGAGCCACCCAGGGATCCCATTTTTAGAATACCCTTTTTATTGGAGTAAAACAGTCATGCAGAAATGTACACAATCAGAAACTGATGACTTTTCATTCATTGAATATACTTTCACAACAATTTTAAAAGGCTTCAAAGGTATTCCATCCCATAGATGTACCATAATTTAGATAACTAATTCCTGTTGTAGGATTTTTTTTTCTAATCTTCTCATCTCTCTCTCATATTTCCAATTTTTCTTCAGAAAAAAATTCCCTAGAGGCAGAATTTCGGGGTCAAAAGGTATGTGCATTTTAAAAAATGACCTTATTTTAGACTAGTTTTAGGTATGCAGAAAAATTACAAAGGTGCTACTCCAGACCATTCCTGTCTACATCATACCCAGTTTCCCGTATTATTAACATCTTACATTGATATAGAACATTTGTCACAATTAATGAACCAACACTGAGATAATATTATTAACTAAAGTCCATTGTTTATCCAAGTTTCCTTAGTTTTTACCCAATGTCCTTTTCCTGTTCCAGGCTCCCATCTAGGATACCACACTACATTTAGCTGTCACATTTCCTTAGGCTCCTGTTGGCTATAACAACTTCTCAGACTTTGCTTGACTTTTTTCCCTTAACAATTTTGAGGAATATTGGTCAAGCATTCTGTACAATGTCCCCCAGTTGGAGTTGTCTGATTTTTTTTTCTATTGATTAGAGTGGGTGTATTGGAAGGAAAGTATCTTAGACATAAAGTGCCACTTTCATCATGTCATATCTAGCCTACATAGGGTCCACATGATTTATCACTGCTCATGTTAACCTTGGTCACCTGGCTGAGGTGGTGCTTGTCTAATTTCTCCACCATACTCATTTTCCCACTTTCCATACCATACTCTTGGAAGTCACTACACACAGCCCACATTCAAGGAGCTGGGAGTTATACTTCAGGGTGAATTATCTACATAAATTCTTCACAATTCTTCTGCACCAGAGATTTATCCCCCTTCCCCGTTTATTATTTTATTCATGTCAGTATTCATCTCATTAGCTTACTCATGTCAGTATAGACTCATGGGTATCAATTTTATACTTAAGATTTATAATCCAATAGTACTTGCCTTGTTGCTCAAGGCATTTGTATTTGTAAGACTGATTCACTGCAAAGGTACCGGCTTATAGTTGGACCCACTCTCACAGTTAAGAATGAGGATGCATTTCTCAATTTCTTTTTTTCCTTTTTTTTTTTTTTTTGCATTTCTCAATTTCACACACCCTTTGTAAAAGTAGGTCAGCAAACAAGGGCGAGGCCGTGGTCCCTCCCTACTGCCCAATGTCTTGACGTCCCCAAGGCGGATGAGGCCAGCCTGGGGAGGGCTGACCTGCCCCAGACGCGGACCTCAGCCCTTAGCGCGCCCGCGCGCCCCGAACCACCGCCCCTTGAGGCCCCCAGCCCCTGCTCCCGGCGTCTCCAAGGCCCCGCCCACCGCGGGGCGGAAGCGGGCGCGGCCACGGACCGGAAGCGCCGGGCGGGGGCGGGCCCTCTAGAGCAGCCAGCCCCTCCCACTCCACCGCTGCCCCACCCCTCCGGCCCAGACCGGAAATGAGGTCAGAAAGGGAAACCCCGGCGGGGAGACTCGGCCCCAAAAGCGGCGGCCATTGGAGGTGGCTGCGGCAGCTGGTGAGGGGGCGGGCGGAGTGGGTTGAGAGGGTCGGGGTCCAGGGGGCCGGCGCCAGCGGGGATCGGGGCTCCGGGCGGAGGCCGGGGCGGGGGCCGTGGCCGCCGCGGGGCTCCGGAGGTTGGCGGGAGGGGCGGGGGTGGCTGGGCCTTGTTTTCCAGGGCCCATCGCCCCCATCCCGGGGAGGGAGGTTCGGGCGTCTCCGGGGCGACAGTCCCTCTTCTCCTTTATTCTTTCTGGCTCTTTTGGGCAGGCCGACAGGGTGTGAGCTCGGTGTCCCAAGCCGTGTTCGCTTTAGTCTTCGGGGGCGGGCCGGGGCGTGGGGGGGGGGGAGTCCTTCCAACCCAGCTCTTCCTCACATATGTGGCCAGGTTGCGACCCTGGGTCACGGAGGGAGCGTAGTCGCCACCACTTGCTTTTTTTTTTTTTTTTTTGGCAGTTTGTGCCCGAGAAGGGCCGACCCCCCTCCCTGCCCGGGTGAGCCCAAATGAGAAGTTGCTTCCTGCCGCCCCCCGCCCTTCGCCGCGACCGCGCGCCTGCCTCTTTTTACGCCTCGCGGACTCCCGGCCTTGTGTTTGCGTGACTTAGCCTTTCCTCTCCTCGGGAGCTAGCTGGGCAAGGGGGTCGTCTTGGAGCGCGCACCTGAGGACTGAAGGTGTGGGAAGCTCAGGGTAGTGTCCCCAGCTCTTGGAATTGCAGCCCTTCGGCTAGGAAGGGGTTTTGCTCAAACAGCTGCAAGTTCTGTAACTTTGTTCCACGTTAAAGTGTACAGTTCTTTTTTTTTTTTTAAGATTTTTATTTGTTTATTTATTCATGAAAGGCACAGAGAGAGACAGGCAGAGACACAGGCAGAGGGAGAAGCAGGCTCCATGCAGGGAGCCCGACGTGGGACTCCAGGATCACGCCCTGGGCTGAAGGTGGTGCTAAACCACTGAGCCACCCAGGGATCCCCCAAAGTGTACAGTTCTGCCCCAGTTTTTAAAGCATTATTTCTTTATTAAGGAAGTAGGTTTGGATGTGCTGTCCCCACATCTGTTTTGGTCTCAGGGGTAGTTCTCTCCCAAACCCAAACCCCATTCAGGGCGTTTTAAACTAACTTTGTATTGCGTAAAGGGACAGTGGTCATTTTGTGTTGTGTGGCTTTTGACACGATGAGACGTTTTGTGTGGTTGGTAGTTTTGGAACTAGGTGTCCCCATGGCTCCCGTCCATGTGGCAGATAAGCCAGACCACCAGTTTTTCTTGCCTTTGAATTCGTTGGCATGGGGACAGTGTGAAAATAGGTTTTAGAAAGTCCTTTGCAGAATGTAAGCCGCATGAACGGAAATAGGGCCTCCGAGTGGCGCCACACAGTTTTAAATTCTAGTTATGGACTTGAAATACTCTAGGCTTCACAAGGGCTAGGGAAGAGGTGTTAATTTAATACGTACTTAATAAGGTGGTGTACAAATTATATTGGACATTTCCCTCTTAAAGGGCGTTTTGAAAATTGCTCCTACTGCCCGCATCCCTTGGAAGGTTTGCCTCTGAAGTGACCCCTGATGTATGACGGTTTGACAAGAATGAATGCAAAAATAGAATTTAGAAAGCAGTTAGCTAGAAATTTTAGGGACTCCATCAATCCCTGTCATTTCAGCCTCAGCTATATCCTGCTTTTGTGTGATTGATACTAAAGCACATAATTAGGATGATCACTTAATTTTCTGAAGGTTGGGAGAAGAACTTAGAAGTTGCTAATTGTTAAAAAATATACAATATATCCGATAAATTTCCTTTCCTCCTAGCTTCCAGGTGGTAGTTGGGACCAGAATAGGTACAGACTTAGTCTCTTTTTTCCATTCAGAATACAAATCTGGGTTACTACAATTTCTTGGATCACTAAGACTGCAAGCAGTGATCCTTAAAGTGTGTTGCTAAGTTGTCTTTCTCCTCTCTTTAGCAGCATTCTTATCAGGGACCCCAGACCATGGAGCAGTTCTTTAACCATGATTATTTTAAAGTTGTGTTTTTTTCCGTTCCTGTCTAATGAGACTTTCTATAATCTTTTTGGATTTTATCATCAGATCGTTTAGTGACAAATTTAATTGGGAAAAAGGGAAGGGGCGATTTATTTCCCAAGGTTTGCTTGTTTTTGCTAGTATTTTAGTTGTGATCTGGTGAGTGTTTGCTTTCTTGTGCTTTAAGAACATATTGACTTGGGGTTCCTAACAAGGGCCAAACACCTATTTTTAGTGGCTTAAGGGAGCAAGGATGGTAGGAACAATCTTAAGTGTAGCCAGTTGAAAGGTGATTTTATTTTCTGTAAGTCAGGTAGGCTCTGCAGTCTCGTGATGTATTTTATAAACTTACCTTAAAACAACAGATCCTATTCAGGTTTTCTTTTTCTTTTTCTGAACTTTCTTTGGGCAGATGTGGCCTCATGGATGAGCTGGTACATGACTTAGCCTCAGCGTTGGAGCAGACATCTGAGCAGAATAAGCTTGGTGAGCTGTGGGAGGAGATGGCTCTGAGCCCTCGGCAGCAGAGGCGGCAGCTTCGCAAAAGGAGAGGCCGGAAGCGCCGTTCAGACTTCACTCACCTGGCAGAGCATACCTGCTGCTACAGTGAGGCCTCTGAGTCAAGTCTCGATGAGGCCATTAAGGACTGTCGAGAATTGGCCCCTGTTGCCAATTTTAGTGACTCTGATGACACAATGGTAGCCAAACGGCACCCAGCTCTCAATGCCATTGTGAAGAGTAAGCAACACTCTTGGCATGAATCTGACTCCTTTACCGAAAATGCACCATGTCGACCACTCCGGCGCCGGAGGAAGGTGAAGCGAGTGACATCAGAGGTGGCCGCCAGCCTTCAGCAGAAGCTCAAGGTGTCAGATTGGAGCTATGAGAGAGGCTGCAGGTTCAAGTCTGCTAAGAAGCAGCGTCTGTCCCGCTGGAAGGAGAATACTCCCTGGACCTCATCAGGTCATGGGTTGTGTGAATCAGCAGAAAATAGGACTTTCCTAAGCAAAACAGGAAGGAAAGAAAGGATGGAGTGTGAAGCAGATGAACAAAAACAGGGCTCTGATGAGAACATGTCAGAATGGTGAGATCTCCCTTACTAAGTCAGAGATTGTCCTGGTTATTTTTACCCTGAGTACAAATCCATAGTCTTGAGGAGTTCAACCTTCTTTCAGAGCTAGCCACTCTAATGCTGACTTTGTAGCCCCTCCTTTAAGCAATCTGCTAGGGTCTGTCTCTAGCTTTTTACAGTATATTCATGATTCTATTTCCCTATGTCAAGAAAGCTATGTATAATGAAATGCATTTGTTTCAAAAAATTGTTTAAAATGCCTACCTCACATGCATAACCATGAATTTTATTTTAAAAACAATTTACTGCAGTTTATGCCATGTAGATCATCTGTGGATGTTGTGAGAACGAGTGTCTCAGTAGAGGCTGGTGTGTGTGTTTGTGTATGTGAGAAAATGTTGGTGCCAGGCACATGGAGTTTGTGTATGTTCCTGGTAAGCTGCCTTTCCCCTTAAGAGTCATGGCTTTAGCTACGGGGCTATCATTCTGTTGTCTGCTCCCTCCAGTTTGACTGCACTGAGTTTATTTTTTATGGCTGACATTCAAGCCGCCTGAACACATGGTGGGCTTTGAGAATAACGGTACTGAATCCCATTAGTCTTACACCAAATGCCATTGAGCCAGAAACATTTGTGTCCGTGCTTTACAGGATATATGGCATCCTTACACTGTTCCCATCCCCTTCATAGTATCAGACGAAGTGCCTTTGTAGGTGCTGCCTCTTGGGCTGGTAGTCCCAATTGAATGGTCAGAACTCCACTGTATGGTAGGCCCTGCTGCTGTTCGTATTTTAGAAGAGGAGATGAAGGTTCATAGTATTGAGATAATTTGCCCACGGTCACCCAGTAGCAAAACTGGGAATTGAACCTGATTCCAAGGTTCATATGTAAAAACCATGTTTTGCTGCCCCTTGAATTTGCCTTTTCCATGGCTCTTTTTCTGTCTCATCGCAAATTTTACAACCGTAGAATGTGTGGCCTTTCTTAGGACTTTGCTTCTGAAGTTTGTCTGAAAAACAAAGACATAAATCTTAGGAATTATGAGGTAAAGCTATGTCAGTAATAGGAAAAGCTCCTTAATCTTTATGCCTGTACCTTTCATGGGCGACTTTTCATCAAGCTTTAACAGTTTTTCTGAGTAACTTTATATTTGCCAGTCTGCACAACCAGGTAGGCTTATAATTTGCTTTCCCTCATTTTCTTCTAATGTATATTCTAAGTCCTATTTTCTCAATTTATATGTATAATTTTGGGTTATAAAAGTTTTCTTATGTTTTTAATCAAATAAATGTTTAGTCAACTTATAGTCTTTCACAATATCAAAACCCTCAATTGGGTCATTTGAGTATGTTTCAGTATCAAACATAATAATTTACTGTTGAGAATTGTGATTTTTAAAAATTGTTTTTTGCTGTGATAGCTTGTGTTTATTTCTTCCCCAGAATTTCTTGTTATGACGTCATTGTAGGTGAGGGACTGTTAACTATGTCTGCTCTTAAGATAACAGTTCAGGAATGGTTCCAGGCATAGAGTCTGTAATCTAGCAGTGAGGCTCTTCAGTCTTTCCAGTTCCTCCCCACCCCCACCCACCCCCACCCCACCCCACCCCCACTCCACACATCTATTGCACATAGTCAGGTTGTGATAAACACTCTAGTTATCTGAGAGCCTGAATAAGTTGAAGTAGGCAGCAATCCTTATGAAATATTTATTCTCTTCAAATTGAGAATACCTTGTGTATTCTCTCTCACAAATACCTCATTTGTGCTGTATGCCTGGTCCATGACTTTAGAGTTCTTTTAATAATGGACGCCCAAGTCCTTGAAGCTCTGAGGGAGTAGTTGGTGGAGTAGTAGCAGACCTAAAATGAGAATAATTCTTCTTTAGAATCTAATTTTTTAGGAGTTTTAAATATACTTTGACTTCTGTTGATTCATCTGTAGTTAAAACAGAAATGCTTCTTACCTTTTCCTCCTAAATCTACTCTTTGGAGAAAGAGAGGTTGACTGCAAATTATATGGAACTAAAATCTTGCCTTGATTATTAAGCCCATCTTGTGGATAGGACTAGCATTAGTGTGTGTTTAAGTAGATGATAATTTACAATTTGGATATTATATGATTTTTGGGGAGTTGGTTTGTGAGAAATCTTCCTTTTTTTCTGCATTAACAGATATTTTTAAGAATCTTGGTTATTCTTTCATAAATCTGCTTAGATGTGCCTGTTTGTTCACCTACAGCTCAAGTGTAGAACTTTACTTTTTTTTTTTTTTTAAGATTTATTTGTTTTAGAAGAGAGAGTGCATGCACATGTTCACAAGAATGGGGGTGGGTGCAGAGGGGCAGAGTGAGAGGGAGGGAATCTCAGGCAGACTCCCTGCTGAGTACAGAGCCCAACTCAGGGCCTGATCTCACAACCCTGAGATCACAACCAGAGCCAAAATCAAGAGTTGAATGCTCAGTCAACTAAACCACCCAGGTGCTACTAGAATTTTACCTTTTATTAGTGGTGTTGAAGATTGTCAGCCTGTATGATCCGACTGGTAAAATTATTAGAATGAGGCTGCTCACTAAGCTTAACTTAGCCTTGTCAGTGGATAGAGTTCTTTTAAAAAATATGTATCAGATGTTTTAGGTTTGAAAATGTGTGTCTCAACCAAAGAGCTTTATTTCTAATTTCCTTAAACTTTACTAATTAACCATGGAATAGTTTTAAGCTTGACCAGTAATTCCTTTACTTTTTCTATTCTTCGTTCAGTTCTGTGCCAACCAGTCCTTCAGGAGTTCTGAGGAACTGAAAGTGGTTATGATGTAAAAGTTTCTTATGCCTGCAAAAGATCAATTATTATTTTAATATTTTCCTGTGTATGTATTCCATTTTAAAATGGAGCAATTATTTTGTAAAATTAGTTTCTACTGTCTTTATTCATATCGTCTGTATAGCAGCTATTAGGTGATTCATAGCATGATTTTGCTCTATTCTTCACTAACACATCATTTGTTTGTTCCCCTTGAATATAGTTTAGCTTCTGTTCTTTTATAAGGGAACTGGTTTGATGTTGGCCTGAAGTCTCAGTCAGGAGCCTTCCTGAGTGATGTATTAGAGGCCAATCTCACAGGAAAGAAAATATTCCCTTCTCTTAGAAGGCAAGTGACAGAGATAGAGTGCTAAACCTCCTCCCTCCTTCTCCAGCCCAGGCTGACCTTCTGCGGCCCCTTGGTGCCTCTTGTTTTCTTATTTTTATAGAAAATCAATATCCCTTCTGACACAAACAATAGCTCAGAAGCAAGAATAAATGGGAGAAAGCTGAGATCTCTGTCCATCACCTTTCACTTTTACTCCCCCAAACTCTTTAATTATGAGCATGCTTTGCTCCAGGTATTTGTGACAGAGAAATTGCTAAATGAGGACCATTTTAACCAAAGATTGGGTGATCAGTAATTCTCCATAGCAGTAGCTTGTTGGATCAATAGCATTCATTATTTCATGGTTAAGGTAAGAAGCCTTCTTTGCAAGTGTTGGTCATTAATCAGGGGCTCCTGGAACTGTGGGAAAGAATATATGTAGTAGATTGAGGTGGTTCTGTTTGTATTCCATAACTGGGGATGCTGACCAAGAGTACATTTGCCATTGTTGCAAATGGTACTATTGCATTTGAGGATATTGAATAGCCGGCATAGTGTGCCTACATGGATTATTCACAGCTCTGCTGGTATATCCTTAGGAACAACTAAGGCAGCTTTGGAGGTGGATTTGATACTACTGTATTTGAAGATCTGTTTCTTTTCTTTTTTTTTTTTTTGAAGATCTGTTTCTTGAAAGAAATGTGTTCGGATTATTTTGTGGGACCCCAGAGGACAGAGGTAGGACTCCTAGAAAGTACAGAGAGTTCAATGTTGCCTCAGTATAAAATATTACATCCCCAAATTCGAACTCTCTACAAATGAAATGAATTGTTTCACGAGGTAATGATTTTTAGGTCACTGAAGGGATTCGAGCCTGGGCCTTGGTGACCATGTCCTGAGTTATTACAGAGTTGGAGAGGTTGCGCTGCGTGACCACTCAGATCCCTGCAACGCTGAGATTCTGTCATTCTTTTCAATCACAGCCTCATTCCAATGCGTCATTGCAGCTTCGTATTTTCAAAAGCATCTATCTGATAAGCAGCATCAGCTGCTCACTAAAATACTTATGAAGACATAAAACATTGTAAACTCACATCCCCAGAACCTAGGACCTAGAGTTGGCCTCTTGCCAAGATTTCCTCAAGCCACAAGGCTGATGGATGTGCAATTGGAAGCCCACATCAGCAGGGCTGAGCCTGCTCTGAAGGTGGGTAGTGAGGGCCTTCATCCTTTCTCTACGGTCAGACCTTTGTTCAAAGTGCAAGGTCCACTTCAGCCAGAAAATGAGGCAGCTGACGTTTGAGCTACAGTGTTGTTGCATACAGTATTCCTTTCTTATCCATCATTTCTTTCTGTGGTTTTAGTTACCCACAATCAGGTCCTGACATGTCATCAGAAGTAGTAGCAGTAGGCTAGTACTCACTCACAATGCCTGCATCATTCACCTCACTTCATTTCATTTCTTAGGCATTTCAGCCTTTCACATGATCCTAAGAAGGGTGAGTATAACAAGATATTTTGAGAGAAAGAGACCACATTCATAAAACTTTTATTATACATATTCTATTTTATTGATTATCTTTTACCGTGCTTAATTTATAAATTAATCATAGATATGTGTGTATAGGAAAAAACATGGTATATATAGGGTTAAATACTAGCCACAGTTTCAGGCAGCCACTGGGAGTCTTAGAAAGTATCTGCCATGGATAAGGGAGGACTACTGTACTTCCCAATCTGTATCTTTCAGTTTTTATTTGGAGGCTTTAACTCCCAGAGTACAGTTGGATAGGAAATGAGTGTTTTCTGTGTGTCTGTTTGTGTTTGGGGTAGAGGTAGTCACAGCAAATTGAATCCTGGGAAATATATTTGCCAAGAATAAAGTTTACAGTTGGCATGGGCAGAGAAGGAAAAATCACTCTTAGTGATGCATTCTAGAAATCATAATGTTTTATATATCGCAGACCCTTGGAATGGGATCAGAATAAAGCAATGAGAGTTAGAAGATCCTTAGTCCAACATAGCTATATGAAAGAAAAGCCTACCAGTGACACTGAGTTATTAGGCTAGGGGCTCTGCACATAGTCTTGGCCAGTTGTAGATGTGAGAAGAGCATGTTTCCCACATCCAGGGAAATAGAGAATGGAATCAGGGGTAATTTACATACCCTTTCTATTGACAAGTAATCAGATTCTAGGTGAACCAGTGCTCAAGAAGAGGCTTTTGAACAAGGCCTGCAGAATAAGGGAAAAGGAACATCATCTCAAAAGTTGAGAGGAAAAACGCATCTTTGAAAATTATTGCCAGGTGGAAACCAGAAGAACATTTTCAAAAATCTTTGGGATGCAAGAAGACTTAGCCACTTTGTTTTTGTTTGGTTGGTTTTGTTTGTTTTAAAGTCTGTATTTAATTTCTAGTTAACAAAATGTAATACTGGTTTCAGGAAGTGACTCATCACTTAACATATAATACTTGGTGCTCATCACTACAAGTACCCTCCTTAATACCCATCACCTGTCTATCCCATTCCCCACCCACCTACCTATCCTCTAGCAACCCTCAGTTCTCTATAGTAAAGAGTCCCTTATGGTTTGCCCCCTCTCTTTTTTCCCTTCCCCTATGTATATCTGTTTTGTTTTTTTTAAATTCCACATCTGAGTGAACTCATATGGTGTTTGCCTTTCTCTGACTGACTTATTTTACTTTGAAACAGGAGCCTTAAATTGTAAGGACAGAAAGGTGGCTATTTGAAAACCCAGTAGTATGAGAGGAGAATTGTAGGGAAATTTGAAATGTAACTGCAGTGTTAAAATAGGACAGTTCATTTTGCTGAAAATCGAGTTAATGTGGAAAACTTTGGAAGCCCTCCCAAAATGCAGAGATGTGGTGAAAATGACAGAGAAGTGGATAGATCTGGAAGACAGAGGATAAGAGGCCAGTCTGTAAGTATGTAAATATTCCAAAGGAAGACACTGAAGCATTAGAATAGAATAACGATTTTAAGAATACAACTAAAGAGAAAAAGTGTTCCTGGGTTGAAAAAATTAAGTATAAAGATTAAAATGGTAAACAAATGAAAAGACACATTTACCTGGATATACCCTGGCAAAATTTTACATTCTGCGTTGGTGGTGGGGGCGGAACAGGTATAAAGAACAATCTCAAAAGGGATGAAACCAAGGCCAGCATTTATCCCTACAGTTCTAAATGTGAGGGGCTACAGTTATCTGTAGAATTTGAAGTGGGGGGGGGAGATTGTTCTCCCACTCCTCCCTGAGTTTTATATATATAGCCAAGATAGATTTCATATAGATAGGCAGCAGAAAGACATTCTTAAGACATTCAGGTCTCAGAATATATGCTCTTTAAAAATTTACTCTGAAAAGACATTTCACTCTTAGCTTTAAAGAAAGGTAAGTCTTAAAAGGGTGGGTGGGTCTATCTAAGGCACAGCCCCCCTGCACAATAGAAGAGTTGTGAGGAAAATCATTCTTTACAAAGTGTACCTGATTGCAGGGGCTGAGTTAATGAGCCTGTGAAACCAGTGAGGTGGTTTTCTTTCATGGTCTCCTCTAAATGAAACGAAAAGACTCCTTCATTACACATACTTATAACTTACTGTGAGAATGATTTTGCAGTTGATGTGAGATATTTCTCTGAAAAACCTCTCCCTCAGTCATATTTACTTTTAGACTCTGAAGTCTGATTATATATGGTTGTAAATGTATCACCTTGATCCAGGAAAAAAATTGAGCAAAGATGTCTTTGGGCTCTGGGTTTAGGGGTGACTTCCTTTGTTTTTTTCTGAATTCTAAGATAATTTTAAACTTTTGTTAAATGCATTATTTAATAAAAAATTAAAATGAAAACCTCTAATCTTTTAACATGATGGTATAGGCCCTAAACTCTATCCTGCTTGTTTCTTTTCAAATTAGATGTAAAGAGGGGTGCCTGGGTGGCTCAGTTGGTTAAGTGTCTGACTCTTGATCTCAACTCAGGTCTTGATTTCAGAGTGGTGAGTGGAGCCTACTTAAAAAAAAAAAATTCAATGGGTGAGGAACTGAAGTGTTAACTTACCTTGTGATTATAGATGACAAACTAATTCTATACCTCTTTATTTTAATTGAGATAGGTATAAACTACTCTCATTTAGTTCTAAATTTACAGTCCTTTGTGATTAGGAATACGAAAGAATCAGCAAGCTGTCAGGGCAGAGGACAAGCTGTGTTTTTTTCTTCCCCATTATGAGAATTCAGAGAGATTTGTCTTATGGAAACTAGAAGCTTCTTGTTAGGGCTAGAAAGTAGGGAATTATTTTCAAAAAAGAATTCATAAAAATGCAGTATTATTTATTGCTGCAGAAAGAAACTCCCCTAAAGTTTAGTAGCTTTAAGTAATAAATATTTCCAGTTCCTGAAGTCCAGAATCTGGAAGCAGCTTAGCTGGATGGTTTAGATTCAGACTTCCACTCTTGCAGTCAAATTGATGGCCCTGGCTACAGTTGTCTCAGGGCACAATTATATTGATAATTTTCTTAAACTCAATTCGAAGGCGAAACTCCTTCTTGAGACACATGTAGTTTGGATATCTGCTTAGAGCTGTGTCTGTCTGCCTCTCTTGGATGAAACCCAGGGAGAATACTAGATTTCATAGGCCACATTTATTTTTCCATTCAAAATGAAAATAGATTTGATTACCATAGCATTTTTTTCTTTTTGAAGTATTAATGAGAGTCCTATTGAATTGAGATTACCATTTTAAATTTTTTTTTTTTTTTTTTTTTTTTATTTATGATAGTCACAGAGAGAGGCAGAGACAGGCAGAGGGAGAAGCAGGCTCCATGCACCGGAAGCCCGATGTGGGATTCGATCCCGGGTCTCCAGGATCGCGCCCTGGGCCAAAGGCAGGCGCCAAACCACTGCGCCACCCAGGGATCCCGAGATTACCATTTTAATAAAAAAAAAACTGTCAGGAAATTACTATTAATGTCTCAAATAATAATAATGGGCACATACAGAATTAGCTCCCTAGATGTAGCTTTTGAATCTTTCATCCTTTGCCTCTATGTAATGCTCTAGAATTCGCAGCGTGGGTTCACATGCTTCATGTCATCACATCCTCAAAACAGCCCATTCACCTTTCACATGCAGAAAGTAAGATTAGATTGAAGTGGCATGCTGCGAAGGCCATACAAGGGGAAGCAATAGAGTTGATCTGAAGGAGTTCATTCCATTTATGTAACATTTGCTGAATGCCTGCTGTGTGCCAGGTACTCTGCTAGGTATTGAGGACATCGAAAAGAGCAAGATCTTTCCTTTCACAGCCTGGATATCTCTCTCTTCTCTCTGTAGCATCTTCTTTCTGCCTGGGCTAGGCAGGGAGGGGTGATCTGTACTATTTGAGCAGTTGCAGTTTATCAGTTGACCTGAAGGTCCATCTGGCTACCTTCTCATGATTCCTGGGATCCAGAGGCCTCAGGCTCTTTGAGGCCCTGACAAGAGAATGACGTTGCTATTATGGGATGTTGACTTCTGTCCCTGAAGGCTGACTTTATCCAGCAGAAGTGCACAACCTCCTCTCCTCTGAAGTGGTATTTCCCTTAACATAATGCTCCGCCCTCTCCATCCTGTGGTTGGTTCAGTATAGATGAGAGTTCTCAACTTTGATGCTGACATTTTGAGCCAGATAATTCTCTGTCGTGAGGGCTTGTCCTGTGCATTGTAGGACGTTTAGCAGTATCTCTGGCCTCTACCCAGTAGATGGCCAGTAGGACACCAACTTCCCCCTCCTTTGCTCCCAAGTCCTGACAAAATGTTTATCCAGACATTGCCAAATGACCCTGTGGATGCAGAGGGGGGTAAGGGTGGGGGGGGGGATAAAGGGGGTAAAATTGACTTTGAGTTGAGAGCTAGTGCTGATGTTTTTAGATACTGAGTTGGGGTTTTCACTCCATTGACTGTGCTTTTACCAACAAGCATGAGTTTCAATATTTAGGGAACTTAGTAAGACCGAAACGTTGATCTTTTCTGTAGAATAAAAATACTGTAGTTTTAAAAACTTTATAACTGAGAGTTTTTGCTAACTTGAAAAAATACCCTTTAATTGCTCCTTTAAGAGCAGTTCAGGTGATTGCATTTTATTTTATTTTTTTAAGATTTTATTTATTTATTCATGAGAGAGAGAGACAGAGAGAGAGAGAGAGAGAGGCAGAGGCAGAGACCCAGGCAGAGGGAGAAGCAGGCTCCATGCGGGGAGCCTGACATGGGACTCGATCCTGGGACGCCAGGATCACGACCTGAGCTGAAGGCAGCACTAAACCGCTGAGCCACCCAGGCCACCCAGGTGATTGCATTTTAAAGTTCATACCAGGGTTTGCAGTGTTTAGCTAAGAGTGTTTGCCCTGGAATTAATTAGTTATTCAAGTGGATGTGGGGTATCAATAGTGTTTTATTAAGCTTGATTCCTATGATAATCTACTTCTCTGAGAATGGATGCCATGCCCAATCATCTGGTCTGCCAAAAGTGCCTGAATTGTAAAGATATCCGGGTGGGAAGATTAGATGTATAGATGTGTGATGAAACAGAAAAATCAAAATATTAGTTGTAATGTGTGATGTGCAATAGGTGATGTGATGGAGTATGAATGGTAACTGGAACTTCTTTCAACTTTTTCATATGTTAAAAGTTTTTGTTATAAAATGTTGTGGGAGGAAAGTCTCTGGAACTGTAATCTGGGGTGACTGTCTTTACATATCCATTATTTCAGTTGGATGTGGTTCAGTTGCTTTTCTGACAATGTTATAGTAGTTAGGTAACACAATTGGTGCTTTAAAATCCAGGCTTTAATTTTATTTGTGTCTTATTTAAATTGGTGCCTATGCTGTTGAATTAAGTGTGGAAACATTTTTTAGTGAAAACCACTGTAGAGAAGTGTGATATATTGTAATTATTTTTACTCACACAGGAGTACTTTTGAGATGTTTTTTGGCTTCTGAAATGTGGTTTTTCAGTGTCATAAGGTTAAAATGTAGGCTTGACCACCTCCTTCTTTGCAGAGTATTATTCATTGGAAAGCATTCTTCTCTGTTTTCACAGCCTTCTTCCAGAGTCTGGAGTAGGTTTTTAATAAAATGTACACCTTAATATTGTTATTGACATGTTTTCTTGTTAGTTTTAGTACTGGGTAGAACAGTTTCTGGTATATGGTAAATAATAAATGCTTACCAAGTGAATGAGTAAAAGTTTAGGAGAAATAGGGGGTGGGGATTCTTCCTCCTTTTTCTGTGAGAAACTTACTGCCCCAGTTTGGGATTGAATTTTTTGAATGTTGTATAAATTATTTGTAGGGTTAATACATTTTTAGAAATTTTAGAGATTCTAGGAAGATTTTTTGTATGCAAACTATTTATAGTTAGAATCACGTGAGAATAGGGAGTACAGAACAGCTCCCAAGGCAAAGACAGGAGGCATTGATGCCTGTATGAGTTGCTACCATTTTGGGAAAAGACAAGATTTCATACCTGCTATCTTTGTGGGTTTTGTCTAGTTACTTTTTCTGAAGATTAACAAAGGCTGAGTTTCTGTCTTTCTGACTAAGCTTTGGAAGACCACAAGTAGAGTGGACACTAAAGGCACTACTTGTGGTCATAGCAAAAAACTTACAAACAAATTTGAAGATTTTGGAATAGGAAGAACATGTAGGATCCTGACATCTTTTAACTTTTTGACCTTGTGAACTATATATAAAAGTGTAAAAGAAACTTGTGTTTATTGAAAGATAGGAGCTTAGTTTTAATAAAATAGTAAACATTCTGTTGTTTAGCTAACTTAACATTTTATAGTTGACTAAATCATTATTAAAGTTCCACTAATCTGATTTTTTTTTTTCCAGAGAAGTCATGATCTCTGAGCCAGAAGTGAATGAAGTCTGCAAGACTGGCCAACTTTGGCCTATAACTTGGAAGGGGAAATATTTGCTACTATTTTTCTAGCTAGCACTACATTTTTGCATGATGTATCATAGTGTTTATGTGCAGACTTCCAGCCGTGAAGTTCCCACTTTTGTCTTCATCAAATTATGCTAACAATTTCTTACATATGATTAGGTTTCCATAATGCAAGTCCTTCTGAGGGAATAAATAGAATTAGCAAATGTCTATCTGATGAAATAGTCATTTTCAAATACCAGTAGACTGGTGATACTGTTATGTAATTAGCATCTTGTAAGACAGATTATTTTCTTTATGAAGAAAATACCTATCTCCCTTGCTCATAGCCTTAAAATCCTGGTGATATTTCTGTGACATCATTGCCATTCCTCAAATTAACTATATATGGAAAGCTTAGACAAAGCTTAATCCAAGCATTTTCAAAAACAATGAGTCTTCTTAAATGCTGTTGAGAAAAATAGAAAATGTACAGTTGACAGGAAGGCTTCAGGTTACCAACATCTTTCTTGATCTGGATTTTTTTGAGCTTGTCCCCTTTGCTTAGAATACGAGGAGAGAATGGAACCCATGTGAAAAGGATCAAGGAAGCACTGTATCTTGTAGTACTTATAAGTGGCTGGAAATGAATGGGGAAAAGAATTGATAGATTTGGTAATAAAGCAAACTGTTTTTTTAATTGTTAAATACTCAACGGAGTAGAACTTGTAATACATGTAGAGCAGGGATCAGCAAACTTCTGTAAAGAGCCAGATTAGTAAATATTTTAGGGATTTATATGTGATATGTTCTGTGTTGCAGCTACTCAACTTTGCTGTTGTAGTATGAAAGCAGCCATCGATGATATGTAAATGAATAACTGTGGCTATGTTCCAATAAAATTTTATTTATGGACACTGAAATTTGAATTTCATATCATTCCCACATGTCAGAAAATACTCTTTAATATTTTTTCTTTTTCTTTTTCTTTTCCTTTTCCTTTTTTTTTTTTTACCCCAAGTCATTTAAACTGTAAAAAAAACACTCTTAGCTCACAGGTCATGCAAAAATAGATGGCAGGCTGTTGTTTGCTGATCACTAAATCTCAGTTAGTGATAGTGCTAAAGTAAATGACATGATGGTGGGATAGAATATTTGTTCGATGGCCTAATGTACTTTTTAAGCTCTCCTTACTCTCAAGAGGAGTTAAAAAATGTCAAATATGCTTTATCTTTAAGGCCAGAGGAGGATAATAAAGTAGTAATATGAGAAAATGTGTAGTAGAATTCAAGGGAGTTAGACCACTGATATTCTTAGGAATTTTCCAAAAGCAAAAAATAACACCATTATATTCAAGAGGTGCAGTTCCTTGAACTCAGAGGTAGGAAGAGTGCAGAACTCAGTGGGGATGTCTTCTGGATTTAACTACAGCTCTTTGAGGATTCTAAATCCATCAAAATCTGGTGGTATAGTTTTGTAGGGCATTTCTTGGAATGACATGTGAGAAAGTTCTCACAAGTACAGAAGAAAATAAAATGAAAGAATCTTTAAAGAAATCGAGTATGTTTTATTGGCTCTTGCTATAGCAAATATCTTGGATCTATTCAGAGATAAGTGAGGAAAGCATTGCTACTTAATCAGCATTTTAAGGATTTAGTGTTGACAAGATACTTGGAAATGTTGCAAAATACAAAATATTTTCATATTTTTGTTCCAGAAATGTAGACTGGGATTTTGCCAAGCCTATTCCTTATACAGTATGATAATGTTTCTTGCTTTGGTTTTTTTCCATCTTGTAGAGTAGGTGAAAAAAATTGACTAGCTTGGAAGGAAACACTCCCAATCAAGGAAATAGCTCATATAATATATGTAAAAAATAGAGAAATTTTTCTTGAACCAGATCAATCAAATTTAAGGACGATTAGGCAAAAGAAATACAGCATCCAAGGAGGCAGAATCAATTGTTAGCAATAGGTTGTGAAATGAAGCCAACTGAGCAGAATTCTATAGGGCAAAGTTTTTATTTCAATGGGTTTCACATGGCATTTGTTTTTATATTTTTAATTTTAACCTTCTGTTTTGAAAATGAGTTTTGTTGTACCCACTTCATATCAGGGAGACATTAAATTTAGAAAACATAATTTTGGTCATATTGACTTTCTTTCCTGTTCATGGACTTTTGTTAGCCACTGTGTAAATGGGGAGAAAACTTGATATATGTTAGATGTCTTAAAGTTGTATAGTTTCATTTGAAACTGATAGTTGACAGTATTTAAAAATAAAATGGGTTGGTAAATTTTTAAATTTGTGTTGTTTGATATACCTAGCCAGGTTGAGATTACTTCTGTGACTTTAGATATTTATAAAGTACTTTGAAATATAAGTAAAAGCTTTAATAAGCTTTCTTCTATGGCTTGAGTGTGAAATTTACATTTCTCATTGGCTAATGAACTGGAGTGAAATTAGGGAAACTTGGGATGTTCAATTTGAAAACCAGAAGAAAGGGCACCGCTTTGTTTTTCATAGGACTGATATGTTCTCTTGTGTTTGACTCTTTTTCCAGTGAAACCAGCAGTGTGTGTAGCAGCAGTGACACAGGACTCTTTACCAACGACGAAGGAAGGCAAGGTAATCTTGATCCCAGCTTTGGGAGGTTGGTTCAGTATTTCTGGGAAGATTCTAATGATTAGAGGAATGACCTACTGAGAAGATGGTGGTTGTCTATGGCAATGGTTCTCAAACTTCAGAGCATATAAAAGTCACCTGTTAAAATTCCTGAGCTCCTAGAAATCAAATTGGTCTAGAGTTGGCCCCTGGAATCTGAATTTTTCACAAGTATCTGCAATGATTTTTATGCAGGTAGTTCAGACTTTTAAGAATCATTGATTAGGGGAATATAGTGTCAAGGATGGGACTTTGGAAAGTTGCCAATTTTATTAGCACCAAAAAGTATCTTCTATATTATAGTCTTTTATTGTATATTAAAACATTCTTCATTTTACATAAGAAATAATTTTTATAACCTTATTTATAAGTGAGCTTAATTGTTCTAGCTTAATATATTATAGAAAACATCTTCTTTCTAATTTTAAAACTCCTAAAGTTTATTTTATTTATTTATTTATTTTTAATAAATTTATTTTTTATTGGTGTTCAATTTGTCAGCATACAGAATAACACCCATGCTCATCCTGTCAAGTGCCCACCTCAGTGCCTGCCACCCAGTCACCCCCACCCCCCGCCCTAAAACTCCTAAAGTTTAGTATAGAACACTGTGAATAAGGCTGGGATATCTTAATTACCAGTTCTTTATTTTTACAACCTAAATAATAATCTGAAACTTTGTTTTATCCTGTAGACTTGCTAGGACCACACTAATTTTGTACCAATAGTAGTTTCATATAGCTTCTTTGGACTTTAGTTCTATTAATCTAAATAAGGGATTTGTAAATGTCTTAAAGTCCCTTTTACCTCTGTGACCTAATAATTTTTCTTTAAGGGTTAAGTGATTGAAGGACATTGCACAATGGCTAAATGTCCAGATTGATCCAGATAGGCTTCCTAGTAACTGGAGGAATCCTGGAACTGTGAGACTCAGGATCCAAGTTCTGATTTTGGAGAGAGATCATGGGGGAGGGTATCTCACCCATGCCTCAGAGTTGTGGGCGTGGATAGAGTTGCTGAACTTCCTACTGTGATGGAGATTGTTGTGAGTACATTTTTGTCCCTTTCTTTCTTCTAATTTTTTAAGATTTTGTTTATTTATTCATGAGAGACACAGAGATAGAAGTGCAGAGACATAGGCAGAAGGAGAAGCAGGCTTCCTGTGAGAAGCCTGGATGTGCAATTTGATCCCAGGACCCCAAGTTCACGACCTGAGCCAAGGGCAGATGTTTAACCACTGAGCCACCCAGGAGCGCTTCTGTCCCTTTCTGATTCTGAGGGAGCTAGTGTCACTAGAGGCTGTGTGTGTATACTCCCACGTATGTTGCAGCTAGGGTCTTGATTCTTTTGTCTCCTACCAGGGAAGTCTGATTGTCTTTCTGTAAATGAACCTAGTGCATTCTATTTAGAATTACAAATGTTCCTTTTTCTTTGCTTATATACTGTTCTATGAAGTATTATAAAGTCTCTCTCTCTCTTTTTTAAAGATTTTATTTATTTATTTGAGAGAGAGACATAGCAAGAAAGAGCATGAACAGGGAGGATAGGGAGAAGCAAGCTCTCTGCTATTCTGGGAGCCTGACTCGGGGCTCCATCCCAGGACCCCAGGATCATGACCTGAGCTGAAGGCAGATGCTTAACCCACTGAGCCAGCCAGGGGTGCCCCTTATAATGTGTTTTAAAGATTCTGATGTTTAATTATCCAAGGTTAAGAAAGTGTGGACCTGTTACGACACATCAAGTTTGGCCTTTGGGAAACCTTTCTACTAAAGGAATCCTTGGTTTATGATGGAAGATTTTAGAATATTCTATAGCCTCAGCTTTCCTCTCTGTGTCAACTTCACATATTTGATGATATTTAGATACTTGGGGTTCTCAGCACAAAGCTATGTTATTCCTTGCTTCCATGTTTCTGTTTCTGCCGGTGTCTTTGCCAGAAATTTCATCCTTACCTTTTCTTGAATGGTTGGTCATACACAGTTGTCCTTTTGCTCCTCTAGCGCTTATTTATGGACTACATCAGTGGGTTTTTTTGGGTTTGATCAATAGGAGGCATTAGCAGAGGAATGGAGAAAGGTGAATGAGATAGTGTATTAGTCAAGTTTTTATCATGATAATACTGTTAACAGCCCCAGAATTTCAGTTGTTTACCACATTTATTTCTTGGTATGGGGCTGGGGGTTGGCTATGGTTTAGCTGATCTAACCTGGGCTCAGCTGGTCTCCAGGCTTTAAGTTAGGTTTGTATCTACTCAGCGTATCTTATCTTGAGACCTCCATCAGAGGAGCAATGACTATATGTGGCTGGACTTGTCATGCTGGGAAACATGAATGCTAAATAACCAAACCAGAACATCCATACATATTTAAAGCTTATGCTTGAATTAGGTCTGCTAATGTTTTACTACCTAAAGCAAGTTATATGAGAAGCTGGTATGAAGAAGTATGCTCTATCTCAAGGAGAAAGCTCTGGAACTCTATGGTAAATGGCAGAAGGCATGGATGTATTATCATAAGGAGGTAGTGAAGCATTGGAAACAGTAATGCAGTCTACCACATTGGATTGTAGCTTTCCCTGGCTCCCTTTTTATTTGGCAGCCTTCTATATTACCTAAGTTTTCTCTGATTTCTTTCTTTCTTTCTTCTTTCTTTTTTTCTTCTTTTCTTTCTTTCTTTCTTTCTTTCTTTCTTTCTTTCTTTCTTTCTTTCTTTCTTTCTTTCTTTTTCTTTCTTTCTTTCTTTCTTTCAAGATTTTATTTATTTATTCATAAGAGACACAGAGGCAAAGACACAGGCAGAGGGAGAAGCAGGCTCCATTAGGGAGCCCGACGTGGGACTTAATCCCGGGACTCCAAGCCCTGGGCCAAAGGCAGGTGCTAAACTGCTGAGCCACCCAGGGATCACCTTTCTCTGGTTTCTGATAACCATTCTTTCTCCTTGCTGCTTCAGGTTTAGGAAGGGTAAAGATTCCCTACCATGCAGCTCCAGGGTACTTCATCATCCCTTATTGGTACCTCTTAATACTGTCTACACTTTTGTAAACAGTCACTTCATTAAAGTCTCGATTATCCATTAAATATGTTTGCATTTCCTGAGGATTCCAACTGATAACACACTCAGTGCAGGTATCATCTTCTAGAACCCTTACTTTTTCTTTCCCTGTACTTAGTGCTTTCTTATCACTTACCATATGACATTATTGTTTATAGGTATGTGTCTTTTCCATTAAAACCTTCCAAAGCAGCAATTTATTTTATTTTTTTATTTTTTGCAACTACAGTGGGTAACATGTTACCTGGCATATATGTATATGGCTGGCATACTATATATATATATATATATATATATATATATATATATATATATGTATGTATATATATGTATATATATATGTGTATATATTTATGTATAGTAAGATCTTAATAAATAGTTACTGGGAAACCCAGATAAGGGGGAAATTCTCCTTCTTCTCCCTCAAACAGAATTAGATGTAGAAGCTCAGATTATAAAGCAGCTAAAGCTATTTTGGTTAAAGCAGGAGGAGAGAAGTCTGGAGCCTAACCCAGCAGGCTCTTCCTTATTCTCTGGCAATAGTTTTTGGGGGAGCTGCTGCATCATGCATCTTAATGAACCCAGAGTTGGAGACTGTTGGTCTAGATGATTTCACAAGGTTTCCTCCAGTTCAGTGAGTCCTTTTTTGTGTTCTCAAAAAGCTTGAGTGAATGCTTAAGAACCCTCTCTTCCCCCCCAAAAAAAACCCCAAACAAACCCCAATATGGGATACCAGTTGTCTTCAGGAAATATGCTCTAGCTAACTATTTAATAAATGGCCTAAGGAATGCTTATGAATAAGAAAGGAATTAGTATAGTGACATGCAGAGAAGCTAATCGTTAATTCTAAAGCCTATCTTTAGTTCATCTAAAGAAACTAATTCTTAATTCTTTAGCCTATCATTTGTGTACCTGATTTGATGAGAGGCTGTCAGGATAGTGGTTCTCAAAATGTAGTCCTGGAGTAAGCTTAGCATCACTAGGGAACTTGTTAGAAATGCAAATTTTTGATCCTTCCTGGACCAGAATTGGAAACTTTGAGGGGGTAGGGGCCCGCAATCTGTGTTCTGACAACCCTTTCTGCTCCTTTTGAAGCACATTGAAGTTTGAGAACCAGTGTTCTAGAGAAACAGCTGTTGGTGGTGTGGTTTTGTAAGGGAACACTTTGAGTAAATTTTTTTATGGGCATTTCATTTTCCTTTTTAGAGATTTCCAAGGTGAGTGTAAAGTTATTATCTGGCCCATCCATGTTAGTAACTCATGAATCTGATGCTTCATGTGTTTAACTTGGCCTGAGCAGTTTTCCAGGGATCCAGCAAACCTTAGAGAATGAATCCATTGTGAACTCTTTAGATATTCTTGGGATAATTTCCTTCATTCTTGCTATTTTGAAAGGAGTATGGAGTGGCAGACCTAAACTTATCTGTCTTACTACTTTTTGTGGACGGGAACGAGTTCTTTTTTTTGGGGGGGGGGGAACCAGTTCTGTTGCAAACTGAGATGTTTCATCCTCGCCAGTAGAAAGAGGTTTGAACCAAGAGTGGCTATATGGGTCTAGTCGTGACTTTGTTGGTGGTGAAGAGTCTCGCCTTGGGGAACTGGTGTTAACTTCATGACAAGCCGTGGGGAGTTATATTGCTTGTCTCTAGTTTTTTCCTGGTTGCTTGGATTGCTAGTGTCAAGGTAATTTTTTGTCCCATTAATGGGGTACCAAGGAAGAATTGAGGTATGGTATACAGTTTTTATTCTCCTATTATGAGAAATGCAAATATTACATCCCTCAGGAATACTAGTTTTGAGTTGAGAAACATTTGTGGGCTTTGAACTCCCAAGTCCATTTATACCATAGAATGGTACATAAGAGGCAGTTTATTTTTGTGTTAAGGCTTTGGAGTTAGTCAGGCTTTGGGTTCAGATCTTGGTTTCATCATTTACTGACTTGATTTGCCTTCTCTGGGCTTTAGTTGCCTCATTTATAAGTTGGAATTAGTGTAGGATTTAGAAGAGATAGCATACTTACAGATTTTTAGCATGGACCCTCATAGGTGCTAAGGATTTAGTAAATGATAACTTTATTAGTTTTTTACTCTCAAAAGAGGTCCAGTATAAAACAGTATGTGAAATGAGTTGATACTCTAGTCTTCATCATAATATGAATCAAGAAGAGGGATCAAAACAATTTTTTTGTGTTTGGCTTTATTTGAAAAGTATAATCAAATCTATAGCCCTGAGAATCCATCCTCCCATTTGGCTTTCCATGGAGCATGTTAAAATTCCAACTTACGAGCTTTGTGTAGTGGCAGTATCGTAGCCAGTGAGATTTATCCAGCTTTTGATATGATCTCTTTATTTTAGGGGATGATGAGCAGAGTGATTGGTTCTATGAGGGAGAGTGTGTCCCAGGATTCACTGTTCCTAATCTTCTGCCCAAGTGGGCTCCTGATCATTGCTCTGAAGTAGAAAGAATGGATTCTGGACTGGATAAACTTTCTGATTCCACATTCCTTTTACCTTCTCGACCAGCTCAAAGAGGTAAGTTCTGAGAAGACCAAAATGCTCCACACTTTTATGGTTCTCTTTGGGGAGAATCATCCCATGGCAAGCATACTCATGCCTCTAAGCATGCATTAATTATCTGAATTTTGGAGCTAGTCCAGGGATTTTTCTAGAAGATTCAAGGGTGAGTCTCAAAGCTTGAGGTTCTCCATTCGTACCTAAATCAACCTATGGAGACTCTTGGGATATCTATTAGCAGGGCATTCCTTCAGCTTGCTATTGCCATTTGTGCCAGATTTAGGAAGCCTAGCAGCGTGTCACTGCTGCTTACCTGCTGTGAAACCGATGGGCTATGGAGTGCTCAGTGGGAACCTGAAGTATTGGATCTTGGAAGAGAACAGATTTCAGTAAGAACATTCACATACAAGGTATAATGACATTTTTTTTAATTGGATGATTTTAAAATAATTTCCTTAAATAACTTTTATTTTATTCTATTATTATGGACTTAAACACAAATACTTCCTTTCCCTTTGCTCTTCCTTTACTTAGGATGTAGCAAGGATGTAGAGTGGAAAGCGCCTAGGACAAGGGGAAGGAACTGTGGTGATAATATTCTCCAGTACTATCTTCTTAGCTCTGGGACTGTGACAGTCACTTTATTTCCTTGGGCCATTGGGGTCATCAGTTTAAATCATAGCGATTTTGAGCAAACTGTTGCAGAGGTTTCTTTTAGCTCTATAAATTTATGATTCTAGGGTGCCCAGTAATCAGTAATCAATCGGTTAGTCAGTTATCAAGTATTTATTGGGCATCTCTTGGTGATCAGAATTATGCCGAGAGCTGTTAACTCCTGTAGCATTTTGTTACAATGAATTTGGATGATTGAGAATCCTTTTCAAAACAGTTGGCTCTTGGTAAAGATTATTGCCTGTCAGGCACATGTTTGCTACTGTAATAACTTTCATGAAACGTTTCAGTGACCATTTCTGAAAGTTCTTTATGGACCTCTTAAAATGCACACAAGTATATGCCTATAATTCCATACCCAGAGACAGTGTCATTGATAACACTTTGGTGTGGATTCTTCCATTTGTGTTTTTTTAATGTGTAGAACACATAGAGCAACTAGAAAAAATGGGCTTATACTCTACAGGGTATTTTTACTATTATTTTATGACTTACATGTTTTTGAGATAATAACTAGAATTTAATTTGTAATTAGAAATTGTTGATGGTGCCTTATATTTGTGTGGTGTTTTCAGTTTATAGAGTACCTTTCCTGTGCTACCTTTCCTGAGTCTTCAGATCAGCTATGTAAGATAGGACTGAGCAAGTGATTATCCCACCTTTGTAGGTGAGGATGCCTAGGTCAGAGGTAAAGACACACCTATGATCATACTGCAAAGGCATGATAATAATAAATCCTTGGTAAATAGACTAGTGATACTAGCTTAAGGGTCAGTTTAGTAAGATCCTGGGGAGGAAGGCCTTTGGTATACTAGAGGCATATCATCACTAAGGAGTCTTCTGCCTTCTGTTTCTGAGGACTTTCTTTTTTTTTAGGGTACCATGCCCGCTTGAATCGTCTGCCTGGAGCTGCAGCTCGATGCCTCAGAAAGGGCCGAAGAAGGCTTGCTGGGAAGGTAACTGCTCTCACTGTCTACTGGGCTCACTGGGAAGACAGTATTTTCCCTTTGGGATTTGTGTACCTTGATAATCAAAGGTGCTGCAGAACTCCCCTGGAGTAAATGAAGCCAACTGAAATATTTTGCAAGTTCATAAGAATGAACCTTATATAAAATATAAATGGATACACACATAAAAGATGAAGCTTAACTCATACAGAAGTTTTGACAAAGCAAACACTGTTATGACAGTTTGTCTATAAATCTACAGGCCTGATCTTGTCTCTTCTACTCTTTTTTTTTTTAATTTATTTTTTTCTAAGTTTTTTTATTTATTTATGATAGTCACAGAGAGAGAGAGAGGCAGAGACATAGGCAGAGGGAGAAGCAGGCTCCATGCACCGGGAGCCTGACGTGGGATTCGATCCCGGGTCTCCAGGATCACGCCCTGGGCCAAAGGCAGATGCCAAACCACTGCGCCACCCAAGGATCCCTCTTCTACTCTTTTGATTAATCTTATATCATTATTGTAGAAGTTAAAATACTCTTGGCTTCTTTATGACTCCTCCTGAATTCATGAATGCTTCTTCTGTCCTAACTTTGACTCTAGAATTCGTTAAAAAAAAAAAAACAAAAACTGGAAAGAAAACCTCAGATTTCACAGCTTCTCCTTGGCCATGAGGGAGGAATTTCTACCACTTATGCAGTTCTGCCTTTGCCCAAGGGCTCTGCTGGACACCCAGTTCATTTAATCCTTCCAACAACCTTGTAGAACAGTTGATGTTTCCACTTAGCAGATGAGGAAAACTTGGGTTCAAAGAAGCTAGGTAAATGGAAGTAGCAGAAGAGAGAATTAAACTCAGTTGTACTTTTATCTTTTCTAATTTAAATTTTAAAAATTATTTTTAGAAAAAGATTATTATTTGAGAGAGAGTGAGAGAGAGCATGAGTGGGGGGAGGGGTACAAGAAGAGGGATAAGCAGGCTCCCCACTGAGCAGGGAGCCCCACGCAGGGCTCAGTCTTAGTACCCTGGGATCATGACCTGAGCTGAAGGCAGACATTTAACTGACTGACCCACCCAGGTACTCCTAAAAATTATTTTAATTAACTTTTTACTCTAGCTTTGAGATTGAAGGTAAGTTGAGCCTGGGGCTCATACCTAGTTAGAGAAAATGGTGGTGGGCAAAAGGTAAGGGAGTGAGAGGCATCTCAGAACATTAATTCATTCACTGCATAAATATTTAGAATGCCTACCAAGTGTCAGGCTCTGTGCCAGGCTAGGTACAAGTGATCACAGCCACAGCCTGGCTACCCTCAGGGAGCTACTGTTCTGTAGTTGAAATAGAGAATTGTTTATTTCCAGGTGAACGGAGATATTTTTAATCTTTAAATTCAATTTCAAATCTCTTAATTAGAAAAACATTTGATTATTGGAAGAACGATATCATCTTCTTTTGGCTCATTGATTTCTCAGACAAGAAAATGCTCCTTTTGCTATTCTGGGAGCTTATTCTTAGTTAATAGGACAGCTAATAGGGTAGGAGTACATGAGGTGGAGGGAGGCAGGAGGTTGGGAGTAGGAAGCAGAGAGATGGTTTTATTTTTTCTGTGTATTAGTTAGGCTTGAAAGATAATGTTTTACCTACTATCTACCTTACTTTGTTTCAGCTCCTATAAAATAAGAGCCTTCCATTTCCAGAGAAGTAAATCAGTTCATCTTGAAGGCTTCCTTTAGCTTGCCTGAAAGGAAACTCTAGGGCCTATTGGATGTGCCTCTGAGAATTTCAAATGAATAGGATAATATTTACTTGTTTAATTCATCTTCATCACCTTAAAGGGATATTTGTCATTTCTAGCAGAGGTCAATGTTCTGCCCCCCTACTTCCCCCTCCCCTACCTCTCTGCTCTTTTTCTAAATTGTAATCATAAATAATGAGTTTCATTCACAGCTCTCTGCCAGCGAGCTGCTAATTACGCAAAGTACTGCTTGTAATTTACACAGTAATAAACTGTAAATTTAAACATTACGGCACTTTAAGTTAATAATTTTTCTGCAGTAACAAATAGCTCATTTTTCTCCTATCCTTTCCCTTGGCCCCACTACTATGGCTATGTCTGTGACCAGGAGGTATGTGTGTAAGGGATGAAGAATGTGAAGAATACAGTATGTGAAGCCATTTCATTTAGCTCCACTCCCGCCCAGAATCTGACCTCGCATCAATTTTTCTAGAGTCAGTTCTGCTAAAATGTAGTAACCCTAATATTTTAGGCTAATCCGCACACATAAATGAATACCGATCATAATGTTTGCCCAGTAACAAATGTAACAGGCTTGACATTCACGCCCATGACTTACCCTCTCTCATCTTATCACTTAACTCATATGTGTATAACTCTTATTCATGTACTATCAGCACACTTCCCCAGGTACAGTCATAGGCATTCATTGTAAATGCACTCAAGTTAAATGAAGGGTGAGTGCCTTGTGCCAGTTTTTAATTTTTTTGGAGGTGATTAGTTTCTGATTTGCTTGTGGTGTTATGGGTAAGATTTCATATTATAGTCTTAAGAACCCTAAATTTAAGGACCAATTTGTACAAACATCTGTTTTACTCTAAGAGATGATGCTTAACAGACAAGATAGAGTAACAGTTTTTTTTTAAGTTACAAAATTCCTTTAATATGTGTACATTTAGTTAGCAGATTTTAGGTGTTACCAGTGAGGACTGGGTAAATTTCCCATCATGATGGTTTTTGGGGCTGTAATCATATGATCTGAGGGAGTTTGGTGTGCAGCCTGTTAATAATCAGCTGTTGTTGGATTTTTAAAAGTTGTTTTTTCTACTATATACTTTAATAACTCACTGTATTAAAATGCTATATAATATAGTAAACAAGGTTTGTAATGACTTTTTTTGGAACACTGGAGAAAAGTCTAGAATAACCTTTTAAAATAGATTCCCATAAAAAGAAATAAACTTGCTGTTGGGTTTTAAGATTGACATTTGACATGTGCCTTTGAGGTTGCTGGCACAGTTTTGGGAAAGTGTGAACTTGATGACAGATCATACTTTGTTTTCTGTGGTTAGATGACACTCTTGTCTTCTTGCCTTTGCAGGAGACCAGCATAAGTACTGAGAGGATAGGCCACATCATTAGTGACCCTCGGCAGAAGGAGTAAGTGCTTATATATTTATGCATTATCCTAGCCTATTCCTTAGAGTAGGAAGCAGAGGGAAGTTTTATGAAGGAACGTAGAAATCTAACTTTAGAGCTGATTGAGAAAATCTTACAGATTTGTACTTCACAACAGTTAACATGGCTAACACCCTAAACTCATGAGAGAGATTTTTTTTTTCCTTTCTAGACTAGTTTTTATTTCTTTGCTGTTTATATGTACAGGTGATTGCATTTTAAAAGTAGCCTCCAATTAGGATGTTACTACTTATGTATTTATATTGAGGTAAATTTGGCATATAACATTACATAAGTTTCAGGTGTACAACATTGTAATTTTCAGTATTTTTATCTACCTCAAAGTGATCATCACCATATATCTAAGTACCATCCATCAGCTTGAAATGGAGCCCTTTCAACCACCCCTCAACCCCCTTCCACTCTGATAACTACCAATCCATTCCCTATGTGTTTTGTTTTATTCTTTTCATTTGTTTTTAGATCCCACATATAAATGATATCATACAGTATTTGTCTTCTCTCTCTGATTTATTCATTTAACCTAAACCCTCAGGGTTCATCCATGTTGTCACAAATGGCAAGATTTCCTTCTTTTTTTTATGACTGAGTAGTATTCCATTGTGTGTATGTATATTTATGTATACACTACATGTTTTTTATCCACTGGTGGACACTTTGTTGTTTCCATATCTTGGCCATTGTAAATAATGCTTCAGTGAACATAGAGGTGTATATATCTTTTCCAGTTAGTGTCTCCATATTTCTTGGATAAATATTCAGACATGGAATATCTGGATCACATGGTAGATCTATTTTTAATTTTTTGAGGAATCTCCATACTGTTTTCCAGAGTGGCTGCACCAATTTACATTCCCACCAACGATATACAAAGATTCCCTTTTCTTCTCATCCTTACCAACACTTGTTATTGTTTTGTTGGAAATAGCCATTCTAACAAGTGTGAAGTGATATCTCATTGATGTTGAGCATCTTTCAATAGTGCCTATAGTGCCTGTAGGCCTGTATGTCTTTGGGGAGATGTTCTTCACAACCTCTGCCCGCCCATCTTTTAATTTTGGGGGGGGGGTTTGTTGTTGAGTTATATGAATTCTTTATATATTTGGGATGTTAATCCTCTATCTGATATGATATGCAATATCTTCTCCCATTCAGGAGGTTTCCATTTTGTTTTATTGAGGATTTCCTTTGCTCATAGAAGCTTTTTAGTCTGATGTCCCATTTATTTATTTATTTTTGTTTCCCTTGCCTTTGGAGTCAGATAAAAAAAAATCAAAAGAGACCCATGTCAAGGAGCTTACTACCTATGTGTTCTTCTAGGAATGTTATACTTTCAGATTCTATATTGAAGTCCTTAATCATTTATTTTGAATTAATTTTTGTGTGTGGTGAAAGATAGTGATCTAGTTTTCTTTTGTATGTGGCTGTCCAGTTTTCCCAAAATTGTTTACTGAAGAGACTGTCTTTTCCCTGTAGTATATTCTTGCCTCCTGTGTTGTAAATTAATAGACTATATATGCATGGATTTATTTCTAGACTGTTTATTCTGTTCCATTAATCTATGTGTCTGTTTTTATGTCCATACCATAGTATTTTGGTTACTATACCTTTGAAGTATAATTGGAAACCAGGGAGCATGATACCTCAGCTTTGTTCTTCTTTCTTAAGATTGCTGTGGGTATTGGGGTCTTTTGTAGTTCATACAAATTTTTAGAATTATTTGTTCTAGTTCTGTGAGGTATGCTATTGGGATTTGAATCTGTAGGTTGCTTTGGGCAGTTTAACAATGTTAATTCCTGTATGGACAATTTAACAATGTTAGTTCTTCCAGGCTATGAGCATGGAATATCTTTCCATATATCTGTGTCTTCAGTTTCTTTCATCCCTATCTTGTAGTTTTTAGTGTCCAGTTCCTTCACCTCCTCAGTTAAATTTATTCCTGGGTATTTTATTCTTTCTGATGTCATTGTAAATGGGACTGTTTTCTCATTTCTCTGATAGTTAATTATTAGTGTTGAGAAATACAGGTTTCTGTACGTTGATTTTTATCCTGCAGCTTTCCTGATTTCGTTTATCAGTTCTAACACTGTTTTGATGGGAGTCCTTAGGGTTTTCTAGGTATGGTATCATGTCATCTGCAAACTGATAATTTTACATCTTTACAGAATATTCTGTTTTAAGCTCATTTTTCTGTCTCTTAAATTTTTTTTTTTTGTTCAAAACGGGTGATTGCCTCTATATTCTCCTATAGGCTTTTCCCATTTTTAGACCTCTATCTAGAGAAATATCTTTTTGTCTTCACTACTGTGGTACATGCAACTGGAAAACTGTGTGCAGTGATAGGAAAATTATTCTTCACTTTATTGTGACAGCTTTGTCCCCTAACATGATTGGCTGTTGGATGTCTCCTGTATGCTTCATGATCCTATACTCATTAGCCTGGTCAAATTTGTCATTTACAAAATAGGCAAGATGTGAATGCGGTTTGTGTTCTCGCTGAATTTGGGAATCTGTTGTCACCACGCAGCTGAGAGTATGTTGGTATTACACTGTAATCTTGGTCTGTTTTTAGAGTCCAGTGTTTTATATTTCATTACAAAGCTTTTTCCTTTGAAGAATTATTTTTCACACAAAAAAGTTTGTGCGCACTTACCATCCCTCTCCATTTCTCCTCCAGTTCTTCCTTTTCCCCAGTTCTTTCTTGGTCTTCACTTGGTTACCCCAGCATCTTGTTTTCTTCTCCTCCTCTATAATTGCCAACCGCTGCTTTTATTGTTTTCTTTCCTGTTCTCTCCCTGTCTTTAGTTTCTGGTTACCGTCAGCTGGGAAAAGAGAACGAAATCAGGTAAGATCGCTTTTCTTTGTCATCTTTATTTTATCATTTGATTTCCTTTCCTTTAGAAAGAATAAAGCATTGGCTTCTGATTTTCCTCACATTTCTGCTTGTGCACATGAGGTAAGGCTCCTGTTTCTTCTGTTATTCTGATTTTTTTTTTTTTTAGAGGACTGTTGTCTAAGATTATCTGATATTCACTGATAAGAACTGTAGCTAATTCCCCTTTTTAGCTTCCACTGTGTTTTTCAATTTATTACTTGTCATGTATATCTCATAGGGATCTGTTTTTTTATTTTAGTTTTGAACTTTGCAGTAAGAAATCAGAATAAACCTTGTTTGCTTGTGGTTCAGTTCAGCACCAGCATCCTGCGCTGAGAAGTACAGTGGTGAAGCCTGCACCCAGGGAGCAGAAAAAGGGTGGGCTGTTGGGAGTGGATTTATTAGTCTCTTAGTCCCTTCCCTCGGGACTCCCTAGCAGAGGGCCCCTGGCAAATCTGGGCCTTTGTAGGGGTCATAATTTAAAAATTACTGACAGCAGCTATCAATATGTTCCTTTAATGTTTGAAGCTTTTGATTTTTGTGGGAATAGAGGTTACCTTATGTCGATTAGGTATAAAATAAATGAAGACTGATAGGTAAAAATCTCAGGCTTCCTGTTGCTCAGAGTTTTTGTTTGGTGTTTTGACTACTTAGAACTTATTAAATTAATGTACAGTTTAGACTTGGAACTTTCCTCCTGAAGTTACTATTTCAAAATGAATTAGAGCAGTGATACACCTAACTGGTGTGTATTTAAGAGATAATTGTAGATGGTGTTGGACATATGATTATTACATTAAGTTATAATTTGTTTTAAAAAATATAATCATTATATCAATCTTGTTCCATGGAAATACAGTGAGGACAAGGCTGAGTAAAAGTAATTGGTATGAAGAAAAGTAATATGTAAATACAGTGCAGGTGGTGAGCAGATAAAGGAGGAAAAGTCATGAAGGTGGTATGTGAGAGACTGCAGCTTGGGGAACATGAAGCCAGGGTACCAATTGTGTTTGCATCAGAGGATGTAAAGGCAGAAGAAGATCTGTGATGATCACCTAGTCCAGATCTGTTATTTACAAAAAAGATTTAAATGATTTGCCAAAAGTCATACTTCTTTGTAAATTCTTTTGAAATTATCATTCAGAGTTCTTCTGGTCTTAAGATACATTTTGTTCTGATATTTGGGGAGAGGATTATTTATTCTGGGAGAAGTCCAAAGAAAGGTAGAAAACAGAAGGTAAGGTATTTTTATATATTGTATCCAGGTTTGATCCTCACAACCACCTTTTAAGATAAGTCTTACAGAAGAGAAGTTGGAATTATAAACTGAAAACAGTATTTAACTTAGCCCCCACAGTAGTCCTGTAAAATAAGTCAGATAAGCAGTGCTTCCATTATACAGATGAGGATAGTAAAGCTCAAAAAAAATTATGTAGTTTTTAATGTATGGCAACTCAGGGATAGATTGGAATTATATGTTAAGTATTTTATTTTTTAAAGATTTATTTATTTACTCATGAGAGACACAGAGGCAGAGACATAGGCAGAGCGAGAAGGAGGCTTCTCTCAGGGAGTCTGAGGTGGGACTCAATCCTGGGACCCAGAATCATGACCTGAGCTGAAGGCAGACGCTTAACTGCTGAGCCACCCACACATCCTAAATGTTAGGTATTTTAATTCTTAATCTAGTTCTGTGTCTACTAACACTGCTGCTGGCATGTGTTAACCAGTTATTTACTGGAAACATTGATCAGGATAAGGAAATTAAAAGATAATTTCATACTAGTTTTCTTAGGAATAAGGGCTAATAATCAATAGCCTAAGTTCTTGTTATGTCAAATAGAAAGTACTATCATTTTTTTTTTTAAGATTTTATTTATTCATGAGAGACACAGAGAGAGGCAGACATAGGCAGAGGGAGAAGCAGGCTCCATGCAGGGAGCCTGATGTGGGACTCGATCCTGGTATTCCAGGATCATGCCCTGAGCCGAAGGCAGATGCGCCCAACTGCTGAGCCACCCAGGCGTCCCTAAAAAGTACTATCTCCTGCCATTTAAGTAATTGTCATGTACTAAAAGTTTTTGGAAAATTGTTACTTCCCAAGGAATAGCCTTTTTTTTGAGGTGTGTGGGATCAGTATACTATATTCATGGTTGCAACTTTAGTGAATGATGTCTACTGTATGGTAAAAGGGTTGTGAATGGTCAAAGAGGCAAAAAGTAATCAAACAGCAGGTCACTCTTTAGGATCGGGTGTTTTGTGTTTTGGTTTTTTTTTTTTCATATAAGCTTTTCTAAAATAATCTCATTTATTCCTGCAGTTTAATCCTCTGTCTCCCCTTTATTCCTTGGACGTTCTCACTGATGCTTCTCACCGAAGATGTTCACCAGCACACTGCTCTGCCAGGTAATTGTCTTCTAGGGGTGGTTTTCTTTCAGATAATACCATTTCCTTTTTTATAACACTTTTCAAATTATAAAGTGTATTTCTGTATAGTATCCAATTTGATCTTTATAACAACTTTTAGAGGCCAGTAGATGTTTTACAGATACAGAAACTGAGGCAGAATGTTGTAGTAACTTTCCTATGATCACATGGCTAGTATGTGGTTTAAGTCTCAACTGTGACCTAAGTCTTGTATTAGAGCAAAGATTCTTTTTTGTTTTATTTTTTAAGTAGCTCCTTGCTGGGTGTGAAACCCAATGCGGAGCTTGAATTTACAACCCTGAGATTAAGACCTGAGCTGAAATCAAGAGTCAGACACCTAACCACCTGAGCCACCCAAGCACCCCTAAGTCTTCTGACTTATATTTTCTATTCTTCTGCTAAATGGTTCTTGCCATGACCTGCAAAACTCTGTGTAATTTACCTTCTGCCTGCATGTCCAGCCTCCTTTCTTATACTTCTTTCTCCTCACTAGGGGAGAGGTCCAGCTGTGCCAGGGAGCTCAGCTCCATTTTGTTCATCAAAAATAGCAACCCTTTCTTGCCTCTGAATCTTCACACTTATTCCCTTTGTCTGGACTCCTGTATTAAGCCTCTTCTCATGGTTGGCTACATCTCATCTCAACTCAGTGAGGACCTCTCAGACCATCTTATCTAAAGGAGCCACCTCCACTGCTCTCTGCTCATCGATTTCTTTCCACTAAAGCTTTATCACAGTCTACAATGAATTTGCTCATTGGGCATCCCCCTCCAACTTTTTTCTCCTGTCTCTCTCACTAGTATATAAGCTTCGAAGTATAAGACTTTATTTTATCTTGTTTCCTGATAATATCCCTAGCACTTAACACAGTGTCTGGCACTTACTAGACATTCGGTATATATTTGTCAGAATGAATCCTTTGCCAGTGTGGCAGAATGAATCCTGTGTCCTTCAGTATAAATTATCTGGAGTTAGATGACATGGGAAGTAAACGTGGTTTTAATGGTAGCATCTCCTAGCAGGGTTATTGTGCACAAAAGAGGAGCTAATAGGCTGAACCTTAGAACTTTTATTATTTCTAGTAGCACAGAGTATTTTTTTTCCAAGATTCTGATACGGATTTTTCTTTTTTTCTTCTTAATTCATTCTTACATGGATATATGTTCATAGATTGGTGTGCAGGCACAAGAAATTATCTTTTCACAGATCCAATGAGAACTTCCACTATAATAAATTCATACTACTACTACTGCCAACTGCCAGCCCTTCTATGGAAGAAGTAATATATAAAAGAAGAAAGTCTTTTGAAAGAGAGACCCTCACAAATGTTGTTACTAAGAACATGGAAAATTTTGTGAGATGATCGTAAACTACTTCTGTAAGGCCTTGTCGTTAGTAGCATGCTGCTTGTTCATTATTCACTCAGTCCGCACTTATTGACTCCATACCATGTGCCAGGCTGTTTGTTTAGCTACTACCCGTCGGAGTTTCTTTTGAGAAAGTCAGGCATGGAATTCAGCAGTTACAGCGTGGGGTGTGGAGTGACAAGTTTGTAAAAATGTGCACCAGAATGATACAAAGCACAAAAGACAGGCTTCTAAGTCAGAGGCTCAGGGAGGTTTTCTTAGAGGAGGTGATCCTCAACTTGTTTTGAAAGACCTAAGATTTCATTGCATAGAAAAGCAGTCCTCCAGCTTTTTGTCTTAATACCACATGAAATAATGGCTGTGTATACTCTTTGGGAAGATTATATGAATAGCATCATATCCTGTCAGATGCAGAAAGTGGATTCTTTGCCCCCCTCCATTTACCTCTGTTACCTAGAGTTGTGCCATGCTGTGCCGAGATCAGTATCCACACTTTTTACCAGGTTTCCTTTTGCTTTTAAAGCCTCATCCTGGCTGGAGTGGGTGTCAGCTTTTTGTTTCTTTATGTATCTTATTATCCACATCATTGTCTTCGTTCTCCTGCTGACAGTGCTGTGGCCAGACTTGGAAATATAAGGAAGTCTAGGCTCTGTTTCTGGTACAGTCAGCTCTAGGGAAATATTGTTTATTGCTTTAGACCATTGCTGCAAACAAGATGAGGGAATGTAGACAATTCTAGCTCATCCTTGTTCTTCTAGATGTCATTCCCAGGGCAATGGATACACAGAGGGTTGCATTCTTTGGGGTAGGGGAAGACATTTTTTAAACTTACATATATTATCTGATCCTTAAAAAATGTGGTTTCTTGTTTTGTTTTAAATTGTACATAGAGAAATCCAGTAGCATATATATATATATTAATGTTTATTACATACATAAAGGGTTTTTGTGGAAATGTTTTACTCATGAGGGAGCACAGTCAATAGTTTGGCAGCTATGGCTCTGTGGGAAATGGTCAGCAGAAGTGACTGCTAAGCAATTTTTAGAAACCCTGGGTGATGAGACCCTGAGCCCCCAGGGTATCCTCTGACTCCTTTGAAGGGGCAGGGGGTTGGGCAGGCCCTGCCCAGCAAGACGTCAGTTGAGAAGGAGCCATCTAGTTCTGGTGTGGCTGAAGGATTAGATGGACTTCAGAGCTGGATGGTTGGCTTTGCACAGAGTGGACACCATTTAACAAAGCCTGGCATCTAGCAAGGAATGTTAAAGAGCTGTGGTGGCAGGGAAGAGGCAGGTGAATGACTGTATTTAAAACTGTTTCGAATGGAAATTTTGTCTTTTTCTTGTTCCATTTTATTTGTAGTAGGAAAAGATTTCTTTCAAAGCGTCTGGGCAGCCTTGGGAATTTCACACCTATCATTAGAACGATGTGTGTGTGTATGTGTGTGTGTGTGGTGACTATGTTATCATTAGTGGTATAATTTTATTTTGCGAAGAGAGAAGTGTTTCCTGTTTTATCACAGCTTTCCCCGAGGAGGGCTGGTGTATTAATTTGCTGTATTGCCTCCTGGCTGTTCCCAGGCTGTTTTTCCTCTTCATCATGGAATTTTTAATGGCCCTGGTGCCTCTTGGGAAGCATGTGAGGAAGAGTTCCTCAGGGAGTGCTTCCCTTTTTTCACATGCCTATAATTACTCTCCTTTAAGAGCACAAAGAGTTTGATAATCATGCCTGAACTGTGAAGGTTTCCTCTTGTCGGGTTACTGAGCTGAGGCTGCTTCTTGCCTGGACATTGCCTGTTCCCCTCACCCAAACACTCAACTGCAAGAGGCTGAGGACCCCTCAACCACCCTCTCACTACTGGAGCCATTCAGCTCTGGTTCTCAGGGTGAGGCCTGGGGGCCACTGGGAGGCCATGGGTAACCTCAGGTACTCTTTTGATTAGTATTTCATTGCTAAAAACAAGGAAATGATGGGACTGTGATTTTAAGAGAACACTGTATTGATGTATTATTTTAATACAGCCCAGATGGCAGGTGCAATGGATCAGTAAGGGAGTCTTTGTGGTCTTTGTATCACCTGATAGATTTATGGGCTACGAGGTTTTCAGAAATACCACTCTAGAAATACTTAAATTTGGTGTTTTTCAACTCTCACTGCACTTTTGAATCCACTAAAAAGCTTTAAAAAATATAGCCATACTGAACCCCACTCCAGAGATTCTGATTTAACTGATTTGGGATGAGGCCTGAGCATTGGCATTATTTTAAAGTTGCCAGGTTACTCTAATACACAGCTGGGGTTATGAACTGTTGCCTTAAATGCATAGGATTTTATGACTGTGCTTTGTAATTTTCTTAATAGGAAATCTCATTTCATATTCAGCGTGAGCTCTTTGATTTGTTATTGCGTGGTGATTCCTTATGGAAGGTGGAATGCTGGACTAATCTTCACTTTGGAAGACTTCTGAGGTGAAGAAGAGAATGTCAGGATCTAGCACAGTGCCCAGCACATAGTGATTCACTTGCTGGGTAGGTGTTTGGGTAGTTGGCAGGGTACATGGATGAACTTCATAAACCAGCTGTTTTGGTTTGGTTGTTTTGGTTGCTGGTATTGGGATGTTGTATTAAAGTAGTGATACTTGTTATCCGTGTTAGGAATTGCTGCTGCTCAAACAGCAGATGGTGTGATTGGTGTTCTGGTAGAGGCAGTGGTATTGCTGTCAAGGACACAGTTCTAGAATGGTAATAAGGAGCTAGTGCTGGAGGCAGCTTTTCCTAAAATGAGAGATTTATTGATTGTGAAGGATAGCTTTTCTTACCATGATTGCTGTAGAAAACCATAACTAGAACTTATCAAATGTTACATCTCTGTATGATGCACAAGTCACCAGTTGTGGTTTTTGAGTGTCTTGTGGCAATTTTGAGTTTTCTCCAACTTTCCTGACCTTTCCTCTATCATGGGTGGTGATTTGGTAATGTATCACCACTTCCATTTATCCCTTCTTTAAGTTTTTAATTTCATGTTAGTGGGTATTAGTGTGAGGCAGTCCTGGATAAGAATCTTGTTTTTATCTGGGCAAATGACTTAACCTCCTGTACCTCAATTTTCTTATCTCGAAAATGGAAATATTCATTTTTATTGGGCTAGTGGGGATCAAAACAAAATATTTTACCATTTAGCATACTGGTAGTTAATATGATCATTTTTGTTACATTGCCACTACTCCTACCATGTCCTTAGGATAATTACAGCTTTATAAACTTCAGGTTGACTTCCAGAGTCATTTGCTAATGAGATGTCGTACAGATTCTTGAGGTGCATAAATAGCCTCAGATGGACTATAAGAGGAGGCATTTGGACAGTGTTTGAGTAAAAAAGAGAAACCTTCCTCCCATTAGAGAGTTGAAATGTGATAGCCTGTGCTCATTGTAATTCATTTTATCTGTTCACAAACGTTATGATCTGCATATCAGAGTTGTGTGCCCAGCTGGCTGTGCCACTTGACAAGGAGTTTCAAAGAGCAAGAAGAAGACTCAATTCACGCTATTAATTTTGACCTTTGGTGCCATAGTAAACAGCCTCAGGTTTTACCTCAGGGCTAAGGGGAAAGAACCTTTTATTAGTCCCATATCTGCTGGGGATGCTGTGATGCACAGCAGCCCTTGCCCACCTCTTCAGTGCCTTAGCCTTGGCCATGTGTGAGGAAATGTTTCTGCTGTGATATTGTCCACAAGGCTGCCCTGTCCTACTGGAACTTCCTGTCATAGAGTGTACAGCTCTTGAATCTTTTGTCCTTCACCGGATGGTCTTGTTGACAGCAGCTCTCAGCTGGCTGGCATCGTACTGCCTGAGCGGGGCGATGAAAGCATTTTCCCTCTCCGGCCACTGTAATGGACCCAACTTTCCGATCGGTGCAGAACTTTTCTGCTCCTGTGGGGTGGCATGTGACCACTCTGAGATATATGCCAACCTTGGCCCAGCCAAGGGAAGGAGCATGCAGAGACTTTTCAGGTGCTAGTGAGCTGTTTGGCCCTGACTGCTGCAGGTTAGGTTTGTGGATTAGGTTTGAGTGAAAACACTATTAGAATTGCTGGAATCTCTTCCTGTTAGATAAGCCTCCTCTGTGTCCTCTAATTGTGGTTTTCTGTCACTAGCTGCTGCTAATGTCAGGCCCAGACCCTATACTGTGTGCAAATCTCAGAAAATAGTTCCCTTACTGAGTGTTTCATAAATGTCAGTTAACCCCAAAGATAAAATCACATGTGAGGAAGGGGCCTCTCTACTTCCCTAAATTTAATCCTCCTTTCCTTCATTTTACCTTAGCATTTTGTTCTTTGATTACAGCTCAATGTCTTGTATCTGTTCTTTACACATCGACCTTCCTCACTGTGTCGCTCTGGGGGGATGGGCCCTCTGCTCGGTCATCTTGTGTATACCCTCTCCACATCCAGCAGAGTGCTTTACATAGGGTAGGCCTCCATAAATTTGTGTTAACAATAATTGAGGGGAGTAGATTAGTAATTAAGGAGAATAATTGGAATATATGATATATATGACCTTTGGTCCTTAGAAATATCAATAATTTTTTCTCCCGATATTACTTGTTTGTATGTGCCTAAGAAAAAAATACAGCAAATAAATACCTTTTCATAATAAATTTTATTTTTATTTTCCATGTTAAATAAGTAAACTTTTCAATGGATTTTAAAATTGAGTGAATTTTTGAAGGTGAACTATTCCTTAAATTGGCTTGCCATTGACAGATAAAGACTGTTTTCGCTCCTTAGGAGCGACTCTAAACATCTTTGTTCTGAATCTAAAGCAGCCACTTCAGTTATTTTTTGCCAACATTGGTTCTATTAAACATGCATGTATTTCTCAAAGTAATTTTTTTCCCCCTAAAAGTACATTCCTGCCCCAGGGACATAGTGATCTGCCCAGTTTCCTAAGTAACACTGCAGTTTTAACAACTCACCTGATCTTTCAGTTACCTGCACTGAAAAGTGAAATAGAAATGTTGTGTTTATGTGTGGATACACAGAATACTCTTTCAATTAATTGCTAATCTTCAGCATTCACCTTCACATTTATGAAATGAATTTAGTTACTTTTCCTGAAGTCAGATTTTTTTTTTTGAAGTCAGATTTTTAAAGACTGTATCTGTTGCTTTTAATGCTCATTCCCGACCCCTCACCCCCACCCCTCATTAGTCCTTTTTGGCCAGTGCTGCTGGATGTGGTATTTTTAGGGGAAATACTTATGCCTGTGAAAGGAGGAGTGCCCCCAAGAACTCCCGAGGCCCAGATTAGATGAAACAGAACCAGGGTAGCCTGTCTTTTCTCTAGGGTAATTGCTTGTATACTAGGGAACAGCATTTTTACTTAAATTAATTTTCATTTAATCATTCTGTTATTCTTTAGGTTAAATTTTTAGATCTTTTATTAACTCATTGGCTTTGGGAATTTGGCTTTTTTTTTTTTTTTTAAACTCAGTAATTTACACAGCAGGTAGAAGCTTACTGGTTCTTCTGTCACCCCAGTTTGGTGGACATGCATATTTTGTAAAAATCTCCTTACGTGATTCTGATAACCATTGCTACCTCTGTTGAGAAGGAAGTTTTCACCTGGTAGAAATTTCAGCCGAACTGATACTTAGCCTTTTGGCCCCCTGAATAATTGAAAGATTCCCCTTCCTCTACATACAGTACATGATTTGCAACACAGGAATGACTGTATACTGCTCTTGACAAAGAGTTTTTAAAAATCTTGTTAAATCTTCTACCTGTTATACCTCCAAGGGAGGGGGACTGTGTGTATTGGTGAGAAGGGAAAGCTCTGACTTTCCCTGTCCTTTGTGAGAGCTGCTTGCGTGTTGACCCTTTTCAATTTCTATCTTGTGAAAGTAGACAGATACCATCGAAGCAAACGAACACAAATTAAAGACACAACACACTGGGAAGAAAGGGAGCCAAATGAAGAGTAGGGGAAGGTCATATTTTTTCCCCTTTCCTTAATTTCTTATGTCTGTAGTTATTGATATGGAATTATTTGGGGACAAATGGAAATTGGAACTGCCTCTTGAATAGGGAGCTGGGGCTGCAGCAGGTGCATACTCCCATGCTCAGGCTCCCAAAAATAACACAAGGGGCCATTCCAATACCACACGGATTATTCTCCACTCCTGAACAGGGTGTCCTAATGTTCGGAATGTGCTATACAGCATGGCAGGTTCCATGTCCTGTCTCCTTTTTAAGTCCTCTTGCTCTAAGCATTAAGCTGGGTCTCCAGGCTTCTGGGTCTCTTTCCCTCTTTGTCCTGCAAGGTCCCTTCCAGGCAGACAGAGCCCTCAAAGGGAAAAATAGATTTTTCCCAAGCTGTGAACTCTACTAATTAGTAGTGTTCACTTAAAACCAAAAAGAAGGAAAATGTCTTATTGTCCTTTGTAATAATTTGACTGTTTCTCTTTTTCCTTTCCTACATCTTTACTAGTAAGGGGTGTAGTGAGAGACAAATATCCCTTCTGTACTCAGACCTAAGGTGTGCGATGTTATTTAACTTCTTAGGAAATAGCTCTCCAACCTGGAAATGGTCTTAAGAGAAATGTGTTAAGAGGGAAGGAGCATTAAACTGAGTCTTAGGAATGAACATGGCTTCTCTTTATCCCTGCCTCATTTTCTCTGTTATCCAGATTCTGTAACTAGAAAAGCTATGTGGCTGGAAGTAAAACTAGGCTACTAGGTCCTATAGGGATGAGACTGTCTCTCTTGTTCACCACCTCAGTAAAAGCAGTGAACAATGAACGAAGCAAAAAGAACCTCCTGAGCAGAAAGGAAAAATACATACTTTTACAACAAAATAAGGTGGTTGACTTCATAAGGTTTATTACCTGGGTTCCTTACAAAACCTTCAGTTCTTTCCTAAGTTATCACCAGAGAATTTTCAAAGTTAGAAGGATTTAGAATGTTCAGGCCAACCATGAAGAATGAGAATGGGGTGACAGAAGTAGATATTTACCCCAGAAACAAGTAACAGGTTGGAGGCTTAGCAGTCAGAGGTCATTTAATGTAGGAACAAGTAACCCTGAAGGCCCTCCGTTACCATCACTGAGTAGGGCAGAGTGGGAATCCAAGAACCAAGGCCTGAAGGGGCAGAGTATGGTAAGGACCACCTGAGTCTTTGCATCTGCAGCAGCCCCCTAAGATGTAGTACAGTGTAATGATCTATATGTGTAGTGGTAGGTAAGTAATACTTATTTTCATTTTACTAAAATAAGCATTTTTTAAAAACACCATATTGCTATCTAAAATGATTAAAAGTTTAAATATCTTTGTACATAAATGATTTCATCTTTTTATTCCCAAATGTGTCATTTCTTGAAAATATGAGATAAATGTTACTGTCTAGGTCAGTAAAGGAGGGATAATAGGGGCCCTTAACTGTCTTACTGAAATATATCAAACATATGAAGCTGAAAATGATGGATGGTGTGGAAATAAAAGGCAGTATTTATTTTGTTCAGCCCAAGCGGATACTCCAAGAATTAATATCTTAAGCTGTCTTGAGTACTTTTCTTACACTTTTCATTTTGCATCTCATAAAATTAAACATTTTGCATCGATCTTGAAGAAGCAATGTTTTTGTTTTTCGTTTTGCAATTTTTAAAATTAGACTTTTTAATGAAGGTTAATGAAATCACATTCAAGTAACCTGCATCCAGATCCAGAAACAGAGCATTATCAGAAAGAACCCCAAAAGCTCCTGGTGCTTTGTCTAGTCACTATCCCTCCTCCCCTCTGCCCCACAGCTCAAGGGTAACCACTGTCCTGACATCTAATAACATAGTTTAGATTGAAAGGATATTAACGTTTAATCTAAAAAGTTTTGGAGAGTCCTTTAATGAGCTTAAGGTAAAGAAGCATGAATATATCCTACTACACTTTATTTGACTTGTTTTTCTTTCTGAAGTACTTGAGGAGAAGGATGATTGGATTAGAGCAAAGTGGGGCAGCCTGGGTGGCTCAGAGGTTTAGCTCCGCCTTCAGCCCAGGGCAAGTTCCTGAAGTCTCAGGATCAAGTCCCGCATTGGGCTCCCTGCATGGGGCTGGCTTATCCCTCTGCCTATGTCACTGCCTCTCTCTCTCTGTGTCTCTCAGGATAAATAAATAAAATCTTTAAAAAAACCAAAAAGGATTAGAGCAAAGTGGTCATTTTGAGGTCGGATCTGTATGTACTCCAGTACCGTGTTTATGAAAAAGATGGGAGTCTATTCTGTACATTTCTCTGTTTTAAGAAAAACCAAAATTTGGTTTTGAGAATCACTCTCTTCTCTGTCTGTGTCTTTGGCTTCAGAGGGAATTACCTCCTCTCCCTTTAGATTGAAGGCCTATCTATGATATTCCATCATCTGTGTTTCTTGTTATTAAATCAACATGCTGATTTATTCTCAGGTTTGATAAGGTATAAAAAATGAATTGTTTTCCCCTACTTTACACATTAATATTTACATTTCACTTCGGGCATTCGGAATTAACTATTTATGGCTTGGGATACTTAAAAGTTAACTCTTTTCCCACATAGAAGAGAGGGCTATCAGTACAAGGTGACTTGGATGGAATTTCCCCAAACATGGGCTTTATACTGTAAATCTCTGCCTATTGTAGTGTTGTTTGCATTCCGAAAATCTTATGATTTCAGTTAAATTCTTTTCTCGCTTAAAAATGAATTGATTCTTAAGATTTTGCATATAGAGAAAAGAATATATATTTACATGCATGCTTTTATTTATTTATTTTTTTAAAGATTTTATTTATTTATTCTTGAGAGACAGAGAGAGAGAGAGAGAGGCAGAGACACAGGCAGAGGGAGAAGCAGGCTCCATGCAGGGAGCCCAGTGTGAGACTTGATCCCAGGTCTCCAGGATCACGCCCTGGGCTGAAGGCAGTGCTAAATCGCTGAGCCACCTGGGCTGCCCCCATGCATGCTTTTAAACTGTGGAGCTTGCCAAATTGGGAACCCTCTGAATAGGAAAATTTGTCCAGACAGTTATCTTGGTGCTTTGTTAACTAGGTGGTCTTAGTTTTGACTGAAGTTCTAGTATTAAGATCATTAAGCCATGAGACTGAATCCCCAGCTGGGATTACCAAATAGGAGTTCAGTCTGGTATAATTTTACTAGATTCCTTTTTATATGTTACATACTCTATTTTTTAAAAATTGTGGTAAAATATATATGACATAGAATTTGCCATTTTAGCCACTTTTAACTGTACAGTTGACTATTTGGTTTTTAGAACTTTTATTCATTCATATCAGTTCTTATCAACAGATATTTAATAGCCGTCAGCTAAGTGCCTTGTGCTGAGGTTAGTAGATCATTGGAAAATTATGAAAGAAATATAAATATGGTCCCTGTTCTCTAGGAGATTAAGCCTCATTAGGGAAACAAGATATATGTATACCAGTTAAATAATGATTCATGGTGAGTAAGGCCTTGAATGTTCAAGGAAAGGTGAGAATCAACTAGGTCCTTAATCAGGGGTAGGATCTGTCTAGTTTGAAGAAGGAGGAAGTTTGAGGCAACTAAAATAGCATACCAGCTGTTTAGTGTTAAGTCCATTGTCTTTCAGACAGTCTTTTGCTTTTTTGCAAGCTTTGAAATACCCACTGTTTTGTTACTAGAGTATGCTGAATATTCAGATGAGGGATTATATTATTAGCAAGTAATTAATATTTTTAAAAATCACAGAAATCAAACTTATTTAACTTGTGATACACTTCATAGTGTCTATAAATCCAGATTTATAGTGATAGAAGGGTTAAAATTGCTATTAAAATTCTATGCAAATATCTGTGTTCATGCAGCATTAAACTTTTCAATATATTACCACTTGGGAGTAGGTATTTCATTAGTGAGTTTAGAACAATTGCAGTTATAGTTTTTATGAAAAATAATTGTACAAAAATCAGCATGTAATGAAACACATTTATTGAAATTAATCTTGAGTGTCTGCTATTCTGAAATTAGGTAAGAAGTTTAGAATGGGTGTATATTGTGCATAAAGAATGAAATTATGATTAATCCTGAATAATCTTGTACGTGACACTTGATGACAAAGAATGGTGCCTGTCTTGTTAGTGTATGTCTGTATTGGGTCAGGGATTTTATCTGGGCTGAACATAATGTCTTACAATAAGAATTACAGAGTGAAAACAATGTTTTTTCTTTCTCATATCTGCAGACAGGCAAACATACACTTGGGACCCCCATGTTCACGTGACATCAAGAGGAAGCGGAAACCTGTGGCCACGGCATCCCTCTCTACCCCAAATGCAGGTAACTGTATGTAGTTATCATTTATTGAGCACCTACTGTGTGTCAGGCACTAAGTTATGTTTTATATACCTTTTCATCTAACTTTTATGATAAGCTAGATCATTTTATTCCCATTTTACATGGGGGAAATGAGAATGTGAGAGGAATTTGCCCAAGGTCACACTCATATTAAGAATTCACGCCTAGGGCAGCCCGGGTGGCTCAGCGGTTTAGTGCCATCTTTGGCCCAGGGTGTGATCCTAGAGACCTGGGATCAAGTCCCACGTCAGGCTCCCTACATGGAGCCTGCTTCTCCCTCTGCCTGTGTCTCTGCCTCTCTCTCTCTCTCTCTCTCTCTCTGTCTCTCTCTCTCCTCTCTGTGTATTCTCATGAATAAATAAATAAAATCTTAAAAAAAAACAAAAAAAGAATTCAAGCCTAGTTCTCTCTAACCCTGAAATCTGTGCTTTTACACTGTGTCATGTGGCTTGTTTGAATCCCGGTATTCTACAATCAGCAATCTTCAGTCATCTGTGCTTTTGTCCTAGCACAGATAGGAAATTAGGTCTGTGTTAATGAAAATCCAGTTAGGGTGGTGGTTTATTCAGTAGCCAAGGAGTCACATGGATTTATTTACTCTTTTACTTGGTACATAATATAATAACTTCTCACTGTTTTTATGTGTAGTAGAGTGCTAATATTTTTAATAGTCATGAAATTTCTAATTAAAAACTATTTTTCAAGTTAAAACCTTTTAGCTTTCTGGGCAAAACCTGTTGGTTGGAAACCAAAATACTGATTATCTTTGGTGAAGGGGTAGTGACCAAGAGAGGACATAATCAGAAGTCTGAGAAATGCTCTATGTCATCAACTGGGTAGGAATATATTTTTACATATATATGTATATTTTTACATATATATATGAGTTGTATGTTTATGATTTATACACTTTACATGTATGTTATCCTTAAAAAATTGGGGGGTAGTTGCTATTTATATCAGAAAGAATACTGAATGTAGGTATTTTTCTTTGAAGTTAAGAAAAGGTAGTTAAACATAATTGGTAATCAGGAAATTTTGTGTTATTTCAATACAGTTGAGGATGAATTGCTCTGGATAAAAAGATCATGTCTGTTTGTATGACCTATCAGAAATACCTATAGTTACTTTATTGATGATGGTGAATTCACTCTGAGGAAACTGAGTATATCATAGATTATTTTCTTCAGAAAATACTATGTATTATATAGATCAGATCAGTTGATTGATGATGAGTGAAGAGTAGAGTTCAGAAATAGGAAACTCTGTCCCCCTCCCTTAATTTAGAAAGTTTCAACATACTTTGAAATTGACCTCTTTGAGCTTCTGTTTGGGGCAGCTGCTTGATAATGGTTCTTACTGGACAATCTTAATCACATGTCTGATAATTATAATAAATTTTTTCTAGGGATTTCTACATGGCCATGCTCTGAGCTGATTACTTTGCATGGATTATTTCACTTAATCTTTGCAACAACTTAAAAGGGAGATGCTGTTTTTATTCCCAATTTACACCTGAGAAAATTGAGGCTTATAGAGAGAGGTTTAATCACTTGTCCAAAGTCACATGGATGATAAATTGTGGGGCCAAGGTCAAATTGATTTCCCTATGACGCTAGTGAGCCTGCCCTCTTACATACTTCAGGTATTTTGTGTTATGTAAGATAGCATTGGTTCCAAATTAAGACTGTATCAAAATCCAGTCTGTGGTATTGGAAGTATTAAAACACAGTCTCCCCTCTTTTATCTTTTGTTCTTTCTTCCCCTCAATATCCAGCTTCTATTTTTAGCTTTTAATGTTCAGAAGACAACTGTTGAGAAGAGTTTAAAAACCTGTTCCATACTCAAATCAGGAAATGTTACTGGGGGTACTAAACAAGACTTCGGCATTAAGCATTTCTCCTACTGAGCCCGACTCCTCCTCTCACTTGTTGACTAAGGTCTGCTTCACTGAACATTTTCTTTTTTTTCTATCCACAACCTGAGTGCCCCATGGAGGTGAAGGACACAGCCCGAGCCCGCGCCATCAGTCAGTAGAACAAATGGGCTTGCTCTGCCTAACATCGGGCCATCTCGGATTCCACCTCTTTTATAGAAATGAGTGATGAAGAGAGGTGCGTTCCGCTTTGCCGCTGTATTAATACACATCAGGGGCCAGCTCCTGGCACTAAATCACGCTACTGCATACATCTGTTATCGGACTCTTCACCAGTGTGATGAACACGACTGCAGATAGAGGCTTCCTTGTGTCATTCTTTATAGGATTTTCCTAAAAGAATAAATAGCTCAGATCTCTGCCAACACTCTCCCCTGTCACTGTGATGAATTCAGCTTCTTTCTTAAACATGCAGCCACAAATCTTTTCCCTTTTCCCCACCCCCAATGGTGGAAAGTTTTGAGTTGAGATTGACTGAATTTAAAGGTATTAATAAGGCTAGAGAGGTGAAGAGCAGAAAAGAGTAACTTGTCTTCCTTGTCTTTTTATATTAATACTCAGGAAAGACCAGGGAAAAAGACCTTTTCATTAGGGTCATTAAGTAGATTCTTCTTGAAAGAGTAGCACCTTTATTTTCTTCTTTTTATCTCCACTCCCCTTCCCTTTATGGCTTTATAACCTGCACAGAACCACCCTTGGATTTTAGCAAGTAACTGTGTAAACCTGCTTCTGTTTCCATAATAGCAGAACAGGGAATGCCCAGAACAGAAGAGGGAATGCCCAGAACAGGGGAAGTCTTTACCTCATGCTGAAGTGAATTGGCTCTGTATGCTCTTAAAGAATGTAATTGGAAAAGAAAAGATGGGTTATTTTCCTCTAAGATTTGAGATTAGCTATAAGAAAGAAACATAAGCAACTCAAAAACCAGATTTCTTTTTTTTTTTAAGATTTCATTTATTTATTCATGAGAGAGACACACACACACACAGAGAGGCAGAGACACAGGCAGAGGGAGAAGCAGGCTCCATGCAGGGAGCCCGATGTGGGACTCGATCCCAGGACTCTAGGATCACATCCTGGGCCGAAGGCAGGCGCTAAACCACTGAGCCACCCAGGGATCCTGAAAACCAGATTTCATTTCTGAGATGATTTTTCTTCATCAGAATGACAAGAATGGAACCTTTGGTGTATGAATCCCATTCCTTCGAAAATTAAACACATGGCTCTGGGTAAAGGAGAATTAAGCGAATGATAAAGACATTGTTTTCAGAGCCCTATTTTGGCCATTCCCAAAGCCTCTTCTGACCTTCCTGTCCCTGGTGTAGGATATGTGCCCGTAGAGCAGCAGTTGGAAGGGTACCCAGCAGTTAATCTGTTAACTAGTTAGATCAGATTCCAAATACCAGGCCAGTGCTAGTAGAGATACATTTGGAAGAGCAGGAATTTTATCTGTTTTGCTCTCTTCTGTACCCTAAGCATCTAAAAGAATACTCAGCATGGATAATGGTCTCAGTAGATATTTCTCATATGAATAAGTGAATAGAATCTTAAAGCTGAAACAGTTATTCTAAAAATTATTCTTACCCTGTGATGGGATTCAGGAGTTCCATTATAGGTCAGCCCTTGTCTCAGGTGTCATAGGGCAGATTCTTATTGCCCTTTTTTTTTCTTACTGCTCCTTTTTAACATTTAAATGGTTTTTAAAGTTAAAAGTGTTTTTTTAGTAAATATTGAATGGCTATAAAAACATTTATAGAAGATATACAAGGTGTCAAGAAAAACAACAGCGCAAATATCCATGTACCTACCATCTACTTTAAGAAAATGAACATTACGTATAAAATCCTCCCACTGTCCTTTTAAGTAACCATTGTCCTGATATGGTTTTTTGGTTATGTGAATATGTTTTTTGTTAATCATTTATCATTCCTTGGAAGTTTTTTCAGATAGCTTTAATAGATATATAGCTCTCTAAGCAATGTATTGTCTAGTTAGCATTTTTTGGAGACTTGTGTAAATGGGATGTCTTATTTTATAAGTTAAGTTTCATCCAGTTATGTTTTGAAAATCATTAATGTATCCTGTCAGAGTCCTTTTTTTTTTTCACTGCCATGTACATATGGTATTCCATTGTATGATATGAGGAGCATACTATAATTAAGCATTCCTGGTGGACATTTGTATTATATCCCATTTTATGCTATTGTGAAAAACAACTGCATTGTTCTCTGGGAGAGCAATGTGCAAAATTGTTTCTGGGTTACTTCACACTCCTTAGGATGGCTATATCAAGGAACAGGAAACAACAAATGTTAGGAAAGATATAGAGAAATTGGAACCCTTGGGCATTGCCAGTGGGAATGTAAAATATTGCAGCCACTGTGAAACAGAGAATGGTGGTTCCTCAGCATTGTAAACATAAAACTGCCATATGATCCAGCAATTCAGTTTCTAAGTGTATACCCAAAAGAATTGAAAGCATGGATTCAAACAGATATTTGTACATCCAAGTTCATAGCAACATTATACACAAGGGCTAAAAAGTAGACGTGACCCACACGTCTCTTGCTGGATAAATCAATAAACAAAATATGGTTTACACTTATAGCTATGGGAGTATTATTTGGCCTTGAAAAGAATGAAGATTCTGACATGCTATAGCATGGATGATGACATAATACTAAGTGAAGTGAACCAGACACAAAAGGATAAATACTTTGTCATTCGTTATATGAGGTACCTTGAATGGTCAGATATGTAGAGACAAAGTATAGTAATGGTTGCCAGCGTCTGGGGAAGGAGGAGAGGAAGAATTGGTATTTAATAGGTACAGTATTTCCATTTGAGACAGTGAAGAAGTTCTGGATATGGATGGTGGCGATGCTTGTACAGCAGTGCGAGTGTACTTAATGCCACTGAACTGTACATGTAAAAATTATTACAGTGGTAAATTTTGTGTTATGTGTATTTTACTGTAATAAAAAAAAATAGAGCAAAAAAGTTTTCTTAGGATAAGGGTTTTTTCCCTACTGCAGTTGAGTACCATATAGTAATTGTAGGTACAGTTTTATGAAATTTATTTTCAGCTAAATATGAATGAGTGAGCGTGTATGTGCATTGTGTTTGTGTGAGAGGGAAAGACCGAGATTTGGGTTGTGGTGTCAAATGTATTTCTTGCTACTGTGGTTGAGGTTCCAAAATGTTTGAAAGCTGTTACCCTCAAGAAGCTCTTGCATATGTGACATAGAGTCATACCCTACAGATTTTTTTTTTTGCAGTAACTTATAGTAAGAACTCATACTTGAATATGTATGTGAGTGTACATGTAAATCTGAAATAAATTCTTGAGTTCACTTTTGTATATCCTATTCTTTTTCATTAAGAAAAATATTACTGGTCATGACCTACCCAACTGACTTTGTGACCCACAATTTAAATATTACTATTCTAGTTACATTCCTAGGAGTAGGATTATTTGAGTGACAAGGTAAAACTGAAAATTTTCTAGATTTTGCTGTATTTTAGTGTATGTTCATTTGCTCTGAACAGAGTGGGTGTGATGGTGGTTTGTACCATTCTGTTCAGGGGGCATTTGTAAATGTGAGGACAGTGGCCATCATAATGACTGAGGAGTGCTTTTAGCATTCAGTGAATGGGGTCCAGAATGGTAAGTGTCCTAAGATACACAGGACAACCCTGCACAAGCAATGATTATCATGTTGAGAATGTCTCTGGTGTCCTTGTTGAAAAATGCTGGACTTGAGTTTGTGATTTTTCTTATGATATGCTATTTATTGGAAACACTGTGTTACTGGAGGCGTAGCGTGTAACAGAAAGAGCCTAGGGCTTGAAGTCCAGTGTCTGAGTTTGAATATTGCTACCTACTTAACCTGCTCTGTTGGGTTCCTGAACAACATATCTGTTCTATCTTTGCCTCAGTGTTTGGATCCAGAAAATGGAGATGACAGTTCCTACCTCCAAGGGTTTGCATTAGGAAATCAGATTATGGTTGTACAATATATACATAGCATAGTATCTGGCACATAAATGCAATAAATGATCATGACTACATTATGAATTTATAGTATATGAATATGAATTTGTACTATATTTATATATTTGTTCAGTTGAACCCATTTTTCTCAGGTGCAGAAATACTTTACTGAGGAAAAAAAAAAGCCTTATGTGGCCTCTTGGGTTCTTAAGTTATAAAATAAAAGGATTCAGAGAATTGTGCATTGATGTGTCTCTGATTCTAATTTGTCTCCCCTTGATCTCTCCTTCCTTCCTTTTATTGTAACCACCTTACCAGTTCACGTGGATGTCGTGGAGCCAACCACACCAGCATCACAGGTCCAGAAACCTCCAAACCCTGAGTGGTTGGTCAGGACCTCTGCCGCAGAGAAAGCCACTGACTCAGCTGCAGCTACGTTTTTTAAAATGCCACCGGAAAAGAGCCCTGGATACAGCTAAAGAGCAGGATTCCACCCACCAGGAGCCACTGGGTGTTGTGAGATGCATCCTAGACTTGGTATTGCAGAGTCTTGCTTATCATAATTGACATTCCCAGTCCTTTCACCGCCAGGATGATCCTACTTCCAGACAAAGCAGTGGACTTTCTCTTAGAAAATCATGTTGTGGAAATCAGTTTTGTTGTTTTTTTTTTAAAGTAAAGTATTGCAGCAGCAGTTCTTTTTTTTTTTAAAAAGGGTTATCCTATGCTATCTTTGTTATGTTGTTATCATTGTCCCAACAGCTACCTACAGCTCCTTTTACAGAGCTGTTGCTTTTTGCAGGTATGTCTCTTTTCTTGAAAAATTAGTAACTGCTTTTGCATACTTTTTATGTAGAGCTTTTAATATCATTTGAAGAAGTCCCAAATTTGTAGCCAGTTCTAGACAGATGTAAACACTGAGTTAAGACCTGTGTGTGCAATTGTGTTTACAAGAGATAGAGTTTGCCTTTGAGCATGGTCTTGATTCACTGAGAGTGCCAATAAGCCAAATTCACCAAGTCCTCATTTGGGAGCTTCAGAGGAGACACCAGCAGCATGGACGGTGGGAACTTCTTCCATTTTTCTAAATGGCCCAATGGGATCTTCAGCAGCTGCACCATACTTTGCTTCATCTCCAGAGTTGGTGTTCTCCCACAGGAAGATATGTATATTCATAATATAATGAAGAAATGGTTTAGTTGTTCAGCAAACTTAAAATAGTCTGTGTATTGTGTCTTAATACTTCATGTCACAGTGTAAGCTTTTATGTACTAAATGGGATTTTTATTGTTAGCTTATAGGTCAATAACCTGTAGCAGAAATTCACATTCTATTATAATAATGGCTTCTTGGGGGCCATATTTGGGGAGAAAAATGTCTTTTTGACACGCCTTTATACTTGGTGTGTTTATGACGGCTCAGCTGCGTGTGGAGTTATATATACAGCCATGCCTGAAGTTGGATGCTCCTTTGTCAAAATGAGGAATAAGTGACTGCCTGGAGCTGCTGGAGAGAAGCCGCCCTTTCTAAAAAGTATTATCAAGAGTGTCTGTCATTCAGGGGCCTAGTTGACAGAAGGGTTCTTTTTTGTACGAGTTGAGTACATTTACTTTAAAATACAGAGAAACGGTCCTCTAAATGCCCACTTCTCTGCTAACAGAACTCCCAGCCCCACCCCTGGGTATTTCCTCTGCTTCCTGAATAGGTGCTGAGTGCAACAGAGCCTCCTTCCCCCCCAAAGCGCAGCTGTCCCCTTTCCTCATACAGAATGTGAGGGTGGGCTGCTCTCTCCTGTTCCCTTTAAAAAGGATAGTCCTTCTTAGTGCTAATGCCAGGATTTCCTTGTTGATGGGCACATGTGTGAATCTAGTTGGAGGGGGGATTTGAAACTAATTTAAATGGCACTTTCTGTAAGATAGATAACACATCAGTTGTCCATAACAAGAAGTCTGGTGGAGGGAGGGACAGATGGAGATTATGGGGTTGAGAAGTAGCATTAAAGCCAACCCAGGATCCCCGGGAGTCACCCCTGGTTCTCCTGTCATCCCTCGAGGCTGTATCCATAGCAGTATAGAAAATAAAGTGCCTGTTGAATATGAAGTGGCACTCCCAAGTTGTTCCAGTGCAGAAGGTGGGTTTTATTGTCATATGTGCATTCTTACCTAGTTCCCATCGTGTCCTGAGACACATTTCTAATGTAATTTGTTGGATTTCAGGGAAAAATCCATGGACATAATTTTCTTTGCGCTAAGCTCTGGCTCTTTAAGAGATAGGTCCTATGATCATGGCTTATTCAGACCTCCACAGTCCAGATAGACTGTTGTTGCCAAGCAGTTCTCTTTTCTACCTGTGATTACAAATAATTTATATATACAACTTTATTTACATTTTAAACATCTCTAGGATGTACTGCCATTTTACAGAGACGAGAATGGTCACAGAGTATAGCGACTTGCCCAAAAATCACAGGATCGAGCCAAGACTAAAATCCCAGATTTTCAGCCTTCCTCTGCCCTGGGTTATAATCTTTTGTTTTTCATTGATAGATCTGAGTCACTCTGAGACCCATAATTTTGAAACTGTGTGTCATGAACGTTTATTATCTTTCTTGGGCATGCTTTTCTACATATTTTGAATACATACAATGGGGATTATCCAAAAATGCCATATCTCCCTGTAATAAGTGGGGAAGAAAATTAATTGCCTAAGAAATAGCCATTAATACTTTGCAACACAGGGTTGTAAATTGTGCTCCTCATTTTAAGCTGCTGCATGAGCATGCTGACAGAATTATTAACCAACTTACTTTGCTTGTTTTCTATGAGTCAATTCCAAAGGAATAACCTTAGAATTGAGTGTTTTTTGAATCATAAATTTTAAATTTATTTTTTATATAGCAAAGTGTATGATACCATACACTGTTACCTTTCAACAAAAGATATAATTTCAAATCAGGTTTTATATAGTCTATTGAAAAAACTGATAGCATGACTTCCTTTGAGGATAATCATTGAGCTCACATGTATTTGATCTGCTCAGAAGTGGTAACTGGAGTGGAGTTCCACAGTTCTTACGTATTTCAGGCTTCTGATTTATCCTAGCTTGGCTTCACAATCTGCGTGTCTGATCTTCTGTATTTTCTACAAGGAGCAGAAGTCAAGACATTATCCACTTGCATGAGCATCATTCATAAAAATTAGTGTTGCTTATGCATTTAAGGGAATTTGAGATTGTTTTCCCGATGCAGCATTTTAAAGGGAACAGATTCATTTGCATCACAACTCTTGTGTTGCTTTTTTGGTAAGAAGAACCCATGCAGAAGAGGGAATTAGCTGTTTACATGGTGCCAAATTTAGGTGGGGCAGAGTGTGATCTTTATTGAGTGGTGTGTGCTTGACAAATAAGGCGCATTTAACCTTGAAGTCTTTTGAAATCAAATGCAATTAAAAATATCAGACATTGTTTTGCTGAGCTGTGAAACAGGCTGCAAACAAAGCCATTTGGCAGCAGAATGACCAAAAGCTGAAATAAAATTTCTTATTCTGTGATGCTTGTGGCATCCTTTTTGCTAATGAGTAAAGCTCCGCACTGACGACAGGTAATTAAACTATTTATGAATCCCACATAGATGACTGTGATCTATCTTCTTGCATTTTGGCATCAGAAACACAGTCTGGACCACAGCATTGGAAGTTCTGGAGCTGCAGAGGAACAGGGCTATCACAGAGGTCACTTGGAGTCGGACAAATTAGAGTCATGTGAAAGGAGCTAGGCTGGCAGTGTCATTGCTGACGTGAGGGCTTCTCCATTTGGCTCCAGGTGAGGGCTCCTGGTGAAGTTTGATCATTTCAGGTCTTTTCTTTAGTTTGGCTTCATTACTGTGGTCTGAACCATATGCCTTTTGTTTCCTAGGGAGAAAGCTAAGTAGCAGCATTGGGAGCCATAGTCAGTGTTCTGCAAGTCTGGTGAGCCTTATCAGAGCCTGGGTGAGAACAGTGGCTAGAACAGACTCTACCAGTGGTGGATGTGGTCTAGTTGGGGGCGCAGTTTGCAGGGTGCATCTTGATGCATGGGGGTGACAGGAGGGATGGTAAAAGCAGTTTGCCATTGATGCCAGCTGCTCCCTTTATTAACCCTTGAGCTGTCTTGTCAGTATTTTCTTATCTCCTGCTCCAGTCATGCCAGCTAGTGGAGTTACTAATGGTGGTAGCAGTCAGGATGGGTCCCTATCCCATCAAGAAGTGGTACAGAGGGAAAAGGTGAGGGAATCGGTGGGTTCTGCTGTGACACTAAGTGCAAGGTGGCCCAGAGATGCTTTTACCTATATTAAGATCCCAAAACAGATGAATGTCAAATGCCTGGAAACAGCAGCATTGAAAAGAAGGGAAGTGAATGATCTTGCTGAAGAGTGTGGATTGTAAGGTTTTTAACAAGCCCAGCAAAACAGACCTTGGGCCAGAAGAAGAGCTTTGGCTGTCACCGCAAATAGACCTGATAAGCACTTGGCGAAACTGCAGGGTTTTTGGAGTGAAAACTTTTTCCGAGCACACTATCAAAGAATGAGGCGGATCCCAAAGGTGTTCACCAGGGAGGGCAATCTTGGCAAAGTCCCGAAGTGAGAAAGCATGAGGAAGAGAAGGAGAGATGCTTAGTCAGGGGTGCTGGGGCCCCTTGACCACCAGCAGCAGTACGTACTTGCCCCTACTAGACCCACTGAATCGGAAACTGAGGGTGAGCCTGGCAGTCTTACTAGCCCTTTGGGGGACTCTGGTGCACGCCAGTGATTTGAGAACCACAGACTGTGCTGTACTTAAATGTTTTAATATATGGGCATCCCCTTAAGCTCTGAGGTACACTTATATTTCCCTCCATAACTATAGACCTGTTTTGTGAATGATTCTTTGCAGAAACTGTTATTGTCTTTGTTTCCCATGCTTTTTCTTAAAGCCCCTAAAAGATCTCCTGGAAATACTGAGAATGAATCATGTGGAGAAAAATGCCATCAAGGTCATATTTAGGTGGATGGAAACAACCTTTAAAGTGGATTAAAATATAACAATGAATTTTTAGTCTGTGAATGATAGTCGTTTTTCACAATAGACAGTAAAACATTTGTGTAAGGTACTGCCATCCATGATTTCATGATATTTGTTCATTACATCTTAGATTCCCGGGAAAATGTCGTGTATTCTCCAGCATGATAATGATGAAGTCTTTAAAATATGGCTGACAAAAATGAAAATAATTGGAAGGAAAAACCACCCTGAGTACATAGTGTTGTATAATAAATACTTGTTGTGTTATTGGTGATCTTTTGCTAGGACTTAATCTTGGTACTTCAGAGCATGTAAAAATCAATTTTCAGTGATCCACTTAATCACACCCTATTGTCTTTGTTTTACATTTCAGTGATTCTACAGGGCTTGGTGGCCAATAGCAATCGCATGTTCTGTTTTTTGTTGTTGTCTAACTCATGGATTCAGCATTTTAGAATATGGTACTCTAATCCTAAAGCTTTGTAATGAAATCACAACCATTTTTTTCTTTGGGTTTTATTTGTATGAATGGGGCTAGGCTCTAATTTATGACTAATGCCCACAAACCCAGGTTTTCTCTGCGAATTTGTGTGGCCAAAGAGGAGTTCTCTGGTATCATTTCTCAGATGTTCATGTTGTTTTGTGTGTAGGGCTTAATTGATAAAGGTGATTAAGTGAGGGCTCAGAGAGATCTGGGCCACTGAAAGAAGTTTGTTGTTACAGTTGCCCTGGAAACAAGGCACAGCTTGTCACTCAGGACCACAGGAGGAACACCAGGTTTGGGTCAGGAGGCAGAAAGAAGACAGGATCAAGCAGTAGGTTTAGGCCAGAGCCTTTATTGGGGTTTCCTCTAGGAAGGCAAAGCATAGTGAACAGTCTAGAAATGCCTAGTTTGACTTATTCTGGGGCCTTTGGGCTGCAATACACTCTGTGGTTATCTGGTACCTGGGCCTGGGATGATTGCTTCTGGAATGTAACAGGCCAGATGGAGGGGGTATGGCTCCATCACACCTGGTTAGTTTGCACATCAAAAGCATGCTACTGGCTGAATCCTTTGCTGTCTAAGAATCAGCTAGCCCTGGGAGGGGCAGTGTTTTCCCAGCCAGAAGGGTTTTTTTTAAATCTGTTAAAACATTGTACTTTATAGAAAAGCAAAAAAAAAAAACATGATTAACACACATGTGTAAGCTGCTAACCTCTCCTTTCAATCTTTGCAGTTTTTTAAAACACCATGTAATTTTTCTTTTCCATCTTGAAAACCAGTTAAAAATACCTCTGGCCAATAATGTTGTTACTGGATGCTTTCAAGCTATGGGAATATAAAAAGATTTTTAAGATGTAAATTATGAAAATAAATGTTTTTTTTTTTCCCTCCAGAAGTGAGTTCTGACCCTTGCAGATCCCTCATTCAAATGTTTTTAACTGAAAAAGAAAAAAATATCAGAAAACTTATAAATGGCCTTGGTGGCTTTGACTTAAATGAACCCATTTTATGTAGAATCTATGTGTAGATTCTACATCTTGCTCCTCCCAGTGGGCCATGTATTTTTCCATGAACAATTGTCATGATTATGCAGACTTTGCCACCCTAAAATCATGGCAACATTTTGAACTGCTCTCAGTATTTATCCCAATCCTGTTGTCAGTAGCTATTGCAGACTGTGGCCATTTCTAACTCTTCTTACCTCCACCTTCTCTCAACCTCAGCAGCTAATCTCCCCCGTCCCCTAATAGGTAATAAAGCATTAGACAGGAGTACCCCCAATTGTGTACCCTTACATATACCCTTCCTCACTTCGTTCTTGTTCTTATCCTGCCCAAGACAAATCCCTTCTCCTATGCCCAGAGTCCCTCTTCTTGGATCAGATGCCTTGTTCAGTCTAGCTATAGCTTCTTACTCCTGACACAGCTTTGCATTTGAACATGTTTAAAGATTCCCTCTTGAAACGAAAACACCTTTCTGAACCCTTTGAACCTCTTGACTACCACTAAAATACACTTACAATTCCTGTTCATTAATTCTCAATCCACTGAAGCAGTGGTTTTTTAACTCTGGCTGCATGTTAGGACCACCCCAGGAGATTATTTAAAAATCCTAATTCCCCCAACTGGACCACAGACCAATTACATGAGTATGGGGAGGTGGGACAGGCTTCATTTTTTAAAACAATGGTGCATGGGGATCCCTGGGTGGCTCAGTGGTTTAGCACCTGCCTTTGGCCCAGGGCACAATCCTGGAGTCCCAGGATCGAGTCCCGCGTCAGGCTCCCGGCATGGAGCCTGCTTCTCCCTCCTCCTGTGTCTCTGCCTCTCTCTCTCTCTCTCTCTCTCTCTCTCTCTCTCTCTCTCTCTGTCTATCATAAATAAATCTTTACAAAAACAAAAACAATGGTGCAGCTGGGGCTGAGGACCACCATGCCAAAACCTGGTTGCTACATTCACTGCTATTAAAATCGTTTTTGCTGGATTCACCAGTTGTCAAAATATAGTAACCCTTTGGTTGATGGTTATGACTTCACACTGCATAATCATTCCCTTTTTGGAATTCTGCTTATTTCACCATGCTCTCTCCTGATTTTTTTTCTCTACTTTGCTTTTTCCATCTCCATAGTGTGCAGATCGGTTGGTAGGTCAGTCCAACAGAGTGAATGTCCCTGTTCTCACCTCCAATTTTTCAGTTAACACCTATGTACTAATGAGCTCCTTGGCCATACCACCTAATGCATTGGCTGAAAGCATGGACTTAGAGGGAAGCATTTACATTCCTTAGTCATTGTTGGGCACATAGAGGAGAGCATGCTTGAGGTCTCCGCTTCGTCCTTCGTTTCTCACTGTCTCTCCTCCAGGTCCACTGAGGTAGAAAGGTTGCCAGCCACATTGGTCAGATGGATCCCCCCGGTTTACTCTTGGAGTTGCCATTCATGAAAAGTCAGGCTTGAACTGTGGTCCTTCTTCTGCTATCTCCTATCCAGGATCTTGGACTGGTAAGGAGGCCTGGGCCGCCTTCATATAAGGAGGCTACCTCCACCTACTGCTTACTTCCGTTTTTTGTTTGCTGCTGCTGGTAAGAGGTTGGTTTGGGTTTAATGGGGGAGACAGACTCCTTTCCTCACCAATTTTTGACCTTTGATTTGACTGTGTTGGATCTTACTTTATTAGAGAATATTTATTGGGGTTTCAGGCCCTAGCTCTACTAATGGTGAAGTGGAACTTGATTTTTACTTTATTACCATCACTGCATGCTACCTCTGGAACTATATGTAGGGGTTCCACTCTGACCAGAAGGGATCCTGTGTACCTGGCTTCTTTCAATCACTAGTTTCTGTTTCGAAGTCTGGGATAAGTGGCTCTGATTAGTACTCATGAGCTTATGTCCTAGCTGCTGGAAGGGAGAATGAGGTTATCTGGAATGTGTAGCTTCTGTTGGAGTTGGATGAATTCCTCAAACATAGGAGACAAGTTCAGATGCTGGACGGCTGATAAGAATAACAAAAGTCCGCTAGGGCCATTTTCCTATTTACTGATTGAACCAACATGTATTGAGCACTCACTAAGCCAGTCTTCCTCAGGGACCTATTGGGGAAGGTGGCTGCTGCAAAGCAGGCTATTCCTAAGGTCCTTAGATACACTCTGCTTGAAGCCAGCCTGACCCTTTCCAGAGCCCCTAATAACAATAATAATAATGACTATTTACTGAGTTATTATTATATGCCATTTGTCAACAGCATCTCAATCTTCAACTCTAAGGTAGATAAATTTATGTCTGTCTTAAAGTAGCGAAATATGCTTGTAGTTAGAGATTAACTTGCTCAGAGTCACATAGTAAAATCAGTGTAAGCCAGCATTTAAACTCCCAAGTTTGTTTGGTGCTAGACTTTCTGTTCCCAGTAACACCCTGTACTGCTTTTTTCACAATATAAATGAACTATTGGTGGCCATTTATATCTGAAATAAACTGTGCCACTAGGCCTGGAACTGGGTGTCTCATGACACTCTTTTGCTCCATTTACCTGTTGCTCCTAGTAGGCTGTTTGTCTATGAAAGCAACTGTGAACGGGCTCATCTCCTCTATGCCTACATCATTGAAAGAAGATAGGCAGTTTCTGTGGCATCTTCTTACAATGACCAATTCTTGGTTTGGGAAGAAATAACTAGAGCAAAAGTCAATAAAATCTTCCAAATCTATGGCAGTAAACAGACATTATCCTTTGTAGGCCAAAGCAAAATGGATCCCTAAGCCAGGAGGACATGTACTTTGAATTGTTAATGGTAATGATTAACCATTCTGAACATCTTGCTAAACATCTCATAGAGCTGCTAGCAAGATAGCTGTCTTAACAGTTTTAGCCTTTATAAATGTCCCTTCACTCAGATGTGAAAAGAGCACATTTTATGTCAAGCACCCTGCTAGCTGCTGAATATACAAAGAAGAAAGGCATTCCTGTTGTCATGATATTCATGGTCTTCTGAGGAAGAGACCAGGAAAGCAAATATTACAATTTAGAATGATGAATTTTGAGAAAGAAAACCAGGGTATCTTGGCAGCAAGGAGTAAGGCACTCCAACTCAAACTGAGTAGAGAGAGGATTTGAAAAATACTAGACCGAGTCCTGGAGGATGAACAGGAGAGGATGAGGCCATCCAGCCTAAAGGGCATGGTCCGTACACAGCACTGTAAGTATTTTGGTATGGCTGACAGTATATAGGAGCAGGAGACAAAGTGAAGGACCCTAGGTAAACTAGCTTGCTTCCTGATTTGTAGAGCTGTCCCAGTATTCCTCTGCTATGTAGTCATGGAAAGCCTACGCAACTGGCCCATTGTGCAGACAAAGCTGGAACTTAGATGTGAACAGGTTTCCAACCCCTTAATCACCTCCCTGGGAAATATAACCAGATCCATCTATTTGTAGGAGCTACTGACAAGCTTAGGAGTAGATGAAGCTGAATTGGAAGTGTCACCCTGCACCATGGCTGACTGAATTTTTCATGTGTTCTATCATGATGCCAGTCTGAGGTTATTCTTAAAGCACCTTATCTTGGTAGAATTTAATGCACAATATGCTAATCTTAATTGCTAGTTCTGTGCTTCAGTAGCAAAGTTGCCACTCTAAAATATGTATTTGGGGATTTTATTCCTCAGTCATCACAGTAAATTGGTGTTGATCAATTTACACTCTATTGGGGAACTTTGCAATCTTCACAATTTCAATGCTGCAGAAAAGTGTCCATAGGATAAAACCAATGCAGCTGGCCCATACTAAGCACTGATTCCATGATTTGGGTCTCATTGATACCATGCTATAAAGTTAGCTGAACCCTGTAAAATGGAACCAATTTAGTGGTTTGGGCCAACAATGGTAATGTATGGCCCTTTTTCTGGTGTTCCATATTAGTGTGACTTAGAGCCTCTTCTCATTTTTTGGAGTTCAATTTAAAACTTAAATTTTTTTTTAGTTTGAAATAAGTTTAGACTTCTAGGAAAGTGGCAAAAATAGTATAGAAAGTTTTGCCCTATGCCTTTTTCTTAGCTTCTAATGTTAACTGCTTGCATAGCCATGGTACAGTTATCGAAACTAGGAAATTAACATTGACATAATCCTACCAACTAAACTACATACTTAGTTCAGTGTCACCAGTTTACCCCTGCAATGTCCTTTTTCTGGTTAAGGATTCAATCCAGGATCCATATTGTACTTGGGTCTGTTTCTGAGCTTTCAATTCTATTCATTGGTCTATCTGTGCACAGTAGCACACTGTTTTCAATAATAGAAACTTTATACTATGTTTTAATGTCTGATAGAGCTAGTCCCCTGTTTAATCTTTCTTTTCCAGGCTATTCTTACATACTTGTTTTTCCATATAAACTTTAGTACCAACATGTCTGAGATTGCATTACATTTATTAGCTCACTTAGGGAGAACTGACATCTTTACAATGCTGAGTTATCCAAAAACGGGATGTATATCCATTTTTTCATGTCTATTTTTTTTTTTTGCCTTTTCAGGACTGTTTAGAAATTTTCCTTGGATAGGTGTTATGCATTTCTTGTTAAGTTTATCCCCTAGTAGTCCTTCTTTGTTGCTACTAATGAGGTTTTCTCTGCCATTATGTCTTCTACTTGGTTATTGTTCTTATATAGGAAAGCTTTTGATTTTTGTATACTAATTTTATATCCTGCTACCTTACTGAATTCTTTTACTTTTTGGGTGAGTTCTATCATTGATTCTCAAGGGTCCAAAAAAAAATATCTTTCTGAATGCACTGAGCAGTAACAAGGAATGAAAGAACCTACAGAGGTCAAAACTACTGTGAAAGTTCAACTTTGACTTAGGCAACAAGTGAGATGAAAGCCATCTTTCACCCTCAAAGTATCTGCAGAGATGTGGTCCCCTTGAGCCTCTGTTATGGTGACTGTGGTGAGTGTAGGAGGTAAAGCAGGGCTTGCTCAAAGCAGAGAGTTTAGCCTGAGATCTCCCACAAAATGGAGGCTCTGAAAGTGCTATACTCACAGCGTAAATATCAATACTAATAAATCCACCAAGCAGAAGTTACAGCAAGTCCTTTCTCAACCTTAGCCTTAGGTGGAGGAAAAGTTTGTTTCAGCCTAAAAATGTTTAACAAGTTGTCCCTTATAGAGGTTTATGGCCTAAGTTTATTCTGTTGGTATAGTCTAAAATACTACAAATGGGAATTTAATTTACAATGGACCCAGGTCAGTAGTAACCTCAGATTACTTGTAGAAGCAAACACAAATTCTCTCAAGAGGAGCGAAATTTTAATCACAGTATCAAAGAGCAACACATAGTTATAAAGAATGTGGGTAACTCATAGTTAAAAAACACAAACCAAAGAAGGAAACAAGATACCATAAGGGAGAGTCATCAGAAACAACCTGCAGGAGAATCAGACTCAAACACATTAGATGTACTTACTGGCACACAATATAAACTAAATGTTTTAAGTCTATATCAAGAAATAAAAGGCTTCAAAATACCAGGCAACAAAAACATGTAATTTTGAAAGGGTGTAATGAGAGTTACAGTGTCCTACTGCCCTTCAGTTGTTCAGGATGAGTTAAAGACATTATTTTGGGGCCTTTAGGTAAGAAGACATGTCAAAATATTTGGGGTAATGACTAAAAGAATAAATATAGAGAATATAGCCTTTAAGTTACTATGGGGGTGGGGGGAAGAAATGATAAAAAGACAAACTGGAAAGGTGAGAAAAAGAAAATAAGCTGGTAAAAGAATTCAAATCTATCACTTATAAGTGTTAATGAACTAGACTCTCCAGTTGAAAGATAAAGCCAGTAATACTGGATTTTAAATATCCACTTACATGCTATTTAGAAGAGATACATCCAAAACTTAGTCACGGGAAGATTGAAAGTAAAGGATGGAAAAAAAATAGAAGAGGAAGCTAATCAGAGAAAGTAAAGATAATCTTTGTGAAATAACACATGTTGGCTCAATCCCTGATAAGTGGTTCAATTTGCCAGAGAGACATACTAATTCTCAACTAAGCTTGATAATAGAGTCTCAGTATACATAAAAGTTAATGGGCAAAACTAAGTTTAAAATACCTTCTTTTAGGGGATCCCTGGGTGGCTCAGCGGTTTGGCGCCTGCCTTTGGCCCAGGGCGCGGTCCTGGAGTCCCGGGATCGAGTCCCGGGATCGAGTCCCGCGTCGGGCTCCTGGCACGGAGCCTGCTTCTCCCTCTGCCTGTGTCTCTGCCTCTCTCTCTCTCTGTCTATCATGAATAAATAAATAAAATCTTTAAAAAAAAAAAACAACCTTCTTTTAGTAATATGACAAATGGACAGAAATTGTAGGCAAAAGTAATAATAGTGATAAGATCTGAATTTAATGAAATGAAATAAACACATTATTGAAAAATACAAAAATTATGACAAACAAGCAAATCTTTAACATCATTAAGAAAAGATAGAAAAAAAAAGAAAAGATAGAGAAGGCACTAACAATATTAGGAAAGAAAAGGGACACATAATTATAGATACCTTAGAAGATAATAAAGTAATACCATGAAAAACTTTAGACAGTAAATTTGAAAGCTTAGACAAAACGGACAAATTTCCAGAAGGATAATTACCAAAACTCAATCAGAAGAAATGGAAAACTTGATTAGTCCTGTAACACTAAACATTTAGTAGTTTAAAATCTGAAACTGTATATTCTTTGTAGAAAGATTTTGTGTGACCCCCAAAGTAGTGGAAATCCCTCTGACTTAATAGCTTATTTAGAAGAGCAAATGAGCAAGACTAGCCTGAAAAAGGGCACTTCAAGGGAAAAGATATTAAAGCATACAGCCTCTAAGACTGAAAGTGTACCAGTACATGAATAAACAAACTGAATAGAAAATTCAGAAATGGATCCAACTGCATATAGAAATTCAGGATACAATAAAGGCAATGTCTGAAGTCAGTGGGGGAAGGATGGACTAAAACTGAATGGTGTTAAGGGGTGCCTGGCAGGCACAGTCGGCAGAGCATGTACTCTTGGTCTCAGGGTTGGGAGTTAGAGCCCCACATTGGTGGTAGAGTTTACTTTAAAAAAAATGTTTTTAAAATTAAATGAATGGTTTTGTTGGGATAACTGGATAGCTATATGGAAAAAGTAACTTGGATCTCTTCCTCACTATGTACCAGGATAATTTTGAAATTGATCAGAAGTTTCATTGTATGATGCTAAACCACACAATTACTAGAAAAAACAAGATGAATTCCTCAGCAAACTGACCTGAGGGCTAAATCTGGCCAGGGGCCTATTTTTGGGCTCCTGGGAGCTAAATAAGATTTTTTAAAAATATTTTTTAAAAAACTTTTAAGGTGTTCAATAAAAAAGGGGGAGGAGAGAAAGGAAATAAACTTACCTGGTTTCAAACCCTCAAATGTTTACTATCTGACCCTTTATAAAAAGAAGATTGCCAGCCCCTACTCTATAATCTAGGAGTGAGGAAACTTTCCTAGTGGTATTAGCTAGTCATTGCATAATTCTGGACCTGAGCTCAGCTAAGGCAGCTTTGTACCACATGTCTTTCATTCTCCTTGGACCACTAGGAAAATAGTCTTCATGCATTCGTGGAAAGGATTGTAAATTCACACGGCAAAGGGTGGGGATACTGAAAAGGGGGCAGGATTGAGGCCAGGAATGTAATCTTCCAGATTACAAGTAATTTAAAAATCCAGGTACACGAAGAGATATATTTGACTATGCCAAAAAATAAAATCAAAAACTTTTCCATGCAAAATATACCAAAGTAAAATACAAGTGATAAGCGGGATGACATATTTGCAGTTTATTTCCACACATTAAGGGCTTATATTCCTAGTTTATGAACACCTTTTTTTTTTTTAAGATTTTATTTATTTATTCATGAGAGACACACAGAGAGGCAGAGACACAGGCAGAGGGAGAAGCAGGCTCCCTGCAGGGAGCCCAATAAGGTACTGCATCCCAGGACCCTGGGATCCCTGAGTGAAAGGCAGACACACAATTGCTAAGCCACCCAGGTGTCCCATGAAGAACTTTTAAAAATAGAGGAAGTCCTATAGGAAAATAGGGAAGAGATTTGAACAGTTTTCAGAGGAAAATGTCCCTTAAGCAAGTGGAAAGATGCTCAACTTTTCTTAATTATTTGATTTTCACAACCTAATGAGATATTTTTATCATCCCCATTTTTCAGAGAAGGAAACCGAGTCAAAAAGGGATTAAAGTATTTTACCTGAACTCAAATACTAATCAGTTATGGTTCTAGGATTTTAGCCCAGTCAGGCTGGCTCCAGATAAAGGGAATTCACCATGACTAAATGAGGCTTATTTCAGGAACACAAGGACCATTTAATATGAAGACTAGCTGGGTGTTTCCTTAATATGATAAAATATATTTATCTCAATCCAAAGCCAGCGCCATGCTTAACTGAGAATTAGAGAAACACTTTCATTAAAGTCAGAAATAAGACAAAGGTGTCCACTAATAATCACTATTACTTAAAATTGTCCTTCAGGACTTAAAACAATTAGACAAGAGAAAGAAATGAAAGGTATAGAATTAGTAAGAGAGGATAAAATTATAATTGACTGATATGATTGGATTATCAACCTAGAAACTAAAAAGGAGTAACCAAAAACTTAAAACAAGAATTCAATAAATTAAATGGCTTACAAAATTAATTTTCAGAATCAACAGCCTTTGTATACACAATGTCTGATTACAGCTATAAGGAAAGAAAACCCACTTTATAACCACAGTAGAAAACATAAGATATAAAATACTTAGTAATAAACTCAAGAAATACTGTTTTTAGAAAATTCTAAAATACTAATGACACAAAACAAGACCTGAACAATTGAAAAGACATACCATGTTTATACATAACAATTAGCATCATAAAGCTGTCACCTCTCCCTAGTTAATCTATAAATTTAATCTGATATCCAATAAAAATACCAATCAGATTTTTAAAATAGATTTACACAGACTGATTCTAAAGTTCATATGGAAAACCAAGCAAGAGTATACAAGAAAGAAAGGGATGGTGATAAAAGGAGATTAATAATATAGATGCTTAAAATTTATAAATCTACAGGGATTAAAACAGTTGTAATAATTTGAATAGATCAGTATAACAGAACAGTTTAGAAACAGATTGAAATACATATGGGAATTGAGTATGATAAAGGTGACTTTTCAATCGGTAGGGAAAAGATTACTCAGGAATTGGAGATCACTGGGTAGTGTTCTGGAAAAAAATTGAGATGAATCCACACTTCACTCCTTATTTCAGGACAACTTGCAGACAGTTCTAAGACTTAAACATAAGAAATAAAACTCTCAATGTACTAGAAAAAAAGAAAATTTTCTTATGACGTGAGAGTGAGGACAGCCTGAGTCTGCTACAAAATCCAAAAGCCTTATAAGAAATGATTGCTAGATGAGACTGTGTAGAGATAAAGAATTTCTTTATAACAGTAGCATCATAAGCAAATGCCAATGAGAACCTGGGTGAGATATGTGTAACTCCATCAAGATAAGGACTAATTTATCTAATGTAAAAAGAGCCCCTCAAAAAAGAGGCAATCCAATAGATAGGCAATAGATCAGCAATACAATAAATTAATAGACATTTTATAGAAAAGAAAATACAAATGCCTCTTAAGCATATGAAAATATGTTAAACCTCACTTGTAATAAGATAAAGTTTTCACCTATCAAAAATAATAAATCTTGATAACATGCTATAATGGTGAGCATGTGGTTAAATAGGCATTTTCACACCTTGCATAAATTAGTGCAAACTGTGGAGGCTGGCAATATCAAAGTTACAAAGGCACATTATATCTTTTAACCTAACAATCCTAGGAATTTTTCCTACAGATAAACTTGTATTATGTATAAAATGACTTATGAGCATGGCTGATCATTAGAATTCACTACAGTTGAGTTAGTTTTGGTGCACACTGAGGGGAAGAGATTATCCAAGGGCTTGAATACAGAAGGTGGGGATCATTTGGGATCATCTTAAAGAGGCTGCTTACCACATGGAAAAATACTTTTTAAAACCTAATTATATATTGCTTTCAGGGGCACACTTTTTAAGTATAAAGACAAAAGAAGATTGAAAGTAAAATGGAAAAAAGGTACACCAACCAAGGGCTAACCAAAAGGAATCTGATGTAGCTATACAATATTAGTCAAAGTAAACGTTAAGTCAAGAAGCATTACTAAAGATACAGAAGGACAGTTCATAAAAATAAAACAATAAATCTACCAAGAAGATGTAATAATTTTGTATTTTAATGCACCTAATACTGTAGTTTCAAAATATAGAAAGCAAAATTAGAGAACTATAAGTAACAGTACAGTGAAAAATCTTTAAGAATATGGAAATTTCAACATAAGTAATAACTTTAACTGATGCACACAGCATACTACAACCAGCATTGTCAGGATATATGTTCTTTCCAAATGCCTATGGAACATTTACCAAAATTTACCATATACTGGTCCTTATAAAGCAAGTCTTAACAAATTCCAAAGAGTGAAATCATCCAAAATATGTTCTCTGACTAAAGTGGGATTAAGGTAGAAATCAATGACAAAAAGATAACTAGAAAATCCTCATATGGAAATATGCTTCTAAATAACCAATAATTCAAAAGAAGTTACAATGATGGACAATATTTTAAACTAAATTAAAATAAAAATTATGATATATCAAAACTTGAAAAACAAAGCTAGGCCTGTACTTAAAGGGAAATTTGTTTCTTTAAATCTGCATTTAATTAAAGAAAAGAAAGACTAAAAATCTAAGTTGCCATCTCAAAAAGTACAGAAAGAATAGGAAATTAAATCTGAAAAGAGAAAAGAAAATTAAAAAGGTAATAGAAATTAATGAAATAGAAAAAGTATATAAGAAAAATCTAAAAAAAAAAAAAGAAAAATCTAGAGCTGGGTTTTATGAAAAGACTAATAAAATTGATAAACTGCTAGCAAGAAAAAAGTTACTAGATCAAGAAAATAAGAGAAAAGGTACAAATTACCAATGTTATAAGTAGGTATTATGAAGAATTTTATACTAATAAATCTGAAAATCTACATGAAATGGAATTTCTATGAAAACACAGTTTATCAGCTGAGGAGGAAATTGAAAATCTGAATGTTTTATAGCTAAGAACTTGAATCTGAATAAAACTTTCCCATAAAGAAATCTCCAGGTCCAGATGTCTTTACTAAGCAATTTCTTCTAAACATTTAGTGGAATTAGACTAGCCTTACACAAACGCTTTCAAATTATAGAGAAAGAACAAACAATTCCCAACTCATTTTGAGGCCACCATAATTTTAGTGCCAAAGGATCAGAAGAACATTATAAAAAATGAAAGTTATAGGACCAATATCTCTCATGAACATACTTTTTTTTTAAAGATTTTATTTATTTTATTCATAGAGACACAGAGAGAGAGAGAGAGGCAGAGACACAGGCAGAGAGAGAAACAGTCTCCATGCAGGGAACCCGACGCGGGACTCGATCCTGGGTCTCCAGGATCACACCTCAGGCTGCAGGCGGCACAAAACCGCTGTGCCACAGGGGCTGGCCCTCTCATGAACATACTTAATAAATACCCTAAACAGAATATTAGTAAGTAGAGTCCAATGATGTAATTTATTTCAGGATTACAATGTTGTCTTAATACTACAAAATCAAGCAGTGTTTTCAACAGGTAGTTCTGGGACAACTGGATATCCACAGGCAAGAAAATAAAGTTGGATCTCTTCATACTCCATAGGGAAAAATTAAAATGGATAAAAAAAAAAAACAACAAAGTGTAAGAGCTAAAATATAAAACTATTAGTAGAAAATACAAGTATAAATCTTCATGATCTTTCATTAGGCAATGATTTCTTACATATGATACCAAAAGCACAAGCAGCCAAAACAAAAATAGATAAACTGGACTTCATCAAAAATTTAAACTTTTGTGCTTCAAAAGACACTAACAAGAAAAAGAACAGACAACCCATAGAATAGGAGACAATATTTGTAACTTACATTCTGATAAGAGTCTGGTATCCAGAATATATGAATAATTCTTACAACTAAACAACAAAAAGTTAATCCAACTAAAAAATAGTCAAGGTTGGGGGCTGCCTGGGTGGCTCAGCCAGTTAAGTGTCCAAATCTTAATTTTAGCTCAGGTTATGATCTTGGGATCCTGGAATTGAGCCTTGCTCAGCAATGCCCTCAGTGGGGCATCTGCTTGGGGATTCTCTCTCTCCCTCTTTTCTCTGCCCCTCCCCCTGCTCACATGCTCTCTCTTTCTCTCTCTTAAATAAATAAATGAATCTTAAAAAAAAAAAAAAGTAAGCAAAGGATTTGAATAAACATTTGTCAAAGAACAGATACAGATGGCCAATAAGCACATGAAAGGATGTTCAATGTGGTTACTCATTAGGGAAATGCAAATCAAATCACAATGAAATTCCACTTCACACCCACAAGGAAGACAATAATAGAACCATAAGAGACTCTTAACTCTAGGAAACAAACTGAGGGTTGCTGGAGGAGAGGTGGGTGGGGGATGGGGTAACTGGGTGATGGTGAAGGAGGGCACTGTGATGTAATGAGCGCTGGGTGTTGTATGCACTGATGAATCACTGAATTCTACCCTTAAAGTAATTAAGAAAAAAAAAAAGGAAACAGAAGAAACAAACAAAAAATACAGGGACCCCTGGCTGGCATGGTCAGTGGGTCATGCAACTTTGATCTCAGGGTTGTAAGTTTGAGCCCTGCATTGGGTGCAGAGATTACTTTTTTTAAAAATCCTCAAAAAAATACAGACAATAGCAAGTGTTGACAAGGATGTGAAGAAATTGGAGCTTTCATAAATTGCTTTTGGGAATGTAAAATGGTGTAGCCACTTTGGAAAACAATTTGAAAGTTCCTCAAAACAAAAAAAAAATTTAAAAAGAAAAAATAATATGTTAAATACATGAACAAACAAAAAAGAAAGTTCCTCAACATGTTAAATACAGGTTACCTAATGACCCAGAAATTTTATTCCTAGGTATCTAATTCCCAAGAATTAAAAATCTGTGCCCCTATATTCATAGCAGCATTATTCATAATAGCCAAAAAGTAGAAACACCTCAGATGTCCAACTAATGAAAATTGATAAACAGAATAAGGTATATAGATATGTGAGATGATTTTTCAGCCATGAAAAGGAATGAAGTACTGATTCATCCTACATTGGTGAACTGTAAGAACGTTATGCTAAGTGAAAGAAGTCTGACTCAAAAGCCACATACTATATGATTCCACTTATAAACGAAGTGTCCTGAATAGGCCTATCTATGTAAGCAGAAAGTAGATTAGTAGCTAGGAGAGACTGAGGGAACAAGATAATGGGGAATGACTGCTAATAGGATTGGAGTGAGTTTCTGGGAATGATTAAAATGTTCTGGAATTAGATACTGATGACAACTGCACAGCTGTATGAGTATACTGAAAGCCACCGAATTATACACTTTAAAAGGATGAACATTATGGTACATGATATATCTCAACTTAAAAAAGTAGTGTATTTAACCAAACTAGCATAATAAAGGAGAAAAAGAATGAGACTATCTCAATAGAATAATGTAGAAAAAGCACTTAATAAAATCAAATACTTATTCATGATAGATACTTAACACACTAGGAATGGAAGGAAATGTTCTTAAACTGGTAAAGATCATCTATAACAATCTTACAGAAAATATCATGGTTTATAGTGAAATATTGAAAGCTTTCTCCCTGAGTTGGGAATACCTCCTAATCATATTTATATTCTATATTGCGCTAGAGATTATAACAGTTGTAATAAGGTAAGAAAAAAAGTTGTAAAGATTGTAAAGGAAGGGATAAACTGCCTTTATTCACAGATGATATGATTGTTTATGTAGAAAATCCTAAAGAATCTATGGTTTATTAAGATTATTAGAAATACAGAATAGAGCAGTCCCCAAATTCAGGGGACTATATATATATATATAGGGCATATATATATATATGACATATATAGTATATATATAGTGATATATATACTAATCATATTTTATATTATATATTATATATATAATAAATACTATGAACAGAATATGAATAAACAAACAAAATGAAATTTTAAAATGCCATTTGCAATAGCATTAAAGATATAAAATACCTGAGAATACATCTAATAAAAGATGTGCAAGACCTTTACAGAGAAAACATTATTGAGAGAAAATTAAAATGACCTAAATAAATGGAGAGATTTGCTGTGTTCATGAATTGAAAAGCTCAAATGTCAGGTTTTTCCAAGTTAGTCTACAGAAAGGATGCAATCCCAGTCAAAATCACAGCAGTTTGGGTTTCTTTGGGGGACTAGGGAGTGGAATTAAGCTAATTGTAAAATTTATGTAAAAACATTAAAGACCAAGGCACCTGGCTGGCTTAGTTAGTAGGGCATAGGACTCTTGATTTTGAGGTGGTGAGTTCAAGCCCCACATCAGGGATAGATTTAGAAAGAAAGAAAGAAAAGAAAAAAAGAAAGAAAGAAAGGAAAGAAAGAAAGAAAGAAAACAAAGAAAGAAAAGAAAGAAAGAAAAGAAAAAAGAAGGGAGGAAGGAAGGATAAAATGTTAAATTCCAAGATCAGAAGAAGACAATCTTGAAGGAACAAAGCTGAAAGATTTATACCACTATGTATCAAGACTTCTTATAAAGCTATAATGCTATGCCATATTATAGGTACACACATAGATACATCAATGACACAAAATAGATCAGAAGCAGATTCAAAGGTGACTCGATTGTGCAATAAGGAATAGAGGACCTTTTCAGTACTGGTGCTTACTCAGTTGGGTATTCATTTGCAGTATAAATCTTGATCCCCATTTTCACTACTTAAAGGAAACCAGTTCTATAAAGATTGCATCATAAAGGTGAAAAAGTGGGGCACCTGGGTGGTGCAGTCAGTTAAGCAACTGATCCTTTGTTTCTTCTCAGGTCATGATCTCAGAGTCTGAGATATCAGAGTCTGCTTGAGACTCTCACTCTGTCCCTCCACCCCTCTCTCCCTCTCCCACTCCCTCTCAAGCAAATAAATAAATCTTAAAAAAAAAAATAAAAATAAAGGTGAAAGAGTTAAACAAACTTCCAGGAAAAAAGAAGGAAAGTATCTCCAATACCTTGAAGTTGGGTAAGATTTCTTAAAATATTTAAAGGTAAAAGATTGATGCATTGGGTTACATTAAAGTCAAAAGAGCCCATTGGGAGTAAAAAAGTCACAGGGTAAGAGATTATACCTGCAATACAAAGATGTGACAGAGGACTTGCATCTAGAATCTATTTTTTAAACTGCTACAAATCAGTTAAATCAATAATCCAACGGGATAATGGGCCAATGACTTGGACCAAACATCACAGAAGAGGATGTCCAAATGGCCAATTAATATATGACAAAGTGCTAAACGCCATTATTCATTCATGAAATGCAGATTGAAACCACAATGACATATCATCACACACTCAACAGAATGGCTGAAATTATTTTTTTACAGATTTTATTTATTCATGAGAGACAGAGAGAGAGAGAGGCAGAGACACATGCAGAGGGAGAAGCAGGCTCCATGCAGGGAACACGACATGGCACTCGATCCCAGGTCTCCAGGATTACGCCGTAGGCTGAAGGTGGCTCTAAACTGCTGAGCCACCAGAATGGCTGAAATTAAAAAGAGCAACAACAGCAAGTACTGGTAAGGATGTGTAGCAACAGGCACTCTCCTAAACCTGGCAAGGCATACATTGGTACAGCTGCCTCAGAAAGTTATTTGATAATATCTATTAAAGCTGAACAGGTGCAAACCCAACCACCTAACAATTTCACTCTTAGGTATATATTCAATAGAAACGTAAACTTACGTGTACCAAAATATGTGCACATAGCAGCTCTATACATAGCAGCCCAAGCTGAAAAGATACAGATGTCTGTCAACATAATGAATTTATAAATTGTGAATTTTCATACATACAATGCTGTATAGAAATGAGAGTTAACAAACCACATGCAATAACATGGATGAACCTCAGAAACATAAGCTTGAGCAAAGCAGCCAGAAACATGAGAACATATTGTGTGATTCCATTCATATGAGGTCAAGAACAAGCAAAATGAAATTTACTGTTAGAAATAAGGAGTGTGGGGATCCCTGGGTGGCTCAGCAGTTTAGCGCTGCCTTTGGCCCGGGGCGTGGTCCTGGAGACCCAGGATCGAGTCCCACGTTGGGCTCCCTGCATGGGGCCTGCTTCTCCCTCTGCCTGTGTCTCTGCCTCTCTCTCTCTTTCTGTGTCTCTCATGAATAAATAAATAAAATCTTTAAAAAGAAAGAAAAGAAAGAAAAGAAAAGAAAAGAAAAAAGAAAAAGAAAGAAAGAAACAAGGAGTGTGCTTGCCTGCTGTAGGTGTGATTAACCGAAGGAGACAGAGGGCTTCTGGAAGTTTTGGTAATTTGCTTTTGTTTAGTGGGTATGTTCTCTTTATGAAGATTCATCGAGCTGTACATGTATGACTGATGACTGTGCATGTCTCTGGAAGTATGTTGTATTCAATAAAAACAACACAAAACAAGCAAACAAAAATGTATGTGACCATAGGTAAGTGTTTTTGAGTGTCCGAGGGGTATGTCTGAGAGCCCAGAGCAGGGCATGTATAGACCGCATCTCTCCATCAAGCTCAGGACCTGGGCACGAAGTACTGGACAGAGGTCCTTGCTCCTGGGCTGTCTGAAGGATCCTCCCTCCCTGTGGTGTGGGGATCCTTGAAGGTGCCTGGCATTTACTTTCAGAGCAGGCCACGGGGCCATATATAATTTGTCACATTGTCTGCAAAGGAATTTCCACAGCGAAGGCCACATTGGGACTCTGCCCCCTGAGTCTTCTGTTCACCATCTGTTCTGAATAGGATATATCTCTTCCAGCAGGATATCCCTGGTGTGGGACGAAGCGGCTACTCAAACATGTCTTTAGCACCCCTCCCTGCCAAACTCAAAGCTCCTGAGCACTTGTCTGGTCAATGTGGAGTAGAGGAAAGAGCCCTGGCAGCAGGAAAGTGAGGCTGATGGAGCCCCAGAGCCTAGGGGAGACTCAGGCACCAGTGACTGCCACCAGCTGAGGGGGGTAGAGCCCAAGGCATGAAGCAGATCCCCTGTGGGAAGAAGAATGTGTAAAGACACTGCCTCAAGACTCTTGTAGGATGTTCATGTTCCACAGCCTCACTGGTCGTACCGTTTCACAACAAGTCACTTGTGAAACGAGTAACAGAATTAATCATAGACCTGCTAGGACACAAGCTTTTACTCTAAGTTTTTAGAAAAGTAGCTCATGGTTTTTTGTCTGCTATTTGTTTTATTTATTTATTTTTTAGCTCATCTTTTTAACACACACGATCCTATACATATAGCAATACATTGGAAAGCATGCTGCTAGAACTCGAGTGGAATTGGTTATCCATACTGTGTCGGTGTGCAAAACAGGAGCTGCTCCCTTCTCCCACAAGCAGAGAACAATTCCCTTTGGTGTACACCACAGGGATCCGACACAGAGTCCAAGAGTTGGAAAGCCCACTGGAGGTCACGTGGTCCAACCTCTCCCAGGCAGAGGGCTCAGCTCCTATGATTCTTGGCCCCGGGGAATAAGGTAAATGGAGAAAAGTGAGTTCACTTCTCCTAGGGTAACTCCTACGTGAAGGGGATAAACAGCAATAGATAATCCTAGAGTTTTCCAGAGGCAGCACTATATGGGTCTATGAGGCTGCAATACTGAGGAGGTTAAACGGTAATAAAATGCCCTGTCTGGAACCAAAAGGTGAGTATAGCTCTAGGTATCAGGATATTACTGGTTTGGTTCCCCACTTCTAAGACAATAAAGTAGTATTGCTTTAACTTCACCCTGAGACCCTAGAGGGAACAAAACCTCCCCTTTCTGTTAGATCCAAGATCCTCAAGCATTGTGTTTCAAATGTTGGGTTCCTTCTGGGGAGGGAGGAACATAAACACTTGTGTTTGATTTGTGTGTGTGTGTGTGTGTGTACACACAAAGAGAGGTTGCTTCTTGCCTCTCACCTCCCTGCAATACAAGTCTTTGCCTCTTTCTCTGAACTTGTAACTTTCAGCATTGTGCCAGGGGCCATGCAGTTTCTAGGTTGTCGGTTTTCCAAGGTCATCCTTTGAGACGAGCTGTCTGCTGTATGCATCTGTAATAAGTCAGACAAGGGTTTCTTCGGCTGACTTGGTAGGCTCTTCCCCTCTGATCTGAACCTGCCGAGGAAGTCTGTGCATCCTGTAACCTGTTAGTGACTGTGAATTCCTGAAAGAGAATGAAAGCAGAGTTTAATAATTCGAAGCACCCGGTCCTTCTCTCCTCTCCTCTCCCTCCCTGTCCTTCGGTGAGTGTGAGAGGATGTGACAACGTCTGGAGGAGTTGGTGGAGAGAGAAACAGTGGCCTGTGGGCTGGCACTCAGAGAAAGAGGTTATCCTAGAATGAAATACAAACCATATTACATTGATTTTCCCTTTGGGGGGCCCGGATATCACATCCTTCCATTTCCCTCTAGTCCCGGCCCGCCATCGACGGGGAAGCATTAACAGGGAATAATCAATGGTGTTCTGTCCTGAAAATAAAAGGCTTGTCATGTCTCTCCATTTGGTGGAATGGATGTGGGACCAGGGGTCATGTGGCCAGCTTCCATCTGTCTCCTGACACAGGCACTGACTCAGACATGCTTTCCATCCAGAGGGCTGCAGCCCACAGCCAGGTGATTGCAAACTCTCCACGGGCATCAAGAAAAACAAGACCTCAGTGTCTTTGAACTCTTGTGTCAGGAGTTTGGCTAACTATCAGCATGGCAGCTTAGGAGTGGCTTTACTGAACTTTAATTTCTGGGTTCCATAATGGGCTGATGTTCCTTAATATGATGGGTGTTGTGCTTGCAGTCAAAAGAAGCCTATGTATTTACTGTTTGACAATAAAATCACAGAAATTCAGAACTAATAGGGACTTAACTCTGAGGTCCAGTCCTATTCCCCATCTGATATGTGAATTTGTTACAGTTTTCCCGGTAAACCCATAGCTGCCTGAATGTTACTGCCTCCTAATATTATTCATCCATAGTCAGAAAGCTCAACTCTTAGAAGGTATTTCCTTATACTAACAAAGATCTGTTATGGTGCTCATGGCCATTTCCCTAGTATCCTCTCCATATGCTCCTACTTCTTTCACTTAGACCCTGTTTCCACTTGGTTCTCAAGTACTGATTCTTTGCCATTCACAATCCTGTTAAGTCCCTTTAGATTTAACCCTTATATTTGGTTATTCATCAAAGACTCTGGCTTAGGAGCGTGCCAGTGGCCCTTTCCTTTTAAACTCTTTGAGCAGCCTCCTTATCCCTGCCTAATCCCCCACTCCTCCCCTCAGAAGTAAGTGGGAAGCATCCACTTCCATTTTCTGTACTGTGTCCACTTTGCTGAAGACTAACTCTGCTGGCTTCAGTAGATATCCTTTGGACTTGTTTTAAACTATCACTAATCTAAAATCTCTCTGCATTTTTGATGCCTGCTACAGTTAAAGCCATATTTTTCTATCCTATATGTATATGATTTAATTTGATTTGGACCTACTTGAAGAACAGTACAACTGCTATTGCATTTAATCTTCTTAGATTAGTTTGCTGCTCCACTTTTTAAAGATCTTATAAAATCATATCCTGACATGACATGCATGCACCTTGATTCATACGTAGCTTTGGTTAATCTGCAGATTTGAGAGGCATACCTTTTCTGTGTTGGCCTCCATCACTGGCAAAAATGAGAGGATGGGATTCAGGACAGAGCCCTTGAATAACCTCTAGAAACCTCTCTTTAGATTAATATTCATGAGGCAATCTCATTGGGTATGGTAGTTACTGATTCCCCCTAATTAAACTAGCATCTATGCTGTATTCCTAATGATGAAGATTATTTATTGAGACTTACTATGTGCCAGACAGTGTTCTGGTGCTTTATGTGCATTGTCTCACTTAATCTGCATAATAGCCCAGTGGGGTAGGTACTAACATTATTCCCATTTAACAGACGAGGGACAGAGCAGTTAATTAACTTGCCTGAGAGCACAGAGCTCTTAAGTGGCAGAGCCACAATATGAACCCAAGTATTCTGACTTAGAATCCATACTGTTAACCACTCTGTTATATTTATATCTCATCCTCCACAGTGTAAAATTCCTTGTCAGATGCCTGTGTATTCTAGCTCCTTCAACAGCTGCATGCTTATGAAAGCCAGGGTGAAACTAGATAAAGCCACTCTGAGCATGAGCATCCGACCTTGGGGACCTCTTCCAGTTTGCCTTGCACTGGCCTGGCCCTCTTTGCCATTGTTCTCTCAATGGCTCCTCTGATTTGACTGTGATTGGTTTGGGGATAGGTAGATAGATGAGATCTTTTTTCCTTCCCAAGTTGGGAACCAACTGAGATATAGACCCAATAACCAGGGAGATGGAGACCCAGATGTCAGCTTTACAACTGAATGGAATGCATGGCTCTAGATTTGCCAGGTGAATTACATTTCACTTCCTGAAAGAAGCCTCCTTGTGACAAGGACAGAGCCCATTCCACTAAATTACTACACATAAGAGAGCAATGACCCCTGAGGGCAGGCAGGCTTCAAAAGAGAGCCCAGAAGGTGAATATGTCCTATTCCTTCTCCAAATGTACCAGAGAAGTTTTCTCCCTCCCATCCTATTAATAATAAGAGTAAGCATCTTACCATTTCTGAAACACTTTCCTATTCATTTTCCCATTCAATCCTGCCTCAACCATTCTGTGGAAGAGTGTGGTTTTTTTTTTGGGGGGGGGCGTTTTGTGTGTGTGTGTGTGTGTGTGTGTGTGTTTGTTCTGTTTTGTTTTGTTTTGTTTTTGCTGAAATTCCTCCACATGTTAGCGTGGGTTCTGGAAACAGATTACCCCTGGGGCCCAAACATGGTTCATTCACCTTATTTCCAGCAACAGTTCTGATTTCTTGGGGGAAGGAATCTGTCCTCTTCCATTCTCACTTCATGAAGTTTAGATGAAATTTCTCCTCCCCTTCTCAAGGGATGGGAATACTACTAAAGCTAAGCAGTGGGATTCAGTGTCCCAAACTTCCAATCTTGAGTAGTTGGATGTAAGGGCAGCCTCCAATAGCAAAACACAACACCAAATACACACATTCCATGGGGAGTGCCCTGACAACATGGTTCTCTAGCCAGTTAAGTCCTGTCCATCCTTGCCCTGCCACTCCTCCTTCTTGTCAGTCCTGTGAGTTCACCAAAACTTTCTCAGAAAAGTCCACTGTTTCCTGTCAATAGATGAAGAGTCTATTGCTTATAGCAATATAACTGTAAGAAAAATAGGATACACATTTTAATAGTTACTGGGCTCTGACCCAGCCTACCCTGACTCAGCTTCTAGCCTCATTAACACAATTTTCTAGGTTTCCCGGTTGGCACCTCTTCTGACATGCTTCTACCATCCTTTAAAGGACAGCCCAACATTGTGCCTGATGGGAGGGGATTAGGAAATCCTTTGTTGAATTACAGATATACCATATCCAAGAATCTAAAAACCATGGCAAAGATAGAAATGATGTCATCATGTTATATGTGTGTGTTTTGTAAGTGAATCCATACAATGTCCTAGTGTTTGACATTTTGTTTCCTGAGTGCTTGGAAGTTATTTAGAATTTGAAACTCTTGCTTGGGTGTTAGTAATAAGATCCCTGTATTTGCAAAGTGAACCAGCAATGGGACCTTGGACAAGTCTATTTGAAACTCAGTTGTCTTCATCTGTAAGATGGATGGAATAATTGTATCTATCCTACTTATAATTCCAAACCTCTGTTTAGGGCTTTACCATTTAGCCTTTATTCTCTCATTTGATCCAACCATACTGTTTATTATTATAAACATTATAAATAATAATATTATATATTATTATTATTAAAAAACAAACAGGAATTTGTATGAAAATGCTTAGTGAAATGTAATGCATTATATCTGGGCTGCAGTTTGTTATAAAAGCTCCAATCTCCATCTCTGAAAATCTTCTATTCTCCTGGTTGCCTCCAAGATCCCTGACAATAATTTAGCAATCCCATTTGCAAGGGTTATCAGCATCCTGGAAAGTAATTCATTGAGGTAAGTGACTTTAATTCATTAGAGTAGCTAGGGAACAGGTGCACTTTTTATAATCTCTTCACTCAGGGTTTTAATTCTCTCTTATCAACATTTGTGTTGCCCATTTCATGGTAGAAGATGTTATTTGACAGAAAAGATGGAAGCAAATTAGTGGTGTAGAAGTTCTGCCTTCTATCTGATAAAAATCACCACCATTCCTAAACAGTGGGTCCTGTCATCTTTGTTTTCCAACTTACCCTAAATTTAACTTTAAAAAGCAGAAGCCATTTCTGATGCTTTTGGCTTTGTGTGTGTGTGTGTGTGTGTGTGTGTGTGTGTGTGTAAATTTCAACTCATTGCTGGCTTCAGCCTTCTGATACTCTTTAAGCCAAAACTCATCTTGTTTATTAGTTTTTGTGCACATTCCACTCTGCCAAGATTTCCAAGAACAGAATCCCATGAGAATAGGTGCCTTGTTTGGGAAAGTGTTTTGAGCTCTCAATTCAAGACCCCCTTTGCCTCACTCAAAGACCAAAGCCTTAGTTAGTTAGTTACCCACCTGGAAGTGATCCCAGGGATTTGCCATTGTCCCAGGGACATTTCTGATTATCAAAGTAAGTCATACAGATTGGCATACTATAGAGCATTTGAAAAGTTTAGAGATGTGGAAAAGTTTTTTAATCTTAGCACCCCAAAATAGCTATTCACTGGCATTTTGGTATAATTCATCTAGACATTATTCTACATGTATTTCAAAATCTACGTGCATAGTGATAATACTATGCATCGAATATTTTGCATTGGACATGTTGCATAGCCTCCCTCCTATTAATATATAAATTCTTTATAAGTACTTATTTAATGCCTGTATAATATTACATATGTGAAACACATAGTAGTGCTATTATTGAACTATTATTCTTGTGTTCCCAGGGATATTTTTTTTTATTTTGTAAATAAGCCATGCAAAGTTAGAGAGGAAACAATCCACAAGACTGCCCTCATTTTCTTAAAGCTTTTTCTGAGATAGAGAAAGAGTGCATGGGCGCGCAGGGGGAGGGGCAGAGGGAGAAGGAGAGAGAATCTCAAGTAAACTCCTTGCTGAGCACAGAGCCAGATATGGGGCTCAATCTCATGACCCTAAAATCATGATCTGAGCCAAAATCAAGAGTCAAATGTTTAGCCAATGAGCCACCCAGGCACCCCTGCCCTCATTTCTGATACCAACTGCAAAGTTAGGAACAGCTCACAGGACTACCTTCATTTGTGACACCAATGATAAGTTTGGGAGTTCCCAAGACTGCCCTGAATTTCAATAATTCCCTAGAGGGACTCACAGAGCTCACAGGTAGCTATCATATTCATGGCTATGGTTTATTACAGTTAAAAGATACAGATGAAAACAGCCATGGGAAGAGATTTCAGAAAAGATCCAGACATGGATTTGTTCTTTACCCATGGAGTCATAGACAGCATTACTTTTCTGGGAATAATATATGACAACATGCATGGAGTGACTATGGCCAACCATGGAAGCTCACCTAAGCCTTGATGTCCAGAGTTTTTATTGGAGCTCCATGGTTGACAACCTGTGTAGCTGATCTTTAGCTTCCAGATCCTCTAGACATAGATTGGATATCACATGGCCCAATGACCTGATCATAAATCATCCCCAGGTAAACAAAGACACTCTTATTAGTCAGGACATTCCAAGGACCTAGGAAGCACCTCCCAAAGTTGAGGACAAAGACCAGAACATTCTTTGGGTAAGGTGAATTCTCTATTACACATTCTGTAATAAATATCTTTGTGCATAAACTGTCTACTTTGAAGGCTATTTCTTTAGAGTAAATTTCCAGAAATGGAATTATGGATCAAAGGATATAAGTATTTTATTAAAGAATTTACTTATTTGAGATAGAGAGGAAGTGAGAGAAAGCATGAGTAGGGGGGCAGAGGCAGAGGGACAAACAGACTCCCCTCTGAGCAGGGAGCTCAAAGCTGGTCTTGATCCCAGGACCTTCAGATCATGACCTGAGCTGAAGGCAGATGCTTAACTCACTGAGCTACCCAGGTGCCCTAAAGAATATGAATATTTTAAAGACTTGATACGTATTATCAAAATGCTTTCTTTTTTTATTTTTTATTTATTTTTTATTTTTTTTTCCAGTCTGTGGCGCTTTCTTTTTTTATAAAAGATGTATTTATTTATTCATGAGAGACACGCACAGAATGAGAGAGAGGCAGACACAGGCAGAGGGAGAAGCAGGCTCAGCTCCATGCAGGGAGCCTGACTTGGGACTCCATCCTGGGTCTCCAGGATCCCGCCCTGGGCTGAAAGCGGCACTAAACTGCTAAGCCACCTGGGCTGCCCTCAAAATGCTTTCTGAAGAGTGTACCCATTTGTACACCACTCATCCTCCACCCTCTTCCAACAATGCATCAGAATATCTGTTTTATCACACCCTTGCTTGCAATGGGTATCATCACAAAAAAAAAAAAATTCTGGTGAATTGATAGACATGAAGTGGCATCACATGGTTTTCATTTGCATTTCTAGAATTAGTATTAAGAGTATATACCAATATGTTTATTTTTAAAGCTTTTGTTATGCAGGATTTTGAGCACATTTGTGACATTTCTGTCACAAAAGTTGACAGAATAGCTTAATGAGCTTCCATATGTCCATCATCCCCACCACACCACCACCAACCCCTGGGAATTCTGCTTCACCTATATCTCCACCTTCTCTCACTCCCAAGGTGTTTTTTTTTTTTTTTTTATGAGAGAGAGAACACAGGAGAGGGAGGAGAGAAGGAGCAGAGAGAGAGGGAGAGAGAGAATCTTAAGCAGGCTCCATGCCTAGTGCAGAGCCCAACATAGGACTCCATCTGAGATTATGACCTGAGCCAATATCGAGAGTAGGACATTAACCAGCTGAGCCACTCAGGCACCCTCACTCCCATAGTTTTTTAAAGAAAATCTCCTAGATATATCATTTCATCTTTACTATTTCAGTAAGAAATTCTAAAAAACTAAGGACTCTATTAAAAGACCACAAGTACTTTTAAAATTAATAATTTCTTAATGTCATCAAATATCTAGTTGACATTCAAATTTCCAATTGTTCCATAATTATCAGGGTTTTTTTTTTACATTAAAAAAAATCAGAATCCAAATGAGGTCCAGATATTGAGATTTGTAGATATATCTTTTTTAAAAGATTTTATTTATTTATTCATGAGAGACATGGAGAGAGAGACAGAGAGACAGAGACACAGGTAGAAGGAGAAGCAGACTCCCTGTGGGGAACCCGACATGGGACTTGATCCCATGACCCCAGGATCACACCCTGGGCCAAAGGCAGGCACCAAATCGCTGAGCCACCCAAGCGTCCCTGTAGATATATCTTTTCATCTAACGTGACCTTTAATTTACAGACAGACTCCTCCTCTCCCTCCTTCCCTCCATTCCCCATCCCTAACCACTTCCCTCTTAAGATATGACTTGTTCACTGCTGTACCCCTGCTGCCTAACACAGAATCAGGTTCATAGTAGATGTGATAGACAGGCTCTAAGATGTTCCCATGACCCCTGCCTCTTGGCGTCTGCATCTTTGTTTAATCCCCTGCTCTTGACTGTGACTTCATTCTAACCAATAGAATATGGCAAAAGGATGAGATGTCACATCCATGATTGCAATATGTAAGACTCCATTTGCTAGCAGCCTCGGTTTCTCTCTCCCTCCCCCTCTCCCTTTTACTGGCTTTGGAGAAGTAGGCTGCCATGAAGTAAATGATCCTGTTGGAGAAGCTCATGTGGCAAGAAACTGTGAGTGAGCACTCTCTAGGAGCTGAGAGTAGATCCCAGCAAGAAACTGAAACCCTCAGGTGGTAACTACAAGGAAAATCTGTGGGAGCTTGAAAGCAGATGTTTTCTCAGTAAAGCCTCTGATGAGACCACAGCCCCAGCCAACACCTGGATTGTGAGACCCTTACACAGAACACTCAGCCAAGCTGTGTGCAGACATCTAACCTATAGAAGCTACAGATTATAAATGTGTGTTGTTTAGGGCTGCTGAGTTTTTGGTAATTAAGTGGTATAGAAAGCGAATGCAGCAGCTGTGCAATAAACCGATGTTGAATTGATTGAGTGAATACGTAAGGAGGCTAGTTAGGCAATGGTCAGAAACTGTGCTTTTAACTGTTGAAAATGTCTTCCAGCCATTGGCCGCATGGTCAAACTCCACCACCATTCCACTGCCTCTTGAGATGGTTTGTGCCCCACATCTTCACTGTTTGAGTTGGTCAGGCCCTCCATCAAGCCAGGCCCTGTGGTATCCTCCACATGGCCTCACACCATTCCTAAACCTTCCCCCCATCATCTCCTCTCAGCCTGCTTCCACTGACCTCAGGGGGAGTTTCTGGAGGGTAAGCCCCCTCATGAGAGCCCTCCTAAAGGTTTGAGTCTTCTCAATAGACTTAGTAGTTCCTTCTGTGATGCGGATGACACTGAGCAGGTGGTCTTTGGGTGTCTGTCTCCACTTTATTTGCCCAATGACTGTTTCTGCCCTTGATAAAATTTACTTTCTTCTCAAGACACACCATCGCCAGTACGATACTGAATGGTTGTAAATTGTTCCAAACAAAAAGCTTTGGGTGGGACATAAGCAGGAAGCTTCTGATGACCCTGTGTGGTCACAATGCAGAGAGGCCACCCTGGGAAACTTCCTTGTACTTCCACTCAGCAGGGGCCATTCTCTGTCTCCAGAGGCCAGGGTTCCACAAACCTTCTGTTCTCACATTCTCTCTACCACCTCCTTTATTCTAGCCTGGGTGTTTAAAAGCAATCATTGTCAGAATACGCCATTTAATCTGTTTTCATTTTTTATTGTAAAAAGAGGATGCAAGGGCTAGCAGTAAGATTGTAGATGAATAATGAAAGAATTCCTCACAGCTGTTCAGGGATATATATTTTTCCTGCAATGGAGCAAGACGGATTCCCATCGCAGCTCGGAGACTTGTTCCATGAAGCCCCTCATCTGTCATGTTCTGAGGGGAAGGGGTAGGTGGAGAAATGTCATTATGGATGTAACTGGGCTCAGAAGTGACTGGTCAAGGTTGACACTGCAGTCCTGATGGAGCTGTTTATGGAAATTTTCCTGGGAGGCACTGCTGGCTGGTGGGGTGGGCAGCTCCAAACAGCCCCCACTCTGTGGCTGATTCCTAATTCCTTTCCAATCAGCCTGCCTTGAAGCTGGAATAAGTCCCTCCAAGGTAGCTACCCAAGAAAAATACCTTTGATCTGTTCCAAACTAGAAAGACAGGAAATCAAAACAGTAAGTATTCTCTGACTTTTGCAATAAGCCTTCACCAGATGTCCCTATTGTCTCTATAATTTCCTGTCCCCAAACTGCTGGCCGATCTCCCTGGGAACTCTGAGCAGAGTGGGGTCAGGGTGGTCTATATCAGTGGCTTGTGCATTACACTTAAAGGGAGAGATGCCTGGGGTCTGGGTGGCCTGCATCCTGTTTGCCAGTCCTGTGTGGATGCCGATTTAATCTTAAAATGAGAAGACTGAGAGGACAAGAAATAGGTCCATCTCATAAGATAGAGAAGCCAGACCTCAATTTCCTCTCCCCACCCCCTTTTCCTAACCTCAGGAAACAACTTGTGCAAAGAGCTCTTCTGCCACTAACAGCTGTTCTTCCCCTCTCCACTCCTGCTTTTTCAGAAGCTGACCCTGATTTCAGTGCCTACCCCACCACGGCTCAGTACATCAGGGAAGGGGCTGCTGGACGGTTGGCTGTCACTCCACCTCTCCCCTCTGGTTTTCTGTTTGCTTGAGGAGAGAAACTATGCACCCCCACCTCACCCTTTAGATGTATTTTTGTATTGCCAGCCTCATTCCTAAAAGGATTTGAAATGTCTGACAAAAATATGAATGGTACAGCAAGGTAGATACTAAGGAGGAACACCAGGCCGAGGAAATAAAAGCAGGAAAAATAAGATAGCCTCGTGAGGCTCCTGTGCTGAAGGCTGATTGATGTTCACTTGCTAATTTGACTCTCAGTTTTCTAGAAGAAGAAAGCATAGTCAATAATTCCCTTCACAGTGTGTACAAGTTAAAAAGCAAACCACAGATATCCTTCAACTTACAATGAAATTACATCCCTATAAACCCATGATAAGTTCAAAATACCGTACGTTGAAAATGCATTTAATCCACCCAACCTACTAAACATCATAGCTCAGCCTAGCCTACCTTAAACGTGCTCAGAACATTTACACTAGCCTAGAGCTGGGCAAAAATCATATAACAAAAAACCAATTTTATAACAAGATGTTGAATATCTCATGTAATTTTTTTAAAAATATGTTTATTATTTCAGAGGGAGAGGGGGGCGGTGGGGATGGGGAGGGGCAGAAGGAGAGGGAGAGGCAGAGTCCCCTTGAGCATGGAGCCCATATTTGGCTCAATCTCACAACCTGGAGATCATGACCTGAGTTGAAATCAAGTCAGACGCTCAATGGACTGAGCCATCCAGGCACCCCAAATATCTCATGTAATTTAATGAACATTGCGAGTGAAACACAGAATAGCTGTGTGGTTATAGAATGCTGTAAGTATATTGGTTGTAACCCTTATGATCCTGTGGCTGACTGGGAGCTGTGGCTTGCTGCCACTGCCCAGCATCACGAGAAAGTGTTGCTAGCCCAGGAAAAGATCAGAATGCAAAATGTGAAGTATGGTTTCTACTGAATGCATGTTGCTTTTTCACCATTGTCAAAAACTTGTAAGTTGAGCCATCATAAGTTGGGTACCAGCTATAGTTTGGGAGAAAGTTCTCATGTACCAAGCACATCTTTGGTAGGATGTTTATTCTTTTTTTATTTTTTAAAAAGATTTTATTTATGTATTCATGAGAGACACACACACAGAGAGAGGCAGAGACATAGGCAGAGGGAGAAGCAGGCTCCATGCAGAGAGCCCAAGGTGGGACTCGATACAGGGACCCCAGGATCACGACCTGGGCCAAAGGCAGACGCTCAACTGCTGAGCCACCCAGACATCCCAGATGTTTATTCTTTTAAAGATGTGAACAATGCTGTCGATAATGTTGAGTTTTGGAGGCATAAAATTATTTAAAATAACTTTCTTAAAGCTGCTGTGAAGATCACTGGTGTTTGCATTTTGTGATTGTAGAAAGAGTTGATATCTTAAGGACTTAAGTTTAAAAATACACAATTTTTTTTCTCCTCTTACCCCTCCACCTCCTCCTTCTCCCTCATCCATCTTATTCTTCTTCTTGAGAGAACTCTAGACATTTTTCACTACCTGGGCTCTGCAGCTGACTCAGTGATTATCTACATCATTGTGCAGTATGTGTTCTGATCTCTGTGTGTGCTTCTGCAGTTGTGTGTTTGTGCATGAACAAGAATAAATGAAAGTGTTCCACCAACTACTTTACCAATGTCAACCTTAAATAAAACGAATGGTAATTTAATTAAACAAAGATGAGATTATTTGGAAATAGCAAGGAAATTGCGATTCAAGACAAGCAAACTATGGCAAACCATAGGCATGTCCAGAGGCAAAGGAGAGCCTAGCTTTTATTAGTTTCTGGAAGGAGATTGGTGAGGGTTGTTTTGAAAATAAGTTTGCTGGAGGAGAATGAGTTTGAGGTTGTGGTGGTTTCTCTCAGCTGCAAGTAGTGGGCAGTTTGTTATTACTGAGGCATGTGGAAATCTTCTTTCTGCTGGTCATGTTAGTTGAAATGAGTGGTATGTGCATGGGACCTCTCCTTTCATGGCTTCCTGACTCCATTTTTTCTTTCTTTCTTTCTTTCTTTTTTTTTTTTTTGAGAGAGAGACTGAGAAAGTGTGTACATGGGGTAGGGGGAAGGCAGAAGGAGACAGAAGGAGAGAGAGAGAATCTTAAGCAAGCTCCATACCCAATGTGGAGCCCAATGTAGAGCTTGATCCCACAACCCTGAGGTCATGACTTGAGCTGAAATCAAGAGTCAGACAATTGGGATTCCTGGGTGACTCAGTGGTTTAGTGCCTGCCTTTGGCCCAGGGCATGATCCTGGAGTCCTGGGATCAAGTCCTGCATCAGGTTCCCAGCATGGAGCCTGGTTCTCTCTCTGCCTGTGTCTCTGTCTCTCTCTCTCTCTCTTTTTGTGTCTCTCATGAATAAATAAATAAATAAAATCTTAAAAAAAAAAAGAGTCAGATGATTAACTGAGCCACCCAGGTACCCCACTGACTCCATTTTTATTTATTTATTTTTAAAATAAAGTTCTTTTTTTTTTTAAAAAAAAAGTTCTTTTTTTAAAGATTTTATTTATTTATTCATGAGACACACACACACACAGAGGAGAGAGAGAGAGAGAGAGAGAGGCAGAGATACAGTCAGAGGGAGAAGGAGGCTTCATGCAGGGAGCCTGACATGGGACTCGATCCCAGGTCTCCAGGATCAGGCCCTGGGTCAAAGGCAGCGTTAAACCGCTGAGCCACTTGGGATGCTCTCACTGACTCCATTTTAAATCAGGTTTCCTTTATTCATTTTCACACTCAGGTATTATAAAATTAAGTGCAATGAGTTGGGCATAGGATTTTTCTAAAGTGTAATTTTCAAACTTGAGCATGTATGAAAGTCACCTAAAAGCCTTGTTAAAAACATCTGGCCCCACTTCCAGAGTTTCTGAATCAGCAGGTCTGGGCTGGGTCAGGGAATATGTGTTTCTTACTGGTTTCTAGGTGGTGCTGTTGCTGTTTGTCTAGGCAGCACACTTTGAGAACCACTGTTTTTAAAGAAACTACCTTTCATTTCCTTTGCCCTAAACTGCCAGGAGCCAGTGTGGTCCATCTGGGAGTTCCCATCTGATTTTTCATCCCAAGCCAGGCAAAAATAGCCTTTGTCTTTTGGCTAATAATCTGAATAATCTGAACCCAAACTAGAAATCTGACTGGGCAAGGTTCAGAACAGCTGACACTGATGTTACAAGGAAGCAAAAGTTTAGGCTGTGAGCATGCGTGTTCTATTCTATTCTATTCTATTCTATTCTATTCTATTCTATTCTATTCTATTCTTCTATTATATCCCAACCCATTCCATCCCAACCCATCCCAACCCATCCCATCCCATCCATCCCATCCCATCCCATCCCATCCCATCCCATCCCATCCCACGCTATACCACACAGAAACATTCTATACTAAAATATACTACTCTATAACATACTATACCATTCTATACTACTAAACTATACTATTCCCTACACTATAGTATACCATACTATTCTATACTGACTACATTGGTTTTTTTCACACTTCTCATTTGGGCAAAGTAACATGTGGTGCCACTCAGATGCTTGAGAATTCCTGAAAATCAGAGAGATAACATTATCCATGTGTGTGTTAAATATAAGTATATGAAGGCAGGTGACAGACCAAAAACTCTGTTTTGCTGGGTAAAGATTCAGGTTCCTTTCCCAACCTGTCATCTGAAACTAAAATCACTTGCTAGTCAGAGTCCATTTTTGGCCAGAGTCTGGCCACTATCACCAACCAAATAAGGTTTCAGGAGGACAAAGATCAAACAGGAATAGAATTTCTTAGCCCCATAACACCTTGCATTCTTTGGGCTTCTTGGCCATCTTTACCAATATATCTTCTGTGGTTCTGCTACTGATGCTAGTCAAGTCAAGAGCAGGGAATCAATACCTACTTGTGTGTAGTTTTAAAATATGTCCACTAAATTCTTTGATACTCTTCCCTTCAGAGAGTGAAGCTTAATTTCCCATTTTTTTTGGCTCTATGTAGTGACTCCCTTATAATGAGCAGAACCTGGCAGAAGTAATATTTTACCTGAAATTTGATAATTTTTGAAGGTAAGTCATAAAAGCTTTGCAGCTTCTTTCTGCTTCCCCACCTCCTAGGATCATTCAGTTTAGGGGAAGCCAGCTGCCATGTTGTGAGGACCCTCAAGCAGCCCTATGGAGAGGCCCAGGTGGCAAGGAACTCAAGCCTCCTGCCAATAGCCTGTGAGTGAGCCCCCATGGGAGTGGGCCCTCCAGCCCCAGTCAAACCTTCAAATGACTACAATCCCAGAAAATGTTTTGACTGCAACCTCATGAAAGACCATGAGACACAACTGCCCAGGTAAGCTCTTTCCAAATTCTTGACTCACAGAAACTGTGAAATAATAAAAGTTTGTGAATATCTTCTCCCATTTAGTAGATTGCCTTTCATTTTGTTGATGTTTTCCTTCACTGTGCAAAAGCTTTTTATTTTGATGTTGTCCCATAGTTTATGCTTGCTTTTGTTTCCTTGCTCAAAGAGACCTATCTAGAAAAATATTGCTAAGGTCAATATCAAAGAAATAACTGCCTATGTTTTTTTTTCTAGGAGTTTTATGATTTCATTTAGGCCTTTAATCCATTTTGAGTTTATTTTTGTGTGTGGTGTAAGAAAGTGGTCCAGTTTCATTCTTTTTCATTTAGTATTCAGTTTTCCAACACTGTTTGTTAAAGACATTGTCTTTTCCTCATCGTATATTTTTGCCTCCTTTGTCATAGATTAATTGACCAAATAAACATAGGTTTATTTCTGGGCTCTCTGTTCTGTTCCATTGATCTGTGTGTCTCTTTTTTGACCAGTACCATACCGTTTTGATTACTACAGTTGTAGCATATCTTGAAATCTGGGATTGTGATACCTCCAGTTTTGTCCTTCTTTCTCAAGATTGCATTGACTATGTGGAATCTTGTGGTTCCATACAAATTTGGGGATTATTTGTTCTAATTCTGTGAAAACTGCTGTTGGCATTTTGTAGGGATTACACTGAATTCTATAGATTGCTCTGGGTAGTATGCAAAAGTTTGTTATTTTAAGGCATTACAGTTTGAGATAATTTATTATATAATAATGTAAAACTAATACAATAAGACAGACCTTTATAACACCACTGCTGAGATTCCAATCCTGTCACATTCCTTCAAAGAAACTTTCAGTGACTCTTCATTACCTTATATTAAGTTGCCACTGCTTAGTTAGGTGACCAAGGCCCTTCTATATTATCTCCCACAACTTTCCTAAACGACCCAACTGAACTATTTGCTGTGCTTCAAACACCCATCAGACTTTCATACTTTTGCCAGCTAGTTTGAAATTATTCCCCATCTCCATCTTCACCTTTAAAAATCCTTATATCCTCCAGGTCCTATCCCTAAAGCCATCTTTTCCATGAAACTATTTTTTAGTCTCTCAACCAGATGTTTCTCTCCTCATCCAAACCTCCACTGTTACCTTGTGCTTCTGTTTGCTGCCTACCCAGTAGACTTTCCTTCTTGCTCATAGGAGCAGAGCCCTGGTTTAGCTTCTGTTACTTTTCCTCATTTTGATGCAGACAAACCCTGAGTAGTTGAAACGGTCTATAGTGGTCCCAATGCCCTTTGTAGTGATTGGTGCAGGAGTGGTCATGTGATATAATTCTGGCCAATGAATAATGAGGAAATGTCTGCATTCTGGGAAAAGCTTTTTTTTTTTTAAGATTTTATTTATTTATTCATGAGAGACACACACAGAGAGAGAGGCAGAGACACAGGCAAAGGGAGAAGCAGGCTCCATTCAGGGAGCCCGACGTGGGACTCGATCCTGGGACTCCAGGATCACACCCTGGGCCAAAGGCAGGTGCTAAACCGCTGAGCCACCCCAGGATCCCCTAGGCTTTTTAAAATAAGGGTTAAAATAAATATTTTTAGGCGTGCCTGGGTGGCTCAGTTGGTTAAGGATCTGTCTTCCACTCAGGTCATAATCCCGGTGTCCTGGGATTAAGCACCATATCTGGCTCTCTGCTCAGCGAGGAGACTGCTTCTTCCCCTGTCTCTGCTACTCCTCCTGCTTGTGCTTGCTCTCTGTGAAATAAAATATCTTTTTTAAAAAATTAAATAAATATTTTAAAATCAAATATACGGAAAGAACAGTTCTGCTAGCCATTATCTGTGTGGGTATGATTTCTAGAATCATAGCAACCATCTTATAAACATAAAGGGAGCTAGCCAAAGGATGGATGGACACTAGATGGGAAGAACCTGGATTCTTTATGATTTTGTCAGACCACGAATTAGCCAATCTTGTTATTGCCCTACCTTTGGATGCCATGGTACATGAAGTCCTTTTTTAGATATTCTAGATTAAATCAGTTAGATTGATTTTGTTGTTACTTGCAGCTGAAAATGTCCTGATTAGCACAAAAACCTGGTGAGGATACCTTTTAAGACCTATATTAAAATTATCACTGTATTCATTTTTCCTTATATCCTCTTATAATCTGGAGGGGAAGGATTATATTTTTATTGAAGTAAGACATACATACAGGAAAAGATAAAAAGCCCCTTGGTAACCACAAATAAAATACCTATAGAAGTTACACAAAAGAAAAAGAGAAAGGAATTGGAACTGACTAATAATAATAATAATAATAATAATAAAGACTTTGTTTATAAAGGAAGGCAGCATAAGAAGAGAAAAGAGGCAAAAGAACTATAAGACAAACAGAAAATTGTTTTAAAAAGAGCAATAGTAAATCCTTTTCTATCAATAATTACTTTAAATGGAAAAGGACTAAACTCCTCAATAAAAAGATACAGAATGTTTGAATAGATAAAAACCCAATATCCAACTGTATACTGTTTACAAGAAACTCATTGTAGATCTAAAGACACACATAAACTGAAAATGAAGGAATAGAAAGGGTATTCCATGCAACAGTAACCAAAAGAAAGCAGGAGTGGTTATACTTAAATCAGATGAAATATACTTTAAGTCAAAAATTATCTCCAGTGATGAAGAAGGCCATTGCATCATGATAAAAGGATCAATTCAATAGGAAGATAAAACAATTATAAATATAGGGGCACATGGGTGGCTCAGTTGGTTAAGCGTCTGCCTTCAGCTCTGGTCATGATCTCACAGTCCTGGGATGGAGCTCCACATTGGGCTCCCTGCTCCTTGGGGAGCCTGCTTCTCCCTCTCCCTATGCTTGCTGCTCCCCTGCTTGTGCTCTCACTCTCTTTCTCTCAAATAAATAAAATCTTTAAAATAAAAAGTATAAATATATATATATATATATATATATATACCCAACATCAGAGCATCTAAGTGTACAAAACAAATATTGACAGATCTGAAGAGAGAAATTGACAGCAGTACAATAATAATAAGAGACTTCAACTCCCTACTTTCAATAATGCATAGAATATCAAGACAGAAAATCAAGAATGAAACAATGACCTTGAACAATACTATAGACCAAATGGACCTAACAGACATATATAGAACGTTTCTCCCAGCAGCAGAATATACATTCCTACTCCCAACAAAGAAACACCCAGGGCTAGATAGCTTATGGCTGAATTCTACCCAACATTCAAAGAAGAATTCATACTAATCCTTCTTATATTCTTCTAAAAAGTAAGAGTAGAGGGAATACTTCCAAACTCATTTTATGAAGCCAGCATCACTCTGATACCAAAGTCAAAGGTACCACAAGAAAAGAGCATTATACACCACTATCTCTGATGAATATAAAAGAAAAATCCTCAATAAAATACTAGCAAACTAAATTTAACAACACATCAAAAAGAATGAACACATGAACACATGACCAAGTGAGATTTATCTCTGGGCTGCAAAATTTGTTTAACATATGCAAATCACACAACGTGATATACCACATTAAAAACCACATGGTCAGGGGATCCCTGGGTGGCGCAGCAGTTTGGCGCCTGCCTTTGGCCCAGGGCGCGATCCTGGAGACCCGGGATCGAATCCCACGTCGGGCTCCCGGTGCGTGGAGCCTGCGTCTCCCTCTGCCTATGTCTCTGCCTCTCTCTCTCTCTCTGTGACTATCATAAATCAATTAAAAAAAATTAAAAACCACATGGTCATCTCAGTAGATAAAGGAAAGCACTCAAATTGAACACCAATAAAAATAAATTTATTATTAAAAAAATAAATGCAATATGAAGGAAAAAAAGGAAAAGCACTCAATAAAATATGACATCTGTTTATGATAAAAACTCTCAACAGAATAGACATAGAAGGAAACTTCCTCAACATAATAAAGGCCACTTATGAAAAGCCCATAGTTAATATCTTAAGGAATGGGGAAAACTGAAAGTTTTTCCTCTAAGTTCTAGTATAAGGCAAGGAGGCCCACTCTTGCCACCTTTACTCAACATAACACTGGAAGTACTAGCAAGGACAATCAAACAAGAAAAAGAAATAAAAGGCATCCGGATTGGAAAGGAAAAATTAAAACTATCTTTATTTGTAGATGACATGATCCTATATATAGAAACCCTGAAGACTCCATAAAAAAACTCCTGGAACTAATAAATAAATTCAGTAAAATTACAGAATACAAAATCAACATACAAAAAATCAGTTGCATTTCTTTTTTTTTTAACTTTTATTTATTTATTCATGAGAGACACAGAGAGAGAGAGAGAGGGGCAGAGACACAGGCAGAAGAGAAGCAGGCTCCATGCAGGGAGCCCAATGAGAGACTCAATGCCAGGACTCCAAGATCACGCCCTGGGCCCAAGGCTCAGCCCAAGGCTCAGCCACCCAGGTGTCCCTCAGTTGCATTTCTTTACACCAACAGTGATGTAGAAAGAAAATCAAGAAAACGGTTCCATTTATGATAGCATCAAGAGTAAAATACTTAGGAACAAATTTAACCAAGGCAGTAAAAGATCTATACACTGAAAACTATAAAATTTGAAATTGAAGTCATAGGTAAATGGAAAGTTATACTGAGTCTATGGATTGGAAGAATTAACATTGTTTAAGATGCTCATAACACCCAAAGTAATACAAAAATTCAATTCAATCTCTATCAAAATTCCAATGGCATTTTTCACAGAAATAGAAAAATGATTCTAAAATTTGTATGGGATCACAAAAGGCCCTGAATAGATGAAACAATCTTAAGAAAGATCTAAGTTGGAGGCAACATACTTCCTGATTTCAAATTATACTACAAAACTATAGTAATCCAGACAATATGGTATTGGCATAACACGAGACACATTCAGTCATATGAAACAGACTGGAGAGCCCAGAAATAAACCCAAGTTTTACGGTCAATGAATTTTGGATAAGGACATAACAGGGAAAGGATAGTTTCTTCAAAAAATGATATTGGGAAAACTGGATTTCCCCATGCAAAAGAAACTGGACCCTCATCTTACACCATACACAAAAACAAACTCAAAATAGATTAAAGACTTAAGGGCAGCCCAGGTGGGTCAGCAGTTTAGCGCTGCTTTTGGCCCAGGGCGTGATCCTGGAGTCCTGGGATCAAGTCCCACGTCGGGCTCCCTGCATGGAGCCTGCTTCTCCCTCTGCCTGTGTCTCTGCCTCTCTCTCTCTCTCTCTCTCTCTCTCTCTGTCTCTCATAAATAAAGAAAAACCTTAAAAAAATAAAAAAAGACTTAAATGTAAGACCTGAAACCATAAAACTCCTAAAAGAAAATATAGGTAAAAATTTCCTTGATATGGTCCTTGGTAATGATTTTTTGGACACGACACCTAAAGTTCAAGTAACATAGGCAACAATAAACAAGTAGGACTACATAAAACTAACAAGTGACTGTCCAGCAAAAGAAACGATCAACAAAATGAAGAGGCAACCTATAGATTGAAAGAAAATATTTACAAACCATATCTCCATTTATTTTAAATAGGCTCCAGGCCCAACATGGGGCTTGCACTCACAACCCTGAGACTGAGAGTCACATGCCCTACTGACTGAGCCAGCCAGGCACCTGACAAATCATATATCTAATGCAGGGTTAAATCTCAAATTTATAAGGAACTCATACAACTCAATAGCAAAAACCCCCAACTTAATTAAAAGATGGGCAAAGGACCTTAATAGACATTTTTCCAAAGATGGCATGAAAATGGCCAACAGATATATGAGGAGGGTCTCAACATCACTAATCATCAGGGAAATGTGAATAAAAATCACAACGAAATATCACCTCACATCTGTTAGGAAAGTTGTTATGAAAAAGATATAAGTCCTAGTATAGATGTGGAGAAAGGGAATATTTGTACACCGTTGGTAGGAATGTAAATGAGTACAGCCATTATGGAAAACAGTCTGGAGATTCCTCAAAAATTTAAAATAGAACTACAGTATGATCAGCAGTCCCTCTTCAGGGCATGTACCAAAAAGAAAGGAAATCAGTATTCTGAAGAGATATCTGCATCCCCATCACATGCAAGCAATGGAATATTATGCAGCCTTAAAAGAATTTTAAGCCTAAAAATATTTGCAACATTTGCAATAAGCATGTATAAAACTGGAGGACATTATGCTAAGTGAAATAAGCCAGACAGGAAAGACAAATGCCTCATGATCTCACTTCTAAGTGGGATCTTTTAATTCAAATATATTGAAATAGAGACTAAAATCATGTTTATTAGAAATGGGAAGATGGGGGAAATAGAGAGATGTTGATCAAAGAATACAAAGTTTCAGTTATAAATGATGAATCAGAGATCTAATGCACAGCATGATGTCTATACTTAATATTGTATTGTATACTGGAAATTTGCTAAGACAATAGATTTCAGGAGCTTTCACCACACATTAAAAAATGGTAACTATGTGAGGAGATGAATATGTTAATTAGCTTGACTAGTAATCATTATATACATATATATCAAACATCATGTTGTACATCTTAGATATATTATTTTTATTTTAAATAATAAAAAAAATGTTTTCAAAAGAGGAAGATACATGAAGCCCAAGTTCTAGTTTGATGAATATTCACAAGTAACACATCTGAATAACCAGCACCAGATCAAGAAATATTACATTGTAGGTACCCTGGAAGCCACTCTTGTACCTGCCCCAATTTAATCACTCTTCCTTTCCTCCCAGGGGTAATCACTATCCTTATTTCTGACAATATGGAATAGTTCGCCTGCTTTTAAAATTTGTGCAAATGAAAACATATAGCATGTGCTCCTTTAGTCTGGCTTCATTTGCTTATTATTAAGTCTATGAGAGTCATCCAGTTTGTCGTATGTATCAGGTGTTCATTCTCACTGAGATTTATATTCTATCATATAAATATCTCATAATTTATGTGTTCATTATACTGTTGATGGACATCTAGGTTGTGTCCAGTTTGTGGCTATTAGAAATAATTATCTATTTGAACATTCTTATACATTCTTTTAGTGAATATATGTACACATACCTTTGGACTGCATTGGTCATAGAGTCGATGTGTACTCAATATATATATATATTTTTTTTTGCCTTTTTCAATATTTTCAATATATATTGCCTTTTTCAGCTATTGTCTTTTTTTTAAGTTTTACTTATTTATTTTTAAGTAATCTCTATACCCAATTGGGGCTCGAACCACAACCTCAAGATTATGAGTCGCAGGCTGCTCAGACTGAGCCAGGCAGGTGCCCCACAGCTGTTGTCTTTTTAATTCATCTATTTATCCCCACTCTTATGCTCACATTCTCTTGTATACTCTCTTGTCCCTGTCCTCTCAAACAACCTACTTTGCACATAATGGGTACTTAACAAATAATCATTATATAATTATATGTATATGTGTGTGTACTTAATGCATCTCCATTGTATATGTAATGGAATTAAATATAGGAACCCTACCCTAGCAAGCCAACTGTCAAACATGCTATGCTGGGGTCACAAAGGGTATGAGGTCAGCTGGGGGTGGCTGGGGATCCCCATTCCCATTTGGAATTTGGGCCAGCAATGAATTCATCCACAGGTGTAGTTCAGTTGTAGTTCACAAGTGTGAATTCTGAAAGTTGCTACAACTTCTTTCTCATGGTAGTTGACAAAATGGAAGCAGGCCTTTGTAAAGAAGAGTCCTTAAGAAAGGGGTTTCTTTCTTTCATAATGCTGGGATGGGGGAAGATGAGCCAAGTTAGAATGCTTAGAGAAGAAAAACAAGATTTGTGTGTGAGAACAGTCCAGTAAAAGCTGCCAGGCTGAGGCTTTTAGATGTGGTATTGATTTTCTTAGAATCATTTCTGTTTTCAACAAGCTACCTTTTCCTGAATGCTTTTCCTCAAACTTTAGAAATTGGTTTGCAAAGTGATATTAATTCTGCTCTTCTACAAACTCTCTTCCCGAACTGGGGACAAGTTTCAGAATTTCTATAAAGGGAAACATTTCAGTGTTGGGGTATTTATTTTTATTTATTTGGTTTTTCATTTTTGAAGATTTTTATTTATCTATTTGTTTGTTTGTTTGTAAGCTCCACACCCAGCCTGGGGCTTGAACTCACAACCCTGAGATCAAGAGTCACATGCTCCACTGATTGAGCAAGCCATGTGCCCCAGAGGATTTTTTTTTTTAATCACAAGAGTATATGCTAAAATGTGTATTGCAATTTGTTTCAATCTTGATTGGTCCTAAGAAGGTTATTAAGGACTGAAATTTCATATTCCTAAACTTCCATTAGCACATTCCCAGGGTTCCCTGGGGGATTTCTGGTCCAGGATTTGCTAAGCCATCTGCAATCTGTACGGTCTTTGGCCACATTTCAGACGAACTCCTGAACATACATGTGCAGAGTCAAGATGTCCACAGCTTTTGGAAAGGGCAATTTATTATCAGTGTGCCATTAGTCATCAGTGTTCTCTTGAGTTGGTCAGCATTTTCAATACTTGTCAAATGAAAAGAAAATTCTTTGTAATTGCTCATCATTTGCCCTGAAGAACCAAGAAAAGACTCATGCTAGTTCTTGGCCCAACAGGGGATCCCACCCAGCCCAACAGTGGGACTATGGTTGCTAAGAAGCAGAGTCCTGCGCTACTAGAATAAGTAGGAGTAGAAGTACTAATCCTCTTTTTTTTTTTAAGATTTTATTTATTTATTCATGAGAGACACAAAGAGAGAGAGAGGCAGAGACACAGGCAGAGGGAGAAGCAGGCTCTACACAGGGAGGCTGACATGGGACTCGATTCCGGGTCTCCAGGATCAGGCCCCAGGGGGAAGGCAAGGGCTAAACTGATGAGCCACCTGGGCTGCCCCACTAATCCTCTTTGTGCAGGTGTTTAAATATTCCTGCAGGACTAATGCTATATGGTAAGAGTTAAAGACCTACTCCAAAGGAGCAACCACAGAGTGCAGCACTAGGTAGAACCAGGAGTATTAGCAATTGGATGAGTTTGATTGAGACTCTCAAGTGCCAAGGATATTGTGGTGGGGGCTAGGGGTGGGTGTTGGAGGTGGCTGAGGTTGGGAAAGGCCAGGTCAATACATTGTTTTATTATATTTAGTCTTCTCTTTTACTACAGAAAGATTTTCAATCACCCCCTACAGCTTATATATACACGTGTCAGATAATTTCCCTAAAAAGTAATCAGTAAACCAGAAATTGATTTATAGCTGAAGTCAGTTTCTATGTATGTTGCTTGGTTCCAAATATATATTTCAAAGCTCTGTGTGATATATAGAACCATACAGAGATCAGAAAACATACAAAGATCAGATCTTGTCATTTGTGAATTTGGTGATTTATGCCATTTGAATCACCACTTGAAGGTATGTTGTCCTACAACTCTTAAGCACTTCTCAAAATAATGGTGGTCTTTACCTTTATTTTGAACAGTGAGCTCCAAAGTGTCCAATTGCCCCTTCATTTTAGCTACCTCATATAGTTTGTACTAGTCTCCACTTTGCCTTTCTTAATCCTCGGTAGCTAAGCATTACTCTAACCGAAGTCCCAGTTGATTATTTTTTAAACAAGTGTGCTTGTGAAGGTTGCTTATAAAGCTAGTTGCACATCCTGAGCTCCTGCAGGGCATCATAAGATAGAATTAGACATGAGCCTCCCCTTCTGTGCTCACCATGAAAATATTAAATAGGGTAGAGGCATGAGGAAGGCACAAGAACACACACCTTTGTAGTTGGGTTTTTCCACTGGAACCTGCAGATCAGTGTTCATTTTGTGGAATATTTTTACAAATGTGTTTATTGACTGAGTTTTAGAAAGGTAGGTATGCCTGTGGTTTATCCTATGTGAGCTACCAGTAGGTTTAGGATTTCCTGCCTAATGTGTTAAACTAGGTGTCATGAACCTGTCATGCCCAATAAGCAATAAAAGGCCACCAGAACCTGAGGAAATGCCTAGTGCATAAATCATAATTGACATATCTAGTTTGGGTTTGGATGAAAAGTAGACAAATTTAGAAATTCCGCTTTATTTCTGTGGTTGGTATGTCTTTATTCTTTACTCTAAACTGCTAAAGAATCTTCTACCAAACAACAATTTTTAGCATTCCAACGTGTGGTAGTGGCATTAGAAATCGTGCAAATATTCTTTCTACCCCTATGAATGGAACTTTTCAACAGAGCCACTTTCTATACTGGCAAGGGGAAATGTGAACTTGGCTATAATTACTGCTCTAATATCTTCTACCCTCCTCAATGTTTGGGGTCACCCAAAGCCTGATTGAAATATACACTTGGTGAATATGGGAGTCTACCAGGAATGACAAGTGGGAATGAGAATTTTGGAGAAGGAAGACAGAGAATTGAATAGAGAATATAGCTGTCTCAATGATGGATTCAAGTCCTCAGAAAACTGGAGAAAGACCAGATCAGAGAACAAGCAGTGATGTAGTGACACACCTTGAGGCAGGAGGAACACTGGGACTAAGAGCCTTTGGTAAAAGCCTTCCCCTTACTGTGCATAATGTCACATACCCAGTAGCCAGGGTGCTTTTGCAGTCTAGGGAAAGGAGAGATCACCAGATAAGCAACCAGAGACACTGTCTCCTTCTCCAGAGACTTTTGTACCTGAAGGAAGATGACTCTCTTTATAGGTTCTTGGAGCTCACTGCTCAGAGTTGGTTATGGTTGGAGAAAGAGCAGGAGGGGAAGGAAATGTTGCTGTCTCTATATTCACCCCAAATGTCCTGTTACCATCTCTGTTTCCGTCATCTGAGTGACTCCTTTTGTTTTTATAAAGTGTGTTTGTTTCACGGAAGGTCTTTATCTTCATGCTCCTTGCAGATAGAGCTTCCTACTTGTTTCTAACCACACTTTAGTGGCAAAGAATCCAAGAAAGATGATGAATTAATTAGTGTTATTGACTTCCTAAAAGGGTGAGCAGTTCATCTTAGAGTCCAGTAATTTTCTAAAGTGAGAGGAAAGGGTTTGTGCACATAGAGATGTGCATATATAATGAACTTTCAGATGTATAAAGTGTTAACACACACTAGAACCATTCTTAAAAAATTAAACAGATCCTCATTTGGTTTTGTCACATATCCAACCAAGCCTGGAAAATGGCTGATATGACTGGTCAGTTAAGCAAGCACTAGTTCTGGTTCCAAAGTCAGCGTAATGGTAGGCTTTTAACTGTGTGAAACAAACACACAAATAGTCCAACAACACACATCGTTTTACGGAACAGATTGAACCTCATCTTCTCCGGCCAACATCTCTATCTCAGGCACTATCTCCCAATTCTTCAATTCAAGTCACTGCAATAACATTAATACAGTTTGGCCTCATTTCCTCTCTCTTTTTTCTATCTATTCTTTTTTTTTTAAGATTTGATTTATTTATTTATTTATTTATTTATTTATTTATTTATTTATTTATTTATTTATTTATGAGAGACACACACAGAGAGAGGCAGAGACACAGGCAGAGGGAAAAGCAAGCTCCACGCAGGGAGCCCGATGTGAGACTTGATCCTGGGACTCCAGGGTCATGCCCCAGGCTGAAGGCAGGCGCTAAACCACTGAGCTACCCAGGGATCCCCTTTTCTATCTATTCTTAAATGGATATTCTGGGGAGTGGGGAAGCAATCAAAAAATATCGTGAGTGATTTTCGGAGAGAAAAAGATCTAAATAGAGTATGAGTGCCTTTTATATTGGGATTAGTTATGTGTACTCAGGAAGTATGAGGCCAATCTCTCATCTCCCTCCTTCTCCTTTCTCCCCTACATCCAATTCCCTTCTCCCAACACTACCCCCAGACTTATTCACCGTTGGTCATCTTAAAGTAGAAATTGTGGATGGGAGGAGAGAGTCCACCTGCGCACATAACTAGTCTTGACCTTGTTTGCTTATGGTGTATGTGCTAGTGCGTGTACCTGCATGTGCGTATTTCTTTATTCTCTTTGCATGTACCTCTAATTGATCTTGAAAAGAAGGGACAGTTAAAGAAGACGTTAAGGTGAAATGAAGCCATAACTGCAGCTGGAGACTTTTATTAAGTGTGGCAAAGTTCCCTGGGCTGCGCTGAAATTGTTTATTGATTTTGGTATGGCTGGGTGCTCGGGAGTAATCGCCCAGAATGCCGCTAGAGAGAGCGTCTTGTTAGCTCACGCTCGGCGTCTCCTCAGCACAGCGTTCACTCTGGAGCTTGCCTCTTTAACCTGTAAATAAATACCCCTGGTTAACTCCTGAGATGCCTCTGCCTGAGACCAGAGCCACTTCTGACCTGAACATGCACACCCCCAGCAGCATTTAAAGACCACGAGGGTTTAATTTCTTCTACTGGAAAGGGTTGTCTTGCCAAGGAGAGAAAACAGGATTCAGTTTGATGTTAAGGACGCATATCATTTTCCATTTTTTTGGTGCGTATTTGGTCTGTTTCTTCTCATTTGACTTTTAGTATTAAGGTGGGAAATTTGAAGAAACAAAGTAAATTGAGATTTTTTTCAGCAGGGGTTTCACTGTTCCATCCCTGTGTCTTTCCTTTGTGTTTGTCGGTTGCATGCCAGTGCCTGGGTCTTCCTGTTTTCCCGTCACTATAATTAAACTTTCCCCAGGGTCCCAGTAGGGTAGGGGTGCCAGAGCTGCTGTCCAAGCAAGCAATCCTGAGTTGGGCAGTTGTGTGGCATGAGTAAAGTGTGCACAAGGTCCCATGGTCCGTGCTCTCGAGCTAGCAAGGAGATGGGATGAGAAGCCTGGTTCCAGGATCATCCAAGGGAGGGATCGAATTGTGGGAGGAGTACAAGGGTGTCTGGGAGAGTTGGGAGAGGGTTGGCTTACCCTGAGGACATCCTGACTCCCGAGATAGGTAAGGTTAGTGTCTCTTGGGGTCCCCAGGTTGACTCTGAACAGAGTCACACTCCTAAAGATATTTTGCTTCAAAATTAGAGTTGGTGGTGATGGTGAGTTGCATTGGTGGATATTATTCCACACCATCCAAGGAAATACCCCCACAGTTGTTCTCTCCTGGCCTTTGCGATCCTTCTGCAATGCCCAGGCTCTATTTTTTGCAAGCTCTATGACCAAGCTACTTGCAGCATTATATAAATGACTCCAAAATAACAGACTTCCAGAGCACCTGGGACCTGGGACGTACAGTGGTAATCTTTGGAATGAGTAGCTATTAAAAAATTACACTGTGTGGATTCCTTCTTTCCTAGTTATCCTTAAGCAATCTCTCTCAAGAAGCTTATATAATGTCATCTCCTTTGTGAATCCCTCTGTATTTCTCTCGTCCCCCACTTAGCAATTATTTTTTTTCCTGAAGTCAAATAGTAGTGTATTTCCTCATTCCATTCTGACCACAATGAGTGTTTCCCGCCCCCTCTGAGTTATCAGTTACCTGTTCCTATCAGTTATCCTATCTATTCCTATCAGTTTTCTGAGAGAAACAGAGATTCTTCAGAAAGCACTACATTCTGAATATTTCTAGTTTGCCACTTTCCTCATCCTGAGTATTGTATTAGCTGTGTCCAGTGTCTGAGGGGATGACTCTGCTTCCAAGGAAAGGAGGCCCATGAAACACAAAGCATTAAAGACACGGGTTCTATCCTTAACTGCTATTGGTTATGCTTGTCATGGCTTTTTTTGCCTCTATGGAGTCCCCTGTAAGAAAGGGTTTATAATTATTCTCCATCCAACGTGTCAGTGTTGGTCAAGACAAAGGAGGAAATTGGAGCTGTGAAGATGAAATGCACCAAAAGTTAACTCGGTGACAAGGGCCATCACCCTAAAATCTCAGTATAACCCAAAGGTTTCTTAACCTAAGAGGATATCTCCCTTAACCTCAATAGCTACTCAACTAATGACATTCAAGTGATACAGTGGGATTTGAACAATCCTTGGGCCAAATTTAACTCGTATAGACATGTGACTTAGATATTTGACTTATACAGATGACATTATTCAGAGTAAACATAGTATTTTTCCCTTCTCCTAGCACACGTCCAAGGGAAGATTTTGTATATCAAGCAGACGTGTATTCAAATCCTAGCACTAATTTTAAATCTAATCCTGAGCAAGCTATTTTACCCTTAAGAATTAAAGATTACTGGGATCCCTGGGTGGCGCAGCGGTTTGGTGCCTGCCTTTGGCCCAGGGCGGGATCCTGGAGACCCGGGATCGAATCCCACGTCGGGCTCCCGGTGCATGGAGCCTGCTTCTCCCTCTGCTTGTGTCTCTGCCTCTGTCTCTCTCTGTGACTATCATAAATAAATAAAAATTAAAAAAAAAAAAGAATTAAAGATTACTAATATAAAATGGAGATGTGAGAATTAACTAAGAACCTAGAAACTGTTTCTGCAAAAGGCCAGATAGTAAGTACAGCTTTGCAGGCGACACAGTCCCTGAGGCCTCTACTCAGCTCTTCCACCATAGCAAGACAGTCATAGACAATACATAAATGAGTGGGAAAGCTTATGTTCTGGTAAAACTTTATTTACAAAAACAACCAGTGATTGGATTTGGTCATAGTTCACTGATCCCTGCAATAGGTGAAGTATTTGAGGGTGATCTGGTCTTCATAAATATGAAATGCCTTCCCTTTCACTGATCATAGAATAGTTAGCTGACACTTAAAGATTATATTCAGAAAACTGGTCTGGCCAGTACAAAAAACTGATTTTTAAAAATCTTCTACAAGCTTGTTCTGGGTGTCGATCCTGAGTTGTAATCCATTTTATCTTCCTAGTTAATTTTTTCTTGTCTCCCTAAGCTTGTGTGTCACAGACCTCATCCTGACCCTCCCTCCCCAAAGTCTCCAATTTGGCGTTGGGCTACCTCGGTCTTCCATTACTTCCCCAGCCCACACCTTTTAGAGAATTTAGAATTCCTGTTAGAATTCCTCAGTCTGTTGCCTCCATTGGAAAGAGTTATTTTTGACCTACCCTGACCCCGTCTTGAACAACAATAAAATGGGGATTGGGAGAAACGTGACACAAATCAATAGGTTATCCCAATAGACGTGATCTTTGAAACTGTTTTTTCTCGGACACTTGCAGCAGTAACAAAGATAAATAGCAACTCCCTCACATTGCCATCTGAGCAGTAGGTGGCTCGACAGATCACAACGTGACCTCTAGTCTGGGTGAGCAGCAGGTTTGAGCAGGATGAGGGATGGGAGAACAAAGATTTTGGTCACAAGGAGAGAAAGGGGGACAGCCAAAGGACAACTGGTACCTCAGTTTCTCATCACAGTTGTTGGTGCCCATGGGTTTCCCACCTGCTTTGCAGTTTTTCCTCTTCCCCTACTTTTTTCATTTACCCTCATCTCCTTATTTTACAGCCATTCAATAAACATTTATTGAGCACCTATTGTGTACAGGGCACTGACATGATAACTTGGGCATCATAGTAGCTGTAGTGTTTCTTTGCCTGATTCTGAGCAAAGTGAGGTTGAGAATTGATTGCTATGGCTGATTCCAGGATGCTGTGGGGAGTGAAGGGAAAATATGGGGAGTGAAGGGAAAATAACCCAATGCCTTCCTCTTCCACTTTTCTGGGTGTATTAGCTGGCTGGAGAATGGTCATGAGCACAGAGAACAGATGCAGGAAACTATTGCCTCTTGTTTGGGTTGTGTGCCCCCACGTGAGCTCCTGTGATACTAACAGTTGCGGTACCTGCAGTGATGGTAATAAGTGACAAAAATATGATCTATGACTCTATGCCGAGTGTACTCTAGCTTTATTACCTCTATTTACTCATCTAATTCTCACAACAACACCATGAGGCAAGTATGGTTATCATTCCCATTTTATATAAGAGAAAGAAGCCAACAGAATTGAAGGCACTTGTCATCGCATGGCTAGGTGATGGCAGTGCTGGGAAGGGAAGCCAGGCAGTCTGGCTTGCCATCACATTTATCTCATTGTGTCATAGCGCCTGTTTGTTTCTGCTTCTCCAACTTGACTGTGAGTTTGTTGGTGGTATGAGCATGAACATTTTTTTGAATTTTATTTTGTAAAGTAAAACACATATGCAGAAAATTGCATAAAACATGAAGTGTAAAGCTCAATAAGTGGCTATGAAACAAACATCTCTGTATTCACTGCCTATACATTACCACCACCCCAGGAAATCCCCCAGTCCTCCTCTTAATTGTTACACCTCCACTTTCCCCCCAAGTAACAGCTCCCCTGCTCTCTGGCACCACAGATAGTTTTGTCTGTGTCTGAATAAAGCTACATGGGGTATCATACAAATTCTCTTTTGTGTCTGGACTCTTTTACTCCACTTGATATTGTCACATGTGGCTGTAATTCATTTGTTTTCATTTTGGTATAGCGTTCCATTATAGGAGCACTATTGGGTCTATTGTTGAGGGACTTTGGGGGTGGTTTCTAGCTTTGGGGTGTTATGAAATCCTATGTCTTTTGGTACCCATGTACACATATGTACACATATTTTTCTTGGATGTAGATCTAAAAGTGAACTTTCTGAGTCAAAATGTATGTCTATGTTCACTGTAGTTTTACAAATTTCCTTTCCTCAGCAGCATATGAGTCCCTGTTGCTTCATGCCTCCTTAGCACTAAGGATGTCACATTTTTAAAGTTGATAGTGGTAACTTATTCTGACCTTAATTTGCATCTTTCTGATTTTTAATGAGATGAACATTTTCATATATTTATTGGCTCTTTTGAATCTTCTTTTTGAATTGCCTGTTCAAACCTCTTACCCATTTTTCTTTTTCATCTTTGCCTTTTTAAAAAAAACTGATTTTGAGGAGTTATATATTCTGAATTCAAGTCTTATGCTGGTTATATGTTTGGCACAGAAACTTCTCTTAATCCATTGCTTGCTTTTCACTCTCTTGATGGTGTCTTTTGATGCACTGAGGTTCTTAATTTTAGTAAAGTTAAATGCATTGATCTCTTCCTTTGTGGGTAGTGTTTTTTTGTCTTATCCTCTAGAAGCTTTATTGTTCTGTTTTCTTTATAGAGCTATAGTCTACTTGGAATTGATATTTGTGTATGGTATGGGATAGGGGTTGTCTTCTTTCTTTTTCTTTTCTTTATTGATATTGAATTGACTCAGCACCATTTATTCAAACAACCATCTTACCCCACTGCTTTTCAGTGTCACTTTTGTTGTGAATCAAGTGACCCTATATGTGTGGGTCTGTTTATGGACAATATTTTGTTCTAAAGTTCCATTTCCTATCCTTATGCCAATATTATACTATCTTAATTACCATAGATTCACACTAAGCCTTATATTCAGCAGAGGAACTCCCACCTAGATCTTACCTGAATTCTATCTTTGTGTCCCCAGAGCCAATCTCATTGCTTGCCACATTATAGATGCTCAATAAATACTCATTGGATGAAAGGGCCTCTGGTGCTGGTTTCTGTGGAGTTACAATTGCAGAAGGCAGTAGGAGGAGGATCCTGGGAGGATCCTCTCCCAGGATGGAGGTTGGATTTGGAGGGTGCTTTGAATGCATGGGTGGGGTTTTGGGAGTAGAAAGACCACCATGTCTACATTAGGCATATTCAAAGAGTGCATGGGGGTTAATGGAGCTGGGAAGCTCTGCCAGAGATTGGCATTAGAGATAGGGCAGAAATGGTGGAGTGGGTTAGCTGGATGCCCTTACCAGTGACAATGGCATCCAGCTGTGTCCCTGGCAAGAGGCAGAGGCTTCTGTAGGAAATGTAGGAAGCATTAGCAAACTAAAACTTCCACCAAATCTAAAACTTCAACCAAACCTAACCCCAATGCATTCCATCAGCCTCCCCACCACCCACAGAGACTGCTCCTATGCCTGGAACTAGACCTTGGTGTCAAGCAAATTGGTGGGTTGCTTCCCACTCTCTTCATCTCCTTGTGGGATTCTGGAAAGGTCCATATTTCAGAGATGCCTTCCCTGACTCTGGCCTCTCCCTGTTGCTGCAGGCAGCTAAGCTTCCTCAAACACCACCTTCAGGCTGTCACCTCTCCACCTCAAAACCAACAATGAACTCTGTCATTTGCAATATACATTTCAAACTCCTCAGTTTGGATTTTAAGACCCTCCATATTCTAACTTCTAAATACCCAGTCTTCCTTTTTTCTCCCACCCTGGTTAATTATCTTATTTCCCATACATAAAATGCTCATTCCCAGCTGAGTTGTTCCTTCCACTTAAATGCCTTTATCTTTTCTTCTATTTCTTCTAGTATTCTTTAAATTCAACCCATGTTTTGTCTTTTTCCTCCTCCAGTCCCTTCTGACTACTTTAGCACCCTATTCTCTCCCATCTCTGAAACTCCTGGCATATTCATATCTTGTTATTGAAAGGTTGCTATTTACAGTTCTCTTCATAGATTGTACGAAAGGAAAGCTGTATTAGTCAAGATTCTTCTGGTAGCTGTATTATTTTGCTAGGGCTACTGTATTAACCAGGGTTCTCCAGAGAAATAAAGCCAATAGAATAGATGATAGACAGATAAAGAGATTGGTTGCAGGAATTGATTCACGTTGTTATGGAGGCTGAGAAGCCCCACAATATGCCATCTGCAAACTGGAGAACCAGGAAAAACTCAGTCCAAGTCCACAGGCCTGAGAAGCAGGGGAACTGATGGTGTAACTCCCTATTCTAAGTCAAAGCCCTGGAGTCTGTATCCCAACTCAAGAAGACAGAGAGAATTCACCTTCCTTTGCCTTTTTGTTTCATTCAGACTTCCCAACATATTGGAATGTGCTGCCCACATTGGTGAGGGCAGATCCCTTTATGCAGTCCACTGAATAGAATGCTAATCTCTTCCAGAAACACCCTCAAGGACACACCCAGAAATAATGTTTTACAACTATCTGGGTATCCCATAGGCCAATCAAGTTGACACTAAAATTAACTATCATAGCTGCCATAACAAAATACCACAGACCGGTAGCTTAAATTACAGTAATTTATTTTCTTATGGTTCCAGAAGCTACAAGTCTTGGGTCAAGGTGTCAGCAGGTTTGGTTCTTCTGAGGCCTTCTCTCTGACTTGCAGATAATTGTTTTTCACTGTATTCTCACATGCCTTTTCTTTTGTGCATGTCTGTGGTGTCTCTCTGTATATCCAATTTTCTCTTATGAGGATACCAATCATATTGGCTTGGGGCCCATCCTAATGGCTCCATTTTAACTTTATTACCTCTTTAAAAGTCCTTATCTCTAAATATAGTCATATTCTGAGGTACTAGGGGTTAGGGCTTCAACATATGAATTTGGGAGAGACATATTTCAGTCTGTAACAGTAGCCAACTCACAGTGGATAAAGCCAAAAGAAAGAATTTTTCATCTTCAGTATCTGAAAAATTGAGGTTGATCAAATTGTTAAAGCTGGATCCTAGCCCCTTGTCTAGAACCTTGTGCTTTCCCTTTTTCATCTCCATTTTCTTCTGTGTTAAAATCATTCTCAAGCAGGCTTCCCTTCACTTGTGCCAAGGTGGCTGACATAGCTTTTGGCTTGTTATTATACCAACTTATAAACTCTAGGAAAAAGAAAGCTTCTATCCCAGTGGTACTGGAAAAAGTCCTGGAGCCAATTCTCATTGGCCCAGATTCAGTCATGTGCCCATCACTGAACCAATAGCTGAGATTCTAATTAGCTGGATTTCGGCCTATAACACCACCCCCCCGTGATTGCTCACTCTGGTCAAAAGGTAGAGTCAGGGGATCCCTGGGTGGCGCAGCGGTTTGGCGCCTGCCTTTGGCCCAGGGCGCGATCCTGGAGACCCGGGATCGAATCCCACGTCGGGCTCCTGGTGCATGGAGCCTGCTTCTCCCTCTGCCTGTGTCTCTGCTTCTCTCTCTCTCTGTGACTATCATAAATAAATAAAAAATTTTAAAAAAATCTCTTTAAAAAAAAAAAGGTAGAGTCAACTCAGTCAAATCACATAGACTAAGAGTGGGAAGAGTGACACCATACAGAAAACCCAAGGCATTGTTCTAGAAGAAGGGGGGACAGGATGCAGAGCAAGAAAAATAAATAACCATTCCAGGCTTTCCTATTCATCTTATTTTGATCCACACACTAACCCTAAGAGGTAGCTTTTGTTATTCTCATTTCATAATAAAGAAATGGAGGCAGAGAGAGGATACTTCGATCAAATAGTAAATTGAGAGCTAGATTTAAGTACTGATCTATGTGACTCCAAAACCCACATCCTTTCCCCTACTATACCGTTTCCTTCAGCTTCTAGGCAAGGATTTAGCTTCCAGCTTCATCAACAACTGGCCGAGTTGTAAGAAACCATAGGAGCTCGATAGGTGATAGAGGCCAGAGGTTAATTATAGTTGGTTGCACATTGGGCATGCTGCAAAGTGTGTTAAGCTTCAGGGTCTGAGGTGGGGGCAGGTAAGGCTCAGGGCTGAGTACAGAGGATGTGTGAACAAGGAATTCTGGAGTGAGAGAGTGAGGGGGATGGGGAGGAGAGAACTGGGAAGGACATATAGCTAGCAAGTTGGTGGATGAAAGAGGTACAATTTACTTCCCGTGGCTTTGCCTGTGTACATGTGGCTCTTTTGGGGGATTCCCCTGCTGTGTCCCATTTACCCATTTCTCCCCTCTAAGACTTGAGTTCTGCTGTATGAGTAAGTAAGGGTGGGTCTGCCTGGCTCCTTCAGATCTTTCCCTTTGTTCTTCTTTGCAGACACCTTTCCAGAATTCCAAACCCAAGAACATGAAATTCAGAGATTGCTTAGTTCATTGCACTGGAGTGGAGTGAGAGACCAGCCTGAAAATGATCTTCCTGACTCTCTGCCATTAGTTGTTGTGTGACCCTGGGGAAATTATTTGGCTCTCTGGGCTTCAGTTTCCTTATGTGTAAGATAGGGATAGGAAGAGGTTGGCCTTTTAGAGCAGAGACAAACTTCCAAAATTTCTCAGGATAGTGTCCTATTCACTCTACATGCTCAGAAATGAAAATATCAGGCATTACTGACTCAAGGCTGAGAAGCCTGGGTGGACAGGGGCTGCTAAGCCCAGAGCAAAGGCTCTGAGAAAGGTAAGCTGGCTCCTTGTTCAGAATGTTTCTGCAAACTCAACTCAGAGTTATAGTGTCCTTTGGGAGAGAGCTCATGGGCAGGCAAGCAGGGTTACATCTGAGTTTGCTTTCCTTGAAGAAGGCTTAGAATAGGCTTCTCAGAAGAAGTGAGTCATAGGGAGTGATTTTAAGAAAGGGGAGGGACAGGTGAATGGAGTGGCATGAAACTTCAAAAACTGACCTCCATAAAAATGTAGCCAGTAAAAACGGAGCAATTTTACACCCCCACCCATATCAATTGAGAGTTCCTTTGCCATGGAAATCTATATCCACTGATAATCCCAAATGCACCTTTGATTTCAGAATACATTTATGTATACGTATTTGACAGTAAATCTACTTCCTAATCATGTTTATAGCTTAAATTAGTATGGAAATTAACCCTGAAACCCCAAACCATTTCAAAGCACTGGATTTTACAGACCTTGAACTACTTTTCAATAAATGTTGAAAATGTGCACTGCATAAAAAAATAAAAGCTGATAGTATTAATTTAATTTCATTTCCATTAAAGATATCACAAAAGATTTATTGAGCTTTTAAAAGTAAAAAGGCATATGCTCTGTTATGGGCACGTGCCACTTAGAGATACAGGTTGTTTGAATGAAAAATAACTCTTTCGCCAGATGCTAGGTTATGGCTAGATCCCAACTGCAAATAAAATTCTGTGAGTTTCACCATAATGATGTCTATAACATATGTCTTTGTGCAGAAACATCTCATATCTTTAGCAATATATAGCTACATACCAGGTTTTATCACATTCCTGGTTCTGGAGAGATTAGATTAAGTTTCAAACTATCTTTCTGTGATTATGAATTTGTTCATTCGCAAATTGAACACTCACTATATGTCTTAAATTGTGTTATGTGCTTGCTGAAAATAGTGGGTAAAGAGAGCAGATTTGATCTTTGCCTTCATGGAACTCTAGTAGCCTGGGGACCAGAAAGCCATGAGATAAATGAGCCCAAAGGAATATATAATAATAGTTTGGGATAAGTGTACTTCAAATCAAATATGGAAGGGGCATTTAATTTAGTTTTTGAGGACTAGGAGGGCCTGGCATTTAGCCTGAGATGCAAAGGTGAGGACTGTGGTGTTCATATGTACACAGACCCCCTTTACACATGTGTTACTGGATATCTGTGGAAAGATAGAAGAAGGTCTGCAAGAACCCTTTGCATACCATGTATTAGCTCAGGGTGAGGGTGGGTAGGGACTTCATAGGTAGGTGTCTAAGTGGGCACCATTCCCAGCTCAGAGAGGCTGTCACCTACTCCCAGCCACACTCCTGGTAAGTGGCACAGCTGGCATCTGAGCCCATGTCTCTGCCTCAAAGCATGTATACTTTCTCTCACAAGACAAGGCCTCTTGGGAGAGACCAGTCCCCTCCACCCCCTCAAATTCCAAATACTTCATCAAGTGCTTCCCTGCAGGCGGTTGGAATTTCAGCTGCCTTCTTCAGTTTAGGCTGAGACAAATGGGTCTTTTTCCCAGAGGGCCGCCCTGGACCAGAAGACCCGAGCTGTGGCTTCACCCTCGGAGGCTGCATCTGTCGGCGCTGTCAGGATGGTTGGGCAGCCTACACAGAACAACTGTAACCAAAGCCGAGGAACTTCTTTGGATGTTGAGAGGTTTCTGTAGCTCTTCTCTTCCCAGCTAGAAGCCTGTGGAAATAATTAGATCATTCAGGGTGATAAGGCTGGAGGCTCAGTATCCCTGGACTTGCCTGAGGGTGGAGAGCAGGTCTGGGGAGCACCAGGTGTCACCTGTGGTTTGGCCACCCCTGTGGGGGAGGGGGAGATACATGGCCTCAGAGAAGAGCAGCTTCTGGACTTTTTCCTTCTTTTTTCTTAAATTGACATTTACAAAGAATAACAATTCAGTTATAATATATATATATAATAAAATGCATGATCAGCTCAGTTCCACAGATTATGACAAGGTATACACTTTTGCCACCCAAACAAGGTATGGAATATTTCCATCACCCCAGAAAATTCTCTTGTCCCTTTTTCCAGTCAGTCCTCTGTCCCCACCCCACCATAGACAACCAGTGTTCTGACTTCTTTCACCATAGATTAGTTTGGTCTGGTCTTGGATTTCACTTAAATGGAATCATACTCTATGTAGTCTTTAGTGGCCAGCTGCTATCACTCACCTAATGTTTATGGAGTTCATCCAACTTGCTGTCCATATCAGCAGCTTGTTCCTTTTTTATTGCCAAATAAAATTCCATGGTGTAGATCTACCATAATTTGTTTATCCAATTTTAGTTGGTGAATATTTAGATTGGTTTTGGTTTGGGGTTATTATGAGTAAAACTGCTGTGAACATTTGTGTTGAAATCTTTTTATAGACATATGTTTTTATTTCTTTTGGGTAATCTAGAAGTGGAATTGCTGGGTCATAGGGAAGTTGTATTTTATGTACCTTTACTCTAGCTTATATTGGAAAGAGCAGCAGCATGGAGATGGAGTCTCCTGTGCTCATGGCTTTGCTGTCTTCCCTGATAAACTTCAGTGGGTACAGCATATTTATGACCCAACTCCACTCAGATGCTGATTAGGCAGCCTTGAACAAATGCTGTGGACACTGGTCAGCAGGTGCCACTGACTGGAAGGGCTGGATTTCACCCTAAAATCATCTTTCTTTTGGCTCCACATTCTGTCCATTCTTGGTTCCTTAACCCCAATAAGTAGGTCCTTCTCCAGGTATCTGCTCTCCCTTCTATAGGAAGGCAGCGCTGTGTTATTGGAAAGCTCTGGAGTCAGGCAGATTTGGTCTGTCTCCTGGCTCTGCTATTTGCTAGCTGAGTGAAATGAGTAAGTTACTTAATGTCTCCAGGCCTTGGTTTCCTAGAAACTGTGGGAAACAAGTGTTTTGAAGAGTAGTTATAAGAATTGCATCAAGGCTGCCAGATATGCCTATGGAGGTTGTCCTTGCCCCAAGGACCCACCACATGTTCTGCTGCTGAGCCCTGTGCCTCCTTGCGCAGCTGTATCAGCATAGAAGAAGGGGCATCTTTTACAATTTATCTGCCAGAGGGGGAAAATTTTTCACATTTTTCCACCCAGATGAGATGTCTTGTAGCTGTAGTCCTACCATTAGATGTACAATGTTCCACATTCAGAAAGTACTAAATAAATGCTAGCTATTATAATGCAAATTGCATCAAGCAGGATTCTTGGTTGCAAGCAATAGAAATAGGCTCTGGCTCTCTTACAGATAAAAGGGAATTTTCTGAAGGAATACTAAGGGCTCACAAATGTATTAGGAGAGGGGGAAAGCCAGGCTTGGGAATGTCAGGAAGCAGTGACAGGAAGCTGTTTTGACGATTGAACAACAGGAATTTCAACCAGTCACCTAAGCAGGAACTGCCTGGTCTATAACCTGCAGTATTTGCTGAGATAAATATGGCCTCCAACTGTCCTACATCTTTGTCTTACTTGCTCTGGGGAGAGAGTATCTGATTGGCCAATTCAGATTCATATTCTTGCCTACTGTTGGGGATGAACTGGAAGAGTCAGTATTGAACTCCAGTTTCCTTAATAATGGACAGCCCCTCACTATCCAGAAGATATCACCCTATGGGAAATCCCCATAGGTTCTCACTATCCCCAAGATGTCACCCTCTGGAGGATTATCTGATTGGCCAATTCAGATTCACATTCTTGCCCACTGTTGGGATGAACTGGAAGAGTCAGTATTGAACTCCAGTTTCCTTAATAATGGACAGCCCCTCACTATCCAGAAGATATCACCCCATGGGAAATCCCCATAGGTTCTCACTATCCCCAAGATGTCACCCTCTGGAGGATTCTCCATTATGATGGGCAGGAACTCTCTTACCCAAGAAGGTACCCCATGGGTGATTCCCTGTAAATGATGGCAGATCCTCCTAAGAAGGCACCCAATGGAGACTTTCCACACTGGGATAGTAATGGTTAGGGAGATTTTATGCTGGACAGCCAACAAAATGATGAATCCACTATTTAGGTACATTTTGAGGAGTGAAAAATGTTCTGATTTATTGCCAGGAGTTGTCATCACTTGGTAAACCAAACCTTAAAAATGCAGGATACCATTAAGCCAAGTCTTCTCTTAAATTGATAGAGGGATAATGATCTCTCTGACAGAGCAGGGCACAATGCCTCAGCCTTTCCATTTTCATTTTTGGAAAACATACTCATTCATTGTTTTTTGTTTTTTTTTTTTTTTAAGGCGGAATCACCTGAAGAGATACCATTTGAGTTCTGGGAGAGCTGCCTGCTGACTTCCAGAAGATTTATTCCTCACATTAATGACAGCATAGCAGAGTGAAATGTGCTTGAGAAGCTGTGAAAATGTAATGATCATGGTGGTGATCAAGGCTGATAGGAAGATGCTCTTGGGGAGAGTTGAAGCTTTGATTTATAGCTTTAGTACCAAGGAATCACAGGAAGCAACAGGAAGCATCTCTGTTGCAAGCCACACTGGCACCTGATACTAAACCATGGGGCAAGGTAGGGTCTTGCATCTAGAAGGTTGCAAGATGACTAAGTGTTTGGAGGGGCACAGATGCCAAGGAGAATGTATTATACATTCTATGGTGGGGCGATAATGCAGTGGGGTAGGAGAATAAGGTAAGGTAAGCTTCATGGTCTCAGTTCCTAGAGAAAGAAAGCCAGCTTTGTGGAGCAGAGGAGAAGATGTGCATAATAGTTGGCCATTGGGGCACCTGGGTGGCTCAGTTGGTTAAGCATCTATTTTTGGTTCAGGTTATGATTCCAGGGGAGTCCCACACTGGGTTCCTTGCTCAGTGGTGAGCCTGCTTCTCCCTGTCCCTCTGATGCTCCCCCTACTTGTATGTGTGTTCTCTCTCTGTCAAATAGATAAAATAAAATCTTTAAAAAAAATAATAGTTGGCTATTGTGCCTGGAACTTCACCCATGTCAGCTTGTTTAACCCTCACCATAACTGGGAATAGTAGGTATTATTATTTCCATTATACACATGAAGGAACTGAGGCTCAGAGAGATTATGTAAATTGTATTATGGTCTGATTTATGTGGAGTGACTTGTGGCTAGAAGTTCTAAAGGAAGCCTTAGAACACTGCCACATGGTTTAGATCTTGAATCAGTGGGAGGAAAGAATATTCTAAACTGCCACATTGGCCAGAAGAGAAGACACCTTCATCACCTCATTTTGATGACTTTTCATGATCATTAACATGTCCTTAGTGGACCTCCACACACAAGTTCTCGAGGCAGATCTCCCCTGATGGCAGGAGAGGGCATAGAGCCTCATCCCCACCACTGAAGGCTGCTCCTACATGGAAGGTCCAGCTGCTGCTTGTCAAGGAGAGGTGGAAGATGGAGGAGGGAAGAAAGGTGAGAGCTGATTGGTACTCAAGCCACCCAGGCTCTTTTCTCTAAGCAAACAGCCCCAGCGGAGCCACAGAAAGGCCTGGATTTCAGTGATGCCCCTGGCCGCACTCCTACTTTTATCATTGGAGCTATAAACAGAAGTGGCTGATTCTTCCACCCCATACTTCCCATGTCTCATGTGCTCTGAAGAGACACCCTGTCCCAAAGATAGGACACCCCCAACTAGCTGGAGAGTAACCATAATTATTTGGTTAGTAACCGCCTCCACTGTTGAACTTCCAGGAACTTGCTCCTTGCAGAAGCTATCCAAATAATCATTCATTCCCTCACTGATACCGTCAACCCAGAAATACTTACTGAGCACCCACTATCTGTCACGTACTGTGAGGCCCCATGGGTGCGGCAAGCAGTCTTTGCTCTCAAGAAACTTACAGTTTGGTGGGGAAGACAAAGCATTCTCTTCTGTACCCTTCCCCACCCCACATCCATGCCGTTCTCTCCCACATGCCCCATGCTTACAGCTCCTGGGTCATCCCGGCAGGCCAGACACTATGATGACAAACACTGGGCTGCCCATCAAAGACTCCATTGAGAGCTGGTTACCACATGCAGAAAGCGGCAGTGTTAGTCCTGAACCTGACCCGGGAGGATCTCAGCTATGATCAGTAGCGTTTTGACAGCCCTTGACAGCCAGTGTCTGTCAGCAATCTAGTCCTCCCTGGACCCCCACGCCACTCCCCAGGCTCAAAGTGTCACTTCCATTTGGAAGGCATGGAAGAAGCAAGGTGGAGAGAGGAACCTGCTGACCAGGGACGGAGGCCCGAGGGCAAAGGCAGCTGTGCTGAAACATCCCAGAGTGTGATACAGCCCTCTGCCCTTGAGGATGAAGGCAGCTGAGGTCACAGTTGGGGTCAACCACAGCACTTCTCTCTGCCTGTGCTTTTAAGAAGGGGTTTTCTTCCATGCAGCTATCATCAAAGCACACCTTTTCAGTGTCTCACTCAGTGGAAATCACATTTCTCTGTGTAGGAAGAGGGTGATAAGTGGAAGGGAATGTTCTCGTTAAGGGTTTGAGTTGCCAGAGACTGATTTTAAAGGAAGAAGGCAAAAATGAGCATAGGGTAGTAAGTTAAAGACAGACCTAGACTCAAGTCCAAAATATGATCCAGCGGTATCCACTCCTAGGTATCAATCTACCCCAGGGAAATGAAAACATTTGTCCACACAAGGACACAGATGCAAGTATCCATAGAAGTGTTATTCGTAATAGCCAAAAAGCAGTAATAATCCAATGTCCATCAACTGATGAATGGCTACACGCAATCTGATAGATCCATACAGTAGACTACGATTCAACCATAAATAGGAATGAAGTCCTGATACACGCTATAAACATGGGCAAACCTTTCTGCTAAGCAAAAGAAGCCAGAATGCAAAAAGTTCACATGCTGTATGACTTCATGTATATCAAAAGTCCAGAAAAGGCAAATCTCTAGATACAGAAAGCACACGAGTGGTTGCCTCGGGCTGGGAATAGGGGGTAGGGGATGAACAGGGAGTGAGAACAAAGGAGCACAAAGGAGATCTTTTTAGGAGAGTGGAAATGTTCTAAAACTAGGTGGGGAGGGTTGCATAAAACTTATTAAAATCACTGGATTGTACACTTAAAATGGGTAAATCTTATGGTATGTATATATTTCAGAAACAGCTTTTAAAATCCTAATTATGCCACTCACTCCCTGACAGACTCAGGGCAAGTTACTTAACTACTGAATATCCTCACCTATAAAATGAGTATAAAGACATCTACTTAACAGGCCCATTGTGAAAGTTAAGGGCCTGATTCATAGTGAGCGCTAATGAATGAGAGCAGCTGTTGCTATAACTTCTGTTTTTGTTTTTTTTAAAGAAGTGATTTGACTTATAAAAAGAGAGAAACAGTTACCAAGACCCATAGGTAGCAGTGAAATTAGATGATAGGGTTTAAGGGTATAAGATGTGACCTCCTCTTCCTGTACCACATAGATTTTTTTTTTTAATGATCTGCCTCCATATACATCTCTGATTATTTCTCTGAATGCCAAGGAGTCTGGTTAGAAACAAAAACAAAAGCAAAGTCACCTCAGCTAGAAGCATACTGGAGATGCATGTGTTCTATTAATATTAACAGCAAGGGGAGTGAACTATGTAGAAGGGGTAGTGAGGGGAATCTTTGGGGTTCAAGTGGTGTCTAGGCTCTTCATTTTTGTTTATGAATTCAGGAATGTATTTAGCATCTACTAAGAGCCACAGGTGGGCTGAAAGATCTTTCTGGATCAAGACCCTTCTCATTGCAAGTGCTGAAACGCAACCCAGAGTGGCCAAGGGAAAAAAGAAAACAAGAAAAGAAGGAAGGAGAGACAGAGAGAAAGAGAACAAAATGTAGCCCCCAGATCTAGAGACAGAAAGGGCTTTACGTTTGCCTGAATCTAGGGTCCCAAGTGTAGTTGATTCTGACGCCTCTACCTCTTGGCTCTGCTTTCCTTGGATTCATTTCATTCCCAGGAAACTGCTCCCCTAGTGGTGACAATAGGGTTTTCAGCAACCCCAGCTCCTGTTCCTTCAGCTTAACGCCCAGGGAATCAACAGTTCTTTCCCAATAGTTTCAGTAAAGGCCCCAGGGGTTACTCTCCTAAAGTGTTCTCAGATCCCATGCTCATTCTGAACCAGTCACTGGCCTAGAGAACCAGCTGTGCTGATTGGCCAGACCCCGTCACTTGTCCGTGGGTAGCCAGGGTCAACCCCACATAACCCACACTGGTAGAAAGAAGGGAGGTCCTCAGAAGCAGCTTAAGAGACTCTTGCTATGGGAAGCGATGGGCAGATAAAACCCAGATGTCCACTGTGACCATCCATCTTGGGACCTCCACCTCCCTGTGCAGATCTCGGGGAAATGTTCAGACTGTCGTTTGATGAACACTTTGGCTCTGTTTGATGGGTTTCCTTAGTCTGCTGTTTTCTGTTCAAGCATGAGTACTGGTTTAGCAACTTCACTTCCAGAAGAGGTTGCTAATCCCACCTCCTGTCTGGCTCATTTTCAAAACATATGTTTCAACACTTAACTAGAAACACAATATCTGCATTATAAATTCTTGATAAGGAATATAACCTTAAAGATTTAACTGGCCAACGCTTACAAAAATAAAATGTAAATCTCATGGAGAACTGTTTGGAGCATTTACAGTCTGATAGTTTCTCCAGATATTCTAAAACTGCACCCATAGGTCAAGCCAGAACTACCCAAGAGCTATGTACTTTGATGGATGGCTTTGCAACCCGCACCCCTCCCCCCCCATACAACCATCCCTTGGGAATATGCCCGTGGCTTTAACTGCATATGCTATTAAAAAAAGCAGTTGTATTAGTCAGGATATTCCATGCCATGATGCAACAACAAATAAACCCTAAAGTCTTAGGAGTTTAACATGGTAAAACTTGACTTTGCATTTACCTTACAGTCTAATGTGGAGCAGATGGTTCCCCTCCAAAACAGACTCAGGGATCCAGGCTGCTTCTGCCTGGCTCCCCAGCTATCTCTGACTTCTTTCATTCTTGAGGATGAAGGTGCGGGGGGGCGGGAGGGTAGGGAACAAGTGAGCAGAATGCATTGAGCTTACATTTCCATTCCTGAAAACTTGGCTACTTAATCCCAAATGACGAGGGAGGCAGGGAAAGCTAGTCTCCGAGTGCCTAAGAAGAGAAGATAGGCTGGCAAAGGCACAAGCTCTGTCTGTCACATTGGTTGTAGGAAAAACACAAGCATATTTATTATAAGAAGGCTATTGAGATGCAGGACTAAGTACAGCAACCCAGAACACTTCTTTATTACCATTCCTCCCCACAACCCAGCTAAATGGGTAGTAAATGGATTTTCAAGAGGTGTGGATCCATAAGGATAAAGAGAATGAGGAGGACATGATAACAATTAAGTATTGAAAGTGGGAAAACAAATGAAAAGTGGTTCCTGACCACTTCAGGGAACCCTGAAGCCTAAAGTCCAGAGTGGTGGTCGAGGTAGGGGTTTTAGAGAGGAACCCAGGGCAGGTTAAGTGGAGCCCTCAAAGAGCTTAAGTATTAGAGGCACCAGGTATTTTGAAAATGAGAAGATAGTTGTTACTAAAAACAGAGGCCTGGGGTGCCTGTGTGGCTCAGTCAGTTGAGCGTCTACCTTCTGTTCAGGTCATGATCCTCAGGTCCTGGGATTGAGCCCCATGTTGGGCTTCCTGCTCAGAGGGAGTCTGTTTCTCCCTTTCCCCTTCCCCCCAGCTTGTGTGCGCACATTGTCTCTCTCCAATAAATAAATAAATATTTTTTAAAAAATAAAAAATAAAAATAGAGGACTGGCTTAAAGGTGGAACAGTACCTTTAGACAACCCATCCAGGTGGGTTGGACAAGGGATTTCTCTACCCCACCCCAGAGAAAGAAGAGAGATTCAATTTCTAGGGAAACTGAGCCAGAAAGGCTCTGAACTCACACGTCTGGAGCAGGAATCACAGCAATCGGTTGTAACCCAAGCTGGAGAGTGGAAAAGTTCCCTCTGAGGGATTCTGTGAAACCAAGAGAAAAGACCCACATGAGCTTGATATTTCCTTTATTGCTTGGTGCCCTCTTGATGGGCCTCAAAGTTAAAATTTCTCTCAAACTTTAGTTGTGCTTCTGTTGAACAGCTGAGGATCACTATCTTAGGAACATTGTGGACTTTATAATGAAGGAACTTTTCCTTCTTTGTTTCGTCTCTAGGGAACTTAACTCTAAATTTTCTACCCAGCTCAAACAGTTGTATGTGACATTCTGGTATATATTTTTGGGCCCTGAATTTATTCCAGACGTTACTCTCCCCCTTTATCTCAGTTTCACCCTGATTTCCATCCACTGCTCCACTGACTCACTAATTCAACAAAGATGGGTGGACTGAATGCATTTTGTGTGCCAGACAATAGGCTCAGTGTTGGGGCCTAGGGACCTGCTCCCAAGGACCTTACACACTGGCCTTGTATGCATTTTGGTAAATGTTCTCAAATCCATTTTGGAAGTATGTGTGGGTATATAATTGTTACAAATAAATACATATATGAAGAATAGAGCTGATCATTTCACCATGATGCTGGAAAATATGCCTCATTGCAGAGGCAAAATTCCACTGGGGTGGAATACATATATATATCTTCAGGGATGATATTTAGGCATGGAGGGGTCACGGTGTAGAGGGGAAGGCCTAGGAATGGAGTGCCTTCTCATGGAGGGACCCCATACTTCAAGGAATCTAAATAAGAGAGAGATGAAAGAATGAGCTCTTATCCTTACTGCTTGGGTAAATCTCCAAAGAGTCTTTATTCTGGATTTACACCTCTGAGTACCTAAGTAACCCCACAAGACCACGACATTGCAGAACATCCCTAGCTAATTTCAGGAACACCGCATTGGGTCCAGTTCCTGTTCTTTCCATATTGATCTCTGCTATGAATGGGGGTCTCGCTGCCCAGGTCTCCCCCTGTCCCACCACCCCTATTGGGTGAGGCCAGGGAGTGCAGAACTCAGGTGACCTGCCTCCAAGATGTACATGCCCTGGTCCAGACCAGTCTGAAGATCTGTGTCACTTCAGGGCACTGTTAACAGGATGCCCCCACCCATGCATGTGCACACACACACATGCTCACATATGTGCACACATTATAGGGAGGTTAATAGAGATCTACAACTGTTGTTACCATTTGCTTTCATAAATAAATATATTAAATAGGTAAGCCAAATTTATTTCCAGCAACAGCTTGCTGGCTACACCTCCCCCTCTTATTCACAGTTCCTGCAGCGACTCCAGCCTCTTCCACCCCACCCCCAGGCGTGACTTTCTCTCTTAAAATTTTATTTTTAATTTGTTGTGATGAATGAGTGACACCTCTGACAGCCGATTCGCGGAGATTAATAGAAACGACACAATATTTACGTCGGCGCTACGAACAATTATCCCGCCATCTATCTCTGAGATTATCTTCCTGATTGAAAACTACTCATCCGTGTAATCGGAATTATTTGGAATTAGAAGGGAATTTATAGCCTCCCTGGAGCACACTCTCTCCCCTCCTGTCTATACCGAGGTCTCCATCATTCTCTTGTCCCTCATCTGGGCCTTTGGCCTTCTCTTCCATCTTGGTGATGGGGCAGAGAAAATTCTCCTCTCCTCCAGGAGGGCTGCTCGTCAGGGCACCCAGCATCCCATTGATGTGGTGAAGGGTTGCATGATCAGGGGTCTAGACCTAGTGGTCAGTGGGAAGGAAGGTCTCAGTGATGTTCAAAGGATTCGAGGTCAGCAAGGCCAGCTCATGAGCTCAAGATAGATGAATATAATCTCAAGAAAGAGGTTTAATGTGAGGGTGGAGAAGAAAGGTGACTTTGGAAAGCGTGTGGAGTCAGATTGTGTCCACTTCAAGAAATCTAAAGGAGTAGAATAGGGTTTTCATAGCCATGTTGAGATTGCTTTTAAGACAAGTGATGTGAGGGGCTGAGGGGGCTGAGGCTGGTTGACCGGATCTGGACGTAAGGGACACATTTGGGTTGTGGGACTGGAAGAGAGGAGGCTAGGTAAGGGCATGTGCAGATCCGGAGAGGCCAGAGAACCTGCTTGTCACACTGAGAAGCCCAGGGCGTGGGATTCAATGCATTAGAGAATGGAGATACTGTGAGTGTGTTCTCTGTTCTCTGCTGCCTGTTAGTCCAGTGGATACTAGCTTTGAGTCAAACAGACCTCAATTTGACTCCTTACTATGCCACTTCAGAGCTGTGTGACCCCAGGCAAGTTTCTCAACCTCTCTGAGCTTCAATTTTCAAGCTCTAAATCTCTGATTTACAATCCTCCCCCAAAGGAGTATGCACCATGTATAAATTGAAGGTAGTAATAGTACCTACATGACAGGGATGTCATGAAGATTAAATGAGATAATTCCTGCAGGGCACTTTGCACAGTCCCTAGTACATAGGAAAGGCTCAAAGTACATAGATGCCACGAAGGAAATAAACTTGAACACTGGGCCTGTTTAGGAGGCAAAGACCTGGGCTCCAGGAGTAGCCCAGCTTGCCAAGTTCCTCCCTCTCCCAACTCCACTCCCCCCCACTCATCCCAACATCCTCATCCTGATGACCTGTCAACTTGCATCCCCCCACCCCCATGCTACTGGAAAGTCATCTGCAGCAGCAGCAGAGCAGGCAGGAACCTAGTTTGATGGGTGCACACCAGGATCTCAAAAACATTCTCTGTCGTTTCTCCTCTCCTCTCATATTTGCAACCGCTGGCATGTATTGAGCACATGCTCTTCCCAGGCACTGTTCTGAGTTCTTTACCTGTGTTCATATACTTAATCCACACAATATCTCCAGAGGCTAAGTGCTATAAATTATCAACATTTTACAGACAAAGAGACTGAGGCCCTAAGAGGTTGGATAACTTGCCGAAGTCAAATGACTAGTTGGGCAGGCCACCTCTAAGATGCCCTCACTGATTTTTACCTCTGGTATTCATACCCTTGCGCACTGTTGGGTGTAGGCTGGATCTAGTGATATTCTGTTCATCTAGCCTCTGATGAACAGAATATGGCAAAAGTAATGGGATGCCACTTTAGAAATCAGGTCACAGAAGACTGTACCCTTTGTCATGCTCACTCCCTCCATCCCCTCTCTTCCCAGCTCTTCTTGGGTCAGTTGCTCTGGCGAAGCAAGCTGCTACATTGTGAACTACTCAATGGAGAAGCCTCAGGGACTTAGGGTGGCCTCTGGCCAATAGCCCGCAAGGAACTGAAACCTGTCAACGACCAAGTGGGCAAGTTGGTAGATAACCCCAGTAGATACTCAAGATGACTACTACAGCTGGTTGGACATCTTCCCTATAGCTTTTTGAGTAATGCTGAGCCAGAGGACCCAGTGAGGTGGGTCCCAGACCCATACAGCTGTGAGATAAAAAGTGTTATTTGAAGCTGATGAATGTGATTATTGGTTATGCGGCAATAGATAACCTCTGCAAAAAGTAATAGCTGAGCCAGGATTTGGATCTAGGCCACTAGACTCTGGAGTCTACTCATGACCTCTTTGCTATGTGGCACCTAAGGGGTGATCCACTCAGGTTCTTAGGTCATCAAGTGAGCTTACATGTCTTTCTAACATCACCTCAGACATAGAGTCAGACTGAAACTAAAGTAACAACTTGGTGGTGGAAAGAGATTCTCAAATACCACCTGGAAAATGTCTCTCTCCCCCCTCGGAATAAGTTAGCTTTCTGTACAAGAGAACAATGGGAGCTATCCGTTCTTTAGGTCTGGAGGAGCTTTATTCTTTAGGTAGCTGGTAGCTAAGGAAAGCAGTGTCATCAAGAGAGTCGTGGACCCTGAGCAGGTGAAAATAATCTCTGATGGTGTTCTCAGGAAATGCTTCCAAGTCAAGGAAGCCTCATGTGGTATAGAACATGGTCCTGCCTGGAGGGTTGGCAGGACTTTGTCTACAGCAGGAAAATGATCCAGGCTTTACCTCACTAGCACTGGAAAGAAGTGGAACCAATCTGCATTTTATTAGAGTGTTCTTTAAATAAAGAAATTCTGCTGTGTCTCTTCTGGAAGTAAGGGTAACATAAAGTTGTTATTAGGAAATTATTCCTCCCTTTTAGTGAATCCTTCCTTCAGTTCTGGAAGAATTGGCAAAGCTCTCAGAAGGAGACTGTAGAACCTTTAGAATTTATTTATTTATTTTTAAAATATTTTATTTATTGATTCATGAGAGACACATAGAAAGAGGCAGAGACATAGGCAGAGAGAAGCAGGCTCCCTGCAGGGAGCCCAATGTGGGACTCGTTCCCAGGACTCCGGGGCCATGACCTGAGCCAAAGGCAGATGCTCAACCACTGAGCCACCCAAGCTATACCACCCTGAATGTGCCCAATCTCATCTGAACCTTTAGAATTTAGTGGAGTCCAGAACTCATCCTTGAGAACAGTGGAAGTCATGGTTAAGGCAGTGTAAGGCTTTTTTTTTTTTTTTAATAGGTGGAATCCAGATGGAGCAAGAAATGCTTCCAAGAAATGCAACCAAATGCTTCATTCAGATACTAGAAAGCACCACCTGAGGGAAGGGAAAGATAGCCTCATAACTGAGAAAACATTACTTTTTTCAAGTTGGCTTTAGACTGTGTTATCTCCCCCAAAGAATCCTTTGGGGAACTATGTGTCTACTTTAATGGGCCAGTGGATGAAGCAGCCACCTTTCCTGTAGCATATGCTGATTTAGCTACTAAGGAGGGGTTTCACCTAGAAAGATCCGCCCATCCACCATAGGGCCCAGAGTCCCTTTATCCTCCCAGTTTGCGTGGATAGCACTTGGGTAGAATCAAGTCCATCCTGACCATCTTGTCAGGTCTTGGTCTACTACTCCGGAATGATAGGCTCAGACTGGGGGACATTGCACAGGAATAGGAAGGATGGAGCCAGGAAAGAGAGCCCTTCCTGCGTGGGCTATGGTTCCCAAGGGAGGTGGAGAAACTTCCTGAGAAAGTTTCTAAAAAATACTCTGAGAAGAAAGAGACTCAGAGACATGATAAGGAAAAAGGAATGTTAATTTTCAACCGTCTATTTCATAATTTCCTTCTAAAATTGCCTGACATCTGAGTAAAGAACATTCCTACCAACTGGTCTTAGGAAATAAGAGGGAGGAGGGAGGTTTAGACTGTCCAGGTTATGTAGTCATCATCTCCATAGCTGTCTGGTTGCAAACAATAGAAAATGACCGAACAAACGTAAGCAAAACTGGAATATACTGGAAGGATAGAGGAGCTCACAGGAAGGGCCAAGCCTCAGGGAGGCCAAGAGCTACAGCAGCTAAAGATCTGGATGTGCTTAGCTGTTTTCAGACTTAGGGGCACCTGGTTCAAGACTCAGCACCATGGAGAGAGCATCCTGTTGGCCTAGCTTAAGTCCTATTGCTGATTGTACCAAGGTTGCAAGGAATGGGCATGGGACATCTCTCCAAAGCTAAATTGGAGTGAAGTTACCAGGAAAAGCGTATGCTGAGCAAACAAAAATAATAGGTCATCTGCTCTATTACAATACACACACATGTAAAATCTTTGTGTTTGTCTGAAAAGTTAATATTGGGCAAAGAGTGCTTTCTTTCAATCGATCCCAAGCTCATCCAACAGAAATGAATTCATCACCACCTCATTGTAGATGACCCTCCATCCCTTCACAGACACTCATCAACACCAAGTCTCCCTTCTCACTGCCCTTGTCTGGTGTGCATTCTGGAGACCTAAGTGGAAAGGGCAGAAGCTAATAGGGAGAAACATGTGTGAAATGATGTGTGTGGTTGCCCCTTTCTTAGGAACTTCTTTGGATGCAAATAGACAATCCTACAGAGGACCAGGGCAGGGCCCAGGGACAGAAGCTGAACCTTATTTAAAACGACAGTGAGATGTCTGTATTTGTTTGGGAGTGTGGATTGTGGGGGCAGGGGGCACTGCAGTGAGGTGTGTGCTATCCTGATGGGGCCTGGGAGCAGAACAGACAGGGCCACTGGTGTCTCATCCACCCAGAGCTGAGGGGCGTGAACTCGTCTATCCTTGGGCATCACCTGATGCTGGAGAAAAATCAACCCAAAGCAAGTCCTCAGAGAACAGCCTCTTCATGAGAGGGGCCACCGGAGGGCATGTGGGAAAGTCATCAGGGTAACCAGCCTTAATAAAGGTAGAAGATGAGATGCGAGAGGGGTGGGTTGGAGCAGGGGGAGTCAGGGGAAGGAAATGATTGCAGGGAAACAGATGCAATTGAACAAGACTCGTGGAGATGGATTTCCCTGCCTTGGTCCAAACTCAAATCCCTGTGCTCAGATTAATTAGCAAGGAAATATTTTCCTGTCTGCAGAAAAAGGCTGCTGGATTGCCAGTGGGACATGAGGGTGGGCAGTCTATCAAATAACTACTAATTAGGTTACTTCCCACTGCTGTTGACATGCTGGGGACACATTCCTGGGCCAAAATAAAGCAGGGAGGAGGGGAGAGGAACAGAAATGGAGAGAGAGGTACAGGCCAGGATCCTTTCTGCTCATTGTAGAAAATTGTTGGCTGGAATTCAGAAGGAGACCTAGGTCCAGAGTCCAAGGGGAGAGGACACAGGAGGAGCAACGTGCTGATTAGTAGACAGCCTATGGCCGGGACCCGCACTTGTGCTTGTTCTTCATGGCTGTCTACCAAAGCTTTGAAAATGTGCACAGTGTGGCCAGGCACAGATAAGCCCTGGGCGGGACTGACATCAGTGGGGTAGGAATTTGGGTGGTGGCAATAATCACAAGAGGCACTTTTGTAGTGTTTACTACCTGTCAATACCACCGCACTCATTCATTCCCTGCACAAATGTGAGAAAGGGATGAGGAGATTAACATACGTTTGCCTCATTGATTCTCATAACTATAGAAAAGGTATTTTAGCCCTTTTTTATAGATGAGGAGATTGGGTCCCGAAGAGGTTTAATAATTTGCCCATCGTTACACAGCAAGTAAAAAGTGGTAAAACTGAGTTTGGAACCCAAGGGTAGCCTGACTCCAGCCCTGCCCTTAACCACTGCTCAGGGGATAATGCACATTGGACAATTTATATTGTCTTCTTTTGTGTTCCTTTGCCTAAATTCCCTAATCCTGCCCTAAAGTTCTTAAGGCATATTCTTCGGTGTGTCATATGCAGGAATTTTAATTCTGCCATTTTTCCTGATATCTGAGACTCTGAGGTTATCACCTAGTTCCCTATCTTAGAGACCCCAAAGGAGGGTAAAACAACCCATCCCGGTGGCAACACCCCCAAGCCTGCTACATTGTGCCTGTGCGGGGTTTGCCCACTTCCTCACATCTGTCTTCACTAGAGACAGAGCAGTAAATCAGTCGCTGTGCAAAAGGGCCCATGCTTTTTCCTAGGCAGGTCCCCCCTCACCTCCCTCCACCCTTTCCTGGTAAGCAGAGTTGGACCACAGGGTACCCCACCTCCCTGGGTAAGCTCCTACCTACTGAGACCTGTTCTTCACTGTTGTTTCTTTTCTCTTCCTACTGTTTTTTTTTTTTTAAGATTTATTTATTTATTCATTCAGAGAGAGCAAGAGAGAGGCAGAGACACAGGCAGAGGGAGAAGCAGGCCCCATGCAGGAAGCCCGATGCGGGGCTCGATGCGGGGCTCGATCCTGGGTCTCCAGGATCACACCCCAGGCTGCAGGCACTAAACCGCTGCACCACCGGGGCTGCCCTGTTCTTCCTACTGTTTAAGTAGTTATCTATGGCCCACATATTGGCTTGTGAGTTTCTTGAGGCCAAGCACTCTGTCTTACTCATCTTTGTGTCACCTGCCCATAATAGTGTATCAGGGACCTAATGATGAATTTTCCACAAATATTTGCTGAATGGGGGAGTAAATGCCTGAACAACCCTATTTGGCTGGCATTCAGCCTGCCTCTAAATGTTTCTCTAATTTTTAGCAGTCCCCCAGACACCCCATGGGAGTACTGGCAGCCAGGGGCGGGAGTCTAAACATTCCCTGTTAAGTATGGCAGAAAGATGACAGTGCCCCCAAGAAGCCACTTGACCATGCATGTGTCCAGGTAGGTATTTAGACATTAAAACACCTACAGAAGGTGCTACTCTTGCTACAGATGGAGATTGGAGGTGAGATACTGCTGCTTTCCATCTCATATCTTTGAGAGCTAGACTGAGACCTGAGGGTCTGGTCATGGGGACACCACGGGGTTGTATGGGGACACACACCAGAGTGGCTGGGAAGGAAAGAGTGTACAAGAAACCTGCTTCCTTCAAGCGAGTCCTGTGCAAGCAGAAGGAAATCTATCCACAGAGGGGTGAGATAGCAGAGCAAGTGGGTTACCTAAAAATAGCAGTGCTGGTTTTCCCACGTTTAGAGATGGGTCCTCTGCGATTCATCTTGGCTAGTTTGTGCAAGTTTGCTTATTTGTCGAGAGTCAGAGAAAGGATCAAATCATTCACCCTAAGATGGAAATCTGCAACCCCTTCTACAATGAGCAAACATACAGGTGAGCTGAGTAAGAAGCTCCTGAAATCCTGGAGGCCTGGGGTTGGCTGTGGGGGATGTCAATATGTCTAGCAGCTTTCAGCTGGTCTCTGCCTTCATGGCACAGTGGATGGTAGGCAGAACCTCACCCTTGTCTTGGGGAACACCTCTGGAAAAGGCACACATTGCCATGCAAGTGCATATAGAGACATAGAAGTGTGTATCTCTCTGAGGAAGTAGATGAAATACTGTGCATAAATCACCTAGCTCTGCACCAAGCGCACATAATAGGGACTTGATAAATGTTAATTAGGGAGTCAGTTAGGTGGGAGTTGAAGTCAGGGCAAGAGGTGGCAGGGAATGAGGAATATGATGTAAAATAGCCTTCGTGTTTTTGAAGAAAAGGGATGGATTTTGAAAGCAAAAAATTGTATGTTCATATCCTAACTCTGCCACTTACTAACACTGTAACTTCAGGCCAGTTACTTTATATCTCAGAATCTCAGTTCTCAACTATGCAGTTAAAAAAATGAGGGTAATAATACATGCCTCATAAGATTTCTGGGATAATTAAGTCAAATTATATAGAGAGAGTATCTGTACAAGGCTGAGTTCAATAAATTATTGCTATTTTTCTTTTTTACCATTTGGTATAAATATCTTCAACAGCAAAGATCCTAAGATTAACAGTTAGGATGTTACTTTGAAAAAACATTCAAATTAAAGATGCCAGTTTCCCCAAATCTATCTATAGATTTAATGAAATTCCAAAGTTTCAGTAGTCTTACTTAAAATCAAAATAGACAAATGTATTCTAAAACTTATATGAAAATGCAAAGACCTCATAATAAACCAAAACAATTTTGAAAAAGAACAAAGTTGGAAGAGTTATACTACCATATTTCTTTTTTTAAAAAAGATTTTATTTATTTTTTCATGAGACACACAGAGAGAGGCAGAGACACAGGCAGAGGGAAAAGCAGGCTCCATGCAGGGAGCCCGATGTGGGACTCGATCCCAGGACTCTGGGATCATGCCCTGGGCCAAAGGCAGATGCTCAACTGCTGAGCCAACCAGGCCTCCCTATACTACCATATTTAAAGACTTAAAAGCTACAGCATAAAATACTGGCCTAAGGATAGGCATACAGATGAATGAAATAGAATGGAGAGTTCTTATACAGACCCATAGACATATGGTCAGTTAATTATTCTACAAAGGTGCTAAGTTTTTCAATGGAGAAAGCACAGTATTTTCAACAAATGGTGCTAGAATGGTTGGCTATCCATTTGGGAAAAAAAATAATAAAAACTCCATTCTTCTTACTTTACATCATACACAGAAATTAACTCAAAATGGACTATAGATCTGTGATGATTAATCTTATGTGTGAACTTGACTGGACCATAGGATGCCCAGATATTTGGCCAAACATTATTCTGCATGTTTCTATGAGAGTATTTCTGAATCAGATTAACACTTAAATCAGATGGACTGAATAAAGCAGATTTCTCTCCTCAACATGGGTGGGCCTCATCCAATCTGTTGAAGGCCTGAATAGAACAAAAAGGCTGATGGTCCCTTAAGAAAGAAGGGATTCCTCCTACTTGACTACCTCTGAGCTGGGGCACTGGCTTTTTCTTGCCTTCAGACTTGAAACCTCAGCTTTTCCTGAGTCTCAAGCCTGCCAGTTTTAGGACTAGAACTACACCACTGGCTCTTCTGGATCTCCAGCTCCCCAGCTCACCCTGAAGATCTGGGGACTTGTCATCTCCCATAATTGCTTGAGCCAATTCCTTATAAAAAAATCTCTTTCCATAAAGATTGATCTATCTATCAGCTATCATCTATCTATCTATCTATCTATCTATCTATCTATCTATCTATCATCTATTATCTATCATCTATCTATCATGTATCTATCTATCTCCTATTTTTTCTGTTTCTCTGGAGAAACCAGACTATTATAGACAAAAACTTTTGCTCATTGAAAAACACTGAGGGTTGAATAACGGCCTCCACAAGATGTCCATGTCTTAATCCTGAAATCTGCGAAGATGTCACCTGGCATGGCAACAAAGACTTTGCAGCTAGGATTAAATAAAGGATCTTGAGATGGGGATGTTTTCCTGGATTATCCAGTGGGTCTAATATAAAAAGGTCCTTTGTAAGAAGAAACCAGAAGAGTCAGAGTTGGAGAGGAGATATGATGATGGAAGCAGAAGTTAGAATTGTGCAGAGCCACCAGCCAAAAAATGCATGCAGCTGTCAGACACTAGAAGAGGCACAGAAATAAGTCCTGCTCTAGAGCCTCCAGAAGTAATGCTGCCCTGCCAACACCTTGATTTTAACCTAGTGAAATTGACTTCTGACCACCAGAACTACAAAATAATAAATTTTTGTTGCTTTTACCCCCTGTTTGTAATAATTAGTTACATCATCAAGAAAACTGATACATACACCATTAAGAAAATACACACACACACAGGACTTGTACCAAGAACACAGAAAAAAATCTTACAGATGAATAAACAAGCAAACCAATTTAAAAATTGAAAAAGATTTGAACAGACAAAAAGAAGATATACAAATGACCAATAAGCACACAAGAGGATGAATATGATTAATTATAAGGAAAATGCAAATTAAAACCACAAAGATACTATCTCATGCCCATTAGAAGGGCTAAAGTTAGGAAGATTGCCAGTACCAAGTGTTGTTGAGGATGTGGTCCAGTTAGAAGTCTCATACATTGCTGGTGGGAATAAAAAATGGTCAACCACTTTGGAAAATTATTTGCTGGTTAAACACACACAGGATTCAACTTTATTTACCCAAGATAAATGAAAACATATGTCACTGCGAAGGCTTGAGCATAAATGTTCATAGCAGCTTTACTTGTAATAGCTAAAAACTAGAAACAACCCCAAATGTCCATCAACCAGGGAATAGGTGAATTATGTTATAACAATATAATGGAATACTACTTGGCAATAAAAAGGACCAAACAAAAAAAATAAGGACCAAACGACAGATTCACGCAACAACATGGATGAGTCTTAAAAACAGTATGACAAATTAAGTCAGACACAGAAAAGTATGTACTCTATGGTTACATTTATATGAAATTTTAGGAAAGTCAAAACAAATGTAGAATATCAGAAAGTAGGTCAATGGTTGTCTGGGGTCCAGGGGGATTGGACAAAAAGGGAGGAGTTTTCTGGAGAAGACAGAAATATTCTATATCTTGATTGTAGTGGTGAGGGCTAAAGGTCAGCAAACTTTTTTCTATAAAGGGTCGGATAAGAAATATTTTGTTTTGAGGACTATATGGTCTCTATTACAACTACTCTGCTTTATCACTTAGCATAAAAGCAGACCTAAATAATAAGTAAGCAAATGGATGTGGCTGATTGGCTCAAGAGCCATAGTTTCCTGACCCCTGTTCAGACTCATCAAACTATCCTCTTAAAATGAATGCTGGGGTGCCTGGGAGTCTCAGTTGGTTAAGCCTCTGGCTCTTAGTTTCAGCTCAGGTCATGATCTCAGGGTTGTGAGATTAAGCCCCACCTGGGGTCTGCGTTCAGTGTGGAGTCTGCTTGAGATTTCTTCCCCCGTCCTCTCCCCTCTCCTGACTCCTCTGCTTCTCCCCCTGCTTGCATGCCTTCTCTCTCTAAAATAAATAAATAAATAAATAAAAATCTTATAAAATAGGTGCATTTTATTATATATAAATTTTACATTAATAAAGTTGATAAAAATAATTTTTAAAATGACTTGTAGCGGGATCCCTGGGTGGCGCAGCAGTTTGGGGCCTACCTTTGGCCCAGGGCGCGATCCTGGAGACCCAGGATCAAATCCCACATTGGGCTTCCGGTGCATGGCGGCTGCTTCTCCCTCTGCCTGTGTCTCTGCCTCTCTCTCTCTCTGTGACTATCATAAATAAAAAAAAAAAATAAAAAAATAAAAAAAATGACTTGTAGCTATTTTTGAAGTTGGTTTTTTTTGAAAGCTACATGCAGAAAATGTACAAAGCATATGTATATAGGTTGATGAATTTTAATTTTAGCCATTCTGATAGGTGTGGAGTGGTATCCCAATGCGACTAATTTGTATTTCCTGATGACAACTGATACTGAGCACTTTTTTTATAACACCTTTATATATTCTGGATATAAGTCTCTGTTGGATATGGGTATTGAAAATATATTCTTCTAATCTACAGCTGACTTCACAGTCTCTTAATGGTGACTTTTGATGTACAAATTTTAGCCCTTAAATTTAATGCAGTCCAATTTATCAATATTTTCCTTTATGGTTAGTTCTTTCTATGATCTGTTTAAGAAATATTTGCCTACTCCAAGGTTATAAAGATATTCCCCTGTTTTCTTGGAAAATCTTTATTATTTTACGTTTCACATTTAGTTATTCAATCTGGAAATGGTTTCTGTGAATGGATATCCAATTGACCCAGTCCCATATATTGAAAGGCAGCTGTGTCCTATTTCATGGAAGTTACATCATCATAAATCAAGTAACCCTATGTGTGTGGGTCTGTTTCTCTATATTCTTTCATTGGTCATAGAAATCTTATCTTCATCTCATAGAACCAATACCAATATCTTTTCTTGTAATATCTTTGATTTTGATATTAGGGTAGTGCTGACATCATAGAATGAGTTAGGGTGTATTCCCTCTGCTTCTATCTTCTGAAATGGATTTTAGAGAATTGGTACTATTTCTTCCTTAGATGTTTGGTAAAATTCATCAGTGAACTCATCTGGACCTGGTGTTTTCTGTTTTGGAAAGTTATTAATTTTTTATTAATTTTCCTTAATAGCTCTAGGCCTGTTTAGATTGTCTATTTCTTATTGTGTGGGTTTTGACAGATTGTGTTTTTCTAGCAGCTGGTGCATTTCATCTAGGCTATCAAATCTGTGGGCATAGATTTGTTTATAGCAGTCCTTGATTATTCTTTTAATGTCCATAGGACCTGTAGTAATGTATCCTTTTTTCATTTATGATTAGTAATTTGTATCCTCTCTTTCTCTTTTCTTGTTAGTTTGGCTAGACGGTTATTGATTTTATTGACTTTTCAAAGAAGCAGCTTTTGGTTTCATTTATTTTCTCCTGATTTCCTGTTTCCAAATGTCATTGATTTCTGCCCTAATCTTTATTATTTCTTTTATTCCACTTACTGTGCTTCTTTTTCTAGCTTCCTAAGGTGAAAACTTAGATTACTGATTTTAGATGTTTCTTTTTTTTTTAAATATGAGCTTTCAATCCTATACATTTCCCTCTGAGAGCAGCTTTCACTGCATCCCATGAATTATGATAAGTTGTGTCTTCATTTTCATTTCATTCAAAGTATTTTAAAGTTTCTTTTGAAGGATGCTTCAATGCTTAACAGTTGGTTAAGCATCTGAATTCAGCTCTTAGGTAATGATCTCAGGATCCTGGGATAGAGCCCCACATCAGGCTCCGCCCTAGACATCAGGCTCTGCCCTAGACATCAGGCTCCGCCCTGAGTGGGGAGTCTATTTGTCCCTCTCCCTTTGCCCTTCCCCCACTCATTCTCTCTCTCTCTCTCTCTCTCTCTCTCTCTCACCTCAAATAAATAAATAAAATCTTGAAAATATTTCTTTTGAGATTTCTTCTTTGACCCTGTGTTACTTGTAAGTGTGCATACTGTCTTAATTACTTGAAATTTATAAAAATTCTTGACACCCGCTCATTGGTCAAGTTTGGTTTTTCTTAATTCAATCCTGTGGCTTTTATTGAGCCTTTGTATTTCCATATAGATTTTAGAATAAATTTATCAATTTCTTTAAAAAAACTGCTGGGTATCTCCACCATTTGCTTTGACGTGGATGGAATTGGAGGGTATAATGCTGAGTGAAATAAGTCAATCAGAGAAGGGTTTCACTCATATGGGGAATATAAGAAATGGTGAAAGAGATTATAAGGAAGAAAGGAGGGAAAAACGAGTGGGAAAAATCACAGAGGTTAATAAAACATGAAAGACTCTTAGCTCTGAGAAACGAACAAAGAGTAGTGCAAGGGGAAGCAGGTGGGGGGATGGGGTAACTAGGTGATGGGCACTGAGAAAGGCACTTGATGGGATGAGCACTAGGTGTTATACTATATGCTGGCAAAGTGAACTTCAATTAAAAAAATAAATAAAAAATAAAAAAATAAACAACTGCTGGGTATCTGATTGGAAGTACACTGAAAATATAGATCATTTCATGAACAATTGATCTGTTTGAAATATTGACTCTTATAATTCATAAACATTGTATATCCCTCCGTTTGGATTTAATTTTCTCTCAATAACATTTTGTAATTTTCTATGTAAAAATTTTTTTCAAATCTTTTGTAATATTTATTAAGAATGTGATTTTTAAATGCTATTGTAAATTGATGTCTTTTTAGAAAGTACATTTTCAAAAAAAATTTTTTAAAATAAAAAGTACATTTTCTAATTTTTTGGTTCTAATATACAGAGGTAAAATTGGTTTGTATATTGACTTTATATCCAGAAATCTTCCTAAATTCACTTATTAGTTCTAATAGTTTATGAGCGTGTGTTTTGTATTTTCCACTTAGACAATCATGGTGCCTGCCAAAAGTGATGATATTATTTCATTTTTAATTTTTACATTTTTTATTTCTTTTTCATGCATTGTTACTCTCACCAGTACCTCAGTACAATATTCAACAGAAGTAATTTTAGTGGCTACTCTTGTTTCATTTCCGATTTTCCTCTCTCTTCCTCTTTCTCCTTGTCTTGAAGGAAAGTTTTCAATAATCTATGATTAAATACAAGAGTTTTTTGTAGGCTTCTTTCAGATACTCATTTTTATTTTATTTTAAATATTTATTTATTTGAGAGACAGAGAAAGAGAGAAAGCATGAAAATGGCAGGGAGGGGCAGAGGGAGAGAATCTTCAAGCAGACTCCCCACAGAGCACAGAGTTCAATGTGGAACTCCATCTCATGGCCCTGAGATCATGACCTGAGCCAAAACCAAGAGTTGAACACAACTGACTGAGCCACCCAGGTGCCCCTGCAGACACCATTTTTACAGTATAAGGAAGTTCCCATTTATTCTTAGTGTGCTAAGAGGTTGTTTTTTTTTTGTTTTTTTGTTTTTTGTTTTTTTTTAATTTATTTATTTATGATAGTCACAGAGAGAGAGAGAGGCAGAGACACAGGCAGAGGGAGAAGCAGGCTCCATGCACCGGGAACCCGATATGGGATTCGATCCCGGGTCTCCAGGATCGCGCCCTGAGCCAAAGGCAGGCGCCAAACCGCTGCGCCACCCAGGGGTCCCTGTTTTTTTTTTAAATCATAAGTTTTACCAAATTATTTTCCAGCATCTGTTAACATGACCATATGTTTCCTCTCTTTTGTTCTGAAAATATAGTGAATTACATTGATTTTTGAATGTTAAAGTAACCTTACTTTCCTATAATAATCCTAGCAAGTTGTGATGTGTTTCCCTTTTTTATATAGTTCTGGGTTCGATCAGCATGTATTTTATTTACGATTTTTTGCATCTGCGTTTTTGAGGGATATGGGCCTGTATTTTTCTTTTTTGTAATTTCCTTATTATTTTGTATCTGATTATGCTGGTCAAATTATGTCGCCCCCCCCCCCCCCCCACCGCAGATAACAATTTGGGCAGTGTTTCTTCTTTTCCTATTCCCTGGAAGACTTTAGGTAAGATTGGTGCTTTATTTCTTCTTTAATCTTTGGTAACATTCAACAATGAAGCCCTTTGGGCCTGGAAATTACAGGTTTAAATCCCTTAATATATAAAGAGAATTATTCAGATTTTTCATTATTTGTTGAGTTTTAAGTTTTATTTTTAAAGGAATTTGTCCATTTCATTTAAATTTTCTACTATATCAGCACGAAGTTATTATAATATTTTCATCTTTTAAAGTGTGTAGGATTTATAATGGTATTCCTCATTTTATTCCTGAAATTTATGTACATATTGGGGGGAGGGACAAGAAAAAAATATATATATATTAGCCTTTTCTGAGAGCCAATATTTGGCTTTGTGGTTTTTCTCCTATCCACATTTATTTCCTACTTTAAAAAATTTCTACTCTAATCACCACTCTCTCATTCCTCTACTTTGTTAGGACTTAATTTACTCTTGATTTTTAAAATCTTGAGATGAATTCTTAGGTCATTTGCTTTCAGTCCTTCTTATTTTATAATATATACAATCAGGATACAAATTTCTAGACATAGTTTTAAATTTACCTTATAATTTTTGATTTACTACATTTTTATTATCATTTAATTATCAATATTTTCTAATTTCCACCACAGTTTCTTCTTTCACTTATTGGTTGTTTAGTAGTGTTTTACTTAACATACTTGATTTCTAAACATGTGGGGGTTATCTATTTATATTTGTGTTATTGATTTCTGGTTTACAATGTGATCAGAGAAAATAGTCTGATTTATTTTAGTCTCAGAATTTGTTGTGAGTTGCTTTTATAGCTTAGCATATAATTCTGTAGACACTTCATGTATTTTAGAAAATGGTATATTCTGAAGTTGTTGGATAAACTCTCCAATATATGTCAATTAGTTCAAGTTTGTTAATCACGTTGGCAGAGCTTCTGTATCCTCATCGATTTTTTGTTTGCTTGTTCTATATAATTGTTGTTGAGTATAAAGTCAATTTTTTAGATTTGTCCATATTTGCATTGCATTTTTCATAATTCTTTCCTTCATTTCCATGTTTATATAGGGGCTCTTTGTCCTTCTTTTTGAGCTGCCTTAAGTTATTTTACTGTGGGTCTTATTGCAAAAATATGTATTTTCCTAAAAATACCTTTATTTTATCTTTACTTTGAAGGATATTTTCAAGAGTATCCTAGGTTGATTATTATAGTCTTTAAGAACTTTAAAGATGCCATTTATTGTCTTCTTGCTTCCATCATTTATGTTAGGAAGTCAGCTGTCAGAATTATTGGTGCTCTTCTAAGTGTAATGTCTCTTTTTACTCTGGTTGCTTTTAAGATATTCTCTTTGGTTTTAATTTTCAGAAGTTTGAATGCAATGTGCTTGGTTGTGATTTCCTTTGTGCTTATACTGCTTGGGGTTTGTAGTTCTTCTTGAATAGTTAGTTTGATGTTCACCAATTTTGAAAATTCTAGGCCATAATTTCTTCAAATAATTTTCTCTTTTCTCAACTCTGGGACTACAAGTCTCTAAACTTTTCACCACACTCATGACTCTTTGTTTTGTTGTTGTTTGATTTTTCATCCTGGGTCTCAGTCTGATTTTTTTTCTATTGCCCTATCTTCTAGTAAAATAATCCTCTTCTCATTTTCATTCATTATGCTGTTAATCCATGTGTTCAGTTTTTATTTGACATTATTTTTTTCATTGGTAGAATCATCAATGTTATTAACACATTCCAATTCTCAGATGAAATTCTCCACCTTGACAATTATTTTCTTGAACATTTTTATCACATTTATTTTAAAGTCCATGTCTAATAATGCTAATATCTGGCTCATCTGTGAATGTGTCTTTGTCCACTCCCTTTGTGTGTCAGGAAATTTTATTCAGTACCAGATTTGTGTAAGTACAATCATAGAGGCTCTGGACAAAGTTATTTTCCTGCAGAATGGTTTTAGTCTATTCTCTGGAGGGTAGTAAGGGCATGGCAGATCACCTCAGTCCAATTAGGGACTGAGACTCCTTAAAGGTAGCCTGAGAATTTTGAAGTCTTGATCTACTCCTGATGTTCTTACTCTTAGGGTGTAGCCCTTCAAAGGTTCTAACCGGTTTCAAGACATCCTCTTCATGTCTGACATTGAGTGCCCCCAGACAGAATTTTGTATTTTATCCAGATTTTCTTTTTGGTTTTGTGGGTACATAGGTCTGATACAAGTCACTTCACTGTAGACAGAAGCAGAATGTGGCAAGTATTCTTTTTATAATCTCTAGAACTGTCATTTAGGCTCTGAAACAGAACTAGAATATAAACATTTTCTGAAAAATATTTATTGAAGTTCCACTTATAATTTCAGGCATTGTTCAGCACTGGAGATACAACAGTAAGCAAAGAGCAAAAATCACTGTATGTGTGGTGCTTACATTTTAGTGGGAAAGATAGAAAATCGGCAAAATGATTAAGTAAAACATATAATGTGTTTAATAATGAAAACTGTCAGGGAAAATACATGGAGAAAGGAATAGAGAATATTTAGTGGAGAGAGTTATACTTTTATATATGACATCCAGTTAAAGTCTCAATGGGAAGATGACATATATATATATAAAGATTTGAAGGAGGTGAGAGAGCACGTCATACACATATCCAGAGGAAGAGCATTCTAAGTGGATGGAGCAGTAAATGCAAAGTCGTGAGGCAAGGGGCACACCCAGTATGTTTAAGGAGCAGGAAGGAGGCCAGTGCAGCTGAGGCAGATGAGTGATGGGAAGGTAGAAGATGAAGTCAGCGTTGAGATTGGGGCACTTTATATAAGGGCTTTAGCTTTTACTCTGAATAAGATGGGAAGCCATAGGAGGGTTTAAAACATAAGAGTGACATGACTGACTTATGATTTACCAACTTCACTCTAGTTACTATATGGTGAATAGATAGAAGAAGAACAGTGGAAGAAGCAAGGTGACTTGTTAGAAGGCAATGATCTAGGTAGGAAAGGATCAGCGTGTAATGGAGGAATTGCTGAGATGGAGCACAAAGGACCAGATATGGGGTGAGAAAGAGGAAGTCAAGGCTACTTGAAGGTTTTTGGCCTGAGCAGTTGGAAGAATGAAAAAACCATTTACTAAAATGTGAAGAGCAGGTTTGTAGAGGTAGGAAGGAGGCTTTAGAAGCTCAACTTTGAACATGATAAGTGGAAATGTTTAGTAGCTACTCAAACAGAATCAGATGATTGGATATAAAAATATGAAATTCAAGGGAGAGGGCTGGGCTGGAGATGTAAATTTAGGAAGCATCAGCACATTTAAAGCTATGAGAACTGAGGATATCTTCAGAGGCAATATAGGTAGAAAAAAGATGAGGACCAGAACTGATACCCCAGGCTTTTCCAACATTTTGAGATCCAAGAAATGTGGGAAAACCAGCAAAGAAGACTAGGAAGGAGCATCCAGGGATGTAGCAGGAAAATGAGAAGTGAGTGATGTCCAGGAGGGAGTAAAAACTATGTCAAGTATGTTGCAGAGAGGCCCCACTACACAAAGATGGGCAACTGACTGGTGGATTTAGTGATGTAAAGGCCATTGCTGATGATGATACGGGCCTTTTGGTGTCACAGTAGGAAGGAAGGTCTGTTATATGTGGGTTCAAGAGTATTGGCCGAAGAGAAATTACGGACAGTAGTAAGTATGGGCAATTCTTTCAAGGAACATCATAATAAAGCAGGACAAAGAGGGGCAGAAGATCTCTCTTCCTGCATTGAGAAGAAAGATCAGAGTATTTTCAAATCGGGACAACAACTGGAATAGTCCAGTGGAGGGCAAAAATTAATGATGTGGGAAAAGGATGGGGAGAATTACAGGAGCAACATCTTTGAATGGGTGAGAGGGACTGGGATACAGTGCAATGTGGGGGCTACCTCATAGTCACACCCACAGCTCAACAATAGCAATGTGGTCGGTGTGAGCCAAAGACTGTTTTAAACAGCAGATGTGCAAGAAGAGGCTAAGATTTCTGACCTGTTCATCCTAGGACTTCCACATTTTAAAAGCATTTCAATACTAGAGAGTTGACTCCTCCAACAAAGATTCAGCAGAGAGGGAAGACTAGTGCCAAGGGAAGGAGGCACTTTCAGAAACACAGAAAGCAGGTTTCTTCTCTCCTTCCCATGCCCTTTGGTTCAGGCTGTTTCCTAGGAACTGCAAGGTAGCCTGAGGGCAGACCAAAGTCTATGGTTAGGATCCAGCCCTGAAGGTTGGGTTATCACTTTGGCCTCACCCTAAGAAGGGATGCATCATCTCTGCCATGATTCAGGTTGTCATTATCCACTAGGATCCCAGGCCAGAACTCTCACAGCTACCTTGTCTCTTCTCCTTCTGTCACCTCCATCAACTGGTCAATGATCAAATCTTATAGTTGCTATTTTAGAAATGTTTCCCCAAATCCCCATTTCTCTCCATTTGCTTAGCATTACCTAAATTGATACCCACATCCTCTTCCTCTTAGCCTACCTCAAGGCCTTCTACTGGTCTCCTAGCCTCTTGCTCCCTCCTCCTCCATCATTGTATGACCATGAGAGTTATCATCTTAAAACTCAAAGCTGGATTTGTCATGCATCTATTTGAAAGCTTTTTCTGGTTTGCACATGTCTAGAAGTAGGAATTTTGAACCTGGGGTCTATACAGTCCCTGAAATCACAGGTATAATTTTATGTGTATCATTATATATGCATTTTTTTCTGGAGAAGGCAGTGGCTCATAACTTTGTTCAGATTCTCAGATATGTCCATGACCTCGATAGCCTAGGAATCACAGGCCCAAAGGGTAATGCATGAACTCCCTGCTTCAGACTATAAGGTTCCCCATTATTTTTCCTCAGTTGACCTGCTGTCACTCTTCAACATTTAACACAACATTTGGCATTGTTGTACTACTAAGTGCTAGGTATTGTGTGTGCTGGGGGAGACAGAGATAAAGAAGATATGGAGCTTATCTTTCATTAAGGGATGGGGTTGGAGAGGATCTAGACATAAATAAATAAAAATAATATTTAAATAAAAACAGTAAGTACCATTTGGGGAATTAAAATGAGATTATATGAATGCTAGTGGAAGCTACTTTAGGTAGCGTTGTAAGCTGGATTAGCCAATTTGGTCAATGTTAACTCCAAGGTTCTTTCTCGTTGACCATGGGAGTGGCTAAAGAAGTTTGACGAGGATGAATATTAGCTACCCACTGCGATTTTACAATGTTGTTATAAGAAATTCAACGGCAGACCAAAAGAGAAATTCAGCAACTAAACTTTTCCAAGAAGCAAACACAAAACCAGTTCATACACCTGTTCAGGTGTATTAAGGAAATCCCAGCTCTCTCTGTCCTTTTAAGTACTCCAACAAGCACCAAGATTCCAGAGGCAGGGTTCTTACTACCTTGATAACCCACCAGCAACCAGAATCTTCCAGAGTTTATAGCTGGCTGATGATAGCACCTCTTGGGAATTGGCTTAGAGCATCACCCCAGTGGGTAAAGCCTATGGAATCCATTGGTTTCTCATACTCTGTGCATACAAAGGGCAGGAGAATGTTTCCAACACATTTCAGCTGGCCCATCTAATGTCTCTCCTTGGGATCTCACACAGGCAGACCCTGAGACAAGACCATGGGTATAACTATGTTATTTCAGGGATGATTTCAGGAAGTACAAATGAAGGAGTAGAGAAAATGAAACAGGAAAGAAAGAAGACAGCAAAGGGAGAAATCAAAAGGTTTGCTAAGGAGAGTTATTGCTATGAGTGACTGTGCCTTAATGCATCTGGGAACCCTCTCAGACACCATGTGAAGCAAACTGTGGAATCTTTCCACCAACAGACTGGGAGACTGGGGTATTTGTCCAATGACTCCTATCTCCTATCAGTTGAAGATTGCCCCCGGGGGTATTAGCTCTCCCGGTTAGACCTGTTTTTTAGCAGAGCAAGCTCCAGTAGTGGCTGAGTAAAGTCAGGCAGAAAGAAAGAAAAGATGGATGCTTGAGGTGGGAGGTGGCCAAGGTGTTGAATACTGACCATCTCAGAAGCAGTTGAACCTAGATGGTGGAGGGATCTTGAGGTGGGGCACCCACATAGCACCATTTCACATAGATCTTGAAAATTTCACAGAACTTACCTCTAATTTACCAGTAATAATTCATTTCTGGCATTCACTAGGCTACTTAGCCAAGTGTTGCTCACTGATCTAGACACAAATACCAGTCGCTCCAGACACGGGCCTCCTGGCTAATTACCAAGCCTCACCCTGCGCTGTGCATTCTTGATTGAAATGCTAGCAGCCCCTGCGTTATAGCTTAACCTAAGCCACATACATAATCTCACACTTACATGCTGGTGTCTTTTAAGGTAAATTACAGACACTCTGACCGATTGGGTGGCCAGGGAAGGTCCCTCAGAGGTGACCATGAAGCTAAGATCTGAGTGACAAGAAGGAGCCTGCCAGGCAGGGTTGAACATTGTAGGCACAAGGACTACCTCCTGCCACACCTTCCTCTCCCCCCTTCCTTCTCCAGGCTTGCCAGGACCTTGTATGCTTCTTGTTTGTCTACATGGAAAACAGCTCTTGCCCACAACCTCCTCTTCAGGCTTCAAAGCCTCGCTCAAATATCCCATCTCATAAACTCTCTTTCCACAATTTTACTGGAGTCCTCTGAGCATCCAAGGCACTTGGTCCAACCTCTGCTATGTTGTATTAGATCTTGTCTTTCTATCTTTGCCTTCTTAGGAGGGCTTGTTCATCTCTGCATCCCTGGTCCTTAGTCCAATGCCTGGCTTATAGTAGTGGCTCAGTAAACATTTGCTCAGTGAATGATATCAGGGGGCTTGTCAGGGAAGGGCAGTTAGTCAGAATGTGAGCCAGGGTTGGCTCCTCTTTCCAAGTCACTTGCTACCAAGTCCTCACATCCCGCCCAAAGGCTCATCCCCTATAATACCAGGAAGGGATATGTTAGTAATGTCTGAAAGGGAGAAACTTTCATCTACATGCTGAGCACAAAGGCAGGTCTTTGGGGCTATGCCGTGGGGGAGGTTTGGCCCTCTCCCATTCCATGGTTTAATGTGTAACTTGTCACCTTTCCTGAATGTCAGTTTCTTTTATTTGTCCATAACACTTTCACCTTGCTTGATCTCCTTGGTTACAGTTCCAGTCCCACTGCAGACCTGTCACTGGCTTAGCCACCTGCGCTCCACTTTGACTGACAGGGGCTTTGACACCCTCGTCTCTAGCCCCAGGTGTCTGACCAGGGCTAGACCTCCCAAATCCACCAGACACACCCCTCAACCCACCCTCACCCCAAGAGCAGCTCTTAGTAGCACTGGGTGTCCCTTGAGAGTAAGATCCTTGGGGGCAGGACTTGTCCTGTGCTCTTGCAGAGTCTTGTACTTTGGAGATGCTCAGAGAGTATTTGCAGAGTTAAATCAAATCACTGTCCCTCCCTCTGCTGAGATTCCTTCCTCTGAAGACTGTTTTCATTTCCTTAGAAAAGTCCATGCTAACCTATCTGCTCTCCCTCCTTCCCTTCCCCCATTTCTTCTACAAATATGTATTGGGCACCTAATATATGTCAGTGATGGAGGAGCCCATGATAAACAAGACATCCGGTATCTCTTTTATGGAGATGACATTACAGTCGGGGGGCGAATCAACAAATCAACAGGGTGACCAAAAATTGTGGGAAATTCTTTAAGGGAAATAAGCAGAGACCCCTGACAGAGAGGAAAGGAGAGGGATCTGCTCTGGAAAGGGCAGCCAGGGAAAGCACCATCAGAGGAGGTGACAGATCACGTAATGAACAGAGTCAATGTCTTGATGTAAACTTTTGTTTCTTTAAAAAAAAAAATCTAGGGGGTACCTGGGTGGCTCTGTCGATTAGGCATCTGCCCTTGGCTCAGGTTATGATCTCAGGGTCCTAGGATGGAGCCCTTCATCGGGCTCCATGCTCAGTGGGGCGTCTGCTTCTCTCTCTCTCCCTCTGCCCCTACCTCTACTTGTACATGCTCTCTCTCAAATAAATAAATAGCTAATGACACAAGGTTACCATTGATTCGTTTTGGCAAGTACATGGGTATTTATTACCTTTTGCACTTTTCTGTATTAAAAATGTTTTCTGCATGAAGTCATCTAATTGGAAACTTCTACTCCAACAATTCATAATTTGTAACATGAGCCAGAGCACATATGAATGATGAATAGCCACTTTGGAACATCATCAAGGGACTCTGTGGCTCTTGTCTTGTGGCCATCCTTGCCTTTAACCTTTTCTCTTCCTGTCAGACTCTTATTCATCCCTCAAAACCCAGCTCAAATACCACCTTCCCCATGAAGCTTTCCTTTACTTCCTCCTAGGGAGAGTCAGTTGCTCCCGATTGTGGTGGCTCAACACCTTGCTTATATATTTCTAGTAAGTCTTCTCATATTCATAGTTTATTTGTTTGCATATATAGATTTCCAAGGCATCCTCTGGATCTTGTTTATCTCTTTATCCTTCACTTCTAGCACAGAGCACATAGCAGCACGTTGTAGATTCTCAATAATGATTCTCCATGATGCTTCTTGGACGAATGAATGAATGTTTAACCTTCAAACAACAAGCTCTCAAAAGAGTTTTAATAGAAGATATTTGTATACAAGGAATGTGCTAATTAAAATTAGTTTTATTTATTCATTCACACAAACTCAGCAAGAACTCCATTTGGCTGCTATTAATGTTTAGTGTGATTTACTGTAAGTACCAGAAATGTAAAAAATGTGGTTCTTCTAAAAGGAAAGCCACAGTTCCCTCTGGTTTTCCCCACCACTCCCCCTGTTTGTCTGAATTACTAAGGCTTTACTTCAGGTCTTTTCCTAAGACTTGGAGGCTGGTTGTGCAGTAATTTAATTACTTCTAAATCTACTGAAGGCAAATACCAAGCAATCTATGGGGAAAGATTATGGAGTTCCAGATTATTTATTAAGTAAGGCTTATGTAGCCCTCACGGTGTTGATGGTGACCCAACCCCTCACCTCCACCCTGTGGGTGTTAGCCCTGGGAGGGAAGCCCAATTAGAAAAGTTTTGATCTTGGAGGTATCCAGCCGAAGAACTGCAGAACCCTTAAATAAAGGCCAGCCAAGACACAGGGCTGCTCAGCAACTCCCAAAGCTTTAGGTTCTTCCTGGAAGGACACGGATTAATAAACATAGAACCACTTTCTTTTTTTTCAGGAGGGAGTTGCCACCATCATTGTGGCATCGTTGTTGGGGGCAAGTGTAGGTATAGAGTGGGACTGACTTGGTTCATATCCCAGCTCTGCCTCTTTCAGGGTGGGAATATTACAGGGTCTCCCTCTGCCTCAGTTTCTGTATCTGTAGAATAGGGATGAGGAAAGTATCTCCACTTCATAGGCTTGCTGTGAGAATTAGATGACTTAACACATACAAAATATTTAGAACAGGACACAAAGGAAGTGCTCAGGTGCACAAGGAGCTCTCAAGAAGCTCACAAGGTTCAGTTGATTTAGAGAAAGAAGGGTGATCTTTGTTGTTGTCCCCTATCCCTTGGCTGGTTTCCTCACCCCTGTCCCATCTGTCTGGGGGCTATTGTGACTTAACCAATGGAAAATCATTTTGTAAAGTGCTCCAAAAAATATGCAGGAGAGTTTTGCTTTATTTTTTATTTTTTCTGTCCCAAAGACTAAACATTTTTTAAGGGCAGGGCTCGGATTACAGCTAAGGGGAGATAGTGCCAATGTATCATATATAAGATGGAGAAATGGAATAACCAAAAATATGAAAGAGAGTTCACACCATTGACATTAGTCTACCAACGTTTGCATTTAGACTCTCTTAATCCAGGAGGTCTGATTTCCTACTGATTTACATTAGTTGGCTGGCTCCCAGCTTGGATTGTCATATTTGGCATGACCCCTACTCTCTAATACATTGGTTAGGATGCTTTGGAATGTAATTAATGGAAACATAACTAATAGTGAGGTAAGCATTGAACACACACATCATCTCCTACAACAAGAAGTATATGGGCGCAGGGCTGGTTTTAGTTCAGCAGCTCACCAATGCCCTCGAGGACCCATGCCTATTCCCTTCTTGTGCTCCGCCATCCTCTGCATATTGGCTTTTCTCCTCCAAGCTTCTTGTGTCATAGTTACCAGGTGGTTTCTGCAGCTCTTTCCTCAAGTCTATCTCTCTGCCATGGAGGACAACATTGCCCAAATGCCCTTCTCTCCTGGCAGACTGCTCCTTAAAATCTTGACCCCGCCCCACCCCCACTCCACTAACCCGCTGCCCAGTCTTGGGCAAGTCACTTCACCCCTCTGACTGCCAGCTTCCCAGAGGATGAATGGGGAAAAATAATCCTTGCCCACTAGGGTATTTGTAAGGATTAAATAAGGCAATGTAGATCATGGGCCTTACCCAGACTCTGACACAAGGTGGGTGCTCAGTACAATGTCACTTATTTCCCTTCTGACTGCCTCGTTGTAGCATGAGGCAAAGACACAAGAGAAGTCAGCACGTGACTGGGGGCAAAATGGGGTGTGTGTCAGTGGCTCAGGTGAGCTGTTCTATAGACAGCGGGGGAGCCCTACAGTCAGGGCCTCTGTGGGCAGGGAGCACCTGGGACGGGATCATGCTCGAGGTGACCCATGAAGAATGAGTAGAAAGTAGGGGAGAAAGAGGACAGGCAGTAGAGCCAGGAACGCACCCAGCAGGGCAGCTGGTTTATGGGGCTCTGTGTAGGCTGATTGGGCAGTAGGTGAGGTCTCTTGGGAGTAAAGGGATGGAAGAAATCAGGCTTGGGAGTCTGGGGCCTTTGATTTGCTGGCTTGGCCCCACCATAGGTCTCCTATAATTCCCATTTTCTGGCACTTCTCCTTCCCCTAAGAACAGTATAGGCTCCTCCCCTGGTGGGAGGGGGGAGTTGCAACAGGTGTCACACTACCGGACCTGGCAGTTCCCGGTAGACTGAGTTCCTGGTTGAGGGGGAGGGTGGTATTTGCTTTGGTAGGAACCTGCTTTTAGGCCCAACCACCTAGGATGGAGTTGGAGGGCCCCTCCTACCTCCTCTTCCCAAGCAAGATGTCACCACCTTTTGAGCAGTATTACACCACCCCTCCCCAATCCCTATAGGGTGCCCTCCTGACGGAAGAGCCAGCAGTGTCCCTGACTCCAGCTGGCCCTCCTGTGTAAAGCCAGTGCCCACGATGGCCACTCTCAGGTCTCCTGCATCCTGGCAGGAGATGATTAATGGCCTAGCTGCACCGATGTGTTGTATTTAGTTCTATTCCCAAGCAGATAGATTTTTCTTTACAGATAAAACGAACGCAAGCCCTTCCTGGCCTGTGCCCACCCCTCTCGGTTGCAGTCTGTTACGGAACTCTGAAAGGTAAGTGAGTTGATAAGCTAGTGGGGGCGGGGATGGCTGTACCTTCAGTGGCCCTTGTAAACACTGTAAAGTCACCTTGATGTGCGGCACTAATGACGCCGGAGCAAGCCGAGTGGAGTCTGGTGGCACCCAGCCAGTGCAGGAGCCGGTGTCCCTACGGCAGGGAGAGGGGCTGTCAGCACTTCACCTACCAAGGGCCGTCTTTTCCACGGTGACACTCACTCAGCTGTGGTTCGTACTGAGTGCAAGACCTCCCAAACGTTCAGTTGCCTCCCCTGTAAAAGGGGATGTTATGGGTGAATTGCGTCCCCCTTACCAAAGGATATTGAAATCCTAGCCCCCAGTACCTATGGATGTGAATTTATTTGGAAATAGGGTCTTTGCCAGTGGTCAACTTAAAAAGAGGTCATTAGGGTAGGCCCGAATCCAATATGACTGTGTTCTTATAAAGAGAGAAATTTAGACACACACACACACACACACACACACACGAGAACACCATGCAAAGTTGAAGGGCAGAGATTGGGGTGATGCTTCTATAAGCCAAGGGATACCAGTTTCCCAGAAAACCACCAAAACCCAGGAGAGAGGCCTGGAACAGATTCTCCCTCATTCCCTCAGGAGGAACCAACTCTGCCAACATCTTGGGCTTCTAGCTTCTCGCGCTGTGAGAAAACAAACTTGTGTTGTTCTAAGCCACCCAGTTCTTGGTACTTTGTTGTGGCAGTCCCAGCCAACGAGTACAGGGCAATGATAATCCTCCCATGGGTTTATGGAAGCAGCTGGCACACAAATGGGTGTGTGCTCACAAAGAGTCATCAAATCTTGAGGTCAGGAAGCTCTAGCTTTGGGGGAAGAACCAAAGCAAGCTCCAGTAGTGTGGCTAACTAAGGTGGGCAGTGAGGGGTGAGAGTAAGGGGTACCTGAGGATGAGTGCGGGGACACGCATGGGGGCTGGAGGACTCTCCATGTGCTAGGCACTGCTCTGAGCGTGGCTTTTTCTTTCTTTTCTTTTCTTTTTTTTTAAGATTTTATTTATTTATTCATGAGAGACAGAGAGAGAGAGAGGCAGAGACACAGGCAGAGGGAGAAGCAGGCTCCATGCAGGGAGCCTGACGCGGGACTCAATCCCAGGTCTCCAGGATCAGGTCCTGGGCCGAAGGCAGCGCTAAACCGCTGAGCCACCTGGGCTGCCCTGAGCATGGCTTTACATTGGGCCATTTTATCCTCCTGACACTCTTAGGAGGTAGACCCTGGGAATTTCCACATTGTAGATGGGCAATCTGCCACACAGAGAAGTTAGGGGGTTTTGCATTTCCCAGTGGTCCATGGAAGGGGCAAGATTCCAACCCAGGGAGACCCGGTCCAGAGTCTGTGCTTTAACTGCTAGGGATGTGTGTGGGCACGTCTCTGTGTTTCCAGGGGCCCTTGAAGGCTCCTGAAAACAAAGGCGTCTGTTCTCCCAAGATGATGACCAGCATTCCAAGGGAGGCCTGTGTGAGCAGAGGGATGCCCACTGGTGATTGGCTGGTCCCCACCACAGGCTCCCAGGGTCACTTACAGGGAACAAACACCAAGGCTTAGTTCAGTTGAAAGAATTGTGACTGAAGCTTTGAAGTGATTCAGAGATTGGCCGGGAGGTAAAAAGCCAACACCAAGCTCCCACCATGCTTTCTAGGGAAGGGTACCTTCCAGGAGAAGTGGCTTGGCTCATCCCATTCAATGAGCACTCACTGCAGACTCGACTCGTGCCTCTAGGAGAGGCCACAGCCATGGAGAAGAAGACCTTGCCGGAAATCAGGGAGGATAGGCTGGAGAATTTGAGGAGAAAGCAAATAATGAAGGGAAGTCCCCGTTTGCCTCAGAAGTGAAAGGTTTTTCCCTAACAAGGAGCCTAGTGGTGAATGTGTGCTGAAGGGGCTATCACCTCAACGGTGGCACAGGACTTTTCTGGAACCCTGAAGGCCCACCCTCCATTCTCTACCTTCCTAGGGACACTTCTATAAAACAGACATTCTACAGTGGGTGTCTTAGTCCAAAGGACTAAGGTGGGTGTCTTAGACATCACACATTCGTGCACTCATTCATTCATTCATTCAATAAGTCAGTCAGTCCCTACTCAGGAAGGTCTTACTATGTGTCAGGTTCCATGGCAGCACTTGGAGAATAATGGTGAATAAGACAAACACATGGTCTTTCCCCTCTTGGAGCTTATCTTCCAGTGGCAGGCTACTCGTGGGCATGTTTGAGGTCCTACATATTAAATGGGCTTTGACTTTAACCATCCTCAGTTTCTGTTATCTTGGAGAGTAAGGGATCAGATCTGACATTAAAAAGAAATTCAACTTTATTTAAAAAAAAAATAGGGATCAGGAAGTTTCAAGGATTATAAAGCACCGATTCCTTCTGGAAGCGGCAACCTCACCTAAGCAGATCATCCAGGCAGATGTGACCAAAGCAAGTGGGTCTGCACGTGGCACCATGGAAGTCCATCGGGTGATCGGGAACTCACCCGGTTAACTGTTGGACAGCCCACATTTCTGTCACCATGACTCTTCGTCTTCTGGAAACTTTGCCCCGTGGCCCCTCTCAGAGTTGAGCCGGCCCGCCCTGGAGAAGCCATCCACCTTTGCAGGACTTTGGCAGAGCTTTGTTTCTTAATAGACCCTTCCGCATCTCAAAGAGTGGGATTCATTTCCCCCAAGGAGAAATTTTTTCGATGTGTTCTCCTAGGAAATCTTTCTGGAAAAAGACACCAACACCCCCAAGGCCTTTCAACCTTGGGCAATTCTCATGTCAGGAATGTCGTTCCTTGGCCTTTTAAAAACCCATTATGTGCTGCAGCTGGGCCCGCTGGACATGGCCCACCAGGCACAGGTGACTCCATGCTCTGTCCCAACCCTTCACCTGGACATTGTCCCTCACCCTCCAGGCACCTTCTGCAGGTCCCCCAAGAAGCCAGTCTGGCCCCTGAGCTAGGAAAACTCTGTTCCCTCCCTTCCCTCTCATCTGGCGGCAGGAATGGAAACTTTCGTGGAAAGCACTTGCACTGACCAAAGCTCCCCAGTTGGGACTTTGACTTGGGCCCTGACAGGGCCTTGGGCTCAGGACAGGATGGGGCCTCTCCTTCCTACTTCCCAGGGTCAGGACCTCCAGCCGGGCTCCTCCCCTGGCTCTCCCTGCCGACCCTCATTCCTCAGCTCACTGTGACCCCAAGGGACTGCTCCACCCCTAGAGGAATAACTTTTACACTTTCCCCCTTTGTGTGTCCTCCCCCATTTCCGCCTCCCTTTTACTGTACATTTCTCTTCCCCACTTTCCAGCGCTCATCGGTGGCTGTGCCGCCTGCCTGGGGCTTGGTGGAGCTGGAAGCCCAGGGCTCTTGGCTGTTTTGTTTAAGACCTGGTTATGGTTGTGGGATTTTTTTTTTTTTTGTCAGCTGCCTGTTATATCAATCACGGAGTCGGGATCTATTTATAGGTTGGGAGTACTGTGTCCTTAGTCACAAAGAGACACAGACAGGGGACTGTCAGCTGGTGCCGGAGTCGCTGAGCACCGAGTCATCAGCCCGTGGAAACACCTGAGTGTAGACGGTCCTCTGCGCGCCCCGAGCATGTAAGTACCGCCACTGCTCCCTGGTCTCTGCCCCAGCGCTGCCCTGCACCGGCCTGTCCTTTGCCCTCCACACCCCCCTCCTTTCCCTCCTTTTCTCTCTCTCTCTCTCTCTCTCTCTCTCTCTTTTTATGGATAAAAATATCTCCCCGCGCCTGCTCTTTCATTCTGGTTTTGGGCACAGGAAAGCATCCCTGCGGGGCTGGTGGGGGCAAGGGTTGCCCTGGGCAGGCTGTCACGGGAAGGTCAGAGGGACCGAGCGGCTGGGTGGGACTGCTACCCAAACTCATTCGCAATCCCGTAGGTTCCCGGTTATTTTTATTTGTTTTCCCTGAGAAAAAGTAAGTAAATCAAAAGGGCAAGGGAAAGTTTACATGCGGCTCCGTGGGGGAGGTTATGTCTCCCAGCATGAAAACTTTTATTTGCTGGCAGCTCCAGCGTTGGGTGAGCTGAGAAGGTTACAGAGGCAGGACCCAGTTCACCCAGGACAGGTGATGATGGAGGGCTCCCGGCAGGTTCAGGGGCACTCGGAGCAGTCCTGGTGACCAGTTTTGCTAGAGCACCTCAAAAGAAAAGGACTTTATTCTTGTTTTCTTGCTTTCTTTCTCCCTCTCTCCCTCTTTTTTTTTTTTTTTTTTTTTCCTCCACGGAGTGAGTTTGCTTTGAGGAGTCCAGATGAGAGCTCATGATTGGTCTTGCCTTCCAGGCTTTTGTTGGCTCACACCTTTGGTGTTTAGTGTATTTTCTTCATCCTGAAAGGGGAACTGGGTGGGGGTGGGGGAGAAAGAGCCTCTCGAAAGGACAGACTCAGGTGTGGCTGTGCTGTTGATGCATGGTGCTCTGTCTGCATCCTTCCCCCAAAGAGAGAAACTTAATATCGCAATTCTTGTCAAAAATCTGCTTGTTTCAGACAGTCGGGGTGTAAGCTCTGTGAGCACATCAGTGGCTCCCAGGGCTGACAGTCCTCAGACATTGTCATGTGTCCACAGGGCCCACGTGCCACCAGCTTCCTGTGGAAGATTTGGGACTTTGGTTTTTGGATAATGCAGAGTATTAACTAAGAATCCTGAGTTGGGGAGGTTTGCTGTACGTTATTTACAAAGGAATAGTAGTCCTAAACTTTAGGGGGGAATGTGATGATGTTTAATGTGTATCATATACAAATTTTAGAATGAGTAGTCTCGTAACGCCTGGATTTCTACTTACTAATACAATGGCAACCATATAGTTTATTGCTAAGGACTACTAGATTTGTTCGGGAAAACAATATCCTAACAACAACAAAAAATAATCTTTCCAACAATTTAAAAGCATTAAACAAAACAGATGGGCCTGCATTATTTTTGATTAAAAATGAAATAGTTTTAACAACAAATCTAACTTGGCAAAAGTTAAATAATATGAGCACACATATGTTTAGAGAGCCAGTTTGATCTCCTTTTATTTCGGACCTTTCTCAAACTTCTACTTTTGGTTCTTTACTCTCCGCCGCATTTTATTTAGGGTTACTGATGTCTTTAATCCATTCATTTATTATTTTGGAGGGGAACATGGGAATCAGGAAAGAATAAGAAATTAGAAGGTCAGCTTCACATGTTCAGCTAGTAAGACCACATGTACTGGTGGGAAAATTCAGAATAAGGAGTTTGGTATAAAATAGGGCGAGTGGGTTGGAGAATTGGTCACTATTTAAAACCTAGTGTGGAAGGTAAAGCCCATGAATCAAGAAAAAAATAAACAGAAGTTGAATGTCCTCTGTCTGTAGCATGATCGCTTTTTTCTATTTCAAGGCTTCCATTTTGATAAATATATCCTGCTAAGGTTCCCCACAATAATGTCGAAGTGAGATTTGGTGGGTTGTTGTTAATTAAGGCTCAAGCGAATCAAGCAATTGAGACGTAGCATTCAGAAATCGCAGCAGTCAGCTGTTTGCACAACTGAACTTCTAGCCGAGGACTCTCAGATCTCAAAGGCTTTTTAGAGAAAGTGTGACATTTTTTAATCTTTTAATGCAAGAGTAAACCACCCCCAGTGCCCCCCACCCCCAACATGCACACCGAAGCCTGCTGGCCCACGATTACAGGCAGTAGGAGAGAGTCCGGCATTTCTGAACAAGTGCTGTGTTCTCATCAGCAGGAGTGGTTGAGAATGTTTGTTGGAACATTTGGGCAAGAACCAGTCCTTCCTTTTGCTACTTGTGGATGCTTTTAAGGGGAGATGGAAGCTTTGTTTGGCAGTGTGATGGAAGGCCTCACTTTGACCCCCAACTTCAGGAGGGTGAGGGTGGTTTTTCCCTTTGGGCTTAGTTCTGGAGATGCAGTTGGGGGAAACTTCAATGCATTTGCCTAAGGCAGCCTCTGATTACTTAGTTTCTGCTTCAATAACGATTAATTTTGTGTGGACCCAGCTCCCGTCAAACTCATTTTTTTTTCCACACTGATTTCTTAAATGCAATTGGTCACGGGGCTGTCTGTGACTTCATGTCTGCAAAATCTAACCCGTTCCATCTTTGTCATTGTTTTATTTCTCTGACTGTAAACGCGCAGTCGCCTGTGTGCCTGCACTGTTGTTTTATGTGTCCCCCCCCCTCCCTTGAGCATGGAAACCCAGCCCGATCTCCTCCCAAATTGGGGACAGTGGGGCCAATGAACAGGTGCTTTGGAATACAGCAGGCTCAGGTGCAGGACCATCAATCTCCAGGAAGAAGGAATTGCAAATACCTGGAAAGCGCTCCCCTAATTCAAACAATTTCACATAGCTCAGGCCTCTCCAAATACCCCGTAAATAAAAGACGGCAGCTGGCAGGATTTTTAAACCAGAGACCATGCACCACTCTTTCTCCCCATCCCTTCATTTCTACAGTGTATCTGTCCATCTTTTTCTTATCTCTATTTTTACATTTCATTACCCTCCTGCTCTCTCTCTCTCTCCCTCCCTCCTCCCTTACCTCCCCCTTCTCGCCTTCCCTGAAAAACACATTTCTATCTGGCACAGAAAATAAACTCAGATTGTGGGTAGTTATGTTAATCTAATTCAATCCTCAGCGGGTTAAGAGTGAAATTCTAATAGTGGAGCTGTTGAGGGCTTTTTTGTTAATGGCTTGGGGATTACATTGAGTTAAAGGCTCATTTCCTAATCAAACAGAGAGGGAGAGAGTGACTCCGAATATTTATGAGTCTCCCAGTGAGAGTTTAAACATTCAACTCCAAAAGCAGGGTTTCTGCAGGAGGAAAGAGTTAAAACCCCTCAGGGCTGCTGGGGAAAAAAAAATTAAACCAGTTAAGCCATCAGCATTTTCATGCTGCTGTACAACTTCAGCAAAGTGGAAGATGGGGAGAGGGGAATCGTTCTACAAAGCAAGAATGGAAACTATGGCAGGAGCTCTGAAGCCACAGTCAGCTGATGTGCTCAGAAAAAGTCCCCAGCAGCACAGCAGATGCAGGTCCTCCGTTAACCAAGGGTCTGGAGGGGATGTGCGCCTCCAACTCCCCAAATCAATTCTCCTCCACCAGTCCAGAGGTGAGAACATGGAGACAGGAGTACGGCTCAATTTTCCAGCAACTGGAGAGTTCCCCTGCTGCCTAGTGGAGCAGGTGGAGAGGATTCGCCCCCACTTCGGTCCTGAGGCTGAACCTCTGTGGGCTGTCCCCCCTTCTGGAGTAAATTCACAGCTCACCAGCCCCTCCTTTCCCTTTTGCTCTGTGGTTGGGTCCGAGTCCCTGGTCCCCGTGCCCTGCTCTCTGTATACCAGGACCTCAAAGCCCATCTGGTTCACTGTGCCCGGGAGAAAGCTAGGTGGAGATCTCAGGGATCTTCAGCCAGAGAAGGCGAGGAGCAACTTGGCCAAGGTCGAGCAATGTCAAGGCAAAGCTGAGGTCAGGAGTCTAAGTTCTCCACACATTCTGGCTGCCCTCTCCCCTCGTTCTCTGGGGTACAGCGGAGGAGAGGGGAAAGTCAGAGCCATATGGCTGCCCAAACGTGCCCTGGCTCTCCTGGAGTGTGTGGTCTCTTGCTTGGAAAGGAAAGGCAGGAACCCCTGATACAGAAGGATTCTGAATGCTCTGTGGACACTTGCCTTTCTTTTCTGCCACCAACCAAGTGAGCACTTTCTAGTCCTTTCACCTGGGCCTATTTTCCCCGCTTCATGAGATTAGCAGAGGCTCCAGACAGCGGACTTTCTATCAGTGGAGGCCCCTGGCTTTCTGTTTCCCCCTTTTCCCTGGGCACTGCTCCTTCTCTTAGTACTTCATGCTCAATAGCCCGTGAGTCCTGTGTACGTGCCCTTGCTGGAGTCAAGATGGCATTTATAAGGACGCCTGGGTGGCTCAGTCAGTTCAGCATCTGCCTTCAGTTCAGATCATTATCCCAGGGTCCCGGGATCAAGCCCCTAGTCGGGCTCTGCTCAACAGGGAGTCTGCTTTTCTTTCTCCTTCTGTCTGCCCCTCCCTCCTGTTTGTGCTCTTGCTCACTGTCTCTCTCTCTCTGTCAAATAAATTAAATCTTCTTTTTTAAGAAAAAATGTGATTTATAGCCCATCTACATCAGCTTTGCTGTGAAAACTACCTTACATAGGTGACATCCCCCTCTTCCTGGAGCACTCAACAGATCTCCCTCCAGTATTGCATTCATCTCTAGGGTGTGATTGTGGGTCTCCCTCATTGCACCAGACACTCCCCAAGGGCAGCTACAATGTCATTACGTCCAGCTCATCACTGATCATTCCCACCCCTCCCCTACCAGGTGCCTCTCATGGATGGCACAGAGCTGTGGTCGAGAGCACACACTCTGAGCAGGCAGCCAGGGTCTGAACCCTGGCACCACACCTCTTCTCAGCTCCCAGACTTGAGCTAATTAACCCCTTAAGGCCTTAGTTTTCCCATCTGCTAGCTGGGCATCATTATAGAGCCTACCTCATAGGGTTGTCATACCACTAAAGACAGGTTCCCACACCTCCCACTACGGAGCTACATCTTAATCAGCTTGGGCTGCAATGACAACGTACCATAGCCAGGTGGCTTAGATGACAGGAATGTAGTTCTCATAGTTCTGGAGCCAGGAAGCCCAAGATGAATGTGGTGGCATGATCAGGTTGGGTGAGGACCCTCTTTATAAGCCAATGGCATTCTCATTCATCTTCACAGGGTGGAGAGAGCAAAAGCACTGGTCTCTTCCTCTTCTTAGAAAGACACTGATCCCATCATGGGAGCCCCCACCCTCATGACCTCATCTAAACCTAAACACCTCCCCAACGCCCCACCTCCTAAGACCATCGCATTAGACATCAGAGCTTCAACATATGAACTTTGAGGGAATACAAACATTCAGTTTGTAACGGGCTATTTTCCTGAATGTTGGTGGGTGGAATCCTGCATCGGCAAGACTTCCAGTCTCAACCGCCAATGAACTATTCCACAGGTAAACCAGAGATCAAGGCCTATCAGGACACCCACCACCACCACCAATCTGGAAAGAACTAAGAGCCTTTAAACCACTGTGGGAGGGGGTCTCCGGGTGGCTAAGCAGTTTAGCGCCTGCCTTCAGCCCAGGGTGTGATCCTGGAGACCGGGGATCGAGTCCCACATCTGGCTCCCTGTGAGGAGCCTGCTTCTCGCTCTGCCTGTGTTTCTGCCTCTCTCTCTCTCTCTCTCTGTGTGTGTCTCTCATAAATAAATAAATTAAATTAAATTAAAAAAAAACCACACTGTGGGAGAACAGAGGATGGAAACTGGGCTTTGGACAGCAGTCCTAGGTGAGGGGAAGAAAGCCAGGCTCTTTTTTGCTCCATAGAACCAGAGTCTGGTCAGCTCTCCTGGCCCTGCACACATTCAGACAAGCAGTTTTGTTCTAAGGTCCCCAGGTCACTCCTGCACCCCTCTCTACCCTCCACTCTTAGAGAGCAGTTTGGGCTTTATCCACCAAGCAAGGCCAGGCCAGTCTTGATTGTGAAGTCAACAGGGCTGTGTTGTCAGGGCAGCAGGTGCCTTCTCTGTCCTCCTCTCAACACGATTGCTTGACAAGTGAATCCAATTGCTGAGTGGGCCCCACCGCAGTTCCTGAAGAGTTGTCCTCTCATGGATGCCCCCGGTTCCAAAGTCCTCAGCACTCCTTCTGTTTCTCTGTGTAGGGACTTCCTATGCTGCAAGACAATGAGCCCTACTCCTTTTCTTTCCCCACTGATCAACCATGTATTTCCTGATTGAAGCAGGGATCCAGACTGTGAATCCCAGTGCCACTCAAACTGACGAAGTGCCCACATTGTTCTCACTGCCCCCTTCTTTGGTCTCCCTCCTAGATTTGGGGGTACCACTACTAAAACCCTGGAATCATCACTGCCTCCCCTTTGCCTCCTCACTATGCATCTTTGAAATTCCTCGGTGCCTAGGACAGTGCCTGGCACATAGTGTGTGTTCCATCAACACATGCAAAGTGAGTTGCATGGAGTTGCTTGTCTCAAGGGGGCATCTCTGATCCCTTAATTGTGGGAGGAGTGATTGGAAGTTGCAAATGTCCAGCTGCCTTAACTACATTAAACTGTGACCCATGGATTGTGGTCCTTGCCTCAGCACCTCTCCCCTCTGTCCCTCCTGCTTTCATGTTCCTCTGGCCAGATAAAAAATAAAAATAAAAAAAGAGGGATGTCTTTTATTTAGATGTGCACAAACCTTCCTAGGAATTTTATTCTGTTCTGTAAAGAAGCTTTGTCTAAGCCGATGTCAGATTTAATTGCTAAACTGGTATCTCTCCTGTGACTGTTCCCCTCGTTTGTCATGCCCTGTCCTCTCCCCTTTCTGGGCTATACTTACCTGCCTCCTCTGGCTGCTCACACTCTGGGGGGCCCTCGTTCTCTTCCTGCTTTAACCACGCTGATCCCAGGTGGTATACATAAGAGGGAGGCCTGCCTTCTGAAGTGTTCCAGAGTGTCTGCTTCCATTAGCATAGACAAGGCTTTTGAAAGGTGGCAAGAGAGGAACATCATCTTAGGCACCAGATTCTTCCCAAAAGAGTATTTCTGCTCTCTTTTGGAAGACAGTAGATAAAAACTCAGGCTGCTAAGAGTTAAATGATAGCAATGAAAGGTCTAGGCATCTCCTGGGGGCTGGGAGCTGGCTAAGACAATTGATTAGCTTGGCTTAGTGATCTTTCCAGCAATATTCAGGAGTGAAACTATTGCTGATTAGGCCATGTGTGAGTGTGTGTCTGTGTGTGTGTGTGTTAGGGTTCAAGGCAGTGATGGGGTAAGATAAGATCTGAGAAAGAAGAATTGTTTGCTCCTAAGTCAGTCTCAGAACTGACCCATCACCCCACATACATCCACAGTTATATTGAGACTTCGTGTGTGTACAGGTCAGCCGGGGACAGACAACTTCTGGCAAATCTAGAATTGTTTTGAAATAAAAAGTTTGAAAAGGGGAGAGGGTGGCTCCTGAGTGGCTCGTTGATTAAACATCTGCTTTTGGCTCAGGTCACGATCCCATGGTCCTGGGATCAAGTCCTGTTTTGGGTTCCCTGCGCTGGGGGGTCTGCTTCTCCCTCTACCCCCCCCTACTCACGCTCTCTCTCTTTCTCTTAAATGAATAAATAAAATCTTTTTATAAAAAGCTAAAAAACAAAGTCTGTTGGAAGGAGGTCAAATGTTGAGGGCTGCTTGCATCTACAGCTTCAGTGGGCAGAGGGGCAGACAGGCAGGGACCAGGTGGGCCCAGCCCAGGTCCCGCCTCAGACCATTGATAATTAATATGCACATGCTCTCAGGACCTCAGTTCCCTGATCATAAAATGGTGGATTGGAAGAGGTCTCTTGGACCCTCCCACTCTAAACATTGACCCTTAAAACTGTGGTTCATGACGGAGCCAACATATTGTGCTCCTAACTGAACCACAGGTGGCCAGCCTATGTCCCTTTAATCCAAGGCCACAGGCCCATGGCTTTTCTCTGGCTTCATGCCTTGACCGACCTCACTCAGTTCCTATTATCTATCATTTTCCTCAGTTTGTTCTTTCTCCTCAACTCCCCCTGTCTGGAAGTACAACTGGGCAGTGAGTGGAAAACTGGTCAGGCCCACTTGCTCCACAACATTTTATAAACTCTGCCTTTTTTATTTTGTTTTTAATTTGTAGAGACTATTGTTTCACGCCTCTGAGGTCCTGACATTCTTCCCCACAATCCTCCTCCCCAGAAGGTCTGGAGAAGCCCCAGTATCAGGGTGCCTGCTCCTTAGGGTTTGCTCAAAGTCCTTCTGTAGCCTCAGAAGAGAGGAGCATGCTGGGATTTGGAAGAGGCTTCCTAGTCAGGGTGACCTCAGCAAGTACCTAACCCCTCCCTGCCTTCACCCACGGAGAAGGGGGCAGAAACCTGCTCTGAGTGCCTCAGGGACATTGGTGTGAAGCTAAAAAAAGAATCAGAGTGTAAACATTCCTTTGAAATGGGACATGGGAGCCCCTGGGTGGCTCAGTAGGCTAAGCATCTCCCTTCGGCTCAGGTCATGATCTCAGGGTTCTGGGATCAAGTCCCGTGTCGGGCTCCCTGCTTGGCAGGGGACAGAGGGGGGTCTGCTTCTCCCTCTCCCTCTGCCCCTGCCCCTACTCCCTGCTTGTGTTTTTTTTCTCTCTCTCTCTCAAATAAATAAGTAAAATCTAAAAAGAAAAAAAAAACATTGAAATAGAAAGTGCTTACCAGTCTTAGACTAACTTGGTCCCCTAAGATGATCTCCATGAAGTAGTCTGGGTGGTGACTACATAAGGCTTTAGAGCCACGCTGGACTCCCGTCCCCCTGTACTAGTTATGACCCTGAGCAATTTCCCCAGCCCCTCCACCCCACACCCGACTTCCTCATCTGTATAATGGGCATGATGAGAGCACCTTCCCCATGGGGTCATTGTGAGGATTAAAGACCCAGGCCTTCAGAGCGGTGGCTCCTAGGTGATAAGCTCTCAGAACCGTTATTGTTGATGTTGGTGCTGATGACGGCATTCTGGCCATGGTAATCATTTTCGAGGGCCCATGCCAAAAAGGCCAAGACAAGGGAAATTTCTAAGTCCCTACATTCCTCCCACTGGACGGCTTACAGATACAGCAGAAAGTGCTCCTCACAAGGTGGTTTAGAGACCCGCCCCAGCCCTCCACAATTCCCTACACTTCCATATCCCGGAACCAAGTAAGCATCCTCCCAGTGCCTGCCTGGGTCTGGAGAGATGTGGCCAAGCTTTCCAGCCTTCGTGGAGACCTGCTCTCCATACCCTCGCAGAGTCCAGGAGTGAAAGTTGGAAATGGTTTAGATGGTCTTGTGCGTCTCTAAGTGTTGTGGAGTCCGTCACTGGAGTGTAGTTTCTGCACAGGGTGAATTCCTCCTCTTCGTACAGTGTGACCAAGCATGGATGGCTTGTCTTCCACATATTTAGGGGTGCATCTCTAGGGGATACTCCTCAAGGAAAGAAGAATGCAAGTAGGTAAGGACAATTTCTGATGTCTCCGAGGCAGTCCGATTTGTATACTTCAGGGGACTTGTAGAACTGATATCACACTCTTAGGGGCAAATTCCGAATCCAGGCTTGTGACTGGCCTGTGTTTCTGTGCACACGTGTGCACATTAAGGGGACCGTGGTCAGCCATCCATGACTCTCTTCTTTCCCCCACCTCAGGCTGAGAGTAATCTTGAAGGAACATGTAATTACTATTTACCCTAGGGCACTCAACTGAGAACACCCTCATGTAATGACTCTTGAGTTAATTCTGCCTTCAGATGCCCATCTGCTGTTGCTCCTTCGGAAACCAGTGGCAACAAAGCACCACTCTTTAGCCCGGGGGAAAAGATCACGAGGTGGATCTTAGTCCCTGTGAGTTCAGGCTTTACTCTTGGGCAACAGAAATATAGTGGTAGCATCCTTCTCGGGCAAAATTTTCACGCAGATTTCTGCACTTAGTGATAGAAGCTTCAAAGCAGAAGCAACGGTTAGTCTAATGAGCAGCGTTGGTGGATTTGGACAGTCAGCAGCATTGATAAGGGAAGGGCATTCAGAAAGATTCTAGAGACAGGACTGTAGCATTTGTATAAAGTTGAAACGTGCAGAGAAGCTCGGCATTGCCTAGGGGTCAGACATTGCCATACACGAGAGTGAGAAACACCAACTCCAGGAGAGGAAGGCTGAGGGCCTATTAGAGTGCATTCTTGGGACGCCTGAGTGGCTCAGTGGCTGAGCGGCTGCCTTTGGCCCAGGGCGTGATCCTGGGATCTGGGATCAGGTCCCACATCAGGCTCCTTGCAGGGAGCCTGCTTCTCTCTCTCTTTCTCTCTCTCTCTCTGTCTCTCATGAGTGCATTCTCTATGCCCAGTTGCCAAGTGTGCGTGCTTGCTTTGGCTTCCTTAGCCTCCTCTCCTGCTTTCTTCCCCCATTTATTTTTGGGGATGATTCTGCCTCATCAATGACGGTCGGGAATGGGGGCAGAGGGAAGGCAAGCAGATGCGTGATAATGAAACCTGTGGAATCTATTTGCTAAAAATATCAGAAATATTACCTTGAAATAGGACACTCTACTGATGTAGTTGGACACTGTTGTGGAGGCTACCAAACTGTTTACGGAAACATAACTGATTTTTATGGCAGCATATTGAGCAAGCCTTTAGAAGAACTTCCAGAAGGCCCTTGTTCTGGTCCTAGCTCTCACACTGCCTGATAGCTTTGTCCAAGCCACTTGATCTCTCGCTGCCTCTGTTTCTCTTTACCTATGAAAGGAATGAGTAGACTAGCTGACCTCTTCTGGGTGCTGAACTTCTGTGTCCCACCCAGGCAGTGATCATCTTCACAACAGTCTCACAACTGTTTGCAGGGTGGTTTCGTGGTTTCCCCTCCAGAATGAAGGCTCTGAGCAGGGACTGGTGGTCCTATCCCCCAGGGCAATCCCTCAGCATGAGTCTCTCAACATGACTTTGAATGTTCTAATGAAATAAAGGACTTAAGTAAATGCCAGCCCCCCAACCCCCGCCCAACTCAGTATCGACTTGGCTGTTTCAGAAATGCCATTATCCTTAATGGCTCCAGTGTCTACTTTCTGTGTCCCCCTCACTGGTGGTTCATGCCTCCATGGTGTAAATTGGAAAATCTTTTTGCAATATGTAAATTGAGCTGCCTAAAACCAACCCACCGAAAACACCTTTTAGGAAGGACATTATTTCCCATCTGCCACAACTACTTCTCTACTTGACGATTCTACTGTCTGTTTCTGTTCTTTCCCCCCCCCCTCTATCATATCCTATTAATTTAAAAATATTACATTTGGAGGCTTGCTAAATAAAGAGATCTCGGAGCACAAAGTGTCCTTATCCATTTTCTGGGTCCCTATGTGCTTCCCTATAAAGATTTTTTTTTCTTATTTTTTACTAAATGGCCTTGATTTCTATCATTAATCACTGTGTGACAATTCTTTTTACTGCATCTAACTTATTTCTAGAATATTCTCCCATAAATCCTTACCTCTACTTCGATTGAGCCCTTGTGCCACTTCTCACTTCTGTCTTTGCCATTTCATAAACTTAGAAAGGGATTCCTTTATATGTTGGACCCTTGATCCTGGCCCTTTCCTAGCCCCCCCCCCCCCAATTTCCCAGAAGAACGGCTCTTACAATTGGACTTTCACTGCTCAGGTGGTCTTGGATCTCTATCATTTCCATACTGAGCCTGGGGACATGCTTTGTTCTCTACTGCCTAAAACCTCATATTTCCTTCAACCAGCACCTTTCACACTGCGGATGAACCACATTAGGAATTGAAAGCCTTAAAAATTCTTCAGTATCTCTCTTTTGTGCTCTGTTGTGAAAGATTCCACTTTTCTCCCCTGACAATAATCTCAGCGCACGTTAACCGTACTATTACCGGATACCTAAGCGTGATATCTCCTTGAGACATTGCTGCTTTATTTTTCAGTACTTCATTCTTTTTTATTGTTAAATAATATTCCACAACATCAATACAAAACATGTTTGGCTTGCAATTTTAAAAAACAATTTTTGTTTTGGACATATAGCTGACATATGATGTTGTGTTAGTTTCAGGTGCACGATGCAGTAATTCGACAATTCTATACACTCTGCGGTGCTCACCACGGTATGTGTAGCTACCATCTGTCACCAGACATCATTACAGTATTACCGACTGCATCCCCTGTGCTGGACTTTTCACCTCCTTCACTTATTTATTTTATAACCACAAGTTGGTACCTCCTAATCCCCTTCCCTCCTTTACCCATCCCTCACTGCCCTCCCCTCTAGCAGCCATCAGCTTGGTCTGTGTATTTATGGGTCGGCTTCTGTCGTTGGCTTATTTGTTTTGTTTTTTTAAGGTTTGATATGTGAAGTGAAATCCTACAGTATTTGTCTTTGTATTTCATTCAGCATATGAATACCCTCCTCGAGACATCTCTTTACCATCGTGTTTTATGTTGTTGCTTAGTGCTTGCCTAGTTTCATGATGTTTTCACGTGTCCTACCTCTGCAACTACTACTCTTCTGAGTGTGGGAAAAAGAGGGAGGCATGTATCAAGGTCATGTTATGTGCCGGAAATTTTACACAGTTTATCGTCCCTGATCCTTATAACAACCAAAATATTATTATTATTATTATTATTATTTTACAGAAAAAGAAAAAGAAAAAGAAATAGAGACACAGAGGTTAGGGACCTTGCTGAAGTCACCCAGGTGGTAGGTAGTATTATCATGACACCATCTTCCACAATATACTACAGAGCTAAGTGCAAGAAGGCAACCAATTAAAAAAAAAAAAAAACAGTGCTCTTTGGTAGCATTTACATAAACATTGACTTTGGCCCAACATTTTCAACTTTGGCCCAGCTTTACAGACCATAAGAGAGTTCCTACAGCTTTTGCTTCCATCCGCCAAGTCTCTGCATCCTTGTTAGGTACCACCACACACACTTCCAGGGAGCCTCCTGTTAATCAAATCTCTCCTTTGCCCCTGCTAACCGTCTTGGGCCTCCTAAATAAATATTTAAAATTCTCTCCAGAGGGACACCTGGGTGGCTCAGTTGGTTTAAGCATCTGACTTGGGTTCAGGTCATGATCCCAGGTCCTGGGATAGAACCCCACATCAGGCTCCCTGCTCAGCGGGGAGAATGCTTCTCCCTCTCCCTCTGCTGCTCCCCACCCTGCTCTTTCTCTTTGTCAAATAAATAAATAAAATCTTTTTTAAAAATTAAAAAAAAATAAAGTTCTCTTCAGAGGAGCCAGTGACCATATTGGTAAAATGGAGGCCCACGGCTAAAATGGGTAGACTTTAAGAGCTCCCAGAGTATAGGGTCCTCTTACAGAAGCACATCCCTGTTTTCTCCTGCTTTACTATGGCTGCTCCTTCCATTCCCCTTCTGATGTCCCATCCTCCCTTCACTCAACCAGTAGCACTGTTTTCTTCTTCCCTTTGTTTCTTATTTTGTGTTTCTCCACCAACCATAATCCACCACACGGTTTTCTTATTGAGGGAGCAAGGCGAGGAAGGAGTGGTTTCTTGCCAATGCCATTGCCTTTGACGGCTGGTCTCCTTGCCCAATCTCCTGTGACCTTTGTCTCCTCCTGATCCACCCATCTGGGCTCTTGGGATGCTAATCACATCCCTGAGGACAGTTGTAATATTTCCCCACCTTGGATGAAGTCCAGCATGCGCTCACTCTTTGGGAGAGTGTTTGTCATCTCCCTGTTCGTGACCTTCCCTGGGGAGAGGTTCCTCAGGTTTCTGTCTTTCCTCTGGCTTCCCTGACTCTTAGGGGGCCCTCACCGTTTGCAGTCTGCTTCCTGACTGCAGTGGTGGGGCAGCCCGGGCCCCTGGCCTGGCCTTTGCAGTGAAACACTAATATCTGATGGTAGCTGGTACAATTTCCAATGTTTTATCTTTCCCTCATATCCCTGAGCCACAGTGTGGCACGGACAACCTCTATCTGGTCATTGAAGTTCCTTACATCATTTAGCAGGGAGATTTTCTGTCTCTGAAGGACTCGTATTCCTTGGGGACTTTGTTTCCCACCACGTCTGAGATTCTTAGGGTCTCCGGTCTCCCATCTCTCTTTTTGTGGGGAGAATATGAAAACTCTCCACGGTGGGAGGGAAGGCCTGTTTGATGTGACTACGGGTGCTCTCAGTGGAGGCCACTGGGTCCACAGCAGCATTGGACAGGGGATTCAGGTGACCTGTAGGATCTGTTGGTTTCCTAGCTGTGGCCTTGACCCTGGCCCTTGTTCTGCAGATTGGAGTGACCCAGAGGAGACCAGATGTTCTCCCCCATTCTTGGGGCCTTTGTAGATAGAAGCAGACATGCCCCCCAGATTGAGTGAGCCTATGGCTAAATCTTTGCCTTTTCATCTGATGGGCATGCAAATGTCTCTGCTAGATGGTTTTGGCATTTCTCTCGTTTGTGTGTTTAATCCTGGCTGTTTCAGGGAGACTCCTGAGAGGTGGGGGAGGGAGTGGCCCTGGTCAATGTCCCTAGAAGCAGAGCCTGAAACAGGGTTTCTGGGTAAGAGACGCATCGAGGGAGTGCTGTCTGAAGAAACCTGTCAAGAGCAAGGAAAGAGGGACTGGGCAGGGGAGGGGGCTAAAGAAGGATGAGGATTCCCATGGGGAGCTCTGGAGCATAAATGCCATCGCAGAGTGGTCCCGCCTTGATGTGGGACAAGCATACTGGGCCACTGTACCCTCGTATCAATCAGTTATTGGCTGCAAACTGCCCTCAGTAACCTCCCAGGCTCTTCTGGACCAAAGGGGCTCCCACTGGTCAAGGAAAGTTCTCAGGAGAAGGCTGCAGCCCTTCAGAGCTGGGGATGGGTGGCAAAGGGAACTGAGCAGAGCACTACCAATAGCTACGACACAGAGGTTATAGGAGGCAGGGGCCTGGTGTGGGCTTCTATGTGAGCCACTCTGGAATTTGATGATGAGCTCCCATCACTCTCTGGGTTGAGCCCAGGGAAAAGCCATTATCAAGCATCAGGACCGTGGGTGCTGAAGATGGCAGGTTGCAAAGACAGGGCCTCTGAAGATGCCAATGCCCAAAGACTGCATTATTGCTTCTGAGGACCACTGCAAGCCCTGAGGGGCTTAGTATCTCTGATTTATGGCCAAGGGAACAGATGCTCCCGCATCAGTCTACCTGGGGGCATTTCACGCCTACAAAATGGTAAAAATGAGTTTTCAACTCCAGCCTTGTTGCCTCCATAACTCCATGTCATCTTAGCACAAATCCAGGAGGGTCTGGGTACTAAATTCTGGGAACACTCGGGGCAGGTCCCTGGGGGCATGCTGAACTGGTGTGTCCAGGTTACCACAGTCATCCCTGTGCCCCAGGGCTTGATACTTCTCCCAGATTCTGCTCCTCACCCTACTGAAGCCCCTCCTCCCATCCACCCACCTATAACGCCCAGCCGTCAAGCTCCCTTCCCTAGGCCCAGGCCAAACCACATCCTGACGCTGCCCTGGTGAGATACAGCCCCCATCCTGCATGTCCAGCACCCACGAGCCCCGAGAACACAGCCGTTCCCACCCGTGCCCCTGGAGCTGTGCAGTCAGGCTTGGTGTGCCAGCTGCTCAGAGCTTCCTCGCACACCCACTCGGGCTGCCACTCGCAGGTCTGTCCTCAACACCTGCCCTGCGCTCTGCACTGTCAAAATGAGCTACAGAGTGACTTCAAAGCACCATGCTGTCCCTGTGCTCAAAGAACCTACACGCGCACACGGGAGCCTTGTGGCCTGATGCGGGCGCAGGGACAGCAAACATCCTGACCTCAGACTAAGACAAATCTGCTTCAGATTCCGGCTCTGCTGCTTACCCGCTTCATGGTCCTGGGACGATAATCGGTCCCTCTACGCTCAGTATTCTCTCCTGTGCAAAGGGGGTGGTCACGTCCAGGCTCCCGGGTGGTTGTGAGGAGCAAGTGAGATGAGGCAGGAGGAAGCACAAGGTCGGGGCTGGGCTCAGGAACTCTGCTGTCCTTGCGACGGAGGTGTTTAAAACTCAGAGACAAGGAGCATCATGGAGTTTTTAGGAGTACAAACTCAGGGGGATGGGGGGCAGGGAGTGGGGTTCTGATGATGACAATATTAGTCTAATTTAAAACGTTTCTTGGGACGCCAGGGTGGCTCAGCGGTTGAGCGTCTGCCTTCCGCTCAGGGCGTGATCCCGGGGTCCTGGGATCGAGTCCCACATCAGGCTTCCTGAGAGGAGCCTGCTTCTCCCTCTGCCTGTGTCTCTGCGTCACTCTCTGTGTCTCTCATGAATAAATAACATCTTAAAAAAAAAGTTGCTGACTCAAGAATTTGACAGTAGGCATGGGAAGAGGGTGGAAATGAGGTTTGCTTTGGAAGACATTTGGTGCCACATAATTGTCCACTCCTCTTCCACATTCAGGACCCCGGGACACTCGAAAAAGCCACACTGCTTTCTTTTCTGGCTGTGGCAGGCACAGAGTGGTGAAGAAAGCACCTTCCTGCCAACAGCTTTTCCCGGTGTCTGGCATGTTTGCTTCCCTGGGTATAGGGAGGCTCTGGGGTGCCCAGGCCACCATCTGCTGGAGCCGCCATGCCTGGGCCCAGCACCAGCCCAGCCTCCGGGAGGACCCCATCCCCAGCTTTTGGCAGCTACCTGGGCCAGGGGAGCCCAGGCCTGGGCTGGATGACCTCGCAGCTGTGCCTTCAGCTCCCCGGGCCTTGTGTCTCTGTCTCTCTCAGGGGCCCATCCCGGCTGCCGGGCAGAGGGCCCACTGTCCTTCAATACCAGAGGCTCACATTGCCTGGCCTGTGCCAGCAGTTGGCAAAGGATTTTCAACCAAGAGGCCCTGTGTCTCTTGCATCCGTGGCCACCTGCTTGTCCCACCAGAGGCATGGGGACCCCAAATGGGGGTAGGGCTTTGCCAGCTTTTCCATTTCTCTTTGACAGGTCTGGAAACTCCTTGAAAGATATCTAGTTTCATATGAGACAAGGGGGAAAATCATGCAGGTGGTTCTGAAAACAGAGACACTTGTTAAATTGTAGTGAAAAGATACTGACACTAAGTAAGGTATGAATTCTCTACCCTGACTCTGTGGAAGAGTGAATGGCTTATAATGAAGGGGGGGAGGAGGGGGGGAGGAGGGGGAGGAGGGGGAGAGGGGGAGGAGGGGGAGAGGGGGAGGAGGAGGAGGAGGAAGAGGAGGAGCAAGAAGAGGAGGCAGCCCCATGCCCCAGCACACACAATGAAGCAGGCATCACGTTTGGTGCCCTGCTCCTGTCGTTCCTGCTCATACTCAGCAACCATAGGAAATAGGTGCTGTGATTTCCCCCATTTTACAGGTGAAAAAGCTGAGGGCCAGAAGGGTTAAATGATTTGCCCTAGGCCACACAACTGCTGAGTGGCCACAAGGGATTTGAACCTGGGTGTCTCTCTCTCTCTCTCTCTAATATACACTCTTTTCTTTACATACTTTTATATATATTTTAATATTTGAACCACAAATATATACTCAAAAACTTAAAGAATTTCTAAAAATTAAGTGGTTGACAGCTGATGTTGCAGGTTTTTGTTTTGTTTGCCAGGGTTTTTTATTGTAGTAAAACACACATAACACAAAATTTACCATCTTAACCATTTTTAAGGGTGGAGTTCAGTGGTACTAAGTTCCTTCGTACTGTGGTGCAGCTGTCATCAGCATCCATGGCCAGGATTCTTCTCGTCTCATGAAACAGAAACTCTGTCCCCATTAAACACTAACTCGCCATCTTGCCTGCCCGCAGCCTGGATAGTCATCATTCTACTCTCCGTCTCTATGAATTTGATGGCTCTAAGTACCCCATATGAGCGGAATCCTACAGTGTTCGCCTTATTATAACTGGCTTTTTTCACTGAGCGTAATGTCCTTAGGGCTCACCCATGTTGTAGCAGGGGTGAGAACTTCCTTCCTTTTTAGGGCTGGATAATATTCCATTGTGTGCATAATACCACATTTTGCTTAGCTAGTCATCTTTTTTTTTATTTTATAAATTAATTTTTATTGGTGTTCAATTTACCAACATACAGAATAACACCCAGTGCTCATCCCGTCAAGTGTCCCCCTCCGTGCCCGTCACCCATTCACCCCCACCCCCCGCCCTCCTCCCCTTCCACCACCCCTAGTTCATTTCCCAGAGTTAGAAGTCTTTATGTTCTGTGTCCCTTTCTGATATCTCCCACACATTTCTTCTCCCTTCCCTTATATTCCCCTTCACTATTATTCATATTCCCCAAATGAGTGAGAACATACACTGTTTGTCCTTCTCCGATTGACTTACTTCACTCACTTAGCTAGTCATCTGCCAACGAACAATTGGGTTGTGTGTACATTATAGCTTTTTGAATAATGCTGCTACGGACATGGGTGTGGAAGTATCTCTTCTTGACTCTGCTCTCAATTCTTTGCGGTTACATACAGTGGAATTGCTCGATTATATGATAAATCTATCCCTCATTTTTCAAGGAACCGCTGTACTGGTTTCCCACCATGGCTGCACCATGTTACATTCCTGCCAGCAGTGAACGAGGGTCCAATTTCTCCACATCCTCACCAATACTTGTTGTTTTCTAGTGTTTTGATGGTGGCCATCCTGATGGGTGTGAGGGGGTGTTTGTGGCTTTGTCTCATACTTCCCTGATGATCAGCGATATTGAGCATCTTTCCATGTGCTTATTGGCTATTCATTTATCTTCTTTGGGAAAATATCATTTCAAGTCCTTTGGCCACTTTCTAATCGGTTGTTTGATTTTTGAGGCTGTTGAGTTTTAGGAGTTTTCTCTAGATCCTAGATCGTAATCTCTTATCAGACGTATGATTTGCAAATAGTTCTTTCATTCCATAGGTTGCCTTTCACTCTGTTGATGGTGTCTTTTAACACACAGAAGTTTTTATAAAGTTTTTTCTCTTGTCTGTGCCCTCCCTTGGTGTCATAGTAAAGAGGTCAGTGCCAAACCCAATGTCATGAAGCTTTGCCCTATGTTTTCTTCTAAGAGTTTTATCGTTTTATTTTTTATTTAAGATTTTATCTACTTATTCATGAGAGATACACAGAGAGAGGCAGAGACTCAGGCAGAGGGAGAAGTAGGCTCCCCACAGGGAGCCCGATGCAGGACTCTATCCCAGGATCCTGGGACCATGACCTGAGCTAAAGGCAGATGCTCAACCACTAAGCCACCCAGGTGCCCTGAGTTTTATCATTTTGGTTCTTACACTTAGGACTTGACACATTTTGTGTAGTGCTAGGTAAGGGTCCAACTTCATTTTGCTGCCTATGGATATTCAGATTCCCCAACACCGTTTGTTGAAAAGACTGTACACTCCTTAATTGGTCTCAAAACCCTAGTCAAAAATCATGCAAGGGTTTATTTTTGGTAACACCCATACCTTTAATCGCTTTCTTGCATTGCATCTCAAAATTCTGCAATGCTCAGTAGACTTTTGGAATATCAAAGCTGCAGAAGACCCCAAACAAGTAAGGAGCACGTCCCCATCCTGTAGCTGGAAAAATGGAGGCCAGTGGGCAGAGCACTCTCAGTCCAGTGCTCATGCCCATACAGGATACTGTGAGGGTCCTCACCTCCTAGAGTGAACTGAGGGGTCAGTGGGGTGCTCTTCCCGCATTTTAGCAAATGTCCCATTCTGTGGGTGAATGCTCTCATGTGCTTTGGAAACCTAAAGTGTAGAAGATGAGAGGGAGTGAGGAAGCAACTGGAGCTGGCCCAGGAGTGAGCTGTGCTGGTTTGGGAGGCCAGTTAAATCCCTCGAGTCAGGCTCTGGGACCACCCTCTTCTGGGTGACTGTGGGTGATGCCTCTAATCCACATGCAAGTGCAGCGGGCAACTTTAAGAAGCACGTATGTGATCACAGACTGGCGCTTCTCCACAGCCAGGGCTCCCCCTGCGCTCCATGCCCACCTCTACTCTTCCCTGCCCTTCACTGTCCTTGCGTCCCATGCTCCAGCTATGCTGAGACACTCTGTTTTCCTGAACAAGGGCCAGGATGGGTGACACTCCTGTGTCCCGGCTCACACAGATGCCTTTATGACTCGCGAGGTTATCCGCTTCTCAGAGCCACCTTCACTGCACCCGCTCTTGTAGAACTCATCTCTCCTGCCCTGGTCTACCCATGTACTGTCAGTCCCCTCCACAGTGGCCCCCAAGTTACAGTCCTGTGTGTATCTTTCTCCCAGGACTGAGATCTCTTGAGCCAAGAATTGTGTTGCAAATATTCAAAAGAATGCCCTCAAGAACGTGTGTGTATGTGTGCACGTGTGTGTGTATAATCCTCAGTGCACATAATAGTTGCTCAATATACTTGTGAATCCAGTTCAGAAAGGGAACGGTGGCTAAAAAGTCAGGAGAGCTAAGCACTTAGCATGGGCTGAGGGTGGGAGAGTGAGGAATGGGCTCATCAGCCAGTACTTTTTGGTCTTTAGGAGAAAGCAATTGGGTATCTTTTTGGCCACCACGCCCCACTAACTCTAGTGTGAAATTAAATTTTCATTCTGGGAAAGGGGCCACTAACGAACTGGTTTTCCTAGGGCCCAGGAAGGAGTAGGGACAAGAGGGTGGTGTCTGGCCCAAGAATAAATAATCAAGTCAACCTCAGGTTTATTTCCCCTTTGACCTCATGTCCCTGACTGTCACTGCCACCAGGTGGTCCAGGTGCCAGGCAGGTCACCTCTGCATGCCAGCTCCCTATCCTGGGCCTCTGCAGGGAGCTGGAGGCTCTGTGCACCCCAACACTGGCTGGCCCAGCTGGAAACAGCTGTGCACAGCACAGATGCTTCACATCACAAGCCAGGCACTGACCTATGCAAACACAAGCAGAATTATAGCCACCCATAAACAAATTAGCATCCTTTAAAAGGTGAAAAGCTCCATAAAATGTCTGGGTTTTGTTTACGGCTTCTAGGTGGGGGTGACAGAGCCTTGGATTAAATCACTGGGGTGCCCATGTGGCGCTGGCTCTCCTTCCTTCCCCGGCCTGCCCCCAGCCTTGTGGGCGCGCTGACCAGGGCGCGCTCTCCCGCACAGGCCCCGCCTCAAATGGCCACTCAGTCCGTCCTGCCGTTGTTCCAGCCAGCCCGGGTCCCAGCAGGTGTTCCCTAATTAGCAATCTCTTCATTTCCAATCAAAGCACAAAGCGGCCCCAAAAGCCTGTCTTTATGAGGGAGCCAGCAGCGGCTAGGGATGTGCGGGGGGATAATTGTCTTCGCCAGTGGCGGCAGTAAGCGGGCTGGCTAATTCATTATTGTAATAACTTTGCTTGTCCTTGGGGAGGTGGGGGTGGGGGAGGGAAGGAGGGGAGGGGGAGGGGCCGAGTGGCTGAGGGTGGGGCGAGGTGAGAGTCTGGGGCAAAGGGGTGGGAAGCAGAGGAGCGAATGAATGGGCACCTGCTGGCTCCCCTCGCCGCCCCCTGGCTGCACCCACTCCCACCGCGGGTGAGTGACTGGCCTCGCCAGCCCTCTGCGGCAGCCGCCAAGTGGCAAGAAGTCCAGAATTTCCCTGGTGCGGAGGGGGGGGGGTGGGAGCCCTGAGTTCTGGAGGAGGCTCCTGGCTCTGGGCTCTGGGTTCTGGTTACCCTCGGGGGCCTGAGGGGCTGAGATCTAGAAGAAGTCAGGGACCCCCCCCCCTGTGGTGGGGTCCAAGGAGCCTGCCCTCTATCCTACCAAGGGCTCAAGTCCTGTCAACTCCTAGACCTTGCCTGTCATCCCACCTGGGCACAGTGGCAGAGGGTCACCAATTAGAATGCCTCAAGGGGCCACCTCGCACTTGCATTGGCAGAATGGTATGGATGACATCCCCAAGACCCATGGGCTGGGCCCTCAGGTGGCTCTGTGGAGGGTTGGGACTCCAGCTGAGCCTCCATCCAAAACTGAAATGCAGGTACAGAGGTGGGGAGGGAAATGTCTTGGGGTGGGGCTGAAGGGGCAAAGGTGGAGGGTGAATTCCGGGATTGGGGTGGAAGGAGGCAGGTCTTGGGGGCGGAGATGGGGGGCAGGGCTTGCCAAGGACTCATGGGTGATTTGGGAATGGACAGTGAGGCCAGCCCATGGACCGACTGATGGGCTGAGGGCTCAGTCTTTATTTCTTGTGCCCCCAAATCCATAGCCACAGCCCCTGCTGGAGAGCCCTTGATTGGCCTTGCTCTGCCCAGGAGGGAAGGCATTAGGGTAAACCCTGGACTTTCCACGGCAGTAGCCCTTGTTCAGGAAAGGCATGGACAGGGGGCACCTGGCTGGCTCAGTTGGTAGAACATGGGACTCTTGATCTTGGAGTCTTGAATTTGAGCCCCATGTTGGGCGTAGTTTACGTACAAAAGAAAAGGCCTGGACCCGAGCAGGGACTTCCAGAGGACCAGAGAGAAAGGGGTCAGTTCCCCAGCCTCTGCCCTCACCCTCTGCAGCTGCAATCTCCAATCCCTGCCATGGGGTACTTGCCATGGGACATGAGAGATGGATGGCCCTTGCCTGACTCCTCACAGCCTGGCTCTGAGCTCTGAACATTTCCTTGGGGCCTTAGTGCACGGTGGTTGGGATCGAGGGCTCTAGAATCAACAGACCTGTGATCAAATCCTGGCTTTAGCAGCTAACTCACCACTTTGCCTGGTGCCCTCATCTGTGAAATGGGGGTGATGAGTCCCTACCCCACCTGGGTTAACACACTGTGCTAGTTCCTGCTCTTAAAGACTCAGGACAGGGAGGGGAGTGCGTGTGAGGGGACTGGGAGGGGGGATTCACTGCTCCTTCTTCCACCTGTTGTTTTCCTCATCTCTGAGGTGGGACGAGGGAGGCTGAACTTGGATGCTCTAAGGTTCTCAGGTTGAAGAACGCTGGGAGGGGCCGCGCTGCAGCCTGTCCTCTGGTCTGGGGCTAACCTGGGGGTCTCTACATTGATCAGGGGTTGGGGGCTGAAGCCCAGCCCTGCCCCTGTCTGTGTTGTTCTGGGGTGGGGGTGGGGACGCCTGGGGCTGGTTCCTGAGCCCTGCACCTGTGAGTCATGGGGGGAAGAGGGTGGCTATGCTGACTTGGGGGGTCCTCCTGGCCCTGGCCTGAGTTTGGGAGGCCTGGTGCCCAGCCCCCAGCTCTCTCAAAGGACATTTCCTCAGGGCTTTGATCCCTGCCTGTCACACTAGCTTCAGAGTCCAGAAAACCAAGTCAGCTTTCTTCTTCATCCACCCCTCGATTTACAGATCTTTCTACAACAGCCTTTCAACAGTTATGTAGGGAGCGTCTATTATGTGGTGAGCAAGGAATCCAATGCGAACAAGTGAATGAGGGGACGAGTTGGTGATCCCCTTCTCCCTGGGGAGGGAGTGACACAGGAGCTTCAGCCTGAATGACTGGGAGAGAGCCGATTTAGGAGCCATAGGGGCCAGAGGAATGCCGCCCTGTGGAGCTATAATATAATGCAAGCCCCAAATGGGAACCACTTGGGTAATTTTACATTTTCCAGTAGCCACAATTTTAAAAAGTCAAAAGAAACAGGGAAAACTATCTTTAATAATATATTTAATTTAACCCAATGTATCAAAATATTATTTCAACCTGGACTCAATATAAAAAATTATTAAAATATTCTACGTTCTTTTTCTTTTACTAAATCTTTGAGCTGGTGTCTGTTTTACACTCAGCACTTTGCAACTCAGACTAGCAGCATTTCAAGTGCTCAGCGGCCACTGTATCTGACAGCGTGAGGCTAGAAGTTCAGAGCACCACCACTTGCTGTGTGACCTTGGGCAAGTTGCTGAACCACCCTGTGCCTTGGTTTCTTTTTTCCTTATTCTTTTTTTTTGTATATATTTTTATTGGAGTTCGATTTGCCAACATATAGCATAACACCCAGTGCTCATCCTGTCAAGTGTCCCCCTCCGTGCCCGTCACCCAGTCTCCCCATCCCCCTGTGCCTTAGTTTCTCTATCTGTAAAACGGGTAGCGATAGAACCCGCCACTTAGAGCTGTTATGAGAATGAAATAAACTCATAAATAGCTAAAATAGTGCCTGGCAGGCAGAAAGTGCTATTTAAATGTTAGCTATTAATAAGAAGAATTAGAAAATAAGAATAATACATCTCTGAAGGAAAAGCAGTCATGGCGGACGACAGAGAGCAGAAGGAAGAGCAGGAAAGTGGGGGGCACACAGAAGCAGGGGTGGTGAGGGGGCACAGAGGAGGCCTGTAGGGTGGCACCCATCATACCCAGCCTTGAAAAGGGTTCCTTTTCAGCTCCAAGAGCAGAACCTGAGAAACCAGAAAGGAAAATTCTAGGGGGCCAGGACTTTGTCTGACACCTGTTGCCCTCCCAAGGGATGGGGTGTGAGTCCTGGGTGGGGGGCCTGGGGCACCCCTCAGTCTTCCCCATCTTGCTCTGCCTCTGAAACTGTTGCTTTCCTCCCCCACACAGCCTACTGAGAGGCCAGGGCATCAGCTGGAGGGGGAATATTAATGATTCAATTTTCAACCGGGTTCCACTCCAGGGCCTCGCCTGCGACATGCATTTTTAATCATAACAAAACAGAATGACAAAGGGAGTCATTTGCAGTGAGGCAGCCCCTGCTGGCTGCCCCCCCCCCAAGGGTCTGCCTGGAGGGAGGGGGAGCTGCTTCCCAGCCCCTAAGACAGTCCTCATTCTGGCCCCCAACTTCAGAGAGAATCTCGGGGCCCTGCCACGGCCATGCAAGTCATTGTCTCTGAGCAGTGACTCTCTTCCAGAAGGGAGCTACCTACCAGGTTGGGGAACCACCCACCCATGGGTGTCCATAGGTCAGTACTGGTAAGCTGGGGGTAGCAGACACTTGACCATCCCCCTGAGGGTTTTGGCTGTTCCACAGCAGGGACGAAGAAGCCTGGCAGTGGCGAGGGGCCCCGTGGAGATGGTGGCCACGGAGGAGGCTTCTCCCTGCCCATCCCCCTGAGGCCTGGAGTCATTCTTCTTTCTTCCAGTCCTCTGTGCAGCTTGGGGTTGGGGTACCCCAGAGCCAGCCAGGTACTTCTGAGCTGACCTCACCTTGCTGGTCGCTGGTAATGAGCTGGCCTCTTCTGATGGAAGCGGCACCTTCATTCCCAATCGGATCACGTTCTGTGGGCTGCTGAGTCCTGGCCCATCCTGTTTTGGGACTGGCTTTGCACTGAGTCAACCTGGAATGTTCTCTTTTAATCTTCCTGATGTCTCTGAGGGCCCAGCTCGAATCCCATCTCTGGGAGCCTCCCCTAACCAGCCGATAGCAACAGCAAGCAATCTGTCTCCTTTCCAACCATGTCTGCACCACTCTTGGCGCCTCTGCTGCCCTCCAACCATCACTCTGTCCACTCTTCCAATCTCTGGGCACCCAGTATGTATCTGGGGCTATGTCTGCAGGCTCGGTATGGTGGGGAAGGCAAACAACCCACAAACCTTTACACTGTATGGAAAGTACTGTAGCAGGGGCCGTAAGAAGCTCTAGGAGCGCAGGGACCAGTACACGCAAACGCGTCATGCTGTTTGTTCCACTAACATTTATGAAGGACTTCCTGCCTGCCAGGCACTGTGCCAGGTGCTGCAGCAACAGTGGCGAAGACCACGGAGTCTCCACCTTCACAGAGCTCACAGTTAGGCGGAGATTAAACAAACCAACAGGTGCCCCGTGTTTCTTTTTACATCCCTCCCTTGGGTCTTACACACAGCAGGTGCTCCATAAATGCTTGCTGGCTGGTTGGTTCCAAGTTGGCTAATTCTCTGACTGTGCTGCTTTCTTTCCCCCTTGCTCTTTGTTTGTAAGGCCAGTTCCTAGGTTGGGCTTTTTAGCCATTTGCCACCAGGAAGTCCCTATCCTGATTCTGACTAGCTCTGATCTCAGGTGTAGTAAGTTAGTAGTAGCAACCACTAACCTTTATGAGGTGCCTGGTACGTGTCAGGGGCTAAACACTTGGCCACTACAGGTAATACAGGTTATACAACCTTTAATCTTTGCAACAACTCTGTGGAATAGGTACTATTATGTCATCTCTTCTATCAAAGAGGAGAATTGGGTGCAGAGAGGTTAAGTCACTTGCCTGAGGTTGCACAATAAGCAATGGGCAGAACTGGGATATAAACCCAAGCAGTCCGGCCTCAGAGTCTGTGCTCTGAACCACGCCGGAGGATTCTGCAGCTGCATCCTAGCGTGTAGAAAACAGGTCAGAAAGACCTATTTTCACCCCATTTACAGAAACTTGCTACCTTTTAGTTGATAGGGAGCCATTGCTGAGTACATGGCCCAGGAAAGCATGGAATTGCTGGGGCCCTCAGAGGTCCCCTCCTGCATCCCTCTCACGTTTCAGCCAAAGCAGCCAAGGCCCAGAGATGGGAAGGGACTGATCCAGGGTCTCCAAAGTAAGTCCTGACCGAGGGGCTTTCCCAACCAGGCTATCAACAGCCCCAGGCTGACCTCCCGAGCAAGGTTTCATGTGGGTTCGTAGTGACTGGGCAGCAGACAGCTGGTCTCATGTGAAGAGGGCAGAAAGGCTTAGAAGCGGCCCCCGACTTCCTGAGCCTGCACCTGCCTCCTGGCAGTCCTTGAAACTCCAGGGACCCTCATTCCTGGGCAATCTGGGACCCATGGCCTCCTGCCCTTCTGCACAGCAGGCACTTTCCCTTCCTTTCCATTGTCTTCTCCCCGAGGTGGCAGGTGGCAGCACCTGTGCTTCTCCCCAGAGCCACCCAGGGCAGGGGTGGGAATCGGGACAGCTGCCCCCACAAGCTGAGTCTGCCCCAAGGGCTCTCCTCACTCTCGCATTCATTCCGACGTATGTGCTAGCATGTTCTGGGTGTCAGGGGATTCAACAGTGGACGCCATAGACCAGTTTCTGGCCTCATGGAGCTTACATTCATTTGTGTGTTGGAGGGTGGCCGGCAGATAAAAATAAGACAAAACAAAACCTAGGATGATAATATGATGCTAATTTAGCATATTAGACGGGTAAGTGTCATGGAGAGATAAGAATAGGGAGCGGGGGAGCCTCACTACAGTTGAGGAAAGATGTGAAGGAAATGAGGGGGGAGCCCTGCAAAGGTCTGGAGAAGAGCCATTCAGGCATAGGGAATGCGCAGGAGGTGCAAAGGTCCTGAGGTAGAAACAGGTCCAGCGCGTCTCAAGGTGGACACGCTCTGATGCCACGGACCATAGGTGCCAGAGAGAAAGAGAAATCACTCGCCATGGCCCAGACTGCTGGGGCTGAGGCTCTGTGCCCCAGCGAGAGAGGAAGGCATCTGGCATCAAACCCGATGGAGGCAGAGGCCTTCCATCAAGTGTCCCTGAGCTGCCCTGCTTGGCTCAGGATCCATACGAGAGGTTTGTGGAAACTAGCTGGCAGCGAAAAAGCACGTACCGTGGAAGATGTTCCTATTCTTTCCAAGCCCTGCCTCGTCACCAAGGGAGTTCCAGAAACAGCCTGGTCCACTCACACCCCCTCATCCTCCTCTCGCTTGCCTTGGCTCTGCGGGGGAATCCATAGAACTTTCTAGAGAGTAGGTACTGTGTACATGACGGGGTGGGAGGCAGGTGCCTGGTGTTTCATCTGGCTGAAGCCCCATCACCCAGAACTCTTTACAGTGGGAATTACCTTTCTCTTTGCTCCAGAGAAGGACTTCCCAAAGCTCTTGTTCCCATAGCTGCTTCCCGAGGAAGGAGGGCCACAGTCGATCCCTGACTTTTCAAGGAATTTAGGAGGCCCCGGTCATTGTTCTGAGGTGGGGCTGACCGGAGGGACTCGCTCAGTGGACGCGGCCTCCTGCTCACAGCCTTGGTGGGAGTCCTAATGGCACTTCGGGTCTGGTGGGGACAAGCCACAGGGCTAAGGCTCTTTTGCCCGGAGCCTGAGGCTTCTCCTTTCTGGGCTTCTGCTCTCTCCTCCTTCCTGCCTGCAGCCGCCTGTCTCTGATTTAAGGGCAGGTTTTATTCCCGAGCTGCCTGAGGGCTCCTCTTTCTGATTGTATTAAAGTCTCCGTAATTCTCCCCTCATTAATGATTGGCATATTTTTACCTCTCACTAAAGGAGCTTCAAGGCGCCTCCCGGGGGGCCCTACTCTCCGAATGAAACAATTTCATCCTGCTCCAGAAACGCATTACAAAGGGTTTGTCAGGATCTTATCGCCAGTTAGAGAAAGCTAATCAAATTACTTCTATTTATTAGCTGGTACAGCAGTGTGTCATTCTATCAAGCCCTGGTCCCGGCTCTGGCTGGGGAGGGCGCGACCAGAGCATCTGCCCAGCCTCTCTGCTCCCCAACTGACATCTTTGCACCTGCCCTGCCCGCCAGCCGAGCAGGGAGGAGCTGTGGCTGCAGTCGTCCCTACGGCACCACACGGGGACCTGGGACCTGCGTGCTCTCCTAGCCACAGGGCGCATCTCAGCCCCGGCCTGCCTGTCCTCCGCAGAGCTGGCAAGGGATCGCGGTGGATTTTATAAGAACACGCACACTCTCCCTACCTGGGGAGAAAAAGAATATAGACTATTTTGTTTTCCTTTGGGAAATAGGTTGTTTGTTTGTTTGTTTGTTGTTTTAAAGATTATTATTCCAGGAGAATCAGTGAGAGAGGCAGAGACACAGGCAGAGGGAGAAGCAGGCTCCCCGCAGGGAGCCCGATGTGGGACTCGATCCCAGGTCTCCAGGATCAGGCCCTGGGCTGAAGGCAGCACCAAACCGCTGAGCCACCCGGGCTGCCCAAGAAAATAGTATTTTTAAGGAAAAAAACAACTACAGAGAATAGTATGTATCTATCATCCCAAACTGACAAGTGATGATACGTTGTTATGTCTGTTTCACGTTTTAATAACAGAGCTAATAGTGCCTGCAAGTTAGAGACTCCTTTGCGCCTGTTCCCCAGTTGCATTATTCCTCTCCCCTCTCCAGTGACAAGTATTATGAATTTATTGTGTATTTTTCTAGGCCCTGAAAAATTCTTTTTAAATAACATATATCCGAGGATGGTACAATCTATTGGGTACAGTTGCCCACCTCCACTCTGCAGCATCACAGGTATCAGTGGGGACTCTGGCATCAAGCTGCAGGTTGTAGCTCTGGGCCCTTGGGCAAGTGACCTAACTTCTCAATGCCTCAGTCTCCCTACCTCTGAAATGGGTGTAATAATAGCACTACCCCCTTAGGATGTGTTGCGAAGATGAAATGAGTAAAGCACATAGCAAAGCGCCTGGCACGGGTGACATGCACACACGGCCATCCTCTCTCCCCCCTCCACGTCAGGCGGGGAGTGTCCACGTGGCTCCTGGGCTCCGTGTCAACTGTACACGGTCATGCCTACCCAGCTGTAGGCTGCTAAGGATGCACGGTGTGCAATGTCCAGACAGACCCAGCTTGTCAAGGAGTCCTGGAATTCTACGATTCACCGTATGGAGAAAGCAGGCTGGGTGGGAGAAGCTGGCCAGTCTGGCCCCTCAGCCCAGCATCCCTTGGGCCGACCCAGGCTGGTGCAGAGGAGCAGCCCCCAGCTGCTGGCCAGCCTAAGGGAAGGGGCTCTTCCAGCTGCACAGCCGCCTCCGTGGCCCCAGGAAGGGTTCAAAAGGCTATGCCGCATGCCCCATCACGTCGCACAGAAGGACATATTGATTGGTTTGTAGGAGCATTTCCTGGGGTCCTTTATATCTCACTCCCTCGCTGCTGTAATGAAGAGGCTGGGAGCACAGAGGAGGGGCTAGGCCAGCACACATGCATCCGGGTGGGATTTCTTCATCTTATCAATCAGGACTTTAATTAGACACGTCCGAGAGGGCAGTTCCATCTTGGGGCAGGCGGCAATCTTTATCAAGCGTGCCACATCTCTAATTACTGTGTACTGACAGATAACAATTGGGGGGCAGGGTGGGGAGCCCAAGAGGCAGGGAAAGGACAGCAGGGCCCAGAGAGTGGCCATTCACCCAAGGAGCACGTCCTTCCTAAGCAACCTGGAAGGAATCGCTCTGGCTCTGATGCCCAGGGGCAGGGGATGAGGCCTCAGATAAGAGCCCTCAGAGTGATTGCAGGGATGCGGTGTGGAGAATGGTCAGGTCAGTAAGATGGACAGCTGTAGGACCCCCTGGCCCCAGTTCCTGACACGCACTTCTTTCTTTCCTTTAGCTCTGAATTTCAGTTTTGCTCAGTGTTATGAATGACATAGTAAAAGAGCAAGGCAATTCTAAGTTTGAATCCTATGGCTTGGCTCCCTGTCGACCAATTTGTGTGACCTTAGTTGGCTGGCTTAACCTCTCTGGGCTCAGTTGCCTTCCCTGGTAAAGGGGAACAGTCCCACCTACTCATAGGATTGCTGAGGCCATGGAGTGAAATGAGGTGTGTGCAGAAATGTATGTTCTCCTTCCCTGCCTTTCCCTCCATCCTGTCTAGCTGGTGAACAGTTTTATTTAGGGACTTAGGGGACAGTTTAGGTCATCAAACGCTAAAGACAATGGCTTCTGCCTTTCTGGGGTGAGTTTTCTGCTCAGCAGTGTGGACCAATCATGAGAGACAATGGGCCCAGGAGTGGCAAATGAGGCCCAGAGCAGCAGGTTGACAGACTTTGACTCGAGTGACATCCGCTGGCTTAGAGGTGACGGAGAGAGCACGTGCAGAGGCATGGGCCTGAACTGGAATGTGTGTGCTCTGTTAGGAACCCAATGAGTCGAGGCATTCACTCTGAGCCTCCGGCTCCTCACAGGCGGCAGGGGTGTGATCATCCCTCTCAGGGCCGGCACATGCAGGGGCACACGAAGTACACAGACCAGGCTCAGCCCTGCACCCAAGTGGCTGCTCAGTGGGTTAAGCAAGATGGGGCTGCCCCAGACGCAGCTCTAACGCACGTGCTCCAGCCTCCCGCACGTGGAATGTTCCCTTCTCTCTTTCTCCAGGGGTTGGGACCTGTCATTTCTCCCAGGGAAGCCTGCATGGTGCTAACCCTGTCTGGACGCCTTCCCTCTTGGGCAGGGGCCTTGTGTCCTGCTGTCCCCTCCCCGGCCCCCACACTACAACCTCTTGCAGAGATACCTCAGAAGCTTACCTGTTTGGCTGAGCCTCCAATAACCAGTTTCTGTGATGGCTCCCCATGGCTTCCTGGCCCCTAAAGCTTCCTGGCTCTTCTGACTCCATCAGAGCCCTTGGTCCCTGGCTTCAGAGGCCAGTGTTTCTCTTGAGGGAGGGACTTCACTTGAAGACTTCATTATTATTTTTTAAAGATTTATTTGTTTACTGGAGAGAGAAAGACAGAGACTGGGGGGCAGAGGGACAGAGGGAGAGAGAGGGTCCTAAGTAGACTCTGCACTGAGCACAGAGCTGGACATGGGGCTCAATGTCACAACCTTGAGATCACGACCTGAGCCCAAACCAAGAGTCAGATACTTAACCAACTGTGCCACCCAGGCGCCCTGGCTTGAAGGCTTTAAATGCTTCTGGCCTCTAGGGTCTCGCACCAAGTCCTAGCAAGGAAGCTCGGGCCGTGGGTTGGGGAAGGTGGGTGGGGTGGTAGGGTCCCAGGGGTAGAATGGGGAAATGAAGGCTAAGTGCTAGTTCTTTATGAATCATTGAATCTGTCAAAACAGCCTTGCTAGACAGAGATGTCCATCCCTACTTAGAGAGATAAACCAACTCACCCACTATCTCCCAGAGCCATAACTGGAACCTAGTTCTAGTGGTTAAGCTGGTATTCTTTAAACTACTTAGGAAAGTGAGAGCATTCAAACCAGAATGAGATTGGGCAGCATAGGCTAGAGGGGGAGTCGAGCATGTCCCTGGAGAACTCTCATGAGAAGCATTGATAAGCCCACGCTCACATGTCTCCAAGCTGACAGCACACGATCTGTTGGGAGAATGGTATGGGAACACAGTACTCTGGGAGGCAAGAGTTACCGTGTCCCTGAGAGTACCCCTGAGGCCACTGGCCTGGACGACCCTGGACTTGGGCCAATGGAGACCCCAGGGAGGAGTTTCAGAACGCCAGGCTGGTTGGGACATGGGAGGACAGGCAGTGGAGGTGGAGATGGGGGTGTACAGAAGGTTGGGAAACAGCCCGACTTTAAAGACATCAGGCTGTGGGTGGGGACACAGAGCTAACACACAAGACCCTGCAGGAGAACAACGAAGGGCTCATGGGTGGTATCATGAGAGCTCACAGGAAGGAGTGGGCACCGTGGGGTGGGTGCTGAGCTACCTTCTCTCCTCTGCCTGTCTAGATCGCACACCTTGCAGAAGAGGTGTCATTCTAGAAGGGAAGAGGGATCATGATGAACAAAGGTGGAGGGTCAGCAGGGAACCTGGTGAGAGCCCTGGGCAAGGCTGCAGGCAATGCCCCCCGAGCTCTGGGACCTTTCCAGGGAGATGCTGCTGATCCCTGTAAAGGTGTTCCTTCACCTGACACGTAACACATTACACATACTTCCACTTGCATTCTTCCCGAGGCACCAGCCACCCTAAGGGGTAGGTGGTAAGATCAACCCCATTAGTTCAGATTTGGAAACCGAGGCAAGTGAAGAGGCTTCTGTAGGAGCAGGGGAGACTGGGTGTGGGGTGGGGTGGGGGTTGCAAGGAAGAACATGAGCTGTGGAGCCTATGAGTTCTGGTTTGAATTCGGTCCACCTGAGCCTTGATTTTCTCATCTTTAAAATGGGAATAGTGATACTTAATCGACAGAGTTGTCAGACGGCCATCACTAAGTGTGTTTCCTGGCACAGAGTAAAAACTTGATGAATAGTAACTGCTTGGATTCCTCATCCATCCATCCATTCATTCACTTGTTTGTTCATTTGTTCATTCATGGAGAAAAATACTTGTCAAGCACCTACCCCATGCCAGGCATGGTGCCACATCCTGGGATCACAGCAGCAGATGACAGCCAAGTCCGACTCTTGAGGCACTTATGTGCTAGTGGGGAGATGGGCGGTGACCAAGTAAACAAAGAATGAGATCATTACAAAGTGGAATAAGCAGTGATGAAGGAAAGACAGGGTGGTGGAGAGGGTGGTGGGGGTGGTGATGATGAGGGAATCTTCTAGATGAGATGCTCAGGGAAGGCCTCTCAGATCTTCCTGACCTCAGGCCTGAAGTGTAAGAATGACTCAGTCATACCAAGAGCAGCTCAGATAGGAGAAAGAGCAAGTGCAAAGCTGGGGATCTTTAGAGTATTCGAGGAACAGAAATGAGGGAGCCCAGTAAGGAGGAGGGTGGTCTCAGGGAAAGATGGTCCTGGGAGAAGTTGGACAGACAGACCAGGCAGGGCCTAGTAAGTCATAGTTTACTCTAAGCATGACGCAAAGTCCTTGCATGGTTTTGAGTAGTGCAGTGAGGGCATTTTGCAGGTGCTTGAGGGCATGGGACCTGGAGCCAGGTTGTCTGGATTTGAGTCCTGTGGAAACATACCTGCCCAGAATTTGTGTCTTAAAGCAACAAAAATCATTAATTTTGCTCACAAATCTGGAATGTGGGGGCAGCTTGGGGAGGGTGGTCCATCTCTGCTCAGTTAGCGTCAGGCTGGGACAGAGCAGGAGTCCGTGGCTGACCCCTACGTCTGGCAGGTGGTGCTGGTATAACCGGGAGCTCGGGCGAGGGGGGCTGGCAGCCACGGGCCTCCTTCCTCCCCAGGTGGGCTTGGGCTTTCTCATAGCCTAGTGGCTGGGTTCCAAAGGTGAATGTTCCAGGCTGCATGGCTTCTTCTGGTCCAGCCTTAGAAATCCTGCCTCATCCCTTCTGCCTCTATCGATTTAAGCTAGTTGCCAGGGCCAGCCCAAATTCAAGGGCACAGCAATAGGTACCATTTCAAAACAGGAGACGTAGTAAAGAATTTGTAGCCACATACTAAGGAGTTGGGAGAGGTAGGTCAGAGGTTAGGTCAGAGACAGGTCACGCAGAACCTCGTCGGGCGTGCCAAGGAGTTTTTAGCAGTGGGAAGTTATTGGATGATTTTATTTATTTTTTTTAAAGATTTTATTTATTTATTCATGAGAGAGAGAGAGAGGGGCAGAGACACAGGCAGAGGGAGAAGCAGGCTCCATGCAAGGAGCCCGATGTGGGACTCGATCCCGGGTCCCCAGGATCAGGCCCTGGGCTGAAGATGGTGCTAAATCACTGAGCCACCCGGGCTGCCCTGGATGAGTTTAAATAGGAGGTGATGGCGAGTGTAGTGGGTGATAACGCGGATTCTTGAATTAGGCTGCCTGGGTTTCGGTGGCGCCTGTGCTGCTTGTGAGCTGTGTGACTTTGGATTAGTGATGGTACCTGCCTCACAGGGTTGTAGTGAGGAAATCCATTTAATTCTCATAAAGGACTGGAACTGTGCCTGGCACATCTCACGTGCTCGAAACCTTCTCTGTTGCTATTAGATTAGTGCTTGGGAGTGCTTGTGCCGGCTGCCCAGTAGGGGAGGCATCATAGGGCCACTAGGGTAGGACCAGGGAGGCCGGCTTAGATGGTAGGGCCAAGACCTCAACGCAGACCTTCCGGGTGCTCTGCACACTTTGATTTGACTACCTGTTTACGAAGTGCAAGATACTTGCCAGTGTGAGTCTCCTGGGGCCGCTGTGACAAACGACCACCAGTTGGGTGTCTTAAAACATCAGAAATGAATTCTCCCGCCATCCTGGAGGCTAGAGTCCCAAATCAAGCTGTGTGGCGGGGCCGTGCTCCCTCCAAAGGCTTTAAGGAAGGATGGGTTCCGGGCCTCTTCTCTTAGCTTCCCGAGGCTGTGGGAAAGCCTTGGTACACCTTGGCTCGCCGATGCGCCCCTCGGGTCTCTGCCTGTGTGTCTAGGTGGCCTTCATCTCTGTGTGTCTGTGTGTCTGTGCCCAAGGTTCCCTCCTCTTCTAAGGACATCCCCAAGTCCGGGATGACTTCACCCTACCTTGGTTACGTCTGCAATGGTCGCATTCACAGGGTGGACGTGAACTTGGGTGGGAGAGGATCCAATCCAGCTCACTGGCAACGCCGTCCTTGGGGCCAAGGAGATTGAATCGCTGCAGGTCCTGCCCTTAAGGTTCAGGAAAACAACGACATCGGCTGCTGTCAGAACTAGTAGGAAAGGATGTGCCCCGTGGGGAAGTGAACAGCCCTCACCCGCTGAGCTGCCCAGAACCTGGCCTTCTCTAAACACCTCAAGACCCTTCAGACCCTGAAGTGACCCTCCCCAGCCAGGGCGGCACACCTGGTTTCCTGGGTTCAAAACCAGGAGATAGAGAGGATGGGAGTGTTTTGTCAGCCAGGGGGACCTCCTGTGGGGCTAGGCCTCCAGACCCCCAGCAGGAAGGCCCAGGGGGCCTGGTGGCAGGTGCGCTGGCAGGAGCCTGGCGGAGTGGGTGGCCGGCCGCTCCTTCCTGTTTCCCGGGCAGCCCCCTTTGCCCGCACACCCCTGCTGGCCCACCACCTCTGGGGCCCTGTGCCCACACAGCCCTGGGGGGTGTCGGCCCCCAGATGCTTCCGACAGGCTGTCTCTAGCCGGGCTGAGCCAAGACCCTGCAACATCTGAGGAGTATGCCCAGGATCAACCAGGATCCCATAATTGGACTGTTGTTCTTTCATTTTGCCACGTCGTAGCGTGTGGATTATAGACACCACATGCTATAGATTTCCTGTCAGACCTCATGAATCAAGCCCCACTGTCTTATTTACTGTTGGCCAGCGGCTGTGAATAACATCGCCCCAACACACACGCGCACAGGCACGTGCTGGTGCAAACACTGCCCGCAGAGCGGGGCCCTGCTGGGTCTGCAGACCCTGCTGCTGGGAGGTAGCGTGGGATGAGGCTCCCCACATGCCTTTCTCCCCCGCCCTGACCTCTGGAATGACCAAGGGGCCTAGTCGTCTGGGCTGCTGCCCCACTCTGTAGGGAGATTGCTTCACTGAGCCTTCGTTTTTCTGCATCCAACTTGGAGTTACTCTCTGTGGGCTTACAGGGGAGTCCCCGACCCCAGACTAGCCCATCGCCGGCCTATACCTACGCACATAGGCAGTGAGGAAAGGTTAGTATTGTGCATGGGCTCTGCCGCCAGAGAGATGTGGCTCAAATCCCAGCAACGTCGCTTGATACCTATGGACCCTGGGCTGGTTATGTGTTCCCTGTCTGAGTTTCCTTATCTGTAGGATGAAGTAATAACAGCATTCATGAATGCACACGTGGGGGGGATCTGTAATGGGAGAATTCACTGAGAACTCTTGAGAGCACCCAGTATGGTGTGGAAGGCCAGCCGCCATCAGCTATCCCCGTGGTGCTACGGGTCACGGCCTGAGTGCCGCCGACCATAGATGCTGAGCTGGCCCACCAGCCTGCCTGATTACTGTTCCAGGTGGGTATGGCTCCGTTTTGCCTATAAAGAACTCCAGGCTCAGAGGGGGTGAAGCAATTTGTTCAAGTTGCACAACTATGCAGTGATGGAGCCTACACTCAAATCCAGCTCTGTCTGGTCCTAAGGTCCAGGGTATCTCCAGTAGACCCACTTGGAGGTCAAGGACTCGAGGCAAACAATTCAAAAGGAGCTTCTTCCCCTTCCATTGAGCCACCAAACAGTCCAGTTGCTAAGGCAGCAGCCCCTTCCTTTCTCTCTCCTGCCCTTGCAGGGGCTGCTCGGATGGACATTTATCCTCCTTGTAGAGCTTAAACCCTTATCCTGTTGCTCAGCACTGGTGGGGGTCGAGGGTGGAGCTTAGGAGATGTTTGTCTTTTTGTATAGAGCATCTTTATCACTTATAGCACACACCCCAGACTGAGGTTCTGAGGGTGTGCAGCATGTGTGCCCAGCTCGCTGTTCTTTCTATACCTGATAATTGGACAAGGAAGTACCTGGATGGATGGATGGATGGATGGATGAATGGATGGATGGAAGGAGGGATATATCCCTACCGGCTTCATAAGAAAACTGTCTGGGTGCATTTTAAAATATATGCCACATTTCCCATTGAACCTCTCTTGTCCAGTTTCCTAATAATAGCCACTTCAAGGTGGCACAAACCTAGGAAAATCATCATTAAAATACACATTCTTTTGCTTCAATTGAAACAGAGATGCTGGCTCCCAGAAGAGGCAACACCATGACCTTTTATCCCTGGGTTCAGGGCCGGACCCAGCCCAGGAGTGGGTGGCTGAGGCTTGATGCCACTGCCCCTTTCCCATGAGACTTGCCAGGGGCTGGACTCAGCAGATGGCAGGCCTTTCCCCACTCGGGTACTGCTGCATCACAGCCACCATTGGCTGATTCCTTACTCCCCTCTCCTTGTATTTTCAAAACATAGGTCAGGAAAGGGGACCGAGTCTTCCATCTTTTCTGGGCTGTTCCCCAGGCTCCTATGCGAGACCTCAGCATCACTTTTGACTAATTCCATTCTTTTTTTGTTTTAGGTTTTATTTTTTTATATTTATTTGACAGAGAGAGCATGAGCAGGTGGAGGGTCAGAGGGAGAGGGAGAAGCAAACTCCCCACTGAACAGGGATCCTAACATGGGGCTCCATCCTAGGACTCTGGGATCATGACCTGAGCTGAAGGCAGATCCTTAATGGACTGAGCCACCCAGGCACCTGACTAATTTCATTCTAGAAGGCAGTGTGTTTCCTGAGAAAGCAGGTCGCTGTGATTTCCTGATCCATAAAATGAGACTAAGAACATCTGTCTCACAGGGACATTATGGGGCTTGGGGGTCTTTGAGTTCCCCCCAAGGCTAGGATAAAGGGTCATATTTCATTTCTTCTGTGTCTTGACAGGCACATAGAGTGTGTTAAATGCATGTACGTGATCGATTGTAAAGCTTTGGGTTGCCACCTGGAGCTTCCAGAATTCTAAGCATGGGTGCTTTCACCAGGGCCTGATGTGCCCCATGTCGATGCATGTATTAGGCTCCTTTTCTCTGGGAGGTGGGCACATTTTCTTCCTTCCCCAAGAAGAGAAACATCACAGGGTAATAAGGCCCAGGGACAGATAAGGGTTGAGGGAGCCGCACCTGCCCTTGGGGAACCACCAACCTCAAGGCCTATTCCATGAGTCATCTCCAAACCAGGCCCCTCCCTGCTCCCCCAGAAAAGCTTTCATTGGCTTGTTCTGTGCCCAGAGGAAATGCTTCATCCTCAAATGTAATTGTGTCTGAGGAGGTGTCCTCTGCAACCAGGCGGGTCACGGAGCCCACGAGTGAGTCAGCGCATCCGGGCTGAGTTAATTAAAGTGCAAGGGCTGGCGGGGCAGCTGGAGTCTGGGGCGGCCTGGCCGCTGGTCAGGAGATGACTCCCATTGGGAAAGGGGTCCAGTGCGGGCCAGGGCTTCTGGCTGGGGTCTGCTGGGCTGCAAAGGGCACAGGAGGGGCTGTGGTCATGAGAGGGGTGGTCTGGGTCTAGGCGGGTAGGTGGAAAGAAGGAGAGAGGTAGCTTTCCAGACAAGCTCAACACTTTGGCTTCATATTGGCTATTTCCATTTTCCTTTGGATTCTCTATACAGTATTCACAAACAATCAAAAGTTTTCTATGATTTCTCTATGCCCAGTGAGATAGACTAGTCTGGTGGCCAGGGGTAATTCTCTTAGACTTGCTATTCACCCAGGAAGGCATGCCCTCATGATAGGTCCTGAGATGTCCAGAGGCTAGAATGTGTCCAGCACATTGTAGGCACCTAATTGACTGCTTTGAATGAATGATTGAGATTTAGACTCTCTATTTGGTTTATTTTAGCTATCGACAGCTGGGCGGGTGGCTAGAGAAGAGCAGAAAGAAATGAGGTATTAAAAGGCAAGAGCGAAATGGGTCTACTGGACTGTAAGTCCACAAAGGAGGGCTTCGGTGTGTTTTCTCCCTGCTAGGTCCCTCGCATCTAGAACAACACCGGCTCAGTAGAGCTCATTAAAGATTTGTTAAATGAAGGACGCCTGGGTGGCTCAGCAGTTGAGCATCTGCCTTAAGCTCAGGTCATGATCCTGTGCTTCTGGGATCGAGTCCCACATCGGGCTCCCTGCATGAAGCCTGCTTCTCCCTCTGCCTGTGTCTCTGCCTTTCTCTCTGTGTGTCTCTCATGAATAAATAAATAAAATCTTTAAAAAAAAAAGATTTGTTAAATGCTAAGAGAATGGAGAAAAAAGAGAGGGAGGAAGGGAGGGAGGAGAGTGGGGTGGGGTGGGGACCCATGCACCTGGGGCAGATCTAATGTAAACCAGGGAAGCTTAGTGAGAGCGACACTGTTCTCTCTACCACCCTTCCCTTCTCACCCATTTCTCAGGCGCCTGTTCACGGGGAAGACAGATATTCTCTTTGTGAATGATACCGGAGGTTTCTTTTCTTCCCCCACACCCTTACTGCCACCTACCAACCTGCTCCAGTTTCTGAAATATCCACTCCAAAAGAGATTTCTGTCGAGAGTTGTCTCCAATCCCAGACGGGGCATCTAAATGGAATCTGCTTTTTTCCCTCCTTTGTAAAACTGGGCCGGACAATCCAGAAGGAACGTCTGCTTCTCCCAAAAGCCTGTCCCCCTTCAAGCCAGCTGAGGCTGCGGGGAGGGCAGGCCATGTGCCCAGCTTCCTTGATTGCATGGAAGGCTCTGTGCTAGACCGAGAGCTAATCCAGAAGAGCCCCTGCCCCGGCAAAGTTTGCTTGTCTTCCTAGAGAGACAGGGGACCTGCATATGAAAGCCCGGATGCCCAGAATTCCAGTTAGCTAGCTGAGGGGCTTACAGAGAGGCTTGCAAGCCTGCTCAGGATATTCAAAGTGAGCACGGCAGGGATCGTAGAAGCCACCAGCCATATGTATCCGCAGCTCCACAGTGAAGGACTGGGTCATTCCACAGTGCCACAGATTTGGCACTTTGTGTACTTCCAAACTGGAATATCCTAAGCCAAGTGAGTCAGTAGTCTGCCTTCCAGAACCTGGAGCCCTCAGATGAACCAGGCACGATGACAGATGTATCAAGGCACTTTTTAGGGGTAACTGCTGAGTGAGAGAGACCAGGCCAAGCATGACTCCCCGTGGGGCTGATGCCCTCTGTTTGCCACTGTGGTGGGCCACCTGGACACAGCTGGATGGACTGGCATGATACTGCCTCTCCCTCTGCCCCTCCCCTCTCCAGGAACCCACGAACAGTACATCAGTGACACGGGGCTTTGGCAATGCCGAGTGAGGCTGGCAAAGGGAAACTGACAGGTGAGGTGGGGGGGCCTGGGCACACCTGCCTGCTGGCTGCCCTGCTTCTGCCAACTAGATGCACCTTTGTCATCCTGATGGGGAACCATGGGCTAGTTCAGACAGGTAGAGGACAGCGATGAGACCACAGGCTTGGGACGGATGCCATCGCAGCCAGTGAGCTTTGTACTGGCTTTGCCACTTTGGCGTGGCAATCCCCTTGACCATGACCACTGCGGCCATGGGGTGAGAGAAACCATGGGTGGATAGGCGAGGTTCTTCCTCATTCATGAGAAAAAAAATTAAAGTTAATACTATTATGGTAGTTTCCTAGGGCAGCTCTAACAAAGTGCCACACACTGGGTGTTTTAAAATGACAGAAACTTGTTGTCTCCAAGCTCTGGAGCCTAGAAGTCTGAAATCAAGGTATCAGCAGGGCCATGCTTTCTCTGGAAACAGTAGGGGAAAATCCTTCCTTGCTTCTTCCTAGCTTCACACAGTAGCTGGAAATCCCTGGAGTTCCTTGGCTTACAGATGCAGCTCTCCAATTTCTGCTTCCATGGTCACATGATGTTCCCTCCCCTACACACACACACACACGTGTGTGTGTGTGTGTATGTGTGTTCTGTTCTTATAAGGACGCTAGTCACATTGGATTAGGGCCCACCCTACTCTCTATGACCTCATCTTAACTCGATTACATCTGCAAAGACCATATTTCCTAAAGGGGTCACATCCACAGTACGAGGGGTTAAGACTTCACAAATTTTAGGGGACACAATCCTACCCATAACGACTATATCTTATCTTCCAGGTGAAGGACAGGAATGTTATCTCCTGTATGGAGTCATATGCACAACGCTGGTTTTCCTTTCTGCTCTGTACACACGGCCTCTTCTCATAAGCTATCCAGAAACAGGACTAGGGCTAAAGTCAGCAGGGCCCTCCCTCTAAACCGACGAAGAATATAAGCTCTAAGAAAGGAAGGGTTTTCAGCTGTCCTGTCAATTGTGAATCCCCAGCATCTAACCAGTGCCCGGCACAAAGGTTTGCTGAGTGAATGAATGAATGAATGAATGGGTTTGGTGCTGGGAGCTCCAGAAGCTGTCAGGTTATAACTGTGCGACCCAAGGAAAATCACTTGCCTCCCTGACTTTGTCTCCTCCTGTGTAAAATGGAAATCGGAAGGAGCACACATAACTGACGCGTCATTGGGAGTATTGCGGGAGAAACTTTGTAAATGCACCAGCTCAGTGCGTGGCACACAGTAAGTAGTCCGCAAATGCTGATCGAATGGGGATCTGTCAGAGGCTGCGGTTTGGTCTTTGAGTTTTACAGCTGGAGTGATGCCAACCTGCTGAGTGAAAATGTAGCTGCACACTTTTCTGCAGGGAAGGGCTGAGCTGCTTTAACCAGAGAGGTCTGCTAGTGAGAGGTGATTAACCCTCCGGAGGAAGGAAGAGAATGCATCCCTGGAGAGGGATTATCATAGAGGGCGGGACCAGGGCACAGGCTCCGGGGTTCAGACCCCAGCGCCGGCTCTTGCCAGCTGCGTGGCCTTGGGCACACTGAGGCTCAGTTCCTCCGACTGTAAAATGGGGCAATAATAGCCGACCTGGTGGCGCTGTGGTGAGGACCAACTCCAGTGCGTGGCACGTGGTGACAAATGGGTAAGGTTAGTATTTTATTAGGATCACTGGCGAGTCCCCCGCCCTGCTTGCTCGGGGCGGGATGGTTGGAAACCCCTCCCCCTCGTGTTGCGCTGACTCCGAGGATGCAGGCGCTCGCTCGGGTCCGCGCACCTGCCCACCCGCCCCGCGCACCTGCGCGCCCGCCCCGCGCCCGCCGAGCTCCGCGCTCTCCGAGACCCAGCGCGCCCTCTGGTGGCGCTCGGCCCGGCGGCGGCCGCGCGGGCGGGGGCGGGGGCGGGGGCGGGGCGGGGCGGGGGGCACTGCCGCCAGGCGGCCCGCCCAGGTCGCACCCGGGCTCCGAGGCGCCCTCGGCCGTGGGCCTGCTCCCTGCGTGCGGTCCGGGGGAGAAGCTGCCTCCCTCGGCGGCCTTCCCGGCGAGCGTGCCGCGGTCCCGGAGAGAGCGCCGGGCAGGGAGCACCTGCTCGCCTGCCCCCGGGGATGCCAGGGTCGGCCCCCGGTGCCCGCTGCAAGGAGGAGGAGGGGTCAGGGCGGACGGAGAGCGGCTCTCTGCGCAGCCCCCACCCTGCTACTGTTCTCCCTCGCGTGATGCTGAAGCCGCGTGGGCCCCTGGAGGGCCTAGGATCCGCGCTCGCTGGGCCTGTTTGAAGGTTCGCACGGTGTATCCTGGGCTCACCAGCTATTTCCATCCGTGAGGCTGGAGGAGGGGGTTCGGGCTGCCTCTGCGGCTGGGGCTGGAGGACGGGTTTGGCATCTTGAGCAGCAGCGTCTCTAACGGTATTCGGCACCTCGCCCCGGCCAGATACTGCTCTAAGTGCTGGATGTGGGTGCCTTCTTTTGCTCCCACCGCAGTAGGACCCAGAGGTACAGTGGCCCCTCGGGGGAATGGAGGTTCAGAGAGGTACCTCACTTGTGCAGAGTGCGGCAGTCTGGCTCCAAGCTGATGTCTCTACCCCCCTGACCGTCCCCCCCGGGGGGCGAATTCTCCGTAGTTGGTCCTGCTCCCCTGCCCGTGTATCTGGGTGCCCTGATCTCCCATCGAAAGTGCCCCTTCCTCGTGCCCAGGATGCCTGCTTGGCAAGCTCCTCTGTGACTTCTCTCCTGCCTCTCTGTGGCCTCCAGGACCCCCATTCCCACCCCATCTCTCCATGCACCTGTCACCTTTGGTACTTTGCTAGCCTCTGCTATGAGGCCATGGGCTTGCTGACAGCCGGTCGTTTGCTAGGTGTCTTTGCTCCCCCACTGCTGAGCGCAGCAGCGGGCACACAGCAGGTGCTCACTGGGTGGAGCCAGGTTCCGGCAGCAGCAGGCTTTTCCCAGGGACATACCCTGCCTTCTGAAGTGGGGAGGTAAAGTGCATCAGTCCCACCTTAGAGATGGGAATGCCAAGGTCACGGGGGTGAGGGGTTCCGCCCACTGCACAGAGTGGAGCAAACAGGAGATGTTCTCACACGGTCCCTTGTTCTGTGCTCAGCTGCCTCAGGCCGGAGACCCCTGGGGGACGCCCCATGAGGACCTGCGGCATGGGTCATGGGGGTGGAAGCGTAGGGGTGTCTGTGCAGGGAGATCCTGTGCTTTATCTGCAGAGGCCACGGAGGAGAGAATTTGAAAGCAACATTTGTATTATTCTGCAGGGCCTCCCCTCGAAGGACCTGATCCTGGGGGCACCTCTTCTTTCTGGGTGTGTCTCCTTCCCAGGCAGCCTTCTCTGCAGTCTGAGGCAGTAGAGACCCTACCAGGCGCGGAGTTGCTGCTCCCCAGAGGCGGCTGGCGACCCAGAAGGCAGAGTGTGTGCCTGGGCAGGGCCTGGTGTGCCCTCACCCCTTCCCCCTTAGTGACTGTGATGTTTGCCTCACTCCCCACTACCCCCCCACCACGGTTGCCAGCCCTCGTAGTCCAGTCCAAGCCTCCCACTCCCCTTCTGGCCCACTCGCACTGCACCCCACCTAGCCCACTAGCCAGCTCACAGGGCACTCGGGTCTGTGTCAGTCTGGAGCACTGCAGGCAATTCTCACACCAGCCCTCTCGCTCCTGCCGGAGCGAGCTCTTCTTAGGGAGTATGATCAAGTCTTCTGTTCTGTCTGCCAACCCCTCAGTGGCCAGCACAATGCCAGGAGCTAATAGATGCTCCAGTGGGGGCTTCTCAGAGTCTCAGTATCCTCCTCCATAAAATGGGGACATATTTCTGCAAGTATGAGACCATGTGTCCGAGTACCTAGTACAGGGGCCAGCACCCGGGAGGCAATTACTCAGTGTTAGTTCCATGTCTTCCCCATCAGCACAGGCCCCCCTCAGCCCCCGACCTCCTGTTTGGACTGGGAATGACCCATGGTGAGTAGCAAGTGTGCTCTTTCCCTCCTCCCTAGACCCAGACGACGGAACAACCGTGTTCAGAGGTCCAAGGCCCTCTCCTCTGGATGCCGGTCCCCCACCTCAGAGGACTGACAGGAACAGGCCAGGACCTCAGTGGCTCTTGGTGGTTCCCCCAAGGCCCAGCTGTAGCCCTAGGAGCCAGAAGTCCAAGTTGTGGGAGTGGCTGTTATTGACTTGACCCATTCCAGAGTCTCTTGCCACCTTCTCCACAGGCGACAGATGAACAAACAGGTGGCGGAGTTGGGGACAGGGATTTCCGATGGGGCACTCGCTATATTTGTGAGCAATGGCACAAGGGCACGAGCAGACCCTTTGTACCCTTTCTCCACCTGGCTGTGTCTTCAAGCCAAAGCACTGGTTCCCGCCATGTATGCAGGAGCAGGTTTATTGAATGTGATTCTCTTAAGTGTTTCCTTGTATTAACTCACTTAATCTGTACAATAATCCTAGGAGCTAGGTACAGTATTTCTCACATTTTATAGACAAGATAACTGAGACAAACTAACTCTGGAACCTGTGCCCCCTACCATGGCTAGAACATGTCTCCAGGATGCAGACAAAACATTTTTGTGTAAACCCCACAGCCTGATTTCTTCTAGCCCCAGCCTGCTTTTCTGGCCCATGTCCAAGTGGGCCTGCCAGTCTCAGACAGCCCCATGCGAGTGCTCCCACCCCAGACCTCCCAGCTCTGAGCTCGCTGCAGACTCATCTTACCCTCCTGGCCCTGCCCAGCTTTCAAGGGGAAATGGCAAGTCCCCTGGAGAATGGAGAACAAGCAGTGCATGAATAAATAGCCACTCCTGTCCTGCCCCATCAGCGCATGGCCTCTCGATGGCTCTGGACAGCTGGACTCTCTGCAGGTTTGAACTCACTCTTACTCTCTTATCCACACTGCACCCCTCCACCACAATTCTCATTTCTCCTGGAGACTAGAGGGGCTTTGTTGAGCCTTTGGCTGGCCATTAAGAGCTCTTCTGGGGATCTCTGGGGAAGGTTTACATTCTCCTCGAACCACCCCCAACCCCAGGGGAAAGTTGTCCCAACTCCTGGCTCCTTCCTGTTGTCTGGCCATGCTGCAGCCCAGCTCATGTGGCTAATTTACTAGCATTCTCCACCTCTACCCAAAGAAGCCAGAAGTATTTTTCTGGGCTCACAGGAGGATGGGATTCCAGGATTCTAAGATGCTGGGAAGAGCTCAGAGATGCACAAAATATTAACAAGATGTGATGGCAGATGAGTTTGAAAAACAGTGTAAGTAATAAAGAGGTCTAATAAACCGTGCAGGGCCGTTGACTCAGGAATTTCACTTCCGAGAACTGATTCTAAGGAGATCATTCCAGGGAAGAAGAAGGAAGCATGAGGTCCAGAGAGGTTCACTGCAGAGGTGGACAATGAGAAGCAGCATAAATATGGGGGCAGAGTGAAATAGGTGGGCGCTTTGGTGCAATGGTGTGATGTGGGGTCCTTTTATTTTATTTTTATTTTTTTAAAGATTTTATTTATTTATTCATGAGAGACACAGACAGAGAGAGAGGCAGAGACACAGGCAGAAGGAGAAGCAGGCTCCATGCGGGGAGCCTGACGTGGGACTCGATCCCGGGTCTTCAGGACCTGGCCCTGGACTGAAGGTGACACTAAACTGCTGAGCCACCTGAGCTGCCTTGTGGGGTCCTTTTAAATGATGCTTATGAAAAGTATTAACCACATGGAATCTGTGTACATATAACTACATAATACATACATGTATGCAAAAGTACATAAAATATATGTGCAGAAGGGAATGAGCACAATTAAAATAATAGTGTAAGCAAGGTGATTGTGGACTCCTTCCTTAAAATAATTTTCTTTGTTTAAGTATCCCTACAATAAAAAATAAATAAAAGCAGGAGGGCGCGGATAGTGACAGGAAGGGGGACATCAGATTGCCAGCAGTGTTTGTTGTCTTGATCTGGGTGCTGGGTACGTAGATGTGTTCATTTTATGAAAATTCAGTGAACTGTACCCTTAGATACATGAGCATTTCTGTATGTGTACTTCAATGAGAAGTTGAAAGATAAAAGGAAAAAAAATGAAATCTTAAACAGAAAGGTGATCTCCTTGTGTTCAATAAGACACACTGTGAAATGCAGCCTATATGATCAGTAAAGGGTTTTTTGCCCCTAAAATGTATTCTTATTAAAAATTAGTTATGACTGTTTTCAAAAGTCCTTTTGTCTGGGCTTGTTTGAAGACAAGGGTCTGGAGACAGGGTCTGCAAGAAGATAGACTTATAATACTTAATATTTGAGAAACCTTTAAAGTAGTGGTTTCAAAACTGTGCAGCATCCAGACTTTCTGGATGACTTGACTCCTTGTTAAAATACAGATTGCTACCCCTGTCACCCCTAGTCTGGCCTGGGCCCAAGACTTAGCATTTTCAACAAGTTCCCAGGCAATGACGATACTGTTGGTCTGTGGAACCCAGTTTGAGAACCACTGCTCTGAAACAACCCCCTAGAATCCCACACATGATGGTAGAGGATAGGACCATTGCTGATGGATATCGAGGCACAGTCTTCCTTCTGCAAAGCCGAAACAGGTGCTAGGTCTTGATAATAATAATTCTATCATCCAAGAAGATGTAAGTGCCCATGATCATCGGGCACTCTGCTCTGTGCAGAACAAATTGATTTAGACCGGCCCTGTTGATGCCCTCCGAAACTGTTGCCGAGGCTGGTACTGGTGCTGCCAGGTGTGAAAGGGACATAGAGGCAACATTCTTCCAGCGTGGGGAACGTACAGAGTAAAACTCTGGCATTATACCTTTAAACACAAGCGAGTGCTTTTTGAGGGGTGAAGAAATAATAAACATTTATTGGGCGATTACTCTAGGCCAGGCATGAGACCGAGAGTTCCATATACCTTGTCTAGTTGTAGACAACATCCTCAGAGCCACCCCCGGAGAGTCCATACAGCCATTATCTCCATGGCCCAGAGACTCCGAGGTTTGAGTAGCTCATACACGGATGGAAAGCCACGTCCAGAGCCTGGGGCCCAACCCAGGCAGAGCTGATGGACGCACAATCACCCTCTCTTGGAACCACTTGTGGAAGTGGCCAGAGGAGGAGGGAGGCCAGGCCTGTCTACGTGGGCAGACTGGGGAAGGGATGGCTTCCCTGGGAGAGATGGTGAGGAGGTAGGCCAGGGGCACGGTAGGCATGAGGAGGGAGGAGGAGGAAAGGTGTGAGAAAAGATCCAGGAAGCAAGGTAGCATGGGCTGTATTTGCCGAGGCCCTGGGAGCGCAAGACAAGCATCTCACAGAAGCAGAAGCCCCAAAGCCTCACTTGTCTGCAGATCCTATCCTCAGCTGCGGCTGGATCCGGGGCCTTCAGAACTCTGCAGCTCCTTATTTTCTGACTGTCTACAAGGGGCTTCATAGAAAAAGAGAAATGAAGAGGGTAAAGGTGCCCCTCAGGTGGCCCTGTGGGCAGGATGGGGGCGGGGCTAGTTTTTAGCCACCTGAGGGTCCTGCTGCCCTGCCTCAAGGCCTCCAGAGGTTGCTCCTGTTCCCTTCCCTGAGGGAGCACGCCAGGTCGAGAGTGCCCTGCTGGCAGCTCGCAGCCCAGTTGCACCATCCCGTTGCTATGCTCCGTGTTTGGGATCACGTGCGAGGGTGCCAGTCCTGTCCCGTGGGCACATCTCGAAGCTCGTGTACCTTTGTAGGGCTCCTGTGGACCCCTGGGTTTCCTCCTGTGCCTGCTGCTCTTCACTCCTGCTCCCTGCTTCCTCCCCCACTGACTCCAAGATGCGCTGACCTTTGCAGCAGACCCCGCCCTGCTCGGTTGCAGACAGAGCAAGTCGAAGAATAAAGAGGGAGAGCTGCCTGTAAGAGGCCGGAAGCTCTGGAGATGGAGAGGGCAGCAGAGGGTCCTGGGCAGGCGTGCCTAGCTTTAACACGGAGCGGCCCTGCCTCTGGGAGAGCATGGCCCGGAGCATGTCCTGGGCGCTGACCACGGGATTAACAACTCTCCTGAGGGCAGAGGTGACAATGTGGGGCAGGGGGTTGAAAGTCTCCCTTTCTTTTTTGCCGATATCGCTGTGTTAGGCACCTCACCAAGCTCACTGCTCTGCCACTGCTTTATCCTGGGGCTCTGTTGTGTTCGTGGACACTGAAGATAACAAGACTTAACAGATGATAAAGATGTGCTATTGCCCTGTCCCACTGAGACCAGGCCCTTGCTTACCTTTTGGGGCTGTTCCATCTCAAACTCCAAGGATGTGCTATTAATCTTCACTATCTTTTCATTCCATAAGCCCCCCCACTAAGAAGGGACCCAGGAGTGTCACACAGAGGGTGGATTGACTTTATTTATTTCCCCCTTGCCAGATGGAAGGCACTATTCTGCCTCTGATCCTGAGCTAACAAGATCCCTGAGACAATATCCAGCGAGGGCTTTGAAATGGCAAAATGGCAAGGCAACTTACAGACAGCTTCCACCCGCGCTTAGAGAGGCTGCCACCTGGTTCCTCTTGCAGACATTGGGCAGGGAGCTCTCTCACGCTGTTGGTCGTAGAATCATAAAAGGACACATTAGGGAAGCCAACCCTGTGTTTTCATTGCACTGTACGTTCCTATAAGCAGAGATGGTCCCAACACATCCCAGATGTCTTAGCTGCCCAGCGGCCAGACAGGTGGGCTCAGGGCTTGTATGCCGCTCTGCTTGGGCTGTTGTCTGATGCTATTCAATGTGGCTGCATTAAAGGGTCCCCAGAGAGAGGAGGCTGGGGTGTAAAGGGGACCTCAAGGTAGTTAGCTTCCTCTCTGCCACAGCAGTGAAGTGAGGTGATCTCCCACCAGCTGTGGGAGATTAAAAACTCCTTGTCTCTCCATTACCCCCGAAAGATTCTTTGAGGGAAAAAATGGCCAGTGTTTGGATTTTTACATATTGATGACTCTAACGCCAAGATTAAGAAATGGAAGTAACATGCATACTTCCGAGGGGTGTCTGGGCAACACCTGATGTTATTAATAGGTGTGTAGCAGAAGGGAGGATTTCCAAGGATGGAATAAGCCTGAAGCTGCAGGAATGGCCATTCTTCTAAGCCCTCTTGAAGAACTCAGATCCCAGTGAGCTGTTAGGTCAGCATGGGGTTCCATGGTGTTCCATGTTTAAATCACAACAAGGACTCAGAGCACGCCCAAGCGAATCTCTCATGAGTGGTCCTGTGTGGCTTGACCATAATCTTGCACGAGCATCTGCAGCTCACCATGATGGGCCAGGCATTCGGCACTTGGGTTATGAGGTTAGGGAGTTAATGGTGAGGTGAGCAGAGGGTGGCTGGACCCTAAGGAGCCATGCTGCAATTATCACTAAGAAGATGCTGCTCCACATCCACGGGGATTTGGAGATAAGATGGGATAGAGAAGGAGCAGGAAAATTGAACATATATGGGTTGTCACAGTGGACAAAGTCAGCCACTGGCTGATGCCTCGGTTGTACTCTCCCCTCCAGGGGCTGAGCACAATGTGGATGATATGTCATGGGAAGATCACCGTGGGAGGCAGCTTTCCCCTTCTCAGAGTTGAGGTCAGGATCTCAGTTTACGAAAGCATGGAGTGGGACCAGAGTCTGCTGACCAAATACTATGTATGTGCCAGGCATGACGCACAGTACTGTATACACACTACCCTGCAACAAACCATTGTAAAGATTTAAGGAAACTGAACAGGGAGGAAACGTGTCCCAGAGTCATGAAGCTGATTATAGGCAGAGTGAGGATTTGAGCGCGTCCGCTCTTCCTTATTTTGCCAAAGCCTCTCAATTGCTCCCCACCCCCAGGTACTTGCAACAGGACACGTTTACCTAGAGACATTCTCCCATTGGCACACAGAGTGTTCCTTATAATTCACGAAGCATTAGTTAGTGTCTTGATTCACCCCTTGTGCTCCCACTCAAGAAAGCATGTCCTACACAAGCGAATGAAAGTGACATTATTAAATACTGTTTAATATCATCGAGTAGTTCAGGAGAGAGACCACTTTACCAATGTTAATACTCTCAGTAACTGTCTTCATCCTTGACAAGAAATCCACTTGTGTACATCCTGGTGCTGAGAACCCCATGCAGCACTGGCCGTGGTGAGGACTTTGGTTCTCGGTCACAGGGGTGCTGCAAGACCAGCCACCTAAGTAGGGTTGGCCTCTCATTCCGAATGGCAAAGGATGTGGATACAAAAAGCAGGAGTGTTTGGGCAGGTTGCTACTTTTTAACCATCACTTCTTCCCACATGGTCCTGGGGACTCCAAAAAGAGTTGTTGCCCAGACAACCCTCAGAAATGTATCTATTGCTCCCATTTCTTAATCTTGGAGGCTTGGTCAAGTTGGTTGCCTCCATACTGTTTAGAGAACACTGATTTTGGAGAAACCCTTTTGATTTTCAAAGTATGCTCCAGGGAGAACTAGGGATTCTATAGAGGTGGCCAGTGGATTTCCTATGGTGGGGGTGAAGGACCCGCTTGCCTAAACCAGAAAAGCTACTCTTTGGCTGTTTCATATGACAAAACTTCTGTGTACGTTTCCACCTGAAGAAAGACTCTTTGGGGCTCTTTTTGTAAAGTTTGAAAACCATTGCTTTAAAATGATGCTTTTGTGATCCCATAGGTAAAAAACATTCTTGCTTGTGGATGAGTCTCTCTGGTGGACCAGCTGGTTGGCTTTCATTAAGGAGTTAAGGAATAGAGTCTCTGGAAAGACCCATCCTTTGCTCCTGGGGCAAGAAATGAGTCTCTTTGCTTGAATGGCTAGTTTAGCTAGGATCCAAGGAATGAAAGGAAATGTGCATTTGTTGATGTTGGAAGAAACAGGGAAACAAAACCAACTCTTTGGTCTCACCATGGCCTTCAAACCACCAGGAGCAGAGAGGGAGAAAGTTAATAGGAAGTTATGGGAGCTCGTTATGCTCCCTCACCTCCCACCTATGGGGAGGACCCTCAGATTTCTTGGGTGTGACTGCAGAAATCATTGAAGCTCATCCAGCTAGTTTCAAAATTGCTGCCCATTTGAATCTGCTCCAACTAAGCAAATTGGCCCTAATGAGGAAATTTTGCTTGGCAGTAGATGGTCTTCCTTTTCGTCACCTCCTCCTCCTTCCGGCTGCCCTTCACCTTCTCCGAGTCATAGAAAGTTACAATTTACCCCTTGGCCTCATTCCGTAAAATCAGTTGGTTTCTTCCCCAATGTTACACTCCTCACATTTTCTCACTCCGGCACTGTGAGCACAGTCATCCTTATTTGAAAGAACTTCTCTATTAGGAATGAACATGTGGGGATCCCTGGGTGGCTCAGAGGTTTAGCGCCTGTCTTTGGCCCGGAGTGTGATCCTGAAGTTCTGGGATCGAGTCCCACTTCAGGCTCCCTGCATGGAGCCTGCTTCTCCCCCTGCCTGTGTCTCTGCCTTTCTCCCTCTCTATGTCTCTCATAAATAAATAAATAAAATCTTAAAAAAAAAAAGGAATGAACATGTGTTGGCTAAATATATAAACGTGGGGATAGGCTGGCCTTTAGTGACTTCCCAGAGGCTGTGTTCCTAAAGTCCTCTTACCGATCAGTTGATTGTACCTAAGCACTATTTTCCCAGTTACCCACTGCACCTTGGTTCTCAGGCTGACTTATGAAAGCCTCTTCTTTTGTCATAGGATGCAGCATTGGTATGGACGCCGTGAAGGGACATGGAATAGACAGAGAGCACAGGTTTTGGGGTGAGCCAGAATTGAGTTCTTTTTTTTTTTTATGATAGTCACACACACACACACAGAGAGAGAGAGAGAGAGAGAGAGAGGCAGAGACATAGGCAGAGGGAGAAGCAGGCTCCATGCACTGGGAGCCCGATGTGGGATTCGATCCCGGGTCTCCAGGATCGCGCCCTGGGCCAAAGGCAGGCGCTAAACCGCTGCGCCACCCAGGGATCCCCAGAATTGAGTTCTAATCTCAGATTGTATTCTGGCTTTTCACACTTTCAGAGCTTCAGTTTTTCTCTTCAATAGATAAAATGAGACAGATGATACACACTGCAGGTGTAAGGTGGGCTCGATGGCCATATGTGAGGGCAAGGTGGCAGGCCAATGCTGAGCACCTGGCACAGAGTGGGTGCTCAGTACCTGTCCAACCGCATCGCCCTGTTCACCCCTGGTCGTTGAGCCTAGAGCCTCCTAGTAGAGTTGGCATTCTCCAATGAACTATGAAAGAGAGGGAAAGAATTAAAATGTTACAATACTAGTGACAAAACAGGGCATCAACCAGGGAATAATGAATAAGAAATAGAATTTCTGTCTTCATTGCTGGGATTTGGTAAAAGGCAGAACTATTCAACTGGAGAGGAATGAAGTAGATGGGGGCATGGTGAAGATGCTGAGGGGATTTGGGAGCTCCGGGATGGTTGTCACTGATCTGTTTGGATATGATTTCCCTTAAAACTATCTTAAGGAAATGCGGACTTTGGTCTTTTTCTGTTTCTCAGGATGGCTAGCCCAGCAGAGGATGGGCTGAAACAAGGAACAATCAGACAAAAGGAAGGATGGTGGGCAGACCTTGAATATTTGACACCTGAACCCACTCTTCTCTGTGCAACAAAATTATCCTTAGTATAATCATGGAATAACTAATAGCATTATTTTCCAGATTTGTTAACTTTAAAAACAAACCATAACACTATAGAACACCAAAGATGTTCTACACCAAAGATATGATGCAAACCCAGTGAAACTTGTCACATGAGGACTATTCTTGAACTAACAAATATCACAACGCATAGTTCCCTTACACGCCTTCAAATGTTAGATGCAAATGAAAACTCCAAGTGGTCACATAGAAGAAAAGGACTGAAGCACTTCAAGTGACTTCTCAGTCTTTTTTTTTTTTAAGATTTTTATTTATTTATTTATTTGATAGAGAAAGAGCACAAGCAGGGGAAGCAGCAGAAGCAGACTCCCTGCAGAGTAGGGAGACTGCCGTGCCTGGGTGGGGGGGATCGTGACCTGAGCCAAAGGTGGATGCTTAACTGACTGAGGCACCCAGGTGCCCCCCTCCTCTTTTTAAACTTTCTCTGTCTTTAGAATCTCTGCCACTGTCATCATTTCTTTTAAATCCACCCGTCGAAAACAGGATTGGCATAGCACCACAGACACTCAGACACCCTTGCACTTTCTGTGACTGTGAAAAATTGTGAACCCCACTAGGAACTTACTCTTGAGGACCACCCACCTGCTGCCGCAGCCAAGTACAGCTAAGTTAGTGTGTGTGTGGCTGACTTTGTAACTTCCACACGGAATACAATTTGTATTGAAAACTAGGTAAAGAAAACATGCTAATTTGGAATTTACATATATTATTAAAATGCAACAGCAATCACAACTCAGACCAACAAGAAATTTTCTCAGGGAGAAGAATTTTTCACAGACATTATTTTGACTTGCTGGAGTAAGGTGATGACACAAAGGAGCTTTTACTCAGCTTTAGTCTTGTTTTTACATCTCTACAGATGATGACCCTCTTACTGTTTGCATTCAAGGTGGCCTGTTGCCATTGGTCTACCACGTTGCTAACCCAACAGCCATTCCTGCTGCCTCTTCTAACAGAAGTGGATTCGTTTGTCGCTGAATACTAATGTAGCCAGGAAAAGTGAGCCTCCCCTCAGCTTCAGGGAGTGAATGTATTTGAAACCAATCATGGTGATCCATTCCTTCTCTGACAGTGATGGGTTTGGGGTGAGCACATGCCTGGATTCTGGCCAAGAAGATGTGAGGCCAAGTCGGCTGGCCTAGGGATGAGGAATTCTTAGGAGAGATTTTCCTCTGGGCTAAAAGCAAATCAAAACCACCAAGGGAAAAACAAACTAATGACATCAAGATTTTTAAAAGTCATAAAGGTCAATATTTCCCCCCCAACATAAGCACACATATGCACACCCTCCCTTCCTGGATTTGGACACAGTTAGATGAGAAAGGGATACTGACACCCCAAGAAATATCCTTCCACTGTGAGGGAATGAGGCGAGGGTAAAAGCCAATATGTCAAAGGTGGCAGACCAAAAAGGCGAAACCACCTGCCCCTGGAATTTTGCTGTGTGAGATTGTAGACCTCGTCCGCCTGAAGCCATTGGACTCTTCTGGTGCTTGAAGCCAAAAGTCCCTTAGAGTTGGGGGGGTGGTTTATGAGGGGTGAGGATGGTCACCTGACAAGTAGCTGAGCTCAGTATGAAGAAAACCAGGGAAAGGGAGAGCATCATATGTGCTGGGTCTCCTGAGTATGGAAGGAGAAGAAAGAAAGGTGAGTGGGGGAGGGGAAAGGTTGGTTAGCTCCAGATGACACCATTCACCTGAACATTTTGGCAGCCGAATCAGAAGCATAATGTCTAAGTGGATGGTGAGTGGGTGGGTGTAACAGAGTCCATGTGGGCCTTTGTAACCTGGAGGGTCTGTAACTCATGTAGAGACGGGCCATAGCAATCCAGGGATCATTGTGCTTGATATGCTCCCTCTCCTCTCACCAAGGAAAGGGGTAGTAGATAATAAAATAATTTAAATTGAGAGAAAGTCAGTGACCCTAAACCATTTGCTGACTGTCTTTATCTGAGCCCCAGTCCCTGGAAAACAGAGCCTGAGGCAAGCATTAAAATGCTGACACTTCATTTGGAAGGCGCAAGCCCAGGAAGCTAGAAGGAGGAAGTAAGGTGAAGGCTGATGCCAAGCAGTGTGGCCTGGTGTCCTGCTATGCTGGCTGCCATTCCCTACCCAGCCTCCGAGAGACTTTGCGGGTTGCTTGGCACTCCTGTCTTTTGTAGAAGGTTTAAACAAAGAAATTACAGCATGAAACAGCAGACAGCATAAAAAGTGAGGAATTCACAGAGCTACCCCCTGTACTTCTAGGGTGCATTAGGTGGCCCCTCAGTGGGCCAGGTTTCATGCACTGGAAGTAGAGAGGGAACAGCCTGAGTGGGCTGCTGACCAAGAGAGAGAAAGGGAGGTGGTTGAGGAAATGGAGACAGCCCCTACAGAAAGAGAGAGAGAGAGAGAGAGAGAGAGAGAGAGAGAGAGAGAGATGGTGTCTGGACCCAAGCCTTTGCCCTGCAAACCCATCCCTCCTCATCCCGAGCTTGTCCCTCTTCGTGCGGGGCTCAGACACCTGCAGGAGGCCTTTGACACCTTCTCCAGCCCTCTCCAAGTCCTTTCCATATCACCTTTCCAGTCTGCCTTCGAAGCAAGTCCCTGAAGGCTGAGCATAAAATTCCATTTGTGCTTTTAGTAAAGGAGAGTAAAGAGGAATTATTGCTGCTCCTTGCTCGGCTGGGTTTTGTAGAATTACCCCAAAGCAGTGTTTGTCATGCCATTGAGCTGGAGGCCCATGCTTAATATGCTATCTGTTCTGACCCCAGATGTCTCTCTGCATCGCTGCCCTCCCTCCAGCTCTCCTGTGGGCTGGCTCACTCTAGGGTCACTGCTGACAAGTGTGTTACCGGTGTTTATCCATATTAAATCTTGTATCGTTGACTGCCTTTTACCCACCCCTGTAAACTCAATTTGGTTCTTCTGCAGTTTCCCTTCTTGCCTTGTCTTGTCCTTCTCTGGAAGGCAAACCCTCCTAAGTCAGGAGTTCTACCGAAGCTTCACATTCCCAACTGTTGATGAAGAATAAAGATGTTAGCGAATGTCCTGCTACAGAGCTCGGGCCTTCCTCTGGAATTGCTACTGACCCGTTTGTAATTACGCCATTCAGAGTTCACCAATGGGACTGGTTTCATTACGGTATACATTTGTGAAGGTAGTGGTTGGGTGGCACTTTCTCATATAAGAACACAGGTAAAAGCTATCATCTCAATCATGTTTTATACAGCGAGAGCACTTTACAGTTTATAAACCATGTACATTTGATTTTTTTCCTCAAACCTAAAAGCATTTGCTGTTTTTTCCCCTCTCCATAGAGCATTTTATTAGAGCAAAAATAAAATGCATTTTATTCTGAAAAAATAATGAAATCAGAAGCTCCACCTTAATTGAGCCATTAGGAAATGAAAACACATTTGAATGTTCCCAGTTTTGAATTTGGTGTCGTTAATGCTGGGGAGACAAGCTTAGCCAACATGTTTCTTTGTTCCCCCTTAATACTAACCCTTGACATGTGTGTGGTACTTTAGAATTCATTTTCCCAAAGTTTCATGTACCTTATGATTTCTCTAGGAAAATTATTCTTGAGAATAGAAATATACATGGAAGCATAATTTGTGAGTTGCAAAGCAAACTGTTCATTCTTTCTGTGGCCCGTGTTGACCAGGAGGTTTTTGCAGTTAAAACTACCAACAACCACAGAAGGTGTCTTTTTTTCCCAACAATGGGACCCTAGAAACAAACCGTGGATTCGACTATTCAAAACCAATTCTGTTGTATACTTACATTGATGAAAAAGTCACAAGAAATTGGATGATAAATTAATATGTGACACAGATGAAAATAAGGTCAAAGTTCTTTGTTATAAGTAAAAACCCCACATGCACTGTAATGGAAAATATTTAATTAGATCATTCATTCAATCAATAGCTAGTTATTCAATGCCTCTTAGGTCTCAGGTACTATCAAGGCATATTCTCTGTGTCTGCCCCCCACTCCTCCTCCTCCTCCTTCTTTTCCCCCAGAAATTTGGCAGAGGACAAAGCTATTACATTCCTGATGTGTTCCTATTCTCCTGCCAGTCAGAAGGGAAAAAGATCTTTGTTTCTTTGGAGAGACCTATCTCACCTTTCTCATCTCCCCAACTTGCCTGTTCGCTGTAGTTGCCATCTCACATAGGACCTGCGGGAAGAAGGAATCTTTTTGGTAGGCAGAGAACTTTAATATACTATTCAGCTGTGTTGGTGAGAATGGGATCTTGAGACTTAGAGAAAAAAAATGAATACGGGAGCTTCGAAATATCTGGAAGCAATTCCAAGATCCCCGGTAGGGATTTCTGATCATGAAATGGATGGTGGTGGTGAGAGGAAACCCAAGCATTACTCATCCAAGACATCTCCTTCATACTTTATCTTTGGTGTCATGGCGGCAGCGCTAATATACACGAGCCTTCTTGCCCCAATAATGGGCCATTACAGCTTCAGGAAAAGCCATCATGTTTCCGCAGCATTTATCTGTCAGCAGGAGACTATTATGGGAGCACAAGCCCACATTGTATTAGCGTTATCAGTTAATTATGATCCTTGGGACATGTGCCAGCCAATGGGCTGACGGTCTGCTGACCACCACTCAGGAATATAACCCCACACCCCAAATTCAGGCATGTGAGAAGAGAGGGGGCCCAAAGAGGTATGTGGCTGGGGACATTTTCCCTGGCCAGGAGTCCATGATCAGTGGAAATGGCCTGATCAGTGATGTACCCAGGGATGCACAGGCTAGGCTCACGGTCTAGGCCAGGCCCCCCTTAGTCACCGTGGATGGTCAATGGATGCACTTCCTGGACTCGCCTCCCCCAGCCCTTACTCTGGGGTGGATCAGAAACAGGCTTGGATTGTGACTCAGACACTTCTACGGAGACATCTTCTCCTTTCCGGGCCATTGGTAAGGCGTGGCTACCTGCCTTGTGTGTTTCCCAAGGTATCATCTCACCTGGAAATGTGGGTTCGGGGAATATGAGGGTGAAGCACTAGGGTGGCATCACCAAACAACCAGTGTCCTACATTCACTCCACTTAAGGAGTCTGTGGCCCACTCTTCAAATATTCTTGTTGGTTCTTATCTTTTAGTAATGAAGCCATCAGGTCCTCCACTCTCCCGGGGCCCATGCTGAGCTCACCAGCTCCTGCTAAGTCACCCCGCCTAAAAGATGGGGAAAGCCTCTGCTTGTGGTGGGTACAGGACAGCACACCACAGGGAGGGGGTTCAAGAATCTGAGAGACACTGCTTGCTGCTGCCTTATGTGTGTAGAAATGACTGATGTCAGGGGAGGCTGCCACGAGAGGGGGAAGGTACCACCAAGCCTAGGTTCTGCTAACGGTGGAGATTTTCACCAGGCCAGTGGCAAGGGCTCCTGGGAGGGGTGGGGGGACAGCTGCGGAGATTTTGGCAAGGCCACTCCGGTGGCTATCAAGGTCCAGGTATAGGCACAAGGACAGCCCATTTTAAGGACTCAGCCAGACTGGGGTGGAAGAGAGCCGATGATCAGTGTGGATCCGTGTTCAGCTATCCATGACACACTTGGTTGTTTTTTGTACCTGGAGGAGCAGAGTGGGCCAGGCTGTGTCTGGGTATGTTTTCCCACTTATCTGCCAGCTGGAGCGTTTCTCATGGTGGGACAGCAGGTCAGGAAATTGGTGTCCACCAACCAAGCAGTGCTTCCTTTTTCTCCCAGGAAACCATGTGGGGACACAGCAGCCTGGTCCCCATCATCTATCAGGTGGAAGTATGTATGGAGGGTGTTGCCGATGGCAATGTCCTTGTTTGGCTTCATATTCCTTAGCAAAGAGCAAGGAATATGAAGGGAGGAATGGGGAGGGAAAGTGAAGGGAGGGAGAGGAATGGGAGGGAAAGTGAAGGGACATGTGTACAAAGGTTTGAGAGTTGATAAGGAGAAATCCAGGCATCAAAGATAGGATACCTTGCCAGTTATTCACTGGGTGACCTTGTGTAGGTCAGTTCTCCACGCAGGGAAATTTCTAAGTTTCCTTATTCGTAAAGTCCGATGATGGTTCTCAATGATTCTCCAAGCCCCTCCCAGCTGTAAGGTTCTGTAAATGTAATAAATATCTATTTAAAGGAGTTTGTTGCAAGAACAAAGTGATTGCTGTCCCCATACACCATTCACAATTACTTTGTCTAATACCTTTCGTCCCAGTTCCCCTTGGCTGGCATGCCTATCTGGGGGTGCCAGTATTGAGACACAAGATAGTAAAGGGATGGGTGGCTTAGAGCTTGGGGCTCAGGGTGGATTACAAACGGCACCTGCTCTGGGTGAGCGGTGCCACTAAGAAATAACTGGTTGAATGAATTTCAGGGTTGGAGGCACCCAAGTGCCTCACCCACTCATTCTACCTCCACCCCTACCCCACCACCCCCACCTTCATGTTCTGGAGAAGAGACACCTTGGTAAGATCACACAGAGACGTCAGGAACAGATCGTGGGGTCTTTTGCACTCCGGATGGCACTGCCATCTCTCCAGGTAGAGGCATGGGACCAGCCTCTGGCGTGGGGGAAGGAACCCCATCCTCTGTGAGCTGGGTGAGGACAGAGTGGAGAAAGACTGGTCCCATGAACAATGTGGGACCCCATGGGGTTTGCCTGGAGAACCACAGGAAAAGCTGGCCCTGCCAGGCTAGATCAGGTCACCAGGGTCCCCTAGCTGGCCGGCCCTCTTCTCCCCTCCAGCTGGGTCTACCCGGCTCTCTTGCCAAGAAGGGAGAGAGAAAGAACTCTGCCCCTAGGCTATAGGTGAGGCAGCTGGACAAGCCCTATGGAGAAGGAAGCAAGTCTCAGGACCTCATTCCCTCCCTGGAGCCCAGTCAGCAATACCCAGAGAGAAGCCCTCAGGTACTTTCCTCCTTCTGCCTTGGACGCGGGCAGTGATTGTGTGTGAGCGGTAGCCTAGCTTTGAAAGCAACAAAACCTCCTATTTTCCCTCATTTGCCCCCAGCGGCTCTGAATCCACTGACCCGGGCTGTGAAGTTGTCTTTCTTTTCAGGTTCTATCAAGTGTGTTCTGTCTCTAGTTAAAAATGGTGCACCCACACAGAGCAAGGAGCCACGGACCCCATACAACCTAAGCCCCTTCTGGGGCGGCCAGCCTGTCCCCCAGCAGGCCCTACCATGCCGCCTCAAATTGCCACGCTTCTATTCATTCAACAAAATAGTCATCAAGCAGCTGCTCTGTACCCAACACCATTAAGCACTGGGGATTCTCTGGGAAACAAAAAGAGACATGGTCCCTTACCCTCATAGGGCTTCTAATCTAGTGGGGGGTGGGTGTTTCTCATACGGATCCATATATATAATCGCGCCTGAATAGCAGGGCTGGCCAGGAGGCAGCGAGTTCTAGGTAGCAGGTACAAACACTGAGGGAAGTAGTATGGCACGGGCTGAGGAGGGGCACAGAGGGACACACAGCCGTCTGTCCCGCAAGGCCTTCCCTGGGGGGCCTCTTTCCCAACTGCAACAAAGGCACACTTGGGTGCTGTGTGCTTGGAGAAGGGGTTTCAGGAGGCTGGACAGGATCCAGAGAAAGCAGTCACTGAGGTCTTGGCAAGACGCGGTGGTTGTGTAGAGGCCACAGTTAATGAAAGAGTCTCCGCACCCTGTTTCCGTCTCTAATACAACCAAGTACCTATGTGATTCAAAAAAAAAAAATCTGGGGCTGCTGGGGGTTCTGCTGACAGAGCAGACATCTTCATCCATCTCTCTGTGAGATGCCTGCCTGAGCCCCGAGCCTGGAGAATCCCATGCGTTCGTTCCTCCACTTCAGCACATATGAAAAATCTCAGCTCCGTTTCCCAGCCTGCACGCGCTTGCATTTATCCAAGTCAACTATCATCTGTGGCCCTGCTGCCCAAGCCCCAGCCCCTCCGGGTGCCTGGCCCCTCTCGGGCTTTCTCACCAGCCTCCCTGCTTTTTATTCCTGAAATGCTTGAATACTGCCTGCAGTTACACTCCATTTAGACCTTATTTTGATGATAAAATTATGTCTCCCCCCCCCCCACCGCTCATTATCTTCTGTAGAATGTAGGAGAATAAGGTGGTGGTCTCTCCTGAGGGCATCCCGCCTCGCGGCCACACACCCCCTCCCCCACCCCCCACCCCCGCTTTAAATAATTCTATACCTATCTGCTCCCCACACTCATTTGAGCCATCAAATTATTATCTCTGGGGCTGGCACATCTCAAAAGATGAAAAGCCCCAGAAGAAGGACTGGGGCATAACTTACAGCTTGTTTTGGTACCGGTGGCAGCCCGTCACATTCAGGTTCCTGGAGGGAGCAGCAGACAGGGACACAGGTGTGTTTGTAGCTGGGGATTCAGGTGTGTATGCTGAAGCGTCTGGTTGCGGGGCCTCCAAGTTCATGTGGCAGGTAAGTTGGTTGTTTTAACCACAACTGTATTTCCCTAAGCAGACAGGGATTTATTTGCCCATGTCTGCGTCCTCAGTACATTTCTGAGAGTTGCCAACGACGAGCGTCATTTTCTACATCTAGAGAGCAGTTTTATGGATGCACGTCCTGCATCCAGCCGTAGGAGCGCAGTTCAGGACCAACTGGCCCAGGTGACGCGGTGGGAAGGGAATCTGTGCCTCTCCTGCTCTGACTACGCCTCACCTGCCGCTCTGACCCTTTGCACTTCTGTGCACCAGGCACAGGGCTTGAGGCCGGGAATTCCCAAGGCCCTGGCCTCCACCGGGTGTGACAGTGGAGGAATGTGACTCCTTTTTAATTTGCAAGACAGACCCATTCTAAACGGCTGGGAGAGACAGAGAGAGAGAGAGAGGGAGAGAGAGAGAGGTGAGTTTGCTAGGCCTGCCGGTTAAAGGACAGGATGCAGGTGGGGGGAATATGTCAACAGCACATCTGTCAACCCCCCAGTCCCACTAGCCAGTTGGACAATTTTTTTTTTTCTTCCACGGCGAGAGGACAGGCCTTGTGGCTCTCCGGCTCAGTCCTCTTACTCCTCACTCAGGAGGTGGGGACCTCGCCCGAGCGTCTGATTCCACTGAAGTCTCCCCGGCTCCCCCCCTCCCCCCACCCCTGCTCGAGTCTGTCACTTTAAGTCCAGCCCCTGAGAGATAGCCAATAGGAGCCAAACCATACATCAGTCTCCCAGCCTTAAAGCTACAGTAGGGTTAGCGGGCTCCAAGTCGGTGGTGCCCGAGCCGCCTCCACGGCTTCGCGGCCCCTCTGCCCGCCCGCGCGTGTGCATGAGTGGGAGCGCGGGGCTGTGCGCAGCTCAGGCTCGGCCGCCTGCCGCCCTCGCGCCCCGCCACGGCGCTTGCTCCCACTCTGCCTTCTGCCGCTCCCGGTGCCCCTGCCCGGGCTCGCACCTCGCCCGTGCCCTTCACTCGCTCTTCCTCCGCCTCATTTCCCCGCCGCCTTTCTCCACCAGCTGGGAATGCTAAAACGGGACTGATGGACGTGTCAGAACTCTGCATCCCGGACCCCCTCGGCTACCACAACCAGTAGGTGCTCAGTTTTGCGGTCCGGGGGGCGGGGGTGTCGGTCCGTCTGCCCTTCTTGCCTGTCCGGCTGTCTCCGTCCTGGGTGTCGCAGTCCTCCTTCTAGGCATTTTGGAAGTGGCAGCAATCCCGGGGGCGCCTGGGGGGGACGTCGCGGGAGGGAGAGGAGAGGGGGCCGCACGCTTCCTGGGGTTCCTTCTCGCGGTGGGGGTGGGGGTGGGGGTGGGGATGGGGATGGGGGGTAAACCCGCCACTAACTTTTCCCGCACCCCCTTTTACTAAACCCTTACTTTTGGGTAAGAGCCGCGCCTTCCCATTCGCTCTTTCTCTCCGCTCTTCCCCCGCGGCGAGAAAAATATTTGAGTTTCTGTGGAATAGGGAGGAGCTGGCCCGGCACAGGTGCGCGGATGTCCAAGGATGTCCTGTCCCGTCCGAGAAAGCCTCCTCGGGGAAGTCCTTAGGACTTTAATGCCGATTTCCGTACTGGGAAACCAAAAATGGTCGGGGCGAAGGGGGCGAGCTCGAACGGGCGGCGCGGGCTGGGGAACCGCGGGCTGCGCGCGCTGCCCGGCGCCGCGGTCCCGGTGGGGCGCCCCGAGGGCGCGCACGCGGCGCAGAGGAGCGGGGCCCCCCGAGGTGCGCACGGTCCGGCCCCGGGCGCAGCGCGCTCCGCACGCCCCGCCAGGGGGCCCCGCATGCCGCCGGGGCGGGGGGGGGGGGCCGCCGGAGCGGGGCTGCGGGCGGAGGCCAAGTTGGCTCCCGGCTTTGGGGAGGCTGCGTGCGGCGGACCTGGCGGGGTGGTGTCCGCGCCCCCCGGGGCACCGTAGCGCTCGCGGCGCGGGAGCCCCGGGTTGTCCGAGCGCCGTGGGCGTGGGCGGCGGCGGCGGGAGCTGCGGGACCTCGACTCCCAGGCCCCGCGGGTGGTGGGGTCCGGCGGCGCGCCGGGCGCTCACACGGGGGAAAGTGGAGAACCGATCCCGCGCCCGGCGCGTCCAGCCCGGGCTCCCCGGGGTCCTGCCCGGGCCCCCCGCGGTTTCCCCGGCGAGGGGCCCCCGCGCGCGTCGCCGCACCTGCTCGGGGACCCGCCTCGCTTTCCCCGCCGGCTCCCCGCGTGCCGCCGCGCTCGGGGCTGGGTCCCGCGTCCGTGTGCCGGCGCGCGCGCGGAGGGGACGCTCGGAAGGCTTGCAGGGGTAAGAAAAGGGAAACCCCGGGTCTCCCGGACCTGCTTAACTTCGTGCTCTTCTTCCTCTTTTTGTTTTTTTTCCCCCTTTTTCCTGAAGCAGAACTAAACTACCAAAGTCAGTGCTGGCTCCACCATCCTTTCATTTTGGTACCCTACCCCCCCCCCCCCAAGGAACCACGACATCCCTGAAATAAACGCTCTGGATAATGTGGGGTTCCAGCAAGTGTGCTTAAACCCCTCCTGGCTGCACAGACTGCCTCCGCCCCGGTGGACCCCGCGCGAGAGCGGAGGCAACTTCACGGCAGCGGCTCCTGCCGATGACCCGATGCCCCAGCCTCCGCGCTGACCTCTTTGGTTGTAGTTTTCGGATTTCCCCGGGGCAGAGGGTCCTTTGGGCGCCGCCAGAGTGTCGGAAGGAGGATAGGACTTGGGATGGGCGATAAGGGGAATCTTTAATTATAATGAATTCAGCTTGCCATCAGCCTGAAAAGTGCCTTTTCGTTCTCTTTTAAAGGTTACGCTGATCCCGGCTACTGTGGCAGGTGGGGGTGGGGTGGGGACCGGGGTAGTGCCCCGCGGTGCTCCTCCTAACTAAGCAGGGAAGCGGGTGCCGCCTACGAAGCCTCCGGGCGGGTGGGTGCATGGGGCTGGGAACCGTGTTGGATGCTTGTGGGGGCATTTTCTCACATTAACATTAGCAAGTACCACAAATATTGGATATTTAAATTATTTAGGCTCCCTCTCTTCAGAGGTGACTTCTTTAGCCGAGCTTGAGATATCTATGTATTTGTCCCTGGCTCGCGTCACAGCCAATAAATATGAAAATTCGTATGGGGGAAGTACATCCTTGGGTTATGTTGACCAGAAAAGCAAGGAGAGATGGAGGATTTAGCAGCTGGGTAATCCATCGAGGTGACGGCAACCCTGGCTTGAGTTTGAGGAGAAATATGGGCAAAGAGGGAATGTCAGGGAAGCAGCCAAAGGGGAACGACGGGGCCGAGGTCCTGGGTGTCTGGGAAGGGTCTGAAGTGGAAATCATTTGTGAAGTAAGCCTGACAGTGCTTTGAATTCTCTAGCCTCCCGGGTTTCTTTGCAAAGAATTCACTTCTCACTCCACAGGACACAGGAAAAGCCAGAATTATACCCGCCAACTCTTCGGAGGAACTAAGCGTCCCTGTGAGATCCCATTTCTCAAAAGCCCGGGCAGGACATGCTGGACGGCAGCAGCTTTGGGGAGCTGGTCCCGTGCAGAGATGTGCGCCTCCCGGTGAGGGTTTGCATCTGCTGTGGTGCAGGGGTGCAGAATTTCCAAGGACGAGCGTGTGTGGAGGTCAGAGGCTGGAGTGTGGGGGAGGCGTCTTTCTGACCTCAGCCCCTATCCACCGCTGCCCCCCCCACCGTGGGGGGCTTCACGACATGTAGCTTTAGAGCCCTTGGTAGCAAAGTACCAAACCGGGGAGACTGCATTCTTTGGTTTGTTGGAAGGACAGGAGGAGGAACCATCCATTACCCTTGGTGATGATTGTTCTGGGGGAACATAGACATGAGTGGGTTCCTGTGCTCTCTACACACAGTTTCCACCCATGTGGCTTAGTTGACATTCCTGGACTTGAGAAAAGCCAAGAGCACAGGGACCACAGCTCAGCCAGAAAGAACTCTCTAGCCCTCTTCTCACTTGCTAACACACAGGGAACATTTTTTTTGATGCTTTAGTGTTATTCTCACTATCCCAGGTGAGAAATTAACACACACGCATGTGCACACACGCGCACACACGCACCCCACACAGATGCATCATACCTTCATACCTTTCTCTCCTTCATTTTCATTTTCCTGTAGCCAATCCTGTAGGTGACTCCATTACCATTTCTAATCAATATTTTATGTACATATATAATCAGCCAGGGTAGGAGTGAGTGTGCTGGCCTGCGTGTGCCTGTGTACAAATGTGTCCGGGACGCGACCAGCTGGAGACCTCTCGGTGTCGGCAAAACCAAGGGAGAGGGGGTGGGGGGGGCTGCCTCACCTACCCTCTGTCCATCCGTCCGATGACCACTTTGCTGTGGTTAAAGAAACAAAGAACAAACTGTCCTGAAGGAAAAATATGTGGGTTCACACGTAGGAAGAAATGCCACATGGTAATTCAGAATCAGTGACCCAGAGAAAAACAAAGGGGAAATTAATTTTTAATGGTACATTTAAAAATAAATCAGAATGAGGACATTAGTCTTGGTTTTCCAAGGGAGGGGCTCTAGGAAATAAACCTTTATGTGCCTGCCACCCTTCTGGAGGTGTGGGCTGCCGCAGAAGAGGATGGGGTGATGGGAGGCTGGACTTGTTCGTGCCCCAAGGCAATGAGCTAGGAGGAAACGGGTCAGCTTGGAGGGCCCCAGTCCCAGGGAAGGCCCTTTCCAGCTCAGTGAGATCCTGACATCAACTGGAAATTTCCTCTTGGAGCTTATTAGTTTCCAACTCCGTGTTAGAAACAGTCCTCTATTATACCAACAATCAGGAACTATGAAAAGATGTTTCGTAAAAGATAGAGAGAGATGAGGAAACACCTTGGCCCACCAAACAGGAACCTTTTCATTCTCCTGATTGGGAGTAATCAATAAATATTCCATTTAGGCTGTGAGAGGAGGGACAGAGGGGACCTTTTGGGGAGGTGCCAGGGAGGTGGCCGTGATAGAGATTTCGTGTTTTGTGGTCCACCCCTACCTTCTTGGGGTGCCTCCCGTCCTCCCTTCGGGGGCCCTTGTAACTTTGGAGTGTTTGAGTTCCTGATCACTGTACCTTTGGCCAAATGTTTTTTTTTTTTTTTTTAAAGATAATCTAAACTCATGGAAAACGTTTGTCTCCTTCTCTTTGGTCCTCTGCAAAATGCCGTGTGTCTTTGGAGCGCTTGGCACTGGAAAGATCTGCGGGAGTCGGGCAGGCCACAGGACAGGGTGTGTGAGGGAGAGCCAGACGGTGTGTGCGTCGGGGTGGGCCGTGGAGTTAGCTGTGGGAACCTGCCGATTCAGGAAACAATTCAGAAGACAGTCAAGCAGTTACACAAGACACAGGACGCTTTTGACGCAGTCCTGCAGTGCCCTTCTCTAGAACTTGTCTTCCCAGATGCCTGAAGTGGCTTCCTTAACATGACTGAAATTATTTGTGGTTCAATCTTCAGGGGAAGGAACAGCATCACTTAGACCATAACCTACTCCTTCCAAGCGATGTCCAGCCCTGAACACCTGAACCCCCCAAGCTGTCACCTTCCCACACCTACCTGCCAGCATAGGTCTCTGTCCATCCCTCCCCCTCCCCAAGTGAGAGACCCTTTGAGGGCTGGACCTGGGTTGGGGGGCGGGGAAGTTCTGCACAGAATCTGCCAGAACAACTCACAGCTCCACTGGGAGCTTGTCTGGGGGTCTGGTGGCTCTTGACTGAATGTTCCTGTGGGAGACACCGGCACGGCTTGAGCATTCCACCCCTGGTGTCCTGTGCAGCCACTCTCAATCCTAGAGGGTGTGCGGCCAACGAGGGAGCTGGGCCTGGAGAGTCAACACACTGTGCCAGGATGCCCTCGAGGGTGCAACCTGGGGACCGGCAGGGACCCAACGAATCTGAGCCTGTGTCCTGCCATTTGCCGATTTCTAGGCATAATCATATGTCTTTGTAAAAGCAAGTGCTGATGACCCCTGACTGGACTTCGGCTCCGGTGAGTTTCCCTTTCCCAGTCCCTGTGGCCTCATACCTCCTGGGAACTGTCATATTCCTGGCCATTCGGCGGAGGAGGGGCCCACAGGCTTCAGTGGTTGGTGCTGGTGTCCCCTGTCTGGCTGGGGTGGCCTGGGGTGGGATTATATCCTGGTGGCCCCATTGGTTGGTGTGGTCTGGTCTCTGTGCAGGGAGGTTGTGGTGTTTATAATTGCAAATGTAATTAGCAGACCAGCTCTGGGGGACTGGGATGCTCAACTTCTCTGCGTATCACGGTGACCCCTGTGATGGCTGGCCGGGTGGATTAACCCTAACCGGGCCAGCCTGTCCCTTCCTTCTGGTGGGGCCGCTGACCTTTCACTGATAATGGCAGAGCATCCTGGGTAACTGGTGGCAGAGCCAGACCCCTTCCTCAGAAGGGAAGTCAAGGCAATGACTGGGGAAGGTCCCTAGTTGCGGGGTTATTTCCTCCCAAGGCCACCGGGCAAGTGATCCTTGCCTCTTGTGACAAGCATGACCCTGTATAGTGAACCGCTCTGGAACATTCTCTCCCTCACTTTCCTGACCATACTAGCAAGATGTGCTCGGAAGACTTTGGGTCCACGCTGGTCGGTGGCTCTGGGGGCTTTGTGGGAGGAAGCAGGGCTGCAAAGGGGACACGTGGTGACTTTCAGCAGTGTTCCTGGCACTCAGTGGGCAGGGGAGAGGTGACTGCCTGCTGGCTCTCCTTTTCTGCTTGGGCATTCCACAGAACTGGACAGCCACGGCCGGGCCTGCTCGGGCCATGTGGGGAGCCAGGCCATAAGTGAGGGCACGGGTTTTAGTTTGGCCCAGAGACCCCCAGCCCATCATCTGACAAAAGACATCGGAAAACCAGACCAGTAGGGAGACAGGGAGCCACACGGCCTTTTTTGGTACTTGCCCATCTAGATCACCTTTCTGTACGGATCAGGATTAGAATAGAAAGGATCTTAACTGCACCTTTTTTATAAGCAATGGCTTACAGGAGTGTCAGGCCCTTTCCTGTTGCTGTCAATGCTTCTCTTGTAGAAGATAGCGCTGAACCCCAAAATATCGAAGGCTGCGTCCGTTCCTAGAAGAGCTTCCACTGTGTGCATATGTGAAAGTGTGTGTTACGGTGGAATTCCCCATGAAGATGGGAGTAACAGGGGGCAAGGGGCTCTGCTCTTGAAACACAGCCCCTGCTGCCTGCCACTGTACCCCTTGCCTGGGCTGAGGTCAGGCTGTGGCCACATTCCAGTGGGGGCTGCCAAGCCTTGGGGTTTTTCCATGGAGTGAAAGGCAACTCCATAGAACCCAAGGGCGGCTGTCCCTGCAGCTGGAGGAGTTCACTCTTTCTTAAGATCCTGTCTTCAGTTTTCCGGCCCCGGGTGAGGTGGGGAGACTCCAGAGAGGGTGGAAAGGCAGTGCTGTCCTTCTCTGGAATAACAGACTGGCCACACTCAAAGGAGCATTTGGGCAGTTCTGTTCCAGGTTCCCAACTTCCCCTTCTCTTCCTGCAGATAGCCACAAAGCACTGATAGCCTAATGAATCAAATGTTTTTCTAAATCGAGGAAAATCATACCCATTAGTGTGCACATGGGATTTTCAGTATGGAATTGGACAAGGTGAAAAAAATCTATTGGCTAAATGTCTTAAATTCAGAGTTCTGTGAGCTTGAGTAAAAACAAACCCCAAACAAAAGTTTTCCTGGGGGTCAGAGCCATTCATTTGTTTATCATCATTTTGCTGTGCTTTTTAACTATACATATTTTAGTCCCAAAGAAATTCCTCTCTCTCTCTCTCTCTCTCACTCACTCACTCTCATTCTCTCTCTAAATTTCTCTCTTCTGTTCCTTAGGACTTTAAAATATTCTATTCAATATTGTCATTTAGCATCCCTGGGATTGAGCCTTTTTTTCTGGGAATGGTTTTCTGGATAATGTTATTTTATTTTCAATGTCATTTCATCCAGAGGTCAAAAGGCAGTTAAACAAACTCCGACAAGGTTTTGTTTTTATCTTCTGATTTCAAATGTGATCAATTTTCATTTAAAACTGTATCAGGGTCCTCTTGTGCCAGTGACGGCAGTGGTCAGCCGCACGCCTGGCTGTCCGTGTTTACTGAAACACTGCATTGAAAATTGCACGAATATGAAGTGCCCAATTGAAGTCAACTTTTCTGTGCTAAGTGTAATTTTTGACTTGGCTCTTCTTTTTTTTTTAATTGCTTGAATTAACTTGAATTCATAAATCATTTTTTTCTTGTTAATTTTTTAACATTTTGTGATATTTATTTTGATTTGCGTTTTAGGTATTTTCACCGGGTTTGTAGTTTTAAAAAGATCCCTGGAAAGGGAATTGTGAGCCTCGCAGGTCTTTTCATGTGTTCTTGGTTTCCGAAGGGCAAAGAACAAATGCAGGGCTGTGGGGCAGGGTGGAGGATGCGAAAGCTGGTGTTTTAGGCATGATCTCTCTCATGTCTTATCATGTAACATGTTCCTTTGTCTTTAATTCTTTTTCCCCTCTATTTTCATTCCAGTTTGCTCTGGTCTGCTCATGTCCTTTTATCGCTCTGTGATTTTATGTGTTTCGGAGGAAGGAATGTAGGATCTGTGTGTCTGTCTACCTGCGTGAATGTGTGTGTCCGCTTGCGTGTGTGCACACAGGGAGTGTGTGGGTATGTTCCTGCAGTTTGGAGGTGCTGAACCTGATTAGTCAGGGGGAGTCCCAAAGCGGAATGCCTGTTGTCCACCCTGTTCTGATTCAGCCATCAATACCCTTAACCCACCTTAACCCCTTAACATGTCTCCTGCTCCCATGTTTTGGGGGAGACAGCAGGAAGGGTCACAGACCCCCTGTTCACCCGAAGATCCCCCAGGGTAGAGGTGTCTGTTGCCTGAGAACAAGGCGATAGGGACTGGAGGTGTGGGTGAGGGTATCAGGAAGCTCTAAACTTTATTCAAAACCAATTTTTCTGTCTCTCATCTCATCTCACTGCCCAGCGCTTTGAGCTGGAGTTTGGTATCTTAGCGATGCAGAGTGAATGAGCTGGCGTATGCTTTTGTTTTTGCCTCCGTAATCGATCAGCAGAAAACATTCCCTTTTGATGGTGAAACATCCCCTCAGCACACATGCAGAGTGCGGTATTTATCCCTTCCTTTTCGCCTCACTCTTTGTCATCTGTCTCTTGGGTGTGTTGACATTGTCTACCTAAGCAGTCAAGCTAACAAGCTTTGCCAGAAACAACACCGCTTTTACAGAAATAATAGCAATAATGCGATGGTTGCAATAATTATGACAACGGTAATAACAGCTTGCAGCTTTTTCTTCCCCAAAAGCGCACAGCAATTCTCATAACGGGTTTTTCTCATAGTAACCCGGTGAGGCTTGCTGTGTCTTGCCCCCACTGTCCCCCCCTCCCCCGAACATAAATGTTTTGCTGCAAACAAAAATATGCAAAGGCTTCAGGTTTGCACGTCTACATTCATTCAGGAGTTAAAGCTGCCTGGTCTCTGAAATATGAGCAGACGGGTAGAAGAGAATAGGGTGTTAGGCACACGGCCCCCCTGAGAAATGCTGGGTGTGTTGCCTTTGAACTAGGGAGGGAGAAATGTTTCTGTTTCTTGTAAGGGATGCGGTGTCAGGTCTGACCCCACTGCCACGAGCTTCTGAGGTCCATGCCATGCTCTGCCTCTCGGTCCCCCCACCTTCCTCAGTTCTTCTGGCGGCAACCTCGGGAGAGGTTTTAGACCAAAGGCACACAGAGGACAAGGGGGGTTATGGCTTGGCACGTGTGAATAGATGGGAAAAGGACTGTGTGGAAAGAGGCAGAGTCACCTCGCCACCCTTGATCGCCTTCCTGGCCATTCAGTTTCTTGGAGGCTGTCTCTCCCTGCTCCTGGGCACCTGGACCTGCCCTCTGGAGGCAGAGATTAGAGGGAGGGCACCAGGGAGCTGACCCGCTGGATCCCTGTGACCCCTCTTGTGACTCCTCGTGCTCACTCCCAGACCCGGACCAGCTCATCTGCACACTCTGCTCATCTGTGCGTTACTTTTGAAGTAGGCGCTGCCTTTGTTATGTCCTCTCCCTTTCCTTTTTTTTTTTTTTTTGTATGTGTGCCTTGGAAAGAGGAGACAGCCTAATACACCAGCCTAATATAATAGGGAGTGCCTAATAAACCAGAGTCCCGCGGCTGGCTCTGGGTTTTTTTTTTTTTTTTTTTTTTTTACTTTAATATTCTTACTTGTGTCCTTACTCAATTTTTTTTTTCTCTCTCCCTAAACAAAACAAACCAGACCCAAAGCTCTGGGCTTTGGGTTATTAATTGATTATTAACTGATTTAACAAACAAAACATCCTACCCCTAAGGAATCCCGGCAAGAGTCTGGCTGTGCCGCTCAGGTCAAGAGCTGCCTTTTCCCCTCAATCGGTGAGAAACGTTACAGCTTCAATTCCCTTGCTGGACGCTGAGTAAAAAATTAATTCATGAATAATAAAAACCAATCAGTCTTGTTGAGTTTAAGAAGGATTAGGAGAAAGGGTGTTTTTTCTTACAGAGAACATTTGGAATCTGCGTGTCATTGTCACCGAGTGTTCGGAGTAGCTTGCGCGTGCCTTTCTTCACAGCAAATGAGCTATTTATTATCCCAAGGTGTAGCACATCTTTCTCAGTTGTAAGGCCAACTTGCTGAGGACTATTATGGGTTTCCCACCCACTTCTCTCCCACAGTCCCATAACCTGTGATAATTCATTGAAATTAAGACGGTTTCCTGTGTAAGTGGCACATAACCAAACAGCAACACTGCTGGCATTGCCTAGGAATAAGCCCCTCCATGAATGCGATGGGGTCTTTTTGGTTTCCCTCCCCTTCCTTTCCCTGGAAAGTAATTGACCAGAAATTTACATGCCTTTGCCAGAACTAGAGAAATTAAGACTTGTAGATTCTCTTTTTACTTTCTATTAATGGTATCTCCCTCCCAGGGTTGTTGTGAGGAGTAAACAGAGGTAATTCAAAAGTGCTGGGCAAGTAGTGGGTGTCTTAAAGGTTCCAGGCTCTCACTAATTTTTTGATGTCATCTTTTGGAAGTTACTTTTCATTCCTTTGACATAACCTTACAATGATAGTCCTCCTCAGCAGTGAGATTGGGGTGCGTGAACTGATTACTTCATTTAATGCGATCAATGTGGCTTGGGTTTCCATATGTAACACAAGGAGATTAGAGAAGGAATTATGATGTGGGCCTGGGATGATGAATAGGAACTATTCTCTGAATGAATCTCTGTATCTTCCACCCTGTAGGTAGAGTTGCCCAATAAAATACAAGACACCCAGTTAAATTTGGACTTTGGATAAACAACAAATTATTTTTTAGGGTTATGGCCCGTGCAATATTTGCCAAATCTGGCAATGCAATCATAGGTGTTTTTCTTAAGTCGGTCTGATTAAGAACTACATCTTCTTTATTTTTTCTGCTTTTGACAAAGTCCAAGAGAACAATTATGTGTTTAGTTGTTTTTCAGATTGTCTTTTAAATGACTTTTTTGCCCACACTAACTTGTTAGGTTGGCCACATCCTTAGAAGTTAGTGGGTACAAGTGTTTCCTGTCATCCAGCTATATCGGTACAATTGCAATCAGGTAAGTAAATCTGCCCAATGAGGTCTCCTAACATAGCAGCTCAGAGCTACTGAACTTTGCTTTAGGGGGCAGAGCAGGGTAAGCAGAGTCCTTTTGGAAACACGCCTTTGCATGAGGAGCAGGTCAAGGGCCTGGACGGCTAGGACCTGAGCTCCTGGCAACTGGAAGCTCCCCTCGCTGCACCTGGGAGGCCAAAAGCTGAGGTCTCTTGCTACCTTCCCACACAAGGGCAGGAGGCTGACCCTTTGGAGCCAGCCTCCTATGAGGCTGGGGGGTGGTGGTGATGGGGGCGGGGGTGGGGAGACCGCCCAAATGAGCATCAAGTGGTTTAGGGAGGACAATGGGTTGCACCTGAAACAGCCAACTGGAAACATGGAGAGACTGGGGCTCCCCAGTGGGGGGATGAACGAACCCCAGATGCTTTTGCCTCTCAGAGCAGCACAGTCCCAGAGCCTGGGTAAACACAACCATTGTTTTAAGCGTGCTACCCTCGCAGCCCAGAGTAGAGGAAATGGAAGAGCTCTAGAGCCCCCTACAGGCCCTCGGTGGCACTGCACCTCCTGGGTGACAGTCCCACTACGGAGCCTTCCCAGGGCAGGAGGGAGTGTGGAGGCTCCCACAGGGTGAGCCTGCAGAAACTTCCGGAGGAGTGAGCCCCTGACTTCAGCGTCAGGAAGCAGCTCTGGTTTTGCTCCTGCCTTTCGGAGCCGTGCTTCAGGCTCTTCAGCGCGCAGCTGCCTCCTAGTGAGGTGCTGCCCCGCCCAACACATCCACACGTGCGTGCACACCTGCACATGCACACATGCACAACACACTCGCTATGTCTGTGGCTTGCCTGGCCTCCGAACAGGCTGGAAAGGCTCAAGCCTCATTCAGCGTGAGGAAAGCCCTCCAGCTGCTGGATACGCAGAAGCAATGGGGCCGGCACTCCTTCAGAGCCTGATACTCATATTCAGATTCTCTTCTCCAAGACACCTAACTCCCTGGAGAATCATTGTAGGGTTTGCTGGAAGAAAAGTTTTGGTGGAGATGAGGGAGCCAAAAACAAACTGTCAGATCAGAGGCGGGCAATTGTAATACTAGTGATAGTAGCAGTCATCGCAATTTGTTAAGCACTTACTATGTGCTGGGCCTTGTCCTAAGAATATTTGATGTACTGTTAACTTACTGCCCTTCACAACAGCCCTGTGAAGGAGATCCTATTGCCCTCCTCAGTTTACTGGTAGGGAAACTAGGGAACAGAGACATTAGGTCACTTGCCTCAGGTCACACAGCTGGCCAAGCTGGGATTTACTCAGAAGCAACCTGGTTGCGTGCCTGCACTCCTCACTATGTTATGTGTCATTTGTGTCTAGAATTTCAGCTCTCTAGTTCCAGCTCCAGAACACCCCTTCTTACCCATGTGGGCCTGACACGTGAGTAAAGTGTAGGGTGGAGGTAGAAGGGGAAAATTGGGCTCCATGTCTTGGAAGAATTGGCCCTGGGGATTAGGTCCCTCTTCCCCCCTCAGCCCAGCACAGGGAAAGGCTGCAGAAAGGAGCTTTCGGTCCTCTTAATATCAATCTCCCAGGGCCCATGGCCAACCCTCAGGGGTCCCTGATGGTCTGATCCACCTCATGCCTCCCTCTAAGTGTGTCCTAATGCATTTGGTTGCTTAATCCTCTAATCTCATGCCTTCCCCTTGTTCTGTCCACCACTGGCCCTCCAACCCCTAGGTCTGGAATCTCAGTGATGGACAGTTGGGTCCAGCCTGGGCACCTGGGGGTACCACACACCAGCACCTGCAAAAGAGCATTCCAGCATTGCCCTCAAACCTACTTCTCCCCATATCCTCCTTAATCTCTCTCCCTCCCTTGATGCAGGGGCACCCAGCCAAGATAAAGGGCATCGCTTTGGTTCTGCTCTCTCTCCTCATTGACCAACGCCTGCCCCAGATGGACAGATTTTACCTAAATATACACCTCAATCTCGTCTTCCCTATTCGTACTGTCGCTTACTTACTCTCCAGCCCCCAGTCTGCCTGGCAGAGACTTCTGTTTATCCTTTCAACCCTGCTCATGTATTCCCCTCTGGTGGGGCCAGCCCTGAGCCCTCCTGGGGCAGTTGAACTCTCTCCTTCCAGCTGCAGACGGGTCCCGGCCCCGCACTGGGTCGTAATCTGCTGGATTTGAATGCATCTCTCCCCCCTGGATCATAAGCCCTGGGAGTAAAAGCTCATCTGTGTGTCTGTGTTGCCTATGACAGCACCTGCCTGGTACAGAGTAGGTGCTTGATGCATGTTGGTGGAGCTGACGTAGGGTGATCCGAGGTGGATGAAGGGGAATTCTGGGGCATGAGGAACAAGTAGAAGGCCATGGGAAAAGTGGCCAGGCGGGGCCCAGTTCTGTGGGTCCGTGGCCTGGCTGATCACTGGAGCAGATCTGGCCGGCTGGATGGGCATCCATGCCCTTCTTTGGGGCAGCACATATAGTGGTTAGGAGGAAAGGCTCTGGCCGCAGACTGAGTCTTAAGCCCTGGCCCCAGTGGGGTGCTGGAGCCAGCTCAAACTGGCCTGGGAGAGCCAGTGGCTTGGGAGAGGGGATCATTAACATTTACAGGAATTTTGTAAGCTGATCGTCAAACACAACTGTTACTAAAAATGAAATTATATGGGGACATCTGGGTGACTCAGTGGTTGAGCGTCTGCCTTTGGCTCAGGGCATCATCCCTGGTGTCCTGGGATGGAGTCCTGCGTCGACCTCCCTGAGAGGAGCCTGCTTCTCCCTCTGCCTGTGTCTCTGCCTCTGTGTGTGTGTGTGTGTGTTTGTGTCTCTCATGAAAAAATAAATTAAAAAAAAAAAGAAATTATATAAACTTGCAGCCAAATACATTGTATGAGCGACAAAGGTAATAAGTACTCAAAACTCATTACTCCCTAATATTTTGCTACCTTTTGCGTTCTTGAAGTAAATTTGCATCTAACAGATCTGCACAGTGGAGATGCCATGTGATGGGTCATTACTGACTGTGTCTTCACAGTAGTGCCATGTCAGTGGCGTCACATGGGTGGCTTGCAGCTGGCTCTGAGGGCAGTACGGACACCATGGAAATTGGCAGATGCTACAAATTGGTCCCCTTTTCCAGCCAGTAGGCAGGTATTTACCACCACCCCCACCCCCGCCCGCCTAGCTGCCAGACCTCTCAGCTCTGGGCCCCTGGATAAGTGACTTCATCTCTGAGCCTCAGACTTCTCATCCACAGTGATCCCCTTGTTGGACTCCTGTAAAGATGAAAAATTGACCCACGTCAACTGCTAAGAGTAGAGACTGGCACACAGTAGGTACCTACACACTTTGGCTCTCTTTAGTATTTCTTCCTCCCTGATCCAGGCATAGCCCTATCCAAATTCTGTCTGAATCTGAGAATCTTCACAGTGGAGTGTGAGCTATGTGCCTGGGGTGTGAGGGGATTGCTTTCCCGTGCTGGACCCTTACCCAAGGGATTTGACTGTTGTTGCTAAAGAGGGGAGCAGAAAACGCTAATTTTCTTTCCATGGGGAAGAGGCCCTGACGGAGAGGTTTGCTCAAGCCTCCAGCCAGGAGGGGTTTGTGCCCCAGACCCCGTGAGGAACTGGGTCTGCAGCAGCTGCCAACGTGGCCGACAGGTGAGGCCGGCACAGGTGAGGTCAGGAGAGAGATGGAGCAGGTGCCAAGAACAGCCAAGCTTCAGTGTGAAGGGAGGCTCCGCAGGGGCTGCAGCGGGTCCCAAAGACCGTGTGAGGGGCAGCTCCTCTCCCCGGAAATACTGGAGAGTGTAGCCATGCTCACAAAGGCAAGTGGGAGTTGAGGGACTATCTAGACCATTCCCAAGTTAGTGTCCCAAGTTGGAAACAGCTTGAGTTGAGGCTGCATTGGCTGTGCTGTAGTTTGTGGGGATGCCACAGGAAATTGGGGTGTTGAGAGCATCTAGTCTGTAGCTCCTAGGGCATCCGAGGCCCAGGAGAGGGCTGGAGTGCACTAGGGCTGTCCTAGACTCCTCCTTGCAGGTTCCTCAGGGTCCTGGAGGAGGGCATTGCCCCAGCAGTTACCTGGAAACATATTCAGGCTCAGATCTCTGGTCAGGAGGCCCAGCTCAGTGACTCAGTGACACACACAGCTCCTGGGCCGGCCCAGCCCACTTTCAATGGTAAGTGAACTGCAAGCCTATAGACACCAGGTAATGGCTAGGTCTACACAGCTTTATAGACTGGAAGGCTTGTCTCGTCACTGAGGTCTCATTTCATTCTTTGAATCCCTGGTCTGTAGAGAAATGCTCTTGGAAATGGTGGAGGAGCTTTCAGTAAATATAAGGTAAAGCTTGAGAAAATTTTGTGCATTGGCTGAATTGCTGGTGGGCCACCAGGACAGTTGTACATGTTGTTCACTGACAAAGAGTGCCTGGTTGAGGGGGTAGGTCTCAACCTAGTTTTCGTAATTCATGCCAGGGCACCCATAGCAGGGAGGAAAGAGGGTGAGTATCCAAGGGGTTCAAGGCCTAGAGGGGGATGAGGAGCCCCAGGCCCTGACTCATAGTGGGAGCAGCACCCCTGGCTAACACGTACCCTGGTTCTCTATAGGCCGCTGTTCCTGTCTGCCCAGCACCACCCCTGCAGCCTGAATTTAGAGCTTGATAACTCTTCAGAAAGCTTTCTTTTCTGTTTAACTATAGTTCCCAGTCAGTCCCCCGCAGCTCCCAGCAGGCAAGAGGCAGGAAGGGACACCCAGGCTCTGCTCTTCCTGCTGCACTTGATTCAGGATGCCCACGGGAGCAGAGACATACTGGGACCCTGCGCTGCCAGACTTAATGTGCCAGATATGTGTGGGCGTGGAGGTGGGCGAGCGGGGGGCCCTGGCCGGCAGGGCCACATTGGAGGGGAAGGGTCACTTGGTCCCTGGATTCCAAAAGTAGATTCTGGGCTGTGCTGGAGCTTGGCAACTTGGAGGGGACTGGAGGGGGAGGGAACTGCTATTTCTCTCACAGACCCCTGTGGTTCAGGACCAAGTTTCCTGACACTCTTCTTGGCACATTAATGTGGTCCCAAGCCAAACCTCTCTGCTGACCCAGGGCTCAGGAAAGAGGAGCACCACCCCTGAGAAGAGCATGTGGCTCAGGTGGCCGCCACCAGGTCCTTCTAACAGGACAGCTGTGCAAAGGGCAGGGCATCTGGAAGTGTCCATGCTGTGCTGGACTGAGGCCCCTTCCCAGGAAGGAAGGAGGAAGAGCCGAGTACAGCACCCCCTCACTGCTGCCCGGGTCAGCTGCCCTGGATGGCATTGGCCTTCGTGGAGAGGAGCTGCTAGAGAGAGGTTGGTGTGTTGGAGCTGGGACGTGGGGCCTGTGGTCGGCACCTCGGGGGGCCTCTGCGTGGGTCTACGGGGCAGGGACGCACCAGAGGCCACTTGCCTGCGTGTGGCAGAGAGAGCCCTGCTTTGGTCTGTGTGGTGCCGTGGCCAACATCTAGCAGGCCTGGACAGGGGGATTGAGATATTCATCTCCCCTGTACCCTGAGCCCCTCAGCTCCACACCTGACCAGCAGAGCGGTCCCAGGAGGAGACCCTGCAGGCTTGATGTGGGGCCACAGTCAGGGACCTTGCCTGCCCTCTCTAGGGACAGGCAACCCTCAGCAAAAAGGCTGTCATCACCCCGGGAAGCGCCTCCCACTTGGCTCTGTGAGACGTCCCTGTCCCTGTGTGCTTGTGGCCTTCAGCCTGGCTCACCCCTCCCCTACCCCTCGTAACCTCCTCAGACTAGGCCAGCTACTTTTCCTGCTGGTAATAGTAATAAAAATAGGTACATGTGGTCTGGGAGTGGATCTCTCTCTCTCTCTCTCTTTCTTTGGTCTTTACCTGCGTTTTAAAATTTTTACATTTTATGACCTCTAGACATTGTGTGCAATACCTTTATTGTGCAAAAGAAAAAGTTGCCTGGGCTAAGAGCAGTCCAAGAAATTAGGGATCCGTGGCAGCCCAGCCATGTCCACAGTGGGACCAGAGGTCAGGCCAGGAGGGGGGTCCCTGGACGGTGTCTGTGTTGGGGGTGTGGCCAGGTATGGGCTGCTGCACCTGGGTGAGTCTGAAGGGTTTCCCAGCAGGAACTGGGCTGGCGGCAGGTGCCCAGGTACCTGCAGGAGCCGAATCAGAAGCCTCCCCACAGAGGGCGGGAGAATCTGAGGGTGCCTCAGTGGGCTCAGGCTAGGGATCTATCTGTGCAGTCTTGCCCTGGGGGACACTTTAGATCCTGGCCTGTGCAGGTGAGGCCAGAGATCGTGCCCGGGACAGGTAGGCTTGGCCACACCAGGCTAAACCAGTTTCTCACTGATTCTGCACCTCTTTCCTTTTTCTCCATCGTACTTTCTTCCTCGCCCCCTGTTTCTGCCTCTGTCATCCTTGCCCGTATATTCCTCTGCCCCTGCCAAGGACAACAGTCGTGATTGCTAACATCGACTAGATGCCCGCTGTGAGCCAAGCACCTGCACACAGCTTCTCGCGGCTCCCCACACCTCTCCGTCTCTCTTTCTGGGAACTTCTGAAAGTCCTGCTTGGCTGGGGTGTGAGACTTCCTGCTTCCCTGAGGAAGGAGGCAGAATGTGGAGGCTGGGGGAGCCCCGCGAGGCTCACTGGCACCTAAGCTCTCATTTTACAGGTAGTAAAGCAAAGCCCGGAGTGTGTGAGGCCTTGTCTCAGGTTGAGCCTGGGCTGGATGTGTAGAACGAAAGACTGGGCCCCAGCCTTTTGGCCTCCCACCCCCACCCCTGCCCTCCAGCACTTTGTCCTCCACTGCCTGGCTCTCTGGATGGCCATTCTCTTTGACCCTCTGCTTCGCAAGGGCCTCCCTGGCCTCGTGGTTGTGAGGACTAGGAAGTGTGAGCCTCAGGACTAAGTAGTACAGATCCCCAACTCCACATTCCACTGCCATGCCATGGGCCTGCCCCAGGCCAGGCCACGAGATGGTAGGAGACAGAGAACCAGAGGAGGGCTGGACAGACGGACAGGAACAATTTTGAGTTTAAAAATATATATATCAAGGAATGGAAAGAGTTTTTTAATGGATGGAAACTGGTAGGATGAAAGATGACCTGGTCATTCTGGACAAGTTGACCTCCCTCCTCCTCCACCTGGTTCCTCTGCCCTACGTCTCCTGATGCAGGCCTGCGCCCCCTTCACACTCCCCTCCCTCTCCTTAGGCTGTGCTCGGTGCCTGCACGTGGTCAGGAGCTCTTCTCCCGGTGAGGGTGTGGAGGAGAGGGTAGGAGATTTGAGTCATGGGATAATCAAGACCATGTCCTCTGTCTGGCTCATGTTGGCCTTCCTGATGCCCCATCCCCTGCTTGGATGAAGAGAGGAGTGCACTGCCCTGCTGCCAATCCTGCGGCGCTCGCAGGCAGCACTCCAGCTACTGTAGCTCACGTCTACAGTCAGCACCTAACTGGCCATCCTCTATCTGAGCTCGTCTTCAGGGTCTGGCGATATTGGGTGTATATTGACAGCTGTGACCAAGCTGGCAAGGCTAGAGAAGGCCTCCGGGGAGGAGGGAGAGGGAGCCTCCTGCGTCATGACTCACACTAGGTGGACACATGGGGACAGACGAGCGCCATGTGGTTGTGGTGGACAGGGTGGGCCTTTGATGGTCCTACAGGCCTGAATTCACCTGGCTCCTCCTGCCCCCTTGCTAAGTAGCCTTGGGCAAGTCACCTAACCTCCCTGTGCCCAGCTGGACTCATCTGAAAAACGGATTACCAACTGTTCCCTTCTGGGGTGGTGGGAAGATCTGATCAAATCATTCTTATGAAATGTTCACACGAGGGTATCGTCAGGCCCTCTCCCCGTTGGCCCTGGCCCAAGCGATCTCTGGAAACATTGCTGTGGTCATCGAAGGGAAAAATGCAAATCCATTTAAAGGTATTACTGAATTGTGAGTTCATTATGTGTTTTTCCAACTAACAAAGAATAAGGGGACTTAAGATCATGATACGGGGGGGGAATCAACAAATGTTTTGATATTAAGAAGAGGCCCTCCCAGGTCCACATGAAGTGACAGGAAATTCAGGCAGCAGAGAGTTCAGTGGGGAAAGGTTGTGGCTGAACAAAATATACAGTTGACCCTCCAACAGCCTCGGGGTGAGGGCACCAGCACCCCCCCACTGTGCAGTAGAAGATCTAAGTGTAACTCCTGACTCCCCCCAAACTTAACTATTAACAGCCTGCTCATGACAGTATACTGACAGTATAAACTGTCAACTAACACGTATTTTATACATCTATACGTATTGTATACTATTTTCTTACAATAAAGTAAGCAGAGAAAAGAAAAATGTTATAAGAAAATCCCAAGGAAGAGAAAATACATTTTATGGTGTTGTACTGTGTTTATTGAAAAGTTTTGTATACGAGTGGACCCACACTGTTCAAACGCGTGGTGTTCAAGGGCCAACTGCGTAGAAAAGTCACATTTGTGGGTTTTTTTTTTTTGTTGTTGTTTTTTTTTAATTCCCAATGCTGGGCATCTGCCTTGAAAACTTCTGGAAAGAGACAGCCAAAGCCGTCTTTTGAGTTACCTCTGGGGAATCTGCTTGAGGATGCTGGAATTGGGAGAGATTTTTACTTTTTTTTTTTTTTCTTTTGAGATGTTTACTTTTGACATTGCCCTTTTGATTGTTTGCAAGTAAGTATTCTATGATGAAAACGACTTTTAATTAAAAGTTTATGGAAGCCAAAGCATGCAAGCAAACTAACGGACCCTCCTGAGAAAAACTTCCAAACAAGAGGGGCCCTCTGCAAACTCGGAAGGGAGTGCTCAGGACAGAGGACCTTCCAGAAGCCGGGCTCCTTGCCCCCGCTGCCTGCCCACCTGCTTCCCCTTGTCGCCTCGAGGGCACTGTGCACCTCTCCAGGTGGCACCTGTGCTAGAAGCAGCCCCAAAGACCCCCCGGGAGGGGGGGAGCCCGCAGGCAGGCAGGGCCGCAGGGCCTGCTGGCGAGGACAGCAGATGGGCGGCCGGGGCTCTGCCCGCTTGGCAAGGGTGGGCCTCTCCACCACAGTCTTCCTACACTTCACGCCTCACAGAGCCACTGGGGGATCGTGACTGGGCAAGTGGGCGGCTTCTCCCCTGCCTAGGAAGCCATTAATCTCGCGTCTCCGCAGCCACTTGTCCTCCCCACCCGCCCTCACCCCCCCAGCCGCCCTGGCATCGACCGACTCTCGAAAAGGACATGAAAGGGGGCCCTGGGCTTCTCTCCATGGTGGACCATGACCCTGGAAAATACCATCTGGCTTTTCTGTGTGTCTTCTGACACCAATTCCCCAGGTCGGGACACATCAAAGAGAGCTGTGTATGTCTGGGGACATTTCTCATTGTTATTCCTTTGGCAGGGCTTTTAGATTCAAGGTCACAGGCAAACTCAAGACTCAAGACTCCAGAGGCTGCGTGTGGGGCCTGGCACCTTCCAGTCGGATGGATGCCGGGGAGAGAGGGCTTGCAGGGGGCCACCTGGGGCCTCCCAGAGGGCAGGACCCTATTCACCGCACAGGGCAGGCCTGTCCCCCCCACCCTGCCCCCAGGCAAGGCCAGGCAGCAGAACTTCCTGGCGTTACCTGCTCTGCATTTACTTCTCTGCAACCCAACTGTAACCACACAAAACAGCCAGGGTGTCAGGTACCCAATCTGGGGTGCTAGCAAATGTGTAGAGTTTGACCTGGGCCCTAGGACCCTTGGCTTTGGCCTCAGATCTGTATTTTCTTTAAGAAGGCGGAGGTTGGGATGCCTGGGTGGCTCAGTGGTTGAGCGTCTGCCTTCAGCTCAGGGCGTGATCCTGGAGATCTGGAATCAAGTCCCACATTGGGGTCCCCACAGGGAGCCTGCTTCTCCCTCTGCCTATGTCTCTGCCTCTCTCTGTGTGTCTCTTATGAATAAATAAATAAAATCTTAAAAAAAAAAAAGAAGGCAGAGGTTGCTGGCTTTAGAGTAATTCCAAAATAGGGTTATCTGGGCTAAAGTACTTTTGTGCAAAAGGGAAGGTCTTCGATAGCCTGGGTATTTGGAATTAGAAGCAGACAACACTCTGAGTAGTGAGGAGTCCATCGCCAGAGGTATGGAAGTGGAAAGGGGGACTGTTTGGAAGTCTTTGGAGGCTACAGCCTTGGGCAGGGGATTGAGCTCTCTGTTGTACACTTTGCTTGTCTCAAATAAGACCCTGAATTTCCTATCAGTGGGGAGCAGATACTGGGCCTGAGAGGGGCTGCATCGGACATTGCCTCACTTTTCCCTTTTGATATTCCCAAAGCGGGGCAGGGCCTCCTAAACCAGCTTGCACATGTTGGAAAATTGGCTCAGTAACCCTAATAGCCAATGCACATCTGCATGTTTACTATGTGCCAGGCTCCACACTGCACGCTTCTACCTATTTTTTTTGGTCTTTGAATCTCAACTGTACTACAAAGTAGGCACATGTAATTCATTTTTAGGTGAAAAGACAGGGATTCAGAGCTGTTGAGTGGCATCCCCAAAGTCACAGAGCTAACAAAAGGCAAAACCAGAATTTGAACCCAGATCCGCCTTCCGAGTCCTCTCTGCTGGACACACTTGTGGATGACAGATGGTTCCCCGCGATATCCTTTCTTTCTTTGTTGGAAATTGTTTGGTTCTTTTTGCCACTGTTGATGCCCATCAGAGTTCAAAGGCAGTCAAGAGACTGGGTGGTCTCTGCTTTGCCGCTTACTGCCTTGGCAGATCTAGCAGGTGGCTGCAGGGGAGAGAGCTCTCAGCGGCACCACCCAAGGCAGGAAGGGGGCATTCATCTGGGGCAGGGAATGGTAGTGTCAGCTTCCCATTCAGAATTAGCTTTTCCAGGCGCCAGCTACATGTACTCACGGAGTCCTCATGACACCCCTTGGAGGTGGAAGCTCTTCTGTACTTATTTGTACAAATGTGGGAACAGAGAGGCTGTGCGGTTGCTCAGCCAGCTGACAGTGGGGTCAGGATCCAATCAGAGTCACACAGTCTCACCACTGCCATTCTGCCTTTTGTACAGTCCAGCCGCTGCTGTTTTGTGGAGGGGATGTAGGGGAAATAGAAAGGACTCAGTTGTATAGATGGGTTAGGGATTATTTTAATTCTCATTTTGTAAATGGAGAGCCTACGGCCCCCTAGTGTCTTGCTACAGTCAGAAGTTGAGGTGGAAGCTAGCGCTAGGCCCCTCCTTGCATGTCTGGCTCCATCCCAGCCTCAGTCTCCCTCCTTTCCGAATGGGCCCAAACAGCAGAAGCTGACCATTTAGGAGGAGATGGTGACGAAGCTGTGCACAGGGGAAAGAGGCTGGATAATTTGCTGGCTGGCTGGTAGCTTTTTAACATCAGCATCCCTATCTTTGTTTAAATAGCTAAAGCGCGGGATGCCTGGGTGGCTCACCGGTTGAGCCAGGACGTGACCTCGGAGTCCCAGGATTGAGTCCCACGTCGGGCTCCCTGCATTGAGCTTCATTCTCCCTCTGCCTGGGTCTCTGCCTCTCTCTCTCTCTCTGTGTCTCTCATGAATAAATAAATAAAATCTTAAAAAAAAAAAATAGCTGAAGTGCTGTGACCCACCCGACAAGAAGCTCTGTATTGTGGAGTCTGAGGCCCTCGCCTGGCCCCTTTGGTCAATCTGTGATCATAGACATGTGACTCAGCCCCTGAGCCTCCATTTTCTCATCTGCATGATGGGGATGATAGCACCCCATCTCATTGGGTACCTGTGAGGATTAGGTGAACTCTAGTCCAACACGGGTGAGATGTGACCCCCAGGAGGCCTGTCCCAGGAGCACTCCATCCCTCACTCCTCCTCAGTAGGCCGGTGGAGTCTGCATCACCTCTGAATGGGCTCGCTGGTGGCCAATCTTCTTCCTTTGAGGGTGGATTTAATTTTAATACCGCCAAGGTCATTTGGAGACAAGGGTAGGGAATTATTGGGTGATGAAGCTGAGCAAAGCGATTTTTGATTACAAAGAGAAGTGAAGATGGGACTCTATTTCTCATATAATCTGGCTCCAAAGGCAGGTCCCCAGAGGAGCTCCAGAAATGCTTTGACCAAAGACAGCATCCCGGGAGCTGGGGAGAGGTGCTCAAGGTGACCACGCTGAAGGGGACAGCACTCACCAGGGTATATAAATATCAGTTGGTCACAATTGGTCTCCCGACGTCACAGTCACACTCCACTGCTCCTGACCAGCTGCCATCACTTCGTGGAGCAAACTTGGTGGGAGCTCATGTAGGCATCCCAGGGAACCCGGGGAACTGTGGCCGCCACGGGTCAGGCTCAGTCCCTGCTCCATGCAGAATACGTAACGGCCCAGCAAGATACCTCTAACTTTCTTGTCTTACCAGCCAAAGCTGCAAACAACCCAGCAGAACCCATGCTGCTGCTTTGGCCAAGAGCTGCCAAATGAGCCAGAGCTTTCAAGAGACTAGCTGGAGGCAAAAGGGAAGAGGGACACATGCCCTATTGCAGACTGTCTCCCCTTTGCTGTCCTGCCCACTGCTCCCTTGTGGTGTGTTCAATACATTTCTATCTACCTTAAAAAAAAAAAAAAAAGGAAGAGGGACACACTCCCCCCCTTTTGCCTGGTATGTTGTTTACTCTTGAGAATTAGCCTGGCAATGAGAACCCTAAAAGTGGGCACTTAATTCCCCTTTACTTCCCCTTTACTTGTACTGCCATCCCCTGGCATTCTGCCTCTGGCAAAACACTCGGAGAAACTGTTCCAGAAAAGGTAGAGATTTACAAGTTTTGAGTAAGAAAACGGCAAACGGAGAACACAGCGTGGGGAGACGGGCAGCGCCTGGGGGCAGAGAACACTCAGCAGCGGCAGATGGACCGACTGGCCAGTCTGAAGTCTGCAGAAATGAGAGCAAAAGGAGGAAAGTGAGAGTGGCCCTGGGAGCCTTCCAGAAGGACCCTGCCCTTTATTCTGAGATTATGGCCTTCCTCATTTGGGGTGTTTGTTTGTTTTTAAAAAGATTTTATTATTATTCATGAGAGACACAGAGAGAGAGGCAGAGACATAGGCAGAGGGAGAAGCAGGCTCCCTGCAGGGAGCCCAATGAGGGACTCGATCCCTGGACCCAGGGTCACAACCTGGGCCAAAGGCAGATGCTCAACCACTGAGCCACCCAAGAGCCCCTCACTTGGGGTGTTAACATGGCTTTTCTTCTCTAAAATAATGGTTAGACTAGATTCTTTTTTTTTTTTTTTAATGTTCTTACTTGATAAAATAGTCAACCCTGTATTGGTTCCCAAATCCAGTGGTGTTGAGTAGAGTAGAGTTTGCCCTGTGAAGTTGAAAGATGGGAACCCCTGGCTTAGAACCCCGAACCCAGAACTACAGGCTCTGCCGGGAACCCGGGGAAGGAAAGTGCAGACACGAGAACCCAGCCTTCCCACCTGCTGTCCTAGAAGGAGAGGCTTCCACAAGATGGGGCTCGGTCCACCCAGGATGCCCCCCTTCTGTGGAGCCCTGCTCTTCATGCTCTTCACAGGGCAGCGAATTCAAAGTCGCAGAGAGAGGGCTTTTGTTTCTTCACCCCTTTGGCCGGGTACCACGTGGAGCGCTGTCCTCACCCTCCATGGATTCAGGGAGATGCCAGCTGCCCATCTGCGAAAAAAGGCCCCTCAGTCCCCTTGTGGCACCTGCACTTCAGGTCTGGGGTCCTCTTGAGACCACCACCATCCCAGATACTCACAGGGGAGAAGCAAGAGGAGAAAAGCCCTAACCTCCTGGTGGCAAAGCCGAAGAGAACAAGAAAGGAAAATCTCAGACAGACTGGGAGTTTCATTCATGAAAGAGCATGCCTTCTGAATCCCCATTCTGTTTTTTCCACCTGGAACATTTCAGATGAAGAGACCATGAGGAATGGAGACCCCAGTGATACATTACCTCAGAGAGCACCTTGAGGTTTAGGCAGGGGGTGGGAGCCCTGTTTTCTGAGCAGCGGTTGGGGCCGAGGCCTGCAGCCCTCTTAGATTCTCACCCTTGACGGCAGTGTCCCTTGAAGACTACATGGAACTTAGGGCCTACAAGGTGTTCTGGGGGTGGGGTGGGTGGAGAGGTTTCTGTGGTTAATTTGTCAGGGTCCCAGAGAAACAGCAAATAGAATGAGTGTGTGTGAGTGTGTGTGTGTACATGTATACAGAGAGAGAGAGCGAGAGGGAGATTTTTGAGGAATCCGCTCATGCTGACAAGTCCCAGGATCTGCAGGTGAGTCAGCAAGTCCAAAGGCCTAAACCCAGGAGAGCCAATGGTATAGAGCCAGAGGCCAGCCGGCTTGAGACCCCAGAGGAGGTGGAGTTTCAGTTTGAATCCAAAGGCAGGAAAAAGCCAATGTCCCAACTGGAAGGGGGTCAGGCAGGAGAAATTCTCTCTTACTTGGGACAGAGTTGGCCTTTTTGTTCTGTGTAGGCTTTCAGCAGATGCAACAAGGCGCACCCCCATTTGGGAGAGCAGTCTGCTTCCTTCAAGTCTGTCTATTAATTAATTAATTTTTAAAAGAACTTATTTATTTATTCATGAGAGACACAGAGAGAGAGGCAGAGACATAGGCAGAGGGAGAAGCAGGCTCCCCATGGAGAGCCCGATGCAGGACTCTATCCTAGGACCCCAAGGATCATACCTCGAGCCAAAGGCAAACACTCAACCACTGAGCCACCCAGGCATCCCCAAGTCTACCAATTTAAATGTTAGTGTCAGGAATCCTTGGGTGGCTCAGTGGTTTGGTGCCTGCCTTTGGCCCGGAGCGCGATCCTGGAGTCCTGGGATCGAGTCCCACATCAGGCTCCCTGCGTGGAGCCTGCTTCTTCCTCTGCCTGTGTCTCTGCCTCTCTCTCTCCTCTGTGTCTTTCATAAATAAATAAATAAATAAATAAATAAATAAATAAATAAATAAATAAATCTTTAAAAAAAAATGTCAGTGTCATCCAGAAACACCCTCACAGAAGCACCCAGAACAATGTTTGACTAAATATCTGGGCACCTCAGGGCCCAGTCAAGTTGACACATAAAATTAACCATCAGAGTGATCAAATGAATTTGGGGGAATTATGTATACTAATAGCCCTGTCTTAGACCTTCCAGTGTGTTAGCGTCTTAAAAGGTTCTGAGAAGGTCTGCGGTAAGAAACCTATTTGACTTGCTCACCTGAGTGGTTTGCTTATCTATTTGGCAACAGTATTTTTTTTAATTTTAATTTTTTGTGGAGGGGATGTAGTAATGGGGCAAGATATCTGTGATAATCCCATAGAACTGGATTCCATGGATAATATACTGGGTAACACTGCCCTGGAGACATCAAGTGAGACACCACCAGTGTCTCAGAGCTTCCTCTGTCGTAACCTCCATCCCTGCAAATACTTGATTTTGGCTTCTTGGGCCTCTGTCGTATCTGATGTCTGGTGTGCCACACTGGCTGCCAAGAAGGTGGCCGGCCCATGATGGGGGCTCTCATGCACTTTGAAATTGCTGTGCACTGTCATGGTCTAACTGCCTGCAAAAGTAAAAGGACTCAAGAGAGAACTTTCTGAGAGTTCTTTTTTTTTTTTAACAACAGATAATCAATTTATTTAAAAGGTTGATCTAAACATCTGCGATGGTGACTTCAACCTTGACTCTAGGCTCCATACTGATGGGGGTAATCTGCTTAACAATCTCAGAAGGACTGTGCAGACCAATGAGTCGCTTGTGGATCCTCAACTGAAAAGGATCCCAAGTCTTAGAATCTTCACCACAAGGAGTCTTTCTCGTAGTCCTTCCACTATGAGATTCTTTTCCTTCGCACCTCTGATCAAGTCAGCACAACCTTTTCCAAAGATTTTACATTGCGGCTGGTTAGAGTAATTCTAATTCGGTGAATCGACACCTCTGGTTCCACCGGTGTCTTCCCAGTGTCTTGAAGTGCCAAGGCTGCCGTGCAGCTTCCTGACCGACTTGTTCCTCAGCGAGCAGCGGTGAGTCAGGAGCAGGAGCGGGGCGTCCTGGGCTCCGCTGTGGCTGCCACCGCGTCTTCCTCAAAGAGCCTTTCTGAGAGTTCTTAATTAGGGTGCTTTATTGGGTGCTCACTCAGGGCTGGAATGGTGCTAAGTGATTCATCTGCGTGATCTCATTTAATCTTTCCAACCATCCTTTGAACTAGGAACTGGTATTTCATTTTATAGAGAAAGAAATAGGCACAGAGAGTTTCTGTCACTTTCTAGTAAGAGGGAAGGCAGGATTTGAACCCAGGCTCGGGTGCTTCAGTACCAGGCCCTTTATCGCTGCCAGACTCATTCCTGCTGTGTGGTGGGGGCCTCTTAGGAGCACAGGAAGCAGAGTCCTCACCAGGCACAGTCTGAAATCGAGCAGTTTATCTGAAAGCTCTTCATTGATAAGACCCCTTCTGATGGCAGAAGGGAAAATTAGAGATGTTAGGGAAAGGGTTCAGGAAGCACAATGCCAGCTGGGGAAGAGAGGCATGTGTTTGTAAAAGGTGTTCGTATTTTGGAGGGCAAGGCAGAAGAACATTGGCTTAGGATGCCCTGGGCCGGCATCCCCCGGCTGGGGACAGACAGACAGACCCTGCTCAGCTCTGTGTTTCACTCCAGTGCCTAAAGGGCCCAGTCCCCCCCACTGTCCCCCGAGGTGATCCAGGAGAGGGCCAGGTGGGTGGAGGCCGTAACAGGCTGCAGGACTGTGCTGATTTGGAGCAGGACTTCTGGACTGGCGACTGGCATGACTTGGACAAGTCCGGGTGCTCTCAAATACCTGGCCTGACGCCTGCCCCAGTGACGTTGCTGCGTCCTGTCTTGCATACAGGGGCTCCACAGGGGAAGAGTGGTGTGCGTGTGCGTGTGGCTGGGTCTGTCTTCAGCAGCCAGTGCCCCTCAGGGCCCTCGCCCCTGCCACAGAAGCAGGTTCCCGGGCAGTGTGTCTGCAGATGTGTGGATGTGCCTGCACATCACACCTGCACACCACACCGAGTGGATTCCTGCATGGCACGCTGCTGGCTCAGCGGTTTAGCGCCACCTTCAGCCCAGGGTGGGATCCTGGGGACCCGGGATGGGTCCGCCTCGGGCTCCCTGCGTGGAGCCTGCTTCTCCCTCTGCCTGTGTCTCTGCCTCTCTCTCTCTCTCTCTCTCTCTGTCTGTCATGAATAAATAAATAAAATCTATAAAAAAGAAAAAAAACTATTAAAATGAGATTACACTGTAAAACAATGTAGCCTAATATAATGCAGTGTAATATGATCTCCTTGTTCATCATCTCATCATCTATCTCTCCCGCTAAAATAAAAGCTGCCTTAGGTCATAGACCTTATTTTTAAAGCCACACAATGTCCCCAACATCCCCTTACCCAATGAGTGACTTGGAGTGATCTTTTCTTAAGTGCCCTGAAATTTACACCTGTATATAAACTGCTCTCCCTCGGTGGAGCCCCTCTGGGAACTGCCCCTAGCTACCCCACTAACCCTAACCCTCCATCCCTTCCCCTTCCTCCCCCTTCTCCCTACCTCCTCCAGCCTTGCATCCCCCCCTTCCCTTGGTCTCCCTCCTCTCATTCCTTTCCCCTCCCCCCTCCAGCATTCCCTTCTACCCCTCCCCTCCCTCCCTTTCTCCTCCTCCCCTCCCTTCTCCCTTTACCCCCTTCCTCTTCCCCTAGTTCCTCCTTCCTTTCCCTATCCCCTCCCTGTTTTCCAAACCTCCCCTCCCTCCTCCTTCCCCTGCTCTCTTGGTATCCCCTCTACACCCTGGTGCTCAGAGGCATCCGTGGGTCCAGCCCAGCCTCTTGACTCTGCTTAATGATGATTTTGACTATTTTTTTTTTCCTAAGAGACAGGAAGTCATTTGGAACCAAGCAGATGAGCTAGTTTGTTGGCCTAGTTGGTAACCAACCCAGAGATGATAAATGAAGTGTAGAAATCAGACTAATATTTTTTTAGGATTATTATCATTATTTTTTTTTTAGCTAGGCCCAGTGCCCGGAGAGTGGGGAGGACTACCTCCTACACTTCCTCGTGAGGTACTGTGAGAACTTCGCCTCGGACAGCTGTTCATGGGCACGATCACAAGAGGGTAGAATGTTCTGGGTAGTCTCTCCCAGTGAGCCTGAGGAGGGACAGAGCCTCTGCAAACCAGAGAGGGACATGGACAAAGCCTGGAGTCATCAGGTGCCTGCTATGGTCGGGTTGGCAAACCACCCTTGGGATGAGGCTCTTCTGGGCCATGCCTTCTCCAGCTTCACAGTGTCACAGTGGGACCATGGCAGGGACTACCCCCTCACACTATGAGCTCCCCTCTCCTGGGCTCAAGCCCAGCCCTGCCCTTGGCTGGGCATCTTACTCTATTCTGTGCCTATTGTCTGCCTGGGAGAGCAGTTGCCCTGGAGTGTGCTGGCCTCTCCCAGGGGTGTGGGTGGGGTAGGGGGAGCTGGCCGTGCTTTTCCCAGGTGTGGAGGTGGAACAGGATGGAATGACTGTGCCCTGCCTCCTGGTCTCCACATTGCCATCCAGGCCCCTTGTTCTGTCCATGGTGCTGGCCCTTGGGCCCCGTTGCAGCTTCCTGCCCAAGCGCCAGGAGAGCTGAGACTCCTTTAGAGCCATTGTGCCTGCTGAGGCCTCGTGGTTTAGCAGGGATCCACACACATTCCCAGCCAAGGCTGCCCTAAGATCCTTACAAATCCATAGCACGACATACATATAAGTTCTCGTTAATAGAATTTTTATTGCAAAAATTATTTGGAAGGATTAAAAATTAATTTGGAATATTTTGGATGCCATAACTCATTGAATTTAAAATAGGTTCTCATTTCTTGGAAATCATCGAGCCAACTTATTAAGATAATCTCACCTACCAATTCTTGTCAGATGTGACAAAATGTTATGACTAGATCATTAATAAAGCAAGTTGACATCATGGTATGCTTTGTGGACATTTAACTAAACATTAAAGTTTTTTTGATTTTGCATTTTTTTCTCTACATATTTGAGAATTAATAATTTTTTTTGCATATTTCATACATGTGAGGGTATTTTTTTTAATTCACTGGCCAGAGGCTCTGTGTATATAGAGCTGAATGGACACACCAACTTTGTTCATCTCCCCTGCAGGAAGGAGCTGAGGAGAGAGGTGGAGAAGGAGATGTTGGCTGGGGAAGTCAAGGGTCTCTGAGAACTGGTTGGGGTGGTGCATGGGGCTGGGACTAGGTTCTGGACTCTGCTCTGATATTAACTTAATCTGTAAAAGGGTTTTTGAACCTTGTACTGTTGCCTGGGGTGCCTCCATAGATCCATTCAACCCCCTCCCTCACTATATTCAAGACTCTCCTCAAGGGGCTCCAACCTTCTGTAACACTTGATATAGTGTAAAGCAATTAATACTAAAGATGAATAAAGACAATGGGGTAGGGAGTGTCCTCTGTCATGGATTAGTTTGTTTACTTGCAGGTGGTCTGTCTGGATCCTCTTCCTGGGGGCAGGGATTGTGTTTTGTTTGCAGCAGCATCTCCAGCACCTAGAGCAGTGTCTGGCACCCAACCTCATACAGTAAAGAACTTGGCTCCATGCATGAGTGAGTGAATGAATCTTTGCCCCACTGCCTCTCCCGCGGCTGTTGGGGGAATCAGGCAAGAGGAGGCACACTGTGCAAATGAGAAACTAATGTGGCAGCGGCCCCAGGAGTCAGAACATGTTTTCTGTTTGCAAAGGGCTGTCTAGGTGGCTCACAGAACACCACGGTTCTCAAACTTTCATCTGGGTGACAGTCACTTGGAAAGCATGTTAAAGTACAGATGGAAGCCTCGCGCCCAGAGATTCTGATTCTTTGGGTTTGGGGCAGAGCCTGGGTAATCTGAACTGCACACACCCTCTGGGAAGAACTGGTGCTGCTGGTCACCAGACTGCACTGGAAGAAGCCCTCATGGAGAACTAGCTGGAAATTTGGCTTCATTTTGCAGATAAAGACATGATGGGGACGGTGGGGGGGGGGCACCTGGAGCATGTGGGTGCCTCCAAGAGGGCACAGGTACTGGGTTACTGCCTGGTGATCCTGGAATGGGGCACAGAGGTGCTGGCATTGGAGACAGAGCAGCCCAAAGCTAGTGAGCTGTATGCGTGAAGGCAGCCACTTGCTGCTTCCCCAAAGCAGAAACATTCCTCCCAGCTTGATCTCCTTGTGCCAAGTGGCCTGAGAATTCCTCTGGTGCAGCCCTGGGGTGGTCCCTATTGACGCTGGACCGCAGGTCCTGGCTACCCAGGCCTCTGACAGGCACCAGGCAGTACACAGCAGGCAGGTCACATGTGCACCAGCAACCTGAGGAAGACAGGGAATAAGGCTGTGGAGACCTGTGAGTCACCAGGCAGATCTGAGGGGCCATCAGGCCTTGGCCCAGAAAGGGTGCAAAAAAACCAGGCTCGTAATTGCTTCTGGTCATCTGGCCCTAACCACAGATTCATTCCACAAAGACGTATTAGGCATTTTCTATGAGGACACAGAGATGAGTAAGGTGGCCCCCATCCTCAAGGACCTTAACTAGACAAAATGAGCCCCAAGGCACAAGATGTACATAGAGCGATAAGCAGCCCCCAAATAGACAGTAGGCCCTCTGTAAATCTCTGTTGAGCGAGCGAGGTGCTGGGAGAGCATGGAGGAGAGAATGAGAAACACACCAGGGGAGGAGTCTTCGGGAAGGAAAAAGGAAAAGGGATTCCACATAAAAGGTGTGAAAGTGAGGAGGGCACTTGATGGGATGAGCACTGGGTGTTCATGTTGGCAAATTATTTTTTTATTTAAAATAGAAAAACAGAAAGTCATAAAATATTTGGGGAGTGACAAGAAATTGGATGGGAGTGGCAGTGTAGAGAAGAGAAGTAAAGGATGCCTTTCATTGAGCAGATAGTGCCAACCAGGTGATGGTAAGCTTTTTACGCACATCTCCTTAATCCTTTGAGATGGGTCCTGTTGCCACCACTCCCATTTTACAGTGGCATAGCCTGAGGCCCAGAGACTAAATGAATGCTCCAGGCCATTGCAGGTGTACGTGGCAGGGTCAGGTTTAACACTATCACTTAACCAACAACGTGAGCCTCCGTGTCTTCATCTGTAAAATGAAAAACTTGAGCTTCTCTGGTAGATTTTTTGGAGAGATTAGGAAAATTAGGCCTTGAATGCACATGGAAAATCTATGAAAGGGTCATTGGTTTCACTAAAAACCTAGTAACAGTGGTTGCCTTTGGGGAGGCTGTCTAGGGAACCAAAGATGAGGGGAGAAAGAATAACACTAGTCTCTGGGTCACTTATTGGGTCTCGAGTGTGGAAAGGTAAAGTGACTTGGAACCTTAGGGGAAGGTGTTAGGAGGACAGGGGGTTGGGTTTGAAAGGAGGAAGTCGTTGAGGCTGCTATTGCGGAATAGGGATGGCATCTGTCTGTAGTGCGCCCCAGCCCTCTCTCCCTTTGAGGGGAAGGACACCCTGGCGACAGGCTTCCTCCTTCCTGCAGTCTGTACATTTTATCTCTGCAGACTTCTTGCAGACTTGGTTTAAAGATCTCAGCTCAATACCATTAGAGTATATCTGCAGAGGGCCTTTTGTAAAATTGATTAGAAAGTGGGCTTTTGCATGTGGGGTGGGGGGTGGGGGTGGGACCTAATCGGATTTGAGCACTAGATGGCATCTAATTCCCCCGCATCTAGCAACTGGCTGGGGGGACCTCCCTGGGAGCCAGGGCCCCTAATTTGGTTTGCGAATACATTAGCCAAACAAGCTACGGGGCTCCTTTGGGAAGAGGGTTTTTGGGGGATGGGGCAGGAAGCCCTTGGAAGGCTGAGCTAATGAAGAAGGGGGTCTCTCTGTGTAGGTCCTGGATGTTCACTGTACCTGTGATTCCTAAGGGTATGCATTTCTGAGGCGTTTACCCAGTCGGGGAGAATGAAGCAAACTTCTAAGGGGACTTGGTATGGTATTGCCTGCCATTTGTTGAGCCCCTATGTATGTATATTTTTTTCAGTTTTTTTTTACAAAGTAATATTCACATGTGTAATAAAAAAGTCCAACAGTATGGGGATATAGGCAGTGACTGGTGTGTTACTCTTTCTTCCCTAAACCTTGGTTCCCTATAATTTCCCCAAAGTAACCACTGTTACCTGATTTTCTGCCTATCTTGTATCTTTTATGCAGGGTTTCCATTTACATGCATAGTTCTCTTAATCCCTCCCAGAAACCTGCAAGGAAACCCTAAGTGTCCCATTTTACAGATGGAGAAATTGAGGCTAAGACTGATTAAATGCCAGTTGATGGGTGGCAGGGCCAGGACCTAAAATGTCAGTGGTCTGGCTTTAAATCCAAACAAAAGGGGCTGCTCAAAGCTAACTATGAAGTACTTAGATCTTTACTTCTCTAACCCTCGCCTTGGGTTCACTCATGCTGTCCACTTGTACCCAAGCATCCTCAAAACAAAAGGGAAACTTCCGAGGGCATCTAGGTTATTTACAGCCTCCTTCAATTTGACAGCCCTTCAAGAGAGTGAGCTGCTTGCCTGCTTTATTTAGTGGGATCTTGCAGCCAGGCTCTTTCTGCCCACTTCCCTACCAGGCACTTGTGTGTGTGTGTGTGTGTGTGTGTGTGTGTGTGTGTGGCGTGCACATGTGCCAGTGGTAGTGCATGCTGCAAAGTAAGTGTAGCATTGGAACCTAGAGTCAGTGTCCAGCTTTGTGACAGATACTAATGGTACCAACCGCATAAGGTTCTTGGGAGGTCTGAATGATATAATGGCATGGAACTTGGTATAATGATATATTAACAATTATTAGTAGGGGCACCTGGGTGGCTCAGTGGTTGAGAGTCTGCCTTCGGCTCAGGTAGTGATCCTGGGGTCCTGCGATCTAGTCCTGCATCGGGCTCCCTGCGAGGAGCCTGCTTCTGCCTCTGCCTATGTCTCTGCCTCTCTCTGTCTCTCATGAATAAATAAATAAATCTTTAAAAAAAAAACAAAACAAAAACAAACTCAATTATTAGTATTGCTAGCTAGATAACTTTTAACCCATTACTCATCCATTCTGTGCAAGTTACAATAGCAAGGATATAAGAACAGTATATTAAAAAAATAAGAACAGTATATCGTTCTTATTATATGTTATTTAATATCTGATATTACTTAAAATAGCATTGTTTTAAATAAAATTAGTGTAAAAAATAAATAAATAAAATTAGTGTGATGCCATGCATACAGGAGATGCCTGGTTAATGTGATTTCCCGTTTTTCTTCCCTTCCCTTCACCAGCTTTAAATCAAGATCTTGGTTCTTTTATCCCTATTCTGAATCTAATTTCTGTAAAGTGAACCAGCTTCATTCCCCTGCTCAACACTTTCCTGAGCACCTGCTATTCACTTGGTACTCTGTACTGGGGCACAACGGCAAATACGGGCCGTGGACCCTGCCAGCAAGAGGCTAATAATCAGATAGGGAGACTGACCCAGAACAGGGGAATCAATTGTAGTGTGAGCTGTCTGGGGGGTGGGAGGGTGGGGAGTACAGGTGGGATAAAGGGACAGACTTACGGACTTCAGGCTCCCCACTACCTCCATTTCCCCTTCTGAGAAGTGGAGCTACCTCCCCCTCTTGCTTCTTGGTATTTGGAAGGTATTTGGAACAACCTGACTCATGTGGTTTCAAGCCCCCCTCTTCTTCCCATCACCTCTCCCCGACGCCAGGTACCCCATTCCCCACCTGCCACGTCTGCTGGAAACATGGGGCTGGGGCTCATGTGCAGGGCTGCAGGAGTGCATGGGCTGCCAGCCTGAGACCTTCCATCCCCACTTCTCCTTTTGGTGGCTCCTACCCACGAATATAGCATGCCCCACGGGCTCCTGACAATCCTCTGCCCCTCCCCTACGAGCTGTACCTCCAGCACCTCCATATCCCAACCCCAACCTCTCCCCACAAGGAGGGTTCTGTAGGGACCAGAACACCTGAGCCCCAGGGCTGTGCCGTAAAAGCCAGAATTATGTACAACTGGATTACCAGCGATTATTAGCTTTGCTTAAAGATTTTCCCTTTACACAAGGATTAGCTGCGGGGTTCCTTTAAAGAGCTAGCTTTGCTAATGCATTTGTACTGCGAAGAAAGGGTGCGTGGGGGGAGAGGAGGGACCCCGACTCTGGAGCAGAAGGTCCGAGTTCTCAGCCATCTGCGTGATGGGCACTTTACCTCTTGGAGGTCTCCTTGGAGAAGGGGGGGGGCTGCCCTGCCCAGCCTGGGTGGGGGCGGGGGGCGGCGAGCGGTGCGCAGCCCCGCAGCTCCAGGGGGGCCGCTCCAACCCGGGCCGACCTGCACCGCCCGGGGTGGGGTGCGACGCCGCCAGCTCCGCAGACGCTCCCCGCGGAGGCTCCAGGGCTCACACCCCTTAATTTAGCACTCAGGGATTTGGGGGGACCTGGCCCCTGCTCACCTCTCCACCCGGATGGCTCTCCCGCTCTGCGCTCACCTGCGGCTTTCCTGGCCCCGCCCCCTGCCACACCCCTCCGGGCCCCGCGCACCTGGTACATCTTCCTGGATGTGTCCCCGCAGCTTCCCACCTCTGGGACTTGCCCGGTGCTTGCCCAGCGATGCCTGGAAGGTTATTCCACACCTGCTCCCCTACTGGCCAGGCTGACACCTTCCTTGTCCTATAAAACAGCTTCGATGGCTCCTCCTCCAAGAAGCCTTCCTTGACCCTCTTTCCCTCAGCAAACGTGTGGTAAAGGAAATTAAATAAATAAATGAGTCGTGACTACTACTGCTATGGGGTACATGGGGGAGGAGACCTGGCTGGCTCGAGCGTGTGACTCTTGATCTCAAGGTCATGGGTTCGAGCTCCACGTGGGAGGAAGAGATTATGTAAAAAAAATTAAATATAATTTAATTATATTTAATATAAATGTGCTTCATCCTCAGGGACATGAAGCCTCTCTCCTGCCCACCCCAGGAAGCATACAGCTTGTCCTTCAGGGCAAAACCCTGGTTTTAGACAACAGGACTCGAGATAAATCCTGGCTCTACCCCAGCTGTATGACCAAATGCCTTTGCCCCTCAGATTTCCCATCTGTGAAATGGGATCGTAGCAGTTCTGACCCCTTAGGGTTGCTGCAAAGAGGAAGCAAGTCACTATGTGTGCTGCACTTAGAATAATAGTGCCTGGATGTAGCTCCGAGTTTGACGGTAGATTTTAGCATCTGGCCCTGGAATCAGAATTCCAAATTCTGGAACCTCGCTGGATCCCTCTGGGTCCTCCCCCGGCCCCCAGCATCCCCAGGTTGCTGAGCTTGTTGTTTATCTGACTTTTTCCTCACTCCAGTGAACTTTCTCACTTCCCTACCCACCCCAACCAGTCAGCACAGAAATAATCCAATTTAACTTGATTATTAGTCATTACTTTCTGCTGCTGTTTTTGTTTATTACTTTTTTTTCTAAACCATTCTAGATTTAATTGAGTTGATTGATTAGCACAATCACCGACTAGAAGGAGATACTCTGTAACCCTCTCCTCCCCCAGCCCATCTGTCCCTTAGAGGGGACCAGGGCTGAATGCTGGGGTCTGGGGTTCAGCCCTTCTCGGAGCCCCTACCCAGACTTGCGGTGGTGTAATTGGTGGGCTGGGAGCCAAGCACCTGACCTTGTCCATCCGAGTGACCTGGGGCCCAGTTCTTACCTCTCTGAGCCTGAAGTTCTTCATCTTTAAAAAGGGGATTGAACTAAAACGGGCCTCTGATCCCTTCCTACCCTCAAATTCTATGAAAGCTCTCCATCTGAGCTCCCCACTCATCCCCAGTCTGTGAATCATTCTTTCATGTGTGTGCCAGGTACTGTCCTAACACGTTCCTCTCCTTTTCTCCTTAATCCTCACGCCAGCCCTCTGAATAAGGGATTGCCATAGCAGTTTTACAGATGAAACACCTGAAGCTCAGAGACACTAAGTGGCTCACCTGAAGTCACACAGTGAGTGGGAGAAGTAGACATTGGAATGAGTCTGAACAACATCAAAGAGTGTCCTCTTCGTACAGTTTCACACCATGTTATAATATGCAATATTTTGAGAAAAGTTTTAAAAAAGTTCAGCTGATTTCCCCAAATTGCACTTCTCTTTTCGCTTTTGCACACTATTTTCCATGTATGCCCTTTATATATTGTGTATATGTGTAGCTGGTGCAAAGGCCCTGGGGTAGTAATGCCCTTGGAGTACTTGGGGAAGAGAAAGAGGCCTATGTGGCTGGAACAAGGGGAGAAGAGGGGAAAGTGATGTTGGAAAGGCAGCCAGGGCTAGTGCCCCCGGGGCTTTGCAGACCAGAGTTGGGACTGGATTCTATTCTCAAAGTGTTCTTCCATTGTCTTCCAATTCCTCTGGTATCAACACCTCGGCAGTTCACCCCCAGTGGATGTGGCATTATTCACCAACGTTGAGACTGTTTCCAGTGGTGTTTGCATGTGTGTGCACGTGTGTACACACGTGTCTGTGTGTGTTTGAAGTAAATACTACAGGCTACACTTCAAGCATGTGACTTTTTATGTCTGATGAACAATCTCAGTCTAAATCAGTAGGAATGAGGTAAGGGGTTCAGTGTTTGATCATATGTATGACTCTAGGCCACACCGTGACCTCTGATGGAGCAAGGACAAGGTGTTCTAGGCAGTGGACTCATGTGCACAGAGGGGCAGAGCTAAGGAAGAGCAAGCCTCAGTTCAGAGACTTCTGGCTGAGAAGGAGGCACCTAGGGGGTCAGAATGTAAATGCCTCCTGCAAACAGGTCAGCACGCATGGCTTTTTCACCTTCTTTTCAAAAGGCAAAGGGGGAGCTTTTTGCTTTTGTTTTTTTTCCAATTTTTAAAAACTTTTTATTGGAGTAGTTTTGCATTTACAGAATAACCACAGGGATGGCACAGTGAGTCCCTGTGCGCACCTGTGCGATTTTCCCTTTCACCGATCGCTTATGTGACCGTGGTGCATTTGCCACAATGGAGAGACCTGACATTGGTACATTACTTTCCTCTAAACTCTGTGCTGGGGGATCCCTGGGTGGCTCGGCGGTTTGGCGCCTGCCTTTGGCCCAGGGCGCGATCCTGGAGTCCCTGGATCGAGTCCCGCGTCAGGCTCCCGGCATGGAGCCTGCTTCTCCCTCTGCCTGTCTCTCTCTCTCTTTCTCTCTCTCTCTGTCATGAATAAATAAATAAATCTTAAAAAAAAAGAAAAAACTCTGTGCTGGATCCAGATTTGATTCCCGTTCCCACTGCTGTCCTTCTCGATCTCCCAGGATCCAGCCCACAATCCTGCATTGTTCTGGGTTGTCCTGCGTCTTTTTTTTTTTTTTAAAGAATGTCTTTTTTTTTTATTTATTTATGATAGTCACACAGAGAGAGAGAGAGAGAGAGGCAGAGACATAGGCAGAGGGAGAAGCAGGCTCCGTGCACCGGGAGCCCGACGTGGGATTTGATCCCGGGTCTCCAGGATTGCGCCCTGGGCCAAAGGCAGGCGCCAAACCTCTGCGCCACCCAGGGATCCCTGTCCTGCGTCTTTAATCTCCTCTGGTCTGTGACAGTTTCTTAGACCTTCCTTAGTTTCCGTGACCTTGACAGTTGGGATGCATGCTGGTCAGATATTCTGCTTTTGCATTTTTAAACTCTGTTTCCTTTTGGAATCCTGCTTTTGAGAAGCCATGAGATGGGGAGATCTAGCTCAGAACCTAGGAGTCCGAGGGGCCTGGGATTGGCCCCTGACCCCGGCCCACGAAACAACATTTCACAGGGAAACCTACCCTTACAGTGGGGGGTAAGAATACTTACCTCCCAGGGGCCCCCCCGAAGGTCAACTAGGTTTCAGGTCCAGTTTCATGTGTGGGTGGGCGCCTGGTGGCACTGATTATCCCAGAGACCTTGTTCACCTCCTCTCCAGGAGCCAGTTGTGAAAGGCCACAGGGTGTGACAACTTTGCAGGAGGCTGACACTTCGCAAAGCTTTTGAAAATGACATTCTTAATTTGATCCTTCTAATAACTCCATGAGCCTGCAAGGATGGGTTTTCCCTGCTCTGGAGATGCAGAAACCGAGGCCTAGAAATGGTCATCAGGAACCTGCTGAAGGTCATGGAGGAAGGAAGGGACAGAGCAGAGACTTGAATGTGGACTGGGGAGGGCCCAGGTGTGGTGCTTCTCCCAGCCTGGCCTGGCTGCGCTGGCCGGGCCGGCACCTGTCGGGTGCAGGGTGCATGTGCGAGCAGTAGCCCTGCTCTTCTGACCCTGGGCTGGAGGGGTTCTGTCGTGGGAGCCGGAGGCCTGGAGTTTGGCTAGGCAGACGCATCAGGGCGGGAGACTGGGGAGTTATGGATTCCCAGTCTTTACATGTCATATTGATCTCAGGCCATTGTATTATAGGCAGTGTTTCATTTTGTAATGTGGATTTTTTTTCTTTAGGTGATTTCATTTTTAACCCTTAAGTTACCTGTGAAACAGGCATCCAGCTTCCCAGGTAAATCTCAGGACCAAGTGTTCCGCTTTCTTCTACAGGGCCCACTGTGTCACCTCCTGTGTCATGTGTCTTCAGGCCTCTCTGGCAGATGGCTAAGGCTGTCTCCATTTTTCTGAAAGGGAAATAGAATGACTGAGACCAGAGAAGGCAAGTAACTATCTCAAGGACACACAGTCTCGGAGCTGGGGCACAAGCCAGACCAGTCGTTAGGCTTTTTCTACCAGATGTAGTAAGAACTCAGGAGACCCTTGTGCTGCTTGTTTAAAAACAAAAGCAAAACAAACAAACAAAAAAAATCCAGAAATGTAAACTATAAAAATGCAGTTCTGCCCTTTTGTGTGTGTGTGTGTGTGTGTGTGTGTGTGTGTGTGTGTGAGAGAGATAAGGTAAAAAAATATAAACAGTTTTGGCATCTAGACCAAAAAGCCAAAATTTATCCTTAATTCTATCAAGGCATGCAGAGGTTGGAAGGGTGGGTAGTCCTTTCCAGAAGGGGCTCCTGGGGCCTATAGCTGCCATTCCCTTGATATGGGGGGTTCTTATCCCATGTACGTTGAACTTTCTATATTCAGGGCTCACAGGCCACCCCCCTCCCCTACCCCCCTGACCTGCCCCACAGGTCTGCACACGGACGATGTGGCCCTGGGAATTCTTCTAGTTCTAGGTGACATCGTTTCTGCTGATCCTCCATCATCGGTCAGGTGTTCACATTTCTGAATAGCCGAGTATCTTCTGAGCAGGCTGTGTTCACCTGCTGGTCCTGATCAAGGTGGCTGGCCTTGATCTTTGTAGAGGTGGGTGGCACCCCGAGGGGCTAAATTCCTAGACATGGGTGTTAGGATGGATTAGAGATCAAGACGTGACCCTTCAATGGACCATAGAACCCGTGTGCCTCAACTTCAGTGGGCCTCAATAGATTTTTTCCCCCTCTGTAAAATAGGACTAAAAAATCCAGAGTTATTGTGAGGATTCACTAAGCTTCTATGTGTTAGCCAATTTGTACACAGTAAGTGCTTAGCAAGGAAGGAAATTCAGTGTTTTGATTCCATTAAATGATACAGCAGCATTACTGTCCTTTTTTTGTTCTCCAAAGGCTTTCATGTCTGTTTTCTCAGAGTCTTTACAACAAGCCAAACGAAGAGGGTAGTTTTTTTGGATCCCATATACCAGTATAGCTGCTGAGATGCAGACAAGAGTAGTGATATGGCCAAGGCCATTTAGTAAAGCAGTGGGGGCACCGAGGCCTGACCCTGAGGTCCCAGGGGGCTACCGGCTAGGTTAGGTGTGTCCCGCCTGACACACCTGCCGCCATCAGGGCCTTGTTGGCAGGCATGACAGCAGCCCGGCCCCTCCGATCTCCACTCACAAGGACATTTCTTTTCATTGTCCTCCCTCCCCTCCCCAAGAACAGCTGTGTTCCCCACGCCTGCTCAGACTTCCCAGGGAGGGAGGGCTCCCCAATCCCATTCTGCACTGTCAGAGGTTGGCTCCACCTCTCAAGCCAGTGGCAGGGCTGGTGTCATTGCCAGCAGCATCTTGGTGGGATGAAGGTTGCATTAGTGAGCAGTGATTGAAATGCAAAATAACATTTTGATCGAGCCAGCAGGCTGTTTATTTACCAGATCAATAGTCAGAATGCCCCATCTGGAGAAGTCCTGTGATAAGTGACAGCATTTCCAAGGGCAAGCCTGGTGAATCCATCCCGACCCCCACCAGCTCAGATTAGGAAAGGGCCAAGGAGCTTTCCCCTTTCTTCATTTTTCTTCTTCTATCCAGTCCACAGAGGAGATGCCTGAGACCCTGTGCGTTGTCAGACACCACTCCCCCACCCACCTCCCACCCCACTTGCTGTGCCTGGAAGGACCTGCTCCCAGGAGAGCTGAGGAACCACAGCATTGTGTTTATTGAGCACTCACTGCGTGTAGGTGCTCCAGTAGGGGCTTTGCATTGATTGTGTCATTTAACCCTCAGAGAAACTCTGAGGTGGGTATCTTGATGTGACCCATTTTGCAGACGAGGAAACAGGTATGGAGAGGCTGGTTGCACGACCAGTAAGAGACAAAGCCAGGATCCAAACCCAGGGGACCTGAGTGTGTGACCCTCACGCCTGAGCCCTGTGGTCGGGGAGTGGCAGTGAACCCTTCCCACTTGTATGGAGTCAGGGCTCTGGCTCTGATGTTGAGGCAAGATTTCCCAACCCTACTTTTTAAAGGTTTTTATAAATTACATAGATTTTTCTATTAAAATATCTTTTTAAACTTTTTTTTTTAAGATTTTGTTTATTTATTCATGAGAGACACAGAGAGAGAGGCAGAGACATAGGTAGAGAGAGCAGGCTCCATGCTGGGAGCCCGATGTGGGACTCGATCCCAGGACCCCAGGATCACACCCTGAGCCAAAGGCAGCTGCTCAACCGCTGAGCCACCCAGGCGTCCCCCCTTTTTTTTTTAAACATTTTGAACCCAGATGTGTTGATTAGTGCATCTGAGATGTTAGCTTCTTGAAGTTTCTTATAAACACATTACATGATTTTGAGTACTTAAACAAGAACAACAAAGTAAGAAAAATCCATACTTCCTTCCTAAAATCTTTAAACCAGGATTGGTGGAATTCAATGGGCACTGATGGTGAGGTTGATCCTTTAGGTTCCTTCATCAGGGATTGTTGGACTTGGGTCTCTGGGTTCTGCTCTTATAACACTGGCTGGATTCCTTGCTCTGACTGTGGTACTCTGCTATGGCTCAGGCCTGGGCCTGTCCCATTCTTATTGGGTGCAGGGCTTGGGGACTCCTATCCCACCCAACTCTCAGACCTCTTCGTTCATTTATTCACTCAATCAATGTTTATGGAGCCTGTGTGCCTGGAGTGTTCTAGACAGAGGGAACAGAAGGAAAGAGACACAGCCCCTGCCCTCGAGTACAAAGGGCAGAGGCCCTGCGGTGGGAACTCAGTGGTGCTGTCAAGAAACAGCGGGGGCAGGCAGCCCCCGTGGTGCAGCGGTTTAGCACCGCCTGCAGCCTGGGGTGTGATCCTGGAGACCCGGGATCGAGTCCCACGTCGGGCTCCCTGCATGGAGCCTGCTTCTCCCCCTGCCTGTGTCTCTGCCTCTCTGTCTCTCATGAATAAATAAATAAATAAAATCTTAAAAAAAAAAAAAAGAAAGAAAAGAAACAGCTAGGGGGCAAGTGTGGCTGCCACAGAGTGAGCACAGGGCAGAGCAAGCAGGTGACAGCATCTCTAGTGGTGGTGTTGGATCCTGGGGCCCTTCTGAGCTGTGGTGAGGACTCCTGCTTTCCTGGCAGTGGGATGGGAAGCCTCTGGCTGTTTTGAGCAGAGGAGTATTGTGACTTAATCCCTTTGGCCTTGTAACTCTGGCACTTTCTGGGCCTGGGACCCCTGGCAAGATATTTAGGCCCTCTGCAAAATGGGGAAATGATAGTACCTACCTCCACAGGTTGTTGCAAGGGACATAATGCATGTGGTCCCTTGCCTGGCAGGGAGCAGGGCCTTGGCAGGTGGGCACGCTCACCAGCATTACAGGGGTCAGAAGCAGGTTCCCAATTGGCTTTGGTGCCAGGTCCCCACCTGTCCAGTTGAGTTAAGATGTTTCTTTGCCATCTGCCCAGGCTGCTCATTGGTACAAGGACTAAAAAATTGAGTCTGGAAGACGAAAGGGTGCTGGGAGCCCCAGGCCTCCTGTGTCATCCCTGCAGTGCACAAAGCCACACAGGAAGGCCCCCTGCCAGGTGGTGTCTGGAAGCCTTGTCCCCCTCCCTGGGTCTGCACACTGCCCTACAGGCACACACGTGGGGAAGTGGGAGGTAAGCCTAGCCCCAGTAATGCACAAACGAGACCCAGGTGTGTGATTGTGTAAGGAGCAGCTGGGAGGTCAGCAGTGTGAGCCGCGCACCTTGCATGCTCCCTCAGTCTTAGGTTGCATCAACAGAAGTATAGTGTCAAAGATGAGAAGAATATGAGTACTGCTCTGCTCTGTACCTATCAGAATGGACCTGGAAGGCTGTGCTCTGTTGTTCCTCTTCGTGAAGAGCAGAGAGAACAGATGAGTTATTCTTCAAGGAGGACAAAGTGTAAGCAGGGGTGAGTGTGAGTCCAGGACTAGGGGATGCTGCTCCTCATGAGGACAGGCAGGGTTCCTCAGGGAGCAGGAAGCTGCCTTCAGCAATTAGGAGGACTGTCATATAGAGGGGTGAGGGGGGTCAGACTTGGTCTGTAGGTCCTGAGAGGATTGTATAAACCGTAATTGGAAGTTCCAAAGAGAAGTATTTTGGCTCTTGATAAAGAATTTTTTTTTTTTAAATACACTCCCAAGTGGTCGGAAGATGGGAACAGCTGCCTCTCGAATGAGGGATCTCCTCTTCCCTGGGATCTTTAGCAAAGGCAGGCAGCCAGGGACAGATCAGAGGCCTTTTGAGGTCCTGGTCTGCTCTGAATGCCTCTGGCTGGAAGAGGGCCCTGCCTTCCTCTCCCCACCTCCCTACTCTTCTTCCAACAGAGTGCTTTCCCTGAGCGCCTCTCTCCCTCTCGCTCTGCTTAACTGTCACCTCCTCTGTCTGGCCAGCCTATCTGGCGCTGCCCCATCCTCCCATCTGTCCCCTTCCCCTGCACCAATCACTAACTGAGTGTATACTATTTTGGTTGTTTACATGCTGTGTGAGGTCGGGTGGCTCACAGTAGCTATTATTACATGCAACCCCACTCTTTCAGTGGCTTAACACAGTAGATGTTTCCAGCTTGCCCATATGATATTTTGCTTGACAGGTAGCCTTTCATGAGGTTATTCAAGGGCCCAGGCTCCTTCCAGTTTGTGGCTCTGCCATCCCTCAGGGCCCCAGGGCCCCCTCCTGGACCATCTGCCTGGATCCTGCATGGCCCCCCAGTGGGGGAAGACAGAGCAGGGGGTGCAGGGTGGGGAGTACCGTGGGAGATTTTGATGGACCAGATAAGGAAGTGACTGACATCATTTTGCCCACATGCCATTGGCTGGGACCTACTTGATGTCCGCAGCTCATCGAAAAGAAGGCTGGGAAATGTAGTCTCCCTGATGTCTGGGAAGAAATGAAATTGCATTTGGTGAACTCATAGCAGTCTCAGCTATACTTATTTATCATTTTCCATTGAATCCATGTCATCATCTATTGTTACAGGCACCATTATTCTTGGAGCCACTAATCAAATTAAACTAGAGCATACCATCGATTCAAGATGCACTCAAGATGCATTCATGTTTGCCAGGATGTTAAAATATGAAAAGATGGTGTAGCTTAAGGTCAACGAGATACAGTAGTCACTCCTTGAGGGCAGGAAGTTGTCCACTTTGTGCAATAATCCATCCCCAGGGTTAGAAGAGTGGCTGGCACCCAGTAGATAGCCAAGGAATCATAATGGAATGGCCGAGAGAGGGAGGGAGTGGATGAATGGATGAGATGGTATGCGAATTCCTCTCTTGGTTAAGTATCAGAATGCCCCTCATGTGGGCTGTTGTGTCAGGGAGTCAGACTGTGCTTACCCTCCTGGGCAGAGGTGCCGCTGGGTTTTTGACCAGGACTCCCAGGACTCTGACCCTAGCCAGCACCCTTCTCTGCTGCCAGCTTCTATTTTCTTCCCCCTCACTGCACGTTGGTGCGAAGTGTGACCTGGTTCACTCTTGAGCTGTCCATCTTACTGGTTCTGTTCCTGGCAAGGCAACACAGCTCATGGGAGGAACCCATTGGCCCAACTCGGGTCAGGTGCACACCCCTGGGTCAGTCGGCTGGGCCAGTGGCGTAGAGGTCTGTAAGAACGTGGCAGTTCCTGTGGTAGGGAACTCTCTCTGTGTGTGGGTGTGTGTGTTTGTGCACGTGCGTGTGAGCATGGTCATGTTCATGCCAGTAAGAGACAGAGAATATTGGAGTTGGGTGTCAGCTCCTAGGAGAGAGGCTAGTTAGTTCTGATAGTTGGTTCTGATAGAGCCTGAATAAGGAGCCCCTTTGCCTGAAAAGGGACCTTCTGGGTGGAAGTTCGAGCATGCAGAGAGGCATACAAATGCATGATTAAGTGGTGGATACGTAGGTGCCCGGATGGATGAATGCTGGGAGGAGGAGAGACTAAGCAGCCTTGCTTGGAGTGGGATTGGGCATTTAAGGGACCCTAAGTGGAAGCCATCTCATCCCCAAAAGAGGGCTGCTGTAACTTCGGCTAGCATTTATTTATTGAGCACTTACTGTGTGCCAGGCACGATCCTAAGCTCTTTTCTATATTAATTCGCTCATCCTCGAGACCACCTTATGACATGACTATGATAATTCTCATCCCCATTTTACAGATGAAGAAACTGAAGCACAGAAGGGTTAAATACACCAGAAGGGACCGAGCCGGAATTCAAACTCAGGCAGTCCAGCTCCAACCACTAAGCTCCATGGCCCAGCACCATGGCTCCTGTGAGGATGAAGTGCCATCTGGAAGTTGCCAGATGTGTTTAGTGACCGTAGGTTTTTACCACATCGTGGCTTGACATAGGGCGAAAATAAAATCAGGCTCAAGCAGAGTTCAGATAAATTCAAAGATATCAGATCTCCAGTAGCTGTGGAAAGGAAGGATGCTGGTGGCTCGTTGGGGGGCATCCCCAAATTTGTGATGCTGTCCTTCCTCCAGACACTCCCTGTTGTGGTGTCTAGAGCCCAGAGCTAACGAGGAAGACCCAAGGAAGAGCCATCTCTGGGTCCTGCTTGGGGGCACTGCACTAAGAGGATCGTGGGGAAGGCTGAGGTTGAGAATTGGGCCTCCCCAGAGGGGTCCCCTGTGACTCATTTGCCCAGAGCTGCTGTCAGTGGGCCGAGCTCGGCCAGTGCAGGGACCCTCTGGGCTGTCCCAGGGCGGCTGCTCCATGTCCCCTCGTCTGTCCCTGCTTCGGCAGAGCGTCTCTCTTCTCATTATGATGGATGCAGCCTGGAAAATCAGGGATAAAAGGCTCCGATTGAAAGGCACTAATTACCCATCATTATTTTCCACACCGTAATTTGTGTGGAACGAGATTTCAATCAGTTGTCCGGGACCAGCCTGGTTTTGACTAATCTTTCTAAGACAAGATGCTTAATTACAGATTTCTGCCGTAGCTTCAGCAAACAGGGGGAGGCAGGCTCGCGCTGAAGCCACTTTGCCATTGGGTCATTTTGCGGTCCTGGGTCCCGGAGAGGGCTCCACGGGGAGGAAGGGATGAGGGGGGTTAGGAAAAGTCTCCCTGGAGGAGACCAGATCAAATCGAGGTGCCACCAGAGCGGTGCTGTGGTAGTGTCGTTGGCAGATGGAGGGTGGCAGGCGGGCCCCTGCCTGAGTCACCACTCACTGTGCCTCTCAACCCCAGGCAGCCCCCCAACCAGCCTAGCTCTTTCGTTAGTAACTTCGAGAATCACAGCTTCTTGGGGCTTCGGTTCCTCAGCTACCTGTCACCGGGTGGGCAGCAGAATCCTGGAGAACTTACAGCCCACTGACTCCTAGCTGTGCTGGTGTGTCTGTCCAGGAAAATGGGTCCACTGTTGGAAGAAGATACACGTATGCAAGATTTCGATCACCGGGAGCTGTGAAAATACTTTTTACTAAAAGAGGTGATTCAGACTACTCGGGGGAAAATGGTTTGAATTAAAGAAATATGTGAGTTTAAAAAAACGTATATAATTATTGGACCTCATATGTACAGGATTGGATTAATTATAATCCTTGATTCCTAATACATGTCACCATTGGCCACTTCTCCCTCCCTCCCTCTCCCCTTCTTCCCTCCCTCTCTTCTTTCCTTCCTTCCCTCCCTCGCATGTAATAAGTGCCCACAAATCCATATCCCAACAGGAAGCTGGGACAGTTATTCACATTCAGCCAAGCAGCCCTCCCCAGCCTCTCCCCCTGTTAAAGGCTCCTTCTGCATTCTGTAAAAAAAAATTTTTTTTTTGTATTCTTTAAAATTTTTAAAGGGAGTTTAGCTGTGCTACTTTCAGGTTCCTTGAGGGGCTGGTTCATAACAAGTAAAGCCTTGCTGGAGGGTCTGAGGGTCTGCTATAATGAATAGCTCGGTGGCCCCTGGTTAACGAATTAATTATGGAAATGTACATAAGAGTCTCTCAAGTGTTCAGAAACCATTTTTCTTCTGTATAGTGGATTCCCGTTTCAGGCTTATTTATTCTCTTAATTTGCCTAACAAACCACTCTCCAGTCCTGGCAAATGGCAAGTTCCTTATGGAATCTCTATCTGGGGACTTGGTTGGGGGAAGAGCTTTGCTGGTGGCCAGGTGCTGGGTTTTCTGGAAGGGGTTTCCTGGGAGAATCACAACAGTGGCCCGCGGCCCAGAGTACCTGCACAGCACCAGCTTGGGCCACGCGTGTTGCCTCCAATACTTCACACTCACACAACACAACCCTGTGAAGGAGGTGCTATGACTGAGCCCATTTTACAGATGAGCACTCAGGCTGAGAGACAGTGACAGCTGGGATCATCTGATGTCAGAGGGCAGGCTTCAACCCTTAAGTGACAGAGCTGCTGTTTTTGCTCTTACACGTGTGGTCTCAGCACAGAGCCAAGACAGCCTTGGGAGCACAGGCCCTCTGCACGTGACCCGGATCCTTGTGGGTAGGGGGATGGGCTCTATCTCACAGAGGAGAGCAGGCCCGGCCCAAGGCCAAGCAGGCCAGTCCAAACCCCTTCCCTCTATGAGCTTCTGTTTTTCTAGAAGCTTCCCTCCTGCTGCCTGCCCACCAGCAGGCCATTGCGAGGGGGCCAGACCTCTGAGATTCCAGCTTTGTCTCTTGCCGGCACACTGGGATTTCTCCAGCTCTACAGATCCGTAGCAAAATAGCTCAGCAGTTGGGGTTTCATTCAGAATCTCCAGGATTCTGTTGGTCTGGGTATGAGGAAAATCTTCAACCCACTTCGTTGTCCAGCAGAGTGTCTCCCACCACCCCCACACACCTGTCCTGCCTGGTGAGCTCAAGCAGCCAGGAGGGCAGGCCACTCTGGGGCACAGGGCTTCACACTGGGTGCTGGAGGGCCAGGGGCAGAGAGCTGGCTGGGGCGGGAGGGGGGCCGTGCCTAATCAGACAGTGGTGAAATTAAGGCCAGGACAGCTCTATCTGTGCTTCTGTTACCCATGGGTCACAGGGGCAGTGATGCCTCCAGGGCCTTCAACCACTGACTACTGCTCTTTCAAAGCCTGCTTAGATGGGGCCTCTGTCCCCTCCCATGAAGTCGATAGTCATCGACCCATTTGGGAACTGGGTCCCAGCCAACCACAGATGATGGACTCGATGTGACCCCTTCCTCCCCAGAGTGAAGTGTCAGCCACCTCCCCCCATCCCGAGACTGCACCCTCCCTGCAGGCCATCTGGGCACCCACCCTGCGCTGCATCCTCCTGGGCCTTGGTGACCAGGCTATACCTCTGACATCTTCCCTGACCCCCTCTCCAATCCCCTGGCTTTCTTGTTCCTTCCTTTGGTCTACCCTGGGCCTGCACCCCCAGAAGCCACCATGCTTCTCTTGGCTCCCCCCACCCAATCCTGTTTCCTTCTGGCCCTTCTGCTCTGATCCCCTCTGTCTCAGACCTGCACCATTCACTGGCCCAACCCTGTGCTCCCAGGTCCCCTGGCCCTCCTCCTTCCTCATAGATCTATGTCAGTGGTTCTCATCTGTGGGGGATTATCCCCCAGGGAACATTCAGCAATGTCTGGAGGTTTCGGTTGTTCTCTCTGGGGCAGGGAGCAGGGTGCTATGGGCATCTAGCGGGCAGAGGACATGGATGCTTGGAAACAACCTGCAGTGCAAGTGCAAAGCATGGCCCCACAGTGAAGAACTCCCCTGCCCCAAATGTCAGTAGGGCCAGATCAAAGCTGCTGGAGACGGGGCTTCCCCTGCAGAGTGGACTAAGAAGCCTGGTAAACCCTGCTCCGATTTCTCTCTCCTCCCTGCACAGTTGCTGTTGGAAGTTTCCTTTCTTTTCCTGGACTTCCTGCCCTCAGCCTTCACTGTGTGCCTCGGGCTTCATGGACTGAGTGGCGGGGGCAGGGAGCTGAGGGGTCTCAGCTCTCCTCTCTGCCCCCCCCCCCCACAAACTTCCCTCTCTCTCTTTTACTGCTTTATCTCATTTCTCTCATACCAGATTCATGTCAAGCTTCAGGCTGCATCATCCCCATGGTACTCAAACTTGATGCCCCCAAGAGTCACACATCTGGGCTGCTAAAGCAAACCCACCTGAAAATGCAGACTTGTGGGCCCCACTTGCAAGGTCTCTTCATTCTGTCTGCAAATATGAATGAATGAGTGAGTGAATGAATGTAGGAAGACCAGTGGGGCACAGCAGGGGAGCCCCGGTGAGCCTAGTACCCTCTGGCCCCGTCTGGTGCTCTGCACACTTGTGTATGTTTAGCATCTGCCCTTTCAGAGAGCCATCGAGCTTCTTGAGATGGTGGGCTGTGCTTATCATGACCTGTCTAGTCCTCTGGCCAGCAGTTGGCACATATTAGGTGCCTGAAATAGGCGTTGACTCTCCTTAGAAAAGACACTGTGGGCGGGGCACCAAAATAATGGTCATGGGAGAGATGACTGTAGGAGTGAAACCCTCAACAGCCTCCATCCCCACCCCAACTCCATGCATAGCTGGGATGCAGGTGACAAATTAGTGGCTGGATTTCCATGCAACTCAGAGGTCAGGGTCAAGTTTGCTTCCTTCAGCCCTGGAGTCTCTGAAGATGAGATGATAAAAGGCCTGTGTGAGGAGGCCAGGTGAGGTGAATGATGTAGGTATTGTGACGTAGTGCTACCGACCCGATGTTCCCGCGGGTCACTGAGACCGCAGATAAGGAACTGGGGGGACTGCTGTAGTTGCTGTAATTCCTGCTTATGTCAGGCATCCCGAAATCTCAAATTCTCTTGAGTTTGGGGAGAGGTGGGGATGAGGGCTGGGGTCTGGTTGCTCTCTACCCAGCAGGGCTTGTCACAGAGGGCCTGGGGTATTCCTGTGACCTGCAGAGCCTGGAGCAGTGAGCAGCAGGGGATTGCACGTAAAAGGGCCCCTGGTCGGCTCTTTTCTGTGGGGAGGTCACCCAAAAGTGCTCTTGTGCCTGCTCGGGTGGATTTTCTGTCTGGATGATGCCCTGCCAGGCTGATGGTGTTTTTCCTATGGTCATGCCAGGGACCTGCTGGGGGACGACGGAGGGGAGGCAGGTGGCCGTGTGGAACTCAGGAGAATAACGGGGCACCAGTCAGAGCTGTAAAAGGATCCAGAGGAGACCCTCAACCGGGGAACGCTCTGCCCATGTAAGGGAAACATGGGGCTTGTAGGAGAGGCGTCTCAGGGACTCAGATACATTTGGTTTGGAACAGAAGAGATGGAGAGCCTCTATCTTCAAACACTACATTCCAGTAGATAAACTTGAGAGTAGGAGCCTTATATGTATCTTTTATCTTTGTATCTGCAGCTCCCTGGTTCTGATTAGAACTGCCTATGGGGCAGTGAGTTCCCTGTCTCTGGACGTGTTCAACTGTAGATGGATGGGACAACCCCTCGGGAGGCGTGCTAAAGATGAAATCGTTAATGGCGAAGGCCCCTCCCCGCTATGAGATTGCATTTGGTGGTGTGGGGGTGCTTTGAGGGTGTGGCAAAGCAGCCCCTTCCCTTAGTGGTGACCAGTCCTTTCCTCAATAGACTGCTCAGGAAACAGGGGCTCCCTCTGAGCATTATTGGAGGTCGGACAGTGGCTGTTACCCAGTGGACCCTCCAGCATGAAGACCTTCCCTCCCAGCCGGAGCCATCTTTCCGCCAATGGGGCTGTAGCGCTGACCGGTTAGCCCTTTTCATTCTCCAGGAACTTTCTCTCTTTCCTTCCTCTGCTCTCTGAGCGTTAAGAGTTGGGCTCCTCTTTACCTCCACATGGCCAGACCAGGTCAGGGGCCGATGGACCCAGACGCAGCCTCCTGACTCCAGGTCCTGGCTGGCCCCAGGGGTCTTGAGTGTGAGCCACAGCTGGGTTTCCCTAAACATCCACCTTCATCACTCTGCTGTGAGCTTTTCTTGCCCCTTTGGAGAGAGGCTCTTCCCCTTGTCCTGGGACCCTGTGGGAGAGTCACACCTTGCCTGACTTCTTACCTACCCTGCATGGTTCTGGGAGGAGGGTCTTTCATTTTGGGAAACATTTGATCCTTTACAGGGATCCTGTCATGTTGGTAATGCTCCCTTGACTCTGGGAGTGAGGCAGGGACTCAGAGCTTGAGATTTAGGGTGAAGAAGCTGCCGGGGACACACGGAGCTGGGGTTGGAAGGCCCCCTCATGATGTCTCATGGAGACACAGTGTCTGGGGCCGGGTGGGGCTGGGAAGCCAGGCTGCTGAAGGGTTAGGAAGGGACATGAGGGAGGGGGCCTGGAGCCACTTTCCAAATGTGCCCTGGGCCAGAGGCCAACCCCAAGAGGGCAACCTTTGTCATCAGCCCTGCCTCTTGCCCTGGCCGGGTGCCTTGCTTGGCATCTCTAGGCCCAGTGTTGGTGATGGTGGCACACGGGGGTGGGGGGGGGGAGCGAGCTCCAAGCTTGGGCTTACCAGAAGCCCCAGTAGGGGCAGGATGAAATGGGTTATCGGGTCACAGTACTGAGGGTGTCTGGTCCAGGGCCCTGCACACCCAGCCTCTCAACTGTAGCCATCACGTATTCTCGTCGTGCAGGAAGGTGGGCCAAGGACTTTGAATGGTTACCGCTCTGTGTCACCCTCATGCCAGCAATCTGCAGAGAGCTGGGGTGTTTGATCTGAAGTTTATTGATCAAACATCAAGTTTCTTTTTCTTTGAGGACTCCCAACGTTCTGGGGGGTGGGGTGGGTGGTAATGCCAGACACTTGCCCTGGGCTGTGCGGTGTCCTGACCAATTGACCTTCGGGGCCAGCATTTTATCTCCCCATGCCTTCGCCTTGAGCCCCTCCCAGCCTCCCCGCCCACGCGGTGCCCGGAGCCCAGAGCTAATTCCTGGGGCGGGTGTCACACCCACCGCGCCCTCCGGAGCTCACTTGCCTGCTCTGTGTCCGCAGGCTGCTGAGCAGAATGTCCACCGACGACCGGCACCTGGGCTCCAGCTGCGGCTCCTTCATCAAGACCGAGCCGTCCAGCCCATCCTCGGGCATCGACGCCCTCAGCCACCACAGCCCCAGCGGCTCGTCCGACGCCAGCGGCGGCTTCGGCCTGGCCCTGGGCGCCCACGCCAACGGGCTGGACTCGCCGCCCATGTTCGCGGGCGCCGGGCTGGGCGGGACCCCCTGTCGCAAGGGCTACGAGGACTGTGCCGGCGGCCTCATGGAGGACTCGGCCATCAAGTGCGAGTACATGCTCAACGCCATCCCCAAGCGCCTGTGCCTCGTATGCGGGGACATCGCCTCCGGCTACCACTACGGCGTGGCCTCCTGCGAGGCTTGCAAGGCCTTCTTCAAGAGGACCATCCAAGGTGCGTGTGGGCAGGGCCCCCCGGGGGGCGCAGGGGGTGAGCCAGGGGCGCCCTGCCGGCAGGTGCAGCGGGCAACCAGGTGCCAGGTCGGGCCGCGCCTCTGCAGCGGTTGGGGGGGATCCGGAGGGTCCCGCCTCTGCGGGGTTCCAGTCCCCACTGCAGGTCAGACTCTCAGCTCGAGGGCTGTGGTCCAGTCGGCAGGTGCTCCCACCTGGTGCCCCAGAAAAGCCAAAGAGAAGCCACGCAAATGCCTCGCCGTGCGTGTCCCTCTCATCGGTAGCGTGTGTCCGGAGCATGTCCCTCAAAAGCTGATTTTTTTTCTAAAGATTTTATTTATTTATTCATGAGAGACGCAGAGACATAGGCAGAGGGAGAAGCAGGCTCCCTGCGGGGAGCCCTAGCAGGACTGGATCCTAGGACCCCTGGATCATGCCCTGAGCCAAAGGCAGGCAGATGCTCACCCACTGAGCTACCCAGGTGTCCCTTGAAAGCTGTTTTTGGAGGAGGAAGTAGTATTCTTTGTCCTGCAGTTCCAGACCCTTTGCAATAAAAAGGGTTTGTCATTTTGTTTTGATCTTATTTATTTATTTATTTATTTATTTATTTATTTATTTATTATTAAGAGAAAGAGTGAGGAAAGGGGCAGAGGGAGAGGGAGCATCTCCAGCAGACTCCCCACACAGTGCAGAGCCCCATGCAGGCCTTGATCTCATGAGCCTGAGATCACGACCTGAGTAGAAATCCAGAGTGGGCTGTTTAATGGGTGGACAAATAAAACACGGATATTTTAATTGTGAAAGGGGCCAACAGAGCAAGGGACAGCCACTCACCCTGTCTGATCTCAGCATGGCCTGTCTTCAAGGGCTTTTTATGGTGTTTCTATCAGTTGAATCATGTTCTGATGGCTATGAGGGTGGCTGCCTCTCTCAGCCGGTAACTGAAGTGATTTGTTCCTATGAAGATGTGCAAGAGCCTTGGTGGGTGCCCTCTGTAAAGTCACCCTAAGGGAAATGGGGGATGGTGATGGGTCCACCCTCAAAGAGCTCATATCAAGTTCATGGCCCAGGGGCCGGCCCAGAGGAATGGTCTGGCACATGGATAGCTGAGATTCTTACTGCAGCGGGGCGTGGGTAGAGCATTTGTGCCATTCATACAGTCAAGTTTCTATTGAGCACCTACTAAGCACCAGCTGTCGTCCTAGGCGCTATCTTATGGGATAAACAAAAAGCCCTCCTCATGCATGTAATTGAGATGAGCTGATGTCAGTTCACTGGGACAGAAATCACAAGCAGACTGGACAAAACCGGGGGGGGGGGCACCTGTCCTGTCCTTGGCCCTGCCTGGCTGTCCTGAGGGTGCCCTCCCTCCCCCCTTCCCCATTCACTTTTAAGAGTCAAGTTGAGCTTTCCTGGGATAACTTGACTTTATTCAATCAACAAATATTTGTTTAAATTTCTTATGACAATGTATTTATTAAATCAGTTGAGGGCCTTAGGATAGGCCATGTTTCCAAATCTACCTATTAGTTGAGACGTTGTGGTATAGTGACTATCCACCTGGGTTCCTGGGTCAGACGGCTCCATCCATTACCTTACAGCTGAATGTCCCTGGGCATGCTGCCTCAGTTTCTCCCTGCGCTCATGTCCTCCTCAGAAAGGTGAGATGCTGTCATTCCTTCCCCATTTAGAGATGTTGAAAGAAGAGTGTGTTAATATGTTTATAAAACACTTCGAATATTGCCAGGCGCTTTGTAAATGCTAAATAAATATTTCCAAGTATTATTTTCACTTTCACAGTATCACTTAGCATATTACTAAGACAACAGACACAATTTATCTTACCAAGCTGGCTTTTGTAATTACCTATATTTAAGTAAAGCGGTGTAATTATTTTGGCTTAGGATTTCAATTATTTTAGCTATTTTAGTTATATATAATATTTATTTTTTAAATGAACCCTCAAAAAAAAAAAAAAACAACCATGTTAAAAATTCAACCAGTACAAAAGAATAAAGCAGTAAAAAGTAGATTTTCCTAAAACTCGAGACTCTGGTTCCTTGTAACTTACCCAGAGGGAGTCATGATACACACTGTATTCAGCAAATATTTATTGAATGTATTCACATCAGGCACTGTCCTAGCCTCCAGCGTGGTGAATGAACACATCCTGGTCCCTGCCAGCTTCAGAGCCCTGAGTCTGGGGGAAGACCCTGGAGTCTCTGTATTTGGAAAGCACTGTGTGGTAATGCTAAGGTTCCTGCCTCAGCCAGGGTTGAAAACCTCCAGTTTGACAGCCAATCAGTATCATTGGATACTTGACAAATAAACATAAGATGTTTAAACCAATTTAAGTTATGGAGGTAGCAATGTATCTTTCTGCCCAAATAAGGAGGTAGTCTTGGTTAAGATTGCCATTATTTTAGATTCTTTGAAGTCAGTTTTTGAAAAATTGCTTTTTAGGAGGCAGCCACATTTTCTTCACTCCCTATTGTTCTTAAATGAGCTGGAGGGGTTCTGGAGCAACTTTTCTGAAAGTCAAGGCTGGTGTGGACTCAGAAACCCTTCTGTCCCTCAGCGGAGGCCTGGGTGCTGAGAATGTCCTCAGCATATCAAGAGCCCACATGAAGGATTTGTAAATAGCCTTAATTATTTGCTCCACGAAGAGGATAATGATCTTTTCCTAGAAGTCAGAGGACAAACAGCAGCCTTTAGTACAGTCAGAACTGAATTGCTCTTGCCTCTTTTCTTTGTCACAAGTCCTGATTCCTGTTTAGAACCAGGAAGAGGTTTCTATCCAGGACAGAGGAAAGGTATATTCTAAAGCTGATGACTTGCTTTGGTTATTTTATTAATAACTCTTTGGTTTTGGTCTAACATTGATTCTGACTTTGTTGTTTCTGAATGTTACGGCTGTAGAAAATTTGGAAACATAGTTAAAGCATAGAGAGGAAAACTGTGACTCTTGGATGACCTCAGAGACAAGTGGGAACTGTGTGGCGTGGTGTTCTGAGTGAGGTACTGGCCGGAAGCAGGAGAAAGAGAGACATGGCACCTGCCCTCAAGACACTGGCATCTAAGGCTTAGAGCATGTGAGTCTGTAGGCCTGGCCTTAGGCTCCAAAACAGGGCATGATCCCCTAAGCACCTACCCAATTAAGGAGGATATTCAGGCCTTTTTTTTTTTTTAAAGTCTGATCACCTGGACTGAAGGGCTTTTGTCACAGAATGATCCATTAGTGAATTTATGTAAATGCTTAGAAAGCTCTGAGAATCATGCTAGCTCCCTCCTTAGATGGCTTCAGTCTCTCATTTCCCATACCAGTATGGGAGGAAGTTTTATAGAAACAAGGATGTCATGATAAACAACTCTCAGCCATTTCTTTCTTTCTTTTTAGATTTTACTTTTCAGTAATCTTTACACCCAAAGTGGAGTTCGAACCCACAGCCTCAAGGTCAAGAGTCACATGCTTGACTGACTGAGCCGGTCAGGAGCAGTCCCCACCTCCACCCCCCCGCCCCGCCCAAGCCATTTATTTTCTATAAATATTTACTGGGCACTCTATATGTGCTGTGCTAGGTGCTGGCACTGAGGATGGGGGAAGGGGCCTGGAGAGGTGGCCTGAGTACAGCCTACAGGCTGAAGCCTGCTTTTGTTGATCAAGGTGGGTGAGGACACTGCCACACCTATTTGTTTACATTGAGTCTGGCTGCTTTGGTGCTGCAATAACAGGATTAAGTCCTTTCCATGGAGATCTTCTGGCTACAAAACCTAGAACATTTGCTGTCTGGCCCTTTGTAGGAAAAATTTGCACTCCCCTGCACTACAGCATCGAACAGGTAGGTGCAGGCCCTCTGCCCTCATGGGGCTTATAGTCAACGCCTCCTAGTGCGTGCTAAGTGTTTATTGCAACTTCGCCTGCCCAATTCTTTGTGAAAGGGAGTTGTCACTGTTGGAGGCGGTGATGACACCCAGAACAGATGAGCTTAGACACAAAAAAGGCACTTTACTGAAGGGATAGAGTGGCTCCATAGCAAAGGAGATAATCCTCAACCTGATTGAATTTGCTTAGCATATCTAAAGAAAAAAAATGTGCTCATCAAAGAGGATCGATCAGTCCCAGAGGCATAGAAAGAGTAGGCAGACTTTGGCAAAGGCACCACTCCTAGGGGCCCAGAGTCAGCCTGGGGACAGACTGATGTCATTAAACATGCAGTTGATGTGATTAACATCTTTCTGATTGTGATCTAGTTCCCCTGTAGGTCTTCTGCTTGGAGTGAACTTGCTGGTTAGGCACATCAGTTTTTCTTTGTACTTGGATGTGCATCCCTGGGCTTATACATCAGGTTTTTGAATTTGGGCGATGGGAGTCTGCCCCGAGAGATGGAGCCCCTTGCCTGGGTTATGATATTGACCTCATGGTAATGAAAACCTTTGTAATGAGTGCCCAAGTAATGACGTGGCCTTTGGGGGGAGGCACCTGGGGTATTTGACCCTGTCACCTGGCCTCCTGTTCCGTTGGGAAACTAGAAGATGCCCCCAGACCCGAGCACTCTCCCCTCCATCTGTGGTGCCTGTGGTCACTGATTGCACAGCGACCTATTGCCGTCCACTGCCGACTGCCCGCTGGAAGAGAGATCTCCCACCCCGGCTCTGTTCTACTCAGGCTTTGAGTCCCACCCCCTCCCCGCTTCCTAGAGACCCTCCTTCCCCCTATCTCTTTTATCTTCTCACTTTCTAGTCTCCTTCCTTCCACCTGCATTTAAATACCTCTAATATCTCCAGTCTAAAACAAAGAAAAAAAACCCACATCCCCTCACCCTTCCACTTCCAGCCCCTTGTTACCTTCCTCGGCTCAAATCATGACCCACCATGTGGGCCAGTATGTCCTGCCCATGCCCCAGTTGCTTCTGGAGTCCAGATGAGTCCCATAGCTCATGAGTGCAGCGGGATGAGTCCTATCCTGCTGCACTCCAATGCCTTTCACACCTAAAGAACATTTGCACTCGGGTGTCCCGGAAGCACCCCAGTACAAGTCCAAAACTGAACATTTTCCCCTTGGGCTCCCATTCCTCGCTCCCCGAGTGTGCTGGTCAGAACTGGGTGTTCCCCTTAACCATCTGAGCCACTCAGGCACCCCCAGAACTGGGTCTTACCCTTCACTCTGCTTCCTGCCCCTCATCCCAAACCAGCGTCCCCAGCAGCCACGTCCTGTGCAGTCTCCTTCCTTCATGTTCCCTGACCTGATGCTTCTCTCCACTTGCCCTGGTCCCTGCCAGGCCACCCCTGACCCCTGACCACAGCAGCTTCTAGTCCGGTCTCCCGGCTGCCAGGCTCACCCCTTTCCAGTCTGCTTTCTTCAGTGCTGCCAGGGAGACCTTTCTGAACACATATTTGAACATGGCACTCTCCTACCTTGCTTGTGGGTAAATCAAAGTTCCAGAATGTGATTGAGGATGTCCTTTGGGATTGTCCCACATTGACCTGGTTGCTTCATCCCCTGCCACTCTCCCTTGCAGACTGTGGGTCAGTCTGACTGCTCTATTTTCCAGGTTCCCAGAATTTGTTGCACGCTATCAATTTCTAGATTTTGCACATACTCTTCCCTTTACTCTGCCTCCCGGACCCAACCTCTAGTCCCTACTTGTGTCCATTAGGTCTCGGGTAGCTGGCATTTCCTTCGGGAAGTCTTCTCCCACTTCCTCATATCTGACACCTCTCCTGGGTGCTCCTGTGAACCTTCTAGCAGCACATCTACAACACTTACCACACCGTGTGGTTTTTGCTGACTTGACTGGTTCCCCAGGAAGATTGTAAGCTCCTAAGGAGTAGGGTTGCATTTACTTTGATGATTTGCTAAACCCCACATCCTCCAACAGTGCCTGGTGCGTAGGAAATTCTCAGTGTGTCTGCATAGAAGGTAATCCCCAGAGTAATCCAGATCCAATGAGGACAAACTGAGGAAGTTTGGCCAATTTGCATATGCGAACTTGCGGGGACCCAGATAAACTAGTTAAACGCCTACTTAAAACAATGAGTTGATGTTAGTTGGATTCATATTTCAAATCACCTTATGTAAAACATCACGTTTTTTTTTTTGAAAAACTTTTTCCTCTCACATTTTGCAAAGCGAGGTTTATTCAACTTTTCACACGGACCTTTGACTAAAGTGCCTTTGCCTTTCCTAGGGCCACTTTTTGAGTCACTTAATACAGTTTTTCAGAGTGTGCTTTCTTTACTTCCGTCGTCCTTACTGGAAATTTTATGAGTATATATGTGCTGCTGTCCCTAAAAATTTCACTTTGAGCTGAGAGTACAGTTCCTAGACCATTAAGATGGTTCTTTTTTAATTTGTGTCGATTTACAATAATGATTTTCACGATGTAGTAGGTGCCCTACTGCTTTTGGCTCTCAGCATTTGTAATCGTGAGGTCATATTCCCTGGGAATAACCACATTGATGTAAAATTTCTTTGCCCCCTTGTTCTGGATTCAGTCAGATGACTAGCAGTGATTGAGGTCTCCTTGGGGCAGTGGGGCTTCCATCATGATGGCCAGTCAGTATAAAGCGGTGCTGCACAGAGCACCTCTGTTAGGAGATGTCACAAAGTCTGGGATATTAAGCAATTTCTTTTCTAAAGGACAATGCTGGTGGGGGGCAGGGGGACACACACCTGCCTTACGTCAGAGCTTATGAAGCAACTATTCAGTTCTGTGTTGAATATTTATTGAGTCCCAACCACAGTGCTGGGAGCAGGGGCCCCTGCCCGGCAGGGCTGATGTCCTGGGGAAAGGCAGACAGGCAATAGGATAGCAGGTAAAGAAGCATCATGACACAGTTGAGAGATATGTTGTGAATGAGCAGAGCCAAGGATGAGACCAAAGGTGGCGGAGAAAGGGGTCTCATTTAGACAGAGGATTTAGGAAAGGCTGTGCTGAGAAGATGACTTTCAAGGTAAGGCAAAGCATGTGGAAGAACGAGCAGTCCAGGCAGAGGAAACAGCTGGTGTGCTTCAGGACCTGAAAGAGGGCAGAGTGGTTGGTGTGAGGGAGGGCAGTCCAGGGGAGGAGATGGGGCTGGGGAGGCTGGGGAGGACGCAGGGGACAGGGGTGGGGGGCATGGGGAATGCTGCACTCGGACTTTCTTCTAGATGGAGTGGAAGCTATTGATGAATAGATGAACACACTGCTGTGGGGAGGGTAAAACCACCCTGCATCCTCCTACATCCTCAGGGCATGTGGCCAACTTAGCAGGTCACCGAGAGGCCCTTAGAGCAGCTCCTTGCTCTGTGACTTCAGATGAGAGCAAGTAAGAGAGAAGGCCTGGCAGGCAGGCGCTGCTTCTGCTCACCAGGGGCCCAGATGCAGGCTTGGAAGGAAACTCCCCCCGGAAGGGGGCAGGGAGATGATTGATGGGTTATCCTGCCTTGGACTGCCTCCAGGCCTTTTGTCCTGGAGAATGAGGCTGGGGATCCCAGGGGACCCAAGACAAGGGGGCTGCAGAGACAGAGCCAGGAGAGAGTGGGAGTCAGGAGGGGGTTGCTGTCCCAGCCCTGCTCCTGACCAGCCCCCTGACCTTGGGCAGGGACTTGGGTTCTCTGGTCTGTCTCCTCATCTATACGAAGAGTCAATTAAATGCGCAGACGGCCCTGGGGCAGTGAAAGGAAAAGCACGTCACAGTTCCTCTTTTCAGAGACACAGCCAGAGTGCAGGTCAGGTGAGACGGAGCCCAGTCAGGGGAGGGACGGCATCTGGAAGGCCAGGCAAGCAGGAATGAAAGGTGAAGTGGCTGGCAGAGAGAGCAGCAGGAGTGGGGGCCAGGAGAGGGCTGGTTCAGGGGTGGGGGGCTCAGTGGCAGAGGACGGACTGAGAAAGCAGAGAAAGCAGCTCGAGGCTGGATGTCACCAGGGCTTTGTGGGCTTTGTGAAAGAAGAGTATATAGGGTATTCGAGGGCCGTTTTATCTGGCTTAGGATCCCAATTTGATGATTCCTTTCTTGATCAACTTGGCCAAGTTACTTATTTTTCTGGGCCTTAATTTCCCCGTCAATGAAATGAGACTAAGGGGCTGATAAACAGTTTCTGCTGTTGGGATCCAGTTCTTGCAGTTTGCAGAAAACAAATGAGTCCTGCATGTAAAGTTTTCAGTGTAGTGCCTGGTATATTATAACCAACCCATGATAACCCTTAAATGCATTTTGTTTTTGCTATTTATGCTCTGCAACAGGAAGCCACTGAAGAGATTTTTGAACAGGGGGTTAATCCCATCTTCTTCTTTTAGCGAGGTGATTCTGGCAAGATAATTCAGGGAAGATGGTCTGGAAGTGGGAGCATCTAGGGACAGGCAGTCTGGTCAGGAGGTGATTTTCATAGTTAAGAGATCTGGGTAACCATCCATCATCTGTGGCAGGAGGGTTAACAGAAGTTAGGCCAGAGAAACTTTTGGAAGTGGATTTAGTATTAATCCACTAATCTCAATCCGCTGGATTTTTTTTTAACTTTATTTTATTTAAATTATTTATGATAGTCTCACAGAGAGAGAGAAAGAGAGGCAGAGACACAGGCAGAGGGAGAAGCAGGCTCCATGCACCGGGAGCCCGGCGTGGGATTCGATCCCTGGTCTCCAGGATCGCGCCCTGGGCCAAAGGCAGACACCAAACCGCTGCGCCACCCAGGGATCCCTCAATCCGCTGGATTGAGACTGACCCTTAGGTTTCAAATTTAGGCTGTTGGGGGGTTGGTAAGGTTACTGGAGGCAAGGAAACCTGGAAAGAAGAATTTTCCAGGTGGTACTAAGGCTGGCTGGGAGCATGGGGTTGGGATCAGGGACAAAGTTTGGGACATTACTGAGTTTGCTCAGTTCACAGGCCTTACTTACCCTGGAGAGTTGGAAATCGGGTCTAGAGCTCTAAGAGAGTAATCTGAGTGAGGTTCGGGATCTCATGAGATCTAGGCAGTGGTTCTTAGAAGTGCGGTCCCCAGACCAGAAGCACCTGGGAGCTAGTTGGAAATGCAAATTTCTAGCCCCACCTAGGCCTCTAATCTGAGACTGGGGGGCAGGGCCCAGCCTTCTGATGTCTCATGCCCTCAGGGAGAGCTTATTTTAGAGAAGTTCTTCTGAAGGAGGGGCAGAGGGTGGGGAACAACAGGAGGAGCTGGTGAAAGGAAGGGAAGTAAGAGCCTTGGAAGGAGACCCGGCAGTCCCATCTCGCATGAGTTCCAACACACGCATTACCCCCCCAACCCCAACATCTCTGATTTGGGCAGAGTGCTGGTCACTCCAGGTGGCCGCCCCTGCCCTCATGTGCACATCAAAACTTGCAGAAAAGCGGTGGTGACCTGGGAGGACCACCCCCCACACCCTGTCCCCCGTCACTGACAACAATGGACATTCCTCAGAAGCACAGCGTGGTGGGCTTCCTTGTTAGCAGGGACCATGATTCTGTGGAAAACCACAAAAACAATGACTTTGATCAAAGATGAATCTGGAGTCACACTCAGAGAAGTGTTCAATTTGTTGTTCTTTTATTTCCTCTTCCATGTATGCTTAGGAAAACCGTAAGATCAAAATTCTATCTCAGTAAAGCTCAAAGAGATCTTTTCATAAGGAAATAAATGAAAATGATAGTGGCGAGGAAGCACAGTCCACTTGACGGGCACATTTCCTTTTTTTGATGCTACATAAAATAATGGTCTTACCATGCAGAGCCCCGTAGAGTCAATGTGATGAGCAGAGAAGTGATCAGAGACCTTGTAAGAGTCCCTGCAGAGGGAGGGGGGGATGAACTCTAACAGCAGAGTTTTAAGAGCTAGGTGTCCTCAGGACTTGGTGGGGTGGCTGGGGGTGGGGAGGACCTGGAGCTGGTGATTGCATTTGACAACTGACTATTCACTGCTGAATTCTAGAGTTTTCCAGGTGGAGGTTCTTGCTTTCAGTTTGTTTGCCTTTTTTTATTATTATTATTATTTTCTTTCTTTCTTTCTTTCTTTCTTTCTTTCTCTTTCTTTCTTTCTTTCTTTCTTTCTCTTTCTTTCTTTTTTTAATTAAGAGAGAGCACAAGCAGGGGGTAGGGGCAGAGGGAAAAGTAGAATCTCTGCTGAGCAGGGGAACCCAGCGTGGGGGACCTGATCCCAGGTCCTTGGAATCATGATGGGAGCTGAAGGCAGATGCTTAACCAACTGAGCCACCCAGGTGTCCATCAATTTATTTGCTTTGATCAACATATGTTTTCAGGCACTGGGCACTATACTTGAGAGAGAAAAATGAAAGATCCCAACAACTTGTATCCATAAATGCATAGAAAGAGGACAACACCTAAAATCCTGATTCTGAAACACTCAGTGGGTTGCTTTAAGTGGAGGGTGGTGGCTGTGGCCTTGGGGGGCAGGGCCTCTCGCAAGATCTCCGGATCATTTCTCTTGTATACCTCCCAGGGACAGAAGGGAGGATGGTGCCTGAGCTGAGATCCGAGCTGGTGGGGTGTTTCAGGTGGAGGCAGGTAGGAGAAGGAACTGAGAGTCCAGGTTGAGGAGGTTAGGATGGACAGTTCAGAGTTGGCCAGATCATAAAAAGTCTGGTTGGCTTTGCCCTGGAGGTTAGATTTCATTCTTTACAATAATAAGGAGCAGTTGGACAATTTCTTAAACTTAATTTCTAAGTTAATTTTTAACTTTTATCACACTAATGTGTGCACACAGTTTTAAAAAGTATAATAGAAGTGTAAATCTCATAATGAAAAGTAACAGTCCCTGGCCCTTCATATTGTCTTTCCTTCCTTCGTGATCCAGAGTTAGCCCTTTAAGAAAAATTTTCTTCTAGCATTTGTCGTCATAGTTATGAATATGATTTTACAGCTCTGTTTACTGAGTTGGTCATTTTCGCATTATTTCTTGACTTCCTGTTACGGACAATGATTAGTCCCAATTACACAACCCATCCCAACCACACACACATTTCCCATCTTTCCATTGTCTGAATATGGTTGCATCACAATTTTTGGTTAAATCTCTTTGCCTATTGTTAGTTCCTCCTCCACTTGTCCTTGACTCTTCTCCCGGGTTTGATCACCTTTCTTCTGGATCCTACCTTTCCCTCTTTCTGCTTCTACTAATTTGTGTGGAGCAGATGCTGGAAAGGCATGAGGAAAGTAAAACTGTTGACGTCTTGGAAGTGTGGAAATGTCTTTACTCATTCCTTCAACCCACACGTAAGATTTATATCTTGGCTTGGTATAAAATTTTGGCTGGAAGTAATTTCCCCCATATGACACCCTGCTGCTTTTCTTAGTTTCTGGTCCTGCCCTCAAGAAGCTTAAGTCGTCCTCTAGCAACTGACTGTATATTGAGATCTTACTCTTGCACACACGGTTCTCAGTGCTGGGGAAACTTCAGTGAACAGAGCAGATAAGAGACAAGATGAATAAATGAAGTCAGGTGATGAGTGCTAAGAAGAAAAAAAGTGGCGATGCGCACAAAGGGTGTGTGTGTTTCTCTTGGGCCTTTTTTTCCCTTGTGGTTTCAGATATGGTGACCAGTCTTATTCTCGATCTTCTATATTTGACTTGTTTTTTACTTTCTGAAAAATTTTAGAATCTTTTCTTTCTATGCCCTCTTGGATCGAAATTTTATGGTATAGTCTGTGTTGTATTTTTTTTTATTTCATATTTTTGTTTTGTGAGCATCGAAGAGTTACCACATGCAGTTTTAAGAAATAATCCAGACAGATCCCATACTCCTTTCACCCAGTTTCCCCCGAAGTTAACATCTTTTTCAGGTTTTGCCAGTTGTACATTCTGTGTGTGTGTTTAGTTCTTTGCAATTCTATGCAATTTTCTCACTCCATGGACACAATCAGATAGAGCTGCATGTACCCAGGATTCCTGGCTTTGCCCTATTATACCGTAACCACCTCCCTCTCTCTCTCCCTTCCCTGACCTTTGGCAGCTATTAATTTGTTCTCCACCTCTACAATTTTATCCAGGGCTTTTTTCATTCATTCTTTTGGGCTTTTACCTTTTGTCTGGAAACTCATACTCTTCAAGTCTTAGAAATTTCCACCACTCCCCTCCTACCTCTCTTCTTTGATATCTGCCCTTGTGACAACTTCGTCTTCACCCTTTCTCTTTTAAAAACTTCTGATGATTGGATACTGAGCTTCTAGGATCTGTCTGATTCTTACGTCTTCTCTAGCCTGTTGTCTATTTCTTCGTTGTTTGTTCTGTTCTAGAGTAGCTCCTCAGCTCCTGAATTGTGGCTTTCATATTTTTAATTTCTATGAGCTCCATTTTATACATTTTTTTCCTTTTTATTGCATGCTGTTCTTGTTTCATGAATGCAGTGGGCTTTTTTTTCTTCTCAGGGTGATAGTATGCTGATAATTGCTTTGTGAGCCTTGTTGCTACTTTATTGCTTTGTCCTGGTTTCTTCTCACACCCTTTTCCCTCATTTATTTGTTTTGTTTTGTCTTTCAGATTGAAGACTTTTTTTTTAATAAATATATTGGTAATTCTTGGCTGTCTGTCTTAAATACAAATAGGGATAAAAAGCATAGAAGGAGTATTCCCTTGGTTTATATTTATCTGCTGGTCTTCTCTATGATGCTGTACAGTCTCCCCAATAAGAATTCTATAAATTCCTTTCTTCAGGTGGGAGTGCTACCGACTGCTAGAATTCTGGGAGTGGGCCTGGGGTGGGCTGGGTGGTCTCATTGTTCAGTCATCCTGTTTTCAGCTTTAGCTTTCCCTCTGCTCACAGCAGAGTCTAGATTCTTGAGTCCAGAACTTAACTTGCTCATGTTAAGCTGGCTTCTCTTGGATGGGTCGTGGAGGACTCCTTGGTGGCCACATGGAATGGTAGCTAAGTATTCTCTACATACAGATTACCAGCGAATTTCCCTGTATTCAGCCCCACACTCCATTACGTCTTCCTCTGTATCTTGAGCCTTCCATGCCTGAGGCTTTCTGAGGTTCTACCGTACAAATGTCATGTCATCTAGACCTCCAGCCTCTTTGGTTACTTTTATTTGTTTGTTTGTTTTGTTTTGTTTTGTTTTTATTTATTCATAGAGATGCAGAGAGAGAGAGAGGCAGAAACACAGGCAGAGAGGCAGAAGCAGGCTTCATGCAGAGAGCCCCATGTGGGACTCGATCCCGGGACTCCAGGATCACGCCCTGGGCTGCAGGCGGCGCTAAACCGCTGAGCCACCAGGGCTGCCCTTGTTTTGTTTTTATATATATAGAGAGAGTACATTGTGGGGGGAGAGATGAGGGAGAGAGGGAGAGAGAGAGAGAGAGAGAGAGAGAATCTTGGGTAGGCTCCATGCTCAGCACAGAGCCTGACTCAGGGCTCAACACCAGGACCCCAAGATCGCACAACCTGAGCCGAAATCAAGAGTTGGACACTCAACCTCCTGAGCCACCCAGGCGCTCCTGGCTACTTTGATTTTTTACTTCATCCATTCTTCTGCAACAGTTCTCACTGTCATGCTGCCATTCAGTGTGCTGTGATAGAGGAGTTTTGCACAGGAAGGTTATTAGCATCACTCCAGGGGCGGTGTGGGTGCTACACTGAACAGAGGCTAGTGCATAGACGAGAGGCAAGAGGCCCTGAGTGTGGGGTCTAGCTGTGGCCAGAGGGGATGGAGGGGTGAAAAATAAACTGAATAGGATGAGAAGGACCTTCGGACTGATAGGGAAGGATTCCGGATGCCACCTCCGTTTCTGACCTAAGGCGGTGGGGTGGCTTAGTGGTCGTTCTGCTGAGACAAGGGACATGGTGAGAGGAGCATGTTGGGTGAAGATAGGTTCAGTGGAGGAAGTGTGAGGAACCCAGTGGACACATCCAGCAGGCAGAGGGAGACAAGGGTGCAGAGCACTGGCAGTGCCTCTTGCTGCTGATCCTTATCAAACAGGTGCTAGCGAGGGCTGGTGGCATGAATGAGCTCATCCAGCTGGCGGGTGAGGAGGAGGAAGGGTATGGAGTTGAGGACCATGGGCCACGTGGGGAAGACAGAGTCTGTGTCCCCCAGAGGTGAAATAGATAGGGGAGTGGAACCAGGTGACTGCCATCCCCGCCCTTGCACCACAGTGACCTAAAGCAGTGGCCATTCAGGCCTGGATGCTAGCCAGCAGCCTCTGACACATGCATCCCCCAGGAGCCCTCTGAGCCCCCCTGGTGCCACCCGTGAGCCCCGGGAGAGGATTGCCCACTGCCTGCAGCTGCCAGGGACAGCTGATGGGGATGCCCTTGGGCTTTCCTTCTGGGGCACAGCATCAAAGAGGGCTGCTGGTGGGGATTTCCCTTCTACCTTGAGGTCAGAGGTCATGCAGAAGTCCAGGTCAGGTCCTGGGCATTCCTGCCTCCCTGCCACACTACAGGGGCAGGTACACCAACTCTGAGGTCACTGGTGCTGATGTGTTTAAATGTCAGTGAGTGGCCAGCCTCACATCTGACACCTAGAAAAGGCTTACCCCAGAGACTTTTGCTGAATTGACCCTGACCGACAGGCCTGGATGTCAAAGTAAGCAGAGTTGCCTCCATCCCTTGCTTCCGTCCCCCACACTGACCTCACTGAGCCCTTTATGTGCTTTCCGTCCCAGTATCACACAACTTTAGATGATGAGAATGTGCCGGGCCCATTTTACAGATGAGGAAATGGACCCAGAGAGGTTTAGGTGACTTTGCCTGAAGTAACATCTGCCTGTGTCTCTGCAGGACACCCTCCTGTGTTAGAACCCCGAATGTATGCTTGCCATTGGCTGTGTCCTTGTCCTATGAGAGCCCACCTCCAAACCTGCCTCGCTGCAGCTGGTGGCGAGTATGTGTGTGTGCACCCCAGACGCCCCTCCCTGCTCCTGAGCCCTCCTAGACTGCCCTCCAGAGACCAAAGGAATTCTGATGAATTAATCTCATCACTTTATCGAGGAGGCACTTATAGAAATTACAAGGCAAGGCCACCAGCCTGGCTTTGCTGGCAGCTAGCCGCTTGGGCCATAAAACAAATTGAAAGGAACAAAAATAAATAAATAAAATTAGAATTCTCTCTCTCTTCTCTCTCTCTCTCTCTCTCTCTCTCTCACACACACACACACACACACACACACGAGGTCAAGAACATTGCTTGGGTTCTTGTTGTTAACGCTCAGTCCCCTTGTCCTGGGAGGGCACCGGTGCCAAATTGACAGACATTTATTGACCTCCTGCTCGAGCGACAACCCCGCAAAACCTGGGACCCATCTTCCTTCAAGAGATGACAGGCTGGCTGTGCAGCCGAGACCAGTGAAGGTGAAGGGCTGGCAGCATGCAAGTGGCCTCCCAAGGCAGCGTGAGTTACCTTGCCAGGTGAACGCGGGCCCGCAGCGGGCCCTGTGAGCTCACTGCACAGTGGTTCAGAGGCAGACTCGAGCCAGACCATCTGGGTTCAAGCCCTTGCTCTGCCTCTTCCTGGGCTCTGCTCACCTCTCTCAACTCTAAGATGGAGAAAAAAGATGTTCCCCTTCAGAGTTGTTGGGAAAATGAAACAGGCCCTGTATGAAAAGCAGAACGGTGGCTGCTTCATGATGAGCACTTGTCACTGTTGGTTCTGGGTGTGGATTGAGCACCTGCCGTGTGCAAGGCACCTGGTCTAGGGGTCAGACGGGCGAGAGGGAGGAGAAGCAGCGTCTACTTTCCGGGGGCCCTGGGGGTCTAAGCCGGGTGGTGGGGTGGTGGAGAGAGCTCACTGGGGTTGTTCTGGGCAGCTGGAACCAAGGCCTGGAAGCGTCGGTTATCACTGAGTTGCAGGAACTGATACTTATGGAAAGTGATGGGGATGTTGAGGCAGAAGAGAGAGGGGTGAGGTGGGAAGCAGCAGGGCCCAAATTCTACAGAGCCTTCAAAGCCAAGATGGCCTTGGATGAATTAGGTTCTGTTTGTGTTTCTCTCCTGTTTATCTTTTCAGTTTCTCACGCTTCTGGGAGTATTGAAATTATTTGCCAAGAAGTCACACAAGCCAGAGTGCCCTAGGAAATGGATAGCGTTGGGCAAAAGAGGGGAGGGGCACTCAGAATCTTCATCCCTTCCCCTTCCTGCCCTCTCCCACCCCCAGCACAGAGGGTGACTTCTAGAGCTCCCTAACCCGCAGGAACTGGGAGGGACAAAGGTGATAAGGTGAGGTAGCTAGAATTCAGAGACAAAGACAGGGAGAGAAGAGAAATGGGAAACCTAAGGTGCCCCAGGCAGATCTGCTCCCTTCCTCACCAGTACAAAAGGGGGCTAAGGATACCACAAAGCTCTTGTGAGCATTCACCTTGTGACTGGGGCCCAATAATTTTAGTACTCCAGAGCACTTTGTCAGGGGTAGGAGTTGGTTCCGGCCCGCTCTCAGAAAATCTGGCAGTTGCTGTTGTTCATAGGCCACCATGAGGAGGCTGAGGTACGCCCCCTCCCCACTGCTGGGTTAGCAGCAGAGAGGGGCCTGGCTGGTCTTCCCAAGCTTCTCGTGGGGTGCAAGGTGGTGCAGGGGATCTGTGTGGCTTTAATCACTCATTTCACTCCCCTAGTCTCAGTTTCTGGGTCTGTGAAATGAGGCCCTGAGAGGCCCACCTCCGAGGGTTCTTGTGAGGAGTGAGAGCCAGCAGGTGCATAGTAGAAGGGACTGTTGGAACCACTAAGATCGATGTGTGTGTGTGTGTGTGTGTGTGTGTGTGTGTGTGTGTAGAGGGGATTCAGAGGCCAGGCAGACCTGGAACTACCCTCTCAAGCCCTGTCTCAGGCTGGGAGTGACCCTTCGGGGGCTGCTCTTACTGGGCCAGGTGGACGGGACAGCACCCCTGCTCCAGGGGAGTGTCCCTGGGCCTCAGGAGGGGAGTCAGGTGGGCAGCCTTCTGGGAGTCACTTCTTGCTCCCTCAGCAGGTAGGCATCTGGATGGGGTGGGGACAGGAGGTTTACCCTAGTTCAAAGTCTGTTCTCCAAAAACCACAGGCTCTGGACCACCCCACAGATTTGGGACAGGGGCCAAGAAGACCAAATAAAAACAAAACAGCCCTGGGGTCGCTGCCTTGCATTTTACCTCCCAGTTGCCTCCCTACCCTCCCCACTCCACTGAGCCCCCTTTTCCTTCCCATTGGTTTGTTCTTCACATGTAGAGCTACATGGTCCATCTTTGTTAAGTAATTGTAGGCAGGTAAGAGTACAAAGGACAGAGGCTCTGTCCTGTGTTGCAAAGGCAACTGCAGCCTCTCTTGGCAAACGGAGACAGCATCAATTCCTACTCCATGGGATCACTATGAGGACTCAGTAGGTGATTCATTCAACGCGCTTTTCTTGCTTGGCTTCTCCATGGCAGGGGCTGATCTCCGTGTGGCCAGAGAGGTAAACGGAGGGAGCGTGGGTCAGGTTCAGGGTAGCCATTATAATTCATTAAAGGGGTGAGACAGAAAATGATCACAAATTCCTTCTCTAGTAATGAACTATGGTTATATAATCACCAGCTCAACGTTGAAGAGTGCTTTACAGTGTATATGTATTTTTTTAATTAACCTCTGCGCCCAATGTGAGGCCTGAACTCACCACCCTGAGATCGAGAGCCCGTGCTGCACCAACTGAGCCAGCCAGGCACCCCAGGGTTTTTATATAATTGTTAAAGCAATTTTATAACCATGATCTTGCTAATCTTTCATTTCGGAGACATCACACTGTTTTGCAGATGAGGCAACTAAGATTCAGGGAAAGTAAAATGATTTCAAGATCAACAGGCTGGAGAGGGCTGAGCCTCTAGTGGGGTGTGGAGCACAGGCCCAGGGCCATGTGGGGCCAGAGCTTCTGAGAGGCTTTTCCCGTGACTTGGGACCCCAGGCTGGAGGAAGGGCTTAGAATGACCAACATTCTGGTCAGTGCAGGGGGTGTTCTCTGCCTGGGATAAAATGCCAGCTCAGCGGTGTCTTCAAAGCTGAGGGTGACCATTCCTCAGAACTGTGGCTGCCCTGGCCCACTCAGACTGCTGGGACTGGGATCTCTGTATTGGAGAGAGTTGGAAGCATTTTGACAAGTGCCTCAGAGCACCTACTTGGAGAGCCACTGCCCTATGGGAAGCTTGGGATGAGGGGCAGTTGTGGGTCTGGCGGGTTAATCCCCATCCAGCCTCTGGTTGGCGGTGGGGGCCCTGGACACCACCTGGCAACCCTGTCTGTGTCTGGTTACAGGGAACATCGAGTACAGCTGCCCAGCCACCAACGAGTGTGAGATCACAAAACGGAGACGCAAGTCATGCCAGGCCTGCCGCTTCATGAAATGCCTCAAAGTGGGGATGCTGAAGGAAGGTAAGAGGCCTGCATACCCATGCTGTGCTCTGACTGGGGGTCTCAGGGTCCTGTGTTCCTGTCCCCAGGGCAATGCAGACCCTGGAAGTCTCTGCACACATCCCAGGTGAGGACCCTGCTCACATACACCCTGCCTACGGGTTTACAGTGGCCTTAGAGCTCCACTCCTAAGGGAGACATGGGGCGTCAGGAAGGCAGGTCTTAGACATTCCCCATTGAGGATCCTTTGGGAAACCCTGACCCCACTTGGACCCTAGAAAGCTAGCTTGGCCTCCCAGGGAAGGCCCTCCTCTTGGGTGGGACGAGGCCCTGGTTCAGATGCTGTTTGAGATGCTGCTCTACCTCGCAGCGGAGCCCAGAGTTTGGAAGTACAAGAAGCAGAGACATTAAGGGCCAGAATGACACGTAATGTCCTCTTCACCTGAGCAGAGCAGCCGTGCTCTCCTGCACATGGGCAGGACACCACTGTCACCTTGTGGAGGTTTTCTGCCTGCCATGTTCCCCGCCACCTTATCTTCTCACTTTCCTGTCTCCTCCTCCTCTGCGGCTGTGTCAGCCTGCCAGCCTGGAGGCACAGGCCTCGGGTTCTGAGGGTAGGACACACCCAGATTTCAAAGACTTGTTAGGATGACAAAAAGTATAGTAATTAAATAGTGCAGTCATTATTTTAAAAAACTGATTGCATGTTAAGGTGATAATATTCTGGATGTAGTGCGTTAAACAAAACATGATGATATTAAGATCTCCTGCTTCTGTTTTACCTTCTTTAAAGTGGCTACTTGCAAATTTAAAATGATAACGTGGCTCTCATTATGTGGACCTCGCTGCTCTGGGGCTCCTCTTCACCTCCCCTGTTGATCTGCTCAGATGGGTGACCCTCCTTCAAGACCATTTTGGGGGATGGGTAGTGTGTGTGTGTGTGTGTGTGTGTGTGTGTGTGTGTGTGTGTGTATTTCTCCCCTACCCCAGCTTTCGAGGGAGCTGGTGGAGGTTCTTTCATATCAATCATATCTTTTATGATTCTGGGCCCTAGGATCCTTCCAGAAGTGAAAGGAGGCAGGAAAAGAAAAGGGGTTTGTGCTGATGATCACATAATGGGGAAGGGCTAGGAGAGAAAGGGAAGAAGCCAGTTTGGAATGTAGTCCCTCACTGAGAGGGAAGTTTCTGGAAGTCAGGCCCAGCCTTTGAGGGCCCCAGAGCACTCCTCCCACTGTCCTCTTCTTGCATCCCCTGGAGAAAAGAAGGCACGAATTTAAGATAAGATGCTTTGTCAGTTGGACAACTTGGACCTCGTTGTTGCTGAAATCAGAAACCCCGTCCCCCAGTTCCCATCACCACCCCCCTGAGCCCAGCCCCGCCCTGTGTGTGCACTTCTAAAGCAGAAGGTCCTGAAGCAGCCTCAACTACCCCCGTATCATATAGATGTTGGCCTTTCAACTGCATTTCTCATTAGCCGCATCATTTACCACATCATTTACCGCCTTTGAGATGGTGAACCCACTGAGCTGTTAGAAACACGCCAGCTGCTTCATGGGTATGTGTGTGGGGGGTCAACTGAGGAACAGTTCTCTTTCTAGAAAAAAAAAAACAGGCTTTCTTAGACCTGCCAAAAGATTGTGCGTTAGTTCATTTTGATTCTACATGACTTTGGTCTTATCCTGGTTGTAGGTGTGACTCCAACTAGTGGCTGACCCGGGTCCACTGACTCCTACACCAGGCTCATTCTGCTTCCCCAGAGTATCCTGGGGTGCACAGAGAAGGAAACTGAGGCATAAGAACCTCAGCAGTCTGCTTTAGTGCTGACTTCCTCTTATATGCCCTGCTGGAAACCAACTTAAGGGTGTCTAGGTCTTAGAGATGCTCCCCACTCCTCAGTCCTGCCACCTTGTCCTGGGAAGCTGGGTGTGAGGGCGCTGGGTCAGGCTGGGGGCAGCTGTCCAGTGGCCTTTTCCTGGTTGGGGTTTGTGGCCTCTCTTTGCTTACTTCACAGCATCTGAGGATCTTAGAGCAGAAGGGAGCTGCCGTGCTACCAATACGCTCCTGAGTTTGAAGGATGACAGAGTTGAGTCTGCAGGGTTGGGGTTCGAGGCCACTCTCACCCTCGGCCATCTGCTGGTTTGTGATTCGTGGGGAGCTGGGCCCAGAGCCTGGAGCTTTCGCATGCTCTGTGCTGTGTCTGCCCCAAGCCCAGGCCACCCCACCCTCAGCCCAGGATTGTGAGCTGGAGAGCTGGGGAGGCAGAAGGAGAGTTGAGGACATGGGAGGACCACCACTTGACATCCCTGATGGTTTCTAAGGACAGCGTCTAAGGAAGACTCTCCTCGGGGACTACCCAGTGCTGGGAAGAGAGTGCAGGTGTCTCCTGGAGGCCCCCGCAAAACGGGGGAATGATGAGGGGAGCCCATTGATGGCAGAGAAGTGTGTGGCCAAGGGCACAGTGATGGCAAATGCAGCTAGGTACCCGGCAGGCCACTTCTGAGAAGCGAAGTAGATGCTGTGTGTCCCAGGACTCTGTGAGGGAGAGCTAGGGGTGTCTCAGAGGAGCTCTGCCTCCAGTGGGCCCCAACCTCAGCCTCCCTCTGCTCTAAACAGCTCTGTAGTTGGCCCAGGACCGGGATGTGGGAAAGGGTTGAGACTGTTGGCAGGAGCAGAGCAGGTGTGCTGAGGTAACCCAGCCTGGAGAGGCCCTTTCTGGAGCTCAGCCTGGAGGAGGAGGCGGCAGTCACCAGAACCCGCCCCGGTACTGGCAGTTCCAAATCCGGAGGGGGCAGGATGACACAAAGGCACTGAACGTGGACAAAGCCCAGCGGTTCCATTTCAGTTCTGTCCCCCGCAGGGCTGAGCCTTGGCGGGATCCTGCCATCAGAAGATCCACGGGGACCAGCCCCCCTAGGAGGAGCTTGCCTCATTGAGGAGCCTGGGTCCCCGCCAGGCAGGGACTCTTGGCAGCTGCCCTGGCTTCTGCTTTTGTTCGGTTGTCCCTCCACCACTTGGTGAGCAGGAGCCCAGGCCCCTGGGACAGGTGCGGGCTCCCTGCTCCCCTGCCTCCCTCTGCCTTCCCTCAGACTGACCTGACTCCAGGCTTCCTGGGAGCTGCTCCTCCTCCTTAAGGTTCCACAGTGGGGGCCTCACATGGGGGAACCGGGGACTGGGGTCCTGGGGCCCCTCCTCTGTGCAGGGGTGCGGGGTGGTGGGAGGCTGGAGAAAGGATGTGAATGCCTGCTCCCCTTCCTTCGCATCCCACCTACGCATCCGAAGGCTGTTTCCTACCTTCTGTCCAGCAGCCCTAGAGGTCTCTTAACAGTTTTGCTTTTCTCAAGTAAAACAGCGTGAGGGACTGCTTCATGATTCGGGCGGGGGCGGGGGGCAGCCACTACGGGGTGGCGGGGGGATGTCTGGTCCTGTGGCTTCCTTTGGCTCAGCCTCTTCCTTTTATTTATTCTTTCTTTCTTTCTTTTCTTTTCTTTTCTTTTCTTTCTTTCTTTCTTTCTTTCTTTTCTCTTTCTTCTTTCTTTCTTTCTTTCTTTCTTTCTTTCTTTCTTCTTTCATATTGGTGTTCAATTTGCCAACATATAGAATAACACCCAGTGCTCATCCCATCAAGTTCCCCCCTCAGTGCCTGTCACCCAGTCACCCCAACCCCCTGCTCACCTCCCCTTCCATCACCCCTTGTTCGTTTCCCAGATTTAGGAGTCGCTCATGTTCTGTCTCCCCCTCGGATATTTCCCACTCATTTTTTTCTCCTTTCCCCTTTATTCCCTTTCACTATATTTTATATTCCCCAAATGAATGAGACCATATAATGTTTGTCCTTCTCAATTGACTTACTTCACTCAGCATAATACCCTCCAGTTCCATCCATGTCGAAGCAAATGGTGGGTATTTGTCATTTCTAATGGCTGAGTAATATTCCATTGTATACACCAGCCTCTTCCTTGAGGCTGCCATAGGCTCTGGAATCATCGACTGAGCCATGTAGGCAATGCCCAAAGGTCTGCCCACTTTAAGCAAATCCAGTGTGTGAAAGTCTTTACTTTCAGGGAGGGGGAAAAAAGTGATTTTTCTCATCATAAAAAATTGAATACAAAATCCACACGTGGTTGGGAGTTGATGCCCGGGCCCTCCCCCAGCCCTGAGGGGAGCTCGCTGTGCTTTGCTACTTCTCCCTTACGCTCCTGGGCCTCTACCCTTCACCGGAACAGCAGGGGTGTTGAAACCTGCTCTCCCCATCAGCGGGTCAAGGTGGGGACCAGATGGAACATGACTTGGTGAAATCCAGTGTGGGATTGCTTCAGGATGTCACCTCTGTGGGCGTGTTATTCTAGTATTTGATTCAAAGGCAGTCAGGTTGGCACTGAGCTTTTTTAGCAGCCCACCCATTGTGGTGGGCGGGGCGTACTGCCCGCCCTGGTTTTCCTCCTGGATTCCCTGGTGGGCATCTCAGAGGTGGTATCCGTCTTGAGCTGGCCCCCTGTCTGGGGTCTAACGTCAGGATGAGCATCTCCCTTGGGACAACCGTGGAGAAGCTCTCCCTTGATAGGCGGGCTTCCCGGCCTGGCTAGGGTGTTGGCCTGACAGCCCCTGAGTGGAAGAGCCTGGAATACCATGTGCTGCATTTCTCAGGGAGCCCCCGTGCCTCGGCACAGCTCTGAGCTTTCAGCAGCTCTCTCTAGAAGGCTCGTCCTGCGAGCTTCGCCTTCCCTTCAGCTCCCCTCACCTCACATCACCTGCCTCAGGCCTGCGGCCTCCCTGTCCCGCTCCATTTCCTCCTCCCCTCGGCCCCTGCCTGCCTTTCCCCAAGTGTTTTCTAAAAGATATTTGATTTCAGTGAAAGCTGGGCCGACATCCATGCAATATGCTCTCACTGTCTTTGTGCTTGTTGGGCGGGCGGAGGGCTCCTCCGGGGATTCTGGGTAATTGGGTTAGTGGCCAGCTCATGTCAGGAAATTAAAAGGAGGCTCCGATCAGGTTCCCGCTGCATGGGATTTAATGGCTTTGTATTTATAGACTATTCTGCCTCTAGCCCCTGCCAGAAATACCACTTTTCTGGCCCTGCGAAGGAAGAAAGAGGATGAGAGATGACTTGCCTTTAAAAATTCCTTTTCTTTTCCAAAATACATTAGTGTTCTGAAACAAACCAACTCTCCGGCACTTCAGAGAATAGTTTTGAACTAGAGCCCAAGAACACTGGCGTATATTTGTAACCCTCACCCCCATCCCTGCCCTGCTGCACCACGTTCCATCTTACACGCGTGCGCACGCACTGATGCACACACATGCGCACGTGCGCATATGCACTCAAGTCTGACAGCCCACGAGAGCTTCCCATGGGGCCTGAAGCCTCGGGGCCACTCAGGCATGACAACCCGATGACCTTTGGTGGGGGAGATATTGACTGCATGAAGTCATAGGGGATGATCTTGTCTGTGCCGAATCCTTATTACTGTTCATGCAGGAATGGGTGTGCCAAAGCACAACATAACAGGCTCAGTGGTCATATAGACCCAGCGAGACCCCAGTGTCACCACTGATCACCTCTTCCGGTACTTTACTTAAGCCTCTGTAAGCCCCGTTTTCCTCCTCTGTAACATGGGAATCCTATTCCTAGCCATTTCCATCTTGCTCCCCCTCTTCAGGGAAAGTCCTGGAGTTGTGCCACAAAGTAGGGTGTCAGCCATTGATTTGAGATAGATATTCTTCATCATGTTATGTAATTGATTTTCTTCCATGATCCAGAAGGCAATGTTGAAGCTCCCAGAGCCTCTCTCCCCAATCCTTGGCCAATGACCTTGCTTTACATTGTCCTGAACAAATTAAAAATAGTCAAGTGGGGGAGTTTCTTACACACCTGTTATTGAAGCCATAAACCTACCTGTTGCTTCCTGTCTTCACCCCTGTTGGAGATTTCTCTGCTCCTATCAAAAGCCAGTCTCTCCACCTGTGCTCTCTCTTTCTTCCTCAGGGACTTCAGTCCTGTAGTATCCTGTAGTATCATTTCTGCTTCCAGCATCATCAAATGCTTCGTCACTCCTGGATCATTTTCTTTTTATTTTATTTTATTTTTTAAGATTTTATTTATTTATTCATGAGAGACACAGAGACAGAGAGAGAGGCAGAGGGAGAAGCAGGCTCCATCCAGGGAGCCTGACGTGGGACTCAATCCCGGGTCTCCAGGATCACACCCTGGGCTGAAGGCAGCGCTAAACCGCTGAGCCACCCAGTCTGCCCCTGGATCATTTTCATTAGCAGACAAACATACTTCTATTCTCCCCTTATAAAAACAAAATATTTAAATTAAAAAAAAAACCCACAACTGTATTTTGACCTTTGCCTTCATCTACCTACTGCTACCTTACCCTGCTCCTCTTTCCAACAAAAGTTCCCCTAAGAGTTGATAGCGTTTATTATATCCATTTTCTTACCCCATCCATTTTAAAAACAAAAGAAAATGGGAAGCCTGTGTGGCACAGTGGTTGAGTGTCTGCCTTTGGCTCAGGGCCATGATCCTGGTCCCGGGATCGAGTCTCACATTGGGCTCCCTTCTCCCTCTGCCTGTGTCTCTGCCTCTCTCTGTGTGTCTCTCATGAATAAATAAATAAAACCTTTTTAAACAAACAAACAAATAAATAAATATGGAACACCCAAAAACTTCCTTTAAAAGTAAACGTTGAGTAGATCCAGAAAAATAGTTATAGTTAGCTGAAGGCTAAGCTTCATTAAAAAAAAAAAATTTCCTTCCCCTCTCAAAACAAATAAATGAAAACCAGAAGCTTAAGCAGGATAGAAATGTGGTCCTCTCTCCTCTCTCAGTGTAACAGTCCAGAAGTCAAAGGTGATCCAGGACTGGTTGGCAGCTTGGCCAGCCTTAGCGGGTGGACCCAGTTATCATCATCTTTCAGGCAGCCAGAAGGAAGCCTAGCCCAGCCAGCTCGTTGGAAGGATGGGACCCAGTCGTTGGAAGGATGGGACCCAGAAGTGGCACATGTTCCTTCCATTCACAGCCCATGGATGGAACCTGGTCATGTAGCCATGCCTCTCCGAGGAAGTCTGGGAATTGTAGTCTGGATTTGGATGGGAGGCCATGGGAAAAGGGGAATGAATGATGTATTTCGTTGGGCAAGCACTGTTACATGCCAAAAATATACGTAAAGTTAATACTCTGAGATGAATGCTCCTGCCGTGTGGTGCTATAATTCAGGCACGTTCATTGCTGGATAGCAGGAGGCAGCCAGAGAATAAATATTTTAGGCTTTGAGACCCAGAGGGCCTCGGCTGCAGCTGCCCAACTCTGCCACTGTTGTGGTGTGAAAGCAGCCACAGACCATGTAGAAATGAATGAACAGCGGTGTGTTCTGACGAACAGGCAAAGCACCGGGTTTGGCTGAAAGCCCTTAGTTTGCAAACTCCTGCACTCTGGTATCACTGGATGAGCCCCGGAGAGTTTGTTCTTCTTTCCTACGGCTGAGGAAGCAGGGCCGCACACATCCTGGAGTCCCGGTGTCCATGCCTAAGGGATTTCGGGCCTGCGGGAGAAGTGCCAGGTATGTGCATCTTCAGCTTTCCGAGGTGATAGGAAACTGTTTTTGATTTGGTTGTACCGACCTATTACTTGTGTTCAAACATTCTGGTTGCTCCATATCCTCACCAACGCTTTTTAGGTTTTGCTTGTGTGCGTAAAGTGGTGTCGTCTTATTGCTTTAATATGTATTCTCTCCATTGTCAGAGAGAATGTGGCCACTTGATTCCTTTTCTGTGAGATGCAGAAACAGCCTTTTCCCTGTTTTTCTACTTTATTTTTTTCTCATGGGTCATGGAATTCTTTATATATTCTGGTCATTTTGTTAGTTCCAGTTTTTCAGTTGTTGGTGTTGTAAAAAGCTCCCCACTGGCTTTCTTCTCTTGGCAGAGCCCTTTGATGGTCAAGAGTTGGTAATTTTTTTATTTAAAGATTTGCAAGCGATCAGGGTAGGGGTGGGAGAGGGAGAGGGAGGGGCAGACTCCCCGCCCCCCCCTGCCCCCCAGGTCTCCATCCCAGGAACCCCAGGGTCATGACCTGAGCCAAAGGCAGATGCTTAACTGACTGAGCCAGCCAGGCGCCCCAGAAGTTAGTAATTTCAATAAATTGAATTTATCAATCTTTTCCTTTATGGTTTGCACTTTTATGTTATTAAAAAAGTTATTTTCCTAGCCTGCTTTTGTAAAGATGCTTTCCTCATGGGGCGCCTGAGCGGCTCAGTGGTTAAGCCATAGCCTGAGGTCATGGTCTCTGGGTCCTGGGATCGAGCCCTGTGTTCAACTCCCTGCTCAGCTGGGAGTCTGCTTCTCTCTCTCTCTCCCTGTATTCTCTCTCTCAAAAAAAAAATCTTTAAAAAGGCGAAATAAATGCTTTCCTCATGTGCCTTACTCTTTAGGTCTCTGATCCTGCTGGAATCTATTTTTGAGTACAATGAGCTTGTCCCCCGTCACGCCCCAGCACCCCCCCAACCCTGAGCCTGCACACTGCAACCTGCAGCCCCTGGGTCGCCAAATCGGGTACTCCTCTCTCTTCCCTCACTCAGCCTCTCAGCAATATTCCAAACAGCTGGCCAGCCTCCTTGTGCCTTTTTCTCTTGGCTTCTCGGATACCCTGCTGGCCAGGTTTCCCCCTTACCTCTCTCACTGTGCTCTTTATCAAGTCTTCTTCGCAAACGTATCTTTTTCCTGCTCTTTACGTGTTGCTGTTATGTGACTTGGAACTGGGCTCTTCACTCTCCATCCTAGACCTCTAGTTCTAGCTCATCCTGTCCATTCCAGATACCAGTGTCTAACTGCCCTGCTGGCACCTCCACTTGGGTGCCTTAGGAGGCATCACATTCTCCACACATCTAGAGGGTGCCTCCAACTGTGCCCCACCCCTCCCCTGCCACTCTAGCCTTTCCGTCTCAGGAATGGCACCCCTGTTTACTCTGTGCTCAAGCAAAATCTAGAAGTCATCCTGGACTCCTTCTGAGTCAATATCAAAAATGTATATCAGGATCCTCCTACATTTCTTCATCTCCATGGCCGTGAACTCTGGTTCTGGGAAGCACCATCTTCTTCCCAGACCTTCGCAACAGCTTCCTAATTGGACTTCTGATTCCAGTTCCTATTTAATCTGATTTCCACAGCAGTCCGAGTGATCTTTTTAAAACACTCATATGATTCAGTCACTTGGCTTCATAGTATTCGATGGCTTTCTGTTGTACTTAGTACGGAATCTGAGCACTGTACTCTGGTCTTCAAGACCCTGTGTGATCCAGCAGCCCCCTCCCTACCTTTTCAGTGTCATCTGGTCCCATTCCTCTCCTGCCCCCTCACTCCTGCTCACTTTTGCTCCAGTCTCACTGGTTTACTTTTGATCCTTAAACATGACAGACCCTTTTCTATCCTAGGAGCTTTGGCTCTCCCCGTGGCTGGCTCCTCATCCTTGAAGCCCTAACTTAAATGTCATCTCAGAAAGACCTCTCTTCCCACTTCCTTTCTTATCATATCCCTTTGTTTGCTTCTTCACTGAACTTCTCTCAGCTTGAAATTATTTATACAGTTGTTTGTTTGCATGCTTGTACTGTGACAGCCTCTAACCCAATTGTTATTGATTAAGAGTTTCATGAATTCCTGTGAAAATCCCGTGGAAATTCTGTCATAGAACACACACAAGAACTTGCACATAAAATTTTGCAGTTTTAGGGGCTACACAGAACCCCTGAAGCCCACCTAAGAGGTTCCCGAAGTCAGATTAAGATCTGTCATTACAGAATCAAAGTTTTAGAGGTACAAAGAACCTGATAAATATTTCAGGCTTCTGGGTGGTAAATTGCCTTTATTTGGACCATCAGCTGTAGAGTAGGGAGTGGCTGCCTAGATACAGGATCCAAAGGCTTACGCTCAGTTGGGATCAGTAGGCAAGAGTGCTGTAAGTGATGAGCAATGTCTGCCACAGACTAGGAAATGGGAGGCAGGCCTCATTCGTGAGTTTAATTTGCCCAAGGCCGCACTGCTAGTAAATAATAGCTGAGTGGTAGCTAGTCTCCTGGATTACATGAGGATTCCTTTAAGAAGCCCATTCCAACTCAGTGTAGATGGTTTCGCCTATAGCTTTTCCTCAAAGGGGAGAAGAGAGGAAGGGAAAGGAAGGGGAGACTGGGCCTGAATAGCTTTCCCCTATTAGCGTGTACAATGTAGGATGGAGACTTCTTGGCAGCTGGGAATGCAGGGACAACCCAGGCTTGCCGAAATGTCCTTGGGCACGTGATGGCCTAAGTGAGAAGGGTCCAGAGAAGAGAGCAGCTGATGGATACTCTAACAGACAAGAGGACAGGAACTCATCACTCAGGACCACTGTACCCACCCAGGAGCCATTGGCACAAGCCCCAGAATATAAGGTTTATCCACTCGCAAGGCTCTCTCTCTTCACCGTTATGATATGGCACCAGGGTTAGAGGCAGCCCCAAATAGCCATCCTGTCCTAGGCAGGAAGTTGAACTCTCCTGTCACCCAGATTCCCCCGCAGGATAAGTCACTAAAGGACAAGCCCCGCACATGCTGGGACACCCATCCGCATGCCCACATGACCTGCAGCCTCTTGGTACCCACATCACCTTCTGGGTGGTTTCCTCTTTCTAGAGATGAGTCAGCTGTAATTTGGTAGAACTTACCAACAGAGTCAATCGGAGTCCCCAAGGAAGAACACCGGTCAGATAAAGTACTGAGTAAAACAGGTTTAGTAAGTGCTCCCCAGACCTGGCAAGTAGTCAGAATCACTGGAGGAACGTTGAAAAGTTATCCATTCCTGGACATCACCCCATACCTACTGACTCAGAACCTCAAAGCAGCAAGTACTCAAAGTCTGTATCATTCAGAGGCTTTCCATGGCATGCCAGTGATCCCAGAGACTGGTGGTCTCAAGTTCCAAGAAGAGGAGATAGGACTCGGAAGTCAAGGTTCAGATCCACCCTCTGATGTTTCTTGGCTGTGTGTCCCTGAGCAAGTTTCCTGTCCTTTCTGAGCTTCAGTTTTCACAGGAGAATAATAACAATCCTGTATTCTCTCTCCCTCCATATTCTTATGTGGAACTAATGAGATAGAGAAATCGCTTTGTCAACTGTGAAGCACCGCACAGGTGTGAGCCTGCTCACATCATTCATAAACCGGGGACATTGAATTGAAGAGGAGCAGGGTGAGAGGGTGGGGTCTGTGGGTGAGGCAAAGGGAAGGGTCCTGACCCTGGAGACTTTGCAATGTCAGGAGGGATCCTGCCCTTAGACGCAGGCAGCAGCTCTGCAGAGGAGGCTGGGGAGGACACAGCTTCCGAGGCCTTTCCCTCTCCAGCCTTGTCTGGACGTTTCCTGTGGGAAGAGAAATGTGACAGGAGCAGCACTTGGGCCAGGCTCTGGGCCAGGTGCAGGGCCACGCTCTTCAGAGCCCTAGCTGGGTATTTTTAGTGCCTGGGTAGAAAAGAAAGAAACTTGAACTGCCCCGGCCACGGTGCCCCTGCACACTTGGCTATTTTTACTTCTGAAAGACTGGGATCTTGTCCAGCTTAGGGAGGGAAAATGAAGAAAGGAGGGAGGTGGAGGGAAGCAGGAATTATTTTACTTCCATTAAGAAAAAAAGTCAGAAGCCTGACCTTATCCAGTTGGCAAGTGGACATCTGATCCAGGATGTGTCATTTGCCACCTCTGGACAAAGACGTACCGCAGGGGGCTGGAGAGGTTAGCAGATAGGCGTGGGTGGAAACAGAGGTTTGGGGAACCTGGCACCCCTCCTTCCAGGGATTTTCTGCCCCCAGAGTGGCCCTGCTGCTTCTCTAATATTTCCTGTGTGGGAAGTGGGATGCACTCAGATGGAGGGCACCTCCCTGTGATGAGCCTGGCAGGGGCTGGGGGCCACACAGCTGCAGCCACAGCAGAGCCTCTGTCCCAGGGTCAGATGGAGGCAGCGCTCCGCCCTGTGAGCATGTTCCAGAAAGAAGCCATGTGCTCCTGGGCACAATGTTCAACCTCTCTGAGCCGTTGTTCCTTAAGAATTTTTTTTTTTAATTGTATCGGACTCATGTAGTTTTAACTAAGGGGATGTGTCTCTCTCTTCTAAGAAGGAGGCTCTCAGTTTCCTGCCAGACCCTACCACCTTCCATAGGCAGATGAACGGAAAGAAGTTACTATTAAGCACCTACTGTGTACTAGGCACTTGGCTACTTGCACACATTTTATGTTATTTATTTCCACCAACCTGAGAAAGGTGAAGTATTTTTAAGAGTTTTAATATTGGCTGAGATGCAGTTCACCTGCTTAAAGTACCCAGTTCAATGGTTTCAGGTATGTCATGTTATCAATCTTTTTAATTGTGGCAAAATATCTATAACAAAGCTGACCATTGTGAAGACCATCTATAAGTGTACAATTCAGCAGCACTAAAGCACATTGACAGTGATTCTGGTTCTCCAGCACCTTCATCATCCCAATCAGAAACCCTGTACTCATGAAACAAAAGTGACCCCTATTCTCTACCCTCCTACCCCTGGTAACCTCCAATCTACCCTCTCTCTATTCAAGATATTTCTTATAAATGGAATCATACAATATCTCTCCTTTTATATCTGGCTTCTTTCATGTAGTGTAATATTTTCAAGGTTGGTCCATGCAGGCTGGTCAGAATGTCATCCATTTTCGTGGCTGGATAATATTCCATTATGTATGGATACACCACATGTTTATCCTTTCATCTGTCAACAAACAGTTGGTTTGCTTCCGCCTTTTGGCTCTTGTGAGTATTACTGCCATGAGCATTAAAATACAAATACCTGTTAGAGTTCCTGACTTCAGTTCTTCTGGGATGTACCTAGGAATGAAATTGCTGCACTAGGTGATATATGGTTGATAATCCTGTTTAGCTTTTTGAGGAATTGCCAACCTGTTTTCCACAAGAGCTGCACCATTTTATATTTCCACAAATAGCTGATAGTTTTTTAAATTAATCTTTTTATTTTTTGAGGTAATTGGGAGATGCACATGTAGTTGTTAAGAAATAATACACAGAGATCCCATGTGCCCTTTACCCAGTTTCTCCCAATGGTAGCATCTTGCAAAACTTGCACAGTATCATAGCCAGGATGTTGATAGTGATACGGTCACAATAGAGAAGAGTATTTTTAATCATAATAATATTAACTGACACTTTCTGGTGCCATTTACAGTATTTCAAGTGCTTTACACGTACTAACTCATCCAGCCCTCACGACGAGCCAAGGCACATACTATTGTTTTCATACAGGTGCAGGAATCAGGGCACAGAAAGGTGAGGAAACTTGCTCAAGGTCACTCATGTACCAAGAGGTAGAGTCAGGGATGACATCCAGGTCTGACCTGAGGCTAGTGCTTCTCTCTTCTGCTTTGGAGGCACATACCTCTCTGGGAATCCGCACAGTTGATACCCACAGAACAAACACAGTCCCCAGATGAGCCTGGCAAGCCACAGCCAGGAGGGCCGTGGGTCTTTGCTTTCAGTCCTTTGTGATGGAGCATCTCAGCGTGGACTTGGCTACTCTTCCTGTTCACATTGCCTTTTCCCCCATTCCTGGCAAGGCTGACCAAGCACATATCACCTCCCCACTGTCCTGGTCAGGGCTGGGAAGGAACAGAGGTCCCCGGACACCAAAGAGCACTTCATGAAGGAACTATTTACAGAAGAGTGGGTGAGAACCAGTCAGAAGTGGTGATGTACCCCAGGACTAGCAAGAGTGGGGAACTTTTAACAACTGCCAGCCTGCAGAAACCTGGCAGGAATTGCCCCAGCAAGCAGGTGAGAACTATAACCGTTCTCAGAGGTCAAAGTCAGCCTTCATCCCTACCTGTGTGGTCTCGGCAAGTTACTCAGCCTCTCGTAGCTTCAATTTCTCCATTCTGTAAAACGGGCTCATAGAATCTCCCTCATAAGGATGTGGCAATCCCTGGGTGAAATAACATATGTACAATTCTTAGAGCAGAGGCTGGTACCAAGGAACAGCTGGGCAGTAGTTGTGAACTTCTCCTTATATGCGTTCGTGTCTACGAGATTTAGGGGTGTTATCATGTTGGTCTAGGAGGACAGCTCCCTACCCCATCCTGGGCTCAACCACAGGACCCAGTCTGCACAAGAACATGGATTCCAGAGATTACCAATCTTTTGTATTCTTAGCAAATTTATGAATACTTAAATTTTGGCCTGCACATGTTCAGGGATTCACAGTATTGAACGTTGATTAAAACAAAGGATATGTATTTATCACAGTACTTAGAGGTCTGAAATACTTTGCACGAAAGTACTATTAATGTTTTTAAATTCAAGAAGTATCAATGAGGTGATATAATCTAATAATCCCAGACAGTGATTATAAGTTAATTGTATTTTAATAGGCTCCTTGAGCCTGCTTTTTAGATATTTTGCTAAAACCATGAGAACACAAACAATAAGGCAACTCTCATTTCAAGTTCAAGTTGTCTTCCTTTTTTTTTTTTTTTGGCCCCCATTTGGTGTTTGTAAGACTTAAGCATCCTAATTTAGGAAATAATTGCCCGTTTTATCACTGAAAATTGCTTTCTGCTGCAAGTTACAGAGAACTTGACTGCTAGTGGCTTAAGCATCAATAAATGAGATCGATTTTCCCACCTACCAAGGACTCTGGAGATGGACGATTGCTGGCATTTTACAGGCTTCTCAGCTATAGCATTGAGGATGCAGGCTCTCTCTGTCTTTCTTTGGTGTTCTTTGGGGTCCTCACTTGGCTGCCTCATGGCTGCAGGTTGCTTGCCAAAGCTCTAACCTTCACCTTCCAGGTCAGGGCAGGAGAAAGGCAGAGCTGCACCAAACCTGTCTGTGTCTTGAAAAGCAAAACCATTCCCAGAAGCCCCCAGCATGGACTTCCCCTTACAACCCATTGCCCAGAACCAGGTCATATGACCAGCACTTGCTACCACGGAAACTGGGGAAGCAGGGAGGGACCTAAATTGGTAGGAGTGGCCCCGGGCACGTTGCCTCTACCAACAAAATCCCAGTTCCCTGAGCATGAAAGAGGGAATGGAAAGACAATTGTGTAGACAACTAATCATGTCTGCTAGACCCAGCCATTAGAATTTGATGTATTTTTAAGGGATTCATGATATAGCATCTTGGAGCAACATTCAGGATGAGAACGCAGTCTGGGCCATTATCTTATTTACTAAAATTGTGAGTGGTGTACTCTAGAAAATATAAAAACACATCGGCAGATAATAAATATAAACATAGTTGACCAATGTCTGTTTTGGCAGAATGCAGAGGAATTCAGACCTGTCCACTGTCTCTGCCCTTGAGATGCTGACTGTGCTCAGTTCAGAGCAGACTACATCAATAAAGACTAATGTGTAGAAGGCAAGGAGGTGACAGGCCTGAAAGCATTGTACAAATATAGAAAATGAAGAGTGCTTGGCCATCAAAAGAGAGTGCCCAAGGATATTAAAGTCCACAAAGGGTTGTCTTGTGAAAGGGGGGATGGTCTTCGTTGGATGGGACGGAAGGTGGAAAGTGATCTGGAGGCAGAATTTAGCTCAATATGAGGGGAAACTTTGATGAGGGATGGGCTGTCCTAAGAGAGTGCATTTCTGGAGGCTGGAAAAAGGACCAGACCCAACGATTCTTTTGTTTTCCTGAATGTGAAGGCTGCATTTGAGCTGGTGCATCAGATGCTTGGTGGCTCCCACGGGCTAGGTGCTGAGCTTGGGCGAGAAAGATGAAAGAGGTCCTTGCCCAGGAGATGCCCCTGGTCTACCAGGGGGATGAGCACACAGTGTGATGTGAAAAGTTGCTGTAATAGAGAATAAGCAAAGGGAGCTCAAGATAGGCATGGCCAGCTCTGGGCGGGGTGGGGGGGGGGTCAGGAAGGGCTTCTCAGTAGAGATGGTACTTGAACTGGGCCTTCCAGGGTGAATCCAGATTTTTTTTTTAATACTTCATTTATTCATGAGAGACAGAGAGGGAGGCATGGACATAGGCGGAGGGAGAAGCAGGCTTCCTGAGGGGAGCCTGATGCGGGACTCGATTCCAGGACCTGAGCTGAAGGCAGATGCTCAACCACTGAGCCACCCAGGTGTCCCAGAATCCAGATCTTAATTGCCTTTGGGAGCAGTGCGGACAAAAGGGACTTGGCTACATCACTTAGGTGGGGCCCAGCCTGTGGGGAGGGGTTCCCTGGGTTGGCAAGCACAGGCCTACACCTTGGGACCCCTCTACCCTAAATATAATGAAAAAAACCTGCCTGAGACAGTAGAGGAGGAAGGGAGCTCAGAAAGCAGTGCTGAAGTGGGCCCTTTCCCTTAAGAACCCACAGAATGTGGGCACTTAGGTGGCTCAGTGGTTGAGCATCTGCCTTTGGCTCAGGTCATGATCCCGGGATCCTAGGATCGAGTCCCTCATCGGGCCCCCTGCAGGGAGCCTGCTTCTCCCTCTGCCTCTGTCTCTGCCTTTCTCTGTGTGTCTCTCATGAATAAATTTAAAAATCTTAAAAAAATAAAAAAGAACCCACTGAATTTAAGAGTGGGTCACAACAGAGGGAAACAAGGACAAGGAGGCATGCATGTGAAGTTCCAGTGAATGCTGCCATGCGTGCTGCTGGGAGCGATGGCCTCCCCTGGCCTACTGGAACCACTGCCAGTTAACAGAGCATTTTCCCATAGTGATGTCATTCTGTTGTCCCAAAAGCCATATTCGGTGAGCAGAGTTGGTATTACCATGGCCTCCTCGCCCCTGTACCTGATGATGAGACTGAGGCTGTGAGAGCCACCTGGGCCAAGGCCGTATGAGCCATGAGGGGTCAGGACAGGCCTGGGCCCTTGCTCATGGGATCCTGTGGGCTGGAGCCCTCGTGGGTGTGTGGCTGGGATACGACCTGGGAAAGCAGGCAGGAAGCCAGGACGCAAGCCTGGCTCATGTCAGGTAGCAGTTGGGGGCATAATCAAACCCAACAGACTACTTTTCTTCAGAAAACAGAATAAGCTGGTAATTGATGCGTGTATTGATTGGAGCCATTGACCATCATGCTGTGAAGATATGAAGGAGAAAATTTAGAGGAAAGATTATACCCGCTGGGCCCTGGGGGACTGTACCCTGGAGTAACAAAGAGTGTGTACTGGCTCTTTTTGGGCACGTTACCCAGTTGCTGGAGTCTCAGTGGCTCTTATTTATAAAATGCGGATAATGGTGCCGTCGTATATGCTACAGGTTACAAAGGCAACACGTAGAGAAAGTCCTCGATAAGTTAGGCTGTTCTCCTGATTATTCTTACTGTGACTCGCCAGAGAGGTGTACACAGTGCTGGGGAAGAGTAGTAATAATAATGGTGATGATGTTAGTAATAGCTCTGGCTTTCTAAGCATCCGCTGGGCGTTGGACACCACGACAGACCCTGGAATGGGACGGAGAGCAGAACCGCTGGCTGTAGCGGCGTCTGGTCAGTAGGGGAAGCCAGGGTGCTGTTGGAACCCTGGAAGAAGCACCCAGCCCTCACGGGGGTCAGGGGAAGGAGGCCCATTGATGGATGCATCAAGACAGGTGCATCTTGAACACCCACTACGGGCCAGGCCCTGTATCAGGACAGAGAACATTCTAGATGGAGGTAGTGAGGGAGTGGCAACTGCCCATCCCCTTGCCTTGCTAAGGATCACCTGGCTCTTTCTGTGTTTTATTGAGCAGTTCCCACTCCAGTTGACAGCTGCCTGCGGTCAGATGGGCCGCCTGGAGGGGAGAGCAAGGCGTTGAAGTGGGGAAGGGGCTCATCCTGGACTCCAGGCAGACCCCGGCGTGGAGTAGGTGCGCAGGACATGGGTGTCCTCACCGTCCCGTGTGAATGAAGCCCGGCACTGTCACTTTCAGTCTTGCCAGCCTCCCAGGGCATGGGTGGGGGTGGGAGCTGAAGTCCTGCCAGCACTCGGGTCTGCGTCCTGCGCGGCGTGGGCCTCAGCTGCCCCCTTCACGGTCTGGGGCCCTGCTGGTCGGCACAGCTGCAGTAACCTGGAGTGGCCTTGGTAACAAGCTGACTCGGATTCCTAGGGGGCAGCCTGAGATTCTTGCATTGCAGACATTGTGTGCCATTGGATGAGGAGGCCATTTGAGGCCTGTCCACCCTGGGAAGAGTGCCAAATGGCACCAACACGTCTGTCTAGACAGCAGGGCCTGATGGGTGGGGTGGGTTTCTGGAAGCCATATAAAACCAGGGAAATAGCACATCTCTCTAGGATAGGGCCTCACTCCTGGAGAGGGATGTTAGTGTGAGCGGCCACGATTGCATTTGCACCTGCTCCTGGGAGACTTTGAGGTATTTATTTTCCTCGTATGGCCAGGACCACCTCACCTGCATCCCCATCTAGGAGCATGTGGCCCAGGACTGCGAACACTCCTGCTTTTTTTTTTTTTTTTTTAAGATTTTCTTTATTCAGAGGGAGAGGCAGAGACATAGGCAGAGGGAGAAGCAGGCCCCCTGTACGGGACTCGATCCCGGGACCCCAGGATCATGCCCTGAGCCGAAGGCAGATGCTCAACTGCTAAGCCACCCAGGTGCCCCCACACCCCTGCTTCTGCTGCCCTGACCAATCCTCACCTTCCCTCTGTTCTAGAAGACAGACTGTAGAACTCCATCCTATAATCTCTGAAGGTGGGATCCAGAAATTGATTATTTGTAGTGAACACCCATCAGGATGCTGCTTATGTGAAAAGTTTGAAAATCCTTGTTTTCATTCTTTTTGAGGTGCCTGCCAGTGGCACAGATTCCTTTTCTCTCTTGCAAGCTAATTCAACACTCCCTGGATTCACAGCAGATCTACGATAATGAGTCTTCCTTCCCCTACTCCTAGAGGAGTGCTTCTGTTGTGCTTTCCCTTTGGAAACAGAGGACTGGAGAGCTCAAGGTTGCTCGGGATAGGTTTCAGGAGGATGCCAAATCCAGAGACGGGGCCAGGCCCTGGCAGCTGGGATGGGCCATTACTATCAGACAGTTGTTTTAGGATTGTCTGACTGCCTGGCTTGAGACTGGCCAAGGAGCAATCCGAAAGGCATCTAGTCATGGGGTCCAAAGTCAGTGTTGACAAGTTAGTGGTAGCACCCAAATATTGGACAACCTGACACCTTTTCCCTTTCCTCCCCAACAGGTGTGCGCCTTGACCGAGTGCGTGGAGGCCGCCAGAAATACAAACGACGGCTGGACTCTGAGAGCAGCCCGTACCTGAGCTTACAGATTTCTCCACCCGCTAAAAAGCCATGTGAGTGCCTGGAACATCTGGCATCTCTTGGGGCAATGCCACCTTCCCACTGCTGGTTATGGGACAGTATGGATCTTAGGAAGGTCGCATTAGTGCCTGGCTTGGTGTTGGGTGCTTTGGGCTTCGTTCGGATGGCCTTTCCCTGGGGGATTTACAGAATATGGCTCTAAGTGAAGCATGATCCTAAGAAGACATGGGCCCCAGCATCCAGAACATAATAACCCCATGCCTCCCATTCAAAGCATGTTCCTCTCCAGAGAATTCACCAGCAGCTTCCCTTGGAGGGACATTTGTCAGTAGCCCAGCAAGTTTGTAGAGTCAGAGAAGGAAGGGAGATGACCTCCTAGGACTCCTCAGAACCTGAATTTTCTTTCTAAGCCATCTCAGGCTCCACCCCAGCCCCTTCCTCTTTTCTCCAACATTTACATTTCTTCTCTGGTCATTGGCAGTGACCAAGATTGTCTCCTACCTGCTGGTGGCCGAGCCGGACAAGCTGTATGCCATGCCTCCCCCTGGCATGCCCGAGGGTGACATCAAGGCCCTGACCACTCTTTGTGACCTGGCAGACAGGGAGCTTGTGGTCATCATTGGCTGGGCCAAGCACATCCCAGGTGAGTCACGTAGGGCGGGGGGAAGGTAGAGCCAGGGATGCTCAGCCACTGTCCCCACTGCTGTGGTTCTGATGCGTGGGAGCCAGGACCCAGGTGCCATGTTTTCTTCTGCACTCCTTTTCTCTCTCTGTGGGATTGGAGGTGAGCAGGTGTTGGAAGGTCCTGTAACATTCCTGAACTGCTAGCGGCTCTTCAGAACCAGTTATCATTCTAGAGGAGTGATGATTGCATCTACAATAGGTAAAGATTCAAAAACAAATTTTTTTGAATCCTTGAAGGCTGAAGGCATTTCATAGTAGACCTTATTGGAAATGTGCTGGAAAACAATGCAGGAGAGAGTTGAGTCTCTTGCTTCCTTTAGAGGCCAGGGGACTGGAGTGGTTAAGAACATGGGCCGGGGAATCAGACTGGGATTCAAGTTCTGGATCTGTAGCTTACTGGCTCTGTCACCCTGGGCAGGTCACCCGAGCCCTCTGTCTATAGAGAATACCAGCAGTGCCTCCTTCGTGGGCTTTGATGTGAGGATGAAATGTGAATAAGAGTATGATGCATGGAACACGCTAGTGTTCATTGCAGACTCACTATTGCCATGTGCCTGAGGATAAGGGAGGCCTAGCTTTTAATGGGCAGCATGGAAAGTACATGTAATAAATATGTTTCAGGTGATACAGACTTTATTTACTGTATGTGGCCCAAACCCATCTATCAGCTTCCTCCTTGTGCATAAATGGTGGAAACTGATTTTTAATTCTATTTTTGTAGACACCAACACCCGCATATTTTGCATTATACACTTGTTGGGGAGCTTTCTAAAGCCTGTGTGGTTTATTCCCTCTATGGTTCTAACAGCGTGTCTCATAGTGTGGTAGAGATATCCTGTTTTCCTCGGGGATTGATCACCATGGACTTGGATTCTCACTGGCTATGTGACATGGGGCAGTTTATCTTCCTGTCTGTAGATCCTTCTCGTGCTTGTCACCAGCTCTGAAAAATGAATATGGCATGCATGGTGATGTAGCAAAGGTGCCCTAGACTTTAGATGCCACAGTCCACAGTGGATTGGGGTGAGTCAAAATGTCCCTATATGAGATGTGCGTGCATAGCCTACAGGAAGGCTTCCTGCAGACGGGGGCTTGGGAGGCGATGCTCGTGTCACTCAGCCGGAAGAAAGCGTAGAATTCCTTCCGCAGGGACTCCCTGGTGGCCCCTGGCATTCTGACTCGGGGTGGACTCCCAGGGGATCTGAGCTGGCGCGCCCTTACTAAGGAGCTCAGGTTCTTGGGATTACACACTCAGTAGTTTTGAATCTGGCCTGTGCTGATTCAGCACAGATGTGGGGTCAGGCCACTGCTTAAGACACCTCAGCCTGGATTGCTCCACTAACCCAAGGCCAAATCTGGTACACGTCCTCCTGCCCCTCGCACCCTACCCTCCCTGTTATCCCACGCTCCTCCTCCACTGTATCCCAGCAATGGCTCAGGAGTGGCTCCTGGCGGCTCCCCACATCACTGCTTCCTTCTCCTGCCACCAATTCCTTCAACACCTCTGAGCAGAGGTGTAGAACCTGAAGGCACCTGTCTCCCATGCACCCATTCTTCTCCCATGTCCTCCCCCCACCCCCAGCTCCATCTCCCATTGGTGGCCACCAGAAGGGCAGTAGGCAGAGTGATTGTTAGGTTCACAGACTTTGTATTCAGGCGGACCTGAGAGCGGATTCCAGCTCTGTCCTTACGGGCCTTGCAAGGGATCTCATTTTCTGAGCTTTAGCATCCTTGCCTATGAATTGGGGATTATAATAGAGGGTACAGCACACTCATCCCGGCCCCCGCACGCGGTGGGTGCTTGATAAGTGGCAGGACCATGACCCTGTCATTGTCCTCTCTGCTAATAGTATGAAAAGCCTCCTTTCACGTCTTCATTTTTCCTTGTCCAAAGCTGAATTCTTTCTGATTAAAAAATAAAATAAACATAGGGCCTCATTTGTCTGTCTGAAACACTAATTTGCCCTATTTTGCATATATTTGCATGCTGAATTATTTGGGCCTGACCTTCTTGTGTTTAAGGTAAAATTAATTAAGAGTCTCCTGCCACTGCATGTAAACCTCATATTAGGGCTGATGACATATCAAGTGCCTAATATATTTAAACTAATCGACTTAATCCCGTCTCAGATTAGACAGAAAATTCACCTGAAGTCCTGCTCATTAGCCCTTAGATAAGAGACGGAGAGAGAGAGAGACAGAAAGGGAGCAGGTTTAGCAGAATAGGTGCAAGCCAGGGCCCCAGCCTGGGACTGGTGTCGGCTCCTGCTTGTCCTGGTTCCTGGACCGCAGGAGGACTCACTTAAGGCAGCTCAGGTTAGTGCCCAGGCCACTCTCCTTATGCACAGGAAACCGTATGTCATGGCTCAGGATGGGCTAGCCTTCAGTATCTGTCCAGAGCCTGGCCCACAGAGGGTCCTTCAATACTTGCCTTGGCACACATTGATTGAGGGTTTTTTTTTTTTTTTGATTGAGCATTAACTCTATGTAAGGTCTCTTGCTAGAAGTTGTGCTGATAGAAAGAATTTGATTAGTTTCTGCCCCAAGGATCTCATTTGGGAATAAGATGGATAATTTTTTAAGAAAACAAAATTATTTTTCACGGAAAATTCTAAACCTGCAAAAACAGACCGAATGATATCGGGAAGCTCCGTTAATGCCGCTGGGACCCCACAGCCCATCTCACTTCGCCTCTACCCCATGTCCTATCCCCTACCCTGAACACTTAGAATGTAGCAAGAACAACCGTGGGACAGAGTCCCCAGGCAGGAGGGACGCCAGGGGCTGCAGGGGCAGAGAGCAGAACCCGAGCAAGGTCATCAGGCCTGATGGGCAGTGACCATGGAGGGAAAGGCCAGAGGGGCATCAGGGCGCCATGAACACAAGTTTTCAGGCCAAGCCCAGAAGCTGACCTATGCACACAGGCACTGAGTGACCCACTTGGCCAGGAGGGAGGATCATTTGAGCACAAATTCATTTCCCAGCAGCCCCACTCCTTTCACTCCTGTTTTTGAGCACAGAGGACAGTCACACCGGTGAGTTCCATGGGGAACTGGGGCTGATGGCAAGTCACTCAGAATAATGGCCATTCTTTTTCTTTTTTAAAGATTTTATTTATTTATTCATGAGAGTCACAGAGAGAGAGACAGAGACACAGGCAGAGGGAGAAGCAGGCTCCCTATAGGGAGCCTGTTGCGGGACTCGATCCCAGGACTCAGGGATCATAACCTGAACCAAATGCAGATGTTCAGCTGCTGAGCCACTCAGGTGCCCCAGTGGCCGTTCTTTTGTTCGAGTCCATCTGCAGTTGCCCTATGCCACATGCAGTCCTGCATTGCTCAGGGGCCAGGCCCCAGTCTTTAGAGTGCCCACCTCTTGTTCCCAGTGAGTGACAGTTTGCAACCAGAGGCAGCAGCCTTTACGAGAGGGAGGGAATCCCTTGATGAATTGCAGCGTCCAGATGTTATTAGCTGGTTATCCCGCCACCCCGGGTGGCATGGAGGCTGTCCCAGCCAGGACAGCCCTGCCCGGCCCAGGCTGATAAGTGCACACCTCTGCATGGGACCCCCCAGAGGCCTCCTACGGAGGGGTTCCTCAGCCCGCTCCCAGGTAGCCACCGTCTGGCTCCCACTGGGGAGGGAATGCCAGCGGCCAATGAAATATGGGCTGCCGAGTGACAGCAGCTGTGTCTGGAGTGGCCTCAGATCCTATAATTACATCTCCCTTTATTACCTCTGCTAATGGCCCTCCAGGTCGACAGAAACGATAATAAATTAACAGATTATGAACTCCACTTGCCACAAATTATATGCTTTTTTTTTTTTCCTTTCTTAAATTCTAGGAGCTCATGCTGTCAAATCATAGGGGGATGGGGGCTCGGGAAGAGCCTGAATGTTATCAGATTAGTTGGTGCAGATAAAGCAACTTTGGGGCGGTGGCGGGGGGTGGGGGTGGGGGGGCAGCAGAGCTCCAGGTGGGGGCAGCCAGCTTGGGCGGGGCAGGACCTCAAGGGGGCAGTGTGTGGTGCCCAGGGGCCTGAGCCACACCAGCCTCCCCCAGCAGCAACCCCTGTGCCAGAATCACTAATTGCTGGATGGAGGAGGAGTCGTGGGCCCGGCATAGAAAAGCAGAAGTGGAGGGTGCTCGGCTGAAGGGCAGGGAGGAGTGCTTCAGCCCTTCGTTTGGGTTTAAGTAAAAGAGAGAATCTGTGCTTCTAGTAAAGATGTCAGAGTTGACAGAGGGATGGATATTAGGAGTTCCAAATCCCTCATCTTTCTTAAACATCCTTCTGGGAATTTCCTGTGCATGTATAGCCACTGTGTGCATGCCCGCGTGTATATCTGTGTGTGTGTGTGTGTGTGTGTTCTCCCCCCCCCACCATAGGACCATTCTTGAACACTGTTTTACATCCTGCTTCTTTCATTTAATTGTATCACATAGTAGCGCCTACCTTGCAGGAGGCATTGCACTGAGTGTTCCACACGTTAGCTCATTTAATCCCAACAGTGCCATGAGAGAAATAGTAGTAATATCCCCATTTTACAGAAGAAAAAATGGGTTCAGAGAAGTGGATGTGCCCAGGGTCACAGCCTGTGGCCAGCAGAGCTGGGATTCCAGCGGACAATCTGGTTCTAATGTCTGTGCCTTATTGTTACAACTTCCTTACACTTTTGTGTTATCTTTCTACACCTGCCAAAACAGTTCTACCTCATTCTTTCTAGTGGCTTCTAATATGCCATTCATTTAGCTAATAATTACATTTATATAGTGATTACATGTATCACATTAGTTATATTTAGGTTGTTTCCTGCTTGGGGTCATTACAGACCAATCTAACAAACACCGCTTCACATTTATCTCTGTGTATTTAGGGGGAGAAAATCCAAGCGGTGGAATTGCTGGGTTGAAAGGAGCATGCCTTTGGTTTAATGCTTGATTTGGTTTTATTTTGAGAACATCTTAAATCTGGACAGGTTCGAAAGCCAAAACTAGAGAAAAATGTGCACACAAAACCCTCCCTTCTATCCTTGTCGCTTCCCCCCTCCCTTTCCTCCTAGACCAGTTTTTATTTTTCATTTTCCCTTCCAGTGTTTTCTTTTTTCAAGTACTAGAAAACATCTGGGCTCTTTCAAAAATTAAAACATATCACCTATTCCCCCCTCCCTTGCACAAAATGAAGCAGCCTCTGTACTGCTCCATGCATTTTGATTTTCTTTTCTTTTCTTTTCTTTTCTTTTCTTTTCTTTTCTTTTCTTTTCTTTTCTTTTCTTCTTTCTTTCTTTCTTTTTCTTTTTTCTTTTTCTTTTTTTTTTTTTTTGCATTTGGATTTTCAAAGCCCCTTCCAGCTCCCCTTGAAGCCGTTCAAGGAGGAGGAGAGGAGTCAGGGCCCGGGCCCACTAGCAGAGAGGTCGAGCCTTGGATGGTGGCACAAACTCTCAGAGGCGCCGTCTCCCTTCCTCTGCATTTCCCCCAGAGGGCAGGCCAGTCTCTGACTCCAACACAACTGGGCAGAGGCGGTGAAATCTGAACTTGTGTCTAAAGAACGGAGAGGGTCTTCCTGAGTTCTTGGGGTCCATAGTCTTATCCCCTGGGAGTCAGGGCCCTGTGGCATTTGTTGATTCTACTGTGCTGGGGGATAGCTTTGTCCCAGGCTGGGTGGTCGGCAGTGGTCGGCGAGAAGATGGGTGCACACGGGGCAGCTCATCCCAGCACCCCTGGGTGCACTCACTGGCGGCGCTCTCACCACCCCCTCTGGAGCCCTTCTCACCCTTCAGGGCTCACTCAGCCTCCCACACTTCCCTGTGTGGGCCCAGTTCACCCGTGATGTGTTCTCGCAGCCCCCCACATCCCTCTGGCTCTTCTAACTGTCCTAACCTTGAGGTCATAGCGGAGCTCAGGGCTCAGGGCGTGCCTTTCCCTCTTTACTGCAGGCTCTTGCACCCGGGGCCTGGTTCTGGTTTGAGCTCGCCATTCTGTCCCCAGGGCCTGGCCCTTAGCAGGTGCCCAGGGAGGATTTGCTGAGTGAATGAAGAGAACCACACGGTTAATCCTAGTGGCGGTACCTGCATGATGGGCCTCACAGGGGTCTTTCCTCCTTCCTTGCCAGAAGCCTCCCTCTTTGCCACCTTCCGATTCAATTGTCCGTTAATTTTGCCCCGTCCACCTCCTACATCTTCCCTCCCGGTGTGTCTGCTGCCAGTACAGCCCCCCACGTCCCCGCACGCGCACACCCTCATGAGCCGGCTGATTGGGATCTGTTAATTAATGTTGCCCAAGGCCTCTCCCGCTCAGAGGCCCGATAAGGGAAATTGGATGTCCATTCTGTCTGCCTTTTATTACCTCCCGGCTGTCCCTGCCGCCCCAGGCTGCCACACATCCCCTCGCGCGCCAGGAGCCAGACGACACACGCGCCCGGCCCCTCGGTGCCACAGCCTCTCCCCGAGGAGGCACATCAGTCCAGGCCCGCCCCTGTCCATCGCTGTCATTGCCCAGCTATTTTGTCAGTCACCCGTGGATGCCACCAGCCGGGTGGTGAGCCCAGGCTGGGGTGTACAGATTGCACCCAGGAACTGTGAGGATGGGACTGAGAGGACGCTCATCAGCAGAGGACGACCCGCCCGGCAAACGGGCTTCCCTCCTGGGGGTGCCCCCTAAAGTTGAACACTCATGCACTGGTTGGAAAATGGAGGGGACAGTGGGTTTTAGAATCAGGAGACAGCAAGGGAGAGTAGGGGAGACTCCATGGAAGCCCAGAACGATGGGCCTGTCCAGAAACTCGGGACCACCCCAGGCCTCCAAACATGCCCAGAAGGGAGAGGAGAGCCCTGCCAACAGCATGCTAATAACAGCAAAAACAGTAATAGTAATGACCACCATCCTCACTCGGGCTCGCTGGGCACCAGCTGTGTGAGGAGTGGAGCTGGGTCCTGTCCGTGCACCACCTCTTTATCCTTGCAGCCCCCCACATCAGTGCTGCACCCTTGCAGGGTGAGGTGCCAGATCAGCAAGTGAAGTAGACGCTCACCCACACAAGCCGACTTACCCCCAGAAATCCCCCTCCTAGTTGCCTGTGACGCATGGTGCAAATGGCTTTGTGGATACGCTTTGCTCTTTCCATCACTCTGGCATGGTCAGCGTGGCAGCCAATCGCTGGGTCTCTGGTTGAAGTTAACACCTTGTGCTTAGTGACCGAGATGTTTAAAAATCAACTTGCTCCCCTCCACTTCCTCCTTCACTTCCTACCGCCCTTCTTCCTCCTTCACTTCCTCCCCCTGCGTCTTCTCTACTCTCCCTCTCAAGTCAGGATGTTAATTGTTCCATGCCTAAGTCAAGTGAACGTACAGTGCAATTCTAGACACTGTTCTCATCTCGTAGATGAAGACTTTTCATCTCCCCATTAATAACAATTGTATGAGCTCAGTGAACACGATGTATGTTCCACAATTATCTCATTTAGACCTCACGGCGAGTCTGACACAGATGCTACAGTTATACGCATTTCATAGAACTGGACCCTGAGGTTGGGGGAATTACACAGCTTTCAAATGGGAAAGTCAGGGTCCAGGCCCTGGCAATCTCCCGAGCACCTTAGACAAGACAGTGTCCCAATTCTGGTGCCATCCCCAGCACTGACCCCCTTTCACTCTGGAGTTAACCTCCTTGCTAGCAAGGAGGGGGAACTCCTCCCGGGATATTATGCTCCCAGAATGCAGGACAGTTTGAGTCATTGTTAGGTGAGAAGTGATGGCCAGGGCTGCAGGGGTCTGAGCTCTGGAGGACTGGCTGTCCTGTGAGAAAGTGCCCCCTGACCCTGGGGGCTCTTGAGCTCTTAGCAGCCCCAGGCTGTGGTCACTAGGGGTGGGGGGCCGGGTCGGTCACTGGCCAGGAACAGCTGAGTCGTCTTCTCCAGTTGGGCCCTTGGGTCAACACACACAGCTGAGACTGCACTAAGGATCAGCTGTCACTTTAAAACACCAGAACCTCCCCTGGTTGCGCAGGGAGAAAGGAATCTGGAAAGTCCCCAGAGCGAAGGGGACCCTGTATTGCTGCTTCTTGGTTCTATTATGAATTTAATAACTCCTTAAATTACAGATGCATTTAATTAATCGAAAAGCCTCTGCAGACATTTGAAAAATTGCATAGAACTAACAGTAATAGTGGTAACAACTGTCAACATTGACTGAAGTCTTTTTGTTGTCTAAGGCTTTTTTTTTGTTGTTGTTGTTGTTGTCTAAGTCTTTCCCATGAATTCCCTGACTCATTGACCAAGGGGAGGGGCTGGACCCAGAGGTGCCCAGGATCACTTCCTCCAGCCAGCCCACCTGACTGCTGCCACCCTCCTTGCCCCTTCTTCCCGCAGGCTTCTCGAACCTCTCTCTTGGGGATCAGATGAGCCTGCTGCAGAGTGCCTGGATGGAGATCCTCATCTTGGGCATCGTGTACCGCTCGCTGCCCTACGATGACAAGCTGGTGTATGCCGAGGACTACATCATGGATGAGGAGCACTCCCGCCTTGCAGGGCTGTTGGAGCTCTACCGGGCCATCCTGCAGCTGGTGCGCAGGTACAAGAAGCTCAAGGTGGAGAAGGAGGAGTTTGTGACACTCAAGGCCCTGGCTCTGGCCAACTCAGGTAAGGAAGGGCGGGTGTGGGGCCCGCAGCGGGAGCTTCAAGATGTCTTATTGGGCTGGGAGAGCACAGCTCTGGGGCCTGTGAGCCGGGCCACCACAGGGGCAGGATGGTGTGAAGATGCCACGACTTCTTACCACCAAAGATTGTGAGGGGTTGGCCTGGAGCAGAGAGGGTGGTGGTGAAGGCCAGCAATACGCACATCCTTCCTGAGCCCTGGGTTTGCAGGGCACTAGGCTTGGCCTCTTAGAGCTAGTCCGGCACACTGGTTAAGGACACAGACTCTATAGCTAAGTGGCTAAGAGTCAAAGCCCACTTCTACCATTTGGGCAAGTCGCTTCCCTCTGTGCCTCATTTCCTTTATCAATAAAATGGGAACAATAAAGAGTCCCTGCCCCACCAGATTATGAAAGGCATTTGTTTAAATATAATTATATTACACTCACAACATGCCCGGCACGTAATAAGTGCTCAACCTGTTAAATAAATTAGCCATGAACTTACTGAATTCTTACAACCCTATGAGCAAGGTGCTTTTTACAGATGTAGAAACTGAGGCTTGGGGAGGTGAAGAAAATTGCCCAGGGTGACGCTGTGAAGGGGTGTCAGGGCTAGGACTTAGACCAAAGTCCTCTGAATGCAAAATCAACCCCCAGCTTCTAACCACTCCTTAAATCTCCCAATCAAATTGCTCAGACACAAGAGAAAAACAAACCTTCCCAGCTGAGTTGTCTGTCTGTCATTAAAAAGGAGGGGCTTCATGGGGCACTTGGACGGCTCAGTCCGTTAAGCATCCGACTCATGATTTTGACTCAGGTCATGATCTCGGGGTTCTGGGATGGAGCCCTGCATCCAGCTTCATGCTCAGTGGGGAGTCTGCTCGAAGATTCTCTCTCTCCCTCTCCCCTTCCCTTACTCTCTCTGTCTAATAAATAAATACCCTCCTTTTTTTTTTTTTAATTCATGAGAGACAGAGAGAGGCAGAGACATAAGCAGAGGGAGAAGCAGGCCTCTCTGCAGGGAGCCTGATCAAATAAATAAATCATAAAAAAAACCCTTTTTAAAAAAAAAATTAAAAACATAAAAAGGAGGCTTCATTCCATTCCTTCGCCCCCTTCCAGCTTCTGGCTAGAATCTCTAGGGAGAGGGGCTGGGCATTGGCGATGCAGGTGAGCGAGCTAGAATATAATGTGTGTCCACAGTTAGGGAGCGCCCACCCTGTGCAGGGTACCATGCCAAGTAGTGCGCAGAGAAGGCAAGAGAAAGTCAGGCTGCTCCCTGTCCTCAAGAGTGTCAGGCAGATCGGCTGCAGGGCAGCGTGTGCTAGAGTTCATTGCTTAAGTCTGGGTCAGACGGACCCAAGTTCAGATTTTAGCTCTGCCACTTAGTAGCAGTGTGACCTTGGGCACGTTGGCCACCTTCCTTAGCCCTGTCCTTGTGTGTAAAATGGGGGTATCCCAGTACCTCCTCCAAGCATTTTGCTATTAAATGATCAGCTGAAGATAAAGCACTTAGCCTGGTGCCTGGCCTAGAGGAAATGTTCAATAAATATTAATTATTATCATTATTATTAATATTAGAGGAAACAAAGTGTTACCAGCATGGGGAAGCAGGGGGGCTGGTTCCCAGGTGGAGACGGTACAAATAGGGTTACCAACTGGTTTGCTTGATACTGTCATGCTTTTAGTAAAAGTCCTGTGTCCTGGGAAACCCCAGTCCCTGGTAAACCCAGACAGTTGGTCCCCCAGCAAATAGCTTCCTAAGGAATGCAGATGCCCTGCTCAGCCCCCCTTTACTGTGTTAGCGCGCCCATGGCCCAGCCGCTGAGCTTGGCTGCTAACAGCCCCCAGCTGCCTCCTTCACCAAGACCTACCGTCACCTGCCTTGCCTGGAGAGTTATGTACGTTGGCAATTGCAGCCCAATGCTGGGCTCCTGGCAGGGTGGGATCAGAGCTGTGCATGGATCAGGCCCAAGCCAAGGCCATGTCCTCACCTTCCTTGTTCCTGCCCTCACCCTGTCCTGCCTCCTTCACTTCCCTCCTCCTGAAAGCACACCCTCCAGAAATCTGTGCACCCGAACCCTGGTCTTGGGCTCTGCTTTTGAGGAACCTGATCTAATACAGAGAGGGAAGCCTTTTTTTTTTTTAGTTTAACTCCCTTTTATTAATAAACAAATGCAAAATAATAACTAAAAATTGAAATGCTTCTGTACCCACCATTTACATCTTAAGATTCCAGAATGGGAGTGTATTCTTTATGAGAGAATGCTAATCCTGTTGTTGTTTTTTTTAAGTGGTTTTAAACGTACAGAGTAATTGAGCAGGTGGTAGTACAATTCTGTGGCCCCCACCCCACCCACATCCACCACTGGCATCTACCCCCACTGTTCACATCTTGTATTGGTGTGGTGATTTGTTACAATTAATGAGCCAATATTGATACATTATTATTAACAAAAGTCCCTAGTTGCCATCAAGGTTGACTCCTTGTGTTGTGTGGGTCTATAGATGGGACAAATGGGTAGTGACAGAGTGCCCCCATCACCCACCATACAGAACAGCTTCGCCCCTGGTGAGCCTGCGCTCACCTACTGAGAGGGAAGCGCCGTACTGGCCCTGGCAGAGGGGCTGGAGTTTGTGTGGTGGAGGGAACGAGGTGGAAGGAGAGGACACGGAGCGGGAACCGTGAGACCAGCAAGGCTGCCAGGCCTTGGAGGGCACATGCTGGATTTTAGACTCTGCTGAGCGCTTCACACCTGACATAGAGCTCAAGCTGGCCTGTGCCAGGAGAGGAGAGTGAGGAGGCGAGAGGCCCTTTAATTGTCACCTCTTCCCCACTCCTGAACGTCAGGCTGTGACAGCTTTCAGATGGCTTTTGGCTTAGCCTACCGCTGTTCTGATCTCACAGGCAAATGCGTGCACACACACATGCACATGAAGACATGTATGCACACAAATACAGACACGTGTGCACACACACATGCTCACAGACACATTCACGTGCATGCACACAGGTATGCATGTACGTGTACACACAGACATGCATGCTCACAAATACACGTACATGTACGGGCACACTTGCACTCATACAGACACGCATCCATGCATTCACACATATTTAAGAATATACATGTGTACCCATGCTCACGCACAAGCACTCATGCACGCATATACACACGCACACATATACACATGCAGACACACATATGCACACATGCACACACAGCACCTGAGGATTGCTCATGGTTTAGTAACACGAACCCATCAGGAGCTTTGCTGGTATCTAGCTTCGCCTGAGTACACACTTTGTTGTGCCAGACGAAGTTCCAGGAATCTGCACTTCTTACCCCAGTGGCATATCCCAAGCCATCCTGCAGCTTCTGTGCAGGTACACGTAGTTCAAAATGTAGGTGGAATTGGTGACACACAGGCCCTGGCTGCAAGGTGGAGCAATCAGCCTTGGGCAGGAAATGAGGAAGGAATAGGCCTGTCGCAGGTAAGGCCAGAAAAGCATGTTGAGCTCAGACCAGAGGCTCCAGGTCTGTGAAGGGGCTGGCTTGTGATAGGGTCGGTCCAGGGGGGCTATGAGAGGTGGTGCAGCGAGGTGGGAAAGTCTCCCAGTCAGACAGAGTGCCAACTAGAAGAGAGATAAGCTCCAGGAGGTCATCGGAGGAGTGGTCCTGGTGGCGGTCCCCAGGGCCACTGTGGGTGCCACTGCTGAGGTTGAACGCACGAGACAGGACCACTCACATGTGGCTTGGGGGGCTGATGCTCAGCAGAAGAATGAAGCACATCAGAGATGGGCTGTGGCCCCGAACCCCAGCCCCTCAGGAGCCTACTGGCCGTCTTTCACCCCAAATCCTGGCCATCTCCAAGGCTCCCTGACAGCAGAAAAAATTCATAGCCATTGATTTTGTAATTAACAGTTTATCAATGCCATCGATACAGACTCGCTGATGGATTGCAAAGAAATTAATCTTGCAATGTTATTTTATTTCATTTTTGGTCGAAGGCAGCTGCCAATTTTGGCCTCCTGGGGGAGGGTGGGGGTGGGGCAAGGAAGCTGGGGCAGGCAGGGAGTCTGGATGGCCATATCCCAGCCTCCCAGGGACCAGCACATCTTGGGTACACATTCTGGAAACAGCTGAGAGTGTAGGAATAGAGCCAGGCTCCATCTCCAAGCAGCAAAGGAGTCCTCACTGCTTTGGGAACAAGGGGAAGAACAGTGTGGAAGCGTCTTGACCGTGGGGCCAGTAATACCCCTGCGCACTAAAGGCATTTGCCCCAGGCTGGGTCCTCATCATAATGATAACATTCCATGTAGTAGGTGCTTACTAAGTGCCTGGCAATGTGCAATTTCTTTTAACCCTCGCCACTACCCTATGAGGTATGGAGGCATTTGTTTCGTTTTATGGGGGAGGAAACAATGGCCAAAATAATACAGCATCTAAGACTCCAGAATCCTGTCTTCCCCTTTCTGCTGCTCTTCTCCCAAGAGGAAGAGGAGGCATGGACTGAGTATGGATGCAGAAGGTCAGAAGGCGTCACTGGGGTCAGCCAGTTGGAACAGCTGCCCTTGGTCTGGTACCTAAACTAACCCAGCCTGCAAAGGCATTGTTCTGCTCCTCGCTCCACCTTCCTCGGCAGCCTACCCAGAGCTTTCAGTTGCCTGGATGCATCACACACCCTTAACTTCCCGCCTTTGGCAGGCGTTGGGCACTGCAGTTCTGGGTGGCAGCTCGAGATCTTTAAGGAATGTCAGAAGGCAAGTTATTATATCAGAGGCCAGGGATTGGGTTCTAGGAAACTGCCTTTGCTTCAGTTGAGACCCCACTGTAACCCAGCTGTCAGTGGGTTCCTGGCTGCCCTGCTGGGATTTAGGTAACTTCCATTTGAACCCCTAACTTGTGCCTGAATCCAAAGCCTTCCTCAGGATTTTTAGAGGACTCCCAGTAGCATGCTCCCTCACCGTGGCCCTTGCATCCAGCCATGCTGTCTCAGCCCCCCAGCAGACCCCTGCCACAGGGCCCCTAGGCACAGAGCTCAGCCCCTTTGTCTGGTTTGCATTCTGTAAACGGCATCCTGTCAGGCCAACAATGACATTGAAGACCAGCTGGTGCCTGGTGGCAGCAGCAACAACCAGATGATGCTGGTCATGATACCACCAGCTGGGCACTCACTTCAGGCCAAGTCCTGTTTTCAGCCCTTGACCCATATTAACTCATTTAACCTCTCTGAGGTAGGTGTGGCTATCATCTCATTTACCAAAGGAGAAAAATACGGCACAGAGAAGTTAGGTAATTTGCCTAAAGTCACACAGCTAGCAAGGGAGGGACGCAAGATTCCAGCTCCCCCCCAGGCTGGCTCCCATCCCACCCAGTACCTCTAGGGCAGTGACAGGTCTGCTCACGTCCAAGGCCTTCCGGGCCTCCGCTGCCACCTCTTGGTGGTTTCTCAAGAGATGACCTTCGTAGATACAGATGGCTCCCTGGCTCCAAGCCTCAGCTCTGCCATGGGCCTCTGTGCCCCAGGGTGGCAGCGTAGCCTCCATGGGCCTCCACTTCCTTCTCGGTCAGGGGAGGATTTGGAAGGCCCCAGGGCATCCCCGCTACACACACACACACACCCCAGGGCATCGGGCCACACCTGCTGACGCCGCCCTGTGCCCTCAGATTCCATGTACATCGAGGATCTGGAGGCGGTGCAGAAGCTGCAGGATCTGCTGCACGAGGCGCTTCAGGACTACGAGCTGAGCCAGCGCCACGAGGAGCCCCGGAGGACGGGCAAGCTGCTGCTGACCCTGCCCCTGCTGCGGCAGACGGCGGCCAAGGCGGTGCAGCACTTCTACAGCGTCAAACTGCAGGGCAAGGTGCCCATGCACAAACTCTTCCTGGAGATGCTGGAGGCCAAGGTCTGACGGCCGGCACGTGCACCCACTCCCGCCCGCACCGGCGGACGGCCAGAGCGACGCGGAGACCTCCACAGCCACCAGCCTCGCCCTTCAAGCCCTGTATCATGGCCGGAGCAGCCCCCGAGTCCCAGCGCCCCGCAGGAAGGAGCGTGCGGAGCCCCGGGGCGGCGGGGCGCGGCGGGGGCGGCGGGGGCTCGGCTGTAACCGGCTTTTTCTTTGGTATGTTTCTCCTCCCCGTGGGCGCTGCTGAGGCCCGGGCCAGGGCCCACTCCCCTGAGACTGGAGACCAGCGAGGAAGCACCCCCCCGCCCCCCAAACCAGCAAGAGGCCGCAGTGCAGATCCTAACCCGGCCCCCCCACCCCCCACCCCCGCACTGGGTGGGCGGTGCTCAGCGCCCCGGACCCCCACCCAGTTCCCGCTGGGCGCCACCTGGAAGTTTGCCCTTCCCACGGCGCAGGTGCTTGCTTCCAGAGGCCCCGCCTACTCTGAGGTTCTCTGGGACCCCGCAAGAGGCCCCACACCTTTTGGGGTCCAGAGGGCCCCCCCAGCCCTGCATCTTTTCAGCTTGGCACACACCCAGCTCCCGTGAGGGACTCATCATCAAGACAGCCGCTGCCAGCGCTCGTGCATCTCTGGGCACCTGCCCTCCGGGTCCTCCCACCGGCCTGTCACCACTGCGCAGGGGCCCACTGCCTTCCCCTCCTGCCTCTCCCAGGAAATCCCTGCCGCTTGCTGCCCCTACCTCAGAGCTTGCTCAGTGGGTTCGGCCAGCCCAGGAGACCTCAAGGTCCATAGCTGGGAAGGGGGCTGGCTCAGAGAAGGGCAGGGTGGAGGCACTGTTCCCCAGAGCTCCCCCTTCTGCTTGCTTCTCCCCTTCCCGCTGTCAGCCTTCAGGGCAGGTCTGCAGCAGGTGGGCCAGCGGGAGGTTGGGGAGTGAGGAGGCCCGCCCCCATCTGAGGGCACCTGGGCACTGGTCTCCAGGGTGGTGGTCCTGGGAGGATTGGGCCAAGATGGGGAGAGGCTCGACCCAATCTTTGCGGAGCACAGAAAGTCCCAGAAGTGAGATAAGCAGGTGGGGGATCCCTGAAGACGGGGAGCTCAGGGGAAGGTGCCAGCCTACTGGAGGGGCTGGCTACTGTGGACGGTGGACAGCAGGACACCCCACTCCCAACATTCCAGAAGGTTGGGCAAATCAGTGCCATGAGGGGCGGGGGTTGCTCTGCCACCTTTGGACTAAAGTGTGACATGGCTCCCTGAGTGCACGGAGAAGGCGCAGCTCTGTGGTGGGACCCCCTGTCTTCCTGGCTGCTGTGGAGGGTGACTGGCCACCCTGGTTTGCCCAGAATGTTCATGGTTTTAGCACTGAAAAGCCATGTCCTGGGAAATGCCTCAGTCCCACGCAAATGGGGACAGTCACCTGATTTCTGTGAATGACCTTGAAAGTCGGTTATAACGCACTTAGGGCAGCCCTTAGCAACCCGTCCACTGCACACAGGTTAGCTGATGGCAGCTCAGGATCCCCTGAAGATGAAGGAGGGTTAAGTGTGGTAAAAGCATCTTCTAAACAGCTGCCTTCTGAAGCAGGGATCAGGGTAGCCCTACCTGGGACACTTTTCTGGGGAATCCACACCCATCTACCCCAACCTCCTAGCATCTGGAGAAGCAGGTGGATGAGCCTGGACACCAGGGGGCCAGGTGCTGTCCCCCACAGCCCTGCAGCCTTCCATGTGAAGCAGCGGATGCTGGTTTCGCCTTGCTACCTCTCCACCCCAGATACCACTCCTCTGAACTCCTATGTTGGGACCTGCTGAGGTCACCCCAGACCCAAGGGTTGGCTGAGACCCAGTGGTTACTGAGTGTCTCTCTGATGTCCTCACATACAAAAGGTAAAGGGTTCCAGGAGGCCTCATAGCCCAGTGAAGTGTGCTCCTGTCCCGTTGGCCTGTGGGGAATCCGAGGCCAAAGCCACCTGACTGTCTGCATTGGAATCATTGGCCCAGATGCTTCATCCCTAGGTCTCTGGGCAGTCCCAATCGGGGTGGACACACAGGCACCTTAGCATCAAGGGACCTGAACACAGCCCCCAGTTTGACAGCTGTTAGGAGCCATGCCCCAAGGTCTGAACTAGAGGGTCCTCACGGTGATAGAAGTTGGAGTTTGCTCCTTGGGAGCCTTCCCCAGCCTTCTGTTGGGATGTGTGCTTGAGGAGGTGGGACTGGGGGTGGCATCTCCTCTGCCAAGTAGCACTTCCCTGCTCAAGCAGGGGGACCCGAGCTGTCGGGGGCCCATGCACGGCTGGCATTTGCAGCCCATCTTTTTTTAGGAGAAGCATCTCAGTTACTGGTAAAACTGGTTTGGGGTGGGTAGGTGTCCTGTACACAGTGTGTCAGTGGATCTGGTGCTTTGGCAACTGTCCTGCCAGTAGAGCCTCTAACAGTGGGGGGAGGTGGTGATCTTGGTGGCTCTGTGCCAGCGAGGTGGATGCTGCTTATACACATAAACCCCAGTGGCCACAGGAAATGGATCCGGCACGATGGGAACTCTGTCCGTGAGGAAGGCCCTGGTGTATACTCATGGAGCCATTGGACATTCAAAGAAAAAATTTAGGCCAACTTGTTAGTTGGAGGCGCCAGCTTTGGGGCCTCCCTGGGAAGAGGGGCCCTGACTTGTGGGGGATGGTGAAGTCAGGAGAGTTTAGGACGCCCCACCCCCCAAACAGGATGGAACTCATTTGCCCCCCCAAATCTGCTGTTCCTGGAAAATCTGTAAAGAGGAAATTGCCCTTCTCACTTGTACTCTCATGATACAGGTCATTGAAATGAACCGAGAAATAAAATGTAAAAATCCAACCATGGAGAAGGTAGTATTGGCTGGGTTTTATTTGGTCCCCATGTCCCCACCCTTTCTAAAGCTTCTAGACTGGTTTTGTCACATGTGAGGTTGTGGCCCCCAGGTTCTTTTTGCATACAGGAAACTTCGATTATTTCCCAGGCCACAAATGAAGAACCGAGTAGGAAAATCTCAAGACCGGAGCGGGGCATTGGTGGAGAGGCCAGGCAGGGCTTTAGAGGAGCCAGAATCGGCACCCAGCTCCGTGGCAGGGGCCACCCTTCCCTCCTGCAGACCCTCCCCAACCTTTGTGCAGGTGGGAGAAGTTGGGGTGGCAGGAAGGAGCAGGGGAGCGGTGACAAACGTGACAAGAAGACAGAGGGGCCCGTGCCCATGGAACAGCACCAAAGAAAAGCACGATGTGGAAAGATTGTTTTATTTTCTGATAATGATTAAATGGCTGGAATGGCTTCTTAAGATGTATATATTTTTTAAAATGGCAGTCCCTCATTGCATCCCCCATCTGTACGTATTTCTGCCTCTGTTATGTGTTCTCCCCCAAATCCCCCACCCCACCCCATGTAAATCAAATGCCCTAGGATTCTTCTGGTCCCATGTATCTGGAATCTAATAAATAAGGAACGGCCAGTTGGAGAGTTTGTTCACACGTTGCCTTTCCGGGCTCGCTGTCCCCTGGACAGCATTGCTCTCAGGCCTCAGGCTGGTGCTGGGCCTGGCCGCCAGGAGAACCAGCTCAGCCTCAGAATTCTCTGGACATTCAGGTAGGCATTTTAAAAGCATGTTCAGCAGCAAGACTTGAAGAATACAACATGAGAAGTATGATAATGGTGTGAGAAGCCCCCTGCTACTTTTTATACTTTTGACATTAGTGTGAGGCACTCAAATACTTTTCATTTATGCCAGAGAAATGGAGCGTCACATGTATGTGAACCAAAAACAGTTCACTGAATTAGGATTCTGAAGTGCATCCATGTATGCATGCCCACAATGCTGACTGCACAAAGGACGCATGTGTTAATCCACACCCAGGACCCACTGGGAAGCCTAGGGGATGGCCTGAAAAAAATCGAAGAGCACTGTATCAGGATGCCTTTCGTGGCAAGTAAAGACACCCCAGTTTATGTCAGCTTAATGGGTTTATTGTCTTGGATTTCTGTGAAGTCCAGAAGTGGGGCAAACATCAGGCAGGATTTGGTCCAGAGGTTCACAAAGTCAATAAGGCTATGACTCCACTTCTCTATGTCTCTCATTCTGCCCTCTTCTGTCTGCTTCGTCCTCAAGCTAGCCTCTTTCATGGTAGCAAGAAGGCTGCTAGCTTTTTATTTCACATTGTAAGAGAGAACATCTCTTCCTACTACCATGGAAACTATCTTGAGTGTCCTGAATCCCAATGGCTTTTGTGCTTATCTCAAGGGACCATTGGGACCAGCTTCAAGTAGGACTAGTCCCACTTAACTGTACAGATGTTACACAAAAAGGGTTGGGTTGCAAGCCTAGAAGACAACCAGCCAATAATGAGGCTCACAGAACACACATACATGGACAGTTCTGGCTCTGGTCAACCTTCAATGAGCTGTTTATAAGTTCCTTGAAGCTCTTGGAAGATCGCATTCACATAGCAGTCTTTGAACTTAATCCTTAGCAAGTCTTATGCATGGAATGTATTATGGGAATGAATGTACTCAGTTTTAGGTAATTTCCCAATGTACCCTCACTACCTCACATGTGTGTACACATATACACTTATGCACACACACACACACACACACACACACACAAACCTGGTATTCATGCTGCCATCTTAAGAAAAAATACTCAGGAAAGAGTCAACCATAACATCACATGATATAATCAAAATAGAAATACTTATTGGACTATCGGTATTTTAGGATTTTCCAAACTACCTCTCATCTGTATGGATAATTGTGATCAGACTACCTAATAGCTCATTTTCAAAAAGATTTAAGCCTCATTCTTCTCTAAATAATATTGTCCCTATTTTGTTATCAAAGAAGTGAAAGGGGAAAACACAACTAAGGGCCATTCATTCATTCAACAAATGTCTACTGAGGGTCTGCCCTGTGCCAGGCACTGTTCTGGGCATGGAAACTATCAGTAAAGAAAACAAGCACAATATCTATTTTCACGGAGCACAAGTCTAATGGAAAAAGGAGAGGGACAACGAGCATGGTAAATAACCAAATTACATAGTTTGTTAGATAAGTTCAATGAGTGGGAAAAGCAGAGTATGGATGATCAGGAATGGGGAGGTAGGATATAATTTTTAAAGGGATGGTCAGAGCAGCCTCAATGAGAATGCTACATTTAACAGTAAGGTGAAGAAAGAGCCGCGTGGGTATCTGGAGAAAAAGCTCCCCAAGCAGTAGGACCAGCACGTGCAGAGGCCCTGAGGTAGCAGTATGCCACGCGTATTCAGTGAACATCTAGGACACAAGCGTGGCTGAAGTGGAAGAGGTGAGGCAAGGGGGAGAGGGGCAAGTCATGGGGGGAAACATGAGGTCATCCTAAGTGAAGCTTTCACTCTTAAGTGGAAGACTTTGAATAAAGGAACTCTGTGATCACATGTCTCAACAGGAGACTTTGGTTTCTGTATTGATGACAAGCTGTAGGAGGAGCAGGGTGGAAGACCAATGAGGAGACCACTGATGAGGTGGCTGGCTTGGACCAGAGTCTGAGGACAGCAGGTGTTACGAAGCACTTGGGTCCTGGATCTAATTTGAAGCTACCAGAGTTGGCATCCACTGAGGTGGAAAGACGCAAGGAAGGCAATTCTGGGGGCCAGGTGGGAGGATCACCCATGTAAAGTCTGAGACGCTGTTGAATGTCCAGGAAGATGCCAGCAAGGCAGTAGGCCATAGGGTCAGTGAAATAGGGAACAGGGAATGAACTTCTCTGATAACAGGTTTCACACAGGATCGATATTCAGCCACGAATTATTCCTCACACCCAGCCAACGCCCCCTATTGCTCTCTATCTAGCCTCGAAGGCTGTAAAGTAAAAACTTGTCTTAGAAACACAGGTTTCTGGAGCGGAAGGGTCTTAGTGATTGCCTTTTTATGCCATTATTTGACAGTTGAGAGAACTGAGCCCAGACTCTAACCCTCTCGATTCTCAAAAACTGAGGGGTGCCGGACTGGAAGGGGCATGGCTGCTTTCTTGGTTTGGACCACCAGTTCTCAAATGGGGCGACTGTGCCCCTAAGGGCATACTTGGCACTGTCTGGAGATGTCTTTTATTGTCACACTAGAGGTGCTACTGGCATCTGGTGGGTAGAGGCCAGATGCTGCTACAGGGCACAGGGCAGCCCTCACCACACCAGATTCCCTGATCCACAATGTCAACGGCGCCAAGGCTGAGAAATCCTGATTTACACATATCCTGGGCATCATCAAGATAAAAACACGCAGGGTTCCACAGTTCAGGGTGTCAACTCATTACTAAGCTCTTCCTGCTACTAGATGCCACCTCTGCCTTGCCTGGTCTGGCTCTGACCCCAAAACATGCATCCAGGGCAAATATCCAAGCTCCCGTTCAGATCCAAGCGAACCAAAGGAGGGGAGCCCCTGGGTCCTACAGTCCTTCAATGGTGAGGTCGCGACCAATATCCTTTTACACAGAAACTTGAGGTTTGGGGAAGCACCTGTGGCTTCCTGTCTGGAGGAAGTGGGGTCCCCTCTGGCAGACCAAGGTGCCCCCTGTTGAGGGGTGCTAAGGACAAAGGTAACTCCACATCCACCACCTCCGAGCCCCACGTGGCACGTGCCCATGACTGTCCCCACGTTCTGCTCCATTTGTGGGTTTTCTCTTGTTCCCTACCCTGTGCTGGGCAGGAGAGCCTGTGTCCGGTGGTCAGAAGCCAGCCTTCTCTACGGGGGGAGTGGGGGGAGCTTAGGAATCTTCAGAGACCTTTTCTCTGGAAAATTGGTCTCACTTCTGCAGACGTCCCTCCCTCAGCCCATCTGTGCAAAGATCACTTTGGCAGCTGTCACGCGGCAAAGTGAAGGCACTGGGGCTCTCACTTGGGTACTGAAGAGCTTCTCCTCACTTCCCCTGTGGAGAATAGGGACAACCAGACCCTCCCGTCCCCTCTTCCCACAGGCAGACGTGACAAGCCCCCACAATCAAGCTTGGAGCAAGCCCAAAATAGGGCCAGCCTGGCTGGCCCTCAAGAAGACTTGAGAATGACCCAGTGGCCACATGAGCTGCACTTTTACCCCGGGGCCCATTGTCAAGGCCTCTCATTAAATGGAAGTCCTAGACAAAGCCCCAGCCAGTCACCACCAAAGAAACAACAACCCAGCAGGCCACCAAATAACCCAGAGTGACCCAAATCTCTACCCTCGGCACTGGCCACACTATCTATGGGGTGTCACATTATTGATGCACTGCAAAACTTCCCCAGGGACCTCTTTCTGGATCTCCCTGGCCCCCACAGAGCTGCTCCCATGGATCTCTCTGGTGCCCCTCCAAACTGCCCCAGCTTCCCCGTACAGTCCCCTCTGGTGCCCCTCCTCAGGCCTCCCCTGTAGGCCAGCCCCGGCATCTCGAGCTTCAGTCCATGCTCCTGCACAAGCTGAAGAGCCAGAGGCCGATCCGGGGAGCAAAATCTCCCGGCTCGCAGAGGGTATGGGGTGCAGTCAGTCGAGGAAGGCTGAAAACCTTACCACCTCGGGTACTTTATTGTGCCTCTGTTGTAAATTCACGGCGCTCCCAAAGATCAGCAGCCCCCAGAATCGCAGAGAGCTGTCCTTCCCCTGCCTGCAGGCCTTGCCATGCTCAAGGTAGTTCCACCCAACCACGACGTGCCCGTCCGGGGCCCCCCTCCAGGCTCACAGGCTGGCAGTTGCATTAAGTCCTGCCTGTCTTTGGAGGAAAAAAAAAGCCTAACATTATGGACCGATGTGATGGTGACATTTTTATCATGAACGTTAAAGGTCCCTGGGGGAAAGGCTTAGCCTCATGAACAGGCAATGTCTCAGCTGTGTGATGTCAGAGGTCAGAGCTTCCCGAAGATACCTGGTGCCCCCCTGGACAGAACACGTTAGGGACCACGGCTGACTTGCATCTTGGAAGGGGAAGGTGGACATGGATGTCTGGAGCGAGTATCTTGTATCCTTCAAACCGTGTCACACAGGTGGTTGGTCCTGGTGAAGGTGACTCTTTTAGTGGAGGGTCTCCTGCAGGGTGGGCCCGGGAGAGGGTGACCAGCACACATGGCGAGGCCAGGAGATCCCTGCCTGGCCCTTGCCGGGGACCTACGTCCTTCTTCATCCTGTGGAACATGCAACCCACCTTGGCTCCACACTAGGGTCGCTACTGTGGGGATGGGTGGGATGTGGGGAGTGCACAGGAGGCCAGCAGAGGGGCCGGCCTGGGGACAGATGTGGTGGTAAATGCTGGCCAAAAGGAAAGAGAATTTGGCTCCAAGGAAATGTTCCTGGAAGGAGACAAAGCTCTCCCAGCTTCCTCTGGAAATTGCTTTGTTTAAAATGCAAAGTGCAGATGTGTTTAGATGACATCTCTGCATCCATCACCCTATGCAAATGCCGACCCTGGGGAAGAGGAGCCCCTGTAAGTCACTCGGATCCCCTAATCGAGTGTGTGTGGTGATGGCAGGCCGAGGGAACAGCACAGGGGCGGGTGACAGCTCACCACCCAGGAGAAGGGCTTGATAAGGGGCAGCCGGTGGAGGAGGGAGCCCAGCCCTGGGGGGCAGGAACGGCTCGGCCACCTGCACCACCACCCCCTCCCCAGGCTAGCTGCTCAACAATGCAGATGTAGAGACTGATGGATGCGGGATGTGGGGTGTGGGATACAAGCCACTGAAGGACAGAGCTCTAAACAAGGAGCTGCCAGGCTCAGGGACAGTGAATTAAATCCTCTGGGGGAGTCAGGAGGACGCCCCTTGCCTGAACGCTCTGCCCCAGGGAGAGAGACTGCAGAAGTTGAATGCTGGTTGGGGGTGCGGTGGGGCCCTCGAACCTAAGCCCCCATCTGATGTCTCAATCCATCACCGTCTCAATCTGTGCGGTGTTCCAGACCCGGCTGGTACTTAGCATCCCAGTAGGATTCTCAGAGAAAAATCCAGGACACCCAGTTACATCTGAATGTCCAATAAACAAGGAATGATCTTGTAGCCTGAGCATGTCCCAAAAATTGCGTGGGAGTATTTGTTGTTGGTCTGAAACTTAAACTTAACTGGGGGCCCTGTATTTTCATTTGCTAAATCTGGCAAGCCTACATCCTGGCCAATCCATTCTATTTTCTGCAACCATCTTATCACCAACTCTTGAGGTTGAGCCTGCCTTTGCTTTCCTTTTGTTTCTACCCAGCTCCTTCCATCCCCACCCCCACCAGTTCCCTCCATCGCATGCCCTCCCACCCACTCACCCGGGTTCTGCCTTCTGGGCCACATGCTATGGTTTTTGCCTCCTTTTATCTTTCACAGGTCACCCCCAACCTCCCACCACCCATAAATGTCTTGCACTCCCATCTCCTTCTTAGCTTCTGCCTGCAGCCCTCAACCCTGGGAAGCGCTGCTCAGCCTGGCTGCTAGCTTGGCTAGTGACACACACGTTCTTCAATACTCATCCCTGGACTCAACAGGTATTCCTGGAGTTCCTGCTATGTGTCTGACCCATGGCTAGACACTGAGGATACAGTAGTAAAACCGAGCAGGCATGGTCTTGGCTCCCCTGGGGCTTACATACTAGTTGGGTGAGATAGATTAAGAAAAAGAAGTGGCAGCTTGTGAAGTAATATAAGTGTGAGCGCTAGAAAGGAATAAAGGAACTGGGATGGAGAATAATGGGATGTGGAGGGCTGCTCTGAAGAAACAACATCAAAGCCGCCACCTGAAAGATGAGATGATGCTAACCATATAAAGAGTGGGTGGCAGCATGCTCCTAGTAGGGGACGCAGCATGTGCAAAGGCCTGGGGGGTGAGAATGAGTCTCTGCAGCAGCCTTCATGTTAAACAACTCTCTCTCTTTCACATTTTACTTATTTATTTCAGAGAGAGAGAGAGAGGGCACGAGCAAGGGGAGGGGCAGAGGGAGAGGGAGAAGCAGACTCTGCACTGAGCAGGGAGCTCGATCCCAGGACCTCAGGATCATGACCTGAGCAGAAGGCAGACACTTAAGCAACTGAGCCACCCAGGCGCCCCTTAAACAGCTCTTTTATCCCTCGGACTCTTTTTAAAATATTTTCACCTGTATTTCTATTTTATCCTCAGTGGATATCCCAAATTCCAGCCTGCTAAGGTCTCAGACCAATCCTGTTCTTCAGCAGGTGAGGTCACCTCCCAATTCACTACGAAGATGGAGCTAATACAGCTCCCTTCTGTCACCAAGTGTCCCCCCACGGTCACATACCAGTGTCTTCCTTTCCTTTGCTCTTGAAATAAGATGCCTTCTTATTTCTTAAAATAAGTTGTTGTAGCCAGCCTGACTGGGCCCTGCCTCAGCAGACCCTATGGGGCCTTTGCACCATTGACCATGTCCTGTCTCTTGACTCCTCAACCTCATTCCTTCCGGTAGCCCCTGCTCCCCCAACCTTCAAACCAGCTCAGCCAAGACAGCTCCTCTTCCAGCTGTGACTTCATCCCCTTTGTGTTCTCAGCCATCTTTTCCAGAAGACTTCCCCATTCTGTCACCGTCCTCCACCCAGCTGCCTCCGCTATCTAAAAGGCTCTTCAAATGTGTGGTTCTTCTCCCCTGCTCCCTGCACACCCCTGTGTTGTGCCACCAGGGTCTTCATGGTTATTTCCTTACTGGAATGCAAGGTGCCTGAAGTCAGGGACTTGGCTTTTACCATCCAAAGTACATTAGTTTGCCCACAGGAATTGCTCAGCAAATGTTTCAGTTGAATTCAATTGGGGCATCTCTTGGGCTTCTGGAAACCGATGCGGGAGCACTCTCTTGGCGGTAAAATATGAGAGGGCTCCCCTCAGAGGCAGGGGTATGGGCAGAATGGGGAGGCTGGATTGGAGGTGGGGATTGGGAGACAGCGAGAAGGAAGACGGGGCAGGTGGAGGGTGCCAGCTTTTACAAAAGGATGATAAATGATAACAGCACTGGGAACAAAACCAAACATCCTTCATGCTGTCAGAGCGATGAAGCCAGCACATTCCAAGACGCGGGCACCAGGCAGTGCCTTGCTTTTGGAAGAGGCATAGGCTCTCAGTCTCCTTCTGCTCCGAGTCAACAGCCCAATTCATCTTCCTTGGGGTGTCTTCTGGAACTGCGGGGAGATGGGTGTCCTGGGGTAAGTGAGAAGGAGGGAAGTCAACCTGAGCCATCTGTCCTCAGTGTCCCCTTGCTGGGGCAGGAGCGGTCTCATGTGACCCTACTGGACCCTTTCATGCCTGGGGTCAACTAGATGGTGTTGCTTCCATTTATGTTGTGGGGCTTTTGTTCTGTCCTCTTTTAGGGAGCACTAAACTTAAAGTAAAGATGTTCTAAGAATAAGCAAATGGAAACACACCTGCTGGGAGTGATGAGAAGATCCCAGAGACTTAACCGCCACACATTTTCTTTCTTTGTCCACAGACAGAGTGTGAAGTAGAAGAAATCCTGTACTGAGAGTCAGGGAACTTGGCTGGATTTGGGGCCCAGCTTTGCTGTGGAAGAGCCAGGGACCCCAATTATTTCACCTCTCTGGGTCTTGATTTCCTAATCTCCAACTTTTTGGGTTGAGTAAAGGAACCCTAAGTTACCTTCCAGTTCTCTCATTCTGTTATTCCTTGTGCATCTCAGCAGTAGATATCTTGGTTTTCTCAAACTTAGCCTTCCTTTCTTCTTTTTATGACAACTGCACCCTACTCTTTCCTTCCCTTTCCGGAGACTTATCAATCATCCTATCCTGTCCGCCCCCCCATAAGGGGTGCGGCCAGGATCTGAGCTCAGCCAATCAAACTCTGAGATGGGGTCACATTACAGCAGCCCCCACGGATCCTGTTGTGGTTTCCAACTACCTGCTCAGGTTCCTGCCCCACCTGAAGTCCTATTGTCCATCTGCCCCCCCCCCCAGTTCTGCAAATTCTCCAGTGTTGCTCTCATAAAATCCCCTTTTCTCCAGAGTCAGTGCCTGGTGCTTGCAATCAATGACCTTAATGATCTGTTGTTAGAATCTTGAATCCAGGGTCACAGAGTGACTGCAAAAGACACAGGTCAAGTTGCCAGTAAAGCTGCCTCCTGACTAAAGAGGCTTTTAATAGAAAAAAACAGGGAAGAAACTGGCTGAGCTTCACTGCCTGTCTCCTGAGAAATAAAGGCACCCGTCCAGCAATCGGGAGCTCTTGGAGAACAGAACTTCGAGGACCCCTGAGAAGATGTAAACGTCAGTGATTCCTGGCATTTCACAGCAAGTGAATTCCTCCGTGCCCATGCCCAAGCACGGGTATCCCTGCGACCTGAATGATGGTTCCTGTCTCAGAATGGGGCCAGGTAAGCCAGCAGTGCACAAAACCTCAGAACTGCCCTTGACCAGACACTGCCTGGTAGTATTTAACAAGTCAGCAAGGAAGTAGCCACTGGTGCCCTCCATGGGCTTATGGAGTGGGCTTTGCCCACAGGAAGCCCTTAACATGTGTATTGTTGAATGTCTAAAGCTTGAGCATCTGGAAAGAACCAGAGCAAGAGTCAAGGTCAGGGATTGCATATTTGCCAAAAGGATTTGAATATAAAAATGCTAAAGAGAGGTCATTTGGCCACCTAGGGAGATAGTCTGAAAAAAAAAATCACAATTTTAGACTTATCTAAGTCCTTCCTTAAAGGACAGGGTTTCTCAGAGTGTGGTTGCAGGATGTCTTCTGGTGGCACTTGGGCATTTAAAAGATTTTATTTTTAAATTTCTTTTGTTTTCTTTTATTTCCGTGTGTATTGCATAAAATGTCACTAGTATGTCCCAACATATGCTCTACAGATACTTTGCTTAGGAGGAAGCTACAGTAGATACATAAGCTCATAAAAAAGTGAGTGGTTTCAATAAAGATATTAAGGAAATAGTAATAAAGTGGGATATGGGTTTGGTGAACTTTGTGAGGGTGGAGCTGGAATGAAGTTGGAAAGCACCTGTGCAAGGGGAGTGTAGAACCCCCCACTCCACTCCTATCCCTCTGCAGACGACTAGGTGAGGAACCTACCACGAGACTGTGAGATGCTCCAGCTGTGGGCCAGACTCCTTCATGTTGGATCCTCTGTAGTGCACCACCAAAACAGGAAGTACCAACGGATTGAATAATAGTTTTATGCCCTGCCTTGTTCTAGAAAACAGTTAAAGCAGACAACACAAAGCAGACTTGCACAGAAAGAAGACCAGGACACAACTTCTGGCCTCTCTTTCACCACGGGTGTACCCTGTCCAACTGGTCAATCAGTCCTATGTGCTGATAGGCAGCTTCAAGCTACACACTTCTGTCTGTTGCCATCCATCCCCATTTGCTGCTGCCTGGGCCAGGGCACCAACATCTCTTACTGGACATACTTTCTGCCACCATCTCCCAACCGTTCTTCCTGACTCCAGTCTTATCCCAGCTAAGTGATTTTTTTTTTTCACACAGCAGCCAAACAGTTGTCCAAAATGCAGCTCATCATCTGAGGTCTTTTTTCTTGTGTGCACAGGGTGAAGGACTCAGTCTTCAGGAAGGCAGGAAATGCCTTTCATGACCTGGCCTCTGCCTTCCTCTCCAATCTCATCTCTTACAATTGTATTCCATACCCTATGTGCCAGCTATATTTTAGTCTTTCCCGAAAGCATCTTGCTTCTGGGCCTTTGCATATACCATTCTCACTGCTTGAAATGCCCTTCCCTTTCTTCTGCTTCACTCCTCCTTAATCCTCAGGATCCACTCAAGCATCATCTCCTTCAAGAAGCCAGCCCAGACCTCTCAATCTGGATCTTATGTTCCCATAGCACCTGCATTTGCTTATCACAGCACTTAGTATAATGGGTCCCCATTGTTTGCTTACCTGTCTACTTGCCACATAAATCCTTACAGTCTTTGAGCCAGAGGCCACACTTTTTCACCTTTATATCCTCAGAACCTAGCTCAGTTATGGACTGAGAATAGGCTCTCAGCAAATATTTGAAGACTGAGTAGCTGACGGTCACAGGTCTGGGAAACTGCATGGACAATGGGCTTGGGACTATGGGCGTCTTAAACTCATTCATGCTCTTCACCAAATATTTCTAACTCCCCACCTTCTTGGCACACAGTAGGTTTACATTCCCTGACCTCCTTGTGGTTCGGTAGGGACCATGTGATCATTCTGGTCAATGAGTTATGAACAGAATTACCATGTGTCACTTTTAGACTGAAGCATTTAATTGCCAGAGTTCTCTTTCCCTCTGTTTTGACAACCTGTAATAATCCAGATGGCAGCTTCTCTATCAAGCGGGGTCCTGGAGTGACAACAACACTGAGTAGAGCCCCCAGCTGACCTGTGAATAGCATGTAAGGTAAATGAGACTAAGCCTTTGTTTTAAGAAGCTCCAGAATTTTTTTTTAACTGACATAATTTAGGCTGTCCCAACTGGCATACCCATGCAGCCCGCAGGGCTCTAAGGACCTAATCTAAACTACATTCTACCCTTCTGTCCTCGTTCTGGTCTGGATCATGGCCTATGTTGCCCTCAGTCTGAACAGTCCCCTTTTCATCCAAAACAAGAAGGAAAGAAGGAAGGAAGGGAAGAAAGGAGGGAGGAAAGGAGGGAGGGATTCGAGGTAAATAGGAATCCAGCTGAACAGCTTTTGGGAAACATGGCCTCAAAAACTACAAAGTCCATGGTGAGTTCATCATCATGGAGGCAGACGAGCCCTACCTCAGACAGCAAAGGGAGGGCTGGGTAGTTTCCCCTCTGTCTTCTCTGTAGCCAGTTATTTGGGGATCTTTAAACCTTCTAAGGCATTTACTCACTAAATCTGACCCTTGCTCCATTCCTAACTCATACATATCCTGATACCCTTTATACATAGGTATATACACCCAGTCAGGGGAGAGGATCAAACTCACACAATATCACACCTGTACCACCCATCTCTCTGCATGCCACAGCAAGAGTCCATACTACTCACAGCTCACAAAATGTCTTTTTACTAGTCCCCACCCCTCACCTGCCAAGGGCTGTCTATTCTTTGACAAACTGAGTAAGCATGGCTCCCTGGATACCAGTCCTGTCAACCACACCCATTAGAAGTTATGGTTGGACACCAGCTGGCCCAGGTTGCATCTTGCTCTAGCCTCTGAGCCTTGGGGTCCCGATGTGGGGTCCTTATACTTTCCTGCTGGGGGGTGTGAGGAAGTAGCACTTATACCATGTAAAACTGTATATGTTCCAGGCCTTCTCTCGCACCCATTACTCTTCATTAAGCCTAATTAGAATGCCACTGAATAATCGTATTATTCTAATGCGCCATGTAATGATTAAGAATAATGGTGATTTCCATTTCTCTTCCCGTCTCTCCCCCTACCTCCTTTTCCTTTCCTCCCACAGAAAAGCTACATGTTTGCTTCTTTATGATGTCTTCCTTGACTATTCTCCCACTGGGGACAGAGAGAATGTTGGCTAGGTAAGACCATGATGGTCATACCATTCTGGTATTTTTGTCACAGAATTCTTAGCCCCAGTTATGGAACATGGCATCAAATGTTGCCAATGGAGATGAGCATCAAACAGAGAGGAGGAGAATAACCATGATGGGGAGTATATATTGGGAGGTTCTCTCCTGGATGTTTGCTCACTTAGGTTTTATGACAACCATGTGGGGGTAAATATGACAACTATCATGGAAGGATTGTCCAAACTAGAGAGCATCAGGTCTGTAAGGTCCAGGTGGGTATAACAGGGCAAATCAGAGGTGTGCTCTTCCCACAACCTTGCCTCCATGGCATTGCGCAGGACATCACCATGTATAAAAAGGAGTATAAAAAGCTCCTCCTCCCTAAACCCTGATCCCTTATTTTCACAATCTTATCCAGATTTTCTGGATGGACGTGGCAAACTCTTGAGATCTGGGAGTTTGAAGCTACCTCTCCTCAAATGTGAGGTCTTGTCTTCAGAATATCCATCCTGAATCCAACCTTGAAATAGAAGGATCCTGGAAGATTCCACTGTCAATCTAAGATGCATCTCCATGATATAGGGTAAAGGGCATGGATTCTGAAATCAAAAGGATCTGGGCTAGTCCCTTAGTTTCTCTGAACCTCAGTTTTCCCATACACAAAATGGGAATTATGATGCTTACCTCATGATGGTTCATATAGCATGCTTAGCCTATAGTAGGCACTTAATAAAATATTTACTGGAGGTAAACTCAGTCATTAATCATGAGAAAATGTATTACTTAACTTTATATCTGAAAAGATAGTTTCACTGGGTATAGATTTTAGGTTGACATTTTGAAGATAGTATCATCACTGTCTTCTAGCTTCCATTATTGCTACTGGTAAGTGAACCATCACCCAGTTGCTGTTCTTCTGTAAGCAATCTGTCTTCTTGCTGGCCCTCTGAAAAGAATCTCTTTTTCTCTGATGTTTTGCAATGTTACGTGTGCTGCATTTGGTATGACTTTCTTTTAATTTATTGTACTTAGAGTTTGTTGGACCTCCAAGATGTAGGACTAATGTCTTTCAGCTTCAGGAAGTCCTCAGGCATGATCTCTACAAACATTTCTTCCCCATTCCCTTTTTCTCCTTTTTTGATTCTGAGCCAGGTTTATCTTAGACCCTCTCACTCTGCCCTCTGTGCCTCTATAACATCTTTTCCTATTTTCTATCTTTGTCTTTTTGAGCTAAATTCTAGGAAATTTTTGAATCTGTCTTTCATTTTACTAGTATTTTTCTCCTCTGTTGTATCTAATCTGTTTAATCTTCCCATGGAGATTTTATGTTTTCCATTTTTACAACTTACGTTTGTTTTCTCTTCATATTCCTTGGTCTTATTTTTAAATTATTTTTATTTTTAAAGAAAGGCAGACTGCCACATGCAGCACCTCATTTGGATGTGTCTAGAGTTTTGGAAACTTGACTACCTCATATTCTCCTACAAACGGACCTTGAGAGCCTATTTGCAGGTTCTAGCAGGGGAGCACAGCTACTCATATACCCTTGACCTAAGCCGGTCCTCCTCTATCAGGTAATGCTGTCTTTTTCAACCAGGCATGCTTCAGGAGGGATGCACATGGAGCCATGAGGGAGGAAGGGGACAACCAACCAGATCAGCCAAATCAACCCTGGCGATCAGTGGTGTGACAGATCTCATAGTCAAGTGGCCCCACATCCTCCTTGGTCTTATTTTAAAACTTTGATTTCTTTAGATATATTTGTGGCAGACAGAATAATGGCCCCCCAAAGATGTCTATATCCTAATCCTTGGAGCATAGAATATGTTAGAAATCACAACAAAGGGGAATTAAGGTTGGGCATGTTTGTGGGGATTCTATTTCTGGGTTTTTATATTCTTTTCTATGGATGTATGTGTCTCTCTGCCATCTCCACAGTTTTGATTACTATAGAATTGGTACTAATTCTTCTTTAAACATTTGGTAGAATTCTCCAGTGAAGCTATCTGGGCTTAGAGAGCTCTATTTTGGGAGTTTTTAAGTTACAGTGTCAATTTCCTCAAAAGTTATAGGACTGTTCAAATCTTGGCTATTGTAAATAATGCTGCAGTAAACATATGGATATATATATCTTTTTGAACTAGCATTTTTGTTTTCTTTGGGTAAAAATCCAGTAGTGAAATTACTGGATCATATGATAATTCTATTTTTAATTTTGTCATTTGCAACAATATGGATGGACCTAGAGAGCAAAATGGTAAGTGAAATAAGTCAGACAGAAAAAGACAAAAACCATATGACCTTACTCGTATGTGGAATTTAAAAAACAAAACAAAGAAACAAAAGTAAAAAGGCAGAACTACAGACGCTTAACTACAGAGAACAAACTGGTAATTGCCAGAAGAGAGGTGGGTGGGGGAATGGGTGAAATAGATACGGGGGATTAAAAGCACACTGAGGAAATGTATAGAATTGTTGAATTATTATATTGTACGCCTGAAACTAAGGTAACATTGCATGTTAATTATACTTCAATTAAAAAATAAGAGAAGAAAAGGTATATAGGCATTCAAATTATTTCATGTTGGGTGATTTGTGGTGGTTTGTGTTTTTTAAGGAACAGGTTCATTTAATCTAAATTGTCAAATTTATGTGTATAGTGTTGTTTGTCGTATTCACTTATTATTCTGTTGATATCTGCAATATCTATAGTGATATTCCTTGTTTCATTCCTGTAGTGGTAATATGCATTTTCTCTCTCTCTCTCTCTCTTTTTTTTTTTTGTCAGCCTTGCTAGATGTTTGTCAATTTTGTTGATATTTTTGAAGAATTAGCTCTTTTTCCCATTGCTTAATTTTTTTGTTTTCCATATCACTAATTAATGTTTTTATCTTTCTGATTTCCTTCTTTATACTTGCTTTGGGTTCATTTTGATCTTATTTTCCTAAGATCTTGAGGTGGGAGCTTAGATGGTTAATTTAACACTTTTCCTCTTTTCTAATATAAACATTAATGCTATGCATTTCCCTTTTGGCATGGCTTTAGGTACAAAATCACAAATTTTAATATGCTGCATTTTCATTTTAATTTAGTTCAATTTATTTTTAAAAATTTCTCTTGAAACTTTCCTCTTTGATTCATAGATTATGTGGAAGTGTACTGTTTAGTTTCCAAATTGTTGGAGATTTTTCTGTTATGTTTCTGTTTTGATTTCTAGCCTGATTCCATTTTTGTCAGATACCTTCAATTTGTTGAGATTTATTCTATGGTCCAAGATGATCCGTCTTGGTCTATGTTCCATGGGCACTTGAGAAGAATGTGTTTTCTGCTTTGTGAAGTATTCTATAAATGTTGATCAGACTCTGTGGGTTTAGATTTCTGTTTAGTTGTTCTATCAATTGTTGAGAGAGGGATATTGAAGTCCCCAAGCATATTATGAATTTCCCCATTCCTCTGCTCATTTTTGTCAGATTTTGCTTTATGCATTTTGCAGCTCTGTTGTCTGGTCTATATACATTTAGGATTCCCATGTCTTCCTTGTGGGTTGATATTTGTCATTTTGCAAGGTACTGCTTTTTGTCTGGTAATTTTCTTTGCTCTGAAATCTAATTTATCTGACATGAATATAGATACTTCTGTTTTCTTCAGATTAATATTTGTGAGGCATACCTTTTTCACTCTTTTACTTTCAACCTTCCTATAATATTATATATAAAGTGAATTTCTTATAGGTAACACTCAACTGGTGTTATGGACTGAATGTTTGTGTCCCTTCCCAAATTCATATGTTGAAATACTAATCCCAATGTGCTGATATTTGGTTTTTGTTTGTCTGTTTTGTTTTGGGCTTTTTGTTTGTTTGTTTGTTTGTTTAAGTAGGCTTCATGCCCAGCATGGAGCCCGATGTGAGACTTGAACTCAGGACCCTGAGATCAAGACCTGAGCTGAGATCAAGAGCTGCACACTTAACCAAGCCACCCAGATGCGCCTAATATGTTGGTATTTGGAGGTGGGGCCTTTGGAGGTGATTAGGTCATAGAATGGAGCCCTTTTGAATTTGATTAGCATCCTTAGGAGAAGCCAGACAGCTAGCTAGTTCTGTTTCCACCATGTGAAAATATAAAAAGTTATCTGTCTGTACTCAGAAAAGGATCTTCACTAGAACTGGACCATGCTGGTGCCTCATCTGGGACTTAAAACCTCCAGAACTGTGAGAAATAAATTTCTGTGATTTAAGCTGCCCAGTTTATGTCATTTTGTTATAGTAGCCTGAGCTAAGATAGGTCATTAAAAAACCTCTCTCCATCTTTTAAATGTGCTGTGGGCCATTTACATTTAATGTTATTATTGACATGTTGAGGGTTTAAGTTGTGTTTTGTTTGTTTTCTCTCTTTGTTGTGTTTCTCTGTTCTCTTTTTCCTGCTCTCCTGGGTTATTGACATATTTTAGAATTTTGGTTTTATTCCTTTGTAGATTTTTTTAAATGTATCTCTTGGTATAATTTTGTTAGTGGTTGCTCTAGTTATTACATTATATATACACATAACACAATTCACTGGTGTCATCATTTTATCGGTTCAAATGAAATATAAAAACTTTACCTCCCTTTCTATTCCTTTACCCTCCTCTATTTTTTATGTAATTGTCTTAAAATTTTTCTACACACATTTAGAGCCACATCAGAACATGTTACAAGTTTTGTTTCAACTATCAAACAGAATTTGGAAAATCCAAGAGGGGAAACAAAGTCTATGATGTTTACACATAATTCTGTGTACTGTGTTCTTTCTTCCTGGTATTCCAGAATTCCTTCTTTTATTCTTTCCTTTCGTTTAGAGAACTTTTCTTAGTCATTCTTTTAGGTTAGATCTAATAACCACAAGATATCTCAGTTTTCCTTCATCTTCAAATGCCTTGACTTCCCCTTTTATTTTTGCTGGAGATAGGATTCTAGGTCAACAGTTCTTTTCTTTGGGCACTTGAAAATTATTGTGTCATTTCCTCTGGCCCCATAGTTTCTGATGAGAAATCTGATTAAATGACAATTCAAGCTGGTTTTCCCTTATAAGGGGCCGTTCCTTTATTGTTGCCATTATTTGGTTTCAGAAGATGACTGTTTTATTGATGTGAATTTCTTTAGGTTCATCCCATTTGTGGTTCGGTCAACTTTGAATCTGTAGGTTTATGTCTTTTGCCAAATTGGGGGAACTTTTGGTGATTATTTCTTTGAGTACTTTTTACCTCCACCTCCCCTTCTTCTCTCCTTCTAAAACTCTGATGATGCAAATGCTAGCTCTTTCATTATTGTCCCGAAAGTCCTTGAGACTCTGTTCATCTTTTTTAAGCCTATTGTTCACACTGGGTGATTTTCACGGTTTTATCTTCAGGTTTATTGGTTTTTTCCTTTGTCCCCTTCATTCTATGTCCCCTCCCATCTGTTGAATATAGTTCATTGTTGCTACTGCTGTTGTACATTTTGGTTCTAAAATGTCTACTTTTTTTTCCTTGCTGTTTTTACTATTACTTTATTGAAACTTTCTATTTCTTAGCTAAGACTTGCTTCAACTGTTTTTTTCATTTGTTTCAAGCATATTTGTTGCTTGCTTAAGCCTTTTTTTTCTAATGGCTCCTTTAAAATCTTTGTCAGTTAATTCTAACATCTCTGTCATTTTGGTGCTGGCATCTATTGACTGTCTTTTTCTATTTAGTTTGAGATCTTCCTGGATCTTGGTATGATAAATTTAAAAATATTTAAAAAAATATTTGAGAGAGAGAGAGAGCAAGACAGCAAGTGGGAAGAGGAGCAGAGGGAGAGGGACAAGCAGATTCTGCACTGAATGTGAAGCCAATGTGGGGCTTAATCTCAGGACTCTGAGATTTTGATCAGAGCCAAAATTGAGAGCTCAAACGACTGAGCCACTGAGGCACCAAGTATGATAACTTTTTTTTGAAACCTGGACATTGTTGGTATTATAAGACTCTGGATCTTGTTTGTGCCTTCTCTAGTTACTTTTTTCTCACATCCTTCTGGCAGAGGAAGAGAGGATGCTGCTGCCTTATACTGCCAGATGTGGGTAGAAGATGGTGCTCTTTATCATTTTTGCGTGGGGATGAGAGTTTGATGTCCCAACAGTCCTCCACTGATACCTCTTTGGCTGGGAGGGGTAGGAGTGCCTCACTACTGTTCTCCACCTTGACTCTACTGACACTATGGAGTGAGAGGTCTCATTATCAACCAAGAGCTAGGGGATGAAATCCCTAGCTCCCTACATGGTCTCCTCTAAAAGCACCCTGGTGGAGAGGTTAGAGTCCATCCTTACCTTGTCATAACCTGGTAAGGATGGACATCTAGGCTCCCCACTTGGTCCTCATTGTTGGAGGGGGTATGTGTGGCCTCAGGGTTTTTTTGACAGCATCTGGATAGAATAGAATAGTTACAGTCTACAAAATTTCTGTCTTGCTAGGCTCCCTTCCTGATCCTTTGGCTAGAGAAAGCAGGCTTTTGTTTGGGCTTTTTAAAATCCATGCCTACTGGTATTTCCAGTTTCCAGCTGCTTTAGCTTCAAGTTGGGGGGATATGAGGCAAAAAGAAAACATGCCAAACTTACCACTATGTTATTCTTTGGGTTTTAACATCCTTACCAGTCTACTTCATTCTTCCACATTTCAGAATGCTTTTTATATATGATGTCCAGAATTTCTAATTGCTGTTGGAAGTAATAGGGAAATGTAAGCCTAGCCTATCTTCCCAGAAGCAAATGTCCTACTATAACTTGTATAATTAGGAAAAAAGTATAAGTGAGTGACTCTGTGTGTGTGTGTGTGTGTGTGTGTGAGAGAGAGAGAGAGAGAGAGAGAGAGAGAGAGAGAGAGAGAATTAAGATATAGGCATATTGTGGCTGTCAGCCTTTTGGTCAGGTGCCAGGCACTGTACTTGAACTGCAGAGACAAAACAAAATTAGGCACAAATCCAGCCTCCAGAAGCTAGAGAAGAGATAAAGCAGGTTTGTAGGTAAATAAGTGCAAGTATATTTATTTTACCCGTTACACTTGTGATACCTGGTCAGATGCTCCTGGAGTCCAGCTTCATGGAGAAGGAGATGAATCCACTGGAGTTCCCAATCCATTCTCAGAAAAGGTTCTTTTCTGGACTGCCAAGCTGAGGACATCAAGGTGGTAGGAATGGGGAGCAGAAGAGAATACAGCATGGTGGTTTAGAGTAGCTCTTCTTAAACTTGACTATGCTCAAGAATCACCTGGGTCTCTTGTTAAAAATGCAGATTTGATTCAGTAGGTCTGAGCTGGAACCCAGGATTCTGTATTTCCAATGAGCTCCCAGGTGATGCTCATGATGTTACTGGTCCATGGACCACACTTTGAGTAGCAAGAGTAGGGTGTGGACTTTGGAGTCAGACAGTGGTCAAATCCCAGCTCTGGCACAAGTGACTGGGAAAGTCACTTAACTACCCTTGGTTCTAAATTTGCAAAATGAAGACATTAATAGTTCCTGCCCCATCAGGGTGTGGAGAGGACAGAAGAGGCAATGTATGAACAGTGCCTGGATCACAGTGAAGTCATGCCTCTGCCTTTCTCCAGCTGCTCTCTGGCCCTGATCACTGACCGCACGTGGCTGCGAGGACCGTATGGGCCTGGTGATGGCATATGCAGGGTTAATGCTCCTGCTCTTGCCCAGAGACAAATGTTTTGTGTTGAGAAGTTGCTGCTGGGAAGGAAAAGGAGGGGGAAGAAGGCCCCTTTTTTATTATTCTGAGGTGCATTTTAATTTGCACAAGCGACGTTGTGTCTGTGATGGATGACACAGAGGGAAAAATTACAGCCCAGGAAGCCCAGCAAAGGGGGAAAAAAATAAAAGAGATCTAGCAAGGATTAAAAACAGCCCATTGTGATGCTGCCTCCTGGTCAGGGGCTGGGGGCTGGGGGCTGGGAGCCTGGGGAGGTTGGGAAGGGTTGCCTGCGAAGGAAGGTGCCAGCAGAGCCAGTCTTAGCCAGTCTTAGCAAACAGAATTTGTGGGAAGTTTGCTTTTCTTGCATCTGGCTTCTTCTTCCTGCATTTGATTCTCCCCTCCATGGCATCATCACCATCTCTGGGTCATCCAACTGGGGAACCTTTCTGGGAACTCCTTTGATCTCTTCTCCCATTAACAAAACTCAGGAGCCTTGGAGCTCCGCTCTCCTGGGGCTTCCTACATCATAGCAATCACGAAAGGGCAGAATCAGAGCAGCCAAGAGTTAGGGATCTAAATGAGGAAGCTCATGTCCTGATTGCTCAGGAGCAGATCACTGAAGGCCGCCAAGGGCATTACAGACATTCTTTGGCTACTGATCAGCAATAGTTCGGATCATGGGTTCTGGAATTGGATGCACAGACCTGGGTTTGCAGCCGGATTTTTCTAATTAATAGTTGTGTGACCTTGGGCAAGTTACTTAGCTTCTTTGTGCTTCTGTTTAACTGTAGAATAGAGATAAAATAGTACCCACCTCATGAGAAGTATTTTTTAATAAATTATTTTTTATTGGTGTTCAATTTACCAACATACAGAATAACACCCAGTGCTCATCCCGTCAAGTGTCCCCCTCCGTGCCCGTCACCCATTCACCCCCACCCCCCTGCCCTCCTCCCCTTCCACCACCCCTAGTTCATTTCCCAGAGTTAGGAGTCTTTATGTTCTGTCTCCCTTTCTGATATTTCCCACACATTTCTTCTCCCTTCCCTTATATTCCCTTTCACTATTATTTATATTCCCCAAATGAATGAGAACATACACTGTTTGTCCTTCTCCGACTGACTTATTTCACTCAGCATAATACCCTCCAGTTCCATCCACGTTGAAGCAAATGGTGGGTATTTGTCGTTTCTAATGGCTGAGTAATATTCCATTGTATACATAAACCACATCTTCTTTATCCATTCATCTTTCGATGGACACTGAGGCTCCTTCCACAGTTTGGCTGTTGTGGACATTGCTGCTAGAAACATCGGGATACAGGTGTCCCGGCGTTTCATTGCATCCGAATCTTTGGGGTAAATCCCCAACAGTGCAATTGCTGGGTCGTAGGGCAGGTCTATTTTTAACTCTTTGAGGAACCTCCATACAGTTTTCCAGAGTGGCTGCACCAGTTCACATTCCCACCAACAGTGTAAGAGGGTTCCCTTTTCTCATGAGAACTATTGTAAAGATCAAATAAAATAGATTATTCTGTCCTGAAAGAAAATAGGCCAAGCAAGGTTCAGAAGGATGGGTAGAGGTAGGAAGGACAATGACCCCCCCCCAAAAAAATAACTGGCTGTCCCCAGTGGAGGTAGGCGGCCTCCATGCTCATCCTCGGGACTCTCAGAGAGAAGACTCTAAAGCATGCCTGACCAATAGCTAACCCAATTCCTGCCCTCAGCCCAAAGGAGTTTCCTCTCCATAAGTTCTTAGAGATAGAGAAGCAGCTGGCTATTGTCTTCTGTTCAATGAGCACAGTCAAAATAAAGGAGGCTGCCCCCCTCTTCCTTTTGGGAGTGAAATTTAAGCAAATCTAAAACTTCTCGACACGAGACACTCATCTCTGAGCCACAGGAAAACTGCAATGAAATGATAATTCATTGCAGGAGGTCACCAAATGTTGATGGAATAAACCAACCAACAAGTCTCAAGGGGCCTCTGCTCTAGTGCTGGGCATCTTTCACACAATCTCTTGTTAATCATCCAAGTAGCTAACATTTATGGAATACTTCCTATGGGCCAGTTTTAAGCACTTTATATATATTCATTTAATTCTCAAAACCATCCAAGAGATAGGTACTGTTATTAATCTGCTTTTTACAGTTGAGTAAGCAAAGGCACAAGGGAGGTTAAGAGTCTTGCCTAAGATCATAAAACCTGGGAGTCCCAGAGCCAGGACTCATACTCACATAGCCTGGCTCCAGAGTCAGACTTTACCAGCCACTACAGCCAGATTGCAAGCCCTCGTGGGCATGTACAGGTGTTCTGAGTTCTTTCTCTCCCACTGCTGGGTATGGTTGTCCTCTGAACACCAACATTGGAGAATTAATTTGAGCTGACTGGGTGGTATGATTTAGGGTGGGAGGCACAGTTTGCTAGCATGAGTGCCCAGAGGTGCAGTTACCTAGGAAGGTCATGTTTCTGGGACATGTGGGAACTTTATCTTGCGCATTTATAAGAGGGCACAGAGCGGACAAAAATGCTCTATGGAGTGACTGCCGAGTCAGTAATTGGATGCTTTTAGAGATTCGGTGAGATATTTGTTGTCCTGTTTTCCCTAGTGAGTGGGTGGCCATTATTACTAAGTAGTGTTCTTTGGAACTTGGCTCCTGGGGCCCCATGCTTTCCTCCTACTCTACCCCTTAGCATTCTGACAGCAGCCCCCATGTGGGATCTGGACTTAGGCAAAGGCTTAGGGACATGGGGAAAGTCTTAAAGGAACATGCTCTGAATTGGAGGGATAAAGCCCCATGGCCAAGTACTACTTTCTCACCAATGCCTTTTGTCACCTGTGGGACAACAGGGAAACCTCGTTGTAGTTAAAGAAGCCGGATTAGAAGCTTGCCCTGCTGTGTGACCACTTTGAGTCCCAGCCTCTGCTTCTTTAAAGTGGGATGATACGTATTCATCCTGCCTTACAGATTATTTATTTAAAGATCCAAAGTTGGTAATGTTTCTTATTAGCTGTGGTCCCATCATCTTATATGTAATCAGTCAGAGAGGATGACTCTCTGTGGGGTGTCAAGGCCGGGTAAGATTCCTCCCAAGAATCTTTACCCTGGGAACCACTCCTGTGCAGCATGAGAATCTACCATTAGTGATTAGCGACTAGTGTTTGGATCTGTCATCATTCCTTATTAGCATGAATCATTCTACCTTATTTGGCTGTTCCTTAGAGAAATGGTTCTTAATATTTCCAGAATTAAGATCTGATCTTGGGATGCCTGGGTGGCTCAGTGGTTGAGCTTCTGCCTTCCACTCAGGTCATGACCCGGGGTCCTGGGATTGAGTCCCGCATCGGGCTCCCTGCAGGGATCCTGCTTCTCCCTCTGCCTCTCTCTCCCCCTCTGTGTGTGTGTGTGTGTGTGTCTCATGAATAAATAAAAAATAAATCTTTTAAAAAAAGAAAAAAGATCTGGTCTTGTCTGAGTGTCCAATGAAACCTCTGGACATTCATTTCAGAAGCATGCACAAATTTGGGAGGTGGTGTCAGAAATCAGCTTTTCTGTCTTGTCCAGGGCACATTCTGTCGGGAGCTTGGCAGCAGGAGACGACAGCTCTTCAGGCCTGCCCCGCATTCCTGCCCTCTGCCCTGGTAATAGCCTCTTATTTTCCACTGGGGATCCTCTACAGCAGGAGAGCGTCGATGCTCACAGTCTCCAGCACATCAACTTCCTCCCGTGAACACCTGCCATGAAGGCCTTCTCTAGCCACAGAAGCATCTCAGTCGGTGGCGCGTCATGAGGCCTTAATAAATAATATCTCTATCACTATCATTTTTTCACGGTTGCCTTTGGGTCAGGTCCTGTTCACTCTTACCTGGACTTTGGCAAACAGGCTTCTAAATTTGTCTGAGCACCTGTGTTCCGTCTGCTTCACATGCCAGCTGTACTGGAGAGCCACGGTCCCTCGCTGGCTGGGCCCCACTCTTCTTTCCAGCAATTTTTTCCTCATTCACAGCTACGCCTTTCCCAGAACCGGCTGCCCCCGGGTCTCTCATTCATGCAGTTCTGCTGGCCTGGACTGTCTCTCACGTCTTCCTGTCAAAATCCTGCCAGTCCTTCCGGATAACACAGTGATTTCCTCTGTATCAGTCAGGGAGGCCTCAGTAACAACCAGCCCCCGGATCTCAGCAGTGCCTGGGTACAGAGGAAGGGATCCCTTCTCACTCAGGTTGCATGTTTGCCATGGAGGCTGGTTGTCTCCACCCCACTTCTCCCTCACAGGGGTCATAGGCTGTGAGGCTCCACGACCTCCAAGGTACCACAGGCTGCCGCCCCATTCCACCCAGGTGATGAGTGGAAGCCACGCGATAGAGTCTCCATCCCCTTGCCTACGGCAGACTCGGGGGTGAGGCTGGGCTAATGTTAGTCAATGATATGTGATGAGAGGCTTGCTTGGGACTTATGGGGTAGTAAATTCTTCACTCTTACCAGAGAGCCACACAATGCTAGTGTGAGCACAAGGAAGCACACAGCTTCCTGGCAGGCATCATATTCATTTTCTGAAACTTCTGTAACATCATACCATGAGCTGGTGGGCTAATAGAAGAGAAATTTCTTCTCTTACAGTTCTGAGGCCCGAAGTCTGAAATCAAGGTGTTGGCAGGGTTATGTTGTCTCCGAAGTTTCTAGAGAGGAGCCCTTCTTGCTTCTTCCAGCTTCTGGTGGCTCCAGGTGCTGCCTAGCTTGCAGCTGCATGACTCCAATCTCTGTCTCTGCCATCACATGATCTCCTCTTCTATGCCTATGTCTTCTCCTCTTCTGTCTATCATGAGGACAGTTGTCATTGGATATAGGGCCCACACGGCCCATCCAGGATGATCTCATCTCAAGATCCTTAACTTCATTGCATCTGAAAAGAACTTCTTCCCAAATAAGATCATATTCACAAGTCCCAGGACAGGGACGTATCTTTTTGGGAACCATCACTCACCCCTTGCCATCTTGAGTGAAGCCAGCTTGAGAACAACACAACCCATGGGGGAGGGCAGACTCAGCAAGTGGCATAGAAACTTAAGTCAGAGCCCTGATCATTCTGTGCCTGAAACTAACCCCATGTCTCTGATTTCTACATGTGAGATAAATTTCTTCATTGCTCAAGGCAGATTTTTCTGTGAATTTGCACTTCTCTTTCCAGCCTTGACCACTTATGTGTGTCCTCAGCCCTTAAGAATCTTGCCAAAAACTTACCTAGATTCAGATTTCTCCTGCCAGGTGGACCTTGGGTCTTTCAGTCTCAGGCAACTGCTACCTAACACACACTGTTTCCTGGGAATAATTCTGTCCTTTCTGTGTCTCTCAGTGCCTCCTCCCTCCACCAACCCTGTTTGTGTCACCCTGGTTAAATTATACATGCAGATTTAATTGTTCAGTCATTAACCTCATCTTCAGGGAGACCATCAGTGTGATGGGGTACACACTTCTGCTCCACTCACCCTGCCAGTGATGGCCAGGCCCGCCCCTTCGCCCCTCCAGTTTGTGATTCCCATTCATCACACCTCTGTTTATAGCCTTTCAGCCGAACTATAGCCCCATCCCGAGACGGTCCCTGTCCATGCCAATTTAAATTAATTTTGCCAGTCAGATTTCATGAGACACTGAATCAAAGGCTTTTCTAAAAATCAAAAAGCACTAAATCTTCGGGGGACCCTCTTCCCACTAATATTACAAATTAGTTAGAATAAAACAGCGTTATGGTTTCCCGGCATGACTTCTGCGTAAACCTGCCAGTTCAGTTTATAGCTCAGGCCTCTGTTGCCCTCCAGCCGCTTACTGGATTTTCTACTCATAAGATTTATCGTAAATTTTTAATCATAAAATTTGTTCTATGGCTTGCCTACAAACGGAACTTATGACTTCCCTGGGGGGAAATTGCTGGAATCGGTTTTCTTCCTGTTTTTCAAGTCCGGTCCCACGTTTTCCTCCTCTGTGCCGGCCCCCGCGGTTCACTCTTACTTCTGAAAGTAGACGTCAAGGGTCCCTCAAGTTCATTAGCTAATTCTGGCCAGACCTTTCGGTTTGCACGCCATAGGACCCCCTGATTTATATATCTCCCTAGCATTTAATTTTTCTAAGTGACCCTTTACCTGTTTTTTATTATGACTTACTAATTGCACCCATTTCCTAACTTTATTTTTCTTATTAAAGACAGGTTTTAATAGGTAGTTCATTTCTTGGCCACTTAAGGACCCTGATTAATGTCACTCACCTCCTAGTCATTCAGGAATGGATCACCTTTCTTGCTAATATTTCTTTGTCTCTGACCTGACGGATCTGAGTTTGCACTTGAGAGGCAGGTGAATGCCTGGTTAAACCATTGGCTTCAGTTCAAATCCTGCCTCCTCCACATCCTGGTTGCATGATGTTACCTAAATTGCCAGTGCCTTGGTTTCCTCATCTAGAAGGAGGATGATAGAACCTACTGTAACACCCTGTGGTGGGACTCAGTGAGACAGTGCAAGTAGACTGGGTCCTGGCACGTAGCAAGCGCTCAGGAGACATTTACTACACTCAGTAAGCACTAGCTGTGCTCTTTTCCATCCAAGTGCTCTCAATTGATTATTTCCTGAGCAGCTCCTGTGTTTATAGCATTGCTCCAGGTCAAAGGGGACGGTCACAGGGCTGAGTACTATTATCTGGTCCCTGCCCCCACGGAACTCTCATCTTGGTGAAAGACAGCAAGCACACAACTGCCTATAATTCCAGGCAGAGTGAAAGAAATGCTAGAACAGATAAAAGCAAAGTGCTGGGGGACTCGGTGGAAAGAGTATCTCATTATCAGGAGAAGTTGGAGAGTAGGTCATGGAGAAGAAGGCTGAGCTTTCAAGGACAGGTGGGGTTTGGTTGTAGAAGAATGGGAAGAAGGGGCACTGCAAGATGAGGGACTGGTCTGGGCAAAGGCTTGGAGGGGTGAGCATTGGTGGGGGTGCTGGGGAAATTTTCCAGCCTGGTGCGACCGGAGAACAGGGCACTTTGGGGACGGAGAGGCAGGGAGTCAGAGATGGTGCTGGAGGAGCAGCTGGAGTCAGATTTTTTTTTTTAAACTCATGAGAGTCATACAGAGAGAGGCAGAGACACAGGCAGAGGGAGAAGCAGGCTCCCTGGGGGAAGTCTCATGAGGGACTTGATCCCAGGACCGTGGGATCACGCCCTGAGCCAAAGGCAGATGCTCAACCACTGAGCCACCCAGGCGTCCCTGGAGTCAGACTGCTAAGGGTTCTAAAGTAGTAGTTTGAGCCCCACTCTGTACGGTGGTGGTTCTCAAAGTATGGTTTTTGCACCAGTAGCACCAGCATCATCCAGGGGCTTGTTAGTGATGCAATGCAAATACCCCATCCTACTGAATCAGAATCCCTGGGGGTAGGGCCCAGCAACCAAGTTCTTCTAAGCCCACTCGGTGATTCTGCTGCATACTCCAGTTTAAGGACACTGCTGTTGGTAATAGTGAACTACTAGGACTGACCATTAAGGTGAGCCTATAAGGATGCATGATCCTCTGTGTTTATTAGGTACGGCATTTGGCTGCCTATAACAGAAGCCAAAATGCAGTTGCTCGACCAGTTAAAGCTTTTATCTTCCTCTTGTAACAAGTCCAGGGGAAGATAGTCCAGGGCTAGTGCAGCACCAAGGACATCATCAAAACCCAGGCTCTAATTCTCTTGACATGTGACTTTCATCCTCATGGTTGTAAAATGGCTGCTGCACCTCCATATTTCTCTACCATGTTCCATGGAGAAAGAATGAGAGAAGAGCTAAGGCAGAAAGGCTTGTGCCAACTGACTCTGTTCCCATTTAGTCTTGCTGGGCGTCTTTCTGCATAGGGATTGTCTCCCTCGAAGCCCTATCCTGTAGCTTATTTCTCATTACTTAGACACTGGTCATCTGATCATTCTAGAAATCTGGGAAAATGAGTATTTCTAATGTGATGAGTTGCAGTCCTAAATAAAATCAGGGTGCTAGTGGCAGGGATGAAATGCAGACCAGGTACCAGGTGAAGAACTATTAGTGTCTCCCACACCCCATTCCAAGTGTGCTGCCTGGTGGAAATGAAAGGATGGTTGAAGGAGGTTTATTTATTTATTTATTTTTTGAAGGAGGTTTAGTAGAGTGGTTAAAAACTAAGCTCCAAAGCTAGACAGTCTGAATTTGAATCTCTGCTCTGCCCAACTATGAAATCCTGAACAGTTATTTAATCTTTCTGTGTCTCAGTTTCTTTATCTATAAAAAGGAAATAGTAACAATACCTATGCACAAAGGTTTGTAAGGATTAAACAAATTAATACATGTAAAGCCAATAGAACAGAACCAGGCTTGTGGCGAATTCCTATAGCACAGAGATGATACTCACGAAGGCTATAAATAGGTCATTCAATGAATGATGAGACCCTGAACCTGACATCAGGAATGGGAATGGAAAGAGGGGGCAGGGAGCATAAGGCTCTCCCAACATTTCCCTTGGAAAGGCCCTTGGTAATGCCAATGGCCTGACTCTTTCCCCAGGTTCCACTGCCCTGAGCACCAAGAACCTGTGTGAAGGCCTCAGCCTCCTGAATCCCCCATGCCTAGAGTACCCCCCGAACCAGCAGGTCCTCTGTAGCTTTCCTGCACATTTCCAGTTTGCCTCCCATCTCTGAGGGAGAGCAGTTCCCTCCCAGATCACCCAAGACCTGGCACCTCCATTCTTTCCCAGCCATCATTTACACCTGCCAGGTTTAGAATAATTTTCACCAACTCTAATGAATCATAATGACTCACTTGGCAATTTGTATCCACATCCTAGGGTCTAGTTTTGCTAATGTTTTTAGGAAATGCCAAGGACATAGCCCAATATGGAGGAGTCAAGAAAACCTCCTGGTGGAGGTGAAGTTTGAGCAGACTCTTTAAAATGGCAGGAATCAATTGAAAGAAGAGGAAGGAATTAGTGCATGCGGTAGGAAGGCATAGCATGTGGATGAGATATCCTAAGCCAAAGCATAGAGATGGGAAGAGCATAGAATGAGCCAAGAATCCTGAGAAGTCTGAGGACCGGATTGTAATTTCCAAGGCAGATGGCGGGAGAGGATGGAGGTGGGCCTTGTGAGCTGGGCTCACAGTCACTGCACATGTTCATGGCTCAGCCAGGCTCCTACAGCATGGAGGAGCTTTGGAGGGAGCTACAGCTGGTCAGGGAGAAAGTGCCTGGGGCCAGAACACCAGCTAAGGGTCAGGTTGGCAGCAGGACTGTCTGTTGTGCAGCAGCTGACCATCTGAGCTGTGAGCCCCTGACATTAGCCAAAAGACAGTCTTATTCCCAGAGCTCAGGGCACAGTGAAGTGACCGCAGTGCAGGTGGGGCAGCCAAGGGTGCAGTCAGGTAGGGAGGACTTTTAGGCATGGGAGATTGAATCTCTTCATAGACGCATCAGTTGTAATAAAGAAGTAGGCAGGTTTGACTCTCAACCTCGCATCAGTTTGGAGGCCAAGCTCTGGCCTCCTAGGGGAAGGAGAGAGAGAATTCGAGAGAGAAGGGTTGAGTCAGGCTCAAAGGTAAGCCTGTTGAGAAACATCTCTTCACCCCAAACCAACCTAACAGGTGTGGTGGGCAAACTGAACCAAGGTTACAGTGTCACCTGCTAGTTCTGCAAATGCTCCCAAGGGCACAGGGCCTTGGCTGGGCTCCCGATACCATTGCCAGGAAGGTGTTGTTTTGCCCTCACTTGCAGACCAGAGCTTGGTCAAGAATTCTGGCTTGGCAGCTATGGGGTCCCATTCCTGGTCCCTGAGTCTTGCTAATAGCTCTCTTATATCTCAAGATGCAGACAGACCCTGGCTCCCTCCCACTGGGATCCCTACCCCCAGCGGGGACATCCCAACAGTCCCTTTGCAGGATCTTTGTCTTCCTGCAGGACACACATTTTCATACACTGCTTGTTGCTTAGTCTTGTCCCAAACCCTTACCACCAACAAGTGAGGCTAATTTCCAGGGGACCCCTTCTCTTCTGAACCCTTCTACCACCACAGGACAGACTTGAGGCTGCCTTCCCCTCATCATTTCCACTAGCCTCTTCCCTACTTGCAACATCATCATCATTCACTTTTCTCGTTTTCCCCGACCTTATGGGTCACATTGGAGCCCCCAACATTCATGATTCCCCTTGACCAGTTTCCATTTTTTAAAAACCATGTCTTCTATCTAATGAGTTACATCCCACCACCAGCCACAACCCTTGGTGCTTTATCAACAGTGGTGGAAACAAGTGTTAATCCCACTATTTTATAGATCAGGAATAGGCTGGAAGAGGTCATATAGCTAATCAGTGGTGGATGTCGGATTTGTACTAGGCTCCAAAGTCTTTCCAATTCTAGATTCTTTTCTCCATAGTATATTATCTCCTTACTCCCAGTCCCTTAAATCTAAACCTTCAAGCTGAGAAGAATTTCAGACCAAAGTGACAAGTCTGAACTCTTGACACCATGGGAACACCCCTCCATCCTGTCACTGGGGAGCATCAATCTGAGATGAAGTCTAGGATCATCTGACCTCTAAACCAAACCGGGGCTTTTCAACTTTGGCTGCACTCTAGAATCACCTGGGGAATGTAAGAAACTCTCAATGCCCAGACACATCCCACATCCTGGGGTAGGGTGACACAGGCACTAGTGTTTCTTAAAACTCTCCCGGGTGGCTCAGTGGCTGAGCATCTGCCTTCAGTTCAGGGTATGATCCTGGGTCCGGGGATCGAGTCCCGCATCGGGCTCCCGGCATGGAGCCTGCTTCTCCCTCTGCCTGTGTCTCTGCCTCTTTCTCTCTGGGTCTCTCATGAATAAATAAATAAATTCTTTTGAAAAAACAAACAAAAACAAAAACAAAAACCTCTCCAGGTGGTGCCAGTGCACAGCCACAGTTGAAAACGACTAATCACAGTTAAACCTCAAATTGTGGGGCCCCACCCCAGTTTTCAATTCAGTAGGTCTGGGATGGGACCTGAGGATTACAGATCTTCTGAGTTCCCAGGTGCTGCTGGACCACACTCGGAGAACTGCCACCCTAGACAGCCTCACTCAAACCCCGCCTAATCATGCAGACGCTCCCGGGCCCCTGAATATGCTGGGTCTCTCCCTTACTGTGTCCCCCTCCCGGGAAGGAGCTCTCCCCCCACAGCTCTGTGCAACCCAAATACACAGGAAGAGAGGACTTTAATACACTGGGGAGATGAAGAAATTCTGTCTTCCATAAACCGAGGTGGATCAGGAAATAAAAGGGCAGGGGGCGAAACAGTGAATTAACAATATCTGTATCATTTAATATTTCCCTTCAGTAGTAAAAGGTGATTTTCCTCCTGTGACCAGTCGCCTTGGCCTTATAGATGGAGTGGCTGAGGGAGACAGGCCACTTTGGAAAAACCCACTCTCCATCACTTCTGACCATGGGACTGTGCTGTTACAGGGCTACAATAATGCTCACTGTGAAGATTCAATTAAGTTGCATTTGGAAGTACCTATTCAATAAACGGTAGCCATAATAATTTTATTATTATTACTACTACTATATTATTATTTTTGGCTTTGCTGCTGTCAATGCCCCCTGTGCAAAGATTCTCAGCAACAAATTACGCTTACACTTTAGTGTAGAGAAAGCGCCTCTCATCTGATTTGCAGGGGGGGAGGTTGTTGGCTAACAACAGCAGCTCTATCAGGGAAGCTCAGGGTTAAATTCTGTTGTCTGTTGACAGTCATCTTCGGCCTGAGTTTTCTGGAATAAGTCTCTCTCCCATTGTTTATACATGAGACACTCCTTTCTTTACTTTCCTCGGTCTCATTTATTATCCCTAGCTAATTTTGTCTCCCAACTGGCTTCTCAGATTCCCCAAAAAGAAGCCCTGCAATTTTCTGCTGTGTCTGCGTGGATGCCTCTTCAGTCATGTTCGATGGGCAGATGGATGTGAGAGGTCCAAATGAGCACCGGTGATCTAAAACCCTATTGGGCAATGAGTGATTTGAAAGTGATAAATTATTAAATGCATAGAAAACATGAGGGGTCTGGGTCTTTGTCCGCCTCATCTGCGAGGTGGAATCAATTCTATTTTAACTAACTTAGGGCAAGAAAGGGAAAGTGGAAAGAACACAGGTAGTTCTGAGTTCGAATTCCAGATCTATGAGCTCCTTCCTTCCTCTCCTTTTTACTAGGCAGGTTCTTCTACTCGCTAAGCCTGGAGGTTCTTAGGTGTAAGATGAATTAATGATGCCCCTGAGAGATCAAAGGATAGGACATGCACGGACACACTAGCATAGTGCCTCTTCCCTTGGATGTTTAGTTAACTACGGTGCTTTCTCTTGACTTCACCCTGCCTTGCAAGGACTCCCATCCAGCAACACTGTGGCGTCTGCAGAGCCAGGCCTGGCGGGGAGGCAGACAGACACCAGGGCGCAGCATTTAAGGAAGCCTTCCCTCTCGGGTTTGTGCAAGAGCAGGGTCAGCCCCTGAGAGTGGTTGCCTCTTTAAATGTCATTCACTGGATCCTTGGATGGCAGCACCCTGGTGCCCACCCTGGACTTCTGGGTGACTTTTGATATCTCCATACCTCATATACAATTGTATTGAAATGACCATGATGAAACCAGCTTGGAGTCCACTTTTGGGGTCCTCAAGCCTGTAGGAATCTGTAGTTTTCAAAGCCAATCAAAAAAGATGGCAGGGCCACTGGGTGGCTCAGATGGTTAAGTGTCTGCTTTGGGCTCAGGTCATGATCTCAAGATCTTGGGATTGAGCCCCACATCAGGCTCCCGGCTCAGCGGGGAGTCTGCCTCTCCCTCTGTCTCCCCCTGCTCATGCACTCTCTCCCTCTGTTTCAAATGAATAAAAAAAAAAAAGGTGGCAAAGCGGGGTTGCAAGGCCAGCACACAGAAGCCCATGGGGTAGTGGGGCTAGGTCTCCCTCCCATGCAGCTGCTATAGGGGGCAAGCCACTCCTCCTTACCTCACCTGACCAGAGCTGGGCACCTTTCAGAATCCATCCCATACTGAGTTTGTCAAGTATGGGTCTTTTCTGACCTCCATAAGGTAGGAAGGACAGCTAGGGTTCTCCCAGCTTAAGCAATTAGGATATGGAGAAAGAAGTGATTTTCCTAAGGTCACAAAGCAAATTAGGCTTGAAGTACAGCTAGACTAGTGTTTGTAAAGGCAGGGGCAGAGGCCCCCAGGGGGACTTTTCCGACTCCAGGTTTCTGGACCTGTGCCATGCCTCCTGACTCAGGCTCTGGTGGGCCTGGAATGGGCAGTGACATTCTCGGAGGTCCCAGCTGTTCTGACTTCTGTCCCCTGTCGGTGATCAGGGCACATATCTGAGCGAACAGGGGAGAGTGAAGCTTTAACATGTAGCCTGCGTAAGGTGCTGCTTGATGTAGCTCTACTCGTTGGTTAGTAGCTAAGCATTTATTTCCACTGGTACTGGGGGAAATAGACCTACCACCTCAAACACACGAGTTCATGTATTTTTGCTCAGGTCAAAGGTAAGTCTCAAAATCAACTGACAGTTGGCTTTAAGAACACATGGTCCATGTGGCAAAGAACTTGAATATGCCACAGTTGTACTGAAGTCTGGGGATCGCAGCGCTGGGGACTTTTGTCGGGAGCAGAAGCTGAGCCAGAAGGCAGAGCTGCTTCGAAGGGATTTCAGAGCCCTGCAGAGACCCTACCTCTGTGCTCTCACATAGCCAGCAGCCCACACAGATCACCATAAACATTTACAGCGACCACTGTCATCATGGCAGGTGCCGGAGTGGGAATGGGGTGGGGCAGGGGTGGGGGTGTGTAATGCTGTTCCCGTAGGGACAATCAATAGCCCTTTCCAACAGGTTGTCAGAACTGTGGTCTCAAACTCCATCCAGGTCTGCAGACCAAGAACCAGGCCAGGGCTGAATGCCATATATCCCTCTCCTACACCTTTCCCAAGCCTCTCGAGGGCCACTGCTCCCCAGGGTGGCTTTCCCTCCCTTCCCAAGGGACAACTGCAGATGGCCAGGTGGGCAGGAGCCCCGGGGAGGAGGAGAGGCCTTATGCAGGTAAGAGATGGCTGAGGACAGGGAGAGAAGGAAGGGGGGGAGGGGAGAGACCAGAGGAGAAAGAAGAAAGAAAATGTGGGGGAAAAGAAGGCATTTGTAAAATTAAAAGGCAAGGCCCCATCAGATGGTGTTGGGCAAGGAATGCGTGTTACAGGCAGGAGTAATTGGTAATCGGAGCTGATGTGAAGAAGGGATGATTTATGGGAGCATGCAGACAGGGGTGGAATAATTTTTGGAGCAGAACGGGGAACTTACTGAACGTCTGAAACTCAGCTACTTATCCACTCGTTCTTGTGATGAATTAGCTCTTGTTTAAAGCAACCGCGGCTCCATTTTTCATTCTGATTACTACACTTGATATCTTTCTCTCCCTCTGTTTCCCTCTGACCACTGCCCCCTTACCAGGCTCTGGGTGCAGAGGCATTGGGTTTGCAGGAACTCCTCACCCCTCCTCACACCCCCCTCCCCCCAGAGCAACATTAACTCTAAATAGCCAAGTCTAAAGCCCAGCTGCTTGAAATATTGCTAAGATCAGGAACGCGCAGAATTAGTGAAGGCTACAGATGCAAGACCTGCCGGGCTTAGGCATCGGAATGGTTGCGATTCGATTAGTTTGCCAATCTGATGAGGGGACTCCCTCTCCAAGCCTGCCTCTGCATTCTTAAAGGTGGGGAGTAGGGGACATGCTTCCTACTGGGTTGTAGCATTCCTTTTTGAGATGGAAAGACATTTGAGGACACTGGCAAGCCCTGATGAGAGGTAAATTCAAGATAAATGATACCCTATATCATGCACCCCACCCCTTAGCAGCATTTTTTTAAAAAATCAATTTTGAATTTACATGATGCAGAGAGGGAGCCATACATAGTAGCTCCAGCAGCATCACGTCCTTTTATTATCTTTTATTTTTTTGTTGTTGATTTCAACTACAGCCCTTAAAAATGCAAGCTCCTGTGCGGTCTGGTCTTAACACAAATTTCCATTAAAAAAAAAAACAGTCTGACAAAAAAAAGTGATCAATACAAGTTAAATATTTATAACAGTTACTTGTGAAAATAACAAAGGGAAAATATTTATCTGATGCTCGGGAAAGACCTCTGAGATGCTCTGGATATCTTCTCCTTCCCTAACTCTCAACTTGAAACCAAGAAGCCCTCCAAGCCCCAGCCAAGGGTCTTAGTTTGCTGAGCAATGAAGCAATGAAGCAGTGAAGCAATGAAGCAATGAAGCTCCCCCTCAACCCCAACCCTTACCCCCCAGCTCACCACTCCTTGTAGCTGCCACTTATCCCTCCAACATCTTCTCCTGTAGTAACTAGGACACATGCCCCCTTTCATCACTGGGCCTTGCTGCTCCCAAATCTCTGCCTTTGGCCTGTTGACCTGTTTTCTCTTGGTGGTTCTAACTCAAGCCCGTTGGGATCATTCCTGTCTCAACAAACCCCTGGCTCCACCAGCTTCTACTCCAAAGTGTCCTCAACACACTGGCCTTATGGCAGCTGTGGCTGCCTTCATGGATTTCTTGAATCCTGACCTACCTGGGCCTTCTGGTCCCTATACACTCTTTAACTCCGGCTGCTCTTTTGGCTCCTGACTCTGGCTTCCGTCCTTCAAACCAGCTCCCTGAAGCTCCCAGGGGCTCCAGACAATGCCTATTGGTTAGTTTGGCAACATTTTGCTCATATCCCAACCTCAGCTCTCCTAGTTCTGAGTTCTTTCTCTGCCCTTATGATCCCCCTCAGCTGCAGAGGGACAGGGGAGAGGAAGGGAGAGCCGTTCCTAGTGAACAAGTGGTACAGTAGAGAAAAGCTCTGGATTTGGAATTAGGGTACTCAGAATCCAGTCCCTGCACTGCCAGATTCTAGGCAATGGGTTTCCCTCTCTGGAGAGTAAGGAAATAAACTCTCCTTGTGTAAGAGATGGAGTGGCTAGTCATGAAGATCCTTTCCAGGGTAGCGGTTAAGAGCATGTGGTCTAGAATGAGACTCAGGATCCAACCCCATTTCTGCCTCTCACTGTTGATCCCTCTGAGCCTCTGTAACTAACTTCCTGGGTTTTATGAAGAGTTAATTGAGAGACTGAACACAAAATGCTTATCACAGTGCCTGGCACATAGTGTATACTCGGTGTTAGCTGCTATTCTAATCATGATGACGATGATTGATTATCACTCTATCGTTGAGCTAATCTTAGAAGGTGTTTCTTTTCATTTCACTTTACACAATCTTCTTTTTAGAGCAGCATCTCAGCCTTTATTTTGCCTTGTCACACTTGTGAAATAAGACCCACTCTCAGCAGTATGCAGCAATGGCTCTCAGTTTGGCCAGTGGGGTATATCGCCTTGGGGAAGAGGAGGAAACAGCTCAGGACAGTGGTTGGGGATCACCGTTTCAGATTCATGTTTCCTTTACTAAGAAGACACCCATTGAGAAGGAGCTGGTTCAGCCTGACAACTAAATCCCCAAAGAAGCCAGACAGGTGGCGGCACTCATCCACCGTTGGGAGCCAGGCATCCTTCCTGGACTTTGGGAAGCATGGCTGGGTACCCGGGTGGGGCTGGTCCTGGTTGGCAAGGAATGGAATTGGGAGGTTGGATGGACAGCCAGCAAGGCTGAAGTCAAAAAGGAGAAGCAGTCAGATGGTCCTACCCAAGTTCAAGAGGGTGGGCTGGGGACCCAGAGAGACGGGAGAGGTGCCAGCCAGGCTTGTAGAGCATGACTACAGTGACATACCTCTCTCCAGGCCGCTTTCAGGACCCACCTGGCCTCTGCATTGAGCCACCCCCCCAGGTTGAGTGGAAAGCTGGGCCCAGAGGGACTGTGTGTCCTGGGGTGAACTTCTCCTCTTCCTCCTATTGGTAGGTAGGTACCATGGAGGTCTGGCCAACAGGCAGAAGTTCTGGAAAGAAGACGATCACTCTGGCTTCACCTGGCAGCTATAGGGACTTCAGTGCCTGGCTTACACCCAACAACAATGGCCAATTTCCTTTTTTGCTGGAGGTCATCTTGCCTGCCTGGGGCTCTGAGATGGCCTCTACCCTGAGCTGAGCTGGCAGCCTTTGTCTGCTAGAAAGCAGGGCTGACTATACCTTGGGCCCAGTGAGACTCAGCCAGCCTATGCCGGTCCACTTGGGCATTGGCGTTGGCCTCTTGGCCACCCACTCATCCATTGCAAGGATAGTTAGCGAGCACTGACTGTGTGCCACACACCTGATGAAGCTGACAGACCCAGGACTGGAAGGTCAGTGAGCCAGCCTATCCTTGGGGACACAGTCATCCCCACTTGCTTTTCCTGCTCTGGGGAACAGTAGGCCAATTCCAGCAGATGTGAACAGCTGGAGAACAGGAGCGAAGTCTGTTATGTTCCTTCCCGTCTAGTCCGCGCTTAATGCAGTGCTCGGAAAACAAACGCACTTGGCAAACAGCTCTAGAAGGAAGGCTTTTTCCAAAAGGGAATGTGGGTGGATGACCCCTGAGCACCCCAAACCAAATGGCCCATATTGGCTGCTGTGGCTCCACATGGCACAGCGGCCACCACGTACGTCCACCCACAACCTCACACCCACACACCCACAAGGCCCCACGGGGGTCCCCAACCAGGCCTGATGTGACCCTTTATCACGGTGACCCCGAGAGGTCGGCATTGCTATTACGCTCCCACTACAGCTGAGGACACAGAGACTCGGAAAGTTTAAATGACTGGCCTACGGTCAAACCAGATGCCAACGGCTGTCTTTTCCACGGACTGTTAGTACCAAGGACCCTATGCGTGTGGAGGTTGGAAAAGGGGAAGGAGTGGCAGGAGCAGATAACTCCTTTTTTGGGAACTCTGCAGCAGGTAGCATGGCCTCTGGGCACATGCTTCTGGTGTGTGTATTTTGGGAAGGGGCTGCAGGTGAAGACCCCCAAGCCTCCTATCCCTTCACAGAGCAAACACCCAGCAACTTTGACTGGTTGCCCACTGTCAGAATGGGTGGGGGGTGCCCAGGGGAGCCAGGCACTGGCTGTTCCAATTTCCTCCCAGGTGACGAGGGCAGGACAGGAACGGGGCCTTGAGTCAGGTTTACCAGGTGGGATCAAGGTGGGTCACTAACCAAGCTTCCCTCTTCCCCAGGAGCCCCTGCCCCTTTTAAGCTGAAGTGCATGTCTCTAGTTAATAATGAACTTGTCACAAGCCCACCAATACCCCCTGGAGGGAGAGACAGAGGGAGACGGAGGAGAGGTGGGGGAGGCACGGGGGCCGCACCCCTGCTGGCCGCAGTCCCATGCTCACCTGGCCCATAATAAATAAGATGAAAGGCACTCCTGATAAATGCCCGTGTCAGGGAGAGATTTTACCTTCACTCAGAAACAATGTAATATCTCGGCTATTACCCAAAATAATTTATCAATGTGTAATAGCTTTGTGCAGACCTCAGATAGGAGGGGAGCTGCGCTATCAGAGATGGATGTAGCCTACCTTCGGCTTTTAATTTTTAATGTTCGCAGCCAGCTTTGCATTAAAGGCCAGGTGTCATATAAAGACTTAATGTAAGAGGGGAGTTCATGAATTCTAATCAAGGGAGGAGCGCTCCCCGGCTGGCTGCTGTCACCTCCTGACGGTCCTTATTGATCTTTTGTTTTCTTCCCTCCTGTTTCTGGGCTCTTCTGCTTCCTCTCCACCCCCACATCAGCCTCACCCTCCACCCCATCCCACCGCACCTTCCAGCCCAGCCCAACCCTCTCCTGCCCCACCCAGTGCTCTCCCCTTCCCAAAGTACCTCCTTTTCTTCCCACCAGAAGAGGGAGGGTCTCTCCCTGGCTGGGCCAGGACACCACATGAGGCTCTGTGACATCTGGCCTAGACGCCCAAATTCGAGACAGCGGGATAGCAGGACTCTTTTTCTAGTTCTTTCATTCGGTCATTCCATTTCGGTTTATGTCATTTCTTACTCATCGATTCATCCAGAAAGCATTTTTGAATACTCACAAAAGGCCCAGCCCTGGGCTTGGTCGGTCCTGTGGACAGTGTGAGAGACAAGCATGGAGTTTATGGTGGCAAAAACCTACTCATACAAACAGGGCAAAAACTCAGGCAGACATACACGTGTAAACATGACTTGAGACAGGTGAAATTTCAAAGAGAAGCCTTCCCTGAGGAACTTCTAAAATTCATGCAGCTGGGGACACCTGGGTGGCCCAGTGGTTCAGTATCTGCCTTCAGCTCAGGGCATGATTCCGGGGTCCTGGGATCGAGTCCCGCATCAGGATCCCCACGGGGAGCCTGCTTCTCCCTCTACCTATGTCTCTGCCTCTCTCTGTGTCTCTCATGAACAAATAAATAAAAAATCTTAAAAAAAAAGGACCCACTTCGAAAGTCAGGCTCCTCCTTGAAGTCCTCAGGCACAGTGGGTCCCTCCCTCCCCTGTGCTCTCAAAGAATTTTAGCCCACCTTTGTCACAAGGCAGTTGAATTGCTAATTAGTTGCTAGTGGGTCCACCTGCCTTATTAGATCTTGAGGCCCCGAAGGTGGACTCTGTGTCTAACTCATCTCTTTAATGCTAAACACTTTGAATGTAAATGAACAAATGAATGAATGAATGAGTGCCCAGGGAATTCCCACAGATAGCTCCCAAAGCTGATGTAAATGTTTAAACTGGTTTCATCAGAATCACTTTCGCAATTTAACAAAACTACCCAGATTCCAGGACCCCACCCCCACCCTTGCTTAGAAAGCCCCCGGGGGATTCTGATAGCGACCTGGTAGGACCCAGCCCCCTAACCTGAGTTTTCATTAGATTCCCCTTGGGCGCTCCTTCTGGGCACATATTCTTGGGCCTCACCCTGAACCTACTGGGCGGGACTCCCCGGGGAGAGCCTGTGCATAACAAGTACCCCCCCCCAGTGGAGGAGTCATTTTGGAAACACCCTCGGTGCTCTGGCCTATCCTCCTCAAGGGATCCTAAGGTGGGGTGAGGACCCCTCCTCCAATCCCGTTCAAACAGGGAGTCCCTCCAGAAGTCCCCAGGAATTGTCAGGGCCCAAAGACACATTAGTGATCATTCTATTCCAGGGTTTCCAATCTTGACACTACTGATATTTTGGCTCTGATCATTCTTTGTTGTGGGGGCTGTCCTGCGTATATTATAGGATGTTGAGATCATGCTCTCAACACCCTTGGTTTCTACCCACTGGGTGCCTGCAGCTGCCTCTCCCTCCCCCAGCTATGACAACCAAAAATGTCTCTAGACGTTGCCAAATATTCCCTGAGGGACAGAATCACCCCTGGTTAGAACGGATTCCAGCCCTGCCTGGGGCTCAGAAAGGCTAAATTCTTTGCCCAAGGGAAGTTACACAGCTAAGATCTCAGGAAATAATTGTGGGGCAGGCAAGTTTTAGCTTTGCTTCAGGTTCTTTTTGGCAGGCCCTGAAGATCAGGTTGACAAAAGACCAGTCAAGAGGAGAAAAGCACACAGAGTTATTAATGCACATTTTACATGATGCGGGAGCTGTCACAAGGGATGAAGGCCCAAAGAAATGACGAATCCTACTTGCTTTTATATTAGTTGAACAACGAGAGGCGATTGCAGAAAAGTGACTTAACTATGTGAGCAGGCTAATGAAAGCTAAGAGTCATTTCAACAAGGACTGTTTGGATAGAATTCTCTCTCTGTCTCAACTTCTTGTCCTTGATGATAAGAATGTTACTTTCCTTTCCTGTAGTATAGGAAAGACGTATTTCTTTTTTTTAAAGATTTTATTTATTTATTCATGAGAGACACAGAGAGAGAGGCAGAGACACAGGCAGAGGGAGAAGCAGGCTCCCTGCAAGGATCCTGATGTGGGACTCCTGGGATCACGCCCTGAGCTGAAGACAGACGCTCAACTGCTGAGCCACCCAGGTGTCCTGAAAGACATCTTTCATACAAGAAAACATCTCCTGCTTTTAAGAAAAAGAGGGCAAGTTAGAATGTTTTTCTTGTATTTGTTGTTTTCTAAGTGGCTTTAATTCAAAATAGCTGACGTGCCGGAGTGGCATATTTTTGGAGTACTATGTTCTGAACTACTTCATAATCAAAAGTCAGGATGACCCATGAACAGCTGAGATGCATCACAATATTGTTTATAATAGCAAAACACGGGAAGCAGCCAAAGTGAATAAAAACACAAGAATAATTTTTCAAAACAGCACTTTGTACAATGGAATATTAGGCAACCTGGAAGATAGTGATATTGAAAATTAACTAATGGCACAGAAAAATCGTTCAGGGTCTAATGAGAAAAATCAGTCTCCATAGTGAAATGAAGAACATGATCTCAATACTGTCTTAAAAGTGAAAATAGCCGTAACTTTTTGCTATTTTCCAGTGGAAACATATTTAATTTATTTTCCCTGATAAAACATTACTATAGGAAAAAGTAAAAATGATACAAACAGTGGTGCCCAGCTGCCTCAGTTGGTAAAGCATGTGACTTGATCTCAGTTTTAATTTAAAAGACTTGCACACATGGGGCGCCTAGGTGGCTCAATCAGTTAAGCATCTGACTTTGGGTCAGGTCATGATTTCAGGGTCCTGGGATTGGGCTCCGAACTCTGCTCTTCCCTCTCCCTCCACCCACTCATACATTCTCTCTCTCTTTCTTTCCCTCTCTCTCAAATAAATAAATATAAATAAATATCTTAAAACAACAATAATAACAATACAGAGAAAGTGAAAGCTTCCTTTATGCCTCCTATTCCCCAATCCTACGGCCAAGCAAAGGTGTAAGGGCTCCCCAGTCAGAGAAAGAATTAACAGAGGTTATGCTGACAGTCTTTAAGTACACATTTCATGCTAGTTTAGGATGGGAACAACTGGTATTCACAGAACAAAATTACCCATTTCTATTCTGAAATAAAACATTTATTAAAAAGAAGGATTTTTTTAGTTTTCTTTTGCAAAATATTTGAAACATACAGAAAATTATAGAAAACAACATAAACAAATTCTTATGCATCTTAAATCCCTTGCTTTAGAACTTTTAGTTTTTAAGAAATTTTATAACATTATAGACATATTAGAAGCCTCACTCTCTTACCTTTTCTTCTCTTACTTGTACTCAGAGAAATCTCTGTCTTGAAGGTGATGTAAATCATCTCCATGCATTTGTTTTTCAGTAGGCTCCATGCCCTATGTAGGGCTCGAACTCATGGGGACCCTGAGATCAAGAATCACATGCTCTACCACCTGAGCCATCAGGTATGCTTCCCCATGCTTCTTTCTTTTCTTTTCTTTCTTTTCTTTCTTTTCTTTTCTTTCTTTTTTCTTTTCTTTCTTTCTTTCTTTCTTTTTTTTTTTTTTTTTTTTTGAGAGAGGGACAGAGAGCACATTTGCATGGTGGGGGCAGAGGGAAAGGGAGAAAGAATCTTAATCAGTTTCCACACCCAGCATGGAGCCCCACAGGGGTCTTGATCTCATGACCCTGAGATCACAACCTGAACCAAAATCAAGAGTTGGCTGCTTAACCAACTGAGCCACCCAGGGGCCCCACCATGCATATTTTTAATACATTTACTATATATGTCCCCATTAATAATTTTGTCTTGCAATTAAAAATTATATAAATAATATCAAATTGCTTTGATAGTCCCTTGCAACTTGCTTTTTAAACCTTGTGATTTTTTTTAACCTGCCCATGTTTATATATACAGATTTAATTCACTCATTTCAGCTGCTCATTCACATGCTATTATATCACTGGACCACAGTCTATTTATCCATTCTCCTACTGGGAGACAGGTTCTTTCCAGTTTTCCACTATATTAAGCAATGCCATGTGAACTTCCTTATACACTTTTTCTTGTACTAGTAGAAGAGATTGATTTCTAAGGTAGCACTTCTCAAACTTTTTGATCTCAGAACACCTTAATATTCTTAAAAATTTTTTTAAATGTATTCTTAAAAATTACTGAGGACCCCAATGACTTTCTGTTTAAGGGGGTTGTATCTATCAACAGGTATCATAGTTACCATTTTATAAATTAAAACAGAATTTTTAAAATAATTATTTATTTATCAATTTAAAACTATGATAACAAACCCATTGCATGTTAATACAAATAACATATTTTTATGAAAAATAACTGTTTTCCAGGATACATATGGTAAGATGAATAATGTTTTTCATTTTTACAAATCTCTTTGGCATCTGTTGTACTACATTGATTTGGTAGAAATCTATGAGGAAAACTTGTCCTCTTATAAACACATAATTGGAAAGGGGTAATACTGCTCCAATAATTGTAGATATCCTCTGATAATGCACCAAAATTCAACCAGTGATAATTTCTTAAAGATCAGCTGCAATGTGAAATCTCAAACTCTATCAGTGAACTTTTTTTGCATTCTTACATTAAGATGCATTGATCTATCTTACATTTTGAATGGATTTTTAACTCGTAATTTTTGTATCATACATGAATCATTTGGAAAATATTGATTCACTAGGCCCTATACATCTTACAAATGTTAGCACACTTCAGTAGACAATATCACAAATTATCATTCATTGATATCACCTCTGATCTTCGAAAAGCCTGAGTAGTGGGAAGTTGTCCTGCTCACAGTAGCAGGCATGAGTGTCCTAACATTTCAAAGTTCAAATGTTATTAGTGGCAACAAATATTATTACTTGTTTCTCCTCGACGTGACAGGCTCACTTCAGTTCTGGGAAAATATCTGCTAAATATCCCCAAACCCAAAGAACTGTAGTTTGTCGGTCAGCTGTTCTTTCAAGGAAGAATAGTGTTCTGCGGAAAAAGTAGCCAGTTCATCTTTCAACTCAGTCACACACATGCTTTCCTTGGGGACACACTTTCTATGGTTGTGCTTGAGCATTCAGCAGGAGGACTTTATGTGCAATTCCCATTTCATCACACGGACTATTATAAGGACAGGGACTGGGTCAAGATTTTTAAAAATTAAGAATTGTACTGCTCCCCACAAAGGGTATTCTTTAAGAAAACTCTTTTTCTCCCCACAAAGTGCATGACAATGTGGAATACAAGGACGGCTGGTACAGTTTAAAACTCCTGCCTCAGGCAGCCCGGGTGGCTTAGCAGTTTAGCGCTGCCTTCAGCCCAGGGCCTGATCCTGGGGACCCGGGATTGAGTCCCACGTTGGGCTCCCTGCATGGAGCCTGTTTCTCCCTCTGCCCGTGTCTCTGCCTCTCTCTCTCTCGTGAATAAATAAATAAAATCTTAAAAAAATCCTGCCTCATAAAAATAAAAAATAAAATAATAAAAACTCCTGCTTCGATCTGCGCTAACGTACCAGCAGTTTTATCCACCATTGCTTTTAAACTACCAGTGCCAATGTCAACACGGCAGAAAAGAGAACTTGCATCTTAGTGTTATTCTGAAAATACTTTTGACCTTGTAGGTCCCCTGGAAGTACCTCCAGGATCCCCAGGAGTCTGGGATCCCACTTTGAGAACCGCTGCTCTGGGGGGTTTAACCACAAGACAAATTGCCGAGTGGTCGGGTGGGCACATTTTACCTTTACTAGTCACTCCCAAATCGCTCCTCAGAGCGTCTATTAACTTTAATCCCACCAGTAACCTACAAGCATTCTCAACTCTCCACATCCTGGCCATCACTTGTAATCCAACGTATGTTTTGCCAGTCCAATGGGTATGAAATAGTGCCTTGTCACTGTATTAATCAGGGCACGGAATTTCAAACATATTTGGAATGGTCTCTCAAATCAGTTTTCTAATCACTCATAGTTAGTGTTTATTGCACTCACTAATAATCGAGGTAGTTTACAAAGATACGGATATAAAATATAAAGTCTCTTTCAACATATGTCTAAGAGGGCTTTTTCCCTAGCTTTCATGTTGGCAAAACATTTTCCACATCTCTTCAATTTCCTTTTGCAATTTTCCAAATGAGAGAGCTTCTGGGGAATGCCATTCTAGGGTTTTTAATCATTTATTCCCTGTAAACACTGCCAACCCATATGTGATTTGGTTTCAGAATTGCAGTTGATTACACTGCAGATTTGAGCCTGCTGGTCTCAGGGCTGGCGATGCTGCCTAGAGCAGCTCCATGCACCTTGTGTGCATTCGTTGTTGAAATGCTCCACGCAGATTTGTAGAGCCTGGTAAGACAGTCGGTGCTGGACTTTGTGGGCAAGAGTTGATCAGTCTCCAGCATAGCAACTTTCAAGAGACTTTCCAGGGTGAATTTGACTGTGTGTGATTTTCACTTCACATATTGACTTCACAAGCTGTCCCTCATGTAAGATGCAAGGCTGTTGTAAGTAGTTGCATGTGGGAGCCCAAATTCATAGGCATCAAGGTCCTCATTTATTTCAGCAATGTTTAGCTCTTCTTATTGGTTTGGATTCTCAACATCTGTTCATCTAGACCAGGGGTTGGGAAACAGTTTTTTAAAAGATTTTATTTATTTATTCATGAGAGACACAGAGAGAGAGAGGAAGAGACACAGGCAGAGGGAGAAGCAGGCTCCATGCAGGGAGCCCAATGTGGGACTCAATCCCGGGTCTCCAGGATCACGCCCTGGGCAGAAGGTGGTGCTAAACCACAGAGCCACCCGGGCTGCCCTGGGAAACATTTTTTGTAGAAACCCAGATAGTAAATATTTTAGGCTTTCTGGGCCACCCAGTCTATTGTAATTACTTTACTCTGTGGAGGAGGGTGAAAGTGGCCACAGATAATAGATAAACTGACAAGTATGGCTGTGTTGCAATAAAGCTTTATTTACAAAAAGAGGAGATGGTTGTAGTTTGCCAACCTTTGGTCTAGATTGGTTTTTCTTTTTTTTTTTTTTAATCTTTTTTTTTTTTTTTTTTTTTTATGATAGTCACAGAGAGAGAGAGAGAGGCAGAGACACAGGCAGAGTGAGAAGCAGGCTCCATGCACCGGGAGCCTGATATGGGATTCGATCCAGGGTCTCCAGGATCGCGCCCTGGGCCAAAGGCAGGCGCCAAACCGCTGCGCCACCCAGGGATCCCCTAGATTGGTTTTTCATCTGGTTCTCTGGAGGAAGACTTTGCTAATCTTTCAGTATCTATTCTTGCAGTATGATGGTCTGTAGTTTCATATCACTGTGTGTGTGTGTGTGTTTGAATCTTTAATGAAAAAAACACAAGAAATCAAAAATGAAAATAATGTAGACAATAAATAAGATATAATTATTACTATATATTATTAAACCACAAATACTGTGAGAGAGCTTAATACAACACATGCCACCTGGACCACTGTGACAATGACATATGCATGGCAATTGTTCTTTTGAGGCCCTCTACTGCTCTTCAGATAAGTGAACTCAAATAGGGCTTGGAAGCCTACTTGGAAAAAAAGCAGATTCTGTCTCTGCAACAGGGAAAGTACAAGAGGGTCCCAAAACATCTGGTTGTGCCAGATAGTAATGTATGCTCAAAGAATAATGGAAACACAGAAACCATCTTGAAGGGGTGGCCAAATCTGGGGTAATTAGATCATCAGAATTAATATTAATGGTAATAAATTATAGCTGCATGAATAAAATACTGATTTAAATAAATAAACAAGAAAATGAGAAAGAAGGAAAAGGTTTTCCTGTAGTAGAATGCCAAGTAATAAACACAGAAGGGGTGATGGAGTTGGGAAATCATCAATGGATGCTAAAATCCCACTGGTCAAAGTTTGAGGAGGAGCAGGATATATTCATAACCTCGAAGCATCTTCCCATAAATTATTGATTCACCCCAGAGGGAATCATAGTGACTTTACAATGGAGTCACCTGGTAGACGTCCCCTTATCAAATGATCACAGTTGATTTCACTACTATTGGGGCAAATCCACATCCAGTGAGAGGAACGCAGTATCACTTCCGTGAAATCCCTGTCCAAATGCAGCCACATCTAACCATGAAAAAAAACACCAGACAAACCCAAAATGAAGCACTACAAAACAACTGGCCTGCTCTCTTAAAAAAAATAATATCAAGATCAAGAAATGCAAGGAAAAGCTGAAGAAGTGTTCCAGATCAGAGGAGAGGGAAAGAAACATGACAGGGGATCCCTGGGTGGCGCAGCGGTTTAGCGCCTGCCTTTGGCCCAGGGCCCGATCCTGGAGACCTGGGATCGAGTCCCACATCGGGCTCCCGGTGCATGGAGCCTGCTTCTCCCTCTGCCTGTGTCTCTGCCAATCTCTCTCTCTCTCTCTCTCTCTCTGTGACTATCATAAATAAATAAAAATTTAAAAAAAAGGTGGCTTAAAAAAAAAGAAAGAAAGAAAGAAACATGACAGTTGAATGCACTATGTAATCCTGGTCCTGGGTCCTGGAAAAAGAAGGAAGGATAGCTAGAAAGGTACTAATGGGACCACGGATGAAATGTGAATATGAACTGGGAATTAGAGACTGGTGCCATATTGATGTTAAATGAACTGATAATTACGATATTATTGGATTTTAATTTTTATACTAAGGTTATTTAAGAAAATATCTTTGTTCTTAGGTAAAAAAGTCAGTACAGTATTTAGAATTAAAAAAACAAACAAACAGTTCTGATAACAGGAAATACCTCATAAGCCAAATTTGGACTTTAAATTCAAGTTCTTCAGAGGACTGAATTCTCAAGTAAGGCTATCTGGGGATGTGGGGGTGTTTTCTGGGTAATATCATGCCTTGGATTAATAGACCTCACAGATTTTATTGACTATTTGTTATAATTTCTATATATTTTATAATCAGAAAAAAAATAACTTTTTTAAAGCTTAGGAGGGTATTCCAGGTAGAAGGGGTGGGGAAATTAGCAAACTTATAGAGGTGAGATATGCAAGTGGTTTAAAGTTTAAAACATATCAACGTTGGGGCACCTGGGGGTCTCAGTGGTTGAGTGTCTGCCTTTGGCGCAGGACATTAACCCTGGGGTCCTGGGATCGAGTCCCGTTTTGGGTTCCCTGCATGGAGCCTGCTTCTCCCTCTGCCTGTGTCTCTGCCTCTCTCTCTCTGTCTCTCATGAATAAATAAATAAATATAAATAAATAAATAAAAATCTAAAAAAATAAAACATATCAAGGTTGTAGCGAATAAGTAGTGGAAAAATAAGACTGAGTAAATGCTGTAGTAAGGAGTGTTAATGTTGTTCAAGGGCAAAGGAAAGCGATTGAGAGCTACTGAGCAGGAAAAAGCGATTGAGAGCTACTGAGCAGGAAAAAGATATACAGCTGAACTTTGGGACAATGACTCTGGCTGCATGTTCAGGTTGGATTAGAAGCTGCAGTACCTGGATTTGGAGAGATTTTTGCAAAAGTAGAGTGCCAACACACGTATTTTATAAATCTAGAACCAGGAAAATAGGAAGTGATGGACATAGAATCATCTGCCTTGAGCTGCTCTTTGAGGCTGTGGGAGCAAAGTGCCCTTATGCTATGGACTGAACATTTGTACACACCCCCACCCCGAATTCAAATGTTGAAGCCCAAATCCTCAAAGCAATGGTGTGTGCAGGTGGAGACTTGGGGAGGTAACTAGGGTTAGATGCAGTCATGAAAGTACAGCCCCTAGGATGGGATTAGTGTCCTTATAAGAAGAGGACGAGCCCTCCCTCTCTGCACTTGTGGGGACATAGCAAGACGGTGGCCATCTGCAAACCAGATGGAGAACCCTCACCAGATGCCAAATCTGCTGGCACCTCGATTCTGGACTTCCAGCCTCTAGAACTGAGAGAAATGAGTGTTCATTGTTGAAGCCCCTGGTTTATGGTGCTTTGTTACAGCAGCCCCGGAAGATTGAGAAACTCCTCAAGGGGAAGAAGTAGAGGTGGTTGGGAAATAAACAAGAACTTTGATAAGTCCCTGAATCTAGGGGGCAGAAGGAGCAGGAAGAGCCAAGGAAGGAGACAAGGTCACAGAGACCTGTGGGGAGAAGTGTCACAAAGGATGAGCAGGAAGCAGCCAGCAGGTGTGCGTGCCGCTGGGAGGCTGGGTCTGGCTTTGGATGTGGTGGTTGTGTTCTGATTGATGCTGTTGCATCCTGTTCAGTGGAGCAGGAGAGGGGAAGCCAGACTGGAAGGAGGAAATCCAGGGCGTGGATGAAGGCTACGGAAGATGCTTGAAGAAATTTGGTGGTAGTATGAAAGAGGACGGTGAGAAAGTAAAACTAGGACAATGGGGCTGAAGGATATTTTAATTCCCTTTTGGGGCTCAAGCAGCCCCCTTCCTCGCTGCTCTGTAAGACTCTCAGAGGGCAGGCACGTCGCCCTGGGTTGGTGCAACCCCCGGGTGGGCATGGCCATCCTGCTCTCTGGCCTCCACAGCAGCTGCATTCTGACTGAGGGAATCCTGGAGTGGCACCATGGGCATGGCCGATGTCTCCTTGTCCTTGGTCACCAGGGTGGACACTTTAACTCACCAGAGCTCTCGATTATGGACAAAGAGATGATGCCTCCACAAGAAGACATTAATGAGAGAAGAAAATAATAGGTTTCTCAACCAGAAGCAGAAAAATGGTGACAAATACACATCATATATCAGCAGGGACAAGAAAGAAATTCAGTTTCTTCATCTCTTCACCCAGGACTCTCTTGGTCAGAGATGCCTTCCATTAGTCTAAAATTCTATGTTCCTTTAAAAATTCCACTACCAAGGAGTGCCTAGGTGGCTCAGTAGGTTAAATGTCTTCCTTCGGCTCAGGTCCTGATCCTAGGGTCCTGGGGTCAAACTCCATATCAGACTCTCTGCTCAGCGAGGAGCCTGCTTCTCCCTTTCCCTCTGCTGCTCCCCTTGCTCATACTCTCTCTCCCCATCAAATAAATAAATACAATTTAAAAAAAATTCTGCTACCTAATTGTGAAAATAATGACAACAGTAGCTAAATATGTATTGGGGCTGCGTGCCTGGATAGCATCTTACAAGACCTGCCTGGCTTTGTCTGCAGTTGCCTGAAACTACTTAGCTGAAAATAAGAGGCCTCATGACATAGGAAGCAGCACTATGTAGAGGTGGAGAGCACAGTTTTTGCAGCCACACAGACCTGGATTCAAGTTCCAGCCCTGCCACCTATAAGCCATGTGACTGTGGGCACCATGCATGGGAAACATCTATAAGCCTCAGTATCTCCATCTGAGAAATGGGAATGACAACACTAGAACCTATTATACAGGGTTGTTGAAAATGAGATAATCTGTCCAACAAAATTTAGCAATGCTCCCAGCCCATTGTACGTGCTTTATAGCAATTATTCTACTTTACAAGAGATTATAATTATTCCCAAGGCCCAATGAGGAGGAAAAGGCCTGAGGAAGATGCTTGAAGGTCAGGCACCGCACTCTTTCTTCTCTTTGAAAGCCAGAAGGTGTACACAGAGGGAATGAGGTGCTCTTCTGGGGTGATGAAAAAGGTTTGAAGCTAAAGAGAGGTGGTGTCTGCATGATACCGTGAATGTACTACACGCCACTAGACTGTACACTTCAAAATGGCCCAATTGTGTGTTACATGAGTTTCATCTCAATTAAAATAAAAAAAGAAAGAATCCTAACACACGGAGGGAGCAGAGGCTTCTGCCCTTCCCTGGTGCCCTAGGGTTTCCCTAAGCTGACCTGGGAAGAATGCCTCCTTGAAGAGACCCGGCCTCATCCAGCCAAATGAGTCCATAGGAGGCCCTGTTTGCAGAGAGAGAGAACAAGACCTCCCCGCCCCTCCCAGCTCCTGGCACCCTGGCCTCTGGTCTGGCAGTGTGCCAGTGGGGGCCCTCTTCCCCTGGGGGTGGGTGATGCAGCCCCCGACAGTGGACAGGCTGTGTGGTCCTAGGCTCAGCAAAGGTCCTTGATGTTCCTCTGACCCTTCCCAGGTCGGGCCCACAAGGAAGACACCTCCCAGGTACCCACAGGTGCCCAATGGTCCCGGCTCGTCTAATCAGGGTCTCTGGCTGTGGAGACTGTTGCTAACACCGTGACTCTAACTGCCGTGTACTACAAATTAATTCATTCCTTTAGGCCTTGCTGTTCAGTAACTGGCTGTCACAGCGATCGCCCCGGGAGCTAATTGAGAGTTGCGATCCGTGGCAGTATTTCCATTAGCAGCATAATGACAGCAGCCAGTGCGCACACACAAATACACAAGGAAGCAAAAAAAACACATAGGTATTTGTACACGCACACACACACAGAAGTGAAACACATCCACACGCACACACAAATGCCAGGCACACAGGCACTCAGTCATCTGATCAGCCCCAGTTTGTTAGCACAGAAGCAACCGGGAGATCACGCTGCCCATATTTTGGGAGCCCCTGGAAGAGGATGTGGTCATGAGATCCTGGAGGTCTGTCTGCAGGCCACTGCCAAGAATACAAGAGCTCTGCTCTGTTGACCCCAGCCCACGCTGCTGTGGCCAGTGCTAAGTTGCTCCATGGGCCACAGGGACCTGGTTCATCAGGTGGCTTCCTTTGATCGGGGGGGTGGGGTGGGCTGAGTGGTGACCACCCAGAGCCCCTGAGGGTATGTGCACAGGCGGAGAGTTTGGGTGGGTGGGTAAGTGACAGGATGAATGGTTTTTATTCCAATCAGAGTTCACTGGGCTGCCTCTTTGTGCCAGGGAGTGCAAATATATGAATTCGTGATTCCTTCAAAAAGCCATTTGGCCATAGGTAGGGCACCGTTATGGGCACTCAGCTGTCCTAGGCTGAATTCCCCCCCAGGCAGAGGGAAAGATAGGATGGGAGTGAGGTGGTTGGTAGAGGCATGACCAGCAGCCCCAGGGGAGTGGGCTCCTGAGAGTGGAAAGGGAGGTGAGGCAAAGCAGGAGTGTGAGCAAGTCTCCCCTTCCAGGGGCAGAGGAGCTGAGGTATTTGCCCTTAGCTCCCAGTGGTCATCGAGGAATGTCAAGGGTTGCTCCCAGGGATTCAGCTCCCTGGTCCTTCCAGCCTAACCCTGTGCAGACCAAGAATGCTTCCACGGCCAATCAGGTCCTTAGCGAGTACCAGCAGGGTGAGCACAAAGAGGGTGTAGAGGGGAGGGACAAGTGCACAGAGGGTAGGCCACACCAGCATCGTTCTCCTCAGGAGTGCACAAGAAAGACCCAGTTGCTTCCTTTAAGAAGCTTATTTCAGATGAATAAGACCAGGAAGTCAAGGTCAGAAGTGAGGACAGCAGTGGCTCAGAGCCAACCCTGGCATCCAGTGGAGCAGGGTAGAGGATGGCTCTGGCTGTGAGTCCCTCCTCCTGCTGGTGCTCTGCAAGTCCCCAACCCAAGGCCTCTGTGTCTCATGCGAAAGCATCTCCAGCCACTCCCCTGCACCCCGAGCTTCAGCGGCATCCGTGGGCAAGAGACTATTCAGGTAACTCTAGCCAAGCCTCTCCTCCAAGCCCTAGTGTTGTGTGTCTGGCTCCCTATCTGACACTCTCACTTGGAAGTTGGGAAGGCCTGAGACACGAAACACGGTTGAAACCAAACTCACCATGCCCCTCCTACCCAGGACCTGGTCATCTGTAATGTTCGCATCTCAGGCCATTCCATCCTCAAGCCAGGAGCCTAGGATCTAGCCAGGTCACCTCCTTTCCCACACCACTGGTAGTCAATCTGGATCAAGTTCTATCGGTTTTCCCTGCCATTGCCTTCTATTGTATCTCTACCACCACCACTCTGATCTAAGCCCCTCCCCAGTTGAACACAAGGTGGGCACTCAAAAACTATCTGATGAAAGCATCATGCAGATAGGCTTACACTTCCATCATGACTCTTGAGACTGTCTACTCTTACAGGGGCCTGCAGTGACACTCCCTCACCCACAGCCACGTTGATGGTCAGAGTAGGTGGACATATTGTGGGATCTCAGAGTCCATCTAGTGAGGAAACAGAGGCCCAAGAGAGGGACCTGCCTGGAGTCCCTAGCAGGTGGCAAAGCAGCTGAGACCAGAATGGGTTCTCTTGCCTCTTGGAGCCCAGGCTCCAGTGGTGAGAGATGGGAGCGGACACAGCAGACACTGCTTACAGTGCACAACAGGCGGTCCGGCTATTTCAAAAGCACTTTCTTGCCTGTTTGCTAAGGTTTTCTCAAAGTTCCCGGTTTAAATTTCATCTCAAACTATTTTCATAGGGCTCTGGTTAGAATGGACACACACTGCCTCAAAGGTAGCATATTGTCAGCATTTGGCAATATAATAACAGTTCCTTACCAGAATGACATCTTACACATTTAGACTTACAGAGTGCTTTTCCATATAATTCAACCAATGCCTATTTTGTCCCCCAGAGGGGGACATATTTGGCAATGCCTGAAAACATGTTTTGATTGTCACAAATGGGAATTGCTACTGGCATCTAGTGGGTGGAAGCTGGAGATACTGCTAAACATTCTACAAAGTATAGAAAGAACAACACCCATCACTAAGAACCATCTAGCTTAAAATAATAGTGCAGTGGTTAAGAAACACTGCCATGGATCATGTGTTTAGCTCTCCTTACAACCTTCCAAGGTGGAACTTTCCAGCCTGGGTGCCAGGGGCACAAATGGGTCACACAGAGTGGAACCCCCCTCTACCCCCTTGAGACAGACAGGGAAGGATGGGAGGGCCCCAGGGCTCACTTGTTTCTGGCCATTTAGAGACTCCTCCTGGGCTCTTGTCAAAGTGGCCAGAGCTGAGTGTAAAAGTGCTTAGTGAGCGCTTCACCAGTCTCTAAAATGGAGTGAAATATCTATTAGATAGGTAAACTGAGGCTTGTCAGTTACAAAGTCACACAATTAAGTGCTGGTTCCCGGATAAGGGAAAAATTAAAGCAAATCTTTTGATGCTCACCATATACTATAAATAATTAATGACAATTGCTATTTTATGAATGAAGAAATTAAGGTTAATTTTCCCAGGGTCATATGGCTAGTAAGTAGAAACACTGGATTCAAACTCAACACCTGTCTTGTTCCAAAGCTTAGGCTTCTTTTCCAACATATAATACGCCACTCCCAGGAGTCTCTCCCCTAGATAGGTGTTGGGTCTTATCCCTCTCGTGGCTGAGCTCAGTACAACACTCGGTACACAAGAGGCACTCAAAAAATACTTGTAGATGGAGCAGAACCATCACTCCTTCCATCCTTGGCTTAAGTATCCAGATAGAAGATTATTTGGAAACTCCTGAATAAACAGGTATTTGCCCCTGCTCTTCCTGCAAGGACTCTGTCCCCATCAAGCCTTGCCCCTCTTTTCCAGGGTAGTATGTAGGACAAAAGAGGATGAGGCTGCATGCCAGGAGACCTCCTTGGACCTCTGTCTCTATAATGTTAAGAAATTTGAAAAGATTATTTATAAGATCCCTTCTGATCTGAGGTAGGTTGAATAATCGTACCCTGAAGATATCCTGTTTTAATCCCCAGGGGATGACTAATTCCTCTAAGAGCTACTTATTGGACACCTACCAAAGCTGGCACTGAGATAGACACAGGAGGGCAGTGGTGAACAAAGTAAGACAAACCTCTGCTCTCAGGCAGCTTGTACCCTAGTGTGGAGGTGGCATTGGTAAAGCTTCATCGTCTTTGGCATTCCTCAATAACCACAGGTAGTGACTCCATAGGGTGGATGCTGGGGCCCAGGCGGGGGAGCCACCAATCCCCTCTCTGGACCCTGTGGATCAAGTCCCCACTCTGAAGGGACACATCTCTATCCAATCGATAGAGGATCTTCACACATCAACCCTTCAGCAAGATAAGCTCACAATCCAAAATCACAAAATGCACGAGGAAATAATCCACCATGCGGAAATAATGGCAGATATAAGAGAAGATAAGATCATATCCTCAAGAAATTCAGGTAAAGAGACTAGGGGCACAACTCTGTGAATATACTAAAATCCACTGAATTGTAGTCTTCTGATGGGTGAATCTTACGTCATGTGAATTATATCTCAATAAAGCTATTATGAAAGGAAAAGAGCAGTTTGGAGACTATAATATACACATGTTTAAAATGATTACATGATTAAAGTCACATTATCTACTTATGGGGATTATTTAAGAATTAGAGAAAATGTATAATCGGCATAAAATAAGCACCAGTAAGTAGTATCAATTATGATTATTCAGTGCTTATTTATCTTCATTCCTAAATTTCCTAAGCTCCTTACCATCTATCAAAATGTTGCTGTGCTGTGTGATCCCATTCAAGTAGAGCATTAGTGCCATAATCTCTCAACTCTAAGATGCCATCAATTATAATACACACCATCAATTCAATAAAAGTTTTTATTTAATTAAGCAATATAGGGATCCCTGGGTGGCGCAGCGGTTTAGCGCCTGCCTTTGGCCCAGGGCACGATCCTGGAGACCCGGGATCGAATCCCACTTCGGGCTCCCGGTGCATGGAGCCTGCTTCTCCCTCTGCCTGTGTCTCTGCCTCTCTCTCTCTCTCTCTCTCTCTCTCTCTGTGTGTGTGACTATCATAAATAAATAAAAATTTAAAAAAATAATAATTAAGCAATATATTAAATGTACTTATCTATTGTAAGTTGCACTCTAATTTTGGAAATACTAAAATATGAAAAACATATTTAAATGTATGATACTTGAATGTTATTTGTGGTAATTTGATAATGGATGCTATCAAGTAGGTGACATAATGTTTTTTGGCTCTAAATTCTACATCATTGAAAGGCTGGCAGCCAGAGGCCGGCAATGTTAGAGGCTGGAGCATGAAACTAGTGTCACAGTCATTCATGGTTGCCCCCAAGGCAGTGGAGCCCACAAGCCTGAAGCAGAAAAGGAGAAACAACACACAGGCCCAACAAGTGAAATTGTTTTTGTAGCATGTAGGCATTATCTGGCCCAGTGCTGCATCTTCCTATCAAGGACCTGATGGTATTCAGTGTTTCGTGTAATCAGTTTACATGGGACCTCTGCTTCCTCTCAGGTCTCAGTTTCCCAAGCTATATGACCCTGTTTTCCAATGAACTACAATAAGTAAAGTCTTATTTGGCTCAAAGTTTGGCAGGTAGAGTCCTCTCTCTTCCCCACCCTCTGTATTCTTCCCCACGAGAAAGGATCAACTCTTCAAGAGAGAGTAACATGGCCAAGGACAGTGCCCAGTCTGAAGGTTTCAAGGATCCACCGTTGGCAGGGTCACAAAGCTGGGACACATATGGAAGGACAGAGGGAGAAAAAGTAAAGGGACAGGGAGACAAAGAAAGAAAGGATTTGCAGATGCCCATCCATAGCTGATTTGGACCACCTCAAACGATCATATAATGGTGGTGATTTAACAATGGGATTTAATGATGCATGGCGTAAAGCACTATCACAGAAGTAAATGTGAAATTTAACCTCCCTTCACCCATGGTGATGAAGCAAGAAAGCTTGGGTCATCAAGACAAAGGGTCTTATATATATGCCAATGTCTCTCAAACACCAGCATGCATGTGAATCACCTGAGGAGCTTGTTGAAATGCAGATTCTGATTCAAGAGGTCTGGGGTGGTACCTGAGATCCTGCATTCCTAACAAGCACCAGGATGATGCCAATGCTACTAGTCTACGAACCATACTTTAGGTACCATATTGGACTGGACCAACAGTCATTCATTCAACCATTCAACAAATACTTATTGAGCACCTACTATATGCCAGACAATGAATGTTCCAAGTGCTAGAGGTACCAAATAGAAAAAAACCCAAACAGAACATAGAGCTTACATTCTAAATGAAACAATACAGATTGAGTTAATGACACAGCAGCTTATGGTTTGGCGCAACGTAGTCATGAAGATGCAACAAAACCAAATTTCTCCTGAGGCAATTCATCTTGCCAACCCAAACTCCAATATTTGTTCATTGAAGAAGAAGGCAGGAAGTGGTGGGAGGAGGGAGGAGATCCTGGCCACTCACCCGCAGTGTGACCCGAGGCGTGTTTCTTAACCCCTCTGGCCATCAGGTTCTTTTAAAGAAGGAGCCTATTTGAACTTTACATGATCATCATAAGACACTTGATATATGGTGGCTGCTCTCATTTTATTATTACCGGCCAAAGTGTGAAAGCGCAGCTGCTGGGGCCTCCCCCTGCCACCCCCACCTGGAGTTCTCCATCCCTCCCCCCCCACCACCACCCTTGCCTCCTGGAGCCACAAGGCTACTCTGATGAGCTGTGCAGCTTACTGTGAAATGCGTTGCATTTTCTCCCCAGCTGCCTCCTGATTGCAGTATTTACTTTTAATCTCCTGTGCCTCAATGCCCGATAAAAACTTTGTCACATTAGATGGTGACAGATGGGGGAGAGAAGGGGGGGTAGCCCTGCGAGGGAGCGTCGGGGCTGCGCGACAATCCTTCACCACGCCAATTACGTCCTTCGGTGCTCCCCGGCATGGGCACCCATGTCAGTGCAGAGGGAAATGGAAAAGCATAAATAAAGACAAAACCAGGCTCGGCGAGGCTTTAATCTGCAGAATAACATTTCTCATTTGTGTGAAATATCACTGGATCCTCTCCCTATGCTCGGGGGCACACATGAGTGCACACGCACACCCCCGGAGGGAGACAGGGGTTCCCAGCCCCCTGTGGGGAGTGGTAACTGTGCACTGCCTGCTGGGGAGCTGGGTTAACCCATCCGGTGTCCCTAACTGGGCTGTCGGGGATGATTGCTTCTTCCTGTTTGCAAGGCATTCGAGGGAAGAAGCGAGATAGAAACCGGCAGAGAGAGGAGTGTCAATGGTTAAGAAATTATCAGAAGCGGGTACAAGGGAGAAGAGAGGCCGGTGATCAGATTCGGCTCTGCTTTCACAATAATGGGATAATTATTTCATAAAATTATCTATGCTCGTTGCCTAACACTTTCCAGACCTCTTCTTTCACAGGTAAACTTCTTGGTCCTCAACAATGCCGTGAAGCCATTAAAAACACATCTTCCTACCTGTGGAGAACTTTTCTGTTTTCAAAATATGCCCATTTTTTTCTCTCTCTTTATGGATGCATAGTGTGGAGGAGTGCATTGGTTGTCCTAGGGCTGGGGGAGCAAAGGAGGGCTCCTAGGACTGTGCCCCTCTCTGTTTTCCATAACCTGGGAATGAGAAGTCTGCATGAGAAGGTAAAAGGCTGGTACCTCGGGGACTCATTCAGTTAAGCATCTGCCTTCGGCTCAGGTCATGATCCCGAAGCCCTGGGATCGAGTCCCACATTGGGCTCCCTGTTCAGCGGGGAGCCTGCTTCTCCATCTCCCTCTGCCTGCTGCTCTCTCTGCTTGTGCTCTCTCTGTGTCAAATAAATAAATAAAATCTGGAAGAAGAAAAGAAGAAGAGGAAGAAGAGGAAGAAGAAGAAGAAGAAGAAGAGAAGAAGAAAGAAGAAGAAGAAAGAAGAAGAAAGAAAAGAAAGAAGAAGAAAGAAGAAGAAGAAGAAGAAAGAAGAAGAAGAAGAAGAAGAAGAAAAAGAAGAAAGAAGAAGAAGAAGAAGAAGAAGAAGAAGAAGAAGAAGAAGAAGAAGAAGAAGGGCAGATATGGAAAGAGACAGAGAGAGCCTGGCTGACTATTTAGCTAGTTGACAAGACCTCAAGTAAATTGGGGTGACTCTATAATTACAATCCTCTTCATTAGCTAATCCTCTTCATTAGCTACATATTTCAATGTTTAACAAAACTACTCACAGTTTCTTCTCATGTAGATTCGAGTTTTCTCAGATAATCTTTTTCTTGCCTTCATAAGATCCTGGTTAAAAGTCACCTCCAGGACTGGTATTTGAGTCCACATGTATGGGGTTCAGGTTGAGATTCCAGACAAACACCACCCATGAGGTGTTTCTCGAAGTGGGACCGGTAGATGTGTAATATGATAAGTTGGAGCACTTGTTCCAAATTCAGGTTCCTGAGCCTCCTGGGAGAAGAGAGTCTCATTCTCAGGGGTTGTCCTCCCACCAAAATCCAAGAATTGAGTCTCACTGGTTCCAGTTTTTCTGGCAGAGTCGTGTGCTATCCTGACACCAGCAGCCCCTAGAGCCAGGGGTGGGGCAGGGATGGAATGCAAGACAGCTGGAAAGCAGGGGACATGTTTCCCAGACAAATGACACCTACGGGACAGAGATTTTGAGCCCACAAAGGAAGCTTTTTCCAAAATGATAGCTGACCAGTAACCAGGCTGTGTTCCTTTCTGGATGCTCTGCAAAGAGAATCTCCTGCCTTGCTTTTTTCCCCTTCTTGAGGCCACTTGCATTCTTTGACCTGTGTGATCTCCTTCCTCCCTCTTCAAAGCCAGCGTGGTGGGCTGAGTCCATTTCCCATCACCTCTCTCTTTCTCTTCTGCTTCCCACTTCCACATGGAAGGATTCTTGAGGTTATACTGGGCCATTCTGGATAAACCAGGAATCTGCTCATTTTAAGGTCAGCAACCTTCATTTCATCTACACCTCAATTCCATTTTGTTACATCATGTAACATGTTCCCAGGTTCAGGGGATTAAGGTGTGAACATCTTGGGGAGGCATTACTCTGCTTACCATGGGACACCCGCTCCTGTCCTGGCCAGGGGATACAGTGGTCCTAACTGGACCACCAGGTTTTTTCAAGCAGGGCAGAGCCTGGGCACCACGGCAACCCCCTTCAGATCTGCCCAAACATAGCACATGCGACTGCTTGCTTTGAAACCAGAAGGCTGATTACACTCTAAATACCTTTGTCCACTAAGCAGCAGTTACACTGAAGTCGATAGGGCATCTAGAATGACTATGGACACAACCTTTCTCAGGAAATTCTATTAAGTGTCTGTGTAACTAAGAAGTTATTCTACAGCACTTGAAATTATAGTGGCATCTGCCTTAAAGAATCCCTGCCATCTCCCAGAGAGGGGGGAGAGAGTGAGGCGGCAGGCAGGTAGTGGGGGAAGAGTCTTCTCCTCTTGAATCCTCAAGGTCCCATGAAAGTTGGAGCAATCTTGGGCCTTGGCAGTGCCCAAAGGTGGTGATATATAATAGTGGCTATTCATTGCTACTTCCTGGGTGACAGGCACAGAGCTGGGCCTCTGTTCACCCCAGAGCCAAGTTCCTGAGTGATGCTCACTCCTTAGGGTCTTCCCAGGCTGAGAGGAACGCACTGCATCCATGTTTCAAGGACAGAGTTGCTGAGGCCTCCAGGGATGGAGCCAAGAGGTCCAAGTCTGAGCTGGGAAAGGTGCTCTGGCTTCAGCCTGCCAGAACCATCCCAAGCTAGCCTCATGTCCTTGGCCAACCCGCAGTGTGAGACACAGTGCTGAGCTAGGAAATTAAAATAAGGAAGCTGACTTTCTAAAGCACACAGTTTGGAGATGAGTGAGGCTGGCTGGTGGCTGCGGCCATGCTGGGCAGCGCTCTCCTTTCCACGTTAAAGGTTTTCCTCTGTCATCATCAGGAACCACTGAAGGGGTGGGTAAAGACATGGTTGCACCCTTTAGATAGATCTTTCCACTGACTGTAGAGATCAGGGGTCAGCAAACTTTCTCAGTAAAGGACTACAAAATAAGTATTTCAGGCTTTGCAGGGCAGCTGCTCTCCGTCACCATCAATGAACTCTACTCTTGTGCAAAAACAGCCAAGACACAATGTAACTGAATGAGCATGGCTTTGTTCTGATAAAACTTTATTTACAAAAGCAGGCTGTGGGTCAGATTTTTGCCACAGGCCATGGTTTGTCAACCCCTGGTCTAGGTGATGGATTTGAAGAGCATGTGTTTTCTATATTCCTGTTATTCATGTGGATTCCCAACCATTGCTCTTTTATTCATTGGCATACTTTTTTTTTCATTTAAAGATTTTATGTATTTATTTACTGTGGAGATAAAAAGAGAGTGAGAGTGGGGAAAAGGGCAGAGGGAGAGGGAAAGAATCTCAAGTAGACTCTGCCCTGAGTCCAACATGAGGCTCAATCTCACAACCCTAAGATCTTGACCTGAGCCAAAACCAAGAGTCGGATACTTAATTGAGCCCACCCGGATGCCCCAATTCATTGGCATTGGATCATTGGATTGGTGCAAATAACAATTTATCACATTAATATAACTTTTACAGTTTGCAGAGCTCTTTCATATAAACTATTTCACATGGTCAGTACATAATTTGAGCACATAAAGACTCAGAGATGTTAAATGACTTGCTTAGAGTTGCACAGCTTGTAAGCAGTTTTGGTTCTGTTGGAGATCAGTTTTGCCAAGGGTAGCATAACCCAGTTCTGCACTTTCCTTTTTTTAGTAGGAAAATGTGAAGCCTGATTGGGCAGTTCATTCTCTGAGGATGTATTAGGATGGCAGGAAGTCCTACCTAGTTTCTAAATTCCAGAAAGCTGGTGGGAGAGCAGGGATGTGTGTCAGGCACGGGCTGGGCTGCACAATGGGGAGTGTCTTTGGGATTGTGAATAGGCCTCCTCTCTTTCTACACCAAGCTGAGAAGGATGCTTGTTGTCTCAGGAGGATGTTGTCTCAGGAGGATGGCAGCTATATCCAGGAATATAGCTCCTGGCACCTGGCTTCAGAAGGATGTTGATAGACGTGGGCCAGACTAAAGAAAGAGTTGAAGAAACATATGCAGGAAGGGGGTTGTGAGCCAGTTCCTAGAGTGGCAGGGAACTGGCTCACAACCAGTATAGGCCCAAATTCAGGACAATTAATATTAAATGAGCCTCCCTCCCCCACCTCATGTTAGGAACCCAGTTCATGATAATGGCTTTTCATGTATGAGGGGGAAGGTTGACTATTTCAGTGATGGGGTTTCCACAGCGACATTTTCTGGGTATGTCCAGGGACACTGGCATCCAAAACTACACAAGATAAGCCTGCACAACAAAGATTGTCTCCTGTTCCATGTGAATTTTCGGACATTCCTTTGGACTGTCATGTATGTAAAAAATTTAATTTGAGTGATCTGAGTCTGGACCTCACGGTTTTTTTTACATGTAAACACAAAGCAATTTTTTTACAAAAATTTAAGATAACCAAAATTTCCAGCCATTCATCTCTTGTAAATCAAGGTGAAACTGGACTTTGTTTTGTTCAGGACCTTGCCAAGAATTGCTCACTATTTCAGAAAATGAAATCACAAAATGGGGACACCACTCAGCATTTCACTTGTCTGGCAGGATGGATCTGTCTGTTTTTGAAGCTGTCAAATTCACAGTGAATCTACAAATAGGTGCAAGCTTCCAACTTCTTTTTTACAATTTTTAGCTCATATTTTGACATAATTATGGACTCATAATGAGCTGTAAAAATAGTACAGAGTAGTGCCATGTACCCATCACCCAGCTTCCCCCAAAGGAAACATCTCAGTTAACTATAGTTCATTATCAAAATCAGAAAATTCATTGGCACAACGTGATTAACTAGACTATAGACCTTACTCAGATTTCTGTGTCTGATTCTTCCCTTAGGTCGGCTAGGGTCATTGAACCTGCTCACAATATAAATGGTTTGGTTGTAAATTATTTGTATTTTATTTTTTCTTTAAATTATATCTGAAGTCACATTATTTTTTACATAAATGACTGTCATTTTATCTCTTCTTTGTATCACACTCAGGACCTACAATATTATTTTTTCATTATGCATTTAGGGAGGTTATATTATTTATGGAGTTCATGTTAGAGTGGTAAAGGAAACAGTAAAATATTTGGTGGAAGTGAGGACTGGGGGTGAAGAGCTGATAGAGTGAATGCCAACCACAGCTACCTAACTACCCCACGCTCTCACTTCATGCTGTTGGGTCCCTGCCTGGATGTTAGCCATATTTGTCCAAAAGTATCTTCGCCCTTTGCTTCTCCATTTCTATTGAGTCAGCACAGGCTGCTAGAACAAATACCATAGATTGAGTGGTTTATTTTTTTTTAATTTAATGGATTATATTTTATTTATTTATTTTTTTTATAAATTAATTTTTATTGGTGTTCAATTTACCAACATACAGAATAACACCCAGTGCTCATCCCGTCAAGTGTCCCCCTCCGTGCCCGTCACCCATTCACCCCCACCCCCCGCCCTCCTCCCCTTCCACCACCCCTAGTTCATTTCCCAGAGTTAGAAGATTGAGTGGTTTAAATGACAGACATTTATTTCTCATAGTTCTGGAGGTCAGAAGTCCACTGGGGTGCCAGTTTGGGGTTGATGAGGGCCCTCTTCCTGGCTTATAGGCAGCTGCCTTCTCACTGTGTCTTCCCGCAGAGGATAGTGCGTGAGCTCTGCTCTCTTCCTTTTCTTATAAAGACAAGAATCCCATCATGGGGCTCTACCCTCATAACCTCATCTAAACCTAATTACATCCTAAAGGCCCCACCTCCAAACACCATCACACTGGGGATTAGAGCTACAGCATATGAATAGGGGAGGGGTGGTACCAACATCCAGTCCATTAGCACTTTCATACCTTGCTTTAGATTAATTTATTCAATAAGCAGAGGAGCCACATGGATTGTAAGACAGTGTGGTACTTCTTGTGGGGAACACAGAACTGAATGGAGTATGGTTCCTGTCCTCCAGGAATTCACAGCCTAATGGGGGAGACCCGCTCCCTCCCATCTCCAGAATCTGGAGATTAAAATGCAGTAGAATCACCAGCAATGAGTAGTACTTCTCTGGCTCTCCTCGCCCCACCCGTTATTGGACAAAGTCCACCCTGGAGGTTTCTGGGAGTTCCTAGCAGGTATCTCTTCTGGTCTCATCAATAAGCCCTCTGGCCAGCAGGCAATGCCTTCCCACCTCCCTGGCTGGGTACAGCCCAGGTACCCGGGGACCACTCACCCCTTACCACCACCGCCCCTGTGGCTGCTGAGAGGGTGCCAGGTGGGCACAGAACCTACCTTTCCAGAGCCTGGCAGGGCTGGCAGGCAACACCCAGGCCTCCCAAGGCAACCAGCACCCCTCCTGCACCAGAAGCTTCCATAACTGCTGTTGCCAACACATCCTGCCCCCTCCTGGGGGGTGCTGCCAACACACTGTGCCCTGGGGATTCCCATGGTCTAGGGCCACCTCTGCTGCACAGAAAAGGACAGAGAAGTCCCCTCTTAGATTCCCCCCACCTGGCCCCACCCCCAACAGTGCTGACTTGGAGTGAAACAGCATCAGAATGCCAGCTTTCACATCCCAGATCTGCTGTTAACTCAATGACCTTGGGCAACAAGTTCTGAGCCTCAGTTTACACATCAGTAACACAGGTAAGACAATAGTAACTATCCCATAGGTCCCTTAAAGAGACTAATAACAACCATGAGAGACTCCTAACTCTGGGAAACGAACAAAGGGTTGCATAAGGAGAGGTGGGCAGGGGGTTGAGGTAACTGGGTGACGGGCACTGAGGAGGACACTTGATGGGATGAGCACTGGGTGTTATACTATGTGTTGGCAAATCGAACTTCAATAAAAACAAATAAAAAACAAATTTAGAAAAGAGACTAACAATAACAATAGGACTTAAACAAGAACTATTCTAAGAAGTTTAATCCTCGCAACAGCTATTATTATTCCCTTCTTACAGATGGGGAAACTAAGCCAGGCCGTAGCAAATTTCAACTGCCAGAGGTCACACAGCTAATAAGTGGCACAGCCAGATCTTCTACTTCAGAGGACATGCGCTTAACCTCTGTGCCACATCGTCCCTCACAGGGAGCCCTGCTCTAAGTGACTTGTTTGAAAGAACTCACTTCTTCCTCACACAATCCTAGGACATAACAACTGTTATTGTACCCATTTTACAGAGGTGGCAACTGAGCCAAAGAGAGAAAAGCCAGATAGGATGCATGAGACAATGAACTTCAAATGTGTAGCACTAATCACATGTTAGCTTACCTTTCCCAGGGTTTAGGCATGCAAATGGCGTTTGTACCTCGGGAGTGACCTGGAACACAATCAAGTTTTCATTTATTGACACTTTTCAGATCCGAAACAGGCTTCTTCAGGGTCCTGTGGAGCCAAAATGCCTCTCTTTGAATCCCAGTTCTACCATTTAGTCTTAGTCAAGCGGTGCGAGGAGCACGACTTCTTTGAAATTCCATTGGCACATCAGTAATGTAGGTAAAATAATGCCTTGCTGGGACTCCTGGGTGGCTCAGCAGTTGAGCCTCTACCTTCGGCTCAAGGCGTGATCCAAGGGTCCTGGGATCGAGTTCCGCATCGGGCTCCCTGCAGGGAGCCTGCTTCTCCCTCTGCCTCTTTCTCTCTCTGTCCCATAAATAAATCTAAAAATCTTTAAAAAATAATAATAATGCCTTGCTACTCAAAGTGTGGTCCGTGGACCAGCAGCAGCTCCTGGGAGCTAGACAGAGATGCAGAAATCTCAGACTCCTCAGAACTGCTGAGTGGGAAACTCATTTTAGCAAGTACATTGCCACACTCATCCCACCAAGCTTCAGAGGGTGGTGATGACGAATCCCAAATATTTAGATGTGGTTCCAATGCTTAACAGAGAATAATAACTGACTTTGTCTGTGTGCTCATTGCATGCTCACCTTAACCTGCATTATCCCACTTCATTTGTATAATGTCTTACCAGGTGATCTCTTTTTCTCAAATGAGGAAACCAAGGCACAAAAAAGTTATGTGGTTTGAACACTATCTCCCAGCAGGTAATAGGTAGAAACGGGTGCCTCCAGAATCTTCACTATCAACCACAAGACTGGGTGTTTCCAAAGCACTGTCATTAGGTCTCCTAATAATGCTGAGATTAATATAATAATCACTTCTACTAATGGAATCCCTACTATGTGTCAGAGAGCGGCTCTGTGCATTACACATGTTACCTAACTCCTAATAGTCCCATGATGAAACAATTTCTGTGCCAATCATAGAACCAAACCACTGAGACCAGAGATGTTGAGTAATATGCCCCTAGTTGCATAGCCAGAAAGTGGGTGAGTCAGGATTCCAAACAAGCAGCTCTGCTTCAAAGCCCAGGTACTACACCCACACATCCTGTTGCCTCCTTGGTTTCACCTGTCCTCCTTCTGGCTTCAAATTGTGCTTCCATCACAATCTCATAAGATCTGCCCTTACATCTAGACAACAGGGTCCCTATCCCTCCACTGTCACTTTTCTCTAACTGTGCCTCTCCCCATGACTCCTTGGAATGAAGCCTATGACCTTTTGTAGACCATCTTCTGCATTCTCAGAAGTCACTATCCACCTGGGCCTGCGTGGCTTCCTGTGTCTACATGGGGGCCTCCTTCCTAGGTCCACCCTGGGGAGGTGAGTTGGGCCACCATCATGCTCACCCTGGCCTACTAGAAGGTCAAGAGGCAGCTGTGTGGCACAGAGCATCAAACTGTACAGTGGAGGCTGGGGTGTCTTGGGGGAAAAGGTGTAGGAGAGCTGCAAGTTGAGGATGCCCTTGGTACACACGCAGGTGAGGGGTGGGCCGGGTCTCAGACTTTGCCCTCTGCTTGTACCCTGCTGATAGGTCCTAGTTCCAAACTTCAGCCTTACGTTCCCAGTTTAGGAACACTTTGACTTAAAGTCCTCCTGGCCACAGGGACCCAGGCCCTGAACAAGGTGCTCTGCCCTCTGTAAGCATATTGAGCCAACACGGAGCCAAGGGGTCTTTTGATTTAGCTCCAGCTTCAATCCTGGTAATTAACAGGGTGGGAGACAAAAGGATCCTTGATTGGCCACAGACCCCCAGTCTTGGCAGATGGGCCAATAGGCAGAGACCCACTGAGGCTGGCTCTCAGCCCTTGGGGGGGCCCTGCCTAGGTGGGAGGGGAGGAGAGGGCATAGCTTGTCAGGATGCCTGAACAATGCAGGGTGGGCACGGCGGGGGGTGAGGGGGGCGCTCAGAAAGATTATCTCACAGTTCAAACTCGTTAATGAAAGAAATAAATTAACCAAGCTCATTTTTCAGGGAATTCTTGTGTAAACTGGAAATTTTCCAGTCTGTGAGCCTTGTGCCAGGTCCTCCCATAAATCACAGCAAGTAGGCTGTCTGCCTGGCAGACAGGGAAGGGGCCGAGGGGGAGAGCAGCCAAACAGAGGGGAAGCAAGCCGCTGGCCGGGCAGCCGTGCCGGGAGGACCATGTTCTGTGGGCACCTTCTCCCTCCGCAGAGCACTGGGAAAGGAAGAAGGAAAAGAAAGAGTGGCCACCACCGCAGGGCTTGTGCCAGCATGTCTGCAAACAGCCCCCGGGCCCCCAACCTGGGAGAAGCCCCCCAAACAGGTCATTTTTTAATTGAATACGATATTAATTACCGCGTGCACCATTAACGGTTTGTGGGATTTGACTAATTAATGTAATAGTTTTTGAGTCACGCTCATTAAATATGAAAATTACGCTGGTGAAAGGTATTGGTTTCATTATCAATCTTGTATGGACAGGATGGGGGCAGGGACCTGCAGAAGGGACGGACCCCTGCCTGTCTCTCCCTGCCTGGAAACTCTGTGAGGCTGCTCCACAATTGAGGGGTGCGTGCAAGGGGCCTCTGCAGAGGAGGGAGAGAAGGCAGGCCAGAGGGAGAGCTGCAAGCAAGCTCTCATCAGGTGCAACCCCGGTGACCACCAGGTCTCTGAAAACCAGATCCCCAAGTTCCTTTCTATCCTGGACTTGGCCAGGTGGGAACTCCGTCTCAGATCCAGCACTCATTCATTCGCTCATGGATAGGGCACCTGGCACTGGTGGCTGGCTCTCCAATAGGATGCCCAGCTCCAGCCCCTCCATTCCTAGCGGCCTCCACCTCAGAGGCTGAAAAAGGGGAAATATTTAGATTCCCAACCTTTTGTGCAGCTATGGATGGTCACGCGACACCGTTGTGGCCAATAAGATTTGGGGGGGCAAGATTGAAAAGGCAGATAGATACTGGTGATGACACTGGCAGCTGTTGGTAGGACATGAGGGGGAAAGCCAAAGGATGTGTAAAGATGCTGACACTCTTGAGCCTCTGAACCACCCCTCAGACTCCTTGTTTTTTTTTGGGGGGGGGGGAAATAACCCTTTATTTCTCTAAAACACAAATTGTTCTTTCTGTTATTTGCATCTAAACCCACTTTATTTTTTAAAATTTTTTCACTTTAAGGGTTTTTTTAAATTTAAATTCAATTTGCCTACATATAAGGTAACACCCAGTGCACCTCTAAGAGTGTCCCTAATAAATACACACGATAAAGGCACGAAGCCAGGTGTTGTAAGAAATTCAAACAAACTTGCAATTTAGTCAAGAGAAAGAACAAAAAGGTGACAAATTTAAAATACCTCCCATCCAAGGCAGCCAACAAACACCAAGCGCCAGCGGAGTGGCCTCTAGGGGTTGCTCTTCAGCTGGGGCAGGGAGAGGGGCAGGGTTGCCCATAAAGCCTTATGATTACTTACAGCTGGGGAGCATCCTGACCCATGGGTGCCCGGTGCCCATGACACACAGTTCTCAAATATTTAGACCATCACCCACGGATACAGTAGCCTGAGTTGTTCAAAGAAAGATCCGTGAGGCTGTCCAGGAAGCCTTTGTGGTCACAGGGGGTTGTGGGGTGGGGTGGGGTGAGGTGGGGTGAGTGGAGTGAGGTGGGGTAGGGAGTAGCTGATTTGAGCTTTGAAGGATGGATGAGATTTCCAAAGGCAGAAATGGGAGAGGGACGGAGAGGAAGTGCCTCCCAGGGTGGGTAAGGAAGTGTCAGCAAGCAAGGACCAAGGGCAAACAAGGGAAAGTCTGTTTCCAGAGGTGAAAGGTAGCCCCATAGGTTACAGGGGAGGCTAGAGAGTGGGATCCCTGCCATGTGGCCTGCACCCCACCTCCTCATCCCTAGTCCTGTGGATAGGCTGGCTGCACTACTGTGATTAAGTTATAGAAACTGGTTGAGGAGGATGGATAAACTGTATTCTTCTGGCTTGGCACAGGATTTGACACAAAAATAGCCTGCCCTCAATAAATGTCAATGGAAGAATCAGCCAGAAATCAGGATAGTAGAAATAGTGACAGTTACCATTTACCAAAAAGCTGTTGTGTATCAGGCACCGTTTCAGGTACTTTACCAGGTGGTTTCCTTTGACTTAACCGGAGGGATCCAAATTCCAAGTCTAAGTGCGCCTTCTTAACACTGTAGTCTCAAGCAGGTTTGTTGACCTCTTTGAACATCGGTTTCCTTATTAGCAAAATGGTGAGAGCAACACCTGTCAATATATTTACTGTGGTGAACAATTTACTTGTGGTAAACACCACCACCAAGAATAGTGATATCTATCGAGGGTGTGCTGTATGTCTGATACTGCACTCGGTATTTATGGCCCCCTAGCTCATGCATTCCTTGTACTAAGTCCACGAGGTAGGTACATTTTTTTCTTATTATAGACAAATAACATGAGACTCAAAGAGGCTAAGTAACTTGTCCAAGGCCACACAGCTGGGGAGAGGAGCATGCTAGAAAAAGTTGACTCATGCAGTGGGTGCTGGAGGGAGATATAAGGAAAAGAGAAGACATGGCTCCTTTCCCTGAAATGCTTAGCATGTGGCCGGAGAAACTCAAAGGTAGCAGCCAACAAACAGGCCAATATTCTGGAGTGCTGGTTGTAGAATCCTGCAGAGAAGGAACCTGGCAAGGGAGTAATGGGTCACCCCCAGGTGGGGTAGGCTTGGAACCCAAGACAGGCAGGACGGAGCAGGCCGAGTGCTGTGTGTAGCACCTGCTCCCCAGTCTCCTTTCCTAGAGGTGAACTGAACATCCGGGGACAAGCTGGCATTCCCAAGTGAACGATAGGGGTGCTTTGGGCTGCAAGTATCTGGTGGCTGTGTTCACTCCTATGACTGCTGTGATGAGCTACCACAAGCTTAGTGGTTTGACACATATAGATCATCTTACAGTTCTGGAGGCCAGAAGTCCCAGATGGGTCTTATCAGGTGTTACAAGGCCATGTTGCTGTCTGGACGCTCAGAAGGGAACCCATTTCTTGCCTTGTATGCCTTCCAGAGGCTGCCTACTCTCCCTGGCACATTCCTTGGAAGGTCTCAAGGGCTCCCTTCCCTGTTTTTCTTTGGCCCTCTTCCCTCTAAATGGCCAGTAATGGCCAGTCATGTCCTTATCACATGGAATCACTCTGACACTCACCCTTCCACCTCTCCTCTACAGTTTAAGGAACCTGGTGATTACTGATAGCTAATATGATGTGCCAGCTTGACCAGGTTATGAGGCCCAATTCTTTGGTCAGAGACACTAGTGTAGATGTTGCTAGGAAGGTACTTTTAGATGTGATTGGCGTTTGAATCAGTAGACTGAGTAAAGCAGATTATTCCCCGTAATGAAGGTGGGCCTCATCCAATCCATTGAAGGCCTTAAGAGCAAAGACTGAGATTTCCCAAAGAAGCAGCAATTTTGCCTCAAGACGGCAACATGGAGCCCTGCCTGGGGTTACGGCCTGTCTTTTCTGCACTCAAGACTACAAGATCTGCTCTTACCTGAATTTCCAGCTGGCTGGCCTACTCTTACACATTTCAAACTTGCCAACCCTCGCAATCCCATGAGCCAATTCCTTATATATATCCTATATGGTTCTGTTTGTCTGAAGAATCCTGACTGATACAATTACATTGGGCCCACCAGATCAGATCATCCATGATAATCTCCCTATTTTACTTAAAGGTTTTATTTATTCATGAGAGACACACAGAGAGGGGCAGAGACATAGGCAGAGGGAGAAGCAGGCTCCCTGTAGGGATCCCGGGATCACAACCTGAGCCAAAGGCAGATGCTCAACTGCTGAGCCCCGCAGCGTCCCTAATCTCCCTATTTTATTTTATTTTTTTCAGGTAATTAAATTTAATTTTTTTTCTTATTTCACCTAGTCATTTAATAAATAAGCATTTGTTGAATGTTTAATCAATGCTGGGATATTTCCAAGAGGCTGAGGATACCAGCCCCAGCATTTACCAAAACTGAGTCCCATAGTAAAAGACAAAAGCCTCATAGTAAAATGAAGTTTAGTGACAGAAGACAAATAAGTAACCATATGGGCTGACAGGACCGTTTCAGAGTGTAAGTACTAGAAAGACAGTAATCCAGAGTGATACAATAGAGAGTGTTGGGGTAGCTGTGGAGCAAGGGATGATTTGAGGTTGGGTGATCAAGGAAGGCTTCTCAGAGGTGGTGAAATTGGAGCTGAGACATTCATGATGAGGTCAATGAGCAGGAAAAGGCCTTGGGAAAGAGGATTCCAGAAATAGCTGTGGTGGGTGCCCTACAGCAGGAAACAGGATGGTGTGTTCAGGAAATGAAAGGCCACAAAACCAAGGGAAGAATAATGGTGAATGAAGTTGGGGTGGGGGGGGCAGGGCCGGATCTTTCGGGCTTTGGTTATCATTATTGTCATTCTTGGCTCCTTCCCTTTATCCCCAGTACCCTCCAGCTCTCCTCCCATCTGAAAGCATCTCCCTTGGCCTAATCTCCCTATTTTAATGTCAGCTGATTAGCAGTCTTAATTCCGTCCGCTACCTTTATTCCCTACTATTATGTAACCTAACATGTTCATAGGTCCTGGGGATTAAGACATGAACATATTTGGGGTGAGGGGCATTATTCTGCCTATGGAAGCAACATACAACATAAACAAGCGGAGGTTTATTCTCCTACTGGAATAAGAAGTCTGGAGGTGAGAGTTGGGATTTGGGGGCGGTGTTTGATGACTTGGGCTCCTTATATCCTTTGATATCTTGGCTTTGGTCCCAAAGCTTGGCACCTCACGCTCACAAAATGACTGCCTCAGCTCCCAACATGATACCCTTATACCACTGTGCCAAGCAGGAAGGAATAGGCAGAAAAAGCCCTGTTTTGTAATCCACCAAGACCACAAATCTTCCTTGGAGCTTTCTACAAACTTCTCTGTGCATGCACCCATGGGACTTGAGTCACATGGCCGTCTCTGGAGAGGACCCTGGGAATGTGGGTATGTGGCTTTCCATCCTGTATAAAGACAGGGAGTCGAAACGTGGCTACCCAGAGCCATTCCAAAGCCACGCAAGTTCACATGGCTAGGCTGGGCAGAGCCGGACCCGAACACAGTCCTGCCTCAGGCTGGTGGCCACTTCTGTCCTCCCTGGTCCTGCTGAAACAGGCAGACCGTCTGCACACGGCAGGGCGGCCTCGTGACAGGAGCCTGGCTCCCGCCGCTGTTTGAACCTGGGCACCGCCTCACCCATGAAGAGGGGTTGCTCCGAGGATGAGTAAGATGAGCTGCACCAATTTGGTGGCAGGAGGAGTTACTTTTACACAGAAATCACAGCCTCAGCGTCAGAGGAGGTGCAGGGGGAGACAGGAGACCCAGGCCTGGGCGCCAGCGCCCCCATCACACAACGGGCAGCCCTCCGTTCCCCAGATGCAGGCTCCACCCCACAAGCTCTTTATGGGTTCTATCGATTATTCTTGTTAATTGATTAGTGCTTGCTGAGCGAAGGAGAGAGGCCCATTTGGCAAACACTCTTTCAAACTGCCAGCTTAGGCCCGAGCAGGGCAGAGAGAATCGTAGCGGCCACTGGAAGGCAAAGCTCCCTCGGAGGAAACTCAAAGTCCCCTTCATTTGGGCTTTCTCCTCCCGAGCACCTGAAGGGAGCTGGGGACATGGGCCTGTGAGCCACAGTGAGTGACTGCTGGCCCTGGGGAGCGGGGCTGTGCCAGCTCTGTCACGTGTATGGCTCGAGCTTGGCGGCCAGGGCCCTGGGCCTGCTCCCCAGGTGAGCTCAGGGGGTGGCTGTGTGCCAGGTGGAGGCTGGGGGGGGGGCACTGGGGCTGTGGTGGGATGAGGGGAGAGGGGAGGGAGTGGGGCAGGGCGAGTGTATAAAACCTAAATCTTGGGTGCAGGACCCTTTCTTTTATTTTAAAGAAAGGATTAAGGACAATTTGAAAGAAAGGGTGTTGTTTGAGCAAGACAGAAGGGGAGGACAGAAATGGGGGGGGAGAACAATGGAAAGAGGGACAGGGGAGGGCAGGCAGGACAGGATAGGGGACCAGCTAGTGACAAGGTTGGGCATGCGATACGGAGGGGCAAGGAGCCTCAGAGGTGGTGGAGGTCGCTCAGATCTCTAAGTGCTGCTTCAGATTTGGCCTCTCTGACCCCAAAGGCCAGGCTTTTGCATCAGGCAACAGGCTGTGGAGACAGGGTTTCTGGGGACCTGAAATAAAGCAAGGTCATACTGATCGGCTCCTACTGAGGGCAAAGAGGCCCAGGTGGAGAACAGCTGAGTGAGGAGGAGCCTGGTGCCCCGTTCTCTCTGAATTGGCGGCAGCACCTGCCATCTCTCGGGGAACTGGGCTGTCTCCCCTGCTTCCTTGAATCTAATGGTTAACCTCTTACTTAAATTCTTATGCCTCAGTTTCCCCTTTCTGGAAAATAAGAGTAATGATGGTTTTTATCTTACGGAGTTGTTATGAGTATTCAATGAAGTAATATGTAAAGTGTTTAGAACCAGTATGAAATAAGTGCCCAATAAAGGTTAGGTGTCAGATCATTCTTTACTGACAAAATCCTCATGTTGTGGAGGATGGCAAGATGTCCAGCTTAAACACTACATTTCCTAGCTTCCCTTGAGTTGGGATAGCCCATGAGATAGATGTTAGAGGAAGTCATTGTGTGGGCTTTCCAGGAAATCCCTTTAACATGGGCTGACTCCTCCTGAAAAGTTATCCTTTCCCCCACTTCTTTAAGCCAGAAAGGTGGATAGGACAACCTGAGCTGCAGCAGCCATTTTGCAGCCTTGAGGTCCCTTGAGGTTGGAAATCATGCTCTGAGGGTGGTGGAGCAGAAAGTTAAAGGTGCCAGGTCCATTGGCCACATCCAGGGGCTGGACCTACTATTTCTACTGTTTCTAGTCCTTTGTCTGAGAGAGAAACAAACCCCTAACTTGTTTAAACTATTGTCATTTGGGGTTTCTGTTAATTGCTGCTAAACCAATCCTACCTGACATAGATTGAAAGTGAAATAGAGGGACACCTGAGTGGTTCGGTGATTGAGCATCTGCCTTTGGCTCAGGGCATGATCCTGGGACCCCAGGATCAACTCCCACATTAGGCTCCCGCAGGGACTCTGCTTCTCCCTCTGCCTATGTCTCTGCCTCTCTCTCTGTGGCTCTCATGAATAAATAAATAAAATCTTTTTAAAAAATAAAAAGAAAAGTGAAATAGATTCTTGGAGAGTTAGAGAAATATATACTGATAGATCCATAATGGGTGACCTGTGGAAGGTGGGGTATGGTGGGGGCATGTTTGGGAGATGTTAAGTAACCTCAGAGGTCCACTGGACTAGATTGTGAGTCCAAGTCAGGTAGTGATTGTCTTATTACTGTTCTCATCAAAACAATGAGGACAAAGGCCTTCTAGGAACCAGTGTAGGACACAGGCTCCCGGACATCCCATTGTCAGGAAAGGAAGGAAGCCCCCAGAAGATCTATTTATTAGCATGAGGTCACATGGATAGACACTGGTGTTACCCACCTGCATGGCTCAATTCATGCTTCTGAAGATAGCACAAATGTTTCTGGCCCACACAGTAGCCCACCAGAAAGCTTCAAAAAGTCACTATTAGGTTGGGATGGGGTTGAAGGAAGGCCCTGGGACAACTCCTATCTTCAGTTCTCCTCTGAGTCCGTGTCCAGTGGGGGCTCCAGCCCTGCAATGAATCATGGTCCCTGGGCTGCAGTGTGCACCACCTTGCCAGTACGGCCCAGAGCAAGACTGGGGTTCTCCACTCCTTCTGTTCTGGTCCTTCGGTTGGATAGTGGCCACTTCTTGCAGGCGACAAGGAGGGGCTCTCTACATCCCAGGGAAGTATAAGTGGGCTGCTTCCTCATGGCTCCCCTAATCCCAGCTCTTTGAAGTGGATAAGAAGAGAAGCCAAGGGGCCAAAAGGCTGTTCTCTGCTAGGACTCCCTAGAGGCTGTGCTGAAGAGAAGCTGCCATGTCCATGTGTTTGAAGGAAGGACACTGGTTAGAAAGAGGGTAGACTGAGGTTCCTGCTGATGGGCTGGGTCCTGAGGCCAAGGATATGGAGAGGTGAGCCCTAGGTGGTGAGCAGCAGTGGAGGCCTCCAGACACCAGGTCAGGGAGGTTCTGGCTCCCTTGGGTGTACATGGAGACTTGGTGGGCTTTTGGCTTCTGTGGGCCTTTTGCAGATCTCTGGTCCATGACCACACTTTCTTGTAAGTTTCTTAGTTGATACTGATTCAAGGGTAAGCAGAAAGAGTTTCTGATTCTCTAGTAGGACCTTTGCTCAAGAGCTGGGTGGAGCCCCAGAGCTAAGGGGAGAGCAGCAACCCACCCTCACAGCACCTGGGGCCCTTGGTATAAGGGCTTCGCCTCCAATGGCAAAAGGACAATGGTATAACTCAGCAGAGAGTACCAAGGAGGGATCAAAACCAAGTAGGCTCAGGAGATAGCTCTAGGCCAGACATTGTCATAGGTATAGGATTTGGGGGGACAGGGGGTCAATACCCAGAGGGACCCCCTGTGAGGCTATTTTTACACAGGAGAGCAACCTGAGAACTATAGTACCAGGATGGCTAAGCCGCATGCAGCACGTTCAAGATTTGCCTCCTCACCAACACATGCTCCCCAAGTTTTTATTCATTCATTTGGTCCTCTCTTATTCAGTTCACAATACCTGTGCTGTGCCAGGCACATAATAAATATTTCCCCATAAGCCATATCTGTCACTTCCTCCAGCGCTCAGCTCTAGATTCACTGCCTCCCTCCTAACTGCTGGGAGATCCTGCTTCAGTTTGTTGAGGATCACTGCTCTTCTACTCAATGATCTCATGCAGGAGACCCACACCAGAGCTGGCTACCCACCTGGCTTCAAAGTCACAGATGCCACCCAGCCCTGACCACTAAGTCTTCAGTGCACCAGAAGTCCATTTCTGCCATTTTTGCACAGGGTCCCAGAGTTTCTGCTACACTAGTAGGATCTATTCAAGTGTCCAAAGTTGGTCCAGTATTGTTAAGAGCCTTTGTTCATTTAATATGTACTTTTTTTCCCAATGGACACTGGTGTCCATTGAAAGATGAATGGATAAAGAAGATGTGGTCTATGGAATATTCCTCAGCTGTTAGAAACAACAAATACCCACCATTTGCTTCGACGTGGATGGAACTGGAGGGTATTATGCTGAGTGAAGTAAGTCAATCGGAGGACAAACATTATATGGTCTCATTCATTTGGGGAATATAAAAAATAGTAAAAGGCAATAAGGGGGAAAGGAGAGAAAATGAGTGATAATAGTAGTGAGGATGACTGAACATGAGAGACTCCTAACTCTGAGAAACGAACAAGGGGTAGTGGAAAGAGAGGTAGGTGGGGGGTTGGGGTGATTGGGTAACGGGCACTGAGGGGGGGCACTTGACAGGATGAGAACTGGGTGATATGCTATACGTTGGCAAATTGAACTCCTAAATAAGTAAATAAATAAAGTACTTTTTAAGTGCTTCCCATATACCAAGGACTTCACTATGTGTAGCTTTTCTTGCTGGGACACAAGCATTAGAAAACCCACAAGAATGGTTATACTTCTGAGATATACACACATGGGCAAGGTCTTCAAAATAAAAACAATGATGGTACCAAGGTCAGCATAGGTTCAAACCTCCCCGAACCCTCCCAGGTAAATAGGCAGAGGAACAAAGAAAGAGAAACAAACAAATCCATAGGCAATATCTATGACAAAATTGGTGGAGAGAAATTCTATGAACCTCCAAATATGAGTGGGTGAGGGTAAGCCTCCAATAACAGTAAGGCCTTTGTGGTATCAGCAATTGTGCCAGAGGCAGCAGTGACAAGGTGAAGCTATTCTACTGGCCATGAGAACTAGATGCCCTCTTGGGACACCTGGGTGGCTCAGTAGTTGAACGTCTGCTTTTGGCTCAGGATATGATCCCTGAGGCCCAGGATCCAGTCTCACATCGGACTTTCTGCAAGGAGCCAGCTTCTCCCTCTGTCTGTCTCTGCCTCTCTCTCTATCTCTCATGAAAAAAAAAAAAACAACAGAAACAAAATCAAACAAACAAACAAACAAAAAACTAGATACCCTCCAAGCAACTGGCAGGTACTGGCCCGAAAGCATGACGGGCCAATGGAAAAAGAACACTCAGGCTGGAGAGGATCTTGGCAGGTCCCGGAATGCAGGTGAGAGTGTGCTGGAGCAGTCTGGACCTCATAACTGTCAAAACTAACACAGAGGAGCTCTGTTTCAGTTCAGAACCCCACACAGAGGAGGGACTACTGGTCTTCCAACTGAGGAGGCCTGGGACAATAAGGCAAAGGAGAGAGAAGATCTGAAATTCTGTGCTGTCCAATGTGGAAGCCCTTAGCCACAAATGGCTTCTGACATTTAAGCTAATTAAAATTAAATTTTAGTATTCAATTATTTTGTTGCAATCATCACATTCCAAATTCTTGATAGCCACGTGTGGCTGGTGGTTTCTATTGTATGGCTACTGTATTGGACGGTGCAGCCACAGGACATTTCCATCATTCTAGAGAGTTGTACAGGAAAGGGCTGGAGGTAAAGGTGTGGGACAGAAGCAGAGAGCTCAGAAAGAAAAAGGTCATATATATATATATATATTTTTTAATCATTTTGATAAAACAACCACTGAGCAAGGTCTTGAGCAGAAAGCTAGGAAAGCTGTCTTGCCCATATCCCCTTCCTAACAGTACAGGAACACAAATCTTAAAAGAGAGCAAGGGGAAAGGATTAGAATCATATGTCCTGCAAAAAGGCCAAGTCATTTATAAAGGAGAGAAAATCAAACCGTCATCAGACTTTTCAACAGCAATGCTTTGTGCCCCCCAAAATTTAGAAAACAGATCGGAATATTAAGGCTATTCCAGGAAAGTAAAAGCAAGTGAAGGATGTTATGTCCATACAAACTGATAGCCAAGTATAGAATGCCAAGAAATCCCCAAGAGCCCCTCCTAAGGACTTCAATAAAAATGAACAAAGACAGTTAGCATGATCGCAGCAATACTGACCAAGACTAGAGATAAGCATTAAAAATGTAAATGTTTTGGGGACGCCTGGGTGGCCCAGCGGTTTAGCAACCGCTGACTGCCTTCTGCCCAGGGCATGATCCTGGAGTCCCACATGGGGCTCCCTGCATGGGGCCTGGTTCTCCCTCTGCCTGTGTCTCTGCCTCTCTCTCTGTGTCTCTCATGAATAAAATTTTTTTAAAGATCTTTTAAAAAAAGTAAATGTATTTAATACATAAACATCTATATTTAATATATAAATGTATTTTTATGTTTATGTCAACAAATATGTGTATATGTATAGATGTATATAAATTATCCAAAAAGGGGAAGAATTTATGAAGAGTATGTGTAATCTAAAAGAAGCTTTCTGACTGCCTGGTAGGTGTTAATCAGACGTAAAAGGCTACTGCAAGGAATGAATAGTGGGTCACTCTGCCTGCCTATATGTGACCTTGGCCAGGTAACTTCTCTGACGCTCCATTATTTCAGCTGGAAGATGGGGGAATAAAACCATCAAATTGCAGTATTCTGAGATCTGGTGAGAACACTCCCTTCTAGAGCTGGGGAGCTGGGGTCTTAGCCAAAGTGTGTGAGCAGAAGGAGGTGGGGACACAGTGGAGCTACTTAAGTCTTTTGCTTTTCTCTGGAGGAGGTGAGCTGTGGCCTCCCTGGAGGCTGGGCCAGGAAGCAGGAGGTAACCAGAAATTTGGGGCCACATGTTAGGGAAGTGAGCCCTCCAGGAACCTCCAAGGAAGCACGCTGCCCTGAAAGGACAGGAAACAAGGCAATGGGGGCCAGGGAGAGGGAGAAGAGAAAGGCAATGTTGGAAGGGTGGAGACCCAGCTGGCAGGCTGTGCACTAGAGGCTGGAAAAGCTTGGCTGCAAGGGGAAAAAAATCAAATAGAGGAGCAGTCGTCTGTTGAAGGGCATGCACAGGAGCCACAAGGTCAAGTAGCCCACGCCGGGACAGATGAGCCAAATCAAGCATTGTGCTGATCTCAAACAGACACCCCCTCCTGCTCCCCTAGCAGGAAGGGACAGATGATCCTCTCACGCAGCAGCCAAGTCACATTCACCGAATGCACACCCAAGCCCTCCAGAGGCTGGAAGCTGGGTTCCCACCGTCAGGGATCTGGTGTATTCTGGGAACCTCTGAGGCTGAGCTGGTCTCTGACACTTGGTCAAATAAAGTTTGCCCGTGGTCCCGTCACTGCTGCTGTGTCCCTGACTCCCTCTCCAAGGAACCCTGCTCTCCATTTGTCAATTTTAAGTGATAATTTCTATTCAATCTGATACATATTATAAGAATATAAACAAATGCCTCTCCCCCTATCGGCGCCATAATCACTTTCTTTTATAGCTATCATTTATTACGGGACGACAGATGGCCAGTTCGCAGAATTCCAAAGAGGCTACCCGCCGGCCAGTCACCTGGGAACACGGGCGCATTTACATTTCTCCAAAACAGATGGGAAAAGGAGGGGAGAAGGAGGCAGATTCCTGTCAAAACTTTGGCGCTTTCCAAAATATGTTTCTCTCGCTTCTCCCTCCATCCCTTTGCCTTTCTCGCAGATGGCACTCATGTCCTATTGCCCCTTCCAAACCTCCTCACGCCCGTGTTCATCCTTTCCCCACCAGTGGTGACTGATACCACCCAATATGGCAGCCTGGATGGGTGGAGACTGGTGGGCCCTTGGCAGGCCACCTTCTGGAACTGTCCAAGGCCTGCAGTTCAGTTTCATTTTCAGCATCCCCTCCTGACTTGTTAGTTGGGACTAGAGCTGAGGCAGGCAGCCAGAGGATGGTGATGTGAGAGTCTGCTTCACAGAAGGCTGATGCCGGACACTGCCTTTTTCACAAAACCCCAGGGCAGGGGTTCTCAGATCTGACAGCACATGAGATCAGCTTTAAAGAAAACATTCATGCCAGGGTCCCCACCCAGAACGATTTAAGTCAGAAAGCTTAGGCGAGGGGCCTGGCAAGGTGCACAGCTATGGTTGAGAACCCAGTGCTGCAGTCAAAGAAAAAACAGGTTGCAGGAGGGCAGGAAATGAGGCATAGAGAAGAGAGGCTACTGTGTGCCCGGCACTACAAGAGCTGCCAAGTTAGAACCCAGTGATGTCAAGTCCCTGCTCACTGCCCGGCAGCGGGAAGGTAAATGAGTATCAGTGCAACAGAGAGTGGGAGAGCTGTGAAGGAGGGACAGTCAGGGTGACATAGCAGACAACCCACCAGTGAGGGCCTCAGGAATGTCTTCCCTTAAGATGGCAGCCCTAGTGAAGAAAATAAAGGAAATAGGACTATATGTCCCCCAATGTAGGACCCGATTTCTTATGACACAGGAGTGTAAACCACCATAAGGGAAATTTTTATTACATCTTGTCTACATTAAAATCAAGATTTTTCATCCACCGAAGGGTACTGTAATAAGAATGAAAAGATAAGCCACAAAGTAGAAAATATTTGTAATGCAGATAATTAACAGAGGATTAATATCTAGAATACATAAAAAGGGCATATGAATCAATGGGAAGAACACAATAAAAACTGTCAAAGGATATGAAGAAGAAATACCCGCTAAAAGAAATAGTCTATGAGCATAAGAGGGGAAAACAAACCTAAAACATTTGTAATCTGCAAAATGCAAATTATAACCATGCAAATTATAACCATTTCACATCCACTATTGGCCAAAACTTTAGTGTGACATGAAACGCTATGAGGATGCTAGTGGGTGTGAGAATTGGCACAGCCACTCGGTTATAACTATGAAGGCTGAACACATATACCCTGCGTCCTGCAGCCTTCTACTCTCGGTACGTATTGTAAGGAACTTGAACTTGTGCCCCCGAGATGCACCTAATAAGAATCTTCATACCAACACTGATCATAACAGCAAAATTTGGAAAGAATCCAAATGTCCTTTGACAGGAATAGGGATAAGTAGATGTTGGCGTAATCATGCAATGAAAACCACACAACTGTGAAATCGGACAAACAGCCACACACCGACGTGGATAAAACTCAAAAGCATAGTGTTTGTTGAACGCAGCAAATTGTGGGAGAATACACTGAGTATGGTTCTCTCTATATTTATCTGTGTGTACACAGTTTGAAACAGACACAACTAAACAACATATTGTTCAGGGACGCATACACATGTGGCAAAACTGTTAAAGAAAGGCAAGGAATGATCAACACAGACTTCTAGGAGTTGGATGCTAGGGACTGAAATTCTGTGTTGAAATTCTGACCCCCGAGTGTGATGACAGTAGGTGGCAAGGTGGTCAGGTCATGAGGGTGGAGGTCTCCTGCCTGGGATGAGGCCCTTTATAACAGGGACCCCAGAGAGTTCCCTCACCCCTTCCACCAAATCCCCCAGGGCCTTGATCTAGGACTTCCCAAATTCCAAAACTGTGGGAAAAAAAGTTTCTATTGTTTAGAAACCACCTCGTTTATTATATTTTGTTACAGCAGTCAGAATGGGCTAAGAGAGTGGGAAGGCTCAGATGGCACTGAGCATCACACGCACATACACGCGCACACACACACACACACACACACAGGGATTTCAAAGATACTAGTGATTCTATTTCTTAAGCTGAGTTGGGGGTACAGAGATGCCCAATTTATTATTATTCTTGAAACATTTTATTATTACTCTTTTATATATGAGAAAAAATTCTAATGAAAATGAAGTAGATTTCTCAATGAAAAGCTCATATTATAAAGGTTATTCCTTATCCCAAAGTTTATCCAAGAAAGTGGCCCAGTGTGGCCCATTTTTCTTCCACAGGAAATATCCATTCCTCCTTAGCTTATTGGACTAGCTTACTGGACTCATGGCAAACACTGAGTAGACAGTTTCCAGCTGAGAGGCAGGGCTCTGGGGTTTAGAAATGGCCCATGCCCTGCAGGCTCTTCAACACCATCTATGCATCAGTCAGAGAGTCAATAAGTGCCCATACTCTGAAAATCTCTGGACTAGGCCCCAACGAAGAATTGATGGCTAACCCTTGTCCCAGTGTGTATTACCATCTAACGATGAGGCTGGACAAAGGACCAGTCAAAAGAGCTATTAAAGTAAACACAAATGAGTGACAAACATATTGTACTCTGCTTGTTTTGGGGCATGCAGTGAGTGGTGGGGAGTGGAGGTGTGTGCATAGGCTGATGGTCTGGAAGTTGGAAGAAGTCCTAGAGTCCTGGGATGATGATTATGGCACTATGGACAACATTCTTATTTCCCTGGGCCTCAATTTCCTCATTTGTCAAGTAAACAGAATGCCCCTTTCAACTCTAGACTTTTTGATCCTATGTATGTTGGGGCCTAAATACTCCAGATATGTCTTAGCAAATTATTGATTTATACCTAGGCTGATAGTTTGGTTCTCAAGTTAATTACATGCTTATTTGCATGACTCTGATGCACAGAAAGTAAGGTGACAGTCCATGGGCCCCCAGCTGTTCTTGTCTGAAATGGGTATAGGCCAAGATTAGGACTCTGGCCTTGGTCAGCATCTGGGCAAAGGTGAGGTCAGGGGGTGGTCATGTCTGAGGGCATGTGGAGGGATGAAGCTTCAAAAATGATCTGTGAAGCACTGCACATGTAGGAAGTCTATAGGAAAAGTGGGATGGGGGATCCCTGGGTGGCGCAGCGGTTTGGCGCCTGCCTTTGGCCCAGGGCGCGATCCTGGAGACCCGGGATTGAATCCCACGTCAGGCTCCCGGTGCATGGAGCCTGCTTCTCCCTCTGCCTGTGTCTCTGCCTCTCTCTCTCTCTCTCTCTCTCTCTCTCTCTCTCTCTCTGTGACTATCATAAATAAATAAAAATAAAAAAAATATATTAAAAAAAAAAAGGAAAAGTGGGATGCAGGTCTCCTGGATGACAGTAGGGTACAAAGAAGGTGTAGTCAAGGCGAGGGCAGTGCAGTGTCTAGGAAACAGAAACCTCTCTGACTGCAGGTCCCTATACTGCCAAACAGGATTTCTATCCCACGGGTCCTGATCCCCGAGTGACCAGAGGAGTATTTCAAGAGAGAGGGCCAGGTCTTGAGGAAGGAGGAGATTCCTGCTGTCAAGTAGAGGACAGAGCTCGATAGAGAAGGAGAGGAGCATGGAACCCCCACAGGGCTGACAGGGGCTGGCAGGGGCAGCAGGTGGGGTGGCAGTGGAGAGGAGGTGACTGATCCGAGAGCCACCAAAAAGAGGACCTATCGGGACACAGCCTGGGTCTATTCACCACCATATTCATGGCCCAGAGCCTGGCATGTGGTCAGTGCTCAACAAATAGTGACTGAACTAAGGGAATAATGACTGTGGTGAACGTGTATGAGGAGTTTACTCTTAACACCAGGCTAAGCCCATTGCATGCTTCAACTTTCAATGGCCTAAGAGTCTGTGCTGTTCTTCTAGCCATTTCCCAGAGGAGGCGAATGAAGTATGCAGTGGGGTTAGAGGTAGAACTGGCTATGAAATGTGGTCTGACTCCAGAACCTGCTTGCTCACTCTGCTCTGTTCCTGTTGGAATCCCTGAAATGACTCTGGAGGGTCATTGTCAGATGAGAATATATTTTAATGACAATTGATAGACAAAAAAAAAAATGCTGAAGCACAAGCTGATGACAGAGGGAAGAATGACCCTCAAGATGTTTGACTCATCTTTTCCTGTCCCACCTGGTTGCTGGGGTAGGAGATATACCTAGCGAGCTTAGGCCTTTGGCTGGCATACTGGAGACACTTCACACATGGTCACTGCCCTGACAGCATCTGTAGTACTCTACAGTGAGCTCTGGGCTCTACAGTGAGCTTGGCCCTGCCCCTCTCATTTTAAACCTCCAATAGCTCCAGAATGACATAGTCTCACCTCCGTTTATAAAGGAAGAACCCAAGGCAGAGAGAGGCCTGCTGGTTGGGACATGGGCAGTGGGTCTAACTTTGGAGCTTGTATCCTTCATGGCACCAGGGCTCCTTCTTCTGCAGCTTCAGACTCAGCGTGGAAGGCGGGGCTGGTGAAGTGGTAAGCTTGCAGACCTCTTCTATATGCCTGCAATATCAGTTTGTTTTCTCTGTTTCACATGGTGCCTTTAATTATAGATGAGCATGATTTGGGGAGAGGGGAGCAGGAGGGAGGCTGAACATCTGGGTGCATGCATCCCAGTCCAGTGGTGGAGACTTGAGGAAAACTTGGCTGTGTACCTTCCTGGTCCACACCCGCAGACAGTGCCTAGAGGGTGGAAGGTAAAGGATGAGGCCATTGCTCCAGGAGCCACTCGATGTCAGGAACAGAGGCTGGGAGGTAGCATGGCTCAGTGAAACTGAGTTCTCTGAGATCTTTCCTCTGATTTTTCTATCCTGATTTCTAGGCCCACTTTCTTCCTCTGGCCTCTTCTCCCTCATCCCTTCCTGCCAACCTCAGGTCTGTCCTGCTTTCGTGGTCTCAGTCCCATTCCCGGAGACGACAAGCATTAATCTCCACATTGGTATGATGAGGGTGTCAGGCCCTGCCGGGCTCTGACACAACATGCTCTAGGGGCCCAGGAACTGTGCAGTGGAGCCAGAGAATTGGATCCAAACACCCACTTTGGCCCTGACTGGCTACATGGCCCAGGATGACTTGCACTCTCAACCTCCAGCTTTCTAGGTGTAAGATGCAAATAATAATGGCACTCTCCCCCGTGAGGGTGAGGGCCAATGACATACAGGACACCACCTGCTTGGCCAGAGCCTAAGTGCTCTCTAAATGCTGGTCAGTGTTAAGTATCAGCCTTCCCACTAAAGGATGAAGGCTAAAGAGTGACTTCTCCCAGAGCTAGTTAGTCCCAAAGACTGAATTTCTATCTCTGGGAACTGCAGGCATCAGTAAGCAAGCAGGCAAGTGAGAGAGGCAAGAAGAGCTTTTTGGGGACACAAAAAGGACACTTTTTGGGTTCACATTACTGAGCAATCCTGGCCGGGAGACTCATAGTATAAATACTAACAATGGTTAGCACTTTTGAAGCATATCCTCTATGCCCAGACAGGGCTCAGTAAACTTCAGTCCGTGGGCAAATGCGGCTCACCAACTGCTTTTGTGACTCAGGCTTTACTAGAACACAGTGGCCCTCACTGGTGTCCATATTGCCTGTGGCTGCTTTCCCATGACGCCGGCAGAGCGGAGTCACTATGACACAGGCCATCTGGGCTACAAAGCCTAAATATTTACGATATGGCCCGTCACAGAAAAAGTCTGCTGATCCCTGTTCTAAATACTTGGTGCATTAAATCTAATCCTTATCCTATTCCAAGGTATAGGTAATGTTGCTGTCCTAATGTAATAGATGAAGAAATTGATGTCAGAGAAGCAAAATTAATAGCAATTAGATTCTGAATGCAGGTGATGCAGAACCAGGATTTGGGATCATAACCCAATGATGATTTTATGATTTTGGGATCATAACCATAACTGAGGTAGGGATTCTTTCCTGGTCAGGTTGCCACACTTAACAAATAAAAATACAGGAAACCAGATAAATTTGAATTTTAGATAAACAACAAATACTTTTTAAAGTATAAATATGTCCCATGAGATATTTGGAAGATACTTATACTTTTAAAAGTTTCATTGTTTACCTAAAATTCAAAATAACTGGATGTGAGGGCACCTGGATGGCTCAGTTGGTTAAGTGTCTGCCTTTGGCTCAGGTTGTGATCTCAAGGTCCTGGGTTCAAGCCCCACATTGGGCTCCTTGCTCAGCAGGGAATCTGTTTCTCCCTCTCCCTCTGCCTCTGCCCCTGACTTGTGCCCTGTCTCTGGTGCTCACTTTCTCTCTCAATCAAATAAATAAATAAAATCTTTAAACAAAACAAAATAATTGGATGCTCTGTATTTCAATTGGTAATCCTACTGAGGACACTAGGAAGAAAGAGAGCTCAGTCAGGCAAGTGGTCACAGCAAGTCATAGAAGAAGTTAGTGTGCCTGGAGCCTGTTCCTGGGAAGATTTCTTCCCACAACCAAATCTCTTCCTGGGAGGCTCAGGATGGGTCCTCCCATATATCTATCTCAAGCCCTTCATTTCACTAAGGTGACTTTCAAGAGGTTCTCTGGGGATTTTGGGGGGGATTTCCATGTGGCATCAGACCTAAGCAGTCAGAAACAGAGAGAAAGGCTCTGGGGGAAGCATGAAGCTCCTATCTCCAGTCCAAAGCTAAGTATCCACCTCCTTACCCCCTAGCAACCTCAGCATCTTCCTCTCTTCCTTCTCTCTCCTGTTCTCCTGGGCAAAGGCCCAGCCAGGTCCTCTCTGAAGACTGCATAGGAGTTTAAGAAACAGGGGAAAATAGGGCAAGCCAGAATGACAGCAATCCAGGGCCAGAGTGGGGCAGAGGAATGGGAGCAGAGAGAGACAGAGAGACAGAGAGAGGAGAGGTGGGGGATGGGAGAGGGCCGTCTATTTTTTAATAGACTGAGACATAAATGCAACATGATTCACTTTGAACAGACCACCTGGATTAGATGGAAGTTAATTAAAACAATCCCTCATTTCTCAGCGTTTAAAACTTCTTAAGTCTCACTTGGGGAAGGGTGCGGCAGGACTTTTTATTACTCTTAGATGGTGTTCAGAAGGCCCATAAATACATCTCCTCTTCCTGTGATCCCATTAATCTTGCCGCCTCTCCTGCTCCTCTCTGCCAACAATCAGATCCCAGTAAACAACCTCAAGTGAAATTTGCAACTGTCAGATAAACATTAAAAATGCTTCTCTTGTCCTTTCCTATTGAGAGTCCCATTAATATTGTAATGGAACAAAAAGTTATGAAAATGAATGCATGCTGGTTTTGGAAATGAATGATGCCGGCCGCTGCTGGGATACAGACACACATGCATATGGATGGGCTGGGAAGATCACGGATGCTGCCCGCATCGACAGCAGGGCTGCGTGCCCATGGCCAGGCAACACACACTCCCGGAACCAAGGACAGCGGCGTGTGATGCTGGTACACGTGTGTTCATACGTGTCAGGGCGGGGAGGACTCGTAAATGGAATAAAGGATTTCCGCCTCCGAAACTATTGTAGACACACACTCAACAGAGTAAAATATTACAATGTTTTCTATTTTATCATTGTTTCCTTCCTGCCTTATCTGTTTGCAGTCAGTGGTTGGGATTCTCTCTAAAAGATACTAAGATAATCCACTTGATAAGGCCCTCTTGACATTTCTTCCTCATTTGTTTTCCATGCAGTGGCCTTTTTAATACACATGCATGCTCTGTGTGTGTGTTTATCTACCTGACGAATGAGGCCTTAAAATCTGAAGTATAATGCATGGGAACTTTCTAAGAAGAAACTTCGTAAGGAATATTTTAGGTAAAAGAACCACATCTGATGTAGGAAATGGGCTCAGGCTTCACGTACGTTTAAGTTCACCGGGAGAGGACACACAATAAAACAACAAAACAAGCAACAAAACTCCTGCACTGAAATCTTTTGTAGAGGGATAGGAAAAACCATCGCATCAAGGCCTCGTCATGGTGGACAGGGACCACTTTTGTTTTTGCTCAAGTCACCCAGCCCCTAGCATAGGACCTGGAACTTAGTAGAAGCTCAAGCAAGATGAGGGAGAAAAGAGAGAAAAGAGAAAGGAAAGAAGAGAGGAAAAATGGCCACTGTGCTCTTCCCCTGTAGGGAAGTCAAGCCAACCAGAGGCAGGAAGTGGGTTTTAGCATTTTAACATCTGAGGTCAACCCCACAGGTGGGGTTAAGGGCATTAGGACCTGACCTGTCTCTGGCATGGGAATGAGCACAGAAAAAAGGACTTACCATTTGACTGGCCTCTCTCTGTGTCTTTGGTTTTCATATTCTTTCTTCTAACCTTTCTTTTCCATGATCTTAACTGTGGTATCAATATATTTCCTAAAAACTAGAAACATGTCATTGAGCACAAAACTTCCACGATCATTTCAGTGATCCTTCACACTTTGACCTGGGGAATGTTCACCCTCCTTCAGGTCCACTCTGGGAAGTCCCCATGACCCCTCAGAGTGGGTTAAGTCACCCTTTATGACCTCCCAGACCGCCCTTCCTTACTCTTTGCCAGCAGCCAACATGGGTTTCCTCCAGGCTATGAGTTCCATGGTGGCAAAAGCCTGGCTCACATCATGAGCTCAATATTGTTGATTGACTGATTGAATAATTATTTTGAAAGAAGCTATATAAACTCTCTAACCTGTAAATGCCTGAATTATACCATTTGCAATGTGGCAGTAGAAAGACCACTAGCCCCTGAGTCCACAGACCAAACCCTGGCTATGTCCCTGATTCACAGTGAGACCCAAAGAAGTTCATTTAAGCTTTCCGTGCTTCAGTTTCTTCACCTGGGTCAGTAAAATGATCTCACATGATATAATTGCAAAGCAGACAAAACCAAGAGAGATATCCAAAATACCCAACATTCAATCTGATATTAATATAAGTGAGTTATACATATATTAAAAAGATAGGAAGGATATAATAAGAATGCAGAATTTCATTCAGTTTTTACCCAGGAAAGAAGGCATATATAAAATTTGGGAGGGAGAAAGAAAAAGGAAGATGCAATCCTCTAACACCTAATTGGAAGTTGCTGGCTTTCTGGAATGCATATAATGTGGATATATGGTTAGTGAACTTCACAACTACCCACTTTGAGTTGTGGAGGCATCAACATTATAGCAACTATAAATAAGATTTAGTGCATCCCAAAAGAGGCATGGACTAGAATCCAGGCAGCACCCTGGTAAAATCTCAATCATCAGTAACCTCAGCTAACTGGTGTCACTGCTTTCCAAGGACCATACATTGTTCAACCCCAGGAAGATTTATAATCTAGGAAATATAATTAAAGAAATCAAAGTTACATTTTAATATTTTTGCATTAGGGAATCTTTAAAAATTGGATATCCTCTATACTTGGATTTTGGCCTTTAGAGTAACAGGTTCCTATTCCAGTTTAAAATGTGTCATTATATCATTGATTTAAGACTTGAGAGTTTGCATTGTACATGCCAGAACATTTAAAGAACTTATACGTACTTTATTGGTTTAATTTTATAGATTTTTGAAAATTATTTGAGTACTTGGGAAGGCTCTGTTAAGTAAGGAAATGGAAGTACTTAAGAAGGAAATAAACTATATTTACAAATGAAGTTTTAAGTTCTCAAAAATATTTGAACTAGGTTTTAAAATGGGGCAAAATTAGAATTCAGGGGCCGCTCAAAATGATTGCTAAAGTAAGAATAACAAGATTTGTAAACCAATTTATAAATAGAATAATAAGATGCATAAGGTGATCTTAAAAACCTGCAGAGAAATCCTGCCACCTACTACAACATGCATGAACCTTGAGGAATTAAGGTAAGTGACATAAGCCATTTGCAAAAAAGACAAAAATTGTATGATTCCTCTTCTATGAGGCCCTTGGAGTAGTCAAATCCCTAGAACCAGAAAGCAGAATGGTGGTGGCCCAGGGCTGGTTTCAGATTTGCAACACAAGAAAGTCTGGAACCCCATTTTACAACAATGTGAATATACTTAACACTAATGAATTATACCCTTTAATACGGTTCAGAGGGTAAATTTTATGTTACACGAGAATTTTTTTTTAAATCACAATAAAAACAATGGGGGGAAAAGCCTATGGTGGCATTGGGGCTTTTTAATGTATAATTTTGGTTTATTGCCCATTAATGTTTAAAACCCTAAATAACTACTTCCTTCATACAAAAGCCACCCTCAAAGGCATAAAAAACCGCCCATCAACAATTATATAATGGGGATAATCATGCATGGCAAAACTGCTGTGAGGCCTAACGGAGGCACTATTCAGAACACAAGACAAGAGAGGTTCTTTTTTAGAGGTTCCTACAAACCAAACTTAACAGAAATGAGTCTCCTGGATGAACTTGAGTCACATGACTATCTATCCCCAAACCTGTCGCCATGGTCAGCAAGATGCATGATGCTGATTACCTACTATGAGTCATTCGCCTCTCCCTCCACTGGAGCTGAGGTGGGGAAGGGTGGTTCCCCAGAGGAAAATCAGGGTGCTGTCACTAGAATAGAGGAGGCCTGCAGGTGACCCTATGGCAATGCCCTTCCCTATCCCTCTTGTACTCAGCCTTTATAACACAGAATTTCTTGGACCTCCCAGAGCAACCTCCCTCATATCTTTTAGTAATTCCTGCTTTTCTTCCCCACTGGAACCCTCTCCCACTTCACACATGAAAGAGTAACTGAAAAGATGTGTTTGCCCAGGAGTGAACACCTACAAAACACCTCCAGGATTAGCAACACCCAGACCTCAGCAGGAAGGCTATAGATTTACCACCTTCACTGTCCATGTAAAAAAAAACCAGTATTTGGAGCATATGGGAGCTTCCAAATCCAAGGGAACAAATATTTCCATATCCATAGATTTTTTGTTTACAAATATATATTTATTGCCTCTTTGAACAATTGGCCAAATGAAAGATGGGAGCCCAGGGAAAGGAAATCCTTTTTATTGGAGCATGTTGGGCCATGGAGGCAATTTAGCAGGCAATTGTAGCATGAATTAGGGGATTACAACTGACTGACTGGCTAACACTTGTTATAGGCCAGTTATTATTCCAAGTGGATCACATGTAGTAATCTACTTCATCCTCACAATCATTCTCTGAGTTTTATTATCCCCATTTTACAGATGATAAAAGCCAGTCTCAGAGTGGTTAAGAGATTTGTCCAGTTACATGGCTTGTCAGTGGCAAAGCAGCCTTGCCTCGGGATTTGCACATGCTCTCACCTACTAGTCTAGACAACTATCATGACCCTCTGTTTGCCGCTGAAAGTACAGCTAAGTGAGTTGACCGGGCTACACAGCTGACACATGAAAAGGCTGAGACTTGAGCCTGGGTCCCCTCGTGCTAAGCTCTTGGCAAGAAGGCAAACCTTGTCATGTGTCAGTTTCCTCAGAGAGGACTAGCCATAAAAACGCCTTCTTTCCACTCATTCTTGAGTGACAAGACACTCTGCTCCATTCATGAGGCCACATTTTGCCACTAGGGTTCAGCCATGGCTGGTTTTCAGATCCCCACAGTGACAAAAAGAAAACCACACTACTATTTCATGCAGTGGTTCTTAGAAATGGCTACAATTAGAATCACCTGGGGTGCCTTATAAACCATTGATGCTGAGGCTCCATCTCAGACCAATAAATCAGAATATCCAGGGAGCATCAGTTTTTTCATAAAAGCCATCCAGGTGAATTTAATGTATAGTCAGTGCTGGGAACTCCTGACTTAGTCAACCCCAAACACATAGGAGACCCAGAGGATTTCTTGACTTTCTCCATCAGCTTGCCTTTCCTCCCACACAAACTCTGTCCTAGATGGGCCTGTGGGAGTCCCTTATTTCTGGCTTTTGTCTTTGCTCTCTTCTTTACCCACCTCACCTCCATCACTTCCCACCAGAGTTCCTGGCTTCTGGGTGGCTAAAATGGGTCCTCACAGAAGGAGATGAATTCACCTTTTAAAGTCTTCAGTGGTGGCACCTGGGTGCCTCAGTGGTTGAGGGTCTGCCTTTGGCTCAGGTCGTGATCCTGGGGTCCTGGGATTGAGTTCCACATCAGGCTCCTCACAGGGAGCCTGCCTCTCCCTCTGTCTATGTCTCTGCCTCTCCCTCTGTGTCTCTCATGAATAAATAAATAAAATCTTATTTTTTTAAAGAGTCTTCAGTATGAAGTTCTGGAAGTCAGAAAAGCCTTTCCCTTGCTAATCCTAGCAGTGAAGATGGGCAGAGAAGGAGAGGGTAATAGAGGCAGAGAACACCATTCTACTACAAGTACAAACTGAGAAGGGCTGTGATGGAAAAGTGGAGAACATCATGAGCAATGACAACAGAGCAAAGGTCTTCAGCTCTCCTCTTAGCTCTTATTTCTACCTATTAAACCAGACTGCAGCACCCAGTCACATATCATAACTTCATGGCATCACCAAAGTCACTGAAAATTTCATCAGTTTCTTTCCGCTGCCCCATCTGTTCACAACCTCATCACTGCATGTTGGTGCTGGCTTCTTCCCCAACTGTGGAGAATTCTCCACACTATCTGTAAAAGGTTATGATTTAGGGGAAAGGTTTTAGAAAACAGTCATCTTTAAGATAATGTAGGAAAGAAGTACACCACAAGGGAGAAATGTAGAAAATAATTACGTACATTTTCTAAGCCTTTACTTTGGGTCAGGCCTTATGATGGAAGGAAGATGCTGGATCTGTGCCTCAAAATATATCCTACAGAGCAATAATTCTCAAATACCATCTGAGGTGCAGCCAGTGATCCAGGAGGGTCTTCCAGATAGAACAGAGCCCTGACACTGCAAGGACTATGAAATGATAGTATGTACACTTCTGTTTCTGGCAAGGATGACAACACAGCACTTCATAGGAAAGAGTGCCTTGATTCCTGTCTTTCCTTTTAAGTGCCTTTAGCAGTAACTAGAAATATGAGTAGAATAGACAGATGGACCATACAATCTCTTGTCAACTAAAGTAGTGAGGGCTTTGAAGAAATTGAGATAATTTCTACATTATATCCTCAAGCTAGGGCATTCACAGGTCCTCATGAACCTACAGTGGTTTCTGCCACATTGCCAGTCTCTTACTTCCAATCCTTCAAGAGATGAAGCTGGAGAAGATGCAGTGCTGACCTTGGACAGCTTTAGGAAGTCAGGAGGTTAGGAAAGGAGCATCCATGTTGTGATTATTCATAAAGAGGGTTCTAAGATTCACAACAACTTTCTGCCAATTTACAGATGGCAAAGGCAGGTTCAGTGACCATAATGGCCATGAGAAGTAACTTATATTTATTGTCTGCTAAGAACAACTAAAAAGATTAAAAAATAGGACACCTGGGTGGCTCAGTGGTTGAGCATCTGCCTTTGATCAGGTCGTGACCCCAGAGTCCTGGGATTGAGTCCCACATCAGGTTCCCCATGGGGAACATTGGCAGAGGGCTTCTCCCTCAAAGGTGGTGTTTCTTCAAAGAGAGAGGTGTTTCTGTCTCTCTCTGTGTGTCTCTCGTGAATAAATAAATAAATAAAATCCTCTTTAAAAAAGTATGTGAAACTGTTGATTTCAGACTTTAAACAACAGGTCTCACTGAGAAAGGAAACAATTACTCCAGTTTCCTGCCTGGAGGTATTTTCTGGATCACAGTTCAAAGAAAGAGAATCCAAATGGAGAATTTCAATCTTGTCAAATTGAGAAAGATAAGACTGGAATTAGAGGAGGCTGGAGTGGCTGGAATTTGAAGGGTAGAGCACCATAGATAGAGAACTATACACAGAAAGAGCCCCCAGATACCTGCTTGAGAGTCCTCCTTGAGACTGTTAACCACAAAGGTGCAGGGAGATGTTAACTGAACACCAGGGACATTGAGTAAAGATCCCAGGAAGGTAATACTTTAATAATAAGGCTAAGATAGCCCTAGAGTAAAGTTCCATCCTAGCAAGGATTTTTAAAAAGCCTAGAAAGCATTAAATTGATCCACAAGTAACTTGATAATCTACCAAAACAAATTTCACTTCTCTTTAAGGGAAGACAACAAAATCCAGATACTCAATAACATAAAATCCAAAATTTCCAGCACCCATTCAGAAATTAGTAGGCATTCAAAGAAGCAAGAATGAGATCCATAATCAAGACAAAGAAAAAAGCCAACATAAACAGATACAGAAATGAAGAGATGATGATGGGTGCTGAGGTGATTCAGTTGGTTGAGTGTCCAACTCCTGATCTCAGGGCAATGAGTTCAAGCTCTGCATTGGGCTCCATGCGGGGTATAGAGCCTATTTAAAAAAAAAAAAAGAAATGAAGAGATGATAGATTAACAGAAACTTTTCAATTGCTATTATAAAAATGATAAGTATCCTCAAATACTTAAAAAGATAACATGTATGTAATGGAAAGAGATATGGAAGATATGAAAAAGAACCAAGTGGAACTCCTAAAACTAAACAATATAATATTTAAAAATCCACTGGGTGGTCTATTTAGCAGAGGAGACACTTGAGGAGAAAAAAATCATTAATTAAATAATTAAAGAACTAAAGATAGAGTAATAGAAGCTATTCAAATCGAAGCACAGAAAGATTAAAGTTTCCAAATATATCTCTGTATATACAAAGCCTTAGTGGCCTGTGGGAAAATATATGTTGTAGTTTAATATGTATGTAATTGAAATCATGGAAGTGTGGAAAGGAAGAAAATATATTTGAGGAAATAATGGCCCAAAATTTTTCTAAACTTGATGGAAATTATATACCCACAAATTCAAGAAACTTGGTGTCTTAGTTAGCTTGGCTGCTATCACAAAATATCATAGACTGGGTGACCTTAATGTGACCTTAATGGTCACATTAAACAATAGACACTTAATTAAACAATAGACACTTAATTCTCCTTGTTCCACAGGCTGGGAAGACCAAAATCACGGTGCCAGCAGATTCAGTTCTTGTGAGGGCTCACTTCTTGGCTTCAAGACAGCTGTCTTCTTGCTATTTGCTCACATGCCCTTTCCTTGGTGTTTGTGTGAGGATAGAAAAGCTCTGGTGTCTCTTTCTCCTCTTAAAAGGGCACTAATTCCACCATAGAGGCTCCATCCTTATGAACTCACCTAAACTTAATTGCCTCTCAAATGCCCCATTCCCTAATAGCATCACATGGGGGGTTAAGGCTTCAACATATGGATTTGGGGGAGACACAAGCATTTGGCTCATAGCACTCAGTAAACCCTAAGCAGTATAAACACAATGAATAGCCCACGAAGACACATCATAATCAAATATCTGAAAACCCGTTACAAAGTGAAAATTTTAAAGCTCAGAAAAAAAGATTAATTACACACAGGGATATAGACATAAGAATTACAATAGACTTTTTGTAAGAAACACTGAAAGTCAGAAGGCAATGGTATGACACATTTAAGTGTTGAAACAAATAAATGTGTCAATCTAGAATTTAAATTCTACATCCAGTGAAAATATCCTTCAAAAATGAAGAAGAAATACACTTGCATCCAAATAAAAGCTGACTTGCACTACAAGAACAGCCAAAGGAATTTGTACAGGCTGAGGGAAAATGATACTACATGGAAACTCAGAACTACATAGAAAAATGAAGATTGCTAGAGATGGTGAATATTTAGGTAATATAAAACTCCGTTTTATCTAGTTTTATTTATTTATTTAATAAAGATAATTCAGACCAGAAGAACTGTAGAAGAGATCAACAAAACCAGGAGTTGGTTCTTTGAAAGAATTAATAAGATAAATAAAACATTAGCCAGCCTTATTAAAAACAAAAGGGAAAAGACTCAAATTAATAAAATCACAAATGAAAAAGGAGAGATCACAACCAATACCAAGGAAATACAAACGATTTTGAAAACATTATGAGAAGCTATACACTAATAAATTAGGCAATCTAGAAGAAATGGACAAATTTCTGGAAAACCACAAACTACCAAAACTGGAACAGGAAGAAATAGAAAAACTGAACAAGTCAATAACCAGGGAGGAAATTGAAGCAGTCATCAAATACCTCCCAAGACACAAAAGTCCAGGGCCAGATGGCTTTCCAGGGGAATTCTATCAAACGTTTAAAGAAGAGACAATACCTATTCTACTAAACCTGTTCAGAAAGATAGAAAGGGATGGAATACTTCCTAACTTGTTCTATGAGGCCAGCATCACCTTAATTCCAAAACCAGACAAAGACACCACCAAAAAGGAGATTATAGACCAATATCCCTGATGAACACAGATGCAAAAATTCTCAACAAGATACTAGCCAGGATCCCTGGATGGCTCAGTGGTTTAGTGCCTGCCTTCCACCCAGGGTGTGATCCTAGAGTCCCGGGATCAAGACCCACATCAGGCTCCCTGCATTGAGCCTGCTTCTCCCTCTGCCTGTGTCTCTGCCTCTCTCTTTCTCTCTCTTTCTCTCTCTCTCTCTCTCTCTGTGTGTGTGTGTGTGTATGTGTGTGTGTCTCATGAATACATAAATAAAATCTTTGGGAAAAAAAGGTACTAGCCAATAGGATCCAAGAGTACATTAAGAAGATCATTCACCATGATCAAGTGGGATTTATCCCTGGGATGCAACGCTGGTTCAACCCTCATAAAGCAATCAACGTGATAGATCATATCAACAAGAGAAAAAACAAGAACCATATGATCCTCTCAATAGTTGCAGAGAAAGCATTTGACAAAATACAGCATCCATTCCTGATCAAAACTCTTCAGAGTGTAGGGATAGAGGGAACATTCCTCAGCATCTTAAAAGCCATCTATGAAAAGCCCACAGCCAGTATCATTCTCAATGGGAGAACACTGGGAGCCTTTCCCCTAAGATCAGGAACAAGACAAAGATGTCCACCCTTACCACTGCTATTCAACATAGTACTAGAAGTCCTAGCCTCAGCAATCAAACAACAAAAAGAAATAAAGACATTCAAATTGGCAAAGAAGAAGTCAAACTCTCCTTCTTTTCATGATACTGCACATAGAAAACCCAAAAGACTCCACCCCAAGATTGCTAGAACTCATACAGCAATTTGGCAGTGTGGCAGGATACAAAATCAGTGCCCAGGAATCAGTGGCATTTCTATACGCTAACAATGAGACTGAAGCAAGAGAAATTAAGGAGTCAATCCCATTTATAATTTCACCCAGAAGCATAAGATACGTAGGAATAAAGCTAACCAAAGGGGTATAACCAAACCATCTATACCCTAAAAACTACAGAACACTTCTGAAGGTTATTGAGGAAGACACAAAGAGATGGAAAAATATTCCATGCTCATGGATTGGAAGAATTAATATTGTGAAAATGTCAGTGCTACCCAGGGCAATTTACATGTTAAATGCTATCCCTATTGATATACCATGGACTTTCTTCAGAGAGTTAGAACAAATCATCTTAAGATTTGTGTGGAATCAGAAAAGACCTCGAATAGCCAAGGGAATATTGAAAAAGAAAACCAGAGCCAGGGGCATCACAATGCCGGATTTCAAGTTGTACTACAAAGCTGTGATCATCAAGACAGTGTGTTACTGGCACAAAAACAGACACATAGATCAACGGAACAGAATAGCGAATCCAGAAATGGGCCCTCAACTCTATGGTCAACTAATATGCGACAAAGCAGGAAAAACTATCCACTGGAAAAAGGACAGTCTCTTCAATAAATGGTGCTGGGAACATGAGAGACACCTAACTCTGGGAAATGAACAAGGAGTAGTGGAAGGGGAAGTGGGCGGGAGGTTGGGTGACTGAGTGATGGGCGCTGAGGGGGGCACTTGGCGGAATGAGCATTTGGTGTTATGCTATATGTTGGCAAATTAAACTCCAATAAAAAAATTTTTTAAATGGTGCTGGGAAAACTGGACAGCCACGTGCAAAAGAATGAAACTAGACCATTCTCTTACACCTTACACAAAGATAAATTCAAAACGGATGAAGGGTCTAAATGTGAGACAAGAATCCATCAAAATCCTAGAGGAGAACACAGGCAACACCCTTTTTGAACTTGGCCAAGGCAACTTCTTACAAGATACATGTATAAAGACAAGGGAAACAAAAGCAAAAATGAATTATTGGGACTTAATCAACATAAAAAGCTTCTGCACAGCAAAAGAAACAGTCAACAAAACTAAAAAACAACCTACAGAATGGGAGAAGATATTTGCAAATGACATATCAGATAAAGGGCTAGTTTCCAAGATCTATAAAGAACTTACTAGGGCTCTGTCACGGTGGGTTTGCTGAAGAAGACCACCGGCCTTGTGGGATTGGCTGTATGTGAGAGTCCACACGAGAGGCTAAGACTATTGTACACAAAGATTTTTGATGTTCTCGAGCAAATTCCTAAAAACGCAGCATATAGAAAGTATACAGAACAGATTACAAATAAGAAGCTGAGTATGGTTAAAGAGGAACCAGATGTTAAGAAATTAAAAGACCAACTTCAAGGTGGCCAATTAGAAGCGGTGATTCTTCAGGCTGAAAATGAACGAAGTCTGGCAAGAAAAATGGTACAGTGAAAACCATGGGAGCCTGTAGTGGAAGAGCCTCCTGCCAACCAATGGAAATGGCCAATATAATCATCATTAAATGACTAGTGTGTTGATGGGAAATGGATGTAATTAAATGTTCTGTTATATTAAAAAATATTTCCATATTATTGACATCTTACAATCAAGAAAACTAATACAGAACATATTTAGGAGACTTGTTAAAAATAATGACTATGGTAATAGAGTCCTATGAATTCAGTTTTGACATGTAAAATATTCATTCAAATTTTAAAAAAGAACTTATTAAACTCAACAGCAAAGAAACAAACAATCTAATCGTGAAATGGGCAAAAGACATGAACAGAAATTTCACCAAAGAAGACATACAGATGGCCAACAAGCACATGAAAAAATGCTCTGCATCACTGGCCATCAGGGAAATACAAATCAAAACCACAATGAGATACCACCTCACACCGGTGAAAATGGTGAAAATGAACAAGACAGGAAACAACAAATGTTGGAGAGGATGTGGAGAAAGGAACCCTCTTGCATTGTTGGTGGGAATGTGAACTGGTGCAGCCACTCTGGAAAACTGTGTGGAGGTTCCTCAAAGAGTTAAAAATAGACCTGCCCTATGACCCAGCAATTGCACTGCTGGGGATTTACCCCAAAGATACAGATGCAGTGAAAAGCCAAGACACCTGCACCCCAATGATTATTGCAGCAATGTCCACAATAGCCAAACTGTGGAAGGAGCCTCTGTGTCCGTCGAAAGATGAATGGATAAAGAAGCTGTGGTCTATGTGTACAATGGAATATTACTCAGCCATTAGAAATGACAAATACCCACCATTTGCTTCGAGGTGGATGGAACTGGAGGGTATTATGCTGAGTGAAGTAAGTCAATCGAGAAGGACAAACATTATATGGTCTCATTCTTTGGGGAATATAAAAAACAGTGAAAGGGAATAAAGGGGAAAGGAGAGAAAATGAGTGGGAAATATCAGTGAGGATGACAGAACATGAAACACTCCTAACTCTGGGAAATGAACAAGGGGTAGTGGAAGGGAGGTGGGTGGGGGATGGGGGTGACTGGGTGACGGGCACTGAGGGGGGCACTTGACGGGATGAGCACTGGGTGATATGCTATATGGTGGCAAATCGAATTCCAATAAAAAATGTACAAAAAAGATAATTTGTTATTTACAAGAAGATAACTTATTGTTTATGAGAAGATTAATCTTTGTCTTGGGAAGTAAAGAAAATAAAGATTACAAGCATCGATGATTTAATTATGTCTTTTATTCTTGTCATATTACTTTCTGCATACCATAGCCTACTAGATAGTACACTTCTTTTTTTATATAAATTTATTTTTTATTGGTGTTTAATTTGCCAACATATAGAATAACACCCAGTGCTCATCCCATCAAGTGCCCCTCTCGGTGCCTGTCACCAAGTCACCCCCCCCCCCACCTGCCCTTCCACCACCACCCCAGTTCGTTTCCCGGAGTTAGGAGTCTCTCATGTTCTGTCTCCCTTTCTGATATTTCCCACTCATTTTTCCTCCTTTCCCCTTTATTCCCTTTCACTATTTTTTATATTCCCCAAATGAATGAGACCATATAATGTTTGTCCTCTGATTGACTTATGAAGGGTATTATGCTGAGTGAAATAAGATAGTACACTTCTTTGTTCCTACCTATCCACCATGGATGTGGCTTACAGGTTATCTTCCTGAAGCCCATCCCTAAGCATAATACTCCAACCCCAAGTACTAACCAATCTTTACTATCTCCCATTATAGTGGTAAAGTCCATGGTTCTTAACCTAGCATTCAAAACCTTCTATAATCTGGACCAAACTGTCCACGCTTGCTACTGCCTCTGCCCTACACAGAGGGAAGTGTTTCTCACCTTCCATTCACCAGATAAACTGCCCAGATTCTTTTTTTTAATTTTTATTTATTTATGATAGTCAGAGAGAGAGAGAGAGAGAGAGAGAGAGAGAGAGAGAGAGGCAGAGACACAGGCAGAGGGAGAAGCAGGCTCCATGCACCGGGAGCCTGACGTGGGATTCGATCCCGGGTCTCCAGGATCGTGCCCTGGGCCAAAAGCAGGTGCTCAACCGCTGCGCCACCCAGGGATCCCTGCCCAGATTCTTATTCCTAAGCCTCTACTTACTTTATTTTCTCCCTGCATGTTCCCTGTGTGCTTCCTCCCCAACACACACACACACACACACACACACACACACACACGCACAGTTTTTTTTCTAACCTATCCCTCCTTCAAGACCAGGCATAAGGTTGACATCCCCTTTCACCTTCTCTTAGCCTGGAAGTGATCTTTCTCTTTTGCCTATAGAAAGACCACAGGCTCTGGAGTCCTGGCTCCACCACCAAATGGGTGAGGAACCTTGGGGAATGATGCAACTTCAATTTCCCCATCTGTAAAATGAGAGGTAATTGTCTTAGACTATGGAGTTGTCAGGATGAAAATGAAATAATGGATGCTAAGTGTCAAATACTGAATTCTTAATTCATACCCACCCTTCTCTTTTAAAATGTGGGACTCCTAAATGAATATGGTATTCTAGGGGCAAAGTTGCATAGGAGATCAAATGGCCCTTGTTTCCTTCCTCCTGGATGCTATTTCTATTAGTGGAAGTAAAGATCCCAGTGGCTTCATACTGAGATGACAACAACCCACAGCCCTTAAGTCCTTTGCACATATGCTGTCTAAGCCATAGTTTCTCTAGTTCTACTTGCTCTCTTGATTTTGTTGAAACTGACTAACTCGCTGCCATGTTCATTTTGTACATGGAGCTCCCTCATGTGCCTGTCCATCATACTTGAGTACAAAGAAGGCTGCCCACTGATTCAGAGGGTTCATTCCCAGGGGGTAAAAGTGCTGTCTTGTCTGGGTGTGATAGAAGTTCTTTGCCATCTCTCTGTTCTGCAATCCCTAGATGTCCCCCATCTCTCTGCCCACATAACTGCTATCTGCTTGGAGCTCTGACCCCTGGAGATATGGGTGTTAGTTGAAACACTGGGTCTTCAGTTTGCTCTTCAGATGCAGAGTTTTGAATTTATATGGAAAGAACAACAGAAGGAATATAGCTCAACCTTCTCATTTTATACATGAGGAAACTGACGTCAGTCAAGTGCATGGTCCACGTGGTAGATTTTTGAATCCAGATGAGCGATCTCACTAGGTCAAGATAACACAGAAGTTTATTCACAAGTTATAAGACTCTCTGTGTTGTCCATCAGTGTATATCCAAGCACCAAGTTTGGCACTAACAGGCAATCTGGAAACATTTTCTGAATAAATGAATAAATATTGAAGTACCAACTCTGATCACCTGGAGTGCTGGACTCTCACAGGCTTCGCAGAAAAGTATGCTGTGACCTCTTACTGATGTCTATATGATGCAGCAGGGGAGAGGGGCAAGATCCCTGCATCACACTCTGCAGCTTCTCATAGGTAACAGGAGACTCAGGGAGCCACCAACATCCTAGCAAGAATTAGTTTACAAGCCATAAAGAGTTCATTTATATTCCAAGGGTCTGAGAGAAAAGCACATAGAACAGGTACCCTGAAATTATTGGCCAAGGAAAAGACTCAGGTTTGGGGACCAGCAATAATGGTGAGAGTCCACATTACACTAAGCACCAGAAGTACCACACATCACAACTTCCTTGCAGTTATCTGCAAAGAACAGCTGATAGTCTAATGAACATTTTCTGTAACTTACCAGGTTCAAAATCCTCAGCTAAAGAAGTATCAACCAGCAAGTAAAAGCCAGTTAAACTTTTGCAGGTGAAATTATTTCCTGGGCTGTCATAACAAATTATTACAAACTGTTTAATACATCATAAATTTATTCTCTCAGATTTCTGGAGGCTAGAAGTCCAAAGTCAAGGTATCAGCAAAGCAAAGCTCACTCTGAAGGCTCTAGGGGAAGACCTTTCCTCATCCCGTCTAGCTTTCTGTAGACCAAGTATTCATTAGCCAATGGCAGCATCACCATAATGCTTTCTTCCCATTCACACACCTTTCTTCCCTCTGTATCTGGGTCCTTTCTCTTTTTGTTGTTGTTGTACGAATACAACAATCATGTGGATTAGAGCCCACCCTAATTCAGGATGACCTCAACTTAATAACATCTGCAAAGACCCCGTCTCCAAATAAGGTCATGTTCACAGGTTCTGGGGCTGGGTCTTCAATATATCTTTCTGGAAGACTCACTTCAATCCGTAATACCAGGCCTCTTGGTCCCAGGACAACTTGGAAGACAATGAGAGGGATCCTGGCAGAAGTGTCTCAAGAGAACTCAACTTGTGTGTGTTTTCTCCAGAGGAAGGTCCTTCCCAATGGGATGTAGGATATCACAGCTCTTCCCTAGAACTGAAGTCACCATGATCAGACAGGGGTAGCCCTGATCCCAAAGCTTTCTCCCCTATAACCATAGAATTATAGTGACTATAGAATTAAACTGTAAGGAAAATGGTTCATTCTCCTTATGAACCTCACTGGCACAGGAGTCACGGGTCTGGCCTGAATCCTAGATCTGCAGTTCTCAAGCTGTGAAATCTTGGACAAGTGACTGAACATCTCTGAGCCTCAGCTTCCTCATCTGAAAAGGGGGACCTCATCATGTTATTACGAGGATTAACTGGGAAGGTGCATTTCAGTTGTTCAGCAGAGTCTGGACTAAAGTACATGAGTCTATTACTCCTAATGGCATCAGGTTGAGGCCCCAGGCCCAATGGTCTACTTCTTCATCAACAAATCAAGAGAGCCCAGAAATGCAGAAGCCCTCTGAGGTGATGTGTCCAACTTCATCCCCACCATTAGAGAAAAAAAGGAAGACAAATAAAACGGCCATTTGAACTTATATCCTCTGCATTAATTTTCACAGTTAACTGCTGAACTGAATAAATTATTTTCTTTTCTTAAGGACCTTTATAAATTCCACCATTAATAAAATCAGACATTCAATTAGCAGGAAACTCTGATTGGTAACTGATCGCTTCCTCGATGCCTTTCTCTCCCCTCTCTGTGCAGATGCCTGGCTTGTCCTGGGCTTGGCTCCGCTGACATTCCCTTCCCCATTCTCCCCTCTTCTTCCCCTATGTCTGTCAGAGCCCCAACAAAAGCCAGAGAAGAACATGGGCTGATTCCATTAACCTCTGTCATTGCTTAACTCTCTCTCTTAATTAACATGAGTTAATATGATTAATCAAAATAATGAGACAAACCTATTAAATTAGGGGGGGTTAAATGACAGAACTTGGCAGGGGAAGTAAAAGAGGAAGTATCAGAAGGGCCAGGTGAGGGGGGGCGGTGGTGAGTCCAGAGGTGAGGAGGCAGGGAGCCAGGGGCCGGCCCAGTCCTGCCCAATCTAGCCTGGGGCTAGGGGGAGAGGAAGATGGAAGATGTGGGCAGTGGCTTCTGGGGACATGTTCAATGTTTGTGCCCATCTCAGCTCATTATTACCAGTGCCCATATTTTCTGGGGCCTTTCCGGGTCCTTCATGGCCATCTCCAGCATCTTGATTTCTGGTATCCCTACTGGGGTGTTAACTCCACCTGATATCTATAACCTCTCCCTGCAGAGGCCAGGATGACCTGCAGAATGACTGACATCCCAGCTCTGAGCTTCACAGGGCATGAGTTTGAGTAAAGTCCCTTTCCTTCTCTGAGGCCCAGGGAACCCATCCATCAGGATGGGAGTAATACTCCTGAGCTAGATTAACTGCTGTAAGAATGCAGAAGAAGGCTGTGTGAAAATACCTGGTGTGCCAGGTCCAGAGCAGGCCTCCAGAGAAAGTTCTTTCCTTCCTCCTTCCCCTGGTAAGTCTATGATAACACCTTGGGATTCTACAGTGCTTTGTAATTCTTAAATATCTCCATTTATATTGTTCTAAGAAAAACCTAGGAGATAAGCAAGACAGGTATGATTTTACAGATCAGTGAAGTTTTGCCAGCAAGACTGAGCACCTCCTGGTGTCAATACCTATACAAGGCCACTCAAAGCCAACAAGGTGAAGTGACTTCTCTGGGCTTCTTCTAGAGCCAGGTCACCTAACCTATAGGCCAATGGGATTGCCATTGCCCCTCATGCAAGTGACCAGGAGCACCCACATTGCCTCCAGGAGCTCCTTTTCCTCCTTGTGATCTCTGAGCTATCCTAGAGTCTCCCACAGGCCTTTGTGTCTGTGGTCACCAGCTGCTGGGTTGCTCAGCATAGAGTTTATTCAAAGAGAACAGTGGCTCTCCAAAACAGGACATCTGACATCTGACAGATGGCTTGGGCTTATTATTAGAATTTCTCATTCCAGTGAAACTGTGCCCCTGAAGCCTCTTCTGTGCTCCCTTCAGTGGCCCACATCCCTAGACCTCTGTAGACATGCCACTCAGCAAAGTCCTTATGAAAAACCCAGAGAGAGATCCTCATTTGGGGCATGAGACACCCCTAAGGTCCCTGTGGAATGTTATTTTCTCCCTTTCTCTGGAAGTATACTTTATGGGTCTCACCAAGATCTGTAGGTATCTTCCCAGAGATGGACTGAATATTTGCAACAAAGGAGAAAATACAGTGTTGAAAAATCCCCTGCTCAAAGTCCTGCTTTCTGTAGGATTCATGTTTACTACTTTTTATATTTCTTTTTTTTTTATATAAATTAATTTTTATTGGTGTTCAATTTACCAACATACAGTATAACACCCAGTGCTCATCCCGTCAAGTGTACCCCTCAGTGCCCGTCACCCATTCACCCCCACCCCCCACCCTCCTCCCCCTCCACCACCCCCAGTTCATTTCCCAGAGTTAGGAGTCTCTATGTTCTGTCTCCCTTTCTGATATTTCTCACACATTTCTTCTCCCTTCCCTTATATTCCCTTTCGCTATTATTCATATTCCCCAAATGAATGAGAACATACACTGTTTGTCCTTCTCCGGTTACTGTGGCCAAGTTAAAAAAGGGTGTTGCCTGAGTTCTTCTCTGGGATTTTGATGGAATCTTGTCTCACATTTAGATCTTTCATCTATTTTGAGTTTATCTTTGTGTATGGTGCAAGAGAGTGGTCCAGTTTCATTCTTCTGCATGTGGATGTCCAATTTTCCCAGCACCATTTATTGAAGAGACTGTCTTTCTTCTAGTGGATCGTCTTTCCTCCTTTATCGTATATTAGTTGAGCATAAAGTTCAGGGTCCACTTCTGGGTTCTCTGTTCTGTTCCATTGATCTATATGTCTGTTTTTGTGCCAGTACCACACTGTCTTGATGAACACAGCTTTGTAGTACAACCTGAAATCTGGCATTGTGATGCCCCCAGATATGGTTTTCTTTTTTTAAAATTCCCCTGGCTGTTTGGGGTCTTTTCTGATTCCACACAAATCTTAAAATAATTTGTTCTAAGTCTCTGAAGAAAGTCCATGGTATTTTGATAGGGATTGCATTATACGTGTAAATTGCCCTGGGTAACATTGACATTTTCACAATATTAATTCTGCCAATCCATGAGCATGGAATATTTTTCCAACTCTTTGTGTCTTCCTCAATTTCTTTCAGAAGTGTTCTGTAGTTTTTAGGGTATATTTTGAGAACCATTTGAATGGTAAATGGTTCTCCAACCTTTTATTTTCAGGTTGTAGGTGTCCTTCTGTCTAAAATGAGTCTCTTGTAGACAGCAAATAGATGGGTCCTGTTTTTTTATCCAGTCTGAAACTCTGCGCCTTTTGATGGGGTCATTAAGCCCATTCATGTTCAGAGTTACTTGAACTTCTTCTTAAAGGGGAGTTTTAAGAGTCCCCCTTAAAATTTCTTGCAGAGCTGGTTTGGAGGTCACATATTCTTTCAGTTCCTGCCTGTCTTGGAAGCTCTTTATCTCTCCTTCCATTTTGAATGAGAGCCTTGCTGGATAAAGTATTCTTGGTTGCATGTTCTTCTCATTTAGGACCCTGAATATATCCTGCCAGCCCTTTCTGGCCTGCCAGGTCTCTGTGGAGAGGTCTGCTGTTACCCTAATATTCCTCCCCATGAAAGTCAGGGACTTCTTGTCTCTTGCTGCTTTAAGGATCTTCTCTTTATCTTTGGAATTTGCAAGCTTCACTATTAGATGTCGAGGTGTTGAACGGTTTTTATTGATTTTAGGGGGGGATCTCTCTATTTCCTGGATCTGAATGCCTGTTTCCCTTCCCAGATTGGGAAAGTTTTCAGCTAGGATTTGTTCAAATACATATTCTGGCCCTCTGTCCCTTTCGGCGCCCTCGGGAACCCCAATTAAACGTAGGTTTTTCTTCCTTAGAGTGTCATTTATTTGCCTTAATCTGTCTTCATGGTTCTTTAATTGTTTATCTCTTTTTTCCTCAGTTTCCCTCTTTGCCATTAACTTGTCTTCTATGTCACTCACTCGTTCTTCCACCTCGTTAACCCTCGTCGTTAGGACTTCTAGTTTGGATTGCATCTCATTCAATTGATTTTTAATTTCTGCCTGATTGGATCTAAATTCTGCAGTCATGAAGTCTCGTGAGGCCTTAATGCTTTTTATATTTCTATAAAAGAATAGATAAAGAACTGCCCCTCCACATCCCAAATGAGGTAAGAGCCATGGTCAGATGTTCCTATAAGCTCCCAACTCTGCCTTGAAAACATACACTCTCTCTCTCTCTCTCTCTCTCTCTCTCTCTCTCTCTCACACACACACACACACACACACACACACACAGACACACACACACACAAAGATCAGAACAACCATGCCTCCCCACCTCCCAGGCCTGACACATTTTAGCCTCTATTCTTGAAGGACGCAGTGGCTGTGCCTCATCTAACTCAGCACTCAGTAAGCCAGCCTAGTTCTGGGTCCAGGAGGGTTCAGACATGTGAATGACCCACCTTCAGATTCAGAGCTACAAATAGTAATTCTGAAGCAGCAGCAGTTGGCATTGCACTTCCTGGGGAATAAAAGGCAAGTAGCTATTATAGATGCAAGTGTCCCTCCAAATTTTGTAAGTTGAAACCCTAACCTTCAACGTTACTGTGATTATTTAGGGAGAACCTGTAGAGAGGGATTTCAGGTTAAGTGAAGTCATAAGGGTGAGGCCCTGATGCCATGGGATTGGTGCCCTTATAAGCAGAGGAAGAGATACCAGAGTGTTCTCTCTCACTGGCCATGCACAGAAGAAAGGCCATGTGAGGACACAGTAAGAAGGGGCCCATCTACAAGCCAGCAAGAGAAGTCTCACCAGAAACCAAACCTGATGGCACCATGGGGCACCTGGATGGCTCAGTCGGTTAAGCAACCAACTCTTGATTTTGGCTCAGATCATGATCTAAGGGTTGTAAGATCAAGCCCCATGTCAGGCTCTGCACTAAGCGTGAAGATTGCTTAAGATTCTCTCTCTCAAAAAAAAAGATTCTCTCTCTCCCTCTCCTGTGCCCCCCCACCTTACATATGTGTGTGTTTGCTCAGGCACTCTCTCTCTCTAAAAAAACAAAAAACAAAAAACAAAACAAAAAAAAAACAAGTTGCAAAAGGCACATGAGAAAATGCTCCGCATCACTGGCCATCAGGAAAATACAAATAAAAACCACAATGAGATACCACCTCACACAAGTGAGAATGGTGAAAATGAACAAGACAGGAAACAACAAACGTTGGAGAGGATGTGGAGAAGAGGGAACCCTCTTGCACTGTTGGTGGGAATGTGAACTGGTGCAGCCACTCTGGAAAACTGTGTGGAGATTCCTCAAAGAGTTAAAAATAGACCTGCCCTACGACCCAGCAATTGCACTGCTGGGGATTTACCCCAAAGATACAGATGCTGTGAAATGCCGGGACACCTGCACCCCGATGTTTCTAGCAGCCATGTCCACAATAGCCAAACTGTGGAAGGAGCCTCGGTGCCCATCGAAAGATGAATGGATAAAGAAGCTGTGGTCTATGTATACAATGGAATATTCCTCAGCCATTAGAAATGACAAATACCCACCATTTGCTTCAACGTGGATGGAACTGGAGGGTATTTTGCTGAGTGAAATAAGTCAATCGAGAAGGACAAACATTAAATGATCTCGTTCATTCGGGGAATATAAAAAATATAGTGAAAGGGATTCCGGAAGAAACAAGAGTGCGGCGTGAACATGGGAAAGCAAAAGAAAGCAAGAAAGTATGCGACCATGAAGCGAATGCTTAGTCTCCAAGATCAGAGGCTTAAAGAGAAGGATAGATTAAAACCTAAAAAGAAAGAAAAGAAAGATCCCAGTGCACTCAAGGAAAGAGAAGTTCCCCAACATCCTTCCTGCTTATTCTTCCAATATAACACACAGCTGGGCCACCTTACCACATCCTGGTTGATACCAACTTTATCAACATTTCCATTAAAGCCAAACTTGACTTAGTACAGTCAATGATGGACTGTCTGTATGCCAAGTGTATGCCTTGTATAACTGACTGTGTAATGGCTGAAATTGAGAAACTGGGGCAAAATCGAGTGGCTCTAAGGATTGCCAAGGATCCAAGATTTGAACGATTGCCACGCACACACAAAGGAACCTATGCAGATGACTGCTTAGTACAGAGAGTAACTCAGCACAAGTGTTACATTGTGGATCCGGAAGATCCCTGGAGTTCCCATCATGTACATTTCTAACCATAGGTACAACATTGAGCAATGCCAGATGATTATGGAGCCCCTTGGTTCTAATTCTTAAAAGATAGAGTTTTTCTACCGTCTTATACCAACTTTTTCTGTTGCCAGTTCATATTAGCAATATGCTATAGTATGACTTATTCTTCTTACCCATTTGCTCTGTTACGAGCTGAGTATGGTTAAATATACTAATTTTTTGATGTTTTGAAAACAGTATTTTGTATCATTTTAAGTATTGTTGCATCTTTCTATAATCAGATGATTACTTGTAAAAAATAGTGAAAGGGAATAAAGGGGAAAGGAGAGAAATGATGGGAAATATCAGTGAGAAATGAGTGGGAAATATCAAACAGAGCATGAGAGACTCCTAACTCTGGGAAACGAACAAGGGGTGGTGGAAAGGGAGGTGGGTGGGGGGTTGGGGTGACTGGTGATGGGCACTGAGGGGGGCACTTGACGGGATGAGCACTGGGTGATATGCTCTATGTTGGCAAATTGAACTCCAGCAAAAAAACAAACAAACAAACAAACAAACTAGCCTGATAGTACCTGGACTTCTATCCCCAGAACTGTGAGAAAAACATTTCTGTTGTCTAAGCTACCTGGTCAGTGGTATTTTGTCCTGGCAGCCTTAGCAAACTAATATAGTGGGTGAGACACTGGAACTGGGTTCTGTCTCCTGGTATTCCATGATAACATTTCACTATGGGTAAGAATAATAGCAATAACACATTTAAAATAATAATAACAAATACACGATCTCATGCAGGGACCATTGACAAGCCTTAAGATAATCACCAAGTTTCTATACTCTGATATGTGTTTCAGCCCTCCTCAGCCCTCCACCCACAGAGTCCACCACCTCCCCTTCACAGAGTCAAAGGAGAGCCTCTCTGTAATATACTTTCCCACCATATCTCAAGTGCCCAGTGCCACACCTGGCACAAAGGATGGACTTAATATATATTAGTTCAGTACGTGAAGATGCTGGGTGCTGCCTCCCAAATGGGCTCAGTCCTCATGGTTCGAAGACAGGAAATTACACAAAAGACACAAAAATCCTCCATGAAGAATCTAGACACTTCTAAAACCCTAGTGCAACACAGTGATGTGTTAGTAAACCCCTAGCTAAGTCCTGTGGTGTGTGTGTGTGTGTGTGTGTGTGTGTGTGCCCTCTCTGGTCTTCCTTTGCCCCAGAGCATTTACTATGTGTTCTATGATAGTAAATGCTTTCCAAACACTAGTGCCTGGAACTATGGATAGTTTCCTCAGTCAGATTCCCAAGCTTGGATCTCTGGATGCTAAGGATTCCATAGACATACCCATAGAGCTTCTACAAATTTCATTGAGATTGCCTTCATTGTCATGAAGAAGTCATTTCCATGCTTCTACTATAATCCCCTTGCTGCCTTCCATGATACAGTCTGGAAAGCCAGGCATACATTCCCCAGTCTCTCTAGTAGTTAGAGGTGGTGATGTGATCAAGTTTTGGCTACGGAAATGATGACCTGCTAGAAAAATCTTAGAAAAACTAGCTTTCTTAAGCAGAGATAGGTGGGTATGGAGCCGCCTCCTCCCACTCATTTTTGATGTGAATGACCACACAATGTGTGGAGCCACCGTAGCAGTTTTATGACCTTGAGGTAATATATTTCAGGCTAAAAAGCTAACACTCCTGGATGGATGATAAAGATAGAAGAACCTGGATCCTCTATGTTATTTTGACATTGCAGAACCATCTGTCTACCACTGGTCTTCTTAGTAAGTAAGCAGTAAATGCCTGACATTTAAGCCACTCCTGCCTAGGTGTTCAATTACCTGCAGCTGAAGCATTTCTAACAGACACAAATCCTTGAATTTGTATTTAAACTTCAGTGATTATCCAAAAGTTTATGTAAGCATAGCCTGAATCGTCTGGAAGCCCACCTTACATAAATGAATACTATCTTGATATTTCAGTACTCATGTTGACATTAATCAACAATCGTTTTCATGCCAAAGAGTACTGCAGGTCTCCTTTGCTAACTAAATATTTGCTATTTGAACTCAGGAATTGAATAAAATCCACATTAAAAAAAAATAGGGCTGATGCCCCTTGCTATCTGAACTCTTGGCATTTGTTACCCAAAACTAGGGAACCAAATAGTTTGGGATACTCTGGCACCCCTTACCATTTAACATCTTACTGTATGAAATTTGAAACTGAATAATAAATTTTGGATAGTACAGAATACTTGCATTTCATTTTAGGTTAACAAAAAAAAGAATAATGACTACTTTAACATGTACAGGATACAATAATCAAAGGAAAGATCAATTATGTTACCTCACAGTATCCAAACAAACACAGATATTATAGGAACTGGAATGGAAAGGCGGGGGGGGGGGGACAATTGAGTTAGTTCAGCATACACAGAAAAATAGGCACAGTGAGTTCAAAAGAATCTAGAAAGCAATAGTGTGCTGGAACTGGCTTGTTCTGGCTCACAAGACCTGTTTCATTTTCAGATGTTTTGAGAGCCAGTCGTGAAGCACAGCAATTATGATAGGAGCCAGGGTAAGAAATCAGTAAACACTATGAAACCGGTTTTCTTTTTTCTGGAGAGACAATTTATCAGGACATCACTCTCAGTAACAGTCAATGCCATGTTTGCCTTGTGAGTAGCAATTTCATTTCAGCAAACATCATCATTTAGTCCACTAAATTAATGTAGGATTTTATTAGTTTTATCCCATGTTGTGTTTAATTTGTAAATTAGGCTTGGTTTTATGATTCATATAAGAGATATAAGCATAAGGCATGTACATCTAGTTTTATATCCATATATATTTAGGTATTTTTATATAACAATTTCAAGTCAAAACTGGTGCTAACAAGACATTGGTTGCCCACTTAAGTTTGAGAAACACTGATCAAAGCCCATCGCAGTGAATGACCCCAGCCTAAGGACCCCTAAAGGACCCCAGGCACATCAGGTCCTTCAGGATCTGATTCCATTGTGACTTTCCCACCTTGAACTTCCTGCCGCAGCCAACCTGATCTCCCCCTGTGGTTTTGATAAGTTCCTCAGGGATGTGGCATTTAAATGAGATAAGAGAAATGGAAGCACAGCATGCCAACCTCCATGCCAAGTCTGTACATCCTTGGAGGCCTGACTCAGAACCTCGTCCTCTATGGAGATGACTCTTGGGCAAGGCAGTCCTTCTCTTCTCTGCACATACAACCTGAGGTGTCCGATTTTGTCAATTGATGCCACTCACTTCCTTGACTAGAAGGGATGCCACTCACTTCCTTGACCTTTGCAGGTAGTAAAGTTTGAAGAGTCCTCACAGATCCCTCTGTCAACTTTCCTCCACCTCCAAATTTACCCATAATTTCCTACCACTTTCTCTTCTACACTGTGAGGAAGGACTTTGCCTGTTCCTTTCCAAGCCAGCTCCACCACCAGTGGTCTTGCACACAATTACTGCCATCAACTCTCTCCCATCAGCTCTTTTCTCTGTTGTGTGTTTTTAATTTCTTTCTCTTCTCTGAACTTTCTCCCTTGACCCTGGGTATCCTCTGTTTTAGATAAAATAAAATCCATGGATATTCATTAGTGATGCCTTCAGCTGCATATAACAAAACACCCAACTAACATGGTTTAAACAATCATAAAATGTATTATTACACATTAACGAGAAACCTGGATGTAGGGCAGCCTCCAGGCACCATTCAGATCAGGGTCTAGCTCTTCAGTCCTCAGACTGGCTTCTCTCCTGGTGGTTATCTGGTTGCCAATAGCAGCCATGGTCACATTTGATTAGTCTGATTGGACCACAAGGTCAAGTGCCCATCCCTGGATAATAAATAACAGTTGCCAGGGGAATGCCCTGCACTGATAGACTTAAGCTCATGTTCTTGAGTCAATCAATGGCAAAGAAGAATGGGATTACCATGATTGACTTAGATTGATCAGTATCCATCTGTATGACTCTGAGTTAAAAGGGTTTCATTGAGGTAGGATGGAAGCCTTAACAAAATTGGGATTCTGTTAGAAAAGAGGGGACAGAGCTTGGAAGATAACCAATAAGTTCACTATTCCACTTTCCCCTCTCCCAGCTACTGCTCTCTCTCCTTTTCTCAGCCTCTAATCTCCTCTAAGTGTCCACTACATTTGCTGTCTTCACTACTTGATGTGCTGCAATCTGGTTTCCCACCCTGCTACTCTGTGAAAATCATCTTGGTAAAGTCCCTGAAGTCCTTATTTGGCTTTTCTTCAGGCTTTGACACGTCTACCAACTCTCTTCTTTACCCTCTTCCACCCATCACCCAATTCATAACCTTCAAATCAGCAATCCATCCTCTCCCACAACATGCTCATCACTCAGCAATGTTTATTCCACAAACATTTTTTGAGCACCTACCATATGCCAATTCCGTATATCCAGCACATAACACTTTGCAAATTACCCCTGAATGCATGGTTTAGTCTCATCATTTTTCACCTCCACAACTGCAATAACTTCCCAACTGGTCCTTCTGCCTCCAATCTCTCCCCATCAGCAATCTGTCTTTCTTGCTCACAAATGTAATCTTACCAAATGCAAGTCTGATCATCACATTCCCCCACTTTGGTTTCTCGTGCAAGAGAAAGCCCCAAAGCCCCAACACTGCATTCAGGGCCATGGCAACCAGGTCCTGCCAACCTCTCCTTATCTGGAGCCCATGTTTTTTCCTTTTATATTTTAAGCTCAGGGCATAATGAACTACTATTTCCCAAACACAACATGAGCTTTCTTATTTTGGAGTTTTGCTCATAGTTAACTAAAATGCCCTCTCCTGCTTTTTCTGCTAGGAAAAACCCTCCATTCTTCAAGACCTAGGATCTGTGTCACCTCCTCAGTGGAGACTTCTCCAAGGCCAAATCAAGCACATCCTCTGTGGTCCCAGAACACTTTGTCCATAGTAGCAATAAGCCATTCTCTGGGTGTATTACAGATAGGTTTATGCTTACAAATTCTTGCAGGGGGAAGATTAGATCTAAATCATCATTCTGTAGTAAGCACAAACACTGGGCGATACATGCTCAATATATGTTTGAAGAATTAAATGAAACAGTTATTTAATTTTACAGATGGGGAAACTGAGGGCTAGAAAGAAAATGACTTGCAATGATAAGTCTATGTATTTCATCAGAATTCTTTTGCAGCAAGTAGAAAAAAAAAGAATTGGGGGGGATGGGAAGCTCACCAAATTGAAATTTTTCTCTTCAAGCACAAGTTTTTGTCAAGGATTCAAAAAGTCTTAACAAGAGCTGATTTTTTTCAGCTCTGCTTCCCTCTCTGTTGGCTTCATTCTCTGGCTCTATGTCAGAACAAAGTGGCAACCAACAGCCACATGTTGCTATATGTTGCTGCAACAAGCCAAGGAATGCCTGGAGCCACCAGAAGCTGGAAGAGGCAAGGAAAGAGTCTCTCCTAGAGCCTACAGAGAACAGAGTCCTTTTGACACTTTGATTTCAGACTTCTAGCCTCCAAAACTAGGAGACTAAATTCTGTTGTTTTAAGTCACAGGGTTCACAATTTGTTCAAGCAGTCACCAGGGACTACTGCAGCAAGGGAACCAGATATATCTGACTATCAAGGTCAATACCATGGTTGTGATATTGTACTGTTGTTTTGCAAGAGGTTACTCTTGGAGGAAACTGCGTGAAGGGCACATGCAATCTCTCTATATTATTTCCTACGATTTTATATGAAACTTATCTCAAAATAAAGTTTAATCATAAAAATTTTTCTCTGAAAGATGTGTAGTAAACAGATGGGAGCATAGCTAGAAAGAAGGCTGAGAGACTTGTTGGGTGTTGCTGAAGCAGTTCATCAGAGGTGATGGCACCTGGACCAGATGGTAGCCAGGGAGATGGAGAGGAGGGGATGGGGGGGGGGGACTGGACGGTAAATGTAACAGCTGTTGGGGATTTATTGTGGATGGGAGTTGAGGAGTAGTGGTGTCCATGATGACTCTGGCTTGTTTGACCTAGAGAATGGCCAAGGTTTTACCAGGAGCCTCTTGGAAAAACAGCACATTTAGAGAAAAAAGAATGGGAAGTGAAGCATGCTCAGGACAGAACAGCTTAAAGGATCAGGTTGCCAACTTCTCAGAATTGGCAATACAGGGGCACCTGGGTGGCTCAGTCAATTAGTTAAGTGTTTACCTTTGGTTCAGGTCATGATCTTGGGGTCTTGAGTTCAAGCCCCACATTGGGCTCCCTGCTCAGTGGGGAGTCTGCTTCTCCCTCTCCCTCTGCCCTTCCTCCCTACTCATGCTTGCTCACTCTCTCTCTCCCCCCTCTCTCTCCAATAAATAAATAAATAAATAAATAAATAAATAAATAATATAAAAAAAAAAAGAAGAAGAAGAACTGGCAATCTATTGCTCCCTAACCCCACCTCTGTCTGCGTTTCACACCCTTACTCTTCAAGGGAAATTCTGATTGGGTCAGTTTGTCACAATCCAACACAGAGCATCCTTACTGAACAGTCAAGTGCCAAGCTACTCATTGGCCTTCTATGTAATCACTGTATACTGACCATCTTCTCCTTGGGTACTGATACCTGCTCATGAGGCACAATATAGCCACTTTCTCCAGACAGATTGGGACTGTGGTACAGCAAGAACTTAGGATTTTAGGTGTCTCTAGAATAGCCACTGGAGCTAAGCAGAGATGGCTGAGGATGGAAGAAGATTGCTTTCAGATATTCTTTCCAGTCATTGACCAGGCAAACAAGGAGAACCAGAACTTTCCATACCTACTCCAGCTTTGTTTCCTTATGAGAAAGAAGGAAAGTCTTTCAGAAGACAAAGGTGAAGAACTATATCTGATTTCAAGACTCACCATAAAGCTAAAGTAATCAAGACATATGATATTGGCATCAATATAGACAAATAGATCAATAAAACTGAATACAGAATCCATAAATAGGTCCACACACATGAACACCTGATTTTTGAAAAAGGTATAAATAAAATTCAGAGAACAGTTTTTTTCAACAAATGAGACTGGAACAATTGAATATGGCATATGGAAAACAATCGAACCTCAATCCATACCTCACACCATATAAAAATATTAATTCAAAATACATCATAGACTTAAACATAAAACCTAAATCTATGAAACTCCCAAAGGAAAACGTAGGGGAAAAACCTTTGGGATCTTGAGTTTGCAAAGACTTTTTAGATAAAATGCCAAAGCATAATCAATGGTAAGTTGGACTTTGTCAAAATTTACAAGTGCTAGTCTTTGAAAGATGCTGTTAAGAAAAAGAAAAAGCAAGCAACAGACTGGGAGGAAATATTTATAATCATAAATATGATAAAGGACATGTATACAGAATAAAGACCTTTAGAAACAATGAGAAAATGAGCAAAGATTTGACCAGAGACTAGTGACAAAGATGTACAAATGGCAAGCTGTTCAATTATTTTTTGTTGGAAAATAAACTATCAGTATTCATTAATGGTAATTAATGAAGCCTAAGCTCTCATCGGTCATTAGGAAAATGAAAGTTAAAAACCACACACCTATTAGAATATCTAAGTTTAAAGGAATGACTGTATCAAATGTTGGCAAAAATGTGGAACAAATGGAATTTTCAACTAGTTTGGAAAACAGCTTGGCAGTTTCCAAAAAACAAACAAACAAATAAAAAGCCATATACCTAACATATGATCCAGCCATTCTACTCCTAGATCTTTATACAAGACAAATGAAAACATATCTTCATAGGAAGGCTTGTACATGAACGTTCCTAGAAGCTGTATTTATAATACCCCCAAACTGGAAACAAACCAAATGTCACCAACTAGTGAAGGAATTAAAAAAAAATGTATATCCATACGATGGAATGCTACTTGGCAATGAAAAGGAAGGGACTTTTCATGCATACTACAGTAAACTACAAAATAATTATGCCAAGTGAAATAGTAAGACAAAAAGAATATGTACTGTATGTTACCATTTATGTAGGTTTCTAGAAAATGCAAACTAATCTATAGTGACAAAAGGGATCAGTGGTTGCCTGGATACAAGGGGAGGCAGCGAGATGCGGAAGGGGGTAATTATAAAAAGGCATAAGAAGACTCAGGTGGAGAGGACAATTGATATGTTAATTATCTTGATTGTGGTGATGGTTTTGTTGGTATATAAATATGTCAGAATATCAAATTGTATACTTTAAATATGCACCATTTTTGTATGTCGATTATACCTGAATAAAATTGTCTTTAAAAAATTGTCTTAGAAAGAAGAATCTAGGAAAGAAAACAAAACAGAACCTTTCTCCCATGTGCTCTCTGTCACTGCCCTGATCCATCACAGAACTTACATGCTACTGAAAAATGGGGCCATGTTTTCTGTCCCCACAAGCCAGTCACTTATAATTAAAGAGCAGTCTTGTCAGGGGATAAACCTGGGTGTGGAAGAAAGGAGACAGGTAAAAGATTCTTTATCAAAGTCAAGGCAGTTCCTTAGCAAAGTGCCTGGAACCAAAAAGACCTAAGTATAAATTATGGCTTTACGATTTAGCAGTTTTTAAATTCCTAACCTCTTTAAACCTCTGTTTCTCCATCTACAGAGGTGGGATCATGATACCACACAAAGGATGTTGGGAAGATTAAGTGGCATTCAATTTACAAAGATACCTACATCAGGCCTGGCATGGACTAAATGCTCCTCCATCCAGAGAGGCAGCATCTTCGAAAGGGACAGGTCTGGAGTTCAAAATGGAAAAATTTGGGTTCTAGTTCTAACTCTGCTGCCAACCCCTTATGTGACCTTGCTGCTGGTCTGAGAAGCCTTCCATAGTGGACAGAACCTACCAGCTCTCCACCCCAGTAAGTTCTCAGAGTCCCTGTTGAGGGTTTAGTTAGATCAGCAGTCAGCAAAGGATAACTCTCAGGCCAAATCCATCCCATAACTGTTTTTGTAAGGCTACAAGCTAAAGATGTTTTGAATATTCTAAATGGTTGGAAAAAAGTTTTAAGAATAATAATAATGTGAAAATTATACAAAATTCAAATTCCATTGTCCATGAATAAAGTTGATTGAAATATCCCCACTCCCATTTGTTTACATGTCTGTGGCTGCATCAGGATACAAAGTCAGAATAGAGGAGTTGCAGCTGCGACCATATGGTCCACAGATCCTAAGTCTTTACTGCCTGTCCCTGTAACAGAAAAAAATTGCAAACTCCTGAGTTAGGTCTTCAGAAACAGCACGCTTGTCTTGCTACTTTTCACCTCCCCACAGAAAAGCATTCAGTGTGTTGAGATTTAATGTTATGCCCTTAACTTTTATAGAGTTCATAAGAAACATCCATTTGAATGGAACTTCTGTGTCTTTTGCAATAAATATTTCCTTGAATTTTATGCCAAGAAAGAAGTTTGTCTGCAATTGACCTTATATATGTCATTTTATTACCCCAGCATAGCTGGTGCATTTTAAATGGCAGACAGAATAACTTCAGGTTATTTTAAATTATATTAACAGACAATTCCTTACCTAAATTATTATGCATTTATGTATGTGTTTATCCCCTATTTGTGGCTAGTGATGGTGGTTTTGCAGCTATAAAAATGTCAAGGTTTCTTTTTAATTTAACTAAATGAAATAATTGTATTTTTTTTTAGCAAGTAAGCTAAAATTTAGGTAGATCCACAGGAAAGGCAAAACAAATAAAATGTCTGTTTAAGAATGATGGAACTTTGGAAATACCATACTGGACAATAGGAACATGTTTTCCTTTTTTGCCATGGTTGCCAGGAAGCTCAGGATTCAAGGTAGTGCCAACTTGCAGAAATATCCAGGGTCCTGTATTCTATCTCATTATACTTCTTTCCATCTGACTTTATGAGAAAATTGACCACAACATATAGTTTCTGTTGGTTCAAAATGTCTGCCTTCCAAGCAAAATGGGAGCCTGGTATCCCATCACGACTGTGTACTCAATTCTGGAACATGTTAGATAGACAGAGGTGTGAGATTAACAAAGGAACAAAGGGCGCATGAATGAGTAGTGTTTACTTCCCTCTTCTTTTCATCAACTAACCAGAAGGGATTCCAAACAGTAAGTTCCAGAAAGGGTGAGATACTCAGCCAACCCTGGGCAGAAGAGTTTTGTGAAGTTCTGGTTGCTTGTCTTCCTCTGAATTCTCAGGAGTGGGTCCTCCAACTGTCTGAGAGAGGTGGGGAGGTGGGGGCAGCAAGGTGCTAATGAGTATATCCCAGACATTGTGCCTGCCTGCAGTATCTCAATCTACACAACAATCCTGTACAAGTACACACTGTTACTACCCCCTATTTGGGCTTAAAACTCAGACCTAGAAACTTGGATTTCATGAATCAATAAGATACCCAAAATCTCAGGCAGGCACCCCTATGGATATTGCAAACATCCATTTTCTTAGGTAAGGCCAGTAGAAGGAACTACTTACTGTCTACCGTTACCCTTGTTTCATAAACGAATGGACATCTTAACAATTAAATGGGAGCACCTGAGTGGCTCAGTTGGTTAAGCATCTGATGTTTGGTTTTGGCTCAGGTCATGATCTCAGGGTTGTAAGATCGAGGCCTATGTGGGGCTCCATGCTGGGTGTGGAACCTGCTTGGGATTCTCTCTGTCTTTCAAAAAACAGTAACAACAATTAAATGAAGGGAGAGAGAAATGGCCTCAAATAAAGAACAATTCTTTATATTTAAAAAAAGTTAGCATTAAAAGAAATTATGACATTGCCCTTAATGTCCTCATTTCCCCAGTGATCAAAGACAATGTAGGTGTAAGATGGGGTAGGATGCCATACTATGGAAAGAGCCCAACTATCCATTGACAGATGAATGGATAAAGAAGATGTGGAGTATATATACAATGGAATACTACTTACTACTTAGCCATCAAAAAATGAAATCTTGCCATTTGCAATGACATGAATGGAACTAGAGAATATTATGCTAGGCGAAATAACTCAATCAGAAAAAGATAATTATCATATGATCTCATTCACATGCGGAATTTAAGAAACAAAACAGAGGATCATAGGGGAAGAGAGGAAAAAATAAAACAAGACAAAATCAGAGAGGGAGACAAACCACCCAGGTGTTATATAGACTAATGAATCACTGACCTCTACCTCTGAAATCATTAACACATTATATGTTAATAAAAATTTTAAAATGCAAAAAAAAAAAAAGAAAGAAAGAAAAGAGAAAAAAGAGTACGATGAGTTTAGGGAGCCCCCGTGGCAGACAACAGGAGGATGAACTCAGGAATGAAGGGTAAAGCCTCAGGGAGGGGCAGAGGCAAGTGTGCCCAGTGTGGGGGGTGCCCCCAGTATACACCTGGGATGGCACTCAAGACAGAGCCTGGGGACACCCCCAAACAAGACGTTGGAGATGGCAGGTGTTTGTATCTACACAAGGCATTTGCCCCAGCGTTCCAGAGAAATAGAGTTCAACCCTGGGATGCACCTGTGAGGTCAATCCATCCAACTCCTGTACATTGCAGAGAGGAAGATTCAGTCTCAGAGAGGTTTAACAGTCTCACAGAACCACAAAGCTGCTGGGCACAGAGCCAGGATTCCAACTCCAGTCTCTGTCTCCCAAACCAGTAGATTTTCCATCACTCCACTAGTACCAAGCAGAGCACAGAAACTCTGCAGAAAAGATGCTAACTACGAAGTCAGCCACTCCTAAGGGTGGGATATGGTCGTTTGCTGCCTCCAAGATACCAGAAGGATGCACTTCCTAGGAAAGGACAATCCTCCCCCTTCCACACTATGCATCAACAATTACTGGATCTTAAAAGTGCTGAGGACCCACGTGGGGAGAAGAACACCACTCCTCCTACCACCACCAAGAAGCCACTAGGTGAGATGTCCCAGCACCGTGCAGTAGCCCATGGGTTTGGGGCCTTGGGCTGGGGAGACTGTACATTCCCCAAGCTCTCCCTCTGAGAAGAGCACTCACTGGGCTTGCCGGCCAGAGCATGGGGATACAGCGGGTTGACCTGTTCCATTTTTTGTTCTCCTGTTCCTCTGGAATCCACTGATGTCTGACTCCCACTTCTTTCCTAAAGTCCCACAGAGGTCATTAATGACCTTCAAATGGACAAATGCAAAGACATCCCTTTCAGCACTCAGTCCATGCGACCTGGGCTTGGCGTGAGACCACATGTACACGTTATTACATATCATAAGCTAATGACATCCCCTCCACCCAATAGCACAAGCCAACGGTTCAGTTATCCTTGATTCCTTGCTCTGCCTTACCTTTCCTGTCCAAGCTCTGGTCCCGTCTGTCCTTTACTCCAACCAAGCACCTCTTAACATTCTGGGCCCCTCTGGAAACTCTGTAGCCCTAACTCACACTCTCCTCACTCCATGGACACAGTATTGGCTTTGCTCCCCTCACTTCTGTCCCCTCCAGTCCTTGTCGACTTGGCTGGTGGGTAACAGTGTAAACCAGAAGCCAACAGACAATGCTCAGACTAAGGTAGGCCAAGTCCATCCATCACTGGAATCTGCATTCTAACACTCACTGCCCACCCAGGTTCTGCATTCTATCACTCACTGTACCACTCATGCAGGTTCTTTTTCTTTTTTCCTAAAGATTTTATTTATTTATTCATGAGAGACACAGGGAGAGAGGTAGAGACACAGGCAGAGGGAGAAGCAGGCTCCTCATGGGGAGCCTGATGCGGGACTCAATCCCAGGACCCCGGGATCATGACCTGAGCCAAAGGCAGATGCTCAACCACCCAGGTGCCCCCTCATGTAGGTTCTAATTGTAGGTCCATGTCCACACTTTATGAAATTCTACTCCACCCATAGGGACAACCAGAAGGTGCTGAAACACTCTAGGTCATCTTCATACCTTTGCTCTCACAGACATGCCTGTCCAGGAATGCCTTGGCAAGCGTCTTTCTCTTTCAAGGCCACAACTTTCCAGACCCCCACCCCTGTCTCCTACAGTCAGTGTCACCCCCTCCTCCACCTTGCTCCATAAACCACCTACCCTCTGTAACCCAGAGGATGTGCTTATGTGTTTGTCGCAGTTGCCATGTGCAGCTCTTCATGTGAGACATGACTTCCCTGTGCCCTGGCCCTCGAAGGGGAGGCATTCGATCAATATTCAATGAATCGATGAGTGGCAGATGACTTGTTCCAAATTGCCACATGATATGGGGCAAAGTAAGGACTAGAGTCTGAACACTGTCCCCCAAGCCCACCCCACCCCCAGCTCCAGTGACCTCTGTGCCCTTCCACGGACTCCTGGAGCAGACCGGTTCAGAGCAAGGGCCGGCCTGGGTGTGAATCCGGCTCCGTGCCTCGCTAGCTCTGTGACCTTGAGCAACTCATGCCAGCTCACCGAGCCTCATTACCTCATCTCTAAAATGAGAAAGATGATACTAATAGCACTGACCTCATAGAGTTGCTCTGAGGCTTCGGTGAATAATCCACGGAAAGCTCTTTGGCTCGTGGGAAGCATTCTGCGCAGGCTCACTGTGGCTCTTCTTCCATCATCTTCCTTTGTCCACACCAGGCACTGGCCCAAGGGAAGCCCGACAGGAAGCCTCAGCTTTCTCTAGGGAGGAAACAGCAGGGGCTGTTCAGAGTCAGGTCTCAGGGTCAGTTGACCCCATTGCTCTTGTCACTGAAATCCCATAGGAAATCATCATTCAGGGGAAGCGCTGACAAAGTGACCCAGAACCCTGGGAGTGTACAGAACTTGGAGCAACTAAAGCCTGGGACCCCAGCCCCCAGGCCATTTGCCCAGGGCAGTGGTCTGCGATATCACATGTTTGTTGAGCTCCATCAGTAAGTACACACCAGGGCGGAGGCTGCCAACCCCAGGGAGAAGGTTTGATGGAGGTGCTTCAGAAGCCCCAGTTGCCCACAGTGTGGACCTGCCACGCACATCCATGCAACGTGGGCCATCCTTGAGTGGCCAATCCAGGAGAGGGGCTTCCCATGCAGGGTGATCTCTGGGATGCAGAGACCAGATTACAGCCCCACCTGCAGCAGCTGACGCTGCCATGGAGCCCACAGGGCCACAGAATCAGAAAGACCTGAGCCATGTTTGCTCAAGTATGCTCTTTGGCAACCATTCTTCAGTGGCACAAACCAGAAATCTGGGAGCTGACCTTGATGCTTCTCTCTATATAACCCCCAACCTCCATCATAGCACATTGTCATTTTTACCTCCTAAAGACCTCTGCCCTCAACTATCCCCCATTCCCAATCTCACTTAGACCAATTTATTTTTCTTTTTTCCTTTGTGTATAATGTTTCCCAACATCCCAGTTTCCTTACTTACTATGTTTACTGTTGGTCTCCCCCTTCGCTAAAATGTCAGCTCTGTGAGGACAGGGTTCTTTGTCCATTTGGTACAGAGCAGGTGTTCAGAGATATTCATGGGATGATTGCCCATGACTACCATGTCCTCTCTGAACCACCACACTAACCTCCTGTGTGGCCCATGGTCGCCCACTATGGTCCATTTCCAGTCCACTCCACAGTGTGGTGTCTTCTCTAAATGCAAAGTGAGCTCATGTCTGCTCTATGTTGCTCACACCTGCACTCAAAGACTCAGATATATCTATGGTTTCCCCCAACTCTCAGGATAAAGTCCAGGTCCCCTGACATGGTCCCCTGGGTGTCCTGTTTCTGGCCTCTGTGCTCCCCAGCATCTTTGCTGTCCCTGTTCTAGCCCCTCCTCCCTTTGGCTCTACCTGTTTACCATTAGGGTCTCATACATCAACAGGGACTTCCCCTCCACTTGTCATGGTCACATTTTAATACCTCTCCATGAATTGTTTGATAACATCTCTCTTCTTGTCTATACTGTAAGCTCCAGGAGGGCAAGACTGCTTTCACTGCTCACTATTCTACCCCAGTGCCCAGTGGTGTGCCAGGCACCTAGCAGGCACTCAATAAACATTTGCCAAATGAATGAATGAAGTGAGGAATCCAAGACCCAAAGAACAGACAGACGTGATTTGCTCACACTGAAACAGCTTGGAGATGACTGTATCCAGCTGGGATCACAGATGACAATACTCTGCCCAGAAGTCATTGCACTTCTCTTCCAAGGGCAGTGACAAGGGCCCCCACAGCCAACAGGGAAGGTAACTGGCTGGCACAACTGGACAAGAGGGTGGAACTCAGGCCTGCCTTAAACCCTTTCTGGAACATCTCCAGGCAGTCAAGACAGAAGGCCAATGTTTTGGAAAATATTCCACAGTAAATTTTCCTCATGGAGATTATAATTCACATCTGCAAATGGAAAGCTCTAACAAAAATCTACAGGTCAAAAAGAAATGGTTTACAATTAGCAGAGGATTTTCTTTGTACAAAGGAAAACATTTCTGCACACAACCAGCCAACAGGTCCTGGAAGCAGGTCCTCCAAGAAGGTCAGCTCCAAACACAAGCAAGTGGATGCTCATTGTTTCTAAGAAGATTTATGAAAGCCCTACTCAGTTTTGGGCTCCGGGGCCACAGCAGAGGGAAAACAAGCAAGGTTCCCAACCTCCAGAAGCTTACATTCTAAGAGGGAAAATGTCAAACACAAAACCAATGAGATGATGGAAAAAACCAACTGGCCATGGATAGAAATCACAGGAAGCAATGAAGAAGGATGACAGGCCAAAGCTGAGTGTTGGGTGGAGCTCTGAGCAGGTGACCACACAGCTGACAGCCTGAGGTACTGGGCCATTTTGATGGGAAGGCCAGGCCCAGACACTCCACACTCCTAGAAATCCTATCCTTTTACTGTGAATCAGCTACAGACAAAGTCTGGTCCCTTCGGATGTTTTTCTACATGTCTGCCTGCCACCACCTGAGTGAGAAACCGCAGGTCTCTCCGGTTTATGACTTAGGGGCAGTGACGTGGGGACTCTGTGTTGTCACATTTCAGACACATCATTCCTGAATGAGAAACCACATACAGAAAGGAATGTGCCTCTTCCTAGGCATCATCTTGAAAACCAAGCAAGCCTGAGGTATAATATCCTACGGAATGTGCTAAAATGTTTCTGGCTAGCAAAGGAATTGCTTAAATGGAAAATAATTGTTGAGGAGCCATTACGACTAATTCAAGATGTGTCGAATGACATTGAGGTGTTCTATTTAATGTGCTGTCATTACTACCACCTTTTAGAGAATATAAAAATAAGCGTTCATTTGATGACCTGAATGCCCATACCTATTTTCCTAATAATATCTTATGACCATCCACCTGGAATTCTCCAACCTTGGGAGTCGTCAAGAACACAGCCCTCACTGCTAAGAAGGGGAATGCCGGCAGCATCCTGGTCCTAGATCGGCCTGAGGCTACTGGAATGTTAGGGAACTTTCCTGGGGGTTTGGCAGAGCCAGCTGTACAAACGGACGGACGTGAGGCCCATCACATGCTCGCCTAGCATGCAAGCCTTCTGTTTCGCGGGAGGTACTAGGGAGGGAAATTGGCTGCTGAGCCTGGGATCCCAGCCCCGTAGCCTGCCCTGGTTGACCCTCACAGTGGAGTGCAAATGTTCTCCGGCATTGAAAGGGCTCCTGGGTGCTGCAGGGAACTAGCAGCGGAAAACTAAGGCTAGCCTGACCCCTTGTGGTGCGTGCCTCAAAAAGTCCACTCTCGGCTGTCCAGAGAGGGCAGGCAAGACTGGGTTCTGTGTGAATGTGGGCATAGCGGGCCCCAGAAAGATGTGTTCTCCCAACGTGATCCTATGTCGATAAACGATCTTTGCAGGTGAATTATTTTTTTTATTTATGATAGTCACACACACACAGAGAGAGAGAGAGAGAGAGAGAGAGAGAGAGAGAGAGAGAGAGAGAGGCAGAGACACAGGCAGAGGGAGAAGCAGGTTCCATGCACCGGGAGCCCGACGTGGGATTGATCCCGGGTCTCCAGGATCGCGCCCTGGGCCAAAGGCAGGCGCTAAACCGCTGCGCCACCCAGGGATCCCTTTGCAGGTGAATTAAATTACGGATTTCAAAAATGAAATCAGAGCGCCTGGGTGGCTCAGTTGGTTAAGCGTCTGAGTCTTGATCTCAGCTCAGGTCTTGATCTCAGGGTGGTGAGTTTGCGCACCGGTTGGGCTCCACCCTGGGCATGAAGCCTACTTAAAAAAAAAAAAAAAGAAAGAAGAAAAGAAAAGAAAAAAGAAGAGAAAAGAAGAAAAGAAATCATCTTGGTTGCCTCGAGTGCCCTTGTAACAGAACATACAGACACACAGAGAAGGCCAGGTAAAGATGGGGGAAGGGACACCTGGGTGGCCCAGTAGTTGTGTCTGCCTTTGGCTCAGGTCATGATCCCGGGGTCCTGGGATCGAGTCCCACATCGGGCTCCCTGCAGGGACCTTGCTTCTCCCTCTGCCTATGTCTCTGCCTCTACCTCTGTGTCTCTCATGAATAAATAAATAAAATCTTAAAAAAAAAAGATGGAGGAAGAAGCTGGAATCATACAGTTGTAAGCCAGCAAATGTCAAGGATTGCCAGCAGCCACCAGAAGCTAGAAAAGAGGTATGAAAGGATTGTTCCCTGAGCCTCCAGAAAGGCTGACAAATGTTGATTTTGGACTTTTGGCTTCCAGAACTGTGAGACATTGAATTTCTGTTGTTTGGAGGATCCTGGTTTGGGGTGGTTTTTTAACAAATGTGTTCCTGGGAAATATATACAGTGCCTTGTAAATTCAAGACAGGGTTAAAGGACAGGAAAATTCATTTTTTTAAAAAAGATTTTATTTATTTATTGATGAGAGACACACACACAGACAGAGAGAGAGAGAGAGGCAGAGACACAGGCAGAGGGAGAAGCAGGCTCCACGCAGGGAGCCCGATGCGGGACTCGACCCTGGGACCCCAGGATCATGCCCTGGGCCAAAGGCAGGCACTAAACCACTGAGCCACCCAGGCGTCCCAAGGACAGGAAAATTCAAAGCCAGTGTTCTCCAAATGCTGACCTGTAGAGGGGGTGCATCAGGACCCCTTAAGGCACTTATTAAAACAGATTCCTGATTCTGGATTAGATCTCAGGAGGAAAGGCTCTGAAATCTGTACATTTAACAAGCTGTCCTTTATCAGTGCTCCTACACAACTAGTTCTGGGAGCTGTGGCTCCGAACAACTCAGGAATAAGCTTTGTGGTCACTATTAGTGCTGGTCACTGAATATTTATAGATCCTTACCTTGCAAGTACAGAATAGGGTTGCACTTCCTGCCCCTGTGCCCCATGGTCAGGTGGTATCAGGTGACGAGTTTGGACCAAATGATTTGTGAGTCAAAGTGGTACATCACTCCCAGAGCAAGGCCCTCCAGAGCGCTTTCCCTGCAATATTTGGGATGGAGCAACCCCATACAGCCTGGGTTCCTGAGTGATGGAGCAGAGCCCCTCACCCACCTGCAATGGCCATGTACTTTGGAGTTTTAAAGCCATTGAAATGTCATGTTGCTTACTACTGCAGCATAACTCAGCCTATCCTAACTGGTTTAAATATGAAATGTTTTATTTCAACTTCAAGTCGAGCTCCCTAAGGCAAAACTTGGATACAGATACATCTTTTTTTTTAAGATTTTATTTATTTATTCATGAGAGACACACACAGAGAGAGAGTGAGAGGCAGAGACATAGGCAGAGGGAGAAGCAGGCTCCTCACAGGGAGCCCAATGCGGGACTCGATCCCAGGACCCCGGGATCACGACCTCAACCAAAGGCAGACGCTCAACCATTGAGCCATCCAGGCACCCCTACAGATACATCTTTTTTGAGCTTTGCAAACAATTTGCTTAACATGCCTCAGGCTCATCAGAGGGGACACTTCTATTCTGGGGATCACCAAACTGAACTGAACTCAGTATGAACTTCCAAACAAATTCTACAACTTGTTTTTCTTGCTGTTTTCTTAATTCATTAAACTATTCATTTTCTAGCTAGGGGCAAACCTGACTGGGCATGTGAATCACCCCAGGATCTTGTTAAAATACACACTACTTAAGTTCTGTGGTCTATGACGAGCTACATTCTGTATTTCTAACAAACTCTCAAGTGATGCCAGTTCTGTTCATCCGTGGACCACACTCCAAGTAGCAAGGTTTCAGGGAATGCTTTTTGTACAAAATCAATTACTGAACTAACAGTTAAATTAATTTCATAACATCCATAATTATAATAGTGCATCTCTGTAAAGCTATCTATAGTTTCACGCATGTCCAGTTTCAGTCTCATCATGGTCTTTTTCTATGAGGGAGACCAAGCAGATATTCTCACATGGAGGGAGATGAAGAAAGAGACTTTCTCAGGGTCATATATAGCTGGGAAATGCCAAAGGTCAGACTAGAGCGCAAACCATGTTTATTCTCTGGCAATGCTGAAGTAGCAGTCCTTAAGATTTCACCCGTGTTTGGAATATCCAGCAAGATTCTAAACATAGCATGCGTGTGCACATCTGTGGCTGGAAACCACTTCAAATTCAGATTCTTTGGTCACTTCCAAGGAGCCTCTGGGTTACACTGTGCAGCAGCCTTGGGGTGTCCTCTTTCACGGGGAAAGCACTGCCCTCTGGTGGACTTCCAGAACATTAACGTTAGGACATTAACGGGTTCCATCCTTGCAACTTGGGCTACATGGCTCCAGTTCTTTGAAGCAGCACAAGCGCTAGACTCTGTGTAAGAGATCCAGACACGGCATAAGCCATGGTCCTTACCTTGTTGGGGCTCTTGAGGCAGGAGCAGCGATGGAACATTTTACATGAAACAATTTGCTTATCGTGCAAATTTTGTGATCAGAATATATGTGGACACTGTAACCTTTATTAGTTGGGTGGCTTTGAGCCAGGCACTTGACCTCTCCAATCCTCAGTCTCCTCATCTATGAACAGAGAACACAAATAGGATTGCCTAGCCAGGTCATTGGGGTGAAGATGAGAGATTTGTCTTAGAAACCAGCAGAACCTGGGACGCCTGGGTGGATCAGCGGGTAAGCTCAGGGGGCTCAGGTGGTGATCCCAAGGTCCTGGGATCAAGTCCCAAGTTGGGCTCCCTGCTCAGCATGGAGTCTGTTTTTCCCTCTCCTTCTGCCCCTTCTCCCTGCTTGTGCTTTCTCTCTCTCTTTCTCTCTAATAAATAAATAAAACCTTCCTTTAAAAACCCAGCAGGACTTGAGAATGAAGATGTATGGAATGCAGGAGAAAGTCATAACTGCACAGCTCCACCAACACATTAGAATGGCCCAGTTCACAGGGGTATTGGGGCCTTTTTGGGTGTGGAGGGGAGATGACATTTACCTGTGCATCTGAAAAGACACTGGAATTCTGTGTGGCGATATCCAAGACAGTGGGAAGGCGATGTGGGGTGAGGATGCAGATTTGAAAAGGCAGGAGAATGCAGGGGCAGGTGGGCAGGCCTGGAGCCCTGGTGCCTGGCCTTAACCCTCAACTCCATGGCTTCCTAACCACGACCTGAGCAAGTGATCTAACCTCTCAATGCCTCAGATCGCACCTGGGAAAGTGAAAATAACCCTGCTTAGTGTGAAATAGTGAAAATAAAATGAGTTAGAGCAGGCACATGGGTTATAACATCTACCAAGTGTTTTCTGTTGGCCAGAATATTACCTCCATCAGGGCAGGAGGATTTTGATTGTTTCTCTTTCTCCTGGTGCATGGGGGGCATTCAAGAAATAGTCATTGAACAAACGAGTGAATGAGTGAATGAATGAATGAATGAATGAATGGAGGACTTGTCACAGGACTGATGGATGGAGAGGCTTTCTGGGGGAAAGCCTACAGGGAGAGCTAGAAGACTAAGCCTCTGATGTTACCAGATTTAGGGCCCGAGGGCCATCCTCTAACCATGCTCTTTCTAGAAGCATGAAATGGAGGTTTTCCCCTGGAAAGAGCTGGGGTAGTGTCGATGGGACAGTGTCTGGAGGGAGACATTTTTGGGCTTTACAGTGGGTGGAAAGAGTGCTACTGGCATCTAGTGGGGAGAAGCCAGGGATGCCGCTCGTCATCCTACAATGCACAGGACAGGCCTCACAATGAAGAATCATCTATCCTCAAACGTCAACAGACCAAGGCTGAGAAACCCCAGACTAGACATAGGTATCCAAAGGATCCTAATCCCCGTTGTGTTTTTCACTAGCTCTGTGGCCTCAGCAGTCAAATCCTTGCTCCGAATTTCCTTCTCTATCTGTAAAATGGGAACATTAATACAGTGAGTGTTGTGGGGAGGCAGGGAATAGTGGGTTCCCAGTATCTTCCGTGTGGCAGGCTCCTGTTAAATCCTGTTAGGACTCTCGTGAAGGAGGGCATTACACAGATGAAGCCTCATCTCCTGGGCAAATTACTGAGGCTGAATCCTGCTCACAGAGCTTGATACATGTCACTCTGAAGAGGTCAAACTCATTCACTCTTAGCCGCCACCATCCCACACACAGCTGCAATCATGCTAATATTGGTCTGGCCCTCCTTTCAGCTTGATTGAGGAGGTGGAAGGTGGTACAGAGCTGGGAATGACTCTGGCCTGGCCACCAGAGCAAACACGGGCAGAGGCTCCTCTGCTTATAGTCAGCTCATGATAGCTCATAACCCCAATGCAAGCAAATATTAGCTGGCCTGAGTCCCCCACTTCAATGGCCTGGCCACCGGAGCATGCCTTGAATATTACAGATGCCACTAAAAGCTCCTTTTAAAAAAGCTGCCTCCACAGCAAAGAAGAAAAGGCATCTGGGTAAATTTTGGCTAAGGTAAAGTTTACTTCCACGTTAGTGTTAATGAGTGTGCAGATGCACGGCCTGGTGCGCATGTGACACACACTGAGTGCCCTACTTGCTGAACACACCCACCCAACCCTCCCTAGCACCTTGGGGCCAGACCTTGGCTGGCCCTTCTCTGGCCTGCTCCAGCTGCGGCTTACAGATGACTCTGACCTGTCCAATCGCCTTTATTTCATGAGGATGGAGACTCGAACACCAGTTCTTCCCTCTGCCCTGAATGTCTCCTGGAGAATGGACAGGGAAAGGGGCAGTTGGGCAGGAAACAGAAAAAGAGAAGTTGGGGGGGAGAAATAAGGAAGAGATGAGACATAAGATTCCTGAGCCCCTCAACTGGTAACATAGCTAAGTTCTCTGAGCACTTACTTGATATCAGATACTGTGCTACCTTCGTGTTCGATATTCAGTCCTTCAACACAACTTCGAGTTTAAGGATGTCCATTTTACAGAAGTTAAGTGTGCTCCAAGAATTATGTTCCCTCAGCTCAGATCCTTCTCAGCCTGATCGATAACTATGACTCTGTAGGAGAATGTGAAGTGGCCTTACAGGAGATCCTCCCCTCCCAGCACTTGTGTGAGTGCGGAGGGGGAAGGCGGACTTTCTTTTCCCGTTCAGGTCACCAATTAGTCACAACAGCTAGGGAAGAGGGGAAGCACCACTGGTATTTAGCTGGGGAAGGCAAAGATGCTAAAATTCCTCTGTTGTAAAGAATAACACTCTGGTCGACAAACACTGCAGCCTCTGGCCCCCAGCTCCCCCCAGCCGGTACTGTTGACCATCTCACCTGCATCACCAGGTTATAATGAGGGTCGAATGACATACCACCTGGAAGGCACCAGCTCCCCCAGTGCAGCAGACAGTGTCAGAGCCCCAGCTGTGGCCTCGAGGTCTGTACCATCTCTGAGCAGTCTGGCCTCATCTCTACCTAAAGACATCTGCATCTCTTTTTTCCAAGAGCTTCCATGGCTGCGAAGCCTTGCTGTGCCCTCCCATGACAAGGCAAGCTTGAGGCATGTCACGCCCTCACCCAAGATTGGTGGGAGCTGGTGTTTACGAGGCTCATGTGCCACGCTGTTTCCAGAGCTCTCCAGGAGGACTAACCTCCAGTGTCCTATGATGGTAACCAGCTCCCTTTTCTTCTCTATGTCTCTGCCCCTCTTCTCCTCATGTTCCCTGGGTTCACCTCCCAATTAAGCTATTTGCTCCCATACTCAGTCTCTGGGTTGCTTCTGGGGAAACCCAATTTAAGACACACACTAAACAGGTTAAATGTTCATCTCCTTCCCACGTGCCCTTGTTGGTTTCTTTTTTTTCCACCTAAAGCTCCTATCATGAAAAGGTGTGTGTCTTCTTGCATGGGTCCTGCTAATTTTCATGACTGTGTGTGGGTGAATTATGTTAGCTCCTTTCTCTGGCTCATTAGCAACATTATAAAAAATGGGGGGGGGTGTCCATTAAACCCCACACACTGAGAAGAATTCCTTTTTGGACAATGTGCGTACCACCATTTCCACTATAGGACTGGGAGCCCCACCGCCACCACCAAGTCAAGGAGACAAGGCCCTTGTGGGGCAACAGTGAGAGATCCGTGCAGGTCCTGGGCAGCTGAGGGGCTGTGTTGGGGAGGAATCCGCTGCCCTCAATAAGCTGCAGAGTTGCACTGACCAAACAGGGTCCCACGAGCCAGACAGCAGTGCTAGTGGAAGGTGAGCAGCCCTGCCCTTGAGAAAGGAGCCAGAGCTCTGGCTAAAGGGCCAACCAAACAACGATGCCGTCCAGAGCCCAGCAGTCTTCCATGAGCTCCAAGCAGGCGGCATGAACTGCATTAAGGAAGGGTGGGTTTTGAAGCTACCCCTGGGGACCTCTCAGCCTTCCTGGCCTGTGATGTATGATGGGCCACCGAGGGAGGTGGCTGAGGGACAAACCTGGCCATCTCACATTGATGTGTTTTGCTATGTACCCATCAGGCACTCTGGTCTGGCCCTGCACTCACCCTCTGTGCCTCCAGGAGGAAGAACTTCAAATATTCATCTCCCACTCCGAACGGCAGAGGAGGCGTGTAATCATAACAGGCGCTCCAGAGCTCTGCAGACTACATGGGATAGGGCCCGTCAAGAGCCGCGGAGTTCCCGAGGGGTAGCGTCCAACCCGTAAACCTCAGCTAGGAGTACGAAACCGTGTTCGCAGCCTCGGGACTGGCGGAGTGGTGGCAGGAATGCTTTCCCGTGTCCTCCCCAGCAGCTGGCACAAAACGTGGCACAGTTGCATGCCTGATAAATACTGACATGAAAGAACGGGTAAACCAAACCGGCCTGAAGATATCGCTGAAAGCGGCAATTTACTGCGCACTTCCCAGGTCCTGGCTCCCGAGCTGAGCATGTCGTACAGAGCCTCTGATTTTATCTATTTAGATTGTTCCCTACTTCTGAGGTTTCTCCCACATGGAGCACCTGCTGAAACACCCCAGCTCTCTTTCTTCCTCACTCCTTTAGGGACCGATTCATCTGATTGGTGAGTTGGGTGGAGACACTGAGCAGGTGCAGCAGAGCTTCTGCCCACACCTGCCTCCTTTTGGGAGTTCGCCCCTGTGCTTCCTGCCCCATGAGGGTTCTTAGGGTTGGGCAGGTCCAGGGCTGCAGGTAGCCAGGTAAGTGTGTTGTTCTAGGGCTCAGTATCAGGAAATCCTGTCAATACCAGCCATACATTATGATCTGGCCTTTATCAATAGCAAAAATGATCTGCATCAGGTATGGGTTCAGCCCTGGTGGGGAAGGGCAGTACTGTTTTTTTTACCCCCTATTTGATATTAACATAAACTCTGCACGGATCCCTTGATGTAGATATCACTCACATTATCCTTTTTTTTTTTCTTTTTTAAATGTAGAGATGCTAGGGGATTTGCCCAAGGTCACACAGGTGAGCTAGGATTCAGACTTGAGTGTTTTCAACTCCAAAGAATGGCTCTGCCCTATGCTGTATGCATCACTGGAAAGCTTCTGTCTCCACCATGCCTATAATGCATTTTAAATCTTAGGAGAAGAGAGCAAAGAAAACCCTCAGGAGTACCTGCCCAGGGGACCCTGGCCTGGGCCCGACCCTGTGCCTCCCAAGGATGGTCCTGGCAGTCATCACTTCAGGGTCCCTGTTCACCAGCCTTCGTTTCTTGCAGGAGCTCCTCCATCTCCATGTTTTCTTCTCTCCACTCTTCTTATCACTTGGCAAAAGTATCCCAATCCCTGCAGGAAATGAAACTCCAACATATCCCTCCTTGAGCTTGTTCTAGTTTCTTCTTACTGGCTCTCTTATTATTTCCGTTACACATTCTTGGATGCTCTCACGACAACTTGAATTTCAGACCCCCTTCATTTTTCAAATGATGTGTTGATGCTGCCAGTGTTGGTGGATGTTGGTGCCACACATGGTCAGGAACAGAGCATGCCGTCACTTTCCTAAGCAATCTCTCCTTCAAGGTATTGGCAACACTCCTCACATGTTCCCATCCTGCTAGGTGTCTACAGAGGCAAGGAATTTAGAGTCTGGTAGGGATTCTGCCTTCTTCTCATTTTCCTCTCCTTCTTCTTCCTCCTTCACTTCTTTCTCGAATAACAACCTCGCTTTCTGCATCTGAAATATAGTGTCTGGTTGTAAACTCCAAGGATTTGGAACTGAAGAGGACCCTACTTTTCTAATATGATTGTTGAAGAATGAAGAAAAGGAGAGGTTAAGGGACTTGCCTTGCCTAAGGTCCCACAGCAAATGAGATGCTGAGCCAGACTAACGTATAATCTTTTGACTTTCAGTCCAGTGCTCATCCCAGAATGCTGTATGGTTAAACTGGGTTTTTAGTCCTGACTTAAGGACCCCATAATTAAGTGAAGCAAACACATCCCATTCTCTACCCTGTAGAAAGCCACATTCTCCTGGATCTGCTCCATCTGGGTCAGACCCCATCTCCTCCCTCCGTGCCCCTTGCTCGCTTTTCTCACCATTGTGCAAAGTCAGGTCCTGACCCAGGGCCTTAACACTGGCACTCTCCTCAGACTGAATACCCTTTGCAGGTCTTTGCATAGCTCCCTGATTGTTTAGGTCTCTACCAGATGTCCCCATCTTCCCTACACTGTTTCTTCTGTCCTTCTTCACCTTCTATGTCTCCCACCCTGCTTTATGTTTATGAGCACTGATTATTCTCTATTACATCATTTCTGCTTATTCTCTTATTTTTTTGTCTGCCTCCTGCATAGACATGAACTCTGTGAAGGCAGGGACTTTGCCTTGCCCGCCACTGTGCCTTGCTGTCCCCAGGGTCTGGGACTCAGTACATGGTCACTAAATGATGAATTTGTCTACTATGAATATATTATTGATTGGCAGTTGTTAAGACTGAGGTAGTTTCTAGCACTGGGCATAGGGCGGCAGGCTCTCTGGATGGCTGCCTGGTGGCCCAGAAAGATTAAAGACCCTGGATCCAGCCATGGCAGGCTATCCTGCATGTCCTGGATTCACTCTTTAGAACATAGTACATCTGACTCCTGAAGGACAAGGAGCCTCCACAGAACAGTGGGGCCACATGTCCTCCAACACCAGGTTGATGGATGAAAATGCAGGAAACTGGACATACCAGTCCAGGCAGGATCAAGATGCTCACTCCAGCATCCTGTTCTTACCAGATAACAGATTCTCCCCATGATGGGATACCTCCTGCCTGGGGCTCCATCCCTCACTCAGGCCCCACACTCCATCTGACCACCTTAGGAATGCATATTGTTGGTAGGGGTCACTCCAGCTTCCATCTGCAAAGATAAAGAGGTAGTTGTTAAGATAAGAATGCATCCTGGTTAACCCAGAAGTCAGTAAAGAATGATCTGCCTTCTGATCATGGAATTTGGGGTATCAGTGATGCAATGGGGTGAGGGGGTATATTTTTAGGCCCAGTGGTCCCCTTTCTGTGACCTCCACTGTCATAAACCACTGGGAGCCCCATAAGTCCTTCTCCTACCTCATGAGCCCCTCATTTAAGTGAGGAGGGAGTCACCCCACCAAGACAGCCTCACATTTATCTTTCCTACACTCGCACTGAGATGCTCAGGTGGCAGCCCAGGCCCTCTCAGCCCAAGGCAGGAACAGCACTGTGAAGAGAGGAGCAGCCAGCCATGTACTAGGGTTGCACTGCCTTTATTCTATAGGGGAACCTGAGAACCCTAAAATCCCCTTGAGGCTGCCCAGTGCTGCCCATCCTTAAAGATGGCTTCAGTGTGCATGCTTTGTTATACATTACTTATTATTATTATTACTATTATTATTATTATCAGTGGCTAGCATTAATAATATTATGTGCTAAGCACTATTTGAAATATATTCCTTGTATAAATTAATTCTCACAATAGGACCCTATGAGGTAAGTACTGCAGTCGCATCCATTTTCAGATGTGGGAACTGAGACAAAATGTGATAAATTTACACAAGATTATGAAGCTAGTAGATGGTAGAAAAAGGATTTTTAACTAGGCCATTTGGTTACAGAGCCCTGTACTATAAGTTGTTGAAAATATGAATTTTCCTCTTAATGTAGCTTTAGTTATAGCCTTGAGTTTGCCATTTGTACATTTTTTACTGTCTAAATATTCTAAAGCTTCCATTTGTACTTCACTGCTGAAGTGAGCCTTGTATAGAAAAGAGTGTTGAAATTTTCAAGTGGTTTGAGGTTTGTTCTTTTTGTCTGTTTGCTGGTTTGCTTTTATGAGTTAGAACTGATTATAAGTAAAATAACTCCCAGTTGACTTAAGTAAAATATAATTGGTTATAAGTATATAAGAGCTTTGTGTACTTTAAGGGCAAGAGTGAAGGTGAAAATGATGCCAACATAGTGACTCGAAGAGGCACATGCACCCCAATGTTTATAGCAGCAATGTCCACAATAGCCAAAATATGGGAAGAACCCAGATGCCCATCAACATATGAATGGATAAAGCAGATGCATATATATATATATATATCCACTATTCCACTATATATATATAATAGATTATTACTCAGCAATCAAAAAGAATGAAATCTTGCTATTTGCAATGACATGGATGGAATTAGTGAGTATTATGCTAAGCAAAATAAGTCAGAGAAAGACAAATGCCATATGATTTCACTCATATGTGGAATTTAAGAAACAAAACAGATGAACATAAGGAAGGGGAAGGAAAAATAAAGTAAGATGAAAATAGAGAGGGAAACAAACGATAAGAGATGCTGAACTATAGGAAACAAACTGAGTGTTGCTGGAGGGGAAGTGGGGGGGATGGGATAATTGAGTGATAGGCATAAGAAGGGCATTTGATGTAATGAGCATTATGTAATGAACATGCAACTGATGAGTCACTAAATTCTACTCCTGTAATAATACAATATATGTTAACTAAATTGAATTTAAACAAAGAATTTTTAAAATAAACATAAAAATCGGAGGACAATCATTATATGGTTTCACTCATACAGGGAATATAAGAAATAGTGAAAGGGACTATAGGGGAAAGGAGGAAAAATGAGTGGGAAAAATTAAAGAGGGTGAAAAAACATGAGAGACTCCTAACTCTGGGAAGTGAACAAGGAGTAGTGGAAGGGGAGGCAAGTGCGGGGATGGGGTGTCTGGGTGACGGACACTGAGGAGGGCACTTGAAGTGATGAGCACTGGGTGTTATACTATATGTTGGCAAATAGAACTTCAACAAAAAAATATAGAAAAAAGAACACATAGCAAAAAATAATAATGATAATAATGAAATTTTTAAAAAGAGAGAAGGTGAGACTCTTAGACATATATCAATGACTGAAAAGTGATCAGGATCCTCCCTCTTGGGCTAACCTCTGTTCCCTCTTATGTGTCTATTTCATTCTCTCTCTGTATATATCTCTATCTCTATTTCTCTCTTTTTTTTCCCCAACCTATTTCTGTCTTCAGTTCACATGGCAAACGGTGACCACTGATAATTCCCAAGTTTGTATACTGTAAGTCCAGCCATCTGACAGAAGATATTCATTCCTCTCTTTGTGTCTTGATTCCAAATTCCCAGGGAAGGAATTCTGGTCGGTCTTAGTGTCCAATCCTAAATCAATCAATCAATCAAGGCCAGGAAGGTGGAGTCAAATTGTATTACAAGGTTGCTGGAATCCCAAAGCAGAGGACATTGTCATGCATAGTTATGTGACTCAACGGGACACACAAAGATATCCACTACTGTTTACTTTTTTATTGTATTGTTTATTTCCCAATTTACTACATTGTCAACATAAAGTGCACTCTGTTTTGTTTTTGCCTTTAGGAACTCAGAGATTTCCTCAATTACGGTTTCTTTCTCATTTGCTTTCATACAAAGAAAGATGTTGTAAAGTTTCCTGCCTCTATTGTTTCTGTCAATTTTTTACTATATTTTAATGCATCTTGTTTGGCACATAAAGTTTCAAGTATATTGCATTCAGTTTAAAAATGGCATTCTGTTCTCTGGGATGTTTAGTAAAATCATAGACTCGTGGGGTTGAAGATCTTAAAGACATTTAGCTCATCCCCTCTTCAGAAACTTGACTATCCTCTCTAAGATTTCTTCAAGTGGCCATTTAGCCATGTTTGAACTCTTCCAGGAATGGGAACATGTTTCCTTCCTCCTATCTGGAGGCCTGCTCCATTACTGGACTGCTCTGACAACCAGAAAGTTCTTTCTCGATGAAGTGGACGGACTCTGCCTTCTTGTCACTTCTCCATCTCAGTTCTCACATTGAGCATCTTCTCCCCTGTAGCAATCCTTCACATTTTTCAGATCAATTTCTAGAAACTGGTCTGAAACACAAAGCCAGAGCCCCTCTTTCTGGATGCTTTTCCTGGTGGCTTCAAATATAACAAACGTATCACAAACTCTGAAATGCCAGTTGGGAAAGAAACCCCTTTCCTGAAAGCCTTCTTGTTTCTGTCCCTGACTTTATAAGGGATCCTTTTAAGTTAGACCATGTTTTCTTTGCCTCCATGGCTGATGGCAAGCAAGGCTGATGTGAGTCTTCCTCAAATCCAAACTCTGGTGAAAGATACAGCACAACAAGCAAGCCCATCGGCCCTGAGTGCTGATCAGCAAGTCAGTCATCTAGCAAGGCTTTGTCTCAGTAGAACTCAGGACAGGTACATTTTGATGAGCCAAAGGACTGGTGAATTAGGGACTTTTGAGGGAAAGGGAAGGGGGGAAGCCTCAATAATAGTTATAATCTACTTAGCACTTATGCATTAGACCCTATGCCAAATGCTCTAGCATATTATCCAGTCTAGTCCTTACACTAAGCCCAGGATTTAGGTTCAATTATGCCCAGTTTGCAGACTGGGAAAACTGAGGCTCAGAGATGAAATGATTTGTCTAGGGTCTCACAACCAGTAAAGGACCAAGCTGAGGTTTGAACCCAAGTCTGTCACACTGTAGTGTCTTAACTAATCATGACTCTGCCTGAGTCGTCTGAGGACACTGGGCACCAGTTATGCTGTAGGTACTGAAAGAGGGGGAGGGGCAGTATTGGGCAGTGGCAAGAGCTGCAGTCTGGTCCCGATTGCTCCGCCATCTGCTTGTGTGTCCTTGAGTAAGTCACTTTGCCACTGCAGCCTCAGTTTCCCCACCTATCATATGAAGGGATGGGACTAGATGAACTCAAGTCCCCATCTAACTCTCATATCCTCTGCATCCAGAATGAAGGGCCAATATAAAAACTCCACTATCCTCACATTTTGGCCTAGGACAGGAGCTCACATCAGGCACCCAGGATCCCCAAAAGCTGAGAACAGTAGAAGACAGTGGACCACATCGTCACTAGACTAGAATTACATCATGATTTAGCCATCACACAAAACCAATGACCCAGGAGCCTGGGGTGAGGGATTTGGAAATGACTCTGCAGGCCACTCACTTGAACCCAGCCTGGGTTCTGAGGACACAGAAACCCATGGTTTCCCTAAGCACACAGATAATACACAGATGTCTTCTCTACCTGGCTCTCTAGGAGGTGAAAGTCTCCAAAGGGGACTATTGTCATTAAGTTGATTTAGAAATGAATCCCATGAGACACTCTCGGACCCCAGGCAGACCCAGACTCTCAGCTCTCATCTCCACTGATTGCCACGTGTGGGCCAGTGGTCTTACTCTTACAGAGGGTCACCGATCTCTTTGACAATTTGATTAAATCTCAGAATGCTTTCCCTAGAAAAATTCTCACAAGTGTGTATACCATGGCATACTATAAAGCTCATTCATGGTTACCAGTGGAGAATACTTGGCGTAGAAGGTGAACTCTCTGATTGGACTTGTTCCAGGAATAAATGGAGGGCTGAGGAAAGGATCAAGGTCACTTAGAAGTCACTTTATTTTCAGAGCATCTCATGTAATTCAAAAGATGATGCCTTTGGGGCGTCTGGGTGGCTCAGTTGGTTAAGTGTCCAATTCTTGATTTTGGCTCAGGGTCATGAGATCATGATCAAGGCTCAGGGTCATGATCTCAGGGTCCTGGGATCGAGCCCCACATTGAGCTCTGTACTCAGTGGGGAATCTGCTTGAGATTTTCTTCCTTTCACTCTCCCTCCCACCCACTCACGTGTGTATTCTCTCTCTCTCTCTCTCTCTCTCTCTCTCTCTCTCTCTCTCTCTAATAAATAGATAATCTTTTAAAAAACAACAGAAGGGCAGCCCTGGCTCAGTGGTTTAGCGCTGCCTTCAGCTCAGGGCCTGATCCTGGAGACCCGGGATCGAGTCCCACGTCAGGCTCCCTGCATGGAGCCTGCTTCTCCCTCTGCCTGTGTATCTGCCTCTCTCTCTCTCCCTCTCTATGTCTCTCATGAATAAATAAATAAAATCTTAAATAAAAATAAAAATAATTAAAAAACAACAGAAGCTGACGTCTTTGTTTGGAAGGAGGGAATCTGAGAGAGAGAACAGGGTGACATTTAAAACACATCTGCATACAATTATCAACCAACTACTTTATTTTCTTTACCTATGTCTTGGGATTTGGAAAATCCAACAGTATTTCCATTTCTTTGGTTGTCTGGAAGTTCATCCAGAAACACAGATCCTAGGAATAATACTAGTCAGCAAATAGCAAGGACTGTCTCTCTCTCCCAGGATGGGTTTCCTTGCCATTTGGCAGCCTTGGGCTGTCCCTTCCTCCATCTGGCTATCCACATACACTAGGATAAACTATCTGGAATCAGAGCCAGTCAGAGTTTTGGAAGTCTATGGGCAGGGTACCCTACCCAGCCCTGCAATGCCAAGTTTGGATATCACAGGATTCATCTCTGAGAAATCTGACATTTTTCTGTCAATCCTTTGGGAGACATTAATGCTTCTGAAGATCTGATAAAGCTATACACCCCTCATAAAAAATACACAATGCACTCAGAAACAGACACTTGCAGGGGATTCCTGGGTGGCTCAGCAGTTTAGCACCTGCCTTCAGCCCAGGGCATGATCTTAGAGTCTCGGGATCGAGTCCCATATCGGGCTCCCTGCATGGATCCTGCTTCTCCTTCTGCCTGTGTCTCTCCCTCTCTCTGTGTATCTCATGAATAAATAAATAAAATCTTAAAAAAAAAAGAAACAGACACTTGCAATCAAAAGTTTAATAACCTCCCTAAAACTTACCCATGAATGCCGTAGAGCTGTACCATCCCAGATGGTATGTAGCCACAAACTATGTGTGGGTCCCTTGAAATGTGGCCACTCACAGCTGAGTCATGTGGTAAGTATAAAATACACACTGGGTTTCAAAGAAGTAATATGAGAAAGAAAATGTAAACTATTTCATTAATAATTTTTATATGATTACAAGTTGAAATGATAATACTTGGTTATACCAATTAAATAAGGTACATTATTACAATTAATTTCACTTGTTTCATAAGCTTTAGGAAACCCTGGATTTACACATTACAAGTATATGCTTTAGATCCTATTCCCCACTGCCCGCTTCCTAATATAGTCAAGACGGCAGTGCTGGGCTGTGCTCCCCATAATATACCTCTCTCTCTTCTTTACCCCAGCAACCACTCAGGGCTGAAAAGAGGCTTGGGGCTAGGGAGAAACCTTCCTGAGGGAGAAGGTCACTGGCCAGGCACTAGGAAGACGTGGCCACCTCTTGGCAGAGACAGAGCATTGAGCCTTCAGGTGTGGCCACGGACCCCTCAGCATGAGAGCATGCCAGAGTGAGTTTTTGCACTTCCTACTGGCTTACCAGCCTCATGTGGCATCCCCAGTTCCAGGTTCTGGGGTCTGCAGCTCCTAAGGACCTGGACCCAGCTGGCTATACAAAAAGTGATGTTCCCACATCCCCAAGGAGACATGAAGACCATGTAGTGGTTTCCACTGCAGGCCCCTGGATATTTTCCAGTTCTGGGCAACATCAGCTAAAAGGACCCAGAAATGACATCTAGTCCAACCCCTTATCTTACAAGTGGAGAAACTGAGACCCAAATGGGTCAAGTGACTTGCCTGGCCACACAGCTGCTCAGTTATATCAGCAGGGTCTGGCACACAGCCTAGCTCAGTAAATACATGCAACATAAATGAGTAAACACCCAGGGAAGGAATGCAGATCTCTCCTGGCACAGGCCAGTGCCCCTGTTGCTAGGCTCACTGACATCCTATCCTCACCCCTCCTCAAAAAGTGGGGGATTCCTTTACCCTATTGACGACCACATGGAAGGATATGAGAGGACAGCCCAAAAAGCAGAACAGGATCTGAAAGGAGAGATTTCACTGGAGAGTGATCATTAGCAGTCACATCCTTCCTTCCCCCGTGAGGATTTTAGGCTCCCTACAAACTCTGGATACTCTCATTTCTGGAGACCCCATCCCACTGCTTATCAAACATATTCACATACCCCCCCCCACAGCCTACATTAAATAGAATTTATACCTATTTGAGAGTTGATTTGAAATTAGCTGCTGACATGGTAAGACTTGTAGACATTGAGTTAAAACATTATTAACTAACATTTGGCTTTTTTGTCATTGTTGTTAAGTCTCAAGCGTTATCATAGGACTTTGCAAAACTCAGAACCCAAAGGCAGGGCAGATATTCAGCTGGTGCACTCCAGTACGCCTAGACATATTGTTTGCCTCTGCTGTCCACTCCAGTTGGTCAATGTCAATGCCCTGAGGATGTTAAATCTTTGAACATTACCCCTGCCCGAAGGACAAACGCCTCTGTCTTCCATAGACTTTCTTTGTCATGTTGGATGAGCAACAACTTTAATTAATACTCTCCATTGGTTCTTTTGGAGAAAGAAGGAACAAGTCACAGTGAGTAAAAATTGGAGGTCCCCTGGAGCCCCACCTTCACTGTGGATGATTCACAAGGCTGGAGTAGGATCCCACAGCCACTGATCACACAAATGTTGACATCACTACTAAAAATGATCATCAGTGGACACATAAAGAGCACTTGAGAGTTTGCAATTTCACACACGTTTTTTTGCTAATAAGGGAATAGAGAATGTAATGATACAGCTGCTGATACCTGCCTCTCCTGCCACCAGAAACTTGAGTCCTGGTGTAAACCTCTGGGCTCCTCAGCAGGTGTGGGGAAAACCATATGATCCCTTCCTTATGCAGCTGCCCATACCATCAAAGGCATAGGGCTGTGGAAGGAAGGTATGCCCTGAGAGGCCACAGACACCCCATCCCCATCAGAACAACACACTGCTGGGTGTGTCCAGCTGCTACCTCAAAGTCCTCCAGGGGCATGGGGAGGATCACGGGCTGTGGAGTCAGAAAGTCCTGAGTTTGAACCCTGTCTCGGTCACTTGCTAACTGTGAGAAAGGTTACTAGATCCCTCCCCTTCCTCCTACCTGAAAGGCATGTTATGAGGACTAAGGGGGGTGTAGCTTATGAAGCACTAATCCCATGGTAGTCAGTCAGATAACTTGCTTTCCCTTCCATGTCACATGCTCCTTTGAATCCTCCCTATCCATCCCAGAAGGGAAGTCACATAGCTAGGAGGTTGAGACCCTGGAGTCAGGGAGCCTGGATTTGAATCCAGGGTCTGTCACTTAACCACCTGTGGGACTTTGGGCCAGTTACTTCATCACTCTAGGCCGTCTCACTGGTTAAAAAAAAAAAAAAAAGGAAAAAATACTACATAAGTGTAAGGTTGTTGGGATGATGAAATGAATGAATAGATTGAATAGATGGAAGTGCTGGAAACAGCACCAGATACATAGGAAACCATCATTAATTCCGGACTGTTGTTGCTATTATAGTAAGTGCTCAATAAATGCTAACTGAATTCAAGTGTATCTGCAAGATGTCCTGAGGAAGAGATAGGACCTCCTTTCCACTAAGGTTCCCAGAGTATTATTATTTTTTCAACATCCATGCTTCCCTAAAGAAAACCCACAGGAAGGTAGAGGCCAGAACCCCGCCTGGATTGTACTGAGCTGGATACTTTTGAGGTACTTTTCTCATTTTTATTTCTTTTCTCCAATGTCCCTAAAAAGAATGCGCAGGATGGTGTGGTAGGTGAGAAACTGGCACCAAAACAAGAAGCAATCCTCCTTACCTTTCATAATTCTTTTCCACTAAGCCCTCATCCCCAATCCACTCAGGAAGAAGCCCCCTGTAGAGGATAACAGAGAGGCTAGGAGGGCTCTGGAGCAATGTGAGTCCACTCACACTGAAAAGATAGCAGCTGCATCCAGAGCTATTCCTGCTTGGGCAGCGTCCTTGTCAATTTTTCCCAATGCTCCTCTGTGGACCAGAAAGCCTTCGAGTGAAGGGAGACCAAGCTGTCCACACAATTCCTAGGAGACCTGCCACACTAACGTTAATCAAACCATGAAGAGGGACACCCTTGGAATAGTGCAAAGGATATGGCTTCAGAGACTAACAGGACTTTAAATCCTAGCTCTTCCACCGCTTTCTGAGCCTCAGTTTCTTCATCTGTACAATGGAGATACTCACACAGACTTTTCCAGACTACTGTGAGATAATGTGTGTGATTCATCTAACACAGCACCTGGCTCATTGGAGCTCAATAAATGATGCTAATAGCACTGGTTACAGTTATAACCAAAAAGAATTATTATAATGCCCATGATAGATGTCTGGTTTCCCAGTGAGCATGAGGAGCCTGATCTAGGCAAATATTTTGAGCCTACAATAGCTCATGGGAAATAACCAGTCATTGACTCATTATTCAAGCATTTTTTTAAGCTCCAACTGTATGCAAGGAAGCTCTGAGCAACAGAAAGAGTATAGACTTTGCTGTCAGGAGAGCTAGGTTTGAATCTCCAAGGTTCATCTCTGCTCTAGGATTCTAGAATGTATCAGCTTTCAGTGGAGGGAGGGAAAGAAACACGTCCCAGAGCAGGAAGGAGTCTGAGTGTCATCAAGCAAGGGAAGATTGTTTCTTTGGTGAGGAAAAAAAATATGACCGGGACACAAGGGATGAAAGAAGAAAGTTCAGTGTGGATCCCTCCTGTCACAGGGAGTTGGGGACAATCCAACCTTCAAGACAGAGCCCATGGAGGAGGACCTCCTCTCTCCAAACTAGAGTAATGTTTGATTTTGTATTCTTTAACAAAGTTAGGATAATGCTTTGGAGCCATAGTTCTAACTTACATGTGCATCACTGTCACCCAGAGAGTTTGTTAAATATGCAAATTACTGAGCTCCAGCCCCCAGCATCAAATTCAGTAGGTCTTAGATTCCAAACAGTTAACAGATGTTTCGGGTGCAAGTGAGAGAAGTTCTGCCTTAAGAACGGAACCCACTTCTTACTTAAAGTCCGTTCTTTCTCTATCATGCTAAGGTCCCCTGGAAGGATGGATGGACACATGGATTGGTGAATGGATAGTCAAATCAAATGAATGGCAGCTCCCCTCACCTGGGTTCACAAGGCTGTGGACAGGTATTAGAAGTGGGGGGCCCTGCTCTGGTTTGTCTCTACTGTCTCCCTACCATGGTTCCTGGGGAGGAGCTGAGCTCTGGAGTGTTGGCCCGCTGATCCTGGGACATTGCTCGATGCTGGCTTGGTAAGGTGGAAGGGGTATGAGCCATGGAATTAGAATACATGTGTTCAAGTCTAAGCTCTGGTACTCCCTGGTTGTATGACCACATGGAATTCACACCTTTACTGAACCTTGAGTTTCTCATTTGTAAAAAGAGGGTAAAAGCACCCAACCCACAAGATTGTTAACTACTAAACTATATAATAAGTCCTAGATAATTTCCCCAGATAAGGACAACAGGGGCACGTGGGTGACTCAGTCAGTGAAGTGTCTGCCTTTGACTCAGGTCATGATCCTGGAGTCCTGGGATGGAGCCCCATGTCAGGATCCCTGCTCAGTGGGGACTCTGCTTCTGCCTCTCCCTCTCCCAGCTTGTGCTTGCTCTCTCTCCCTCAAGTAAATAAATAAAAATTAAAAAATATATTTAAAAAAATAAATAAAAATTTAAAAAATATATTTAAAATCTTAAAAAATAAAAAAGAAGGGCATGACCACCAGTCCCCACTGCCCTTTTCTCCTGATCTGAAATCCTTAAGGAAGATCGAGTAACCTCTCATATTCATTTACACCTCTCTTTCAGAGACATAGGTCCCATCTGAGTCTCGCACCAGTGTGCTGCCTCTTGTGAGGCAGGTGGGGGTTACAATTCCCAACTGACAGTAGCTGAGGGGATCAGAAAGCAGAGAAGTAATGCCACTTATCCCAGGTCACCTGGCAGCTGTTGAGGAGCTATAGATCTCAAGGGCATCTTTTGGTTCTAAGACCAGGGGGGGCCTTTCAACTGCCTCCACCTGCAGAGGGCGCTTTCACGTTAAACCCTAAAATAGCCTTTGCAGTAGCTTGGTAGTGGGGCAGGATCACAGCTAAAATTAAATGGGTCCCATCAATTTGTCACTAGATTGTAAATGGAAGCATTTGAATGTTCAACTCCCAGGCATTTAAGATTAGTCACTCTGAAGACACTCCAGGAAACTCTTGGAATCTTTTCTTCAAGTCTCTTTGGTGGCCTCTTTTCCCCTCTGGCCTTCAGAAGGCATTTGCGTCCTGGTTTCTGATAGAGGAGGCTCTCTGAGGGGACAGAGTCTATTTATCCTAACTTGCTCTGTCGCCTCTAATGTACTGTCACACAAGTGACTTGCTGTGTGATGCTAGGAAGGAAACAATAAAATGCACGATTAAGAGTGTAGCTAATGCCTCCCAGGGAATGGGGTTCTCTGGAGGTCACATTTCCCCAGGGATTCATTGCCTATGGAAAACTTCCCCATGGCCTTCATGGAACGCTCTGTTGTGGGTCTGTGTTGCCCTTTTCCATGTGGAACTGGGGATTAGGTGGGAAGTGGGGAGTGGGGAATAGACAAAGTAGCCAGGGCCAACTCCACCCAGTGACCCTCCAAGGTGAGAAGAGACCTGTCGGCTTCTTTTGCGGGAGTTGTCTTCCTTGGATCTTGAGTCAAATCCTTGCTTGAAAGAGCCTTTCCAGCTCTGGCTTTTATGACTTGAATGATCTAGAACAAACAGCTCCCACTGTACTATTGTTTCTCTGATTTTTAAAGTGAAGTCCAAGTCCTCCTAATTCTCTCCTCAGAGAAACTAAAGGATTAAGGTCTTCCTTGGATTCTTTTAACAAAGACAATTGATAAGAATGACATTTCCCTCCAACCACACAGGCCCAGATATTAAAGCAATATTACCCCCATATTTTCAAAAACGGGGTTGCAGGGACCCAGGAAAAAGCTACAGAAGGGAACCAACATGCATGGCATATTATCCTGTGCTGGACTTTTATTCAACTTTCTCCAGCCTCACACAGCCAGACGGTGTAGATCTCTAGCCAAGAAACTTGAAGGTAATATTCTTCCTTGGATGACCCTAAATGTGGCCTTCTCTCGGGAGACCCATGAGGTAGGAGAAATATCTAATGGCACCGTTTGCAATGGGAGTATGTGACACAGTCCTGCTAGGTCTGTAGTAGGGAAATTAGATCCCATCCAAGGAGCTGCATCCAAGTACCTACCCAGTGCTCCCTGACTACACTCTTGGGGGAACCCATTCACTGAATGCCACATTAAGGGCACACTAGGAAAAAGAAGGTACTGGGTAAATTGTGAGGTAGAAAAGTTGGGTTTTAGTTCTTTTGTTCTCTCAAGTCTGGGAGGCTCATGCTCCCTCCTGCCCCACCAGCACTCCATTGCCCTTTTCTTCAAGACACTAGGATACTAAGTGCCACATGGTCCGTCTGATAAATTCATTTATCTGAGTTCCTGGAGGTCAGTCAGCAAGAGATTCAGGGAAGCAACATTAACTGCAGCCCTCTCGAGACGAAAACAGCATCTGCTATGCAACCTTCAGTGACTCCCACCATGGAAGCTTTAAGCCAACAGGGATGAAGACCAGCCCATAGGGAGAAGGGGCCATTGGCCATCATTCAAATCACATCCTGGTAGGAACCTCACTTCAGGTTCCTATGACTCCAACTTGTTAGCATATGTGTTACTGGAATTCCCTTACCCTCTCTCACCCTCTGACACAACTCTCTTGAGCTTTAACAGAGGTCTCATGTCCGTATGTCCTCCATGCAGCCGGTGCAAGATACTGGGACAACTGCCTCCAAGACTTTATCTCTTCTTTGGAGCCTCCTCTTCTATCTTATCCCTCTTCTATCTTATCCTTGCTACACCACCATATCCAGTCCCAGGGATGGGGGATGAAAATTCAGTCCCACTCAGCCCCTCCTGCCCTCCCAGCCAAGGAAGATCCATAGAAATTCATTGGCCCCAATCTTTGAATGCTTCATTATAAAGAGGATCCATCCCCAGGGAGACCTGATGAGTGGAGCCAAGGCCAGCCTACTTGTGAGATAGAAGAAGCTGGGGTCTCAGGGTAAAAAGACTTCCAGCAGAGCAGCTGTTCAGCCTTAGCTAGAAAAGTGATCAGGAGGCCAGAGCTTCAGAAGGGGGGCACAGCCTACATGGACTTCACAGGTATCCTTGCTTTAAGAGAGAGATCAATTAGGGGCTGTCTTGGAACGCCTGGGTGGCTCAGTGGTTGAGCATCTGCCTTCAGCTCAGGTGGTGATCCTGGGGTCCTAGCATTGCTTCCCACATTAGGCTCCCTGCAGGAAGCCTGCTTCTCCCTCTACCTATGTCTCTCCCTCTCTGTGTGTGTCTCTCATGAATAAATAAATAAAATCTTAAAAAAAATTAGAGGTTGTCTTGTGCATAACAAAAGGAGCCTGCACTTCACTTTTATTTATTTATTTATTTATTTATTTATTTATTTATATTTTTATTTATTTTTATTTTTTTTAATAAATTAATTTTTATTGGTGTTCAATTTACCAACATACAGAATAACACCCAGTGCTCATCCCATCAAGTGTCCCCCTCAGTGCCCGTCACCCATTCACCCCCACCCCCCCCTCCTCCCCTTCTACCACCCCTAGTTCGTTTCCCAGAGTTAGGAGGAGTCTTTATGTTCTGTGTCCCTTTCTGATATTTCCCACACATTTCTTCTCCCTACGGAGTTCTCTGACTGGTGACCACGCCCACCCTTGCCAGAACCCCACCGAGCACACTTGAGTTTGGGGTCAGTTCTGCGGGCATCAGTGAACCCATACTGCACTGTTTCAGGAATCCAAGGACACCAAGAGGGCTTCAAGGCAGGGCAGGTTGAGTGGATGTTGAGACATGGCCCTGCTAAACAAACCCAAAGGCTCTTTCTGGAAGTGACAGCCAAAGTGCCAGGATGCAAATGGTGACAAGTCAGATCGGCGAGTGTAGGACCAGGCACAGCACATTGTCCTTACCTTTGCGTATTTAACTTGGGGGCATCGCAGGCAGCCCAGGATGGGTTGGAGCTGCCAGTGGGGTGGGGGAGATGCAGGCCTCAGAGCAGAAGGCAGAAAGGCCAGGGAAAGGAGCTGGAGGAGAGACAGCCAGGGGAAGACAAAAAGCAGGGGCTCTGGGGGACACGCCGCTCCAGAGCTGAACTTACAGCTTCACCAAAGCTGACTTTAAGCCGACCTTCAGCAGCGCTTCTTAGCAATGTACACCGGGCAATCGCTGGTAAATCTTTATTAATTTTAATTGGCGGCACCCATTTATAAGAACCATTAAAAAGGATAAATTGAGCCCATCCGGCGTAATGTCTTTTGTTAATTAGTTTGTCAGCACTGTTTTAATATCCCCTAATGACTTCATATTTCAGACCTGACATTAAAGGAGACGCTGCGAGAAAGGAAATGGTCTTATCACAGTGTACGGTAACGTTTTTCTTTTTTGAACAAAAAGTGTCCTTCCAAACGCTGACCAAGGTTAGATGTCATTTAATTCTCAAAGGTGGGTGCCTGAGGACTTCTGAGACCCCCTATTCTGCATCCAAGTCCCGCCACACCATCGTTTCTCAATGTGCCTCTCTTCAAACCATCTCAGGCATACCCAAATTCTCATTCATTTTTTCCTTCCTTCCTTTCTTCCTTCCTTCCTTCCTTCCTTCCTTCCTTCCTTCCTTCCTTCATTTATTCAACAAACATTTAATGAGCTCCTCAGAATCAAGGAAATAGGTGGGGAAATAGGTGGGGTCAAGAGACAGATACTTTCTAGAGAAAAAAGACGGAAACGCTTCTCATTCTCCATCCTATCAAAGGGCTTTTATCACCAAGTCAAGGCCATCAGTTTTGGTGGGACAGAAAACAAAATACAGAAGGGAAGAGAAAAAAAGACAGATCAGATGAGCCTTGACTATTGATCCCAAGCAGTTATGCTCTAAAATCAAGTGGAAAGCAAAACTGGTGTCAAGGTGGTCTCCCCTGGAAGGAGCACAGGTTTTGGAAACAGAGAAACACGTTTGGATCTTAATTCCACTGCTTCACCAATCTCTGCCATGGGGTTCAGAGGAGAGGAAACACCGAGATGCTGGAAGCTTTTAGAACTATTCACACACTTCTAAAATCTAAACAAAAGAAGGAAACTAAGCTTTCTCATGTGCGATGGAAGGTTTCACGCCCTGCCTCTGTCCTGGTCCGTGTGTCCGGGGGCCACTGTGACTCAGGGTGAGGCGTGAGGTGTGTTAGCTCCTTGCATGTTGTCCCGCCACAGCTCACCTTTGCCTCAAGCAGTGAAATCACAGGTAATATCACGGGGGTTGAACCAAATCACTCTCACAAAAACACAATTAGAAATTGCAGCTTAAACCACAAGTTGACATGAAAAATGACAGGCGAAACTTCTCCCAATCCCAGTACAAGCTCTTTGTCAACCATATGAAGTAAAAATAATGTTGATCTAATCGCATCTGACAAGCAATTGGCCAAAAAAAAAAGTATGAAAAATTATCAAGAAGACTATATGAAATGTGGATTTACATCCACTATTATTCACAGTAAACTACTCTAGGCGTATTCGGTGCCTGGAGATATTACCTAATGAGCATGGGACTAATTGATGCTTTATGGGTAAATAAAAGGACATGAATGGAGGGCCATGTGTGTTCAAAAACCTTCTTACTGACAGGGTTTGCAGCCATAAACATCTGGAGACCACCCAAGTGTGGGACTCTGGGCAAGTAATTAGCCCTCTGGATCCTCAGTTTTCTCATCTGTAAAATGGCAATAATTCTTTGTAGGCTTGTTCTAATGACTAGAAATGAAACATTTAAAGGGTCCATCACAGAGCCTGACATAGGCACATCGCAGAAGAAGCTATGCTCCTCCTCGACATCCTCATCCTCACTGTCACACCAGTGAGCAAGACTGTAATTCCTTTCTACATAGTCTACAGTGACTATTGAATCACTGAGGAGTCCATAGTCCTGTTAAAAGAGGCAATAAGAGTTTCTTGCAGGGCTTGATTCTCTGGAGGTACTTTCTCAGAACTTTCTCCTCTCCTCCATCTTATGGACCCCATAAAGAGGGCACCCGCAACCTCAACACACAGATCATGCATATAAATGAAAAGAGCTTCAGGTGGACCACTGTCTAAAGGAATGGATGCTTCTCAGCACCATAAGGAGTAGTTGTTTTGTAGGAAGGTGAGCAGAAATCAGAAACGTAGATATCTTTAGGTGAAATTTTGCATCTGTATGTTACCGTGGCTAAAATAGCACTTTGAAGATGCATTTCTTGGGTTCTTGTAGGGTTTTATGCCTTAAAGGGCCCTCTGATGAAAAGCAAATATTTATGAGGAAGTGAATGCACTAGGTCTCAACTCACATCTAAAAGGAAATTTATGGGATCCTTAGGTGGCTCAGTGGTTGAGCGCCTCCCTTCGGCCCAGGGCATGATCCTGGAGTCCCAGGATCGAGTCCCACATCGGGCTCCCTGCATGGAGCCTGCTTCTCCCTCTGCCTGTGTCTCTTCCTCTCTCTGTGTCTCTCATGAATAAATAAATAAAATCTTAAAAAATAAAAAATAAAATAAAAAGAAATTTACAAGGCAGCCTTTTGAGAGTGAAATCACAGCCAAGAGAGGAGGGTAGGGGAACAGGAGTAGAGTGGGGAGCAGGGAGAAAGGGCTGAAAGATGAAGTGGGGAGATGCCAGGGAGGGCTCTGTTTAACATTACCTACACCTAGCTTTGCTAGCACTAGCCCTTAATCTTGAAGGTATTAATTGTTTTTTTAATATTTACACCTTTCCTTATTCCTCCCTATCTCCCCTCCTCTTTCCTTCCCTCTCTAGTCTCCTCTCCCAGCACACACAGACATACACAGACACACACATACACACACATACACACATGCATGCACACCCCAAAGCTGCTAGAGCTTTAAGTTAAACAAAAAAATAAAGATTAGGATGAAAACAAAGTTTGAAAAACTGCTAGACTCTAATATAGGACAAAATTGAAAGAAAAATGAGTTGTATATGTGTGCAGGTGGTTATGTATAATTTACAACTTTCAGCAACAGCTAATACCCCCATTCCCCAAAATCAAACTCTATATGCACACATTATGAACTAGACCTGTGCTGAGTGCCAAGGATACTAAGGTGATTAAGAAAAATAATCTTTGCCTTCAAGGAGCTCACCATTTAGGTGGCAACACCAACATGTACACCATAATAGATCATTTGTCACATATTTTAAGAGAGGTGAATCTGTGGGAACATAGATGAGAGGGGGACTCACCTGTTACTTTGGGGAGGTTGATTTGGGGAAGGCGTCATAATGGGAGCGTCCCATAAATTACACAGTTCTTAAAACATTTTTTTTTACTGTTCAATGCATCATAGAGAAAAGAGTATCAGTGATGGACATGGGGATTAATGAGTGCACTTGTTTTGATGAGCACCAGGTGATGTATAGAAGTGTTGAATCACTATATTGTATGCCCAAAACTAATACAACGCTGTATGTTAACTATACTGGGATTAGAGTTAAAAAATAAAAACCATAAAAATAATCAGTGAACATCTGTGAACCCACTACCCAGCCTAGGAAATAGAACAGCTCCTGTATCTTTGAAATCCCTCTGAGTCTCCCTTTCTGATGTCATCTGTATGTTTTATTAATCAGCCATTCATTTTTACTATAAATTTACCACATATATATGCAGCACTAAACTATATACTTCTGTGGTCTGCTTGGTTTCAAATTCTATGTAAATGGAATAATACAGTATTTATTGTTCTGAGACATGATATTTTTTACTCCACCTTTTTTTGAGAATTATCTATATTCATGAATGTAGCCACAGTTAGTTTTGTTGGTGTATAGTATACTTTTTCATGAACAGATCCTCATTTACTGATCCATTTAACTATTGATAATTATTCAATTGTTTCCAGTTTTTTGCTATTACAGATGGGGATACCATGAACAGTCTTCTGTAAGTCCCTTGGTACATATGTCCCCTAAAGAGGAACTATTGAGCTATTGCTGGTACATAGGAATGCAGCTGGCTTAAACATTGACTCTGAATCCAATAACTTTGGAAAATGCTCTCACCAGCTAAAATTTTAGCTGTAGATAGTTGGCTATTTTTTCATAGACAACCATATCATCTGAAAGTGAGTTAGCGGGGATCCCTGGGTGGCGCAGCGGTTTGGCGCCTGCCTTTGGCCCAGGGCGCGATCCTGGAGACCCGGGATCGAATCCCGCGTCGGGCTCCCGGTGCATGGAGCCTGCTTCTCCCTCTGCCTATGTCTCTGCCTTGTCTCTGCCTCTCTCTCTCTCTCTCTGTATGACTATCATAAATAAATAATTTAAAAAAATAAAAATTGAAAGTGAGTTAGCTTCTTTCTTTCAAATTCTTATATATTCTTTTCTTACCTTACAATTGTTAAGGCCTCCAATATGACGTATGGAAGTGATGACAGCTCACATCTATATCTAGCTCCTGACTTTAAAGAGAATGCATTCAACATTTACCATTCATTATGCCATTGTAAGCTTTTAAAATATATTAGGTTTTCTTTATTAGATTAAGGAAGCTTCTTCCTCTTCATAATTTGCTGAGTTTTGATCATGATTCTTTTTTTTATTTATATTTGAGTTAGTTAACATACAGTGCAATATTGGTTTCTGGAGTAGAATTCAATGATTCATCACTTACATAAAACACCCAGTGCTCATCACAACAAGTGCCCTCTTTATTACCCATCCCCCATCTAACCCACCCCCCACCGATTTCCCTCCATCAACCCCCAGTTTGTCCTCTATTGTTAAGAATCTCTTATGGTTTGTTTCTCTCTCTCCTTTTTTTCCCTTTCCCATATGTTCATCTATTTCATTTCTTAAATTCCACATATAAGTGAGATCATATGGTATTTGTTGTTCTCTGACCTATTTAACTTAGTATTGTATCCTCTAGATCCATCCATGTTGTTGCAAATGGCAAGATTTCATTCTTTTTTGATAACTGAGTAATATTCCTATGTATGTGTGTGTACCACATCTTTATCCATTCATTAGCTGATGGACATGGGCTCTTTCCATAGTTTGGCTATTCCTGATAATGCTGCTATAAACACATGATTGAATTTTTAATTTTGCCAAAAGTCCTTCTGCTTAAATATATATATATATATATATATATATATATATATATATATATATATATATATTTCACCTTTAATCTATTAATATGGTGAATTACTTCACTCCGTTGTCTAACATTAAACCAACCTTGCAGTCTTAGGATAAACCCAATTGGTCATTACCTATGTCATTAATGTGTATAGCCAAAATTAATCAGTTTTTATGGATGTATTGTATTTTGAACTGTCTCAGTGCCCTTCAGTCCTAACTGGCAGTGCTTTTGTCAATACAACTCTCATAAAGACTTTGTGGGTTTCCAGTTTATCTAATTCTGATCTGCCTCATGCTTACAGCCACATTCACAATTCTTTTTTAGATAGGCCTCTTGCTATTTTTGGCAACTGAAAACCTTTTTGTCTGGCTGAGAGGGTCTAATAGGAACCGACACAAAACTTCAGAGGTCTTCTCTAAGGATCCTATGGCCACACTTTTGACTTGATCTTTACTCTGAGGCCATTATTTACTTGGAAAATAATTTACCAATTCAAGGGATTGGAATTAAGATGTGGTTTGTTGTGCAACATATTAAATCCCGGCTTCTCCACAGTTGTGCTAAATCTTTTTGCATGCTGAAGAATAATTTTCTTAGCCCATCTCTCTCTTTCCACACCTTATCGTATGCAGCCAAAAAAAAAAAACTGACACTTTTCAACCTTCTGCCTGGACATTGGTCTTATCGAGTCTGATTTCTCTGCATCATCACCAGCATTTGATACTGTCACTCATTTTATTTTAGCTCTTCTGATACATGTGTAGTAGTTTCTCATTATAATTTTCATTTGCATTTCCTTGAGGCTTATGTTATGAACATCTTTTCATGTGCCAATTTTCCACCTGTATTTATTTTTCAGTGAACTGTCTCTTGATGGCTTTTATCCATTTTCTAATTGAATTGTTGGCTTTTTTATTGTTATGTATTGAGTTTCTTTTTTACTTTTTATTTTTTTAAAGATTTTATTTATTTGAGGTAGAGAGGTGAGAGAGAGAGAGAGAGAGCATGAGCAGGGGGGGAAGGGCAGAAGGAAAGGGTGAAGCAGACTCTGCACTGAGTGGGGAGAGCAACACGGGGCTCGATCCCAGGACCCCAAAATCATGACTTGAGCTGAAGGCAGACACTTAACCAACTGAGCCACCCAGGCACCCCTAGAGTATCCTTTTTTTTTTTTTTTTAAATACAGTTGACCCTTGAACAACATGGGTTTGAACTGCACCGGCCCACTTGTAGGTGGATTTTTTTATAGTTACAGCACTGTAAATGTATTTTTTCTTCCTTATTATTTTCTTAATAACATTTTCTTTTCTCTAGCTTACTTTATTGTAGAATACAGTATATAATACCTATGACATGCAAATTATGTGTTGACCTACTGTTGATGTGAACAGTAAGGCTTCCTCTAGTCAATAGTAGGCTATTGGTTAAGTTTTGGGGAAGTCAAAACTATACACGGATTTCCTACTGTGTGAGATGTTGGCACCCCTAACCCCCATGTTGCTCAAGGGTCAACTGTATAATCTAAATACTAGTCCTTTCTGTAATATGTAGTTTGCAAATATTTTCTCCCTATTTGTAGCTTATTTTTTTTTATCTTCTTGACAAGGTAAAAAATATTTATTTTTGCAGAGAAAATATTTTTTATTTTTGTGAAGTCCAATTTATTGACTATTTCTTTTATAGATCATGCTTTTGGTATCATATCTAAGAACTCCTGACCAAACCCTAGGTCCCAAATATTTTCTCCTATGTTATCTTCTAAAGGTTTGGAACTTTACATTTAAATATATGATCCATTTTGAGTTAATTTTGCAAGGCATGAAATAAGGCAAGCTTCATTTTTTTGTCCTATGACTGTCCAATTTCTCCAGCACCATTTGTTTTTTAATGGTAAGAGACTCTGAATCTTATTTAAAGCCTGTGTTTCGGAACCCTCTCCCATCACTCCAGGGGAAAGGGGAGTCATTGTGACCAAAGGGGAGTAGAAATTCAAGTTCCTCACTCTGCCTTCTCTGACACCTGGTGGTGAAACACCTCCTTGTTACTGCTGGATGGGGATATGGGTCCCCTGCCACCCCATCGGGTATTACCCTGGATATTACAATTTACAGTCATGGAATATACACATTTGGTTATGGCACAGTATCATATATTATGAAATTAGATAGAGATCCACATCCCACAAATTTTTATGTATTTGTTAATTTCCATTTACTTCACTATATTTTCAAATTTCCCTTATGATTTATACTTTGGCTTTTGGATAATTAAAAAGTACATTGTTCATTTTCTACATATTTGGGAATTTTAAGATATCTTTCTGTTTTTAATTTCTAGTTAATTTCCATTGTGATCAGAAAACAAACTCTATACAATTCCAATTATCTTATATCTATTGAATTTTTTGATGGCAGCATATGTCTACCTTGATGACATTCCATGTGTACTTGAACAGGTATTCTTTTCTATAAACAGCAAGGAGATCAAGTTAATTGATAATATTGATTACATTTTCTATATCTCTATTGATTTTCCACCTATTCATCGTGTCAATTACTGAGAGAAATAAATCTTCAACTATAATGTAGATTTGTTTACTTATTCTTCCAGTTCTGTCATTTCTGTTTTATGTTTTTGGAAGCTGTTATTAAATGCACACTTGGTTAAGGGCACTTGACTGGCTCAGTCCATAAAACATGTGATTCTTGATCTGAGGGTTGTGAGTTCAAGCCCCACATTAGGCATAAAGCTTACTTTTAAAAAATGCACACTCATTTAGTATTGTCATGTCTTTTTGATGACTTCTTTATCATCATGAAGTGTCTCTTTTTATGTCTGGTAATATTCTTGTTCTGAACTCTATTTTGTTTGATAGTAATATAGCCACTCCAACTTTCATCTGATTAATAATTTCATGGTATATTTTTCCAATTTTTAATAATCTATATCTTTATATTTTTTAAGATATATTTATTTGAGAGAAAAAGCACACATAAGTGGGGAGGAGAGACAGAGGGAGAGGTAGAAGCAGACTCCCCACTGAGCAGGGAGCTCAATGCAGGGCTCAATCCCAGGACCTCAAGATCACAACCCGAGCCAAAGGCAGATGCTTAACTGACTGAGCCACCCAGCTGCCCCTGTATCTTTATATTTAATGTGAGCTACATATAGAGGGAAAATAGTTAGATCTTGTGTTTTATATAGTCTGACAATCACTGCTTTTCTACATATAATAATCTATATCATTGTGTTTAAATTACTATATTGCTATTTGTTTTCTATTTAACCTTTGTTCTTTATTCTTTTTCCCCTTTTCATTCTTCTTTTGGTTTACTTAAATTTTTTTAGTATTCCTTTTTATCTCTTCAACTGGATTATTAGCTACAACTTTTTTCTTACTAGTTACTGAAGTATTTACAGTATGCATTTTTAATTCATAGTGAATTTTAAGTAATATTTTGCTACTTTGTGTGGAATGTACAAATCTTACAAAAGTATTCTTCCATTTCCCACTTATATTCTCTGTCCTATTGTTTTATTTTCATATTATTATTGGTTCTGTTTTAAACAATTAGCTTTTAAAGCAATTTCATCAAAAAGTAATATAAGATAATAACATACAAGCTAGATTATTATGTATTATAATACTATATTTGTATTTTGTGATAATAAAAGAGAAAGTATATTTTATATTTACCCACATCTTTACATTCTACATTTCTTAATTTATTTGTGTAGATCCCAGTTTCTGCCTGGTATCATTGTCCTTTCTCCCTGAAGAACTTCGTTTAGTCTTTCTTGTGTACAGACCTAATGGCAACAAATATTCTCAGGTTTTGTCTGAAAATGTCTTTATTTCATGGATAATTTTGTCTTTATTTCAAGGATATGAAAATGTCTTTATTTTACAGATAATTTTGTCTTTATTTCAAGGATAATTTTGGGTAATGTGGAACTTTTGTTTTTCAGCACTTTAGTTTGGTCTTGTGTGGTTTCTGACAAGAAGTGTGGTGTCATTTTTTAATCTTTGTGTTTTTTTATGCAATGCACCTTTTTCTCTGGCTATTTTTTAAGATTTTCACTTATCACTGATTTTCAGTCACTTGATTATGCCTTGGTGCTGTTTTCTTTGTGTTTATCCTGCTTGGGTTTGTCAATATTTTTGGGATATGTTGGTTTTAGTTGTCATCATATGACAAATGGCAAATTTCATTCGTTTTTTTCAAATGCTTTTTACCTCCTTTTGCCTTCTCTTTATTGTGGGGTTCCAACTACACATCAATAATATAGCTTGATATTGTCAAATAAGTTACTAAGTTTCTGTTCGTTTTTCTCAGTCTTTTTTCTCTGTTGCTTCATTTTGGATGGTTTCTATTTCTTCGTCTTCAAGTTTCCTGATCTTTTCTTCTTTAGTGACTACTCTGATACTAAACTCATTCAGGGATATTTGAATTTCGGATATTGTAACTATTTGAGGAGTCACAAAATTTGTCCCACCTATCTCACAAAATTGTAGAAATGCAACAAAGAAAGTAACTTTGTATCAGTCAGAGTCTCAGGAGGAAATAGAAACCAATCTGAGTATTTACAACAGAGAGAAGTTACTGCACAAAGTAAAGAAATACTGAGATGCCAACAGCAATGAGTGAGGTAGCTGAGAGCCAGGAAACCAGGAAGCCTCCATCACCTCTAGGCTGGAAGAACAAAAGGACAAAATAATGTTCCACAGTCTAGGAGCTGGGGCCTTCTAAGAGAGAAGATGACCAATCACACAGGAGTTGGAGTTTTGGGGGAGACACATGCTGCTGGGATGCATCCTGGGGCAAAGAGGGAGATGAATGTTCTGGCTTCTCTTTTTCTCCCACCATCCAACCTCCTATCAGTGGCCTGGGGTCTTGGGAAACATAGCAGAGATCAGCTTCCAGTGTAAAGAGCAGAGTAATGAACTAGAGGGCTCCCAGGCTCAAGACTAGCCCAGTGTTACATTTAGAAATATTAATGCCAATGCTCGCTTTGGCAGCACATATACTAAAAATAGAAATATTAATGCCTTGTATAAATGTTAGCTATAGTACTACGACATCTGGAGTGAAGCATACATTCACCATCCCTTAAAAGATCATTCATTATAAAATCCCTGTTTTATCAAGGAGCCCACTGAGGCTCAGAAAGAGACTGAAACGAATGCCAGATATACTCACAAAACATCAAAAAAAATTAAATAATGCAGTTATAACCAAAATCATTGCAGGGAGAAACAAGATACAATGGTTATGAGCCAGTCTCCAGTGAGCAGTGTGGTTCTCAACCCAGGGTCATAAAAGGCTTTGAGACCCTCTCCTTATTTTTTCTCTCTAACCACTCACTCTGAGGGAAACCAGCTACTATGTTGTAAAGATACATCAGGTGGCTCTAAGGAGAGGCCCATGAGGCAAGGTAATGAACAGCCCACCATGGCCGGCAAAGAGCAGAGCATTCCTATCAGTGGCCCTGAGGTGAAAGCAGCTCCTCCCGCCCCGCTCAGGCATTTAAAGGACACAGCCTCTGTTGGCAGCTTACCACAGCCTCATGAGAGACTATAGGCAAACACCACACAGCTAAGCTGACCCACAGAAACTAAGATAGCAAATATCTGTTGTCTTAGGTTACTATGTTCTGGGAGCATTTGTTACCCAGAGATAGATGGGTAATAAAATGATTATCATAGGACCTTTTAAAATCTTTTCCCATTTTGTTTCTTGTCACCTTGGTGATCATGGCTGCTCCAGTCCATTCCAAAATGATTCAAAATCTCAAAGTAAAAGAGCTGAATCTTCATTCTTTCCTTTCCAACTTTGTCACACTTTAGCCAGCAATTGCTAAGCTCCACTTACCCGTGCATACTTGGGAGGGGCAATAGGGCCCCATGCCCTACACATTTGGACCTCAGGCCCTTGTTAAGTAATATTATTTAGCTATCCTGTTTCTACACAGCAATGACGTAGTTAGTTGCTTTCCATTTGTGTGCCTTGAGGATCTAAGTTAGATTTTCCCAGAACGAGTAGATTCCATCCCCAGGTGAGCTGACAGCTGCCTTCCTGGGACAGAAGACTGGCCCTCTGGGATTACTGATGTACGTACCTTTTGCCCCCCCACCCCAACACACAGTTACAGAGATATCATGCAATGCACCCTAATCACTGAATAAGAGAGCTTATGCTATAAATGTGACAGCTGTTCTTGGGGGACACAGGGCTCACCTCTCATCATGGAAGGTGGGACAAGGGCATGTGACCTACTCTTGGAACCCCTGAAGATGCAGAGAGGTGAGGACCATGGGGATACCACCTTTGTGACAACACCCAGTTTCCAGGGCCAGCAGGGTGACTGTACCTCCAGCTTCATACCCACGTCTGATGGCGAGGCCAGGCAAATAGGGTGTCTAGTGTCCAAAAGAAGTGGTGACAGCTCTATTGTCACTGGGGCTAGTCTGTGGTGCCATCTCAGCACTTCTGGGTGCCTCATCTCCATATCTGCTCAAACTGATTCCCCAGCCTTCCCAGAGAGCTGAGGGCTTCCCAACAACCTTTCCAAAAGAGCTACTTTCTGTAGCTTCAAACTAAAAATCTCACATGAGAACACATTCCCTCCCCAAATCAGACCAACAAAACTTTGTTGTAAATTCAAGGCTGGGATGCCTCGGTGGCTCAGCGGTTGAATGTCTGCCTTCGGCTCTGGGCGTGATCCTGGAGTCCTGGAATCAAGTCCCACATTGGACTCCCTGCGTGGAGCCTGCTTCTCCCTCTGCCTGTGTCTCTGTCTCTCTGTCTCTGTCTCTGTGTGTGTGTCTCTCATCAATAAATAAATAAAAAAATTTTTAAAAATTAAAAATTAAAAAAATAAATTCAAGTCTGAGTGAGTGCATTCATGAGAACCCCAAATCTCCAAATTTACTTACATCAATTATTGTTTTCCATGAGCTATTCATTGTTGTAAGCAATGCATTTCACCAGAAACAATTATTTTTTTGGGTGTAATCTTCTTTTTTGGGAAAGAAAAAAGAACAAGAGTGAAAGCTAAGGGGGCCAGAAAAGCAGAAAACCAAAGCAAAAAAATGAAATGTAACTTACGAACTGAGAACATAAAGGCACCACAAAATGGCCTTCGAAGATACCGAAAAAAAAAAAAAAAAAGAGGAGAATAAAGGGAAATGTTGCTCCTTTATTAGATGGGGACAGGGAGAAATGAGTAGCAGATGACAGGGAAAAAATACAAAATAACATTTTGAGCTGGTTTGATCTTGATCAATATCAAAAACAAAATGATAAGGTGCAGAAAAGTCGAGTTAACACATGGGAAAGGAAGGACAAAGTTGCGGACAGCTTGAAACCAGGTCAGAAGTAAAGAAAATTCATTTGAATGAGCTGAAGTCCTGTAGTCAGGGATCTTAGGAAACTGAGGAGAGTCATCGCCAGCTTGCAAACTCAACAAACATATATAGGACAGTTCGTGGTGCTGGTGATTTCAGACATCCCACTTTATCCACACAACCATGCTTTCTAGTAAGAATTCTCATCCCTCATCTATAGGTAAAGAAACTGCATCCAAAAGTTATGTGATACAAGTGGCAGAGCTGGGACTGACATGCCCCTTCCTAGTGCAACCTTCCCACAGCTGCCTTCCTAGATGGGGAGAGAGAAGGACCCCAGGACCAAATTCAGGGTAGCAATTGCTGAGGGTAGGAAGTGTGTTAACTGCTGGCAGAGATAGAGAAACCACAAGTACCCTGGGCCACAAATCAGAATCTAGATCCTGTTGCAACTCTGCAGCCTACTAGCTGTGTGACTGTGGGAAAGTTCATCTCCTGCTCTGGACCTCAGTTTCCTAGTAAAATGAAGAGATTGGTCCAGATGACCTTTGCCATTGTTTCAAATTCTAAGTCCATGATCCTGGATATGATTTAAAACTACATAGAGGGATTCTGAGAAAACTATTGAAATCTGAGAAATAATAATGTTCTCCATTACTGAGGAAATACATATTTATCTGGATTTCTGTTGCTTTGCCCAATATCCTTTCATCATCTTTCTGAGGGTAGCACCTTGCTTCCACCTTCCTGTCTTTGATGCACAAGCCTTCTGGCATTCCATAGGATTCTGGTGTTCCACCAGTACGGAGCTCCACCCCTGGCTTCTTTGATTGGCCCAAAGGTTGAGCACTTAATTTAAAAAGACCAATCAAAATTTCTCACTGAATGTCTATATGTGGCTATAGGAAGAAAAAAACTTACTTTTAGGGATGTAAGACTGATAATACAAACCTAGAAATATCCTCTCCTCCGACCTCATCTCAACCACCACCACCCTGCCATATAGATACTGCCTCACTGACAAGGCTAACCTAGGGTAGAAGAAGAAGCAGAGGCGAGGGATATGGGGAAGAAGGGAGGACAGGCACTGTGTTCCCTTGAGCATCTCTGATATCAATTCCATTCACGGCTTCCTAGCGTATGAACCGCAAATTCCGCATATTTGGAGGATATTCGTTTCCTCTGGCTGTTGTAACAAGGTACCACAAACCTGGTGGCTTGAAATAAGATGAATGTATTCTCTCACCCTTCTGAAAGTCAGAAGTCTGAAATCGGTGTCCCTGGGCCAAAATCAAGGTGTTCACCGGGCAGTGCTCTTCGCTTCGTTTCCCAAGAGACTCTGTTCCCGGTTTTGTCTAGCTTCTGGTGGCTGCCAGCATTCCTTGGCTGGTGCTCACATTGTCCCCTCTCCCATCCATGGCAAATCTCCCCACCCTTGTCTTAGTAGGGCATGTATGATGCCACATAGGGCCCATCAGGATATTCCAGGATAATCTCCCTCTCACCAAATCCTTAATTTAATCACATCTGCAGTGCCCTTTCCCAAATATCTTTACAGGTTCTAAGGAATAAGGCCTGATATCTTTGTATGGCCATGATTCAGCCCACCGTGGGGATAAACTACTGTTACAGGATTTGTGTTCCCTCAGTGCCTGTGGGTCCTGGTCATGCTGCTTTGAAGAATGAAGAGGTGGACCAGATGAAGAGAGGTGGGCAGCAAAGCCAAGTTTATGGAGCAATAGTACAAAGGTCCCAGAGAAGGAGGGGACCTAAGAAGGTTGCCTTTTGGGCATTCAAATCTAGGGGTTTTTACAAGCTCTCCCAAGGAACTATCTTAAGTATTTTGAATGTGGGCCCCGGTGGATTGGCTGCTTGGGTGCACCAATCAGGGCTTTGATCATGCACCTTTCTGTCTACCTATCAGGTTATTGGTTATACATTGATGGTCTTTTGGGCTGACATTTGGATACTAACCACCTCAATTTGTGACAGTAACCCATGTTTTATGCTTAATTGTTCTGTTTCAGGATGTTTTGCCAAAGTCACTCCTGCAGAGGCTGCTAGACAAGATGCTCTTGTGGTCTTGTCTAAGCCGTAAACAGGATGCTAGTGCGGTTTTGTCTCAGCTGTCCTGGCTCCCTGTTTTCTTGTTGGGGACCCTGGCCCTGGCTATCTAAGTGTCCAATTAATTACTAACATTAGCTTAAGTCTCATTTTCATTATTTGCTACAGAAAGAGTTGTAACACAATGTAGATTGCTTAAAATTAGGGAAACACCAGACATAAAGAAGAAAACAAGATCCCACCACAGTCCATCATTCAATTGATGAATGCCTAGTGTGGGACAGGACCCTGACTTCTGCCCGCTCCCTGCCCTCACAGTATGATGAAAGAAAGGGAAAACAAGTAAACAAGCAAATATAAATGGCTCCGAACAAAAATATCTTCATGCTTTCCATTCTTTTTCTATGCACATTCTTCACTATTGACACATGCCCTATTTTATCTCACTTTCTTCACTTGATTTTATATAATTAGCATTTCCCATGTCATTAAACATTCCACAAAAGCAAGATTTTCATATTGCACATATTCCTTATCTGGATGCGCTAAGATATATTAAGTCATTCTCTGATACTGTTTTTAATCTTTTTACCATCATAAACATGATAGACATCTTCACTTGACTAGCAAATCACTTCCTGAGGAAAGACTCCAAGACATGGAGGGAGTTACTAGGTTAGAAACCCTTTTTTAAAAGGCTCTGGATGAATATCACTGGTCATCTTTCCAGAAAGAACACCAGTTCATATTCCTACAGAATTGTCTCAGAGTGCCTCTTCCACTGCACATCCCATGCTTTATTTAAAACTTCTGTCTAGGGATCCCTGGGTGGCGCAGTGGTTTGGCGCCTGCCCTTGGCCCAGGGCGCGATCCTGGAGACCCGGGATCGAATCCCACGTCGGGCTCCCGGTGCATGGAGCCTGCTTCTCCCTCTGCCTGTGTCTCTGCCTCTCTCTCTCTCTCTGTAGCTAACATAAATAAATTTTTTAAAAAAATTAAAAAAAAATAAAACTTCTGTCTAACATCCATGAAGGCAAGAGAAACAAAAGCAAAAATGAACTATTGGGACTTCATAAAAATAAAAAGCTTCTACACAACAAAGGAAACAATCAACAAAACTAAAAGACAACCTACAGAATAGGATCAGATAAAGGGCTGGCATCCAAGATCTATAAAGAACTTATCAAACTTAACATCCAAGAAACAAACAATCCAGTCAAGAAATGGGCAGAAGACATGAACAGACATTTCTCCAGAGAAGATCTATACATGGCCAACAAGCACTTGAAAAAATATTCCACATCACTTGCCATCAGGGAAATACAAATCAAAACCACAATGAGATACCACTTTACACCAGTGAGAATGGGGAAAATTAACAAGTCAGGAAACAACAAGTGTTGGAGAGGATGTGGAGAAGAGGGAACCCTCTTCCACTGCTGGTGGGAATGTGAACTGGTGCAGCCACTCTGGAAAACAGTATGGAGGTTCCTCAAAGGGTTAAAAATAGAACTGCCTTAAGACCCAGGAATTGCTCTCCTGGATATTTACCCCAAAGATACAGATGCAGTGAAATGGCAGGACACCTGCACCCCAATGTTTATAGCAGCAATGTCCACAATAGTCAAACTGTGGAAGGAGCCTAAGTGTCCATCAAAAGATGAATGGATAAAGAAGCTGTGGTCTATGTATACATTGGAATATTACTCAGTCATTAGAAAGGACGAATACCCACCATTTGCTTCGACGTGGATGGAACTGGAGGGTATTATGTTGAATGAAGTAAGTCAATCAGAGAAAGACAATTATCATATGGTCTCACTCATATGTGGAATATAAGAAAGAGTGAAAGGAACCAAAAGGGAAGGGGGAGAAACTGAGTGGGGAAAAATTAGAGAGGAAGACAAACCTTGAGAGACTCTTCACTCTGAGAACCAAAAAAAGGGCTGCAGAAGGGGAGTGGGTGGGAGGAAGGAGTGACTGCGTGACAGGCACTGAGGAGGGCACTTGATGGGATGAGTACTGGGTGTTATACTCTAATATGCCAAATTGAATTTAAATAAAATATTTTTTAAAAATAAAACTATCTAGTTGATGAACAAAAACTATATCTTTTTTCAATATACAATATTCTGATTATTAGGGGTGACTTTTTTCTTAACAGCCATCTTTATTTCTTCTTCTATTTATTATTTTTTCATGTCTTTTGCCATTTTTCTCATTAGATGTTAGTGTTTTTCTCCTGGATTGGGAACTACATTGTCATATTGACAGCAAGTAGTTTTTCTGGTTTTGCCATTTGCCATTATTCTGTTTAGGACACTGATTTCACAATTCTGGCATCCAGAACTATGACAGGCCCCTGAGCTTGTGGTAATTTGTGGTAACAGTCATAGGACACAATTACCTCTCTAATGGAACCCCCCAATGGCAACTCTTTGGCTTCCTCTCCAGGGTTGCTTTTGAGCCTGATGTAGTAGCCTTATTGGGAGGTGAGGATCGGCCCTCCAGGGGCCCTGAATCAGCCTCACAAAACACAGAACTGAGCTGTAATAGTGTTCTTTTTGGGGAAAAAAAAAAAAGAAAAATGCTCTTTGGCCTAGGCTTTACCTCCAATTTATGATTTATCGATTTTTTGTGTTCAGTTTTGGTACGCATATGGTTCATTCTCGAGATTTACAAAGTCCAAAACCAGTTCTTAAGAAAATCAGTTCCTAGAAATATATATAAGTTCTTCTCTAAATTGACACATTTCTGACAAACCTACCCCATGTGAAAAGGAGTGTCTTGCAAATCAGCACATGGCCCAGCTGGGAGCAAGCAGAGATGTCTGAGATTATGTCACCATTCCCCAGTCCCACCCCTGGAAAAGCCTGCAGGTATTGTTGTCACTATTGTTGTCCATTTGGGGTTTTTTTTCCCCTGTGTTTTGGTAAATCATTTGATACGACACACGTCTGACTATACCAGGATGGTCCCTAACTTACAACCAAAAGTGAAAGGGCCAGTAACAATCTGGCTTCTGATGTAGCAGGTTGAGGATCAGAGTTTGACTGCTCAGGGGAAGGAAAAAGATTTTAGAAGCCATAACATCACAGAGGAAACAAGTGCCTGGTGCCTGGGAGGAAAGTGACGTAGGAACAGAGATGTTTAAAGGAGATTTCATGAGTTTTATCACCAGGAATGTGATGCAAACCTTCTTCCTAATCTCTTGATGAAAACTTGGGGGAAATATACACGCCCCTACAGGTGCACTGGAATTGAGCCATCTGTTGAGATGAAATGGTGAGAACAGCCTTAAGTTGGATGCTGGGCGAGTACCCAGGTGAAGGGTAAAGGGCCAGCCAAGTCCAGATTACAGAAGCATGGGACACTCACTGGCAGAGGGATGGGCATTCCCTGAGATGTGGCTGAGGGGAAGGCACACTCTGGTTCATCAGTCCACACTGGGCTGGATGGCACAATGACACTCTGTCCCTCTTTTGGCTACACTGACCAGAGTGAGCTCATGCTTTTGCTACTTCTCACCTGGAACATTCCAGCAGCCTCTCACCTGTCCTGTCTCCAGCCACCAATGTGATCTCTCTAACTCATAAATCTGAAGCATTTCCCCTTTAGTTGGTGGCTCTCACTAAGCATCACTACTTTTCTGTGCATGTATGGGCTGGAGACACGGCCCCAGGCAAGTCCCATCTTTGTTACTGCCTCCCTGCACACACAGCCACTCCTTCACCATGCCACTCTCTCCAATCTCACATTCCTACATATGCTCTTCCCTCTTGCTGCCTCGGGAACTATTGTTCTTCACATCCCATCTGAAATGCCATCCCCTAATTCCTGAGTCTGCCCTGACAGACTCATGCACTCCCTTCTCTGGGCTCCCAAAACACATTACACACCAGGACTTCTGCTAAGTGCTTTACTGTATTAGCTCATTGCATCTACAACCCTATGAGATCCATCCTGCTGTTATCCATTTTATGGATGAGGAAACTAAGGCCCAGAGGGATTACATGCCTTGTCCAAAAGGTATACAGCTAGCAAGCAGCAGATCTGAAATTTAAGTCCTTCCTCTTAACCAAAACATTATGTGATTGAAGCACTTCCCATGTTATATTATTTTAATCATGTGATCACATCAGTAGCTCCCAAACCTGGCTATCCTCAGGATCATCTGCTTCTAGCCTCACTGAGTCAGAACCTCTTGGGGTAGGGCCAGAAGCCTGTCATTCTCCAAAGCCATCCAAGTGGTATAGGTGCTCAGCCAGGCTTAGGAACAGGGTGACCAACCATCCTGGTTTATCTGGCATCAAAAAGTGCCCCAGGATATGGGACAGTCTTGGGCAAGCCGGGATAAGTTAGTCACCATGAGAAAATTCAGGTGTGCCCAAAAGTCTCCTCTTATGACCTATGGGCTCCCTGAGGCTAGGAACAGCATTCCTTTAACTTCACAGCAAACACCCAATAGTGGCCAGCTCATAGTAGGTGCTCAATAAATGGAAAGAAATGCATCATATGTCTAGAACTTATCAATGAACTTGAACAGCTTTCTTCAACTCCAAATTCAGGTGAAGAATAGTTTCCAAGGAACATCAGTGTGGGGGGCAGGTCAGAGTCACCTATGAACAGCTCTCATCTTGTTCCACATCCACATTGCCTCACTTTGCCACCCCTCAGAAACCCCTCCACGTTGGGGATACCCAAGTGGTCAGGATCAACTAGCAGCCAGCTCCCCAGGATACCTCTAAGGGATTCCTGGTTTTCCCAGCCATACCTGAACAATGCAGAGCTCCCAAGAAGACTCAGAGAGTGAAGGCAAGGGCCTTGGCAAACACTGGGCAATACCTTGCCCAAGCCTCTGCATACAATAAACATTTGGAAATTAAACTGAATAATACACCCCAGCTGGCTGTGTGAAGTGAAGACTCTTAGATTTCCTAATTGCAGAAATAAAGGGATTTGGTGTGCTAACTGTCCTGAAGGCCCTTCTATCCTAAGACCTCACAATTATGGCAGGAGCTGCAAAGAGAGCTGGCTGCCAAAGAGAGAGATGCACCCAAGTGCAACCTCTGTCTTCTCTTCTCATTTGCCATGATGGGGGAGCCTTCAAGCCAAAGGGCCCTAGAGCAGTTGCTGGATACACAGAGTAGAGGAGCTTGATGGATGGAGGAACACAAAGGAGGGATTAAACAGGAAGGGAGACTGTGTCTCCTGTGACTGATCTTGGGGCTTGTCTTGTCACCCCACCTCTCGGGTGTAAGCATTTCTTAGACCACAAGGGCCAGAAGGGTGGAAACTGAAGAAAAGTGACAACTGACTAAGGCAGAGGACACTTTCCATTTCTTGAGGCTTCAGAAGCAACAACTGCTCAGTATCCGCTGGGATCACCCACTGAGGCCAATATCAGTATCTCCCGATCTGTAGAATGCTTGGGAATGCAGCGTCCTGACAAATTGAACACTCTTATGCATAGACTGGCCAGTGTTACTAAAGGTGCCTGGTTCACTTGCTTACTCAACAGCTACAGAATACCATCTGCATGCCTGACTCTGTGTGCTGTTCTAGGTGCCAAGAGAAGCAGTGAAAGAGGGAGAGAGTTGGCTGTTCTCATGGAACTTACTTTCTGGTTGAGGAAAACAGATAACAAATAAATCAACCCAAAATGGACAAAAAGAATACCAGATATTGATAAAAACTACTAAAAAAGTATGAGGGATGTGTGCCAGGGAGTATGTTAGTCAGTGGTCAGGGAAGGAGGAGACATTTCCCCTGAGACCTGAGGGATGAAGAGGACCTCCTGCCTCATGAAGACAGGGAGGAAGAGTAACTCAGGCAGGGGCACAACTGGGGCAAAGATCCTGACACAAAACCAAGTGACAAAAAGGAGGCCAGCTGGGGCCCCTGGGTGGCTCAGTCGGCTGAGTGTCTGACTCTTGGTTTCCGCTCAGGTCATGATCTCATGGGTTGTGAAATGGAGCCCCCATGTCAGGCCCTGTGCTCAGCAGGGAGTCTGCTTGAGATTCTGTTTCTGCCCCTCCCTCCACTCCCATGCTCCTGCGCACTCTCTCTCTCTCTCTCTCTCTCTGTCTCTGTCTCTCTCTCTCCATCTCTCAAATAAATAAATAAATAAATAAAATCTTAAAAAAAAAAAAAAAAGAAAGGAGGCCAGCTGGAATGTGATGAGGGGGAAGGAGAAGGAACAAAGTCTGAAGCATTAGAAAACATTGCGCCCTGGGGCACCTGGGTGGATCAGTGGTTGAGCAGCTGCCTTTGGCTCAGGTCGTGATCCTGGGGTCCTGAGATTGAGTCCCACATTGGGCTCCCCGCAGGGAGCCTGCTTCTCCCTCTGCCTATGTCTCTACCTCTTTCTCTGTGTCTCTCATGAATAAATAAATAATTTTTTTAAAAAGAAAAGAAAACATTGCATCCATGATGGCTGAACTTGTCGATAGTGATTGTGAACCATCTTTGTGACCTATGCCCAGAGGGGTTTTCCATATCACAAGTGAGAGGATCTTCAGCCACCCTCTGGTCCAGTGTGTTTCAAACTGAGGCATTCCCTCTGGCAGAGAAGATTAAAAGCATATCCCCAGAGTTTCTAGAAGCTTTTATCACATTTTGTCTTTTGAAGACTTGTGTTCAAAACAAAAGCAAATTTTGCATTCTAAAACCCAAGATAAGCATATTTGCTTTTACATTAAGTATGATGTTACAAATAATCAAATAAAATTATTGTTCCAAGAGGTGGGCCATATATGTGCTGTGAGCCTTATCAACCCCTGGTATCCTATCAGGCAACCCTGTATGAGAAACGCCAATCACTTGCCAGAGAAGGGACAAAAGCCCAGAAAGAGAGGATGAGATAATTTTACCAAGTTCCTGAAGTTGTTGTAGAAATACAAGGTGCTAATGTTTTTGTGCTTTCTCAGCATTAGGATTCTAATGGACAGCTATTTCCTATTCATTTGAGTATATTTTGAGAGCTTGTTTTATACCCTGCCTTATAGGCTCCTCTCTTTCCCAGAAAGCTCTACTGGTTTCACCCTAATCACTGCACTGTTCTTTCAGGCTGTGGGAGATGAAGGGCCTACCAACCCCATGAAGGGGATGTCATAGGGCTAAGAACACTGTGCCAAGTCACCCCCTGCCCCCACAACCAGCTTTCCCCACAGAACAAGTAAAGCATCTGCAAAACTCTTCTGGGTTCATGACCCACAAGGTGAGAGAAACCATTTCTCCAGCAGCAAGAATTACTTCCCAGAGTTTTAAAATCCCTGCATCAGCTGTGCACAAGATTATTGTGCCACTATTTAGAATGTGACTTACAAAGAAGTTGAAACGAAATGTAAGTCAAATGACTCACAAAGAACTTCCAATGTTAGGTAAAAAACAAGTGGCAAAATTAAACATGCAGGGTGAACTCAACTACATTAGCAGGGGGATACATGAAGAAAGAAAAAAGACCAGAAGCAATTAGACTAAAAGGTTAATAGTAGTCCCAGGAAAGTGGAACTGTGGGTAATGTGGGGATGGAGGAGTTGTGGGTTATGTGGGATACAACGTTGTGGATAATGCGGAGATGTAGGGCTGAGGGTATTGTAGGGATGGGGGGTTTTTGGGTAATGTGGGGATGCACATGGAAGGCTATTTTTATGTTTTCTACCTTTTCCAAATTTCCTGTGTGAGTGTGTGTGTGTGTATAATACAGTGAGAGGCATTAAAGGAAATATGTCTTTCTCTCAAATTCCCAATTCAGGAAAACACCAATGTGAACATAGAATGTTTTTAAACCCTTGAAGATGGGTATTCAATGTGCTTATAGAGAGAGCCGTGTATGAAACTTGTTAGCCGACTGTAACTACCAATTAATTAATACTGATAAAATAGTTAAGAATAATTTATAATTAGCATTATAATTAGTTGAGTGGTTTGAAAAGAGTGCTTGTAAAATTTTTGAACTACTTTCAAATGGACAACTGTTACCATATAATCCTGCCTATATTCCTTATCATTATGGGGGTTCCTTCAATAGTTTTTTTTAAGATTTTATTTATTCACTCATGAAAGACACAGAGAGAGAGGCAGAGACACAGGCAGAGAGAGAAGCAGGCTCCGTGCAGGGAGCCCGACGCGGAACTCGATCCCGGGACCCAGGACCACACCCTGGGCTGAGGCTGGCGCTAAACCGCTGAGCCAGCCAGGCTGCCCTCCTTTGATAGTTTAAAAGGAAAACCAGCCTAACCTTTACCTGAGTTATCACAAATTCATTGAATCCATGTACTATGATGGATCCTTCGATCCTGTCTGCAACAGAGAGGAGATTGCCCTGAAGGAAATGGCCAGGAGGCTCTCATCTCAGCTGTACCCCCATCCCTGACCCCTGATGTTATATCCTCCCTTAGGACTCAATTTGTTGTAATATAAGGAACATGCTCAGACATCAGAAGTTTCTCCAAGTTTTTTATTTATTCACTTCTATTTACTGAGCACCCACAGGTGCCAGGCATGGCCCCAGGCACTGGGGACAGCATTGAATGAAGCAAAATCTTGGTTTTCTTGGCATTTCAACTTCTTACCACCCATATGGAGCTCTGAGCTCCTCTAACATCTGTTATAGAAAAGGCTCCTTTCTGCACTTAATCATACACTGCCTTATATCATGCAAGTTTATCCGGCCTGCCAACTCAATTATAAATCCCAGGGAGCGGAGACCCAGATTTCTTCTATTGCATTCCCACAGTCCTTAACACAACCCTAAGCCTCCTAATTTTTCAATTAGGAAAGCACAGTATCTTCACAAAGATCTTACAACATATTGGACATTTACAGACATTTTCTCCCACAGTCCTCATAAGAGCCCCGAAAGGTAGCAATTTACTGATGGGGAAAGAGAGTTTAAGTGACTTGTTCAAGACCACAGTAAGTGGTATCCTTGGGTACAAGCCCATGTCTCTACATTCATGAAATAAAATATAATTGAAGCAAGACTGTTTCTGAGCTACAGCACATGCATACTGAGGACAATAAGTTCAGAGAAGGGAAGGGATTCATGCCAGCAGAGTGGTCAGGGAAGAAATTATGGCAGAAACAGGGCTTCAGCTGGACTTTGGAGAATGAAGGAAGGGAGAAGAATAGCAAAAAATGACAGCACATGAATCCGTGAACCTCAGTCCCCAAGCAGAGACCGGGGATTGGGATCAGCTGACTCGGAGCACCTTAGTCAACTGAGGAGTCTGATGCATGTTTCTCTACCAGCTGGAAAGTGATGGGAAAATAATTGTTCAATATGTGGAAAAGATCACTAGCCTAACTAAGCATGTGGGTGAGCTGGAAAAGAAGCCAGATGTCCTTTCTGCTGTGAATTCCAGACTGCAGAGCAGAGCTGTTGGTACAGCATTAGGGCCTGCCCCTGAGCAAGGCACTGAGGGGCAGAGGGACAGGGTGCCTTTGTGGGTCTTCAGTATCAGAAGGGGAACCCTTTGTATACGCTTCTGCAAAGGCTTGACATCTGCACTCTGACCCACTGGCCTCCTCCGAGAAAGGTTATTTCACGCCCACAGGATGCACCACAGACCTCCCAGGATGACACAGGGAAAGCATCCTGGACTTTGATCCTGGTGACCAGGGTTCTAGAGCCAGCTCTGCCATATAAGGATCTGTGACTTTGAACATGACACCACTCGTGGTCTCTGCATGGTAGTATAGAATTGTATAGTACCTTCCTCAAGTAGAGCAGGGCCCCCAAATCAGTTAAGATTGGTTTAGTACATCAAGACCAGGACTTATTAGAAAGTTATGAATTGGAATAGCATGGAAATACCAATATGCATAACATGTTGGGTGAAACTTGTATTTCAGTTGTTTATGCATAGTGGATGATCATGTTAAAATGATTTCTCATGGTGCACCATGCTCAAAATAGCCTGAAAACCCCCGGCATAGCCTCCCAGGATATGAAGTGTGGCGTCAGACAGTGAGTTTGAAGCCAGCTCAGCCACTTGCTAGCTGTGTGACTTTAAACAAGTTGTTTCACCGCTCTGAGTCTTGATTTCAAAATCTATAAAAAAACAAGATGATAATATTACGAACTTTATAAAGTTGTTGAAAGAATTAAGTCCTTTAATCAACAAATCAATGTATCAATATAAAATCCTTCAATCAACAAATCAATATAAAGTCCTTAGGACAGTGGCTGGCATTTAGTAAGGGAACATTCGCTGCTGTGTTTGTCATTGAGGCAGCTGGATCAGAAACAACTAAGGTCCCTTGGCCCTCACCATAGGTCCTGCTTTTTGAAATGAGAAAGGCACCAAGAGGTCCTAAGACTGGCCCAACATCACTTAGCTATTGCTCAGTTCCAAGAACCCAGTTTCACTTTTCTGAAGCCTTAGCTCTGGTTCAGGCAGGATCAGAGGTCAAGGTGATGAGGCACAGCACTGGGAGGGCTTTGGGTTCCTTGGCCCTGGCCTGAGATTTCTGGAGTTTTCCCCTACTCAGAGGCAAGAAGCACTGGAACTCTCTGACAGCAAGCATGTCCTGAAGCATCAAAATGGATTTACTAAGTTATAATAGAAACTGGAAGAGTGCCTGAGGATTACACCTCCAGAGACCAGAGACCCACTATTGGTAAGATGTGTAGCCAGCAACCTTGTGCTTTGCTTTTGCCTATTTGTTCCCCCAAAGTAACTCATGAATTTCACAAAACATAAAAAATACAGATCACAGTTTATCAACAGCCTCACAGCATGAATTAAATGTTATTAAACTGTTCTACCAATATGCAATATGCACGGCCTTATATATATGCCTATTTGGTACATATGTGATATAAACAGTAATTTGCAAGTATTGTGAGTAAACCTAGTTCCTCATAGCTTCACCAGCATTGGATTTTACTATTTTATATTTGCAAATTTAATAAGCATGTAGGGATACCTCTTCTAATTTACTTATCTTTAACTAGAGTATAATGAGCCTGACTTTTTTTCTCAGGTATCCCACTATCTTTTTTTTTTTCCTAACATGCAACCCCTCCCGATCTTTCCATAAGAAATACTTATTGTGTGACTGATATGGATTGATTTTTATATTAAGTAGAAGAAGAGAAATGTTTATCAAAGAAATTGTAGATACACTTCCTATTCTAAGGAGCTTACAGTCTAACAGAGCTAAATCTTACTGTTGTCTTTTAAAAAACTGAATATACTTGCATTGTGAGTGAAGAGAGTAAAGCTTAAATTCCTGACAGGCAATACCCCGCAGTCCCGGGAAATCCACGACCAGGCTAGCTAGGTGCCTTTTCATCATCACGTTGTCACACTTTACCCTCAGTGAGTCCAAGTACAAACTCTAGAGAATGTATGGTAATGTCTAACTTGGGTGGGGCAGGAACCCTGCTCAGAGGGCTGTTCCCTACACACCTTGCTCCTTAGATCCTGCTCAACACATGTTATCAACAGGTTTGTCCGTGAAACTCAAAACCATAACTCAAGGCCATTAACACCCCTAACCCAAGCAACCTAGAAATATGGGTCCTGGAAGACTCTGAGTTATGGCCATGCCTTTTCTCTCCAGCAGTCACATCACCTAGTCAGATCATCTCCTCATCAGATGACTCCTATTAACTAGATTGTGCCCCCTCAAAATTTGTATGTTGAAGCCCTAATCTCTAGCACCTTAGAATATGACTAATTTGGAAATAGGGCCTCTGAGAGGTAATTAACATTAAATGAGTTCATATGGGTGGGACCCAATCTACTATGACTGCTGTCCTTATAAGAAGAGACCCCAGGGATGCATACATGCAAAGGAAAAGTTGTGTAAAGACAGCTGGAAGGTGGCTGTCTGCAAGCCAAGGAGAAAGACCTCAGAGAAACAAAACCTACTGACAGCACCAAGAACTGTGATCTTGGACCTCCAGCACCAAGAACTGTGAAAACATGAATTTCTGTCACTTAAGCCACCTAGTCTGTGACATTTGGTTATGGCAGCCTAAGCAGATTAATACAGTGTCCCAACAAGAACCCAACACTTGGGAATCCCAAAGAATGGGATCCTAAAATAATGTTTGAGGTTTCCCCTCTCAAAGCTGTATCCACCCAGGATAGAGAGGCCACTGACCAGCTTCCTTTCTTCTGTCATTCCCTCCCCAACACCTTTCTAACATTTGCTATGAGCCAGCACTGTGTCTATAGCTATGCATGATGTCTATAAATCCTATGGCCATTCCTTTCACACTCCCAGTGTTCTGTGCCAATGGAGGCATCACCAACCTTAGCCAGCCCTTTGTTCTCCACACCATCCCATCAAAGATGGAGTTTGGGGGAAGGAGCTCTACCTGGAACCAGGTCAGAAGGCACTAAATTAAAGCATCATACATTCTTCCCTTGTCATCCCTAGCCATTCTATATACAAGGATGACACCAAACTAAAACAGCTCAGTGCTAGTATTTCCACAGGCCTATTAATTCAAGGACATGGCTCTGGAATGGTCATGACAAGAACCAGCTTTACTATAACTGTATCAGCTCCAACAACATGTGTGGGGTGAATGTTGCTTCAAAGAAGGTCTAAGCCACCCTACTGCCAATTGCAGCTTATATCAGTTGTTTTGCCTCTGGTTCTTCCTTCTGTGAAGATTTCTCTATGTCTGTGAAGACATCTCTATCAATGACAGGGCCATCTATGAAACTAAAGAAACCAGAGGTAATATCAACTTGGTCAACATCAACAAGACCACCTTTCAACCATCTCTGTTCTAGGAAAATAGCCTGTCTCACCCTGCAGCCAGAAATGCCTTCATGGTATGTGGTGTGCCATATGCAACCAAGAGGATGTCCACAAAACTGAAGAAATATTCTATATGTATGACACCAAAACCCAAATGGAAAAAATTATGTCTGCCTCTAGTTTCCAAAGAAGTGGTGAAATATGGCTAATCTGCACAATGGCTCAGCTGCCCCCAAACTCTACATGTATAATGATGGCTGCTGGACCCACCACAATGTTTATTTTTATCATGAGGTATGGAGAAGACAACAGAGAGTCAGGCCACACCATAGGATAAAACTCCTTGGAACTGTTAACAGGGAAAGTAGACACACCTGTATTTGTTTGTTTGCTGTGTGTTTCTTCTGTCTGTCTTATATAGGAGGCCTTCCTCAGACATGTGGTACCCTTGGCTACCTGTTTACATCTAGGAGTAAGACATCAAAAGTTGATTGGTACCCTGCAACCTAGAAATTCTACTCCTAGGCATATACTCAAAAGACATGCACACAAATATGCATCAAAAGATAAATACCAGAATAGCATGATAAATCTACTTGCAATAGCCCAAAACTCAAAACTACTTAGAAGTCTGTCAGTATAGTGTGGTACTGGCACAAAAACAGACACATAGATCAATGGAACAGAATAGAGAACCCAGAAGTAGACCCTGAACTTTATGGTCAACTAATATTCGATAAAGGAGGAAAGACGATCCCCTGGAAGACAGTCTCTTCAATAAATGGTGCTGGGAAAATTGGACATCCACATGCAGAAGAATGGAACTGGACCACTCTCTTGCACCATACACAAAGATAAACTCAAAATGGATGAAAGATCTAAATGTGAGACAAGATTCCATCAAAATCCTAGAGGAGAACACAGGCAACACCCTTTTTGAACTTGGCCACAGTAACTTCTTGCAAGATACATCCACGAAGGCAAAAGAAACAAAAGCAAAAATGAACTATTGGGACTTCATCAAGATAAGAAGCTTTTGCACAGCAAAGGATACAGTCCACAAAACTAAAAGACAACCTACAGAATGGGAGAAGATATTTGCAAATAACATATCAGATAAAGGGCTAGTTTCCAAAATCTATAAAGAACTTATTAAACTCAACAGCAAAGAAACAAACAATCCAATCATGAAATGGGCAAAAGACATGAAGAGAAATCTCACAGAGGAAGACACAGACACGGCCAACATGCATATGAGAAAATGCTCTGCATCACTTGCCATCAGGGAAATACAAATCAAAACCACAATGAGATACCACCTCACACCAGTGAGAATGGGGAAAATTAACAAGGCAGGAAACCACAAATGTTGGAGAGGATGCGGAGAAAAGGGAACCCTCTTACACTGTTGGTGGGAATGTGAACTGGTGCAGCCACTCTGGAAAACTGTGTGGAGGTTCCTCGAAGAGTTAAAAATAGACCTGCCCTACGGCCCAGCAATTGCACTGCTGGGGATTTACCCCAAAGATACTGATGCAATGAAACGCCGGGACACCTGTACCCCGATGTTTCTAGCAGCCATGTCCACAATAGCCAAACTGTGGAAGGAGCCTCGGTGCCCATCGAAAGATGAATGGATAAAGAAGATGTGGTTTATGTATACGATGGAATATTACTCAGCCATTAGAAACGACAAATACCCACCATTTGCTTCCACGTGGATGGAACTGGAGGGTATTATGCTGAGTGAAGTAAGTCAATCGGAGAAGGACAAACAGTGTATGTTCTCATTCATTTGTGGAATATAAATAATAGTGAAAGGGAATATAAGGGAAGGGAGAGGAAATGTGTGGGAAATATCAGAAAGGGACACAGAACATAAAGACTTCTAACTCTGGGAAATGAACTAGGGGTGGTGGAAGGGGAGGAGGGCGGGGGGTGGGGGTGAATGGGTGACGGGCACGGAGGGGGACACTTGACGGGATGAGCACTGGGTGTTATTCTGTATGTTGGTAAACTGAACACCAATAAAAAATTAATTTATAAAAAAAAGAAGTCTGTCAGTAGTAGAAAGGACTAATAAATTGTGGTATATAAATACAAGGGATAAAACACCTCAGTGAGAATAAACAATCTATAATGATATGCAACAATATGGATGAATCTTACAAACATAATACTGAATAAAAAAACAGAACTGAAAGCACACATACTATATGACTCCATTAATTGAAGGACAAAACAGGCTAAATTATTAATCTAAGCTATCAGAAACAAAGATAGTGATTATCCTTGGTTGGGAATCCTTGGGAATTATCCTTGAATGTTCCACCTATATAAAGCAGAAAAGGAAAGAAAAACAGAAATACACTATAGGGAGAATTTGACACACCATTTTCAGTACAAGACAGATCAAATGGACAGAAATTAAGCAAAGACAGAGAAACCGAAACAACCTAATCAACAAAGTAGGCCTTTAAAATAACTTAATCCTGATTTAACTTCATATACATGCACACAGACACACTTGGGACTCTGATTAGAAGAGCATTAACTTTAAATACTAACTTTAGCAGGATTTATATTTTTATAGTAAGTTGTCTCATCCACAAATATGGAATGTCTACTGGTTGGTATAAAGCTACTGATTTTTGTATACTTATCTTCCATATAGCCACCTTTCAAAATTCCATCATTAATTTTTTTAATTTTTTTAAAGATTTTATTTATTTATTCACAAGAGAGAGAGAGAAGCAGAGGCACAGGCAGAGGGAGAAGCAGGCTCCATGCTGGGAGCCCAATGTGGGACTGATCCTGGGACTCCAGGATCACGCCCTGGGCCGAAGGCAGGCTCCAAACCGCTGAGCCACCCAGGGATCCCACTATCATTAATTTTAATAGTTATTCATTTTAATCACTTGCTATTAGGCTGGGTTTGTAACCCAACCTGACAAAAAAGATAATTTTCTTTAGTAATATTCATAGAAACTATTTCATTTTTTTTCTTAGTTTATTGGTGAGAACCTCCAAAATAAGTTCAATGTTAGCAATGATAACACTCTTGTCTTATTGATATGAAATGGACAACTCTCTCAGGCATTGCTCAGAATCACAAGGAGCCTATGTCCCTTGGCCTCCATGCTCAGAATTTACCATGGTCCTGACAATCATGGCCCATCACTCCAGGAGCCTACGAAATCCTGGAGCTGCAGTCCCAGGGCAGGCCTAGCAATCCCAGTCTCACTCCACTCCTTTCTCTTCTCTCTCCCTAGCTCAGGCTGCCATCACCTGGCTCTAGAGTGATTACAGTGGTCTCCCAACTGGCCTCCCTTTGTCCCCTTCTGTGCCATCATGCAATCTGTCCAGCACACTGCCACCAGAAAGCTCTTTCAAAATGCAAATCTGGTCATGCCTGTCTTCTTTCCCCCTCCCCCCCTCCCCCCCTTCCTGCTCTCAGAGGACAAGGGTGGTGCATGGCCTTGTGAGTTGGTCCCTGCTTGGCTCTCCAGCTCCCTCTCATCCACTCTCCCACACTGTGAGGGAGAACCCACTGCCTTTCCCTTCTCTGGATGCACCCTGCCTCTTCCTGTCTCCACATTTTCACACCTTTTATTACTGCCAGAACACCCTACACACATGTACCTGTGTGCATATACACACGCACACACACATACACCCATACACTCTCTCTCTCTCTCACTCACTCACATGTATTACCAGTGTCATTGATTCCCAGAGTATATAATTATTTGTTCAATGTCTTCATCTCTAGACTGTATATCCTATCAGGATAGGGATTGTGCATTGCTGCCACCCTTAACTTCAACCCAGCACAGGGCCTGGGATAATGATTATATTTTAAAGATGTTATTCATTTATTTTGAGAAAGAGAGAAAGCACGAACTTGTGAGCAGGGGAGGGGCAAAGGCAGAGGGGGAGAGAGAAACTCAAGCAGACTCCACAAGGAGCCGCAGAGCCCAACTTGGGGCTTGATCCCACGACCCCAGGATCATGACCTGAGCCAAAATCAAGAGTTGGCCATTTAACTGACTGAGCCACCCAGGTGCCATAAATTAATAATTAGTCAGTAGACCAGTGATTATCAGCTTTTTATATTTCACAATCCACCAATTTCTGTTTTATCCCCATAAGAGGTAGCTGGATGCAAAAATGCCTTTTATTCTTATTTTTAAAGATGCTTTTGGCTGGGCACATAGTATTATGGGTTGGTTTCTTTCTAGTCTTAAGCTTGGGCACCTTGGTCATATCATGTAGTTTCCTATCCTCTTTTCCAGTCACCGATGGATTTTGTGTTGAGATTATCATCCTTCCCTGATTCACCACAGCAAGGCTTTGTGTGGGGAAACACAAAGGAGAGAGAAGTCTCAGGAACCCCGTGGAATGCCTCTACTGCTTCTCCAGACTGCACACTCTTGCCCCCAGCCCCAGGCCCTTCTTCCATTGAAACCCAACTTTCTAGTGCTGCTGCCCAGCTCTGACCCACCCATACCCAGAGCCCCCACCTGGGCTTTTGTTCTTTATTGTGTCCCATCCAACAAGTAAACATCCAAGAGTCAACTGGCTGGGCAGAGGTGGTGGTGGGGTTTCACACCCCCTCCCCCGCTTTTAATAATATGCTCTAAGAAAAAATTCAAGCTGGTATCCCTCCCTGGAGCCTGAAGTCTTGAGGCAGAGAAGCATCTTACGGATACCTATCATTTTAGCCTTCCTGTTAGCCTGCCCACAGTGCATGTTTAGGGCATGGCAAAGCCTGCAGGCAATTTCAGAGTAATTAACTACAAATGCAAGAGGCCTCCCCTCTCTTGCTGCCAGCCAAACCACAAGTGTATCCCCTTCACTTCTTATACTGTAGCCAAGACAGTTAAGTATTGTAACTGTGGCAGAACTAAAACCCCTGTAATTAAGGGCAATGGGGTGAAGAGAAAAGGCCTCTGATTCTGGAAGTTCAGCCCCAGGCGGAGCAATAGAGCAATATATATGTTCACCACTAGATGGCAGGCTTCCTGCTTCATTCCCCAATCAACTTCAAATTGAGAAATGATTCCAAACCAGCATTCCAATAATCCAATCCTCCAAAGCACCGGACACACTCAGACTCATACAATGTTAAGGGCGAAAAATAAATGGTTATTTTTTTAAAATATTTTATTCATTTATTCATGAGAGACGCACAGAGAGAGAGGTAAAGACAGAGGCAGAGGGAGAAGCAGGCTCCATGTAGGAACCTGACACAGAACTTGATCCCAGGATCCTGGGATCACGCCTTGAGCCCAAGGTAGATGCTCAACTGCTGAGCCACGCAAGCGCCCCGGTTAAATTTCTTTTAGCCAAATCTTTCACTCACAGAAGAAAAATGAAAGCCCAAGGGATGGGAAGACCCTGGGTTCACAAATTCTTGCAGGTCATCTTGCTTTTTTCTGTTGTCCTAAGAAGAGATATGATATGGATGTGTTCAGTTTCTACAGAGCAGTTATGCTACGTGCATTTCTCTGTGTGTACGTCATACTGACAGAAAACAACTCTTCCACAAAAGTGGGATGGTTAACTGGTTTGGGTCTTAGAATTATTTGTGAACTTGGCTAGTCCTTGGCTAGTGAGCAACTTGAACCGTCTGGGATCCCTCATGCAGCCCTGTGTCCCCAGAGCTTTATACAACACTGTCAAAAGGACACATGAAGCATTAGAGGTGGTTGGAGTAAATTAAAGGAGAATCACTGAAACTAGCTAGGTGGCTTTATCAGGTACTAGCTTCTCAGGACCTTGATGTCAAAAAAAGAGAGTGTTAAATTTATACTGTGATCTGAATCTCTGAGTGCAAAATATATAAGAGAAATGTTTAGTGCAGTGCCAAGAACGTTGTAGGCAAATGGTCCTCAAAGTGTGGTCTGAGGACCCCTAAGGCTTCTCTTTCCCTTTTCCAACCACATGTCTGTGTGATGACAGGCTTTTTTTCTTTTTCTTTTTTCTTTTTTTCTTTTCTCTTTTTTTATTTTTTTATTTTAAGTAGGCTTCATGCCCAACATAGTGCTCAAACTCATGACCCCGAGATTAAGAATTGCATACTCTACACTAACCCAGCCAGGTGCCCGGGTCAAGTTTTCTTTAGAAATTTCAATCAAAACAATATCTCATAAAAGATTGAATGCACAAGTGGATATGAGAATCTATAAACTAAACATTAAAAAGATTTATAAAAATGTGAAAATGCCATTCTCACTAATTTCTTTGTTTTGGAAAATACAGTCAATGTAAAAATATATAATCATGTTAACATGTGTTGGGTTTTTATAGTTATTTTAAGATATATTGCTGAAGACTATTTAAATTTCTCATAGTTATAATTTCTAATATAATAAGGCAAATATCAAATATCTCATATAAACAAAAGCTCTTTAGGGTTCTCAATCACTTGGAGAAGTATAAAAGGGTCCTGACCCCAAAAGTTTGAGAACCACTATGACAGGAGCTTAATTAACCTCCTTATTAGCTCTGTTATTTATCTTTCATTCTTCAAAAACAGAAAGCTAAATATCTGATGATGGTAATTTTAGCATTCTTTATAATAATTTAAAAAAAAGAAAAAGATAAAAGAGACATCCTGAATGTCTCACATCAGGGGGATTAACAAAATAAATATGTCCCATTAACCCAAAGGAGTTAAATATTATAGTATTATGTAATAATAAAATGATTATATGACACAACATTTAGAGTAAAAAGACATAATTCTGGATTGCCATTAATTATAAAAATGTGAACATGGAACTTAATACATAAAAATGAAAGCAGGGCGGCTCCAGTGGTGCAGCAGTTTAGCACTGCCTGCAGCCCAGGGCATGATCCTGGAGACCAGGGATCGAGTCCCACATCGGGCTCCCTGCATGGTGCCTGCTTCTGCCTCTGCCTCTCTCTCTAGCTGTGTCTCTATGAATAAATAAAATCTTTAAAAAATAAAAGTAAAAAAATAAAATAAAAATGAAAACACTAAACACCTATTATACTGTGTTTGGATATGAGATTACAGATTTTGTTTGTCTTTAATTAAACTAGTGGCTGTTACCACTTCACTACATATTTTCTAAAGCAGCACTTTCAAGTTAGCATTTTCAGACCTGGCTCTCCCCCAGGTTTCCTACACTAGGAGTAAAGAGGCCATCGTCTTTTTCCATTAACAAGCCAAAAAACTTCTCAAATGTGAAAGCCAACTTCCTCCAGTCGACTTCAACAGGAATCGTTGTCCGAATAATCCCTGACAAATGGCAAATCTGTGCAAACACACAACCGCCCCGGCCACAGGGACCCTGAAGAGTAGGCACTGAGCGGAAGTGGTCAGGGCTTCCAGGCTGTCAGCAAACAACAAGAGGTCTTTGTGAATGGAACAAAACTGGACCTCCCCCTCCTAGGGAGATTCTCCTGCACCCCTCCTCTCCTGCACTACCCCCCAACACACACACACAGTGTGGATTTCTGTTTTGCTTCCTAGCATATTAATAAACTCTCTCTTAAGCAAACTGCTTCTGAGTTTTTGAAGTGCAACATATTGCCAGAAGGAGGATGCATGTTTCGAGGAATCCTTCCTTTCAGTCCATTCACTGGGTCCTGTCCACAACTTTCCCAAGACCATTTAGGGTAATTCTCCTTCTCAACTCTAAATATGCTTATGGTGCTATTTCAGACTTCCTGGATGGGCAGCACAGTGTGAAAAAAAATCCACCGGAAAATGAAGATGATTTTGTTCAGCCTGTGGCAACAGGGAGGACTTTCATTAACACAGAGGAACCTCAGAGAAAAGGAAGGCGGGCCTGGGACTTTGCAGAGGCAAGAGAGTGGGGAGGGGAGTGGACGGTAGATAAGTCCTGACAGGTGGGCAGGGGAGTCTGTGAAGGCAGGGAGGGAGGTCCTCTACAGTTTCTCTCCTGTCTCAGCTCTCTGGCTATCTGGGAGTACAGGGCTCAGATAAACATCAGCATGGGCAGCAGGTCACCAAAAGTCTGGCCTGTCTTGTAGCTGATAGGGGAGGAAATGAGCAGTGAGTGCAGTCCCAGACACCTCCAAGTGGTGAGGGCACCACAGGCAGAGAACCGCCCACGAGTGGACATTTCTCCAGATGCTCTGTTGGCAGCTGAAATTTTGCTCCTTAAATTCAGAAATCTTCTCCTCCCATCTTTTTTTTGTTCTTCATTTGGCAGGTGGCTAAGGGTATTGTTGAACAAAAACCAGTTCAATTACTTTCAATTCCTCTACACACACACACACACACACACACACAGGGGCGAGGGTATGCAGGGACCTTAGTTCCAATCTCCTGGAAGAACACTGGCCATCACCAGAAGATTCCAACCAAATATTTGGGGTTCTTGAACGATGTCTTTTGAAGAGGAAAAAAAAAGTTAAGACGGTTGAATCACTCCAGCCGTGACCTGAAGTTATAATTTTCCTTGACAGTGAGAATAGGCTTTCCCTTAACATCTTCTGTGATACAGGCGAGGCCTCCCTAGCTTCTGTACCCCAGAGCCCCTGTTTTAAAGAGCCCAGCCAGATGTGTGCATGTGTTCCGTTCACACAGCACCAGATTTAAGGACGGAAGAAAAGATGAGCTGTTTCCCCATTAGTGGATCTTTCCACCCCTGCAGAGAGGGTTCGTGGAGGGTTTGTGCTGTTGGCTGCCGATAAAACAATGGGGGTGGGAGCTGCTTTGGAATAGGGGGAGGGATGGGGATTTTTCCATCTGGAATCACAAGGCTCTTGGTGGCAGGGCCAGATGGAGCCACAGTCTGTCTATGGAGACAAAGCTTCTCTGTAAACCGGTCGTGCAAACAAGAATATGAGGTTTTTGACAACACAATGGCCAAGAGATAGGAAGCTGAGTTCGGTTGTGAAATGCCAAGGGCAGATCACTCCAACTTTGGTGGATTAAACCCTGAATGTTATTTAGCAAGAAGCTTTCTTGAGCTGATGAAAACAAGATGGTAAAGCTTTGCATTCAAATGGACGTTAGAAAAACAACTCTGTCAGCCAGTCTCCATACTCTAAACTTAAGTCATCTTTCAGCTGGGAATGAACATGCTTCCTCAATGCACCGGAATAGTGTTGGGACCTAAATTACTGTAAAGAATTTTATAAATGCTGAGTGTCCCTGTCCTCACTCTTAGTGAACATCCTCTAAGCTGCAGTTGAGTCAAATTCCAAGGTATAATTAGGGATACTGAACAATGATACAATGTAGATTGCAAGTTTGCTTGAAGCTCCGAACATCTGATTAGAGGGATGGTAGCAGATTTCCCAGAGCACAGGAGATGAAAACCATCTGTCACAACCTGCTTCCTAAGCCCTTCCTTCCAGGGAAGCTCTTTGTGTCGCCGAATAATGCCAAAAGGAAGTCCTTCTTGGCCCTCAGAGCCCGTCTTCCAACCAGAGATCACATGTCAAGCTGTGTTCCATAGAGAAAGTCACTTCCCCCTGAGTCTTCATTTTCTCTTCCAGAACATGCAGCAGTTGGACATGTTTGGGTGTTTTCAAGCTTTTTTACAGCAATAGAACATTTGTTTTTTTCCCCAAAAGAAAACTTTAGGATGGAACTCTGTTTGTAAATATCCTATGTCACTTGGTGGAGGAACTCTGATCAGCATGCCACCAATCCAACTAACAGGGGAAGATAGCTCACCTCTCAGTGCCTTAAACCCCCAGGAGACTCAGTTCTAATGGACTGGATCGTTGAGCCCTTTATAAATGTTGTATGGGGAAAAAAACGTGTACTTCCATTGGAAACTACACATCATTTAGAGCACACTTTTCCAGCTTATCTCACAATGATGCTAGGGGGCCCTTTCGTTGCTTTTGAGCTATTTTGAAACTCTGTAAATTGTGGACAACCCATAGCAATGCAAATAGTTCTTGTTTAAAGACACAAAAATAAATTCTGTCCTGTGGAGGTTTAAAAGACTTCCCTCCCTAACCCCCAAGAGAAAACCAGTGTCAACATGCTTTTATTCCATATAAATTTGTGCTCCTTGGACTTCTCATTTAAACTGGCTGTACAATCTAAGCTGCACTCCTTGATAATGAGCTAAATAAGGGCCCCTGGGTGGCTCAGTTGGTTAAGTGTCTGCCCTCAGCTCAGGTCATGATCTCGGGATCCTGGGATCAACTCCAGAGTTGGGCTCCCTGCTCAGTGGGGAGTCTGCTTCTACTTCTCCCTCTGAACATCCCCCCTGCTGGTGCTCTTGCATTCTCTCTCATGCTCTCTCAAATGAATAAATTAAAAATCTTTTTTTAAAGTATGAGCTAAATAAAGTCTTTATCATGTGTTCATTTATATCTATATGAGAGACATGGTTTCAGCTTTCTTTTCTAGTTCTCAGTTTAGCCACTGATCCCCAATACATTTGTACTCTCCACAGAATTGCCTTTAAAAATAAAACGCTATGCAGCAAAGGAAACAGTTGATAAACTAAAAGGCAACCTATGGAATGGGAGAAGATATTTGCAAATAAATTATCAGATAAAGGGCTAGTGTCCAAAATCTATAAAGAACTTGCCATACTCAACACCCCAAAACCAAAAAATCCAGTCAAGAAATGGGCAGGGGGCACCTGGATGGTTTAGTCGGTTAAGCATCTGCCTTTGGCTCAGGTCATGATCCCAGCAGCCTAGGACAGAACCCCGCATTGGGCTCCCTGTTCACCGGGAAGTCTGCTTCTCTCTCTGCCCCCCACCCAGTTCGTGCTCCCTCTCCCTCTCTCTCTCTCAAATAAATAAAATGGTTTTTTTAAAGATTTTATTTATTTATTCATGAGAGACACACAGAGAGAGGCAGAAACACAGGCAGAGGGAGAAGCAGGCTCCATGCAAGGAGCCCAACGTGGGACTCTATCCTGGGACTCTAGGATCACACTGAGCCACCCAGAGATCCCCTAAATAAATAAAATGTTAAAAAAAAAAAAGAGGGATCCCTGGGTGACACAGCGGTTTAGCGCCTGCCTTTGGCCCAGGGCACGATCCTGGAGATCCGGGATTGAATCCCCCGTCGGGCTTCTGGTGCATGGAGCCTGCTTCTCCCTCTGCCTGTGTCTCTGCCTCTCTCTCTGTGTGTGTGACTATCATAAATAAATAAAAATTTTAAAAAAATTTAAAAAAGAGAAAGAAATGGACAGAAGACATGAACACACGTTTCCCCTAAAGAAGACATACAACAGACACATGAAAAAATACTCAACATCACTCGGCATCAGGGAAATACAAATCAAAACCACAATGAGATACTACCTCACACTGGTCAGAATGGCTAAAATTGACAACTCAGGAAACAACAGTTGTTGGGGAGGATGCAGAGAGAGGGGAACCCTCTTACACTGTTGGTGGGAATGCAAACTAGTGCAGCCACTCTGGAAAACATTCCCCAAAAAGTTAAAAATAGAGTTACCCTATGACCCAGCAATCACACTACTGGGTATTTACTCCAAAGATACAAATGTAGTGATCTGAAGGGTCACCTGCACCCCAATGTTTATAGCAGCAATGTCCACAATAGCCAAACTATGGAAAGAGCCCAGATATCCATCAACAGATGAATGTATAAAGAAGATGTGAGATATATATGATATATAGATATAGATACTGATAGGAATATTACTCAGCCATCAGAAAGAATGAAATCTTGCCATTTGCAGCAATGTGGATGGAGCTAGAGGATATTATGCTAAGTGAAATGAGTGAGAGAGACAAATATCAGATGATTTCACTCAAATGTGGCACTTGAGAAAAAAAAACAGATGAGCATAGGGGAAGGGAAGGAAAAATAAAAGAAGATGATCACAAAGAGAGACAAACCAGTTAAGAAACTCTTAACTCTAGGAAGCAAACTGAGGGTTGCTGGAGGCAAGGGGTGTGGGGAGATGGGATAACTAGGTTATGAGCTAATGCCCATCAAGGAGGGCACTTGATGTAATGAGCACTGGGTGTGATATGCAACTGATGAATCACTGAACTCTACCCCTGAAACTAACAATACACTATATGTTAATGAAATTAGCTTAAATCTTAAAACATAGATAAATAATTAATTAATTCAAAATAAAGTGTTGTGGAAGGGTGCCTGGGTGGTGCAATCAATTAAGCATCTGTCTCTTGGGTTTGGCTCAGGTTGTGATCTCAGGGGTTGTGAGATTGAGCCCCTTGTCAGGCTCCACACTCAGTAAGGAGCCTACTTAAGACTCTCTCTCCCATTCCCTCTGCCCTTCCCCCACCCTTCTCTCTCTCTCTCTCTCTCTCTCTCTCTCTCTCTAATAAATACATCTTTTAAAAAATAATTAAAAACATAAAGTGCTGTGGAAATGCCCTCAGAAAAGTGAGATATGGCAGCACCTGGGTAGCTCAGTGGTTAAGCATCTGCCTTTGGCTTAGCTCATGATCCCAGGTCCTGGGATCAAGTCCCACATCAGACTCCCCACAGGGAGCCTGCTTCCGCCTCTGCCTGTGTCTGCCTCTCTCTGTGTGTCTCTCATGAATAAATAAATAAAATCTTTTTTTAAGTTAAAAATAAAAAGAAAAGTGACATATGATCCTTGGGAATAAGAAATAAGAGGAAAAACAATAGGGTTAATAGAAGCTGGGCTCTCACAGGTTGGAGAGGGCAAATGGAGGCAGTAGTTATGCCAATTCAGCAAGGAGGGGCCCTGATGGGAGCTGGGAGCTCAAATCAGAGGAGGCAACCAACCCGACAAGGAGAGAATAGAAATAAGCATTCTGACCTCACTCTGGTCCCTTCTCCCCATTGACCTGAGCCAACTGGAAGCAAGAAAGTAAGGAAGAAGGGATACAACCATTTGGGTCAGTATCCAGGGTACATGGCAAGGTGGAGGGGACATCCCTGTCATTCAGATAGCCAACAAAGGCATTCAGGGTAAAATTCAAACCACCCACAGCTTGACAGTAACACAACCTTACTCTTCCATTGTCTTCATCAAAACAACTTTACTATTACTCCAGAAGATTCTTGCCCAGGAAGACAAAAGTTGCAAACGACTTTACTGTTCAGCCCAGGAACTTCCTGAAAGATCATCTCTCGCACAGGAAGCATCAAAAGACAATTCATACCCCAAGACTCTTTGGAACACTCACCTAGAAATCTACACCTTGTTGTGTCTGCCAACTCAACTATTTATTATATCACTATCCTCACCACTCCTAATCCACACATCACATCCACCTTGAAAGAGCTGCCTTCTACCAGGCTTCAAAATCTCAATAAACACCCCAAGTCTGCCCTCCCCCGTGAGAGATAGTGAAGCACTGTGGAGTGGTGCTCTGCCCTACTGCGGTGAGCAATAAGCTCAGGCTTGCCTGATTATCACACTGTTTGGTGATGTAGGGGAGATGGCATTCAACAGAAAGGAAAAATATTTGGAGGCAACTGTGTTATGTGAGCCTGAATTATTCAGGAAGGTTTCCTTCCTGCTCCAGTTCCGTGGGATGATGGTATAAATATTCTTTTTCTTTTTCCTATGTGGATACAAAAATCTAGAGTTTGGGGGCTGGCAGGAGTTCAGGAGATGATCTAATCCCTTCCCTCCCTTGTGGATGAGGTCCCTGGGATACACGGAGGCCTTCAGCCAAGACAGGGTCTGAATCCCAGTCTGGCAGCTCTAAGTGGGTGCCCTGCCTGCAGACCTTCTCTCATTTGCTCTCACAATCATTTATTGCACACTGGGCTCTGTGCCTGGTTCTGGACAGGAGCTCAGAGGCCAGGTCAGAGTTTCAGATATCTGCCCCCTTTGCCATCTACCCCCATGAAGCAGATCCTGAGCTCTACATTCTTTCCTCTAGAAAGCAATGAAAGGGCAGAAAGCTGAGACCAGTCTGAGAACTCCCAGCTTCGGACCTCTGACGTCTCAATGCGTGGGAAGAACAGAAGCCTGTGGGTGACAACCGTAACATCTAGTAGAGGCTTTCTCTGGATGGGTATTGGAGGAGAGAGGATGAGAACAAAACAGGACATGGGTCCCAAGAGGGGCAAAGCTCCAGAGAGGCCCAGGGCAGACCCCCAAGTGGAAGTGCCTGTCTGGACAGAGCCTGGGGGAGCTGGATGGAGGTCTCTATGACACAGAGCTACAGGGAGCCCTCACACCTCCCTAGGGCCACACAGATAGGACCGAGGGACAGCTCAGGAGTGAGCTGGGAGGACCATTACCTGGACCAAATGCCCTGGCAGAAGTAAGCTCTTGGCACCATGAAGACCCTGAAACTTAAGAAAAAAGTGAGAAGTTGATGCTGTAGATAGAGGAGCAGTCACAGCTGATGAGGCTCCAGGATTTCTCCCCAGAACTGAGTCAAGAAGACAGTGTCTCCTCTGTCTCATCCTAGACTGAGCAGACTCTCCACCAGCACTGAGGGTGGCCTCTACACTGGGGATGCGAGGACCCCTTCCCCAAAGAGCAGTCCTGAGCAAAATGATGCAGGAATGATGGATGACTTTGTTGCTTTTAAAATAAGCCCTGGGACACCTGGGTGACTCAGTGGTTGAGCGTCTGCCTTTGGCTCAGGTTGTGATCCTGGGGTCCTAGGATCGCGTCCTGCATCAGGCTCTCTGCAGGGAGCCTGCTTCTCCCTCTGCCTATGTCTCTGCATCTCTCTGTGTGTCTCTCATGAATAAATAAATAAAATTTTTTAAAAACAAAATAAGCCCTGATCGATGAATAGAAAAAGAAGTTGTGGTATATATACACAATAGAATATTACTCAGCTAATGACAAATACCCACCATTTGATTCGACGTGGATGGAACTGGAGGGTATTATGCTGAGTGAAGTAAGTCAATCGGAGAAGGACAAACATTATATGGTCTCATTCATTTGGGGAATAAAATTAATAGTGAAAGGGAATAAAGGGGAAAGGAGAAAAAATAAGTGGGAAATATCAGAAAGGGAGACAGAACATGGAAGACTCCTAACTCTGGGAAACGAACTAGGGGTGGTGGAAGAGGAGGTGGGCAGGGGGTGGGGGTGACTGGATGACGGGCACTGAGGGGGGCACTTGACGGGATGAGCACTGGGAGTTATTCTATATGTTGGCAAATTGAACACCAATAAAAATAAATTTATAAAAAAAAAGGATGAATACCTACCATTTACATTGACATGGATGGAAACGGAGGGTATTATGCTGAGTGAAATAAGTCAGTCAAAGAAAGACAATTATCACATGGCTTCACTCATATGTGGAATTTAAGAAACAGTGCAGAGGATCATAGGGAGAGAGAAAACTGAATGGGAAATCATCAAAGAGAGAGACAAATCATGAGAGACTTTTAACTCTAGGAAACAAACTGAGAGTTGCTGGAGGGAAGATGGGGGGGTGCTGGGGTAACTGGGTGATGGGCATTAAAAAGGGCACATGATGTGATGAGCATTGGGTGTTATATGCAACTGATAAATTATTGTCGGCTAGTTGAATTTAAAATAAAATAAAGCAAAATAAACCCTAACCTTCCTAGCAAATGGAGGGGATTAAGGAGGGACTTTTGGAGGGAGTGGGGGGCAGGGAGCACATACAGCCTCACAGGCTCACTCCCACCCCTTCCACTGCCCCCAACTCCCCCCAACCCGCCGCCAGGCAGCAGATGTGACCCTGGTCTGACCCCACAGGTGCTCCCTTGTCGCCCTGCTGGGTGCTGGCCAGATGGCAGATTCCAGGCCTTTCCACTGCCCAGACTTTCAAAGGCGGGAAGGAAGGAAGGGGAAAGGGGGAGGGCAAGAAGGAGTCTAAGACAATGGTGGTGGGAACTGTTGGGAAAGGGAAAACTAAAGAAAAGGAAACATGATGAGAAGCTAATTATGAACCTGTGGCCCCCATCCTCAGTGCTTTCAGTCAACCCTTGCCCAGCTGGGCCTATCACAGGGGCTCCAGGGGGCTGCAGGCCAGATGTCCTCAAATTTAGAGCTCCCAATGAAATGCTGAGAGGCACAGACCTATGTCTTGAAGACAGTGCTCAACCTTCAACTTCAAGTGTGTCCCCATCCTGAGTGACTCCAGCTGCGATGCCACAAATTTACTGATGACTGTGGCCAGTTTTCCTGCAAGGTCTCCTTCGTGTTTAACGAGCTCATCTGCTGAAAGCAAACATTTAAAAGAAGTCATACATTTTATAATGTTGTTCGGGTTCTGCTCTTTGTTTTTTCATTTACAGGGGACCTCTAAAAATAGCAGTGACCCAGGTCTCCCTCATGCCCTGAACAGCCTTGATGCTACCTCCCACAGCCCCGGGCCTCACACCCTGGAGGACACCCACATGGACAAGGAAAGCCCCACCAAATGTTCAGGAAGGAAGTCATGGTACCCTAACTGCTCAAGAAAAAATGATTCTGGTGCTTGTTAAAATGGTAGGGGAGATTTAATGTAAGGCTATTGCAATAGGTATCAAGACTGTTATAACAGCAGAGAGAGACGGGGTTCAGCTCTAAGCACAATGAGAATAGGTGAGGGTTTATAGCCAAGGAGCAGGTTGGAGGGTGGGCATTTCTAGGAGGATACCTCAAGGCCAGGGGGTTCTCACTCAACTTACTTCATAGGATTCTTGCTGAAGGCAGCCAGGGTGATTGAAATCAAGGGTGGGGTGATTCTCTCTGAGCTGATCTGGCAGGGTTCTTGCTACTATAACTGGACTTCGCAGGCTCAGCAAGGACAGGGCCAAGGTCAAGGCCTGGTCAAGGAGAGGGCTCAGAAAAAGTTGACCCAACTGGAGAGCCTTTGTCCTTCACAGCCACTTTTTCCTCCAGCTACTAGGACACTGCAAGAACTCATGAGAGACTACAAGGAGGTGAGAAAGAAGAAAATCTGGATCCCAACCCAGGGACTATTTTGAGTCCTGGCACTCTATTCCCATTTGTTGGTGGCCCACCTAAGTGGCTGGCCCTGATGCCCTCCGCCCATGAGCTTGCCTCTCACAGGAGAGGACAAAATGTCAAAGACATGCCTTCCCAGCCTTCTTTGCAGCTGGAAGCAGGCTTGTGACCCAATTCTGGCCACCAAAAGAGAAGGACAATTCTCCCAAGGGGGTTTTGGGAAATGTTTTCCTGTCTGGATGAGGAGTGGGGAAATACCATGCTTGTTAACTGAGGCAGTCATCCCCCACCATGAGGTGGCAAGCCTGAGGACAGGAAGAGTGCTGACGATGGAAGGAGGGGAGCCTGGGCCCTTGGTGACATCACTGAGCTGTTCCACCAAGTCTGAACTGTCTATAGCCAGACTTCTTAATAAGTGGCTTTTTGATGCAAGCGACTCTTGTAGGTGTTCTACAACTTGCAGCTCAAAGCATTTCTAATACTGGCTCTCTGCCTCCCTGCTCTGCTGGAATTTGTAAAGGATACAGATACATCTAAGCCTTGGTTTCACCTTTCTATTCTAGAAGTTTATAGTCAAGGTGGGGAAACTAGCCATATAATACACATGCTCCATGTCCTTCAAAATTAAACAACTTAGATTATAAACAAGTTTTAAAGGAAAAGTAACAGCAACTCCACTCCTAGGAAATTTTCCTCAGAAAATCCAAAGATATCTACCAAATGTAGATATCTGTATCATGTAAGACATGATACAGGAAATGCAGAAATACCCTAAACATACAACAACAGGGGTTGAAATTAAATTCCGTTCATATATATTGTGAAGTCATTAAAGATGATGTTACATTTAGTGAAGGAATTCTCTAGGTGATAAGCGGGAAAAAAACAGGTTATTATCTTGGTATTACATAAATCCCCTCTTGTGCAGAAAAGCATCTCTGAGTCTAGGTTATATGCGAAGCTATCAGTGGTGACTATCACTATAGGGTGGAATTATTACTGATTTTTATTTTCTTTACACCTTGCTGTACCTTTTGCACTTCTGTACCTTTTGCACCTTGTGCAATGAACATATATTTCTTTTATAACAGTTCTACTAAGAATGTTTAGAAATGCAACTGATTGGTAAGACTATATATCTCATGGAGCACAGTGGAGACGTGTTAAAAATCTACCAGCTATTTGCAAAACAGTATGGTATGAGGAGGTAGGGTGGAGAGTAACAAAAATAAACCCACAGTCCCACACACAGTTCATGGCTTCAAACACCAAGTGTCTAATTGGGGAACTATGACATATACAGGTGAAATGCCCCCATCCAGTTCTGTGAGCTGTGGAACATTTGTCACATGGCCCATCCTCCCCAGGGATATGATAAATACTGAAGCAAAACTGAAACTGAAATATAAGTATTTGCCTTTTACCAAAAAAAAAAGAAAAAAATCTCTGCAAAAAAATTTTTGTATTATATCTAGTATGGACAGAATGTATTTCAGGCATTGTGAACAGCTTCCTTGAAATGCTTTCAGGCCTTTTAAAACTTGCCCAGGAATTGTTTGCAAAGTCTTTCTTTAACACTGTCTGGTAATATAGAACCTAATTCACAACAGAGCCCTTTGTATTTCTTAGAGGCATAAATGCACCAGAGGATCTCTCAGTTTCTAGAATACTGCCAAATCATGGTGTCATCAGCCTAAACTCTGTGATACGCTAATCAGCTCATTGCTTACTGGGTGTGAGTCTTTGCTCCCAGGAACATAGCTTACTTCCCCAGTTTGACCTCTTTGCCTGTTTCACTGCATATTCAAGCAAAACAGGTAGCTTTCCAGCATTGTTACATAGATTGGAACAGCATTAAAACAATCGAGATTACATTTAACATTTGAGTACAGAGGATGGTGAAGGACTATTTTGAGCTAAAGATACTTCAAGAACAGCAAATGCAAAAAAAAAAAAAAAAAAAAGAAGAAGTCTTTTTGACCTCCGCTTTCCGCTTTTTTTCCTGAAACCAGAAGTTCATGCTCCCATGTGAGAGATGCCCTCTCTACCCCAGGAGGAAAGAAAGAAACCAGAGACAGGGAGTGGAGGAGAGACAAATCTGTACAAACAGATCTTTGTAAAATAACTCTTCCTCTTCCTCTAGTCTCCCCATGTATTTTTGTTACTTTTCCACAATGGCTAGTCTTTGTGCAATCTAGGATATAAGTAGTCTGCCCTTTGGGGGCCGTCTGCCCTTTGGGTCTTCATTTTCCCAGGGGGGGTCCCTCATACACACAAAACTCTGTAGGCTTTTCTCCTGTGAATCTGTCTTACATCAGTTTAATTCTCGGGCAGCTAGAAATTCTAAGAAGGTAGGGGTAAAGTTACGCCTCCCCTACTATGCTCTTCGTTCATTTACTAAAACTGTTGGTTGGGTTTACCAAGCCACCCAAGATCCAGATAATATTGATTCGTCCCACTCTTGTGGTCGCCTCTGGTTCTGAACTGCTTCTTCTGAATTACTTGACGTTAGGAATCATCCTGACATCCGTCCTATTTACGTGGCCATCACTCCACATACCAACCCAGGCATTGGCCTCAGATCACTTCCCCAACTCGCACAGAGGCAGGTGTGCTTGTGTGGGCACACCTGTGTGTTAAAATCCATGTATGGCTCTCTCACCTCTTTCCTCCCACCCCCAAATGTGGGAACTGGGTTCTCTGGTTGCTTTGTCACCTGTTGGCCAGTACCTTTGGCATCTCAACTTCTTCTTTATTCAGTCAACAAATATTTATTGAAAACCTTCTAAGTGCCAGGCACTGTGCTAAGGAAGAAAAACAGTCATGGGGGCGTCTGGGTGGCATAGTTGGTTAAGTGGCCGCCTTCAGCTTAGGTCATGATCCCAAGGTCCTGGGATGGAGCCCTCCGTCGGGCTCCCTGCTCTGCTTCTCCCTCTCCCTCTGCTGCTCCCCCTGCTTACGCCCTCTCTCTGTCAAATAAATAAATAAAATATTTTAAAAAGAATTTAAAAAAAAGAAAAACAGTCATGATCTCTAACTTGAGAGCTCACAGTCACTTGTCAAAGACAAATCTTATTCAAAGAATGACATCATAAAATATAGTTCCTCTAAGTGCTTTTTCCCTACTTGATATTGAAATATCTTAGACGTACATAGAAATACCATAGAATTCCTGTGCACCCTTTGCCCAGCTTCCTTCAATGATAACATCCTATATAATCATGGTACAATGATCAAAACCAGGAAATTTACATGGATATAATACTATTAACTAAGCGATGGCCCTTACTGGATTTCTCCAAGTGCTGTTTATTACGTTAATTCTTCAATAATTGTAACAATCATAGGAAGTAAATACTATCATCACTCATTTTACAGATGCAGAAACTGAGATTCAGAACAGTTAACATTGTTTGCTGAGGATTCCAGCTTGCAAGTGGCAGAGTGAGGAATGCAAACACAGGCAGCCTGGCTGTGAGGGGTCCTGTTCCTCATCACCGAACTATACTGCCTCTTAACATGACCCTGGCCAGCCAAAGCAGGTTCCTTTGTTCAGACCTGAAGAAACTTACTATCAGAGCACTACAATAAAATGGCTAAGGAGCTAGAGGAACTTGTAATGCCTGAATGCCATCTTTAGACCCAAAATATGGGAACCCTGGGTGGCGCAGAGGTTTAGCGCCTGCCTTTGGCCCAGGGCACGATCCTGGAGACCCGGGATCAAATCCCACGTTGGGCTCCCGGTGCATGGAGCCTGTTTCTCCCTCTGCCTATGTCTCTGCCTCTCTCTCTCTCTGTGTGTGACTACCATAAATAAATAAATAATTTTAAAAAAATAAAAAATAATAGACCCAAAATATTTGCTTCCAACATCACAGTTTGCTTCAATAGCTAAGGCTTCCCAAAGGAAATCACTATTACAACCACTGCCGATGAAACAATGTTCTTTAGGCTAACAAAGGCTGACTTTCAACCATTTCCCTCCGGTTCAAAATAACTTTACTGGATGCATTTTGACTCTCAAAAGGAAGTTTCTTTGTAAGAAACTGCAAGAAATGCAGGTGCAATTCAGGCACCGCCAAAACAAAGGCTTCAGAAAACACGAACTTCCTTTCAAAATCAAACTATTTCCAATAGTTCCACTTCCACATAACTCAGACCTAAACGAACTACGCCTTCAGGAGTCTATCTATGGCAGAATCATGTGAGATTAATTTGGGTTTGCTCTCCTCTGTAGTTGTCCTTCCTCTGCTTTCAAGCAGATAGAGCCAGGCCCTTTGGAACCGCTTACCTTCTGGATTTTGCAAAGCCAAAGGCAAAAGGGCTTCTAGTCAATGCCTCCTTCACTATTTTGGGGTGGGCACGGGGGTCAAGGAGTAAGGGAATGTAGTGAAGAACGGTGTGCTCCATAAGGAGGGGAGCGAGAATTAGCAAAGGACGAAAAGAATCCCCCAGTCTGCAGTGAGGAGCCATGCACCTCTTTCTGTCAAGATCCGAAGCCACAGATGGTTGTCGGGTACACAAGGCATGCTGAGCCCCAGGCACCAAAGCTTCAAGTGTTCTCAAGAGTCCCTTGCCCCAAATGTGGCATAGGGGCAAGGGACCTAAAGGGAACATGTGACTGAGACACAGGGGTCTCAGAGTGGCCAGTGGGATCAAGACTGGCAGCATATTTCGGAGGAGGCTTTAATGCTTCAGGTTTTAAGATCTTTGTATAACCTGGAGAGGGCAGGGTGCTGAGGGGAAGAGCCAATAACCATTGAAATTTAACTTCCCTTCAATTCAACAGGTGAGAGAAACCCAAGTTGATTTACAGACTACAGGAACCATAAGTCTTGAACATCTGAGTTTGTGGACTAACATTCACACCAACTACACATTCATCCATGTTTATCCAACAAATAGCTGTGCACAGAGACAAGATCCGAGGACATGGTGGTTCCCTAGATTTCCAGTGGTCATGCACTCAGAGATCAGCAGCCTAAACCAAGGAGAGGCTGCTACAGTGTTGCTGATGGTAAGAGAAGGCCTCAGGACGAATTACAGGCAGCAAAAATGACCCATATTGTGCTGGTACTCTTTCACTGTTAAGTAATGCATGATGTATCAAGTTTCAAAATTGATTGGATTTATTCCAATGAAAGAATCACGGATGAATGCAATGATTTTGCTAGAATAATTTTTATCTTACTGTTATAATAGCAAAACCCTAAAAAAGCAAAAATAGATTAGTTAATATATTACAATATATCCACTCTTTGGAACATAATACAGCATTAAGAATGATGTTATGGGGCAGCCCCGGTGGCGCAGCAGTTTGGCGCTGCCTGCAGCCCGGGGTTTGATCCTGGAGACCCAGGATCGAGTCCTGCATCGGGCTCCTTGCATGGAACCTGCTTCTCCCTCTGCCTGTGTCTTTGCCTCTCTCTCTCTCTCTCTCTCTCTCTCTCTCTCTCTGTGTGTGTGTGTGTCTCGTGAATAAATAAATAAAATCTCTAAAAAAAAAAAGAATGATGTTATGGGTGCTACTTTAAAAAAAAAAAGCTTTATTTACTTACTTATTTGAAAGAGAAAGAGAGAGCGCAAGCAGGAGGGACAGAGGGAGAGGGAGAGAGAATCTGAAGCAGACTCCATGCTGAGGGTGGAGCCCAACTTGGGGCTCGATCCTATGACCCAGAGCTGAAACCAAGAGTCTGCACATAAATAAATTACCTACTTTATGCAATGCTTACACATAATACTGAGAGTGAACACAGCTTCTGGAGGCAACACCCTCCAGGGACTTTCAAGCATCCCCACTGAATACAGTCTGGCATCCATGGCACTGCTGACCTAGCCCATCAAATGATTTCCTGCTAGAACCAACCAAGGTGGGACGCCTGGGTGGCTCAGTAGTTGAGCGTCTGCCTTTGGCTCCGGTTGTGATCCTGGGGTCCTAGGATGGAGTCCCTCATCGGGCTCCCCACAAGGAGCCTGCTTCTCCCTCTGCCTATGTCTTTGCCTCTCTCTGTGTGTCTTTCATGAATAAATAAATAAAATCTTTTTTAAAAAGAGAGAGAATCAACCAAGGAGATAAAACCTCTAGTTTTCAGAACAAAGTAGCTCTCTGGCTTACCAAACAGAATGGGTTCATGCCTTGTCCTTTGCACATAAAGAGGACACCACCAGCCCATATTGGCTTTATTTCTCCAGGGGCACAGCAGTCTGAGAAGCATTTAGACAAAGAGGGCAGACTTGGTAAATAGGCAAAGGCACTAACCAGCCCTCCTACAGCCTCATTCATGGCACCACTGCCTCATAAGCTGGCGCTCTTTGCCAAACGATAAAGTTTGCCAATACTTAATAGATTTGATTTTATAAATCCAGCCTTTCAAGTATGGATTTTTAATTCATACATTCATTTATTTATTCATGTGCTTAAGAAATATTGATTAAGCATCTACTCTGTGCCAGGCACTATTCTAGGAGCTGGCGACACAGTGGTGAGCCAGACAGACAACAATCCCTGTCTTCATGTTGCTGGAAGGAGAAATTCTGAACCAGATGTAGAATTGCTTGCAAAGGGAGAAGCAATGGGTGTGTTGAGAATGTGTGGCCAGTTGAAGGAGCTGAGGATCCAGCCTTCCCAAGGAATGAAAGGAAGTAGGAGTGGGCCAAGCAGGGAAAGGGGAGGTTCAGGAGGAAGAACAATGGACAAACTAACACCCGGAATCTAAGTCTAGAGTCTGAGTCCTAAGGAACTGAAGACATCCAAAAGGGTTGATGCATATGGCAGAAGGTTGAGTTAGAGTGGCAGGCGGGGGCCAGAGGTCATAGACCATTTTATTTAAGTCCAGTTTGGGAGCTGGGACTACATCCTTACTCCAACGGGAAGCCACCCCAGAGCCTTCAGCAAAGGAATGCTTTGGTGCTGTTTCCTCGCATCACTGGTGGTGGCTGTTGTATAGCAGGAACCCCATGATAAAACTTACTCCAGCCTAGTTTTAACAAGTGGAAGAAACAAAGACCTCTGTGCTTGCCACAGTCTCCATCCCAGGCTTCAGAACCACACAACAAAGAAAATTTAAAATGGGGCCGTAGGAGGAATACCTCACTGTCCTGCGTCCCAGAGCTTTGTGATACTTCTTGATTCTTCCAGCCTACATCTTCCAACTTTTTCTTCTTCTAGATTATCTTTACTCTTCTTAGCTGTTTGAATTTCTACGAATTTTACAAGCAGCTTGTCAATTTCCATAAAATAAAACCTGCTAGTATTTTTACTGGGGTTACACTGAATCTAAAGATTGATTTGGAGAGAACTGACAGCTTTGCAGTACTGAGTCTTCTGATCAATAGCCCTCCATGTGTTTAGGTTTTCCTTAATTTCTTTCAATAAGGATATGCTGTTCCCAGTGAAGAGGTCTTGCACATATTTTGTTAAATCTATCCCTGGATATGCAATGTTTTTAGGTGATTCTATGGGCAAATATTTAAAATATTAACGAAAGGAAATAATGTTTGGGGAAAGTACTTTGCAAAATGTAAAATGTTATAGAAACTTCAGATAGTCTTTCTCACCAACATTACTGAACAACATGTCCTTTTGGAAAGCCAGTTTACATACCCGCCTAAGGCATTTTTCCCAGTCTCTATTGATTAAACAAGATGCTGAGGCTATCCAACCCGAACAGCCAAAAAATAGTGACATCAGAGGCCAAGAGGAGAGTTACTGGCCTGGAATAAACTCTAGGAAAAAAAAAAAAAAACACCAAGTTTTCAATATGAATTTTCATTTTACCCAACAACCACCAGATGGCCTAGGGAGGGGCATAGTTTTAAAAAAAAATAACAACACATTCAATCAAAACTCAGAGACTGGATACACTCCATACAAGATCTCACTCAATCTATGAGCGCCTGACACTGTTGCCAAAAATTAACCTAGACCAGCCCCCAGTGGGAGCAGAGGTGCTACTTCCTATCTTCAGAGAAATTCTCTACAGAACTGACAAAAGCCAAGCTTGGCCTCTTCCTGGGACCAGCCCCTGGTGATGCTGACTCTCTCAGAGTGAACTGAACTAGTGACTCACACTCCCTCCTCTGAGCCCAGCCTCAAAGGCACACTCCTCCACCTGCCAAGGCCACTGGTTCTCACCTCTTTCCACCAGTCTAGAGGAGAAAATGACCAGAATGAAGTCTTCAGAACACTAAGACTATTTATAAAACACGAAAAAGAGAAAGACATTGCTGTTATATAACCCCACAATTTTCTGCCCATCTCTTGGATCCCCTCCTTGGTCAATGTAGCCATAATTGGTATTCATTGAATCAGCAGATATTTATTGAGCACCTGCCATATGCCAGACAATATTTTAAACAGCAGAGACACAGCAATAAACAGTACAACAAAAGGACCTGCCTTCTTGCAGCTTACATTACTGGGGCAAAGGTACATGTGCCCTCAGTGATGGAGAACAGCACGGAACAGGACCATTTAGTTACAAATCAAAAGGGACTTTAGAAGCCTGAGGTCTTGGGGATCCCTGGGTGGCTCAGTGGTTTAGCGCCTGTCTTTGGCCCAGGGCGTGATCCTGGAGTCCCGGGATCGAGTCCCGCATTGAGCTCCCGGCATGGAGCCTGCTTCTTCCTCTGCCTGCTTCTTCCTCTGCCTGTGTCTCTGCCTCTCTCTCTCTATCTATCTATCTATCATGAATAAATAAATAAATAAATAAATAATCTTTATAAAAAAAGAAGAAGCCTGAGGTCTTACTTTGGGTTCCCCCAAAAAAACAGACCCTAAGCTAAGGACCTGAGAGTAGGTTGCTTATTGAGGAAGTGATCCCAGGAAACATAGGTGAGCAAACAGGGAAATGACAGTGAAGAAGGCAGGCTGTAAGTAGTTTACACTACAATAGACACAATAGACACTTTCTACTTTACAATAGACACTTACCAGTGTGCACAACGGACACTCAGTCCTGGAGGACCCTCTCGGGATTGTATAGAATGTGCCTTATAACATATACCCCCCTGAGGGGCGAGGAAGCTCAAGGGCTTACCCATCCTCTCCCATCCTCATTAGTTGAGGGTCCCACCAGGGTCTTCATGCCCTGGCACCTCAGGAAGAGACAAAAGAAGGCCATAAGCAGGCACAGAAGTGTTTAGAGGCAACCTCTGAGATGAACGACTGGGATGGAGGTGGCATTGGAAAGCATGTGCTGCTCCCAGTCATCTTGTTCCTCTTATAAGCCCAGGACTTAGGGGAGTTCAGGGTACATAGTAGGCACTCAACAAATATTTGTTGAGTATTTAGATGGTTTGTTATCTGGAAATGTCTTTAGAACTATTCCAAAGTCAGCAGGAGAAAGGGCCCTGTACGTGAACCTGGAAAGTCTGGGCTCAAAGCACCTGCAGCTGTGCTACCCTGGGCAAGTCACTTCCCATTCCTGATCTGTTTTCACAGTCATGAAGCAGGGATGAACACCTGCCTTGCCTGCTCCATCAGATTGCCATGAGGAGCCAACGCGAGAAACTCTGCCAAAATACTTGGGGAAACCAGAATGTGTTAGAACTATTTTTCTTTTGCAAAGATCCTGGAATATGGAATTTGCAGAAGGAGATTTTGGTCAAGTACATTCTGAGTCTGTTTCCTCACTTATAAAAGAGGCACAGTGATAACCAGCCACAGCATGTCTCAGAATGCTGTTCTGGGGCTCAAGAGGCGAGATAATGGATGTGGTGCACTCCATTCCCTCCTGAAACTACACTAAAATGAAGATAAAGGGATGTGGACTTTTGAAAGCGAGGGGGAGACCATAAACCCATGATGACAAAGCACAAGGAGAGGAAATGATATCAACAAAATTTGGGATGTGGAAAAGTAGATGGCAGATTAGCAAATGGCTTAGTTAGTAGAGAAACTTAAATACTCAACTAATGCTGGGAAAAGCCAGGAAGAGATGGGGCTCGCCCCAAATATGAGGCATCAACACCTCTGGAAGTGAGGGTGGAGATGGACAAAAACAGGAAGATTGGCAGGAAGGCTTTTTTTTTTTTTAAGATTTTATTTATTTATTTGAGAGAGAGAGAGAGAGAAAAAAACACGAGAGCATGGGGAGGGGGAGGGGCAGAGGGAGAAGCATACTCCTCACTGAGTAGGGAGCCTGACACAGGGCTCCATCCCAGGACCCCAGGATCATGACTTGAGCTGAAGGCAGACGCTTAACAGACTAAGTCACCCCAGCACCCCTGAAAGGCTTTTGACAAAGTAAGGGTGCCAAATCCCCTGCTCGCCCCTGATGGAAATTCTGGGGGTGGGTCTAACCATTTGTGTGGCAAGGGGCCCCCTCTGGTTCTGAGATGCACTCAAGCCGGAGAAGCAGTGCTTTAGGACATCCATCAAATGCTATCAAGATGCTGCTGTATTCCTGACTCTTTTGAAACCCTGGACCCTGACCACCTCATGTGGTCTGTACCACGGCCTATCTGTGATGGATGAGAGCAGGTCAGGTCACGCTTCTGTCCCATCTCCAGGGACGCCTCAGCTGTCCCATCACTCACTCCCTGTCTCTCTCTGCAGCACAAAGGAATGGAACAAGGGTCCTTTGTGAACCAGAGAGAACATGGATGTCAAGATATCTTTAAGAGTTTCATCTAGAGTCTGTTTGCACCTGCTGGTCTGACTCCGTGGCATCTAAAATGCCCAAGCTTCAAAACAATGGTGCCAAAGGGACCATGACCCCTAAGAGAAGGGAGGACAGAGATAAAATGATCTCAGATCCCAGCCCCAAATATTGTACTTATTTTTATGCTGTGCCTCCTGCAATAATGGAGTGTTATTTCATTGCTGGCAGATGCAAAATAATGAGCCCATTGTGTGCTGATTTGGAGTTCATATGTCACCCATTTGTCTTGCAGCCTGACTGGGCGCTCTGCCCTGTTCACAGGAAGCCCTCCTGATAGCCAAGCACCATGCAAGCTTGATAACTGTCCTTTACCAGGGGAGGATCCACCAGAAACACTGTCTTTCCTCCCAGTCTTCCCAGTCCTAACCACCCCCGCCCCAACCACCGCCAAGCCTGCTGGGGCTAGCTGGGAGCTCATCACAAGGGTACATAAAGCCCAGTGGGTTGCCCAATGAGGGAAGGGCACTCTTAGGAGGCAGTAGCATACAGAGGTTAAGAGAGGAGTCTCAGCAACGCCTGGGTCCAAATCCTGCCTCTGCCATTTCACATAGGCATGAACTTGGGTGTGTTGCTTCCTTCTTCTGGCTGGCTGCCATCTCCCCCATGGAATGGGGATGGTAAAAAACCCCTTCCTCATGGGATGCCTGTGTGGCTCAGTGGTTGAGCATCTGCCTTTGGCTCAGGGTGTGATCCTGGGGTCCTGGGATCCAGTCCCACACCGGGCTCCCTGCATGGAGCCTGCTTCTCCCTCTGCCTGTGTCTCTGCCTCTCTTTCTATGTCTCTCATAAATAAGTAAAATCTTTAAAAAAAAAAAAAAGAACCCCTTCTTCTTGGGGTGCAGGGAGAGCTAAATGATTTATCCATTATATAGCCCTTAACACAGAACCACACTCCAAATGAGTGCTAGAGGAATGACCTTGGTGGTGGTGGTGGCTGATGGTGAAGTAGATTCTCTAAGAGCTCCCCCCTCCCACCGCCCACCCCCATATACACCCTGGAAAGGGAATAGGGTCCAGAGATGAAAACTAGGCAATAACTTCAGGCTAGACTAACAGAGGCCAGGGAGGACCTGGTTACCGAGGAAGCCTACAATCCATGAGGGGCCCCCTCATGCACTGCAGTCTCATGGCAACTTTATGTGGCTGTTTGCTTTGTGTGCTGACCCAGGCAAGCTGCAGGGCCAGGGGAAAGACCAGAGCGGAAAATCTAAGTGGAAACTCTTTGTCGTATGGAAAGAAAATGAATGTTTTCTTCCTTTCTTCAACTGCCCAAATACTTGTCTTATCTACAGGATTCTCATCAGCCCAGGTAGAAGACCATTGTTTTCCTACCACCTGTGATTCTACACCAGGAGTCACAATGGGGCACTTGCTATTGGCATCTAGTGGGCAGAGGCCCTGGACACTGCTAAACCTCCTGCCAGGCACAGGGCACTGCCCACAGCAAAAAAAAATTATGCAGCCTCAAGTTTCAACAATGCCTAAGGCCAAACGGTGTTGCCCAAACTAAAATGAATCTCTCCCTTCACTATACTCTTCAGACACCTTGTTTGAGCTTGTGTTGGGGCATTGGCCTGACTCTGCCAGGTATTGTAGTTAGCTGGTAGCATTCTGGTACAGCAGAAAGGGCACACGCCCTGACCCCTGGCTTAGCCACCCACTAACTAAAACCCAGAAAGTCATTTAGCTTCTCTGAGACCATTTTCTCATTTGAGAAATGGGGAACTGGAATCTTTATTTGCAAGCTTAAGGGAAGGATTACATAGAATACTGGGTAGAAGCCCTGGCACATGGCAAGTTCTCATCTCAGCAAGTTATGGGGACATGTCTCACTAGATATAGCCCAGATCAGGTAATGTCCTGCATATGCTTGCATCTTAGGGTATGCCGTGCAACATAGTAGGCGTTCAGAAATTGTTGAACTAAAGTGAAGTCTTCCCTGGAAGCCCAGGATTAAGAAGTAAACCCAGCCCATGGGGTGCCTGGGTGGCTCAGTTGGTTAAGCCTCTGCCTTCATTTCAGATCATGATCCCAGGGGCCTGGGATCAAGCCCCACAGGGGGCTCCTTGCTTAGCGGGGAGTCTGCTTCTCCCTCCCCCTCTGCCGCAGCAACCCCTGCTTATTCTCTCTCTCTCTCTCTCTCTCTCTGTGTGTCAAATAAATAAAATCTTGATAAATAAATAAATAAACAAACAAACAAACAAACCCAGCCCATCTCAGGGATTTATACATAGTCCCACAACTTTAAATGGTTTTGATTTAGACTTCAAGATACATCAACATCTCAGCCTCTGCATCTCCCTGTCATCAAGCTTCAGGCCCTTCCCATGAGCAGGGGAGGCTGACACTGGCCTTTCAATTCTTTCTGGGACTGCCAGAGTCTTGGCCACTGCTTGGGAGCAACTACTGCAGCCAGCCATTCCTGGCTGACCAATTTGATAACCCTCCACCAGCCAAACACCTGCTCTAGTGCATGCAGAAGAAAGTCAAAGGAAATGCCAGCTTCCTAACAGGAGGATGCAAGTCTAGAGGAGTGTGATCTGCCTGGAAAATGAGAAGGGTCGTGTTCCAGTCCTTCAGACTGAATGGAGACTTCCTAAACACACTCCCAGTCCACACCCAACTACTGACACACACAGCTTGGCCACACCTGAAGCAAATGTGAAAATATCATCTCCACCTCTTGCCACTGCAAAGTTTTCAGAGGCTCATCTACTATCCCTTTTCCCCTGCTAGTGAAGACATCAAGGAAGGCATACCGGGCCAGAAGGAAGACCTGGCTGCAAGTGGGATCCCTGCCTCTAGCTGGCTGTAATTCAAAATAAGTCCTGTTAGGTCACTGAGCCTCAGTTTCCCATCTGTGAAATGAAACCTGGAAATATCTTCTTACAGTCTTTCTGGCTGTGATAGTCCATGCTCTTTCTATGGCCAGTGGTGGCCTGGCTCCCACAGAGACCTGCTGAATGCCATACAGACAAGCCCTGAGCCATTCCAAGTGCAGTCTTTACTGTTCTCCAAGGCCAGGATTTTCCATTACTATATGAGGTGGCCTGCAGAGAATGGCAGGGGAGACATATATCCCCCACTGTTCAAGTCCTTTGGAATGGACACAATGAGTCCTGTCCCTTCAAAGCTCCCAGAGGCCAGGCTGCCCAGGAAGTATCAGGCAGGGACTCAGATTGCAAAGATACACGGCAACACAGACATTCTGCAAGCCCACAGGGATTCAGGCCAAGAATAGATAACGCTTATACCAAGCATCTGTCATAATTGCTAGGTGTCAAAGAGCTCACTGTTCCAGGTACAACACTGTTCTTAGCTATTTCCTCCAAATCTCTTAGTAAAAGGAATCCAGACACAACCATTAAGCAAAAGGAGAACTCTGCTCCAAGTCCCCTCATCTGTTTTATCCCTGAACTCCCCTTCCCTGCAGGCCCCCGATACTCTCACTGAAGACAGTGTTTGGGTCACATTAGCTCCAGGGTGATCCCTGACACACAAAGAACTGCATGTCACTTCTTCACTCTGTGAGACGAGCACAATGGCACTGTCTGCTAGCTGCCCTGCACTCTTGGCTATCGGGTAGATGCTGGGTGGCGAGGGGGAGGAATAAGAAATCTGGAGTTGGAATCCCCACTGTACCAACTTGGACAAGTTATAATCCTTATCCTCTTTGCATCTCAGTTTGCTTATCTATAAACTGGTGTCAGCAAAACTCACTTTGTAACAGTGTCCTGGGTATTAAATGAAACTGCATATGAAGTGCCTGACCTACACTAGGTACTCAGAACAGGCACTATTTTTATAGGGATTTCCCCAAGTTGCTGAATAATGCAGTTTCAGGCACAAAACATGCAAACTGTTTGAGAAAAAAAAGTGATTTAAAACCAGGAGTTCTTTTGGTACTTTATTTGAAGTGAATTGGATTCTCTTTGGATTAAGGAAGAGTTGTCTTGTTCTTCTCTAAGAATTTCACATTTGATCAGATAGGTCCCACATCCGCAGAGAGTTCTGATCTTATCATAAGGACTCTGAGGTCAGACACAGATTCATGTTTTCAGGTTATCTGAAGCAAATCACTTCCCTAGCCAGAACAGATTGTAATGCTTCTCAAGCCCAGCCTCATGTTAGCATCACCTGGGGAGCTTTTCCACCCTATGGGTCTGCCGGACCCACCCCAAACCATTTTCACCAGGGTCTCTGCTGGGTGACGCCTGAATATCAGTACTTCTAAGAGCTCTCTGATGATTCTAACATGCGATCCAGTGGACCAGGAGATCTCCAAAGTCCCTCTCAGCATCCTGGTGCCTACAACAATGAATTGAACATTGTCTACAATGTTCAAAGCAGACACTTAGTTTATGTTTGATGAATAAGTTAGTGGAGATTCTGACTCACCTTTTTTTTGGTATTTCCCTATCCACAGTGTATGAAATAAAAGAAGAAAAGAAACAGTTGAATTGCAAGTAAGAATCCTGGAGCAGTGCTATCCTCTGCAATGATGATAATGCTCTATAATCTGTGCTGCTCAACACAGTAGCTCTAAGCCACAAGTGGTTATTGAGCACTTGAAGTGTGGTTAGTGTGACTGAGAACTGAATTTAAATTTTATGTCATTTGAAGTAAATAGCCACGTGTGACTTCTGGCCACTACATTGGACAGTGCAGACGTAGAGTGGCTGCCTTTCATAAACACACCCACAGCTGCGCCCCTCCATGCTCCTCTTTTATTAACAGTGTCCTGTTTTCATTGAGGGCGGTCCCCTGCCTGCACTGCCTGAGGTCTTTTGGGGGCAGCTCACAAAGTTGCTCTACTCTTTTCCAGCCAATGGGGTGGGCCCAGAACCCGAACTCAGTCAACCAGACTCTCCAGGAATCTGACTGTGGCTCCAGTGTCGCAAGAAAATGAGTTGGAGCAGATTAATACCAATGTTGATTCCCTAAGACACTGCGTATTAGTTTCCAGAACATTAATCCCTGGTGTGACAATAATAAGTGAGATATGATGTGACCTAGGCATCATTACCATCATCATCCCTGTCATCATCCAAGTACCTCATCAGTACCTATCAGTCCTGACATGCCAGCTCCTAAACTAGATACTTAAGCTGCCTAGCTTCCCCCTGCATCATTTCTCCATCTCTAAAATGGAAATAAACTCATCCAAATTTCTTCCAGAGCCTTTGTAAAGGCAGCAAAAGAAATATTAGTCATAAGAGCTTTGAGCCAAATGAGGGAGTAACCAAATTGTCATTAGAGGTGTTGTTTCCTGGGATAGGTATGGGGACCTGTGGGAGGGTCTGAAGCAAGACCCAAGATCTGGGCCCAGTTCACAAGCTGTGTGACCCTAGGCAAGATACTTGTCCTTTCTCAGCTTTCTGCTAAAATGAGATTAAGACATATCCCTCTCTAGTTTCACCACTTTCTCATCTATTTGCACACCCCTCCCACCTTGCCTGACACCTGTCCCCTCCTCCTTCTACAAATATGTCCCAGAAAATCCTCTAGGCTAGATCATGCTGGCCTGGTACCGAATTCATTTCTTCTTTCCCCAGCAACCCACTTAACTGGCAAGTTGCCCCGGGTATGTACTCCCATAGCTTCCTAGACTAAGCCTCTGACAAAGCACTCTGCTAGAATAATGTTTAACCATCTCCTCCAGGAGTAGACCATAAGCCTTGCCAGGGCAAGGCTCACACTCCTCTTGTCCACCATTGAATCCCCAGTGCCTAGTACAGAGCCGGGCACACAGAAGGTGCTCAGTAACTACTTCCTGGTGGAATGCTTTAATAAATACTCCAAATACATTTTATTATTTGTCATTTCAGGAAGTGTCATTTCACAGGATTAATCATCGAATGCTGCCTAACAAAGTACCCCAAAACTTACTGGCTTAAAACAACGATTGCTTCTTATCTCTCAATCTCTGTGGGAGAGAAACTCTGACAGGGCACAGTGAAGTTCGCTTGTCTCTGCCCCATGCCTGGGACCTTGGCTGGAAGACTCAAAGTTGGTGGTGGAGTAAAATCAGTTCACCACCTATCTGATGAGTGATGTTGCTTGTGAACTGAGAGCCTGGCTGGAGAGGTCAGCCAGAGCACCTCATGTCCTCTCTCCATGTGGCTTGGGCTTCCTCACAGCATGGTGTCAAGGTTCTAGGGTGGTGGTCCTGAGAAAGTAAGAAAGAGATAGGAGGAACATCTCCTTTTTATGACATAAGCTTAAGGGGATCCCTGGGTGGCACAGCGGTTTGGCGCCTGCCTTTGGCCCAGGGCGTGATCCTGGAGACCCGGGATTGAATCCCACGTCAGGCTCCCAGTGCATGGAGCCTGCTTCTCCCTCTGCCTGTGTCTCTGCCTCTCTCTCTCTTTCTGTGTGACTATCATAAATAAATAAAAATTTAAAAAAAGATCTATCTAGCATCACCTCCACACATTGTTCATTAGAAGCCAGTAGCTAAGTCCAGCCCACAGTCAAGGGGAGGGGAAAGCAGCCAACATCTTTTGGAAAGAGAAGTGGTAAAGAACTTGCCAACATTTTAAAACTACCGCAACAACTGCTTAGCTAGCACAAGAGGCAAAGTGCAGGGTGAAAGGTGTCTGAAGAAGTAAGGCTTCAGTTCAAATTATTAGCTATGTGAGCTTGAAGGCATTACTCCCTGAGACTCCATCTCCCCATCTACACAATGAGTAGGTTGTAGCTGCTGGTGCCTGGTGGTTTTCATGCTCAGAGTCTTCCCGCCTCAGTGAGCTTAAGAGGATCTCTTCTCAACTAGCTTTCTTGAAGTCCCATGACCCTTCCCATCACGCATCACCCTTGGTTTCTGACTCTGGAGGCAGCAAGAGGGAGCTTACTGGAGCTCGGGGGACCTAGGAAGCTCAGACACCAGGGATAACTTTAGGGAACAGAAGAGAAGCCACTGAGCACCTCCGGGTTCTCCAAGGCCTTCTCTGTCCCAGCCCAGGTGTGGAAACCTCAGGGTGCCAGTGAGGGGGGTGGTGAGAAACAGGGCAGTCACAGACCAAAGCAATGGGCATCTGGCCAGGCCCCAGGCATCTGCTTTACGGGCCGGCCGAGAGACTGTCATTCATACTAACTCCTGGTGGGAGAGAGGGGAGAAGCCTTAAAGCGCCGGGGGCTTAGCTGTCTCCTTTTAGAAAGTTCTTTCCTTCCGCTCCCTGCTCCTGTCTTTTCCATGTTACTTTTCTGTGGAGGGGAAGAGAAGGTTGCCTTGGGTCTCCGCAGTCCTGAGCCCACGCACAGCTTCCCCCTTTTCTGAACCGGCTGCAGGACGTCGCCTCACACTCTTGTGGGTCGCTCAGTCCCCAAACCCTGGGGCACAGCAGCCGCTCTGCCCGGGGCGGCGGGGGGGGGGGGGCACCTACCACCTGGTTCGGTGCAGGGTCCACCCTCGTCCCACCGGTGCAGGACTTGGGGTGGAGCCGGTGGGTGCCTTTTAACCCTTTGGCTTCCAGACCTTAGGTCGTGACCCTAAGCCCCCAGAGGTCCCCCTCCCCTTTAAGGAGCCCGCGCGCCGGGAGGACCCCGCGCTCACCAGGTGTGACTGCTCGGCTGACAGAGGGGGAAACCGAGGCCCGCGGGGGGAAGAGACCTGTAGGAGGCCCCGCGGGAAATCAGACTGCGGTTGCGGTCTAGAGCCGGGTCCTCCTGGCCGGGCTCTCGCTGCGACCCTCTGAGGGCCCCCGCGAGGCGCTTCCTTTAGGAAATTCCCGGCCGCGGGCCTCCCGAGCCCCGGCCTCTCCGTGCACTTCGCGCTCCGTGCGGCACGTCGTACGCGCCCCGGGAGAGGTGAGAGCGGAGAGGACCAGCCCCCTCCGCCTCCTAGAGCTAACTTGGGGCGCGGGTCCGGCCGCGGGAGGCGGAGGGCCCGGCGGGGACGCGCTGGCCCTTTAAGGGGGGGACCCGGGGCGCATGCGCGGCGCGGGCCGGAGTCGAGGCCGGTGGGCGGCGGGCGGCGGGCTGCCGGCGGCGGGCGGGCGGGCGGGCGGGCAAGGGGACGCGCGCGCCCGGCGGCAGCTGGGCCCTGGGGCGGCGGGGGCGGCGGGGGCGGCGGCCGCCCGAGCCTCGCGGAGCCGCGGAGCCGCGACCTGCGCGTGGGCCCCGCGCTCGGGGGCTGCTCTCCCGGGACTAGCTCGGGACTAGCTCGGCACTAGCTCGGCGCGCGCTCGCCGAGGCCCCGCCGCTCGCCTGCCGCTCCCTCCGCGGGCCGTGGCTGCGCGAGCCCCGAGCCCTCCGGCCGCCGGTCCTTCGTCCCCGCCCGGGCCGGGCAGCGGCGAGCGCCAGCGGAGCGCCGCGGAGCATCCTTCGCCCGGCCCGGCCGCGCCGCCGCCCATGCCGCAGCCCCTGGGGGCCGCGACCGCGCAGCCGGAGCCCGCCGCCCGGTGACCCCGGCCCGGCCCCGCCGAGCCCCGCGCCCCGCGATGGCTCGGCTGGCGCTGCGCGGCGCCGGGTGCCCGCCGTCCGCCCGCTGAGCCGCGCCCCGCCGCGCCCCGCCGCGCCCCGCCGCGCCCTGCCCCCCGCGCATCACCGAGGGGCCGAGGGCGCGGGGGCCGAGACAAAGCCCGCCGTGCGGGGGCCGGCCGCGGGCGTGGAATGAGCGCCCCCTCCCCGCGCCCCGCGGGCCGCGCGCCTCGGCTCCCGGGCTGGTCGCGCCCCTCGCCCCCCTCCGCTGCGGGCGGCCCGGCTCGGAGCTGATGCGCCCGGGTCGCCCCGGAGCCCCCCGGAGCCCCCCGGAGCCCCCCGGAGCGCGCGCTGCTGGGAGCGTGCGCTATTTTGGAGGCGAATCTATTCTCTCCAAAACTGGGACTTGGGGCGCCCGCTCGGCCTGGGCGCCGGTGCCTTGACCCTCTGTGGCCGCAGGTCGGAGCTGTCTGGCCTCAGTTTCCCTTTGGCTTCTCTCCTCCGCAAGCCCAGACTGCTGCCCGTCATTGTCCTCGCTGTCAAATCGGGGGGCGTTGTGAAGGCTGCCAGCCCGGGGGTGTGCTCTCTATCCCACTTCACAAAAGGAGCAAAGCCTCCGAGGCCGACCCCCGCCCTCCCGCCGCGGACAGCCACCTCTCTACCCCCACTTCACGTTGAGGCACTGATTTCTTTTCTTTTCTTTCTTTCTTTTTTTTTTTCTTCTTACCGAGTAGTATTTTATTGTACAGGAGCCACGCCCTGGTTTCTTAAAGGCGCCCTGCACTCTGTTTGGCCATGTGTTATCTCCGCAGCTGGTGTGTGGGAGGCCTCCAGTGAGCCACCTATTTTTTCCTGCCTCCCGATACATACTCCCACCCCACCCCACCCCCCGCCAAGAATTCGGGGATGCCCGGGGGGAAGAAGGTGGTTGGGGGTGGCAGCAGCGGTGCTGCCACCACTGCCACTGCTGCCCCCTCTGGGGTCAGACGTCTGGAGACCAGTGACGGGGCCTCAGCCCAGAGAGACGATGAGCCAGAAGAGGAAGGGGAAGAGGACCTGCGAGATGGAGGCATCCCCTTCTTTGTCAACCGGGGTGGGCTGCCTGTGGACGAGGCCACCTGGGAGAGGATGTGGAAGCACGTGGCCAAGATCCACCCCGATGGAGAGAAGGTGGCCCAGCGGATCCGGGGGGCCACAGACCTGCCCAAGGTGAGAGATGTGTGTGAGGGTGGGTTGGGGGGAGTGGTGTCTAGGGTTTTAGTGATGTTGGGGCTGGGAGAGCAAAACCACACTTTCCTTGGTGGGGTTGGGGACCACCGGCATGGTAACACTTCAAAAATATACCCAGGTTCTATCTGTCCAGAAGGATTTTCTCTCAACTGCCGTTGAGGTTCTGTGAGGTCCAAATACCCTGTTTCCAAGAGGCACTCTTCCCTCTCTTCTTATTTATTATGTTTTTTGTTTGTTTGTTTTTTTGTTTTTTAAGTAATCGCTATACCCCAGTGGGGCTTGAACTCATGACCCGGAGATCAAGAGTCACGTGCTCTTCTGGCTGAGCCAGCCAGGCTCCCTCTCTTCCATCTCTTGTTAAATATCCATGTTTTGTGGGCAGGGCAGCAGATTAACTGACAAGTACACTGATGTGGCTTATGTCTTATTTGCTAAGCCGATGAACCGTGGGCAGAGAGGTAACGAATGACTAAGGAGGATACAGGAGTTCAGGTGTTAGGAAAATATTTTCATGCCTTATCCCACTGAGTTCTCTGACAGCCTTGTGAAACAGGTGGGGCTTGGGGTCCCATTTTACAGACGGAAAAGCTGAAAACTCAGGTAGGAACTCAGGGTCCCACAGCTAGTAAGGGGTCACAGAGCGAGGACTCAACCACAGGTCTGTGGGCTTGCTAGATGCTAAATTCGGGGCAGTAAGAAAAGAGCCTGTGGAGAGGAGTAAAGTTAAATCATCTTTCTGTGCAGGGCTGGCTCCGTGATGGCTGTCCTTCATTTGCATTACCCATGAAGGCTGAGGCTGTGTCTCATTCATCTTTGTCTTTACAGGGTCTTCTGTATACCTGGCACAGAACAGGTTTTCACACACACAAATTTTGGGTTTTTTAACATTATGATTAAGACCAAGGAAACACTGTCCCCAGTGCAGAAATGCCCAAAGAGAAGCCCTGGGGGCAAAGGTCAGAGCTTGCTCAGGTGAGAAGGAAAGGGGCCAGGGAGAGTGGCCCTTAATGTAGAGTAGACACAGAGATGGCCTGTTCTGTTTCATTTTTACCAAGTTATTGGTAGAGCCATCAGAACTTGTCTTCTGGGCAAAGGGAATTCAGAGGTTGAAGACTGAGCAATGGTCTAATATTTCCAGGGGAAATAAAATGTGGGTTAATTTTGTGTGGCTACGTAATTGTCCATGTAGAAACTTGATATCTATGAAGCTAATCCCCAACAATTGGACATTGTTTCTAATATTCTTAAGATGAACACTGTGGCGAACATTCTAACACATATTTTTGGGGGGGTCCATCTCTGGTTATTTCCTTGGCATAAATTCCTGGAAAGGAACTGTTGCATCAAAGGATATGTTTTTGATCGCCTGCCTATCTGTGTGAACTCGAGTAGGCCCTCAACCTATTTGAGCCAGTTTTCTCACCTGTACGATGGAGTGGATTGTGGGGAAAATTAAATGAGAACCTCGGGGTCAAAGCGTTTAACGAACAGTAGAGTCTCAAACCAGTAGTTATTATTGGATGTGTGTTACCTCGTTTCATATCTTTCATCAGGAGGGGAGGCTAGATTTCACGCAGTGTCTGTGCCAAGAGGGCCAGAGCCACATGCTTCCCCCATAGCAGCAAGTCGGTAGTTAGCAGACAGCTCTCCAGCCACTTGCTTATATCTAAATCAGGCTACGGGGGAGTGTGAATGGTTCCCTGCAAAACTGTTACCACTCCTGAAGACTAAAAAAAAAAAATCAGCGAATTCATTAGTAACTGGTCTGTAATGTCATCTCATCATCTTCAACCATCACGTAGAGGAAAGACACAAGGGAGAAATGAGGTTCTTGTCTGGGGGTAGAGGGGATGTCACAACTGACAGTATGGTGGAGCGGAAGGGGTTTTGTGAGCAGACTGGAAAAATTCTAAACTCACCCTCCTTAAACTACGGGACAAATATCACAGACTGAGAACCTGCATGTATGTATGAGGTTCCTCTTGGACCTTAGCCCAGAGTAGAAAGGAGCCCTAAAGTCTGGGAGCCACCAGAGTGCCAGCAACAGAGGGGATTAACCCCTAGGCTGGCCCCTCCCCAACTAGCCATGTCCTTAGAGGTGGCATAGTGGCATTCTCTGCAGAGCTCACATCAGGGTGGGCCCCAGAGCTATTTTGTTGGGATGGCAATAATGTTTTAAAAGATCACTTGAGCCAAAATATAAAATTGGGAGATTTCACGTTAAGATCCAGATTTTGGGCATCCTTTCAGAAAATGAGAAGATCTGGGAACGGAGAATCTGTGATCCCACATAGCAGCTGGCAGCTGGAGCTGAAGAGCGGTTCCCCCTCTCGCAATTGGCCACCGTCCCTACCCCACCCTTCCCACCTGCCTTACCCCTTTGTGCTACCTGCCTGGCCCCTGCCCATGGTTCAGTCTGGGAGCCCTGGACTGTGTGATAAGAAGAGCTTGGCAGAAAAATCCAGCTTATTCAAATGCTGATTCTCTCATAACCATTTTTGTGAGGAAGGCATGCAGCCTCCTTGTGCCTCAGTTTCCTCAGCTGTCAAATGGGGATAGTAGCAATCCCGGGGTCCAAGGGATTTGGGAGGAATGGATGAAGTGAACATGTGAAACAGGTGAGCATGTGATGTGTACCCAGCAAATGGAGCAAGGCCTGAGGGTGCGATGGCCACCCCACAGCTGCTTTAGAGGATGGATGATACAGTTCGTTGAAGGGCAGCCCGTTTCTAAAGGATCTCAGGTCCAGGAACAGTTTGTGTTTTTTCATAAGAATCTCTCCTTGATGTTGCAAGCCGCCACCACCTTTCAAAGCTCAGTGGCCACTCTTCCCAGACCCAGCCGCTGAAGGTCTTCTGACCGTGGCTCTGGCCCCGGGGCTCCTGCACAACGGGGATTTGGACATCTCCTCCAGGCAGCCACGCGGCCGGCATCAGCGTGTGCTGACCAGTCGCTCTGGCACGCCCCATGGTGAAGGTGAGCAGCTGTTGAATCTTAGCCATGTGCCAGCCCCTCTCCAAGGCCCCGACGCACAGCATCTCATTTATGCTGTGAGGTTGGTTCTGCGGTGGCGCCCATTTCACAGATGAGGCATCTGGTGTACAGAACAGAGAGACATTCAGGAATTTGATGCCAGACAGTGAGTGGCCGAGCTGGGATGTGGATTGTGAGGGTCTGGTTCGAACACCGGCTCTGTCCATACCTAGGCCGCCCTGCCTCTTGCCCACACGTTTGTCTGCTGGCGGTTCCTCCTCCCCAAAGCCTCCTCGTGGTGCTGGGCTGAAGTGGATGCCACCAGGGAGAATGTCTTCATAGAATTCAGGAGTGTAGGGGTCGCAGAGCAAGGGTAACCTCTGGCCTTGGTAGTGGAGGAGGAGTTGTTCCTGAGATCCGGGTATTCAACAGTGCTCACTGCCGCGAAGCTCACTTAACAGCACCCCTTGGCACAGCCTGGCTCCTGCTTTGCAGGTGGGGGTCGGGGGGCCAATCCAGGCTGCCAGTCCTAAAGCGGGCCTGGTCATTTGGATGTCCAGGATCCTGCCAGTTTGTTTTGGAGCGAATGCATATGTGAATGTTCCAAAGAACGCTGTCAGCGCCGTCCACGCTGGTTAACACAAGTTGACGTGAGTCGGGCAGCTGGCCAGACAGATCCTTCCAGCTAAGCCTCGGGGTGGTGGTCTTTGAGGCCCTGCTTGTAAATCCCATATCTTTCTTTGCCTCTCTTGGGGTCATTTCCCTCTCCCAGAGGTTCTCTGGATGGCAGGCAAGGCTCTGACCCAGGGATGGTTCTGGTAAGCATAGGTGAAGGACCCTCTGACTAGAGCTCCCTCCTTCTTGGGAATGTCTCAAGGGAGGGCATATTCCATCTCTATCCAGAGCTCCTGGAAGTCCCGGGACGGCCTCGCATGAGAAGAGGATGACCCACCTGCCTCTCAGGGACTTTCCACCTGAGGAGATAGGTGCCATGCTGTTCATATTGCAAAGGAAATTTTCCAGTTTCTCTCCCACCACCCCCTTCACCCCATATCCTGACACAGGGAAGGCTAGGCCAAGCCCTCAGAGAGTTCTGGAGTTCATCTGGTACAGAATAGTCAGGCAAGAAGAAGGAGAGCCCCCCCCTCCACCATCCTGGGACTTCCACCCCCCTGGTGACTATAAGTGGTGGCGTCAATGTGGCCAGCAATGTGTGTGAAAGGGGAAACTGCTTCCTCCAGAGAGGGCTGTCAGCTGCTGGGGACTGCCCAGCCAGGAAGGAGGGGACCACAAGGAAGAGACAGGAAGTTCATGCAGAGCTGTTGCTCTGGACTCCCCTGACCGACCCAGGCCTCCCCTCCTGCATCTTCTTCACCCTTTAGAGTGGATAGGACAAGTCAGAACCTGTCCTTTGTCCTCTGTCGTCAGTGGCACCCCAGACATGAGTGTGCAGTGATCACCGCTGTGTCACTTCCCTCTACATTAGAGCCCCAGACGTCGCAGCCCTGTTACTTTAAAGGCTGTGCCACCATCTCATTACAGGGAGACCCCCTCCTACCCCAGCCGTACCCCAGGTTCCCACAGACAGGGCTCCTGCTTTACCCTTTCTCTCACACGTATCCCTATTCATGCAGACTGAGACTCTCAGCAGCCCCAGCCTGCTGGATGAGAGAGATCTGTGGGGACTGGTGGGTGGAGGTGGAGGCCTTGGGAGTAGAGCAGGAGACTCCTCTGTGAGGAGCCTGAGGCCACCTCCCAGCAGGATGTCCTTGTGGCCAAGAGGAAGCCCAGACAGGGGGGCCTTGTTGGCAGTCTGGTTCTTCTACCTAAAGAAGTCAGTTCCGTAACCCCAGAGAACCCCAGCTGGTGCTTCTCTTGGCCACCTCAGCCTCCCTGACTCGTAGCCAAACAGATCCTACTAGGATTCAGGCTCCCCTGGCCTGAGGAGGGGGCCTGCAGTCTAGGGGACACATCTGTACAGTGGCCTCTTTCCTGGATGCTGCTGGGCAGCTCACTGGTTCCTGGCCACCCCCATCTCTCCCCTTCCTGGGCCAGGCATTAAAAAGTCTCCTCTGGGGAGGAGGAGTGCCCTCTTCATTACATGGTTGCTCTGTTGATTATAGGTGTGGAGCTGGCAGGAAAGGGAGGGGCTTGCAGGGACTTGGAGCCCCTGTGCCTCCATGAAACCCCTCCAAAGTGGCTAGACCATGGCAAGTAGATTCACAGCAAGACCTGTCCCCAAACCTATTCCTCTAGCCAGCTTCCACTGACCTAGTCCTTGGCAATTCAGGCCGCAGCTGGCAAGCCTGTGCCTCCCAAGGCACAGGGGACCCAAGTCCCTCCCGAGGTGCTGCGATGCTGGGGTGCTCTCACCCTCATGGAAGGAGCACTCCCCCAGCCCAGGCAGGTCCCTGGGGGAAGGGGACACCAGATAAATCCACTTTGATCCAGCACTTAAACCAGAGCACACCCCAAACGTGAATGGATGTGACCCCAATATTGGTATTCTTGTTGAACCTTGAAGTTCATGAACATTTAAAATTCAAAAAAGCTGGTGAGTCAACCTGTGCTTTCCTAAAATTATTAAATAATCATAAAATCGAAACATCAACATAAGCTCCAAATGAGGAATGCTGTCAAGTGCCAGGAGGGAAAGAAAGGGCCACGATCGGGGCCCGACCAGAGTCTCCGGAAGGAGTTGGAAGGTTCAGGACAGGAGGGAAAGTATGGGGGGCTTCTCCAGGCGGTGACTTCTCTGGGGCTACTCCTGGGTGTCAGGTGGGCAGGAAGCTCCAGGGTTAGCCTCCCTCTTCTAACTAAAGCTCTTTCCCTGTCTCTAGATTCCCATACCGAGTGTGCCTACGTTCCAGCCCTCTACACCTGTCCCTGAGCGCCTGGAAGCTGTGCAGCGCTACATCAGGGAGCTGCAGTATCCTCCTCAGTTCGAGGTTATGGCCACCATCTGGCTGGTGCAGTGGTCCAAAGACCAAGTGGGACTGGTTTTCAGACAGGGCTGGAGAAGCATCAGGAGAGCAACCCCATTCTACAGCCCCCAATAATGCTGTTCACAGGGCATCTCTGTGCCCGGCGAGTGATGCCAGCACAGCCTGGCTGTGGGAGTCTTTTATCTGATGAGTGCCAGACCCCCTCTGCCACCCACTTCCTTCCTCGTCTTCCCTGTGATGGGAGAAATGTCCTCGGAGAGACCCACGGCTAAGACTGTCAAGCCTAGGTCCACCAGCACAGACCTCCTCCTCTGCTGTCCATCCAGACCTAGCAGAAGGAGAGTGGGGAAACTCTCCCTTGGGGCAGTTGAAAAGCTGGTTTGAAAGAGATAGGGGGAGGCAGATGCAGGAGAAAAAGGCTTTGACGCTCCAGGACATCACTTCTACATCTTGGAACATTCTCCTAGTTCTTTGCCTTTTTCTTCCCATGTACGAGGCCAGTTGCCTAGCATGGAAAGACCTGAATCCCAGAGCCCGATTCCCCAGTATCCCTGCTCTGGGCCTCGATGGAGAGGCCCAGAGCTGTGTGCCCTGAGTCCTCTCCCTTCTAGCTGCACATGTGCCAGGGATGGGAGGACTAGGCATGGTGCCTAAGGAGGAAAGACAGGCTCATTACTGGAAACCAGGTCCAGCCCTTCCATTTCCCAATGGGGAAGCTGTGGCCCGAGATGGGGAAGGCAGTTGGCTCAGGAGCAGCACCCAGCAGATGAGCTGCAGTGGACCCCCAGTGCAGCCTCCCCTCCACTCACCTTGCTGCTCCATCTCTCCGGGCCCTGGCTGGCCGGGCTGCCTGCCCCACAGCCCGCCACTGTGTAGGGGAGAGCTGGGCTGGCATCTCCTTTCTGATGTTCCAGCCTTAAGTGCCTTGTGGAAGCAGCTTGTGGGATCCTTACCCAGTCTGCACCCCAGAGGTGTCTGGCCCCAAGGTCTGGGGTGGAGGGGGGGTGGGCAGGGGGGCAGAGGGGCGCAGCTCTTCCAGACCTGGCTAGAAAGCCCTTAACTGGCACCCACAGGTACAATCACACAGGGACACAGTTCTTTGAAATTAAGAAGAGCAGACCTCTGACAGGGTAAGTTTGGGGAGCACCTTGTCTCTCTGCATCCGGGCTGTGTCCCCAGCCAGGTTGCAGTGCCTGGGGACAGCGTTTGGGTAGAAGCTTATGAGGCAGGCAGGGACATCTTCCAGGGGAGCCAGCGAGGGTGGAGGTAGGGTTGGGGGCAGGTACCATGGCGGGGCTCTGATGTTGTCATAAAGGGGAAAATCCTGGCCAAGATGAATATCCAGGGCTCCCCTGATGGAAAGGAAACCCCAACATCCATGCTGAGCTGGGAGAGTGATGGGTAGCCCCCCACCTTGCCCTGGTGTTGACAGAGGGTGGTCCCAGGTAGATGTCTAGCCTCATCCTTTTTTTCTTTTTTTTCTTTTTTTAAAGGTTTTATTTATTTATTCATGAGAGACACACAGAGAGAAAGAGAGAGGCAGAGACACAGGCAGTGGGAGAAGCAGGCTCCATGGAGGGAGCCCGATGTGGGACTCGATCCCGGGACTCCAGGATCACACCCTGGGCCAAAGGCAGGCGCCAAACCACTGAGCCACCCAGAGATCCCTTTTTTTTTCTTTTTTTAAACAAGAGATGAGCCTAGCAGGAGAGAGCCAGCCCTCCCGTTCTCTCCATGCCCTGCAACTGCTCACGTACTTCCCATTGCTGGGGACCTGTATGCCGCCCCCTTTGCCTTATTGGACTCTCTTCTAGTCATTTTGTGCAAGTCCCAGTGTCTGAGAAGCAGGGACCCCACTGGAGACAACACTGCATCTCTCACTTCCCATTCCACCACCCCCTGTAGACCCCTGGCTGGTTTCACCCCAAAGAAGCCCTGAAGGCAGAGGAGAGTGAAGGGTGAATGCCCCTGCTGGGTCTGGGGCCTCAGCCCAAAGCTTAAAACTCTGTTTTAAAAACTAATGTGAATTTTATATCTTTCTCCACACATTATCTGTCCATGTTTGCTTTCTTACGAGAAATACTTTAAATGGTTTGCTAAATGACTTAATTACCCCGTCCCCAAACCCCTGGGTAGAGTCCAGCCTCTCTAACCGAGAAGCTTCGCTCTTATTATGCTCTGGCTGCTGTATGCTAGGGGCCCAGCTCCAGCCTCAGTGCGATGGAGGAATCCAGCACCCTCCTGGGCAAAGCCAGTGGCCAGGCCAGTGTTCCAGGGCTGGGAACAGCATACGGTGAGGGAACCAGGCCTCAGGAATAGGCTGTCTCAAAGTGGCCTGAATTGGAAGTTCAGAGCAGGCTGGGGTTTGTCACTGGGGAGCTCACTGCCTGAGATCCTGTGTCTGTGCCCCGGGCAGCTGGCCAGCTGCAGAGGAGCAGTTGTAATCAATTACAAGCTCTTTGGAGAAGCCCTGATTGAGACAGAGGTGTTCACTGTGCTCCAAAAGGGACAAGAGCAATGCCAAGGTTCCCAGCATCCCGGGCATGCTTTCCCACTGGCCCTGGCAACACTGTCTTCATAGAAAGCCCCCAGCCCAGTGAGGGTCAAAACCCTGCCTACCAGGGCATGCCCCCCACCCCACCCCCCATTCATGCTCCTCTCTCCCAGAAGTCCTTGGAGTAGGAGCCTGGGGTGGGAGGAGGAAGTGAAAGGGGGTAGAAAAGGGGGAAGGGGCCTCCTTCTTTATCTTTTGTGGCTGCCTCTTCTCCTCCTGCTCAGGCTCAGGACTTGGGGGCAGGGGGTGCACAGGCTGGGCCTGAGCTGGAAGGGAAGGGGCTCTCAGTCCTGTAGCACTTCTAGACCATCTTCTCCCCGCTCCTGACCCTCCCCCACTGGAAGGGCCTGGAGGCTGTGTCCTCATGGTTCTGCTTCCCTTCCCCCAGGCTGATGGACTTGGCCAAGGAAATGACCAAAGAGGCTCTGCCAATCAAATGCCTGGAAGCCGTGATCCTGGGAATGTATCCTTCCTTGGCCCTCGGAGACTAGGGGCAGGTGGGCTCAGCCTGTCTGAGCTCCAGCTTCCTCCTCTGGAAGGGGAGGGCTGAATGAGCTCCAAGCCCTCCCAGCAGTCATGAGCTTGATCCCAAAACGAAGGGGTTCTTGGGGCAGCGGTGGGCTCCATCCCCAACACCTCAGTTGCTAACTTTCCAGGCCTGCTTTTTTTTTTTTTTAAAGGATTTTATTTATTTATTTATTTATTTATTTATTTATTTGAGAGAGAAAGCATGAGTGGTGTGGGAGGGAGAAGCAGATTCCCTGCTGAGCAGGGAGCCCAACTCCACTCTGGGTTTAATCCCAGGACTCTGAGATCATGACAGATGCTTAATTGCCTGAGCCACTGAGGTGCCCCTAGGCAGGTCTTTTTTACATCATGTGAACACAGTGACTATGTTCTCTGAACCCCAAATCAGGGCACATGGTCTCACAAAAGGCTGTTGTGCCATTTCTGAGAACCAGACAGTCTGGGAGAAGCCATTTGAATGCCCAAAAGTTGGCATTTCCAGGACATTGTAGATTCATAGAGATGATGGATGGGGTCTTTAAAACAAAACTGCCTTTTTTAAAAAGCAGAGTTTCTGGGTCACCCCCATCCAACGGGCAGAACTGAGGCCTAGAGCTGGGTTACCAGGGTCATGAAGTGGGACAGACCAACTCCTGGTCAGCGCAGGAGGGAGACAGGTGTTTATGGCCGGGTCTCCGTTCTCATTCGTCTGTGCCTTAGCAATGGCCTTTAGTTTTATGATGGAAAACTGTTAAGCTTGTACAAACAGAACAATATAAGGAATCCCATGTGCCCATCACTCAGTCTTACCAGTTCAAGGCCAGTCCTGAGTCATCTCTGCCCACCCCCACCATCTCTTGCTGCCCATAGTACCTCCCAGCTCTTAAATATTCTGTCTGCCCCCCCACCCCCCCCCACACACATACCCCATACCCAGTATAGATGCCTGGCTTAGTGCTGCAGAAAGGGCAAGGGGGCTGCTGCCTAACAGAACAAGGACTCCATTCTCTAGGACAGATCAGGGAGGAGAATGTGATGGTCAGGTCAGGAGCACGGCTTCTCCAAGGAGGGCCATGGTCCAGGGGGTACACTCCCCCCACCCCTCACAGCCATACCTACCTTAAATTATTCAGAGAGACCACCGGGGCGCCTCCTCAGTCCCACTTCCGCAGAGGCCCCTAGAGCTAACTCCGTTGGGGTGGTGGTCGGCCGACAGGCAGGCCCACCTCCACAGAGCTGGACAAGCATGGCCCTGTGTAAAGGGTTCTTTGCGGGGATGTGCATGAGAACCTCAGGCCACTGCCCAAGCCTCCTCCACGACCCCCCATTCTCTTCTTCAGGGGCCACACACACCAAAGTTGAGGTTCCCAGCCACACTGTAGGGGGGAGACTCTGCTTTCTCCCCTCAAAGCTCACAGAAGCTGCTCCAGGCAGGATGCCATGGTCCCAGAGGCCTTTCAGAGGTTACCTGGGGGCTCCTGGACAGGAAGACGACAGGAGAAGCTCCCTGGTATGGGCGGGGGCCCCTCCCCAGTGTCCCCCACAGAACTGCCACAGCCCCCTTGTTTGCTGCACACACTGCGGACACTGTACTGAGTTTGCTTCCATGTCTCCTGGCTGCATGCTGAGCGTGTGCCTTGTTCATCTGTGTCGTCAGACACTTGCAAGGAGTGGGGCTCAGTAAGTCCTGGAGGGGCCGAGAGCACAGGCTTTGGGGGCAGGCTGACCCGGACCTGAATCCTAGCTCAGCAGCCGACTGACTGTGTGACCCCAAGCAAGTTCCCCAACATCTCTGACCTGTGGGGTCTTCCTCCACAAAAGGGCATGATGGTAGTGCCTATCTGGCAAGGTGGTTGGGACCACTGAACCAGTCATTGTGTGGAGGACACCTGGCGCGGTGCCTGCACAGGGTGTCTGCTCCATGGTTTTCTCTGCTCACCTCCTTTGACTCAGGTGTTCAAGTAGAGCTCACTGAGTAACTACTGGGTGCCTGGCTCTGGGCTGAGCCCCAGACATGCATTGAGGAACATGGTCATACAAGGTCCCTGTTCTCAGGAGTTTATGGCTAAGAGGGGCAGGCTCAGGTGGACGGGGGACAGCCCTCTGGCCAAAGGGAAGAGCTGGTGCTGAAGGTCCTGGGTGGGAAATCCTGGTGGATGGAGAGACTGAACAAGTGGAGCAGGAGGGGTAGGAGGGCGTGAGGGTGGGGGGCAGCCGGCTCAGGCTCCACTGGCCTCCCGGGAGGACCTGGTTGTGTGCAAAGGGCGGTGGGCAAGCACGTGTGTGTGTTGGGCGGCAGCAGTGAGAGAAAGAGCACAGAACTGTGAGCATCTGGGAGAAGTGTATGTGTGAGAGAGAGAAGACAAGACAGTGTGTCTGCGAGCCTGTAGGGGCGAGTGTGGGGAAATGTGTGTGACTGACAGGAGGGAGGGAGGGAGGGAGGGGGCTGGCAGCAGGCCTCCCTCATCCCTCCTTCAGCCGGGAGGACTCTGGAGGGCCCTGCGGTTTGCAGCGAGGAACTCACAGATAGCTGGTAACAGCTTGACCTCGCGGCAGCGGCCGCTGAGAGCCCTGACCCTACAGGTTACTTTATTGAGCACCTACTGCATGCCAGGCTGCGGGGGGCGGGAGTCCTCCAGCTCAGGTCCCCGGGGTGCAGGGCACTGGGGGAGGAGGGGAGGCCCCTGCACCCCTCGAGCTGTTTCCTTAGCTGGGCTGGCGGGTCCAGTTACCTCACCAACAGCATGCCCACCCTGGAGCGCTTCCCCATCAGCTTCAAGACCTACTTCTCAGGGAACTACTTCCGCCACATCGTGCTGGGGGTGAACTTCGGCGGCCGCTACGGGGCGCTGGGCATGAGCCGGCGCGAGGACCTGATGTACAAGCCGCCGGCCTTCCGCACGCTCAGCGAGCTCGTGCTGGACTACGAGGCCGCCTACGGCCGCTGCTGGCACGTGCTGAAGAAGGTCAAGCTGGGCCAGTGCGTGTCCCACGACCCGCACAGCGTGGAGCAGATCGAGTGGAAGCACTCGGTGCTGGACGTGGACAGGCTGGGCCGCGAGGACTTCCGCAAGGAGCTGGAGCGCCACGCCCGCGACATGCGGCTCAAGGTCAGTGTGCTCTGGCCCGCCAGCCCTGGGCACCGCTCCCCTGGGGACCGCCACCAACACCCTCTCCTTGGCCCCCACCCCAGCAGCAGAGGGGCGGGGCTCTCAGGGAGGGTGATGGGGGTGAAGAGTCTGGCCCCGAGGGGCTTGGCTCCCTGCTCCCGTTGAGACCGTCCGCTTGGGCAGGCGGGGAAGGCCCTGGAAGGAAGAGGCAGGTGAGCTGGGTGTGGGAACCGGGAGAGGGGCAGGGGTGCCACCCTTCCTTTGGAGCCTTTGGTTGGGAAATCAGAGGCTGTCTGGAGGAATAGGTAGGGCCAGGTGCAAGGAGCCTATATCCACCCTAGGTATGCAGACCCTTGACCTCCCAGACCCCACGTTCAATAAAGAACCAGAAAGTCAGAAAAAGGAAGCCTTACATGGGAAGATGGTGAGGGTGGTGGTTCCTTCTCCCTCTTCCCCACTGTGATAAGCAGGAGGGCAGCTAGGAGGGGCTGTCCTACCCCAGCAGGTGGGCTGAGCTGCTGAGAAGCTTGCTTCTGGCAGCCAGACAGTGGGCACAATCCTGGCCTCTCTTTGGGTCCCCCTGGATTTGAGTGCCTTGCCTGGTGCCTGCCTGGCCCCTCCTGGGTGTTCAGCCCCTCCCCATTGCTTGGTCACTATTGAGCACAGGAGGCCAGCTGGTAGCTTGCAGGAGCTCTATTTTTGGGGCAGGAAAACCAGGTACAAGGGAGGCAAGGAGTTTGCTCACAGGCCATGAGGAGAGTGGGCGGGAGCTCAGTCTCCAGATGGGGAATGCCAGGTGTGTCACAGGTGCAGGCACTGTGCCTGCAGGGCCTGTTAGAGCTCGGCTGCCCTGCCTTGCCGGGCAGTCACAGCACTTTCCCCCCGGGAGGGGCAGTGACCCTGCACAGCTCCGGGGGGACTGGCCCTCCCTGTGTATCACTGGCTTCCCAGCTCCCTGGCTCCTGCCACTGGAGTCACACTGGTTCTTCGGGGGAGCACGTTGGACCTAGAGTTGGAGCTAAGAGTTGGCCTGTCCTTAGGCACTGTGATTCCCAATCTATTTGGCGTGAAGGGCTCCCCATGTTATTTGCTCCTCTCTAGCATCCCTGCCATATACCCCATTTTTTGAAATTTTAGTTCAAGCTGCCCATGCCATATAAAAATGTTTTATTTGCTTTTCACCTTTTTCCTTCACCATATGTAGCTGCCAGTCTGAGCATCTGCTAGGTGACCAGTGTCCCACTTGGGCCTGGTGGGATGTCAGCCCAGAATTCAGACATAGGCTGCTTCCCCAGTTGTTGCATTTACCTGGCTCAGGTGAACGGCCCAGGGCTCCTTACAGTATCCCAAAGCCTAGTGACTTCCCCTGACTGCATGCTGCCCTGCTGGGGAACCCTTGCCTGGCAGCTTTAGTTCCCAGGAAACAGGTTTGGGATGATCCTGGAGACAGGATGGCCTCGGGGCTTTTTGCTCCACCAGTGCAACGCAGGAGGGGCTCCTGGTCAGCTCTAACCGTGTCTTTGTTTCTCCTTCTCTACCAAGATTGGCAAAGGGACTGGCCCTCCCTCTCCCACCAAGGACCGGAAGAAGGACGTCTCCTCCCCGCAGCGCGGCCAGTCCAGCCCCCACCGCAGGAACAGCCGCAGCGAGAGGCGGTAAGGGATGGGGTCGCACCTGGGGGGGACTGGGTCGTGCATGCGAGGTGCGAGGAGAATCCTGAAGGCTTTCCCTCTGTCTTCTAGATCCCTGTCCTTTTCTCACCCTTTCCCCACCCTTCCTTTTTTGCCTCCACCAGAGGGAGGTGACCGGGGTTGGTGGGTTTGTGTGTTTCCGGGTTGACACCTCCCAGGAGCAGTGCTGCCCCATTTCCCTAGGGAAAGCCACATTCACTGGCCCCCTGGCTACCCAGTGTGAGGCACTGGTGCCAGAGCTGGAGGGCCCACTGAGAGGGTGGGGGCAGCTGTGTGGGAGGGAGGCGGGGACGGGTGGGCTCCTGGCAGACGACGAGTTCTCCCGAGAGCATCACTAGGCAAGGTTGACATCAGATGGCAGCTGCTGGGCGGCTTTGAACATAACTTTGGCCCCTGCAAGTCTGGCGTTTGTCTCTATCTAGATGGCAGAAACAGCCCATTAAAATGCCAGGCCGCCTCCTCTCCTTGGTCTCCCACACGGCCGTCTGGCTCTTGCTTCAATATCTGTGTGGTTCAGGAACCACAGCTCCGGGATGATTTAGGGGCACAAGCAGGCCTCCGAGGTACAGTGTCTTTCCCTTAGACTCGGGAGGCTTTTATAGAGAACAGATTCCCAGGGCAGCTGGGGACAGCCAGCTGCAGGGGAGGGGGCCTCCGGTGACCAGCAAGGCCTGTAAGGGAGTGTGGGGAGCACAGCCAGGACAGCGCAGGTCAGGGCAGGGTTCTGGGAACACACTTCAACGTGTCCTTCACTGCTGCGTTTGGGGCACCTTGGAGAATGGAGGGGGAGCAACCCAGGAGCAGCCCCTGTGGTTCCGCCCACCCCCACCTCCCTGCCCAGCCACTCACTCCACCCCCCACCCCCTTCTCTTTTTCCCTGCAGGCCATCCGGTGAGAAGAAGCCTTCTGAGCCCAAAGCCATGCCGGACCTCAATGGGTACCAGATCCGGGTGTGAGGCGCGCGGCAGTGCCCCAGCCTCACCGCATCTTGGGGCCAGGATCCCCCTGCCAGAACTGGCCTTGTTCGTGGGGGGAGAGGGCCTGGTGGGGGGCAGGGCGAGAGGGCGGCAGGAAGAGCCTGTCTCAGCTCAGCCACCCCAGCTGCTGCCCCTCCCACTGGGCCAAGACCCCTAACTTTGGGCCAAGAAGCAGTTAGTATTTTATTTGGAGTTTTTAACCCGATAACTAAAGTTTAAAGTGTTTGGGGGAAAACTTAAAAAACTAATGGATCTGCCAATCGCCAGAAGGCCAGTGCTTAGATCTGAGGACTACAGGGTTGGGCAAGGAGGGGACGCTGGCTCTGCTGGTGTCTCTCTGGGGGGGTGAGTCCGTCCTGTCTCAACCCCACTAAGCCTGTGGCTGGACGGGGTGGAGTAGGGGAGGGAGGGAGGTGTTCCTCTAGTTCCTCTAGTTCTGCCTCCCCTGGGAAGCAGAATCTTGACCCAGGGAACGGGAAGCAGGGTAGAAATTATCCTGGGAAAGGTCTTTGTGGCCCATGGCAGGAGCTTGGCCCAAGGCCACATGGCCCAAGACCAGAGCCCCTGGCCCAGGAGAGGCCTCATGCCCTTGCAGCCTGTGGCCAGGGCTGTGGGGGCTATAGGAGAGCCCAGGGGAGCCCGCTGGGGGAAGGAACCCCAGGCCGCTACCTGGCCTCCTTGCTTACTCCAGCTCTGCCTGGAAGGGTGAAGCTGGGGGTGCTCCCTGCTCCCTGCAGGGCGGCTGGGCTTTGTCACAGGCCCGGAGCTGTACCGGGCTCGGCATGACTGTAGGGACTGAGCAGCCTGGTGGGCCCAGGAACCATGACTGGGGATAGAGTGGGACACTCAGGCCCCAGGCTGTCCCCTGGCAGGCCCCAAGGGTTGTGGGGAGGCACTGCTACTCCCCACCCCTTTTCTATTACCTCAGTCCTTGCTGTGAAAATGAAGACCGGATCAGGATGCTTGTGCCTCAGGCCTGGCTCCCCTCATGCAGCAGCCCATCTGGGTTTGGGGGTACCAGTGACGGTCAGACCTGTGGCATGTGGCTTGTCAGGGAGGAATCTGGACAGCTGGTGTCTGCACAGTCTGCTTGTCAAGTGTGAGATACCTGGTGGACACGTGAAAGTGGAAAGACGTTGGCAGGGTTGGGGGAAGGTCCTAGAGACTAAAGCAATGGCAAGTGATAGGGCGAGGGTGCAGCTGCCCACCACGAAGGAGCAGAGCCTGGGAACAGGGGAGCGTAAGTGAGAAAAGGATGTGGGGGAGAGGTTAGAAACAGGCTGCTTGGGAAATAGTGAGTTCCCTGTTGCTGGAAGTATCCAAGCAAAGCCTGGATGGCAACTTGTCGGGAAGCTGTCGAGAGGATTCAGGTTATGGAAGGGGAGCCGGATAAGGTGACCGGCAAGGTTTCTTTTCACTGAGAGGCTGTGCTTCAGCCAGGGGCCAGGCCCCGGATAAGGAAGGATCAGAACCAGGGTTGTAAGCTCACACACCCACAGGGCCAGGCAGGGGATTAACGGCAGGGCTGCAGGGAGGGCCGGGTGGCCAGCTAATGGGCTGCTTCTGCCGAGGTATTCTCAGAGTGGGGGCCCTGCATTGCCAGATTGTATGACTGTTTCTCAGAAGCCAGAGCTCTGGATTTTTGTGTGAAATGACCTGATTTTTAAATGTTGGCAATCAGTTCGGACAATGTAAAAACCCAACATGAAAGAGAATGCCAATTTGTAATCTCAGGTAGAGAGAGCTTGTGCTGGGGAGAAGTCCACTGAGAGGTTTTGAGGTGGAGATTAAGAAAGTTCTTCTAGGCTTCCCGGGGGGGCTGGGCCAGGGCAGGGTCCTCTCTGCTGAAGCTGCCCCAGACAAGGCAGCTGGCCCGTGTTTGTCCTCCTCCCCGTCCTTGCAGACCGGAGGCCTACCGTAGTCACCAGCAGGGGTGGAGTGGAGATTGCCCAGCGCCCAGCCTGCCAGGGAGATGGATGTGCGCGGGAAGCAGGGAGGGGTGGAGGGACGGAGACACGATGCTTCTGCTGATGCAGGTGCCCATCAGGGAAGCACCAGGGGCTGGCAGCTCTTCACACCAGCAGCTTCTGGCCCAGAGCCAGGCCCGGCAGGAGGGCCAGCTGGGCAGTCCCTTGAGTTCCTCAGGGGTCACCAGGCCCTGGGGAGGACACCTAACCTGCCCCTGGACTACACTCCAGCCAGGCCAGTTCCAGCGCCATTGTGGCCCCTGACTCACCATCCCGTCCCATCCAAGGTCTCAGGCCATGGGGTGCTGGTCCCCACATTTGCCACATTGGCCTGGGGCAGAGAGGACTCACTTCGGGAGATGTGCAGCTGACAGCGAACGTGGCCTTTTCTGGGTCTACACATGGGTGCCACTTACCAGCAGGGGAGGGGACTGCCACATCCCCAGAGACCCCAGGTCTTGAGGGAAGACTTGACAGGGGACTGGGGTCAGAGAGATGGGAGGAAACCGCTCTACCCTTCTCCAAAGCCGTCTAGGGAGAAATGGGAGGAGGCCCACCCCTGTTGCTGCCCAGAGGAGGGAGCTGATCCCCCTGAGCAGATAACCCCCCGCACTCTCCCTCCTCGCTCAGACCTCGGGCCTGTGGAGGCCACCACAGGATACAGCGGTGCTTTTTAATTTATTTTTAACATTTTCTCATATGTAGCAAGCCCTCCTCCCCTCCTGGGCGTGTTTACACAGGCTCTGCTCCCTGGGGCTGGCCTGACTGCAGAGTTTCTGGGGAGGCAGAGGCAGGGACTTTGGGGCCTTAGTCACCATCCTTGGTTTCACCTCATGTCACTTCCTGTGAGGAACAGGGGCCTGGCTCCTGACTCAGGACTGCCTTCCAGCACTCAGTGGGGGCTCCTCTGCCCCCAGGGGTGGAGGCTGCTGGCCGAGGAAGCCCCAAGGTGAGGTTAAAAAAAAAGCTGCTTCATGAAGGTGGGCCAGGGTGGCAGTGATTGCTTCCCAAAGCCCAACTCCTTGGGCTCAGTGCCAGCTCAGAACACTGGGAAACTGGGTGTAGAGAGCCCCCCTGCCCACCTAACTGCCAGTCCTCTCCCTCCCATGGCCTCAACACAGTCACATTCCCCTCACCCATCATGCCAGACCCCATCCTTCCTGGGCGTGGCCAGGTGGGGAGGGAAGCAGCCCTCTGGCCCCCAACGCCATGAAGCCTAGGGCCAGGCTCCAAGGAGTGGAAAGGGCCCAGGGGCTGGCTGTGTCTGGTTTCTGGCCCTCTCTGCCGGCACACGCCCCATTCCTTCCATCCTGGACTTGACCTGCTGGCTCTGAGATGAGGTCCAGTTCTGGTCAGCAGCATGTCCAGGGGCCCATGTGTCTATGTGTACCTGGGGCTCCTGCCTGGGTTGTTTTCTGGCTTTGATGCACTACCATCAGCAGGCACACCCCCTGGCCTGGAAGCACCAGGAAGGTGCACACCGCTCATTGTGCCAGAGCACCCCCCGACACACACTGGAATCTCCATGGGTTCCCGCTCAGAAGCCAGGTGAAGGGTGGGAGGGGGCCTGCCTCAGGCCGGACTGCTCTGGTGCTAGCTGCAAGCCCATCAGTGTTGACCCCCAGCCACACCCTGGTGCTCCTGAGTCCCAAGTTCCCCTTTCTCTCGGGTGTGCTTGGCCCAGGGGCCTGGGGACAGGGGGGCCACACCTCCCTTAAGCTTTGTGTTAAGCTGCCTGTGGGACCAGACTCTGTCCTTCCTGCTCTTCCCGTGTCAGTATTGCTCCCTCCCCTCTCACTTTTACCCCTCTCATTGCTGTGCTTGCTTTTTTCCTGAAATGAATAAAGGCTCCCCGGCTCCGGTTGCACCGGCTGGGCAGAAACCACATAGAAGCCTTGTCTCCTTTCCCCTGGGAACTGAGGCCAGAGCCCACCCCACCCACCGGTGTCATCCCTGGTGGCTGTAGGAAGACCCGACCAGAGGTAAGGGGAGCCCCAAACCAGCCAACAGGAAGCCTACAGGCCCCTGTAGCCATCGTGAAACTTCTGGGGTCCCCTGTCATCCTCAGCCTGCCTAAGCCACTCCGCTCTTGTCAATCCTAACCTGGGAGATCTTTCCTGCTGGCTGTAAATAAAACCTCTCCTTCACACAGCCTGAGCCGCACAGGCTGGCCCCAGCAGTCCCCCAGGGACAGAGGAGGGAGGATGAGTCTTCCCCTAGGAGGAAAGGTTATTTCAGGAAACCACAGCAACGGGGCTCTTAAGTCCCTTCTCAGCGCAGGTGCCCACAGTCTCAGCACAGAATCTACAGTGGCTCGTCACAGCTTCAGAGAACACATGTGGTTCCACCCATCGCCCCTGCTCCCTCTAGCGCCAGGCCCCTTCCCACACTTTATGACGAGCCTACGGCTGCAACCGGACTTGCACAGAAACAGCTTTTAGATCCACAGCCTTTGTTTTCACCCTCTCTGCTCTCCTTTCATTCAGCTGGACTTGGAGAAGGGGTAGGATATTCCCTCCTTCTCATTCCAGTCAATCCCCATAAAGTCCTGGCTAGAAATGTAGTTCAGCACAGCAAGACCCCCTCACTTCCAGTGGCGTGGTGGTGAAGCACGGCAACTGGGAAGAGGCAGTCTGTTGGAATCCCTGACCATCTTAAGACTGTATATCGTCCAGAGAGAGGCAGTTTTGCTACCAACAGGCTCATTTAAGTCTTACTTAAATGATACCCAAAAAAGACTTTTCAATAAGGTAACCGAAATCTGTAAATACTGTGGATTGTACACCTTTACCCAAAGGCAACATTATAATGTATACATTCAAGTGCAGCTAAAACACCCAGTCAAGGGCCTGTGGTGGACTTCAGTGACGTAGGCTCATTCCCAGCAGGCCCCTGAATTGCTGGGGTACACGGGAGGGCTGGGTCGGTGCTGGGACCACAGTCCATTATGAGCCCAGCAGGCTCATTGGGGACAATGCTTAGAATTGAGAGATAAATGTCATCATGGAGTTCTGGGAAGATCAGGACCCAACTTACAGAGGGTGGGAGTGGGAGGTTACCTCATTTCCTGCTGCCATATTTCAGGCTCTCAGCATGTCCCACCCTCATTTAGGCACGGGACTAATTTGTGCTGGGACTTTTGGATGCAGGTGGCACTTTTTAGAGCCCTGAACATGAAGAGGTTGAAAGCCCTGTCACCCCCATCTTCCAGGATCTGACCTTTTGCCCACCACCATGGAAGGCAGTGATGACAAGAAGAGGTGGTCATATCAAAGACCACGCCAATTGGCCCCGACGTGGGCTGCCTGGTAACCCAGTGTCTGCCAAGGGGGGAAGGGGACCAGCTGCTGAGGCTTGGCAGGTGGTGGAGATAGGCCACCTCAAGTCGGCTGGAGGGACAGCTCTCTGGGGATGTGCACTTCCTCTAACCCCCAACAAGAAAGAGCTTGATCGTGGGAAAGGCAAAAAACCTCCCAGAATTTAAGTGAAGAGATTCCGGTCTTCTCTCCACAGCTGTGTGCAGCCTCAGCAGCAGGGGACCTGAGGAGGGATGGGACTGAAGGCAGAGTCCCCTTGGAAACACATTCAGCTCACATTCTCCTAACTGGGGTGAGAGCTGCACCGACCCAGGCTCTCATCTGGCTGGTTCTTGCCTGAAACAGTTTTGTTTTGCACATTTGCTCAGAAACAAGGGGAAGGCACTCCAGGTTGAGACTGGAAGTGTCAGACCGCAGGTCCACTCTCTCCTCAGGCGGAAACTATAGGAGGAAGGCCCCTCCAACTCCCGGGAGAAGAGAGGCCAGACTGTGCTTCACATAACCAATCAAAATAACAGCCCTCTGGGGCAGCCCGGGTGGCTCAGCCGCCTTCAGTCAGGACATGATCCTGGAGACCCTGGATCGAGTCCCACGTCAGTCTCCCTGCATGGAGTCTGCTTCTCTGCCTGTGTCTCTGCCTCTCTCTCTCTGGGTCTCTCATGAATAAATAAATACAATCTTAAAAAAAAAAAAAAATAGCCCTCTGGTTAGTTGCTACACCAGGGCAAGACCTGGGGAGAAAAAGTTTATAAAGACAGAACCCAGCAGCAGCAGGCTGGTTGGTCTTTTCCCTTCTTCCAGGCCCACCCCCCATGTGTCTGCCTTACAAAATAACCTGTCTCTCCTACTCTGAGAAAGGCTGTGCTCTGAGGGCTGTGGGGTATCAAGGAACAAAGCAAAGGAGATCCTCAATTTACCTCTTTGCGAATTGTGTTTCCTCAGATGTAAATAAAGGTAATATATGAAAACCCACATTGCCACCTCACGGTGTTGACTGCTAGTGGATGTAGAAGCACTGTTCAAACATTAATAAATATCTGTGCAAATGTTACATGACTCAGGAAACCCTGCAGGCCAGGAAAGGATCTCTGGGGCGGGGGTGGGGGGTACACCTCACAGCTCAGAACTGTAAAATAATTCCTAGCCAACGAGCAAACCATGCAGCCAGGCTGGAGAGAACTATTCACCCTCAACTCCTACCACTGATCCTCTGAAATCTTACCTTCCCTTGCTTGCCAAAGCCCAAACAACACAATTTCAGATCTGAAAATTCCTCACAAATGGAAAAGGTTAAAAAAAAAAAATGGAAAAGGTTATTACTTTAATCCCCATTTCACCAAGATACGCAACACAACAATTAACTTACCCACAGTCACCAAATGACCAGGCCAACACTACAAGTGTTGTTCCTTATCCCTGGCTGTTTTCTTTCGGCCAGGTGGTTCAACCGAAGCACCAGGTAACTAAATAATTCCAGTTCTCAGAGGCCAATTCAGGAGTGTAGGGTCTGGGATTCTATTCAGGTAAGGCAGAAAGCCACACCTGGTTTCATGGCTTCCCCAGGGCACGTGGGCCTGATGGATCTGCTGCAGGACGAGGCTGGAGGAAGACAAAAGTACCAGCGGAAGGAGGCCCGGGAGGGAAACCTTTCCATCAGCAGACGGCCCACAGTCCAGCTCTGATTCCAGCATGCAAGAGGTGACCAGAAATAGACACTGACCAAGAGGCAACCGCCATGCACATCATGCCTCACGCAGCTGCGATGGCTCTGACAAGGAAAACACTTCTCGCCCCATGTTCGACAGAGACCCTCCTGAAATGCACGTGGACCAGGGGAAGGAATGAGGGCAGCAGACGGAATAGGAATGATACCAGCTGAAGGAGCTGTTCTGCTCCTGTGAGGAAGGAGAAGAGAGCTGGACCCCAACAAAAGGCAAGGGAGGAGGCTTCTTCAGGCCCTGTTCCTCCCAGGCCTCAGAGCAGCAGGGATATGTGTCAATTATCACAGGGTGATTATACCTTTCTCAGGTCAAGCTTTAGGACCTCAGAGCCCAGCCCAGGATTAGTCTCTTCCTCTTGCCCACCTCACTCTCCAGGCCTTCTCTCCCCCATGCCCTTCAGGAGCCTAACAAAATGATCAATAGTTGGGGGGAAATGGTAAACCTTTATTTGGAAAAGACAGCTTAAATGACCACTTAAAACCCCCATTTCATTTCTAAAACATAAACAAATAAGAAAACAAGGAAAAGATCATCTATAAAACTCCTGCCCTCTGCCACCTTGAGCCGTTTTAAACTGCATTTCCTGGCAGAAGAGAACAGTGATGGGCCATAGTCCTGAAAACCAACAGGGCACTGACTTGAGACCATCTCAGGAGGTGCCCAGGGAGAGACAAACACAGTGAACGATGGGTGGGGTGTGGACAGGTGGGCCTGGGGCTCAGACAGGCACATGCCCAGTACCCAGGATACAGTGTTCAAAAATACACACGCACAGATAAATTCCCCAGTACCTAGGCACAGAAAGCTTATAACCATGAACACAGCAGCAGAATTCAAGCTGGGTCTTTGGCTTCCAAAAATAAGGGGAGAGAACCTCTGGCTAACTGTCCCTAATTCCAGCCTCTCCACTATTCCTTTCAGTCCCATTCCCAAGGCCGAGCCGGGCAACAGCAAGGCTAATCTGCAAGGACCAGCAGCTACTCTGAGTTGAAGGCGATGTGAGGAGCTGTGGGCCCAGGAACACCCAGGCTGCACCCCAGCTATGAAAGATTAAGGCATGCAGGTGATATATGTGGGCAAAGGGCCCCCTGAATGTGCCAGGGTAGCCCTGTGCTAGGAGGGGAAGCACTGGCAATGAGCAGCTGAGGCCTCGCTGGCCAGAACAAATCCTAAAGCACTGCCACCTCTGGTTCTTGGATAGGTTTAACCCAAGGCCACCTTCTGCACAGAGAGTTTGGCCTAAGTATCAGGCTTTTCTAGAAGGAAGTGGCAAGGAATGGGGGAGGCAGGAGATAAAAGATGGTGGGAGGAAAGGAACAGAAAATGGCTTCTGAGGTATGCAGAGGAAAGAGAGAGTCCCTGAGGTCTTGGGTCCCAGCTGAAACAGCTGTGCAGCCTGCTTGTTTTTACCTCTACCAGGACTCCCACCCTTGCCCCAGGTCTGCAGGGGACAGAGTCCAGTAAGACAACAGTTTCCTGAAGGTTCTCTTTCGTCCTTTTAAACCTCAAACTCCTATTCCAGTCCACTGACCCCACACAGGGGTTTGCACTTTCACCTCTCTCACAGTGGCCTAGGGAATGGGACAAGCCCTAGAGAAAGTGTGTCAGGCCTATGCGAGCTCTGGGTTGGAGGCTTGGAGGCTGCTGGGGCAGGCAGTACATCCCTGAATCTGCTGCTCCAGGCCAGGAGGCCCGCTCATTTCCAGAGGCCAGAGGAGGAACATGCCCTGGGTGGCATGATGAACACCTCATGAGACACAGAGGATAAAAGGGGAGAAGGGCCCATGCCCCTGCTGCTGCCTGGCAACATCAGGTCCTGCTCTCGAGCTGTCCTGAGGCCGATAGGCCGGTGCAGAGACAGGAATGGCCATACAGAGCAGTCTCACCCTGAGAGGACACACTCATACTACACACCTCACATGTGTATGCCTGACAAGAGGCTGGGCCCAGAGGTCATGAAGGCAGGAAGATTGGGTGAGAAGATACCATCAAGAAACGGCCTGAAAGCAAATAACCAATGAGATCAATAGCTCCCGCAACCCTGGTAATTAAAAATTAAGGGGGAGCGCTGGATACATGGAAGGAAAGGGGAACCCCCCCTTCTGCCTCTCCCAGGGCCACTGAGTATGTGGCACAGGATTAGGAAGAGGTTGGGGCGGGGCAGGGACCACAGGCAGAGAACGTGGACAGGCCTGGAGAAAATCTAACCATGGGAAAGGGAAATGGGGAAGGGACGTAAGTTCCTTGGATCTCAGTTTCCAGAAGCATAGGGTATTTCCACAGTCTCTGATCCAGTGAGCTCTTCTGGAAGAGAAGCTCTCTTCCCCTGGAAGCCCCATCATGGGGCGGTGACTTCCATCCCAAAGCTGGCCAGCAGGCAGAGGTGGTCTGAAGAGCAGAAGGGATTGGGTAGGCCATTGGCAGCCCAGAGAATCTCTTCAGAGAGGAGGGAGAGACGGCCCAGAAGCTTGAGAGTCCCATCTTGATACAGCCTGCGATCTAGGACATAAAGCAGAAGCCAGTGGGGAAAGCAGCCCTAGCCACTGCATAGGGTGGCTGGGGCCTGTAGGAGCTATGCTTTATGGAGGCCGCACCCCCTTGGCTACCCCCTGCCCACCCTCTCCTCCCCCTGCTGCCTCTGGCTGAGGCCTCATTTTCTCAGATACTCTGTGAAATACCAATGAATGAAGCAGGGTAGATTCAGGGAGACTGTGGCAACCAGAGAATGTATGCCTATGAAAACTTCAGACTTTCCAAGAAAAGCTGGAAATCCAGATTTCTTACATAAAATCTGATTTATTTTTTTAGATTTTTTTTTTTATTCGTTAGAGACATGGGTGGGGGGGAGAGATTGAGAGAGAGAGGCAGAGACACAGGCAGAGGGAGAAGCAGGCTCCATGCAGGGAGCCTGACGTGGGACTGGATCCCGGGTCTCCAGGATTACGCCCTGGGCCGAAGGCAGTGCTAAACCACTGAGCCACCCGGGCTGCCCTAAAATCTGATTTTTAAACACTGACAATCAGTTCAAACATTTTAAAAGACATGCTTTAACTAAAACAGGCATGGGGCTGGTAGACTGCCATACTGTGACTGCCAGTGGAGGGTGAAGAAACAATAGGGTCTCTGATCTAACCAAGTCCCTCACTAAATGGCTGCCACATTCAAAATCCACTTACCTCCTGATGCTCTATTTTTATCTCTTAAATAGAGGTAGGGCTGCTTCTGCCCACCTCTCTCTAATGCTGCAAAGATAAAAAGAGAAGGCAGGCAAGTGGCCTAAGGGAATTATGATGAGGATGTCCAGTGCCAGGTGGGTATGAAATTTGCTCTTTTGTGAGTCAGGTCGCAGCAGCCCATGCCATGTGACCAAATGCCTGACGTACCATCAGCTATTCCCAGGGACTTCTGAGGGTGGCTTCTACGAACCCAGGATCCACCAGGCTTACCAGTTCTGTTCCCATTTTCGCAGGACTCAGCTGAGAAGAAGATGTAATCCACCGTTGTTCCAAGACCCAAGGGCATTGTGGTGACCTCTGGGCGGCCATGCTGGGGCAGGAAATGAGTATATACTGAGGTCAGGTGAAGGCAATGCTGGATGGTACCTACAGTCCTGTAGGGATGAAGGAAAAGAGGTCAGTCAACAAACATTATTGAACTTTTCTCAAAGGCATTTCTTGTATGGATTTTATAAAATTTTTTAAGGAATGATCCCAAATAACTCCATCTCAGCAAATTCCTTCCCATGCTAATAAAAGGCAGATAGTCTTAGCTAAAATTAGCCTAGAAACAGATACATTTATACTCAGACTCCTGACTCTCCTCACCCCACCGCCACCCACTCTCCTCTTATTACATGAAGTATACATAATGTATCCTTTCCAGGGGTCAGCAAGTTCTTCTGTGAAGCCTTATGCCCTGTGGAAAAGTGCACGAGCTTTTCATCTGCAAGTACCTGGGTAGGTCACTTCTGGCCTCTGCACACCAGCCTTCCAAAAGCTTAACATGTATTAGGAGAAGAGAGAGCTCAGCAAAAAGTGCCCCCCAAATCAGCCTCAGGAGAGCCAATGAGAACCTCTCCCATATACCCAGATGGGGGCTGGAAAGCAAGCTGCAGGGAACTGGAAGGAAGATCACCTGGGGAAGACAGGCTCAGGCTCCAATGTATCTTCCTCAAGGACAGACTCAGCCCAGCCAGCAGGTCGCTCTGTAGAAGACCAGGGAGAAAAGGTTTTATTATTCACAGACAGTGAAGCAGGGTCAGAACCTTACACCCTGAAATCCTTCTCAAATCCTTGACTGGATTGCTCCAAAAGGGGGAAAGGGAAGAGAAGAGGTAATGGGATGAGGAAAATAATGGATCAAAGCCAAGAACTTGAGGAAGGCAGATAGAGACCTTGAGTGCACATTTCTTCCTTGCCTCAGCACCTTTTCAAATTATTTAAATTTATTCTTTAGAATAGGTAATTAGAGTCACATGGTACAGAAATCAAAATGTAGAGAAAAATATCAGTGAAAAAGTCTCCCTCCCATTAAGTTGGGCCCCTGCCACTCAATTTCCCTCTCCTGAGGCAACCAATGTTACCAAACTCCTGGTATAAATCCTTCAGAGATTTCCTATCACACACCATCTGCTATGTGTGTATACATGTATGTGTGCATGTGTATGTATATATACTGTATAACATGTATGTTATGCACTGTTAAATATACATAAATATATATACACACATACATGAAAATATGCATTTCCAATATCAGGAAAGAAGGTAGGGATATTATTATAGATCCTACTAATATTAATAAGTGTTATGGACTGAATATTTGTCTCCCCAAAGTAAGGTGAAATTCTACCCCCAGTGAGACTATTTGGAGATGGACCTAATTATTTCCATGGACCTAATTATTTCCAAATAATTAGGTCACAAGGGTGGAGCCCTCCTGCATTGGATTAATGCCTTCATAAAAGGGATCCCCAAGAGCGCCCTCACCCTCTTCCTGTCTTGTGAGGACACAAGAAGTTAGCACTCAACAACCCAGAAGAGGGCCCTCATCAGAACCGGACCACGCTGGCACCCTGATCTTATACTTCCAGCTCCAGAACTGTGAGAAATAAAATTCTGTTGTCTATAAACCATCTAGGCTGTGATATTTTGTTATAATAGTCTAAACTGACTAAGACAGCAGGAAAATAAGGATCAACAAAATTGACAAACCCTGAGCTAGACTGAACAAGAAAAAACAAATTACTAAAACCAAGAACGAAAGAAGGGACACCACTACCAACCTTATACAAATTTTTAAATTAGACTATTATAAACAACTGTATACCAACAAATTTAATAACTTAGATGAAATGGACAAATTTCTAAAATGACACAAACTATGTAAACTGATTCAAGAAGAAATAAACACTGAATGTTGGTAAATTGAACACCAATAAAAATTAATTTATTAAAAAAAAGAAGAAATAAACAATCTGAATAGCTTATAAGCAAGTAAAAAAATTGAATTAGTAATCTGAAAACTTTCCACAAAGAAAAGCCCAAGACTAGATGGCTTCATTGGTGAATTCTGCCAAACATTTAAAGAAAAAGCAATACAAATGCTACATAACACTTAGAAAAATTAGGATGGGACACTTACAACTCATGCTGTGAGGTGTTAATCAAAATTAGACAAAAACATCACAAAGAAAACTACAGAACAATAACCCCTGTGAATGTACATGCAAAATTCCTCAATGACTATGATATTATAATTTATAAGAAATATATATTTGCTCTTGTCCACAGTTCCTCATAACTCCCCAAACCCTTAGAATTCCCTAAGAGATGAGAGTGATAAGGGTGTCTTCTGCTATGTTAGATGACTTTTGGAAGGCACCTAAAAATGGGGGCTGGTTACCAGAAGAACCAACCTGTGATTAATGGGCTGGAACTTTCTGTCCTAACTCCCTCCACCTCCTGGGAGAGGAGTGGGGCTGGAGCTTGAATGACCAACAGCCAATGATTTCATCAACCCTGCCTATGTAACAAAGCCTTCAGAGAGCTTCTGGGCTGGTGAACACGTGGGGATTTGGGGAGAATGCAACATGAGAGAGTGCACAGAAGCTTCCCAACTACCTTGCTGTATGCATCTCTCCCATCTGGCTTGTTCCTGAGTTTTATCCTTTTATAATAAACTGGTAATCTAATGACTAAAATGTTTCTCTGAGTTTTGTGAGCCATTATAGCAAATTAATTAAACCCAAGGAAGGAGAGGATCATGGGAACCTCTGATTTATAATAGCCAGTTGGTCAGAAAGTTAACAATCTGGACTTATGACTAGCATCTAAAGTCCAAGGAGGGAGTCAAGGAGGGAGTTGTTGGAAGCACAGGCTGGGCTTGTGACTGGTGTCTGAAGTTAGGGAGCAAGGGCAGTCTTACAGGACTGAGTCTTCAACCTGTGAAATCTGGTGCTATCTCTGTGTAGACAGTGTCAGAATTGAGTTGAATTGTTGGTGTGAGCAGGTGGGGGGGGGCTCTTTCTTCCCTGTGTTGGAAATTAAGTCTCAGATAACCAATATTGGTTGTCTCAATAAACTGTCTCAACCAATTAAGTTTCAGAACAATATATTAGCAAACCAAATCCCGCAAAATATAAAAATGATTATAAACTATGATCAACTACAATTTATCCTAGGAATATAAGGTTAGTTTTAATTTGAAAATCTATTAATGTAATATATGATATTAGTATAATACTGAAGGATAAAAACCACATGATCATCTGAACACACACAGAAAAAACATTTGACAAAATTCAATACCCCTTTATGAAATGAAATGAAATGAAATAAATAAAATAAACATAAAAAACTGGACACAGAAGATAACTTCTCTACCCAGATAAAGGGAATCCACAAAAGCCCCAGGGCTCACATCACATTTAACTCACTACACACTTAAAAGCTCGACCCCTGGGCAGCCCCGGGTGGCGCAGCGGTTTGGCGCCGCCTGCAGCCCGGGGTGTGATCCTGGAACTCAGGATGGAGTCCCACATCGGGCTTCCTGCATGGAGCCTGCTTCTCCCTCTGCCTGTGTCTCTGCCTCTCCCTTTGCTCTCTTTGAATGAATAAATAAATTTTTATGAAAAAAAAAAAGAGCTCTACCCCTAAGATCAGGAACAAATCAAGGATGTCCACTCTCATCACTCAACATTAGAAAGGTCTAGCCAGGGCAATCATGGAAGAAAAAATAAAAGGCATTCAGATTAGAATGGAAGAAGTATTGCTGTTTCTGTTTGCAAGATGACATGATCTTTTATACAGGAAATCCTAAGAAATCCACTAAAAAACTATTAGAATAAATGAGTTCTCAAGACTATAACATACAATATACAAAACTTGCATTTCTATACACTAGCAGTAAAAATCCAAAAATGAAATTAAGAACACATTTCCATTTACAGTATCATCAAAATGATAATAAATTTCACAAAAGTGTAAGTCTTCCACACTGGAAACTACAGAATATGGAAAGAAATTAAAGATCTAAATAAATGGAAAGATATTCATGTTCACTGATGTTATTAAAATGGCAATACTTCCCAAATTGACCTACAGATTAGTAGATCCCTATCAAAATCCCAACTAGCTTCTTTGCAGAAATTGACATGCTGAGCCTAACATTCATATAGAAATGAAATGGATTCAGAATAAACAAAATAACCTTAAAAAACCATAAAGTTATAGGATGTATACTTCTCTATATCAAACTTATACAGAACTAAAATAATCAAGACACTATAGCACTGGCATAAGGATAGACATATAGTGAATGGAATAAAACTGAGCGTCGAGAAACCCGTATGGCCACGTTCAATTAATGTTTTTCACAAGGGGAGAGGTGAACAGACATTGACTGCTAATAGATACAGGGCTCCTTTTGGGAGAGATGAAAATGTTCTACTATTAGATTATAGTGATGGTTACACAATTCTGAATAGAATAAAAGCCACTGGGTAGATTTTATGGTATATGAATTTCATCACAATAAAGCTATTTTTAAAAAACAAAAACAAAACAATAAAGCTGTTTTTTTTTTAAATGGGTTAAGGGGGGGCACCTGGGTGGCTCAGTCAGTTAAGCATCAGCCTTCAGCTCAGGTCATGATCTCAGGGTCCTGGGACCAAGTCCCACATGGGGCTCCCTGCTCAGCAGGGAGTCTGCTTGCTCCTCTCCCCCTGCCCTTCACCCTGCCTGTGCTCTCTCTCATTCTCTCTCAAATAAATAAATGTATTCTAAAAAAAAAAAAGTAAGGGAATGTTATAGACAACTTCTTATCAATAAAATTATTAATTCAGACTAAATGAAATATTCCTTTATATACTTTACATTTTCCCTGTTGATTTTTTCTTTTGTTGGTATTATAAATAGGGTCTTTTTATTATTATCTTTTAACAAATATATCCTTATTTTTATATATGAATACTATTGTCTTTCTGTATATTCATACCATACAAGCTACTCTCCAGGATTATCTTAATGCTTGTAAATAGTTGTTTGTTGATTCTCTTGGATCACCAGTTATCTAACAATATGAGCAGCAAGTAATTAAACCCTCCTTTCCACTTTGTTACTTCTGTTTTCTTACCTTTCTTTCTGTTTCTAAATCTGTTGGCTGGCATCTCTGAACATGGCTGAATAATGAGAGTGATCATCCTTGTCTGATTTCTGACTTTGACAGGGATGCTACTACAGGGTCTTCTTTAAGCCAGATGCGGATTTGTGGAATTGAGATAAATGCTGTGGTTTGGTTTGGTTTTTAATTTGGCCTGCAGTGGCTCCACTCCCCTCTTCCTGCACCTCACCTCCACGGTGCACTGCTGCTACCATACACTGCTGACCAAGATTCATTTTATGATGTAAGGGATTATGGGCATACCTCAAAGATATGGTGGGTTTGGTTCCAGAACACCACAATAAAGTAAATATCCCAATAAAGCCAGTCAACCGAATTCTTTGGTTTCCCAGAGCATATAAAAGTTATATTTATACTGTACTGTAGTCTTTTATGTAATAGTATTATATCTTAAAAAAAAAACAATGTATATACCTTAATTTAAAAATACTCTATTGCTTAAAAAAAAGTGTTAACCATCACCTGAGCTTTCAGCAAGTCATAATTCTTTGCTGGTAGAGAGTCTTGCCTCAATGTAGATGGCTGCTGACTGATCAGAGTGGTTACAAACGATTTCTCTGTAGCATGCAATCTATTTGATATTTGATAGCATTTTGTCCAGAGAACTTTTCTTTCAACATTGGAGTCAATCCTCTCACACCCTGCTGCTGTCTTATCAACTAAGTTTATGTAATCTTCTAAATCCTTTGGGAGCACCTGGATGGCTCGGTCGGGTTAAGTGTCCAACTCCTGGGTTTGGCTCAGGTCAGGATCATGGGATTAAGCCTTGCATTGGGCTCCCCACTCAGCAAAGAGTCTGCTTGAGGTTCTCTATCTCCCTCTCCCTCTGCTCCTCCCCCCACTTAGGAGCATGCAAGCACTCTCTCTAAAAATAAATAAATCTTTAAAAACTGTATATTCTAAATCCTTTGTTGTCATTTCAATAATCCTCACAGCACTGTCACCAGGAGCAGATGCCATCTCAAGAAATCACTTTCTTTACTCATCCACAAGAAGCAACTTCTCAGGGTGCCTGGATGGCTTAATCAGGTTAAGTGTCCAACTCTTGTTTTAGCTCAGGTGATGAGCTTGGGGTCCTGGGATCGAGCCTCACATCAAGCTCCTTGCTCAATGAGGAGCCTACTTCTCCCTTTCTCTCTCTGCCCCTCCCCCTGCTCATGCTCTCTCTCTCTCTCAAATAAATTAAAGCATCTTAAAAAAAAGAAGAAAACTCCTCATAAATTCTATCCTGATATTGCAGCAATTCAGTCCCATCTACAGGCTTGACTTCTCTAGTTCTCTTGCTATTTCCACATCTGCAGTTATTTCTTCCACTGAAAACATGAACCCCTCACAGTCATCCCTGAAGGCTGGAATCTACTTCTTCCAAACTCTTGTTAATTAATGTTGGTATTTTGACCTCTTCGCAGGGGTCACAAATGTTCTTAGCAGCATCTAGAATGAGGAATCCTTTCTAGAAGGTTCGATTTACCCTGCCCAAATCCATCAGAGGAATCACTATCTGTGGCAGCTATAGCCTTACAAATATATTTCTTCAATAATAAAACTTGAAAGTTGAAATCATTCCTTGATCCATGGGCTTCATAATGAATGCTGCGTTAGCCTGCATGAAAACAATGTTAATCTTGTACATCTCCATCAGAGTCTTGGATGACCAGATACATTGTCAATGAGCAATACTATTTTGAAAGTAATCTTTTTTTCTAAGCAGTAGGTTTCAACAACCTATCCTTTGAAGCTTTGAAGCCAGACATTGACTTCTCCTCTCTAGCTATGAAAAGTACAGATGGCAATCTTCTTTCAATAGAAGGCTACTTTGTCTACACTAAAAATCTCTCAGGTGTAGCCACCCTCATTAATTATCGTAGCTGGATCTGGATCTTTTGGATAACTTGCTGCTTCACCTTGTACTTCTATGTTACAGAGACCGCTTCTTTCCTTAGAAAGCTTATGAACCAACCCCTGCTAGCTTCAGACTATTCTTCCGCACGTCCCTTACCTCTCAGCCTTCACAAAATTGAGTGGAATTAGGGCCTTGCTCTGAACTAGGCTTTGGCTTAAGGAAATGTTGTGGCTAGGGTGATCTTATATCCAGACCACTAGAAGTTTCTCCATATCAGCAGTAAGGATGTTCTGCTTTATGATTCAGGTCATCATTGGAGTAGCACTTTTTATTTCTTTCAAGAACTTTTCCTTTGCATTCACAGCTTGGCTAACTGTTTGGGGCATGAAGCCTAGCTATTGCCTGTCTCAGCTTTTGACATGGCTTCCTCACTAAGCTTAATCACTTCTAGCTTTTGATTTAGTGGAAGACATGTGACTCTGCTTTCCCTTGAACACTCAGAGGCCAGTGTAGGGCTACTAATTGGCCTAACTTCAATACTGTTTTGTCTCAGGGAACAGGGAGCCTAAGGAGAGGGAGAGAGAAAGGGGAATGGTTGGTCGGTACAGCAGTCAGAAGACAAAAAACATTTATCGATTAAGTTTGCCATCTTATATGGGTGTGGTTTGTAACCTTTCACAACAATTCCAATAGTCGCATCAAAGATCACTGATCACAGATCACCATAATAAATACAATAATAAAAAGGGTTGAAATATTGCGAGAAGAACCACCAAAATGTGACAGACACAAAGTGAACAAACGGTGTTGGAAAAACTGTGCTAATAGACTTGCTCAGTGCAAGGTTGCCACAAATTTCAATCTGTGAAAAACACAATGTCTGCAAAGCACAATAAAGTGAAGCACAATACAACAAGGTATGCCTGTATCTAGTTTTTCCTTAATTTAAGAAGGGTCTTTTAAAAGGAATAGATGTTGAATTTCATAGTCTCTTGGACTATAGGATGTATTTCATATATTTTAATAGATTTCATATACATTTAGTATATTAAGTTACATTAATGGATTTCCCCAAATCAAACAATCTGTATATTTCTTAAGTTCCTTTTGTTCATTGTATATACTACTCTTCTGATATGCTGCTAGATTGTTTCCTGATCTATTTAAATTTTGTTTGCATCAATATTTGTGGAGAATATTAGCATCAATAGTTTCTTCTGTTTAACTGCTATCAGGTATCAGTGTCAAAATACTTGTTGTATAAAAATAAGCAGCTCCTTTTTTCCTCTGTGTACTGTAATAATTTAAATAGTAATGGATTTATACTTTCTTTAAAGGTTTGATGATAATCTCTAATCAAGCTGAGCCTGGTGTTTTTGTGGGACCACATCTCTGAGAACTTTATGTATTTCTTCTCTATTTAGAGTCTCTCTCCTCTCTGTAATCACTTTTACTAAATTACATTTTCTAAAATTAATATATGCCATCTAAGTTTTTAATTTCTTTTGTACTTAGCCGGGCCAAGAACCCCCTTATAATCCTATTAATTATTCTGCATCTGGATACTTTCGTTTGTTCGATCCCTGACCTTTGAGATAGGTTAGCTAATGGGCCTACCTGACAGCTGCTTTTTGCCCAAACAACCAACTTCTAGAGTTTATTAGTTCCACCATTATGTTTTCTAAATTATTCCTATTCGTATCTTCTGTTTTCTTTCAGTTTATTTGTTCTTTTTTCTAATTTCTTGAGTTCAATGTGTATTTTACTTACTTTTAGCTTTTCCTATCTACTAATGTAATTCTATGATTCCAAATATTCTATGTAATTCCATGAACTTTTCACTGAATGCTGTTTTAGCTATAACCCATAAATATACTGTACTTTCATTATTATTATTGTCTGGATACTCTGCAGTTTTAGCTTAAATATCACCTTTGATTCAAAAAGTTGTTTGAAATTTTCTAAGTATTCAGATGACAATGTTTTCTGTTTCTAATTTCTATTTTTACTGCATGTGTGATCAGAGAAAGACTATATGACTTCTACCATTTGAGATTTACTGAGGTTTTTTTTGGTAGTCTAATTCTTAAGAATTTCATATGAATACTTAAAAAGATGTCTTTGCTCTGCTTTCAATATTCAGAGTTTGATGTGCATCAATCCGATTTACCATACAACATGTTACTGAAGTCTTCCATAGTCTTATCTTTTTTCTACTTGATCTGTTGTGGGCTGAGACACATGAATTAAAACCCTTTACCATTAGTTATTTTCTGACTACTCTTCCTTGTTAAAGCCTGCACTTCCACTTTGTGATTGTTGATGTAATATTATTTGGAGCATATATATTTGCAATAATGCTAATATCTTCATTTTGAGTCCTACATTTAACCATTACAATATGCCAGAAAAATCTCAGTGACTAGCAGGATACTAAAAATGGTTTACCTCAACAGCAGGTTCTGTCCACCCAGCACTGTGTACAAACAGCACTGTTCTGGCAATCACACAGGACTAGAGACCTCTGCGTGCCCCACCAGGCCATATGAGCACATGGGCCACAGATGCCTCTACCAGGCAGCAGCATCTTCCTGACCCAGTCAGCACTAGGAGTGATCAAACAAGTAAGTTCTTCTGCAAGTTCATGGGAAGAGGATAAATTGTGTCCAGGCATGGGCCAGTGGAGAAGCTGGATTCAGAACTTTCCTGGTTAGAAAAATGATCCTTTGGTCCGTGGTCATCTGGTCAGTTTGTAAATAGTGGTTACAAAAATCATCTATTAGCATTTTTTTCCTATAATATACTGTATTGAGCATATGGTTTATTGTTATTAAAAGACCTGAAGGGGGAATCCCTGGGTGGCTCATTGGTTTAGCGCCTGCCTTCAGCCCAGGGCATGATCTTGGAGTCCCAGGATCGAGTCCCACATCGGGCTCCCTGCATGGAGCCTACTTCTCCCTCTGTCTGTGTCTCTGCCTCTCTCTCTCTCTGTGTGTCTCTCATGAATAAATAAATAAAATCTTTTAAAAAATAAATAAAAGTAAAAGATAAAATTTTATAGTGTTAAAAAATAAAAAAATAATAAAAATAAAAATAAAAGACCTGAAGGTCCAGAGTTCAATGGAAAGAGGCAAGTGGTCATGAGAAAGAAAACACAGTAACCCCTTTCAGTGTCTTTAAGACCACACTGGAAAGAAGAAATCATTCATAGTTGAAAATGTTTATAAGGAGGGAACTTAAAATTTAGATTCCCTTCTTTCGAATTATTCCCCCACAAAGGGAGCTGGGGAAAGAAAACCATAGCTGGGGGCATCACAATGCCAGATTTCAGGTTGTACTACAAAGCTGTGGTCATTAAGACAGTGTGGTACTGGCACAAAAAGAGACACATAGATCAATGGAACAGAATAGAGAATCCAGAAGCGGACCCTCAACTTTATGGTCAACTAATATTCAACAAAGCAGGAAAGATTATCCACTGGAAAAAAGTCTCTTCAATAAATAGTGCTGGGAAAATTGGACATCCACATGCAGAAGAATGAAACTAGACCATTCTCTACACCATACACAAAGATAAACTCAAAATGGATGAAAGATCTAAATGTGAGACAAGATTCCATCAAAATCCTAGAGAAGAACACAGGCAACACCCTTTTTGAACTTGGCCACGCAACTTCTTGCAAGATACATCCATGAAGGCAAGAGAAACAGAAGCAAAAATGAATTATTGGGACTTCATCAAGATAAAAACCTTCTGCACAGCAAAAGAAACAGTCAACAAAACTAAAAGACAACCTATAGAATGGGAGAAGATATTTGCAAATGACCTATCAGATAAAGGGCTAGTATACAAGATCTATAAAGAACTCATTAAACTCAACAGCAAAGAAACAAACAATCATGAAATGGGCAAAAGACATGAACAGAAATCTCACAGAGGAAGACATAGACATGGCCAACAAGCACATGAGAAAATGCTCCGCATCACTGGCCATCAGGGAAATACAAATCCAAACCACAATGAGATACCACCTCACACCAGTGAGAATGGGGAAAATTAACAAGACAGGAAACAACAAATGTTGGAGAGGATGTGAAGAAAGGGGAACCCTCTTGCACTGTTGGTGGGAATGTGAACTGGTACAACCACTCTGGAAAACTGTGTGGAGGTTCTTCCTCAAAGAGTTAAAAACAGATCTGCCCTATGACCCAGCAATTGCACTGCTGGGGATTTACCCCAAAGATACAGATGCAATGAAATGCCGGGACACCTGCACCCCGAAGTTTATAGCAGCAATGTTCACAATAGCCAAACTGTGGAAGGAGCCTTAGTGTCCATCAAAAGATGAATGGATAAAGAGGATGTGGTCTATGTGTACAATGGAATATTACTCAGCCATTAGAAACGACAAATAACCACCATTTGCTTCAACGTGGATGGACCTGGAGGGTATTATGCTGAGTGAAGTAAGTCAATCGGAAAAGGACAAACATTATATGGTCTCATTCATTTGGGGAATATAAAAATTAGTGAAAGGGAATAAAGGGAAAGGAGAGAAAATGAGTGAAAATATCAGTGAGGGTGACAAAACATGAGAGACACTTAACTCTGGGAAACGAACAAGGGGTAGTTGAAGGGGAGGTGGGCGGGGGGTTGGGGTGACTGGGTGATGGGCACTGAGGGGGGCACTTGGCGGGATGAGCACTGGGTGGTATGCTATATGTTGGCAAGTTGAACTCCAATTTAAAAAATTAAAAAAAAAAAAAAAAAAAAAAAAAAAAAAAACAAAGGGAGCTGGGGAGAGTGAGAATCACAATGTTTTTATTACACAACTTGGGCAATACAGAATGCTCCAGTGCAGTACAATGTCAGCCTGTGGGAATGTTAGACCATCACTATCTAGCACTGCAGCTCCTTTTGCAACTCACATGCTGTCCAGTAAAACCAGTGTCACAATCAAGTCAGCAAGTTCTGATGTGCACTGGTGGGTTGCATGAGTCTAGAATTAGACTGGAAATATTATTCATTAGCACACCTAAACACATCTAGAAAAAGATCACATGTTATGATCTCCTTATTGTACTTCTTTCTACTCACGGTCTAAAAATGGTGGTAGATTTTTAGATTTGGAGTCTAAAGGACATTCATGAGATAAACATTTTTCCAAAGAAGACATACAGATGGCTAACAAAAACATGAAAAGATGCCCAATATCACTAATCATCAGGAAAATGCAAATCAAAACCACAATGAGATATCCCTTCAGTCAGAAAGGCTAGCATCAAAAAGACAAGAAATAACAAGTGTTGGTGAGGATGTGGAGAAAAGGGAACCCTTGTGCACCACTGGTGGGAATGTAAATTGGTCACTATGGAAAACAGTATGGAAGGTGCTCAAAAAATTAAAAATAAATACCATATGACCTAGTAACTCCACTTCTGAGTATTTACCCAAGGAAGACAAAAGCATTAATTCAAAAAGATATATGCACCCCTATGTTTACTTCAGCCTCATTACAATAGCCAAGATATGGAAGCAACCCAAGAGTCCATCAATAGATAAATGGATAAAGAACATGTAGTATACACACACACACAAGTGCACGCTCAGAATATTATTCAGTCATAAAAAAGAATGAAATCTTGCCATCTGTGATAACAGAGGTGGACCTAGAGAGCATTATGAGTGAAATAACTTAGAGAAAGACAAATATCACATGATTTCACTTGCATGTGGAATCTAAAAAACAAAACAAATAAGAACAAAATAGAAACAGACTCAAATACAGAGAACGAACTAGCGGTTGACAGAGGGAAAGGGGCGAGGGAGAGGCAAAAATGGGTGAAGGGGGGATCCCTGGGTGGCGCAGCGGTTTGGCGCCTGCCTTTGGCCCAGGGCGCAATCCTGGAGACCCCGGATCGAATCCCACGTCGGGCTCCCGGTGCATGGAGCCTGCTTCTCCCTCTACCTGTGTCTCTGCCTCTCTCTCTCTCTCTGTGTGACTATCATAAATAAATAAACATTTAAAAAAAAATGGGTGAAGGGGATTAAGAGGTACAACATTCCAGTTATAAAGTTAATTATAGAAATGAAAAGTACGGGGGCACTTGGCAGGATGAGCACTGGGTGTTATGCTATATGTTGGCAAATTGAACTCCAATAAAAAAAATTAAACAAACAAAAGAAATGAAAAGTACAACATAAGGAACAGAGTCCATATTATAATAATCTTTTGTAGTGATAGATGGTAACTACACATATGGTGGATGGATGTGTTTACCCAAATTTAATCTCAATTTTGAAAATACTATTATTTTGCACTGTTAGTGAACTGGGTATTTTCCCCACATAATGATTCTACCTACAAAGTGATCATCAGTATGTATTTTAAAGGCTTTTGGTTTAATTTTGTAACTAAATTGAAATGCTGGTTTTATGTTTCAAGTACAATACTATTTTATTTTGTTTTTTAATACTCTATCTATTTTTTAACATGAAATGTGGGGTCCCACTACTGTTTAACTTTAGGATTTTGTAATTATAAAACACTGAACCACTGCTTCCCTGCCTGAGCCCACTTAATACCAGCAGTCATCTCAGTTCCTGGCACATGCTAGCTACTTATGCATGGGGGCCATCATTATCATTATTGCTATCACTACAGCAATATAATATATTTAGCTTTGCAATTAAAAAAAAACTGAATCACTGAAATGTTTGTTGCTTCGTGCGAAATGCCAATTTGAATTAAATTCCTATAAGAAAAAATAAATTCATGACTTATCACCAGTCCTTCTATTTTTTTTTAATTTTATTTATTTATTCATGAGAGATACAGAAAGAGAGAGAGAGAGGCAGAAACACAGGCAGAGGGAGAAGCAGGCTCCACGCAGGGAGCCCGACGTAGGACTCGATCCCGGGTCTCCAGGATCACACCTTGGGCTGAAGGTGGCACTAAACCGCTGAGCCACCAGGGCTGCCCATCACCAGTCCTTCTAATATAGTTTTTCCAGTCATTGCTTGGTTGTCTTAGGTTGTTCTAGCAATTTGGTCAAGAAATGCTTTTGGTTGAGTATGAAATTCTTGAACCATATCTTCTTTCTTTGAAGCCTTATTCTCCTGTCTTCTACAACTGAATGATAACGTTAAGTAGTCTAAAGCCAATCTGATCATTTTTACTCTTAAGAGTAGCCCAATCCTTTTTGGTTCAACTGCCCAATAGATTCTTTTATTTCTGGCTTCTAGTAACTTCAGTAGGATGTCTTATTGTTGATTCTCCTATGTCATTTTTTACTGAAACATGGTACATCCTCTCAATTTAAAGACTCAAATCTTGGGACTCCTGAGTGGCTCAATGGTTGAGCTTCTGCCTTTGACTCAGGGCATGATTCCAGGATCCAGGACAGAGTCCCACATCGGGCTCCCTTCAGGGAGCCTGCTTCTCCCTCTGCCTGTGCCTGTGCCTCTCTCTCTCTTGTGTGTTTCTAATGAATAAATAAATAAAACCTTAAAAAAAAAGACTCAAATCTTTTAATTTGGGGAAAACCTTCCTTGAATCGTACCTTTACATACTTCTTTTGTGTCTTTATATTGGTTTTCTTGTGAACTCTAATTATGTGTATGTTGAAAGTCTCCTTATCTTTCACTACAATCATTTCTCTCTATCCTCTTTTATCCTTTTACTTCCTTTTTATTTTGCTGTTTCTTTCATGGCTTCTGTCTCGTTTTGTTTTCAGCAGTATCTATTCCTATTCTTTCTTATGCTGTACCCAATTTTGTTTCATTTTATGTGATTTTTACATTTTTTATTCTTTCCTGAGCTCTGCAGTTTCCATTTAATTTTCTGATGTCTTGCAATGTGCCTGAACTTACTTTATAAAGGCAATTATTTTTGTACTCGTTTTATAAAGTCAATTGCTTCATCTTTTTAATTCATGGGAAAATAATCATAATTTTTCATATATTTCATGGCAACAATTTTTATCTTTGAGGTAAGCATTCTTTATCTGCCTTTTATTTTTCCTGTTCCTTCTGCTTTCTTTCTTGCAGTATTCTAACACAGCTCACATACTGGTTCCTTTTTAGCAGCACTGCTTTGAATTAGTTGAGGTTTTTCTGTACCAGCTATCTGTACAGTTCCTCTAAGGGAAGAAATGGGTATGCATTCCAAGTAATAGGGATATTCCTGATGACACAGTGTATGAGTCCTTTAATCTTTACTTTTCCCCAGCCAAAAGTGATATGCAGCTCTGTAAGTACCTCATCACCCCTGCCGCCATTCAAACAGACTGCTTAATGCAAATAAGCATTATTCCTTGATCAGGCTTTTCTCCAGTGCCTCTTAAGACCAAAACAGGTTCAGGCAATCTCCTACCATAACCTGTGCATCCTATTGTTGCTGATGAAACAAGAGATTTTGGTTTTGTGCCCTTAAGGTACACTCCTCACCTTGGAGAAATGCACTGTGCTGGTTCTTTGTCCCCAGATAAGTCCCTGCGTACTTCTTCCAGCACTGCTACACAAACTCCAGCGCTTCCGGCAACCATTCTACCTATGCTGTGATTCATGGTTTAGGTTATATTCAGATCTCCTACTTTTCTCAAAGGTGGAGTTTGCACTGCTTTTTTCCATTCTCTTTGTTGCTTTGTAATGGTTTCAGAGACAAGAAGGGGGGAACATATCAAGTATACTCTACCATGTTTGATCTGGAAGTTCTCAGTAGGAGTAAATTTTTATTACAAGCAGGACTACAATCACCTTATGATTTTCTTTTTTTTTTAATTTTATCTATTTATGTATTCATGAGAGACACAGAGAGAGAGAGAGAGAGAGAGAGAGAGAGAGAGACAGAGGCAGAGGGAGAAGCAGGCTCCATGCAGGGAGCTCGATGTGGGTCTCGACCCCAGGATTCCAGGATCACGCCCTGAGCTGAAGGCAGATGCTTTAACCGCTGAACCACCCAGGCAGCCCACCTTATGATTTTCAAAGCCCTGTCATGTGTATCTTCCCTATATGCTGTACACACATTGGTTATCAGCAACTTAAACCTAAAAAGGTTACACGTCTCACTAAAGGTCTCAGAGATGACTGGAACTCAAGTCTCGATTCCATGTTCTCACTGAGCTGCACATCCAGTCACACATATGGCCACAGAACTCCACTGACCTTTCTTCTAAGCATGCTTACTAACGGAAGCTGACTACTAAGAATTTTACTTACAAAAAGTCTAAGAAACCACATAACTGACAAATACCAGCAGTGAAGATGAAAGAAGAGCAAGAAAACAAGCTTAGTTGCCATTACCTGGCTTAGTATCTGTCACTCCTTCCAAAAGAACCAATCCTACGGGTCGCTGACAGGCGATGTCACAGAAACGGAATTGCAGCAGGAAGTCTCGGCTATACTTTAGTCTCTCTGCAAACCAGGAAAAGCCATACAGTGAGAGAAAGGAAGAGAAGCCACATGCTGAAACCCCCTTAATACCGAAAAGCTTCCAGTGTAGGGACACAGAAGAAGCCTGGCTCTGAAGACAAGTTGATTTCCAAAAGATAGGATTTAAAGTTGTCCATTTCACTGGGAGGGCTCACATGAGGACAACAGTGGGAAAAACAAAGGAACTTGTTAAGAGAATTGAGGGAATTACATTTTTCTCTTCACTATAAATACCAGCTTTCTCCAAAAATGGGCACAGAGGTATAGCCAACCAAGAATGTGGCACATGCTCACCTGCTCTCTTGGGGTGACAGGAAGTCAAATACTGACAGCAATCAGTGATGCCCAGGGAGCTGGGCCAGAGGGGGGCCTGCAGCTTCCTCTGGTAAAGCTGATGGGAGAAGTCTTCCTGTCCAGACACCTAGAAAGAAAGAGCAGGTGGGAATGAGCACACTAAGATGGAAAAAGAAAACAGCCCGTGACAATCACACACTGTATATATAAGATAAGCAAAACACATCAGTCTCAGGGGAAGGTTAAAAATAAGGAGCTAATTAAAGCCTTTTTTTTTTTTTAAACTAGAAGCACTGAAATGTCCACGAGGCAGAAGTGAGGGCTACGAGAATGAGGTATGTGAGTCAAAGAGAATAGAACCGTATGAACATTGCCTAAATTAGCCCCATTCTATCCCCTAAATTTCGCCTTAAAAAAAATCTGCATGAATCTCCACAGGGAACATCAACTTTCAGGGGCTTAAATTGCAGTGGGAAAGAGTTTATCCTGATCTTCAGATCTTCTGGATCAAGGTCTAGCAGCCTAAGTCCATCATGAGGAAACCACAGGGTCAAATCAAATGGGAAATGCAACAAAGAACTTTACCGTATCTATGTCCCATCCTCAGTCAAAGCCAATGAGCAGCCTGGGAACGGACAGAACATAGCAGAGAAACGTTCGGCAACATCAGCCATCTGCATATCTCCACAGTGTGTAGCAAAATTCCCTTTATTTCATTTAACAACAACAACAAATATTTGGATGCCAACTATGTGCAAGACACTAGCTAAGTGCTGGAGAGAGCACAGTGAGAGACAGCATCTCTCTGCCCTTGAAGGACATAAGTTTTCAATATGCCATCTCAAGTAAGACAGAGCTAGAATATAATGACCATTTTCTAGCTGTGTAACTTTGGGTAAGTTAGTTAACTCTCTTGAGTTCAATATCCTCTATTATAAAATGGGATGATAATAATACCATATACAATTAAGAACCTTAATGATAACCAATAGATGTCTGCTTCCTTTGAAGCAGTAACTAGAAAACACTTCACTATGTGTTATTTTATTTGATCCGCTACATAACAACAAAAAACCCCTGAAATGGGTTCCATTGTATCCCTAGGGTACCAATGAGGCACATGGGGCTTAAGGAAGTTAAGCAACTTGCATAAGGTAGCAGAACAGGGATCAGAACTCAGGACTGTCCAGCTTCCAAATGAGTGCTCTTAATCACTATCCCTAATGGCGATGGTCACGTGGTAGGCACTTAGTAAATTCTTTTTCCCATTTTCTGAGCTCCTTGATTATAGCAGCTTTCCACCGGGATAAGGCCTTTCTCTGTAAACGCAGGAATCAGGATATTGCTGGCACTTGAGTAACCTCATTAAAATAAAAGCCCAAAGTGCTTAACAATATTTCAGCCGTTTTGTGTCCTTTCTCCACTGCACCTTGCCAAAAGCTAAGCAGTAAGTTGGGCAGCACTGGCCAAACAGAGGAACAGTGAGATTAAGTGACATATAAAGAAATCAGCACAAGCTGAATGTCCATCAGCAGGGCTGAATATGATGAAACTATGAGACTTCTATCAACATTCAGCAGTTAAAAGGAATGAGACAGATCCATATATACATTGTTGAGTTAAAAAAAAACCTACAGAATTAAACATACAATAATATGTTTATAAATACACACACAACAGATCACATATCAGTTGTCAGAAGCAATCACAGCACAGTATTGGAGGGCAAGAGCTCTGGGGCCAGACCACCTGGTTAGAGATCGTGGTTCTACCACTAGCTATCTACATAGCCTAGAGCCAGCAAACTGCCAAACTTCTCATGCAAAGTGCTTAAAATAGCACCTGGAACCCAGTAAGTGCCTAATAAATGTAAATTACAATGACAATATCACAGGAACATAGATATCACTATAAATGCATATGGAATATTCTGGAAGACCACTACCAAACTTCAAACAGTTACTACTTCATCCTAAAGGGAAAGGGGAGGAATGTAGGTAATAAAGAGGGTTTTGGTCTTATTTACAATGTTTGAATTCTTGTGAGGACGTACTTCTATGTTACTTACAAACTAAAAATTAATGATAAAAGCTGAAAGGACTACAAGATGCCAAAGGCACCCAGGAATTTCTAACATCCAGGTTTATAAACTATTCTACAGAACAAGAAAAAGCTGGAGGAAGCCAGAAAAGGTGTAGCTGAGGTCCCTGCCACAGAAGCAGCACTAGTTGCCAGTACCCAAATCTCTCCCTTGGCCATATTCCCACCCCCACAGTGGCCTCTCCCATTTCACCTTCCAGGCCGGCATCCCATGGTATTGGAGTTCTCCGTCCCTGATGAAGTTGTAGAGAGGTGAATCAGGAACTGAATTCAGGTCCCCACACAAGATGATGGGGCAATGGCTGCCATCTGACAACCTGGCTACTTTGTCCACTTCAGCCAAGAGAATGGCCATCTGGGCCAGCTTGACATCACCCCGGCGTGGGTTGTACAGCACGTGGGTATTTGCCACACAGAGAGGGGCCACCGAGACTTGACCCAGGCCCTCTGGGACTAGCGGCTGCAGCAGCAACACTAAGCCCACGTTGTCCCGATTGAGGAGCTCCAAGCCAGGCCGGAAGTACTCCACAGGGCTGGCACAGAGCAGACGAAATCTTGTGGGCTTGTAGCAGACAGCACAGCCATCTGTCTTACACCCGGTCCTCCTCTTATAGAAACAGGTAAAACCTGCAAGAACACCCAGCCAAGGAGATGGGTCAGAGTCCTCCAAGCCTGAATCCCTCCAACCAGTGGGAGCAGCCCAGGCGTGTGGGCCTATGGCACTGCTCCTGCTGCTCGGTAAAGGGATTCCTGTCCTTGCCAACTGCTTGGTTCTGCCAAGGTTCCCTTACAGTTATAACCAGGTGACTGAGGGGCTAGATGGGAAGTAGGACAGGAGGGTATGAAGCAACATAACTTGATAGGAAAAGCATGGATTCTAGAGTCAGACAAATTAGAGTCCTAGCTCCACAACCTACTAGCTTTGTAGCCTAGTGACCTTGAGCCAAGTCAAAAAAATCTTTAGAACCTCAGTCTCCTCATTGTAGAAATAAGGATAACACTAACTCAGCCTCACTGGGGCAGGGGCTACTTCAAGGACTAAATGGCAGTAAATGTCAGAACTGCTTTAAAACTGCAGAACTCTTTCTTTCTCTCCCATACGAAGAGGAGTACACAGGTGAGACTGAGGATTTACTGAAGCACAAGAAAAGATGGTGCCTTCAGGAGAGAACAGACAGGGCCTCAGGAAGCAAGACCAGTGCACGTGCCAGGGAGCTGCATTACCCATCATTCGCAGAGAAGGCTCCAGCTGCTCCCAGTAATGATCTTCCTGCACTTCCTGGAGACACAGGATCTGGGAAATTGACAGGGACACCAATCACTCCAGAGTTATTACCAAGAGTGCTGGAGAGGGACTCCCGCCCCAGGAGCAGGCACTGGGGCCAGGTGGGCAACTGTAGCTGGTCTCAGGCAGGATCACACTGAAACTTCCCACAGCGCCAGCCCTGCCCAGACAGCCAGTGCCAGCAAGGACAGGCCTTAAGTGATGCTGAGCAGACTAGATGCAAGTGCAAGATATTCCTGCTTCTGGAATCCCTCAAGTCTCCCTCCTTGCATAAAGGTGCTGGGAAGCATGTACCCGTGAAGTCTTCTTAGCACCTGCCAAAAACTCAGAGGCTCCAGGCAGGAAAGCTCCAACCCTAGGCAGAATTCTAATCCTATAAACAACTATGGGGTTGAACTCATTTTATAAGTGCATGGGAAAAAACAGCCAGGTTCAAAACAAATACAAGATGGCACTTCCTCCTCTCTTCACTCACATCGGGGTCCCAGTGCTGGAATTCTTGCATGAGATTTGCAAAGCGATAGTTCCAGTTGAGGATGTCCGGGTGGCAATGCAGGTAGAGCTCTGAGCTCTGCTGCATCAGGTCCTGGGCCAGGATGTTATAGGACATCAGAGTGAACTGGAACTGAGGGCCATCCCCCGCCTCCAGGCCCTGAGCATCTGGCTGAGTGGAGAAATCCTCCCATTCTCGCCACAAGATTTCTGCAAAGGGGTTGGGAAGAAGAGGCCCACAACAAGTACATGTTATCCACAGGCCCTGCCATCTCTACTCCTGACTCAGAGATACTGTGCCTGAAGTTCCTTTTTTCATCTTCCCTGCCACCCATCCCTCTCTGTGGCTATTTGAGCAGCACCCTAAGGACATTTTCAGACTAGACAGTAAGCTCCGCAAAGCCAGAGACAATCTTAGCCTGTTAACCACTGCATCCTCAGTATCAGGCATAGTACCTGATACTTAGTACATGTTCAATAAATACAGGCTGACAATTTCTCACTTTTGATAAATCTAAGGTCTCTAGAGAATCACTGATAAATGTGCTTCATAGTCACCTGAGGTTAAAGACATTTCAAAAGTAATCTCGGCCTTGGGTATTTTCTAACCTTTAAACTCAAAAAAGCCTGTGGGGCTATAAACCACATGTCCCCATCGCCCCTAGAGCATGGGGCTACAAAGTGAATTTCAAACCTATTTGAGCCACAGAACTCATTCTTCAAATTTTAATGGAAGCCAAATATATAATATAGATAAAACCAGAAGATAAAATTCTGGTTGAGGCAGAGAGTGGAGGCCCTTAGATCTCTCCACCACTACCCCTAGAAACAATATCATGGAGAATGAGAACTAAGGTGTACTTTCAGTTATGTCTCTGCCTAGCTATGTGACTTCAGGCATGTCCTGCTACCCTCTGCACTGTGGTTATTTCATCTGAAAGACCATGGGGCTGGATGAGACGATCTCTAAGGCCCCTCTAGATCTGATACTACAAGATTCTCAGAAAAACCAGAATGCAGCAGCAGAGCTCCCTGCCAGAGAATCTTCTTTTTAGCAGTGGCTCTGCTCACAATGGAGACAAGCTCCTGCTCTGGCTCACTCAGCCAGTTGTCAGACTCACCATGATATGGGATTTCCATTGGGGGAGGTTGCAACTGCCCAAGGTTCTCAAAAGGCCAGATGGGAGCCTCTTCCTGGGGCACAGGCTCGGGTGCTATGCTCCAGGCCACCATTGCAGGGTCCTCTTCCCACTGCTCTGCAGCCAGGGCACCCATTGGGAGGAGAGCACAGTCTGTATACTGGGGGCCGGTCTGCATGGGGACAGCTGCCCACATTGGGCCCTGGACCTCTGGCAGTGGCTCCTCTCCTAGCACCTCAGGGAAAGGCTCCTCCAGGTTCTCTGCTGCCCGCAGATCACTCAGCTGCCTGCTGGACCACTTGTCCTCTGAAGCAGCATCCTGTTCTCCGGGATTTTCCATCAGGAGCGCCAGGCTGCTCTGGGCTAGTCCCTTATCTACAAGGGGACCCTCACTCGAAGTTGAGAGCACCTGGCTTGACCCTTCTTCTCGCCACTGCTGTAGCAGGCCCTCACACTCCTCCTGGTCGGGCCCCCGAGGGGCCATGGCAAAGTCACCCTCTACCTGGGTGGACGAGCTCTTCGCCAGGAGTGCATTTTTTCGACATGTGAAGAAGGCATCTAAGAAGCAAGCCAAAATACCATGTTATAAGATGACAACATCACCCAACCCATACTCTTCTTCCAAGTAGAATGAAAGTGCCATATAAGCAAGAATCATATGCTCCTTGCTCATCATTGTACCATCATTGAGCCTGCCCATTTTAGTACCTGGAACACCATCACTGTTAGCATAAAGTGCTTACTATGAGCTGGGCACTATCCTAAGTGCTTTGTAAGTATTAACTAATTTGTATGGTAGGGATCTGATATTCAGTGTGTGAATGAAAGAATGGCTGTCCCACATAATCTAGGACAGAGATGGTCACATATAACCACTTCCCTTTTATGTGGAAGTTAAGACTCCTATTAAGCATCAGCTCTCTGGTTCTCAGGGTCACACTGAATTGGAACCAGCACTTGACCATGAATCAGAACTGTGGGTTATGACCTAGCGCTGAAATTAACAAACTTTGTGACCTTGGACAATGCCCCCAGTGATATGGACTCAGTCTTGACTATAAAATGGGGAGGGGAAGTTTGAACTACATAATCTCCAAGAGCCTTTCTAGTTCTATAAATCCCCTAGTCTGTAAATACAATGCAAAAGAAAAAGTCCTGAAGTAGACAAAAAGAGTGTCTCAGAATCTATACAATTTGCTTTGTAGCAAAGGCCCCTGGTCTTTTTCTCAAAGCTATTCTATTCATAAATCTTCACAAACTTCATTATCAGCCTTCCCCTACCATAACACACCAGAGGCTGTAAATCAGAAGGTGCCAACAAGTGACAGCAAGAGACAGCTGTCATCTCTCTGCTACAGCAGCCACAAATGACAGTCAACAGGCAAGAAAGCAAGTGGGAAAACTCTAAAATTAGAGCCCCCAAACTCCAAGCACAGTATTTTAGTGCAAGCAAACACCCACACTCACTAAATCACTTATTTACGGCACAGGACAAGTGACATGCACGATGCTCACCCTCAATCACCAGAGATTCATTTCATCAGCTCTATTTTTTAAAAGGCAAGAAAAACTTCAAAAGTGTTCAAATGTTGACAGATACAATCTTATTTATGGTCTATGTGGATATCTGTCCCTCTAAACCAGTGGTTTTCAACCAGGGGTAATTTTGCCCTTGGGGCCATTTAGTATTGTCTGGAAACACAGTGGTTATCAAAACTGTGGGGATGCTACTGGCATCTAAAAGTTAGTGGAAAAAAAAAAAATAAAAGTTAGTGGAGGAGGACACTGCTGAACATCCTACAGTGCAAAGAACAGCCCGACAGTAAATTATCCAGGCCCAAGTGTCAATAGTGCGGAGATTGGCAGACCTTGGTTTAAATCCACAACTGGGCCGCTGGCTCTGATCTCAGGGATTTTTCTAATTTCTTGTCCCTTGAAACATCCTCTGCATGCTAGATGGCAGCGGTTCTCTGATTTTTCTGTGTGAGGGTACTAGTTTTCAAATTTAGCAGATTTTTGGTGGTGGTTGGCTTTCCAAAAGAATTATAGGAAGGAAGGAAGGAAGGAAGGAAGGAAGGAAGGAAGGAAGGACAGAAGGAAAGAAAGGAAGGAGAGAAAACCTTCTGGAGAAACCAAATACGCAAAGTTAAAAGAAGTGGCAGGATGCCTGTGTGGCTCAGTGGTTGAGTGTCTGCCTTCCGCCCAGGGCATGATCCGGAGCTCCTTGAATCAAGTTCCCCATCAGGCTCCCTGCAAGAAGCCTGCCTCTCTCTGCATCTCTCATGAGTGACCATATAAATCAATCTTTAAACAACAACAACAAAAAAAGTGGCACTACTTTAATGGGGGAAGGAGGGAGGGAGATGCTCCCTTCCCTGAGATCTCTAAACTCTGCGGGCCTAGAAACCTGTGGACTAGTCGTGTCACTAAGGCTGCACCATGACGGACATCAGAAGCTCCAGAAATGACAGCAACGTGGATGAAGGCACAGGCTTTAATTCTCTGAAAACAAGTACTCCCGCGGAGTTTCTCGTGGTGAACCGCGTGCCTACTGTTCCGGGCAGTGTGCTAGCACCAGAAACACAGAGAACAGAAGAGGCATGGCCCTGCACCCCCCCACCCCACCCCACCCCGGAGCCTGCATTCCAGCGGCAGACACACAGAAACAAACAGATGAATTCACACACCCACACACATCGTGTGAAGTTCCAGAAAGGGAGGGGGAAAAAAGAAAAAAAGCACAGAATGCAGTCGACGGCTTATTCCTAAGAAAGTAGCTCTTGGTCTGTCCCGCCCTCTAAAGTCGCCAGAGAACATTCTGGGAGTCCTGCTCCTCGCAGAGGGAGGGGGTCCCCTAAGAGCCTCGGGAATTTCGAGGACCAGGCAGAGCAGGCGGGTGGTGAGAAGGTGCAAGCCTGCCTGCCTTCCCCGCCCTCGAGGACCAAGCGGGCGTGGGCGTCGGCGCCGCGCCGCCGCATCTCCAAACGCAGGCTTCCAAAGCGGGGGCTTCCGTGGACTCCGGGCTTGGGGAGCAGCCGGCCCTTTTCAGCCTGAGGCTCGGCCGGAGAGCGGAGAGGCGGCTGCGAAAGGTGAGCGTGGAGTGACCCGGGAGGCCGCAGGTACGTGCGGGGCGCGGCTCACACCCCCCCACCCCCGAGAATCCGGCCCTCGCCTCGACCCGAGCTGCCAACCCCCCCGCCCCAGGGCAGTGCCCCGGCGGACCCCCGAAACCTCTGCACCCCGGGGGCCCGGGAGGGCGGCTCCCGCCCCTTCCCCGGCCCCCTCCCACGGTAACTGTGGCCGACGCCGTCAGGCCGCAGGCGCGGGGGGGGAGGGAGGCCCGCGGGGGGGGCGGTCGGCCAGGCCCGGGCCTCGCGGGGTCCCGGACGGGCCCCGGGGGCCGCCTCCCCGCACCTTGGCCGGGGGCAGGGGGTCGTGAGGCCCGACGCGCCGCGCGGGAACCCGCCGACGTGGGCCCGGGCCTGGCACCCGCCTGCCGGGACGCGGGGCCGGTACCTGAGAGGGCACGGAAGAGGCGCGCGGCCGGCAGCAGCAGGTAACACAGGCACGACGCGATCATGGCCAGCCGCCGCGCTCGCGCCCGCGCCCGCGCCCGCGCCCGCCTCCCCTCCTCGGCGCCTCCCGCGGGGTCTCCCTCGCTCCGCTCCGCTCGGCCCCGCCCCTGACCCCGGCCCCGCCCCCGGGCCGGCCCACGTGGCACCGCGGGCGCCTCAACAACAACTTTATTGGGAGCGCTCCCTCGCTGCGCTCCGCTCGGCCCCGCCCCCGGGCCGGCCCACGTGGCACCGCGGGCGCCTCAACAACAACTTTATTGGGAGCGCTCCCTCGCTCCGCTCCGCTCGGCCCCGCCCCTGACCCCGGCCCCGCCCCGGCCCCGCCCCCGGGCCGGCCCACGTGGCACCGCGGCGCCTCAACAACAACTTTATCGGGAGCGCAGCGGCACGCGCGGGGTTCGCGAGGGCGGGGAGCCTGTTCCCGTGGCAACGGGCGGGCGCCCAGCCTGAAAATTAAGCGAGGCTCGTTGGAGGCCGCGCGGTATCATCCCCGGGCCACACTGTCATTCCCCCTCTGCCATCTCACTAGGAGTCCACCTGGGGCGCCCCATAACCTCTCGCCCCACAGATGGCGACTTTGTCTCAGGCCCCCGCAGCCCTGACTTCTGTAATCTCTCTCCGCATCCCAGGGAGGAGAGCGCCTTCTTCTTGGGAAGAAGAATTTATCCCTGTTCCTGACTCTGCTGTCGTCCCTAGGTCACTCAGATTCTAGGTCCCAAATTAAGTCCACACCTTTGTCTCCTTTTCCATTCTATTCCAAATGAGCCTTCTTTTTACCTAATCTGGGGGGGGGGGGAGAAGAAAAGAAAAGAAAAAGGGCAGGTGTCCAGTTGGTAATTGAGTCAGGAAAAGTGGGTGGAGCAGGGGTGGGAAGCTCCACAAGGCAGGGACCAAGTCCGGTAGGTGGGCTGGTTTTCACTGAGGTGTCCCTCTAGTACCCACAACAGTGTCAGGCACACAGTAGGAGCCAAATCTGTGTTGACCCAACAAAGCAGGTGTCACTGAATGAAGGGCCGGTCTTCTGTCAATTCTGTGCTACCTGAAGACCTCTTGGAGTCTCTCTCTCCCCCCATCCTTACCCCTCAGTCCTACCCCGGCCACACTGGGATGCAAGGACTGTGTCATACTGCCAAGTTCTGTACCTAGTGTCTGAGTTGTGCGATTGCTGATTTGTGGCTGGAGCCTCGGTTGCTCGGGGAAGCCCTCCGGGGAGTCACCAGATCCAGGACCAGCTGGGTACATCATAACACTGAAAGGCTGGAAAGAAGGAGAGAGTCAGTCTGGCTTCGAGTAACAGCACTCACGACCTTGCCTGAGATGCAGTGGGGGGGGGGGGGGGCAAGGGCAAACTGAAGGTTGGGAAGGAGCACATTCTTAGAAATGGAGCACACCAATGTTAGTTAGCTCTGCCTAAGGAGCCCCCAAAGCCAGGCCCACTCCTTTTATGGGGCTGAAATAAACCTTCCTTGTACCTCCCTTCCATTTTGTCCCAGTGGTTACCCAGAAGCCCAAGTTCTAAATCAGATCCTAAACCAAGGTACTCAGCTAGAGACTCTGTTTATCGTTTAGAGAAATGAGGGTTCCCTTATCCACTTGGAAATGTTTTAAAAATACAGATTCCTAGGCCCTGCTGCCAGGGTTCTGATTTAACAAGTCTAGAATGGGGCCCTTAACACAGACCCAGTTATTATGGTGTCTAGTGTCTAGTTTGGGAACCTCTGCTAAAGGACCTGCCCTCGGCTGCGCTGTCCGATGCATGTGTGTGCAAAATATGTCAGGCCAACCAATGCCATGCTCTCTCAGAGGGTTTTCCCCAAGGCCAAGTAAGTGAGACTGTCCTCTTTCTGTTTCCTAATCCATGATCAGCTATGTTGAAAAGTGTAGGCGGACGGGAGCATCACAAGTTTTGGAGTTAGGCCACCTGAGTTCACATCCTGGCTCTGCCACTTCCCACCTGTGGAACCTCTCACGTTATGAACCTCTTGGAGCCTCAGTTTCCTTCAACCTAGGGTAAGCCCTTAGTGTTTGCTTTTTTTTTTTAAACCCAAACTAGCTCTGGCTACTGCTAATTAGGGTCATCTTCTACAATCCTTGGCAGAAATAAGGGCCTTCCAAACTGTAACGCTAAACAAGACCTCGCTGCAGATTCCAGGGAGACCTGGCCTGGAGAAGAGGAAGCCTTGGGCTTCCCCGGCCAAAGGAAAAGTAGAAGTACAATCTGCACCATCTGCAGCCTTATCATGCCAGAAATATCCCGAGAAGAGAGACCAGATGAGTTCCTTGATTCATCCCAACTGTGGTAACAGTGGAGGTGATGATACACCACTGGGTGCTTGCAAGGATACAGACCCTATCTAAGGGTAAGTGGAAGGTTTTACAATACTTTAAGGGACACAAAATATTCTTTTACAGAGAAATATCCTGTATACAAGAACCCTCAAGGGTTCAAATTTTACTTATGTACTGAAGTTCAAGATGGCTGCCTTTATTAACTTACTGGTAGAACATGTGCATCATTCAGGCAGGCATAATCCTTCCTTTTAGGATTGCAGGAGCAACTGACCAAGGCCTAGAGCAAAGCTACTCAGGTGAAATACAATATGAACTCCATATGTAATTTAAAAAATTTTAGTAGCTTCATATAAAAAGGAAAAAAAGCAGGTGAAATTCATTTTAATAATATGTTTTATTTAACCACTTCTATTCAAAAGAGTAGCATTCCAACACCATCAATACTTTTTTTTTAAAGATTTTATTTATTTAATATGAGAGTGAGAGCCACAGAGATCACAAAGGGAGAAGGAGAAGCAGACTTGCCACTGAGCAGAAAGCCCAATGCGGGGCTCGATCCCAGGACCATGAGATCATGACATGAGCTGAAGGCAGATGCTTAATCAACTGAGCCACCCAGGCACCCCCATCATCAATGCTTTAAAATGAAATACATTATTTTTTTTTCTTTTTTGTGCTAAGTCTTTGAAATCCAGTGTGTGTTTTACATGGATAGCACATCTCGAATTAGACCAGCCCCAATTCAAGTGCTCAATAGCTACAAAGGGCTAGTAGCTATCATAATGAACCTGTGCAGGTCTAGAGGGCTCAAACAGTCTCTCAGATACGATAAGCTGAAAAGAATTGACTGTGTTCAACTCTTATGATAACCTGAGACCCGTGCACTCCTCCTAACCTGGCCTCTGTAATCCTAGTGTTTCCTCTGGGATCTCAGGATTTATGGCCAGATATTCCCAGAAATGTGCCAGCTTGGTCTGAGTTGATGCATTCACTTATTCACGGATTCCTGCATTCGTGTATTCATCAGATGTTTACCAAGCACTCGTCAATGTTTATCCCAACCTCACCCTGACTTTCTTGACCTCAGTCCCTCTTCTCCTCTTTCATTGCAGACTCTGGCCTGGACTCAGTTTCTCCTGCCTCAAGTCCTCCTGTGCCCAGTGTCAATGAGAAATCCCAAACCCTGGAAGCTTACTGTACTGCCTCCTCAGTGGCCTCATTCCCACTGTACTTCAGACACCCTTGGAGAATCATGGCTAAGTGCTGCTCCACCTCTGAAATCATAAGTTCACAAACCCATCCCAGTGGATCGCACCTCATGACTTTCAGCCTCTCCCACTCTCACTTCTGCGTCAGCTGTTAACTCCATCAAACCCTGGAGCTCTCTCTTCTGTCCACATGCCTCTCCTCGGTCACCATTTCTTTCTATATCCAGCATGGAATCCCCATTAACCATCTTTTATCACTCTTCCCATTATCAACTCTCTTGTCCACTATTCTTTAATGACACCTGCCTCAGTCAGTAAAACCATTCTCCTTCCTGGCTCCTACATCTAGGCTGCTGAGCACTGGTGAATAAAGTTACCAAGCCCTTGGACTGGAGCCAGTAGTGTGCCGGTCTCCAACCTCATTCAGCCCTCAACCCTCCCCAGCAATCCTTTGTTTTCAATTAGCTTTCTCTCCCATTTCCATGATGACCATTCTTCTCTAACTTGTTGTCCTATGATCTACCTTCTTGTTCTCTGGAGATCATCTCCCTGCCAACTTTAGAGAAAAAAAATAGAACTACCAAGTGAAAACTCTCTACTCCTTGTCGCCACACCAACACACTGACCAGCATCCATAGCCACTTTTCTTCCTTCCCTCCCAACACAGTGGCTCACCATTCCACCATGCTTGGGATCCCTTCCTCCTGCCTCCTCAGAGATTATGCTCATTATGCTCACCCCTGTGCTTTTCTTTCCTGACTCCTTGCCATCACCATTTAAACATGCTTCAGATCTCTCCTATATGAAACTCTTGCCTAGCCCAAGGCCCCCTCCAGCCATCCCTCCATCTCCCCACCACTCCTTCACAGCCAAGCTTCTTGAGTTGTCTGCTCCTGATATCCATACTTCTTTACCTTTCATTCATCTTCATTCCACTGAAATGTAGCTTCTACCCTCATCACTCCACTGAAACTCCCCATCAAAGTGCCTTCCTGGTTGCCAAATGTAATGGGCCATGCTCCAGGCTTTATTATTTCTTGAATGCTCTATAATTTCGCATACTTCTTCCCTTGTAAGATTTTTCTTCCCTTGGTTTTCATGACATTCTTGTTTTCCTCCTGACTCTGTGGACATTTGTCCTAATGTCTTTCATTTGTGTTCCTCTGAGCACCCCTTTCAATGATGGTGCCCCTAGGATTTCATCCTTGGTCTGTTTCATCTTCTTACTTTAAGTCCCTCCTTAAGAAATGCTCACCCTCCAGTGGCTTCAGATACTATCCACACACTGACAACTCACATATCTATGTTTTTATCCTTTTCCTGGGCCATATATTCATAAATTATTTTGCCTGTGGACCTCTCCAATGGATGTCCCAGAGCCAGACACACACCAAAGTTGCATTCAGCACCTTCCCCCACTATCCTCCAAAAAACGACCACCCTTCTTTCCCCCCAGCTCCTCTGTCATCGTCTTTTGGAACAGCACAATCGTCTATCATGTTTTCCTGGCCTCTGGCTTTTTCTTCTTCCTTTCACCTTCATATCTGATCTGTCCCAAGTCCAAGTGCTTTGGCCTTCTTTATCTTTATCAGTGAGTTCACTGTACCCTGCAGCCACTTCTAACTGGTGTTGATCCTCCTCCTGTCCTCAGTCTGCTTTCCACACTGCAGCCAGAGCAATATTTCTACTCTGTGAATCATGTCAGGTCATGCTGCTGTTTAAAACCTCTCTGCAAACCCCCACTGTCCTCAAAATTCAGGCCAAGCTCCTTTGCCTCAAAATACAGGCCAAACTCCTCTGTTGCTGGCCTCTGCCCACCTCCCATGTCATCTCTCAGCTCTTCCCTTCCATCACCACCCCCCGAAGTGAGGATCCCACTCCAGCCTCACTAAACTACCCATGACTCCTTCAGCAGGCTACAGGAACTTTGTATGCTTTCTTCCCAGCCTCAAATACCTTTCCTCCTCCCCTGGGTCTGTCCCTCTCCCTGCCTTCACCTGGATACTGCAAAATGGAACTTCAAGTCTCAGCCTAGACATTTCTTCCTCGAGGAAGCTTTCCTGAACCTCCAGCACCCATCCACAAGCAAACACGCCACTGCTCCCAACCTGGACCCAAAGCTTCCTCCTATTTGCTTCTCTCACAGCCTTGCTTACCCTGAATCCAACACTGTCACTGTCTCTTTACTCCTCAGTACCCCTCAGTAAGCTGTATATATACTTCATGAGGTTCGCCACTCTGCTCCCGTTGCCTAAGCCAGCACTAGTACATTAAGCACATTGAATGAACTAAAGAACAAATGAATGAATGAATGAATGAATGAATGAATGAATAAAAAGTCCTTCTTTCTGAAGAGCTGCAGTTTCATAAGGAAACTGAGCATAATAAAACCCAGGCTTGCAAAAGTGGACACATAATGGGGAATTTCTTGCTTTATAATTCTGCAAGCACCTTTCTTTCAAAAACCTCCCCCCATTTTTGAAATCCTACTGGATTTATAACTATCATTTTTTTAAATGCCCTTGCATGAAATGAATATTATTACATCTGGTAATGGCATCTGTTTCTTTCTTTGGTTGTACTTCCTCATCTTGCCTCCTAATGTGGTTTCTGCCAACTTTCTTGGAGTCTTTTCTCTCCATTCTTTCCTCGGAGAACTAGAACCATTATTGTCTTATGCTAATAGCCATTAAATGCAATGGCAAACTTTTTCCTAAAGGACCAGATAGGAAATATTTTTTACTTTGCAGGATGTGGGTCTCTGCAGCAAATGCTTGACTTTGGCATGTGGCTGTATGAAAGCAGCCACAGAAATATCTAAATAAATGATCATGACTGTATTTCCAGAAAACTTTATTTACAGAACAAGCCATGGACCAGATATGGTCCTCCGACTACAGTTTGCCAACTCCTGAAATACATCATCTGAGCCCAGATCCATCTGAGCCATGAACAGCAGTTGCCCTGAATGGAGAACAACCCTGTCATGTTAAATCAACAGCATGCAGGGCGGTGTAGAGAGGCATTGTGGGCTCTACAACCAGACTGACTTCCTTCATGTCCCAGCTCTGCCACTTTCCAGCTGTGTGATTTAGGGCCAGTTACTTAACCTCTCTGTGCTCAGTTTCCTCCTCTGTAAAATGGGAATCGATAATAGTATCTCTTTTTTTTTTTTTTTTAATTTTTTTTATTTACTCATGACAGTCTCACAGAGAGAGACAGAGAGGCAGAGACACAGGCAGAGGGAGAAGCAGGCTCCATGCACCGGGAGCCCGACATGGGATTCGATCCCGGGTCTCCAGGATCGCGCCCTGGGCCAAAGGCAGGCGCCAAACCGCTGCTCCACCCAGGGATCCCTGATAATAGTATCTCTTAATGGCATACTAATAGACTATTTAAATGGAAAGTTCATGGAACAGTGTCTGCACTTACAAGTGCTGTATAGATGGTACCTTATAGGATAATAAAGGGTCCCTCTGCGGTGTTCTCCACCAGTGGAAGTGTTGTAACAATAATACTGGCAACAAAGAAGGAAATTTTCCTTCTCTTAGTATTTGTCCATATCTTGCCCTGGATGACATTCTCTTTGACTTATTTGAAGTCAAAACCACATCTCCCATCCTCCCCTGAGACTGTCTCCTTTGTTCCTGCTCTGTGGATTACAGAGTCAGTTTACCTCCCACTCCCGAAGTCCCTTATGCCTACCTCCCAGCACCGCAGTGGCTCATCTCACAAATGAGTAGCTACAGAATGTACTTGCAGGGCAGCCTAGGTGGGTCAAGCGATTTAGCGCCACCTTCAGCCCAGGGCCTGATCCTGGAGACCTGGGGTCGAGTCCCACGTCAGGCTCCCTGCATGGAGCCTGCTTCTTCTTCTGCCTGTGTCTCTGTCTCTCTCTGTGTCTCTCTTTTTGTGTGTGTCTCTCGTGAGTAAATAAAATCTTAAAAAAAAAAAGAACGTACTTGTAAAAGTACAACATTCCGATTATATGGGACATCACATGCTGGTTGTATGGTTTCTGAAATGCTAGCCCCACAAATAACCCCAAAAGGATACATACAGTCAACAGACTTTTGACCATGGTAAAAAGGCAATTAAATGATGAAAGAACAGTGTTTTCAACAATACTGTTGGAACATTTGAACATCCACATGCAAAATGAATCCCAATCCATACCTCACAAAGGTACCCTTTATACCTTACCCAAAGATTCACTCAAAACGGATCCTAGAGAAAGCTCTGCAAATGGATGACGGTTATACATCTGTTTACCATGGTGATGGTTATGCAACATCATTAATGTACTTAATGCCACTAAATTATACACTATAAAAGGGTTAAAGGGATGCCTGGGTGGCTCAGTGGTTGAGCATCTGCCTTTAGCTCAGACTGTGATCCCGGGGTCCTAGAATCAAGTCCCATATCGGGCTCCCTACAGGGAGCCTGCTTCTCCCTCTGGCTATGTCTCTGCCTCTGTCTCTCTGTATCTCATGAATAAATAAACAAAATCTTTAAAGAATAAATTTTAAAAAGGGTTAAATTATACATTTTATGTTAGCATATTTTACCACAAAAAAAATTTAATGGATTGTAGACCTAAAGGTAAAAGATAAAACTATAAAATTTCTAGGATAAAACATGGGAGGAAATCTACATGACCATGGCTAGGCAGAAAGTTGGTGAACACTGTGAAAGACAGAGTTAAGAATAAGAAGCTAAACCACAGACTGGGAGGAAAATATTTGCAAACCACATGTCTGATAAAGGATTTCTACCCAGAATATATCAAGAACCCTCAAAACTCAGTAACACCCAACTTAAGAGAGACAAGAGATCTGAACAATAAGAAAGATATAGGAATGGCCTAAAAGCATATGAAAGATGCTCAACGTCACTAGTCGTTAGGGAAATACAGATTAAAAGCACCAGAAAATACCATTACACAGTTCAAATGGAAAAATAAAGACAAAACTGTGATATCAAGTGTTGGGAAGAATGTAGAACAATGATGCTACCATATATTCCTATGTTAAATTCATATTAGCAGAGCCCCTTTGTACTTTGGGTAACAACATGATGGTGTCTCACAAGGTTAAACATACACCTGCTACATACATGCAGGTGAAGAGGGGGCACCTAGGTGCCTTCAGCTCAGGTCGTGATCCCAGGGTCATGGGATCTAGCCCTGCACGGGGTGGGGGGGGTGACCCTGCTGCCCATCCCCTGCTTGCACTGTCTCTCTTTTGAATGAATAAATAAAACCTTAAAAAAAACAATAGTCTTAGCTATAAAAATAAAAAACAAATAAATAAAAGGTAGAGAGCAGGTTAAAAGGACACAGGAGACAACCTGAATGAGCTCCCATAGCCAAAGTTGGAACTTGAACATCAAAATAATGACAGTACTGTATTGAATAAAATAAGCAGCCATGATCCCTGCTAATATAAACAACTGATTAAACCAATAAATAAGAGAAAGGGACCACTCTCTCCTACAAAAGAATTCCAATTAACAAACATAGAAGGACTGTGGGAAACAGAAAAGCACTGTTAAAACATGATAGTAATAATGGTTGATGCAAGATCTCAATAAGATCAATGGATGCTAAAATTATTGGGCAAAATAAAGTATTGGGCAAAAAGTTGAAGCAGAAATAGGATATTTGCATAGTGCATCTTCTCTAAACTATATAATTACAAAGTGGAAAGCAGTAATTTCATAGTAGATAAACCTGAAAGATACCACCTTGGCCAAGAAATCAAGGTAATCCATATTGACATCATGTGTCCTTGATATGCGCTGAGAAGGGCACATCAGCTCTGGCACCTTTCCCAGGAATCGTGACAAAACATCAGACAAACCCAAACTGAGGGACATTCCACAAAATATCTGACCAGTACTCTTTAAAAGTGTCAAGATCATATAAGACCAAGACTGAAGAAATGTCATATTCTGAGAGAGATAGAGAGACATGGTAACACAATGTGAGATCCTGGACTGGATTCTGGAACAAAGAATGGACATTAGTGAGAGAATGAGTAAAATACAAATACTATCTATAGTGGAGTTAATAGCATTGTACCAATGTAATTTCTTAGTTTTGAGAATTTTTCTATGCAAGATGTAAATATGAGGGGAAGCTGATTGGAGAGTATATAGTCTCTTATTTTTTGTAACTCTACTACAATCTAAAATATTTCAAAATTAAAATTTTAATTAAAAAACAAAAGGATACCCCTGGTGCACCTGGGTGGCTCAGTCAGGTAAGCGTCTGCCTTTAACTCAGGTCATGATCCCAGGGTCCTAGGACGAGTCCCACGTTGGGCTCCCTGCTCAGCGGGGAGTCTACTTCTTCCTCTCCCTCCACCCTTCCCCCCAACTCATGCACACTCTCTCTTTCAAATAAATAAAATCCTTAAAAAAAAAAGGATGTTCCTCAGTAACAAACTTTTAAAATAACATACAAAAAGAAGTTGCAGGGATACCTGGGTGGCTCAGTCAGTTAAGCACCTGCCTTTGGCTCAGATAGTAATCCCAGAGTCCTGGAATCGAGCCCCATGTTGAGGTGGTGGGACGGGGTGGGGTGGGGGGGGGTCCCTGCTCAGCTGGGAATCAGCTTCTCCCTCTCCCTTGACCCCTCCCCCTGCTTGTGCTCGCTCGTACTCTCTCTCTCTCTCAAATAAAAAGAATAAAAAGAAGTTGCTGATATATTTTCTGATTTTAAAAGAGATACAAAATTCTAAAATTATGGCTCTTGAACATTTTTCTTTCTCCAGAATGGACTTTTTCCCTCAAATAAATATAATTGCTGTCCATCATTATAAAGAGGAGCTCTGATTCAACCATGCTCCTGTTAAAGATCCTCAGTGCTTCCTATTGGCTTTTCACTGCATTGAATCGATTCCTGAAATTGCTCTAATCCCTATGGCCTCCCTTTTCCCTACTACTCTCTGCACCCTGTATTCCCCCAAACCTTGAGCTCTGTTGCCTTCCTTTATTCTGCATCCCTGGAAATGCCTTTTGCCAGGACTCTACTTATCCAGAACCCACAAATGCTCCCCAGCACGAAGAAACCTCCCCTTCCCTTGACCTCCCAGAGAATCTCCCTCCTGCTCTGAGCTTGAGCTCTGTTGCCTTCCTTTATTCTGCATCCCTGGAAATGCCTTTTGCCAGGACTCTACTTATCCAGAACCCACAAATGCTCCCCAGCACGAAGAAACCTCCCCTTCCCTTGACCTCCCAGAGAATCTCCCTCCTGACCCTTACCAATTCCCAGTAGTGCCTGGTGCCTCTGCTCAGTGGCTATTTAGAGTGCTCTCCCTCAAATTTTCTAATTTTCCCTTTGTGCCTGAGACCACGTGGTGCTATCCAGACAGAGCACCTAGAGTTTAGACCAGGACCGAAATATATACTCTCCAGTCCCCTTTTTTCTCCTTTCAGGACACTTTCTTATCCTCTGTACCAGTGTGGAGTAGACCAGATGTCCAGAGGGTCTCTAGGACTCATGCTTACCAAATCATCCTAGGAGTTGATCACTCCCCCTGGCCTGTTTGGTGTTTCTTTCAAGGAACCACATGGGATTGGGCCAGTAGAATGGTGTTGCCATGCTGATGTAGGGTGACTCATGTTTGTTTTATGAACAGGAGCTCTGCCAAAAATACTTGCCCACCACCCTCACACCCTTCCTATCTTGTATTATATATGCCTTGAAGGGACCATGCCATAATCATGTCTGCATCCCCTCCCCACAGTGGTGCCTATCTTAGGGCCTTGTACATAATAGATACTCTATAAATTTTTTACAGAATGAATGCCTGAAGGAAAGGGTAACATCTCAGATATACATATTTCTTTCAGTCCAAGGTTCTAAGCATTGTTTCCCTACACAAATTCCTAGATCTTCGTCATTCTTCTGAGTGGCAAAGAGGGATTTCCATATCCCCAAGCCCTCCAGTCACTGACCTGACCGTTGATGTGCTGAAGGCTTATCAAGAAGGAACAAACACACCTCCAGATTCTCTTGAGAGCAAACTGCAAGTGAACTTCAACTCCAAGACATGTGAAAACAGCCACGCGTGTGAATGATGGTTGAGTGGTTTCAAGTTAGGCAGCCCGGTAGTTTGGATTAAACAATACTTTGGCTGCAATAAATTGTAGTGATAAAACATATGTTTGTTGTGCTTTGCTTTTGATCTTCTGCTCCAAGGTTTAGGATACTCTCTCGGGGAGGAAAGAAAAAAGGAAAGAGAACTGGGTAGAAGAAAACTGACTTCACCCATCACTGAAATATTTCGTACCTGAAGCACAACCACCTTGAGAGAAGAACATGGTGGCCGCTCTTCACAGTCACCTGATTAAGGAGCTTGGTTTTGCTCCTGCCACAGAGGGAAATCTAACACCACCGAGAGGCCCCCCCACAGCACCTGCACACTCACAACCAAACCTGGGCTTGGCCCCAGCAGACATATGAGAAAAGAGGACTGCCGGGGCCACCAAGAGGGGAGGCTGGTTGTTGCCAAGTTCACCCACATGGATCACAATGACTGCATGAGGTCATGGAATGTTGAAGAGGTGAAATGAAAGTGGCCCCTAAGTCACAAAGTCACAGGGTGTGCGCATCCTTTCGACGGGGCTCCCAGGAATAGAGCTGTACCATTCTCCCTGATGATCCTGGGAAGTAGCTACTTCCCCCAGACAGAGTTGGGGTCCAATCCATGCAAGTCCAGTTCCCACCAAAGCCCACCCTCCCCAGGGCTTGCTTGGCTAGAAGGATAACTCTAGGCCCCACTGTGGGATTTATCTGTGAGAGGGCAGAGGTGCACAAAGTTTGAGACAGAAGTGAATAGACAGGTGTGCTTCTTAGGGAAGCAGCAGAAAGGTGGCAAGAAGCTGGCAGCAGCCCCCGAAAGGGCCCTGGCACCATGGACAATGATGAACCTCTTGAGCCTGAGACAAAAGGTGAACAGGCATCCCATCTCTCATCACTTGGACCCTTCTGAACTGCTCGGTGTAATACCCAGTGATCACATGACCCTGAAGCCCCCTCCCCTCCTCAGCCAGGACCCTCTAGATTCTGGACAGTGGGTTACATTGACTTGGCTTCAGGGCTTCCCAAACAGGGAGAGAGAGAGTCAGAGGCAATGCTGTGCTGGAATTGGCTTGTACTAACTCTGGGTGACTTTAATTTTCATTTTGTGAGCTGGTTTATGTCATGTTGGTAGTTTGAAACAGCCATGTTGGGAATATTTACGCCACCTGAATTGGCTAACACTACAAATCAGGATTTTTTTTTCTTCTGGATATCTATTTAAACATGTACTAGCATTCTGCTGGATGGATGGAATTCTAAAATTGTATGACTCATGAGGATATTAAGACTCAAAAAGTTAAAACTTTAAAAAAAAAAAGTTAAAACTTTTTGATGGCTCAGTTGGATGGCTAAGTTGCTGTATGTCTTCTAACTGCTGGGCCACTGCTACTTCTACCCCTTATCATCCAGACCCTGTCTTACAGTCTCAGAAATAAATATTGGAGCTTATGGATAATAAGGGTTTAAATATTGGGTTTATGGATAAGGACTGAGAAATCACAGACCTGCATGAACTTATTAGGAACCCCGCTATTTTATAATCTGGGTGGTTAAAACTTGGGACCACCGCCACAAATGCTCAACCCACCCAAAGAGTAGATTGGCCAAGTTCTGATGGGCTACTTGGTGATGGAGCATGGCTCCTCCAAACATTGCATCGAGTACATGTGGGAGGACTAGCTCTGGACCCTTGTGTGAGGCTTTCAGGAACCCATGCTGGTCCCAGATCAGTGATCCAGTGGCAGAAAACCATGTCCAGCAAGTGTGGGGACTGGTAAGAGGAAAGCTTAGGACGTGTATGTTTAACGATCCCAGCAAGATTTTGCAACCCTTCCTTCTTCATGGTCCTAAAATAAATGTTGGATTGGAAGGAAGAGAAGCTAGGTCAAATTTTCAGGAATCAAGTTATCTTTCTTTCTCCTTGGGATGCTTCCTGTCTCATTTCATTTCATATTTGACCCAAGTTGCCTGCCCTGCCCTGCCCTTTGCCTTCTGCAGCATGGTTTGTGCCCGCCAATGAGGAGGCCTAGGCATCGGCACACATCCTCTCCCTGAAAGCATGAAGCAGACTCTGAACCCCATCTAAGCCAATGAGAAGGGGAAAAGTGAGCAAGGAGCCAATCTCCAAGACAGGCCCAAAGCAGGGAACCAGGCAGGCGCAGGGAGTCCCAGAGGACACAGGGGGTGTTTAGCACCAGACCCTATAGGTGACCAAGAGGTGGCACTGTGTCCCGGAGGGAGGGCTTGTAGAATGGAGTCCCCCAGTCAGGACTGAACGCACACTGTGGTTCTCAGCATGCTGAGCTGCATGGGGACGGGAGGGGGCGGGTTTCACAGGCTGTGGCCAGGACGTAGCTTGCCAAGGAAGGGAGCATAGGCCAGGCTCTACGTGAAAGGCCAGCAGGTTTCATTGCCAGCATCAAGGAGATGAGTTTTTTTCTTCCAGATGAACCCGAAACCAAACCCACCCCACAGAACAGTGATGAAACCCTCTACTGTGAGGCCGAGGCCTCTGTGGCTGTGGAAAAAGAGAAGCCAGCCCGAGAGAGCTCAGAAACAGACCTGGAGATTGAAGGTGAGAGTGGACACTTAATAGGTGGGGTAGTAGCAAGCCTCGTTCCTCAGAGGCTGGAGGCCTCTGCTTTCCCAGGTTGGCCATGGCTCTGGCCCCGGCAGGCTGGCCTGACAAAGGCGTTCTTGGGGCCAGTTCCATGCCACGTCCTCTTCAAGTCTGGCCCAGTGGCAGCAGGTGCAGCTGCCCAGTGCCCGTGGCCTCCCTGGTGAGCAGAGTAGCCACATGGGCTTGTCCAAAGGTAAATCAATACACGAACAGGGATTTCTGGTTTTCTAAATGATTCCACCTGTGGCATCTTATGTCGTCTTTGAACGAATCCCAGGAGGTAGTCATTATTATCGGCCTTTTCAAGAGGGAACTGAGTGTGAGTTGCCCAAGGCCACAGAGAGCTGCCAATGTTCGCTGGTGCCCTGTTCACCCCACCCTGCTCATTTGCCTTCGTGCTCCATATTGTGGGGGACCCTGCAGTGTCTGTGGCTCATCTTGCATCCCAGTGACTTGCCCCTCTACTCACATTTGAGTTCTCAAGTTCTTGGTTCTCCTACTTGAATGTTAGCCCTAAACAAAGCAAGTGTGCCCTGGGAGGCTGCGGGGGAACGGGGGCCGTGGTGGGGGACAGGGGTGTGGGCAGGGTGGCAGGGGAGGGCAAGGGTGCTGGCTGGGCTGCAGCAAAGACTCTTATTGCAAACAATGCCTCCACCCTCTTCTCCCTCTCTTTCCCCTGGGAGGGAAGTGCCCAGAACAGCTATGAAACAACGTGAGCAAAATGCTCCCCCTGCCTGATGGGCCAGCCTGGAACTTCTAGGCTGAGGCTAGCCCAGTGGCCGACCTCTCTTGTGTTCTGGCGGCTGGGTCAGTCAATTCATAAACCTCCCCACCCAGGGTCGACACACAACTTCCACCTCCATACATGCCTCCTTCCCACACCACAACCACCACCACCACCACCACCACCCCGCCCCACACTCAGCATCTTGTTGCTCTTTCTCTGACTTCTTTTCCGTGTCAAGGCTGCTGCTAACATACTAATGTGGTTTTCAGCACGGAATTTTAGCGTCACCTGGGTGGCTCAGTGGTTGAGCATCTGCCTTCAGCTCAGGTCACGATCCCAGGGTCTTGGGATTGAGTCCCTTATCAGGCTCCCCACAAGGAGCCTGCTTCTCCCTCTGCCTCTCTCTCTCTCTCTCTCTCTCTCTCTCATGAATAAATAAATAAAATATTAAAAAAAAAACACAGAATTTTTCCTGGTTGGAAGGGGTGGCAGATAGAAACTGGATGCTTTGTCCCAGATTCCTGCTTCCATCCCATTACCCCCCAACTCCCCACAAGAGAATATAATACTGTTGCAAGCTGCCTCTAAAACACAACCACACTGACTACAGCTAGAAAGGGTCAGAACAAAACAGAGCAGAACTAGTGCCAACGACAAAGGTGGGGGTTACCTACCCTGACTTGGCAAACAGGAATCTCTCATGGCAACTATGCCATGCTGGGATAGACACTCAGGGCCCTCTTGCTGGAGCTTCTAGTGACCCTGTAGCCAGTACGGAGGTGCTGGGAGTGGGCAGGGAGGGCTTCCTGGACAGGCCTGAGACATAAACCCGGGGTGGGGGGGTGCGGGGAATAGCAAGCTGGCAGGGAAGCTGCAGAAGAGGAAGAGAAGGCAGGAGAAGCTCCTCACCTGCCACATGCTGTTTTTCCTATGCAACACTGGTTCTCACCTGGAGGTGATTTTGCACCCCAGGGGGCATTTGGCAGACTGGGCAGAGTGGGGGCAGGATGCTACAGGCACCTCACTGGCAGAGGCCAGGAATCCTGCTAAATATCCTTCACTACACAGGACAGCACCTCACAACAGAGAATTATCCAAGTCAAAATGTCGGTAGGGCCGAGATTGAAAGCCTCTGCTCTACAAACCTCCTAAGGAGAAGGCCAGGGAGTAGCTGTGCCGGCAAAGTCAACTTCCTTGTAAACTTGTCCTTTCCACCAACAAAGCTCTCATTGTTGGCCTCGGAAATGTCCAGGGTGGGTTGGCCAAAGGCCCTGGCATCTGAAGGAAAACAGATGCAGGCTTTAGACCCCAGTTGGCCATGGGAGGCCCGGCTGTCCAAGGGGCTTGCTTCATGAGGAGACAGCTGTGAGGGCGCATGGAATCCAGGGAGGCCCGCTGCTGCCCATTGACCACGAGCCAGGCAGGGCTCAAACCCAGGGAACAAAGGCCCCGAGAGGTTGGAATGGAGACCTAATGTCCCCTATGTCCCCTGATGTCAGCTGGCTTGAGCGCATGTGATATGGGGCTGGATTTGTCATCAGTAAAGTAAGCATAACACTCCTTTTTGTGAGGAAACATGACCTGCAAATGCTTTTTTTTTTTTAAGATTTTATTTATTTATTCATGATAGACACAGAGAGAGAGAGAAGCAGAGACACAGGCAGAGGGAGAAGCAGGCTCCATGCAGGGAGCCCAATGCGGGATTTGATCCCAGGACTCCAGGATCACGCCCCGGGCCAAAGGCAGGCACCAAACCACCGAGCCACCCAGGGATCCCGACCTGCAAATGTTTGAAAGAGAAAAGCCCGCTCAAATTCAAGTTTGCTTGTTTCCATTTGATTGGGGGTCGGGGGTGGAGGGGGTATCCCTCCATCTTGCACTGATGGGCCACTTTGCAAAGTCCGCTGAGTCCTACTTGAGGGATTTTCAAGTTGGAGCCTCTCTATATCTTTAGCAAAGCTTTACCCGCGGCTCTCATTTTAACAGTGGCAGTGAAACTAAAACAGAGGCTCCCCTCAACTATCACCAATCAGCTTTTTGTCTGTTTGGCCTTTCAGAGCTGTCCCATGGTAGGCAAGCAAGCTAGGCCCTTATGTGTCCTTGATCTCATCAGTCCTGGATGTGGACAATCCCGGGAGGTGGGCATGGGCACACTGTTCCTTCTCCTAGGAAAGCTTGGGCCTAAAACTGGCACCCCTGTCTCTTACCCAAAGGGAGATATCCATTTGGACCTTCTGGAATTTGGATCTCCTTTTCCCACCTCCGGCTGACTTCCCGATTGGAGTTGCCCTCCTGTGCACACACGCATAGGGACATTCTGGGGGCAGAGGAGACACCAGATGAATGGTGTCTGCAACTGGCCCAAGGCCAGAGGGGAAATAAGGCAAATGTAGAAGAGAAACCCCACCTCATCCACTTGTATGTTTTTTGTGTAGATACAGAGAAGTTTTTCACCACCAGACAAAATGAGCTATACCTGGAAGCCTGCAGACTGATGAGCGTGGTGCCTGTCTCCTACTTCCTCCGGAACATGGAGGAGTCCTACATGAATCTCAACCACCATGGGCTGGGCCCCAATGGTACCAAGGCTATTGCTATAGCCCTAGTGGTGAGCATGCCAATGGGGGCACTCGAAGGCTGGTAGAGGTGGGCCTTGACAGAGTGGTGACAGATCTCAGAGAGATCTTCCATGGGGCCCTCAATTGCAAGCTTTATGCCCATCCTGCCCTAGACTCTGTTTGACTGCCAGTTGACTTACCGAACAGGCAGGGATGCCCCATTAGCTCCTGAGAAGGGGGCTGTTAGGGACCTTGGCCTTGCGAGTCTATGCTCTTTCTGATTCAGGAAGCAAAGGCAACAGCTCCGGGTAAGTGGCTGAGCACTAATGCAAGTGCTTGATACAAAACGTCAGCCTGGGTCTCAGTTCCGAAGCTCACTTTTGCTATAAATGGGGTCGCTACAGAGCTATTCTATTCAATGTTTGCCTTTTGCAATGTTAATAATTCTTTAAAAATCACACTGTAGAATAGATGATGTTTTCCCACATGAATAATCCTCTCTCTCTCTCTCTCCCTCTCCCTCCCCCTCTCTCTCTCTCTCTTTCTCGGCTTGGCATGAGCAACCAAGGACTTGACCTTGAATTCATCATGGCTTTATATAATTAAAATTGATTATATACAAACCAACTTCCATCCCAGCAAAACAGAACACGTGACAACTGTATGTCAGCACAACACTTTGTTCATTTAGGTTGGTAAAGAGAAAGTTTGATTTAAAAAAAAAAAAGCACTCACTCATTTTGGGAAATAGAACATCATTTGCATTTAGCACATGCCCGTTAAGAGGCTACATGAAATGTGAGAGTGTGCTGCTTTCTGGAGAGGGAGGAAAGAGAGGAAGAGCAGAGAAAGAACAAAGCCATCTTGAAATTTATTGAGTGTTGAAAGACTGATTAATGAGGTGTTAGGAATGCACCATTACCTCATGAGTTTCATGGAAAAAAAAACAGATAATAATGCAATTCTCTCGTGACTTGGGCCACTTGTCACTTAGTAACAGCAGTTTCTGTTTGGGGGGGGATGTTTTTTCTTCTCTGATTCTCTGTGTCACTAATTTGACAATTAATCACTGTGACATGCCGGTGACTGAACTGTTATTTATCTTTTGCAATGTTTAACTTTGCACATGTTGTGTTTCCCTGGCTTCGCTTAAAAGCACCCTGATAGTAGCGGTCCTACTTCATGTGTCGCGTCTCTCCCTCACCTGCCCGCCTCCACACCCTCATGGGTCGTGAGGTGCAGGGGTGTTCTCTACCCCTATTGCTTCCCCAGCAGTTGGCATGGAGTAGCCAGTGGCTATGTGCCCTTATGAGATGAAGGTAGATAGGCCTGGGGGGGTGCTGCCTGCCGCACCCCCCACCATGCTGGTTCCCCCCTCCCCCGACCCTGGACACTTCTAAGTGCCACCTGGCCACGTGAGCCATGACCCTTGCCTTTGAGCATACGAAATTGTGCCTGCCTCAGCAAGCCGAGACCAGAAGGCATTTCGAGAAGGCCCTGAGTGAACCATTCCACATTGCCGTAACTCTGTGTCGTCTTTCCCTTTGCCCGGAGCTAGAGCTCCTTCCCACAGCCTACCTCTCTTGCTGCTGGGCACGCTTTGAAAACGCTCAAATCCAAAAATGTGTCTGTTCTCTACATCTCTCCATACCAGGACCCCGAGGTAAGGAAGGGAAGAATGACAAACAGTGCCAGGTAGAGCGAACCCCTGGCCTTCATGCTGCAGGTCACTTCCTCTGACCCTGGGAATGCTGACTAGCTTGGAAGTGCATATTTAAGATTGAAATTTAGGTCCTGGGGACGCCTGGGTGGCTCAGCGGTTTAGTGCCGCCTTTGGCCCAGGGCCTGATCCTGGAGTCCCGGGATCGAGTCCCACATCGGGCTCCCTGCATGGGACCTGCTTCTCCCTTCTCCCTCTGCCCGTGTCTCTGCCTCTCTCTCTCTCTCTCTCTCTCTCTCTCTCTCTCTCTTTCTCATGAATAAATAAATAAAATCTTAAAAAATATATATCCTTAGGGTCCTGGAATCAAGCCCTGTATGGGGCTCCCTGCTCAGCAGGGAGTCGGCTTCTCCGTCTGCCCCTCCTCCCCACTCATGTTCTCTCTCTTGCTCTACACAATCTCTCTCACACAAATAAATAAAATCTTTAATTAAAAAAAAGACTAAATAAATACCCTTATTAAATGCATCAAGTTCTCCTTAATCCTAGAGTAGGTGCCAGCTTCTCTCCTCCAGGCTAAATAGTTAACCATCTGTTTAGCCCACCCCTGTGTCCCGCACTTTCTCAAGGATCTCATCATTTTAATGTTCCCTTTCTAAATTTCCCCACAGAGTTCCCCTTTGGTGGAGGTACCCAGAATAAGCATGTCGTCCTGGCAAAACTCAATGGGGTGGATCATCACTGTGCTTTCTCCCGTTCTGTCCATTCTCCAGAAGTGCTAGCATGCATCCCTGAAAAGGCTGGCATGTTCCAGAGAGGGGATGGGCTCCGGGCAAGGGCCAGGAACTGACTAGATCACCTACCACCTCTGTCTTTCTCCCCCTCCCCCTGTGGCGGCTGAAGTCCAACACAAGTGTTGTCACCCTGGAGCTGGCTGACAACGGTCTCATGGAGGAAGGCATCCTGAGCCTGCTGGAGATGCTGCAAGAGAACTATTACCTGCAAGAGTTGGTACTGTGCCCTTTCCCCGGCGCTACTGGTTCCCACCCCCGGCCCCGGGCTCTCGGAACCCACCTGAGATGGGCCAGAGGCCCCTGCCCCAGCCCTGGCCAGCCTCCAGCTCCCTGTGATCCATTGGTCTAGAGGCCTCTTCCTCCAGAGGTGACTTCTCAGAGGACAGCTGCATGTCAGAGGCCAGCAGGGGGGCTGTGTTCCTTGTGGCCAGAGGAAACCCTAAGAAACGGATTCTGTCTGGACCTTATAAGCCCTTCTGCATAAACGCTTTTTTTTTTTTGAGATTTTATTTTTTTATTTGACAGAGAGAGAGAGCACAAACAGGGGGAGCAGCAGGGAGCCCGACACGGGACTCAATCCCAGGACCCTGGAATCACGACCTGAGCCAAAGGCAGTTGCTTAGCTTAACAGACTGAGCCACCCCGGTGCCCCTCCCTAAATTCATTTTAAAGCAACTATGCAGGGGCACCTGAGTGGCTCAGTTGGTTAAGCTAAGCATCTGCCTTTGGCTCAGGTCATGATTCCAGGGTCCTGGAATCGAGCCCCACATCAGGCTCCTGGTCCACAGGGAGCCTGCTTCTGCCTCTCCCTCTGCCTGCCACTCCCCTACTTGTGCTCCTACTCTCTGTCAAATGAATAAATAAAATTTCAAAAAAAAAAAGAGTGAACTTAGAGAAAATAAAGATGTGAAATACTTTCATCAAACACAATGTGCCTGGATACAAATGATGATGATAGTTGCATAAGCATGTGAATATATTTCAGACCACTGCACTGCATTCTTAAAAATAGGATGGTAAATGTTGTGTTAGGTCTATTTTACCATAATTTTTTTAAAAATGAAAAAAAAAGGAGAGGAGAAACAATTAAGATAATAATGTCTGGTTTATATAAAAGTCCCTCCCACTAGCCCAAAAGGGCTGTGTCTATTTGCATCCCTACATGTTCCCAGCATAGTCATTCATGCTTCAGGAATCAATGAATGGAATTTACAATGATGAATGACTCTGAACTAATTTTTCAGTTGCTTTATGCCAAACTCTCCAAATAAGGCTGTCTCAGTTTAAAAAAAAAAAGTACAATGTGCTTATCTAAAGTACTAGGGCTAACCTGGAGAAGTAGGAAGTCACCAAAACCAACTTCAGAGAAGATTGAGACCAGGGGGAGAGCCTCACAGCCAGGCATCAGAAAAGTGAATACTCATCACCCTCCCTCCTTTGCTCTTCCTGAACCTTCCTACCCTTTCACCTTTGTCCTCCCACTGCATACAGGCCTCAAGTAAGATCCACCCCAACACTGTTCATTAATGAGGGCGCTTGGGTGGGATTTTTTTACACATAAGTGTGTTCTTGCCTTTTAGAATGTTTCCGACAATGACCTTGGCTTTAAGGGGGCCAAAATCATCTCTGAATTTCTTCAGAGAAATACCTCTTCACTCTGGAATCTGCAGCTTTCAGGTAAGCCCATGGAAGGGGTGGGAGAGGACAAGGGGATGCAAAGGAGAGACAGGAAAGAGCCAGAGAATCCAGGGTGGAATTGAGCCAGACCAGGCCCCTCTGAGTTCCAAGATCAGAACACCATGTCCTCGCCCTGCTTAAACCCTCTGGTCATCCCTTCCTCCTCCCCACGGCCACACTGGCTTCCTGGCTGTCCTGGACCAGAGACTTCTGACCCACTTGGCAGCATGCCTGCCTCTGCCTGAAAGTCTCTACCCTAGATATCTGCATGGCTCACTCTGTGGCTTTATTCCTGCCTCTGCTTAAATGTCATCTCCAGAGGGAGCACTTCTCTGACCTCCCCTCTATCCCCATCACTCTCCTATTTCCCTGCTTGTTTTTTTCTAATAGCACTTATTGCTACCTGACCCCCTATTGTACACTCAGTTCTTAATTAGTCTGTTATCTGTCTCTCTCAAAGAAAAAAAAAAGTCACTTGAGAACTCTAGCTCCCACAGACTTGTCCTCACTCAGGTTTGTGGTTTGAGTTTGTATTATCTTCAGGGTCCTGGAACCCCTAAGAAATTAATCTAAGTGGTCCTGTGCTGCTAATACCCTGGGGCATGCATCAGGAACAAACAGAGTGCCTCATTGGAGGAAGAACCCCTGGCCCCAGGCTCCAGGCTGCTTGGGATTTCCACAGATAAAGCTCCACTAAAGATGGGCTCACGGTCCAAAATTACAAAACAAGGAAACGAAACATCAAGAGAGCTATCAGAGTCTAACAAGTGGCAGCATCAAGAACTTCAGAAAATAGAATTATTAGAAATGAACTATAGGGGCACCTGGGTGGCTCAGTCAGTTAAGCAACTGACCCTTGCTTTCAGCTCAGGTCATGATCTCATGGGTTGTAGGATAAAGCCCCGCATTGGGCTACGTGCTCAGCAGGGAGTCTGCTTGAAGATTCTCTCCCTCTGCTCCTCCCCCCACTCACTTGTGCAAGCGAGTGCTCTCTCTCAAGTAAATAAATAAATCTTTAAAAAAGAAGGAGAATATCATGCCAGGGGCACCTACCTGGATCAGTCCATAGAGCATGCAACTCTTGATCTCAGGGTCGTAAGTTAGAGCCCCACATCAGGGATAGAGATTACTTAAGGAAAAAAATAAAAATAAAATAAAAATAAAAAAGAAGAAGAAGAAGACTCTACCAGGTTACAATTCCACCAATGGAATATCTGTTTCCCTTGGTTATTAGCAAATTTTTTATGAATCAGAATAGAGTGTGGATGTTCACAGCATGTGGGTGCAAATCCTGGCTTTGACACAAGGCAAGTTATCTAACCCTTCTGTGACTCATTTCTCTCATTTATAAACTAAGGAGAATTATATTACCTACTTCAGACAGTGACTATGTAGATGAAGTGAATCAAAATCTAGAACACCTAGAACAATACCTGGGACCCAAGTATTCAATAAGTGTTCATCATTATTACTATCTTTATTACATTCCCACATTACTACTGAAATAAAACATCTTTTCCAGATACTTATTTCCATTTTTATTTTCTCCTCTATGAAATGTCAATTGTCCTATGAGGTTGTTTGTATTATTGAGTGTTAGAAACTCTTTATATTTTATACGTATTCACACTTGAATGTGAGGATTGATTCAAGCACACTTGAATGTTACTTATGATGTTTTCTTATACATGGTTTGTATTATTTATTGTTGTCAAGTTCATCAGTCTTTTTTGTGGGTTTGGTTTTTGTAGTCCTGCTCAAAAAACTGTTTCCTACTTCAGATTATGAAATTTTTTTCCTTAATTTTCTTCAAATATTTTGATGATTTTGTTTTTTCATCCTTAATCTTCAATATATCTGGAACTTACTACTGTTTGTGGCATGAGGTAGAGAGAGACTCAAACACCGTATTTCCAAAACCAATAGCCAGATGCCCCAGCATCTTTAGCTGAATATTCAATCCTTTACTGACTAATTTGAAATGTCACCTTTATTGTATATGAAACTCTCATATAAATACAGGTTTCTCTCTAGATTTTCTTTTCTATTTTGTTAATCTCTGTGTCTCTATCTATGTCAATGCCATACTATTTTAATATTTGTTTAGAAAACTAAAACTATATGCCATGTGTTATAATTTAATGATTAATTGTAATTAATGAAATATATCAAGTATATAATATGCAATACATTAGCTATATAATTATATGATGTGACATGATATGTTTTATATTTGAGTGGACAAAGTCTGACTTTCCTTTCGAAGTAATTTGGCTATTCTTGTGCAATTTCTCCTCTAGCTGAATTTTAGAATCATCTTGTCAAGTTCCATAAAAAACAAAACAAAACAAAAAACTGTTGGCTTTTATTTAGAGTTATAGTTAATGTTCTAGATTAATTTAGGACAGAATTGAAATATTCAAAATATTGAATGTCTTCATTTAAGAATACAGTACCAGGTTACAATTCTACCAGTGGAATACCTTTCCCTATACTGTCTCCATTCTGGCTCTCACCCAGTTACCTGTGAACCAGAATGATTAAATGTGTGGATGTTGAAGTCAATGCTTGGGTCCAAATCCTAGCCACTAGGTTTATCTCTATTTCTTCAAGTCTTTTTTTTTTCTTCTGCAATAAAGTATTATGATTTTATTCCATTAGAAGCCTTGCACATTTCATATAGGTCCAGGTGCTTTATCATTTTATTCCCACATAAACAGAATTTTTTTTCTTTTTTCTTTTTTTTAAGATTTTATTTATTTATTCACGAGAGACACAGAGAGAGAGAGAGAAGCAGAGACACAGGGATCCCTGGGTGGCGCAGCGATTTAGTGCCTGCCTTTGGCCCAGGGCGTGATCCTGGAGACCTGGGATCGAATCCCACGTCGGGCTCCTGGTGCGTGGAGCCTGCCTCTCCCTCTGCCTGTGTCTCTGCCTCTCTCTCTCTCTCTCTCTCTCTCTCTCTGACTATCATAAATAAATTAAAAAAAAAAAAAAAGAAGCAGAGACACAGGCATAGGGAGAAGCAGACTCCATGCAGGGACCCGACATGGGACTTGATCCCAAGTCTCCTGAATCATGCCCTGGGCTGAAGGCGGCTCTAAATTGCTGAGCCATCTGGGCTGCCCCAGAATGTCTTTTCTATCATATATTCTAAGTTGTTATTACTGATATGTCTGAGAGCTATTGATTTATGTATATTGATCCTATATCCAGTCACTTTATTTATTTGTTTGTTTATTTATTTATTTATTTATTTATTTATTTATTTATTTATTTATTTATTTATTTATATTTAGAGAATGCCAGTCGGGGGTGTGGAGGGGCAGAGAGAGAAAACGGGAGAATCTCAACCAGACTCCACACTCAGTGCAGAGCTTGACATGGGGCTCAGTCTCAGTACCCTGAAATCATGACCTGAGCTAAAATCAAGAGTCAGTCATCCAACCAACTAGCCACCTAGGCACCCCCCCCACCAGGTCACTTTATTGAGTTATCTTATTAGTTCTAACATTCTGTCAGTTACTTTTCTTGGATTATTTAGATAGGTGATCATGTCTGCAAGTAATAATTTTGTCTCTTCTTTCTAATACTTATAGCTCCCAGTGATTTTTCTAGTTGCATTGGCTAAGGCCTCTAATACAACACTAACATAATACAGAAAGCTCTGTAAAAATACAAATTACCCAGTCCCATCCCAGGCTGCTGAGTCAGAATCTTTAAAGGGAGGGATCTAGGAATCTGTATTTTATCAAACTTCCTAAATGACTCTCTTACAGCCATCTCTGTTATTTGTAACCACTGATGTAAACACAATTTGAATCGCAAATAACCTAATTTTATGCGTTGACCAACTTATTGTCTCATTTCATTGCACTGGTACAGATGCAACCAAGGTGCATTTGTGTCTCAGTGGATTCATTTCATTCATTCAGTAAGCACATATGGAGCACTGTTAGGTGCCAAACACTATTTAGGTGCTAGAGATACAAATATTATTAAGGGTTTAAAGGAAAAATTTAGGGATAAGTCTCTATATCATTTATTTTCCAGAAATCTTTTTTAAAAAGATTTATTTAGGGACGCCTGGGTGGTTCAGTGGTTTAGCGCCTGCCTTCAGCCCAGGGCATGATCCTGGAGTCCCTGGATCAAGTCCTGCGTCAGGCTCCCTGCATGGAACCTGCTTCTCCCTGTCTGTGTCTCTGCCTCTCTCTGTGTATCTCTCATAAGTAAATAAAATAAAATCTTTTTTAAAAAAATGAAGATTTATTTATTTGAGAGAGAGAGAAAGTACTCATGGAGCATGGGAGGAAGAGGGAAAGCATCCTTAAGCAGACTCCCCACTGAGCACAGAGCCCTTGAGGTGGGGCTCCATCCCAGGACCCCAAGATCACGCCTGGATCCAAAATCAAGAGTCAGACACTCAACTAAATGAGCCACCCTGGCACCCCAATTTTCCAGAAATCTTTTAAACTGTCTAGCAGGGCTGGGGTGAGAGTGAGATAAGGAAGGCACACACCTCAGTCATAGAATTTAAGGGGCACAAAAAAACTCAGTAACTAAGTAAATGATATCTTGTGGTAATGTCTGTAAAAATCAGAAATAATGTAAAAAAAAATCTGTAGTGAACAAAATATCAACACTTAAAACAGGATCCACAAGGGACAGATTATGGTTAGGTTGAGTGCAGCCATGCAAGTGCAAGGTCAGATCCTGCCTTTATTTAAAACTTTAAACTTGGGGATTCCTGGGTGGCTCAGTGGTTTAGTGCCGCCTTCAGCCCAGGACATGATTCTGGAGACCCAGGATCGAGTCCCACATCGGGCTCCCTGCATGGAGCCTGCTTCTCCCTCTGCCTATGTCTCTGCCTCTCTGTCTCTCTGTGTCTCTCATGAATAAATAAATAAAATCTTTAAAAAATCAATAATAAAACTTTAAACTTTTGTTCATCTTGGATGTTTTACATTATTTTGAGTTTTACAAGTATTGTATTAGGATATTACTCATGGCGATTACTGAGCTCAGATCTTGCACACAATGGGAGTGCCTCACTTGTCCCCCTGTGGTCCCGGCCCTGCTGCTGAATTTGTATTTTTTATAATGTTATAGACTTTAGGCACTAAGCTAGGGGTCGAGGCTGCCAAGGGGGGGATGCAGGGGATGATGTGTGGACTCCTGGAACTCCCCACACTATCACTATCACTGGAACTCCCCCACATGTCACTATCATGACAGAGAGAGCAGAGAATGTTCAAGAGAAAGGCAAATAGTTGCCTTCTTTTCTCCTGTTCTCTTCCATGTCCATATATTTGCTTAAAGTACTTGTCACCTTTCCTATGGCTGATTGTTCCAAAGGGAAGAGCCTGACAGGGCCAAGATACAGGAGGGGAAGGGAGCCCTAGTCTGGACAGCATTGCAAACAACCCCCTTCACTGCAGGAAATAACTTCAGGGATGAATCTGCAGAACTGTTGTGCCAAGCCCTGGCGGTAAGAAGCGAGGGGTGGGTGCCACCGAGCCCTGTGGGAGATGGCCCTGGGAGATGGCCCTGGGAGATATGGGAAGCCTACAGGGTGGCTCCGGGTACAGAGAAGTGAGGTCACCTGAATGTCTAGGGAGCTGGTGGGTGTCTGGACTCTGCCGATCCTGACCACAGCCACAGCAGTGGCCAGGCCATTTGGATGGGACTAGACCCTCCTCCCAGCAGTCATCATCAGTGATGATGCAAAATGCACAAAAGAATGTCTTCAGTCTATAAACTCTCGTCCACCTGATTTTTTCTTTTTTTTTTCTTTTTTTTTCTTTTTTTTTTTCTTTTTTTTTGTATGGGAACCCTCCATCACACAGCCCAAGAGATGAAAGAGGTATTTGCAGCCAAGAGAAGACAAACATCACCTCTCTCTCTACCTTGTTTCTTTCTGCAGGCCAACTACCAAATCAAGACGCTGGATCTCAGCCACAACCAGTTCTCTGATAAGGGAGGAGAATACATGGGCCAGATGCTGGGTGAGTCCCCCATGGAGGCAAGGGGTGAGCAAAGGAGAGGCGCTTGGCAGACAGTTGCCTGTCAGGGCTGCATCTCCTGCTTTTTACTGTTATTGAATGCTCGGATCATAAAGTGATGTACGCCACACCCCAAACACATTTTAAGTGGCGCCAATACCTGGATGTGGGAGGTAAAACTTTTGAAAAGATTAGAAAAACATAAAGAATTAACTTGCTGACCTCAGGGAGGCTAAGGATTATTAAATATGCACAGTGGGCATAAACTGTAACAAAAACCATCCATTTATTTGACAACAGGCATAAAATGTGCCTATGATAAAAGACAAGCAACAGAGAGGACATACTTGCAGCATTGTATAATAGATTTGTGTTCAGAATACTGATAAAAGATCCTATAGGTCCACTGGACAATGTTAAATGCTCCCAAAAAAACAATGGTCAAGTCATGTACGGACAGTGCGAAAAGAAAGCCAAACACCGGGATCCCTGGGTGGCGCAGCGGTTTGGCGCCTGCCTTTGGCCCAGGGCGCGATCCTGGAGACCCGGGATCGAATCCCACGTCGGGCTCCCGGTGCTTGGAGCCTGCTTCTCCCTCTGCCTGTATCTCTGCCGGTCTCTCTCTCTCTGTATGTCTATCATAAATAAATTTAAAAAAAATTAAAAAAAAAAAAAGAAAGCCAAACACCTAAACTCTTTAGCAATTAGAGAAGTGCAAAATAAAACAATGAGAAGATCCCCCTTGTCATCTACCAAAGCTGCAGAAATTTCAAATCAGACTATCTGGAGCAGTGAACACAAGGGAGAAATAAGGACTCTCTGAAGCTGCTAGGTAAAGGTACTTTGGAGAGCAACCTGACAGTATTTAGTAAAATTGAAAAGCTGCATATTCTGTGATACAGCAATTCACCTGTGCAGGTCTCAGAGATGCTCTCACACGTACACAGAGATGTCTGAGGAGGTTCACTGCAGATTTGAAGTGAAAGAGAGAGAGAGAGAGAGAGAGAGAGAGAGAGAGAGAGAGAGAGAGAGCCTGAGATGGCTCAGTTGAGCATCTGCCTTCGGCTCAGGTTGTGATCCCAGGGTCCTGGGATCGAGTCCTGCATCGGGCTCTCCACAGGGAGACTGCTTCTCCCTCTGCCTCTCTCTGTGTGTTACTCATAAATAAATAAATAAAATCTTAAAAAAGAAAAGAAAAAGAAAAAACCTAAGTGTTCATTCCTGAGGAGATGAGTAGAAAAGGGGATCACTATTAGCAAGGGAGATGCTAGGTTAGGTGGGGTGGTGAGAAAAAGCCCCCCAGGGAAGGTGGCTTTTCTTTGAAACCTGAGTATTAAAGAAGAGTCAGCTGTGCCAGTTTCTGGAAGTAGAGCATTCCAGGCGGAAAGAGCCAGGGCCTGGTGTGTCCGAGAGTGAGGACAACGTGGCTGCCACAGAGCAGGCGGGAGAGGGGAACAGAAGGAGGAGGTCACCGAGGGGGCCCGCAGCCACTTGGGTGAGGCTTCATGGGCCATGACATCTAGGAAGTCTGAATGTGATTTCCCATGTGACGAGAAGTCAGTTCAGGGTGTCAACGTAGGGGAGTGACACGGTGTGATTTGCGTTTCAGAGGAACCATTTTTTGGAGATTTATGTAGCTTTATGATGAACACAACTGAGGACAAAGCGGACTTTTAAAAACAGAGAGCAACATAGAGCGTAGAGAGTACTGTCAATAATACTGTAATAGTGTCACGTGGTAGCAGATGGTGACCACACTTACCACAGTGAGCACTAGGTAATGTATAGAATTGTTGGATCCATGTCATACACCTGAAACTAACATAACATTGCATGTTAATTAAACTTTAATTAAAAAAAAAAAGAATGAAAGAAGGAAGGCCCATCATGAAGCTAATGTAGTAGTCCAGGCAAGACAGGACCATAGCTGGAGCTGACGGAGGAGGTGTCAATAGAGAGGAGTGAATGTTTTTTTTTTTAATAAATTAATTTTTTATTGGTGTTCAGGTTACCAACATATAGAATAACACCCAGTGCTCATCCCGTCAAGTGCCCCCCTCAGTGCCCATCACCCATTCACCCCCACCCCCCGCCCTCCAGAGAGGAGTGAATGAATCCAGAATGTGCCTTGGAAGTAAAGCCAAAAGGACTCGCTGGTGTGGAGAAGGAAAGGGAGAGAGAAAAATAGATGTCTGGTTATTTTGTTTCAGGAATTGGCTGGATGGTGGTGCCATTTACTTAAATGGGGAAAAGTCAGGGAATAACAGATATGAGGGGACAGGAGTCAGGAGCCAAAACTTCTGTTTCGGCCATGTGATGTTTGCCATGTCTGTTTGACATCTACATGAAGACATCCGATTTGCTATACGGGTTTAGAGCTCGGTGAACAGATCAGGACTGGGAATATGCATCTGGGAGTTAGAGGCATTGCAATGTATTTAAAACCATGGGGTGGGATCCTTGGGTGGCTCAGTGGGCTAGAGCCTGCCTTTGGCCCAGGGCGTGATCCTGGAGTCCTGGGATCAAGTCCCACATCGGGCTCCCTGCATTGGAGCCTGCTTCTTTTTTTAAAAAAGATTCTATTTATTTATAGAGACACACAGAGAGAGGCAGAGACACAGGCAGAGGGAGAAGCAGGCTCCATGCAGAGAGCCCAAAGTGGGGCTCGATCTGGGTCTTCAGGATCACGCCCTGGGCCAAAGGCGGTGCTAAACCGCTGCACCACTGGGACTGCCCATGGAGCCTGCTTCTTCTCTCTCTCTCCCTCCCTCCCTCCCTCCTCTCCTCTCTCTCTCTCTCTCTCTCTCTCTCTCTCTCTCTCATAAAGTCTTTAAAATAAAAAAATAAAATTCTAAAAAAATTTTAAAATAAATAAATAAAACCATGGGGCAAGATGAGATCATCTAGGCAAGGAGTGTGGAGGGAGGTGAGAAGGTGGCCATTGGGCCACTCTGACACTTTTAGGTGTCCCAGGGAGGGGTGGGGAAGGAGACCCAGCAGAAGTGGCCAGCCAAGTAGGGGGAAGGTGAGGTATCAAAGAGCCAAGTAAGGGATTCTTTCAAGAAGGGAAAAGTGGTCTCAGCTGGGTCAAGTGCTGCTTAGAGGTCAAATAAGATGAGGTCAGAAAAGTGACCACAGGACTCAGCAACATAGAGATAATTGGTGACCAGGACAAGTGTTGTGTTAGCGAAGGAGGTGAGTGTGGACACCTGGCCAGAAGAGGTGGAGTTGAAAATGGGATGCAAAGAAGTGAAATGGCAACATGGGCACCTCCAGAAGCCCCACTGAGATGAGGCCGGGGCAGAAAGATGGGTCACATGGAGTCAGGAAGGTTTGTAAGGTTGGATAATGCTGACAGGAAGGAAAGAAGAAGAAACGGGTGGCAAGGAAGGAGGAGGAGATAGTTGCAGGAGCCGAGTCCTTGAACAGGTTGGCGGCTGTGGCGTGAGGAGCAAAGGGGCAGGGGAGGCCTCAGGGAACAGAGCTGAGAGAAGGAGGGGGCGGAGCGTGGGTGCCAGAGGTGGTGGCCTGGCAGGTGGGGGGGAGCTCTCTGGTCTCACTGCTACCACCCCCTCAGTGAGGGGTGAGCCACAGATTCCCCAAGAGGGAGGGCCCAGCCCAACAGGTCAGAGGGGAGGAGCAAAGTGTACCAGCTTTGTGGGGCAATTTGGGTCCATCTGAAAACTGATTTCCAGATACTTTAAAACTAAATTTTAGGGGCACCTGGCCGGCTCAGTCGGTGGAACCTGCGACTGTTGATCTTGGGGTCGTGGGTTCAAGCCCCATGTTGGGTGTGGAGGTTACTTAGAATATTTTTTTTTAAAAAAACCCTAAATTTCCAAACAACTTTCAAGTGAGACAGACTACCTTCTGTTTTAAAATGGTTACCATCATATCCTATATGAGCTTTAAAAAATATTTATTATGAAAGCTGCCAGTTATTAAGCGATTGCCATGTGACAGGCATCCTGCTAGACATTTTATTTTTTTTAATTTTATTTATTTATGATAGTCACAGAGAGAGAAAGAGAGAGAGGCAGAGACGTAGGCAGAGGGAGAAGCAGGCTCCATGCCGGGAGCCTGACGTGGGATTCGATCCCGAGTCTCCAGGATTGCGCCCTGGGCCAAAGGCAGGCGCCAAACCGCTGCGCCACCCAGGGATCCCCTGCTAGATATTTTACATCAATTCTCTCACAACACCTTGCATGGGTTAATATCTCCATTTTTACAGATAAGGAAACAGAAGTAAGGGAAGCATAAGGAGCCTGCTTGAGGTCACACAGCTAGCGAGGCGGTGAGAACAGACCTAAAATTTAAAGTTGGCAGCCACTGAGGAGATGCAGGTGTGCAAAGCATAACTTAAGTGAGGGAATTAGCAGAGAAGAAGAAATAGGGGTAGAGGAGAATGAGGAAGAGAATGAAGGCAGGGGAACATTTATTCTCAAAATAATATAAGGTGTTGTGTACCTTACTGAAAGTCCATCCTGGTGGTCGACACAAGAGACGCACACATCAGTACACAGCACACTGACCATGGAAAAGAAAATCGAGTCAGACCTCTTCCTGGGCCTGAGGCCTGAAGGTGCTGCCTCCCACCCAGTAAAGCTTCAAGAATGCTTCAGCCTCTCTCCAGCAGTGTCCCTGGCATATCTGCCCTCCCCTAATAAAAATAACCATGATGATGTGTTTAAACAGGATATCAAAAAAGGATTTTATTTTTAAAAAAATAAATAAAAGAACAGGCTATCTCCTCAAGGCTTTGTAGCACGTAAGCAAAAGTATTTTTTTTAAGATTTATGTATTTATTTTAGAGAAAGAGCAGAGGAGGGGCAGAGGGAGAGAGTCCTAAGCAGACTTCCTGCTGAGCACAGAGCCCAAAGGGGGGCTCGAACTCACCCACCCTGAGATCACAACCCGAGCTGGAACCAAGAGTCAGACGCTTATCCGACTGCACTACCCAGGGCTCCCCCAAAGTATTTCTAAGTTTAAAAAAAAAAGTGCAACTTGTATGCAAACCAGCTTCTGGACGAGCCTAGTGCCTCACCACTTAGCTTTCTGGAGCCACCTCTGTCCCCGTAGATCCCCAAGAAAAAAGCATCTCGTGAGATAAATGCCATCAGAGCCTGCCCCGTGTAAATACAACCCCTGTGTTCCATGCTACCTCTATCTAGTTTAATGGTTGCATAATATTCCACCAGGTGCTGTTTATTATATATTTTACTCTTCCCCTGTGAGTCACAAACGTTGCTTTTATTAAGTGATGCCATGATAAACAACAAGCATGTAACTCTTCTCGTATCCTGCACTGTGTCTTTAGAAGAGTCTCAGAGGTGATATTGCTGTGTGATAGGGTGCGCATAATAGTGAAATATCTGTGACCAGATCACATTTGCCAACTAGATTGTAGCAATTTCGCTTGCCACCTGCAATATTGGAGTATGATTGTTTTACTACATTGTTGCCAGCCTTGGGGATCATCTTACAACTTTATGTTTAAATGAATAACTGAAAAATTATTGCCCCGATGTCTTAACTTTGCATGAGCATCTTTATTCCCCAATGTCATGGACGTTTGTCAACTCCAAGAGTGTGTTCTCTGGGAGTTGGAGGACACTCACATGACTCCTTTTCTCCCCCAGCCCTCAATGTAGGGCTCCAGTCACTGGATCTGAGCTGGAATCACTTCTACATACGGGGAGCTGTGGCCTTGTGCAATGGTCTCCGGGTAAGATGCTCTCTGGCAAGGGTGTGTTGAGTCCAGGGAGGATGTCCAGCGCCTCCCATCCCACCATCTTGAACCTTTTCCTCATGACCCCATTGATGAGAGCACACTGAGCTCTCATCAAATGCTTTCATGTTGTTAGCATCATTCCCACAATTCCTGGATGTGCTTTATTCTTTAGTATAAATCCTACTTTGGCAAATTCAACTTGCTGGGGCCTCGGTGGCATCTTTGGGGATACTTCAAGAGGGCAGTTTAATTAGGGGTAGGGAATGACCAGGTTCTGACTCCCTCCACTGGGAGGGATCTGGAAAGGTCTCCCTCCTAGAGACTATTGAGCACCCAGACTGGATGGGGAGAGGAACCAGGGCCTCGTGGCTGGATGAGTCACATGCAACCTTGCCACTGGTGCTGTTCTCTTCCGTCCCTTGGAGGCTAATGGAACCCTGCAGAAACTGGATCTGTCTATGAACGGCTTTGGGAACGAGGGGGCCACAGCCCTCGGGGAGGTCCTCAGACTCAACAGCTCCCTGGTCTACCTAGACATCAGCATCAATGATATCAGCAATGAGGGAATCTCCAAAATCAGCAAAGGACTGGAGTTCAATGAGAGCCTCAAAGTCCTGAAGGTAAAATCTTTGCTCAAGCTGGGAATGGGCCATTTTATGGGTGCGTCCCTGTGCATGTGTGCACACCCATGAATCTATGTGTGTCCATGTTTCCAGGTGTGTGTTCATGCATCTGCGTGTCCATGCTGCTGTGAGCCTGCACCTGTGTCCGTGTCCATGCATCTGTGTGTATGCATCCATGTGTCCATGTGTGTTCATCTGTGTGTCCTTGCATCCATTGTGTGCCCATGTGTGTGTATCTGTGTATGCTGGGGTGGGGACAGCAGGGTGATGGGGTTGCATATTGCTGGAGAGAATCATTGGGAAGATTTACCTTGTGCTTCACACGTGCATAGGTTCTAGACTGTCTCTCTGCTATAACCCTAATGTCACCCTCTACGGTCACCTGGTGCATGGTGTCATCTCCTATACGGTCTTCCCTCCTCCCACCTGGGTCTCCTCCAGACTGCTCCACATTGAAGCCAGAGTATGCATTTTGAGCCTAAGTCTGGCTTCCACCCCCACCCGCAGCTAGTTTCCTTGAGCTGAGACCTCCATCTGGCTCCCTGTGGTTTCAATTCACTTCTCTCATCCCAGTGTACTTCAACAACCTCAGTTTACCACATGCTCTTCCTTGCTGTCCAGCCATGGCCTCAGTGTCTCCTTTCATCTCCCCCCCTCCTGGGGCCTGGCTCTCCCTTGTGGCCCTGGCCTCAGCCTCACCTGTAGTGCCTTCCCCCACTGCTCCCTGCACCTACCTGAGTCACTCTCCCACCCCAGCATGCCTCTCTGGCAGCAAGCCTCTCACAGACCCTCAGATCTTGGCTCACTTCTTCACACAGAGCTTGTCAGGTTCCTCCTTATATTAGCATTTCAGTGACTAGTTGTCTGGTCACCTCCACTGGTGTGAGAGCTGCATGAGACCAAAGACTGTGTTTGGTTCTACCCCTTATTATACCCCTTGTACCTTAGCTCAGTGCTGAGCATAGAGAAGATGCCCAGTGAATGACCATTAATGAATGAATGAATACATCTTTCATTTCAAATCAATTGGCTTATAGGGGCACCTGGGTGGTTTAGTCAGTCAAGCATTTGCCTTTGGCTCAGGTCATGATCCCAGAGTCCTGGGATCCAGCCTCGCATCGGACCCCCTGTTCAACAGGGGGTCTGCTTCTCCCTCTCCCTCTGCTGCTCTATTTGTGCTCTCTCTGTCAAATAAATATACAAAATCTTTTTTTTTTTTTTAGTAAGGAAATTGATTGGCGTACAGATGCTAATGTATGACATAGAAGGTCCCAGGCAGTTGGAAAACAGATGAAAGATGAGGCCTTCCATTACCAGTTCCCCTTTCTGGGGCTCCTACCATGAGGCAGGTGCACATATGGGCTGCTGCTTGCTCACAGCACAGCCCTCCCGTGTGGGCTCCACTAGCCCCACCCGCCAGACCAGAAAGCCGAGCCCTGCAGGCCATGAGAGGCAGAGAAGTCAGCCTGCAGTCTTCCTGCGGGCAGACAAGTCAGCTGCAGTCTCCTGCGGCAACTCCAAATCCTTCAATATGGGGGGTGATTCGGGGGAACCACAGATGTGGGGGCGCTGGTGGAGAAGGACAGGAGTTAGAAACCAGTGACAACGAGCTGCCATCTGAGTGGACAAGCACCTCAGAGCTGCAAAGAGGAAGCCAGATTCCCAGCAGTGGATGGAGCAGGGGGATGGGCTGGTGACACTGGGAACTGCGGGCGAGGCATGGCCAGAGCAGGAGGAAGGGTAACTCACAGTGGAGACACTGATGCGGCCTGCCTGTGATTCAGCCACCAGGGAGCAAGGAGGCCAGGGAAAGTTCAGAGAACCCAAATCTTCAAAGATGGAAGCCAGGGATGGAACACGGCAACAGGGATTTTCTTTTCTTTTCTTTTCTTTTTTAGATTTTGGTTATTTATTCATGAGAGACACAGAATATGAGAGAGAGGAAGAGACACAGACAGAGGGAGAAGCAGGCCCCGAGCTCGATGTGGGACTCGATCCTGGGTCTCCCAGGATCACAACCTGGGACTCCAGGATCACAACCTGGGCTGCAGGCGATGCTAAACCGCTGAGCCACCCAGGCTGCCCTAGGTCTAGGGCATCTCAGCCCCACTGGGATAATGCCCTGAGCACTTAGCTAAGCCCGTGTGGTCCCTGTGATCTGCCCCACCCCAGCCCTGTAGCCTCGTTCTTTCCGCTCCTGCTCATGAAATGTTTGCCATTAACCAGACACCTCCGCACCCTTGCACTTGCCTACCCTTGTCTTCTCTGGTGCATCTCACTCCTTCTTCTGGTCCTGCCTCTGCTTCTTCAGACCAGAATAATCCCCCTTAGTTCTGCAAGGCTTAGCTCCAGTGTCCCCTCCACTGTGCTGGATGCCCCTTGCCTAGCTCATGCAGTACCAACATGGACCTCTGTCACTGCCCTCACTGCACTTCTGATGCCATTTGCTTGTTTGCCTGTGGCCCCCTCTGGAGTGTAAGCTACATGTGGATGGAGACCTTGTCCTGTCTGTCTGTGTGTATCCCTTAGCACTTTTTCCAGCAACCGGCACATGGCAAGCTCCTAATAAATTTTTGCTAGCTGGCTGGATAGATGATGGGGTGAGCCATGAGATGGACAAGCAGATGGATGACTGGACAAGCAGACAGGGAGGCAGATGCTTACAGAGAAGTCTGGGTGGAAGTCAGAGATTATGATTTGATGGGAAAAAATGGAAGCCATGCTCTGTGCCAGCCTCTCCTGTCTGTCTCCATCTCACCCTCCTCCTGTCTTGCCCTTCCTCCCACAGCTTTTCCTCAACCCTATGAGTATGGATGGGGCTGTTTTGCTTATCCTATCCATCAAGAGGAACCCCAAATCCAAGATGGAAGAGATTGACATTTCCGTGAGTGATCAGATGGTAGTTGCTGGTACCAGGAAGCATGGTAGTTACCATGGCCACGCTGTGTTGGCAGGTGCCAATAGCCCTGTCTCTCACAGGCCCTTACACAAGTACTCCATGAAAAGGTCACTCCTTTTGGAATACAGCTTGGCCCTCTCTTGGAGTCCTTTTAGTGGGAATAACCATTCAGTCAATAACTTTACAGTGTGAAATCACTGACCAGACCTAGAAGGTCTGAGAGCAGATGGTAGAAACAGAAGTGAGAGGACCCAGAGCAGAGTTTGTTGACTGCCATTTCTGCTCATGGACAGCCCTGGGTGCCAGAATGGTTCCAGAATCACAGAACTTTTAGAATATGAGAATTAACACATAGGCAAATTTGTATTTTTATTCCACGACTTGGCCTGCTGAAAGCAGAATTTAAGGGTTAACCTCCTGATGGAGTAGGGAGACTCGAACAGGTGACATCACTGGGGCCACATGTTCTTGTCTCAATCCTCAGAGAGGTGGTAGCTTGTCCACCACTTTATACTGGCTTTCCCCCCAAAGTGATTTTACATGCTCCAGCTTCACCTGACCCCTACTCTGGGAGGTAGATAAAGTGCATTCAAGTCCTAGAGCTGCCCTTGACAAAGCACGACAATCCAGGTGGCTCAAACAATAGAAAGGTATTATCTCACAGCTCTGTAAACTAAAGCTCAAGATCAAGGCACTGGCAGGATTGGTGCCTTCAGAGGAGTGTGAGGAAGAATGTGTCCTCTCCTTCTCCCAGAGTCTAGTGCTTTGCCAGCAATCTTTGGTAGGAGCATCACCCTGATTTCTGCCTTCAGCGTCAGAGGGCGCTCTCCCTCTGTGCATGCCTGTCTCCATATCCAAATGCACCCCCCCTTTTAATTTATTTATTCACAAGAGACACACACAGAGAGAGAGAGGCAGAGACATAGGCAGAGGGAGAAGCAGGCTCCATGCAGGGAGCCCAATGTGGGACTCAATCCTTAGACCAGATCACGCCCTGAGCCAAAGGCAGATGCTCAACCACTGAGCCACCCAGGCATCCCCCAAATGCTCCTTTATACAAGGACACCAGTCATAGCAGAAGATTAGGGCCTACCCCATGACCTCATCTTACTCGATCATCTACAAAGACCCTATTTCCAAATAAAGTCACCTTCACGGGTCTGGGGGATTAGGCCTCCAATATCTTTTTGGTGGGAATACAGTCCAACCCATAACAAGAACTTTTCCTCATTTTCCAATATTCTATATAAGGAAACTGAAACAGAGAGGTTAGGTCACTTGCCCAGGACCACACAGCAAACAAGAAACACGACAAACGGTAAACCCAGGGCTTCTGCCTCTTGCTCTAGAGTTCTATAAATGTACATATGGTGTTAACGTCATGTTATATAAATGCCACACAAACATAAAGTTTTGCCAAGATTTTAATGCCTTGCAATAAAATCAGTGATGATATTTTGAATATAGAAGCCCAAGCTCCTTGAGCTTGGAACTGAATAATAAGTAACATTTGGACTTAGGTTTGCCACAGATTATAAGACATTAGAAAAACATACCTGCTTTTCTTTTCACTGAGTTCTCTTGCTCCCCATCCCAGGCTCCTCCTTTTGCTTAAGGTCTTCCCCCGCAGAGGTCCTCTGTCCATCCTCCTCCTACAGCTCTGACCTTGCCCCACCCTGCCTCTGGGTCTCAGTTACACACCCAGATTCTGTTGGCATTTGCTCTCCCTCCCTCCCCCACAGTACAGTTTGGAAGGCATGCATACAGTCACTGTCCCTTGGTGTCTGAGGGAACATTAGAAATGGTGCTGTTTCATCTAACTCCAGATGGCACACGAACTCATGTCCCCATGAGCTGGGATCACACTGCCATTTTACAAGCCTACCAAGGACAGACAGTCTGAATGGGCCTTTTCCTTCCCTTTTGTCATTTCTCCTGACATAGCTCTAAACAGTGTTGGAATTTCTTCATTGTAGACGAACCTTCTCTAGAACTTTCTCTAGAATATCTACAAATCAGGTTAAGCATGGGTTTAATTATTCGAAGCAGTAAGTGAATCCTCAGAAGCACATCTGAGGAATGGAGCAGGCTGACCAAACCAGTGAAGGCCAGGTTTGGTCAAACACTGCTTCACAGAACATCTCTTCTGTGACTCATAACCCAGATTGGCACTACTGAAGGCACTTCTAAAAGGGGAGTTTTGAGTCAGGTCAGAGTGGTTGGAAAGAGGAATCCTCATCCAGAGCACCGGCTCCAAAGACCAATATGGTGGTGAAATGGACATTTCAGGGCTTTTGCCTCGGGACCAGCCTCCTAACCCCATAGCTGTGTCTCATCTGTCACATGCAGACAGTGATGCTCACCATCTGAGAGCAGAGCCGAGCCGACAGTATGTGACAGGCTACCAGCACTCAACTAGAACATCTGATCAAAATCACGTGTGAACCTCACAAGTCAAATCAGAGTCTAAGAAAGATCAACTACCCCAGTCTAGGAGCAGCACTACAGAAAAAGCTGGAAAAGACAAAAAACAAAACAAAACAAACAAACAAAAAACATACACCTCTGCCTTTGGCTTGGATGGACCTGGGGCTGGGGCAGCGGGTGGGGGGGGGGCGTCAAGATGGTACGGGTAATGCCTTCCTCATGAGGGGTCCCCTGTCTCCCTGCCTCAGAATGTGCTGGTGTCTGAGCAGTTCCTAAAAATATTGGATGGGGTGTGTGCCATCCACCCCCAGCTGGACGTGGTGTACAAGGCAGTGCAAGGCCTCTCTGCCAAGAAAACTGTCCTCCTGTGGGCGAACCCCATGAAATTGATTCAGGTGAGCCCTTGCTTTCCTCTCAGAGACCCCAAGGACTCAGAGTCTCCCCTCCTGCAAAGGGTCTGCACAATCCTCTCTGATAAGGAATGTCTCAGACATGGAATATTCCTTGTGGATGCTGGATTTCCCCTCAGTAGTGCCATCTGACCCCGGAGGAAGGGGCGATCTGGGAACTGGCTGAAGTGGCAGGGGCTTGGAACAGGATGGTTTCTACCAGCCGGGCTCCTCCACTTGCTAATGTATGACAAAGGCAAGTCACAGTGCCCTCTGGGTCCCAGTCTCTTCACCTGGAAAATGGGTAGAACAACAGGACTCACCCCAGGAGGGCTGCTGCAGAGATCAATTCTATATGACACCCACAAAAGGCTGAGAGCAATGCCTGGCCAATAATAAGCACCCAACAAACCCAAGCTCTTTCCAATAGCTGGTAAGGATGCCAAGATACCTGGTGAGCACAGCTATTTGGTGGCTTTAGCTAAAGAGGAACGCTCAGATCCTTTATATCTAGGGGTAACCTGCTCTTGACCTAAGTCTTAGGTCACAGGAGGGAGATGTAACCATGGGAATGAAAAAAATCAGACAATTTTAGAGCTGCTAGGGAGCTCACCTGGTCTGACCACCTCACAGAGTAGTACCCAGCCCAGGCCAGTGTTCCCACCCCCGCCCCTCACCGGTGGCAGGGTTGGCGGGCCTCTGCTGGATGCAGACTGGTTGCTATCTGAGGTGATGCCGTGCAGATGTAGGTTCTGCAGGGTTTGTGCCTCTGGGGCTGCTTCCTGCATCTTGATTGGTCTGCTCTGTGCCTTAGCTTCCAGGACTAAATAGGAGAGTTCTGCATGAAAATTATTGTTGTGTGGAAAGTTCTGGAAGGCAAGGGGGGTATTGACTATCTTCACAAGTCAGATGACATCAGATAGAACCAAGGGGAAATCTGTTTTTCAAGGGGCGCAGGATGCTCCAGGGAACAGGAACAGAGTTCTCAGTTGCAAAGCGGGGGCCCCATCCCCTGTTTAAAACAGCAAAGAAATCTCTAGGAGTCTCAGAGGAATCTCAGAAACCAAACCGGATGTGCAACATAAAACATAGTCCTTCCCCTCGGGGCGGCAGTTGGGGGGAGGGTGGGAGCAACCATCTGGTTGAAAAGATGGAACAGATGCAATAACTTCTCATAGATATATGATAAATAATGAATAAGTGACAAGAGCAACAAATAGCATCAAAGTCCAGACTAGAGGCCACTGCGGGATTAGGGCAAACAGAAAAAGATGTGTCCTGGGGAAGGGCCTTGAAAAGCAGAAAGTCTTGAGGTGGGCAACGACAGGGAGGGAGTTCTGGGAGTAGGTTTCCCACCCTCGAAGGAGCAGAAGTGGGTGCACACAGTCTGTTTGGGCAATGGGAACAGGACCGCATGGTTCCAGGTTCCCGCAAAGCCTGTAAGTCAAGGCTGCACACGGAGGCTGGGGCCGGATATGGTGATCCTCAGATTCCACACTCCACGTGGGGGTTTGATTCCACAGGGGAGCATGGAGCCAGTGGTAGTTGCTGAGCAGCAGGTGATGGGACTCGAGCAGGACCGAGGGATAATTTTTCAGGAAATGGGGAGGAAATAAACTGAAGGGGGTAAAGATGAAAGTGGGAACACCAATGCAGACGTTATGGTAGTATCCTAGGTATGATAACTAGTGTTCTAGAATGAAACCTTGCCTGAGAGTGGCAAAGGAGGTGGAGGGACAGATGTAGGAGGTATCACTATGGAGCATCTCCAGGATTTGCTGAGTGTTGGGGTATATGGTGCATGTGTGCAAGTGTGCATGTGTGTGCATGTGTGCATGTGTTGGGAAAAGGAAGGCCGGGATGATAGGAGAGAGCCAAGGATAACCTCAAAAGTTCAAGTCCAAGGGACTAAAATAAAGGTAGTGACATTGCCAGTGGCAAGGAGGCCCTCTCCAGCCCCACCCTCCGTCCACCCCTCCCTACCCCCAGTTTTCCACAGAGGAACTCCACTGGATTTCTCCATTTCTTCACACCAGTTCTCGCTCAATCCCCGGCCCATACACATGCATGTTCCTCTGCCTGGAACACCCTTCCTCCTGCCTTCCGTGCCTCATTCATTCCTCCCCTTTCTCTAAGTCTCTACTCAAGTTCATGTCCTTGGGCAACCCTTCCAGATTCCCTAGTCAGGAGTAACTAGGCCCTCTCTGAACAACTCCTCCAGGGCAGGAGCTATGATGGGTCTCATCTATAGCACCTACCAAAGTAACAGGTCCTTGTATGGTCAAAGTTCTTGTCGCTGACCGCCCAATCCACCCTAGCTAGGTTAAACAAGGAGGGATCTATCACCAGAGACAGAGCACAGAAACATCATGGGGGCTGGAGAAACAAGAGTCTTGGTTTAGATTCTGAAAATGTCTCCTGCACCCCCAAGTGGACTGCAGGATGGCTGCTGCTTTGCCATTAGCAGGAGGCTACCCAATGGGGCAGCCTGGGTGGCTCAGCGATTTAGCACTGCCTTCAGCCCAGGTCCCGATCCTGGAGACCCGGGATCGAACCCACATCAGGCTCCCTGCATGGAACCTGCTTCTCTCTCTGCCTGTGTCTCTGCCTCTGTGTGTGTGTGTGTCTGTGTGTCTCATGAATCAATAAATAAAATCTTAAAAAAAAAAAGGGGGGGGGAGGCTACCCAGTGGAGAGTCACCCACTGAATCAGGACCACCCTCCAGCTGCCCACGGCCTGCTGTCTCCAAATCAGACCTCTCACACAAGAGTCACCCAGGTGCTTGGTGAAACCCATCCCATTCCAACCCCTAGCTGAAAGGGGGTTGGGGGAATGTCGACGTCGCGCTCTGCAGCCTCAGCGTGGAAGAGCAGCGTGCCATGGGGGAACTGGAGGTGTGTTGGCTCACCCACCCATGGTATCTGCCATGGCGCCTACGGTGTTGACAGCGTCGAGCAGACTGAGAATCACCTGGGATGTGATGGACTGAGGTGCCAGTGGGTGTCAGCCTGGACTTGTGAGCAACTGTTGAGGATCCAGAAGTAGAGTCACCCCAGGGGGAGAGGCAGTGCACCCCAGAGTAGGAAGTGTGGGGAAAGGGGAAAGAAGAGGCAGGGGCCAAGAACTGGTCCCAGAGGAGTTCCTCTGTGAGCAGGATGCCTGCAGAAATGTCTAGCAGTATGGCTGGGCCCTCCGGGCTTTTTGAGAGTGGGAGGGGAAGAGAAACAAAAAGATACTTAAAAAGGACCCCAGAGGAATGTTTTATGATATTGAGAAGAGGTTCACGATGTATTAGTACACTGTGTTTTATAAAACAGTATGTACAATAGAAAGATGATGGATGGGGACACCTGGGTGGCTCAGCGGTTGAGCACCTGCCTTCAGCTCAGGGTGCGATCCCTGTCTGGGGATCAAGTCCCATATCGGGCTCCCTGCGAGGAGCCTGCTTCTCCCTCTGTCTGTGTCTCTGCTTCTGTGTGTCTCTCATGAATAAGTAAATAAAATCTTTAAAAAAAAAAGATGGATGGATGGATGGATGGATGGATGGATGGATGGATAATGGATGATAGGTAGACAGAAAGAAAGATAGGTGGACCAAACAGCATGGACTCTAATCCTTCCCTCTTTGGAGCCACGTAGAGATCCTGCTCCGTGGAGTGGGGGCTCCTGGAAACTGAGCAAACCCACAGAACCATCACGGCATGCCGCTTGCCACACCTCACTCTGTGCAGGGCGACCGCTAACACCCAGGAGACTCAGGCTCCCCAGCCGGCCTCCTTCCCCCCTCTGCTTGCCAGGCCACCCTTTGGTGGGAGGTGGCGGCGGGTGGGGGGTGGTATTAATAGATGTTATAAAATCAAGTGTTTGCTCCTGGTGTCTCCTGCTTCTCCCAGAGCTATGCCGACCAGCACAAGATCACAGTCTTAGACTTCTTCAAGAGCCTGAGCCCTGATGGAAAGATGACGATGCCTGTGGGCAACTTCCGGAAAGCCATAATACTGGTGTGCTGACCCCCAGGGGCTACAACCAGTATCTGTGTGTCTGTCTTTGTCTGTGTGTCTATCTGTGAGTGTGTGTCTCTCTGTGTCTGTATGTGTCTGTTTATCTCTGTATCTCTGTGTGTGTGTCAGTGTGTCTCTGTGTGTCTTTGTGTGTATCTGTGTGTCTGTGTGTCTGCATGTGTCCGTATGTCTGTGTATCTGTGTGTGCCTGTGTGTGTCTGTGTGTGTATCTCTGTGTGTCTGTGTGTGCATATGTGTCTGTGTGTGTCTCTGTATGTGTGTTTCTGAGTGTCTGTCTCTGTGTGTGTCCGTGTGTTTCTGTGTGTCTCTGTGTGTGTGTTTCTCTGTGTGTCTGTGTCTGTGTATGTGTCCGTGTGTCTCTACGTGTCTCTGTGTGTCTCTGTGTGTATCCGTGTGTCTCTGTGTGTCTGTGTGTGTGTCCATGCGTCTGCGTGTGTATCTGTGTGTCCTTGTGTGTCTGTGTGTGTGTGTGGCCCTGGGGAGGGCTAGGCAGGGAGCTCCACTGACCGGGCCTGTTCCGTCCACCTCTTCAGCAGGACAAGGTCCCCCTCAACCTGTACCAGGTCAGGGAGCTGGTAAAGAAGCTGAGTGACAAGCCCGACATGGTGAACTTCAGGTCAGTCCAGGCCAGCGGCCAACCTCCCCTGCTTCTGCCCCCCGTGAGCCCCCACCTCTCCACCAGGCGCCCTGGTTGATCTGCGCCCCAAGGGCCACCGTGTCTGCCTGTGACCAGGGATGACCTCCACCGGCTCCCCGGCTCCCAGGCAGCCCCACTGTCTGCCTCCTCACTTCCATTCACGCTCCACGCAGAGCTTCAGCCTCCACCATGTGCTGCTGGATGTGGGGCCAGGTTCTGGGGACATAGTGTCACAGCTGAACAGGAGGTGACGCAGCGGAGCCCGTGGCTAGGCCCTGGAGTGGTGACAGGTGTTTGCCGGGTACCCAGTAGGCCAGAGAGGATCTCCCGGGCAAGTACGGAAGGTGCAGGCCACTCCGCTGTGGACAGTGATGTCCTGTGACACAAGCTGTGTTCCTTAAAGAGACAGAAAAGGGCCGGGACAGCAGCAATAAGGCAGGCAACTCCCTCCGTGAGCCCTTCCCGCAGCCCCTTCCTCTGTGGGCGCTGGGCCTGCCCACGAGCCCCAGAGGTCCATCCTCCCTCACAGCCCAGACAATGAAGCTGAGCTTTGGAGAAAGGCAGCGCAGAAGCTCAGTGTGTGCATACAGGAGCAGCCGTGGCCTTTGAAGCCACGTCTATGTGTTTCCAGAAGCTGCCCCGCCAACTTGGGCTCCCATCCGGCCCTGCAGCTTTGTGTTCTTGCAGTGTCCTTAGGGAGCGCTACCCGAGCCATCCCCTCTGGCCCTGCTCCACAAGCCTTCCCCGGGTCCCTCTGTCCTGTGCCCCAACTAATGCCTCTGGTGGGGAGAAGCCAGGCAAGGACAGGCGGGGCAGACTGACCCATCTGCACACCCTGCTTCTAGTCAAGGGTGCAGCCGCACCCAGGGCTCTCAGTCTCCAAGTCTTTAGCATGGGGTTATGACCCCAGCACCCGAGAGGGTTTGTAAGGCCTAAATGGGGACAATGCATGCGAGAGGCTGGCACATGTCACCCAGCAAGGGGACCCTTCAAGATGCCTCGCACGTCCCCCACACCATTCCCATCTACCCTCCCTGACGTGATGATGCTTCTTGTGCCTTGGGAAGTGGGTGGAAAGTGCCCGGGCAGAGCCTGAGAGACCAAGTTCCGGGTCCGCAGACGAGTTCAAGTGGTCATCAGGAGGCAGTCCTGGGACTTGGGTCCCCGAGTCTTGGGAACTGAGGGGAGGTCTCTGATGCGCCCTGCAAATTATCCCTCAGCTCTGTTAGTTCTGATTGAAGAGCAGAGTGGTCATTTTTATTGTCGCATGGATATTTTTATCTTCATTTTTGTTACAAACACTATCTACTCGTGAAAATTCTAAATCCACAGCAGTGTAGCAAGAAGAAGGTGAACGTCCTCTTTTATCTCCTCCCTACAGAGCACTCTGCCTCCTGGAGTACTCATGAGCAAATCCAGGGCACGTTTCCCTACCTTTCCCATAACCCACAATCAAGTGTGCACGTATGTGCGCACGTGTGTGCGTGTGAGATAGTGGTTTAGAACGTGGCCTCGGACGCCAGATCACCTGAGTCCCAAGCCCAGGTCCACTCCTGTGCAAGTCACTCGACCTCCCTGGGCTTCAGCTTTCCCATCTGTATTCTGAGCTTAGAACACTACCCATGGCATAGGAGCTTCTGAGGAGTAAAAGGATTAATGCCTATAAAGCATGTAGAACATCACCTGGCATGTGGTAGGCCCCGCATACACATATGTTTTCTTCTATATTATTTTACCCTCACAAACACACAGTTTCTTATTTATCATAAATAGAACCATGTTATCACGTTCCTCTGAATTTGCTTTGCCTTCCAGGATGTCTTGGCGATCTTTCCGTGTTTGTACATTTAGATCCATCGCAGTCGTTTTAAATGTCGTTTTAAATGCCATGTGCTGTTTCAATAGCACAGAAGGCTCATTATTTAACCTCATTTTTATGGGTATTTATTTCCGTGGTCTTGCTATGACAAATAATACTGTAACCAGCATCCTTTTGGTGTTTGCACACATGACTCTCTCCGACAAGGGCTCGGTGGTGGGGAGCCGGTGTGATCTCTGGGTCAAAGGGTGTGCACATTCTAAATTCCCATCTAGTGCCAAACCCTTGCCAACAATGTAAACCAGCTCTCTGCCCTGTTGCCTAGCTGGCACAGAAACTCAGCTGTGTCCAACCCTCTGCCACAATGAGGGGCAGGTCCTCTAATGGTCTTGCTTGGATCTGAGTCTGCACTGGTACTCAGTGTCATCCCCTTACCTTTCAAACCAGTTTGTTGAAAACGGTGAAGCCCTAGCAACCAGTCTGGTCTGGAAAGAAGTCCTGGTGACAGAGATGTCCTGGCAAGTCGGATGGTGGCAGGGAGGAGGCGGAGATCTGTCTGAAACCTCCGTAGACAAACTTCAAGGCCAGACTGTAAGCGAGCCAATAAAGTCTGGCTGGGTCCCAGTGTCTCTGGGCTGCTGGTGGTGGTGTGCCCTTCCCCAGGGGCCGCACCCCCCTGCTTTTAGTGACCAGCAGGGGGTGCATCCTTGGCGGCCTTGGTGGGAGCTGCAAAGACAACTTGGGAATGCGATGGGGTTGCTAGGCAGCAGGAGAAAAGAGAAAAGCGGGGGAGTGGAAGGAAGAGGAGATCAATGCACAAAGGCGGTCATCAGAGCAAATGTAAACTGTGTCAAGGAGAGATTTCTGAGCTGCGGGAGGCAGTGGCTGAGGGAACAGATGCTCAGGAAACAAGGACGGGGACCTTTAGAAGCAAATGCTGAGGGGCCATGTGGAAAGAGCCCAGGATGGGAGACAGAGGGACCTGGCATGTAGTCGAGGCCCAGCACTACTTAGCCACCTGACCTTGGAGCCTTATGCTTCCATCTGAAAAGTAGGACAGCTCAACTAAAGGCTTCCCAGTCTGTTCTGGGGATCTACTCTTCTGCGTTTCTTTTTTTTTTTTAAGATTTTATTTATTTATTCATAGAGACACACAGAAAGAGAGAGAGAGGTAGAGACACAGGCAGGGAGAGAAGCAGGCTGCACGCAGGGAGCGCGACGTAGGACTCTATCCTGGGTCTCCAGGATCACTCCCTGGGCTGAAGGCGGTGCTAAACTGCTGAGCCACCCGGGCTGCCCTGTGTTTCTTTTTTAAATTCCTTGGAGGCTAGGGAGACACGAGTTGCCTGAGTTGCCTAGCGTAGAGCAGGGATAGTCAGGAACAGCATGTGCTGAGCAGGCGGGGTGGGGGGCACTTGTCTTTGTGGATGAACAAGGGCATCCTCACATGTATATTGAATTGTCGACTGCATTGTAGACTGAATAATCTTGTACCTCTACAGCACTGCATAGTGCCTGGCACATGACAGATGCTCAATAAATACCCATGGAATGAACAGACACAGTCACCTGGCAGTTATTTTGGGCAAGGGGTTGAAAAGTGGGAAAATTGGGGGATAACCGAGAACCGACACTTCAGAGCATGGGGAAGCCCTGGACCGGCATCTATGCATCCAGTCACCACTCTTGGGTTTCACTTTGCTTCGCCAGGGGTGGAGCTGATGCCAAGGCCTCTCCGCCCATGTGTCAGGAATGTTATTTGAAATCAGGTACGTGCCCCCTCCTCACAGTGCACCTTCCTTCATCAGGGTCTTAGCCTAAAGTTGAATTTCCACTAATCGGGTGCCATATAGGAGCTTGGAGTCAAAATTCAGACCATAGAAGAAAATAAAGAAATGTAATAGGGATTCGGGGGCTGAAGCCCACATCTACCATACTCATCAGGGTATGTAGATGTCTTTTGCTCCACCCCACAAATAAATTGAATCCCCTTGAAGTCAGGCTGTGTCTTTTAAGTCTATTATAATCTATAAACTTACCCCCATCAAGTCGCCTCCCATACTTAGCATCCAAGAACTGCTGGGGTCTGAGTGGAACCCTGAGGGTTTTGAAGTCACAAAGTATGAGAATTTGTGGACTATAGACTATGGATTGGTAAAAACAGCAAAGTTTTCTCAAGACTTTGTAATCCATCTCTTGCATAAAATGAAAAGGCAGCAATCTTCTGATCAAAGGTTACTTTTCGTTTGGGTAGCTTTGGGGAAATTATGGAGATATAGGTAAGCTAAAATCCACCCCCACCCCAACCCCCACCTCCCACCTTCCAAGCCAGCCCCTGGACACACTGCCACCCCCAAGTGAGTGAAGGATGGACAAGCCCACACAGCCTCAGCCAGGGAGCTTTCCCTAAGTGGGACTAATTCCTATGATTGGCCACTAGGTGTCAGGTCAGCTCCAAAAGTCCTGGCGAGTACTTGGCTCCCAGAAGTTAGAGACCTCTTTGCAACCCTTGCAACCTTTGCCGTGCACTTTCCACGATTTCCAAACCTCTGCCCTCCTCCCAAACCCCCCCCCCCGCCCCCTGCAAGAACCTGACATGAAATCTGAGCCCTGATGGGTCCAGCAGCCTGGCCCTCGGGCAGACCTCTCCAAGGATCAGCGTCCTCATCGTGGATTGAGGTTTCTTTTTTTTTTTTTAATTTTTTATTTATTTATTTACGATAGTCATACAGAGAGAGAGAGAGGCAGAGACACAGGCAGAGGGAGAAGCAGGCTCCATGCACCGGGAGCCTGATGTGGGATTCGATCCCGGGTCTCCAGGATCGCGCCCTGGGCCAAAGGCAGGCACCAAACCGCTGCGCCACCCAGGGATCCCTGGATTGAGGTTTCTAACTACATTTGCACCCTTGCTACAAGGAAGAAAATCAGAAGCTGGTAAAAACTCTATAAACAGTACTGGGGCACCTGGGTGGCTCTGTGGTTGAGTGTCTCTTGCTCAGGTTGTGATCCCAGGGTCCTGGGATCAAATTCTGCATCAGGATCCCCTCAGGGAGCCTGCTTCTCCCTCTGTCTCTGCCTCTCTGTGTGTGTCTCTCAGGAATAAATAAAATCTTTAAAAAAAAAAAAAGCAAAACAGTCCTCAATCAGCCCACTCTGGAGCTGGGCAAGACCACAGGAGGAGACAGTGCTTCATTTGGATGGGACTGCCCAACTGTCATCCTCTGACTACTGGAACGTGCATCCGGAGGCTGGGAGACCCAAGCAGGAGCCGCAAGCCCAAGGTGGAGGGAGAGGAAACTTGCAGAAGTAGGAAAGGCTGGTAGGTTGAAATGGCCCAGAGGCACTGGCCCAGCACTGAAGGGGGGTCAGGCTGCAGCCGACCCAGGGAAACAGCACCCTGCCTGTGCCCCTCCTTCATACCCTAACTCAGCTTCGTGCACTAACTCTGCTCCTCACAGAAACCTTGTACAGAAGGTCTGGCCTTACTCCCATTTTACAGTTGGGGAAATGGAAACATGCAGAAGTTAAGCATCTCCTTCAAGGCTTTTGCTGGCCAATAGGGAGGCTGAGATTAAGACCCTAACAATACAGCTCTGGCTCTCTGGGATCTTAACCACTGTACTTCCTGGCCCTCGATGGCTTCCATGCTGCAGCTTCAGATCAAGACAGGGAAGTTTAAATGCTCTTACTCTGTTTATATTCTTTCTGCAACATAGTGAGGAATAACTAAATTAATGAGCAAGCATGAGCTCCAGGCTGGACTAGCCAACAGGAGAGGGGCAAAGGCAGATGGTAATGTTCTATTACAGCTGATTCCTCAAGGTCACGTTGATAGGCTCTCCCTGTCCCCAGTATTATTCAGAAATTGCACTAAGGGAGGTACGATGGGAGAACAGAAGGAAGCGTGTGGCAAGTTCTGTGTATCAGCATCATAAAGTGCTTAAGCACACAGATTCTGGCATTGACGTTTCTGGGTTCGAATTCTGCTTGGCTTTACCAAGCAGGCTCTGTGACTTTGAGCAAGTCCTCAGCCTCTCTGAATCTCCATTTCCTCATCTGTAAACAGAAACAAGAATAGATCCCCTCCCTCACAGGACTGTCATGAAGAGTTACTGAAGTCCTGCATGTGAAACACAGCCCAAGGCCTCTGGCACACAATGAGCGCTTCTTGTAAGGATGACCTCATTGCACTGGGTGTTCCTTTCCAAGAGGGAGGGGGTGAGAGGAACCCTAGGTCCAGCAAACCGGGCAGCCGTCTTTGAAATATTCAAAGATATTCAATATCTTTGAATATTCAAAATATTCAAAATTACTGGTCCTTTGAAACACCATGGGAAGCATTCTAATCTCAGGCTTTGGTTTAAGGCTTGCATTAAAAATTTTTTTAAATTTGTCCAGAATCTTTTTTTTTTTTAATGTATTTATTTGACAGAGAGAGAGCAAAAGCAAGGGGAGCAGTAAGCAGAGGAAGAAGGAGAAGCAGGTTCCTCTCGTGGAGCAGGGAGCTCGACGCAGGGCTCGATCCCAGGACCCCGGGATCATGACCTGAGCCAAAGACAGACACCCAACAACTGAGTCAGATGCCCCAGAATCCTTTTGAAAGATTTTATCTATCTATCTATCTATCTATCTATCTATCTATCTATCTATCTATCTATCTATTTGTTTATTTTTTTGAGAGAGAGTGTATGTGCCTGGGGAGGGGGGTGGACAGAGGGAGAGGGAGAAGCAGACTCCCCGCTGAGTGCGGATTCTGACACACGGGTCCCTCCCAGGACCCTGAGATCAGGACCTGAGCCCAAGTCACACGCTTAACCGACTGAGCCACCCAGGAACCCCCTGTCCAGAATCTTAAGGATTGGACGGATGTGGGGACGACCAGCAGCACTGTGTGGACAGTGCAGGGGACACAGCAGCCATCTGGCATTTTTCTCAGCTGCTGAGGTCTGAAGCCCTCTTCCTGAGCTGGGAACGCCTTGCCTTGGGGGGAGGGACAGCTGGGACTTGCGGCTGGGACCCCGGATCATGCCCTACACCAGACACTGACTCTCTGAGCTAGATTCAGGAGCTGGCAGCCCAAAGAGCCAAGTGATGTGGGAAACCAAGGCAGAAGAGAAATTATTAAATTTCCTCACTCCCTACAGGCCCTTGACAAGTCCCGAAAACAGGCAAAGTGACATTCCTCTAGGGACTCAGCGACCTCAATATTGATACTTTGCTAAGGGCAAAAAGACAAACCTAGCCCGGCCCCCAGGATCCTATAAGTCTACTTTAATATATAAAAATTCCTTTAGAAATGTTATCTCTAAAGTCCCTAAGATACGTGTTGGCAATCCTCCCCCAAGCATGTGACCCACCGATATACATCTGAAGGGTCTCATGACTCGGGTTTTATTAGGTGGTAATAAGTGACCTTTCCCAACAATAGCCAGTCCCCTCAAGGTCCTGGGAACCTTGCTTCCAAAATTCCTTAGAGACTACATTTTTCCTAACCCCCTCCCAACTTATCTCTAAAGGGCCACTCCTCATGACCCCGGTGCGGGTCCTCCTGCCCATGGGTCCTGTCCCTGTGCTTTAATGAAACCACCTTTTTGCACCAACATCTCCAGAATTCTTTGTTGGCCGTCAGCTTTGAACCCTAATGCCTTTTACATGTCAAGGACCACAGCGAATTCTCTGGAACAGCTGCAGCAGGGCAGCCAGATGAGCGCTCGGGGAGGCGGCGTTGTTGGGGACACAGAGCCTGGGGGTCAGCCGGGTGAGTGCAGCCTCTGCCGCGTGGCTGTGGCTGCAGTGGCAGCTGCCGTGTCCTCAGGGGACCGGGCCGCCTTGCCAAGGATGGGGGCGGGAGGGGCTTGGGATTGGTTTTGTTTTGATTAGTTTTGTGTTAAACAAAATCAAACAGTGATTAGCAAGGCAAGCCCACATCGGAAACACTGACTGCACACCAGTGGCCTTGAAGGGAACACTTCTCCTTCGGGAAGCAGACGTCCTGGAGCGGGGTGGAAGCCAGGGGGGCTGGGAGGCCCACCTTGAGGTCTCGTGGTTTGCCTTTTTTTTTTTTTTTGGATTTTTTTTTTCCTTTTAAGGAGGGTCAGTGGTGTGGCCCTTGGAGGACTACCTCTGCTGTTCGGCCACCACTGAGGAGCCACCACCTGAGGGAGTGTGCGGAGGAGCCGGCTGCTGAGGTGGCCCGGATGAATAAGCCCTAACTCTTGTGCGTGTGTACGTGTGTTGTGGTATAATCAAGAACATCCTGGGTCTTTCTCCCAGTTCCTGCTACCAACTTTAAAAACTCTTGGGGGGTGACGGTGGCATATAGGGGATGCAGTCGGTTAATGGTCCAACTCTTGGTTTCAGCTCAGGTCAGTCGTAGTCTTAGGGTCATGGTTGAGCCCCACATCCAGCTCTGAGCTCAGCATGAGTCTGCTTGAGACTCTCTCTCCCTCTCCCTCGGCCCCTCCCCACACCTCTCTCTCTAAAATAAAGGAATGTTTTTTTAAAAATCTCTTGGGGCACCTGGGTGGCTCCATCAGTTAAGCATCTACCTACAGCTCAAGTCGTGATCTCAAGGTCCTGAGATAGAGCCCCACATTGGGCTCCCTGCTCTTCAAGGAGCCTGCTTCTCCACCTACCTCTTCCCCTCCCACCCTGCTTGTACTCTCTCTCTCTCTCTCTCAAATAAATAAATAGTCTTTTAAAAAAAAAGAAGAAGAAGTCTTGGAATTTCCTGAGTGGCAGGAGTGTCATTGTTATGCTAATGAGGTGACCCAGGGTGGGCCCCTTCATAGCTTCCTGAAGCTGGTGACCTGGAGGACCAAGCAGGGAGCGGAGGAAGGAACTTCCAGCGGATGGGAGAGGGGGTTGGAGATTGAGTTCAGTGACGCAGCCAGGGTTCAATCATTCCCACCTAGGGAAACTCCCATGAAAACTCTGGGCCAGAGCCTCAGGGGCTTCCTGGGAGGGGAGCACCTTGCTGTGCTGGGCGGGGAGGGCACGGAAGCGCTGCATTCCCTTCTGGATCAGCCCTGCACACATCTTCAGGCTCTGGCCCTTAATAAAACTGTAATCCTAAGTATAGCACTTGCAGTGAGTCCTGTGAGTGTTCCAGGGAATTCTCCAGCCTGAGGGGGTCCTGGGGAACCCCCTTGCAGCTGGCATCTGAAGGAGCCTGTAGGGGCTACTGAGCCCTGAACCTGTGAGTCCCACGCTGGCTCTGGTGGGACTGCCCTCGCCCCAGGTGTGGTGGAAATGGAACCCGTGTACGTGAATGCATTAGCACGTTTGAATTATAGAGACATAAAGTGTGTGCTCAGATATGTCCGTGACAAACAAGAGGGTATCTATGCCCAACGAGAGGGGCTTCCTTGTGTCCTAACCCCCAGATCCACCTGCTTTGCATTGCGGGCGACCTGACCACCAAACTCAACTTGCAGCCCCTGCAGGGTTGTGCCCCTCCTGGCTGTTCCTCCAATGTCCCAGGAGAGGGCGCTCCAACCTCACAGGTCCTCCCCCTCCTGCTTGCTTCAGCCCTCTAAGGTGGGGTTGGGGTGCTGCACAGAAAAAAAAAAAAAGATAGGACCCCAGACTGGTTCCAGGGAATCAAATACAGATGGCTGAAGAGGGCAGCCGTGCCACTGGCTGGCTTCAGTGACACTGGTCATACCAGAGGAGCGTGGGCCAGAGCTCTCCAGCCACCCGGGAGAGCAAGCTTCTCCACCCAGGGGCAGCTCCAGGTTCTGGGCAGGGCCCAGCTGTACCATCTCCGGGGACCTCTTTACAAAATATAAATTTACAAATACAATATGAGGAGGGCGCCTGGGTGGCTCAGTGGTTGAGCATCTGCCTTTGGCTCAGGTCGTGACCCCAGGGTCATGGGATCGAGTCCCGCATCAGGCTCCATGCAGGAGCCCTCTGCCTGTGTCTCTGCCTCTGTCTCTCTCTATGTCTATCATGAATAAATAAAAAATGTTTAAAAAATAATAAAAAATTTTTTAAATATTCATGAGAGATACAGAGAGAGAGGCAGAGACACAGGCAGAGGGAGAAGCAGGCTCCCTGCAGGGAGCCCGACATGGGACGTGGGGCGAGATCCCAGGTCTCCAGGATCACACCCCGGGCCAAAGGCAGGCGCCAAACTGCTGAGCCACCCAAGGATCCCCTCTCATGAATAAATAAATAAAATATTTTTTTAAAAAATACAATATGAGGTATAGTAACTTGATGTTTATTTGGAATGAGGGAAAAAATCACAAAAGCCATGCTTTCTAAAAGCTGATAGTGGGGATCCCTGGGTGGCGCAGTGGTTTGGCGCCTGCCTTTGGCCCAGGGCGTGATCCTGGAGACCCGGGATCGAATCCCACATCGGGCTCCTGGTGCATGGAGCCTGCTTCTCCCTCTGCCTGTGTCTCTGCCTCTCTCTCTCTGTGACTATCATAAATAAATAAATAAATAAATAAATAAATAAATAAATAAATAAATGCTGATAGTGGCCTCAATGTGAGATCCTCCCTGGGTCTTGGGAGAGGGTCTCACAAAGTGAGGGTCCCTGCAACTCCAGCCTCTTCAGCTTCTTTATGGGTGCAGGTAACTCCACCTCTGCCTGCATCTGCCCCCGAATGAGGAGTCCAGCCTGCTTCCTGAGCCCACCCTGCCGCTAAAATATGCTAGAAAGACGCAGCTCGAGCCAGCTGTTTGTCTGGGTCTCCACACCTCTGTCCCGGCCACTGCCCTTGGAGCAGCCAGTTGTAGCCACACCATGACCCTGTGCATGGCCTGTTGCTGTCCCTTCCCTCCCTGCCACACCCCAGAATCTGTCACCTCCATCCCCTCCGGCTTTTGAGGCACAAGGTGGTTCCCTGGCTTCTTCCTCCTTGAGTCCTGGTTTCAGTGAATCCTCAGTCCACCTGCATTATCTCAAGATTGTAAAACTCACAGCCCCCAATATGCCTTTCCTAAGGGCACTGTGATGCAGGAAATAACCTTTCTCTTAAAATCCGTGGTTTATGCGAGTGTGGGGATGGGGTAGGGAGCGTAACTACATCCATTTGTTTATACTACAGTGTAAGTGACTTCAATAAAATTCAATAAACATTTATTAAGAGTTTACCCCATGTCCAGTGCTATTGTGGGTGTTTGGGATACATCAGCGAATAAAACAAAACCCATCCCTTACATGGAGTTTACACTCCAGCAGGAAGAGACTGACCACAAACAAGACATACAATCAATAAGTGAGTCATACGGTATGTGAGAAGATATTAAGTGCCATGAGTGGGGGGGAGGGGAATGAACCGGGGAAGGAGGTTCAGGAGGGTCATCGCTGTGTGGGGGGTGGACTGGGAGAGGTTATAATTTCAGGCAGGTAAAGAGTGGTATTTGAGCAATGACTTGAAGAACACCTGGTGGAAGAGCTTTCCAGGCTGAGCAAAGACCCCAAGACAGGCGTGTGCCTGTGCAGGACCAGGGTGCTGGCCTGTGTAGCTGGAGCAGAGTGAGGGGAGAAGGCTGCTCGGTGTGTGGGGAGACGGGATGAGGTTGGAGGCGAGGGGCAGCCCAGGAGTGGCTCCGAGGGTCACTAGAGAACTCGGGGCCTGGGTGACATGTGCTTTGCAGAGTTTGGGGCAGCAGGGGACATCCTCAGACATCTTTTGAAAGGGTGTTTTGGGCCTTGCTGGGTTAAGATTGACTTTAGGGACTCAAAGGCACATCAGGAGAGTCACTAGCAAGGTTATTACAATAATCCAGGCAAGAGCTGAAGCTGTACAGTGATGGGGATGCTGGGGTGCCAGACCCTGGATGTATTTAATGATGGCGCCAACAAGATTCCCCGACAGAGGGGTTGCCTGGGTGGCTCAGTCAGTTAAGTGTCTACCTTTGGCTCATATCATGATTTTGGGGTCCTGGGATCACCGAAGTTTGGGGCCCAAACACGAGGAAAAATAAAGTCTTCATCACCGACCTGAGAAAACCTCAATGGGGCAGATTTGAGTGTTGGGCGGTGGAGAGAAAGAAAACCAGAATTGATTCAGGGGTGTTCATGAGCTATGGCAAGGAGGAGTCACACAGGCATTCGGAATCCAAGAATGAGCTTTGGGGGCAGGATCAGGACTGGGGAGTGTGCTTGGGAGTCCTGGGTTTCGGCGAGACGGTATCTAAATTTTTTTTTAATTTTTATTTATTTATGATAGTCACACGGGGGGGGGGCAGAGATACAGGCAGAGGGAGAAGCAGGCTCCATTTAAAAAAATTTTTTTTTTATTTTTATTTATTTAGCGAGACGGTATCTAATGCCAGGAGGCCAGCAGAGCACCTCATCTCTCCAGCCTGCAGAGCTGTGGGGAGATAAATCTCTGCTGCTTTTTTTTTTTTAATTCATTTATGATAGTCACACAGAGAGAGAGAGGCAGAGACACAGGCAGAGGGAGAAGCAGGCTCCATGCACCAGGAGCCCGACGTGGGATTCGGTCCCGGGTCTCCAGGATCATGCCCTGGGCCAAAGGCAGGCGCTAAACTGCTGTGCCACCCAGGGATCCCTAAACCTCTGCTGCTTATACGCACCCCCCCCCCAGCAGCATGAACAAACCGAGACTAAATGGGGCAGGGGGGCAGGTGCTCCCCCCCTGTCTTCTAGTCAGAGCTGAGAATGCCCGGCCCTCGCTCTCCCGGCCTCCCTTGTGGCTAGCCACGCTCCGGTGACCCAGGTGGGCTACGAGATGTGAAGGGCAGGCCACTAGGGCTTGTGGGAAAATCTTTCCTCCTTGATGGAAGGAGCAGCGACAGGGAGAGCCTGCTCCTCCACTCTGCTTCTGGGCCTGATTGTGTGAGGCTGTGGTATCCATCACGTGGCCGGGGAGGTGGCATCACAAAGATGCTGAGGACAGCAGGGCAGAAAGACGGAATGAGCCTGGCTTGGGTGACATCACTAGGTTGCTAGGCAACCCTGCCTCACACCTGCCCTGTGAAGTGAACCAATAAATGTCTTTCTGCCCAGGCTTCTTTGAGTTGAGTTCTGTTACTTGCACCAAAGCATCCTGGGAGACACGGATCACCCTCCCCACGCTTCGTGTCTGCACCGTCACCATGTGCCCACTGCTTGGTGACACGGGGCACTCCCTTACTGGACTGTGAGCCCCTTGAATCTAGGGCCGGGTCCCCATCCGTGATCCCCAGCCTTGGCAACATGCTTGAGACAGAGGAGGGGCTCAGAGATATTTGAGGAGCACATTTAAAGAATGGAAGACAGGGTGAGGGATCCCTGCTCTCAGTAGCCCAGCTGTTGGGTTTCCCGAGAGCCGCTCCAGCAGGCACAGCACCCCAGCAGCCTGGCAGTGCCCGTGTGTAAACACGCCCGGGGTGAACGCCCACAGATGCCTCGGCTGACAGAAGTATGGGCCTAAAGGCTGCAGCGCCAGCAAGGCTAGGAAGGCACGGATTCCAAGGGCATGGGGAACTGAGGACTGAATTACTCCGTGGGGCCAGATGGGGAGCGTGCTGTAAATGCAGGCGTTTCTTCTAGAAAAGGCCTCCCCGTTGCCAAGACCCCTGCCTCACAGGGCTGGGGGTGCAAGCAGTCAGCTAGGAACCAACTGGCCCAGTGGGGTCTCCCATGAAGGAGGGGTCTTTCTGAGACCTCAGAGCTAAGGACCTCCGACTGGGAGCTTGAGAGGGTGACAAGGCCCTTTCCTCCTTTCCCAAGCTCCTCCCATGATGCCAACATCAGTCCTGCCCGCTTTGGGTCTGCTACAAAGACCCACATTAGCCTGGCAGAAGTATGTCAGGGGAACCTCCGGGGAGAAGGAGCGAGGACAGTCGGGTGGTTTAGGGGCAGAGGCTCCGTGCCAGGCTGGCCTGTGCTGGAATGCTCCCTCCGCCACCTCCTCCCTCCCTGCCTCCCCCCCTCGCCGTTTATGGCGGTCCCTGTATGCGCTGGCCACTGTCTATGGCACCAGGGTGACAGCCTTAAGCGTGGCAATTGCCCAGATGTGAATTCAAACAGCAGCTCTACTCGAGGCCATGGGGCTTAAACCCCAATTAGGGAGGCTCAGAATCAGACAGCCGTTGGAACATGGTAAGGACCGTGGTAAGGACTTCTGCCAGGAAAGAGTACCCGAGGACACGTGGCAGCCATGGGGACAGGAGCCCATGGTTCAGTTCATCAGACTCATTATTGTAACAGTAGGACCCACTTCCTGTGGCTTTTGTGAGAATAAATGGGACACAGTCCAGAGGCCACTAAGCCTCTTCCCAGGCCTAAGTGCTTCCTAATGGGATGGGTGGTGGCCATGACCATCCGGAGGCCGATGACGGGCCTGGAAGCCTGGAGATTTTATTTATTTATTCATGAGAGACACCGAGAGAGGCAGAGACATAGGCAGAGGGAGAAGCAGGCTCCCTGCGGGGTCCTGGGATCACGACCTGAACCAAAGGCAGACGCTCAACCACTGAGTCACCCAGGTGTCCCAGAAAGAAGGTTCTTGCATGGGCTGGTGCCTAGGTCCTGTTGGGCCCACCTTCCCTCTGGCCTGGCATTTCCATGCAGCTGGACGGGCAGGTTCCAGTCCCCAGGCAGGGCTTGCCTGCTCTCCGTGACCTCAGCTGAGCTTCGGCTACTGGAGTCAAAACCAAATCCCTGAGTCCAGACACTCCTGGACACAGGTGCCACCATTTCCCTGGCTCAGGTCCATGAACCAGCTACTGTGCAGTGTGACAAAGAAGAAAGAACCAGGCTTGGCTGTGTGGAGGCCTGGTCTGGAGCTGTCTGTCACAGCTGTCTGTCATACCCTCACCCCTCAGGAAGAATGACACCAACAGGGAACAGAAGGCCAGGGCAGGAGCTTTGACACTTGTCCTCCCACCCAGAGCTCTGAGGCTGGCACACCATGGGCAGCCAAGGGGAGCTGTCACTGCCAAGCCCTCATCTCGTTGTCTGAGATGGGTGGTACTGCATGTGATCATAAAGCCCCGGGCTTCCTGCTGCCTCAGTTTCCCTGGGAGGAAGGGAAACTGTAGGCCATCAGATACCACCACTGAGGGCAGAGTGAGACAAAGGAGCAGAGCCGGTGGATGTCTGCTCAGACCTGCCTTCTAGCCAAAGACATGCTAAGGTCCAGGAGAGGGCTGGGCAGGGGCCAAGAGGGCCAAGGGCACTCTGGGAGCGGGGCTGGTTTTGTGTGTGCAATGTGTGTGGTCACACAGGGCCCTGTACTTGGAAGGGCCTGGGGCTTGGTTCCATGGTCTCTTGTCACTGTCTTAAAATTCTTGATTATTTTTGGGGGCACCTGGGTGGCTCCGTGGTTGAGCCTATGCCTTTGGCTCAGGGCCTGATCCCTTTGTCCTGGGATCGGGTCCCCCACTGGGTTCCCTGCTTCTCACTCTGCCTATGTCTCTGACTCTCTCTCTCTGTCTCTCATGAACAAATAAATAAAATCTTTTTTAAAACTTCTTGATTATTTTTTAACAAATGCCCCTGCAAATTTTGTAGCTGGTCCTGTCTGAGGGAGAAGACTTATACACAAAGGGCATTCCTATCCAGGAACCCGAAATAGAGGGTATGGGAACAGCCAACCCACCATCCTCTCCCCACCAACTCAACGAAGAAACTAGAGTGGCCTCCTCTTTCAGACAGATGGAATATGTGTTTTCAGAAGAGTGGAGAGGTCAAGAATGGCCAGGACTTCAACAGGTTGCCTAAAAGGCCAAGAAGAAAGGCCAGGAGCCAGGAGAAGACCAGCTCCTCCTCCTGAGGTCCTGGTTGCCTCTTCCACAAATAGGGTAGCAGGGAGCACTGGTGAGCCACCCACCCCCCCACCACCCACCCCCCCCCCCCGCAGCTGGGACTTGCCAGTGCAGGAGGCAGGCAGGCAGAGGGGAGCTAGGGGAAGGGGGGAGAGGTGGTTAGGCCTCAGAGCCAGGAGAGAGGCTCCTTAAGGACCTCAGCCAGCAGGGCCAGCCCAGGCCTGCTCCGACCTCTGGTCTCCAGCCAGTAAGTAATTCAGAAATTCCTCCAGAATGCTGCTGGGGCCCTCAGGCCTTGCCCACCCCTGCACCCCCGGCCTGAGCCTGCTGCTTGGTCCAGGCAGACTGCTAGTTTCCACCTCCCAGAGGCTGGCCAGCGGCTCCTGTGGCCGCCCCACCTCACTCACAGCTGATCTGGGGTCAGACAGTGCTGGGAAGGAGCTGGCAACAGGGGAGCGGCCCTGGGTCCCAGGCCAGGGCTGGGGAGAATCCAGGCTGGCTCCCCAGAAGAGGGTAGAGAGAGGGGCCCCACCCTGTGTGTGTTGTGGGGGGAATGAGGGAGACTTGGGGATCTGCCTGGGGCCCAGCCTGGAGCCCGGCCTGGTTCTCAGAAGCCAGGCCGAGGGAAGGGTGTCCTCCCCGGCAGAGACTGGCCAGGCTAGGCAGGGGCCAGGAGCCGGGGCAGGGCCTGCCTTAACACCCCACCCTCTGTCCCCGAGGCCAAGAACTGGGCCACTTGAGACTCCCTCCTTGGCATCTGCCCCAATTCCAGGCTGCTAATCCCCTCCCAGGAAAACACAAAGGGCCCTGGGAGGTTCCAAGAGAGGGCAGGCCTCCCGTCAGGCTTTCATCCTTCACACTAGTGGGAAGTTTGTGCTGTTCCAACCTCAAGTAAAACCCCGAGAAAAGAGCAAGGGAGGTCTTCAGTGAAATTGGAGGGAAGATGCTTTGGCAAGGGAGGAAGGATGGGCCGAAGGGGAACTTACCCATTTCAGACTTGTGTCCCAGGCAGGAGTCCCTGTATGGGCCCAGTCCACAAGGCTCCCAACCTCACACCAGTCTCTACCTCCTTCCCTCTTCCTCCTCGGGCTCAGGCTGGCACTGCGGCTCCCAGGGTCGGGGGGAGGGGGGCTGCCCTCCCATTTCCACAGACAGGGAAGCAGAAGCAGTCAAATGCCAGGTGATGTCAACAGCTAAGTGGCAAGAGCAAGGCTGCTGCTACCAGCTTCTCAGGGGCGCTCTCTGGACAGGGCAGTGAACAGCCCAAAGCCAGGAAGAGCTCTGGTCTCGGATCTCAGCTTTGCCACTTACTGGCCTCAGGGCCTTGGGCCAAACACTTGACACCCCCTACCTGTAAGGGAGGGAGGAGCTAACGGCCCTTGCTGGGGTCACCTCAATGCAGACATCAATAAGGATGATGGGGCATGGTACCAGGCCTGGCTGCAGAGACGACCTCAGTCAACGGATACTGCCCTTTTCCATGGCTGGAACTCTGCCCCCAACCCGCTGCATCCCCCATGTTCCCACTGCCCAGGGCCTGCATCTCAGACTCTGTGTTACCAAGCTAGAGGGGATCTGCAAGTGTGCTCCCAAGGGCTCCCAGGCCCAGCTGCAGTTCGCGCCACCAGCACCGCCGAGCCTGTTTCCCTCCCTCGCCTGGCCTCAGCAGTGAGTCCGGCCACCGCAGACGCTGTTGAAAAGTCCCAACTGCCCCTGAAGGCCCGATTCAAGTTCCTTCCATTGCTGAAAGGATCCAAAGGTAACCTGACTCATCCCCGGGTCTATCGAATCTGCAAGAGCTTCATTCATCATCTCCTTTAATAATAAAAGGTCCCCCCTGGACAGGCCTCCACATCCACAGGGCCTTTGAGGGTGTGAAGGCAAAGCACGGTCCTCTGCTTACCCCAGAGGACAACTCTGTCAGCTGTTCCCACCTGACCAGATGATCCTCTGCTACCCTGGCCCTGGCCTGGCCCTCTGACCTCCACCACCCCCACCCACCTGCTTCTGAGAAACCTCAACTAGCTCCCTGACTCAGTTTCCCCTAAGCTGATCTACTCCCTAATTGTGCACATGTCCTGGTTTGGCCTCTCATCTTGCCTGAGGCCTGACCTTTGGTCCCAGACCTCCAGCCATGAGCTCTACACATCTGATCACACACACACACACACACACACACACACACACACACGGATCTGCTGATCATTCCCACCTGTCACCTGCTCTTCCTGATACTCACCTCTGGTCACTAATGCAGGACCCAGGGTCTCTGCAAAGTGCTCCTTAAGTGTAATCCACAATTGCAGGAGGAGATGTCCCTCCTTGCTGGGCCTCGCTCTGTAAAAGCTCCCAAAGTAGGGCTGCTTGTGCTCCCAGGGACACAAACCATTTTTAATAAGATAAGTCTTCCCATTGTAATTTCCTGCACCCCATCTATGTCTACTTCAGGTTTCCACCTGGCTCAAGTGTGAGAGGATGCCTCATCACACTCCCTGGGGGCCCTCAGAATTCCCTCTATCCCCGGATGCCTCTCAGTACTAGCATGTGGGGCCTGACCCGGTCCCTGGAGAGGAGTCATATCCCACACAGCCCTCCACTGCTCCTACAAACAGATTTCTAGAAGGCCTTCCTGCACAGACACGTCTTGGGCTGAAGCTGGGACCCTGCTACACAACCATCAGCTCAGCCCGGCTCGCAACCCCTCCACCCGCTTGGGACTCATACCCTTCCATCTGATCCTTCCCCAAAAGGGCTCCAGTCCTTGATCCTTCAGCTTTCAAGACATTTGAGATTCGTCCCCCAGCTCAAACATGGCCCGCGTGGAAACCCACATGACAGATCCCCCTCCATCCCTCTCTGTCCATGTTCCTGCCTCTCCCATGTATTATTTCCTTCTACACGTCGAGGTTCCTAGATACAATGCATCTGTTCCCATGCTGGGTGTAGAGCAAGTGCAGAACACTAGCTCTGAGGTTGGCTGACTCCATGAATAAAACGGGAGACCTGCCCAGGGGCCTTTCTTGTCCTTCTACTCCCCACACCTACCCGTCCTGGGGGAGAGCCCAGGTGTGGTGTGTTTACTCCCCAAGATGACTTAGATACTTCAAAAAGAAGGAGAATTGCTGTCTTCTTACTACGGTGATGGCACTTCCCATGTCAGCTCATCTAGAAGGTGGAGACCACCACCCCTCACCAGAAGCAAACCTGCAAACGTAATGCTTACATGTGTCCTATGCAAAACTCCATGGTGAGCGGCCCGTCGGGTAACACAGATAAAGCCCTTGTCCTTAAAATGCCTCTTAATATGTTCAAGGAGGTAGATTCTTCTGAGAATCTGATGAAAACTCAATAGTTACCCCAGAGAAACGCACCCTCCCCCAATTTTGCTCATAGTTCCAGGAGGTCTGCTGACCCTACGTAGACCATCCTCGGACCTCCCCAGGGTTCATGCTGCCAGGATTAGGAATCCTTCCTCGAGGCAGCTTGCAGTCATCCACAGAGGCACACCAGAGGGGAATTTCAAAGGAACGTGGACCTGAGGCCAGCCCTGCGTACCTGAGAAGCAGAGCACTGTGAGGTTGTCGTGGAGGAAGGCACGACTCTCCACAGAATGGGCTGGCCCTGCTGGACCCAGCATGGGGGGGTGGGGGGTGGGGGGAGTGGGGAGACCACAGGTTGCTGAGCATCTGGGCTCCACCCCGAGCTGAGAGGGAAGCAGGAGGTGATAGGCCTTGATGATTCTGCAGGGCTAGAGAATTCTAGATTGTAGCTGCAAAGAAAGATCTCTATCTGGATGCCCTTGGGGAGAAGACTGGAGAGTTCATTAAAGCACATGTTTGCTTTCTCCAAAGTTCTCCAACTTTGATGTAGGTCAGAATCAGCAGAGGAGGGAGGCCTGGTAAATATGTGGGAATAAGCCCTCCCCCCTCCATCCTAGGGCCCCAGGATCTGCATTTTACAGCACCCAAGGGGTGCAGCTGACCCACGCACCACAGGTATTCCCATGGAATAGGGGGAGGCTCCCACATGGACAGGGATTCATCTGTCAAGGTTCCCTTTCTCTCTGCGAGCCCAACATGGCACACACATAATTTGCCACCTCCTCCCACGGGAAAGCCCATGGCCTCCTGGGTGCATGGGACTTGGGGCTTCTGATGGAAAGGTGAGGGCAGGATCAGCTGGCTTGCCTTGCTCTCAGGGAACAGGGGAGCTAGGAGTTCTGTCTCTGCCAGCACCCCAAGACAGCCCGCTGCCTCCTCCCTCCAATCTCCTCCCCTCCAGCAGCCACAGACCAGCACTCCTTCCTAGCTGGTCACAACCCTGCAGGCCCCCCTCATCCAAGCCAAACCAGGGGTCACCTCATTTTAGAGCCTGAAGGCATGGAAGGCAGCAGGTCTTGTCACTCTTGGAGATGAGGCTCAGTGGCAAGGAAATGTGATTCACCACCACCAGCCACACACACACACACACACACACACACACACACACACACACTTGTTTTGGAGAAAGGATGGAATCACAGGATTCTATCAAAGCCTTTAGAGCTCCCCTGGTCCAGTGTTTCATTTTACGAATAAACTGAGGCCCAGAGAGGAGGAGGCCTGTGTGTTCAAGGTCACATAACTTACTGGTGACAGAGCTTGAAGCCAGAGTCCCGCCTTCCCTCAAAATGCTGCTTCCTCAACACAGAGACAATAGGCCCTACGAGATGTGATACTCAAATATTTTAACAACCCCAATGGCACAGCCTCAGCAGTCAGAATGAGTCTTGTCCTTGGCACTCAGTCAGGTCCTGGAGACCCCAGGGATGTCCCCATAGTTGTGGGATCCAGGAGAGGTTCTTGGGTTCCCAGGGAGAGTGACTGGGATGGTAGTGGGAGGGTTTGGAGTTGAGGAGAGGATGCAGGGGGTGGGCAGCTGGGGTGGGGGGGAAGCCTGGGCAGCTGGTGACCAACTGGCATGTAACCATGCCAATGCTGTACCAGTTAAACGTCAGCCAGGGAAGCCAAGAGTCAGAGAGCCCCCCTCGCCCTTTAGAATTGGTCTCTTGGGAGGGTAAGCACACACTTCCCTCCCTCTCTGTGAGCCAAGTCCCTGGCTTGCCAGGCACAGTTGGCACCCACTTACATGGGGTGGAGGAGGGCATGAGAGAAAATCAAATGTCAGGGACCAGCCTTCAGCTTCTAGACGTCTAGCCAGGTCACCCAGCAATGGACGATCCAAGCCCCAGCCTTCCTTTCTCTGTAGCCAGCAGCAGCTTTGTGTGTTCAACCTGGAAACAGCTGATAAAAGGAACATTTTCAACTCACAGTGGTCCTGGTGCCCCCGTGTGGCTGCTGGGTGGGGGGTGCAGTATGAGACCATGTGGCTCTTCTGTGCCCCCACGCTGTAGGGAGCCTGGAGGCTGAGGTGGCTCAGCTCAGCCTGGGGGGGTCCCTTCAAGCTCTGTGATTCAGTAAGGTGCAGACACCCCAGAGAGGGGTGAGCCTCCAGTCCTCCAGAGAATGAGGGCCCAGAGGGCCTGGGCGGGGACACTCTCACCCCTAGTGAGGGAACTGAGGGAAGAGGAAAGGCACAGACCAACAGGGTGTAAATCCTGACTCAGCTGCTCACTGCTTTCAGGGACCTTGACCTCATGGAGCCTCTGGTTCTTCATCCATGAAATGGGAACAATCCTATTGACCTCACGGGTCATGGTGAAGAGGAAATGCTGGGCACAGTCCTCCAGTGAGGTGGTGACTTCACACGTGGCACTTGTCCCAGGCTTCACAACCTTTATACTGTCTGTGATGTCCATGATGTGTGCTTACCGAGCTGACGTGGAGTCTAACAAGGTTCTGGAATGTCGTGACACATTAGGTTTCTCTCCTAACACGTCACTACCCCGTGGCGGGGGGGGGGGGGGGGCACAAGGTGTGTGTTACTGAGGGACGCATCACAGCAGCATCTTCCATGGGTTTGTCGCTCTTCTTCCCCTGCTGGCCAGAAAGGGTCCCTTGCACCTTGCAGGAAAGAATCATGAGGAAAAACTTTGCTTATCACCTTGGAAGGTCCCTCTGCTTCAGGAGATCCACAGGGATGCCAGGGTGCCTGCCCTGGGGCTGAGTGGGAGAACTCAGCCTTTAGGATTCCTGGAGAAGGCTGGACTGTTTTCCAGGGACATTATTCCACATTCCTAACGCTTTGACAGGCAAACTCAGAAGTTTTCTTTTTCTCACTATTCAGCTTAATTTTTATCATCAGCTACATATTATCGAAGATAACATTTAATCTGATAACTTCCAGATAAACTTAGTCGCTGCAGTGATCTCTAAGTTGTTTCTTGCTTAGATTCCACTAAAATCAGGATTTCCGGGGAGCCTGAGAGGCTCAGTGGTTGAGTGTCTGCCTTGGCTCAGGTTGTGATCCCAAGGATCCTGGGTTCAAGTCCCCCCACAGGGAGCCTGCTTCTCCCTCTGCCTGTGTCTCTGCCTCTCTCTTTGCTCTCATGAGTAAATAAATAAAATCTTAAAAAAAAACCCACAATCTTTTATTTATTTTTTTTAAGATTTTATTTATTCATGAGAGACAGAGAGACACACACACAGAGAGAGAGAGAGAGAGAGAGAGAAGCAGAGATACAGGCAGAGGGAGAAGCAGGCTCCATGCAGGGAGCCTGACGTGAGACTCGATCCCAGGCCTTCAGGATCATACCCTGGGCTGAAGGCAGCGCTAAACCACTGAGCCACCCGGGCTGCCCACCCACAATCTTTTAATTAAAAAAAAAAAATCAGGATTCCCCTCCTTACCCTCCCCATCTCTAGGGCTGATTCCCCAGAGTTGGTGTGTTAGGGTTTGTGGTTCAGGGGTGATCTTCCCTGTGTGGGCTCATGCTCTGTCCCATGGTGACCTGCCTCCCTCATCAGGGCCCTCCAGCCCTGGCCTCACCTTTGCATCATCCTTGTTCATGCAGAAAAACCTTGGGGTACATCTCATGGGGAGGAGGGACTCCCAGTGAGGCCATGTAGGATCCTGTGCAGCCATCACTAAATCTCTGGGACTGGTGGACCCCCTAGAAAGCAAAGCCAGCAAGCAGAGCACTCATCCCTCTACTCTTTTTTTTTTTTTTTAAGATTTTATTTATTTATTCATGAGAGACAGAGGCAAAGACACAGGCAGAGGGAGAAGCAGGCTCCATGCAGGGAGTCCGATGCGGGACTTGATCCCGGGACTCCAGGATCACGCTGTGGGCCAAAGGCAGGCGCCAAACCACTGAGCCACCCAGGGATCCCCTCATCCCTCTACTCTTAATCCAACATGAGTGGGGCTCCTAACATCTGCCCTGCTAAGGATTCGGTGCGGCTAGGAAGATGTGAGAAGGTCCAGGCAGGTTTCCCCACCCCACGCCCAGCCCAGATGTTACCAGATGTTAGCTATCTCACTGCCACGGCCTTCTTTTCCCCTGACCTGAAGACCTTCTCTCTCCGGGGAGCTTGCTAGGAAAAGGGGCAATTAGTTTTGCCCCATGGTATTCCCCAAATCAGTTTCATTTTTTAACCTTAAAAAATAATGTAAAAGCCCCAAGTTCATTCATCATCTTGCAGCTGGACAGCTGAGGAATGTCCTACGGTAAAACCACCCACGGGGGATCCCTTGGTGGCGCAGCGGTTTGGCGCCTGCCTTTGACCCGGGGCGCGATCCTGGAGACCCGGGATTGAATCCCACATCGGGCTCCTGGTGCATGGAGCCTTCTTCTCCCTCTGCCTGTGTCTCTCCCTCTCTCTCTCTCTTTCTCTGTGTGTGACTATCATAAATAAATAAAAATTAAAAAAAAAACCACCCACGGGAGCCAGGCTGAGCAGTGGGGTCCCCCAAGCCCCGAATCTGAATGTGAACTGTGGCAGGAGAGCTGAGGCCTTCCTCTTTCCTCTTCCAAGGAGATGGAGAAGATGATGGTTGCTCTCAGCTCCACGCTCCCCTTTAAAGGACCAGAAAGAGCTGCCCCGGCCACCCCAGGGATCAGCTTCCTGTCCCCTCCACTGGCCCGGCTCCTTTTGGACAAAAACCTAGATCCCACTCTGGCCTCTTCTTCCCCATCCCCGCCCCCAATCACTCCAGGCCTCCACACCCCAGTACAGAGCAGGGGCTCAGAGTGGGACAGACTGGGCTTTCCTGCCCCTCCCAGCCACCACCTGTGCGTGACCTCAGCAGGTCCCTTAAAACTTTGAGCCACAGTCTGCGTCCCTGTAAAATGGAATGGGTGTCCACACACCCCTCCCAGGGCTGTGACACTTAGAGCAGAGAGTGCCCATAAGGTGCTGCCCGGTGCCTGGCTCAGAGTCAGCAAGGCTGGTTATTTTTATTCTGGTTATCATTGTGCCACCGCAGCAGGGAAACAGGTTAACAACCTGCTCCCTCCGAGCTAATTACAGGCCCGCCGGGCGGCTGTCCAGATTCGGAGCCGGGAGGAGGCTGGCGCGCTGGGCGCCACAACGTCACCAGGCCCAACAGGACGGAGCACGCTGCCTTCTCCAGCACCTTCGGGGGGAAGGACTGGAGGCCTTCCTCGGGAGCCACAGGACCCTCCACCACAAGCTGCCATAGGGGTAGGGAGAGACTTGAGCCCAGGAATAGGGTCCATACAAGAGCTGTTTACAGGGCCACCTGCCCAAGAGGATGGTCTGGTCCCTGGCAGGGCGTTGGTTGGGGAAGAGAGGTCAGCAACCAGAGGTCACCAAACTGCCTGGGAGAGTCAGGGAGACACTGAAGCCAGGCCCAGCCTGCTCCCTCTAGCCCTGCGCCCCGAGGCAGGCCTCCGCCTCTCCTCCAAACAAATGTTGAATGAGCACTTAAATAACACAATGTGTTGGGACACCTGGGTGGCGCAGCGGTTGAGCACGTCTGCCTTTGGCTCAGGTTGTGAACCTGGGTCTGGGGCACATCGGGCTTCCTGCATGGAGCCTGCTTCTCCCTCTACCTATGTCTCTGCCTCTGTGTGTGTGTGTGTGTGTGTGTGTGTGTGTGTGTCTCATTAATAAATTTTAAAAATCTATAATTAATTAATTAATAACAATGTGTAGGCCTTGTGAATAAGGAACAGGCCAGGACACGGCTTAGCCCAGCTTGGCCTGCCTAGCCCAAGGCCCCACTCTTTGGCCATCTTCCCTGAACCTTTCGCTGTTTGCTCACCGAGGCTCTCTCTCTGGAGCAAGGCTACTCAAAGTGTGGTCCAGCACCCTGTGCAAGCTGCTTGCTCAGATCCAGGATGAGATAAGTACTGGAATTGTCCCCAGGCATTTAGATGCTTTCATAGCAATTCGACAGAGTTGTTTTATGTCTGTAGAATCTAATAAAAAAAACATTGGGGGCGTGTATTTTATGTCCTTTGTTCATTTCCTTATTTTCCCCCCAGCAAGTCCTTTGTGTTATATTTTACAGAAGAAATAGCCCGTCATTGATTAGACATTAAGCAAACAATTGGCCCTTGACCACAGAGAGTTGGAGAAGCTCTGCTCCAGATGCTTTTTCATGTTGGTCTTAGAAACCCTCACATCAACATATTACATTAATATGTGTCATTTGGAGAGCTGGTGCCCAGCGGGGGCAAAACACCCCATTGCCACCATCCAGCAACACACCTGACCCTGGTCAGCTCCCCACCCCACCTCAGCCGCCCAGCTTCACCACCCCGACCTCCCAGCCCCCCTGCCTCCCGTTCACAGCCCTCTCTCTTCCCCTGGAACCCATAGGACTTTCTGTCCCCGCCGTTCATTTGGAGATTTAGCCAATTAAAAAAAAAAAATCAAGTGCAAGGCTTTGTGTTATGAAATTAAACATGCGAGTCCTCCAGCTGGCCTCTGTGAGTTGCCCTGTGTGGCCAGTTTTCGGCCTCCGCTGCCGACCCATGACTGCTGGTGCCTGGAACCCTCCCCTCCTAGCTTCCAGGCTCCAGGGGTGCAGCGCCCACCTCCCACCCTTAGCACTCCGCCCTGTTGGGTGCTGGGCGCTGCAGGAGGCAGACACAGAAATGTAGGAATAGACTCACAGGGGACCTGCCCAGGAGGTTGGCCATGCTGGGGAAATGGAGAAGCAAAGAAACTCCTTTCGGGGATCCCTGGGTGGCGCAGCGGTTTAACGCCTGCCTTTGGCCCAGGGAGCGATCCAGGAGACTCAGGATTGAATCCCACGTCGGGCTCCCGGTGCATGGAGCCTGCTTCTCCCTCTGCCTGTGTCTCTGCCTCTCTCTCTCTCTCTCTCTCTCTCTCTCTCTGTGACTATCATAAATAAATAAAAATTAAAAAAAGAAACTCCTTTTGCCTTTTCTCCCTGTTTACTTCCAAGTACCGGAGCATTTTTCTTTTTGTTTTAAAAACATGTTGATTTTGTTTAAGTTATATAGGCAGAAGTTAAAAAATTCAAAACCTACTGGGAGCGCCTAGATGGTTCAGTGGGTTAAGTGTCTGACTCTCAATTTGGGCTCAGGTCATGATCTCAGGGTGGTGAGATCGAGATCTGCCTGCGTGGGGCTCCGAACTCAGTGGAGAGTCGGCTTGAGATGCTCTCCCTCCCTCTCCGTCTGCCCCTCCCCGCTGCTCAAGTGTGCTCTCTCTGTCTCTCAAATAAATCTTTTAAAAAAATTCACAACCTATGGAGGGCACCCCAGGGGGCTCAGCGGTTTAGCGCCGCCTTCAGCCCAGGGCGTGATCCTAGAGACCCTGGATCGAGTCCCACGTCAGGCTCCCTGCATGGAGCCTGCTTCTACTTCTGCCTGTGTCTCTGCCTCTCTCTGTCTCTCATGAATAGATAAATAAAATCTTTAAAAATAATAATAAAAATTAAAATAAAAATTCAAAACTTATGGAGAGTAGATAATAGGAATGTTATATGCAGACCACCAGCTCCAGGATCCCACTTCAGAGACAACCACTCCTACTCTCCCTTCCAGGATGTTCCGTGCACCTGCGGGCACTATTGTTTAGATCTCCCCCTTTGTTTTCACACCCGTGGAAAGGCACCACATGCCCCTCCTGCACTTAACTTGTTCTAACAAGAGATCTTGCAGCCAGTGACCCTGTTCTCAAGTGCTTTTCTCAGAATCTTTCCTCATAGACCTAAACTGGAAGGTTCCTCAGAAGCCTGCTCTTCCAGGGAGGCCCAAAGGGGCCTCAGGGGCAGGTGTGGCCTGCTGCGTCAGAGTCACCTGAGACAGGTCTGGGGCCACACCCCTGCAGGGTCAGTTGGAGGGGCCCTGGGAAGCCAGGTGTCTTTAAAACTCCCCAGCCTGGGAGTCTCAGGGGAGCCTCAGGCCCTGCCGGATGTAGGACAGGCAGGGTGTCAAGTAGCCTCTCATCACGAGTGAGGAAAGTAAGGCTCAAAGAAGGAAACTGATTGCCCAGGTCACACATGAAGTCAGGTGGCGGAGATTCTCCTAGCCTGGGTGCCGTGCCGGCCGCCGCACTGAGGGCCCGCATTAGGCGCCGACAGCTGCCATAGCCAGTCACCACACACCACGGCCTTGGGACAACACAAATTTATTCTTCACAGTTCGAGATGCCAACAGTCCAAAATCAAGGTGCTGGCAGCGCCATACTCCTTCTGAAGGCCCCAGGGGTAGAGGGTGGAGGTGGTGGGTGTCTTTCCTTGCCTCTTCCAGCCTCTGGTGGCTCCTAGCATTCCTTGCCATGTAGACACATCACTCCAATCCCCTCCTTGTTGTCATATGGCTGTGCGTCTCCTTGTGTCTCTGGGTGTCTTCCTTGGAGGATTCCGGCCTCAGATTTAAGGCCCATTCTAAATCGATGATTATACCTTGAGATCCTTAAGTTATTACATCTGCAAAGGCCCTGTTTTCAAATAAGTTCACATCCTGGGTTCCAGGACAACATGAATGTTGGGGGGGGGGCATTATTCAGCCCACTACAAAGCCTCTTTTCATAAACAGTTCCTTGGGCAAACTGCAGGCCTGTTTTGGGCTCCCAACCCCCAACCTCAGGCTTCTGGCAGCCTGAACCCTAGGACCCAGTGGACCCAGAGGGGCAGCATCAGGCCAGGAGCGGTGCATTCAAGCTGCTGGACATAGTGACCCAGATCCTTGTGCCAGGCTGGCACCCCCACTCCCACTGCAGAGGGTGTGAGATGCTGACAGCTGACCCCTTCTTCTGAGAACTGCCCCTGGCCTACTGGAGCTGCCCAGCCTGAATACCGGTTGTTTCCTGACCAGATGATGACTGAACAAATACTGGAACACAGAAGGCCAGCCTTCTTGCCTTAAGATGTGACCAGTTTTGTGGTGCTGCTCATACCTCAGAGCTCACCAAAGAAACAGCTGACACGACGCCTCAGCCCAACATACCAAGATGCCAACCATCTTCCCTGCCTGCTCCTGCTCCTGTTGCTCTCTTGCCCTCCCTCAAAAACTCACTTGTGCAAAAATCTCCACCTCAGACTGCTTCTAGGCAACCCAACCTAAGACAGTGGGGGAACGAGGCCGCATGTGACAGGTAGGGGAACAGATAGGGTGGGTCTCCTTCCTGAGTCAGCAAGCCACCCAGCCCTCCCCACCCAGCTCTCCCTGTGCATTCACCAGGGAGGCACACCCTGGGTATGGGGCACCAATTGGGAAGAGAGGCTGGAATGGGCACAGTGGAGAAAGAAGGGGTAAAATAAATAGGTTTCACCACGGAGTTTATGTTATGGAAATGAGATGCACAGACATGAGCTGACTTGAGAGTGATTATAGAGCAACATGTCAGCATGCCTAAACCAACTGGTATCTCTTGGTTATCTCAGGGACAAGTCACAAAGGGTTGCTGAGCGGGAATTCATTTCCAGGTACCCTGGCTACCCTCTCCCTTCAGCTCTATTCACTTTGTCCCAATCCCAGGAGGTGAGGATCACTGGTGCCAAGTAGAATCTATCTGCCACAGACCCCACAGGTTGTTGGGCTAACCATCTACCAGTACCCATACCCATTCTTGTTGGTCGATTTGTTGGTGGGCTAATTAGCTGGTTAGTTAGAGAAAGCGGAAAATGTGGGTCAGTCCAGGAAGAGAGAACAACATGGACAAGGGTCCAAAGACAGTATGGCCTGGTTAAGGAACTGCCAGTAATTCCATATGTGAAGGACAGTGAGAAGTGTTGCTGGAACAGGGCCCTGGAGCTAGGCAGAGATACCACATGGAAAACAGGGCCCTGAGTGCTGAGCAAAGGAATAAAGACTTTACCTTGAAAGTTGTGGCTAGCCACTGCAGGGTTTTAGAACCCTGCCACAAAATTACTTGATTATGGGCAAAATGGGTAACAAGGATTAAGATGTACTTCCAATTATAAAAGAAATAGGTCGGGACGCCTGGGTGGCTCAGTGGTTGAGCATCTGCCTTTGGTTCAGCGCGTGATCCTGGGGTCCCAGGATCGAGTCCCATGTCAGGTTCCCTGTGGGAGCCTGCTTCTCCCTCTGCCTGTGTCTCTGCCTCTCTCTGTGTATCTCTCATGAATAAATAAATAAAACCTTTAAAAAATAAAAAAAATAAAATAGGTCATGGGGATTGAAAGTACAGTGTATAGTCCATAATATTGTAATATACTTATGGCGGTGAGCATTTTGTAATGTATGTGTGTTGAATCATCATGTTGCATGCCTGAAACTAATTTAATATTCTATATCACCTATACTTCAATTAAAAACATTTCTTAATTACTTGATAAGGTTTTCATTTTAGAAAGACTGCTTTGGCAGTGGTTTGGAGGGTAATTTGGAAAATGGTATGCTAGTAGTTTATTGATGCATAACATATTACTCTGAAACTTAGCAGCTTAAAACCATGAACATTTATTTTCTGACATTTTCTGAGGTCCAGGAACCTGGGAACAGCCTAATCCAGTGGTACTGGATGAGGGTCTCCCCTGCGGTTGCAATCTGTGGGAAGCCTTGGCTGAGGCTGGAAGATCTTCTTCAGGATGGCTCCCTCACATGCTGTCAGCAGAAAGCTTCAGATCCTCACCACATGGGCCTCTCCTTAAGGCTACTTACAACATGGCAGCTAACATCAGAACCAGTGATCCAAGAGAGAGCAAAAGGAAGGCCAAAGTGCTTTTATGACTTACTCACATATAACTACCTCTGCCATATTCCATTTGTCAGAATTGAGTCAGTAATTCCAGGCTACACTCAAGGGGAGAGGAATTAGCCTCCACCTTTTAGAAGGAGGAGTGTCAAAGATTCGTGGATATGTTTCAAAACTGATTAACCTACAGGTTAGGAGACTATAGGAGTATTCAGGAGAGATTTGTCATGGCCTGAACCAAGGCAGGAAAATGGAGAGAAGAGTCTTAAAGAGTTATAATGACATGGGTGGCTCACAGGTGCAGAGAACTATGATAGGTCAGGAGCCGGTTGGCAGGAGCAGCCTTGGACATGGGACCCTCCACATGCAAGGGCAGCCTAAACTGCCTCCCTCTGTGAATAGGAAGAGGGTGGCAGGTGACCAATGGTATCCAGAAGTGTTTAGATGTAGTAGATTTTTGTAGCATCTTGGTGAATGGAACCAGTGCTAACCAGGCTGAAAGCTTCCTGGAGTCCAGTGGTGAGAGTCTTTTGGATCTATCCCTCTAGAATAAGGTTAGGGTGAGAGCCCTAGCCCTTACAAAACACAGAAACCGTGGGTGGACAATGATGATAGCAGAGCAACAGGCTCTAAGTCGTTATGGCAAGTTCTATAGCTCTACCAACCATCCTAAATGTGACTAGCATGCCTGGGTTCACTCATTCATTCAACAAACATTTGCTGAGTGTTACCATGTCCCAGGCATTCTGGTAGGCCCTGGAGAGAAAAACTAGGAATTAAAATGGCATCAGACCTCTCAACAGTGACGCTGGAAGCTAGAAGACAACAGAACAATGCTCTCAAAGTACTGAGAAAAAATTATGTCCAGCCTACAATTCTATATCCAGCCAAACTATCAATCAGTGTTCGGTGAGAACACAAATGTTTCAGACAAGCAAAGCCTCAAAATGTTTTCCTCTAATGCACACCTTTTCAGGAAGAAAGGAAGGATTTGTGCCACCAAAAAGAAAGACAAAAGGAATAAAGGATCCCCAGGATGATGGAAGGAAGGAACATTCTAGGATGAAAATGGACCCAACTCATTCCATTTTTTCTTAAAGATTTTACTTATTTATTCATGAGAGACAGAGAGAAAGGCAGAGACAGAGAAAGAGGGAAAAGCAGGTTCCCCACAAGGACCCTAAAGTGGGACTTGATCCTGGACCCTGGGATCATGCCCTGAACTGAAGGCAGTCACTCAACCACTGAGCCAAGCGGGCTTCCCCCAACTCATTCAGTTTGAAGCAGGACAGGGGTCCAGAAGAGAGGCAAAAAAAAAGCAAAAAGCTAACCAAGCTTTTTGTCTAAAAAACCAAGCTTTTTGTCTAAAAAAAAAAAGGAGAGCAGGCAAATTAGTAACTGCAAGTTGCATGAGAGAGAAAATGTGATCATAGTGCACTATAGGGTTCAGCTGTATAGTTTCACGTGTAAGTACTACATAATGGTTTAAGCAAAAACATCATAGGAGGACAGGCGCATTGGGCTGAGGAATAGGGTGTATGGTTAGAGAGCTAAATCCCAAGAATTCACTGCAGAAAGTTAATTGATAATAGCTAATATATATATATATACAGTACATTTAGAAATTTGGAGCATAAATAGCACAAGAAATTACTTAAAAACTTAAAGATAGGGGCGCCTGGCTGGTTCAGTTGGTAGAGCATGCAACTTCTGATCTCAGGGTGGTGAATTTGAACCCCCCCATGCTGGCCATAGAGATTATGTTTAAAAAAAATTTTTTAATACAGTTAAATGTAGTTGCCTCTGGGAAGGAGACATCCAGGTAGGGAGGCTTCATTATAAGCCTCCTGGTATATTTGATTTTTAAAAACACACCTATTACTTTGATTAAAACAATAGAAATAGGGGTGCCTGGGTGGCTCAGTTAAGCATCTGCCTTCGGCTCAGGTCATGATCCCAAGGGCCTGGGACTGAGCCCCATGTCCAGCTCCCTGCTCGGTGGGGATCCTGCTTCTCCCTCTCCTTCTGCTGCTCCCCTTGCTTGGGCTCTCTCTCTGTGTCAAATAAATAAAATCATAAATAAATAAATGCAGAATGGCTACCTGGGGAGGGAGTAAAGGCAGCATCCTGGACAATTCTTTCCTTTTTCGGTGCTGGTCTCCAGAACTCTATGAGTGAGATTTAAGTGGGCAGCAGAGTTAGAAGTCTTCTTGGCTGAGGGGCACCTGGGTGGCTCCATCAGTTAAAGGTCTGCCTTCCGCTCAGGTCATGACCTCAGGGTCCTGGGATCCAGCCCCACATCCGGCTCCCTGATCCTCAGGGAGCCTGCTTCTCCCTCTCCCTCTGCCCTACCCCCTTACTCATGTTCTCTCTCTGGGTATCTCTCTGTCTCAAATGAATAAATAAACTCTTTTGGGAAAAAAAAAAAAGGAAGACTCTGACAGTTTTGACCCTGTAAATGGCCACTAAGGCCAGGGCCTTGCTGTCAGGCAGTGTGAAAGGGGGAGGAGCATCCCTCCAGGAGACAGACGTCTGTTGCTTTAGCCCGTCCAGTATCCTCCTGATGGGACTCCAGCCGTCCCTCCCTTCAGTCCAGGTAGGGCTGACATCTCACCAAACTTTGCAGGGGAAGCACATGACTCTGACCTAATCAGTGACAGCACTGTGTCCTTGACTGCCCCGATTGGTTAGGAGTGGACATGTGACCTCGTGGAGCCAATGACAGCCCTCTTTAGCATTTTTTGCTAAATGATTGGAGGAAAAGTGCCATTTCACTGCTAGGGTTGCAGTGATGCAAGCTTGACATTGCTGGTTGCCATCTGGCCGCTGCCAGGTGAGAAACTGCCTGCAAATGAAGCCTGCTCAGGGAAAAGCAGCACTGAGAGAAGGAAAGAGGTTCCTGATGACATCATCTGTGCACCGGGATCCAGCCGGGCCTGAAAACGACCACCCTAGGACTTTTATTTGAGTCGATAATGCTTTGGGGGAATCTCATGCCACTTATAACCGAGAAGATTTTGAGTGCTACACCTCTTGGGAGACAACATGACGGGAGTGGGGGGGGACCCCCAAGGGAAAACACAAAATCAGAACAACCAGGTTACCTAATCCAGCCACAATCCCTCAACCACTGTGATTCTTCTTCCAGGATTCCCCCAGCACTGGGATTTGGTTTATTCCCTTACATGTGCACATGGAAAAAGGCCCAGTGCACAGTCCTGCAAACTCATAATTAGGAGGGTCATGTGTTGACAGAGCCGAACCTCTCACATGCTCAGCTATGGAGACATCATCTAGTTTGCTTGTTATCTGATCCAAACATTGTTTCTTCATCTGGCCCCACTTAGGGCCATCCAGTTTCTGCTCAAACTCTCACATGGGTGAGGACTGCCCCTGACTCACTGTCAGCTTTTCCATTGAGCCAATAAACAAGAGCAGGGCTGGAAGGTTCGTCCTCCATCTGACTGAGCCAGTTACCCTAAACCTTCTGCAGCTGCTAACAACACAGGAAAAGCCCAAACCCACCTCCAAAGACAGTACTTCAGGTGTTCAAGGAGAGCTGTCCTTTTTTACTAATAGGGATTGAGTTCAGCTGCCTGAAGCAGAAACCCGGCTACAGAGGCTTAAGCCAAATGCAGAGGGAGAGATCTCTTTACATTACAGCAGGGCTGGGTGGGCAGCCTGGCGTTGGCGTGGCAACACCAGGAGCACCACTCCAGGGTTCCAGTTCCTTTCAATCTTTCTGATCCGCTATCCTAATAGGTACCTTCTACCCTTGTGGTCGCCTCAAGGTTGCAGAGTGGCTCCTGCACCTTCAGATTCCAGTCCACACTCCAAGCAGGAAGGAGAAGAGAAAAGCAACAAGGAAACAAAACTTTCCCAGAAATAGCCAGCAGATTTCTGTGTATGTCACATAGGTCGGAATTGTGTCACTGGCCTCCACAAGTTGCAAAAGAGCAGAGGATGTCTTTTGTTTATTTGCTTAAATCTGGACACGTTGCTGCCTCAGATAAAACGATGGTACTATCGGTAAACAGAAAAGGGAGAATGCGCACGGATGGGGTAGGCAACTGGAGGTCACTTCAAAAGCTTCCTCTGGGACAAAATTTGCATACAGAGAGTCTGAGACCTTGAGTTGGGCGGGGTGGTCAGACAGGCCCTCAATTCCCAGTCCAGCCCGACCACTTCCTTACCTGGATGATGTCAGGAGATATTTTTAAGCTCTTTGAGCTCCTGTTTGCTCATTTGTTTAAAGAGGATAAATGTGCTTTTCTCAAGGGTTTCTGAAGTGATTAAAGCACCTCCATGTGAAGTACCTTAACTTTTAGACACTCAACCAATGTTAATTACTCTCCTACTTCCTGCGATTGCTCATGACATAGTTCTAATCCTTTCCTCCGGGACATGCTTCTTAAATCTGCTCTAAGGTCTTTTATTTATTTATTTATTTATTTATTTATTTATTTATTTATTTATTTATTTATTTATTTATTTATTTATTTATTTATTTATTTATTTATTTATTTATTTATTTGCAGCCAGGCATCCTCTAATGTCTCTTCTAAAAGGGTAGTCCCAGGGAAGGCCTGAACTGGCTCGGTCAATAGGGCATGCAACTCTTGATCTCCAGGTTGTGAGTTTGAGTCCCATGTTGAGTGTAGAGGTCATTTAAAATAATAAAATAGGGTTGCCTGGGTGACTCAATCGGTTGGGTTTCTACCTTTAGCTTGGGTCATGATCCCAGGGTCCTGGAAGCGAGCCCCACCTCAGTCTCCCGGCTCAGCAGAGAGTCTGCTTCTCCCTCTCCCTCTGCCCTTCCCCTTGCTTATGCCTGCTCTCTCCCTCTCTGTCAAATAAATAAATAAAATATTTTTTTAAAAAAAGAATAAAATAAATAGGGGCAGCTGACTGGCTCAGTTGGAAGAGCATGAGATTCTTAATCTTGGGGTTGTAACTTCAAGCCCCACCTTGGGTGTGGAGATTACTTAAAAATAAAATCTTTAAAACAAATAAATAATAAGATAAACAAAAGGCAGCCCAAGGATGGAACCCAAAACTCCATTGTGTATTCCCTGGGCACCATGCTTCCTTCTTGCACAACCTAGCCATGAGCCCACTATTGTGGCAGGCATGAGGAGCTTGGCACTCACTTCTCCTGAGCTCCTGGACCATCAAGAAGAAACCAGAAGGAGCTAAGCATTGACATGCCCACAGGGTTAGCTTTATTAGCATAGAGCTGGCCAGGCCTCCAAAGTCCTTGAAATCTAGACTCTGAACAAACTCTAACGGATTCTTCAACCACAGGTGGAGAAACTGGAACTCTGGGAGCAAAGGCCTACCCCAGGGGTGTCATGCTTTCCCACCAGAATACTGCCTCTGCCTCCAGCAGGAAGAAGAAAGGAGGTGAAGGAGGCTGTGGTAGGTCAGTTGGTGCCCCCTCCATTACATCTTAATCTTTGGAACCTGGGAATGTTCCCTTCCATGGCAAAAGGGATCCTGCCGATGAGATTGTTAAGGGTCTTGAGATGAGAAATCCTGGATGATCCAGGTGGCCCTATGTCCACCTCAAGGAACCTCAAGGATCCTTTATAAGAGGGAGACAAGAAGGTCATAAGCAGAAGAAGGAGGTGGGATCATGGAATGCAGGTGGCCTCTAGAAGCTGGAAAGGCAAGGACACTCTGCTCACCAGATGCCCTCTCCTCCTTGATTTTTTTTTTTTAAGATTTTATGGGATCCCTGGGTGGCGCAGCGGTTTGGCGCCTGCCTTTGGCCCAGGGCGCGATCCTGGAGACCCGGGATCGAATCCCACATCGGGCTCCCGGTGCATGGAGCCTGCTTCTCCCTCTGCCTCTCTCTCCCTATGTGACTATCATAAATAAAAATTAAAAAAAAAAGATTTTATTTATTCATGAGAGAGACACAGAGAGAGAGAGAGAGAGAGAGAGAGAGAGAGAGAGCCAGAGACACAGGCAGAGGGAGAAGCAGGCTCCATGGAGGGAGCCTGATGTGGGACTCGATCCCGGGTCTCCAGGATCATACCTGGGCTAAAGGCAGCGCTAAGCTGCTGAGCCAGCCAGGCTGCCCTCCTCCTTGATTTTAACCTCATTTAGACTCATTTTAGGGGCAGCCTGGGTGAATCAGCGGTTTAGCGCCGCCTTCAGCTCAGGGCCTGATCCTGGAGTCCTGGGATTGAATCCCACATCAGGCTCCCTGCATGGAGCCTGCTTCTCCCTATGTCTCTGTCTCTGTCTCTGTCTCTGTCTGTCTCTCACTCCCTCTCTCGGTGTCTCTCATGAATAAATAAAATATTTTTTTAAAAAAGATTCATTTTGGACTTCTGGCCTCCAAACTGTAAGAGAATAAATTTGTGTTAAGCTGGCGGTAATTTGTGACAGCCACAATGGGACCTTTACACAGGGGCTGGAAAGGGAGCAGACAGTGGGAAAAGGAGAAGAAATCCTCCCAAGGATGTTGTCCTGTAGTCACTCAGGCCTTCCAGGGCTTTCCACGAGCTTGAGCATGTCCTTCACCCCATTCTTCAAGGCTCAGCGCAAACATTGCTTTTCTGAGCTAACCTGACTTGGCAGAGTTAGCTGTCCCCTTGTCCTGGCATGCACAGGGCACTCTTACCACTGCTCTGGTCATCCCAACTTGGTATTGTAGTTCCCAGTCCATGTGTCTGTCTGATTCCCTCAGCAGAAGGTGAGCTCCATGGGGATTGGAGCTATGCCTGTTTCTCTTAAAATTACATTGGATTGGGGCATCTGGGTGGCTCAGTGGTTGAGCATCTGCCTTTGGCTCCAGCCGTGATCCCAGGCTCCTGGGATCGAGCCCCACATCGGGCTCCCTTCAGGGAGTCTGCTTTTCCCTCTGCCTATGTCTCTGTCTCTTTCTCTGTGTTTCTCATGAATAAATACATAAAGTCTTAAAAAAAAAAAAATGTTAGATTGAGTAGAATGAAGCCAGGCCCTCCCCATCCCACATCTGTGCTAAGTGTCTCTGCTTTCATTTCAACACGGCCCAGACCCCAAACAACAGCTCTTCCTCTGCACCTCTGAGAGGCTGTCTTCCAGTGTACAGCTTGGCCATCCATGTGTATGTCACCATGGATATCTAGTGCACTGTTTGCACACCTACCATCGCAGTCCTTCCCAGGGATCAGGGATGAAGACCAAGAGGTTCCAGCCCAAGCTGGTTGCTCCTGAATGGAGAACACATAGACTCAGCTACTGTTGTTTTTACTGGATATTTTCTATCCCAAGTCCTGTACATCCCAGAAAGCAGGCTGTGGATGGAGAGAGAGGGACAGGAAGCAGTGGGCAGAGAGGGGAATAAGGCCTCTCTGGGTCCCCACAGCCCTGTCCCTGGACTGAGTACATCCCTGAGGCCCAGTGGCAGGCCTGCCCTGGAATTCTTGAGATACTTCTGGGGTCTTTCCAATAGACTTCCTGTTTAGCTTAGCCCCGCCAGAGTGCATTTCCATTACTTGCAACCAAAGAAGTCCTGAAAAATCTGGAATGAGCAAGCCTGAGCCAAGAACAGAGTGCTGGCACATCACGCACATGGTACATTCCCAAACCAAATATGGTAAAGCGTCACTTACCCAGAGGTCACAAGTGTGACCCTCTTGCCTATGCAGGACCCTGTGGAAAACACAGAAGGAAGAAAGAGGACCTATTGTTCTCTCTGCCTGGCTGGGGGGGGCGGGGGCAGGAAGAGCCAAATTGTAGAGCAGAGTAAAGCATGGGGGATGGCCATGGATTGGAACATTGGGGAGCAGAAGTCAAAGAAGAGAAGCGGGCCAGGGTCCAACCGAGTTGGGAGGAAGCCACCCTTCGAGAGAGAGCCCTGTTGTATTTCCTGGTTTGCTCTGTGTGTATGGACACCCCTTTTGAAGGCCCAGGACCCCTGTCACTGGCATTCCCTGCCTTTGCTAGAGCCACTGAGTCCCACGTCCCATTCCAAAGACCCATCCAGCCCAACTCAGAGGCACAACATTCCTGCACCTGACTCATGAGCAGTCCGCGGGGTTAGGTACCACACCTCTTCATTCTCATTTGGGAACCAGTCCCAGCAAGCTTGATTCACCAGTTCCTCAGCCCACAATGGACTGGAAACCCCACATTAGAAATGGGGGAGATGCCAGGAGAGGAATGACAATGATCGGGCCAGGAACTAATAAGCTGCAGCTGGGTTTCTCCACGTCAGCACTGATGACACTCCAGGCCAGTTCATTCCTTGTCACGGGGAGCTGTCCTGTGCATTGCAGGGCATTCCCGGCTTCTCTCCACCCACTAGATGCCAGTAGGAACCCCTCTATTTGTGTCAACCAAAAAAATGTCTCCCATATTGCCACAGGTCTCTCTTGGGGACAAGATCACCCCAGGTGGAGAACCACACTACTACAAGAGAGAGAAACAGTCACAGTAGTCACAAGAACTGAAGAAGAACTACAGCTTAGGGGGCAGAGCCCAGCAACTGTCTGTGGCCCTTAGGTATATGTTGTTTATGGCATGGGCCATAACTCCAGGCACACTGAGCCACTGGCCCAGAGACTCCCTGAGAAGTGACAGAATGGGCCTGTTCATCCCAATTAAGAAGGCTTTGTCTCAGAAAGAAAGTGGGAGGCAGCCCCAGTGGCGCGGCAGTTTAGCTCCGCTTGTGGCCTGGGGCGTGATCCTGGAGACCCAGGATGGAGTCCCAGGACGGGCTCCCTGCATGGAGCCTGCTTCTCAACTCTGCCTGTGTCTCTGCCTCTCTTTCTCTCTGTGTCTCTCATGAATAAATAAATGAAATCTTAAAAAAAAAAAAGTGGGGGGGATCCCTGGGTGGCGCAGCGGTTTGGCGCCTGCCTTTGGCTCAGGGCGCGATCCTGGAGACCCGGGATCGAATCCCACGTCGGGCTCCCGGTGCATGGAGCCTGCTTCTCCTTCTGCCTGTGTCTCTGCCTCTCTCTCTCTCATTCTATGTGACTGTCATAAATGGATAAAAAATTTTAAAAAAAAAAAAAAAAGTGGGGAAAAGTATGCCCCTAGGGGGGACAGCGCTCCCCGAGGAGGATGAGCCACACAGGATTTGTTCTCCTCCAAGTATTGGTTGAGTTAAACTCAATTTTAAAGGTTTCCACACTGATTCTGTCTTGCTTTGGGGGGATAGAGGTTCCCACCTTCTCTGATGAGATCTTCACAATCCTTCTGGGGCCACCTGCAATCCTGCTTCCTCTCTGAGGCCACACCTGCCTCCCTGCCCAGAGCCTCTCTCCCATGCCCCTTCCTTACCTCTCCCAGCTCTTTGACCTCCTACGTTTACCATGTGGGTTAAGAGGAGGTAAAGACCTCTTATCCCAGTCAGACCACTGTGTGTGCGTGGTGGACAGTCAGACAAACAGGGTGCCTCCGGAGGGTGGGACATGTTGTGTGCTATTGGCTGCCCTCCTCCCTCACCCTCCAAGGGGTCTGAAAATTGGAGCTACCTGTATTCATAATAAGGCAAGAAGTAGTGCAATCTTGCGGTCTCAAGTCATATTCTCCTCCACTTTTTCCTCTGAACATCATGACCAGACCTAAGCTGAGTTAGGTAAATTGCTAGCTGACACCCACACAGAGTGGTTGTGTGTGCATGCATGTGTGTGTGCAAATATGGGAGGAATGTGAGGAAATGCATGTGTGTGTGCATGTGCAAATGTGTGCATGCAAGCATCCTGTGCACAACTTTTCTACTGGGGGTTATTTAGGGTCTGCATTCTGGTTGTTGGAAGCAAATATATCTGCTGAGAGGCCTTTCTTGTAGTCAGGGGTGTGGGCCTGGCCATTTCCTTTTGCAGTAGAAATGGGCACTGTGATTGCTCACACCAGTGGCTGGGCCCTGGGGAGACTTGGATGCAGAAATATGGCCCCCCAAGCTGGCCCAGGGCAGACACCATCAGACCTTCACACAGGGCTAGGACATCCCATGGCAGGTGTGTGAGGCTTCTGGACCATGGCGGCTATCCAGGAGAGTCACTCTGGACATCGAGGTGGGAGCACACAGCCTGGTGTGTGCCCAGGGACCTGAGCAGACCTCTGCACTCACCTTGGAAGAGATGGGTAGTGAGTCATTCCTGCTAGTCCAGGAAATTTACATCATGGGAATTTCCAAAGGCTCTGCCCTGAGAGATCTCCTTGGAAGTTCAAACTCAGCCATGGAAGATATTGGCCTGGTTGGTAGTCCAATACCCACTGGGTGTAATTTCCAGTCCACAGTCCATGACGAGCTCTAGTTCCTGCAGCCAAGAGCAGGGAGACGGACTCCTACCCTGAGAATGGTAGTCATGAGAAGACCCTGGGACCATCTTTCAGGATGGCCAAGATAAACCTGGAGCTCCTAAACAAGCAGAAGGTGCAGCAGAGAAAGGGATGAAGATTTCACTTTGAGGCAACACTTTGGGAGACATGTCCTAGGTACTGTGCCACGCACTTCATCATACACCAACTTGGAGGTCTTCAAAGGAACACCCAAGGGCATTGGGGCACTTGACAGCTCAGTGGACACATGAGCAAACCGAGGCTCAGAAAGAGGAGATGACTTTCCTGGTATCACACAGATATTAAGTGACCCAGCCAGGATTCAAACAAGGTCAAAAACGAGGTACAAAATGTCCAACAATCAATAAACTAGTTAAATAAATAATGGTTTATTTATAGAATCCTAGGCAGTCATTGACATTTCTTGGTAGTAGAATATTTAATGACCTGGAAAGATGTTCAAGATATATAGTCCTGTGGGGAAAGAAAAAAGTTACAAAACAACATGTGTTTTAAAAAAAAATTAAATAAAATGCAGAAGTGTGATTTCTAAGAAAAAAATCAAAATGTTAGCAAGGGCTTTCTTTGGATACGAAGAGTGGGTATGATTTCTATTCTGTGACTTTGTCCGTTTTGTCTTACAGAGATCCCTCTGTAACAAGGACAAACCTGACAGAAAGAGCCCGGGCTGTGTGTCTCTGGGGGGCAGGGGAGGGGCTCTAGTCAAGACCAGCAGTGAGATGCAGGATCCCAGGGCTGAGCCTGCCAGAGGGTGTGGTGGGAAGCAACGCCCTTCCTCGGAAAACATCAGACTTTTTCTAGATCGGGCAACTGACAGGCGAGCCTGGGTGAACCTGGGTGCCTCCCTCAGCTGTGGGTGCCCTAGCTTGGAGGTCTAGCCCTCCTGGGCCTGTACTTGCTGTGCTGGGGGCTCCAGCCAGCTGGGGGCTGTCGAAGGTGGGAGAGGGCAGAGTTGGACCCGGTTTACCCTGGGTGTGGGTGGAGGGGATGGGGAGAGCTGCTAAGAATTGCCTAAATGTATGCATTTATGCTGAGTCTTCAGTTGCTGGGGAGGGGGGGGTGCCCTCACTCAAAAATAACAAGGGTGGCAGTATGATTCAGTGATCTAGAACTGTGCCTCTCAGCCCCATGAGCCCCAACAACGCTCCTTTTAAAAGTTATTTTAGGGACGCCTGGGTGGCTCAGTGGTTGAGCATCTGCCTTTGGCTCAGGTCGTGACCCCGGGGTCGTGGGATCGAGTCCCACATCGGGCTCCCTGCCTCTCCCTCTGCCTGTGTCTCTGCCTCTCTCTGTGTGTCTCTCATGAATAAATAAATAAAATCTTTAAAAATAATAATAAACTCTGTGTGTGCCCACAGTCATCTGATCTTCAGGACACTATGAGGTAGGTATTGTTATCAACCCCATTTTACAGATGAGATACAGAGGCCTAGAGGTTTAGTTCCTTGCCCAAGGTGACACAGCCGGCAGGCAGCGAGCAGGGGAGCTGGGATTTGAACTAGTGGGAACTGGCTTTCCTTGGGGCCGAGGCTGAGCCTGAGGGGACGGGAGCAGAGCCCGGTAGCAAGTGGGCCAAGTGGGCCGGGAAGCTAACATGCAGGGCTTTTCAACCTCAGCGTTCTCATTCCGGGCTGGCTGCTTCTTTGTTGTGGGGGCCGTTCTGTGCCGTGTAAGATGTTTAGCAGCATCCCTGGCCTCGACCCTTTAGATGCCAGAAGCACCTCCCTGCCGGTCATGACAACCAAACTGTCTCCAGACATTGTCCAAAGTCTCCTGGGGGGCAAAATTGAAGTGCAGAGCCAGTGGGTTAGAGCCAGCAAGGTAGACTCAGAGAAGACACAACCTGAGCCAGGTCCTGAGATAGGGTAGATTTTTGAGAGCTAGAGAGAAGGGGGGCAGTGTTTTAGGGGGAGGGATGTGGATGACTTGGGTACAGCAGCAGGTGGGTGGTCATATAGAGGACATGTGCAAGCGGGTTTGGGTGGATTAAGAGAAAGCTGTGATCATGCAGCCAAAAGGAGGAAGAAGCTGTTCCCCTCCTGACCTGACGTCCTGCTCTGGGTAAGGACCCCTGATTAAGATGGGGCACCTGAAAAGGTCTCTGCTTGAGGGTTCCATGTTGATCAGAATTTACCAGGCTTTTCCAGGCTGTCTCCATCCCCCTAGGTTGACCTGTCTTTCAGACCCTCAGGTGACTCACTCCCACAGCAGAGACCCACCCCACCCCCCTGTTTCGTAATCTCCCCCCATTCTTAGCCAGCCTCCCAGCCCCACCTTCTCAGGTCCTGAGAGCCAGCGAGCAGCAGTCTCCTTGAAGGGGAGAAGCTCCTGACCTATAACCCCGAGAAGGCTGAATAGTACAAAAGCCTTGACTGATGGGTAAGGAGCCTCCCGCCATACCCTCCTTACCCCCTGGCTCTCCACTAAGCCTCCAGGGGAAGGGGAGATTCTCACAAAACCCCTTTGGCCACTGCATTTGGCTCTTGACTGGAATAATTAGAGATGGAGCCAGGAATGATGTCATGCCTCTGCAGAACACAGGATGACTTTGAGCAAGGCATTTACCTTGGCCTCAGCTCTCTCCTTTGTCAAGTGAGCCAGGGACTTGAGACGTTTTTAACACTCCGCACTGACATTCTGATTTGAAGTTGAAAGCCCCCTGGGCAAGTCCCTCTGAGAAGAGCAGCCACGGCTTTGCATACTCAACGCCCCTCCCCTCCCCCTCCCTCCAGGTGGTGCTGGTGCAGCTGTCAATCATGGTGCCCTCCCCACTTCCAGGAATGTAGGGGTCAGAAAGCATCCCAGGCCACCCAGTCAGAGGACCCTATGTTGATGGGTTCATTAATGGACATGCTCCTAAGCAAGTCAGTTAAGAGTCCTTCCTAGAATATGAAAGACAGAAATGATGTTTCTAGAGACTTATTAAGCTGGAAAAACGTGAATCTAAGGCTACTGGCTGTCCAACCTTCCTGACACAGGAAGAAAGCCCATCTGCAGAATAAAGCCAGTACAGAGTGAGACAAAGCTGAGAGCCAAGAGAAAGATAAATCCCTGACAACATTGTTTGAACCCCTGGATCGAACTATGCCTGAAGGTGATGCCCAGTTATGTTAATAATTTCCCTTTTGGCTAGCTTGATTTGGAATTCTGTAACTTACAACTGAAACAGTCCTGACTAATATAACCCTTTAGTGGTAGGGGCTGTGAGAGAGGGTGTTGAGCACACGGAAGGTTAGAATCTGCCACTTTATGCCTCCAGCCCGGGGCAGCAAACCCTGACATATCTCTCCAGCCACATGCTTTGACAGTCTCCTCGCTTCAGCCTTGGAGGGGAGCTCTCCTAACCTAATCCATGGTCAACACCACCGTGCACATTTCTCAAGCTCAAGTTTGACTTGAAAAAGGATATCCTTGGCCTCCGGACATAGCACCCCAGGAAACAGGCAAGTGGAATCTATAACACACAGCCTATATAGCATGGCCGGAGAGATGGGGAGCAGGGTCATCAGGAGTGTGGTACACAGCAGTGTGGGTTCTACATTCATCCTCAACCCCACCATGGGGGGTCTGCATCCCCTGGCAGTGGGATTATGGGAGTCTGGGGCTTAGAAGAGCCTACCAGGCCAGGGAGATGCCTGGCAGGTTGCAATTATCTTTCTACTGCCTCAAGCTGCTGCCTGGGGAAACCAGTCCCAGCCACAGGGCCGAGAAGGGCCTGGGTCTTCGTGGCAACTGCTTGGTACCCCTGCAGCATCTGGGTTCTTAGAGCTGGGCTCCACTCTGCTAGAGACTGAGTTGTGTACTCCCTAAATTCTAGTCTGAAACCCTAACCCCCACGGTGACCATATTTGTAGAAAGTCCTTAGGAGGTGATTAAGGTTAAATGAGGTCACAAGGGCAGAGTCCTGACCAGTAGGCTTGGTCTCCTTATAAGAAGAGAGAAAGAGAGAGATCTCTCTCCAAGAACGTGCATGGAGACGGCATGTGAGCACACAGCGGGAGGGCAGCTGTCTGCACACCAGGAAGAGGGTCCTCACCGGAACCCGACCATGTTGACACCCTGATCTCGGACTTGCATCCTCCAGAACTGTGAGAAAATAAACGTCTGTTGTTTAAGTCACCTAGCCCATGGTATTCGGTTCCGGTTCCGATAGCCTGAGCTGACCAAGATGCGGTTCCTGCCACCCCCACGGGAAGGCCCCACGGGCTCCCTCCCGGAGGGGCGGGGAAATCATTCTCAGCCAGGAGCTCCCAGCAGTTACCATGTGCCAGGCACTGTTCTGAGCACTTTCCATGCCTCAGCTCCCGGAATCCTCATAGCCACCCTGTGAGGTAGTCAGCATCGTAGCTGTTTTACAGATGGGGAGACCAAGGCACAGAGAAGTTAGGGAACCCAGGTCACATAGCAATGCTGTAAAAGTGAATCCCAGCCCCACAATCCAAACCCAGCAGCCCTCAACGCTGAGAAACTGAGAGAAGGAAAATACTGCACCCCATCACCTGCAAGAAGAATCTGCGGGGAGGAAGCCATGGCCTTTCAGCTCAGCATCTAGGCGCCTGGTAGTGCTGTGCCACGGAGTGAACTCGGGCCCCCTGCCTCACGCAGTTCTCTGGAAGTGACCTGCCACTGTGCACCCTCCAAGGCTGTTTTCCACCCAGCTGGGTGACCTTGCCTAAGCCATGTCATGAAAAACGAGAGGTGGGCCACAAGGTTGTTCAAAACTCTTCCCGTTCATTCCCTGGTTCTAAAGTATATAGGCTCAGGCCCCCCTGTGCGTGGTGCTGTCAGGGGAATTGTGCAGAACTGTCCCTGTCAGGGTGGGTAAACCCAGGTCAGGGCCTGGCACAGATCCTGGCTCAGCCCTGGGAGGGCAGTAGAATCTACTCTCTACCCAGTCATCCCAGGGCACCGGAGCCGAGGGCCCATCCCAGGCCCAGTCTCTCCTAGGCCCTTCTCATCCAATCAAACCTCATCCAGCCCCAGTGACCAGCACTGTGGTTTCACAACCTAGCCAGGCTCCCCAAAGCCCTTGTGCCATGGGGCACTGAATCCTTCCAAAGCTGATTCATTATCTCCAGTGGTCCCCAGTGCCCAAGACGTTGGCCTGGGCCTAGCAATGGGGTTTAGCCCCCTGGGGGATTGGACTGGGACAGCAGCCCAGCAGCTTGGTCTCCTGGCTCACATGCCCTGTGGGATGCTGGAACCAGGGGCCTCTGGCTTCTCCTTGTGACCACACCCAAGGCCCACCAGGTGTCGCTGTGTAGCCAGCAGGACGAGGGCTGAGGCTTTTCTCCAGTACCGACCCCGGGGGACTGGGAAGCAAAGGCAGGAAGCCTGTCCCCCTAGCAGTGGCTCTGTCCCCCAGCCTCAAGGCCAGCAGAAGCATGTCTGTGAAGGCATGTGCCATGGTGAACAAGCCAGCAAAAGTCTCCATCCATGGCCGGAAACGAGGCAGGAACGAGGTGAACCTGTCTGCAGAGAATTGCTTTCCCATCGCAGCGTGCCATGGGGTGGGACCCGAGGCCCCTCCACCCTTATAAGGCTCATCCGCAGGAGCTCCATCCAGCTTCCTGGGGCTCTGCCTGGAGCAAGCCCCAGCCCCATCCACAGAAGCTGGCAGTGGGCTGGGTAGACCCACCATGCACACTGACCACTGACGAAGGAGGCATCTCGTCAGCTCCAGATGGCACCAACCCTACCATTCACCAGCAAACTTGGTTCAAGGTCAGGCAGGACTAGGAGATTCAGAGTGGTCATTCCTGGCTTAACCTGAGTCCAGAAGGCACGTCACCCAGAAACCAGCAGGCACTGAACACTGGCTTCCTTCCCATCCTCCTCAGGCCCAGGGAGGGAACCCACGTGTTCTAACCCTGAGCCCTGCGACTCCATGGACAGGAGACCCTGGACATTGCAGTAGAAGGGCTCTCCTCAGGCCCAGCCCACCCGAGGGCTGACGAGGGGTCACCCTACAGCTCCCAGAGGTCCAGTTACAGTTCTGGCACTTCTGGTACCCAGCTGGGCCTCAGTGGAGGGAGAGTTTAAATGAGGTAGTGCTAGGAACCTAGCCCCTCCAGCTCCGCTGGTCCTTGTCTCTCCAACAGCCACTCAGACATCTCCATCTGGTCTGGCTCTTACCCAAAGAGGAAAATCAAAAGGGGTCCAAAGGCAGAGAAAAGGCAGTAGTCCAGTGAGTACCTGCACAGCTCCACGTAGAAGGAAAAGGAGAATAGGGTATGGACAGGAACACAAGAGAAGCAGGGGACACAGATGACCCTTTCACAATTGTTGGTAGATGGGGCTGGGACTGCTGGGTGAGGAGCAGGCTTACCCAGGAGGTCGTGGGTTTGGTCTGCATGGGGTGACGGCTACTGATGGTATCACAGAAATAGTGGGTACATCTCACCCCTAAGTTCCATTAGCATAAATCATCCAGTATCTTTCCTTTATTCACCAATGCACAAATACAAACTAATCAATCACCTGCTAGAATATAGGCAATATAGGGGAGACCCCTGGAAACACCGTTCTCACGGGCACTAGGCACAGCCTAGCCAGGACACAAAACTCATGAACAAGAACATACTTGCACGTGCCTCACCCACATGACACGGGCTACCAAAGCCTGCTGATAACCACATGAGTGTGTGAGGCCCCAACTGTTAAATGTTTGCTCGTTCGTAGCCGCCCCTGATCATTCCTGATGTGGAAAATGCAACAAACGTGCAAGACTCCCAGAAGCCCTGCTCCATTCATAGAGTATCTACGACAGTGTGTGTGTGCGCACGCATGTGTGTGTGTGTCTGCCTGACCAGGCACCTTGGTAGCATCTGTGACTTTGTGCTTGGGAGCCCTGGAAGAAAGGAATTCCTAAGAATTGTGTCAGAGCAACAAACGAACAGAGACGTCTCAGAGGCCTTCCTCACTGTACAGAGGGGGAGAAGAAAAGATCCAAGGGGTGGAGTCATATGCCTTGGGTCACTCGGAAGTGAACAAGGTAATAAAACTGGCCATGAGGCTTGTCTTGGATGACACGTGAGCTCCCCAGAGGTCAGAGGCAGAACCGATGTCAGAACTGGAATATGAGAACACTGTGTCTTCTGATGGTGGCAGTAGTGTGGAAGGTGGTGACACCTGGTGTCACGTAGGCCAACCTGGAGCATGACAATCAGTGGAGGCAATGAAGGGAAGTGGTTAAGGGCTGGGCTCTGGAGACAAATTGCTGTGGCTGGAATCCTGGCCCTGTTACTTACGAGATGCCTCTGAACATCGCTGCACCTCGGTTCCCCATCTGGAAAACAGGGAGGATGACACTGCCTCCCTCGTGGGGCCATTGTGAAGATTAGATGGATGGATAAACTCAACAAATTTAGGGAGGTGCCTGGCGTGGAGGAAAAGCTGAATCGAGATGCATGGCAATGCAGATTCTCTGCACGCACGCTGGCCAACAGGATTCCAGCAAGCCCGCTTCCGCTTGAGACAGTGCTGGAACTCACAGACCACCGCCCTGGGCTTCTTTTTTTTACTGATTTACCTTTTCATCCCCCAACCTGACCAGTGGGCAGCTCCTACAGAAGCTCTAGCCCCCTCCCGGTGAAAATGAGGATGTGTTGGGGGCAGGGAGCTGTGGGTGCAGCTCTGTCCTGTGGCTGGAGTGGGGGCATGGCCGGACCTGGAGCGCTGGGCAGCAGACTGCTGCGTCCAAAGTAGGGACACTGGTGTCTGCGGAACACGGTGCTGCACGTTCTCCTTCCTGCCTTGGGATTGTTGACTCGATGCAAGACTCTTGTGGTGGTATACAAAATAGGCATTCTAGAGAGTTCCTGCGGTTGGAGCTTCCATGAGGCTGTTGACATCCACACAAAGAGACGTCTCTACGTGCAGCTCATTTTTATATTTGTCATTTGCTCTACCCTCTGAGTTTTACCCCGCCCCGGCCCCACATCACTGCGTGTCAGAAGCAGCAGGAACCCTGGGGCCCGGCCTCGTCTTCATTTTGGAACTGGGGACCCTGAGCCCAGACGGATATTTTTCTCGGAGCTGGTGTGAGCTTTGCCGAGCCTGCTGAAGCCAGGCTGGCTGCAGCTTCTCCCTCAGGGCTGGGTACCGGGCCTTCCTTAGCAACCGCCACTGAATCACAGCGGAGAGCAGCTCATGGGACCAGCCCCTGGGGTGGGTGCGTTTAAAGCAGCCACACTTGAGCCTGAGCCCAGGAGAGCTGGCGAGAGGAGTGTGGGCTCCACGCTGGCGTGGGGCCACCTGCCCCTCCGCCTCTTCAAGAACCCGTGACAAACAACCTCGCCTGGTGCCCAAGCTCTTGCCAAGCCGTGTCGCAGTAAAACCCTGGCAGACTCAGCAAGGAGTCCAATTTCAGCCCAGCGGGTGGGGAAACCAAGGCAGCAAGAGCCCAGTGTGTGCAAGGTCATACATCGTGCTGGCATACATCGCTCAGGCCCACCCTGGCCAAGGCTCCGGGCCCGAATGCAGGGGGAGCCGACATTTCCTGAATCACATCAGCACAGAGCCCAGAGAAAGGCCCAGCACTTTCCATCCAGGAGCCCTCACAGCAGCCCCCTTTGGCCAGCAGAACAGAGGCACTGGAGCTCCCTAGAAGCCCCCTCAGGGTGTCAGGTCCAGGCCAGGAATCCAGCTCTAGAGGATTCCAGCTTCCAGCTGAGTGCCTGGAACACCAGACATCAAAAATCTGGCAGGCCGAGGGAGAAGGGAAGATTAGATCATTAGGGCAGAATGAAGGAAACCGAGGAACCAAGGGAGGGGAGGAAGGACAGAGGCCAAGAATGTTTCAAGGCAACCTGAAAGCTCCTTCGGCCTCAGGCAGGCCCAGACACTGGCAGCTTCCCCACTGCCTCCCTTACTCGGCCTGTGGGGACCCGGAGCGCCTCCGCCCCTCCCTGGGCTCAGTGCTGGTCCACACACGTGTGCATGAACGAGCACCCGAGGGGCACGACGGCGGCCTGCTGCACACACACGCACGCATGTGCAGGTATCCGGGCTAGGCGTGCAAGGCCAGAGGAGGATACGTGTGTGTTTGTGTGCAGTCTACAAACATGTTTTCACCAAGCTCAAGGAGAAGCAATCAGTCATCTCCCAGGAATCCTAGCAACAGCCGTCCCCAGGAAGGGCTTCTGCCAGCTGGAGCAGCCGTGAGTCAGCAGAGGCTGCCGCGGGAGGAGGAGAGCTCTTGCCCCCGGGCCGGCTGCTCCCTCTCCGGGCCTGGCTGCCTGGCCTGGGTCACCGCTTTGGCACCGATGGCCCAGAACACATTCCTGGAACTGGCCAGCACAGGCGGCTGAAGGGTTTTTCCCTCCTCCTCCCTCGCCCTCTCCCATCCTGTTCCTTCCCACACTCGCCCTTTTTTTCCGCCCCCCCCCCTTGCTGCAAAACCCAAACACCGCATTCACGAGTTCAGGAGCTCCAGCCAAATGGCAGGAGCCGGCGGTGGAGGGGATGGGACCTGGGGCTGCCGGGCCTGGGAGGGCCAGGGTATAGGACACCTCCTGCCGGGCAGCGGCCGAGAGGGCCCTGCTGGGGACTGCTGAGCTCTGCTGAATTCCTACGGGGCAGAGGCGTCATCGCCCCGGGGCTCCCGGGCACTGGGGTTCAAGGTGGCGGCTCCCGGAGCACCCGACGGGACCTGCCTAGGCCCGGGTAGCAGAGGGGCTGACACCGAGGACCGGGCAGGAGGGTGACGGCCGGATTACCAGCGCTGCCTCGATTACCTGAGCGCTTATTTCAGCCCCCTCGGGGTGATAGGATTATCTCCTTCTACCTACAGACCCGGAGATGGAGGTGTAGACGGGTAAAGGGGCCGGCCCCAGGGCACACGGCTCTTAGCCACAGGAGCCAGATGGGGCGGCCGGGGGCTCCCCCGTGGGCCGCTCGGCCTCTCTTCCTGCGCGGCGCCTCTGAGGTGTGTGCCCCGACGGCGGCACCTAGAGAAGATCCGGCTCCCCTCGTGCGGGGCAAACAGATCTGGGTGAAGCGCAATCTGCCGTCTCAGCAGCCGCCGAGGCAGGGGCAGCAACGGCCTGGCCCAGCCGAGGCCCTGGCCTCTTTACTGGAGGCAGGAAATGAATAAAAGCTAAATGAGTTTGAAAATGCCAGGAGGCAGTGTTTATCCCCTTCCCCCTCCCCCTCCCCCTGGCAAGGACCGTGTATAGTTACAGTTTAATCTTGGAAATGCCAGACAGCTGTTCGCCGTTGCTAAGAGACTGGCCCACATTATGCAGATGTCAGGGACCTCAAATGTCTGCCGGAAATTACAGATCATGTTGGAGGAGCAGAGGGGCCTTCTCTCTGCTGGGGAAGCGCAGCGGGAGACCTGGGGGGGGGAGGGTGGCAGAAATGAGGGGCCTGCCCCTTCCCGGGTCCCCCCTCTGTGGCTCTGGATCCTTCACTGTGCTTGCTCTGCCGCCCTGGCTCCCTGCTTCCTGCAGCTCCCACCCCACATCCGGGCCTTCTTCCTTTCAGGACGGGTGCTGAAGCCCAACTCCACCCTCCCCCTCCAGTTTTCCTTCTGGGGCATTTTTCTTCAGTCCCTGTGTCCCTCTGTCTGTCTCGCAATTGTTCCTGCCTCTGGGATGCAGCTAGGCCAGCTGGGACTGAGCTGAGACAGGCTGACCCCACCCTAGGAGGAGGGGATCCCACCCTTTGAGCCCCCCTCACCTGGGGCTGAAAAGGGACACACACACACACACACACACACACACACACGCACCCTCCCCCAACATCCCCCTCCCACTGCTCCCGCTGAAACCCAGGGAGGGCCACCATGGCAACTGCAGGCTACCAAGACTGCTGCATCCCTGGGGAACAGGACTGCCAGGGATGGGGTAGGTGGGAGAGGAGGAGGGGGAGCGCTGTTCCAAAGCCCACACCCTAACATGGACTCTGATTGAAGGTGACAGGGGAAGCCGCCAGGGCCCTGGGGCAGGCAAGAAGCAGGCACAGCTCCTCACTCAGGCTGGCAACGACGTGGAAGGCTGCCAGGTAGTGCCAAGGGAGCAACTGGCATCCACAGTGTCTGCAGGATGACCCCTGGGTATTGTGGGGGTGAGGGTGGGCTGAGGCTGAGTAGGGATATGGAGTGGGTACTTCCTCTAGAGCCCACAAGGTATGTGGAAGGCAGAAACTTTATACTACTGCCCATGCATCCAAATGGTGTCCACGGTCCCTGGTGCCAAGTGTGTGACCCTAGCTTCCCCCAGCCATATAAAATAAAGCCAGCTGTACACTTCATGTGCTGTGGAAGATGGCTGTGAAGATTAAGAATGTAGTGCATGGGATCCCTGGGTGGCGCAGCGGTTTGGCGCCTGCCTTTGGCCCGGGGCGCGATCCTGGAGACCCGGGATCGAATCCTACATCGGGCTCCCGGTGCATGGAGCCTGCTTCTCCCTCTGCCTGTGTCTCTGCCTCTCTCTCTCTCTCTCTCTGACTATCATAAATAAATAAAATAAAATAAAATAAAAAAAGAATGTAGTGCATGTGTGTGTGTTCACCCATATATGAAAGCATTTTAGAAAGAGATTCGTGGGAGCCCCCATGAAAGCAGGGCCTTTTGAGCACCCATCTGGCCTTCCTTAGAGATGCCGGTGACGCTGGTAAGAGGGGAACACCATTTACATAGCTCTATCCAGGTACCCAGGTCTTCCTCCCTGCAAATGGACACCACCCTCAAGGAGTGCCTCCCTGGCTTTGTGTCCAGGCTCCTCCGGTCAGCTTCTCATCGGGCACATTCCTACAGCAACAGTGATGCTGGATTCGAAAACTGAGGCATAGACCCATCTGAGACCTGCCATTGCAGACATGAGCTTTCCGTGGGCCCTTGGAGCTTCTAATCAATCCCCTATCCGACCCTCCCAGCCCTAACAGAACCAGGACCTCTGTCCCCACCAGTTAGATGCCAAGGTGCCTCCTCTTGTCAGCTACATGAGCTGGGCCTTTTCCCTTCTAGAAAATGGAAACAGATAATAGCACAGACCTCTCAAGGTTGCTGTGAGGATTGAGTGGGATAAAGTACAACCTGCTTAGCTCCTGCTAAGCTCTCAATACATTTTCCTTCTTTTATTAAGGTGGAGCCGCTCCTGGGCCCTGCCTCCTTAGAAAGGTGCCAGGCTTCAGCAGTGAAAGAGGGGGATTTCCTTGGGCTACATATACACCTGCTCCCACCCCACCCCAGCCTCCTAGCACAGTGGCTGGTTTCCCCCTCTTTAGAAGTTTCCAGAAGTGTTCTCCTGAACAGTGCACCTAAGAACTCTGAGGGCAAGCACCAGCTACCGAGACCAGGCAGGTGGGGGTTTCTTGGGGCCTCAGAGAAGACGCTGTTCCTGAGAAGGGGTGGGTGGTGGAGGATGTGCCCCTTTCCCCGTGGAAACTGCTGAGCCAGGAAGGATTTGGCGGGCAGGAGCCGCGGAGACTGAGTCATGGCTGGCTCCCAGCTCATTCAGCCTCTGCGGCCCTCTGAGGCCTTCGCTTGGCGGGAGGGAGGACGCGGCAGCTGCTCAGCCCAGTCTTTGTTCCTCGTTCTCTCCCTCAGCCTCTCCCACCCTGCCATTTCCTCTCCCGGCTCGAGCTCTCCCTCATTCACTTTCTTGGCCTCCTCCTTTCTCTCATTCTCCCACCGACCTCGGTTCCCTCCCCCTTTCATCCTGCCCTTGAAGCGTATTTCTTGCTTTCTCATCCTTTCTTCTCCCTCGGAGCTCAGAATCACACTTGGCAGTCTCCCCTCCCACCTCCCTCCCCTCCCCGGTGTCCTTCCCTCCCCCCTCCACTCCCTCCCTCCCGTCTCTCCTTCCTCCGCCCCTTCTCCTCCACCTCCTCCCCCAACCTCTCTGTCTCCTCTTCACCTGAAGGAGACACTTCAAGTCCCCAGGCTGACAAAGCCAGGTCAAGGTCATCTGTCAAGCCCTCACCAGCCCTGACCTGGAAGACTGGGGTCCAGAGACCAAGGTCAGAGCTGAGCAGAAAATCAGAATGAGGTGGGGAGAGTTTGTTTCAGAGTCCAGACAACCCCTACCAGCACTGGCACTGGCTCCCTATCTGGAGATTTCTATGCCAGGCCACCTGCTTCCAGCTCCCTTCTGCCTAAGCTCCCAGTGCAGCAGGCCTGTCAGAGTCCTGACCCTCCCTGGTTCTGCTTACCTCCTTACTCTCTGCCCTGGTGCAGGAAGGCCAGGTGAGAAAGGCAAGAAAGAAATCAGAAGCAATAATAAACTGCTTTCAATCAGAAGGAAAGCGGCTGGGGGCAGATTGTACCATATATGAGGTGCACGTTGTAGTAACAAAGTGCAAGGCTTTGAAACCAGACAGGGTGAACTTGAATCTTGACCCTGCTTCTTATTAGCCAATGAACTTGAGCAAGATACTCACGGCACTTCAGAGTCCACCTCTGTTGAATGTGGATAAGAAGAAGAACACCTCCCCGCCAGGGCTGTTTCAAGAATGCGAAAATGTGCACAGGAAGTGCCGGCATGGTGGCTGCTCCTAATCCCTAGTTCCTCCGTAGAGAAAGGAAGGCTTCCTGGAGGAGATGGAGCTTGTTCTGGGTGTGGAGGAGAGATAATAATAGTAATCATATTTCCATTCTTGTCTGTACCAGATGGACAAGAATGGAAATATCTTTTATTATTTTTTAAAATATTTTTAAATAATATTTTATTTATGTATTCATGAGACTCAGAGAGAGAGAGAGGCAGAGACATAGGCAGAGGGAGAAGCAGGCTCCCTGTGAGGAGCCTAATGTAGGACTCGATCTTGGGACTCTGGGATCATGCCCTGAGACAGAGGCCGACACTCAACCACTGAGCCACCAGGCGACCCTGTATCATCTCTTTCAATCCCCAAGTAACCCTTTGAGGCAGTTATTTTCTTATCCCTGTTTCATGGAAGAAGCAGTTGAGGCTCAGCAAAGCTAGGCAATTTACCCCAATTCACACAGCAAAGTGGAGAAGCAAAATTCTTATCTCCTCTGCTATGAGTTGGGGCGGGCGTGGGGGACATAGCAAAAGTGACAGCAGGCAAGACCCCGCACAGTGCCTAATTCAGGCAAGAGCAGGCGGAGAACAAGGGTCTGGATGTGGCCATGGGGATATTTTAATTGAGCCCAATGGAAACCCGGCTCTCAACTCCCCGGTCAGATTTGGAGCTTCCCTGTTTCCTATGTCAGCCTGCCTGAACTCTTGCTCTTGAACCATGGTGGGGAGAAGCAGGGTGGGGTCGAGGTTCCCATCTCTGGAGCACCACATCCCTGAGGCTTCCTCTCCTTCCTCCCCACCCCCACATCCTATAATCCAGATAATCCCTGCGGTAATGTCCCGACCTCCGTATGGCAAAAATGATCTCTCTTGGTTTTTTTGCCACCCTCTGTTGTATAACAGGGATAATCGCTTCTTCTCTGGGGAATCAGGACAGGGCCTGTGGGGCTACTGCCTGTGATCACAAACAGGTCTGGGTACAGAGGGCACTACGACAATGACGATGGGAGGCAGGTCTCTTGTGGGGAAGAAGGGCAGTGAGGCCTTGAAATCAATGGTTTCTGGTAGAAAGAGGTGAGCTAGGGGGAGCAGAGCCAAACAGGTGTAGTGGCCCCACCTATGGATCCCAGCCCTGGCACCCTTCCCCCAGCCATCTCGGATTACACCCAGCACTGCTTTCAAAAAGAACTCCGCAGTTTCCATGGCAACTCACCCACGTGGTCTCTGCCTTGGAGGCTGAAGTGGGGAGTGGTGAAGGGCAGCTGACAGGAGGCGTGAGGAGCTCCTCCAAGGTGAGGGCAGAGTCCCACCCTCCTGCCACCCGCCCTCACCTCCAGGCCGGGCGGGCGGAGGCCTCACATTGCTCCCCAGGAAAGAGGAGTTGGAGCTCTGGGACCAAAAGGCAGCAAGGTCACTCCCCCAAAATGTGCCCTTGGCCATGGGCCCTAGGGCAGCCTCCTGTACTGCCTCTGGGCTCTTGGAGGAGAGGCCAGGTGAGGCCCTGGGCAGGAACAGGCCTCTGGTTGTATCTCACCTTTCCTTCCTTTGAAATGGCTTAGCTTTGTGTTCTGGGGCCAGGGCTGGAATTCCTGTTGGGCTACTGTGAGCTGTGTGAACTGGGGAGGGGGGCTCGACCTCTCTGAGGCTGTGTCCTCATCTCCACAATGAGAACGCCACACCTGCATCAGCTGCATCAGCTGCATCAGAGGGGAGCAAGTGAGATCACATTTGGGAACGTGCCTTGTGAAAGAAAAAGCATAAAAGAGAGAAAAGTAGAGATGGTCCTGGCGAAATGGGAGGGTACTCGGAGCCCAGCCTTTGCCCCCCTACCTGGCCAGTGCCCCAGCTCCGCTGCATGGAACCTCGCAGTTCAGAAACTCTTATATTTATTAAAACCCTGATTTGATAAGCCCTCACTTTCCTGTATTAACTGTGACTTGATTAATCTCCTCCGAACTGGACCCCAACAAAAGCATCTCCTTCTGGCCAAATACGTCATCTAGAACCAGGTGCCCTGTGAATGTGACTTGTGGTCCTACCACTTCGCTGATGTCAGGAGGGCAGGGCTTTCCCTGGAGAAGACAGAAGGCTGCACGGCTTTCTCTGGGCATTTCCCATCCTTCCTCCCCTCCTGTCTCCACACTGGGAAGCTCCCTCGTGGTCTCTGGCAATTTCTCTCTAGCCCTGCTGAGGGGGAACTCGTCTGAGCTTGGCCCCCTGAGGGGCAGCCAAACCATCCTCCCCAAAAGAAGCCAAGCTTAGCAGAGGGGTGGGGTAGAGGGAGAAGAGGCTGAGGTGCCCGCGGTACACACACCTCCAGCTAAAGGGCCTTGCGCCTGGCCCTAGCCTCTCTTCCTTCCCAGTCTCCATGCACTGGCTGGTGAAGAACCCACAGGCTTTGCTCGGCCCTTCCCTTCTTCCAAGAGCCCCCCAGGTCCCTGAGCTGCTCCCTCCTGCCCTGGGACTTTGAGTGAGCTGCCTGCCTTCTTCGCAGAGCCTCCCTCCCTCATCCATCAAGTGGGGGGGGAGGATTCTGGAGGCCCCCTTGGCTCTAAAACACTGACTCGGCAATTCTCTGCAGCAGGCAGGAGCTCCTGGCCAAGCAGCCTCCTCCCCCACAGCCCAGCCCCCTCCTTCCCTTTGTCACCTCACTCGGCAGTGCCCCCAATCCCAGAGAGGGTGGCTTTCATTATTTTTTCTTTATTTTTATCAAAGGGTATTTTTTTTGTCAAAAATTGTGTCTCCCCTGAGACAGCACAGCCTTTGAGCAGGCTCCCCTTGTTTCCATGGCAACAGCAGCTGGCTCACATGTGTGGTTGCCATGGAAACAAGGCTGGTTCTCCTCCCCTCCTCTCTCACTTTCCCTTCCTTCTTTGCCACCTCACTACCCCCCTCCTCCTCCTTCGCACCCCTTGAGATGCAAGAAAGGGCAATGGGTGGCCCCTGCCCTGTGGGAGCAAACTGGGTCCTGCCACCTACTACCCACAGCTCAGTAGTAGCCACGTGGGCAAACCCCTGTGACAGGCCAGGGGGACACGTCCTGCAGGGGCCCTTCCTTCCATATTCCATACTCTGGGGTGTGGCTTTTCTGGTACAGGGCTTGGGGCGCAGGCCTACTTCAGGGCTCCAGACAGTAACCCCAAGGGATCCTGCCTCTGGCAAGAGTGGGGGCTGTGTTCTCGCCTGCCTGACACAAAGCTCACCCCAGATGTGTGTCCATCACCTTTGAGTCCCATACGGGGCCTGCCTCCGCCACAGCAAATACACGGAAAGGAAAAGGAAGGATTCTTGGGGGGATCCCTGGGTGGCGCAGCGGTTTGGCGCCTGCCTTTGGCCCAGGGCGCGATCCTGGCGACCCGGGATCGAATCCCACATCGGGCTCCCGATGCATGGAGCCTGCTTCTCCCTCTGCCTGTGTCTCTGCCTCTCTCTCTCTCTCTCTCTCTCTCTCACTGTGACTATCATAAAAAAAAAAAAAAAAAGGGAAGGATTCTTGGGGAGGAAGTCAACGGCCGGAGATGGAGACAGAGGAGAGAGCAAGTGTACTGAGAGTCACGTCTTGTTTGTCACTAGATGTTACAAAGAGTGTGGATCATGTTTCCCAGGGACATGTAAGCGCCTCAAGAGTGGGAACCCTCCTGTCTTGTCACTGATGAATCTGCGGTGTCTGAGGGGAGAGAGAAAAAATAGCGCGTACCAACATGTTCGTGGTGAGGGTTTTTTAGGTGGCAATTCTTATTATAGCCTTTTTGCTGCTTTTCCTCAGCGAACATGTATTAAATGTATAAAAAGAATAAACAACAGGTGTATTTGTTTGATCTGAGAGGATAAAGGGAAGGGAATTTGAAAGAGGCCAGATTGTGGAACAAACCAGAGGCAGCTCTCCCTAAAAGCCGTAGCGGGCGGACGATCTGTTCGATCTGTTCGGTCTCTCGTCTCTCGCGTCTCGGGCTGGGCTCACGGGGGTGAGGGGACGGGGATGAGGGGACTCTCCACTTGGCAGGAGAAAGGCGCCAGGGATCTCAAGTCAGAGCAGGAGAGAAGGGGCTGTCAGGCCAGGTAAGGGCAGCTGAAGGGAGACCCTTGTCATCTGCCTATCCTGAGGTGCCCATGATGTTAAGAGGCCGATCCCCCCAGGAGCTGGGCGCTAGCATCCCTGCCCCACCCCCATCCTGTCTCTCAGGCCTCAGACTAGAAATTAGGCTCAATGTGCTGGAGATATCAGCAAAGGGGCAAACTCCAGCTCCCTGTCTCCTGAGGGGCGGGGGTAGCGGTGGGGTGGGGAGGTGGAAGGCGATCTCAAGGTCAAAGAAAGCAAGCGTCATGCAGGTTCTTGCCCTCAGCCAAGGGCACAATTCTCTGTTCCCTTCCCTCCACCTGCCCCCAATGCCCTGAGGGGTGGACCCAGGCACCTCGGAAATCCAGAAATCTGAAAGTCTTGAATTGCGGGGGTGCAGGGGCCTGAGGGGTCATTGCTCATGTTCCCATGGTCCCTCCATCTGAGGGACAGACAGAGGACCGGAAGGCGAGGCTGGCCCTGGCTCATCCCCAGCCAGCTAATCCTGCCCGCTGTAAAGGGGACAGAGGGACAGAAGGAGAACAAAGAGAGGCCAAGAAGGAAAGGAAAGGAGGAGAAAGAGGGAACTGGCTCTGGGCCTGGCCACTGCCCCAGGGAGAGGGCCTTGCTCCTCTGTGTCTCTGTGAACGGGACAGGGACAGGGAAGCACAGAAGGTCCAAGGTGAGGGGGAAGCCGAAGATGGGGAGGTGGGCGTGAAGTGGGGGAGGGCCAGGGGGACTGGTGATGGGCGTTGCGTTCAGTGCCCGGGAATCAAAATAAAGCTGACAACCTTAGTGGCACTTTTGAGGTCTCAAGACCTTCACAGCAGGAAAAGCCCCACATCACAAGGTTCTGATTTGCTCGCTACTACCCAGTCCGGGCCAAGGCACTGAAGTGATGCTGTCTTCCTGCTGCTTCTTCACCAAAACAGAGCAAGGGTGCCTCCAGGGTACTGACTGTGATGGAGGAGATCTAAGGGTCAGGGAGCCTGGCAACGAGTCGTGGATTGTGTTCACCATAAAGTCTCAGAGGGATCTTCCCTACAACATCCTCCCAGGACAGCTTCCTCCACTCTCTGCTTGGATGCCTCCTGTGACAGGGATCTCATCCCCTTAGAGAGATCACATCTCCCCAGTTTCGATTCTCTCTTGCTAGTATCTGTGCTACCCTTTCCGTTAAAGAAGAATTGTGCTTCCCATTCCATTATCTTTACAGAGAAGATCAGTGACAAATAACATCTGGGTTTATCTATCATCCATGCATGCCAAATTAGCCCTCACCCCAAGGGTGACTCTCAAAAACTCCCTACTTTCCCTTCTCCACGTCCTAGTTCCAAACAATTGCTTAGCTGGTGGCCCTCCCTGCAAGCCTGAGCCCCCGGTGGGGTGCAGTGGGCCGGGTTCCGTTCTTGCCATCTCTCCCGCTCCTTTATTCTTGTCCTTGGTTCCGTGCCCTTCCTCCAGCTTTGAATGTGTCCTTCCCCAGCCCGCGCTTATCTGCCAGCCCGGCGGCGAGGCACTTCATCTCTTAGGCTCCTCCCCTTCTCCTTCCCACCAAGACCTTTCATGATCACACGGAGAGTTTCTTCTTCCAGGGCCTCCCAGGCCCGCTCACCATTCTTTCCTGGCTCCCCACTAGGACCGCACCTGCCTTCTGCCTCAGTGTCCCGAAGGTTTACCTGGCCCAGTTAGATACGCCCTGGCTTCCCCCTGAGTCTGTTTCCTTGAAGTGCGGAGAGCGTATCAGTATCCTAAGGCTGCCGTAACAACACCGCCAACTGGGTGGCTCAAAACACATCACACATTTATCCTCTCAGTTCTGGAGGCTAGCCGTCGGGAATCGAGGTGTCAGCAGCCCCTTGCTCCCTCGGAAGGCTCTGGGCGAGATTCCTTCCCTGTCCTCTTTCAGCTTCTGAAGTTTGCCTGCATCCATCCTGGGTCCTCCTGGGTGCGTAGACCAATTACTCTGATTTCCGCCTCTGCCATCACGTGGCCTCCCTCCCCAACCGCGCACCCGCCCCAGGCGAGGCTCCCTGGGCCTGTGTCCCTACCTCCTTCTTCTTATAAGGATATTGTCTTTGGACTTAGGGCCCACCCTACTCTCCTATGACCTCATCTTAACTTGATTACATTTGCAAAGACCCTATTTCCAAATAAGGTCACAGTCACAGGTTCCTGGTGCACATGAATTTGGGGAGGACACTATTCCACCCAGTGCACTCCCTCACCCTCTCCTTTATCCACCCACCCATCTCCCACCCCCCAAGAAGCTCTCCTGGTTCAGTCGGTTAGGCTGACTCTTTTCCGTCCTGGACGCCCTGCCAGCTCCTAACCAGCAGCTCTCCAGCCCAGTCTCCAGCACCCCAGTCTGTCCTCAAAACACACATCTTACCCTGTTACCTAAATGTGTCCCACTGCGCTGCAGTTAAGGGACAAGAATTTGCAGCAGAGGACACAGGACCTTTATACGGGTGTAGCCTTATCGCCTTTCCTACCGTTCTGTGCGCACACACACAGGTGCACACACACATGTGTGCAAACACACACAGGTACACACACACAAACACACAAACCACTGTCAAACCATGCTCTGACCCAGCTAGAGCTCTCAGGAAGCACCAGGCTCCTGCCTCTGGGCCTTTCCACAACCACTCCTCTTCCGAATGTCCGTCCGCTACTTCTCCCTCAACAAAGATTCATCTGCGTCCACCGGGTCCAGGACACTGACTCCCGCACCCCCCCACCTCCGTGAGCCTGGGTCAGTGCCCCATCTTCTGGAGCCCTGCCCTGTGTCTGCCCCTCACAGCTGGGAGCTTCTCCAGGACCAGGACTGAGTCCTTTCTCCGGTGCTTCAGATGGGTCCCTGGAGCGCTCGAACGGAGCCCGGGTGTATAAATAATACTGTATTTGCCAGATCCTGCCAAGGCTCCTTTGATCTGCATCTCTGTGTTCCTGTTTTCCATTTGACTTCACAACCCCCCCTCCCAACCCCCACCTCCTCACCCCCCCACACCCCCCCCATCTTTCCTGGGTCCCTGGGAACCCTCCCACCACCCCCCCAGCCCCAGAGCTGCCTCCTCTCCAACTCCCAGCTGTTCTGCAGCCTCACTCCTCATTCTGAGCCTCTTTCAACAGCCACTTTCTCCCCCTTTGCTCAGTCTCAGCCAAACTTGTTTCCCTTCTTCCCCTACTTGGGCGGCACAGGGCTGTCCTTTCTCTGGACTGCTACTTGCACCTGTAACTGGATCATTCGTGTGCCTGTGCTGTTTTGGGCCATGTTTCTGGGAACCATTGCATGGCAAAGTGGTGTGGAGTTGGGTGTGCTGGGAGACGACTCAGGAGCCCCTCAGGGAGCTGGGAGGCAACAGAGAGCATAAATGCTCACCTGGAGGTAAGAGGATTGCACTCAACCCCCCACCACCGCAGGGCAACACCCCAGGGTCTCCCCCAAGTGCTTGTCAGGGCATTCGAGCCCCGTGGGGCTTTTTGCTGACAGAGAAAAATGGAAGCCTTTCTCCTGGGGTGTTGCACATGGGAAAGATATCCTGGGGCTGCTCCAGGGCCTGAAGGGAGACAGAAGAAAGGCCTGGGGTGCCTGGGCATCAGAGGTCAGAGTAGCCAAGGCTGCCCAGGGCCCCCTCCTGGCAGGGAAGCTGTTCTGGGTAACAGAATTACCCATAGCCTCAGGCCCCGGCTGAAAGGAGTGTCCTCATCCTGTCCTGGTGGACAGGGGAGGCAGGAGCAGGACTGCCTGGATTCACAGTACCCAGAGCAGCTGCAGAGCTCAGTCTCAAACTCTTGACTGGCTTTCCAACTGCCAGTCAGGGTCTCAAACTGAGATCTTCCCTCCATTTCCCCAGCTCTAAAGCCTCAGGGCTTCCCTTCTGGATAAAAGGCACCACCCCCTCCCTCCGGGCCACCCAGCACCCAGTTACCCAAGCCATAAAGCAGGGAATCTCCTTTTTTTAAAAAAATTCTTTAAAAGATTTTATTTATTTATTCATGAGAGAGAGAGAGAGAGAGAGAGAGAGAGGCAGAGACACAGACAGAGAGAGAAGCAGGCTCCATGCAGGGAGCCCGACGCAGGACTCCATCCCAGGTGTCCAGGATCAGGCCCTGGACTGAAGGCGGCGCTAAACTGCTGAGCCACCCAGCCTGCCTAGGCATCTCCTTTGAGGCCTCTCTCCCCCACTGCCATCAAGCGGGCCACCAAGAGTGGCTGGCACTGCCTGTGGGCCACTGCTCCCAGCGTCAGCAGCTGCCAGGCCCCCGCCACACCAGCCTCTTGCCCTGGACTGCTCTGACGGTCCCATAACTCTTCCCTGCTGTTCACCTCCAAGTGGACACAAATCACAAAGCAACCACCAAGTCTGGAAGCAGAAGCAAGTACAGAAGATATGGCTTGTGGCTCTCACATGACAACCCAAGGCACAGTATTATTACCCACATTTCCAGACTCTAGCCACTCTGCAGCCTCTACCTAGTAGCCTGGGTAGATCTGCTCACTTGAATTTGATCTTGTCTGTTTGGTAAAAATCCTCCAAAGATCCCCCAGGGAAAAAATGCCTGTAGGTGTAACTTTGAGGCCTCCTGGGCATGATGGCTGTGCCCACGAGGAGGTGGGTGCCCTTCCACCCAGACTTCCTATAAATCTCTCTTGTGATGGGATTTGCTTTCTTCCTTTGACTCTTAACAACACCCCTCCTTTTACAATTCCCCCAAATTCCTAAGCTGCTGAAAGGACGTCGCCCCCCAATGGACGTCCCTGGAAGCTCCCTCAGTTTCCCTGAGCGCGTTCATCTCCTGCTTGCCTGCCAGCACCAGCTCCTCCTGCGGCCCTAACTGGGGCTGGCCTGGGGCAGGGCCCAGCGGTTGGGTCTGGTCTATGTGCCCAGGGCGGCTGCGGATGGGCGGGGAGGCCCATGACCAGACTGGGACCCCATGGAGGGCAGCCTGGAGCCCCAAGGACAACGCCGGCCCCCCCTTGGCGCCACCCCCCCCCCCCCCCCGCCTCCCTTCCATTTCGTATTCAGGGCCCATTCACTGCTTTAATGAAACTCACCATTTTCTAGCTGCCCTGTGTTCCTTCTGCATTATTCATGGGCTTCACTCTTTGCTAGGGACAGGCACAGGCTGACCTCATGCTCCATTCAGGGGCTAAGAAAGTAAAGGCCCTGGTGACACAGACCCTTCCTGGCCCCTCCCACTCTTCCTTATCTCCTCTGCCCATTTCTCAAGTCAAGAGGGTCAAGAAGAGGGTCTGTGATGGCCATGCGCGTCTGGGGGTCAATGGAAGTCTTTGGTGGTTTGTTGCTTCTCACTGAGTGCCGCGACCGGCTCCCTGAGCCTGGCTCCCTAGAACTGAGAGATGAACTTGGGAAAACCCTCTGCAGAGTGGCCTCGGGTCTCTCCTGCCTGGCTCCCAGCCCTCAGGCCTGCCTTTCAAGTGAAGTGCCCTTGGGACCACTGGACCTGACACTACCTGCTTTGTTCTCACCCCCACACACACTCCCCTACCCCCCACCCCCACCCCGCAACCCCAGGGCTGCTGACACTGCAAGGCCGTGTTCTGCACTCCCTGGTTTTCTTGTCCAGGCTTCCCTGAGCCATCCCTGCCCCCTACCACCCAGCCCAGCTAAGCACTAGGAGCACCAGGCAGGTGGGGCCAGCCCTCCTCCTTTGGAGCAAAGAGGCAGGAAAAGAACGGTGCCACCTCCTCCAAGGCTCCCCAGCTGCCTGCCTCACTGACTCCCTGGAGGACATTCAGACAGCGGGGTCCAGAGGGGCCTAACCATGACCAGTGTGGGCAGGGGGCTATGATCATCCAGGAACTGTTCCCTGAGCACACATCTAAGTATGGCATTTATTCTTTTTTTTTTTAAGATTTTTATTTATTTATTTGAGAGAGAGAGAGAGAGAGAGAGAGAGAGAGAGAGAGAGAGAGAGGAGTGCACAAGCAGGGGGAGCTATAGAGGGAGAAGCAGGCTTCCGGCTGACTGGGGAGCCGGATGCAGGGCTCAATCCCAGGACCCTGGGATCATGACCTAAGCTGAAGGCAGTTGTTCAACTGACTGAGCCACCCAGGTGCCCCAATACAGCATTTATTCTGAAGCAAGTCTTTGAGGCAGGGGATCCGTGCTCTTCCTCACAGACGAAGAAACAGGCCCAGACAGAATGAGACCAGTCTCACAGCCAGCAAGTAGCAGGGCCCAGATTCTCTGGTTCGGAAGCACCCCTTTTGGGGCAACTCCTGGCAAGATGGGGGGGTCTCTTTGTAAGCATGTTCTCTGGCACCCCAATCCCTCACTTGCCACTCTTCCAAGGGCTGGTTCAGGAGGGCCCAGGCACACTGCGCCCAGCTGGCTGGGGATGCAGCAGCTCCGCCTGCCCCAGAAGGACCCAACTGCTAATCAGAAGCACTGGTATCCAGGCAACCAGCCTCCCTGGCTTGAGATAAGCAAAAACAGCTGGGAGCTGCTGAGGCTGGGAAGCCGTCAGTGGGGAGGGAGACGCAGAGCCAGCCAGCCAGTCGGCTGTTATTTTGAGCCTCCTATTCTCACCTTCCCAGACCTCGGCTGGAGCTAGGGCCTTTCCCCTAAGCTCATCCTGGCCACTGCCTCAGGAGAGGGGTCTCCTGGGCTTCGGCCAGGCCCCAAACCCAGCACTACTTGGGGAAATTAGCGGGAGAGCTGCTGACCTTCCCTCTTTCTGGAAGCAGGAAATGGAAAGTTAGTTGGTCACAAGCTGCCAGGGTGCAGGGGCTCTGGGGTGGTTTAATAAACAGAACTAGTTGAGGTTCACCTTTTGAGGCCTCCAGGGCTCAAGGAGAGAGTATCCTCTCCTCCCCACATAGGGCCGACTGTGAGGACAGGTTCAGCGGAGAACCCAGGCCTCACCCACGTTGGTAGTGGTAATCAGGCATGGGGAGCTGCGCTGCTGGCGAGGTGGGGACATGGACTGTCAGACCGGCTGGGCTTGGATCAGTGCCTACTCTACACATTATAAGCTTGCTAGGCCTCTCTGAGCCTCAGTCTCCTCATCTGTGAAATGGTAACAGTGATGTCCACCCCGCAGACGGGGAGGTGGGGTATAAGCAAGAGAAAGCATGGGAAACTCCTGGAACAGTGTCTGGCACTGTTGGTGCTGCTATGGCTGTCCTCCCTTCCTCCTGCCTGGGCCTGCCCCTGCCCAGCCTGGATCTCTCTCCCACACAGATCTGTCTTCTCCCGGGCTATTTCTGTCTCTGGTTCTAAAGGTCAGTGCCTTTCCTGGGATATGGCAGCTGCTGTCTCTTCCCCACCTCTGAGTGGTATTAGTCTCATGCTATGGGGGGTAGGGAGGGTTTGCCCCAGATGACCGGCTCCACCTCCCTCGCCTTCACCCAGGACTGTCCTGGGCAGGCCCACCCCCACGTTGACACATGGTTTTCCAAGGCTGCCACTAGGCCCAGAGCATAGAAAGTTACTGGCTGGCTCACCGACAGGACAGCAGCCAGCCACCAGAATGCTCCTGCAGCTACTCCAACACTAGGGCTTCCGGGGGGGCTCCCCGCTGACCACCCCCGACCCCAGCCTCTTTCCCAGAGTTCTGGCTCCAAGCCATCCCAGACCCTCCACTGGGACTAATGGGCTTTTCCTATATGAGAAGGATTGGGGAAAGAAGCCTTTCTATAGGCTCAAAGAAAGGACCAGAAGAGGCACTTCACCTGCCCAGTAGGAAATCATCATGGTAACTTCAAGATTGTACTCCCCTCCGTTCTCTCTCGGCTGCCTCCAGCCACTGCCCATTCTCCTCTGCTGACCTTTCCCTCTGGGTCTGTGGCTGGGGTCTGGCAGAGGGAGCATAGTCTGGAAGCGCCCATCCTCAGGCAGCCAGCTAGCTGGCTGGCCTTGCACCAAAAGAATCCTTCAAGTCCAGCACTGGTACATACCAGCACCCTGAATTTTGGGGAGGTGGGAGAGGATCCCGTGGGTGAGTGACGCACCCCTGTAACTAACACAGGGGCACCTGGCTGGCTCAGTCCAAAGGGCATGTGATGCTTGATCTCAGGGTTGTTAAGTTTGAGCTCCATGTGGGGTGTAGAGATTACAAAAAAAAAAAAAAAACTTAAAATATGAAAACACTACTTCAAAGGGTTACATTTATTTCTTTTTTAAAAAATAGATTTATTTATTCATGAGAGACAGAGAGAGAGGCAGAGACAGAGGGAGAAGCCCGCTCCTCAAGGGGAACCCGATGCGGGACTCGATCCCTGGACCCAGGATCACGCCCTGAACCAAAGGCAGACACTCAACCGCTGAGCCACCCAGGCATCCCTCCTATATTTATTTCTTTTATTATTATTTTGGGGGTGGAAAGGGGAGGAGGGAGAGAAAATCTTAAACAGACTCCACTCTCAGCGCAGAGCCAGACATGGGGCTCAAACTCACAATCCTGAGATCATGACCTGATTCAAAATCAAGATTTGGAAGCTTACCAACTCAGCCACCCAGGTGCCCCACCCCTATATTTATTTTAAAAGAAAAAAATAAAAAGGAGCTTCAGCAGTCAGTCAGTGACAAGGGCAGGAGTGCAGAGGGCACGGCGTTGTCCGTTTGCGGCTAAATAGTTTACAGGACACTCATGGCCCATCAGCACCCCATAAGCCCCCATAGGATGTGACTGACCCATCCAGCCCTGACTCCTAGTTTCTGCCAGGAGATTGGCTGTTTCACCAATCCTAACAACAGCTCCCTCAGAGAGGCAGTGTGGCTCCTGTTCATTTTCACTTTGGGGTTCCTCCAAGGCACGGGTAGTATGTCGCGACCCAGGGGCAGGGGTCTGAGGGCCAGCCCTTCCTGCCTGCCCCACCCTAGGGATGATCTCAGCCGGAGGGCCCAGGGCAGATGAGACGCTGGAGCTACCCATGGCTTGGGGGGCGGGGGAGCTGGGGAGGCAGGGGTTGGGGGGGAGAAGGGTGTCCGACAAGCACAGTGGAGGTCTTAGTACAGGTGGTGGAGAGAGAGCAGAGCTAACCTAGTGACCCCAAACCCACGACAGGAAAGGCTAGAAGGAGGAAAAGAGCCTGGAGCTGGGGGTGGGGGCTGGGGGTGCGACAAAGGAGCAGCTCCCATTGCCCCCCACTGCCCAGCCCCAGCTCATTCCTCCTATTCTCTCCGGCACCCCTAATTTCCTCCCCTCACGGACCCACTCCTGCTGCAGAGCTTCCTGGAGAGGAGCAGGGACACAAAGTCAAGATAAACAGCACTGAAGGGGGCTCGGGAGGAGCATTCCAGAGCTAAAAATAACAGGGTCAGCTGGCTGGAAGAGCCAGCGGCCCCCAGCCCCTCCCCCAGTCCTCTCCACCCCCTCCTCCCCACCCAGCTGGGTGGCCCCCAGCTCTCAGCTGAGCCTCCAGCCTGGAATGCTAATCTGCAGTCTCCTGGCCCACCAACCCCCTTCCCAGGCCCTGCCCCTAGGTGTGGGGCCACAGCCAGGGGAGGTGGGGAGCCTGGCCCCACCAGCCCTTCCTCACCGCACCCCCAGGGGAACTCTGACAGGCCCACAGCTCGGCAGCTGACCCTCCCGCCTGCCTTCTCTGTTATTATTTGGGACCTGGTGAAGTCTGCGGCCGGCCCTGTCAGCTAAGGCAGAGGGCTCCTTCAGACGGCAGTGGGGAAAGAGCTGTTCTCCCTCCGAGCGCGGCACCCAGCGCCTTGGGGAACGATTCTCCTCCTCTAGGTGACAGGGGAGGGGAGCACGTGGGGGCAAAGAAAATTCTAGGAGGAAACTCACCGTCAAGCACTGCTTGGTGCCAGGGCAGTGCTACACACCCCCCAGCCCCGCCCTGCCCTGCACAGAAAGTAGGTATTAGCCTAGCTCATTTCCAGGTTAGGGACCCAGGGGCTCCGGGAGGCTCCAGGATGCGAACAAAGAACTAGTCCTGGGAGGTAGCCCAGGGAGGAGTGGAGGCCCGAGGCCTGGGGCTGCCTCCACAGGGGCAGGTTCTCCCTCCCCGGAGCTGCAGACTGGCCAGCCCTCTCCCCTCCCGCCAGCACCCCCCACCCAGCAAGGTGTCTGGAGTGTCAGCTCACTGCCTGCCCACAGTGGGGACCGGGCAGCCCGTCTTGGCCCGTGGCGGGCCCGCTGTCCCTGAGGACGCCAGGAGAGGGCTGCCCATCCGCAGGCACGCCACTCTTCTGGTGGGCGCCGCTGGGAACAGGGGTGGGGAGTCGGGGTGGCCCGGTTGGCACAGTCAGGACAACCTCCTCCTCACACCCGTGATGCCCTCAGGGTGTTCCTGGAGGAGTTTTTAGGGGACCACGCCTGGCTCTGGAGGATGCCCTTTCCTGAAAAGCCGGGAGGCCTTGGACCAGCCTGCACAGCATCAGCCGGGCCCTAGGGCTCCACCCACACCGGGGGTGGGGGTGGGTGGGTGGGGTTTGCTCTCCTGTCAGCCCTGGGCGGGGAGGAAGCAGAGATTGTTAAACCCCAGAGCAAACTGGGCAGGCTTAGCTGGGATCCAGCTGCTGTCTTTTTTTTTTTTTTTTTTAATTTTTATTTTATTTTTATTTTTTTCAGTTGCTGTCTTTAATGGGCCAGCACAGGGGTGGTATTTTTTGCAGGTCAAGGGAGGCAGCTGCTATCCTCCGGAGATGCAGGGAAGCTGGAGGAAAGAGGCCTTCACAACTGATTCAATCTCCTTGTGGACCGCCTCCCCACTGGGGATGCCCGGGCTCCTGCCGGCCTTGAATGCATCTAGTGATGAGAGGCTCATCCCTGTCAGAAAGTTCTGGTTACTAACAAGCTCTTCCTTGTTTGTTTGGTTTTTTTCTTTTAAAAAAAAAAAGACTTTATTTATTTATTCATGAGCGACACAGAGAAAGAAGCAGAGACACAGTCAGAGGGAGAAGCAGGCTCCCTTCAAGGAGCCCAATGTGGGACTCGACCCCAGGACCCAGGATCATGACCTGAGCCAAAGGCAGACACTCAACCACTGAGCCACCCAGGTGCCCCCACAAGCTCTTCCTTGTGTTGAGCTAGAATCACCATCCCTGTGCTTCTCATCATCTGCCCTCTGGGGCCATGAAGTTGCTCCCCTTTCCCCCAGAACGGCCTTGCAAAAACAGAGTCCTGAGTTCAGGCAATTGGAGACAAGCTTGCTTTCAAACGCTGGAATTGAGGGGACAGCTACAGAAAGAATTAGACGATTCAAAACCACACTGCACTGGTTGATCACAACTCTACCAGAGCTCTGCTCTTTGCCCACGCTCTGCTCTCAAAGACGCCCGCGGGTGAGGTGCCATTCACACAGGGGCTCTTTATTTGATTAACAGGAGCAGAACCTTTTACTGCCCAGCCCGTGTGGACTCTGGAGGAAAGGTTCTCACATGTCCAGTAAACAGAAGGTCTTTCTTTGACAGCAGCTGGACATCGCATTGTTTACTAGGTTTCTTGAATTCCTCAGAAATTCACCCAGAAACCTGGGCACCCGGAGACTCGTCCCATTCCCCACCTCACGCACCCCCAGGCCTCACGAACAAGCCCCTCAGCCCCATCCCAGCTAGGTCTCATTTCTACCCATTTTTCTCCATCCTTCTGGCCACCATCCTAACCTGCCCAAGTTCCCCTTACCTCTCACCTCCAAACTGTGGATCTCCGATTTTCTAGCCCACCCGAAACCCTTTCTCTGCCTAGAAGCCAGAGCCTGGGTCACATCCTAGTTGTTGTTCACATTTGCAAACCTAATGATGGTTGTCAGTGCATTTCAAATAACTAGATTCCTCACCATGGGCTACAAGACCCTTCAACATGGGGCTCCATGGGGGTTCTGTGGCACCTCCCTGACCGCTGGCCATCCAGAAGCATGCCAAACTTTTTCCTGTCTTGGAGTCTTTGCACTTGCTGGCCCCTCTCCCTGCACCAACGTTTCATTAGCTCTTCACACACCTGGCTCTTTCTCAACCTTCAGGCCTCAGCTAGAGTGCCATCTTCTCAGAAAGACCTCCCCTGATTGCACAATGTGAATCAGGTTCCCTTCTCCACCCGCTGTTACAGATCCTTTTCCGTTTCATCCGTACTGCTTAACAATGTATTGACTGGCTCACTCATTCATTTTTTTAAATATATTTTTTAAATATTTTATTTATTTACTCATGAGACACACACAGAGAGAGGCAGAGACACAGGCCAAGGGAGAAGCAGGCTCCCTGCAGGGAGCCTGATGTGGGAGTTGATCCTGGGACTCCAGGATCACACCTGGGCTGAAAGCAGATGCTCAACCGCTGAGCCACCTGGTGTCCCTCATTCTTTTTTTAAAAAAGATTTTATTTATTTATTCATGAGAGACAGAGAGAGAGAGAGAGAGAGAGAGAGAGAGGCAGAGGGAGAAGCAGGCTCCATGCAGGGAGCCCAATGCAGGACTCGACCCCAGGTCCCCAGGACCATGCCCTGGGCTGAAGGCAGGCACCAAACTGCTGAGCCATTCCAGGGATCCCCATCACTCATTCATTTATCTAATTGTCTGCCTGCCACACTCACATGTAAACTCCAGGAGAATACGAACCCTGTTTGCCTTGCCTATCACTGTACCTGCTGCATCCCATGCAGGGCCTGGAACCCCGAGGCACACAGAGAATATTTATTGGGTGATAAATAACACCATTGGCCTTGTGGTCTCCGGGGGTGTTTGGAATCCAGCTCTCCTTGGAAACAGTGAGATGGACATGAAAAGCCTCACCAGCCTCCCGAGTCCCTCAGAGGAGGAATGCATAAGAAAAACTGGCCAGTTCTCATGGTTCATCCATTCGTATATCCACTTATTCACTCCTTTAGCAAAATCTGAGGGTTTCCTGATAGCCAGGAACTGCTCTAGGGATAGATGGAAGCCTCAGTGAGCTATGCCCAAGTCCCTGCTTCAAGGACCTTATACTCCCACAATCAACATTTGATTATCAACAAGTAAACAAAACAGTGTCCATTGAGCCCTTTAGAAGCACCAGCAGCTCCAGCCTCATGGTGCAAGTGCATAAAGGAAAACTTCAAAGACTCCTTCTCTAGAGCATGAGGGCAACCCTGCCCGGCCTTCTGTTGAATATCCACCTGCTGGAACTGCTTACTTAAAGCGAGGGGCTCCTGCAAACCAACACCCTCACAGGTAGATGTGTTTTAGGGCTCAGGAAACAGGACTCCACTCACTCCGACACGGCTTGTAAGAATGAAGACAAAAAACAAACAAACAAATAAAACCTCCACAGTGAATAGACACAAATAGGACTCAAGCACCTGGCTAGATCAGTCTGTGAAGCATGTGACTCTTGATCTTGGGGTCATGGGTTCAAGCACCATGTTTGTATAGAGCTTACTTACTTACTTAATAAATAGATAGATAGATAGATAGATAGATAGATAGATAGATAGATAAACAAATACAGAATTGCAGTAAATTTGTGATACCCGATTTGGATGCGAGGATACCAAAAATAACAAGAGCATCTAGGTGACAAAGTCCTACAAGATGTGTGTCTGCATGTGTGAGGCCGATGCAGCTGGGGTGCCTGGGGCTTCCTGGGGTGGTATGCATCCAGAGGGCTGGTGTGCACTTGGGTTGAACACATCTCTCTCTTATTGGTGGCACACAGTTTCTTATCTCTCCCCCCCCCTTCCCTTTTTCACTCAACAAACAGGCAACCTCTCCTTGATCCTTGGTAGGCTCTGGGGCGAGAGCCATTAGACAGGGAGGGTAAGGAGAGTCCTTACCTCAGACAGTTCAAGTCCCTGTTTTCTGTCTTGGGGAGTGCACCCCACCTACCTGCTGCCCTGGGAGACAGATGTTCTAGATGCCTCCACTTCCTCAGCCTTCTTCTAGCCATGTACCAGACGTGGTCACTTCTACCTCTTAAATAGCTCTGATCCCCTTCTCAACTCTTGCAAGGTGCCCTAGGGCAGTCCTTTGTCCCTCTCCTGGATGGCTTTGGGTCCTACCACCTCATCCATCCACCAGAGGCCCTCTGTCCCACGATTTCCCACCAAAGGCCCACAAGCCTCCGAGATCCAGGTCCATCCCCATGCCCACCTGGCGGCCTCTTCCCTCCACACTGGATGGGACGAGGCAGGTGCCTCCGGAGGTTCCAAGGGCACCTCCCGGGCCCCTGTCCCCAGTGCAGAGGGCGCAGCACAGTGCCTAGAGCACTACCAGTGTGATGACACACCGGGCCAAGGCAACCCATCAGATTTTTCCTCCTCACCGAGCTGGGTAACCATGTGGTGGCAGACGAGGCCCCGCAGAAGGAGCCAGCCAGCGCCCAGTGCAGGCAGCAGCTGGTGTCGCCATGGAAACCGCGCCCCGCGCCACAGGGGCCTGGCCTTTTCTCTCTGCCTTTTTGGCAAGCTTCCTCAGCCACCCTGAAACCCAGTCACCCCAGTGAGCCAGGGCCTTGCCCCTGCACCCCCCCTCCCCAGTCCTCTTTGGCCGGCTCTTCCTCCTCCCCCGGCATTTCCTCCCCTTCCTCTTCTTCCCAGCCACCCTCCTCTCTGCAGTCTTTGCCAAAGCGCTGGGAGGGGAAAGCCAGGCCAAGGAAGGACTCCGATTTTCAATTCTAAGCAGATTTCCCCTCCACAGGCAGCGAGCCCTTTCATGCATTTTTTTCCCTATTATCATAAACGCAGGAACTTGCATTAGGATGAATGAGCAGAAACTCCTGTCTTTGTCAGAGCCTTGGCAGAAGGCCAGGCATAGAATGACCTAAAACATTCAGAATTAAATGGAGCTGGAGAGGGGGTGGAGATCCTTCGTCGTGAGAAATGGAATGGTGGGGGTTGGGGGGGGCGCGGCCCTTGTCTCTAATTATAATAACAGTGTGCACCGTGTGCCCAGACTCCGTGCTAAGCCCTTCTCACAGATTCTGGTTTAATCCGCACAAAATTCCTATGGCCTATTTATCACCCGCCCTCCCCTCCCCCGCCCTCCCTCCCCCCCTTGCTTGTGTAGATGATGAAATAGAATCACGGTATCAAGGAAAATGAGTGAAGGGGTAGGATTTGAACCCTTCAAACCCTGGAGCCTGGATCCAGCTTCAAGGTCACCTTCCTTTGGGCTCGTTCAAGGCTCAGCAAACAGTTCCCATCCCCCAGACCCTCTAGAACCTCTTCCTAAGCCCATCCCTCCCTCTCACTCCCCAGCCTCCCTCATTTCCATTTGTCAGTGTGATTTTGCAAATCAGGCTGATTTAACTACTTGCTGCCGCCCCATTACATTTAGGGAGGAGACACCCCCTCACCCCCACCCCAGGCAGAGGGAAGAGAGGCTTTTCAAGATCCAGTCTGGATAGGTCTGTGCCTCCTGGAGTGGGGAGAGACCTTGCTCTGTGAACCCTCATAGCACATGTTTGTCTCTGGTGTACAGATGCTATAGCACAGAGCAAACGCTCAGCAAGTGTCTATCGCATGCTGTGTGGAATGTTCCATGTCCCTCGCTCACTCGCGGTGCCCAATACACCCTCTTCTACTCTCTCTGTGGCCAAGAGCCTGACTGGGTCACAGAGCTCTCTCGCTGTCTGGCCTCTGGATGGGTTCAGCCAACGAGAAGCTGCAGCAGGAAATAAGAGGCAGGAGAAGGACGTGAGGGTCTTTACTCCCGCTCACTTGGAACCGTGGGTTGGCAGTAGCTGTTTTCCTGCTCCGAAGGCCACAGCTCCGTGCTGTCAGCCTATCCCACAGCTAGGCCGGGCCTGGCTCCCTCGCACCCAGCGCTTTCCCTGTTGTTGGCTGTGGGAGGCTGCACCATTCCCCGTGAATTCTTCTCACCTTGTCTACAACTTAGACACCATGCTCCCCTGCAAGTGCCTCGCAACACCCCTTCACTTCATTCCAGGACAGGGACAGATGCAAGCTTCTGCCGCCTGCCGTGCCCTCTTATAGGTGGCAGGGATATAGCAGGGGACAGAACGAACAGAAAGCCTGCCCTGGGAGACCTGGCATGGAGGAAGGCTGTGGACAAGGAGAGCAGTGCTTATGTCAGGCAGCGCTAAGTGCCGTGGATGAGGGAGCACATGGATGAGGGCCGGTTAGACCTCAGAGACGGTCTAGTCTGTGTCCCCCACTCTACACATGATGGAAAGGAGGCCCAGAGAGGATGCTCAAGGTCGCAGGGTGGTGAGCTATTGGTAAAAGCTGGGGGGATTCAAGCCATCCTTGACTCTGTCATGCCCATGGCCAGAGGGGTGCAGCTCAGCCCACAGAAGTGGTGACGGGGGCAGGGGATGGATGCCAAAGCCTCTCAAGTTCCTTCTGGTTCTTTTTTTTTTTTTTTTTAAGATTTTTATTTATTTATTCATGAGAGGCACACAGAGAGAGGCAGAGACACAGGCAGAGGAAGAAGCAGGCTCCATGCAGGGAGCCCGATGTGGGACTCGATCCCAGACTCCAGGATCACGTCCTGAGCCGAAGGCAGACACTCAACCCCTGAGCTACCCAGGCATCCCATGTTCCTTCTGGTTCTTTCCTTTCTTTAAGGACAATCTTCCAGAAGCAACAGTGCGAGCAATGGTGGGTTTGCTGGAAGGCTCAGACGGCAGGGCAGACAGGAAGGTGGCACCTGGCAGGAAGGATGGGAATGCCTCTGTTCCTCCTCAGGGGCACCTCGTCACCCACCTGCACACAGGGCACCATGGGCCCATGGAGCTCCTAGGACGCAGGGTGGAAAGGCCTGTGGACCAGGCACTGGGGCTGTAAAGTGGAGGGGGTTAGGGAGGGAGGACCTGCGTGGTGGGGCCAGCTGTTTGGGAAGGGTATTGTTCTGGTGTTGCTGACCAAGCCCCAGCCCACGTGCGGGGCTTGGCTGGGAATCTGCAACTGCCCTTGTTGACTGGGTCATCCGTTTCCCACCCGGCTTACCATCTTGGCATGCCCCCAACGCCCTACTGGGTGGAGGGAAACCACAGTAATCATGTATTGAGCCTGCAATATGCCAACCACAGTTCATGCATTATCTCAATACACGATAATCTTTGCAACTATCCTATGAGACGAGTTATTATCCCCATTTTGCAGATGGGGAAACAAGCTCATCAGAGTTGTGTGACTAGCCCAGGGCCAGAGAGGGGGAGGATTCGACTCAGACTTGTCTAACAGGAAAGCCTGGGTTCTTGCCCCTTAAACCTCACACAATCCCACCAGGGGGATTCTGGGAATCTGCCAGTCCAGCCTCCCAACTGGCCCAGAGCGTGGGCTGCTGGTCATCCCCCTCTCCCTTTTCCACCACTTCCTCGGCATTGGCCACCCCTTTGGCCTGCAGAGTCTTGGGCCTGTGCCCAGCACGGCTTCTCTGCCATGTGGCCCTGCACCAGCCTCTTGGCCCCCAGGCCAGGCTGGGGTTGCCATGGCAATGCCCTACCCTTGGACTGCCTCGTGAGCCCAAAAGCCACTGGAATGTCTCAGAAATCCCACCCTTCAGGCCAGCATCCAAACTGCCTCTCCCAGACGGCCACTCTCATTATGAGCAACAGGAAAATCTTTTCAGGTCGTGTCCTGATTTTCAGTTTGGAAAACAGATGGCCACCATTGCAAGGCCCCCATACGCCCTTTATTCCCCTTTCCCCTTCCATTCTGTCCTCTCTTTCTGCGCCCAATACTCTGTGGTGGTTACAAGCACAGACAGAGCCTGAGCTCAGATTTCAGTTCCTCCCCCTTCCGGGCCGTTTGACCTTGGATTCATCCTTGGGGCTTGATCTCTTTGTCCTTCATAGAGATGACTATTCATACTCACGTCCTTGACTTTGACTTTTGTGCAGATTAAAGAAATTTACTGAATCAGGGCACCTGGGTGGCTCAGTGGTTGTGCCTCTGCCTTTGGCTCAGGGCCTGAACCCCTGGTCCTGGGATTGGGTCCCCCTTCGGCCTTCCCGCAGGGAGCCTACTTCTCCCTCTGCTTATGTCTCTGCCTCTCTCTGTGGGTCTCTCATGAATAAATAAAATCTTAAAAAAAAAAAAAAGGAAACTTACTGAATCAGAATCAGAGCCACCTTCTCAGCAAAGCCTTTCCCACCCTCTCTACTTCAAATCACAAACCTGTCCCGACTCCAACACCGCATCCTCCTCCCCTCTTTATCACCAGCTGACATACCACCCTACCTCTGTCTTTTGGTTGTTGACTGTTTTCCCTCCACTAGAATGGAAGCTCCATGAAGACAAGCATTTCTTTTTCAATCTATTTCCATAGCTGTGCCCCCTGTGTCTAGAACAGTGCCTGCACACAGAGGGCATTCAAAAACCATTTGTGGAATAAATGGATGAATGGAGACAGGCCAATGGCACGGGATTTTTCACAGGCTGATCTGAGGCACCCAGAGCTTTCCCAGGTGGCCAGAGCACCTGGCATGGGGCCTGGCCTGTGGTTACTATTTGAGGTTGGTCAATGCTATTGTCTTGTTCCTCTCACTTTCCTCCACCCACACCCATACCTTCCGCCTCCCAGTGACACCCTCAAGAAGCCCTGCTGGGAGCCCTCAGAGGGAAGCCTTTGCTGAGGCAGCATTCTGAGACAGAACCGGCTACTCCAGATGCTGACACATCCCACAGGGACAACTTCTGGCTGCAAGGCTTTCTCTCCCCTCCTCTCACCCATGAGGGAGTTTGAGTCAGGACACAAGACTGGGGAAGAGTAGCCTCAGGCCACCCACTTGCTGCCCAGGCAGCCTGCCCTGCCTGGAACTGCAGCAGGAAGGACCCCAGGCACAGAACCAGCCCCAGATGGTACAAGCAGCACAGGGCAGAGGACCTGGGGGCAAGCAGCTGCCCTTCCTTCCTGGGGTCCCTCTGCAGATAGGTAGCAGGAGGCTGCAGGCTCCTGAGGGCTACCCTCCACCACCACCCCCCCCCCCCGGGGCCACTTTCCTTTTCTATTTTTCCACCAAAGCACAAACAGCCATGCCAGGGGTTGCTGCATCAGCTCACAAAGATGGGATGGTGGCTGGGGTGTCAGAAAGACTGGCCCTTGGGAATAGAGAGAAAGGGGCTTCAGCAGCTTTCTGCGCCCCACACCCCTGAGTAAATCTCAGCTAAGAATACTCCCTTACATTCCTCCAGCAGGCATACTTTCCAAAGCATCATCGTGATGATTATCTTACTGGATCCTCATTGTGGGATGGTGGGGATGGAAAAGACAGGAGTCAACAAACAGAAGAAAAAAAGTCCACCAGCTTAGAGGCCACCAAACCATAGAGCCAAGACACGAGCACCTGGTAGTGTTTCTATTTTGCCAAACTTTCCCACTGTCCCTAGAGGTCCACCTTTGAGGAGGGGAGCCCTGCTCGATCTCTGTAACCTAGGAGGAAACTGAGGTAGAAGGCCTGGCAGGGCCTGAAGTGGAAACACAGCTGGCATCTTCCAGGGACACCCCTAAGGAAAAGAATTCTCCATTTCTGGCTTCTCTGGCGGAGCCACGTGTCTTAGGACCTCGCATGGAGAGGCAATGACCTCTGGGAGGGGCCCCAGAGCCCTCCATCACCTGGAAGAGAGAGTGTCTTCATTCTCATTTTCTAGATTGTAAATAACTGGCCTAAAGACGTGAAGCTAGCAACCTAGAGGGCGGGAATTCTCAGCCAGGCCTGGAATACTCTGAAGCCTTCTGGATGGTTTTAGGGACCGTGGCTACCCCTACCATAGCTCCTGTAGGTCCTCCACACGAGTACTCCCCGGCAGGCTCTGTCCTGCTCCTTGCCCGCATGTCCCTAGGGACACATGTGCTGTCTCTTTCTTTTTTTTTTGCAATCATGTGTGGCCGTTCAGGCCTGGCCCTCATCTGCACACCACATCTCAAATGTTTCTTAGCACCACTATGTCCCAAACAATCTTCCAGGTACTAGGGACACAGCATAGTCCCACGGCACAGAACAGGTCTTTGCTATCAAGAAGCTTTTATGGAGAGGGGGGCGTGGACAGAAAAAAATGGAAGTAAACAAATAAAAAAGATAAGCCCAGATAGCAGCGAATGCTATAAAGGGGCTCACACAAAGTAATTGCATGGAGAGTGACAACATCTTTGAGACGCTGTGAGTTTATCTCATTTCTGCTGAGATTAGGGCCTGTCGGTCCTGCAAAGCCAGGGGTGAGGACACAGGAGGTGGACACAGCTCCAGGGTAGGGCTGTGGGCCAGGGATGTGGCCCTCATGTCCTTTTTAACAGTTCTTCCTTCCACAGTCAAGAGTGGCCTGATTGTAAGACCTTACCAACGACGACGAAGAGTTGAATTTATTTTAAGTGCAGGGGAAAGCCATTGGAGGAAATGATGTGATTGATGTCTTGAAAAGAAAGACCTTGCTGGCTGCTTCCTGAAGAATAAATAACAAAAGCCAGAGGGCAGAAGAGCCAGGCCAGGGGGTGGCTGCGACCACCCAGGCCGGCCGCGATGGCCCCTTTCCTAGATTCCAGTGTGGACGTTAGGGTGTGGAGATGAGGGTTTATGACGGACCCCCAGGATCTCCGCACCCAGACTCCGGCTCGGAGCCAGGCTCGGAGCCCAGGGTCCCCTGTCTGTCCTGGCCTGCGGGGCGGGACACTGGGAAGGGCCAAGGGCCAGCGCCCGGCCTCCGTCCCACCTGCGTCCAGCCTCTCCCAGGCCTGACCCACCGGGCCTCCCCGCCTCCCCTCCTCCCCGCAGGAAGCGGGCTGGCAGCGCCTGCTGTGTGACCTTGGGCTGCAAAGTCCGGCTTTGCAAAGTCAAAGTGAGTCACTTCCTCCCCGGGGCCTCCCCCTGAGCAGGCAGCCTGGGGCCGTCCTGCCCCCTCGCCGGCCGGGCTGGCGCTGGCACGCACGCGCTCCGCATGCTAAGTGCTCTCCGCCAGCCGCCGCCGCCCCGGAGGCTCATTTGTCACCCGCTGCTGACTCAGCACTTCTGGGGAAGGCTTTTCCCTTCGCCTTGGAGGAGGCGGCCCTGGCTCTCCCCTCCCTTCCCTCCAGATCGCGTGTGTGTGGGTGTTTGTGCAGGAGTCGGAGTGTCACTGGGTCTGTGCGCGTCTCTGATGTGTATCAACATGGGTGTGCATTTCTGGGTCCCTGTGTGTCTTTTGTGTGCAGCTGGGTCTGCGCGTGTGTCTTTTCTGTGTGCGCCGGTGCTGCGGGTGCTTGGGTGTTTGCCAGCCTCTTTCCTGTGTGTCTGCGTGTGTGCGTCTGGGTGTTTTCCATTGTGTGTGTGTGTGTGTGTGTGTGTGTGTGTGTGTGTGTGTGTGCTTCCCTATCACGCCGCAGGCCTTTCCCCCTTCTGGGCCTCTGTCCCCGAATGCTCCCCTCGGACCTCAGCTTAGTCTCAGCGTGAGCCCCACCTCTCCTCCCAGGTCCCCCCAGCTCTGGCCTGCACCCTCTGCCTCCTGTCTTCAAAACACAGGACCTTGGGGATTAAAAGCACAGGCTCGGCAATCAGCCAGATCTAGGTTTCAACCTTGCTTCTGCCCTTGCGAGTTGGGTGACCTTGATGGAAATACGCACCTTTTGAGCCTCAGTTTCTTTCTTTCTTTCTTTCTTTCTTTCTTTCTTTCTTTCTTTCTTTCTTTCTTTTTTTTTAGCCTCAGTTTCTTCACTTATAAAATAGAAGTGATCCTATCTCCCTCCGGGAAACAATCTCGTGATGGAGGCTGGCATATCGCACGCTGCAAAGGGGGCCTCTTATTTCTTCTTAGAGCAATGGGCCCAGTGTCAGGCACACAGCCAGGGTCTAATGAGCAGCACTTAAGAACAAAGGCACTGAGGCTGTCTCCTTGGCTGCTGGGGAAGGGAGGGGTGTGGGAGCCAGTGACCTGGATTGGGAGCTGGGCAGGAGCCGCCTGCATGACAGCCACTGCAAGGAGAGACAAGTGGTGACCTGATTTAGTGCTGCCTAGGGCAGCCAAGGAAGTAAGGGAGGAAGTCACAGGAGAGGGGCTTGGAGCGACTGTGCTCTGTCCTGCCCTGCCCTGCCCTGCCTTGCCCTTCCCCAGACCAAATACTGCCTGACACCCTCAGCTCCAGCGAAGACCCAAGGGGAGCAAGACGACTCGTCCAGCTTCAATCCCAGAACAGCCTCATGCTGCGTCCCTGGGGGCCCACTCACAGCCATCCACTTGTTTGGATCTTCTTAATAACCCTAGGAAGGGGTTTCTTAACATCCCCATTTGGCAGCTGGGAACACTGAAGCTTTTCCAAGGTCACGGGGCTAACATGTGGCAGAGAGAACTCTGGCATTCCAACTCCCCAGTCCAGCACTCCCCTGGATGTCTACGCCACCCACCCTCTTCCTGCACACACGTATGCACGAGCACATACCCCTGTGGGCCCTGCCTCCCTGCCCACAGGCAGAGCTCCCACACAGATTGGCACCACACCCTCCCTAGCACCAGCTCCTGGAGCAAATTCTTCCCAGAGCCTGCCAAGCCCTGTTCCCCTTCGTTGAAAGTAGGACTTTATTCAGAAGGGTTAGTATTTATTATCTCTAGGCCTGCGGTGTGGATTCTCATTCCATCCTTTTGCTTTATCTAGCAGGAGATGCAAACCAGCTTGGGAGAGGGACACAGGGCCTTCCCCCACTGGCAGGAGAGCATGGATTGGGCAGCCTCACACTTCAGAGTTGCTCCTTAGACTTGGTTCTGGGTTCAGAGAGTAGAGGGTAGAGCCAACTAGAAAGCAAACCAGGGACCAGGCAGGTGGGAACAGTGAGAATGGGGGCTTTGGAGGGCAGGAGACCCTACTACATGCTTCTGCTGCTAACTAGCTGTGTGGCCTTGGGCGAATCACTACCCCTCTCTGGACCTGAGAGTCCACAACTCTGAAATGGAGGTTGATCTCAGGTTCCTTCATGGCTCACACACTGTCCTAGGTGCTACTAGACATGGATCATGGTTGAGGTATGCTATCGGTTACCACCAAAGCCTGAGACAGTGGTGGAGGCTCCACCAGTACCGACACCCCCACCCCAGCCCTGCCTCCAGCTCTCCCTGGGGAAACCAGCAGACAAGGGGCAGGTGGGCAGAAAAGGTCTGGGTGCTGGAGATAGGACTTAGAAAAAGTCCAAAGGATGAGGGGGCACCAGAGAGCTTCTTTTATTCCAGCTCCAAGAGATCCAGCCCTGAGGTAGAGACGGAATGTTGGGTTCTCTGCTCAGCTCTGGCGTGGATCTGTAGGTGAAGGCAAGAGTCATTTCTGCTTTTTAGGGCCTGTGACTCGTGGAAAGAAGGGGTTCGATAAGCATCTCTGGACTTCTTGATTCATGATGGGGTTATCCGAGCATGAGGTGGGGCCCCTTGCAAAGCAGACATGCCCATTTCTGTCCAGACACAGTCCAGGCGGGCAGTGGGCGGCTATAGTCTGTCCTTACATGGGGCTGAAGGGGCCCAGCCACTGGGTGACTCACTCTTCTACCCAGCCAGCTGAAACCCGGGCTCCACCCTTCCCTTCTCCTGCTACCCACAAAAGCCCCTTAACATAGCACGCTTGTCACACTGAGACCAAGGTAGAGAAAGGCATTTCCAAAGGTTGGTGGATGGCAACTGGGAAATAAATGGAAGGCCATGTGATCACTTAATTATCCAGCTCTGGAGCCACCTACCTCTGGGCTTCCTGCTTGTGTGATGTGATTAACCCCTTGAAGTTTTATTTTATTCTTGCAGTATTCTTGCAGCTGAAAGCAGCCTACAGATATGAACCTGGTGGCCCTCCTGGGATGTTAGGCTTAGCTCTGTCTGTGAGGAGTGGGGTCTGGGGCCATCAGAGGAAGTCTGATCAGAACAGATCTGATAACCTGATGATGGTGGTGGCGTGGGACTAGAGGTCTGGTACAGGGTGTATTTGTAAGGGGAACACGGAGGGAAGAAACTCAAGAAACTGGGGCTCAATTCTAGCTGTCGGGAGCTGAAGACCAGCAGAGTGAAGAACTGACTCCTCCATCTAGAGCAGCGTTCTTCGATGGTGGGTTGAGACCCATTAATGGGTCATGAAATCAATTTAGTGGATTGCACCCAGAATTTCCTAAAAAAGAGATAGTATAGGGATGCCTGGGTGGCTCAGTGGTTGAGCATCTACTTTCGGCTCAGGGAGGATCCCTGCTTCTCCCTCTGCCTCTCTCTGTGTCTCTCACAAATAAATAAATAATAAAATCTTTAAAAGAATAATAGAATGGGAAAGCATCAGCACAGGCTACATATATAAAAAGGAATGTCTAGTTGCATAAAACTTTTGTGTCAGGATATACATATATATATATATGTAAATGCTCATCAGAGTAATGGATTGAGATGAGAAATGCATTTCTTGTAGGTCATGTTTTTTTTTTTTATTTCCTTCTTCTCTTTTAAAGATTTTATTTATTTATTTATTTATTTATTTATTTATTTATTTATTTTTTATGATAGTCACACAGAGAGAGAGAGACAGGCAGAGAGAGAAGCAGGCTCCATGCACCGGCAGCCCGACGTGGGATTCGATCCCGGGTCTCCAGGATCGCGCCCTGGGCCAAAGGCAGGTGCCAAACCGCTGCGCCACCCAGGGAACCCAAGATTTTATTTATTTATTTATGAGAGACACACAGAGAGAGAGAGAGATGCATAGACACAGGCAGAGGGAGAAGCAGACTCCACGCAGGGAGCCCGACATGGGACTTGATCCCAGGTCTCCAGGATCACACTCCGGTTTGCAGGTGACACTAAACTGCTGCGCCACCAGGGCTGCCCAGGTCATGGTTTTAAACATTGAAAACCACTGCCTTTGGGGCACCTAAGTGGAGCAGTCGATTGAGCATCTGACTCTTGGTTTCTGCTCAGGTCATAATCTCAGGGTTGTGGGATCGAGCTCCAAGTTGAGCTCAGCGCCGCGTGAGTCTGCTTGGGATTCTCTCTCCTTCTGCCCTTCCCTCTATCTCTCTCTCTCTCTCAAATAAATAAATAAATCTTTAGGGATGCCTGGGTGGCTCAGCGGTTTAGCACCGCCTTCGGCCCGGGGCTTGATCCTGGAGACCCAGGGTCGAGTCTCACGTCAGGCTCCGTGCATGGAGCCTGCTTCTCCCTCTGCCTGTGTCTCTGCCTCTCTCTCTCCGTATGTCTCTCATGAATAAATAAGTAAATTATTTTAAATAATAAAAATAATAAACCCTAAAAAATTTTTTTTCTCTCTCCCTCTGCCTCTCCCCTCCTCTAAAATACACACATACACACACGTGCAATTTGAAAACCACTGACCTAAAAAAAAAAGGAGCCAAGACCAAAATGTGCCCAATGTGTGTGTGTGTATCACACATTTGACCCCAGTACCCCCAGGATTATCTGGGGGGAACAACTGCCTTCCACTTTCCTGAGCACAGAACCAGGCATCCCCATTACACCTAAATGTGCTCCAATCCCTTTGCTATTTTCTTTTTTCTTTTCTTTTTTTTTTTAAGATTTTATTTATTTATTCATGAGAGACACAGACTGAGAGAGAGAGGCAGAGACACAGGCAGAGGGAGAAGCAGGCTCCACGATGTGGGGCTCTATCCTGGGACCCCAGGATCACGCCCTGGGTCAAAGGCAGGCACTAAACCGCTGAGCCACCCAGGGATCCCCTTTGCTACTTTCTTTAGTAGGAAGGCAGAGATGGTGGCCTTTACCCAGATTCCCTATCCTTGGAATGTTTTCCCAAGAACCCCCACAGAAGTCAGTCAAGATCTTTGGATGCGGGCAGCCCGGGTGGCTCTGCGATTTAGCGCCGCCTTCAGGCCAGGGCGGGATCCTGGAGACCTGGGATGGAGTCCCACATTGTGCTCCCTGCATGGGGCCTGCTTCTCCCTCTGCCCGTGTCTCTGCCTCTCTCTGTGTGTCTCTCATGAATAAATAAATAATTTTTTTTTAAAAAAGATGTTTGGATGCAAGGGTCACTTGCTGAGGCTTCCAAGTGGCAAGTGCCCCCATGTCCCCAGTTTCTGTTGTAAGGACAGGTGGAGACTCAGAGGTCAGCCTGGGAGATCAAAAAGGTAGGTTTGGCCTCTGGTAAGTCCTCCTCAGATGACTTCCCCTCCCAGTTTCACTATTTGGTAGAATTGGTAGAATTTTGAATGTAGTGGGGAGGAACAGAGAAAAAACTAGAAAGCTCAACTGCTACCAGGCCTGGAAGCCCCACGGTGGTGGCCCGAGCTGGTGGTTAGCCCCTGTTTGTCATTTTGCAAATCTGGTCTACCCACCTCCGGTGAAAACTCCCAGCCTCACCCCACTGGGCAATGACTAATTACAAAACCCATTTTCTCTCTTCGCAGTCTGCTCATCTCCCCGCCCACAGCGCCCCCTCCCATCCCGACCCGCGCCAGCCCAGCCTGAGTCCCTTGCCAGACTGGGTTCAGTGAACTCTTGGCCTGGCCCCTCCTCCCCAGGCTGGGCCCTCTGGGGCTCTCTCCTCCCCAGTCAGCTTCACTTTCACTTTTCAGCCACTCTCACTTCTCTGTCAGCTCCTTACCCTGGAGCTCAGCGCCCTGGCCTGTCCTCAAGGTGAGGGCCATTGCCGAAGCCCTGGGCGGCACCCCATTAGTCAGGTCTTGACTCAGCGGTGGTCAACAGATATTTATGCAATGTATTCTCTTCCAGGCTTCAAGTTGCAGCGATAACAACACGCACGAGGGCCCTGCACACATGGTTCTAGAAGCCTGGGTGATACGGAAGTGCAATCAAGCAATTAAAAACAGTAGACCAACCCTCTGCAGCCAGATGCATGTGCTAGAGAGGCGCATAATGAAGGACAGCCTGGCAGCTGGGGAGGGCTCCCTGGGCCAGGACAGAAGCCTCTACTGAGGCCTGAAGGCTGACCTGGGGTTGGCTGTTCACCAGAAGGAAGGGAAGAGCCTTCTCAGGCCTGTGAGTGGTGCCCTGTTAGGGGAGGCTGGCTGGAGCCCACCGCGGTGGGGGGAGGGGGGAATTAGAGCAAGGAGTTGGGGTCTCGAAGGTAGAAGGAACCAACTCTAAAAGGACCTTAACAACCTGCTAAGCCCTTTGGACTCTGTCCTGCGGTGATGGGGTGCCATGGAAGGGTCTGAAGCCAGAGCAACATAATGCACAGAATGAGGGGCGCCTGGTGGCTCAGTCGATAGAACATCTGCTTTCAGGCAGATGGTGATCCCAGGATCCAGGGATCAAGCCCCACATCAGGCTCTGCTCAGTAGGAAGCCTGCTTCTCCCTCTCCCTCTGCATGTTGCTCCCCCTGCTTGTGCTCTCTCGCTCCCTCTCTGTCAAATAAATAAATAAATAAAATTTAAAAAAGATTTTATTTATTTATTCATGAGAGACACAGAGACACAGAGAGAGGCAGAGACACAGGCAGAGGGAGAAGCAAGCTCCATGCAGGGAGCCTGACGTGGGACTCGATCCGGGTCTCCAGGATCACACGCTGGGCTGAAGGCAGCGCTAAACCTCTGAGCCACCAGGGCTGCCCAAATAAAATCTTAAAAAAAAAAAAAAAAAGGCGCAAAAACAAAAAACCTCACAGAACAGAGTTGAAGGGCAGGACCAGGCCCAAAGAGGTCAGTCAGTGGTATCTCTGCATGAGTGGTGGCTCTCTGTTCCCTGTAGGAGGAAGACTTTGGAGGTATGCAAGGTGCAGGACAGAGAAGATGAGGTCCTTCTGGGACAGGTTGAATGTCAGGTGTCTGTGGGGTGCTAGGCCACTGCTCACAGTACTCTGGGCCGCTGACCAGGGGCTGGGTGGAGTTCTAGATGAGTGGCCTCCTACACCCAGAGCTAATAGAACGTGAGGTGAGCTGTACAGTAGGAAGACAGGGCATCCTGCAGTAGAGAAGCCCCTGGCAGAGAAGGAGCAGAAAAGAAGCTACAAGAAAACCCAATGCTTCAAGGAGCGTGTGGTCAATGGGGTGGCTGCCAGGTGTGGCGAGACCAGAAGAGCTTCCAAGAGACAGAGCAAAAGGAGGACATTTGTGAGCCGCAGCAGGAGTAGTCTTGGTGGTAGCCGAGGCACAGTGACATACAACAGTCTGGCTTTGAGGCTGGGGAGGGGGGGGTAAGAAGCAAAGAGAAGAGCCACCTGAGGCCAGGCCAGCTCAAAACAGTCCTCGAGGCCCCAAATAGCCTCTTCCCTTTTCAGCCTAGTATTATTTACGTCTTTACATTTTTTAAAAGATCATTTCTTTTGGCCAATAGACATATGAAGAGATGTTCAACATCACTCATCCTCAGGGAACGCAAATCAAAACTGTAATAAGCCATCACCTCAGGATCCCTGGGTGGCTCAGCAGTTTAGCGCCTGCCTTCGGCCCAGGGTGTGATCCTGGAGTCCTGGGATCGAGTCCAGCTTCGAGCTCCCTGCAGGGAGCCTGCTTCTCCCTCTGTCTGTGTCTCTGCCTCTCTCTGTGTGTCTCTCATGAATGAATAAATAAAATCTTAAAAAAAAAAGTGGTATACACATACACACACAATGGAATATTACTCAACCATAAAAAAGAATAAAATCTTGACATTTGCCACAACATGGATGGAGCCAAAGAGTGTTATGCTAAGCACAATAAGTCAGAGAAAGACAAATACCATATGATTTTACTCATATGTGAGGTTTAAGAAACAGTAAAGAAAAAAAAAAGAGAGAAAGACAAACCAGAAACAGACTCTAATGCTAAGAACAAACTGATAGTTACTAGGGGGAGGTGGGGAGGAGATGGGTGACATAAGGGCTGGGGATTAAAGAGTATGCATATGATGAAAAAAATAAAATAAAATGATTTTTAAAAACAAAATTTACAGGAGAGAGAGAGAGAAAGAGATTATTTCTTCTTTTGTGCCCAAACCTGCTGCCCTATAAATAAATTCTACTTACTGTTATGCTGCTCCTCCTGGAGGCAACACACAATATGACCAGTGCCCCCATTCCCCTTCAAGAGCCAGTCCAGGGATCCCTGGGTGGCGCAGCGGTTTGGCACCTGCCTTTGGCCCGGGGCGCGATCCTGGAGACCCGGGATCGAATCCCACGTCGGGCTCCCGGTGCATGGAGTCTGCTTCTCCCTCTGCCTGTGTCTCTGCCTCTCTCTCTCTCTCTGAGTGTGACTATCATAAATAAATAAAAATTTAAAAAAAAGAGCCAGTCCAGGTGTGCCCTTCCTCCTCCTCTCCCCCAGTCTCCTCTCCCAGATTAAAGCTCCCATTTCTAAAATAAAATAAAATAAAGCTCCCATTTCTTTCCATTCTTTCCCCTCTCTTCACGGGCCCATTTCTGCCTCAGTGGCTCTCCTCTGACCACGATCCAGTTTGTTGGCTTCTAGAGACATGTCAAGTTCTGAATCCTGACCACCTGCGTGTGTTCTGCTGACATGCAAGGTGAGAACATTACCTTCCTCTTTCTAGATGCCATTTCTGCCAAAGCAAGCTGCCTCTCCTGTAGCCACACTGCCCTTAATCATGGAACTAACTCTCAAACTGGAAGAGAAGTGAGATTCTTAACATCTTAATTTTTTTTTATTCATGAGAGACACACAGAGAGAGAGGCAGAGACATAGGCAGTGGGAGAAGCAGGCTCCCTGCAGGGAGGCCAAAGCAGGACTCGATCCCAGGACCCCAGGATCATGACCGGAGCCAAAGGCAGATGTTCAACCACTGAGCCAGCCAGGTAGCCTTTAACACCTTAATTTTTTAAAAATCCTAATTTTGCAGAATAAGAACCTGAGGACAGCCAAGGCCACAGGGCTAGTTAGTGACCTGCAGAGGAACAGGCACAGCCCCAGGCCCCTGCGGTGGGTGCGGCCAGCAGGGCCCACGTAAGCTCGCAACCGGACTGTGCTGGCTGCAGTGGTGGCAAAGTGCGTGGGAAAGCAAAAAGCAAGAGTCCGAGGGCTGCCAGTGGGAGCATATACTGCTAGAAGCATTTTGGAGGGTATCCAAGAGAATTCCATCCTACAAAAATATAGGGCTCTTTGCAGATCAATGTTTGAGGATGCTGTACCAGAGACAGCTAATTATCCCATACTAGATGTTTCTCTGCCTCTTCTTGTAGCAGTAGAACCCCTACTTCTTGTGGGGGCGCACACCTACCACTGTAGAGATTATATTTCCCAGACTCTCACAAGCCAGGTGTGACCACGTGGCCAAGTTCTGGCCGGTGGGTGTGAGCAAAGGTGATGTGCAACTTCTGGGGTATATACACTTAGAGGTAAGGGGCCTTCTGTCCTGTCCCCTGCCACCACCTTCCAATGGCTGGGATCTGGACCTAGACGAGATGGTGCTGAGTCTCTTTGACCACGTAGACAAAGACAGAGACGGAAGGGATCTGCACGCCTGACAGAGCAGAGGCACCCTGGCAACCCGGTACTGCTTACACCCCTACGGACAACCTGAGAGATCTCTTCTATCTTGTTTAAGCACCTGTTACTGTGGTCCTTTTTTTTTTTTTAAAGAGTTTATTTATTTATTCAGGAAAGACACACACAGAGAGGCAGAGACATGGGCAAAGGGAGAAGCAGGCTCCATGCAGGGAGCCCAATGTGGGACTCGATCCTGGGACTCTAGGATCACACCCTGAGCTGAAGGTGGGCGCTCAACCGCTGAGCCACCCAGCTGCCCGTGGGTCCTTATTAAAGCAACCAAACTGTTTATCCTAGCTAGCCCAGGTAGCACATTGTTTATAGGTTGTTTTATTTTTATTTCGTTTGTTTGTTGTTCTTAGTTTATTAATCTTCTCATGAAATATCTGCCCAATCACCACAAAGTCCCTGCACAATCTTTACTCCTTCTGTTGTCCAATGTCCAGCTCCCTTGTCGCCAGTGCCAGCAGTGACTTTTGCAACCCTACCCTTGACTTCCTTTATTCTGTTCTTTCATTCCTTTCGCTGATTCCTTGAGGTCTTTTTCTTCTCATGCAGGCCATGTCTTGCAAGTCTATGTTTGGGTTCATTTTTCTTTGCATAATCCAAGGAATCATAAATCGTGCCAAAGCCAGTTGTCTTGCACCACCAAAATGGGTTCTGTATCCAAATACAAAAATGACATCTGGTGTGGTCTTGTACATTTTGGCTAGTTTTTCCCTAATTCCTGTCTTAGGTACTATTGCCTTTCCAGAGTGAAGAACATCAATGAGCGTTTGTTTCCGCTGCAGTAGACGGTTGGTCATGGACTTCCTGATCTGGAGAGTTACTGTGTGGTTCATGATGGCAGCCAGGCTTCAAGCAGCCAGGGAGAAATAGCTATTTTTCTTTTTAAAAGATTTTATTTTTAAGTAATCTCTACATCCAACGTGAGGCTCGAACTTATAACCCTGAGATCAAGAATCACATGCTCCACTGATTGAGCCAGCCAGGAGTCACCAGGTTGTTCTGTTTTTAATGGAAACACCACAATATCCATCAAGAACAGAATGAGAAAAGAAGCCATGCTGGCTGTGTACACTTGAGTACATGAAGTCATTACAAAAAGAGTGAAATAGATGTGTTATGTACACTGACTTGGAACAATGTCCCTGATATAATATTAAAATGAAAAAGGCAAGTGACAGGACAGTGAAGAAGATACTGGTTTGCTGGGTTTCCTGGAACCAGTCATTTCCTTCCTCCCCTGTAGAGGCTACAGAGAACACGTTCACCCTTGCCTTGGACAGAGTGGTGCTGTGAGGGAGGAGGCCCCAAACCGTGGCAGCTTTTTTGTGCCATGTGGGAAGATCCTAGAGCTGGTAAAGGGGGGAGAGGAGCAAACACAGTGGAGCCTAAAGAGAAAGGCCACACCTCCAAAGACAGAGAACAGAGAACCAGGTCTGTGAGGACACCGAGTGGCTGCCTCAAGTCCAGACTTGTCCAGTACCTGAATCTTCAGACTCCATTTGCTTGTGGAGTTTAGTCAATTTTAGCTAGGTTTCCTTTCACTTCAAAAAGAAGACTCTTTAGAAGACTGAGGGTATTTGTTATAGCTTCATTTATAAGCAACATATTAGAAAATCTAAATTCCCCTTTTTAAAAAAAGGATTACAGAAGTAATGGTACTTCTAACCATGCAATGCTATGCAGCCAAAATTTTCTCAAAAAATAACTCTATCTGTGGTGATATGAAAAGATATACCCAAGATAGATCATTAAATGAAAAAAAGAAGTGCAGAAGATTATGTAAAGTACGCCACCATTTGTGTGAGGAAAAATAATGCATAAACTTACATGTTTATACAAGTGCTTGAAATATCTCTTGAAGGATACTCAAGAAGTTGATAACACTGGGGACCTGTCTAGCTAGGAAACTGAGAAGGATGCTTATTTTGCACTGTACACCCTTTTTTCCTTTTTAAATTTCATACCATGTGCATGTAATGCCTGTTCAAAAAATAAAGTCGCTTAAAAAAATTCTTTTTTAAAGGGGAAAAAAAAAAACCACGCCACCTCCTAAATGATAGAGTAGGCACACGGGAATATTTATAACTGTCACACGCACCCACATGCACACACAAGTTGTGTGTCTACATGTTCCAAAAAGTCTGGAAGGATATGCACCAAAGTGGCCACAGTGGTTTCCGCAGGGACAGGAGCTGGAGCGTGTGTGCAGGCAGCCAGGAATGATTTACCAGCTGAAAGGTCACTCCACGCTGACATTTCTTGCAGGCGCTGTTCTTAATGTTAGAAACTTCAAGTCGTTTCATCCTTACCCTAGCAGCTTTGGAAGAACAGCTCCATCATCCTAAATTAACAAGTGGTGGGACACCTGGGTGGCTCAGTGGTTGAGCTTCTGCCTTCGGCTCAGGACATGATCCCAGGGGTCCTTGGGATGGAGTCCCACATTGGGCTACCCACAGGGAGCCTGCTTCTTCTCCCTCTGCCTATGTCTCTGCCTCTCTCTCTCGAATAAATAATTAAAAACAAACAAACAAACCAAAACAAACAAAAAACCAGGTGGCAATGTCAAGGGCCCAAAGGGGTTCCCTCACCTGCTCAGAAACCTGTGGTTCGGGATCCCTGGGTGGCGCAGCGGTTTGGCGCCTGCCTTTGGCCCAGGGCGCGATCCTGGAGACCCGGGATCGAATCCCACGTCGGGCTCCCGGTGCGTGGAGCCTGCTTCTCCCTCTGCCTGTGTCTCTGCCTCTCTCTCTCTCATTCTGTGTGACTATCATAAATAAATAAAAATTAAAAAAATTAAAAAAAAAAAAAAAGAAACCTGTGGTTCTCCAGCGAGCCTGGGGCTGGTGAGCAGTGGGGCCAGTTAAACACCTCCCTTTGGGGCACTAACCCTGCCCTGCCGGCTCCTAGGTGGGGCTGCAGGGGCCCCAGGGCCATGCACCAGGCGTGTGGAAATCCCTCCCAGCCCTCTCATCCCTGAACTCCTTCCTATGCCACCACTGAAAGCGTGGCGACCCTCACCCATGTCTTCCTTCTCTCTTTTTGCATGTGGCAGCCAGAAATCACCCCCAGCCCCCCACTTTATCTCAGCTGGAAAATAGGAACCCGGAGGCCGTTGGGGCCCCCACCCCACTGCCTCGTGCTTAAGCTCTGCTCACATGCCCCATGGATCTTGGGAAATGTAAGGTGAACGGTTAGTAAGGTCTAGTGCTGAAGAGGTTAGGAGAAAGAGGGTGCTCTTGTGGGGAGGATGGTGCTTTGGGGCGCACAGTTGTAGACAAACCGACCCGTTAAGGAATGTGCATACTCTCAGAACCAACCGTTCCACTTTTAGGACGATATCCTACAGAAATACTTGAACAAGTGTGCTGTCGGCAGGCAGCATTCCCGTAATAGTTATGGGCTGTGAAATTCTATGCAGCTGTCAAAAGGAATAAAGTAGCTCTGACTTATGAACAGGCACAGAGGATGCCCATGGTGCTGTGTAAAAGACAAGCTGTAAAGCAAGATGGAGAGTGTAACCCAAGTTTAAAGAAAAAACAACAACAAAATAGACACAATGTGGAAACATGTATATATAGAAAATGGTCTGAAAGGACGTACACCAAAATGATAATACTGGGAAGCAGAATTAGGGAGGACATGGGAGAGAGGGAGAACTTTTCATTTTTTATCTGTATATTTCAACATTATCCATATTTTTATAAGAATATTTCATTTTGGGAGCACCTGGATGGCTCAGTCAGTTAAGCATCTGCCTTTGGTTCAGATCATGATCCCAGGGTCCTGGGATCCAGCCCCACATCGAGCTCCCTGCTCAGCGGAGAACTTGCTTCTCCCTCTCCCTCTGCTGCTCCCCTTGCTTGTGCTCTCTTTCTCTGTCAAATAAATAAACAAACAAACAAACAAACATACATACATAAATAAAAGAATATTTCAGTTTTGTAATTACACTTAAAAACTTAGTAACGGGGCAGCCCCGGTGGCTTAGCGGTTTGGCGCCGCCTTTGGCCCAGGGGTGTGATCTTGGAGACCCAGGATCAAGTCCCACATCAGGCTCCCTGCATGGAGCCTGCTTCTCCCTCTGCCTATGTCTCTCTCTCTCTCTCTCTCTCTCTCTCTCTGTGTGTGTGTGTGTGTGTGTTGTCTCTCATGAATAAATAAATAAAATCTTTTTAAAAAACCAACTTAGTAACAGAGATACCTGGGTAGCTCAGCAGTTGAGCATCTGCCTTTGGCTCAGGGTGTGGTCCCGGGTCCGGGGATCAAGTCCCTTCTTGGGCTCCTCGCGAGGAGCCTGCTTCTCCTCCTGTGTCTCTGCCTCTCTGTGTGTCTCTCATGAATAATCTTTAAAAAACAAACAAGCAAAAAAAACAACAAAAAAAAAAACAAAAAACAAACTTAGTAACAATACATGAACTTTTCATGGTCCAAGTAACAGCTTACCTACTGACCCTACTCCCTTATCTGTCCGTCCTGTCCATACAGTCTTCTCTGTTCCTTCTACCATTTGCTATCTTTGGGCCTCAGACCCCTGAGCTGGCTGCAAGACCCCAGAGCCTCATCCAAACCATACTCACTAATCCCTCCTTAATCTCGGCTCCCCAGCAGCTCAAACCAGCTGCTGTCTCCTGTGGGAGGTGGGCAGGAGTTCCCTTGGTTGATGACCATCATAAAAAGAGGAGCAGAAAAAAAAAAAGAAGAAGAAGAAGAAGAAGAGCAGCTGTGGCCCTATGGATGCTCAGAGCTCCAGGACTTGGGGCCCAGCTTCTCCCTAGACAGCATATTTCTTCCTCTCCTCCCTGACACACACAGTATTATCAAAGCTGTTTCTAAAGATTGTGTGGGACTCAGAGATGGTTTTGACCAATGCTCTCACCTGGCAAGTGAGGACGCTGCATCCAGGCCAAGCCTTTGTCATCTGCTTCTCTCCAAGTGGGGAGAATATTCAGAGACTGAAGACTCACTTTGTTAACTGCTCAGTAAAGGGATTGCATCAGACAAGCAGCTGTCTACACCCATGGTTCTCAGGCATGATGGCACACTGGAATCACCGCGGCAGATCTGTGGACAACTAACATCTAGATCGTACCCGGAGAGGTTCTTTTTTTATTTTCACTGGAAGGTGGCCTGAACACTGGGATTCCGTTACTCCCCGGGTGTTTCCAATGAACAGCCATAAATGAGAACCACTGGTTAATGCGTTGTGATGTGTGTGTGTGTACACCTAATATGTGCATATATAACCCATGGGTTGGAACCCCCCCACACACACACACAATATGCAAAACTGGATTTCCCAATTTGCAAAGTAACGTGTACTGCTGAGGTCACCCGAAAAGCAAGCCACCCGTCAAAAAGTGTCATATTTAAAAAATGAAAAGGTAGTCATAGGGAAAATCAGAATCTTTATTGGGCTTTTTTTTTTTTCCTTTTTTTTTTTTTTTTTTTTTTTTTTGCTTATTTTCTGATGTGTTTTTTCTTCTATTACATGTGGAGGGAAGGGGCCTCACAATCCTTTCCAAGCTGAGCTCTGATCTGGCCCCATACATCCACAAAGAGGACTGTTTGCCCAGAATGGTGCTCAGGTTTTGTGGTAGAAGCATCAGGAGAACAGTGCTCCCATATCTGCGGGTGGCCCATGCATTTTGGGTTTTGGCCTCAGGGCAAGGTGCACATATGTATGACTTGTACGTGTCGGCCTGCCTGAAGCAGATGAGAGTCCGCCAACCTCCAGGTCATTTCCAAATCTAAGTTTGTGAGTCAGGTATACAAAGCGAGTCTAGAGGAAGACCTTGCGAAAGTCCTATGAGGAATTGATTAGTTGATTTTGATCTGAGCAATCAGGGAAGGCTTCCTGGAAAAGATAACATTTGAACTCTGCCTTTAAAGATGAGGATTGGGCAGCCTGGGTGGCTCAGCGGTTTACCGCCTGCCTTCAGCCCAGGGTGTGATCCTGGAGACCCAGGATCGAGTCCCACGTCAGGCTCCCTGTATGGGGCCTGCTTCTCCCTCTGCCTGTGTCTCTGCCTCTCTCTCTCTCTCTGTCTTTCATGAATAAATAAAAATCTTAAAAAAAAAAAAAAGATGAGCAGGATTTAAGAAGGAAAGGAGACAAAGAAGGTAGGGCTGCTAGGGCTGTCCCGTTCCTTCTCTCCACCTTCTCCTCCTTGACCTCAGAGAACCAGGCTGTGACTCAGGAGCCTTCTGCAGCCTGAGGGCTCTGGAGTGGCCAGGAAAGAAGGCAGAGGATCCCTCCCTCTCACCTCCCACACCTATTTCACCTCCCAGTGGGACTATCTGCCCCATAGCTGAGCATGTGTAACAGGACCAGGTGGGCTCAGCCCTGGTCTCCTCTGCTCTGGTTTATTTTTTTTTAAGGATTTTATTTATTTATAAGGCATTTATAAAAAATATTTTTTTATTTATAATAAAAAATTATTTTATACACAGGCAGAGGGCGAAGCAGGATCCATCCCAGGTCTCCAGGATCATGCCCTGAGCCGAAGGTGGCGCTAAACCACTGAGCCACCCGGGCTGCCCCTCTGGCCTGGTTTAGACCCTCCATGTCCTTCAGAAGCATCAGAGCATCAGAGCTCCAAGTCAGAGCAGGTGAAATGCCCTTAGGCCTTCCTTGTAGGCCTTGGGGCCAGAATCTCAACCTGCCGCAGAAAGACCTAGAGAGCTTTAAAATAGCCAGGAGCCAGGACCCCAGCCACACCTGCAGCATCTGACTGTCCTGGGGTGGGGTAGGTGCTTCATGAAGGTCCTTCCAGGGCTGCTGATGGCCAGCCAGGACTGAGAGCTGTGGCCAGTGCCAAATGGTAGGGGAGAGAGGATAGGAGACAAGATGGAAGGGATGGGGTGGGGAGGGACAGCTGCCCAGGGGAAAAGCTCAGAGGCTCTGAGACAGGTGGAGTACAGGACCAGCAGGGAGGTGCTCTAGGGAAAACAAATGCACAGCAGGCAGCCCCTGAATTCTGCTTCTGTTTCCCAGGCTCACAGGGCAGGATCAGGGACAATCACCACCAACCAAAGGAGAAAGACACAAAGGCCCCCAAAGAGGGCCTCTTCCTTTCTATAGTTGGTGGTCCCGTGAGAGCAAACATGATGTCCTTTGGTCACTACCGTCTCCCCAGTGCCTGGCACGTAGTAGATGTTCAGTAAATACCAGTCGAATGAACTGGCTGGATGAATTTGTAACCCCAGCCCTTTACCTGTGTCAGGACTGTCACGGTTTTCTCAGTCTGTGGGTTTCCTGAACAGAAACAGGAGCGAAACAGTGGAGCTGAGAACTTTGGGAAAGTGGAGGGTGTTTGGCTTGGGTTCCCTCTCCATCCCCCCACTGACTCTGCTTCTTTGGTGTTTTGCATTCAGGATGTCAGTGGTGAAGAGCCCTTGGCTGCCCGCTGCTGCCCTTCCAAACCAGCAGGCTGGAGGCTGGAGGAGAAGGGGAGAGGAGGGCTGGGGGCGGAGAGGTGCAAGTGGAGTAGAGGGGTGTGCTGGGAGCACGTGGTGGCTGCCGGCACCCTGAAAGGTCCAGAGAGAAGGGGGAGAGACGAGGGAAGACCCCTACCTGGTCGCTGAGCTCCCAGGGATCTGGTTCCAGAGCCTCAGTAGAAAGGACCTAAAGCCCCAGCACTCAGCCACTCGGTGTCCCACATCATGCAGGCCCCACCCTGGGCGCATCCCTTCAGGCCCGGAGACACTTCCCCACGGGTGGCAGGAGCACAGGGTCGGCCTGCTGCCAGTCTCGGGGGGCCTGACATTCCCACACACCCCGACCTCCAGACCTCAGCCTCTAGCCACGGCCCATCCAGCCCTAACACATACACCCCAACAACCACCGCAACCAAATGTGTCCTGCCCAGAGGGGCCCTGCTGTCTCAGGGGTGGGGACAACTCAGGGCTAGTGAATGGCTCTACCTCACACCTCAAGGCCCGCAGGGGCACCTGCATGGAGCAGGTGCATGAGCCGCCAGCTCTTGTCTCCAGAGCCCCTGCAGGGTAGGGACGGGGTACGAGGGAGGAGAGCCAGCTGTGTGCTGCTCCCACATGTGGCCAGGGCCACCATGGTGTGGGCACAGAGTGCTGGAGTTGCAAAGGCCCCGAATTTCATAGTCATAGAAATTGTGTCAGCTGAAGCCCCACAGTTGGTGAGTGCAGACCCAGGACTCAGCCCCAGCTGCCCACCTTCTGGAGAAGGCTCCTGTACCAGCCCGCCTCAGAACCTTTGGCCTGGAGCCCTAGGGAGAACTGGTTACCTGGCTTGGCATATACATTGCTAGAACAGCTTTCTGTCTTTAATATATATATATATATATATATATATATATATATATATATATATATTATATATATAAATATGTTATATATATAAAGATTTTATTAACTTGAGAGAGAGACAAGAGAGAGCATAAGCAGTGGGAAGGGGAGAGGGGGAGGGACAAGCAGACTCCTCGCTGAGTGCTGAGCCAGAAACAGCTGGATCCCAGGACCCTGAGATCATGACCTGAGCCTAAGTCAGATACTTAACCAACTGAGTCACCCAGATGCCCCTAGAACAGTTTTCTGGAACATTCTATAAATCAATGAACAGGCTTTCCTGTGCCCCCACCCAGCCTGATGCACATAGGACTGAGTCACAGCCCTCCTTCCCCTCTCCAAAGTCTCTTGGCATCAAAATCATTGGGCTTCTTGATTTTTAAAAATTTATTTATTTATTTATTTATTTATTTATTTATTTATTTATTTATTTATTTTAGAGACAAGTGAGGGGAGGGAGGACCAGAGGGAGAGAGAGAACCCTGAAGCAGACTCCCCACTGAGCAGGGGGCCCCATGTAGTGTTCGACCCCAGGACCCTGAGACCATGACCTGAGCCAAAATCAAGAGCCACCCAGGTGCCACTGGGCTGCTTGATTAAAATGCAGATTCCAGAACCCTGTCTCAGCTTTCTAAATCAGAATGTTTGAGGATGGAGTCCAGGCATCTGCCTTTTTATCTAGGACCCCTCTCCTACCTCCACAACTACTCTCAACCAGCTCCCCAAATTTGGCCAATATGTGTGTCTAAATGTCCAGATCCATCCTCCAGAGATTCCGGTTCAGGATGGAGGAGGTTGGGCCTGGAACCTGTTTGTTGCAAGCATCCTCCCGGAACACTGGGAGACACCTCACCGTTCTGGTCAAGGTTTGTAATGAAGAATACTAGGGAGGGAGAAAAAGAATCCTAGGAAGTGTCCACAGATGGACCTGGGCTAGAGTAGCTAATGACTCTGTAGGATTATCTTCCTGGAATGGGGTCTATAGCTTTTCCAGATTCCTCAAAGTGGTCCCTGACCCCAAATAGGTTAGGAACAAGAAATCTTTGTTCTAGAGGGATGTATGGAGAAGAGGGAGCCTAAGGGACCTTCTCTTTGGGTGAGATATGACTGGAGGCCTGGGTTCAAATGTCCCCCTTAGCCAGTGCCAACACCCTAGGCCTGCCCAAAGCCCGAGCTGAAGCCTGGCCTCCCACACCCGTTGCTCAGACACACATCTTCCCACTCCTCCCTTCTCCTGCCTGCCCTCCTCCTCCCCACCCCTGCTCCTTAGGAGGCAGCTAATGTGACCAATGGGGATTTCAAAGGCAAAGCTGAGACTTGTGGGCTTTGGTCTCAGGAGTCCACCCCTCCTTGCCCCCGGAAGGGAACTGTGTGTAAGTCTGTGGGAGTGGGATGGAGACTTGGCCCTGGTATTGGAGACTCAGACCTAGTTAGGTCAACCCTTTCCTGCTAAGAGCCAGCCTCTGCCTCCCTGCCCACCCTTACTGAGTAGGGTGAGGGACGTGTGGAGAGGAAGTGAGGAAGAAAGGAAAGATTTCTCTCCCTGGTGTCTCCACCCCAACAGGAGATGACCTTGTGATAATAACGTGATGCTCTCTCTATGGCCTGTGGGCACCTGCTTTGGAAAGCCAGCTGGGCTTCGGGATTCAACTCTCTCTGTGTGTGTGTGTGTGTGTGTGTGCATGTGCGTGTTGTACAAATGCAGATGTGAACATGGCTTGGGTGTGCTCGTGGGCCGGCAGGCCAGCCTCTGAGAATGCAGTACAGGTGAGCCCAGGCCTGGAAGCACACGTCAGATCACAATGAGTGTGTATTTCAGCCCCCCATAGCTGCATTTGTTTGTCCCAAGCAGGGTGCACAGCAGGGCCAGGCCCTCTGGAGTTTGTTTGAAAGCCCTCTTGGATGAGCACACAGTCTTCGGTGCTCCAGGAAGAGAAGGTGGAGGCCCTGCCCTTGACATTGCATCGCACCTGGTCGCCCAGCCCTGTCTGAACACCGCGAGGTGTTTTGAAGTTACCTGCAGCCCCTCTCACCTGTGAGGATCTGGTTGCAGGCCTTGGTGTGTCTGGTGTCCCGGTGAACTCAAGGCTGGCCCTGGGGCACTGTGGAGAGGAGGGGGCCCGGCCAGAGGTGCTCTGATGGGGGGGCAGGGGGGCTGCGCAGGTCTGCCCCTCCCTGCCCAGGGCTGGACTCTGGATACACGCCCCTCGCCCCCCTCTGCCAGCTACTGAATCCAAACTCAAGAAGTGAGTTCAGAGGCCATCCCCATGTAGTAGCCAGGAATTAATGCAGGAATGGGGACAGTTCTCTTCCTGCCAACTCCTTCAACCCTCGGCCTGCCAGGGGGTAGCCTCCAAGCCACAGACTCCCAGATACACCCCAGACGACAAGCTGGGTCCATTGCCAGACAGCCAAGCCTCACTGCCGGACACCCTGTGTCACTCACCGCCCCACCGGAGCTGTCCCTGCCAGTCAGATCACCATCAGGTTCGGGTCCCCAGCACGGGGACTGCCCGGGCACCAATGCTGGAGGCTCCGTAAGGAGGATGGTGCTTTTGAACCAAGCCTCTCCACTCATCCCCATCTTTTACCCAAGATTCAGACTCAGCAGGTGCCAGGGGGGCCTGAGAGCATCCAGGTGGGTCTGCAGCCGCTGAGACCACCTGCCTTCCCACTGAGGTACTGGTGTTCCCAGGCTTTCCTCTGTGACATCTGCATTCCAGGAAAGGACAGTTAGCCAAGAATGGAATTTCAGGTCCTGGGGTGCAATGGTTCTGAACCTGAACTCAAGAAGGCCAAATTCCAGAGCCTGAGCAGGGCAAGTCGCTTAACCTCCTGGAGCTTCCACGTCCTCGCCTGTGGGAGGGGGGCGGGTAATAACACCCACCTCACACCTCCCAAAGTTGCTTTGAGAACAAAGTGAGTACCTGGCACCTGATGCCTGTGAGTGGAAGCAGGAGGGGCTGTTAGAATCTGTGCTGTTTCTGGGACCAGATCTGTTTAGAAGTGGAAATGTCTTTTGGTGCCTCTCAAATCACCTGCAAAGGTGCTTTCTTACCTCGTGAAAGGCTAACACAGCCCTCTGGCAGAGACTCACTTTCAGGGAGCTGGTGGAGGGCCTGTCTGAACTGGGTTAGAAAATCAAGGCCTTTGAAATGTAAATGAAGATTGTGTCTCGACACACCCAGTTCTCAGGGAAATAGGTGGACGTGCCTTAAACCCTAAGGTCGAGGGGGAAGGGAGGGGAGGTGGCCACTGGTCATCAAACAACTAAGTGGAGAGCTGAAGAAATCTGTGATGTACCAAGTCCTATCTGCCCATTGTACGGATGGAGAAATTGGGGGCCTTACCCACTGCTGAGTGAATATTTACCTCATCTGAGACTCAGTTTCCCTATCTTCAAAGCAGAAGGTGTAACCTCTGTTTTGCCCAGCTGCTGGGTAGATGTAGGAAGCAGAGAAGGTGAGGTGGTTGGCGAAGGCCCTTGAGAGAAGTGTGCTTTCTGCCATAGGAGGCCCGATGGGGGTGGTGGGCAGGCCTAGTCAGGCAGAGCTGGGGTGTGGGGCCCATGCCCAGGGTCAAGCAGTGCCAGGCCATGCTTCCTGCTGACCCATACCTGGTCCTCCCATAAGCCGGGAGAGCAGTCCAGGCCAACCCTGTGGGAGTATGACAAAGGATGAAGTGAGGGCAGTGGCCCCCCAAAGGACCCCTGGAGGCTGGTTTCACATCACCAGCCCCTGTTCTGTGTCCTCTCCTGGATCATATTTGTGCTGCCCTAATTTCCAAGACTTCAGACACTCCTTCAGGGAACCAAACACATCAGGGGAATAAAAATTCAATTCACTTCTCCACTACAACCATTTCCTCTGCTGAAATGTTTTGCACTGATGTCAGAATCTAACAAATCCAGATTTGAATCCCCATCCCACCACTTCCTGGTGGAACAACATAGAACAAACCTAGGTTCTTGGAGCTTCACCTCCATCAACAAAGTTGGGAGAGTCATCTCTGCCTTGCAGTCTTATTGAGAAGATTAAATTAATTCAGTGATTTATTTCGACAAATCTGTACTGAGCATCTGTGGTGTGCCAGGCCTTGAGAATACAGCTAAGAATATGAGACAGACAAACAGGGGCATGTGCTCCTAGGGCCTTTAGACAGGTATTAACCAATCATGACCCCAGTGGCGATGCTACCAACTGTGTGGAGTGCTATGGAGACAAAGTACTCATGAGGAAGTAGTGAGCTCAGTTTTTTTTTTTTTTAATTTATGATAGTCACACAGAGAGAGAGAGAGAGGCAGAGACACAGGCAGAGGGAGAAGCAGGCTCCATGCACCGGGAGCCCAATGTGGGATTCGATCCCGGGTCTCCAGGATCGCGCCCTGGGCCAAAGGCAGGCGCCAAACCGCTGTGCCACCCAGGGATCCCATGAGCTCAGTTTTGAAGGATAACTAGGTGTGATCTATTTCATTGGATCTCAAACACTGTTGATTGTTGTCATATTTTTATTTTAGGTAACACCAAGAAAGGAAATTTGTGCCAATTAAGCATGACGTAGAACATTCCTCCCCCTAGAAGCTTCTTTTGTGCTTACTGAAAAAAGTTCTTTTAGACTTTCCTTCAGCCCCAGAGGGCTAGATAGATAGATAGATAGCCCCAGATAGAGCCCTATCTCCCACCCAACTTAAAACCAAAGGGTAAGTGTGGGGGGGCACCTGGTGGCTCAGTGGTTGAGTGTCTGCCTTTCGTTCAGGTTGTGACCCCAAGGTCTGGGATTGAGTCCCACATCGGGCTCCCTGCAGGGAACCTGCTCTCCCTCTGCCTATGTCTCTGCCTCTCTGTGACTCTCATGAATAAATAAACAAAATTTTTCAAAAGAAAAACCAAAAAACCAAAGAGTAAGTGAAGGATCAAATCCAAGAGAAATGCACCCTTCCCTACAGGAAGTTGGCCTGGTGTAAAACCCTTGAGTTAGTAGCAGACAGGCTCCCAGGTGCAGGTTCCATGGAAGGGGGAGGACAAGAGGGAGGTGTGGAGCAAGCAGGAAGAAGGGCAGGAAGGGTGAGGACGAGGTCCTGGCTGGTGCTCACTGTGGAGCTCAGCTTTGGCCAGAAAGAGAAGAGTGGCAGAAGGAACAGGGCCGGGTGCCAAACAAGGGGAGTCTGTAAAATGCATCCTGCTGTCAGAGATTTAAAAGATGCAGCTTCCCCAGAAGCACAGAGCACCCCAGTTCCCAGATCTTGGTTTCTAAATACCATTCTCCACTTAACAAACAAACAAACAAAACCAAAAACAGGGCACTTTGGGGAAACAGCCAATTCCAGGGCTGGCTCAGGGAAAGTACAAGATGACCCTGGAACATCTGGTTGTGCTAGGAAGTGACGATGTGCTAAAAAAAAAAACTAATGAGGACATGTTAACAAGAATGGAAGCCAGTGTAAAAGGGTTTCTCCTGGACAAATTTGGCATAGTTTGAGCACTGAAATAAATAATAAGAGTTATAGATTATAAATCAAAGAATAAAAAAACAATCCATGAGTCCATCTGACAAAGAAATAAGTGAATAAATGAATGGGTGAAGAACACTCTTCCTTAGCAAAGAATGCTAAGAAACAAATGTAGAAAAAATGATAGAATTAAAAAATCAGGGGCACCTGGGTGGCTCAGTCAGTTAAGCATCTACCTTCTGCTCAGGTCATTTACCCAAGGTCCTGGCATTGGACTCCCTGCTGAGCAGGGAGCCTGCTTCTCCCCCCACCAGCCCCTCCCCCTGCTTGTGCTCCCTCCCTCTCTCTCTCTCTCTCTCTCTCTCTCTCTCTCTCTGTCAAATAAATAAAATCACCATGATATTAATCGTTTCAGGCAAGAAGCATGAATAGATGCTACTGGTAGGGATGATCAGAAACAGGATATTTCCATAGAGTAAGACAGTACACAGAACAGAAAATTCTTCTTGAGGTGCCTGGGTGGCTCAGTAGATTGTCTGCCTTTATCTTGGGTCCTGATCTTGGGATCCTGGGATCAAACCCTGCAGGGGGTCCCTGCTCATCAGGGTGAGGGGGTTCTGTTTCTCCCTCTGCCTCTCCCCCCACTCATGCTCTGTGTGTGTGTGTCTCAAATACATAAACAAAATTTAAGAAAAAGAAAGTTTATTTCTTTAAAAAAAAAAGAGAAAGAGAATTCTTCTTTTGCTATAAACACATTAGTAGGACAGTTGGAGATGTTTGAATAACGTATGTAGATCAGACAATAGAACCATATATGTACAAATTTCCTGATTTTGATAAACGTACTGTGGTTATTTGTTATATGAGAGCGCCCTTCTTTTTAAGAAATACATGCTGGGGGCACCTGGGTAGCTTAGTTGGTTGAGCATCAGACTCTTGGCTTCAGCTCAGGGTATGATCTCAAGATCATGAGATCGGGGGCTCCGACTCTATGTGGAGTCTGCTTAGGACTCTCTTTCCATCACCCCCTGCCCCTCTCCTCCACATGCTCTCTCTCTCTAAAAATAAATAAATCTTTTTAAAAAATTACATGCTCAAATATTTAAGCATAAAAGGCATGACTGTCACCTACTCTTAAACAGTTCAGAAAAAAAAATGTATACAAGTGTATATCTTTTTTTTTTTTTTATGATAGTCACACACAGAGAGAGAGAGAGAGAGGCAGAGACACAGGCAGAGGGAGAAGCAGGCTCCATGTGCCATGCGCCAGGAGCCTGACGTGGGACTCGATCCCGGGTCTCCAGGATCGCGCCCTGGGCCAAAGGCAGGCGCCAAACCGCTGCGCCACCCAGGGATCCCTACAAGTGTATATCATATGCACATCCTATCCTCTCACCTCCTCACACACACAGACACTCTCTGAGAGGAAAAAGATCTTGATAGAACGGTGGCATGCTGGTAAATGTATAACAACATTTTCCAGGGGAAAACAGCCCGATTACCAGTTTCCATGGTGTAAATACTCTGCCTCCATAGCCAATTTCAAGCGACCCACATGAAGTCACAGAATAGGAAGTTGGGAGCAGGGGCACCTGGATGGCTCAGTCAGCCGAGGGTCTGCCTTCCACTCAGATCATGATCCCGGGGTCCTGGATTGAGCCCCGCATCAGGCTCCCTGTTCAGTGGGGAGTCTGCTTCCTCCTCTCCCCCCACTCCCCCACTCATGCTCTCTCTCTCTCTCTGTCTCTCAAATAAATAACTAAAATCTTAAAAAAAAAAAAAAAAAAAAAGACATTGAGAGCAGAGCCGGACAAGTGGCTCTAGTATCTAGCACACCTGTGTGAAAGTCAACATAGTGAAACACTAACATTTGGGGAAACCGAGTACAGGGAATATTTGTGCTATTTTTCTGCGACTTTTAAGTAGTCTGAATTATTTCAGAGTAAAAGGGTTGGCTTTTTAAAATGTGGCTCTTAGAACTGATAAAATCCAGGTGAACTGGAGGAAGACAGTGAAGGAGCTTCCAAGTAGAGAACCTGAGTGTGTAAAAGCCCTAAGGCTGGAAAAAGCACCATTTGCTTGAAAACAAAAACCAAAGAGAGCCGGAGTATGGGGGCAGAGGAGCTGAGAGGTGGGGGTGGGAGGGTAGGGGTTCGTAGGCCATAGCGGTTCCTGGTGAGGACAGCAGGGAAAAGTCATCCCAGCACTTTGAGCGGTGGGTGGGGGGAATGTGGCCTTATTTGCTTTTATCACTCTGGCCCCTGGCTGACCCTCAATAAATGGTGGCCATTAATACTGCTCTGCTCTCTGCTGTCACTTCCCCTAGGGGCCTTTTTTGCTCAATTGGAGTTGACAGCAGGCGGCCCCAGGCCCACAGGCTACTGGACCCAGCCCCACCTTACCCCCTCAGACCCAGGCAGACCTGCCTTCTGCACACACAGGCCCTGCACAGGCCCTCCCCCTTCTCCATTAGCTTCCTTCTGTCTGTCTTGGTTTCTAGTCTGGGAGTCCCAGAGCCCCAGGGGTGGGGATGGGGGTGGTTGGAGGCTGGAGAGGTTTGAGTTCAAGGTGGAATGAATGGGCTGTTTGATGGGAATCTCCCAGGGCAACCTCCAGGCTTGGTACAGTTTGAGTGGCTGTGGGCTTCCTTTTTTCCAGATGAATCACTGCTCTGTGCGCCTGTGACGATGTGTGCCCTCCCCCTGACGTGCCCTGGGGCCCTGCAGTAACAGGAGTGGACTGGATATGCGAGGAGCAGCTCCTCTTGGGCCTACCGTTAACTGCAGCGTGCTGTGTGCCAAGCATCCTGCTAGGCATTCCCGGGCATTCCTCATCCACCTTGCCGGCAGCGCAGCGCGGCGAGGGGACACGTAATTATATCCATTTTGCAGGACAGAAAACTGAGGCTTACAAGGTTTACTAGGCTGTTCAAGTTCACACAGTTGACCCAAAGATTCAACCCAGGCCTTTGGACCCCCAGAGCCTCCACTTCTGCCCACAGTCCCTGTGCCATGTCTCTCAGCCTGGGCATCCAGGCCACCTGGCCAGGCCAGCTGGCAGTGACCGAGGACTCTGCTGTACCAGGAAGGGGTTAACTGGGATGCCCTCAGCAAGCTCTGGTTTGGCCAGGCCAGTTGCCATGGTGATAGCAAGGGGTTTTTTTTTGGGGGGGGGAGGTGGGAGGCCAGTAGGGCGGGATCTTCTGAATCACACTGGATGTTTTTTCTGCAGTCAACCCCCTTCCCGAGTCTTCTGTGGCTGCACTTGGCCACCAGGAATGGCTTGCAGGACCAGGGGTTCTCTGAGAGAGTGAGGCCCAGAGGCCTTGGCCAGGGTGCACCTCACCTGTCCTGCTCTCACCAGCCCTGCCCCAGGAGCCTTTCCCACCAGGAAGAACCCAGGCTTCTGCTTTCAGCTCCCAAATTGCTGAGATAGGTAGAACCCGGGCAAGAATGCAGATTTAGGGCCAGAGGGAGTTAATCCATCATTTGTTTATTCATTCTTTTTTTTAAATATTTTTAAAATTTATTTATTCATGAGAGACACACACAGAGAGAGGCAGAGACACAGGCAGAGGGAGAAGCAGGCTCCATGAAGGAAGCCCTACGTGGGACTTGATCCCGGGTCTCCAGGATCAGGCCCTGAGCTGAAGGCGGCGCTAAACCACTGAGCCACCCCTGAAAAGAATGAAGATCCTTCGTTCTTTTACCAGATATTTTTTTTGCCTGCCCACGATACACCAGTCACCGCACCCGGTGCTGTGCCCTGGGGTCAGCTTCTGGAAGCCAGGCAGGCTCCCCACTCCTGGAGCTGCCCTTCCCAGGGGTTGGAAGACCCTACCACAAGCTCTCTGTGTCACCTTGGGCACATCCCTTTCCCTCTTTGACCTCATCTGCAGAATGAGGCGCATAACATCCACACTGCAGTGTGGATGAGACCAAATATTTGAAGCATTCACCTGGGTGCCTGACATGTAGTGGGGCTAAACACACAGTCATCACATGAATGTCTGTAGACTGCCCACCTTTCCCTCCAGCCTCAGAAGGAGCCAGGTGAGGACAAAAATCACAAACTAGCTCTGGATCCTGAGGCTCGTTGTGAGCAAAATCTCAATACTGACCCAGTTAGAGAGACCAGCTCTTCCACCACCCTGACCTTGGCTTCAGGTTACCCATTTGTAATGCAGGACTGATCCTCCCGCACTTACCGGGAGGCCAAGTACCTGAGTTGATGGACAGTACCACAGTGGACCCCTGACCATTCTGTCCCACCCTCCGAGCCACTCCAGAAGAGCCTAAGGCCACTACCACCCAGGCCTGGTGAGACTCCACCCTGGCCTCCCAGGCCTGGCCTCCTTCTCCAGCCCAACAAGCTTTTTACCTAAGATCCAGGTTTCAGCAGTTATCTGTTGATTTGATTCCAATGTGGTTTTCTAAGCCAGGCTATGCTGGCCAAAGGGAGAGATCCCTCCCGACACCGATTCAGGCCTCTGACCCTCTGCTCCCTATTTGGGGCTAAACCGCTGAGCCACAGGGGCTGCCCACTCTGCTCCCTATTTGGCTCATACCCACCCCCGTTAGCCCCAGACTGGTGTGCCTTGGCAGTAGGAGCAAGAACCTGATTATGTGACCCACGTGACACTGCATACCAGGCCCATGTTCGTCAGCCCAAGAACCACTCCTCACCCTCCGTAGCTTCAGGGCAGGGCCGGCCTGCTGGGGGCCAGGAAAGTCAGCTAGGCTGATTACAGTGGGAGCAACATGCATGCAAACCCCACATTTTAGGGAACCAGCGAAGGAGAAAACCATTTAAGAATTTCATATTTGGGGGCATCTGGGTGGCTCAGCAGTTGAGCATCTGCTTTTGGCTCAGGTCGTGATCCCAGGGTCCTGGGATCGAGTTCCGCATTGGGCTTCCCGCAGAAAACCTGCTTCTTCCTCTGCCTACATCTCTGCCTCTCTCCGTGTGTCTCTCATGAATAAATAAATAAAATCTCAAAAAAAGGAATTTCATATTTGTTATTGCAGAAATGCAAAACTACAAAGTAATCACCATGGGAAAATTCAAAACTCTTCCACTTACTCTGTGGCTTAGTGTTGATATTATTTTGTACTGCTCGTGGCAGTGGGGATGGCCTGCTCTTTTTGGAGTTTGGTGCCTCTAGAAGTCTGAATCGAGGTCTGGGAAATGGAAGTGGGGTGCGCAGTCTGTGGGATCCCCCCCCCAAGTCTGCCCCTGGGGGACAGAGGGGAAAGATGTCTTCTGGCTTCTGGCAGATACCAGAGGAGGTGAGCTGAAGCTTGGCTGGAGGTGGTGCTGATGAGTTATCCAGGATTTTCTTCTCTTCTATCTTGAATTTCCTCCTCCTCAGGCGGGGTGTCAGGGTGCTCATTTATAGCAGGATGGGGCCTCCAGAGCAGATCACAGCTGTCATTTGTTGGTGAAAGGTCGGCAGGCTGGGAGGAAGCTGCTGGGGGTGCCTGGAAGGCCGACAGGAGCTGCAGAGATGAAGAAGCTCCCAGCCAGCCCAGCCCCTGAGCTGGAAAATCTTGAACAAAGGATCCAGCCAAACCATAAAAGAAAAGGATGGGCAGACAGACAGGCTTAGCAAACACATCCTCCATGAGGGGGTCAGAAAATGCTTGGACAGCAGAAGGAAAGGATGCAGATGGCCCGAGAGGAGGTCTGAGGAGTTCTGTTCTGTTCTATGCTTTTTTCTTTTCCTTTTTTCCTCCCTCCCTCCTTCCTTCCTTCTGTCCCTCCCTCCTCCCTCCAATTCTTCCTTCCTTCCCTCCTTCCCTCTCTTCCTTCCTTCCTTTCTTCCTTCCTTCCTTCCGCCTTTTTCTTTTTAAATAGGCTTTATTTTTTGGAGCACTTGTAAGTTCACAGCAAAATTGAACAGAGAGTACACACTTCTCATATAGCCCTGCTCCCATTCGCAGTCTCCCCGACCATCAACACCCTCACCAGAGCCAGACATTCGTTCCAGTCCGTGAACCAATGATGACACATCATTATCACCCAAGTGTAGAGCTTACATTAGGGTTCACTCTTAGTGTTGTACCTTCTACGGATTTTGATAAATATGTCACAGGACATATCAACCAACAGGGTATCATACGTCCTAGTTTCGCTGGCCCAGAAGTCCTCTGTGCTTCACCTGTACATCCCTCCCTCCCACCCAACCTCTGGCAACCACTGATCTTTCTACTGTCTCCATAGTTTTGCCTTTGCCAGAATGCCATAGAGTTAGAATGTATTTAGCCTTTTCCTATCGGCTTCTTTCACTTAGCAATGTGTATTCAAGTTTTCCCCGTGCCTTTTCATGGCTTGATAGCTCATTGTTTTTCAGTGCTGAATAATGTTCCATTGTCTGGATAGATCACAGATTGTTTATCCTTTCCCCTACAGAAGGACATCTCGGGTCGCCTTCAAGTTTGGGCAATCATGACTAAAGCTGCTATAAACATCTGTGTACAAGTTTCTTTTTTTTTAAGATTTTATTTATTTATTCATGATAGACAGAGAGAGAGAGAAAGAGAGAGAGAGAGAGAGAGAGAGAGAGAGAGGCAGACACAGGCAGAGGGAGAGAAGCAGGCTCCATGCAAGGATCCTGACGTGGGACTCGATCCCAGGACTCCAGGATCATACCCTGGGCCAAAGGCAGGTGCTGAACCCCTGGGCCACCCAGGGATCCCTGTGTACAAGTTTCTGTGTGGACATAATTTTCAGCTCCTTTGGGTAATACCAAGGGCTGTGATGGTCAGATTATATAGGAAGAGTATGTTTAACTTCGTAAGAAACCACCAAACTGTCTTCCAAAGTAGCTGCACCACGTTGTGTTCCCATCGACAATGAGCAATAGTTTTTTCTTTCTTTTTTGTTTTTTTGCAATAGTTTTTTCTTTTGAATTTTTTTAATGTAAGCTCTGCACCCATTGGGGGGCTTGAAGTCACAACCCCAAGATCAAGGGTCCCATGCTCTACCGGCTGAGCCAACCAGGTGCCCCAGGGCAAGGTCTTGTTGCTGCACTTCCACACCAGCATTTGGTGTCATCGGTGTTCCAGAATGCGGCTTCTCTAACACTGTGCAGTAGTATCTCACTGGTGTGTTATTTTGCAATTCCCACATGACACAGGATGTGGAGCATCTTTTCACATGCTTGTTTGCCATCTGTATATCTTCTGTGGTGAGGTGTCTGTTGAGGTGTTTGCCCTGTTTTTAAAATTGGGCTATTTGTTTTCTTATTGTTGAGATTTGGAGGTTCTTTGTATATTTTGAATAACAATTCTTTCTCAGATCTGTCTTTTGCAAATCCTTTTTGCCCACTCTGCAGCTTGCCTTCTAATGCCCTTGAACCTCAGCTTTTGAGCTGACAGTTCCAGTCAGATGTGGCCCAGCGTTCAGCCTTTTCCACCCAAATCAGGACTCCTCCAATGGGCAATTGTTGCTCTGGGTGCCCCAGGGGGCTGGCAGAGACCTTGTCATATGCTCATGCCACTGGTCTGATGGCACCACCCAATCCAGTGTCCTGCCTCCTCCTCCTTGGGGTTGATCCCACTAATCCCTGTGCAGGCCTAACTCTCAGGCTCTGCTTCAAGTCAGTGATGGACAAGGGACTGGAGGTGCCCATTACTTTTTTTTAAGTTTATTTATTCATTAAGTAACCCCTACACCCAGTATGGGGCTCAAATTCATGAAACCAAGATCAGGAGTCAAATATTTTTCCAACTGAGCCAGCCGGGAACCTTTAAATTGGGAAGTCAGGGCAGCCCGGGTGGCTCAGCGGTTTAGCGCTGCCTTCAGCCCAGGGCGTGATCCTGGAGACCTGGGATCGAGTCCCACGTCGGGATCCCAGTGTGGAGCCTGCTTCTCCCTCTGCCTGTGTCTCTGCCTCTCTCTCCGTGCCTTTCATGAATAAATAAATAAAATCTTTAAAAAAATAAAATAAAATAAAATAAATTGGAAAGTCAGAGGAGGCCCTGCAGATAATATCACCATTCCAGGCTGAAACCTGGAGCCAGGACAGCACCCTGTGACAAAGGGCCCAGGAGACAGAAAGTCAAGTGTAAAGGCCCTTGCCTATGTGGCTGAAGCAGGGGGTGCCAAGGAGTGGGAGGAGATGAGGCCACAAAGTTTCAAAGACTGGAGTGGAGGCAGGCCATAGTCAGAAGTTTGGATTTATTCCAGATGCAGTGGGAAGCCACAAGAGGGTTTTCAGCCTAGAAATGATATGGTCTGATTTGCATTTTTAAAAGCTTGCTCTGGCTGTTAGGTGGAGGATGGGTTACAAAGAAGCAAGAGGGGAAGCACTTTACAGTTGGGCACTTTACTGCTTCAGTTAATATAAATATCCCACCCCAACAGCATCTCCCTTGCAGACAACCATGGGAGCCAGTTGCATAGAATCCCATGCACACTCACTGCAAACCCACACACACCTCAGGTCTCCCCACACTTGTCATCACACATGGCCTGTCGACACGGGTGCACATGCACGCATTCATGTTCCATCACATGCACAGGCATAGAAGGCTCATGCACATATGTCACCATGCACGGCACCAGCAGAGATGTTTTCATGCACAGGCAAGTACATTTATGCCCTTCCTTACGCCTATATGAGGGACTTTCATCCACAGACGTGCATATAGCTACACATATTTCCACACAGCTACACCTATACCCTACTTTCCAAACAGAAGCAGGCCTGAGCAGGGGAAGTGGCTGGGGAAAAGGTGTGAGGGGTTTTATGAGAGGAAGAGGTAATTGCAAACCTTAGACATTGGGGAAAGAAAATGCTCGAACACCTGCTTTACCCTGAATTGCACCTGATGGTTGGGTCAGCCAGTTATTAGCAAGACTGCATTAAAGTCCTGGATCATCAGGTTGCGTGCTTCTCCCCCTCCCTCATTCTTACCTTGCAGTTCCTCCTCCAGCAGCCACTGTGGCCCGGCTGCCCACCCACTCCTGATATCAAGCAGCTATCACTGCACTCCTAGGGACTCAGAGGGCCTGGGGTTGGGGGCAGGGGTGGGAGGTGGGTGGGGCAGTCCCTGCACCCTAAGGCCTGAAAATCCCTGCAGCTCCCAGGACAGAGAGGAATGCCAGGTTTCCTTTCAGGGCCTCAGGAGTCAACACTGTGGAGGACAGACTGGAGGGAAGGGGGTGAGGTAGTAGGGGCTGCTTTGGGAAAATCTAGACTCCTGAGAACAACCTTTCAAGGCCCCTAGAGCCCCACCACCCTCCCTGACAATGCGTGACCAGCACTTTCCGCTTCTAGCTCTGAGATCCAGCCACAGTGGCCTGCCAGCAACCAGCAGTTCTTCCAACACACACCTTCGGATCTGTGCTTTTTTTTTTTTTTAAGATTTTATTTATTTATTCATGAGAGACACAGAGAGAGAGAGGCATAGAGACATAGGAAGAGGGAGGAGCAGGCTCCATGCAGGGAGCCCAATGCGGGGCTCGATCCCACATCCCAGGATCATGCCCTGAGCTGAAGGCAGATGCTCAATCGCTGAGCCACCCAGGCATCCCTGGATCTGTGTTTATGCTCCTCCCACGACTACCAGGAAGAGCTTCCTTATCCTTTCATACTCAGTTCAGAAGCCACCTCCTCAGGAGAGTCTTCCCTGATTGTCTCACTATGTCCTTGCAATTAGAGGTCCCACCTGTGCTCCTGTCTATACTAGCACTTTACCGTACTGCCCATCACCCACAGGGTTATACTTCTCTGCTTCTCCATCAGGGCAGAGAACACGTCCATTTGATGCATTGCTGCCTGGCACATTGTAGGTGCTGAACAAATATTTTTTGAACAAATAAAGTTGCTCTTATGTGCCAGTGAAAATAGAAAGGAGATTATTTCTGGAAAAAAAATTCCTTGCTCCCTCTACTTTCTTTTTTTGCTAGTCCAAGAACCACCTGGATGATTGCTAAGGCTCCAGTTCACATTGTAGGATACCTGTGGCCATGATTCTCTTCTACATCTTTTGTCTTCAACCAACCCTGGTGCATGTTGCTGGGGTTATGCCAGGTACCCTGGATTGGGGTGGGAGATAATGGGGGAGGTTTGGAAGGCGGAGTGACATAGGATGAAGACATTCAAGTTAAATGCATGTAATTCCCCATAAATTTCGATGGGGAGAGGGTAGTGGACACAGGGGTGTATGTGTAATCTGATGGCAGGGAGAATTAGGCTGGGCTTTTAGAGATGGAAAAAGAGCAAGAGAAGGTCCCCAGAGAAAGAAGACCTTCAACAACCTAGACAGGGCTGAGCAGTTTGCTGATTAAAGGAAAGTGCTGGCCAGAGCATCTGTCCTGCTGAGAAATCTGGGCTGTGCCAGGAGACGCAGCTCGATGACTCAGGACCTGGGCTGTGCTGGCGGTCAAACAGGGTCCTGGCCTTTGTGACCCCAGCAGAATCCAACTTCCTTTCCCAAGGAGCATAGAAATATAAAACCTGACAGCCATCATTTAGGGAGTGTTTATGACAGAGAAGGTAAGTGCATCCTACTGCCATTTCCCAGGCATGTGCCATGACAGACATCACTAATCAATCTTTTTTTTTTTTCTAAGATTTTATTTGTTTCGTCCTGAGAGACACAGAGAGAGAGAGGCAGAAACACAGGCAGAGGGAGAAGCAGGCTCCATGCAGGGAGCCCAATGTGGGACTCGATCCCGGGACCCCAGGATCACACCCTGGGCTGAAGGCAGCGCTAAACTGCTGAGCCACCGGGCGTCCCATCACTAATCAATCAGGAGTGCACCTGCCACTTCCAGGCCAGGAGATGTTGGAATCCTTCACCCAGTCTTCCAAGGAGCCCTTAACTGATCAGTGGGAGCTGGTGTATCAGGGGGGCCCTTTTGGTCATCATTGGTCTCCTGAGTGCCGAGTGCTTAAAAATTGATCTCATCCAATTCTCAACAGAAATCTATGAGATAAACATTAATTTTTATTTCCCAGATGAAGAACAAAGAAGGGTCAGTGTGACTAAGGAACTTGACCGAGTTCCTACAGGTACTAAGAGAAGGGCTGAAAATTCAGACCCTAGGTCTGTCTCCAAAGTCCATGCCCCTGGCCTCCCCTGGATGTCTGCACCACCACGTTGTGGGCATTTGCTGGGGCTCTGTTGCCTCCCAATCTCCAAGTGTCCTGTACCATTTGAGGTGCCAGCAGGAAAGAGGTGTTACACTCAAACAGGGCAATTGAGGAGCTTTTCAGAAAGGGGCTATTTGCCGAGAGCAAGCAGTGCTAAGAGAAACCAAGAGGAATGGTGAGGACCTACCCTGGTGGGGCAGGGAGGGAGATGACTAGAATCTGAAGAGAGCCAGAGCTGCAAACGAAAGAAACAAAGGGAAAAATACCCCCGTGTCTCTCTGCCCATCTTCCCAGTCTCCTCCAGGGGGAGACCCCGGAAGCCAGAGGCATGGAAGTTCGGCTGATGCAGCCCACACAGGTCAGCCTCCTGGACTTCAGAGTTGGGAGACAAGAATGGAAGGATGGAGCTCCAGAGGAACACACTGGGAAGGCCATCCAGAATGCTCCTTTCCTATATGGGGAGATGGGGTGGGGATTCCCCTCCCTGAGGAGTATTTATGGGCCAATACTGTACATTTCAGTCTGAATCCAAAGACCTGGAGGACCAAGAAAGCCAATAAGGCAAGTCCCAGTCCAAGGGCAGGAGAAGATCTATCCCTCTGCTCAACAGTCAGGCAGATAGAAAATTCTCCCTTCTTCTACCCTTCTGTTCTACTCAAGCCCACCAGCATTGAGGGTAATCTGCCTTAGCCAGACTAGGGATTCAAGTGTTAATCTTCTCCAGAGACACCCTCGTGGAAACACCTGCAGAATAATGTTTGACCGAATATCGGCTATCTCGGGGTCCAGTCAAGTCATTACATAAAATTACCCGTCATCACACCGTTGATGGTAGAGAGGTGGTAACAACAAAGGCATCTAGGCAGACTGCCCTATGGCATGACTTTGGCAATGACGCTGATTGCTGGTATCTCTTGGATGCTGCCCATCTTCCAAGCTGGGAGCCCAGCCTTCCTGCTGAAGCTGTGAGCAGCTCCAAATCTCTGCTTAAGAATGTCAGAGTCCAAAAAAAAAAAAAAAAAAAAAAAAAAAAAAAAAGAGAGAAAGAGAGAGAGAGAGAGAGAGAAAGAATGTCAGAGTCCAGGGGCATTTGGGTGGCTCAGTTGGTTAAGCATCCGGCTCTTGATTTCGGCTCAGATTGTGATCTCAGGGGTGTGAGAACAAGCCCGGAGTGGGGCTCTACACTCAGCAAGGAGTCTGCTTAAGATTCTTCCTCTTCCTCTGCCCCTCTGCCCCTCTGCCCTCCCCTAACCTGCTCACATGCTATCTCTCTCTCAAAAAAGAAAGAAAGAAAGAAAGAAAGAAAGAAAGAAAGAAAGAAAGAAAGTCAGAGTCTATTTCTGCTGCTTGCAATCAGACCCCTGACTGGCACAACCATCCAGGACAGTGTGATGATACATATAGCCATGACTCCTAACAGGTGGGGCGGGAATGCATCAGAGGAGGAGACATCCTCAGAACCTCCAGGTTCCCCTTCTGAATGTCATGGCTCTGTCATTCCCGAAATAAGGCAAGCTTGCTTTGAGGTCATTTTCAGCTGAGCTGCCTCTGGGACACCCCAAGGGATTTAATGCTACTATGTGTGCTCCACTCCCAGACATGGTTTGCTGTTGGAGGCTGAGAGAGATTAGACCACCTTGACCCCCAGAAAAGACTCTGCCATGACCCCTGTGTGGCCACTTTGAAAGTCCACAGTCATACAACAGATGCTCCTCCCTGAAGGCATCCTCTGAAGGTAGAGCCCCTCCCTGCCCACCGGGCTAGCACACCCACCCTCTCAGCAGCCTCCCTCTGCCAGAGGCCTGGGGCTGAGGTTGATCTTGACTGATTTGCCCAAAGAAGTAGCCAGCTGTGTTACCACGTCCACCCCTCCCCCATGCCTAGGACTCGGATGTCTCTCTGCATGTTCAATATTTGCTCAGAGAATTAGAAGAAAAGCAAAACCGTCGAGGTGTCAGGCTGGTGCCAGCGGTAACTGGGCCACTCCAGCCCCGGGGTTTCCAGGGAGGGCAGGAGGGGCCAGGGGCAGGGTGGCAGACAGCCTGAGGACTAAGGGGGGGAACCCAGCTGGCTCTGCTCCCCCTGCCACTCCCTCCCAGGGCTCCAGTCTGTGGACATGTCGGCGCCAGGGTCCCACTGTTGTGCAGAACTGATGCACTAAACCAGGACTAGGGCTCATGCAATCACGGGCTGCCCTGAGAGCAGTGTATCCCTGTTTCTTGTGCCCAGGAAGCCAAGTGCTTGTGGGGGACACAGCCAGATAAGTACTCTTGTGAGGGAAACACAGGCATGTCACAGGGGTGCCTTGAACCAGGTCCTCTCCCTGAGACCCTGACCCTCCTCTTTCTCCAGTCCCCTGGGTTCTGAGGACAAACCCTCTCATTGCCCCAAACACACGGTCTATCTCTTCCCTGGGGTGTCACTGTCCTGGCCAGCAGTCCCCAAGGTCTTGGAGAATGACCCCTTCCCAGGCCAATAGGGTGTGTACCCTGTCCGGGGGCGGGGCGACCGTCAGCCCCCCTCACACCCCCAGAGTCTTGCACCAAGCACAGCTTGGCAGTGTTTGCTGACGTTGCACAGAACAAGACCCTTGCCCATAAAGGGGAACAGGAACGGAGGGCCACTGGCCCATGCTTCCGGGACCTCATCAGACTTGAGCCCGTCTGTGTCTGGGCCACCTGTCAGCTCCCCTCATCTGAGGCAGCTGAGCACAGGGGGGCCCCCAGGGCAGGCCTGCCCCCCTGCCTCACCGATCTTCCCCACCTTCCCTCGCTGCCTACTCAGAACTCATGGCTCCAGGCTGCCCAGGACAAACAGGGGGCGGGGGGTGGTGGTGGTGGTGTCTAGGCACCTGTGAGCCCCTCTCCTTGCTGGGTTGTGTGGGTCCGGAGGGAGGGACTGGGGGACCGGGAACCCGAGTGCAGGAGAGTGGGCCTGTCATCTGGGCTCTGTAAGCCCAGCCCCCGCCCCCAGCCCGGAGCTGGCTGGCATTGGCATGCACCATAAATCTCCAGGACGTCGCAGCTGTGACTGGATTATTTATAGTTCCCGTCTTACATTTCTAACTCGAAAATATCACACAAAGGGAAAGGTAATGAAATCTCACCTCTCCTGCCTGTCCCTCACTTGCAAACTGCAGGGCTTTCCAGAAGCCCTCCTGGCTGAAGGAGGGATGAGAGAGGCCGGCCGCCCCCTCCCCTCCCTCCCTCCCCCCTGTCAGTCACCCGCGGCTCCCCACACCGCCCCTACACACTCTCAGACACACTCCCTCACGTTTCCCTCTCTCGCACAGACACTTCCTCCCAGATGCACAGACAGCTCAGTGCTCTGGCTCTGGCTCGCCCGCCCTGCCGCCTGCCCGAGCCCTTCCTACACCCCAGACACACCCCGCACCTCCTCGCCCTTTCCCTTCCACTCCCTTCCACCGCCGCTCCGGCTGGCTCCCCGGGTCCCTGCGTGACTAACTGCCTTCGCTGGTGTGTTTGCTTTTTGGCTTTGTCAATGGAGACGCGGGCACATTAATCACCAGGTCCGTCCTCAGAGAGGCACGTCAGCTCCTTGTCAGTAGTGGGTGGAAGTGTCGGCTTACATCCCTCCTGCTCTGCCTTTAAAACTCCCGTGGGCGCGGCCTCCCCCGGGGGTGGGGGACCCATTCTGTGGCACGTGGCAGCCAGGACACCGTTCCCTGGGCTAGACGTGCACCGACGTGCACCGACGTGCACAAAGCGGAGGCCACGGAACACGCCTCCCGCCGCGCAGGAGGGAACAGCTGAGGATGTGCTCAGCAAGGTGGATGCTGGGCCTGGGTGGGGGCACCGTATGGCGCAGGGGATGAGGAGGGGCTCCTTCTGCCTCCTGCCCCGCTGTCTCGCTGGTGTTAAGGGGGATGAGCTTCATGTGCCATCGTCTCACAGGCACAAGCCAGAAGCTCTTGGAGCCCTGCACAAGCTCTGGTGGAGAGAGCCAAGGCCTCTCCCTTCCCTGCCCGGCGCCCCCCACTGCCCACCCCATGCCCAGGCCCCAAGAAGAATCAGCAGAAAGTGACACTTCCTACTGCATCCCAGCCTGACATGGTCCATGACTCACTCACTTCTATCCAGACAGCCACAGTGACTGGGAACTCTGTGTCTGCGTGTGCGTGTGCATGTGCATGTGTGTGTAAATACATGCATGCATGGGCACACACACCCGCACACACTCATCCTTGTGCTGGACAGACTATGACAGTTCCCTGAGCTGGGGGCCAGGGGTGGAAGCCTGGGGACAGAAATCCTGCAACCCACCAAAAGCGTGGCATTCCTTGGAAGCCTCCTTTTTTATCTTAAAAATTCACCTGGCTTTTTGTGTTGTTCACTATAACATACGGCTGCATAAACATGTGTTCAATGACTTATAATTAAAATTTAATTTTTTTCTGAAATCTTTGCTTACCGCTGACCTCCCTGGAAGTTGAATCCCAAAAACCCTTCGGCTTCTCAGAGACTCTGAGAGCACCAGTGAAAGATTGAGGGGACCAGTGTAGGGGGCATGGATGCGGAGTATAAATCTCTGGGGGAAGAGTACGAGCGGGGGCTCTCGCGTTCACATCTTGGCTCGGCAGAGTATTAGCCATGTGACCGTAGCTGAATCACTTCATGTCTCCTTGACATGAAGCACCTGTAAAATGGGTGTGATAATAGCACCTGTCACCTAGGGCTTTTATGAGGATTAAATGCATTAATGTATGCAAAGTGCTTAGGACAGCAGCTGACATGATACAGATGTTTGCAATTATTTTTCTGTAGCAGACCAACAGAGCTACCACATCAGCCACAGGGACTGAAACTGGAGATCACTCTTGTCTCCTTCCTGGGATATGCTTCTGCCCTCGGCCTGTGCCACACACCCCGCTACAGGCCTCTGCTCACGCATTCTATTGTGTCTGCAAGGCAGTCAGTCCACCAGCGCTCTCCTCTGTCCTGAGCAATGTTGCTGGACTGGCATTTTGTATTACAGACGATCTTCCAGAAGGGGAGATAGAAACATGCAAACAGCTTATGGGCCATATTCAGAACGGAAGACCTAACAGGAGTAAATGTCATTCCTTCTTTCAAAGAGTCACTGCCCAGCTGCCGGGACTGGCAGGTTAAAGCAGTGTGTACAGTACAGTGTGATAATGATGACTTTGTCTCATGGCCGGGAACACTTGCCCCATGTCTATAGCAAGTCTCTTCTCTGATGTCATATCACCTGCAGGGCCTCCTAGGACCACCTTATGGTCCCACCCCAGTCCCCAATCCCTCTTCCCCCCTACTCTATCTGGCTTCTCAGCCCTTGGCACCACCTGACATATTTTGACATATTTATTTGTTGTTGGTCTGCTGCACCAGAATGTAAGCTTCCTGAGGACAGGACCTTTGTTTTGCTTCCTCCGAATCCCCTGTGCTTGGACTAGAAGCTGGCAGGTAGTAGGTGGTCCATAGGTATCTGTTAAATAAAGGAACTGTGAGCAAATCCCTCTTCAGTGTCTTGCCTTTCCCTTTGGTGAAGGAGGTAACGAAGTCCCACCCTTACTTGCCACATGGGGAAACTCTAATTTGAAAAGAGGTAAGACACAGGAGCACCTGGCTGGCTCAGCCGGTGGAGTGTGTGGCTCTTGGTCTTGGGGTCATGAGTCCAAGCTCCATGTTAGGCAAAGTGCCTACTTAAAAAAAAAAATAATAATAATAAATTATATTATATATATATATAGAGAGAGAAGAGGTAAGACATGATAACTGGATATTTGTTTATTTATTTATTTATTTGATATGCCTTTAATTCATTGAAAAAATTCAGCTGAGACCAAATCCATGGCTGGCTTTGCATTCCCTGCGGTTTTAGCAATGAGGAGTTGTGGTCACTAAGAGACCAGGTTGCCTGCTTCTCCAGCTCTGTCCTGCAGTTGGTCCATCTGGTCATGGAAATGATGAATCCTAGCTCTGTCATGTTCAAGTGGGTGACTGCCTGTGGGTACATAGTCAGGGACTGTGACTTTTATTATTCATGAGGACTTGCCTGAGAGTACCTAAGGCGGGGGGCTGCAGAATCAAACAGCTTTTTGGTGCAAGCTCAGGACCTAGGGAATGACAGAAAATAGCCATGTAGGAGTCCGGGTTCTGATGCCAAGTGAGAGAACTAGAATGGCAGGCAGGTCAGGCTTTGGCTGGGCTATTTTGGGACCAGGCAAGAGCAGGTTAAGAGGGATGTGGGTGCCCGGCAGGTGCAGTCAGGGCAGGGTGGAAGGTCTCTCATCTGTGTATTCACTCTCTGCAATGCAGAGACATTCTCCCTCGACCTCTGTGCTCCAGCTACAGAGGCACTGGATGGCCTCCTTAGAGAGAAAAATTTGGTTCAGGCCATATTTTCTTCCAGCTGAGCCCAGGGAAGAGTAGAGACCAAAATTACAATATCAGGGAGATTCACCTTCAAACCCAGAATGGCTTCATTCCTGAGTCATTCTTTCCCTCAAGCTTAGAGCACCTCCCAGAACTCACGCGTTCTGCACCAGGGCAGTTTCTTAGCTTAAGTGTTGGACAAGTAAGAGCTGGAATTTCTCCCTCACTGCTCATCGAACTCCTACTCACTTGTCAAAACCCAAGCCAAAGAGCCCAACCTAAAACCACGGCTCCTCCGTTACCAAGTTTTGTGTTTCTGGAACTCTTCCTCGCTAGGCTGAGCATATCAACAACAAAGACTTTGGCTTATTTATGACCACATTCCAAAAGTTGAATAAATGGTAATGGACTAGAAGACCCAGTAAGGCAAGGACAGGCCATGCTTCCTGACTCTGAGAATGTGATTACATCTCTCGTTCTTCCCAAATAACCCAAGCAGCAGCTCAGCTGAGGGGGGCAGGATGTTCCTGCTTGGCAGGGACTGTTCCAGGTTTTGATGACCTGCCCCAACCAGATTGGTATCTCCTCCAAGTTATCGCTGGTACATACTCCGCAGGGGGCTGAGGGAAATGTTTACATAATCTAAGGAGAGTGCATCAGCCTGTAGCAGCAGCACTCTCTTCCTCCAGCCACAGACCGTGGGCCCCATTTAGGCTGTTTCCATATATCCTCCAAGCACCCCACAGCTACCAGGCTCATTGGAACCCCGGACAGGTGCAGTCAGCTTCCCAGACAGGCCAGAGAGCCTCTCTTTGGGGAGGACCCTTGGGGTGGAGTCAGTTGGGAAGGGAATGTCACTGCTCCTGTCTGGCCATAGGCCCTGGGGCCCTGCACTCTGAAAGGGTCCATCTGTGCATTCCATCCTGGGGACAGTGAGCACCTGCTGCTCCCTCGCTTCTTCAGCAGGTTTTTTGCTACCCCCCAGGGCACCCAGGTAAGGCAAAGACCTGGTCCATCCGTAGCCTCCCTCCTATGGCTCGAAGTCTCCGGGCTCTGGGACACAATCCGCTTTGGCAACAGCCTCTCAGCTGAAGCTTGTCACTCCCCTAACTACCTTCCCTAACCCCCACACTGACTTTTTCCTTTAGGAAGATAATAACATCCACGCATTGCCAGGACTTCGTCGTTAGTTCACAATCATTTGATTCCCTTCATCATGCTTTGAAGGAAGCACTAGTCTTTCTGCTTCACAGAACAGAAATTCGAGGCTCTGAACGACTTCTCCAAGATCACTCTTGATACAGAAGAAATCCAAACCCTCTTCCATCTCATCCCAAGGTCTGAATGAATTCCTTCCAAACGCCCCATCTCTAGACTTTATGGCTTTTTCTGGGGGGAGCACTGAGGGAGGAAGGAAACGTACAATCTAATCGATCCCCCCAGGGCAATGGGGACAAGGCTCGAACTCCAAAAAAGGGCAAGAGAGCAAAAGACACACTTGTGAAGCTGCACTCCTAGTCCTTATCTGTCATTCCTCCTTGCCAAGCCTTTCACCGGAGTGGCCATCTGTCAACACCAGCTCCAGAATGAGGACCTGCAGCCCTGCTCTCCCCGGGGAGACTCCGGGAAGCTGGGCTGCAGGGCCTGTCTCAGGGATAGGGGTACTGCCCCAAGGGGCTGTTCTAAGGCTCAGAGTCCTGTAGGGGAAACCCCCTGCACTTGTAAAGAGCTCTAAATCCACTCATCCTTTCCTTCTCTCCCTGGGAATGTGAAATTTCCTGCAGAAAACATCTAACCTCTGGCTTTGGTTTCTTATCGAGAAGAATCTGTGGCTTTGTAGGGGCTGGATGCTGAATGAATGTCTGTTCCCTTGGTGAGATGAAGGGGGGAGCACGTTGGATGGGTGCAGAGTGCTGGCTGGCAGGCGGACAGCCGAGCAGGAAAGCAGTTGGGGGAGCAGTTGGGGATGCAGGGTGTCTCCCAGCTTCATCAGGGGGTTGCTCAGGGGAGGAGCAGACAGGAGGTAGAGGACTGTCCTCATGCCTCATTCAGGGAGAGGGGAGGACTGAGGCAAGGCCAACAGGGCTCTGTTCCACCTGCCATTTTCCTGCTGATCACCTTATGGAAACCACCTGCCCTTCTCTTTCTAGGCCTGTTTGCTCTCTGCAAAATGAAGTGCTCTGAAAGCTCCCACCCCCTTAGAATTTTCTAGGCTGCTCATCAGACTCTCTCTCTGGGGCACTCTCTGATTATGCTTAAGAAGGACTGGTCTTCCCGCTGGTGTAGAGCCTTCTGCCTGCCTTCCCTACCTCCCACCACGGCACCTTCCTTGCCAGGCACGTGAGGTTCAGTTTTAACCAGAGTTTACAAGCAGGATCCGGAAGAGCCAGTCTGCAGAAGAAATCCCAGCACTTAGCTGGCTTCCACCCAACAGGGAGGGCAAGTGGCTTGGGGTGGGAAGACCTGCCGGACAGGTGTGGAGTACAGGACAGCAGGCCTGGGGACTAACCTTGGCCAGCTGGAGGACTGGAAGGGGGCCCGGGCTGGCCCTGGCCACTCTAGTGGGAAGGAGAGGGTGTACTGTGGCCGGCCGGGGCGGAAGTGGAACCTTCTGGGCTTTCCTGACGTCACCTCCCCAGCAGCGGCTGATTGGCCCAGGGCTTCCCTCACGCGGGGGGGGGGGGGGGAGTCTCTGGACAGAGTGACCCAATGCCCCAGTCCTCTGTCCGGCTCTGGCACAGGGGAGGGGGCAGGCGAGGCCAGGTTGCCCAACAGACAGATTTAGTATGTGCTTAGGGCACTGGCAGTAAAAGGGCATCAACAGCACTCTGGTTTGGTTTTTTAAAGGGCTGATTCCTAGTATTTCAAAAATAGCAAGGAAGTAGTCATCCTGGGAAAAAAAACAGAACTCTGTTGGACTTCCTCACACTGATTTTAAGGTTTACAGTGATTTTTATTTTGAGATTGTATGTGAATAGCTTGTGGGTGGGGGGAGGGGGTCATACACCTCAAACTCTCAGCTCTCGGGGCTGCTTAGAGGTCTTAATCCAGCTCAGGGTAAATCAAGGATCAGAAAAGGGGTGGGGAGACCAGGGGGTTGAAAAGGAGGCAGCATGTGACCTCAGCCCATACTCTGTTCCCTGGAGGGGGAGGCCCTCCAGAGAGAAGGGCACTGATCAGGCCCGGCACTGATACAGGAAAAGCTGGGCTAGCCTTGCCACTGCATGGGCAGCGAGGCCTGTGTTACAGCAGACAGGGTCTCAGGGAAACTAGGGTGTGGAATGGTGGGGGGAGTGAGGGGCAGCGCCCTGCAAATTCCCAGAACAAGGTCTGGCGGCCTGAAATTCCAATCACTGGACTAGAGTTGCGATTTGTTCTCCCTCTGCTCACTCTGGAAATGGCAAAGCTCTTGGCCAGAAGGGGCCAAAGACAGTGGCCACTTTGGAGGGGGAGCTGGCCACTCATTTCTTTGAACGTGGTTCCTGGGACAGCAGGTAGGGGCCTCAGGGCCTCTTCTCTCCTACAGTGCACATTAGTCACAATCCAACTGCCTTTCTACCCCAACCACACACTTGACAGTAAATATTTGCTAAGCACCAACCATGAACCAGGTACTTTCCATACATTAATTAGCTAATTGAACCCTCAGGGCCCCTGGGTGGCTCAGTGGTTGAGCATCTGCCTTTGGCTCAGGTCATGATCCCAGGGTCCTAGGATTGAGTCCCTCATGAGGCTCCCCACAGGGAGCCTGCTTCTCCCTCTGCCTGTGTCTCTGTGTCTGTGTTTCTCATGAACAAATAAATAAAATCTTAAAAAAAAAATAGTTGAACCCTGGTACTGTTCCATGATGTGGTCACTCCCTCCCCATTCTACAGATGAGGAAATAGGCTCAGAGATGTCCCTTACCTACTTCAGAGCCCACAGCTGGCTGGTGGCAGAGTGAGGACACAAACCCAGTAGTCCAGCATACTAGAGTATCAATACCGCAGGTCTCACGCCTGCTCCAGCCCGCGGGAGGGCCGGAACCATAAGCTGCCTCCCCCACCCCCTCTGGCCTGTCCATGCAGCTCTCAGCTGCTGTCACCTGCAGCGATGGACCCTCTGATTCATCACGGGCAAGGAGACAGACAAGCACCCCAGGCCTGAGAACCAGGACCTGCGACAGAGTTAGCAGGCTCCCAGCAAAATGAAAATGTAGAGCTCCTTGTTCAAAATGATTAAGAATTTCAAAATGGCAACACCAAAGCATTAAAACATCCCTTTCAAACCTGGTCCATGTCTGTGAAGCCAGTCCTGCCCAGAACCCATTATCCCCTTGAACAAATTCCTCCCTTAACTGGGGAAATCACATAGGCAACTCGAGTGGGTTTGATTTCAAGGGGCCCTAAGAATTCAGGCCTTGGGAGCAAATCCTCCACTGGCCTGGAGGCTCTGCCACCCATCCCCTTACCACCCTAGACACTTATCTTCCAGGTCATGTGAGCATGCAGCCAGGGATCTGCCCATCAACCCATAGAGTGAGTGCTGTCCTGCAGGCATCTAATGGTGCGTGTTATGGAGCAAAGGGGAGAGGGGGGTGCTTACCCCCATTCCTCTTCTAATTAATCCTGGCACCCCCCCCCTCACCTGCCTGTTCCTTAGTCCTCACTGGAGACACCCTCTTTCCTCCTCTGACCAACATTTATGGAGCATCTAGGTACTCTGCTGAAACATCAAGGCAAATACTAATAATTTCACTCTAGAACAGTACCTGGCCCCTGCTCCATCAATGTGTGTAGGAGTGCAGGAGGGAGCTTCTATAGGAAGGGTTAGCATCCTTCCCACCCCACAGCTCGGCAGGTAGGTATCATCGCCTCATTTGGTCTGGGAGGAGGCTGAGGCTTACAGTAACATGAAGAGGGTCCCATAGTGACTGAGTACAGCACAGAAGTCCCCACGGCTTCTTCAATTCTACCACAAGCAGCTCCCAAGCCTGCTTCCAAGGGGCCCCGGCTGCCGCAGGAGAGGGCCCATAAATAGGCAAACGTGATACAAAAAGCCCTCCATCAGCCCCATGCTGGCTGCCTCCTGCTGCTTCCAGTGTAAGAGGCACCCAATTCTATCCTGGGGGAGCCCCTCTGCTCGTGCTTTCTATGTCCCGAGCCCTGCTCTAAGTGTTCCATGGGCGTTTACACATTTGATCCACCCAACAGCACTATGAATTAGGTATAATCCTCATGTCCATTTTCCTGGTGGGGAAACCGAGAGACAGAGAGGTGAAGCAAGTAAGTGGAGGAACTGAGATAAAAATCCAGGCTATTTGGCCCCAGAATCTGCTCTTGACCATGACATACCTCTGGCAGCACCATACCTGGGTTCAAGTCCTGGCAAATCAGCAGCATCATTTAGTAGGTTTGTAACCTTGGGCAAGCTGCTTAACCTTTCTATGTCTGGATCCTTCTTCTGGAAAATGTGGATAACTAACAGCACCTACTTTGTGGGGTCATCGTGTGGACTAAATGGGTTAGCATACATAAAGTACTTAGAATGGTGCCTGGCACCTAGTAAGCGCTGTGTAAATGGCCACTATCCATATGACTTTTTGGATCCTGTACTGCTTCTCCTGGGTGTCTCCTCCCCTCTTGGGGGCTGTCACTCATTAATCACCATCCGCCTTCTGGTAAATTCAACATCTCCTTCTCCATGAGCCCTTCCCTATAGCCCTGCTTCTGTCTCTCTCAGCGTGCATCAGAGGGACTCCTCCCACCTGCCCCCTGGCTGCCAAGTTCTCTTCTTCCCTTCAGAGCCAAGACTGGGACAAGCTGGGTCTCCTGCTGCCCCTGCACTTCCCGCCACCTCCATCTTGCACATGCTGCGCTGGCCAGGGTCTCCAGGGGCCCCCCTGCTGCCTTATCTTCCTTCTCAGCCAGCACCCAGCCCTATCCAGGACTCCGCCCTGTGCCATCTTCTTTGGCAGGCAGGACACTACTTCCTGTGGCTGTCCTCTCACCTCTCTGGCTACTCATCTCCTCCTGCAGCCCAGTGTCCTCAGTATTCCGAGCCTTGTCATTCTGTCCTCTTTCCCTCAGGGACCTCATCCAAGCTCACACCTCCGATAACCACCCACGAGGAAGACAACCCCTCTTTGCTCCTGCCTGGACCTGTCTGCAGAGTCCAAACAGGCACATCCACCTACTCACCTTGGCATTTCCCCGCACTTGGCCCAAAGCACCTCAGGCCAGTGTCCAAAGGGGACCAGACGTCTCCCCCTAAACCTGCTCCCATGCTGCATTCCCTGGGCACCCAAACTGAGGGCTAGCCCTGCCTCCTTCCTTCCTCTGCCTGTCCCTCATGCACCAGAGCACATCTTAGTACCAGAGCCTGCCTTCTCTCCACCTAACACCTCTGCACCCCTCCCTACTCCACAGCCCCTCCTTACTTTAGCTTCATCACCTCCTGCCTGGATCCTACAATTGCCTTCTAGCTAGTTTCCCAGCCTTGGTTCTCTTTCCGGGCTAATCTAGTCCTCACGCTACTGCCAGAAAGATCTTTTCAAATGGCAAATCAGACACTGTCCCTCTGCTCACATTTTTCAAAAGCCCTTTAAGATTAATTCCAAGCTCCTCAGTTTAGCTCAGGAGGTCTTGCTTGCTGGTCCCACCTCACCTCTCCCTACACACCAGACAAATCAAGCTAACTCCTTGCTCTTCTCCAGCAGAATCATCATCTCCTGCCTCCTAGTCCTCTTCTCCCCAATTTCTCCTTCCTTTTAGACCCAACCTTCTGGAAGGGGTCTTTCCTAGTGCCCCAGATGAGACAGGCCTCATCTGTGCTCCTAGGGTCAGGTGGTTGGAGCCCTATCCATCCTCTCCCCTCCCAGCACTAGGCAGGGGGGAGGAGGAATGGGTGGAGGCACAGAGAGGACAAGGCAGCTGAGCCAAGCAAGGGTAAGGGTAGCGAGAATGCCAACATTCATTGAGAGACTTGCCGACTTGCATTATGTGTTTAAATTCTTCCAACATCAAATTACAAACTTTGTATTGGTTTTATGTTGAAGTAATGATATTTTGAATGTAGCAGCTTAAATAAAATTTATTAAGTTCAAAAAAATTTTTTTCCAACATCCTTGTAAGGGGTAATCTCATTTCACAGGAGGACACTGAGGCCCCAAGAAATCAAGCAGCTTGCCTAACATGAACAGCAGAGTCAGGATTTGAACCCAGACATTAATCAGTCAGTGTCCGTTGGGTGGCTACAAGATGTCACCAAAGCACGGACTTTGGGAAGCACAAAAGAAGAAGCAGGCAAGCTGAGAAGACAAAAGGAGAGGGTGCAGCCTTGCAGCCAAGCAACAGCCTGGGCTCTAGGTGTCTCGGGCTGCCTCTGCCATCCTAAGGGAACAGGAACCCTGCTGCAGGCACTTGGCCTCAGCGGGGAGGAGAGAGACCCCTGGGAAGAAGCCACTGGCAGGTGGGACAGGAGATGAAGGGATAAGGAGGCAGCAGACTCTGACTCAGCTGCTTCTCAGGGAGAAGGGCTTGAGCTAAACCATGTGGGATTAAGAAAAGTTGGTGCAGGTTGTCAGAGGCCCTTGCTTCCCCAGGGTGCTAGAGGCAGTGGCTGCGGCTGCGGCTGGCTGACACCTGCTGACCCCTTCCTCCTCGGCCGGGGGAGGGGGGTGCCCGGTGGGGTGGGGAGGGGGCCAAGGCCTTGCCCAGGTAGGAGTCAGTTATAGGGCCTGTGCCGGGGCCCAGGCCAATGAGGAGCTGCAGGTGCCAGCTCCCTGAGCCTCTGGTCCCACCTGCCCCAGCCCTAGCTGAGTTGTCCCACTCACCTGAGTGGCATGGAGACCCTTCTGGGCCAGGACCCTGCTGGAGCCTGAGAACCTGCCTTCAGGCAGATGGCCTGGCCAAGCAGTTTAACCCCACGTAAGGGGGGCACTCCACAGCAGCTCTTGCCCTGCGCCCCCCACTTCTGTCCTACCCTGAGAGGCTCCCAGCTCTCTCTCCCCCTCCCCTAAAACGGTCCTAATTCCAGCGGGCTCCCTCACCCTCAAGGAATTGGGGAAGTTGGTTAGTGGGTGAGTCAGGCACCTAGGACCCCGTGGCCTGGTCCTAGCCAGACAGAGCCCTGTGGGCCTATAGCTCTAAGCAGACGAGGTGGGGCTGGGGTGGGGGGGAGTTTGTAGGAGGTGGTCATGTGACCGTCTGGGCTGAGACCCAGGGGCGCAGAGTTAATTCCTTCTCGTTCACGTGGCCGGCATTCCACAGCTGCTTCTCCCGGGGTGCTGGCCGCCAGCGTCCCACCACCCACCCCCTGCGCCCCAAACCCGAGGCAGCCAGACCCCCTGGCACCTGGCACTGCTGCGGCTCCCGAGCCATTCACCCCATTCACCCAGGGCCCCAGGATTCCCGATGCTTGCTCCTCACTCCCGGCCACACAACCCAGGCCTCCCTGGAAGGCTTTGCGCTCCTGCAGAGTGAGGTGTGGGCACAGAGCAGGGGAGGGCAGAGGGGCCTGTGGACCAAGGGAGGGGTGAGTGCTCTACTGCTCGGTGCTGTGGCTGTCTTGTCTGGAAACTGGGAGCCAACACAGTACCTAGCCTGGGTATTTTCCTGTCCTGGGAGAGTAATAGCAACAAGGAGCCGTAATAAAAGAGAAATAGTACATGACAATGCCTGACCCACTGTCAGCTCCAAAGGTTACACTCAATAATGTTCCTCCCTTGCTTTTTCTTTTCACCACAGGTTCCCGGTCTGTCACCCAGGGAAGCAGCTCTGCAGCCTCACCAAGCTGTCTGTCCTGGGCATTGGCAGAGCCAGGGGACGTGGCTATTGAAGGAGAAGGGCTCTGGACACTGCCGTGGACATCTGGCCTCCGTGGCCACCGCCCCACTTCTCCCCACCCCCATTCCCTCCAGAGAACCCCCTAAACAACACAGGGGCTCACTTAAGGAGCCCAACACACTGCAGTGATGCAGGTGCACATGCACACACGCACACACACACCCTTTGTACAGGAGCCTCCGAGGAATCACAGCTAATCTCTAGCTATGGGGTTAGGAGATACGCCAGGCCCAGACAGAGGCTCTGACCCAAGTCCATTTCCCTGCCTTGGACCTTCCTTCTTGTCTTTGGCTTGTCCCAATATCTATCCCCAGGAGATATATATTGTAAGCCTAGGTTTCTTCATGCATTGTATACTAAAAGTATACACCAGGTGCCTGGGCGGCTCAGGTCTGTTGAGCACCGGCCCTCGGCTCAGGTCATCATCCCAGGGTCCTGGGATCGAGCCCTACATGGGGCTTGCTGCCCAGCAGTGAGCCTACTTCTCCCCCTCCTCCCACTCCTGCTCTCTCTCACTGTCTCTCTCTTTCTGAAATAAACAAATTAAAAATGAATAAACGTATACCCCAAAGAGCTGCCAGTAGCGCTTCCCTTGGGAGAAGGAAGACTAAAGACCTGGACTGGAAGGAGACTGACCAACTTTTCTTGAATATCTTTTCATGCTGTTTGATGTTCTCTCTCTCTCTCTCTCTCTCTCTCTCTCTCTCTCTCCATGTATATGTAATGTCTTTTTAAAAAGTCAAATATCGGGATCCCTGGGTGGCGCAGCGGTTTGGCGCCTGCCTTTGGCCCAGGGCGCGATCCTGGAGACCCGGGATCGAATCCCACATCGGTCTCCCGGTGCGTGGAGCCTGCTTCTCCCTCTGCCTGTGTCTCTGCCTCTCTCTCTCTGTGACTATCATAAATAAATTAAAAAAAAAAAAAAAAATTTAAAAAAAAAAAAAAAAAAAAGTCAAATATCCTACTTCTGGCAGAGGAAAACAGTGAAGCCAGGGATTTGAACTTTATGCTGAAGGGCAACAGGAACCAAGGGAGATTTCTTCTTTTTTTAAAAAGATTTTATTTATTTGTTCATGACACACACACACACACACACACAGAGAGAGAGAGAGAGAGAGAGAGAGAGAGAGAGGCAGAGGGAGAAGCAGGCTCCATACAGGGAGCCTAACGTGGGACTCGATCCTGGGTCTCCAGGAACAGGCCCTGGGCCGAAGGTGGCACTTAACCATTGAGCCACCCGGGCTGCCTCAAGGGAGATTTCTTTTTTTTTTTTTTTTAATTTTTTTTTTATTTTTATTTATTTATTTTTTTTTATTTATGATAGTCACACACAGAGAGAGAGAGGCAGAGACATAGGCAGAGGGAGAAGCAGGCTCCATGCACCGGAGCCCGACGTGGGATTCGATCCCGGGTCTCCAGGATCGCGCCCTGAGCCAAAGGCAGGCGCCAAACCGCTGCGCCACCCAGGGATCCCTCAAGGGAGATTTCTAAGCAAGGATGTGACGTGCTCAGGTGTGCTACAGAGCCATGGTCTGAAATGAGCAGGAACTGCAGCCCACCCAAGACCAGCTGGGAGGCTGGGACACTTCTCTTGAGTCTAGCCTGGACTGGGGTCCCACATTAGGGCACTCACAGAGAGGTAAGTTTTCCTGGTCAAATCCCAAGACTAAAAATCACAGACTGCATACAGACTGCACACAATCTCTTACATGGGTGGATGCACATCTGTGACCCCAAAGAGACAGGACAACCAGGCCAGGCTCAAGAGTTCATTGCCACTTCTTTTCCCCTCAAACAAGCAAGAGTGCCAGAGAAGATGGAAGCTCCTGAGGCAGATGGTCCCCAGAGAAGAAATGTGCCTTAGAAATTAGAACCCCCATTTGCAGGCAGCCCCGGTGGTGCAGCAGTTTAGTGCCGCCTGCAGCCCAGGGCGTGATCCTGGAGACCCTGGATCGAGTCCCACATCAGGCTCTCTACATGGAGCCTGCTTTTCCCTCTGCCTGTGTCTCTGCCTCTCTCTCTGTGTGTGTCTCTATGAATAAAAAAAAAAAAAAAAAGAACCCCCATTTGCTTCCTGCCCACCTCTCTGTTCTGTCAAAGCTGAGACTGAGGTGGGCTCATTCTTTTTGTTGTTGTTGTTTAAGATTTTATTTATTTATTTAGAGAGAATGCGAGCAGTGGGAGGGGGAGAGGGAGAGACACTCCAAGCTCAGCACAGAGCCCCATGTCATGACCTGAGCTGAAATGAAGAGTCAGATGCTCAACTACTGAGCCACCAGGTGCCTGGGGCTCATTCTTGAATTAAGTCTGGGGGTAGCAGACAGCTGAGGGAGCCTTCACAACAGTCTTACTCTGACTGGACATACTGACTGGAGAGCACCACTGTGTGTCCCCAAAACACTGAGCCTAGGAAATGTCCACTCTTAGGGGTTTCCTGACAGCCCCTCCTGTGGACAGCCATGCTCTCTGGAACTGTCCAGGCTCACACTGAGGCACTGGAAGATGAAAGAGGACTGAGGATTTGAGACTTAAGCTCTCAGCCTGGATTCCCTGGGTCCTCAGGGTCGGAAGTCAGATGCTTTTTGCCGGGAACAGGCTAGGAGTCCTGGGAAGAGTCCAGGCTCCAGGCTGCCCTGGACTTGAATTACATAACAGGGATGGCCTTATGTATTGAACCTCTCTGGCCTCAGTTGGTGCATCTGTAAAATGGGAATCATCACACCCTCCTCCTAGGCTGTCCTAAAGCTTGGATGGGCTAGTGTGAATCTACTCAGCACATCCCACAACACGTGGGGTGCCACTTTTCTCCTTCGGTTCCCTCTTTGTCAGCCGGGGAGAGAGGGCCAGGCAGAGGATGGTGACAGGGAGAGAGGAGAGAAGCCCCAAACTAGCTCAAGGTAAGGCAGGAGGAGTCCTGGTTGATCTTTCTCTCTCCCTACTTTCTTTTTTTTTTAAGATTTTATTAATTTATTTGACAGAGAGAGAGAAAGAGAGCTCTGGCAAACAGGGGGAGCGGCAGGCAGAGGATGAGGGGAGAAGCAGACTCCCTGCCGAACACAGAGAGGGACCTACAGATGTGGGGCTCCATCCCAGGACCCTGGGATCATGAGGGAGCGCAAGGCAGATGCTTAACCAACTGAGCTACCCTGGAGCCCCTCTCCCTACTTACTGCTATGCCCAGATGGTCGCTTATCTGTCTAAATCATCAGAAGTTTCTGATCCGTAAAGAGGGAGGTGGCACGAAGATCCACAGCTTAAAGGTTAAGACTCTACTAGTTCAGATTCCCCCTCACATTTGCAGTCAGAGACCTAGAAACTTCTCTGAACATCCCCATCCCCAAGTGGAATGGCTACAAGAGACCAAGGGGCAAATGCTTGTTCCTAGTTTCCCAAGAGTCAGTGAAAACCCTGAGCCCTCCCCTGCCTGGTACTCACACTCCTTTGCCCACCTCATCATCACCTTTTCTCATATACTGCTCTAGGGTAAGCCATGTCCTTAAAAAAAAAATTTTTTTTTTAAAGAAAATGTCCATTAGAGCTGTTCCTTACAGGAACCTAGTCCAGGTTCTGCCACTGTATGACCCTACGCAATTTACTTTTCCTCTCCGTGCCTTGGCAGCCTCATCTTTATGAGGTGGACGGACTAGACCGAAGTCCCAAACTCAGGTTCTGTGCCTGGGCTTTAGATGTGCAGAGACCCCTTTAAAAATCGAGTAACACTCGTAGCATCCCAGAAGGGAACTGTGTGGCAGAGGGGCCAATTGCATAAAGCAGTCCTTACGGTTGTGCTATATTCCCCTTTGCACCTTCTGAATTTCGAGGCAAAGAAATGTTTTATCTATTTAAAAATACATAAAATTTATAATTAAAAAAGGAAAGAAAAGGTATGCAAATCCACGTGTGTGAGGGCACCTGTACTTTCTGGGAAGGATCCATAATTTCTATCAGATTTTTCTACGGTGTCTCTGACCTCAGGAAGGTTTTAGAAAGCATTTTACTAGACGACCATAAGGTCATTCCCAGTTTTCATTTCCTTGATTTGATAAAGTGTGAGAGAAAACAAAAGTGAATTTCTGTAGTCATTACACTACCAGCCCGGGCTGGATGCATGTGAAGATGCACCCATGAATCTTACATTTGATAACGCTGGCATGCATACCCGCAGGAGCCGAGCAGGTTCATATGCCAATGCAGGACACAGTGGCGCTCTCCTACGGTGCAGGCTTCAGAGATCAAGGTCCAACAATGACCCCGTCAGCCCATTGTCTCAAAACCCTCCTTGCCTGACCCCCGTGCCCACTGAAAGAAACATTCAGTTTGGATTAGCTGTACAAATAATGCATTTAAGTAAATACAACATGGATTATTAAATGTTGGCCACCTTGGCTCTGAGGGGGAAGGGACTGGGATGGATGGGAAGTGGAGGAGATGAGAAGCTCCATCCAGGGGCAATGAAGAGCCTAGGCCCATCCAGAGATCTCCATCTGAATCCATGAGAATCTTCACATGCAGGAGAAGAAAATGTTTTCTCGGTGTGCAATGTGGAAAGCTTCGGGGAAGGGGGAATCTAGCTGGGGAATCAAAGCAAGACTGGTGAAGAACAACCAGACTAGCTAGCGGTCAGAGCAAAGAGAAAGGTCACATGGTTCCAGAAAGGAGAAGGGAGAGCCGCCATTTAACAAATGGCCCCTGGCTATGGTAAACTTTAATTAACTGTGCCATTATAATTCACTTCCAGCCCGAGTTCCACCCAACTCTGGCTCTCCCTCCCACTTCCTCCCTCCTCTCCCCCAGGCCTCATCAAGGCAGCCTTCCTTTAGTGAAACCAAACTGGCCGCCTTTGCTGGATGCCTCATTATTACAGCCACTGCCTCTCCTGCTAATAATGCACCCAGCAACAAGAAGGGGAAGCAACGACGCTGCGGTTCTCAGCTCTTAATGACGGGCCCCCTTCTTACCTATGTGCACTAAAGCAAGGGTCTTGTGAATCCCAAAAGTTCCTGCGCATAATACGGCAGCAACGAGGGCAGAAAGGCAGGCCCCCAGCAGCGGAGGTGCACACAGAGACAGATCTCCGCACCCACGGGCTTCTGCTCGAGCCACTGGACCGGATTTGCAGAGTCCGCATCCCGAAAGGTGATCCACACATCGAAGTTCACATGTGCAGTTCAGGGCTGTGGCGGCACCCACGGCTCCTTCATTCAAGTGTGGTTAAATTACACCCATGACACTCTATCTCTATATTCTCGGGCTGCTGAGCTTTACCCATTTTTAAGAGTGTATGTGTGCTGGGGAGTGGGGGTTGGGAGCACCTTAGAGGATCTTCCAGGCGAAACATGCTTGGTTTTTATTAATGAGCTTATGAGAAAAGCCAACCTCAGACCTTTAAGTGAAATGCGTGATTGGTAGCCAGGCAAGGATGGGTTTTAGAATTAACTCTTCCTACAGTCTGCTATGCATTATCACCCCCAAGTTAATTACCCCTGAGGATGAAAATAGGTTTCATGACTCATAAACACCAATACAACACTTGGCAGCAGATGAAAATGCACGGACACATTTGCAAGAAGCTGACACGCATATCTATTTATATGTGGGGAGATTCTTAAAGAGGTGAGACAGGCACCTCCCATCTACCAGGATTAAGAGGCTGCAGCGGATCCATCAATTGCCAGTTATCCACACCCCCATAACACACGCTTGCACACGCACGCGCACACACACACACACGCACACACACGCAGCGAGAGAATCATGGTTTCTCCACTACTTCAATGATGGTGATAGCAAGGAACAGAAACTAAAAAGGTGTTATTAACAGCGAGTCCCAACACCAACCCAACCTCCACACCAGTGTTCTGGGCTAACCGGTGATTTGGTTTTCCCCAAACATGCCTGCACCCATACCCATCTCCCTAGCCTCCTGGCTCCTGCACCCTCTTTGATGGGAGTGGGGTGGAGGCACCAAGTCTCTTCCCTTATTCATTTATTCCTCACCTTGATAGAGACTGTCCTGGCCCAGCATGCCCCTCTCCCAGAGGGAGTCAGATATGACCAGGAATGAATTTCAGATAGGTTTTGTTTTGCTACCTCCCTCCTACTTTCTACTCTCTTCCATTTATTTGCCTCCCACAAGGTCCAAGGTCCAAGCCAGGTTTGTTTGCCTTGCCCTAGCTCTGGGACAGCTCCGGTCTGGTCTCAGCCAAGGGGGCTTAGAGCTCCAGTCTTGGTCCTTTCCCCTACCCCTCTCTGCCGCCCAAATGCTGCCCACAAGTTGATTAGACCAATCCTTGAATTTCCCCACCCATGGGAACAGGCTTTATTTGGTGTCAGACCAATCCTTGAATTTCCCCACCCATGGGAACAGGCTTTATTTGGTGTCGTAAGTGACCTTTGCCTCTGGACATGGGGTTTGGCTTTTTTCTCTCTTCCCCCATTCCCTGCAATCATCTTCCCACCAGCTAAGTGTCCTGCCCTTAGAAATACTTATCACAAAGGGGGTAGGGGGTGGGGAATGAGTGATGAATGAGGTGGCACTGTTTTTCCAATGCATCAGCTGGAAGCTGCTGGCAACTCTCCTGGCTCACTACATGCCTGTTTCCCTGTTGCCCACACCCCTCCTGCCTCCACTGACAGCTCCCAGCTCTGTGGCGTTTTTGCTTTATAATGTGCAGTAAGTGTGATTCCTGCCACATCTAAGAGGCAAAGCATCCTAGTTTCTTGTGTTTTTTTTTTTTGTTGTTGTTGTTGTTTTTCCCACTTGCACAAGGCACAGCTGCACTGGAGATCAGCACATACCCGAGGCCACAGGGCGAGTTTCTGACAATGCCATTTGCAGCTGGGGCGCTCAGGGAAAATAGAGATGCAGAAGAGTAAACAGAAATTGCTTAGTCAGCAACTGTCCTGCCCCAAGAGGTGAATGTAAATAGTCTGCTGGGGGGGAGGGGCAGTCCGCCAGCACAGGGCCTTCTACAGATGCCACCTCCCAGGCTTTGCAAAGACACCAGCATTTGTGCTCTACGTTGGCAGGGAGGGTGTCCCCTATGTTGGAACTACTACGTGGCCTCAGCTCTAGAAAAACACACTTGCTGACTCGGGGCAGAATTAATATCAATTGAATTTATTACAAGTTACTAAGCTCCAAGGCACATTACAGTGTTCTGTTAACTACAGAAATGTATAAAGGACAAACAGAGCAGATTCCCCATGTCTAGCATTTCGCTCTACTGTTCAAAAGCATCCGTGCATCAATAAAGCAAAAACAAAACAACACGTGAAGATCCAACACATTCAGGTCCGTAGAAACAAACCAAAACATTTTCCCTCACAAACTTGCAACAAAAAACACCCCGCCCCCCCAACAACCCCCCCCCCTTACCATTTTGCAAACAAAACAGAAAAACAAAACAGAACAGAACAAAATGGAACAAAATAAAGTGAAGACTTCAACACTTGGGGCTGTTTAGAAAGAAGCTTTCACCATTTTATAGCATCTTTTTTTTTTTTTTTTTAGGCAGCAACACTGGCCTTGGCAAAAAAAAAAAAAAGTCATTTTCTTTTGTGTTTTTTTTTTCCTTTCAGAGAGTGCATAACATTTACAAAAATACACACCAGCAGCAGTCGTTGCTAAGGGCTATTAATTCTGTACCTAGGCAAACACTCTGCCACCAAATAAATGCTAACGAAATGATGCAAATGACCCAACCAATATTATACTGCTTAACACAAACCAGCTTATCCTTCAAATGAAGAAGTTACATACCTTTTGTTTCAAAATATAGAAACATACGACGAAAATAATGTCTATACATAAGACTAACTTTTTGCAGTTTGTTATATTCACAATTCTACATCTTAGGGGCAAGGGGAGGGAGGGTCGCTGTGGGTGGGGGAGGGGCTCTCTGGATCGGAGAGGAGCTGGTCAGGGGCAGAGGAGGTGGCTGTCTTGTGGTTCAAGGGTCTCTCTCCTTTTTCACTTTAACATCTCCAGCTAAGATCGTCGCGATTTCGCCCTGCATGAAGGCCCAAGGTACATTCGACCCAACCAGGGGGCATTTCTCTCCGCTGGGGCAGTACACCTCGCCGGTGGCCCCCTGGGCCTTGATACTCTCTCTAGAGCAAGGGAAGCAGAATTTGTGGCTGGGGACGGATGGGCACTGAACGAAATGCGTGTCCTCCAAACGTTCGTGGCAAATGGTACAGCAGAGGGGCCCGCTGTTGGCCATAGGGGAATCCGGAATGTTTTGGGGGTGCACTTGGTCCATGCCCGGGTGGGTGCTAGGCGGCGGGGGCGCCACCTGTAAATTCAGGTCCCCGTTCCGTGATGCCAAGCGGCGCTGCCCGGGCACAGAGGCCGGTGACACCGGGCTGCTGCTGTTGCGCCTGGCGGACGCCGTGGTGGAGTGCACGGAGCTGCCGTCCTTCGGCGAGTGCGCCGTGCCCAGAGTGTCTGCCACCGACATGAGGGCGGCCATGGGGGACGGGCCGTTCTGAGGGGCTGACTCGGGCGGGGTGGTCCGGTTGGAATGGGGTCCCAGGGGCGGGGGCGGGGGGGGCGGACCCCCGGCGGCGTGCCCCGGCGCCGCAAAGCCGCCGGCCGACATGGTGAGCTTTAGTGCCTCGCTCTGGTTCGCCATCCACTGCTGCCTCTGCTGCTCCTCGCCCAGTTTTAGGGCGCCCTCGGCGGAGTCCGGGGGCTCGGGGGACGCCTTCCTCTTGCGGAGACTGGCGGCGGTGCCCCGGCCCGAAGGCGCGGCGGGCGGCAGGGCCCCGGTGCCCGGGGGCGCGCTGGGGGCGCGGCTCAGACTCACCAGGGCCGTGGGCAGCATGGGGCAGCTGGCGTCCAGGTAGGGCTGGGGCAGCATGTCGGCGCCGGGCACGCCCTCCTTGAAGAAGCGCACGGCCTCGGGCAGCAGGTCTCCCAGGAGGCGCCAGTCCCCGGAGCCGTGCTTCTTCTCGTACTCCAGGTACTTGAAGCCGGAGGAGAGACCGCGGCCGAAGTCCTTCATACAGTCCTGGTACATCTGCTTGGCCACCCCGGACGCGCTGGAGTACACGTTGCCGGAGCCCGTGGGGTACTCGATGAACAGCTTCAGCTCGTAGTCCATGCCGGGCTTGGAGACGGCGTCGAAGGCGAAGACGCGGCCCAGCAGCGAGTGGTCCTTCTTGAAACGCACCTCGTAGGGCGTGCAGCCAGCCAGCGTGAGCAGCGTGTCGCGGACCATCTTGGGCTTGTTGGCCCACTCCTCCGCGCGGTTGCGCAGGCTCTCGCTCAGCTCGGCCAGGGCCTCGGCGTTGCGCTGCTTCTCCTTCAGCTCGCGCTCCTGGTCGGTGCTCGACACCGAGCCGGGCCTTTTGCCGCCAGCACCCACCCCCACCTCCGCCACCGACGACGAGGTCGAGGACGCCGCCGAGGACGACGCGGCCGAGACGCCCGGGGCGCCCCCAAGACAAGCGGGGCCCCCGGGGGCCCCTGGGGGCGCGGGCGTCGGGGGCCCACGGCTGCCGAGGCCGTGGGGCGGCGGCGGGGGCAGCACCGCGGCGCTGGCCGGGCCGTTAAGTAGCGTCTGCGGCAGCAGGTTGGGGGGCACCGCGAGCTGGGGGCCTCCACCACCCCCCGGGTTGGGCAGCCCCGTCACTAGCCCACCGTGCGTCCCGCGCCGAGACGCCACCGACGCCGCGGCAGAAGAGGAGTTGGGGCTCTGGCGGTTCAGCTCCGGGGGTCCCTCCTCCGGTGTGGGCTTGGGGAAGCCGTTGGGGCCCCCCAGCCCGTTGGGCAGCCGCGCGGCGTGGCTGCTGCTCCCCAGGCTCACCGGCGGCGGCGGGTACTCGAAGCGGCTGCGCTGCTCCACCGCGGCGGCGGCGGCGGCGGCGGCGGCGGCGGCAGCGCTCAGGCCATAGCGCTCCAGGCCGGACGGGGCCGCCAGCACCGCAGGCTTGCTGGAACCGTCGACGTGGTTGAGCTGCTGCTGCTGCTGCTGCTGCTGCTGCTGCTGTTGCTGCTGCTGCTGCTGCTGCTGCGCGGCCGCCGCCGCCGCCGCCGCCGCGGCCGCCGCCTCCTTAGCCGACAGGGCCACCGTCTTGACCCCGACGGGCGGCGGCGGCCCGGGGGAGCGGCCGTCCTGAAAGCAGCCGTGCGCCCGCTTCAGCTGGCGCGCCGTCTCGATCACGAACTCGATGCGATCGGCGCCCTCGTAGTTGACGCAACCGCGGCATACGGGTTCCGAGAAGTCCCAGATCATGGCCCAGGGCATGCGGGGCAGGTCGCACAGGTAGCAAGACTGTCTCCGGGACGAGGACACCTGCGCCGCCGACATGATGCCCGCCCTGGGGAAGGTAGGCCCCCGCCCAGGCTGTCTCCGCGGCGCCTTCTCCTCCGGGAGGACTGGCCGGCTGGGGAGCGAGTCCGGCTGCGGGGGAGGAAGGGGGGGCGAGAAAGTTCTGCCCCAGGGGCTGGAGGGAGCGCGAGTCTCCACCGCCGGCGCAGCGCCTCTCCGTGGGGGCTCCACCGCCGGGGCGGCGGACGAGTGCTGCCCGCTCGTCGCCCCCACCTCCTACTGCGGCTGTGTCGTCGGGAGGGGAGCTCAGGCGCCTTCTTCCTGGTGCCGCGGACCCGGGCTGCGAGCTCCGGGCCCGAGGGGAGGGGGCGAGGGTGCCGGGTGCTGGCCGCCGCGGGCTCTGGGCCCCCTCCCCGGAGTGGCTGGTGCCTGGAAGCTCGAAAGGGGTGGTCTCTTCCTCTCCCTGGGGGCCCCCCTACGAGCTGCGTCCTCTCCCCGCCAGGCTCACTGGGGCGAAGGCTAGAGGGCTCAGTGCCACCCGGTGCCCGGGTCCAATCTTGCTGAAGTCGCCGGGGGAGGGAGGGGGTGGCCGCCGAGAGGAGCTTCTCCCCTCCGCAGCGTCGGCCGTTCCGCTGGCGGCGGCTGGGTTTGCACGGCCGGAGGGAGCCGCCGCGGCCACTGCTTCCAGGACGCACGAGAGCAGAGGAGAGGAGCGCACGCACGCAGGCTCCCGCCGCCCCCAGGCCCGGCCGGCGCCCCGGCCGCCGCGGCTGGCGGCGCTCACGTTGGCTGCAGGGCGCTCGCGCGGCGCCTCGGCCCGGGTCGCATCCCTTCCCGCTCGCACTCGCCCGGAATGTGGGGTTGTGATTGTTACTCTACGTTCCGGAGGCGCGTCTCGGCGCTCCCGCTCGCGCTGCGGCTCGCGCTGTCCCCGGCTTGGCCGCGCGGGATGCCGCCCGGGCGGAGCGCTGACGTCACCGCCATGCTCTGCACCACTTCTCCCCCCTCCCTCCCCTTTACACTTCCTCTGTCTGTGGAGCCACTTGTTGCTCGGGGAGGGCGCATGCGCGGCAGGGCGCCCAGATTCCTCCCCGGCGGCCCCGCCTCCGCGCCTCCGCCTTCCCCTCCCCCCTCCCCCCTCCCCCCTCCCCCCTCCCCCCTCCCCGTGTGTGTACAACAGCTGAGGCCCGGCGAGCTAATGCTGGACGTCCTGGGCTGGGGGTGGAAATTAAACAGACGATGACCTTTCCTTTCCCCGCCCGGCTTTCCCAAGTAAAAACGCATTTAAAAACCACAAGCGTCATTTCCGATCCCGCTCCCCACCCCACCCCGGGCAGTGCATTTAAATGTCCAGTTTCAGGATTTTCGTCGCGAATTTCATTCTCGTTTTATCTGTAATCAAATCTTCCCCCCCCCCACACGCCCCACCCCGTATGGATGTTACGTTCACTTGCTACCACCGATGCCAAAGCACCTGCAAAATTAGCTGTTTTCCATTTGCCCAGAAACTGCCTTTTCGATTTGTTTTTGTGCTCTGGTCTCGGAACCTGAGTTTCAACGACAGAGCTAAATGAATTCAGGGTGAGCCACTCCTCCCCCCCCCCCCAGTCGCATTCTAAAAATTTTGGCTGAAAGAAGCTACGAGCACCCGGAGGCCTTTAAGGAAAACAGTCTACTGGCTGCGCACAGCTGCAGTTGGGGCAGGGAGGGGGGAAGGTGCTGGAGAGGCCAAACAGGTGAGTGGTTTTTCCGGGTTTGATAAAAGAAGGTGGGGCAGCGTTTAATGATTTTGCTATCTCTTTGTAAAGCGCAGTGGCAGCTTTCAAAATTCTTTCTCACGTGCTGTGCTTTCATTCCACAGTGCCCCAGAAGGCTGAGCAAGGCCATGATTTCTTTTCCATTAGGGGACCGCTGCTCGTCATTACTGCTTATTGGGGAACAGGCATGTTGGTCATAGCTGTAGTCACGGCAGTTCAACCATTTCTTCTATGTACTGGGTCTGCCTCTCCCACCCCTCTGAAAATTGAAATAATTCTGGGCAAGGCTGGAGAGAGGAAGCAATATACCGGCATTTCAGGTTGTGGAGTTTGCGGGATCAGGTTGGAATTTCCTCTCTATCACTCTCTGGCTCTGTGACCTTGATCTGATTACTTTCTTTTACCTTCTCTCCGTTTTCCACCCGTACATATGGGATCATAGCTCCCAACTTATTAGAATTGTTTGAGATTTCATTTTGCTTCTTGTCATGATTAGGAGGTAACTCACTGAGGTTACTGCGAACCAGACACTGCTAGGTGATTTTCTTGCCTCATCATTAAACTCTCAATAGTATCCACAAGGTAGATTCTATCATGAACTCTGTTTTACAGGCTCACAAAAGAGGTTAAATAACTTGCCCAGGGTCACATGGCCATTAGAGATGGAGCTGAGATCGGAATCCAGTAAAATCAGAGAGGTAGCGTGTGACAAGCTACCTTGGGTTCTCAGGTTCCCAGAGGTGGTTTGCAGTGCTCCAAATTTCCATCAGTCCCCCCATTCTTCATTACATTCTCATGTAAAGTGCTATGCAAATACACCTTCGGAACCAACCTCCATCCTTCCCTCTCCAAACAGGTTGTGCCAGTGAGTTCTTTCACATGTACTGAAGTTTCGGATCTGCCGCTGTTGCCGCAGACTCAAACAAATACAGCATGCGCTGTGTAGAGCACCGTGTCAGGCCCACGGGAAGCCGTCCGTGAGTGTTGGTTATTATTAGTATTGGTATTAATACTGGTACTATTGCTAGTGAACATGTGAAAGTACTTTGTAAATCGCATAAAAGGTGAGGATCATTATTCTCATGACTACTATTCACTCCTACTTGTAATAAAGGTCAGTTGAAGAAACAAGAAGTACTTCTTTTTATTTTGACACTTGACCTCCAGAGCCTGCTCTCGGCTCTAGCACTCCTCAGCACATGGTTCTCCCACTCATTCTGGGGTCATAGGTGCAGAGGAAGGGGAGTTATCAGGATAGGGAGAAAGAGGGAAGGAAGAGCCCTAGGGAGCCCCTCTTTCATCTCAGAGCAGCCAGATTTCTGTTATTGCAAAAAAAAAAAAAAAAGTGAGCTCACTGTGTACCCCCCAACAAAAATAAACTTCCCCTGGCCCACTGGTTCCCAGTAGTGATTGCTCTGTCAAGAGCTGCTCCAGAGCATTGCCTCACCCTTCCAAACTTCAGCCCTCCCCACACCACAGCTACCCTGGGGTGAGTCAAAACACAGCGCTTTGGAAATGGAGTGACATCCCCACCAGCCCATGGCTCCAGGCTCATTAGCTTTGGCTAGGCTGCTTCACCCATTTCTTTACATTAATATTTACTCAGCCCATCCCTTTATTAAACCAGAAATACTGAGGAACAGCAACCTAGCCCCAACCCTCTAGCCAGGCTGCTAGAGAAAGCAAGTTGGAGACTATGTCACAGTGTTATGTTTGGTATGCGCGCACATATGTCTCCGTCTCCCTGTCTGTCTCTGTCTTCACTGTTACTAAAGGAGAGATATATATACACATACATGCCGGGTGTCTTCAGACACAGTTAGAAATAAACATGCATTTAAACAAACTTCCATTACAGCCTCATAATACTTTAATTTAAAAAGCGTAGCTCTCTTGATACCCTTCCCCCTGTCCAAGATTCACCCTCATTTAGTAGGGTGATCCGTTTTGTCCTGCCTGTCTGAGATGGCCGTGTTTGGGGATGTCAGGGATTGTGAGAGGCGAGAACATCAATGTTTTGGAGGTAGAGTTCCCCCTCAAGGCGAATCCCACGTGACAATACTGCCTCCACAATATGGAGAGGAAGGAAGCCCGGAGTGCTCAGCCTAAGGCATCAGGTGGAGAGACTCTTGACAGTGGGGTCTGGGAATCAGGCAAAGCCAGGTTCCACCAGGCTCTAGGGGAAAGGCAGGCAGTCCTCCCTAAATTTCCTCCCTAAGGCTGTGTCTTCGCCAGCATGCCTTCTGAGCTGGCAGCCTCAGAACCCATCCCCCACCAAAGCTGGAGCAAAAGGTCAGCTCTCCACTTGGCCTTTCCAGAGGCCGCAGCCCAACCTTAGGGGTGAGAAGGTCGCTCTCAGCGTGTCCACGCACTTCTAAGCTCCCTGCAGTCTCCCTTCTGTCCCCAAGCCGGTTTGTGGCAGAGATGGGTTGGCCTGGGGACTCTTCGGCCTGGCATCCCTGCAACCAACTGGCTCGGCCTCGAAGAGGCCCCGGCTGAACCTCGCATCACCCGGCTGCAAAGCTGCACGGGCCAAGCGCTCAGGCCCAGGCGGGAGAAAGGCCTTTTTTGGTAACGCTGAGCCGGGTGGTAAGCAGGACCCGGAGAAAACAAACGTCTGGGTTGGGTCCTCCTCCGGCCTCTCCAAGGGCCCCCATCCCGGGGAGCCAGGAGCCCTCCGGGGCTCTGAGGGTGGGAGCACCGGTCAGCACGGTAATTTACACATTTACTCCCAGGCGGGTTCCGTGGCGGAAGTATTGGCCTTTTCCTAAAGTATTAATTCTGGTATTTAAAAAAAAAAAAAAAAGTCTCAACTTAGGCCAGGGTTACGCAAGAGCCACTAGAGCGTGAAAGCCCAAGAACAACGCGATTCGCTGAGAGCCCCTGGGGAGGGGAGCCTGCGCGCCCGCCAGGACATGCCCAGCCCGCGCCCAGCCCGCGCCCAGCCCGGCGCTCCGGGGAGTCTGGGTGGAAGGGAAGGGAAGGGAAGGGGACGGAGTGGCCGGGGCTGGCGCGGCGGCCGCGGAGCGGGGCGAGCAGAGCCCGCACTGCTTCTTCCTGAAGGGGCGGGGAGCAAGGAAGGGAAGAAAGGCAGAGGGAGTCGCGTCTGGTTCCTGCCTCCTCCCCGCTTCCTCTTCGCCAGCGTGCCAGGGCAAGGGGGAGCCCAGCGCTGTCCTCAGCAAAAGCTGCTGTTTTTTTAGGTCCAAAAATAAAGGAACCCTAGAATGAGCCTCCTAGGGACCAGGCCTAGAGGAGAAAAAAGGAGAAGCGCCAGACAAGGGTGCTATTCACTGACCCGGTTGGGTTAATACAAACACCCACACCCCGCCCGGGAAGGAGAGTAGCGGAGACAGAGCTCGGAGGGCGAGTGTGAGCCGAGAGCCCGGCGGGGGAGCGGTCAAGGCCACAGGTGCGCAGACCCCGGACCCTCCCCGCGACCCCGGGGGCGCAGGCTTCCCACCGGGCCCACCGGCGCTGGGGATTTCCACAGCCCGGCCACTCGGGAGACCGGTCGCCGCCGCTGCTTTCCTGCTGGGGGCCGCCCCAAGGCGGGGCCTCGGGGCGGGAAGCCCTCCCGGAGGCCTCCGGAGGCCTCCGGGTCCCACGGTCAAGCCTGGTACAGCCGGGCAGCCGTCACTGCTGTCACTGGTTCGGGTGGATGGCCGCGATCTGCAAATATTTTGACTTGCCAGAGCTGGGCGGTCAACTCCTCACTCGGGGAGAGGGAGGAACAGAGGACGCTTACATTGCACATATTTACATTATGTTGTTCAACTTGGACTTGGCTGACCCTAAATAGCTGTCTGACCTTGAGCAAATCACTTTAACTTCGGTTTCTTAGTCTGTAAAATGGGAATGATTTCACTGCCTCAGTTGCCTGCCTCATTGGTCCGCATGGAAAATACAATATTATAAAAAAAAAAAGAAAATACAATATTACGATGTCCTTAATAAAAATGTAAGAGATTATGAACAATAAAATGAATGACATTTGTCTAGGGCCGTGAAGTGCATTCCCAGACATTATCTCACCAATCCCCACATAGGCCCTGTGAGGTAGGTGTTACTTTCATCACCCTCCTGTATAGGTGAGGAAAGCAGGTCCAGAGCTAGTTCAGAATTACTAGAGACCAAGTTCTCTTGGCTTTAAACCTAGTATTCCTTATTCAGACCCACCAGCTGCTAGCTTTTTTGGGGGGGGTGGGAGCTTGGGGGGTCGCTCCCTAGGTCCCTCTAAGAAACTGCAAGAAAAATTGCCTCTCCGCACAGGACTTTGCGGGTTAAGAATGTCACTGCTGTCCCAGTAGATGCAAAACTATGCACAAATGAACACCCATTATTTTGGAGGTAAAATCAGTCACTAGTCACCTTTGAGCAAAATGGTGTAACCATGCTTCCCTGGCATCCCTTGAGATTTTCTCTTTCTCTCTCTCTTCCTCCCTCTCTCTCTCTCTCTCTCTCTCTGGGTTTTCTTTTTTTTTTTTAATTTTTTTTTATTTACTTATGATAGTCACAGAGAGAGAGAGAGAGGCAGAGACACAGGCAGAGGGAGAAGCAGGCTCCATGCACCGGGAGCCTGACGTGGGATTCGATCCCGGATCTCCAAGATCGCGCCCTGGGCCAAAGGCAGGCGCCAAACCGCTGCGCCACCCAGGGATCCCCTCTCCCGGTTTTCTATACCCTGGCCCTAGGTAGGAGTAATGGAGAACAATCTGAAGCTCTAGAACACACCAAAGTTATTAGGAAACTTACTGAATTACCTTTCCCTGGGACAGATGCATTTTAAATGTCCACCCTGGAGGAGGATCCCCAGGCTGAATGATGAAGGCGAAGGACAAAAGTGGAGAGGGTGCATTTTATGGTGCAAGGAACCTCCTTCCAGTCCCACATGCCATATCATACAAGAAGCAAATCTTTGTTCTCACCTAATTCACAGAACACTGACTGTGCACACCTACCTAGTCTGTACTGTCCTATCGTTGGGCTAGAGGCTGCTTGATGACTCTGGCTGCTGCCCTCAAAACACTTCTATCCCAGGGGCGCCTGGGTGGCTCAGCAGGTTAAGTATCCTATTCTTGACTTCAGCTTGGGTCATGATCTTGGGGTCATGATCTCTGGGTTGTGGGATGTGCCCTGGGTAGAGCTCTGTGCTCATCTGGGAGTCTGCTTGGATTCCCTCTCCCTCTACTCCCCACCCCCTTACTGGCAAATAAGTAAATAAATCTTAAAACAACAACAACAAACCACTTCTAGCCCAGGGGAGGTCTACACCCCTGACAACCAAGCCTGGCATAGGCATCACTGGAGATAGCGAGGGAACAAAGGGTACCCCCAACCCTGATCCATCTAGAGGACCACCATGTTTTCACTTGAATTTCCCGATCTGGCCAGACCCAGAGGATCCCAGCCTGATATGTCCCTAGTGGGTGTGAAACTATTCTCATCACTTACTTTTGTTTCAAAGCTGAAACTGGGCCACCAGATGGCCTGATGGGTTCCCATTCCCCAGCTCCTTAATGTGTGCTCTTCCATTTGCCATTTATTCCGTTATTCAACTATTCCTCTAGGCAGCACTTTCTCAGTCCTGGGGATCTAATGATGAACTAGGTCTGCCTGGCTCCAGCCCCAAATCTAGAAGTCTCCATTTCCTCCAAGATGTCCTGGTCTCCTGAGGTAATAGCATAGAAGTCGACAGAGACAGTGCTTGTTCACCACTCCCGCCAGCCACTTGACTTAGAGCAATCTATTTCTCCTCTCTGGGCCTCAGTTTCCTCACACATTGAGTGTGAGTGTTGATATTAAAATTCCTTCTCCCTACTTCAGGGGCTTGCTGTGAAATTCTGTATGTTAATGCGTCAGGCCATAGAAAGGTGAGCCAGGGTCCCAAATCTCTTCCAGCTCCAAGCCCTTCTCAGTAAAATACCTGGAAATGGAGGCCTGATGCTAACTAAGGCCTGTCCACATTCACTCTGTCCCTGGAAGATTTCCTTTGGGGTGGCCAGTCTGCCATCTCTGTTCTTCTGGGTGGGCAGATGAGTAAGCAGTGACTGCCCCTCTACCTAAGAGCCAGAGTGAGAAAGCAGCCAGGTCAGGCTGTCTTCTCTCATCTTTCCTAGAGGGACACGGATTTCCCATCCCCAAATCCCTGGTGTGCTGAAGCTTGGAGCAGTTGGATTTATTTGGGGTTTTTACTTTTTTGTTTTGGTCAATTTGGAAAGAAAAGAGGCAATGACCTCCTCTTTAAAAAACAAAACTAAGGCAGGAAGTGTGCTGGGTCTGAGTGGCAGGGACTAAGGGTGTAATTACAGGGTTTTGTTCAGCATTTTCGTGTAATTAAATCCAAAGGAAAGTGAGCCTGGTCCAGGCTTCTTGGATGCAGAGTGGACAAGAGGGGTGTGTGTGTGTGTGTGTGTGTGTGTGTGTATGGGTGCCTGAGTGTGTGTGCAGGTTGGGGTGGGGAGGAGAGGCAGAAGGTGAGAGGTGGATTTGCTTTTCAAGCTGAGAAGACAAGGGTTTCTTGCCTTTATTGATATTTTTACATTTCTTTCCAAAAGGCAGCCGATTATTCACCTTGTATCCAGGGCCACTGCACTCTCCTTAGTGACATTTCCCAGCCGTGCACAGCCTTCTCGGCACTGATTTCTCTTCACCCACAGACTCTCCCCCTCCCCACTTTTTCAGATTGCTGCTTTCTGCCTGGATGCCCACACAATAAACCCACTGCAAAATCCACAGCCAGCTTTCTTGCCTACAGTTTCCGTACCAGCGCAGGGAAATCGTCCCTCCTTTTGTTTTGAACATCTTCTGCACACACACCCCCCCCCCCCCCCGTTCTGCTTGGCGATACTTCCTAGCACCATGGGCCCCACCCAGCCCCCAGCCTTCCCTGCGGCTGCCTCGGTTTCCCCTGGCCAGCTGCACACACCACCTGGTGGTCTGCAATGCCCAGGGTGCCCTCCCCTCACCTCCAGCTCCCCAAGGCCTCTGGGTCCTCCCCCCCACCCGCCACCCGCCCCGACTTTTCCTGGACGTTGTGAACTGGCAGCAAGAATGGATTCACTGTCTGCTCACATTCTTAAGGGCAGGAAACCTGACCCACCCCAAAACCACGAGCTCCAAGGAAGGGCACTTGCATTTTCCGGGAAGGCGGGCCTTTGCAAGAGTTAGCTAGGCTGGCCTCACACCCCCCTCCTCTTGGCGACGACCCCCCACCCACGGCACCACACCCCAAGATTACCCCCTCAATTTACGCCCCCTTCACCTACTCTTCCCAGGAACAGATTGTTTATCAGAACGGGCAGCCAAGAAACCTACTCCTGTTTCTGGCCTCTGCCAGAGATTAATCACACTTGGGAAAGGCACAAAACTTGACTCTGCTGGGGCGGGGTTGGGGGGGGTAGTTAAAAGACCAATAATTTTGACATTTGACAAGCTGATCAAATTGGTGCTACCTTTCCCCTGCTTTCTTTTAGTAAGTCAGTACAGAGGCCTGAATCACATTTCAGCCCCACCAGGTCTACCCCCCACCCTGTATTCCCCATCCTCTAGGTCTTGATGTTTGATGCTCTAATAGGACTGACTGGCTTTTAATTCTGATTAACATTCTCAGCTGGGTGTGTGTGTGTGTGTGTGTGTGTGTGTGTGTGTGTGTGTTGGGGGCTGGAAAGACACATTCACCAACCTGACCTCCTGACAAATCCCCCCTTTTCATCCTTCTCTTTGAAATGACATCAAGATGGACTAGGGAGGGGGATGCAGAGAGGAGGCAGGGGGAAAAAAAAAGAGGGAGGGGGAAACAATTTATGTGCTTTTCTAAGGCAGCTAGTAAAATTCCTAAGGGAGAACAAATGCCAAAATTGACTGTCTTGGTGTATTTTAGACTGGATCGTTGAGGTGAATCATGTCAGGGCTTTGCACTGGACCTGGAAGCCTGGGACAAGCACACAAAACATCCTGTGGCCGGGAGGTGCCCCCCTGAAATAGGCAAAAGATAGGTATTTGCTCTCACCCAGATTCCTTTCCATCAGGATTTTTTTTCCCCTCTAATTCATTGCAAGATAGATTTAAAAAAAAAAAAAACTGGGCCTGATAAAGAAAAACCAAGGATAGAAAATGCCCCATAAAACATGGCCCCCAAAGGGAAGGTGCAAAACCCATTTGATCCAAGATATAGATATCTCCACCCTGGATTTTTTTTTTTTCCCTTTGCTTTACAACTCTGCAGACATCAGGTTAGCAAAAGGTAATAAATAGTCCTTGCACAGCAGGGTCTGGACTAGTGAAAACAGTTTACTGAAATTAATGGGCCTCGCTTGAACCAAAACCTCCACTTTGGAATTAATGCCAGACATAGTTTTCCTGAACTCTATCCAACCGCCTAAGCGGCAGACAATTTTCGTTCTATTTGTACTGGAAAATAAAGCCCGGGCCCTTGATCTCAGTGTAGATTATAATTTTTTTTTTTTAAACCCAGCACAGTGAACGCTCTGCCAATTTCCCAGTTTCTGCTAGCAGAAGCCCTTGTGCTCTGCGTGACGGTCAGAAGTTATCTGGTAAACTTTCAACGGAAAGCCATCTCCGGACTCCCCCCCACCGGTGGCCTCAGAGCTTTCGCCGCGACACTCGAGAGATTCAGGGAAAGCTCTAGAAACGGGCTCCGTTCTCAATAACAACCCTCTTCCCCAGGGCTCTTGGAAAGGCTGGATCTGAACAACGCTGCCTGCATGACCTCCATTTTCCAGCCTCGATGAAGCTCCAAACCAGCCAGCCGAAACCCACCCTCCGCACCCCCACCCCCACCCCCACCCCCGTGCGCACGGTGTCTGCCCCTTCTGAAGCTGCCCTTATTTTTTATTTTCATTAATGCATTTTTAAGAGTGAAAGGCGCGCGCGCATGCACACGCGCGCCCATGCCCACGCGCGCGCGCGGGCTCGCACCCGGCGGTGGCGGCAGGTACGGCGGGGACCGGGTGCCCCGACTGTCAGTGCCTCCGATCCCGACCCGCCTCGGCCCCCGCGCCCCCCCCCCACCCGCCCCTTATTAATAGGAGCCCGGTCGCCCGCAGCCTGCGTTCTGGTTTTCATTGTACAGCCTGCACTGGTGACACAGGACATGTGGAAAATTTCGAGAGCACTGCGGTGAATGGCGTGGAGGGGGAGCGCGAGCAGGGGCAGGGGAGGAGGGAGCAGGGGAGGGGCGGGGAGGGAGGGGAGCGAGTTACTTTTTAGCTTCCGCTAAGTACTTGGCAGCGCGCCAGGCCCGGAGGATTGTGGGAAGCGAAAGCCTCCCCAGTATAAACTGCCAGCTTTAAGCAGCCCTGACAGTTCTGCTCCTTCCAAACTTGGCAGCCGTTCAAAGTGCTCTTTCATTTGAAATGCTGGAAGCCTGCCATGTGCAATGCAGATTTGCTGTGCCTGTGCGCAGAAGGAACTGATAAATGCCGTTGCAGTTGCCATGGGGACAGGAGGCTATCAGAATGGCCTTGTGATCCGCAGCCTCTCAGCGCGGCAGGCTCCCGCTCTGCCTCCTGCCCCTCCTCCCTCTAGTCAGTGAGATGGTGAAATAAATGTTCTGGAAAAAGGTTAACCCTGCCCGCTCTGGTTCCAAAGCCGAGACAAGGTTAACCTCCCAGCTCTTCCCGCGGGGGGTGGGGGCTTAAGTGGCAGCCCGGGGCCCGGGGCCCTCGGTGGGGAGGGGGGGAGGGGAGGGGAGGGGAGGGGAGGGGAGGGGGTGGGTCCCCACCCCCACCCCCACCCCCACCTCCAGGCATCACGCACCCCCTCCCCATCCCCCCCACCCACACCCACCCACCCCGGCCCGGCTTCCTGCTCCCTGGGGGCTTTCACAAAAGCTGTGTTTTTAATAGAGCTTTTCAGCAAGCCGGAGTCTAAGTCTTTGAGTCATCAAAACCCGGATGTAAACACAGCAGCCCTACATTCTGCACGGTTTGCGTGTATTTTATCTTTTTAATAATATTTTGCTGGCAACTTAAAACTGCAAGGATGCCAGAGAGTTAGCCAGCCGCTTACATCATGCAGCATCCATCTTAGGGAGAGTGGCTGCCTGCCCTGTCCTGCTCTGCCTCCCTCCCTCTCTCTCTCTCACTCACTCTCTCTCTCTCACTCACTCTCTCTCTCTCTCCTACCTTGAGACAGCAGGAAACGTGGGTCTTTCTGAAGCCATTTTATTGCAGGAGAGGTACAACCTAAATGAACCTTCAGGCCGAGTGAGCATGACATCACCTTGGGCAGCAATAACCAAGGGTATGTTCCTGTCGGGGGACAAGACACTGGGCAATGGGGGGGGGGGGGCTGAAACCGATCTGTCACTGACTCGGAGTGAGGGCGCACTAGTCGGGGATGGTCGCCCCCCCCCACCCCATTTTGCACAAGCTGCTCTTTGAAACACGGTCTGATTCAATGTACAGAAACAAAATAGCACATTCAGATTTGGTACATGTTCAGGTCTCTAATGCCAACTCTCCGGGTGGCCTGTTTAATGGGGGAAAAAAATGAAATACTCCGTTCCAGCCAAGGCCCAGGAAGGCCAAGGAGGTTTTAGGGATTTATTTACATTGAACAGTATTCCTCCTCAACCCAACTTGCTCTTTCCTGAAGGTTTCCTGAACCTAAACCTTTGTTAACATCCCAGGAAGAGAACATATTTTTCCAGTGGCTTTCAATATTTTCTGCTAAATATATTTCAGCCCACTGTTTGTCTAGGGTTTCAGCTTTCAGACCTTTATGTACTTTTGACACCTTGAGGCTGTTCCACTGAAAAATGGTGTATGTTTATTAAAGAGGACTTTATGTGCTGGGCGTTGGCGGGGGGGGGGGGTAAGTTTCTGTTTGGGTCTGTCTCTATAACGAGGGCTTCAGGATGAGATCCAAGTCCGAGGCCTGTTTGGTTTACGAAGCCCCTTTGACAAAGCGGGCCCTACGGAGCTCACACAAACCCTTGAGTACCACCGAAAGTAGAGGCAAAGGAGCTGTTTCTTCATAAGCGCATGGCTGACATGGAGGCCAGGACGGGGGGAAAGACGAAAAAATCCGAGTTCCCAGAGCCTAGCTGCAGTTTCTTTTAACCCACCTCTCTCTGGGTGTCTGCTTATGATTGTCACAACAATTCTGGCCGGGGCAACGCACTCTGTCTCGCTGGAATTTCCTGACTTCAAAGTAGCCCCTTCCAAATAAATAAATTAATCAATAAAAGCCATCTGCTTCACCTTGACAGCAGGCCCAGGGCTGGAAGGGGCAGTGCTAAGCACGATTTTTAGGAGTAGTTGGCCCTCGGGACATTTTGAGGTGGGTTTTGGCTTGGAATTAAACAGGAGGTGGAGGCACAAATCAGGTGATTCAGAAAGGCCCTCTTTCTCTACATCCCCCCCCCACCCCCACTCCAGCCACCACCTTCCCCAGACAATCCGGCAGCTGGGTTTTTGGCTCTGGCAGCTGCTAAGCTTTGGCAAGCCAAAAGCACATTTCGTGGCGGTGATTCCTTTCCCAAGTTGACGGACATGTTTCTGTACTGAGCGCAAGGGATGTTTCCTGACTGTGCGCATGAATCAGAGGCTGCATTTTTCATCCAGGGCTTCTGGTGACAGTTTTAAGCTGGAAGAACAAAGCAGATCACAATGAGCCCCTATCATCAGGGTCCAGAAATAAAGAATCCATCCGAAAAGCGTAGCCACGTACAGCTTGGATGTATGAGTTTTTAGGTTTTAGGCATGCGAAGAGCAGCCCATTCCCCCGGAAGACGAGGCCCACGTCCATGATTCCAGACACTGCCCTTCCTCTTTCTCTCCATGTCCTTGTGGTGTTTGCTGATTTGTTGGCTTCAGAAGTTCTTCCTTTTTTCAGCCTTCCTCTCCCAAGTGGGAAGATTTGCAAAAGCCATTTTGTGGCCTTTGAGTGCCTTCCCAGATGGAGGCGGGCTCCGAGATCCTGGGCAGCATGGACACCGCCCATGCTCTGCCCTGTTACAGCAGGGTGACGACAGAGGGGACGCGGTGGCGAGGCCCCTCCATACCAGGGCCTGAGGAGCCAGCTTCCCAGAAGTCCATGGATTAGGAAGGTCTGTCGGGACTGCTTCAGGAGCTGCCAGGGAACAACCCCCTTTTGTTTTGCTGTCTAGCATGTGACCAGAATGCTGCCAGCTAATTTTAACCCCACCAAAGTACTGCTGGAAAAAAAAAAAACCCAAAAACAAACAAAAAAAAAACCTATCTTGCATCTGGAGAGAGGAACGCGGTGGGCTGGAGAAAAGCTTTTTCAGCCTGTGTTCCTTCCTGTTTCAGTTTCCAGACTTGCATTATCGGTAACCTGAAAAATGATGAGTTTCACCAAATTCCTGGATATTGCACAAGAGGACAATGAGTCTATTTCGGGTGCTGTGATTGTGTCTGGCACAGACCCTGGAAGCCATTGTTTTCGGGAGGGAGAACGCTTTGGGGTTTCCTGGTGCTTTCCTTCTAGGGTCTCAAAGCCCCAAATGGTACGGGGGTGGGGCGCTCTCCATGGCAACCGAGCTGGGCTACTCTCTGAAAGGACCTGGAGGAGAAGTGGGTGGTTAGGTCGGGGAGGGGGGGGAGGGGGGGTGGCAGTGGCAGTGGTGGCCTTGGAGGTGTTAAAAAGGTGGATCACAGGCAGTGTTTGAAGTGGGACAGCAGGGGCAGGAAGAAGGGAGAGGGCACTTTCACAATAGCTGGGTGGCCCCCTGGGACACAGGCCACCAGCTCTCCAGCTAAATTTCCATATCCGCTTTCAGCACCAGGAATTAATGGAGGACTTCATGGGGTTCCTCACCCTGGATCCTGGATTCTCAAAGCATTCCCAGGGTGGCTAGTTGTTGCTGTCGGGGCGGCTGGCCGGGGTGGTATGGAATCTCAGGAGCCAGGAAATGAAGCGGTTTGGACAAGACAGCGTGTCGCTAGGCAGCTGCTGCCAGCCATTCTAAAGCCAGGTAGTGAGATGGTGTCATTAACCCGAGTGTCTAGCGAGCAGAACCAGAAGATAACACGATGGCGAGGAGACCGAGCGAGGGGAAAGGCCCCAGTGAGTGCCGCAGCGCTCCAGGCCACCAGGAGCACTTGGTGGCAGTTGTCCTGACAGCTGCTGAGGGCTTCAGCTGCCTAAAAAGCCATTTGCTCAGGCCTGCCCTGTCTAGCCAACTTCTATGTATTTAAAGGATCCTCCTTGGTCTCTGAAGCGCCCCCTCCCCCCCGCCCAACACCTCCTCCTGAATGGTCAGGTGCAGACACCACCTCTGGGAGGGCAGGGAGCCTCCTGGGAGACCTCCAGTCCATCATCTGCCTCTGAGCTGCTGCTGTAACCTGCCTGCAGTAGTCGAGATCGGTTGGCAAATTCCTAAATTAAGGTTCTGTTTACTCTGCTGTTCCAAAGGCTTGTTTTGAGCAAGATGTTGTGCTTTAATTAAAAAGAGGAGAGCTCATGAGTAAGTGAAAATATTTTTGAATCTTCACAGAAATGTCTGAATTCAGTTTCTTGTGTTTCACAGTGAGGGGAGTCAGGCTGGTCAGCACTTTTATCTGTGACACCACTAAAAAGTCTTTCTGTGAGCTGACAGCGGGCTCCCCTGCCCGGTAGACTTGGGAAGGGGACCCTAAGTCCAAAAAAAAAAAAGCATTCCTGCTGCTTCTCTGTTGGCAGGGTGAGCCGGTATTCAGGTGTCATTAGGACACATTCCTCATTTACCTTTCCAGCCAGAGGCTTCCTAAATGTTTCATAATCCCTCCACAGCTGGAATGCAGCTGCTGCTGGGTGGAGCAAACACAACTCCTTCTGGGTCAGCAGGGTGAGGGAGGGTAGGGAATCTTGGAAGATTGGGAAAGTCCTTCTTTCTGAAGCCAGCGCTCAGGAATGAGTGGGGCCTCTGGTGTGAAAACTTTCCAGATGGGGGAAGGAAGGGTAAGTTTTTGCCCTCTGAGTAGATTCCAAAAAATTGCTTTCGGGAGGCCAACTATTTTGAAATTGCCTTTAAAGCAAACAGCACAAATGTTTAAATTGACCTGGAAAACCCTTCCTTTTTCCTTTCCCTCCAATCCAAGAGTGTTCCCTTGAACATTAATCAACAGGCATTTGCCCAAACTTCTCTCCTCCTCCTACCTCTTTATTATTATTATTATTACTATTATTTTGGTTTGGAAAACTTTGGGAAGCTTTCCCAGGCTGGAGCTATAGAATGTTTCCAGGAAAACACATAAGGAGTGTCTGTGTTTTGAGTTTCTCTGGAGGGGACTGAACATGTTTTTTTTTTTTAGAGAGACTGAACAGGGGGCAGCCAGGTCTATACAAGAGTCCCGGCAAGCAAAGGAGCAGACCATGGGGAAACATCTGCGAGCATCCAAAAGTGCTGCCGCAAAGGTGTGGTTTGGTTGGCCTGCCTGTTCTCGACTTCTTCGAGCCTCTCATTATCACAGTTGCCTCTGTGTCGGTCTGTGCTCGGAAGCAGCCCGGCTCCAGGAGATATGCTGAGAACTGCTGGGAGCCAGGCTTTGAACTTCCTTCTCAAGCTAGCAGCACTTGTAATTTCTGTCTAAAGAACGAACACTCAGAGATTTAGATGGAGAAGAGTGGGAGTCTACCCACCCTGCAGGCAGGAGCCCCACCCAAGCGTGGAATGTAATACGCAAAAGGTGTCCGGGGCTTACTGAGGCTGCCAAGGTGGTGCCAACCCCTAACCCATGCCAGTGCAGTTCCACTCAGGCCCAGACACACACACACACACACACACACACACACACACACACACACGGCCTCATGCAGGCATGAGTCCGAGACATCCGTACATAAAGCCAGAAAGCACATACATGAGGCCCAAGTGCAATGGGGACTCGCAGGACCCCTTGCTGATGGATGTGGTTCTCGAAAGCAAAAGCTGCTGGAGTATCCTGGAAATACACCCCACCCAGGCTGGTTCATGGGGAAAACGAGGCAAAAGCTTCATAGAAAGGTTGTCCTGAGTCTGAGCAGAGCTGCCCCAGCTACTCTTCCAGTGGGAAGGTTCCTTTTCCCCTGGGTTAGTCCCCTGTGGCCATGAGGACCCAAAGACCTCAGGAGAGGAAAGAATAAGCAGAGGCTGGCAGTGCTGGAGACAAGAGGACATAGTTCCTGGCGCTCCCTTTGCCCTGTGAATCTAAGGACCATTTACTAGTAATGCTGATCTGGTTCTTGCAGTAAAATTTCTTTCCTTTCCATCCATGGGAAACACTGATTCCAGAAGGCATCTCCTTCACAGCAGGTTGGGAGAGGTGCTTCACAGTCCAAGCTTTGGAATATTAATAGCAGTGATGATAGGCACGACTAACGTTCATCAGACACCTCTTCCATGTCTGGCGTTGTGCTAAGTGTTTTAATGCATTCTCTCTTCTAACCCACACCTCATGAAGTGCGTTCAGTTATTATCCTCATTGTATAAGTGAAGAAACAGAAGCTCAGAGAGGTTAAGCAATTTGTCCCAGGACACATAGCTAATAAGTAGTGGCCACAGTGGGAGCTTAGGATTGCCTTACTCCAGAGTCCTTACCAGACCTGGGTTCTTCTTCTTCTTTTTTTTTTTTAATATTTTATTTATTTATTCATGAGAGACACACGGGAGGAGGGGGGCAGAGACATAGGCAGAGGGAGAAGCAGGCTCCATGCAGGGAGCCCGATGTGGGACTCAATCCCGGGTCTTCAGAATCACACTAGGCTGAAGGCGGCGCTAAACCGCTGAGCCACCTGGGCTGCCCCAGACCTTGTGTGAACTGAGCCAACCTCCAGGCTTCCTCATCAGTTTTCATAAATTAAACACATCAAATATTGGCAATTTTACATAATTTAGTTTAAACCTTCCTTACAAGGCTTAAATAAGAAATAAGACAGAGATGCCTGGGAGGCTCAGCGGTTGAGTGTCTGCCTTTGGCTTAGGGTGTGATCCTGGGGTTTCAGGATTGAGTCCCGCATCCGGCTCCAGGCGTAGAGCCTGCTTCTCCCTCTGCCTGTCTCTCTCCCCCCCCTCTCTCTGTGTCTCTTATGAATAAATAAATAAAACCTTAAAAAAAAAAGCATAAAATAAGACAACGCATATGGAGGACTCAACAGAGCACCTAACACGTAGCAAGCACTTGATAGACACTAGCTTTTAATAATAATCTCAGAGTCAGTGTGTTTGTTTAGTATGGATACATTAGTCAGCTACTCATGGTCTTTGGGTCTTCTCAAACCCTTGCAGGATCTGCACAGCCCTATCCAGGCACATTGGCCCCAATTACAGTTGGATACAGTGCTGATACCGGGGAGGCGTCACTCCTTGTCAGTGACTTAACTTATTCTGGAATCCACATATCTGGAATCTGTGTCTCAGCCACTACATTGTCCACTCACAGTCACCTGGACTCAGCAGGGGGTTCCAAATCTTCAAAATCATTCAAATTTGATCCCTTTATACTTTCCTGCTTCAAAATCTTTCAGGCGCCTAACAGAACCCAAGCAAACTCCTTAGCTTAGAAGGCAAGACTCCTGAGAAACTGCCTACAACCTTTTCAGCCTCCTCCTCCTCCTCATTAAGTCCCCCTTTGTTCCTTAAACCCAACAAGAACTTTCAAGCCCACACCTCTGCAGGGCTCTTTTCTCTGCCTAGAAGAAATGTTTGCCTCCTCCTCTGTGAGCAAACTTCCTTTTTGTGTGTGTGTGTGAGCAAACTTCTATGCATCTCTCAAAACCCCACTCAGTTTTCCCCTTTCCTGTGACATTGGTCTCCAGCATTCCCAGGCTCTTTACTCCCATGGCAATCTGCTTATGTGGCAGAGAGTTATACTTTTCCATATACTCCCTCACCAGAGAGTCTCTAAAGTTCGAGGCTAGGGCTTACCAGTCTGTCCCCAAAGTCAAAGTCTCTAGAAGGCCTTAGATAAATGCAGGTCAAATGAACATACCTGTCACTTCTTATGACATAATTTTATTGACAATAAAATGGTATGTGGGTGTATGTGGATATTATTTACACACACCCCTCTTTGTTCCATCAAGAATTTGAGGTAGATGCGGGTATACCGATCTTTCTAACTCATAAGCACATATAGAAGAGTGCTTCGTACATTCTATAGTAGAAAGAGCCAGGGCTTTGGAGTCAAACAATCCTGGATTTAAGTCCTAACTTGGTACTAAGTTAATGCCTCATCTTTCTTAGCCTCAGTTTTTCCATCTGTAAAATGGGGTGTGTGATAATTGCCCATATGGCAGACATCTGATTTATGGTCACTCCTGCTTTTTTCCTTAGGGCTCTGAATTTTTCTCTTAGGAGTCCACCCACTCCTGAAGGTGCCTGCGGTGGAAGGGGGAAATCCTAATTAGTGTAAACTAATCTTGGTATGTCATTCCCCTTGCCAGTGATTAATGGTCTGATGGATCTGTCAATGAGATTCAATTCTGGTCAATGAGATGTGAGGAGGGATCTTTTGGTAGGGGGTGGGGAATAGAGAGTTGTTCTAGGACCTTCTTTTTTTTTTTTTTTAATTAGAAATTTTTTTTTTATTTATTCATGAGAAACACAGAAAAAGAGGCAGAGACATAGGCAGAGGGAGGAGAAGCAGGCTCCATGCAAGGAGCCGGATGCAGGACTCAATCCCAGGAATCCAGGATCATGCCCTGAGCCAGAGGCAGATGCTCATCTGCTGAGCCACCCAGGCATCCCTCTAGGATATTCTTAAAACATGAGAGGAAGTAATTGTCCTTTTGAGACTCTCTTTCTCTCTCTTTATTTTTTTAAAGATTTATTTATCTTAGGGCAGCCCCAGTGGCTCAGCGGTTTAGCACTGCCTTCAGTCCAGGGTGTGGTCCTGGAGACCTGGAATCGAGTCCCACATCGGGCTCCCTGCATGGAGCCTGCTTCTCCCTCTGCCTGTGTCTCTGCCCCTCTCTCTCTCTCTCTCTCTCTCTCTCTCTCTCTCTGTGTCTCTCATGAATAAATAATAAATAAAATCTTAAAAAAAAGATTTATTTATCTTAGAGAGAGAGACCATGAGCAAGAGGGGCAGAGGGAAAGGGAGAGAGCATCTCAAGCAGGCTCTGCACCAAGTATGAAGCTCAATGTGGGCTCAATCCCATGACCCCCAGATCACGACCCGGGCCAAAACCAAGAGTCAGATGCTCAATCGACTGAGCCACCCAGGCGCCCCACTAATTGTCCTTTCGTAGCCGGATGTTATGTCTGGAATGATGGCTGGAGCAATAGCAGCCATCTTGTGATGAAGATAGGTAGCCAAGCCAATATGCTAAAGCCAACACACTAATGGAAACATGGCAAGAACCTGGGTCGTGGCAGCACAGTTCAGCAGCTGGAGCCGTCTACCTCTGGACTCGTCCCTGCGATCATCAGTTTCTTCATTGCTCAGTGAGATACCCCTGGTCCCATCCAATATTGTTGAGGTCACTATTACTTGAAGCCAAGAGCGTCAGCTCCACAGGGTTGTCATGTTAACTAAATAAAATAAAGTTTGTAAGGTACCTAACGTTTATAAAGCGCCCAGCACATAGTAGGCTCTTAAAAAAAGATTAAAGACTTTCCTGCTGAGACCTTCTGAGGTGAACGCATGAATGACTATGAGGAGCAGCCCCAGGAACTTGGCAGATGGTGATAAAGTTGAGAGCAGTTCAGAGGTGGGCGGGTGCTGGCATGACAGGGAAGATGGGGATGACGAGGAAATTCAAACATTATGTTAGTAAGTGTCCTGATGGAACTTCTTGGGGCTGTAACAGTGGTTTCCCTTTGTACTGCTCAGGCCCTTTCTTACCCCGGTCGGAGTTAAACCAACCCCACACAGGCTTTTCCAATTGTGGGCGGCCACACTTGCACGATCCGGGGTGGTCCCTGTTACCCTGGGGCATGGAAGCCCTGCTACAGGATGAAGGCTAGAGTGTAATTTGTAGCTCCGGGAGGAGCCAAGATCTGGAAGCAGAACTAACGTACCCACACAACAGAAAGCACAGACTGCGTCTGACAAAGGCACACAGAGTCCATCGACCGTCCCTGCCCCCCCCCCCCCCCCCCCCCCCCCCCCGTCAGCGTGCCCAGAGAGAAGCCTTGCAGACTTCTGCAGCCTCAGGAAGACAGGGGCCCGCCTGGCTTTGGGGCTGCTGACCAGGGTCACGGCCCTTTCGAACCTGGCTCCTGAAGGGCCCAGCCCGCTTGATGTCTGCCAGCCCCAAGTCTGTTGGCTATGTGGACAGCCCTGGCAGCAGGGGATGGGGCAGGGTTTGTGCAAGGACACTGTGGCCCCTGCAGGAGGGATGCAGGGGAGGGCAAGCTGGGAGGGAACCCAGAGGAGGCCCGGAACAGAAACCACAGACCCCAGGCAGCCCTGGCCCCTTTGCAAAGACCATCTTCACCCCACAAGCCTGTTCCAGGCCTCCCTTCCTTCCGGCCACCTTCTGGCCACTTACTTCCTGCTTGCTTGCCCCTTCTCTGCTTCCCAGCACTGCCGATCAATTCCATCCCCCAAATGTTTGTTGAGAATACTCTGTGTCAGATGCCATATTCCCGCCAACAACTAGGGTGGAGCGGGATGGGGGGAAGTGAGGGAAATACATTAACAAGATTCGAGTAGAAAGGACCTCAAAATGTTTTTTTTAAGAGTTTTATTTATTTATTTGAGATAGAGAGAGAGATAGAGAGAGAGCATTAGTGGGGAGGAGGGGGAGAAGCAGACCCCCTGCTAAGCAAGAAACCCCACATGGGACTGGATCCCATGACCTCTGGATCATGACCTGAGCCGAAGGCAGGTGCTTCACCTGAGCCACCCAGGTGCCCCTGTTTTGTTTTGTTTTGTTTTTTCTTAAAGATTTTATTTATTTGAGAGAAAGAGAAAGCACAAGCGGGGGAGGGGCAGAGAGAAGCAGATCCCCCAGGTCATGGCTGAGCAGGGAGCCATGACCCCAGGACCCTGGGATCATGACCTTAGCCGAAGGCAGAAGCTTAACTGACTGAGTGACCCAGGCACCCTCAAAGTTGTTTTCAAACCATATTCACCGCCTCAGACTCTTCCCCTCTGAAAGAACCAAGCAAAGAGTGCTGTAGCCGAATCTGGGCAGGGGCAGGGCCCTGTCCTCTGTGGCTAGAGGCAAGTCCTCCCTATGGACAGAATCTGAAAAGCACTGATCTAGACCAAAGGGGAAAACTGAGTCCCAGAGAAGTAAAGCGACCTCCCTGAGATGCACCGCAAGTCAGCAGTCCAGCCACACTCCAGGGCAGGTGTCTGAGCTCCTGGCCCAGTGCCCTGTCTTATAGCCTGCCCTACCCATCAGCACCTGTTTCAAACATCAGCGGCAGGGATGAGGCAAGTCAACCTGGCTTGGAAGGCACATGCTACAGGCTGAAGAGAGCAACTGGTTCTAGTGCAGGGAAGGAGAGCCTCTGGGGAAGTGGGGCAGGAGGCTGGGCCCCGAGCAGGGTGGGCAGGATTTGACATGGAGCATGGCCAGGATGTGATGGGAAGCTGGATGGTGGGAAGAGGGCATCTCCAGGCCCTGGAGAACACGGTCAGCTAAAGCCTGAAGAAAGCTTGGCAGCACAGAGACCTGGGTTCCAGCCCTGGCTCTCTCGTTACCAGTCAGGTGACCTTGGGGCACTGGCCTCCCCTGTCTGGGTCTTCTTGCACATAGGTCGGCAGAGGGGTTAGGCTAGCTGGTCCCACTGTGACATGCGTGCTGTGACGCCTTCTCCTCTCCCTTAGGGCTGGCCCTCCCCCCACACACACACCAGCGTCACCACCCAGGACACGCCTCAATGTGTGCCAGGGGGCTGGGAATGACACCAGGAGGAAATGTCTCTTGGATCCCCCTTGAGAGCAGCCTAGGGCTGGCAGGCCTGCTCAGGGGGCCCACTCAGAACTTTGGGGAGCAAACCACAAGGAGACAACAGTCCCGGGCAGAACTGGAGCCAAAAAATATTTCTCTTCTGAGAAGTTTTCTTTCCAATCCAGCTCCCTTTGGAAGCCCAGGTCTTGGCCAGAGTCTTCCCTGCCCATGTCCACCACCTGGGAGCAGACAGGTAAGTGAGACCATGAGGGTAGGAGTCACAAGCTACTTACCAGCCCCAAACTTCAGGACTATCTTTTTTTTTTTTTTTTAACAAGTTACTAATAGTTATCTTATTTATTTATTTAAAATTTTAAATTTAAATTCAGTTGGCCAACACATAGTATAAGACCTGGTGCTCATCCAATCAAGTGCCTTCCTTTTTTTTTTTTTTTTTAAGATTTTATTTATTTATTCATGAGAGACACACAGAGAGAGAGAGAGAAAGAGAGAGGCAAAGACACAGGCAGCAGAGACACAGGCAGAGGGAGAAGCAGGCTCCATGCAGGGAACCCCATGCGGGACTCGATCCCGGGACTCCAGGATCACACTCTGGGCTGAAGGCAGGTGCTAAACCGCTGAGCCACCCAGGCATCCCATGAAATAATCAATTTTATATATGAGAAGACTAAGGTACTCCTTTTACCTCATTTTACAAATGATAATACTGGGGAGGTGGGTTGGGGGATGGGGTAACTGGGTGACGGGCACTAAGGAAGGCACTTGATGGGGGGAATCGTCTCCCCGCGTGGAGCCTGCTTCTCCCTCTGCCTGTATCTTTGCCTCTCTCTCTCTCTGACACTCATGAACAAATAAATAAAATCTTTTAAAAAATTGATCATTTGGGATCCCTGGGTGGCGCAGCGGTTTGGCACCTGCCTTTGGCCCAGGGCGCGATCCTGGAGACCCGGGATCGAATCCCATATCGGGCTCCCGGTGCATGGAGCCTGCTTCTCCCTCTGCCTGTGTCTCTGCCTCTCTCTCTCTCTGTGACTATCATAAAATAAAAAAAAAATTAAAAAAAAAATTGATCATTTGAGTAGTTTGTGTGATGAACTGGGGTAATGCTTGTTGAGTGCCTAGCGTGGTGCCTGGTGGAGGAACCACTCAGCAAATGTCAGTCCTGCACGTTGCCAGAGGGCTGCCTGCTAGGGAAGATCACACAGTTTGAAGGCTCTTGACTATGAGCAGGCTGGTTCATCTAGGGCCCCAGTAAGACTCACACCCTGCTCTCAATCACAGGAGGGGAGAATGTGCTAGGCGCCTGGGGAGGTTGTGGGATGCCCACTGGAAACAATGTGTGCACGCCCCCTGCTGGCCGGGAGCAAAGGCGCAGGCCTCTGGGCTCCGAGTTTGGGGGGGATGCAGGGGGATCCTTGTTAGTACAACCTGCCGTAGCCTGGTATATTGACCCTTATTCACAGAGTATGCTCCAGGTGTTACCAGCCAGGCTTTCAGAGAGATGCAAAATGAATAGCAGAAAAACTAGGTTTTTGGAGCCGACTAAGTTTGGGGTCAACCAGGCATGGGTTCAAGCTTACCCCCACCCGCCCTCCCCTTTCTCCCCCCACCCCCAGAAACCATCTGTAGTGGATACAGCAGTTACAAAGTTCCTCGCATCTTGGACTGGTAGTGTCTGGAGTGACCTTCGACAAGCCATATAATCCCTCTGAAGGGGATATCTGTCCTCCTCTGTAACACAGAAGTCTTTTTCTTCTCCTTTTTTTTTTTTTTAAGATTTTGTTTATTTATTCATGAGAGACACAGAGAGAAAGGCAGAGATATAGGCAGAGGGAGAAGCAGGCTCCCTGTGGGGAACCTGATGAGAGACTCGATCCCAGGACCCTGGGATCACACCCTGAGCCCAAGGTAGACACTCAACCATTGAGTTACCCAGCTGCCCCTGCACAGAAGACTTCTTTACCCTTCCTTCCAAACCAGAGCGAGAAGATGCTGTCACCTGGAGGAGTTGAAAACAGTCATATCTTCTTTAGGGAAACCTCATGGCTTTGAAACTGGGCTGTCACTCATTTGGTTCATCGGGAAGGGACCCTGTCATGCTCCTGTGGTGTGCCAGGCTCCCCAGGTTCTCCTATCCACCAAATACCCTGGCAGAGCCAGGGCTCCCAGCCCTTCTGTTGGAGATTAATGGTGGAGCCCTAACCTCTCCTGTGAGGCCATCGGGATGGATGTAGCAGGATTGTGCAAACAGCAAACCTGACCACGCAAGTCCCCACACTGCACATTCCAGGCCACACCTGGTCATTCCTCCTTGAATTGCTTGGACTGCTTAGCTCACAGCGTCTGCCTGGTGTGGGCTATTTGCCCTCCTGTCTGCCTGTTCTCTCCTAGACTATCAGGCAACTTCTGTCACTTGGTATGGCTGCCAGGGTTTGAGAAGGAGAGGAAAATATATTCTTAAGGATTTTTTTTTAAGAGAGAGAGAGACCAGGGTCAGGGGTAGGAGCAGAGGAAAGAGAGAGAGAGACTCTTAAGCGGGCTCCATGCCCAGTGCAGAGCTGGATGGGGCTTTGTCTCATGACCTTGAGATCATGACCTGAGCCCAAATAAAGAGTCTGTTGCTTAGCCAACTGAGCCATCTAGGTGCCCCCGTTTTCTCAATGAATTTTTACTAACAACTCCCATCACTACCACAATAAGCAATTTCCACTCCCACTGGTCTTTACCACACACATGTACATGTGCACACACACACAAAGCAAAGGTGAACCCTGGAAACCCTCCATTCTAGAGAGATGCTTTAACCTCTGTATTAACACAATCCAAATTGTGTTCAGTTTCTTTTTTGAGGATGTGCTTACGTGCCTTTGCGTTTGTTCACATAACAATGTGTTATTGAGCTATTGATTGCAAGCTATTGGGACAATAGCAGTAAACGAAATAGACACAAATTCTTGCCCTCAGTGGAGTGTGTGTGTGTGTGTGTGTGTGTGTGTGTGTGTGGTGGGGGGCATGGGATAGAACATAAATAAATAAGTGGCATAACCACGTTTGATGGTTATGTATGCTAGGGAGAAAGCCAAGGCAGATAGATGGGGGATTTTGTGTGCTCCAGGGTGGGGGCAATTGTAAATGGTATGGTTGGGGAATGCTCTTAAGAAGGTGGCATGTGAGTAAAGATCTAAAGAAAGTGAAGGAGTAAAGCATGTAGTTACTTGGTAGAAGAGAGTCCCCAGCAGAGGGAAAAGGCCAGTGTAAAGGCACTAGGGCAGGAGCACACCTGTTGACAGAGAGGTTGTCCTGGAGACAGCAGGGGGGGAGGAATGGGACATATGTCAGAGAGAGAATGGAAACGGGCAGGGGGTGTTAGGCTTCGAGGGCCATTGGAAGGACACCAGTGTTTACTCTGAGTGAGCTGGGAGCCATGTAGTGTTCTGAGCAGACGACGAGTGACATCATCTGTCCTGAATAGGCTCATTCTTTTTTTTTTTTTTTAAGATTTTATTTATTTATTTGACACACAGAGAGAGCACAACCAGGGGGAGCTGCAGGCAGAGGGAGAGGGAGAAGCAGGCTCCCTGCTGAGGTCCTGGGATCACGACCTGAGCCAAAGGCAGACACTCAACTGACTGAGCCATCTGGGTGCCCCAAATAGGCTCATTCTGTAGGGGGTGAGGGTGGGAGGAGAGTAGGGGGACGAGGCTGTGAGAGGGATGTAGGCAAGGGGAATGGTGGCTGAAGCCAGGGTGATGGTGGCAAAGTTGTGAGAAGGGATCTGCTTCTGGAGGTCCTCTGAAGTTAGGGCAGTGAGTTTGATGAGAAATTATCCATTTTGATTAGTATAAATAATAAATAACCACTAATAAAATAAATGATCAGGGGTGCCTGGGTGGCTTAGTCGGTTAAGCGGTTGCCTTCAGGTCAGGTCATGATCCCAGAGTCCTGGGATCGAGTCCTGCATTGGGCTCCCTGCTCAGTGGGGGTCCTGCTTCTCCCTCTCCCTGGTCCCTGCTTCTGCTCTCTTCCTCTCTCATTCTCTCTCTCTCTCTCTCTCTCTCTCTCTCTCTCTCTCTCTCTTTTTAGATTTTATTTATTTATTCATGAGAGACACAGAGAGAGAAAGAGAGGCAGAGACACAGGCAGAGAGAGAAGCAGGATCCATGCAGGGAGCCCGATGCAGGACTTGATACCAGGATTCCGGGATCACGCCCTGGGCTGAAGGCAGGCGCTCAACCGCTGAGCCACCCAGGTGTCCCTCTCTCTAAAATAAATAAATAAAATCTTTAAAAAACAATGATCAAGGGTCCCCTACACCCTCTTTCCAACCAATATAGTTAATTTCAGCCCTCTTCTGAAAGTTCAGAAATTGGCAGGACATGACAAAGCTCTATTTAGAGAAATGGGGTGGGAAGAGGTTAATCAGGGTAGGCTTCCCGGAAGAGGAGCTGGCCTCCTTGCTTTTTTTTTCAAGTGAAGAAGCCAAGGTTTAGCTCCTATCCCAAGTGTCCTGAGGTGACCTCCGAAAATGGTTCGCTACTCGCTGGACCCAGAAAACCCTACAAAATCATGCAAATCGAGAGGTTCAAATCTTTGTGTTCACTTTAAGAACACACATGAAGCTGACCAGGCCATCAAGAGTATGCATATTCGAAAAGCAACCAAGTATCTGAAAGATGTCACTTTGCAGAAGCAGTGTGTGCCATTCCATCGCTACAATGGTGGAGTTGGTAGGTGTGCGCAGGCCAAACAGTGGGGCTGGACACAGAGTCAGTGGCCCAAGAAGAGTGCTAAATTTTTACTGCACATGCTTAAAAATGCAGAGAGTAATGCTGAACTTAAGGGTTTAGATGTAGATTCTCTGCTTATTGAGCACATCCAGGTGAACAAAGCCCCCAAAGTACGATGTAGAATTTACAGGGCTCATGGCCGGATTAACCCATACGTGAGCTCTCCCTGCCACATGATGATTCTTACTGAAAAAGAGCAGATTATTCCTAAACCAGAAGAGGAGATTGCACAGAAGAAAAAGATATCCCAGAAGAAGCTGAAGAAACAAAAAGATATGGCCCAGGAGTAAATTCTGCATAGAATAAATGCAAAAAAAAAAAAAAGAAGAAGAAGAAGAAGAAAGAAAGAAAGAAACCAAGGTTTAGAGATTTTTTTTAAATTTTTATTTATTTATGATAGTCACACACACACAGAGAGAGAGAGAGAGAGGCAGAGACATAGGCAGAGGGAGAAGTAGGCTCCATGCACTGGGAGCCCGACGTGGGATTCGATCCCGGTCTCCAGGATCGCGCCCTGGGCCAAAGGCAGGCGCTAAACCGCTGTGCCACCCAGGGATCCCAAGGTTTAGTGATTTTAAATAACTTGTGTGAGGTCACAAAGCAAGAAACTGGAAGAGAAGGGCTGTGCCCATGCTTGTCTGGGTCAGAAGCCACTGCTCTTAGCCAGGGGGCCACCCTGGTGACAAGTCATTCCCATTAGAGGAGAATTATGGCCACTCATGCAAGGACCTGGGATGATATGATCCACGTGGCCATCACTTAGGGTGGAGCCAGGAACGGGAAACCGTGGCACCACCTTGCTAACAGTCATACATTCTTGGTGTGAGCATGAGCTGTGTGCCGGGCCCAGGCCCCGTGCACAGCGGTTTGGATGCATGACATCACTTTACTGTCATGTTGCTCAGATCAGAAAACAGGCCCGGCAAGCTTACTGATCTCACCTGTGACTGTCTGAACTGAGACAAGAACCCAAGTGTTTCAGTAATCTATTGCTGTGTAACAATCAACTGCAAAAGTTAGTGGCTTACAACAACAATTTATTCGTTCTCATGATTTTGTGAGTCAGGAATTTGGGCAGGGCTCAGCTGGGTGGTTCTCGGCTGGTGAGTTACCTGGAGTCATTTGTTTGGCTGCGTTCAGCTGGTTGCTGGACTGGGAGGGAAGGGCCAGGAAGGCTTCATTCACACACCTGGCACCTCAGCCCTCCTCCACGTGGCCTGTCCATGTGGCCAGCATGGTGGATTCAGGGTAGCTGGATTTCTTACATAGCAGCTGGCTTCCAAAGGAATGAAAGCAGAAGCTGTCAGGCTTCCTAGGGGCTAGCACAGTGTTGCTTTTACCATGTTCTGCTGGTCAAAGCAAGTCATAGGGTCAGCCCAGATTCAGGAGGAGGGGAAACAGAGTTCTCCTCTTTTTTTTCTTTTTTTTTTTTTAAGATTTTATTTATTTATTCATGAGACACAAAGGGGGGGGGCAGAGACACAGGCAGAGGGAGAAGCAGGCTCCATGCAGGGAGCCCAATGTGGGACTTGATCCCGGGACTCCAGGACCACGCCCTGGGCCGAAGGCAGGCACTAAACCGCTGAGCCACCCAGGGATGCCCTAGAGTTCTCCTCTTGAAGGGTATGGCAATACATACATACCAGAATGGGAGACATTTGTGGCCATGGTGAGAGAATGACTAACCTCCCCAGCCTCCTCACCGCCCTCCTCCCAGACCCTGAGTCTGACCCAGGACACTCTTATTTTGGGGGGCTCTGAGCCTGCTAGATCCCTGCCACAAGGCACATGCCCATGTTTTATCTTCCTGGGCCCTCTTGCCCGATGACACCTTCATGTTCTGTACCTAGATTCACAAGAATTTATTATATCTTATTTCGTTGAGAGCAGGCACCAAATTTTTCTACTTCCTAGGTAGGGTCTCAGCACCTGAGTAAGCCTAAGCTTGTCTTTTGTTATTGTTAAGATTTATTTATTTATTATAGTGGAGGACAGAGGAAGGGGAAGAGTCTCAAGCAGATTCTGAGGGGAACCTGATGAGGGGCTTGATGCCACCACCCTGAGATCACAGCCTGAGCCAAAACCAAGAGTTGGACACTTAACTGACTCTGCCACCCAGGAGCTCCATTTTTTAAAATAAGCTGTATGAGGGATCCCTGGGTGGCTCAGCGGTTTAGCGCCTGCCTTTGGCCTGGGGTGCGATCCTGGAGTCCCAGGATCAAGTCCCACGTCGGGCTCCTGGCATGGGGCCTGCTTCTCCCTCCTGTGTCTCTGCCTCTCTCTCTCTATCATAAATAGACAAATAAATAAATAAATAAATCTTAAATAAATAAATAAATAAATAAATAAACCATTTGTTTAAAAAAAAAAAAGTTGTATGTCCAACATGGGGCTTGAGCTCTTGACCCCAAGATCAAGAGTTTCATGATTTATGGACCAGCCTAAGATTGTCTTATTCTCAGGATTCTAGAAGAACCTAACATGTGACTCCAGTCAACCATCTGAACAAAACTGGGTCAGATTCACCTTTGCAGACCCAGCCACGGGGTCTTTCCCAGAAGAAGAGCTTCATAAACTTGACTTTTTGGGCACCTGAGTTCATGTGGTTGGGCCTGGAACCAAGGAAGAGAGCGTCTTACTTTGCGACCAGCACTGTCATCACCTGGGAATGTGTTTGGGAAGGCGGGATACCCTACTCCCCGCACCAGAATTCACGATTTAACAAATGTCCAGGTGATTCCTATGCCGGTTGAGGAATAGGCATCAGTAGGATTCAGGCATCAAGTAGTTCCCAAGGTAGAGAGAAGAGGGCAAATTGGGAAGACAGATGCCAGTTGAGCCCACTGGAATTGAGCCCACTCATCATCAGAGTTTTCTGAAAGCTCCCTGGGTGATTTCAATGTACTTCCAGGGTCAAGAGCCACTGGTTTAGACTCTTAGTTCTTGAAGTATGGTACATGGACCATCTGCATCCAGATCACTTGGGTACACTTAACCAATCTGCAATTCCTGTGTTCCACACCAAGTCTCAGAGTCTAAATCACCAGGGAGTGGAGCACAGAAATCCTCATTTTTAACCATCTCTCTAGGTGATGTGAATGCACACTGAGGTTTGAGAGCATTGGTTTAGGGCCACGAATAAGGGAAGACAACAGCAATGAGGTTTGCGAATGCTACAAATAACAATGTGCAAAAGTTGGAAACTACAGACGAGCAAGAGCAGGAAAGAACAACTCTCCACGCTCCTACTGCCTGCAGACAACTGGAAGCCCCCTCGGCACCCACTCCAGAGACAGGAAGGAGCTCCCCCACCCTCCTCCTGAGAGGCTGCCCCCGTGGCCGCACAGTCGGCTGTGATTCGGGTTCTGTTCTGCTGGCAGGGTGGAGCTTGTCATCTGGCCTGGACAGAATTATTGCCTCAAATTACATGGTTGATTATCAATTACTTGTGTCCGTGTGAGAGCATGTGTGCGTGTGTGCATAAGTGTCTTTGCAAGTCATTAAGGGTCGTAATTCTGGATTATCGTTGATTAACGAGAGGGAGGCCTGGTACCTCCAGCAGCCGGGATGGCAGCCCCGCAATTATGTCCCAGCTGATCAGTAATTGGCGCATCGCAAGATGATTTCTCTCTCTCCGCTGCCTCCTCCCAGCCTCTCCTGCCGGCTCCGCAATTAGCACCATTGCTCATTCCCTTCCAGCCTGGGCTGAGTTCACGGGCCTGCTTTCTGGCAAGCGGCTGCGGGCCTGCTGCTGGTGGGGGGGGGGGGGGCGGAGGCGCAGTGGTGGGGGCGTGGAGCTGGCAAGGGCTCTCGCTTGCTGAGAACTGCTGTGCCCCTCTTATCATCATTCTGCCCAGGGAGCCCAGGAGCCCGCCTCTACCTCCTCGCCCCCACCCCTACGGCCTGGCTGGGGAGCTGAGACTCAGGAAAGGAGAGGGGCAACTTAGAAAAAAAACAACCAACCAACCCTAGGTAGCTCAGTGGGTTGAGCATCCATCCGACTCCTGCTTTCCGCTCAGGTCAGGACCTCAGGGTCCTGAGACCAAGCCCCACGTCATGCTCCATGCTCAGCGGGGAGTCTGCTTGAGATTTTCTTGTCCTCTCTCTCTGCTGCTCACCCTCTCTGTCAAATAAATATATAAAATCTTTTTTAAATGTTTATTTTATTTTTTTAAAGGATTTTATTTATTTATTCATGAGAGACAGAAAGGCAGAGACATAGGCAGAGGGAGGAGAAGCAGACTCCACGCAGGCAGCCTGATGTGGAACTCCATCCTGGGACTCTGGGATCATGTCCTAAGCCAAAGGCAGGCACTCAACCACTGAGCCACCCAGGCATCCCTAAAATCTTTTTTATTGTGATATTTATTTATTTTTAAAAATAAATTTTATTCATTTATTCATGAGAGACACACAGAGAGAGAGGCAGAGACGCAGGCAGAGGGAGAAGCAGGCTCCATGCAGAGAGCCTGATGTGGGACTCAATCCTGGTCTCCAGGATCACGCCCTGGGCTGAAGGGAGGCGCTAAATCGATGGGCCACCCGGGCGTCCCTGTGATATTTATTTTAAAAAACAAAGGGTATTTTTATTTTTTTAAGTTCTTTTTTCACATTTTAAAAAATTTAAATTCAATTTGCCAACATACAGTATAACACTCAGTGCTCATCCCATCAAGTGCCCCTCCTCAGTGGCCGCCACCCAGCTACCCCATCTCCCCACCCACTTCCCTAAGTATATTAAATCTTAAAAAAAAATCCAAACCCAATAACTCAGAATCGTAATGGCAACTTGACTCCAACCACACAGAGCCAAGGCAAGATCAAAGACATACCTCCTATCATCACTCCCATCCTTTGGGAGGCTGTAAGGTGGCCCTTGGGTGTCTCAGTTTTTATCCTGCAGAAATTGCAAATAGATGCTCCAGCTCCTGGGTGGGAGGAAGGGCGCTGAGGAAATGTGTGGTGTTAATTCAAGGCAGCAGCATCACCTGCGTAGATTATAGGACCTTTCTAATGTCCTGTTGCATACTCTGCAAGACCCCAGGGAACTCTCCAGTTCCTCAGGATAAAGTCCAAGTCCCCAGTCTTCACCCCACCTGCCCCTTCTGCCCCAGTGCAGACCCTTCAGCTCCCTCCCATCGCTTGCCCTTTGCCCAGCCTGGCCCCTCTCCCCGGGCCCCCTCTCCTTCTTCCTCTCTTCTTCCACCTGGGCACACACCTGCGGGGCGGCAGTGACATGGCTCACATTTGGGCTCCATTCCTGAAAGGAGCTCTGCCCTCCCCAGGGACTGGCAGTTAGAGAAGCAGAAACTTTAAGGACCGCTTTACAGGGGTTTGAGAGGATGGGGAAGGCGGGGCTGTTCGGGAAACCTTGCACATAAAAGACTCTGCAGAGCCACCAGGCAGTTTGTTTCGGAGCCTTGCAGCTGTCTTGGCCATTTTCATTTTTATCTACTTAGGGTGGTCAGCAGGTCATGGCAAGCGGGAGACGTGATGCTAATGACTCCAGCTCCACGTGGCGACCATTCAGGAAAAAGCTGCAATGTTCTCTCTGCCACATTAATCAGAGAAACACATCAAGAGCTGTTGCATGGAGACAGCTTTCCTCCGGGTACCTGCCCTGCATGCTAATCACCACCCCTCCTGGCGGTGAGTCAGCTCCGTGCCAGGGTGGTGAGGGAAGGCCAGGGACGCCAGCTCCATACAGTGGGGAGCAGCCAGAGGGGTGGGAGCCAGGCTGCACCCCAAACACACTGCCTAGGACCATCGATGAGGCCCCGGGCAGGTGGGGATAGCAAATCCTGGGAGGGTCGATCCAAATGTAAACCCTGCACTCCTTCCTTGGGTCTCGTTCTTAGCCCTGTCTACTAGAGAGAATTTTCCAGAAGCTGAGCCTGAGACCCTGAGAATTCTCCAGGGTTAAAGCAAGAGGGAGCTCACTGCTAGGCACTTTGATAACAACAAGACATGACTTCTGGTGGTGCTTAACGTGGGGCAGACACACCTGTAAGCATGCTCCATATATGACTCATTTAATCCTCATGCAGCCCTACAAAATGAGTATTGTTATTATTCCCACCATGCAGATAAGCAAGGTGACGCACAGAGAGGTAAGTAACCAACCCAAGGCCACACAGCTAGCAGCAACTGACTGGGTTTGAACCCCTGCAGCTATGGCACAAACCCCTCCCCATCACCGCCTCTCACTGCGCTGCTGGAGCTCAGAGTCACCTGAGCCCATAGTGCCTTTTGCACATATTCATCCGTTCACTCATACAGTTCCTGTATGCAGAGCACCTAGCAGGTACAAGGCACTGTACCAGGCACAGGGGAGACAATGAGAAACAAATCAGTCACAGCCTTCAGAGGCATCAATGTAATACTTCCACAAATTCATAGTAATTGCAAAATGTGATAAGAGTCATGAGAAGTACCAGGTTCCATGGAAGCGTATAATGGGAGGCCCTTTCACACATGAGAGGCCTCATCAGGTCTCCCAGGTTTTCAGATCCTTCTTTCCATCATTCTGTCCACAAATACATATCAATCGTTTGTTCGGGCACAGTGCATCAGGACACGGTGGTGCGCAGGACAGATAGTCTCATCCTCAGAGGCAGCCTGGTGGGGAAGATAGATAAATACAAATGTTCCAGAAAAGGAATTAGGGCTGGCTATGAGGGTTCTGAGTGTTATTACCTTTTTTTTTTTTTTTTTTTTTTTTAAGAAACACTTCATTTCTTTAAGGAATCTCTTGCAGGGAAAAAGAAACAAGGAGAAAACGCAGTCTGCTAAAGATGTTCACGTTGGCTTTGCCCACAGCTGCTACTAAGCAGGACCTGCCGGTGGTTGAGCTTGTCAGTGTGCCAGGCCCTTCGCATCTCTCTGAGGATGGGCTGGTCCACTTCCTCCTCCTCCCCCGGCTGCCCCACCTTTCCTTGAGGGCTCTTCCACAAGATGACCTGGAATTGCTGCATCTGCCTATAGAAAAGACACCCCTGCCTTCCCTCCCGGTGTGGAGTCCTGCAAACCTGACAATGAGCTATGGGAGGCCACAGGCTTTGGAGCAAGCAAGCAAAAAGAGAGTGTTTTTTTGTTTTTTTTAAAGATTTTATTTATTTATTCATGAGAGACACAGAGAGAAAGGCAGAGACACAGGCAGAGGGAAAAGCAGGCTCCATGCAGGGAGCCCGATGTGGGACTTGATCCCGGGTCTCCAGGATCATGCCCTGGGCCGAAAGCAGCGCTAAACCGCTGAGCCACCTGGGCGCCCCTTTTTTTTTTTTTTTAAAGAGTTTATGTCTTTATTTGAGAGAAAGGGAGCACGAGCAGGAAGAGGCACAGAGGGAGAAGCAGACTCCCCGCTGAACAGGGAGTTCAGGCTCAATGGGGCCCTCGATCCCAGGACCCCGAGATCATGACCTGAGCCGAAGGCAGACACTTAACCAGTTGCCCCCAAAAGAACGTTTTAAAACATGTCTCTGTTATTTCCCTCCCTGGCCTCCATCAGCTCCCCACCTGGCACATGAACTTGTTCTTCCCTTATATGGTTCTGAGAAAAGCACCATATGGCAGTTCATCAGGCCCATGGGCTGGTTTCCATCCAGCCCACTCTGATTTCCTCCCAGGCTTGGGTCTGCAGAATGACCCACCCTTCATGAGGCCTGTGTAGGAAGAGACAGTACCAGTGAAGACATACAGAGCTCGAACCACTGGCCAGGAGTTGTTCTCGTTACTCACGTGTGGTGATGCTATCATCATTTCTCTTTCACAGGTGAAGATGCGGACATGTGGATGTGTTCAGAGACATCCTCTAGGTCACATGGCTAGTGATGGCAGAGCTGGGATCTGAGCTGTACTAACCATCAGATTTTGCTGATTTGCTATCACAGAAAACCCAATCTTAGCTACACGGTGTTGGTAGGAAGGAGGCAGAGTTTGGAAGGAGGGGCCCTGCCCATGTGGCCAGGAGAAGGGTTGCCAGAGGGAAGGCGGATAAATCCATGGGGCCGGACAAAGCCTGACTGACCCCACCTCCAGCAGAGCAGAGTCTGAGCTCAATAAGGGAAGTCAGCACAAGCCAGGGAAAGCCAGGAGGATCCCTGCAAGCACCCCCCTTGAAGAGCTGGCGAGGTTGCTGCAGGAAGCTGCAGGGAGCCCCTGGAGACTGGTTTCCCCTTTGGGCTCCTTGCTGGGGTCCATACCACTGGCTCCCTCCATCACCTCTTTCTCTGCTCTCCAGGAGAGAGGGACAATGGCACCCTCCCTGAAGCCTGCCAAGCTGCGAGGCTGTGCTGGGGTGTGGTGGGAGCACAGGGATCTGTGCAAGGATCTCAGCTCCGTGTTTGCTCTTCGGCTGCGTGGCCAAGTGACGCCCACCCCCATGCTCCTGAGCCTCACCTACAGGGTGGCGTGGCAAAGAGGTGTGAATGAGCTAAGTGTCAAGAACCTAGGTAGGCTCCTGGCGCAGAAGAGGTGTGGGATCCATGTGTCCTGCCCTCATTCCCTGTTCTTCCTTCAAGAACAGGAAGGAGGAAGCAGAGGCTCCCTGGCAATTGGGGCTGGGCCTGTGGCAGGTCTGGCAGACACACGGGCCTGGGCTGGCACGTCCCCCCTAGAAAAAGGAGTTTTCTTTGACATGGCTCCACCCTTTGTATGCCTCAGCCTTGGTGGGCTCCTTCCCACGCGTCTCCCCTGCTGCAAGCCCGCAGAGGAAGGGCTTCGCCCCCCCACGGGCTGTCTCTGCAGTGTGTGCTGGGGGGCATGACCCCCATGTGCAGGACTCGGGTCAGAAGTCCGGGATGGACGGCAGCCCCAGTGGCCCAGCTGTTTGGCACTGCCTTTAGCCCAGGGTGTGATCCTGGGGCTCCGGGATCGAGTCCTACGTCGGGCTCCCTGCATGGAGCCTGCTTCTCCCTCTGCCTGTGTCTCTGCCTCTCTCTCTCTCTCTCTGTGTCTGTCATGAATAATTAGATAAAATCTTAAAAAAAAAAAAAAAAAAGAAGAAGTCTGGGATAGATGTCGGGCTCCTGTTGGTCCTCTCCAGTGTTCCAGGGGCCTTTGGATTAGAGTCCAAGCAACGTCGGCTCTCCTACCCAGGACTTCCCCTTCGAGAGGAAAAGCTAAGGGACCTGGGAGGAGCTCACTGTCCCAAGGAGAATGGCAAGAAATGGGAATTTGGTGGAGGCTGTGGTCAGGTGAGAAGCATACAGAAAAGGAGGGCACTTTTCTTTACACTATTTTTTTCTCTCCATAAAAAAAAAAAAAGTGCACGCAGAGGTATAGAGAGGAAAAAGCAAAATATTTCTTTTAGGGGCACTTGGGTGGCTCAGTGGTTGATCATCTGCCTTTGGCTCAGGTCGTGATCCCAGGGTCCTGGGGCCCAGTCCTGTATCAGGCTCCCTGCAGGGAGCCTGCTTCTCCCTCTGCCTATGTCTCTGCCTCTCTGTGTGTGTCTCTCATGAATAAACAAATAAAATCTTTAAAAAAAAAAAAGTGTTTGCCTTCAGCTCAGGTCATGGTCCTGGGGTCCTGGGATAGAGCCCTGCATAGGGCTCCCTGCTCAGTGAGGAGCCTGCTTCTCCCTCTCCTCTGCAGCTCTCCCTGTTTGTGCTCTCTCACTTTCTCTGTCAAATAAAATCTTAAAAAAAAAAAAAAAAAGAAAAGAAGAGTTCCTTTTATTTCCATCTCTCATCAATTATCACCACTTTCCACAGCAGTAACCTTCACTAGCAGTTTGCAGTGTATCATCAGAGACTTTTGCCAAGCATTTACACGCACACACACACACACACACACACACACGGACGTTCATGTGTACAGGTATATGGTGCCAGGGTCTTTGTTTTTCTTTGCTGTTACACAAATACTATTCTGTTGACTTTATTGCTCTGCAGTTTTCTCCCTATTAACAGTATGTCCTGGACATTTTCTCATGTCAACATATATGGAGCATCCTTGTGGTTTGTTTGTTTGTTTAAACTTCTGCATAATTTAGCACATGGATATAACAGAGTGGACTCAATCACCCCCTTTGCACTCACACCCTCACTCCTGATCCCCGTTGTTCCCTCAACTCTGGGGAGCATGAACCAAAAGGTTTCCATGGTACATGGTGCCTCTGGATGATTCCAGAGGATGCCCTTCACATTCAGAATGCAGCAGTCCCTCCCATCCCCCATAAACAGATAAGGTGTCTCCAGTTTTTTTTTCCACACAGACGATTCTGCAGCCAGCATCCCTGCCCATGCCTCTTGGTACACATGTGTGAATTGTCCTCTAGGCGTTGCTACCTCAAGGCGGAGCGGGTGGGCAGGAGCGCGTGCGTCCTACATTTGACAGACACTGCCATGATGTGGGAGGGTGGCTCACAGCCTCCTGTGCCCTGCCGGCCGCACCGGTCCCCCTAGCACACATCCATCATGTGGCTGCTGGCCGGCCAGCAGCTTCCAGGAAATCAATTGCAAAGACAGGCGATTGTCATCGGCTTGAACACTGGAAGCCATCCAGGGAGTAGATTCAATTGTAGGAGAAAATCATACTGGGCTCAAGACCGCTTGTAATGGAGACCCCATGGTGACCTTTCTGGAAAAGTTAAAAGAACACAGGCAGACACACTCTCTTTCTTGATCGTCTACCACCAGTCCAACTGCTGGGAGCACAGCCCTCTGCCCTTGGAGAAGCTGCTCCTAATTAGCAGCTGTGTGGGAAGGGCCTAGGCCGCTGGTGTGCAGGCAAGGAGGCCGGAGGGGCCCCTGCTCCCCTGGAGGGTGGACCTAGGTGACCACTGGGTCACAGTACCCGCCCCCTTCTGCTCACTGGATCTGCTCACTGGAGCTGGCTCACTGGATCTGCTCACTGGATCTGGCGGCCAGGTGGCGATCCTCCAGTGACCACTCACTCTCCACCTCTTTCCCAGGCCAGGGTCCTCCAGCTAAATACAGCCCTCTCTCCCCCACCTGCACAAACAGGTGCAGGTACTGCTACCTTGTTCCTCTTGTTTTTTTAAAGATTTTATTCATTTATTTGAGAGAGAGAAAACAAGTGGGGGGAGGGGCAGAGGGTGAGGGAGAAGCAGACCGACCCCCGCAACACCCTGATGCAGGGAGCCCACCACAGGGCTCCGTCTCAGGACCCTGAGATCAGGACTTGAGCTGAAGGCAGACACTGAACCGACTGAGCCACCCAGGCGTCCCTCCTCATTCTTATGATCCAGCCTGAGACCTTTGCCCTGCACCCCCAGGAGGAGGGGGCCTCTTCCAGAGCAGTAGGTAAGGGGGGGGTGTGGTATGGACACATCCAACATCTTCCTTAACTGGAAGGGTGACCAGAGCCTTTACCTGATTCCAAAGGGGCTATGGTGCTAAGCTCCCCTCTAACTCCCTTCCCATTACTTCCTATCTCTATCCCAGCTACCCGCACCCAAGCCTGGCCCTTACCAAAAACTCAGCCATAGCTATGAACTTGGGGAAATGCACATTCATCTTCTGTGCACAGCTCTCCAGGCCCACTTATCTGATGATAAAAATAACTCTGGCTACCATCGCCTGGGTACTGGAGGTCTGACTTAATTTTCACAAACTCGGTAAGGTAGGGCCCCTGGGCAGCTCAGTGGTTGAGCATCTGCCTTCGGCTCAGGGCGCGATCCCGGGGTCCTGGGATCGAGTCTTACATTGGGCTCCCCAAGGGGAGCCTGCTTCTCCCTCTGCCTATGTCTCTGCCTCTCTCTCTGTGTCTCTCATGAATAAATAAATAAAGTCTTAAAAATAAAAACCCAAAACTCGGTAAGGTACGTACCGCTATGATTTACAACTGGGGAATTGGAAGCTCAGAGGTTAAATAACTTGATCCAGGCCACACAGCTGGTTAGTGCCAAAGCCAGAATTGGAAGCCAGGTCCTTGTCAGACTCCAGAGCCTGTGGGCTTAAGCACTTGTGCAAACTTGGCTCCTGCCTACTTCACTTGCATTCCCCCCTTCTGTGCAGCTTTGTCCTTGTTCATTTCCTGCCCCAACCCCTACCCCGGAGGTGGGGTGGGGGTCCGGAGCAGGGCGGGGGGAGGGAGCCCTACTCTGTCAGGGGCTGGAGTGGTCAAGATCATCAAGATTCTGTTGGGAAAGCATGTCCTTTTTCTGCAACAGCTCTCTGCCCTGCTGTCTCCAGCCTGTCCCAGCTGCCCAAGGGCCAAGGTCCAGGCCCAAGCCCCATGCGGGTGCCCGGGTCCTTTTTGCTGCCGAGAAGAGACAGGCAGAGTCACCAGGGCAAGTTCCAACCACCAGTCACCACCCCAGAGCCAGGAACATCGAGAGATGAAGTACACTTACCTTCTGGTCCCAAAAAGATGTCCTAGTGTATTGTTCTGTTGACAAAGACAACAAAGCAGGTTTTCTTTTTAAAATTTTATTAACCTGTGTGTGTGTGTGTGAGAGAGAGAGAGAGAGAGAGAGAGCACAAGCAGAGGGAGGGTCAGAGGCAGAGGGAGAAGCAAGCTCCCCACTTGAGCAGGGATCCCGATGCAGGACTTGATCCCAGGACCCCGGGATCACAACCTGAGCAGAAGGCAGATGCTTAACCAACTGAGCCACCCAGGCACTCCAGGGTTTCTTTCTTTATTCTTTTTTTTTTTTTTAATTTTTATTTATTTATGATAGTCACATAGAATGAGAGAGAGAGAAGCAGAGACACAGACAGAGGGAGAAGCAGGCTCCATGCACCGGGAGCCCGACGTGGGATTTGATCCGGGGTCTCCAGGATCGCGCCCTGGGCCAAAGGCAGGCGCCAAACCGCTGCGCCACCCAGGGATCCCTCTTTTTTCTTTTTTTAAGTAATCTCTCTGCCCAATGTGGAGCTTGCACTCACAACCCCAAGATCAAGAATTCGACCAACTGAACCAGCCAGGCACTCCACAAGGCAGGTTTTTAAGCAATGTACAGTAGGAAAACACTTTTTTTTTTTAGTAAGAAAACACGTCATTGACCAAACAAAAATATTCTCTATGTATCTAAGCATAGAAAAGGGATATTTGCCAAGACGTTAACAAATGACTTTCGTTGTCTCCTCTTGGCTTATCTGTGTTTTCTAATTTTTTTTCAATGAACATAGATCATTCACATGATTTTTAAAAAGCAATAAAAACAAATCAATCCCAGGCTGGTTGTACGTCTCTGGGTCCCTGTCCCTACCTCCAATAGCTCTCCAAAAAACCCCACACTTCCAAGTCCTGGGCATTCCCTTCTCCTCCAGGGATTCCACCTCTCAGTAGGGGTGGGGGTCATCCTCCCTGCTCCAGGTCCACAGATGGGAGGTGTGAAGGCTGTTCCCCTCCCTAAACTCCTCCGCTAACTGCCTTAGTCAAAAGCACAGTGCCGGGAGGAGAAGGCCCTCTCCCTCTCCTGCTGCCCTTTCATGGAGGAGGAAATGCTCCACTTTGTACTGCATTGTTTGCTTTTCGGGCCCAGGCCGACTTCCCTGAGGCCAGGCCCTCCAGGTCATGTGGATTGGAGCCTCAGGGCAAGTAGCTCCTCTGCTGAGAGGTGATTCTGCCAAAATGGAGAGAGAGGGGAAAGAAATCACAGAACTCCCAAACATTTATTATCAGAAAAGAAAGACTAGTGTCTTGGGATGGGGCTAGGCTGGCCCCTTCTAGAAGGCTCCGAGGAAGCGCGGAAGGAGATGGGAACAGAGCTTCCCAGGCATCTACTGTGTACACACAGTGGACCCTCCACAAACATGCTCTCGTCCCCTCAGAACAGCCTTCCCTTTGTGCAAGTGAGACACCTGGACCATGGCTTCTTGCATCTCTGGTGCTTCCCTTCCAATCAGAGAGGGCTCCTAAGAATGGTTCTAGGTGGAGAAATTCATGCTGTCTGGCAGCCTCTTCTCACCAGAGTTAGACACTTGCCCAGGCTCCCCAAGAACCCTCTGTTCAGGAGCAGGGCCTGGGAGCAAGCATTTTTCTGAGGGGCTGGCTTTGTGAGCACCCTAGTTTGAGGATGAATTGCTAATTCTATTGTTCCTGCCATTAAAAGAGCAGAAATCAGTAGGCAGTCTAAGGGAAAGGAGCAGAGGCCCTCCCACGGCTCCCTGAACCCTCATCTTCATTTTTTTTACAGCTGAACCCCCACCTTCAAATCACATTCCCTGAGGTGGCCATCGCTAGGGACCCAGAAACCAGGCTCTTGTTCCCAACTGAGCCTTTTACACACACTGGACAAATGTAGGGTTGGCATACCTAATTGGGAGGCAGGAGGAGACCCTGGTACTCTTCTAGCTCTGTACCTCATTACCTGGGTCCCCCCAAGGCGAGGTCACTCCTGGCCACCACTTACCTCCCTTCTATTCACACCGTGTTGTGGTGTCAAGAACGGTTTCAAAGGGTCTTGCTGAAGACTGCTCAGCCCTTGGTAATGTCTCTTCCCCGACTGGGAGTCTGCTCCTGAGTTCCAGGCCCTGAGCATCTTGGTTTGGCGGCGGGGAGCAGAAGCATGATTGTTAGCGACATCCTGTGGACCCAATGGGTAACTGCACCCACCTGGACGGAAGCCACAGGGTGACATCCAACTTTCCTCATTATGTGGAGAGGAGCTGATTGCAATTAATCACACTCATCACCTTGCACAGGGAGCTGTCTTAGAGCTGGGAAAGAATCCCTCCCCAAAGCAGAAAACAACCTTCCAGCCACAAATTTCCATCAGCCTCCAATTTTATATCTGTTTCATGTAAATGTGTTCCTTTGCAAATATTGACCTGATAGAAGAGTCTGGTGGCCATGAAGGGACAGTAATGTCAATAATATTATTCATAGAAAACAAACATCATGGACTATTTACTCTTCCCATGAATTTCATGTATTATCTCATCTAATCTTCCCGACAACCCAAGGAGTTAGGTGCCCTTCTCTCCATCTTTCAGATGAGGAATCAGCAGCTAGGAGCATAATGGGAAGTTAGGCTGCAAACCTGGGCAATCTGGCCTCAGACTCCATCCTCTTTAGCTACCACTCTTTGCAGCCTCACTGCTCCGTGTCTACTCCTCCTTGGTAAGCCCCTGAGGCTGGAGAAGATTCCAGTTCCTGGGGCACTGGCTTTAATCCTCAGACTGAATGCCCCTGAGTGACCCTCTGGGGCAATGAAGGGCAGGTGGACATGAGGGGTGTTAGGGTTTGACAGGTCGAGGTTGGAATCCCCACTCTGCCCCTCATTAGCTTTGTGACCTTGTTCTTGAATATTACTCTTCAGAACTGCCAAATGTGGGTAATAATCCCTTGCCTTGGAGGGTGCTGGGAAGATTAGAAATCACTTGCTGCCGAGTAGATGCTGCAGAAATGGTGGCTATTCTTACCTGCAAGGTGTACAAGTTGCCTTGGGAAGGACCAGCCTGGAAGATTCCTGTAGGTGGCAAAATCTGACCTAACCTTTCTAGAAAATACCAGTACGAAGGGCTAGGACTGCGGAGGGCCAGGCTTCTCACCTTCAGGCTTTTCAGAATAAGTGGCTAATGTGTCATGGTTCAAAGGATCCCCAAAGGGAGGGACTTAGCCAAGTTGGCACACCAGACACAAGATCTGGGGACTTTGGGCTCCCATCTTTCCATAGAGACACTATGATCCAGACAACAGTGCCCCTGCAGGATTCAAGTCCCTGACTCCAAGTATCTGCAGAGACCCTGGTACCATGAACCAGTCTGTGAGCAGTTCAAGAAGCAGAACTCCAAGAGTGGAGAGCCGTGATGCTAGTTCCAGTGCTACCTCCCACTGCTCTGTGGACCTTCAAACTTAGTGCTCTTCCTGCCTTTACAGGATCCTACTGCTGAAGGCTCCTCTTCCTAGTGTCTCCATGCCCCCTCCTCTTCAGGCCTCTGCAAATGGGGGCAGTCTTCCTTGCCCATACCTGCCCACCAGCAGAGGGATGGCCATCATGGTGACTGGTCATGAACAGGACTGTTCACACCCATAGCCCCAGCCCCTAACACAGTGTCTAGCACAGGGAAGGTGCCCATTGGTAAAGGAATAACTGGGACACCTAACCACAAATGGTTGAAGAGCCCATTGCTGGAAATGTCCCCAAAGAGAATGGTGCTGCAGCCCCCAACCATTCCAATTAATTGTAAGCACCACTGCACTCGGACCAGCCTCCCCCAACCATTCCAAGTGATGTATGAGGACGCCACAGTGCAACTCTTCCTGTTTCAGGTTATAACAAGGCCCCAGTATAATGGATATCAGTATTTGTTATCTATCGGTGCATAAGGGATTACTTCAATACTTGGCAGCTTAAAATAATAATAATAAACATTGATCATCTCACAGTTTCTGTGAGCCAGGAACTGGGGAATGGCTTAACTGGGTGTTCTGATTCCATGTTTCTTAGGAGGTAGCAGTCAAATGTCAACTAGGATTGCAGCCATCTGAAGGCCTAACCGGGGCTGTAGGACCTGCTCTCCAAGGCTACTCACTCGCATGGAGGCAGGTTGGTGCTGGCTGTTGACAGGCCTTGGTTCCTTGCCATGTGGACCTCTCCATAGGTCTGCTTGAGGATCTTCATGACATGGTGGCCTGCTTCCCTCAGGATGAGTCATTTGAGAGAGAGCAAGGAAGAGATGACAATGTTTCTTACGACTGCATTAGTTTCTTAGGGTTGCTATGACAAAGTATCACAAACAGGGAGGCTTAACACAACAGATACATCTACTCTCTCAGAATTCTGGAAGCCAGAAGTGTGAGATCAAGGTTTCAGCAGGAAACACAATCCAAGACCAGAGTGGAGAGTCTGGATCCTAACTCTAGCTCTCCCACCAAAGGAGAGAATCCTTTCTCATCTCTTCCAGCTTCTGGTGGCCCCAGATTTTCCTCGGCTTGTGGCCCCCACAGGCCCATGCCAAGGGGATGCATGGCACTGGGGTTGGAGTGGGGCCCTGTGAAGACTTCCCTGGGGCGAGATGCAGGCTGTGGGACAGAGATCCAGCCCGGGGTCACTTTAAGCCCAGTAATGCCTCCTAAAGCGGTAAAGGGATCTTAGCAGGAAGAAGCTGGAAGGGCATGCTGAGTTGCCTAGGGGCTGAAGATGGAGTTGCAGGTGGCTTACCTGTAAAAGAGATGCAGAGACAGGAACCCCTGAAGAACCCGGGAGATGCCCCAGGAAACAGCTTTCACCATCTGCTGGGCCCAGAGCACACTGGCAACTCTGCCATGAAAGAATTGCCCTATTCCCCTGGTCTCACTTCCTCTCCCCCCACCAGTCCTCCCACTGAGACCTTGGAAGCAACCAGCAAGGAAGGGGAGGCAGTCAGGTGAGAAAAAGACAAAAGCCTACCACAGCCCTGTTCCTGAATGCCATCAGCCCAACCACAGACCCTAGAGCAGGAGGAGGAAGATTTTTTTCTCTGAAGGGAGATGAGTGTCATATCTATGACTGGATGCTTTTTTTACTTTTATTTTTAAAATATTTTATTTATTTATTCATGTGAGACACAGAGAAGCAGAGAGACACAGACAGAGGGAGAAGCAGGCTCCCCACTGAGCCGGGAGCCTGATGTGGGACTCAATCCCAGGACCCTGGGATCACGACCTGAGCCACCCAGGCTACACTGGATGCTTCTTTTTAAAAGAGAGAGAGAGAGAGAGAGAGAGAGAGAGAGAGAGAGAGAGAGAGAGAGAGATTTTGTTTTTAAGTAATCTCTATACCCAACATGGGACTCAAACTCAAAACCCAGAGATGAAGTTGCATGCACCACCCCACTGAGCCAGGCAGGTGCCCCTGTGACTGGAGGCTTTAATCTCTAAATGGATCAAAGATTTTTTTCTGTGACAGAAAATGACCTTACCTGAGCCTGAACAGAAGGGGCACATCTCCCTTGCTGAACAGCTCACGTGGACAGCGAGGGGCAACCATCGAGGGGCATTTTGATTACATCCCACATCTGAGGGATTGGCTTCACCCGACTCAACCTTTCTAGAGGGAAGTTGGGTCTTCCATTCCCCACCCTCCACCTCCGACGACAGATCCCTTGTCCCACAGGGAGGTTCCTGACAAAAATTTCATCTCAGCTTTTGTCCAAAAGTGAAGAATGTTTACTGCTTTTTCCCTTCCTATCTGTCTGGAAATGACACCAAGAACAACAAACAAAAAGGGACTCCTTGTCCCCAGCAAAACACCCACACCCTCTGAATTCTTCACCCTGTCTTGGCCTGACTTCACCCCTGGAGGGGGAGGCGAGGCCTGAGGTCCGCAGGCTGCATGTGGTGGAGGCAAGGTTCCTGGGTGGATACAGCTCCGCCTGGAAACCAGAGCTGTTTTTCGAAAGCTTTGTGCAGTCAACCGAGTGGGGGAGGGCCCCCGGCAAAGCCTGATTGAACACCAGGGGGGACATTTCCTCTAAAAAACAAAAACAAAAACAAAAACTCAATTCCCCAGGGTTGTTGGAGCTGTGGTCTGATCAGTGCTTTAAGGGTCTTATTTGTTAGTATTGGGAAAAAAGAGTAAGGTTGCCTCTGAGCCCCCGACTGTCAGTGTCCTTGCAGCAAGGTTGGGTAGCTCAGTCCCTTTTTGGGAGGCCGGCTTGTAAAGAAGGGCAGCCCTTGGACAGAAGGCGCCAGGACCAGGTGGGAGCTGGGTTTCTGCAGAGCCCAGGGTCTTCAGAGCACTGGTCTGCTGAGCAGACACCCACCAGGAAGCTCTTAGAAAGGACCCAGCTGAGCTGAGGTGTGGGCTGGAATGCTAGCAGGGATATGCGCCTGGGAAGCCAAGGCATTCCACAATCAGGGCTTCTAGAAAAGCCAGCACAGAGGATTCAGGGAGTAGAGACCCCTGGTTCTTCACATTTTAGTAAAAAGCATTTATCATGCTAAGGATAACAGTGGTATTTCAGACCTAATCAAGTCTTGTTTTTTCAGTCTGTTGGAGAGAGGGCTCCAACACTCTTTAAAAGATGCTAGGCCTTAAAAAAAATCTCTTTGTCACAGGCCTCCCATTTCTCACTCTCAGGTGCCAAGAAGCACTCATAACCCCCACCAGGCAATGGCTGGCCTCTTGGATCAGTTTCCCAAAGAGCTTAATCATGACCAAGTTGCGGTCACTCTGCCTGGGGCTGGCAAGCCCTGGAGGGTCTCGGGGTGAGGCCTCCCCTGGTGAGAACACAGCTCTTTCAGGGAGCTCAGTTTCCCAAGTGTGTTTGGGCTAGGGAGTAATTCCAGAGTGTCTGAACTCGGCATGGGGCTAGTGGGACTTCTCAACCTCGGCACTGCACTGACGACATTTTCAGCTAGATGATCCTTTGTTGTGGGGGCGACCCTGTGCATTGTAGGGTGTTTAGGATGTGGCCTCCACCCACAAGATGTCAATAGCATCCCCTCCCTCCTCCTTCCCTCTCACTGTGGCAATCAAAACTGCTTCTAGACATTGCCAAATATTCCTGGGGGATGAAGCCATTCCTGGTTGAGAACCACTGGTTAGAAGAAGTGCCCATTCAGCAATTAGACAGCTATGGAGATCCAGGGCAGAGCTAGGCTACACAGATCCCAAGAGAATTTTCCTCACTCTACATCATTGTATCAATACTCTCTTGGTTGCACTAAGTGACCGAAAATTCAACTCCAAGTGACTTACAAGGGGATAGATGTCATCTCTTGTAACTGAGAAGACCAGGGACTTTGGCATAGTGCTGGATCAGGCCTAGTTTGACCCAGGAACTCAAACAATATTACTGGAATTTGGTTTTATCTCTTGACTTTGCTCTTCCTCCTCTTCCCTTAGCATAGGGGCAAGACGGCTGCCAGTGTTCCAGTCCTGTATGTTCCTGGTTTGAGACTTGTGGAGGAAAAAATGCCAAGTATTTTTCTTTAAGATTTCATTTATTTATTTGAGAGAGAGAGAGAGTGAGCAAGGGAGAGAGAAAGAGAGAGCATGAGCAGGGTGAGGGGGAGAGGGAGAAGCAGGCTCCTCACCGAGCAAAGGAGCCTGATGTGGGGCTTGATCCCAGGACCCTGGGATCATGACCTGAGCTGAAGGCAGACGCTTAACTAACTGAGCCACCCAGGTGCCCCATCAAGTGTTTTTTCTTTATGCATTCCTAGCAAAAGTTTCATTGCAGTTTATTGCTCTGATTTGGTCAAGGGTCCATCACCAAGCAACACAACCAAGTTTTCTTCATGTTCTACTATCTCTGAAATTCACTATGTCGTTGGCTGTACAGTGCTCAGTAGGGACCACTTTAAGTCAGGCCCCAGGAAGATATATGCATGGGGCTCCTGTCTGTATAACAAACTAACTTAGAATCAATGCATTACAAAATGCATAAGTCCATATATAGTATAGTGATTTATCAGTGAAGATTTAGAGTAAGGTGTAGAGAAGACCTGCTTAGGTGTTTGTTTATTGTCCGATCGATGCACATGAAGGTTCCCTGTGGCCGGGCGCCATCTCTTCGTGTTGAGACCCAGAAACCATCTTTTCATAATTTCGTCTCAGCCACTATGAGAAAAAAATAGCCACAGCATCACGTTGATTAAACATTGGGCACCTAATCGTATCTTTTAAGAACACTTGTGCCAATGCTCTGCTTCAGCCTTGACCTGCTTTTGTCACTGACTGTTGATTGCTTTATGCTTATTGAGGCTTTCCTCTCCTTTCTGGAAATTGCATATTGGGTAGAAGTCACATTCTGCGTTCATTTGATAGAGATCTCATGTACTTCCAGCCCCAGACACCTCATTGGCCAAAGCTAATGTTGAATCAAGAGGGATTTTTTTTTTAAGATTTTATTTATTTGGGGATCCCTGGGTGGCTCAGAGGTTTAGCGTCTGCCTTTGGCTCAGGGTGCGATCCTGGAGTCCCGGGATTGAATCCCACGTCAGGCTCCCAGCATAGGCCTGCTTCTCCCTCCTCCTGTGTCTCTGCCTCTCTCTCTCTGTCTATCATAAAGAAATAAATCTTTAAAAAAAAGATTTTGTTTATTTATTCATGAGAGACACAGAGTGAGAGAGAAGCAGAGACACAGGCAGAGGGAGAAGCAGGCTCCATGCAGGGAGCCCGATGCGGAATTTGATCCCGGGTCTCCAGGATCATGCCCTGGGCCAAAGGCAGGTGCTAAACCTCTGAGCTACCCAGGGATCCCAAGAGGGATTTTTTTTTAAAGATTTTATTTATTTATTTATTTATTTATTTATTTATTTATTTGAGAGAGAAAGAGATAGCATGAGCGGGGCAGAGGGAGGAGGGGCAGGGGGAGAGGGAGAAGCAGACTCCCTGCTGAGCAGGAAGCCCAGCATGGGTCCTTGGAATCATGACCTGAGCTGAAGGCAGACACCCTAACCAACTGAGCCACGCAGGCACCCCAAAAGAGGGATTTTAAACAAGTAACAGTGGTAACAGAATATTTAGTTTTTTTTTGTTTGTTTGTTTTTGTTTTTTTTATGATAGTTACACAGAGAGAGAGAGAGGCAGAGACATAGGCAGAGGGAGAAGCAGGCTCCATACACTGGGAGCCTGACGTGGGACTCGATCCCGGGTCTCCAGGATCGCGCCCTGGGCCAAAGGCAGGCGCCAAACCGCTGCGCCACCCAGGTATCCCAGAATATTTAGTTTTGCACTTAGAATAAACTTAGACCATAAAAGCCAGTTTCTATACTCAGTTTCTTCCTTCCTTCCTTTCTTTCTTTCTTTTTCTTTTTTTAAGATTTTATTTATTTACTCATGAGAAACGGAGAGACAGAGAGATAGAGACACAGGCAGAGGGAGAAGCAGGCTCCATGTAGGGAGCCCGATGTGGGACTGGATCCCAGGATTCCAGGATCATGCCCCAGGCCGAAGGCGGTGCTAAACCGCTGAGCTCCCCAGGCTGCCCTATAGTCAGTTTCTTTCATCATTTGAAGAAGATGTAAAATTACTTATTGACTTGTTTTCTAGACTTTGGGCAGGACCCATTGCTAAGGACTCCTGTTTTCCAAGGCAACAGCACACAGGTCAAGTGCCCACAGACACCCACCCTTGCCCCAGTCCCAGAGAGCACTCTGCCAGCCATGCCTGTGCACATGTAGACACAGTAGGGGAGCATCCTTGCCAGCCACAGCGCCCCTCCCCTGACCCTGCAGTGCCCTGGGTGCTTCAGGTCGGAGGCCCTTGGTCCACATCATCCAGTGGGGTAGGGCCAATGGATGGCTTGGGCATCAGGGATGTAGAAGATGACAGAAGCCTGGGAGGGGAGGGGTATGATGGAGGAGGGCTACAGTATAGCTAGCCGCCAACAGAACATGGGTAGTAATACCCCTTCCCCCCATAAGGCCAAGAGCCTCAGCTTAGGGGCTGCCAAGAGACCATGAGACAGTGGGACAGCAAGGTAGCTATGAATGGATGAGCAACAGTCCACAAGATGTGCAGGATAAATATACAGAAACAGCAAAAGGGACAAGGTTCTAAGTGGGGAATGGCAGCATGTCAACAGACCCTTTATATCAAAGTCAATTTAAGGCCAATCTTTAAAAAAATAATAAAAGAAAGCCAATCCATCTGCTACTGTAATTCCAATCATCATCCAGTACAGAGAGCTTCAAAGCTCCCCCACTTAGATGGATCCAGCCCAAAATTTGGGAGATGGTTGAGGGATGCTCAGAGTGAGAATAGTCTTTGCTGCTGGGGTTGGGTCTTTGGCAGAGGCCATTCATGCTACAAAACATTGTTAATGCCAAAGTCATGACCATTTAGTGACACCCACTGGACTTTCCAAGGATATGACACAATATAGCATGCCTTTTGTTGTCATAATATATTTTTGTGCCAATGGCGAGTGGGTTGCAGGCAGGAGTAGGAGCTCTGCTTTTCCTGATTTCAGCAGTACTGTTGTTTGTCACTCCCCACATACGAAGGATCCTTCTGGTAAGATCAAAAAAGTGCCAGCATCAGACTTGAAGAAAGTGTCCATGGCTTGGAAAAAATCCCAGACATAATAGTGAAACAGTCTTTTAAGATATGCTGCATCACCAGTGCTCTCGGTAGGAAGAATGATATTGTTGGGGGAAAACACAGCAATGATTTCTGAGATTAGCAGTGGTTCAGAGGAACCAGCTTCCAGTGGAAAAGGGGATTTGACTGAGGCTAGATGTCAGTGAGCACATGCACATTCATCTAGCCACCATCATTCCCATTCTCTCTGGGTCTAGGACTGGCCTCATTAGACTGAATTTTTCACTGTAACTTAAAAAAATACTTTATTTATTTGAGATATATATATGAGGGAGAGGGAGAAGAGACACCCTGCTGAGCAGGGATCCTAATGTGGGGCTTGATCTTAGGACCCTGGGACCATGACCTGGACCGAAGGCAGACACTTAACCAACTGAGCTACCCAGGCATCCCTCCACTATAACTTAAGACAAGGTAGTACATCAGGATGGGCCTGTCAGTCCCAGGCCTCATATTTGTGCTGGAGACACAGGGTGGCATGATGTGTGGGCACAGAACCGCTCCCAGGAAAAACTCCATCAGTTTTGTGCCTGAGCTGCTGTGATTTCTTCCAGCTTTCCCTGTAGAGAATAACAGATACTTTACTTTTTTAAAGATTTTAATTATCGCATTTCTATTTCTGTTTTTTACATTATCTGGATCTACATACGTTTGATCCTTGAATGATGAGGGGATTAGGGGTGCTGACTCCTGGACAAAGATCTGAGTATAACTTTTGACTCCCTCAAAATGTAACTCGGAATAGCATTACTATTCACTGGGAGCTTTACCAATAACATAAGCTGTTGATTCACACATATTTTATATATTGTATGTATTGTATACTGTATTCTTACAATAAAGTAAGCTAGAGAAAAGAAAATATTACTAGGAGAATTGTAAGGAAGAGAAAATACATTTACAGTACTGTATTTATCAAAAGAAATCTCTGCATAAATGGACTCAAGCAGGGGCACCTGGCTGGCTTAGTCCATAGAACATGGGACTTTGGATCTCTGGGTTGTAAGTTTGAGCCCCATGTTGGGTTTAGAAATTACTTTAGAAAATAAAATCTTAAAAAAAAAAAGAAGTAAATATGTAAATGGATTCACACAGTCCAAACCCGTGTTGTTCAAGGGTCCACTACAGTTTTGCATTCATTCTGGGGGCAAATGGAAGTGGAGGGTGATGGTATGGATGTTTCTCAGAGTCTACAGAGAAAATTCTTATACAGCAAGAACCCCATCTGACCAAACGATGTTAACTTTGAACTGCAACCATTGCTAATTTCTCTTAAAATGGCATTCTCACAGATTGCCCATGAGATAGGAGCTTTTCATGCGTTGTATCCCTTAGGGAAGTAAGAGGTGCCTTTAAGAAGTGGGTGAGTAGTCTTGATCTCATTTTCAAGTCATATAAGAAACCAATACTCCTGAGTTTTATGAATTATGGGATGGAGTTCACAGAATACCACCAACAGCCCACAACCCAAGTATTAGTATCTGTTTGCAATCAATTGACACGCTTTTGTTATTTTTTATTGAAGTAGGAAGGTTTCGAGTTTTGTTTTGTTTTGTGGGAATTGCTTTGTTTGGGTGAAGAGCTCCCTGTAGAGAAAGACAAAGGGAAGAACTATCATATCCTCAGCCCCCATCTCGGCCTGAGAGACTCATTTTCAGCCCCAGTGAGGGGTGAAGTTGGGTGAGAGAGGAATAATCATGTAAGACTTCGAGCAACTGAAGGTATAAACAGTTTTGCTCTGGGACATAGGTAACAAAGTACAGCCAACCTGCCCCAGGAAAGAATGTGGTGCCCAGCAGAACAGAGTGACCAATACTTTTTTTAAAAAGATTTATTTATTTATTTTAGAGAGAAAGAGCACATAAGCAGAGGGAGGGGCAGAGGGAGACGGAGAGAATCTCAAGTAGGCTCCAACTCCCACTGAGTGGAGAGTCCTATGAGAGGCTCTATCTCACCACCCTAAGATCATGACCTGAGCCAAAATTAAGAGTTGGCTGCTTAACCAACTGAGCCACCCAGGCACCCCAAGGAGTGACCATTATAAGAATACTGTTCTCATAGAGGACACATATGCTGATGAGGTACCTCTTTTTAAGGGGATGTGAGAGGTAGACCACCAATGGGGAGGTTGTAACTGGAGAGCATTGTGCATCTGCTATGAACCAGATCCCTCAGGGGCATGCTCAAATCACTGAGGAGGAGTTAGCAGGGGAGGGAACCAGAAGAAAGCCCTATAGGCCTTCAAAAAGGCTCAGAACTAATACAATTTAGGTCTGGATGTCAATATGACAGCCCCTAGACTGGTGACATCTGGGAGCAGGATGCTGTGAAACACTGGACTTTATTTGTGTATGAGTCACTTAACTTCAAAAATTCTGTCTTTAGGGCAGCTCTGGTGGCACAGCGGTTTAGTACCACCTGCAGCCTGGGGTGTGATCCTGGAGACCCAGGATCGAGTCCCATGTCAGGCTCCCTGCATGGAGCCTGCTTCTCCCTCTGCCTGTGTCTCTGCCTCTCTCTCTCTCTCTCTCTCTCCTCTCTCTCAAATAAATAAATAAATAAATAAATAAATAAATAAATAAATAAAACATTAAAAAAATCTGTCTTTAGTAAAGATGCCACGAAACATGCTTCTAGTATAGACTCTTCCAAGTGCGGTTATCTGGGGCAGAGTCCCCAGTAGCTGATTGCCTGGTCTCCCTCCACCTTCCAGGCAGAGCCCTAGTAGGGCGACACCACTCAAAAACTCTTTCTAAGGTAGTGGCTGGAGAAGTCCAGCTGCAGGGTTTGGGGTGGGAGGAGTTTTTTCCTATGTTAGGGTACAGCACCAGATATGATGTGCTAGAGGCTTCTGAGTAATTAGGTTATTAGGCAAAGATTTTTGCTATTTCACCTGACATCGGAATGAGAGGGAATACAAGGTAAACTGCAAGGGAAAGGATTTCCTAACATTAAAGGGAACAGACGCTCTACTCTTGGCCCATTCCCAAAGGCAGATAGAGAGACCTCCCTTATCTGCCAGCCTTCCAGGTCTAGTTTACTGGCTCTCTGCACATCTTTTCCTGAACTCCCGCCCGCTACCTGAATTCACTGCTCTTTTGTGTTCCCAGTCCTCATTATATCACCTAACAGAACCCATCTGTGACCAGCTCAGGGGTAGAAACTGTGTTATTCTTTACTGTATCCCTGACCCTTAGGAGACACATAGCTCATAGTCAATGTTGGCTGGCTTGATCTTAAGTGAAAAGCTGCCTTGGGATGAGAATATGTTAGTCCTCAGTAGTGTGATGGGCACTTCTGGAGCTTCATCTGTGGAAAGGGCAGGAGGTTCTAGGGAGAAGGCGTGAGGATGGAATAAAGAAGCATGAGGCAAACATCAATGCTGTGTCTGCTTTGTCCAGTCCTCCTCTCCCTTCTGGCCTTTTTCATCTGCCCAACATGGGGTCTGGAAGCAAAGGTCAGGAGCTCCATGTGAACCCAAGAAGTCTGAACGATTTCTTGAGAACGGCAAAGGATCCAAGGCAATGAGATGGTGGAGACAATGAGCAAGATGCAGGTCCTGCACTGGGATCAGGGAGGGTGAGCAGAGCAACTGAAAGTGCGCTAATAGAATGTGCTGGAGCTGAACTCTGGTGCCACGCTACAATTGTCCTCAAAAGCTTCCTCTTTCTTTGTGGATTCCAGATATAGTCCACTCAGGAGGGTAGGTAATGAGCATGCACAGGATTCTGAGCCAAGGCTGTCAGGAGCAGGTACTTCACACCATGCCCTTGGACCCCTCCTGAGGAAAATGGGAAACCAGTTCACCAAACGAATCACCTCCAGAGACAGGGGATAGTCAAACTCCAGGTTCTGTCTAGCAACCGTCTCCCCATGGGGAAAGAACTTCGCTCAGGTGATTGGAAGATTCCCTAGCTCAAGATCTGGAACATTCTGAAGTCCCTCCTTAAGGGGAAGGAGGTGATGGCACTGCTGCAAAGTAGACAAAGAAAGGCCAGGGGCTTCGTTTCAACTGGAATGTGCAGAATAGAGGTGAGGAGGCTGTAAACACCTTGGCAGCAATTATGCAGGAAGCCTGCAGTATAGACGCAGGGCAGCATCACCCCACCCGATAACGCTGGCAGTGTCAGACTCCAACATGAGCTGTGTAAGAGCTGCTAATTGCTGAGATTCCAATAAGAGGATGTCTTAAAAGTGATTTTGAACTGACTGCAGCTTTTTGAACTGATTGTGGCTATAAGCTATAAAGGAAGGGATCTAAGTAAAAGTGAAAAATCCTTTGATCAAACACAAAGGAACTCTTCCAAATAAAAATACCTTCATTTTCCACACACATCACAGCTGTCTGTTTCACACGTGTAAACAAATGATTTATACACATCTACGACACACAGAAGCTCCCTGAGACAGGGAACTTGTTCTTCCTTATAACTCTTTACAGTATCTAGTATGGTATCTAACACCCAGAAGATGCTTCCTGAATTGAATTTAATTGAAGCAATTGCTGTATTCATGATTTGATCAGATAACTGTCATTTTTTTTACGATAATGGGCTACTACTATAAAATGAATACCAGGGTAAAGCAATACAAAAAGGCCATTCTAATAGCCTTACATCTAGGAAAACATACGGGTTTTTCTTGAGGCCCAAAAGAAATATGCAAATAGAGTCATTCTTGAAAGCCAACCACTCTACATTCCACAACAGAGACCGTGTAGATGGTGCCGAGTTGCTAGGCAACCACTTGGTAATTCCCTGTGTAATAGAGATGAACCTGTCATCTGCTTTCTTGGCTATATGTGACATGAGAAGACAACAGGTAAAGGACAGCCAAGAACACCTGCATCTGGATGACACAGTCACTCCTGAAGTGTGATGACACAAGAAAATCCCCATGCCCTGTCAGAAAATGCTGGAGGGAGAATTTTGTGAAACTATTAGCACAAGTCATTCTGGTGAATTTTCTTGGATTTACCCTGTGGGTAAATCCTGTGGGTTATCCTGTTATCCCTGTCCAGAAAGCAGGAGACCAAAAGCACTGTAGTTCTGCATACAGACGGCTGTCAATCCCAGAAGGGCTCCAGAACAGCGCGTCCCGTGACTCCAGCTGGGATGAGATTTTATCAGATAAAAGCATCCTTTTTACATCTTAAAAGGGACACTCAACATCTCAAAGAAACCAAAGTTCTGAGTGAATAAACTGCACCTTTTTTATACCTGAAGAAAATGCTCTTACTAATTTCTTTGTCTGGACGGGACTTCCCAGACCTTTTAGGCAAATGAGTTGCCTCTTAAAGACTTCACTCCACTGTAGGTATTGACAGCATTGTCTTTGAAATACGCTGAAAACCCGACAAAGCGCTGGAGGATGAATAAGGAACGTCTCAAAGCTTCTCTAACATTAAGAAAAATGGAAATCAAATTTAAATGCCACTTCAGATTTAGAAGGCTAAGAGTACTCATCTTCCTCATGTGGAGTTTTAAAAGGACCATCTCCCGGATTAGAAAAAAAAAAAAAGAATACTTGCCCACTCCCTATTCCCACAAATATATTTGAAACTTCTTCAGAAATTGCTTGTTTTTCGGTCTCCTGTTTGAGACTGAATTTTGAGATTTTGGACTCTGGAATCAGGCCATCAGTTGGAGAGAGAGCACAGCAGATTCTGAATTGAGATAAAATCAACCAGGTAGTTTCGATGAACAGTTGGGTAAGGCTTCAACCCAACATCTGGTGCCCATTTATCCAACATGTTTTGATGTTGCCCAGCTGGCCAACCGTGTGGAGCAAAGCCTGTCAAAAGCACCAGCTCTGCCTATCTGGTGCTGGAAAGAGGAGTGCTGGTGTGTGAAGTTCTGGGCTTGTCTCTGACTGCAAAATAGAGCCACTACATCGGTCATCTCCACTGACTGCTGGGTTTTATGAGTTTCTTCATGGAATTCCAAACAAAGCCAGCTATTCCAATAGAGCCCAATCAAATGTCAGGGAGGAGGATTCAAGGGCATTGTTGAGCAAATGCCCAGAACAGGAGAGACCTCCAATGACTGGGGTGGGGTGGGGGTTTAGTAGGAACAACAGATTCTTTGCCAGAATTACTAAGTGTGGAGCAAAACCTGTCAGCAGCGACCTTCACTCCACCTTTTAACAAGCCCCAGTGATACATATAGTTGTGTGCCAGAGGCTTGGAGGTGGGACAGAGCAGAGGGTGAGTCTGGGAACTGACAACAGAAAAGCTCTCCAGTCTGTTCTTGCACCAGTGGCCACATAAGTGACTCAACTCGCCTGGCTGGTGCAGTTCTCCTTTTCTAGAGCCTCGACACTGATGTGTGAGTACACTGTTAAATTTTCAGGAAGCAGGGGTCCCATTGACGACACCTTGGTTGAATATTTACTATGTGATGTTTTTTGCTTTGTGGAAGAAAAACATTCGATGTAATCCCTGCCCTGAAGGTGCTTGGATTCCAGTGGGGAAGACAGATAGGTACCCAAGAAGTTGCAACACGAACCAGTCTAGATGGAGTCGCCAGAGACAGCAAGTGTTTCATCTGAGGAATAATCAGTGTCTTGTGTAGAGGCTGCTCCTGATCTTGGGCTTTGTAGCTAGCTTCCTATTACTGAAATAGGTTCCACTGAAGAGCCCCAGCCCCCTCTGGCTTTCTGCTGGGGGTCCCCATGGTGGGGAACATAGCTGGGATCCAATGGCTATTTACAGAAGGGAGGGCAGCCCATAAGGCAAGATAGGAGATGTGGCCCCAGAGAACCTGTCAAATGGTAGAATCAAATGGTTCCACCCAAAGGGGAAATTGAACAGCTTTCTGGGCCATTGAGTGAAGGAGACGTTATGAGTACATGTCAAAAACTTCATATTCAGTGGGGGGAGAGGACACTTAAAAAAATTTCCACTGATAAGATTCAAGGTAGATCTAACAGGTAAAAGGCAGCTGTCACATCGTTTGGAAAGGTAAGTGGCTTGAAATCAGCACTACCTCCCATCCCCACCCCACAAAAAATATCTCTATCATGGGTGGAGTAGACAACAAGATGGAGGGGTTTTCTGCAAAGTTTACATTTGTGGCATCCGGTCTCCATTCCTGGCATCCTTTCCCACACAAGTGCTTGTACCTAGTGCCTTCTGGCTCCCCACTGGCCTCCCCTTCAGCACAGTAGGAAAGGGTGTGGTGGTACCACTTCCACTTGAACATGGAAGCAGTCTAGCAGGATGGCTAAAAGCATGGCCTATGGAACTCAAAGTCTGGTTTCACTACTTACTACCAGGGACCCTGGCAAATAACATGGTGTTTTTATGTTAGTTTACTCTGTAAAATGAGAATAATGATACCTCAACCGGGATCCCTGGGTGGCACAGCGGTTTGGCGCCTGCCTTTGGCCCAGGGCACGAACCTGGAGACCCAGGATCGAATCCCACGTTTGGCTCCCGGTGCATAGAGCCTGCTTCTCCCTCTGCCTGTGTCTCTGCTTCCTTCTCTGCATCTCTCATGAATAAATAAATTTAAAATCTTTAAAAAAAAATAAAAAAAAATGATACCTCAACCATCCCCTGGGACTCTGTGAGGATTAAATTAGTAAATCTGGGCAAGATATTTAAGACAGCGACTAACAAATAGTAAGCACTCTGTTAGTGGTCATGAAAAAAATTTGTCTTAGGTTCTAGAGTATTTTCAAGTCAAGCAATTTTACTTAAAGGAATTTCAGGTACAGGCAAGAAGACAGAGAGCTATTTGGTGGTGGGGCTTCCATTGCCCCTGAAATCAAACCTGTGCCTGTATATTAACGTCCTGATTGTGACTTAAATGTTATTGTCTTCCCTGCTTTTCCAGACAGCCCCTAAGAATATGAGCCCCAAACCAAGCTGGCTGATGGGGGCCTAGTCACCTGACTGCTAAGAAAAAAAGAAGCATGAATCCCACTGTCACCCACCTCTGCCCCTGCCAGCCTGGGACCTGTAGAACCCTCTGCCCATGCACAGGCTAGGGCCCCTGTCCTCTTCTCTCACCAACTCACGGCTCTGGGACTCCAGAGTACACACATACCTATCATCCCAGCAAATCCTCTTAAAACACTGTGAGTCTAATGCTAGATTCAGTCTAGAGGATAGCTATTTGACAGATGGCCAGACTAAGGTTTGGGAAAATACAAGATGGTTCTCAGGTGCTGGTCCAAGAACTGATGCCTTAAGGTGATGTTTTCACTGGTCCTCAACAAAACTGGAAAAATAAGAACCATGCAATGAATTTTTCATGAAGTAGAAATTATTTCATATTTAAATCATGAGATTATGGCCTATCTTCTTTCCTGGGTATATGTGGGGGAAAGATGTTAAAATGCCCTTATTTTTTTTTTTAAGATTTATTTATTCATGAGAGAGAGAGAGAGAGGCAGAGACACAGACAGAGAGAGAAGCAGGCTCCATGCAGAAGCCTGACGTGGGACTTGATCTGGGTTTCCAGGATCACACCCTGGGCTCAAGGCGGCGCTAAACCACTGAGCCTCTTTCAATAAATGTATCATTTTTGTGCACAGACAAAAAAAAAAAAAAACAAAAAAACAAAAACAAAAAAAACACTGAGCCACCTGGGCTGGCCAAAATGCCCTTATTTTATAAAATGATATTGATAGAAGCAGGGATTTGAAACTTCATCTTTTGAATACTTTCACTCTATTCACTATTTCAATTATTTTAAAATAGTTCTAAGCTAATTTTAACTTTAAATTCAACTTTACATATTAAAATAAGTATTAGACAATTAATTACAAGTGTTTTAAATTATAGACCATATTGTATACTTGAAAATATCTTCAAATGAAACTCAACACAAGGTTGACTCTTCCTGGCATCCTTGTGCAGGGCTGAAATGCAAATCTTCATATGGACAAGGGAGTCAAAAGCTTAATAAAGTAGGCTGGGTGGAAGTGCAGCTTCTGACTCCATGCTGCAGCACTCCAGGGCCAGAGAAAGGAAAAGAAGCCAATTTGCAAAACCTTAAGTGTAGCATTTAAGGGAGCAGGTCTCCCCCTGCTGGCAGTGGTGGTGGCAAAACGAGTCTTGAACCACAAGGGGTACAGAGAACTCCAACTGGAAAGGACTCTTCAGCAAGAAGACACTGTGCTCTGATACCCACTCTCCTCATAGGAACCTTAGCCTAAATGTAAGCATGACAGTAAAGATGAAAGAAGTCATGGCACCAAGGAAACCATCAACAAAGATGCTGATTTACAAACCCTGGCAAATGAACAAAGCCAGGAAGAAAATTTTTTACATTGGTTTAGCTATATAAAAATATTATTCATTTAAAAAAATTACCTGTTTTTATGAATTGCTTATTTTTTTTAAAGATTCTATTTATTTATTTATAGAGACACAGAGAGAGAAAGAGAGAGCGGCAGAAACACAGGCAGAGGGAGAAGCAGGCTCCATGCAGGGAGCCCAATGGGAGACTCGATCTGGGTCTCCAGGATCACATCCCGGGCTGCAGGCGGTGCTAAACCGCTGCACCAGCAGGGCTGCCCCGAATTGCTTATTTTATATCATTAGTTATATAAATCCATACTCAACAAAAATCACACCTATAAAATTAAATTTGTCTGATTTTGGTTCCATTAGCAAACTTGTCCTTAAAGTTCAAGTTATTGCTGCAGCATGAACGTCTGCTCATAAAACAGATAAAATAAGGTAAGTTTGGTTTACTTGCACCTTTGGGGGACTAAAATAATCCTCACGCTTTGCCTTATTTCATTGATTCCCTGTTGCCTGGTATGCATTATGCCCTCATCTACTTCCATTATCGTAAATCCAACTTTTATCTGTCCTTTTTTTTTCCTTTTTATCTGTCCTTAAAGCTTTACCTTCTGCTCTCTTCCTTCTCCGACAACAAAAAAACAACTGAAGGCTCTTTTTTTCTTCCTTGATTTTATTAATTAGCTTATGGTCAGAATCCCCTGACACTTAACAACATTCTCACATAGTTTATTAGAGCATGTCTTTCCCATATCAGATTCTAAGGTGTCTGAAGACAAAGACTGTTTTATTCCATCCCCCCCCCCATAAAAAGAAGCAATATGGTTAATGGTTCAGATCTCCGACTTAGTTTGTGTCATCAGTAGCATAAACCTCATTGCTCTCATATCTGTCAACTACAAATGATACGAGCACCAACCTCATAAATTTGCAGAAACATTGGGAGAGAATGCATGTTAAAGCTGCCTGCATCTTAATTGCTTGATAATTGTTAACTATTGTTTTCACTCCCTCCATCCCCTCAACAAAAGCCTTACATGCTGTAGGCATTCAATTATTATTTGTTGGTGGGGCTTAGGCTAATAAAAACATTGATGTGGAGTAATGCATTAGTATTATCTGTGTCTAGAGGACTAACGTGATTAACCATGACCTAGCAGCGCTTAAAAAGGCTCGGATTACCAACACGGGCGATTTCCTCCCCGACCCGTGATCCCGATCCGGTGGTGGAATACAACTCTGTGATATTGGCAACGTGCTGCTATCATCTGTGAGGCCCAATAAGGTAGCCCTTTAGCTACACGTGGCCATTGAGGGTTTGAAATGAGGCTGGTGCAAATGAAGCGCTGGAAATCTTAGATTTCTTTTATTTTTTTTTTATTTATTTTTTATTTTTTGAGAGCTAGAGCCTGAGCGAGCACCAGCGGGGGCGGGGCGGGGGGGGTGGGATTGGCCAAGGGAGAGGGAGAAGCAGGTTCCCCGCTTAGCAGGGGTCAGGGGCTGGACTCCGTCTCATGACCTTGGAATCATGGCCTAAACTGAAGGCAGAGGCTTAACCGACTCAGCTACCCAGACACCCCTGAAATTTTGTAATTTTTTTTTTAAAGATTTCATTCATTTATTCATGAGAGACACAGACAGAGGCAGACACGCAGGCAGAGGGAGAAGCAGGCTCCATAAGGGGAGCCCGACACGGGACTCGATCCCGGTACTCCAGGGTCATGTCCTGGGCTGAAGGTAAGGGCTAAACCACTGAGCCACCCAGGGATTCCCTGAAATTTTGTATTTTAAATACCCGCTAGTAAGCCAGCCTGGGTGGCTCAGCGGTTTAGCGCCGCCTTCAGCCCAGGGCCGGATCCTGGAGACCCTGGAATCGAGTCCCACGTCGGGCTCCCTGCATGGAGCCTGCTTCTCCCTCTGCCTCCCTGTGTGTCTCTCATAAATAAAATCTTTACTTTTTTAAGAAAAATTTATTTGTTAATCTTTTATTTCTATTTTTTAAATTTTATTATTATTTTTTAAAGACTTTATTTATTTTTAAAAGATTTTTTTAATTCATGAGAGACAGAGAGGCAGAGACACGGGCGGAGGGAGAAGCAGGCTCCATGCACGGGAGCCCGACGTGGGATTCGATCCCGGGTCTCCAGGATCACGCCCTGGGCCGAAGGCGGGCGCTAAACCCGAGCCACCCGGGCTGCCCTAAATAAAACCTTTAAAAACTAAACAAACCATCGCTAGTGATTAAGCGGCGACTAGACAGGGCAGCTCCAGAAGTCGCCTCCACCTGTCGGTCCCTGTGCATGCACCTTAGAAGGACCGTCTCCTAATGAGGAGCGCTCCCTGCTCCGATGCAAGAGAGGTGATCCCAGCCCCTCTTCCTGGAGCTTCTGTACACGCGTGCTCGCTGTGACCCGTGTCCGAGAGCTGGCGGGAGGGGCTGTACCCACTTGAGCCCGCCAGCTCGGGCGGTGGCAGGGGGCAAGGCAAGCAAGCGCGCGTCGAACGACGCGGAGCCACCGAAGAAGCACCGACCGCGTCCCTGCCTGGCGCACCACCGTCTCCAGGTGGCTGGGAACGCCCGCCCGCCCGCCGCGCCAGGCCCGCCCGCCCAGCCGCGCCGCCCGCCGCCGCCCGCCGCCGCCCCACGTGCCCGTCGGCAGGCCCGTCCGCACCGCCGGCCCGCGGGTGTCCCTGCGTACACACCGAGAGCCACTCCCTCGGCCACCTCCGTCCGCTCGGGTCCGCTCCACGCTCGGCCCCCCGCGGCTCCTCCAAACCCCGCCTCGGAGCCGTGCCCGCCCGGCCCTGCGCTGGGGGAGGGGGCGGGGCGGGGAGGGGTCCCTAACCTAACCTAACCCTAACCCTAACCCTAACCCTGTACAAAATGGCGGCGAACCCCCGGAACCAACCATAGAGACGCCCGCCTTCCGCGGAGAGAGTGTAGGCCTCTTAGGGACGCCCGCGCCTCCCTGAGAGGCGTCCCCGCCTCGCCTTCCGGTGGGGGCGGGGCCCTTCTAGGAGAACCGTCGGCGGTCTCCATGGTGCCGGGTCCTCCGAGCCGAGTCACGTGGCCGGAGAGCGCCGCCGCGGAGGCGGAGGGAGGAGAAATGGGCGGGAGGCGCGCGGGTGGGGGTGGGGGGGTGGGGGGGTGGGGAGTAGCTCGAGACCCGGCGCCGGCGGGGTTGTCATGGAGCCGCGGGGCCGGGCTCGCGCATGCGCCGCCTGACCCGCGGGGCCGGTCGTGGCGAGGCGACCTCGGCCCTAGGTGAGAGCGGGAGGGCTGGGCCCCGGGGTAGAGGGTTCGCGCCGGGAGCGTGGGGCAAGGCGCAGGAGTAGCGAGGAGGAGGGAGGCGACGTAGGCAGAAGAGAGGGCCAGACTTTGGGGGCACGGAGGGCCAAAAGGTGGGAGCAGGGGGCGGTGCGTCTGTCCCCCTTTTAGTTGGTTGCTGTGGCTGCGAGGGGCGCGGCTGCGTGGGAGAGGAGACGGCGGGGCCTGGGGGCCGAGTGTGCCGAGCGAGTGGGGTACGCCGGGGCGGCCGGGCCCTGGGCTGGGTCTGCTGGGCGTGCGGGCGGCGCAGAGCCGCAGGCCTCCAGGGGCTCTGAGCAGAGGCGCGGGGAACGGGCAGGTGAGCGGGCGCGGGGCTGGCAGCGCGGGGAGGGCCCCGCGCCTCCAGGGTGGGGGTGCGCGTAGGGCCCCTTCCTCGGCCCGGGACGCAGGGGTGCTGCTGCCTTTGCAGAGACCTGCTGTCACCCACTTGGCTGGCTATTTCTCCCGGGTGGCCAGCTTGCCAGGTATGGTGCCAGCGCGTGGGGAGGTGGGGGGGAGAAGGTGCGCAGCGCCAAGTAAGGAGTTAGTGCTTAGTGGGGGGGGGGAGGGTTTCGGGTGGTTCTGAGCCGGGCTCAGGGCACAGGCCGCAGCCAGGCTCCCTGTTCTTGCCCAAGTCCTGGCAATGCACATTGCCTGGGCGTTTGCCCCGGGAGTCTGGTGGTATGCCAGTCACAGCACAGTCCTAGGGTCTGCCCAGTTCTGCCCTGCTGAGCTGGCAGGCTGGTGGATGCCTGGAGGGTGCTCCTACTGTCTGGCACAGATGCAGCGTGGGCTGGTGCGAATGGGGAGGTGGGCACTGTTAATGTGAACCCTTCTGGGAAGCTGGGGATTTGGAGAATTTCTCTGATCTTATCTCCTCTTTAAAAGAGGAGAATGGAGGGAGCCATATCTGGTCCTCCAAACAGGGCATCGTGTGGAATCGGGGTTTGGGATCTTTGACATAAATTTGCAGCCAAGTTGGAGAATGGAAGTGGATGTGAAGGGGAGGATGAATATTTGAGATTTAGGTTGGGGGATGGGGTCCTCCCTCTGTTAACACACACAGACATTTCCCCCGAGTGGTATCTCCCACATGGACACCAGGAGAAAATAACTTCAGGGAAAAGCCAGTAATGTATTTATAATTCTAGCTGGGATTACTCATGATTTTCTGGGTGGTAAGGTCTTAATTTTTATGGCCTTGTGCTTTTTTTGTAATTAAGCCTCTGCTTGGGCTTTCACCTCACACCTCTGTCCATGCACGCATGTTATCCACGTGATGCATTTTAAAGGGAACTTGAGCTCTTGGGAAAGTCGCCAAGTGTCTATAAAAGGAAAGATCTGAGAGCAGCATTTCAGATCCTTTCCTTGTAAACCTTGGGTCTCCCTTTTATCAGAAGCCTAAATCTCCATAAAGATTGTGGATTAGACAACCTTTAATTCAGTTGGTGGATTTACCCCTGAGGTTTCACCTTAGAATAAGGGGTAGATGAGATACCTATTTCTCACAGGAGACCAGACCTGGAAGTTAGATCTTGAGGTGATCATGGTGTTTGGAAATGCAGTCTTGACCTTCAAGCTGTTCAGGTATTTCGGTGACAGCTAAGCTGCTCGGCTGTCAGCGAGACTCAGCAGGACAGAAGATTTGTTGGAATGTATTATTCTGTTGAGGACCTCACATATTAATTGTGCAGGGTTGAGGTTGCAAAGATAGAAAAACAAACAAACAAAAAAAAGACAACTCTTGAGGTTGAGGAGACAAATAACTAAACCCTAATGTAAGGAGTGTAAAAATAGAAGATCCAAGTGCTATGGAGCACTTGTTAGAATTTTATGTTATACTTATTTATATAAACTTCTGTATTTATCGATTCACTTTTCTTTTTTTTAAAGATTTTATTTATTTATTCGTGAGAGACACAGGCAGAGGGAGAAGCAGGCTCCATGCAGGGAGCCCGACGTGGGACTCGATCCTGGGTCTCCAGGGTCAGGCCCTGGACCGAAGGTGGTGCTAAACCGCTGAGCCACCCAGGCCGCCCTCGATTCACTTTCTATTATGAGTTTCATGTGTACTATTCCCTCTGGGAACATTTTGGACAATGTGTTACGGATGCACTTAGAAGAGGCCCCTTTAGGGTCAATTCTGACAGTCTAAGGGAACTTAAGCTGGAGTCCTTTCAATGGAAAGTCAGGCACGTGAGGACCTCAGATGTTTGTAAAGCAGGGTGCGTTAGTGGTTTCCAGTCTGTGCCAGGACGCAGGAGATGGCATGGTGGGTGAGAGCTCAGTAACCCATTTCCAACTGCTAGTCAGCTTATGAGCATCTAAGTTCAATGTAAAATAATATTGAAGAGGAAAAAAACCTTAAGGTTTTCAGACTGCTGGTTGCATGGCCTTGGATTTGAGAGCGGTGGTAGTAAGTTCCCCCGCTGCGTGCTTGTCTCATGTCATGGGCCTCACGTGGTGCTGTGCATGAGTGAGTCTGTTGTTCACTGGCTCATTGACTTCCCCAGCACCACACCCAGGAAGGCAGTGCCTCTCCTCTCAGAGAGGACAGGTCAAGGTGGGATGATGTAGCCCTTCATTACCCATCCCATGGAAACCTTCCCAAGGCTTAAAAAGAACTCTACTTAGGACAGAGGCTTCCATGTTTTTAGTCACTCACATCCAAAGTAGTTTGCCTTTTTTTTTCTTTTTTTTCTTTTTTTTTTAATTTTTATTTATTTATGATAGAGAGAGAGAGAGAGAGGCAGAGACATAGGCAGAGAGAGAAGCAGGCTCCATGCACCGGGAGCCTGACGTGGGACTCGATCCCGGGTCTCCAGGATCGCACCCTGGGCCAAAGGCAGGCGCTAAACCGCTGCGCCACCCAGGGATCCCTTTTTTCTTTTTTTTTAAGATTTTATTTATTTGAGAGAGAGCGTGAGCTGGGGGAGGAGCAGATGGAGAGGAAGAAGCAGATTCCCTGCTTAGCAGGGAGCCCAACGTGGGACTTGATCCCAGGACCCCAGGATCATGACCTGAGCCAAAGGCAGATTTTTAAACGACTGAACCACCCAGCCTCCCCTGTGTGCTGTTCTAAAGTGGATTGTGCATTCTTTATTTCCAGCTGCCACCAATTTTCTGGGGCTTAACATTTTTGCATCTGTTCTCCTTTTAACCTATTGGCCAATGTTTGTGTTTTGATTCCACAATTAGTATTGTCCTGCACATTCTCAATGAGCCAGAAAATTCCTACATATCTTCTGTAGTTCCGTTGACCACACTTTAGTAACAGTAGCAAGACCTTTTTCGTTGTCTTTTCAAAAGGATTATAGACCAAACTGGGGTGCTTTATCGAAAATACCTGTAAAATAATTCATATCTGTAAGGTAATGTGGAACTCTGCCAAGTGCTCAATTAGTTGCAACTAACATGAGCTACCCTTCCTGATCAAAATCAACAGCAGGGTCAGACTTGAATAAGTCTCATTGCCCATCCACAAGCTACATCTCCTTCCATTTTGAAGAAGCTTCGGGTTTACTTTCCATGGTATTACTTCAGGAAAATGCAACTATGCACATTTGTTGGGTTTCATACAAAAGGATCCTGATTTAATTAGAGATGCAGTTCTACATTTTGGTCTACTTTTTTTTTTTTAAGATTTTATTTATTCATGAAAGACACAGAGAGAGGCAGAGACATAGGCAGAGGGAGAAGCAGGCTCCCTGCGGGGAGCCCAGTACGGGACTCAATCCCAGGACCCAAGATCATGACCTGAGCCAAAGGCAGATGCTCAACCACTGGGCCTCCCAGGTCTACCTTTTCAATTGGATTATTCATGCTGTCAAACATCATAGCTACCCACTAGAGATATCACTTTTCTATTGTGCTATGCAAGATGGGACAGTGCCATTGTGTATCTTTTGTGCACATGGTACTTAACTTGTGACCTGTGTAAGAGTGTGTGGTTTGACTGACTGAAGCAGGGAAGCCAGTGTTTTTTTGTTTTTGTTTTTGTTTTAAGATTTTATTTATTTGACAGAGCGAACACACAAGCAGGAGAAGTAGCAAGCAGAGGGAGAGGGAGAAGCAGGCTCCCCACTCAGCAGAGAGCCCGAGGTAGGGCTCAATCCCAGGACCCTGGGGTCGTGACCTGAGACGAAGGCAGATGCTTAACTGACTGAGCCACCCTGGTGCCCCTGGAGTTGTGTTTAAAATTCAGTCTTATTCAGATGAGTTCCCTTTAGGGACACCTGGGTGGTCCAGCAGTTGAGCATTTGCCTTCGTCTCAGGGCGTGATCTCAGATCGTGATTCCGGGGTCCTGGGATCGAGTCCCACATCAGGCTCCCTGCCAGCTTTTCCCTCTGCCTGTGTCTCTGCCTCTCTCTGTGTCTTTCATGAATAAATAAAATCTTAAAAAAAAAAAAAGAAAAGAAAAGAAGAGTTCCCTTTAGTCCACTTCTACTGTATGAAAAGTAGGAGCAAGATGGTTGCTCGTAAACATCCTTGTCTTTAATTTTATCTTAAATTGCTCCTCTGCTTCTGGAGTAGTTGATGTTCTTCACTAGATCCTCTGCTAGGGAAATGTTCAGACGTGGCATTTCAGGGTATTCCAGATACAATGCCCGTTGGCAGGGAGCTCGTGTTTTGCTCCACTCAGAAAGACGAATGGATGGAGCCGCAAGTGGACTGTGAATTAAAACATCACCAGGCATTGTTTATACCTAATATCTTTGTGCATTCGTGGTGCTGTAACAAAACAGCACAGACTGCGTAGTTTATAAACAACAAAAATGTATTTCTCACAGTTCTGGAGGCTGGAAGTCCAAGATCAGGGGATGAGCACAGTCGTCTTCTGGGTCCCAGAATGTTCACAGTCCTCCTGTGGTGGAAGGGGCAAGGGATCTCTCTGGAGTCTGGTTTATAGTGCACTAATTGAATTCACAAGGGCTCCACCATCACGATTCAAGCACCTCCCAAAGGCCCCACCTCCTAATGCCATCCTCTCTAGGGGTTAGGATTTCAACATATGAATTCTACCCAGTTTTCATTGTCCTTGCCATTTTTCCTGTCCTCTTTATCTCTGCAATAGCCTTTGTGGTCTTATGCCATCCTAACCACTGCCATTCCACAGGACTCAGATGTCCTTGTTAAAATATGTAGAATGTTCTCAGCCTCTGCCAGCCCTTTGAAGGGTTCATTTGTCTCATTCTTTTCACTGCTAGCCAAATTCTGGATCTGCTATGGACGAGGTGTGTCACTGGGGCAAGTCTAGGCTTCTTTAGCTTCTCTGGGCTCCCCACTTGTACATGTGACAGTCTCCCCAGCGTCTCCACTCAGATGACCCACGGCCACTTCTCTCTACATGGCCAAGACTGGACCAGCCTAGCCACCCCACCCAGTCCCTCTGTGCAATTCTTGGGCTGCCTAGCTTAGGAAATGGTACCACCATCTACCTCCCAACGTGCAATGACCAATTCCCATCAAGTCTTCTTTCTGAATAGATCTCCAGTCTGTTTGCTTCTCTCCATCTCCACTGCTACAACTTTAATTCACCCTGGCTACTGTGGTAGTATCTGAGTGATCTCAGTGCCTCTCTTACCTCCCTTCACTTTAATCTCAGTCCAGCATCCAAAATGCTTTTAAAATGCTGATCGAGGGCAACCCCGGTGGCTCACAGGGTTAGTGCCGCCTTCGGCCCAGGGTGTGATCCTGGAGACCCAGGATCGAATCCCACATCGGGCTCCCTGCATGGAGCCTGCTTCTCCTTCTGCCTGTGTCTCTGCCTTTCTCTCTGTGTCTCTCGTGAATAAATAAAATTTTTAAAAATAAAATGCTGATCGATCATGGGTTATGAGGCACTGCCTGTTTGGCCCCCATCAATCTCTCTAGGCACAAGTGCATGGCCTTCTACCCCCCCACCCCACCCCCCTGCACTGTGCTCTGGACTCCCTGGTCTCCCAACTCTTTGAATGTTTCAAACTCTTGTTCCTTTAGGGCCTTTACATGGCCACATCCCCCCCATCCCCCCCCCAGGCTAACTCTTCCGATCCAGCTACATGGCATTTCCTCAGGAAAGCCTTCCCTTACTCAGCCCTCCCTCACCATCTCCGACTGTTAGCCCCTTCCCTTCATACCTATTTTTAAAAATAGTGATTAAGTAATTGTGTGATTACTGGATTAATGTCTTTCTGGCTCTCTAGATCAAAAGCTCCAGCAAGGTAGTGACCATGTCTCTTCTGTGCATTTTGTATTGGTCCTAGCACAATGCTTCATAGTGGGCAGTTGATAAATATTTCTCTTTTTTTTTTAAGAGTATTTATTTGAGAGAGGAGTAAGAGAGAGAGCACACATGAGTGGGGAAGGAGAGGAAGGGGCAGAGAGGGAGAAGCAAACTCCCTGCTGAGCAGGGAGCCTGATGAGAGGCTCATTGTAGGGCTTGATCCCGGGACTCCAGCCAGAATCATGACCTGAGCTGAGGGCAGACGCTTAATTGACTGGGTCACCCAGGTGCCCCTTGATAAATATTTCTAAATGGCTGTCACTTATATGAGCCTCAACTTCCTCCTCTGTAAAATGGAATAGCAACCGAGGAGGACATTAACAGAGTGATATTGTGTGTGGACTTGTATAGAATCAAAGCACTATTATACACAATCTTATTTATGCAGGAAAGTTCTTTTTAAGCCAAAATGGAACATGCATATATGAGTTGTGTTTACTTTGTTCAGTACTTCACCTAAAGAAGTGAAAGGTTAGGGATCCCTGGGTGGCGCAGCGGTTTGGCGCCTGCCTTTGGCCCAGGGCGCAGTCCTGGAGACCCAGGATCGAATCCCACATCGGGCTCCCGGTGCATGGAGCCTGCTTCTCCCTCTGCCTATGTCTCTGCCTCTCTCTCTCTCTCTCTGTGTGTGTGTGTGTGTGTGTGTAACTATCATAAATAAATAAAAATTAAAAAAAAAAAAAAAAGAAGTGAAAGGTTAATTTGAGCAACTATACTGTGGGAGTTGGCACTAAGTCCAGAGTCTGCCAGTGCATACTGGGAAGGCAAGCCTCGTCGGAGATGGGCATCACCACTCCTCCCTCCCTTGGGGCATGGGGTGAGTTACCCCTTCCAAAAAGCCTAATCAAGTGTGCCTTTGTTAGCACTTTACAAAGCTTCCACTGAGTGTGGTTTGTATGCCCTGAATTTGTAATGGAATTTGAGGGCAGGAGAGGACAGTGAACCTCCTTTTGGGTAGAAACCATTCTGCTGTGTAGCAAAGTGGAAGCTCGTATAAGCCCAGGCCTCTGAGAAAATACGAGGAAGTGGGCGAGGACAGTGTTCTCTGCTCTCACCCTCTTCACCGCCTGGATCACCTGTGTCAGCTCTCCAGGCACTGTCTTCTTACGTAATTGTTGTTGTTCCCAGGGCAATCCAGAGGAAAGGAGGCCTGATGCATCCACTTCCAGCCCCGTAAAACATGGAGAGGAAAAACCCATCCAGAGAGAGCCCCCGAAGACTCTCAGCCAAACTGGGCAAAGGCACAGAGATGAAGAAGGTGGCTCGTCAGCTCGGCATGGCAGCCGCCGAATCAGACAAGGACTCCGGATTTTCAGGTTAAAAATACCTTATTCCTTCCATGTTGCAATGAATGATTTGCCTGAAAAACGTCCCCCCTAAAATTAATTTGTGTGATAAACGTGGGAAGCTCTCATGTACAGGATAAATATCTAATCTCTTAAAATGGTAATTCTGGTGCCATATGGTGGGCTTCCTATCAGTCACCTGGGGTTGGTTCTGAAGGAATTGATCTGACATCTTTTTTCAACTCAGACTCTCTCAACTTTCAATCTTCTGTTTCCAACTGTTGCAAGTGGTTACTGGAAAAAAAATCTTTAAGTACTGGTAATCCTATTGTCTTAGCTCCTTTTTCATAGGAATAGCTACATGGCTGGAAAAAAAAAGTACTACTGCATGCTGTCACCCTGTAGCAAATGAAACAAAGTAGCATATGATTTAAGATAACTGTTTTTTGCTAAAAAAATAATAATAATAATTTTGATGTTTAAAAACATTTCCCTCCACAACACATCCCTGCATATCTGTGCATTTTGTATTTGGACTGTGGGACCCCTAGTGCGGTTCCAAACTTGAAAATCTATTAGAGACAAGAAAGTAGAACAGTTTTCAGTTTCCCTTGCTAGTTTGTTTTAAACCTTATCTGAAAGGGCTAGCTGCCTACACAGTGAACCTTTCCAATTTTCACTGTGCTGGGCACTTTTATTTCCAGGTTTGAGGGTAGTGGCTTAGAGATGGCTCTAGTGTCAATGTCTTTGGCTGAGAGGATGCAGAGAGATGATGGCAGGGAATTCTGGCTGGGTCAGCATCCTGAGAGTAGAGCCTCCTCCTAGAGGAGGATTTATGTTATCCAGCTTCACAGAGACTAATCAATCCATCTTGTTGATTTATTAATTTATAGTGAGAAATGCAGCTGTTAGGAAAATTAGACTTCTCTTATCCCTAGATTGGTGTGTTTTCTCCCTGTAGGCATCCTGCATGAGAAGCCAAATTATAAATAGATTGTTGCTCAGAGAGAAACAGCACCAGTAAATCGAAGGATTAGAATAAGGACAGTCCAGGGAAGGAGGGCCAATTTATTAGCCTTTGGGTTTTTCTTCTCTCTCAGCATTGTTTCCCAAGCTTGACTCATCATAAGGCTCATCTGAGGTTCTTGTTAAAAATAACGATCACCACCACCCAGGTATGTACTGATTCCCCTGAGGTCATCAATTGCCAAAGGAATATCATCAGTGTTATCATTTAATTAGCAGAATGCCTTCACAAACTCACAAGGGAGTTGGAGGACCTACTGAGTAATAATAATGATGTGGACATTTGTATAGAATTTACCATATAAATTCTGCATAACCAATGGCTGGCTGGGAAGCCAGCCCCTGATGGATAATGTTTGCCAGTTTCCATGGTGCATATACTCTCACCAGGACCAATTAATTTCAGGCTACTATGTGACCAAATATGGGGATGGGAAGATTTGGGGAATTAGAAAAGAAAAAGAAAAGTACACTGTCAGTCTTTGTGAGCTGGTAAGAACCAACTGCAGCACTTCAAGCTACATAGTTCACATAAAATTAATCATAACAACTATCCTGTAAGAAAGTACTATTATGTTCCCCATTTTAGAGATGAGGAAATTGAGGCACAGAATGATTACATAATTTCTGGAGCGCCTGGGTGGCTCATTCGGGTAAGCATCCAGCTCTTGATTTCGGCTCAGGTCATGATCTCAGGGTCATGGGATGGAGCCTGGAGTCAAGCCCTGCTTCAGGCTCTGCTTGGTGCAGAGTCTGCTTGTCCCCCTTCCTCTGCTCTTTTCCCTCCTCACTCACACGCACACACACACACACACACACACTCTCATAAATAAATAAATAAATAAATAAATAAATAAATAAATAAATAAATAATAGATAGATAGATAGATAGATAGATAGATAGATAAAATTTTAAAAATGTTTTTAAAAAAGAAAGATTATATAATTTCCAAGATCATGCAACTGGCCAATAGAGCTGGGATTTGAACCCAGAGATGTGTGATTCCAGAGGCCTCTACCTTTCTGGAACTGGGACACAATAACCCAGTTCTTAGTGGAAAGCTCTGATGAAATTCTTTAGGTTAATGTCAGCCAAATCCACCTCATTTATTCATTTATTCACTCAATAATTGATCGGAAGTACTCAATGATGGCGAATACACTTTGGCTGAGATGCTCACAGTTGCTGCACTGGAGTGAAAATATTCTGTGTGAGGACTAAAATAAACCTACATTTGGTATGACTGTCACACCTTTTGGTGTTCTGTAGGGCAGCCACAAGATTCCCTTGCTTTGGCATTCCGTATATACTGACCTTTGGCACAAACTCATCAGGGACTGGGCCAACATTATGGCAGAAGTTTGGGTAGGCACATGGATACGTATGTAGTTCCTGTTATCTGAGTGGTAAGAATATTGCCATGGTTATTCTAGCCAGACTTTTGTTGGCTAGGGTGGTGTATGAGTTTGTTTGGACTGCCATAACAGTATCACAAACTGGGTGGCTCAAACAGCAAATTTATCATCTCACAGTTCTGGAGGCTATAAGTCTGAGATCAAGGTGTGGGCAGGGTTCATTCTCTGAGGGAGAATGAAAAAAAAAATAGTGATCACCAGACTCCTCTCTGAGAGGTTGTGATGGCAAAGGTCTGGGGGAGAGCTTGAAAGGCAGGTTTTGCTTTTTACAAGTGTCTGGAGATTTCTGCGATCAGACTGGTTTGGGCACCATTGTAGGCCTAATGTCTCTCCTTTTTTCTCTTATTATCATGTTTGTTTTTCATGTTTTTCATGAAGGTAATAAGTGCTCATTGTAGAAGCTTAGGAATTTAGGAACATGCAAAGAAGAAATTAAACATTATCCGTCACACCACCACCGATTATTTCCAGTCTGTCGACATTTCAGTATTCCTTCCAACAACCTCAGCCTTGCCAGCCCACTTGTTTTGTAGTATGTCCCAAAGTCTAGATAGTTTTTCTGATAGTTGCCTTATTCTCTATGTAGAAGTTCTTTAAGAAGCATTGTGTTGTTCAAACATAAAGTGGGATTAAAAATAATCATTATGCCCCAGAAAGTGGCCCCAGTGAATGCCTCTGGCTGCTCCTGGGCCAGGTGCAAGCAAGTGAGTTCATCAGTGGCCTGTTACCTTGGAGTGTGATGGGATTCGTAAAACCAAGGTGGTTTTTCCCATTTGAATTATTTTCCCAACTTTATATTTTGAAAAATTTCAAATCTATACAAAAGGGAATGAATATCATGGGTGTCTTTCAGATTGAGTGATACCATTTTGCCATATTGCTTTCTCTCTCAATACACATACATACCTGTTTCTGAGGTTTCTATTTCATATATATATATATATACATATATATATAAACGTATATACGTCAGTACGAGTCTCCTAAAAGAATGACGTTTTCTGTATGATTACATCAGTGTCACCAAGAATTTTCACATCAATATAGTTATTAATTAGCCACTGTCCGTATTCAGATTTTCCCCACTGTCTCAGTAATGTCTTTTATTAGCTGTTTGTTTTTTTGTCAGTTTGTTTGGATCCAGGATCCAGCTGAGGATTGTGCATTTCATTCAGTTGTCTTTTTCAGTCTGATTTGGTCTAGAACAATGCCCTCATCTTTCCTTGCCTTTTCTTCCTTCCCTTCTTCCTTCTGTTTTCTGTTTTAATGACAGTGACATTTTTGAATGAATTAGGCATGTTGTTTTGTAGAATGTCTCACTCTTTGAATTTTTCTGGTAGTCTCCCCATTATTAGATCAGGATAAGCATTTTCGTTTTGCCAGAATACTATACTCTTGATGTTACATCTTTCTCCTTTTTCTTTCTCCTTTATTGAGTACACTATGGAATTGTGGAATTCTTTTGTAATTCACTTTGTCAGTGCTATATCATTAATTCTTTTGATAGTCAAACTGTCCCAAACTTGGCCAGTGGGAGCTCTTTCTAGATAGTTCCTGTGACTTTTCTACTTGACTCCATTTGTGTTTGAGCACTTCCTTGCTTTCTGGGGCAATAAGAGTCCAGGCTCATCATGTAGTTTTCACTGGCAAAGACTTGCATTGGACTAGCTGTTTCTCCAAGGACCCCTGTTTTTCTTTTTGGGCAGAATGGCATTTAGAAATCAAGATCCATGCACTAGGTATGCATTTTGCTTCTGAGGTCCTTTGTTTCTAGCTCTGTTCACCAGAGGTGCACATTTGGAATACTTGTGCTTTGTGAAAATCCACCTGCCTGGGCACCAGACAATCGGTTCAGTAGACTGAAGGGAGGACCCCCAACATCTATAAATTCTGAAAAGCATCACCAGAGATTCTGATTAAATGCAAGTGTTGACAGACTCATTTAAATTATGGTCACATTTCTGTCCTGCCTAAGCCAAATTACTCTGAGCTTCTTGATGAGCATTTAGTGTATTCCCAGACTCCTCTCTAGCAGGGTTAGAGCAGTCTCTTGGTTTACTCTGGCAGGTAGCTAATTAAGTCCTTTTTGTATGGATTTCACATCGGGGAAATCTCATTTTCTTTACCTCAGAGATTATCTTTCTATCTCTCATGAGGCAGGATCCCCAGAAGGCATGCTCAGCATGCATTTAGGATATCAGCACCTCCTTTGTTGGAGGTATTGGGTGGAGGTGGGGGTAATAGAGACACATTTTAAATTTCAGCTTTGATGATCTTGCCCAGAATTGTACAATTAACAAATTTAGGATGGAGCTCTTTAAATTTCATCATGAATGCATGTTTTGAGGTTTACAGGTTGGTTTTGTTTTGTTTTTATTATGCTATCTTGTGGTGCCCAGCCCCTCTACAGGTCTTCATCCTGCCCCACGGCACACACACAGTCCCCTCCCCTTTCAACGACAGATTCTTGAAAGTAATGATCTAACTTTGAAGCCTTCAATCTGTTTCTCCTGTAGTCTGGTGATGATGACTTTTACAGAAACCTAACTGATGCAAGTTTTTGTCTGTAATAGAAATAGAAAGGAAGTCTGCTGTCCTAGGGCAGTGCTTCATAATTTTTTGGGGGTAGGAGGGGTTATTGTGTTTGGTTGAGAATACAATGAAAGCTAAAGACCCATTCAGAAAAGTTCACAAAAACCACCTATCACAAATGTTCCATTCCATTCCATCCCGAGAAGTCTGTTAACTCCTTAGAAGATCTGCTTAGGAGCCCCTAGCCTAGATCCTATGCGAACTGACCATTCTTCTGCTCACCAGATGGGAGCTCAGAGTGTCTGAGCTCAGCAGAGCAGATGGAGTCCGAGGACATGCTGAGCGCCTTAGGCTGGAGCCGAGAAGACAGGCCAAGGCAAAACTCCAAGACTGCAGGCACGGCCTTCCCAGCACTGTCCCCGATGGTTGTAATGAAGAATGTGCTGGTCAAACAGGTGAGGAGGGCTACTGTCTCCTAATGTGTCTGCACATTAAAGTGTCTGAGCTTCCTGTACAGTGCCTCTCCCTCTCCGTCCAGGAGAGATTTTAGAAGCAAACCACTGGAACCACACTGATGCCTCCTTCTGTCCTGGGGAGATGATGTTTCCTTTCAGCTACTGACGGTGTTTTCAAAAGGACTACAATAATCATGACCCATGTTCCCGTTTTCCAGACAGTAGGACTCCTCTATTTCTGTGTTCCTGGTTCGTCCAAAGGGACCTCAGAATTCTCTAGTCAGGAGCAGGAATGTCGTAACTTTCAATGTTGCATTCCAACATATGGCAGAACTGACGATAGAAATAAAAGAATCTCTTTTTAACTTGAGTTGCCCTTGAATTGAGAAATGCAGGATGTATTAATTTGTCTGAGAAGTAGAGACAATTTCCATGTTCTCTCAAAGCCATGTCATTAGTGAGAAAGCAGCTCTTTGGTTTAGGTACAGTTATCCCAGTAGAGTCCATATGACATTGTTTTGGAATTGAAAAGTACCCTGTTTCAGGCTTTATTATACAACTATGCATATTACATGATTATTGTCTGGATATGAAAGAAAAGAAGACATAGAAATGAAAATGTAAGCTCAGCCCATTGTGTGGAAGTAGAGAATTCAATCATGTGAACTTGCCTAAAGAACATGTAGCCTCACCCTTCTTTGCTCTAAAGCCTATCAGTTCTCGCATGGGTCCACTGATGAGGCTGCTTGCAGCTAGTGAAGCTGAAAAATGTGGCTTTGTGTTGTTGACCTTCCCACCTTAGGTAGAAGAAGAACATGGGCGAGAGCCTGACAGGAAACCCTAAGGTCTGAACTGTTTACCTTGTTATTACAGAGGAACACAAACTGATTTTCAACAAGGCAACCTAGTGACTTTGAGGAAAGAACTTGAAGATTTTTACTTGGCAGATCACATCTCATCTGGAAGCATAGTTGTCCTTATTGAAACGAAGAGAGGAGATAAGACGTGAGATGGAGCCCGTAGTAGATTGTCCAGGTCCCCCCTCCCCCCCATGCTTGCTCCTTGCTTCTGGGGTTCCTTTTTCTCCCCGCCTTCCTCTCCTTCTCTCTTCTTGCTCTCTTCTGTTGTCTGTTTATGTGCCTTCTTTGTTGTAGGCGAGGCTGGCAGCTCCTGAGGGCTGAGGGTTGAGCAGTGAGGAGGCTTTTCCAGCAAAGCAGCATTCCTTAGGATCCTTTGGGAGGGCTGCCGGGCTCCAGGCTCTGTTGGGAGCTGGGGGGGGGGGGGGGAGGCTGACCTAGCTGAGCAGTCTAGGAGTTTTGTGTTTTCAGGCATGTTAGAATCCAGCACGTTCCAAAATTAAAATAATTGTATGCTTTAAAAAAAAAATCCCTGCCTATTGTGTAATGTCTTGATTATTGCTGCTTGCTTTTAGGTGTTTTTCTTTGGAGGGTCTGATTCCCTCTGCTGCTGGACTATGTGATCTTGCACATAATTACCCGACTGTGAACTTCAGTTTGCTCATCTTTAATGTGGAGGCTTTATGTGAAATGATTCTGAGATCCTATCTAAGCCAAAATTCTTGACCTGTGTTCCCTCAGATATAATACGTTGTCAAACCTAATAATCAGAACAAATAAGCTAAGTATCTATGAGGGCAGTGGGCACACGGCTGCATTGGGAAGAACGGTGCACCGAAATCATCTTGGGAGCGCAGTGAGTGAGTTTTTGGATCTGTTTGCCTTGTCAGTCTTGTCACTTATGGCATAAGTGACTAGGGGGATAGTTTTGCTGAAAACTGAAGTTTTACTCCTGACAGAGTGGGCTAGGCTGATCTCTGCTTCAAAAGACCCTTAATTTTGGATCTCTGACAAGGAAGTGTGGTTGCTGGGCCTGGCACTGCTTGCTTATGCATATGCCTGGGTGTGTTTGAACACCATCTGGGCTCCAGAATGAGCTCTCCGGGTCATCCTAGCCTTTGTACAGATAAACTGTAGTTGAATTTGGGCTAAAGTTCCTAGCCAGGCATCCAAGAAGCTGAAGTGTATGCAGCATGGTGTGCAGATGTGGGAAGCAAGTGCATAGCTCTCTTAAATGACCCCACTGGAGATTAGAACCTCTGTTGGATTCTCCCTTCCTAGCGTCATCTACATGCATATCTTTGGGTCTAGGTTTTAACTGGACTGGCTTTTAAATATTAGGGATAAGTAACTATGCCCTTCTTTGTTAGATTTCCATCTGAATCAATACTTTTAGAAAAAAGTATATATTTGAGGGGTAACATAATGAAAGCAGTGTAGCAAGTGGTTGGGATGGTTTTAGGCTCAGACCAAGGGTCGAATCCTAGCTTCACCACTTAGTAGCTTGGAGACTTAATGCAAGTTATTTCCACTTTCTGAACCTCAATATCTTTATTTATGAAAGGAAATGGTATAATTCCACATGGGTGTTAGGGAGATGAAATGAGAGTGCCCACATAAACTATGTCACACACAGTGCCCGCCCGCAGTAAGCACCATGTAAGCTTGAATGGCTTTCTGGTTACTGGGCATCACTGACATAAAAACAGGGGCCCCAGCAATATGTAACTCTCTAACCAAAAGTCATTTCAGGAACACTTGGGCGGCTCAGTCAGTTAAGCATCTGCCTTCGGCTCAGGTCATGATCTCAGGGTCTTAGGATCAAGCCCCGCATTGGGCTTCCTGCTCACCAGGAGTCTGCTTCTCTCTCTCCCTCTGCCTGCTGCTCCTTCTGCTTGTGCATTCTCTCTCTGTCAAATAAATAAATAAATACATCTTTTAAAAAAAACAAAACCCAAAGAGGTCACAGATATAACTAAATGAAGACAGACTTTGTTGTAAAGACACATTTATAGTCTTGAGATGAGCACATTATAACAGGTCAGGGCATCGTAACTGTCCATATTTTCATTGCCTCAGTTGTGACCTTAACCCTGTCATTACTTCACCTATCTACAATTTCTTTTCCTGAGAAAGGTTTAAAAAAAAAAAACCCAAACTGCTGATACCAGACTCTGTCAGATTTTCAAGCCACTTCTGCAGTCATGTTCTTGAGAAGGGCTACCCCATATGTGAGGGATGGGCACCTGACAGAGGCTTCAAGTGCCTCTCCCCTCGGCAGGTAATGGCAGTGTGCTGCTCTTCTTTATTTGCAGGGCAGCAGCTCATCCCAGCTCCAGTCGTGGACTGTCCAGCCCTCCTTCGAAGTGATCTCAGCACAGCCACAGCTCCTGTTCCTTCATCCACCCGTGCCGTCTCCTGTCAGCCCGTGTCACACTGGCGAGAAGAAATCAGACTCCAGGAACTACTTGCCCATTCTAAATTCTTATACGAAAATAGCCCCCCATCCAGGCAAAAGGGGCCTTTCCCTCAGCCCAGAAGAAAGAGGAGAAAGTGGGATGCAGAAGAAAGTCTGTACTGAGAGACTTGGGCCAAGTCTGTCTTCCAGTGAGCCAACCAAGCCTGGTGCCGTGTCCCCCAGCCCCCCGGCGCCGGCACCACCCGGCGCCAAGCTTGCCGAGGACTCTGCTCTGCAAGGTGTGCCCTCGCTGGTGGCAGGTGGAAGTCCACAGACTCTTCAACCGGTGTCCAGTAGCCACGTGGCTAAAGCCCCCAGCCTGACCTTTGCATCCCCCGCTAGCCCTGTCTGTGCATCAGACAGCACTCTGCACGGCTTAGAGAGCAGCTCCCCACTCTCTCCACTGGCAGCCAACTACAGCTCGCCCCTGTGGGCTGCCGAGCACCTCTGCCGCAGCCCCGACCTCTTCGCTGAGCAGCGGCAGAGCAAGCATAGGCGCTTTCAGAATACCCTGGTGGTCCTGCACAAATCTGGTCTGCTGGAGATCACTCTGAAAACCAAGGAGTTGATTCGTCAGAACCAGGCAACTCAGGTGGAGCTAGACCAGCTAAAGGAGCAGACCCAGCTGTTTATAGAGGCCACCAAGAGCAGGGCTCCTCAGGCGTGGGCCAAGCTACAGGCATCCTTAACATCAGGGTCTGGTCATACCGGTGGTGACCTAGAAGCGTTCTCTGACCACCCAGACATGTAACCCAGAAGGCATAGTTTCCTGTTACTTGAGTGGTTCTTTTTAACTCTTTGGCTGTTTTTACTCCTGTTTCCCAAAGCTTTTCCTTCTACACTTAAAGTGTTGGGCAGTTCACTTAGGAAGCCACAAGCCAGTACCTGGCTGCAATCTTAACCATGTGGTCTGTGCACAGTTTACATATGTCTCCATTCCTCTGAGGACCTCAGATTTGGAGCACTCTCAAGTCCCCTTTCCTTAGCCTGCAGGCACTTTGATGGGTCACAGCGCAAAGCAGGAGAGATGGTTGTGTGGGGCTCTTTTGGCTATCGCCTCCTACCATCCCACTCACTCACTGTGAGCAAGGGTACGGTGACGGAGGAGCACACGGAGTGATACCTGTCAAGCCAGGGAGTAGGTGACATAAGCATCCCTTTGTAGATCTTCCCTTGAACGTCTTAGTCACAGAGGAAAATACGAGGTGTGCTTGCATCCCACAAGGCATCGTGCCACCTGGGCAAAACCCAAAATGCCTCAGGCACAGGTTGGGCCAAGGGTGCAAGCGCTTAATCATGTGATGCTTTGTCTTCCTAAACTGGAAAGTCTAGAGGAGAGTAGCACCATTGAACTCTTAACACTTAAATCACAAGCCAGATTTCTCTTCACTTAAACTGGTAGTCAAAATACTTCAGATTTTTAAAGTATGGAATGGATTCAGTACCATCTGGAATTACAATTGCTGAATTGCTTTTTTGACTTAGAAGAAAGTAGACATGGCCAGCATCTCTTGGTTGGGAGCTGGAGGATTCTGGAAATTTATGCTTCCTGTCGCCCCCCCCCCCCTTTGAAACAATGCAACCTGTTTTATGTGTGAAAATCTCAAAAGATAGCATCATGGTTTCTGAGAATGTAAATTAACTCTCTGCTGCCACCTTTTTTCCCCCTTTTGTTTTTGTAAAAGAGGAAAGAAGTGATTACTGAGTTTGATAAACTTTGAATTAAAACCATCCTGAGGTTATGAAGTCCCCAGAATATTGGAAACCATTCTTCATACTGATTTTCTTTTCCTATCCAAAATTTTTGTTTGGCACATGTCATAGTGACGCAGAGCACTGTGGAGCAGAGTCTTCCGTGTTTCCTTTATGCGTTGGATGTCGGCAGCAAAGCCAGAGGTGTAGTGTTGGTTCTCTGAAGTTCATCTAGAAATGGAGAGTGTGATGGAATTCCCAGATGATTCCCATTCTTTCAGCTTCATGGTAAAGGTAAATGGGATTTCTGGTAGTACCATATCAGATTTTTTTTTATCTCATTTAAACATTTCATCCTCTTGAAAATCTCCATACAAATTACCTTAATAAGAAATTCTATCTGACCAGCTTCATCTTTTCTGCAAAGAAAAATGCCCTTGAAATTTTACCAAGGCCAGAAGCTAATGCTCACATTCACCTGGTAGTTAGAACTATAACATAGTTTTTAAATTTCAAGGCTTCAGGGATCCCTGGGTGGCGCAGTGGTTTGGTGCCTGCCTTTGGCCCAGGGCGCGATCCTGGAGACCCGGGATCGAGTCCCGCGTCGGGCTCCCGGTGCATGGAGCCTCCTTGTGTCTCTGCCCCCCTCTCTCTCTCTGTGTGACTATCATAAATAAATAAAATTTAAAAAAAAAAAAAAAAAAAAAAAAAAATTTCAAGGCTTCAGATGGCCCAGAATTTGTTATTAGACATGTATGATTTAGATATGACCAATTTAGAAATAGCTTGGTAAAATCTCTGCCCTGTCCTGATCAGTGCAGAATTATTACCTGCCATTTGCTTTCTGAAAGAGTTTCAAAATCCCAGCAAATGTGTCTTTAAACAGACTCTCCGCTCCTTTGAATATTCTCCTCTTGGCCCACTCCCTGTGCCTCCCCTGAATCTGTGTGGTACTACGACAGCTCTGCTCTGTGCACCATGCTAGGAAGCTTCCTTTTTGGCAGAAAGTATTTGGCAGCAAAGCTGCAGAGACAGGTGCATTCAGAACAGCCTGGGCGCCAGTCATGAGTCTTACTGAGTGTCAAAAATCTGAACATACTTGCTGAGAACCAAATTTATTCTATCGGAAAAACCCTCTGTGGAGCTATAAGCCTCTTGGACTCTTCTTCCTAGACTAAGGTTTGCATTTCCCTTCCTGTTATGGTAAAAGATGATGAAAGCTACCATTGATCCTCACTGCTGAGTGGCAGGGAGAAGCAGCACCTCCCCGGCTCTTCTCTGATCGTGTGACTTAGTGCTGGAAGTCTCTCTAGGCTGTTAGCATGGGTGTTCTTTCCCTAGTGGAGCTGTAAGCAGATGAAGCCAAAAAGGGAAGCTAGTTCTTGGAAGAAGAGGTCCACTGAAGCTCCCAGACATTTGGGGCCAGACGCCAGATCAGCAAATGGAGGAACCTCGGAGTAGACCAGAAGGATCTCCGTTGGTTGCACAAGGCTGTAAGTAGTGATGGTCTTAGCGAGCATGATTTGATCTGATATGAAGTACTGTGGCAGAGCTTCTGTTTTCTGAAAGTGAGAAGCAATTCTTAGTTTAGACCAGCCCTTAAAGAGAACTTTTGGCAGATCTGGTTGGCAGTGGTGAGACACATCTAGAAAAAGCTGCTCATGGAACTAGTTATGGGAATGGAGTTTAATAACATTTGTAATTTATTACACTCATGGCTTTTTATTGATTATAGTATTGTCTGACTTTACTATGATTCCTTCAACAGAAAAGTTAACTCTTGTGCATATATTGAAGTGTTTTTCCTGCTATGAATTCTTTAGGATAGAGATTTATTTACCAAATGTGAATTCTTTTGAGGAAGTATGAAGTTTTGTAGAAATTGACTGTGAAATGTCAGAGAAAAATAAAAGTCACTTACATGAAAACTATTTGGCCTTTTTGCTTTGTAACTGCTAAAAATACTACGTGAAATCTAGAGTAAGGGGGCATCTGGGTGGCTCACTGGTTGAGCGTCTGCCGTCCGGGGCTGATCCTCAGGTCCTGGGATCGAGTTCTGAATTGGGCTCCCCACCAGGAGTCTGCTTCTCCCTCTGCCTCTCTATCTCTCATGATTGAATAAATAAAATCTTTTAAAATTAAAAAAAATTTTTTTAATTTCTTTTTTTAAAATTTTTATTTATTTTATGATAGTCACACACAGAGATAGAGAGAGGCAAGGCAGAGACACAGGCAGAGGGAGAAGCAGGCTCCATGCACCAGGAGCCCGACATGGGATTCGATCCCGGGTCTCCAGGATCACGCCCTGGGCCAAAGGCAGGCGCTAAACCGCTGCGCCACCCAGGGATCCCATAAAATTAAAAAAAAAAATCTAAGTACAATCGACCTTTGAATAGCATGGGTTTGAACGGATCCACTTATCCATGGAAGTCTTTTGATAAAGGACAGTACAGTGCCGCACATGTCACTTCCTCATGGTTTTCATAACTTTTCCTTTAGTCCCGCTTACATAATTGTAAGGATACAGTCTATCATACATAGAACATATAGGTGTTCATTGACTGTTTATGTTACTGGTGAGGCTTCCAGTCGACAGTAGGCTTTTAGAATTAAGGTTTTGGGGAGTCCAAACCTATACATGGATTGTCAACTGTGTGGGGTGTTGGCACCCCAACATCCATGTTCAAGGCTCAAGTGTGTTTAAGTTTCAAACAGATGTACTCAGGTCACTTTGAGAATGTGGGGATTAGATACTGAACTGGTGTGAACTTGAAGTGCAGGCAATCTTAAAAGGCAAACGAAGAGTCCAGTGTTCCCCAGCATCTTGGAAGTTTATATTGGGTAGGTTGAGAGGGGTGAGAGGTGGATACAATCCAACGATTTCTCTCTTCTGACCTGACACTTTCACAGTTGTCTGGGAATAACAGTTGTCTGCTGAGATAAATTCATGCCACATTAAATGAAGTTCTATCATGGAGGCCGTTAGCAAGTACAGCTCTAGGCTTCCCCCCCACCCCGTGCTTTTTTTTTTTTTTAAGATTTTATTCATGAGAGACACAGAGGCAAAGACATAGGCAGAGGGAGAAACAGGCTCCCTGCGGGGAGCCAGATGGGGGACTCAGTCCCAGGGCCCTGGGATCACGACCTGAACCAAAGACAGACGCTCAACCACTGAGCTACCCAGGCGCTCTACTCTGCTTCTTTTTTTTTTTTTAATAAATTAATTTTTATTGGTGTTCAATTTACCAACATACAGAATAACACCCAGTGCTCATCCCGTCAAGTGTCCCCCTCAGTGCCCGTCACCCATTCACCACCACCCCCCGCCCTCTACTCTGCTTCTTAGAGCTGATTCCTAATGCTCTGCTCTTCCCTGCTCCCCAAGGCCAGTCAAGCCACTTCCTCCCCAGATTTTTAAGATGCTGGAAAAATAAAAGCTTATCCTCACTTAAAGGCCTAGAGGGTTGCCAGAGTCTGATTTTTAACAGCATTGTTTCTGTCCTACACAATTTTATAAGTGACTTTAAAATGTATGGCTGTATGACCACTTAGATGAAATGTCAAGATGGCTAGAGAAGGCCCCTTCTGAAATTGAGAACCATCTTCCCATAAGTGGCATACATAGAGGCAGACCACAAAAAGTGAACCTTGAGAGACTAAGGTGAGCAAGGTTATTTGAGCTCGTGGCCCCAGCCCCTTGGACTGATTCCTGTCCGGGGGAAATACTTGTCTGCCTAGGACGCCTATTTGATCCACCTCGTGGATGGTATCCCAGCAGGTTGTAGCCTGGTGCTACAGGGTCTAAAGACCCATGTCCCCTCTGTTAACTCACAAACAGGGTGGCTTTGGGTAAGTCATTTAGCCTCTGTAGACATCACTCCTTCTGGCTGATAACAAAGGATTCAAACTGGTTCTCCCCAGAGTTCTTCCCAGGCCTCACCATTTGAAAAATCTCTAGCTGTGTTACAGGTAAGCCATAAAATTAGCAGATTTAAAAATTTTTTTAAATTTATTTATTTATGATAGTCACACACAGAGAGAGAGAGGCAGAGACACAGGCAGAGGGAGAAGCAGGCTCCATGCACCGGGAGCCCGACGTGGGATTCGATCCCGGGTCTCCAGGATCGCGCCCTGAGCCAAAGGCAGGCGCCAAACCGCTGCGCCACCCAGGGATCCCAAATTAGCAGATTTAAAACAACCTGGGGTGCCTACAAAGTGGGTCCCTAGTGCTCTGGTAAGATGATTTTATTTATTTTTTAATTTTATTTATTTATTCATAGAGACACACAGAGAGAGACAGAGACAGAAGCAGGCTCCATGCAGGGAACCCGATGTGGGACTCGATCCAGGGTCTCCAGGATCACACCCCGGGCTGCAGGCAGCGCTAAACTGCTGTGCCCCTGGGGCTGCCCCTGCTAAGATGATTTTAAAGCATTCAGTCGGATTTTTAACTTGTATGTGGCTCTAAGGGAAGCATTTTGTTGGTCCACGTTGGTTTTGCCTTTCTTAAGATTGCCTGATTGCAGCAAATATGGATTTGCTAATTCCCATATAAAAGCCTGCTCTCAAAGAATTATGAGCCCCACAGGAGAATCCTTTGGGGTTAAGTCATGGCCTTCCTAGCCAGTCATTTGCAAACAGCCCCTTTCTTTCTTTCTTTTTCTTTCTTTCTTTTCCTTCCTTCCTTCCTTCCTTCCTTCCTTCCTTCCTTCCTTCCTTCCTTCCATTTTATTCAGAGAGAGAGAGAGAGAGAGGCAGAGTCACAGGCAGAGGGAGAAGCAGGCTCCATGCAGGGAGCCTGATGCGGGACTCGATCCCGGGTGTCCAGGATCATACCCCGGGCTGCAGGCAGCGCTAAACCACTGCGCCACTGGGGCTGCCCCAGCCCCTCCTTTCATCTGAAATGAAGGATAACGGGTTGTATATGTTGGAGGGCATGTCAGTGAGCTTGCATGTCAGTCCAGATCTCTTTCCCCCGACCAGGGAGGATGTTTCTGCGAGCCTTTTAGGTTGACTTCGTGTTGTTTTTAAGGGAAATAGTCATACACCATGTAAATGAGGTCCTGTTTTCTGGGTACCACTAAGCAAGCACACCACAAGAGAGGTGGAGGTGAGGTCAGTCTGGTGACACAGTGCGAACAGAAGGGCAGGAGAAAGAGGCAGCCAGAAGCAGACTTTCTCCGACCTCAGTTTCCTCTATCATAGGAGGGTTTGTGAGCTTTGCTGTCCACTTGGCCTCCCGAAGTTATGGTGAGGTGAGAAACAGTGATGTTTCTAAAGTGTTATAAAACTGCCCCACGAAGTGAGGCAGCCCCCTTGCACGCACACCCCATGGCCCCTCGAGGGTTGTCATTTGCTTGGAATAACGAAGACTATCGCCTACCAAAATCTCATTTCCAACTAACGGGAAGACGGCAGGTATCAACCCAGCCTTTGACTGGTTTCCTGGTGTCCTGAACCTCTCAGAATTCCTGCTTGGTTCTTAGAGCACGTGGCTTGCCTCCCTCCTTCTCTGAAGGATGGTTATGCAAGCCATTAGAGAATTGCTTGGAAGAACAGTCTGTATGGCTCCTGCCTCAAATTATGGCAGCTGGAGAAGATGAGCAAGAAAGAGAAAAGCCTGTGGAGTAGGAAGTTAACGCAGCAAGTGGGCGGAAGCCGTTAGGAAAGGGGGGGGGTATCTGAAACCTGGAGGCCTATCCCGAGGCCAGCCCCGTGAGCCCAGGCAGCTTGAGTGATTAGTGCTTGGAGCGGGAGTGAAAAGAGCTGCCTGCGGGTTTCCTAACTCACTTTATCTCAGGAATAGCAGTAGCTTGGAGGAGGGCTCCCTACTACTGGTGGAAGTCTCTGTAACAGGTAGGCGTCTCTTTTCCGCAGCCCCCCCCCCATCCCCATAGCCTTTGATCGCTCTGGGGCAGATGGGAGCACTTGGCTTGGAGCCTACCCTCCATTTGGGGCTAAGAGCCTGGCAAGCTTCCAGGAGCAGGCTGGGAGACCAGGAGCTGCTACTACCTGTAGATGGTACAAAACCCTAATACTCCTATGACAGTTGGGTTGAAATCACCCATCTTTACTCACCCCTCATACAAATTTGTAACCTGTCCTGAAATCAAGAGAAGACACTTCAAGATGCCCTCAAACAAAAAAGTCTCACCCTCAGCGGGCCTGGAATCAAATTTAACGAATGCGAGGAAAGCCTGGTTCCTGGAGGCCTAGCGGTCCTCCTAGCCAGTGTTTAAACCCCGGCTCCACTCTGCACTCCAGCAAGGCTTCTGGGCTTCTAGCCTGTGACAGGGCCACTCAGGAAATGCAAATGAGCATCACTTCAGCAAAACACACAGAGGAAAGGCAGTGAACCACCAAAACAAACATCCCAGGGTACCTGCAGCTGACCGCGAAGTTAAGGCATGGTTTAGACAGTGGGCTTTCACGGATGGTTTTCACGCTCTGGCACGCCGAGAAGGGCCAGAATAACTTGCAGGGGAAACCCTCTTTTTAAAAAAAATTTTTTTTTTGTTTATTCATGAGAGACGTAGAGGGAGAAGAAGGTCCCCCTGCGAGGAGCCCAATGGGGACTCAATCCCATGACCTGAGCCGAAGGCAGAAGATTAACTACTGCGCCACCCAGGTATCCCAAGAAAACCCTTTTTAAAAAGCCTATAGGTTGATCCTTGTCTAGTCAAGATCTATTTGGAAGCTGTGCTTCACAGTCTAGGCTGCTTTCATTCTTGAAGCATTTTCGGAGCATCAGTTAGTGAAGCCATTAGCTAGTAGGTTACTAATACTGCTGGTTGGGCCACAGTGACAGGACTGGCTTCCTGGCCCCACCGACCAGGCCGCAGAGGCTGAAGCAGTGTGGGAGCTCCCCCTCCATGGTAAGCGTCTGCCACGCTGACTTCTTGTTTTTTTTTTTTTAATTGAGAAGAAAAGGGCTCTGGGTCTCTGAGGGTCAGAAGTGAGCACGCATTGACAGCACAGGCCAGCCCCAGGGCAATTCCCACTTTGGGGACCTTTAAAAATCCTCAAACCTGGGGTCTTCACTTCTTGGTTTCACTCCTCTTCCTCTTCACTCCCCCCAAATTTATATTCTTCTCAACCCTGATTATTTCCACTTCTTCTAAAAGTCTGAATGACTCCCGAAGCTTACCCGACCAAGACATTGTCATTGTTACTTCAGAGTAACAGAGATACATAAAGTTCTTAACACATTTATGTCCCAGGTGCTGACCTAGTGGTAGGGTGGTACATGAAACAGACGTGGTCTCTGCTGATACTCTTGCGGGAGGCTGGGCGGCAGTGGCCATCAGTTAGTCATCCCTTTGGTGGTTTGGGCCTCACTAGGTCTTACCCATCCAAAGTTGGCCATGTAGGTCTAGGCAAGGGGATATGTCCTACTCCTACTTTTTATTTTAAAGATTAACATTTTGATAACTTTTGGGTTTAGTATCTGTTATTTAGGGCAAGGGTTTTTAATTTTTTTTATTTTTTATTTATTTATGATAGTCACAGAGAGAGAGAGAGGCAGAGACACAGGCAGAGGGAGAAGCAGGCTCCATGCACCGGGAGCCCGATATGGGATTCGATCCCGGGTCTCCAGGATCGCGCCCTGGGCCAAAGGCAGGCGCCAAACTGCTGCGCCACCCAGGGATCCCGGGGCAAGGGTTTTTAATGTTAAACTACTAGTTGAGAACAGAAGTATTGATACAGGCACAATGTATTAGTTAGGTTTACCCCAACACCCAGGCATACTAAGAGAGTTCTCAGAACCTGTTTGGTGACTCACCTTAAACATTTTTTTTAAAGACTTTATTTATTTGGGAGAGAGTCCGCATGAGTGGGGAGGAGGGGCAGAGGGAGAGAGAGAGGGCTCCCCCCTGAGCAGGACCCTGAGATCATGACTTGAGCTGAAGGCAGATGCTTAACCAATTGAGCCACCCATGTGTCCTAGATTTTTTTTTAAGATTGATTGATTTATTTATTTGAGAGAGCAAGTGTGCTTGGGGAAGGGCAGAGGGAGAGAAAGAACCTAAGCAGACTCCCAGCTGAGTGCAGAGCCTGAAGAGGGGCTCCATCCTACGACCCTGAGATCATGATCTGAGCTGAAATCAAGAGTCAGATGCTTACCCGACTGAGCCACCCAGGCACCCCTGGGCTTTTTAAAAAATTGAAATATAATTGACATACAATATACTGTTAGTTTTAGGTGTACATCATAGTGATTCGACACTTTTATACATTATGAAATGATCCCCATGATGAGTCTCGTTACCATCTGTCACTGTATTTCCAGACTTTTGAGCTCACCCACAGTAGCACCTGCATCTGCCAGCTGCGGCCGGCAAGAACATTTGCATGACCCCAAGCATGAGCACCTTCTGAAGTTCAGCACCATAGGCATCTCACTTGCCTTACCCTAGTCCTGGCCCTAGCAGCACCAAACATTAGGAAAGCCCAGCACCTACAGAAAGACACAGGTCTGGGCCCTGGAGCCCTCAGAGCTGAGCCGGGAGATGGGACTCCTGGGGAAAGCACCAGCACACGGTAGTGTAGCCTACAGACCAGAGCTGCAGGGGCTCCACAAGGCCTTGCTCGAAAGGAACTCTAGGTGAGCTGAGATTTGAGCCAGGCTTGGCTTATGGTGCAGCTTGGTTTGGCTGAGAGCAAGGGGCAAGCGTTTTAGGCAAAGGAAAGAGCATGAGTAGAGGCGTCCTGGTGGGATGGAAATATCATGGCTTTGGGTCTGGATCCAGTTGGTTTCTGTGTGATCCTGGCAATTAGATAACCTCTCTGGGCTTCGTTTCCTTATTTTGTTAGGTTACTATCTCCTCTCAAAGATTACTGTGCCCTCATGTATGAAGTATCTAGTACAGTGGCCCCACGTGGCGACTGCTTGATAAACAGTAATCATAAGATTGTTAGTGCAGGGGAAACATGTAGTTCCAGGAGTGAGGACAGGCCAGCTGGGCTGGCCCTGGTTCAAGGTCAGCCTTTCACTTTGTATTTAGAGGCAACAGCAGCAGCAAACCCGCCCAGCAGCCCCGGCAGCCACCCACACCCTGATCCACCCTGAACGGAGCCCCTCCTTAGGCACACACCCTGCAGAGTACTTGGCAAACACACTCGCCCCAGCCGGTGCGAGCCTCACCCCTGTTCAGGGCTGCACAGCCAGGGGGGTGGGGAGCCAGAGAGGAATCTGGAGTACATTGACTGTCAGTCCCACCCTAACCAGGATCTTTAACCTTGCACCTGGCCCAGCCTCCTGGCTGGTGACTCAGCCTCCTGGCTGGTGACTCAGCCTCCAGGCTCCTGTACAGTCCACCCTCCACATCTGCATCAGGTGAACCTCGGCACCCCCCCCCCCACCTTGCTCCCGTTACTGGCCTCCTCGGGCACCTCCATTGCAGTGGCCTTCCTGCACAGTGGCAGCCTCTGGGGAGCTTATAGAATCCAGATGCCCGGGCCACACCCCAGACAGATTCTACTAGTCTCCGAAATGTAGGACCTCCCCGCCCCCACCCGCTCAGGGCTTTTTACAGCTCCTCAGGTGACTGCACATGTGCAGACAAGGCTGGGACTGCTCACTGACTCCCTGTGGCGGGGCTGATGTTGGGATTGGGGCTGGTGGGTGGAGGGACGAGCATGCGTACTAAGGAGGGGCTCTGTTCTGGAGGGGGGGCCAGTGTGCGGCTCACTGCCTGTAAGTACAAAGTGAAAGGCTGACCGTGGACCTAGACCAGCTCAGCTGTTCCTCTCACTTCTGGAACACTAAGTGTGTTCGATAGCATCGCCAGCACCCAGGGCCCTGTCAGAATCATAGGCCCAACTGATTCCGCGTCTGCGTTTTCACTGGATCCCCAGGTGATCCTTGCACACTGTCAGGTCTCAAGCAGTGGTGCCAGCTTCTACGAGATGCTCACAGTGGTCCAAGTGTGGTGCCAGGTGTCTCCTTTCAGCCTCTCAGGTATCAGCACCCCCTCTGGCAAACAAGGAAACACCTACCATCCATTCAACAAACCCTTCCCGAGTGCCTATCATGAGAGAAACTTCACACCGGGGTCTGCGTATCAAAAATGGGTGTCCCCCTGCCGGAGAACAGCTCAGAGGCCAATGGGGTGTGATGCCAATGTCATGACTTACCAGCTGTGTGTTTCTGGGGGAAGTCCTGGGCCTGAGGTCCGCTTTCCCCTCGTGCAGGTATGGGCTGTGGTCATGAGTAAGCAAATTTCCCTGGGCCAGGTTCTCACGGCCCACCTGGATCTAGCATCCTCTCAATGGTTGCTATTGTTACAAATCAAAGTACTGCCAGGTGATAGGGAGGAGGGGGGTGGAGGGACACGCTGCCAAGGTGGTGCCTGCAGAGGGGCAGCAGGGATGAAAGCGGGGTCGTGGGCGCTAAGAACCTCCCAGGAATTGATGCACCGGTCGGGGGGCGGGGTGTGGACAAGGCTGCCCTGTCCTCGCACTCCCTGACTCCATTTCTCCGGATGAATGTCGGATCAGACCACTGCTACCAGCACGACCCTGGGCGCAGATCTCGCCCTTTTGCCCCCCAAGCCCTGGGTGGCTCCGCGGCGAGGCAAGACCCGCAGCAGCCGGTCCAGTCCCAGGCTTGGCTTGCCCCCGGGTCCTCTCCCGCGCGCCGAGAGCCGGGTGTGCGGCCCGGCGGCGCCCCCTTGCGGCGGAACCGAGTCACTGCAGCGGGGCCCGGGACGCCCGCTGAGCTGACTGCGCCCCGGGGCGCGCGGGGGCGGGGAATCGGATTAGGGGTTTCGTGTTCCTCGGAGCGCACCATTGTTTCCTGTAATTTAATTTCCTCCCCTGAAAGCGTTGCTAATTAAATCCTTTCTCCGGCGAGCCGCCTGTCCTCTCCCCTGCTCCTCTGTTGATTAAACCAGCAAGCAGGGGCGAGAGGCTTCTCAGCCTGGGGGAGGCGCTCAGGTGGGGACCGCGATGCTCGATGCTCGCCCACCCGGCGGCGTCCCTCTTGGGGTCTCCGGGCTCCCTTCACCTGGAACCACCAGGACGAGCCATCCTTGCAGCCTAGGTAAAAGCGGGCACAGCCCTTCCCCTCCTGCTGGGTGACCTCTGCAGGCCTGGAATCCATCAAAGTCCACTGCATGTCATTTTACTTCCTCTGTCCTTCTGAATCCTATTTCTCACCACTTTCTCTCTCTCTTTTTTAAGATTTTATTTATTCATGAGAGACAGAGAGAGGCAGAGACATAGGCAGAGGGAAAAGCAGGCTCCATCCAGTGGGTGGGATCTGGGATGGATCCCAGGACCCCGGGATCATGCCCTAAGCCAAAGGCAGGCACCCAACCACTGAGCCACCCAGGTGCCCCTCATTGCTTTTTCTCTTAAGAACTATTCCTACTTTCTCCCCCACTGTTCACAGCACCTACGAAGGCAGGCCCCTGGCCCAGTGACTTCTGGAAGGTCACATAGCATGATGTGGGGCATAGCTGGGACTAGAACTTGGCTCTCCTGAAGCTTAGCCTCTCTGGAGTCACAAAGTGAGAGACCTCCAGGGGCCAAACAGGCAGAGGAAGAGTGTGGGGTAGCCCTGTGTGGGGTAGTAGGGAGGGATGGGGTCTGTGGCAAAGTAGAGCAGTTTGTCCCTTTGGGGGTCATTCAAACAGCGTGCCCCATTGAAGGCCACGAGTGCCCAGTTGCTGGTTAAGTCTAAGAGTGAGTTCAGTGTGCGAGGACAGCAGTGACCTGCCCTGGGTGCCAGGGACTCAACGGTACAACCACTGGGCACTCAGGCCTCAGTGTGGTGATCTTTCTGAGATGCCACTTCCTGGGTGGGGGTAGGCAGCCCCCTGCTTAGTTCTGCCTATTGAGACCTGGTTCCTGCCACTCCTCCTCCCCCACGCTGTGGAGAAGGGTCCCAGGCCTGACCCCCTCCCACTGCTCGTGCAGGGTCCCCTTCCCCTCAGGGTGTGAGGGGACAACATGCTCCTCTGCGCTCTATATGACATGCCCTATGCAGACCGCTGCTGGCCCAACTCGCAGCTAGCTGTCAGGCTGAGAAAGAAGGTAGCTCAGGAAAATCCCAGAATTTGAAAGGAGTTTCGGGGACCAATGCTATTTTTAAGGAGATATTACTGGTGAGGATTTCAGGGATCACACACAGGCCAGAAAGGGGGCATTTGGGGACAGGGACTCCAGGAAGAAGCCCCCCACGTGGGAGCGCCTCCTCCCTGGAAGGCCCCACGACATGCTTCTCGGTGCTCTCTGCTCCGGGTTCCAGGTCACTGCCCCCTTCCCTGCCTGCAGAGCTTTGTGCTAATGCTGCCTTAATTGGGGGGAGGGCCATTAATGTGTGATCCCGCTTCACCAGCCATCCCTTTGGCCCCTCCGGAGGCCTCTTTTCCCATATGTCACAGATGAGCTTTGGCAGATGTTGTCTGCCTCGGAGCCTGCTCCCTTTTAGGGTCTTCAGTGGCTCCCCTGCCCTGGTCTCCAGAGGGTGGGTGTGGAGCTGTGCCAGCTGTGCTCAGCCCTCCAGCAGTGTGTGGTCCCCTCCTGCAGGCACCCTGATACTGTCTGGCAGGGCAGCAGCCCAGAAATAGCTCAGGCCTCCTCCCTGCCCCCCTCCAGTAGACATCATCCTTGAGACCTGGGGTGGGGTCCTCAGCCTGGACTGTCCTCAGACATCCACAATTAGCTTCTGGAAGAAGCTGCTTCATCCTGGGCAACTTGCCCATAATCATCCGTCTGGGAGAGACCAGAGACACCTCAAGGTTCTCCGCATCCTGAAGCCTGCCTGTTTTCTCCCACAGAGCCACCTAAAGCAGCTGACTGTGAGCTCTAGGGAGGCTGAGGCTGGACCTAATTCCTAATTCTCTGTGTCCACCAGGGCCTTCTGCATAACAGATGCTCCATACGTGGGTTAAATGAAGGAGTCAGTCAATGAATTAATGAACGAACACTCGGCTGTTACTTATCAGCAGGGAGTTTATTGGATGTCCACAATACAAAGTCTAGCAGTCTGGGTTAAAAGCATAAACTCAGGAGCAGACAGCCCGAGTTCGAATCCCAGCTCTGGCACTTACCAGCTGCAAAGCTTTGGGCAACTTATATGACCTCTCTGGGCCTCAGTTTCTTTACCTGGAAAACAGGGTAATTGATAAAGCAGAGCTGGTGGGGTTGCTATGAGGAAGAGTTACTATAGATAAAGGCTGTATGAGAAGGGCCTGGCACGTCGCGGATGCTCAGTAAATGTCGGTCACTATTATTACTCACGTGTCAATGATCGTGTCAGGGCTCTATACTATCTGGTAGGTACCGCAGGAACCAGAGGACTCCACCATTGCCATTCCCCGCCCTCCAAGGTTCAGCTGGGAGACAAAACCCACAGAGGAGGGAAGATTTCCCTGGGGGCTGGACCTGTCAGGGCTAATGGAAGAAGCACATGGGGACCACTAGGTGCCTGTGTGGAGGGAGGGTGGTGCAGGCGGCCATGAAGAGGACACAGGCCTCTTCAGTCAGGGTGAGAGGATTATACATCGTGAAAGCTCCCCCCTCTGCATGAGCCCCTGGCTGTCATCTTGGTACAAACGTCTTCCTTCTACCCTACTCGCTGAAGTTGCACGAGAAAGAAAAAGTGATGGGGAGCTCTTTCCAGAGGCAATTCATTCAGGAACCCGGGGGTCTCTGATGTTCCCAGATGAGTTCTCCAACAGCTTTGGGCTGAACCCCTGGGGACTGAACGTGACCCCGTGCCTTTGGTCTCCAACCTGGAGGACCCTGCTGATCACTAGAAAAACTAGACATTGGTTCTTGTTTGATTCCAAGCATGACAACCTGCAAAGCGATCAGAGGGGAAGAGGGGGGTCTGTGGGGAGCATGGCCTGAGGACTAAACTGCTCCAGCGGTGATGGCATGATACTGACTGGTGCCCCCATTGCTCCTAAATGGAGACTCACAATTCCCAGGAATCACGTGGTATCCCTGCCCCTGGCACAGTCCTTCCTACCCCTACTCCCCCCTACGGCCCTGCTTTCCTGTCTGGCAACTCATATTCATCCTGTATGACCTGGCATTGCCTCCTCCGGGAAGTCGTCCAGCCTACCCGCTGAGTGAGTGCTCTCCTCCTTCTGCAGCACCCTGTCCTTCTCCCTCATGACTGTCTGCAATTGGTCCTCTTCCCTGTGAGCTCCCCAAGGTCAGGTAATAGATCTCATTCATCTTTGCATTCCTGGTTCTTGGCATCATGCCTGGCATGGAGTCAGCGTCAATGAATGTCTGAGGAGCTGGGCCAGCACCACCCCCAGAGAAAGGAATGAAGACAGAAGCAGAACCCAACATCAGGAGAACTGAGCTACCCCAGGCCCCCCACCCCACCAACAGGCTCACAGGTCCAAGGTTCTTCCTCATCTCCAAAGCATCTCAGAGGAGGCAGGAGCAATGTATCCTGGCTCCCTGTCCATCCCCTCCTTTTCTCCCCAGCAGGAGGAGCTGCCTCCCCAGCATACTGGAGAGCATGCCCAGAGGAAGGTTGATGAGAGGAGCAATGAGGCCAGTTGCAGGACACTGAGTTGGGTATTGTGCCTGGAGTACGTGCACGGAGTGACAAGGACAGGAATGACAAGGACAGTCATGTTCTTGGGAAAGGAGACTGGCTAAAAGATGGCTGCTGGGACCTAAGGACTGGCTTCTTCATTATAACAGGTGGGGGCTCAGGTCTCTTCAAGGACTTGTGACCTCTATTCTCACAGGCAGATGTTTTCTCCCAGCTTTGGCAGTCAGAAGGTTGTGCTGCGTGGCTCAGTGTGCAGATTGCCCTGCCTGAGGCAGGTTACAGAGGTTACAGAGTGGTTAGTTACGAGTGACACCATCAATCACCAACCAATGGACCATTGACAGAGGCGAGTGATCCCGGTTACCCTGAATCCCCAAGTCATGATCTCCCCACTCCATTGGCCCTAATGGTCTTTCCTTTGAGATCACCTTGACCATCCTGTCTCAACCTTCAGGATCACCTGGGGCCTTCTCCCCCTAGACCCTTCCAACTCATGCTCATGTCTGTGAAGTGGCTCTGACACTTTCCCTTCCTTTACTGGCTCACAGCCAGTATGCCTACCTAAGCCCTGGTGTATGTCACCCTCAGCAAATGCCTCCTCTTGGGCCTTCCCCACTTCTAGTCTACCCACCAAAGCCCCACTTTCTGAAATTGAGCTCTAATCCTGTAACTCCCTTGCTCACAACCTGTAATGGTTCCCCTATCAACTTCACTCCAGATCTCTTAGTTCAGGTTCCAACTCCTAGATTTAAGTCCCTCTGCCTCTCTGTGGTATCTTCTATGCTCACAGTCCCATGATCACTCCAAAGCTCCAGGCCTGTTCCCTTTTCCTGGAATGCCCCCCCCTTGTCTATCTCTGCCTGCTCAAATCTCATCCATGCCTCCAGCTTCTCCACATATGGAAGCTCTCTTGTCTCTACAGCTGGGGCGGGCTCTCTTCCTCCTCTGGGGTTTCCCAGGAACCTCTCCTAGGATGTGAACCCCTGGAGGACAGTGTTGTCTCATCTTCTTCCAGCCCCATAGCATGCACAGCAAAGAGATGTGGAATGAGCAAATGAGCACAAAATCTAAGCATTTGTTTGGTCAATATTTACTGAGCACCTACTATGTACCCAGCTCCTGCTAGGCATTCAGGATACAACGGTGAAAAGGTGAGAGTGTCTGACCTGTGGAGTGTAGACAGCCCATGCTCTAGAATGTGCTGAAGATTAGCCACAGCTCTATTCATCTCCTCCCTGCCCCTCACCCAGCATACCAATGGTTGCTCATTGGCATGTGTCCAGGGAATGAAGACCCATATACATACAACACTGGCCTAGGCTGAAGATTCTTCAGCAGCCCAGATGGAACTAGCACTTTGTAGTTGTGTCTTCCACTAGTCCAGGCCTGCTTGTCTTTAGGATGCATCAGACATCATGCCCATTCACCTGCTCAGGGACCACTCCCTTCCTGCAGGGCCCCACCCCTGCTCTGTTGCCCCCAGGACTGGGCAGCTTGTAGTCTCCAAGTGTTGTAGGGGCTGAAAGGTCAGGGAGTCTGGCTGATCCTCAGGAGCTCTCAGCTCTGACTGTGATGGATAACTGAGTGGCTTCTCTTCATGGAGAAGGGGTGGGAGAAGAAGAGGAGTGGGCGGAGGAAGAGGAAAGCTCCCAGGTTAGACCTTCTACTCCTGGTCTCCATGGGTCCACAGATCTCAGCACGCAGACATGCTACCACCCCTGGGGTGGTATCCACACATTTACCAACCACATAGCACTATCCTGCTCCGTCACAAAGGACACTAGCTGATGGGCTGGAGGGGGATCCTGGGGGTTCCATGCAGATAACAGACATTGCCCTTTTAATCACTGAATTCTGAGGTGAGCCCGGGATTCCAGGAGAGGAGCAGGAGCAGCTGGAGCAGCAGGGGTGGGTCACCCAGGGAGTCTGGAGAGTGGCTATTTACCTACTAGAATAGAAGTATTTTTAATACTTACCTTAAATATTTCAATGGCTACTATGACAGTGTCACTGCATTCCAGCCTTGCCAGCCCTACTACCAACGTGGTGCCCGTGTGATCACATCAAATCCAATTTAACACCACATATTTTATTGATGTTTTTTATCAACAATACAGGGCCATGTATACAAATGCTACCCCAGTTCCACACCGGGCAACCTCCCCACCATCACCACCCACTGACCAGTCTGTCAGGAGTCAACCCCCGCAGGTCTCTCTTTTATTTCTTTTCCCCATGTCAAGCCTCACAGTGCTCAGCCTCCAGGAGGCTGGGAATGGCATGGCTAGCTTCCAAGCTTGAGTTTGGGTTGGGAGAGAGCCAAGGCCTGGATTGCCCAGGACCTCTCTTCCCTTCCCTTCCACTCCCACTGTTTAAGTATGGACAGAACTGGGGGTGAAGATGCTCCCCAATGACTCCTCCAGCCAGCCAGCCTGGGCTCCTCTTCAGCCTTCTCTGCAAATATCCTTCCTCTCCAAGTGACCTGCCCTGCTGACACCAACATGGCAGAAGAATCATTTTTCAAGTGGTGGGAGTCAGTGCATCGGGGCAGTGACAAGATGCCCCTGACAGCAGAGATCTTGTTGCCTTGTTCATCAATTTTTGTTTGTTTCAAGTTTTTATTTAAATTCCAGTTAGTTAACACCAAGTGTAATATTAGTTTCAGGAGTAGAGGTTAGTGACTCATCACTTACATATAACACCCAGTGCTCATCACAACAAGTGTGTCTTGTTCATCATTGTATACCAGTGCCTGGAAGAGACTTGGCATATAGTTGGCACTCAATAAATATATGTAGGATGGATGGATGGATGGATGAATGAATAAATAGATATGGGAGGGAGTGTGAGCCAGTGATGCTATTACCACATTAGACCTATAAGGGGCATGAAGGCAGGACCAAAGTAAAGTCCTCCCCAACTCTGCTCAAGATCTCAGGGTGTTGTGTGGCGATGCTTGGAGTTGCTGTGGCCACCAGTTGGACACTGTAGGCTGTGGACTTCAGCCCTGCTGCCTGCATGTATGGCAGACTGACTTTGGTATACAGTCAGAAGGGGTACTTGTGTTGTCCCCACTCCTGAATATTTCCCAGAGATTTGATCCTCTGGGTCCTAGAACATACAGCAGTGTCCCCATCGAACCAATTAGATAAGCAGAGATGGTCTCACAACTGCACCCCTACATTTTGGTCTCCCCCGTTCCCAAGCTTCAACTCCCCCAACCTCACCTCTCAGAGCTGAGCATGACCTTTCAGCTCTTCCCACCCCTGCCCCCACCTGCCCCGACACTGCTCCATCTCCCTTTCCTCAAATGCCAACCTCCTCAACCAGCATTAATACCTAGGTTGTCCTGTCTATCCAGAGACTCCCTCTTCAGTGGCTAAGTAGGATCCTGAAAGTTTGCATCATGATTTTCAGGCTTCTCCATGCCTGCTCCCCCCTTCCTGAAAGCAAATAATTCACAGGCATCTCTATAATCTTGCCTCTGGACCAGGCAATCACAAAGAGGACACCAGAATCTTGGGGGTGGGAAAGGATCTTTTGTTTCTTGACCCTATGCAGAAATTCTTTCCATGGCATGCCTGCCAGATGACTGGCCAGTCCCTGCTGGAATACCTCCAGTGAGGCACTCTTTGCCTCCCCAGGCAGCCATTCAAACACTGAACAGCTTTAGCTGCTAGAATGTCCTTCAGAAATGAACCCACTCGCTCTTCTCATTCTTGTTCCTCAAATATCCCACTGCCCAACCTCTGTGTGGCCTCTCCCCTTCCCTCCCCTAAGCATTCTGTTTTCACAACAAAACTCCTCCTCTTCATCTCTCTCTCTCTCTCTCTCTCTCTCTCTCTCTCACACACACACACACACACACACACACACATCCCCTTCGGTATGGTTATGCAGTCTCATGCTTCTCTCATTTATCAGTACTTCTTTCCTTCTTCCTTGCCTCCCCAGAATGTAGAAAAGACCCAGGGGCTAGAGATCAAGAAGGGAAAGCTGGAAGAATGCCAGGGAAAGGAAGCATCCAGGCAGGTCCCAGATTGGGCTGAGGTGGCTAGCCGGAGCAGGCTTGGCAGGGGACAGCACCTAGAAATCCCTGGCCATTGGTTGCTGTCTCCCAGAGAAAAGGCCTTGGCACTTGGCGTTGGAGCAGTAAACTACTGAGTTTCCCTTCCACTGCTCACAATTCCACAGGGAGGATAAGAACACACCCCTCCTTTCTCACCTCACTATTAGTTGGCAGAGCCAACTTGGCTACCTCTTACACATGATAACTTTAAACATTTTTGCCAGCCTCTAGGCCCCAGAGAGCATCCTACCAACAGCAAGAATCCACTCTCCAATCCTAACATGGGTCTGAGAGAAGAGCTCTAGCTGATAGCAGTGATGACATGAGACATAGGAAAGGGTGGATGAACCAGGCAGAGGGGGAAAGCAGGGGCCTCCTAACAGTTGGCTGGCTCCTGGGAGCCTAGCAATGGCTGGGGGTGGGGGTGAGGTGAGGCATTTTTCCTGCTTGCCACGATCCACCAGCCAACACTGTTCTCTTACATGCCACAGACCAGGGGCGGATGCTAGAACCTTACCAGCTCAAGGTTGTATCGGGTCATGGGTGGAGACAAAAGTGCCATGGTCTTATGTTCAGGAGGAGTCAAGACACACACACACACACACACACACGCACACACACAGAAATGATGGGAATGCCTGCTACTTGTCGCGCTGCTTGGAGCTCTCACCTCCAACATTGAACATGGGGACCAGCAGGCCCAGCAGCCACCTCTTGCCGAAGACCTCCTGTAAGTTCTTGCGCCAGGGCCGGGCCCTCACCGCCACCCCCTTCCGCACCTGGTGGCGGGTCTGTCCGCGGAGGATCAACAGCAGCTGATGGCAGCAGAAGCCGGCGCAGGCCAGGCCGATGGCAAACCAGAGGTAGAGCATGAGGATGACGAACATTTCAGAACCGAGGACAGCTCCTGTGGGGGGGGGGAGAGGGGGACACACCAGAATCGCTTTACACCCAGGCCATGTACTCAACTGCGACCCGGGCTGTGCGTTCCGCTAGGGAGAGCGGGAGATTAATGGAACTGAAGCTGTATTTTGTAGCAATCTCCGCGCTGCAGCGAGGGACAGGAAGGATGAACTAGTTGACCTAAGTTTTTTCGTGGTGTGGATGGCTCCAGAGGGGAGAGGGGAGGACTGGGGGCGGTGAGCAGAAGAAAAGGAAGCTTCTCTGGGCAGTGCCTAGCCGCTGATGTTTCCTCAGAGTCCGGGACGCCGCCGAATGCCTCTGCCTTCTCTGTGTGGTCTGGAAACAGGGAGATGTTTTCTCAGGAGGTGAGGCGGGTGAGCTGAGGATGCTAGAGAGGGAGCTGGCTCCCCGGGCAGTTGCCTTGACTGCAGCGCCATCTTCCTATGGAGCTGGGAGCACTGGCTGGGAGGTCTCCAGAAAGTGACAGCATGATGGAGAACAGGGCCTAGTCATCAAGAAGAATAAGTCACAAGCTCCAAGGGCAGCGCAGAGCGTTGAGTTGGAGAATAATTCAGTCATTAATGTTAACAAGAGGACAGTGTGGCCACTAGAGCATTTGGCCAGAGTTGTCCTGCCTGTCAGAGCTTGCTAAGGCTGGAAGAGGTCCCCAAGGTCATCAATCCAGCTCCCTGCCTTGGGCAGGACCTCTCCAAACCCCTCCAAATCGGCACTTTTATTATTGCTTTTAAACCCACTGAGTGGGCAGCCCCGGTGGCGCAGTGGTTTGGCGCTGCCTGCAGCCTGGGGTGTGATCCTGGAGGCCCGGGATCGAGTCCCGCGTCAGGCTCCCTGCATGGAGCCTGCTTCTCCCTCTCCGTCTGCCTGTGTCTCTGCCTCTCTCTCTCTCTGTCTATGAATAAATAAATAAAATCTTTTAAAAAAATTTAAACCCACTGAGTAAGAGATCCCGCACCCTTCTTCAGATCTGGGGTGGTCAGTCCATGCTAGCTTGAATCTCTCAGCTCTGTGGTCTCATACACGTTTCTGAATCTCTCTTAGTTGCAGTTTTGCTCATCTGTAAAATGCTCATCTGTAGAATGATTCCATAGGATTCTAGTAATCCCTGCATGATTCAGGGAAATGATGTACAATGTGGCTAGCATTCTGGTTCATAGTGCGATGTTCCCTGCTGAGGGTCATTCACAGATGAGACTACATCCAAGAAGGGCTCACGTTTAACTCTTAAGACCACCAAGCTTTCTCCTTCTTTCCAGGACTTGAAGACTGGATAAGCTGCAGCCATGGTAGAGACCCCCAGCTTAACTTGCCCAGCGGGAGGGTGGTGGTCCACCAGGGAACTCAAAAGCCTTCCTTAGCCCCTCTCTCCCTGCACGACAAGTCCACCACCACCCCTTCCAATGAGATGAAGGTTCCTGCTCCAGAGACATCACCTTATAACCTATTCTGCCTCTGCGAATCTCAACCAAATCCCTCTTCTCTAGCCTCCCCTGGCCCCACCCACCTCCTCTCTGGTCTCTCCAGGCCCCTCAAGGGTTTGGCTTTTACAACTTGTCCGATCTGAGCAGCGGTGGACTCAGCAGCCAGGAGGATATGGACCAGATTCAGGTTTTCTCATTAGCAGCCTCCTTTTGCCCCCAGCCCTGGGAGCTTTGATGGCACGTTTCTCTTTGCAAAACCAGAGACAAGTAAGTCCAGCTGCCCAGGGGATGGAAAGCTCATTCCAGCTGGCGTTTTCAGCAGCCCCTCAGCTGGCATGAGGGTGGCAGTGGGACAGCTTGCATAGGCCAGTTCCATCCCTCTGACCCATTTCTTCCTTGTCAGCATAGATTAGCTCAGGCAGCCACGTGCAGGATGAGGGATCCTGGGACTGCTCTTTGGGCTCCGGGAATGCTGACAGGCAAAGATGGCCCTCTAGCTGGGACGTGAGAACATCAGATCTGTCAATTGTAGGGCCTGCCTTGCAACTCAGCTGCACGGATAAACCTGGGCTGATGGAAGCTGTTTTCCATAGGCTTTTTTCTGGCACTAAATCAAGACATGCGGAAAAGACCTTGTGGCCTTTTCCTGGCCCCTTGCAGCAGCTACAAAAGGCTATTCTGGGGACCTGCTTTCCCTTGAAGTGTTTGAAGTTGCTCAGCCTGGCTGCCTCAGCTCCTTTGAATTATTTAATAATAGTTCTGCTTCTTTTAGAAAAATCACAGAATTCTCCTGAAAGGCCTGAACGGTCACACGATCCAATCCTTCCACCTCTCCTTCCTACCAGGCATCTGTAACACCTTTGACAGATTGTCACCCAGCATCTTTAATAGACATCCAGGGACAAGAACCTCCCTCCCTCCCAAAGTGGCTCATTCATCAAGAAGCAGCTTCAGAGGCAGCTCCAGGGAGGCCATGCGGTGCAGCGGAAAGAGGATGAGCTAGCTCTAAGGGGCTAGCAGCCCTGAGTCTCCATCTCGGGTTAGAGTCACACTAGTCATGTTGGTTTAGAAGCAACTTAACCTTGCTGAGCCTTTGGTTCCTGAGCCTTTAAAATGGATATGATGGTACTTACCTCACAGACTTGTTGTGGGGATTGAATGAAAGAAAACCTGCCTTGCTATGCTGGCACTTCTGACTCGGGGCAGTACCGCAGCTGTGGACAGCTCAATCTGTTAAACAGCTTGTCCCTTCCTATTGCCTCCTGTCCACCTGCCCTCCTGAGCAGATGAGAGAGGGTGTGCCCACAGCCCTTTGGGCTGAGAATTAGAGAGGAGATAGGAAGGGAGAAGCCGAAGGGGTGAGTTGCAGGGAGTGAGAAGGGCTGGCCCAGGGCGGGAAGAAAGGTCAGCGAAGGAGGAGGATGGATAGATGGATGAAATGGGAGAGTTGGAGATTAGAAATCTTGGCCTCCTCTCCCCGGTGGGTATGAGGAGTTTGGAAAAGGGGGCGGGACTCACCCTGCTGCTGCACCAGGGATCTGGGCCCCAAGGTAGGTACTGACTGGTTCTGTTCCCCCCGCCCAGATCAAAGCAAGAGCTCCTCTTCCTTTCTGTCCTGTCTCCAAAACCTAGCACATATGGACAAGCCTCAAGCCCAGGCTTATCTCAAATCAAACCATTTCAAGATCCTTCCTTTGGAACCATTCATTTTGATATGATGAAGCTACTTGGAAAAGAAAGTGTAATCAGGCTCTCTCTGGCTCTCCTCATCCCTCCACCTGCCTGTGCTCACACTCCACCCCCTGGCCCGCCCACCTACCCACCCCCGTCCTGGTTATTTTGGTCCTAGCAGTCTCCTGTGCCCATGCCAGGATCCAGAAGGCCCCAAAGCTCTGAGTTCTGGGCCGAACTCAGCCATCAGCCCTCAAGGCAACCCTACAGCTGGGACGGCTGGGGCCTTCCTACGCTTCGGAGTTCCCACTCTGATGGCGCAACAGTTCTACTCCTGCGAAGGACCAGGATGCAGTCCCAACAAAGACCAACATGATGGCTTCCCTCAGAGTGGAGCAGAACTTTTGTGAGTGGCCAGCCCAGGCACATCAAGACAGTCTTGGGCTCCCAATGGAAATAGCCATGTCTTTCTTTGTCCCTGAAAAGTCCGTAGGTGAAGAAACATGCTAGATTCCCTGTGCTGCTAGGGGTTGTTTCAAGACCTGGGGTTGAGGGAGGCACAGAGGCTGCTGGTTGGTAGTAGTAAGATCCTGGGCAAGCTGTTTTATCCCATCTGAGCCTCAGTGTCTTCATCTGAGAGATGGAGATAACAATCTCATGCACACTCATGCGTGCATGCTACCAACTATAAGAGCCAAGTCAGCTGGAGTCAAAAGCCAGGGTAGGGATGGAATGGAAGGAAATGAGGTAGGGGCAAATTTCAAGTCCAGGTAAAGTGGTAAGAACTGCCACCAGGAGCCAGATCCCTCTAGGCCAGGAATCAAAGAGCTCTCCCTGAGATACACCATATCAAATACAGACCCCACAGGGTGCTCAGCTGAGTGCTAGTGGGAAGGCCCACATGCCTGGCTCCTGTAAGTGTGAGAGCCTCCCGGAGTGTCAAATCCCATGCCAGTCCCATAGCTCTGTGATGTGAACATGGAACCATTCAACATGGCACATCTCCAGCAGCAGGTGCCCTTTGCTCCAAGCCATCTCTAGGCTAAAAAGCAGCCTGGTAGGGACAAACACATGGGCAAGAGTGCAGGGCTTAGCCTCCTGCTGGCTTACTGTGCTTGGTTGGCAAGACCTTTGGAAGGCAAATCCTTGGGGGAATATGTGAGCAGGACTGGAGTCTAGGCAGAGGAAGGTCATAGCATGGGCTACATGGAGGGATGGCTAGCACAAGCTGCATGGAGGGATGATCAGCACCCAGTCCTGTCTGGCAGAGAGTGAGTGTATTGCCTGGGTCACCAGGAGATTCTATGCGCAAATGGTTAGTGGCAAGCAAGGAGGGGACGATGAATGAGAACTGGGGGTGAAGAGCAAGGTGGTCAGGTAAAATACAGTATGCCCAGTTAACTTGAATTTCAGATAGATAACAGAATTTTTATTTTTTTAAAGATTTATTTACTTTAGAGAGAGCACCCTGGGTGGATGGGTGGGGGGAGTGGCAGAAGGAGAGGATCATCAAGCAGACTCCTCACTCTGCATGGAACTGGAAGCAGGGCTCGCTCTCACAACCCTGAGATCACGACTTGAGCCAAAACAAGAATCCGCAGCTTAACCTACTGAGCCACCCAGGTGCCTCGATAACAGAATTTTTAAAATCTAGGTATGCCCCATGCAATAGTTAGGACATACTTATTACTAAGAAGTCATGCATTGTTCATCCACCCTTCCGATTTAACTGGGCATCCTGTGTTTTTCTTTGCTGAACGTGGCAAACTTGGGGTAGGGGTGGAGGGTCCCTGCGTGGGGCCCAACCTGCCTGCCGAGGCCCACTCACCGGAGAAGAACTGGCTGATGGAGGTGGGAAGGAGCGTGAGGAAGGCCAGGGGGTGGGCGAAGGAGGTGGAAAGGGCCGCGGAGATGTAGGCCACGCCGGCCACCATGGAGTAGAGGCAGGCAAGGGAGGTGTAGAGGCAGAACAGGACGAAGTTGCGCATGTTCCTGCCGCCGATGCAGTTGCCCGTGAAGAAACAGTGATGGTCGTGCCTCAGGGTGACTCTGGCGCACACTCGGCAGAAGTGGGTGCTGGGTGGGGGGCACGGGGCCCTCCTGGCCGGGGGCCCCTGGCAGGCGTCCAGGTCTTCGGGGGAGTTCTGGATGACCAGGACGTAATTGCCCAGGGCATTGGTGGAGAGGAACAGGAAGAGCGCCCCGTGGAGCAGCGCGGGAGGGAAGAGGCGGGCGGTGGCGGGGTCCTGGCGCATGCTGGGCAGGAAGAGGAAGAGCTGCAGCGCCAAGGTCACCAGGGAGATGCACAGGAAGTAGGCGGGGGCCACCACGTTGAGCAGCCTCAGGGCCAGCATCCTCGATTACATTCCTAAGGGGCCCAGGGTGAGAGGAAGACTCACTGCGGTGTCCAGGGGGGTGCAGTCTGGCCGTCCCACCCCACCCAAATCCAACCCCCCCACCCCTGTCCCTTGGATCAGCCCTCTCCTCTTCCCTAACCCGAGACCAAGCAGGTGTGATACCCTGACTGAAAGTGCCTCTGGGTGCGTGCGGGGGGGGGGGGGGGCAGGCCCTACCTCGGGGTGCCCGCTCCCTTGGTTTCTGAACATCTGAGCGACCTCTGGGGTCAGGCACAAGGAAGGCGAGGCCCGGCCTTATTTGCTCTCTGGAGGGGATGAGGGGCATGGGGCTGGGGCTCTGCTCCTCTATGGCAGAGGAAAGGAGCCCAGGTTTGGGATTTCTCCTTCAGACTCCCTTGGAGGAGAAAGCAAAGAATTTGGGGTGGACCAGAGAGAAATGACCTTTTGGAAGTCCTGCCTCACCTCCTTTTCTCTGGCCCTCTGACCCACCCCACCCCCACCCAATCCTGGGCAATACCCAAGGACCACACCCTTCACCCAAGGCTCTTTGGAGGTATTCCTGTGCTTGTAGGTCCCTGGTGTGTGTGTGTGGGGCGGGGGTGCTGAGTGGAGGGTGTTCTGTGTATGACGGTGTAAGCTGTGTGCGCCTGGCTATCTGTTTGTGTGTGCATATATCTGTATTACACACGCAGCCGCTGCCACCTGGCTTTAAAAAAAAAATCAATTACAACAATCGATACATTCACACGGGCGCTCAGGCAGCGGGTGAGCTGGGGGGGGGGGCGCAGCCGGAATACCTGTGTCAGCGGGTCCCGGTCCGCCCATCTCTCCGTCGCTGGCTGCCCTGGCTCTTTCTTGGCAAAGAGCGTTCTCATTTGAAGCGACGAAATGTAAACCCCCCAGCGCGCCCTCCCCCCATCCTCCTGGAGCGAGAAACCCAAACAACCCCGATGGCGCCGAAACCCTTTCGGTGCCAACGAGCCCGCCCCGCGCGAAGGAGGGGATGGGACGCTCGCCGGCCTGCACCCGGCGGACCCGCACCCCCCTGCACCCGGCGGCCCGCACCCCCCTGCACCCGGCGGCCCGCACCCCCGCCGCATCCCCCCTGCACCCCGCGGCCCGCACCCGGCGGACCCGCACCCCCCTGCACCCGGCGGACCCGCACCCCCTGCACCCGGCGGCCCGCACCCCCTGCACCCGGCGGACCCGCACCCCCTGCACCCGGCGGCCCGCACCCCCGCCGCATCCCCCCTGCACCCCGCGGCCCGCACCCGGCGGACCCGCCGCATCCCCCCTGCACCCCGCGGCCCGCACCCCCGCCGCATCCCCCCTGCACCCGGCGGCCCGCACCCCCCTGCACCCGGCGGCCCGCACCCCCGCCGCATCCCCCCACCACGCCCCCCGGCCCCCACCGCCCTGGTTGCTCCCCAGCTTCGGACGCCGCCGGGAAATGGGATTCCCAGCGCCCGAGAGAACTTTTCCGGGGGCTGAGGAGTCGGCGAGCCCCGGGCGCCAAGAAAAGTTCTGGGAAGGCGGCTGCACCGCGGCCGGGCGGAAGCGACGAGGCCTGGGCGGTCCCGCGGGGGCGGCCGACCACCTGGGGGTCCCCTCGCAGGTGCCAGGGCGCCCCGGGGGCCTGCGGCGCGGCGGGGGCTCGGGCTGTGGGCGGCGGGGCTCGGCCGGACTCGCGGGGAGGCGGTCGCCGGGGCCGGCTGCGGGGCGCCCGGGGGCTGCGGGGCTGCGGGGCTGCGGGGGCGGCGCTGCCCACCCGGGGGAGCCCTGGGCTCCGCGCTCGGGCGAAGCGAGTGTCTTCCCCGCGCCGGTCGCCAGGGGGGCGCGGGAGCAGCCTCCAGATGCGCCGGGGAAGGCGGCGCGGGGCCGGGGCCGGGGCCGGGCCGGGCCGGGGGCGGGGGCGGGGGGCGCTCGGCGGGCGGGCCCCGCACCCGAGCGCCCAGCGCCGAGCCCCCCGGGCGGCCCGGGGGCGCGGGGAGCCGCCCGCTCGGCGCCCGCGGCGGAGGGCGGCCCGGCCCGGAGCCCCAGCGAGGCAGGCGGCGCGGGCGGCCGCGGTCCCCGGCCACCGCCTCCCGGACGCCGGGAAGCCGCCCCGCGCCGCCGCAGAGGGCTGGGGAAGCGAACTCACCGGGCTCGGGCCGCCGACCGGAGGAGCCCTGGACGCCGGCGCTCGCCCTGCCCGAGGCTGCAAAGTTGTGGGCTCGGCCCCGCCGGCTCGCAGCCTCCGCGCGCTCCGCTCCGGGGACTGGGCAGGTAGCGGGGATGCGGGGAGGAGGGAGCGGGCAGCTGCCGTCCTCCCACTGGGGCGCCGGCGAGTGGGGGCCAGGCGGCGGCGGGGACGGCCGCCGGGCACCCCTCAACCCGCCAGCCCCCCTCCCGTCCTGGGGGCGGCGCTCTGGCCACCCCTCTCCGCCCCGAGCACCGGCGCCCCCCTTCCTCTCCGCGGGAGCCGGCTGGGGCGCCCCGCCTGACCCCCCCCCACCGGGGGTCTGCATGGAGCGCCGAGGTGCACGTCCTGGCCCTCGTCTGCTCCCCCACCCCCCACCCCCTGCCTCGGAAGTGGGGGAGCCTAGGGGGGCGAGAGCTGAGCCTGCCTGGGGGCAACACCCATAAAGCCCAGCGTCCTTGTGCACCCAGGGGTTGAGAGCCCCAACTCTGGAGCCTGTCCGCCTGGGTCTCCATATCCGCCATTCACCGCGGTGTGATCTTCAGATTCCAGTTTCCTCATCTGTAAAACAGAGATGTAAGGATTGCGCGACGACCCAGGTAAAGCCCTTAAACGGGCCCGCCCCTGGTAAGCACTATTTGAGTATGAGTTCATAATTGGTGACACTGTTTGCTGGGCTCTTGCTCTGTACCAGGCAGGGTGCTAAGCCTTGAGCAGAAGCCGGCTTGGTTAACCCTCGCAAGCAGAAGTTCAGTCATCCCATTGTATGGATGAGGAGGTTGAGGCACAGAGAAACTAAGTCGCATGGCCAGCGTCATCCCGGGACGTGACGGAGCCTGGATTCCAACTAAGGCACAGGCTCTCGGCCTCTGTACAGCCAGAATCACCCTGAGACCCAGGGGGAGCTCTGATTTGGGAGAAGGGAAGACAACAGAAGGATTTATCCAGACACAGTGCTTGAACCAGGAGCTCCTGCCTGGAGCCCCATCCCCACCTCCCTGTTCCAGTCCTTCCCTTTCCTGCCTCCACTATTCTGAGGTGGGTACTGAGAGGCACAGGAGAAAGAGGGCCAGAGGGCAGAGACACTTGGCCAGTGTGCGTCAGTGGGGACGGGGAGGAAGCAGAGAAAGCTTTAGAGACACTGCAGGAATAATGGTGCCACCACTACCTCAATTTCCTGGCTGTCATAGCTCACTCATCTGGCCTATTCCTATTATGTTGGGGAAGGCTAACATCATAAATAAGTGTTTATTGCTTCCTCATCTGGTTGATTAAAACAAGGGCAATCCCTGAACATGAGCACCATATGCTTAGCAGCTCAGCCTATAGTTTTGAGCCATCAGTTGTTGTTTTCTCTGTATTTTATCAGAATACATCAAAATAAAAAGGGGGCCCGGAAACCTTTCCATGTCCTCAAAGGGTTCTACATGTAAGCAAAAGAACAGCTTGCAAAGGGGCTGCATTCTGAGAATCTGGTAGCTCTGTGACTCCAGTGGCTACAGGGCAGACACAGGGATGCACAAATGGCCTTTTTCCCTTTAGAGCTGCTTTGTGTCACAATCATGGCTGTCTGGGCCCTCTTCGGTAAGCTCTGCGGGCCTCCAGCACTGACTGGGGAGGGAGGGAGCGAGCCTGGAGAGCGTCATTTGGGCTATATTGATTGAAGATCTCCATTCCCTAAATACCTTGAGAGTCGGGCAGTATTTCTAATTTTATTTTGCATATGGGTGTGTGGTGGGAAGGTGTGCATCTGGATATGTGTGTGTGTGTGTGTGTGTGTGTGTGTGTGTGTGTGTGAGGGGAGGGAGAGAGAGAAGCTAAATGAACGTGGGAAGATGGCAGTGGGGGAAGGGAATATTCAGCCAGGAAAGAGTCTGGCTGTGGAAACGCAAATGGACAAGACCAATTACTTAGAAATATAGTTTATCAACTGGAGAGGACATTAAAGCTTCAGAGCTAGAGCTAGTATTTTCTCAGTAGCCCCCCCCACCTCCCCTCCCCACCCATATCACTTAGTGAACTGAGTAAGAGCAAGTACAACTGAATGTTGTTTTGTTTTTCTAAACAAAATTCTAAAATTGGTGCTTATCCCTGACAAAATCAATAGGGAGGTCAATTTGAAAACTTCACCTGGATTCTGGACCCCTCAGAATTAAACAGACTAGGAACGAACATTTTATTGCTACTTACCAGCTGTGGGCCCTGGAGCAGGTCACTTAACCTCTCTGTTCTCAGCCTTCTCATCCCTAAAATGGGGTGAAGATGTTACCTCGTGGTGATGATGATCAAATGGGATAATGTTATTCAAGCACCTCTGTCCTGGCAGGAGGTGGGACAGTGTTAGCTCCTTCCTCCTAGCTCCCTTCTGGGCCCTTATCTTTACCCACAAGAACATCTTGCCTTTCCAGCTGAAGCAAGAGCTCCTGGGCTATGCTGGAAATATTTTGGGGTCCCTTCCATATCTCCTAACAGGATGATTTGCCCAGCAGAGACCCTGAATACTAGTGTGTTGACTAATGAGTTGACAGTGGTCTCTCTCAGAGAGGAAAAGCGATGTTCCAAGGTCCTTAAAATGTCTGGTAAGGGCACAGCCACCATTGATCTTGCATCCTGCCACTACCCACCCCAACTAGAGTCTCATCCTCCATAAACAGCATCAGAAAATAATTTATAAGCTACACTCCTCATTGCCCTTGTCATATTTTCTTATAGTTAAGCCATGACTGTACCTGCAGGCGGTCCCAAGAGAACAAGAGCACAGACAGGCATCTGATTGCTGCCGAGCACTTTCCCAGATATATGTGCCATAAATCTTGCTATTTGGTGCTATTCTTTGAATAAAATAAATTCCCTCCCAAGAGGCAGTCTTTCCATTTTGCCTTAAAGTGTTGTGTACCGAGAGAGGAACTCTATGCAGCAAGCAGCTTCTCCCTTGGGTGGGGAATCCCACACACATGTCTCTCTGGCCCTACAGCTCCTAGCAGTTTAGGATGGAGAACATTCCAAGATGAAGGAGGCTGTAGGTTTTTTCCTCCATTCTCATACTCTTATTATATCATATTGATCAAGGTGAAGATAAACTGGGGTCTTAAGGTTAACTGGTGCCCTGAAATTAAGACTTCAATAGACATCCTCAGACAGGATGCTCTTTGCTGCAGATAGCAAGTCATAGCCAGGGGCAACCACAGAGTGCTCCTGAAGTCTCAGAAGGCTTAGTGAGACGCCATCCCTGCCTGGCTGGATCCAAAAAACATGTAAGTGTAATAATCTTTGTCTTAGCGAACCAAATACATGGAAATTGTATTATTACAAAATTTCTATTTGGAGGTGGTAATGTACTTGGCCAACTACGTCTTCATTTTAGCAACAACAACATTACTTTGATGTAATAAAGTGCTTTGCAGGCTACAAAGTACATCCACAAAATTAAAATTTTATTCCACGAGTCTCTCAACAGCCCTGTAGGCTAGCTGGGGCAAAAATTATTAAACCCATTTTTCTTATAAGGAAACTGAGTTCAGAGATTTGCTGCATGTTAATTTGCAAACCTTGCCTATGTTCAGTTTAAAATGTGCCTTAATACACAAGAATCTCACTGATACTTAACTTCTCTGGAGTATCTCACATGCATAAAGGAAACAGGTATAGAGCATACTCCCTCAGCATAAAAGACTGGCATGATTTTTACGTGAGATATTTATGTAAAATTACATGAATAAAGCAAGCTTGCAGCACATTAATCAAATGCTCTCAAGCATTCTGCTGTTTGTGGTGCTGGAGAGTGTGTATGGACTCGGGAGCTGTGATGCTTATCAGCAAAGCCCACATGTCAAGGTAGGAACAGCAGGTCTGAATGTCACCCTCTGGGTGACAGGTAACCCCAGAAGTCCCCCTGGTGATTGATGCATAAGGCTGGAATTCTTGGTTTGGCTTGGCAGCACCTCCTTTGGAGTGTTCAGGTTGTGGAAAAACAAATGTGATCTTTTACCAATTAGCCATGGTTTCCAGGGACCAAGCGGGCAGTGCTGCTAGGGATGCCTACGCCTGTGGACCGGTGCACAGCGTAGCCAAGGTGGTGGCAGCAAGATGAACTGGCCCTTTGGTCTCAAAGCATGCAGGAGGCAGAGGGAGAGAGAAAGAGGGGGCATAGGGAGGGAAAAGAGGAGGGAGGCAGAGGGCAGAGGGGAGAGGAGGGAGAAAGAGTGGAAAGAAAAGAAGAAGAGTGGCCGAGGGAGTGCATGCTCATCTGTTTGACATAATCTCACTTTATGTCTTCATGATGGAGGGCGCTCAGGGGCGCAGGGGAGATCAGCTGTCTCTGCTGAGAGCGCTGCAAGGCCAGGTGTCCAGGATGGGAGGGAATGAGGCAGAAGGTTGACATCTCAATTAGAGGAGGAGGGAGGTGAGACCAGGAAAGGCACTGCAGTGCCCTCGGCTGCTTGTGAAACTCTCAGATAGGTTGTAGTACCTTATAACCGTCACAGAGCAGCAGGCGGCCCAGACCTCACACTCCTGACCACCACCTCCCTTCTGCCTCCATCTCCCCCAGTGCTCCAGCAGAGATGGCCTGGGGCCTAGGAGAGGGGCAGTGTGGTGTGACCAGAAAAGAAAGAAAGAAAGAAAGAAAGAAAGAAAGAAAGAAAGAAAGAAAGAAAGAAAGAAAGAAAGAAAGAAAGAAGAAAGAAAAGAAAGAAAAGAAAGAAAAGAAAAGAAAGAAAAGAAAAGAAAAGAAAAGAAAAGAGAAAAGAAAAGAAGCAAATGCTTTTGGTATGAGCTTTTAGTGCCTGCTGGCCTTGGCCTGAATCCTTCTTTTTCCCATTTACTTGCTGTGTGACCTTGAGCACATTCCTTAGCTTCTCTGAACCTCAGATTCTCTGCCCATTAAATGGGGGTTTTAGCTAACTTGCATTTTGTCATCATTTTTTCACGACAAAGCTGCCAACTCAATAGCACCTGTCCTTTCTACTGAAACCGTCCCCTAGCTACCAGCCACCAAATACTCTTGCTTGCTGCCTAGCACCTATTGCATCCATGATGATCTTGTTTGTATGTCTGTTCACTTGTTTATTGCTTCTTTTCATCGGATAGACTGTAAACCCCCAAGAACAGGGACTTACCCACCAGCTTTGTTTCTGTAGCTTAGATCCAGCACAGAGCCTAGGACATAAATATTAGAATAAATAAGAGGCAGCTTGGGGGACAGAGAGCATGAGGGAACTCTTTGGGGTGTAAAAAAAAATCTATACCTTGGTTGTGGTGATAGTTACATGACTATATGTTTGTCAAAACTTATAGAACTGTTTATACCTCAATATCTGACCTTTAAAAAAATAGGCTCTAGGGAGCAATGGATAAACAGAATTCAACTCATAAAGATTCATATTTCTGGATGTTTGTTATGTGTCAGGCTGATAGGGGGCCAAGTGCCTTTGCATTGGTTAACTTATTAAATCCTTACAATAGCTCTGTCTACTGAAAGTCTGAGTCTACCGATTTTGTAGAGGGAGAAGTGGAGACTCAGAATGGTGGTGAGATTTGCCAAGATTGCAAAGCGTGCCGGCAGCAGAAATAAAATCTGGGTCGCGTGATTCCAGTGTCCAAGTCCCACCCGATGTGATTCCTTCTGTCTTTCACACCTAAACCCTGACACTGACATAGAAATAAAGAGCCTGTTTTCCTGATGGCAAAGTAACATGTTATGCTAATGTTGATCTCTCGTACACTTTAGTATGAATTAGCCAGCCAAAATCTTTTCTCAATGACACAGGGTGTAGAGAGAATGGGCTTTTTGCTGGAGATCAGGAATGGGATGGATGGGGGAGTGGAATTAATATAAACAGGCCTGCAGTAGTGGATGGAAGTGTCAGATGGGACCAGAAGATAAAAGGGAGACAAAGGAGAGGGTCCGGAAGAGCAATGAGAGGACAGGCTCTGGGGTCCGATGATCTAGGCTCAGATTGTTTCACCAGTCACTTGTACAACCTTGAGCAAGTCAGTTGACCTTTCTGTGTCTCAGGTTCCTTATCTGTAAAACAGGGTTAATTATGATTCCCACCTCATAGAGATGCTATATAGTCTAAACCAGATCACATCCATAATGCACTTAGAATAGTGGCTGGCATAGTAAGTATTAAATAAGTGGCAGCTGGTGTGCCTATTTTTTTTCTTTTTTTAAAAAGATTTAATTAATTAACTAAATTTATTTATTTATTCATGAGACACACACATAGAGAGGCAGAGATATAGGCAGAGGGAGAAGCGGGCTCCCTGCATGGAGCCTGTTGCAGGACTCAATCCCAGGACCCCAGGACCACGCCCTGAGCCGAAGATGACGCTCAACCACTAAGCCACCCAGGCGTCTCTAGTGTACCTAATCTTAATTAATTAAACATAGGTTTAAACCAAGATGGAAGTTTGCCTCACTCTCACACAAATGAAGTTTAAAGGAGCCAGTCCAGGGCTGGTAGGGAAGTGCCATGATCACATGAGACCCAGATTCTTTCTGTTTTGTTGTCCCATCTTCCTGAGCGTGTTGTCTCATGGCCCAGAATGGTTGCTCCTGTCCCACCCATCATGTCCATATTCTAGCCAGCAAGAAGGAGAAAAAGATAAAGGACATACCCCTCTCTTTAAGGACATCTCCCGGAAGCCACACGCAACACATCCACTTACCTCTCATCAGCCAGGACTTAGTCAACGTGGCCACATCTAGCTATAGGTACCTACGGAACCAGCTAAAATCTATGGGTTGTATTGACCCAGAGGGAAAGGAACATTAATTTGGAGGCCAGCCTTGGCACTTTTTCTTCTACTATGGGAAAGTTTAGACACATCAAGTTATCCAGCCCCCAGGTCTCCTTACAGAAGCAGGAGTTTCCTAGCATTTTTGATGTCTTTAAGATTCCGTTTCCTCATTGGTCAAATGAGGCTATTACCTCTGCCTTTTCCCACCCTCCCACGGACCCATACCGTCCTTCGAGCATTTCTCCTCACAGAAACAGGCCCAAGGAAAGCAGCTCCAGCCTGACAAAGCCCTGACCTCCAATGAACATGGGCAGTGAGCGCTACTGGCAGCCGTGCTCAGTGTCCCAGACCATCTGGCCAGTTCAGCAAGCTTGACCCCTGGATGAGGCAGAAAGGGGAGATAGAAAAGTTGTACTTTATTTTTTAATTTTAAAAGACCATACGAGTAACATTTTTTGTATGAAAGTTTTAAATTTTAATGAAAAATAAAGCCAGAATCCTTTGATCCTAAACCCAGAGATAATAATCATTAATATTTTGTGTGTGTCTTTCAATCTTCTATTCATTCCGATTTTTTCCTTTTAATTGTCAATTTGGGCTTACATCTTCATCCTCTTTTATAAAAATCAGTATTTAAAATTCCGCAATAGTAAGACAATCCTCCCATGTTGATAAATATATTTTCTAAACACCATTTTTGGGAAGACTTTTTTATTTATTTGAGAGAGTGAGAGAGCGCACACAGGGAGGGGCAGACGGAGAGAACCTTTCAAGCACCCTCCCAGCATGGAGCCCCCACCACGGGCTGGATCCCACAACTCATGAGATCATGAGCTGAGCTTAAAGCAAGAGTTGCCTAACCAACTGAGCCACCCAGATGCCCCCAACGTCATTTTTATTTATTTATTTTTTAAGCTTTTATTTATTTATTCATGAGAGACACAGAGAGAGAGGCAGAGACACAGGCAGAGGAAGAAGCAGGCCCCATGCATGGAGATAGATGTGGGACTCGATCCCGGGATTCCAGGACTACGCCCTAGGCCAAAGGCAGGCGCTAAACCACTGAGCCAATCAAGGATCCCCAGCCCAATGTCATTTTTAATGGCCAGCCTGATTGTTTCTATTACAGAAGGGACACAGTTTAGGAGGGATACACCAGAATTTGGCTTTGACCTTAGTGTCTGGTCAAACTATGCCCTTCAGTTGCATCTACAGCCTTGGTCTTTGAAAGGCTGAATTGAAGAGCTTAAGTTCAGACTTCATTGTCATTTCTGGACTCCCTGGACTAGTGTATGGTCCATGATTCTGTGACCATGTTACATAATCTTTGCATCCAAGAAGCATAATAACCTCTGTGATACACATATGGCATGTCATTTGGATTTACTGTTAATCATTACTTTCAAATGTCGATAACCTTCTAGATGTAGTGTGTAATGAATATCTCCTTTCATGCTTTAGTTGTTGAAATCCTATCAGCCAGTTAAAGCTTAAATATATATTTATTATTATAAGAGCAAAATGCTGGATCACTCATAATGGTTATAAACATAGTCCCTTTCATGTACAAAAATGATTACGAGTTTTCAAGTGTTTAAACATAGAAGGAAACATTGAAAACTAATTCAAATATTGAGAAGCATGTCAGCCAGATGCTTTTTGAGGCAACAACAGTAAAACATTAAAATAATACTATGAAACAGAATAATGGAAAGCAGATTATATCCTAGTTCTGATTTTTGTAGAATTGTTTGGTATGCTTGCATTTTGTAACACTAAACCAAATAATCTTTAAGAATATCAATTTTTAGTTACTCTGTTCTTTTTAGGCCGTTAAGTCTTTAATAAAAAAGTCCCATTGTGAATACCTTTACAATTCATCTTGTAAAGATAAGCTAAAAACAGGATGTCAATCAGCCTCCTAATTTCATGAGGAAGAAAACCTCTATCATATGTAACAGTATCCATGGTGAATCGCGTCTGACCCAACGTGGCAAGGAATATAAAGAACATAAAGAGAAGAAATTATCGGGAAAAGTGAGGATCACGCTCCTCCACCATCATCAATCAAAATGAAGCACTGATTTATTAACACAAATGTGCATAATATATAGAGTAGAGGAGCAAGCGGCCACTACTGGCTCTAGGGGGGTGTTATTCTTGTACCGTCATGTTACACTGTTCAGCACTGACAATGCAATTCATTAACAGTGAAGTTATCATCAAGAATAATCTCGGATACAATTTTAGATGTACTCCTTCATCAGAAACATTTGTTCCATGAAGGTGATAGTAGCCGTTGGCCTGGACTGCGGCTGAATACTGGTCTCAACACTTGGCCACCTGGCATTCAACCAAAGCGTGTATTGAGTGCATCTCTAATTTTAGATTATTTCTAATTTCTCACTATTATTAGCAACATTGCAATGAATGTCCTAGCACAAACAACCCCATGGGGCTCTATGATTATTTCTTTGGCTGTATTCCTACTAGGAGAGTGGCTGGATCAAAAGGATTCCTATTGCCAAACTACCCTCCTGAAACTTGGTACCAGCTTCCCTCCCACGAGAGGAGTAGAGTAGGGAGAGATTGTATCCTGGCTCCTCCTCAGCGATGGCAGCCGCATTTGCAGCCTCCCACAGCGGTTGGCAGTTGGGTGGTTGAGAGTAGCATCCTTCAGACTGTTCCAAACCCTTCTGGATCCCATCATTGTGATTACAGCTATAATTTGTTTTGTGTTTATCTTCTTTCTGGCATTGTGGTAGACTCTTTAGGTACTTCTTGCATTTTAATCCTCACGGTGATGATGCAAAGTAAATATTACTGGCCTAAATTTATAGATAAGGAAACTGAAGCCCAAGGGTTGGGTGGCCCTGCTCCTGGCCTTGATGGAAGCTTCCAGAGGCCTGGCCAAGGAATAACCTGAAAGCCTTCTCTTGCAAGCAAATGAAACCTGTAAGGTCCAATCCCCATGACCCTAACTATTCAACCCTGGGGGCAGCTAAAGGGGCCCCCACACCCTTCTAGGCTGCGTCCATTTCCAGCCAGGGCTTGAAGGTAGAAGAAAGGGGAAAGGCGAAAGGCAGTGCTTATGAAACCCTCCTCTGCTTTGGGTTCGGTTCTGTGTTGGGCACTTTACATGTATTGTTGCTTCTTGGTTATTGCTGAAGGAAACTGCATCAGAGCCTCTGCCTTCCTGGAGTGAGCTGCCCCTCCACCTGGGGTGTGTGTGTGTGTGTGTGTGTGTGTGTGTGTGTGTGTAGTAGCAGACTAACGGCACCAGGAGCAGGTCAAGATTGTTGGTCACTGAATCCTCCATCACAGCAGGGTGACAGCTGACCACTGGGATGGGGACGGGGGGTAAACAGTGATCACATGCCTGGGATTTGATATACATGGTCTCGTGGAGGTCTCAATTGCCTGGTGAGACACTCTCCACATCCTCCTGGGGCAGAGCGGGGGGGCTGGGGAAAGTGTTCCAGTGGTGCCAGCTGGTGAATGGTGAGGGATCCCAGTAGTCCAGGAGAGATGCGCATCCTTTCTCTGATCTGGGCCAGAAGACATACTTCAGTACATTTCTATACCCTTGTAAGAGTCTGAAGCCTTGAGGAAGAAACAAAGAGCCTGCAGGCCATCCCCCCACCCCCACCACCCAGGAGCAGACAGGCTGCCATTCTGAGGCCCTGCAGGGGGAGATACACTGTCCCTGAGTTGAGGGCAACCCTTGGGGGTGGACTGTAGGGAGCCTGAATAAGGCGCTGCGCACCGACCCTCTAGCCTGGAGCAGAACTGCCTGGGCCTTGTGGGTGGTGGTAGTGAGGACCCGCCCTTCCTTCCTTCTCTTTTCCACTTCTGGACTCGGGATGTGAGGTGTCAAGGCCTAGAGCAGGTGGGGAAGGAGCTGGTCGGCTCACCCCCCGCCCCTGCATCCTTCAGCAGAGGCACCCACAGCACCCTACGGGGCATTGCCGCAGGATCCCAGAGCCACACAGATCGGGGGGCAATCTGACTCAGTCACTGTCCAGTTATGTGACCTGGAGCAAGTTACTTAACCTCTCTGAGCCTCAGTTCAAGCCATAGAATGTGGCACAGTAACCACTTCTTGTCAGTGGGTCTAAGATTGACCGAGTGAAGGCTCCTGCCCCATTGCCACCCCCGTCAGAAGCCAGCTCTGACTCACCATCTCCGGTGCCCACCAGACCGGGAGCCTCCCCCAGCAGAACCCTGGGACTCCTGGGGCCCCAAGGCCCCATCTGGAGTGCTCCAGGATTTTACCCAAGGCCCTGTAGGCTACACACTCACTCTAGCCTTCAGCCCTTTCCACCTGGACCACACTCCCTGCCCCTCTGCCTGCCTTATCGTACTCATCCTTCAGGCTTCCCAATTGCTGTCACTTTCTGCAGGAAACCTTCCCTAAGCCTCCAAGTCTGACTAACGTGTGTCCTTCTACCACCAAATCACATGGTTTTTTGTGTTTTTTTTTTTTGTTTTTTTTTTTTTAAGATTTCGTTTATTTATTCATGACAGACACACAGAGAGAGGCAGAGACAGAAGGAGAAGCAGGCTCCATGCAGGGAGCCCAATGCAAGACTTGACCCTGGGACTGTGGGATCACACCCTGAGCCAAAGGCAGACACCCAACTGCTGAGCCACCCAGGCATCCTCACAAGTTTTAATGGCTTGGTCGGTTGTCCTCTGTTGGACTGTGAACTCAGGAAGGACAGAGAGGGTTCTGCCCATGTTTTTACCCGCAATGCCCAGAATGGAAGCTGGCCGAGGGCAGATGTTCAGGACATGTACACAGAATAACAGAATAGAAGGAAAGGATCTGGGAGAACCGGTGGGAGGCAGACCACTATAGACCGTTTGAACCAGGGACTCCCAAGCAGAAAAGAAAGGGGGCAGAACTTGAACCATCATGGTAGCAGAGACCTTGTCTTTTTCATTCTCTCAGGCAAGAAAAGAGACCTCTAGGACTTCCCTGTACAGTTGTTCAGGTTCTGCACTTTACAATTCCAGGACAACGTTTTCACACTTAGGTCAACATAGATTTTTATGGTTATTGTGACACTTTACCAGCAGATGGCAGTAAAGTATCTGAAGTTAAGGCCCCCCCCCCACCCCTTTTGTGCAAATGCACTGTTGGGGCTATCTGGAGTGCTGGGTGCATCTGTCTACCAGCCCTCCAATCTGCTGAGAAGTTGCCTGACACCCTCTTCCAGCCTTGTCCCACCTCCTCTTCACAATTTTATGAACCACACCCAGGGCCTTAGCGTTGGCCTGGGAGCTTCAGGGGAAAGAGACGTTAGCGTCAGAAATCCCGACCTGCATCTTTTGTTCCAAAGAAGGTAAAGTTTGTGATTGGAAGCCCTGGGTTCAAGTCCCAGCTGCTGCATCTCCTTGTGAGTGATCTTCAACAAGGGACCTTGCAGTTCTGGGATCTGGGTTTCTCTTCTGCAAAGACTGCAGTAATATCCCTGCCGTTGAGGTTGTGGGGAACATGTGCTCCCCTGAACATGGCTGCACATCACTAGCTGTAAGGCACCTCTGCCCAGGAATATCCTGCATTAATGAAACGCAGGACTCTCCCCACTGCCCCTGGAAGGATATGCCACACTGTTGGGGCAGGCTTTGCTGCGGACCCCATGAGTGCCCTTTTGTCACTACCCCCACCCCCCAGTCATCTTATCCTGAGGGATCTTTCTCCTGATCTCCACCACCACTCCATCCTCCCTCAGGGACTTTGGCCACTTCAGTCTCTGCCCCAAACTCCATCGTACAGTACAGTCAATTGGCCAGTGAACAAATATTTATTGAGCATCTACTATGTGCCGGACTCTGAGCCAGTCTCTACCTTCTCCTCGCTTACCATCTCATGGGAAGGGGCAAAAGATTTAGCATAGTTGTCATCTTATTTCTGAATCATCAGGCCCCATCCCATTCCTCTGGGACTCCAAGAAGAAAGAATCCTTGCCCACTCTCTCCCTTTCTAGTTCCTCGGCCACTTCATGCCTGGATACTGTAGATACCACTTTGGCCTCCCCACGCCAAGGTCCAGATCAAGAGAGGCTTTGCTGGGGTCTTCCCTGCCCTGCTCATCCTGCGCAAGGTTGAAGAAGCAACGAAAAACTCACTATGGGTTTCACTTCCAGTTTGGTTTGGGTGTGAGAAGACAAGAAACTCAAAGTACTAGTGGCTTAAATGATGCATTGCCCTCACATGTAGACAAAGTCTAGAGGCAGGCAGTCAGAGCTAATACGGTCATTGTAGAGTTTCAAGAAGGACTCTAGCTCTTTCTAGTACCCTCCTGTCATCTGTCAGCTGTAGTCCTCATCCTCATGGTAGAGGTGGCATTTCAGGGCTGGCAAAGTGCTTTATAATATCAGGCCCCAGGCCCCTTCTATAACATTTCCCCACCATTCTTAGGATGCAGCTTCCACTTCACAGTACAAAATGGCTGCTTGAGCTCCAGCCATCAAGTCAACATTCTGCCAGTGGGAATTAGGAGACACCTGAGCAAGGGCATACCCTTTCTACCTAAGAACATTCCCTGGAAGTTATTCATGATACTTCCACTTATCTCCACTGGTTAGAACTCAGTCACACGATCATATCTAGATGACAAAGAAGCCTAGGAAATGGTCTTTATTTCAGATGAGTCCAATTGCTAAGGGGAGAGGAAAGAAGACGGTTATGGAGGAACCCTAAGTATTCTCTAGTGCTTCTTGCCTGTGAAGTACCATCTCCTGCCTACAGGAGGTGCCTCCACCAAGCAGTTTCCATGGCATAAATTGAGCTGGACCCTAACATCACAGAACAGGACTAAGGCAAAGGCAGTAAGAATGTCATTTCCTCTTTGTGTGGAAGTTGATGAGGGAACACAGGGCTAGCTGAGGACAAGACATGAGCCTGGGGCAGCACATTGACAAGTCCTTGAAACAGGCAGAGTGACATTCCTCTAGGGACTCAACTGCCTCCCATGTTCATACTTTGGAAGGGTAAAAGACAACCTTAGCCCGACCCCCAGGATCCTGTAAGTCTGCTTTAATGTATAAAAATTCCTTTAGAAATTCCCCTTTATCTCTAAACCCCCAAGATACGTGTCCCAAGCATATGAGCCACCGATATACATCTGAAGGGTCTCATGACTCAGATTTTATTAGAGGGTTATAAATGGCTTTTCCCAAAAGTATCCAGTCCCCTCAAGGTCCTGGGAACCTTGCTTCCAATATTCCTTAGAGAGTACGCTATCCTCACACCTCTCCCAACTCCCAAGTATATAATCAGCCCTGTCCCTGTGCTTTAATAGAACCACCATTTTGCACCAAAGACATCTCAAGAATTCTTTCTTGGTCTTCGGCTCCAGACCTCACCTGTATTCCAGAACTTCATCAGAAGTAACCATTGTATTTGGTTGTGATTAGCATGATGACAACGTTCAGTACTGCAACACCCTCCCAAACCCCCCCACCCGCCCAGCTCTCAGCGGCCCAGACCTATTCTTTGCAGGTTCCGCTTTGGCATCCCTGCCCCCCACCCCCCAAAGTCTCCCACGCATCCAACACTGCCCCCTCATCTCTTTCTAGAGCAGAATCTGGCTGAAGTGAAGGTGTGGGGAGCCGTGAGGGGGAGGCCCTGTGACAGCGGCTGCTGCAGGCAGGAGCGGTGGCGGTTGCCTTGGTGAGCTGGGCAGAGGTTTCTAGAATGCTGCTAAATGTGCTTTCCTGACCCGCCACCGCATTCTCTTTCTTGCTTAGGAGACACTTCGTGGGGGCTGAGGCCCCTTGGTCCCACCTTGCTGTCTGCTCCCACTCTTTTGAAATACTCCTTTGCCTATTCATCACCTCTTCCTGTAAGAAGGGGAACACAAGCCCTCAGGCACCCCAGGGCAGGGAATGAGGGATGGGGCATTGACACTGTCCAGTGCCCCCCAACCCCCCGTCCCCCGCCCTGCATCCTCATAGCTGCCTTGTGCGTTAGGTACCTCATCCCCATTGGACAGATTGGACCTCTGATCCTGAGGCGTGCTAAGCAGTTGGCACTGGCCAGCTAGATAGCAGGTGGCAGCCCTGAGACTGGGACCAGCTCTCTGACTCTCGAGCCATGGCATTTTCATGAGTTATATATTCCAGGTAGGGTTTTGTGTGTGTGTGTGTGTGTGTGTGTGTGTTTTAAAGATTTTATTTATTTATTCATGAGAGACACAGAGAGAGAGGCAGAGACATAGGCAGAGGGAGAAGCAGGCTCCCAGCAGTCTCCCGATGGAGGACTAGATCCCAGGACTCCAGGATCACGACCTGAGCCAAAGGCAGACGCTCAACCACTGAGCCACACTGGTGTCCCTAGAAGATTTTAAATTAAGGCATGCAGGCATGTGTGTGTGTGTGTGTGTGTGTGTGTGTGTGTGTGTGTAGGTGTCTGAATGTTTGGGTACCAGGATGCTGTGTGCATGAGTGAGAGGGTATTTGTATGTGGGAAGAGGGGTACAACTCTTTTAGAACATCTGGTTTTTGGGACACCTGGCTGGCTCAGTCAGTGGAGTGTGGGGGACTCTTAATTTCAGAGTTGTGAGTTTGGGCCCCATGTTGGGAGTAAAGATTACTTAAAAAGAAAATTTCATTTTTTAAATTAATTAATTAATTAATGTTTTACATTTTTATTTAAATTCAATTTGCCAATGTATAGTATAACATCCAGTGCCCATCCCAATAAGTGCCCTCCTCAGTGCCCATCACCCAGGTACCCCAGCCCCCCACCTGCCTCCCCTTCTGTAACCCTTTGTTCATTTCCCAGAGTTAGGAGTCTCTCATGGTTTGTCACCCTCTCTAATTTTTCCCACTCAGTTCCCCTTCTTTCCCTCTAAAAATAAAATTTTAAGAGACACCTTGGTGCCCCTGTGTTTCAACGTCTGAGCTCTGAAGGCAGATGCCAAGTTTGCTTTTGCACACTGCATTGTAGTCTTTAAACAATGGTTTCTCATTTTCAGGAGGAATCTATGAAGTCGGAACCACACATAGCTGCAGTAAGTGAGGGTCTTCTTCTGCCCCACTGTTCCCAGTCCCTGGTTCTCCTCCCCAGGGATTGCTATTGTCACTATTGCTTGTGTCCTCTTCCAGGGCCAGCCTGCAGGTGGGAGCCTCTATCTGAGGGTGCTCGCACACGCACACACAGTAGTCTACTGGCACACGGCTATGCACTCTGCTTTATTTTCTGTTTGTGCCAATGTACTCCTTGGGCTATCAGCTGGATTGGGTGCATCTGCCTCCTGACCCTCCGAGCTGCTAAGTTGCCCAGCACCCTTTCCCAGTCTGATTGCTGTACCTGGTGGTTGCTCATGTCCCTGGACACATAGAGCATATTGGCCTTTTTCTTTTTAATTTTAAATTTTTTAAGGATTTATTTATTTGAGAGAGAGAGAGAGGGAGGGAGAAAGAATAAGCATCAGTTGGGGGAGGGGCAGAGAGAGAGGGAGAGATGCAGGCTTTCCGCTGAGTATGGGGCATCGTATCCCATCGTGCAGATGCACCATGATTTATTTGATGTGCCCTACTGGGTGAGTACAAATTGTTTCCAGCTGTTACCTACAGTTCTTTTTTCCCCCCTATTTATTTATTTAAGTGATCTCTACACCCACTGTGGGGCTCAAACTCACAACCCTGAGATCAAGAGTCTCATGCCCTACTGACTGAGCCAGCCAGGTGCTCCTGTTACCTAGAGGGCACAAGTCTTGAGTGAGTGCCTGCCCATGCATTTTAGCCCGAGTGGGTGTGTGTATCCTTCAGAACAGGGTATGAAGGAGGGACCCAGCCTCTTGTGCCTCACTTTCTGAATCCATAGGTGACAATAATCAGAGCACCCACCTCACCACATGGGGATGAAATGAAATGATGCGTGCCGAGTGTCTAGCACGGTGCTCCGCTCAGGGAGCCCTCTCTTGGGGTGAGAGGACAGAGATGGGCTGCGTAGGGGCCAGTTGCTCCGCAGGGGGCTGCCCAGCACCTCTCCTGTAGGTCACCAAGGTAGATGAGAGGAGCCTCGGCCTGGGAAGTCTCCTGCTCTGGTGATTGGGGTCAGGGAGATTCATGCCTTAGGTGCCATAAGGAGGAGAAGCAGGGGGCAGGGAGTTGTGGGTGCGGGGCCCCAGCAGCTGCACTGGAGCCAGAGTGAGGAGCAGGCCTGGTTTTCCTGCTGAGTCATTCCCACTGGAGCTTCAGAGGAGGGGGGCAGGCCTGCTGTGAGAGAGAGAGATTGAGAGAGAGAGAGAGAGCGCGCGCAGCTCTAGCTTGGTGCGAGCTCTCAGCACACACACACACACACAGCCCTCTCAGTTTAAGAAGAAGGAGCCCCTCCTAGCAGAGAGAGGCTTTGTTCCCCCACAAGATGTAAAAGCCAAGGAGACAAGAGAAAGGCAGCTGCCACTGTCCCTGTCATGTTTCCACCCCTCTCTCTGTCCTCACCCAATTTCATGTTTTTTTAATTTTTTAAAATTTAAATTCAATTCCCTCACCCCATTTCTACCAGTCTTCTATTCCATCCAACCCCCAACCCTACCCCTAGGGAGACTAACCGTCCCGGATGGCTGAGGACAAGGGACAGTCCCAGGGACAGGTCAGTCACCCTACACTCTCATCTCCACTTCACCGCCCCATCCTGCACCTGCCTGCTGTAAGTCACGCCCTCACGGAGGAAAGGAGCCTTCCTGCCTCTGATGTGGTATTTTGATGTGACAGAATTTTATGAGACTTGTCCCGCGCCGCGGGGGACAGAAATGAATGAGGCTGGGGCCCTGGGTCCAAAGGGACTCTCACCGGGTGGGGTGAAGAGGCGAAGGATGGAATCCTTCCCCCCGAGCCAGCTGGGCGCTGGGTCCTGAGGCAAGGCTCTAAGTAGCCGGTGGGCTCAGAGCACGGCTGGAGGGTGGACATAGCGCTTCCTTCCACTGAAAATCATTTTTTTTTTTGGTCTTAGTACAAAAATCCCCAAACCCGACTGTTGTCTAACACCCAACTCTAGACCCTTCCAGGCATATCTCTGTTGTGGACCTGGTTTATGGAAGAAAAAAAAAAAAAAAAACCCAAACCTGAATTGGATAAGATCCAAACAGGGAATGTGTTTACCTTTGTCTCTAACCACAGCCTTCAACATGCCTTGTCAAATCTTTTCTGGCCCTGAACAATAGTCCAGTCAGGTTCCTAGTTTTCTGAGCAGATTTCCTTTTTTTTTTTTTTTTTTTTTTAAATTATTAAAAATCCAGGGGCAGCCCGGGTAGTTCAGTGGGTTAGCGCTGCCTTTAGCTCAGGGTGTGATCCAGGAGACCCGGGATCAAGTCCCACTTCGGGCTCCCTGGGGCAGGGAGCCTGCTTCTCCCTCTGCCTGTGTCTCTGGCTCTCTCTCTCTCTCTCTCTCTCTCTCTCTCTCTCTCAGTCTGTGTCACTCATGAATAAATAAATAAAATCTTAAAAAAAAAAAAAACAGGAGAATCCAGTCCAATTTAAGAATCAAACATCATAGGCAAATCTAGGGTGATTCTCCTCCCTGACCCCAGCACCAAGCAAGGCTAACCATGGGGACTTCTCCCCCCCCTCCCCCACGATCAGAATGCTTTCACCTCCAGGGTTTGAGGTGAGGGTGTGATGGGGAGGTGAGGAGAGCTGGTGGGGCGGGGCAGCCACGGGTCTTGTTTTCTTGTCCAGCACTCCCTTATGACCAGTACTTCCCAGGGCAGGCTTCCAAATGGGGTCTAGTTGAGTTCTCTGGGGAGAGGCTCCTCTGCCTAGACTTTTCCTCTATACCCAGTCAACTCTGGCGCTGGAAGTCCACCCCCGGAATTCCTCCCCAGCTCCCCCCACCCCCCACAGGAAACTTGTAGGCTTGCCTGGCCAGATGGAGGCAGGCAGGCCAGCCCCCTCCACTGCCCCTGGTGTCTCTGTCCTTTCTCCTTCCCATCCCCCTTCCCGGAGGCCAAGGGCAGGTACCCAGTTGAGGCTGGGGGTCCAGTCCTCCATCACAGGCACCCCACTCTGGGAGTAAGTAGTCTTCTAGCCACCGTCCAGCACCCCCAGAAAGTGGAAGGGAAACCAGAGCACACCTGCCCTAGCCTGCGGTCATTTGACCTATGCAGTCACAGGGAGCCCCAGGGCCAGAAGTGCCCCATGCTCGGTCAATGTTCTGCCGTCATGAAATTCTTCATGATTTTTGAACAAGGAGCCACTCATTGTCATTTTTCACGGGCCCTGAAAATCAGGTAGCTGGTCCCACCCAGGACTGAGCACTCTGACCATCTTTATCCATTAGTAGAACAGAGGGACAAGCTGGTAGAAAGGAGGGAGAAGTGGAGGCGCTGATTGGAGTAGCAGGGCTGGTTCTGGAGCCTTCAAATGCCTCAGGGAATGCCACACGTGACAGTGCTTTCCGCCTCTCTTGGTAGTAAGGAACTCCCTACCACCCTGTTACTCCCCCCACTCCCACCTTTGGGCTCCAGTCAGCATCTCCCAGGCAATGGGACCTGCAGGAATCAACATCCTGTTAGGGATACAAACATCCTTCCACATCAAACACATTACCCAAATCAGGAATTGAACAGAATCAGATTCACTGCTTTTTTTTTTTTTTACAACAGTGAAATCATGTTGTATATATTATTTTATAACCTACTTTTTTTCATTTAACAGCATGTTATAAATATGGAGAAAACCTTAATCTACAACCTAATTTTCAGCCTTTGTTTTAGTTAAATAATTGCCATACAACAAACCACCAAAAACCCAGTGGCTTAGATCAACCATGATTTATTGTTTCTCATTATTCTACAGGTTGCCCAGGCAGTGTTCCTGGCCATCCACAAGAAACACAGAGTCTAGAGAGAAAAACTGTTATAGTGTTAGCTGAGCCACTCCCTGCTTGGGTGACCTTGGCCGTATTACTGAACCTCAGGTTCCTCATCCATAAAGTGTTATAGATGAGAACAGTGATATCTCTCTTACCTGAGATATGTCAAAGATCAGATGATAACTATAATAATAGAATCTATCATGTAGGGTCGTCACAAGGATGAAACAAGTCACATAGCTCAAGTCTAACAAATGTTAGATACCACGGTGTGCCTTGGCTAGGTTAGTGAGGGAAATACCCGGGCAGGGAGGGAGCTGGTTCTCCAGCTCATCAGACCGTGAGACACAGAAGGAAGATTTCCTCAGGGACCAGAAGCATTTGAAAGGATGCAGGGAACAGAGCTAGGAATATTAAGCCTTGCCCAGCCAAAGAGGAAATGAAATCTAGAGAGTCCTGTCGCTGCAGCATAAAGGCACATGTTAGCCATATTTTCCCACACACTAATAATGTGTTGGTAATAAAGTCAGGAGTAAAATATACTAGAAAGCAGGTAGTACCAGCCTCGAGGCATCAGACTCAACAAATGACCCATGGGTGCCTACCGCCTCTGGCCCTGCTCGCTCTATCATGGGAGCTCCTCCAGCTGCTTCAGGAAACAGAGAGAAGAGGCAGAGAACTAGGATGCCTCTCTGAAGGACAGGAGAAACAGTGCCAGGGGACCAAAATCTAGATGCATATTTTTTTTTTAATTTTATTTATTTACTCATGAGAGACACAGAGAGAGGCGGAGAGAGAGCCAGAGATATAGGCAGAAGCAGGCTCTATGCAAGGATCCCTATGTGGGACTCGATCCCAGGATTCCGGAATCACGCCCAACCACTGAGCCACCCAGGCACCCCTAGATGCATATGTTTTTTATGCCCAAATATCTTAATTCAATGTTTTCAGTATACTTTCAGAGATTAAAATTTTTTAAAAAATATTTTATTTATTTGAGAGAGAGGGAGCACATGAGCAGGAGGGGGAGAGGCAGATAGACTCCCTGCTGAGCAGAGAGCCCTCAGGTCAGGTTCAATCCCAGGACCCTGAGATACTGACCTGAGCCACAGACAGATGCTTAACCGACTGAGCCACCCACGCACCCATCAGAGAGTTTAACATGTAGAGATTCATGTCCTTGTAGTCTTTTAAAATTGGTGATATTTGAAACAAAAAGATATAAGATATAAAGAACAGCAGAACAAAAAACTCATTACTCACTTAAGAATCAAAGCATGTCACTACAGTTAAATATTATTCCCTGGTATACTTCCCATCACCTTTCCCTACCTTCTTGTGGAGGTGACCACTATTCTGAATGCTGATTATGTCCTCGCACTCTTTCATTTTTCAAATGCACAAATAAGTCTGTTGGAAAGAATAACTTGCTTTATAAAGATTTAAGTTCCAGTTAAAGTCTTGGGGCTCTCCCACAGGCTTGGATGTCTTCTAAAGAAGCTGCAGAAGGAGCAGAGAGGAACTCTCTGAAAAAGGAACAGTTTCAGTAAACTGTGACAATATTAACCGGAATAATATATATGTAATTAGACTCTGAGGGGTTGGCAGAAACATATTTGAAAACATAATGGCTGAAAAATTTCCAAATTTGATGAAAAACATAAGCCCACAGATTCAAAAAGCTAAATCAATGCCAAGCACAAAGAGAATCACACCAAGGCACATCATCTTTAAATTGCTGAAAATCGATGATAAAAAATATTTTTTTAGGGGTGCCTGGGTGGCTTAGGTGGTTAGTTCAGGTCATGATCTCAGGGTCCTGGGATGGAGTCTCACATCGGGCTTCCTATTCAGTGATGAGTCTGCTTCTTCCTCTCCCTCTACCCCCACCCCACTTGCGCATTCTCTCGCTTGCTCTATCTCAAATAAATAAATACGATCTTTTTTATTTATTTTTTTAAAGATTTTATTTAGGGTATCCCCCGTGGCTCAGTGGTTTAGCGCCACCTTCAGATGAGCGCCTGGTCCTGGAGACCCAGGATCGAGTCCCACGTCGGGTTCCCTGCATGGAGCCTGCTTCTCCCTCTGCCTGTGTCTCTGCCTCTCTCTCTCTGTGTGTCTATCATGAATAAATAAAATAAAAAAAATAAAGAGAAACACAGAGAGAGAGAGAGGCAGAGACACAGTCAGAGGGAGAAGCAGGCTCCATGCAGGGAGCCCGACGTCCATCCCGGGTCTCCAGGATCAGGCCCTGGGCTGGAGGCAGCACTAAACTGCTGAGCCACCAGGCTGCCCCCTAAGATCTTTTTTTTTAAAAAAAGATTTTTTTTTAAGGGGCTGGAGCGGGGAGGACATTATATATACAAAGGAAAATATAAAAATAATTTCTGACTTTTCATCAGAAATAATACATGTCAGAAGACTATGGAATTAAGTCTTTAAAATTGAATTGAATTGAACAAAAGACTGTCAACCTAGAAGTCTGTATCCAGTGATAAAGCTGAGGGAATTCATTATTGGCAGGCATGTTGAAGGCTTGAGAGAAATGATTCCAGGCAGAGAAACTCAAATCCTCACAAAGAAGTAAATGGAAAGAAGTAAATATCAGACCTGGTAAAAGTAAGAGTTGTTTCCCCCCTCATTGAAAAATTTCTGTAAAAGAAAAATAAGAGTTTATCTAAAGCAAAAATAATGACATGTACTATATATAGAGTCACAACGTATGTAGAAGTAAAATGTATGACAAAAGCCCACAAAGGAAGAGAGAAGAAGAAAAAGAGCTACAGTGTTATAAGTTTCTGGTGTAATCTTTTTTTTTTTTTTTTTTTTTTTTTTTTTTTTTTTTTTAGTTTCTGGTGTAATCTGTGAAAGCATATAATATTATTTGGAGGTAGACTGTGAGAAATTAAAGCTGCATCTTGTGCATATTGTGAACTTTAGAGCAACCACTAAAAAAAAAAAGAGAGAGAGAGAAGAATAACTAATAAGCCAACAGAAATAAAATGGAGCCTTAAAAAATACTCAGTTCAAAAGAAGTCAGGAAAGGAGGAAAAAAACCTCAAAGAACTAATGGTATGAATAGAAAAAAATACCAAGGGGATCCCTGGGTGGCGCAGCGGTTTGGCGTCTGCCTTTGGCCCAGGGCGCGATCCTGGAGACCGGGATCGAATCCCACGTCGGGCTCCCGGTGCATGGAGCCTGCTTCTCCCTCTGCCTGTGTCTCTGCCTCTCTCTCTCTCTCCCTGTGTGATTATCATAAATAAATAAAAATTTTTTAAAAAAAGAAAAAAATACCAAGATAGCAGACTTAAACCCAACCACACAGACAATTATATTAAAAGTAAATGGACTATATGGAGGAACTTTGAAAATATTATACTAGGTGAAAGAAGCCAGTTTTAAAAGACCACATATGATTCCATTGATATGAAATGTCCAGAGTAAGTACATCTATGAATATAGAAAATAATTGAGTAGTTCTAGGGCTGGCGGAGGGATAGGGTGGAGGAATGGACACGACTGCTAATCGACATGAGGTTTCTTTTTGGCAGGACAGAAATGTTCTAAAATCAGACTGTGGTGACTATACAACTCTGTGAATATACTAAAAACAGGAATTGTACACTCTTTATTTTTTTAATTTTTAAAAAGTATTTAATTATTTGAAAGAGAGAGAGAGCATGAGTTGGGGGAGAAACAGAGGGGGAGGGAGAAGCAGACTCCCCACTGAGTGCGAAGCCCTCACACAGGGCTCAATCCCAGGACTGGAGATCATGACCAGAGCTGAAGGCAGATGCTTAAACACTGAGTCACCCAAGCACCTCAAATTGTACACTTTTTAATTAATTTATTATTAATATTATTTTTAAGATTTTATTTATTCATTAGAGACACAGAGAGAGAGGCAGAGATATATACAGAAGGAGAAGCAGGCTCCATGCAGGAAGCCCCATGTGAGACTCCATCCCAGGACCCTAAGATCATGACCCAAGCCAAAGGCAGATGCTCAACCGCTGAGCCACCCAGGCATCCCTCAAATTGTACACTTTTAAAAAATTGAAGTAAAGTCGACATATAATGGTACATTCATTCCAGGTGTACAACAGTGATCCAACAAGTCTATTCGTTATGCTATGCTCACAAGTGTAACTACCTGTCCCCCATACAGCATCATTCCAGTACCACTGACTATCTTCCCAGTGCTATACCTTCTATTCCCGTGACTTTTTCATTCCATAACTGGAAGCCTGTATCTCTCACTCCCCTTTACCCATTTTTTTTAAATTTTTATTTATTATTATTTATGATAGTCACAGAGAGAGAAAGAGAGAGAGGCAGAGACACAGGCAGAGGGAGAAGCAGGCTCCATGCACCGGGAGCCCGACGTGGGATTCGATCCCGGGTCTCCAGGATCGCGCCCTGGGCCAAAGGCAGGCTCCAAACCGCTGCTCCACCCAGGGATCCCCCCTTTACCCATTTTGCTCATCTTCCCACCCATTTACCATCTGGCAATCATCAATGAGTTCTCTCTACTAACAGGTCTGTTTCTGCTTTTTGTTTGTTTGTTCATTCATTTGTTTTATTTTTTTAGATTTTACATAAAAGTGGGATCACATACTATTTGTCTTTCCCTGTGTGACTTATTTCTTTGTTTTTTAATTTTTTTTGTGTGACTTATTTCATTTAGCATCATGCCCTTAAGCTTCAACCAATTTGTTGCAAATGGCAGGATTTCCTCATTTTTTAAAAAAAGATTTTATTTATTTATTCATGAGAGACACAGAGAGAGGCAGAGACACAGGCAGAGGGAGAAGCCGGCTCCATGCAGGGAGCCTGACATGGAACTTGACCCAGGGTCTCCAAGATCACACCCTGGGCTGAAGGCGGCGCTAAACCGCTGGGCCACCAGGGCTGCCCGATTTCCTCATTTTTACATCTGAATAATATTCCAGTGTGTGTGTGTGTGTGTGTGTGCACGCCACAACTTTATCCATTCATCTGTCAATGGACACTTAAGGTTGTTTCCATGTCTTAGTTATGGTAAACAATGATGCTACAAACATTGGGGTGCAGATATCTTTTCAAGTTAGTGTTTTAATTTCCTTTTGATATATTCCCAGAAATGGAATTGCAAGATCATATGGTAGTTCTATTTTTAATTTTTTTGAGGATCCTCCATACTATTTTCTATAATAATCCTATGAACAATGTACAAGGGTTTCCTTTTCTGTTGAAAGTTTTTTTTTTTTTTTTGTTGAAAGTTTTTTGATTACTGATTCAATCTCTTGTTACTGGTCAGTTCATATTTTCTACTTCCTGAATCATTTTTGGTAGATTGTGTGTAGGAATTTATCCATTTCACTTAAATTGCCTAGTTTGTTGGCATACATCTGTCCACAATATTCTCTTATAATCCTTTTTATTTTTTGTAGGGCCAGTTATAATGTCCCCACAGTTTTTTTTTTATTAAAAAAAATTTTTTAATTTGAGTTTTCTCTCTCTCACTCTCTCTCTGTTCAGTCTATTGAAAGATTTGTCAATTTTGTTGATTTTTTTGAGCACCAATTTTTGGTTTTGTTGATTCCTTGTTGTTTTTCTACTTTCTATCATTTATCTCCACCCCAATCTTTATTGTTTCCTTCTTTCTACTTTATTTTTTTAAAGATTTTATTTATTCATGAGATACACAGAGAGAGAGAAAGGCAGAGACACAGGCAGAGGGAGAAGCAGGGTCCATGCAGGTAGCCTGACGCGGGACTCAATCCTGGGACTCCAGTCACGCCCTGGGCCAAAGGCAGGTGCCAAACCACTGAGCAACCCAGCCATCCCATCCTCCTTTCTACTTTCTTAAGTTCACTCTTAAGTTGAAAGTACAGGTTATTGGTTAGAGATCTTTGTTCTTTTTTAGTGGAAGCATTTACATGTATAAATTACATGTATAGATTTCCCTCTGAGCACTGTTTTCACAAAATCTTGTCAATTGTAGAAGTTGTATTTTCATTTTTATTCATCTTAAAATATTTTTTATTTCCCTTGAGATTTCTTATTTGAATGTTGAACGTTGGTTATTAAAGAGTGTATTGTTTAATTTCCATGTTTTTTAGTTTTACAGATTTCTTTCTGTTTTCTAATTTTATTCCACTGTGGTCAGAGAACATGTTTTGCATAAGCCTCAATCTTTTTAAACTTACTGAGACTTGTTTTGTGGCTTAATTTATGGTCTACACTGGAGAATGTTGCATGTGCACTTGAGAAGAATGTGCATTCTGCTGTTGTTGGGTGGAGAATTCCATAGCTGTCTCTTAGGTCTAGTTCATTCACGGTGTTGTTTGAGTCTACCATATCCTTGCTGATCTGTATCTAGTTGTTGTATCCATTATCAAAATTGGTATTATTATTATCAAACTGTTTATTTTCCCCAATCTTGTCAGTTTTTGCTTCATATATTTTGGGGAGTCTGTTGCTAGGCACATATATGTTTACATTTTTTATACCTCCTTGGTAGAGTGACCTTTTTATGTAGTTATTATTATATATTTTATATATTGTTTCTATTTCTATGATTATATAATGTCATTCTTTGTCTCTGTAACAATTTTGTCTTAAAGTCTATTTTTTTAATATTAGTTGGCCATTCCAGCTCTTTCATTACCGTTTACATGAAATGTCTTTTTTTTATCCTTTTAATTTGAACATACTTGTGTTTTTTTTATCTACATTGAGTCTCTTGTGAGCTTATACTTGGATATTTATATTTATTTTTATTTTTTAAAAAAGATTTTATTTATTTATTCATGAGAGACACACAGAGAAAGGCAGAGATACAGGCAGAGGAAGAAGCAGACTTTCTGCAGGGAGCCTGATGCAGGACTCGATCCCAGGACCCCAGGATCTTGACCTGAGACAAAGGCAGATGCTCAACCACTGAGCCACCCAGGCATCTCTGGATATTTCTTTTTGATTCGTTCTTCCAGTATATGCCTTTTGATTGAAGAGTTTAATTCACTTATGTTTGAAATAACTATTGAAAAGGTAGGACATACTTCTGTCACTTTGTTATTTATTTTCTGTATGCCTTATGCTATTTTTGTTTATTTTCTCCAATACATTTTTTGTCTTAAATACTTATTTTCTAGTGTATCATTTTAATTTCTTTGTCATTTTTATTACTACATATTTTTATTTTATTTTTATTTTATTTTTATTTTTTTTTTACTACATATTTTTAAATTATTTTCTTAGTGGTTGCTCTGAGGATTACAGTTAGCATCTTAATTTATAACAATCTTGTTCAGATTAGTTTCAATAGTATACAAAAAGCTTTGCCCTTATATAGCTCTGTACCTACCCTTATGTTGCTGTTGTCACAAATTACATCTTTGTACATTGTGTGCTTGTTCACATAGATGTATAATATTTTGTTTTATCCAGTTTTCTTTTAAATCATATAGGAAAGAAAGGGGCTACAAACCAATAATATGTTAATACTGGCTTTTTTATTTACCTGTACAGTTACCTCTACCAGTGTCTTTTGTTTCTTCATGAAATCAAATTACTGTCTACTGTCCTTCCATTTCAACCTGAAGGATTCCCTTTAGCATTTCTCAAATGCAGGTTTCCTAGTGGTAAACTATATCGGTTTTTGTTTATCTGGAAATGTCTTAAATTCTTTTTCATTCTTTTTTAAAAGATTTATTCAGAGACAGAAAGACTGAGCATGAGTAGGGGGGAGGAGAAAAGGGAGAAGGAGAGAGATAATCTCCAGCAGACTTCCTACTGAGCACAGAGCCTGACATGGTGTTGATTCTATGACCCTGAGATCATGACCTAAGCCCAAACCAAGAGTTGGATGCTCAACTCACTGAGCCACCCAGGCACCCCTCTCTTTCATTCTTGATCATTTTTCTGGGTAGACAATCTATTGATTGATGGTTCTTTTCGTTCAGCACTGTGCTTATGATATCCATGGCCTTCTGGCCTCTATGTTTTCCAACAATAAATCAGTGAGTAATCTTCTCAAGTGTTCCTTGTACATGATGTGTTGCTTCTCTTCTGCTAGTTTAAAGATTGTCTTTCAACAGTTTAATTATAATGTGCCTTGGTGTTGATCTCTATGAGTTCATCCTATCTGTACTCAATTGCGTTTCTTGGATGTATAGATTGTTTGTCATAAAATTTGAGAAGTATGGCTCCATTATCCCTTCATATATTCTTTCTGCCCCCACCCTCTTTCTTCTGGCTCTCCTGTTATGCACATATTGGTATTCTTGTGTCCTACAGGTCCCTTAGGATCTATCTATTCCTTTTCCTTTTCTTTTTTTACGATTTTTAAAAAAAGATTTTATTTATTTATTCATGAGAGATGGGGGCAGGGGGCAGAGACACAGGTAGAGGGAGAAGCAGGCTCCACGCAAGGAGCCCAATGTGGGTGGGACTTGATCCCAGGACCCTGGGATCACAACCTGAGCCAAAGGCAGATGCTCAACCATTGAGCCACTCAGGTGCCCTATTCATTTTTCTTTATTCTTTTTTTTTTTCTTTATTCTACCCAGACTGGATAATCTCAGTTGACCTATATTTAGGTTTGCTGATTCTTCTTTTGTCCGTTCAGTTCTGCTGTTGAGCCTTTCTGGTGAATTTTTCATTTCAGTTATTGTACTTTTCAGCTCCAGAATTTCTATTTGGCTCTTTTTTATAATTTCTATCTCTTTATTTGGTGAGACACCATTCTCATGGTTTCCTTTAATTCTTTGAGCATATTTTAACTGGTTGACTTAAAATATTTTTAAGGAAATCCAATGTCTGGGCTTCCTCAGCAACAATTTCTATTAATCACCTCTTTTCTTGTATATGAGCCACACTTTTTTGTTTCTTTTTATGCCTAATAATTTTTTGTTGAACACTAGACATTTCGAATATTATAATGTGGCAACTCTGGGAATTACAGTCTTTCTCTCTCCAGGGCTTGTCATTGCTGCTTGTTGTCAAAATTATTTTGCTTAATGTCTTTCCTGAAATAATTTTGCAAAATCTATGTTTTTTTGTTATATATGTGGCCACTGAAGTCTCTATTCCATTAAATTTGTAGTCAGCTACTGATTTGAGTGAGATTTATTTAAACATTTGGAACAACAACAGAAAAAACATCTCCTAGTCTTTGAAGATGGACTCTTGTGCTGGGGCAGTCCTTCAATATTCAGCCAAGTAGTTTACACTCTGCCCTACCTGTTACTTTCTGCTTACACAGAAACAGAAGGTCAGCCAAAGGTGAGAGTTTAGTGTATACCATACAGCAATAATAAGGAATAAACTACAACTGTATGCTAAAATATGGATGAATCTTAAAAATATGTTGAGTAAGAGAAGCCCAATGTAAAGTATATAGAGACTCTGATTCCATTAATGTTCGCTTAAAAAACAAAAACAAAACAAAAAAAAAAACACCAAACCTAACTATACTGATTGCAGATGGTGAAGGGGTAAAGAAAAGGAAGACAGGATTACCACTAAGGGTAGGACAGGTTATCTCTGGATAGAGGTCTGATGGAGGAGGAAGGAGTGTGATTGGGAATCAACACAGGGTGGTGATAATATCCTATTTCTTGACTTGGGTAGTGGTTACACAAAGTTGTGTAAAACACAAAGTTGCTTTATGATTATTCATTATAGTGCTCATTTATATTATTTATATATACATTTTTGTATGTGTATGTATTTTATGACATTAATAAAGACTATAAAACAACAACAAAAAGGTCTCATTACCAAAACAGATGCTAATTCCTAGCAGAACGGATGTAACAGTTGATTTTAAGAACCTGGCAATGAAGAGGGGATCCTCTCTCTGTAGCCCAGAAAATATCCGATAGGAAAGCCATGTTTCTGCCTTTTGAGGATCCATCTGGTGGGGTGGGGAGGCTTTAGCGTTAATGAAATATCAACAGGAAGACTCAAGTATTCTTTTTCTTTTAAAGATTTTATTTATTTATTCATGAGAGACAGAGAGAGAGAGAGGCAGAGACACAGGCAGAGGGAGAAGCAGGCTCCACGCACGGAGTCCGATGTGGGACTCAATCCTGGGAATCTGGGATCAGGCCCTGGGCCAAAGGCAAATGCTCAACCTTTGAGCCACCCAGGCATTCCAAGACTCAAGTGTTCTTATCAGCCTAATTCTGCAGGGCATCAGCCAGACTCAAGACAGAATTGAGGTGAAACTGCATAGGCTTCAAATACTCAGATCTGTCTCATCATGTTCAAGGTTGTCTCAATTCTGGTTGGGAAAACCCTCCCTTCACATGCCTCCAGAGTTCCAGCACAACAGAGGTGCTTCCTTTGTGATGTCATCAGCATCTGCCGCTGACCTGGCCCACCTGAAGTTTCTAATATTGATCATTGGTAGTGGCTGTTGTTGGTGGATGCAAGTGACCTCCCACCAGTCATGAATTTCCCTTCTTCCCAGACAGAAGTACTAGTAAAAGAGGCTACTAGCTAAGAGCTAGCTAAGAGCATCTACCTGGTGGAACACTGGTGAGTGGGGCTTTAGCCTGAGGCCAGGATAATTGGGGGGCAGGGAGGCCAGCCTGTGCCGGCAGAGGGGAGGCTCAGATTCTCCGCCATTCTCTGCCTGGCTTCTCCACTCTGGCCCCATCAACCTGGGGAATGTCAGCTTCCAATGAGGGATCAGTGCTATGTTTCTGGATTGAAACCTGAGGCCTTGTTCTTTCTTGAAATCTACAACTTCATGTCTGGTTAGATGGAAGGCACTGGAAAAATAATTTTCCACCTCAATACATTGCTCCCTTACCTTCTGCACAGGAAATCAAATTCCCTTCTGTTCAGAAAAGCAGATCAGAGTGTGTGACAAAAACCCAAGTTCCAAAAAAATGGACTCACATTCTTGGAGAGCTTTGGTTCAGCTCTTGGGGGGCAGCAGATACCCTAGAGTATCTGGATTGTCAAAGTGTGAATAGTGATGTGGTTTTGCCTTAAAAATACTGTCCCTGTTAGTGGCATGAGTTTATATTTATATGGGTCGTATAGCAAAATCTGTGAAGTCTCATGCTCATCACCTCTGGACCACAGCCACCTTCCCTTCTTTGCTTATTCCCTAGCAGTCTTATCCAGCACCAGCAGTCTTGACCCAGCACCAGGTCTGGGGTGATAGAGACTCTAGTGTAGCTCTCCTGCCTTGAAACCTAAAACCAGTGGAATCAAACTAATGAAAAATAGGCAGTGAGCACATCTAGCTCACTAGAAAGGTCTCCTACCTTTTCCCTATCATTTTGAGTTTTCCTGAACATCTCATCTGGGCAGCATAGAAAGGCCATGAACAGTTGCATAGGTTGTATACAGTTGTGTTTGTTTTTTGCAATTTCATTCAGTTCTGCAATGACCATCCATGTGAGTGTAGGTGTTTATGAGCTCAGGGGAATGTTTCTGATGAGATGATTTCTAGACAACAATGGGGAGGTACCAGGGCCCCCGTGGGCCATAACACTCTTGTGAGGGCTATGTCCTTGTCCTCTCCACTGGAATGGTTGAGACCTCAGGCAATTTCACGGATCAATAATGGATCAGTGAAAACAGTGAGACCGTGCTAAGCTCTGGGATCTCACCTCCAGTGCCATTCAGAAGTATTTATTGAGTCAGGGCATTGCTCTAGATAATAGGATTTAAAAGAAAAAGGGGCTATAATCTGACCTATAATCTAGTAGGGGAGAAGGTAAATATCAATGAATCAAAATCTCTGCTTTCTGACTCTTGAAATATAATTTTGGATGGCTGAGTTTTCTGGGTGCTGAAGGTCTCTACCCTTAAATGTATATGTTTTATTTTATGTTAACCATTGTTGATCAGAAATACTTTCCAAATAGAACACTGCTTTCATTTTAAAAGAAAACATTTGGTCAGAATTAAACTTTCTTAATGATTCAGCATATTTCCAACATTACCCTGTAATGTCCCCAAACTTTTTGGAATGACCCAGAACGAAATGACTTCTGGCTTTGTTTCCTAGTTGTCCTATCTTCTTTTGCTCTTGACTTTTGCTTATTTCATTGTGCTTGCTTATTTATGAGTCCTTTTTTCTTCCAATGTGCTCCTGCTCATCTTCTGTGGGCTTGACAATCAGGAAACTAGGTTTATCAGTTAGGCTTCTGGTTCAGCTGTTGTCACAGAAACCAAGGTGGTCAGCAGCAGTCCAAGTGGTCTTCCCCTCCAGGTCATTATGAACCACAGGTTCCTAATGTCTTGGTGACTGGGCAACCAGAGGGTATTGTCCATGTCAGCTTCATCAACGCTGCTTCCCACCTCACCCCCTTGCCCCTGGTCCAGTCTGCACAGGGGGAAAGAGGAAGTTGGGAGCAGGCAGCAGGCAGCTTCCTCTTAAGAATGGGGCCCAGAGGGATCCCTGGGTGGCTCAGCAGTTTGGCGCCTGCCTTTGGCCCAGGGCGCGATCCTGGAGACCCGGGATCGAATCCCACGTCGGGCTCCCGGTGCATGGAGCCTGCTTCTCCCTCTGCCTGTGTCTTTGCCTCTCTCTCTCTGTATGACTATCATAAAAAAAAAAAAAAAAAAAAAAAAAGGATGGGGCCCAGAAATGAAGCATCGCTTCCACTCACATCCCATTGGCTAGAACTTGGTAGCAGCTCCTGGCTGCAAGGGAGGCTGGGAAATGTAGTCTCTGGCAAGGTAGCCAGGCATCCAGGTTTTAATCTTGGTTGGAAGCTCTACTGCTAAAAAGGAAGTGGGAAGGGGACACCTGGGTGGCTCAGCAGTTGAGCATCTGCCTTTGGCTCAGGGTGTGATCCCGGGATCAAATCCCACATCGGGCTCCCTGTGTGGAGCCTGCTTCTCCCTCTGTCTCTGCCTCTCTGTGTCTCTCATGAATAAATAAATAAATAAATAAAATATTTTAAAAATAAAAAATAAAAAGGAAGTGGGAAGGAAAGGATATAAGGGGACCCTTGGCAGTCTCTGCCTCACTGGGTGTGTTGAAATGACATGTAGAGTAAATGTAGGTCGGCTCTCATTGAAGATACTAGGTACTCTTCTGCAGAAAAGCACCCGATTTTGACAGTTTGACAGTACCATCTGCTTGGATTGCTCAGAAGCCTTTGGTTTCTTTGCTGTTGTTCTGGATTATGTTCCACTGGAGGTTGACGAAAGAGTCATAAAGATAGGAGCATAGCAGTCATTGTCTTTCATAGAGCTCCCACCTCAATCCACATAAGAGCATGAAAAAATGTTCTCAGCACCTACAAGTTGAAAGCACCTTTCCTTCAAAAGCCTCCCAGGTCCACAAAGCCTCAGCTATTCATCTCTTTTTCTTGAGCATCTTCTACCAGTTTCACACTCATCCAGGTGGTTGGTGTTCAGTTGGTTAGGACACTGGGGTCATCTCTTTGATTGGATCACTGGACGGGTTCTCATTCTTCCTCTTCTGTGTCTCCCTTTATTTTATTTTATTTTTATATTTTTAAATTGGAGTTCAATTTGTCGTGTCTCCCTTTAGTGTACATCCTTGATGCCTACCAGGTCTTGCTTCTAGGAGTGGGAGTGGGTTTGGGTGGACTTATTAGTCCTATCCTTTGCTTCTGCTCAAAAACTTTCCATGGCTCACTTGGGCCTACTAAGTCAAGTCCAAACTTCTTAGCCTTAAAGAAGGTGGACTTATTAGTCCTATCCTTTGCTTCTGCTCAAAAACTTTCCATGGCTCACTTGGGCCTACTAAGTCAAGTCCAAACTTCTTAGCCTTGTCTTTGAGGTCTTTGAAGACCTGCTTCCACCTTTCCATTCTGGCCTCACCTCCCACCAGAGGGCATGTCCAGGGGTCAGGATTATCTAGGGAGGCAAGCTGCACAGGTTCTGTGTGGATGGCACCTTGGAAAAGGGGATGGAGAGCTACTGAAACCAGCTCTTGATCTGGGTTCGAATACTTACAACTCAGTCTCCTCCCAGGATAGTCAGTCCGGGATGCCTGGGAATTTCAGTGTAGGGTCTTCCCACCATTTTATCTAGGTTTTTCCGGGAAGGGACATTAACAATGACCTGCATCTTCTGTATGTGAAAAACTGAGTTAAGTACCTTACATGCATTTTATATTCCTAGTCACTCTACGAGGTAGGTACTATTATAAGACTCCTTTCGTTTGTGTCAGGGCACCTGTTTTACAGATGATGAAGTTAATACCAGCATGGTTAAGTAACTTGTACGAGGTCACAGAGCTATTAAGAGACAACGTTCAGATCTGAACCAAGGTTCAACTGCGTCTGAAGACCATGTTCTTCCCACTTAACGCAGGGCCTTTCTAAGGAGCAGCTGTTAGCTCCATTACACAAGATCCTCAGTCCCTCCACCCTAGTTCCGTAATGAGGAAATAGAGAAAAGAGAGGAGCAGCCGCAAGCTGCTTCTATGCAGACTTTTCTCTCTCCTGCCAGTACTGTAACAATGGCAACAACCACTCATATCCACTGAGCATCTACTTTGTATACAATATTTCAGTTCATCCCCACCCTCCAAAGTTATTATTATTTCTCTCATTTTACACATGCAAAGAGTGACGTTCATATAGGTTAAGCCCCATATTTAGATGGCCCAGCTGGAATTCGAATCCAGGCAGCTAGAATTCTTAAATGATGCTCTTGCATTTATCTGGTCCGCTCTTTGTTCCCGCCAGCCCTTATTATAGAAGAGAGTAACAAATGTTAGGCCAGAGATGCCTTAGACTCTCACTAGCCCAGCCCCCTCAGGATTATAGATGAGGGGAAAACAAGTCAGATCAAGTGAGTTACCAAAGATTACACAGCACACTAACAGCTGAGCCTGGGCTGAAACCCAGACCCTGATGCCCCGTGGACACTGGGTGGTAATGTCCCAAAGCCCTTCCTATCCCATGAATGAAAAAAATCAATGAATGAGTGGGGGGAGTCAGGGAGGGAATGGACAGATATTGCCGGAATCTGTCTAGTGGCTCACTTTGGGTCCAAGGGGTGGCTGGATCAGAAGAACCAAGGAGTGAGGTGGGGAGTAGATGCATGGCAGCGAGGGACATAACAAAGGCGCCAGCCTGGGAGAGGGCTTTGTGCAGCTGGTTAGGGGGAAGCAATCCATGAAAGCACAGCTCCCTTCCCTGCAGCATTGCATGACCTTGTACTCAGCTGCTTCTTCTTGGGTCTTCTCACCTTATTGCTAACAACTCCTAATGATCAGTATGTCACCCTTATAAAACTGTATACAGTCCCTTTCAGAGATTGTTCGGCAGCTCTCTTCACCCATTAGCTATTGTACTCAAAGTACAGGGTAATGTCTATTAAATAGACGTGCCTGGGCCTCTGCCTGGGAAAGTGAGAACAACGGTTCACCACCACCCCCTTACTCTGCATACTGATCCTTGGGGGTTCAAACATTCAAACACTGGTACCTGCTGCCAGGGCCCAAAGCAGTTATTTCTAGCAGAAGAGCCAGGACTTTGATGAATTTGGAGACATGCACGGGACTGTGGCCCTCACAAACTGGAAATGACCCAGCCCACTCCTTCGGGCCTCCCAGGCAGGGCTGTAGCCAGTTTGTAGATCTCTTCTCTGCTGGGGGGTATCAGCCACTGGGCTCCAGGAGCGGGTCCCAGGGCGGGCCAGAACCCTGCTACCTTTGTGTGGTTGTGCGTCTTTTCTTGCTCTGGTTGGCCCTGGGGGTGGAGGGGTGGGGGTGGGTTGGTTTGGAAGGAGGACAGGCCTCAGAGGAGAGTTTGGGGTGGGGGGGTGAGGTGGGGGGGTGGCCAGAGAGCAGCAAGACAGCCGCCGAGGCCCAGGGCATCGGGGAGCCGGAGCCCTTTCTGCAAGGGACCCGCAGCCTGGTGCGTTCGGGATGGGAATTTGCAGACGGTTCCTGGTAGCGACGGGGTCTCTGAGGCGGAGCCCGGGCCTCGGTCGGGGCTCCTCGGGCCCGGGTGCCCCGGTGGGTCAGAGCAGCCTTGGGGCGGAGCAAGGTTGGCTCAGCCGGGGCGGAGCCGGGACGCCGCTCCGCGGTGATGCAGCGGGGAATTTGCTGACAGTCCCTTGCCGGGGGGCGCCGGCTCCACCAGGCCGCGGGAGCGCCGGCCGGCGGTCTGCTCTCAGGTGAGGCGCGTGTGGCCCGTGCCCGCCCCTGCGGCCGGAGCCCCCCGCCTGGGCTGGGCCGTCCCGCCCGGGCGCAGCTGGGGAGAGCACGCGGCGGGAGCGGCCGGGGCGCGCCGCGGGGAGGAGGGGCGCAGGTGGGGGGGGGGCTGGCTCGGCTCTAGGCTCCCCGGGCCCGGCGGAGGGGTGGGGGCGGGGCACTGCGCCGGGCTCCCTGGCGGCGCTGGCCGCCTGCCGGCCTGCACCGGGGCCGCGGGAGTGAGCTGCCCGCCGGGGAGGGCCGGGGCCGGGGCGCCGGGGTGGCTGCGCCGCGGGGGGGCGGGGGGGCTGCTCCCGGGACCGTGCCCGCGCGGGGAGCCCCGGGGCGTGCCGCCCACTCGCCGGCTGGGCCCCGAGGGGGCGCTCCCCCCGCAGCCTACTTCACCGCCCTGAGTTGTGGCAGCGTCGCCGCTGGGCGCTGCCGGGCTGGGGGCTCGCCCGGTGCAGAGGGCTGGGCTCCCGGGCCGGCGCTGGAGCAGGAGCAGGAGCAGGAGCAGGAGCAGGAGCAGGAGCAGGAGCAGGCCGCCCTTTCTCTTGTGCTTTCAAAGAAAGGAAGGGCCTTGCCTCCGTCCTCATCTTGGCCTTGAGAGAGAAACTTTGCATTTGGGTGATGGGCCTGGGGAAACTGAGGCGCAGGGCTGCTGTGGCTTCACCAAGGTCACTTAGCGGGTCCTACAGAGCTGGCCTCCCAGCCACTGCCTTGACCATCTGATGCTCTCTGGAGGGGCGGGGGCCAATCCGCTCTCCGGACCTCTGTCCAATCTGGGTGGACCACCCCACCCCAAGGCCCCCTCTCCCCCTCCTTGAGAATGGAGGCGGGTACAGCTTCCGCATGGGCCCCTGAGGTGTTATGGGTGGGAACGCTGCAAGGATAAGAATTGTCTGGGACCAGGAGAAAATTGCTCAGGAGACTCAAGGGACTGTGGGCCTCTACCATCCTTGTGGGTTCGGGGAGAGAGGGAGTTGGCTTCTGGGAGAGGAAGGTACGAGGGGCAGCCCGGTTCTGGGCATCAGTCTCTGTACCAACTGGCCTTGATGGAAGCCACCTGCAAGTTCCCAGGCTGCTGTGGGAAGGACAGGGGACCAGGAGATGAACTTTCTCCTTTGTTGGCCTGTGTCTCACTGGAGAAGAGGCTGGGGAACCATGTTGGTAAGACTGGCCTTCTCTCGACGCCATCCTCTGTAGCAGCTCACCCTTGCTCTCTCCCCAACTCCTGTCCCCAGGGAAATGGACTACTGTTGGATCTGTGGCTCTTGGAGGTGAACTTTTCCTGAATTCACCTTGTCTTTCTTCTGTTTGAAGCAGGTGCCTTTCTCTGGAAGGAAACTGAGGTAGGGAGAGAGCTATATTGTATTTTAGAGCTGGAGCCAGACAGCACCGTGGTACAGGCAAGGAAACTGAGGCACAGAGGGTGCAGTGCGTTACTCCAGGTCTTTCGCCTACACACAGGTCTCCCATTCCCTGGCCCACCACCGGGCTGTGGATGAGGCCCCTTCCTCTCCTCTTGCTACAGCTCCCAGCCCTGGTAGGGTGAGGCCATGAGTGCCTCCCGAGGGGTGGAAGGGGCTGTCAGTGAGAGGCCACAGCTCTGGCATTTTCTCCTCCTTTACGAGATGTTTTCAAGTTAAAAAGAAAGAAGCAGCTAGAAGAAGGAAGCCAAAGTCACTTGGTTACCTTCCCGTAACACGATTTCTGTGGGGCCCTCAGGGGCAAGGGCACCCATCCCTTCTGCCCTGGTGCCAGCGGTTGTGACCACAGCTGGGAGAAGACCCCAGTGACTTCAGTTTCCTCTCTGATAGCTTCACAGGCTGGGAGTTTCTGGCCAGCCCAACCTGATTCTAAGAGAAAGGGAGTTAGCTTGTGCCTGGCACGTGGATGCTGCTCCTTGGACACACCCCTTGAGCACAGAGCCCCTGAAGCTAGACCCCGGTGATTCTGCAGCATGGCTTGGGCTGCTTGATGATCACCAGTAATCACTGGGGTGACCTTTGGGAAGGGATAGGGTTGCCAGTAAACTAGATCAGAACTAGCTGCCCATGGGGGTGACAGTACAAGGCCAGAGAAAGTAGAGGACCTGCCGTGTGACCAGCTCCTCTGATGGGATCCCTGAGGGTCCCTTCTAGCCCTTCTCCAGGAGGAAGGCCACTGCCCCGTGGTCCTGGGGAGCTGGCGGTATGTCCCTCCCAACTGGCAGAGGCAGGGGCAGGTGGCAGAGAGGCTCTTGGCTTGTGGGAGAAGAACCACTTACAGAGGAGCAGGGCACCTGGTTCTGGACCAGAGTCCCTACTGATTGGCATCCTGCCCTTAGTTTTCCTACCTGACAGCTGGGCATGAGAACACCTTCCCAGTTGGGTCAGAGGGCTTTGGAAGCATGTCATGCATTTATTGCAGGTGGGTAGTGTTATTCCTGGAGACTGTGGTATAGATTGAGGCTGTTTCTAGCTTCCCCGGGGAACATGTGGCTATGCCTGCTATGGAGGATGCCCTCTCCCCTGTGGCCAGTGTATGGTACCCCTCGAAGGTTGGAAGGTAGGCTGATCCTCCCCAACATACCTCAAGTTGTATTTTGGCCCTTGAGGGCTTCTATTCCCCTTCCTTGGCTGCCTATGATATTTAGCAGGATCCCCACGCAGTAAAGTACTGGTGACTGGTGGCATGGTGGACCTTGCTGCCGGCCTCTTACCTCCCACTGACTCACAGCTGGGGATGCTCTTTCTCCTCTGGTTCTCCCTGGGAAGCAGCTGGTGGAAGAACGGTGGAGATAATGAGCATAAAGTGCTGGGAGCTCTTTGCACACAGTGCCCAGGGTGCAGGAGGCCATGGGGCCTTTGGAGCTTTAGGCAGACTCACTCTGGGACTGACCGTAATCAAGATGCTCAGAGGACGCGAGCTCACCAGCTTGAAGTGCACTGTCGTGCCTGCGGCAGGGCACTAAGTCCTCTCCTCTCTGTCCTGGGAAAGCTGTGGTTTTCCTGGCTCACACACTGGCATGAGTGCTGTGGACTGGACCCCCCCCCCCCATTCTTAGCATGAGTAGACTGGTGCAACTTGTGTAAAATAGGGTTCCAGGGGGAGCTGGGATGGGAACCTGGGCAACTCATGAGGTACCATGTGTCCTTGTCATGGATTTGTCCAGACTGCCATGGGCAAAACAAGGGCTGCTCTTTAGAAGCACCTGTGGCCAGAACCCTACATCCCGTATTTCCAGGGCAAGGAGTGCAACCAGGCTGCCAAGTTCCTTCCTAGCAGTCTGAGGCTGTGATTGTTCCAAAAGGGAACTGAAGCCTGGATCTTACAAAACCAGGATCCAAGTGTCCTGGGCTCCCACCATCTGTTTTTCCCACCCTTCTACTCTGCTCTTCCTCACGAGTACCCTCAAGACGAGATCGGCTGAGTCTTCTCAGAGTTGTGCCCAGTCAGAGGGACACTGGCCTCAGTCATGGGACCCTGTCAGAAGAGAAAGGCATCCTGAGGTCTTGGGAGATACAGATGGGGAAGATGTGCCTGTGGCTAGTTGGCTGGGGACGGGGCCGCGTGTTAGGTTTTGATGTGGGAGCCTCATCACCTCTGGTGTCTGCGTGGCAATAGTTGGACCATAGGCTGGAAATGCTGCAGAAGGCGAATGAGCCCCATGGGGAAGCCAATTCGGCTTTGTTGGGGGCACAAGAGTGTGGGGGGACAAGGCACACAGAGACACCCTGTCTGGGGGCACTTGGGAGCTGAGTTTCCACCTGCTTCATTATGTGGTTGCTTCACTTCTATGAGTCTCTTGTTCACAACATGGTGAAATAATCCCCACCGCAGGGGGCCAGCATGAGGATGAATGGAAAGAAGTGGAAAGGCACATATGCCTGCATGTGCTTAGTGACCGGGAGCCCCCTTCTTTCCCTGTGTTTCCCCTATACTTGCTCAGTGGCAGGCTGTCCAGGGTCTGTGGGCTGGCTGGCCATGCTTTGGTGGCAATGGCTAATCAATAGTGTGGATTGCTTCTGGCACTGTTTGAACTGAGCTGTTCCCTCTGAACGAAAGAGTTGGCAGATGGGGAGGTCTCCTCAGAACCAGAGGGAGCGTGTGGGACAGGCGTGGAGGATGTCTGTCCTGTACAGCAGACAAACTGTTGTTGGACCCGGGATCCCTTCTGGGCTGGGATCTCATGGGCCCAGGGCTGCAAAGTAGGGCCAGCCTTTGGGGAGAGCTGCTCAGGCAATGGAACGACAGTCTGAACCATGTCTCTGCCCTGAGGTCCTGGTGCCACTCAGGGACCTCGCATCCCTTGTTATTCCTTTAAATCCCCTGCACGCCCCGGGTGAGGGGCAGTGCAGGTGTGAACAGCCCACTTGATAGATGGGAACGTTGAGGCTTAGAGAGGTTTTAACAGCCACAACCCCACGCATGTGCACACATGCACAGGGGCACCAAAGTGGCTCCAGGCCTGTCTGACTCCAGTGGAGTGTCCCCTCCTCTGAGCACAGCTGACACATCCTCCGTTCACCTGCTATTGCCGCTGCTGGTGGTTTTGCTGAAGTTGCTTAAGACAAAAGGACTTGGAAGTGAAGGTCAGGCTTTCTCCCCTTTCCCTCCACTCTGGGCTGGGTGCCCAGAGCCCGGCCCTGCTGAAGGATAGCCGGGATTATGGACGGAGGGCATTCCCACCCCACCCATACCTCCACCCCGGGACACGCTGCAGGCTCGATCAGAGGGGCTGAGCTAGGCAGGAGATTCGGTGCAGGGGCCTTGGCTTCAAGCTTCCTGGGGGGTCTCCCCAGATCCCTGGCCTGGACACCTGCACGAGACAGCCGGGATGGAAGGGACAGGCAGCCTAGGCCTGTGCTCACAGAGCCACAAAGTGGAGGATGCGGAGGGGCCCAAGTCCCAGCACTCTCCTGTGGGTCTGAGGCACAAGTCCGGGCCCTGTGGTCTATCTGTCCCAAGAGACAGAGGAGAGAGAGGGGTGGGGAGGCAAAGGTTCTCTGACCTACGTCTAGACCCGGGCCCGGGTATCACAGCTATCTGCTTGCTTATCAGATGAGTCATCTTTGAGCCCATCTCTGACCTGGTCACTTCTTACCGGCTTCCCAGAGCCTGCCATCAGAGACTGAGCTTGGATTAAATCCAATTACCTTTCCCAGCCTGCCCTCCTGCTTCCTTCCTGCTTCCCATACACTCGGCTCTGGCTCAGAGGCTCTCCCTGCATGGGATGCGAGATGCATCAGATTACCTTGAAGATTTTACTAAGTACACACACTGCCCTTCCCTCCCCGCTCATGCTCACCCCTTACTTAGCTCAGCTAAGAACCACTACTGTTGGCAAATGAAAGATGCCCAGGCTGTTTGACCCACTCCTTCCTCCCGGCCCGTCCTTTCGTCATCCCCATCTTCATTTGGTCAGACAGCACCTTTCAGAGTCCAGCTCACATGCCACCTCCTCCATGAAGCCTTCCCTGGATCCCAGCCAGTGGAGGTCTCATAGTCTTGTCCTTGTCCCATTAGTGTCTGTCTCTTGTGCTAGACAGTGAGCTCATCCTTCCATTTGTCAAGTGTTCATTGAGTGCCAGTCACACACATGCCCTCTGGTAACTCATGGGGAGGGGGCAGGTAGGCAAGTCAACTGATCATGGCAACAGCTACAGAAATGCTATAATAACGGCAGGACAGAGCGCCAGAAGCTATATTGGCAATGACATTCAAAGCTGAAAATGTACATACTTCATGCCCAACAGTTTTGCATCTAGGTGTATAATTACCTAGAGAAACCCACGTGTGTGCATGAAGAGACAGTTCCAAAGATATCTAGGGTAACAGTGCTGGAAGCATGAGAGGTCTCTTCAGTGTCTACACTGATGGAGCAGACAACTATAAATGTGTTCTTATGCAGCAGGTAGATCACATGTAATTGGGGAATTTTATGTTTTGTGACTTACACCTCAAGAAACACACACTATCTGTATTAACATAAATAAATCTCAAACAATATTGCGAGAAACAGGAAATTGCAGAAAAATACCATTCACGAACATTTCATTTTAGTGGAAATCACAAACAATACTATTTGTCACTTATGAATGTAAACATGTTGCAGTAGCTACTAGATTCATGCTTGTGGTGGTCTTTGGCTAGAGAAAGAAGGAGCTGGTGCTGGTGGATAGAAGGAAAGACTTTTAATTTGTCAGTAATGTTTTTTTAACAAAAAAGATCCGAGACAAAAATGACAGAATGGTAACACTGGTTGATTCCATTGGTTTTATTCTTTTAATTTTTTGGTGTTTAAAAGTTTTCAAAATTAGGGGCATCTGGCTGGTTCATTTGGTGGAGCATGTGACTCTTGATCTTGGGGTTGTGAGTTTGAGCCCCACATTGGGTGTAGAGATTACTTTAAAATAAAATCTTTTTTTTTAAAAAAAGACTTTATTTATTTATTCATGAGAGATGCAGAGAGAGAGGCAGAGACACAGGCAGAGGGAGAAGCAGGCTCCATGCAGGGTGCCTGATGTGGGACTCGATCCCAGGTCTCCAGGATCATGCCCTGGGCCAAAGGCAGGCACTCAACCACTGAGCCACCCAGGCGTCCCTAAAATAAAGTCTTTAAAAAATATATTTTCAAAGTTAAAAACAAAAGTAATCTTGAATGTCAGAGGAAAGGCATCGACTTTTCCCAAGAAAGCCAGGAAAGGTTCCAAGAGGAGGTGACAGCTGGGCGTTGAAGGCGGGGTGGGAGTTGTTGGATTTTACTGGGTGTGGGGAACTTGTGAAAAGGAGATGCAGGATGTTCAAGGCCAGGGCATATGTGCTGGGGCTCTCTGCACTTTTTAAAGGTTTCCTGGCTTGTGTTTGTCAAGCTGCCCCTCCCCCACTCCCTTCCTCATCGATGTCCCTGATTCCAGCTTCTGTATCTCTGGGTGTGCATCTGGTCAGTAGGCTACTGTTTGAACAGCATGAGTCATTGGACGATTTTTTAAAGTCTAAGTAGGGGCACCTGGGTGGCTTAGTGGTTGAGTGTCTGCCTTTGGCTCAGGGTGTGTTCCCGGGGTCCTGGGATCAAGTCCTGTGTTGCGCTCCCTGCAGGGAGCCTGCTTCTCCTTCTGCCTATGTCTTTGCCTCTCTCTGTCTCTCATGAATAAATAAATAAAATCTTAAAAAAAAAAAAAGTCTAAGTAATCTAATGGGGATTGGGAGAGGGATGAGCCAAATATGTAAAATTGAACACTAAAATAGGGAAATAGCTACTATATAGAGAAAAGAGAAAGAATTCTTAGGGGATAATGTGCTTGACCACATGTGAATTCAGTTGAAAATCAGCTGAAACTGACAGTTTTCTGAGAAGATCTAAATCACCAGTTTGACCCCAGAAGAACTAACTAGAAAGCCTCAACAGATCAATAATCATGATAGAAACTGCATTTTCATAAAACTCCACCCCAAAAAACCTGGGGTTCTGCCAACTTTGAATTTTTATAAACCTTCAAGGATGGGATAATTCTGTTTTAAAAAAGATGTTCTTTATTTATTTTGAGGGAGAGAGAGCACGAGCAGGGGAGGGGCAGAGGGAGAAGGAGAGAGAGAAAGAGCAGGGCAGGGGCAGAGCGGGGGTGGGGGGGGTGGGGGGAGAGAATCCCAAGCAGATTCCATGCCCAGTGTGGAGGCCGTGTGGCGCTCAATCCCATGACCCTGAGATCATGACCTGAGCTGAAATCAAGAATTGGATGTTTAACCAACTGAGCCACCCAGGCGTCCCTAATAGCATGTTTTTTAAGTTGCACCAACCATACCAGATCATAGAGAGGGAAAGATTCCAAATTAGTCTATGAAGCCTGCACAGCATGACAGAGAGCGCCAAAAAAAGAGAAATTACTGAAAAAAATCTAATTTATGAATATTGGTGCAAAATTAATAAATTAATAGCAACAAATAGAGTCGCACAGCAGTATGTTTAAAAAACAAATACACCACAAGCAAGTCGGGCTATTTTGAACAAAGTAATAGGTCAAAAGAGGTAAAAAAAAAAATCACATAAACATCTCCATAAATGCTAAAAATGCCTTAAAGACATTTGGTAAAGTTCAACATATGTCTCTGATTGTACCTCTTTTTAAAAATGTTTTTATCATTTTACTTTATTTTTTTTGCATCATGATAAATACACTCTTTAAACTCCATACCCTCTGTCACCCATCCCCTCTGGTAACCATCAGTTTGTTCTCTATGGTTAAGAATCTGTTTCTTGGTTTGTCTCTCTTTTTCCTTTGCTCGTCTGTTTAGTTTCTTAAATTCCACATTTAAGTGAGATCATATGGTATTTGTCTTTCTCTGACTTATTTTGCTTAGCATTATACTCTCTAGCACTATCCATGTCGTTGTAAATGGCAATATTTCATGCTTTTTTATGGCCAAATAATATTCCATTATATGTATATACCACCTTTTCTTTTTCCATTCATCTGTGGATGACATTTGGACTGCTTGCATAGTTTGGCTATTGCAGATAATGCTGCTATAAACCAAGGGGTGCATGTATCCCTTTGAATGACTGTTTTTGTTTTTTGGGGGTAAATACTTAATGGTACAATTATTGGATTGTACAGTAGTTCTACTGTTAATTTTTTGAAGAATCTCTGTACTGTTTTCCACAGTGGCTGCATCAGTTTGCATCCCCACCAACAGTACACAAGCATTCCTTTTTCTCCACATCCTCGCCAACACTGTATTGTTGATTTTAGCCATTCTGACAGGTGTGAAGTGATAGCTCATTGTGGTTTTGATATGCGTTTCCCTGATGATGAATGATATTAAGCATCCTTTCATGTGTCTGTTGGCCATCTGGATGTCTTCTTTGAAAAAATGTCTGTTCAGGACTTCTACCCATTTTTAATTGGATTATTTGGTTTTGAGATGGTGAATTTTAGAAGTTCTTTAAATATTTTGGATACTAACCCTTTATCAGATAGGTCATCTGTAAGTATCTTCTCCATTCGGTAGGTTGCCTTTCTGTTTTGTTTCCTTCACTGTGCAAAAGCTTTTTATTTTTGATGTAGTCCCAATAGTTAATTTTTGCTTTTCTTTTCTTTGCCTCAGGAGACATACCTAGAAAAATGTTCCTATAGCTGATGTCACAGAAATTACTGCCTGTGCTAGGATTTTTATGGTTTCAGGTCTCACATTTAGGTCTTTAATTCATCTTGAGTTTATTTTTGGGTATGGTGTAAGAAGGTGGTCCAGTTTCATTCTTTTGCATATTGCTATCTGGTTTTCCCAATACCATTTGTTGAAGAGACTGTCTTTTTTTTCATTGTGTATCATTCCTCCTTTGTTGAAGATTAATTGACCTTATAATTGGGGTTTATTTCTGGGTTTTCTGCTCTATTCCATTGATCTATGTGTCTATCTTTATGCAAGTACCATACTCTTTTGATTACTACCACTTGGTATAACTTGAAATCTGATACCTCTAGCTTTGTTTTTCTTTTTCAAGATCGCTTTGACTACATAAGGTCTCAAATTTAACTCGTATTTATTAAGAATAGATAGATATTGCTTAATATAGTTTTATGCATGTGTGTGTATGTGTGTATAGAGATATACACATATACTAGGGGAAAATGACCACTCTTACTTTGAACATTAACACTGCTTGAGAAGTACAATCCAATATGAATCTTGAAAACAGAAGTTATAAAAGGAGGCCTATTTATTTATTTATTTATTTAAAAAGATTGTATTTATTTATTCATAAGAGACACACAGAGAGAAGCAGAGACACAGGCAGAGAGAGAAGCAGGCTCCCTAGGGACTTCCAGGACTCCGGGATCATGATCCAAGCCAAAGGCAGACACTCAACCACTGAGCCACCCAGGCATCCCTCAAATTGTACACATAGTTAAATTGAGATTTTGAACTTAGAGGGAGGGTGGTGGGGTGGAGAGAGGAAATAGATTATTCATACATGACTTTGAGCAACTGTTTAGCCCCTTGAGGAAAAAAATAAAGCTGGGCCCTACTATGTTCTTACACCAAAATATAGTCTAGAAAAAAAGATTAAAAAGAAAAAAGAAAACCCAAACAGTACTAGTGGAAAACATGGGCAAATATTCTTAGGATGCTCTAGTAAAAAAAATACCTTTGCTTACAGGAAAATATGAAATTTCTGTAAGCCAATGATGACATAAAAAAAAATGAAAAGAGACATGACAGTTTGCAATACGCATGACAAGTTGATTAATTGCCTTAGCTTAGAAAAACCTCTTAAAAATCAACATCACTCGGCATCAGGGAAATACAGCTCAAAACCACAATGAGACACCAGCTCACACCAGTCAGGATGGCGAAAATTAACAAGTCAGGAAATGACAGATGTTGGTGAGGAATGCTGGGAACACAAACTGGTGTAGCCACTCTGGAAAATAGTATAGAAGTTCCTCAAAAAGTTAAAGATAGGGGATCCCTGGGTGGCTCAGCGGTTTGGCGCCTGCCTTTGGCCCGGGGCGCGGTCCTGGAGTCCTGGGATCGAGTCCTGCGTTGGGCTCCCGGCATGGAGCCCGCTTCTCCCTCCTCCTGTGTCTCTGCCTCTCTCTCAATCTCTGTGTCTATCACGAATAAATAAATAAATAAATCTTAAAAAAAAAAAGAAAAGAAAGATGTTAAGTAATCCCTCCTTTAAAAAAAAAAAAGTTAAAGATAGAGTTTCCCTATAACCCAGCAATTGCACTACCAGGTATTTATCCAAAGGATACAAGCATAGTGATCCAAAGGACCACATGCACCCCAATGTTTATAGCAGCAATGTCCATAGTAGCCAAAATATGGAAAGAGGCCAGATGTCCATGGACAGACGAATGAATAAAGAAGATGTGAGATATATATATATATATATATATATATATATAACACACACATATATATCACACACATATATATCACATACATACAATGGAATATTACTCGACCATCAAAAAGAATAAAATCTTGCCATTTGCAACAATGTGAGTGGAACTAGATGGTATTATGCTAAGTGAAGGAAGTCAGAGAAAGACAGATACATGATTTCACTCATATGTGGAGTTTAAGAAACAAAACAGATGAACATAATGAAAGGAAAGGAAAAATAAAGTAAGATAAAAATGGAGAGAAGCAAGCCATAAGAGACTCTTAACTATAGGAAGCAAACTGAGTATTGCTGGAGGGGGAGGTGGGTGGGGGGATGGGGTAACTGGGTGATGGGCATTAAGGAGGGCACGTGATGTAATGAGCACTGGGTGTTGTATGCAACTGATGAATCACTGAACTCTACCCTTGAAACTACCAATATACTATATGTTAACTAAATTGAATTTAAATTATTTTTTAAAGACTTTTGTTTTATTGAGACACAGAGAGAGAGGCAGAGACATAGGCAGAGGAAGAAGCAAACTCCCTTTGGGATGCCTGATGCAGGACTCAATCCCAGGACCCCTGGGATCAGGACCTAAGCCGAAGGCAGATACTCAACCACTGAGCCACCCAGGAGTCCCTAAATTGAATTTAAATTAAAAAAAAAAAAAAGATGCTTTAAAAAAAATCAGTAAGATAATTTGAAAAGGACAGAAAAAGAAATTTACAGAAAAAGAAATGCAAAGGCAAATCAATCAATAAACATGAAAATAATGTCTGCCCTTTCTCATAATTACAGAATGACACATTGAAACCAGATATGATTTTTCAACATTCATATTGGCAAAGCTTAATGATTTGATAATGCACAATGTTGTCAAGGGTGGAGGGCAACAGTCATTCTCTGGCCTGTCTGGGCAGTTTGAACTGGTTTATCCTCTTTGGAAGACAATTTGGAAACATCTATCAGAATTTGAGATCCACCTAACCTTCCAGTCCTTAGTATTTACCCTACAGCTAACCTCCGACATAGACACAAGGAAAACTCAAAGATGCTGTTCTGCAGCTTTTGCAGCAAAAGGGTAGAAACAATGTAAACATCCATCAACCGGAATAGATTCACATAAATTACAGTGCATTTTTCAATGGAACACATGAGCTCCACAAAGATGAAGGATCTGTCTGTGCTGGTATGCAGAGACGTGTGATGTGTGTTAAACTAACAAAACAGTACCGGGAATATGTTCCTGGCTAGGTTTAAAATAAAGATGTAGGGCAGCCCGGGTGGCTCAGTGGTTTAGCGCCGCCTTCAGCCCAGGGCGTGATCCTGGAGACCCGGGATTGAGTCCCGCATCGGGCTCCCTGCGTGGGGCCTGCTTCTCCCTCTGCCTGTGTCTCTGCCTCTGTGTGTATGTGTGTCTCTCATGAATAAATAAATAAAATATTAAAAAAAATAAAATAAAGATGTAGGCATAGATGTGTATTTGTCAGTATTTATGGGAAAGTTTTTGAAGAAAAGTAAAATGGGAAATGTGGCTGTGTTTGGGAGTGGGACCAAGGTTTGGAGGAATAGCAGGGGGATTTTGTGCATTGATTTAAATGCTTTGATTTTTTTTTCCTATAAGCATGTTATTTTCAGAATTAATTAATTAATTAATTAATTTCAAAGATTTTATTTATTCATGAGACACAGAGAGAGAGGCAGGGACATAGGCAGAGGGAAAAGCAGGCTCCATGCAGGGAGCCTGATGTGGGACTCGATCTCAGGACTCCAGGATTGTGCCCTGAGCCAAGGTAGACGCTCCACCGCTGAGGCACCCAGGTGTCCTTATTTTCAGAATTTAAAAAGAAGTGCTACTATACTGGCTTAGTTGGTTGGGCATCTGCCTCTGACTCAGGTCCTGATCTTAGGGTCCTGGGATGGAGCCCCACTTTGGGCTCCCCTCTCTGCTGGGGGGGGGTGCTGCTTCTCCCTCCCCCTCTAGCCTTCTCCCTGCTTGTCCTGTTTCTCTCTTTCTCTCAAATAAATAAGTAAAATATTTAACAAAAAGAATTTAAAATGAATATTTAAGAAGAAAGCAATTGGAAAGGCAGAGTACTATTTCAGTGCCTCACCCTGAACTTTCTTTTTAAATTCCCAGTGGGCTCCCCTCTTCTTATATTTATAATTTTCAGTCTGAAAGGGCTAGGGAGATGTCTCCAGTCTTCATCTTGTCCCAAAGAAATGGGGTCTAGTGAGTTTTCAGCAGCTGCCTGGGGCCCCTGGCTAGTCTGTCTGCAGAGATGGGGCTCCTATGGCGCTGCTTGCAGGAAAGGGACCAAAGACCCCTTCCTTCATGCATATGATCAAAGCTTCATCCTTGTCTTGGCCCTTTTGTGGCATATGGTCCAGCGACTCTTATTTCAGGTGCATCCACAGGGGGAACCTGTTAAATGCAGATCCCCAGGCACTTTCCCAGGCATTCTGATTCAGTGGGCTACGGTAAGGGCCCTAAAGCCATTTTAGCAAGCAGCCCCCAAATGATGCTGAAGTCCCCGATGGTAATGGGCCCCTCTGAACTCCCCAGCTCAGCCTTGTTGGCAGCATCTGGGTATCTAGGCTGAAGCACCCTTCCTGTGTGGGGAAGTGGGGTACTCCCACGTCGCTTGGAGGCAAGTGGCAGTGCAGACCCGGGTGCCTTTAGTGTAGTGCTCTGTCCACAGCTCCCCTCCCCTCAGGCTCATGCTCACCCACGGTGAAGGATGGCTCCCCAGCTCACCCACCCCAGGGATGGGCAGCTGGGTGCAGAGATAGGGGGTGGACTGGGGTCATCTGGGGTGCCCCTCACCCCTTGAGAACTCCCCTGAGGTAGGCCCCATGGGGAGGTGCTGACCAGCATGCTGGGCCTTGGCTGGGTGAGCAGCTGCAAGGAGGCTGGGGAGACCTGAGAGTGTTTTGTCGCCCCTGTGCCACAGAGCCCTGGAGGAGCCACCGGCGTGGTCAGGAACCAAGCAAGGGCAAGGCTGGGCCACTGGGAAGTGCCTGAGGACAGATCAAGAGGAGGCAGGGCCGGTGACCACCCATCCACCTCAGCCACAAACCTCACCTGCTGATCCAGGTTGGTTCTCTTCCCACCATCTCACCCGGCAGTGCTAAGACCCTGGCAGCAGCTCCTCTGTCAGGCTAAGGAAATGTGGCTGCCCCATTGCCTGTGACCTCTGGCTCTCCAGCTGCTGCATGGGTGGAGGCTCTCCCTAAGCCCTCCGAAACCCACAACCTGGTGGGAGGGGAGTGCCAGAAAGCTCAGTCCTCTCCAAAGGACACTGTCCTGGGGGACCTTGGCTCCTAAAGCCTGGGAAGGGGGTCCAAAGACTACTCTGGCTCTGGTTAGCATGTCCCCTGTGCTGCCCCTCCACCCTGAAATGTTCCCAGGTTGAGCTGTAAACTGGGTCCTGCATGGGTCCCAGCTGAGCCCAGTCTGGGACAGGCCCAGTAAGCAACTCTTCCAAGAATTCCCTGCCTCTCAGGAAAGGATTATGACAGATGGCATCTTCATAGACTCTTAGAGCTGGAAGGGATCTCAGTGATATACTCCAACCTCAGTCTCTTTTTACTTCTCAAGCATTACTTCTATCAATAGTGCTGTTGACGGTGGTGGAGCTGAATGTCTCAGAGGACCCAGGTGTAATTTTGTCAAAACAACATAGGAAGCCCTGGGGTCTCAGGCAGTCCTTCCTGGGTTCAGCTGCCTCTTCCCCTACCTGGCCTTAGCTGGTCTCTCCCCCAACCCCCTAGCCCTCCCAGCCCCCCACCCACCCCCCACCCTTCCTCTTCTTCCACCAACACAGTGACTCCTAGCAACTCATCCCACTCTATGATGGGGCCCCTGGTGGTGATCAAACATCCCAAGCTAGAAGGCATTAAAGCCAAGTTAGCATTACAGTGAGGCTTTCTCCCCAATTTAAGCAAGTTAAGTTAATAAAATCAAGAAAGGATTGGGTAGTCAAGGCAGGCTCACACAGTGATAAGCTATCTCTATTTGAGAGTCTCTAAAATCTCTTTTCCACCAAAGAAGTTATCCTGTGTGGGCTATTGGCCAAGAATACTGTGATTGTTGCCATTATCAATAAAAGCAGTTGCAGATAGAGTTCTTCTCTGTGCAGATCAAAGTGCTTGATGTGTCTCCCTCATAATTTCCTGGTCCAGCCTGAGATCCAGGGCAAGGAGTCTTAGCCAGAGACAGCATCTCACTTCCATTCCCCTGGCCATGTCCACTGTCCCAGCCCGGGCCTTGCAATCTCTGTGTGCATCAGTCTTTTCAACTGTAGAATGAGGATAACACAGTACCCCAGGGGGGCTGTGAAGATTAAAGTTAGTATCTATAAAGCACTCGGAACAACCTCCAGCATTCAGTGAGTGCTTCCCACACATTAGCTCTGGTCATGACAAAAGCCACACTCTGCTTCCTGAAGTAGGGCAGTCCTCTCACTGCCCTGCTCCGAAATCGTCCATGGCTCCCCATTGCCCATTCGGTGGACTATGTCTAACCTGTCCTGTGAAGGCCTCAAGAACAGAAGCTTTATTATTTTCCTTGCACGTAATAAGGAATCAGTAGTGTTTGCTGTGAGAGAGGGTTTCCACTGTCAGGGTGGGCGAACTGAGTCCTTGAGGAACAGAAGGGCAGCTGCAGACAGCCCCACAGCTGAAGGCTTGATCCAGGCTCTCCTGCTTTCTCAGCTGTGCCCCAGTTTGAGCAGCCCCTGGATGTTGGCTGCTGGATCTGCCTCGGAGGCAGGTTTGGTTTGCCTTGGATCTGCCAGGGGCCTTAAATGCAGGGAATACCATTTGGACTCCAGCCTTGCCGGTGCACATCTGAGTGAGGAGAGGATGCCCAGCACAGGCCAGAGCAGGCGGTGAGTGCAGTTGAAACTCACGTTCTTGGATGAGTTCAGGCCATGCCGACACGATGTCCTTGCCCTCATTCATTACTGGCTGGTGGCCAGAACTTGAGCTCCCATAGCTTGGGTGGAAGGCTGAGGCCAGCAGAGACCACCCGTGATCTGGCACCTGGGATGGAGAGCCTGGTGAGCTCCACACCCTGCACCTCCAGTTTCCCTAGCAGAACAGAGGCCTGTACCATGGAAAAGCAGGTGCCAGGTTGGGGTAGGACAGACCCAGGTCCAAAACCAGGCTCCGCCCTGGGTGGGGAAACCTTGGCCGTGTCATCTAGCTTCTCTGAGCCTTTACTCTTCCATCTATAAAATGGGAGAATAATACCCATTCCATAGGGTTGAGGAAAGGCCAAAATGGATCAAAGTGCCCAGGGCACCTATACAGCACCTGCATGGGGTGGGCGCTCCGTGTCTTGTGGCTGTTCTATTCCATCCATCAGAGGTGCTCCTCCAAGCTGCCGGGTAGAGCTACCCTAGTCCTCTTGCTTTCCTTAGTTGAACATTTCCTCACCTGGCCTCCATTCCAAGATGAAGGGAAGTGGTGTTATCTTTGGCAAGCGGGGGGTAGGAACAGTCCCAATCTTCCCAGACTCCTGGCAAGGGTGTGAGACTCCATAGGGAGGAAGCAGAGCTCTGTGTGGCTTTCACAGGGATTTTCTGCTCTGGTGGTGCGAGCTTAGGAAGCCAGGAGTGAAGTGACAGGGAGAGAACACACCAGACCCTGCTGCTTCGTGCAGGGTGGCACGTTTTTCTTTATTCATTCAACAAATGAATGAATTTGTTGGGATCCCAGGCACTATGTGAAACACTGGAATATTCAGCGACGAGAGGGGAAGATGTGGGCCCTGTCTTCATGGGGCCTTCGTTCTAACGGGTCAGGGCAGAGAACAGCCTAAATTATGGATAAAGGGTGACAGGAGATAAATGCAATGGGGAAACAGAGAAGGAGGGGGGACTGGTAGTATCTGGGCAGTTTCACCCTTCATCACCATCAGCTCTGTAGCCAGAGAGCCCGCGCTACCGCAGCGCCGTGATTCTCAAGCCACTCGTGTCCTGGGCCCTCTCTGCCCCCCAGATCCTGTGAAGCCGTGCCAGCCAGCCCCGCGGCCTCTGCCATCTGACTCGCACCCATCGCGGGAGCAGCTACACTCTTGCCCCTCCCTCTGCCTCTCTCCGACTCCCCCGGAGGCAGCCAGCCTGGCTCCTGCCCTATTTAGCCAGATGGGGACAGAGCTGGGTGTCCCTTCCATCTCTGCTGCCCTGAGGGCTGGTGTGTTTCCATCTGGGACCCAAACTCTCTGGGGAAAGCCTTTACGTAATCCAAGCCCACCTCCCTCTCTACTTTTGTGTGCGCACAGTCTCTTCTGGGCATATCATGGCCTTTCCCTCCCTGTGGCCACAACTCCAAACTCCAGGTCAGAAGCCCCATATGAACCGAAGGCTGGATATGTGACTGCCAGACTCCAGTCTCTTCAGTAACAGTAGCTCCCATCTTGGAGTCGTGAGCATTGAAAGAGCTCGTGCTTATAGACTCTTAGCACAACACTTGGCAGTAAGCCCTCGAAGAATGTGCCTACTGCCCTCCCAACTCTGCCTTGGATAACACCACCTCCGGGCAGCCCTTCCAGATTGCCCAGGGCTCCTCCGCTGTGCTCCCAGCACCCCTTCGCTGGGCCTCTGGAGTGCACCTATGGAATGCACGGTTCCTTTGGGGTCTGTGGACCCACTAGAATCTTGTGCTTTGACCAAAAGCACCTTGACTACAAGGAACAGAGTCTGGCCCATTATTTCACTGCATGAATGATTTCACAGTTGACAGGCAGGCAGCTGGGAGAGACAGACTGGGGAATAAGATGGAGCCTGCCAGGCCTGACCTTTCCAGGGCCTGTCCTCAAAGACCAGGATACCCACACCGGGGTCTCAGGTAGGGGGTGGAGGACGAAGACAGCCCCACCGCCTGTTTCACAGTCTAATGAAGGGATCCTTGAAGCGCGGCCGGCCCCATCCAGCAGTGTCGGGATCACCTGGGAGCTTCTAGACTCCAACCCAGACCTGCCACATCAGAAACTTGGGCAGGGGCAGCATCTGTGGTAGAACAAGCCGTCTTTGTGAACCACTCTAATGTTTCAGAGTAACTCAGATTCATAGCAGGTAGAGTGGGGAGGGGGGCGGTCTCTGCTCTGCTGAAGGCTTCCAAGAAAGCTGTCAGGCTGGGACCCCAGGGCATGGATCCTGCTGGCCCCACACTCCTGAGCTTCAGACCCTTTTGCTGACAGGGCAGGTGCAGCAGAGAACACTGCTCCCGTAGACCGCCTGTTTCCCAGGCAGCCCTAGACCAGAATGAATGGGTGTGGCTCCAACCTCGTCTTGGGGTCCCTTCCCACTGCCAGTGGCCAGCATCCCCTCAGCACTAACCTCTGTAGCCAAATTCAGGGTAGACTTTTGGAATGTTAGGGCTAAGAAAGACCTGAGATCATTGGTTACGTACATGTGTGTTCACACACACATACACGAACACATATACACATACACAACATGCCCTCACATAAAAACAAACATGCATCACCCCAAAACACACATAAGCACACAAAACACAAAGTGTAGTCACAAACACGTTCCTAAGCACACCCAGATACCACCCTGCAGCATACACAGATGCACCCATGCAAAATGCACTGATCTGCCTCAAAATACGCAAACACAAATGCACAGATCTATTGAATTGGTTTCAGAGTGCAGCTGCACCACAGCACCACACACTGGGTGGCTTCACACAACAGACATTTATTTTCTTGCAGTTCTGGAGGCTGGCCGTCAGAAACCAGGGCGTTGGGATGGCTGTGCTCTGTGCAGGCTCTCGGGGACAGTCCTCCCTTGCCTCTTCCTGGCTTGTGGTGGCAGCCAGCACCCCAGGCGCTCGCTGACTGGTAGCTGCATGCCTCCCATCTCTCTTTGCCTATGTCCACGGGCCGTCTCCTCCGTGTCTCCATGTGGCCTTTGTACAGGGATGCCCACTGGATTGAAGGCCCACACTAACCCAGTACAATTTCATTTGAACTAGTTATAGCCGCAGGGGCCCTATTTCCAAATAAGGTCATGTACTGATACACCCAGCCCTGGCAGATGAGAAGCCTCAGATCCTGAGGACAAGAGTCCTCGATGTCAAGGCTGCCCTGTTCCTCCTCTACGGGCCTGCCACCAAGCAGGTCCCATCCTCCTCTTGCGCCTAGCACACGGTGCCACCTTTCAGCTTGGTCTGACTTTGTTTTATCTGAGCTGGTTAGGTGTGTACGGTACAAAATCCAAAAAAGTGAGAAGGAGAATATAATGAAAGTCAGTCCTCCCCGTGCTCAGCTTCTAGCTTCCTTCCCAGAAGGCAACCACTTGTCAAGAGTTTCTTGGGTCTCCTTCCCAGAGACCAGGCAGGCGTGCAGGAGGCGGCATTTTCCACGTGCCGTCCACATCTTGCTTGCTTCACTGACTAGAGCATCTGTTACCCTTTATCCTGATCGCCTGCTTTCGTGTTTTCGGGTCTCTCCCACCTGACGGCGCGCTCGCCGCGACCCGGCCCGTCTGCTCATTCCCTAGGCTGGTGCCAGCTAGAGCAGGTGTTCGTTAAGGCTGGTTCCAGCTGCACACCAGTGAACCATCAACAGCCGCCGGGGGGCGGGGGTGTCTGTGGCTGTGGGGGCTGCAGCTCCACCCTGGCCGCAGAGCTTTGGGTCTCCGCAGTCTGTGACAGCGTCCACCAGAGCCCATCCTGGCAGCAGCAGGAGCTGAGGGATGACACCCAGTGTCCTCCTGGCTGTTTGCCCCCGCTGCCCCGCTCCTCCATCCCGCTTTGACTGGGGCCGACTCGGAGATGATCTGGCCATCTCTCCCCTCCTGTCCGTGCGGGACTGCTGTAGGCAAACCCAGCCATCCTTGGCTGCATGAGAGACGGGGAGAGGACTTGACCAGGGACAGTGCCACTGTAGGTCGCATGGTGATGACGATGACGAGTCCTTTGCCCAGTGTTTGCTGGCAGAGGCTCAGGCGCACTCGTTACCACGGAGACGGGAATCACAACATCTCGGGGTCCAGCTGAAGCCTGCAGCTTTCCCTCCTTGCAGTGGGGAAATCTGTCGGCTCCCCTGACACTCACAGAGGAGATGTGCCACTTTTCTTTTTTTAAATCAAGACAGAACTGGCTGCTCAGCCCAAGATTTCACCATGCCCTCAATCCACTGATTGAGCTGAATTCCAGGGGGAGATGGAGGTGGTCAGGGGCTGCTCAGCCCCGCGAGACTAGAAGCCAGGGACATACTTGGCAGCAGCAACCTCTGCTCACCTGTGGGAGGAGGGGTTTAGGTTAGAGAGTTTGTAGGTGCTCCTCCAGCCGATCACTCTGGGATGGAGATCAGGGGCCAAGTGAGGCCTGCTGCAGCCCGCTGCCAGTCATTCCTCCCTCCCTCAAACATTTGTGAGGCACCAAGCTCTGACCAACACAGCAGAGAAAATACTAAGCAAACATAGCCATCGCGGAGCTTTGCATCCCCTGGGGGAGTCAGCCATTTGGTACGTGACCTCATAACTGAACATCAACTGTCTAGGTACAAACAAGGAAAATAATAGTTAACTATATTAAGCCAATTGCTATGCAGTAGGCACTGTTGTATTTTATGTGAATTGGTTCATATAATCCTCACATCCACCCAGTGAGGTAGATGTTACAGATAAGATAACTGAGGCACAGGGAAGCTAAGATACTGGCCCAAAGACATGGAGCTTATAAATAGCAGAGACAGGATTTGGGTCCCTAGGGACCACACCTAAATGTCATGCTATGTCTGTCGCCTAAGATGCTCTGAGGCATGGGATGTGGGCTTGACCTGGCCTGGAGTTCTTCCCTAAGGAAGCAAAAATTGAGCTGAGATTAACTAGGAGAGGATGAGTCAACTAGTGGGAGGGAGGAACACTCTAGGTAGAAGGACTAGCCTATGCAAAGGCCCTTGGTGGCAAGAGAGCAGGTGGCATGCTCTGGGCATTGCGGGAAAGATAGATGAGGCCAGGGGATGAAAGAAGGGGACTGCTACATAAGATGGAGCTGGAGTGATAGGCAGGCCTTGTTGGCCAAGTTAAGAAAAGTGATGGAAAGCCCTTCCAGCTGATTCCATCACAACCTGCAGAACAACACAGGTTCATCTTCTCCAGGAAGGCTCCCTGGATTCTCCAGACCAGGCTCAGTGCCCCCTTGTGTGTGAATCCTGCTGCGGGAGCAGAGCCCCTCACTCACACTGTGTTGTAGTTGCCTCTTAGCTACGGCTTTTCTCACTCCCTTCTAGATTGAGGTTTGAGGAAGAGACACATCTTGTCCTCCCCAGCACCCACAATTCAGTAGAGAACTCAGGAAAGGATAACTGAGGACTATGGGGTTGAGGGGAGAAAGGGGCTGCTGGGGGAAGGCTGCCTGGGGGAAGTAGAAGTGAATGGGGCCTGGCAGTGGAGGATTCTTCTTCAGGGAGGATCAAGAGGCCTTTCCACAAGGGAGAATAATGGAAGAAGCAGAGAAAGCCAAGGCCTTTGAGGGGATGCCCCCCCATTTGGTGGGGCTGAGGTTTCTTGTAGAGACAGTGGGGAGATAAGGCTGGAGGGGTCCCTGGGGCCAGGAGGACCTACCCCTGGAGCAGCTGAGGATCTAGGAGCTCAGGTGTCAGAAGGAGCAGAGCCAACCAAAAACCAGAATGGATTCCTGGAGCCATGAGTTTACATCCCTCCACCTGCAAGCCAGGGGTCAGGGATCCCCTGCAGCCTTGGGCATGGTGGCCTCTCACCACCCCCACCCCCAACCCCCATCTCTAGGAGCCAGGCTGGGGCTTCCATCTCCTGCCAAAAACTCCTTCCTCTCCTCAACATTGCTTGTAGGCAGAACACAGCCTGAGCCCAGGGCTGGGAGGATGCCTCTTCCCCCTTCCCACGTTGTAAATCAGACTGTGGCATGTGTCCCTGATGGAACCTGACTTGGATCAGAGTCCCAGTGACAAAGGGAGTGTTGGACATGTGGTGTCTCACTTCCTAGCTTGTAGAAGCCACGTCCACTAGAACGAGGCAGAATGGATGCTGAAGGCCATCGAGTGCATCTAACACATGATCCGATAGGTTTGTTATGATGCATTCATTAAGAAACTTGGCGCAGCACCTGGCACGTCAGACTCTCTCTGTAGATGGTAGCTGCTGTAATGGGGACACCAGCGAGCGCTGCCCGGCCCTGCCCGCAGAGCCCCGGCAGAGACAACGGCCGCAGAAGTGCACTACTCTGTGTGGTGCTGTGCACAATGCTGAATGTCCTCCTGCTGGTCCCAGCTGCTGGCGGCCTTATTATTATAGCAGACCTGACAGCGAGGTGGAACCCCAGTCCACTCACCCCATGCTGGGGCTTCAAGAGTAGCTGAGGGAGGAAGACCGACCTGGGTCCTGGGAAAAGGATAGCAAAGGCGGCAAACCAACATTTACAGTGCTCATGAGTTACACAAGAGTCTCCTCGTACTATCTCTGACTGTCCTAGCTCCCCTGGTGGAGGCCGTACAGACATGATTATACCCATTTTATGGAAGGGAAAACTGAGTGGCAGTAGGTTGCAGTTAATAGAGCCAGATGCCAGTTTCCTGACCCCCAAATCATATATCCCCTCTACTCCATGCTGTGGCTTAGGGAGAGAGACCTGGTAACCCACGGTGTGTAGGTGGGGCACGGGGATGGGGCCAAATGAGTGACTCATGCTGTGCAAACATATCCAAATCACATTTTATTATTCCCTACCCCTGAGTATGGCCCTGGGTGAAGGACTGTCTGTCTTTCATTGAGGCTTACCACATGTTGGTCCTTGTGGGAGAACCACAATGACATGGGCTGCCATCAAGGAACCTGTGGAGTTGGGGGTAGGGGGAGAGATAGTTGCTCACATCCATGGAAAAGCCAAGGAGTACCAGGCAGTGATAGCAAAGGCCAGCTGTGTAAAGAGGGTGCGGACTAGGTGCAGCCCAGGGCCGCTCACTGGAGGGTGGGAGGCTTAGGGGAGCAGGATTTGAGCTGGACTCAGGGGCTGCAAAGACCCCAGCCAAAGACCCGGGGTGCAAAAAGTGGTGAAGCTCAGAGAGACACAGAGACCGAACAGACGGTGCCCCATGAAGTGACCAGGCCAGGGACCTCAGGCCCAGGGAGAGAGGCAGGAGTTTGAGGATTCAAGTGAAGGGGTGGTGTGGGCCCCTGTAGACCTCCAGCCAACCTTCCACAGATTCCCACAGAGCTGAGGGGAAGGGGAGGTCTCTCCAGAACAGAATGTAAGGACCAGCGTCCTGAGCTGCCAGCTGCGGTAGGATTTAAGTGGCGCTGAGCTACTTTCCTGCATGGGCCACATCTCCTCATCCTCCTTACTTTTAGGAGGAATCAGAAAATCTTTTAGATCTGCAAGAATGCCTTATCTAGATGCAGATAATCCTGGGAACCCTAAACTGGTGTTTCTCTATCTTGGCTGCACCTAAAAATGGAGTGGACATTCTCATTCTTAAAGTCTGGAGTGGGGCGTGAGTATCTGGATCTACGAAACACCTTCTAGGAGATCCCAGTGTGTCCTACTCCCAAGCCCCAGGCTGAGGAATCACCAGTCCAAGCCTGAGAGCACTGAAGGGGGAGCCAGTTCTGATCCCTGTTCCATCACTTTCCCCAGTCAGAGGCAAGCCTCTTAGCCTGCTGACGACCATTTCTTCACGTGTAAATTTGGGCAAAACCCCCTTCACTGTGACAATATGAGGAGACTAAGATTCAGGTCGGTTTAGGGTGAGGAAGATTCGTGGCCAGCTGGCATGGCGGCGGGGGAGGGACATTAATCAGAACCCTCCATGGAGTGACCCTACTTCCCTACTCCCTCTACTCAGGTTCCCCCTGCAAACCAGCTGCCAAGCTGGCCCTGGAAACGGGGATGCAGATCTGAGAGCAGGGTGTGTGGAAGGAATATGAGGAGAGACCCAGAGAAGAAGGGGAGGTGGTAGGGTAGGGGGCTGCCCATAGCCAAGGGCTTCAGCTCATTTAAGGTCACAAGCCATGGGAAATCATCTTTCCTGTTGTTAGCAGAAAAGTAATGAAAAGTGTTGAAGCCAGTGAGAAGGCTAGATGGTGGGTGGGGAAGCAGGTGCTCTGGCATTGCAGGGGGACAGGGTTACAGGACGAGGCGGGGGTGGCCTCCCCACCCAGCTTCTTTCCCTAGGACATGGATTTGGCCTACTGAGATTTGCTTGTCCAACCAAGTTGCAAGCTCTCTGGATCAGTTCCCGAGAACTCACGGGGATGGTGGCATTGGGCAGGGCCACGAAGTACAGGCCAGGTGGCTGCAAGCTGTGTCTCTGAGACATCTGGAATCCGTGGTCCAGTCTGGCCCTCGGAGAACTATAGAAGCCCCTCACCCTGTAGACAGGAGGCCCAGAGAAGAGAAGCCACCTGCCCAAGGCCACACAGGTGACCCAGAGCCTCAGTCTAGGGCACTTTCCCATGCACCATCCTGACAGCCTGGGCAAGATTCAATCCCTGGACTAGGGCTTGAGCGAGGTCACTCCATTCCTCGGCCCCCTGCCCGGCACTGCCAGCCCAGCAGAGGTCCAGAGGGTCTAGGAGGTAGAGAGCAGAGGGTTGTAAAGTGCCCAGGTTAAAAGGCCAGCCCTGCCACTTAATAGCTCCAGGACCTTAGGCAAGTTATTTAACCTGTCCAGGCCTTCATTTTCTTTTGCATCTAGGGAGGACTTTAGTACCCACTGGTACTTGTGAGAATTAAGTGAACTGTAACTCAAATGTAACTTCTATTGTAAGTGTCCAATACATGTTAGCTATTAATAAACTTGCTCTCCTCTCTCCATCCCCAGTTCCCAGGACTTCCTAGACCATCCTAGCTCCGGGATTCAGGGGTGTTTGGGCTCCTCACGCAGAGGCCTTGGCCTCAAGATGAAGATTGGGGAGCAAAGCGCTGGCCTGGCTACTGAGGACAGCAGTAGCTGAACCCAGGCCAGGTCTGGAAGGAAGGGGGTGAACGATGGACCAGGAGACTAATAAATACAGAGCTAGTTCTTTTCAAAGCTTTTGCCCACTTGGCAGAGTAAACCTTGTCTAGACCTGGGAGAGCTGAGCCTCCAGCTTCTGCCACTGGAGGCCAGGCTTAGGGAGAAATGGGAAGGAGGAAGGCCATGTGCTTCCCCATCAGAGGGGATGTGCCGCTGAGGAGGGGGCTGAGAATCCTGACTCACCAGCCAGCATCACCACCATCTCTCCCTGCCCCTCGTTGGTCCAGAAAGCAAGGCTGACATTTGTCTCTGCCTCGCAGGAAGAACAGAGGCAACAGCCACCTACAGGCTGCAGTTTATGGGGTATTGGACAGTCCTTCCCATCTTTCACATCTCTCCCCTAGCCTGTTCCAGAACAGAGTAGGTGGCCAGAACCCAGGAATGGTCCAGTCTGGGGCCCTCACCACCATGTCACAGATAAGCTAGTGCCAGTGACAACAGTACGAATAGTGAGCCCTCTCTCTCTCAAGCGCTCTGCAAAGGGTTTTGTGTGAATTCGCTTATTTTGTGTTCACAATAACCTTGTGAGGCAGTGCGCCTATTATCCCTACTTTCCAGAGGTGGAAACCAAGGCTCAGAGAGGTGAAGTCACTGTCCAGGGTCACGTAGCTAGCAGGGGTGGACCTGGGATTTCAGCCCAGACAGTCTGGCTGCAGATGGTCTGCTTCTTCCCACTGCCCTGCTGGGAAATGCCCAATGAGGAGTCCCCTGCTGCCCCCACCAGCCAGGTGGGCACCCCTGCTCTATGTTCCTTTATATTCCTCAGATTCCAAGTTTCATTCCTTCCAGTGCTGATACTTTGGTCTCCAGAAAGCTCTCTACTCTGGTTCTTCACACCCAGGAGCTAGAAAGAAGGAAGGAGGAAAGCTCTCCAGAAAGGAGGGTCCAGGCATGATTTAGGAGTGAGGACAAAAGGCCAGGCAATGCTCTGGGTTTCCACCACAGCCTCCCTCATCCTGCCTCTGCCTGCCTCTGAGGATATGGGGTGGAGGGATGGGGGTGCTGAGTTGGGTGCGGGACTCTTCCCTCTTGTCCTTCCTCACCTCCTTCCCTTACCCGCTTCCCTCACCTGCCCGGTGCTGCCCACGCTGCACCTGTCCCTGCCCTGCTGTGCCAATGGGTTGCAGCCCACTCTGAGCTTAGATGCTTGCTCCTTGTATCTAGAGACCCTCCCACGCAAAACTGCTGCTGGGGCCCCACTCTCCCAACAGCAGTCCTCTCCCCAAATCCAAAAGGATGGGAACCTCCTGAAGAAGACTTCACATTTGTACTTCCTGGGCCCGCCCAGGGCCTGGCAAGAGTAGATACACCAGGAATTCCTGTTGAATGAATAAATGCACAAACAAAAGAACACACCAGTGATCCATCCTACACTCTAGCCATGACTTTTCATTTTCACATTCCCCAAAGCACCACGCTCTGTGCCTCCTCTGGGTCTCGGCCCATGTGGTTCCCTCTGTCCATGCTGCCCACCACACTGTGCGGATCCCACCTCCTCACATTTCAGCCTGGAGGTCACTTCCAGGCAGAAGGCTTCTCTGACTACTCGAGGCAGGCCCACCCCATTGGCCCCTGTGTTTACCTGAGCTATCAAGGTGTGCTGGAGTGTGTGGCGACATGTGCCTAGCATGCTTACGTGTCTCCCCAGTGAGTCTGGGAGCCACCTATGGGTGGGAACCAGGTCTGCCAGGCCCCCAGAGCTTGGCAGGATGCCTGGTGCATGGTAGGTACTCAGCCCTTCTTTGTGGAAGGAAGGAAAGAAGGAAAGACGAGGAAAGGAGGAAGGGGGGCACTTTTGGAAGAAGTGAATGAATGTGTGGGAGCTGAGCAGAAAAGAGCAGCATCCAGGACTCAGACCTCCTTAGAGCCAGATGGAAGCCAGAGCTCTTCCCAGCCCAGGACCTCTCCCCTTCCCTCATCATGCACAGGATTAGCTAAATAATAAGTTGCACATTCTTTTGGATGTGCTGCAGGCCACCAAGCACTTTCACATTCCTGGCCTGGCTCCTGTCCCCCAGATAGCCCTGACTGGGGCTTCCCAGCCATCCCCTCCTTTTAGAAAGAAGAGAATCCAGCAAAGGGTGCTGGGTAGCCAGATAGCCACATGCTGAAAGATGAACTTAGTCCCTTACCTCCCGTTCAGTGCAAACTAACTCAAAATGCATCCTCAACTTTAGTGTCAGAGCTAAAACTGTATGATTTTTCAGAAGAAAATGGAGAAAATCTGTATTCTTATTTTAAGATTTTATTTATTCATTCATGAGAGACACACACACAGAGGCAGAGACACAGGCAGAGGGAGAAGCAGGCTCCCTGGCGGAGCCAGATGCCCGGGACTGGATCCCAGGGCCCCGGGATCACGACCCGAGCCACCCAGGCGCCCCAGGGTGAAAATCTTTAATAAGACTTCGGGGTAGGCTAAGATTTCGTAGACACCATGCCAAAGCCCGGTCCATATTAAGACAGCTTGTTAAACTGGGCTTTGTCAAAATCCGAAACTGTAGCGCCCCTGAGATAGCACGAAGGAAACGAAAAGAGGCACAGGCCGAGAAAAGCTATTTGCAAAACACGCCCGTGATGAAGGCTGAGGATCCGGAGCCTAAAGGCGAGGCGGGGCGCCCTGAGGGATGACGCCGCGTGAACGCGGCCTGGGCCCCTGGGTCCGGCGGTCCCTGCACCGCCTGTGCCGTTCTGCAGCTGCCGCGCAGGTGCGCGGAGCCCCCGGCCCGCCTCGGCCCCTCCCTGCAGAAGTGCCCCAGGTGAGGGCCCGCGCCCACCCCCGGCCTCCCGAGCGCGCACGCGCCGCCCCGGCCGCTCCCTTCGCGCGGGCTCCCCCAGTGGCCGCCGGCAGAACTGCAGCTCGCTGCCGCGGTGGTCCTCGGGCTTCTCTGCCCGGCGGCTCCGCGTTTAAAGGTGCTGTGTTCGGGGACACCCGGGTGCTCAGCGGCTTAGCGCCTGCCTTCAGCCCAGGGCCTGATCCTCGAGTTCCAGGATCGAGTCCCACGTCGGGCTCCCCGCATGGAGCCTGCTTCTCCCTCTGCCTGTGTCTCTGCCTCTCTCTCTGTGTCTCTCATGAATAAATAAATAAAATCTTAAAAAATAAACAAATAAAGGTACTGTGTTCAGTGTAAACCATTATGAGTTTACATTCAGCTGAGCATGCTTGTGTGCCTGAGCTAAGCAGTGACCTGGGGTGATAAAACCGTGGGCAGCCGAGGCCGAAAGAGGAGCAGAAAAACATAGGCCAGAGGCTCCCCACTCCAGCTAGAGGCTAATCTGACCGGCAGGGGGTGGGCTCTTGTGTTGTATTATTTCTGTGAGTCCGCACGGGGAGCCCCAGACCTCCAGGCCACCTCCTGTGTCCGGCACACCAGCACCTTCACCTTTATTCCTCTCTCCATCCTCATCCCCCAAGCTTCTCCAACTCTGGACAGCGTTCCTCTGTCCGCCCCCCTCCCCCCTCAGCTCTGGGTCTGCTTTTCATTCGACAAGCGCCTACGTGGTACTTCTGTGTTCCAGGCATTGTTCTCCATGACTGACAAATCTTTTTTTTTTTTTTTAAGATTGTATTTATTTATTCATGAGAGACACACACACAGAGAGAGAGAGAGGCAGAGGGAGAAGCAGGCTCCATCCAGAGAGCCTGACATGGGACTCGACCCGGGTCCCCAGGATCAGGCCCTGGGCTGAAGGCGGCGTTAAACTGCTGAGCCACGGGGCTGCCCTCCATGACTGATGAATCTTAAACCACTTATCCCTCTTGACAGCACTGTGAAGGGGGTACTAGTTACGAACACCACCCCCCTTTTACAGATGAATAAATGAGTCAGGGAGACCATAAGTAGCTTCCTCAAGGTGGCCAGTGAGCATTGGAACTGGGATTCAGTGCCACAGAGCCCACGATGCCCAGAAACACCCCTGGGTCCTGCAGCACCTCACCTGCTCACCGGAAACTGGAACCTGAGACTCCCTAGGACAGGACTTCCCTTACCACCCTCTCAGGCCAGGGGATGGGAGAGACATCTTCCTTGCTCCTCTTTGTGATTTCCAGAGTCTTTTTCCTTCCTCCTTCCTCCTGGCTCCTTGGACCTAAGGTATCAGCCTGAACATCCCACTCCCCGTCGTTGGTACAGGGGAGTTGGTACAGGCACCAACTATCCTGAAGCATCACCAGGTCAGTCTCCTCCTTCCCAGAAGAGTTCAGCTCCTGCCTCACTGTCACACCAGTATTCGTCTAGTCTCCATTCTTACAGATTTCCGTATCCACGTATCTACAAAGGACATTCCAGCCTCTCAGTTCCTTGACACCACTCCCCCATTCATTCCATGGTCATGCCCCAGACCTTCTGACTATCTGTAACCAATCCCTTCTAACAGCTTGTTTCCCTGTCAGCTCACAGTCTGTTATGCTCCACAGTTCCACCTCCCTGGACCTCTGACACCTGTCACCATCCCTCGCCCATCTCGTCTCCTTTCTCTCCTGGCCAGTCATTAAAACTACTCCCTCATATATAGTTCCAACTCTCTTATTCTCATACTTACCTGGGAAAACCTCTAGCCTGGTTAGGTCGAGCTGTCTGCCTCTTCCACACCTGTAGCCACCCAGATGAGCACAGCTGGCAGAAATGCCTGATGAGTTGGCTGCTCTGGCTATAAATTCAAGACCATGAACCTCAGTGGACCCTTCGTGCTGCCTGGCAGTCTTACCACATTCCTGAAATCCATTCACTCCATCACTCGTCTAGACTTCTATTTCTGCCTTTATCCTGTGCTCAAACATCCCACATCTGCCCACCACCAGCATTGCACAGTCACCTTTGAGACCTTGTTCCCTCTGAGGCTGAGAAATAGAAGCCGTGGGAGGGCACGCCCACGAGCTCCACCTGTGCACCTGCCTCTCTCCTGCTGCTGTCGGTCAGTATCCAGCTCTGGGCCAAGGCCAGCTTCTCCACTTGTGAGCCGGTTCCCAGCCCTTCCCACGTCCTCACATTGCTCCAGCAATGCCCCATCTCTCCCACATCACCAGCTTTTAATTTTCTACTGGACCATTCCCATTGGCATGCCACATACTGCTGCTTCTCCCATTATAACCACTTCCAAACTCTTACTCCTTTTCGAAGGAATCATTCACACCCACTGGCTCCACATCTCCTGGCATCCTCCTCTCTCACACCTGTTCCAGCAAGGCCACTGACTAAACCTCCACATTGCTTTACCTATGGCTAATTCTCAATTGTCATCGTATGTGACCACATCGTTACAACTGGTCCCTTTGTTCTCCTGGAGACATTTTACTTAGCTTCCACGACACCACCCTTTCCCATTATTCCTCCCTCCTCGATGGCTGCTCGTCTAGTCTGGTTCCTGTTTCCTCCTCACCTACCTCACCTCCCTGTGATGGAGCATCCCAAGGCTCAGACTTTGAGCCTCACCATGTGCTCACTCCTTTGGTGATCCAGTCCTATGCCACTAAGAGTCATCTGTCTGCTGGTGACTCTCACATTTATGTCTCCTGAGCCCCCTTTGAGCCGCAGACTCACGTATCCAGCCACCCACGTGGCATATCCACTTAGCATGCCCAGTACCCAGCTCCTGACCACCCCCTACCGTGCACTATTTGGCTGTTGCACCCAATAACGGCACCTCCCCTCTTCCAGTTCCTGGGCCCAGAAACCTCAGAGTCATCCTAGACTCCTCTCTTTTTGCCCCACCGCCCACCATCCCTTCTATCAGCAAATCTTGGCTTCGCCTTCAAAATACTTCCAAAATCTGAGCACTTCTCACCACCTCCTCTGCTTCTATCCCAGTCCTGGCTTTGGTTACCTCTTGCCTGGCTTGCTACAGATTCCTCCTAATTACCTCTCTGTTTTTACTTGTCTGCTTGCCCTCCCCCATTTATCTTCAAACCACAGGTCAGAGCGATCCCTGTAATACTTAAGTCATTTTGTGCCACTCCTTGGAGCAGGAGCTCCATCCTGTTCATTCTCCCCTATCCAGCCATATTGGCCTGTTTGCCCTTCTTCAACACTCCAGGCGGCTTATACACCCAGGCCTTTTGCTGTGCCTGCTGTGGGGTTTGCTCCCTCTTCAGGTTTTTGTCCAAATGTCATCCTCCCAGTGAGGCCTTCCCAGGCCTCTTTTCCATTCTAAGCTCGCCCTCACCCCTGTACTGCTTCTCCCCCACCAGGATCCTGCAAGAGAGGGGTTTCTCTTTGACCTTTGTTCACTGATGCATCACCAGCATCAGTCTCGCACAAGGCAGCTGTTGCCTAAATACTTGTGGAATGAAGGAATGAATGAATAAGCCTACTTTTCTTGGATGAAAAGTAAAGAGTTCCTAGAGTGAGATGAGGTCTGGAGCCAAAACAAATGATCTTTTAAAACCAGAACGACTTCGCAGATAATCTCAAGCAGCTACCAGTCACTTCCTGTTTTCATCTGTGCTTCCCATTCTTCCCCAAGTCTGGAGAATATTGATGCCCATGACCATGAGCCCTCAATGGATTGGCTCAGGTCCCTGGGCAAGCTGCTGATCTCTCTGGTTCCCGTTCGACATTAAGATAGTGACATTTACTGAGGCACTGCTATGTGTTGGGCGCTTTGCAGCTTTACCTCATTCTGTCCTAGGAACCTTCCTTTCCTAGAAACTGGATCAGAGAATCACAGGATATCAGACCCTGTCTGAATGGGCATCCCACAAATGCAGCTCTGTTCTCCAAATTGAATACTTCTACTCTGGGGTCCTACCTGCCTTTGTGAAGTCTGTTTATTTATATGCAAGAAAGATTTCACAAAGGTAGAAATAAGAAGATCCATTTGGATGTGCTTTTGCCAACTCTTTTGGTCAAGGGAGCAAATGGTACAAAATAAAAACTCTCCCAGGGGATCCGGGCTCTTCTTCCATCGTGGCCCTGGGTGGGTTTGAGGGAACTGCTGGCTGTGGGCCCTGGGTCTGATGGGTACTGGGTACACCTTGCCCCATCACCCTGGCGGGCTTCTGCATTTACAGAGTGAGAGGGCTTCTGTTGTCTGATCTGAGCATCCCTTTTGTCACCAGGGAGCCCCCAGGATGGCTGTCCCACTGAGCAACCTGAATATGGTAGAAAAGACACGGAACATAACGGATGAATGTTTCCAATCTCGGAGCACTGTCCTGCAGGGGCAGGCCTTTGGGGGCATCCCCACCGTGCTCATCCTCAACATCTTCTTGTGGGTGGTAAGTCCTGGGCTCTGTGGTGGGCAGGGAGGCAGGGAGGGGCACACCGGCCAACTGTCACAAGTGACGCTGGGGGGGTCTCAGCTCTCCAAGTGCATGCCAGCCCTGGTGGTGGGGACCTCTGAATGTCAGTCACATCCCGGGCAGCCCCGGGAAGAGGGGACCGCAGGAATAGACAGATTCCTAAGATTCCCCTCCATGCGCCACTGTCCAGAGGCCCACCTAGCCAGTGCCCTTGGCCTCCCTTCTCTCTCCCCTTGCTGATTTCTTCACGGAATGTTCTTGTTGGATAGTTCCAAACCTGACACTGATGCCTTTATTCGGCAAACTCTGAGAATCCACTCTGTGCTGGGAAGCTGCTGGGTGCTGGGCATCCAAGAGTTGAGACAAGGCATGGCCTCTACCCTAACAGAGCTGGCCACCTTGTGGGGGAGCCCAGGTTGCTCCTGGGAACCTGGGGGACAGGGTCTCCCCCATGGGGATGCAGAAGCCAGCCACACAGAAGGCCTATCTCTCCCCCCACTTCCCTGCCCTGTAGGTCATCATTTTGGTTTACTCCTTCCTCCGGAAAGCTGCGTGGGACTACGGGCGCTTGGCTCTGCTGATACACAATGACAGGTGAGGGGAGGCTGAGGGTCAGGACAAGTCTGCTCCCCTGGGGGATGTGCCGCCACCATCAGGACACAGCGGGTGTCTTCCTGGCACCAACTCCTGCCCCTGCTCTGACCCTTGTTGTAGGAAGAGAACTTGGTGGGAGGGGCCATCGTCTCTGGACACGAGGCCACTTCTTTCTCAGATCTCAGACTTTCTCGATCCTGTGACTCCCAAGATACATTGGGCACCTGGCAACAGGAGTGATTACTGTCTGTCCCCAGAGCTGTGTGCTTGGCATACTAGCTGAGGCGTGTCTGGTACCGGGCAGGAGGGTCCCACAGCTCTTGGCCGGGAAGCCGGAGTGACAGCAAAGCCTGAGGCCTTTTCTCTCCTTTCCCGCCTCCTTGCTCACTGCTTTTCCTGGCTGCAGCTTGACTTCGCTGATCTACGGGGAGCAGAGTGAGAAGACGTCTCCCTCAGATATTTCCCTAGAGATGGAACACAAGGACAAGGTGAGTGCTAGGGTGGGCCTAGGCCCAGGGGGTTCCTGGCTCCGGGCGGCAGCCCTGCCGTATGCAGGCAGAAGTGGGCCTATTATACTCAGGGGCTTTGCAGCCAGCTACACTCAACCTGGCAACGCGACTGTGGATGCATCCCTCAGCCTTGCCAGGCCTCAGTTTCCCCATTGGAAAGATGGAGCTATTAACCATTCCTACATCCTAGGGTGCCAAGCAAGAGTTCCTTAATTTTAATATATATATTTTTAATTTTAATACTTTAAAAGGATTTTTAAAACTAATTTTCCCTCTCTTCTCAAGTCTCTAACCCTCATCACAGCCCCCACTCTGAGCCAAGGACTCACCTCCCCCTGTACATAGGAAATCCCTCACATCAGGCAGGGATTCCCTTAACCTCCTGCCACCCAACTCTGCTCGGTGGAGCCCCATCTCCTCTTCCTTCTCTTGCCTGTCGGACGCCAGTCCCACACCCGAGCTTGTCCATTTGCTTAGCTGGTTGCCATGGTGCACCTGCTCTGAGCCACACTGGTCTGGGGACCGGGCAGGGGACAGAATGTAGCAAGTCCTGCCTCATGGGGCTTTCTCCCTGGGTGAGACACGCCCAGACAGATGCCCATAGGATAGTGGTCAGTAAAAAAAAATTAAAATAAAAAATAAATAAAATAAAATAAATCAATAAATAAATAAATAAATAAATAAATAAATAAATAAATAAAGGATAGTGGTCAGTGGACGAACTCCCAAAGGGGCAGGGAAGGCACTACCCCGTCCTGGGGCAGAGCCGGGGTGTTACAGATGGTGGCGGGGACAGTCATGGCCCTACCACAGCCCATGCCTGCCTGTCTCCCTCTGCCCCATCATAGCAAAACCAAAAGAGCAGCCTGCACCTGTGCTCTCCACTTCCTCACTCTCACTCCTCGACCCCGTCACTGGGGCTTCCACCCCTCCATCCCACCTAGATAGGTCATCGGTTGTCCCACCCCATGCAGTCTGATGGACTTGCCTGAGTTCTCATTTCATCTGATCTCTCAGAAACATCTGGCCCTGTAGACTGTCCCCTGCTTGAACAGGCGCTGGCAGTTGCCTCTGTGACATCACACTCTCTGGGTTTCCTTCTGCCACCCGCCTGTTCCTCTCTGTCCCCTCTGCGGGCTCCTCCTCCACAGCTGGTCCCAGACCCCCTCCTCGCTCTCCTGGGCAGTGTCACCCATACTCACGGCCTCAACTGCCATCTTTTTGCAGACCCCTCCTACATTTTTTTTGTCTCCAACTAAAACTCCCTCTGGGCTCCAGATACATCTATCCAGTGGCCTTCAAAAGATCTCCACATGGATATTGTAAAGGCATTTGGGATTCGTTATGTCCAAAACATGCCACGATATCCCTCCACCCACCTGTTCCTAGATCCCTGGTCTCAGACTCTGCCCACCGCCCACCCAGGTGCACCCCCTTGATGGGGCCCAGGCCCCCAGGGACAGCCAGTCCATTACCAAGATGTTGATATGGGAAGGTGTATGGTGGTCACTTTCCCAACCTTGTTCCTTTCCAGCTCTCCCCCCACACCCCCTGCCAGGCCCCCATCAGTCTCTTTTGGATGACCAGGGTGGCGCCTAACCAATCCTGCCCCACCTGTTTCCACCTGCATCCAAAGCGATCCCCATGACTGGGGACACACATTCCCCGGTGTCAACCTTCAATGGCTTCCTGGTGCTCTTGGGATAAAGTGCAGGTGCCTCGCCGTGGCCTCATGCTTTAGTCTCCTGCCCACCTGTCCAGTCTGTCCTGCTCCTCCCAACTCCCTCGTCCCTGGCCACTTTGGCCACCTTTTAGATCCCCAGAGGTGCCACATCCTCCCCCCACCCCAGAGGGCCCTTCACCTGCTCTTCCCTGTCCCCCTCCCCAGTAGTCCCTCTCAGGGCTGACACACTGGCCCTTTGTTCTGATTTCAGCCCCAGCATCGCTTCCCCAGGAGCCCCATCCTCCCCATGTGGGTCCAGATCTTTTGTTCTCCACCTGTGGAGAATGCATTCTTTTTCTTCAGAGCTTTTTTTTTTTTAAAAAAAAGATTTTATTTATTTATTTATGAGAGACTCAGAGATACAGGCAGAGGGAGAAGCAGGCTCCCTGTGGGGAGCCCGATGCAGGACTTGATCCGAGGATCCCAACCTGAGCCAAAAGCAGACTCTCGACCACTGAGCCACCCAGGTGCCCCTCCGTCAGAGCTCTTAACCCAGTCTGTAACAGCACCTCTCCTTCCAGATCAGTCTAGCCTGCTGATCCCCCAGTGATAGCAGCCGCTGACTTGAGCTTGCCCACCGCTGTCTCCGCGCCCAGTCCCGCTCTCCATGCAATGAGCATGTGAGATGTATTTGTTGGAGGCAGTGAGTGAGTAGAACCATATTCCTTCCATCATCATCCCTCCAAGAGACCGGGTCCCATTCCCTGCCAGCATCTGCCCCAAGCTGTGGGGCAAGCCTCAGACAAGTTTGTCTCTCAGAGTCTCTCCATAGAATAAGGACAGTCACACCTACCTTACAAGGTGGTTCTCAGGTTTCTTTTTAGAAATATTACTTGGGTTGGGATTTTTTTTTTTTTTTGGACAATGGCAAAAAAAGATAATTTATTTTAAAAACCTCTGAGAAATCATGATGGCAGCAGTAGGGCAGTCAAACTGCAGAGGTAGAAATGAGACAGGCAGGGTGGCCTCTGGAGGGTGGGGTGGCCCTGGAGGACCACAGCCAGGATGCTGGAGCCTCAGCCGGGCCAGAGTGGCCTGGGGGAAGCAAAGGGGTTGTTATCCCATGTGGTGGGAGTGAGGAGGGCGGGGCCACCAAGAGAGGTACAATGAACTCACTGCTGTCACTCTGGTCAGCTGAGCTGGCTCCTGGGAGCTTGTGGCCATTCCCTACAGGGTGGGGCAAGAGGAGAGGCAGCATCTGTTCTTACGCCCCCTGTGCAGCTGCTCAGTTTTCTGAATGGTTTATGCCTTTCATAGCCGTGATGTACATGTAGGGGAGCATGTGTGTCCTTTGTGAGAGAAGAGACAACGATTCCACAGGCTTGCTCACACGTCTGTGTCTGTGCAATATTCACAGGCACGTAGACCACACTTCTACGCATGATCTCTACCCTGTCCTGTGTGAATTCCATGATACTCACGTGCCAAGTGTGGTATATACCTTTGCACCTGCTGTAGAAGGGGTGGAAGGGATTACCAGGAAGGCATATCCTCCACTGTGCACGACCACTAGGGACTATCAATGAACCTACTTGCTCCCTAAATAAATCACTCCTGTTTGCCCAAAGGTGGGTGGTGGAGAAAGACCCTCCAGTGCAGGGCAGGTGGTCAGACTTTCAGCCCAGTTCTTAATTTAGCAGTTTGCCCCTTCCCTGGAGACTCTCCCAATCAATGCCATTGGCATGGCTCTGACTCATACCTCGATGTCAGTCCTTTTTTTTTTAATTAATTTTTTTAGAAGAGGAGAGGCAGAGGGAGAGAATCCCAAGCAGACTCCATGCTGAGCGCGGAGCCTGATGTGGGGCTCGATCTCACGACCCCAAGATCATGACCCGAGCCGAAATCAAGAGTCAGATGCTTAACCCACTGAGCCAGGAGCCCCCTGCTTTTAAAGAGTGTCCTTACCTTAGTTCCGAGGGACATAATTGGGGAAATGATCCCCCCTGAGGCGGACATCTGGCTGTCAGTCAACCCCAGTACAGGGAAGGGGACTTAACGGGCCTTAAAGCAAAGGGAGCAAGGAACTTCCTTCTGTTTCTTGCTAGCCCGACCCCCATGGCTTCCTTTTGGGAAATACCCCTTCCCCAATCAGTGTGGGGCCAGGGAATGTCAGCCAAGTGGGCCTGCCTGTTTTACTGTGATGGGCTTGTGATCGGATGCGGGTCAATCAAGAGTTGCAACCTTTTCCAAGATTTTGCTGAATCCTACAGGATCCCAGAAGGAAGCCTGCACCAGGGCAACTTAACCAGCCACTGGATCTGGTGGCTTTTGGGGCCACAAGCCCCTGCCCCGTCCTCATGCACGCTCTTCCTAAGCAGACTTCCTCTCTAGGCCTCCCCTCACCTGCAAGGCTGAGGCTACCTTTCCCCACCACCCAGAGACTCCAGACAGCAAGACCTGAGAGAAGTGCACAACCAAGCAGACTCTCAGGTATAAGAGAAGAAACCCAGCTCAAACTAGTGTTGAAAAAAAAAAAAAAAACCAACCCACAGCAGTATGTGGCTTAAATCAGGGGAAATTTGAGAAAAGTGGCTACTTTTGCATACAGGTAGATCCAGGAAGTCCAGCAATGCCACCAGGATCCCCTCTCCCAACCTCTCTCCTCTGAGTGGGCTTTTTTTTTTCTTTCAGACGTGCTCCTGCCCGTGACATTGAAGATGGCACCAAGCCACTGTGGGCTGCGTGGTGTTCATTACGGTGCAGGAGCTCAGGCAGAGAGAGACCCCCTCCCACAACACCCTTACTAATCCCCTTATGAGAATTTTGATTGACCCCACTTGGGTCATGCTCCCATCCATCAACTGACACTGGTGGCAAGACCCCTAGTTCTTGGTCAGCGTACCAGGCTGCATGCACGAGGTGGGGGGCATTTTCTGGAAGGAAGCAAGGAGCGACAGATGGAAAGCAGCTGACGTCCACCCCACAAAGGGTCCTTTCTCTCCCTCTGGCCCAAGGCCCATGAAGCCCCCATTTCATGGTAACAGAATGCCATGTGGCAGGAATGTCAACTCACAGCTCACTTCCAGGGAGACCTCTCCTTGGATGGTCACCGCTGATTCCAGATGGAGCCCACTTGCTTCCAGGACCTGTGCTCTTTCCCGCTGCCATCTCTTGCCTGGAAGGAGGCCTGGGTTCCCACAGCCAACGAGGGGGGGCCCGGGCCTGGATTTTCTCACATGTTCTCTCCTTTCTCCCCAGGGCTTCTATTCCTGGTTCTTCAACACCGTCACCATGAAGTAAGTGCCCGAACCTTCTGAGCTTGTCCAGCAGCTGCCTTACAGGGGGGACGATGGGGGTAGCACCTGCTGCCCTGCAGGTCTGGACCTGAGTTTTGCACCCCAATCCCCACCCCTGCACCCTGACCATCTTAGCCCAGCCCAGACAGAGGATGCTCTCTGGGCTTCCTGGGGCAGGAAATGAGAACTGGACCTGGCCTGCAGCCCTCAGGAGAGGACCACTTTCTCACACATAGAAACATGCTTTTATGACCTCCACACTAGGAAAAAGAAATTCTTCCTGCATTGCTCTTTGCTTTATTTTTGTGGCCATCTTTCCTCATATTGAAATGGAAAAGAAAACACTGGGCAGAAGGCGCACTTCCTCTTGCCTCAGCTCCGATTACCGAGGGCCAGCCCCTTGCCTGCCGGGCATCCTGGGTCTCTTTAGGGCCAGACCCCACTTGGGAAGGAGACCAACCCCAGGTCAGCTGTTTTCTCCTGATTCTCCCATGCTTCAGGATTCTGACTCCATGCTCCTGCTTCTGCCCTGCTTCAGCTGAGCACCTTCCAGAGCCCCTTGCCCCCACTGTGTGGATGTCCGTGTATACATGTGCACACACTCATGCCCATGCACACAGCTCTGCCTCCACCTCGTAGCCCTGTCCATTCCCGGGCACTCCCTAAATATCCCCCATGCATCCTGCCCTGCCCATCTTTGAAACCCTTCCTTCAGGGCCCTCTCTTGCCTGGTGTGCCTACCTTGGGGTGCCCCCCAGCTGCCCCTCAGAGGCCACCGCAGCAAGGGGCCTGACAGGGCCTGCTAATTTGCATTCTTGGCAAAGGCTCAGAGGACTTCCTCCTTCGTGTGCCTCCAGGCCCACTAGTTAAGGGCCTCATTCATACATTTCCCCTGAGACCCCACTGTACCCCCATGAGCCACCTCAGGGCACCTCTCTTTCTCCAGACCTTCTGAAGGGGGCACAAGGCACCTGGCCTGAGCCCTGGGGATCCTAAGCTGGGCTCAGGACCATTGGCCTCTGGTGTTGGAGCTCCAACCCTACTGATGGAGGAGTAGTCCCCATGGCCTTGTGGGCCTCCCTCCACCCCAGTCTTCCTTTGTCATTCATCAGAGCCCCTAGGAAGTGATACAGCTAGTTTGTGTGCGGTTCAGAGATCCTAGCCACATGTAAGGGGGAGTGGAGGGGAAATAGTTTATTTCTTGGCACCTTCTCTGGCTTTGCTATGGTAACTTTTTCAAAAAGATTTTATTTTTATATTTGAAAGAATATGAGTGAGCGAGAGAGAGATGGAGCCGGGGGAGGGGCAGAGGGAATGGGAGAAGTAGGCTCCCTACTGAGCAGGAAGCCCAACACAGGGCTCAATCCCAGGACCCTGGGGTCATGACCTGGCTGAAGGCAGACATTTAAGCAACAGAGCCACCCAGGCACTCTGGCTTTGGTAATTTTTAAGGCATGCACAAGCTCACAAAATAGAACACTTCGTGTGGTATGTGTCTCTGTGGTGTGTGTGCAAATATGATATAATAAGAGGCACATCACTACGTTGGTGTACATCTGTGTGTGCAGCTGTTCAGGTGTGCATACCTGGATCTGCAGGTCAGGGGTAGGTTGGTATGCACAGTTGTGTGTGTCTCTGGGTGAGGATCCTCTTCCCCTACCCTATTCCACCCTAAGTTTCCTCCATTGGGAACACATCATCCGAGAAGGGAGGAAGGCTGGCTATTGCACCATGCATCCTGCAGCATTTGAGAGCAGTGTCTAGAAGATAGCCTGACACATTTGCTGAGCAGGGACAAGGATGCCAGAGTCCCCTGTGCACAAAGCCAAGGCAGCCTAGTTGGAGAGGCAAATGTTAACGAGAATCACTACATATAATTCATAATGGGGAGGTTATAATTGCTGTCCAAAGAGCATTTGGGAAGGAAGAAATTCATTCCAACCAGGGATAGGGGGTTCAGGAGAAGCAAGTTTTGTATTAGGCCTTGAAAGATGGGAAGAATTTCCTTACTAGGCCACCTGGAGGATCCATCACAAATAAAGGACACTGTGAGTGAAGGTTTGGGGCAGAGATGGGCAGGGAGCATCCAGAAATGTTCAGTCTGGTGTGGCTAGAAACAAGGATACATGGCAAGAGAGAGGCTAAAAGATTGGGCTGGAAGGATCAGCCCGGAGGATTTCGACTGCCATGCTGAGAATCCTGGGCTTTGATCTAGAGGCAGTAGAGAGCCAATTCCTTTCTTTTCTTTTTCTTTTCTTTCTTTCTTCTTTCTTTTTTTTTTTTTTTTTTTTTTTGAGCAGAATCCTCAGAATGAGAACCTATTTGTAGGCAGAAGTATGGGCTGGGGGGACTGGCAGTTGAGAAAGTCCAGAGGCAAAGTGAGCACCTGAGGAGGCTTCTCCCGTGCCTGGGTGAGAAGTGGTGCTGACGAAGGGAGGGAACAGATGGAGAGAGATCATGGGGCTGCAGTCTATGGGTCTCCACCTGGCTTTCAACTGGTTTAGAAAAGGAGTGATCCGGGTCTGGTCTCTGGGGAAGATAGCCATGCCACTCTGGGAGCTGGTGAGATATGAGGAATTGGGAGAAGGATGAGAGAGGCTAGGGCAAATCATGAGTTGACCAGCAAGCTATTGAAAAACAGGGTTAGTTAAAGCTTCCAAGGAAGGTCAGAGCCAGAGGTGGGTGCGTGAGGCCATAATTGAAGTTGTGCGAGCAAGATTGAAAAAGAGTGTAGATGGGGCAGGAGGAAGAGGGCGCAATCTCTAGGGCCTGGACTCACCGAAGCCACGGGCTTCGAGGACCCAGGAGGGTGTGGCCCGCAGCTCGCAGCTCTGGGGTGAGTGGAATGAGAGTAAGAAGAGGGCGTGGACGGCAGTGATTTGGGTCTGCATTGGGAGGGCCATTCCAGGGTAAGCTGTCCACAAAGTAGAGGCAGAGGAGGAGGCAGGCAGGAAGAGGGAGGGTGAAGGTGTTGAGTGGCTCTTGAGGGGAAACAAGTCAGGGAATGGAGGCTTGAGGAATTTCTTGTATTTCAGAGTGGCCCATGTGCATTTGAACCCGGTTGTGGTTCCAGGGGAAGAAGAGTGAGTAGGTGAAGAGAGGTCAGTGGATACAGTTGGTCTCCAGAAAGAGGCAGGGGAAGGGAAGCGATCAGAGCCAAGGGGAGATTTATTGTGAGGAAGAGGGTGGTGGCTGGAACATTGTGGTTGAGAAGAGGAAGAATGAAGTAGAGGAATCCAGACAGACTCAGAACTACAGCTTCCCCCGGAGCTGTAAGGCAGACTGCTGTAAGGCGGATAGCCTGACTTCCCCCCAGAGAGATGGGGAGACAGACGGAGCAGTGAGCCCAGGGTGGGGAGCAGGAAGGAAATCCTTGTGTCCTTGGCCCCCCAGCCCCACTCTGCTCCCTCCTGGAGATCAGACAGAGGCTCTCTGCGGCCCCCGCCTCAGAGGCACACTCCGTCAGGTGACCAGGTCTTGGCACCCCAGCCTGCAGCAGGACCCTCCCTTCATTGCCGCTCTCTGGCACCCAGCCTTTTCGCCAGTTCCCACCCACTCCATTCTTGGGATTTAATTCTCAAGTCCAGGCCAGGAAGTATTTTAACTGCTTGCAGTTAAAAAAAAAAAAAATCGAGAGCTCTAAATAATTCCCTAAATGGGGAATATTGAAAAGCCTTGAAGATATGCTCTTTATAGTATTGTTTAAAAATAAACCTGAATCCTGGACTGGATGCTAGAAGTTGCACACAATCTACAAGCCTGATTGGAGTGAGGGTGAGTAAACTCTGGTTCGCCCACCAATGGGGTCGGGGCCACCCTGGTGCTGAGTGTGAACCCGTGCTCCGTCAGTGCCACTGTCACTGTTATCACTGTTCAGCCATGCAGACATTTAAGACAAAATGTGAAATGTTCAGAAAAGGCTTTAGATTAAATGCTGAGCAACACAGCAATACATCCGATGCTGTTTATTCTATGGTCACGAAGTTAAATCATCACAACAACAAAAACCTAAAGGCAATGAACCAAAGTGCTTCACAGTCATTATCTTAGACTGATTGAGATTGTAGGTGGATGATTTTCTTCTCCTTTTATTTCCCAAAAATTCTATAGTAAGCATGTGCTACTTTGAAATTTTTTTTTGAAGTACAACACACATATGGAAGAGCGCACAAAAAAATCAATGTCCAGCTCAGTTATAGCAAAGCAGGTCAAGGATTAGAACATTGTCAACACTCCAGGAGCCCTCCTCCTGCTTCCTCCCAATGCCCCCCTTCCTGTCCCCTCCCACTCACTCCTCACTCTCCAAAGGCAACCCATACCCTGACTTCTTTTTTTTTTTTAAAGATTTTATTTATTTATTTATGAGAGATACACACAGAGAGAGAGAGGCAGAGACATAGGCAGAGGGAGAAGCAGGTCCCATGCAGGGAGCCTGATGGGGGACTCGATCCCAGGTCTCCAGGACCAGGCCCTGGGCTGAAGGCGGTGCTAAACCGCTGTGCCACCAGGGCTGCCCCGTACCCTGACTTCTAACTCCATTGTTCAGTATTGCCTGTTTTTGAACTTCGTGTCTGAAAACATTCAGTATGTATTTGTTTGTGCCTCGGTCTTTCACTCAATATTGTGTTTATGAAGTTCAATTATGGTCATTCATTTTTATCTCTGTATAGTATTTCATTCTACATATTATGTGATATATCATCTATCTATCTATCTATATCATTATAAGTATATCTCATATGTATACATATATATCTCACAATTCTTTTTTTTTTAAGTAGGCTCCATGCCCAATGTGGGGCTTAACTCATAACCCCAAGATCCAGAGTCACACACGTTCCACCGACTGAGCCAGCCAGGCACCCCTATGGCTCACAATTCTTGTGTCCATTTTTGCCTTCAGTAGACATTTAGGTTGTTTGGGGCTGGGCATCTGAGGTTCTTATACATGTCTCTTGATACACATGTATATGTGTTTCTACTGGAAATAAAACTAGATGGGAGTTGCTAAGTCATAGGGAGTGCATATATTCAATTTCCTTAGATAATACCCACTGTTTGCCAAAGTGGCGGTGCCAGACTACGTGCCCGTGGGTGTGGGAGAGCTCCCAGTGCCCCCCACCCCCACCCTCACCAACACTTGGTATTGTCTGACTTTCTAATTTTGGCCAATCTGGCAATGTGGAGTGATATCTCCCTGTGACTTTAAAGATTCCCTTTTAATTTACAAGTTAAAAGAGAAAAGAAATAGGGTGCATCTTGCTATCCCTAGTGGTTTGTCTGGTGCGCGCCCCATAGCAAGCACTCAACATGCATGAGGAAGCAATAAAAGATGGAATGGATGGTTGATTTCAAAAGTGCTTCTGAAAAAAAAAAAGTGCTTCTGGATTCCCAAGTGTGTGTCTATAATAGCTTCTGCCTTGGACATGCCTGTGAAATTCAGTGAAATACATTCCAGACATGATAGAGGCTTTGAGATGAAGGGTGATATTTCTAAAAATAAAAATAAAAACTTGGGCATAGGGTGATAATCTTCTCTTCCTAATCTCCCTCTTCCCTCCCCCCAACCTCCCCCTCCCCACCCAGCTTAGTCTGTGTCCATATCAGCCCCCTGAGGACGATCCTTGTCTATGTGTCTCTTCCAGGAATGAGGATCTGATCAGCAAGTGTGGAGACGATGCCCGCACCTACATCATGTTCCAGTATCACCTCATCATCTTTGTGCTGATACTCTGCATCCCCTCCTTGGGTATCATCTTGCCCATCAACTACACTGGAACCGTTCTGGGTAGGTGGAGCTCAGTGCGCCCAGGACCTGGGCCACTACAAGGGCAGCCCAGTAGGCAGGACAGAGCTTGGGTCTTGGTAGTCTAGAAATCCAAAATTTAATTCCACTTCTCAAAATTCATTGTGGGACCTGAGGCAACCCAAACTTTAGTTCCCCCAAGTGGAGAACAAGTTTGGCCCAGGACCTGACACATGGCAGGCACGTGGTAGTAATTCAGTCTGAAATTGGCCAGGTGCTTGCTAGGCCTTTTTATGGCATGTGATCTACTGCAAAGATCCCTGCACTTGATCTTTCTCCACCTCCAGTGGGGCAGACACAGCACTGGAAGTGCAAAGTTGGTCTCCTGTGAAGTCTTGCTACACTTGTTATAAAAGGGACAAGTCCTTTTGACAGGCTGACATTGTTGGTTTGGGCTTCAAAGACAGAAAAATCTTGGTTCCCTGACTTTGACCCATATCTGCTTCCCAGAAGATACCTTCGCCCAATCTAGCAAGTTATTTCAGTTTATATTCAGCAGATCAATCTCCCTGGGCGTTGGGTCCTCAGCTATGGGGGTTGGGAGAGAAAGTATGGCCAGTGCCTAGCACATAGCACTCAGCGAATAACAGGATTTCATGTAGAACTATGAGGATGGGCAGAGCTGGAGGCTGTGTAACTGGGTGGTATAGTTTAGCACCCCAAATGCCCAGGTGGCAGCCAGTGGTACCCTGGTTCCTCACATGTCTGTCTCTCCTCAGCCACAGGTAAGCTTCAGCTAATTCAAGGTGGCATCCAACATCTGTGCCACCAAATATGGCCACCAGAGTAAGCAACCTCTGTCTTTCCAGATTCTCTTCCTAAGAGCTAGTGTGTTGGCTATATTTTATATAATATATATGTTATACTAATGCAGGATTTCTGGGCACATTTCATAACATCCAGAGATGTCTAAACTGACAAACTAACACACTTTGCTAGAAGGATGTAGTCTGTCTGAAGGAGGCAATGGGACATTCTTGTTGTGATGGTTGCCAGGGTTAACAGCCTTGCTAGTTTCATCCCTCCACTGATGGCGGGGCCCCAGGCTCCTTCAATGAGCATTTTCTGGTGCCTGCCATGCTCCAGTTGGGCACTGGGGATGCCACACCAAGACTTGATCTCACAGCACAGCCATAGAGCCTGAACCAGCAGTCCCAGGGAGAAGAGGAGGCCTCTGCTGGTTTTTTTGGGAGTTGGGGGCAAGTTCTGGGGAATGAGAAGGAAGGGCAGGACGTGAGCAAGCGTCTCCAGACCCCAGGCGTTCATTCAGCAACCTTGAATTTGAGCGACCCCCCACCTTAGCCAAGAAACTGGCCTTGAGGTCAGCCACTTTCTTCTCTTCCAGATTGGAGTAGCCACTTTGGTCGGACCACCATTGTCAATGTCTCCATAGAGTAGGTACCTGCGCCTCTTACCTCCCGTTCTACAGGCTGGGGCATCGGTGGGGAGAGAAGGTCCAACGTGCGGGTTGGAAATGTGGGCACTGCTTTGCTGATAAGAAAGGCCTGGTTTCCTTGGGACCTGTGTACTGAGTGGGAGGCCAGAAGTTGCATTCTCTTGACGGGACAGGACTCTTGTTGCCTCAGTGTCCCTGGATCTGTAAGAGGTAACAAACTGGCCACTCCTAAAAACTTGGAAAGATGGTTCCTGTTTGTTTAATATGTCCAGCACCCAAGTGGCAAGGACTCTGTAGGAAATAGAGGCTTAAGCTATTATTTCCTGCCCACAAAATAGTGCAAGTCAACTGTCATATAGTGAATAAAGCGTAGACCCAATTCCCATAGTGGGGGTGGAAGGGACCAAGGAACCACATGACCTGGCTTCATGCCCCACCTCTGCCATTAGCTGGCCCTGAATCTGGGGCAGTGCATGCCCACCCCAAGCTTCATTTCTGGTCTGTTGAGGAAGAACAGCTGTTGGACATGATTCATGGATTTGAACAGCATCCCACCCAGTTGGTGGTTAAATCAATGCGTACTGAGCCAGGTATGGCCCTGCCGGTCCCTGCTGAAAACAGGCCCCCTGGGTGTCTCGGCCACATGTGGCCGACTTCCTGACAAAGCTGATGCAGCAGGTCCAGCAGGTGTGAGTGGGCTTTCACACATTCCTGCCCCACTTCCCCTGCCCCACCCCTGCCCCTCTGCCCCCCAAACCCTGCAATCTGTCGAGCTCCAAAATCAGCAGACTGGGGCTGTGGCATCCTCCTGCCTCCCCCTCCAGCCACCTCCTCCCCTGGTGCTGCCAGTACCAGAGCAGAGCTCACCAGCTTCTCCCAGGCCAGCCACTGGTGCAAGGTACCTACAGCTTCCCGGCAAGATGTTAATTTTAATAGGGCAGGAAAAACCCTTCAACATCCATCAATCCATATTGGCAGAGAGCTGGTGTGTCCCTGAGAGACCACATAAACCTGCCCCTCTGAAGAAACGGAGAAGTGAGACACCCAGCTGGACAGGGACAGGGAATGCTAGGTGAAATGCCCGTGGGACCAGTGGTGAGGAGATATTTTGAAGCAAGGCAGCTCTGCTCTTCTCCAACTGCACCAAATATGGAGGGCCCTATTTCTGAACAGTCCTCTTGGCCAGATGCCTTGGGACAGCATCATATGAGCCCCAAAGCCCTAATGCCACCACTCTTGCTACTCCAGGAGAAGCAGAGCGAATCTGCCGGGCCCTCCTCCCTCTGGGCCTGAGTATGACCCCCCCCCCATTCCCCACCACAGAGGTCACATGGGCAGCCATGGGAGCCTGAGTGGGAGCCGCCAGCAGCACAATACAGCGCGAGGAGCCCCAGTGCTTCCGCCGCCCAGTGCTGCCACAGCTAAGGTGACCTCGGGCAGGTCCCCTGCCACCTTGACCCTCAGTTTCCTATAGATAAAATGAAGATAGTCACAGTGCCCCCTTCATACGGCATGAGAGTCATGAGAGAATGTACAGAAAGCATGAAGTCCCACCCACCCTGGGTCTGGCATATAGGAAGTACCCAATAAATGTTAGTCTTCAGTACCTGGCGTGGGACACCCCCTTCTGACCATGGCCATCCCATTCCAAGGTGCCCGAGTGTCTGGAAGCACCAGAGGGTGGCCCAGGGGGCACCGTATGGGGTGGGAAAGGGTGTTCTCATCCCTCCTGTGTCTTGTTTCTGGCAGGAGTAAGGTTCTGTGGCTGCACAGCTGCTTCTCCTTCCTCTACTTCCTCCTTAACCTCGTCTTCATGGCTCATCACTGTTTAGGGTTTGTGCCCAAGAGGAGCTACAGGGTGAGTAAGTGGAAAGAACTCCCAGAACTGTTTCCTCCCAGCCAGAAGCTCCCCCGTTGGACCTCCCCACTCCCCGCCCTCAGAGGCATCCCAGTTGGGCACATTCTGCACACCTGTGGGGGGCAGTCTCACCTGAGCAGGGCAAGCCTCTTCCCCTTAGCCCAGTGGATCAGTACCTGGCACCTAGCACAGCTCTCCTGGTCGGTAAACCGTGGAAACACTTCCACACTGGTTGGTAAACAGCTGCTCCCAGGTGCATCCTACGCCTGTGCCCTGCTGCCCCCACCCCCCTCTGAAGACCCCTGGACCTCCACCTCCCACCACTAAAGGGTTAACAAACCCCTGGGCCAGCAAGGGGCTTCCATCCTGAGTGCTCAGCGCCCCCTGCTGGGGAGTGTCCAAGTTCCTTGCCCTTCCATAGTTCTGAGGTCAGAGACCCCGCCCCCCAGGGCCTGGCCCACATGTCCCCACTGTCCTGGTTTGGGTCACCCCCACCCCAGCTCCCAAGCAGGCCCTAAGATAAGGGTTTGCCACAGCGTTCACTTATTCTAAAAGTGGCTCCTAGGAAAAACTTCTAGAGGGTGGGGAAGTGAGATGGAAAAGAAGGTTCAGGTAAGAGGGAGCCATCAAGGAGCGGCTCACACTGCCCTGGGAGTCCGATAGGACATGCACCCTAGAGTTTTCCCAGCCTAGGGGAGCAGTCGGGCACTTTTCTACCAACAACCTGTCCATCACTGGTTGAGGCGCATCTGGGGCCTTACCTCTTCACACACCTGCTCCCTGACATTGGCAGCCCCGTGTTTAAAGTGCACAGCTGCCCTTAGGGTGTAGAGGTGAAGCTGAGGGGCTGCAGGTGGGCCCAGCAGCGCTGCCTGCCCAAGCCCGCACCCACACCCATATGGCCCCAGCTCCAACTCCAGGCCCAGCCCAGCTCAGCCCCTGCCCCAGCCCCAGCCCCAGATCCAGCTCCAATCCCAGGCCCAGCCCCAGCTCCAGTACCAGTTACAACTCCAGACCCAGCCCCAGCTCCAGCCCCAGCACCAGCATCACACCAGCACCAGAACCAGCACCAGCAAGGGATGGGGTATTTGGGCTGTCCTGGCTCTGGTGACAAAGGGGACGGTGCAGACTAACATCTGGGCTCTGTCCTCAGCCATTCAGAGCTTCAGTGTAATAGGATCCTCTCCCTCCCTTGATGGCATCCTTCCTAAAGGACCAATACACTCTAACCCACCCCAGAATGCAAATCCGCATACCTCTGAGAGGCTACCCCGAATGCTTTGGCCTGCAAGCATGGAGGCTTGGGCACCCTTGACCAGTCTGGACTCAGCTACTTCAGGTTTCCTTCTTGTTACCAGAAGCTTCTGCTGAGACTCCCATCTCTTGAAGCTCAATTTACCAGGCATGAGGGGATGGCCCGGGAAGACATTTCCCACTCACAGAATAAAATGTAAAGTTTAAGGGGCTTCCCCATCCCCTCCCCAGAGTCTACTCACCTCCTAACCCCCCTGCCCAGTCTAATGTCAGGGACAGCCCTGCTATGTGAACCTCACGTGGCACAGTGGAGAGGCAGCAGGGCCGAGCAACGGCGGGGCCCTCTGGTTAGCACAAGAGCACAAGCAGCCCTTGCTCCTCCCGGAGCTCTGGTCTTCCTCCCCGGCCTGGTCTGCAGCCTCTGGCTCTCCCTCCCTTGACCTCAGCTGTCTGTGGCAGGAGGCCTGCACCAGGATCCCAGAGAATAACAGAGATGAAGCATGCCTGCCCTCAGCTGCCCACAGCTGCCCACAGCCCATGGCACACAGCCTGCTGAAGTTGGGGACACAGGCCCAGGCAGCCTGGCTGAGTAGCAGACCTACTCCAGACAGTTCTGAGCCACCAAAGACCCAGACATTAGGAGTCCTGTGTAAACACAGTCTTCTTTCTCCATTTGCCCTCCCCACCTAGGTCACAAGGACCCTAATGATCACCTATGTCCCAAAGGACATCCAAGACCCTGAAATCATCATTAAACATTTTCAGTAAGTGGATTGAGGGGGCAGAAGCATTGGTTACCTTCCCCCCAGTAACCCTGCCTGGATCTTCATGCTGGTAGTAAGGTTCCGTAGGATGCCAGAGCGAGAGACACTCCAAGTGGTAGCCTGTCCTGGACCTGGCTCAGGATTAGCCTTCCAGAATGCAAGAGGCCCTGGGGCCAGTGTAGGGTCTCTGAAGCCAAGGGCTTTCCTGCATGGTGTGAGTGTGATGGGGTATAATTTTCTTCCTTTCCCTCGTTCCTCTAACCACAGAGCCCAGCGAGCTCCTGACCACAATTATCTAGAGCAGGTCATGATGGGGCATCTTTTGTGACCCAAATTCTTAGCCCCAAGAGCTAATTCTCTCTGGTGAGCAGCAATTTCCAGGTCTGCTCCCTGGCTCTACTCTGGATCATTCGGGAAGGAGGTGGCAAATCTCAGATTACCAGGGATCAACTCTGAAATTTGACTTTAGGAACAAGGAATGGAGACCCCCCCTCCAAAAAAAGGGACCACGGGCAGCTGAGCCACTCAGCCCTGGGGGCTGTAGTTCCGGGTGGGCGTGGGGGTAGGATGGCCCATCCTCAGCACCACAGGCTGGCTCAGCATCCATGTCTGTGGCTACAGTGAGGCCTATCCGGGGTGCGTAGTGACCAGAGTCCACTTCTGCTATGACGTCAGGAACCTGATCGAGTTAGATGATCAGAGGTGAGTGCAGCGGGGCCTGTCTGGATCTGGGATGGGCGTGCAAGGGGAGGATGTGGCTCTGCTGGCCCCCAACCGCAAGATCCTTGTTTCCATTGCCTGCCGGCTGACAGGCGCCACGCGATGCGGGGCCGGCTCTACTACACTGCCAAGGCCAAGAAGAGTGGGAAGGTGATGATCAAGACCCACCCCTGCTCCCGCCTGTGCTTCTGCAAGTGCTGGACCTGCTTCAAAGAGGTACCTGGCCCCGGCATCAAGGGATGCAGCAGAGGAGGGGCTGGGGCCCTGGGTCTCCAGCTCTGTCCAGGGCTCTGTACCTCCGGCCCTATTCAGATCTGCTCAGGTGCTGTGGCACCTAGCTCCTCCCTCCCTTTCCACCATACCCTGCCTCCCTGTTGATAATACCGAGGAGCTGAGGTCTTTCTTGGATACCCGTCTGGAGTGATCCAAGAGGGCTTGCTCTTGCTCACTTCCAGTCTTGGATGGGAGGACCAGAGAGAACACAATAGACTGCTGTAGGCTGCCATGCCTCAGGCTTTCAAAGGGCTAGGACAGGAACATTTGAAGGCGCTCCGCTCCATCTTAGCACCCAACCACCATGGCTTGGAGGAGGCCACAGGGCAGGACTGAACTCTAGCCAATCCAGAAAATGAATCATCCCCATTTCCTGAAAATGCTGCAGACACATTCTATCACTCCTCCGGAGTCAAGCCCAAGTCCAAAAAGCAACCCCTAATCCCCAGGTGTGCCTCACCTTCCCTGGATCTAAGAGCAGGGATCCAATGTCAGAGTTACTACCTTTTCCTGTTCTCGAGTTGGGATCTTGGAGCCCACTGGGATCCTGAGTTCTTTGCCAGGCTTTGAAGGGAGTTGGGAATGGAACCAAAGCCTCAGGCCTACCACCTGAGTGGAGGGAGGCCTCTGTCCAGGCAAGGCCTTCCTAGAGCTGTGGCTTCTCCAGCGCTGAAGGCCAAATCTCGCCCCAGGTAGATGCAGAGCAATATTATAGTGAGCTGGAGGAGCAGCTGACTGACGAGTTCAACGCTGAGCTCAACCGCGTTCGGCTGAAGCGTCTGGACCTGATCTTTGTCACCTTCCAGGACGCCAGGATGACGAAGCAGTGAGTGCCAGGGCCAGCGGCTTGCTGTGCCCAGTCCAGCCCTGTGAATGGGCTTCTGCTTCTCTGAAACCATCCTCTTTCACCTCCATTCCAGTCAAGGGGAGAAGGAGAGAGAACCTCCCTCCAGTTTGCCATCTTCTGGCCACCCCTCAACCCCTCCATGCGCCTCAGAGGCGGCCGCCACCTTGCTTTCCAGAGCATGTCTGCATCCGTTTCCCCACAGCTGCCAGACTCTGCTTGTCTCCAGAGATACCCAGGCCCTGGGCTCCCCATTCTCATGTCCTTGCTGTAGCACAGAGGTGGTCAGAATAGACATCTTGGTTTCTCTTCTAGGCCTTGACAAGAATGAATCCATTTCCCCCCATTACACATCACCCCTTTCCTCATCGCGAGTGACAGAGTCAGGGTAGAGAAGCTCTACTTGCTCTCCGCTGCAAGGCCTCCCCTAATTCATAGCCTTACAGCCTCCTCCCTCCTCTGCCCCAGCCTCTGGCAGCTCTACCTCGATAAGGAGTGGAGTAGCACTCTGGAAAGTTTTGGAAGGATCCTTAGGACAGGATCAAATAGATGGGAACCCCAGCATAAGTTCCTGGAGTATTGTGGGGCCCTCCTCTCTCTTGAGGGAGCTGATCATACACAACACTTTGTCCTCACCCACCCACACTCTATAAGGGAACAGTGGAACCACCTAGAATTTGGTCAAATACAATTGTGTGTAATTTTGCAAGTCACTTATACTCTCAAATTTTGTAACTCTCAATTTTGGTCCACTTATATCTTCCCTGTCTACCTACTTCCCAGAGGGTTAAGAAGCGATATATGTTCTATTTGGTATATATGTTATATAAAACAATATACCAATATAAGACAAAACTGTTTCTCTTCTGAGACACTGTCATTCAGTAGAGAGAATCTGAGGCTTAATTACAGCAGAAACATGAATTAGAAGACCAAGGACTCCAGTGCCAGCACCTGTCCCTCTTTGGTTGTGTCTTCAGGGACCTCAATTTAGTGATCTGTGCAATTGGGATTATATTCATCGTCAATTAGCACAGTGTCCAGCACACAAAAAGGACTCAGTTGGTAGCTATTAATACTAAGATGAGGCTGAAATTAGTACCTCCCTTGTCACCCTCAAGGAAAGAGCATGTGTTTTTGCTGTCACTGACATCAAGGGGAAAAGACTTCAGCTGAGACCCATGTGGTCCCCTCTCTTCCCAGGCAGTCCCTCCCACTGGTGCCTCTTTCCTCCAGGGACTAGGCTTTAGGAGCTGCCCACCTCTAAGATCCTGGGAGGCTTCACAAATCCCCAGGAAGTGGGGCCATCTGTAGGACCCTGGCATGGGACCCCTCCTGAGACTGTGACCCTCACACAACCTCTGCCTCCTACCCCCATCTCCGCAGCATCCGGGAAGATTACAAGTACATCCAGTGTGGCGTACCCCCCCAGCAGTCTTCAGTGACCACCATCGTCAAATCCTACTACTGGAGGGTTGCCCTGGCCCCACACCCTAAAGACATTATTTGGTAAGCCCCCTCTGCCCCTCCCTTCTCCATTCAGTCCCTCCCAGACCAAGGAAGAGAACAGGGTGGGAAAGGAATCTGGGCCAGTTCCCCTACTTTGTTCCCCACTGGGCTTGGGCACCACAGCCTCTGCCCACACCTAACCCCACCCCACCACGAGGGCCTTGACAAAGAGTGTGACTGAGGGGCAGATCCAGGGCCCGGTGCATTCAGGTCTGGGCCTGGCGGGGTGCGGGAGAGGGCTGAGTTAGACCAGGGCCATCCAGGTCTCTAGCTGGCATGCTGGAAACCATACGTGGGCCCCGTCTAAGGGCTGGACCTGAGATCCTAAGTGAGTCTCCCTCCTCCATCCCTCCCCAGGAAACACCTGTCTGTCCGCCGCTTCCATTGGTGGGCGCGCTTTATCGCAATCAACACCTTCCTCTTCTTCCTCTTCTTCTTCCTCACCACGCCTGCCATCATCATCAACACCATCGACATGTACAACGTCACTCGCCCCATCGAGAAGCTGCAGGTCCTGCCTCTGCTCAGGCCAGGCGTGGGGCCCCAGGGAGATGAAGGAAGAACTCAGGCGAGAATAGGGTGGGGGGCCCCCTGGAGCACGGCTCTGGAGTCCGGGCACTGCCAACATTGTGGAGGTGGCAGCAGTGTAAATGGTATTGTAGAGTGTCCTGTGTCCTAAAGGGATTGACTGTGCAGGTCACTGCCTGTCTGAGGGGCTGGAATGGGAGAGGAAGGAGGAGGGCTGTGGGGGTGCTGCAGGCAGGTTCTGGAGTGAGCTGTGGAGGGGATGGGTGGTCCAGTAATGAGGGGGCTTGGAGGGCTCCTTTAGATTGGGTCACCCTGGGCCAGCGAGGGGTACAAAAGGTGCAGCAGAGGGTGTGGCAAGTGTGACAGCTCTGTTCTCTCACTTTCTCTAGAGCTGTGCCCCCCTCCCCATTTGGCGCGTAGGGGTGAGGGTGGGGAAGAGTGAGGTCAGTTCCCAGGGGGAAGAGTGAGATCAGTTCCCAGGTGAAGCGGGACCTTCACCTCCCTCACTTGCACACACACACCCACTCCGGGCTGGGAGCACTGGTCCCTGGAGGAGTCATGCAGGGACTTTGCCCTGACAGGGACTTCAGAGGAACTGGGCCGGCCCATTTCCAAATCCTATAGCCTCCAGGCTGTTATAACAGGCCTAGAAGGCCTCCACTTCCGTATTATCCTCATCCTTATTCCAGTGACACACGCATGCACGCACACACGCACGCACGCAGTCAAGCCATACTGCTTGGGCTGCTTGTCAGCTTCACAGGAGGGACGCCTCAGCATAGCTGCCCCTAGGGATTTTTCCCTCACACCTTCTCCCTTCTCTCCCACCTGTCACATGACATCACATTAAAGGTAATGTCCCACCTGCCTTCTCTGAACCATGAGGTCAGTGACAGCTGCTGGCTCTGACCCTGGGGCGAAGTCACCACCAAGAGCCCAGGCTGCCCCTCCAGGGACCTCAGCATAGAAGACCCGTGCGCCTTGAGGGCACTCCTTGACCTTGAGGTGTCAGCCTCAGCCCAGACCCCTGGCCAGCAAGGCTGACAACGAAGGCCAGGACCCCGGGGCAGCCTTGGGGAAACCAATCCTGCTCTGGGACTAAAGCTGGGGGAGAAGAGGCCAGAGGTGGGGGAGAAGCAAGGGTGGCCCGGAAGGGGAAGGGGCACTGCTTGTACTGACGTCTCTGCACATCTCCGCTCTACCCCTACAGAGCCCGGTCATAACCCAATTCTTCCCCTCCCTGATGCTCTGGGCATTTACAGTGATACTGCCTCTGATCGTCTACCTCTCCGCCTTCCTAGAGGCCCACTGGACCAGGTGAGATGGGGGCTCCTCTCCTAGCTCTCTGCCTCTCCTGCTCTCTGCCCCGGCGCCAGCCCCTTCCCCAGCCCACTCTCCCGCCAGCCTGGGGGCTCAGGCCTCCCATCTGGCCTAAGGAGTCAAACTGACATGGGATGGCTTTGATACCCAAAACCATCCCAAGACACTATGAGATAGAGATAGAGATGATAGAGATAGAGATAGAGATGATAGAGATAGATAGAGAGAGAGAGAGAGAGAGAGAGAGATAGGTTTTTTTGAAAGAGGAGACCGATGGGATCCCTGGGTGGCGCAGCGGTTTAGCGCCTGCCTTTGGCCCAGGGCGCGATCCTGGAGACCCTGGATCGAATCCCACGTCGGGCTCCCGGTGCATGGAGCCTGCTTCTCCCTCTGCCTGTGTCTCTGCCTCTCTCTCTCTCTCTCTCTCTCTCTCTGTGTGTGTGTGACTGTCATAAATAAATTAAAAAAAAATTTTTTTTGAAAGAGGAGACCGAGTTGTCTCTGGGCCCCTGGCCTCAGGGATGCTGAGATTGGGCCACCACCACCTCAGGCATGTTCAGGCCCAAAGCAAGGCCTCCTTGGATAGCTCCCTCAGCCTCCAGCCATGCACTGAGGGTTTGGAGCCATAGGCAGAGACAGGTGGCCTGGAACTTTAGGCAAGAGGCCTAGGGTGAGGAGAGAGCAGGACTTGTCTAAAGAACGTCAAGAAGGCTGTCACAGACGAACCTGTGAACTCAACCTGACTGTAGGCCCATGTGGCCCGAGCAGCACCCCCATTTTAAACAATAGGACCTATAACTAAGCCCGAATAGCAGGTTAGCCCTACTAGTTCTATGATGGTAGCCATCTGGGTAGAAAATATTTACCATATCCTGGGGCAGGTGGACCTGCTTTTACCTGAAGACAGTGTGGATCTCAGAAGGGATTTCCTGCACCTAAAGTTCTTACCCTCCTAACAGAAGCCCTTACTGGTCTTTTCTCTGTCCAAGAACATGGCTTTTATAGATTACTGAAACTCGGCAGGGATCCTGAGTCTTGTTGGTAATGTCCCTCTAACTAAGATATCAAGCCCACAGTGCACGTGTGCCCTTCCTCCCCATCCCGTGCCCGCGGCTGACCAGACTAGTTGACTCTACTGCCCTTGCCTGCTGCTCCCAGCTGCAGCAGAGCTCCCTGTGCTCTGTGTAGATGGCTTTGGTATGCACTAGCCAACCGATTGTCTAGGCCAGGGAGCTGTCTCTGTCTCTCCATCCATGCTGTTGTTAGGTCTCTGGTTCTTATCACATGTTTCTTTGTTCCCTTCTAGATCAAGCCAGAATCTGATCATAGTGAACAAGTGCTATATCTTTCTGGTGTTCATGGTGATTATTCTGCCCTCTATGGGACTGACCAGGTACCTCACCTCCCAGTATCCCTCCTCTCTCAGACAGGCTCACCCTAGAGTTGGAACCTCCTCTTTCAGATACTATAGGCCTACCTGTGGTTGCTGCAAATCCATTCCGCAAGTGACAGTCCAATGCCTGTCATGAGCCCAGCATGAGCCAGGTATCATGTGGACGCTAAGGCGTCAACCATGAACTCTGCCTTCAAAGAGCTTATTATCCAGCTGGGGAAATAAGCCATGCCCATCAGCTAACCGACAGCCTAAGGTGGGAAAAATGCAGCCAATGTACAGTAGAAATTCGGAAGAGGGAGAAAGCACTGTGGAGAAAACGACTGGTGAAGGTTTGCTAGAAGAGGCGGCCTTGAGATGAGAGGCCAGAGGGTTAGGGGTGGGGGTGGCCCAGCATTAAGAAGGCAGAGAGGCAGTGTGGACTGGCAGCTGGGATATTAGAATGCAAGAGTCTCTAGGGATTGAATAAGGGAGGACAGAGGGAGGGAAGACAGGCCAAGAGGGACTGAACCCCAAGCCTAGATTCATTAACTAAAGGACCTACCTTATTCTTACTTCTAGTTTGGATGTCTTTTTCCGGTGGCTCTTTGACATCTACTATCTGGAGCAGGCATCCATCAGGTTCCAGTGAGTACAAGAGTGTATGCCCCAAGCACGCTCCCAGGGTACCCTAGGGCTTCCATAGGTCTACAGCAGGTAGATACACATCTCCTTCATTTGCCCACATGGGTAGAGAGATGAATGCATGCAAAGACTCTCATTAAGCAACCTCTTAACCTTTCCCACGCCATGGACCCATTTGGCAATCTGGTAAAGCCCAGGGATCCCTTCTCTGAATGAAGTTTTGGAACGAAATGTAAATTTATAGGAAACTGCCCCCACACTGTCCTGTGTATCCTTCATCCAGTTCCCTCCCACCTCTGGTAACATCTGGCATAATTATAGTACCCTGGCACAACCAGGAAATTGACATTGATACAATCCACCAAGCTTATTCAGATTTTGCCAGTTTCATATACACTCTGAATAGATGTCTTTAAATGCACAAAATACCTGGGTTGCAAAGAACACCAATTATATTGAAATATTGTTACCAAAATATTTCTAAAAGTAAATTTGTAATAAAAATCTTTATTAGCACCTTTAATAAGAGGACAATGCATTTTGAATACAAGTAAGCTGAAGTTACATTCTTTTTTTAAAGATTTTATTTACTTATTCCTGAAAGACACACACACACACACACACAGAGGCAGAGACAGAGGGAGAAGCAGGCTCCATGCAGGGAGCCTGATGTGGGTCTCCATCCCAGGACTCCAGGATCACACCCTGAGCCAAAGGCAGATGCTCAACCCCTGAGCCACCCAGGTGTCCCTAAAGTTACATTTAGTTTTAAAAAGCGTCAGTGTGAATGCTGAAGCTACTTAGCTAGCAGAAGAGCATTCAGTTGACTAGGGTGGCAGGATCTTTGACAAAACAACACATAGATCACATTGGACATCCAGCCAATTTTGATTTGTTTTGTTTTGTTTTTAGGTTACAAATGTTGAAAATCCCAATTTTCACAGATGTTTGCATCTTTATTGTGATGTCACAAAGGACACATAAGCTTTCACAGCTTGCTTATTTATTTTTAAAGATTTTATTTATTTATTCATGAGAGGCACAGAATGAAGAGAGGCAGAGACATAAGCAGAGGGAGAAGCAGGCTCCCTGTGGGTAGACCAATGTGGGACTCCATCCCAGGACCCCGGGATCATGCCCTGGGCCCAAGGCAGATGCTCAACCACTGAGCCACCCAGGTGCCCTCACAGCTTGTTTTATAGGGCAAGGACCAGAGTTCTCTAAAGTTTCTGCAGTTAAAACTATACTTGTGATAAGTTGGACTCTTTTTTTTTCTAGGATGAATGAGTGCATCTTTGGTTAGGTCAGTATCTTCGATACAGTTGTATGAGAGAGAAAAGAGTTGTAAGCCCATGACTCAACTTTGGTGCCATCAAGAAAGACTAGTTTTTGAAGGAGTTCTGAAATCTATCCAGGAAGCTCGCAGATTTCTCCTCTCAAAGAAACTGGCAGAATTGTGTAGATGGGGACACTGGACAGCAACAGAGATGCTGGGGCACCACCGTGAGAACAGGCAGCGTGGCCATTCATTCAGATGGCCCAGTGGCTCCTAGCTGAAGCTGGCCAGCTATGTCAAGAACACCCCTTGCAGACAGAACATTTCAGTCATGTAAAGTTAGTGTGTCTAATTTAGCCATGTGTTTAATAACTACCATCACTTTGAAGTGATGGTGAGTGCAAAGGTATTGTCAGATGTCACCACCAACTGCAGTGGGCTGATTGCAACGGTGACAGGGTCACAGCCGTAGCTGACATCGCTGAGATTTGTTGCCCACGTTCTTATTGGAAAGAAGTGGTACATTGCAGTTAGAGGCTTCTGAATGTAAAGATGTAATTCTTTTCCCCATTCTAGGTCATAGACGCCCACAACCCCTCCCCACCATGGACTCTCTGGGATCTAGGGGTCCTGGTCAAGCACCTCTGCTTTATTATTTTTTTTAAGATTTCATTTATTCATGAGAAACACACAGAGAGAGGCAGAGACACGGGCAGAGGGAAAAGCAGGCTTCCTGTGGAGAGCCTGATATGGGACTCGATCCCAGGACCCCAGGATCATGACCTGAGCCAAAGGCAGACGCTCAACCGCTGAGCCGCCCAGGTGCAGCCATATGTCACTTTTCTGAGGGCATTTCCACAGCACTTTATGTTTTTAATTATTTTTTCACCTCTGCTTTAGATCACGCCAGAGCGTATATTTCCCTACACACCCACCCTTGACGTAGACCAACCCCATCCCTGCTCAGAAGGGCGTGCATGAACTACAGTGGGCAGGGGGCACATGTGTATTGAAGCTTACTCTCCCCATCTCCACCCTCACCCTCCACCCCTTCCCCGTCTCCACCCCTCCCATCTCCACCCCCACCCAATATCCCCCTCTGGCTTCTGTGCCATCTTCCACTGTCCCCGCGGCCAGGTGTGTGTTCCTGCCAGACAACGGCGCCTTCTTTGTCAACTACGTGATCACAGCGGCTTTGCTGGGCACAGGCATGGAGCTGTTGCGCCTGGGGTCCCTCTTTCTATATAGCATCCGCCTCTTCTTCTCCAGGTCGGAGCCAGAGAGAGTCCACATCAGAAAGGTGGGGGCTGGGCCCTGCCCTGCACACACTCCTTCCCATGGGAGGGGGACAGAGGACCCAAGGAGTGAGGAGAGGTGGGCTGGGGTTGGCAGGGAGCTGGTCCGCCAGGCTGAGCCTCCGGGGCAGCTCCCCGGGGATAGACCAGGAGCCACAGAAGGAGCCGAGGCAAGGGGACCAGGCCACCAAGTGAGCCCCGCCTTCTGCCCCAGAGCCAGGCCATGGACTTCCAGTATGGGCGGGAGTATGCGTGGATGATGAACGTGTTCAGCGTGGTGATAGCGTACAGCATCACCTGCCCTATCATCGTGCCTTTCGGTGAGTCTTCCTTCGGGGCCCCCAGGGCCACCCCACCTTCCCGGCCCTGGCCCCAGCCTCTCCTTGCTCTGCTGATAGTCTGTCCCAGGCCATCTCATATTCCAGCAAGCGGCCCGACGTGGGGGGGCTCAACTTCTCCCTACCGGAGGGTGCATGGCCCTGGTGGCGGTGGGGGCACCAGGGGTGGGGGCCTGGCCCTGGAAGCAGCAGCCCCCGAGCGCGCCTCCACCTTCCGGCCCCCCAGGACTGCTGTACCTGTGCATGAAGCACATCACGGACCGCTATAACATGTACTACTCCTACGCACCCACCAAACTCAACGAGCAGATCCACATGGCTGCCGTCTACCAGGCCATCTTTGCACCGCTCCTGGGTCTGTTCTGGATGCTCTTCTTCTCCATCCTGCGATTAGGTAGGTACCAGGCCTGCCTCTGCTTGCTCCCCTTGGCTGCACAAAGCCCTCAATAACCCCTCTGCTCTAGTAAAGCAGAAAAGGCCTGAGAGGAGCAAGGGTTGTTCCCGGATGGCAGCCCCCCAGGCGGCTCCTCCAGGCCTAAATTGGGCTCGTCCCAGCAGAACTTGGAAGCTAAGGGGACGGCTTGGACCGACACGGTCCAGATCGGATGCACTTTGGTTTACGACCCTCAGAGCAAGGAACATCACCTTCCTGCATTCTAACTCAAGGCTGGTCAGAATAGAATATTCGCTATCAGGGTCAATTCCCGTGACCTCCCCCCAGAACCCTATAAGATGCCTGGTCTCTTGGATTCCCTAAAACCTGGAGAAGGATTGGGGTCTGCCCAGTGGCCAGCTTTCCCCCTGCTCTTAGCTACACCAAGCTACTGACCCTGGCCCCTTGGAGGGAGAGATTCCTCCCCCGCCCCACGGCAAGCAGCTCACTCTGACCTCCCCATCCTCTCCGCCACCAGATGGTTTCCTGCATTCTCCCCACACTGGTCTTCCCTCAGGGACACTGGACCTTAGTCTTCTCAGTGGAGTGGAGAAAGGAAACCGTATTTTCTTACTCCTGTTGCGGTAGAGGCTGGAAACAGCTCTGCCCTTAGTTATTTTTGTGCATTATCCATTTGTTGGCATCACCCTACTTCGTATCCCTCTAGTCTTTCCCTGCCACCTAGCAGACTTCATTTTTTAAATAATTTCCCTCTAAAGTATAAAAGACTGTATGTTTCTATTTATTTTAAGGATTTTGTTTATTCATGAGAGGCACAGAGAGAGAGAGAGAGAGAGAGAGGCAGAGACACAGAGAGAGAAGCAGGCTCCATGCAGGGAGCCCGACGTAGGACTCCATCCCGGGTCTCCAGGAATCAGGCCCTGGGCTGAAGGCGGCGCTAAACCGCTGAGCCACCCAGGCTGCCCTAGACTGTATGTTTCTGAATGACCCATAATCTCACCCAGAGCCTGCTGTGGCTTTCAGACCTCATTCTGTGTGCACAGGCTGGGGGACAGAGAGGAGCATGGGGGGCAGGGGACAGTTACTGCTTTATTCTTACTTTTCAAAATCATGATTTCTACTTTATAATGTTTGGTCCCGTATCCCGAGTTTCTTCACTCAACATAACGTTCTGAGCAATTTCCTGTTTGAGCACGGGCTCTTGAACAGCTGCATTGAATCCTACCCATCTGAGTCAGCTCTCCACTGTTGCATATTGAGGTTGCTTGCCATTTTGCTCTTGGAGAAACACGATGACAAGCATCATCATGGGTCAGCCTCTGACTGTAGTGATTGATTTTTTTAAAGATTTATTTATTTGAGAAAGAGAGAGCATGGGGGGGGGGGAGGCGAGTAGACACAGAGGGAGGGGGAGAAGCAGACTCCCCGCTAAGCAGGGAGCCTAATGTGGGGCTTGATGTGGGGCTTGACCCCAGGACCCTCGGATCATGACCTGAGCCGAGGGCAGAGGCTTAATCGACTGAGCCACCCAGATGCCCCTATAAAGATTGATTTTTAATCTTTACCTCAGTAGAAAACTGGTGGCATAAAAAAGTTACCAAATATTCCTGAGAGAAATGTAAATGACTTGAATTCTGGATTGCTTTTCAGTGCCGTTAGCACAGGTAACTGCTGGTGCTAGGTGCAAGGACAGGTGTGCGCCAGAGACTGTATTTGGGGGCAGCAGCATGAATGAGTAACCCAGAGCTACTGCCCCAGGGACTGTGATATTGGAAGGAAACTGACAGGTCGAGGAGGACAGGTTTAATGGGCACTGGAGTAGACGCTTAAGGCAATTAAATTCTTTTCCTGGAATCCTTAAGATGCCAAATTCCAATGGTCACATAGCACCGAGGGATGACGTCCTGTGTCAGGCTCATTGACTCCAGTTGCTAGGAGGAGAATTGGGGTAGGGGCCTCCCTGCCTTGGACTCGAGGCCTCCACAGAGGTGTTGAGGTGGTCCCTAGGGACCCAGCATCTCGGCTCCAGACTCCTGCCCACAGCTCCGGTTCTCAAGCACCCAGGCCCACGGCCTGTTCTTCTCCTTGGCAGGTACGCTCCACACCATCACCTTCTTCTCCCTTTCCACGCTCATCATTTCCATGATAATCGCCTTCCTCAGCACTCTTCTGGGAAAGCTCCAGAGGGTATCTGACTATGAGGTGAGTTACCCTTCTTTTCCTCCCTTTGTTCTTCCGGCCCCCTGGGGGACACGACCCTAGGCCACCTTCCAACCTGCACAGCCACAGTGCGAGAGATGAAAGGCTCTTGCCTTCAGTGATGGTGTGTGCACACTCAGTGTGCATGTGTGCGTGCCCTTGGGTGGCCCAGGCGCGGTGGGGAGGTTTCAAAGACGGCCATCCCCTCCCCCTCTCCCCTCTGGCATGTCCTCCAAACAGCAGGCTGGTCACGCATCCCTCCCACATTGTGAGTCTGTCCAGCCACCGAGCTGTGAACACCACTGCAAGGATGGAGGGTTGAGAGAGAAGGACGGGGTGAAGGGTGGAAGGGTGGGTGCGGAGGAGGACGATTCCCTGGGGAGATGGAAAGGTATCACCTTTTAAGGAATCCCAGGCTATTGAACTAGAGGCCTGGCTGTCTGGGCCCTGTGACTCCTTCAGCTCTTTGCCACTGGGACCCTGCCTTGTCCTCAGAGAAGGGAGCCAGTCCCTGCCTGCCGAGAGCCATGCCAACAATGCTGTGCGCTCTAGATGGGCATTTCCCAAAGGGGCGCAGCGCGTCTGTGCAGGCATGTTAAAAATGATTTCCAGGGACTGAAACATCTTTTTTATTTTTCATGGTTACCCACTATTCTGTTGGTTCGCATTTATTTCTGTGTCTGCTTTTGTCAGTTAATGCAGGTTTTCTGTCTATAATAGTAAATGGTGTCCTTTTAAAATGAATGTACAGAAAGAAAAGAAAGGAAGTTTGTTTAAAGTTCTGGTATCCTGCTGAGTCGGAGGAAGGAGCCTCTTAGAAGAGAATCCTTTTACTTTTAGTGGCCTTGTGTCTGGAGGCCCTGGGCTCAGACCCCCACGGCCCTCACTGCCTGGCCCTTCCTCCATCCCTGGCTCGAGGGCCACGAGAAACCAGAGGGGACAAGGCCTCTGGCTCTGTCTTCCCAGTACAACAATGCCATGCGAGCTGGTTGCCCGGGTGTCCACTCTAGAGAAGGGAGATGGGAGGGAACCTAGACTGTGATTTCGGCAGTTCTCAGAGAGAGGAGAAACCCCGGGAGGAAAGAAGAGACTAGAGTCAAAGCAGGCTCATATTCGATCCTAATCCCAACTCTCTGCACTTCACCCCATTATGGATCTTGGGAATGGAACATTGAAAAGAGCCACCAGCATCCCAGTCCTCATCCTGTCCCTGTGGGCTTCAGCCCAGGCCTGTAGGTCTGGGCGTTCCAGGGGAGCCAGAGGTCCAGGTGCAGATCTGGCGGGGGAGGGAGCCAGAGGGTGGACGCCCCCTTTCCGTGACCCTGTACATCTCTCCCCACCGCCGCAGCCCGAGGAGGAGATGGAGACCGTGTTCGACATGGAGCCAAGCAGCACCTCCTCCACACCCACGTCCCTTGTGAGTCAGTGCCTTCACCCTGGGGGACAGGTCAGGAGGGGGGCCACCTCTGGGGTGGGCGACTCCAGCAGCAGTTGGGGGGGGCACCAGCATTTAGTGCCCACCCCCTGGGTACTGGGGAGGAGCCGGGGGCGCCTGGGCTCCCTCCCCTGACACAGTAGGACTTGGCCCAGGTCCAATTGCTGCCGTGGCCCTGGCTGAAGATGTGGGAAGATAGAAGAAACAAGACATACTCTGTAAGGAACAGAGAGAGGAAGAGAAATGTCAGGGAGAAGCCAGCCACAGCAAGCTCAGTCGTGTAGACACAGGGACATGTTGGGGCGTGGCCTCAGGACCGAAGGCTGCCTCCAAGGGCACACATGGCAGGCAGAGCGGCGCAGACAGAGCTGCAGGGAGCTATTGGGAGCCTGCACCGAATGGTAAGGCAGGGGTGGCGCCCGCAGCGTGGCTCAGCCTGGAGGGCCCGAGCGCTTGCCCAACCCCTGCCACCCCCGCGGTGTGGACGCACGGCCACCGACGCACGCTCTGAGCTGGCTACCGGCTCGGCCCATGTCCCGATCCCGTGGCGCCCCGGAGGAGCACCGAAGAAGGGCGCCAGCCGGCCCGGGTGCTCAGGGAAGGCCTCCGTCTAATCCGACTCTAGGAATGGGAGCAGGAGGGGCTGCTAGGTGGAGTAGGATGTGGGGGAAAAGCATTCAAGGAAGAGGATCAGCCTATGCAAAGTCCCGGAAGAGAGAATCTGGAGCGTTTGGGCACCGGAAGAGTTTTCAGCCTGGTGGAAATGCAGAGGGCAGCAGGGCCCCAGGGGGAGAGAGGAGGCCCGTGATTGTGGCAGAGCTGGGGACAAATGCACAGAGACAACTGTGGTGGACAGGCCCACCCCCCGTGCACAGAACTGCAGGTCGGCCTCACCTCGGGGGGAAAAACCCTGCGGAGAGGGGCAGACTTCCTCTGGGAGGTGATGGGGAGAAGGAACTCCGGTGTTGGAGAGTCTACACAGCTTTCGAAGTGGGGGCCTCTCTGCACGTAGCCTCTCTCCTCAGGGGCCCTTGCAAGACGACCCCTCTGGAATATTGTTAGCAATCGGTTACTGAAATCTACTTAGGAACCTGATACGTTGCCAATCTTGCTCCTCATCTTTATGATACACCCACGCAGTAGAGGTTTTCATGCTTTTTTGACAAACGGGGAAGCTGAGGCTCAACATGGTCAATTAATTTAGACCCCAAGGCATTACTGAACAAAGAAGTGGCAGTACAAAGTTTGAACCGGGTCTGTCGTGTTCTAAAGCCTGAGCTTAAAAAAATAATAATTATTATTGGAATGGATTTTTTTAATCTTTTGTGATAACAACAGTAGTCTATGAGCATTGCAGATAATTATGGGGAAAAACAGATAAGCAAAAACAAGAAAATGAAAAGTTCATATTCCCACCATCCAGAGATGACTACTGTTAACTTAGTGTCTATTCTTCAAGGTATACACACACACACACACACACACACACACACACACACTTATTAAATACATGTATACAATTTTAACTAAAATGAGATGATACTGTTCATACTGTTGTATAATCTGCATTTTTAGTTAACAGTTTCCATCTTTCCATGTATATAAATTTCTCTGTCTTCAAATACACAGCCCATATTGAAGTGGCTCTAAGTGTTTCAGAAATATCATTTACAAAGCACATCCAAACCAAGATCCAGTCCAGGCTCCATGCTAGATGACTCTGGTCCCTGTGCACATCTCCTGTAATTTCACACAATCTCTTCTTTATGACCTGCTGACCCAGCCAGTAGTCCTGCAGAATACCCTACCTTCTGGATTTTTCCAGCTATTTCTTCATGATGTCTTGCAACAGGTTCCACTATCTCCTGTATTCCCTGAAAACTAGACATTTGATCCAAAGGCTGGATAGATTCTGAGCCCTTGGGGCTAAAACACATTATGGGTAGTGCCGTGCACCATACCAAGAGACACAGAATGTTCCATTTTTTACCAATGATGCTGACTACTCCCAGATTAGGGGGATGACGGCCTCTTCCATTGTTAAGTTACCATTTTTCCCCTTATGACCAGAAGGTTCATATGGGCTTTACTTTGGAATCCTACAAATATGTAAATTCTTCTGTAGGAAGAGTGTTCCCTCATAGACCAGGACTGTTTGGTTTCACTGACATGAACTCCTACAGGAAAGATTTAATTCTATCCCATAATTACCTATTTTCAAAATAAGGAGTTGGTTTCAAAGCCATTCAAAGGATGACAGCTCTGTCCCTAGCACTTCCTGTTTTTCTACTTCGCTGCCCTCCCAGGTGCTCCTGGGACCATTCCTGGATTTGACAGGTCACATGACCAAGATCTCAGCTAGCAGTCTCAGTTGCAAATCCTGATTCACAGGCCAGCCAATGACCCACCCCAGGGGGGGTGTGGATGTGCCTCTCTGCTGTATTAAGAAGTGCACTATCTCAGAGGTGGGGTCTCTTCAGACCCCAGCACAGGGGAGCCTCGTGTCCTCTCCCCCTAGGTTCAGCCTGACCTGGAACCAAGAATGGATGGAACCGTACTGAAGGAGAGTGGGCTAGGAGCTAGGAGGCCTGCGCTACCTCCCCCTTGGAGGTGCAGTTGCTCTTGAAGTGATCAAGAGCACCTCAGCAGGTGGGACAGCCAGGCCTCAAGCTGCTGGGGGAGAAGGAAGGACCTGTGGCTCAGAGGGGCAGAGGCTCCGGGGGTAGGGCATGAGTGCAAGGGCGTGCCCAGGGCCTGGCCCCAGATGTGACCTCACTCTCGTCTCCTCTCTGTCCTGAGCAGATGTACGTGGCCACAGTGCTGCAGGAGCCCGAGATGAACCTGTCCCCTGCCTCCTCCCCTGCTCGGCACACCTACGGTACCATGAACAGACAGCTGGAGGAGAGCGAAGAGGAGAGTTGTACGAGGGGCTTTGCGAGGGAGCTGGGCTCCACCCAGTTCCAGGAAGGGCTGGAACTGGAGGGCCAGAGCCAGTACCACTGACCAGGACCCCAGGCCTCCACCTGGCGACTCCACCAGAGTGGCGGCCAGGGGAGGGCCCGGCAAGGGGAAGGCAGGAGGGCCACGTGGACCTCCCCACTACCCCTTGCAGACTTTGGGAAGGCCCGGCAGAGCTGTCTGCATCCCGACAGCTGTCGGCCATATGAAGGTCCCGACCTGCTGACCAGCTAGAACGGGAGGTGCTGGGCAGTGCAGGGGACCCCGGGATGGGATGGAGGCTACGGCCGGGCACCACATCTCGGCAGTCGTGGCTGAGGCCCTGGGCATGGAGACTGCAGGCCAAGGGACCTTCCTGGGGTCAGAGTGGAGAAGGCATATGCACAAGGGAGGAGGCAGAAAGAAGCCCGTCGAAGACTCTCCAGCGTCTTTGCCACCCTTCACCAGCTGCCCTGTCCAGGAGCTTCCACTGCTGCTCCGACCCGGCGCCCAGCCCTACTCCCCTCTCCCCCGCAGCCTGAGGAAGCACAAGTGTGTATGCTGGGCCTCGGCAAGGACATCCCCTGCCTGGGGATCCCCCGGAGCCAGGGGCGGCTGAGACCCTTCCTAGCCCTCTGCCCTGCAGCAGACTCCCCCGGAGCTGCGGGGTAGAGACCCTCCTCTGCTCTATTCTTGCGAGGGCAGCTGGGACACGATCACTCCGGGCTCATTAAATGGGACCTGTGTGCATTTTGATGAAGGCAACCTTGGCTGGTTACTACGAGGTGGGAGGGGCAGAGGCAGAAAATTCACGGAGAGGGGTCTTCTCCCCAAATGCTGAGTGATGGGAAACCAGATACAGCTCTCCAAGCCCCAGGCCTAATGAGAGGACCCTCAAGGTCAAGGACGTGGCCCCTGAAAGTTGTTCCTGCCTCATACCCACCTGAGTGCCTGGACCCTCAGCATAGCCAAGGTGGGCAACAGCTTAGGGTAAGAAGCCCATGCTTCAGACTGAAGGCACTGGCCATTCCCTGGCCTCCCAGTAGGACCCTTCCTCCCTTGGGGCTGCCTGCACCCTGAACTGAAGACCACCCAAGTGGCCTCCAGTATGGTCCTGGCCCAGACACTGCAGACACCCTGCCAGGGACTGTGGGGGTGGGGTGTGTCCTCCATGGAGAAGCCCTTTCGGGTGGAATAAGGCTGCCTTCCTAGGGCCACCACTCGGGACCTTTGTGGAACTGAATCCTGAGTAGGAATAATGCTGGTAGCCACTTTGTCATGGTTATAGGGGTGCAGACCCCTGCCTCTGAGGACAGCCACCCCCCCCAACCGGCAGCACAGCAGGGGAGGATGCAGAGATGGGCTGACTGAGGCCTGAGTGGGTGAGGAGCAGCCAAGTCAAGGGGCTCTGCATGCTATAGAGCTCTCCTGAGCTCCCTGCTCCAGGGGTCTGGGTCCTTGCAGCCAACCTGCTGAAAGTAGGCCCCAGGCTCACTCACTGGAGCCTTTCCCACCAGGTGCACATGGGTGCCCCTGAACTCAGACCGCCTGGGTCTCAGCCCTGCCGCACCTGTGCCCATGTCTCAGCTGCAGAAGCTCCAGGCTTCACCGGAGGGAAAAATAGCCCTCGAGAGGCAAACATTGCCATACCCCAGGGGCTTGGCCCAGACTTTGGCATAAGGGATCTTCCCAGAGAGCTTGAGTCAGCTGGGGCGTCAGCAGTCTCTCCCACTCCTTGTCCAGTTAGGAATAAGGAGGAAATAATACCCAGCCAGTCCCTGAGGGCTGCTGCCTCCTAGCATTTCACCAGCCAACAAAGGGAAGGGTCCTTTCCAGAGCAGCGGTCAGGGCCCCAACAGGGAGATCTGCCCATGCCACAGGGAGGTGGCCGGCTCCAGGCCCTCCCCCGCCCCCGGGAGGCATATTTGGTGTGCGTGTGGCCTTCCTGCCAGAAGCTGGCATGTAGGCTCTCCACTGGGCACTACTTGCTGGCACCCCCCCCCCATCCCTGCAGCCCCTGCTGGACTATTCCTGCCGCTTCTGTCACTGCCCCTCCTTTGTCTGTCCCCTGCCCACCCAGCAGCCTCTGGGTGCTGCATATGGAAAGGGTCCCAGCAGATTACTCGGCAGCATGGCTGGGGGCTTCCCCCTTGCATATGGGCCAAGCGCAGTTGGTTCTGAGAGAAGACAGTGCAAATGCTGGGAAAGTTCCAGAATCCTTTCACTTCTCAACTCTTTCTGGAGACCCAGGGCAACTGGCAAGTCCTCCCCACTCTCCCCCCATGGTCACTGTGAAGGCAGGGTGGCCATGCTTTGGCTCCTTTCCCACCACATGCAGGCCCTCTCCAGGCACCTCCCCTCTGGCCTGCCCGCTCAGCCCACGCTTGTCTCACCCATTGGCCTCCACCCACCACCGTCCGACCCTACCCCACAGTCTACCTCCCAGCTGTCCCTCCCCATCCTTCCACGGAAACACCACCCCCCAGGCTTGATTCCTTCTGGAGGGGGCTGCCTCTGAGGGAACCCAGGATAGCCTAGAGCCTCTAAGAAGTGTCCCACTGGGCCAAGAGTAGCTCCAAGCTTGCCTGCCTCTTCCTCAGATGCTTCTGGAAGCAAAGTGCCTATCAGCAGCATTGCATCCTCTGGGGCCCCCAGTGTGGGGTGTGGACTTCCCTTGGCCACCACCACTAAAGGAATGTGCCAGAATGCCGAACCTTCTTGTTATTAATGCTATGACCGTGCCTTGAATAAATAAGTGGTCCCAACCTCTGCTGGCCTGTGCCTCTGCATCTGGACTGGCCCACACCTCCCTGAGGTTGCCAGGCTGGAGCATCCCCTACCTTGCTCCATGGCTTTGGCCCCTGAGGCCTTCCCAGGCTCCTGTTCTCCCAGGGGAAGGCCTGACGAGTGCCGCCTGGCCTGCTGGAGAGACGGGGGCTGGGGGGAGCCTCACTCATTCTGCGGTGGGCACTGTCAGAGCCCTCTGGGCAGTAGCAGAGGATTTCCGGGCCCATGAGCTACCCATGAAGCCTTTGAACAGCCTCCCCTGGGCAATAGAAGTCCCAGGGTGAATGCAGGCCCCCTGAGTGGGCTGTCGGCTAGACTAGCTGCTGGACTTGAAAAGATGAAGATTTCTGGCAGAAGGCCCTAGAAAAAGTGGCAGACAGGGCTCAGTTCTGGGTTGGCCTCAGCCAGCAGCAGGAGGGCAGGGGGAGTGGTGAGGCTCGACCCTGGGGAGGCCTGAATGGAGAAGAAACACCCTCGAGCAAAGGTTATGTCTTCTGTTGTACCCACGGTAAGCTGGGGATAAATTCCCTGCTCTGGGGGGGCGGGGGTGTCTCCCGGCCTAGGAGAGCACAGTGCTGGCCTTCCTCCACCGGCTCCAGGACCCTAGGCTGGTCCCGAAAACAGCGGTAGGATGATAGCAGCTCTGACTTATTACCCAGTGGAGCAGATTCAGGGGGGCACAGAGGGAACGGGGTACAGGGGGAGGAAGCCTCCCTCATCCTTCCCTGTGCAGACAGGCTGCCCCAGGGCCACTCCCCAGCCCCATCGCTGGACCCCCTCAAGCTTTCATGGCCCACTGGCAGGCCTGGGTTCAAAGCCCCCACTGGCCTGAGCCTGGGCATAGGACCAGAGCCCACCCCCGTGACCCCCCTCCCCTCTAAACAATTATTTTCCAAGTCAAGTCAGATGAGATCCACCAGGGCTGCTTTAGGGGAGAGAGAAACATGAAGACCATTCTGGCTGGGTGGCAGGGGCTGGGCCTTGATGCCTGGGAACAGGGATGGGCTGATGGCTACTGTAGGACCAGGGGCCTCGTCTGTGGATCTTCCAGGCCCTGCCACAGCAGCTGCCTCCCAGGCTCTCCTCCACAGCCCACAGCACCCCTCAGCTCACAGGCCCTGGGCCATTCCTCGGTTTGGGGGACATTTCAGGGGACTTTGCTCAGAGAGAGACAGAAAGACAAGCTGCAGAGGGTGGACTGTAGCCCCAGGCATGTCAAGTCCTGGAAGGAAGAGGGGGTCGGTCAATCTGTACTCTGCCGGCAGGACTGGAAGCCTGGAAGGTGGAGACAGCTGGGCTGGGAGTGAGACTGTGGCACAGGCCAAGAGGGAGGCCTGGGGCCCTGGAGGCCCAGGACCCGGATCTGATGGGGCCCTGGAGCAGCTGACTGCGTGCTGCACTGCGCTTCGCAGGGCAGCCTCCCCGGAGCTGGGGGGCCCTGGGCCCCTGAAGGCTGTACCCAGAAGCCAAACCTTGGGGCGGTTTCAGGCTCCTCCAGGGCTGGCTCCCCACCACCTAATCCCGTCATGCCGGAGGGAGCTCGGATCTGTCCCGAGGACACTCTAAGCTGGCCAGAGCCTGGCTTCTGAGTCTTGGGGCAGGCCCGGGATGGGCGGGGGTTGGGGGGCAGGGGAGCTGGCTTACTTACAGGAAGGCAGTGCACAGTTTTGTCAACAGAGCCGCTTTCTCAACATCTGGTGGCCCCTGGGCCCTGACAGACCCGCAGATCTCCAGCCGCAAATGCTACGGTTCTCCATCCCGGCTGCAAGTGAGAGTCTCCTGGGAGGTTTTAGACAATCCCAGGGTCCAGGCCTCATCTCTGAACAACCCAAAATTTCTGGGGTGGGACCCAAGGGCCCCTACTTTGCAAAAGCCTCCGCACTCGAGTGTCAGGGAGGGCTGGAAGGGCAAGGCTCTTGTGGAGGAGGAAAACAATCACAGGCCAACACCCCTGGAAGAGGGGGGCTGGCCTCAGCACCTCACACTGTGTCTCCCCTTGGGGAGGGTGGGCCTCCCACTGGTGACTAAGTACAAAGCCACAGACGGGAAGGCGCCCCTCCTTCACATTGCCTCCAGCGAGCTCAATGTCAAGTGCAGGTAGGTCATCAACAGGCCCGAACGTTCGCCTTCTGTCTTCTAAGCGATCAATACGATCAATACCTAGCGCTGGCCCAACTCCCATTATCATCATCTGTCTTTGCAACAAATACTATTGTTTGCGCTGGAGAGACACATACGGGGCTTCAAGCATAGCTTCTGGCTACCATGTGCCCCTTCAGCGAGGTCTGAAGAATCACCTCTCCTCTCCCCCTCTGAACACAGAGCCCAAAGTGTTTTTCATGTCAGCCTTCCCACTTGGGTTGCAAGAGATTCCAAGTGCAACAAGCCAGTGTATATGGCAGATGTCAGCAGGGACAAGTGCTTGGAAGAAAACACAAAGTTGGTGAAGGTTAGGGAGAGACTACAGATGGGGAGGATCTCTGGAACCAGCTCCTTCTGGGGATGAGACGTGTGGGTGCGTGCATGAAGGGGGCAGATTGGGGGGAATAAACACAGGGTCCTGAGCAGCAGGACCTGGGCTTTACTCCAGTAACGTGGAGGCTACTGGAGGATTCTGAGTGGGGGAGAGAGGTAGGTGATCGCTGTAGGTTCCAAGGCCATCACTGCAGCCTCTGGGTGGGGACAAGGTGGAGGAGACAACCCCCATTGGGGCTCTGCTGATGGTATCCAGCCAGACAGCAAGGTAGCCCAGACAAGAATGGGGCGGGGAATGAGGAGATGGAGACATCTGGAACAGGTCTGAGGACTCGTGGATGGATTAGATGTGGGGTCTGAGAGAAAGCAAGGAATTGCGGATGGCTCCCAGTTCTGCCTGAATGGCTGGGTAAACTGGTTTACCAAGGCAGAGGATGCTGGAAGGAGCAGGCTAGGGAAAATACCAGGCTCTACTTTGGTGGTGGTACATTTGAGATGCTTAATAGGGATGTTGGGCAGGGGGCTGGATACAGGGGTCTGAAGTGGGGCGCATTAGGCTGGAGATGCGACCCAGAGCCACCAGTATCTGGGGTGTTTAGGTCATGGGGCTGGCTGGGATCTGCACAGGAGGCCAGAGGAGGTCCACAGGGGACAGGAGGGGAATCTGCAAGGAGAAGGAAGAATGAGCATCGAGGAAGCAAGAAAACCAGGAGACCTTGGCATCTGGAATCTAAGGGAAGAAAAGGACTCAAAAATTAAGCAGGGATGGGTTCCTCAGCAGAGAGTCTGCTTCTTCTCCCTCTCTCATCCTCTGTGTACACACGCTCTCTCTCAAATAAATAAATAAATAAATAAATAAATAAATCTTTAAGAAAAGGTAAGCAGGCCCCCCCCCCCCATTGCTAACCGCACTTGACAGTGATTACAGGGTACGGAGGAGTAAGTTTAAAGACGCCCCAAGGAAGCATCAGCCAAGTCAGAACTGAGAGGCCTCTGGACAAATGAGCTGGTTTCTCCCACAAATCAAAGGCCTGGGGAGAAGGGAGAGGGGCCAAGAAGGAGAAGCTTAAGAGACATAACAACGTAAAAATTTAACGTAAGTTTAAAAATCAACCAGATGCGGGGGATCCCTGGGTGGCGCAGCGGTTTAGTGCCTGCCTTTGGCCCAGGGCGCGATCCTGGAGACCCGGGATCAAATCCCACATCGGGCTTCCGGTGCATGGAGCCTGCTTCTCCCTCTGCCTGTGTCTCTGCCTCTCTCTCTTTCTCTGTGACTATCATAAATAAATAAAAATTAAAAACAAAAAAAACAAAAACAAAAAAAAAATAAAAATAAAAAAAATAAAAATCAACCAGATGCAATGTGTGGACCCCCTCAGCTGAGCACCACCTGCTGAAAGACATCAGGGAAATCTGGAAGCAGACTTGGCATCGGACGATGCTAAAGAGATATTGCTCATGTTGGCAGGTGTGTTGATAAGGTGGATGAAGGTGGAAAAGGTATCAGCCACACGTTCCTACGGAAGACTTGACAGGTGAAAGTGCACCAAGTCTTAGGTTCGCTTTAAAAGTCTCCAGCGGAATAAAGGGGGTGGGGGAGGTCTTGGGTCGCATCAATGCTGGGTGAAGGGTACATGGAGATTCACTAGGCTCAGATGTTCTGTATGTGATATTTTTCTCTAAGAAAAAGTTTAAAATGCAGAAGTGATCAGCTTTTCCAAGGATGCTGAGCAGAAGAGCAAGGTGAGGACAGGGACAGAACAGAGGCCCTGGGTGACCTCGGTGGGACAGATCGGGGCAGGGATGAAAACCCGGGTGAAGTGGTGGTCCAGCTGTGTGCCCAAGAGGAAGAAGAACGGAGTCTGGTGCCCTGCCAGCCAGTTTCTATCACAGACCCCTCGCTCCGTCTCCACCACTGGCTTCTGGCCTTCCTCAAGCCTCTCCTTCCTTTTACATCCACACTGGCCCTGACCCTCCTGACCTCATCTTCCCACCTGCCCTGGATCCCCTGCCCTGTGGCTTCGCCTGGCCACAAGCCAACACCCAAGAAAGGACCAGCCCCCAGACCAGTCAGAGAGGCACACAGAACAGGTTTATTCCTCATGAGCTTACACAACCACGGCACGGAGCGGAAGGTAAAGGTGCAGACAGCTTGGGGGTGAGGACAGAGGGCCTCTCTGGCACTTTTTCTATGCAGCAGCCTGAGTACAGGCACACCCCAGCTGTCAAGTGTGGAGAGCCGTGGCCCTGCAGTTGATGTGAGCAGCGGCAGAAAGGAGGCTCAGGGGAGATAAACCCCAGCCCTGCTGGAGCGGGGCCGTGAGGAACAGCCATGGGAACACAGGCTCCTTTGGAATGAAATCACCCCTCGTTCCTTGCTCTTGCTCTTCGCCAGCCCCCCCCCCCCCACCTCCCCTGCTGGCTAGCTGGTTCCTGCAGAGTAGAGCTACAGGAGCTCCCAGCAGCAGCGCTGAATGAGGGAACAGGACACAGCAAAAGAAAAACCCCTCGGGCAGGTGGCATCTGAGACCCGGATGGGCCCACTGCAGACTTAGGTCAGCTCTCTTGTCCTCAGCGGGTCCCTGCTCCCACTACCTGTGATTCCACCATGAAGGCTAGAAAAGTCCCTCCTCTTTATTTGTGAAAGGCAAAGGACCCAGGGAGAGAAAAGCATGGAGGCAGACAAAATGGGAAGGTGCCCGAAGCTCAGCCACCACTCCCCAGCTGGGCCTGGACTCACCTGACAAGGATGGATGGCAGGTACCCCTGCTCTCACAGCTCCCCACCTTCCCAGCCCCATGCCACCTCTGGGACCAGAGCACTGGTCCTCTCCTAGAGGAGGAGGTGATGCCAGAGGGAAAAGAGGGCAGGCAGGGAAGAAGCTACCGGGCATGCAGGGAAATCCAGAAGCCCCCTCCTGGAGGGAAAGCCACCCCCATCTGCAGCTGGAGGTTAGGGGGGCTGACACCCAGTTCTGTTCTATTACCTCTCCGGGATGACCAGGGGACAAGGACCAAGGGGCAGGGAGGCCTAAGGGAGCCTGGGCTGCAGCAGACACAGACAGATGGAGCCTCCAGGTGGAGGCTGCTGGGCAGGGGCCGCCTCTTAGTCGCCGTCCCAGCCTCGACTCATGGCCTGCACCACGGCCCCGTAGAGCTGGCTCCAGGCGGCCCGCACGGCTGGCGTGAACGCGGGGCCCAGGCACTTCTCCAGCATGTAGAGCAGGGACTCCCCCACCGTCTGCAGAGGCAAGCGGCACCGTGTCACCCCTGAATGGAGGAAGGCCTCGCTCCATTCCACGGGTAAGAAAACAGAGGCCCGGACCTTTCTTGTCTCCTGCACAGGGCCCACGCTTCCTGAGCGGGGTACCGCCCCCATCCCTGGGTGCCACACTGGACACTCCTCCCCCTTCAATGTGAGGCTTTAGAGTGAATTGAGCATTTCACTCCACTCCCAGCCTTGCCATCACCCCATGACTGGCGCCAAGGCCTTGCCTGGGACCCCCAGCTCGGAGCAAGCAAAGTCACTGCCACCCCTCCCCGTCTTCATTTCTTCCTCGCCAAGGCAATGCTCGTGGCGTTAAGAGCCCAGACTCTGCAACCAGACAGACCTGAGTTCACTTCCTGATCCCGCCATTTATGAGCTGTGTGGCCTTGAGCAAGTGCGGTGACCTCTCTGAGCCTCAGATGCTTCATCAGTCAAAACAGGGAAAGTAAAAGTTCCAACTCATGGGATTGCTGGATTGAGTAAATGGGATCATCTACAGAAAGCTCTCAGCATCTGTACACAGTAAGCCTTCAGGAATAATAACGGCTCTCGTTTGTTACAGTTAATCAGAACTGAATATGGTTTACTTATTCCACAAATATTTACTGAACATCCACTGAAGACCAGGCGTCGCACTAGTTCTGGAGACAGAGGACAAGACTACCTGGGTCCCTTCCTTAGGGCACTTACCATCTGACAAGGCGCCTGGACCCTGGGACAGACTGTCACGTCAGTGGCCCCCACTGAACCACACCTCAAGGATTCAGGACCCCTCCAAGTGGGGTCCTTCTACCATGAGCCTGGGCTCCTCGTGCACCTGGCTTTGGCCAATGGGGTGTTCCCAAGAGGGATGCAAGGAGAGGCCAGATGCGTGCTGGCACGCTGGGGTTCCATTCTCTGGGAACCCAAGCTGTCACTCTGGGAGGAAGCTCAGCGAGGCCACAGTAATGAGACACTACAGGGAAAGAGACCCTGAAGGATGATGGGCCGTCTTGGATGCAGCAGCCCCAGCTGAGCTCCCAGCTGAGTGTAGTACATGAGTGACACCAGCCCCCTCGCGTGGAGCTAAAGCACTGCCCCACCAAACCCAGAGAAATCAGGAATCGTTTGCTTGGGATGGTTTTATACACGGTAACAGGAAACTGAGAAGACTGGCCAATCCCAGAAGCTCTTTAACTTTCCACAGTTCTAAGAGAAACCACACCAGGGAAGAAAAATTGGAGGCTCAGAGACGTCAAGTCAGTGTCAGGGGTCACACAGCACAGAAGTAACAGATGCAGCTCCCCTACCATCCACCCCGCCTGGTCCTAGTCATCTGAGGAGATGGGAATAGGGAGAAAGAACAGATGAACAGGGAGGACTGGGAGAGTTGGGGCCTCAGGTGAGGCGCTCCAGAGAGAGCAAGAGCCCCTTTACCCACCGAGAAGGAGCTGAGCTTCACACCCACTGCACGATGCTTCTTGCCCAGGCCAGCAAGGTACTCCTCCAGCGAGGACAGGTCCTCTACATTGGTCACAGCAGTGTCAATCACGAGCATCACCTGCCAAGGCCAACGCAGCCGTGAATCGGAGAGGCCAGAACAATCCCACCTGCTCATAACCACAGTCCAGAATCTGGGGATCCAACCAGGAGTAAGAGAGGTCACCAGGACCCTCGGTTTGCCAGGATCAGAAATGCAAGGTCATGGGGCATCTGGCTGGCTCGGTTGGTGGAGTGTGAGATTCTTGACCTCGGGGTTGCAAGTTCAAGCCCCATGTTGGGTGTAGAGATTACTTAAAAAAATAAAATAAAATAAAATCTTAAAAAAAAAGAAAGAAAAGAAATGCAAGGCAATCTGTGTGTACATACAGTAGGCACTCAACATGCGGCCAGACTACTGATGTTAGACTGTGATGGCAGCTCCTCTCCTCTAGGGTCTCAAAGCCCTAAACACAACAGCAGGACGGTGCTGTCTGCACCAGACAGGGAGAAACTGAGGCACTGTGAGAGTCACGAGCCTCTCAGGGAACCCCAGCCTGGGCGTCAGAGGCAGATGGCCCCTAGTGGGTCAGTGCCAGTACCACCTCTGGGAGCCGGGGACCAGCTGGCTGCACACAGGGTGCCCCAGGCTCTGCCCAGCCCAGCACAGAGGGCAAGGAGCAGACGTCTCTGGCCTGGGGGAGCGGCAGAGGGGAATGAGACCAGGCCAGGGCAGAAGTCACTCTCCCGAGGAGCCCGAGTCCCTCACTCTCTCCTGGGAAGGCGTCCTGCTGGATCTGAGGCCGCCCCGCCTCCTCCTCACCTTCCTGATGTGGTCCAGGAACTCGGGGGAGGACAGGCAGTCCTCCGGGCTGGAGAACTGGCGGCAGTTGTACTGGAAGAGGGGCAGCAGGTCAGGCTCCAGGTCAAACAGCCTGTCGGGGGAGGCCCACGTGTCAGCCCTGGGCTGTCGGTCCCCCCAGGCCCCGGCCAGCCCCGCGCACCCTGGCGGCCCAGCAGGCTGGGGTGGGGTGGGGAGGCAGGGATTCAGCTGGGAGCTAGAACACCGCCTCCAACCGGGCACTGACCCCTTTGCCAGCTTTGCTGGTGACCCTTTCTCACCTCTTCCACAGGCTCCGAGGGTCATCCTCTCCAGGGACCTGGCGTAGAGCAGCCCCTCCATAAACAGGTCAGGGGGCTGGGACAGGGAGGGGTCCTCAAATAGGAAAGCCCTTCTCTCCTTTGTTTCCTCTTCTCTCTCTGTCTCTGTCTCTCTCCCTTCCACTCTTGGATCAGAACCTCCTAGTCTCATCATGTCTGCAGGGGCTCGGCCAGTGATGATAACAGCACTATCAAGAACTCCTCAGGGCAGCCCCGGGGGCTCAGCGGTTTGGCACCGCCTTCAGCTCCCGGGATCGAGTCCGCGTCAGGCTCCCTGCACGGAGCCTGCTTCTCCCTCTGCCTCTCTCTCTCTCTCTCCTCTCTGTGTATTCTAATAAATAAATAAAATCTTTAAAGAAAACAACTCCTGGGCACTGAATACTCTACATGTGGTTAACTTCTGTATCCCTCACAGTCCTCAGCAGCAGGTATAACTGTTACCCCGACCCTTACGGAGGAGGAAGCAGAAGCCCAGAGAGTTTAAGTCACTTGCCTCCGGTCACACAGCTTGGAAGTAGCAGGAACACAGAGGGTGCCTGAGACAACAGTGGGCCTAGGGAAAGCTGGGAGGCGCAAGTGGGAGCGCATCATTCACATCTGAGAGGGCTCATGGGGCTTTTGGGCAACCCCACTAATCGATTCCCCCTTTGTTTGGGGAGGCCGTTTTGCAAAACCGCCTCCTCAGAAGTTCTGGGCTGGCTCTGAGAGCCAAAGCTCCGGAGAAACCACGGCGAGGAGCCCTGCCCCTGGTGATGGCAGAGGGGTCACTACCTTTCCCCTGGGGCCCGCGCACCCCCTGGCCCCGGCCCTGTCCTCCAAGGGCGCGCTCCGGGGCCCGGCCGCGGCTGGCTGCCCTCGGGGCGCGCTCAGGCACCACCCAAGGGGAGCCCGCTCAGGAGCGGAGCGGGGAGGGCGCCCGGGGAAGGCCGGGACCCGCCGCCGGGAAGCCCCGCTCGCGCCCTCTGGCCGGTGCTCCCGCCCCGCCGCCCCCCCCCCCCCCCCCCCCCGGCCCGCGGCGCGCGGGGGCCCTCACCTGGCGAACAGCACGGTGCCGTGCTCCAGCGGGCTGCGGCGCACCGCCCGCCAGCTCTGCCGGATCAGCTCGGGCTCGGGGCGCTCCATGCTCGCCCGGGGACGCGGGGGCGCGAGGCTGGGGCCCTGGGGGCGCGGCCACCGTCACCGCACGTGCCGCGCCATGTCGGCGGCGACGCGGGCCCCTCGGCACCCCCCGCGGCCCCCCGCGGCCCCCCGCGCCCGCCTGCGCCCGCCTGCGCCCGCCTGCGCCGCCGGGACCCCGCTCCGGCCGCCGCGCCCTGCGCCCTGCGCCCCGCCGCGGCTCCCACAGCGCCCCGCCCCGCCCCGCGCCGCCCGGCCCCGCGCTTTAAAGCCGCCGCGGCCCCCGCCCCCTCCGTCCGTCAAGGCCCTCATCCCTGGGCAACCGGCTGTGGCCGGGGACGACCCGGTGGCCCGGGAAACGCCTGGGCTTCGGAGCTCCACAGAGAGCGTCGAGCCTCTCCGGGCCCCCGTTTTTCGCCTAGGACCCGGTGATGACTGCACCGCTTGCTGCTTGGGGCACCGATCGCATCCGATGGCGTTGGGGAGGCTCTGCACGGGCCACCTCTCCGCAGCCTGCCCTCGGTACTACCTGGAGGCATTAGAGCTTGCGCCCCCTTGGCACTGGGTCTCCTTCCTTCCGCCCCGACGTGGGGCCCGGGGATGCCGAGCACCCGCCTGAGCCTGAGTGAGCGGGCTGAGGCTGGGGAGGCCCGGCAGGCTGCCCACCACCTCCACCTCCATCCCGGCTCGCCGGCGCCCTGGGACTCCCAGCCTTAGGGACAGCGGCAGGACTGCAGCCATTTCCAGCCAGGCCTGGGTTTTCCTAGGCAGCATCTTTAGCAATCTGGGAGCTCCAGGTCTGGCCCCGGCTCTGCCTGGCCAGGCCCCGGGTCTTGCGTGCAGCAGCTGTGACCCATTGAATACCTGGACTTCAAGGGAGTCAAGTTCCAGCATTCTACTATTCCATGGTTTTCAATAGGCTTTTTTTTTTTTAATTTTTTTTATTTATTTATGATAGTCACACACACAGAGAGAGAGAGGCAGAGACACAGGCAGAGGGAGAAGCAGGCTCCATGCACCGGGAGCCCGACGTGGGATTCGATCCCGGGTCTCCAGGATCACGCCCTGGGCCAAAGGCAGGCGCCAAACCGCTGAGCCACCCAGGGATCCCTATTCCATGGTTTTCAATAGGCTTTTTAAAAATTTTAAATATTTTATTTATTTATTAAATAAAAATATTTTATTTAAATATTTTATTTAAAATTTTAAATATTTTAAATATTGTTCTTTAAATTGAAGTCCAGGTAGTGGAATCTCATGCTTGCCATTCAGGATGTGAAGTTGACCCCGTGTCAGGCCTAAACCTTTCTGTCTCTTTCTTTTTTAGGGAGGTAGGACAGGGGCAGAAGGAAAGGGAGAGAAGCAGACTCCCTGCTGAGCAAGGAGCCCCACACCTGGCTGGAGCCCACAACCCTGAGACCATGACCTGAGCCAAAAACCAAGAGTCAGAGGCCTAAGGGACTGAGCCACCCAGAGGCCCAAAAGCCTCTCTCTTTCAAACATGGAAGCTTCTCTGGCCCCAGCCCAGTGCTAGTGGCCCAGGCTTTGGAGAGCAAAACCCTCGTTTATCCTTCATTATTTCCAGTGTCTCAGCCTAGCTCCTCTCAGCCTAACTTCTCTCCTTCAGTGTCCTCAGTGTACATTTAAGGGGGTCAGATAGTGGGGTCTCTAGGGCCCCTTCAGCCCACCTCCTTTGGTCCATGGATACAAGATGGTATTCGGGCCAGTGGTCATGAACAAACAGGCCAAGGCTCCATGCCCAGGAGTTTGGGGTACATCCTATTCTCTTCCCCATCTCTCCACACATCTCTGGGGCCTCTGGGCTGAGCAAGAGAGCAAGATTGTAACGCATCCTGCCTTGTGTCCTAAAGAGTCCAAGATCCCCAAGTATGAGCACAAAGGGGCTGGGGGCAAAAGAGAGAGGAAAGCCAGGTTACTCAGGGACTAGATTTCTCACTGGGTATCCCATGGCCCTGCAGCCAGGTCACCAGGTCGTGTGGGGTGCGGGGTGGGGTGGGGGGTGGGGGACGCCACCTATGTCTCTGGGCCCAGATGCCTTGTGCTCTGTGCAGGCCACCTGGCTTATCTAAGGCTTCCACCTCACCCAATTTGCACCTCCTGGCAACAGTCTACACTTGGGAACTTCTTGCTTCCTTTCTCCTTTGGACAAAGTCTAGGTCTGCTAAGTTAATGGCAGTTCATGGCTTTAGCTGGTAAGTGGTGGAGTCACACTCTCTGCCTGTCTCAAGCCAGGAGGATGGGGCTAAGTGCATTGAATCTTTGCTTCCCTGGGAAAAAGGTCTCAGAACCTACCTGGTTGGGCCTATGCAGGCCCAGTGGAGAAGGTGGTGGGTGTTACAACCAGGAGAAGGAGGGCCTGACCATATTTGAAGGCTGAAGAAGTCACAGGATCTCCCCTCCCTGCCTGGCATCTGCCCATGACCCGGGCAGGTGGTTCTAATGGAGGAGAGAGTTGCATGTTGTCCTATAGCCCTGCTGTCACTGAGGTGGAGTCGTCAACCGTAAGAGAGCTAGCATCCACTCAGCACTCCTGTCCTGACTCTTGGCAAGGATGTTTACATCATTCATTCTTCGTCCTCACAATAACGCTCTCACGTAGATAGCGTTTGTTATCATCTGGTTGGACTGTGGATTAAACAGAAGCCCAGGTATCTGGTAATGAGTCTGAGATCACAGAGTTGGAAGTGGTGGGACTGGGATTTGCCCTCAAGCCTGACTCCAGGCCATCATCTAGATCTCTGCCCCCTTCACTTTGATGGACTGTGACCAAGAGCTGTGTCCATAGTTCAGACCAAGCCAAGGTCACTGGGTCTGGGTCAGTAGTCCCTGGTTGGCTCTTAGATGGCTTCTGAGAGCCAGGTGTGCATAATTATCTTTCCAAATTCTCGTTTAGTGACATCAGGACGGTAGCCTGAAATGGGCCATGATGGGAGTATTTACACCACAGTAATTAGCAAGTGTTAGAAATCAGGGCTTTTTTTCCTCCCCGAAAACCAGAGGTCTGAGTGCACCAGGAAACACCAGCCCCTGGATGAGCTGTAGATGCATTAAGTAGAATGTACAAAGGAACATGCAAAATCTGAGCTGATTCCAGGCCTTCTCCCCAAGGGACCCAGAGTTGCCAGTTTGTTCTGGGAAGGTGCTTCTAGACCTAGGACCAAGCTGGAGAAGCAGAAAAAACCCAACCTGATGCCCAGTCCTGGCCCTGCTATTGACAGGAGTTCAGGCAAGTAATTTAATCTCTCATGGGTAGAATGGAGACAAAACCAGAATTGACTTCACTCTGCCTTTTGAGAATTCAGTGTCACAGATGTGTCGGCATGCCACTCAAGAAGTGTTTGGTCCTTCCCTAAACTGCCTAGACTCTGTACTTTCCATCCCCTGAAGATCTGCATGGCCCTCTCCCCAAGCCCTCCAGCCACTCCTGTCCCAAGAGGGAGGTGGAGTCAGGCCGTCCCCACTTCACAGAGCAGTGCCGCTCCTCTCGTCCCTTACCTCCTGCCAACACACCATCAGCTCTCACCTCCTTTGGACTCTTAACATCACACTCCTGAAAACAGAAGACCCCTGTCAGGATGGGGCCTCTGCTGAGCAGAATAGGAGCCACTCCGATGCTGGGCCACACAGCTGCCTCCAAAGTGGACAACTGCTACTCTCTCACGCTCCTTGCCCTACTGTGTGGAGGGTTACAAGAGAAAAAGTGAGGTCCAGCTTCCTACTTATTTTGGACTAAGTTAAAGTAAGTCAAAAGAACAACCAGTATTCCTCAAGTAACCTTGTAAGTGGGAGGGCCCAATGCCTGCTGGGGTCAGCAGGCCCACCTGCCCAGCCAGGGCCTCTGCTCAAATTAGAATGGCCTCAGATACTGAGATATAGTGGAATGGTTTTCGCACTCAAAACATTCCTGTCTTCTTTCGGAAGCCCAGGGGAAGTCAGATTCAATTGAGTACAAGAAGAACACCATGACATTCAAAATAAGAGCTATTTATTACAAAAGTAAATGACCTCTGGTTATCTGTGGAAAATTTTACATATATATATATATATATATATATATATATATATATATATATATATATAATTGTGGCTCAAGAAGCTGGCTGGAGGTTGGGCTAACAAAGATCTTCTTCCTCCACCAGCAAGTTTGTGGGCATGTCACATTTCTGCCAATTCCTGGGCATTGGAGCCCACGTTCAGAGCACCACTTTGATAGGCCCTCTCTCCAGCATCTTCCACCGACCGAACCTGAGCACTGGAAGCTGCATCAACCCATACGGCCTTGTCTTCTTGTCTTCGGAGAAGTGTGTGCCAGTCTGGGCTAAGGAGAAGAGGAGGGAGTGAGCTAACGATTCTTCTCTCATCCTTGGAGTGCAGTAGGAGACAGAGGAACCCTTTGTCCCCAGTGTGGCCAAATGAGGAAGGAGCCATAGGCAGGAAGCTGGCTGAGCTTTCTCCTTTCTCACCCTCACTCGGGTGGTGGCCTCTCTGGCTCCTTCAGAGTTCCTCCTTCCAAAAGGTTCCTAGTAGGGAGTAAGAAGGTGCAAGGGGACATCGGCCACCTCCCAGTTGTCACAGGGCCATTGTTCTTGGCTGAGGGGCAGGCAGACTCCTGCATTCTCCCTCCAGGGGAACCCACCCAATGGCTACTCCCACCCAACTCAGGAGAAACCAACTCCACCTTTGAGGAGGAAAGACAGTGGTGGGGTAGAAGGGGTGAGCAGAGGTTCTCCATTCCTGCTCTCCTTCCCTTCCAGAAATGCAATTAAGCACACAGCCCAGACTCAGCACACAGGCACTTCCTGCCAGGGGAAGTCAAAGGGGCTGCAGCCCTGGGGGAGGGAGGTCATCACACCCCAGATCTAATTAACAAACCTGTCTTGCTTTTGACATTGCTGCATTTCCTCTATTAACATTAATGATGGCTGGTCTGAACGGCTAAGGACGGCCAGAAGCTTCCCTCCCCACCGCCCAGTAGGTAGCACAGCCTGTCCCTGGACCCAATTTCCAGTCTCCGTGGCAACCGCCTCCCAAAGATGCTTTAAAGAGCTCTGACCCTGTCAGAATTGGTGGGGGCTCTAGAGGAGGGAAGATGAAGTGTGGCAGGGCCTCATCATTAAACCTGGAAGCATCACAGTCCTCTGAGACAAAATACTCTGTCATCGTACCAGCAGGAGGGAGGCAGCCTGAAGAGCGGGCCTGGGGCTGGTTCGGTTCTGACCCAAGGGTTTTATTAATCTCTTCCATTTGAGGAGGAACTAAAAGAAACAACTCTGAGCTTCTTGCTTGGGCTTTAAAGTGGTAGAGAGCAGAAGCTTTACTGCAAAGACTCAGACCCTAGGTGCTCTGGGTCTTTGGGGAGAAAGAGATTGGTAAAATAGTGACACAGAGAAATGGAAATGAAATGAAATGCATCCAGGGCAGCAGGGAAGACTAGAGAAGTAAAAGTAGGGAATACCTCATGAGTGACAGGAACACCAACCCAACCCAGCACCACAGATCCCTACCCTGCTGCACACCAGCCTCGGTAGCTAAGAGGGCCCAAAGGTTCTCCCAGCCCTCAGGAGAATGCATCCACCTCACCCTCATAGCCAGGCTAGATGCAGAGGGAAAAGGACAGACAGCAAGAAACCACATCTGGCAAGTAGGGCCTGGGGACACAGAGCAGCCAAGGATAGGACGCCATTCCTCCCACCAGTCACCATGTGACTTTCTCAGAGATCAAGGAACCAAGGGCTGGTAAGGTCCTGGCCACTGGCTCCAGAGCCCAGTCCTCTGTGCACACTACAGGCAGGAAGCACAGCCACCTGCTGCCAGAGACTTCTCAGCAGCTGCTACCCAGGGAAGCAGCTGGGAGGCTGGCCCTCCTGCTCAGGGGCACTCAGTTGTATGGGTGTGTTCGTGGGGAGAAGGGTGGCACAGATTGGATGGCCCCCATCTGCTCTGCCCTTGGTGATATCCCAAAGAGGGGCCAGTGAGCTCAGCCTTCTTGGAGGTCAGAGAATTTTTGATAGCTCTTGCTTTCAAACCAAATCCAGTGTGAAAGAAATACCAGAAAATACTACGGTAGCCCTGGTCTATTTCTCAGAGTTTTTGACAGTCAGCTGTCCACAGGTATATGGGCAAATGAAGTCTCACACTCCCACACACTCACACCCATTCTCTCTCACATTCATCCTTCCTTAGGTTGCACACTCAGGGAAATGGGCCTGAGAGATGTTGTCCTCTGTTGCCAAGCCATTCCCAGTGGTGGTATCTCTGCAGACAGAGCTGTGGGTCTCCCTAGTGTTGGGTTAAATTCCGGGGAGGCTCCCAGAGCTTGGTCCTGGCGGGCAGCAGAATTCCTCAGGCTCCTCGGGCAGCTTTGCCCACAGCTGGGAGGTCCAGATCCTGGCTGCACAGCTGGCTGTCCCCAGAAAGTTCCAGGACTCAGGCTGGAGTCCTTGCAGGAGCCTCAAAAGTCCCATGATTCAAGCCACCTTAGTCCTGCCATGGGACTTCCGGGGTCCTGGGCTAGGGGACCGACCATCCCATAAGCCAGAGGGTGGAAGAGGTAGAAGCTGTAAGAGAGAATCCAGAGGGAGGAAGTTGGCATCCAGTGCTGGGCAGGGGCAAGGGGCCCCACAGATCTTTGAAATTTCACACCCCCTGCTGGAGCTTATCAGCTCTTCTCCACCTACAAGGCCCACTCTTTCTCGTCACAGTGTCTGAGTTCACCATGTGGGCACACTAGTCTGGGAGCTTGGCAGATGCTATCTTAATGACAATGAAGGAAAGGGCTCTTCCCAGGAGGCCCAGGGGAGAGACCAGTCCCGGGGTCTGGTGGTAGCTGTTTGGCTCAGAGTACTTGTTAAAATGTGCATGAGCCCTCAGGTCACAGGCCCACCATTTCCTGTACACACTTTAATGCTGCCTTCCTGGCCCCTAAAGGCCAGTGACTCTCAATAGGGGATCTGTGAGGCTGGCAGGAAGGGGAGGCGGGTAGTGAGGCTTGCCAAACAACACCCTCCTTCTCTGGGTTATTCTGAGCCACACCCCACACCCCTCTCCCCACTCTCTCCCTCACCCCACCCCCTCCAGGGCTATGCAGTAGGGAGCCACGGGAACTAAAGAGAGGCAGCCAGTGTGCGAGGGTGGTACAAAAGCTGGGACCCGCTGGCAATAAGAAAGGATGCACAGTTAGTCCCAGGTTTCTCCTTTCCTACTATGCATTTGGGTTACCTGGGAGCTCTGAAAACTGGCTCAGTTGAATCAGAGCTTCTGGGGATGGGCCCCAGACACCAGTGTGCTTTCAAAGCTCCCCAGGGGATTCTAAAATGCATCAAAGGCACAGAAATCAGAATTGTGGGCCGGGAGCAGGGGGGCAGCAATGCCCGGGGTAAGGGATATTCACCTGTAGGCAGTTCCCAGGAGCAGGCTCAGGATTCCCACCATATATACACCCCTGGCCAGGAAAGAAGAGGCCAGACTCCAGGCACAGAGCCGCAGGAGAGTATCCCACAGAATTCCTAGGATAAAGAAGAAAGAGACCTAGCACTGGCCTAATAGAAGACGACTTCCCAGGATATAACACAAAAGAGCCACCCCAGGTCAGGAAGCAGAGACTCCCCCTCAGTGCTGCTCTCCCACCCTTCTACCCAATCCTGGTAGGCCGCGCTCACCTGTCAACATGCTGGAGAAGAGCATGGCTGGGAAGTAGTGGTGGAAGTAGAGGATCCGGCCCATCAGGAAGAATGGGAAGTAATGGAGCATCCAGCCGAGCAGGAGCTGACCGCCTCCTTGCAGCAGGACCTGGGACAGCCCTGGGCCCCAAGCAGCACAGCTTAGTCAGCAGCCAGGGAGGGGCAGAGACCCCAGGCTCTTGTCCAGCTCTGCCCTTCCTTGCTATGTGGCTAGACTAAGCCATGTCGCCTTACTGAGCCTGCCTTCCCTCGATTGGAGCACGCTAAGCAAGCTGCTAAGCAAGCTTACAGCAGCTGGAAGACATAAGCAGCTGGCCCTCAAGAGCTCTGATCACCACCTGTTGAGAGAGGTCTCAGCACCTGTGCAGGTGCACCAAACAGCAGCAGGAGGCAGTCCAGCCTCTCAAAAAACCAGGATGCTGCACGCCTCACAGCCAGCTGCTCCCACCCCACTGCCATGTCCCACATCTTTGCTGCCGCATAGATTTTTGCAGTGCCAGACGGGGCAAAGGTGAAGTCAGAGATGAGGATGGAGGGCAGAAAGGGGGTCTAGGGCTGTCGCTGTTCACACAGGAACTACACAGGGTAAAAAGAGCCTGTGGGAATGTCTCAAGGGCTGTGGTCCCTTCCCCACTGGAGGACAGGGCCATGGAGCAGGGAGGGACAGAGGAGGAAAGATGGGCAGCTCTCTACAGGACATAGAGGCTAAAAAGTGAGGGCTCTGTAGTCAGACTGCTCGAACCTCAGCTCTAAACTTACTAATATATATACTGGGACAAGTCTCTTCTCTTTGTGCCTTTGCCTCCTAAGTCATAAAATGGGAGTTAAGAATGGTCTATTCTGGGATCCCTGGGTAGCGCAGCGGTTTAGCGCCTGCCTTTGGCCCAGGGCGCGATCCTGGAGACCCGGGATCGAATCCCACGTCAGGCTCCCGGTGCATGGAGCCTGCTTCTCCCTCTGCCTGTGTCTCTGCCTCTCTCTCTCTCACTGTGTGCCTATCATAAAAAAAAAAAAAAAAAAAAAAGAATGGTCTATTCTACGGGGGTGCTGGGAGGATGGAGTGTTTAACATAGTCCTGGGTTGTGGTGACTGAGCTTTAAAAAGCGAAGGAGAAGGAAAAAAGTGAGGGATGAAGGCAGAATGGCCCATCGGCAGTGCAGGTTCGGGCCAGCTGCTAGGTCAGGGGAGGGAGAGCCCAAGGGACTAACCTTTAACCTCCGCAGGCAGGTGGGTCCCTCTTTGCACAGCTACAGCAATGATGCTGCCCAAGAGGAGGTAGAGGGCAATGCTCAATAGATTCAGCCACCAAATTACCTGCATGGGAAGGAGAACGGGTGGGTGAGAGGAGAGCCCCCCAAAGGTCCAGGCTAAGGGCCCACGCAGGGAGTGTGCAGGGCACTCACCGGGTTGCCGAGCAGATACACGCGGAAGTCTGTATCATTGATCCCTGAGAAGCGCAGGCCCTGCAGGGCAAAGGACACCCTGCTGATCCAGGGCCCAGTGTATCCCAGCCATGGGTGCTTCGGCAGGGAGGAAGACCAGTTACCTTCCACAGATAGGGGGCCTGGGCAGAAGGCTCAGAAAGTGCTGATTCTATGTGAGCTCTCTGGGAAGGCCGGGTTGAAATCAGGACAGAGAACAGAGCCCTGTCTCCGGCCATCTCATGCCAGGCAAGGCCTTGCCCAGTCACCCCACCTTACCCCCACCAAGTCTCAATGGTCTCTTTTTGGCCCTGTTTCCTGGGAGCAGTTCCAGCCTCAAGCCCTACCTGATAGTTGATAGGCCAGTGCCAGGGTTTGGACGTGAACTCATTGTCCTTGGGTTTGAGGCCATTGTTCCCCTGCAGGAAAACGGCAGAAAAGCAGCTAGTCAAGGCAGAGATCTAGAGGGGTGCCAGAAATGTGGAGTATGTATATTCTCACATATAGCCAGCTGTCAGGAGAAATCTCCATGTCTCTTGCAGAGAAGAATCTGGTGCTTGTTCTCAGTCACTGATCACCTGCTTACAACTGCCTACTTCTCCCAACACACAACCTTCCACTGCCACCACAGACAGTCCATTCAGACCCACTATGCTTGAGAGAAAGAAGAATGACATACACTCATCTTCCAGACCTAGGAGAAGGTTTCAAGAGGACTAGTGGGAGATACAAAATCAGGATGACTTGTGCCTCCAACTTGTGGTTGAAAGCCAGTTTCTTTTTTTTTTTTTTAATTTTTATTTATTTATTTATGATAGTCACACACACACACAGAGAGGCAGAGACACAGGCAGAGGGAGAAGCAGGCTCCATGCACCGGGAGCCCGACGTGGGATTTGATCCCAGGTCTCCAGGATCGCGCCCTGGGTCAAAGGCAGGCGCCAAACCGCTGCGCCACCCAGGGATCCCTGAAAGCCAGTTTCAAACACAAAACCAGACACTCTGATGAGCTCCTGGACTTGGAAAAAGTTACTTTAGTCTAGTGTTTCTCAGCTTTTTTTTTTTCATTCTTGTTCCTCTTGGGACTTCTTAGACATTTTTTTCCTAAATGCCTCCCATGACATTTTAACACCACAGCTATATTGTAAATGTGTTTACATACTGGATGACTACGGATGCCTCATACATTATAAAGTTAAGAGTTTTTGCCCTCCAAGAATCTATTTTACCCCCTGGGGGTGATATTATCCCCATTCAGAATGCACACTTTAGCCTGAAGGACCCAGACTCAGTCCATTTAATCCAGTAACCAAGACTGTCCAACAATCTGCCTCTCTATGCCAAAATCAGGGCTTTTCAAAAATCAGAAGGAAAAGATCAGGACCCTGGATACTAAGCTCCAAGACTGGTGTCATCCTGATTATCAGAACATATTGAGAAGGCACTTCCCAAGAACAGGAGTAAGGTGCTATGAGTTGGGTCAGGGCTTCTCTAATGAAGGGCCTCAGAATGAAGAATGAATCATCCTGGGCCCCAGAGGAGCTGCTAAGGAAAATCAATTCCTTCAAATCAGTGTAGTTCAGTCCCGGGCTCGGGGATTCCAGCCAGAGTGATAACCAACCAGAGGCATCTTGTTGATTGCATTAATCTCAGAAATCCAGCGCCTTTACTAATCCAAGAAACGCAAGGAAGGAAAAGTATATACCCATTACAAGCCTATGCATTTATACATAATTCTCTATGCTTAAAATCTAAAGTGGGCTCGTTCCAGCTGACCTCAGGAGACAAGGCAGCCTTTTCTGCACAGAATTCAGACCCTCCATTCAGTGGGCAGAAGAGCCCTCTCCCATGCAGTTTCTGTCGTCTGGACTATTTTGATCACTCTTCCCACCCTGACTCTGTATTGGTTGAATAAGAAAGTTCCCTGATGCACTTTTACTCTTTGGTTCTACCTCTTAGATAATGAAAGAAAAAAACGAGACTATTTAGACTTAAGTCTTAAAATTCTACCCAAGACACAGAATGATATTTTGACTGACAGGTACGAATTCAAAAAGCTATGTCATCAGGCCACAGTGACAGTTACAAACAGGGAGTCAGAGAAGAAGTGACCTGGAGATCACTTAATGTCAAGTCATCACCTCTAAATGTGCAGAAAGGATATAAAATTTGAATTTTTAAAATCTAATCTGGTGAAATAAGTCAACTATATTTACTGAGTACTGCTTACATAATCACTTCCAGGAAAGTCCACTTGACAGCAACTCAGCAGGGGAAAATAACCACTACACCTCCCTGTGACACTGTGGGTGGAGTGATAATCACATACCTGGCTAGACATACAGGGATTCTTAAACATCGTTCCTGCAGGACATTAGCTTTCCATAAACCAGAGGAAAAGCAAAGGGTTTCTCTACTGAACAGGGGAGACATTAAGCTAGTGGTAGAACTTTCTCAATTTAAAAATCTCTCTCAGGCAGCCCCAGGGGCTCAGCGGTTTAGTGATGCCTTCAGTCCAGGGCGTGATCCTGGAGACCCGGGATCAAGTTCCACATCGGGCTTCCTGCATGGAGCCTGCTTCTCCCTCTGCCTGTGTCTCTGCCTCTCTCTCTCTCTCTCTCTCTCTATGTCTCTCATGAATAAATAAATAAAATCTTAAAATAAAAAAAAAATCTCTCTCAATTGTTTTTTACACCTTTGAGGCTAGGACTGCTGTGAGATACTAATGATGGAGAGTACAAACAATGAGTCTTACAAAAACTGCAAAAGACTCAACCATGCTCCTAAACAGTTCCCGTGTCTAGGAACATGAGTGGGCACTTTCTGCTATAGACAAACAACATGCTCAGATCAGCTATTCATCTTAATTCATTCTAGTTTCATATAATGGAATGAACTATCAATTTCTCAAGATCTTCAACCAAGAGCACTCTGGTTTTCAGGGACTCTGCCATTTGAACAGATTTGAGAATCACTTAGAAGCAGAAGAGTGTAGGGGCACCTGGGTGGCTCAGCCAGTTAAGTATCTGCCCTTGGCTCAGGTCATTGATCCTGGGGTCCTGGGATCCAGCCCCACATCAGGCTCCCAGCTCAGCGGAGAGAGCCTGTTTCTCCCTCTGCCTCCCTCCACTTATGTTCTCTTTCTTGCTCACACACTCTCTCTCTCAAAAAAATAAATAAAATCTTAAAAAAAAAAAAAGACAAAGCGGAAGAGTATAGAGGTAACCAGCACTGACTCTGAAAGCCTGCCAGCCTGGCTTTGAAGCCTGGATCCACCTCTTTCATTTAGTTCTGTGACCCTGGGCAAATTCTTTAACCATTCTGTGCCTTGATTCCCTCATCTCGAAAGTAGGGACAATAGTCTCCGTAGAATAGTAATAACTATGGAATAATAGTACAGTACAAAAAAAATAGTACAGTACAGTGCTTAGAGGCATCTGACACATAAGAGCTACATTAGTGTGCATTGGTATCTGCTGTCATCACCATCATTACCATCGTCATTGTCATCATCATCATCACGACCAATCTGTGATAAAGGAAATGCCTTTGAAGACCCAGTAATCCAGGAGTGAAGGCCCTTTCAAAGTCCTCCACCAGGGGACAGTGGATTTATACCATGGCTATTATCTATGATGCAAATTTGTGGATGGCCAAGAGCTCATGGAGAAGCCTTCAAATAAGAGGGGGCCACAGTACCCGGATCATCACCATGTGGGATTCCAGCAAGATTTCAGGAAAAGTGGGCTGTAGCACATCCAAGCTGATGTTTGGCACTAGACAAAGAAACAACAGAGAAGAAAACCTCAGTGACATGCACATTCTCACAGCAGTCCATAGTACCAAGACTGCACCTGGGAGTCCGAATATAGATTTCCTGATGGACTGGTTAACAAGTAGAGAAAAGTGCTGAGGAGACAGAAGAAAGCCTGGTCCAATCCTCGATTATCCCTTCAGTTTGTGCAAATCACTTATCAGGCATTTGGAGAGATATGAACCCTGTCCTCAGTGCTGCCACTGCTCTTGGCACCATCATCCTTCAGTATGGAACAGGCTCAAATGCTGCTCTCCCTGCTAGGCCGGTCTGTGAGGACAGGGACCAAGTCCACGTCATTCACTAGTGTTCCCTGGGTCCCCAAGGCTTCCCACTAAAGAGTGGTTTAATTAGTTAATTAATTAGCTGGTTGGTTAAATTAGGTAGTAAGAAGAGTAAGCTGGGAAGCATGGAGAAAGGAAATGAAGCAGTAGCTGGAAAGGGGTGGTTGAGGAGGACAAATGGTGAATCTAAAGACTACAGAGTTGAAGATGACACTGATGTAGAGAGGTCAAATCGGAGCCTGGGAGTATAGATGTGGGGCTCAGATCAAGGGCCAGGGCTTTCTGTAAAAGTGTGGGCTGGTTGTGGGGAGGGGAGAGCCCTACACAGGGGTGTAAAGGGAGAGCACTAGCCTGCTCTAAGCCTTGAGGGTGGGAGGTGTCCATGGTGCATGGTACAGAAAAGCCCAGAAGGAGATGAGACAGAGCAACAGGCACCACAGGCAGCAGGGAAAAGTGTCAAATCCAGCCAGAGGCAAGGGAAATGAGAAGAGATTAGCTCTGGCCCACAGCAAGGTCACTGGTCACTTCAGGGGTAGTTTAAGGAGGATGGGAAGTTTACATGGATGGGAAGGAAAAGGAGCCACCTATTGAGACACACTTAGGAAGACTCGAGGTTCAAAAAAGGCAGGAAATGGCAACAATGAGATAAAGTGGCAACAGAATCTATGAAAGTTGATTTTTCTAAGATAAGAGTTACTTGTAAATGTTTCCAGGAAGTAATCTCACTCACATTTGGGATTGATATGGTCCTCCACATTCCAGATAGAGTTGAGGGTTTCCTTCAGGTATGGGGTACAAGTAACTTCCAACTGTTCCCAGCCCCTGTGAAAAGCCGTCACAGAGGTCTCAGAAGATGTGAAACTCACCAGAGACTTGCACTGTCGAATCTCTTAAAATTCATAGAACACAGAGGCCATGCTTTTTTCAACTTTACTCTTTTATATTTCATAACCATGCTAGGAGGAGTCTAGCAAAGACTATTCTTATTTTAGAAAGGCCCAGAGTATTTAGAAGGTCCAGCCAGATGAACAACTATTCTGCTCAACTATCAGAACCCATAAAATACCAAAGAACTCTGGAGTTCTATGCTCTATAACACACCTGATGCTTTTTCTCACTTCATCTGCCACTAAAAATATGAAAACATGAGGTGTACACTGACAACTGGGAAATAGAAGCTTCTGGTATACTCCTTGTAGAATGAAAGGAAAAGCGTGAGCCTCAATTGGGACACTGAAACCCCAGACACTCACCACTTGGGCAGGACCTTTCCCGAGGAGCCCAGGACACAACCTGTGACCAGATGGATAAGGCGAATTCGACTTCTCAGCACCTTGATCCGGTTTCCAAATTTTCTGTTTATAACCTCAATCCGCCAGAAATCATTTGAGTCTCCTGTCCCGTTCTGCCACGTAAATCAAGGAAAAAATACAAAGAAAATAAGAGGACTTTAGAGAAGATCTATGGGGAGAGGGAGATGGCCACCCTTTCAGATGCCACCATGTTACTAAATGGGCCTCAATGGATGAGGTGGGAAAGGGAACAAGAGGGCAACAGAAACATCCCAAGTGATGGACATTCCCCCAGAGCTCACTATCACAACCAAGAAAAGTACTGTAACTCCTGCAGCCTGCAGTCCAATTTTTTACTTCATAGGACTTTAAATTCTAAACGTATGTGGGTTTTTTTGTGTTTTTTTTTTTTTTTGTGTGTGTGTGTTTTGTTGTTGTTTTTTAAAGATTTTATTTATTTACTAGTGAGAGACACAGAGGGGGGGTGGGCAGAGACATAGGCAGAGGGAGAAGCAGGCTCCATGCAGGGAACCTGATGTGGGACTCGATCCCATGACTCAGGATCATGCCCTGGGCTAAAGGCAGACGCTCAACGACTGAGCCACCCAGGCGTCCCTGAACGTATGTTTTTGCTCTGAAACCAAACTCAAGACATTACCCTGAGCCAAAAGAAATAGACTTTGGCCATTTGTACCCATTACTTGGCCATGTGGACACTCACTCACCTTAGAGTGGACACTCACTCACTCCAAGGTCTGGCTTGGAGATTGTATTTTGAAAATTAACACACTTGTGTCTAATTCTCCTCAGAAGATGCCCACAAGGAAAAGATGAGCTGTCGCTCTAGTACTGTGGGATGAGCAAACAGATGGAAGGCTGGGAAGTCCACCTTAAGGAGCCCAGTAGCTTTACTGATGCACCAAAACCCCTGCAAGGGAATGTAAGATAGTCCAAAGTCTAGCTGCCCACTAGTTGTTTTGTTTCCAAATGACTCCCCAAGCCAGAAGTACTCCTAGAGTTTCTTCTATTAACTGCATCATCCCAAGGTAGTAGAAAATCTCAAAGCAATGTGGCTAACCTCCCCCTGCAGAATAGGGAAGTAATCCTTAAAAACAGCCAATAAGGATTTGGGATCTGGCAAAGAATAAACTTACATATTCAGCTACGATCATTTTGCGGGTCCATGGCTTCGATGTCCAATGTGATTTAAAAAGGGACCCAAATAGTATTCATATGTGACATTTATTGAGTGTCAGAACATAAAAATGGCATGGTTATTATGGGAGGAGAGAGATGCAAACAAATAGACTCATAGGTTGCTTTTCCCATAGCAAGTCTAGCAAAGAAGTTCCCAGTGTTATTAGAGTCCCAGTCTCCATGCAACCCATCATCCTTAGGAACATTCCAGAATTCCAAGGAAGATGTTTTCTGTCACATGGCTCTGAACCAGGCCCCACAATATTTTTACATCCTGCTCACTCTCCAGCTGCTCACTTACTATGCCATAGCCAGTGACCTGATAGTGCTTCCTGGTCAGGGGGGCCTCATGATAGTGACTGTGCAGGTTCCGAGAAGTCCTAGAAGTTAAAAGAGAGAGAGAAAAACACCATTATCCTGGAGAAAAGAGATGTGCAACATCTCCTCTTTTACTGAGGATGTTCAGAGTAATCTGTTAGTGCAAGAAAATTAGAATCTGAACTATGAAACCAAATGTATCAAGATTATCTTGCCTATTTACTCACAAAAAATATCCAGAGAGTCAGAGGATTGGCCAAAGCAGCAGGGACAGATGGGAGGAGTCCTGGACTATGCCAAGAAAGGGGTTAACTTCAAGAGTCGGGGATGACTTACCACATTTGGTGGCTTTGAAGCACTTAGCTTGCCTGACTCATGAGGCAGCTTTGGGGATAAGAAATTAAGACTTATAATCCTCACATGCCTGAGCCATGTAAGCCTCCTCCCTCCTGTTTAACTCTTTCTGCCCTCATTACCAGTCTTACAAAGTGGAGATCTATGGGGGAAGGGGGGATTCTTTTGGCTTTTATTTACTTTGTGCGTTTTATAACAGTTCTTACTTTTACCCACAATAAGAAGTAAGTGTTCAATATAAAAATTCTGGGAATTTCCAAAAATAGAAATGTCCCGATTTTTTTTAAAAAACTATACTTGATGATTCTAGTATACAAAATTTTTGCAAGGCTGCTTCTGACATCTATCATTCCTGTTTGCTCTTGCACATGGTGCCCTATTTCCTTGTATGCTTAGTTACTTTTATATGTATTATTCACTGTCACTGAAAAACTACCTGAGGGAATGAATAGCAATGTCTTTCCCAAAGAGGATTTACATTTGCTTTTAGCCAGGCACCTAGGAGATATTACCAAGCTAGGATTATGTTCATTTAAATTCATGGCCTAAAGATTTTGAGACCATTCAGATGAAATTAATTTGGGCCACAAATCCATGTGAGGATCAACTGTTAGTTACAACTTTTCAGGAACCAGAGATACTCCCTCCTCACACCGCTCCCCCTGATCAAGCCCTTTGGGGTTTTCAGATTTGGGGGAAGGATCACTTACTAAATTTACCACTTTGGGTGTGCCTAGAGCTTTGAATTCACAACTCTTTCCCTCAAGGGGCAGTCAAAACCAAAGACTGAAACTCAAGATTGTGGGATCAAAGCAGAAGCCGCTGCAGCATCCTACTCATTTCTCTGGATTCACACACACACCCCACCCCCGCTCCTTCACTTAGATTTTGGCCTAGTAACTCTCTACTGTCTTGTTAGCTCTTTGATGCTTTAGATGTTCTCATATTATTCCAGAATTATTTGTTATTTTTAGTAAAAACATCACTTAAATACACCAGCTTGCCATAATCTCAGAAACAGATTTTTATATCTTCCTAAAGGCAGCTGCTTGAGAAGCTTTGGGTAACTCAAAAAATTTTTTTCCTCTAGAGAAAGGAAAACTGAGCAGTACCTTCAAAGTTCAAAGCCCCCCAAAGCCAAAATAGACAGACAAAACTGACTTATCTCACCAGACTTCATAAAATGGATCTCCTATTCTAGCACAGCAGCCTTGTTTCATTTATTAAAGCCTCATTCAAATCTGACTTTTGTTTATTTCCAGCTTAGAAGAACTCCCTACCTTTGGCACCCATACCCTCAACTCATCCCAGACAGCAAATTTACTTACTCTTTGTGTTCTAGCCGAACGATGTCTCCATGTCGTACAAACTCCACTGGGATTGAAGGATCCAAGGGATCTGCCAAAAAGAAACAAGCATTGATATCTGAAATTATTCACTCATTAGGCAGGTATGAATTGAGGGCCTACGAGAAAAGAGTTATAATACTGTAGGCACTAGAGGTACATATAGAGTGCTGGGCAAACAAAGAGAAAGGCCCCTCATTGTCTCAGAGAAGGGTGTCTCAGAGATATGCCTGAAAAGACTCTTTAAGGAGGGGAGAGTTTTGTCAGGTCAACAAATGGGGCACAGTTGTATGAAAGAACAAAACACATTCGATTGATGGCAAATGATTTCATATGAGTGGGTGGGGCAGGACAGACCGTGGGAATGAACAAGTAGGGCCAGACAGTGTATGCCAAGCTAGGAAATGTGGTCTTTATCTTACAGGCACAGGAACCTCCACAGGAGGGTTAAGTCAGGAAGTCAAAGAATAAGATTTTCCTTCTAGTAGTAAAAATACAGTCTTCCAAAAATTAAGTTCATGTAAATGACCACATGCCCAGCTGTCCTCAGAGTCCAATGTTAAACCCTACAAATTCTGGTCAGTCATTATCTTGTCTCTGGCAACAAACTTGCTAAGTGTGAGGCAAAGAAAATGATGAAGTGACAAAGAAAGGGACCACATCATCTAGAAACCAAGTTGATCGGGTCTGGCAAGGCAATAACAATGGAAAAGGCGATGGCAGCAAATCAGCAATACAAAAGGATCTTTGCAAACTTCTCCCAAACAGTGAGACACTAACACTCTGTGGTCAGGAAAGAGAAATGAGCCAGAACAAATCACTAGCTCTTAAGAGAATCAGAGAACTCAAGTGTAGAAATGACCATTCCTATGTGGACTTTAAGATCTTTGAAGATTAGTCAGCAAGGTGACAAATCAAATGAAGTTTCATTTCACATGGATGTGGCAGAAAGGGGCGTTTGTAGCCATCAAGAACACAAAGACCTAAATAAATAAAATCACAAATCAGAGAGAAGTAGCAATCAACTGCATAAATACAATCAACCATAAGAGAATCTTATGAAAAACTATATGCCAATAAATTGGACAACCAATTTCTAGAAATGGATAAATGGATAAATTTCTAGAAATATATAAACTACCAAAAGAACACAAAGCCTTTATAGTCTATATGGCTCCCACTTTCCAAAGTGCTTGTAGCACTCTTCCTTCACACAGAGCCTCAGTTCCTTGGGGGGAAATGCAACCACCCTAACCTAGAAGCCACACTGAATAACAGATCAAAGGTGTTCAAAGATTTGGTCCATGCCTATATAACTTTAGAGGTAAGTCTTGTCTCATAACTCCTCACTATGACAGGCCATTATGTTTGTTCTGTTGGATAAAATAATCAATACTGGTATCATAAAGGTATAGAAACAGACTCTGACCAATGGTGTCCTAACATATATTATTGAGGATTAGGAGGCAAAGACAGTGGTTGTGTACATTTCTAGCCTCAAGACCATAGCAACAAGAGGTGGGGAAAGAAACAAAAAAGTGAATTTAGATGAATAGCTACCCACTGCCATGCAACGGCTCAGGAGCAGCTGATTCAAGATAGGCTGAGAACCAGGTGGGGTTTACTGAATGCCTATGACACAGGACAATCAGCAGGGGCTCAGAGGTGAGCAAGAAATGCCCTCTGTCCTCTTCTCAGCTGCAGCAGAAGATACAGCCTGCAGGTAGCTACCTCCCTGACCAAAGAAATATCTTGATATAGCCCATGTCATAAAATCCTGAGAGCCCAGTAAGTGTGCTTCAGAGCAGCTTTGCCCAGGCCAATCAGGAGCAGGCCAGCAGATGTTGAGTGAGGGCTCAAGCACCAGGCTAGACAAGCCCAGCCATAAGCCCCGAAATCTACAATTGACTGGTCCAGTCCTGGGATGACCAATGGGTACCAATACTCTATCACATATCACATCAGGACAACTTGAGCTATACTATATGCTGGGGTCTGCAAGGCTATGTGCTCTCATTAGAAATGAGAGCAGCCATTGTGTACCCTCAACTGGGGGACTCAACCAGGCCCTGGCAGCATGTACAGGTAACCAGTCTGGATTAAGTTTGACCCTTGGCGCTTCTCTCTAGCTTCAACATGACAGCTATTAAGAGTGAGATCTTATCTGTCTTGCTCACTGTTTATCTCCTATGTTGACAACAGTGCTTGGAACATAGTAGGTGCTCAATAAATAGCTGTTGAAAGGATAAATGAGATCAATGAAGGTATTGCCAAAGAATGCTCAGGAACACCCATCTCTGTACCATTTGAAGGCATGGGAAATGTTAAAAATGGCTCAGAGTAAGCAATAATGCAAGAAACATTAGTTCTCTACCACATTACCTGCATTTGTATTATGTTTCTTAATAATCCACAGGTTGTTGTAGTCCTTGTGCAAATAGGTGGTGACCTGGGATGGGGAGTGGAGAAGGTGGGAGGGAGAATACCATCAATATCAGCACAGTCACAGGACAATCAACAGCAAACCAACATTGCTTAAGCCTCTTTCAGAATCCCTAGCCCCAACCGGAGGGGACATGTTTCCCAGTGGGGTTCAGGAGTAGCACTGGTGAGATTCCCTCCTTCTATCTACATTTAGAGGGTTCTCCCACAAGAGCCTTTTTGATTTGTCTCTTTGTATTTTTCTACATCTTATCTTTAAGGTTTCAGACTCCAGGCACTCTAGGCTCAGTTGGTTAAGTGGCTGTCTTTAGCTCAGGTCATAACCACAAGGTCCTAGGAAGCAGTGAGCCTGCTTCTCTCTCTGCCTATCCCCCCTGCTCATGATCTCTCTTTCTCTCTCAAATAAATAAATAAAATTTTCAAGAAAATAAAAAGATTTTATTTATTTGGAGAGACAGAGTGTGCGTGAGCACACAGAGCACAGGAGCAGAGGGAGGGGCAGAGGGAGAAGCAGAGGGAGAAGCAGACTCCTGGCTGAGCAGGGAGCCTGAGACAAGGCTCGATTCCAAGACCTAGAGATCACAACTTGAGCCAACGGCAAGTACTTAGCCAACCAACTGAGCCACCCAGGGGCCCCAGTGAATAAAATCTTTAAAAAAAAAAAAAAGTTCCAGCCTCCTAGAGGAGGAACTATGATATCTTATGTAACACAGTCTCCCGCACACAAAGAGGATTTAGTGCACTTTAAGAAGTAATTAAGACCATGCCTCAAACTTTCTAAATGAAAAATTCATGTTATATTTTCTGGAATGTTGCCATATGAAACTGAAAAGCTCCATAAGTATCTCATCCTAGAAGCCTGAAGTTTTAGCCCATAACTGTTTTATAGATACTGATTTTTTAAAAATTAAATGTGTGTACATGTGAACATGCATGTAATGCTGTGACAAATCTAATAGCAAAAACTTGGAAACAGTCTAAATGTCCAATAAGAAGGAACCACTAACATAATAATACATCCACAGGAGAGAATATTACACAGCCACAGAAAATGTTTCTGAGCATTTTTTACCAGCATAGAAAAAGGCTTATAAAATGCTGATGCTGAAAATGGCTGCCATTTATCACCATGTACCATTCTACATACTGGGCAAGTCTTATCTTTATGCCATAGGCACTATGGTTATCCTCACCTTAGGACACTAAGGTTTAGTAATTTGCTCAAAGTCATCATAGTCTATCAGTGGAGAGACAGGATTCAAACCAAGGCAACCAACTCCAATGCTCCCAGGATAGAGACTAAACACATACAATTATGCCAATTATATAAACAAGAACATAAATATCCAGAAACAACAGAAATATCCAAAGTGAGTTTTTGTAACTCCAACTGGACAAAACATGACTGATTTACTTGCAAAGAGATTTAGAATTAGCATTTGGGGAAAAAGTTATGTATGTATTATGGCTACTTTTACTTTCTTAGAAAGAAAAATCAGGAATCACAGTATTAAGAATATATAAGAAACTGGGATGCCTGAGTAGCTCAGCTGGTTAAGTGTTAGACTCTTGGTTTCAGTTCAGGTCTTGATCCTAAGGGTTGTGAGTTTGGCCCTATACTGGGATCTACGCTGGGCATGGAGCCTACTTAAAAATGAATGAATGAATGAATGAATGAATGAATGAAAGAAAGAAAGATAGATAGATAGATAGATGATAGATAGATAGATAGATAGATAGATAGAGATAGATAGATTTTGGCAGCCATAGAGAAATTAAGTCCATACTCCTAAACAAAAGTATACAGTATACAGAGTATACTAGCTGTATACTGTATACAAATACAAAGTTCACTAGCTTAGATTTGTTTAAAGATCTTAAGATCTTATGGTGCTCATGTGTGTGTACTCTGTGTATTTTTTTAAACAAAAATCACTATTAAAATTCCTATAAGAAAAATGACTTCCTTACTATGAATGTAGTCCATGGTCTCTTTCTCCCATTGGAACATTTGTCTTTACAACAGATTTTTTTTTTATAACACAAGGTCTCCTAGAAACACTAGTAACCTATAACAACAGAATGTTATACATCAAACTATGTGGATAAACACTGATCTTCTGGAATTACATGTAGCTTTTGTGTTTTTTGGGGGACTTTTTGTTCTTTTGTTTTTATTTTTCTATGTTTTCCAATTTTATTTTATAAATGTTACGGTTTAAAAATATTAAAAGTGGACACTTCAAGTTGTTGACAAGAGGCTGAGGGCCAGGGCAGTGAGGGCCACTAGAGGTGGCTTACTCCAATTCCCTGGTTGACAAATGAAGAAACCCACTGAAAAAGGCTCAGTGTGATTCAGCCATGAGAGCCCAGACTCTTCCATGCCTTGGCCCCACACGCTCTCCCTACACACCATCATGACCTCACACCTCTACACATGGGCTGCTAAGTGTGTAACACTAGGACTAGTGTAACAGGGTCCTCGTCTCCTTTTGCACAGTGTAAACATTCTTGGCCACCACGTCTGTAACTTTACCTTCTGCATGACAGCTGCAGCTTCCCACAGAAAGGCTAGCTGTGATTTTCTGCCCTGGCTATACATTACAGAGAGCTTCAAAACAATATAGAAAGGCACAATGCATGGGCCCAATCCTAGATCAATGAAGTTAGAGCCACTGTGTGGTGCCCAGGCATTAGAACATTTTAAAAGCTCTTCAGTGGGTTCTGAAGTGCTAGAGACAAATGGAGAATCAAGAATGGGAAACTGATACTAAAACCCAACACCTTGGGCCAACTTTCTGATAAACATAAACTAGTAAATAAGGACATAATAATGATGAATTTTGAGAAGGAAAACTTTTTTGCAAAAAAAAACCCAGTCATTTTGCAAGAGAAACAATCACTCCAAGCTTCTCAGCACAACAGCCTGCCCTGCAGCCTGTACGCCTCTCCTCTCCTCTCCTCTCCTCTCCTCTCCTCTCCTCTCCCCTCCCCTCCCCTCCCCTCCCCTCCCTCCCTCCGCTCTCTTCTCTGTTATGCTGGCTGAGAATTGGGGCCTCATCACTGTTTAGAAGTGATGCCAATTAGTTATGAGGCCCCCTTTACTGTCATTTAAAGGTCTCTTTCTTAGCCCTCGCCTTCTCTGAGGCCTTTGCAGCACCTGGACTGCAGACCTCCTCCTCCTGGGAATGCTGTCTGCCCTGAGCTCTCTTCCCACCTCCCTGTCCCCGCCCTCCTTCTCAGCCTCTTCTATCTACTGGCACCCCCAGAGTACTTTACCAGTGCCTAAGTGTTGCTACCCCCCAGGGCTCTTTCCCTGGCTCTCCTCCCTCTGCACACCCTTTCTGGGCAATGCCACCCATCCCACTGTAGCATGTCACCCATATGCTACCCACTCAGATCTCCTTGAGATAAGCCCCAAACCTAAAATACACAAAGAAAACTCTCTCATCTCCAGAGCTATTCTTCCTCCATTTCTGACTATGGTCAAACAGCATTATCACACATACAGCCTTAGATAGAGCTCACCCCTGCCAGCTACCAGTGATGGGGCCCTGACACTGACCTGTAAAGTATTTCCTGAATCAATTCTCACCTCTATCCACAGTCTTTACCTCTATTCACCATCCTCTGTCATGATTATTGCCTCCTAACTGGTTCCTTGCCTCTAGTCTGCCCCTCCTTTCAATCCATCACCCTTCTGCTGGAGTTATCTTTCTAACCTAAAAATGTAATCACATCTTATCGTGTCTTAATAAATCTCAATGCCTCACCAGCATCCACAGAACAAAGTCAAATTTACTGTAACATGGAAGCCTCTGCACAACCTGGCCTCTCCAACCTCTCCAACATCCAGCTTCTCCCTCTTAGGCACTGTCCATCACAGCCACACCCAGCATGCGTGGACATGGACACAGGCACACCGTTGCTCACTCACTCAGGTAATACCTATGGTTAATCCCCCAGTCAACACATGTATTACCCTCATACTTTTAATCTGCACAACAACTCTATGATGGAGAAAGGCACCATTTATTTTTCCCAACTTAAAGAGGAAGATACTAGAGCAGAAAAAGGTCAAGTAACATGTTCAAAGTCACATGTCAGAGGAACCAGGATTCAAACCCAGATAATCTAGTCTGGTTTCCAGGTCTGTGTTTGCAGCCACAAGACTTGACCATCATCCATGTCATGCCAGGCACCACGCTGGACATTCAAGCCTTTCAAGAGCTAGCAATTAAGTAGCAAAGACACAGGAGGAAGGAAGTTCTCACAGTTCAGTGTGAAAAGGGTTACCGCATAGGCTCACAAAGTGTGCCAGGCAAGCCTCTCATGCAAGAGGCACCTCCCCCAATATCGAGTACAGGTGGGTTATGATGATCAGAGGGAACGCTTGCACTGAAGCCTAAAGAAGCTGGAGTTAGCCAAAGGAAAGAGGAGAGGGTGCAGGAGGAAGAATGTTTCAAGCAGAGAAAACAGCACAAGTAAAGGACGAGGGCAACAAAGAGAAGAGTGGGCTCCGTCCCGGCATAGCCTGGTATTGATGCAGTACTAGAGGCTCACTGACCTGCTGCTGGCGGGCGCCAATGCCCTCGGGGTAGAGGTGCCTGTGGGAGTGGAGATAGCCGATGGCCATCCGCAGGTTCTTCACAGTGATCACAGAGCCATAGGCCAGATCTAGGAGAAGGAAGACAGTGGAAGGTGTGAGCTGCCACAGGGCTAGTGGCTGCCCTGGACTGGGAGGGGCCTCTGAACCACAGGACTCACTAAGCCTCTCACAGACTGCACTGGGCCCAGGACCACCTAAAGCGAGACACACAGGTGCCTTCTCCCACAGTATCAACTCAAGTGGGAGGTCACTACAGGGTCTCCCTTCCTTCCTCAGGACTTCGGAAGAAGCTGGTATTAATAGTGGTATTATCAAAGCTCTATATATAATAGCAAGAGATTAGAAACAGTTTGTCCTTCAAAGTCTATATATACATTAAACAGAATAAAGAAAGCATTCCATATCTTACCTAGAATATTCTTCAAGATAGATACAACCTTATGATACACCATTAAGATAAATTTCACTTTTGTGAAATCCACTTGTGCTTTTTGAATCTAATACTATATAAAATAACTGTTCAATAGTGTTTGGGTTTTATTTTTTTAATTCTGAATTAAAGAAAAAAAGAATAAACAGTTTACCCAAGAATACCCACTCTGCCTGTCGGTCCTAGATAACTACAAAGTCTCTTTCCCTCCTTAATGTCCCTCTTCTCAGTCCCCTGTAACCTGCCTGTCTGCCATTCCCCAGCCCACTAATATAGGTCTTGCTCCATCAGTGATAGGCTACCCAGGTCTTCCTTTGCTCGTTCATTTGGTCAACAGATCCTACCAATTACATGGTGGATCCAAAGATAGAGGAGGCCTGGCTGTGGCCCTGGGAGAGCCCAGTCTTGGGAAAGATAGTTGCACACACCCATGAGCACAGGACAATGGGCAAATGCTCCAGCAAAGGGGTGACAACATGTGACGTGAGGCGAGTCTGGAACAGAGTAGGATGAATTCTCATGCAAGAGTAAGGAGAGGCTGGCTTGATGGAAGAGATCACAGCTGAGCTACGCCTTTAAATCATGAGTAGGAATTTGCTAAATGCCATAGCTCCATTTTTCTACATTCACATGAAGGCTAGCATATGCAACCCTGTACACTGATGACCACCTTTGCTTCTGGAAATGCTCTGTTCCCCCTTCTCAACCCACACTCCCTCATGAACTGTCCTCTGCAGCCTTCTTTCCTAATCTGCATTCTTCTATACTCCCCAGTTACCTGACCTCAGCCCTGTTCTCATTTTCTTTCTACAGGTTCCTTAAAGATCACAGCCACTGCCACACTATCACGTTCCCTCTTAGCTGGCTGATTCCTCCTCTGAAAGCATCAGCTGCAAGCCCGCTGGCCCCATTGCATGGATTTCCCCAAGCATTTCAAGGTCAATCTCTCTACAGTAGAACCCAATATCTGTCTTTCTAAACCAACTCTTTTACCTGCCTTCCTATTTCTCATTCTATGCACAGTCTTGGTGGGTCCCCTTTGACCTAGGCACTATGCAAGGCACTGGAGAGACTAGAGGATATTGTTATGCCTCCAAGAAATAATTACTTGGACTCAAGTCCTCAGTGACATCTTTCCTCCTCTCTTTCCAGGTCCAATCTCCCTTGTCCATGCCCATCTGCCCTACTCCTGTGGCTGCTACCATGATGCCCAGCTTGAGTCCTCAGAACAACTTTCCAGAGGCTATCCCAGCCTCTAATCCCATCCCCTTCCTAGCCATCCTGTATTTTGCCATCAGCTCCTCCCTGCTCAAAGGCCTCCACTGGGTCTCCACTGCCTGTTTAATGAAGTCAAACACCTCACTCAAATGTTTCAATTCCTCATAATCTGGGCCCAACCTACCCGTTCTTCCAGGGCCTGACTCCATAGCCTCTCACTCTGTGTACCTCTGATGCTCTCCAACCCCTTAGCAGAAATGATCTCTTGCACACTTTGATCCACATAGCTCTGTGTTCGCTCTTTATATACTTAACACACACCAGATCCTCTACTCTGCAGGGCGTCCATCTAATGTGGCTAACATGTGCTCACTTATAATCTGTGAGTAAGTGACTGGATGTGAGGGGTACCTGGGTGGTTCAGTCAGTTAAGCATCTATCTTTGGCTCATGTCACGATCCCAGGGTCCTGGGGTCGAGCCCTACGTTGGGCTCTCTGCTCAGCAGGAAGTCTGCTTCTCCCTCTCCCTCTATGCTCTTTCTCTCTCAAATAAATAAGTAAAATCTTAAAAAAAAAAAAAAAAGTGACTGAATGGTGAGTTAGAATATGATGGTGACTGATTACTAGCATCAGAGGGCTTTGTCCTTTCACCAGATTCTCTCTGGTTGCCTTCCCATGCAGCTGACTTGGATGCTTCCAAAGCCACAAAGGAGAAGTTATTCTTTACAGACAGTCTAAGAACTTGTGGCTGAGGGCCACACTTCATGTGATCTAACTGGATCTTTCTCCTAGTTTGTCACCTACAGGCTAAAATAACCCAAGCTATCATACTTGTCTTTTCCAATTAACCTACCTTCGTAAAGGCCAAGAGATACTCACGTTCGGGGATGGAAGCATTGTGAAGGTTGTTGCCTGAAAGCCGGGCCTGGAAGGCAGAACTGAAGAAGCCATCGCCAGGACCACTGTGGGGAAAGGAGCAGAAGAGAGACAAGCTCATGGAGAGAAATTCCAATTTCCTGGCAGCCTTGGGAAGAGCCCTGCACAACTAGTTTAAAAGAAGTACAATAGTAGTGGCAGTGTAGTATCATGGGACAGACATAGGTGACGGAGTTGGAGAATTGGGGGTCCAAATCTCAACTCAGCCACTTATTAACTAGGTGACCTTCAGAAGTACCTAACTTTGTTTTGCCTCAATTCCTCATTTATAAATTGGGGATTTAAAAAAATCAAAAGAACTAAGAACCCATAGTAATTAAGTGAGATAATATATATATAAAATGCTGACATTTGATAGCTACTTGTTAAGTGGGATCTGCAGTTAATGTTACTGAGATCATTACCCTCCTCCAAGTGCACACCTTATTCTGGCCCACCTCTGCTAAGCACAGAGACTCTGTTTAGGGATAAGGGGCAGTCTGGCTATTAGGAAGTTCTCCTCTTCCTTCAAGCCAGGGGGCTGGCTTTTCTGAGCCCTTCAGATACCCAAAAGATAGAACATAGGAGGAAACAAACAGATAAAACCCATCAGGTCCCTCTAACATCCCAACCACAGACCCAGGAATCACATGGCCCACCTGGGGGGTTGAGAGGCAAGAGGAAGACCAGAGGCAAGAGGCTGGAAAGGCTTTGCTGTACCTTTTGTTCAGCACCATGAAGTGAATGGCATAAGTGGCCGTGTAGAGAGTCAGGGGCAGTGCTATGAGGCACAGTATGCGAGCAGTCAGGTGCTTTCCCACAGTCACCTGCAAACAGAGCCAGTGCAGAGTGTTGAGCATAATTGGGGCTTTATTCTTATACCTTAGATGTGCATTACATGTAATTTTTTATGTGTAAGTCAAAATCATCAAAAATTAAAAAGCTAACAGCCAACAAGAAAGAATATGTGAAAACCCTAGTGTTTCCCTAACATTCCACCACCCAGGCACTACAGAGGGTCCAACATGTGCCAGCCTTCTGCTGCCTGTGCAGGCCCTCACCCAGGACCCCTGACTGTCCCTGCATCTTCAGCCTAATCATTCATCAGTCCCCTCTATATCCCAGTCACACTGAGCTCCTGCATGGTCCCCACGCTTCCTGTACTGTGCCAGCTCTACCCATCACATGCTTAAGTGGTCCTCATCTGGATTTCAGGACTCAGCTTCCTCCCAGAAGCCTTCCTGGACCCTTAAACCTGGGCTCATGCCCTCACAGCACTTTTTGATTGGACTGCAATCGCCTGTTTACTTATTTCTGTCTCTCTATTATCTCTGGAAGGCAAGAATTCTTATTTTCTTCATCTACATATTCCACGTTTCACACTTAAAGGGTAGTCTGTCTATATTTTCTGAGCGAATAAATGAACTTATCAAGACTTTGGTTCAGAGGTGATGGAGAAGCACTGTAGCAAAGTAGTTCAGGTCTAGCGTCAGCCTCCTCTAAGTCCGAATCCTGCATCTACTTTTTACAACTTGTATGGTCTTGGACTTATTACTACCTCTCTAGGTCTGGACTTCCTCATTTGTAAAGAGAAGGTAATAACTACCTATCTCACAGGACTGTTAGGAGAGGTAAATGAGACAGTGGAGGTGAAGCATTTTGCACAGTGCCTGGCATAAAATCAGCTCCTAGTAAATAATACTTTAATAAAGGCCCTTACTGGTCTCCAAATCTGGAGACTCTGGGTCAGAGAAAGAAAATTGGGAGTTCAGAAAGTCATCTACCCATTTTACCTAAGGTCCCATGCAGTCAGTGTCTGCCATATATTTAGCATGAGCCCAGCTGGACAGACTCCCCTGACAGGGTAGAGCGTTTAAAAAATATCACAGAAACAAATGCCAAAAGAAAATTTCAAGGATGTTAGTTCTTCCTCTCCCTTTAAACCTCTCTAGCTGCTGAGCCTGGCCTACTTTCTGCTGTCATGCTGCCTACAGAAAATGGCCAGATCCAGCCTACCTAGGGCCCAGAATATAGCCACTCCACCACCTGCATCAGAGGCAGAAAAGGGCTACTGGCTCTGCTGAGCAATACCAGGGAGCAAAGACATTTCTACAAGCACTTTGGTTCTCACCACTGAAAGACTGAGGTCTCCAAACAGGTGCCAAAGGTCTGAAATGGTGTTCCACCCCACTTGCAGGATGATAAAGAGGCCAACAAACTTGACCCCTAAAGCACCAGCCAGATTAATGCCAGTCAGGCTGAGCCAGAACCACCAGGGGGCAGAGAAGGGCCTGTAAACCAACAAGACAACAGAGTTCAGTTTGGCAGTGGGAACCAAACTCAAAAACAAGAGCAGCAGTGGGGAAAGGCAGAGGTTCTATAACCCTGAGAAGCTGTGCCTGCCCTCATTTTTTTTTTTTATTTATTTTTTATTGGTGTTCAATTTACTGCCCTCATTCTTGAGAGCTCCTAACCTTGGTGTGGCTCTAAGGAGGATATGGTCTCTGAAACTCCCAAAATTACAGGAAGCAGTGTGAGAGTGAGGAGGTTATTTTTTTGGGGGGGGGGGGGGGGCTGTAGCCTTCCTGGCTAAGTACAGGGTTCAAAGTAAGCAAGAGGTTTATTCTTCAGTAGTGACCAATCAAGTGGAAGGAAAAGGAAAATCCAGAGAAACTATCAGATTAAGTCAGCCCTCTCCTGGGGTCACCTGTGGACCTTGTAAAAGAAGCAGTTATTGAGTGCTTACTATGTGTCAGGAGCTGTTCTGAGCACTTTACACATATAAACTCTTTAACCTTCACTATGACCCCATGGAGGTAGGTCCTATTATTATCCTTTTCTCACACAAGAGGAAACCAAGGTACAGAGAGGGTAGCAGTACAGTTAGCAAGTGGTGGAGCATGGTCCAAACGCTGGCAGTCGGTTCCAAGGTTTGCTATACTTACAGCACCCAGTTCTTGGTGCTGCAATTTTCTCATTGGCTGGCTGCATCCCCTGCCAGAGTGAAGGCTCCTTAACTATGAGACTTATGTTCCTCTGTACCTCTGGCTCCTAGCACAGTACCGGGCACATAGTTATGTACTCAAGAAATGGCAGGTGGAAGTGGATGTAGTAGAAGTAGACAATCATCCAAAGCCAGAGAGAGATGGTAGTCACTGGATCCGGCTTTATTAGCTTAATGTAATTTAATAAGCCTGGCTGTGGTGAAACCAGGCTGACTCCTAGAAAAGCCTAGGTGGAGCCAGCTCTTTCAGTTTGAATAGAATGAATGACTTACTCTACTCTCTCAGAAGCAAAAGGATGATTTGAAAAAGACTATTCTGGAAAAAGACCAGGGCCTCCAGAATAGCTTTAAAACTGACCAAGGCTTGTAGAGATCCTCTTGACTAGAATGGACCACTTAAGACAAACTTTTTTTTTTTTTAAGATTTTATTTATTTATTCATGAGAAACAGAGAGACAGAGTGGTAGAGACACAAGCAGAGGGAGAAGCAGGCTCCATGCAGGGAGCCCGACATGGGACTCGACCCCAGTTCCCCAGGATCACACCCTGGGCAGAAGGTAGCTCTAAACCGCTGAGCTACCCAGGCTGCCCTTAAGCCAAACTTTATATACATTATTCCCATCATCAGGAAATGAGGGCAGTTCCTGTTGTGGTTCTCTCCTCCTCTAGGACAGAGAGGGCGAAAATAAACTTATCCTGGGATCCCTAACCAGCACTGGTGCCAAGGGGTGGCTCAGAAGATGGTGGGGTTGGGGGAAAGCATTAGGAAGCCCCCATAATCTCCACGAACCCCTACCCAAGTCCATCCATTATAATATTCTTTAAAAAGATAATTGACATTTTCTTATCTTATGTAAAACAAAAATAAAGGTATCCCCAGAAAACATAACAAAATCTATTTTTCATGGGGTGCCTGGGTGGCTCAGTTGGTTAAGCATACAACTCTTGATTTTGGCTGAGGTCATGATGTCAGGGTCACGGGATCAAGCTTTATGTTGTGCCTGCACTGAGCATAAAGCCTGCTTGGGATTCTCTCTCTCACTCTGCCTCTGCCCCTCTACCTGTTCACCCGCCCACGTGTGCACTCTCTCTCTAAAACAAATAAATAAAATCTATTTTTATGATCTAAAATGGGCAATCTAAGTTTTAAAAAAAAGTATGCTTGCCTTAAATGTAGCTTCAAGACAAGTCCTCTAGGCACCCATCCTGTCCCTGACTATTACAGAAACTCTGGAGTTGCCACAGCTTCTGATCCCCAATGCCCAGTCCCACAAAGATAGTGTTTCTGACCTGTTGGCACAGGAGTTGTACTTGACCATGCTCAGCATGGCAGCCATGATGAAGAACATCAAGATGGGGTCAAGGAGGATATACTGGGACAGAGTGAGGCATCCTGTATCTGAAAAACATGAGCTCAGTGGTCAAAAAGTAGAATCAGAGATGGGCCCCCCAAGAACCAAACACCCTGACAATAAGAAATAGTGTCCCTTATACTTAACTGCATGTAAGCATTTACGTGATCAAGACCAGATGAGCCACTGAGCTATCAGGGAGGTGGAAGGCCACCATAGCTTTGGGGTACACCCAAGCCCAGGGATAGAAAACTCACACTGCTTTCAGGCCCGTGACCCGAGAGAGGCTCACGTCATTCAATCAGATGGAGCAGTCCCGAGACGAGGGCTCTTCATTTCCACCATCAAAAAGGGAGTCCTACCACCCTGCTTAGGTAGCCACAGACTTCCTATACCTAGGATAGAGTCTTAGCGTCTAACATGAAGTCCCTGTTGGGAGCTAGTTCTCCGCACAGGCACCAAAGTGATTGTTCTTAAAACAACATTGCATTACATCAAGTCCCTTCCTGAAGCCTCCAATGTCTTGCCATCTCACTTAGACTAACCAAGTCCTCAAGACAGCTGTCAAAGCCAGCATGGTCTCCCTCCCTATGCAACCTCATCTCCCCAAACCCTCTGCCTCACACACTCCACTCTGTCCACACTTGGCCTTCCTTGATGTTTCCTGAATCCACCAAATGGGGCCTTGTATCAGGATCACCGCACATGCTGTTCCCTCTGCCTTCACATCCTTTGCTCACTTCTCTGCATGGCTTAATCTGTTTCATTCAAGTCTTGCTCAAGGCCACCCTACCTACAGGAGAATCCCTCCCCATTACTTTCTCCCTTACTCTTCTCTATTTTCTACACTGTACTATGGTTTACACTGTAACATTTCAGACTTAAAATTTACTTGCTTATTTATCATCTGCCCCACTAGCAGGTAAGTGACATGACAGCACAGGGTCTCATCAGCATATCCTTGGAGGCCCAAAAAAGTAGCCTGGCACAGAGGAGATGCTTGGAAAAAAGTTGTGGAATGAAAAGGGAAATGCAGGTGATGAATAACTGAAAAGAGAAATTAAAGACACAAGGAAAAAGCCACCAATCCTATAAGGAGGCCCTCTAATCTTGCAAATCTGTCAAAATAAAGCCAGAATCACCCATGAAATACCCACATAACTTGGCCTAGACTTCTTTAAATGCTAAGTTCAATGAGGTAATGGATTCACTTTCATAAAACAAGAATAGCACAGGATCAATTTCTACAGATCAACTCTCATTTATGTGTGGGAATTATCCACAGAGATTTAAGTTCCCATTTCCCACTTTGCTATTTCCTGCCACCCAGCTACTTCTGAGACATCTGTCCTTGCATTCAGTTGAAATCAGTTTAAGAAGTACAAATTTCTAGTAACCTGAGAGATCTTGATAGTAACATGAGAGAAGCAGAATTAGAATTGTAGGCCTCCTTCAAATATATGCACACATGCACACACACAAGTTGGTCTTTTTAGTCACACCAAACTTAAATGTGGATAACTTGGAGACAGTCATTCCTTGGGATTATGATTATGTATGTGAGCACTCCCCTCTAATAATATAAAGGTTTGCTGCAGGGAACTATTTTTATATGTAAAATCACTGGTGAAGAAACTAAGATTTATAATACATTTACCCAATTTTAAAGGTACTTAAGACCTGGGTCTATGGATAGGATCCTTAAATGTACTGATTTCCAACTACCCTCATAATGTGGCAGTCAATTCCCTAAGAAACATGGTATAAGACAACTTACCAAAGGTGAGGAGGGCAGCAGTGAGCAGTGCTGCCGGGAAGGACTTAGACAGCTCCAACACAGTGAGATAGGCAAATGGGACCAGCAAGGAACCAAGGAAAGCACAGAACTATGGAAGGAAAAGAGACACAGTCAAACAGCCAGCTAAGCTAAGCATCAGAGACCTACTTGACTTGGTTCAAACTAATGTTTAAAATGGAGGATCTGGACGCAGCATGACTCAGTGATCTGAAATCACTTGGAATATCTATAAATAAGAAAGGGATGGTGTGACAGTGAATCGTCAAATCAAGCCACATTTAGGTCCCCATTGAGCACCACCTCAATCACTGACATGAAGTCAACAAAGTTCAGCCAAGGAGGTATGTGCAGGATAGCACAGTGATTTCAATTTGGGAACTCTGAGGTTGGACTGCTCCATCTACCACTAGCTGTGACCTTGAACTAGTACATCTCTGAATCTCAGCCTCCCCATCCATGACACGTGAAAAACTAAAGTTCCTACCTCAGTTTTCTCTAGAGATTAAATGAGATAGTTTTATTAGCACATACAAAGTGCTCAATAAACATTAGCTTCTATTACAAAACTGTGGGTACAAGTAGAAAAAGATCTGTCTTATGTGTTTAATATTCTATAGAATTATAATGCTATTTCTGTTATTTCTCCCTTGGCTCTTTTCTTCAGTCACACCAGAAATCACTCTTGAAGTTAACAAGTTGCATTTTGATTCTGGGGAAAAAAACTACCTGACATTGAGTTGTTTTTTGTTTTGTTTTGTTTGGAACCACCAGCTCTCTCTCCACTTCTTTACCCTGTCCATCAAAAATAAATAGACATGCCCAGGGAAATGGCAATTCTCATATTTAGGTTGTCACTTTTTGTCAATAGAAAGCAATGTGTCTTAGCATGAAATAGAACAAGGTTGTTATATTTGGGCTTCTCAATCTGCACAACAAGCCCACAGTGATTCAGGCCTCTATCCAATTATGTAGGCTACATGATGTTCAAAAGTCATTAGGAAGACACAGAACCACTTAAGAATATGAACTCCTGGGTAGGGGTAATCCCTGTTTAATACAGTATGATAGACCATGCAAATCATCCAATGATTAGCTCAAGTAAGCACACAGCATTTATCTAATGTGCTTTGAGCTCCTCAAGAAAAGGAGCCTGTAAATAAATGCAACCTGCTCTGAGAATTCTATGTCCATACTCAGATTTTGCGCTTTTCATTTTGCTACAGTTAAGGGGTCCCTACAGAGTTGGGTATTTAGGCCTGTTGATGCTCTATCAAGGCTGGGACGTGGGCAAACATGTAATCTCCTCTACAAGACTGGAAAATCCCTTTTGGGTGCCTGAAACCTTCATGGGGAAAGAAGCAGAGACCTAGACCTGATGTCAGGAGTATGGGATGCTGAAATCTTAAGAAAGGCCCTCAGAGGTAGGCAACATTCCAGTAATCGTGGCCATGGAGAGGAAAGACATGTAGCTTGCCAATGTGCTGAGCCCAATGTCTAGGCTGCAGAAGACTCCTGGCTGCCTGGGTCCTAGATTTATTCTCCAACCTGAAGTCTGAAGCCTCACATGGGCTGGGCAACAGGTGACAGTGTGTGCTTATTCCTACCTATGCAATCTCTGTATTATCTGCAGCTTCCTCTCCCCTTCTTACCCATTCCAGTTCTGAATCTCTACACCCGAATCTCTATTACAGGATATAGGCCCAATCATACTCCTCTCCCGCTACCACCCAAAGTCCCTCTGTCTACACCTGTCAACACTCCAGGTCTAAATTCTGACAGTGTGGCCCCAGGGTTCAGTCTAGAGCAAGTCAGGAAGCCTTACTCCTCTCATTCCCATGTAGTTGTGATGTTCATATTTGTCCCCAGGCTTCTGGAACAAAAAAGTACCATCATACCCACTCAGGTAGCCAGCAAGACCTATCAGCATCTGAGGAGAGAAGAACAAACAAAAAAATTATGAGATATGAAGATTCCTCTGTCCCCTGAACTTCCCTCCAGCTGCACCCAGACTTTGGCTTCCCTTGACAACTGTCCATAGGAATTGCCAATGTGACATTTTCTCCTGCAGCTGTTGCAGAGCAAAGAATCTTTTGTCTACAGAGTATTTTGCTTGAAACAAATCCTCTCTTGTGTTAAGGCCAAGTTCTTGGGAATAGTGCAAATTGAACATTTAGGAAGAAAAAAAAATCCCACAATTTGAAGGGCAGAGTCAGGAAGGGCTCTCTTGTTTAGTCTTCTTTCATTTGCTATGAAATAAAACACGAAAGCTCATGGGGGAGGCCATGGGCAGGGGCTGATTCCTAGGGGTCTGACCTACTGAAAGGAAGATGGGTTCCAAGTCAGAATGAGGAGGGAGAAAAGTGGCCAAGGAGTTACACACCACCAACAGGCAGAAGGGAAGAAAGACGGGGGGCAGCGAGGGAAGGGTGCTAAGACAGACACTTTTCCCCAGAGGAGAAAAGTCCCAGCAGAAAAAATAACAAAGGCCAGAAACCTATTTCTCCTATTTCTAATGTTTCAAAGGAGGGCAACCTTGGCATATTCCAAACAAGAACAAATCAACTATTACACTAAGACTGAGATTTGTGAATCCTTCAAAATGTTCAAGAAGATCAGCTTCTTCATTTCTATCTTTCAACAGTTGTAAAAGCCTCATTTCCACACAAGCAATCAGAGCTCTTAAGCCATATAAATTGTCAGCAATTACCAAGCATTTTAACAGCCCCAGGCTGCCCTAGCCAGACCCCTGTACTCCAGTTAGGCTGTGTGGAGGGACAGGATATACTGGCTGTATTAAGAAAGTCTCTCCCTGCAACATTGGTTGTGGGGGCTTGGGTTTAGACCACTAACCAGCTCACTTTTTATTATAAGTAGCTCTAACCCAAGTCACCCTCTATAGTTCCATGTCAAGTATAGAGGCCAAAATTCAACAGTAAATGATTATAAAGCCTTGTTAAAAAAAAAAAAAAAGAACCCTAGGGCTCAAAAATTAATGTAACTAATTTAACATAAATAAGAGAAGGTATTGGGCAGCCCAGGTGGCTCAGCGGTTTAGCACCGCCTTCGGCCCAGGGTGTGATCCTGGAGGCCCGGGATCGGGTCCCACGTTGGGCTCCCTGCATGGGGCCTGCTTCTCCCTCTGCCTGTGTCTCTGACTCTCTCTCTCTCTCTCTCTCTGTGTGTCTCTCGTGAGTAAATTAATAAAATCTTTTTAAAAAATAAAATAAAAAATAAGAGAAGGTATTAAAAAGACAGCCATCCAAATACCTAAATGAACAAAAACTGACAGGTGACAATCAAACGCCCCTTCCCACCTGGGATCTCAGAGGACAAATTCATGTGGTGCTGGTATAAATTTCCAGACTGCTTAGCTGGTCTGGTAGAATGAAGAAATGCAGTAACAGTTTGCATCTCAGCTTTCTGATTGCAGATAATATTTAATATGTCTGAGCTACAAGTAATAAAACCTCTCTTTTCAGGGAGTAGGGTGTGGGTGTGAAGATTAGAGAGTGCAATAGGTCAAACACCTGGTACTATACTGAGCCCTTACCAGGCCCTCGAAATTCAGTTCCCTCTCAGTTCCCTTAAGGTTAAAAGTAGCCCTGAGCTAATTTCCTAACCAATTTGTTCAAATCAATAAGAAAAAGAACCTACTAGAACAATGGGCAAATTCAGAGAAAACAAAATAATAATGGCCAATAAATATATGAAGAAAATGTTCGGCTCAACTCGTAAAGACATGCAAATGAATACAGTGACACACCATTTTTCATTCTCAAATTGGCAAAGTTTTTTAAGATTTTATTTTTATTACGAAAGACACAGAGAGAGAGAGGCAGAGGGAGAGGCAGTCTCCCCACAGGGAGCTTGATGCAGGACTCAATCCCAGGACCCCAGGACCATGATCTGAGCCAAAGGCAGACACTCAACCACTGAGCCACCCAAGGTGTCCCTCAAATTGGCAAAGTTTTGAAAGTATCATCACACCATTGCTGGTAATGGTGTGTGAGAAGCAAGAACCCTCATACCCTGCTGATGGGGGTATATTATTATATATTACTACAGTATTTTTGCAGAAAAACATCAATCTCTAACACAAATTTAAATGTGTATATCCTTTGACTCTTTAGCTGCTAAAACTTTCTAGATACATCTGCACAACTATGAAAGGATAAATACACAACGATGTTCATTACAAAATCCTTGTAATGGCTGAAAACTGGAAATAACAGAAATGTCCACAAATTGAAGATGGGCAAAATAATGCATGGCACATCTTTATACTGGAATAATATACAGCCATTAAAAAGAATAAAGTACAATGGTCATAAAAAAGAATGAGATCATGCCACTTGAGATAGCACGGATGGACCTAGAGGGTATTATGCTAGCCAGACTGAGAAAGACAAACACCATATGATTCTACTCATAAATGGAACCTTAAAAAACATGAACAAACAAAAACAGAATCAGAACTATAAATACTGAGTAGAAACTGTAGTTGTTAGAGGGAAAGGGGAGTAGGAGACAGACTTCCATTTATGGAATGAGTAAGTCACGGAAATAAAAAGCACAGCATAAGGGCTACAGTCAATGATATCGTAATAGCAATATAACAGGACAGATGGCAGCTACACTTGGGGTGAGCAAAGCATAATGCATAAACTTGTCAAATCACCATGTTATATACCTGAAACTAATGTAATATTGTGTGTTAACTATATGCAATTTAAAAAATCATAAATAAAATAGATTTTTTAAAATGGAGTATATTTTTATGTGCTAATGTGGAAAAAAGTTAAGATATATCATGTTTAAAATATAAGTTGTTAAAAAAAAAATATATATATATATAAGTTGTTGCAGCACCTGGGTGGCTCAGTCAATTAAGTGACTGCCATTGGTTCAGGTCATGATCCTGGAGTCCCAGGGTCAAGCCCCACATCAGGCTCCCCACTCAGCGGGGAGTCTGCTTCTTCCTCTGCCCCTACCCCTGCTCGTGCTCTCTCTCTCTCACTCTCTCTAAAATAAATAAAATGTTTAAAATAAAATAAATAAAACAAAATATAAGTTGCTGAACAGTTTTAGTCTGGTCCTATTTGTATATAAAGTCTTTCAAGTGCACATCTATAAATATACACACACTTATGTCTGTATAAAGAATTTTTTTTAAGATTTATTTATTTGTTTGACAGAGAGAGACAGAGAACGCACAAGCAGGGACAGCGGCAGGGAGAGGGAGAGGGAAAACCAGGCTCCTGGCTGAGCAGGGAGCCCAATGTAGGACTGGATCCCAGAACTGAGATCATGACCTGAGCTGAAGGTAGACACTCAAGCAACTGAGCCACCCAGGCACCCCAAATTTCTAAGATAACATATATAAGAAATTAATAGAAAACTAATAGAACTAATAGAAATGTGGGGAGAGGTAGCTTTTGACTTCTAACTTCCTTCTGTGCTGATGAAATGTTTCACTCTGTGCAAGCACTTCTATTTCCTTCAGGACTGGGGGCCAGCATGCAGGGACAGCTAGCGGCCTCAGTACTGCAGGAGAAAATGTGTCATTTGCAACTTCAAGGAACTTTCTGGTTCTCTGACTAGCTTGGCCTTAGAACCTATGAAAAAGAGGGCAGCCTGGGTGGCTCAGCGGTTTAGTGCCACCTTCAGCCCATGGTGTGATCCTGGAGTCCCGTGATTGAGTCCCGCGTCGTGCTCCCTACATAGAGCTTGCTTCTGTGTGTGTGTGTATGTCTCTCATGAATAAATAAATAAAATCTTTAAAAAAAAAAAAAAAGAACCTACAAAAGCTATTGTGGGATCCTCCCATTATAGACTCAAGGAAATATTGCACTGCCCTAGGCAACCACCTGCTCTTCCTGTAAAATCCGTCCCTAGCATGATTTGATTCATCTCTGCCCGGTGGATCTGTATCACACGTAGACAATCTACAATCTAAGGTCAGGGCAGAAAAACAATTCAAATGTGTTCTAATATGAAAGGGAACATCTACCCCCAGATGAGACTGCCTTGATGTTCTCGTTAAACCATAGATATTTAGTTCTGTGTCTAGCTGTCATATTTTCTCTGGGATTACAAATTCTAGAAAGCTGATTAGAAAGAAGGAAAGAAGGAAACTGGAATAAAGTTTTTCCCAGGATTGAATTTTAGCTCTTTCCCCCTCTTTCCTGGCCCCTTTACCAATGTTCTTACTGGTCAGGTGTTGGACCTGACCAATCGCTGTACAGGTTTTTAAAAACCTTTTAGAAAAAAAGACACAAAGTGATTGCTGCCTAGGATGGTCTCAGTGTTAATGGACATGGTGTGCACATATATGATGCATACTCTGTGTGTGTGAAGTGGCCACAGATGTCAGTGGGAGCCAACTCAACATGCAAACGACGCCTTCACACAATTTGTATAAATATACGTCATAGATCAAGCCAGCAAACAAACAAACAAACAAAAAAAGCTATTGTGTTCATCACTCCCATTCAACCAGGTAGAGCACAGACCATCAAGATATAAATTAGGAAAAAAAAAAAAGATATAAATTAGGGTGGCACACAGACCAAACTCCCCCAGGGGAGCCTTAGAAAGTAGCCCCACATTACCCCCGGCCCACAGGGACCAGATATGAGCCAGGGAAAGCTTAAGTCACAACAAATCAGCCACTGTTCCACATGCATGTCTTCACTGTGTGAGCACTAAGGGACTCCAAAAACAGACCGGCAGTCCCCAGCTGAAAGATTGGGCTGGGTTTCCTAGGAAAAAAAAAAAAACCTTGTCCACCAGAGGGTCTGGTTCCCAGGCCAGCCCAGTGCAAACATTCCACACACTCTATTGTTTAATCCTACAGCGGCAACAGATGTCATCCAAGTAATGGGGCAAGGTAAGTATCATGGTGCGGTGCACTATAAGGGTCAAGAGAGTAGAAGTTAAGTCAGCTTGAACCTTGACTGCCACTTACTAGTTTTCTTCTCCATGGCAAACTTCTTGTCCTCTCGGTACCCCAGTTTCCCCATTGGTAAAATGGGGATACAAGGGTACCTACTTCATAGGTTATTCTAAGGATTACATAAGATAATGCACTGAAAGGGACTAGAACAGATTGTTTTCAAGTGTTCTGATTTTTATTGCTATTATCTTATAGAAGAGATAGGAAGAAGCATAATATTTTCTACTCCAGCTCTGGGCCCAGGGCTAATTGTGAAATAGATCACTATCCCATCTCTCTCTCCACCCCTCTCTGGTCCCTACCCAATGCTCTTGTAAGAGAGCCCACCTGTCACAGACCACCATGCCTACCTCCCCTAACTGCTGCCTTCATCCCCAAGTCCTCCATGCTCCAAGACCACTCCCTTACTTCCTAGAAGACCAGTTCCTGTCCCCTTGGTGCCAAAGATCTTAGCCCCTAGTTAAGAAGAAAGGGCCGATTCATTAGCCTTCTCAGAGGTAGTAGTTTTTAGAGAAGTAAAATGAATTCTCACTGTGGGATTTCTAATTGTAAAACATGTGAGAGGTACAGGTCAAAGAAAATGCATGCTGAGAGTGGGGAGGGGGAAAGGAGTTTTGCTCCCCTGGAGACAGTCAGCTCCTCTCAGCAATCTCTACTTTATGTAACATATTCCTTCTCTCCACTTTTTACTTTTTTGAATTGAGATAAAATTCATATACCATAAGATTCACCACTTTAAAGTGTACAATTCAGTGGATTTTATTATATTCATAAGGTTGTGCAACTATCACCTCTAACTCCAGAATATTTTATCACCCCAAAAGAAATTCCACACTCATTTGCAGTCAGCCCCCAGTGCTCTGTCCCCACCAGAAGCCAACCACTACTAATCTAGTTTCTGTTTCTATGGATTTGCCTATTCTGAATATTTCATATAAATGGAATCATACACTATATGGCCTTTTGTGTCTGACATCTTTCGCTCAGCATAAAGTTTGTAAGACTCATCCATGTTATAACATGCAGCAACACTTCATTCCTTTTTTATGACTGAATAATATTCCATCATATGGATATACCATATTTTATATATGTATCCACTGGTTGATGGACTCCCTCTCCATTTCTGAGACCAGAGAACTCAAAATATCAAAGATTTTCCATATAAGCAGCTGGCCTGGAATGTCACGGATTTCCTTCCAAAAGCCAAGATTTTAAATCCAAAAGACTTTGTTCCAACCCTTTGAAGAGAGTGGTCAGTAACCACATTGCTCACCTTTCCCAGAGGTGGGTGCACATCAAAGAAAAAGGTGCGGTTGATATAATAGCTTCCCATTTTTCCAAAGTGAGTCTCATCCCAACTAAAGGAAAAATAGAAAAAGAAATGAGAATTTTTAAATTACCATATAATTCAAATGGCCATAATAAAGCATGGTTAAAATTAAGTTAAAACCAAAGACTATGGGGCACCTGGGTGGCTCACTTAGTTAAGCATCTGCCTTTAGCTCAGGTCATGATCTCAGGGCGCTGGGATCAAGCCCTGGCTCAGGCTCCCTGCTTAGCAGGGAGTCTATTCCTCTTTCTCACCACCCACGCCCCCCTGCTTGGGCTTGCTCTCTCCCTCTCTCTCCCTTAAAAATAAATAAATAAAACCTTTTTTAAAAACCCAAAAACCAAAAGTTTCAAGCAATTAATGAGAGAATTGGGATTAAAAAACCCTTGACACATTGAGGCATCTGGCCGGCTCAGTCAGTAGAATATGCAACTCTTGATCCTGGGGTTATGAGTTTTGTTTTTGGGGTTTTGGGGGGCGTTATTTATTTGTTTATTTTAGAGAGAGCACGTGAGCACACGCAAGCCGCAAGCCGGGGGAGGGAGAAGGAGGGGGAGGCAGAGGGAGAGCGAGAATCCTCAAGCATACGCCCACTGAACATAGAGCCCCACACAGAGCTTGACCTTAATCCTGACATCATGACGTGAGCCAAAAGCAAGAGTTCCATATCTAACTGACTGAGCCACCCAGGAGTGCCAGGCACTGTGAATTTGAATCCCACATTGGGGTTAGGTTTTACTTAAAAAAAAAAAAAAAAAATTAGTGATTTGAGGAAGTAAGACATCAGGTTGATTGCTAATCTTCATTTAGATAGATGAGAAAGGTAAGCAAATATTCAACCAGTTATAAATTTAAATGAAATCTATGCTTATTCTGTAGTTTGAGTTTCTATTTTAAAAGAGCAGAGCTTTCCTATAATACAGAAAATTTTGTAGTAAGAGTTCTCTTCCAAGTCTGTTACCTTCTGACCCTAAGACTACTTTTGCTACTAGAAAGTACAGACTACTGCTATTACAAACTACACCATGGGCTACTGATGATCGGTAAGAACCTACAAACTATGACTGTTACAGGAGTCTAAGTTTGCTCATTAACCCTGTAATGATTAACCTGCTGAATACGAACTCACTGAGCTTATTATAATGAACTAACCAGTATACAACAATTGAGTTAGGAGCCTATCTGGAAGCTATCCTCATCACACAAATTATTTTGCAAGTAAATAAGTGATTATAATACATTAACTTTTAAACACAATGAAAAATCTCATTCTTCCATAGAACCACATAAGCCTTTTCACATCATACACAAAGACTTGATAGCAGAAGCCCAGCTATCCAGTAGAGCCCAGCCATTTCTGCCTGTCAGTCCCTCCCTCCCTACAGCTCAGAAGAACAGTTGCTTTCCAGTGACTAGCCATCCCTAGGTCAGCTTCCATAAGCAATTACTACCAACCTAAAACATAAGGGGCAAAACATGCTTCTCCCCAAAATGTAGGGTTCTTCTTTATTCCCTTTGACTCAGTGGGTCCAGTAGATAGGCTACAGAGTAAATCTACTTCTGCATCTGCTATCTGTTAAACACTCTGCTTGACATGAAGTGAGGACAGTGGTATGGTGATGTCAAAGAGAGAAACAACTTCCAAGAAGTGTGACAAAACAGATTTGCAGAAAGAAGAGAGATCAGCCCAGCCTCACCACTTACTAACAGCACAACCTGGCAAAGTCATCCTCTCTGGATCTCTGTTTTCATCTACACAATGAAGACAAAAATATCTGCCATGCCCCCCTCACAGAGAAGCATTAGGACTCAATTCAAAAAACATATGTAAAAGAACTCTGTAGACTACAAACTCCCACACATTTAAACTGTCCCAATACTTGTGGTTAGTTTTGAGGTCTGTTTGGAAACATGGGATTTTTTACTTTAAAAATTTACCAAATAGGGGATCCCTGGGTGGCACAGCGGTTTGGCGCCCGCCTTTGGCCCAGGACGCGATCCTGGAGACCCGCGATCGAATCCCATGTCAGGCTCCCGGTGCATGGAGCCTGCTTCTCCCTCTGCCTATGTCTCTGCCTTGTCTCTGCCTCTCTCTCTCTCTCTCTCTCTGTATGACTATCATAAATAAATAATAAAAAAATATTTTAAACAAAATTTACCAAATAGAAAAAAAAATTTACCAAATAGAACTATTAGTAACATTCATATTTCTTGTGTTTGTGTTGGGAGAGACAATCCTCCTTGGCTCTCTCTTGCCCCTCCAGATCTCACAGGGTATGCCAAGAACACAAGATCGTGGCCACTCTTTACCTAGGCCATTTCTCAGGTTTATGTTTGCAGAAAAGCAATCTTGAGGGAAGAGTTAGCATCTCCCTCTGGGACAGGGAGCACTCTTATTTACTGCTTATTACAAAAACAGTGGATTCCCCAAGCTCCATATCCCTTAGCTGTGATACAACCCACCACTGCATGTGCAGGCATTCATTCAGACCCATGGCCTCATATGGGACTTCGGGGGCAAGAGGAACTGATGCCAACGTGCTGATGCTTATCCGGCTTGCTGTGCCATGAGAAATAAAGTCCTTTGTCTCTGACTCAGTATTGTCTTCTGCCAGCATCCATACAACAGTGACAGGCTAACTTGCTAGTATCACGTTGGTAAAATGAAATCCCAGATGCCGACAGTTTGTGGTCACAGGCAGAGGATGCTGAGATATACCTTTCTATAAGAGAAAGGAAAAGGGCCCCCATGAGCTGGGGATGGTGAATGCTCTTGCCTAAATGGTGGGCAAGAAGGTAGTAAGAGTCTCCCACTGTCCTACCTATTAATGAGGCTGAATGGAGAAAGAAACAGTTTGAACGCTGCCTTGGTTACTGTTCACTCTCTTCTGGGCAAAATAAGAAAGAGATGTAATGACAACAGGGTAGCAAGCCTAGTAGCCCCAGCCAAAAGGCAATATGGATGTGGCCGCTAAATCAAGGAGTCTGTAAAGCTTACATAAATGGTGCCAACGTAAGGACCATGCTATTCAACACAGAACTTTGTGCAAAATAAAAACATTGAAAGGTCCTTAGGTGAGCTGTATACTCAAGACAAAAGTAAATGTGGCCTTGCTGAGTCGTTCACAGCTATTCTCTCCTGGTGTCTCATGATACCTCCCTCACTACCACAATCTCAGCTGTGTTGAAAGGAGTAAGATGATTAAAGTGGGGCCAAGGTCTCCCTATTCCTAAAGGAGACTAAAGGCCACACATATGCATCCTATTATGATGGGGAACTCCAGAGTAAAGAAGGACTCAAACTCAGGGCAGGGGCCCACATCTCCAGCTCACTCAACCTCATGGCAGGGGACAGGGACAATCTGCTACGTGCTGGGGGTACGAGAGGTGCTGGGGACTGCAGGGAGAACTCTAGCAGTGTGTACAGTGACTTAAAGAAAAGAGCCCCTAAGCCCAGGGGCTCAACAGACATAGGGAAATCCACTAGAAAGAAGGGATGACAAGACTATGAAGGGGCTAAGGAAAGAAAAAAGCTTCCTCCCACCCCCCTGCATCCAGCACTCCACACTCTCCACTGGAGACTGGCATACTCTCTGGAGGGCTGCCATATAGTTACTGATGCAGGCCTATTAGACACATAAGTTCAAGGAGGGGAAAGCACCCAAATTTAACTGAGAGGGTTTGGGCCTAGCTCTCAGTGGGGAAGGGAAGGGACAATGACCTTGCAGGTAGGGGCCTGTGCTATTGTTGTGGCTCCCACTGTGGAATGTATACTGGAATTGATCCTATAAATGTCAAAAGAGAATTCTCCCATTCAGGGCTGCCATGTGGTCCAGGAGAAATAATACAAATTCTAAGAAGAGAAAGGGAAATCACAGCCTTACAGTCCTAACGGCAGGTGGAGAGGAGAGGCCATGCTCCAGGATAACAGCGCCATCTGCTGGACACAGGTACAAAGCACACACTCTTCAAAAAACAGCCATCAACTTACTACTGTTTTCATTTAAATTGAGTGCCTAACTGATGAAACCCTTAGGACTCTCCTGCTGGATACTGCCACTCTGGGGTGAGTCATGTTGGAATATAAGGCTAACAGAAAGGCTCAGTGAGGCTTGCTGGTCAAATGGAAGTGATATAGCTGGCCTAGTCCTAGATGTATCTTGACTTTAAAAAGGAGATGGGTGCCCCCACTTTGAGAGAAACTATCTTCCACTCTGCCACCTGAAGCAAAACCACGGACACAGTGGACCTTTGATTCACAGAAGTTCCTCTCAAAGCTTGTCCCTGGTTCACTGATAGTGTCCACTGCACAGCAGCAGTTATCCAGTCCCGGTGATAGCTCTGCAAGGCCCACTGGTTGATGGGCCAGTGGGCTGAACTCAAAGTCATCACGCTTGCCCTACACAATATTCCTGAGAAACAGACAAGTTCTATTTCTACTAGATCTTGGGCTTTTGCCATTAGCCTAGTTTCTGGTGTGCCACCTAGAAGATTACATACTGAGAAATTTAAAACACCTCTCTTTAGAGCCAAGAACTGTGGGAAAAAAATCATGGCTGCCTGTCAATGGGACAATCTGGATCACTCCTATAGATGTCCACAGTAAGGGCCAGTATTCTGATCAGACTGACAGAAATCAAGCTACAGATCAAGTCTGTACCAAACAGACTGCTGCCATTGCCACCGGGGTTCCTCAGTGCTCCAGGCATGGAAACTGCTCTGCCATCATGGACTGGACTGGGCACAAAGTAAAGGACTCTGTTTCTGAATCAGAAGTCATCATTGCTTTGTGGTGACTTGCGACTCCTGCCAAAAGTTGGCCAATTTGTCCTGTAATAAAGGAGGCCACATTGCACAGGGCATTGACCCTGCCTCCTCCAAGGAAACTGACAGTATTAGGACTTTGTTCCCCTCTCCAGGCTATCATTGGTACCTCACTGTTACTGACACTTTTTCAAGGCTACAGTGTTGATGCTACTGCTCCTGTCCAATCATCTGACTCCAGATAGTCATGGTAAGACTGGAAACTACTTTTGTCATTCCAAACCATCTACGGTTTGACAATAGTGCACCGTTTTTCTGTTTTGTTTTGTTTTGCAATGACCGTGAAATAATGAGCCAACAGTCAAGGGATTGGATGATATTCCACACTCCCTGCTTGAGATTGTTGCAGGCACTTGAGATTGTTGAGCACGGAACAGTCTTCTCAAAAAGATTTCTGACTCTACTTCCCTCACCTCCTCCTGGTTCACACCCCTTGGTAAAAGCAGTTAGATCGCCTAATGCAGTCATCACCAGAAAAGGGTTCATCTCCTCTTGGCCACCAACTGGGTAATGATCAGGACAAAAGAGGTGGAGACTTACATAAACGTATATTTTGAAAATTTCGATTCTTCCGGGACATGATTCGTGGTTCTTTCCCCTAACAACTCCAGATCAGCAAAGGTGGGGGAGGGAGAGGAGACTCAAACTTAATCCAATATGCTAATGTTCATCCTGCCTCCTGCCCTTTCAGTAAAGAGTCCTTTGCCTCCGACACAGGATTCTCCTGTCTTCTGCTGGCACCCAAGAAACAAAAGCAAGCTAATTAACTCACTTCCAAGTAGGAGAGCTCAGATAATTGCGGGCTGGCTTGCTTTTTGGTCAAGGAGTTTCCATTTCTAACATCCACTACACTTTCTAGTCAGGGATACGGACAAAACATGTTGTCATTTCGTCAAACAAATGAACCATTTTCAGATTGTGAAAAACTTTTTTCCTCCTTCTAGCTGGAGACTTTTTAAGCTTATCTCATGAGACTTGAGTCCCACAAAATAAAACCTTTAACAAGAATCCCCTCACAAAGTGACCCTAGACCTGCTTCCCGGGGCTCCTGTCACCGTCTCTGGGCACACAAATTGTCCCTGCTCCCAAGGATGACTTTTGCCTCCCCTAATGCCTGGAAATCCTGCAGATTGGGAACTCGGGCCTTCCTCAGGTAATTTTGTATTAAGAATTCCCCGAAAAAAAAAAAAAAAAGAATTTCCGACTCTCCTCGGAAAGTCAAAGCACTTTTAAAAGCCACTTTTGGGCGGCTTCTATCTGAGACCGCTTCCCCGGATCCTAAAGAATCCCAGCGTCACCCGCCAGCGCCAAAGGAAGGCTCTCGCCTCGCGGAGACCGCACCCAGCCAAAAGCAGCCGCCGCAGAGACCTGTTTCCCCTCCGGCGCAGCCCCGCCCCTCCGCCTGTAATTCCCGCCCCCTCCGTGCCCTCGGGCCAATCAGACGGCGCGTCACTCCTGTCACTCACCAGATGTGGCGCGGCTCGTCCAGACGGTGGAAGCGGGTGGCGAAGGACAGCAGCGTCACCAGGGTCAGCAGGGTCCAGCGGCCGGCTGCCTCGATGCACCGCGAGCCCCGAGCAGGCCGTTTGGGGCTCCGCGCTGCAGGCTCGGCGGCCACGTCCGGGCCCACAGCCCCGGCAGCCTCGATCCCAGCGCGCCCCCGCCGGGGACGCAGCTCGGACCTTGCCGGGCCTCCGCCCACCGCCGGCGGCATCCTGCCCCTCCTCAGGGTCACCCGCCGGCCCGCCGGCACGCTCGGTCTTGCGAGCCGCCCCAGCAAGAAGTCACCCGGGGGCAGCTCGGGGTGCCCTGGGAAATGTAGTTCCCTGCGCCGGCAGCGGGCCCCGGGGCCCCGGCCTCTGGGCTGGGCGGGGGGCGCGGTGGCCGTGCCGGCCGCCAGGAGGCGGCTGGTGGCGCAGAGCATGACGGATCGCACGGGCCGGGCGGGCCGGCCGCGGAGAAAACGGGTTCAAGGAACTGCAACTCCCAGCGGCGTCGGGACGGGGGGCGTGGCGGCAGGGCGGGGAGAGCCAGAGGAGACCGTAAAGATCGTTCCAGTCCAACCCCTCGCTTTACCACGACGGAGGCGTCGGCCCTGACGTGTCGCGGCCTCACGGGGCCTCAGTCCGCGACTACTCCGAGAGTCCCAGGCGCGGAGTCTCCGGGCCTGGAAGAGGGGTGGCCCGAGGGGCGAGATGCAAGCGGGGAAGGTCTGTGCCACGCATCCGGGGAGGAGGGCGCTACTTACAAACACCGAGAAACGCGGGGGGGCGGGGGGGGCACGGGTGCGCCCTCGGCCCCTCCCTCGGCTCTAACAGCGCACAACTCCCAGCATGCAGGGCGCCTCGCGGGCCCTGCTCTGCGCCTGCGCGCTGCGCGCTGCCCGCTGGGGCTCGTAGTCCGGGGAGGTTGGGGAGGATGGGTCGGCGGGCGGCTCGCGCTGGCGGGTGTGCGGTGGCGTCGCCGTAGGCTCGCGCTTCAGCGGTCTCTCTCAGTCCTCCCCGCTGGGCCTTCCAGAGGTCGGCCCCTGCCTCCCTCTTCCGTCCAGCCCCGCGGGCTCTTTCCTGGCCGGTCGGCCCGACGGGTCCTAACAGCGTAGACGCTTCCCGGGTGGTGTGCACGTTGAGAGCTCCCGGCGGCGGGGAGGCAGCGGGACGTGGGAGCTCCCGGGGTGCAATCCGCAGTCGGCCCGGCCCGGCCCAGAGCCGCGGGGGCATCGCTGGGGGAGGGGGGAGCAGGGCCCGAGGATCTGCATGCCTAAGAAGCGCCCCTATGAGCCTCTTAAAGCCTTCTCCAAGTTTGAGACCCACCAAGGAAGGTGGCAGGCACACCAGGTGGAACGTAGCTGCACCCTGGTACTGGATCGCCCTCCCACGCCCAAATGGGATTTGGGGGGTCTTTCTGTCAAAACATGCGCGAGAATCGGCTTTAAAATAAAATCTGCTCGAAATGGTCAGAATCCATATTTGAATCGGAAACAGAGTTCCTGGATCCCTGGGTGGCGCAGCGGTTTGGCGCCTGCCTTTGGCCCAGGACGCGATCCTGGAGACCCGGGATCGAATCCCACATCGGGCTCCCGGTGCATGGAGCCTGCTTCTCCCTCTGCCTATGTCTCTGTCTCTCTCTCTGTGACTATCATAAAGTAAAAAAAAAAAAAAAGAAAAAAGATGGTTTATTCCAAAAGGAAAAAAAAAATACCTCTTTGGGATCCCTGGGTGGCGCAGCGGTTTGGCGCCTGCCTTTGGCCCAGGGCGCGATCCTGGAGACCCGGGATCGAATCCCACGTCGGGCTCCCGGTGCATGGAGCCTGCTTCTCCCTCTGCCTGTGTCTCTGCCTCTCTCGCTCTCTCTCTCTGTGTGACTATCATAAATAAATAAAAATTAAAAAAAAAAAAAAGGAAACAGAGTTCCTCCAGGAGTGGTGATGAGATGAATACTTACTTGGGCTTAAAATTTCGCTCTACACGTGCAGAAAGGAACGCAGGATAGTTTATATCGTTATGGGGGTAAGAGGAAGAGCAGAAGCTGCTCTGGGTTATGTTTCCTGAAGGCCTGTAAGTAGTGTAAGTAGGAAACCTGAGGACCGTGGCGTTCACAGGGACTCATTTCGTAATAAGATAAGGCATTTCTTCAAGGATTCTAAGCTAATGTCGGAGGCTCTCTAGTGGTCCCATCCCTCACCAGCAGTCCCTGCCTGTCCACCCCAGGCACCCTTCCAGCCTGACCTGGTAAGGCACCTCCACCCCTAATCGGAGGGTACATCTAATTTTGGCCTCGTTCCAAAGACACCTGCTATCTATCACCTCCCCTCCGTACCAGGACCATCTTTTTTTCCCCACGAAAGGTGCCTCCCATACAGACTGGAACTCCCAGGCTTGGAAACCAACCTGGGCGGGCCCAGGCTCCCGCTGCACCCTGGCCCACCTAGAAGACAGATTTGGTAGTTCAGGGATGGTGAGGGCAGAGTCGCAGAGTTACAGAGCAGTTTGGTGTGCTGGTGGGGAGGGGTGCAGAAGACAAAACTTGGTGAAATGTCTGTAGTCAGAGGGATGGTAGACAGGGGTCAAGAAGTACCAGGGAGGTTAACTCGGAGTCTCTCAAACTTTTTTTTTTTTTTTAAGATTTTATTTATTCATGAGAGACCAACAGAGAGAGAGGCAGAGACACAGGCAGAGGGAGAAGCAGGTTCCTCACAGGGAGCCCATGTGGGACTCAGTCCCAGGTCTCCAGGATCACGCTCGGGGCTGAAGGTGGCGCTAAACCGCTGAGCCGCCCGGGCTGCCCATCTCTCAACCTTGAAAGTAGAGATCACACACTCAGCCTCCCCCACAAGGTAACAAAAATGAGAGAAGAGGGTCAGGTAGGGGACATGGTAGATCAGAGAGAACATGCCCTAACTGAAGGAGGCTATTAATTGTGTCCTATCTGTAGCTGCTACTCAGGAACCCAAGACCACTGTCTCTAGATCTTTTTTTTTTTTTTTATTCATGAGAGACACAGAGGCAGAGACACAGGCAGAGGGAGAAGCAGGCTCCATGCAGGGAAACCGATGTGGGACTCGTCCCGGGTCTCCAGGATCATGCCCCAGGCTGAAGGTGGCGTTAAACCGCTGAGCCACCCGGGGTGCCCCTGAAACAGTTTTAAATACAAGTAGATCAAATAGAACACTGTGGGCTGTCATCCTGTGACCTCAGCTTTGGAGTCAGTGGGCATATCCCCCCAATTTTTATGAGACCAGCTAAGAACCTGGAGGGCTGGTGGGTGGTGGGCTGAAAGAGAAGGGCACCAAAGCATTCAAAAACTAGAATTCCTTGTCTTTCTGTCACTGCTTGGAAGGAATTCAGCTATCATTTTAAGGCAACCCTTTGTTTTACAGATGAGGGAGAAAAGACTAGAGAGAGAAGGCAGGGACCTGCCCTAGGTCATGCAGAGCTAGTTCCTGCACTGGGACCAGTCCCCCAGGTACAAGTGCTCTCAGCCCACCACACCACACGCACTGCTGCTTCAAAACCAGGACACCAAACCTGGCTTAATCAAGAACATAAAAAGCTTCCCACAAGTTGGAAAGAGATGCCCTTTCTGACCAGAGTCCAAGTTTCCCTGAAGCCTGTCTAGCCCAGCTTCCCCATTGGCTCACGGGATCCACTCCCTTCAGCGTTCCTCCCCCTGCTCTGAAAGTTCTGGGAGAGGGGACATTCCCTGAGAGGCCAAGGGTCACCACAACACCATGACTGAGTCTGGCAAGGTAAGGACAGCACTTGCAGGCTGACTGCCCCCTTGGGGGTCCCTGGGACTTCAGGGATGCATGAAGGCACAGGTTGGAACCGAGAGGCCCCACATAACTGCCAAGGCCTCTGACCTGGAGAACTCTGAGTCTAACTGAGGTGCAGAAGGAGGCCTGGCAGGATGGGAAGAAACAGTGCTGGCTTGGAACCCCCATGTCCAAGAGTGTTGCCTCTCCAGGGGGCTCTAGGGGCTGAGAACCCCACGAGCATAGGTTAACATGGATCCTTATCCTGTCTCTCCTCAGCCCATCCTCTACTCCTATTTCCGGAGCTCCTGCTCATGGAGAGTTCGAATCGGTAAGAGCTGTGCCTCCGTCAAGAGCCTGGGGGGGATGGGAGGGGGTAGACAGCGCCCCGAGTGAAAAACTGGCCGGGGACAGAGGGGCATTCTGTGAGACAGGGCACCTCCACCTAGGAAGTCCAACAAGAGGAGCATGGGGGGCGCAGGGAGGGTGGGTTGTTTCTTCTCTTGGGCCCGCCGCCTCTCCCATGCTGCTCTCCAAAGCCACTTAGCAACCCGCTTCAAGCAGGCTCACGAAACCCAGAGGTGCTTGGTAACTGGCAGGGAACAGCTGGCCTTCATCAGTCCTTATCTTATCTGATCTGTCAAATGAAACAGAACTGGCTCATGTCAACCCCAGAGGCTTCGAGAAAGCAGAAACTGGGGCCCTCTGGTCTAGTTCCAGCTTGACCCTGCCCTCCCTCAGCTTCATACAGCCCTTGGCAAAGATCACACGCATAGCTCACACTGAGGGACACCCGTGCTAGTGTTCTTATGTATGTTATTCCATTGACACCCCGGCAACCTTAGGAGGGAGGGATCGTTATGGTCCCTGTTGTACAGGTGAGGAAACTGAGGCACAGGGACATTAAATAACCTGCCTAAGACTGTGTAGCCAGCAAGAGGCAGAGATGGAATCTGAACAGCCAGTCTGACTCCAGAGGTCCGTGTTCTTAACTACGGCACTATGCTGCCTGTCAGATGAGGAGACTGAGGCACAGAAGCTCATTAAGCTCCTCGCCCAAGGTCGCACAGCCAGCAAATGTGATGAAATCTGCAGTTTCTGGGAGGCTGCCCTTCACTGGAAGGCCATCTGCTGTGACCCTCCCCCACCCCGCAGTCCCTTGGTATTTGCTGGAATCAGTAGGCCAGCGCACTGGGTGCCAGAGGACACATTTCTCCAAGAAGACACCGCCCCTGGGCCCAAAGCCTCTGCCCTGGCTGGCCAGAGGGGAGCCCTGGGGGCACTGTCTCTGCAGGGGCTTCACTTTCCACAGTGGGGCTGACCAGGACTGAGGAGGGGCCGTGTCTCCCAGGCTCTCTTCAGACTGTGACCTGTCTCATCCTCCTCCCCTCACTCCTTTGCCTTTGCCCAAGACCACCATTCCCATGTTTTAGTACATGTGCGTGCACACACACACACACACACACACACACACACACACACAGTCTTCATTAGGTTGATCAAGTGTTTTTACCCTCATCTTGTGAGGGAAAATTATCAAAGGGTACAGAGAGGAAATCTGGTCACTGGGAGTCACAGCAGATGCTGTGAGACACCAAAGAGCTGCAATGCCCTGCTTGGAATGGGTAGTAAACAACTCTGATAACAGAGAAGATAGACGAGAAAGGGATTCTTCTCTAGAGGGTGTCACCTGCCTTTCTGTGTGCTTCATGGCCATCCGAGCACCTTTCCTTGGCCCTTAGATGCCTTCATGAGGGAATAATTGCAAGTCTCCAACAGGTAAGCTCTGCTCACCACTGTTTAAGGCCCTGGAGGGGGCAGAGGTAATCAGGCCACTTCCCTGCTGCCCTTCAGCAGCTGCCAAGGTGCCAGGACACATGCCTGTACAGCACCACCCAGGGGTATGGGGACCCTGTGGGGGGATGGAGAGTAAGACTCTGAGAGTTCAGGGGCAAGAGAGGTGGAACCTCAGGACCTGAGGTGGGGGAGTGGGTGGTGACCAGGAAAGCTGGTGAGACGAAGACAGGGGCCAAGCTGGGCCTTGATCACGTACAGTATGGAGAAAGAAGCCTCCTTTGGCAGCCTCACATAGCCTGTGGGGGTATAGCCAGGAGCTGTCCCCTGACTCTGCTGTCTCTTGTAGCTCTGGCCTTGAAAAGCATAGACTACGAGACCATACCTACCAACCTCATAAAGGATGGGGGACAGCAGGTAAGGAGGCCACCCCCAGGGCACGATGTGGGAGGTGGAGTCTTGGAGAGGGACCCAGCAGAGGGTAGAGACCTCTGCCCCCCAGGCGGTGAACCTGTTGGCTCTCCCTGGTGGGAAGGGGTGGCAGGCTGTGTGGCAAGAGGAGCCATGGGTAGGGCCCAGGTTCCTAGTCCTGTGTCACAGCCTGGCCATTCCATGCCCAGAGAGTGGGCGGCAGTGAGTGGGTTCTTGCGCCGGACATGCCTGGTGGCCACAGTGTGAGGTACAGGGAAAAACACAGAGCCCAGCCTTTGGGGTGAATCCTATAGCTCAGCAGCCAATGGGTTGGGGGATCTGCATGGATTCCCCTGGGCATCTCTCTGGAGCCAGGGCTTTCTCCAGGGGAGGGAGGTGCGGGTGGGCTGCAGGCCTGGGGTCTTGCTGCTTGCCTGGGTCTGCGTTAGCCAACTTGGACTAGGATACCATGCTCATCAGGTCCTTGTCTCCACAGTTCTCTAAAGAATTCCAGGCACTGAATCCCATGAAACAGGTGCCAGTCCTGAAGATAGATGGAATCACCATTGGCCAGTCAGTGAGTGCAGGGCCTGGGGGGCCCCTTGGGAGAGCAGTGCCCCGAATGAGAGGTCCCCCCCATCCCCCGCATGTAGGGCAGGCGCCTAGCCCTTAGTAGGGACGTGATAAGTTCATGTCAGAGGGGGGAGGTCTGCTGGTTGTTTGGGGAAACGGGGGACTCGGGCATATGGAGAAGCAAGTTCTGCAGGAACTCCCCGGGGCAGATCTGGCTTCATGGAGGCTCGGAGGGTCAAGCTGAAGAGGATGAAGAGGAGCTTGCTGGCCCTGTCACTCTGGTCCAGGGGTCCCCATGCCCTGCCCGTGCCTCACTGCTCCTCTCCAAACAGCTGGCCATCATTGAGTACCTGGAGGAGACACGGCCCACGCCCCGACTCCTGCCTCAGGACCCGAAGAAGAGGGCCTATGTGCACATGATTTCCAATCTCATCGTCAGTGGCATCCAACCTCTGCAGGTGTGGCTGGGTGCCTGCATCCCTGCACACCTCTCGCATGCCTCCCCTCACGTGCTCCTGCCTTTAGACACATGCTGAAGTATGAGGTGCCACAGCGGGGCACCCAGCTTGGGAGTGGGGGTCGCAGGACGACAGGAAGGATCCCCAGCGGTTTAGACCCAGACTGTGTGGCAGGAGGGGCGAGGGATCCCAGGAATCATCGGCCGTTCTGGGTCCCCGGCCACATTCTGAGAAGCCCCAGGTTTCCAAGGACTCATCTGGAGGTGCTCGAGGATGGGGAAGGGCCAAGTGGCAGGGAGAGGCTGATCAGCACCCACCCAGACCCGGACCCCTCCCCTCCCAGCCATGCCCCCCCACCTTTAACCAGAAAAGCCTCCCTCTCATCTGTTCTGCATTCTAGATTGGGAGTCTCAAAAGATTTCATTTTTAAAAGTTTTTACTGGTTAAAATAATAATAATAATGATGATAAGTATTAAAGAAACTCATCTGTGTTAACTCCTGACTTTGCAAATGAGGAAATAGCCCCAGAAAAGAGAGGGACTTTGCAGAGTCACTCAGCTAAGTATGGCAGAGCAGGGACCAGAGCCCAGGACCCCCGACTATGCACTGTGCCCTCATCCCCAGGATACCTTGTCTTGTTTAACAAAGGAGGTGGGGGCAGACCGTCCCATTTTACAGACGAGGAAGCCAGAGCTCAGAAGTGAAACGGTTCCAAGGCTGTAAGGATGGAACCAGAGTCCAGATCTCCTGAAAGCCTGTCCTGTGCTCCTCCTCCATCTATCCTCCCCACCCCCACCCCCGCCCCGCCCGCATGCCACACACCCCTCTCCACAAGGGGCCATGTAAAGGAGACATATTGGTTGCCAGAGAGATGGGCCTCAGGTCATGGCCACCCACTTTAAAGCCACAGACTGTCCTGTGCCCCAACCCTTCACATCTCTGCTGGGGCCACAAGCTTCCAGACAATGGACCATTCAGGCAACCTGAGAAGGTTGCTGCTGGGATCACTCTCCCCCACCCCACTGCCCCTCTCCCCGTCCACCCTCAGTGCCCTGATGGGAAGAGGGGGCTTATGAAGCCCAGGAGGGGACAGATGGACAGCCAGGGGCGGGTGGGAACAGAACTTCCCTGAGGGGGTTTGGCTGGGAGTCAGGCCTAGCCTGGCTCCCACAGCCAGTCACAGATTATCCTTGGTTTTACAGAACCTGTCTGTCCTGAAACAACTGAGACAGGAGAACAGTCTGCCCTGGGCCCAGAAAGCCATCAGTTCTGGCTTCGAAGGTGAGTCCTTCGGCCTGAGAGCCCCCTGTGACAGCTCAGAGAAATGGCCCTTGTGCCTAGGGCCCTGGGCATCTGCAACAGCCTCCCAGGCTCTTTGCTCTTGACAGTAGCATGGGTGGGGGTGGGGCTGGGGGGCAGGGCTGAGGAGGCAGTGGGGCTGGATGGCATCCAAACGTGGCCTCAACCTCTGGCACTTCTGGGAACCTCAGCACCTAAGCCCCAACTCTTTGGAGCTGGATGGTCCGGCCTCTGCCTCACTGCCCACTGCAGCCAGAAAGCAGAGGCCAGTAGGGTGTTGGCCCATCCATGTGAGAGCGGCTGCCTTGGCCAGTGGCAGGTCTTGCCCCTTCTCCAGGAGGGAATGGCAGCTGGACTTGAGGAGCCCAGGGAGACTTCACTTGTCCCTGCGTCCCCCGAACTCTCTCCAGATCTGGTTGTCACATTCCCTCTAGCACGCATGCCCCAGCCTGTCACTCAGATAGCTGCCCATTTCAGAACTCTGGGGGCTGAGGTCCATTCTGTGCCCAGAGTAAGATTATTCACATCCCCACAGCTCTGGAGCAGATCCTGCAGGGCACAGCAGGGAAATACTGTGTGGGAGACGAGGTGAGCCCTCCCACGCCCCACTCCCCGCCTTCCCACAACAGCCTTCTCCCTCCACCCCAGGGCAGGCATGGGCAAGGGTGGGGGAGGCCTGAGGGTAGGGGTGGGGGGAGGGACTGAGATCCACCCACAGAAGCCCAGGGGAGAAGAGGAGAGGGGTGGGGCGGTGGGGATGGGTTAGAAGAGCCAGATGCTCTTCACAGGAGTGTCACAGGCTGGCACCCCAGTGGACACACCCCGCCCAGCCTGTGAGCATGTGCTCTGATGCAAACCCACCCAACCCTCTTTCAGGTGACCATGGCTGATCTCTGCTTAGTGCCTCAGGTGGCAAACGCTGAAAGGTAAGAGAGCACTCTGCCACCCTCCGTGTTGCACCTGGTTCCTCCCCTCACAATGCCCAGCCTCCTCCCACAGGCCCTGACTTCAGAGGCTGGGGAAGCATCTCACGCAGAAACTCTCCCGAACTGTGCCAGGCCTCACAGCTCCCGTGGCCTGGAGGGCACAGCAGCAGAGATGAATGGAATGCCCCCTGGCAGGCCCCATCATAGCGCATAGGATCCTCTATAGCCTCTGCTCCTAAGAGGAGGTGGCTCGCCTGGTGCACAGCCCTGAGAAGAAACCACCCCAAAAGCCTGCTGCCCCCGCCGTGGCGGGTCTGTGCCTCGCTCTGCTTTCCTCGGTCAGCCTGTCAGTGAGGCAGGAAAGAGTACCCCTCTGAAAGGCATCACACCAGCCACCATTGGGACAGGGAGAGGTTATGACACATTTGCTGCCCCTGGGAAGCTTATGATGTGGGTGGAGAGGTCATCTGCATGTGTAAATGACAGGCACTGTGCCTTACACATAGTAGGTTCTTTTTTCAAATATTTTATTTATCTGAGAGACAGAGCATAAGCAGGGGGAGCAGCAGGTGGAGGGAGAGGGAGAAGCAGGGTCTCCGTTGAGCAGGGAGCTCGATCCCAGGACCCCAGGATCATGACCCAAGCCAAAGGCAAATGCTGAACCAACTGAACCACCCAGGTGCCCCCTCTTGGTAGGTTCTCGATGAGTAGCCATTGCTTGGAATAGGAACAGTAGGCAACAGAGAGGCAACTCAACCACATGGGCACAGCATCAGACCCGCCATCCCCAGAGCTGCCTGTGAATAAGGCCCCCACGTGGCAGGGCAGCTTCCTGGGCCTTCTCCAGTCAGCCCCAGCAGCCTCATCCAGCCCACCTCTGAGCCCTCTGAGCTTCCCACAGGGTAGTCTCCCTAAGCCCCAGCAGACCTGGTGCTGAGACGGTGTTAGACGAGTGTTTCTCTGCTGCAGGTTCGAGGTGGATCTCACTCCCTATCCTGCCATCAGCCGCATCAACAAGACGCTGCTGGCCTTGGAGGCTTTCCAAGTGTCTCACCCCTGCCGGCAGCCAGACACCCCTCCTGAGCTGAGGGCCTAGCTCTCTAACTGTGCCTTGTGGGCGAGGGGGCAGGGAGGGGGTGCAGGAGCAGAAGCCGGGGGTGGGGGGGGTGGGGGGGTTGGCGAACAGGCCTGGAACCAAGCGAGTCCACCCTGGAGGAGCAGGAGGCTTACACTTGAACTTGGACTCTAGCCTTGGATCTGCCTTCCCACTGAACATCTTTGTGCCTCAGTTACCTGTCAAATGTGGGGAGAGGATGCTGGGATGGAGAGAGGGAGGGAGGACTGCAGGAATGTTACCTGTCATTTGTTTGTGGGGGCGGTTGTGAAGATGCGGTGAGAACACAGGCTTAAAATGCCTGGCAGGTTCACCCGAGAGGTAAGGGAGCCTGCGCACCTCTTCCCCTCCCTGCAGCTGTGCCTGACTCCCAAGGATGCCCACGCTGAGATTTGATCATTAAACTGAAGCCCCAGCCTCTGGCTTGTTCGGTTAAGGCTGAGCTGCGTTCCAGAAGATGAATGCTCTTCCTAGCTGGAATCCCCATGTGTCTGGGCCGGGAGAGGAAGTCAGCCAGCGGCTTGCCCACCCTGTGGGAGGCCTGGCCCCTGGCCCCTCAGAGCAGTGGAGAGAAGGGAGTCCGAAAGCCTGCCTGAGACAATCAGACCAGATCCAGAAGAGAACAGATAGAAGCAGCAGGAAGGAAAGCATTTTGTGACCAGCTGAATTCCCTGGGCTAGGGTGGTACCAGTAAGTGTCCCACTGGAGCACAGAGAGGCGCACCGGCCCTCTCAGCCCAGTGCCACATCTCAGGGGCAGTCTTCTCCAGACCAGTCCCAGGAGTGGGCACTGCAGATAAATCCAGTCACAAATGGCCCAGGGAGTCGGAGGCAGGCTCCCCGTGGGCAGCGTGAACCGCACTGCCCAGGCTGTTCAGGACCCCACCCAGGACTCAGCTTACCCTGAGGCCCCTTCTGGGAGGGGAACGAGATGACTTCTGTGTCCTGTACCTGAGATTTCATTTTCCCCTGTGTGGCTAAGGTTTATTTTTTTATTTTTTTTTTAAAAGGACATAGAGTTCCTTTTTTTTTTTTTAATTTTTATTTATTTATGATAGTCACAGAGAGAGAAAGAGAGAGAGGCAGAGACACAGGCAGAGGGAGAAGCAGGCTCCATGCACCGGGAGCCCGATGTGGGATTCGATCCCGGGTCTCCAGGATCGCGCCCTGGGCCAAAGGCAGGCGCCAAACCGCTGCGCCACCCAGGGATCCCCTGTGGCTAAGGTTTAAACAGTAAGTTAAGGTAGATGTGTCTGGTCCAAATAGAAACCACCACTTTCAGCCACGAGTCCCATTTTCTTTAGAATGACCCAAGTGGGCCACTCTTGTTCCCGAGACACATTTGTCCTGGCAGAGCCAGAAAAAAGCACAGGACAGTAGATGAGACCCAGCAGTGGTGAGGGGACTCGGGGGCTCCCCTGCTCTGTCACCATCTCTCCCTCAGCTCATTCCAGGCCTGCCCGGCTGGGTGAAACCCACCCATACTCTCTCCAGGAAACCTTGAGACACTAATCTCATCCCTCAGCCCAGGGAGCAGGAATGGCACCTGATTTGGACATTTGAGGTTGGAGGTGACTAAAGGCCCCGTAGATTTGAAAGGTGGAACTAACTCCAGGGAGAGAAGGCTGGCCCCAGCTCCGGGCAGTGCTCCCTCAGCCCCAGGCAGCCGGCCTCCCTGGCCCTGGAGGGATAGTGCAAGCGCGATGGGGGAGGAGCAACGCACAAGGCCAGATGGGCTGCTGCTGCCACTTCCCAGGGGTTGAGGCGGCGGCTGGCACCTTTGGGAGCCCACTTGATCAGAGCTGGTCTCCACCACTGCTGAGCTTGCGGAGTTCCTCCTCCCAGTCCCATCACCAGGCAACAGGCGAGACTTCTGGGAAGTAAGGGAATTAGATTGAGTTGCATCCGAGAGTGGGTACAGGGACGGACAACCTGCCCTGAGTGATTCTAGAGACGACTCAGTACAGTGAGGGGGTGAATGGGTTTTCCTGGAAGAAAACTGGTGACTGGCCTATTCCGGCTGGTGATGGGCTGGCCACTCCCTGCATTCAGTCCACCAGCTTGCAGTGAGACTTCCCCAGTGACTACCCCGGCTGGGAGCTAGGATGTGTGGCCTTGTGACTGGGAATGTGGCAGACTTGGCCCTTGCTCCTTCTGAGCTTTTGTCCCTCATTTACTACGGGAAGTTTACTTGGCCACTTGAACTCTGCTGCTCAATGTGGCTGGTCTGTTGTCCATCTGCTTCTCTGATCCAAAAATGACTTCTAAGAGTTGCCATGTTTCAGCCCAGGTCTCCTAGACACAGAGTATTAACCTGTTTAACCTGGGACTCTATCAGCCAGCCTAAAACTGGTGGCAAAAGCTAAATGGCTTTTAAAGAAATTAAGTCAGGTACACAGGCGCTACAGCCTCTGTTGTCACATTATAGAAACCATCCCTCATCTGTGGCACAAAACCCATGTTACATATTTTTCTCATATTTCCCATAGTTCTAGTCCTCTGTTCAACAGGACTTCCCTGGTATGTGTCAGATGTAAGGTGAAAATCAGCCATGGGTGGATGGGGAGGAGAGAGAACAAATGTGGGTTTTCCTCTGGGCTCAGTAGAGATCCTTGGGGTTCCATTTCTGAGGCCCTCTTTCTTGCTTTCCCCAGAACCCCTAACTCCCAAACTCAGACAAACTTGACCTTCCCCACAAAAACAGAAGTGTGTCTAAGCCAGAGAAGCTCACTCAGGGATCCACAGAGGTGATTTACCTGGAATGTGCTGGGTTCTTGCAAGCATTCCCACATCAATGGGAAGTGACTAAACCTTCGTGGCTCTCGGCTCCACTGGCTTTAGGAGGATGATGGTCCATATTCTTATCTCATGATATTTTTGTAAAGGAGATCTTTGTGTGTGTGTGTGTGTGTGTGTGTGTGTGTGTTTAAGATTTCATTTATTCATGAGAGATACAGAGAGGCAGAAACACAGGCAGAAGGAGAAGCAGGCTCCCTGTGGGGAACCTGATGCACAACTCAATCCCAGGACCCCAGGATCTCGACCTGAGCTGAAGACAGACACCCAAGCACTGAGCCACCCAGGTGCCCTGGATATTGTATTTTAAAGCCAGAACCTAAACCTCAGGAGCTGTCCACACAGCTGATAGCACCACAGGCTGGTCTCAGGACCAGAGCTGGGGAACCCCCTTGCCACCTTCTTCACTCAGACCTGAGGAGAGCGCCTGGGTGCTCAAGGGCCTGCTACCACTCTGGGTGTCTCCCACGGGCTTCCAGGACCAGGCCCATGAGGAAGTGATGGAACTGGAGGCCAAGTCGGCCACATTCCCAGTCACAAGGGGCTAAGAGAAGGCAGGCCCAGGGACCCACCAGACCAGGGCAAACAGGGATGGGGAAGGGGTGTACGGAGAGGGGCTTGGGATGCACAGAGGCTCTGGCCTTGGAGAACCACAGCTTATGAGAAAGGAGAGTGGTCTGGTCTCTGGGCTTGGGGTTTTGAGTCAGAGTGAGGCTATTGCTCTGTGTTCCAGCCCTGGGCCCTCCGTGGAGTCCGGGTCACCAGCATGGTTAGCTGACCTGCTGTTGAGGGATGTGGAGACCCAAGACTGCTGGCCTCAGCCCTCTGCACTGAGAACCCTCCTCCGGGGACCTGTGGCTGGATACATGGGAGAGAGGAGGACCCTCTTTATTTCCAGAGACAATGCAGCATTTGTAAGCCATCTTCCCTGCATAAGAACAGAGTTCCCTGAAGAACTCTGGGACCCCACTCCTGACCACCCTCTTAACCCCCATGCCGTGCAAGGTGACTAGCCTTGCTCTGTAAGTGCTTATTAGATGGAAATATGTCCTCCCTGTACAGCCATGGCTGGCCACCCCTCCTGGAATGTCTCTCCCCTTTGAGGGGCCCTAGAAGATCTTGAAGGAGCAGATTTTTCCTTACGTGCAGAGACTGGTGTCTAGAGGTCAGACCAAATGGCTCTGAAAGCTTAGCAATAATGAGGCTTCTCTAAAGGGTTTGGAAAGCTACCTCTTCTGACTTCCTTAGGTCTGCAAATAAGCTCTTGTCTTCAGGGGCCAGATATATCTCTCAACTCAAAACCATCACCTTTTCAGGGGATACTTTCCAGCAGGGGCTTCTCTCCAAAGGCTGAGTGGGTGGTAAGAGTCATGTCCTTCATTTCCACCTCAGTTGTCAGGTGTGTGGAGAACAACCAGATCCCTGACTCTGGTACGTCGGAGGCCACAGGGGGCCTGATCTACTTGCCACGGTGGGGGTAGCTGCAGGGGATGACAGACGTGCAGATGCTGGAGTGGCCTGATGGGTAATTGAGTGGAAAGGGTTTTTCACCGCTATAGAAGTAGGAAGTCCTGGGAAGTACTTTAGAAGGATGAAAACAGTAAGAAGGAGCTGCCAGGAAATGCTTGAGGACAAAGCAAAATATGTAGGATTTTGTCCCAAAGCAATTTTATATATCCATTAAGGAAAGTAGTAAAGCTGACTGAACACACGGTGCATGCACCTACTTGTAAGAACTCATATCGGCTACACCTAACTTTTATTTATTTATTTTTAAAGATCTTATTTATTTATTCATGAGAGACAGAGAGAGGCAGAGATACAGGCAGAGGGAGAAGCAGGCTCCCTGCAGAGAGCCCGATGTGGCACTCGATCCTGGGTCTCCAGGATCATGCCCTGGGCTGAAGGCGGCACTAAACCGCTGAGCCACCCAGGCTGCCCTCCACCTAACTTTTTTTTTTTTAAGATTTATTTATTTATTTTTTCATGAGAGACACACACACAGAGAGAGAGAGAGGCAGAGACACAGTCAGAGGGAGAAGCAGGCTCCTGCAGGGAGCCCGACGTGGGACTCGATCCTAGGTCACCAGAATCACACACCCTGGGCTAAAGGAGGCGCTAAACTGCTGAGCCACCCGGGCTGCCCCTTCCACCTAACTTTTAAACATAACTTATTTAGCTCTCCATTCCAAAGTCACTAGCAGGTGACATTCCACTTTGGGAGAATATGTGAACTAACAGGGCTGCTGAGTTTAGCCAGAACCTCATAGGTTAAAGAATATTAAACTGAATGTCAAGAGCTGTAAATATAATCCTGAGCTATGTCAGGGTCAATGATATGACAAGAGTGCTCTTATGTTTTTTCTTTTTAAGTTTTTATTTATTTATTTTAGAGAGACTGAGAGAGAGAACAGGGGGAGTGGCAGGATCACAAGCAGACTCCACGCCCAGCACGGAGCCCAACACAGGGCTCTATCTTACGACCCTGAGATCATGACTTGAGCCGAAATCAAGATCGGATGCTTAACTGACTGAGCCACCCAGATGCCCCAACAGGAGTGCCTTTAAAAGTTAAAAAATAACCCTCGATATGGGGCACCTGGCTGGCATAGTCAGTGAAGCGTGCAACCCATGACCTTAGGGCTGTGAGTTCAAGCCCCATGTCGGGTATAGAGAGTACTTAAAAATAAAATCTGAAAAATAAATAAAATAACCTTCAGTATGCTATGTGTTAGCAGTGACATACTACATTCAGCATATCCAAACATAACTCACTAAAGATCCCTAACTCCATGTACCCTGCCTGGGCTTTTTATTGATCGTGCTGTAGTTTGGTGGGTGGATTATATTCATTTAACTCACAGTTATTTCCAGTATCTTCTCCTTTATACATCATCAGCCTCTAAACTACATTGCAAAGGAAGGCAGAGAAAGATCTAACAGGCTCTTCGTAGAACGACTGACGTCACTGAAGTTTTCAAAGGTACCCTTCCTGCAGATTAGGAGTCTTTCTTGTTTTGTAAGAAACACCAGAGATGTATACAGGCAGCCTTCTAAAGAGATGTCTAAGACACCTTAGGGTGTCATTTCTGAAATGAAAATAGACTGAATTAATACCACCTAGACTGTGTTCATGATTACCCTGGTATCCAACATACCAGTTCCCACTTGAACATAGGAAGCTCACTAGAAAATGAACATCATCGGAAACCAGATACTGATTAAACTCCATAATGTTCTATCTAGTGATCATCACTCTAAATCCTCCTTTTCTGCCCATGGGCCAAATCCAGTTCCCAGTTTGTAATACTCTGCCATGAATTTAAACACAGTTGAAAGAAATGTCATTAATCTCATTCTCCATTTTTCTTGTTAATTTTTCTTAAATTTTCATAATCAATATATTACAGAATAATTAATATAGGTTTATCATATAGCTTTCATCTAGGAGGAATGCAGAATGAATAAAAAATGTAACCTGTAAATCAAGTTCACTAAGAGAATTCAAACGTTTCAGGTGCATAGTGAAAAAATTTATTTAGGACAGATTTCAAAACTTGGAAGAGAAGACAAAGAATGCACAAAAGCATCACAAAACTGTTACATAATATAAAAACACAAGAACTGAGCCTTTTAAAGAACCATAGCTCATCGGTGTATCACAGCAACACATTCAGTACCACAGGGTGGTAAGAAAGGGATTTTAAAGGAAAAACCACTCAGCGGGACAAGACGACTGAATGACAATTTGGTACAGAGCTCTTAGAAATCATAGGAAATGTTGACGGCATTTCTCAGGGGACACGAAAAACAAAATGATTCCAATAAATGAATAGTGGGGCTACTTTTGTACTTGAAAGAAAAGACGGTGACACTGTTTCCCTTCTGGACCCCTTTCTGTAACATCAGCATAATGCATGACAGAGAACAATAAGGGAAGAACACCTTGGTGGTTGCCAATTGCTTAAATACTTGCCAAGAAAGCATAATCATCTTTCAATTAACTGACAGATTTCAATGCATGGCACCAAAGCAGGCCTTTCGAAATACAAGCTAAATGGCATGAAGTGGTTTAGGAAATCTGCAAGTAAAAAAAAAAAAAAAAAAAAGGAAATCTGCAAGTACCTCCCTCTACCCCAACTATCGCTACCCAAAGTCTGGCTTTCTCATAATCCATCACTCTGATTACAAAGGAACTTTCTTCTGAGAATTTCAAAATGCTTCCTGTTAGTAAAGGCAAATGGGTACGCCAGAGTGCTGGGTTACAGGATTGCTTTCTTTAGACTTTACTTGCTCTTGAACATAGCTAAATGGAAACAATTCAACTTGATTAAATGAAAACGACTTCACACATGGGACAAGAATCTCAGAAATGGATGTCAGCAGAGTTTTTGATATGGAATTTCTTAGTAAAATGTACTACTCAGGACATGAGAGAAGGAATTAAGATAATGTTTTCCAGACGATTCTTGGCCTGAACCTAAAAATCAACAACAACAATAACGAGGAACGTTTTAGACAGAGAGATATCAAACCTGAGTGAAGAAGTGAGTTCAGGAAGAGAACTCCTAAAGCTGTTCGCTTAGGGCTCTTCTGGAACCCTATATGCTAGAATATTCCAAATCTAAACTCCAGAGTTGTTCATGACCCTTTGTCCTCTGGGAGTCATTTCACATATATTATTTTACCCTTAGATAAGTACTTAAAGGGACAGAAAAGTATGGAATTGAACTAACAAGCCCAGATATCTAAATTTCTGGGGCACCCTTTCCTCAAGTTTTAGAAGGAAGAAGAGCCATGAAATTAACTCTGGTCCACGTGCCTGGGGCCTAAAAGAAATCAAAGTACATATCATGGTAATCAGATCATGGGTTCAAACTAGTGACCAGGACCACTATAATACTTTCAAAGTCAACATCTTATTTTTGGACTTAGTTTTTGAGGGAATGACAATTTGTAAATGAACCCCATCAAGGCTTTGGGCAACTGGGTTTTTCTTAGCTTAATGACAAGAGATTCAAATGGCAGGGGCTTTGTGTGGCCTTTGTGGTTCAGGCAGGAGCCATGCAACACTTCAGAGGGAACAGTGATTTCTGAAATCTGGCCACATGATACTTAGCAAAGTTTCTCTCACCCTCTGGGTCCCAAATTCTGCCCTAACCTCAGAATCTAAATAACTGGATAGATGTCAAAGGAGTGCTCACAAAGTGGTGGATTGATTAGAGCAAAGGGTGACACTGCCCATGACCAGGTACCCACTGAGCCAAAGCAGTTTTCTCCTGGGTATCTCCCCTTTTTTCCAGGAGAGCAGCCACCAGGAACCAACTCCCAGGCGGTTCTTCTAGTTCTGAGAAACACTGAGGAGCTGCAAACTCGTGTCACAATTTCATTTATAGCCAGTGACAGAATATAGCTCCCATGGATGCAGGGCTTGCTCTATTTATTACTCAAATAATTTGTGTCTTCCTCAGTATCTCATTAACATAGCCTCTTCATTCATTTGGTAAGGTTTACAAGAGTTCCAATTGATGACTGAATAGTCATACACAAGTCACCCAGTTATCCCAATGTGGGATTGTAAATCATAATTCCTCCATAGTCCAACTTTCAACCAAGGCTGACTGCTCAACTCACTGTTACTTAATTCCGGTTAATGGGGTAAACAGAGGCCTTAGATACCATGCTGCCAGTACTAAACAATATGGTAAAAAATCAAGGCATCAAAGAGAAATGGAGGGAGCCTAGTCCCTCTTAATCTCTCAGTTGCGTGGAAGTGAGGGCCTAGGGACAGGATCTTATGTGCATGAAGACTGGGACTTTGGCCATAAAGATACTCACCACAGACAGGGTTGCTGGAAAGCACCCAGCTTGTGACTGGTTTTAGACACCCATTCCCTACTTACTTCCCAAATAATCAAGCATCATGGCTCCCTGAGCACAATCCAACACACAATGAATATAATGGCTTGCTCTCTAAAGACCATAAATTCCTTAATATGCTACCGGTCACAATAAAAGGAATGAAATCACCTTCCTTCAGACAGAAATTCACTTTCAACTCTTTTCAACCACTGAGATTCTATAGGGATGGTGCTCTTCCCTTTTCCAGCAAATTCAGCTTTCCACGAGCTCTACATTTTTAGCCAGGTGGAAAGAGACTGGTTAAAGAGGTTGGTGTGGACCTTCTAGGCCCAGAAGAAATTCAAAATGGAAGCTCTTAAAAGATAGAACTGTTCCATTTCCTACTGTGTGTATGACCATCCCACAGAGATTACAGAAGACCAGGAGTCCTACACCTCACAGGGAGGTCAGCCTACAGGGCCACAGCTTGTGGCTTGGGGCCCTTCTGTGATTTTGGCCAAAAGCAAGCAAGCTCATCTCTTTCTTAGCCACAGTCAAAGCCAACAGGGGCTGCAGGGACACAGCTGTACTCCCTCCCAGCCTCATTCCAGTCTTACCACCATTTTACAAAATGGCACTAGACTCTAAGCCCCAGAGAACAGAGATGAAATGCAGCCTCAGGTCAGGGGATGATACTTAGTAGGGGAGACCTACTCAAACAGATTCCTAAAGTCACATCTGTTGGAAGAGACAGCAAAGGGCTTGGGGCTTCTCCAATAAGCATAATGAGAACCAGCAAGGCTTCTGGCTTAAAGAATAATTCCAACTAATGAAATACAGACTAAAGAACTAAGCAAAACCAGGATATGAGCAAAACCTGGGATACATTTGACAGCTTATCTCTCTTCCTCTCATTTTATTGTGTTTTTTTTCCCTTACTACCAATTTTAAAAGGCAGGCCTCCAGCTGCACAAAACTGTTTTGCTCCAGCCCTCCCTCACCTCCACATAAACAGTAATCCTTTATGTAAATGTTAGGGTCATTCAACTCCATACCTTAGAATCACATGCTTTGGGGTTACAAGGCAACTTTTTGCAGAAAAATGGTCTTAACAAATAAATATAAAGATACTTTAGGATTTGGGATTTGCCCAATTCTTTCAAAGAAGAACTGGGTAGGGCTCATCAAGATCATTTACACTCAGATATTTTCTATAACTGGTTTTACAGTGTATCTAATCCCATTGATTAATATAAGACAGAGAACTCTCAGATTTAACTCTTTCATATGCACATAATAAGGGGCAATATAATATGTACTTTTAAAAAGTCTGAGTTCTTTTCTTAAATAATAACGTTTTTTAAGTTGCATGAATTATTTTTAAAAAAGAACAATGGCTTATTTCAAGTTGTTACCTACCTCCATTATAAAGCTATCCATTGTCTGAGGACTGGGTTTTAACTTCGGAGTCCTGAGAGCAGGTCATAAAGCACGGATTAAAGTCCTTCCAAAGCAGCCTCACCATTCCCCTCCCTCTACTGAGCCAGAAGAAAGAGTGAAGCTCTGGCCTGAGGGAAGGGGAAATACAACAAGAGTTTTTGAGAGATGGAGATCAAGAAACACTTTTTTTGTATGAGGACCACCTCATAAGTAACTCATGCTGAATGAAATAAATCTGCTAAAAAACCAGGGGCCCTTTGACACAGGAGAGCTGGTATCTGTGCAGGGAACATACTCTAATTGGACACTTGCCAAAAGGAACAGAATGGGAGAATCATCTTTATTTTAATTAGCAGTTTATAATTTTAAAATCTATGTGGTAGGTATACCTAAGGGTGTTTACTATCTACTTCATTTAGGTTCTATGTTTGCTGAACATTTTTCATGGTAAAATGTTAGAAAAAATTAACACTTTAAATAGATCTTCTTTCTAAAAGCCCCAACAGAGTGGCGAAGCTAAAACAAACAAGAAATTGAAGAAGCCAGCTGCTCTGTGTAGAGAATTTCAATCTTTCTCCCACTACAAAGCGTTCTCTTCTGTTAGTATTTACTTGTGCTCTAGAGAACAGGGTGAGACAGAGGACTCTGATTTCATTGTTTGGTTCTATAAACTCAGGGAAAGATCTAGGAAAGGACTACCTCTGAGGATTTGCTGAGCTATGAATTTCTCACTGATCACATGTGCTTCCACGAGTAATATTTGGTCCCTAAAGTTCGATGATTTCAGAAATTATTAGGAAAATAGGGTATGAATTAGATAGTGAAAATATATTTTTAGCCATTTTATGCTAATGGAACAAAGAAACGCCAGTGCAGGGTGAAATGTAACAATGTCCAGGACTCCAAAGTGCCCAGACAATAAGAGGCACACAGAGGTGACAGGAACAGGGCCCTCAGGCTTCCCTGATGCATCAGAACTAGGATGCCAAAGAAAGTAGTACAGAGAGTCTCAGGGCAAAGATAAACAGAGTGCTGTCCCAGGGAGCTTGCTACATATGGCCTGACAGCTCCCTTCTATGAGAAAGCCAGGAGTTAATAATAAACAGGAAAAAAAAGCAAGGCTTGAGCTGACTGGAGAATAGCTCAGTAGAAAATTCTTTTATAAGAATTATACTCACTTAGCTAAGGTGTGATTCAACTTCGGTGCCGAAAGAGTGCTCACTCAGCTAATCTGACGCTGATGTGATGTGCAGCGAGTTTGCTCTGAGCGGCCCAAATACTCACTAAAATAATTTCTAATTTCTTACCAGTGTAATCCTCTACAAAATGCACTGAAATATAAAATCATGTAGGTAAGATGCTGCTCAGTCTACAACATCCTATCCTTACTTGGGCTTTGCTGTCAGGGAAACAGAAAGTGCAGGCTGCCTGGCCTTTTATTCCAGGACACAGATGCTACTAAAGAACTACCGTGAGGAGCCCTGGTCTTGGAGGTCCTGCTCTCATAGTGGGGAGAGGCTTGGTATGAGACACCTGCACAAGGAAGGAATGAGCCAAAGGAAATGTCATGAAGATGACTCCGCAGAGTAGGCAAAGGACTTTGAAATCCCAGAAGCACAGGATGTCCTTGACTGGCAAGTCAATTCCTCTGTACTCCATCCTGAGTGAATGGGCAGGGTCCCTCACAACCTAGAACTCCTCTCAGAAAGGGCTAGGGTAAGTTGGCATCATCCATCTCAGAAGGGCAGGATCCCTCCCAAAACATCCCAGGACTGACCTTCAGGAAGGGAACATTATCACTTCCCAACTTTTCCTAACATTATCATCTGACTCCATAGAAGAGGTGGCCTCAATGGCTCAGAGCAGACAAAAGCCTTCTAAGAAACAGATGGAAACTGTTTCAAAGGCAAAATGAAATGTGCTACAAAAATAAATAAAGTAATAAATAAATTGAATTATTCCTCAAAATTCTAAGGCGGTAACAGACTCAACACAAGGAATAAGAAACAAGGAGGTACAGACCACCGCAGTGGTCCCTTCTCTGCCTGAGGCCCTGCCCTGCTGCTCTGGCAACCCCTGATTACAGACCCCCACCCAACCCTACGGAACTCAGGGCCTCAGAGCTAATACAGTGGGAAAGGTAGCCAGAGAAATGCAAGCTTTGGCCTGGTAAAGAACAAATCCAACTCCAAAAGCTTTAAGCCCTCAATGCAAGAAACCTAAATCCAGAAACTCTGGAAGTCGATGGGTACTGAAGCAAAATTTCTAAATAACACTCTTACCTGAAAGATAAAAAAAGAGTAGTGGGGAATCTGGAGTGTTGTATTTTTTTTAACGTTCTCTCTCAGATTATACCCCTTCTCTGGTTATACAAAAAAAAAAAGTAATTCAGTAATACTTGACTTTCAAAGATGTGGATTCTGAGATCTTTCCACCTAATCCCCACCCCTTCCCCTCCGACCCCCATCACCCTTGCTACTACACAGGACATGACCTCTTGAAGCAGGAAGCAATGGAGGCAGCAACTCCCCCCAGATGTTAGACTATGTGATCACCACTACAGACTGTGTGGCTGTTCTCACTGTAAGGGCACGGACACAGACGTGGGAGAGGCAAGAGGAGGGCAAGAGGCAGAGTCGAACAATCGGGACTGCTTACACCCCCCCAAAGGCAGTGAGGGCTCCCGGCCCATGCTACAGACCATGAAGAACCGGCAGGCAGGAATATGGCAGTGGTGAGAGGCTGGACAGAGCTTTCTCCATCCAAGAGACTGGGTTCCTTCATGGACCATGTGCTGTTCCTCTTACAGCACTTTCAAAAGTGAAGAGTGGGTGCCACTAACCACATCTGCAATAAAGGCTCCGGGAGAGGTGAGAGCAGCAACTGGAATGATACCTCGTACCAAAATAAACCTACTTTTCCAAGAGAACACCCAGCTGCCCTTCAGGCTTTTGCCTGCCGGGCTCCGTCACAGAGGCATTTTGCTGGAGTCTGAAGCAAGAGGAGCATGAGTCAGGGACCACAGAACAGGGGCACTACACCACCACCTGCAGAAGCCAAGAAGGGGGAAAAGCTACGTGGGGTCAACACAGGCATGCCAGGCAGGACGTGAGGGTCAGGAGCCTCACGCTCAACTTTTCACTCTTGCCTCTCCAAAGCCAGAGGCACCAGCTGGCAGCCTGCTCCAGCCAGCAAACACCCGCCTGCCTCCTGTCCCTGTGGGCCTTCAGCTAGTGTAGTAGATGTGGAAGTAGAGAGTCTTGTTGCGGAGCAGGGAGTACGAGTTGTCAAACTTAAGCAGGTAGATGCCCTCTCCCGGGTAGTCGTGGCTGCCGGCCTGCACGTCTCGGTGGCTATCTCGCCGGTACACGGGCATGACCTCCCCATATCGCCCTCGCAGGGAGCTCCTGGAGCCTCTCTCCACATCTCCAACTGGGACAGGGTCTGTGTGAGCAAAAGGCACAGTGTTTGGATGCGACTTCAGAGACTGAATAAGTCCTACCTCACAGTCAAAGAATACACGAGGTGACGTAATGGCTCTTAGCCAGGGGGATGCTCTCGTCCTCCTACAGGGATCTGGAAGTGTCTGCGGACCTTCTGACCACCACAGTGACTAGTGAGTGATACTGGTATTTGGCACCCAAGTGTCCAGGAGCACTTGACATCAGGATAGTACTCGCTCAGCAAAGAAGCATTCCACCCGAAAGGCCAACAATGTCTCCACTGAGAAACAATGAGGCCTTATAGAGCCTACCTGTTCCAGAACTGTCTGGACATTTCTACACCCCACTGAGTGCAGAGCCCAACATGGGGCTCAGTCTCACGACCCTGAGATCATGACCGGAGCCAATATCAAGAGTCCGACACTTAACTGACTAAGCCACCCAGGAGCCCCAAGAAAAGATACTTAGAAGGGAACATTCTGACATCTTTTCATTCAGTGGGGAAAAGAAATAGCTAACAGAGGCAGGAAATACAAACACGCTGTACAGAGTGACCTAGAATTCTACTTGGCCTCCTGGAAAATAGCAAATTAAGACATGAGGTTCTCCTCCTGCCTAAATACCTGAAGATTTCCCTGCAGACTTGCTCTTCCATGAAGAAGAAAGGGACTGATTATAAGATCATATAGAAAAATCAAGATGCTTGGAACCTACTGAGAACCTTACTCTTAATATTACAAAAACAAAAACAAAAACAAAAAAAGCCTCGAGGTCATTCTGAGTAGGCACTGCAAATAACTGGAATGGAGCACAGAAATCACTTTTAAAACTACTCCGGGCATGTGGTGTGCTCTGGGCATATTTTGCAATACATACAAATATTAAATCATTATGTTGTACACTTCAAACTAATGTTATATGTCAATTATAATGCAATAAAAAAATTTTAATTAAAAAATACTGCTCTGGCATGAAGAAAGAAGTAAACAGTATTCAGCCAACTGTGACAGTCTGAAGGGGAGCACACTTAGCAAACTGTAATCACCCAGTTTGGTTCCAGACTAAAAATGGTAAATATCCCAAACTACGAGAGAAATTTAAAATAATCTCAGGTTTATATGTAATTTATATACTGCAGCATTGACCCATCCCTTTCCCTGCCCACCCATCCCTGTCCCCAAGGAGGTGTTGGACAAATAGCTAGATACTGATTAAAAAGCATAAGAAACTTTCCACCAAGGCACCAGTACCATCCCCACCAGAATGTTCTTTGAGGGTCTGACTTTGGCCTGCACCCACTCACTCAATTTAGCTTACAATGCTGAAGGGGATTCCTTGTTTTCGTTCTAAGGGAGAGAAGGACTGGTGTAACACAGGAAGTGGTCACTAGAAATTGGGCTGAGAAAAAGCAAATTCCAAATCATGTTAAAATTAAATTTACCTTCAATCTCTTCCTCCTCTTCCTCGTCTTCATCCTCATCCTCACTGGAATCACTGACCTGCACAGTTATGTCAGTGCTGGTTACAGGGGTCCAGTCAAAATAAACTCCAAAGCCAATGTCATAGTCGTCGGTGGCAAACTCCCAGCAAACACGCTTCCCCTCTGGATGCGTAGGTACCCGGATGGTCACCACCTCACCCCGCTTCACCACCAGACGGCTGTTCTTCTCTTTGCCCAGCTTGCTTTTAAATTCTTTCATCTTGGCAAAGGTCCAGATGCATGGAGGCGCCATCAGAGGGGGGGACACTGAAAGGACAGGCAGCTCACTACTGAGAAACCAAGAGGAAATGTAAAGACACCTGACATTTGGCTTAGGGTGGGTATCACAGTCAAAGACCTTCTTTCTACTTTATGGCTTCTTTCACTGCCTTTCACACGTCACCTCCTCACTTTCCTTCCATCAGTCAGCCTGCCCTTTTTTTTTTTTTTAAGATTTTTATTTATTTATTTGAGAGAGTGCACAAGCAGGGGCAGGGCAGTGGGAGACAGAGAAGCAGGCCCAAAGCCAGGCTTGATCCCAGGACCCTTGGCAGGCTCCAAATGGACTAAGCCACCCAGGCGCCCCCTGCCTGCCTTTTCTTTAAGCACCCCTTGGGAACAAAGAAATCACCCTCCTACCCCCAAAGCTCTCACCTTTCCTGTGATCCCCCAGGAGATCTGCAGATTCCAAATCAGCTGAAAGGATATCTACAGCTCCTGTGTGTTCAGATTGGATCATAACGATGTCCCCAGACCTTTGTGGAACTTGGTACTTGGCCATCTGTACAAGAACACTCTGATTAGAGCACTCGCTAGAGGGGCAGATCCCCATCAGCTCCTTCCCCATGGTGCTGCCCGCCCACCCATGCCCTCTTGCCTCCACCTTCCCAGCTCAAAGCCTGCAGTGCTAAGTTCCCTCCTCCCTTTTGCAACTCTCCACTCCAGACCCTGTATAAAATCTTTGTCCATGAACATCTTCCAACCTCGCTACAAACTTCTGCACCAATAGGGTTTCTGTGCCTTGCCTTGATCTCAGCCTGCACAGCACCTCCCTGCAGCCCCCCTTCTGGAGTGTAGCTCGACTCCAGCTCTGCCACACATTCTCCTTCTGCAACTCCCACTCACGGGTTACCTCCAGATCCCTGTCAACTGGGTCACCAAAGCACTGCAGAGAGAGAATCTGGTTTATATTCTGTCTCTGGTTCAGTCATGGCACACCTGGGATGGCCCAGGGCCACCGGTTGTCACATCCACTAACAGTGTTCTATAAATAATCACAATTTTACCTATTTAAATGTATTTCTTTTTATTTAAATGTATTTAAACAGTACATTTGCTGCCAGCCATCTAACCTGCATGAAGAGTACAAACATCACTTGAAACTTGAAGCCCTCACTAGACCATGGCAGGAGGCTTCACACGCTTTCTTATGGGTTTCTTTTTTTTTTTTTTTTAAATATTTTATTTATCTATTCATGAGAGACACAGAGAGAGAGAGAGACAATGGGGCAGAGACACACAGGCAGAGGGAGAAGCAGGCTCCATGCAGGAGCCCGATGTGGGATCCGATCCAGGGACTCCAGAATCACGTCCTGGGCCCAAGGCAGGCACTCAACCGCTGAGCCACCCGGACATCCCTCTTATGGGTTTCACATCAGACTCCTTGGATCAGTGTTCCTGTTTCTTGTTTTAATGCCATAATTTCATGCTCCTTCTCCAAGCAGTCGGTAGGCAACACAAGACATTATACCCACTGCCCACACAGGATTGCACACTACTGAGATGGCTGTCCAGTTACGAGACCAGAATTATATTTGCAAGAAAGAAAACTTTTAATTACTCCCAGACTATATCTTCATAACATCTCTGTCTGGAGAATAAGTCCTTCAGTTCTTTACCTGCATTGCTTTATGAGGTAAATGAGACTTTGGCTAACCTGCTTAAGTGAGTCTTTCCTTTTCCAGAGGGCTAAACAAAGGATTTAGTTTGCAACATAGCAGCCTAGCATTAGTAAAGTCACTAGGTCTTAGCTTCAATTTCCTCATCTGTAAACGGAACATAATGGTGCCTGTCTCAGGTTTGTTCTCAGAAGTAAATGGAGTATGATGCATAAAAATGCTTTGTAAACTATAAAGCATGATGCAAATGTAATTATAATGTTTGCACTGTCTTTACTGGCACTAATACTGTTTGATATTATAATAGATGTGTTAATGATGATACAAACAACCTATTCCTCCGTGGCAGGGAGACAGACCATGCTATCTCTACCACTTCTACAGAAACTTTATCATAAATATGGAAGAGTTCCTGTGGTAACAAGGAAACTGAAGCTAAAACATAATCCCATGGATCAAGGCTCCAAACATCCAGAGGACATGTGAGCGTTCATTTCAACACTTCATTTTTTAAATAGCTGCTAGTTCAGTGATGGGTCCTGAGGGCGATGCACATGACCATTCTCCAAATAATCAAAACTGAGATGCCCCAAGGCTTTCTAGTTCCAACGCATCTATATGCGTCTAAATCCTGGTGCCACAAACTGCTCCTTCCGAAGAGACAATGACAATGCCCCCCTACCTTGTTGAGGGCCGGGGCCTGGTCTGTAGGCAGCAATTCCTGTTCTACCAAGGCCTGAGCCTCCAAGGCACCAGCTGTTTTCCGCAGATCTTCTGGGGCATCCTCACTCACTGGAGACACCATCTGTGGCCTCTCAGAGGAAGAGAGTATGTCAATTCAAGGACTCTTAAAAAGCACAGTAGTAGTCTTGGAAAAACTTAGAAATAAAGCACAACCTTCAAGTGATACCTCCCAACCTCTGCTTTCCTCTGGCATCTAGGTTTACTGTCCCTTAGGCCTCACCTAAGCCAGAAATTAATCACCAAAACAAAGGGACTGTACACAGATTCGCAAGGCAGGCCCTCTCTGCTCATCCCAGGAGCAGCTTCTCAGCGTTTCCACTTCATGCCATCCTCCAAATCGCCCTGGGGTTTTATTACCCAGTTCACTGGGTAATAAAAGGTCAACGCTTTGTTTCCTTTTTTAAGCACACTAATCTATTATCCCAAGGACTTAAAACATAAGTATTTGAATAATTACTTTCAAAGAAGCAAGGGAATAATGCTCTTTCCTTTCCCCTGGCTTCCAGAGAGACCAGAAAGTGAGTTAGGTGCCAGGGCGGCAGTATCATACCCCAGGGCTCTTGGAAATCTATGGCCAACACAATCTGTGAAATGGATCCTTTGGAGCAGCAGTTATCAGAGTATGGTGCTTCGTTTAGACCACACCAACAGAGTGAATTCAGACCACATTCTGGTGACTACAGACTTGTGGTTTACATTTGCAGAGCAGATTATTGTTTTCTCCCCCTACACAGTAACAAGGTAGAGACATTCAAGTTTCCTTGCGATCCTGTTTGTGGAGGGATTTTTTTTTTTCCTGTTTATCTTTTTACTGAAAGTTTAAGTTTTTGGTGTCCTAGCTCCATGACAGGGCAGGGGGAAGGGGTCTCTTATTAGACTCTCTACCTTGGGCATTTCTTCCTTTCTTGGTAGTTCATAAAGTAACAGTGCATCTTAGAGTTGATGGCAACTTAAGAGTCTATGAAATATGATGTATACTTGCTTTCTGTCTGCCCCCTAGAATACAAACTCCATGAGACCAGGGACTTGGATTGTTTGTTCATCTGTGGTATCTTCATTGCCTAGAACACTGCCAGGTAAGTAGCAAGCAGGCTCTTAACAAATACCTGTTGAATGAATAAATAGTAGATGGCCCCAAAATATTTGAATAAATAAATGAATAAGTTAATTTTTGTTTGAGAGCAAAAAAGGAGTACTGGCATGTGAGAATACAGCAGTGATTCTGACCATTAGCCTGACCTTACTGTGTATGGCATCTGAAGTCATTTCTTTGCCTTTTGCAGGCTATTTTGCACAAAAACAATTCTAAACAGGACATGCAATAGCCACATAAATTTAATATTCACATTAGCACTTTATGTTCTGAAGAATCAATGAAGGGTATTTTGGGAAAGATAAGTTGCAAATTGCTTAACGCCAATGATAACCACGTAAAGGAAAAACTCCCAGCGTAAGCCTTCTGGTGTATGCTGATCCGTGGTAGGGAGGGCATCCCAAGGGAGGGAAGAGTCTGGCCAGCCCAGCTAGCCTCACTGGCAAAGAGAGAGAGTAGTGCACTTCCGGTTCTAACATATACAAAACATAAACCCTACACTTCAGGCATCATCTGGGCTGGATTTCTTTCTTCACACACCAGATACTAGAAACAAAGCTTTAAACTTAAATCTCCTTTTTTTTCTAAGAATGTTGTACATTCTTTGCTCAAAAACTTTATTTACACTTAGGAGGAAAAATTAGCTCTGTGCCAAAAGCCATCTTCCAAATATCCTTCAAATCACCATGTACAGAAAAAGGGTGATGGTAGGAAGAGGGAAAGGAGCTTCCCTCCTGGGATTTGATGAGAACAGGCATTGTCTCAAATCATCAAAGCCTTGGGGAGGCTTTGTCTTCTAAAAAGACTGTTACATAAATAACCTAGTAGCTCTAAGCATAAAACTCAAAACCCTTCTAATGCGACTTATGGGAATAAGCTTTAGAGTAGAAGAAACCTAGAGCTCTATGAACTTGGGAAATTTTTCAATTCACTGTTTTGTATTCCTTATTGTAAAAAACAAAACAAAACAAAAAAACCTTTTTGTTTCAGTAGGGCTGCTATGAGGACGACATGATATAATACATTTTAACACCTAGTATAATATTGAGCAAATAGAAATATTCTGTAAAAAGTAACTATTATCATTATTATGGAGAAAAATTCAATAAAGTATGGTTATGTATCACCAACTATATTATTATTATATTAATCGTTGTCTTCCATCATCTGAATTCTGGGGTTTTGAAAAAAGTTTTATTTCATATATAAAAGTAAGAAGAAAGAACTTCTACTTAAGAAATAACAGATCTGGGGGCGCCTGGCTGGCTCAGTCGTAGAACTTGAGACTTAATCTCAGGGTTGTGAGTTCAAGCCCACATAGGGCAGAGAATTCACTTAAAAAGTAGATAATTTTTTTAAAAAAAGAAATAACAGATTGTTTAAATATCTTGACATTCCTCTCCACCCCTAGCAATCAATTTTGTGTGGGGCATGGAGCCAACACTGGTTCTAGTGGACAGTATCATGCCACAAGCAGATCAGTTGGACTATAATATCCATTAGCTCTCCTGTATCTCCAAAATACTGCTTTTCATTAATTATTCCATTAATGTTTCATGTTTCTACTTATTCCAGAGCTCAGTACAACTCTTTCCTGTCTGCTATATGCATTCTGGTATCAATGACAGTAGGTAGATGAAATGGATGGAGCAGGAAACTAAGAATAAAACTAAACACACATTCTCTTGCAAGTCCACCTGGGATCCATGTCTAATGTATGAACATTTCAACCTGGGTTCCAGAAGACAAATGAAGATACTATACTACTTGTTACAGTTTTGTTCTCTGAGAGTAAAGAATATTTCATAACCTGAAATAGATTTGACGTTGCCCCTAACCACACCCAAGGATTGACTAATGAATGACCAAATCATCCATACTCTTCACTCCAACTTGCCCTCCCCCTTAAAGCAGATGTTCATGCCTTTCATCACTTCCTTATCTCAGAAGATAAACATCAAGGAGCCAAGCAGTTGCTGTTCCTACCTGTAAGGTGAGGAATGGGGTTCTGGATCAGAAGCAGAAGCCACTAGAGAGATGACCTTGGTGTTTTCTAGATCTTCATTCTCTAAAAAATCATGGAAAGAAAAATTCAATATTTGAGAGGGAACACAATCATAATTATCTTATAGCTTAAAAAAAATTGGCAGTTTCAACCAACTGTCTCTTTCCAAAAATATTCTGGGCATCCACTTCTGAGAGTCCAAGTGCATAAATTATTCAAGTCCTCACAGTCAAGTACTCAGACCATAATAACCCATTCATGAAAAAATATGTTCCTTTCCAAAACAAGTCCCTACAAAATTCATTCTAATTTAAGAATCACATTTTTCAGGAAGCATATGGTTAAATTTGACAAAATGTAGAGGGAAGAGTGAGATTTAGGATGAAATGAACTAGAATTCAGTGTCAAAGGATAGAGTACCACCTCTATATTCAGGAAGTTCACATCAGTAGTCAGGGGAAAGGATCTTTGTAATTTCTTTTACTTGCTCATTCACCAGTGACTTACTGGAGAACTGTTAGGTAGCTACAAGGAGTATACAGGTACATGTATATACAGTACATGTATATACAGTATACATGGCATAAAGAGAGCCATGTCCTCAGGCTCACAGCAGGCCTATGGCTGGTATTACTGCCATTGTGCAGGTAAGGACACTAAGGCACAGAGATAAGATTCAAACCCAGACAATCATGCTCCTAACCCTTAGGTGCTACTGTTTTATGGTTTATTGACCTAGCCTTTCTTTGAGCACTCAGAAAAGCATATGGTTCCGTGTATTTAGATAATCCCTGGTTTAACCTCCTCTAGTGATGAAGCCCACAAGAAACTGAAGCCCAAAGTCCACTTCCCACTACAAAATACAGCTTAAATGAAGTAAACCTCAAATACTGCAAATGTCAGAGTTTGGTAGCAACATAAAAGTGCAAACGATAGGCAAATATTGGTGATCCAACTTAAATCTAGTCTCACTTTTTTTTATATGTGAAAATATCTATTTTTCTTTTTATCAGCTCACACTCTTCTAGGTAGAAAGATCTTAGAGCTTATGCCACCCAATTTTCCTCCTCGGAAAAAACAGAAAAAATTAGTCTCTATCCTCAGTTCCTGGCACAGAATTATGAAAATCCTGATGATTTCCTAAGTGAAAAGACTACTAGGAGTATGTTTTGTTCTAACACTTGGTCTTTGACTCTGGTTCCTGACACAGACTTCCTAAATACCCCGGACCTTCCCTGGTGATAGCAGTGTCTTTGGTTCCAAAATGACTCTGGGTGGGCTCCTGGATGGGGGTTGTTCACAAGAAAGGCCAAGGCGTGATCAGACGCTTGGAATTATCAACCCCACCCCTCATTCTCTAGAGAGGGGAGAGGAGCTACAACGAAGTTAATAATTGATCATACCGATATGATAAACTTCCATAAAAATTCCCAAAGTACAGTGTTTGGAGAGTTCTAGGTTGGTTAACACATTCACATACTGGGAGGGTGACACACCCCAACCTCAATGAGACAGAAGCTCCTGCGCTCAGGACCCTCCCAGACCCTGCCCACTGTAGCTCTTCATCTGACTTTTCACCTGTATCCTTGCTCATATCCTTTCATAAACTGGTAAATGTTAGTATTTCCTTGAGTTCTCTGAGCCACTTTAGCAAACCATCAAATCCAAGGAGGAGGAGATCATGGGAACCTTCAATTTATAGGTAAGCCGGACAGCAGTTGTGGGTAACCTGGGACCTCCTACTTGAGACTGGCATCTGAAAGAGAAAAAAGAAAGAAAAGAAAGAAAAAGAAAAGAAAAGAAAAGAAAAGAAAAGAAAAGAAAAGAAAAAGAAAAAAGAAAAAAAAAGAAAAAGAAAAGAAAGAGGCCCTTTTCACCAAGAGATGAGAATACAATGTTCTTCCCTATTTTGACCTAAGTAAAATTGTCTTCCTAATAACCTCTGCTCTTCTAATCCTTCGATCCTTTGCCACAATATCCTTTCAAACATTTACAGCCTGGTATTACATTTCCTGAAAGTGCCTCCTCAGGCTAAGCATCTCCAGTTCTCTCAATCATCCCTCAGGTGACCTCTGACCATACCGGCCTCCTTTGGTTGTTCCTCTTTGTTCCAAGTAGTTTGTTTTTTAAAGATTTTATCCATTTATTTGAGAGAGAGAAAGAGATAACGACAGAGAGAGAACATGAGCTGGGGAGGAGAGGGAGAAGCAGACTCCCCGCAGAGCAAGGAACCTGACTCAGGACTTGATCTCAGGACCCCCAGATCATGACCCAAACTGAAAGCAGACACAACCAAGTGAGCCACCCAGGAGCCCCTCTTTGTTCCATCTGAAGTAAGGGGCTAAAATGGACAACTTTCTCAGATGTGTTATAATCCACCCAGAGTACACTGAGACTATAAACTCTTAATAAGGACACAATATTTCTTGATTTTTTTGTTACCTTATATTCTTTTTTCTTAAGTTTTTTAATTAAATTCCAATTAGTTAACATAGTGTTATATTAGTTTCAGGTGTACAATATAGTGATCAACCACTTTCATACATCACCCAGTGGGTATCACGACAAGTGTACCTCTTAATCCCTATCACTGATTAGCCCATCTACCCCACCCACTTCCCCTCTGGTAACCATCTGTTTGTTCTCTCTATAGTTAAGAGTCTGTTTCTTGGTTTGGGAGCTAGATTTTTTTTTAAGATTTTAAAAATTTATTCATGAGAGACAGAGAGAGAGAGAGAGAGAGAGAGAGACAGGCAGCAGGAGAAGCAGGCTCCATGCAGGGAGCCTGATGTGGGACTGGATCCCGGGAACCCAGGATCAATCACGCCCTGGGCTGAAGGCAGGCGCTAAACCACTGAGCCACCCAGGGATCCCTGGCACTAGATTTTTTTAACTGCAGATTTACCTTGTTAGCCTAAATAAGTCAATCATGACCTCCAGGGCATATAAAAATAAACTTATTCCAAGCTCACTCTCACTATGCTCTATTTTTGAAAGACTAACAGACTTTTGGAAAATAATTGACTTTTTAACTTTAATGAAGGACTTTACATGTCTATATTATTTATTTCAAATTAACTTTTTGAGGGGCACCTGGGTGGCTCAGTGATTGAGCATCTGCCTTCAGCTCAGGTTGTGATCCTAGCGTCCTGGAATCGAGTCCTGCATCGGTCTCCACACAGGGAGCCTGCTTCTCCCTCTGCCTATGTCTTTGCTTCTCTCTCTCTCTCTCTCTCTCTCTCTGTCTCTCATGAATAAATATAATCTTAAAAAAAAACCACCTACAACTCAATAGCAAAACAATCCAATAACCCAATTTAGAAATGGACTTGGGGCAGCTCAGGTGGCTCAGTGGTTTAGTGCCGCCTTCAGCCCAGGGTATGATCCTGGAGACCTGGGACTGGGTCCCGCGTTGGGCTCCCTGCGTGGGGCCTGCTTCTCCCTCTGCCTGTGTCTCTGCCTCTCTCTCTCTGTGTGTCTCTCATGAATAAATAAATAAAATCTTTAAAAAATAAAATAAAAATGGACTTAAGACTGGAATATATTTTTCTCCGAAGAAGACATCCAAATGGTCAACAAGTATATGAAAAGATGCTCAACATTAATAATCATCAGGAAATGCAAATCAAAACCACAAAAATGAGATATCAACTCACATTGCTAGGATGGCTATTGTCAAAACAACAGACAAGTATGCAAAAGATGTGTAGAATTGGAACGTTTACACTTACATGAGAATGCAAAAAGGTGTAGCCACTATGGAAAACAGTACAAAGATTCCTCAAAAAATTAAAAATAGAAATACCATATCATCTACCAATCCCATTTCTAGATAGTCATTCAAAAGAATTTAAATTGGGACACCTGGGTCAGCAGTTAAGCATCTGCCTCTGGCTCAGGGCATGATCCAGGTCCAGGATCGGGCTCCCTGCATGGAGCCTGCTTCTTCCTCTGCTTGTGTCTCTGCCTCTCTTTCTGTGTCTATCATGAATAATAACATCTTTTTTAAAAAAAGAATTTAAATCAAGATCTCAGAGATATTAGCACTCCAGTGTTTCAGTGCAGCACTAATCATAATAGCCAAGATGCAATAACAACCTAACTGTCCATTGACAGATGAATGGATAAAGAAAATGTTGGTAATACATACAATGGAATATTATAATATTTTTAAGAGAAGGAAATCCTGCAACATGTGGTAACATGGATAAATCTTGAGAACATTACACTAAGTGAAATAAGCCAGTCACAGAAAGACAAATATTGCACAATTCCACTTATATGAGGTATCTAAAATAATGAAACTCATAAAATCAGAGAGTAGAATGATGTTTGTCAGGGTATCTAAAATAAAGAAACTCATAAAATCAGAGAGTAGATTGATGTTTGTCAGGGCCTGTGGGGAAAGGGAAATGAGGAGTTGCTAATCAATGGGTATAAAGTCTAAATTATATAGGATGAATAAGTTCCAGAGATCTGCCATATAATATTGTCCCAATAATTAACAATACTGTATTGTACACACAAAAAATTAAAGGAAATATTTAGAAGGACTTCACAGAAATAAAAAGAATAAACATTAATAATAAAATGAACAAATAAAACACCATGGCTGTTCAATGCTTGCAGAGCCTGAGCCAAGAGACACAAGTCCCATCAATTTAGGAGCCTAAAGAACTCCTAACAAGTGCCTGGCCCAACACTATGTACTGAAGATGAAGCACTGAAGCAGACACAGTTCTGGCCCTCATGAAGCTTTCAGCCTAACAGGGAAGACTGCAAAGGGCCTTTATCCCACAGATGATCACAAATGTTAAGCTTAGGGGCACCTGGGTGGCTCAGTGGTTGAGTGTCTGCCTTTGGCTCAAGTCGTGATCCCGAGGTCCTGGGATCAAGACCTGCATGAGGCTTCCCACAGGAGCTTCTCCCTCTGCCTATGTCTCTGCCTCTCTCTTTGTGTCTCTCGTGAATAAATAAATAAAATATTTTTTTAAAGATTAAGCTTAAATTTAAGCTAGGAAATGACACGGTCAAATTTGTATTTTTGGGTAGTACTCTATAGCAGCTGATGGTAAGATGGATCTTACCAGACCAGATAAGAGGCCTTGGCAAAGTCCACATAAGAGACGATGAGGACCTAATAGTGATTCCTGAGACAGCATAGAAAGGACTCAATTAGAAAATCATTAGGTAGTCAAATTTGTTTTTAGGATGCCCATGCTGGCCACGGTTATCTCCCTACTAAATGTTCACAAACCATCTGTAACATATTCCAGAACTTTGCTGAGAAGCTGCATCAAGTTTAATGATCTACAGATTCTGGATTCTAATCTCTTTTCCCCTATGGATAACTGATATATATAGGTTCATTTCTAGTCCCTCACAGTCCTCAGAGATAGCACACAATTTCATATGCAGGCTCTTTCAGGACCCTGGATGTAGTAGTCATCTGTCAATCTTTTGGCTTTCAAATACTGAACTTCTTCCTGGAGGGGAATGACTTTGTAAACAGTACACAGCTGAAGTCAGAATGGAAGATCCTTCTTTTTTCCAGCCCGGGGAAATTAGGGACAAGGCACATGACCTAAAATATTCCCACCAAGAATTCGAAATAGCAGTTGCACAAAGGAAAAAGAGAATTCACCTAGTGGCAGCCAAACAGCCCTAACCAAATTGTTCTTGCTGCTTAGCCTTTCCACCAGCCTACTCCTCAGCCTTTCAACAATGTGGTGAATATCAGCAAACCTATATTCTTCTAATAATCTGTTTTTTGCTTAAGGCAGCCAAACTTAGTTTCTATTGCTTGTAACCAAGAACTCTGACCAGAAAACCTGGATAGAATTTGCTTGGATCCAAAAAATCTGAACTTTAAGTAGTTAGACATCCTATCCTCATTCTGATCATCTTTATTATTACAGCAAAGATTTAGTGATCCTTAGTATATGTCAATTATTTTCTGAGCATTTTGTAGGTATCATCTTTCTGAATCTTCACTGAATTGCAAAATCACTGAAGTTGATACTACCATTATTTCCTTTTTATCATTCTAAAAATTGAGGCCCAAGATGAACAGCAAATAGGAATAAAAGGGATATGAGTTCAGGCAGTCCAAGTCCAAAGCTAGCACTCTTATTAACTGTATTACACTGACTCTTTAAATCTTTATTGTGAAATATAATGCACATAAAGTACACAAAACTGTGCAGCTCAATAAATTACCACAAAGCATAAACCTACATAAAATACTACCTAAGCCAAGAAATAGATAATTTCTAGCACTTTATAAGCTCCACTCATGACACTCCCAATCATTATCTGCTCCTTTCCTCCATAACCATTGTCCTTACAGAATCATTTCCTTCCTTTTCTTTATAGTTGGGCCACCTAAATATGCATTCCTAAATAGTGTTACTTCATCCTGCCTGAACTCTATATAAAGAGAAATAATGCAGACTAGCTTCTTTTACTTAACATTATGTTTGAAAGATTCAACTATGTTGTGGGTAAGTTTGTTCATTTTCATTGCTGTATAATATTCCATGAATATACCATAATTTATCAATATGCCATCAATGAAATTTGGGTTCTTTCTTGTTTAAGGCTCTTATGGATAATGCTATGGATATTTTTGTTCATGTCTCTTGGTACACATGTGCATGCATTTATTTTGTATATAAACCTAGGAATGGAATGGTTGAGTCATAGAAATCTGAATGATAAACTTTAGTAGCCAATGCCAAAGTATTTTCCAAAGGGGTTGTACTGAATATGCCCTACTGCTGGTACTGAGGAACATTCCTATTACTCTGTACCCTCTCCAATACTTGGCCATATTAATAGCTTTTATTTGAGCCATTCTGATTGGTGTATGCTCATTTATTTGTGTATCACTGATGACTTCTGTTTCTTGACCATTTATAAATCCTCTTTTATAAAATGCCTGTTCAAGTCTCTTGCCTACTTTGCTGTTTGCCCTTTTTTTTTTTTTAAATCAAATGACCCTTTATTACTTTCCTTTGTAGTTCTCAGCTAGCTAGGTATTCCACTGTACTACTATTGATGTCATCTATGATGTCATAGATGGTTCCCCAACAGATGGTGCCCCATCTGTGTCCAGCAATGTCAACAAGCTCATCAAAATTGATATTTCCATTGTGCTTAATGTTCTTCTGCTTCTTTCTCTATCTTAGCAGTTCCTTGAGGCCTTTGATAATGAGGGCAGAGGCAGAAAGTACCACCTGAATCTGGGCCTGTCATGAATGGCCATTTTCACTGTAATCCTCAGACCTTTCCAATCATCAGTTTGCTTTGGCTATGTATCATCAACCTTTCTGTAAGAAAGATGCAGGACGGCAATCTTGGGAGCCAGGGCAGATATATCACCAACATCCCCATTGCTGCACCTCAGGTATATGACTTTGATCTCATTGGGGTTAAATTCAAGCAGCATGGTGAAGGCAGCTGATTAAGGACAGCCAAAGAAAGTTGTGCCTTGGCCATCTCCAAGCCATAAGCTGAAAGCCAGATTGTCTTTTTACTACTTATAAGAGTTCCGAATACAAACCTTTGTTTATTACATGTGTTACAAATACCTGCTTCTACTCTGTAATTTACCTTTTCAGTATTTTTAATAGTGTCCTTTTGTGATCCCAAGTTCTTCATTTTAACGTAGTCAAAGCGTATCACTCTTTTCCTTATTAGCCCGCCCTTTGTCTTGAGAGGTCTTCTCCTACACTGAAATCAATATATTCTCCTATACTTTCTTTTAGGAGCTTATTATATATTGCCTTTCACGTTTGTATGCAATCCAACTAGAATTGATTTTTTGTGTGTACGGTGAGATAAGGATCAAGTTTCTCGTCTTTCCCTTCTTTCCTTTCTCTTAGGATATTCAATAGTCCTAGCAACATTTGCCATTCTTTCCTCACAGCTCTACAGTACAATCTTTATTGTAAATCAAATATTTCGTTTCTAGGATTTTATTCTATTCCTAGACCTTATTAGACTATTCTGTAAGAGCTTTAAAATAAATCTTGATACCTAATAGGGCAAATCTTTCCATCTTGTTTTTACTCAAGTATTTTTATATACACTATTTATGGCCTTTCATTCCTCTACATATTTTTTAGAACTAGTTTGTCAAATTTCCATGCAAAAACCCCACCAAAACCCTGCTGGGATTTTTACTGGGATTATTTTACTTATATATCAAGTTGGGAAGAACTGACATCTTTACAATATTGAGTCTTTCGATCTAGGAATATGATCTCTTCCCATTTATTTATTCTTTCATATCTCTCCATAATTATAGGGTCCTGGCCACAGAAATGAGATGACAAAGGGGATGTCATCATTTGGAAAAGGTTGCAATAAGACATGCACACTGTGACTCTGTATGTCTCCCACCTTTGGAAGTGAGCCTATGGCAAATGTGGCTTTCCTACCAAGCGGATGGGAAAGTATAACTGGAGTGCCAAAACTAAAGGACAAAACACCACTGGGGCTGGTCAAATGAGGCAGCTAAAAATTGTATACTGCAGATTCAACCCTGTATTGCGTGAAGGAACAACACCTAAACCTTACTAAGAGGACAGGTGTTGCAACCCAGCCCTTAAGGATTTCAACAATTAATCACACAATGTATGTTCTGGTTGTCAAAAATAAAAATAAAAAAATAATAATGTATTATAATTTTCCACACAAAGACTTTGCATATATTTTGTGAGATTTATTCTTAGGTATTTGAATTTTCTTTATGGTAAATACTATTTTTATATATTTTTTAACTTCATTGCTGGTACAGGCATACTTCATTTTATTGTGCTTCACTTTATTACACTTTGCAGATATTGCATTTTTGACAAAGTTTGTGGCAACCCTGTGTCAAGCAATTCTATCAGCACCATTTTTCCAAGAGCATTTGCTCATTTTGTGTCTATGTTACATTTTGATAATTCTTGCAATGTTTCAAATTCTTTCATTATCATTATATTAGTTATGGTGATCTATGATCAGTGATTACACCTCTACTGAAAGCCCAGATGATGGTATTTTTTAGCAGTATTTTTTAACTTAAGGTATTACACTTTTTTTAGACATATTGCTATTGTACATCTAATAGACTATAAGATAGCATAACCATCACTTTTATATGTACTAAGAAACCAAAAACTTCACTTGCTTTATTGCAATATTTGCTTTATTGCAGTGATCTGGAACCAAACTCACAATATCTCATATATATATATGCTTGTATATATAAACACAATTAAATTCTGCCTATTGGCTCTATACCCAGAAATCTGGACAAACTTATTTGTTCTAATAATTTATCTGTAGATTGTTCTGGATTTTCCATGTATAGTCATCATTTGCAAACAAAAGATTTAACAGGATTCCTTTCTAATCTTCATACGTTTTCTTTTTATTGCCTGACGGTATTAGCTAGGACATCCAATAAAATGATGAATAGTAAGTGATGAAAGTGGGCATTCTTGTCTTATTTCCGATCTCAGGAGGAAAACTTTCAAATCTCACCATTAAGTTTGATACTGCTTATAGATTTTTTGTAGGTATACTTTATCCAATTAATGAAGTTTTCTTTTACCCCTACTTTGCTAAGAGTTTTATTATTTTTTTAAGATTTTATTTATTTATTCATGAGAGACACACAGAGAGAAGCAGAGACACAGGCAGAGGGAGAAGCAGGCTCCTTGCAGGGAGCCCGACATGGGACTCGATCTCGGGTCTCCAGGATCAGGCCCTGGGCCGAAGGCGGCACTAAACCGCTGAGCCACCCGGGCTGCCCCAAGAGTTTTAAATCATAAATGGAGGTTGAATTTTATCAAACACTTTCTCTTCACCTATTAAGCTGATGGTTTTTATCCACTTGCACATTAAAATGGTGATTTACAGACTTTTAAAAGGTATTAAAATGGGGCATCTGCCTTCAGCTCAGGTGATCTTAGGGCTCTGAGATAGAGCCCCATGTCTATCTCCCTGCTCAGTGGGGAGTCTGCTTTTCCCTCTCCCTCTGCCCCTCCCTCCAGCTCATGCTTCCGCGCACTCTCTTTCAAATATATAAATATATGAAATCTTAAAAATGTTAAAACTCCTTCGCATTCCTGAAAAAACTCAACTTGGTCACATATATTGCTGGATTTAGTCTGCTAACATTTTGTTCATGACCTTTTGCATCTATGGTAATGAGTGAGATGAAATTGTGATTTTCCTTTCATCTGAGATCATTCTGATTCTGCCTGAAGAATTTAGTTATTCCATAAGTGCCAGTCTGCAGGTGGCAAACCCTGTGTCTGATTGCCTGAAAATATTTTTATTTTATCTTCATTCTTAACTACTATTGTCCTGGAAAAAAAATTCTCTATTGGTATTTCTTTCAGTATTCTAAAGATGATCTAGCTTCTACTGCTCTGTGCAGAAGTCAGCTAACAATTACTATTCCTTTCAAGGCACACTCTAATTTTTTCTGGCTGCTTTTTTTCTGTTTTGGCTTTCTAGCGATTTTTTTAAAGATTTTTTTTTTTTTTTTTTAGAGAGCGAGCAAGAGCATGCACGAGTGGGGGGAAGGGCAGAAGGAGAAGGAGAGAATCTCAAGCAGACTCCCCACTGAGCGCAGAATCTGACATGGGGCTCCATCTCATGACCCTGAGATCATGACGTGAGCAGAAAATACAACTCAGACTCTTAACCAACTGAGCCACTCAGGTGCCCCATTTTTATAGCAGTTTTACCTTAATGTGTATCTACTATAGATTTCATTGTACTTCTGCTTGGGATACGTAGGGCTTCTTAAAACTGTGCATTCCATTAGCTTTGGAAAATTCATAGCTATTATCTCTCTCTCTCTCTTTTAAAGATTTTATTTATTCATGAGAGACAGAGAGAGGCAGACATAGGCAGAGGGAGAAGTAGGCTCCATGCAGCAGCCCAATGTGGGACTCAATCCTGGGACTCCAGGATCACACCCTGGGCCGAAGGCAGGCGCTCAATCGCTGAGCCACTCAGGCATCCCATAGCTATTATCTCATCAAACATTGCTTCTGTCCATTCTTGCTCTCCTCACCTTTTAGGACTCCAATTATACAAGTGTTACACCTTTTCACCATATCTTCTATATCTCTTACCTCTTTCCTGAATTTTCCACTGTTGCACTTTTACATATTTCCTTCTAGATATTTTCTTCTGATCAGTTCATTATTCTGTCTTCAGATATAGCAACTTTTTGCTAAACCTATCAACTGAGTTCTAAATTCTCATCTGTATGTTTCATTTATAGAATTTCTATTTGGTTCTATTTTTATAAATTTTAATTATTTGCCAAATATCTCAAACTTGTCTTTTATTTTGAGCATAATAAATATAATTATGTTTTAGTCTGGTGCCCCTCTGGATTTTTACTACCTGTAGTTTCTTTTGATTTTTGTTCATGTTCTCTTCTCAAGCATCTGGTCATTTAGGAAATGTGCCAGAAACTGTTCTCACAAAATTGTAGAAATAATCTGAAGCCTAATCTATATGAGCCTCCAGAGGTTTGCCTCTTCTTTTTCCACATACCTGGGGGCATTAGCAGCCTGGGGGCACCTTAACCCAATTTCACGAATTTATGATTTTTCTGAAGCTGAGTTATAGTCCCTGCAATGGCCTAATTCTAATTTACCCTTACTTTCAGAACATGACCTTTCATAGTCCCAACCTAGAGTAAAGGGAGTTCACCAGGTTCCCCCCACTTGATTAGTTCTAAACATTAATCTTTGCCTCTCTAATCCAGAAAGGCACATCTGCAGCCTTGAGAAGCCTCCCCACTTACGAATCCAGCATATGCCATCAGATGTGAAAGGAGACCCCAAAATGGACTCTTATCCTTGGGCTTCTATCTTTATACTTCTGCCTTCACATTGATTATAGTCTAGTAATTCTTTATTATCTGGCTAGCTTTCCAGGATATTCAAGCAAATATTCATATGTTGACAATTATTTCCTAATTGTTCCCAGTGGGAGAACTGATCTGATTACTAGTCTACCATTACTCAAAACAAACCAACATTGCCTCTTTACCTTTTCAATTTGAAAATATCTTACTGAATAAAATAGAAACAAAATAGAAATTTTAAAAATCTGCCTTCTCTCTTGTCATTGGCTAAATGTAACAGCTTATCTAAGTAGTGGTTCTACCCCTTTTGATTTATCCTTAGTTAAATTAGTTAGCACAAAAATAATTTAAAAAAAAAACAGTAGATTTAAATAATAACATAAAATTGATCCCTAAAGAGATTTACAACCTATATTTCATAAAAAATTCATCTGAGAGAAAAAAGCCCAGAAAGTTCCTGATGAGCAGAAAGGCAAAAGAGATGTACAGACTATCTCTTAAAATATAAACACAGTGAAGAATCTCATGACACATGTATTTTTTCTAAATAGATAATATATTCATAGTATTCAAAATTCAAAAAGCATAAAAGGATACAGTGAAAACTTCCACTGGTCTAAGTTCCCACCACCCAAAGCAGCCAACATTATTAGGTTTTGTGCAGTCTCCCAGAGATACTTTATACACATAAATACGTGTGTGCATATGTTCTTTTTATACAAATGAGCATATTAAACATACTTTATTTTTCCCATTTATATCTCAGAGATCTTTCCATAACCATATATGAAAGGTTTTTTTTTCTACAGCTGATTAGATTAATATTTCATTGGTTGGATATTCCTAACCAGTTCCCTACAATGGACATTTATGTCCTTTCTAATCTGTTGCCATTACACACTATGCTATACTAACTTTGTGTCTGTGTCACTAAATAGGCATAAGAATAAATCTATAGAGGATAAATTCCTGGAAGGAATGGATCGATGAGAGCATATACTGTAATTATGATGGATACTGGCAAACTGCCCTCCACAGCATTTGTATTAATTTACACTAACAGCAGTGCATGAAAGTTCCTGTTCCTGCACAACCCTACCAACATACTGAGATATCAAACTGCCCAGTGTATATATGATTTGCAAGTCCCTTATCGAAAATTAGGTTGAGTATTTTTCATATGCTAGAAGCCACTTCTCCAAGCACCTTATCAGCTTAAAGTATGCAAGGGGGAAAAAAGTGAAAAAGAGATAGCTCTCTTGATTTTCAAGGTTAAAGGTATTTGCTAAATTATGTAGGAACTACTGGTAAAACAACTCGTAACTGGATTCAGAGAGGCAGGAAGTAAGAAAAGGAGAAAGAAATTCTTAAGTTTATTTCCAGGGGTATCAAGTGTGGAAGATACAGTCCTGTTGTAGAGAGAGAAAACCGTTACTAACAGTTTGTTATGTTTCCTAAATTTATTCAGTGAAATTTAGACCACTATAAAGAAGAAAAAGTCAATTTTTCTGTAGATAGTTTTTAATGTCAGCCAAATATAGACCAATCCAACAAGTATTCCAAGACCAGAGAAACCAGGGTAAGTTTTGCAAATTTAGATGGTATACAGGAAAACATGGGTTTTTTTTTTTTAATGGGTATTTATTTTAACATGTATTAGGAAAAGTTGATACATCAAAATAGTAATAGCACAGATATCATTTAGAATGAAATAAAATGTTTAATGTCAATGTATAGAAAAAATAATAATCAAATAACTTTGGAATGCATTCTCTAACTTGGCAAAAACCATGACATGGTACGTGCATGGCCAGTTTTGGAAACAATGAACAGAGAAAGGAAAATGGAAGCCAAGAATAACTAAATTTATAACTGATAGCCTCTAAAACAAGGTGAAGAAAAAAAAATAAATAAAATAAATAAATAAATAAAAAATAAAACAAGGTGAAGAGGAAAGAAAAGAAACTTTCCTATAATGATTTATTTTATTTTTGACAATACTTAAAATACAAGTTTTCTATGTTACCAAAATATGGTTTCAGACATTCTAATCATGCTACAGATTTAAGTTTATTGTGTACTTTGTACTTTCTCTACAAAGAGAACCAAAAAAACAGGGTTTTTTCTAAAGCATGTGAATATCAGGTCAGAGTTCCCTAGAACAGGTCTCATAAGACTTCCCCTTCACTAAACAGGCTGCAGAGATAATTAGCCTGGCCTTTTAGATTCAGGGCAGAGGAACCAAAAGCAGGTTATGTGGTTAAAGACTCAAGAAGCTTAAACAAAAAGAAACTGCCTGAGTTTTTTTTTTTTTTTTTAAGATTTTATTTATTTACTCACGAGAGACAGAGAGAGAGAGAGAGAGAGGCAGAGACACAGGCAGAGGGAGAAGCAGGCTCTCCACGCAGGGAGCCTGACGTGGGACTCGACCCCAGTACTCCAGGATCACACCCTGGGCCGAAGGCTGGCCAAACCGCTGAGCCACCCGGACTGCCCCCTGAGTTTATATTCCAACCAAATCCAGAGACTACGTGATCAAATTTCTCATCAGTCCTTATGACTGCAAAAAGACTTACTGCACTGCTCTGAGATCTATATAAGAATCACGACAAGTTCACTTGATCTATTCCAGTCCTTAGCGTCTAAGTGCCTTCATAGCTCTCACAGTCATATACACCAAGCCAAGTTCTAATGCGGACTTCAAGGTCATAACAGACTTTGCCCTTTATTTTCCACAAAGGGCCCTAAGCGTAAAAAAAAAAAAAAAAGTCCCTTAAGTGATGCAACATGTTAGCCTCAAGACAGTTTCACTATCTAAAAAGTGATCTCTCTCTCTTGGGGACTGAGGGCCCAGGTGCCCCACATAAAGGACTATTAGAAACAATTACAGTTCACAAAACAGTAAGAGCACTGTGGTCACCAGAAGAACATGCAGTTTTCTTACTTCATCACTTAAAACTTCAGCTAAGAGGCACCCGGGTGGCTCAGCTGGTTAAGTATCTCATTTCAGCTCAGGTCATGATCTCAGGGTCCTGGAACTGAGCCACATTGGGCTTGCTGCTTGGTGGGAGTCTGCGTCTCCCTCTCTCCTCTCCCCTGGTCATGCTCATGCTCTCTCTCTCTTTCAAATAAATAAATAGAATCTTTAAAAAAATAAAAAAGTAGGGATCCCTGGGTGGCGCAGCGGTTTAGCGCCTGCCTTTAGCCCAGGGCGCGATCCTGGAGACCTGGGATCGAATCCCACGTCGGGCTCCCGGTGCATGGAGCCTGCTTCTCCCTCTGCCTGTGTCTCTGCCCCTCTCTCTCTCATTCTATGTGACTATCATAAATAAATAAAAATTAAAAAAAAATAAAAAAATAAAACCAGCTAACAAACATGAAGAAACTTAAAAGGTACTGTCAGAAGAGAATATTGTTAAAAAACAAATTTCTGCTTTGAAGGAATAAGATACATTGAAAAATCAAAACCTTTACTTTTTAAAAAAATCAAAACCTTTAATTCAATAACAACTGAATGTCCAAACTCATTTCTAATTGCTGCTTTCTCTCTGAGAGAGAATGGCAGACACTTTTTTTTTTTAAGATTTTATTTATTTATTCATGAGAGACACAGAGAGAGAGGCAGAGACACAGGCAGAGGGAGAAGCAGGCCCTGGGCAAGGAGCCTGATGTAGGACTCGGCCCAGGACTCCTGGACCACGCCCTGGGCCGAAGGCAGGTGCTAAACCCCTGAGCCACCCAGGGATCCTCCAGATACTTCTTTCAATTTCATTCTTTCTCAGGCCTCTATTGTTTGCTTATTGGGTCATATTCTAGAAGAAGGTGGCAGAAGGATCCAATCAAACCCCTCACTTGAAGCAGTTTTTAAAGTTTATTCCCCAGGTTCTACGACTCTGAGCCAAGCCAGATGTATGATTTCTCCACTGCTTTGGAAATCCAGGTTCATGCTAACGCGCTTCTCAATAGCAGCACTGCTGACATCTGGGGCCAGATAATTCTTTCTTGTCAGGGTTGTCCTGTGCATTGCAGAGTGTTTAGCAGCATCCCCGACTTCTACCCGCTAGATATCAGGGACAGCCCCTCCCCTCCTCCCCAGACCCAGCAGTGACAACCAAAACATCCCCTGAGCATCCCCAGGAAAAATCGCCCTTGGTTGAGAACCATGGCTTTAAACCAAGGAACAATCTTAATTATCTCAACTTTAATTCTTCATATGCATTTGGTGCTCCTCCAAATCTCTGTGTTGAGACTTTCCCTCACAATCCAGCAAATATTTATAGAACCTCCAGGACACAACATCAAGGGCTCTAGGACATAAGCAGAGGAGACAGATTGTCCCTCGCCTAAAGCAGATTTCTTGGGGGGTAAGTACATAAAGAACTGTAATAACAGACACTTAATTATATGTTTTGAGTCGCTGATGTTTGTTCCTGGGGTATTCTCATCTTACCAAACTAAACACATCTAGAGGACAAAGACCATAACCTGCCCTGGAATACCAATACTGGATCAACAGCCAATAAAAACAAACGATTGTAGACTTCATCACAACAAGGTGTCGGTTTCATACAGACAGCAAAATTGCCACAGTCACTTGGGCAGATAAACTGTCTCAGCTATAGTTTGTTCTTCTATAAAATGGGGAGAAAGGGGCACCTGGGTGGTTCAGTCGGTTGAGTGTCTGCCTTCGACTCAAGATCATGATCTCAGGGTCCTGGGATCCAGCCCCGCGTCATGTCAGGCTCAGTGGGAAGTCAGCTTCTCCCTCTCCTGCTCCTTGGACACCCCCCCCCCCCCCCCAGTTCCCACTCGCGTCCTCTCTGTAATAAATAAAATCTTTAAAAATCAAATAAAATAAAATGGGGAGAAAATGAATGCTGACAGGATTAAGTCAGATAATACAAGTCAATCTTGGTCCACTTTTTGGCACAGAGAAGCATTCAATTAATGTAAGTTATCATTCCTATCATTTTATTAGCAATAAATCCTACCTCAAGGGAAAGAGCGTGCTATGTGCTACATTACAACGCCCTACATGACGGAAAAAGAGACCTACACTCACCCTGCTAAGGGCAAGAGGAAGAAAGTAACCAGAAGCATTTCTAGCATGGTCCTGAGGGGGAAAAAAATGGAGGACCCAATTAAAAGGGATGGGGGAGAGGAAGACACTCAGAGACAAAGCCACCACCATCGTCTAAGGTATTCGATTATTCTTAAGCCTTTTGTACTTAAAGTGTGTTGAGTTTGATTGCCAAAAGCACCCAAGGAGCTAAAGGGGAAGAAAAAAAAAAAAGAAAGAAAGAAAGAAAGAAAGAAAGAAAGAAAGAAAGAAAGAAAAGGAAACAACCCTCGACTCATAAATACTGACATATGCAAGGCACAGATGTTTACGAGACTCTTGAATGCTCACTTGCTGAATCTTTTAGAAATCATGCTCAACATTTCTATTGCTATAATGTTAAATACATGCCATCAATTTTGAATATACCGCAAAGCATAAAAGTCCATACAAAGAAAAAAAAAGACAAAAACTGTTAAGATGTTTCAAAGCAAGAGGACAAAGTCAGGGGGAAAAACTGGGTGATTCAAAGATGCGTGCGTGTCTGACTGAAGTAGCATTAGAGGATGGGGGGGGGGGGGTATTTGGGATAGAAGCAAAAAGATGAGAAAAATCACCGTGCAGGAAGACACACATCCAGGGACACCTCTGACGCACCCGGAGCTGACGTGTGCGAGACCAGATCCTACAATAATGAATAACCCGTTATAGGGTGTACCCGGGGCTAGGCGCCGGCGCCCCACCCTGAGGGGGCTCATGTAATCTCCTGGCAATCTTACCAGGCGGGTACTAGGAGTACCCGCGTCTTATATATGGGAAAGGAAACCGAAACGGGGAGAAGTGACTTGCCCAAGGTCACCCCATCAGGACGCTGAACATCCCGAGTCTACCTAGGCGCCCGGCACCACCTCTACCACCCCAGGTGACGGTGTCTGTTTTCATTTCAGACTTGAAAAATCAATTTGTACCTGCCACTCGGGGAGGCCAGCTCTCTGCCCCTGCCCTCTGCCTCTCCCTGTGTGGGGAGCCTCGGGGGCCCCCGTCCCTCCGGACGCTGAGGTAACCCGGGAGCAGGAACTCGCGGGGGCGCCTGACCCAGAAGGGAGCCGGGCGCCGGCCGGCCGAGGAGGGAGGTCGCCCACGCCCCTACCTCAGCCCCTCGGTGCGGTCGGCTCGGGCCGCGCCGCACCCGGAGCGACCGAGGCGCGGGGCCTGCGTGCGGGGGGCCAGGCTGGGCCGACCCAGGGCCGGGGAGCCGCCCGCGCGCGAGCGGAGCAGCCCGGTCAGCGCCATCCGGGCCGATCCGAGAAAGGAAGCGGGGCAGGAACCACCGGCATTTCGAAACAGGAGCGGCCGGCAGCCCGAGCGCAGTCCCGGGCCGGGCGGGGGCGGCGGGGGGCGGCGGGGGGCGGCGGGGGGCGGCGGGGGGCGCGGGGCGCGGCCCGGGGGGGCGAAGGCGGGGGGGCTCCGCGCGCGAAGGGGAGGCCCGGGCAGAGCGGGCCAGGGCGCGGCCGAGCCTCGCGCGACCGGCGGGGCCCCGAGGCCGGGCGGACCCACCCGCCGCCCCCGGCTTGCGTACCTGAGGCGGCCGCCTGGCTCCCCTCCACTCCCGGGCCGTCCCCGCCGCGGCCCGCCGGTGCCCCGGCCGCCTGCCGCTCCGACATCTGCAGCCCGCCCGGGGAGCGCCTCCGCCGCCGGCCGCGGGTGACTCCGGAAACAGCCGAAGGCCGAGCGAGCGCGGCGGCGGGAGGAGCCGAGCGCGGCCCGCGGGCCGGAAGAGGCTGCGCGCGGGCCCCCGAGCGGCCGCGGGGCTTTGGGCAGCGGAGGCTGGCGGCGCGGCCGCGGGGAGGGCGACTGCGGGCTTCTGGTCGCAGGTTTTTAGACAGGGTTTGGCAGAACAAACAAAACCTGAGGGAAGATTCAGGAACACTCGGCCGGAAATCACGGTATCCATGGAGACGCTATCGGAAGTTGGGGTTGCTAGGAGGCCTGGGCGCGTCGGCTAACGTGCGTCATGGCTGAAGTCCCGGAGTCCGGCTCGTTGGAAGGAGGAGACCTGGAGAATGGGGCACGGGAACTGCCTGCTCCTCTGGAAACGGCTCAAGATGCCGAAGCCGACGCCACGGCACAGGGAGGCCCCGAGCTGCCTGTGGAGACTGACCGGGAACCCCAGCCGCAGGTGGAGGAAGAGGACCTCAAAGTGGGGGCGCCAGAGAACGCGCACCTACACCTAAAACCAGCCAGCTCGTCCGGCGGGGAGACGCCCAAAGAGTCGGAGGGAGGCTTTCCTAGCGAGACTGATCTAGAGAGTCCCCAGGAGGCCGAGTCAGAGACGGTCAGAGAGATCGTAGGAGAGCTTTTCAAGGATTTGGAGGCTCTTACGCATGAGGAGGAGCCAGATTTAGAGCCACGGAGGGAGGCCAAAGTAGATGTTGCAGAGGATGTGCCCAAAAAGTCAGCTAAGGAAACAGATCCGGAGCTACCAGAGGAGACCGAGGCTGAAGTTCCAGGGGCCTCAATCAGTGAGACAAGATTAGAGTTACTAGAAGAGGCCGAACCAGAAGTTCTGGAGGATTCACTTACAGAGCAATATGAAGAAACAGGTCTGGAACCTCCGGAGCCAACCAAACCTGAATTTCCAAGCGAGAAACCAAGAAAATTGTTTGAAGAGGCAGATCTACAGCCGCCAAAGATGACCACACTGGAGAGTCCAAAGGAAGCCCAAAGAAAGTCACCTGAGGAGAAAAGGACAGAGCCTCTTGAAGAGACCAAATCAGAATTTCTTGAAGAAAAATCAAGAAAATCAATTGAGGAAATAGGTCTGGGGCCATCAGGAAAGACCAAACCAGAAGCTCAGGTGGAGACACTGAAAGAATCAACTGTGGAGAAAGTTTTAGAACCACTAGAGGAAACTAAACCATCAGAGCAAAAAGATAAGCAAAGAAAATCAACGGAGGAGACAGGACTAGCACCACCACAGAAGTCCAAATCAGAGGAGACAGTAGGAGAGTCAACAGAGGAGAAGGGTCTAGAGCCAAAGTTTCCAAAGATAGAACCAAGAAAATCAAGTGAGGAAACAGATCAAATGCCACCACAGAAGACCAAACCAGAGATTCAGAAGAAGACACAAACAGAGAAAGATTTAGAGTTACCAGATAAACCAAAACTACCGCTAAGAATAGAGTCATGTACAGAAGTTTCCAAGGAAGATATGCCAAAACCAGTCAAACTTAACCATTCTGTAGACAAGGATGAGCCCTTGTCAGAACACTCTGACTATCAAACAAGAAAGCTCTCAGTAAGTGAAATCAGGAAAGCTAGAAGAGAAACTATGTTCAGGTCGCTCACAATAAGCGAAGCAGGCTCAACAAATACAGATTATGAGCTTTCTAAAGGTTTTAGCGAACTGTTTGAGCTTACTGATACCGGTAGTGAGTTATACTCTTACCTCACAGACTCTCAGAGCGATTCAAGAGATTCTTTTAGTGAAAAAGTTGTAGACTTAGAGAAACAGCCACACAAAGATCAAGACACCCAGCCAAAAGAAAGCATGCAGCCACGATTTGACTATCTTAAATGGAGCCCAGAGAAAGTTGCAGAGTGGATTAGTGAGCTAGGCTTCCCTCAATACAAGGTATACAAAAATGACATTTTAAAAAATCACACGCTGTCATCCTTCTGTCTCTTACTCCTCTTACCCTTACCTGAGCTCTTGCCTCTTCTTCACTAGAAGTAGCGTAGAAAAGTTCTGGACTATGGTAGAGGTAACTTGGATTAAAATTTGTCCTTTCCACTGATGCATTTTGATAGAGGAAGGGAGGGCCACATTTGTTTCCCCTACTTACCACAATGAGTATACTTCTCTGCAATTCTTGAATAAAGACTAAGAAATTCATATAGGCCCTTTTTCACAGAAAACTTTTTAAAACAGATTTTGTCCAATGTAGACTTTTTGGTACTTTGTCAAGTTGTTTTAGCGGCAGCTCCCTTAACTTGTGCTATTAATCTTAAGTGACTGCGCCAAATCTGTCATGTGTATCATGAGCACCTAACAATACTATTTAAATAGCCAATTCAATAAATAAATAAATAAATAGCCAATTCACCAAACGTAGTTTTATTAAATAGAGTGAATGTCAATGGTACATCAATAAAAAAAATATATAACAAAAATTTTTTTAAATGGGAGCAACAAACAAAAAAGATAGGGTGAGTCCTCATTTCATTGATGCCAACTATGTTCTTAGGCTACAACACAAGACCTGAAATCTTTTGTACCCTAGTACTTAAAAATGTAATTGAGGCATGAAAGAAGCACTGGTTGTATCATGCCAAAAAATATTAAGGTGGAGTATGAAATTTAATGGAGAGTTTAGACAGAAAATATGTGGGGTTGTTAAGATTCTTTTAAATTTGAATTTAATTTAAAATTAAATTACAGCTTTTTCTTGATTTATCTCTCCACCCCCTTCCTTCTCTTCCTCCAATCCTTTCTTCTCCTTCCCTCCCTCACTCGCTCCTTCCTTCTTCCCTCTTTGTTTTCTTCCTGCTATTTGCCATACATCATTTGAGTGATGTTCCTGTACTACCAGGAGTGTTTTACTACAAACTTCATCTGTGGCCGAAAGCTCATTCATGTAAACTGCTCAAACCTCCCTCAGATGGGGATAACAGATTTTGAGGACATGAAGGTAAGTTGTGTTTCATGTTTTCCTATAGAGAGAGCGCTGTAACAGTGCCACCTTCTGTCTCAGACCAATCTCCTCTTTCTTCCAACCCAGCCTCCTATTTCTGTCAGTGGTGTGATCATAATCCCAGTGCCCCCCCACACACACCTCCACACCTCCCCCCCTCCCCCGCCACAATGGTTTCTTCCTTCCTCTCCCCTTTGAGCCCCACAAAAATCCCAAGAACTGTCAGTCCTGCATTTAACATCTGCTTTTTTTCCATTCCCATTTGTTCAGACCTCTTTTGCCTCATTCCTAGAACATTCCAGTAGCCTCCTGCTTTTAGCCTCTGTCCATAGGCCCTTTGGATTCAACGGCCCTACTATTAGATTCTCACCCTCCAACTTTTCATAGACTACTCAGAAACCTTTGGATCCCCTGTGCTTTCAGTTCCTTAGCTTAGGGCTCAAGGCACTCCACAGGTTTTCTCCAGCCACTACTCTTTCCTCTACCTCTCTACAGGAGTCTCCTGCTCAGCTTCATGGGTCTGACTCACACCCTTCAACTCCTGTCTTGTGCATTCCTCCCTCTACATCTGGGCTCAGTCCTCCTCCCCACTATATGACTAATATGAACCTTAATTATCCGTCTGGACCCAGTTTAGTTCTTGTCTCCCCATGAAGTCTTTCCTGATCTCCCCAACCCCAGTAACCTCTCCCCGCAAGCTCTCACAGATTGTATATGTACCCATTTGACACTTTTACAGCACCATACGCATTTGGCTACTTTGCTACCTAACTGAAACAAGTCACACTGGACCTCAATTTCCTACGATCTTTCCAGTGCTAGCAGTCTGTGATTATGCATCTTTGCATAACACTACCTTCTACTTATAGTGTTTCATAATTGATAAAACTTCACACATAATCACATTTATAACTTTGCCTTTAATACCCCCCACTCCAGCGTACCAGTGTTCATTCACTACACGCTTGCCCGTAAGCCCTGCCCCAGTAGTTCTCAAACTCGAATAGTCTTTGGAATTAGATGAGATTTTTTTTTATGAGTGTTTATGAGCTCTAATTCCTACTTATGTTTATAGTGTATTGGATTTCTAAATAAAAATAAAGAACAGAATGAGCAAAATAGTAACTTGTAATACAAGCTCCTGAAATGTTTAAGTACCAGAATTTTAGCTTCTTATGAGAAAACATTTTTCAGAGTCTGTCAATTCATTTTGCTTCTTTGACATTCTGATTCTTAAAATACAGTATCAACAATGCAATAAGAAAAATTCTAATTATGCTTTTACTGGCCTTTGCAAGAAATAAGAGGTCTTAAAAATCTTTGAAATCTTCAAAAGTAAATAATTAATCCAGTGGACTATCCTTATACCCCCAGAACTTTGAATAAGCAAACTTTAGAATACTTATCAAAGTCACCAGACAAATGTGGCCTCTCCTTGAAGTCACAGAGTAATAAAGATCAAGACATTTAAAGGTATCTTATTTTTTTTAAGATTTTATTTATTTATTCATGAGAGACACACAGAGAGAGAGAAAGAGGCAGAGACACAGGCAGAGGGAGAAGCAGTCTCCTAGCAGGGAGCCCGAAGTGGAACTGGATCCCAAGACTCCATGATCACGCCCTGGGCTGAAGGGAGGCGTTCAACCACTGAGCCACCCAGGCATCCCTAAAGGTATCTTGCTTGACACTTACTCTAAAAAGTTACTTCTGTCATAGTGTATAATTAGCTTTTTCATGTGGACCTAACTTTTTAGAGTTTATACATAAGCTTAATATCGGTTCTCAACCCTCTTGGGAGCTTTCCTGATGTGATCTGAATCTGGCCCCTGTACTCAGAAGGCAGGAAGAGACCAGAGAAAGAGGCAAGCCACCCCAGGTTGGGAGGTTGCAGTTTTAATAGTAACAAAGGGAACTTACATATGAGGTTTGTCTTGGGTTGCAGCAAGACAAATGGATGTCCATGCCTGCCTCCAAATCTCAAAAGTTGATAAAAAGACCCTAACTGGGTTCAGTAACATATACTGTACAAGGGTTTTCAACATCACATCACCCTCTCGAGGCCATGTTCCTTAGAGCAGCCTCTGGGAGCAGGAAAGGCAAGTGGAACCCACATTCCAAGGACGGGAGAGGGGGTGAGGAACCTCTGAGCGCCAGTAATCCAGCTCACAGGTCAATCGGCAGTCACGTTTTTTTTTATCACATCCTCCAACTGGAGTATGCTATAGTTACCTTTCTTACTGTTATATAAGCATTTGTAATCCCACCATTATAATTAGAGCACCTAGTATATCCACAGTGTATCCCCTAACAACATTTACACAGCGTGGCACTTTTTTTTCATGCTAACTCTCCTGCATCATCTGGGGCACATGGGTGGCTCAGTCAGCTAAGTTTCTGACTCTTGGTTTCAGATCAGGTCATGATCTCTTGGGTGGTGAGATCAAGCTTGAGTCAGGCTCCATGCTCAGCAGGGAGTCTGAATGAAGATTCTCTCCCTTCGCCCCTCCCCTCACTTGCTCTCTCTTCTCTCAGATAAATAAATCTTAAAAACAAGACAAAACACCAAAAAACCCTTCTTGCATCATCATTCATAGGCTTTGGCAGAGTGGCAGGACTGGGGAAAGAGCAGATAACCTGAGAGTACAGAAGTCTGGGCCTGCTGCTAAGAAACTGAACCACATTTAAACTGTCCTCCCATTTACAAGCCTTGCACTTAATGTATAGCCCATTTTCTGCTCTCTTCAACCTCCTTTTACTTCTTTAATTTTACAATTATTCATGCTTACCCTGCAGAAAGAACTTACTATTCCCTTTGCCCTTCCTCCAACATACTGAGAAAACTAGAGGAGAGTGAACTGTGTGGGTGAGACTGATGGGGGGAGTACAGAAGGAAGGAAACACTAATTCTTTGAACCTGGGCAAAGGAGCTCTTAAAGCCACTATCTTGTCATTCCAGTTTGTAGTGATGCATTAGCTTAGTAAAAAAAGGAGAGGAAGTCAATCTTATTTATTCTGGGGACAGCTAGACAAGATAGCATTACACCTACTTCAGGTTTGTCTCTTAGAAAGTAATTCTCAGGGGCACCTGGGTGGCTCAGTCAGTTAAGTCATTGCCTTTGACTCAGGTCATGATCTTGGGGTCCTGGGATTGAGCCTTGCATCATGCTCCCTGCTCAGCGAGGAGCCTGATTCTCCCTCTCCCTCTCCTTCTCCTTCTGCCCCTCCCCACTGCTCATGCTCTCTCACACTCTATCTCAAATAAATAAGCAAAATCTTAAAAAACAAACAAAAAAAAAAAACACAAAGAAACCTGCATTTCTATCTACTAGCTACAAAATATCTACAAAAAAAGGAAAATAATTTTCAAAATATTTTTAACTGTTAATTCCATCAAGTGAACAAAAGAACTCTGTGATAAATATTTGGAGAAGAATATAGGTGATCAGCTTGTTTCTTTTGTATGCGTGATTTTATATTACACAATATAGCCTCACAAGCTTTATACCCCAGCAATTTTATTACACTTGCCTTGATGCAAACTATTTCAATAGCACAGATTCATAATATGTGAGCAAATGATCACTAGACAAAAATATTTTTCTTTTTTCAACTTTCAATTTTCAAATAATTTTAGTTTTACAGAAAAGTTGCAAAGATAGTACAAAGCTCTTATATACTCTTAAGCCAGCAACTCCTAATGTAAACATCTTATGTAACCAGGAGACATTTATCAAAACAAATAAATTGGGGTACCTGGGTGGCTCAGTCAGTTAAGCATCTGCTTCTTGACTTTGGCTTGGGTCATGATCTCAGGGTTGTGGGCTTGGAGTACCATGACAGGTTCTGCTTGGAGTCTGCTTAAGATTCTCTCTCTCTCTCCATCCTTCCATCTCTTTCTCTACTCTAAAAAATAATAATTAATAGTATAATACTATTAAGCAAACTACAGACTTTATTCAGATTTATTCAGATTTCTTTAGTTTTTCCACTGATGTCCTTTTTTGGTTCCAGAATCCAGTCAGAGGTACCACTTTGCCTTTGGCTGTCATTGTTTCCTTGGTGTCCTCCAATATGTGACAGTTTCTTTGCAGTGGATAGTTCTGTGGATTTTGACAAATGCACAGGATCATGTATCCACCATATAAAATTATAGAGAATAATTCCATCACCCTAAAATTCCCCTTGTGTCTCCTTGGTGGTCAGCCTATCACTCCACCCTAATCCCTGGAAACCACTAATCTTGTTTTTTGTGCCTATAGTTTTGCCTCCTCCAAAATGTCACATAAATGTAATCAAATAATATGTAGCCTTTGAGTCTGGCTTCTTCCCCTTAGCAAAATGAATTTTAAGATTAATCCACATTGTTATATGAATCAACATGCAAATTTTAAGGAGTCTATATATCTGCTTTAATAATGGTGGTGTAGATGATTCTTATTTGAACCATAACAATGATGTCTTTAGGTTTAATTAAATTATACGCTCCAGGGCCACCCGGGTGGCTCAGTGGTTTAGCGCCACCTTCAGCCCAGGGCGTGATCCTGGAGACCTGGGATGGAGTCCCACATTGGGCTCCCTGCATGGAGGCTGCTTCTCCCTCTGCTTGTGCCTCTGCCTTTCTCTCTCTCTCTCTCTGTGTGTGTCTCTCATGAATAAATAAATAAAATCTTTAAAAATAAATAAATTATAGGCCCCAATTATGCAAATGTGCATAGTTGCATACTATAAGGTAACCAGACAGCATTACCAAATTGGTAATGATGAAGCAAAACCATCAGTAGCTTACAAATAAAAGAATAGCAGCCTTTGGGGACACTTGAGTGGCTCACTCAGTTAAGCATCCAACTCTTGATCTCAGCTCAGGTCTTGATCTCAGGTCATGAGTTCAAGCCCCACTTGAAAAAAAAAAAGAATAGCAGCCTTTGAAAACCATAATCAACATGGCATACAATGATGATATAGTAATAATAGAATCCTCTGGAAAACTATAGGCATTAAAATATCTGCTTGAGACTATGTGAAGTGGGTGCTCTGCAGTGATGCCAAGCATTGAACATGGGCCACCATCCTAGAATGTAAAATTAAGAATCCGTAGAAAATCCTAGTAATCTTCATGAATACCTATATTTAATTGTCCTTACTAATTCAGTTAAGTTACAAGTTGCTTCAAGTCTCAAGCAAAAGTACAATCTGTTGGGCAGCCCCTGTGGCACAGCGGTTTAGCGCCACCTGCAGCCTGGGGTGTGATACTGGAGGCCCGGGATCAAGTCCTGCATTGGGCTCCCTGCATGGAGCCTGCTTCTCCCTCTGCCTATGTCTCTGCCTCTCTGTGTGTGTGTCTCTATGAATAAATAAATAAAAATCTTTTTAAAAAAGTATAATCTGTTGCTTGTTATTCATAAGAACTAAAGAAAGAACTTATAGCCCATTAATTTATAGCCCTCTTGATCCTTTGCAAAAGAGAGATGGTTAGATTATATTTCCTTATTCCACATGTAACCAGTAGCTATGTAACACTTTTAATTTCTGCATTTGAATGTTAAACAGTACTGGACTTTCTCAGCCTACAGTAGGCACATAGCTCTTTTGGTTAATAGTGAATAAATTTGTTTGACTACAGGGTCTCTCCTGTTTACCTCAGGGAATTTGTGAAATATCCTGCTCTCGTAAGGGACATTTGGGGTGAGGTGCTGATCAAAGAAGGTGCTCAATGTACCAGCATCAATTACAAACAAGAATTCTTTTTTTTCTTTTTTACAAACAAGAATTCTTAAGAGGCATCTGTAGTAATTTGGATCTAAACTTTTAGAAACCTCATTTGCTACAGACTTCAATTTTATTCCCACTTGGAATACAAGGCAACTGTGTAGACTCTCTTACACACAAACCATCTCTAGAATCTAAACAAAACCAATTCAAGTAAGATTTAATAAGAAAGGTATCTGGTCTATCTATTTTTTAAAGTGATTTTTCTTTTTAGAGACAGAGCATGTGTGCAGGAGCAGGGAGAGGGCAGAAAGAGAGAGAGATCTCAAATCTTAAGCAGGCTCCACAATCAGCACGGAGCCTGACCCAGAGCTTGATCTCACCCAAGATCATGACCTGAGCCAACACCAAGAATAGGATATTTAAACTGACTAAGCCACCCAGGTTCCCTGTATCTTGTCTATCTAAAATGCATTACTAATGGACAGTTTTGCATCAGGCTAATAATTGTAGCCTGAATGCATTTTACAGCCTTATAACTAGGTCTAGTAGGGTTTTTTTTTTTTTATGTCTAGTAGTTTTAAACTAAACTTAAAAACAAAGAAAAAAATCCACCCACCCCTTTGGCTGTGTTCTAGGAGCAATTTCATGGACTACATTTTCATCCTGATGCATAATATGAATTTAGGTAGCAGTGTTATAGCATACCTATGATCAAAGCTAGAATTTGAAAATGCAGTGACAGTTTAATTTAGGCTATCAAGTGGCAGGGTGCTCAATGAATACAAAATATGTTTTAGAAACATTGAAAATTGTGGCAAAGGATATTGTAAAGAATATATAAGTATAGGTACTAATAAAACAGCTGGAACTTTTCTCTCCCTGCAAAACAGCTGGAACTTTAATATCTGCTTTTTAGTGTTTGAAATTTGTTTTTAGTCAAATTGAATAACTATTTGAGTTATGATTTTTTAATTGCAAATTAACTGAGTCCCTTTTATACAAGTTTTTTTGTTTGTTTGTTTATTTTTTAGACAAGTTATTTATTAACCTTCCCAGAGATAGTCATGGCTCTTACTCTGAATGTATTATCTGCTCATATGGTTGATCAGATTGCTCAGCCAAAAGACGGAAATGAACCCATCTATGGCAAGCTGATGCAAGGGCCTAGAAGCATCTTTAAATGGAACTTACAAAAAGATAGTAAATCACTCAATGTTTCTCTTAAGAATTATATTTTGGTAAGAACCTGGCTACTAAGGGCAGCCCTGGTGGCTCAGCAGTTTAGCACCGCCTTCAGCCCAGGGCATGATCCTGGAGACTGGGGATCGAGTCCCATGTCAGGCTCCCTGCATGGAGCCTGATTCTCCCTCTGCCTGTGTCTCTGCCTCTCTCTCTCTCCTCTCTGTGTATTCTAATAAATAAATAAAATCTTTAAAAAAAAAAAAAAAAGAAGAACCTGGCTACTAAGCCTTCCCATGTGTTATTTCATTGTTTTATTTTCTTTCTTTTTTTTTTTTTTAAATTTTTATTTATTTATGATAGTCACACACAGAGAGAGAGAGAGGCAGAGACACAGGCAGAGGGAGAAGCAGGCTCCATGCACCAGGAGCCTGATGTGGGATTCGATCCCGGGTCTCCAGGATCGGGCCCTGGGCCAAAGGCAGGCGCCAAACCGCTGCGCCACCCAGGGATCCCTTTTTTTTTTTTTTTTTTTTTAAATTTTTATTTATTTATGATAGTCACACACAGAGAGAGAGAGAGGCAGAGACACAGGCAGAGGGAGAATCATTGTTTTATTTTCCCATAGAAATGAGAGGTTAACATTCAAGAGACCTAGGAAAATAAGTAAATAACTTTGATTTAGTTATATTTTCATTTAAAAAATTATTCTTGTTTTGTAGGTAATTTCTCAGCATACGCGGGCACTCCTCGGAATTGAAGAGCCATTGTTCAGACGCTCCATCACCCTGCCCTACAGGGACAATATTGGCTTATTTTTAGAGCAAAAAGGTCATACTGGGGTAAAATCTGATTCCTTGACGTTCTCTGAATTTGTGCAAGCAGCAGGATTACAGGATTATGCTCCAAAAATAACTACCCCTGGAAAAAATGAAGAATTGTATTACACTGAACCATAGGGAAAAGCCATTTCACTTACCTTGAAAGATTAAACTACTCAGGGTAAGAAGTGTGGCCTCTTGGGATCTCTTCTCTTCTTCATTTAGGATCAGAGTTAGAACTGCTAACTCCACTTCTAGTTCTATCACCACTTCTCAGCACCTTCCCTTGATTTGTGTTTCAATTTAGCATGGTGTTTAAACAAAGATAGCAATATATCTCTTTCTGGGTAATGGCAAGAATCTCTGATAAATGCTAACAATGCATCTGGTAGTAGGAACATGTTACAGAAATGGAATTAAAAGTAAAATCTCCTGCCAACCCAAATAATGTTCTCCACAAATGCAGAAAAAGAAACAGTTGTATTATTGGATCAGCATTAAATCACATAGTGATGTACATCACAGGCTAGCTGCTAAAGAAGACTATCAAGTTAAGGAAATCTTGCCCTTTTAGATAGCCAGGAAGATACAATCCATTACTTACATGTTAACTGTCTGTATCCATAGAAAAATAAAACTTCTCATATATTTATGACAAACAGGAAGCTACTTTGTAGAACCAGGCATTTAAGCCAGGGAGATAGGGTGCCATCCTCCTCAATACTCCCATTTCAAAGACATGGCTCCAAAGAGCCCCAAAATGTAAAACTGGCAGGTGACTTATTCAACTTGTTAGAGGATTTATATACATCTCAAAAACAGAAAAAATATTTAAATTACAAGTTTGACTGGGACTCCATCTTGGGTCTCCAGGATCTTGCCCTGAGAGCTGTAGGCGGCGCTAAACCGCTGAGCCACCAGGGCTGCCCCAAATTTTTAGTATTTTAAAAAATTTATCCTTACAACGTGGTTTATAGAAGTACCATTGAATGTAGAATAGGGACTGGGGTTTGTTAACAAGACTCTTTTATGTGGTACCTTCCAGATCTTTATAAAATGAAATTCAAGGGGAACCCAGCCAGCTCAGTCTGTAGAGAATGGGACTCTTGATCTTGGGGTTGGGTTTACGAAAGAAAAAGAAAAAGGAAACAATTAATTCAGGCTAGACTCCAGTCCATGACTAGACTGCTCAAAAGAAATGACAAAATACTTCTTACTTGAATGACTCCAGTTCCACTCTAGTTTTATAGACTTAACTGTTCTTTCTCTTTCTGGCCTCACTTAATCCTAAAAGCCACTAAAGGACTACCATAATCCAGAAGGGCAATGATATATACTCTGTCAAGTTCCCTACACCCGAATGAATAGTCAAAACAATCCAATTCTTTTTTTTTTTCCTAAGAAAAGGAACAGTACCTCAAATTAGCATTTATATCATGCATTCATATCTGATGATGAACCTACTTTTTTCCCAAATCATACCAATAAAATTTTATCTCAGACCATTCTACACCATACCACCGAGTTTGCCTGGCTCACAATTATGCAAAGGAGAAAAATGCAAATGATTAACCTAACACCATGGTGATTTACATGTATAGTGAATGGTTTTGTTTAAAACACTTTTACATTTAGCAAACAATGGTTCTGTTCAATGACAGAGCATAGTCAGTGTCCTCCTCCTCAACCTGATGGTCACTTCATTTCTGTTGTTTTCTACTCTATATCAAGGACATAAAGTATTTGCAAAACATAAAGGAAATTGCTTTGTAGTGTAGGAATAAGATCTATAGTTTACAAAATTATCTTTAGCCATTTAATATAAATGCCAGCTACTTATAAAAATGGTTTTATGATTTAAGTGGTTTAAAGAGCTGACCTTAAGGGGTAGTCCAAGGACACCTTGGTGGCTCAGCGGTTGGGAGACTGCCTTCAGCTCAGGGCGTGAACCTGGAGTCCTGGGATCCAGTCCCACATTGGGCTCCTTGCAGGGAGACTGCTTCTCCCTCTATGTCTCTGCCTCTCTCTGTGTGTCTCTCGTGAATAAATAAATAAAATCTTTAAAAAGGGGTGGGGGTGGGGGGAATAGTCCAAGATGCCAGAGGAGTAGGAGACCTTAGTTTCATCTGGTCCCAGGAATTCAGCTAGACACGGTGAACTCAACTGGAGATCTAAGAAAAGAACAGCTGTAACTCTACAAATAGAAAAGTGAGGGGATCCCTGGGTGGCTCAGCGGTTTAGTGCCTGCCTTCCGCCCAGGGCCTGGTCCTGGACTCCCAGGATTGAGTCCCACATCGGGCTCCTTGCGTGGAGTCTGCTTCTCCCTCTGCCTGTGTCTCTTATGAATAAATAAATAAAATCTTTAAAAAAAGAAAAAGAAAAAAAGAAGAAAGAAAGAAGAAAGAAAGAAAGAAAGAAAGAAAGAAAGAAAGAAAGAAAGAAAGAAAGAAAGAAAGAAGAAAGAAAAGCGACCACTCTCTGCAAGGTAGGAGGTGCGGAGAAGTGAATCCAAGGTTAATATATGGGAAGGTAAACTGCAGCGGGGAGCGCCTCCCTCCGCCGGCTACCAGAAAGTGATAGAGCAGCGGAGCGCAAAATTAGAACTTTTAGCAGTCTGCTCGGGTGAGGGACGTCCCCACCCCACCAAAGGTGCTCAGGGGGCAAAGCAGGGGCGGAACCCTAGGTGGTACGCCCGCGGTCTCAGGATCCCCAGGGTCACAGGAAGACCGGCAGAGCTCCCAGGCATCAGAGGGAGGAAGCGAGCTGCCCTCAGTGAGCCCAGGAGGGGGCTTTCAGCTCGGGGTGGCCACAGGCCCGGAACAGCACAGTCTGCGCAGCTGCAGTCAGGCAGGGACCCCCTCCCCCAAGCAGCGGCACCGCAGTGAGACCCCCACCCTCCCCCGGGAGGAGCGGCACGGGTGCGCAACGCAGGAGTCTGCAGGATTTGGGGACCTGAAACAGGGATGCATGCCCGAGATAGAAATGCTCAGTCACGGGCTGGGTGACCTCGGAGTGCAGATGGGGACCAGGGAGACAGGAGGGATGGACCGCTTTTCCTGGAGGCCACACTGAGGAGTGGGGCGCCGAGCTTTCCGCTCCGGGGCTGGAGATTGGGAGGCCACCATTTCCACTCTCATCCTCTAAAGCTTCGAGGGAAGCCTCCAGGGGCAAAAGCCACCTAGAGCAATCTGGAGCAGATTACTTAGCCTGGACCCTGGCAAGGGTCGTGCAATTCTCCCCGGGGGCAAGGATGCCTGAGAATCAGGACGACGGTCCCTCTCCCAGAAGATCAGCAAGAACAGGCAGCCAAGATGAAGTCTACTGAACATTGAGAACTGCAGAACTCCAGCGCTGCGGGAAAATAGTATATAGATTCATGTTTTCCCCCATGATTCTTTAGTTGTTTTAATCTTTTTCGATTTCCTTTTTCTTTTTTTTAATTTTTTTTATTTATTTATGATAGGCACACAGTGAGAGAGAGAGAGAGAGAGAGGCAGAGACACAGGCAGAGGGAGAAGCAGGCTCCATGCACCGGGAGCCCGACGTGGGATTCGATCCCGGGTCTCCAGGATCGCGCCCTGGGCCAAAGGCAGGCGCTAAACCGCTGCGCCACCCAGGGATCCCTCTATTTCCTTTTTCAACCAATTTCTTATTTTATCAATTCTTTTAAAAAATTTTAATTTTAATTTTTACAGTTACATCCTATCCTTTCATTGTATTTAATTTTATTTTTGTACGTATAAAAGTTTTTCTTTCTTTACAATTTTGGGATCTAGTTTTCTAACAAACACCAAAATACACACAAGATACACTGTATTGCTCTGTTCTGTTCACCTCTCTGATTATATTCTCTTTTTTTCTTTAATTTTCTTTTTTTCAGTTTCAGGTCTCTTCTGATTTGTTTAGTGTATATTTCTCTGGGGTGATTGTTGACATTTTGTTCTCTCATTCATCTATTCTTCGCTGGACAGAATGACAAGATGGAAAAACTCACTTCAAAAAAGAGAACAGAAGGCAGTACTGACTCCCAGGGACCTAAGCAGTGTGGATATAAGTAAGATGTCAGAACTAGAGTTCAGGGCAGCCCCGGTGGCGCAGCGGTTTAGCGCCGCCTACAGCCCAGGGCGTGATACTGGAAACCCTGGATCTAGTCCCACATTGGGCTCCCTGCATGAAGCCTGCTTCTCCCTCTGCCTCTCATTCTCCCTCTGTGTTTCTATGAATAATAAATAAAATCTTTTTTTTAAAAAAAGAACTAGAGTTCATAGTAAGGATTATAAAGATACAAACGGCTTGAAAAAAGAATAGAAGTTACTAGAGAATCCTTTTCTGGAGAAATAAAAGAACTAAAATCTAATCAAGTCAAAATAAAAAAGGCTATTAATGACATGCAATAAAAAATGGAGGCTCTAGCCATTAAGATAAATGAGTCAGAAGAGAGAATTAGTGATTTAGAAGACAAGATGATGGAGAATAAAGAAGCTAAGAAAAAGATAAACAACTACTGAATCATGAGAGGAAAAGTCAAGAGTTAAGTGACACCATGAAGCAAAACAATATTAGAACAATTGGGATCCTAGAAGAGGAAGGGAGGGGAGAGAAGGTATATTGGAGCAAAATATAGTGGAGAATTTCCCTAATCTGGGGAAGGAAACAGGCCTTCTAGTCCAGGAGGAACAGAGGACCCCTCTTAAAATCAATAAAAATGGGTCAACACCCAAAATATAATAGTGAAACTTGCAAATCTCAGAGACAAAGAAAATCCTGAAAGCAGCTCAGCACAAGCAGTCCATAATCTATAAGGGTGGAAACATTAGACCAGCAGCTGACCTATCCACAGAGACCTGGCTGGCTAGAAAGGACTGGGATGATATATTCAGGTGCTAAATGAGAAGAATATGCACCCAAGAATACTTTATCCAACTAGGAAGTCATTCAAAATAGGAGAGAGAAAAATCTTCTGGGACAAATAGAAATTCAAAGAATTTGTGATCACTAAACCAGCCCTGTATGGAATATTAAAAGGGATCCTTTAAGCAAAGAGAGAGCACAAAAGTAACAAACCAGAAAGGAACACGGACAATATACAGAAACAGTGACTTTACAAGCAATACAATGGAAATAAATCCATATTTTTCAATAGTTACTTAGAATGTAAATGGGCTAAATGCCCCAATCAAAAAACATGGGGTATCAGATTGGATAAAAAGCAAGTCCCATTGATACACTGTGTCCAAGAGATTTGTTTTAGATCCAAAGACACCTCCAGATTTAAAGTGAGGGAGTGGAAAACCATTTATCATGCTAATGGACATCAAAAGAAAACTGGGGTAGCAATCCTTATATCAGATAAATTAGATTTTAAACCAAAGACTGTAATTAGAGATGAGGGAAGACACTGTATCATAATTGAAGGGTCTATCTAACATGAAAATCTAACAATTGTGAATATTTATGCCCCTAACACGGGAATACCCAATTATATAAATCAATAAAAAAATTAAAGAAACAAATCAATGATAATACAATAATAGTAGGTGACTTTAACACCTCACTCACTGCAATGGGCAGATCACATCTAAGCAGAAGATCAGCAGGGAAAACAAAGGTTTTAAAGGACACACTGGACCAGATGGACTTCACAAATATATTCAGAGCATTCCAACCTAAAGCAACAGAATACACATTCTTCTCGAGTGCACATAGAACATTCTCCAGAATAGATCACATATTGGGTCACATATCAGGTCTCAATTTGGTATCAAAAGATTGGGATCATTCCCTGCACATTTTTTTAAAAGATTTATTTATTTATTTATTCAGAGAGAGTGAGAGAGAGGCAGAGACACAGGCAGAGGGAGAAGCAGGCTCCATGCAGGAAGCCCAACGTGGGACTCGATCCCTGGTCTCCAGGATCACACCCCGGGCTGCAGGCAGCGCTAAACCGCTGTGCCACCGAGGCTGCCCTCCCTGCACATTTTTAGACCATAGTGCTTTGAAAGTGGAACTCAATCACAAGAGGACATTTGGAAAGAAGTCAAATGTGGAGGCTAAAGAGCATCCTACTAAAGAATGAATGGGTCAGCCAGGAAATTAAAGGAAAATTTAGGGGCACCTGGGTGGCTCAGTCAGTTAAGTGTCTGCCTTCAGCTCAGGTCATGATCCCAGGATCAAGCCCCACATTGGGCTCCCTGCTCAGTGGGGAATCAGCTTCTCCTTCTCCCTCTGCCTGCCACTCCCCCTGCTTATGCTCTCTCTCTGTCAAATAAATTTTTAAAAAATATATTTAAAAAAAAGAAGAATTTTAAAAATTCATGGAAACAAATGAAAATGAAAACACAACTGTTTAAAACCCTTGGGATGCAGCAAAAGTGGTCCTAAGAGGGAAGTATATAGCAATACAAGCCTTTCTCAAGAAACAAGAAAGGTCTCAGATATACAACCTAATCTTACACCTAAAGGAGCTGGAGAAAGAACAGTAAATAAAGCCTAAACCCAGCAAAAGAAGAGAATTAATAAAGATTAGAGCAGAAATCGATTAAATAGAAACCAAAAGAACAGTAGAATAGATCAATGAAACTAGGAGCTGGTTCTTTGAAAGAATTAATAAGATTAACAAACCCCTGGTCAGACTTATCAAAAAGGAAAGAGAAAGGGACCAAATAAAATCATGAACAAAAGAGGAACAATCACAACCAACACTGAAGTTTTACAAAAAATTATAAGAACATATTATGAACAACTGTATGCCAAATTTGGCACTGGAATAAATTCCTAGAGACGTATAAATTACCAAAACAGGAAGAAATAGAAAACCTGAATAGACCCATAACCAGAAAGGAAATTGAAGCAATAATCAAAAATCTCCCAATAAACAGGAGTCCAGGGCAGATGGCTTCCCAGGGGAATTCTACCAAACATTTAAAGAAGAATTACTATCTATTCTTCTGAAGCTGCTTCAAAAAATAGAAATGGAAAAAAAAAAAAAGAAATGGAAGGAAAATGTGCAAACTCTTTCTAGGAGGCCAGGATTACCTTGATCCCAAAACCAGACAAAGACCCGACCAAAAAAGGAGAATTACAGACCAATATCAGTGATGAATACAGATGCAAAAATTCTAAGATACTAGCCAATAGGACCCAACAATACATTAGAAGGACTATTCACCATGACCAAATGGGATTTTTTCTTGGGTTGCAAGGGTGGTTTAATATCTGCAAATAAATCAATGTGATACACTACATTAATAAAAGAAAGGACAAGAACCATATGATCCTCAATAGATGCAGAAAAAGCATTTGACAAATTACAGCATCCTTTCTTTTTTTTTTTAATTTTTTTATTTATTTATGATAGTCACACACAGAGAGAGAGAGAGAGAGGCAGAGACACAGGCAGAGGGAGAAGCAGGCTCCATGCACCGGGAGCCTGACGTGGGATTTGATCCCGGGTCTCCAGGATCGCGCCCTGGGCCAAAGGCAGGCGCCAAACCGCTGCGCCACCCAGGGATCCCTACAGCATCCTTTCTTGATTAAAACTCTTCACAGTGTTAAGGATAGAGGGAACATACCTCAATATCATAAAAGCCATATACAAAAAACCCACAGCAAATATCATTTGCAATGGGGAAAAACTGAGAGCTTTTCCCTTGAGGTCAGGAACATGGCAGGATGTCTAATATCACCACTGTTGTTCAACATGGTACTAGAAAGTCCTAGCTTCAGCAATCAGATGACAAAAAGAGATAAAAGGCATCTGAATTGGCAAAGAAGAAATCAAACTCTCACTCTTCACAGATGACATGATACTCCATGTGGAAAACCCAAAAGATTCCACCCCAAAATTGCTAGAACTCATACAGCATGCAATTCAGCCAAGTGGCAAGATATAAAATCAATGCACAGAAATCAGTTGCATTTCTATATACAAACAATGAGAGAGAAGAAAGAGAAATTGAGGAGTCAATTCCATTTACAATTGTACCAAAAACCGTAAGATACCTAGGAATAAACCTAACAAAGAGGAAAGGGATCTAAACTCAGAAAACCATAGAACCCTCATGAAAAAAATTGAGGAAGACACAAAGAAATGGGAAAACATTCCATGCTCATGGATTGGAGTAACAATTATTGTCAAAATATCTATGCTATCTAGAAAAATCTATACATTCAATGCAATCCCTATCAAAATACCATCAGCTTTTTTCACAGAACTGGAATAAATAATCTTAAAATTTGTATGGAACCAGAAAAGACCCTGAGTAGCCAAAAGAATGTTGAAAAAGAAAACCAAAGTTGGTGGCATCACAATTCTGGACTTCAAGTTCTATTGCATAAGCGATAATCAGAGATAGTACAGTACTGGCACAAAAATAGACACATAGATCAATGGAACAGAATAGGGAACCCAGAAGTGGGCCTCAATTCCATGGTCAACTAATCTTTAACAATGCAGGAAAGAATATCCAATGGAAAAAAGACAGTCTCTTCAATAAACGGTGTTGGGACAGCCACATGCAGAAGAATGAAATGGACCACTTCTTACACCACACACAAAAATAGACTAAAAATGGATGAAAGACCTATATGTGAGACATGAATCCATCAAAATCCTAGAGGAGAACACAAGCAGCAACTCCTATAACCTTGGCTGCAGCAACATCTCACTAGACACATCTCCAAAGGCAAGGGAAACAAAGGTAAAAATGAACTATTGGGACTTAATCAAGATAGAAAGCTTTTGCACAGCCAAGGAAATAGTCAACAAAACCAAAAGATAAATGACAGAATGGGAAAAGGTATTTGCAAATGACATATCAGATAAAGGGCTAGTATCCAAGATCTATAAAGAACTTATCAAAAAAAAAAAAGAACTTATCAAACTCAACACCCAAAGAACAAATAATCCAATAAAGAAATGGGCAGAAGACCTTTCTCCAAAGAAGCCATACAATGGCCAACAGACACGTGAAAAAAATGCTCAATATCACTTGGCATCAGGGAAATACAAATCAAAAACACCATGAGATACCAGCTCACACTAGTCCGAATGGCTAAAAATAACGAGTCATGAAATGAAAATGTGGGTGAGGATGCAGAGAAAGGGGAACCCCCTTACACTGTTGGTGGGAATGCAAGCTGGTGCAGCCACTCTGGAAAACACTATGGAGGTTCCTCAAAAATTTGAAAATAGAGCTACCCTACGACCCAGCAATTGCATTACTAGATATTCACCCTAAAGATACAAATGTACTGATCCAAAGTGACAACTCTACCCCAATGTTTATAGAGCAATGTCCACAATAGCTAAACCATGGAAAGAGCTCAGATATCCATTGACAGATGAATGGTAAAGAAGATGTGATATATATATACAATGGAATACTACTCAGCCATCAGAAAAAATGAAATCTTGCCATTTGCAACAACATGGATGGAACTAGAGGGTATTATGCTAAGTGAAATAAGTCAATCAGGGAAAGACAATTATCATATGACCTTACTCATATGTGGAATTGAAGAAATAACACAAAAGATCGTAGAGGAAGAGAGGAAAAATAAAACAAGATGAAATCAGAGAGGAAAACAAATTATGAGACTCTTAATCATAAGAAACAAACTGAAGGTCACTGGAGGGGAAGGGGGTGAGGGGATGGGGTAACTGGGTGATGGGCATTAAGGAGGGCACTTGATCTAAAGAGCACTGGGTGTTATATAAGACTGATGAATCACTGACCTCTACCTCTGAAACCAATAATACATTATATGTTAATTGAATTTGAATAAAAAACTTTTAAATAAAAAATTTTAAATGGGAACAGCTTTAAATAAGATAGTTCCAGAATAATCATATATAACTGAAATAAGCATGAAATGAGCCATAATTCACTTAAGATTGTTTACCCCACATTTTATTTTTTTATCCAAAATGTTAGGAAAATCGAGCTGTATCATTTTTCAGTTACACATTGCTACAGGAAAACAAGCTGCAGTATGTACTGTCGAATAATAACATAACTTCTCGAATTTAGCTTTTAGAAGAAAGATCATTTATATTAACATGGCTTTCCTGGGGAAGCAGCTTAAGTGTGTCAGGTTATATAGTTTAATTTGGTTGCTTCCAAAAGCCAGACATACCCAATTATACTGATGGATAAGACCTCTTGCTTTATTTTATATTTCAAAGAACCATTAGTAAGGTTTTCTAATTCCTTAATGCCCAAACATGTGGCAAACCCAGTACAGTTACATGATTCCCAAAGTCAGCTGTGATAATCTGGCTACAAGCATTGTGGAGGGGAAAAAAAAATCCAAGTTTCTGAGGTCTCTTCTCTTATTTTGAGGAAGAGCTTATGGAAACCCCTGGCTGCTGCTCTTTGGTTAAGGAGATACCAAACAAATCACAGTATAGATAGGTAAGATGGTCCCGGAAAGCAGTACTGGTTGAGAAATGCTGAGTAAAGGGAGTTTCCTTGAGTTGCACAGCAGTCAAATCAAACCAGGGAAAAGGCCTGGAGTGAAAAAAAAAAAATACTGTTACTTTTTTATATCTGTTTAACACATCTGATTTGGCTGTTAAACATTTAAAGAAAGTTTTCTGACTATTGGAAACATGGTTCTTTATTTTCTATATCAAATTAATTAAAATTCGTAAACATTCAGCTACAACTATTCACTATGTAGATTTAATTGTACTTATGCATTTTGTACATATGCACATTTTTAAAAAAGATTTTATTTATTTATTCATGACAGACAGACAGAAAGGCAGAGACACAGGCAGAGTGAGAGAAGCAGGCTCCATGCAGGGAGCCTGAGGTGGGACTCGATCCCAGGTCTCCAGGATCACACTCCGGCAGAAGGCGGCGCCAAACCGCTGGGCCACCAGGGCTGCCCATATGTACATTTTCTAAGTACATTTGGGATGGAATTCATAATTAAAGAATGATTATAATAATGACACTGACATCCTTTTCAGTATATTTCCTTTGAATTTAGAAATAGAATATATAAGGGGTGCCTGGGTGGCTCAGTGGGTTAAGCATTAGACTCTTGATTTCAACTCAGATCATGATCTTAGGGTCATGAGATTGAAACCTGTATCAGCTCCGTGCTGGGTGTGGAACCTGCTTAAGATTCTCTCTCTCCTTCGCTCTCTGCCCCTCCCCCCCACTCATATGAGGGTGTGCGTGTCTGTGTGTCTATGTGTATACACATGCATATGCTCACTCTCTCTTAAAAAAAAAAAGAAAGAGAAAAAAGAAATAGAATCCATAAGATAATGGACATTAGGAATAGAAAAGATCAGGGGCACCTAGTGGCTCACTTGGTTAAGCATCTGCCTTCAGCTCAGATCATGCTCCCTGGGTCCTTGGGCTTCCTGCTCAGCAGGGAATCATCTTCTTTGTCTCTTGTTCTCTCTCTCTCACCCAAATAAATAAATAAAATCTTTTTAAAAATTTAAAAGAATGGTAAAGATCTGGGTGGTATGGTCAGTTAAGCATCTGACTCTTGGTTTCCACTCAGGTTGTGATCTCAGGGTCATAAGATCAAGCCCTGCATTGGGCTCCATGCTCAGTGCAGAGTCTGCTTGAGAATCTCCATGCTCAGTGCAGAGTCTGCTTGAGAATCTCTCTCCCTTTCCCTCTGCCCCTTATCACCCTACTTCCCCACTAAAGTAAGTAAATAAATAAATCTTTTTTTTAAATAAATAAATCTTTAAAAAATAGAAAAGATCTCATTTATTTTAAGATATCCTCTTCAGGGGTGCCTGGTGGCTTCTTCCTTTCCCTCTGCCCTTTCCCCTGCCTCTTGCTCATGTTCTCTCTCTCTCTCTCAAATAAATAAATAAAATATAAAAAAGAAAAATAAAGATAACCTCTTCAATTGTATAACAAAAGTAGAAGGTAATATGCAAATAAAACAGAGCAACATTAAGTATTACTTTAGAGCAGAATTTAAGTTAAAAAGTATTAAGATATAGGATTGTTACAGCATTAAAAGATCAGAGTAAAGGCAAGGATACCTATACTCACCCTTCTTATTTAACATAGTACTAGAAGTTGTAGACAATGCAATAAGGCAAGAAAAGGAAAAAAAAAGCATACAGACTGAAAAGACAAAATGAATCTGTCCCTACTTATAAGTAACATGATTGTTTATGTAGAAAATTCCAAAGAATCTATTTTTAAAAAGTCCCAGAACTAATAAATGAGTTCAGCAAAGTCACGGGAAACAAACAATACAAAAACCTATTATATATATATATTATTATATAAATAATATATATATTATTTATATATATATATGTAATGAACTCTTAGGCATCAAAATTAAAAATGCAATTCCATTCACATACACACAAAAGTAATACTTAGATGTAAATCTAACAAAACACGCATAAGAGTTGCATATGGGGGTGCCTGGGTGGCAAAGTTTGTTAAATAGCCAACTCTTGGTTTTGGCTTAGATCATGGAGTCAGGGTTGTGAGACTGAGCCCTGCAACCAGTTACAGGCTCAAGTGGAGTGTGCTTGAGATTCTTTTTCCCTCTCCCTCTGCCCCTCCTGTTCATGCTCATGCTCTCTCTCAAATAAAGAAATCTTTCTTTTAAAAAAAAGGTTTTATTTGTCTGAGACAGAAAAGTGAATTAGGGAGAGAGGGAGCATGAGCAGTGGTGAGGCAGAGGGAGAAAAAGACTTCCTGCTGAGCAAGGAGCCCAGTGTAGGGCTTCGATCCCAGGACCCTGAGATCATAACCTGAGCCGAAGGCAGATGCTTAACTGACTGAGCTACCCATGCAGCCCAATAAGTAAGTCTTTAAAAAAAAGAAGAAGGGGATCCCTGGGTGGCGCAGTGGTTTGGCGCCTGCCTTTGGCCCAGGGTGCGATCCTGGAGACCCGGGATTGAATCCCACGTGGGGCTCCCAGTGCATGGAGCCTGCTTCTCCCTCTGCCTATGTCTCTGCCTCTGTGTGTGTGTGTGTGTGACTATCATAAAATAAATAAATAAATAAATAAATAAATAAATAAATAAATAAATAAATAAATAAATAAAATAAAAAGAAGAAAAAAGACATACTGAAAACTACAAAATGCTGATGAACTAAAGAATATCTAAATAAATGGAGAAATACTGTGTTCGTGGATGGGAAAACTCAACATAATAAAGATGTCAATTCTAAAAAAATTAAAAAATAAATAAAGATGTCAATTGTCCACAAATTGATCTACAGATGTAATGGTAAAACAAAAATTAGTGACAACACCAAATGCTGGTGAGGATACAGAAAAATTGGATCATACATTGCTAGTGATAATGTAAAATGGTACAATCATGCTGAAAAAGTTTGGCAGTGTCTTTTTTTTTTTAAGATCTTATTTATTCATGGGGGGGTGGGGTGGGGAGAGAGGCAGAGACACAGGCAGAGGGAGAAGCAGGCTCCATCTAGGGAGCCTGACATGGGACTCCATCCCCGGTCTCCAGGATCATGCCCTGGGCTGAAGGAAGCACTAAACCACTCTGCTACCCGGGCTGCCCTGGCAGTGTCTTAAAAAACAAACAAAAGCAAAAACCAAAACAAAACAAAAAGCATGCAACTACCAAATGACCTAGGAATTGCAACCATGAGCATTTATCCCAGAGAAATGAAAATTTATCTTCCAAAAAGACCTGTGCATGAATGATCATAGCAACTTTATTCATAATAGCCAAAAACTGAACAAAAACAAAAACAAAACAAAACAGCCAAAACCTGGAAACCACTCAGGAGTCCTTCAACAGATGAATGATTAAAGTATGGTACATCCATGCTAGGAATACTACTCAGCAATATGAAGAAATAAACTATTAATATACATAGAAAGTTGGAGAAATCTCCAGAGAATTATGCTGAATGAAAAAGGACAATCCCAAAAGGTAACATACTCTATGATTCCATTCATATAACATTCTAGAAATGACAAAATATGGAAATAGAAAACAGAATAACAACTGTGAAGTTGAGGAGGAGATGGTCACTCAAATGAAAGATCACTCAGTAGTAGACGGGTTCTAGATCTTGACTATATCAGAAATGCCTATCACTCTAACAAATCATCTGATGAAAAAGAATGTAGAGCAGCATTTTTCCAACCTTGATGTGGTTATCACTTGGGATGTTGGAAAAATGCAGATTCTGATTCCATATAACCGGAGTGGGGCTGCAGATTCTGTGCTTCTAAACAAATTCCCAGATGATGGCACAGATCCCAACTAGTCTGAGTAGCAAGGATATAGTGGATTTGAATAACACAGGAACTTTGTGCCCAACAATGTCATTTTCATTTTGAAGATCACATAGCACATAGCTATTTGAATAGCACATAGCTAAAGAGGCTAGATGAGAATTCTTAGCTCTTACTATTTTTATAGTAATAGTGTGATTGAAATTAAATGAGCCATAAATATTCAAAAGCTAAGAAATAGAGCCACAAAATAATTCAAAAGAAAGGAGGAAGGAACTGATTAGTAAAGATAAAAGTGGAAATGCTTAAATTAAAAAATTGACCAGTCAGAATGCCTGGGTGTCTCTGTGGTTGAATGTCTGCCTTTGGCTCAGGTCATGATCCCAGGGTCCTGAGATCAAGTTCTGTATCAGGCTCCCCGCAGGGAGGGAGGGAGTCTGCTTCTCCCTCTGTGTATGTCTCTGCCCCTCTCTCTGTGTCTCTCATGAATAAATAAATAAATAAAATGAGGATCCCTGGGTGGCGCAGCGGTTCCGCGCCTGCCTTTGGCCCAGGGCGCGATCCTGGAGACCCGGGATCGAATCCCACAGTCGGGCTCCCGGTGCATGGAGCCTGCTTCTCCCTCTGCCTATGTCTCTGCCTCTCTCTCTCTCTCTGTGACTATCATAAATAAATTTAAAAAATAAAATAAATAAATAATAAAATAAAATAAAATAAAAAATCTTCAAGAAAAAAAAATCTTCAAGAAATCTCTAATTTCTATGTTCTGTTCCAGAACATAAAGGCTTCCTAATTCTATAAGTTTAACACAATATTAATACCAAATTTGATAACTACAGACCAATTTTATTTTTTGAGTATAGATGTAAATGTCTTAAATAAAATATAACCAAAACAGATCTGGAAGTATATTATTAAGTAGAGTTTATTTTAAGAATTCAATGAAAGTTTAATATTAGGAAATCTATTTATGTTGTTTACAATGTTAATTAAAGGAAGGGAGAGATATGAAACCAAGTCTACACATACATTTTGGTTAATGTAACTTTTTTTAAAAGACTTATTTATTGATCTGAGAAAGAGAGAGCATGAGCAGGGGGAGGGGCAGAGGGACAAGCAGACTCACCACTGAGCAGGGAGCCCAACACTGGGGCTCCATCCCAGGATCCCAAGATCATGACCTGAGCTGCAGGCAGATGCTGAGCCGACTGAGCCACCCACACACTCAGTTAATGTGACTTTTAAGTCCTTTTTTTTTTTAATCTGTAAGTTCCCCTTCCTCTTTTTTTTTTTCTTTTGCAGTTCACTTGCTGAAGAAATTGGGTTGTTTATCCTCTAAAAATTCCCAGATTCTGGATTTTGCTGATTATATCTCATGGTAATTTAACACTTTCCTATCTCTTGAATTTATGTCTATAGTTTTGCTTGAATTCAGGTTTGCCTTTTTTTTTTAAATAAGACTATTTCATATGTGTCTATTTTTTAAAAATCTATGTCTATTTTTATTCAGAAACACAATGTCTCTCCCTCTGCAGTGTTAAGTCTGATTAATGGATTTCATCTGATCTATTGATTATAAAGTTCCCCTATCAACTTTTCACCTAATGTTGCCTAGATTCATTATTTCATTAGAGATTACAAAATGATGATATTCTATCACTCCTTCATTTTCAATTTGATAGACAATGCCAGAAGCCAAGAACAAACATCCTACTCAGTGATTTAACATTAAAAAAACAAAACAGCCTATTTTCAAGTTCACTTGTCACAGCAAATATTACTAGCAGTTACCTCTGGAGAATGGGATTTTACGGAGGTGCTTTCACTTTGGTACATTTTAGTTGATATCTTATTTACTACAAATACGTTACTTTCTAATTTTTAAGGTCATTTTTTAAAAATTCACATGAAAGGGACCCTTGCGTGACTCAGTCAGTTAAGCATCAGCCTTCAACTCAGGTCATGATCTCAGAGTCCTGGGGTCGAGCCCCAGAGTCAGGCTCCATGCTCAGTGGGGAGTCTGCTTGTCCCTCTGCCTCTCCCTCTGCCTCTCCCGCTGCTGGTGCTCTGTCTCTCTCTCTCTCAAATCAATAAATAAAATCTTTTTAAAAATTCACATGAAGAATAAAAGTGTAAGAACAAAAGTGTAAGAAGGGGGCAGCTCTGATGGCCCAGCCGTTTAGCACTACCTTCAGCCCGGGATGTGATCCTGGAGACCTGGGATCGAGTCCCACACTGGGCTCCCTGCATGGAGCCTGCTTCTCCCTCTGCCTGCATCCCTGCCTCTCTCTCTCTCTCTCTCTCTCTCTCTCTCTGTCATTATTAAACAAATAAAATCTTTCAAAAAAGTGCAGGAAGGATTAAGATTCTGGAAAATAATATGAAGAGGACTTGGTCTACCAGATACCAAAATATGGATACACATTATAGCAATTAATCATAGCATGGGAATAGAAAAATAGGTCTACAGTTCAGAATACCGTCCAAAAATATATCCACAAATATCTTATAGTTTAGCAAATGATAAAAATCATATTTCAAATTGATAGAAAGAAGAATGGCTACTCTATAAATAATGTTAGGACAATTGGCTTTCCAAAATGAGTAGAAGATAAAAACCCAAACTGATTAAAGATTTAAATATTTAAAGAAATAAAATACGAGAAGAAAATATAGAATATTTTAGGATGAAGAGGTTCTTAATAAGTATGACTTGAAACTCTAAAGTCATAAAGAAAAGATTTGATAATTTTGACTACAAAAATTGGAATCCCTGAACAGCAAATGTTACCAAAAAGAAAAAGAAAGAAAACAAAACAAAACAAAAAAGAAAAAGAAATATGAAAACTGTTTCTAATATACATAACATATTCCTACTAAAAATCTTTCATAAAACAATAAATAAGAGCAAACAATCCAAAAGGAAAATAGATGAAGAATAAAATAAGAGAGAACACAGGAAAAACAAGTTGAAAGCTGGAAAAAATATGGACAAATGATCACACTGAGCTGAATCTGAAGTCAGCAACAGCAACCAAGACACTATCCATTTACATCATAGAACCCACAAAAGACTCAGGAAGTACATCAAGAAGTAGAAACGAAAGGGGGCTAAAAGTAGGACGATGGTTTGAAATTTTTAAAAAAGGAGAGAAACTTTCACAGCACCCTACCCAATGCTGTACAGTCCTCCCCAACAGAAGATTTATTCTCTGGAAGGGTCAATGAGAGCATCTCTGAACAGGGGGACAAAAAAAGGATTTGCCGAATAAAGGGGAAATAAAGTAAAAAAAAAAATCTAGTGATAAGACCACCCTTCTTCTTACATACATATACAGGTTTCTTCCCCAAGTTAGGCCCCAAATGCTTAGAGATACCAAAATTCAAGGTTTCCCAAGGAAACAGCTGATCAAATCACTCTGTAGTAAAGGCCACAGTAGCAAACACAGAGTTCCCAAAAGAGGGTATAGGTATAGCTCAGGGGTATAGCATTTGACTGCAGAATTTCCAAGCAACTTTCTAGTACCAGGATCTTAAATATGAGCAGTCAAAGTTCTCCATATACTTGTCTAAAAGTCAAATGAAGGATAGAGACCAAAACAAATGATCAGAAAATAGCCTGAAGGAAACAGGTTCCTCACACAAGAAAAAAAATTCTCTCATTTACATTCTCAGAGGGATAAGAGATAGTATTGCATAGTGAAATGACAATAGATGCTACATAAAAAAGAAATATTTAGAGACTTTTTAAAAATCACTGAAAATATTCAAAATAGGGGACTCTGGGCAGTTCAGTTGGTTGGTTATCTGACTCTTGTTTTCAGCTTGAATCATAGTTTTGGGGTTGTGGGATTGAACCTTATGTTGGGCATGGAACCTGCTTGGGATTCACCCCTACCCACCCTCCACCCCCTGTTCTATGCTCTCTCTCTCTCTCAAAATAAATAAAATCTTTAAATTAAATTAAATTAAGTGTCCAGTGAATTTAGTGGCATGGAAGTTACTGGTAACAAAAGCAATAATTTTTCCCTTTTAGCTTATTAAAGATTAAAAAGATTGATCCTGGGTATCCCAGGTGGCTCAGCGGTTTAGCACCGCCTTCAGCCCAGGGCCTGATCCTGGAGACCGGGGATCGAGTCCCATGTCGGGCTCCCTGCATGAAGCCTGCTTCTACCTCTGCCTGTGTCTCTGCCTCTCTCTCTCTCTCTTTCTGTCTCTCATGAATAAGTAAATAAAATCTTAAAAAAAAAAGATCTTATAGTAATCAAGCTATAGAGAAATGGCGCAATGGTGGAAATGTAAATAAGCACCATGTTTTTGATAAGTAATTTGGGAATACCTACCAAACAGAAGATATATATAAACTTTGACCCAGAAATATTCTTCTAGATATTCAGCCAAGAATACAAGTTTGCAAAGTAAGTATGAGAATGCTCAGTTGCAGCCTCTTATTCAGAATTTAGGGCATGGGAAAACCACATTGCCATCAAGAAGAAATAAGATAGGGATGCCTGGGTGACTCAGTGGTTGAGTGTCTGCCTTTGGCTCAGGACATCATCCTGGGGTCCTGGAATCAAGCCCCGCATCGGGTTCCCCTGCAGGGAGCCTGCTTCTCCCTCTGCCTGTGTCTCTGCCTCTCTCTCTGTGTCTCTCACGAATAAATAAAATCTTTAAAAAAAAAGGAGAAATAAGATATATAAATTTGATAAAATAATGTATCTAATGGATACCTATGCAGTTGTTCATAAATGAAACAGTTATGATTGTATCGACATAGAATGGTGTCCACAATATAGCAAGTGAAAAATCAGTATACATAGTCCCCATGTTTCTAAAATGTACAGATATGGATATGCATACGTGGTCAAATACCATCACAATATAAATATATGTTTGTAAACGCGTAGATTAAGAGACAAAACATAAAATCCATTGGAGGTAAAGTCTATGAAATGGTGTTTGGGGGGCAAAAGAGGGCTTTTACTTTTCCACTAGTTGCATTTTTGACAAGAATATAGTATTTTTATGAAATTTTAAAGGTAACATGAAAGGAAAAAAAGGAGGGAAAAAGCACCTGCTAAGACAAGTGTGGTAGAAGTTAGAATAGCCAGCCATCTGATGCCTTACCTTCGCTGAGGCAGGTGCTTGGTATAGACCTGGTCAACAAAATCATGTAATTGAAATTTGGGGCAAGATGCTTCATCTTTTTCACAGTCTTCAAAGTGCACAGAGAGGAAGAGTTCATTCAGAAGCTGCAGCACTTGTAAGTGGGGCATGTCCTTTGCGGTGCAAATGTTTAGTGCTGCATGAAACACTCCCTCCAACCACTTGATGTTGAGGATTATTCCCCCTACATGTTAATGGGAAGGGAAATACCAGTTAGCACCACCAAAAGGGTTTGCCTAGAACATAAGACAAACCCTAGACAGTGAACAGCTAAGTAACTTTTTTCCAAGACAGGCTGGTCATATGAACTTGAAGATAAGTAAACACTCCTCTTTGTAAGCCAAGAGCTCTAATCGTGCCCATTATAATAAATTGTGTGTTAACCCTACCACAGGAGGACAGGTATGACTACTGTATTACATTAGTACATTGTACATTGGTACATGTACATGTACATTAGTACATTGACATTGCTAATGGCAAAAGTATCTTTAGAAGTCTCTAGAATGATCATTCTAGCAAGGAGAAGAGACCACGGAAAAATGCAAGATTAGAGCAGGGAAAAGCCATTTGGTGCCAGACATCACATCCTACGTTTTTTGTTTTTTTTAAGATTTTATCTATTTATTCATGAGAGGGAGAGAGGGAGGCAGAGACACAGGCAGAGAGAGAAGCAGGCTCCACGCAGGGAGCCCGATGTGGGACTTGATTCCGGGTCCCCAGGATCACGCCCTGGGCCGAAGGCAGGCACCTAACCACTGAGCCACCCAGGGATCCCACATGCTACTGTTTAAATCGGCTCTTACCTCTGGCTGTTTCCAGTTCAGCCTTAACCGGTCCAAATACTCTCAGATTTTTCTGCTTTCCCTGTAAGACATGTGCTTTTTGCCACCAAAACTGTTCTCATTCAAACGCTAAATAGCTGAGGGGTGCCTAGGTGGCTCAGTTGGTTGAGCATCTGCCTTTGGCTCAGGTCATGATCCCAGGGTCCTAAGACCAAGTTCCATGTCAGGCTTCCTGCTCAGCAGGGAGTCTGCTTCTCCCTCTGCCCCTCCCCCCACTTGTGTGCTCTGTCTCTCTCTCAAATAAAATCTTTAAAGAAAAACCAAAACAAAAAAAACCTAAATAGCTGAGAACATGTCCAGCTTGCACCCCCCCCCATGCACATACCCAAGACACACACACACACACACGTACACACACGCACACACTGGGATTATAAAACAGCTCCAGGCCGAAAGGAAAGGAACTTTCAAAAGAGTTCCAAAGGGATCCAAAGAGTCCCCTGCAGGGAGCCTGCTTCTCTCTCTGCCTGTATCTCTGCCTCTCTGTGTGTCTCTCATGAATAGATTACTAAATAAATCTTTTTTTTAAAAAGTACTAAAAACATGGCAAGCCATTACCAGCAGCACTGTAGGGGCAAGTAGCCTGAAGAATCACAGGATCTTGGAGGGCAGCTGTGATGTCCTTACCAGCCCCCCAGATGTTGACATTTTCAACACACTGATACTGAGGCCGCAAGATATTGGTGTGGTTCAGTAGAAGTTTCAACCTGAAAGGAAAGTCCCCAAGACATGGAGTGCGGAGCCAGGACTCCCATAAACCACTACAGGATCCACCGGGTTGGATCACATCCCACCCTGTGGACCTCCTGCCCTGCATAGCACCGCTCAGAGGCGAACGTAGGTGGAGGCAGGGCTGAGGGCACTACTTCTTAGCTGCCTTGTTCTGCATCTACCTAACTGACACTTAGTGAATGTTGTCTCTGCCAGGCACTCTACTGGACAGTAGAGGTACAAGAATAATATTTGACACATGCTGTCAGTCACTTTTCACATTGCTGATCTATGGTCTTCCCTTCCCTTGATGCGCAAGAGGAATACTGGTCAGCGTCGAGTGGTGGGAAGCAATGCTCCATTGCAGTTCTAAACATTGTCACTTCGAAGAGAATGTTCCACCCCACGAGAGCTGTTTATGGAGAAGTGGGGAAGACACGATCAGCAAGGCTGGCTGGCTGTTGCTGATGAAGCTGCTTCCACCTCATTACCAGGAACAACCAAATCCAAGGGGTGGGGAGCTGGGGGGATGTCGGGGAGGAGGAGCCAGGTATTAGGGGCCAGAGCAGTCCTGCCAGCGCTATGCTCACCGTAACAGGATACCTGGCTATTGGGACAGCAGCCACGAAGCTGTACACGATGCAACCTTTCTCTAGGTGGGTTTGAATTTCTAGGCAGATATTGGGCAGCTGAGACGGCAGGCAGCAGAGGAATAGCACGTTGGCCCAGTCCACCAGGTAAGGGTTGTGGTAAAAACACTGGATTCCCAGTTTCTGGAATTCATCTGGGAGGGGTAAAAGAAGAAAGAAAAAGATCACAGGACAAAGGAGTTTGATCTAAACATCAGCTGTGGGAAGAGGATGCCAAGGATTTTTTCTCAAGTCCTGTTTCCACATACATCAAAGATGTATCCTCGAATCTTCTAAAAGACATGGGCCATGCCCTAACCCAATTATCAAAGAAACCAGTGCTCCTGCAGCAGCATTTCAGATTATAATTCATCCTTATCTTACTGTGAGACCAAATGCTAGACTTTTTCAGGTATGTATGTTTGTTTTTTGGAACAAAAAAATATGGAAGAAGTCTTCCTACTCTATTTACTGAAGGTTTATCACATTCCAGGTAGTGTACAAAGTACTTTGCATGTATTTTCTAAGGCAATCTTCACAAGGACCTTCTGAGGCAGAGACTACTATTATTCCTATATTATGGACGAGGAAACTGAAGTTTCAAGATATCATGTAGTTTGAGCTGGTAGGAAAGGCTGAGAGAGTAGAAGAGTATAGGGCAGAGGCTGGGAAGAGTCTGGAAAGATATACTTACAGTTTCCATAAAGTCTATGCAACTTACCATGAACAAGATAGTTTTAAATGTTCAGAGAAATGTGATGACTCATGTATTTCCATTCAGTCACTGGCAGTTAATCATTTAGATTTATTCGACATGGGTTTCAAAAGTAAAAATGTAAACTCACATAGGGTAGTGTGTTTTAAGGGTTTTTGGAAAATAGGATATTACAGACATTGGAAAAGTGAGTTCTTATTTCAACCACCTAAGATCAAGTACATGATATATTTGACACTGATGTTATCTAGGCACTCAAAAACCTGGGAGATGGATGGGACAAAGAGGAAGCTTAGAAAACATGCATGTTCATTCTTTCATGGATTGTTCTCAAAAGTGTATAGAATTTGATGCTAAGCATTTTGAATTCTTGCTTCCTTACACAACATGCAGTGATGTTCTTTTTTTTTTAAGATTTTTTATTTATTTATTCGAGAGAGAGAGAGAGGCAGAGACACAGGCAGAGGGAGAAGCAGACTCCATGCAGGGAGTCCGACGTGGGACTCGATCCTGGGACTCCAGGATTACGCCCTGGGCCAAAGGTGGTGCTAAACCGCTGAGCCACCCGGGCTGCCCTTCAGTGATGTTCTAAAACTATAATTTTATTATTAATAAGCATAGTGCTTTCCAAAAAATATATGCAACTTTTTAAAAAAATAAAATATTTTTTATTAAATAAAATTATTTATTATTTTTTTATTTAATTAATTTATTTTTTTATTATTTTTATTATTTAATTTATTAAATAAAATATTTTTATTAAATAAAATATTTATCTGACAGAGAGAGAGAGAGAGAGCACAAGCAGGGGGAGTAGCAGGCAGAGGAAGAGGGAGAAGCAGATTCCCCACTGAGCAGGGAGCCTGATGTGGGTGTTGATCCCAGGACCCTGGGGTAATGACCTGAGCCAAAGGTAGATGTTTAACCAACCAAACTACTCAGGCACCCAGAATATATGCATCTTATTGAAACATATATACTAGTCCTACTGATGAAATCTGAGAAATTTGACTTGTATGATAAGGTTTTTTTAAAGTTTAATATGGAAAGCATGTTAACAAATTAGTAAGAGAAATTCAAGCACTCCAACAGAAAAACTAGAAAAAAAGAACTCAAAAAAATGAAAGGGGGGTGCCTGGGTAGCTCAGTTGGTTAAGTGTCTGCTTTTGGCTTAGGTCATGATCCCAGGGTCTTGGGATTGAGCCCTGCACTGGGCTCCCTGCTCAGCAGGGAGTCTGCTGCTCCGCCTGCTTGTGCTGTCTCTCTGTCAGATAAATAAATAAAATCTTTTTTAAAAATGAAATAATAATAAAGTTATGAACAAATTTAGATCTTCTAGTGATCAAGGGAAAATATATTAAAACAAGAGAAATTTAAAAGGCATATTAAATGGTGATTAAGGGACACCTGGGTGGCTCAGCTGGTTAAGCATCCAACTCTTGATCTCCGATTGGGTCATGACCTCAAGGTAATGAGACTGAGCCCCCAGGTCAGGTCCTGTGCTCAGCAGGGAGTCTGCTTGAGATTCTTCCTCTCCCTCTGCCCCTCCCCACACTGCATGTGCTCTCTACCTCTCTCTAAAATAGATCAATCTTTTTAAAAAAATGATTAAAGAAAAAAAAGTGTTCCCCTGAAATAAAAAGAGTATAATGAAATGGATATTCGTCCACAATTTTGGTTTAAGTATACGTCTTTTTGGAAGTTGATTCGAAAAATTATATTAGAAGTTTTTTTTTTTTTTTAGAAGTCTCTTTAAAAAAACAAAAACAAAAACAAACTGACCATGGTACCCACCCATTCCACTTCCAGGTGTTTACCTAGGAGAAGTTGAAGCATTTGTCCACACTAATATTTGCACACAAATGTTCATCGTAGCTTTCTGTATAATAGAAACCACCTGTTTGTCCACCAACAGATGAACTATGGAATACTCATCCAATTAAATACTCAGAAATATAAACATTTTCATCTCCCTAGAAAGTCTGCTCAGGCCCCTCCTCAGTCAGTCTCCCCAGGAGCAACCACTGTTCTGATTTCTAGCACTGCAGACTAGTAAGTGGAATTATTATAAAACGTTTTTTTAATTTAGTAATTTTTATTTTTTAAAGATTTCATTTAATTATTTATTTATTTAGAGAGTATGAGCAGGGTGAGGGGTAGAGGGAGAGGAAAAGGGAGAGCTTTAAGCAGACTTTGCATGGAACACACAGCCCCATGTGGGGCTCGATCTCACAATCATGAGATCATGACCTGAGCCGAAATCAAGAGTTGGACACTCAACCAACTGAGCCACCCAGGTGCCCCAGTAATTGTTATTTTTAAAAACACAAGGTCAAGTGTTTGCAACTGGTTAATACCCATCAGACTCTAATTGGTCCAGTTAGAAGATATGAACCCTCTTTGGAAAGCTTCTCTATATAAAAGACCCGAAAAGCTATCTTCTCACCAAGGGTGCAGGGAGGAGAGATGAATATAAAACATTTACATGGAGAAGAAAGTTTTCTTTTTTTCTTTTTTTTAGTAAAAAGATAAAGATTTGTTTGATCTGAAGAGAAACTGGAGCATGAGAAAGTTGTTTTAAGGAACATCAAAAACCATTTTTCTAAAAAAAATAAATAAATAAATAAATAAAAAGGGATCCCTGGGTGGCGCAGCAGTTTGGCGCCTGCCTTTGGCCCAGGGCGCGATCCTGGAGACCCGGGATCGAGTCCCACATCGGGCTCCCGGTGCATGAAGCCTGCTTCTCCCTCTGCCTGTGTCTCTGCCTCTCTCTCTCTCATTCTATGTGACTATCATAAATAAAAAAAATTTTTTTAAAAAAAGCATTTTTCTATGGGTGCCTGGCTGGCTCAGTCCATGGAGCTTGTAGCTCTTGACCTTGGGGTTGAGAGTTTGAGCCTCACATTTGAATGTAGAGATTACTTAAAAATAAAATCTTTTAAAAAAAAATACACACTCAAGGTGCCTGGATGGCTCAGTCCATTGAACCTCTGACTCTTAATTTTGGCTCAGGTCACGATCTCAGGTCATGAGATTGAGCCCTACATTGGGCTCCATGCTCAGCAGGGAGTCTGCTTGAGCTTCTCTCTCTCCACCGCCCTCTGCCCCTCCACCCACTCCCATGCACACACTCTGTCTCTCAAATCAATCAGTCAACATTTGAAACACATACAAACATAAAAACATCCTTTTTTCAGGGGTAGCAAGCAGAGAACTCAGCATACTGCATGCAGGGATTCCTCTCTCAAGGGACCCTTCCAAAATGGCCTCACCAACATCTAAAGAGCACACTTGAGTCCCTCTCTGCCACGCGCTGCTCCTCACCCAGGACCTCTGGCCTCCGAGTGGAGATCCTCAGGTTCTCAGCAGGGATGGGGACAAGCTGAAGCAGTACGCGAGCCAGCTGCTTCCCAAGGTTGCCACCGCCAATGATGCCCACCTTTAACTCATCATTGGGAATGGCAGCAAGCAATCCAGTCAAAACACATCTGGAAGTTTGCTTCTTATGTAATGATTCTCTGGAGAATGAACATACAGATAGATAAATAAAGACACGTGAATTCTGTAGCGCTTCTTGTCAGCCTCCCATGTGCTCTGCTTTAACTTCCTCAGGTGATAGCCCGGTGGCACTGTACGTACTTCAGAGACAAGGCATTCCACTTACATGCCACTTATCCAGTATTGCTAGGGAGTGAAATGTTCCTCCTGAGCGAATTTTCCACGAGGAAAATTTTCCAAAGCATACTCCTTCAGGGTACCAAAACTTGTTTAAGACATTTTTAAATAAACACACTTTGTTGTTGCTGTTACATGTACCAGGCACTTCCCTCCTTCTTACACACAAGGTCTGAATATTTAACTGTTTGACTCAGGACTCTCATTATCAACAATCAACTGTTTATACATCATTCTGGAACACCGCTGGCCAGAATGACAGCCAGACAGCTGTCAGTTTCATTGCCATCATGATAAGCATCCCCCTTTCCTACCATATGCCTACTCTTTCTAGTTTGCTATTTTACCTTTGCATACATCTCGGGTAACTGTTTTCAAACATATGATTTATAAAAGTAAGCGGTGTATAAGGGAAAACAAAACTGAGAAATTGAGGATTAAAAGTTTGAGGCCACTCTTTCTGGAGATTCACTTACTGTTGGTTCTGGACATGTTTCCTTGGCCCAAGGTCAACAAAGTCTGACCTCTGAATACATAAAGAATTGTTTTCTGTGTTATACGACAATCTTAAATTTGTTCCCTATTTCTGTTAAAAATTGGTCTGAAGCTCTGGAGTTTCCATATAAACATCACAAACCACATTCTATTTAAGGCTTCTCTCTAGGTTGAAAGGAAAGCATTTTCTCTGTGCCTGATCCTCCCAAATATAAAATGCCTCCTGGAAATGTCATATTTTGGTTTGTCACCGCTCACCTGGGATGCAACCAGGTTTATGTATTTTTTTTTAAGATTTTATTTATTCATGAGAGACACAGAAAGAGAGAGAGAGAGAGAGAGAGAGAGGCAGAGACACAGGCAGAGGGAGAAGCAGGCTCCATGCACCGGGAGCCTGACGTGGGATTCGATCCCGGGTCTCCAGGATCACGCCCTGGGCCAAAGGCGGCGCTAAACCACTGAGCCACCCAGGCTGCCCAAGGTTTATGTATCCTCTTTAGTCAACCAATCAGCAAACTCATTAAGCAGCCTGCCTCTTTGTGTATCTGCTGTATCTGTAACATGTTCAATTCATATCTGGTACCACCACCTAAGAGTTGATCTAATTTCAGAAAAAAATAGTCTGGAGGCAGGGGGCACTACCAATGTTCCAGGAGTAACTTGCAGCATTACAGGAGTCTGGGCTTAGGTACCTGGCTCTCACACTTTAAGTGTCTGAAGCCACATCGTACAAAACATCAGAGATCAAGACTAGACTGGGAGCTTTTTGCAAATCAGTATCCCTGGGTTTCATATGAGTCATCTGGCCTAAAGAACCCCCAAAGTTTCAGGTGGCTTTCCCATTAAGCAGAATTCCACTGTTAGCTTAGCTCCGAAAGGAAGAACCAACCTCATTTCTGGCCAACAGCCATAGGATAGCTAGTCATTGATAGCTGTGGAAAACAAGCTGGTGGTCCCAGTGAGTGACAGAATGGGTGAATGAATGTACTGATCACTTAATCAATCCACCCACCAAAAGGAAATCACAAGCCATGCTTTGTTATGTAACCACAACCAAGGGACTCTGGTAGTGCCTTCAGACCAGCAGTGATAGACTGTGGGTTGGAAAAGGTAAACGGATGCCTAGGTGGCTCATGGGACGTCTGGGTGGTTCAGTGGTTGAACATCTGCCTTGGGCTCAGGGCGTGACCCCAAGGTCCTGGGATCGAGTCCCACATTGGGCTCTCTGCGAGGAGCCTGCTTTTCCCTCTGCCTGTGTCTCTGCCTCCTCTCTCTGTCTTATGAATAAATACATAAAATCTGAAAGAAAGAAGAAAGAAAGAAAGAAAGAAAGAAAGAAAGAAAGAAAGAAAGAAAGAAAGAAAGAAAGAAAGAAAAAGAAAGAAAGAAAAAGAAAGAGAAAAAAAGAAAAAAAAAGAAAAAAAATTAAAAAAAAGAAAGAAAAAGAAAAAAAGAAAAAAAGAGACAACTCCGCCTCCCAAAGTTATCCTCCAATATAAAAAGGTAAAGTCATTTGGATTCTCCACAGTGAGATCTTCTCCATCTGCCTGACCTTGGAGACCCAGCTTACCTCAAATTACAGAGCAGCTTGCAGAAGAAGGTTGCATGGGCACAGGCCTTGATCATCAGGCCTCGAGAACGGCCCTGCAAATACAGCCAGCTGTGGTCTTCCTTTTGAATCCCATACTCAAACTGCAAGGACTCAAGGTCCTCTAGCATGTTCATTTCTAAGCCACTACCTCTGCAGTGACAGATACCAATCAGTTTGGCTCCCTGTCTTGGAAGATGAGGGAGTCTATGCAGGAGGGCATGTGCCCAAGTCACAGGCTCTTGTGATGGTGGGATTCAGCACCTCTCTCCTCCCACATTCTGCACTTTCAGTGTGAGTCCTAGATTCTTAGACGCTGACTGCCCATGAATCAGGAATTCCTGGATTCATGAAAAACCTGAACAAAATCCCAAAGTGTTCCTCCACATAGGCTACACGTACTTTTTTCAGCAGATGCCTTTACATTAGCAGGGAGTTTCACAGATGCTCGTTCGTTGGCCAGGACCTTCTCCCTTCAATTCCCTTTTAGGCTTTAGAAATAGGATTGACCGTGTACACCACACTTCAGAGGAACTCTTTTCACCAAACTCTGTTCCTCAAAGGATAGGAAAGAACCCAAATTAAATAACATGGTCTTCGGTCTAGGGCAATGACATCTGGATTTTAGAAAATAAAGCCAGAGATATATAAGCCCGTTTATATATTTCTCTCACTAACCAAACTGAGAAGGTGGCACTACTCAGTACTTCTGGCCCTGGAGAGTAAGAACTACATTTCCAGGGAGAATTACCCAAGAAAGTTATCATTGTGACTCCTTAGCTACCAGATTACTTCAGTCTCTGAGCCTTAAAGGGGCCAGCCTCACACAGAGGTTTTCAGACCTGCCTCATGAGGACAGGAACTCTTTCCACTACTTCATTTAAAAAAAAAAAAAAATCTATTTATTTGAGGTGGGGGGAGCACAGGGAGAGGGAGAATGTCTCAAGCAGATTCTCTGCTGAGTGTAGAGCCTGACCCGGGGCTTGATCTCACAACCCTGAGATCATGACCTGAGGCAAAATCAAGAGTCAGACATTCAATCAACTGAGCTACTCAGGCACCCCTTTCCACTACTTCTAGGAGGACTACAAACAGGGATGTATGAGATCCTCCTTTTCCTAACAGAAGGTTCTGGACTTCTAGATTTTTCCCAGACTATAATATCATAGAGATCTCAGCACTACTTAAGGAGTTATTTTCCAAACTACTTCTTTTTGAATTCAAGACAACAATGAATAAGATGAGTAAGTTCTGGAGATGTAATGTACACCATAGTGATGATAGTTAATTATATGCTATACCTGTAATTTGCTAAGAGATGTACTCACCACATATACACATAAAAGGTAACTGTGTGACATGACAGACATGTTAATTAACTGTGGTAATCATTTCACAATATATATCAAATCATCATGTTATACACCTTAAATATATACAACTTTTATTTCACTTTTAATTTTATACAATTATAACTCAATAAAGTCGGGGAAAGAATCAGTGATATTCAGAACTTTATTTTATTATAGCAATGGCAAAATTGGTAACAGAAATCAAAACTACTGAAATCTACCTTTTTGGAAAGTAATCTCTACACTCCATGTGGGGCTCGAACTCAGGACCCTGAGATCAAGAGTCACTCTATGGACTGAAACAGCGAGGCAACACTCTAATCCACTTTTTAAATTAAAAAAAAAAAAAAAGAGGTAAAACTCACATAACATAGCCATTTAGAAGTGAACAATTCAGTACATTCACAATACACTCATATCCACGACTTCTATCTCCAAAACATTTTTATCTTCCTGATCAAAGGAAACCCCATATGCATTAAGCAGTCACTCCCCACTTGCCCACCACCCTCCTCAGCCCCTGGCGCCACAAATCTGCTTCTTGTCTCTGTCTCTGTGGATTTACCTTTTCTGGATGTTCCATGTACATGGAACCATATAAGCAACATTTCATGTCTCTAGCTTCTCTTTTTTTTTTTTTAATTTTTAAAATTTATTTATGATAGTCACAGAGAGAGAGAGAGAGAGAGGCAGAGACACAGGCAGAGGGAGAAGCAGGCTCCATGCACCGGGAGCCCGACGTGGGATTCGATCCCGGGTCTCCAGGATCGCGCCCTGGGCCAAAGGCAGGCACCAAACTGCTGCGCCACCCAGGGATCCCGTCTCTAGCTTCTCTAATCCCTTTCATAGCAGGGCTGTTTTTAATTTTATTTTTAACTTAAATTCAAATTAGCTAACATACAGGGCAGCACTGGTTTCAGGAGCAGAATCCAGTGATTCATCACCCACATATAAACCCAGTGCTCATCCCAACAAGTGCCCTCCTTAATGCCCATCATCCATTTAGTCCATCCTCCACCTACCTCCCCTCCAGCAACCCTCAGCTTGTTCCCTATAGTAAAGGTCTTTTATAGTTTGTCTCTCTCCATTTTTCTTATTTTTCCTTCCCTTCCCCTATGTTCAGCTGTTCTGTTTCTTAAATTCCATATATGAGTGAAATCATTTGTCTTTCTCTGACTTATCTCAGTATAATACATTCTAGGTTCTACTCATGTTGTTGCAAATGGCAAGATTTCATTCTTTTTGATCATGGAGTAATATTCCATTATATATGCACACCTTCTTCTTTATCCATTCATCAGCTGATGGACATTTGGGTTCTTTCTATAATTTGGCTACTGTTGATACTGCTGCCATAAACATTAGGGTGCATGTGCCCCCTCAAATGAGCATTTCTAACCCTCCGGATAAATATCTGGTAGTATAATTGCTGGGTCATAGGTTAGTTCTATTTTTAACTTTCTGGGTAATCTCCATAGTGTGTTCCAGAGTGGCTGCACCAGTTTGCATTTCCACCAACAGTGCACAAAGGTTCCCGTTTCTCCACATCCTTGCCAACACTTGTTGCTTCCTCAGTTGTTAATTTTAGGCATTCTGACAGGTGTAAGGTGGTATCTCATTGTGGTTTTGATTTGTATTCCCCTGATGAATGACATTGAGCATATTTTCATGTGTCTAATAGCCATCTGGAGGTCTTCTTTGGAAAGAGGTCTATTCATGTCTTCTGCTCATTTCTTAACTGGATTGTTTTTTGGGTGTTGAGTTTGATAAGTTCTTTATAGATTTAGGATACTAACCTGTTATCCAATATGTCATTTGCAGATATCTTCTTATTCCACTGGTTGCCTTTTGATTTAGTTTCCTTTGCTGTGCAGAAGCGTTTTCTCTTGATGAAGTCCCAATAGTTCATTTTTGCTTTTGTTTCCCTTGCCTCCAGAGATATGCCTGGTCACATCTTGCTGTGGCCAAGGTCAAAGGGGTTGCTGCCCGTTTTCTCCTCTAGGATTTTGATGGTATCATGTCTTACATTTAGGTCATTCATCCATTTTGAATTTATTTTTGTGTATGGTATTAGAAAGTGGCTCAGTTTCATTCTTCTGCACATCACTGTCCAGTTTTCCCAATACTATTTGTTGAAGAGACTTTCTTTCTCCTGTTGGATATTTTCCGGCTTTGTCAAAGATTAGTTGACCATCAAAGGAGGGCTCTTATGTCACTCAATCTTAGCACTTGAAGTAAAGAGCATGGAAGTTCTTATCAAATCTGAGAAAACACTTCCTTTGATCACAACATTGAGTAGGTAATCCTAATGTTGCATGTGATGTTATTGTTCTGAAGAAAAGAGAAGTTCAAAACCTCCCTGCTCAGCACGACCATGCAGCACCGGTTAACCTGTACAGGTGTGGACTCTAGGTCCATCCTTCACTAATACATTCTCAAAAATGCAGATCCAGTGGTTGTAGCTTTGTAACATGTCAAGTTGGCTAGGCTGAACTACATTTTCCAGAACACCCTTCCCTGAATGTTTCCAGTTAGGGTGTGCCGTAAGAGACTTTTGTGCAAGACCTGGAAGTTTGAATTGAAGCAGCATCCAGTTTGTGTTGATGCTTGCAAGGTCAGGGCAGGTATTCTGTCTGCTAGTGACCCTGTTGGTGTGCAGCAGCAGTTGGACCTACAATTGCTACAACTTCCCCCGGATCCTCCTACAGCTTCTCACACTCTTGGGCCAGGTTTGTGTTCAGTTCCTTGACAAAGGCCACCAGCTAGCTTTGCCTTCAGGACACCCACTTCCTTGACATTGAGGGTAGTGAGAACTGACATGGGCTCCTCTCCATCCTCCTGGGCTCCATCTTGTCCTTGCTTTCCCTCACATTTTATCTATCTTTCCTTCCCCACTGCCCACCCTGCGGATAAGGAGCTCTACCACCAGTTATGAAGACAAACTTCCAGAGATTGTTTAACAAACAGCTATACTTGAGTAAGGGCAAATCCATGTAATGAATTCCACATATAGACAGATGACATACTCTTAGTGATTCCGCATATCTGAGTGAACCCTGATACACTAATAAAATCACCATGGTTTGTTGGACGATCAGCCAATAACTTGAGCACAATTTAGCAAATTAAACTCCTGTTTCTTCAACAGCCAGAGGGATGCTTAAGGAAGGAACAACTATGAAGGTATCTGGAATTGCAAAGTGGAGGAATAAGAGATGAAGTCTGATCACCTTAAAGCAGAGTTTCTCGGCATTTGCATTAATGACATTCTTGACAGGATAATTCTTTGTTGGAGGGGGCTGTCCTAATTGTAGGATGTTTAGCAGCATTCCTTGCTTCTACTCACTAAATACTAGTAGAACCCACTGGTTGTAGCAGCAAAGTGTCTCCAGATTTTGACAGGGGTCTCCTGGGAGCAAAACTGTCCCCAGTCGAGAACCACATGCCTTAAAGCATGCTATGTGCCTCTATACATCTTTTCATCTACCACTTCATCCAACCACAGGAGTGTAAAATTCTATAAGCTCTCAGAGAAACATACCCTCCTATGACAGGTTAAGATAGTGAGTCCAGGAAGAGAGGGATTCACCCAACATCACACAGCTTATCAACAGTAGAGCTAGGACAAGAGGCCGGGTTTTTTGTCTCCCAGCTCAGTGCTCCCTGTTAACCGCACAGCCATACTTTGCCATAAACACCGTTACTCCATGACTTATGTTGACAGACTACTGAATGCAGTCACTGAGGCAGATTCGCAGTGGTCCCAAGAGACAGGGCAATTATTTCATTGTTCTTCACAAAACAACTAGGAGGGAAAGAGAAGGCACCAAGAAGGAAAAAGCTTTATTATGAATCTAGGCATGTCAGGAAAACCCAGTTCAGTCACAGAAGAGAGGCTAATATTGGTAAAGGACAGGAGGCTAGCACTACAGAAGATCTTATTGAAAACCAAGTGTGAAATGAAAACTTCCATCTTAATATCCTGTCTGAAATGCTGTTGAGTTCAGCCCTGGTGAACCTTCTGGAAGCTCCTAGTGAAATGAGATTTGTGTATAAGGGAAGAGCACTCCAGCACTGCTGAATCTGAGCTTCATAAAAGTTTATGGGTCTGGGTAGGAGAAGTAGAGGAAAAGATAATGGGGAGTTCCTTATCTCCCGCACCAGGCCATCTTGATGTGTAGGTGAGAGACGAAACACAAGTCTCAGTAGAGGCTAGACTAGGGCAGCAGAGGGACAGTGGTTAAAGAAACACAAACGTCTGGGCAATCTCTGTCATTACATGGAGGACTCTGCAGTCTGGTGTGAAGGCACCTCCAACAGGTCTCCGCTATACTGGCATCCCTTCCTGAGGTCCCTTGGGAGAGAGCCATTTTGGTTCTATTCTGACTTCAGAGCAGAACTGCCAAAATCCAGCACCAAGTCCAGGGTCATAATTAGCTGAGAGGAATGGAGTGGCCACTCTAGGACACCTGACCTCTTAGTCTAGGTAACTTTTTTTTTTTTTTTTTTGGTAACTTCCTTTCTTGAGCAGTCATTTTTCCCAGACCAAGTGAGATCTTGCCCAATATGGGCCCAATCTAGAAACTATTCCCACCTTCATGTGAGCACCAGGTGGAGAGAATCTTCCTCATGAGTCAAAGCTTTAGATCTTGGCCCTCTTGATGACGTTCCTTAGGTCAGTCTGAAGCTGTCTGTGCCCAGGCGCTGGTTTCTGCCCTAAGAGTAGCAGGCGCTGCCTGTTGCTGATGGGTCCAAGCGATGTGTGGTACTGTAACTCCCAATGAAGACACTCTCTACTTTCACAGACAGGAAAGGAAGAAATGAGGCAGGTTTCAGGGTAGCTAATGCCACTTAATTCTTCCATCGAATTTGCTGTGAAAAAGAACAAATATCCGTTTCTACTAACCCTTACAGAGAGGTAAGGGAATACAATAAAACAGAACAGCTAGATAAAGTAAGAATAAGAAGAATGGAGAGGGAAGTTGAAAAATGTTTTTCTAATATGTGGGGGAATTTGCTTATTCAAAGATGAATCGAACATCTTTTCTGTACCTTATAAGCCTGATTTATGGCATTTATTCTGGTTCTGCCCTCCACAGGACCAAGACTTACCTACCTTCCATGGTAGGTCCCAAAATATGTAACAAGGAGCTAAGCTCCGTATTAACAAAAAGCTCAGCCATTTCATGCTCTGAGAGGTGAGCCAGGTGTGTTGCTCAAATAGCAAAAGTCTGTTTTATCCACTTATTTCCAACAGGTAGGTCATACCTGGCCCCAGAAAACTACCACCTGGATATTATGAATCTGCAGCATTGTTACCATACTCCCTGGACTAGTACCTCCTACCTGCTATGTTTAATGATCACCAGGATGCTATGTGAAGTCTCAGCCTAAGGTTCCCAGATTACCCCAGGATCATCACACAACTTAGGAGTAATTTCTGCTGTTCAAAGCAGTGCTTTAGATCCTTAGGCCCACAGAAGATCCTTGTATCCATGACACTCAGCAAACTGTGATCCCATGCAGGCCTTGGGAATATATACTTGGTGATACTGTGAATATGGGGACTGTCTCCTGGGACTACTGGAGGAGTAAGCTGTAGCTGCTCACCGAACTATTCAGAATGGCATCAATCTTCTCCTCCTCCGCAGATCCTTTATCCACTTTACTCCTGTACGCTAGCAACTGCTGACGATCCTTCAGGTCCCGGCAAGTCTGTACACCAACAGACACAATAAAACCTCCAATCAGACTTCTCTACGAGGGCCTTTTTCTTTCTGCCACTTCCAACATTGGGTCAAGGTTCAAGGAGAGGCTGAGAGGTTATAGTGGGATGACAGTGGGGTAAAGCACCTACAGAACTTCTTACTGAAGAGAAATCTACAGAGCTTATGTGGCTGGATTCAGTTCTATAAATTTTGTGAGTACAACATAATTATAAGAGCAAAGAGCTATCAGTCAAAGGGCTTGGAAAATAATACAAGAGAACTGGTCTCCAACTGATTCTTGCCAGATCATTTTGTCTATTAAGTCTAAATTCAAAGTACCTCAAGATCTAGGGCAGAGAATATCATAATCCCCCACTCTCCATTAAGGGTTTAACTCAGGGTTCTTATTTCTTAGGGACTCACATCAATGACGACATCATGGCATTTGAACTTGGTGGCTAAGTTCAACTTTGTGTCCACATCTTCCACCAGATTAACATACTCTTGTAATATCTATAGGAAAAGATACTTCTGAGTAATGACTCCCAGACCCATAAAACAAGGAGCTCTAAAAAGAAGACAACAAAAATCTTGAGGAAGGCAAAAGCTTCCTATCTCGTGTCTACAATTCTCATGATCAACCATAGGACTAGTTCTGCAATGGGAATGAGGTGGACTGTATGCAGTACTTCCATGCTCACCCAGGAGAGATGGGAAGAGCCCACTCCCACCATACCCTACAGCTAGATACCCAGGCAAACAACAGATGTGCTCTAGATCTGATCCAGTGCTATGCTCATTGTTCCTTGATGTCCTTTCTCAATGAGCATTCCTTTTCAATCATTTGAATAATATGTCAGTGCTTCACACAGGCTAACCACAGTAGATGCTCCTCAAAGAGGGGCAGTCTGGGATTACTTCTAAAGGGCTGAGGAGAACTTCCCTCTCTGGCCTTTTCTATCTCAAGGTCAACTACAGCCTTTTTGTTATCTTACAGCTAAGACCAGAGCAGGTCAAGTCTCCCACCACTGACCAATAAGAGTCTAAAAGGTAGGTCTCCTAGAGGATCCTGTACCTAATGCCCTTTAGGAGCTATTACCTGGACAGGGGCACTATTCTTGTGCAAAATTTCCACAACCCGATGGAAGCCAATGGGTGCTCTCTTCTTGGTGTAGCCCAGCCAGTTCTGAAAAGGGAAGATGGGGCAGCAGAAGCTAGGCAAGACAGACTCAACACACTTTGTGGCCATTCGTTTTACGGTCTGACTAGAATAACGTGGTGGTGAGTGTGGATGGATGGGAGGTGGAAGATTGAGAAGTGAAGAGAGATAAGTTTTTCAGAAAAGTCAAGAAATTATGAGGGTAGAAAGGGTCAGACATGTGAAATAAGTTCTTAGATCCACAGGCAGAAAAAAGTCTGTGAAATATGGCTAGATGAAATAAGTAATTTATTTTATAATACTTATAGTATCAAACTTAATCTGGGTAGAAAAAATCCTATCTTCTATGTGTTTATATTTACATAAGGATATTTGTATATCATGAGGAAAAGTCTGGAAAACTAACCATTGAACTTTTAAGAGTGTTTGCCTTGCAGAAGGGACTGAGACAGGAGCATGTGGGCAATGAACAAGGAAATTCATGTAATTTGACTACGCTCTCACATAGTGTTTTTTATTTTGACACAGACATGTATTGCTTTGGTAGTCAATGTAGCTAACTAAATAATTAACAACCACCACCATCATCACCAAAAAACAGGTAGGGGGCACCTGGTGGGTTCAGTAGGTAGAGCTTGCAACTCTTAATCTCAGGGTCATAGGTTTGAGCCTCATATTGGGTTTGGAGATTACTTAAAAATAAAATTTTAAAAAAAGCAGAACCCCAAACAACAACAAAAACCTAACAAAGGGTATAAACAAAAAAAATCAAACTCATAGAAGAAAGGATATTTAAAATATGACATGACAACCAATGCAAGATCCTTGATTAGATCCTGACAGCAAACAAACACAAAAATAAACAAAAAGCTCTAAGAGCTGATTTGAATACAGACTATATATACAATGATTTTACAATATTAATGTTAAATATCCTGAAAATGATAATAATATTGTGGTTATAAATGAAATAACTGCTTAAGGAGAAGTATCATGATGTCTGCAACTTACTTTCAAATGGTTCAGCAAAAGAAAAAAGAGCAAATATGGCAAAAATGTTAATAAATGAATGAATTAAGACTATTAGTATGTTTATCATACTATTCTTTCAACTTGTCTTTCAGTTTGACATTTTGGAAAACAAAAAGTTGGAGGAAAAAATGTAAACCAGTAAGTAGAATGTGAGATTCCCATGAGGTATGGGGTAAAAAGATGATTATCTCCAAGGCCCCCAGTAGCACCAAATAGTTCCAGGGTACCCACCTTCGTGGTAAAGAGGGCATCAACATCATGCCAGGCTCGAAGCTTGGCGCGAGCAGCCAGGGCTGTCAGTACATACTGTTTGTCTGGAATCTAAAAAGCAGAGACCAGGGGAATTAATGAGGAGTAGAAATGCCTCAGGGGAGAATTCTGGAAAAGACAGGCAAAAATATTCCCTGGTGTTGATTATGCCCCTTAAAATGCACAAATTTCTCAAGTCATCAAGAACCTTTTCACTCCCAAGCCCCCAGCACTGCTGCAGGCCATTCAGTTAGTCTTCCCCCACTTCCCACAAACTCATTTTTTCTATTCTTTTTTTAAAAAATATTTTAATTTATTATTCATGAGAGACAGAGAGAGAGAGAGAGAGAGAGAGAGAGAGAGAGAGAGGCAGAGACACAGGCGGAGGGAAAAGCAGGCTCCATGCAGAGAGCCCGACACGGGACTTGATCCCAGGTCTCCAGGATCACACCCCGGGCCAGAGGCAGCGCTAAACCGCTGGGCTACCTGGGCTGCCCTCATTCTTTCTATTTCCAACCTTGAATATCAAGGGACTTCCCATGCAGGGTTATCAGGCAACATCCACTCCATGTAGTTACTCTCATACTACTTTACCAGACACTGACCAATTTATATCTACCTTAAATGTCTTCTTCAGGTTGACTGGACTGCTGAACGTCCCCTAGGATGAAGGTGGAGAAGGAATTTTACTGTTACTGACTTTCCCAAATACTACCCAACCTAACATTTTTTTTTATTAAAGATTTTATTTATTTATTCATAACAGACAGAGAGAGAGAGAGAGAGAGAGGCAGAGACACAGGCAGAGGGAGAGGGAGAGAAGCAGGCTCCATGCAGGGAGCCTGACGTGGGACTCAATCCCGGGTCTTCAGGCTCATACCCCGGGCTGAAGGCAGCGCCAAACCACTGGGCCACTGGGGCTGCCTTTCTTTCCACTACCTAGACATTGTACATTTTTCTCTGTAGCCACTTAAACCCAGAAGTTAATTTTTTTAAAAGATTTTATTTATTCATGAGACACACACACACACACACACACACACACACACACAGAGAGGCAGAGGCAAAGGGAGAAGCAGGCTCCATGCAGGGAGCCCAGTACGGGACTGTGGGATCATGCCCTGAGCTGAAGGCAGATGCTCAACCGCTGAGCCACCCAGGCGTCCCGAGAAGTTAATTTAAGAGACAAATTCCACCAGGTCTAACTGGATATCACCACAACTTGGCAAACAAGACTGGATTAATATATACAGTGTATTTCTCAATTTTATGCTAATCTATCACAAGATTGATCACACATTATAATCATTCCCATCTATGATCATTAAAAATTGAACCTTTTCGAAACAATTTTTAAGTACCCACAAACACTTAACACCTTGCTGCTCTTCTTTATACCATGTGAATCCATTTGAAATTATGGACCTTTGAGCAGGGACTCTGCAGGACCAGCACTGGGGAGACAATGTGCTAATGCCAGCATGCCAGCTCACCAGAAGCCACATAAACCCTTTTAAATCTCTTTTTCCCTGATGGCTCATCCTTTCTGAGGGCCAGGAAAGCTTCCAGGTGGACTTCCCCAAGAACTATACATACCCATCATTAAGAGCACATTGAAATAACTGGCTTCAACCTATATCCCTCTTGTGCAGTGAGTGTGTGGGGTCTTTCACATTTTGCCTATACCTCAGCCTCCGTGTAATGGTAGAAGCACGAGTAGAAAAGCGTTGTCACTAATGGCATGTTGAGGATAGAAGCTTTGCGGGGGTGCTTCCGAAAGATCTCAGTCTGTCCTGCTGATTCCAGATGTCGATCATTTGCCTGTAGTGAGTGAACCAAGTGAAAAAAAAAACAATGTCTGCAGAGTAGAAGCAGGAGAGAAACATTAAATACTATAGCAGTCGTGCTTCCTATCCTAGGGAAGAAGCAAAGAAGAGAAAAAGAAACTGCCCAGGATAGACCAGGGGAGTTTAAAATCTGTAAAATGATGAGATTCATGTTGAATGGAGGAAAACTGGAGAAGTAAGGATGAAACGAGTTCTGGGAGGGAGAGAAAACACACTTCCAGGTTAACTGCAAGTGAGAAGAAAAAGGATGCCTGAGAACAATGAAGGGAAAAGTGCTAACATATAAAGAGGAAATGAAAGACTCTTAGAGAATGTAACAGGAAATGACATATACGGCAGAGCATAGAGGTCTCCTACATGCTGAATGGCACTGAGCACTGATATCGAAGCAGAAAATGTAGAGACAAGGAGTCTAACCTCAATAATGATCTGTCGTTCCAGGAGGGTATAATGGTCTTGAATATGTGCAGAATCTTCTGCTGAAAATGGCAAACTGGTAAAGAGCCAGAAGGTTAGTACCTCTTTCTCTACTGAAACAACAAACCCAACTAAACCAAATCACCACTGTAAGCATAAGAGGCTCACGGCACTTCACAAATTTGATCCCAATGTACCTTTACAGCATCCCTGAAAGGCAGAGAGAGAGAAAGCAGAAAACAGAATAGACCTTTGGCTGGGATTTTGTATTTTAGGTTTTGCCAATTCAAGAGGGATCCTGAGAGGCATGGCAGGCTTAGTTGGTAGAGCATGGAACTCTTAATCTCAAGGCTGTGAGTTCCAGTCCCATGTCGAATGTAAAAAAAACAAAACAACATAAAATCTGGAGCACCTGGGTGGCTCAGGCAGTTGGGTGTCTGCCTTCGGCTGAGATCATGATCCCAAGGTCCTGCGATCGAGCCTCACATCAGATTCCCTGATCAGTGGGGTATCTGCTTTTCCCTCTACCCCTCACTCCCCCCACTTCCTGCTTGTGCTCTCTGCTCTCTCTCTCTCTCAAATAAATAAATGAAAATCTTTTAAAAAATTAAAATCTTTAAAAAAAAAAGAGGGATCCTGAAAGTCCACAAAATATATATAGTAATCAGTGGTTTTGCTGAGGAATGAGTTAGAATCCTCTCACTGTGGGAGTTGGAATGTTTGACAAACACATCACTTAGTGAGTGAATGAGCTTGGCTGACTGCCCATCATCCACAGTGAAGCACTGTGGTTCCTGTCCTAGCTTAATGTCAGTGCTTAACTCTACATAAGGGATACTTACATTTGTTAGTTATTTCTTTCTTTTTCTTAAAGCTTTTATCTATTTATTCATGAGAGACAGGCCGAGAAATAGGCAGAGGGAGAAGCAGGCTCCATGCAGGGAGCCTGATGTGGGACTCAATCCCAAGACTCTGGGATCACGCCCTGGGCCAAAGGCAGAAGCTCAACCGCTGAGCCACCCAGGTGTCCCTTGTTAGTCATTTCTTATTGCAGAGATATAAGGTAAAATTAAATTACCAGGCATGGTGGTACATGTATAGATCACTAAAGATCTCAGACATCGACACAGATATCAAGGATCCCATCTTCAACACTACATTTACACATGAAAAAGTTGAGGGACAAACAGTATCTTGCCTAAAACTCATACGTGGTAAACCAAGATGTAAAGCTAGGAACCGAAGCCAGATTTTAGGCTTGCAGTTCACAGAGCTCTCCTTTAAAAAGTGCTGCCTTAGTCCTGCACTCCAGTCACTCCTGGAAGATTTCTGAAACTCAGTTACACTATCCCAGATTAAGTGTGAGCCATAGCCAAGTTTTAGAAGAGATAAAGAGAAACAGCAATAGGTTTCAGTTACCTCACTATTCCAACTTTTCTCTTTTTCACCAGAGGCCACTATGACATAGCTCAGTATTTGGTAATGTTAAAATTAAGGATTACACGGACAAAGACAAATTTCTAAATATGAATCCTAGAATTCCTGTCCCATGAGGAATGACTAAAGCAACTGTGAATATTGAACTTGGATTAAGGCCTCCTGGGTAGATGCTCTGCATGTCTTGAAAGATAGAAGGAAGCAAGTTTCAGCTCAATATAACAAAGCATTTAACAATAATGAAGGTTGTCTGACAAAGAACAAGCTACTTCCAAGAGCAGTGAGTGCTCATCACTGGAGAATAGTATGTGGGGCTGTTTTTTACAGGGTCTTATATCCTGGATGAACACCTATGCTGAGTGAGTGGTTCTTGTGGTCTGGGGTCTCGAGGATCAGTAACCACTGAAAAGAACATGGAAGGTAAAGTGTTGCCAACCTTTTCAAAATATAAAATCATAAAAAAAGGGAGAGAGGGGGAGGGGGGAAAAATCCCAGAACAAATGGCAGTCTTTCAAATTAAATTAACTGTAGAAAAAAAACTCTTTAGATTGCCTTTCTCAATTTACTACCCATCATTGAAAACGTCTGCAATCACTGAATGAGACCATCTTTAATGATGTTTGTATGACCCACTGTTAGCCTTTCCCTTCAACTGCCTATCCACTCCACCCTCATTTAGTCTCCTCAGTTCTCTAAGATTTATACTTAAAAACATTTCTCTCCCATACTTACCCAACGCAGGTCTTAAGAAATTCTTTTCGTTTCTCAGGGTCCTGAATGTTCAAGTGCTCACGGTAATGAGAGAGCTACAAAAAGAAAGAAAGAAAAAGAGAAGGGGGGGAGTTGAACTATTTTGTCTCCTTAAGGGTGAGGTAGCTATGTAAGTAGACTTTCCATCCTTAAAAACGTAATTCTTCATTATCAGAGATTCCTGTGGGTGTGGATAGGTGTGCACGTAGAGAGAGAGAGTAAAGAGTAATTCAAAATCGCTTTTCGGGGATGCCTGGCTGGCTCAGTAATTACAGCGTGTGACACTTGATCTCGGGGTTGTGAGTTCAAGCCCCACACTGGATGTATAGATGACAAAAAATTTTCAAGGGCACCTGGGTGGCTCAGTGGTTGAGTGTCTACCTTTGGCTCAAGGTGTAGTCTCGGGGTCCTGGGATTGAGTCCCACATCAAACTCCCTGCATGGAACCTGCTACTCCCTCTGCCTATGTCTCTGCCTCTCTCTCTGGGTCTCTCATGAATAAATAAATCCTAAAAAAAAAAATCTTCAAAATCACTCTTTATCTATAACTGCAATATCCAATACAGTAACTGATGCCCACATTTGGTTTACATTTACGTTTAAATTAAGTTAAACAATTCAGATCCTTAATTACAGTAGTCATTTTACCACATGACTAGTTGGACCATATCCAACAGCACAGATAAAGAATACTGCCATCATCGTGGGAAGTTCTATGGGAAGTTCAGTGCTGGCCTATAACAAGGCACTGAGTAGGCAAGCACCTAGCTTTACTTGGAAGCTTGGCTTTAGCCTCACTAAAACCAACTTTTGCTTCACTAACCCTAACCTTAGCCTTTGAAAGGCCAAAGAATGAAATGCTTACTTCAACATTATTTTTGGCATCTTTGACCTTATAATCAATGATAGCATGATCCTGTAAATATCTAGTAATTAACATCAGTAACATGAATAAGTCATGTCTTCTGATTCACTGTTGACACCTAAAGATTCACATTTAAATACTTACTATAGGTTCTACATATAACTCTGAAAGAAAATCTCCTTATGGGCTTTCTATTTTGGAATTCTAAAAAAAGAACTGAGGTTTAAATCCCTATTTTTTTATTACAAGGGCTGAAGAAATTAATGATGATCGTAAAAACTGCAATTTTATGTACAATTATTAAAAACTTGTCAAGAATTGAGGTGCCTTGGTGGCTTAGTCATTAAGCATCGACTCTTGGTTTTGACTCAGGTCATGATCTCAGGGTCCTGAGATCGAGCCCTGCGTTGGGCTCCATGTTCAACACAGAATCTGCTTGTTCCTCTCCCTCTACTCCTCTTCCTCTCTCTCTCACATAATGAAAATCTTAAAAAAAAAAAAAAAAAAAACTTCCCAAGAATTAAAAAATAAACAGATTGACAGTTAACATGAATATTAAGAGAATGAACTGGGTTTAGGAAGGACACTATATCCTTTTAGAAACAAATGTATAAAAATATAAATGATAATATGAAACAGAATAATAGAGATTATATCATAATCTAATCTTCATAAAATATCTGGCATATAACCAATCCTAGTATTAAAGTAATCTTTAAGAGCTATAATTAATTTTTATTGTTCAATTCCACTTTGGCTTTAAGTCTTTGAAGAAACTCCTACTTAGATAACCTTCCCGCTCTGACGATAAACTGAAAACAGACTATTAGCTTTGACAATTCTGAAGTTTGTAAGGTTGGAAAACTCTAAATTTATATACAACAACATGCATGATACATCACCTTCAATTAAAAAATAATAGAGAAAGGAATAAAATAAGAAAAAGTTTTAGAGGAAAATGAGTTACCCAAAACACATTTATTTTCACTAATCAAGCTTCAAAACAACAAACTTTGTAAGAATGCTGTATGAAGAAAATTCCTTACAGTTTCAAATCTATGGAGATTAAAAGTGTAAACCTTTTCCCAATGACTGCTACAGACTGCCAATTATTTTCAGTAGATTATGATAAAGGATTTCTGAGATTTTCCCATGCTTCAAATATTAAGTACAAGTTCCTTTTACAAAATGTTACTGAAAAACATTTTCCTAATTATATTCTGCTGTGCAAAGGTTAGCAATATTATTAGACGTGCCAGCTGAATGTGAGCACTGATCTCACCACAAACATGTGTGCAGTGACCAAAGGAACAATCCTGCCATTGATGGTGCTAAGGAATTCCAACCCCTGCACAATAATGGCAAATTTTTAAAAGTGGATTGCTATAGTTTTAATAATATAATGAAATTTTTGGTACGATTTCAGCTTATACTTGTATTCCATGAGTTTATTCTAAAATGGTAAAAATCTGGGATCCCTGGGTGGCGCAATGGTTTGGCGCCTGCCTTTGGCCCAGGGCGCGATCCTGGAGACCCGGGATCGAATCCCACGTCGGGCTCCCGGTGCATGGAGCCTGCTTCTCCCTCTGCCTGTGTCTCTGCCTCTCTCTCTCTCTCTCTGTATGACTATCATAAATAAAAAAAAAAAAAAAAAAAAAAAATTAAAAAAAATAAATAAATAAATAAAATAAAATGGTAAAAATCTGCCAAAAATCTGTTTTAACACTCAATCACTGAGCTCTCCACCGAAATGTGTATTGGGTGTATCATCAGCTTGACCTATCCTCCTTCTTGGCCTCTATATGGTTTCTCATCCCTCTTAGCTTACATTTTCCAGTATTAGAAGCCAAAACCCAAAAGCTCCTACAAACCAGGAACTGAAACAATTAGAAAATAAAAAACAAATTACAAATTGATCAGGCCATTTTTTAGTCATTCAAAGAAATATTTATTCATAAGCCCAATCAAAAGAGCATATAAAAAGAAATAGTACATCATTTGGATTAAGTTTGTAGGCTTCCCAGATGCCTTTCTCTTCTGGATACAATCAATACCAAGGAAGAATACTGTTAACTAGTCTGGGATCTCGGAGGCTGGGTTTTGGCTTAGATTTCTGTTAAACAGGTCCCCAACTGAAACAAAGGGCCACACTTACCGCAAGCTCTTCTGTTCTATCTAGGAACCTGGGGAGAAGCAGAAGGGAGCAGGGCATTTTTATCTATTGACGTGTGGCAATATAACCTCACAAAATAGGGTAGCTGCTCTAGGAAAAACACAATTCAAATTCATTTGCCCTCATACGTGAATAAGCCCTCCTCTTCTTAAAAAGAATTTCTTCTACCAGTAACCTCTTGAAAACACATAGTGGATCAGATATCACTGTTCCCCTGACCGCTCTAGCTGAGTGAAAAGCAAGGACAAGAAAGCACTGCAGGACACTAATAACTTTGTAAAGTTAACAGGTCTGACAGAAAGGTTCAGAGCCTCCACAAAACCTTGGCCCACGTAATCTTATAGATTTGAAAAGATTAAAGCACTCTTCTGTCAGTACAATCTTGGAAACAGATTTTCTATATTGTTCTTCGTTGTTTTCATGCATGGTGTAGAAAGGGTTCTGTCTCTCCCAAAGGTGGTAAGGCCTTGGAGAATAAAGACTTTGTCTTCTAATTCCTCCTTATTCTGAATGGACCGCTATAATGAAATCACTGGTTTGGCCTAGAGGTGATGCTTAATAGTCTTGTTGATCGGGAAGGGAAGGAGGAAATAGCCTGCCTCAATGAACAGGTCTTCTGCAAATTCCTGGCTAACTCTCTGTAATCTTGGCCCTGATCAGGTGAACTGCTTTCCCCACCTTTGTCTTTGGGGCAGCTCATCACGGTGCTGGAGTCACTGGATAACTGGAGTTACCTTGGACCAGATATCAGCCTCAAGAGGGGTTCCAATCCCTTCCCTGACACTGAAGAAAAGACATACTAGATATACAATTTAATCTACTGGCAGGGGAAAGGAAAGGAAAGGAAGGAAAACATGGTAGAAGACACTCCCCTGTTCCAGGCCTCCAGCCGGTATGCCTACCTCTTGCCTTTCCACCTATTAGAAACCCTACCTAGTCTCAATTCCTAACCACTTCCATGAGCCTTTCCTTGCGTATCCAGACTGAAGATTTACTTGCTTATTCTGCTCTTCCATTGCATTTCTCACTAGCATCACTGGGAACCAAGTAATAAAAGATACCTTAATCTAGGTCTTTTATAATAAAATGCTTAAAAATATTAATAACACAGACTAGACATTATGCTAAGTGCTTTCCCCACACTAACTCCTTATCTTCACAAGCTTTGAGGTAGGAATCCTCACTTCTCACTTTCTCAACGTGACTCTATGAACTAAACGGTGGTGCCAGTATTCAATGCAATGCAGGTATGTTGGACCCCAGGGCCTGGTTCTTAACGATCTGCTACAGTATCATTTTATCACAGACTGAGCTGTATTATTAATTTTCCCATCATTTTTCATTATCTCATCTAACAGCAAAAATGGACCGTGTCTTCTCTCTTTGTATACTCCAGAGTGCTTTGAATAAAGTGCTCAGTAACTACAGACAAGATGATCAGTGCTTACCTTAAGAGGTCTAAAAGCAGCTTTTGATCCCCTATTTCTTTAAGGAAGTGAATGAGATGTCTCAAGGCAACCTGTCGCACTTCCAGCTCTCGGAAGAGGATCTCTGGCAGGCAGGCAGGAGTTAGGTGGGGAAAGATTAAAGCCTATTACTCAACTGTGAAATTGGTCTCGCTCCTCATCATTCCAAACAACTCCTCAAAGCTAATCGCAAGTGAGAAACAGCTTTTTATGGTACCCGGTCCTATGGCTCAATCCACTGCCAGCACACTCCATGGTCCAGGGCAACCCCTAGCCATTCAGGTGGCCTTTGGTTCTTACCAACCGAATCAGTAGGCACCTAGCATGGACTCTGACATAAGTCCTCAAACCAACACAGCCATCTATCTGTCCAGTATATAGGGAGGCTCCAGTTGATGTAGTTATCACCCTACAGAAGGAACAACTGCCCTCAGAAATGAGACGGATACTCTGAACTTTTAGGCCACCCCAGCTGTCTCTAAAACAGAGCTGATGACAGTGAATTCTGTAGGAAAGCCACCAAGCCATTCTCCCTTCAAATGTAGCAGGCATCTCATTGACTGAAGATTTCTCTCAACATACGCTCACCTTTGCTCAGTGTCCTCTTCAGGAAGATCAGAACCTAGAGGAAAACGGAACAAAGAATAAATTTGACTGCTCAAACACAAAGCCTTGCTCTGAGCTCCTGATGTTTAGGAATGAGGTCAGCGACTCGTTCAGAATCTTGGCAGGTCCAGACAACAGATTTCCCTCTGTGACAGAAGGACAGGTGACAGACATCTAGAATTGAGCTATGTCTAAGAGGAGTCCACCTGCCCATTCCCATACTGGCAAGAGACACTTCCCTCTGAGAGAGACCATTCTCACATACATCTCCCTCAAAAGACTCGTTGTTTTTGTTTTATTTTTATTTTTTTTAAAGGTTTTTATTTATTCATTAATCAGAGATACAGAGAGAGGCAGAAATGTAGGCAGAGGGAGAAGCAGGCTCCCTAATGCAGGAGCCTAATGCAGGAGCCTAATGCAGGACCTGAGGTCAGGTCCCGGGATCACGCCCTGAGCCAAAAGCCGATGCTCAACCGCTGAGCCATCCAGCGTTCCATGTTTTTATTTTTTTTTAAAGATTCATTTACTTATTTGAGAGAGAGCATGTGCATGCACGCATTCATGCACAAGCAAAGAGAGAATCTCAAGCAGGCTCCCTGCTGAGTGCAGAGCCCAATGTGGGACCTTGAGATCATGACCTGAGCTGAAATCAAGAGTCGGTTGCTCAACCGAGCCACCCAAGTATACCTCAGATTAGTTTTTAGAACAGAGTGGCCAACTTGCAGCTTCTTGATTATAATTAAGACGTCCACATACAATATACTTCCTACCAGCTAAACCTCAGAGCATATATTACTGAGAATCCTACACTTCAAGAAGAATTCAAGATCTCTACTAGACATTTAACCTGAAATGTTACAGTTCTATTCTGATTGGACTTTGAGAAACTACAATTAAGCAAACAACAAACAAAACCCACAACTTACTGCAGTAATTACGTTTCCATCATGCATGCTTACTGCTTCCTCCAGGAGCTGTAGCTTGTCCTGTAAGGAACGGAATCTTTCTAGTGAGCAGACCTGGGAGAAGAAGAACAGAATTAGTGTGCAAGGAAGTCCTAAGGTCCTGATGGAGTCTTGCCAAACCCAAAGGGCAGAGATCACTTCCCCCCTCTTTTTAATGAGGTATAATTTACATACAATAAAATCTACTAAGGGTAGAGTTCAGTGAGTTTGACAAGTACATATCAAATTCCATGCAACTACCACCACAATAAAGATATAGAACAACTCCATCATCCTTGTCAGCTTTGATGTCAACAGCCCCCTTCCATCCCTAGCTCCTAGCAACCACTCATCTTTCAGTCACTAAAGTTTTCCTTTTCTAGAATTTCAGGAATAGATTCATACAATACATACTCTTTTACATCTGACTTTTTTCTTAAGATTATTTATGAATTTATTCATGAGAGACACAGAGAGAGAGAGAGAGACAGGCAGAGGGAGAAGCAGGTTCCTTGCGGGGAGCCTGATGTGGAACTCAATTCCAGGACCCCAGGATCACGCCCTGGCAGACCCTCAACCACTGAGCCACCCAAGCATCCCTTTTACATCTGACTTCTTTCACTATCATATTTCTGAAAGGAATCTAGATGTTGTGGTGAGTACTACATTGATTCGCCGGTAAGTAGTTTTCATTGTATGGACATACCACCATTTATCCATTTACCTACTAAAGGATATTTGGGTTATTTCCACTTTGGGGGCTATTATGAATAGGGCTGTTGTGAATACTGTGTACAAAATTTTTTTTTTTTTTTTTTTTTAGATTTTATTTCAGAGACAGAGCAAGAGCGAGTGAGCGTGCGAGAGAGAGCTCACGCATGTGAGCATGCACATGGGGGGGAAGGACAGAGGGAGAGGGACAAGCAGACTCCCACAAAGCACACGCCTGATGCAGGGCTCAATCCCAGGACACTGAGATCATGAGCTGAAACCAAAGTCAGACACTCAACCTACTGAGCTGAGCCATCCAGGTTGCCCCGGTGTATGAAGGAGTCTTTGAGCATACGTTTCCACTTATCTTGGATTGTAAATGTCTAGCAATAAAATTAAGTGTATGTTTAACTTCGTAAGAAGCTGCCAGACTATTTTCCAGAGTAGTTTTCACATTTCACCTTTTGTACTTTCAGTGTATGAGAGGTCTAGCTCCTTTACAGCCTCCCAATGTTTGGAATGATATTTTTAAATTTAGCCATTCTAGTGGCTGTATAGTAGTATCTCACAGTTTTAATTCACATTTTCTTGATGACTATTGATGTAGAGGATCTTCCCAAGTGCTCTCTGGCTATTCATGAACTTCTTGTGATATAACTGGTTAAATCTTATGCCAAGTTTTTTATTTGGGTTACCTTCTTTTTTTTTTTTTTTTTTTTTAGCAAGTATTTTTTTTTTTTAATTTTTATTTTATTTATGATAGTCACACAGAGAGAGAGAGAGAGGCAGAGACACAGGCAGAGGGAGAAGCAGGCTCCATGCACCGGGAGCCCGATGTGGGATTCGATCCCAGGTCTCCAGGATCGCGCCCTGGGCCAAAGGCAGGCGCCAAACCGCTGCGCCACCCAGGGATCCCAAGGGTTACCTTCTTATTAAAGATAATCATTATTGTTTATGTATTCTGGATAAATATCCTTTATGATATATGTATTTTGCAAATAGATTTCTCCAGCCATAATGGTTTTTCCCCACCAGAACACTTTCTCTAAGTGGCCTTACCTTGCCCTTCCGAAGACGTCGCACTGTGTCACTGGGGCTCCAGTCATTGCTGTAATCCTGGAATATTAGCAACACATGAATCTCAGGAAGTTAAGGGATCAGAATCATCAGTATGCCAGCTTCTCACCTTAAACTCATCTTTATTCTCTGATGTGGAAATATTTTGTGAGAGAGAATGAAAGAAAAAAAAGTGAAGAACAGGAATGGTCTCATTCTGAGTTTCTGAAGGAATTAGAACAGGGACAATTCAGGCAAGAAGAGATGGATCAAAGAAGGAAAGAAATGAATGACAAAACCCTATGCCTCCTGATTCAGGACTTCATTCCCTAGATACAATTAGTCGCATCTGGGGATTCTAATTAATGGCTTTGCAGACAGAAGGAAGAGGAAGACGTGTTCCTCTTCTGGACTTTATGATACAGTTTCTTCCTTAGGAATCAGTTTGCTTTGTTATGTGCTTCTTGGGAATATGAGCTCCACTGAGCTTCCAGACCACAGCAATGATCAAAAGTTTCAAAGTACTGCCTCCCAAAACCAGTACAATGGTTAAGGAAAGTGTGCTAAGACAGAATCAGAAAAATAGATTTTGAGTCCCACTTCTACCACTTCATAGCTATGAGACCCAGAGCAAGCACTGATATTTAGATATCCAGTATTCTTGTCTACAAAAAAGTTAAAACAATAGCTGCTCAAAAAGTTGGGAAGATCAAGCAAGATAATATGTGTCAAAGTGCTTTGAACTATGTAAAGTATAAGATATGACTCACCCTGTACTCCCCCTTGGGTCTGCCCAGCTCTGGAGCATAGCTTTTGGCAGGTGCATCTGACAGAGCTGAAAAAGAACAGGCAGCTGGCTCAGAAGGACACCACCTTCATGTCAATCCTTTTCTCTACTGCTTCCTTCTCACACACACCTTTTTGACTTGTGAGGTTCCCAGGCATCTTTATGGCCCAAAGTAGACCTCAGCTCCTCCCCAAAGACAGTATCCCTAGAAATCACTCTTTGCTTCTATAACCAGAATGATCTTGACCTCCTTCCTCAGTATCAGAAAATTTCTCTAATAATGGTGCTAGATTCAGAAGAAATTTCATCTAATTACCACCTGTCCCCATGACTCCCCAGACTGTACCCCATAGCAGTAACATCTCCCACAGCAATCAAGAACAGAGGGTCAATGCTTACCATCAGAAAGGGACTGGAAACTTCCAGGTCTAGTTCTCCCTGAAGGTAAAGAACACATAAGGGAAGAGCCATTTCAGAGCTGGTTAGGGATGCAGTATGTATAGAACCTTTTTTATGCAATATGGGAACTTGAGGCTTAAAAAAAAATTGCATTCAACTTTAGAAATTTGAGATGCCATGAAAAACATAGGGAGGAAAATTTTTTTAATTGTGGTAAAATATACGTGACATGCACTTTGACATTTTTTGCCATTCTTAAATGTGGTTCAGTGGTACTGAGTACATTCACACTGTATAACCATCACCAGTATACATCTCTGGAACTTTCTCATCATCCTAAACTGAGATTCCGTACCCATTAAACAGTAACTCCCCATTCCTCCTTACCTCCAGCCCCTGGTGACCACTATTTTACTGTCTTTATGGACCCGACTACTCTAGCTATCTTCTAGAAATGGAATCATACAGTATCTGTCCTTGTATGTCTGGCTTACTTTTTTGAAGGAACTGCCATCCTGTGCCCCACAGTGGCTGTATCATTTTATATTCTCACTGGCATTGCACTGGGATTCCCAACAGCAATGCAAGGGGGTATTCTGGTATTCAGACCCAGGAAAATTTATTCAAAACTTGCCAACACAGCTAAAGTCAGTTTTGTTCACGTTCCTGAAACCCAGTCCCATCCCTCTGAATTTCTCTCTCATTGCTCCCACTTCTAATCCCCAACTGCCAGCTCCAAAGATAATTCTTTATCTGCCAATAATCTTTTTCTTCCAGAGTAAATGAAAATTATAGCCTGAGTGGTTTTTTGAAAAGAGAAAACAAGGACTCTCTGTCCCTTTAACCAGTGCTCTTTACCTCTAAAAAAGCTGCTCAGGGAGTAAGTAGAAGTAGGTTTGGGCAGTTGTGTATAGGTGGAGAAGCTATTTCGGCTCTTTAGCTGTTCACGCCCCTCCTGGCTTGACCCACTATTTCCAGCAGTCTCTTTGATGGACCATGAGATACCTGTGAGATAGTAGGAACTAAATCAATGATTCTCATTCATAATAATTCTCGACATTCAGCATTCTGACAAACACTAAAAGTTTTTCACCAGAGGCCCTGGTCCCTTATTGCCTTGGACTTAAAAATTTGGGGCAGGGAGGAAGGATAAAATCAAATAGAATTAATCAACAGAAAAAAGAACAAAGGAAATCAATAAATGGATCACAGAAATTCAAGTGGCTGTTAAACATATAAAAAGATGCTCAAGCTCACACTTAATAAGAGAATTACACAAAGTAAAGTACATTGAGATACTACAGGCCCCTATAAGATTGGCAAAGATCTGAGGCTTCTGGGTGGCTCAGATCATGATCCCGGAGTGATGGGACTAAGCCTGCATTGGGCTCCTGCTCAGCAGGGAGCCGGCCTTTCCCTCTGTCCCTCCATCCCTCACCTTCACCCTGGCCCTATCTCTCTTATGCTCTGTCTCTCTTACTCTACACTCTCTCTCCCACAAATAAAATCTAAAAAAAAAAAAAAAAAAGAACTTTAAAAAAAAAAGATTGGCAAAGATCCAAAGTTTGGTAATACTCTGTTGGTAAGGCTGTGGGGAAATGGGAACACTCAAACATTGCTGGTGGGAGTACACTGGTGCAACCCTTGTGGAGAACAATTTGGCAATATCTACGCCATGCAGATGCAAATACCTCTGCCAGTAGTTCCACTCTAAAAATTTACCTTTCAAAAAAAATAAAAACAAAAATAAAAATTGACCTTTCATGTACTCATATTGGACAAAAAACAAGGTTATTGATAGCAATATAAACAAGGAGAGATTGGAAACAATCTAAAGTTCATCAAAAGTGATTAAATAAGTTATGGGAAATCTACACAATGTAATGCTATGCTGCTGAAAATGAGAAACTTCTTAATGTACTGATATAGAAAGATCTCCAAACTATATTGCCAAGTGAAAACAGCAGGGTATAAAGCATGCTACCACTGGTGTAAAAAAGGGAATAAGAATGCATATTCCTATATGCATTCCCAAATGTAAAAAGAATCTTTAGTTGAAACAGAAGAAGGAAACAACAGCAGTGTTTTGGGATAGAAGGGACTAAGAATAGTAGATGCAGGATAGTGTGGGAGGGAAACTACACCGTATGCCTAAAATATTTGATTTTTAAATCCTGATGGTATTTCCTATATTAAGAAAAATTTTAAAAATATTCTAAAAATCAGATGGATTCTGCAAAGGTGTTAACTGGTATTATAAGACAGCTAGACAGCGAGATCCAGTGGCTAAGGAAGTCAGTCCTGCCATCCAGTTATTTTTTTTTTTAAGATTTATTTATTTATTCACGAGAGAGAGAGAAAGAGAGAGAGAGAGATAGGCAGAGACATAGGCAGAGGGAGAAGCCGGCACCTCACAGGGAGCCCAATGTGGGACTTGATCCCAGATCCTGGGATCACTCCCTGAGCCAAAGGCAGACACTCAACCACTGAGCCACCCAGGCGTCCCCTGCCAGCCAGTTAAGAGCAATTAAGCCAGCAATTCCAAATATGACTGACTATTAGAAGCACTTGCAGTACCTATTGCAAATTAAGACCCCCACTCCACCCTTATCCCCAAGACCTACTGAATCATTCTCTGAAGTAAATCCTAGGAACCTAACAAGCACCCCAAGTGAGTCTGAAACAGCCAGCCAAGCATTAGCCCCAGGATGGCAGACCTAGAGAGCCATATGGAAACTACTGCTGTTTTTTCCTCAAATTTCTTCTGGGGTTAAATTTCCAAATGTATGTTCATCTAAAAATAGTCTACCCTCCTTCCCCTTCCTGACAAGCACTGAGGAGACAAGCAAGTGGGGTCTTCAGAGTGACAAGAACCCTGAATATCAATCCCTTCCTACAGCCTCCTCTACTTACTTCCCACAGGTTCCCCACTCCAGCTGACTCTCTCCAGGTCATCGTCATCCTCATCATCCACGAAGTCACGAAGACTATTCACTGCTCTCTTGGATTCCTTTAACTGCAGAGGGATATAAGGCAGGGCACTCAGGCAATCACTACTTCTCACCTCTCTGACAACCAAGAAGGCTGAGCAATTGAAATTTAAAGATGGCCAACATTTCACCCTCTGCAATTGAAAGCCTAGCCTGCTAGATATTTGCCAAGAAAAAAACATTGCTTTTTAGCCAACATTGCAGTCCAGTGGCAAGAGTTAGAAGGTATCAAAGCTGTTTTTAAGTTCTGATCATATACCTGGCAATGACTTGCTGTGTAAGCCTAAGTTTATCCATTTCTCCAAAAATAAATCCATCTCCCCATTTGTAAAACAGATGCAATAAAGAAGCAACTTTCAAAAAAAAAAAAAAAAAAGAAGCAACTTTCAATCCAGTTCATCATTCAATCATTCAAAAATAACAAATTATATCACATAATAAAAGACTTGGGGTCCTGGGGGGGGGGGGAGAAACTGAAAGGAATAAATCACCTTACGCATAAAAGTAAGAGGAGCAGAGAGTTGGTTTTTACAATCCTTCTGGCTCTTTTTTGAAGGCTCTTCTCTATGAAGATTTTTCTGAAGATCTGACCCAAAACAATAGAGCCCAATAGAGACACAGTCAAAACCCAGGTTCCCAAAGATGTAAGGAGAAGGAATTGGAGAGTGGCACTGTGGCGGAGGTGTGATCTGCAGCAACTGTTCATGAAAACCTACCTGTGAGAGCTCATCATCTTCATCATCAAAGGTGAAAGCCTTGAACTTGGAGCTGTTCCAATACTCTTCTTCATCACCCTTTGTCCGATTCATCTAGAGCGAGAATAAGACATGTATTTGTCCTTTCCTGGACTGCTTTCAAAAGAGCTCCAAAAGCTTTAGGTTCCTTCACCACAAACTCTGCCTCCCACCCCATCCTGCAGTAATTGGAGATATTTAAAAGCTGAGAAAGCAAATACTAAATCTGTCTCATAAAATCAGATCATTGGGTCTCCAACTGATCAAACCAGAGTTCTGATCCTCTAATTACCCACAAGGAGTCATTCATTCCTAGAACACCTACTCTGTTCAAGACACTCTCTCAGGTGTTGAGGGATGTTTACAAAATGCAAGACACAGTCCCTCTTCTGAAGGACCCTACAACAGAACTGGAGTATTCAGTATCGATACATATAAGGGTAACAGCACAAGACAAGCATGAGTTATAAGGACACATTACAAGTTTTGCTGAATATACAAGATCAATCAAAGCATCAACAAAACAGATGATAACTGCATTCATGTATTATTCAACATATATTGAGCGCCACCTTGGAGGCACTGTTCTAGGTTCCAGGAATACTGCAATGAATAAAACTGGCAAATATCACGCTCTCATCTCTCTATGACTTGAGACTTAATCTCATGACCTGAAATCATGACCTGAACCGAAATCATGAGTCAGTCACTTAACCGACTAAGCCACCCAAGAGTCCCCATTGAAGCTTCTGATGGCCCTTAACATACTCTAGATACTCCTCCACCTGTAATGGGGTTAACATCCTAATAAATATAACATAAGTTGAAAATATCCTACCCGGAAAATGTTAAACGGCACATCTTAGTCTATCCTACTTCAAATGTGCGCAGAATATTTACATCAGTCTATCGTTGGGCAAAATCATCTAACACAAAGCCTATTTCATAATAAAGTATTGACTATCTCATGTAATTTATTGACTGCTGCACTGAAAGTGAAAAACAGAATGACTGGGCAGCCCGGGTGGCTCAGCAGTTTAGCGCCGCCTTTAGCCCAGGGCCTGATCCTGGAGACCCAGGATGGAGTCCCATGTCAGGCTCCCTGCATGGAGCCTGCTTCTCCCTCTGCCTGTGTCTCTGCCTCTCTCTCTCTCATGAATAAATAAATAAAATCTTAAAAACAAAACAAAACAATGACTGCATGGGTGCAGAATAATTTAAATGTATCAGCTGTTTACCCTTGTGATCGTGTGGCTGACTAGGAACTGTGGCTCACTGCTGCTGCCCAGCACTACAAGAGTATTGTGCTGTATATTGCCAGCCCAGGAAAAGATCCAAACTCAAAGTTCAAACTACGGTTTCTACTGAATGTGTATCACTTTTGGGGTCCCTGGATGGCTCAGTCGGTTAAGGGTCCATCTCTTGATCTCATCTCAGGGTCTTGAGTTCAAGCCCCGTGTTAGCTCCACACTGGGCCTGGAGACTACTTTAAAAAAAAAAAAAGTATATATATATATATATATATATATATATATATATATATATCACTTTCTTATCATCATAAAGTCGAAAAATTGTAAGTCGAATCACTGTAAGCCAGGGAATCATCTGTGCTCTCGCTTCCTGGTTCCTTTGTTTTCAGGAGATACAGGGATTTAAAGATATGGTGGGAATTTTCTACTATCTGATCCCTTCCCATGGTAGACATCACTAATTGATTTCTACTGAACCCAGATGTAACTTAAAAATCCTTCTGTATATTTAAAGCCAAGTGAAGCTGGCAGATACAAGGAAATCATCCCTCATGGTGGGACAAGCACAAGCTTTATTTATAGCAGGTAGCTTTGAATTCAAATCTTGGTTTCCCAATTCTGAGCAAACTGCTTAAATAATTTTACTTCTAAACCTTGGAGAAAACGGCATCCTACCTCACAGGACTGCAATGAAGAAGAAAGAGGACTTAGGAAACACCTAGCAGAAAAGTAAATACTGAATGTCAATTCCTTCTGGTATGGTGAATTTTACTGACACCTTTCCATCTTGGTTTCCTTATCTGTAAAATGGGCATAACAATAGACACCTACCTTACAAAATTGTTTTAAGGCTTAAACTACTTAATATACGTAGAGCGTGTAGTGCCTGACACAAAACTAATGCTCACTGTTTTTATTAATAAAGTATCATGGTAATTAGAAAAAAGGTAATATTTATAAGCAATCCTAAAGATCTAAAAAAAAAAAAAATTAATCTGACACAAAAATACTGAGAGTGACTATCACAAACACTCAAGACCTGCATGGAGCACAGAAAGGTCCCCGGCACAGATGCCAACTTCTAGAGCGCTCGGTCATCCTCACAACAGCTCTGCAAACGTGGGCCTGGCAGATTCCATCTCTATTTCACTGACGAGGAATACGAGGCACAAAAGGATTAGGTACCAGAACCACTTTGCTAATTGCTCCTATAACCCAGGTTTCCCGGCTGCCGGATCCCTTCCACTCTGACACGCAGGGCCCTTCTCTGTTTCACTCTAGGAAAAACTAATGCAGGTCGATACTTCACTGCGGTAAACAAATATCTGTAAGTATCTGCAAACCAGCATAGGATGTGTCTAACGAGCCCAGTAATCCACCAGAGAATTTCTGGAATCTTTTTAAATCACGCAACCGCAGGGGTGACACTTGACACCAATGTGTACTGCGAAGGCCCAATCAGAACCTAGCTGGCTTTACCTGTGCCAAGGAAGGAGATAAAGATCTGACGGCTCTAGAAGTTACAACGACCGGGTGCGATTATAAGAGTGACTGAAAGAGGTGCTTCAACATGATCCCAGGTACGGCGGCAGAGGCTTGTCCCTATCGTCACCTGTTTACTGGGAGCCCACGAGACGGGGTAGCAAATCCAAGCACACAACAAAGGAAAACAGGCATCGGCCAAAAAAAAAAAAAAAAAAAAATCCACGACCGACACGTTCGCTGCTTCACAAACCAGCTCCCGAGACTCAGATCCAATTATTAACTTCTGAGCCAGGCCTTTCCCTGTGAGGCCATGACCCAAGCCCAGGGAATGTGGGTTAACCGAGGAGGAGTCTCCGGGCGACCGTCCGGGAAGCCACGGGTCTACGGCAGTAGCCAGAGCCCGGCGGATCGCTGGCAGAGTGAATGATCCTTCAAAATCCAGTGTCGATTGGATTGGATTGGATTGGAATCCGCTTACAGTCCCAACCCCGAGCGTACTCGGTCGCTCCGACTGGAAGGGTCAGGCCGGGGCGGCGGGTGGGGAAGCGTCTAGGGACGCCCCAGAGAATAGGGGGGAACGGATAAGTTTGCGGAGACTCTGGAACCAGCTAGACCCGCGGCCCAAACGGCTTGGGACACCCTCACCTCTTCCACACCGAGCCCACCCTTTCGGGACAGCGTCAGACTCTTCCGCCGCTGGACCACCCTTCCTAGCCAGACTGAGCGGCATAGAAAACAGGCGGAAGCGAGCAGTCGCGGGGTGGAGCGGAAGGAAGGAGGGAACGTGAGTCAAGACTGAGGCCGCAGGGCATGCTGGAAATTGTAGTTTTTCGGTCTCCACCGTCACGCTCGGTTCTGGACGTGACGCCGGGCTCCTTGACTACAACTCCCCAAACTCCCAGCGCTCCGCGCTTAAATCGTTTCCTTTACTTTTAGCGCGACCTTCCGCGGTTATCCAGCAGATTATTCAACAAGACTACAACTCCCATGAGGCTCAGGGGGGCCAATTCAGAGGCTCGGGGAACAATGGGACGTGTTCTTTGTGGCCTTTACGGGTGATGAATGGTTGTGTGAGCGGCTGCATTTCGGACCCCTTTCGAGGTAACCCGAGGGAGCCTGCAAGAACTCTCGAACAGGCACAAAGTAAAACCCGACGAGGTGAAACGGAAGTACCCGGTGGGAGTGAGGAGGAGCCGGAAGTTAAGGCGGGGAGGGGCGGGGGGTGGAGGGAAAAGCAAGCCAGGAGGTTCTGCGGCCGCTTCTAGTAGTTTCCAGGCGCTGCCGGGCGGCTGGGACCAGGCGGTCCGGAGGCTGTGGCTGCGGCTGCTCGGGCGCTGGTGGCGGTGCGACAGGAGAGCCGATGGCCAAGTGGGGTGAAGGCGACCCACGCTGGATCGTGGAGGAGCGGGCGGACGCCACCAACGTCAACAACTGGCACTGGTGAGGGCCAGCGAGCGGGCCAGGCCGCGGGAGGGCCCGGCCCAGCCGGGGGTGCGGGTCCCGGAGCCTCGGCCGGAACAAAGCTGGGGCCCGGGGCAGCCCTGCGGGGACACGAGGGGAGGTCCTCGCCGCGGCACGGGGTCCGTGGCCCCGGGCCCCTCCACACACCACCACCTGCCTCTGTTTCGCTCTTCGGAGGGCCAGGGGGCGGCGCGGAGGGCTGCGCCCAGAGGAGGGTTCCAGGAGCCCGGGAACGTAACGCCCTGGCCCATGCCCATGCTTGCGCCCGCCGCGAGCGGGGACGTGCTTCCCACACGTGGCCGGAGGAGTCGGGGAGACCCGCGCCGCCCTGGACTGTGTCGGGGGACCGCCGTGTTAGGCTCGAGGCCGGGGCGCTGGAATTGCTGTCCTGCGGCTTACGCGTGAGCTTCCGAGTCAGCCGTAGGGGACCACTGCCGGAGTCCAGAGGGCAAAGGTTCGGAGCGTGTTCCGCAGGTGCTGAGAGCTCAGGGATGCTGAGGATGCCACGGCCTCTCACCCGGAACTGTTCCCTTGGGTTGTGTTGTAACTCCCGGGGCTGCCCCTGGTTGCCGGGCAGTCGTGGTTTTATAATGCAACCAAAAGCCTATTCTCCGTTATGACATTAAAAGTCCTATTTCCGTATCTTTTCACTCCCCTGAACTTTGGTCACACCGTCTTTACTGTATCTTTTCCCTGTGGCGGCTCTTCTTGCTGCTGGTTTCTCTACTGTTAAGCACATGGGGAGGCAGAGTGTGATTTTCCTTCTCTGTATCCCGGCCTGCCTCCTCTCCTCTTAACATACAAGGGTGCTGGACTTAACATTGCTTCCACGGCCACCTGGAGGACACGGAACGTGTAGGGGATTTTTAGCACCGTTTGAATTTGACAGGTCAGCCCGCTGTGCTAATGAGGTCAAGATGATGGGTTTATTACTTACTGGGCTTGTGAGTTAAATACTGCTTTGCACGGCCCACTCTTGTGCTCCTGACCTCAGCGAGATGGTCACGGTTTTCCATTTGGTCAAACGGGGGCACCGTGTTGAAGTGTCACATACTTGACCCTACAGCATCATGCTGAGGATGGAAGGCATCATTTTCCATTTGATTTGTAACCATTCCACGCAGCCGTGGTTGTCTTTGTTGACCATATGGGAGTCCTTGTCTTCCTAAAACGGAGTAACACGCTTGTGGACGAATTAGAGTGGGACTGATTTTTTTTTTTTTTTTCAAACTATTTGTCAGGCCTCTTGTAGCCTTGAATTCTTTTGCACAGAGCAAGCAGTCTCTTCCATTTGGCTGCTGGTCCATAGCTTTATTTTCTGTTTTGCAGGACAGAGAGGGATGCCTCAAATTGGTCCACGGATAAGCTGAAAACACTGTTCCTGGCAGTGCAGGTGCAAAATGAGGAAGGCAAATGTGAGGTGACCGAAGTAAATAAGCTTGATGGAGAGGCATCCATTAACAACCGCAAAGGCAAACTTATCTTCTTTTATGAGTGGAGCATCAAACTAAACTGGACAGGTAAGTCTATGCTGGACTGTTAGGACAAAAGTTAACTGCATTTTGCTTGACTTGCTAAGGAGCCAGGGAGAATGGTTTGGGGGGAGTTGGGAACTCTTGAAGGGAGACAGTGCTGCTTTGGAGTCCTGAGGAAATCAGTATTGGGTGCCAAAATTTCTCTGCCCCTAGGGGATGAACACTAAATGCATTTTTCTCTCCGTGGGTCTCAAAAGTCCCCATCAGTGAGGCAGTTGGGCCACTGAATTTTTGGGCCACAAATATGTTAGGACATTTTAAATGAGGTAACATTTCTCACACTAGCTAACTTTTTATCTCTTGGATGATTGATTTAAAGGTGGGAAAGCAAATTTTTGGGGGGTATGGATCTTTTTTTTTTTTTGCTTTCTCCAGTGTGACTCTACCAGTGTAGACCATTATTATGCTAATGAAGTTTCTATGTGACTATAATTTGGGGCAGTTTTACTCTCTCGTTTATGTCCCTTCTGTGATGGCATTGGCAAAGAATTAGAGCCATGTGTGCGCCCCACCTGGATGGTCCTGACAGTTGAGAGGCTGAATTTCAAAAGGCACTAAAGCTAAAGGAGTACATGTAGGGGGCAAAACATACAAGAGATTTGTGCTTCAATGAGCATTTCTTAAGTAAATGGTAATAAAGAGGGGAAAAGTAAATCCATCTGTTCATGACCTTTTAAAAAACTACTAAAATATAGTAGTCTGAAAGGAACCTTTAGGTGTCCTCTTACCCGGTCCTCTTTTTATAGATTGAGAAGCTGATGTCAAGAGAAGTGGAGATAAATAAATGTCCTGTTGGTCAATTTTGAAATATAGTCAGTTCTGCTATAATGTCGCCCACGTGTTCTAAAAATCACCACACTGTGCAAAATTGCTCAACCAAAACCACAGGGCTTATAGGGAAGATAGGGTTAGGGACACGACACAACACCCAAAACCTTCATTGGTGACACGTTTTTAAAATTTAGGAATGTAAAAATTGATAGCACAGTTCTACATGCTATATGGGAAGAAATACATGAATAATATAGTAAACGTGCTGCTTTACTTTGAAAAAGATCTGAAGTTCACTTGTGAAAGCAGGTATCAGAAGGGTTGCAGCAGGTGGGTTATTGTGAATTGGTGCTTGGAGGGTCAACTGATGAAATCAGAGGGAACATTACGGACCCCAGTGTGGGTGGCATGGCTCGGAACACATGGGGAACTGAGGTTGCTGGGAGATAAATGTTTGAGGAGATCCTGTCTTGTGTATTCCTGTCCGGCTCCTTTCAGCTGGGTGTAGTCCTATGTGTGCACCTAGTGTTTCTCATGGAAGAAGTCTCATGTTAGGAAGCATGGAATTCATGCTGTGATCAGATTGTTCTCTAGTAGGTCAGTCGCATGGGAACAAGTTTGTATTTTCAGAACAAGGATCCTAGCAGAACTGACTGCCTTGATTATTGACCCGAATCCTCCTGGGCAGAATTCACACTAGTGCCACATCCGCAAAGCCCTTAGTCCCGTACGGTAATCACACAGCTGGCCCGCAGATCTAATGAAGGAAGACCTTTCTTCTGGGGAACTGGGGGAGGGTTGATTGTATCTGACATTCTCTAGAATAAAGAGGGTCAGTTCAGTAGTTCAAAAGAAATATAAGCAGAGGAGTAGTTAGGCGTCCAGAGCCAACTTTGTCTGCAGAGGGAGAGACTAATGACATTGCATTGCTTTTGACAGGTACCTCTAAGTCCGGAGTGCAGTACAAGGGACATGTGGAGATCCCCAATTTATCTGATGAAAACAGTGTGGATGAAGTAGAGGTTTGTGCTTCTTAATTCTTCATCTGAGTCTTCCATATCCTCTTCTCAGATGAGAAAAATGATTTCAAGATTAAAGCCCAGGCTGGGTCCAACCATTCAGAACCTCATTCTGCAGATAATCTTCTAGGTCTGTGGTGCTGTTGGGAGCTTCCGGCACAGCTTGTGCTTATTTAATTACTTTGTTTCAGCTAGTAATGTGTTCTAACGTTAGCCACCTTGGCTTTGGCAGAGAGAACTGGAGAAGGAACACTCATGGGGTTTGGAAAGATACCCCAGCCCTCACACATTTCCTTTGGAAATGTCAGCAGTTATCTGATTGCTCAGCACCCACATTCCACATTGTGGGTGCCCCTCAAGTTATTTACCACCTACTTCTGATCTTTCACTCAGATTAGTGTGAGCCTTGCCAAAGATGAGCCTGACACAAATCTCGTGGCCTTAATGAAGGAAGAAGGGGTGAAACTTCTAAGAGAAGCAATGGGAATTTACATCAGCACCCTCAAAACAGGTATCCCTTGAGTAGTAATGTATGCCTTGAGGAGGTAGTTCCCCCCCACCCCTGGTCATCAGACTGATTAAGGGATCCGATAGTCCTTTGTTTGCCAAATGAGTGAACATTTTGGGGGAGGGGGCTTATTCATCTCAAAGTCAGTCTTTAAACTCAATAAGGGAAAGATGTAGGGATGACTTGCCTGATGACCTATTGACTGTTGAGCTCTTGAAATACGGCTAGTACAAATTGAGTTGTGCCATGAGTATAAAATACAGTGGGTTTTGAAAACTTGGTACAAAAAAAAAAAGACTGTGAAATATCAACAGCTTTTTATAACGATGATCTTGACATATTTTGGATATATTGGATTAATTAATAAACTGAACCTCACTTGTTTGTTTTATGGCTATAATGTGGCTAGTAGAAAATGTAAAATTCTTTCTGAGGCTGACCTTGTATTTCTGTTGGACTGTGCTAATCTAAAGACTTGGCATCCCCAGACTCACTGCTCGAGCACAGTCCTAGACTATCTTTAATAGGCATTCTCCAGGGACGCTTAGGGGGTTTTTAGGTTGCAGGTAGTTGAGCTCTCCCTTAGAATTCCAGTTATGCCAGTGTGTTCTGGTCTTGGTGTTGGAGTGCATAGAGTGACTGTCAGGGGTGATCCCTCTTTTGGTGGGAATCAAAGTGCTCTGGTGCCAGAACTAGCTGTGGCTGTTTTGCAGAGGTGAGGCAGAATGGAGGAGGGGGACAGATCTGCATCCAAGGGCGTCTTGCCCTATTCTTGAAGTCATTGGAAGTGCCACTATGTTCATTCACTATTATCCATAGTAGACCTCATGTACATTTAACAAGTTGTAATGCTTCTAATGGAGTCGGGTTTTAAATGACCCTTAACGTTCCATATTCTACAGCGTACACTCAGATACCTGTCTGGCATAGGCCGGAGGTAAAGGCCTGAAGTAGATAGACTCTTTTTTCTTTGTCATTACCTCATTCTGGGGTAAGATGGCCATGTTTGTCAAACTCTAAAGAGGCCCGAAATCTCAGCAACTAAGAAATAACTTCCAGGAGCGGGGATTTTTTATCTTTTCAGAGTTCACGCAGGGCATGATCTTGCCTACAATGAATGGAGAGTCAGTAGACCCAGCCGGGCAGCCAGCACTGAAAACTGAGGAGCGCAAGGTAAGTCAATGATATTTCCATGCGCGTGCTCGCTCTCGCTGACCTTAACCTCCAAGCCAGAGCGACATATGATCTGCCCACGGTGCTTTTTACAGAGTCCTCGATATGTAGTTACTTGGTCTGTCCTTCTGTAACCTGGTTTTCATTCATTTATAACAGACTCCTAGAGCAAATGGAAACTGTCAGGGGCTTCAGAGTTTGATTCTTCATTGCATTTCACCCCAGTTAGAGGAGTTTGTGAACACAGATTGGTTTTTATATGTGTCTTCAGTATTATTCCTAACTGAGGTGTTGATATTTGCTCCTCTGATACCAGAGGTCTCAGGAAGGTACTGGGGTGAGATCACTACATTCACCTGTCAGGAAATTGATTGATTTCACCACATTTACAGGGTGAGGAAATATTTTTTGTGGAGGTGGAATTTGTGTGGTTCAGGCTCAGCACTTGGTTTGCAGCTCTGTTGCCCTTTGTCAGCATAGTGAAGGGAATTCCGGAGGGGAGGTGGCTGCTTCCAGCTGTTTAAGCACCATTTTTTCCTGAAAATTAGACACAAGGACCTCAGAAATACCAAATGATGTGCCATGTCCTTTGGTCAGTGGGAGTGTTCAGTATCTCTCCTCCTTCACCGAGAATATTATTTCAGTGGGAATTGAGGACATTCTGGGCAAGTTCCCCTCATGACTGAAACATCCATACATATTCCCTCCAACCCCCTGGAAGAATTAGCCCTGGAGGCGAAGAAGTTTGTGAGGATGAATAACATGCCTGTCCTGGAAGCCACGTTAATGCAGGTTTCCCCATCACTCTAAACCTTTCTCGCTGCCGCTTCCACAGGCTAAGTCTGCTCCTTCAAAAACCCAGGCCAGACCTGTTGGTGTCAAAATCCCCACTTGTAAGATCACCCTTAGAGAAACCTTCCTGACATCACCAGAGGAGCTCTATAGAGTCTTTACCACCCAAGAGGTAAGTATAATCTTGTCCTTCAGGCCTCAGGGCATCTGCTGTTCTAGGTGACTTGGGTTGTGGGCACATCCCCTCTGTGCAGAGCAGGTACTGAAAAGCGGAGCTTTGAGGTTTTCCTCATAGAGGCAGAGGCAAAGGAAAAACCCTTCTGTTGGACCTCCTCATCAAAGTGAACATGCCTTCTTTTTCCTCCCATATACTGGTTTCGGGTGGTCTAAGTGGGCACCACTGGAAGCATTCTTGTTAGAAAAGTGAATGGATCTGAAGTAATGGCATCTTGGATTCACAAAGCATCACTCCAGTCAGAGCCTTGAGTAGGGGCTCTTCTTTGTAGTGGAACAGAATAGAACCTGGTAATTGGGCAAAGTGGTGCCTTTGGAAATGAGAGCCGAGGCGTGCAGGTATCTGCTGGCATTTGTCCCTGGGTCCCACTAAGAAGGACATCTTCGTACCTCCTTTTTCCCCGTACAGCTCGTTCAGGCCTTTACCCATGCTCCTGCGATGTTAGAAGCAGACAGAGGTGGGAAGTTTCACCTGGTAGATGGCAACGTCTCTGGGGAGTTCACCGATCTGGTGAGTGCCTGCTGGCGCCAGACCCCGGATGTAGTCTTTGGTCAGAAGAAATGTATCGTTCCTTCTTTTTTTTTTTTCAGCTCTGTAGGTAAAATTTAATCTCTCCAGTTAGTAAAAAAAAAAAAAAAAAAAAAAAACCTCATTTTTGATCTTCAAAAAAATGTTGTAGTTGAATTCTCTTGCTTGATTTTTTTCCCCTTAGCGCCTTTTTTCCCCTTGGCGCCTGCCTTTGGCCCAGGGCGCGATCCTGGAGACCCGGGATCGAATCCCACGTCGGGCTCCCGGTGCATGGAGCCTGCTTCTCCCTCTGCCTGTGTCTCTGCCTCTCTCTCTCCCTCTGTGACTATCATAAATAAATAAAAATTTAAAAAAAAATAAAATAAAATATTGATTTTTTTCCCCTTAGTGGAGTAAAATTAGTTCTTCCTGAAGAAATTCTTTGTGGAAGAGGGTCCTATATGTTGGTGGCTAGTGATTTTCCATTTGCATCACTGAAATGTCACCTGGGCACAGCTGACCGGACCCAATTGGGGCGTAAGAGGAGAAGCCGCAGCTGGTATTGGTGCAGAAGCCACCAGTAGTGGTCCACTTTGTGCCTCTAAGTTGTAGAATTGCACAGAGGATAGACCGTACGGAAGGCAGGTGGCCACTCCCTACCAGGATGGGGTATGTTGTAGTCCACAGTACAGACCAATGTCTTTGATATTTTAGGTCCCTGAGAAACTTATTGTGATGAAATGGAGGTTTAAATCTTGGCCAGAAGGTAAGTACATTTATTTGCTTATTGCTATTACCCTCCAGAACTCTTTCTCTTTTCCCCTGTCTCAAATCCTGATTGGAAACCATGGATCTGAAACCCCCCTTCCTCTCTGCCTTTCTCCAGGGCACTTTGCCACCATCACCTTGACCTTCCTTGACAAGAATGGAGAGACTGAGCTGTGCATGGAAGGCAGAGGCATCCCTGCCCCCGAGGAAGAGAGGACGCGGCAGGGCTGGCAGCGGTACTACTTTGAGGGCATCAAACAGACCTTTGGCTATGGCGCACGCTTATTTTAGGGCTGGCAGCAGGGGGGCTGCCCGCTACTTCGGGCCAGCTCTCTCCTGACTGGGGCTTGGGACTCCCAGGATTGCACCATCCCAACCACTAACTTGGGGCTGGGGCCCCTTCCCTCCACATATACCTTGGGTTTGTGCATGTTTTCTGCTGGGTGGGATCAGAGGGCGATTTCTCTTTTATGTGTACATACGCTAAATAAACGTAATTTAAAAAACGTACATATCTGGAACCTGTTGATTGGGTGGCTGGTATTAATGAGTTCCCTTGAAGATACTGAATTCAAGGGGGAAAAAAAACAGGTTTTGTTTATATTCCAGGTAAGTGTAGAGGCATGAAGGAATCCCTGCCTCTCAGCAGCATTCCTGATCTAGTCTCCTTTCTGCAGACTGGTACAAAGCTGCCGCTCCCCTCACTGATGGAAGACGAGGTGGGGATGGCTCTGGGATAAACAATGCCAAGAAACCTTATTGCTGGCAGAAATGGCATCCTGGGCTTCCCCCTCTCTGTGGCCTCTCCTATCCTCTTGCGAGAACAGATGAGCACCAGGTGCTGCTTTGAGCTGTGGAAAGCTGCCCCCTCATGGCAGGGGAACTGTGGGCCTCAGGTTCACAGCTTCCGCTTACTGAGCAATGACTATGTACTGGACGCTAAGCCCCCCTGCGTTAGCTCACTTAACCATCACAGTAGCCTTGTGAAAGAGATAACTGCCAGCATTTCTGTTTTATAAGAATCTAAGTCTTACTTTTCTTCAGTAATATGCCCAGACCCTGCAGCTGCCATTTAGCAGAGTTGAGATGTAGAATGAGGACTATAACTTGCAGAGCCAATGCTTCACTCTAAACCACTATGTCCACTGCCCTGTCATTGGGTTCATCCCCTGAGAAGCTGCTGTATTTCTAGTGTGTCAGGCATCCCTCCTGGAATAAGAAGTTCCAGGCCTCTCACAATTCCCAGAAAGAGGAAGAAATGAATGTTCTTGTTAAGCGTATTTTTTAAATACCTGGTTCTATTAAACAGGTTTACCGAGCACTGACAAAGTACTGGGGATATGTTCAAATGAGGTTCTGATTGCCACGTGGCAGGAGAGGCAACCACCTGAGCAGGGAGGGTCCCTTTCCCAGACCAGCCCTACCCTGGCATCCTGCATTCTGAGGGAGTCTGTGCCTTCTAACCCAGACACTCGGCCTCCTGCAGGCACAGCTATTTCCTTAATCTATTTTTGCCTCTTTTATTAGGTGGCAGCGAGGCCTGCAGGCTAATCCTACCAGGGTGACTTGGCCAAAACACTAGTTAAAGCAGAAAACCAGTACTGATCTGGATAATTTAGACCCCAGAGAGCCACTTTTGGTTTGAATTAAAGGAATGGTGGACTGAACTAATTAGCATCTAATTCGGCATTAGATCTGCTTCCTGGGGGTCCAAAAAGATGCCTTTTGATAAAGAACCTGGACTGTTAGCTTGAATCAGATCTAGGGGCTCCTCCTAACCGACTCCTCCTCACACAAAGAGCAGTGACAAAAAAAAAGGAGCCCCTTCATGCCTGGCTGGAGAGTTCACCAATTCTAGAGTTCTTGAAAAAATCCCCAAAGCAGAGATTACAAAAACCTTAATAAAAACCAAAACACTGGGGCAGCCCGGGTGGCGCAGCGGTTTAGCGCCGCCTGCAGCCAAGGGCGTGATTCTGGAGACCCTGGATCGAGTCCCACGTCAGGCTTTCTGCGTGGAGCCTGCTTTTCCCTCTGCCTGTGTTTCTGCCTCTCTCTCTCTCTCTGCATCTCTATAAAGAAATAAAATCTTAAAAAAAAATAAAATAGGGATCCCTGGGTGGCACAGCGGTTTGGCGCCTGCCTTTGGCCCAGGGCATGATCCTGGAGACCCGGGATGGAATCCCACGTCGGGCTCCCAGTACATGGAGCCTGCTTCTCCCTCTGCCTGTGTCTCTGCCTCTCTCTCTCTCTCTCTCTCTCTCTCTCTGACTATCATAAATAAAAAAAATAAAAAATAAGAATAAATTAAAAAAATCAATAATAAATAATAATAAGTAATAAATAAAATCTTTCTAAAAAAAAAAAAACCAAAACACTAGGGAAATTACCTGTCACATGACCTACCCAATAACGGTTCACATCCCCAGTATTCACAATGGTTGTACCAGTTTTTATCAGTCATTTTACTGGTAGCATTTTTTTTAGCCTAACAAGCAGAGCGACATAGCTAAAAACAAAACTCTGGACTTGCGTGGACTTGGGTTGAATTTTGCCACTTCCTAACACATGGGGCAAATTTTCTCACCTGTATAATGGGTATAATAGGTACCTTATCAGAGCATTAGAGATGACAAGCATAGGGATCCCTGGGTGGCGCAGCGGTTTGGCGCCTGCCTTTGGCCCAGGGCGCGATTGTGGAGACCCTGGATCGAATCCCACGTCGGGCTCCCGGTGCATGGAGCCTGCTTCTGCCTATGTCTCTGCCTCTTTCTCTCTCTCTCTCTGTGTGTGACTATCATAAATAAATAAAAATTAAAAAAAAAAAAAAGATGACAAGCATAGAAGCACTGGCACCTGGTAGTATCTGGCAAACATCACCTACTAACTTCTGGACTCAGGAGCCCGAGTGTTTTGCTTTAAGCAGGAATATTTTGAAAACCTAGTTAATTGGCCAAATTGCAAATTATAGGCCAAGGACTCCCCTTACTCAGAATCACCTGAGGGAACTTGTTAAATTCAGAAAATTTTCTAGACTCTGCCCCTAATTAATTCTTACTCATTGTGGGGTATGGCCCATGAACTTATAGTTTAATAAATATCCCAGGTGATACTAAGGTCAGGATGCAATTTGAGAAGCACCTCAACCTGTTACGAAAATCTATTTGTAGTAGAGGAGCCAAAGAAGCACATTTGGGAAAAAAAAAAAAAAAAAAAAAAAGCACATTTGGGATCTTTTGGTGATTAACAGGACAAAGGCCCTGAAACATTCTGTGTTCCGACAAACAAGGGAAGTCAGCAGGACCTGGCAGGGTTCGTACCACTGGTTGTTTTAAACCCTTGTAAGAATTTAATTGAACTGGTCTTGCCTAGCCTAGGACCCTTTATGAGACACACCAGACAGAGAAAAATCAGGCAAAACCATTCTGGTGACTGGGGCAGCTAAACTAGAAACAGTGATGGTGGGCAGCCCCGGTGGCTCAGCAGTTTAGCGCTGCCTTCAGCCCGGGGCGTGATCCTGTAGACCCAGGATCAAGTCCCATGTCAGGCTCCCTGCACGGAGCCTGCTTCTCTCTCTGCCTCTCTCTCTCTCTCTCTCTCTCTCTCTCTCTCTCTCTCTCTCTCTCTGTCATAAGTAAATAAAATCTTAAAGAAAGAGTGATGGTGATTGTGCTGGATGCATGGCCACCGAGGGCTGTTTGGGAGAGGAAGAACAGCTAGTCAAGACGGTGACCTCACCAACACTGGACCCAAACAGGGTGATGCCCCTCTGCCCCGCCCCTGGGGCTCTGGTAAACTGATGGCTCCTAAAATCCTCCTTTTAGCAGGGTCAGTGACCCCTCCATCACTGTTTCTCCCCCCACACACCTGTGCCCTGAGCCCGCAGCCACCTGCACAGTGCCTCTTTCTCCTTTGTAGACTTTGAATAAACACCATTTTAGAGGTGACCTGCTCTCCAGCCCCTTTGTCTTCTGTCATCTAGGGCCTGACATAGTAGCAGTTTCGTCTGTCACTTACAGATCAAAAATGTGGCCGGCCAAACTCAATTTGGGTAATCGACAGACACTAGGTACAGATTTAATTTAGACAATGTGTTTAAGTGTCAAGGTAAGTTATATTAGAAAGGAGGGAATGAGCAGATGCCTATGAAAACGGACTCTAGGATGTCTTTATCTTCCCATTTAATAAAAAGTTTCTGCTGGGGCACTTGGGTGGCTCAGTCGGTTGGGTGGCCAATTCTTGATTTCAGCTCTGGTCATGATCTCAGGGTCCTGGAACGGAGCCCCCTCTCAGGCTCTGCACTCAGCATAGAGTCTGCTTGGGATTCCTTCTCTCCTTCTCCCTCTGCTCCTCCTCCCACTCATTCTTTCTCTCAAATAAATTTTTAAAAAATTTCCGCTAAAGGATAATTAAAATACCTTGATTTCCCCAGATGAGAGAAAGGGACTGAATTTGGATCCCATCTGGTGACTTGATCCAGTGTCTCTGGCCCTGTAATATTTTAGTTGTGCCACAGTATTTTTAGACTGTGGTCCAGGACCAGACTAATAAACTTACCTCCAGGTGTGATGGTTATGGAAACATCTGGCTCTCTGAGCATCTCTAGGCGATGGCTCTGGACACACCTTGTCTCATCCTACTTTCTGATGTGTCTTTGTTCTTCCCCAAATGCCAGGAGTGACAGTGCAGGGTCTGTTAAGGGGAGCAACCAAGGCAGGGTACAGGTCCACTTCCGTCATCTTCTCGGTGTAATCCTTTGGCAACCCTATGTCAGATCCCCTGGCAGCAAACCACATCCACTGGAGTGCATGCAACTTACCTCTGACTTGGAAGTCCTCCTGTCCCCAAGAACTAGTGAAGGTGCCCCTGAGGTCCAGCCAGCTCCTCCCTGCCTCCCAGGCAACTCTATAGAAGTGTGAGTAGGGATAACTCACATCTACATCTAACCTCTGCACTTTGGGAGCTCTGCCCGCCCAGCTGGGTTAGGGAGTCACAACGCTGGGGGGCTTGGCTTGGGCTGCAAACAGGGCTCCCTATACCTCTACTGAGGCTCCACATTCTTCATCAAACAGAATTTGAAAATAAAGTGCTTTATTGCTGAGGATCACAAAGAGCTTCAGGGCAGCTATCTAGGAGCTGAGGTCCCCACCTTTTGGATCTTTTGTGAACAGGACAGTTGGGACTTCAGCATTTCAACCCCACAGAAGGCAAGAAAGTATGGTTTGAGGGGGGTGGTGAGAGGGGCAGGGAAGAAGCACAAGGTGTGCTAGGAGAGCTGCTTATGTGCAGCTCTGAGCTCGGGGCATGCAATCACATCCACTTGGGAGCATGAAGTGGGCCATGGTGGGAGTATTGACACCACAGAAATGACCCGAATCTGGGCATCCCTGCCACCACGCCTGACCAGAGAACTGTTTTACCAGTTCCCCATGGTGCACACTCTCCCAAGTCGGTTGTGAGTGCACCCCAAGCCTGCTGGCTGTGCCCATTCCGGCAGCACCATCTCCCAGGCCCTCACACTCCTACAACCCAGAAAGAACAGAGGTGCTGGACAAAGAAAGGGACTCGAATGGGTTGACCCATTCCCTGCCTGGAGCCAGCCCTTGTCTAGGTCGCCTCAGCCTGACTGTCCTCATTCGGCCCCACTGGTTGACTTCCACCCTACACCAAAGTGGTGTCCACCAAAAGGCAGCTTGGAGCAGAGGATAACCTCTAACAGGGACCTGGTCTTGGTGTGTGATGACTCCCAGCAGGTGGGGGACAAGGACCTCTAACAACCACCCAGAGAGGAGGCTAGGCTGCTCACTAGGCTGGCTGTCCACCTCCCAGCACAGGTCAGGGTGTGCGTGGAGAGCCCGGCTCTCACCTGTGCCCAGAGCCACTGATGGCAGAAGAGCCCAGCTCAGGGGCAGAGGGAGGAAATGAGGGGCGAGGCTGGGACAGCGCTCCCAGGGGTCAGGAGAGGGCAGCCCCCGCAGACACACATTTCCCCGTCCACCCAGTGACCTCAGGGGGCTGAGCTCCCTCCCGCACCCCAGGCCCTGTACCCTCCACCACGTCCCCAACCCCGCACGGACACCGGGCTGCTGACCTGCCCTGGGTTCACAGGCAGAGGCAGGGGCAGAGGCAGGGTGAGGGCCGCGCCGCGGGCCCCTGCTAGTACTCCTTGGCCTCCTGCAGCTGCGCCAGGTACTCCTCCTCGGGAGGGTTGTCGGCGCAGGCCCGGCCGTTGTTGGGGGGCCGCGCGGCGTGGACGCGGCTCCAGTCCCCCTTGCAGAGGATCCAGGGCAGCGTGTCCACCTTGAAGTGCAGCTCCGGCGAGAAGTCGGTGCTGACCAGGTCGGGGGCGCCTGCGCCCTTGCCCCGCGTCAGCAGCCGGCTGCCCGCGTCGTAGCAGCAGTGCTGGGCGGCCAGGGTGCTGCTCTCCACCGACCGCAGCGAGCGCAGGCAGAAGCGCGCCGTGGGCTGGTACACGTCCAGGCGCTCCCGCGGGCCGCTGGCGTCCCTCCAGCGGAAGCTGCGGCCCCGGCGCTCGTCCTGCAGGCTCACGGCGCGGGCCTCGGCCTCCAGCGGGTACGCGCACGGGCAGCTGGGCAGGTCCTGCAGCACCCGGCGCAGGTACTCGGCCAGGAAGTCGCTCTTGCAGTTCAGCCACTTCTCGCAGCTGTCCACATCTGCAGGGGGGGTGGGGGGGACGGGTCAGCCCCCTGGTGGAGGGGGCAGCTGATCGAGGGCCGAGGCCTGGATGCCTGGACAGAGTAGGCCCCACCGCTGAGCTGGGTGCGGCCGGCCAGGCCTCCCCCGAACGACAGAGAGGGGCTCCCGCCCGCCACCCAGGAAGCAAGAGGCAGCCACTCAATGGATGCTGGCCCAGGGGCCTGGGCGCTGAGTGCGGCCAGGGCGTCTCCCTTCACCCCCTGGATGGTGGGAAAGATCTGGGATCTTGGGGAAGGAGCTGGGGTGATGGGGGCGGCATAGACAGCTGTCTTAAGCCAGTGGTAAGAAAGCGTTGCACTGTCTTCACCATCGATCCACTCTTGTTCTTACCTCCTTCTCAGGCTCACTCTGTGTCCCACTGTGGCCCCCTCTGTCTGTGCTGTCCTCCTCCCTTCTCTCTCTTGGACATGTGGCCTCTGACTCTGGCCACACAGAACAAATTGCTCCTTCGTCTCTGCCCCAGAACTTCTGGGCACGCTCTGCACGGCGCAGTGCTGAAGTTGGTCATGTGTGCCTCTCCTCCTAGGACCCGAGCTCCTCGAGGGCAAATCCCCAGCCTCAGCCTTCCAGGAATCCCCTGCCCTGCACAGCACCAGGCGCGCCACCCCAGCTCAGGATGCTTCTCGGTATTGAGCACAGGCAGCTGCCTACCTCCTTGTGGGGTGCAAGTGACCTCAAGAGATGCAGAGGCTGAATATCCTAGTCAAAGCCCAGCCTGCTCCCAAGCTGCTGGAAGGAGCAGTTCTAAACTCCTGGCCCCTGACCTGTTTCTGCCAGGACCCCTTCCCACACAGAGCCTGCCCGGGTACCCCTGAGTGATCAGTTGTGGAAGCCGGGATATCCCCCTCCCATCCTGCAGCCAGGCAGAAGGGGCCCCACAGCGTGATCTCCAGGTTCTGTGGCTCCCATCAGGACCCTCTTCCCAGCAGGAATATCAGGCTGAGAAAGGTCAGTGGCCTGGTTAGGGGGACCTAGAAATCCTAGGGCCCCTTTTCTGGGGAGGCTAATCTTCCAGCTGGAACATGTACTTTGTCTCTGTGGATGGAGGTGAGATTGTCTGTGCATGATACTCCGCCCTCCCCATGAGGTTCTCCCCCAACCCCAGGAGCAGGGCATAGCTCCTCACTGACCTGGGCCGAGCATGTCCGTAGCATTGTGGGCCAGGGGCTGCTACCCCTCACTGGGGAAGCCCAAGGGGTCCTTCTCCTCGGTGCCTTTGGGAAGAGAGGAGGCCAGACTGGCGGGGCCCCGGGGCACCTCTGTGCTCCCAGCGGGGAAGCCCAGCCCTCACCAGGCTCTTTTGGTGGCCACAGCATCCGGGATGGGCCTGGGCCGAGGCAGGACCACCACATTTGTGAGTTTCCTGCATCTCCTCCCTCAGCACCCCTCAAACAAGGCCCGCAGCAGTGTAAGCTGCTGCCTCTGCAGGCTCCAGGGCGCGGCTCCTCTCACCAGGACAAGGGGGCAGGTCGCAGACTGGGGACTCAGCGGCACTGCAGGCCTAGCCGCAGGGACGAGTCCTCCTCTGGCTGCCGCTGCTGCAGCTCCCACTGCAGGGAAACCAGGGGTTCCACTCCTCTGGAAGCTCATCATCTGGGTCAAGGCAGGGAGCCAAGGGTGACTGGGCACCGGTGCCAATTAGCAGAAGGCGCCCCGTCCTCAGGAGGACGCCGCCCATGCCAGGGCTCCCAGCCTAGTGGACAAAGCGTGGGCTGGATCTCAGCCCCTACCTGTCCCTCAGCTGGGGGCCCCTGTAGAGTGGACCCCCGTGCGAATCATGTCAGTCAAAACCATGGCCAACAAGACTGCCCTGGCACTGGGATATAAAGGAAGTTCCTGACTTCCCACATTAGAGGCCCTGTCCTGGTCTGAGGAGCCTGATATACACCATGACTGCACGTACAGCCCTCTGGCTGCACAGGGTTGAGACCTGGGGGATAGGGGGTGTCTGTGGAACCCCCAAAACACTGACATAGCCAACTCTCTTCTCACTTCCCAGGCAGGTCTGAGCAGGCAGGTACCAAGAGTTTAAAGAAAATTAATAGGAGAAAAGTTGAAAAGGCATGAAAATTCTGCTAGTTTACATTATTTGGTGAATGGGGGAAAGTCTGCTGTGCCTTAGTCTTAATCATGGCACCACCGTCCAAGGACGAAACACCAGGGGCTCTGGGGAGAATGGCTGCAACTGCACATGAAACAGGTCCATGCCCAGGGAAACCTGAAGTGCAGCATAAAAAAAAAAAGAACTGGGGGGTCACCTGGGTGGTTCAGCGGTTGAGCTCAAGGCATGATCCTGGGATCCCAGGATCAAGTCCTACATCAGGCTCCCCATGGGGAGCCTGCTTCTCCCTCTGCCTGTGTCTCTGCCTCTCTGTGTCTCTCATGAATAAATAAATAAAATCTTTAAAAAAAAAAAAAGAACTGGGGGCTGGCCAGGCATGAGGGAGCATTTTCTAGACTGTTTGTGCTGTTCTGTTGTTTTCCAATAAAAACAACCAATATTTAGTTTACTATATGCTGGCACTTTACGTGTATTAACTCACTTAATACCCTCTACCCCCAGTCTCCATTTTAGAGAGGCAGGAAATGAGGCACAGAGAGGTTAAGTAACTTGTCCAAGGCCACTCAGCTGGAAGCGGCAGAGCCAAGATTCAAACCGACACAGTCTGAAAACAAGGTCAGTTGTAGGGCAGCCCCGGTGGCTCAGCGGTTTAGCGCCGCCTTCAGCCTGATCCTGGAGACCTGGGATCGAGTCCCACGTCGGGCTCCCTGCATGGAGCCTGCTTCTCCCTCTGCCTGTGTCTCTGCCTCTCTCTCTCTGTGTCTCTCATGAATAAATAAATACAATCTTTAAAAAAAAAAAAACAAGGTCAGTTGTGACTGGTGGGGTTTATAATATTTCCTGATTTGTTGGCAACTGATAGCTAGGAATATATATAAAATTAACAAATGTCCATTTTGTTTAGGGTGTCTCAGGGCCGTTGCGAAGGTCAAATGTTTGGGGGAAAAAAAACCTCCAAATTTTGCAAGCTATGGGTGATGTTGCTACTTAGGGGGTGATGGTGTTTCTATAAGCCTAAACCCCGGGTTTCCACAGCTGTCCCTGCTCAGGAAGCTCTCAGGACTCTCTCAAGCCCCATTTCCACTCAGGACCTCCAGATGCAGCTGCCCGGGATGCCAAGATGGGGGAGGGGTGCTCACCATAGCCATCCGGCTCCTTGAAGGCCCAGTCCCCAGGGGCCAGCCAGCCCTGCTCCCAGCTGCCTGTGGCCCCACTGAACCCAAGCTCCTCCTCGTCATCGCTGTCCTCCTGGTCCTCACTCTCGCTGTACTCTACAGGGTAATCCTCCTCCACCTCCTCTTCCTCCTCCTCTTCTTCCCCTGGGGCTCTGCCCTTGAGATCAGTCCTTCCCTCCTCGCCCTCTAGGTACCCCCAGAATAGGGGCCAGAAGAGCTCCTTGGTGGGTAGCCAGCTTGAGGCATCCTGTGGCCAGCGATTGCTGGGTAGGTCCATCTCCACCTCGGCCTGCGGATCCTCCACCACCTCGATGGTCACCTGCAGAGGGTCAGACATAGGCCGGCCAGTGAAGGAGGGCTCAGAGCAAGACTCCAAGGGGAGGTGAGGTGACAAGCAAGGGGGGTCAGGGGTAGAGGCCCCACCTTCCCTCCAAACCACCTCATTCTCTTCACCAAACTTCCTGGCTTCCCAGGGCCCATGAGGTCACAATTTAAGACTTGGCTGCATCAGAATCAAATCACCTCGATATTTCAGACTCCTTGACCCAACTATAAACATGTTTTTAACTAACTGGGGCCAGGCATGGTGGCTTTAACACGTGCCAGGCTAGAGACCCACTAGTTTAAGAGAAGCTGGCTGTGAACTGTGACTCCAGCAGCCTGCAGGCTGCCCACCCTCAGGAGCCATTAACAGCCCTGGGGCTCACTGTAGGACTGGAAACTAATGCGAAGATAGCAAGCTTCCATAGTGGCCCCTGGTCAGGGGAGGTGGTGGTAGGGGGCGTGTAAGGGAGGGTAGGGAGGGTCCCCCCACTTGCCATACTGTGGCCGGAAAATAAGGACCATAAAATCATTTATGTGAAAGTGAACTTTGCAGACATTATCTTGGGCTATTATAAAATAATATGAGGTTACAGGGACACCTGGGTGGCTCAGCGGTTGGGGGTCTGCCTTCAGCTCAGGGCGTGATCCTGGGGTCCCAGGATCAAGTCCCACATTGGGCTCCTTGCATGGAGCCTGCTTCTCCCTCTGCCTGTGTCTCTGCCTCTTTCTCTCTCTCTCTCTCTCTCTGTCATGAATAAGTAAATCTTTATAAAATAAAATAAAATAAAATAGTATGAGGTTACTGAACAAAATTGGGGGGAAAATCAGCAAAATATAATGAAAAAAATTAAAATCACCCACACTCCATCTCTGACACATAACATTTTGATGATTAAACTTCCAGGTTTTACACACACACACACACACACACACACTTTTTTTTTTTAAGATTTATTTATTTATTCATGATAGAGAGAGAGAGAGGGAGAGAGGCAGAGACACAGGAGGAGGGAGAAGCAGGCTCCATGCTGGGAGCCCGACGTGGAACTCGATCCCAGGACTCCAGGATCGCGCCCTGGGCCAAAGGTAAGGGCTAAACCGCTGAGCCACCCAGGGATCCCCACACACACACTTTTAAACAATTTTAGAATATTAGATTTTACATTTTTGGGGCCTTTTCTCTTTTCATGAAAGTGTTTGGCAAACTGTAGATGCTGCTACCATCCGGGATTGAGGCCTGGTGTGGAAAACATAAACTAGAATCCCACTGGCCCCATAGAGCCCCTCGGGGGCAGCCCCCCACTACCAGCCCATCCTATTGTGCACTCAACCAACCCTGCAGTAAGGGTTGGGCCTGGGGGAAGGCGACAGGTCCCTCCCCACCCCATATTCCCGGAAGCCTCTGCTGCTCACGAAGCTTCTCTATTCGTTTGGTCCCCATGACGGCCCTGCCAGGGCTGTTTGTCCCTTGCCATGGACTAGAAAACCCAGGCTCAGGGGCCCTGCGCCCTGCTCAGTCTGAAGCTGGGAAGTGGAGGAGGGGTACTCCCACAACTCCATCTTCTGTGACCCAAACAGGACCCCTGCCCTCCAAGGAAGGATGGGGACACCTGACCTCAGGGTGGAGCCCTTCAGCCTAGCTCCTCTCTGGATGTCCACGGTCCTCCTGTAGCTCTCACCTGGATGTTGGGGTTTGGGGCACTCAAGTCTGTGTTGGCCAATCCTGGCAGCTTCTGCAGCTCAAGCAGCAAGGGAGCATCCTCCAGGGTCCTGGGAGGGGTCGCCTTGTCTGGGCTCAGGGCTGCTGGCTCACTGAGAGCCCGGCGCCTGTGCCGGCGTGGCCCTGCCTGGAAGCGGGTTCTGGGGAGCGGTGGGATCCCCTCTTCTTCCCTAGGAGAGCTGCAATCTGGGGAGGCTGGTACCTGAAGGAGAGAGGTGGGAGGGAGGGGTGACTGGGCAGTTAATAGACCACATGCCTCAGAGTCCCCCAGGGCCCCTCCCCCGGAACAGACAGGGGGGCCTCCTGTCAGTAGGAAGCCCCAGAAAGGCCGGCAGGGAAGTGAGGGGCAGACCTGGGCCTTCCCCCAGCAGGCCACTGGCCCTCCCAAGCTGTCCACGTGGGGGGGCTGTATTCCTTAGCATCTCCACCCACTGCTACCCTCCTCCACCCGCCCACCTGGGGCCTGGCACCTTTGCCCACTCCAGGTGCTGGTCCAGCTGCCTATCTGCCACTTAATTCCCCACACCGGCCAGCGCCGTAGGGTCCACACTGGGACCGTCCCTGCTTCTGCTCAGATAGTAAAAGACTCTGGTTGTCTCCGACTCTGCTCAGACAGTGGGACACTGGGGAGTCCATCCACCTACTTGTGGGCTGCAGCCATTGCTCAGGTCTCTACCACAGGACGGGAAGAGCACTGTCCAGAGCTGCCTTTCTGAGTCTCAGGGGCTGGGAGCCTCTGGATTCCGCTCTGCTCGGTCCACAGCCTTGACCCCATCTCCCACCTCATATCTGAAGCGGTGTGAAAAAACACAGGTCTGGACAGTCAGATCAGCTTGGGCTCAAGTCCCAGCTCTGCCTCTTACTAGCTCATTCAACTTGATGTACAAAATGAGGATAATTCTTACCTGGAAGGACTGTCATAATTTCAACCATTTCCACAGCATCTGTGTGCCAGGCATTATTATTTTTTTAAGATTTTATTTATTTATTAGAAAGAAAGAGAGAGAGAGAGAGAGAGAGAGAGAGAGACAGGCAGAGGGAGAAGCAGGCTCTATGCAGGAAGCCTGATGTGGGACTCGATCCCAGGTCTCCAGGATCATGGCCTGGGCTGAAGGCGGCACTAAACTGCTGAGCCACCCGGGCTGCCCGCTGGGCATTATTCTAAACACTTAATCACTCATTTCATCCTCCCAACAACCCTCAGAGGTAGGTGCTAGCTGTCATCTCCACATGGACAATTGAAACTAAAACACAGAGAAGGCAAGTAACTTGCCCAAGGTCACACAGACATTTTAGTGGTAGAGCCAGGATTTGAACCAGAGAGTCTGGGCCTACAGCCCACATTCTTTTTTTTTTTTTTTAAGGGTTTACTTTTAAGTGATCTCTACACCCAACGTGGGGTGCAAAGCCACAACCCTGAGATCGAGAATCACAAGCTCTACCAGCTGAGCCAGCCAGGCGCCTCAGAGCCCACACTCCTAACCGTTACCCTCTGACACTACAGGCAGGAGTGTGCAGAGTCTACTTCACATTTCAGAGGCTTACTCAGCCTAGTTTCTCACTATGACTTTCTTTCCTTGGGTTGGAAAAGAGAATCAGAACCTTCTCCCTTTTAGCCCCCTCCCTTCAGTCTTCCGCAGACACCTGGCTCCAAGGCTTCTGCATTAATCACTGTGGGCCCTTCCGACCCTGGCCCTGGTGTCTGCTGCTGAGTCTGTGTGCTCTGGTCTAAACAGACAGGCTGGATGAGCAGAGGATGGACAGATGAGTAATAGAATGACTCGGCCCCTTCGCTGACCAGTCGGGGAGGCCTGGCACATCCGCATATCCTTCCTTCCTGGCAGCTCCTACCCATAATGCCACCAAAGCCCTAACTGTCCCCATGCCTGGTTCAGCGGCTCTTCTGTCGCCTCTGGGGTATGAAGACAGGCAGTCTCAGGACATCAGGACTTCAGAGTCTGCAGCCTTCCTGGCTGATGTGGATGTTGCTGCCTTGTGAGCAAATAGGGGAGTGGTTCTCATCTGAGGACATCTGGCAATGTCTGGAGACATTTGAGGTTGTCACAATCAGAGAGGAATGCTACTGGCCCTGGTGGGTGAGGCCAGAGATCCCACGACACACAGGACAGCCCCCACAAAAATTACCCAGCTCAGAATGTCACCAATGCTGTGGTTAAGAAGTTCTGCTCCTGGGGGGCCTGGCTGGGTCAGTCAGAAGGGCATGTGATACTTGATCTCAGCATCATGAATTTGAGTTCCACCCTGGGTATAGAGATTACTTAAATACATACATATGTGGATAAATAAACTTTAAAAAAGAAAGAAACCCTGCCCTGAAGTCAGGCTGCTTAGGTCTAAATCCCTGAATAGCCTGCTTCTGACCTGTGGGACCCTGACAGGGGACATAACCTCTGTAAGCATCCTTATCTGTAAAACAGGAACAGTGATGGGAAAGACCTGGTACCCAGCAGGTGCTCAGAATGTTTGTTTCCAGCCCTCTTTAACCTCGCCACTCCTTGGTGCCCAGGTGGACCAGATGAAGAGCAAAGGCCATAGGAAGCCATGGCTAAACATCACAGCCACACACTCCACCCTCCTCTGGAGCCACTCTTGGAGCCTCCTGCCTGTGTTTCAGGCCCGAGGGAAACCCAGGAGTGGAGTAGAGGGGGGACATCAGTCTTAGTTTGGGTTTCTTCAGAAGCCAACCCTGACAAAGAATTCAAGGGCAACCTGTTCCTTTGGAAGGTGATTCCAAGAGACACCAGCAGAGAGCAGGGGCCAGGGGCATGAGTCAGGGACAGGAGGCAGCTAATAAAGAACGCTCCATCAAGATAGTGACCGTGGTGGACAAGTGGAGCTCAGCTCCCACTTAGGTGCTTCAGTCACTCCCCCAGAAGCGAGGACCTGGGCCACATACCTACAGATCCCACCAGTCATTGGTTGAGGGCTGCCCGGTGGAGGAGAGGATGTGTTCCCCAGGCACCTCAGGCTTGCCATGTACAGCTCAGAACAGGCCCTCTGGCAGCTGGACACTGGCAATCGGAAGTAAGGCCTGTAGGGATATGGGCAGAGTCCCCAGAGCTCTGACTTGTATTGTCTGAGCACATCTTCCCTACCAGCCCTGGGCTAGGCCATTTATGCACCTCCTATCACCCCAGCTAGAGCACAGGTAGGACTCTTTGCTCTATTCCTGCTGTATCCTGTGCCTAGCACAGTGCCTGGTACACAGGAAGAGCTCAGTAAATCATTGCTGAGTGACTGGATGAAGGCGAGCAACCCCGAGAGCTGAATGTGACTGTCTCTAGGTTAATGATGAGGCTATGGAGGCTCAGACAGGGGAAGGGATTTGTGTGAGGTCACCATAGCCACAGTATCGGAGCTTGGGTTCGAACTCAGCTCAGCCTGATGTCAACACCCATGCACGGGTGCATGCACGGCGACAACCCTTTGTGTGCACCACCTCTGTACTCACAAAGCACTTCCACTTTTGTCATCTTGCTGGCGGCTGAATGTAGTGGTAATGAGTATAGGTTGGAGGCCACACGGCCTGGGTTCAAATCCCAATTTGTACATTTACAAGCTGTGACCTCGGGCAGGTTAACCCAACCTGTGCTTGCCCTACATCCTCCCTCCATAAATTAAGGACAGGGCAGTCTCTGCCTTGTATGGTTGCTGAGGTAGAACGACGGTTGCCTCAAACATGGCAAGTGTGAGGTGAGCCTTACCTAGAGTGGTGACAGATGGTTTTAGGGAGACAGGAGACTAGCCCCTCTCACCAGGCACCATTAGTTCTTCACATCTTAATTGGTCTGAAGTCCCCAGCACCGCCACTGACGCAGGAACTCGGAGGGGGTGTGTATTCCCGTGGCCTGAATTCTGAGGCTCCGGCACACTCAAGGACACCTGTCCTATCCCACAGGACCACCTCCCCCATCTGCTACGCTGGCATGTGGAGCTTCCCGCTTGTACAAATACCCAAGTCTTTTCTTTTGGGGAAAGGTGTCAATGCCCAGATAGACAGGAGATGTATAGATATATGCCAAGATCTGTTCCCACGGTTCTCTCTCTCTCTCTCTCTCTCTCTCTCACACACACACACACACACACACACACAGGCCCATGTGTATCCCCTCCAGGCTTGGCCCGGCAGCCCTGCCCCATGTGTTTCTAGTTAACAGAAAGCCCCCGTGCGTACAGGCCTCCCCGTGCTGCATGGACCTGCCCGCTCGCCTGCTTCAGCACCCGCACCATTCCCCTGACCTCCCTTCCCTCCGCCTCAGGGGTCAGGAACTGCTCTGGACGATGAAACCCAGTGGCCAGGTGCAGCCCAGCACCTCCGTCCCTGCAGCCCCAGCTCCTGAGGCCCACCGGTACAGACCCAGGCCGCACACACGGTCACCCCAGCCTCCCGGGGGGGCTGGAGACCTAAGCACTCAACAGCAGCTGCCCCTTTAGGTAGGCCAGAGGACCAGAGGCAGAGGAGGGGCTGGACTTCGCGCCCCCCACCCCCACTGGCACGCACTAATCCAGCCCACCTTGCACCCAGCGGAGACCTCAGAGCTCCTCACTCTAATAAGAGTACGACCGAGAGCGCACCCTGCAAGCATCAGGCCTGGCTTCACGCCATGTGCCCTGGGGACTGGCACAGGCTCTGCAGCTGATTTATTTTATTTTTTATTTTTTTAAAAGATTTTATTTATTTATTCATAGAGACACACACACACAGAGAGAGAGAGAGAGGCAGAGACTGGCAGAGAGAGGCACAAGCAGGCTCCATGCAGGGAACCTGACACGGGACTCGATCCCAGGTCTCCAGGACCATACCCCAGGCTGCAGGCGGCGCTAAAGAGCTGCACCACGGGGGCTGCCCTCTGCAGCTGATTTAACGCTCTGCTGCTGCCATCTTGAAACGCTTAGAGGCCCCAAGTTCTCATTCTGCCCTGGGCCCCTCCAACTCTAGTCAGCGCTGCCATGCAGGCTCTGTGTACTGACTCACTGACGTCTCACAACCCTTTGGGCAGGTGCTAGCATCATCCTCACTTAATAGATGGGGCAGCCAAGGCTCAGGGAGGTAAGGGAACTTGGCTGGGGCCACACAGGGGGCTGGCAGTACAGGACTCGAGGCCGATGGTCTGGCTGGAGGGTCTGTGTGCTTATGCCTTGGGCTTGATCAACTCCAGGCAAGGGCTGAACCTTCCGGTTTGCCGACTGCCACTCAGGTGCAGAATGTGCCCAATGCCCAAAACAGGAGAGCAGGATGTTCTACTTTTCACATCCACCTTTCCCTCTGATCTTCATAACCACCAAGTGAGAGGCAAAGGGGAGGACAAGCTTAGGGAACCGAGGGCCAGTGAGGAGCGGACTTGCCCGGGACTCCCCAGCAGCCCAGCCTCCTGGCCCCCATTCCTATTCTTCCCTTTCTCCCTCAACCAGCTTTCCAGTAGTTCCAAATTCTAAGCAGAAAGAACGGTCTGCAGGGAGGGTGACGGTCATGATCAGGGTCAAGGAGGTAGCCAGTTCCGGGCGAAGCCACAAGCTTGACATCACGCACACCTGGGTGCCAGTCCCCCTGGTGACACTCACTCACTGGGCTAGAAAGTGGGCACACCCCAACCAAAGAAGACCAACCTGCAGGAAAATACCTGCTTCTTGGTGCCAGGGCCTGGCAGTGGGACCTTTCAACCCACCCTTCCTGTGACCCAACCCTTGATGCCAGGCAAGTGGCTGCACGATGACCAGGACCGAAGGTGCTGACTCAGCACCCTGACCCATATATTTGTGTGATGCTGCCCCAGGCCGGCAGGCTCCCTCCCCTGTGCCTGAGCTCTTCAACTCTCGGCCCCTACCCTCATACATGCGTCTGTCCATCTGCCCCTGGCGACCAAACCCCTGTGGCTACAGCAGGATCTCCTGCAGCTTTGCCCCATGTGGGACCCTTCATGCGGGACAGTCCGTGCAGCCCGGAGGAGCTGTCCTTTCTCACTTCTCTCTTCCCTAATTCCCCTCTCCATCATCCTCTTGTGGTCTCAAGTCCCCAACCCTGTGCTTCCCCACCTGAGCCCATAAGTCTTCCCTTGCCTGCTCAGGAGGTGGTGGGTGCCAGGGCGAGGTGTCCAGAGGCCCTGGAATAAAGCCAAGCTGGGTTTCAATCCTGGCTCACCACTTACTAGCTGCAGAAGTGCGGGCTAGTTATTAGACCCACTGTCAGTTTTGTCATCCCTAAAATGAGGAGAACAAGACAAAGGACACAACATGCCAGGTGCTGTGGCCGTTTGGGTGGTGTTCTCACCCGAACTAGAGCAGAAGACACCCAAGGCAGAGCTCTGTCATTCTTTGCTCGACTAGCACCCACCAACCCCTTGTAACGACGATGCCACACATGTGTATGGTGCTTTCTCACCCAGCAGGCAGTTCTCTCATTCGATTGTGGGGGTAAACTGAGGCTCAGCAACAGGGTGAGAGGGTGGCACATTTCGTTCATGATGCTGATGATTTTAAGACTTTTCAAGACTTTGGATGACCAGGCTGGGAAGATGCACCATAAGACCCATGGTATAGTTCTTGAAACGACAAACCTGGCTCCTAATCTCAGGCTTACTGGCTCTGTGACTTGATTTTCCCCTCTGGAAAATGGGAATAACACCCAGATCAGAGTGATGTGACAATGAAATAGCATCACATAAAGTACTTTGCACTGACCCTGCAAGGCCCAGGGAAGGCTCATGTCCCTGCAGTCATCCTGTACTTTTAGATTGAGGCCAGTTTATGTTCTTCAGCTTCTTAAAAGTCTTTGGATTGTCAGTTATTTCTGACATATTACCTCAGGCCCCAGAGTAGCAGTCTGTCTTATCTCAACGTGATTTCTTAACTAACACCTTGATGTGGAAGAGCTTTAATACACATCTGAAGCGACGTTTGAGCTGGATGGGATCATGGAGATGACTTAGCCCCTTATTTTAAATGTCAGGAAATCAGGGACACGTGGGTGGCTCAGTGGTTGAGCTTTTGTCTTCAGCTCAGGGCATGATCCCAGGGTCCTGGGATCGAGTCCCGCATTGGGCTCCCGTTATGGAGCCCACTTCTCCCTCTGCCTGTGTCTCTGCCTCTCTGTATCTCTACTGAATAAATAAATAAAATCTTTAAAAAAAAGTCAGGAAATCATCCAAGGAGAATCATACATGAGTTAATGACCCACTGGGAATAGAACCCCAGGCCCTGGGCTCCACACTGTTTTTCCTTCATGGCACTGATTTGCTTTAACATGTTTTTGAGGGTTCCACTAGGCCCTAAATTAGGGCTGAGGATATGCCTTTGGCTCTGAAATAACTGATCCTCGAGGCTGGTCTTGGGGGAAAAATTGGCAAATAAAAAATAAAAAATAATCACAATACAAAGCAGTAAGTATGAAGATAGAAAATACATCAAATGAGTAGGAAAAAATGCCAACTCAATTAATTTTATGACCGCTGTCATCTCCAGCTAGGAGGTGGGACTGGCTGTTCAGTTCCCCTGGATTTGTCTACAACACTGGTTGCCAAAAATGGGGGCGGGGGGGGGGTCGCTCAGGAAACACTGGGCAATGTCTGGGTCTGTCCAGAAGTGGGTGCTACAGGCATCCAGTGGGTCAAGGCCAGGGATGCTGCTAAATACCCTACGATGCACAACAAAGAATTTTACAACCCCAAATGACAGGAGGGTGGAGGTTGAGAGACTCTGCTCTATAGGATATACTCTCAACAAGGGGCAAAAAAAATCTTGGATATTACAATGGTTTGTAACACATCAAAGTACCATAGAACATAGAATCTCTATGGTATTAAAATTTCAGTGGGAAAGGCACTTAGGGGGAAAAATACCCAAAAGTCTCCTTAGCAGGGCAGCATTGAAAAAAAGGTGGATAAAAAAAAAAAAGGAAAAGAAAAAAGGTGGATAAACACCAGTCCACAGAGACCCCACGTGCAGGCCGTTGCTTCCCACCGCCTCTGGAGGGCCTCAGCAGTGTGCGCAGACTAGCCCCCCTAGCTCGGGACTCCTGCACCGCCGGACCTCTCCGTGTCCCCATCTGGAAAATATGAAGAACGGGTCTGTCCGCCTCCTAGAACAGCTCGGTGCATGGAAGAGCCAGGACCCCTGCCACACCAGGCTGCATACCCTGGAGCAGGTCTGGAGGGTTCTGTCCCCAGGGGGAGGAGTGTCCCCTGCAGTCCCCGCAGGAACGGCTGGACTGCCGACCCCTGGGGAAAGGAGGCAGGTTTTGACGGACCCTGGTCCCTCTCCACGTGTCAACCGCTTCCAACTCGCTCCCGTTTTCAGTTGCATCTCCAAATCCCACTCGCAGACCACCCAGGAAGTAGCCCCCCTCCCCCACGACCTAGCGACCTCTTCTGCTCCTCCAAGTACGTGGGAGTATCAAGCTTCCTGGCTGATGTTACCCCCCGCAAGTCGGAAGACCCCACTCACTACCTCATCTCATCTCAATTCCACACCCAAAGGGGCTCAGATCCTTTGCAGGTTTGATTGGAGGCCGCACCGGTGGGTTATTCCGACGGTCGAACCTCGGCAACTCCGCGCGGCGCCGCGTTCCCCCGTCCCCCCGTCCCCCCTCCAAGCTCCTCTGGGAGCGCGGCCCCGGACAGGAGGGCTGCAGGACAGGTTCGCTCAGGGCGCGGCGGCCGCGGGCGGGAGGGGCCGGGCGGCTCCGCGGGGCCCGGCGGCCTGGCCCCCTGCCCCGCCCCCTGCCCCGCGCCCTGCCCCGCGCCCGCCCTCGGGGGTCGCCGCTCGCGCCCCCGCCCCGCCGCTCACCTCCGCCAGCCTCGCGGGGCCCCGGGGCCGCGGCTTCCTCAGGGGGAGCGCCCGGCCCGCGGCCAGCAGCGCCGCCAGCAGCCCCACGCCGAGCAGCAGCCCCGCGCGGCCCGGCAGTCGGGGCATCGTCTCCCTCTCGGCGCCGCTCCCACCGCGCCCCCCGAGCGGCTCCCGCGCGGCCGTTCGCGCCCGGCCTCGCCTCCTCCAGGGCCCGGGGCGCGCGGGGCGGGGGCGGGGCCTCCGGCGGGGCGGGGCCGGTTGCGAGGGCGAGCGGGGGGGGCGGGGCCGTGTTGCGAGGGGCGAGCGGGAGGGGCGGGCCGTGTTGCGAGGGCGAGCGGGGGGGGCGGGGCCGTGTGCGAGGGCGAGCGGGAGGGGCGGGGCCGTGTTGCGAGGGGCGCGGGGAGGGGCGGGGCCTCCGGCGGGGCGGGCCGTGTTGCGAGGGGCGCGGGGAGGGGGCGGGGCCTGTCGCGGGGCGGGGCCGCGGGCGGGGGCGGGCCTGCGGCGCGGGCGGCCGCGGGGGCGCGGGGCAGTGTTGCGGGGGGCGCGGGCCTCCCCTGGAGTCAGCGCCGGATGTCCCCGGGCCGCGGGCGCTGCGGCTCCTCGGGGCGCCCCGACCGTCCGGGCCGGCGGGCGGCTCCCTTACATCTGGCGGCCCCTCCGCCCTCTGTCGCCGCCGCCGACCGCGGGGGGGTCCCAGGACCGGCGACGGAGCGAAGGTGTGCAAGGGCCCCGAGGTGGGGCTGCGGGGTAGGAGGGCCACGAAGTAACTCCTCCCAGGCTCCTCGGCTCCCCTGCTGGAGGCGCGGCCCGGAGGGCCACCTGCCCCCCACCGGGCGCCCGGTTTGCTCGGGACGTTCTCCGAGCTCCTCCAACCCGGAGGCACTGCAGCCCCAGAGGTGAAGCTGACGTCCCGGGACAGCCAGCGGCCAGAAGAGCCTGCCCCGCCACCGCGTGCCACCCACTTTTGTCCTGGATAAGACCGTGGGACCACCCACCCTTCTAGGGAGACACCGGTGCAGGGATCCTCACAAGCTAGGGTACCCGGGTCGTGAAATAAAACCTCGGCTCGTGATGAAGATCGGGAACTCTGAGGGGCGGTGATGATTCTAGGGGGCCTGATGGGGACTGCGAGGGGATGTAAGCACGTGACACGGGGCAGGTGCGGAGGATGGCCAGGAAAGCCAGGGAGCGGCAGTACTTGGGATCCGGGCTTCGCCGAAGTGAAACTCCGGGGGACTGGGCACAGTTCTGAGAAACCACTCCTGTCCCCAACAGCTCAGGACTCTGCAGGGTTTTGAATAGCGCATCGCAGGGATTATCGTCTGGGTCTGGAGTTGGCCACGGGGGTTTGCATCTTGCTTTAACCATTTGCTAAGAAGTTGGTATTAATTGGACAAGTTCTTTGACCTCTTGGTGCTTTTGTCATTTATAAAAGTGGGTGGGGGTTTGTGTGGGTCGGGGAGTACCTACCGCACAGGTGTAAGGAATAAATAAGAATCTACGTTAAAGATTTTCATTAGGCTGAAGCTGCCATGTTTTGGTCAAATGAGTCAAACATTGGCAACTTCATGTGGTTCAACCTAATAAGATGCTCGGTACATGGCAAGGACTCAAATGTTAGCCGAAAGAAACCAGCCTTTGAGCACGTGCTACACGGTATTGCTTTTATGAGACAAAAGGTGAGGCTACCTTGTTCTTTTTTAGGATATATACTTTTTTCACACCCAGCCTATTTTGTCCTTCGAAGTCAGAGCTCAAGTTCATTCATTTGGTCTTCAAAGGAAAACAAGGCATCGTCTATGCACGATACATCTTTCTGAGTTAATCTGATTCTAGTCTTTCATTCTTTGAGCTATTTTACAACTCTGGAGGTTGCTGGTAAGAATAGCGAAGGAAAATCATTATTGTCTTTAAGAAATGCAAGTGATGGGGGCACCTGGTTGGCTCAGTGGTTGAGCGTCTGCCTTTGGCTCAGGTCGTGATCTCGGAGTCCTGGGATCAAGCCCTGCATCGGGTTCCTCTCAGGGAGCCTGCTTCCCCCTCTGCCTATGTCTCTGCTTCTCTCTGTGTGTCTCTCACAAATAAATAAATAAAATAAAAAGAAAGAAAATCTTAAAAACAAAAAACAAACAAAAAAGAAATGCAAGTGATATCCTGTCCTCTAGAGGTTCATTTGACCTCCCAGTGTGGAAGAAACCAGTTCTACCTTTATTTGCATGTTCGTTTCAATATTCCTGATCTATAAATGTTCTTGTTTTTTAGTATCTCCTTTGGTTGGTTGTCGTATCCTTATCAGTTTCCTTATTCATGAGTCAAATAAAATCTTTGACTTATGTTCATTTTTATATCTGTAATGGAGGGGTAGCCCTGGTGGTGCAGTGCTTTAGCGCCGCCTGCAGCCTGGGGTGTGATCCTGGAGACCCGGGATCGAGTCCCACGTCAGGCTCCCTGCATGGAGCCTGCTTCTCTCTCTGCCTGTGTCTCTGCCTCTCTTTCGCTCTCTCTGAATAAATAAATGTCTTTAAAAAAAATATCTGTAATGGAGTCATGATTTTTTGAGAATTATGTTCTAACAGTCTTGTTATACCCAGTTAACTCCTACCTCCCCAATCTTGGCTCCCAGCAACCACTTCTCCACTCTATCACTGTAGGTTAGTTTTGCCTTTCTAGATTTCCATACTAATAGAATTTTACTTATGGATTCCTTTGTGTTTGGCTTCTTTATTTGAGCATGTTAAGATTCATTCATATGGTTGTAGGTACCAGCCATTCCTTCTTCACTGCTGAGTAATTCCATCAACATACTACAGCTTGCTTATCCATTCACAGTGGTGGCATTTGGATTGTTTCTAGTTAAGGATTATTATGAATAAAGCATCTGTGAATATTCAAGTGCCAGTGTGCACATGCTTTCAGTTCTCTTAGGTGAGTGAAACTGCTGCCAAAAAACTGCCAAATTGTTTTCTCAAATGGCTGTGCACTCTGCATTCCCACATCTTTGTCAACACTTGGTATTGTAATTCTTTTTATTTTTATTTTTACTTTTCATTTATTTTTTTGGTAATTCTTTTTAAATGTAGCCATTCTAGTGGGTGGATGAGTGGTGGAGTCTTATTGTAGTTTTAATTTGCATTCCCCGACAACCAGAGATGTTGAACATTTTTCTATGTGCTTTTTTGGCCATTAGTGTATCTTCCTTTGTGAGGAGCTTGTTCAAATCTTCTGGGTCAGGACACCTGGATGGCTCAGCGGTTTAGCGCCTGCCTTCAGCCCAGGGCATGATCCTGGAGACCGGGGATCGAGTCCCACGTCCGGCTCCCTGCATGGAGCCTGCTTCTCCCTCTGCTTATGTCTCTGCCTCTCTCTGTGTCTCTCTCATGAATAAATCTTCTGGGTCACCTGGCTGGCTCAGAGTGCCCGACTATTGATCTAACGGTTGTGAATTCAAGTCCCATGTTGGGAGTAGAGATTACTTAAAAATTAAATCTTTGCAAGCACCTGGGTGGCTCAGTTGGTTGAGCATCTGACTCAGTTTAGGCTCAGGTCATGGTCTCAGGGTCCCGGGATTGAAGTTCCACATCAGACTCTCTGCTCAGCACATTCTGCTTGTCCCTCTCCCTCCCCCTCTGCTCTTCTCCTGGCACATGTGCACACGTATGCCCTCTCAGATAGATACAATCTTTTAAAAATACAAAATTAAAAAAATTTAAAGGTTTTGTTTGACAGAGAGCACAAGCATGAATGGGGGGGGGTTGCGTAGGGGCAGAGGGAGAAATAGACCCCCAGCTGAGCAGGAGCCCAGTGCTACTTGGGACTCGATCCCAGGACCCTAAGATCATGACCTGAGCTGAAGGGAGACATTTCACTGACTGAGCCACCCGGGCACCTCCACTCCCCACCAAAAAATATCTTTAAAGAAGATTCAAATCTTCTGCTTATTTTTTTAGTGAATAGTCTTGCTTTACTGAGTTTAAAGGGTTCTTTCTATACTCTGGATAGAAAGCCTTTGCTAGATATATACTGTGGATGTTTTATCCTAGCCTGGAGTTTGCATTTTCCTTTTATTGAGTCTTAACGTTTTCATTTTGATAAAGTACAGCTTAGCAATAGTTTTGAGCCATGCTTTTTTTTTTTTAAGGTTTTATTTATTTATGAGAGACACACAGAGAGAGGCAGAGATACAGGCAGAGGGAGGAGAAGCAGGCTCCATGCAAGGAGTCCAATGTGGGACTCAAACCCAGGAATCTGGGATCACGCCATGAGCCAAAGGTGGGTGCTCAACCGCTGAGCCACCCAGGCGTCCCTTGAGCCATGCTTTTTGTGTTCTAAGAAATTGTTTCCTAATCCAAAGAAACAGATTTTCTTTTATATTTTTCTCTTGGAAGTTTTATCATTTTTATGTTCAGATCTATGGTTTGAATTAATTACTGTACATGATGTTAGGTAAAGAGTGAAGCTCATTTGAAGCTCAGTACTTTCCCTGCTGAATTAACTTGGCACTTTGTCAAAAATCAACTAACCAGGGACACCTGGGTGGCTCAGATGGTTGAGTGTCTGCCTTCGGCTCTGGTCATGATCACCTCCAGGTCCTGGGATCAAGACCCATGGGGGGCTCCCCACTCGGTGGAGTCTGCTTCTCCTGCCTCTCCTCCTGCTTGTGCTCTCTCTTCCAAATAAATTAAAAAAGAAAAATCAGGGATCCCTGGGTGGCTCAAAGGTTTAGCCCCTGCCTTTGGCCCAGGGCGTGATCCTGGAGTCCCGGGATCGAGTCTGGCATGGAGCCTGCTTCTCCCTCTGCCACGCTCTCTCAAATAAATAAATAAAATCCTTAAAAAAAAAAAAAAAAGCGGCTAACCATATACATGTGGTGGGTCTATTTCTGGACTATTTTTATGTTTATTCTAGTATGTTAACATACAGTGTTACATTAGTTTCAGGTGTACAATATAGTGGTTCAACAATTGTTTCTCAGAAATATGGAACGCTTCATGAATTTGCGTGTCATCCTTGCATAGGGGCCATGCTTCTCTGTATGATTCTAATTTTAGTATATGTGCTGCTGAAGCGAGCATTATTTCTGGACTATGATGTCTTATTTGTTCTGTATGTCTTATTATGTTCTATTTGTTCTAATGCCAAATGCAGTCTTGGTAGAAAGCTTTGAAATCAGGTAGTACAGTTTCTCTTTCAAAATGGTTTTGGCTATTTTAGGTCCTTTGCATTTGCATATACCTTTTACCAATTTGCTATCGTCTACCATAAAAGCGAACTAGCAATCTTTTCCAATACTTGCAATCCTTCACTGGTTTTCTCCACTGTGTAAGACAACTCCTCACGCCGACAGCCCAGAGAAGTAAGCCTCTGCCCCCTCCTCGCCAGCCCCCTTTCTCACCTTCCCCTTTGTTCAGAGGATTAGCCACATTTCCTTTTGGATCCTCCATGCCTTAGAAAAGTTTTCTCTGTCACCTCTGTCTAAACCACATACTAGTTACACGTTTTTATCATGTTCTTTATTTTTCCTTCACAGCACTCACCAGTTTGTAAAATGACATATGTGTCCATATGCTTATTTGTTTACTGTTTGTTTCTTGCTGGTATTGGTAATGCTCAGTTCAGAGCCCGGCATGGAAACAGCACTCAATATTTACTGGTTGAATGAATAAAGGCAGAGTTAGCTTTCTGAATAGTTTATTTGGGGCAAAACAATATATTTGCATGGGATGATTCTTAAGTCATCTCGAGAAGTTCCCCTTCAGTTCTTAACATGTGGTCACAAACTGATACACCTAGCCCATCCCATTATTTATAGATTCACAGTCATCCAACAAGGTAAAAAAAAATAAATCATCTGGCAAAGAAGGAAAGCGAGGGTAAGGGAGAAAGAGAGAAGATGACATTTTAACACATGACTAAAATTTAAGATTTTTAAATTTACATTTCCCCCTCTCACTTTCTCAGGTTATTAGCATCACAGCAATGGAGAGGGATTATCATTGCACCTCTTGCAAAGTCCAGTTTACAGGCAAATTGGTCAATGTAAAAATAAAGGCCAACAAAATAAGATCTCAGCTCCCCATACACAATTTCTCTATACTTATTATCTTTCCCCCTTCTCTTAACATTTGCTACCATTATACAGAGAGGGATCATCAAGACTGTGTGGGCATGCTGGCTGATGCTGGTTGAACTGACACAGTGATTTCACCAAGGATCCTGTAAAGAACCACCAAGGATGCTTTTTATCAACCCAACCATTGGTTTAACATCACTGAGGTGACATGACCTAATGTGAAGGGTGAAGACAAATCAGGTGAAGACTCCACCTCAGTCAGGAATATGTCCCATATTCTGTTAGCAGGCCCACGCGGGGTGATGGAGCTTCACACAAGAAACCTGAGGAACTGTTGGGAAAAGCAGACTTTGAATGGACTCAAGGTTCCTGGTGCACGGAGGGATCACTTATCCATGGAGATAGCAACAAGGCAGATCACCTAGCACATCAGGGTGCTATTTCATCTTTACCTTTCACTCAGTTTCCCCACAACTCCAAAGGAACAAAACTTTGGGTATTGCTTCATCAAAAACGCATAACCGCAGTGTAAGAACCATTGCATTCTTTAGGGTCAGTTTACTAGAACTCATCATACACAAAGAGTCACAGTTCAAGGCCATCCATTGTGTGTACTATGTAGTTAACAAGACATTGCCCACAACTCTCCCATCCAGCCACTCCCAAGGGTGGGCTGGGAATATCTCCAGACTCACAGAACTAGAATATACTCAGTAAGTCCATCCACAAGCTAACTCCTTTGCACCGCCACCCCCTCTCCCCCAAAAGACTCAATCTATAGCAAAAGGTGCTTGGAAGACAGAAGTCACTGGAAATGACAAAAGGGGCAACGTTTTCCATACAATTAAAAGCAAAAGGATCACTGGCTAGTCCTAGCATTTCTTCTGTATGGTAAGGCAGGAAGCCAGCCTTCTAATTAGGATATCTGGGCACATGGTAATTGGGTAGGAGCCTAAACACTACATTTCCTGTGGATAAAGCTGAGAGAGTAAGATCTGCTTTTCTCCCTGTGGAAGGTATTTTGATTAACTGACTTAATAGATTAAGATGCCTGCTGGGCACTGAGCTTCCATGTTAAGCAGGTAGCAGCATCTCTTTAGGTTCTGAGGCTGCATTGAAGCAAGTAGCAGCTCAATAGCCAAGAAGAATCATTTGATTTTCCTAACTTCCTCTTCATGGCCCCTCTGGTCTATGCTGAGTTTACCTGTGTGAAAGGCTTAACAGTTCTGATCTTTACAAAGATAGACATTCAGAAGGAAAAGTACTATGCTCTTTCCCCTTTGCTAACCACACGGGTTGGAGTCAGGCGAGATTAAAGCCCATCTTGGCTTATCTAGAACACCAGGAAAAACATCCTGGGAATTAGGTCACAGCAGTTCTTTATACAAGGGAACCGAGAGCCAGTCAGTTGTATTTAATCATCTGTAGGTAGCTTTGCCTCATCCCTACAAATTCTTACAAGAATTACCCAAATTCTTCTTCACTGCCTATGGCACGACTAGCAGTCCTGTGCTATTTCCCAATTCAGCATGAATAGGGGCCAGAGAGCCTCATCAATTAGGAAAGGGAACAGGGTAGGCGGAGAAACAGGGAGATAGTGGGAGATGGCCTCTCTTTTTTCCCCTTCCCTGAGGAGCCAGGAAATCTCTCCATGTGAGCCATTTTTCCTCCTGGTTTTCACTAACAGAAATGAAGCAAAGCATACTACAAAATTCAGCTAGACTGTACTAGTCATAACAAACTCAGATAAAGGCTCCCTCAAGTAGGGAAGAAAGAAGTTTCCTGACTCCTGAAATGTAAGGCTGAGTGTCCAATGACAGGGTATCTGATCTAGTGATCCTCCAAACAGCACCACCATATAGGTTTTCTCTGGAGTTGAAATTCTAAAAATCAAGAATTGGAAGTTACAGAAAGAAAGGCCGAATACCCTTAGATGGGGGGATTATGATGAGAGACAAAGCATTGGCACAATATTCCATTCCTGGGCTTCCGAAAGGGCATTAAGCAAACACACAGCCCTTAGCAGTCATAGGATATTTCTATTCCTTCTGACTGCTTCAGGAAGAAGCGTGTTTTGACCATCTGAAGTGCTCACCATATCAAGAAAGTTTAAGACAGTAACCATAGGACTAAGATGCCAAGTTCCTCAAACAAGCAAGCAGTATGGTGAGAGGTTCTGGAAACTAAGATGATTTTTAAAGGGAAGAAATTTTCCAGAGCAAAGCAAAAAGTGAAAGTGCTCCAAAGACTCCATCCCTGAATATACTCTTTCAATATTTACTTGCCGTAGAGTGTATGCCATGTTCTAGGGTAAAACTTCTAAAATAAAGGTGGGAGGAGAATCTGCCAATGCCTCTTGATCCATTCTTTGTGATTCTGATGTCTCCTGGGTATAAACGTCCTGGTTTCTGATGTGATCTGCAGAAGAAGGTCTTATAAACCTGAAATGGATAAAGGCAATGCTAAATAGAAAGAGGGATGAGAAAAAAATGGTAAGGATTAGTCACATCTCTGTTGACTCTGATTATCACCTTTGGTAGTAACCGTTAGCTGACTCCTGTTTGCATCCCATCGGATTTGTGAATCAGGCTGTGTTAAACCATGCACTAAACAACACTTACGTCTACTCATTGCCAATAACTGTAATTTTGTACACCTGTATTTCCCCAAGTGCTTGGTTAAATAATGATACTTGTGATATGACTGGACTCTAGATTTATTTACAGTTTCCAAGAAGAGACAACCAGCATGTATAACATTTTGTCCTCTAGAAAGCAGAGGTCCTGGGTGGATCACAGTTTTGTCTCTTCAAAATAAATTTGTAACTTAACATCTATTCTGACATAACTTTGCACCAGCAAAGTAATATATATATATATACACATATGTATGTATTTAAATGCCCATACTGACATTTTAAATTGCAGCAACTTCATGCAAGTCAAAATAAAAAGAGTAGCAGGTAAGTTCATTGCTTGAAGTTTGTGACTTTTGCAAACTCTACACCATTTGACAAATAACTGCAATGCGAAAGCTATCTGATGTTCTAGTGAGGTTCTATGGTGAGGAACTAGATGTAAAGGTTAGCAATGTATTTCTTCTACAGGACTACTTAGTTACCACAATCTCTTTTTTACTTCAACTTGTGTATGCTAAATAATAGTCCCTGAATTTCTACTTGCTTCTTTTATTTACTCTTTTCTATTCTTTAAAAAAGCAAAACACAACCTTGGAATATTTCAAAGGCTGAAAGCTCTCAGATGCTGAGAGTGACCAAAGCTGACTTAAGACATGAAAGCAAAACTTCACCAACAATCCTGTTGCTTCCATCCTCCACTACATGTGTCTGCACAAACACCACAGCTGATGACAAGAAGCCCAGGAGAATTTGGACTGATAATTTCTACCAATACAAGGAGTGATCTCAAAAACAGAGACATGCAAAACTACTTTCACACAGTGTTGTTCCATTTTTTGCCCGATCCTTCCCCCATATTACTCGATAACTACTAGAAGACAAGCTGATCTTGGGTATAATAAAGTCAAAAGTTCTCTTCATTTAAGCTTTGGTCAACAGAAAAAAAGAAGAGCTTTAACATGGTGGTTTTCAGATTTGTTCTTTGGTCAAGCAGTATAAAGCTCTCTGAAAGAAGTCCCCTTACCTGGCATGAAAAGAGTCAAACTAGAGGATCCCAGTTTGGCAAAGACATAGGTATTCAAAATTTCTCAGGGGGAGAGAAAAAAGAAAGAAAAAAGAAACCCTAAACCCCAGATGCCAGATTAGAATCGTTTTAGGATGTTAAGAGTAAAAGAGAACTAGCACTCAGAAGAATAATATTTAAATAGGTCAGCTTCTAAAAAGGGTAAGTTAATATCTTTAATCCTTAAATAGAACATGGCAAATGATTTCTGAGCAGAGGATTTACCAACATTTTCCTTTATCAGTTTAAATCCTAATCTGGACCCAGACCCAGGCTGAGGCTGTCATAATTTTGAAAAGCAGGGAACAGTAAGAACCAAGCATGGACATCCTGCCAGTTCTATGCACACTGCCCCAACCCTCTCACCCCTGCAGGACTGCAGCTCAGCTGCTAAGCAGCTGTGGACACAGGACATGCAGTGAGGTGTGAGTCAGCTTCACCACGAAGGTCTGACCAAGGTGGGATGTGGGTGCTTTATGAACAACTTAAGTGTTTTAAATGGCAGGTGGAAGTGTTAGTTTAAAGCTTGGAGAGAACTCAGAAATTGGGCATTCCCCTCAGACAGTGATCATCATAGATATTTGATGGGGAAGGAAGAAATCACCTGGTGACCAGAACAAGACCAAACCTTGGTCAGCTCCTGGCCAGGGGAAGTTCCATGATGAGGGGCAGTTTTTAGCAATGCTAGTATTTACTGTTTTCCTTCAACAGCTAAACTTCAAACGAAAGGGAGAACACTTTGGTTGACTGGTTTAGTAAGGATTCCAAGGTTGGTAGCCTCTGAGATCTGGATTGGAAGTAAGTGGAAGGCACTTGCTCCTTGGGGAGGAGGGCTGTATGAGTCTCAAGGCTGCAGTGCCGGGGCCAGTGGGAGCTTTGGAGGGGCCAAGTCTGCAGGTGGCAGGGCGAAGGTAATGGCCCACGTGGTTAGCCAGGGCCAGGCTAGGGTCAGTGTGATTTCACAAGGAGAAGAGTTAAAAAATAAAACATTTTTAATGGACAAAAAAGTAGACTGGGTCACCTCTTTTTTTTTTTTTTTTTTTAAGGTGAAATGTAGCAAAGGAAGAATGTGAAGCAGTTTTTGTTTTTTGTTTTTTTTTTTTTTGTTTGTTTTTTTACTATTTACAAAATGCCATTTAGAGCGAGGTGGCCACCATCAGTAGTTGAGGAAATGTCTTTCATGTGAGATGGCCACAGAAGTATGGTTCCTGGAACTGGCTCAGAAAGGCCACACACTGTACTGAGTGAGGGTGAGTTCCTCCAAGGGAGCACCAAAAAGGCTCAGTCTTCTGTTTCTTCATACGTAGTCTCATCAAAAGGCCTGTCTAGTAGAGGCACCAACCGATGACGGGAATACTTCAGTTGCAATAGGTCCCCAACTTCGTCTATCTCCTTTAAAGCCTAAAATATATAAAAGCAGAGGTCAGTCAGAGCCAAGAGGATACAGGCATGCCTGGTGCTTTATTTTCCTAAAAATGTTCACGGCAAGATTATCCTCTGGTGGAACTGTTTGTGTCTAGTGCATTAACTCTGATCTAACTACAGGACAGCTGCGGAAAGACCCGCTTTTTGAGCAAGAAAGTCAGGCTGGTCATGAATAATGGGTTGTGAATAGCAGTGATGCAGGATAAAGGGTATATAAATCATCAAAGTACATCACGCTTGGTAGAGGAGTATCCACCCTGAACTTGCCAGGCTGGCTACCACTGTCACTTGTCCCCTCATACTGTAGTACTTGCTGATTCTATCATCATGCTACAAGAAAACCAATGGGAAGTGTGCGCTGAGATGCTTCCTAAATGCAAGATGAAGAGAGCTCCCAAAGTGAACTGCTGATCAGACTTAGTAAGAAAAAGGGGAAGCCGTTAGGAGACTCTGGGTAAGTAACGTACAGAGAGTAGATGAGGCAGCAAGAATGGAAACAGCCAGGACTTAAACTCAGGCATGAGTTTGAACTCTAAAATCCTAATCTTGGGATCCCTGGGTGGCGCAGCGGTTTAGCGCCTGCCTTTGGCCCAGGGCGCGATCCTGGAGACCCGGGATCGAGTCCCACGTCGGGCTCCCGGCGCATGGAGCCTGCTTCTCCTTCTGCCTGTGTCTCTGCCTCTCCCTCTCTCTCTCTCTATCATAAATAAATAAAAAATAAAAATTAAAAAAAATAAAATAAAATACTAATCTTGAAGAGATCTTTTCTTCCCGTCAAAACTATCTCAATTTAACTTTTTCTTTTAAAAAATTTGCTCTTTTGTTTTTCATAAAAAATTCAAACATTAAAACAAGTTATGAAAAGTCTCTTCCTGATTGCTACATCAATCAGTTCACAGTTAACCTTTCCAAAAAATGGCACAGAGAGTCAGAACAGAGGACCCTAATATGGGAAGTGGATATGTGTTTGTGATTTCTTAGGAACACTCTAACCAAAGGATATGGAAGCTTGAAGCCCCAGATACTTCTCAGAGAAATCCAAAGAAGACTACAAAAATTCTGTAATCCTAGGCTCTGGGCTTTTCACTAAAACCACCTCAGGCATGTCACAGAATGCTCTCTAGCCCTCATATTCACTCCCCAAGTGCCTGTGAATGGTAGGTACCCAGTGGATCCAGTAACAAACTTGGGGTGAAGGGCCTTAGCTTTGCAGACAGGACGTCTCATTAGACCAGGAAATGGTAAGGTGGGCAGTAGCTGCCAAAGTGTGACTCTCCAAATTCGCATCATGCCGCACACATCTTCTGTCCACTATTACAGTTAAAATTTCATATGAAAATATACACTTTCTACTTCATAAAAGGGAGTCAGCTAAATATTAGTAAAAGGTATATTTACTTGTTCTTAAATTTATATTTTTAAAAAGATTGTATTTTTTATTTATTTCAGAGAGAAAGAGAGAGTATGAGCAGGAAGAGGGGCAGGGAGAGAGAGAATCCCAAGCAGACTCCCCACTGAATGTGGAGCCAGATGTGGGGCTCAATCTCACAACCCTGAGATTAAGACCTGAGCCAAAATCAAGAGTTGGATGCTTAACTGACTGAGCCACCAAGCGCCCCTAAATTTAACTTAAAAATCAGTGTTTCTAGAGAGAAAAATCCCACGAATAAATAGTATCCCTTATTTATTCTAGCAGAAGAAAAAAAAAGTCTTCATTCCAAATGTGGAAAATAGAGAAAGCAAATTAAGAGCTGGACCTCAGTCCTCAGCTTTCAGAACAGTGGTATCTTGAGAAAACTGAAATAATTTAAGATTGAATTTCAGCTAGGAGAACCCATTAGTCATTTATCCCCCTGACCTCTGATATAGGATTTGTTAATTTAAAACAACATGACTTACTAAGATCACCAACTAAAAGACATTTATGAATTCTGACTTCAGAATATTTTTTTTCATCAATGTAAAAAAGAAAAGGAATAGACAGAAAAAAACTCCCAGTGGCCAAAGGGATCTAAATTCCATGATTTCCTCTGATCCTACACCAAACATTTCAGATAAATAGGTTTTATTTACATAAAACCGTAACTAGAAACTGCTAGTTTGCCGTTACGTAGGTCACCTGGTTAGGGGAGGAATAAGGGACAGTTATAAGTATCACCATCCGTTAGCAAATCATCTATACTCAACTGCTGGATCATAGGGTGAAATGGGTTCTTAGGGAAAAACATGTAAATCATAGAGTTGAGTTTGGTCCTTGAATAAAACAATATTCTAGGACAGCTGTCCCTGGAGCTGATCGGTAACCCTGCCTTTCTCATTTTAAAAAAGTTTTATTTGATACAATTCATATGCCATTAAAGTCACCTTTTTATTTTTTATTTTATTTTATTTAAAGATTTTTTATTTACTTATTTATTCATAGAGACACAGCTAGAGAGAGAGAGAGAGAGAGAGGCAGAGACACAGGTAGAGGGAGAAGCAGGCACCACCCAGGAAGCCCGACGTGGGACTTGATCCCGGGTCTCCAGGATCACGCCCTGGGCTGCAGGCAGCGCTAAACCGCTGCGCCACCAGGGCTGTCACCTTTTTAAAGTGTACAATTCAGTGCTTCTTATCTAATCTTAACGTATTATCACCCCAAAAAAGAAACCCCACGCTCACATCGTCATCCCTGCCTTCCCCAGGCCCTGACAACCATCAATCTAGTTTCTGACCCCATGGATTTGCCTATTCTGGACATTTCATAATGTGGTTTTTCATGCCTGGCTTCATTTACTTAGCATAATGTCCTCGAGATTCATCCGGGTTGTAGGGGTCCAACTTCATTCCTTTTCCTGTGGTGATCCAGTTGTCTGGTACCATTTGTTGAAGAGACTATTCTTTCCTCATTAACTAGTCTGGGCTCTCTTGTAGAAAATCAATTAGCCATAGATGCTTGGGTGTATTTATGGACTCTCAATCCTCTTCCACCATTGCTTTAATTGCCGTATCTTTGGGTTTAAGATTTTATTTATTTATTCAGGAGAGACACAGAGAGGGAGAGAGGCACAGGAGAGAGGCAGAGACACAGGCAGAGGGAGAAGCAGGCTCCCTGCAAGGAGCACGATGTGGGACTCGATCCTGGATCCCAGGATCACGCCTTGAGCAGAAGGCAGACGCTCAACTGCTGAGCCACCCAGGCATCCCAATTGCCGTAGCTTTGTTGTAATTTTCAATCCTGGGGAGTCTGATTCCTCCAACTTAGACTTTCTCTCTCTGAACTATTTTGGCTATTTGGGGTCCCTTACAGTTCCATATGAACTCAAGGATCAGCTTTTCCATTTCTGCTAAAAAGGCCACTGGAATTTTGATAGGCATTGCACTAGATCTACATAGTTTTATAGTTTTCACTATACAAGTCTTTCATCTCCTTGGTTAAATTTATTCCTGGGTATTTTATTCTTTTGAATGCTAGCACAAATTAAATTTTCTTAATTCTTGTTTCTTCACTGCTGGCATATAGAAACATACTAATTTTTGTATTGATCTTTAACCCTGAAACTTTGCTAATTATGTTTATTTATTAGCTCTAGCAGATTGGTTTTGGTTTTTGTGTGTGAATTTTCATTTCTATGTAATCATGTCACATGGTTCATTACTAAACAAAAATTCATTTGTACTTCATAATGCTCATGTTTATCTCCATAAAACAGTGCAGGACAAAATGACTTCAAGAAATCTATGCTTTCAAAAAAATGTACTTTATGCTTTAAGAAAAACTAAATGGGAAGCAAAAGCAAACAATTCCGTAAGTGGATCTTATGAAAATGATGAGAACTCTCAATTGGCAAACATATTTATTGGCAACAGAAATCTACTTCAATATCTTGGTTAAATTCTTTCATGAATGTGTATAGTCCTCCAGAGTCAAAGCTGTTTTCAGAAGACACAGTGTATCACTATAGCCATTGCTTATAATGACACAGATGTTTTTTTCAAAGAAAGTCAAACTTTAAACATAAATAGAAGAGAATGGAAGAAAAGCTGTTATCAGTAGGGTTAAAAAAGAATCAATGCAGAAATTTGGCAGTAAGATTTCTGAGGAATGGGAAAATCTATTGAAAAAATCTGAAAAGAACAATCAAAATAAAGAAAAAAGAAGTATCAATAATAAACGGAACCCAATTTCCAGTATTGGAATTTGATTAAAAATATACTCATACTTGGGAACCCTGGGTGGCGCCGCGGTTTAGCGCCTGCCTTTGGCCCAGGGCGCGATCCTGGAAACCCGGGATCGAATCCCACATCGGGCTCCTGGTGCATGGAGCCTGCTTCTCCCTCTGCCTGTGTTTCTGCCTTGCCTCTCTCTATCTCTGTGTGTGACTATCATAAATAAATAAAAAAAAAAAATTAAAAAAAAAATACTCATACTTGTGGAAATTTTGTTATATAGAAATAGGGAAGAAGAATTAGTCTTCAGCTGCTCAGAAATTTAAAAATTTCAAATAAATTGCTACAAAGAACTCTTAAAAACATGTACTCATAATATTCAAGATTAGCTTTCCAATGAATTAATGGAATACTTCTAGCAACTGCAGCTGACCCGTGAACGACGAGGGTTTGAACTGTGTGTGGGTCCACTTATATGTGATTTTTTTTCAATAAATACAGTACTATAAATGTCTTTTCCTTACGATCTTAATAACATTTTATTTATTTTAGCTTTATTGTAAGAATATAGTACATAATACTTTTAACTTACAAAATACATGTTAAGTGCCAGTTTGTGTTATCAGTGAGGCTTCCAGTTGACAGCAGTACTTAAGTCTGGGGGGAGGCAAAAGTTACATGTGGATTTTTGACCCTGGGATGGGGGTGTGTGTTAGTGCCCCTAACCACCCTGCACCCCGTTCCGGGTATTGTTCAAGATCAACCATAATTTTATGTAAATATTATGTTCTAGAGTTCAATAAACTCCCAGAAAGAATTACTTATTTCATGTCTGAAGTCTTAGATACGAAATAATAGCATGTTAACAGAATATCACAAGATAAGAATAAATTAAGACCATAATTCGATTCTGTAATTATGAGCTGTTATCATGTGCTTATGATTACTACGAGCCGTTATTACAAGGTAGGTTCTGGAGATATAGAAAAGCAAAAGAGACTTAGTCCCTGCTCTCAAGCTTTATACAATGGAGATGACTGCCATTAAATAATTCCAGGTAGGAAGGATTTACTAAGGGGGAATCTTAAGATTCCAAGGAAATACCGAGCAAGAGGATTGAGGAATTCCCTTGGGCAAGTTTCCTTTGAATGGAGATGTGAAGAATCAGTAGGAGTCAGGCAGGCAAAAGAGAGAGGGGGTTCAAGAGAGAATATTCTACAGAGACAAGACAACATACAAGAAGGCTTACAGTAGAAACAGCTAGAGAACAAGGAGAGTTATACAGTTGTAGAGGCCATAATAAGGGAGAGAGTGGAACAAGATAAAGCCAGAAACTCCTCAGAACCCTAATAACACAAGGTCTAGTGGGCAATGCTAATGGCTTTGCAATTTTTTTGTAAACAGCAATGATTTAAGCAGCATTGTATACTCTGTCCTCTATTTAACCAGTTAATATCTTAGATGCTCAAAGAACTTCAGGATCAACAGATGATCAATTTCATTTGATATTTATATAAATGTATATTTATACAGGTATATTTATATCAAGGTGAAAGTATCTACTTACAGTATCAAGGATTTCTTTGGTATGAGCTGCTGACAGGCAAAACCTGGCTCTGGACTCAATAATTGGAGTAGCAGGAAATCCCACCACAACTACACCGATATTCCGCTTCAGCATCTCCCGTCCAAAGGCGCTGTGAGGGGAAAACAGGGTAAAGAAACCCGGAAGAGGGATCCCTGGGTGGCGCAGCGGTTTAGCGCCTGCCTTTGGCCCAGGGCGCGATCCTGGAGACCCGGGATCGAATCCCATGTCGGGCTCCCAGTGCATGGAGCCTGCTTCTCCCTCTGCCTATGTCTCTGTCTCTGTCTCTCTCTCTGTGTGTGACTATCATAAATAAATAAAAATTAAAAAAAAAAAAAGAAAAAAAAGAAACCCGGAAGAGTAATAAACCACAGCATGAAGGTCTTGTGGTCCTGAATGATTTAAACTCTTAGGTGATAAGACATTGGGGACTTCTATTAGGAATTTCCTCTAACTTCTTTTCAAGTTAAAATTGCTGGCTCAGTCGGTTAGGCAACTGACTTTTGATTTGGGCTCAGGTCATGATCTCAAGGTCCTGGGATGAGCTCAGCATTGCAGTGGGCTTTGTGCTCAGTGGGGAGTCTGCTCATCTCCCTCTCCCTCTGCTCCCCTGCCCCTTCCCCCCAGCCCACTTGCTCTCATTCATTCTAAAACGGATAAATAAATCTTAAAAAAAAAAAAAAAAAACAACCCCAAATAACTGCCAGGTTATGAATAACTTCAATTCAGTCCTAAAGTGATCTTCTCCCAAATGGTTTCCTTCACAAAGATAAAGAATATAGTTGTCAGAGACTGCTTTTTAATAGGACTTGTCTAAACTAATTTACAGTTATAGCCTTAAAGTTTGCCTGACACATAAGAGTGGTTCAGAGGCTTCAAAATGAATTGAGTTTAAAACTCTGTCTTTGAAAGTATTAGGTTTGGCAGTTTAAACAATTCTTAAGATGAAGAATGCAGAGGATCTACTGTAACATGGATATCTTTCTACTGGCAGAATGGCCAACTAGTTTTAGCCCTCCAGACCAGGCACTTCTTTTCTCTCTCCTAAGTTTATGTATTTATTTAGGTGATCTCTACACCCAATGTGAGACTTGAACTCACCATCCTGAGATCAACAGTCACACGCTCCTCTGAGCCAGCCAGGTATCCCAAAGGCTATTTATTTCTTTGATCAACTTGAGTGTTAAGCTGCCTTTGGTATTTAGGGTTTCCTTTAGTGTCTGTGAAGCAAACTCATTCCCAGGCTTCAGCTGATAGCCCAGACTACACAAATCTTGTTTAACTCTTCACCCCAAGCCAAACTGTGGCACATCTGTATCTTGTCTAAATAACACAATTCTAACTTTCACGTAAATTTCATTTGCTAATTATGTTGGGACCTACCATATTCCTTTCTTGACTATTCCCTTAGCATTTTAACTTTTAGTTTATTTAATCTCTACACTCAACATGGGGCTTGAACTCAACCATGAGATCAAGAGTCGCATGCTCTTCTGACTGAGCCAGCCAGGTACCCACCCCTTCCTTTAGCATTTTAAAGCATTTGTTTGAGAATAAGAAATACCCCATGCTTTGGTTATCCCAGTAAATAATTACATGAGTGCCAGCCTTTCCCCACTCTTTCTAGTACTTCCTCTGGCCCTGAGGAAGGTCTGTATCTTCAGGACACCCTCCCAAATGGTCTAGTTAGTTCTTTATTCCTGTTCACCTTAACCTCTCTAAATCTTTATTATAATGTATAAAATCAGTTTCACCTGTGTAGAATTGGTTAGACACAGTCCCCTCCAAAGAAATAGTTCTAGATTAAGTCCTTCAGACCAGACAACTCTTTGTTTATTTATGATAATTACATTTAAAGAAGAGTGAGAAAATCCTACACCTCTGCTTTGGTTCATTTTTTCCACTCCCTCTGAAGGCTATGATGCCAAACACGCATATGACTTCCTATTGAAAACTCAACTCTTTTTCTCTCAGTGTCCACCTTTTCCCCATTTTCTGCCTTCTTACTACTTCTAGGTTCCCTGCTTTAATATTCTCTCCTATATATCCATTTTAATAAACATTTACTGAGTGCCCTCTAAGTGCCAGGGACTCTGGTGGGCACTGGGAATTCAAAGATGAATAAAAATATTTGCTCCTTTAATGAGTTCAATTAAACCTGAGAAACAATCCTTATCCAATTTTATATTTAAGATCCAGTAAAAAAAAAAAAAAGATCCAGTCAAAATTCACAAATCTGAAAAGATGTGTTTTTGTTGTTGTAGTTTTACTGAGTCTACACTAAGCAGATAACTTTTTTTTTTTTTTAAAGATTTTATTTATTTGATAGAGAACACAAGCAGGGCAAGTGGGAGAGGGAAAAAGCATGTTTCCTGTCAAGCAGGGAGCTGGAAGTGGGGCTCAATCCCATGATCAAGAACTGAGCTGAAGGTAGATGCTTAACTGATTGAGCCACCCAGGCGCCCCTATTTTACATTTTTTATTTTTTAATTTATTTATTTTTAAGATTTATTTAGTTTATTTATTCATGAGAGACACACAGAGAGGGGCAGAGACATAGGCAGAAGGAGAAGCAGGCTCTCTGCAGTGAGCCTGACACAGGACTTGGCCCAGGACCCAGGATCACACCCTGAACCAAAGGCAGACACTCAACCACTGAGCCACCCAGGTGTCCCTCTTTGACATTTCTGATGCAGTTTTCATACAATTATTTTGCAAAGAACTGTATTTGCTCACTTCATATTACTTTTCAAATGTCTTCTGGTTCCATTATACGTCTGGACTTCTCAAATACATTGGAAGCTATTCTAGGGCAAAGCTTTCCATTATACACTAGTTGCACAAACCAAAGAAACTGGTGTAATCTGCACCTTGGGAAGCCATGCAATAACATGCCCTAACCTTAGAGCTCACTACTCTCCCTCGGGCACTGCATTTCAGCTCCACTCGCCTTCTTGCTATTCCTCAATCAGCTAAATATGTTCCTGTGTTATGGCCTTTGCACGGAACTTTTCTCCACATGGCTAACTCTGCTCCTTCAAGCTCAGATGTTACCTTCCCTTTCCATAGGCTCACCCCCCACCACCCCATTTAATACTGTCATCTGCCTGCCCATGGGGCCCTCTCAATCCCCCATAACCTGCTCTACTTCTCCCCATAACATGTAATACAAATACATAACTTATTTATTATGTTTGTCTGACTCCTGCCTCATTAGAACATAAGCTCCATAGGGACCGGTATTTTTACTGTGCTCTGTCCACTGATCTATCACAATCTCCTAGAAGAGAGCATTAAACTCAATGTTTGTTTAATGAAAGACTAATAAGCTAACATATTTTAAAAACTGGAATCCACTATTTAATCTATGGAATTTCTAGCAAATGAAGGTTAACATAATGAGGCCAAGACACTTTTTCCTAACAAAATACATAAGCCCGAGTCTAATATCACAGGAACCTTAAGACTAATCAGAGGACAGTCTGTAATCTGCAATAGAACATACCCAATTTTGGCTGGCATGTAGAGCATCAATGGCACCACTGGAGAATCTTCATTTCCATAGATGATGAAGCCCATCTCTTTCAGACGTCTCCTGAAATACCTGGTGTTTTCAGCTAACTGCTGTATACACTGTTTGCCTGGAAAATCATGAGGAGGAAAATAAAAATAATATTAAGACAAAAGGAGTGGGGCAGCCCCAATGGCACAGCGGTTTAGCGCCGCATGCAGCCCGGGGTGTGATCCTGGAGACCTGGGATTGAGTCCTGCGTCGGACTCCCTGCATGGAGCCTGCTTCTCCCTCTGCCTGTGTCTCTGCCTCTCTCTATGAGTAAATAAATAAAATCTTAAAAAAAAAAAAAAAAGGAGTGGAGAAAAGACAGCAATCTCCTCTATCTCCATTCTATCAGCCAGTCCTATGTTTGGTTCTGCATGTCTTTTTTTTTTTAAGCTTTTATTTATTTATTCATGAGAGAGACACACACACACACACAGAAGCAGAGACACAGAAAGAGGGAGAAGCAGGCTCTATGCAGGAAGCCCAACATGGGACTCGATCCCGGGTCCCGAGGATCAGGCCCTGGGCTGAAGGCGGCGCTAAACCGCTGAGCTACCCCTGCTTCCCTGGTTATGCATTTCTAACATAAAATATTTTCACAGAACAAACTGTATGAAATATAAAAATAAATCTTGCTTTGTATTCTGTCACAGTAGGTATTATTGGCAGATTGATTTTTTTTAAAAGATTTTATTTATTCATAGAGATGCAGAGAGAGAGAGAGAGAGAGAGAGAGAGAGAGAGAGAGAGAGAGAGGCAGAGACACAGGCAGAGGGAGAAGCAGGCTCCACACAGAGAGTCCAACGTGGGACTCGATCCAGGGTCTCCAGATCACGCCCCGGGCTGCAGGCGGCGCTAAACCGCTGTGCCACCTGGGCTGCCCTGGCAGATTTTGTAATAATGTACAAAGTTAAGTTTAACTATTAGTATTTTCGTGACACATTAGCATCTTCAAACATTCTCATCAATACACCTCATTTAACATTCTACCATTCCTTCACAGTAGGTAAAATATTCACTGTTCTCTTTATTTGATTAGGCAACTCTCACAAAGGTGGTGACTGGCCTAGCGTCACACAGTAAGTAATAAGGCACAGCTGAGACTAGGACCTAACTTTCTGGACTTCAATATTCATTCCAATGAACTGCACTGCAAATAATTTTACAAATAAGATCAGATCTAGAGCCATTTAGAGCTTCAAATTCTCCTCTTCAGGGGATCCCTGGGTGGCGCAGCGGTTTAGCGCCTGCCTTTGGCCCAGGACGCGATCCTGGAGACCCGGGATCGAGTCCCGCGTCGGGCTCTCGGTGCATGGAGCCTGCTTCTCCCTCTGCCTGTGTCTCTGCCTCTCTCTCTCTCTCACTGTGTGCCTATCATAAATAAATAAAAAAAAATTAAAAAAAAAAAATTCTCCTCTTCAGAGTTTGATTTTATGTCACCATTTCCCTGAAACCTCTATCAGACAACAGTGTATCCATAATAATGTAAAATCATATTTTTAATCCTAATTTGTTCATCCCTAAAATACAAATGTATTAAAACAAACATTTCTCAGGGTGCCTGGGTGGCTTAGTCAGTTTGGCATCTGCCTCTGGCTCAGGTCCTGATGCCAGGGTCCTGGAATCGAGCTCCCTGCTCAGAAAGGAGTCTGCTTCTCCCTCTCGCTCTGCCCCTCCCCCTGCTTTCCTCTCTCTCATGTGGTCTCAAATAAATAAGATCTTAAACAAAATTTTCTGAAACTGCTAAATATTTGGACTGGTTTTTGACATTATGGTAGGTCAGTCTATGAACAGAGGTCCAAACAATTGTTCTGTTCTAAAGATAAGCCTAAATTCAAAACATCAGCTTGCAAAGGACTAACAACTGTTACAAGGTCTTTTCAGCCACGAATACTCACAAACAAGAAAAGGTTGCAGTTGTTTTTTCACATACATTAGAGAGTCAAGAAATTCACATTTTAAAAAATACATATATCATACAATTCAAAAGATAAGTTAATCCCGTCGATCAGAAATACAGGTGGTTAACAAATGTCCTTTAGAATACCAACCCATCAAAAAAAAAAAAAAAAAAAAGAATACCAACCCATCCATTCATTGATGAAAAGATACCCTAGATAAGTCTGTTACAAATAACCCCAAGTTAATAGTTTGTGCAAATAATTTCAAGTGGACCAGAGAATAATACTCAAGTTTAGACTGGCTTACTGTGAATGCTGAAGAATGCCACTTCAGTGATGACACTTGTCTTAAAATAACAAAGCAGACATTAAAGTATATTACATTTAGGTACGCTGAGAACTGATGAGCCCCTGTGCCCAAGTTTTTCTCCACAAATACCAGTACATGCTTATTCTACATTTAGAAAGTGAGACTTCTACTTCTGGCCAGGATAGACTACCCAGGACCAGATTTACCTTTCTGCTGTAATCAACAAAAAATTAGACAAAGCACATAAAAGAAAATGTACATAAAATGGTTTTCAAACACCAGGTCATTGGCAGCACAGAACTGTGCTGGAGACGAGGAAGACCAGACATGAGCCTCTGGATTGCTCCGTGACTGCTAGAGGCAGGTCCCAGGCTTCTGCTCAGGGAGAGGAACCTAGCCTGGTCAGGTGAGGATACCGGAGATGGGAGCTGAGGATGCTAAGGTGGCTAGGATTTGTTGGGAGCAAACAGGAGAGGAGAGAGGTGCAAAGGGAGAGGTGGAGGCGGGGGGGGGGGGGGGGGAGGCTCTGAGGAAGGGTCCTCTTGAGCATTTGGCAAAGTGTCATCTGCCCTGCATGAGAAGAAACCTCCAGGGCCTGGGGAAAGAGCCACCAGAAAGCAGTGAACAGTTTCTGGTGCTCATGTGGAGCTGACCATATTTTCACCTCCCCAAATTAAAGACCTCAGAATCACACTTAGCTGGGGAGTGAAATTAGCCCTAGACTAAAAGTTGCTGTGGATCCACTCTAACAAACCTTAAAAGCAAGTCTGGAAAGGATCCAACTGATTCTTATTTATTTTTTTAAAAGATTTTGTTTATTTATTGAGACACAGAGAGAGAAGCAGAGACACAGGGAGAGGGAGAAGCAGGCTCCATGCAGGGAACCCGAAGTAGGACTCAATCCCGGGTCTCCAGGATCACACCCCGGGCTGCAGGCGGTGCCAAACCACTGTGCCACCAGGGCCGCCCCATGATCCAACTGATTCTTTTTTTTTTCTTTCTTTTTTTGATCCAACTGATACTAATAACAAAGTCCAACACTACCTAAATAAAGGAATACGACAAAGTGCAGGCCCCTGATAATGTAAAATTTACATCATCTGGCATACAATAAAAAATTCTAAGCATTTAAAGAAACAGGAAAATACGACCCACCAACCAGGAGATAAGTCAATCAACAGAGACATACCAGAAATAACAGAGTATTGGCAGACAAGGAGGCACAAAATGCTAATTATCCTCCATACACTGAGAAAGGTGGAGGAAACATGATAAAGGGAGAAAGGAAATAAAGAGGAACAAACAATGGATACATGCAACAATGCTGATGAATCTCAAAAGCATTATGTTACATGAAATAAGCTAGCCACAGAAGACTACAGACTGCGCACATTTGTTTGTAGGATATTCTAAAAAAAGACATAGGTATAGATACAGAAAATAGATGAGTGATTGCCAGGGAGTGGAGAGAGAGGACTGACAACAAAGGGGTACAAGGGAACTTTTGGGGGGTGACAAAAACATTCTATCCTTCTATTGTGGTATCGTTACCAGACTGCATACATTTGTCAAAACTCATGGAATTGGGCATCCCCAGTGGCTCAGCGGTTTAGCTCCACCTTTCGCCTGGGGTGTGATCCTGGATACCCGGGATCGAGTCCCACCTCAGGCTCCCTGCATGAAGCCTGCTTCTCCCTCTGCCTGTGTCTCTGCCTCTTTCTCTGTGTCTCTCATGAATAAAAAAATTAAAAATAATAAAAATAATAAAAAAAACTCATGGAATTATACACTTAAAATTGGTGAGTTATACTGTATACAATTGATAACTCATTAAAGATCATTTTTAGAACACTGAGTGTTACACCTGCATATTAGTATATCTTACTTTTTTCTGCACCCACTTTATTATTTTGCAACGTGTGACCTTTTTCTCATCACAAACCAATTAAAAAATTTTTTTTCTCATTCGAAGAACATCAAGAAAAATTAAGGAGGAATCATGGAAAAGAAGAAATCTTAAGGAGGTAGACCTTAACTTTTCCAATTTCTATATCATTCTAACCAAGTTTTCTTTAATGAGAGGAAGTGAAAAGTTTCAGTCTCCCTATTCATCACCACCTGCTCCTTGACAAGAAGAGTCCTGGAAGAAAATAATCTAAGATGACTCTTGCGTAGCACAACCTGAAGACAGTGGGAACGGGCATTTAAAATCTCCAACTTACACATCCCCATTCTTGCTGAACAGTTTTCCTTTCAGTTAAACCGCTGAGCCACCCAGGCTGCCCTCTTTTTCTTTTTTTAAAGTAATCTTTACACCAACATCGGGCTCAAACTCAGGACTCCAAGATCAAGAGTCACATGTTCCATCAAGTGAGCCAGCCAGGTACCCCTCTAATAGGGATTTAAAACAAGTGTAGGGACACATGGGTGGCTCAGTGGTTAGTGGTTAAGCAACTGCCTTCAGCCCAGGGCGTGATCCTGGAGTCCTGAGATCGAGTCCCACATCGGGCTCCCAGCATGGAGCCTGCTTCTCCCTCTGCCTAGGCCTCTCTCCATGTCTCTAATGAATAAATAAATAAAATCTTAAAAAAAAAAAAGCAAAGTGTAAAAAGAAGGCTTAGTCTTGTTCACAAAAATACCCCCTAACTTAAAATGTCTTTATCCTTTTACGAACACAGATGGTAATAGAATAGGTCAGGATCCTTCTCTACTTCTTAAACGTAAATCTTTTTTTTTTAAAGATTTATTTATTTATTCATTTATGATAGACATAGAGAGAGAGAGAGAGAGAGAGAAGCAGAGACACAGGCAGAGGGAGAAGCAGGCTCCATGCCAGGAGCCCGACGCGGAACTCGATCCCGGATCTCGATCCTGGGTCTCCAGGATTGCGCCCTGGGCCAAAGGCAGGCGCAAAACCGCTGAGCCACCTGGGGATCCCCAACATAAATCTTTACTTTTAAGGATGATAAAAAGCATCAAAGCAATTTTGAGAAAACCTCTATACTGATTCTCTTGACCCTTACAACTAAACCTCACTCTATGGCTGTGTGTTTGTGGAGTTCTTCAATATGGTTAGAATTAAACCATTTTTAGAATCTCTTCAAAAAAATCTACAGCCTGGCATAAAAGAAAGAAAGAAAAGGAAGCAGGAATACATAATTTATTTCTCAGAAAATGTAAAAGATAACTTTAATAGGTCATTTTTAGTCCTTAACTTCTTTGCAATAAATTTTATGCTTATAAAGTAATGAAGGATCAATAGATTGTGATGGCATCATTAGATCTAATACTTTTAAGAAAACAGAAAACCTAAAAACAAGGGGCATCATAATTACCTATTGACAACCTATTATTAATAACTTTGAATCACTTTTACAAAATAGATTTGGGGCTATATTCATTAACCAATGTCAAATATGTGAAGCTGAACCAATTGCATTTCAGATATTCTCTAAGACGACGTTTTTATCAAGTCTTAATCCACATTCCTCAGGATTCTCAGCCATGTAAGCTTAACATATGAAGGAACTACTGGATAATTACTCAAAATTTCATTAGCCCTCCCAGACAGGTTGTCAATCAGAACAGATAGTGTTCTATGAGCTACAAATTTTCTAAGGTCCTAGGACTAGTTAAAAAAAAAACAGGATAAGACCTATGTACAAACTAAAGGGATGCAAAGGACAGCAGATATTTTGTCTTAAATGGCATTTGTGCTAACTACTCAGAACTTATGCTCCAAAAAATATAGCATGTAGTCACATACTTAAATAGCAATATAATTGTCAATTTAGCTGATGAGATTTTATAATTTATAACATAATCAACAAAATGTGTTTGAATCTGCAACTTCAAAAATAACATTTCCAGTGTTAAATGAAATCTTTCAAAAGAAAGGACACAAACATAAATGATGTTCAGCCAGAGTTGATCCCCTAACTCACATCATACTCCATTATACAGCTCCTAATCTTCTTAGATTTCCTGGATATGCTGATATAATCTGCTTTCCTGGGAAAAATAAAATAAAATTACTGCTACTCTTCAGACTTATACTTTCCAATTAATTATAATGAGCTGGAAGAATCTGAAATTCAAGAATGTCTCTCCCCCCTCTTCTTGTTAAAGGTCATAATCTCAAAGCAGATACAGGCCTTCTTTACTGAGGGTCCCCCAAACAAAACAGGTAGCCCTAAGAATGGTTTCAATTAGTTTTCAGCATTAACCATGAAGTAAGGGCCATAAGGCAGGATAAAATATGGAAAAATACTACCCATGAACTTGTCCTAATTTATACTTTCAAACACATTACACTGTGGATATTTCACATATCTCTTTAATTCTGTATGTCTAAGAACTGAACTTAACAATCTTTTAGCTTAATCATCTGTCCAAATGTCTCATTTTTGCTATTGGAAAGTTAGTTTTTCTAACATTTTACTTTGGTTGGATTATACTTCAGAGTAGGAGGAACTATGTTTCATGCTAGTGGTTTTTCTCTTCAAAAGCTTTTTCAAAAAAATGGAATAAACTCAGACATTCTGTGTTTGCTTTGCCTATGTTAAGCATATGTCTCCACTGAAATCTACAATGAGACTGTATCTTAAAGATTTTTTTAAAGATTTTATTTATTTATTCATGAGAGACACAGAGAGAGAGGCAAAGACATACACAGAGGGAGAAGCAGGCTCCTCGCAAGGAGCCCGATGTGAGACTTGATCCCAGGACCTGGGATCACGCCCTGAGCTGAAGGCAGGTGATCAATGGCTGAGCCACCCAGGTGTCTCTATCTTAAAGATCTCTTAAACAAGTGTTTATATAGTATCAGGTAAATGAGATCACATACAAACTATGTTTTCAAAGACTATCCTGATAGTAATTATAGAAGCTCTCAGTACTGATTCCCTTCAAGGCACAGAAAGTATGTAGTACAGTGAGCACAGTGCCAGGTTCAGTAAATGCTTCTTTCCTTTTCGTTTCAGTTATTATATCTCTAAATATTACCAAGTCGACTACCAGCCAGCCTTATCTCCTGATAAGATACTACTATATATAATCTACTGTAACTGAATGGAAGATTATGTTGATTCATATTAATCTAAATTAACATGGCATTCTCTCAAGCTAGTGGTGCTATATCTGAACCACTGTTAGGACAATATCTCAAACTCTTGCTCACCTGGAAGTATTTGGGGCTGAGGTGAAGACAGTCTCAAGGTCTGCCTTAACTATTCCTATCACAGCAGTTCTAAAAACTGTCAATTATTTGCACGGTAGAAAAATCTCAGATGCAAAATCACGATGACACTTTCAAAAGAGACAAGGCAAATTTAAAAGTTATTTCACAGCTGAGGAAACTAAACCAGTGCCCAGGAAGGCTAAGTAACTCCAATGGAGGAACCAGGACTTGAACTCCCTGGTTCTTCTAGTTTCTTTTTTTAAAGATTTATTTATTCGTTTTAGAGGGGCAGGGAGGAGCAGAGGAAGAGGGAGAGAGAAACTCAGGCAGACTGTGCTGAGCACAGAGCCAGACACGGAGCTCGATATCATGACCCTGAGCTCACGACCTGACCACAAACCAAGAGTTGGAGGTTTAACCAACAGAGCCATCCAGGCACCCCACTGGTTCTTCTTCTAGTTTCTAAGGCTGTGCCCTTAACCACTGCTCACTGATTCACTTTAGCTTCTATATTAAGTAGGACTTAAAGGGAATATAGCTAACAGAAATGTAAGAGGAAAACTGAGTAATTGTCTCATGGAAGTCACTGACGGTGCTGCTTGGGCATCCCCTGGAGACTCACTTGCCTCTTAGAATCTTTCACTAACCCTGCCTCCACCACCCCAGCCCAGGAGGTCACACGGCTCTTTGATTCTTAGGCCCTGATCTATCTGCTCCTAGGGAAAATGTGGGGCCCAGAGACTTCCTTTCATCCTGTACCCTCCTTCATAACAACACTCGGTTGGTCTTAAGGATTAAATTGCTTCAAGCTTAGGTACTCTTTGCTTCCTGACCTAAGCCCCTTGATCTGTAGCAGACTTGACTTTCTTTGAGATTTGCAGACCACTGGCCTTGAGGCACGAAGGACTCCACTTTCTCAGAAGATAAGGCCTGACTACATTCAAAAACAGCTGCCCTGATGCCAGCACATTTGTTCAAGCTCATGTTGACTCAGGAGTACCTGCTAGGCACTGGCTCCTCCTGCATGCAAGCCCCCTCCCCATTCCTATGCCTTCCCTTTTAAAATCCTCCAGTTTCCCCTGAATAGGGAAGATGATCTTTGAGACATACTAGTCTCATCTTTCCAGGCTGCCAGCTTCCTGAATAAAGGAATTTTTCCTTTCCCAGCATCACTTGTCTCTCCAGTATCGATTTTTGTGCAGCAAGGAGCCAAATCTGAGTTTGGAACTGGTTCTCTTGTCCAGTAGCACTTCTAAATTACCATTCTAAGATTTCTATCACTGCTCCATCTTCCAAAGGGGGACATTCTGCAAAATTTCAGTCAACCATTGCCAGTGTTTCTTAGGAAGACTGCTATTGGCATTTGTAGACAATTCTTGGGTTAAAGCTGTCCAGTGCCGTGAAGAGCATTTGGAATCACTGGCCCCTTGGTGATAAACGCCAATACCACTTCCCCACAGCCCAGTCTGGGACAACCAAATATGCCCCTAGATGTTTCCCAATGTGTCTTAGGAAGGCAGCACAGCTCCTGGTTAGTTGAGAACTACTATTGGCCCTAAAGTTATTTCTTCACAGGGACCGTGGGTTTCTTCTCTCTTTACCCTTAAGCTTGAGTTGGAGACACATTAGCTTTATATAGAACTTGGGCATGTTTTTACCTCCCTTAAATTCAATTACCAATTATCTAAAGGAAATAAAGGTGGGGCAGCTGGTATACTTACGGTATAAAAAAAAATCACACATGGGAAAACCCAATTAGTTTATATAAAATATAAACTAATTAAAAGTATATCAAAAGGCAATACTTTATGATCAGGTAGGGCCTTTCTTCAGGAGGCCCTTTCCTTACCATTCTGGAATTTTATTTCTGTTCCATTAACTTGACTGTTACAAGTTATTACAGCTTATACAGCAAATTGTATTCCCCCTACTACTCTATACTCTTTTTAGTTTTTTCCCTTCTTCTATCAAGATATAATTCATATCCTATAAAATTCACCCCTTTAAAATATACAAGTCAGTGGTTTTTAGTATAGTCACAAAGTTGTGCACCATCACCAGTATGTAATTCATCACCTTTATCATCTCCAAAGAAATTCCATACCTGTTAGCAATCACTCCTCATTTCCTCTCCCCACTGCCCTGAGCAATCATTAATCTACTTCCTGTCTCTATGAATTTGCCTATTCTGGATGTTTCATATAAATGGAATCATATAATATGTAGCCTTTTGTGTCTTCCTTCTTTCACGTAACATGGTGTTTTCAAGGTTTATCAGTGTTGTAGCATGTGTCATGTTATAGCATGTGTCGGTACTTGACTCTTTTTTAATTGTCTTTGCATGGATACACCATATTTTGTTATTCACTCATCAGCTTATGCACACACTGGATTGTTTTCACATTTTGGCTGTCACGAATAATGCTGCTAGAAACGTCCATGTACAAATTATGGGGACAAGTTTTCAATGTGGTTGGGAATATACCCAGGAAGAGAATTTCTGGGTAATATGCTAACTCTATGGTGTCTGCTTTTTGAGGAACTAGAAACTGTTTCCAAAGTGGCTGGGCAATTTCACATTCCCACCAGTGATATGGGAGCATTCCAATTTCTTGGATCCTAACAATGTTATAGTCTTTTTTAGTAACGTTAGTGTATGTAAAGTGGTTTCCTGTGGTTTTCATTGCATATACCTAATGTCTAACAGGTTTGAATAGCTTCTTTTTCTGCTTATTGGCCATTTGTGTATCTTCTTTGGAGAAATATTTGAATCCTTTGCCCATTTTATAATCGGGCCATTTTACTTGGGTTGAGTTGTAAAAGTTCTTTTTATATTCTGAATACTTGATAGAGTCTTATCAGACATGATTTGCAAAATTTCTTCCTATTCTGAGGACTGTATTTTCACTTTTGAACAAAAACTTTGATGAAGTAAAACTTATTTTTCTTGGTTGCTTGTTCTTTTGGGTGTCATAACTAAGAGATACTGCAAATTGTATTTACAGGGTGCCTGGGTGGTGCAGTTGGTTGAGCATCCAACTCCTGGTTTTGGCTCAGGTTGTGATCTTAGAGTCATGAGATTGAGCCCTGAGTTAGGCTCTGCACACAGCATGGCATCCGCTTAAGACTCGCTCTCTCTCTCCCCCCCCATCTGTTCCTCCCCACCCTCACTCACTTGCTCTCACACACACAAATAAATCAAAGAAAGAAAGAAAGAAAGAAAGAAAGAAAGAAAGAAAGAAAGAAAGAAAGAAAGAAAATCACTGCCGAATCCCACAATCATAAAGATTTATATCTATATTTTCTTCTAGAGTTTTGTAAATTTAGCTCTTACATTTAGGCCTTTGATCCATTTTGAGTTATTTTTATATATGGTGGGAGGTAGGGACCCAACTTCATTATTTTGCAAGTAGATATCCAGTTGTCTCAGAATCATTCGTTAAAAGAGACTGTGATTGTCTTGTTGAATGCCAACTAATCATAAATTAAAAAGTTTACTTCTGGACTCTCAGTTGTGTTTTTTTTAAGACATATTTTTTTGAGAGAAGGGCAGAGAGCATCCTGAAGCAAATTCCCCAGTGAGTGCAGAACCTGACGTGGGGCTCAATCCCAGGATCCCAAGATCACGTCCTGAGCCAAAATCAAGAGTTGGCCGCTCAACTGACTGAGCCACCCAGGCGCCCCTGGGCTCTCAGTTGTATTTCATGGTCTGTGTAACTATATTTATGCCAATATGACACTATCTTGATACTACAGCTTTGGAACATGTGACTTTTTTTTCCCTTAAGTTTGACTGTTCTAGGCCCCTTGCATTTCTATACAAATATCAGGATCCACTTGCCAATTTCTACAAAAAAGGCATCTGGGGTTTTGACAGGGATATTGTTTACTCCATAGATCAACTTGGGAAGTACTGTCATCTTAACAATAATAGTCCTCCAACCAATAAGCATGGATATCTTTCCATCATGTTAGGTCTTCTTCCTGCTTATTTTTGCACATCTTTTTTCTTGGGTAGGATGCATTAAATATTGCCAAAATATTGAGAGCAAGGCAAAGGAAGAAATAAAAATATTTAATAAAAACTATGTAGTTCCTTTTTGTTGTAGTTAGATTTTATTCATTTATTCATGAGAGACATAGAGAGAGAGGCAGGGAGAAACAGGCTCCTTGCAGGGAACCTAATGTGAGACTCAATCCCAGGACCCCAGGATCATGACCTGAGCCAAAGGCAGATGCTCAACCACTACGTCACCCAGGTGCTCTAAAATGATACAGTTCCTAATTAAGAATAAATAATGTTTCTTCTTCTTTTCTCCATTTTCATCTCTAATTCCCCCTAATGCAAATATGTTTTTAAATATATTAAAATGTGTTGCCCAGGTTGGGGTACCTGGGTGGCTCAGCCCATTAAGCATCTGCCTTTGGCCCAAGTTATGATCTTAGAGTCCTGGGATCGAGCACCATGTTGGGCTCCCTGTTCGGCAGGGAGTCTGCTTCTCTGTCTTCTTCTCCCCCTCCCTGCCTGCTGGTGCATGCTCTTGCTCTTTCTCTCTCTCGAAAGGATTTTTAAAATCCTTTAAAAAATGTGTTGGAAAGGCTATACCAAGTGTTGACAAGAACAAGGAACTCTCAGGCTTTGCTAATGAGATTGTGAACTGGGACTTTGTAAAAATGGCAATATATGTTGAACCTAAATATAGGCCTATTCTATGATCTGGCAATTTCATTCCTAGGTATATACACCCAATAGAATTGTATACCAAAAAACATGTACAAGAGTGCTACTTTTAGTAACATTCCAAATCTGGAAACCACCAAAACGTCCATCAGTAGAATGGATAACTGGTAATACATTCAAACAATATGTATGGTTTGGTACTAGGCAGCAATGCAAATGAACTATACTGTTCCACCCAAATATGCAGATGAATCTCAAAAGACATAATTCATAATTCATTCATTCATAATGATGAATAAAATACACCAGATTCAAAAGTTCAAGGCAAAACTAATATATAGTGATAGAAGTCAAAACAGTGTCAAAATTATCTTTAGCAAGGAATGCAGGCTGGAAAGAGGCACAAGACAGCCTTCTGGGATACTGGAAATGTTCTAGGTCATGATCTGGGTGTGTATTCACTGAACTAGGTGTATATTCACTGTTAGTGTTCAGTGTATCCCTAAGATTTATGCACTTTATTGTATGAATCTTAATACTTAAATAAATTAAAAATAAACATTTATATACTTGGAAAATCAAATGAAGTTAAAAAAAAAACTGCAATGTGGGATCCCTGGGTGGCGCAGCGGTTTGGCGCCTGCCTTTGGCCCAGGGCGTGATCCTGGAGACGCGGGATCGAATCCCACATCGGGCTCCCGGTGCATGGAGCGTGCTTCTCCATCTGCCTATGTCTCTGCCTCTCTCTTTTTCTCTCTCTGTGACTATCATAAATAAATAAAAATTAAAAAAAAAAACTGCAATGTGATCAAATTTCTGATCCTTCAATTTATACTATTAAATATATCCAACTACTATTTAATAATCACCTTTTTTAAAAAACCACTCTTTTACTTAAAAAACAAAACCAAAAAAACCATCTAGATATTATGAGGTGGTGTCAGGCATTCTCTTGCCAGCCTTTGTTATTTAAAACAAACCTGGAAAAATATTGAAATTTTCCATGCTGGGTGTTCTACAAACTTCTAAGGCAGGGAAGTGTTATGAAAACAATACTTATGGAGTTAAACCTTGCCCTGAGGCGCGAAATGAAAGCATAAAGGGCCTGGCCCTTCCTTTCTTTCCTTTCTCTTTTTAAATGACTATATGAATAAAAGCACAAATCAGACAATACTAACCATTAAAGTATTTATTTTTCCACCTGTGCATCTGCTTTCATTCTCATACAGGCATTTTTTTTTAAATGCAGCCCAAATCCATTTTTTTTTATTTATTTATGATAGGCACACAGTGAGAGAGAGAGAGAGGCAGAGACACAGGCAGAGGGAGAAGCAGGCTCCATGCACCGGGAGCCCGACGTGGGATTCGATCCCGGGTCTCCAGGATCGCGCCCTGGGCCAAAGGCAGGAGCCAAACCACTGCGCCACCCAGGGATCCCTCATACAGTCATTTTTCTCTAGATGTTTTAGTATTAGGCTTTTCTTCTACATACTTTACAAAAGGGAGCAGCTCAGGAAAGGCTGCCACTAAGTAATGTCAACAAGTCTGGTTCCCACTGCCTAGAATGGACGATTGCCTTCCAGAGGGCTATGGGGCATTCATTACAACTGGAATTACCAGCGTGTGATGTGGGATACAGAACTACTCAGCAGAGAACAAGTTAAAATGATGTTCTGTAGGGCTGCAGCAGGAACAAGGGTTTGCTAGAGAGGTCAATTTGGGATTAAAAAAGCTTAAACGCTTCTGGGTGAGCATAATATTATCAATGCATGTAAAACAGGTTCTCTTCAGACTGTGGTTTCTAAGAAAGACTGAAATCTGAAATTCTGACCATCAAATATGGTAATGCTGGCAAAATATTAATTTCTTAGAACTAATGCTTTTGATAAATTAGAAGGATGGGTTCTTTTGGAAAGTAGAGGGTTTGGCTTCTATTTTAAAAGGGGTAAAGCTAAATAAATAAATAAATAAATAAATAAATAAATAAATAAACAAACAAATAAATAAATAAATAAATAAGGTAAAGCTGAGCAAAGGGAGTAGATGCAGACAGTTTAGGGAAGGCTGGACTTGTCCTAGGACTTAAGATATTCCTGAACTAAATAAACCCTAGGCAAATAGAACATTCCTTACATGTACAAGCAGATCCTTTAATAGAATTGCTGGGATTCCTGACTCCATCTAATCAGGAAATCAGGGTTCTAAAAATAACTTTTACTTCTTTGAAGAAAGAGGAAGTGGGTTGGCAAGTGAATACTTAGATTTGATAACCAACAGTAACAAAAAATATTCTGAAGTCTCTGGTGTTTTGGGGAGCCCAAAGGTAAACAAATGAATTTGAATCCCCATTAAAATTGCTACTTATTTTTAATATATACACCCACAAAAGTCTCAATAGAACATGTAAGTTTGTTTCACACCATATTATTTACTCCGCATAAATGATGAACTATTTCATCAAATTCAATACTGTTAATTAATTAAATCAATTAAAACAAATGAGTTCAGGGGCACCTGGGTGGCTTAGTCGTTGAGTGTCTGCCTTTGGCTCAGGTAGTGATCCAGGGGTCTTGAGATCAAACCCAGAATCAGGCTTCCTGCGGGGAGCCTGTTTCTCCCTCTGCCTATGTCTTTGCCTCTCTCTGTCTCTCATGAGTAAATAAATAAAATCTTTAAAGATAAATAAATAAAAGAGCTCAGATTTGAGAAAAATGACCAATTTATATTAAGTTCACCGAGTAACAGTTAAAAGTAACTGTGCATATCTATAAGCTGTCAATATGCTTTAGTTTTTTTTTTTTTTAAGTCTGCTAAAATAAAATTGGGATGTTTATTACGTTCTCTACTGGCAGCAGCTGAAAATCACTAAAAACTATACTTCTTTTTCAAGTGAGCATTAAAACCATATCTTCTCAAGATAAAACTCAGTTTCAAAATCCTCAAAATGTTTAGATATCAAAGACAAATACTGTTTTTCATCATTGATGAGAAGAAAGAGATCCAGTTTAATCAAGATCTCACATTTTAAGCATGCAACTGAACTAAAAGATTGAGAGATTAATCATAACAATTACAGGTAGAGAATATCATTTGTACAATTTCTAGGTTCATTATGATAGTATATACCCAGAGAACCATCAGAAGTTCTCAGATCCAATGTCAAGTAATGGAATTGGACAAGCATTTTTTATTTTAAATATTTTATTTATTTGAGAGAGAGGAGCGTACTATCAGGAGGAGGGGCAGAGGAAGAGAGAGAAGTAGACTCCTTGCTGGGTAGTGGGCCTGATTCAGCTCCATCCCAGGACCCTGGGATTACAACCTAAGCCGAAGGCAGATGCTTAATTGACTGAGCCACCCAGGCACCCTGGACAAGCACTCTTAATATCACTTTTACTTAATATGCACTACATGCACACAATACAGGTAGGGAAAGAATCCATGCATTAATGACAAGACAGATTGTTACTATTGCCAAACAGGCAGAGTCAGTTGGGATGTTGCTCAAAGTTCTTTATACTTAATGGTTTCCTGTGCTTTCTTTGCATTGTTTTTCTTTTGCCTTTTCTACTAGTGGTTTAACTGCTGGTATTCTTCTACTAAAGTGTTTAATGATTCCATAATGAAAGGCAGATAATTATGCTGCCTTCTGATATTTCAAATCTCTTTAGTTTCTGTACTACTTCTTCAATAAGCATCTAACTTTTGGGTAACCTCTGACTGAATAGCATTTAACCTATTGCCCTGATCTGTATCCATGGGTTCCTCAATAAGTTGTCTTGTCTCTCCTTGTCTTTGTAACTGCTATCCTCTCTTCATATATCATTTTTCTATCAGACACAACGGCCATTAAGTTAAATCAAATTTCACCTTCACTGTACTTTTGTTTCCTTTGTTCCTATGACTGGTCTCACTGATGCCATTTTGATGGCAGGCACCGAAACTAGTCGGTCCTTCTCTTATTCCATCTAATTGATGCAATCTTTTCCATTTACAGGAACATAACTGACAAAGTGAAAAGCATCTTCTTTTGCTGATGTCTTGAATGTTTCAAACATTTGCTGTCTGACAAAACTGTTGTGCACTTGTTGAATCACATCTGAACTGCCGAGTGCCAAGCCTTTTATTACTGCATCAAAACTTTGTGAAAATTCTTTAAACTTTGATAACATCTCTCCTGAATGGACATCTTGATGATACAATTCAATAACACACTTACTATGGCCTGAGTAGCACAGACATTATTAATTACCAGCTTAGCAAAAGAAAAAACTGTGTCAAGTCTGCGATCCTGTACTACAGAGCCTGCTGGTTCTTCTCCTTGCTGCCTCTTGAAAAGAAAACCTAACCCATCAAGTGGTTTTAACTTTTCAAAATTCTCAGGTTCTAAACTTCGTATTTCTTCTACTTGGGCTCCTTGGCAACCAAATCCTTTAATGAGTTCAGTGAAGACCCTTGGGTTGCTTTTCACGAAGCACCATGCCCCAAGTTGCCTGTGATGGCCCAGGCCACACAAGGCCTGGGCTGCTACCTCAGGCTCTGCCTCTCACTCCCCCAACTGCCACCTATATCTCAGTGATCTCAGAAAACCTGTAGCTGAGCTCATCGGCCCCATGTCACCCCGCTTCAGGATTTTTTTTCTTTTTTAGGATTCTCATTTTTTAAAAAAAAAAATTTTTATTGGAGTTCAATTTGCCAACATATAGCATAACACCCAGTGGTCATCCCACCAAGTGCCCCCCTCAGTGCCCATCACCCAGTCACCCGAACCCCCCGCCCACCTCCCCTTCCACTACCCCTTGTTCATTTCCCAGAGTTAGGTGTCTCTCCTGTTTCGTCACCCTCACTGATATTTTTACTCATTTTCTCTCCTTTCCCTTTATTCCCTTTCACTAATTTTTATATTCCCCAAATGAATGAGACCATATAATGTTTGTCCTTCTCCAATTGACTTACTTCACTCAGCATAATACCCTCCAGGTCCCTCCACATCGAAGCAAATGGTGGGTATTTGTCGTTTCTAATGGCTGAGTAATATTCCATTGTATACACAGACCACATCTTCTTTATCCATTCATCTTTCGGTGGACACCGAGGCTCCTTCCACAGTTTGGCTATTGTGGACATTGCTGCTATAACCATCGGGGTGCAGGTGTCCCAGCATTTCACTGCATCTGTGTCTTTGGGGTAAATTCCCAGCAGTGCAATTGCTGGGTCGTAGAGTAGTTCTATTTTTAACTCTTTGAGGAACCTCCACACAGTTTTCCAGAGTGGCTGCACCATTTCACATTCCCACCAACAGTGCAAGAGTGTTCCCCTTTCTCTACATCCTCTCCAACATTTGTGGATTCCTGTCTTGTTAATTTTCACCATTCTCACTGGTGTGAGGTGGTATCTCATTGTGGTTTTGAATCAGGATTTCTTAAATAAAAGTAAACACCTAAAGAAGTTGAATTTGAGGACTACTAACATTTTTGAAGCCTTCTCTAACTTTAAGATATAAAACTTAAAAAAAATCTAGTACATGAAAATAAAGATTTATCTTAGCATATATATTTTTTTAGAAATACAGGAGATACAAAAGTAGCATCATAATCTTTACACCAAAGATAAAAATCTCACCAGGAAGACTACACAAAAAGGAAAGAATGTATTTCATGCTAGGAAAACAGACAAATGAATCCTGAGTATCTACCCAGTATGTGCCAGCCATCTAGGCCCTGGATATACTGTCTGGAATAAAAGAGACAAAACTGCCTGAGTGGAGCATACATTCTGATGTGGGAGATGGACAAACAAGATAAATATCTCACTCAAGTGATGTTTGAGCCATGACCTGGATGAGCTAAGTACTATCTCCATAGAGTGTGAAGGTCCGGAAGCAAAAAGCACACCTGGCATTTCCTAGGGCACAGTGAACCAGAATGGTTGGAACCTAGCCAGTCAAGGGAGTCTGGGATATACATTGTCCAGAGGGGGCCAGATCACAAGGCCATCTTCACCCTAAGAAAGGCTCTGACTCTGACTTTGACTTTGAGAAGCAAAAGGCCCCAGGAGAGTTCTTAATCAGAAGATTGATAAGATCTCCTATGTTTCAACCATATCACCCTGAAAACAAACAAACAAACAAAAACCCCAAAAAACCAATATCACCCTGAGTGTTGCATTTAAATGGAGGTGAGGACAGAAACAGAGAGGGCATGGGAGAGAATGGTGGCTCAGACTACGGTGACAGCAATAGGTATGAAAGGTAGATGGGGATATATTTTGAAGTAAACAGAAGTGTTACAAATCTTTAAAGCATAGAGAAGGTACCAAATAAATATTTAATGAAGGAATGAATCTTGATTAGGAAGGAAACCAATATGCTCAGAGAAGGAATGAATCTAAGAGTCATCACACTGCACTGGAACTTACTGCATGGAAGTTTCCTATTCCTGATTTTTCAGCATTCTTTATTTATCTTAATTCTTCCAAATCATTTTTGATTGACCAATCCGTCTATGACCATTAAATCCATGTGAAAGTAGACAGAAGTCTAAGTCAAGTCAATATTAGTGGGGATACAGAGTAATGGACAGGTTAAAAGATATTCAGAACACACGATCTAAAGGCTCTGGGTGATTAAATATATGGAATGGAAAAGCAAAGAAAATACAACAGTAATTTCTTGTTTGGACAACTTCGTAAATAGTGACACTATTATCTGAGGGAACACAACAGAAAAATGCATGTGTGAAGGGAAACAAATGGAAAGGGCTAAAAATCTTAGAGAAACAAAACTCAATTTGGGGGGGGGGGAGCAAGTATTTTTAAAGTCTAAACGTTTAAAATTGAGTAGGTCAGGCAGCCCCGGTGGCCCAGCAGTTTAGCACCACCTTCAGCCCGGGGTATGATCCTGGAGACCCAGGATCGAGTCCCACATCAGGCTCCCTGTACAGAGCCTGCTTCTCCCTCTGCCTGTCTCTCTCTCTCTCTCTGTCATGAATAAATAAAATCTTTAAAAAAAAAAAAACACTTTATATATACATTTAAAAAAAATTTTTTTTTAAATAAAATTGAGTAGGTCAAGACTACTGCTTCCAAACTTGGACTGGCATATCAAGAGTTAATTACTATTTGGAAAATAATGAGAAGATTCTGGAAATGGACAGTGATAATAGCTGCACAAAACTGTAAAAGGTTCTTAATGCCAGTGAATTACAGACCCCCAAATTAGTTAAAATGTTAACTTTTATGTTATGTATATTTTACCACAATGTTCACTCACTAGAGATCAAGTTTTTTTTTTCCATGAGATATAATTCATGTTCTATACAGTTCACCCATTTAAAACATGTAATTCAATATTTTTAGTATATTTATCAAATTATGCAACCACCATAATAATTAATTTTAGAACATTTTTATTGCCCCCCTGCCAAAGAAACCAGCACATATTAGCAGTCAATCATTCCCTTTTCACCCCAATCTTCCAGCCTGTATGTCAGGTGTAAACAATACTTTTTTTTTGTTTCTGAAGAATGTAATATAATTTATCCCAAAGTCACTTTTTTTCTATGTATACAAGACTTAAGGGATAACTTCTGAAAAAAGTCCACACCTTTTAAAACCCTAAGTCTTTCAAATACACAGCTCTACTAACAGAAATTCCTGGACAATTTTTCTGCAGTTTAGATGAAATTCATACAAATCAGTAAATACGAGCAATTTATTTTTGTTATTTTCTACCAATGTTTTATGTACTTCTGAGCTTGAACAACTCCAAAGAAATCGAGGGCACTATGAAAGATGGACAGAAGTGGACAAAAAAAATTAGGTTATGGAAAAATTCCTGGCACCTCTGAAGACATACCTCTACTTTGTACGTCATTAATTTGTTCTTTTTATATATTTTTGTTTTTTTTTACACCTTTCATGTGTGGTCTCCTGCCCTTAAAAACAAACTGCAAACTCTGAGGGCAAATACAGTTTTCCCACCAGCACCTCCCTCAAGAATATACAAACATTCGAGTTGGAATATTCTGAGAAAATGGAAACCCTTTTATGTGTTCAAACTAATTTGGATTCCACAGCAGAATTACCTATATTCAATGACACTAAGGCAAACAAATATTGAAGTATTTCATACACAAAAAGCATTCTGACATTTGAATCTGGGTGTCCAGGTTCAAATTCTGTCTCTACCATTTGGTAACTCTTTGACCTCAGGTAAGCAACTTAACTTCTCTGCTGCCTCATTTTATAAAAGAAGGAGAACTGTGTCTAATACTTGTTCTGAGAATTTAATTACAAACTCAGAGCAGTGCTCAGTACACAGTAAACACAATAACATGTTCACTATTATTACTTCCCTCTACTCATGTATCTTTCCCTTAAAATTAGGCCATTTGTATCTTCCACAGTACTTCACAATCTGACCCTGTAGCTTAGCCTTAGCTTTCAAAGATGAAATGAAGGATCTTCTTGCTTTCCCTCACTGTTTCTAGTTCTTCACTTTTTAATCCCTTAGCATGCTCTTAACACATAACACAGGACACAGATGACATTACCAATATATAAACACATAACACACAAAGGTTTACAATTAATAAATATACCTCATATGTTACATCATTGACCATACTATTGACTTTCCAAAGCTAGTTTTAGCCAGTGTTCCCCTACCTCTGCTATCACATCATCCATTACCATCCTGATGAGGCAAATTACCTGTGCAATTGGAGTATTCAAGATGGCAAGCAGATGCCCTTATTTTCTAAAAAGCATGCCTCACCGTAACAGGGATGAAACTAGGTCTCTAGTTCCAGATTTTCTCCCATAATTTGGAACAGGCATACAGAGATGACTGTGCTGACATTTTAAAATCTGAAACCATTAGGCGGCCATTTTGAAGCAAGACATCAAAGCAGTAAAAGCAGGTCTGAGAAAGACAGGAAGTAATAATTCTACTGTCTCCTAAATTTCAATCTTGAGCTTTAGTTTGGTTCTTTGGCGGCATGGACACTTCTGAAGTCAGACTATTTCGGTTTGTGTTCTGGCTCCACCATCCACTAGCTGTAAGGTCACCTAACCTCTCTGACTCCAATTTCCTCATCTGCAAAATGGAATTGATGATGACAATGATGACTGCATCTACTTTTGTAAGGTTGTTTCAAGGATTAAATGAATACAGGTAAACTGCTTAATAAAATGCCTTGTACATGGTGTTTAAAACTATTTCAATTATTTTATGTTTATTGTATAAGAATTTATTTTTATTATTTTACCTATAACAATATTTTTTTGGTCTTGTAAACACACTTTAATTTAAAATTAAGATTTCTGAAACAACTATACTAAGAGTGGTATTATAGGTCTGCAGCTAAATAAGACATAGCACTAAAGTAATTATGTTAGTTTTAATTTTTTTTAATTTTTATTTATTTATTTATGATACACACACACACACACACACACACACACACACACACACACACAGAGGCAGAGACACAGGCAGAGGGAGAAGCAGGCTCCATGCACCGGGAGCCCGACGTGGGATTCGATCCCGGGTCTCCAGGATCGCGCCCTGGGCCAAAGGTAGGCGCTAAACCGCTGCGCCACCCAGGGATCCCTGTTAGTTTTAATTTTTGAGGGTTCTTTTAAAAGCACCACTTAAAACTTATATATTCCCCAAAACCTATAACAATATTTTAAGGCTTTATTCTTCTTTCTTCAAATCAGAAAAAAGCTAGAAATAGATGAGTATATATACTTTGTGTTCTAAGGAGATACTAAAGATCTTGAGTAAAAAGAGAAAAAAGCAAGCCAACTGACTCTTCTAACTACACAACGTAATCAGACACCAAAAAGGACAGAATAAAAATCAATAAAATAAAACATAGAAGGGGTTAGGAGGTAGAAATACTGAGAAAATGTTGCTTATTTTGAGAATTAAAACAAACTGAATGCTTTGCCTTTAGAAATTTCTGAAGCTACTATGCCATTTTTCATGGCTGGCACACAGGAAGTAGTCAAAAAGTGATTGATGGGTGAATGAAACCTTGTGTCTTAAACTAATGAAAAAAAAGCCAAAACCAAATAAATAGAGGAGGTAGTAAGAAGCTCCCTCTAGATGTGTTAAAGATCAGGTATCAATTAGAGGAATAATATGCATTAAAGACTAAAAAAGATAAAAATGTAACAGACACAGCTCTTCTCTGCTAATAAAATTAATTTAACATATTATCAACTAAACTGTGCAGATGGGAGAAGAGTGATGTACAGCAGCAATGGCATCAGATAACCAAGAAAGTCTCCATTTGAATTTGAAATATATTTTATTATCTTAAAAGCACTTACCTTATTGCTAACATTTAATTTTGGTTTAAGTCCACATATGGCAGTTCCACCAAGAGGGGAAATGAGTAACACGAATTTAGGGGAAATGATACACACATTTAGCTGTGGAGGTGGATTATGATGACAAATGTGCTACAGATAATCTGTTTGTAAAACCAAAAATATATAAGACATGCAAAATCCGAGAATAAGCAAAAATTAACTAAGAAGGTCTGTTTGTAATCACTTTACAGAACGAACAAGTTCAATCCAAAGCAGCACTTTCATCTGTCAAAGGTAACTTTTCCCAAGCAATGCCTTATCATGGCCTATTTTTCATTTCAAGTATTTTGCGCTTATAAATGCAAAAATTCTAGGTATAGAGATTACATGATCTGGACATAATAACCCCTTTCAGGAGGAGTGAGGGACCTATAAGCAAATGTGTTCCAGCATAATCCTATGGAGATGTACTTTCAGATAGGAACAGAGACTCTTTCTGCTCCTGGATCCCCTGTAATTGTGGCAGGTTCCTGGCAATTACACTGTTTCTTCTACTCTTTTCACAATTACTGGTCAATACTCCCAGGCTGCAGTGACATCTGTGATGCTTTATACCGTATCAAAGGCCTTCACTAATTAATCCTATTTCTTGCTGATCATTACTGAGTTCTCAACCAATGCCTTGAGGAAACCCTCCAGAAGTCATGAAATGCACATATGAACACCTGGCATAATCCGTGGCTTACCTGTGTATTAGCTCTGTCACTTGTACACATTTGTTGGCCATCACATATAGGTCAAAACTGTTTTTCAGAACACAAAACAGAAAAAGATGACACCACCAATGTTCAAGTCAAGACAGATAAAGAGCCTCTTGCCCAAGAGTCACCTGTGTTCTGCCAAGGCACAGGGCAATTCTCGCTGGTTTAAAGCTGAGGAAGGCAACTGGCTAGACTCCACTCTCACCAATTCTTAAACTATGGGGAGGAATTAACAAAGAAAAGAATGGCTTATTTTATTTTGTTTCATTTTTAAAATACTTCAGAGAATTAACATTGTAATCCATTAGCCTTATATGGGGTGCTGTCAGATGAAGGGACCCACATGAAATGGTGGAACAAATGGAACACTTCACTTACCATAATGATAAGATTCTAACATTCAAGCCAACTTAGATATGATCACTTGTTTAGGCATTTTTAGTGCCCCCATTTACGGAGAATTCACAAGCTGACAGCCCTCACAATGAGATTTCTTTCTCTTTTGTTATTTTTAAGCACTAGTAAATACATAGGGTATGGGAGGTACCCTAGCAGGATTCATCTGTTTTTTTTTTTTGTTCTGCCAAAATTATGGAGTAAAGTCTAACAACCCTAGAACAAAACTGTCATCAGTAACTGCTAAAAAAGCAGTTAACTATTCTCATTTTCTTCCCTCCCATAATTACCAAACTCTTCTAATCAATCAAGTGGTGTTATTTATCTGCTATTGCTAAAAAGGAGTAACAGTAATAAATCTGTAAACTATATTCTAAACAATTGACATGGATTATCCAAGGACATATGATCATAGGGACTGTACTTTCTGTGACATACATGTAATTACCTGGGTTTTGAAAATAAGCATGTATTAGTCTTGTAAACAAAATAATGAATGAATAGATGAGTACATTTAAACTGGTATTAAAAACCTTGTATTTTGGATCCTTAAGACTGATCCCTGAGCTGCATATGTTCATTCATGTTATTGATGATCTACTTTCTACCAAACTGCCCAGGGTATAAATACCATTAATGGGACCAACTAAAAATCAGCTGACAAACAGAAACTAAAGTATAAAGTTAACTAACTTAATATTGTAAAAACTGTTTACATTTATAGAGAACCAGAGTTTAGAACCGAAAACTGAGTCTTCACTACAGAGCACAAAATGGAGGGGGAAAAAACTGTCAGGCCTAGAAGAGAGTTTATTTACTTATTTACTTCCACTGAGCCTTGAAAATTTGGCTGGCAAATTTTAGTATTCAAAAAAGTGGGCTAATCAACTGAGGATGCTGCGATAGCTAATTTTATGTGTCAACTTGACTGGGCCACAGTGTCCAGATATTTGGTCAGACATAAATTTGAGTGTACTTCTTTGTGAGAATGTTTGGGATGAGATTAACATTTGAATTGGCTGACTGAGAAAAACTGAGTAGACTGTCCTCCCAGGGTGGATGGTGCAGTTGGTTAAGCGTCTGACTCTTGGGGTTCATGATCTCAGGGTTGTGAGACTGAGCCCTGCGTCAGGCTCCACGCTTAGTATGGTTTTTGCTTAAGACCCTCTTCTCCTTTTCCCTCTGTCCTCTTCCTCCATGCTTGTTCTCTCTCTCTCTCTACAATAAATAAATCTTTAAAAAAAAAAAAAAAAAGAATTGTCCTCCCTAATGTGGGTCAACCGTATCTAATCATTTGAAGGCTTCAAAAGAACAAATGGGTGCTTCCAAATAAAAAGGAATTCTTACTGCCAGTCATGCAGGGTTTGAAAACCCCCACATCAGGGTTTTTTTCTGCCTTCATACTTGAACTAATAAGATTCAGCTCTCCCTGGGTCTCAAGACTAATGGCATTTGGACTAGAATTATATCAGCTCTTCTGGGTCTCCAGCTTGCCAAATTCAGATTTTAAGACTTGTAAGCCTCTATAACTATGTGAGCCAATTTCTTATAATATCTCTCTTTTCCATTCTCCTTCCTCCTCTCTATAAAAATACCAAATAGAGAAAGTCCAGCAAATGCTTTATGATGATGATTTCAACTTTGATGCCTCAGGAAGCTTGGGATCCTGTCCAATAAATAGCCATCTATTTATCTGATCAAGTTATCCCAAGCCCAAGGAAACTCAGAGAAACTTAATAGAACATTTTCTCAAATAATGGCTACACTTTTACTTAGATGTTTAAAATAATCTCTAGGGATGCCTGGGTGGTTCAGCAGTTTAGTGCCTGCCTTTGGCCCATGGCATGATCCTGGAGTCCTGGGATGGAGTCCCACATCCGGCTCCCTGCATTGAGCCTGCTTCTCCCTCTGTGTCTCTCATGAATAAATAAAATCTTAAAAAAAAAAAAAATCTCTAACTGCTGTTAAAGCCAGTCATCTTCCACTATCTTTTTTCTACTTCTTTCCCCATATGGTCACCATCTCCATTGGTTTTTTATTTTTATTTTTATTTATTCATTCATGAGACACAGAGATAGAGGCAGAAAGAGAGGCAGGTTCCTTCCAGGGAGCCTAATGTGAGACTTGATCCCAGGACCCTGGGACCATGACCTGAGACAAAAGCAGACGCTCAACCACTGAGCAACCCAGGTGCCCACCATCCCCACTGTTAACATTAAAGAAAAAGCATAGAATTGGAAAGAGTACTAATCCATACAATTATTGTATTTCATTTAAATAGTTTTGTTATAAACAAGAGATAAGACCCTCTCCCCATACCAAATATAAAAACGACTAGGTATCTCCTTTACTCTTCATCAATGGAAAAAAAAAATAGCACTCTAAATCTCCAGGAAAGATGACACCCTGCTATTGACAAGGTGTTGTTTACAAATCACTGAATAGTACGTATTACTCAAATCACCCATAGCAGCAAGTATCTTAGAACAAAAAATCTTGTGGCCATACTTTCCGTATATTCCTCCAAGAACAGAGTATGCTGAAGAATTAAAAACTGAATGATAAGTTTAGTGAAGGTAAAGATCCATTAATGGAAAAAAAGAAAACCTTTCTATAAATAGAAGCAAATGCTTGGTACTTGTTAAAATTTTGATGACTTTTGCTTATCTTATGAATCTTATGAGTATGTAGGTTCCCAAGTTGATTTCCATGCCAACGGAAATATATTGATAGTTAACAAGGTTAAACCATAAAGGAGTTTCCACTTCATATTTTTATTTTTTCACATTTAGATGATACCTTGAGTGCAGAGGCTGGCAAAACAAGAATGAATTCTTAACTAAGTCATCCAAGTTTCCTTCCTAAAGAAGCAGCAATCTCTCCTTCATTCATGTTTCTTAATTATCAATGGTTACCTTCTATGGACAGTTCTAAAGTGGGTGGAGAAGGCAGCAGACCACACTTTTCACTCATCACAGTACTTTCTAGATCAATAAATTGTACATTTGTCACAAGTACCCAGGCGGGATGTACCAGGAAAAGCAGGCTCTCATAGCTCACTAGAAAGGAGAAAAAGGGACAAAAGAATGCCTAAACACACAAATCAACCATCGTTAAAGGTACTCCTTTGTTCTTTAACTTCTACATGAGCACCTGCAGAATTTCAACTTGTAGACTAAAATTAAGATCACTATGCCTAAAAATATCTTAAAGTACCCAATAGGAGTAGAAAAAGAAGGGTGAGAGAGAGAGAGAGAGAGAGAGAGAGAGAGAGAGAGAGAGAGGAGAGCATGGGATGTGTAAAGAAAAAAACCAACAGTGATGCTATTTTTAAAACCACACTGTTGGAATTTGAATTTAAGTTCAGGTTTTTCACATGCTTTCAGAGAAAGAAGGATAAAGTAGATTATCTAGAAATGTTACCTAAAATAAATAAAAAAGATATTAGCTGAAAGGCAGAGCAGACTGATTTGAGTAACACGTCTTCCTTAAGTACCAGTTAAATTGCACTAGAACATTTTTAAGGTCTTTAAGAGACCCAAGGAATAGGAAAATAAATGTTACCTGCAACTCATTCTTTACAAGCTATTTTCATGCTCCAGTTTAGTCTTGTAAAAGGGATATTTATAAAGGACTTCCAGAAAGCAGGAGCTCAGTAACTTTGTTTACCACTGAAGCAAAATGAGTCGGAGCTTGGTTCACCATCTCCTAAAAGCAGCCCCTATTTTGCTAGACTGGCAACAGATAAAGTAAAAGTAGCCCCTATTCTGCTAGCCTGGCAACAGATAAAGTGCTCAGCTTGGGCAATTGTCAGGCTAATGAACATCAAAGCAGACAGCCTGCCTCTCTCTCTCCTAGGGACACTGTTTCAAAGACTACTTTGTTTTGTCTCCCTACAAGAATGTGGCCAAGTATGTGACTTTACTCTCCTATATTACCACTGCTATTTCTCTCATCTACAACTAGAGCAGTTTTTGTGAACACCAAGTACTGCACAGTGAGTGACTCTCAAGTACCGTTTATCACCCTCTCACTAGTCTTAGCTTAATCCTTTAATTAGTTTCAATGCCAAAAACTAGGATTTCGTGAGCACTGCCACAGGATGTGTATCAAGCAGCAACGGCCAAGGCTTAAAGTTGTTAATTCAATGAAATCAAAACTTTAAAAGAATGGCTGCTAATGCACAGCCAGAAACAGAGGGCTCTAAACTAAAGGAAGAAAGGAGGCCAAGTGCCTTTGAAAAATTAAGGAATTGAGTTTTAAAGGGTGCCAGCTCACTGTCAGGACAGAAAGTCTTCATTTGTCCAAAGACTATCCTATCCTACTGTTCTCTGGGGCTGGAACACATAACAAGCTACTTTCAGGCAGAACTACAAGGATGAGAGGATGCCTGGATGGCTCAGTCAGTTATGTGCCTGCCTTTGCTCAGGTCATGATCCTAGGGTCCTGGGATCAAGCCCTGCATCAGGCTCCCTATTCAGTGAGGAGTCTGCTTCTCTTTCTGACCCTCCCCCTGCTCATGTGCTCTCTCTCTTGAATAAATAAATAAAATCTTAAAAAAAAAAAAAAAACTACAGGGATGAGGAAATCCGTGTACTATGCTCAAGCACCCATCTTCAGATGAGGAGGGTCAGCAAATAAGACAATCACTGGTAAAGTCTAGGCTTTGAATTAACTGAACAGTTGCAGAGGTGGAAGACAAGGCCATAATTTTCACAAGCTAATTGGTATTGAGCTTTTAAAAGTTTATAATGGGCAAGGCCATTTGTAGGTTATGTACTAAAAATTTTGATCCTGAATTAGTAGGCCATTAAAAAAAAGTGAAACAAAAATAAATGCAACCAGACTTAAAGAGCCAACCACGGGTCTCTGAATTCTTAGTTATCTTTCTCCCTTCCTAATTGGTTTCTGCCTTCTCCACCTATGCCACAGATTCATTCAGCAAAGATCATCAGCTCTCTAGGAGAAACCATCAAGGCATCCAGATTTCCAAAAATGATGAAAACTGGCAACACAGTTTTACCACAAAGTTCCTGTTTCACAAGCCAACATGTCCCTTATTTTTCTTTCAAAAGAAAGAGACCATATATCTGGCTTTCAATTTCCTTTCCTTCCCAAATTACCACCTCTCAGTAGAGTAGTTCTTGGTTCTCTTCTGTGTAAACAAACTCAAACAAATAAACAAAAAGGTAGCCTTTAAAAATTAGTTTAAGTTTTCTTTAGAATGCACATTTTAGGCCTTGTCCACTAAGACTCAGTGTGGTCTGGTAGAGTGGACTAGAATTCTCATTTCAAGAAAGCTCTGTAACAGTGGTGCTCAACCCTGGCTACATGTTAAAATCTGGGATGCTTTTAAATAATACCCTGCAGGGGCCTCATTCCCAGATAGTCACAGGGTGTGCAAGGGGCCCTGACATAAGCATTCTAATTTTGAAGCAAGGTCAGGAACCACCACACTAAAAGTACCTCTGATACAACATGGTCTATGGACAAAGTTTGAGAACAGGGGCTTACAAGAGTACACCTGAACGAGGTCCTTCTGAACCTTGCTCCACATTCCACCACCAAAGTAGATAGCAGGCAGAGTAAAATATTTAGACAATTTAAAAAAACATAGGTGCCTTTTTTTTTCTTCCAAATCAATTCTTCTTCAGAAAGCTCTCAAATCTGGCAAGTCTTTAGCAGTTAAGAACAGAGTCCATATATCTTACTTGTCTACACATATTAAGTATTCATATAGCAATAAATAGCAAAACTGATGAAAAACTAGGCTCAAGTCTCTTAGACAAGATCCTCCGAAATAATTCTGGGGGAAATCAATTCTAATCATGTTAAAGTTTAGAAAGTTATTCTTCTTCAAACAAAACAGAACCTGGGTGATAAGGTTCACAAATTGCAAGTCATAGTTAGAATAGATTGCAGTAATGGTTATAAGTCTCAGCTACACAGTAACTGAATAAATCAAATTATGGGAGAAAAAAATCTTCAAAGTAAATTCGATTATGAAATAAAACTAAGGTAAAATTCATCCACTTCAATCCTAAAAAAACAAACTCTGAATCACAGTACTTTAATTAAGAATTAGTTTCCTTATAACATCTTACTAAATCTTCACAATCAGGGACATCTAGTACAGGTCTCCTTTTCTGTCCTAGGGCAACAACCTCAAACTCCTTTTTTATGTTTTGTATTAAGAACAATATTCTACTAAAGGAACAAGTCTACATTTGTTCAAAGGTTAGCTGCCAGGCCTGCTTGCTTGTGGACATCTTAATAGCTAGTTTTAAACAAACTCTGAAACAAGACACAAAAAGAGACACCACTCTTGTGGTGAGAAACTTTTATTAGCATTTGGATTTGGAAGAAAGAGACCAGGAGAAGAAACAGACCTGCGCAACAGAAGCTCCTGAGTATTCTAAACAGATTTCTGAAGCAGAGAGGGAGGCTAAAGGGGTTACTGATCCATAGAAAGGGAAGGCAGGTAAATGCCCTCAAAGGGCTTTCATTTATTTGTATGGCTGATTACTTACAACTCAATTAGCTGTGTTTTGGAAAATTAGCAGACCAGAAATCAGAAAATTAGGAAGAGGTTATAGTAAAATGTTTTAATAAAATGCTAAATATCACTAATGCAACTTCCAGAAGAAGGAGATGGAGTTCAAGAAGGCCATGTTCTTTCTATTCAGAGACAAGATGTTGAGAAAACTTGTACCATTTGCAGGCTCAAACTTCCTCAACTATGAAGTGGTCATGGGACGCCTGGATAGCTCAGCAGTTGAGCGCCTGCCTTCAGTTCCAGAGCACAATCCTGGAGTCCCAGGATAGAGTCTCACATCAGGCTCCCTTGCATGGAGCCTGCTTCTCTCTCTCTGCCTCTGTCTCTCATGAATAAATAAATAAAATTTTAAAAATAAATAAAGTGGTCATAGTGCTTGCTGATTTTAGAAGGCTTAAGCCATTGGTTAAAAAGCCCTTTGGGCTAGATAATGACAAAGCTAATTGACAAAAGGAAAGTCTTTTTCTTTGATTGCCGTAATTTACTAAAGTGATAGGCTTCCTTTTTTTTTTTCTTTTTAGAGTGATAAGCCTCTAAAGAAAAAAATCTGCCTAGAGAGACTGATAAGGAATGTAAAATTAATAAAATCTGAATTTGCTTCAAGTAATTAGCTGGCTTTAAGGAAGTTAAAGATTGGGGGGCGGGTAAGTGGTGAGGAAGGAGCTTTTTGGAGAGGAGACAGAAGGAGGAACCTGAGAAAAAGAGAAGTTGAACAAAGGAAGAATATGCCTATGTATCTGACACGAGTCCTTCTCTGGAATCCTATCTTTACCACCACTAGACTGTAAGTTTTTTCAAAGGCTGAGATTATGTATTGTTCAACCTTGCACTGCTCAACTGCAAACCCACCACAGGACACAGACTAGATATTTGATAAATGTTTTATAAATGTAGAATCCAATTTTTTTTTTAACGGCATCCTAGGCAGTGAGTTATGAGAAAGGAAGTAATCTAGTCTGACTTTTGGTGTCAGATACACTGCTAAGCTATACTCTAAGAAGAAAACTGTTTATTAGAAAACTTGATTTTTATTTACATGCATTTCTAAGAGTGAAATAAACAAATTAGATAAATAGTAATAAAAAAAATGTAACCCTCACAGTCCTGAGCTCAGAAAGCACAGGATGTGGAGAGGGGTGTCCAGGCTCAGCCCACCCACCAGACATAAGCAAATGTAAAAGCCGTCAGCCTCCGGCAGAGAAGCAGGAAATTCTCCCCATGCCCACCCCACCTCCCCAAAAAGACTCTGTTTTCTTTAACAGTTCTGCTTCAACATGGGACTCCTGGAATGTTTTTTCTTTCTTTTTTTTTTTTTTTTTTAAGTTTCTCAGTTCTCCTAAATTAATTTCTGACAGTTCCTGGGATTCTCAAGATGATCATTTAACAACTCATTAACAAGTCTATTATAGGAATTAATTCAAATGAGCTAAAACTAATTTTAATTAAACCTCAATCTGCCCAAGGTACTCCTTTTTTCTCCTCCACCAACAGCCACCTAAATAGGCCCACTTCTTTCAAAATTAAAAAGTACAAAAAGTATAGTTTTCTGGAAAATTACCTGTCATTTTTAAAAATTTATTTATTTAAGAGCAAAAGAGAGTGTGTACTTGTGTGAGAGATAGCATGAGCAGGAGGGACGGGCAGAGGGAGAAGCAGACTCCCCACTGAGCAGGGAGCCTGAGGAAGACATAGGGCTCCTCCATCCCAGGACCCCAGGAGATCATGACATGAGTGGAAGGCTTACTAAGCCACCCACACACCCTACTTGTCATTATTTTTAAATTTACCTAGTAGAGGGCACAGTCACTTAAGCCTTTACCTTTGGCTTATAGGTCATTATCCCAGGGTCCTGGAATGGAGCCCCAAGACAGGAGCCCTGCTCAGCAGAGGAATTCTGCTTCTCCCTTCTTCCTCTCCCTCCCTGTCCCTGGCTTGTGTGTGCACGCGTGCATGCGCTCTCTCTTTTTCTAATTAATTAATTAATTAAAAATTAATAAAATTTTTTGAGAATAAAGAAAATTTTTGTAGTAAAACACTTATCTATTTATATTGTTCCACCATTTGGCCATTTGGTTTAACATTCATCTATTTAAGCAACATACTTTAAGAACCTACTCATTTTCTTTAAGATCGTATTTATTTATTTTTGAGAGACAGTGTGTGCGAGTGAGTGCACAAGCACAGGGAGGGAGAGGGGTAAGGAGAGAGAGAGAAGCAGACTCCCCACTGAGCAGGGAGCCCAATGTGAGGCTCCATTCCAGGACCCTGGGATCAGGACCTGAGCTAAAGGCAGATGCTTAACTGACTGAGCCACCCAGGCGCCCTAAGAACCCACTCATTTTCTTTTTTTTTTTTTTTTTTTTTAAATTTATTTACTTATGATAGTCACAGAGAGAGAGAGAGAGAGAGAGAGGCAGAGACACAGGCAGAGGGAGCAGGCTCCATGCACCTGGAGCCCGACGTGGGACCCGATCCCGGGTCTCCAGGATCGCGCCCTGAGCCAAAGGCAGGCGCCAAACCGCTGCGCCACCCAGGGATCCCCCCACTCATTTTCTAATAGTTATGGCTCATGTGTACATTCATTCATCTGGCAAATTTATCCAAAGGTTACTGGGCATTAGACACTAAGCTGGGTGTTATGCATGTTATTAACTTCATCTTTGGCCAGAAATAAAATACAGTCAAGCACAGCTCTGGAAAATGGAAAAGCATAATTTTAGTGGTTTTGCTCAGACATATTTTGCCTTGACTCATAAATAGATCTTACAGTTAAATTTCCGTTAACTGTTTGGACGTGTGTGTGTGTGTGTGTGTGTGTGTGTGAAGTGAAAGCTAGAATTTCAAATGTCTAGTGGAATTTGTCAGAATTTCCTGATGTTATTTTTTTTACTCGCCAGCCTGTTCTAACTCAGTATGCCCACTTACGGTACAATCACCCTGGCAGCACACATGCCATCACTATTCCATCACTCACTTCAGTTCTGAGGTCAGATGCCTTTCAATGTCTACTCATCAATCTAGTGGCATGTCCTTTTCTTCTGGAAAAGGACAGGAACTGGAGGGAGAATGTGGGAAAGGTTAGGAGGAAGAAAAAGGCTTACAAAGTAGGGCAGGGAATGGATCTCCACTTCCTTTATGTGCTGCAGCTTTTTTTGAAGGCTCTACACCCTGGTCACCACAAAGCAACACATCTTCCCTCAAAAGAGATGAGAACGAAAAAAAAAAAAAAAAAAGAGAGATGAGAACGTTTCTTATCAATCAGCCCTGTAATATTTGTGTATATGTTTAATAAGTCTTACTTTTAACTGTATTGTAAGCAAGATTTTTCCATGTAAGTTATTCATGTAGTGTGGAATCTAATAACAAAAGTTTTACTCTCAGAGAAGTAACATATTTATGCGGTAAAATAAAATTCTAGCAGTACAGAATATTAAATACAAAGTACAGAAGCCCTCCCTTCCCCACCTCCATTCTCATCCCAGGAAGCAGTGCCAAGTTCTCCTTTCGCCTTGACAAGCTAGCCCCACAGTGCTGAATACACTTACACCTCTGCTTCTTGTTCCTGCACCCCTACATGGTGGTGTGGTGGGACAGCTGTGCTCTTGCAACTTTCCATGTTTCCTCGACTAATCACCACCAAGTTTTGTCATATTACTGTTTTTTAATTCTAGTGGCCAGTCACCTTCATAAACCTTAACTTCAAAATGTGCTGATTTATAAACAAGATAGTACCTAATAACCTTCCACCAAGTACGTAACAGAAACTGATACACTTCCATGTCCCTCACCTCTCTTTATCAAAGAATATAGTAAAGGACTAAATCATAGGTCATTAACTCTTACAATGCCTCTTTTCAAGGTAACAAATTATTATTTATTTAACCATCCACCAAGCATTTACTGCATGTGCCAAACATGGTTTTAAACAGAAGGAATAAAATGAACAAGATGGTCAAAACTCCATGTTTTCATGGACTTTATATTCTACTTTAGGAAGATAAATTAACAATTTTGTGAGTAAGCGAGTCAAACAACTACTGACTCTAAGTTCCTAATACAGGCACCTAAAATTTAAGATGGAAAGGAGGAACAAGACAGGGTCCTAATGTGGAAACGATATGTACATGGAAAAACTACATAAAGGGTTAGTGAGCTTTCACACATTATACAGTGACATTCCTAAGCTACTGGTTGATGATCTGTACAACAAGCTTTCAGAGTTACTGCACAATAATACTGTGTATTAACTGAAAGTTCGTTTTTTGCGAAAGTCTCCCTCTTTCTGTAACAGCATTATTCAAATAGTTTATTACTTTTCATCTTTGAATTACCAAACATGTTTACTAAAGGGACAAAATAAAGTATGAATACTAATAAGATAGTACAGGACCCAAGGGTGCCTCTGTGGTGCAGTTGGTTATATTTTTAACTCTTGATTTCAGTTCAGGTCATGATCTCAGAGTCCTGAGATAGAGCCCTGAGTTAGGCTTGGTACTCAGCATGGAATCTGCTTGGATTCTTTCTCCTTCCCCTCAACCCCTCTCTCCCCACACTCCCACTCCCACCATGCACTCTCTCTCTCTTTCAATGAATGAATGAATGAATGAATGAATGAGTAAATAAATATTAAAAAGATCACACAGGACTCAAAATTCATTTGAGACAAAACCAATAATTATTCGATGTATTGAATGTGGCAATAATAAACTTTATATGCTCATTGGAATTGTGCTGTAGCTACCAAACAGTTATGAAGAAAAAATTAAAATCAAATAACAAAATACTTGAGACAGTAAAAGTTATAATGAAAAGGTAAGGCTTAGAGATTTCATTATATGTTCAGTATTTTAGGACTGGACACCAGTTGTAATATCTAGCTGTTAAGTCTACTGATTGACTTGCATATATACTTTTTTTTTGACTTGCATATATACTTTAAAGAAAACATTGTGTTCAAACATTAAACACTGACTCTGAGACAAAATCACAAAAATTTGTGATATTATGGAATTGTGAAATATTGATTTTGAGAAAAAAGGGTATTAGTACAAAAGTGCTGTAAAAGACACAACCAACCTTCCTTCCTTCCTTCCTTTTTTTTTTTTTTTAAAGATTTTATTTACTCATGAGACACAGAGAGAGAGGCAGAGACACAGGAAGAGGGAGAAGCAGGCTCCATACAGGGAGCCTGACGTGGGACTCGATCCCAGGTCCCCAGGATCACGCCCTGGACTGAAGGCGGCGCAAAACTGCTGAGCCACGTGGACTGCCCAAGACACCACCTTTCAGTTGGCCCCGAAGAATGAACAGAATCTGGGGGGACGGGAGGATAAGAATTCTGTCAGAGGAATCAAATTGGTTTAAATAAGGATAGGTGAGAGGATGCAGAAAAAGATGACGTAAGCTACAAACTGGAAGATCTTAAGCATCACATAAAGGATTTGGACTTCATTCTACCAACTGGGAGGTATCAAAGACTGCTATTTTCTATTTCTGCATCTTTAAGCTGACGCTCACAAACAGAGCTGTATGTTGGGAAGAGCAATGAATGGTTATATACAGGAAAGACTGGAGCCAAAAAAAGGCAGTTACAGGTGGGGACAATAGTTTGAGCAACAGGTAATCAGGGCCTGAAACAGAAATGTGGCCATGGGAATAAGAAGAAGTGAGAGGCATAATCAAAAAAATCTGACTTTGATATGGAGAAAGTTGACCAGGGCCTGAATAACCTGAAGATAGTTACATATTTAGTTGAGAAGACAGAGAGGATTCAGGGAGTAAAACGCAGCATAACTTCTGTGCCCTTCCTATTCAAGATATCTTAATCTTAATCACAAGAAAAGAGGGAGTGAACCCAAACTGAGGAATATTCTGAAGCATAAGTGGCTTGTAATCATTCATGGAGTCAAAGTCATGAAAGTCAAAGAAAGATTGAGGAACTATGACAAGAGAAGACTAAAGAGATAGGACCACTAAATGCAACATGTGATCCTGAACCGTGTCCTCATCACTGGGACACTGGCAAAGCCTGAAAAGGACCTGAGAAATAGATATAGTAATACCATACCAGTATTAAAGAAGTAATATCATGCTATATTGCCTAGTTAATAATATATTAGTGTCAGTTTCTTGCTTTGGATGGTTGTACCGTGGTTATATAGGAAAATGACTTTGTAGGAAGTACTCACTATAGCATTTGGGATGATGAAGCGTCACATCAACAACTTACTTTCATACGGTTCAGGAAAAAAAGTTCTTTGTGCTGTACTTCCAGCTTTTCTGTAAGTTTGTTTCTATAGTTTTATTGTAAAAGGGTTTACAAATATCAGTCAGAAATGTTAACTCTACCATATGACTATAGCTAGCTCTACGCCATGGAATTTAGGGACAGACATGTCAAATTACTGTGATTTTTTTTTTTTTTGGTAACTTTTAGTTCTCCCTGCAGTCCCTTAAAGCCAGTAAGAAAAGCAAGAACACCCAGCTATATAAGAGTGCTCAAATCTCTCCCTACATTTTTCATTTTTCTTACATAAGTTGCACAAAGTTAAAAAAAAAATGAAACGAAATATGCTTAAAAATAAAAGATATGGGAATGATGATCTTTGCATGGCAATGAGAGATTTGTACCACAAATCAACAAGACTCCATACTGGGCCAGGAAATAAGAAAATAAAGACTACTTTAGCACAAGTAATACATGAATTCCTTAACTTCCTAAATCAGTCTCAATAGTGACATTCTGAATAAAAACCTCAAACTTACAAGTGCATATAAAATGCTAAAAACTCTATTAGACTAGTTTAGAGAAATGTAAATTTATGATTTAAAAAAAAAAGCAAAAACCAAAACACATCTTTTGAATACAGCATGTCCAGAAAAATGAATCAGTACCAAATGGGGTAGAGTGTGTGGTAATAAGACTGGATTCAATTCTATGGTAGTGTAAGTGGTCAAGTGTAAACACAAAAACAAAAATAATGCCATGCTAACTGCAGCTTTTTAAAAGCATCTAGTCCTATAGTTCTTTGAATTATCTGACACTGACATGAGAAAAAAAAAAACAAAGTTCCCAGGGATTCTGGACCACCTTTAACCTACAATAGAATTTCATTGGTTTAGCACCCTGTTTGGAGTGACCCCACAGGAAGGCCTGTTTATAGTGAAATAACTTACACAACAGAGACTGAAAACAGGCAAATAAACAGAACTCTTACATCTTATAGAAAGGACAAAACAGTATGCCAAAAAGGAGTTTACCTAGAACCATGCTTTGGTATCTGTATGTCCAGTAACAGCAACCAGAAAGTTAAAGAGTTGTAAGAGCATGAAAATAAAGCCAGCTTCTTAGTCTAACACTGCCTTAAACTAATATCAAAGCCAAGACCAAACATTTACATGGTCTTTCTCTTTCCTAGACAGAAATTGCCCAGGAGATATTCACCACAAAGTAAGGAAAGGGCTCTACAATTTGTAATTTCTATTCTCATGTAACAGACTCTTCTGTTCACATATGGGTTACCTTCAGCTCCCCTCATTTCCAAGTCAGAGTACTACAGAGATCCAACGAGAGACAAATATTGATGCAGCTTCGATATAAACCTGATCTTCCAGGCAAATCTATTCAAAATACAAAAACTGAGAAACAGTGCAGTATGAAGATTTATGGTTTTAGAAAGCCTAGATAATCCAAGATGAAACTGAAGAATGCCCCTAAAATAAATCATGCCCACACACATATAACTATACAGAAACCCATACCACCAATTAAGTAATATAAAATAGGAGAAGAAAGCAATAAATACTTACAGAAGACATATTTGACAGTGAAAAGATTACTTAAGGCACAAAAACATTGTCCATAAGGGAAAAGACTCAGAAATTCTACCGTATCAAAAAGGAGAACGTTTATAAAGCATAATATTATAAACAATATTTAAAGAAAAGCCATTTTTCTCAGTTTGAAACACAACAGTCATAAAGAGTTATTATCCAGAATATATGACGACCTCCTAAAAGTATAATGGACTCCGTGTTGCGCAGCATCACTGAGCGATGCACACAAGAGTACTTCAGTTGTCTTAGGGTTCAAGTAGGTCACTGATATTTTAGATGTTTTCTATTTTATAGAAATTCTTGGTAGGTTATTATGTAGATATTCAAGAGTGTTTCATGGCTTGGGAAAAAAATGTTTGGAGTTTTGGATGAGCTAGGAACATGTGATTTTTCCCGTTTTTGAATAATATGTAGACTCTGCTACCTGAAAGTTCACACTGTAACACATTTTTAGGAACAAACTGGATCCCAATATTCAGGACTGTCTATGTTGTTTTGTGTGGGGTTTTTTTTTTGATTGTTTGTTTTTAAGATTTTATTTATTTGAGAAAGAGCATGCATGAGTACATGAGCAGGGAGCCCAACATGGGGCTCCATCCCAGGACCCAGGACCCCAGGATCATAACCTGCACTAAAGTCAGACACTTAAACTGAGCCACCAGGCACCCCTTGAAGTGCACTCCACAGCCTCTTCCCCAGATTCATGCACAACTGAAAACATCTTGGGTGGTGTGTGCATGACAATTTATTATAGTGGGTTTTTATTCAGACAGTTAAATCTCATAAACATTTCTGCAAGTCATCATAAGCAAATAGCCTTCAAACACTGGGGCATACTGGTAATATATAGATATGGTAAAAATAGTAAAAGCATTAACGTACAGAAAGACAATTTCAGAATAGTGGTATCTCTGGGGAAGGAGTGAGAGAAAAAGTATCAAGAAGGGAAACAAAAGCTAGTTTTAGCTATCTTTTTCTTTTTAAAGAGTGAGATAAATGGGGTGAGATATTAACATTAAAATATGGGATCACAGGTACATTTTTTCTGTATTTTTTCATAAAATCTGAAGGACCAATAACATTTTTAACCTGACTCATGCCAGAGGCCTCCTAACATTAAGCAGCCCACAGATTCACAAGAATCTGAATTCGATACTAAGCAAGAATCTGAACTTGATTTTAGGACAAGAGAACCAGTGTGTCTGCTTTTTCCTGTCACCCTGACATCCTTCACAAGGTAAGTCTACCTCCTGTCAGAACTGCCACCCTTCCCACCTCTATCCTCAACCACTTGCTCACCCACAATCCCTCTACCTGTCCTATTATGCTCAGATCACAGTGGTCTTGCTGTTCCTGAACACACAGTGGCCTCCATCTCTAGGCCTTTTATAAACCCTGGATTTTCAGGGCCAAATCTTCACCTTCTTCAAATTCTTGCTAAAATCTTACCTCTCAATGACCGCCTTATTTAAAATTGTAAAGTGGGTCCCCAGAACCTCTGATTACCCACCTTCTCTACTTCCCTTTTTCCTTAAGTACTTCTCATTTTCTAGCACACTGTTTAATTAACTTGCTTCACTAGAAACCCCATTATGCAAAAACGTTGGGGTGTTTCATTCTTGATGAATCACGAGTGCCTAGCACAGAGCAGGCAAATATTTGGTAAAATGACTAATTTCGATTTTTCTATGTTATAGTACTCTCTGGGATTAATACAGCAAGCCACTATCCTCGATCCTCTACATCTCCAATACTCCCCAAAGTATATACTTCTCAAATGATCTGCTTGTCTACCCATTTCCTGTGGATTCAGATTCACAGAGTCTAATAGAGGGAGATACTTGATATTTGTGGAATGAATGAAATTTAATGTCTTGAATGTTAAAGATTAAGTTTCAGTGAGGGCAGGCTGCTTCTACTATAAACTCAGACTCAAGTAATTGCAGATACCTCTTTGTAAAGGTCACCTTAAGGCATAGTCAAAGGGCTGCTGCTTAATTTACACTTTCTTTCTACTACACAGGCAATAAAAAGATGCATTCAATTATGCCATAAAAATAAGCATTACCTTACACGCTCAAATCTGAAAGAAATCAGGTCAAATTTAATTAAGATCAGGTAGGCGGATTTAAGAAAGATGGTACTTATCGTTACCTTTTTATTATCCTCTATTTTGGAATAGAAGCAGTGTAGCCAAAAGAAGTTTGCCCATACTAATTAAAAGTTTCAGAGAGCAATTTTGAAAATACATAAAAGCTGGTAGTAGCAAGTTGTAAAAATGGCCACAAATTCTTGGACCCATTCCCATTTGAAGTGGAGTCTGATTTCCCATGCCCTGCAATATGGACTGGCCTTAGCGCCCTGCTTGTTAACAACAAATTGGAAAAGGTCATGGGGTTACAGCAGGTTTTTTGGGAACACTTGCTCTGAAGCATTCCCTCTGGATCACCAGTCGCTGTTCTATGAGGAGCCCATTCCTCACAGGGAGGACATGTGAAAGTGCTCTGGTCAAGAGCCTCAGCTGAGCCCCACTGTTCAAGTCACTTAGGCCCAAGTGACCTGGGATGGAAGAAGCCTCCAGATGATCCCAGCCCCCAGCCATCTGAGTCTTCCCCAGCAGCTTGGGTCTTCAACCTCAAGCCCCGGATCCTACAGAGCAAAGACAAGCTATCCCTGCTGTGCCCTGACCGAATTCCTGACCTATAGAATCTGTGAGCATAATAAGATGGCTGTTGTCTCACATCACTAAGCTTAGGGGGTGGTCAGAGAGGCAATAAATAAACTGGAAAATGAGTGCTAACCTAAAGCCTGTAACTAATTACCACATTTCATTTTATCATCACCAGCAGAGCCTAGATTTCATTCCTTAGTACAGATAAGTCATTTATGCAGAGGTCACACATCACACAGATTCATGCTCTACAACAGGGCAAAGAAATCATCCAAAACGAACTCTGATAGCTGTTAGCTATTCATTTTAGTCACCTACATATGCTGAATCAATAGGGTTGACGCACCTCGATGAAATAACTAGATAATTGCTAGCTATATAAATATATATCTCAAATCAAAACACACTATTTCTAATAACACCATAAGGGAAAGAGAGAAGATAATGTAGTTACTGTAAACAGGGGGTTACTCTCAAGGCTCCATGCTGTGTGTTCACAACACGAATGAAATATTTTCTTCCCTATGGAATCAATTCATGAAACTAAAAATGATCAACACTTTGAAAATCCAAAAATCTCTCTCTACAGATAATAAGGAATATACTGCACATTAGAAAAAAAAATATTAAGGTAAAATTCTGATTTAAGAAAACTGGCTTACATCAATCAAAATCAAATATACTACTTCCTTCCTGTTTTTCAATGCAAATCAAATCAATCTTACCACAAAAATATATAAATGAAGAGTTATCTGCTCAATTTTATATCTGCTAATATAAAATTCATTTTAGAAGCACTTAAAAAGCAACAAGTAAAATTAATGGATGTCTCATATTCACAATGGAAATATTTCTAGAAGTGAAAAAACAAAATTCCCAATTGTTCTACCTTTTCTGCAATCAACACTGCCCTCTAGTGATGCAGAAGAAAAGTAAAATAGAAACCAAGTATATGTTCATTTCAGTGTGTCAAGTTTAGACTAATTATTTCACCAAAGACAGAATAAACAAATTCAGGATGACTTTTATTACCTATTGTTAAACTAGAAACTCTTTTAAAAGGCACTAAGTCAAGGAAACTAATATATGCAAAGAGTGGCTTTTAAATACAATGGGAATGAAACATCTCAACACACAGTAAGTTACATCCTCATATAAAATTGTGCAATTTAAGAAAGACCCTGCAGCTTATCACCTAAGACTTATGAAGACTGGTAGGATAATAAGATTAAAGCGTCACCATCTGTAAACAAGAAAACTCAACAGGAAGCAAGCCAGGCTAGTTCTCACAGCTTTTGTGTACCGAATACGCTGAAAAGCTGTCCTTAGCAACCAAGGCCTCACCACCTGCTAGCCCTGCCCAGCAGTAGACTCCTCATTTTAGGAAACTAGTTCAAGAAAAAGAGTTCATTTGGCTAAATATTTACTGAGCATTGGAAATTTTCCAAGAAAACAAAGACTTACCAAGGGTGGTGCCATCCTGCCCCATGATACACTTCATCGAGGTGACAATCTGTTCCACAACAGGTGCGGACAGTGACGTGGCATATACTGCGCTATGAGAATGTGTTCGCAGATAGTCTATCAGCTCCTGGGAAGTTCACAGAAGCAAGTCATTAGAGGTAAAACTTGAACTCTCTGCAGTTTCACTGCCTTCCTTCCAGAAGAAAGCAGCCTCTTCCTCCCTTCAACAGCACTGGAACAGGGACATTACTCTGAGATGCAAGGTCACATGCTCAAAGTATACTATCAGCAACAACTAGGTCCAACACAGGGCAACATCCTCAAGCTTCATCTGGTTATTTAAACATGCCATGACATGAAAGAAAGAAAAACTAGTCTTAAAGAAGACCTCTAGCGATGCCTGGGTGGCTCAGCGATTTAGTGCCTGCCTTTAGCTCAGGGCATGCTCCTGAAGTCCCAGGATCGAGTTCCACACATCGGGCTCCCTGCATGGAGCCTGCTTCTCACTCTGCCAATGTCTCTGCCCCTCTGTGTGTCTCTCATGAATAAATAAAATCTTTAAAAGAAAAAAAAATGAAGACCTCTAAATTTGGAGAGCCTATCACTTAATGTTATAAACAGATCTACAGGGCAGCCCTAGTTGTGCAGCGATTTAGCGCCGCCTGCAGCCCAGGGCGTGATCCTGGAGACCCAGGATCGAGTCCCACATCAGGCTCCCTGCATGGAGCCTGCTTCTCCCTCTGCCTGTGTCTCTGCCTCTGACTCTCTCTCTCTCTCTCTCTCTCTCTCTCTCTCTGTGTGTGTGTGTCTCCATGAATAAAAAAATAAAATAAAATAAAAAATAAACAGATCTACAATGCTGAATTAAAGTGTTTGGATTGCCTTTTTTTAAAAAAAATATCCTCCAGATACACAGAGATTCATAAAATGTTATAAATATGGCAGAAATTAAATAGAAGAAATTCACTGGGTCTTTCATGAGAACAAGAAAGTCATCCACTGAATAAAAAAACTCCGTCAGTTACAAGGAGTTCAAAACAATCAATTGTATATCCCTATTCTTTCCTTTTTAACTTCACTAAATCTTCAAATAAAATGTGCAAAGTAGGTTATGTATCAGGACCCAACAAGGAAACACAAAATATGACTATACAACAGTGTATCACTTCAAAAATACTAAAAACTGTACAAAGGCCATAAAGCCAAAGATATACCACACCTAAATGATTTCCCAGAGTATTCTGTTAAGTCCTTTGACTTTGTAATAAATCTTACCAAAAAGCAATCAACTCTCCAAAGTGAGCCTGGTCCCATTAACAAAAATTTGAGGTAAAAATCTATCAAACTTGACTAAAAACACTAATGAGTTTTCTCTAAAAGGCAATCAATTATTAAGAGAAAGTCCAGGCTTTAAGCCTCCCAATGTCAAGTTTTAAAAAGGAATAAAAGATGTTTATAAGCTCCTAATACATGCTGCATACAAATACTCGACAATGTGCTTTTCTTAGTATTATGGAGAGGTTTTTTTTACAATAAGTTTTATTGAAATGTAATTCACTTTTCCAAAGCATACAGTTCAGTGGCTTTTAGTATATTCACAGAGCTGTGTGATTTTCATCACTGATTTTTAAAATTAATTAATTATTTTTAAGTAGGCTCCAGACCCTGTTGAATTTTCTTGTCTATAGATGGTACTTGAATTCATGACCCCAGGATCAAGAGTTGTATGCTCTACCGACTGAGCCAGCCAGAAGCCCCAGTCTAATTTTAGAACATTTCATTATCTCAGAAAGGAACCTCATATCTATTGGCAGTCACCTTCCACTCCCCCCATGCCCTCAGCCCTTGGCAACCACTAACCTACATCCTATCCTGATTTGTCTGTTATGAATATAACACAAAAGAAATAATACGTGACCTTTTATGACTGACTTCTTTAACATAATGCTTTCTAGTTCATCCAGGCTGTAGCACAAACATACACTATTTTTTCAACCCTTACTACAATTTTTTAAGCCAGGCATATTTATCTCTGTTTTACTGATAAGGAAATGGGAAGGTTAAATGCTTTGCTGCAGGGCTTACAAAGTTAGGGAGATATTCAAACCTAGGTCTCCTTCTCATGGTTCAACCATTTCCAACACGTTGATTCTCAAATGCCTTATAATTCATTACATAATTTTTAAATTCAAAAATACAATGCCTTATAATAAACCAGAGCAGGCAAAGCAATTTTTCTTCCTGTCATTACACTCACCCAAGATGCATTTGAGGCCATGGGCAGGGAAACTGGTCCTCTATTCCCACTGGCTCTCATTATAAACTCACTACTTTTGAAATTGTGGGCACAACTCAAACCCAGTAGAAGACTGTGGCAAACAGGCAGCACCACTGTGCATCCTTTCATACAAGAGGGTGTTCTGTATCTCAGACCAGCATGTAGTTGAGAACGAAGCTCAAATAAGAAAACAACAAACAATGAACAGAACCAGCCTTTCGTTCATCAGAGTCACTCACTGAGCAGCTGAAGTATGAAGCCTGCTGGTGCTCTGAGCCTAAGCCACAAACAAATTAAGGATCTCCACATCCCAGTTCAGGACTCTTATCTGCTACACGTGAGTTACCAAATCGGGTAGCAAGAGCCTCTACCCTAAACTGCTCAATTTGCATGGCCCATTTACCTTCTTGCCTCCAATGTATCCTCCAGAAGCACCAAAGCTCTTTGTGAATGTTCCCATCATAACGTCCACATCCTCAGGATCCAGGCCAAAGTAATCTACCACACCTCGACCTGAAGGGCCCAGAGCCCCAATGCTGTGAGCTTCATCGAGATACAAGTATGCTTTGTATTTCTTCTTAAGAGCAATCACTTCAGGAAGGCGAACAATAGATCCCTCCATGCTGGCAAAACAGAAAAAAACAAATACACTGAGACTTTTCAACTCTCAAAATTAGGAGTTGGCCACCTTACTGTTACTATTAATTTTTTTTTCAGTTTATTGCTTTTAAAAAATGGCTTGACAACTCTGCCTGTGATTTTAAACTGACAAAGTCAGATGATGCCGTGGCTAGCTAGATGTCTAGGGGAAAGGAAATGGGATCTTTTCAAATAAGTACCAGAACAGAATTAATCTTACTTCACCACAGATGGATAAAGGTCATAGCAGATTCTTCTAACACTTGTAGTTACAGGCTACGTTAGATTTTGCATTACACTGCATATATAATTTAAAAAACAGAATAAAAGAATAAAGAAGACAGGAGGTAAGAGAGTAAGTGCAAGAACCCAAATAAATCAGAATAAAATCTTTCTTAAAATGAAATTATGTATAATTTGTTTTGACACATTAGGAAACATATTCTACTTTTTGCCCCTATATATACATTCCTTCTACAAACAGTAGAAAAATAGGGGATGCAAAAACAAAGGGTATTTGAAGACCATTAGCACAATGGAAAGAAAAAGAAAAGCCAGATAAAAAGACTTCTATCCTAGTGCTAACTCTGCTTTTAGGTATTTTAACAAGTCATAAACACTGTCTCCTTAGTTTCCAGAGGGGTCCAGATTACTGTTCTCTTCTGCTTAAAAATTCTAAAACTTCACGAAGCCACATCAGAAAGATAAGAATAAGAAAGCAGGATTACCTATAGATTCCTTCCACAAGGATTAGAATTTTCTTCCAGGGCCTTCGTGTCCGAGGCTGACCATAAACAATGGCATCTTTCAACAGCTTCTCTAGGCTTTGCATATCTGTACCACACAAAAAAGAATTTCAGCACGAAGTACCTTCCTCTTTCTGACCTTTATTTCAGAAATGCAAATATACATTACTTATTCAGGGAGTGTCTCTCAGATAGTAAAAGACATTAACATAATCAGAACTGAGCAGAAAAAGATAAGGCAAAATGGGTGAGCTACTGCTAACTTGAATTGAATGACTATCTCCTCTAAAATGTAATGAATGTTCAAAACCACAGAAACTCCACTAAATGACTGTGGCACAGGTGATTCCATTCATTAGCATCCTTGTGAAATGACTGATGTTTCATGTTAAATACCCTGGCCTTTCAGTTAGCGTTTTCTTTCTTTCTTTTTTTTTTAAATAGAATCAACTGTATCTTTAATCCTAGTGAGTCATTCAGAAATACATGCATAAAGAAGGCTGAGAAAGAGAGTACAAATAAACTACAACAAATATATACACCTCCTAAAAAGCAAATATGGGGGAAAATTTAAAGTGCATGCATCGTTCCCTTTCACCTAGGATACACTCAATAAACACCTGCTAAATAACTTTATCTTAGTAGCTCAAGGTACACCAGTTTGGGCATACATCAGACTATGTGATAAGAAAGCTTGGCAATCAGTTCAAACTGTCTCATGTTGGACTTGATCAGCTGCCTGTACATAATCAAGCTCTCGTGGCTCTTTTGGTCCTTAACGATGGTTAACAGGCCCAAAAGCAAGTTGGCTGGTACTACCATTAATGAGGATAATTTGCCTGGTTTTTTTTTTTAATTTTTTTTTTTATTTATTTTATGATAGTCACCGAGAGAGAGAGAGAAAGAGAGGCAGAGACACAGGCAGAGGGAGAAGCAGGCTCCATGCACCGGGAGCCCGACGCGGGACTCGATCCGGGGTCTCCAGAATCGCGCCCTGGGCCAAAGGCAGGCGCCAAACCGCTGCGCCACCCAGGGATCCCGATAATTTGCCTGTTAAAGACAAATGCTTTGAAGACCACTGTTACCACAACAGACTTTATACTTAAAATACCTGCCCTGAAATAATAGCCTTAAGAAACTTCCCCCCAGAATCTATGCAATATTAAGTCTGGGGAACATTTAACAGGGGTGGGAGGCATCCTATCATAAGATGTGATTTTATATTCTTTATTGCTCAGGACTGAAGGAGGGGGTTACAAAGATACACGATTTTGCTCTTTCCATGAAAGGATTTTGGTTAGGAAAGAGAAGGTAATAAAAACACATACCACAAATAAGATGGCAAAGGTTGTGACTGTTTATATCTTCAGTTACTCATAACAAAACAATCTGCTACTTAACCCACTGTTTATATCTTCAGTTATTCATAACAAAACAATCTGCTACCTAACCCAATCTGCCAACACAGAAGTATGTATGTCTGTTGTGAAGCTGCTACTTCTGCTGCAGAGACCAATGTGTGGCGATCACCAGGAGACAAATAAAAATGCACTCATTGTTTTAGTTTCCTCTGTTTACATACAGAAAGGAAGAGAAAGATATTGACTCAAAAATTTTAGATGAAAGGAAGTACCTATAGTGGAATGCCTGACCGTATCACCTCCTTAAGAAAAAAAAATTCAATTATATCTCTCACATTATGCTCCCTAGATCCCAAGGAAATTAAAGATTTAAATAAAAAATATACCACAAAATCATAAAAAGAAAATACAAAAGAATAACTTTATGATCTTAGAAGGGGAAAGGCATTATGCAAATCTAAAATTCATAAGACAATAAATGTACCAAATTCAACATTTTAATAAGTCTAAAGCAAGACACTAAAAAAGTTAAAAATGAAATTAAAAATATTGCAACAGGGCAGCCCCGGTGGCGCAGTGGTTTGGTGCCGCCTGCAGCTGGGGTGTGATCCTGGAGACCCGGGATCCAGTCCCGCATCGGGCTTCCTGCCTGGGGCCTGCTTCTCCCTCTGCCTGTGTCTCTGCCTCTCTCTCGCTCTCTCGGAATGAATAAATAAATAAATCTTTAAAAAAAAATTAAAAAAAAATTTGCAACATACAAAAAAGAATATAAAGGGCTCTTATACTCAGTGAAAAACAGTTTGAAAATGGCCAATTCACAAAGAAATACAAACATGATTAACTGTATAAAGAAGTTGCTTGGGACACCTGGGTAGCTCAGCGGTTGAGTGTCTGCCTTTGGCTCAGGGCGTGATCCCGCAATCCGGGATCGAGTCCCACATCGGGCTCCTTGCATGGAGCCTGCTTCTCCCTCTGCCTATGTCTCTGCCTCTCTCTCATTGTCTCTCATGAATAAATAAATAAAATCTTTAAAAAAAAAATAAGAAGTTGCTTAACACCTAATAATCAAAGAAACAGAAATTAACCTGTTATTGACTTATTAGATTGGAAAGTATCTTAAATGATTCCTAATGCCCTATGTTGGCCTGTGAGTGGTCACCATCATGTTGTTGAGTAAAAATTTGTACCATACTTGGAGGCAATTTGAAAAAGTATAACACTTTTTATAACCTTTTAACCAGGCATCCTAAGCCTGCTAGGAATTTATCCTAAGGCACGAATCAGACCACTGAGCAAAAATGTGAGTGTAGGTAGTACTGTTTCTAGTAGAAACATTTAGAAACAACCCTATTGTCCAAACTGAGGGATGGATTGGGAAGGGCAACTGCAGATGCTGCCTGCCACCCTGGCATTAGGGGAGGAGAGTCACATGTACTGTCAAACAAAGTTCACAATGTGTTGTAAGGAAATAGGTTACACAACTGTGATTAATAATGCCATGTACTTTATAAAACAAAATACTATCATTCTCATTATAAAACATTTTAGACAAGACAAAGACAGAAGGAAGAGAGTTATTATCATCCGTAAACTTCGATCCAGAGTACAGATCTAACATTTGGGTGTTTATTCCTCCAGACTTTTGTCTGTACGTGTACACATTGTGGCAAAAAATGACATTAGATGTGCAGTTTTATAGTCTTTCCTTCCTATATGTGAGTATTTTAACTACAAAAGTTACTCTTTTTATTGTAAATATTTTAATAATACACAAGATACTTCTACTTAGGGAGAAAGTTCTGGCAGTGCGACCTTCCTCTGTGCCTTTGCAGCATTTGTTCATATGTGTATTCTAGTACCTGTTCCGTATCAGTAGTGTTCCACTACTGGTTTGTCTATAGTCTTTTCATTAGCCAGTCAGAGATCCTTAAGATGAGACCCTGCTTTATTCATCCCAATAGCCCTGGTGTTATGGCAAATTACACCACAGGCATCTAGTAAATACATATTGAATAAATAGCTTGTAAACAAGGAGGATGAAAAAGTTGAAAGCTAAATAAAAGGAGAGTGTTGTATTCTGTACCAAAAGGCTTCCTTTAGCCTCTATTTCTAATGACGAAGAGAATAATTTTTTTTAAATAAATTAATTTTTATTGGTGTTCAATTTACCAACATACAGAATAACACCCAGTGCTCATCCCGTCAAGTGTCCCCCTCCGTGCCCGTCACCCATTCACCCTACCCCCCGCCCTCCTCCCCTTCCACCACCCCTAGTTCATTTCCCAGAGTTAGAAGTCTTTATGTTCTGTCTCCCTTTCTGATATCTCCCACACATTTCTTCTCCCTTCCCATATATTCCCCTTCACTATTATTCATATTCCCCAAATGAATGAGAACATACAGAGAATAATTTTTTTTTAGGAGAGAATAATTTTTAAAAGATTGGACCAGAAGGACATTTTAAATGTTGTACATGCTTTTTTATAGCTTTATTAATGTAACTAATTAACTACTGCCATTAATCCAAAAAATATTAAACATTAAGGCTGTAATGAATTCCAAATCAAACTCACTGTTGTGTTTGAAGATTCGAATGGTTGCTCCTGAGAGTCTGGCTCCTAGAACCAGCGATGCATGGTTCAGTTCATCACTCAGAATCAGGCAACCCTGCAAAATCACAAGCATAGGAAAATAAGAAGTTAGGTGGAAAGGTTTAGTTACACAAATTACAAAATGCTAAAATAATAATGCTATCTTATTAAGGAAAGCTTACACAACAACAAAATTATCAATTTCAAGAAGAAAATAATGCACATTTTTGCTTCGCAAAATTAACTTAGAAGTCAATACAAAACTCTCACCTTTTAATTTCTTCAGTTCTGTGACTGACTTAAATATTCAGATATACAGCAACAGGCTTTTATTTACATCTAAAATCTGCTATATGAGACAGTCTTCATAGGGTTTCAATTTCACTGGTCTGATGGCATGCTGTATGAGTTTTAGTATGATGTCCTTTATTATTTGTGGGGAAAAGTGGGGGACAAGGGAGCTGAGGGAGTAAAGCCTGTGGAGACAATGCATCCTTCCTCTCACTCCTAATCATAGCCTGAGTTCAATGAGGGTTCCACTTACCAATGTTTTCCTCACTGACTGAAGTGTAGGCCTCAGTTTTGCCTTCAAAATCTCTCCATAAGCTCTACTTTAACATGTAAACATGAGTTTCTACTAAGGCAACAAGAAAAGGCTGAGGTTCTCAGGGACTTTATTCCTTCTCACATTCTTACTCTTCAACCTGTAAGATCTGAGCTCAGAAACAGGTTTTTCTGTCAACAGTGGCCTCAAAATATCCCATTATGACTTTAAGAGCAAGGTGCAGAAAGTATTAGCATGTTCCCAGGAGAACAAGAGAGAAGACACATATACACACACACCGATTTATAACAGAATATTCTTAGAGGGATACTTAAGAAACTTGTATAGCAGATGTCTGCAATTTTTACTGTGTGCAAGTTATTATAAGGATAAAAAGCTACCTAGTTACAAACACATACATTTAAAAAGGAAAAGTAGAGTTGCAGATTTACCAATATGGGCTGATGGGTTTTTTTTTTTTTGGGGGGGGGTTAATTTATATGTAATGTGTATACATGCACACAGACGTGCGTATGCATCAGTCAATACACGTGCATCTATTTTTCTAGTTCTATGCACTGAGGGACAAGAAGTAGTGACACCCAACTAGCCATAAACACAACAGACCTTGATTTCTAAATACCATCCTCCAGTAAAAGGAACCAGGGCTCAATGGTGAATTCATGGACCCCAAGGCTAAAATAGGTTTGGAAGAAATTTAAAAATTTAAAAAGCCCAGAGCCTCTTATTCTACAAAGTAAGAAAAGTGCTCCTTAGAGGGGGGGAAAAAAAGCACAAGCACATATTCAAATGGCACAGGAGCCCTCCTGAGAGATCTCCTAACGGCCAAAACTGGAACAAAAATAATATTTTGAGCAATTATGTTGGATTCAAATAATAAAATATTCACAAATCTAGACCACTGTAAATGAATAAGGGAGAAGCAATAACTCTTCAGAAGAGTCATGGTAATGAAAGACAAGGAAAGACAGGAATTGTCACACACTGGAGAGTAAGGAGATATCATGCAGATATTCTATAGAAAATCTGGTAAAGTTGAAATGAGTTCTGTACTTTAGTAATTAGCATTGTATCAAGGTTAATCTCTTGGGTTTGGTAAATTTCACTGGTATGAAAGATACTAATATAAAAGGAAGCTGAGTGAAGGGTACACAGGAACCCTGTATTCTTTTACAACTCTTCTGTAGCTTTAAATTAATCTTTGAAAAAAAGTGTGAAAATTTTTTTAAAAATAAGAGACACTAGGGAAGAAAATGATGAGATACTGAATTTCTCTTCTGCAAGTCTTCAAACCCTTTACTTACCATTCTTGGCATCCCGCTATACCTTAAAAGGATCCCACTCCTTTCCATTCTATACAATTTTATCTTCTTCTCTTTCTAGTTAATTTTTTTTCCTGACAAAATCTGCAACATAACTTGCTATTTACTAGCCTTATTCACCATTTCTATGTATCAATCTACTATGAGGCTCTATCATACCCTTAGTTCAAAAATAAAATAAAACTTACATATTAGCATTTAAGAGCTAAGTGCTTAATATGTTCCGGGCATTCATTATGTTAAGGGTTTTAAAGACATTATGACTTCTAATCCCCATTAAAAAAATCTAAGAGGCAGGTACTATTATTATCCCCACTTTACATATGAGGAAACTCCCTTTCAGGAGTTACAAATCTTGCCCAAGGTCACAAACTTAGTGACTCATTACGAAGGTTCTGCTTCCAGAACACATGCTCTTAATCTGTAATATACTATCTCCCCCGCCTTCAAGCTGCATAATCAACCACCTCACATAGAAAATTTAGTATCAGATTCAAAGAAATATTAAAACTGGATTAGTTCCTGCCTTTAATGGATTGAATGATACTTAATAACATTCAACCATAATGTTTGATTTGAAAGATAAATCTTTAAGGTAGTATCTTCCAACTCTGTATATAAAATCTCTAATTCTACATAATTAGTTTCTGAACATACAGGGAAGAGCAGGATGAGATAATTTAATCCCCTAGTGTGAAAAACTCAGAGAAATTCCAAATAAGAATCTCAAGATTTATACTGCTAAAATGTAGACAGGAATGTATTATAACCAATATGAGGTCGAAGAACCATACATTTCTGTGTCAAGGGATCTGCCCATTGTTAGATATCTAAGTTGATCTAAGGATCACTACACATCCTTTTAATGTCTGCAGGATGTGTAGTGATGTACCCTTGTTCATTCCTGCTATTGGTGTCTTTTTATCCTCACCAGTCTGACTAGAGATTTATCAATTTTATTCATTTCCTCAAAGAATCACCTTTGGTTTCACTCATTTTTCCTCATTTCTGATTCGTTATCTCTGAATTTATCTTTATCTTATCCTTCCTCTGTTTGGAATTTTTGGGTTTAATTTGCTCTTCCTTTTTGAAGTTCTTGTTTAGATGACTGATTCAAAACTTTTCCTTTTTTTAATACAAGCCTTAAAGCTATAAATTCCATCTGAGTACTGCACTAGCTTCATCTCACAAACTGTAATACACTACATTTCCATTTAGCTCAAAGTATTTTCTATTTTTCCTTTCTTCTTTATTTATGTGTTATTTGGAAGTATGCTAATTTTCAAATATTTGAGGATTTGCCAGATATCTTTGTGTTACTGATTTATGATTTAACTCCATAATTCATCAGAGAACATACTTTGAATTCATTTAAATTTTTAAGAATTTGTCAAGGTTCATTTAATGGCCCAGAAAATGGTTTATCTTGGTAAATGTTTTGCTGTTGTTGGGTGAAGTGTTTCATAAATGTCAATTAGGTCCAGTTTGTTGATAATGTTTTTCAAATGTTCTATAACTTACTACTGATTTTCTGTCTAGTTCTTCTCTCAATTATTGAAAGAGGGGAATGGAGATCTCTAATAACAATTATGTATTTGTCTATTTCTCCTTTCAATCTCATCAATTTTTCCTTCATGTATTTCGAAGCTCTATTACTAGAGCTATACTAGAGATCAATGTACCTATACATTTAAATTGTTATATATCTTTTTGGGGTCCCTGGGTGGCTCATTTGGTTAAGTGTCCAACTCTTGATTTCAGCTTAGGTCCGGTCTCAGGGTCGTGGGATGGAGCCCCACATTGGGCTCTGGGCTCAGTGCAGAGTCTGCTTGGGATTCTCTCTCTCCTTGATCACATGTGCTCTTTTTTTCTCTCTCAAATACATAAATAAAATCTTAAAAGGGGGGGCACCTGGGTGGCTCAGTCAGGCACTGGACTCTTGATTTCAGCTCAGGTCATGATCTCAGAGTTGTGAGATCAAGTCCCACGTTGGGCTCCCCACTCAGTGGAGAGTCTGCTCAAGATTCTGTCTGCCTCTACCCAACCCCCACCCTGCTCACTCATGCTCTTTCTCAAATACATAGATCTAATGAATAAATAGAACAAGATAAAATTGTTATGTCTTTTTAATTAATTAACTGCTTTTATCATTATACAATGTTCCTCTTTACCCACAGAAATAACAGCTTGCGGGATGGGATGCCTGGGTGGCTCAGTGGTTGAGCATCTGCCTTTGGCTCAGGGCGTGATTCCAGGGTCCTGGGATCAAGTCCTGCAATGGGCTCCGCACAGGGAGCCTGCTTCTCCCTCTGCCTATGTCTCTGCCTCTCTCTGTGTCTCTCATGAATAAATAAATAAAATCTTTAAAAAAAATTTTTTTTAAATATTCCTTGCTCTGAAATCTTTGTTCATATTAATATAGTCACTTCAACTTTCTTTTTGATTGTTTGCATGCTGTATCTTCTTCCACCCTTTTATTTTTACCTGTGTCTTTTTTTTTTTTTTTAGACTAGTCAAGTGCAGTAGTGAGAAGGGGGGAAAAAGTAGAACAAGGAGTTCGATCTGTAACTGACTGTGAACAATCAATTGAGATAACTCACTACGGACAAGCCTACCTGTGTCTTTAAAGTAGGTTTCTCGGGCAGCCCCGGTGGCGCAGCGGTTTAGCACTGCCTGCAGCCCAGGGCATGATCCTGGAGACCCTGGATCGGGTCCCACATCGGGCTCTCTGCATGGGGCCTGCTTCTCCCTCTGCCTGTGTCTCTGCCTCTCATTCTCTCTCTGTGTTTCTATGAATAAATAAAATCTTAAAAAAAATAAAAATAAAGTAGGTTTCTCGCAGAAATCTGCTTACTTTTATTGAATCTGACAACATGTTTTCTAATTAGAATGTATAAGCCATTTACATTTAATATGGTATCAATATAATTGGGCTTAAATCTCTTCTCTTGTTGTTTTCTATTTATCCCATCTGTTCCTCGAAACTGTGTTTATATAATTGAGAAGGTCTTTACAGTTAGCCTCGTCCAAATACTTCATTTTACAAAGGAAAATTTGAGGCTTAGAAAGGCTGGCCGGGCTGGTTCAGTTGGAAGAGCATGCAGTTCTTGATTTTGGGGTTATGAGTCTGAGCCCCACATTGGGTGCAGAGCTCACTTAAATAAAACTTAAAAGAAAGACTGTGACATGCTCATAGTCATACAGCTAAATTTGAACATATAAAAAGAAATAAATTTAAACATATAACCAACCAAACAAAAACCCAAGTCTTCTGACTCATTAATCCACTGATTTTTTTTTTCCAGTATGTCATTCCTAGATACCAATATTAAAATGAGAGTAAAAAATCTGGGGGTCCTTTAGGGACACTTGAGTGGCTCAGTTGCTTAAGTGTCCCACTTCTGATTTCAGCTCAGGTCATGATCTCAGGGTTGTGAGATCAAGCCCTCTGTTGTGCATACTCTCTAAAAAAATTAAAAATAAAAAATGAAATAAAAACCTTGAGGGTTGGGATCCCTGGGTGGCGCAGTGGTTTGGCGCCTGCCTTTGGCCCAGGGCGCGATCCTGGAGACCCGGGATCGAATCCCATGTCGGGCTCCCGGTGCATGGAGCCTGCTTCTCCCTCTGCCTGTGTCTCTCTGCCTCTCTCTCTCTCATTGTGTGCCTATCATAAATAAATAAAAATTAAAAAAAAAAAAAAAAAAAAAAAAAAAAAAAAAAACCTTGAGGGCCCCTTCAAGCTGAGAGTGCCAGTCTGCTAGAATCTGATTTACAAAGTCTCTTATTTCTTCTCTCCTTAACTGCCCCCATACAAACTCTACCCACAGGGGCATAAAAATTGCACATACTCATTTTTATTATTGTTGTTGTTATTACTACTACTTTTAACCTTCATTATTATTCATCTATATTATTACTTTTAACCTATATTACCTGTATTTTACATATATACATATCATTTGCCCATATATCTCTAAGCAACAGACATTATGATAAGAATAGGCATTAGGGTACCTATGTATTTTCTTATTTTTCTACCAGGAAAAACCACCTGTTAAATAACCTTCCAAACTAAACATTGTTTCTTTCAAAATTTTTAGCCTTTTATGAGGCTTTAATTAGAATCCCTTTCAAAATTATATGAAATAAAAAAGGCAAGAATCATCTAATGGAAGAGAAAGAATCATGGGTTCTAGCAAGAAAGCTTCAACTGATATAAGTCTCCATGGAATACACTTATCCAAAAATTTGTGATAGAAATATCTTTGGGTAGATCATGTGTAGCCTGAAGTTTACAATAGCCTTTGGCTTGTTCTGAATGCTTTACAAACAAAAGATACATACAACAGAGTTTTCAAAAATGACAGACTAAGTCTTACTTTGCCAACAAGAGCAGGAATGTTCATTGAATTTGTTGCAAATCCCATGCCATATGCCATAGCAGCTTCTACTCCCAAGAAACTTGCAACAAGCTTCTCTAGCTCTTCATGCTTATCCAGGTTTCCTGTGTGGAGAAGTTAATGAAATTAATACCACCAAATCCCAAATTTAAGAATTACTCATTACTTCCTAAAAAGAAATCATAGTCTACATGTGACAACCTTTTCAGAATAAGCTCTGTGGAAGAGCAGTATGAAGAGAAATGGCTGATAAAGGACACAGTAGTTGAATACATTCTGATTTGGCACCTGTGATGGAATTCCTGTACAGAAGATTGCCAACAATTTCTCCCATTCCGGATGACACATGCCAGTTCCAAGTCTAGGATGTAAAGAGGCCTGGCAAGATCTGCTTTTATACTTCTGGAGTCAGTTGCCATGTAAAACGGTCTAACTAGTTGTTGAAAAGAGAGGCTATATAGAGAGGGAGAGGCTCTGGAGGATAAGAGACCATATGGAAGGAGAATGCAGGGCTCAGGTAGCCCTCACCTGATCCCACTACCCAGCTGACATGCCAAACATAGAAGTAAAGCCATCCTGGACATTCTCTTGTCAGCCATAATGCCCCACCCAATAGTATATGGAGTTAAAATAAATGTCAAGCACTTCCCAAACTGCAGAATCACAAGCAAATAAATGTATGTTTCTGTTTTAAGTCACTAAGTTTTGGAATGCTTTGTTATGTAGCAAAAGACAAGTTAAAAAGCATCCTCCCTCACTTTGTATTGTGATCTTCTATCAATACTCAAATCCTTAAAAACTGAACAAGACTGATCAATGATACTAACTAAATGCAAAAGATCAGAAAAAAAGACTGCTGAACTTGGGTGCTACCTGTCCTCAAAGCTTTACACATTTAACCTCTCGGGGCTTTAGTTCCTTATCTGTTGAATACCAATAATAATATTTGCTCTATCTACCTCATATTGTTGTGAGGATCAAAAAAGCGAATAGGTTCAAGAAAGTTATAAAGTGCCATAAAGATGTAAAGTCTGAATACTATATGTTGTCACTGCACATCGCTGCCTTAACCACATCATTATGGATAATGAGTATAAATGACCCCGCTACATTTGCCAGTCTTGAGACTAACAAGAAATAATGAGAAATTATTGTTTTAATCTCCTAAATTTTGGGGTTATTCACAGTAATAAATATCCAGGACATTGCCTTATAACCTCTATAGTTATCAATTCTCTGGAACAAAATGGAAGAATTTGGAATTTTCCTTTGAACAAAATTTAATTCTTTTTATATAAATCTGTTCACCTTTATATTCTATAGACTTGTAATAATAATAATAAATAGCTAACATTTACTGAGTGTTTACCATGACACAAGCACTTTACATGAATTAACTTTTTTAATTCTTCAAACAGCCTTGTATGATAGGAATTATTATCAGCCCTCAATTACTGGTATGGAAACACATTAACCCTCATATGCCCATGGGGTCAGTACTAGTAAGTGGCACCCTTAACCACTATCATTTGTAAATGCCAACAAGGTCAACATTAAAGTTACAAATGAATCAAATATTTATGGAACCCTTCTAGATATATTTTGTAATATAATGGAAAAGATAAATACATCTCAAAATGTGTTGAAAGCATTAACATCATCCATTACTTCAGAAACAATATGGTGAAGTATGTATGTGGATGCTTACTACTCTGGGTCTGTATCAGCATTATTCCCTCCTGAGTAGCACAGTTAAAAATATCAGTTGGCCAAACAGATCCTATGCTTACCGATTTCCTGCCGAGTGCTACACACTCCAACTCCATACTCCTCTAAGACTTTCGCAGCTGCTTCTTGACATGCTCCTGTATTCCGTGCAAATCCAAGATAGTTGTAGGAACCCATGTTTATAACACCTTTAATTACATTCCCTGTGTACCTGTATTTCAAAAGCATAAAAGTTCATGAAACTCATGAGAAAATCAAATACTTACATGTGATAATAAACATAGTAATACAAAAGGAAGCACAATATACAGGAAATAGGAAGAATATGGCTTAGATGAAAAGCAGCTCAAACTCACTACCAATTAAGAAAATGAAAGGCAAAATACTAATTTTCACTTATCAATAATGATAATAATTTAAAAACTGATCATATGCAGTGTTTGCCAGGATAGTCTCACATACTGCACATAAGAATATCAGTTAGTACTTTTTTTTTTGGAGGGCAGTTTGGTAGTAATTCAGCAATTGCCATACACATATGAAAAAATATATGCATAAAGATCCTTTAAGAGTCACTAGACAATGGGGTGCCTGGGTGGCTCAGTCAGTTGAGCATCTGACTCTTTGTTTCAGATCAAATCATGATCTCAGGGTTGTGGGATTAAGCCCCAAGTGGGGTTCTGTGTTCAGCACAGAAATCTGCTTGAGATTCTCTCCTTCTCCCCATGCCCCTCCCCCTGCTCACTCACTCTTTCTAAAATAAAATAAAATCTTTTTTAAAAAGCAAAGAAAAAAGAGAGTCACTACACAATTTATCTTCTACTAAGTCCCTTCCCCAGACCAGTGACATTTCTACATGGTGGGAGCTCAGTCAGCCTGGGCCCACAAGCAAGAACATGGTTCAGAGGCTCCACTAACCTAAGGCAGACACAAAGTGTGGACAAGAAATAAACTGTTGGGATCCCTGGGTGGCGCAGCGGTTTGGCGCCTGCCTTTGGCCCAGGGCGCGATCCTGGAGACCCGGGATCGAATCCCACATCGGGCTCCCGGTGCATGGAGCCTGCTTCTCCCTCTGCCTGTGTCTCTGCCTCTCTCTCTCTCACTGTGTGCCTATCATAAATAAATAAAACAAAAAAAATATTAAAAAAAAAAAAAAAAAAAGAAATAAACTGTTGCTGTTTGAACTCTGAGATTTTTTTTTTTTGAGATTTTGGGGTTTTTAACAAAGAATGATGCAGTCCAACCTGCTAGACACTATCTATGGCTATATTATAGAATACTCAGTATCCAGTACTAATAATGATATTGCTGTGAAAATAGATAAGCAGGATATTACCAATGTGTTAGCAAGTAAAAAAAGATATAAAATGATTTCTATAGTATGATCCTATTCTTATAAATCAAAACCTACCTCTATGTAACCCCAGTAGATTGATTACATGCATACCCCACAGAAAACATCTGGAGGAATCATACACAACAGACAACAATGGTTACTTCTAGGGAGTGAAGGTTTGTGGAGAAGTGGGTTTGCAGAAGGGATAGTGGCTAGTTGTCATGGGAGAACATTTCATTTATCTGTATTATTTGCCTTTTTTTTCTTAATAATAATGCAATGTGTACAATCTAAACAATAAAATTTTATGAATATGAAAAGATTTCCAGAAAACTATTCCATCTATTTAAGTGAAAACATTCTATATATCCTTAAATCATTTGAGAAATCAAAATAGGCAGAAGTAAATTCAGACACTTGATTGTGATAAGTGGCATAACAGAAAGGACAGTTTATCATTGTTTTTTTGTTTTCTAATAAGTCAAATTTTGTATTCAATTATAATCCAACACAGTATCAAATGTAATAGAAAAATGCATTTTAAAAATCTAGATAGCAAAGAACAATATGCAAAGCATATTGCAAGGTAACTAATTATGTTGTACTGTACTCTCAGCTTCTATTCTTATTTTTATAGATTACTCAATCTACAATAGAATATATTCTGAAGTGAAGAAATTCTTTTTCTCTTGCTGTCAAATAATTTCCCAACTGAGACTCACTTGAACGACCAGTTGTAATCATGAGATTGCCTCTCCATGATATCCACCCTGGCTCCAGGCACACTGCAGATTGGTCGATTCCAATTGTCTCTGATCCTCATGTAGAGGTTCCTTGTATAGAAGTTTTCGAAATCCTGATATAACGACACAAAGTCCTGCCAACAAATGGTGAAATACCATGAATTTAACTGAATTAATTTAGAAAATTTTTACAACTTCCCTTTCCATGTTGCAAGAGTGCTTGGGAACCAGAGATCAATTACACTGAATTAACTGATAAGGAAAACATTTGTAAAGGCATCAATTCTCTGTTAAAACAACTTGGGGCAATGGCTGGCTCAATTAGTAGAGTATGCAACTCTTGATCTCAGGGTTGTGAGTTCAAGCCCCATACTGAGCACAGAAATCATAAAAAAAAAAAAAAAAAGGTAAAAGAACTCTTAATCAGGTAAACATCACTTGGCCCTGACAATTAACCTATATGAAATGGTTGTAAATAACTATCTGACTACATGAATATAAAACCAAAGAATTTAGCTTAAAAAGTAGGTCCCATAAAAATAAAACTTAGTTGTACAATTCTGTCCTTTAAATGATTTTCCTTCCCAATAACCTCAAAAGGACTTCTCTTCTGCCTCCCAAGTAATATATTGGGAAATGCCATTAAAAAACACTGTAATTCCAGTTTCAAATAAGAAAATTCTGAAATTAAAATTCCATCCTCTGCATATTTTAAAAGATCAAAGTGAAAAACATCCAGAGAAAAATGATAAACAAGAAATACTAAAAGACAGCTTATATAGAAAGACACCTATCTCAGGTTTCTTTCCTTGGATGGGAGTTAAAAAAAAAAAATTCTTATGATGAATTCTCATGACTAGGGACTTAAAGCCCTCTCTTCTTCTGTGAAATAAGTTACACTAAATTTAAGTCTATAAAAAAGCCTGGGTGGAGCTAAAATGAATGCATAATGTCATGTCCCATGTAATATGACCACTGCTCAGAACACGATCAGACCACATTAGAACAACTCGACTCCTGAAGATAAGGGGTAAACCAAACAAAAAGAAAACTACTATAGTTTTACTATAGTTAGCAAACTGCTAAACTTCTAGCCCTGAGATCTGGACTTATGTTAAATAAGCTAATCAGAAACATTCAAGTTTAAGCCTTATTTTGAAAGACTTTCATTGCTAAATAAGACTTCATAAAATTTTATAATTAATAACCTTCTATGTCATTGGACTCTACTAAATAAGCCTCACAGTAGATAAAATCTTACATCAAGCTGAGCAAAGTCAGAAAGTACTCTTAGGAATGTGCAGCACCTGACACCCTCTTCTCACAACTGATTCTAACATTTACATTTCCTTAAGAGAAAATATCCATAAATAATGTGTCTATCAACTGGAAACTTACTACTTAACTGGTATGTCCTTTTTGATAGTCTCCACTTCTAACAAGAATATCAAATGAATGAAAACTAGAACAAAGACATCTAAATTCTAATTTGGGACTTTTCCTTAGCTACTATTCACCATGCATTTCTTTACCTAAAGGAAAAAAGCAAACAAAAACAAAAACAAAAAAACCCAAAACAGTTGTCGCCAATCCTTTTCTATTAATATCAAATAGGGTAAAGAGTACTAACTCTTCTTAATTTTATTTCTTTATAACTTTTCTAAACACTGCACATTAATATTAAAGGTATTAACTTAAACCCCCAAGAGAAAGGCTCCATCACAAATTTTTAGTAGCAACAAAGAGTATTATTTTTATATACATTATATAAACATCAGAAAACACTTACGAGTCTGGTCCCACCTACCAGAAGTCTTACCAAACCCCAATATCGAAAAAAGGCTGCAGGCTAAAGTTAAGTACAGTTCTGGGGAACCAGTGACCTAGTGGTGTGGCTGGGAAGGGAGAGAGGGGCTCCAGTCTTTGCAACAGAGACTGCCAACATCAGGGAGCTTGCAGCTCAACTCATCAGCTCAGCTCATTGTTACAATGGGAGAACAAGGAAGTTCCTGAGATGGGAACAGACTTGCACAGAGTGATGGAGAAGTTGCCACAGTGAGCAATGTTAGAGATCAAAAAGCAGGTGGGATGGAATGGCAGAAGAGAGGGACTCATGGCCAGGGTACCAGTATGACTGCAGTTAGAAGGTTTGGTGGAGAGAGCTGAAAGGCAGCTATCCAAACTCCCTGCTGCTTATTAGCAATGAAGTAAGAATGGGGATGGAAAGGGATCACTATTCAGGGTTCCAGTTCTATGCAACAAGGGTGAGTGTCTTTTTCCAAAAATATACAGTTTAAATTTTCAAGGACTTAGGGTTATACTAGAGGACTTGTCTCTTCATTTATTTCATTCAAATACTCTTTTCTAAATACTTCTACCAGACCTGGGATATAATGAAGAACACGAGGGTTCTCTCTGCAAACTGTGACACCCCCACTACTGGTACCCTCCCCCTTCCCACCCTGGCCCCCATCCCACTCCACATACCCACCCCACCCCCTTCCTCCTCCACGGTTTAGTCACTGCAAAATGATTTCAGTCAGGGCCGACCTACTACTTGTTTGCTCAGTCACTGAACAAACATTTACTGAGCTGTCCTTTCCAGGCACTAATCTAGGTATTGGGGATAAAAATGAGTAAGACACAACCTCTACACTCCCAAGATCTCTTAGTGGAGTGGAGTGGCACACAAATGAAGTTACAATACAATGTAACAAGCACTCTAAAGGGATACTTGCCCAGGCAAAATATACTTAACTGGTGGGTGAGTGGCAATGATAGAGTCAAATACAAATAACTTTCATGCACTGTTTGAACTTGATGTACTCCTCATGCACATGTTTCCTGAAGACCTTGTCCACAAACCCCATATACTAGCAGATATATATGATAAATAGAAAATAATACCTAGTTGAAACTATACCCTGGACTGCTGAGTGTGAAGTCCCTAGGTAAGTGACTTCTACCAGTAGCCTCAAACAGAAAAATTCAAATTCATGGATTTGTTAATTTAGGATCATTGAAGACCTTACCAAAAGTAGTCTGGAGCTTAATAATTAGCCAATAAATATCCTTTATTGGTTGAGGTTGAGTCTTTTTTTTTAATTATTATTTATTTATGATAGTCACACAGAGAGAGAGAGGCAGAGACATAGGCAGAGGGAGAAGCAGGCTCCATGCACCAGGAGCCCGACGTGGGATTCGATCCCAGGTCTCCAGGATCGCGCCCTGGGCCAAAGGCAGGCACTAAACCGCTGCGCCACCCAGGGATCCCCGAGATTGAGTCTTTTAAAAAACATTCTATACTATTTAAAATAAATAGGTACCACCTATTCTAGTGTCTATCTAGACTTAAGGATCACAGTGGAAAAGGCTGAGTGCTACCACTTTGAGAAGTTGACTTTATTATAACAATTGTCCACGGTTGTTAAGAGCAATTCTGGCCCAACATAGATGTGTAAATATGATGATAATCACAACAGCAGCAAGAGTTCCCATTTGAGTACTTATGATACTTATGTCCAGCATTACATATATCTGCTCATAAATATCCCTGCACCTTCTTAACAGAAGATACTATTCCCACTCCAGAAAGGCAAAATGGCTTTCCCAGTTAGGGAACAAGCCAGGGGCAGAGCCAGGAACTGATCGAGAGGCCTTTTCATTCCAAAGTCTATGCCCATACATTTCCATGACTTACAATTTCTTCTGAAAGGTTTATGTGCCACAGCTTGTTGAGTGCCTGACTCAACAACATGGATCCCAATTTACTTAGTGTAAAGATCCGATCACAAGGAAATCTACTTTGTCTGATGGTGCTAAGGTACTTATGTATCTGGCAAAGATCAGGATGCTTCAAAACTCTCAATCACTGAAACTGAAGACACGTAATGACATTTCAAAATTAAAGACAGCTGTTTTCTTAGATTTTTTTTTTAAGATTTATTTATTTATTCATGATAGACACACACACACAGAGAGAGAGAGAGACAGAGACAGAGACACAGGCAGAGGGAGAAGCAGGCTCCACGCCGGGAGCCCGACATGGGATTCAATCCCGGGACTTCAGGAATGCGCCCTGGGCCAAAGGCAGGCGCCAAACCGCCAAGCCACCCAGGGATCCCCTGTTTTCTTAGATCTTAAACTGAGTCATCTGTGTGTATGTGCATATGTGTACACGCATACACAATGCTATGAATACTTAAATTCAAAAGACTCAACACTCATTGTTATTACCACCACTCCTCATATTATTAACTTAAACATTCACTGAAAGTCTAATAAATGCAAAGCACTGTTCTAGGCACTTGGCATATAACAGTAAACAAAAAGATAACAATAATCTCTGCCCTTGTGGAATTTATATTTTGGTGGAAGAGATAGATATTACATGAGACAAATATATAAAATATAAGGTATGTTAAACAGTGAAAAATGCTAATGGAAACAAAAATCAAATAAGGAAGGGGGAGATAAACTGCCGGAGCCATACTAAAATTTAGCTAGGGTGGCCAGAGTAGAATAAAGGAAAAGGAAGGGAGAGAACTATCCATTTGACCATCTGACAGGTAAACAGTGCAACAGCAGTGAGGCAAGAGTGTACTTGTGTTCAAGGAACGGCAAAAGGCCAGTGTGACAGGAGCAGACGAGCAAGACACTAAGCAGGAGATGATGTCTAGGTGATAATGGAGGTTGATAAGTAGTTGAATCTTGATTTCCTGATGGGTTACACACGGTGTGTGACAGAAAGAAGAGTCAAGGATATCACTATGGTTTTCAGCCTAAGCAACGGCAGAAAAGAATAGTCATCCATAGAGATCAGGAAGCTAGCCAGCTGGTCAGGAGGCAATGAATGTCGGCTTAGTTTTGGACATGTAAAGTTTGAGATGCCTGTGGGGAGACGTCAAATGGGCAGTTATGTAGAATTCAATGAGGAAGTCAGTGCTAAAGATATAAATTTGGAACTTATCAGCATACAGAGGTACCAAAAGCCACGATAATGGATGAAATCCCCAAAGGAATGCGTACACATGAAATGAGGACTAAGGATGAAGCCAATGTCACATCCATATCAACATTTAGAAGTTGGGCTGATGAGAAGGATCTAGCAAGAGGGAATGAAAGAAAACAGAGGCAGGACAAAAACCAAGCAATTATAATGCCTGAAAACTAAGTAAGCAAAGTGCTTCCAGAAGGAGAATGATCGATTGTGTCAAATGCTGCTGGCAGGCTAAACAAAGTAAAGACCAAGTAAGGAATATGAGATTTTGCAACACAGGTGTCAGGGGTGATCCTGAGAAAAATTGTTTTAGTTGAAGTGGTAGGGGCAAAATCCTGACTGGAGTGAGTTCAGTAAAGAATGGGGTGCAAGACACCAGAAGCAGCTCTATCGGAAAATTTTACTCTAGGAGGAAGAAAGAGGGGTTCCTGGCTGGTTGTCAGTAGAACATGGGACCTCTGATCTTGGGGTTGTGAGTTCAAGCCCACAGTGGGTATAGACCTTACTTTAAAAAAAAAAAAAAAGGAAAAAACGGAGTAGATGGAGGAGAAAGGATCATGAGAAAGCTCGTTTTCAAGATGGGAAAAAAAACATGTCTATGTTACTGGGAATGATCTGGTACAGGACAAATGGATGCAAAACTGATTTACCAGACTCCCAATGGTCAAAACTGAATGTGTAGTAAGTAAGAGCAAGAGTACGGACCAGTCATCACATGCTGTCTCTAACAAGCTCCACCGGATGGCCAGATTTAAGTAGAGTGAATTGCTCTTTTTTACATTTTCAGTTATTTACTACCAAAGTTGTCATGGTATTTTCAAAATGCTTTCATAAGAAACATATATAAAAACAAAAGATAGCTTGTAAGGAAACATCAATAAAATTTCTTAAACTGGGGTCTAAGAACTGTTTTTTTTTTTGGGGGGGGGTCTAAAAACTGTTGAGGGTTTATGGGTAGCCTTTAAGAATCTATAAATTCGAGGATCCCTGGGTGGCTCAGCGGTTTAGCGTCTGCCTTTGGCCCAGGGTGCAATCCTGGAGTCCCGGGATCGAGTCCCACGTCAGGCTCCCAGCATGGGCCTACTTCTCCCTCCTCCTGTGTCTCTGCCTCTCTCTCTATGTCTATCATAAATAATCTTTTTTTTTAAAAAAACCTATAAATTCTATTATTTTTTAAACTTTATTTCTTCATTTTGATAAACATTTTATTTTTTTAATAAATTTCTATTTTTTTTAAAGATTTTATTTATTTACTCTAGAGACACACACACACACACACACACACAGAGAGAGAGAGAGAGAGAGAGAGAGGCAGAGACATAGGCAGAGGGAGAAGCAGGCGCTCTGCGAGGACCCCGATGTGGGACTCGATCCCAGATCCTAGAATCATGCCCTAGGCTGAGCCACCCAGGCGTCCCTTGATAAATATTTTAAATCAGTTTACCAGTTTAGGACCCTAATGGTATTCAATTTAAACTTGGAATGACTTAGGATATCAGACAGAGCACCACATCTTTAAACTTACATATTCTCAGTAGTAAAAATAATAATAATAATAATAATAATAATAACCCAAATTGCTAAATGCATAGAAAAGCTGAAAAGACAGAAGCCTAAAGATTCAAAAGCCCCTCCCCGCCCAAAAAAAAGCCTTGCTAAAAATAAGCTACACTGTTGCTCCAAACAAAAAAGCCCCAAAGCCCCATAGATGACAGGGAAACTTTTGCAGATCTACTTATGTCACCAGTGCAAAAGGATATAGTTGTTATCTACTATAAAACTCTTTAAAAAGGTTTATTTGGGATACAACTTTGTACCAGTAAGAAATCACTAGAGTAAATAAAAATAGGGATGCCTGGGTGGCTCAGCAGTTGAGCGTCTACCTTTGGCTCAGGGTGTGATCTCAGTTCGGAGATCGAGTCCCACATCGGGTTCCATGTGAGGAGCCTGCTTCTCCCTCTGCCTGTGTCTCTGCCTCTCTCTGTGTCTCTCATGAATACATAAATAAAATCTTTAAAATAAATAAATAAAAATAGATGACTGTTCTATGCAATGGAATATGATTCAGCACTAAGAAGGAATGAATTACTGAAATCTACTATAACACGGACAAACCTCAAAACATTATGCCAAATTAGAAGTATCAGACACAAAAGATCACACTCTGTATGATCCCGTTTATATGAAACATCTAGAGACAGAGAGTAGAGTAGTAGTTGCCTAGGGTGATGAGGGGGAGTAATGAGTGACTGATAATGGGTATGGGGTTTCTTTTTCAGGTGATATAAATGTTATAAAATTAGATTATGGTGCTGGTTGTACACACTCGTGAAAATATAGTTGACCCGGGGTGCCTGGGTGGCTTAGTTGGTTAAGCATCTGCCTTATACTCAGGTCATGATCCTGGGGTCCTGGGATGCAGCCCCATATGGGGTGGAGTGGGGGTGAGGGTGGGAGTGGTGTCCTGCTCAGTGGGGAACCTGCTTCTGTCCCTCACCCTGCTCCTGCTCTGTCTCTCAAACTCTCTCTCAAATAAAATCTTCAAAAAAACAAAAACAAAAAAAGAAAATAGTTGACCCTGAACATATGTTGAACTGTGCAGATCCACCTACACATAGATTTTTTTCCAATAACTACAGTTGCATTATTATACATGTATTTTCCTTATAATTTTCTCAATAACATTTTCTTTTCTCTAGCTTGCTTTATTGTAAGAATACAGTATATAATATATATAACTTAAAAAATATGTGTTGTTTATGTTATCAGCAAGGCTTCAGGTCAATCAGGATGTTAGTAGTTAAGTTTTAGGGGAGTCAAAACTTATATACAAATTTTCAACAGCATGGGGGAAGGGGTGAGCACCCCTAACCTCCACATTTTTCAAGGGCCAACTGTAACACTAAAAACAACTGAATTGTACATTTTAAACAGGTGACCTTTATGATATACAAATTATATCTCAATGAGACTATTAAAAAAATAGAGGTCTGCTGTCCAGGTCTCCAAACACACCACAAAACAATGGTAAATAGAGCTCTTTGTAAATCCCCAGAACTAAAAAAGACAAACCAACTGATAATCCACCAGCTTCTGTATCAAGTAACTGTACTACGTTAATAGTTTCCAAAGATATTGCTAAAATGACAATTAATCAGAATATTCTTAGACTACTTTTTGAAGGAGATTAAGAATAAAATCCTTCCAGAAATTCCTATTAATATATTCAATCAGTTTCCTTCTTTTGTATCTTGAAAATTAAACATATCAGGAAATGGATAAAATAATGTCCCTTCCCAATAACCTACCCCTCCCATTTTTGAATATGGGACCATGAACAAACCTGTAGAGGCAAAACTTTAAGCTTAGTAAGTGCGTGCTAACTACATACCATAATTTGCTCCTTATACTTCTAGTTATTTCCTATCTAGATTAGAACATTTTAAATTCAACCTTTTGCTTTATCTAATCACATACATGTTTCTGGAGGACTAGTTTCACCTCACATAAAAAAGAAACAGACCACAGACTGGAAAAAACAACATTCTCATCCAAAACAACATTAATAACAGAGGATCAAGTAGTAAAGAATTCAAAGAATTTTTTGCAATTTACATAGAACTCAGGCTAATTCATCTTTATTTTTTAAGTTTTTAAATTTTTTGCTAACTTACTGTTAGCTTTATTTTCTTAAAAGATTTTATTTGAGAGAGAGCGCAAGTGCTGGAGTTGGGGGGAGGGGCAGAGGGAGCAGAGAGAGAAGCAGACCCCCTGCAGAACAGGGAGCCCAATGCGATGGGGGGGTGGCGGGGGGGGGGGGGGGTTCAGGACCCCAGGACCATGAACAAAGCCAAAGGCAGGCACTTAAACTGAGCCACCAGGCACTCCTAACTTATCTTTATAGTGGGACCATGGGATTCAGTTCTACCCAAATCAACATATGAAGAACCAACATAAATAGTTAAAATGGACGCTCTTTTATAATGGAATGAGGAAGAAAGTAAGGATGTGGTTATAAACACCATTCATTCAGTGAAATGAGGAAGTGGCAACATTATATTTGCATTTTATGAACCTAAGCAAGCACTTTCCCTCATCTCTCCCAGTGTAACACCTTAAAATTTGCATATTCCTCTCACTACATTTAATCCAGCAACAGAAAACAAACATGCTATATCACAAGACTGAGTGAGCTTCCTTCCCTCTAAAAGCTGAATTTTTGTAAGAAAATGGTAGAATTCAGCTGGCTTAACTGTTAATGTTATCTACTGTGAAAATCCTATTGAAATGAATTTGAATAAAATAGTAGTCTTCTAAACAAACTGTAGAAGCAAATATCCCCCACTATCCCACATATTTCCTCCTATTACTTCCTCAGAGAATTATTTCCTGATTAACTCGATGCTACTCAGTTCTGTAACTGCCACAATTCAAACACTATTTACCTGTAGAGGGCTTTGCAAAGACCTGTTAGATTTGAAGAGTTATGTTTTCTCAACAACTTTAGAAGCTATTTAAGAATAAAATCCATATGTTCCATACTTGAACACAAAAGTCAAAAACACAGGCAGCCCCAATAACTCAGGAATCAATTCACCTTCTGGAAGCATAAAACAAGTTCCAACATAACATACTCTTTAATAAAGTAATTTGGATGCAACTCCATTGTTTCATTCATTCTTCATCCCACTTTGACAGAACACCAGCTATGAAAACTCTCCTGTCACACCCCTGCTCAAAAACTGCCCAGACTCCTCACTGCCTGCCAAACTTCTTCATCTGACATTCAAAACACAATCTCTCATACACCTATATTCCAGGTTCTCCCAAACATCCCTAATGCCTTTGCCTACACCATCCCCTCAGCCAGGAATGCTCTCCACATCACAATTAGCACCCCTGGCTCCCACCTTCCCATGTTAGTAGGTCTCTACAGTGTGTCCACACTAGGAGAGGTCCCTATAAATAAAGATTTTCTAATTTGAATATGTGAATAAAATTTTAGTTCCCATCAGTCACAACCACCATCAACTCAGTCTGACAGGAAGACTGGCCTGTAAACCAGTAACTGTAATTCCATACAACCCCATAAGCATACAGTAACCTATAACTTATAATAAGTAAGCCATACCTGAGAGATGACAAAATCAACATACTGTTGATACACTCCAGCCACAGAGTCTATTTGGGATGTACAAGGGTAGAAAAATAAGAGAAGCAAAAAATTTCAATGATGAAAACTAGTTTGGCCTACTGGACCAAGTTCTGAATATAGGGCTTTGCTTGCGTTTGGTATTCAAGAAATACCTTCTTGATGAGACAGCTTGTAGGTATTTCAGGGCAGTAAGAAAGAGGACCAACTTGTGGTGCTGGGGCTGGGGCTAGGGCTGGAAAGGGTACAGAATGGCTGAGATGAGAGAGAAGAGAGCCTGGATTCTGGGTTCTCCAAGAACCAGAATCTTTGATTCCCACACTGACTAGTTTTGGCTTTCTAGCAAAGGACCTTGAATAAGGTCCTTTCTTTCCCCATGTTTTCTAGATGCTCCCTTCTCTCCCATAGGACCACCATCCATTCCGGTATCTAATGGCTCCTCTCTCAGTGGTGACCTTACTGCCACCAAGCCTGCCTAACACCCCACAAAAATGAGAGGTATTATGGACCAAAAAAACTTCTGAAGCCCTTCTTTAGTGTATTCCTTGGGCTAGAAGATAACCTCTCCATACTTCACATGCCAAGAACAAACAAGTTTGTTTTTAGAAAAACCAGGCATTTCACTCTAATTTTATTTATTCCTGAGAATAGAATGTATACTGTACAGACTCTAGAGGTGCAAAGGAGTATACAGAAAAAAAGTGAAGTGAGGTTCCACCCCCCTGCCCCAAGACAACTATTACCATCTCTGTTTATAACTACTAAAACAAGATTGATTTTTGCCTTTTTTTTTTTTTTCCATGAACAGAGAGCTCAGCCATATTTTGTTTTCAGGCTTGTTTGGGGAAAGGAGCTGATCTGTGAGCCAAACATCTATATATCATGTGTCTATAATAAAACACATCATGAGTTCTCCAGAACTTTTTTTATCTTCTCAGAAGATCAGAGCCAAAACTTAGGATATAGCACAATACCACAAACATAAAGAACATGGCTTCTAGCATTTGACAGACCCATGTCTGTATCCCAGCTCTGACACTAAGCAACTCAGGAAATATTATTTTAACTTGTGAATTTTCACTTTCTCATTCATCAAACAGGAATAGACTCTGTGACAATTAAATTAGAAATATGTTCAATGTGGGGGCATCGGGGTGGCTCAGTTGATTGAGTGCCCAACTCTTAGTTTTGGCTCAGGTCATGACCTCCAGGTCCTGGGACAGAGTCCAATAACCCCCACAAAGGGCTCTGTGCTCAGCAGGGAGTCTGCTTGAGATTCTCTTTCTCCCTCTCCCTCTGCCCGTCCTCTCCTCAGTGCACATGCATGAGCACACAATAAATAAATCTTTAAAAAATAAAAAATAAAGAAGTATGTTAAATGCTTTGATTTCTCCATGCCTTGATCTTGTTTTCCACTTTCTTTGTGAAACGCTTTCATTTAACTGCATCTGGAATATTTTTATTTTAAGATGTATCCAAATTTCTAAAAAAAAAAGAGAGCATACCAGTATGTCTATAAAAGGCTTCCGTTTACAGAATCAAAGACTCTTAACAATTACCTGTTGTTCTTTTCTTTCTGTTGCATGATGACACTTTTCAATTCTCCAATGCCTTAAGAAATCTCGAAGATATCCAAAGAGAGTGAGTACACCATATCCCACATAAGTAAGCACAGCGACCAGCATTGGTGTTTCTTCAAAAGCTTCATTAAATGGTCTCTTGTAAAGTCCTCCATTTTGTGTAACATGATGAATCTAAAAAGGAAGTTAAAAACATTTATTCCAATCCCAAGAAAAAGGTTACTACTTAAAATCTAATTCCTAACAGATGTGTATAACTTCAGAATACTCTAATAGTCAAAAAAATCCACTAAGATCTAAACAAGGCATAATTAAAAAAAAACAACAGAAATCTTATATAAAACAAAACAAAAACACAGAAAACTTTTAAGTTAGGGATGCCTGGGCTCAGTGGTGAGTGTCTGCCTTCGGCTAAGAAGGCTAAGGGTGTGATCCCGGAGTCCCCCATCAGGGTCTCTAAGTGGAGCCTGCTTCTCCCTCTGCCTCTGTCTCTGCCGTTGTGTCTCTCATGAATAAATAAATACATAATCTTAAAAAGGAAAAAAGAAATATTATAAGTTATATCTATACTTTAGATAAACTGCAAAGAAAAACAGAAGGAAATACTTAAGAACAATGCTTAACATTCATTTCTATCATTATTTGGTTTTATGAAACAGATCCTGAAACACTATAGTTGGAGTATATATAATTTCCTTTTTTCTAATAAATTTTTCTATATATATTTCCTTTTTTTTTCTAATAAAGCAAATAAAAAAATGAATCAACGAAGAAAAGCCAAAAAAAAAAAAAAAAAAAAAAGAATTTAAAAAGGGGGGGGGGGCGCCTGAGTGGCTCAGCGGTTTAGTGCAACCTTCAGCCCAGGGCGTGATCCTGGAGTTCCCGGATCAAGTCCCACATCGTCGGGCTCCCTGCGTGGAGCCTGCTTCTCCCTCTGCCTGTGTCTCTGCCTCTCTCTCTCTCTCTGGCTCTCATGAATGAATAAATTTTAAAAATCTTAAAAAAAAAAAAAAGAATTAAAAAAAAAAAGCCTATCTTGAGAAGTATTAAATTAGCTTACAAATGAAGTAGCAAAAGTAAATCAGTCCTAGGATAAACTAAAATATTTATGTTTTCCTGCTATACAGTTTTTTTTTTCCTGCTCTATAGTCTTAAAGCCACCAGCCCTTGTATGCCAAATAATAACCAGCACCAGGCCCCATGGAAATTTGTGGTTTATTAACAGCCTTTGTTGTGGTAACACAAATAAATTATGCCCAAAAGTAAAATGCTTACGTAAGAGTGGTCCAGCACTCTATAGAAGTAGAAAGTGGAATGCAACATAAGGAGAAAACCAGTTAAGAGTGATCAGTAACTGTCATGAAATCGTTCTGTCCCCCTTCATCTTGCCTTAAGTATCCATTTCCACTCTAAGATTATCCCTGGTTTCATCCTTCGGATACCTGAATTAATATACAGCCATACTGCACTTTTGATCTCATAGTTTAAAGCTCTCTGTGTTTTGGCCAATCTTAATGGAAATCTTGTTTTATAGAAAAATCTCATCAGAGAAGTTTGTGTAATAACTTTAATCTTAACTTTGAAACAGCCAACTGCAGTGAGGATGCTCATTCACAATTTACTAGGAATACATTTTCAATTTGAGCACTGCACTAGAGTTATGAAAAGCCCCAAAGGAATAAGATTCCTTCCTGGCCTCTCAGACAACTTGATCCAAAAGTTAAATATAGGGATCCCTGGGTGGTGCTGCGGTTTGGCGCCTGCCTTTGGCCCAGGGCGCGATCCTGGAGACCCGGGATCGAATCCCACATCGGGCTCCCGGTGCATGGAGCCTGCTTCTCCCTCTGCCTGTGTCTCTGCCTCTCTCTCTCTCTCTCTCTGTGACTATCATAAGTAAATAATAAAAAAAAGTTAAATATATTTTTTAATATTATATCCCAATAATATTACTTTTGGGAAAGCTACCTGAATACTGCAAGTTAGAACAGCTGGAAAAGAAAGTTATTCTTGACAAAGGAAAGGCTTTCAGATAGGCATGATACTTGGAATCTGTTGGCACTGCTTCAATTTGATGAGCTAAAGAACTCCTGAAAACTATTTGTAAAACTGATGTAGGTCTTCAACAATTTCTTACTCAAAGGAATAGAAGTCTGCGTCAATGTTCACTACTTAAACTTTTATGCAGGAGCAAGGCTGCAATGTGTTTAGAACAGAATAGCTAGAAATGAGCCAATAACTGAAGATGAGAGATTGTTTAAAAATTAGCAATACAGCATATACACAAGCTATTAAGCTGGACAAAACAAAATCAGACACTAAAAACACAACAAAAATAATATTCTGATCATCTCTTTAAAAAACTATTATCTAAAAGAACACTGTATTTAATTCCAGTAACCAACTCTCTTTAGCTCTGAAATTGTTTTCTCTCAATAGAACATACTAATAAAAAGGAAGGCAATTTTCAGAGCTCTAAGTTTCTAACAAACATGTGACAGATTTATATGTCAGGAATGCTGTGGGTGGATCTCTTTAAAAGATATCCGCCTTGATCTGAGACACACCCAAACCAGCACAACCAAGTATTTTCATATAGTTGGCTGGACTGTCTAGGAAGGAGGAAGTTAAATCATTAGTTTGCTTTTAAATATTGTGATTCTATCACAGTGTCACTTTAAATTAATTGCATTTTAAGGAACTGAGATTCAACTATGAAATAACTTTTGGAAAAGAGTCTCAGTCAAAACACAGGTCACTCTGATCATTCAGGGTGAGAATGTATAGGCCAACTGATATGCAAATCTGATAGTTGACAAAGTCTTAGAATTCAGAGAGAAGAAAATCACTTGTTACTCAACTACTGATGCCAAATTTTATTTCTGACATGATCCAAATAAAAATAATAGTATCACCATCTTATCATGTATAATGTTCCATAAGGGAAAGCACCAGGCTTACTTTGCTCATTATCCTACACCTAGCACTCAGGATAGTATTAAGTGCTAACAGATAGTAAATGCTCATAATGTTTCCTTTTAATACTATTAGTATCACAGAAAGCAGTACCTTATAGGAGCTCAATAAGTATTTGTTGAATGAATGAAAATACACAGTATGCTTTTTGCTCTTTCAACAATAAGTACCCTGTAACAGAGGGCTTAAACAAGTTACAGTAATTACACAATTAATAGGACATTTCTAGAACCTACATCTAATACCTTTGACTCAAAATAATAATAATACCTTTGACTCAACTACATTGGAGATCTAATTAACACTAAACAAAACATAGGTTACAAACTCTGTCAGTGTATTTCATATCTCGGATTCACCGAGCAAGAGGGCTCTTAAGAGGCCTTTCATTCATTCTAACAAGAATTAGTGTCAACTAGGCAATCAAGAAAAATATTAGCTTATCATTCTCTCCAGGTTAAAAAAAAGTTGTCAGTTTGCTCACATTAAACAGACAAGAGTATAATGGTGCTAGTATTATTAATCAAGGGAATATTTAAATACTCCAAAGACCAAGATATGTTAGCTTGAAAATTAATTTTTTTTTCAAGAAAATGCAAAAGAAAAAAAGGCTAAAGAAATTTTTTTGCAGTCAAGATTAAAAAGCACATCAGCATAAAACACATTACAAGAAAGGGGGGGGAATCAAACTAATAAGACATTCGGTTCACATGCCTGTAGGCTGTCCACCATACATGAAACAGCCAGAAAAAAAACTCTTAACTAAAGCAATAATGGAAAGGTATAATCAAGAAAACCATAAACATAACACATATGTACTAAAAATCATCTGGAAGGAGACACAGAGATCGGAGTGGGGAGCAGAATGGAGGCAGAATGCTTACTTCTTACTTATAAAACTCTGAACCAATTTGATTTTTCATTTTTAAAAGAGCACACATTACTGAATTTTCATTTATCATTTTGTTTTAAAAATGTTTAAACTGAATTTTCTCACTGATTTTATTCACTATTTGGACTAAAACACAGTTAATAAAAGCAACATATGCCTCTCATAACCTCAGGTCTCTACAGCCTCTCTAGAGAATTTTTTCATCTATTTGCTAGCTCTCAAACAGACTGTAAATGCTGGTAAGTGTGTACAAATCTACACGTCAATTCCAAATTTACCTCAGAACTCCAAATTTACGTTTCTGCCTGCCACCTATAAGTTCCATTTGGAAATCCCAAATCAACAAGTCTAAAGCTGACCTTCTCTCACCATCTTAACTCCTCCCTCAATTAAAACCAGATTATCTTCCTGTATTACCCACCTGGTTGGCAACATCATCACCCAGTCTACCCAGTCTCCCAAGTTTGGAGTCATCTTTAACCCCACCTCATTTTTGGACTTCATTCTAGAACCAGTAATGAATTTCCGTGCCTTAGTTCAAGACCTCATTTTGGGGCACCAGGAATTTATTTTTTATTTTATTTTTTATTTTTTGGCACCAGGAATTTAAAGGAGGCTGGAAATGTTCTACATCTTGAGACAGGTACTGGAGACATAGTACACACACGGGTAAAAAGTCACGGAGCATGATATATTTTATGCACTTACCTGAATATGTTACTCATCAATTTTTAAAAAAAACCACTCAGTGCCTCTTCCTTCATTGGAACATTGCAATACCCTCCTCTTCCTGCCTGGTCTCCCTGCCACCAAGACACTCCCCACACCCCAGTTATATTTCTAGTCACATCAAACTTCTTGCCACAATCTTTCCAACAAGAATCCTCTCCTAGAAGGAGCGCAAATCTTCTAACAGTAATAAGGCAATAATAAATAATGTCCACTGTGAAAAGTCAAGAAAAAATAAACACTTTAGAATGTGGAGGTAAACACCAAAAAGAAGATGGAAAAAAGAGTAGAAGAGAGCAAGAGATTACTATATATTTCATAACAAGTCTTGTAGAACCACCTGATGCTTGAAACTGTGTGCTACACACAGGCTATTAGGAATTCTTAGATCCTACAAGGCTAGACCACAGAGCTATTTGGCTGTGAATGTGTGTTATTTTCAAGATAAGAAAGAGTAATTCCAAAGACAATCTAGAGATCATCAGGATACCCTTCTCACTTTCAAAGGTGGCAGGACCATCACTTCAGATAGAATCAATAGATAGGTGCCTTGGAAAGGCAGCCTGAAGCATAGAGGGTGGAGGAAAGCGATCCCCATCCCAAAGGATCCAGACGGCATAGCATCAAACCAAAAAGGATTATTCTGGAGCCTTAAGAGCTCATGGAATTTGCCGTGTTAAATTTTGGATTTGGTTGGGACCCATCACCCCTTTCTTCTTTCTAATTTCTCCCTTTTGGAATGGGAATGTCTGTCCTCTGCCTGTCCCACCATAATATTTTGGATGCACATAACTTACATGGCTTCGCAAGCTCACAGCTGGAGAGGAACTGTCTCAGGCTATATTGTATCTTGAGTTTCACTCATATCAGATGCAGATGATATTTAAATAAGACTTCAGACTATATAGACTTTATAGAGCCGATGCCAGAATGAGTTAAGACTTTTGAAGTCATTAAGGTAGACTGAATGTATTTTGTGTCCAAGAAGAGCATGATTTTAGGGGGATCGTGGGCAGAATGTTATAGGCTGAATGTTTGTCTCCCCCCCCTCCCCACATCATTCATTTATTGAAGCTCTAAACTTCCACTGTGATGGTATTTCAAAGCAGGGCCTTTGGGAGTTAATTAGATTTACATTAGGTCATGAGGGTGGGCCCCATAAAGTGATTAGTGCCCATAAGAGAAGGCAGAGATCTCCACTGAGGAATGGCCCTGTGAACACACTATGAGAAAGTGGCTATCTACAAGCCAGGAAGAATGCCCTCACCAAGAACTCAATCTTCCAGCAAAGAGATCTTGGACTTCCCGAACTGTGACAAATATTGGTTGTTTATGCCACCTCATCTATGGTTATTTTGTTATAGCAGCCCAAACTAAGACAAAAGGTAAAGGGAAATCATGTATACAACCTATTCTCAATTGGTTCAGGAAAAAGTAATTGTGTGTGTGTGTGTGTGTGTGTGTGTGTAGAAACAATGATAGAGAATTTTCTTCATGAACCATTTGAATCAGGGGCAGTTATGATATACCTTTATACTTCAGTATGTTTCTCTTAACTATGAAACAATTATCAAAATCAGGAAACTGAGAGAATACTAATATTTAGAATACTAATATTTACCAATTTGCCAATTGTCCTAATAATGTCTTTATAGCCAAAAAAAAAAAAAAAAAAAAGTCCTAGATCATGTGTTGGACTGTCTTTCTAGTTTCAGAACAGAAAAAAGGGTAAGTTTTGATTACACTGTAAACTGACATATATGGAATGATCCTGAGCAGAGGTTTTGAGAATTCCATGAAAGAACATAAGTATCTATGTAACGATGCAATAATGGGGAAGTAATTAGTGCAAAACAAAAGCACACACTTCTGATAGGAATACAAAAATCACAAAAACGTGATTTTATAAGCAAATAGACATTTCCACTCAATGTGACCATAGTGTGACAGAACCTGTCCACCTGGTGGTTAGTTTGGAACATTTAAAAAAAGTTAATGTCCAGTATGACCACCCATTATTCTTTGGCAAATCAAAGGACTGTCATCACGCCATTTCTGTTAAATGAACCCCATTCACTTCCAGTGGTATATTCTGTTGTTCCTTAAACTTAGTTCTGCCGAAATGGCTTTTTCTTGGAATTTTACTGAAATGTACTAGTCTCTCCCTACTACATAACACACATACTAAAGAAAATAGCTTGGAGCTTTGCCCCAGTCACAGAAGCTATTCCACACCTGAACATATAGTTGGCCGAGCATGGTTTATCTTACTCTATTAAGCCACTGGATTTGGCAGTTCAGAAATCACTGGTAACATTTGAGGAGTTTAAATTAGATACACCTTATGCCACACTCTGAACATATACTTCCAGAAGTGTCCTCTTTGTTCCTACAGGCAACTTTTGAAAAATAGGGAGTCCTCCCCCTTTTTTTTTGCAATCAGGATAAATTCTCCAGTTTGGTCAATAAGCATCTCATATGGGATGGACTGAAAAGTGCTTCCAAAGCTAGTTGTAAAGCAAACATATTTTCCTAATTACTATTTTCCTAATTGAAAACTCAAAACTGGAGATGCCCAAGCATATACGCACTGGCACATTTTCAGTTCAGTGGCCTCCCATGCACTCAGGCAGTAAGGTTCTGCCCCGGAGTTACCGTTCTCCCTTGCCACCCATATCACCTCTGCAGCACTTCCCGATCTCCAGATAAGCATCATGGCATAACAGACAGATGTAATAGTCAGGAGATCTGAGTATGAGAGCAGCTCTGCCACACATGCTTCTCCTTTATCTGTGCTCTCTTCCACCTCTGACATGTTCTGGGCCTGCAACACCATGCCCTCCACACTGCTTCTGTAGTGGACACCAACTGAGAAGCAACCTGGTCTCCATCAATTTCCCTTCTCTGTGGATAATCTCTGATACACGGGGTGGGTAGGCCCCTGGTGGTCACATCTGTGCAGTAGGACTCTATTCCTGGATCTTGGCTGATTGACACAGGGATAAGCACCTATGTTAAAATGAACCTAACAACCCTATCTCATGGGGCTTTATGATTTCAATAGGTTAAGAGTCTGAAGCACATGCAACCTCTAATATCCCAGAGAAAAGGTCCGTGACTCCTGCTGCTGAGGTCCCAAGTACTGTCCTATTTCCTGTCTGACTCTCCTAAATTGTTCATCATTTCCACCCCACTCTCTCCTTTATTTTTTGCATGCCTATCATCCTTGCAGTAATTCACTTTTGTTTAGTTAGAATCAGTTTCTGTTGCTATCAACTGAAAGAAATTTCTTTTTTCTTTAAAGATTTTATGTATTTATTTGAGAGACAGAGAGAGCACAAGTTGGGGGAAGTACAAAGGGACAAGCAGATTCCCTGCTGAGCACAAAGCCCTGTCTTGGGGCTCCATCCCAGGACCCTAAGGATCATGACCTAAGCTGAAGTCAGATGTTTAAATGAATGAGCCACCTAGGAGCCCCTCAAATGAAAGAAATTTAACAGATACATATTCCATGTTAAAATCTCTTAGAACTTCTTTTGTTCACTTACTAACTGGGTGTTTATGTTAACAGGACCTATAGACTTTTAGAGCTTCAGTAAAACTTTTAAATATGGTTCCCAACTCTGCCAAGTTAGTGCATTTGGGATATTTTTCACTTTTATTCTAGGATAAGGGTTGCCTAGTTCAAAATTATAAGGTGGTACTTCCTTATACTGAAGGACATGAGATTCTCATTGCTTACTATAACTAAGTTCCTTCCAGATTCTCATTAATACACATGATTATAGGCCAAAAAAGGAAAACAAAAATCAGAACTAGTATTTTTTAAAAGGGCAACAGAAGACCACAGATCAAAATTCAGACAATATTTGCTAACTTTGCCTAACTGTGGAGAACATGCTCATCACCATTAAACAAGACTCTTCTATGGTAGAAAAATCATAAACCAAGGGGGTGTGACAGATTATTTAATACAACAGTTTTAAAAAATGGACTATTGAGAAAAAAAAAAAAAAACCTCTGGTTAGAGCTTTTCCTCACACCATACTATGACAGAGACTGCTAACTGGCTCTCTGTGGACATTCTATCACCCCTTTAGTAATAGAATCCCTCAGTTTTAGCTAGGTCCATGCTAGAGTCTACATTTCCCAATCTCTCCAGCATCTATGATGCAATTCTGGCCAATAGAAAGTGAACAGAAGGGACAGGTACTGAGGCTGAATTACATCCTTTAAAACAGCAATTGCACTCTTTCTGCTTCTCTTTCTGCCAGTGGCTTGGAATGGAGCTGTGGCTGAAGACTGAAATGTGAATAAAAACAACATCCTAAAAGATTACAAAACAAAGATGATAGCTCATAACCTATCAAGTACCTATCATAACCTATCAAGTACAACCAGTCTACCTTCAGACTTCATGAGAGAAATAATTTCTATACCATCTGCACTTTATTTTTATGTCACAATTACAGCAATAAAAACAAAAAAAAAAGTAAACACTTTTAGGTTAAAATTAATAGGTAGAGGCAAGCCATCAATTTTACAGAACCAGATAAAACAACATAGATCACTCAAAATAAGAAATAATTTTAAAGACACTGAAGAGGGGCAGCCCCAGTGGCTCAGCGGTTTGGTGCTGCCTTCAGCCCAGGGCGTGATCCTGGAGACCCAGGATCAAGTCCCACATCGGGCTCCCTGCATGGGGCCTGCTTCTCCCTCTGCCTGTGTCTCTGCCTCTCTCTCTCTCTCTCTCTGTGTGTGTGTGTGTGTGTCTCTCATGAATAAATTAATAAAATATTTTTAAAAATAAAATAAAAACACTGAAGAACTGTCTTCCATGCAAAGCAAAGAGGGCAAGATAAACTAAAATCCCAGAAAGGGAAGAAACTTTTCTTAGGGAGCTGAAATTACTAGTCATTTTCTCTCCTGGTCATATTTGGAGAATATGAGCATGAATGATCATAACTGGGCTTGCGACAGGCAAGAGAACTCTGCCAAGGGATGCCTGGATGGCTCAGCGGTCGAGCGTCTGCCTTTGGCTCCGGGACTGATCCTGGAGTTCCAGGATCACGTCCCACGTCGAGCTCCCTACACGGAGCCTGCTTCTCCCTCTGCCTGTGTCTCTGCCTCTCTTTCTGTGTCACTCATGGATAAATAAATAAAATCTTGAAAAAAAAAAAAGAAGGAGGAGGAGGAGGAGGAGAATTCTGCAAGAAAAAGAAAAACCGGTGGAACTTATGATAGCTCTATAGGATGGTGTGATAGATTAAATTCTAGCAGAGGCCTAGGTGCATGGCCAGTTTTCTGCACAGGACGCTTACAAAACGCTAGAGTAGCTGCAGAGCTGGACTAGAAGGTGACTTGAAATCAACCACAATCTTACAATGCTTAGGAGATAAAGTCATACTAGAGGGAACTGCCTGCAATAAATGCTTGGATCCCATAAATTAGACAATCCTCCCCAGAGTGGATTGAATCTACTCAAAGCTTTAGCCCAGTCCCCACCCAGTTCCATTCCCAGTTAGATAGCAGGTGCTCAGCTCCACACAGTACCTAAGAACAAAAAGGTGAAAACAACATGGACTGGAGTCTCTGCAGATCTGTTATACATAGCGTCTAGTAATCAATCAAAAATGTCTGCTGGACATTCCCTCCCTGCCCCCTGGGAACATGAGCATGACTGAAAACAAGAAAAGGCAAAGGACACAGCAGTCTACACATTTCCCTCTCACTACTGCAGTACTGCGAGCCCTAGGAAATCGCTTACAACTTGACCCCTCCCTCCATTTAATTTCACATGTCCAGAAATGGACATTCTTCCTGTTTAGTTTTTTAACATTCCAAAACAGCACAAATAACTTTCAGACATCAAAGCTGCCCCCAGGGGGATGCCTGGGTGGCTCAGTGGTTGAGCATCTGCCTTTGGCTCAGGGCATGATCCTGGGGTCCTGGGATCGAATCTCACATCAGGCTCCCCAAAGGAAGCCTGCTTATCCCTCTGCCTATGTCTCTACCTCTCTCTCTTTGTGTCTCTCAAGAATGAATATATAGGGATCCCTGGGTGGCGCAGCGGTCTGGCGCCTGCCTTTGGCCCAGGGCGCGATCCTGGAGACCCAGGATCGAGTCCCATGTCGGGCTCCCGGTGCATGGAGTCTGCTTCTCCCTCTGCCTGTGTCTCTGCCTCTCTCTCTGTGACTATCATAAATAAATAAATTAAAAAAAAAAAAAGAATGAATATATAAACTCTTAAAAAAAAAAAAAGCTGCTCTTAGGAACCCAGAACCCCCTTTCTACCAAGGACCTCAAAATCAGCATAATCATCTCATTCTTTTCAACAAATATTCCATCCCTATATGTCAAGGACTATACTCTGTATTTGAAAATACAAATAGGACAGGTGCCTAGGTATCTGAGTTGGTTAAGCATCTGCCTTCGGCTCAGGTCATGATCCTAGGGTCCTGGGATGGAGCCCCATGTCAGGCTTCCTGCTCATGGAGAGCCTGCTTCTCCCTCTCCTCCCCATTCATGCTCTCTTTTCTCTAATAAATAAAATCTTAAAAAAGAAAATAAAATAAGAGAATCTGGGGGGCCTGGCTGGCTGAATCAGCGGAGTGTATGACTCTTGATCTTGGAGTTGAGTCTGAGTCCCATGTTGGGTGTATAGATTACTGAAAAATAAAATCTTTAAAAAAAAAAAAGATAATCCTTGTATTCAAGAATTCTTCAGGGTTTTGTTTTTTGTTTTTGTTTAGTGAAAAAGGATGCAAAGATAGATAAAAGAGACTAAGGAAACTATTTTAAATAACACTATCAAAGGGATTTATATTTAAATATGCAGGATAAAAAATACACACAAAGTGAGAAGCATTTATTTTACAAGTGATTCTTACTCTTCCTCTTCACATTACTAAATGACAACACGAAAGAAAGGAGATTATGCAATTTCCTGTCATAAGAAAACTAAATTCAAAATTGGGATTAGAATCTAAGCCCTTACATTTTCTATTTATTGCCATTTCTTATAGTCATATTTCTAAGGTGTTTTTTTTTTAAGATTTTATTTATGTATTCATGAGAGGCAGAGACAGAAGCAGAGGGCAAAGCAGGCTCCATGCAGGGAGACCCATGCGGGACTCAAGGCCGGGTCTCCAGGATCATGCACCAGGCTAAAGACAGGTGCCAAACCACTCAGCCACCCAGGCATCCCTCCTTCACTGCTTTTAATTTATAGTAACTTAAACTAGTGAGGATGAACATATTCATGTATTTATTTTCCTACCAAGTTCATTTTTTCCTATGAATTGACAGTTCCTATCTTTGGCCCATTTTCTCCTGGAGTGCACACTTTCTTCTCACTAATTTATCTCACTGATTTATACTAATCCTTTGTCAGTGATATGTAGCAAGTGTCTCCTCCTAGTCCGTGGCTTGTTTTTTCACTTTTGGCATCATTTTGCTCATAACATCATATGGTGCACAAGGTTCTGTTTTTTAAATAATAGTTTTATTGAAATATAATCAACAAATCATTAAATTTGTCCTTTCCAAGTGTACAATTAAGTGGTTTTTATTATATTCACATAGTGCAACAATCACCACAAGTTTAGAACACTTTCATCACCCCAAAAACAAACTCCACCCCTAGCCCTGGCAAACTCCTAGTCTACTTTGTGTCTCTATAGATTTATCTATCCAGGACATTTCACGTTAGTGGAGTCATACAACACGAAGTCTTTTATATCTGGCTTTTTACACGACACGCAATGTTTCTTTCATCCATCTTGTAACATGTATCAGTACTTCATTCCTTTTTATTGCCAAATAATATTCCATGGTAAGCTTATACTGTATTTTATCTGTTCATCAATTTATGGACATTTGGATTGTTTCCGCTTTTTGACTATTAGGAATAATGCTATCAACATTCATGTAGAAGTTTTTGTGTGTAGGTATGTTTCATTTCTCCAGGGAGTAGAAATACTCAATCATACGGTAGCTTTAGGTTTAGCATTTTAGAAACTGTTTTCCAAAGTGCTATATCATTATATGATCCCACTAGCAATGTATAAGGGTTCCAATTTCTCCATATCCCTACCAACACTTGTTAATGGCTTTTTATCTTAACTATCCCAGTGGGTATGATGTGGTATCTCACTCACTGTGGTTTTGATTTGCATTTCCCTAATTGACTAATGATGCAGAGCATCTTTTCGTGGGCTTATTAGCCATCTGTGTATCTTCTTTGGAGAAATGTCTATTCAAATCCTTTGCTTGCAAATTGGATTGTCCTTTTGTTGAGTTGTAAGAGTGCTTTATGTATTCTAGATAACAAGTCCCTTATCTCCTATATGATTTTCAAGTATTTTCTCCCATCTTTTCATTCTCTTGATGGTATCCTTGAAATACGAAAGTACAGAAAATTACAAAAGTTCATTGTGACCTACTCCAATTTTTTTTAGTTGCTTATAGTTTTAGAGTCATATCTAAAAAGCCACTATCTAATCAAAATTCAAAGATTTATACTTACATATTTTTCTAAAACTCTGACAGTTGTTAACTCTTACATTTAGGTCTTTGGTCCATTTTGAGTTAATTCCTTGTATATGATATGAGGTAGAGATACAAATCAGGTCTTTTGCATGTGGATATCCAGTTATTCCCATACTATTTGTTGAAAAGGTCATTCTTTACCCCCTTAAATTGTCTTGGCACTCACACTCTTGTAGAAAAATTAACTGACCATAAATGTAAGGGTTTATTTCTGGACTCTCAATTACATTCCATTGACCTATATGTTTATCTTTATGGCAGTACCACACTATCTTGATTACCACGGTTTTATAGTGAATTCTGAAATCAGGAAGGGTGAGTCCTCCAACTTATTTCCTCTCTTTCAAGATTGTGTCTGTTCAGGATCTCTTGTATTTCCATATAAATTTTAGGATCACTTTGTCAGTGTCTCCAAAAAAGTCACCTGGGATTTTGATAAGGGTTGCATTGAATTTAGAGTATTTCTATTTTAACAATATTAAGTCTTTTTCTTTTATTATTAAGCTCTATGTCCAAAATGGGGCTTGAACTCATGACCCCAAGATCAAGAGTCCCATGCTCTACCGACTGAGCCAGCCAGGCACCTGAATATTAAGTCTTTCAATTCCTGAATGTTGGCTGTCTTTGCATTTACTTAGATCCTCTTTAATTTCTTTCAAAATGTTTTGTAGGTTCCAGTATGCAAGACTTGTACTATTTGTTAATTTTTTTCCTAAACATTTTATTCTTTTTTTTTTCATTTTATTCTTTTTGATGCTATAGTGTGCCAAAGTTTTAAACAACCAAATTTATCAACCTTTACTTTATAATTTGTCATTCTATACTTTAAGGTCATAAATATTTTTTCCTCTATGCTAGAGTTTTGTATTTCTTTTAATTTCACATTTGAGGGCAGCCCCGGTGGCGCAGCGGTTTAGCACCGCCTGCAGCCAGGGCGTGATCCTGGAGACCCTGGATCGAGTCCCATGTCAGGCTCTCTGCATGGTGCCTGCTTCTCTCTCTGCCTGTGTCTCTGCCTCTCTCTCTCTCTGTCTCCATGAATAAATAAAGTCTTTATTTTTTTTAAAGTCTTTAAAAAAAAATTCACATTTGAATATCTAACAACCTGGAATTGATTTTTGCAGATTGGTGTGTTTGGTTTTTCTTTTTAAGATTTTATTATTTGACAGCGAGAGAGCACAAGCAGGGTGAGCAGCAGATGGAGAGGAAGAAGCAGACTCCTCACTGAGCAGGGAGCCCAATGCAGGGCTCGATCCCAGGACCCTGGGATCATGACCTAAGCCAAAGGCAGTCGCTTAACAGACTGAGCCACCCAGGTGCCCCAAGGTTTTTTGCTTTTTCTTCTTTTTCCACATAGAAAGCCACCTGTCTCAGCACTAGTCTATTCCCCATTGATATGAAATGCCAACACCATTATCTATCAAACTCCATATTCTTAGTGTGCTCTTTATAGATTTTCTACTCCATCGAAATCATACTGTCAATGTTACTATAGCGTTATGCTAAGTCTTATTATCTAGTATCTATTATTAATTAGGTAGAGGATTCCTTCTACCTAATTTCCCCTCAAAACTGCCTTGGCGCTTCCTGATCCTTTGCTTTTTCACATGAATTTTAGAATCAATTTGTCATGCAAAAAAAGAATGAGAAAAAGAGAGACAGAAGAAAAAACATTTAGAGGGTAGGATTGTGCACTGGAACTGCTCTGACTTAAAGATCAATTTGAGGAAAGTGACTTGTGCCACACTGTTGCCAATGCATTTTGGGAAACTGAGATGACTGTTACATTATATTTTGAGATAGTGGTTTAATTCATTTAAAGATGAGGTTTGGATCACTTAAATTGTGGTCAATTGCACTTTAGAAATCAGAAATCTTTAAACAATATCTCTAAAACTTCCTTTAAATTCATTTTAAAATGATATTCTGAAAAAAATAAAATAAAATGATATTCTGATCAGAATCCTGTATATATACGCACACATACACCTTTCGAGTCACAATCTCATTTCTAGTAATTTATCCTTATGAAAAAAATCAAAGGTGTGAGATGTATAAAGTATTCATATATTGAAAATAGTGGGGGAAAGTCTACACATTATGCACAGGGATTGGTTAAATAAATTATACTATATATTCACATTATGGAATTTATGTACTCCTTAAAAGAATGATGTTTGTCTTACTGACTGGTGATGGAATATATTAATGATGTTAAGCAAAAAAACAGACAATATCAAGCAATTTTTTTTGCAATTTTTTAAAAATTTTTATTTATTTATGATAGTCACACACACACACACAGAGAGAGAGAGAGAGAGAGAGAGAGAGAGAGAGAGGCAGAGACACAGGCAGAGGGAGAAGCAGGCTCCATGCACCAGGAGCCCAATGTGGGATTCGATCCGGGGTCTCCAGGATCACGCCCTGGGCCAAAGGCAGGCGCTAAACCGCTGCGCCACCCAGGGATCCCTTTTTGCAATTTTTAATGTAAAATTGTATCCCCATCTATTACACATATATATACACATATATTTATATATATTTGTGTATTTGTCTGGTAGACTATACATCAAAATGTTACAGTGGTTATCTCTGGGTTGTGGAATTTCAGGAGATATTTTCTTTATACTTTAATGTATTGGTTTAGTATTTTGCATGTATAGCGTTTTTCCAACTCCAGTATTTTCAGATAAAACTGCATGTAAAGTATGTTGGCTTTACAAGAGAAACACTACAAGGGTGCCTGGGTGGTTCAATCAGTTAAACATCTGACTTCAGCTCAGGTCATGATCTCAGGGTCCTGGGATCAAATCTGGCAGGCACCCCACTTGGTGGGTAATGTGCTTGATTCTCTCCCTCTACCTCTCCCCTAATTTGTACTCTCTCTCTCAAATACATAAAATATTTTTTTAAAGGGAGAAACACTATATATGTCCTTTTTAAATTTTATTGAAAAATCTGCAGATGTTCAAGAAATACTTGTTAAAACTGAAAACATGTACAACTTTCCAGATATATAAACTCTAATGTGGAGTATAATAGAGATTCTATTCTCCTTAAGGACAAACTCTCCCCACTGAAATTCTAAATCCCCATGAGAGGGTTGCTGGGTTCTCTATAGCATTGGTACCTACACCTGTGTCAGTCAGCCAGGATCCAGGAATAGAGTCCTACTGCACAGATGTGACCACCAGGAGCCTACCCACCCCATGTATCAGAGATTATCCACAGGGAAGGGAAATTGATGCAGACCAGGTTGCTTCTCAGTTGGTGTCCACTACGGAAGCAGTGTGGAGGGCATGGTATTGCAGGCCCAGAACATGTCAGAGGTGGAAGAGAGCACAGATAAAGGAGAAGCATGTGTGGCAGAGCTGCTCTCATACTCAAATCTCCTGACTATTACATTTGTCTGTTATGCCATGATGCTTATCTGGAGATCGGGAAGTGCTGCAGAGGTGATGTGGGTGGCAAGGGAGAACGGTAACTCCGGGGCAGAACCTTACTGCCTGAGTGCACGGGAGGCCACTGAACTGAAAATGTGCCAGTGCGTATATGCTTGGGCATCTCCAGTTTTGAGTTTTCAATTAGGAAAATAGTAATTAGGAAAATATGTTTGCTTTACAACTAGCTTTGGAAGCACTTTTCAGTCCATCCCATATGAGATGCTTATTGACCAAACTGGAGAATTTATCCTGATTGCAAAAAAACGGGGGGGAGGACTCCCTATTTTTCAAAAGTTGCCTGTGGGAACAAAGAGGATACTTCTGGAAATAATACGTTCAGAGTGTGGCATAACTTGTGGCATATTTATTATTTTTTTAAAGATTTTTATTTATGTATTCATTCATGAGAGACAGAGAGAGAGGCAGAGACATAGGCAGAGGGAGAAGCAGGCTCCCTGAAGGACTGCTCGATCCCAGGACCCCGGGATCATGCCCTGGGTTGAAGGCAGACGCTCAACCACTGAGTCACCCAGGAGTCCTGGGCATATTTAAATTCCTCAAATGTTACCAGTGATTTCTGAACTGCCAAATCCAGTGGCTTAATAGAGTAAGATAAACCAGGCTCTGCCAACTAACTAACTGGGATGGTTATTTAAATGGTCCGGGATTCAGTCTTATTTATAACTGGCGATAATATTTGCCTCACAAGGCCCTTGTGAAGATCAAATAGGTGAAGAAGCTGGGTGAGGTGCTGGTCACAATAAAGGGTATCAACTATAATTACATCTTTGGTTTCCCACCACCAATATGTTGCCTACCCCTCCTAACAGAAATAGTCTCCCTTCCTTTTCTTGGGCTTTCTCATACCACTTCCTAACACTTCTGTTCTGTCACAATCAACCTTCCTCAGCATTGTGTAGGTCTTCCAGTAACATTATGATTTCCTAATATTACATCCTCCGTGCCTCTTCTCCCTTAATGCCATTTTCTATCTACTTCACCAACTTGCATGGCTCCAACTATCACCCATCCATTCCTTCAGCTAAGATTTCCGGAGTTCCTGTTACATACTAGGTAACGCAAACATAGTAGTCCCCGCCTCCCCACCCACATTTTCAGTTACCCACAATCTGAAAGCAGATGATCCTCCTCCTGACATATCATCAGAAGCTCAAAAGTAGGCTTAATTCTATGTCAAAATGCCTACATTATTCCCTCACTTCATCTCGTCATGTAGCCACATTATCATCTCACATTATCACAAGAAGAATAAGTACAGTAGGATAAGGTATTTTGAGAGACTGCATTCAAAAGATTTTCATTATAATTTTTTATCTTATTATTATTGTTGTTACTCTTTCTGTGCCTAGTTTATAAATTAACCTTTATCATAGGTATATATGTACAGGAAAGCCATCACATTTGAGGTTAGTACTTTATCTACACAATAATTTCCAAACGTTTCCAGATAACAAAAATTGTTGAATATTCTCCCCAACCTCAATATCTGTTATTTGGAGTAAGGCTGACTCATACCCAAGTCTCAGTACAACTGCATATTTCATACTCTTAGAAATTATCAGAAAGCAGCAGACTGGTAAAACAGACATTAAAAAATTAACCTCCAAAAAAAAAAAATTAACCTCCAACAACGGGGATTATCCCAACCCTTTAGGGTCCTGTAGTACACATGTATTATTTCTATAATCAGAAGCAAAAAATTTTAAAACAAATGGAAAAATAGCAACCTTAACCTTTAAAATGGGTCTTGAAGGTAGCCTTAAAGACAATAAAAGTTAAAATAGATATTCTGAGACTAAATATGTGAAGAGCAAGGACTTATTTGCTTAATCAGTCACAAACTACAAATTATATTATGGAAGCCTTCTTAGAAGCTATTCAGAAGGCAACTGACTTTTGAGGTCACAAACCATGTATTTAATCAAGTAAGGCACACCCACTCAGAATGCAAACAGTCTCTACCCATCCCTCTCAATTGCCTATTCTGCCAATAAACACTACTTCTTTCTTTCAAAAATTGAATCTAATTGAATCTCAACCAATTAACTATCTTGCCCAGAGCACTACGATGTTTCTAGAGTACCTAGGCCAACCCTAAAAAGTGGGTAAGTGAGCTTTCCCTGAATATCCAAGTTTTAAAATACTATCTTAAGAACACAGAGGTTTATATATTAAATATTGGTCTTGTTTCCCAAAAATTTTTATTAAAAAGAATTCCTGAGTACCTCAAATGACTCTGGAATCTTTCAGATCCAGCCAATAAGATCTGTTTTTCTTGAAACAAAAAGCATTCAAAACAAAAATCTAGTCCCACAGCTGTAGTTACAACATTATTTTTGCAAAGCATTGAAGTCTTCAGATGTCTCATCAGGCCTGGGAAACCTGAACAGGTAATCCAGGCCATTCTAGATACTCCTCCCAGTCTTGTCTCATAACTAACTTCTTTTCAGTTACTGTTTCCTTTAAGTGGAAACAAAAGCTAGTAGCTATTTAGTAGACCACCCTTCATTAGTTACTCATTTGCCTTCTTAGAAGTAGCAGGACCAGCTCTTTGTTCCTTCAACTTCGCCTTAAAGAACAGGACTTGTGCCCCAAGTCTTACTTAAACTCTTATTAGGGCAGCTAAAAGGCTATCATCATCCTAATATCTCATTAAAACTCCTTCTAAGGGGAGGAAAGTGAAGCTCAAAACGGTCTCAAAGGCAATTTCTTTCCTTCAATACTTAACTAATTAATGAAGATAAAATGCAGGTCTAAATCTCAAAGGTTCTATAAAGAAATGGAAGATTTATTAAAGAGTGCTGTGATCAAGTTGCTCTAAAAGTAAAAACAAACAGTATTATATTCCTAGTGCAACCAAAATATGGCATTTATTTAATCAAACGTTAAACCCACAGTAAAAAACTCTTGTAATTAAAATCATTGCTGCAACATGAGGCTGAAAAAATTTCCTGCAAATCCTCTAGGTCTTTAAAAAATAAGATAGAATCATCTATCAAGATTAGTTTTAATAAAGTCCTACAAAGAGATAAAGGGACTGAATTACATAAGCCTCTAAAGGTTTCTTCCAGCTCTAATTCTGCCAAAGTTTCCAATTCTAACTCTTTCAAAGTTTCCCTAGTGCTAACTGCCACCCTTTACTTCCAATAAAGGCTGACCCTCCTCTCCTGTGAATGACAAAAAGAGGAAAAAGTACTATTTTATTGCTCCTCTTCCCTGTGAAAACTCTATATCTGCTGTCATCATTAAAAACCAGTAATGTCTGGGGCGCCTGGGGGGCTCAGTTAAGCATCTGCTTTCGGCTTGGGTTGTGATCCTGGGGTCCTGGTATCGAGCCCCAATTCAGGCTTCCTGCTCAGTGAGTCTGCTTCGTCCTCTCCCCACATTCCCTGCCTGTGTTCTCTCTCCCTCAAATAAATAAAATCTAAAAAAAAACCTCAAACACCAACCAAAAAACCTCAAAAGCAACAAAAAAACTCCAGTAATGTCTACATATAGCTGCCATAAAGAACAAAACCCAAATCTTGTGATGTTTCTCCTATGCTCTCTCAGAGCTACCACACTCAGCACTTCTGACACCTGATTGGGGAGGGAAGGGCAGTTTCCACTCCACCAAGCACTTCTGTGACACCAGCTGGTGTCAATTTAACTCAGTTCTGACACTCCCTACCTGGAGATAGTGTCAGATCCCTGAGGTGACGCGCTTGGTACCTCAAGACTGCTCCCCGCTTCCCCCACCCCCCACCCCAGATGCCTGTTCCAAGTCCAGGTTGTCCCGTGCTTCTAACCCATAAGCTATAAATCAGGTTCCCCCCCCAAAAAAAAAAAATCAGATTCCCACCACTTCCTCCTCTGGTTGATAATTTGCAGGAATGGCTCACAGGACTCAGGACAACTGTTTATTTACTGTTACCTAGTTTACTATAAAAAGATATGATAAAGGATACAGATGAAAGATGGAAGAGATGCATAGGGGGCACGGTGTGTGGGAAGGGGCATGATACTCTCCTAGCATCTCCACATGTTCAGCAACCCAGAAGCTCTCTGAACCTGGTACTTTAGGGATTTTTATAGAGGCTTCACCAAGTCAGCATGAGCAATCATTAACTTCATTTCCACCCCTCTCTGGAGAATGATGGGTGTAGGGCTGACAATTCCAAGCTTCTAATCATGGCTTGGTCTTACTGGTGAGCAGCCCCCCTCCAGGAGATCATCCAGTGTCACCTCATTAGAACAAAAAACTCTGCTATCACTGGGGAAATTCCAAGGGATTTAGGAACCCGGTGTCAGGAATAAGGGTCAAAGACTAAATATTAGAACAAATTATGCTCCTACTATTCCTATCACCTAGGAAATTACACAGATTTCAGGCGCTCTGTGCCAGGAACTGGAAGCAGAAACATATATGCATTTTTTCCCCTATTATCTCACAGCTACTATGCAAAAAAAAAAAAAAACAAAAAACAAAAAGCAAAAAACAAAATAGAAAGTAACAAGTGTTGGTGGGGATGTGGGGACTCTGGAAGCCTTGTGCACTGTTGATGGGAATGTAAAACGGTTTAGCTGCTGTGGAAAACAAGATGGCATTTCCTCAAAAAACCAAAAATAGAATTATCATATGATCCAGCAATTCCACTTCTGGGTATATATCCAAGAAAACTGAAAGCAGGTCTTGAGGAGATATCTGTACACCCATGCTCGCAGCAGCATTACCTAAACCCTGAAAGCAATCCAACTGTCCACTGACAAATAGCTAAGCAAAATGTGGTATGTACATACAATGGAATATTATTCAGCCTTAAAAAGGAAGGAAATTCTGATACACACTGATACATGGATGAATCATGAGGACATTTATGCGACATGAAATAAGCCAGACACAAAAAGAAAAATACTGTATGATTCCATTTATATGAGGTACTTAGAGCAAATTCATAAAGAAAGTAGAATGGTGATTGCCAAGCACTGGGAGGAGAGAACGGGGAGTTAGTGTTTAATGCGTACAGAGTTTTTTAGTTTTACAAGACGAAAAAAGTTATGGCAGTGGATGGTGGTGATGGTTCCACAACATAATGAATGTATTTAATGTCACTGAATTGCACACTTACAAATGGTTAAGATACTAAATTTTACATTACATGTATTTTATCACAATAAGAAAAAAGTAGAGGATAAACGAGAAAATAAAAACAAACAGCAACGTTTAATTGTTTTATATGCCCTTTCTACTACAAGATCTATGTACTCAAACTCTAAACCCAAATCCAACAAAGGGAAAGCATATACATTCATTCCTTCAAACACAGAAACTCTTGAGAGTGTAAAGGAATCCCAGAAATTTCTAACTTCTCTCCTGTTCATTCAAAGACAAGAATGCTGGGATACGTAAGGAAATGAATGTGTATCTCGAGTTTAAAAACTCTGAATTTATACTTTCATAATTAAAAGATGACACATACTTGCACACTTAACATCTTACATGTATTTTTATGGCATAATTGGCAACATTTCCCCCAGAAAGTGGGGGAAAATAAATAGGGGGTTGGTGCACTAACATACCATTTTAATTAAAACAAAAACAACTTATATTATTTTAAAGATATTCCTGCTCTCATGAAGTTACCAAAAACCTCTCCTTTGCTTAAGGAAAAAATATTCCTCATATTCATGTACAAAGCTACATCCCTAAAGTCTTTGATTTAAAAAGACTAGTGACAAAGAGTTTTCTTTCAGGTGTTTCCACTAAACCAGTCTTCCAGATGCCACCATAGTGTCTTGAGTGGAATTTTTCACTAAAATACACTAGAAAAAATCAGCCAGAAGTTAGAGCCATACAGATTTTTAAATTTCACTTTAGCAACCTGATATGTCTTCATCTTATTATCAGTCCGCAATCTCTGAAGAAATATCATGCCTGCAAATGCTAGATTGTTAGATTATGGGAGGAATTCACTATTAAATCAGACTATAACTCCTACGTTAAGTGAAAAGCGCACCAAAACACAAAACACCTCTGAAGTGTGAGCACCTTTCTCTTGACTTCCTTTTCCCTCTTAAAAATCATAATCCACTCATTCATCTGCAACGTATTTTCTGACTCCCACCTGCTAAGTTTCCCTGTTACATTCTCTACCACAGCAATTTTTGTTGCTTTAAAAAAAAAAAAAAAGCCTTACATTGTCCATAATGAGAGTGTTCTTATCACTACCTCCCTCACTCAATTATTCCTTTAAAAATGAAAATAGGGATGCCTGGGTGGTTCAGTGGTTGAGCATCTGCCTTTGGCTCAGGGCGTGATCCCAGGGTCTTGGGATGGAGTCCCACGTCGGGCTTCATGCATGGAGCCTGCTTCTCCCTCTGCCTATGACTCCGCCTCTCTCTCTCTCTCTCTCTCTCTCTCTCTCTCTCTCTCTCTGTGTGTCTTTCACGAATAAATGAACAAAATCTTTTTTAAAAAATGAAAGTATATCTTTGGAATCTGTGCTTTACAGTGCTTCCAACTTCAGGGGGAGGTCAAGTCTCTTTTATGTGTTTTCCCTCCAACTCTCATAGTCTTACTGTCAACATGACCTGGAGGAGTTCTTTATTTTCTGTTCCACACCAAACAGTAACAGGCCCATCTATCCCATCTACTTGATGGGGGGGGGGGGGGGGGGCTGCTAGATATTTACATTAAAGCCAAATTAAATCACAATAGTCACACTACTGCTCTTGGGAAAAGAGGACTTTGGGGCAGGAAAATGTTTGCCTTAATATCTAAATGGGGGCAGCCCAGGTGCTGCCTTCAGCCCAGAGCATGATCCTAGAGACCCAGGATCGAGTCCAGCGTCGGGCTCCCTGCATGGAGCCTGCTTCTCCCTCTGCCTGTGTCTCTACCTCTCTGCTCTATCTCTCATGAATAAATAAAATTCAAAAAAAATATCTAAATGGGATTTATAAGTATTAAAGTCAACTGAAATCTCACAACACTCTTCCAACAACACTGATCTTTTTTTTTTTTTTTTTTTTAAGCGGCTCATTTTTAAAAGACGCATTTCAGGAGAATCTGTCAATCCAGAGAAATGGAAGGCTGTTACTGATTACAGTCTTCAATTCAAAAGTCCCCCCACCCCAAAAAAAAAAAAAAATTTTTTTTTCCCCCCCAGAACTCTGGACTTGGCTGGTGATTCAGCCTTGGTTCACCGGAATGGAGACTCATCACAAGCCCCCACCCGGGTTCAACAAGCCGCTGGTGCGACAGCAGCGCTGCCCACGGGGACCACCGACCCCGACCTAGAGCCCGGGGCCGAGGAACGCGTAAGGCTCGAGAGGCACGGGCCGGGGGGTCACGGCCCGATCTGCGGTCCCACGCCTCGCTTGCAGGAGGGGTGGGTATCCCGGAGAAGGAGACTGGGACCACCCCCTAACTTTCTCTGCCTCCTGGTTTTCCGCGCAGAGTTTCAGGGCTCTGCAAGGAAGCCAGCCCCTCGAGGACGCGAGGAGGGAGCCTCGAGAGGAAGAACCGAGCCCTCCAGGGGGCCCTCCCGGGGGCCCGCGGGTCAGCCCGTACCTCCGGCCAGCGCAGGAGCAGCAAGGTACTGGGGCTCGGAGCAGAGGACAGGAGGGAGACCGCAGGCGCGGAGACACGCGGGAGCCCCTCCGCCGCCCTCGAGCCCTCCTCGCTCGGGCCAGGCCCGGTCCGCGCCAGGACGCCGCCGCCCGCACACCTGAGCCCAGCCCGGCCCCGCGCCGGCGCCCGCGCCCGCCCCCGCGACCTCGCCCCGCCGGGCCGCCCCGCGCCGGCTCCGCACGGGCGCGGCTCGCGGGGCCCCGGCCCCCCACCTCCGGCTCAGCGCGGCCGCCCGCTCCCACCATACCTGGCCCGCGGCGGCGGCGGCGGCGGCGCTGCTCCTCACATACCCGTTCCGCACCTCCCCGTTCGCCACACAGCCGTTCGCCCGCAGCGGGCGGCGGCAGCAGCAGCCTCCGGGCCCCGGCCGCATCGTCCCGGCAGCACCAGGCGCAAGGCAGGCTCTGCAGGCGGCGGCCCAGGCGGCGGCGGCGGCGGCGGCGGCGGCTCCAGCCCCGCTCCGCACCCCACCCACCTCCCCGAAACCGGAAATGGCTGCACGCCGCCGCCAATTACCCGCCCGGCCGTCACGGGGGGCGGGGCCGGGCCCGCGGAGGCGGTCGCTCGCTCCGGGGCCCCGCAGCCTCGGGGGAACGGGGCGGGGCCGGGCAGGACTGCTGGCCAATCTGCGGGAGGAGGGGGCGGTCCCATGCTGCCGTCTGGCCAATCACGGGCGACGGCAAGGCGGCTCGCCGGTGTCGAGGAGGGGGCGGGGCTGGCGGCTCCTCGGTCCACGCAGAGGAGGCGGGGCCCAGGGAGAACTGGGCCAATTAGACTGTGAGGAAAGGAAGGGGGCTGAGCCCGAGCGTCCGGAGCGGGTCCCGGGCTCTCCCCGGCCCTCCCGGACAGGTGGCGCCCGCTCTGCCCTTGCCTCCGGGGAAGTTCTGGGGCATGAATCCCCGGCGGAGACAAAGCTCCTTTATTTAATTAGCTAACTCCTCTGTGGGTGTCTGTAGAAGAGCATTGTTAGCGTTCTCTCACTGTTCTTCAGCGAGCACCTCACAGTAACACATTTCTTAGTAAGTCGGATGTCTCCTTGCCCTTCACATCTGCCCCTAATCGGGGTTTTCTGTACGACTTCCTTTAAAGAGTACTTCCGTAAGAGTCAGGAAACCTGAATATTTAGCTACTTTTGGAGCCAAAGTCTTTTTTTTTCTTCTTCTTTAAGATTTTATCTATTTATTCATGAGAAACACACAGAGAGAGGGAGGGGCATAGGCAGAGGGAGAAGCAGGCTCCATGCAGGGAGCCTGATGCGGGACTCGACCCCAGGACCCCAGGGTCACGACCTGAGCCAAAGGCAGATAGATGCTCAACCACTGAGCCACCCAGGTGCCCATAAATTCTTTAAAATAGAATTAACACTTCCTGTTTCATAGGCTCATTGCAAGAAATATGTTAATAAGACATTGTGCACCTGTCATACTGCCTGGGCCATTGTAGGAGCATAATAAATATCATTTTTGCACCCCTTGAGTTCTCTCTTCCGACAGGGGTTAGTAAGGAAGTGGATCTACATCATAACAAGAGACTTTTGGGTTACCCATAAAGAATTTGGTATCATAGTAAAGAATATTGACTCTGGAAGTGGTCTGGGTTTGAATCCTGACTGTGTCACTTACTAGCTGCATGACTGCTATGTACTTTCATCTGTCCAGTGGAAGTGATAATAGTTGTCCTGAGGATTTCAGTTAATACATGTAGTATGTTTTGTATAAGACCTTGACATTAGTAAAAAAATTCATTAAGTGTTGGTTATTTTTTAATTTATTATTTATTTATTATTATTATTATTTATTATTTATTATTATTTATTTAGGGGGGGGGCAGAGAAGGGGTAGAGAGAATCCTCAAGCTGAGTCCCAACGTGGGGCTCAATCTCAGGCCCTTGAGATCATGACCTGAGCCTAAATCAAAAGTCATATGCTTAAGAGTGAGCCACCCAGGCACCTCAAGTGTTGGTTATTTTTTAATTGCTGAATAGGCCTATGAGAGCCCCTGCATTCTTCCCCCTACCCCATCTTTGCAAAGAGATTGACAAGCTATCAATTTTGCATGGCTTAGGAGCTAAACAATTTAACAGCAAGTGGACAGAGCAGGTATCTTTTTTGAACCAACAAACACTATGATTCCCAAAGAGCAGAACATAGTTGGAAGAAGTATGAGGCTAAAAGAAAAACACATGGCTTACATCTCATGGAGCTTATATTCTAGTGAGAGAAAAGATGCACATGTATAATGCAAACAGCAATAAAAGACCTACAGGAGGCTGAAGTTCTGATGAGGAAGGCTGGACCACAGTGACAAATCTAGACTTTCCATGTACAAAGTCTTCAGGGAAGGAATCTGATTGGAAGCAGGGCTAAGGGATTTAATTGAAGGTTAGACAGTAAGTCAAATGAATTTGGAAAAGACCTGGGAAGAAGATGTAAGATGAGCTTAATATTGAAGGATGAGTAGTATTTGGAGAACTGGGAATGAGAAGTAAAGGGAGGGTATTCTCAGAAGACAGAACCTTCAGAAGCTCAGGTGCAGAGTCTAGAACAAGCAAGGCCTTAAACTAGAGCCTAAGAGTGAGGACCGCGGCTAGATTAGAGGAATCCTGTTAGCCAGTTCCTCTCTCCAGAGGGTAGAACACAGGTCCTTGTCTTGTTCTGCCACTTACTCACCATGTGTGGTCTTGAATGAATCATGCAAACATCAGCCTTGGTTTCCTCACCCATCTTACAAAATTAATACCTGTACTACTGACCTTGCAGGGCTTTTGTGAGCGTCAATGATATAACACACAAAGGATCTGATAACCTTGCACACCATTGCTAAATCACAAAAGTGATGCCATGGAAGGCGGCAGGTAACACCCCAGGCTCCATGCAAACAGGAAAACAACTCCTTCCTGATGTGTAAGCCACTTCATCACCATTTTACAGAGTTCACATGCAAAGTTTTGGGCTAGGCACTGGGGTTACAAGTCTTCCTTCAAGATTGCTCAAACCACTTCAACTGTCAAACTTTTCTTGAATTCCAACCTCCTCACAAAATTAGTCTCTTTCTACACTGTGAACTTTATACACACCTGTGTAAGTAATCATGCATCACATTACTTTGGGATTCTTTTTTTTTTTTTTTTTTTTTTTGAGAGGGAGATTATACAGTGGTTCATAGCAAGAGCTCCATGGTCATACAGACCTGGAGACCCAACGCCAGCCCTGAAAAGTCTTGTGACTTTGGCAAAGCTGCTTGACTACCCTGTGACTCAGTTCCTTCATCTGTAAAATAAAACACACTTCATACAGTTGTTGTGAGAATTAAAAAAAAAAAAAAAGGCATTTAGTACCAGGACCCATCACGTAATAGTCAATAAGTGCTGGCAATCATCTGCTGAGTAAATAAATTATTTGTTAAATGAATGAATGAGAATACATTTATACCCTCAACTAGACAGAAAGCAAGCTCCTTGAGGTCAGGGCATTCTATAATTCACCTTTGGGTTCCCAGCACCTAGCACAGTGCCTGGCACATAATAAATGCTCAATAAGTGTCTGATAAATAATACATGGACAAATGAATTAAAAGCTGGCCTTGCCTCCAAGGAGCCTCCTATCTCATGGCAACTGCGTTGAGAGTCTTGTGATTGCAGTTAATGTAGGTCAATATCAGAAAACCTCATCAAGAAAGGTAGAATTATTGGAACTATCCTCAAGATAAGGAAGTATGGGGACTCAAAATCCCAACCTCAGCAACAGAAAATTATAGGCCTTTATCCTAGCATGAACCCACTTGGGGGTTGAGGCTTAGCTCTCAGCCACCTACCACTTTCACATTCCCTAGGTCAAATTTATAAATCCCTAGGAAATAGAGGTCTGATTGGCCCAGTTTATGGTGAGATGTCTAATGCTCGACCAATCCATGATGGCCAAAGCACAAGGTCAAGCTGCTGGAGGTAAGAAATCAGTTACAGAGAAGAAAGGACAACCCTATCATTGTCTGGTACTGAGAGATAGAACCTGGGAATGAAAGGAACAAATAACAATCACTTGAAAAAAGTGTTGATGGAGGAGGCTTCCAATTTTTTTTTTCCAATTTTTTTTTTTAAGATTTTATTTATTTATTCATCAGAGACACACAGAAAGAGGCAGAGACATAGGCAAAGGGGGAGAACCAGGCTCCATGCAGGAAGCCTGATGTGGAACTCGATCCTGGGACTCCGGGATCATGCCCTGAGCCAAAGGCAGATGCTCAACCACTGAGCCACCAGGTGTCCGAAGAGGCTTCTAGTATAGCATTTTCATTTTATTTTTTTTTTTTTGAAGTAAGCTCTATGCCAACATGAGGCTTGACCTCACGACCCTGAGATCAAGAGTCACCGGCTTTACCGATTGAGCCAGACAGGTGCCCACAGTATAGCATTTTTAAAGATTTATTATTTATTTATTTATTTATTTATTTATTGTTGATTTATTTATTTATGAAAAAGAGAGAGAGCATAAGCTGGCGGAGGGGAGGGAAGGGGCAGAGGGAGAGGGAGAAGCAGACTCCCTGATTAGCAGGGAGCCCCATGTGGGGCTCCATCCCAGGTCCCCTGAGATTACCACCTAAGCAGAAGGGAAACACTCAACCATCTGAGCTGGCCAGGCACCCCCAGTATCGCGTTTTTAAAGGGCCATGCAAGACTGCTGCCTAGGAAGAGAAACAAAGTGAGAGAAGGCAGGCTATTTAGTGGCAGGAGCAGGGAGCCTACACTGTCAGAGGTCTTGGATGCACACATGCGGGTTAATGCTGGCTGACTTAAACAGGACAGGATCCATTGGAAGGTTATTAGCAGCTCAGTGACATAGAAGGCTGGAGGACCAGGATTCGAAAAAGTCAGGAGAAAGGGGATCTCAGAGGGCTACGCAGTGAGGCCCTCAGAAGGGCTTGTGGCAGGAACTGTTTGGTAAGTGTACCACCAAAATAAACAACCTCCAGCCACTTTTATTGTCTTGGGTCACTTGCCCAAGAGTCAAAGTCCCTGGAGAGAGCACCTGACTGGCTGAGTTTAGGACACACGGGTACATACAGGGAGGGGCTGAAGGGGGCAAACAGAAGGATGTGGTCCCTCCCACTCACGGTGGGAGTCACTTACCAAAATTCACTCTCCCAAAAAAAGGATGTGGCGCATCCCGGGTGGCTCAGCCCAGGGTGTGGCCCTGGAGACCCTGGATGAGTCCCATGTCGGGCTCCCTGCATGGAGCCTGCTTCTCCCTTTGCCTGTGTCTCTGCCTCTCTCTCTCTCTCTCTCTGTCTCTCATGAATAAGTAAATAAAATATTTTTTTAAAAAAAAGGACGCAAAATGAAGAGAGGTGATTTCCCAAAAGGAGATTGGGGACCTCATAGAAAAAGGGAGTGTACACCAGGCAGGCAGAAATGATGAATACCACTTAAAACTGCAGAAGAATCATAAGGGAGAAAGGACCCTTGAGAGATACTCTGCTTCAGTACAAAACTGGGGCTGGACAACTCAGAGCTATACTGATCCTGACCCTGAGATCGTCACTTAGTCTTCCCAAACTTCTCATGTTCATTAATTTTTGTATTCGGCCAGTTGTTCCACAAATACTTTTTTCTGGACATCATATTATTATGTCAGGTACTACAAGTGCAATGATCGGGGTACCGGGCTGGCTCAGTTGGTAGAACATGTGACTCTTGATCTTAGGTTGTGAGTTCAAGCCCCATGTTGGGGATAGAGTTTACTCAAAAAAAAAAAAAATAATAATAATAATACAATGAAGTCAGTAGCCATGAATTTTGGGCCCAAGAGCTTCCTGCTGTGGCCTGGGAAAGGGCACTTTCCCACTGGATCACTTTGGTGAACATAAAAGCTTTAAAGAGAAATTCTTTAAGTGTCTTCCTGACAAAAAAAAAAAAGTGTCTTCCTGACAATAAATGCAAAAATACTTTGTGCAGAAATGAGTCAAAAGACTATTTAGAGGGACGCCTGGGTGGCTCAGAGGTTTGCTAATTCCCTTTTTACTACTCCTAACCTAATACAGTGAGTGAAAGAGTCTGATTGTTTCCCTGAGTTTCTGGCCTCCCTTTTGCCAGAAAATCTTGGATAACACTTTTGGACCATATTCAGTGGCAATATTCGCATCCACAAAAACTGAATAGGCCCTGGGACAAGAGCTTAGAAATGCATTATTAGTTTGAGGCCTGGGCTGTTCAAAGGAATGAGTGCATGCAAATATGAAGGTTTAATAGGAATGGTGGTTCCTGATTGGCTCAGGGTGCTTGTGAAGTACCCAGTAGAGTGATTTTAATCTGTGTCTAATAAGATATTTGCAGTTGCAGCTGAGAGATAAAGCAGATGAGTGCTCCAGGTACAGGCAGCTAGAGCCTATGTCTCAGTGGTAGCTCTGTGCATGTGTTTCCTCTGCCCTAGAAGCACCTCTGAGCCTCCTACTCAACCACCACACCCGACACTGCCACTCTGGACTTCCTGTGGATATTCACTCAGTTAACTGTTGCAATCATCTGAGGTTCTGCTTCAGGAAGTGGACTTTTGCTTCTGGCTCCAGGAAGAAGGAGTGGTGCTGCAGATAACCATTACGATAATAGTGGTGCTATTAGTCAAAGCTTTGCAAGTTGGAAGTTTTGAAACTGAATTCAAATTGGACTAAGTATAAAGGAGATTTATTGGCTCACATAACCAAAAAGAGTAGGGATAGATCTGATTGGATTCATGTGTTCAAACGATGTCATCAGGAATCCATCTCCATCCTTGGCTTGGCATTCCTCTGAGTTGACTTCATTCATACATAAGGGGTCACCATGTCATGGTAAAGATGGCTCATGGCTGGCAAGCTTACACTCGACCAACTTTAGAGTCTCAGCTGAAAGAGAGTGCTTCCTCTCTGGACTCTCAGTGAGAGTCCTACCAAATTCCCAATGGCCCAGCTCAGGTCACATGCCTCAGGTGGATGTTGAATTGATTGGCCAGGACTGAGTCTCGTGGCCACCCACCGCCTCAATTCTGGGCTCTTAGAAGGGGAGACCAGTGGTTTCTGAAATGGAAAAGCTAGGTGCTGTTTCTAGAAAAATGAGGGCTGGGCATGTATAAGCAACAGATAAACTGCCCCTGTTGGATATGATGATACCAACAAGAAGCAGGAGGTAAGGTGACACCTGAGTGGCTCAGTGGTTGAGTGTCTGCCTTTGGCTCAGGGCATGATCCCGGTCCTGGGATTGAGTCTCGCATCGGGCTCCCTGAGAGGAGCCTGTTTCTCCCTCTGCCTGAGTCTCTGCCTCTCTCTCTGTATATCTCTCATGAATAAATAAATAAAATCTTAAAAACAAAAAAGAAGCAGGAGGTAAGAATGCTTAGGAGATTCTCAATACTTTTAGAAGATATAATTAAGAAATACTGGTTTTAGACTTTCCCCCCCTCCCTAAATCCAACCTCCTAAATTTACCCCAAATTTATGTTTATTTAAACTGATTAAAGTGATTGGTATCTTATCATTTTCATCTTCATTAAATCATCATCCCAAAGCAATTAGTAAACAACCTCTGTGTATGTAGTTGGGTCAAAAAAATAGAAATATCATCTCTTAAAAAAAATCTCTACAAACAGAATTTATTTTTTTTAAAGACCTATTTATTCATGAGAGACACAGAGAGAGAGAGAGGCAGAGACACAGGCAGAGGGAGAAGCAAGCTCCATGCAGGGAGCCCGATGTGGGACTCAATCCTGGGACCCCAGGATCACGCCCTGGGCCAAAGGCAGGCACTAAACCACTGAGCCACCCAGGGATCACCACTATAAACAGAGTTTACTTCCACAGAGAGCATTAATGATGACACAGGACTCATAGACAACCATAGTAGCTCTAATATGTTATGTGTCAGTTTAAATGACATAAATTGAATTGTATATGTAAAGAAAACCTCAGTAAAAAAAAAAAAAAGTTAAAAGAAAAATGACATAAATTTGAAGGTCCATTCTTTCCTAGGCAGGGTGGCATATGCACTCTATGGAGTGAAGAGATTTGCATATCTATTTATTTTTTTAAAGTAGGCTCCATGCCTAACATGGAGCTTGAACTTGCCATCCTGAGACCAAGAGTCTACTGACTGAGCCAGCCAGGAGCCCTGTGATTTTAAGCAGGTTTAAGGCAAGGGTGCCATTTCCCTTACACTTCATTATAGAACACTTTAAAGATTTTGTTGTCTTCCTCATCACTTTCTTTATATTTACTTGGCAGTGCTACATATTCTTGGACAAAATAATTTCCTTTAAAATGGCCTTCTGAGGCTCTTGCCCATATCCTCAATATTTCCTAATGTTTTCTCACATATTTTCCTATCTTGTACCATCCCCAAACCAATAATTTCTGGTGTCTGATGTCTGGGAGAGCCATTTTTAGAAGAGTGCTATTCTGTTGCGTATGCTCCTAGGGTATCGCCAAAGTCAAGTGACAAGCTTTCTCACTAGGTGTCCTGAAAAGCACAGGAATTAAAACAGGCAGGGAGGATGCTTCAAGGGTGTCTAAACAGTTGAAAGGGAAGAGGAGCTTTTTTTTCATCCACTTTAAGACCCTGACACTTTAACAGTTCAAAATACAGTACATCGTATTGTACTGTTCTGTACATTGTATAGTACATCTCGTTTTTTTGTTTTTTTTTTATCAAGAACACCTTTTAAAACATAAATGATAGCTTTCAAGTTGCCTTGCATTTCAAGCCAATCTTGACTTTCCCCATGCTGACCATTCCATACTGATTTGCCAATCCATATCTCACCTTTCAATGGGTTGCTTCTCTATCATCTGTTCTACTCTTCCTCCACTGGTTAGTAGTCATATACTTAGAGTAGAGCTAACTGCTGCCCAGACCCTTGCCACAATGACAGATTTAGGGACAGACACAGCTTAGTCAATTCAATCATGGTAAGACTGGAGATTTGCGTTCAATCACTGGGGGGAAGGAAACCTATCTATTCTCCTGGAAGGTGTGCTATATGAATGTGAAGCTTGCAACGGCTGCAACCATTTAGCTACCAGAAAGAAAACCCATGTAAGGATGAAACCAACATTAGGAAGTGAGCAGAATGGCTCACAGACATATGGGGAGGAGGTGCTCTGATCGAACCATGCCTGAAGCCTACATCTAGAAATTTTAGTTATACTGAATCAAGAAATTTTCTTTAATTGTTTATGCCAGTGGAATCTTTTTAAATTAGAACTTAAGGCACCCTAACTATCACAGTCCCTCAGGAAAATCTTCTTTTTTACAAGATTATTGATGTATACTTGACATCATGTAAACTATATATATTTAAGTGTAAGATATTATGAGTTTTGACATATGTACACACCTGTGAAATCATCTCCACAATCCAAATAATGAAACTATTCTTCAGCTTAGGGCACCTGCATGGCTCAGTGGTTGAGCGTCTGCCTTTGGCTCAGGGCATGATCCCAGGGTGCTGGGATCGAGTCCCACATGGGCTCCTCGCAGGGAGCCTGCTTCTCCCTCTGCCTATGTTTCTGCCGCTTTCTGTGTTTTTCATGAATAAATAAATAGAATCTTAAAGAAAAGAAAAGATTCATCAGCCTCAATAGTGGCCAAGTAGCCATTTGGTAAGATTAGCTAGCCATCTCTACAGAACCCCTGAGCTGCTGAGCTGCTGTTTATGACAATAAAAGAGGGGCACCTGGCTGGCTCAGTCAATAGGGCATGCAACTCTTGATCTTGGGGTTGTGAACTTAAGTTCCACATTGAGTGTAGGGATTACTTGAAAATAAAATCTTAAAAAATAAAAAATAAAATAAAGACAGTGGAAGAGCGCAAAGGAGGAGCCACCAGGGTGTATGATTCCCAGTGCACTGTTTTGTCTCAAGTCATAGGTTCTGCTTCCTGCATTCTGGCACCTAGCTCTGGGTACTCCAGGTGCAGCTCTCATGGACCTGTAGGTGGAGTCTTTTTTTTTTTTTTTAAGGTAATATTTGTTTCCATTACAAAAGCAACATATATTTAACATAGGCAAGTTAGAATATAATATAAGCAAAAGAAAAGGGGAAGAAATTAAAAACCACTCATAATATATATTGATATATGACCTTCCAAGAATAATGAGCAAAAGAAAAAAATGATGAAAGAAAGATGGGAAGAAAATCTGGGGCAAAATGAGCAGCATGGAAAGCCACCAAGATACAAAACAGCATAGAATGTGGGCAAACAACACAGCCACTTGTTATTTCTGGACCAGAGTCTTAGAGGAGTAGTTTCCTTACTACAGTCCCATAATGAAATATAGCATTCAACGTGAGCCATTTTATACTCAAAGTATTTATGTACCCACTTGTGCTTGTTTTCTCATCCACTGGAGAAACTAGTGAAATATATTCAGTTAGTTTGTGTGGTTATTTATGTATATTTTGTTTCCATGCATTTGTAGCCCAAAGAATCAGACCCAAGAATTCTGTGTTCAGGCTGTGGATGAATAAATGTATTCCTACTTTTCAGTTTCTTTCTTTCTTTCTTTCTTAATTTCTTTCTTTCTTTCTTTCTTTCTTTCTTTCTTCTTTTTTTTAGTTTTCTACTTTTCAGTTTTTAAAAATGAATCTGTTTATAATTACAATTAAAATCACAGTGATAGAGTGGGACCCCAGAGTTGCTTCAACATTCAAAAAGTTAACATAATTCATTATTTAAATAGAATAAAGGACAGGGGTGTCTGGGTGGTTCAGTTGGGTGAGCATCTAACTCTTGATTTCAGCTAAGGTCATGATCTCAGGGTCATGAGATTGAGTCCCAAGTGGGGCTCTGCACTCAATGTGGAGTCTGTTTGAGATTCTCTCTTTCTGTCCTTCCCTCCACATGTGCATACTCTCTCTTCCCCTAAAATAAATTTTAAAAAAATCTTAAAAATTAACTAATTAATTAATTAACATACTAGGGGCACCTGGGTGGCTTAATCAGTTAAGCCTCTGACTTCAACTCAGATCATGATCTCAGGGTCCTGGGATCAAGTCCCACATCAGGCTCTGAGGTCAATGGGAAATCTATTTCTCCCTCTCTCTTTGCCCCTCCCATGCTCATGCTCATGTGTGCATGTGCTCTCTCTCAATCTTTTTCTTTTCTCAATCTTTTAAAAAATTAACATAATACATTATTTTAGTAGGATAAAAGATGAAAACCACATGGTCATTTTAATAGATGCTAAAAATTTTTGACAAAAATCTAACACTTTCATGATAAAAACACTAGGAGTAAAATAGGAAAAACAAACTAGGAATAGACCAGAACTACCTCAACCTGATAAACAGCATATGCAAAAACCCTACAGTTAACCACATTAACATTACTGTAAATGATGAAAGACTGACTGCTTTCTTTCTAAGACCAAGAACAAGAAAAGAATGTCCACTTTTCATCACTTCTATTTAACATGTACTGGAGCTTTTTTAGCCAGAGCAATTTAAAAAAAAATTTATTGGAGTTCAATTTGCCAACATATAGCATAACACCCAGTGCTCATCCCGCCAAGTGCCCCCCTCAGTGCCCATCACCCAGTCACCCCAACCCCCGCCCACCTCCCCTTCCACTACCCCTTGTTCATTTCCCAGAGTTAGGTGTCTCTCATGTTTTGTCACCCTCATTGATATTTTCACCCATTTTCTCTCCTTTCCCTTTATTCCCTTTCACTAATTTTTATATTCCCCAAATGAATGAGACCATAAAATGTTTGTCCTTTTCCGATTGATTTATTTCACTCAGCATAATACCCTCCAGGTACCTTCACATCAAAGCAAATGGTGGGTATTTGTTGTTTCTAATTAGCCAGAGCAATTAAGCAAGAAAGTGAGATTAAAGTCATCCAGATTAGAAAGGAAGAAGTAAAATAATCTCTATTTGCAGTTGACACAATCTTATACATAGAAAATACCAAGGAGTACACTAACAAATGATCAGAACTAATAGACAAGTTAGGGATGCCTGGATGGCTCAACAGCTGAGCTGCTGCCTTTGGCTCAGGACATGATCCCAGAGTCTGGGGATCAAGTCCCTTGTTGGGCTTCCTGCATGGAGCCTGCTTCTCCCTCTGCCTGTGTCTCTGCCTCTGTCTCTCTGTGTCTCTCATGAATAAATAAATAAAATCTTAAAAAAAAAAGAACTAATGACAAATTAAATGCAAAGATTGCTGGGTATAATAAACAAAGATCAACAGTATTTCTATATTCTAGCAATAAACATTCTGAAAATGAAATTATGAAAACAATTCCATTAAACAATAGCCTGCAAAAGACTAGTATACAGAGAAAAAATAGCAAAAATTTACAAGATTTATACATTGAAATCTACAAAATATTATTGAAAAAATATAATCTAAATAATAGAAAATTAGCCCATGTTCAGGGATCGAAAGACTTAAAGATGACACCACTGTTTCAATGCCATCTCTACCCAAATCCCAGCTATGTTTTTTGGAGACATTTATAAGCTGATCCTAAAACACATAAGGAATTGCAAGGCACCCAGAATAGTCAAAATAACCTTGATAAAAAAAAAATTAGAGGATTTTCACTTCTTGATTTCAAAACTTTACTATACAGCTGCAATAATCAAGACAATGTGTAGCAAAGGGTAGGCATAAACAATGGAATAGAATTCAGAATCCAGAAATAAACCTGAATATTGATGATCAATTGATTTTCAACAACAGTGCCTAGACAACTCAAAGACAGAAAGAATGATCTTTTCAACAAATGGTGCTGGTATAACTAAGTATCCCCATGAAAAATAATGAAGTTGGACCCCTAACCATATACAAAAAATAAATAAAAATATATCAAGGATCTAAATGTAAGCACTAAAACTATGAAATCCTTAGAAGAAAATATAGGTATAAATTTTCATGACCACGGATTAGGCAATGGTTTTAGATACGACACCAAAAACATAAACAACCAAAATAGATAGATTGGATTTCATCAAATTTAAGAACTTTTATTCTTCAAAGGATACCATTATGAAAGTGAAAAATAGGGTACTTGGGTGACTCAGTGGATTAAGCACCCCAGTCTTGATCTCAGCTCAGGTCTTGATCTCAGAGCTGTGAATTCAAGCCCCATATTCGGCTCCATGCTGGGTGTGGAGCATACTTTAAAAAAAAAAAAAAAGTGAGAGCCTGGGTGGCTCAGTCAGTTAAGCGTCTGCCTTCAGTTCAGGTCATGATCCCAAGGTCCTGGGATTGAGCCCCATGTTGGGCTCCGTGCTCAGTGCAGAGTCTGCTTGAGAATTCACTCTTTCTCCCTCTGCCCCTCCCCATGCTCTTGTGCTCTCTCTATCTCTAAAAATAAATAAATAAATATTTTTTAAAAAAATCCAGAACCAAGAAAATAAACGGATCAAAAGAAAAAAGAAGAATAGCAAATGTCTCATAAGCAAATGGAAACATGCCCAACTTCATTCGTTGTTTAGGAAATGTAAATCAAAACCAGAGTGAGATACCAGGTCATACCTACTAGGATAGCTAAAATTAAAAGCCACACAACAAATGTCAGTGAGTATGTGGAGGAATTGGAATCCTCATAGGCTGCTGGTGGAAATGCAAAATGGTGCAGCAGCTTTGTAAAAAAGCTTTGTAATTTGGCAGGCCCTCAAAATGTTAAATATAGAGTCAGCATATGACTATGACATATGACATATGACAACTGTACTCGTCTAGGTACCTACCCAGGAGAGATGAAAACATATCCCAACATAAAAACTTGTATACAAATCTTCATAGCAGCATTATGCATAGTATCTAAAATGTAGAAATGACTCATATGTACATCATCTGATGAATGGATAAACAAAGGGTCATCTATCCATACAATGGGATATAAAGGAATGAAATACATGTGCCGCAACATACATGAAGCTTGAAAACTTGATGCTCAGTGAGAAAAGCCAGATAAAAATACTGTATGTTGGTCCCAAATAGGCAAATCAGAGACAGAAAATAAATTAGTAATTGTCAGGCTGACATATGTGTAGAGAAGGTAAGAGGAGGAAGGTGGGATTGGGACTAACTATTAATGAATATGAGGTTTCTGTTTGGGACCATGAAGGTGTTCTAAAATTATGGTAATGGCTGTGCAACTCTGTACATGTACTAAAACTTCTGCATTGTTGAAGTTTAAGGCATATAAACTACATCTCAATAAAGCTTTAAAAAACAAAACCTGGGCAGCCTGGGTGGCTCAGCGGTTTAGCGCCGCCCTTAGCCCAGGGCCTGATCTTGGAGACCCAAAATCAAGTCCCACGTCGTGCTCCCTGCATGGAGCCTGCTTCTCCCTCTGCCTGTGTCTCTGCTGTGTTCTCTCTCGCTCTCTGTGTCTCTCATCAATCAATAAATAAAATCTTAAAAAAAAAAAAACTAATATACTTTATTTAAAAAAAAAAAAAAAACCTCTTGTATGACTCAGTTGGTTGGGTGTCTGCCTTTGGCTCAGGGTCCTGGGATCGAGACCCACATAGGGCTCCCTGTTCGGCAGGGAGTGTGCTTCTCCTTCTCCCTCGGCCACTCCCTCTGCTTGTGCTTGCTCTCTCTCTCTCTCTCTCTCTGTCAAATAAATAAATAAATAAATAAATAAATAAATAAATAAATAAATAAAATATTTAACAATAATAAAAATAAAATAAAATAAAATAAAAACTTCTCACAGGGAAAATGTCCTCTCCCTTGATGGGGAAGGGATTGTGTTTTATAAATTGTGTAATTTCAACACTTACCTCAGTGCATAGCCCATGGAGGACTTGATGACAGTTTGATAAAAGGAAGGAAGGAAGGTGGAAGAGGTGGATGGATATGACTATGAAATTCCTTCAAAAAATATTCATTTTCTATAGTGTGCCAAGAACCTAACATACATTGTCATTGGCCACCTTGCAAATCAGGAAACTGGATCTCTTTGGAGGATCAGAAGCTGATTCAAATCCTTATGCTAGTGAACAGTGGAGGGAAAAATCAGAACCCAAGCCTATATACGCCAAAGCCAATATTCTGTATATTCATTTCTGTAATTTTGATGAAGGTTTGAAAGTATAGGGGTGATTGGAAGCTATGTTGATATGAGCTGGAAAACTGTATAGGCAAGTGCATGAGGGCAGTGACGGATGAACAAGGGAAGGAAAGGGGTAGCTTCTGAAAATTCATATTAGGTGTTGTTGGGATTCGAAGGGGCCCAATAAATAATACTCTTGTTCATATCATCAAGTCCTGAAACTGATAAATAAGACAAAAGGGTGAGAGATGCACAAAGTGCAGGATTGGATTGGTGATGGTGAATTGCACTTGGTTTAATGCTCTGCCATCATTGTCTTAGAGTTTTTGGTCCTTTCCATTTTATTTATTTATTTATTTATTTTTTCCTTTCCATTTTATACTAGGTCTCACAATTATGTAGGACAAAAATGTCATCTGACAAAATATCACATTTATGACTGTTTTATTTTTTATTTTATTTTTTTAAAGATTTATTTATTCATGAGAGACACAGAGAGAGAGAGAGGCAGAGACACAGGCAGAGGGAGAAGCAGGCTCCATGCAGGGAGCCTGATGTGGGACTTGATGCTGGATTCTGGGATCATGACCTGAGCCAAAGGCAGCCACCCAACCCAGGCATACCTATTACTGTTTTAAGGGGTCTGGGATCATGTGGCTTGAGTGTGATAACCAACCTTTTTTTTTTTTTTGATTTTATTTATTAGAGAGTGCACACTTAAGAGCAGGGGAGGGGGAGAGGGAGAGAGGGAGGCAGACTCCCCACTGAACAGGGAGCTGGATCCCAGGACCCTGAGATCATGACTTGAGCCAAGGCGGATGCTTAACTGACTGAGCACCCAGGGACCCCATGACAGCCAACTTCTAACCTCCAATCTAGGCCATGGGCAGCCCACCTAAGGGAAAGTTTGAGTCTGCAATGTGTATTCATTCCCACTGGTTCAAGTGAAAAGGTGAAAGAAAGAGACCAGATCCTCCAAGCCAGGACCATTGATAAATCCCTCCCATCCAGTGGAGAAATCTATCCCATGCCAACCAGGTGCTGACTCCACCTCCCTGGGGAGGGGTACAGGATGGGGCAGGAGGCCAAGAATGATTAGATAAATCAGAGAAATGGGGAAACATTCCCTTAACCGGAGCAGTCAAGTAACAACAGATACAACTGACAGATAAAATCAAATTAGCTTAAATGGAACAGGATGTGTTGAAAAGGTGCTGCCAATAGTGTTTGTTTCAAAGCAACACCAAGGGGTGCCCAGGGCTGGCTCAGTTGGAAGAGTGTGTCTCTTGATCTTGGGGTCATGAGTTCAAGCTCCATGCTGGGTGTAGAGGTTACCTAAATAAATAGATAAATTTTAAAAATAAAAATAGGGATGCCTGGGTGGCTCAGTGGTTGAGCCTTTGCCTTCGGCTCAGGATGTGATCCTAGTCCTGGGATCAAGTCCCACATTGGGCTCCCTGAGAGGAGCCTGCTTCTCCCTCTGCCTATGTCTCTGCCTCTGTGTCTCTCATGAGTAAATAAATAAAAGCTTTAAAAATAATAGAAAATAAAAATAAAGAAGCACTGAATACTTTTCCCCTGCTAATTTTGTTCAGGTACAGGGAGGAAATCCCTTGATCTCAGAGAAGCAGATGTCCTGCCAGCCCCATGCATCATAATCATGGAAATCCAATTCCCTTTTCCTTGCCAGGCACTCACTTTTCCAGCCTGTCTTGCAGGTAGGGTTAATACATGAAACAGCTCTAGCCAGTAGGATGTAAGAGGAAGACTTCTCTGGAGACTCTAAGAAAGAGGGGCTTTTCATTATTAACAAAAATTAAGCCTCTTTCTGTCCTCTTTCCCTTCCTTCTTACTGGATACAATAGTGTGAGAATGTGACATCTGGAGCCACGGAAGCCATATTGAGGCCGTGAAGCAACACGCACAGAATGAAAAGTCGACGTGCTGAGTAGCACAGCCAGAAGATGGAGAGTCTGGGTCCTTGATGACACAGCTGCACTGAACACACCCTGGTTACGTCTGCCCCCAGACTTCTGAAGGAAGCAATGTGTCCTGATGGTTCAAGCCACAGTCCCTCAGGTTACCTCTTGTGGTCAAAGACATCCTAACTCCTGCACACTTACACCACACGTGTAGTGATTAGTATCAGGGAAGCCCGGGGCAGCTGCTCTCAAACAGGAAGCAGGAACTGGGAAGTTGTCACACTCCGGGCAGTTCTCTCTCATCCAGCCTCCTCTCTCCTCTCGTCTTCTCCCCGAGAACCTGTCTTTCTTCACTCTGGTCTACAGACCGGTTTTCACTGGCTCGGCATTCACCCGGCAATGCCAATGCCATCCCTGTCTGCATTGCCTGCGTCTAACACCAGCTCGGGCTGCAACAGCATCTCAAGCTCAATTCCAAAGTCTTTAGAAGAGAGAGGAGGCTTGACCCGGTTGTGGGTCCTGTACGTGTCGGACACCCTAGGGGCAAAGTCACACGCTGGAACACAGCTGCCAAGGGCGCACCCATGTGTGTGTGAGATTCTCAAAGAAGGGGAGGCATGGGCTAAAAGACACCCCTAACTAGGGACACCTGGGTGGCTCAGTGGTTGAGCCTCGGCCTTCTACTCAGGGTGTGATCCTGGGGTCCTGGGGTCCAGTACCTCACCTGGCTCCCGGCATGGAGCCTGCTTCTCCCTCTGCCTGTGTCTCTCATGAATAAATAAATAAAATCTTAAAAAAAAAATTCCAAAAAAAAAAAAATTCCAAACCACATATCCCTAACCACCTACCTTATGAGCCGAGCAAAAGAGGAAAGGAGATAAACGCCAGGTTAGGGATGTGAGAGAGTGGGTGGGAAGGGAGAGAGAGAGAGAGATGGAAAGATTCTGGCAGCAAGAGGGAAACTGGGGGAGGGATACAGCGTTTCCAGGGGTGGCTGAGAAACTCCTTAGAAGCCAAAAGAGGGACTTTCCTTGAATGAGGGAGGAAAAGGGGCGGGGGAGCAGAGAAATAAGGAAGAGAAGGAGTGGCCCTGGGGAAGGGCGAGGTTGTCAGCGGACGCGCCCCCCCGCCCCCCAGGAGGGAAAGCCGGGGCCTGTGTCTTTCAGGCCGAAGTCCCGCCGCCGCCGCCGCGGGGTGCGGAGACGAGGTCCCTGGAGCAGACCGGGGGCAGCCTCCGAGCCCCCCCAACCCAGAGATGAGAAGTGTGCGTGGGGGCCGGAGCGCTGCCCCGAGGGTCACCGGCTCCCCACGTGGAGGCGACAGCCCGGGGCCCGCGGGAGGGGGTGCAGGGCGCCCGGGTCACAGGGGCGCGGCCCCGAGCCCCATCGCCTCGGCGCTGGGCGCGGGGCAGGGGCCGGGAGGACGGTGTGCGCAGGCGCAGTTCCCGGCCCGGCCCCCGCCCCAGGGAAGGCCCCAGGGAAGGCCCCAGGGAAGCGGGGGGACGTGCGCCCGGAAAGCGCAGGAAGGAAGGCAGGGCGGCCGGATAGCGAGGGCTGTGGAGTCACCCTGGACAATTCTGGGAACACAGCGGCTGGGGTCGACTTGCATCCAACCCCCCTTCCTCCCTCCCTCCCTCCCTCCCTCCTTCTCTGCATTCCTGCATAATTTATGGTGCACGGCCGCGGGCCCCTGGCACGCACTTTCCGCTTGGCCACGGGGAGGGATCGGTCCTGCTGGGTTCACTACAGGTCATCCCGTGCGTGCTCTGCACATAGGAGGTGCTGGGCAAAATATTTCCTTCATGAGTAAGTGCGTGGGACTTTGTCACCGGGAGAAAGGACTCAAGACATAAGCAGGTGTGTTGGTTGTCTAGTAAGGGGGCGCTCCCCGAGGAGGGTAACCTTTACACCATTTTTTGGCTACACCCTCTGACTTGTTACTGATGGATTGGTTTTGTGCTGGTAGACGGAGGAGGCTGGAGAAAAGGTTTGGAACCACTGGACCGATTAGTGATTTCCCAAACTAATTCGTATTTTTGTTTACAAGATTTTTTTTTAAGATTTTATTTATTTATTCATGGACACACACACACACACAGAGGCAGAGACACAGGCAGAGGGAGAAGTAGGCTCCATGCAGGGAGCCCGATATCCCCGACCCCAGGATCACTCACGCCCTGGGCCAAAGGCAGGCGCTGAACCTCTGAGCCACCCAGGCATCCCCCTGTTTACATGAAATTTCACCTGGAAGCCTAAACAAATAACAGAGATTAACAACTATAACAAAACCAATAGTTGCTCTCCTGCCCCCATCTTCAGTGAAGAGCTCGTTTTCAAAAACATTCTTCCGGTGCCTGGCTGTTTAGGTCCATACAGCATGGGACTCTTGAACTCATAATATATGTATGTCAAGGCGTGCCTGGGTGGCTCAGGTCCTGATCCTGGGGTCCTGGGATGGAGCCCCACAGTCGGCTGGCTCCCTGCTCAGGGGGAAGCCTGCTCTGCTCTGTGTTGAGAGCATCCCCTCCACTCATGTGCTCTCTTTCTCTGCACACTCTCTCAAATAAATAAATGCAATCTTAGAAAAATATGAGTGTCAAGTAATTATGCTGTACATCTTAAACGTATACAGTGTTGTATGTCAATTATATCTTAAAGAAACTGAAAAATGCAAGTAAAAAATTTAATTAAAAAAAAAAAAGAGAGAACTAGGGCAGCACAGGTGGCTCAGCAGTTTAGCACTTCCTTCAGCCCAGGGCCCGATCCTGGAGACACGGGATCCAGTCCCACATCGGGCTTGTGCATGGAGCCTGCTTCTCCTTCTGTCTCTGCCTCTCTCTCTCTCTCTCTCTCTCTCTCTCTCTGTGTGTGTCTCTCATGAATAAATAAATAAAATCTTAAAAAGCAAAAAAAAAAAAAAAAAAAAAAAAAAGTTAAAAATAAAAGAGAACTGAAGCCCAGAGAGGCTAAGTGACTTACTCAGTGTCATATGGCAAAGAAGGAAAGAAAGAAGGCAACAACTAAAAAACCACAGGAAGTTGAATAGAAGCTAAGAGAAAATGATAGCCTGCAGTCCAGATCTATTTATTGTCTGTTTTTGTACAACTTGAGATTGAAGAATGTTTTTTACAGTTTTACATGATTAAAAAAATAAAAAATATTATTTTGTGACTTGTGATTATATGAAACTCACTTGTCAGGGTCCACAAAAAAAGTTTTATTGGCACACAGCCATGCCCATTCACTTACTGCTGCTTTCAGCACTACAAAGGCAGAACTGAGTAGTTAGTATACAAACTGTAAGTGGCCTGAAATATTTGTCATTTGGCCCTTTACAAAGAAAGTTTGTTTACTTCAGGTATGGAATTCTGTGGTTCCTTAGGTTTTCAACTACTTCAGAAAGCTTTAGATGCTGGGGTCTGGGTGGAATATGTGACAGTGAGTGGTGAGGAGAGGGAGGACTGCAGATATTGGGGTCCTTTGATTAGAGGCCTAGAAAACCAGCTGTAGGCAGCACAGGAAAGAGAGCAGGCCTAACCTGAACTAGGTAATTATGATATCAGGGACAACCTGACTTTCTGTGACTCTCCCATGTTCTGTTCTGTGCACTGTAGGGTTTATAAACAGTTCCTAGGATGCTACACAGGAGGCTCACAGTGCTATTCGAAGACTGTCTACACATCATGAGTTGGAAGGACACTCTAGTAATGATGGTGTACAATGTCAGCTTCTCACCAGGCTCTATCCTTCCTCCTATATATTAGCTAGTACTTATTGAACACTTTCTGTGCCAGGCACTATGCTAAGTACCTTTCAAACATTACTTATTCTATAGGGTACACTAGTATTTTTTTTTAAAGATTTTATTTACTTGTTTGAATGAGAGAGAGAGAACACAGATGTCGAAGCGGGGCAGGGGCAGGGGCAGAGGGAGAGGGAGAAGCAGGCTTTTTGCTGAGCAGGGAGCCCAGGACCCCAGGACCATGACCTGAGCTGAAGGCGTCTAACCAACTGAGCCACCCAGCTGCCCAAGACTTTATATTTTTATCTCCATTTTGCAGATGAGGAAACTAAGGCTTAGTGAGACTAACATCCCACTGTGGAGACTGAACAAGGAAGTGGAAGGGGTCAGGATCCAAATACAGATCAGCCTAATTTTATAGTGTATTTCTTGTTTTTTATTTTTATTTTTATTTTTAATTTTTTTTCTTCTTCTTTTTTATTTATTTTAGAAAGAGTGCCTGTATGCAAGGAGAGGGATGGACAGAGGGAGAGGAAGAGAAGCAGACTCCCCACTGAGCACGGGGCTTGATCCTATGACCCCAAGATCATGACCTGAGCTGAAATCAAGAGTGGGACACCCAGCCAACTGAGCCACCCCGGCACCCCGATGGTGTATTACTTAAGTAGCATGCTGTATGGCCAGTGGCAGGAGTTGGGTACATCCTAGCCTATGTAATGCCCCCTGAGACCCAGTGAATCATCCAGGGTCTGATTGGGAGAAGGGGAACCACTCTGAGCACTTGAAATAGAGGGGAGTGGGATGCAGAGAACTGGTGAGAGAAAAGCTGAGAAGCCTGTGGGAGACAATAAGACAGCCCAGAATTAGCAAAAACAGAAAGCTACCAGCACTCATAAGCTGAAAAGGTGTCTTAGGCTGTTCAGGTTGCCATAATGAAAAGCCACAGACTGAGTGGCTTAAACAACAGGAATTTATTTCTTAGAGTCCTGGGCCTGGGAAGTCTGAGATCAAGGTGCTGGCAAGGTAAAATTCATCCTGAGGCCTCTCCTCTTGGCTTGTAGGGGGTTGCCACCTCACCCTGTGCTTCCATGACCTCTTTTCTGTGTTTGAGCAAAGAGGGACAACAAACTCTCTGGTGTCTCTTCTTATTAGGGTACTAATGCCATTGGATCTGGACCATCACCCTGATGGTCTCATCTAACCTTAATTACCTCCCTAAAGGCTCCTATCTGTAAATACAGTCACTTGAGGATTAGGGCTTTAACATAAGAATTTGAGGTGGGGTGACACAAACATTCCGTCCATAACAGGTAAAGAATGGAGGTGATGTTACAGAGCCCAGGGATGGGCTCAGTTGGTTTCAGACAGAACGGTGGTGGGCCTGACTGGCAGGAGCCAGAGGCAGAACGGTGGTGGGCCTGACTGGCAGGAGCCAGAGACACAGAAAAGGTTCAGCAGCTGCTGAAGATGCTGCCCATGGCAGACAGAGAAGGGGGAAATACCTGGCTTTTCCCTCTCTTGTGCCTTTTTGTCTCCTGTCTCTAGTCAAACTGAGCAGGAAGCCAGCTGACTCAGAAAGTCCTGGGAAATGTGAGAAATGCAGTCTGTAGGAGTCAGTCCCACTGTGACACAGGGGAAGGGGGAAGATAGATTTGGGTGCTTGGACTGGCCCAAAGAGTTCACAGAAATTCTCTTGCTCCTGGTTGGGGAGCCTTGAGCCACCGTATTTAAAAAGGAGCAAACCTATGCTTGTTTATGCCTGACAATGTTTCTGGCAGGATACGTAGGAAGCAGGACAAGTGACATAATTTGGAGGCCCAGGGAAAAATAGAAGTGTTAGGCCTCTTGTTAAACAAATTATGAAAAATTTCAAGATGGCCATGGCAGAGGAGTAAGTGTCCTTCTAAGTGTGAGGGCCTGGGTGACTGCAGAGATCATTCACCCATGACGTCAGCCCTGATAAGAAACTCCTAACATAAAAAAAAAAAAAAAAAAAAAAAAGAAACTCCTAACATGATTACTTCTGTAACGTGGTACTGAGGGTTGGGGAAGGAAGGAAGGATTTACTTATATCATATGTATTTAATACACGTGTCACTACAATTAATTAACTTTTTCACTCATAATGAATTTGAGCCAAGATATGCACAACTACCTTAAGGACACAGAGTGCCTTCAGGATTAGCAAAACTTGACACGGTAGCCTGATCGAAACCATTTATCTAATGGGGCACCTGGCTGGCTCAGTTGGAGGAGCATGTGACTTTTAATCTCGGCATTGAGTTTGAGCCCTACTGGATGTAGAGATTACTTAAACAAGTAAACTTTAAAAAATGCTTAAAAAAACCCATAACCCATTGATATATCTTAAGAAAGAATATGTCTGTTAGAAAGGGGTTACTATATATATTTTTTTCATGTGACATATAAAATTATATTAGAATATAATAATTATTATTTTTAAAGATTTTATTTATTTATTCATGAGAGACACACAGAGAGAGAGGCAGAGACACAGGCAGAGGGAGAAGTAGGCTCCATGCAGGGAGCCAGACGTGGGACTTGATCCCTGGACTCCAGGATCAGGCCCTGGGCCAAACCTCTGAGCCACCCAGGGATCCCAGAATATAATTATTTTGTAAGTTTAAATTTATGGCATTTACTTCTCAGTGAGAAAAAATATATATTTTTGATAAATAGAAAAATGGAGATTATTGCCATCTATTGTGCTATCAGCTTCAGCATCAGAGTTAGTGTTTTTTGGTTTGTTTACACATGGTCAGGATATGTTAGTTTTTTTTTTATTTTTTTTAAAGATTTATTTATGATAGAGGGAGAGAGAGAGGCAGAGACACAGGAGGGAGAAGCAGGCTCCATGCCGGGAGCCCGACGAGGGACTCGGTCCCGGGACTCCAGGATCATGCCCTGGGCCAAAGGCAGGCGCTAAACCGCTGAGCCACCCAGGGATCCCCCGTTAGTTTTTTTTTTTTTTTAAAGATTTTATTTATTTATTTGAGAGAGAGAGAGCACAAGCAGTGGGGAGGGATAGAGGGAGAGGGAGAAGTAGACTCCCCACTGAACAGGTGCTTAATTCCCAGGACCCTGAGATCAGCACCTGAGCTGAAGGCAGATGCTTAACCAACTGAGCCACCCAGGTGCCCCAGGATAGGTTAGGTTATGCTGCCATAACAGATGACCCCAACATTTCAGTAGCACATAACAAAGGTTTATTTCTCACTCAGGCTCAGTGTCCAGCAAGCACAGGTTCTGCACTGTGTTGCCTTCCCTCCAGTGCATGCCCATCCTCATCGTGGCCAAGAGAAGAAAGAACCATGGTGAACATCTGCTAGCTTTTAGAGCTCTGTTTCTGAAGTGGCATTACTTCCACTCACATTTTATTGGCCCAAAGAAATCACATAGTGAAGCCTGAGATCAATAAGGCAAGGAAATATAATCCCATCCAAGGGGGAAGCAGTGAATACTTGTCAGCAACAACACCATCTATCACAGCAAAACACTGCAGAAATCTGGATTAACAGAAAAATCCTTAGAATTGATAGGAACTCACCTGGCAATCTTGAGCTCTCTAATTACATGATACTCCAAGCTAGAAACAAAAATGAGAAGATTTGTTTCAAAGTAGACTCACTAAGCACTGAGCTTATCACTACTCCTAAATATAAAAGTGAGACTAGAAGCATCCATCTGAAACCAAGCATTAAAGTATTTACATTTTGTCACTCTCACCATGTGATGTTAAGGTTAAGCATTCACTTTTTACTGCCCAACTGATTCTTAGCCCTGTGATAAAAGTATGTCTCTAGGAGATACACCTGACCTGACCTTTGCTCAGCATTCAGTAGGGTGCAGAGAGCATGTGCTCTAGGGGTGCATCCACTTGGATAATTTCACCTGAGCAGCCATGCCCAGGCCTGGGATTTTCAATAAGAACCAGTACTGAACTACTGAACCAGTGTTCCTAATCAGTATGCCCTTTACAAGGCGTTCAAATATAGTCATAGACATAGGCAGGAGAATTCACCCTAAGGAGCACTCCGAAGTACGGTGGTTATCATGTTGTGGTATCCAAGTAAAGAAACAGAGAGGTCTTGGAAATTCCAATACCTGGAGGGGCCAGGCTGATAACTTAGGTGGCCAAAGGATAAGAAAGAGCACTGACACTCCAACACATTGTCAACAGGCTGTGGAAAGAGAGGAGACCGATGAAGTGGAGACCCTGCTTGTACTTTTAAAAGAAACGACTACTGTTCAGCTCTAGCCAGTTGTTGCTATAGAGAAAACTCTCCCCCTCCTTTTTTTAAGTTGGAAATCAAATTTCTATGCGAAATCTGCTGGTTTTAAATATTGGCAGTCATTCAAAATTGTAAAATACAGTGTAGGCCAAATAAGCATCTTCGCAGGCTATGTTTGGGGGCTGTAACTCTGCTATCCCTGAGGCAGGTGACTGAGGTAAAGATCTTGCGGGGAGGAGAAATCTGGAGAGCAGATTCCCCCAAAGGGGGAATGTGAGATGGAGCAGAGAGCCAGGAGGACAAGCATGTGGTTAGTCCCTGGACGGCAGGGACCTAGGGGAAAAGACAGATGTTGAGACAGGGAATTCAGAAAGTTTTGTGACGTGGAACCTCATTACTCTCCTTTTCATAAAACTTTTAGGAAAACAGGCTCTCAGCATTGGTTGCTCTGGGAGTCGGATGTGTGTTTTCTTTGTAGTGCATCCTTGCGTTGCAACTGGCTGCAAAGAGGCCCAGTTACACCTGCCCTGTGTTTGAGTCTCCACCAAATGCCCCTTGCTTGGAGTCCAGATTGCAGTCTGGTTTCCCAGGTGGTTGGAGAAGCAGGAGAGAGGCGGCAAATTCAGAGCGTGGGTCCTGCAGGCGGGCAGAATGGGGTTTGGATCCTGGATCCCCCACTTATTGGCTCTAAACTCTAAATCTCTGAACCCCATGGCAAAGAGGGGATAAAGTAGTCCACCGCATAGCCGTACAGACTTGCATGAGAAGATGAAGACAACGTGCTCAGGACCGTCTGTACTCATAGTACAGGTACTCAACAAAGAGCAACCGTACCTGTCATTAGTGTTATTTGTATGTGATTACTTTCATATGTGATCACATGCCCACAGGGAGAGAAGGTGCTGATCATCAAACACAAGTAATTGCCCTGTAAAAGCCAAGCAATCCATTTAAAACTTTTATTTCACATTAGAAAACAATTAAACCGCTCTCCTGGTCTTTATGCATCAATCTCTTGTGAGTTTGGTCGTGTGATTCAGTCCAGTGGAGCATAATTTCTGCTTTATCCCTGTCTGGCTTCTTACTTTTGCCAGAAAGCACCAGTGTGCTTTCCCGGTGGTGTCTCCGCCTCTCTGAGGAGAAGAGGGCTGGTTCCCACGGATGGAGAGGGAACCGAGGGAACCGTGTGTGTTAGCTCCTCAGCCAATGCTTGTGCAATGAGTGAACCTGCTGCCTGCTGAAGTGACCCCCCTCCCTCTCCCTCCTCCACCACTGTGCCATCCTCCACGTGGCTCCCAGGGAGAAGAGCAAATTATCTGAGAGCAGTGTTTCATTATTATAGGCGAAACATCATGCCAGTGGCCTCCCTTCATTTTGGTTATATGAGCAAGTTAGGAGCCTTGCTCTGAGGAAGTGGTGTAGGAAGGCTTCCCCTGGCTTGGTAAAGGCCACTTTATTTATTTATTTTTAAAAAATGTATTTATTTTAGAGAGAGAAGGGGAGGGGTGGGTGCAGAGGGAGAGAAAGAGAATCTCAAGAAGACTCCCCACTGAGCGTGGAGCCCCACCCAGTGCTCAATCTCAGGACTCTGAGATCATGACCTGAGCTGAAATAAAGAATCAGTTGCTCAACTGAGCCACCCAGGTGCCCCAGTAAAGGCCACTGTATACCTTGACTTTTTATGACCAGGTATAAGGATCCCAGGAATCTTCTAGAATGAAAGGTTCCAGTATCCCCTAGTCTTAGTCCTTTCCAGAGGAAGTTAGAGAATTCTGTTGGGAGTGAATCTAGATGGCTCTTGACCAGGACCTTACAGCAGCATTATCATTTCAACCTAGGACTGCTGGAATAAAATTACCAGGAGAGATAATTCTGCATTTATGATTCAGATTAAAGTGAAATGAAAACACACGCACACACGCACGCAAATGTGGAATGCTATAAACCAAATTGAAAACAGTGGTTATCTTGTAGTGGGATGGCTGGCAACTTTTACTTTCTGCTTTAAATATTTGTGCTTTTTTTTTTTAATATAACAGGACTATTACTTTCATAATCAGGAAGAAAAAAAGTCCTGTATTTCCATTTTGAAGAAGAGAAGAAACAGATGCCAGTAGCTGGAATACTGCAGGTGGATGAAAAAGTGTCTATTTAATGCTGTTTGCTGGATTAGAGACCACGGAGTAGAGAAGGCAGGCAGGAAGGCCAGAAGGAAGGACAGAGGGAGGAGCGGAGAAGGAGGACGGCAGGCAGTCCTCTGGGAGTGGCTGGGTGTGTCTGGGCAAACCCTAAGGGTGCTGGCCTGTCTGGGGCGAATTAATTGAGAGATGGGGGGATTAAGGATCGGTGTTTTGGCAACCAGCCCCAAGTTAGACACTATTTCTTATCCTCAGTGAATCTTTATGCTGCGAGCTCTGCGCACTGCTTCTGCCCTCACTTGTCTAGAATGTTCGACTGACTGGCTCTGAGTCCAGAACAAGATTTTGAGCCTGAGGTGGGAGATTTACTGAGAAAAGGTGTAGCAGGCAAAGCCAACCCTTCCTGTCTGCAGTTCGGTTCAGGTAATCACTTGAATGCTTTCCAGGCACTGAGGTCTTTGGGGTCCATGCTGGGGATGCAGAGACAAGAGAACAGGCCTCTCTTCAGAGGAGCTCAGAGGCAGGAAACAAGGACATCCGTCTATGAGCTGCGATGGAGGAGGTGGCTTGGAGGTGGAGAGGGCACTCGTGAGGACAGGGCTCTTTCACTTGCTGTCTATGTCTATATGACCTGGGGCACATGACCTGACCCCTCTCTTCTCAGTTTCCTCACCTGTAAAACAGGGATGGTCACAGTGCCTGGTTTTTAGGGTTATTGTGAGGATTAGAGAGATAATGCCTCTGGAACCCTTAGCACAGGGCCTGGCATTAAATATTCAGTGTAAGCTATTGTTCAGTGCATAAATGCTCAGGGGAACTCTGTGAGGGCCAGGGATTCCCCCACAGGGGGCCAAGGAAGCCACAGAGGCACAAAGGGGGTCTTTATGAAGGAGTAAGTGTTTGTTTGATGGACAAAGGTGGGCAATCTATTGCCAGCAAAAGAAATGAGACACGGAGATATATGGCGGGTTGTTGAAGATGGTGGCTGTGTGTGTGTCTATGTGTGTGTGAGAGAGAGACAGAGACAGAGAGAGAGGCTGCTCTTGAGAGGCTAAACTTGAGAAAGACCTTGTAAACCAGGCTAACGGCCTTGGGCTTTATCTTTCCCTTGAAGGCACAGGGGGTGTGGAGTGAGGAGGTGGAAGAGCATTGGTTGTATTTTTGAGGTTTATTAAGCAAAGAATAGTAGAAACTGATATAAGTTCTGAAAAGTAGGTTCTGGAAGAAGTGTCCATTCTGTAGAGAGGCCAGGAGCCTCTGGCTGTTGTCCCCAGACTGGTCACTAGAGGGAGGCCTGGGTTCAGTAGTGGCACCACACCTAGTCACACCTAGTGCTGTTGAGGGGCTTGCAAGTCCCTGGTGGGAGAGGAGGGGCGCCACAGAGGCAGCCAGATCTCGACTCACAATAGCACCTCACCTGCGCTGAGGTAGACTTGCCATATCACAGACAAGGGCACTGGCAAGTTTGGAAGAAAAGACAGGATGTGCTGTGGGAATCTTGATTTCCATGCATCTAACAACTAATTGGGCTTTTCATCTCCCTCCCAGTTCATTCTCCCCCTCTTCCTATTCCTGGCTCAGGCCCACCCCAAGTATGTGGACACCCCATCCACATGACCAAACTTTGCCCATAAGTCTACCATTAGCCCCGGGGTGCACCTGAGGATGAGGCCTGTGTAGACCCGGGGAGACACGTGGGCCATTACGGGAGAGAATTCTGGGGTCTTGGGTGATCAGGGCACAGTCTAGAAAGGGGTGAAGGGCTCTAGGTATAGGCACTTTCTTTTGGCCAGTGAATGAGTCTCCTCTAGGGGAGGGACGTGGTTAAAGGAGGAACCCAAGGATGTGTCCTCTTTCAGCCAGATCTTGAGTGAAAGTATCTTGTGTTATTTCTGCCTTTGCACACAACATTTGGCAAGGAGCCTAGCAGCTACTGGGTTTTCAATAAAAGCTGTTTGAATGAATGACTTCTCCTTCTCCGGCTCTTGACTGGCTTCGTATGTGAGAGAGCCCAGTTGCTTTTCCTTTGTAGAGAGTTCTGGGGTTGGAAAGATCCACAAGTCCTCCGACACCCTCCAGAAGAAATGGGGCCTAATTCCCCTTCTGGGCCAGCCTAGCAGCGACTTGAGAGGGTGGACATGCTACTTTGGGAACTAAGTCATAAAGGCACTGTGACTTTCTCCCCTTTATCACTTAGCCTGCGCTCAGGAGAAACAGCTGCTGTGTCAAGAGAACAGTCGGGTAGCCAAGTTGCTTAGCTAAGTTGAGCAACAGTGTGAGAGAATACATATTTATCACTTTCTGTCATTACATTGAGGGTGATTTGTTATGAAACAATAAGTTACCACCACAGGTTTCAAGAGGACTCTAAAAAATAGCACTCCTATTTCTTGCTTAGGTTTCCTATATGTCAAAAAATAAATCAAAAGCAAATGTGAAAGGTGAAGTGTCGCCTATTTATTAGTGGCAAGAGGCCGGGCTTTGACCAGCTGAGGCAGCTCATGCTGAATGGAGAATTTAGGCAGACTTCCTCACCCAGTCCAAAGAAACACTTGGTGGAGACATGCCTCCCTTCACAGAAGGTTCCAGAGGGGAAATAAAAGCATGAAGGGGAGAATTTCTACTTGACCAAGAGAGAGACAAAGTGTGGGTCTGAGTCAAGGATGCCCACATGTTCTTGCCAAAATTGACAGTAAATCACTGCTCATACTGTCCCCCACCAGGGCAGGAGAAGTGGGGCAAAGAGAGTTCTAGAAGTCTCGATAAAGATGCTTCCCTTCTTGTCAAAAGTGGGGAAGAAGTCTCCCATGGCAAACCCTCCCCTTCCATCTGTCTCTGGGCCTTTCCCATGCATGTGACCTCTTTCTTCCCCACAGGGTCAACCTCTCATGGTGGGGGGTGGGGGGTGACTCTGCCATCCTTGGAATCTGGCTACTGCTTTCATTCTTCTGCCTCTCCCCATCATGTCCTGGGATGTCCTGGTTAACTTGGGGCTTTGTCTGTCACTCTGGACATAACAGGGAATCATGATGCTTCCAACTTGTCGTTTTGAAAGGGAGGATTTTCTTGTCATCTGGGCCTCTTTCCCCCAGCTTTTGGGGGTACTGTTCTGTTAAATCGCTGATGGACCAAACCAGCTCTGCAGGAACACGTATACATGTGGAATCATGACTTTTTTTCATTGGGTGGGAATGTGGTTCTGGGAAAGCGTTTAATGACCAGCAAGCAGTGGCAGAGAGCCAGGAGAGAATGGAAAATCCCATCATCCTTTTGCATAGCTCAGTAATAATACCTACTGTTTCATAGGCACAGCTACTTCAGGGTCTGATCACATTTATTTCTTAGTGTCGGGAATCTAACAATATTGCTACTTCCTTCCTTTGCTCTTTCTCTAAGGGTCACACTTTTTTTTAAAATATTTTATTTATTTATTCATGAGAGACACAGAGAGAGAGAGAGAGAGAGAAGCAGAGACACAGGCAGAGGGAGAAGCAGGCTCCATCAGGGAGCCCGATGTGGGACTCGATTCCAGGACCTCAGGATCATGACCCGGGCCAAAGGCAGATGCTCAACCGCTGAGCTACCCAGGAGCCCCAAGGGTCACACTTCTCACTAGTCAACACATCGCATCTCTGGGCTCGGCTATGCCAAGCTCCATTTTCTCACAGTTGTGTTTAAAAAAAAAAACAAAAAAAAAATCAAAAACAAGACACAAACAAACTTGTGGGGCATTTGGCTGCTCCGTCAGTGGGGTATGCGACTCTTCTTGATTGTGGGGTTGTGAGTTTGAACCCCATGCTGGGCATAGAGATTACTTAAAAACAACAACAACAACAACAACAACTTTGCCACTAACCTTGAGGTCATCTTTGACTTTTCCAACCGAATTATGTGTCAACAAAGTCCTCATTGCCCTTGGATAGGTCTCTTAGATTCGCCCTCTTGCATGTTTCAGTTTACCTGAGTCACACAGGAACACGGAGTCTGGAATCTTCGAGTAAAAGGTGAGAGGTCCCCGTGGCTGTTTGTTGACAAGTTCTTCCCATCCCACTACAGCTGCCGTTGGCACTGTCACTCTGTCATTCCCGTCATCAGGAGGTGGGTACTTTCCTCGGCCCTCGAACTGGGCCGCCCTTGGACCTGCTTGGACCGCCGGAGCGTGGCGGTGGCCGGCGTGCTGCTCCCTGTGTGGCTCGCCGCAGGGAGAGGCCATGAGGCTGAGGAGGCCGGGCTGGTGGCTGTCACCCATCACTGCAGCCGGGTCAGAGCTCGGGGGGGGCCCAGCGCAGGAGCGACGTAGCCCACCCACCGAGTCAGGAAGGAGAGTAGGGCTCTGGAGGTCTTGAATCTCCAGCTCTGGGCGGTGGTTGTCGGGCTCCCCCTTCCCTGTTGGGGCACACTGTAAGGCCCCTGTGCCAGAACTACACGGCCCCAAACACAGGAGTGTGATGACACTTTACACACCGACACATTATCCCGGGGAGACCGATGATTAGGCGCCTCCTAGACCTGGACAGAGCGCTTTGTTGCGCCAGGTACTGCCGTCCGTGTACCTAGGCCTTGCTCACGGACCGTGACGCTGTTTCTGACTTTTTGCTGCTACAAGAGCATCCAGTGAATGTCCTGGGGCCCTCATGTCTCCCTGCTCTGATTCACCCTGTCCCTCACCCGGAGGCAAGGGTGGGCAGAGACAGGACGTCAGGGGGTGCTTAGGTACCTGCCAGGTTTTGGCCTAACCTCTCTCCTCTCAAGAAAACAGAGAAGCACGTCTGCCCCAGGGCCACCTCCCTCCCTCTCCCCGTCCCTGTCCCCTGGGGCCTGATTAATGGGTTGGACATGACACACCAAGGAGATTTATAAAGGCCATGGAGATGGGGCTGTGTGCTAGGGGCATCGGGGAGCATATGGACCCCAGCAGGCTCTGGCGCCCCGCGTTCCCTCTCTCCTGTCTGGGGGTGCTTTCGGACCTGCGTGATTGGCCCAGGTGCTGCAGGAAAGGAAGGGTGAGTGTGGGTGTCCAGAGCGGGAAGGGGCCTGCAGAGAGGGAGGGCTGCCAGAGGAATGTGTGTGCAAGTCGCGGGGGCTGGTGACGGGGCGCCCCATGTGCCTGAATGTGGATGTGACCAAACTCGGGGATATGCTGCTGTTAAATGAAGCGAGGCATCGCCATGGCAACACAGCTCTCTGCTCCCAGCCAGATGCCAAAGCCCTTAAATTATATTTTTCTGGCTGAAAGCACCTCAATTGCCTCTGGTCTCCAAAGCAATGGGACTGTGGGGGCGCCAGATGCCTCACCCTCATCTCCAAAGCCCGAGAGGTGATAAGGGGAAGGGGGAGAGGTGGATGGGGCACTAATGAATTTTGTCTGGGGGAGGGCCTGGGAGTAGCCTCTGGCAAAGGAGGTTGGGGGGAGCCATGGGCACACCCACTTCTATTATTTCCTGGTCCAGTGATCAGGGCTCAACATTCTCCAGCACTTCATTCTAGAAGGCAAATTGCACAATGAACGTCAGTAGAGATACCAATCATTTCTTCTACTAGTCATTTCCTTGCCTTCCGTCCATTGTCTTCCCTTTGAAGGGGAAAGTATCTCTGCCTCCCTTGGCCACAGTGGACTGGACTGGGGTAGGCAACCGACCCGAAGAATTAGCAAGCTGATTCTCTTCCAGCACCCTGGATTTGGGTTAATATGCAACCAACCTGGAGGGGCAGAGACTGAAGGTGCCACTTGGGGGCAGCCCTGTGTTAGTAAAGTCAGCACAGAGGGTCTGCAAACAGAAGCAGACAGGCAGAGGGTAGCCAAGATCCTGGGAGGGCAGAGGGCGGGAGAGGTGGAGGAGGGAAATAGGGCAGTTGCCATATATATATATATATATATATATATATATATATATATATATATACCTTTCCAAATATATATACACACACATATATATGTGTGTGTATATATATATATATGCAAAGGAGTATGTTTTATATATATGTATATATATGTATATATATATATGTATATATACGCAAAATGTGGCTGCTACCTTTCTGCAGCCAATTATTTGCAAAGAACCTTCGTGATACACAATGTCACATGAAGAGTATGATGAAGGGGAGCCTGGGTGGCTCAGTTGGTGAGGCTCCAACTCTTGGTTTCGGCTCAGGTTGTGATCTCATGGGCTGTGTTGGGCTCCGTGCTCTGTGGGGAGTCTGCTTGAAGATTCTCTCCCTCTGCTCCTCTCCCTGCTTGTGCTCTCTCTCTCTCTAAAATAAATAAATCTTGAAAAAAAATATGACCAAGAAAATTTTCTTCAATCATCAATGATATTCTATTGAGCAGCTACTATTTACCAGGCAGTATTCTAGGTGTCAGGGAAATGTCAGTGAACATGACAGGAAAAAAGCCTGCCCTGAAGGAGCTTTTCTTTTGAGGACACAGATCATAGAGTGAACAAAGGATATATATATATATATATATAACAGCAGACATTGCTAAAGGCTATGAACAAAATAAACAAATCTCTCAATGTGAGTTGCACAGGGTTTGAAAAAAATCCTCAAAAGTTTCCAGATGAAACCAAAGAGATAATAAATGGCCTTTAGCCAAAGAGGAGGGTAGTGAAGCTAACTCTAGCTGATTCTTTGTTGGCTTTTATGTTACTTCCTACAGGGAGCCTTTCCCTACCACGTCTGCATTAAGTGCCTCTCCCACTGCACCTTATTCAGCCCATCATGGCATACTTTATGGTGATGTCTGCTTATGTGGGTGTTTTGGCCACTCACTGTGGGACCTGAGGGCAGAAACGATGCCTGTCACATTCACATCACACAGTGACTCACACTTCACAGATGCTCAATAAATAGTTGCTGGATGAATAAATGAACGGGCTGGTGCCCGGCCACCAGCATCAATGCTGATGTTTCTTTTACTTCTGTAGGTGATTCTTCCACTGTGTGACCCCTCCAAAAGCAGACGTAGTTGGTTAATGACACAGACATGGCATGACTCTCTTCAGAAATAAGAGAAAAATATTCCACAGCCAGAAACCCAAGAGAGGTTGTTTGTTCACTCTTTTCCAGCTGTTGAGATAGGAACCTTTGGGCTGAGCACCTCCTAAAGATGAAGAAGCAAAGGCCTCTACAGGGCCTGTATTTGGGGGCTCTCAGGAGGTGCCAGGAGCAAGGAAAGTAGCCAGCCATTGGTAGGCCTAATCCCACTTTGGGGACAGGACCATTGATGTGTTAACAAAAGGAAACACACAAGGCACCCAGGCAATGTACAAGTACACGCACCCACCAGCGTGTCCAAATCGGCAGATTTTACCTCTCCTCTATCTTGTTCTCATCACGGAGCTAACAGAAATAATACACCACTGACACTATCTGCCCAGCCGTGGCCCGAGAATATGGTCATCCTCTCCAGGGGAGAGAGCTGTGGCCCTCACAAAGCAGCTCAGTGTTGACTGCTCATTGCCTTTATAGCCAAAGCCAGCTGGTATTTTCATCACAGGGGCAGGACAAGGTGTGTAGCCATAACAGACAACTGGAGATTAGGATAGACAAAACCATGACGGAGGCTGCTTCTCTAGCCGGCCCAAGGAGAACCCAACCCAGGAATCACAACTAAAGCCTTGGCGGGAGCAGCTGAAACTGGCTTCCTGCTGCTGCTTGACGCAATACCAGATCTTATCTATAAAGTTATCTCCAGAGTCTGGGGAAAGACGAATTTCCTCCGTTTCTTATTACTGAACGATTCTTTCTAGGGTCTGCTATGCACAACTTAAAGGAGTTATATAGGTAATGCATACATATGCTCTTAGCATACAAAGAATCCCCCTACTGCTTTCCACTCTCCTTCCCACTATTACATGTGGATGTATTTTTCCTGCTATGTATCTACCAACCAGTATGTGCATATGCAGATAATAGTCTTAGTTTTTACAAAGTACTCTTTATATGTACATTTACATATACATAACAGCTTTATACCTTGGTTTTTACTGTATGTACAATTTCACAATTTCTTATTTTTCAAATAACCATGTATCTTAGAGTCCTTTTCTATCACCCATCTTGTGAAGGGGGTAGTCTTAATATCCCAAAGTATTATAGAAGCCATTACTCAGTGAACTCTTTTCCTACTAACATTTGAGTTGGGTCCAGTTTTCTACTGTTATGAACAACACTGTAATGAACATCTTTTTACACATACCATTGTGTCCCCGCATAGGCATTTCTTTTTTTCTTTTTTAAAAATTTATTTGAGAGAGAGACAGTGAGTGAACGAGCACAAGTGTGGCAGGGAGGTGCAGAGGGAGAGGGAGAGAGTCTCAGGCAGACTCTTTGCTGAACGGGGAGCCCAACTCGGGGCTCGATCCCATGGTCCTGAGATCATGACCTGAGTCAAAACCAAAGGTTAGATGTTTAACCGATAGCACCACCCAGGCACCTCCCTGCATAGGCATTTCTATTGGGAAGATACCCGGAAGTAGAATTGCCAGGTCAAAGTTTCGCTAAACACTGATAATGGCTTGATCAATTTACATTCTCACTATAGTGTAAAGTGCCCATTTTCACATGTACCATTGAGCACATCCATCCATCCATTCTACAAATATATAATGAGCAATTATTATGGGCCAGGCACTGTCCCAGAAAATTAGGGCACATCTCTGCCTTGTGGCCCTTACAGTAGTAAGGAGGGAAATAATGTTTTTATCATGTCAGATTTTCTTAAAAAGTATGATTTCCTTTCTTAGTAAATTATACAGAATGTTATATCATAAATGTTAGAACAAAACAGAGTATGGTAAAGAAAATCAGGAATGCCTTTGGGGTTGAGATTTTGAATAGCCGAGAAGGCATCCCCAGGGTGATATTTGAGCCTTTGAAGGAAAGGAGAGTGAATTTTCTGCAAAGGAAGAAGCCCATGACCAAGGCTCAGAGCAAGGATGTGCTAAGTCTAGGTCTGTCTAAAGGTGCAGAAAGGAGGTCAGTGTGACCTGAAGAGAGTGGATGAGAAGATCAAGAGGAAATGGGGGCCAGGGTGGGTAGGGACTTGCAGGCAATGGAGTGAGATTAGAAATTTTTTTTTAAGATTTTATTTATTCATGAGAGACACAGACATAGGCAGAGGGAAAAGCGGGGTCCCTCCCACATTGGGAGCCCAATGTGGGACTGGATCCCAGGACCCCGGCATCAGACCCTGAGCCAAAGGCATACACTCAACCACTGAGCCACCCAGGTGCCTCAGATTAGAAAGTTTTGAGCACAAGAGTGATATGATCTGCTTTGGTGCAATGGCCTCACCCTGGCTGCTCTGTTAGGAGTAAACTATGGAGTCAGGGGTGAGCGCGAGCATAGGAGTCAGTTGGGAGGAGGTTGCCACAATAATCCATTTGAGAGCTGAGAGAGCCTTGGGCAGGGCAGTAGCAGTGAGGTGAAGAAAAGTGGTTAGATTCTGGATACTATGAAAGTAGAGCCAACAGTTATTTGGGAATAGAAATTGGTGTGAGTGAGGAGTCAGGAGATTATGATCTTGATTTTGCCACGTGGACAGTTACATCTCCTGCTTTAATTTGCATTTCCCAATCTTTTAGCAAGGTTAGCTTCTTTCCACATGTTTATTGGCTACTTGAATTATTTCCTTGAGAAGTTCCAGTTTTCCTGTCCTATCCTCTGGTTAGTGCATAATTTCCTTAACAAAAATCTTGTCTTGGGGGCAGTTTTGCTTGCTGTTTATCCAAACTCTGAGGTTAATTTCTCATTTTAGAAATACAGTAGGGCGCCTGGGTGGTTCAGTCTGTTAAGCGTCTGCCTTCGGCTCAGGTCATGATCCCAGGTCCTGGGATGGAGCCCTGCACTGGACTCCCTCCTCAGCGGGGAGCCTGCTTCTCCCTCTCCTCCCTCTCATGCTGTCTCTCTCTCAAATAAATAAAATCTTAAAAAAAAAAAAATACAGCATTGCTGAGCTGGCAGGTAACCCAGGATTACTTGGTCAAATCTCTTTATAGAGAAAACTGGGGTTCAGTTGGGTAATTTATTCAAGGTCACACAGTTCAGTGTGGGAACCATTACTAAAATTTAGCTTTCCTGATCACACCTCTATTTCACTTTCCATCTACTATACCATCTTATTAAGAAATCTTTTTTTTACCAATAAAACTAATGAGAGCCAATAAACTCATCTCCACGAGGGTTCACATTTGGATAGGACAGTTGATCAAAAGGAATGTTAATCAAAATGTACTCCCCAGGCTGAGCCACCGGATTTGCATCGCTTTTTTTTCACTCTAACCTTTGAAAAAGGAGAGAAGGGGCGGGTGTCTTTCCTGCCCAGCCCTCAGGCCCCTGAGCCATGCTGAGATCAATAATCATTCGGCTTCTTTCCGCCTCATTACCGTTCTAATTTGCCTTAGAATTCACCGAAGGTGTGAGTATAATTTTTTTCCTACTCTAATAAACCAACCTTTTAGATTAAGGGAAAAGAGGAAAGGGATAAGACTAGCTTATCTTAGTGAAAAGGAATTGGGAAAATTAGAACCTGGCAAGCCAACTCTTACTGAGTTGGGCTTGTTCAGCAACAAAGCTATCTCACTGAAGGCTTGGGGTCCTAGGAGAAACCTGATGGAGGGTGCTGGAAACAGGCAAGGGGCTCTACTGATGTAATAAGCAAAGAGTCACCAGAGGATCCACCTTAGCCAGACATTTGTTTTTTAAAGTTCTATGCCCAGCTTGACCTCATGACCCTGGATGGGATCTGGAGTCCCATGCTCTGCTGACTGACCAGCCATATTTTAAAGATCAGAAAGACTGAAATAGCCCAGACTGGACTGGAAGTGATGATGCACATACTTGCGGAGGTGAACGGAGCCTTGGCAAAGCTACTGCTGTTGAGCCCTGTGCATACCAGAGCTGCCCCCTTTCAAAGAGGATCACAAAGACCTTCTTCAAAAGAGCAGTTATGCTAGCTACAGAGCACTTAGGAGATACAAAAATACCAGAACCCTCTAGCCTTTTCTGTGCTATATACTCTGTGCATACAAAAAACCCTGGCAAAAGGCTAAGCCTACTATTTTTAAGCTGTTTTTCTCAGTTAACATATTAAGCATTTTCTCCATGTACTTAATATGTCTCTACATGATTGATAGTGGCCACAAAGTATTTTATTACATAAAACTTTCCCTCAAACAAGCCTCTTTTTGTTAGACTATGTTGATGTATCTAGATTTGGAGACTGACAAATTTCAGGTAGAGGCAGAATTACCAGGTCAGAGTGTTTTTTAATTTATTATTTTTATTTTTAAAAATTTATTTATTCATGAGAAACAAGAAAGAGTAAACCCTCGTGTGTTTGCATCGGAAAAAAAAAAAAAAAAAAAAAAAAAGAAACAAGAAAGAGAGGCAGAGACACAGGCAGAGGGAGAAGCAGGCTCCGGGCAAGAAACTGATGCAGGGCTTGACCCCAGACCCTGGGATCACGCCCTGAGCCGAAGGCAGATGCTCAACTGCTGAGCCACCCAGACGTTCCAGGTCATAGTGTTTCTTAAAGAAAAACAAACAAAAACAAACAAACAAACAAACAAACAAAAAAACAACCAAAAACCCCACAAACATTTACTCTTTAAAAAAGAGAGATTTCAAAAGATTTTCAATGTGGAAAAAAAAAAGATCAGAAATACAGTAAAAGAATAAAATAAACATCAACTACAATCGCACCATTATTCACATTTTGGTATATGCCTATCCTTTTAGTTTTTTAAAAAACACATGTAAATATTCCATACAAAATTATACATGGCTTTGTAAGAGAATTTTCTCATTAGATATAGTATGAGTATTTTCTCAAATCTCTGTTCTTCCAAAACAGAACTTTAAATGGCTACAGATTTCCATTGTATGGTGATGTCACACTCACTAGGATAGAACCAGAAAGGCAGGTACTTTGTGGTCAAAGAACAGTGCCTCTTGGGCAGCCCCGGTGGCTTAGCGGTTTAACGCTGCCTTCAGCCCAGGGCGTGATCCTGGGGACCCGGGACAGAGTCCCACGTCGGGCTCCCTGCATGGAGCCTGCTTCTCCCTCTGCCTGTATCTCTCTCTCTCTCTGTTTCAAAAAAAAAAAAAAAAAAAAAAAAAAAAAAAAAAAAAGAACAGTGCCTCTTGATAAAGAACAGTGCTCAATAATCACTTCTCGAGGGATCCCTGGGTGGTGCAGCGGTTTGGCACCTGCCTTTGGCCCAGGGCGCGATCCTGGAGACCCGGGATCGAATCCCACATCGGGCTGCCGGTGCATGGAGCCTGCTTCTCCCTCAGCCTGTGTCTCTGCCTCTCTCTCTCTATCATAAATAAAAATTAAAAAAAAAATCACTTCTCAAATAAATAAATACATGAACTTAATCAACCAATTCCCTGTTGCTGGATATTGAGCTTATTTTGGACTTTCACTATTACATTCTTACACAAAAATCTTATGGACAGCTCTAATGACTTCTTTAGACTCAACTCCTCTAAGTGACATTGGGTCAGATGACAAACACTTTAAAACAAAATGGAGATGACCATCTAGTTTATCATTAAACCATATCACTTCTGAGAGGACAAGGGGACAGAATTTAGGACTGCAATTACATTCCTCCTGGCAGAGTGTCATCTGAGTATTGTTTGCTCCAAGTCTAACACTGTGACTCTACTCTTCATACTGCATATATCCTACATCGTACTGAATATCTACTTGGGCATTTTTGGTACAAAATAATGGAGGAAAAAAAAGATCTTCCCCTTGGCCCCTTCCTCTGGTTTCAGGTTCCTACTTAGGTGTCTAGTTTCCTTTCTGAGCATCCCACAAACACCTTCTGTGCAGGGCCAGATCACCTAGGCTCTATGGTCTCCCCTGCATACACTTTAATGGTCATGCTAGCATGAGGAAGCAACCACAGGGCATCTCTAAATGACTGTGACTGTGTTCTGATAAGACTTTACTACAGACACAGAAATCTGGATTTCTTCTCATTTTCATGTGTCATAAAATACCATTCTCCTTTTGATGTCTTCTCCCCAGCCACTTGGGAACGTTAACACTATTCTTAGTCTGTGGGCAGTACAAAAACAGGAGGTCAGTCAGCATTTGCTGCTTCTTGAGTTAGAAAATGTCTGGTAGACAACTAAAACCCTAGAGGGACCATCCTCATGTAAAAGGTAGAAAAAAAAAATCCCCCGTTTTCCTTTCTCCACAATTCCATAATCTTCTGCTGTGAAAGTAGAGTTGCATTATAGATCTTCAACTACATGTTCCAAAAATAAACATAAATAAAAATGAGGGAGACAGAGAATTTGATGATGTAAACAATTTTTCTCACCATCCCACTCAATCGGCACATCCCTAGAGGGAGGTGGGCTGGGAGACCGGAATCTGCTCTTCTCTTGGCTGGCCTGTCTCTACATGCTTCTCACAGCACATATATCTCACTTCATGAAGTGTTAGTTTACAGTTTAAGTAAGTACTTTTTGTACCACAGTGTTTTCTAAACACAAGTCAGCACCTTTATCTGATACCCAATTGACTAAAGAGAAAACTTCTAATGCTGAAGGACAGGTTGACCTACTGGATTTGCTAAGTGACAATATGTGGGTTTCCAATGGGTCACATACAATATATACTATGGAGAACTTAAGGGATTTTTTCCAATGGTAATTTTAATTATATAAAATTTTCCCATCACGGAACTAAGTTTTGAACCTAGCTATTTACATGTAAGGAACGAATCTATTAATTTCCGTTTCTTAAAAAAAACCAAGTATCAAAATATGAACTCAATATGCAATATTCCTAAGAAGAAAAAAGGCAAGACAGAGAAATGCAGATTTGGCAAGTCTTGTCTCAAGCAGCAGGTATCCAAGTGGCTTTCAGCCAGTCGTCCACACAAACAAAAGGCCCTATGTAGTAATAAAAGCTTGACACTTTGTTATAAAGGAGCTCTAAATTCCTATTACATTTAAAATATTAATATCCTTCTAGGAAGATGGTAGTTAATACTATCTTCATGTCATGGATGAGGAAACTGAGGCCCAGAGAAATGTAAAGCAGCTCAGCTAGGGGTATGGTGAGTTAAGCTGGCAGGGGTATGAAGATTAAAACTTGGTACTTCATGCAGTTTCCAAGCTGTCCACAATCATAAAAGACAGCAGTGACTGGAATATCAAAGAATTTTCTCTTCTGTGAGACAGTCACAGAGAATACTTAGGGCAGAGCAGGATGGTGCAGGGCAGAAGCAGCTGGAGGGCTTCAACAGCAGCAACAACGCAGCAAGTAAAAACTAATCCCAGATTTGCTAACCCTCAAAGATTGATACAGATCTTTAATTTAAGATAGAGAAAGTTTATTCATGGAGAAAACAGTTACCGAACACCCTTGGGGCTTTTTTCATCCAACAATTAAAATTGCATTAAAAAGCCAACAGGAAGAGTTTAGACCTAAACGAAATCTGAAGAAACTACTGCCCCTCTTTCCTTAGGCTTATATATATTTTATCTTTTAGGCAAGAGAGATAGCTGTGATTAATTTCTTTCTTAGGAGATGAGGTTTTTAGTTCCGTTGTCTTAATATATATATAGGATTCTTCTGTGAAGGCCAGAGAAGACAGAAGATCACAGACTTTGATGATGGCTGGAAGAATGAGGGTGAGACTAATGGCTGGTTCTTGGAACCACGATTTTACCACAAATCACTAGATGGGGTAGTGGGAGGGGTGTCAAGTTTCCCACTTATAAAATCTGAGGTATTTAAGGCTCCAATAACATGGAAACTCACTTCTATTTCCCTCACAGGTAACAGCAGAGGTTGGGAAGACTGTTCTGGAAGGTCAGAACTCCTTGGACTTATCCCACACATTAGTGCCAACATCTAACTGGACTGGACCCTGTCAAACATGTCTCTGAGCAAAGTGGCCAACTGCTTTACTCTTCAGGATGCGTTCCAAGGCAACAGTGTGATCAGTGATGAGTTGCTCCCTGTTTTTGGCTTGTCTTGGTGCTAAAGTCTATGGCAATATAAGAAAGCGTGGTCGTTCACCATAAGACCCGCCTGAGTAAAGGAACCAGCTCTCCAAGTCTCAGCTGTCAGGGTCAAGCTTCATTCGTTTTACTTGGCTATTGTCATCGTCCAGGTGGCAGAATCCTTCCAGGGTGAGGTCTCTTTGATTCTCCTCCGCGGGTTCTGAAGGGAAGTCCTGGTCTGCGGCCAGTACCTGTCGGACAGTCATGTTAACACGAGCAGTTTTCAAGTAGCGGGTGCACACTTGCCAGTCCTCCTCAGAGCAGGGTTGTACCACGGAGTCTCTGGGGAGAACGGCCGGCAGAGGCGTCTCTAGGCAGCACGGCAGGCTTTCCCCCTGAGGACTTGGAAGGACCCTTGGGACTGCATGGTTCAACAGGCGACTGAAACCTGACATTACCATGATGTCACCACTGTGCATAAACATGGCTGTGGGAGCTTCGTCTCTTTTGAGGCCGCCCAGGAGAAAGATGGCAGACTGTCCAAAGCTAAAATAAAATAAGTACAACAATACGCAAGAGTCAGTTCCTTTACTAACCATGGCTTGGAAAGTTACTGCCAACTGCCTTCTTTGCTCATTTCAGCTTGGCACTTACTGCTCTCACATCCTTTTTTTTTTTTTTTTAAAGATTTACTTATTTATTCATGATAGATATAGAGAGAGAAAGAGAGAGGCAGAGACACAGGAGGAGGGAGAAGCAGGCTCCATGTAGGGAGCCTGATGCGGGACTCGATCCCGGGACTCCAGGATCGCGCCCTGGGCCAAAGGCAGGCGCCAAGCCACTGAGCCACCCAGACATCCTCTTTTTTATTTTATTTTTTTTTTAATTTTATTTATTTATTTATTTATGATAGTCACAGAGAGAGAGAGAGAGAGAGGCAGAGACACAGGCAGAGGGAGAAGCAGGCTCCATGCACCGGGAGCCCGACGTGGGATTCGATCCGGGGTCTCCAGGATCGCGCCCTGGGCCAAAGGCAGGCGCCAAACCGCTGCGCCACCCAGGGATCCCGACATCCTCTTTTTTAAACTGTGCTCAGACCCTTCTCTTCTGGCTCGTGTCTATAAGTGAACAACCCATGATCTGCTGCTCAAACTGCTCAAAGACCACAGGACTGCTATGAAATAAAATCTGAAGCAGTTAAATAAGCAGATTAAAAATTTAGTTTTACTATTACCCATATAAGTTTGTAAGATGAATCTTTAAGATTTAAGCCTTCCAATGAATTATGAGTCCTTTCCTATACCATGCCTGCTCACTTTAAAGATAAGGCAATTAATAAAAGACTGTTCAGCCACTTTCTTTGTGTGATACAAGCACAGCACTTTGCCCTATTTATTTATTTATTTATTTATAGCCAAACAACAGTGCTTTACTGATAAAAGGTTAGTTTCAGTGAATACAAAATCATTGTGTAAAGTAAGTTTTCAAAATACATTTCTATAAGTAAAAGCAATTATCAGTAAAAGTATTTATTTAGATTTGGGCAGGAAAACAAAGGGGGATTTAGAAGTGAGACAGTGTGGGTCCACCCACCCCCGTACTATGCTTACCAGGTGGCAGCTGGCCCTAGTAGTTTTACTCAAACACACACAGGGCCTTTTACGAGTGTACTTAAAGGCAAAATAACCCAACAACTGGCCTTGTACGGAGGTGCTCTAACGTCAGCGAACACTTCCTCCTGTTAGAACTTTGTACACCTGTGCCTAAGCCTAAGGCTGGTGCAACAGTGAGAAGACGAAGTTCCTGGGACACCTGATTGCTGTCTGTAGCCCACCTCCGTGACAAACGTTTCGACCATGTCACTTTATTTTGTCTGACTCAAACAAAAACTCTTCCCATCCTCGGGGGGAGACGGGGTGTTTTCTGCATCTCTATTCCTCCTGTTAGAGCAAACTGAAAACACCGCCAGCACCTGCTCCCTTCAGCTCTCCTTTCACCCATCACTTTCTGGGGACCACTTTCCCATTGTCAGTATAAATGCTGAAAATAACAAGCCCTGGGGCCTCAGTGCCCCTTGGACGAAAGGGGAGGGCCAAGGGCACAGAGCACAGAAGACAGGTCTGATGGGTGGCGTCTAAGCAGTTGGACCATGGGGCAGATTTGAAAGGTCTCTTAGTTTCACCTGGCAGATGGGCAGGTTTGTAGGACATATAGGGAAGGACATGACGATGGCTAAAAACGGACAACAGTTTCCATATAAAATGATCGCTATTTGCCTCCTTTCAGAAAACTATTAAAAATTTTAAAGAACCAGTTAAAGGAAAGCCAATCAGGAAAACCTGGTTGGCACTCAGGCATCATGGGGCCACGAGCCTCAGGCCAGGTCTGGGTTCAGAGGGCTTTCCACCAAGGACCCCGACCACTTTGCCCAATTTAAACTTATGTTTAGGGAGACAAGGAGAGTACATTACTCAGGCTTCTCTGCTTTACTCTTCCCTATTCCAAAAAAGGTTGCTTCACTTCACCTTACAGCCTTCCACTTGTCTATTCCACAGACACTGACGATACCTCTCAATACAAAAGGCACGGATACCTGGGTGGCTCAGCGGTTACACATCTGCCTTCGGCCCAGGGCATGATCCTAGAGACTCGGGATCGAGTCCTGCGTCAGGGTCCCTGCATGGAACCTGCTTCTCCCTCTGCCTGTGTCTTTGCCTCTCTCTCTGTGTCTCTCATGAATAAATAAATAAAATCTTAAAACAACAACAACAACACACATACACACACACACACACACACAAAAGGCAGATTCCATGCATTTTAAACAAATATTATTATTATTATTATTTTAAATATTTTATTTATTTATTAGAGACACACAGCGAGAGAGAGAGAGGTAGAGACACAGGCAGAGGGAGAAGCAGGCTTCATGCAGGGAGCCCGACGTGGGACTTGATCCCGAGTCTACAGGATCACGCCCCGGGCCGAAGGCGGTGCTAAACTGCTGAGCCACCCGGGCTGCCCAAACAGAAATATTAACTGTAATTTGGTTACTACTCTTCAGGACAAGGCTAATTTTACTTATGATATCATTGCTAAGACACCCAGAAGTAAAGACTATAGAGTCCAACTATTTCTTAAAGTCTCTGTTTTTATTTATCTTAGCTAGAAATGGTTTAGAAAAAGGTATGAAGTAATAAAAAATAATCTCAAACCAGCTTACCTGAAAGACAGCAGGGGTTTGGAGTGATCTAGTTCAGATCTGTCTACGTGGATTCCCAGTGTAGAGTCCAATCGGTAGTAATTCAGGATACCTGCTTCAGCTCGGAAACCCTGAAATCCACAGGCTGCAGCTACTTGCTCTGAGAGGAAAGCCAGGTCAGAAGGGAAAGGTGTATAATGATCGGCTGAGTATTTCTTTGATAAAAGTAGGGAAAATAAGAAAAATAAACAATGATCTCAGGAAAACAGGAAACTGTGGCATTAAATTATCTAACTTTAAAATTTTTTATCTATCTTTAAAATTTAACTTACATGTAATACAATAACATAACATGATTTATCCATCTGTTTTTGAGGCATCCAGTAATCTAATAATGAGATGTTCAAAATACTGAGCACCTATTACACGGTAGGCACTATGCTATGCAGTGAGAAATCTGACAAATTCTCTCTGCCTGGAGTCATGAAGCAATTACTAAGTCTCTCTTTGGTGTACTTTCATTCTAAATAGGATCATTCTCATAGGATAAAAAAGCAACGCAACACTGTCACTGCCAAGAGGTATTTGATGACTAACTGTAAAGTGGTATCCTGGAACAGAAAAAGGATATCAGTTAAAAACTAAGAAAACTGAAGGAAAGCTAAGAAACCGTGAATGAAATATGGACTTCACTATTACTATTGAAATAATGCATTAACATGGTTCGCTAATTGAGACAAAGGAACCAAAAGAATGTAAAATGTTAATAAGAGGGAGAACTGGGTGTGGGGTCTATGGGAACTCTGTATTATCTTTTCAACTTTTCTGCAAATCTAAAACTATCCTAAAATACAAAACTTATTTAAGAAAAATAAAAGTAATTCAAATATGATAGCCAGTTTGATTTTGGGCCCCTCAGCCCATAACATGGCTTGCTGCCCATTTTATTGGTCAGTCTGATGAGATGACATGCTCAAAACATCTGAATGGAAACTTAGACTACACTCAAGGCAGGATGTTAAAATGGAAGTAATTTTCAGCATTTACCTTCTGGAAATGTCTATTTTTGACATGTAAAGATCACAAATATTCTTTTTCTCTTAAGTAAAACAAAACAAACAAATCAAAGGGCAGAACACTCACTCTCTCTACCAAATCCAGCAACCGAGGAGGACAAGGCGGCGGTCTCCTATGCTCACCTCGGGTGAGCCTAGCCTGGCAGCCTGATGCCCCTCCTCTGTCCTGCTACTGCTCTCATGGTTCCCTCAGCCCTACAACTTCAGACCTATTAGCAAACCCACTCCTGTCTCCTGTCTCACATCTCCACTAGTGCCCTGAGGTACTCCAACTGTAGCACCAGAACCATAGCCCTGGAGATCATGTCTTCACTTTGGAAGAAGCAAGCTTTCACTTAAGGTTAAGGAAGACTTTTGTGAAAAGTCTGATGGATGGCCAAGCCTCCTCACAGATGAAATTTGTTTTATTTTTTCCTTCTTTTCCTGAACTGCCCATAAGAAGAGTTCCTATTTAATTTCCCAACACTAAGGATACAGCTGGAGAACTTCAAGGCAGTCCTCCAAAAGATCAACTACTCAGAGATGCTATTCCAGCACTAGGTTACCTCTGTGGGTTTTCGACCCTGTCCAGTCTACGCACGAATCTCCCTACTTCTCTTCCCCTTTTCTCTGATTACTCATTCAGGGTTTCTGATAATTTTTCACTCCACATTTTTCTTAGTAAATGAGAGTAACTTTAAGTCCTTGGGGAATAACAGTATTGACAATAAATATAACATTCTAAAAAAACAATAAACTAACATGTATTGTGTTAATGCATTTAACTGCTCAGAACAACCGGGCACTGCTGTAATCATGATGTGGACATTAAGTGTCTGACGTTTGCACCCCCCTTTATGAGGAATGCACTATCCCCTGGAAGGCAGATTCACACTGGGGCCAGCTAACCCAGAGAAAATCACCTGGCTATTTCCCCAAACACAGGTATCCAGTCTTTCATTGAATCTGCATTACTAAAAATGAGAATTATATCATGAACACTTTTGTGCGACATTCATCATTATTTTACGTAATTAATATATTTGTTAATAAGCTGGGTTGACTGAAACTATGGAACTTTTATTTATTCATTTATTTTTTAAATCTATTATATTCTAAACCATTTTATTTTATATTTTTAAAAAGATTTTTAAAATTTATTCATGAGAGACAGAGAGAGGCAGAGACACAGGCAGAGGGAGAAGCAGGCTCCATGCAGGGAGCCCGATATGGGACTCGATCCCGGGACTCCAAGATCACTTCCTGGGCCAAAGGCAGGCGCCAAACTGCTGAGCCACCCAGGGATCCCCACTATGGAACTTTTAGAAAGTAACGAGTTAGTAGGAAGATGATCTCTACTAATTGGTTTATTCAATTTATTTTCAGAATTAGTCCTTCCACTTGGTGGCAAACATCTCATGGAGACAAGAGGCACTAGGCTGCCTGTGATAAAGGAGGCACTTTCAGAAGCACAGAGGTCAGCAAAGAAGCAGCTACCTCAAAAAAACCACAGAACTTTGTTAACTGTAGGACATTCTTTCCCATCTGTGTCTTGCTCAGACCTTATATAGTTGGCAAAGGTATCTTTTATGAGTTGATGGACATTATTTTACTCCAAACAGATATTACATAGAAAATAAAAGCTCAGCAAACATTAAACAATAACAGAAATAAAAGTTTTATTTTTTATTTTTTATTTATTATTTATTTATTTATTATTATTTATTATTTATTTATTTATGATAGTCACACAGATGAGAGAGAGAGAGGCGCAGAGACACAGGCAGAGGGAGAAGCAGGCTCCATGCACCGGGAGCCCGATGTGGGATTCGATCCCGGGTCTCCAGGATCGCGCCCTGGGCCAAAGGCAGGCGCCAAACCGCTGCGCCACCCAGGGATCCCAGAAATAAAAGTTTTAAACGAAAATTGCTCTTGAATGCAATAAAGAAACATCTATATCTCTGAAACATATTTTGAGAAAGCACCAATGACTTCTGATGAAATATTATGACCTAAGGGCATATGAGAAGAAATTTTCTCTTCGGAGAAACTATTCATTCCTCTTGAGACATTGTTATCAAGAGGATTTTAAGAGATAAATGAAAGATCCTCTCACAAATGGATAATCTGATACTTTAAAAGCTTGGCCAGGAAGACATCAATCTCCTGAGCCCAAGGAGTGTAAAAGCAAAAGACAATGGAATTCACAAGGAAATCTGCATACCTTACTATCCCAGTTATAATGGTAGCCTAGGGTCACCCAGCGCAACTTCTCTAGTAAACTTCTGGGTCTCCGTTTATTCACTTCTTTATACCTGTGAAGATTGGGGACAAAAGATTTATTCACCTCAATGACAGCAATTGCCCTTTGCATGATGGAATTTGGTATTCTTTGGTATAAGTTATTATTAGTCAAGATCTTGACAGAGGAAGTGAGAACAAAGGAACTGATCAAAATATAAAAACACTAAAAAACAGGTTTGCATTTTTAAAAAAGATTTATAGATTGGGGTGCCTGGGTGGCTCAGTCAGTTAAGCGTCTGCCTTCAGCTCAGGTCATGATCCCAGGGTCCTGGAATCGAGCCCTGCTTTGGGCTCCCTGCTTGGTAGAGGGCCTGCTTCGCCCTCTCCCTTTCCCACTCTCCCTGCCTATGTGCTCTCCCTGTCAAATAAATAAGTAAAATCTTTAAAAAAAAATAAAGATTTATATAGATGTATTCATTAGAGAGAGAAAGAGAGAGAGAGAATGTGCATGGGTGCACGTGCATTTATGTATGTGGTGGCAGTCGGGGGTGCAAAGGGAAAGAACCCAAGCAGACTCTACTGAACAGGGAGCTGGATGCAGGGCTTGACCTCAGGACCCGGAGATCATGACCTAAGCCAAAATCAAGAGTCAGATGCTCAACTGACTGAGCCACCCAGGCACCTCCTCCCCCCATGTTAGCATTTCTAATTTTTAGACCTTGATTCTAAATCCTTTGCTGAATGGCATCAATTTTAAATGGCAAGTCTCCAGCATGGCAATAATGATAAAAAAAGGAAAACAGAAATATCTTTACCTATCCATTGGAAATGGGACCAAGGGCACCATGGGTAATTTAAATTTGGCTAATAGAACATGTTCCATTTGGTTTGCTAGGAGTAGGTAGGGTATGATTAATCATAGCAATCACTATGTTTATAATGCTGGTGGTTTCCCAGAATTATAGGTTGGGGAAAAATTTTGGCAAAATATACATTGTATACAATCAAAAATAACTGGTTTAACATGACTTCTTCAACCCTGTATGACATAGCTTAGAGAATTGAGGCTTAGCTAACAATTAAGGACCTCTGTAATTAATTTGGTTTCTGACATCTCCTTGTTCAAATACAGGAGGTTTCTGTAAAACAGAGAGGTGCCCTTTCTGTAATTACATCTTATCTGATCAAATCTATGGGATTAACTACTCTTTTTCTAAAGAGAAAGAAGCTTCTTTGATTTACCTTTAAATATCTAAAAATACAAGAATGCTAAGCCTAATGCTATGTAATTTGCATCATTAATCGATCAAATTTTTTTGGTCCAAGGACCACTGCTGTTTAAAAAAAGAAAAGATTAGTCTGCTTTAGGAGTTCATATTTTGACAAGAGATGACAGATAAGTATAAGAAAAAATGAAGGGAAAATTCAAGGCAATATGAAATCTGTACTGAACTGAATAGCACGAGATTTTGAGGGCCACTGGAATTAAGAAAAAGGAGAGCTCAAAGTTAGCTGTCTAATCAGTTAAGGCCTCAGTGGGCAATACAAGCATACCACATGATGAGCAGAAGCAAAGGACTTTAATTAGAGGTTCATACTGTAAGTGGCACTCGTCTTGATGTTTGGCAGCGTTTACATAATAGATCCTATCTGTCCTCACAGAGTTTACATTCTTAAGACATCATGACACAGACACACATCAAGGCCAGTTGCTAAAAGGAATGGTATCAACACTGGTTTACTAAGGAGAGCAGTGCTGAAAAGAGGCAGAGCAGATCTGAATGCTATCCTTTGAAAGGCCTGCTTACAAGGTTGGTTGTTGGCAGGCATCTGGAACTTGGAATTTGGGGAGGTTCATGTCATTCCCAGAACTGCTGCTCACTGTGCTTAAACTTTCTGTGCAAAACGATATGGTTTATGTTACACGGCTGCTTTCCTTCTGAGAGTCTGAATTTGGAATGTGTCACACAGAGACTATGTGACTGGGCACTGAGCTTCATAAACAATCTTTCACACATGTTGTCACAACTTGTTATTGGTAGAATTAAGCATACCTTGTGTGACTTCACGGGGAGAAAACCCTGGAAGCTTGAGCCCGGTTTTTCCAGGACTTTGCTCAATGCATCTTTTCCCTTCACTAATTTTGCTTTGGATTCTTTGAACTGGAATAAATTTTATCTACGAGGACAACTATGTGCTGAACCCTCCTGGTCAATCACCAACCTTGGGTGTGGTCTTGGGCGACACCTGGCACAAGACATGATTAGCAATTTAGGGGAAACTATATATGTGTGGCCAGTGAGTACAGCTAGCTGATGTGAACTGCTACCATGTAAAACCATCATTCATTATTTACATCTTCTATGTGTAAAAACTAAAAATGGGGGGAAAAAAAGGAATGCATAGTTACTAACACAACCTGACTTCTACCAATGTTTCTTTAGCTAAAGATACAAATAAAAGAATTCCCTGATGATCCCCTCTGGAGAACATAATCTATTTTAGTAGCTATGAGATGGAAAAATAAGGATGATCTCTCATTACTGGTCTCCTGTGAATACTGTGGCTAATAGTGTGTACCCAACTTAGTTTCCAAATATTAATGTTCAGGAGAATCACCTAGTTAAAACTAACAGGGCTGGACCCAGACCTATAAATTCTGATTCAGCAGGTCTAGGATGAAGCCTAAGAATCTGCATTTCTAGTAAGTTCTCAAGAGATGGGGATGCTGCTGAACCAGGGACACTTGAGAAACACTATTCTACCTAAAATTAAAAAAAATACTTTCCATCTTTCTAGATTGATAAAAATATAATTTTATTCTTGATGAAGAACTCATACAATTATTATATCAAAACTAGATTGATCTAAACAAATATAAGAATGCAGCTCTAAAAATAATTCAGGGGGCACCTGGGTGGCTCAGTCGGCTAAGCATCTGACTCTTGATTTTGGCTCATGTCATGATCTCAGGGTTGTGAGATCGAGCACTGCATTAGGCTCTGTGCTGAGCAGAGAGCCTGCTTGGGATTCTCTCTCTCTCCCTCTGCCCCTTCTCCCAAATCCCCCTCTAAAAAAATAAAAATAATTCAGAAGGTGATGGTATTTAGACATTCAATATGGCATCACCAAACTGCTTTTACATCAAGAGTCAGTTTAAAATTCCTTAAGAACAGGGCATACACTATTATAATTAACACAGGTTTATGGTATTATTAGTAAGAAAATTGTCAAAATCATAGTAATCACCAAGCATGAGTAGAATCGTCCTGTAACATACATCTAAAATTTTGTTTTTAGGAAACCAAAAAAAGATCTGTTTCCTGCCTTAATTGTATCACTATAAGGAAGGCTCTGGGCTTTACCTTGTATTACTGAGGGGGACTGGTGCAAGGGTGTAAAAACATTAAGCCCAGGCCATCTAACAAAAAGGAAAAAAAAGGTTAAAGACTTGAATAGGGCAGCCCGGCTGGCTCAGCGGTTTAGCGCCGCCTTCAGCCCAGGTCGGGATCCTGGAGACCCAGGATGGAGTCCCGCATTGGGCTCCCTGCATGGAGCCTACTTCTCCCTCTGCCTGTGTCTCTACCTCTTTCTCTGTCTCTGATGAATAAATAAATACAAATCTTAAAAAAAAAAATTGTATAGTAAAAGAAAAGTTGTGATCACTGGGTGCACCATTTTGAGGATGATTCTACATACAAATACACATTTTGTGTAATGTGTCAGACCCATGTAGATATAAGGTTCCACCTGTCACTTCCTATTCACTTTTGAGAACACAATTTCAATTTTTGTCTTTGTATTGAATTTCTGGTAGGAAAGTAACATTATAAAACTTGCCTTCAAGATATGAGCAGGGCAGGCCAACACTAGCCACTTCCTGTCTTAGCACTACTTGGGGACCATTCTGGTCCCTGTGACCTTTGGGTAACAAAGATTCCAAAAAATTCACTCTCGAACACTGTGAATAGTTTAAGGTCAAAACCAAGTTTAACACACTCACAGATGACCTTCAAGCAGGAAATACTGATGGATTAATACAGGGAGTACGCTGTTCTCTTTTTAAACCTGACCGTCCAAAAGGTGGCCAAGAAGGCTCAGTGCCAACAGAGCTGCCAAATCCAGTCTAAGGAATGCGCAGGATATGTTGGCATCTAACTTTGAATCTTTATCCAATTATCCAAAAGAATGTTTTCAAGCAAGTATGACCTTGATTCTTCGTTCTTACTGCAAAGAGAAAAACGCTAAGCTTCCTGCCCTTGCTGTAGCTCTAGGCACCAGCAGGAGGACAGATGGGCAAGCTGGCCACCTTCTCCCCTGGATAGCAGTTTGCTCACTTTCTGTCATGGATAAGCGCTTTCTCTAGTGCTGGTATTTCTCTCCACAATCACATCCCATAATGCTGCTTTCAACTGCATCCTAACTGGGTGGAAATGAACTGTCCTGCTTGTCCATTCTTTGTGTAGTGGGTAGTTTGTCTCATAACTAAGCGCTGGTATTTCCTTTCCTTCCTTGTTTCAAGGAACAGTAGTGAATCACTGAAAACAAAAGTACTTGCCCTAAGGCATGCAACCCCCCCTTACATTTTCTGGTTCTCACCTTTCTAGTCTCACCTCCTATCTTTTCCCATAGGGTGCCCTACCCTCCATCTTTCGACTTTGGCTATACAGTTTTCTCTACTGAAAGGCCCTCTTCTCTCCTATTCTACTCTCTGTACGGCAGATATTTCCGACTTGCTTTTTCACACACAGTTTAACCTTACTTCTTCAGGGAAATCCTTTTCCTAGTTTCAGGCTCTCCCTCCACTGTGCCCCTATAGTACGCCTTGCAACTTCTATTTGCCTACAGGCTTCGGCGTAAATTCTGTAGGTAAAAAAACTTTGATTCCTACATTTAATTAGAAAACAGACTGAAGAGAGGCGCCTGGGTGGCTTTGACTTTTTGCTCAGGTCGTGATCTTGGAGTCCTAGGATCAAGCCTTGTAGCAGGCTACCCATCCAGTGGGGAGTCTGCTTTTCTCTCTGCCTTACCCCACTACCCCCACTCATGCGCATATGCATGCACATTCTCTCTCTCTCAAATAAATAAGTAAAATCTTAAAAAGAAGAAAACAGACTGAAGAGGTATTAGAACAAACACAGGGAGACAGGCTAGGAGGCTACTGCAGTAAATGGTGGTGGCTTAGACTAGGTGGCTGTGACAGAGATGCTGAAAACCGATTTTACTTTTTATGACGGTAGCCCTACTATATTTGCTAAAGAGTTGGATTTAAGATCTTTGAATGGCTGCACAGTGGCTACATTCTACTGCTTTGGTATGTTATACTTGATTTACCTGATCTCCTGCTGACACTTAAATTGTTTATTTTTTTCCATTACAAACAATGCCGCAATAAAGATGCATATACCTAGCTACTATAGTCTTGTGCAAGAATCTCTAGCTACACTATCACTCACAATAAACTCTGAATGAAATAGCCCTAATTTTGTCAACAGATCTATTTTTTCCTCTAAGTTCAAGTCTTTCTTCATTTCCTACTTAAAGTTTCTCCTCTGGGGGGAAAAAAAAAGTTTCTCCTCTGACCATAGATAGTTAAAATGGAAAGGATCCTTAGAGGTCTTCTGGTTCAACGGTTCTCAATACAGATGTTATGGTCAATAATAAGAATCTCTAAGGAAACTAATCTTCAGTGACAGACCTTCTTTCTTTCTGACCTGCTCTGGGAAAGTGGAGAGAGCTAGCATGTATCGTCCAGGTTGATTCTGACCATGATCCAACCACCTGAAATGGCTTATCAAGTCCAATCCCTTTGTTCCCAAATGAGGAAATCCAAATATATATCATATAATGAAAGAAGAAAAATAAAGTCCTAATTGATTTTTGATGCCATCAGCAATGTCTGAGCCTATCACTTTCTTCCAATCCTTGACAACAGAAGACCACTGTATTTTTATTTTTGCTGATTTGCTAGATAAAACAAAACAAAAACCCCTCACCACTGTTTAGAGGATGATTTATTAAAGAGGTTCATCTGAACTATCTTAGAAAATGACAATTCAGACTTATGCAGTCATTTGTCAGAAGGAAAAAAATCAATTACTTGAAAATACAGGCTGGTTTAACAGCAAACTCTAATCTTTCTAATTTCAATCAACCATAACCTTCCTTTACTTTCAGTTCTAAAGAAGATGTCACTGAAAGCTTACAGAGGGTGTTTCCCACTGCTCCTCTGCCTTTCCCATAACCTGCAGATCAAGAAGTCTTGAAAGGAAAACCAATGAATTTTAGTTTTCTTTGCCTGTTTCAACTAAAGGAAATCTTCTATTTCCCCTATGGAATTAGTATAGACACAGTTTAGGAAGAGTGAACCATTAGAGATCCTGAGTTCAAATAAAATACATAAAGCCAGCACAGTGGTTTTAATAGGCTGTTCTAAAGATGTCTCACATACTACCTTGTTTAATCCTCATACTATTCAGCGAGGGAAGGAGTACTATGAGGCATAGAAAGGTTAAGAAACTTGCTAAAATTTATACATCTAGTAAGTGGCAGACCTGAGATGTGAACCCAGGTGATTGGACTCTGGACCTAGTGCTTTAGGTCACTAAACCCTTTATCCTCTGGCCTTAATCTAACTTTTCTGCTTCATCTCTTACCAATTCTATCCATCACTTTCAGGAAACATGTTCTATAAACTACCTCCAATCTAGCCACTTGAATGACTGTTCCCATAAAATCGTATAAATTCTATCTCTGTACCTGCCAAACTATTTAATTATGTCTCTGCCCTCAACTAACTTACAAATTCCTTGAAAGCAGGACCTGTGTCTTATCTGTCTTTGAATCTCTAACACTCAAGCACAGTATCTGATGCATAGTGGACACTCAATAGGTATTTGTTGAACAAACACATGAACTCTCATATCCTATGCTATTTCACAGACCAATTTACTCTGCCTCAAATAATTACCTCTTTGCTCAGTCTGCTTTCTCTACCCCAAACAGCTTTCTTGCTTTTGACAGGAAAACTCCTAATCGCTTCTGAAGACCCAGTTCAAATGGAAGGAGGAAAAAGAGGAAATAGATAAAATTAAAAAATAATTTTTTCTTCTTTGACACCTCTTTCTGCCTAGAGGAATTATTTCTCCCTCCGGCCTCCAGAGCATTTTTCTGAACACCTATCCTAACACTTTCTAAGCTCTATTATAATAATTATTCCTGTTGACATTGAGTTCCTGCCACAGACTATGCACTTCTGAGTACAAGGACTGTGTCCTGTGAATCTTTGTACCTTCAGTGCTTATAGCATCATGCCTGGGACACAACTAACCTTCAATAAATACTTGTGGAATGATGGGGCACCTGACTTAAAAAACAAACAAAAAAACACCATACAAACACATACACATATTTATTTATTTACATATTTGTATTCGTCAACGAATAAAGGTTGATTCAACATTAAGGTGCACAGATTAGTTTTCATGAGGAACAACTGACCTACCATAAAATTCTTAGTAGCAGTAACTTTATCTAGGAAAGCAGAAATAAAGAGCTTTTAGTGTTAATTTTTTCTAGAATACCGTTAAGTCTTCAAAGAAACTCACTTTATATTTTAAAAAAATATTTTATTTCTTTATTTGAGAGAGCGAGAGCACAAGCCAGGTGGAGGGGCTCTCCCGCACTGCACAGAGAGCCTGAAACGGGGCTAGATCACAGGACCCAAGATCATGGTTTGAGTCAAAGGCAGGCGCCTAGCTGACTGAGCCACCAAGGTGCCCCAGATTTTACTGTTTAAATAATCTCCACACACAATGTGGGGCTTGAACTCTCAACCTCAACATCAAGTTACATGCTTAACCACCTGAGCCAGCCAGGGCACCTGGCTGGAACTCACTTTAACTAGAAAAAGGGCTGAAGCTGAACGAAAATGGACCAGCTGATGATTAATGAGGATGAATCTGAGATTCAAGCTATGATAAGGAAATCTTTAAAATGGATCTCAATTTAATGTAACTGTCAAAGCATTTGTCCAAATGTTCCCAGGGGAAAGAATATAATTGTGCTGTATTTGCATGGAAACAAGGAAAAATAGGTCAGTTAATTTCATTGCATTGTTCTGGGGTAGTTCCTCTAAAGATGTGCAGTGACCTGAGCTGAATATGAACACTTACCTGAGGAGCTCTTTGCTCTGTTCCCACAAGTCCTGGGTCTCTTCTTGGCTCATGTGCTTGTCCAGATTACATACATTAGGTTTCTGGGAATATAATTTAAGGCACTGCTTCACCCAGTGCCACTGGTAACCTGGGAGGAAGGGGTTTGGGATGAAAATAAATCCTATACAAAGATGGGGAAAAAAGGAGAGAAGGAAATTCTCTGTCAGTTATTGAGATAATTTATTTTTGTTGACATCCTTATACCTACTACTTTATTACTTATTCCCCATCCCCTTTTGCTCATGCTTTATGGCTTCCATATTTATAAGCATATGCTTCTATTCTCCAATTTCAGAGGAAGGAGAGAGAAAAACAAATTCTGAAGAGAAATAAATACTCCACAATTAACTGTGTTACTTCAAAGCAAACTTCAGAATTGATAATGCCAAGTCACCCCTCAAATTTGTACCAGGTATTTATCATTTACAAAGATAGTTGCTGCTTCCTGCTATTACTACCTTTGTGATATCTTAGTGTTCCCCCTTGGCCTTTTTTGTTTTCTAATATCTGTCTAACAATACTTATATTAAATTCTCTCAGTTAAAATAATTGGTGTGACTTCTGCCTCCTGTTGAAATCTGAATGACAGAACAGGGAAGAGAAATAGTGTGAAGTACATCTGCTCAGTATGGCATGATGCAAATACCTACAGCATGTGTGCTGAAAAGATCTTTTGTGATCTTGTAAGTAATCTAACGTCATTTTTCTCCCGTGTAGAAAAGGAATAACAATATTTACCCAGAATCCTTTGTGTGGTAAGGATCCATTCATCAAACATTCAACAAACACACACTATGTACTTTCTTAAGAATTAGAGATGAAAAACTGTCCTTAGTGAAGCCCCTTGGAGAAAGGACAGCAGTGATTTTATTTTATTTTTTTTAAGATTTAATTTATTTATTCATAGAGACACAGACAGAGACATACAGGCAGAGGGAGAAGCAGGCCCAATGCAGGGAGCCTGAGGTGGGACTCGATCCTGGGTCTCCGGGATCATGCCCTGGACTGAAGGTGGCGCTAAACCGCTGAGCCACCTGGGCTGCCCAGGACAGCAGTGATTTATGCAGATAACACCTTGCGGAAGACTGGGTATGAAAGGAAACGAGTTTGAGGAGCATTCATGGAAGAATAAAGAATTTAAGAGTAGATTTATGTTTTTTGGGGGTTTGGAAAAGTCTAAGCATGATTAGATTATGAGGAAAGAACTAGCAGAGAGGAAAACAAGATGGGAAAGGAGCAGAGCAAGGTCTTGAAAACTGGAAGAGGTTAAAGAAGGTGGGATCAACAAGGTGAAGGGACTGGCTTTGAACAGAAGGTGCTCCTCTTCCTCTAAAATCGGAGGACAGGAATGAGAACATTTGTTTCTGAGTGTTTTTGCCACTTTTGCATTTCATGACTAGCAAAATTCTCCAAATAATTTAAGAGTGTGACAGGACTGTCAATATTTTGAGAGGGGAAAAAAAAGATATGAAAAAATCCCCAGCAACTTACCCACCTAACAGCATTATTTCACAAAATAAAGATTATAACATTCCCTCAAATACTGGATACCACTGACCCAGTGACAGACAGATGAATACCTCTTAAAGCAATCTACTCTAGACAACTGCTGGCCTTCTTTTTATTGAATTAAAATTTGCCTTTAAATTTTCATGCACTGATCTTATTATATTGGGACACATAGAGCAACCCCCAAATTAGTTTCGTGGTCTTTTTTTTTTTTATATTTTTTTTTCTTTATTTATTCATGATAGTCAGAGAGAGAGAGAGAGGCAGAGACACAGGCAGAGGGAGAAGCAGGCTCCATGCACCGGGAGCCCGACGTGGGATTCGGTCCCGGGTCTCCAGGATCGTGCCCTGGGCCAAAGGCAGGCGCCAAACCGCTGCGCCACCCAGGGATCCCAGTTTCGTGGTCTTTAAAAAATACCTCTAGCTTTCCAGCTAACATTTATCAATCATTTACTCTGTGCTAGGCAGACCTAAGTACTTAAATGTACTCACATTTAATCTTCATAAAAACCTTACAAAGTGAGCATCTGTTTCACATTTTATGCATCAGGAAACTGAGGCCAAGAGAGATTAAGAAATTTGCCCAAGGTCACACAGTGGATGGTAGAATGATGACTTGAACCCAGGTAGCTTGGGTGTCAGAACCTTAACCACTAGTATGCAGTGCTCCCATCCCTTTGTGTGTATGACAACCTTTCAAATGTTGGGTGCTGTCAGGTTCCCTCTCAGGTTTTACTCTTCTTTCAGACCCTGACATGCTCATTCTTATAAGGATAGGTTGTGGTTACTTAGGTTCTTTCACAATAAGCAGAATCCAGAAGGAAACACCATCCTTCGGATCAAGTCTGAATAAGGGGAGACTGTCATTTTCCATGTTCTGGACATTGCACTTTTATTAAATGCAGCTTACAATGTTAGGGGAGATAGAATGTAGTCCCTAAGGACACAATGAGGTACGAACTCACAAAATGTGAGTTGTGTGAAATCCTAGAAAACCTCAAAATTAATATTGGACAATAGAAAACCAAAGTGGGGTTGAAAACTCTGTAGTCTGAACAACGTGTTAAGGGAAGAGGGCATAGGAACAGAGAAACACAGCCTTGAAAATAGAAGATAGGCCTGAAAGGTCAAGGGCAGCCTTCAAGAACAGAAAGTACATAAAAGACTACTGGTGATGCACACTCCTCATTCATCCAAACTCACAGGGAGCCATGCTGTGACTCTTCTTTCATGAAGAACTAAAGTGCATGACAGCTTTTAGGTAAGTATTGAAGCCATTATGCTGTCCTATATCATTAACAAATACATCAGTAGTCCTAACGTACTAAGAGTATGACACAGACCTGGCCCGTGGCATAATGAAAATTAGTATTTTTTTTAAAGATTTTATTTATTTACTCATGAGAGACAGAGAGGCAGAGGGAGAAGCAGACTCCTTGTGGGGAGCCTGATGCGGGACTTGATCCCAGGACGCTCAACCACTAAACCACCCAGGTGCCCTGAAAATTAATTATTTCTTTTTAGGGATTCTTCTTGCTTTTAATCCATATTTGAAATCACAAATACAATGTTAACTTTATGTTCTCTCCAAGAAAAAGGATGACAGATAAAAGATTATATGGCCAAATAAGATATTTCTGTATTTTCTAAATAGCTCATAATAATTAATCTACAATGGCCCCATAATTAAAAAAAATAATAATAACGACACTTGTCTGGCTTAGTCAGTATGATGTGACTCTCAACCTTAGGGTTGTAAGTAGAGGTTACTCAAAAAAAAATTAAAAACTATCCATTTTTCATTATGTTCTTAATTTCTGTATCTGTAAAGTGAGCTACCCAATATTACTGAAGTTCAAAATGCTAGATTATTTAGCCTATTAGGACTTATAATCCTATTAACTCTAATGTTCTTTTCAAAAGCTCAGTCAACAATTTTTAAGTTGTTGTGTGTTTTTTCCCCACACGAGAACACAGATATTTTGTGACTAGAGCAACTATTATGAATTATTCGATTATTCAACGTAGTTCTTCTGCCAGAGTAGGTGTTTGGAGTTGTGGCAGGGAGCTCAGAGTCAACGTCCTAATTTTTGATTTGTATCTGGTGTGTCACTTTCTGTACTGTAAGGGAGGCACTACTGACCCCTATCCTAACTTTTGGGAATGTTAAATAGATGTAAATCTTTGATGAGGGAGAATTTAAAAGGAGTTTGGGAGTAAAATATTTGTGTTTAGTTTTCACGTACTATAACTCCTCCCCTGAAATTAGACAAATGATTAAATGATTTTGTTTTCTGAGGTCAGTTGCACTCACCAGGATAGCCTTGGAGTCCATAGGCTTGCCACTTGCTGACTGGCTGAAGTCCTGCTCTATGTGCATCCTGGTCACTGACAGAAGACACACTCAGCTGAGATTTGACCACCTGACAGGAAGGAAAGAGAAGTCAGAGGGCTAAAGCTATTTTGCAGGTCAGCTCTGAGAATTCCAAATTTCTGAAGATATTTCTGGTATAAGGCAAAATTAGGAGTCCTAAGTCTGGGCTCCTAGACTCAGTTCTACCACTTGGTTGATGTAAGACTTACATAAGTCACCTCTTAGAGCCTCAGTTTTCTCTTCTATGTACTAACAAATACTAGAAAGTGATTTAAAATTAAGCAGTAATGAGAAGCAGGATGATTTTGGCCTTCAAGATTACCTTTTGGGATGACATCACACCTTTGTGGATTTCTTATAAGATTAAATTGTGGGCAGCCCGGGTGGCTCAGCGGTTTAGCATCGCCTTCAGCCCAGGGCGTGATCCTGGAGTCCGGGATCGAGTCCCATGTCGGGCTCCCTGCATGGAGCCTGCTTCTCCCTCTGCCTGTGTCTCTGCCTCTCTCTCTCTCTCTCTCTCATGAATAAAATCTTAAAAAAAAAAGACTCTAAATTGTGAAAAGCGTACTGAAATATCCTGTCAGAATTCTATTCACCTCAATGTGGCCCAACATAATGCTTCCAAGGCACTAGTATACAGTTGCTATTTAAACAAACTTATGAGGAACAATAGGCAGGGGAGGTTAAAAGACTGGAAGAGAGTGCTCCAACCAGACAGAATAACTGTTTCAGTAACACTGGAAAGTCTGTTTGCTAAAAGCAGAATATTTATTCTCTTTTAGATTAGATGAAACTTCAAATTTAAACTCAGAGCTTTTGCCTTTGTTAGTTACTTAGAAATTAAGCTTTTCAGGAGATCAAGTGTTCTTTGCATATGAGAGCATCTTACTGATGGCTCATTAAATTGGTTAAGGGATCCAATATTTAGTCACTGAAGACAGAGGACATTCATAAAACAAGTATTCTTTTTTTTTTAAAAAAAAAAACAAGTATTCTTTATTCTTCCATTAATAATAAACTTAGAGGGGAGCCTGGGTGGCTCAGTCGGTTAAGTGTCTGCCTTCAGCTCAGGTCATGATCCTGGGGTCCTAGTATTGGCCCCATATCAGGCTCCCTACTTGCTTGACAGTCTGCTTCTCCTTTTTACTCTGCCTGCAGCTCCCCCTGCTTGTGCTCTGTCAAATGAAGCAATAAAATCTTAAAAAAAAAAAAAACTCTGAAGAGTCTGTCTTGTCTTAGAATACATCAAATGATCTCTTCCAAAATGACATGATCACTTATCTTATTAACTTCACCAAGGGTAGAGATTTACAGAAAAAAATACCAAGTAGTGGCTGGTGTATTACCAGCCTCTGTAATAAAATGTTATCTGGAACTCTGAGCCAGGTACTGGTTAAGATGTTTGTAACGATTTCTTAAATAGACTATACTTAATAGTCTACTGTAATTGAGCAACACCCTCCTATCTGAAGTTTGTAGACCTCCATGCCAAGCTGAAACAAACCTCTGTGTTTCAAAAAAGGTTCTCCTTCCTCCCTTGCCTGTTAGCCATGATTTTCTTCCCTGCTCACACTTGCTCTCATAGCAACTTCTCCAATTTGCTACTTTCAATCCATTTTGAGCTGGGGAACTAAATACCCATTTTTTTTTTTTTTTAAGATTTTATTTATCATCAGAGACACGGAGACAGGCAGAGACATAGGCAGAGGGAGAAGCACTAAGTTTTATATACTCAATGGATAGGACATTTATTGAGTGCTTACTGTTTGATACTGTGCTAGACACAATATCCTTTTCTCAGAGGCTTGCTTACATTCTAAAAGTATTTTTTTTTTTTTTGAGAGAGAGTGAGTGTCAGCACAGCAAGGTGGGCAGGAGAGAATCTTTTTTTTTTTTTTTAAATTTATTTATTTATGATATTCACACACACAGAGAGAGAGAGAGAGAGACAGAGACACAGGCAGAGGGAGAAGCAGGCTCCATTCCCCGGGAGCCCGATATGGGATTCGATCCTGGGTCTCCAGGATCGCGCCCTGAGCCAAAGGCAGGCGCCAAACCGCTGCGCCACCCAGGGATCCGCTGCGCCACCCAGGGATCCCGGCAGGAGAGAATCTTAAGCAGGCTCTGCACTTGGAGGGGAATCGACCTGATGACACTGAGATCATGATCTGAGCTGAAATCCAGTCAGATGCTTAACCAAGGCACCCTCATTCTATAAGTATTTAAGTACTGCAGCAAAACATAGGCTAAAGGAACTGAATGAGGGTCTGAAGGTCTGTCCCTGTATATTATTCTCAGAGTGCAAACTTTCTGTACGCGATTTTGACAACTCTAAGACCATTTCTTTTTTTCTTTTTAATTTTTTTAATTTATTTTTTATTTATGATAGTCACACACAGAGAGCGAGAGAGGCAGAGACATAGGCAGAGGGAGAAGCAGGCTCCATGCACCGGGAGCCCGACGTGGGATTCGATCCCGAGTCTCCAGGATCGCGCCCTGGGCCAAAGGCAGGCGCCGAACCGCTGCGCCACCCAGGGATCCCTCTAAGACCATTTCTGCTAACAAATGAAGCTCCTAGGAAGCGGAGTTCTTGACAAACATGGTATTGCTGTAGCTCCAATTTTGTTCCGAGCTGTTACTAAGCTTAGAAAGAACCCTTCAACCAGCCATCTGTGGACAACATCAAGGGCAAATTAAGGGATCAGGGATTCCCAGTGTTACAGCGGTTGTAAAGAAATTATGCATTATTGTATAGTTGTAATTTCCCCTGTGCCCTCTGTCATCCTTTATGTTTCTTTTCTTACTTTCTATGGGTGAAAGGTAGAAATAATGGGCAGCGCTTGGATTCGTGTGCCCTTTACTTTCAAACGTGCAGAGATTACCTCGATCTTTCAACGCCCTCTTTCTAAAAGGCCCGGAGACGACAGGAACTAGTTTTATGGACAACGTTTTAATTAACAACATTGATCCCTCTCAATTCTGGGATAACTCGGGTAGTTTTTTTTTTTTTTCCCCCAAGCTGCTGAGTGCTATCCTAACATCTACGAATACGGTTTATGGATTTTCACACACATCGAAGTAGAGACGCAAATGCACACTTAATGTTAGGCACGAACGCCAATTCCCAAGCATTCTTGGAGGCCGCAGCCAGGAATGGCCGAGTGGAGATGCCGGCAACGCAGCTCTTCACGCCAAAGTGAGACACTTCGTGGACAATTAAACTCCGCGCCCACGGAGAGCGGGAATTACTAACAGTCTGGAAGAGAAAAGAGGTGAGCAGGGCCCTAAAGGTCCTCCAAGGAGCCGGGAGAGGTCAGCTGACCCGGGGCGCGGTCCTCTCCTCTGTCCGTACCTTGCGGGCACCAGGCCCCGTGCCCCGGGCTGTGTGGGCCGCCGAGAAGTCAATGACTGCTCCCAGGTCTGCCGTCCCGGGGCGGCTCTGCCGGTAGAAGCGGAAAAGCTTCCGAAAAGCGTCCTCCCCTGGCTCCGCCGCAAGCGTCGCTACAGAGCCCACGGCCGCCGCCATCTTCCCCATGTCGTCGTCCGGCTTCTTCTGACCCGGAAGCAGATTGCGTGCCCCGGATCCGCCAGTTTCTTCCGGGGTGGCGACCACAGGTCACAGAGGTCCTCAATCTAAAGATGGCGGCCTCAGCAGCGAGGGGCGCTGTGGCGCTGCGTACCAAGATTGGCCGGCCGGTGGCTTTTGTCAGAAAAATTCCCTGGACTGCGGCCTCGAGTGAGTGATGGAAACGTATTAGGGACGGAAGTTTTAGGTACAAGCGGTCCTCGAAAGCCCTGCTTTCGGCTGAACACTTAAATCAGCGTGGTGGCTGGATTAAGAGCTGTGGCTCCTGAGCAAGCCAGTGAGCAGAAATAAATAAATAAATAAGTATATATATATATATATATAAAATATATATGTCAATATCTATCTATCTAATCTATCAATCCATATATATGAATATATATCAATAATATATCAGTATATATCTCTATATCATATATATCTATCAATATCTATCAATATGTATCATATATGTATATATAATATAATATTACAATTTGCAGTGAGTCGTTCCGGGATGCCACTGAGTTTTTGCGGCACGTATTCACGGCCTCCTGCCTTTCAGAGTGATTCGGTGGAACGGTTCGTTACTTGAAAACTTTAAGATCGACGATTTAGAAGGGGTTATTTTGACTGCGGTGTGGAGGATGGATTCAAACCGGCAAGATTGAGGGCGAGGAGACGCGTTAAAAGGCAGTTTCAGTAATTTAGTCCAAAGACGAGGACCTGAAAATAGGATAGTGGTGGAAAGGGGGTCATGTCCACTTATGTTAAAATCCACGGCTTTTCGCGATGGCTTGAATAGGGGAAAGAGTACGGAATGAGGAAAAGGGAAGAACGACTTTTTAGCGTTGGTTTTTGGCGTTGGTGATTAGGAGATAGGGGAGGCGGGTTTAAAGACGATGAAGAGTAAAATTTAAATGTGTTGAGTTTGAGAAAAACCTGCGAGTTCTCCATCACGCAGTTGGACGGAGGAGATGTGTGTCATTGACTGAGAAGTGCCCCTTGAAGCCCTACCGCTTAGGTTAGAAGGCCACCTCGGCCCTCCAGTCGTTATGTAACCCGACTTACACGGGAGGTACTTGGGAAAAGGGCTCACACTGTACCTCGGTTTCATCTATGAAACGAGGTCAGTAATACCTTCTTGATAGGATTTTTGATAAGATTAAACGAGTTTGTATGTAAACCACAGACTTGTGCTAGATACAGAACGAGTACTCCATAAATGATTGTCATTTTCATATAATTGAAACTCATGGGAGAGGCCTAGGCCGGAGATAGAGAGTTGGGAGTAATCAGTATTGAAGTCTCTCACCAGCTTTGATTTTCGTCAGTTGCAATTTTGAGAAAGGGTTTTTTACACTTGCTTACCAAAAATTAAAAAATCTATGGTCACTTTTGTAGATATTCATGTGTCAGGTCATCTCCCTTAAACAAAGAAATGGAAATCGGATTGCTTACCTGTTTTTGTGGTTCCGGTGTGAGTAGTAGAGTGGATAATAGATTGATATGGGTCCCATCTTCTTAATATGAAGCAGATGAATATACAGCTTTGAAACAGTCTTCATTCATTCATTCATTCAGCAAATATTTAAGGAGTATCTGTGTGTGGTGGGCTTTGTTTTTGGTGCTTACATCTGTTTTCCCATAATAGTTATAGGTAATTTGGCAAGAGAGCTACGTTCCAGAGCTTGTTTTGGAAGAGAATATTTTCTAGAACTTTTAATACATGGTTTAAAACATGCATATTTAACACTATTTTGTTTATTCTCCAGTAACATGTTCCATGAGGTCCTAATATTGCCAAATGGTTTGACCAACTGTTGGAGCTCTTCAGAAATTTAGTCCCTTTGGGTTGTTGAAGCATTTATTCATTCAGCAAGTATTGCACTTCTGTGTATCAATTGTTTTTGACATAGTGGACTCATCACTTAGGAAGTTTATGATATAGTGGTGAAGGTGAGGAGACTTACAGCAGATACAGGCAGTTGTTGAGCCAGTGACATTTAGATGAACCAGGGAGAAATAACCTGGTAATATGAAGTATAAGCCAGTGAAAGTACAAGCACTGTAGTTCAGAAGAGATCATGTAATTTTTGAACTTTAAGATTATCTACTATGCATCTTATCTGCTATTATCTCACGGAGTAGTACATTGCCTTGTATTGCAGTAGAAGCCCAATAAAATAACATTCAGTGGATATATTTGGCCTGGGTCCTGAAGGAGAGTTATAATTTAGGCAGGAAGAGATAGGATTATTGACATACCAAGGGGGAAGAACAACAGGTAAAGATGGGAACCCACAGAACAGATATATAGAATTTAATTTGCTTACTAGAGAGTCACTGTGGGCCACCAATGGGTAATAAGGCAGGAAAGTAGGGTCATCTCAGCAAATTTTAGAGTGTTAACTATTTAACTTAGTATAAATTTTATGAAAGGCAAGTAAATTGAGCTTTTACTTGAAAATCTATAATATGGCTATCAAGACACTGTATTTTAATTATCTGTCTTCTATGAGTTTCTCACAGGGATTATTATCCGTGCACCTAGCGCAGTAACTGTGATGATGATGCTCATTATCCGCTGGGAATGATGACTATAGTCAACTCAGCAATTTATTTGTGTATGCCCCTACCTTATCTCCCCAAATCTCTGGTACATTGCAGTTTTATACAGATGGCTCCTGACTCAACAATGTTTTGATTTACAGTTTTTTGACTTTGCAGTGGTATAAAAGTGATATATATTCCGAAGAAACTATACTTCAAATTTTTAATTTTGATTTTTTTCCCATACTGCATAGTGTTATGCAGTATGATAATCTCTTGTGATACAAGGCAGCAGCATCAGCCATGTGCATGCAGCTCCCAGTCAGCCATGTGATCATAAAGGTAAACAACTGAGACTTACAGCCATTTTGTGCCCATGTAACCATTCTGGTTTTCATTTTTAGTAGCCAATAAATTACCTGAAAAATTCAACACTTTATTATGAAACAGGCTTTGTGTTATGTGGTTTTGCCCAACTGTAGGGTAGTGTAAGTGTTCTGAGCATGTTTAAGGTAGGCTAGACTAAGCTATGATGTTCAGTGGGTTAGGTATATTAAATGCATTTTCGACTTACAGTATTTTCAACTTATAATAGCTTTATCAGATGTAGCCCCATCATAACTTGAAAATCTGTAGTCAATACCATAGCTCCTTCCTAAATCTCAAGGCTTCAAGGAAATGCCAAGTAGTTCTATTCACAAAATTTGAGGACTCTACGTTCCCCTTTTGGTTTCTGGCTACAGTCTAGGTTGGAGGATACAAAATACATTAACTACTTTTTTTTTTTTAAGTAATCTCAAAAAAAAAAAAATCTCTATGCCCAATGTGGGGCTTGAACTCAGAACTCTGAAATCAAGAGTCACATCCTCTATCAGCTGAGCCAGCCAGGAGCTCCAAAATCTATTAACTACTTTTAACATGTTTTCTTCTCCTATGCAGGTGAGCTGAGAGAACACTTTGCACAGTTTGGCCATGTACGAAAGTGCACTGTACCTTTTGTGAGTATTATCTTTAAAAAAAAAAAGTTATACCTTAATTATTGGATCCTCTAATTTTATCCTCGAATTCTCGACTTTTGTTAAAGCATACCAACTTATATGACTTTATTGGAGTGTAGCTGTTCAGAGTCTTTATTGATAAAATTGAGGGTGGTATCGATTAAAAAGTAAAAAAAACCTTACCCTATGTAACAAATTACCACAAATGTAATGACTCAAATAAACACACATATATTATCTCACAGTTTTTACAGATGAGAAGTCGGCATAGCCTTGCTGGATCCTTTGCTCAGGGTCTCACATAGCTTACAGTCTGGTATCAGCTGGGGCTTTGGTCTCATCAGAGGCTCAAAGGCTCAACTGGGAAAGATTGATTTTCAGGCTCTCTCAGGTTGTTGGCAGAAGTCATCTTTGAACTGGCAGACTGAGATATCTACTTTTTTGCTGGCTTTCAGCTTGTAGGGACTATGTATAGTTCTGTGTTACCTGGCAGGTCTCCCAACATGGCAGCTTACTTCTTTAAAGAGGAGTTTCTCTAGTCTGTTATCTTATAACAAAGTCACAAGAGTGACATCCCATCACCTTCGCTATATAACCTGGTCAGGGGAGCAACATACCATTAGTTTTGCTATTTTCTTTTGGTCAGAAGTATGTCACAGGTCCCACATACACATAAGGAGGGGATTATGTGGGACAACATAGTGGGACATGTGGAAATTATGGGACCATCTTAGAATTATACCTATTATAATAATAAGGACTTGATACTGGAGAATGACTTTATAATAAAACTAATTGGGATCCCTGGGTGGCGCAGCGGTTTGGCGCCTGCCTTTGGCCCGGGGCGCGATCCTGGAGACCCGGGATCGAATCCCACATCGGGCTCCCGGTGCATGGGGCCTGCTTCTCCCTCTGCCTGTATCTCTGCCTCTCTCTCTCTCTCTCTGTGATGACTATCATAAATAATTTTTTTTAAAAAATTAAAAAAAAAAAAACTAATTGGCAGAGAATACCTATTTTAACTTTTATCCTTATTTAAATGGACTGCTTTTTTTTTCTTTTAGTGTTTTTACATTTGTTATATTTTCTTTGCTTTCTAAGGAAGATATAAAAATCAGTTTATAAATTTGTTCTACTTTATTTGGGCTGTATTTTTCTGTAGGCTTTCTAGAATTACTGGGTTTTGGGGGGTGGGATGTGGGTGCACATGAAGTTTACACATGCTTCATTAAAACTGCCCCCTTTTTCCTCAAGGCACAGAAAAGGCTATGGCAAAATAATAACCTAAAGTAATTAAAATTGTTAACTCTTGGTTTAATGTTAGCTGCCTTCCAGGGATCTAATAGATTACTCCTATCTAGTGCTAGTGAGAGTGTGGGGAAGCTGGTACTGAAATTGTTCAGAAATGTACTTCATTTCTGAAGGGTAATTTGGTAAAATTAAGAATTTGTATTTGCTTTATCTAGCAATTCCATTTTTGGAATTTATTCTCCAGAAATGGTGTGGTCAAAAATGTTCAAAGCAGCCTTAGTTAATAAGTGGAAAGAACCTAAATGTTCATTAATGGGATTAAATAGATATTAATTCATTGATACAATGGAGTTTTATACAGTAGATTAAAAGAATGAGGCACATTACTCAAAAATGTTTCTATAAGTTTAAAAACTACAATTTTATAAAGAGGATGAAATTTGTTTTTTTGTTTTGTTTTTTTGAAGAGCATTAAAAAAAATTTCCCCAGGAACACCTGAGTGGCTCAGTCCGTTAAATGTCCTATTCTTGATCTCAGGGTGGTGAGTTCAAGCCATGCATTTGGCTCGACCCTAGACATGGAACCTACTTAAAAATTTCTTCAAAAATAGTAACACATTTTTCTTGATTACCATTTGCTTCTTAAAAGTATAAACAAAATTATTCAAGACCTGGAGTTGGGACGCCTGGGTGGCTCAGTGGTTGAGCATCTACTTTGGCCCAAGGCATGACCTGGGCCCCAGGATCGAGTGTCACATCGGGCTCCCTGCGTGGGGCCTGCTTCTCCCTCTGTCTGTGTCTCTGCCTGTCTCTTTCTGGGTCTCTCATGAATTTAAAAAAAAAAAAAAAAAGAAGACCTGGAGTTAACAGATCTTCAAAGAGAATTTTGACTCTTGGTAAAACTAAATATAACAGGAGAAAAGTTAGTTTCTGATTAACAAGTTCATATACTCATATTAGAAATCCAGGTTCCTATTTTTTTTTTAAGATTTTATTTTATTTATTTATTCATGAGAGACAGAGAGAGAAGCAGGCTCCATGCTGGGAGCCTGATGTGGGACTCGATCATCCCAGGACCTCTGGATCAGGACCTTGAGCCACCCAGGCGTACCCAGGTTCCTATCTTAGATACATAGTACCTAAATTTTTACAAACAGATTTTTTAAGGCTTTTACTTAGGGAAATGGCCATATGGAAGTAGAGGAGAAATTGTAGCTATCTGAGGTAAGGTGTGAATCACTGGGATGTTACCAGAAACTTTTCCTGCAGTCTAGGTTAATACTAAAGTATTTTAAGTATTAAAAAGTCACCTTTAAAATAGGAGGGCGGGCAGCCTGGGTGGCTCAGCGGTTTAGCGCCGCCTATGGCCCAGAGCATGATCCTGGAGACCCAGGATCAAGTCCCGCGTCGGGTTCCCTGCATGGAGCTTGCTTCTCCCTCTGCCTGTGTCTCTGCCTCTATCTCTCTCTGTGTGTATCTCATGAATAAATAAATAAAATCTTAAAAAAAAATAAAATAGGGCAATTTCTGAAAATTTGGTTTGGGGGTGGTGCACAGCATAACTTTGTAACAAGACTGACCATGTACACTGAGTGAATGGACATCTTTGTATCTGTTTAAATAGTAGGGGTGGTGGTGTGGGTTAGAATCATCTCCACATGTGCTAATGTATAGGTTGAAGGATAAGCACTCTGCTTTTTACACAAAGGGAAGTAGTGTTACTGTTAAGTCGAACTAGGTAAGTTAGGGTTATATATATTTTTTTTCCTATTTTTCATTAGGAGTATGTGATTATAATGGTAGTGGTGGTGATAAGAGTAATTGGTCTCCAAAATTACCAGAAATGAACTAGGTTTTGAGGCTTAAGTTTTTAGCTCCTATAAGTGAAGAAGTTAGAAACAGAGTATTTCTTTATGTGATCAAAATGTCCCATGATTATCCTTGTTAGTGTAGTTTGTATCTTGCATGACAGAAACCTTACTACCCATATCTTACTTCCTCCAATGGCAGCAGAAAAGCAGAATGTTAAGATTAACAAAGGAGTTAAGCCTTTGGTAACTAGGAGGGTAAGCCTGTATTAAAGCAAAGTTTTTGATGTTTATTGAAATGTCAGTTATCCCATTTTGGCAGATAAAGTTGGTAGCTTGATTTCTAACTCATGGAAACTTTTCCATGTTCATGTTAATCTTTTCTAAATTTTGAATTTTTAGGACAAAGAGACAGGATTTCATAGAGGTATGGGTTGGGTTCATTTTTCTTCAGAAGAAGATCTTCAGAATGCACTACAACAAGAAAAGCATATTATTGATGGTGTAAAGGTAATTATTTTTCTGTATATTATCACAAACTTTCTGTATATCAGTAGGTTAGAAGTGTCGAATGACAAGGACCTTGGGAAATTTGTAACTGAGGTTCCCTTAATATTGGTTAAAGAATGGTGGTGGTGATAGAGTGCCTGTTCTAAAATGTCTGGGGAGGGTAGTTTAGGAAGATCCTTTAATGATTAGCAATCTAACACAACAGTGGCAACAGCAGTCTACTTGCAAGGTAGGGAGATGGGTCGAAACCTGGCTTTTCCACTTACCGTGCAACCTTTGGTTAAACTCATTTGGTTTAGTCTTCAGAACAGGGAACAAATAACATTCTTTTGACCTATTGGTGCTGACTCCCTTATAAAAAGGCAGCCTAAAAGGGGCAGTTTTCAGTTGTAATGTTTTTGCAGATACTGTCATTCCTTATAATGCTTATTTGATTTTTCTTTTCTTTTCTTTTTTTTTTTAGCTCCACATTCAAGCTCGGCGACCAAAAGTTTTGCAAGGGGGTCAAACATCTGATGAAGAGAAAGATATCTGAGACTATCTCTACCTATTAAATAAAGTAAAAAAATTAGAAATTTTGTCTAAATGTTTTTATTTGAAACAAATAGTTGCACCGAGCAAGAGCTTACTTCCCCACTCCAAATTAAAACAGAGTGTAATAGGGGCAAACGTCAGGATAGTTCCAGTACATGAACATCCTTCTACTCACTGTGGCTGGGGCAACTTTATTCATCAGCAGTCATTCTTACACAAAATATTAACCCCAAAGTACTAATGTCACACAAAAGGAAGTGGTCTTAGTTTCATGTGTGGGGCTGTATGTTCTATAAATGCCAAAAGGTAGGAGAAGCACAAACACAACCCACTCTTTAAAAAAAAACTAAATAGTTCAAAGAATTTTCCATCCCCCCCCTTATTCCCATAATAAAAAGTAGTGCTGGGTTCTGACACCCAGATTTGGTTTTTATCCTGGCCATTTACAAAGTATTTTCCCATCTGACTTGCATCATTAGGGTTATCGATAAAAGTTCATTCACTTTGAAGAGAGGTGCATCTACTCCTTCCTCCTCTTCTTGCCTTCATGCTCATGTTCCTTGGGGCGGCTGCTGTCTGAGGGTCTTTTAGAGCCACCGTGCTGTTTGGCCTCTTCCAAAAACTTGTCCAAACCAAAAGGATCTTCCTCAAACTGAACTGGTCCTTCTCGGCCTCTTTGCCTACGGTCTGAACCAGAAAACTCCTTATCGGGAACAAATCTAGAGGAAAAAGAGAAAGGACTATGAACTACTTTGTTTTCACTAGTGCAAAACAATGAAACTGAGCTGTCTGCTTTAGTACCTGTTGGTCTTTATTCTGGCTTCTAGGTCATCACCATACATGTCCTTGTCCAGATTTTTACTGGGCCTGTAAATATTCTGGGCCATATCTTTACCACCTCTCCAGGCTTGATCATAAACGTTGTAAATTTCATCTTCTCCACCTGCAAAACCACTGTCCATACCCTGTGGGAAAAGGACATTAAATAAAAATGTATTATTAAAAGTTGGATCTGATTACATTCATGTAATCATTTATAGCTCACATTTTCAGCAATCTGAACTGCAAATTAAAAAGATCTTCATAAAAACTCACAAAGTCCATAAATTTTTATTCTTATCACCTTTGGTCCTTAGATTAAGTAAAGGGGTAATTAACAAGTTTGACAATTTTAGTGAAGTCATTAAAATTGCAGGACAGTATAAGCAGGTACTTGGCAATTTCTGTTGGATGGTGGCAAGAAGACAGAACTGTAAAGCATGTATCTGATGTCATTTATTAAGTTCATAATATAGTAAGTTCTATGCCCAACATGGAGCTTGAACCACAACCCCAAGATCAAGAGGTGTACACTGTACTGACAGTATCTCATGTCATTTAGAATAATAGTGTTATATATCTTAACTCCCTGAAAACATCACTATTATAGCATGAGACAATAAGGCTCTTAATGAAAATCCTAAGTCAACAACAAACTTGTTTAATATATTTGGGTGGTTCCTTAATAAAGGGATGTGCTTTTTTAGGAAAAATTTATATTATAGCTTTGAAAAAATTTAAGCTTGTAAGAGGTGACTGTCATAAATATTTACTTTTGTGGAATTTTCATGCCTAACCTCAGGCTGCTAATACTGCATATATATACTGTACCACTGTATATATAGCGTTGAAGACCACAACCTTTGAAAACAAATGTTTGAATCTTCTACCAATTTCTAGCTAAACCTCTATGTATCTCAATTTTCTCATATACAAATAGAGATTATAATAAATAGTATGACTTCATAAGGTCTATATAAGGATTAAGTGAGATAATGAAAGTAAAAGACTTTAGAACCCTGCCAAGAATGTAAAAAAGTACCCAATAAGTTACTATTAACTAGAAGAGCTTACTCAAATGCTACCTTCAAATCTTAAGGCCTTCCAAGTCATAATAAATATTTCCCCTCTGTATCCCAGTAGAACTTTTTATACTTTATCATTATTGCAGTCTGCCTTGTCCTTATTTATACATGTCTTTTCCAGTAGACTTGAAGGCTCCTTCACAGCAAAAGTACATCTATCTTTGATCTCACTGTCTTATGCATAGTACACAATCAATGTTGGGTGGATTAACACATAAAAGCACTTATTCAGGCCTAATGTGTCCTAGCTAGTTCATAACAACAGGTACTTGAAATCAGATTTCCTGACAAACTAGTCTAGCACTTAAATTTAGTTTTACAGCTTCATCTTTTAAAGATCTCAAGTTATATTTCTTTAGCATTACATTTTTTTTTCAAAGATTAACAAAAAACCCGAGATACTTTTGTCGGACACTGGCTCTACCTTATAAATAAGACTTATATACCCAAATCAAATTTTATCACACTATTTTTCTTTCATTTTCTAATAGTGTCTTAAATTTTAACCATCTGTAAGAGGTCAAAATCAGAACTGTTTACCCTTAGATATGACAAAATAAGATAAAATGGTTCTGTAAGTTACATCACACAACTTCTAATTTTTCCCTCTCATGCCAGCATATTTTAGGCTGATCCAAATCTATGGTATGTGAATTTTCTTTTCCCTGAGGATTAATTCACATTAACTAAGACCTGGTATTTCTAAACTCCTTATACCTTCGACTGGTTGAAGAGCCTTTGGTCATACTGAACTTCATTGGACGTCCGCGGATTGGGCACACCAAGAGCAATGACTTCACTGATATCTCGATTTTCATTTCTCTGTAGTTTTGACCTGTTTCAAAATACAATGTCACTAACTGAAAACTCTTCACAGACAAGCCGAATTTCAATTTAAATACAACCAATCTTAGAAGCAAAGTTAATGAATATGTCCTGTTCATATCTTGTGAACATATATTCCTTGATAATGCATAATCAGGCTGGTAGTCCTTATAGCATTTCAGAGACAGGATTATTAGAAGAGGTGGGGTTTTACAATCAGGCCTTCCTGTTAGCTGAAAAGAACTGTCAAGAGACTCACTCTTGACATGAAGTTTTTAATATAAGCAATCACCTTACAGAAAGAGCATGCTGAGATATGAAATTGCTACGGTCTGTATTTGCTATTATATGATGGGGGGGGAGGGAATGGATGCAAATTAGACGTATATGAATCACTTTCAATAAGCCAAATTCTGTTCTTTACCTAAACCGCATTTAGTAATTTTACCCTATTAGAATTTTGAGGAAAACATGTCAATGACTGAATTACTCAGTATGATTTTCAATATTCAGATTATCTTAATTCCCCTGCTGTTTCAGTATGTATGCAATCTACATCGCAGTGAAACCATGGTAACTGTCATCATTTATTTTACCAGAAACCCAGGTCTTAAAATAATTTCTATAGACGACCAGATTTTCATCCAATCACAAATTTACAGCTTTTCTACATTATCAATTCTCATAACCACTTTACTGGTTTTAAGGGCCCAATTTATCTACAGAGCCATTTTGACTTTTACAGCTTAGGAATTTCAGACCATTAGTATTTTTAATTGTGCACTTTCACATTTCATTCCTCTCTCTTCTACACTGCGCATTTACCTACAATTCTAAATTCAGATTTTCTGCTTCTCCATGGTTTCCACTTATCCAGGGAGATGAACTATGCCATTAAATAACAATACCGGCAGGAATCTTCTTTTTCAATGTTTAAGACATAACTTGAAAAAATGGATTGTATCAGCCACCAAAGTGATGAGAAAAAAAATGTTTTATATTTGCATTTAACACTCACTCAGAATTCAGCGCTCAGTCTTTGGTGAAGCATAAACTTTACCAATCCCTACTTTAGTGTGAGTCCCCATACATGTATTTTGTTTGTTCCAAGCAGGCCTGTACTTATTAACAGTGCTTTGTTAATATTCTCAAGTAATTTTATATGGTAGCTTTGTCTTTCTGAATTTTAAGTGAACTACTTATGAGAAGAGGCCAATTTTCACTTCTCACAAAACCTGCTCTCCTCCTCCACTGTACTTGGGACAGTCCTCTGCATATAAGAGGATCTCAATGCAGGTACAGAAGCTTCTTCCCTGTCTAGAGGAATAGGCACATAATCAGTTTGTCCTACCACTTGAAATAGGAAAGAAAAGACCAGAACAAGCCTATCTACTGCCTTCTTTTCATAAACAAGATCTGAATTCCCTTTTCTATATTCCTATCATTCGCAATCTAGCTGACTCTACAAGGTGATGAGAAAGGATTTCTTCCAGGGAGTTAATTCTTCTGCTAAGAAAAAGTAAGTAGTTTAGTGTAGGAAAGTAAGTGCTGATTTAGTAGATTATCAAATTAAGAGAGGAAAGGGAGAGAAGCAAAACTGGTTCCAGTGGACTAAACCTCTTCTCGAAAGGATTCACAAAGTCACTACTCACAATTTGTATTTATCTCAAATAGCACCTACCTCTTATCAGGAGCTGCCCTGGAAAGATTCCGGTCGTGCTGTCTCTCTTTTCGCCTGTCATGCCGGATTTCATCCCTCTCACGTGCCTCCCCATCCTCTGTGTAAACAGAGTTGAAAATTCCTCATCACTATATTACGCATTAATATTTAGAATGAAAATATTCTTTAACCATGACCAATAATTCCATGAATTTCTTTATAGTCACATTCAGCCCTTTTAACTCACTTGCAATTAACTTAAATCCAACAGTATTGGTTTAATTTTTTTTTTTAATTTTTATTTATTTATGATAGAGAGAGAGAGAGAGAGAGAGAGAGAGGCAGAGACATAGGCAGAGGGAGAAGCAGGCTCCATGCACCGGGAGCCCGAGGATCGCGCCCTGGGCCAAAGGCAGGCGCTAAACCGCTGTGCCACCCAGGGATCCCTTGGTTTAATTTTTGAATATAAATTCCAGAATCATGCATGCAGCTCAAATGTTTAGAGGTAAAGTATACTGATGACTTTGACTTTGCAATGCATCAAAATTGTAAGGTGGATAGAGAGATTAGCAGATAGGTGATAAAGTAAATTTAACAATGTCAATTGTTTTTTTGTTTTTTAAGATTTTATTTATTCATGACAGACACACACAGAGAGAGAGGCAGAGGCACAGGCAGAGGGAGAAACAGGCTCCATGCAGGGAGTCCGATGTGGGACTCATCCTGGGACTCCAGGATGACACCCTGGGCTGAAGGCAGACGCCCAATTGCTGAGCTACTCAGGCGTCCCTAGCAATGTCAATTGTTAAAAGAAAAGTTAATCTAGGTGGTGGAATCTAGTAGAATCTGGGTGGTGGTGGAGATAGAAAGGTGTTCCTTGTATAATTCTTTCAACTTTTTGGTGTGTTTTTAAATTGTCATATTAAAATTTCAGGAAAAAATTATGTGTAAATTTACCCTTATATTTTCAAAGACCAAATGAATAAAGAACCTTTTGCTAGTGGTACACAGGGACTGGTTACATCTTGATCTCTACCTATTGTGTTTATGTCTATCTTCATTTTCTCTTCTCTCTCCAATCTGAAGGGACATAGCTTTGGAGCCAGCTTGTCTGGATTCAAATCCTGTTCCTATGACAGATTAGCCATGTGACCTTGTGGAGGTTACCCAACCACTCTGAGCCTTAGTCTCCTCTGAAAAACTGACAATCCTAGAACCACTGTGAGGGGTTACTAGAGGGATTACATAAGGCAATACATGTAAAGTGCTCAGAGTGGTGTCTTTCATAATAAGCACTCAATAAACATTAGTTATTTTACTATCTGACAACACATTTTTCAGAATTTTACCTAATTCCTCAAGAGCCATTCTGTGTTTTGTTTTGTTTTTTTCTTACCAGTGCAGAGACTAAGATATAGGGAAATCTTACTTCTAATTACCATCAGTGGCTAAGTGTATGTACAATAGGCAGGTTTTTATATCTTGCCTCATTAAGTCATTTATGTATGATTCAAGGATACGGATCACTACTTCTAATCCTGGTTACCTCCCTATAGCTGAACTCTGGACTCCTCTAACCAAATGCCTACTTGATACCTCCACCTTAAACCTAACTAAACTCCTAATCTTTTCCTCCCAAACTGCTTCCCCTGCAATCTTCCCACTATTAGTAAATAGCAACTTAATGCCTCCTAATTGCTCATGTTAAAAGTCCTGGAGTTAAAAAAGAAAGTTCTGGAGTCATCCTTGACTCTTTTTTTTCATACCTCTACCTAATCCATAAGCAAATTTTGTCAGCTCTCCCTGCAGAATACATCTGTATTTGGCAGTGTTTTCCCTGCCTCTCTTATTATCATCTCTCATCTGGATTACTGCACTAGCCCTCCAAATGACTTCCCTACTCCCCCACATGCCCACTTCACAGCCTGCTCATGTATGGCAGATCATGTTGTTCTGCTTAACTCTTCAACTTCTTCCCTTGTTATTTGAAATAAAAGCCACCTCCTTAAATGGCTAAAGACCACACATGATCTGGCTACTACCTTTCCTATTTACTCTATTTTGATACCTTGTCTACTACTTAGCTTTCTTGCTCCAATCTGGCTGTACTGGCCTCCCTGCTTTTCCTTTAACATACCAAGAGTACTCCCAACTCCGGGCCTTTGCACTTGCTGTTCCTTCTATCTGGGATGCTCTTCAAAACCCTAGATATCTATAAGGCTCAATTCCTTACTTCAAGTTTTTGTGCTAATGTTACCATCTCAGAAGTGAGGTTCATCCTACCCTCTCCTGGCACTTTTGTCCCTTTTTCTTATTTGTCTCCATAGCAATTATTACTATACTATTATTATTAATCATCTAGTAATGATAATTAACTTTTTTGGTCTCTCTACACTCACTAGAATGTTTACTGCCATACCTCCAACAACAGAAATCCTTATGTCTAGAAGAGAACCTTGGGCAGCTCCGGTGGCTCAGTGGTTTAGCGCCACCTTTGGCCCAGGGCCTGATCTTGCAGATCTGGGATCGAGTCCCATGTCGGGCTCCCTGCATGGAGCCTGCTTCTCCCTCTGCCTGTGTCTCTACCTCCCTCTCTCTCTCTCTCTCTCCCCCTCTATGGAGCCTACTTCTCCCTCTGCCTGTGTCTCTGCCTGTCTCTCTGTCTCTCATGAATAAATAAATAAATAAAATCTTAAAAAAAAAAGAGAACCTTACATATAGTAGGTGCTCAATATGAGCTGAATGAATAATTGTACTAGTCTAGGGTTTATTAATGAAAAAAAACAACCCTCACAGTTTTCTTGAATTAGAATTACTCTTCTCTTAAATGAATTACTAAAGTAGTGTAGACCACTAAATAAAGCCAGAGGAAAAATACTAGCAGATTTAATGATTTAGTGTATTAGCCTATAAAATAGAAAAACTGGATTATTTTACTATGTGGGGGAGCTGAATTATTCAGTTGGGGATCTCAATTTTCTAATTTCTAAAAAAGATTTTATTTATTTTATTCATGAGAGAGACACACACAGAAAGAGAGAGAGAGAAAAAGAGAGAGAGAGAGAGAGAGAGAGAGAGGTAGAGACACAGGCAGAGGGAGAAGCAGGCTTCATGCCCGAGGGAGTCCAATGCGGGATTCAATCCAGGGTCTCCAGGACCAGGCCCTGGGCTGAAGGTGGCGCTAAACCACTGAGCCACCTGGGCTGCCCCTCAATTTTCTAAGTTTTAAGAAAATTAAAATGAGAGACAAATCAAGCCCATCATTTGAATGTGATTTTTAAATCTATTATTACTCTGAACTTTAAAAACGTCTAGTGTAGTTCCATACTTCCTTAAACATATATTCTTTTATTTTCTACTACTACAGCTCATTAATAGAAGTTACTCTTTCATTTTTATGTTATTTGTGAAACATTGGCATTTTCTTTTTCTTTTTAAAAGATTATATTTATTTATTCATGAGAGACACAAGAGAGGCAGAGGCCCAGGCAGAGGGGGAAGCAGACTCCATGCAGGGAGCCCCATGTGGGACTTGATTCCGGGACTCCAGGATCATGCCCTGAGCTGAAGGCAGACGCCTAACCGCTGAGCCACCAGGCATCCCAAAGACTTTTTAAAAAAATATTTTATTTATTTATTCATGAGAGACACAGAGAGAGAGGCAGAGATAAAGGTAGAAGGAGAAGCAGGCTCCCTGCAGGGAGCCTGATGCAGGACTCGATTCCAGGATCTTGGAAACATCTATGTTTTCTTTATAGGTGTGTATTAATTTTATGTGCAGTAAATACAACAGTGATTCTCTAAAATGAGGTATGTATTGTTTACAATGTAAATTCAACTTAGTAAAGAGAATGTCATACCTTTTTCCACATGGGTTTTAATCCCAGCTCTTCTCTCTCTAGCTTTCTGGGCCATTTCTCTAAGTTTCTCTTCATGTTTCTCCTTTTCTTTTTGTGCCATCTTTCTCTCTACTTGAGCACGCATTTCTACAGCTTCACGAGCCTGTTAGTAAGATTGAATGTTAAATAAGACACGACTAGGGTTAAGTTACAGCTATCATCCAACACTGTAACTAAAGTCTGTCTTGAAAGAGAAGTTATAAAGAATTTAGATTTGTTATTGCTGATTAAAACAAAGATTCTTGTCCACTAAAAGAAACCTTGCTTGGAATACAATCCAAACTTAGATTTTCACTCTGGAAAATATTTTAGTGGCTGAAAGTATAGGACCCCAATCAATCTTATAAATCACTGTTTCACTAGTGCTTTCTCAGAAACAACCCAAAATATAAAAAGATTCCAGTAAAGAAAATTTCAATATCAGTAACATAGCATGTGTTCAAAATCAAGCAAGTCTATTCAAGATAAAGCCTTAGCAAGAAATGGTTTTTATAAGGGTTCTTGTTACGATTCAGGAGATACACTTCTCTATGCTCTAGATGCATGCCATAATGTATGTGAACTTCTAAGTCACACATTAATAATATTAATGCCATAATATTAAAAGACAACCAATATTATAACTATCATTTCCTATAGCATTCAAATATCAAAATGTTTATTTGCCCTTCTATGCTACCAACCTTTTGGGAGACATCTATAATTAAAACAAATAAATCATGAAATCTAAAAACAGCAGTCGGCAATCTCTTTCAAAATGAGATTAGCCTAGCAAACCATCGTTCTAGAATGTGGAAGCTGGATTGCCAGTGGGAGGGTATGTGTGTAAGTCTACAAAGGCTAGACCAGGTATAGAACTGTAAATAGCACCTGCCACCTCTGGCACACATGCTGCAGGTGAGAGCCTCTCTGGGTACTGAGTACTGTAGCATAAATGGCAGTATCTTAGGTAAATCAAACCATCATGTTATATGGCTTAAAATTTACAGTGATATGTCAATTAAACTGGAACAGACAAACAATATCTTAGGTAACCAAAAATGGATTTACAAATTATCAAGAGCATTAAACCATTTAATTATAACAGACCAACCTTCCGATCAGCAATATAGAGGGCTTCGGCCAGCTTAGCAAAATTCTCATTGATGTGAACTGTCTGCAGGCCTCTTCCATCAGCAGCCAGACGTTTGTCTAATGGAATTGTATACCCCTGTGTGACAGCAGGCAGAAAATACCAGTCATAAAAGAGCAGCAATATATTCTTTAAAAACAGATTTAAATGTCCATTTTGACCACCACTGAACTGAAGTTTTTTATCTTATATCTTTTTTCGCAGTTATGTAACAGCAGCAGCAGCTAACATGGAGGGCTTCCTATGGAGGCCAATTTAAAAGCACTTCACATCTGTAGTCCCATTTCACCTTCACTGTGACTCTGGAAGGCTGGTAACACTGTGTTTCCATTTCACAGATGCTGCTACTGAGGTAGGGAGCTTAGGTAATGTCCCCAAGGGCACACAGTTAATAACAGATGAGCTAAAATTTAAACTTGGGTTGTGTGACGTTAGAGCCCAAGCTCTGAGCAAAATATTTTCATGTTAATAATGAGTTATAATAAAAGGAAATCACTAGCAAATAGCTAGATAGCTGTTTTTCAAGTAATTTAACAGTCATACAAAAGTGAAACAAGTCACTAAGAGTACACAGAGGTAGTTTAATGTGCACTGTTTCAACTGAAATTTTGCATCCTATTTTCAATAACTCGAGGAATATGCTTGAACATCTAGGACATTTCAGGCTTAGCTTTATTTTTCCAGATTTTTTACTACATTCCCAAATGTTGACCTCTTGTCCATAGTCTTTATTCCTAATAAATGGGAGTGTTACAGAATCAGCTCAAGATATCACATAATTATATATAGGTTAATCAACCCAAAATGGATCATCCAATAATCTTTTTGTTTTGGGATGAGTACGTAACTTCCTTTAAGAAAAAATTTATATTTAATATACAAATTAAAGTAGTCTTCTTCACCAAACAAAAACAGAATTATGAAACATGATTTGGAAGAAATAGGAAATAGTGATTAGAAAATATATGTTTCATGGGTGCCTGGGTGGTTCAGTCAGTTAAGTGTCTGACTTTTGGTTTTGGCTCAGGTCACGATCTCAAGGTCCTGGGATTGAGCCCTGAGGTGGGCTCCGTGCTCAGTGCAGTCTGCTTGTCCCATTCCCTCTGTTCCTCCTCTCCCTTGAGGATGCACGTGCGTTATCTCAAATAAATAAATAAATAAATAAATAAATAAATAAATAAATAAAAATCTTTAAAAAAAAAAAAAGGAAAAGAAAATATATTTTACATTGTTTTGCAGATTCTTTATGACACCCGGAAGCATTGATGCTTAGAGATATATATATAGGATTTAAATAGTTCACGCATATTGTTATAAACAGAAAAAAAATGTTTAAAAATTAAAGGACTGAATATATCCATTTACTCTGTTTTGTCATATTATCATTTATACTGGTTTCTTTCAGAGATAGTTTTAGATATCAATTTCTAAATTTTCTAAAGAATACTATCATTCATTGATATATTACTCTATTCTATTTCTTTTCTATATGCTTCTTTTCTATAGTATTCATGTGACTGGCATACTATGCTTCTATTACATTGAAAAAAAAAAGTCACATAAGTTGGGTGTTCCTTTTTGAAAACATTCAGTTAAGTGAGATGCTCAGGATTTAGTGAAAGTTTCTGAGGCTGAAGCTCTTTCCTGTTTTCCAGTAGGTTCTGATAGTAGGAGACTGATTTTATGACAACTTAATTACCTTTGCATTTTTCCAGTTTGAAATACAAGGAGGAATCTTCCATTCTTGTTGCTCCTTCACAGTCATCTGAGTAGACAAAAGAATGGAAGAAGAGACACTTTTAGATTTGCGGTCCATCTAAAAACCATGTGCAATCTTTCTCTTCAAAGACAGTTCAGCAGACATTGACATATGAATAGATTTAGTCAAAGGCCAAAATTCCATTTGTTTGGTAGCTCTATATACTATGTTCCCATACCATGGTTTTTAGTAATAAATTTAATTTAAAAAACGGAAAATAATCTATAAGTTATTTTTGATACTTATAAATGCTAATTAGTATTTTTCTGTATTTAAAGTGACATGAGGGGTGCCTGGGTGGCTCAGTCAGTTAAACGTCTGATTCTTGGTTTTGGCTCAGGTCACAATCTCAGGGTCATGGGACAGAGCCCAATTGGGCTCTGTGCTAGCGGGGAGTCTGCTTGGGATTCTCTCTCTCTCTGCCCCTCCCCCCACTTACTCTCCAAAATAAATAGATAAATCTTTAAAAAAATAAAGACTTGATCTATTAAAAAACAAAGTGATAAAACTTCTTTGAAGTGAAAAGTTGTTCTTTTAGTTGGATAATAAATCATACCTAAAAAATGTCATTCAGATTATCAGGGGCCTATTAATCCTAGGTATTCAATTCCTATAACTATTGATAATATCCTGCTTGTCAAAGAGCAGACCCTGTTCATTCCATTAAGAGCAGGGGTCAGGCTAATAGCAAGAAAACTAATAGCTAACATTTTATATACATTCTCATAAGCACTCTGGAACTACACATTATAGTCCTGAGTGGGTCCCTATTTGATCTTAAAAAACAAATTAAAAAATAGTTAAGTGTAGTAAAATGTACCTGTATAAGCATCTAGGCTTTGTTCTATGTGAGGTTTTTTTTTTATAAAATTAGTAACTATGATAAAAAAAGATTAGCTAGACTACAGCAAAAACTACCTTTCGGCTAGGAGAATGCATGACAGGTGCAGGAGGAGAAGGTGGTCCTCGGGGAATTTTCTTATTAATCCTGAAGGATAAATCAAAGCACAACCAGAGTGTTATACATTTTTTTCCATTTTGGTTAATTTGTATCAAATCTCTTTTTCCCATTTTTGTAAAGATTCAAACATATACAAAAACAGAGTGTATAATGAATGCTCATCTATCACACATCACTCAGTTTCCACAACTGTTACAACACAGCTAACCTTGTCACCATCACTACCCACCTCACCTCCACAATATCATTATCATTTCATAGAGTAATATGCTTTTTTTTTGTTATAGTGAAAAAATTTAGATTTATAGCCAGCTGGACTCAGTTTAGATGATCCCAATTTTGCTGGCAACATCCAAAGCATCATAGTCAGGAACCAGCCGAACATACGCTTTGTTCCCCTATCAGGCCTGATCAAGGTGTTGATCCTGGCCACATCAATGTCGTAGAGCTTCTTCACAGTCTGTTTGATCTGGTTCTTGTTGGCCTTGACATCTATGATGAACACAAGTGTGTTGTTGTCTTCTATTTTCTTCATGGCTGACTTAGTAGTTGGGGAACCTGATAATGGCATAGGGATCAAGCTTGTTTCTCCTTAGAGTGCTCTTTCAAAAATATGTGGGCTGCCTTCGGAGACGTAGGGTCTTGGCTCATCAGAATGCAGCTGAAATGCAGATCTTTTTTTTTTTGTGACTGTGAATGCTTTTTAGCACTGCTTTTTGTGGCCTGTCACTACAGATTAGTTTGCATTTTCTAGTTTTTATAATTGGAGTCATACAGAATGTACTTGTTTTTGTCTGGTTTCTTTTACTCAGCATAATAATTTTGAGATTTATCCATGTTATTTCATGTATTAAAAGTTTAATTAATGTCAATTAATACTGTTTTAATATCAATATTATTCCATGTATAGATGTCCCACAATTTACTTATCCACTAACTTACTGATGGACATTGGAGATATTTTTCTCCTCTAATATCTTTTTTAAGAATAGTGCTTTATTCTCATGAAGCCATCTACTTACTTGAATCTTGGAGGCTCCATTGGATCTTTCTGCATTTCTACCATCCGAATAACTCTCTGTTTAGCTCCAGAGTTGAAAGCCACTCCTTGCTGAGATGGTGTGTATCTGAAGAATGCAAATGAAACCAAAGGTATGACTAGTTCAAACTCAATAGGTATTTTGTTCTGTTATAATTCTAAGCTACTGTCAATTCTTTTTATAAAGTATTAATAGAAAATTTACAAAATATTTAGACAGAGCAGGTAGCAATGGAGATAAGAAAACTAACAGCAATTATGAGTTATAAGCAAAATGTGAACTAGAGTCATATTAGCTTGCAAATAATCCATCCTCCTCCATTTTCTACCATGGAAAATGTGTTCAATTCCACAGATAAGAGGTCTAAGAAATGGTACTTATTTTGTAAGTTTGCATTTACAGAAGAAACGCCCCAGAATATTCTCAGCACGTAGCTTAGAAATTAGTAGTTCTTGACTAATCATAGGTTGTAAAACAGAAAAAAAATAACAGTAGCAGCCCTAAAACTCTGAATTTTCCTGTAATATCTACATGTGAATCATCTCTTTATACAAGATTTTAGTTGAATGAAATCCCTCAAAATTTATATTATAAAGATGCCTATTATATTAGGATATTAGTATACTGATATTGTTATTATACTATTATTACATATAACTATTTAATAAATTATGACATAACCAATATATCATTTATACCATTATGTAAATATTATATAAATATGCATTATATAAAACCTATTATAAAAAAATAAAAATAAAAAAATAAAACCTATTATAAATGGGAAACTGTAGGTAGTATTTGTGGTTTGGGTCATATGCTGTAATTGTTAATTTCTACAAACAAAAAATATGTTTTGAAAATAGCATAATAGCTAATATCTTCTAAGTGATAAAAGATTCTTCGCTTTCAATAGTCTGCACAGAGTCAACAGGCTTCACCTCACTATTCAAAAAATTGCATTTCCAATTGTGACTAAGTAGGATAGTGAAAGAATATCAAGACTCTCAACTCCAATCAAGTCCTACATGAAACAGACTTCCAGGCAAGATCATACCGAATATACTGAGCAGGAGCCAGTTTATCAGCAGCTCGAACTGGCATGGCTGCAGCAACCTTCTGTGATACAGATTTTTCTAAGGCTACTCTTGTCTTTTCTGTTATCTGAAATAAGAAATACCACATTGAGTGGTCTGGAAGTTAACACATACGTAAAAAGTCATCTAAAATAATTATATATCTTTCAATGCCCTGTTACCTCCTTAATGGCTTCTTCATCAGGTCTTTGCAGATCTGGATCATCTGCATTCATGACTTCCTTGGGAACCAGGTCAGTATACTTGCTATAAATGACCTAAAATGTTCAAACAGAAGCAGGCTCAAGAAAAGCAGAAAATGAAAAGAAGCAACCTCATTAAGTCATTTCAGAAGTCAGCACACTTACAAATTTGGGACACAGATTTTTGTCTTTTAGATTTTAAAACCAAGGAAGCTTAAAATATATACACAAATTATTGCCCTGGCTATATAAGTTAATAATTTTCCTTTGACCTCATGCATTTAAATTATTTGAGATCTTCTAATCAAATCAGTATCCAAATAAATCGTGCCAACAAAATCTTATGCATCAGTGATCCTTATTTTTGAGGCTAAGACTTGAAATTAATGATGATATAAATTGCCTATAGCACCATTATCTTGGATTATAAGCTCATTAGGATTTAAGTCAGGTTACCAAATAATTTCCAAATTCAGGGCCTGGAAAATTTATTTATTTATTTATTTTTTATTTTTATTTTTTTTTAAAGATTCCATTTTTTTAAATTAATTTTTATTTATTTATGATAGTCACAGAGAGAGAGAGAGGCAGAGACACAGGCAGAGGGAGAAGCAGGCTCCATGCACCGGGAGCCCGATGTGGGATTCGATCCCGGGTCTCCAGGATCGCGCCCTGGGCCAAAGGCAGGCGCTAAACCGCTGCGCCACCCAGGGATCCCTGGAAAATTTATTGATCTCACCCTACTTATGTTTGTCTTTTCTGGCATCAACTATATTCACAGACTAAGAAAATAAACATGTGCCATGGTTAAGAAACCCAGAATACTTTCTTCTGTGGGAAAAAAAAGAAAAAACAAAACATATTCTATATACACAACTTATTTCATACTCATTATCCAAACTTAGGATGGCTATAATTTCTACTGGGCTTGCCATGTTTCTATGAGGCTGACACTAATAATGGTAGGCCCCTACCAAACAGAGTATTACTTACTTTTGGGTCCATCTATACTTTTTGAATACTTTCATAAAAACTTACATGGCAGACTTTACAGAAAAAAAGAGGTACTGAAAATTTAGCAAAAGGAGGGCATTTTAGATTTTGCTGCTTGAGTCAGGAATTTGTGATACACATATAAAAAAAGAACTAATGAATATGAGAGAAAACCAAATTCCCAGGTACTTAAGACCTTCAAAAATCACTACTATAAGCCAAAGTCTTATAACAATAACTACATTCTACCATGACATTCCTCAAAAATAGCTTAAAGGAGGAGTGCTTGGGTGGCTCAGTCAGGTGTCTGCCTTTGGCTCAAAGGGCCCCAGGCTGGGATCATGGCTCGTGAGGCTCCCCGGTCAATTGGGGAGCCTGTTTCTCCCTATCCCTCGGCCCCTAAACCCCTATCCTCTCTTTTTCAATAAATAAATAAAATCTAAAAAAAAAAAAAAAAAAAGCTTGAAGAAGGGGTGCCAGGGTGGCTCAGTTGTTATTAAGCATCTTGATATTCAGGTCATGATCTCTGGGTGGTGAGATCCAACTGCACATGGGGCTCCATGCTCAGCATAGAGTCTGCTTTGCTTGTCCCTCTTCCTCCCTATCCTCCACTTCTACTCTCAATCCCTCTCTCAAGTAAATAAATAAATAAATAAATAAATAAATAAATAAATAAATAAATAAATGGCCAAAAAATAGCTTAAAGGAAATGCAGGCTATTCTTAATTTCTTACTTCAAACAACAGAGCAAAAAACACTTCATGGCCTATATAACCTGACCTGGCTTTCCAAAGTGGCTTTAATCTCCCCCTGTACCTCTCACTTCCTCATTCATTATGCTTCAATATCATTAGCTCTTCCTGTTTTTTGAACACAACATGCTTTTCCCCCAAATTCTGGGCCTTAAAAGTATTGTTCCTAGTTCTTCATGTGAGTTCTCAACCTTTGAGTATCAGTTCAACGGTCATGAATGCATTGATGAGGCCTCTCCTGACTACCCTTGCTAAAGCAGCAACTCCTCCAAACCCAATCACTCAGTGTCACAGCACTCTGATTACTGTCTTCAAAGCATTGCTCATAGTATGGAATTAGTTTCCATTTTACTTGTTTATTTATATACTCTATTAAAGTAATAATATTAACTAAAATTTATTAAGCACTTATTTTGTGGCACTATTCTTTGCCTTATATATATTAACTAATTGAACTTTTCTGTTATCAATTCTGAGGTATGTACAATAATTATACCTCTGTTATTGATGAGGAATCTCTTATTCATTAGTTATCTCCAGGGTTTGTAACAAGGCCTGCTCCACAGGAGGCACTCAAGTCAGTACTTTTTGTACAAATGAATGAATATATGAATTTTAGAGATGCTCAGTTCTATGCTAAAGGTGATTATATTTTAGGCCCTATAGAATGTTCTCTATAATCTGTGGATTTCTCAGAAAAAAGTATCTCATGGCTACAGACTAAAATCCCTAGCTTGTTTTTTCTCAGGAATGAGACTAAGGATGAGGGAAGAAAATGTAGATAGTTTACCACAAAACATGACCACTGATATGTGAACTGCTAGTATCATCAACCTCTCAGTGTTCATTTGGAAGGGACCTAAAAGTCACTCTGGGGACAAGAGTGAGGCTCAGTACATTAAGATCACACAGCTAGTAAGTAACTGACCTCAAAAGTCATATTTCTTTTCAAGATGGAAAAATTGATACCACATGAGTTTAAGATTATATAATAATACTCTAGAAAATAATATCTAGACTAGGAAGAGTTAATTACTTTTACACAGCAATCATTACAGGAAGGGATTCTAAGTAAATGGCTCCCTGGTAGTCATATGTGCTCAACATAATTTAGCATACAAGAGCCATTTGCTGCTTCTTATTTGGGTATTCCAAAGTTAATAATCCTTTAAATGAGCATCAATAAGATTCTAGCATCTCACAAAGCTGAGTGAAGGACATCTGAAGAGCAAGATTCCTCCATGGTAATTAACTATAAAACCCCCAATTTTTATTGCTTTAGAATCAAATGTGCGGAAGAAACTCAGTATATCCCAGGAGGCAAGGGGGCTAGGGAGGGTTATCTGAAAAATACAATATACCCTAGAAGGTATGAGGAGCACAAATGAGCTCAAACACTATCTTTAGGCTTAGCTAGTTTGTGAAATCATAGGAACAAGGCAATATACAATCTTGGGGTAAGTTGCTGGGAGTTATTTCTTTGGGGGGGAGGAAGGAGTTACAGGCATTCTTTTTTTTTAATTTTTTTTTTAATTTTTATTTTTTTAGTTACAGGCATTCTTTTGGGTAATTATCACATATGTAATATTTCCCATACAACTATTTCAGAAGGAAAAATGTAAATACCAAGGATTTTATTTCAAGATTTATCACTCAAATCACAACTAGGGAAAAATAAAAGCATTTAGTTCCATCAAAATTTAATTCAAGAAATTTTTTCCTCTACCAATTTTGTATTACTATAAGTCTTACGTATACAGTATTTATTTTACATGTAGAGATCTATGGCCTTAGACTTGCCCTAGAATATTATCCCTTGCAATCTTGCCTTTTTCTTAATCTCTTATACCCGGGGATAGCATTTACCATTCTTGACCTTTCACTATTAATATTTCAGTGAGAACTCTGGTTTCTGAAAAAAACCAGATCTCTGAAATAAATCAGAAATCTTTGCACTATAATGCAAATTCAATAACCCAATAAGCTATTTTCTTCTATGTCAAAGACTGTGAATATCAGCCCCTGAATGATAATGAATTTTTAAAGCCCCATTTTAAAGCCATATTTAGTAGCCAATTCCTACTTCCAAAACAGGAAAGTCAGTGGTTTTAAAACTGGGCATTGCTGCTACCTTCAAGGCACTACAGGAATTTAATAGGTAGTGGCAATTATGTTAAACATTACACAATGCTCAAGACAGTCCCAAACAATCAAGAAGTGTCCCCTCTTTCCATACGCATTTGCCAACATGTACCAGTTAATGTTGAATTATTAAATGCATTAAAAAACTTCATGCATTAACCCACCCACTTTTTAAAAAATTAAAATACTTACAAAATTAAGAGTAAGGTACAGAGCTTTCCTATATACATCCTACGCATGCATAGCTTCCCCTATTAGGTTAGGGTAAGAGTTAGGCTAAGACTTAGGGTTAGTATGAACCTCTGAGTGGTACTTCTATAAACTACCAATGTTGGATTCATCTCTAGTGGCTGCATTATAGACAAACATATAAAGCTTTCAGTATACAAAGGACTATTACTTTAGAGACCTTATTTGGCCAGAATACTGAAATCTAAAAACAAACAGTTCTAATATTTCTACTCTACTTTCAAAACAAAATCACCAACATACACAGTTGTTAGAGAAAGAAGAAAACTTTCATTCTCTGGGTCAGAGAAAATTCATGGTTTCCAAATCTGAAATTTAATGCAAAATGGGCTAAAACAGTATGTCACTCAAAATTAGTCAACCTGCCAACACCAAACTATTGTCCTAAAGTGTAGCTTTTCCCAAGCAATGACAGGAGAGGTAGCACATACCAATAAAGAATAGTGATTATTCCAAAGGAGGAGACATGTATCAAAACAAAGGAAGCTAAAGCCTAGTGAAGGCCTCCACGGTACAGGGGACATTTCCAATATATGTCCTACTGTATAGGGATCTATTTTTCCTTTTGCAGGAATGGACTATGCTTCCCTACTGGCTCAGGAGAGGTAGTTTTCTGTTATTCAATGAAAACTGCTATTGCTTCTTCAATAACCACTGATGAATGTCTGTGGGCCAAGCTGTCAGGGACTAAATTAGGTGACAAAGAGGAAATCTAAAGATATAATAGAGCTTACAGTCAAATGACATAGATAGTCATGAATGGGTAGGTACAGCAAAAGGTGATGACTCCTATGATAAACATGGAAGAAGGAAGGAAACTCTGTCTAGCCAAGGGACATTAGGAAGAGTACCCTGAAACAGTGAAGAGCGAGCTGTGATTTGAAAGTGATAGAATTCAAAGGTGGGGGGGCTTTCCCATGCACAGGAGGATATCCATGGGAAGTTCCTATAGTAAGAGAGAAGGTGCCATATTAGGGGAGTCGCCAATAGTTCCTTACAGCAGATCTTGACAGAGAATGCCTGAAAGTTTTTTCTTTTAAGATTTAAAAAAAGTTTTTAATTATATTTTTTAAAGATTTTATTTATTTATTCATAAGAGACACAGAGAGAGCAGCAGAGATATAGACAGAGGGAGAAGCAGGTTCCCTGTGGGGAGCCTGATGCAGAACTCAATTCCAGGACCCCAGGATCATGACCTGAGCCAAAGGCAGATACTTAACCACGGAGCCACCAAGGCGTCCATTAAAAAAAAAAAAAAATTAGGGGATTCCTGGGTGGCTCAGCGGTTTGGTGCCTGCCTTTGGCCTGGGGCATGATCCTGGAGTCCCAGGATCAAGTCCCACATCGGGTTCCCTGTGTGGAGCCTGCTTCTCCCTCTGCCTGTGTCTCTGCCCCCTTGTCTCTTTCTCTGTGTCTCTCATGGATAAATAAGTAAAATCTTTATATATACAAAAAAATTTTAAGTCATCTTTATACCCCAATGTGGGGGCTCAAACTCACAACCTGGAGATCAAGATTTGCATGCTCCACTGGCTGAGCCAGCTGGGTGCCATGAAAGTTTTTCTTCTCTAACAACCATGTACAATAGTGATTATTTTGTACTGAAAATAAATAGAATGGCTAAAACTGGACTTTTTATTTTTAGAATTCGGTATTCTAGTCATGAGAGCTGAGGCTAGGCTAGAAAGGTAAGGAAGGGGCTAAATGGGCCATAATAATATGGAGGTTGGCTGGTTCTTACCCTAAAGGCCATGGAAAGATTTTTAGCATGTACACTTGTGTGTGTATACATGGGGGAGAGAGAGTAAGTTAAACAAACAAACAAACAAGGATAAATTTGTTTTTCTAGGCAGGTAAGACAAATGCCAAGCAGAGGCTTCAGATTCTGCTGTGATAAATAAAGCAAGAAATGATAAGGGCCTGAATCAAGTAGCAGGGAAGAGCATACACTTGAGAAGTATTAAGGAAGAAGATAAACCATGGTGACTAAGCAGAACCACAAAAGAATGGAATGAGTACTCAACAAAGGCTTTTTAGAGAACATAACCAGCTTTATACGTCACATCTGACATCTGAATATCCCTTGACCCAATAAATCCACTAAGAATTTATTTACACAAATAGGTCCAAAAAAAGTATCTGCATATGGATCTTGAATAAAGTACTGTCTGAAAACTAAAAAATCAGAAATAACCAATGCTTTCTTTTTTTTTTTTTTTAAAGAAACCGCCAATGCTTAAAAATAAAAATTCAGGCCCATGCACACCATGGACTTCTACACAAATTTTTAAAAAATAAAACAGACCAGGGTGTCTGGGTGCTCAGTCAGTTAAGCCTCTAACTCTTGGTTTCGGATTTGGTCATGATCTCAAAGTTGTGAGATTGAGCCCCACGTTGGGCTCTGCACTCAGCGTGGAGTCTGCTTGGGTTTCTCTCTCTCCCTCTGCCCCTCTCCCACATGGTGTGCTCACAAACTCTCCATCTCCCTAAAATAAGTAAATAAATCTTAAAAAAAATAAAGCAGACCATATGTACTAATAAAAATCTTTAAAACATATTAAGTAAAAAGGCAAGCCTATAAAAGTTATGAATATTAAAATCTCATTCATATAAAAAAGATGTTTATGTGTAAAATATGTATATACTTCTTATATTTACCTCTGGGAAGTATTTACCTCTGGGAAATAAAGTGGGAGAAGTAGACAGGACTATATATACATACTTATGTACTGTTAGTATCTTCTACAGTAAGAATTTATTAGTGTATTTAAAAAAAAATCAATAAAATAATGGGAAAAAAAGAACTCCCAGGCTTTTAGCATAGTCAATCAGGAGGATATCACTGCCAGTCACTGAGTTAGAGAATAGAGAAAGTATATTAAGTAGAAAATTATGCATTTAGGTTTGGATTTGATGAGTAGCACTTTGGGAAAATCTAATAGATCTGCCCTTGCAGACAGTAGATATAAGGACCTAGAGCCCAGGAGAGAAAATGGGGCTGGAGACACAGATCCAACAGTTACCAAAATGAGTGGCATTTTTAGCTAAGGGAATAAATTAGATTAGTCAAAGAGATGGTGTTGAGAGAAACAGAGTCTTAGAGACCTTTGCCAGAGTTTTTCTCAGCAGACTGGCTGAGGTGAGGCTGAATTACAGTGAAATGAAGAATGAAAGAAAGTTAAGAAAATCAGGTAGAAATGTGGTGGTAGCTAGAGGGAGCCTTGAGGGTAATCAGGAGAAAACTTTTCTTACAAAAGATGAGAAAAGCAAGCATATTTAAAAGCTCATAGGAGGGATCCCTGGGTGGCGCAGCGGTTTGGCGCCTGCCTTTGGCCCAGGGCACGATTCTGGAGACCCCGGATCGAATCCCACGTCGGGCTCCCGGTGCATGGAGCCTGCTTCTCCCTCTGCCTGTGTCTCTGCCTCTCTCTCTCTCTCTCTCTGTGTGTGTGACTATCATAAAATAAATAAAAATTAAAAAAAAATAAAAGCTCATAGGAAGGAGCCAATAGAGTGGAGGTAGAAGTCACAGTTGAGAAGAAGAATGAAGAAAAAGTGAGGCGGGAAGGAATGAGATCCAGGATACACTAGGGCAAGGTTAGGTTTACAGAAGAGCTTTCTTATAGAGACAAAAGGAAAAGTCAAGACAGAAAGTCAAGTGCAGGATAAAGAGAGTAGACCATTTTCTTCCACTAGTCTTTATATACAAACAGATGTCACCTAGTCACCTGTTCAGCTGAGGGGATGGAGAGGAGTAGGAGTTAAGAGCTTGGAGGAACACCAAGGGAGCCCAGCTGAAACCTAAGACACAGATTTGCATGACAGTGTAACTCAGCAGTCTTGATGCAGGAACAGAGTATGCATTGTCATTAGTGCTATTAGAGGGTAAAATGAAAATGTTTCCAGGACAGAGAGACAAAGGACAGGTACTGAAACTTCTCAAGTTTTTTCCCCAACATCTTCAATTCTAAAGAGATCTTACCTTTATGTGGAACTTATTTACAAGAGAAAAAACTAGGTCTTCTTAAAAACAGTTTCTTGGCTCTGAGTGTAGCTGCTGTGATGAAATTATTTTAAGTGAATTTTATTTTTGGTTTTTGGATTACTTTGTAAGCAGGCCCATCATAAATCTGGATAGCAAGTGCCAGTTTTATGCTTAATGTGTAAAAAAGTTTGTGTAATTCAAAGGAATTGCTAAAATAATTAAATATCTATGCAAGTACTTTTTAAGTACGAGAAGAATTAGAAAACTATATAGACAAATCTAAATTGACAGGTGCCAGAATTGTAGATTTTTAACAATTTTCAAGCACTTAAGAAATGTTAGTGCTATAAAAGAACTTAAAACAATTAAAGTTAAACAATTACAAATTGTTTTTTAAATATTAAACAAATAGACGAAAACCCTAAGTATATAGAAGCTTTCACCAATTTGGAGACTTCAAAGAAAAAAGTCATTGCTATTAAGAAGTCATAATATACTGTTCGTATTGTTATGAAGCCCTATCTTCAGTTATTCTACGTATATTTCATTGCTACTTTTTTTTAAAAATTATTTTGAAAGAGAGAGTGCACCAGTAAGAGGAGGGGCACAGGGAGAGGGAGAGAAAATCCTCAAGCAGACTCCCCACTCAGGATGGGGCCCAACACAGGGTTGGATCAGGACTCTGAGCTGAAATTAAGAGTTGGAGGCTTGGGCAGCCCGGGTGGCTCAGCGGTTTAGCGCCACCTTCAGCCCAGGGCCTGATCCTGGAGACCCAGGATCGAGTCCCACGTCAGGCTCCCTGCATGGAGCCTGCTTCTCCCTTTGCCTGTGTCTCTGCCTCTCTCTCTATCTGTATGTCTTTCATGAATAAATAAATAAAATCTTAAAAAAAAAAAAAAAGAGTTGGAGGCTTAACTAACTGAGCCACCCAGGTGCCCCTCATTGATACCTTTAACAAAACTAAATGGCCAGATATGTATCATTTCCATAAAATTAAAAAACAAACAAACCTCTTCAAAAAATTTTTACCAATGGGGGAAAATCTTTGAGAAGATTACCTTGTCTTTTGACTGTCCTTGCCGAGCAATTGCATCATATTTAATTTTTCCTTCAGCATCCACCTGAATGGCCAGTGCATTTGACATTTTTTTCTTTCGTCCCATATCCAGTGGATACTGGGCCACATGGATCTCTGGAAAAGCACCTCCATCTCCAAAATCCTATATATTAAAAAGAAAAGAAATAAGAATAATATTTAATAGTAACTTGAGATTCAAGATATATTCTTTCATTCAACAAATAATTATCGAGCCCTTGTTATGCTAGATGCTAGAGATAGAGCAACAAAGAAAACAGAGATCCCTGGTCTTGAACAGTGTACATTCTAGTGGGCAAAGATATAAAAAGCCTAATCTTTGGCTTGTGGTAAATGCCTTGAAAATATAATGGGATTGCAATGAGAGGCTACTTCTGATAGTGCGGTTGGGACAGCCTTTGTGATGTGAGCTAAAACCCGAATAATGAGAAATCAGGCATGATCTGAAGGAAGCATTTTCTAGGCAGAGCAAATAGTGTGAAGGCCTTGCTGCAAAAATGAACTTGGAATGTTCTAGGAAACAAGCGTCCCGTGGGGCTGGAGCCTGCTGAGGACAGAGGAGCAGACACACAGGTGGTAAGTTTGCATGGGCAGACAGACACCTGATCATGAAAGGGATTCTAGACCATGGCAAGGAATTTGGATTTCTATCCATGTGGCAGGAAGAAATTAAGCAGAATGTTTAGGGCAATGAGAAGATTTTTAGTTTTAGCATATACAGTTTTTTTACTTAGGTGCAGTTCAAGATACAACAGCACAGAAATGTAAAGAATTTTTTCTTGGAACCAGATTTTAATAACATTTTTTAAAAAGATTTTACTTACTTACTTACTTACTTACTTACTCATTTATTTATTTATTTATTTATTTATGAGAGACAGAGATAGAGAGGCAGAGACAGAGGCAGAGGGAGAAGCAGGTTCCATGCAGGCAGCCCAATGTGGGATTCGATCCCAGGACTCCAGGATCACACCCCAACTGCTGAGCCACCCAGGCTTCCCTTTAATAACATTTATTCATGTCCCATGAAAAGCAAATAATAGAATAGGAAGGCCTTATTTATTTATTTATTTATTTATTTATTTATTTATTTATGAGAGACAGAGATAGAGAGGCAGAGACAGAGGCAGAGGGAGAAGCAGGTTCCATGCAGGCAGCCCAATGTGGGATTCGATCCCAGGACTCCAGGATCACACCCCAACTGCTGAGCCACCCAGGCTTCCCTTTAATAACATTTATTCATGTCCCATGAAAAGCAAATAATAGAATAGGAAGGCCTCAGAAATGAGTTCACCACATTTTTAATGGTGACTATATACAATTATTTAGAAGAGAGGACTAAAACTTCTAAAGTAGAACAAGCTAAGTAAAGTCAGTTGATGAAGTTTAACATTACAAAAAAAGGTAGCTTATCAAATAAACATTTATCAAATATAACTTTCAAATATTTTTGTTAAATTTAGTAGTATTCATTTAGGACCTTCTTATAATGTACAAAATCCACACTCATTTAATTCTTTTATTTCTCCAATAACTCATATTTTCATGTGGAAAAAATTCAAGTTTAGAAAAGTTAGGTGATTTCCCTAAGATGTCATGGCTAGCATATGCAGGAATTGAACTCAGATCTTCTGACTCCAAAATACTTTGTATTTTTTACTGAACTAAAATCCCTTTTTATCCCCCTAAAATATTTTATTTATTTATTCATAAGAGACACAGAGAGAGGGGCAGAGATATAGGCAGAGGGAGCCTGATGTGGGACTTGATTCCAGGCTCCCAGGATCATGATCTGAGCCAAAGGCAGATGCTCAACCACTGAGCCACCCAGGTGCCCCTAAAATTCTCTTTTAGCTCAAAAAAGGGCAAATCAGTACTACTAAAAAATGATAGGAAAAAAAATATATTTAAAGATTTTATTTATTTATTCATGAGAGACAGAGAGAGGCAGAGACATAGGCAGAGGGAGAAGCAGGCTCCATGCAGGGAGCCCAACATGGGACTTGATCCCAAGACTCCAGGATCATGCCCTGAGCCGAAGGCAGATGCTCAATATTTCTAAAAATATTTTTTCCTGGGATGCCTGGATGGCTCAGTGGTTGAGTGCCTCCCTTTGGACCAGGGCATGATCATGGAGTCCCGGGATCCAGTCCCACGTCGGGCTCCCTGAATGGAGCTTGCTTCTCTCCCTCTGGGGAGGGGTGCACCTGATTGGCTCCGTTGGTATAGCATGCAACTCTTGATCTCAGGGTTGTAAGGTTGAGCCCCATGTTGGGTCCAGAAATTTCTTTTTTTTTTTTTTTTAAATTTATTTATGATAGGCACACAGTGAGAGAGAGAGAGGCAGAGACACAGGCAGAGGGAGAAGCAGTCTCCATGCACCGGGAGCCCGACGTGGGATTCGATCCCGGGTCTCCAGGATCACGCCCTGGGCCAAAGGCAGGCGCTAAACCGCTGCGCCACCCAGGGATCCCGGTCCAGAAATTTCTTAAAAATAAATGAATAAATATATACATACATACATACATACATACATACAGTGACTTGGAGTAGTTCCTCTCTGGGATTATGCCACTAATCTGATAGGTTTATTTCTTTTTGCTTTGGATTCTCAGGCATTGCTTTAAAAAATGCTTTGTGTGGGCAGCCTGGGTGGCTCAGGAGTTTACTGCCGCCTTCAGCCCAGGGTGTGGTCCTGGAGACCGGGGATCGAGTCCCACAGTACCCTGCATGGAATGGAGCCTGCTTCTCCCTCTGCCTGTGTCTGTGTCTCTCTCGAATAAATAAATAAAATATCTAAAAATTTTTTTTTAATTTAAATTCTAGTTAATTAACATAGAGTGCAATATTATTTTCAGGAGTAGAATTCAGTGATTCATCCCATATAACAAGATTGGAAAAGATATTAAAATCAATCATTTAGAGGTGATTTGATGAAGAAACTTTATGTAAATAACTACTTTTAAAAGACCTCCTCCTTCAAGAAATATTCCATTGGATCCCAGATATATGATTTCCTAGGTATAATATGCTGACTTGCTAAAGAAAAATTTTGACATTTTATTTTATTTTTTTAAATTTATTTATGATAGTCACACAGAGAGAGAGAGAGAGAGGCAAAGACAGAGGCAGAGGGAGAAGCAGGCTCCATGCACCGGGAGCCCGACGTGGGATTCGATCCCGGGTCTCCAGGATCGCGCCCTGGGCCAAAGGCAGGTGCTAAACCACTGCGCCACCCAGGGATCCCTTATTTTATTTTTTAATAATAAATGTATTTTTTTCTTGGTGTTCAATTTGCCAACATACAGAATAACACCCAGTGCTCATCCCGTCAAGTGCCCCCCTCAGTGCCCGCCACCCAGTCACCCCCACCCCCTGCCCTCCTCCTCTTCCACCACCCCTAGTTCGTTTCCCAGAGTTAGGAGTCTTCCATGTTCTGTCTCCCTTTCTGATATTTCCTACCCATTTCTTCTCCCTTCCCCTCTATTCCCTTTCACTATTATTTATATTCCCCAAATGAATGAGTAATTTTGACATTTTAAAAAACAAAAAATAAGGGTGAGGGAGACATTTTCTTACAAATTAGGCAGAAAATAGTTAAAGCATTTCCCAGAAAGGTGCTACCTGTACCTAGGCCATCAATATGACACATGCTCAGATTTGCTAGGGTTCTTGAACTAGAATAAGCACTTTAGAACTGTGGATGTGGCATTATGTGGTCATTAAGCCTGCCAGAAAAATCATAGCTTTTCCTTTGAAAACTAGAACAAAATGCTTTCTCCATAGAACGTTCATTCCCCTACAAAAGCATTCACAGTATTTCCAGATTAGCTGGCCATTTCTGTTTGATTTTCAAATAAACTGTTCTGTTCCACCAGGATATATGAAACCTTTCGTCAAGTAAGATTTTAAAAAGTTAATAGTCCCTGACTGTCCTAATGCTGAAATGGAAATAGGATGAGATTTCTGTTGTATGTAAAATGATGCCTGCCACCCCTGCCCTATAATCTATTGAGAAGCAAACAAAGAATATCTATCATCCCTCAAAAGAGACACACTATCCTTTGGTTCGATAATGCCAATCACTACCTTTCTGTCCCAGGTAAGTGGGCATTATAGCCTCCTTGATTATCTTTTATTTTGTCCTGCTTCTCACAAATATACTATCAGTGAAAACAAAAGAAACAACAACAATGCCTTAGTAATTTTAATAAGACTGGTCTTTGCATATTAGAATATTAATTAAGTCTAGAAGAGGGCTGAGGAAAAAAAAAAAAAAACAAGGAAATTTTTTTATGACATGATCTAGTTGGGAGTTTGTCTTCTAGGCTCTACAGAGTGTTCTGGTAGGTAGGGAGAATGCCAAACATGGAAGAGGCTGAGAATGCAGATGGCATCTTGTAGGGTGTGAAGCAACAGATTTCAGTCCAATGAATGCTTAGTTCACTAAGAACACCACGTGGAAGCATATGAAAAAATGAAAAAAGGTAAAGGCATGGACCCTTCACATTGTAAGGTAAAAATCACAACTGTAAAAGGAAAGAATGTAAGAAAGTGATAAAATGAAGATACCTGGCTACAAAAATGAATGGTTTAAGAAGAGAGATTTTTAATAGGGCAGGTACATTCCTTGGGAAGTGGAGGAAGGAAATTTGCAGGAGTCAGAATGAATATTAAGAGATGGAAAAGAAAAAGGCTCAATCAAAGAGGAAGTGGTCTTGGGGAGGCAAAATAGTTAAGTCTCAAATATTTGCTTTTCTCCCTAGACGAAAAAGGTGGTCAAGCATGAGAAATCTGCCCTGGAATTAGGGAAAGGATTATGTATTGAACTGCAGTACAAGATACACAGTAACTAGGAGGACAGGTACTGTCAAATAAGTTTGTTTTTTGGAAACAAGCTAGAGATATAAAAAGATCAGTCCAGATTCATCTTTCTCCTTACTGCCTCCAAACCAACAATCAAATTCTCTTATACTGGGACGCCTGGGTGGCTCAGCAGTTTGGCGCCTGCCTTCAGCCCAGGAATCCTGGGACCCCAGGATCGAGTCCCACATCGGGCTCCCTGCATGGAGCCTGTTTCTCCCTCTGCTCGTGTCTCTGCCTCTCTCTCTCTGTGTCTCTCATGAATAAATAAATAAAATATTTAAAAAAAAACTCTTATAGCTTCTAAAAAATTAATCTGTATATTAGACATATAGAAACATTCTCAAATTGAAAACAAGAAAACAGATGAAGAGAGGTCAGGATCTGCTGACTAAACAGTAACCAGCACAGGTATGATGCAAAAACACTTCTTATTATTTATTCTTTTAAACTCCTTGCCAGTGCTCTTGCCACTATACTTAATAGGAAGGAAATCAGAAAAGGAAACACTGCTGGAGTTTTCCCTGGAGGAAAGCTGTCTCTGCAGGGTTATGTGGCATTGTGCATATAGGGAGAAGGGAGGGAAAGGCACCCGAACATGAACTTGTTCTTTCATTTTCTCCTCTTACTTTCCTATTATTTTCCCTCTGCGGTACTTGCTAGATTTATAGAGGGTATGTTAGTTTCTTTTGTACGTTTAATAGTTGGACATTAAGAAGCGACACAACCAGGTATAATTCTCTCATGTTCACAAAGCAGTGATACTAAGCCAGAAGAAAAAGATCAATGCCCTAAGAGGAGTACATGTCTTAGGAACTCATCACCAGGATTTCTAGCATATTGGCATTCATGTGCAGACGTTCTATGGTTTAAATTTATTTTACAAGGGTATTATAATTAATGTTAGCACAATTATTTACCTCTAATAATCGAGGTATCCAGCCTTTCCTGTACCCATATGGAGGAGGTTCTCTTCGGGACGAGACCAGTGAAGTCTGTCTTGATCTCTGGGATCTTGCTTTTTCTTCAGCCTCAAGCTGGTCCTGAGATAGCTGAGTAGGTGCAGGTAAAAAGCTATAAGCAAAGATAATAAAAGTCAGAACTGTAAAAAATTCTCACATTAGATCATTGCAATTTGGCCATCAGAGGCTATTTTACCATAATACTTTTTTCCCTTTAGCAGGTCAAACATGTCAATGATTTATGGCATTATTAAATATCAGTCATTTTATTTTGTCTGGAAAGAAAGAAATACTCGGAGATATACAGTAAAACATGTTTGACTAGGATGCAGGCAAATGATGCCCCAAATAAAAAATTAATAGGTATTTCATATAATAAATAAACTATTGAGTTTTTATGCTTCCACATTTCCTTTCTTATAACAAGGAAACATTCTCAATTACCAGGGGCCAACTGTCCACTATACAGTTGCACTAGTGTCTTTCCTACTTTCATACTCCTTATTTTTAACTGCTTTACTCTTATGCTTCTTACTTTTAACTATTTTAGCATCAATACAAAAAAATAAGGATTAGCACTGAATGTAACAAAGAGGTGGACAAAAGAAAGAAAATATAAACTGCATATTTGTGTGTTTTACCAAAGGTATCTAACTTAGAATGCAGTTTAAAACTTAAGAAGTCAAAGATTCAAAGCAGAAATCCTAAATATGTACTTTGTTACTCTTTAATCAAAGCAGCCTTTCTACCAAGCAATTCTTAGCAACTTTGAAGTGTGATAAATGTTACTACAGAGATATCCCAAAGTACCACAAAAGGATTCCAGTAATAAATAATACATTTAATGGAAAAGTTAAGGTTTCTTTGTAATTCTTGGTTAGTAAGCATATTTCAGTAAGCAACAGAACTTATTTATTCAAAATATTTATTGAGCACTTGGGTGCAGGTACTGTGCTAGGTAGGCAATGAGACTATAAACTGAGAAAGACCGGTTACATCTTGCAGAGGAGAGACAATTACTCATACAAATCCACAATCACAAATTGTATTAAAGCTGAAGGAAAAAATACAGAGGGCTATACACGAGAGGGATCTATTCTAGAGTTGGGTACTATGATGGATAAGAACCCAGAGTTCAAATCCTACCTATGCAAGGTAGTAACCCAGATAAGTTACCTACCTCTCTGAACCTGTTTTCTTATCTGTAGAGGCAGATCAAAAGATGACCTACCTCACAGAGTTGCTCTAAGTACTAAATGAGAAAATCGATGAACCCCCTTCACAGTGTCTAAATATTATTCAATACATACTTGATTATTTGGATCTGTTCCACAATTCCCCCCAATTTGGGTTTGTTGCACCTACCATGCTCCCACAAGACCCCCTATATACTACTATTATAACATCTGTCTTACTGTTTTAGAATCATCTACTCATTTACCTTTCTTTTTCTCACCAGAAACTTGCAGGAATCATGCTTTCAGCTTCTTTCATCCCTAACTCTTTAGGCATTGTCTAGCTCACAGCACATCCTTTCCTACAGTGCTTTTACAGAAAACTCTTAAGAAAACTTTTTTTAAAAAAATATTTTATTTATTTATTTATTCATGAGAGACACAGAGACATAGGCAGAGGGAGAAGCAGGCTTCTCTCAGGGAGCCCGGTGCGGGACTCGATCCCACCACTGGGATCACGCTGTGAGCCAAAGGCAGATGCTCAACTACTGAGCAACCCAGGCATCGCTCATTCATTCATTCTTAAAGATTTATTAAGTAATTTCTACATCCAACATGGGGCTTGAATTTACAACCCCAAGATCAAGTCTCATGCAATACTGAGACAGCCAGGTGCCCCCACCCTAGATCTTTTAGTCCTTGTTTCTTAGCATTGATTTCTCTGCTCAATTATACCTCCCCGGAGCTGTTTTCTGACCATCTCAATCAAAACACCACCACCCCACTCCACATTTTGAGTCACTCTGTCCTTTTATCTTTGTTATTCCTAGTAATCACTACCTGATATTGCATTATTGATTTGTTTACATATAGATAGGTAAGTAGTTCGTCTTTCCTAGACTGTAAGCTCTTCGAAAATAAAGGAGTTTGCCAGACTGATTTAATACTGTAAAACCAGCACTAGAACAGTGTCTGGCACATGGTAGATCTTCAACAAGTATTTGTTGAATGATGAATGAATGGATGGAGGACTGGAGTCAAAAGTTTTGGGCTTTTACCATAATTCTATTCAGTATAACTCATATATCCAATTCATAGGAGGGATACAAAGATAGTGTAAAGAAGCCAAAATATTTATTATTTTCTCTTTTCTTTACCTTCTGCTGTAAGAACTGATTACTAAGATGATCCAAAGGCAGGCAGCCTGCCAAAGCAAAGAAAGGGTCCAGACGATACAGTGAACAAGTAACTTGGCCTGGATTAGGGTCTGAACATACTCTAGCCTTCCAGAGGGTCTTAATTTTGTTTTTCCTTGTAAAAGATGACATTCCCACAAGAGGCACACTCTTGTGGCAGGATAGGGGAAAGGGGTACATAGTGGGCTGTGGGCTGTATATGTAAGCAGAAAGTGTACCTCAGTGGTTCTCAACTGGGTGGCAAAATAACTACAATGTAGGTATTTGATAATGTCTGGAGACATGATTGTCAAGACTTAGGGGATAGGGAATGGGTGAAGGGGAGGGAGGTGCCTCTGGCATCTAATGTATAGAGGCCAAAGATGCTGCTAAACATCCTACTACTATACACAGGACAGCCCCACACCAGAATGAATCATCCAGTCCAAAACCTCAACAGTGCCACTGTTGAGACATCTTCTATTTATTTTTTTAAGCTTTTATTTATTCGAGAGAGAGAGAGAGAGAGAGAGAGACAGACAGACAGACAGGCAGAGGGAGAAGCAGGCTCCATGCAGGGAGCGGGACATGGGACTTGATCCCAAGTCTCCAGGATCACGCCCTGGGCTGAGCGGTGCTAAACCGCTGAGCCACGGGGACTGCCCACTGTTGAGACACCCTGGTCTACCTTTTCCCCTTTACCAAATAAAGCATATTAAATGCAAGTAATATTATTAGATACATAACCCCAAATACAGTTGCATTTAGAGAACTAAATCAGTATGACCTTAAATCTTTAGTTAGTCACAATAACTGGTGACACCAATACTGCAACACATCAATATGTTAAGTCCCTGCTGTTACGCATTCCTTGGTAGGTCTTGGAGATAAGGTAACACTTCACCTGCAATCAAATCAACCAGAGCTCACTGAAATCAGAAAACTATGTAGCCTCCAAGACTAGCCATTTAAGGACTGCACTCTGCCACTGCAATGTTAAGCCCACAATAACCCACAAGATCTGTTATTTTCCCTGTGTCCTTTTCAAATCCCACCTTTTCCACAAATCCCTTCCCTCACAACCCTGGTAATCTTTGCCACAGTGCCTCCCACCTGGAGGCGCACTCAAATGTCTGCTGCTTACTAAATGGAACTCCTTAGTTCATCCAACTTATTTAGTCTAATTCTTTTTGCACTTAAGGTTACTACTACACAAGTGAGCATTCTGTGCTGTTCTTTCTTCCGTATCTGTATGCCTTGGACCCCACCTTCCCTGCAAAGACTGTTAGATGGCTTTGTGTGTGTGGTGTGTGTGTGTGTGCGCGCACACAGGCCCTAGGATATAGAGAGCAAGGCCCCCAAAATTAATTCCCCCAAGAACTTTCTGATTAAAACGTTTTGTGGGATCCATAACTGCCATCAGTCAGGAAAAAGAAGCGTGAGGAGAATCAAGCATGTTTAGGGAGCTCAAGCCGACGTCCCAAAAACGATTTCCTTCACAGGCATCTTTGACAACTCAACTTTTCTTGCTCGCGTTCGCATACGGGAAGTTTTTCTTCTCAGATGGGGCAGCAGGTCGCCGACTAGCAGGAGTTATGTAACTCCTCGGAATCTCCCACTTAAGCATCTCTCTCTCTCTCTCTCTCTCTCTCTCTCCCCCCCCCCCAAAGGCGGGGACCACTTCACACGCGGTTACCAAGGCAACCGAGAACAGCAAAAATCTGAAGTGGTTCTATCTACGGAAGAAATTCTAAGGTCCAAAGTTAAAAGTGCGGAGCAGCGGCTCATTACTGGTAGACAGTGGCCACTACAGTGGCTAATTAAACAAAAAGACCTGTGTTCGGTGCCGGGCTCCTCACCTCACATCTTTTTTTTTTTTTTTTTTTTCTTTCTTTCTTCAGGAATCCTGGTTTCGGGGCACAGACGAGACTTCGGCAGACACACGGCGGTAAGCCGGCTCGTCGGCTCCCGCCGCTTCACTTCGTCCAGACAAATAAGCCACTGCCCTCCACGCCCCCACCGCGCCCGCCCGCGGCGCGGACCGGACCGAACCGAGCGCTCTCCACAACCCCGGGATGCGACTCCTTGGCATCCGAGGCCGGAGAACTATTTGTCGCGCCAAGGCTCTCGGCCCTCGTGAGGGGACGAACTCGACCCGGGAAACCGCTGAGGAAAGACCCCAGCTTCCGTGAGGCCTAGCCGCCCCGGAGGCCTGCAGGAGGGCCTAGCCGCGGTCCCAGCCCATGTCGCTCTGTGCCCCGCGCCAGGTCACCGCCCGGAGACAGTGGGCAGAGGAATAAAAAACGTGGGTACTCCCAGACCCTTCCGTATCGAGGACCCCCTTCAACAACCCACCTGGTGAGCGCCATCTTCTTCCGCTTCTTCCAGCGCGAGCGACAGCACCGCGGGGCGGGTCTTTCCCCTTGACGAGGAGGGGAAAGGAAGGAGCACGCGATGCGCAGGCGCCTCGGCCGAACGGCCTTCTGGGATTCGTAGTTCTTTGGACAAGCGAGCGCGATTCTGCCCTAAGCCGACCGCGCGGTTATAATGAGACTAAGGCTTCAGTTAAGGCAGATGCGTCGCTGGTACCCTGTGACGGAATAGGGCGTTCCCTATTCTTCCAAAATAACGAAGGTGAGTGAGGTGCCTTTTAAACCGCTTTATTTTATTACCCACTCAGTCTCATTCCCCGTGTAGTCATCCCCAATACAAGAAGAGTATCCTGGGAATGGCAACGTTAAATAAAAGGGTGACGGGGTTTTAAAACAATGGGAAATCGGGAGACTGTCGAAGGGAGAGTTTGGGAACGCTCCAAAAATATTCACACTCGAAACTTTTCTCTGAACTCTGCCCCCTACCTCCACCCCCCACCCCCAAAACACTGTCCTGGGGAGGTCTTGTGTGATCTTCGGTAAGTTGCCTTTACAGCACTTCTTTTGTGTATTATGTATGCTTTTATGTAGGTGCGTGTTTAGATTACGTGTTTAACGTAGATTATGGATTAGACATAGTTTTTTTTAAAGATTTTATTTATTTATTCATGAGAGACATGGAGTGAGAGGCAGAGACATAGGCAGAGGGAGAAGCAGGCCCCGTGCAGGGATCCCGGGTCTCCAGGATCACGCCCTGAGCCAAAGGCAGATTCTCAACCCGCTAAGCCACCTAGGCGTCCCAAGACATAATCTTTTTTTTTTTTTTTAAAGACTTTATTTAGGGATCCCTGGGTGGCGCAGCGGTTTGGCGCCTGCCTTTGGCCCAGGGCGCGATCCTGGAGACCCGGGATCGAATCCCACGTCGGGCTCCCGGCGCATGGAACCTGCTTCTCCCTCTGCCTGTGTCTCTGCCTCTCTCTCTCTCTCTCTGTGACTATCATAAATAAAAAAAAAATTAAAAAATAAATAAATACTTTATTTATTTATTTGAGAGAGAGAACTAGCAAGATCGGGGGTGGGTACTGGGGGAGAGAGAAAAGCAGGTTTCTCCCTGAGCAGGGAGCCCCACACTGGGCTGGATCTTGGGCTAGATCCCAGGAACCTGGGAGCATGACCTGCAGTGAAGGCAGAGGTTTGACAGACTGAGCCCCTAAACATAATCTTTGACAAACTGATAGGATAAATGAAATTTGCTTACAAATATTGGAGAGAGGGAAGTGGGTGGAGTATAGATGAAATGAGAATAGCCATTTCTGATCACTGTTGAAGCTGGATAATGGGGAATTGGATGTTTATTATACTAACACGTTTGACATCTTCCACGACAAAAAGTAGATAACAAATTTTTAGTTGTAGTATAGCACACATAGAGAAAGGTGCATACACCGTAAGTGTACAGCTCTTTGAATTGTCCTGAACCAAACACCCTACTTTGAGCAGCAGAAGCAGAATCCACTACCCAGGGTGACTCAAATTTCTGGTGTGACAAGATGTTGTAGATGCATCTAGTACTTTTCTAGATGTACTGATTCCAAGTCATTTGGAATGACTTGGAATCAGTCATTTCTCCAAGAAGCCCTCTTTTAAGTGGGAAAGCGATATTTTAGAGAACACAATCTGGATGCTACAAATATTCATTGTTACTGGGTTAATTATTGTTTGTAAGCCTCTTTAGTCAACAGAACTAAAAAATTTGGATATACACACATATTTTTTTAGAAAATGCACCACGCATTTACATTAATATTTTTCAACTCAAATTTAGGATTACACAGATTTTACTTAACTTTGATTTTTATATGCATATCTCTTCTGAAAATCTTGGTGCCTAATGGCATTAACGTAATTACATATGGCAATAACAATTTATTAACATAATTAACCTAATTGTTTTACCCTACTGTATATATAAAATAGTTTCAGAATAACATTACTAAAATGATTACTAAACATATGCTTAATGATAATAGTTTCTGCTTTTTTTTTAAATAATTCTTTTTGCCCTTAGAGTATATCTCTCTAGGTGTGTATAGTTAAATTGCATTGCTTTAATGTTATTTAGGGAGGGGTGCACCTGATTGGCTCAGTTGGTATAGCGCGCAACTCTTGATCTCAGGGTTGTAAGGCTGAGCCCCATGTTGGGTGTAGAGATTTCTTAAAAATAAATGAATAAACCGTGACTTGCAGTAGTTCCTCTCTGTGGGATCCACTAATTTGATAGGTTTATTTCTTTTTGCTTTGGATTCTTAGGCCTTGCTTAAAAAAATGTTTTATGTGGGCAGCCCAGGTGGCTCAGCAGTTTAGCTCCACCTTCAGCCCAGGGTGTGGTCCTGGAGACCTGGGATTGAGTCCCACGTCGGGCTCCCTGCATGGAGCCTGCTCCTCCCTCTGCCTGTGTCTGTGTGCCTCGTGTGTCTCTCATGAATAAATAAATAAAATCTTAAAAAAAAAATGTTTTGTGAAACAGTTGCATGGCTTCAAAGCCAAAATTTACCAAATAGGTAGTACATTTAGAGAAGTCTAGATTCTTTCCCTGACACTTCTGTTGTCTTCCTTTCCTCTCCCTATAGACAAACCTTAGAAAAAAAAATTTATGGTTTATCCTTTCACTTAAAAATATACACAGATACATATATATTTCTATGCTTCTCTTACTCAGACAAATGGTAGATACCACACACACTTCTCTTCACCTTCCTTTTTTTCACTTATTATTATATCTCGGGAGATCACTCTTCTACAGTATGTAGAAATCACATTGGAGATTTTGAGCAGAGAAGACACGTGACCTGATTTGTGTTTTAAGAAGATTGTTATGACTGCTGTGTTGAAAATGGATTCCAAGAAACAAGGAAGGGAACAGGGAGACCAGTTTGGTGGCTTTTGTGATAATTCAGGGGAAAGATGCTGGTGGTTTAGGGAGGGAGGTAGTAGTAGAGATGGTAAGAAGATATTGGAATCTGGATCTATTTTGAAAGTAAGATTAACAAATTTTAATGATAGAATTGATGGAAGTATGAAAGAGAATAATCAAGGATGGCTCCAAAGGTTTTTGTCTGAGAAATTAGAGGGATGGAGTTGCCACTTACTAAGATGGGAAAATTGCAAGAGGGTCATTTTTGTGGAAAAAGATCAGGAGTTTGGTTTTGAACATATTACATTTGAAATGGTTATTTGGCAAAGACAGCCAACTAAAGATGTCATGTAAGCAGTTTTATATACAAGTTCAAAGTGTGGGGAGAAATGTCTGGGCTGGAGACTTTTTGGGGTAGATGGTATGTAAATTGATGATACTAGATGAGATCACCTAGGAGTGAGTATAGCCACAGAGGAGAAATGGTTCAGAGGCAGTTTGGTGAGATGAGAAACCAGCGAAGGAGACTGAAAGGAATGGCCAGAGATTTGATCAATGGAGAGAGAGAAAGCATCCATCTTTCTTTTGGATCAGAAACTATAAGAGTATAGGCTTGAGTTACCAGTATTTATCTATCCTGGCAGATAGCGAGAGCCTGTGACAGGAAAAAAATGAGGCCACCATGCAGAAAGAAGGAAACCAGAAGGGTAAAGAGGAGAATAAGAGGTTGAGAGATGTTGAGACCTCTGGACAACATCATGGGAATTCCTGGATTCAGCAGTACTTAAAGACCACACTATCCTGAATTTTTAAATTTAATTTTTATTTATTTATTTTTATCATCTTGAATTTTTAAAGTAGTGAGCAAATGAATTATTTTGTTGGCTCAAGTTAGTTTGAGTTGATTCTCTATCATTAACAATGGAAAAGAGTTTATACAATGTTTATTTTCTGTGCTCCAATAATACTTGTTCTTCCCCCAATCTTAACATTAATCACATTTTATAGATTTTTAAAAAAGATTTTATTCATTCATTTGACAGAGACAGAGAGAAAGCACAGGCAGGGGGTGTGGGAGAGGGAGTAGCAGAGACTCTCCACCGAGTAGGGAGGCTGATATGGGGCTCAATCTCAGGACCCTGGCCTGAGCCTAAGGCAGACATTCTACTGACTGAGCCACCCAGGCACCCCACTGTGTAGATTTTGGTGGTTTACTTGGCTACAAAGAGGGTTGAATCTCTCTTCTCTCCTGTGCCTGAACAATCTTGGGCAAGTCCTCAACCCTCACTGGAAATAGACTCCTTATCTGTAAAAGCATAGAGTTGGACCAGATAATATCAAAGATTCCTTCTAGTGTCAATATCCTTTTATTCTTGATACTTTTTTCTAGGGTGGTTTTTATTTTTGTTTTTAAAGTAAGCTCTATACCCAATATGGGGCTTGAACTCACAACCCTGAGATCATGAGTTGCATGCTCTGCGGACTGAGCCAGCCAGGTATGCTACTTTTATCTAGTTTTTAAATTTCTAGATAAAGAGTTTTAAAAATTTTCCATTCTGGAAACTATTAATACATGCAACTTAGATGAAGCCAAGAGGCATCAAGCTGAGTGAAAGAAGCTATTCTCAAAAGATTATATTATTACATTAGTCCTCAAGCGATGCAGACGTTAGGGACATCAACTCTCTATATAGTCAAAAATCCTGGGGATCCCTGGGTGGCTCAGCAGTTTAGCACCTGCCTTCGACCCAGGGCATGATCCTGGAGTCCTGGGATCAAGTCCCACATTGTACTCCCTGCATGGAGCCTGCTTCTCCCTCTGCCTGTGTCTCTGCCTTTCTCTCTCTCTCTCTGTGTGTGTCTCTCATGAATAATAAATAAAATCTTAAAAAAAGAATCCTTGTATAATTCTGACTCCCCTAAAAGCTAACTACTATAACTTAACATGAAATAAAGTAACTTAATACTTATAATACGGTAAATTAAAGAAAAGAAAATGTTATTAAGAAACTATAAGAGAAAAAAAATTTATAATACTGTACTGTATTGAAAAAAATCCACATATAAGTGGACCTCGTGTTTCAAACCCATGTTATTCAAGGATTGGATTCCATTTATGACATTTTTGAAATGATAAAATTTTAGTGATAGAGAACAGATCAGTGGTTGCCAAGGATTAAAGGTGGAGAGCAGGGGTTCCTGGATGGCTTAGTCAGTTAAGCATTTGCCTGCGCTCAGGTCATTATTCCAGGGCCCTGGGATCAAGCCCCTCATACGGCTCCCTGCTCAGCAGAGTCTGCTTCTCCATCTCTCTTTGCCTGCTGCTCTGCCTACTTGTGCTGTCTCTCTCACTCTCTCTCTCTCTCTCTCTCTGTTAAATAAATACAATATATATTTTTTTAAATACAATATTTTTAAAAAATAAAAAAATAAAGGTGGGGAGCAGATGTGACCTCCAAAGGAAGTTTTTTTGGGTGATGGAATTGTTTTATATCCTGAATGTGATGGTTACATGCATCTATATATCTGTTAAAATTCATCAAACTGTATATCAAAAAAGTCAGTTTTACTGTTTGACAATTAAAAAAAAAAAAAAAAGCCTGGTCTAGTTCTGTCTATTGTTAGAAAGGAAATGGAAAATGTATTCATTTTCTATTGTCATGTAACAGATTACCACAAACTTAGTGGTTTTATTAGCTCACATTTCTGTAGGTCAGAGGCTGGCACAGCTTGACAGGTTTCTCTACCCAGTGTAGCACAGGCGGAAATCACAATGTTGGCCAGATTGGATCTCATCAGGCTGAGGCTCTGCAGAAAAGTCCATTGCCAAGTGCATTCTTGTTGTTGGCAGAATTTGGTTTCTTGCAGTTGTAGGATTGAGGTCCCTGTTTTGTTGTGTGCTGTCAGTGGGGGCCACCCTCACTTCTTGCTGGCCTCTCTCAGGCCCTTCCCATTATGGACATTTGCTTTCTTCCAGGTCAGCTGCGTCACATCTCTTTCTCTTCTGCCACCCGCTGGAGAAGAATCTCTGCTTCTAAAGGGCTCATTGATTAAGTCAGGCCCATCCAGATAATCTCCTTGTCTCAAAGTCAACTTTGCCCTATAACGACATGTATTAACAGCCCCAGGGATTAATGCTGGGCATGTATGTGAGGGGTGGGCCAAGAGGAGATCTTGGGATAGATCTGAGAATCCTGTCTACCACAGGATATAAGCCAAAAGGGAAAAAAAAAAAACGATTTTGCTAAATGCAGGATTATTGATCACATCACTTAGTGTAGCAAGCATGATCTAGGAGTTTGAAGATACAGATTCAAGCTATAGCTTCACCAATAAACTGTGTTATCATGGTCAGTGATGTGATATGGGCCAGGAGTGAATGGTCAAAAAAGAATTCTTGAGATGTTTTGGGTGCAAAAAAGGTTTTATCAAAGCAGAACAGGACCTGTGGGCAGGATGAGCTGCATTGTGATTGTGAGGAGCGATTGATTATATACTCTTAAATGGGGGAGGCGGTTGATTGTAAAGGAAAATTCTAAAGAGATTTTCATATGTTAAGATTTATGGGATCGTGGAGGTCTGGCTATTGTCAAGCTAAAGTTGCTTTTTGCCTTTAGCAAAGCATTAACAGTGAGGCAGTTGTGAGTTCCTTGAGGAATGCCGTACTCTGTCTCAAGAACTTATCAGTGGGCTGCAAGTTGTAGAGAAATTTAATTTTTGTCTACATTTCTTTTGCTTTTGTTATAATCAGTCAAGATACTTAACTTCTCTGGGCCCCAATTTTATCAAACTTAAAATGCTGACCATGTTGCCTGCTGTACGTGGATCATGGAGCGATTTTGGGACTTAATTGAGGTAATGTAGGTGAATATATTTCACTCAACTCTAAAGCGCTATGTAAATATATTAGTTATTACTGTTAATACTTTGGTTGACATTGATCTGCTTTAACCTCTGCTCCAGGAATGTATCATCTCTAAAAAGAGAATAAAAAAGGAGCAAATTAGAGAAGGTCCCGGAAGCCAAGATCAAGGAGCTTAGATTTAATTCAGCAGGTGATTGGGAGCTGAAGGAGGACTTAAATAGAGGGCTGGGTCATAGAAACTGGCAAGAAAGACGGTTCTTAAGTCAGAGTGGGTTTCTATGGTGATGAGAGACAAAGGAGGCCACCGAGGACAAGGTGAAAGTAATTAACATGGGAAGTTGGTAAGATACAGACTCAGACCTGGGATGCAGGATTGAAAGAAAGGGGCGGAGAAGTGCCTCTACGAGGCTCTCATTTCTCACGGAGGCACTTTCATGTGAAGCATTTCTACCAGTCGTGGTCCCTCACTGTCCTTGGGGTGTATAGAGAATAGCAACAGACTTTAATAGCAATCTTGACAAAACATAATTAAGAAGGCACATCTACTGCAAAAGCAATACGATATTATACCCTAAGGCCAAGCACTTTATTCAGTTCTGTGGGGGAGGGGGCTTGTGTTCTGCTGTGCTGGATCTTCCTTGCAGCATTCATCCCTCATTATCACAGGTAATTAGCAGCTGCCTGCTTCAAATAGAGAGCCCTGTGCAGTCCCTGGTTGCCGGGAACCATCAGCTCACTCCACTCTTGGCCGGTTAGAGGGGGGAATTCGTTCCCAGAGAAGTGAGGGCCTAACGTGATTCCTAACTAGTTGTGACTCCATAGCCACAAGTGACATAACACGAGGTGGTAGGGTGGAGCGGTTAAGTAAGCACAGATTCTGAAGTCAGCTTTCCTGGCGTTCTCTCCCAGCTCCCTTATTTGCTAGCTGCACATCCTGGGCATGCCACTTCTCTCTCTGTTTTCTTACTGGCCAAAAAAATGGGAAAAGTAAGTATAACCTATTCTTGTAAAATTGTCAGGACAATTAAATGAGGTAACCATGTAAAGTGCTTAGAACAATGTCCAGGGTAGGGCGAATGCTCAAAAAAACAGTCACTGTTTTCTGGCCTTAATTTTCTTGGCCTTAACATTCATTAAGCTTCTTTGAGCTTCAGATTTGCATTTGTACAGTGAGGCAATTGAACTTAATTTTATTTCTAAGTTACCTTCCAGTTAACATTCTATTCTTCTATATGATGGATGTTTTATTTATTGCAATACCAGTATTTTTATGCTCTGATGCCATTATGCTTTAGTTATTGCTGCTTTACTTATATTCATTCTCTGGTGAAAAGTCGTATTGCCCCACCTCACTTTCTTTTCTATATATTTATAGAGTCTTTCTTTTCTTTTTTCTTTTTTTTGGTATATTTTTTAATTGGAGTTCGATTTGCCAACATATAGTATAACACTCAGTGTTCATCCTGTCAAGTACCCCCCCTCAGTGCCCGTCACCCAGTCACCCCAACCCCCCCGCCCACCTCCCTTTCCACCACCCCTTGTTCGTTTCCCAGAGTTAGGAGTCTCTCATGTTCTGTCTCCCTCTCTGATATTTCCCACTCATTTTCTCTGCTTTCACCTTTATTCCCTTTCACTATTTTTTTATATTCCCCAAATGAATGAGACCATATAATGTTTGTCCTTCTCCGATTGACTTACTTCACTCAGCATAATACCCTCCAGTTCCATTCACATCGAAGCAAATGGTGAGTATTTGTCGTTTCTAATGGCTGAGTAATATTCCATTGTATACATAGAACACAGCTTCTTTATCCATTCATTTTTTTTTAAAGATTTTATTTATTTATTCATGAGACACACAGAGAGAGAGGGGGGCAGGCAGAGATACAGGCAGAGGGAGAAGCAGGCTGCATGTAGGAAGCCTGACATGGGACTCGATCTTGAGTCTCCAGGATCAGGCCTGGGCTGAAGGCGGCACTAAACCGCTGAGCCACCTGGGCTGCCCCTCCATTCATCTTTTGATGGACACAGGCTTCTTCCATAGTTTGGCTATTGTCGACATTACTGTTACAAACATTGGGGTGCAGGTGTCTCGGTTTTTCACTGCATTTGTATCTTTGAGGTAAATACCCAGTAGTGCAATTGCTGGGTCATAGTGTAGCTCTATTTTTTAACTCTTTGAGGAACCTCTACAGAGTTTTCCAGAGTGGCTGTACCAGTTCACATTCCCACCAACAGTGCAAGAGGGTTCCCCTTTCTCCATATCCTCTTCAACATTTGTTTCCTGTCTTGTTAATTTTATCCATTCTCACTGGTGTGAGGTGGTACCTCATTGTGGTTTTGATTTGTATTTCCCTGATGGCCAGTGATGCGGAGCATTTTCTCATGTGCTTGTTGGCCATGTGTATGTCTTCTTTGGTGAAATTTCTGGTCTTGTCTTTTGCCCATTTCATGATTGGATTGTTTGTTTCTTTGCTGTTGAGTTTAAGAAGTTTTTTATAGATCTTGGGTACTAGCCCTTTATCTGATATGTCATCTGCAAATATCTTTTCCCATTCTGTAGGTTGTCTTTTAGTTTTATTGACTGTTTCTTTTGCTGTGCAGAAGCTTTTTATCTTGATTAACCCACCTCACTTTCATATGCTTTCCCAATTTTTAAATATTTTGTAGAGTCAAAGTATTAGTTTGTATTAAAGTATAGTTAAAGGGGCCAGACTTACAGATTACTTAGAAACTGCAAGAGAAAAAGTGTAACTTTGTAATGGAGATATCATGCCATGATCACTGGTATTATTTTTAGAAGGATAGTCTGACATTAGTTGCTTCCCCAATTACCTTATCAAGTCAGATCTAACTTTCAGTTCATAAGAAATTCGGAATATCTTCCGAATATCTTCTAGGGGAAGAGATAAATAACACAAAGAAACAGAAAAACCAGAATGTGAGCCATTCTACAGGATGACTGGCCTAGACTCTTCAAAATGTCAAAGTTATAAAGAAAAAAGTAATAGAATGGATGAAAAGAGCTGGACGAGACATACTAAGTACAATAAATAAAAGGTTGATTCGATTCTGGTTCAAATGGGGGAAACTGTGAAGATATTGTTGGGCCATATGAAACAAATTTGAATATGGACTGTTAGTAGACTACGTTATGGAATTTTTGCTAAAAGATATCAACAATTGTTAATATTTTGTTATATTTGCTTTCTCCCTCCCTCCCTCTCTGTCCCTTTACCACACACACACACACACACACACACACACAAACTTTGTCATTGTTGTTAAGTTGAACTGTTTGAAAGCAAGTTGCATACATTTCATCCCCAAACGCTTTGGCATGCATCTTCTAGGAATAAGGACATTCTCATAGAGCTTTTCCTCTATGGTCAGGAACAGGACAAGGATGTTCACTCTCACCAGTTTTATTCGACATAGTACTAGAAATGGGTTTTTCATATATGGGCTATATTATGTTGAGATATGTTCTCTCTAAACCTACTTTGTTGAGGGCTTTATTTTTTTTTTAATTTTTTTTATTCATGATAGGCACACAGTGAGAGAGAGAGAGGCAGAGACACAGGCAGAGGGAGAAGCAGGCCCCATGCACCGGGAGCCCGATGTGGGATTCGATCCCGGGTCTCCAGGATCGCGCCCTGGGCCAAAGGCAGGCGCCAAACCGCTGCGCCACCCAGGGATCCCATGTTGAGGGCTTTAATCATGAATGGATGTTGTACTTTGTCACATGCTTTTTCTGCATATGTTGAAATGATCATATGGTTCTTATACTTTCTTTTATTAATGTGGTATACCATGTTGACTGGTTTGAAAATATTGAACTATCCTTGCAGCCCAGGAATTATAGTGATTATAGTGAATGATTTTTTTTAATGTACTGTTGGATTTGGTTTGCTAGTATTTTACTGAGAATTTTTGCATCTATGTCCATAAGGGATGTTGGCCTCTAGTTCTCTTTTTTGGTGATGTCTTTATTTGGTTTTGGTACCAGGGTAATGCTGGCCTCATAGAATAAATTTGGAGGTTTTCCTTCCTTTTCTGTTTTTTGGAATAGTTTGAGAAGAATAGGTATTAACTCTTTTTTATTTATTTTATTATTATTATTTTTAAAGATTTTGCTTATTCATGAGAGACACAGAGAGAGAGAGAGAGAGAGTGAGTGAGAGAGAGAGAGAGAGAGAGAGGCAGAGACACAGGCAGAGAGAGAAGCAGGTTCCATGCAGGGAGCCTGATGTGGGATTCCATCCTGGTACTCCAGGATCACGCCCTGGGCCGAAGGCAGGCGCTCAATTGCTGAGCCACCAGGCATCCCCTTAACTCTTTTTTAAGTGGTGTTTGGTAGAATTCTTTCATGAAACCATCTGGTCCTGAACTTTTCTGGGAGTTTTTTGATTACTGATTCAACTTCTTTGCTGGCTATCAGTCCATTCAAGTTCTCTATTTCTTCCTGCTTCAGTTTTGGTGGTTTATATGTTTCTAGTAATTTATCCATTTCTTCTAGGTTATCCAATTTGTTGGCATATAGTTTTTGATAATATTCTCTTATAATTGTATTTCTGTGGTATTGGTTGTTATTCCTCCTCTTACATTTGTGATTTTATTTATTTGGGTCCTTTATGTTTTCTTTTTGATAAGTCTGTCTAGAGGTTTATCAATTTTATTAATTTTTCAAAGAACCGGCTCCTGGTTTCATTGATCTGTTCTAATTGTTTTTTGTTTGTTTCTATATCATTTATTTCTGCTCTAATATTTATTGTTTCCTTCCTTCTGCTGGCTTTAGGCTTGCCAACAGCATTTTTCAAAGAGCTAGAACAAACATTCCTAAAACTTGTATGGAACCACAAAGACCTCAAATAGCCAAAGCAACTTTGAAGAAGAAATTTGCAAAGCTGGAGGCATCACAGTTTCAAACTTCAAGTTATATTACAAAGCTGTGGTAATCAAAACAGTATGGTACTGGCAGAAAAATAGATACTAGCTCAATGGAACAGAATAGAAAACCTAGAAATGAATCCACAACTATATGGTCAATTGATCTTTGACAAAGCAGGAAAGAATATCCAAGAGAAAAAGACAGTCTTTTCAACAAATGGTATTGGGAAAACTGGACAGCAACATGTGAAAATGCAACTGGACTACTTTCTTACACCATACACAAAAATAAATTCAAAATGGATGAAAGACCTAAATGTAAGACAGGAAACCATCAAAATCCTAGAAGAGGCAATAACCTCTTTGACGCTGGCCATAGCAACTTCTTTCTAGGTATGTCTTTGGAGGCAAGGGAAACAAAAGCAAAAATAAACTATTGTAACTTCATTAAACTAAAAAGCTTCTGCACAGCAAAAGAACTCATGAACAAAACTAAAAGTCAGCCTGCAGAATGGGAGAAGATATTTGCAAATGACATACCCAATAAAAGGTTAGTATCCAAAATCTATTAGAAATTTATCAAACTCAGCACCCCAAGCAGTTATAACCCAGTTAAAAGTGGCAGAAGACATGAATAGGCATTTTTCCAAAGAGGCCAACAGACACAGGAAAAGATACTCAACACCACTCATCAAATGAAATGCAAATCAAAACTCCAGTAAGACATCATCACCTCATACCTGTCAGAGTGGCTGAAATCAACAACACAAGAAACAACAGGTATTGGCAAGGATATGGAGAAAGGGGAATACCGTTGCACTGTTGGTGGGAATGCAAACTGGTGCAGCCACACTGGAAAACAGTATGGAGGTTCTTCAAAAAGTTAAAACCACCCTATGATCCAGCAGTTGCATTACTAGATATTTACCCAAAGAATACAAAGATCCTAAATCAAAGAGGTATATGCACCCTGATGTTTATAGCAGCATTATCTACATGAGCCAAAGTATGGAAGCAGCCCAAATGTCTATTGATTGATGAATGGATAAAAAAGATGTGGTGTGTATTGCTACATATATGTATATATATATACATATATACACACATATATTTATACACACATATATTGGTATATTATTCAACCATAAAAAAGAATGAAATCTTGCCATTTGCAATGACATGGATGGAGCTACAGAGTATTATGCTAAGCAAAGTAAGTCAGAGAAAGACAAATACCATATGATTTCACTCATATGTGGAATTTAAGAAACAAAATGAGCAAAGGAAAGAAAGAGAGAGGCAATCCAAGAAAGAGACTCTTAACTATAGAGAACAAAACCTATGGTTATCAGAAGGGAAGTAGGTGGAGGGAATGGGTTAAATAGATGATGAGGATTAAGGAATGTACTTGTGATGAGCACTGGGTGATGTATGGAAGTGTTGAATCACTATATCATACCTAAAACTATTATTACACTGTTTGTTAACTAAGAAATTTAAATAAAAACTAAAAAAAAGAGTATACCCTCCCCCCTCCAAAAAAAACCTTCTGTGCTTCAAAGGGTAGCATCAAGGAAGTGAAAAGACAGTCTACAGAATAGGAGAAAATATTTGCAAATCATCTATCTGCTAAGGAACTTATAGCCAGAATGTATGAAGAACTCTCACAATTCAGCCACAAAAAGACAAATAATCCAATTAGAAGACAGCAAAGGATTTGAATAGATGCTTCTTTAAAGAAGACACATGAATGGCCAATAATCACACAAAAAATTGCTCAACATCGTGAGCAATCAGAGAAATGCATATCAAAACTATATTTACTAGGGTGACTAAAATAAAAATGACAGACAAAAACAAGTATTAGTAAGGCTGTGGAGAAATTGGAACCCTCATACACTGCTTATGGTAATGTAAAATGGTGCAGCCACTTTCAAAAACAGTTTGGCAGTTCTTGAAGAAGTTAAACATAGGGGATCCCTGGGTGGCTCAGCAGTTTGGCGCCTGCCTTTGGCCCAGGGTGCGATCCTGGAGTCCCGGGATTGAGTCCCACATCAGGCTCCTGGTATGGAGCCTGCTTCTCCTTCCTCCTGTGTCTCTGCCACTCTCTCTCTCTTTCTCTCTCTCTCTCTCTATCATAAATAAATAAATAAATAAATAAATAAATAAATAAATATTAAAAAAAAGAAGTTAAACATAGAGTTATCTATGTTATCTATGGCCCAAGAATTCCTACGTATATAGTTCAGAAATTTGAAAATATACATCCATGCATAAGCTAGAGTACAAATGTTTATTCATAATAACCCCAAAGGAGAAACAATCCAGTGTTCATCAACTGATGAACAGATAAACAAAATGTGATCTATCCATCAAATGGAATATTATTTGGCAATAAAAAGAATTATAGTATTGATACATGCTAAAACATGAATGAATCTTGAGCAAGATTAGCCCACATGCAAAGTTGGAGGGAGCAGTCTACAAGAGATTACCTTCACTTTTAAGACTAATCACAAATTGGGAGTTCCTAAAGCCCTCTTAAATTTGATCATTCATTAGAGGGACAGAACTCACTGAAAGGTGTTATCCTCATGATTTATTACAGGAAAAGGTTCTAGATTAAAATCAGCCAAGGAAAGAAGTGCATAGGGCGGAGTCCAGGAGGATTCCATATGAAGCAACCAGTTGACCTCTCCCTATGTAACCAGGACAGCATTGCTTTCCTGGCATTGGTATAGACAATATTCAGGGAGTACTGCCAACCAGGGAAGCTCACCTGAGCCCTGATGTCCAAAGTTTTTACTCGGCCTCCATCATGTAGGTATGTCTGATTGCTTTTGTGGTTGATCTCAGTCTCTAGCCCCTGCAGACATCTACTGATACCGGGTGACCTCAAGCCCACACTAAATCACATTGCTGGTCTTTCTGGTCAGCCCCCACCCTAAGACTATTTGATGTGGGAAGCCTCCACCCTAAACCATATTTTTAGACTATCCAGTGCCCTAAACTCGGAGGCAAACAAAAATACTCTGATTAAGCATGATATTTCACAAGTTTAGAGATTACTTCCCAGAAGCTGAAGACAAAAGCCAGATCTCTGGCCAAGGTGAAATTCTTGACTACAGAAACCTTGGAAACATGTTAAGTGAAAGAAGCCACTCACAAAAGGCCAGATATAATTCCATTCATATGAAATTTCCAGAATAGACAAATGCATAGAGACAAAAAGTAGATTAATAGTTACTGCGGAGGAGGGGGCTAGTGCTGGCTGGTTTAGTCTGTAAAGCATGGGACTCTTGTCCATCTCAGCATTGTGAGTTCAAGCCCCATATTGGGCACAGAGCTCACTGAAAAAAAAAAAAAAAGTTACCTGGGGCTGGTTTGTGTGGGGATGGAGGATGGGAAAAGTGAGTGACTGCTAATAGGTAAAGGATTTCTTGTCAGAGTGTTGAAAAATTCTATAGTGCTGATGGTGACACAATTCTGTGAATATACTAAAAACCACCGATCTGTATACTTTAAAAGGTGAATTTTATGGAATGTGAAATATATTTCAATAAAGCTGTAAAAGTGAAGTCAAGTAAAATGCAAAATTAATAAAACGAATAAATAAGTGAATAAAAAGTATGATATAGTATCCCTTCATTAATTTTTTTCCAAATTAGGTTTAGAATTATCTTGTTGAATACTTTTTGAAAAGCTTGTAGGAATGTTTTTATTGAGTTGACTGTGAATTTACGTAGAGCTGGTATCTTTACAGTTTTATGTCTCAGGATCACTGTTTAGGTGTTGACTTATTAAAATCTTCTTTCAGGGATCCCTGGGTGGCGCTGCTTTGGTGCCTGCCTTTGGCCCAGGGCGCGATCCTGGAGACCCAGGATCGAATCCCATGTTGGGCTCCCGGTGCATGGAGCCTGCTCCTCCCTCTGCCTGTGTCTCTGCCTCTCTCTCTCTCTCTCTCTCTCTCTCTCTCTCATAAATAAATAAAAATTTAAAAAAAATCTTCTTTCATATCTTTCAATGACATTTTGAAGTTTTCTTTATATAGACTACCTATCTCTCAGGACATTGATTACTAGGTATTTTATTTATTTGTTATCATAAGTGCAATCTATTTTTATATTATTTCTAAATACAATAGTAATTTTTATTAGGCAAACCAAAAATGTTCTGAAACATAGCAATTTATGAATAGAACCAATGTTTTCAACTGTAGATTACTTAAAGTTAGGGTTAACTTGTATATGGTGAAATGTGTTCCTACATCTCCTTCCTGGGATTGAGCAGTTCTTTGGTTTGATGTACAGGAAAGCAGCTTTACTATCAGCTACTTCCCTCCTTGAGCTAAGGGATTTCCTGTTTAAAAGCACTGCAAGACCTGCTGACCCCATTTCTTTTCGGATTTAATTATTCTTTTTGAAAGTTGACTCTAACCTGAAGGGGATTTGAAACGTAAGGCTCCAGTGGGGAATGAAGCTTTAGACCCAAGATAACTATTCCTTTTTCTGTTGAACAGCCTGGCAGGGGAACAATTTGCCCCCTGCCCTGAGCACTGTCATTTGTTTTGATCACTTTCATTCCCTATCAAGTGTGCTGCCAGCTCAGAAGGCAGCCATCTGATATCTGAAGTGACTCCTTTCATTATTGCCTTGTCTTTTCTCTAGTAACAAGATATTCCACCAGAATATGCCTGTTTGTGGTTTAAGAAGCTGCAGTGTGTGCATAGCTATGGATTTAATAACCATAAGGGGAAAAAATACTGGCATAATAAGAATAGTTACTATTTGCTGATGAGCTCTTCTGGGCCCGTTTATCTCATTTACCCCCTTATGCCAGTTCTATGAGTAGTTAACACTTGTTTCCATTTTACAGACCAAGAAATGGAGGCTCAGAGATGTTATGTAAATTGCCTAAGATGACAAATAGAAAGTGACCAATCTGGGCCTTCATCCCAAAGAATATGATCTTAACCACTATTCCATACTGGCCCCCAAGTGGAAGATTCTACTTTTCTTTTTTTAAAGATTTTATTTATTCATGAGAGACAGAGAGAGAGAGAGGCAGAGACACAGGCAGAGGGAGAAGCAGGGTCCATGCAGGGAGCCCGACGTGGGACTCTATCCCGGGTCTCCAGGATCACGCCCTGGGCTGAAGGTGGCGCTAAACCGCTGAGCGCCTCCCCTCCCCCGCCCCGCCCCCCACGGGCTGCCCAAATTCTACTTTTCTAAGAAATCTGGAGTCAGATGTGAGTTTGAGTATTGCTCTCTTTGCTTTCTAGCTGTGTAACGTTTAGCGCTCTACCTACCTGATAAGGTAGTGAAGATGAGGTGAGATAATGAATGGAAAATGCTTAAGTGCTTGAGTCACCACAAGTATTATATTTTCAAAATATTATATTTTCAAAAATATATCACGTTTGTCAGAAAATTAGCTTTTTCTGTACTAGAAAAAATTTTTTTTCTTTTTCTGTACCAGATCCTGTGCTAATTTGGGGGACTCAGTGAAATGCTATATAGCCCAAGTCCTAACCACCAGCAGGCTGGTCCATCTGGGGCTTGTGTACCGAAGCTGGCCTTCAGAAGTATTCTGTTTGTCCCCCACACATATTACTTTAAAATTTTTGAATTAGATACAGACAATTCAAAATGGGGAAGATTAAAAAAATTTTTTTAAATCAGAGTTCAATTTGCCAACATATAGCATAACACCCAGTGCTCATCCCGCCAAGTGCCCCCCTCAGTGCTCGTCACCCGTCACCCCATCCCCCCGTCCACCTCCCCTTCCACTACCCCTTGTTCATTTCCCAGAGTTAGGTGTGTCTCATGTTTTGTCACCCTCAATGATATTTTCACTCATCTTCTCTCCTTTCCCTTTATTCCCTTTCACTAATCTTTATATTTGGGGAAGATTTCAATAAAAATCTAGACTTCCTACTCCTTTTGAAAACCAGTAGAGCTGGCAACACTGGGCCTCTATTTTCCCATGGCAGCTGTCACCTAGAATGCAGTTTGTCATGTGGGAATATGGACCACAGACCCCATCACCCCCTGTTGCTTCCAAGGCTGGGGGAGTCACTGGTCATTTGCTGCTGCAATTGCACTGTTTTTGTGGTAGAAGTAAAACTTCATGTACCTAGAATGCTCTCAAAAGAAATCAAAAGATAGACCAAGGGAGCTACTATGTGATTTAAGAAAAATGAATAATGTTTTTGCTTAAAAGCCAGGATTATTCTTACATCTGACCTGCTTCACTCTTTTTGATTATCTTCTCGGCCTCTATAGGCATATACATTGGCAGCCCCTGGTGCGGAAAGGTAACCTCACGATGTGAAGCAGTGCCATACTGGAGGTGAGCCCAAGACACTTTGGAAGTCCAAAGAAGAGGCACTTAACTAGGCCTGGGAGTTCAGAGGATGCTTTCCTTAATGTCACCTGACCACGGTTATGTGCTATTAGTGGGTGAGGCTCAGAAGGACAGTGGCAGAGGTTTGGGCGGTTGGGTGGGATTGGGGAGCTGTTTAAGCAGATGGAGGAGCTTGAGAAAGGGCTCAGAGATAGTAGCAGCAGCCTTTGGACCTGACCTCTTCCCAGAGGGAGTGGTGTCTCTAGCTCTCATATCACTAACAGACAAAAGATGACTCTACCCAATCAATGGCCAAGCCCTCCTGGCTCCATACACCAGCTGTACTCACATCCCTAGGTCTCCCTAACTCACTAGACACACATGTACCCCGAGGCACCACCCCTCAAAATCCATCAACACAAGTTCTTAACAGAAGGAGTTTTCACACCCATCACCCAGTCACACATCAAACATAATATAGAGTTATTCCTTCAGATGAGGGGCTGAGAATATCTTAGTGTTTAAATAATAGAAGTCAGAGTCTGTGTGGCTGGTGGAATTTACGCCCCTCTACAAAATAAACCACCCCTAAACACCTGTTTCTGACAAAGGCAAACTAAATTTTTTCCAGGGCAATAAAGAGAAGCCTCTAGAGGTGAGAGTGTTTCTCTGAGAGGAGTCCAGAAAAGTGGAGAGAAAAGGACTCTAGCAACTCACAACATGAGAATGGAAGTCTGTCTCAATGGGCAGGGCCAGGCTCCACCCAAAAGACAAGTTTGTTCATAGTGGGTAGACTCTGATTTTTTATTTTTGAGGGTGTCCATCCAGCAAGGGAACTAGCAGGTCTAGCCATGAGTGGTGGGAAGGTTAACTGATAGTGAAGGGCCTGAGTCTATCCTGGCAAGAATCCATTCCTACCAGGGGTCTAAGAGACTTGGCAGAGGCTAGGTGAAGGCTTGAGGATAGAAGAGACTTCCCTTGCTGAGTTCAAGGTCAAGTTCAACATACAGTCAAGAACTCTGCTCCAAACCATGGTAAGAATACCACTCCATACTCACTAGGGTGGGTATAATAAAACAGGCAGACAATAACAAATACTAATGAGGATATGAGAAATTGGAGCCGTCATACATTGCTGGTGGGAATAAAGGGTGCAGCTACTTTGGAAAACAGTTTGGCGCTTCCTCGAAATGTTAAACATAGAGTTACCATACAACCCAGAAACTCCACTCTTAGGTATATACCCAAGAGAAATGAAAACATGTTCACATAGAAACCCATACACAGTGTTCATAGCAGCATTATTCATAATAGCCAAAATGTGGAAACAACTCAAATGCCCATCTACTGATGGATGGATAAACAAAACATATCTCTGTGCAGTAGTATACCATTCAGCAGTAAGAAATGAAGTAGCAACACATGATACAACATATATGAACTCTGAAAACATTATCCCAAGTAAGAGAAGCCAGTTGCAAAAGACCAGACATCATGATTCCATTTACATGAAATATTCGGAACAGGCATGACCATAACAGAGCATGGAGTGGTGGTTGCCTGGGGCTAGGGCCAGGTGGGGGGGGGAGCCTTCTGCTAATAGGTATAGATTTCTTTTTACAATGTTGAAAAGGTCCTAAAATTAGATAGTAATGATGGTTGTACAACTCTGTGAATATAATAAAAACCACTGAAATGTACCCTTTGAAAGGGTGAATTTTATAGCATGTGAATTATATCTCAATAAAGCTGTTATTAAAAAAAAGATCTCTGCTCCAAGTTTCCGGATACCCCTCCAAGTGGATGCCACAATGGCCTTGCTCCTTTTTTAGTTTCTTTCTCTTTTTAATAACTTCTTGAGCCTCTCTTTATTTATTAACTTCACATCTGCTTATTTTTCTTAAGGTTCTGCGATAAGAAATGGGCATTTCTCACGGGTATGCTCCATGAAGGCAGATTCCTGGCTTTTCCTAGTTGTGTGATATTGAACACGTTAACTTCTTTTTTTTTATAAGATTTTATTTATTTATTAATGAGAGACACAGAGAGAGAGAGAGGCAGAGACACAGGCAGAGGAAGAAGCAGGATCCACACAGGGAGCCCAATGTAGGACTCAATCCTGGAACCCCAGGATCACGCCCTGAGCTGAACGAAGGCAGATGCTCAATTGGTGAGCCACCCAGGCATCCCACATTAGTTAACTTCTTGACTTTAGTTTCCTGTTTGACGAAGGAGATATTAATTGTACCTTCTTATAGGGTAAGTATGAAATATGTGATAAATACATGAAGCCTATTTTAGAAGAGTACCTGCCACATAGTTAAGCTCCATATGTATTTGTAATGATTATTTCTATATTAAAACCCTAGATCCATATTTAGCATCTACTAAGTGCCCTATAAGGATTAGCTATTAATATTACTGTAATATTTTTAGTAAAGAGGGTAAGGGCTAACTTGGAGACTTCATCTGTTCTGCTACTGATGAGCATTTGAGCTGCTTACAGTTGGAGTTAGTAAAGAACCATGCGGCCTTGCATATTGGTGCATTAGTTTTTCTAGGGTATATACACTTGGGAATGGGTGGCTAAGTCATGGGATATTCAGATCTTCCTGTTTCTGGATAATGCCAAACCAGGTTCAAAGTGGTTGATTCAGTTTATATTCTCACTTCCAAAATTTGGCACACTCATCTTGTAAAATTTTATATCCAGCTTGTAATGTTGGCATCGATTTTAATTTGCATTTCCCTGATTAGTGATGAGGGGGCATGCTTTTGAGTTCCTCTTTTGTGAAGTTTCTGTGCAAGTCTGTTGTCCCTTTCTCACCAGGTTATGTGTCTGTTTCGTGTCCATTTGTGGGAATTCTTCATGTGGTTTGGAAACTAGTCCTTTGGTTGGAAAATAGTCCTTTGTCTATTGCATGCCATTTCTAGTTCTCTTTTTGCTCCAACATGATATCGTTTGATGAACAGAAAATTTTGATTATTAAGCAAATTTATGAGTTGTTACTGTTTTGGTTAGTGCTCTATGTGTGTTGTATAAGAAATTATTGAATATGCTTTCCTGTATTATTTTATAAAAGCTTTCTAGTTTTTCCTTTTACACTTGGATCAGTTCCACATGGAACTGACTACTGTGCATGAGGTAAAATAGTATAATTTCAATTTTTTTATATGTGGATGCTCAGTTTTATCAGCACCATTTATTAAAAAGTCTGCTCTTTCCTCACTGATCTGCAGGGCACCTCTGTCATGTAGCAAGTGTCCATATGTGTAGATCTTCTTGGGAGCTCTTTATTCTGTTCCTGTTACAGCTGGTCCTCTCACCTTCTGCTTATTCAATAGCCTCAGATTTCAATAGCTCTTTAGCTTTAGAATCAGCTTATCAAGTTCCACCCCCCAAATTAAAAAGTAAATAAAACTGTTCCCAGTCAGTGTACATCTCAAGATCTAACTGGAGGGTAGTAGGCAGGAACTTTTTTTTTCCACTTGGAAGTGAATGAAGACGCATGCAGATTTTTTTTCATCTTTCTATGCGCTAGCTGCCTTATCCTAGGGGCATCAGTGTGGAGTTGAAAACGACAGGGGAGGGCAGAGCCAAGGGAGTCACTAAGGACAGACCATATCTTCTAACTCCTTCCTAACTTTGGGTTCCACAGCTTTCTGTTTGACTTGAGTTTCCTTTTGGATGCAGCCAAAAGCATCCCAACTTACCTTAAATACAGCTTGAATGCAGAAGCAAGTAAAAAAGCCTTTTCATGAAAAGGAAAACAGCAGTCACAAAAACTATTAACTTCTTTCTATAGGAAGGTAATATGTAATAATTATAATGATAACAATGATAGTTATAGCTAACATTTACCAAACCAGGCACTGTGCTAAGAAATATACAGGTAACATATCATTACATTTATGATGTTACTCCACAGCCATGACCTCCCAATGTTATTCTTTTCCCAGATCCAGATATGTTAAGTAACTATCACAATGTCACAGAGCTAGTAGAATTTAAAGACAGGCCTGTCTGGTTCCAACATACTTATCAATTGCTCATTTGACTTAGAATTCTCATGAAATAGGGAAAATTATTATTATTATTTCAAAAAATTTTAATTTATTCATAAGAGACACATAGAGAGAGGCAGGGACATAGGCAGAGGGAGAAACAGGCTCCCTGCAGGGAGCCCGATGTGGGACTCAATCCCAGGACCCCGGTATCACGACCTGAGCCAAAGGCAGACGCTCAACTACTGAGCTACCCAGGTGCCCTGAAATAGGGAAAATTCAAGCAGCAGAGCAAGGTTTTAGGAAAAGGGGAATTCTATCTCACTCTGGGGAGGAACATAAATGGATATAACCTTTCTAGAGAACAGTTTGGCAATGTGTATTAAATATCTAAAAATATATTCTCTTAACTACTAGTTCTGCTTTTTAAAAAAATGAGTGGGACCCCCAAATAAAGATTTTTGAGGATGTTCAGAGCAGCAAAATTTTTAGTAGCAACATTTATTTTTGACTAAATGTTAGGAACTGAAATACTATTGCAACCATTAAGACTAATGTTTTAGAATTTTTAATGACAAGGAAAAATACACTATCTTAAGTGAAAGAAGCAGATTATGAAACCATATTCACAGCAGGATTCCTATTGTATTATTTAAAAGGCAAGAAGGGTAGACCATAAATTGATAGTAGTGATTATCTCTGCAGGATTATGGATAATTTAAATTTTCTTTTACTTTCCTGAAATTTTCAAGTTTCAACTACGAATATGCAGAACATTTTATTTATAAAGATCTCAAACATATTCAAAAGTAGAACAGAAAAATGAACCTGATGAAATTCATCACCAGCTTTAACATTTTTCAACACACGGCCAGTCTTGCCCATGGCACCGCTTCTCCCTCCCCCAGATTATTTTGAAGCAAATCTTAAACATCATATTTTATTTGAAAACAATTTCAGTGCCCTTCTCTAAAAGATATGGTCCTTTTTAAAAACCATAGTCACAGGGATCCCTGGGTGGCGCAGCGGTTTGGCGCCTGCCTTTGGCCCAGGGCGTGATCCTGGAGACCCGGGATCGAGTCCCACGTCGGGCTCCCGGTGCATGGAGCCTGCTTCTCCCTCTGCCTATGTCTCTGCCTTGTCTCTGCCTCTCTCTCTCTGTATGACTATCATAAATAAATAATTAAAAAAAAACCATAGCCACAGTACCATTATCACACCTAATTTTAAAAATACCAAATTATTCAATATAATCAAATATCCATCTAGTCAATTTTGTCATTTCTCTCACTGTCTTAAACATTTTTGTTTTGTATGTTTCTTGTGTGTTCTTGTTTTTGCCTTTTAAATATCTATATATTTTGCTTATTTGAATCAAGGTCCAAGTAAAGTTTATCTGTTGTGATTGGTTGATATGTCTCATATCTCTTTTACCTGTAGGTTCCTTTTCCATCTCTTATTTTTTTCATGCAATATTTTGTTGAAGAAATCAGATTATTTGCTTCCTAGAGTTTTGCATCTTTGTGATGGTCTTCCTCCTCTGTTTCCTGTAAATTCTTCATTAGATCTAGAAGCTTGATCAGATATAAGGTTTTGTTTATTCATGAGAGGCATAGTGAAAGAGGCAGAGAGACATAGGCAGAGGAAGAAGCAGGCTCCTTGCAGAGAGCCTGATGTGGGACTTGATCCCCAGACCCTGGGATCACACCCTGCCAAAGGCAGAGAGAGGCTCAGCCGTTGAGCCACACAGGCATCCCCAGATGTAAGGTTTTGTTTGGCTTTGTTTTTGTTGTGGGGCTGGGGAAGGTATAGAGCAACCTCACAGATGGTGGTGTTTACTGCTATCAGGAAAATCCAGAGTCTGGTAGTCTTTCTTGTGATGTTAGCAGACATTACTATCGCAGCACCCATAAACCAGTAGGAGTTGCAGATTGGTGAGGTTCTGGCATTCCTTTTTCACTTACTAGCTGGCATACTTCTGTAAAAGAGAATTTCACAAAGGATAAAGAGAATGAATACATGATTTTCTTTAATTACTCATTTTTAAAATAATTAGGTGGTTTTTAGCACTTCTCAGAGATGACTTATTTGTTTGTTTTGAAGCACTTACAGAGGTAAAGATACTTGATGTGCTTCAATCCATTGATAATCAGTTTTGCAAGTGGGAGGCTCTTGATGTTGACTTCTGAGTTCTTCTGGCCCAGCCCTCATTGTCTTTGGTAACTTCCATGCTTTCTGGTGTGACAAAATATTTCAGGATCATCTTACCCATTTCCATCCCCAGGTCTGGAATGAGTCTCTAAGAAGCCTTGATTTCTTTTAGTGGGACAATCTGTATACTAGGAGGTGGTAAACAAATGATTTTTAATAAAAGGAATAACAGACACTGGATGATGAATAACAGTACAAAATAAATAGTATTATAAAAATGTCACAGCCCAACACTCCTTTAGAGAAGGAGATATGGTACCACATAATCCAACAGAAATGTCCACAGTATATCATGTACATGATTCCTAGTCACCCAGAAAACTTAAACTTTGTTCACCAAACTTATTTGACAAAGAAGTGTAAAACTTAAAAAAAAAATTGTATGCATGGATAAGCCCTAGTTATCTGGAAAGTTAAGGTAAATAGAATGTTTCATTCACCTCAACAGTGAGTGGTTCTCAGGATTGTGCTGAGAATAGAATCATTTAAGGATCTTGTCAAAATACAGATATCTGGGCCCTACTCCAGACCATCTGAATCCAGGTAAGAGGGCTTGGAATTTGTATACTAATAAGACTTCCAAGACTTGAAGCAGGTGGTCCTAAAAACTACCCTTTGGTGAGCTTTGCCAGATAGCTAGATAGACAGATAAATAAAGTAAGGGGAGGAGGAGAGATGCCTTTAAAGAGTTCACCTCAGAGCATACTTCTGAGAATTAAATCCCATTAAAAAAATTTAGTGATTCTCTTTTTCTGATTTCAAAAGAATTTTATTCTCTGTGAAATTTTGAAAAATGGAAACGCAAACAGAAGAAAATAACCACCTGCAATCCTATTCCCCAGACACCATGTCCATTAGGTTGATGTATAGCCTTCTAGCCCTCTTAAGGGCATTTTGATTGCTCTTTTTTGCTAGCAGACACCATTACTGACTTGCCTGGGGGCTCTCTGCTAGTAAGTGGGAGAGTCCACACTGGAACCCAGCTGCTGAATCCTGAATTTCATTATGTTCCAGTCTAACAGAAACAGAGGAGCTCCCTGCCTGCCCCTGCCTCCATATCACCCCCAACATTACTTTACACATGCCTATATTGCATTTTAAAAATTGATTTTAAAATGAAAAAACAATAGTCTGTGTCCATCAAACTGTAGGCTTCTCAGCAGGGCAGGAAAATCATTATTAATATCAGTATCCCCAAAACAAGGCCTGGTGCTTCATAGTGGCTCAGTACCTGGGACAGTGTAGACACCCAACAACTGTTTCTTCCAGGCACGGAGCAGAAGACAATTAGGTCTCTATGGCCTCTGGTGGAACTGAACTTCAGGTGTCCTAGATTTTCCCAGACTGACCTGGTTTTCTCCCAAAGTAACAAATTGTAGCATCCCAGCTTTTAAAAAAACAGAATACCTTCCTGACGGCGTGATGTGGGAATGTGTGAAGGTGTAATTTTCCAGATATTTCCTAGTGGGGCATCTCCCTTCCGCCCTGTTAATTTTCTGGAGGTTGGGGCAGCTGTGAATTGTCAGCAGCCAACATTCACAGGAGCTGAGTAATGGGGATACTGGCTTGGTAAAGGGGACCTGGGAAGAGCACTAAGCATGCATCCTATGCCACCTAAAACTACCTAGCATACATCAGTGGCACCTGTACCATAGTTGAGAAAGTCCCAGTGTAGAGAATGGTGTACTGAATGCAGTAAATAGGGTAAAAGGGGGTGGTTTGTGTAATGTCTGTGAGGGGGAGGAATCTGGGGGAAGGGGAGCCAGATGGAAGTCTGGAAAAGTCTAGATATGGGATCCATGGGAACTTGACAATGCTTGTGGCAACGAAAAAGGTGAGGAAGGGAAAGAAAGGAAGGGTATGTGAAGGAAGTGTCACAAAAGCAGGTAGGACTGAGAGAAGGAAGGGGAGAGGGACCTGGGGACCTGGGAGGAAAGCAGTGTCTGGGCAGGCATAGAGATTCAGGGCGAGGAAGCTGGAGCTTGGTCCTTCTGGCAAGACCAAGAGACAAATTCTCTAACATGAATGTTTATGGAACTATCTTCTCCTTTGCTTTTGTTCAGAATATCCATTGTTAAAGATAGGATTTGCTCCTCAGATTTCAGCAAAAGGGGCATGATTGGGGGATGCCCAAAGCCCACATGCCTCCTCTTCCCACAGAAATGCCAACCCACCCACCTGCCCCATCAGCAGGTTAGGGCCAGGGTGTCAGCAGCTTTTGGGGGAAGCTGTAAGACCCTGTCCTCTTTCAGGATCAGATTAGCTCTTGACATGAGTCACATTTCCAATTGTCTTTCTTTTCTGATAAGAGGGTCCTCACTGTCTCTGCCCTCCTTTCTTGGCAACAGAAGGGTGGTGTGAGATTTAATTTCTCAAGAAAACTAAAAAGGACACAAAGATCCCCAGCCTCTATCTCACGTGAGCCAAGATCTTTGGGTGTAGGGGGTCAGCTCAGACAAAGGCACTCTGATAACTCGTAATAGTTTCTCTATTTATAGAAAGTATTTAACTATTGTTCTGTAATTGCTTGCTGCAGTTGGGTTTGAGCATTTTTTTTTTTGCTTTTTTTTTTTGTTTTGTTTTGTTTTGACAAAAGCCTGCTTTCTGATGAGTTGTTCTTTTTTTTTTTTTTTTTTTTTTTTTTTTTTTTTCTGCTTTGGTCCACTGCCATAACAGTCAGTCCCTGGCTATTCCACTACATAACTGAAGGAGGTGGTATAGTATTTCTGGAGAAACCACTTTACCTCCTTGAATGGTTTTCCTGGCTTCCCCACTCCTCCCAGTTGCCTAATAGAGAAAGGGAACCAACATTTATTGAGCATCTACTCAGTATTTGTCAGGCATTGTACTAAGCCCTTGGATAGGCTGTTTTAGTCAATCCTTACAGCTAGTCTGAAAGTAGATATTATTATCCTCAATTTACAGAAGAGGAATCTAAGGCACAGGAAGGTCACAGCCAGCAAGCAGCTGAGCCAGGAATCAAACTCAAGTCTGTCAGACTTCATGTTCTCTCTCCTTCAGAGCCCAAGAGGATTTTTTATGGACTGGCTAATTAAATATTGGTGTTGATGCTCCCACCACTGTGGGAGAATTGGGGAATCCTGCTTCCTTACCCTGAAAGTGCCTACCTCTAGGTTCCCAGCTGGTGGTAGGGCCTAGGGGGGAAGCCTGCAGGATTTCAATAGGAAGGGGGATTCCTGTGTTGTGGGACTCCTGTGTTGAGGTCTGGGATTCCTGAGACATGGTGAAATTTCTGATGTCATGGCAGTAATGACAAGGAGGGAAGCCACCTCTCCACCAAGAGGGCTACAGTGCTCCGGGTCCTATGGGAAGTAGAAGCATGTTCAAGGGTTGAAACGCAGTGTTGAATGAATGAAATGCTTAGAGGAGGTACAGGCAGTGGCAGGGAAGCAGCTGGGCACTAGCATCGCAGGAAGTTGTCACTGCTCCCAGGTCTAAGGGGGTACAGTGTGGGTGTTCCTGCAGCTCAGTGAGGGCTGGGGCTGGGCAGAAAGGCCTCGGCAGGAGCTGTGGCAGGAGAGGATCTCAGCCTCTGCCTAAATGTGGACCTGAAGGGCAAGAGCACACACATGAAGTGGGGTGGAGGTGTGCATGTGCATGCATGCATGTGCATGTGTGTGTGTCTGTGTGTGTGTGTGCATGCATGTGAATAGATATCTACAGGCCTCTCTCTCCTTGGGCCTCCCTGCCTTCTGCCCATGTTAACCAGTGGCCAAACCCAATTGTAAGATAGGACGGTGGAGCCCCAAGGATACAGCCTGTGCTAGTCAGTCTCCTGGGCACAGGGCAGGACAGAGAAGGGTGGAGAGAGGACTTGCGGTAAGCTACAGAGGATATTTGGTGCAGGGTCTTACTCCACTGCACCCTCGATGTCAGGTTGGACATTGCTTACAGACTCAGAATTGTGGGATGTCAATGCTGGAAGAGCCTTAGATTTCCGCCCATAAAATTCCTTAACTTTACAAAAGAGGATCCTAAGCCCAGCAGGGGAAAAATGACTGGTCCAAGGCCCAAGGTCCAAGGTCAATAGACAACCAGTAGCATTAGGCAGGACTGGAAGCAGCTAACCAAACTCCCAGTCCATCTTGCATCTTAACTGAGAGGTGTGGTCAATTAATGACTGATAATAAAGGATTACTGGTGAGCCAGCTTGCCAATTTCCTGTTAAAACAGCTCAAAGAACTCAAGGCCGGAGTTAACTTCGGCTCCAGACATTTGCCTCAAATGATTCCCTCTAAATACACCTATGATCAGTGCGAGCTGCTCATTCCAGAGTGTCTGCTCTAGAGTCACACTCAGGGGACAGAATCCCAGCTGTGTCCTTATGGAGTGGTCTTGGACAAGCTGCTTGATCCTCTGTGCCTTAGTTTGCTCAGCTATAAAAATGGGGATAATAAGATCTATCTCATATATCATGAAAATTATATGAGAAAATATACTTAAAGCACAGACTAGCATTTGGCAATAACAAATGCTTGATAAATGATAGCATATAAATGCATATATAGTATTTATTAGCATATATAAATATATATGTGATCTTCGTGTACACACACACACACACACACACACACACACACACAGCTCTCCAGTAAACTGATTTAGAATTCTAGTTAAGAATTCATTTGGTTTTTACCCTGAGATATATCAGCTGTTGCTTGCAAGGAATTTTTCTTCTTCTTTATAACAGATAAGAAAACTGAAGGGTATGACAATTATAACTCAATAAAGCTGGAAAAAAAAAGAAAACTGAAGGGCCTGTGTGAAGTGCTTTTTGTGGGGTCTCTAAACCAGAAGCAGATAAGAAGTCCCTGCTCTCCATGTCACTCCAGCCCCTGGGTTGGAAATGAATTCCAGATTACTCATCTTGATTTACTTCCTCCCAGGTGTTAAAAAAAAGATCGCTTTAGACTTCCATCAAGTCCAGGCCAGTCTGACCACCCCATGATGCAGGGCTGAGCAGGTTTCCATCTCATAGTCATTGGTACCTAGAAGTATTCAGAGGCATCAGGCCTTGTCTCTCTCCAACCTTAGCCTCTGCTCTTCAACCCCAGCACACAAATGTATATGGTGTATGGATTGGTCTGCAGGTCCTCTGGCAAATGCTCAACTGCCCTCTGGGGATAGCTAGACCCTGACCTTCCAGTCCTGGGTCTGGATCGACTGCCTTTTCCTGCTGAACACTGTCCTGGGAAGGTGCTAACACAAGGTCTGGCCCTCCAGCAGCTCACCCTTCCTTCTATGGCTGTAACCCCTGCAGGGCATTGCTCACCTTTGGAATACTGCCAGGAACCAAATACAGCTTTCCTGTTTCCTCCACTACTAGCCTTAAGTCTTTCCCTTCCTGCAAAGAATAGTTCCTTTATTACTCCCTCTACAGTAATCTTTTCTCCTGCTTTTCCTCTGGTTGGCTGCTTCCTCCTAGATGGTTTACTTCCGGGACACAACACAGAGCATCTTTTTTTTTTTTAATAATAAATTTATTTTTTATTGGTGCTCAATTTGCCAACCATAACACCCAGTGCTCATCCCGTCAAGTGCCCACCTCAGTGCCCGCCACCCAGTCACCCCCACCCCCCACCCTCCTCCCCTTCCACCACCCCTAGTTCGTTTCCCAGAGTTAGGAGTCTCTCATGTTCTGTCTCCCTTTCTGATATTTCCTACCCATTTCTTCTCCCTTCCCCTCTATTCCCTTTCACTATTATTTATATTTCCCAAATGAATGAGACCATATAATGTTTGTCCTTCTCCGATTGACTTATTTCACTCAGCATAATACCCTCCAGTTCCATCCACGTCGAAGCAAATGGTGGGTATTTGTCGTTTCTTTTTTTCTTTCTTTTTTTTTAATAAATTAATTTTTATTGGTGTTCAATTTACCAACATACAGAATAACACCCAGTGCTCATCCCGTCAAGTGCCCACCTCAGTGCCCGTCACCCATTCACCCCCACCCCCCACCCTCCTCCCCCTCCACCACCCCTAGTTCGTTTCCCAGAGTTAGAAGTCTTTATGTTCTGTCTCCCTTTCTGATATTTCCCACACATTTCTTCTCCCTTCCCTTATATTCCCTTTCACTATTATTCATATTCCCCAAATGAATGAGAACATACACTGTTTGTCCTTCTCCGATTGACTTACTTCACTCAGCATAATACCCTCCAGTTCCATCCACATTGAAGCAAATGGTGGGTATTTGTCGTTTCTAATGGCTGAGTAATATTCCATTGTATACATAGACCACATCTTCTTTATCCATTCATCTTTCGATGGACACCGAGGCTCCTTCCAGTTTGGCTATTGTGGACATTGCTGCTAGAAACATCGGGATGCAGGTGTCCAGGCGTTTCATTGCATCAACACAGAGCATCTTGCCTGAATGCTTCTCTTGGATAGCATTCTGAACACTGAATTTACCAACTCCAGGCCCTGCTGCCTCAGAAACTCAACTGGGACCTTGGCAGGTTCTGAGATAATTTAGCTGCTTCCCTTTGTGGCTTTGATGCTTGGTTCATTTTCTATTTAGCTTCTTTGGTCACATCCCATCTCAACAAAACCCTTTGGCTTCCTAGTGCACTTGGACTAAAATTCAAACCAGTAAATGCTCCGACACTCTGTGTGACCTGACTCTACCTTCCTCTCCTACCTCCTCCCACACCATTCTTTCTGCTTAAGTTACACTGGGCTCCTCTCTGTTCTTCAAACATGTGAGGCTCTTTCCTACCCCTGGACCTTTGTCCTTGCTGTTCCATCTGCTTGGAATATACTTCCTCCTCTTCCCCATGGCTGACTTGCCCATCCATCACGTTGTAGCATCCTCAAAGATGCCTTGCCTGACTTCTTCTCTATCCAAAGTCACCATCTCTGGCCTCTGTTTAGTTATTTTTATCACACACCCCTCTTCTTTCCTTTATAGGGTTTATACTATTATGTATCTATCCTGTTGTTTCTTTGTTTATCTGTTGTCTGTCACCTTTCTAGGCACTGAGGATCTAAATCCCTGTTCTTGGTACACCTGAGTGGCTCAGTGGTTGAGTGTCTGTCTGCCTTTGGTTTGGGTCATGATCCTGGGGTCCTGGGATCGAGTCCCACATCAAGCTCCCCCTGGGGAGCCTACTTCTCCTTCTGCCTGTGTTTCTCATAAATAAATAAATAAATAAATAAATAAATAAATAAATAAATAAATAAATAAAATCTTAAAAAAATAAATCCTTGTTCTCATGAAGCTTATGGCCTAGTGAAAGAGACAGATAAAAGCCATTTAAACAAATGAATAATATAGTTTCAAGTATTGATAAATGCTATAACAGTAAAGCGATGTAAGGGGATAGTGTGTTTTAGGGAATGTGGAGGAGTGGTGGTGGTTAGGTAAGAGTAGTCAGGGATGGCATCTTTGGAGGGGTGACATTGGAGCAGAGAACAGATTGCGGGGATGGAGCAGACCTTTGAAGTTATGGGGGAATGGCAAGTGTAAGAGCCTCCTGGCAACAGTCAATATGGCAGGTTGAGGAATAGACAGGAAGCTGGAGTGGCATGAAGTGAGGGAGAGAAGGATGGAAAATGAGGCTAGAGACAGAGGTGCTAGGAACAAGCCCAGGGGAACTGGGTGAGTTGGTAAAGAGTTTGGATTTTCTTCTAAGTGTGATGGGACATGTCTTCACAGCAATATTCAGTTTCCAAAGCATATACCTCATCTCATCTCTCATACACTTCACAAGAACCTCTGAAGTAGGTGGATAGATAATAATACCTTTTATCATGAAGGAAGCTACCATTTCATCATTTTACCTTTGGTAAATCAAAAAGGAAGTTCAAGCTTTGCCAAATTAGAAAACTTGCTTTTTTAAAAAAATATTTATTATTTATATACACTGTATTGTTAGTCTCAGAGGTAGAATTTAGTGAGTCTTTGGTTGCCTAAAAGTTGCTTTAAGTCACACAATTGAAACAAGACTCTTTATATCAGTGCTGTCTAGCTTTCCATAGGCATTGAAATGCTCTGGGGAGCTCTACAAAATAGTTACACCCAGGTCCTGCCCCCAGAAATGACTTAAGAGGGCCGAGGTGTGGCCCAGGAGGATTGTTGTTGTTGTTATTGGTGTTTTTTTTTTTTTTTTAAAGATTTTATTCATTTATTTGAAAAAGAGAGCACTAATGAAGGGGGGTGGGCAGAGGAACAAGCAGACTCCCTACTCAGCAGGGAGCCCAAAGCAGGGCTCCATCCCAGAACCCCATCCCAGGACCCTGAGATCACCACCTGAGCCAAAGGCAGACACTTAACTGACTGGGCCCCCCAAGTACCCCCCCCCAGGGTTGTTAAAGCTCTCTAGGTGTTTCTAACTTGCCTGAGAACCACTGCTTTCAATCCACTAGCTTTTCACTACATGAACTGCTTCCTTGACAGAGCTTTTCCACTAAACTGCCCATTAAAATCACTGAGGGAGCTTTCTAAGGATTATGGAGTTCCAGACTGCAGACTAGAATCTAAAATCAGAATTTCTGGTGTTTGTTTATAAGCACCTCAATTGCCTATCTGTGTTGGAGCTTCCCCCATGTACTTTTTGATTTTTCCTATTTGCTGTTGTCTCTTCGCTTGTTCCCTTTGGGTTTTATACCTTTTTAATTCCTTTCCTGTCATTTTCTTTTTTTTATTTATTAGTTTAATTTTTTATTTTTTTATTTTTTTAATAAATTAATTTTTTATTGGTGTTCAATTTACCAACATACAGAATAACACCCAGTGCTCATCCCGTCAACTTTCCTGTCATTTTCATGGGATTTCAGGAAGGAGGGGATTTAAACGAGTGTATTCAACATACCATGTTGAACTTGAAGGCTTAAAAATTAAAAAATGTTTAGATAATTAAATTTATACACACATTCATTGTAAAAAAATTTCAAATATTATAAAAGGGCACATGGTATAAACTGAAAGTTCTTTAGCCCCCACCCCCCATCACCCATTTCCACTCCTCAGGATAACTGCTAGCCTGATAGTAACATTTAAACTTAGACTGCAATTAGGTGCATACTAAGTTTTTAATATATTTATTATGTCTTCTCTCTGGTTTTAAACTTCCTATTTTTATTTAAATACCTTATGTCTTTTACTGTATTATACTGCAACTTTATGCTTTTTTTTTAAAAACAATTTTTTTTTCTTTGATGTTAACAACCATCTCTAGGGGAAACCCTTTCAACCTTTAATTCCCAGCCTGCAAGTCAGTTCTTAGTTTACGGAGCATTTCAAAATCTTCTGGGCAAAATTATTGTTCCATTCTTTATGTTCCTAGATCACTTTGTTCATACCTCTAGCTCATACTTCTCACACTGCTTGAAAATTATTCATGATCCTATCTTAGCATGTATACACTGCAAACTTCAGACAGCGGTAGGGGAGACTGTATTATGCAATTCTATACTACTGCTATCTCTGTATCAATTGTCTTAGTCTGTGGCTTGTCTTTTTATGCCTTTTGATGAAGAGAAGTTATTGAATTTAATGTAGTCCAAATTTATCAAGGTTTTGTATACACTTTGTGCTTGTGTCATATAATGAACCCAACCCTGAGATCACAGGATGTTTTCCTTTATTTTCTCTTAACCTTTCTGATTTTTTTTTTCCCCTTGAAAGTCTTTAATCTACCTGGAATTAGTTTTTGTATGTGAGGTGAGTGAAGTCCCACAGAGAGCTAGTTGTTTGAGCTCATATACTGGATAATGTGTCTTTACCTTTATCTGGATAATGTGTCTACCCATAATGCTAGCTCTTCATATAATCAAGATCCCACATATGCCTGGATCTGTTTCTGGGTTCTCTAGGCTAAGTTCTGACCACCACTTCTACCATCCTTATACTAATACCAAATGGCCTTAATTTTTACAGCATTAAAAGATAAATAAAGATATATGAAAGGCCGAGTCCTTGAAACACGTTACTCTCCTTGAGGAGTGTTTTGGCAACGTTTTACCCTTTGGTTTTGCATATAGATTCTATTTTTAGATTTTGACGGAGAAAGAGCACGTGCACAAGCAGGGGGATGGGCAGTCAGAGGGAGAGGTTAGAAGCAGGTTCCCCGTGGAGCAGAGCTCAAGTTGCCGCTGGGACCGGACTCTGGGATCATGACCTGGGCCGAAGGCTGAGGCTTATAACCCACCGGGCCACCCAGGTACCCTGCATATAAATTTTAGATAAGCTTGACATTTCAGGAAAGATTCTGTTGGAAATTTGATCGCAATTATATTGAATTGACAGATGCATCCCCACCCCACCGCACCCCCCATCTCGGTTCCCCCAGGAAGTGGCTCAAGAGGTATTTGTGGAATGAATGAAGGTCTGATGAAGGTCTCCAAAGTACATCTCATAAACACGCGAAGTAGGTCAACGAATGAACGAATGGGGGCCACAGATTAACCAGCAGCACATTCTCACCGTTGGGCAACTGTCAATGTCGTCTTCTCCTACTTGTTCTAATACCTTATTCAAAATACACAAACCCACAACCCGATTCTCCACTGAACACGACTCTGTGCCTCCTCCAGAAACAAGTTTTCAGGAAGGCTGTACGTCCGCGGTAGGGCAAAGAGACAAGGCGGTCTGACAGGTAAGGCGCCCTGACCCCTCCGGCTCCCGGGGATGCGTGGCCCGCAGGTGGGCAGCCTCGGGAACCACGGACTACAAGTCCCGGCAGGCCGCGCGGCGGTCCGCTTCGCGAGGCGCAGTCAGCGGGTGGCGGAGAGCAAGGGTCGGCGAACCCCGTCCGCCGGCTGCGGCGTGCAACCTGGCGCCGCGTCCTCGCGTCCCTCGGGGTGAGTAGGGCAGGCGCGCCGGGGCCGCACGGCGCGAGGAGCGCGGGGCAGGCGGTGTGTCCCGCCGGGCGCCTGCCTCCGCTCGGGCGGTGGGGAAGGAACCCTGGGCCTGTGCCCGGGTCACCCGGGACGGCGCGCGGCCACGTGACCGGCGGGGCCCCGCCCCCGCTGCGGTGGCTGCAGCCCGGCTCGCCGGGGGCGGCCGCGCGGACTGCGAGGGGAGGGCTGGGAGGGCTGGGCGGGGCGGGGCGGGAGGGCCTCAGGTGGCGCCCCCGGGAGACCTCTCTCTGGGCTGTTGGGCTGTCGCCGGGATGAGCGCGGGGGCTGAGCGTGGTGCGGAGCAGAGCAGGGGGCCCCGCGGAGATCCAGTGCCCCGGAGCGCCCCTGGTCCCCCCCACCTTGCGCGGGCCCTGCGCTGGCAGTTCTCACCGTGAACGTGCCGATGACACCTGTGTACGGAGAGCAGCTTCCGGAGGACACCTAGCCCAGCTCTCCCCAGGTTGAGCGGCGTTAACTTTCTCCTAGGCAGGAAGCCCGCAGATCCAGTAGGCATTGACTGCTCACGTCCGTGATAACTGGCACTTGGTGGGCGCTGTTGGGGAGGTATTTCGCCGAGTTGCAAGTGAATTAGACTTTCCCCGTCCCTTTTCATGTGTTTTCTTTAAGCATTTTCTTATTGCACAGGTTTTCAAACTGCATCAGAGTCACCTGGAGGGCTTGTTAGCACACGGAATGCTGGACCCCATCCCTAAAGTTTCTGATTCACTAAGTCTTGGGTGGGGAGCAAGATTTTGCATTTCTAACATGCTTCTAGGAGATAGAGATGCTGCCCGGGACATACATTTGAGTTCTTCTGCTTTGTAGGAAAAGGATTCCTGTTTTTTTTTTTTTTTTTTTTTTTAATATTTTTTATGATAGTCACAGAGAGAGAGAGAGAGGCAGAGACACAGGCAGAGGGAGAAGCAGGCTCCATGCACCGGGAGCCCGACGTGGGATTCGATCCCGGGTCTCCAGGATCGCGCCCTGGGCCAAAGGCAGGCGCCAAACCGCTGCGCCACCCAGGGATCCCCCCCCCCCCCCTTTTTTTAAAAGAGTCCTGTGAACTTAAAACACCAACTCTTCCTTCACACCTGGTTATGGGCCTTTGGGTCCTTGTTTGCCAGTTTAACTTTTTGTAGTTATGGTAAATATGTGCCTATTATGGCGTACAAGACTAATTTACTGCTACATCGTTTTATATACAGATTTTCACAAAGTCTGCACTTGAGTCATTTTTCCTGGATTACATCATCGTTTATTATGTCATTATTGGCTTGGCTATTTCTCAACAGCCCTCACAGATGTAAGATTTGACCTCTTTTGGGAGAGCTTGCATTTTATTCCTTCCTGATATGTACATTTTCTTGTCAGATAAGGGACCTATACGATAAGAATAGTGCTTGGTTCTGGCATCCATTTCCCCACTCCCTGCTCAGTCCCTTGACCCCCAACTCATTCACTAAATCTCCTGGATTTAGATTTTTGTGTTGGAGGGACTCCGGTGACCCACCTCTTACCTGCCACTTGCTCTTTGTGTTTGATTTTCCACTGTTCGCCCTTGAGTCCCACTTTCCTGGGATGAACTGAAGGGAGAATTTCTATTCCTTGCCTGAGTGAGATTTATTTTCCCTGTCTGCTCTGGGACCTTGGCATCAGCCAGGGATTCCTTTATTTAATCAATATTGATTCAGCCACCTTCTGGGCATCAAACTCCAGGAAAGGGAGTATGATTACACTTGACCTGCATCATTGGTGGCAAAGCAGGTTAGAAACCTGATCAGGCCAACTATATGGTCCCTGGGCATTGACTCTGCATCTTTCCACACTTAAGACATGATAGCATCATCTACCTTGTTTGGTTTTTAGCTACTTGATGAAACATTTTCAGGTTTCCCTGAAAACCTGATCACTCTTATTGGGTCTTTTCCAGTCTTGGGAGCAGACCAGAAGAAATAATGCTGAATTTCTTTAATGGCCTCGTTAGGAAATGGGAGGAGGCTGTGGTCACTTACAGGATTGATGGAATTGGAGCCCAAAGTGCCTTTCCTCTGGCCATTCTCACCTGTGCACCAAACAGGGAAAGGTGATTTCCATGCTTATTATCCTGAAATGTGGCATGGGAGGGGGTTGCGGATGGGTGGTAACTGATAAGCCAAGCCACTTCTTGGCCCACCACAAACAGTAAATGCTTGGTTCCCCGTTTAGTTGTGCCCAGGGGGTGGACATTTCATTTGACCATCAACTTCCCATTTATAGAGCTTTCCACACTTGCCTTTGGCCTTGTTTCATCACCCGCTGGGGTGTTCCCTGTGGCTTTCCCTTACTTATGCCTGTAGATGATAATAATATTTGTCTCATCTTACTGGGTTGTGTGGAATATCTAAGGAGATAATGAGTGCAAAGGGCTTTCTAAAGGTTGGTTGTTGCTAATATTGTTACCTGATGTTTAGGTTTTAGGGGCTCGGTATCCTCAGGCTCCCTTCACCTCCCAAAAAGTGTGTGCGCATGTGAGAGGTAACTCAGGTGGAAGTCAGAAAGACGAGTAAACAGAACTGGGCAAGGCAATTCATTAGCAAAGGGTTTAATAACGAAAGGTGTTTTTCATCGACAGACATATTTCACGGCTGACAGGGTCTTTTAAAATACCCTGAGGGAAGCGACTCATTTGCATGTTAAAGACTCACACCTTATGGAAAACTCCATCTCCAATCTATTTAGACGCACTTTGGCTCCTATATCATCTATTTTATGTTTTTCAATTTCCACCTCTTTTATTACTGAGGACATTTGCATGAAAACCAGGTCTTGGGAATTGTGTCTGCTTCCCTGAGGCTTCTCCTCCCAAGGTGGGGTGGTCTCATGGCTAGGGGTGGCCTTATTGCCCACAGGGACAGGCAGGTGTCCACCACACCAGGGAGGTGGTGTGTGTGTGTGTGTGTGTGTGTGTGTGTGTGTGTGTGTGTGTGTGTGTGTGTATAGACCCAATTACCCAATTGACAGCCCTGGGGTGGTTTTCACCTGGGAACCTGATTTGTTACTGGCTCATCATAAGCTTCATGGGCTGTAGGCTTTCCCCCTTGATTCATCCATTTAGTAAATACTTTTGGAGCACCTTCTATGCTAAGGCAGGTTTCGTAAACTGTAGCCGCTGGGCCAGGCCTTACCCATCACTTTATGTATTGTCTGTGGTTGCCATTGGCTTTGTGGTACAATGCAGAGTTGAGTAGTTCTGACAGTGGCAATGTAGTTTGCAAAGCTGAAAATATTTAATATATGGTCCTTTATGGAAATAGCTTATGACCTCTGTGTTGTGGGGGAGAATAGCGAGGCCAGAATGTGCCTGCTGTGTTTGAGGAATAGCAAGGACATTAGCACTTTTGAAGTGGAGTAAGGGGGAAAATGGAAAGGCCTGGGATGTTGGAGGAAACTGGGGGGCAGATCAGGTAGGGCTTTGTAGGCCAGTGCCTTAGGTCTTCTGAGTGAAGTGGGAGAGAGTTGAGAGCAGAGGGATGCATAATTGGACTGAGGCTTCCATGTTGCGAATAGATGGGGGAAAAATTCACTCTTATTCAATCATGTATTTGTTAGCAGGCTTATTAATTAATTATGTAATATGTTAACAAATTCTGCCCTTTGCATGTAATGAAAGAGGCAGAAATAGGACCAGATGCTTAGAGAAAAAAGCAGTGCATAATAAGGCCAGATAGGAAGGAGCAACTAATTCTTTTTTTTAATAATAAATTTATTTTTTATTGGTGTTCAATTTGCCAACATACAGAATAACACCCAGTGCTCATCGCGTCAAGTGCCCACCTCAGTGCCCACCACCCAGTCACCCCCACCCCCCGCCCTCCTCCCCTTCCACCACCCCTAGTTCGTTTCCCAGAGTTAGGAGTCTTACATGTTCTGTCTCCCTTTCTGATATTTGCCACCTATTTTTTTCTCCTTTCCCCTTTATTCCTTTTCACTATTATTTATATTCCCCAAATGAATGAGACCATATAATGTTTGTCCTTCTCCAATTGACTTATTTCACTCAGCATAATGCCCTCCAGTTCCATCCCCGTGGAAGCAAATGGTGGGTATTTGTCGTTTCTAATGGCTGAGTAATATTCCATTGTATACATAAACCACATCTTCTTTATCCATTCATCTTTCGATGGACACCGAGGGAGCAACTAATTCTAATTGGTTGGCTCACAAAAGGCTTCATAGAGGGATGAGGGACGGGGTTTGAGGGTGGAGAGGTATCTGGGAGATGAAGCTGGCAAAGTCTGATGGGATACGAATAGGATGGGCCTTGAATGCCTTACTAGAGAATTTGGACATTTTTGTCAGTGGAGAGGATATAGAATAATATGAGTGCCCATGAAGGTTAGGGTGATGATGACCTGGGTGGAGAGTAAAGGTCAGATGGGATATGAGGAAATGCATTTGGAAAGGGGAATGGTTGGGCAGTTCACACAAGATAGGATGGCCTTCCTCCCCTGCTTTGTTAATTGTATGAGGTTGCGCCAAATCCTGATCTCCCAGGTGCTAGGAGTTCTTCTACATAAGCTCATCAGTATTTCTGGAAAGAAGAAATGAAGTTTAAAATAGCAGTAAGGAAAAGAAGTCTTGTTTGCTGAATATGTTAGGCATTATATTAAAGCAGCATCTCATTTAATGCTCATAGTGACCCTAGGAGGGAGGTACTGTCAAGAGCTCCCTTTTGTCTGTAATTACATGGGAGGGCCCAAGGTTGTGACTTGCTCAAGGTCACACAGCTGGTGAGCAGTGGAGCAGGATTCTTCCTGGCTCCAGAGCCTGAATTCCTGACTGAGGCTGATTCCCTGGCCACTAGTGGCTCCATATGACCTTTTTAATGTGGGCTTCTCTGCAGGCCCCGCAGTGATGGTCTCTGGATCATCCCTCATGGACCTTCTTGCACCAATGATCTTAAAGAAGGAAGGTGTATAAGGAGCTGAGGTACACAGCCTAATGTAAGGCCTGCTTCCAGGTCCAGTTGGGAACCCGTGTCTTAGTGAGACAAGGTTGAGGGTGAACTGAGCACCCTCCCCTTTTTGGTAGAAGACACTACAGGCTGAGCGTATGTAGATAGCAAGGTGAAAGGGGAGAGTTAGGTGGGTACCTGTCCCGATATTAGAAGTGAGGCATGCAGAAGTCTCCAGAGACTGACAGGCAGGGGAGTAAGTAAGGTCCTTTACCAAAGCATGGCATTGGGAGAGGAAATAATGAATAATTGTAATAATAAGTATAATAATAAGAGATGAGTGGTGGTGGTAGTAGTGGTTGCTACTGTGTGCTACTGTAGGTGGCACCTTGCAATACGTTTTGCATGATTCCCTTGTCCCTTACTATCCCATCTGGTAGACACTGCTGTCATCATCCCCATTTTATGGACAAGGTCATAAGAGTCAGAGTTAGCAATTTGCCAATTTACCCAGTTGTTAAGTAAGTACAGAGACTCAAACCCAGGCATGCTGGACTGCATGTTCCCAACCACCATGTCTCTTTCTGGAAGGAGCCCTGGGCTTATTAAAATGTTGGCAGAAAAATAAAGAAATAAAAAGCTGGCATAATGATGTGGAGGTAGGGAGATTTTCATAAATAAAGAGAATATGGGGAAAAAAGAATATGAAGTAAATAAAGCCCATTCTACAAAGCAAGATTTTAATTTATTTTTATTTACAGACTCCATTCTTGGCACAGTTAGGAACTGAACCCAGGAGCTGAGCCAGAGCATTTGTGTTTAGGGAAACACATGGGTTTCTTACATTATTTCTTTAAAAATAATTGTTTGTAGTCACTCTTGTAGGGTGATCACAGATACCTGGGGTTGGGAGTAGGTATGATAAACTTGGAAGGCTTGCTTTTGGGCATGGTTTCACCGATGGATTTGAACACATGCAGCCTCTTTATTAAAAAGAAAATATTTAGAAGGATGGCTCTCAGACTTCAGCTTGCATAAAAATCACCCATTATGTTATTAGAATGCAGGTTCCTGAGTCCCACGCCCAGAGGTGGTGATTCAGTGGGCCAGAGGGTAGACCTCAGAATTTACATTTTTGTGTGTTTTTAGAAAAAATGTTAAATGGAGGTATAATTGACAGATAACATCAGTTTCAGGTGTACGACATAGTGGTTCAATATTTATATACATTGGGAAATGAGGACTGCAATAGGTCTAGTTAATCACCCTCACTACACAATTACAATTTTTTTTCTTGTAATGAGAACTTTTAGGATTTACTCTTAGCAACTTACAAATATATAATAAAATAGTAATTATTGTCCATGCTATACATTAACTTCTCTATGATTTATTTTATAACTAGAAGTTTGCATTTATTGATCCCCTTCACCCATTTAGCCCACTCCCACCAACCGGTTCTTTGTATCTGTGAGTATTTTTTGTTTTTGTTTTTTTTTTTAGGTTCCACATACAAGTGAGATCATATGGTATTTGTCTTTTTCTCTCTAACTTACTTCATTCAGCATACTACCCTTCAGGTCCATCCATGGTGCTACAAATGGCAAGATTTCATTCTTTTTTATGGCTGAATTCCATTGTATTCACCTATGAATCACATTTTCTTTATGCATTCATCCATTGATGGACATTTAGGTTGTTTCCATTTCTTGGCTATTGTAAATAATGCTGCAGTGAACATATGAATTCATATGTCTTTTTGAGTTAATGTTTTTGTTTTCTTTTAAATACCCAGAAGTGGAATTGCTAAATCATATGGTAGTTCTATTTTTAAGTTTTTGAAGACCCTCCATACTCTTTTCCATAGTGGCTACACCAATTTACATTCCTGTTAACAGTGTACAAGTCTTCCTTTTTCTTTATATCCTTGCCAACACTTGTTATTTCTCATCATTTTGATACTAGCCATTCTAGCAGGTGTGAAGTGATATCTCATTGTAGTTTAAATTTGCATTTCCCTGATGATTACTGCTATTGCACATCTTCTGGTATTTTTTTTTTCTTTTGCTATTCCTGTTGGCAATTTGTATGTCTTCCCTGGAAAATGTCGATTCAGATCTCCTGCTCGTATTTTAATTAGATTTTTAAAAACTATTGAGTTGTATGAATTCTTTATTTTGAATATTAAACCCTTATCAGATACATGATTTAGAAATATTTTTCCCATCCAGTAGGTTGCCTTTTCATTTTGTTGATGGTTTCCTTTGGTGTATGGAAACTTTTTAGTTTCACGTAGTCCCATTTGTTTACTTTTGCTTTTGTTTGTTTTGCTGTTGGTGTCAGATTCAAAAAGTCATTGCCAAGACTTATGTCAAGGAACTTACTGCCTATGTTTTCTTCTGCAAGTTTTATGCTTTCAGAACTTATGTTCAAGTCATTAACCCATTTTGAGTTAGCTTTTGTGTATGGTATATAATAGGGTTCCAGTTTCATTCTCTTGCATATGGTCATCGAGTTTTCCCTTCACCATTTTTTAAAAAAGACTATCCTTTCCCCATTGTATATTCTTGGCTCCTTTGTTGTAAATTAATTGTCCATATGTATATAGGTTTATTTCTGGACTCTCTGTTGGGTTTCATTGACATATGTGTGTCTATTTTTATGCCAATGCCATACTGTTTTGATTACAGTTTTGTAATATAATAGTATAACCAGAGACCATGATACTTCCAGCTTTGTTCTTCTTCCTCAAGATTGCTCTGGCTATTTTGCTTCTTTTGTGGTTCCATACAAATTTTAGGATAGTTTGTTTTATTTCTCTGAAAAATACTATTAGAATTTTGATAGGGATTGTAATGAATCTGTAGATTGCTTTGGGTGATATGGAAATTTTAACAATATTCTTCCAATCCATAAACACCAAATATCTTTCCATTTATTGCCTAATTTCTTCATTAATATTTCATAATTATCAGTGAACAAGTCTTTCACCTCTTTGGTTAAATTTATTCCTAGGTATTTTATTTTTGATGCAATTATAAATGGGATTGCTTTCTTAATTTCTCTTTCTGATTATTCATTATTAGTGTATAGAAACACAACAGATTTTTGCATGCTGATTTTGTATCCTGTACCTTTACTTTATTTATTCTGACAGTTTTTTGGTGGATTGCTTAGGGTTTTCTGTATATAATATGTCATTTGCAAATAGTGATAGTTTTACTTCTTCCTTTCTAATTTGGATGGCTTTTACTTCTTTTTCTTGCCTAATTGCTCTGGCTAGGACATCCTGTATTGTGTTGAATAAAAGAGGCGGGAGTGGACTTCTTGTCCTGTTCCTGATGTTAGAGGAAAAGCTTGCAACCATTCACTAGTCAGTATGATATTAGCTCTGAGTTTGTCGTATATGGTCTTTATTATGTTGAGGTATGTTCCCCTGTACCTACTTTGTTGAGAGTTTTTAATCATAAGTGGATGTGGATTTTGTCAGATGCATTTTCTGCATCTGTTGAGATGATCATGTGATTTTTATCCTTCATTTTGTTAATGTAGTGTAAGAAATCTGCATTTTTGAAATGGACGAAGATTGTAAAATTAAATCTAAATATATGAGTTATACTAAATGCCAACAGAAAAGACCAACTATATGTTGTTTAGAGAGATGATATAAAATGTAAGTTGAAAGTAGAAGAATGGAAAAAGATGTATCTGTGAATACTTAAAAAAAAAATCTGTGGTTCTACTATGAGGCATGGGTCCAAATAGATTTTAAAGAAAACACAGACAAGGCTGTGTGCAGCAATAGTTTCCTACAAGGAGGAAACAGAGGCACAGAGCAGGGAGAGGATGGTCAGAGACTGAGTCCAGAGCAGAACCAAACAGTGATGACCTGGATCTTCCTGCTGCATCTGTACAGCATTTGCACATGTGGGCGGCTTAGTGATTCCCTTCTCCTGGGTGGACTTCTCTCCTGCTACCTGCCACTGTGTTCAAGGATTTTAGTTTCATACAGAGTTCCTAGAAATTGAAGGGGAAACAGCCTCCTGGGTACAGTGGGCCCCAAATGCTTCAACAATACACCTGGTGGACTGAGCTAGTTCTGGTAGTTCTGGTATCAGGGAGCCTTGTCCACTTAATCCCACTGACTGAGAGTGCATCTGGTTAAACAGATCAAATCAGCAGGTGGACATTGAATCCCTAATTGCAAAGTACCCTGCAGGACCGTGAGTGGACACTGTAATTATAGTCGTGGTGTTTGCCTTCAGGGGGCTCACGGTTTAGACGGGTGGCAGTTTACTCTATCTGAAATCAATATTTTGGAAATCAGCCAGACGTGGAGAGCTTATCTGGCTGCTTCTGACCAGCTGCCGTTTCAGCTGTGGCCTGAGCACTTCTGACCTGTGTGTGCATGGTGGTGAACAAGTTATAAGTGATGATGGCTGGCATGCTTTCCACTTTCCCCATCTGAGATAGCACTTTCCTCACATATTCATCCTCCTTCCTCTGACCCTCTTTGATTTTCTTCTGTTATTGATACCAGCTGGTGTTCTAAAAGGCCTGTTTGCTTCCCACCTGTCGTCCCACCTAGAGTGTAAGGAGCACATGGGCAGGAACTGTGTTTTGTTCCCTCTCCCCCAGGGCCTAGAATGGTACCTGGCGCCCTGCAAGGAATAATGACTTTGAGACTTGGTGCCAGGTCCTCTGCTAAGCATTTTATATACATGATCTCCTTTTATCCCAATAACTTTTGAGGTAGGTATCCTCCTGTTTTACGAGTGAGGAGATAGATCAACAAGATTAAGAAAATGACCCGAGGTCACATAATCTATGAAGTGGCAGAGCCTGGATTTGAATCCTGGTCTGACTTAACTGTGGAGCTCCACTGTTTCTCGTTCTCTCCTTTCCTTCTACAGGGTCTGGGAACATGGCCAGAAGGGTTCTGAAGCTTGCTTCGTGGACCGGCGTGGCTCTTACTGCCTCGGGCTTCTATCTATACAGTAACAAGTACTTGGATCCTAACGACTTTGGTGCTGTCAGGGTCGGCAGAGCAGTGGCAACGGTAGGTCTTTCTCCTTGTCAGAGTGGCAGGGGAACTGCAGTATTCCCTGCAGGTGTTTGTACCTGTAACAGATGTGGAGTTACCCGCGTAGCCTTACATGTGCAAGACTCCCTCTGCTCAGCTGCACAGGCATGGCTGTGTGCCCCCATGTATCTGTGTTCTTGTATGCCTGACCGCTGTCACCCTGAACCCAAATAGAATGGAATTGCACAGGGTCTCTGTTGAAGCCTTTACATTTTAGACTCTGTATCTTACTTTAGTGACAGACCTGGGCTGGTACTCCTCAGCAAATGCATATGGCAAGACTTTGCAGCTTTGTTGAAATTCTATCAGAAAACGCTTTCTCCAGGGAGCTAGTGTGCGTGGTTTCTGAGGCAGGGCTCATACTCGGAGCAGCCTGGCTTTGGAGAACTTTGAGGATCCCTTCATTTTGCACGTGTGAGGGCGGCTTAGTAATACCAGACTAACAGAGAATCTGAGTTGTAAATTTCACCTTTAGAGGTGTTCTTCAGTGGCCCGGGAGCATCCTTCTTGTGTGATCGTGTCCTCTTAATGCTGCTGAGAGCAACTCTCCCAGACATGCGTATATAATTGCCCAATCGGTGGGTAGATTGCCACATGCTTCAATGCTTTCTTTCCTCCTTTGTCTGCTGCAGGGTGAGCTCATCTTTTCTTCCCCTTGGTGTGGATAGACTCTGATGCACAGTCTGTTTGGGTTGTTGTTGTTGTCTGATTGTTTCCTTAATACTCAGTGTTGTGAAGTCTTCTCCCGAGCGAGTTACAGAATCTAGATGGACAAATAAATAGGCATGGGATATAAAATGATTCCTGAGAGCCTACTGAGTGCCTTTCTGGGGCCCAACATTGTCTTATATGCTTTGAGAAGTAGAAATGAACTATCCCACCTAGACCCGGCTTTAAAGGAGCTTATGATTGAGGAGTGCTCACATGAATGGGTCAAAAAACAATCAAAAGCCATGGATTGGGTCAAGATGTGTGACTCAGGTGACCACTTATGGCACCTCAGACACAGAACTGAAACCTGTAGGCTGGGAGTCAGGATGAGTGCCCTAGGGCAAGCAGGCTTCAATGGAACCTTAGGGATTTGAATACAGTTGGCTCTTGAACTATGTGGGGGTTAGGGTGCCAACACCCATGCAGTCAAAGATCCAGGTATAACTTTTGACTCCTCCAAACCTTAATGTCTAATAGCCTACTGTTGACCAGAAGTCTTACAGATAACATGAACAGTTTATTAACACAGTGTTTGTGTATCATATGTGTCATATACTGTATTCTTAAGGTAAGCTAAAGAAAAAATGTTAAGAAAATCATAAGGAAGAGAAAATACATTTATAGAATACTGTAATTTACTATCACCACCACCACCACCAACAACAAAAACAACCCATCTATAAGTGGATCTGCACAGTTCAAACCCATGTTGTTCAAGGGCCAGCTATAGCTGGAAACGAGGGAGGAGGGCATTTACCAGTTCTTTATAAACCAGTCACCAGGGCTCTGGTCTTGATTGGCTTTGTGCCTTGTTCAGTGACCAGCTCTTGCTTGTGGTTGGTGTTCAACACACTTATGTCAAATGGAATAAAGCTTTGGGGGTGTAGACAAGGGAATAGACTTCTTTTGGTATCAGCTGTGTCAGCCCCTTAACTTGGAGGGGCCTCAGTTGCTCAGTTCTAAAAGGGAGACTTTGGCCTGTCTCCTCCATGTCTGAGATATCTGGAAGCCTAAAATTTTCTGATTCACCAAGTATATGGGGACTTCTCCTAGACTTTTGGCCAAGGGACCCAGAATCAAAACTTAGGCTATCAGAGCAACATAAATATAAAATAATGTTTATTTGTGATAATAAGTTTATCCAACAGCATGCATTCAACTAGTCCTTACTGAGCATTTACCTATGTGCCTGGCATAGGAAAAAGGTACTGGGGGTACAGTGATGAGTGGGAGAGATAAGCCTCTGTGTTTATAGAGCTGAAATTCTAGCAAAGAGAAGATAGTCCACATATAAGGAAACAAATGAACAAGGTAATTTAGGGTATGATCATTTTGTTACGATAAATAATTGAGAGTTCCTGGTGTGTTAGGGCTCTCTGCAGAGGTGGCATTCGTGCAGAGTGCTGCTTGACAGGAAGAAGCCAGCCAGGCTAAGATCTGGGGACAGAGCATCTTAGGGGAGGGGTTGTCTACTTCTCTAGACATATTGCCTATGTCGGGGGCCTGTGGCTGTAGGGGTGCCAAGGAGCAGTCTTTGCTGTCCAGGCACTAAGCCTTTCTTTTCCTTGGTCCACAGACAGCTGTCATCAGTTATGACTATCTCACCTCCCTGAGGAGTGTCCCCTATGGCTCAGAGGAGTACTTGCAGCTTCGATCCAAGGTAAGGAACCCAGGGGACCCATCTGAGCCAGGCTAGGACTGGGTAAGTCTTGAAGTAGCTGTAGAGCCTGAGAAATTCCTGCATGCAGCTGGAGGTGGGAAGGGGGCGGTGTGGGAGATTGAGGCCGGGGGCTTGGGAGCCAGGAAAGGAGGACTTGCTCCTCATTGGAGATGTTTTTGTGCTGATGGGCCAGGCTGCCAGGCTGCCATCAAGGTGGGTCCCATGGCACTCAGGTTATTAATCTACGAGGCACTGTCAGGGAGGCTGGTGCGTGTTTCTGGGGAGCACAAGGTGTCTGGGATGACTCAGGAGGGATGAGTCCTGTTCCTGAGATAACTCAGTTGGCTTCGGAAGTGCTTTGTCAGGTAAAACCCGACTGAAAAAGGTTAATTGCTTTCCAGTCCTCTCAAGACTACACTGGGGCTTCTTGCTAAGCCGCTGAGTGGAGCTGTCGACCCCACACCTTTTTTCCTCACTTGGGATAGGTCCATTGATTTTGATGCTGTGACTAGATGAGTGAGGCAACAAGCAAGAAAGCAAGAAGGCATTTTTTTTTTTTTTGGATGTAAGTTGAGTTTGGGGTCAAGTGTAGATACTTTTGTTTCCTCCAGAGAGAGGTTTGTGATAGATCTATATGTCTTTGCTCAGCCTGGAATGCCCTTGGCCCCTTAGAAAATTTCTAGTCATCCTTTTGGCCTCAGCTCAAATACCTTTCCTCCGTGACACTTTCCTTCTCAGTCATTCTTGGTGAATGGGGTAATTAACTTTAAAATTTTTATTTAAACTTTTCATTATAGAAATTTCAACCATTAATGAGAATAGAATAGTATAATGAACACTTATACAATTGTCATCCAGCTTCAGACATTATTAACATTTTGTCAGTCTTGTATCATCTACTTGCTCCTTCATTCATTCATTTTTAATTCATTTATTTATTTTTGCTGAAATATTTAAAAGCAAATCTCAGGCATCATATTATTTAATTTGTAAATACTTAACTCTGTATCTCTAGTAGATAAGTACCTTAAAAAAGCTTAAATACCATAATCATAATTAACAAAATTAAAAAAAGATTTTATTTATTTATGAGAGAGAGACAGAGAGGCAGAGACATAGGCAGAGGGAGAAGCAGGCTCCCTGTGGGGAACCCGATGGAAAACTCCATCCTAGGATGGTGGGATCACGACCTGAGCCAAAGGCAGATGCTCAGCCATTGAGCCACCAGGTGCCCCATAACTAACAAATATAACAATATTTCCTTAATAACTTCTAATAGCTAGTTTATACTCAAATATCCTTGTTCCCAAAAATGTCGTTTTAAAGTTGGTACATTACAATCTGGATCCAAATGAAGTGCATATATTGCATTAGGAAACATCAACCAAAATCTTCTCAAATCTATAATATTTCCCTTCCCTCCTCTTTTTGAGCTATTTGCTTGTTGAAAAAAGCAGATCATTTACCCTATAGAATTTTCTGTATTCAGGATTTGGCTGATTGCATCATCAAAGCATCATTTAATGAGAAATAGATTCACATAGCATGCAATTCAAAGTATATAACATTTGAACATACAAAATTATTCTTCTCTCCCTTCCTCAGGTACCCAGTTTTCCTGCCTGGAAGTGATCATCATGTCATATGGGTCCTTCCAGAGATATCTTCCTTTTTGAATTTAATCATTCTGTCTTTTTTATTTCTACCACAAATGATAATTGGTTACATGCCTTCCTCTCACTTTAGACTATAGATTCCTTTAGATGAGGGATTGGGTCATCTTTTTTATATTTTCTACCTCTGATGATGATACCTAGGACTGAGTTGACTTAATGGCTGTTTCAGGCTACACCCTACTAGCTCCTTCCTTGGGAGAGAACTAGAAAGGGTGCATGGTTTGTATGCAGAAGACCTGAATGTGTGCTCTGTCTTTAAGGTGGTCATTTAGCCTTTGGAACTACCATTTTCCTTGTCTGTAGACCACAGTTGGCTATAGCACATATTGAGGCTTTAGATAATATCTGAGACAGTGTGTTGTGAAGTCTAAATGTGAAGCAGATATCAAAAATCAGTCGGATGTCTACTAGGAGGTGTGCTCCATGAGGACAGACACTTGGTCTTCATGTTCGCAGCACCAATAGCAGTGCCCAGGACACAGTAGGTCTTGAATAAAGGTTTGTTGAGCAAATGAATTGATGAAATGTTAGTTTGTGTCAGAAGATCTCAAAGCCCCAGGCTCTGAGACTGATGCCCATGCCCACCCCCTGCTTTTCCCTATCCCTCTTTCTCCATTGAACCAGTGTTCTGAGCCTCACAGCCCACCAGAGAGACATTCTGCACAGAGGTCCAGGCCAGGGCTCAGGGGCAAGCTCTCTGCAGAGCAGACAGGGGATGGGTCATGTGGAGACAGTGGCCCTCATGTGTAAGTCATCTGAAAGGCAATGGTGCCACAGTTCCTGGGAAAGTTGACAGCTTTAGGGGATGCAGGAAGGGAAGTGCAGCCTGGTATTTGGCAAGAGGGTAGCACGTGGTAGCTGACACAGATAACAAGAGTGTAGGCTGGTCCCTGGGAGTTGTGCCTGGGAAGGGGAGCTGGCGAGAGTAAATACTGCAGGAGTGTGTTCTTCCATTGGAACACTTATCTGTTCTTGTCTTCGTGACTGATAACGGAATGAGTGAAGGGTAAAACATAATTATCTCACCTGTCAAGTCAGCATCTCCAGGTCCCAGAGTATGCCAGAGCCAAGAGACAGTGACTTAGAGAAGCAGTTTCAAGGTTGGTGCTCGGCTGGCTGGTATCTGAGTGACTCAGCTCCACATCAGGAAGGGGTGGGAATCAAAGTTTTCTAGAGGTGCAGTGGCATTTTGCTGGGCAGCTGAGGGGGTGTGTGCTTTGAAGAACCAGACTCCTAGTGTCCAGGATGCTTGTAACCAGAGGCAGCAGGTGTGAACCAGCTTGTCCAGAAGGCAGAAAGAACTCATGGCTGATACAGGTGTTCAGACTGGGCTGGAGGAGGCAAGGCTGAGTTGATTCTGACCGAGGCAGTGTGGTATACTAGATGTATGTTCATTTTTCAGCTCAAGAACCATTCATATTTGAGGAGTAGCATCTAAAACTTCCTTTGGGGAGCCACCCATATCTCATGTATTTACCATGAGGTTTGAGTGAGGCTAACTCCACCTTCAGCTCCAAGAGTGGGCACATGACTTAGGCCATCTGTAGAGTCTATTCCTGTAGCCCTAGAGATTGATTCAGGGATGGGCATCTGAGCCAGTGTTGGTCAGTGAGTGTCAGGTCTAGGACTTTTGGGGGTGTCCCTCATAGAACACTGCCGTTTCTGCTGTGTTAGCTGCAAGTATAGGATGTTGACTTAGAGCTGCTGGCAGCCATCTTGCCATCATGAGGCGACAGCCTGTCGTGAATGGAGTCAGTATTGTAGAGAGACGTGTCATTGGAGTCCCTAGATCTTGCTGAGCCTGAAACTAGATTACCACTGGACTTTCCAGTTAGATGTGCCAGGAGATTATCTTTTTGCTTCAGATGGTTTGAGATTAGTTTTCTGTTACATGCAATCAAATGATTCCTAATACACTGGGGACTCCTGGAGAAGCATCCTTGATCTTGAAGCACATGTAGGGTTTTGATAGATCTTAGAAGGTCTGGTAATTCAAGAAAAGAATGAAATTCAGAAATTCCAAGGCCTAAACAGAGTGAGGAGGGGTTTGCATGGTGCTGGGTAGTATTGTGGGCATTTTGGCCTTTCAGGCTCCTGGTCGGCCACCACGCACGCACCTGTATTGCCCTATCTGTAAAGTGGTGGCAGTGGCCTTTGCACCAGCTGAATCTGGAGGAACAGAGATGAGAAGCTTTATTAAATTAAACACTGTGGATTCTTGAATATGGCCAGAGGGGAGATTGAGAGGCACAAAGTTTGTCTCAGTGGCTCCTTATCATTTTAATGAACAAGTTAATATTTTTCTATTTTTCTTATTTTTACATCTGTTAATTAGAATTCTTCTGTAAGGAAGAGCTATCCCTTCTCCTTTAGTTGCTTATTTAATTATTTTTATCATATGAACTCATGGATATTTTTAATATTCTATGGATTGTAGCCTGAAACCATCATTATTTTTATTGTTCAAATTCTTCTAATTTTGGCCATTGGGAGCTCCTTCAGGTTGATTTTTTTGTGTGTGTGTGTCATTTTTGCACGTCTCTATTCATTTTTGAGCACTATCTTAACTTTTTTTTTAAAGGTTTATTTATTCATTTTAGAGTGGCAGAAGGGAGACACACACACACACACAGAAAGAGAGAGAGAGAGAGAGAGAGAGAGAGAGAGAGAGAGAGAATGCAAATACATTAGATGAGGGGCAGAAGGAGAGGGAGAGAGAATCCTAAGCAGACCCTCTGCTGAGCACAGAGCCCCATGGGGCTCCATCTCACAACCCTGAGCTGAAACCAAGAGTCGGACACTCAACTAACTGAGCCACCCTGGCGCCCCCACTATCTTACCTTTCTAATCTGCAGACTCATCTTGTATTTTCCTTACCCCAGCCCTGGAATCAATCACTTCTCCAAGGAGTCCTGGTTCCTTTTATTGGAGAATGGTATTTAGAAACCAAGATGTTGGTGCTAGATACGCATATTGCTCCTGGAGTGCCATTGTTTTTAGGCCCTTCCAGGAGGTGGAGCTAGGAAATATATGTATGTATATTTACTCATGCTTACACACACCTGTTAAAAAACTGTGAGTTTATACTGATATTTCCAATTCCAGTCTAACATCACAGAGTTTATTTTAGCTCTCTCCCATTCCTTATGTGTAACTTATTTCTCTGAAAGTGACAGCCTGTTATTATCTACAATATATTCACTTACTTGTTCAACTAGTATACCCTAAAATAGTTAAAACCCTTGGGGCATATAGGAGCAGAGAGAATGGCCCAATCTGGGTGAGACTGAATGAGTTAATGGGGTGTTTGAGCTGGGTCTGGAAAGGTAGATAGGATTGAAACATGTAACACTGGGGACAGGTGATTTTGCTTGAGGTTGATGGGTAGAATTTTGGGGATTGTCTATAAAAAACAGATTAGTTCAGTGTTACTGGGGACTAAGGTATACTAAGCAAAGGGGCATACTGGCAAAGAGAATTAAAGCTAGGTCACAGAGGGATAAGAGGCGAAGGGGTATACCAGGGGTAGTAGGGAGCCATGGCAAGTTCTTGCGTAAAGTTTTGTTAAGCCTTCAGTGAATGAGAATGCTTAAAGTCATCAGTCACTGAATATTTTTCGATGTGATATAATATCGTACTCATCATCTGATAGAGTAGAAGCATGAGAGAGGGAGGGAGAGAGAGGGATCACAGGTGCCTTTTCCTTTCTTAATCAGTGTCCTAATATAGGAGGGGGCCTCAACTGCTGCTTTGGGAAGCTTTTGAATTGAATCCCATTTCTTGTTTCTGAGTAGGTCACTGGGCTCCTATGGTGTCAGATGCTTCAGGTCATTGGTATGTGTATGCATCATATTAGTTACTCTAGTATTTACTATTGGGGCTTGAGGAGGTAATGGTTAATAATCTTTTCCTCCTTGTCTGAGAAGCAGAACAAAGGAGATGCAGGTCTCTGCTAGAAAGAGCTGAGAATGTCAGCTTTATTACTGATAAATGCTGGGCTGGAGCATGTCTTGGGTCTGTGAGCAAGTGGACTTGTACTTCAGTCCTGAATTTGATAGACTTACCTCCACAGGCCAGGCACAGATATGGCAGTACTAGTCTCTAAGAGGGGAGCCTGCCTCTTAGGACAGGGAGGAGTGGAGCACCAGTGTGTCTGTGGGTGTGTGCGAATCCCAAAAAGGGAGGCAAGAGGAAGGGGTGGGCTGAGCATGACTTGTTTCTTTTTCCCAAACTCACCAATCTAATTGGTGAGTCCTCCTTCCACAGGAAGTGAGAGGGAAAAGAGAGGCCAGGAGCATTATACTTCTAGTGGGGCTCCCATTAAACAGAGATAGGAGGTTCACCAATAGTACTTATTCACCTGCAGACAGCAAATAGCTATAATTTTGCTATAAAAACCTTTCATATCCATTAAATTCTGCTAATGTTTACACCTGACCGTGTTTAGGGACATGGGCTGCTTCAGGCTTGAGTATGGGACAACAGTTGCAACATTACTGAAAGGCACATTTAGAGAGAAGGGTCATCTGTTGTCAACCTTTAGAACCATGGTATCTGGTAGAGTGTTGTCTGGGGAAAAAGGATATTGGTTAGAAGGGGCTTAGGTACAGTGATGACTCTTTTTATAGTTATGCCATTGACCTTGAGAAAGACATCTCTGGCACCAGCTCCTCAGCCTCTAATGTACAGATGGGACTGGAGATCCAGAGGAGTGATGGGATTTTTTTTTTTTAAGTAGGTTCCATGCCCAGCATGGAACACAGGACTTGAACTTATAACTCTGAGATCAAGACCTGAGCTGAGATTGAGTCAAACGCTTAACTGACTGAGCCACCAGGTGCCCCAAGCCCCCTGAAGTTTTGTGGCAGATCTTGGGCTTGGAATGGGTCATCCAGATCTTGCCTGATCTCATGTTCTTTGCTCTTCATACCTGATTGTCTCTGTTTATCCACTTGCCACATGGGGGAAAGCACCAAGTTGGATAGAAAGAGTAACCAAAGATTCCTGTGTAGCTCTTCTTGCCAACTAGCTGCTGCTGCTGGGTTCTTCTCCCCTGGGTCCATCCATCCTGGTATGAGCCCTGGGAATCTCTACAGAATCTCCTCCTGGGAATCCCTTTCTGTATTTAATCAACCAACCAAAGAGTTAATCCAACAAATATTTGGAATTCTCATTTCTCAGTGGAGGAAGTATAGACCCTCTAAAGGAACCAGTGAATGCTAGCTCTTTGCTTTGGGAAAGCGTTTCAGCTCTTAAGCTACTGACCAACTGCCAGTTTTGAGAATAACTGTGCTATCAACTTAGTGAAGGTATGATAATTCAAGAAGTGCTTTAAAGACCTTTTTGCCCATCCAGAGGAACTGTAGCAGTGTCTGGCTCTTCAGGAATATTCTCTGAAACCTGGGGACTGTCGTGGCCACACGAGGACATCTGTCCATCTGTTATTTTAACAAACTTTAACTGAGTCTGCTCTGTACCAGGTCTTGCGTATGGCTCAGTCTCAGAGGGTATGAAGGGAAATAAGACTTGACCTCTGCCCTCCAGCTGCTCACAGTCCAGTAGGGGAAGCAGGCGTAAAATCACCCATTGCGGAAGGATCGATTTGTCTTCATCCCAGCTCTGGGATGACAGCAACTAACTCCCAGCCAAGAAGTGGGGGGGTGGGGGGGGTGGGGGGTGGCAGGGGTGGGAAGCAGGAACCTTGCATGGGAGGGGCTCCTGAGCCAGCATGGCGAGTGAGGGTGGGGTGCATACCAGGGAAGGCCTCCTCTGGTAGTCATATCTAACTGTGCCCTTGTTCCTTCATGCGCGCACCATCTGTCAACCTGGTGTGGAAGTGTTTTGGTGAATTTTCATGCACTCTGTCCCTCAGGACCCCTTTTGCTCCTTTCCTTTCTCATCCTGGAACATGTGTCAGAGTATTCTACACAGAGGAGGAGGAGAGAAATGGAATCCTTGCTGTCTTGGTGACTGGCTTTCTCAGAGTTTGTGATAATTTTTGCAGGAGCATGAGCTGCATTTAATTTGCTCTGCTTGGGTCATGTAAGGACCCGGCCTGTGGAACAGAGAGGCAGAGTCTGCAACGGTACCCAGTGCCTCTTTGTAGCTTTCTGTGTCCATAAACCTTCCTGAGCACTGCATTGCAAACCCGCAGGACTTTGTGCTGTGGCCTCGGTTTGGGGAGAGTTCCAGAGGACTAGGAACTGGGGCCTTGGCATGGTCTGGGGAGAGACTGGGGAGGGTCTGCCTCCATCACTGGGGACCCCGGAGGAAAAAGGCATCATTCGGGCTTCTCCCGGAGACAGTGTTCAGTGTGGGTGACTTCTCTGTAGTTCCCAGGCAGGCCATGCGAACGTCATGTGGTCACCTTGATTGTTCTAGACTTATCAGTGACCTATGGACCTACATACCCCTTGTATTTAAAAAAATATGTGAAATTAAAAAAAAAAACTTGTGAAATATCTAAGACCTAAGGCAAGGTGCAAAAAATAATTTGGTGATCACTCTTCTACTCACTGCATGATCTCAGAAATTATGCCATATCTATACAAGTGTAGCCTCCTAGTACTTCCTTGATTCCAGGCTTTCTCCTACAAAACCAGAAGCAACTGCTATCTTGAATTCATGGGTTGTTATTCCCATGTATTTCTTTGTAACCAGCTATTCATGTATTTGTATGATATTTTTCATCCTATTGGCTTTTCCCTTTACTTGATTTTGTTGTAAGCAAGATTGCAGGCTTAATAGACTAGCGATCTCTTTTTGGAGGGTCTGCATATGCAAATAAGAAGTGTCCTAGGTACCACCAGAAATTGCCTGTGTGCCATCTTTTTACATACCATTACTAGTACCGGGTCACCCTGGGAGAAAAGGCTGCACCATCTGTAGCAGATGCGAGGCCAAACTCTGGCTTGTGCCCACCATTGCTGTCATCTCTCCCCTGCTGGGGTTGGCCACTTTCTTTTCAGCTCTTCTCTCCTCTTAGCTCACCCTCTGTATCTCCTGGGGCTGCTTCGCACTTGAAGTTGCCTGATGGGATGGTATTTGCCGCTGCTCAGAAGCAATGATCTCTTGCCAGAGGCCACAGCTGAAATGAAAAAAATGAAAAAAAAAAAAAAAGCCTTGTGTTTTGGCGATGGGAGGCTATTGCCATGTGCGAGACATCTCCCCATACTGATCAGTATAATTAATGCCATTAGCCAATCCTGAATTTGCATGTATCTGTAGCTTACTTGCCTACCCAGGCTGCTTGGACACACAAGGTTGACTTCTTGCTGCCCCAGAGCTGCTCACCAACTGCTCCTGCTACCTGGTTCTTGTGGGGTTGGGTGGAGGAGGCCAGAGTGCATTGCTCCCGAGAGATGATGCCATGTTGAGTGTTAGCCTACACCTAATGGGGCAGGAGCTGGAGAGAAGCCAGCTGGAGACACTGTCCTTCCCCATCTCAGACTCCATCCTGGACTAACCATGACTGGGCTTCTCATTGCTTTATTGCTTTTCCCCCTGAAAACCCTGAATGGTTTCCTTTCCTGCCCTGGATTGGGTGCTTCTACCATGACCCATGTGATGAGGGATGGCATAAACTAGGACTTCCTTAGTGCTAGGGTAATTCACTACTGTAGTGGGTTACTGAGGATGGTGGGGAAATCTGTATCTGGAAGGGCAGCTTTCTAGGAACAGATTCTGGCTGTGTGCCATGGAGGTGGGAATGTGACAATGCACTATCAAATGATCAGAGATACCTGAGGAGCCTTATAAAGTGCAGATCCTCGGGCTCTATAAAGATTTGTTTTTGGTGGTTCTGGAGTGAGGCCTAGAAAACCATATTTTTAATGAGTTTCCCAGGTGAGGTTTTGAGGTTAAGAACAAGTGTTTACGTTGAGCATCGTGGGATAGGCGCTGTGCTAAGGGTTCTCTCTCTGGTATCTCCTTTAACTTCCCAACAATCTGAGGTATCTACCCCCATTTTACAGATGAAGAAATGGAAGCACAGATAAAGTGACTTGTCCAAGGGTTCATGGCTAAAAAGTAGGTATATTAGCTTCCTGTAATCCCTATAACACGTCACCACATATTGGATGGCCCATGACAACAGAAATGTATTCTCTCACAGTTCTGGAGGCCGGAAGTCCAAAATCAAGGTGCCAGTGGGCCATGCTCCTTCTGGTAGCTTCAGACATACCTTGTGGCTGTGTCGCTCCAGTCTCCGCCTCTGTTTTCTTTTGCTTATAAGGACACTTGTCAAGGAGTTTAGAGCCTACCTGGGCAACCCAGAGTGATCTCATCTCAAGATCCTTACCTCAGTTACATTTACAGAGATCCTGTTTTTCCAAATAAGGTCATATTCACAAGTCCAGGGAGTTAGGATAAGGGCATATCTTTTTGGGTACTACCATTCAGCCCACTACAGGGTCTTTGATTTAATTGCAGATCAAGTGGCCCCTGAGCCTGTGCCTATAACCATGTGCATCCTGGTTCTCTCATCTGGACTAGATGAGCTTCTAGGGTTCCTCTAGGCCAGCAGCCGAGGTGTGAATTTCCTAGCTGCACAAGGGAGTTTGAGCCATATGTCAAGCCTTGATAAACCAGAGTTTTCCTCAACTGTCTCTCCCAGCCCTCAGCCCTCTACCATGTCTCCTGAAACCCATTGAGCTATTTATCCTCCCCAACTCCAAAATTCTCACACCTTGATGAGCTCAGGAGGTGAGGCTCAACTCCTACTGGCTTGGATGGGATGGGCTTCTCCTGCCTCTGTGTTGGCGTCTCTCAAATGGGACTTGCTGGAATAGCAGGGGTAGATGGAAGGCCATGATATAACTAATAAAGTTGGTGAAAGGCAGTCTGCAGCTATGAGGTTGATGGAGATGCTTGTTAACTGCACTAATAATCTAATAGCCTGTTCTTGATTTCCTGCTTCTCACCGTCTTGGCCCCAAGCAGCTATTTTCTACCAAATTAAAATCCACTCAGCTCCTTTCCTGTCCCTGAATAAAACTACCCTCAAAGCTCTTGCCTGTTACAGCAAGACTTTTTAATAGACTTTTCCTTGTAGAACCGTGAGACATATGTCCAATTAGCAGAATAACTTCACTTAAATATACAAATAAACTGTTGACTGATAATAGTGGGATATATGTGAGGCTAATTTAAGGCAACGTGGTTCAGGAACTGGAGCACTGCCCCCCTCCCTTACCCCCAGATCCTCATGCCTCCCCCTCCCCCCACTCTGTATATAGGATGAAGAAGGATGTCTCCATGCCCTGCCTGGTCACAGTGCAGAGTACCTACGCCACTCACGATTCATACAGTCAATTGTGTAGCAAAGTTTTTATTTATATTTTTTAGAGCATGCACGTATGCGTGGGGGAGGGGAAAATGGAGAGAGAATCTGAAACAGGCCTCATGCCCAGCGTGGAACCTGCCTGGGGCTTGATCTCATGACCCCTGAGATCACGACCTGAGCCAGAATCAAGAGTCGGACACCCCAGTGTGCCTGGGTGGCTCAGCCGGTTAAGCCTTTGACTCTTGGTTTTGGCTCAGGTCATGAGCTCAGGGTCTTAGGATGGAGCCACGTTGGGCTCTGCACTCAATGGGGAGTGGGCTTGAGATTCTCTCCCTCTTCTCCCTCTGCCTCTCCTCCTACTCTCTCTTCCTTTCTCTCTCAAATAAAAAAAAAAAGAATCGGATGCTCAACCAACTAAGTCATCCATGTGCCCCAATTGTGTAGATTTTTAAAAAAAGATTTTATTTATTCATGAGAGAGAGAGAGAGAGAGAGAGAGAGAGAGAGGCAGAGACACAGGCAGAGGGAGAAGCAGGCTCCCTGCAGGGATCCCGAAGTGGGACTCCATCCTGGGACTCCAGGATCATGCCCTCGGCTGAAGGCAGGTGCTAAACCGCTGAGCCACCCAGGGATCCCCCTGTGTAGCAGATTCTAATTGAGTACTGTGCCAGGTGGTAGGTACACGGCAGTCTATTCTTGAGGGGATGAGATAATTACCTATCAGTGGAACTCACGAGAACATCCTTTCCAGGAAGGCAGGTGTCTGTCCAGCTTGCTGCATCCTTAGCACTTAGAACAGGTTTGGCACAGCACAGGGTTTGGCACAAAGTGGGCTCTTTTTAGTGAATCCGTGAAGTAGGTAAACAGGATAATGTCAGCTCTTGCTGAGTGCCCTAAGAGAGAAACTATGGTCATAGGATAAAAAGCTACTGAAGCAGGGCTGGGGAAGGGCTTTCTGATGTGGGCTTTTCCAGCTGAAGCTGAGAAGTGAGACAGGACAGCAGGTGAAGACCTGGGAAAATGCTGTTAGCAGAAGAGGCAGGGCTATGTAATTTCAGGGCTCACTGGGGGGTTCTGGTAGGGGGGTGGTGTGAGGAAGTCAGTCTCCCCTTCTTGTGGCCCTATAGCCCTGACCCACAGTGGATGGGCAGCTCCCAAGAGATTACAGCCTCATTGCTGGGATGTGCTCAGGGTCTGGATCGAGGGGTGGGGGAGGGGTCCCTGCCGAGTCTCCTGTGGAACTTGCTGAGGTGATGCTAGTTTAGAATGGGGAGGGCTACTGCCTGACGTGCGTATGACTCTACCCTGCCTACGCTTGCACTCAGGCCCACAGTGGGGATGAAGGGCAGTGGCAAAATGCAGATCTCTCCCACCACTGTGATCTGATTGCCACCCTGGGTGGAGAGCAGCCTGGCTGTGGGGTGCAGGTGGGGAGACTAGGTGGAGCCAGGGCACTTGGGGTGGTGAGTGGGCAGCTGAGAAGTCCCTGGGGAGGTGGGGCTGTTTGTGAGCTAAATACCCTGGTGCATGATCCTTTGCCCCACCTAGCTTCATTTGCAAAACACAAATGCAAAGATAAAATTAATTTTAAGACAGTAGCTACTGCTTCCTATTGCTGCTGTAACAAACTACCACAAACAGTGGTTTAAGATACAAATGTTTTGGGACGCCTGGGTGGCTCAGTGGTTGAGCATCTGCCTTCGGTTCAGGGCATGATCCTGGAGTCCCGAGGTTGGGTCCTGCATCGGGTTTCTTGCATGGAGCCTGCTTCTCTCTCTGCCTGTGTCTCTGCCTCTCTTTCTCTCTCTCTCTGTCTGTCATAAATAAATAAATACAATCTTTAAAAGAAAAAGGTACAGATTTATTCTCTTACAATTGTGGAGGTCAGAAGTCTGAAATGCTTCTCACTGGACTCAATGAATGTGTCGGCAGGGCTGTGTTTCCTCTGGGGGCTCTAGTGGGATGTTCCTTGTCTTTTCCACCTGCATTCCTTGGCTCAAGGCACCCATTCTCCATCTTCAGAGCTGGCAACATCTGGCCACGTCCTTCTCACGCTGCCAGCTCTCTGGTTCTCTTCTTCCACTGAAAAGAACCATTGTAATCACACTGGGCCCACCTAATAAACCTAATAACTTGAGATCATCTCTCACAAGATATCAAGGTCAGCAACCTTAATTTCTTATTTTATTTTTAAGATTTTATTTATTTATACACACACACACACACACACACACAGGCAGAGGGAGAAGCAGGCTCCATGCAGGGAGCCTGATGCGGAACTTGATTCTGGGTCTCCAGGATCACACCCTGGATTGAAGGTGGCACTAAACCGCTGAGCCACTTGGGCTGCCCTGCAACCTTAATTTCATCTGCAACCTTAGTTCTCCTTTGCCATGCAGGGTAACATAGTCCCATGTTTCAGGGATTAGGTCGTGGACATCTTTGTTGGGGTGCAGGCATTATTCTGTCTTTCACATTAGATGGCAAGTTTGAGGCCCTACCAAGGCAGGCCCGTGTGCCCTGAGATGAAATTGCAAGCCTAAAGAGCCCTGAGATGGGAATGAGTTTGTCTTGTTCAAGACCCTGAGAGGAGGGCAGTGGGATGGAGTAGAGTGAATGACAGGATATGTGGTACCAAATGCAGCAGGAGAGGCTGGCTTAGGCCTAGAACACAGGGCTCCTAGGCCACAGTGAAAGGTTAAGAACAGCAGGCTAGGATCTCCCTTAATGAATGAAAATTCAAATGCAATTAAGAGTAGAGATAAAATATGATGAACCCTGGCACCTAGATCTAAAATATGTTGCCATAGGGGCGTCGGTGGCTCAGTCCATTAAGTGTCTGACTCTTGATCTCAGCTCAGGTCTCAGTCTTAGGGTTGTGAGTTTAAGCCCTGAGTTGGGGCCCATGCTGGGCCTCTACTCTGGGTGTGGAGCCTACTTAAAAAAAAAAAAAAAAACTTAAAAAAACATGTTGCTATCATTTTTTCATTTCTTTTTTCTGCCAGAGTTTTAAATTGCAGAAATCATGCCATGTCACCTGTAATTTCAATGCATGTCTCTAACAGCTGACGTTTTCTAAGTATTCCCATTATTATCACAGTGGATGAAATTAGCAAGAATTGTTTCTTTATTTTTTGATTTATTATTATTATTATTTTTAGAAAGGAAGGGGTGAAGGAGGAGCAGAGGGCAAGGGAGAGAGAATCTTAAGCAGGCTCCATACTCAGTGTGGAGCCTGACACGGGGCTCGATCTCACAACCCCAAGATCACAACCTGAGCTGAAACAAAGAGTTGGACATTTAACTGATTGAGCCAGCCAGGCGCTCCTAAGAATTCTTTAATTTCAGCTAATTCCTATATGTGTTATGCTGTCCCCCCCCAAATGTCCCTTCTAGTAACTTTCATGCTGTACCTGAACTTTGTGGCTGTTCCCTCTTTCTGAGGTAGAGTGAGGCCTCCTTCCCTGTATCTTTGAGGATTTTGTTTTCTCTTCCTTTCTGCTGGCCCCCAAGATCTCCAGGCAGTGAGGAAATGGCCTGAACGTGGGATGGCGGGGAAGGGAGGGGAAGCAGGCTGGCTGGATATGTTATTCTGCTTGTGGCCTAACATTTGTTTTTCTTGTCTGTAATTGCCATTCCAGAAATGCCCTCGCTCTTCTAGCCACAGAGCAACTGTTGAGAACAAATTAATTATGCATCTTCTCAGTGTGTGTGATTAAGGGGCAGATGGAGGGAAGGGTTCTCTTCAGTTTTTCTGGCAACTAGGTTCCCAAATGGATGCTTTCCAGACCAAAGAGTGCATGTCCTGGGCTCCTGTGGGCATCTGGATTTGTCTGTGTGGTGGCAGGCTTGTTCACTGGCAGGCAGACTCACAAGTTGCCAGTAATAATATTATTAATCCCTTAAATTTGCAGCATATTCCCTGTTTTCTGAGGGCTTGTGCACTCATATCAGCTCATTTGTTGGGATTTCAGGGATGCTGGAACAACTTTCTTTGCTTAATACCTCCCTAAATCATTGCTGATGCTTGTAATTCCACCATTAGAGATTAATTCCTTTGGCCTAAAACTGTTCCGTATTAAAATGCAAGTATCCTTGGCAGCTGTGATGCATGTTTTATTCATTAGGCCTTCTCAGCCCCTACCAGCTGCCCTCCCCAAATGCCCCCTCCTACAAATTTCTTTTTAGGATGGCCTTCTCTGAAACAGAACCCATGTTTGGAACCTATCCCATTCCATAGAATTCTACTTTTCATTTCTGAGTCTGGAAAAACAGGTAAAGAAATTCCTGCCAAAGTGACAATGACAGATAATTTCCTGTATTATCACCTCTAGGGATTGCACTTTAACTGGAACTTTCTAGAAACACAGTTTCCTAATGTGAAGGAACCTATACCCCTTCATCCTATTATGTCATCCTGTCATGGCCTTGGATCTTCCCTTTTTCAGGCTCCCTTAGAAAAGCAGAGGAAAGGGGCCTGGCAGGACACACTGAGATCTGGTTGTCTGTGTAACACAGATCAGACATTGGCGTGGAGTATTATTCACCTGGAGACTGGAAAAAGAAGTAGAACTGACCATGTGTAACATCATGTCCATTTGGCAGAAGGAAGATTGAGGTTTAAGGACAGTGATGTAGTTGCAGTGGGGCTAGAGTTAAAGTTTTGACTTTAGAACCCCATTAACACGGTTGTAAATTTCATGAGTCAGAATATGCCTTAGAAACAGCCTAGCTCTGGGAAAGCAGGTGCGTTCCATCCTCTGACTCTACTTGGTAGGTAGCGGTTGTCTGATACACGGTAGAGCATACCCGTGTCTTCACCTGGGCTCAGTGAGTGGGTTGTGGTTGATCAGTGTTTTTTTATTTTTAAATATTTTATTCATGAGAGAGAGAGAGAGAGAGAGAGAGAGAGAGGCAGAGACACAGGCAGAAGAAGCAGGCTCCATGCAGGGAGCTCGATGTGGGACTCGATCCCAGGTCCCCAGGATCATGCTTTGGGCTGAAGGTGGCACTAAATTGCTGAGCCACCCAGGCTCCCCTGATCAGTGTTGTCCAATGTATGCCCTGGGTGTGGTAATAGAGGGGAGACATGTGTGCCACCTTGCTTGATCTCTCATTTCCCACATAAGCCAGCTGAGGAATGGAAAGCCAGAAGAATTTGTTCAGGACTTGTACTGTACGGCCAGTAAGTTAGGGGCAGAACTGGTGCAGAATTCAGGTTTCTGGGCAGCTCAGGTGGCTCAGCGGTTTAGCGCCACTTTCAGCCTAGGGTGTGATCCTGGAGACCCTGGATCGAGTCCCACGTTGGGCTCCCTGCACAGAGCCTGCTTCTCCCTCTGCCTGTGTCTCTGCCTCTCTCTCTCTCTGTCTCTTGTGAATAAATAAATAAAATCTTAAAAAAAAAAAGAATTCAGGTTTCTTGAGTTCTGGTTTGGAACTTTTTCTTTGGAAGGAGCCAGGTATTCTAAAAAGCTGGCTTCTTAGTATTGATATTCATGTGGTTAAAGAGCATGTGGTCTTGAAGTCACACTGCCTGGGTTTGAGTCCCAGCTCTGCTGCTACTTAGCTGTGTGACCTTGGCTGGGTGTTTTCATCATTTTGAACTACTGCCATCATTTGTAAAATAGGTGATAATGATTGCGCCTACGTTTTAGGGTAGTTAAGGAATGAAATAAGGTAGTACATATATAAAGTGTTTAGATTAGAGCCTAACACATAGTAACTAGTTAATTAACATTGGTAATTTAATTTAGCTGTTTAATTTTGTTTCATTGTCCTTTTATTATTATTATTATTTAAAGATTTCATTTATTTTAGAGAAGGAGAATACAGGTATGAGGCGGGGTGGGGGGGGCGGTGGTGGGAGGGGCAGAGGGAGAGAGAGAATCCCAAGCAGATTCCATTCTGAGCATGAAGCCTGATATGGGGCTCAATCTCACAACCCTAGGATCATGATTTGAGCTGGAACTAAGAGACGCTTAACCGAGCCACCCAGGTGTCCCTCATTGTCCTTTTAGATTATTGCTGGATATGAACACAAAACCTTCTCACATTCACCCCCTCTGCAGAATCACTCGGAGTTATTACCCCTCAGACACCTACTTCTCATTCTCCCCTGTTGAATGTTCTGAGGTCTTCTGGGTGTGAAGTATTCCTGGAATTTATAATTTGCTGATGAAACTCCCATAGTACTAATAATCAAGTGTGAGATGGTGTTGGGTCTGTAAATGCCTGTGGTTCTGGGTGTCCTACTTCACAGAAGTTTGTTTTGGTTTTGGACATGTAACAGAGCTCTGGAGGCCTGGTGTGGGTCTCCAAGGGCGAGCTGCCAGGTGGGGCCTTCGTGACCATTTTGCCTGGTCGCTCCTCTGATCTGAACATTGTTAAAGCATTTCCTCCAGACAGTCTCTGCTTCCCCATGCTAGTGTGTTCCTAGTCTGCAGACTGAGCGTCTGTGCACAGCTGGTGCCAAGCCCTGTCCCCTCACACCCATCTCCTGTGGGCTTAGACAGCAGGGCCCAGTCAGAGTTCAGACCCAAAAGCTGTGCTGTGGTCACTTCTATGCCCTAGTCCAGCCATGCAGGCTGTCCGTGGTTGTTCCCTTTGGGTGGCCTTGATGGGGAAGCCTGGAGAGCTAGAAGAGTCCCAGATGGTCCTGGGAGTCTGGCCAGAGGTGACTCCTTCCTGCAGGACAAATCATCTGCCCTGGTATTATTTGACCTCACCTCCTGGTAGAGTGACATTTCCTGATGGAAGCAGTGTCTATTGGCCCCCTTAGAGAGTGTAGGGCATGGGAGTGGCTGGGTGGGGAGGGCTCTCTGGGGTGCGGTGTGGTGATAGGTCTGTGGCTTCTGTTGAGTGAGTCATCACTGAGTTCAGTCCTGACTGCAGGGGAAAAGTCTCTGCTTCAGATCCTCAAGGAAGCCTTCTTGGGGTCTATTTGTCTGCTCCCTGCTGAGGAAGGGTTGAGGGCTATGGAGGCTATCCCCCTTGGAAGACGGTCCTACCATTGTCCCTCACATTTGAAAGCTCTGTTGCTCTGGGCCTCTCACCTTGGGCTGTAGCCTGATTTGGTAGCAGCCTGGCCTTATGTGCAATTGTCTCCCTGCTTTTTGTCATGTGGGCCCAGAGCAGAGCCTGCAATCAGGGCCACAGAACTGCACCGGGCCCAGTTCTGTCATAGGGAGGCACAGATGAAAGAAGAGCTGAGAGCCCCACTGGGGATGGAACTCCAGGCTCTGCTGATAGGTCTGGGATGGGGGAGGCAGCTGCTTCTGTAAGGCGGGAAGGGGGAAGAGAAGAGAACGGGCCAGGCTGGGACTCAGTAGAGAAGAGGGAAGGAAAGGAGGGGAGGGGAGGAGGCCTGGGTCCAGGCTGAAGAGGATTTTGACAGATGAAAAGGAGCAAGGGGTGGTGAGATTGGAGTGGCTGCTGCAAAGACTGGAGGGCAGAGGATGGCATAGGACATTACCAGTCATTAGGTTGGGGGATAGCTATTGATGTGGGGAGGGGAAAAGATCAAGTCAGCGGGTGCCTGGGCTGCTTCATGCTGGGTCTTTGAGGCCCAGGTAGGAGTTTGAATTTATACTGAAGGCTCTGGTGGCTTTTGGATGGTTATCACTGCAGGTTGTCCTCCTTTCCCATTGTGGCCAGTGTCCTGCCCCTTTCTGGACCCGCCTCCTGGGGCTGTACAGGCTTGTGGCCTTATCCAGTTGCTGCACTGAGATCTTATACCTCCTGGGCCTCACTCACTTCCTTCTCCTAGTGGCTCCCTGACCTCTGTATGACTGGTGCTTCTCAGGCCCCGGGTGGTCATGAATTTGTTTCTAATCTCAGTGTCCTAGCTGGCTTACGGGAGCAGCTCCTGGGAGCCCAGACGTGACCAGGCACCATGGTGGCCGTGTGGCCTGGCTGGGGGAAATAGCTGAGGCTCAGCGGGTGGGAGGTGGTTGTGAGCATGCAGAGAGGGCAACACTCAGGGCTCATTGCAGGCACTGGCTTCCTGGGTTGTTTTCCAACCCATGGGTAGTGTTTAACAGTGTGTGTGCTGGGCCGCAGACTTTAGTAGAAAGAGATGGGTTTTGGAATCCAAGACGGTGACTCAAACCCTGGATCTACCTACTTTGTATTGGCTCAGTAACCCTGGTAAGCCCCCTAACAGTTTTGAGCCTCAGTTTCCACATCTGTGGAATGGGGAGAATGATAGTGCGCCCCCCCCCCACCGCCCAAAGGACTCTTACCCTTGATCAGGTGAGGTAGTGTGTGTTGAAGTTTCATGGACTGTTCATTGACTACTGAGGATCGTTAGTACAGAGGGTATGATGAACAAGATTTTGTTTCTTGGCAACTCCTATTCTATGCTGGTACAGTGAATCCACAACTCAAACAGTAATTATTGAGAAGAGGATGTGAAAATTATAAATCAAGGACCTATTTGTGCTTGTTTTATGCTGACAGGTCATTTGGCAACTTACGTTTGATCCTCATTTTAATATGAAATTATTAGATGTTAGTAAAACATAAGATGATAGGAAACTTATACATACTTGGATGTTCACAACATTTATCATCTATTAATGAGCACTGATAAATTGAATGAAGATGAGTTTTTTTTATTTCAAAGACTCAAGACTTTGTATATATATGAAGTGTGACTAAAAAAATATAATTGATTTAAAAAATAAAACAATGTTCTGGAACTAGGTGGTAGTGATAGTTGTACAGCTTAGCAGATATAGTAAAAACCACTGAATTGTATATTTTAAAGTGGTGAATTCTTTGGTGTGTGAATTATTTCTGAATTGAAAAATAGAAAAGCATTTATAGAGTAATAATTATGTTACTAAAAAATTTAGAGATTCGAGGAAAAATTACCTCTAATTTCACCAAATCAAACTCACTGTGACTTTGATATACCTTCTTTTCTTTTTTAAAAAAGATTTATTTATTTATTTTGAAAGAAAGAGATATCTTGGGCAAGTGGGGGGAGAGGCAAAGAAGGGAGAGAATCTTTCTTCTTCTTTTTTTTTTTTTAAGATTTTATTTATTCATGAGAGACACACAGAGAAAAGCAGAGACATAGGCAGAGGGAGAAGCAGGCTCCATGCAGGGAGCTGGATGTAGGACTTGATCCCAGGACGCTGGGATCACGACCTAAGGCCAAGGCAGACGCTCAACCACTGAGCCACCCAGGTGCCCTAGGAGAGAATCTTTCAAGCCGACTCCCTGCTGAGTGAAGAGCCTGCCTCAGGGCTCAATCCCACAACCCAGGCGATGACCTGAGGTAAAACCAAGAGTCAGTCAACTGACTGAGCCACCCAGGTGTACCCTTGATATACCTTAACACTGTTCTGTTAAAACCACAGTGTTCTATGAATATAATTTACTGTTTTTTTCTCTTAATATGTTATCCTTAGCATTTTCCATATTGTCATATAGTCCATTTAAAATAGCTTACTACTTTTTTTGTGTGCCTGTTACATGATTTACTTAGCTGTTTCCCTTTTCCCACTTTTAGGATGCATCTGCATATGTTTTTCTATTATAATTAACACTGTGCTGAACACCTTTGTGCATAGACTATTTTCCATGTCTTAGATTATTTTCTTAGGAGAGATTTCTATTCTATTTCTATTTCTTTTTTTTTTTTAAAGATTTTATTTATTTATTTGAGAGAGAGAGAGATAGTGACTGAGATACCAAGAGAGAGCAGGAACAGGGAGGAGAGAGTGAAGCAGGCTCCCTGCTGAGCAGGGAGCCCAATGCAGGGCCTGGGATCATGACCTGAGCTGAAGGCAGATGCTTAACCGACTGAGCCACCCAGGTGCCCCTAGAATCAGAATATTGCTGAAAGTTTTAAAAAGGACTAATAAATGGAGAAGGTGTATTATATTCATGGGTAGAAAGACTCAATAATGCTAAGATGTCCATTCTCCCCAAATGAATATATAGATTCACGGCAATTCCTACCAAAATCCCAGCAGGCCTTTTGTAGAAATTGACAAGCTGATTCTAAAGTCCATATGGACTTTAGATTATGGAAGGTTTTGGAGTCAGTGCTAGAAAGTAACACTGAAAAAGAAGAACAAAGAGGACAAATACTATTTGATTTCAAGACTTATTATATACTCAGAGTAGTCAAGACAGTGTAGAATTGATGTAAAAACAGACAAACTAATCTATGGAACAGGTAAGAAAGTCCAGAAATGGACCCACACATATATGAACGATTAATTTTTCACAATGGGGCAAAGGCAATTCTGTGTAGAAAGGTCTGTCCAACAAACAATGCCTGAATTAGATATTCATATGCAGAATTAAACTTTGTATCATGGATGCATGCATACATCAAGAAGTATAGGTTGTACCTGTGTCATTTATCATGGGTCAAAATACCTCAATGAGGCTGTTAAAACAATGATAGTATTAGATTGTGATATGTTGAAAAAAGTAGAAATCCATGAGTCCAAATGGACAAAAATAAACAGATGAATAAATTGAGAATTTGATAAGGAACTGGTTAATTTATAAAATTTGGGAGTTCTTCCTTGCACAATACTTAATTATAAAAAGAAAACAAGTAACTTTAAGTAAGGAAGCCTGGTGGATAACATCTTAATGAAGTGATCAAAATTCACATTGCCTGTAGGGAGACAAATCAAAATTATGCACCACCTGATAAGATGTAATAAGAATAGAGCTTTTTCTTAAATTGTTGGATTTGATTAGCTAAAATTAAAAAAAATTTTTATATCTATGGTCAGAGTGAATACTGGTCTGTGACTCCTCCCCCCGACACTTGTATTTAATGTCTGTTTTTTTTTTTAAGATTTATTTATTTATTTATGATAGAGAGAGAGAGAGAGAGAGAAAGAGGCAGAGACACAGGAGGAGGGAGAAATAGGCTCTATGCCGGGAGCCCGACACAGGACTCGATTCCGGGACTCCAGGATCATGCCCTGGGCCAAAGGCAGGCGCTAAACCGCTGAGCCACCCAGGGATCCCCTAATGTCTGGTTTTGATATTGGAGTAACGTTGGTCTCATAGAATCAGTTGGGAAGTATTCTGTCTTCAGTTTTCTGAAGAGTTTGAGTGGAATTGGTATTATTTCCTGCCTAAATGTTTGGTAGAATTCAGCTGTGACACAATTGAATTAGATAGAATTGGAGAGAAATCTTCTTGTCTGACGTAAACATTGCCATTCCAGCTTTATTTTAAGTAGTGTTGGCATGATGTGCTTTTCCCCATCCACATACATTAAACCTATTTATATTTTTATATTTAAAGAGCATTTCTTATAGGCAACATTTACTGGGATTTTTTTTAAAGATTTAATTTATTTATTCATGAGAATACACAGAGGAGAGAGAGGAGAGAGGCAGAGACACAGGCAGAGGGAGAAGCAGGCTCCATGCAGGGAGCCTGACATGGGATTCGATCCTGGGTCTCCAGGATCAGGCCCTGGGCTGTAGGCGGTGCTAAACTGCTGAGCCACCAGGACTGCCCTGGGATTTTTTTTTTTTTTTAAGAGAGGAAGAGAGGGATTGGAGCAGGGAGGGACAGAAGAAGAGGAAGGGAGAGAGAATCTTAAGCAGGCTCCACATCTAGAGTGGAGCCCACTACAGGGCTTGATCTCACAACTCTGAAATCATGACCTGAGCCAAAATCCAGAGTAGGATACTTAATTCAGGCACCCCAGGAATCTTTCTTTTTTATCCGAATTGACAATCTTTGGCTTTTAATTGGGGTAGTTAGGCCATTTATATTTAATGGGATTATTGTTATAGTTAGATTTATGTTTTGTTATTTTGTTTGTCCTATTCGCCTATATTTCTTGTTTCTTCTCATACTTTCTTTTGGATTAGATATTTTTAATGATTCTATTTTATTTCCTTTGATGCTTTTTTGTTATTTCAGTGATTCTGTTAGTTTACAGCATACATTTTTTTAACTTTTATATTCTGCATTCAAGTGACATACCACTTCACAGAGTGTAAGGATCTTATAATAGTGTACTTTCATTTCTTTCTTCCCAGCCTTTGTGCTACTGATGTTAATACATTTTGCTTTTACATATGTTATAAACTCTACATTACTTTATCATTTTTGTTTAAGCGGTTTATCTTTTAAAGGGATACAGAAAATAAGAAAAAATTCTTATGTATTCACCTACGAAATTACTATTTCTAGTCTTTTTTCCCTCACGTACATTCATATTTCTCTCCCATATCATTTTCCTATTACTTGAAGGATATCCTTTAACATTTTCTTTTGTTGTTGTAGAGGGAGATGAATTCTGTGAGCTTTTATATGCCTGAAAGAGCTTCCATTTTACTTTTTTGTTTTTGAAAGATGTTTTTTTTTCTGGGTATAGAATTCTGGGTTTTCTTTCAGTGCTTTCAGAGAGTTGCTCTGCTCACTTCTGCTTGTACTGTTGCCAGTGAGAAATCTGCTGTCATTCTTTTCTTTGTTCCTCTGTCTATGATGTATTTTTTTTTCCTCTGGATACTTTATTTTTAAAATATTTTATTTATTCATGAGAGACATATACAGAGAAAGGCAGAGACATAGGCAGAGAGAGAAGCAGGCTCCATGCAAGGAGCCTGATGTGGGACTCGATCCCATATGAGGCTTTTGAATATTCTTGGATCTGTTGGTTTATAGGTCTTTCTTTTCTTTCTTTCTTTCTTTCTTTCTTTCTTTCTTTCTTTCTTTCTTTCTTTCTTTCTTTCTTTCTTTCTTTCTTTCTTCTTTCTTTCTTTCTAGAAAATCAAATTGGAAAATTTTTCAGTCATTATTTCTTTACATATTTTTTCTTTACCCTCTATCATCTCCTCTCTTTTGGTGACTCCAGCTAAATGTTTACTAGGCTGCTTGAATTTGTCCCACAGATCACTGATTTCTTTCCATTTTTTAAAAAAATTCTTTTTTCTTTGTGTGTTTCATTTGGAATCGTTTCTATTGCTAGGTCTTCAAGTTCACTGATCATTTCTTCTACATTGCCTAATCTGCCATTGTTCCCATCCAGTGTATTTTTTACACCACACATTGAAGTTTCATCTCTAGAATTTTCATTTGGATTTCGCTTTCTTTTTGAAAAAAATATTGTTCTTGTCTCTGCTTAAATTTTAAACATATGAAATGCAGTTATAATAATTTTAATGTTCCTCTCTACTCTTTTTAAACTTTTTATTTATTTTTTATTTATTTATGATAGTCACACACACACACACAGAGAGAGAGAGAGGGGGGGGGGCAGAGACACAGGCAGAGGGAGAAGCAGGCTCCATGTACTGGGAGCCTGACGTGGGACTCGATCCTGGTTCTCCAGGATCGCGCCCTGGGCCAAAGGCAGGCGCTAAACCGCTGCGCCACCCAGGGATCCCCTCTCTACTAATTCTAATATAAGTTTCAGTTCTGGTTTTTTAAAAATTATATATTATTATTATTATTTCTGAGTTATTTTGATTGATAGTTTTCCTCTCATTTTGTGTTATATTATTCTGCTTCTTTGCATACCTGGTAATTTCTTATTAGGTGCCAGACATTGAACATCATTTTAGGTTCTAGGTATTTTTGTATTCTTATAAATACTCTTCAGCTTTGTTCTGGGACAGTGCTATAACAAGTGGCTCAAGAATTACAAGATTTTCCAGTCTGGCTGGTGGAAGTAGGTCCTATGTGAGCACCGAGTACTGTTAACTCTAGTCTTTTTTGATCTTTTTCTGGACTCAGGTGGTTTCCTCATGTGCATGTGCTGAATATGTGAGGTGGACCCTCCACACATCTTCATTGCTCCTCCTTTATATTGCTCTCTCCTGTCCAGTACTCTGTCCTGTGTGAAGAAGCCTTGTTGCTTGGCTTTCCTGGACTCCCAGTTCCATCTCCCCAACTCAGGGAGTTCTCTGGGCACTTCCTTGCTTCCCTTTCCTGATGCTGAGCCTGGAAACTCTTGATGCAGTAAACTGGGACAGTTATAGGGTTCACCTTGTTTGCCTCCCATTGCTCAGGAATCACTGTCCTAACTGCCTGGTATCCAGTTCCGTAACAATCATTGTTTTATAAATCTGAAAAAAAAAATCAGCTGGACTTTTATGTTTGTAGAGATTGTTGAAGGAGGGATGATTAAACAAATTTCTTCCCCATTATTGACATAATGCATATGAGTATTAAGAAATTTGGAAAATACAGAAAAAGCTTTGAAGAAAAAAATACCTTTGTGATCTCACAGTCTAGAGATACCACTGTTTAGGTTTCATTACATTTCCTTTGAGTCTTTATTTTTTGACTAGAATTAATCAAAAACCCTTGTTTTGGGGTCTGTCTCTTACATCCTCTTTCATTGTCTCTCTTTTTCCCCTCATATCATGTGGGGTCTGCATGTGTGTCTGTCGCTTTCCTCTGTGTGTCACAAACACCCCTAAACTCCATTGGAGATTATTGCTCAGTTCTTTTTTTTTTTTTTTTTTTGTTGCTCAGTTCTGATGGGGAACCTGTTGATTCAGTCTGACTTTGGTAACTTTCTGCTGAGTTTGGAGACCAAAGCCCATGTTCCTGGGTATTTAGACATGAGTTAGGAATTGCCCTCTCTGGGCCTTTCTTTGCTCCATCCCTCCCAATCAATAATTAATCAGCACTGGGTTGATCTTATTAGCTATTCACTGCCCCCTTCTCAAACCCCGAACCAAGCTAGCTAATAACAATGCTTTTAATTAATATGAGGCAGATTAAAACTCATTACAGCAAGGTTATTGGTAATGAGATAATCATAAGGCAAGTTATTGAGCTGGGAGTGGAAATGAAGTTGGAGGAGGGGCAGGGAGGCCATGCCAGCTGTTCCTACTGTATTTTGGCAGGGACAGAAGGAGGGATGTCAGGCCTCTGCAGTGAGGACATGCTGCAGCCACACGCCCACTCAGCCAGTGCAACCTAGTGCTTGGTAAAGGCAACACTTGGGTCAGTGAGCAGCTGAGTGGTTGGTATTAGGGTAGTAGAAGAAGTAGACAGGCCTTTGGGGGCAGAGAACCTAAAGTCAGTGTATTTAGTAGAATAATGCTCTATCACTATTTGCATTTCTTATGCATGGTTGCTATGCCATTTAGATGACAGAGCATGAAATTAGCTATGGTTTCTATTAGATTGCGGTCCAGACTTGTTGGTCTGAAGAAAGTATAGGGAGTGGATGGGTCTGGGAGTTTTTCTTTCTCTCTCTCTCTCTCTTTTTTTTTTTTAATTTTATTTTTCTAAGAACATTGGTTCCCCCCTGGCCCTGCCATCTTTTTTGATTCATATATTGAGCACTGACTGTATGCTAAGCCCTGTGCTGAACTCTTTTTTTATGCATTGCTTCATGTGGCCATCCCAGTGATAGTTATCATTGTTCTCCTTTTACTAATGAGGAAACTGAGGCCCAAAGTTAGGGTTATATGACAAGTAAGTAGCAAAGTAGGATTTGAACCCAAGTCTTTTTGGTTCCAAAGCCAATGCTGTTAATCCTTATGTTTTACAACTCCTTCTTGTATTCAAGATTGAGCATGGCTTTTGTTTGCCTTTTAAACTGTATATACTTGATTCAGCTTCCATGGCCACCCTCGTGCCAGGCTGGTCCTCTCTTCAGCACATGTCATACTTTGGAGCTACTGGGCAGCTACCTCTATTGCCTGCCATTGGTGATTCCAATGTCATGGGTATGTGTCCACCCCTTGGTCTGGTTTGTAAGCTCCTTGCCCTTGGAGACCATCCTGGCAATGCTTGCATCCCCATGGTGCTCATACATGGAAAAATTCAGTTCATGCCTGCCCCCTGGCACATGGTTGAACACACCAACGTCTCACCCTTTGCTAATTCTGGGAGCTTGGAAATGTCACTGAACCTCTGTGAGATTATTTTGTCATCCGTTTTTTTTTAAAATATTTTATTTATTTATTCATGAGATCCACTGAGAGAGAGAGAGGCAGAGACACAGGCAGAGGGAGAAGCAGGCTCCATGCAGGGAGCCAGATGTGGGAATGGATCCCAGGACTCCAGGATTAAGCCCTGGGCCAAAGGCAGGTGCTAAACCGCTGAGCCACCCAGGGATCCCTATTTTGTCATCCCTAAAGACACATATTGAGATCCATTTTACAGAGATATTGGGCAGATTTAAAAACAGTAATAACCACCTTTATTTCAGCTTTTAAAGTAGGCCAGGAGTAGTACTTAGAACAGGGCACTAAAGAAATGGTTATTTATTATAGTTGTTACTGATTGATAAGCCTGAGCTGTCCAATATGGGAGCCACTAGCTACATGTGATGATTTAAATTATTTATAATTAAGTAAAATGAAGAATTCAGTTCTTCCATCACACTAGCCCCATTTTAAGTGCCCGGTATCTAGTGGTAGCTGGTGGGCGCTGTGTTATTGGACACTGCGGATGGAGAATATTTCCATCACCGCAGCAGGTTCTTTTGGACAAACCTAGAATCAACTAGTTTTTGTTGACTGGCATGTCCTTCCTGGGGTCTCTAGGCTTGTGCAGGTGCACACCCAATGATGTATAGTATGCACGACTAGATACAGGAGAGTGCCGATCTGGAGATTCTAGAAGCTTTTACCTTTTCATTGAAGCACAGTCCTTGTTGGGGTTAGAAAGTTTCCTGGGTGGGAGAGAACTGTGGGTTCCCCATGAATAGTCCCTGCTGTCAGCAGACACAACCCCTTAAGGAATCAGATTAGAGAAGTGAATGCTAAAAGGAGAGTTGTTACTAAGCAGCAGTTTCTTGAAAGTTTGAATGGGACCTGCCTTCTGAATCCAAAGGACAGGGAAGCCCTAGAAGCTGGAGCTGAAAAGGGACTGCGGAGATCAGAAACCCTACTCTGTTCTTCTGCATTTGTGTTTTTTGGCCTTAAAAGAACATTAAAAAGTTTTGATGAATGACAGTATCCCTCACCACTTGTGTGTATGTGTGTGTGTTTATTTAGAAGCTAGTTGAAGGTGACTTTGGGGCCTCTTTAGTTGAAATGTGGGTGCCATTTGCAGTAGATGCTGACTCAGCTTCATGGGTGACGGTTTTGTGAGTGTATAACTCATAGTTGTCATCAATCTACATTTATGGCTCCTGCACAGCTTTCCCTGAGGTACACAGAGCGTACAGGGGATGCACATGGTCTCTGCCCCTATGGCTGATGTGCCAAATGATTGGTAAGTTGGAAGTCAACCAGCTTTCCTGGGCTTGTGTGACCAGAAAGGGCTCCCTGTATTGTCCACACAGTGTCTTGAAGGTGACCATCACTTTGTGCCAAGAGATACCCTACCAAGGCTCCAGCTGCAGGTGATGGGCAGTAGGCTGGTGCTTTCCTTTTTTTTTTTTTTTTTAATCTTTCAACTGACATCATCGAGGCTGGTGCTTTCTGAGGGCCGCCAGTGGCAGAGACAAATGAAGGTGTGAATCCAGTCTAAAGAAAACAGTGGAGTAGGTCTTCAGCACACAGATACATGTTGCTGTATTGTCCTCTTGATCTGAAATGGTTTTTTGTTTGTTTGTTTGTTTGTTTTTTAAGATACATTGAGGCAGAGGGAGAAGCAGGCTCCCTGTGGGGAGCCTAATGTGGGACTCGATCCCAGGACTCTGGGATCACACCCTGAGTCAAAGGCAGATGCTCAACCACTGAACCTGACATCCCTGAAATGCCCTTCTTTTTACCCTAGTTTATTCAGATTTGATTTCAGGGACCAATCCTATGTATCCATAAGGGACCAATCATACCAATATCTGACGGGGGAAAACTTTTTTATTTTTTTTAAATTTCTGAGATCTTTATTTCACATTGATTACTATGTAAGTAAACTGCAGAGCATACACTGTATTAAAAAGTTTAGGGCAGCCCGGGTGGCTCAGTGGTTTAATGCTGCCTTCAGCCCAGGGCATGATCCTGGAGACCCGGGATCGAGTGCCACGTCAGGCTCCCTGCATGGAGTCTGCTTCTTCCTCTGTCTGTGTCTCTGCCTCTCTCTCTCTCTCTCTCTCTCTCTCTCTCTGTCTCTCATGAATAAATAAAATCCTTTAAAAAATAAGTTTAGAATGGAATCCATTCTTTTATTTTCTATTTATTAAAGTTTTTATTTAAATTCCAGTTAGTTAACATACAGCATAATAGTAGAGTTAGGTGTACAATGCAGTGATTCAGTACTTCCGTACAACACCTGGTGTTCATCACAGCAGGGGCCCTCCTTAAGCCCCATCACCTGTTTCCCCCATCCCTCCACCCTCCTCCCCTCTGGTGACCATCAGTGCCCTATAGGTATGGGTCTGTTTCTTGGTTTGCCTCTCTCTCTCTCTCTCTCTCTCTCTTTTTTCCCTTTGCTCATTTGTTTTGTTTCTTAAATTCCACATATGAGTGAGATCATATGGTATTTGTCTTTCTCTGACTGGCTTATTTTACTTAGCGTAATACTCTCTAGCTCCATTGGTATTGTTGCAAATGGTAAGATTTCATTCTCTTTTATGGCTGAGTAATATTCACACATACATATGTATACATACACACACACACATATATATATATATCTCACATCTTCTTTATTAATTCATCAGTTAGTGGACACTTGGGCTGTTTCCATAATTTGGCTAGTGGGCTAGTGTAGATACTGCTGCTATAAACATCGGGGTGCATGTATCCTTTTGAATTGGTATTTTTGTATTCTTTGGGTGAATACCTACTAGTGCCATTGCTGGATCAGAGAGTAGTTCTATTTTTAACTTTTTGAGGAACCTCCATGCTGTTTTCCAGAGTGGCTGCACTGGTTTGCATTCCCACCAACAGTGCAAGAGGGTTCAAGTGGGGAAGACTTAACAGAAAAGATTATTAACTGGTAAAAAGTAGTAAGCACACAAAGCAGCTGCTCTCTCTCGGGCTGAGGGGTCGTGAACAAGGACAGAACTCAGCTGAGGGCCTCCCACCTGCAAGGTTGAGGTGGAGGTCTGCCCAGTGCTGAGGAGACCCAATGGAAGGCACGGTCGAGGGGAGAGTGGACTGAGTGGGAGTAAAATTTGTAGGAGGGTGTGGACTGGAGCTAACATATAGGAGCAGCCTGCTGCCTGGTCAGCACACTTGCTGGAGGGTGTGGGCCTCAGTGAGTCCATCACAGGGGCCTGCCGAGTAATGGGGAAATTTACTGGGGATGGGCTGTTCTGGGGGGGCCACCCCTAAACCACTGGCCTTCTGGCTGCTGAGCTAAAATGCCAACACTGACACTCGAAGGGAGCCTCCTTTCCCTCTGGTAGCCTCAGTGTCCCTCCAGAGACACCTGTAGACAAAGCTTAATAAGAAGCCACCTGACAATGGAGAAACGACAGGGTGCAGCCCTAGGATCACAGTGTGGGGCGGAGAAGGGCGGATTTGGAGCCTGGAGGCCATAGTTCTGAGCAGCATACACCCACTTGCATCCTGTGAGTGAGTCTTTCCTCTAATTCCAGCTCTCTTGGGTCTTGCATCTGAGCTCCTGCGGTTCTCAGTGTGATCCTGTTGTTGCAAGTCCCTCGGTGTGTGCAAGCGGCTCAGTCGCGTCTTCCCATGTGGTGGAGGGCATGCAGCCGGCCTGCTGCAGGGCCCAGTGAATACACAGTGGCTCAGGTCTTTACTGGGCAGGGTGGGGAAAGCGGGGTGTGTCTTCATCTCACCTCCCAGCCCTCTGCTTCCATGTGGCCTTGACTCCAGAGAAGCTTTGATGTGGGGGGTTGAGCGTGTCTCCTTGGGGGAGAGGGCAGCTGAGTGGCAGGGCAGCCAGCTGTGAGTGTCCAGCTGGATGTGGGCTCCAGTCATAGTGTACCTTAGGGAATAGTGGGTTGTAGATGCCTGTCCACTCCTTCTTATTCTGCCAGTGACTATGATCTCTCCTCTTCTGGGCTGGAATTTGGGGAATGATTATTTGAGCTACAAAAAGTAATTTGTTCACACCAGCCTGGACCTTTGCTCTGTGAGAAAATGCCTGGTTTCATGTTTGACCATGTTTGCCTTCTTTCTCACTTCCTCAGAACCAGGGCTTGGGCATGGCCTTAGCCGGCCATGGCACTGGTTTTCTGACACCTGCCACTGGTCAGCTGAGTCCCCAGTTCCAAATTCTTAAAGTGAATTCACCACCTTTTCCCACAATCTTTCATCCCATCTAAGAGCATCTTTCTCTCTTCATTCTTAGGATTAATTTCCTTCTCCCTACACCCTTCCGTCAGGGAAAAAAGACTCTCTGTGGCCCAGCTGGGACCAGATATCCACATCAAGGCTGGAGGACTCTGCCCAGCGGATGGAGTCATGTGTATTTAGGGCTCCTAAATGGGGGTGGGGGCAGCGAGGTGTCCAGCAGAGCCAGTAGTGGATGCCCACAAGGACCTCAGGACAACTCCCAGTGTCCTGACTTTGGAGTCTGGGGCATCTGCTCTGCTGTGGTGGGACAGGGCAGTTGGGATCCTGGCTGCTGGGACAAGGGTGTTGAGGGCTGTAGTGTTATCTTCTTAATTTCTAAAGTAGCAGTTTTCTGGGCAGCCTGGGTGGTCAGCGGTTTAGTGCTGCCTTCAGCCCAGGGCCTGATTCTGGAGACCGGGGATCGAGTCCCACATCGGGCTCCCTGCATGGATGGAGCCTGCTTCTCCCTCTGCCTGTGTCTCTGCCTCTCTCTCTCTTTCTGTGTCTCTCATGAATAAATAATATATATATATATATATATATATATATATATTTTAAAAAGTAGCAGTTTTCTGTATGGTCCACTTGGCAACTAATTGTATAGGATCTTTAACTGTTTCTTCCATCCTTGTTGCCAAAAGTTATTAAACTCCTCAGGTGGTTCATTGCCTCCAGTATGTGCTTAATTATGTTGGCATCTTCCATAACACCCAAGAGAGTGTAAATCTATCATGGATGTTTATCCCTGTTGGTTGATTTCAGGGGTACAAGAGGTTCCCACAGGGCACTGGGCTCCCTTACCTTCTGTGTGTGCCCATGGCTCTATCCTGCCTTAGAAGCTGTAGCTTCAGGAAGGCAGGACCCTTGCAGGTCCAAGGGTCCTCAGCTGGGCTGGAGTGATAACTGGGGGATATACAGCCTGGGGGACAGGGGGTACTACCTCCCAGCTCTGGAAGGACAGTGGGCATCAGGCTGCAAGTTAAGGCTGCCCTGTCATAGGTAACCTTCCCAGCTGCCTGCTCTATGCACCTGATGTTTCCCAGTAAAACTTTTCTTCCAGTTAAGAGGAGTCTCCTGCTCTGTTTGCTGAGTTAAAAGCACTCTAGGTTTGGAGCATTTTCTAGACCTTCCTTTGACCTTTATTAGCTATTTATTCATAAGCACCACATCTGAGTTTCTTATTTTTAAAGATACCAGTACCTGACTCCCTGAACTGCTATAAGGATTAAAAGAAATAGTGCATATGAGCATGTTTTAGAAACCGTAGATCTCTAAGCAGATAGTGTTATTAATATGTCTGAGGCTTGGGTGACACATACATTAACTCAGTGTACCCTCAAATGAATCATTAGTAGATTAGAATTGTTAAAAGCCTTGAATGAAAGCTCTGGTTCCTGGGCCAGATGAATCTTGATGGAAAGAGGATCAGAAGCATCGGAGCATCAGCCATATGAGGGGGCTGGCCTCAAGATGAGGCTGGAATTGACTGCTCTAGGTACCAAGACCAAAGGAGAGCATGGAGGCAGTCAGTGAATGAAGCTGTGTGTGTGTGTGTGTGTGTGTGTGTGTGTGTGTGTACTCTGAGGAGCGAATCAGGGTTTTCAGGCAGAGGGGGCAAGCAAAGGGGGTGATTTCCAGTGGGCAGTGGGCACTCATCCCTCTCTGGCCCTGGCCTGTCTCCCTGCAGGTGCACCTCCGTTCTGCCAGGCGTCTTTGTGAGCTCTGCTGTGCCAACCGGGGCACTTTCATCAAGGTGGGCCAGCACCTGGGGGCTCTGGACTACCTGCTGCCCGAGGAGTACACCAGCACGCTGAAGGTGCTGCACAGCCAGGCCCCGCAGAGCAGCATTCAAGAGGTCCGCCAGGTCATCCGTGAGGACCTGGGCAAAGAGGTAGCCGCCGGGGCTGGGCTGGGCTGGGCTGGGTCCTGGGATGCTGTGCTTCTCAAAGGCACCAGCAGTGCTCTGGCTGCGGGGTGCTGGGGCTCTGGCACTGGAGCGGAAAGGGGACTTCACTGCAACTTTCAGTAGGGAAATCGTAGGGGTTAGAAGGAACCTCTGTGGCCCTGAGTACAAAAGATTAGTTGAGGGGGATCCCTGGGTGGCTCAGCGGTTTAGTGCCTGCCTTTGGCCCAGGGTGTGATCCTGGAGACCCGGAATCGAATCCCACATCGGGCTCCCGGTGCATGGAGCCTGCTTCTCCCTCTGCCTGTGTCTCTGCCTCTCTCTCTGTCTATCATGAATAAAAAAAAAAAAAAAAAAAAAGAAAGAAAGAAAGAAAGAAAGAAAGAAAGAAAGAAAGAAAGAAAGAAAGAAAGAAAAAAAGATTGAACCATATGAAGTTGTTGATATTTGGTTGTTTGGGTTCTGCAATGTAATGTGATTCATAGGGATCAACCTAATAATATCTGTTAATTATTGAGAGTCTACTGTGTGAGAACAGCTGTACTGTGTTCCGTGCATTATCTCACCTCATCCTCTCTGCAAAAATAGGAGGTAGGTACTGTTATTTATCACATTTTGCAGATGAGGGAATAAAAGCTATGTGGAGGAGATTAAATGAAGGGCAAACCCAATTTAGGGTTTGAGTCAGGAGCAAGGCCACAGGCCAGGAGGAGCAGGCTGAGGACAGAGGGACCCCAGGCAGAGGGGACGGGATTGGCATGGCACAGGCCCCTGCGTGGCTTTGCTTCTTGCCAAACTGTTGGCCTCCTGCTTCCTATAGCACGAGATTCACCCCCAAATTAAAACTAAATAAATCACAGTAATAACAGTGTGAAGTGCATCATTGCTGGCATGTGGCAGCTCAGTGGGGGCGGATAAAAGGAAAGGAAGGCAGCACATTAACCCTTGGAGGCCGACTTGTCTGTGGAGGGCTGGAGGGGGTGGCAAGGGCAGGTCAGTGGCCCCCTCTAAGCCAGGGTGCAGTGAGATGCAAAGTCTGGGATATCAGCTTCATGGTGGGCCCACTCAGCTGGCAAAGGCTCTTTGGGGTTAATAGATTTCATCTGCATCTTCAGGGCCTCTTCTTAGGTCCTCCTGGCCATGTGATCCTGAGTGTGGGGGCTGTGGCTCCTGCCCCACAGGTCTCAAGCCCTCTGAGAGAGGGAGGCTGATGTCAAGGTCACGGTTCTGAGGGGGTGTCCTTCACAGCTGGGAAGCTCAGCAACCTCTGCTTCCTTACCCCGGCCCCCGCAGGCACACAACTGAAGTCTCTCTTCTCCCCCTTCCTCCTCCTTCCTCCTGGGAGATGGCATTTGTTCCCTGGTGACACACTTTCTCAGTCTGTGGGTGGAGGGAGGGGCGAGGGGCTGTGTGGGAAGCAGGGTAGGTGGATGTGGGGGTGTGAGGGCGGGGAAAGTCACTCACTTTGCACTTCCCTCCTCCTCCCGCCTCTCCTGTGACACTTCGTGGGGAGCAGCTCTCCCTGCCAGGGAGATGTTTGAGTGGATCCCACGGACTGTGGGCTCTGTGCCTGCCCTGGGACACTCAGTGGAAAGCTCTGTTTTGTCCCTGGTTTCAGGTTTCCATCCCTGGTTTTCCAACACTGTCATGTGTCACCATCTGCTGTCTAGGTTCAAGTTCTTGGATGGGCTCTGAAGACACTTGGAGCTCAAAGACCTCATTGCTGCACCTAAATCTCAGACTGAAGAGCAGAGAGGGAGGCCAGAGAGAGCTTGAGGCTGGTGTGTTCTGGCTGCCCTCGTTGATTGCATCTGTGCCTCTTGCAGATCCTTCCCATCAGCAGAAGCCTGACAGGGGTCACTGGTGTCCTCACACCAGTCCCTGCCCCAGGCAGAGGGGGCTGGCCCTGAGGGATGTCCCCAGCAGGATGTGGGAGATGAGAGTGAGCTTGCATCTCTTGTAAACCTTATGATTTACATGTGGTTCTGAATCAGTGTGAATCCCTGCACAGCAGCCTGTGCCATCAGTGTGGAGTGGAGAGTGAGTAAAGGGGCACTGTCCTGACACAGGGATGTGTGTGGCTAGGGGTTGGGGAGGGGCCACAAAGCTAAGACAGGGGTGTGAGCCACAGCACGAGGCCTCAGAGCCTCAGATCTTCTGATTATCAGGCCAGTGCTTTGTTTCCCATGCAGCAGAGCTTCTGTTTGGCAGAAATCTTTTGGAAATCTGCTTTCTGTGTCTTATGTGTGTCTTGGAAGTTTCTCAGCTAGTGTTACCAGAAAGAAACTTGCCCTTTTCCCTTTAATTTTATAAGTTAGAAGGACAGGTTCTGGGAAGCAGTTAGAAGCCCGAACTCTAGAAAGGTGGGGTCATTTCTGGTGACTCCAAAATGACCTGGGTCTGGAGTGGGTTGGGAATTGTCAACACCTGGTCGCTTAACTGCCCTTGGGACTGGAGGTCTAGGTGCAGTGCTGACCTTAGCCAGCAGATGGCGCCGGAGCTTGAGCGTCAGGGAAGGATGCTGAAGGCTTGGCCCTTTCCAACATAGGGGAGCCCTGACAGGTGGCTGAGACTCGAGTCCTTTCTTCTCCTGGGCATGGCCCATGGTGTGGAAGGAGCCCAGGCTGACACCTTTGCACCCTGAATGGGGCAGACACGGGCCTAAGCCATGAGGCTCTTGACCACCTTGGTTCCCAGTGTTCTTGGCCTCCTGCTGGAGGATCTGCTGGAGGGTTCTGACCACCAACCCGCCCTTACACATTCCTCTTCTGGAGGAATCCTCAGAGGCACAAGCAGCCCGTAGTTCTGTGTTTTGATGCCATTTCCTTCATTTTCCATTATTTATCTCTCTCTTTGTTGTCCAAGCAGCTGGTATTTAGTGAGGAGGGGACAGTACTGGAAGCTTTGGGTGCAACCAAGGATGGGTAAGATCTCATTCCAGCCCTTGTAGTTGGGGTCATTGGGAGGTACACGTCACTGTTGCAGCTGGCCATGTAAGAGCCCACAAGGTTTATAGGAAGAGAGAGAGAGAGAGAGAGAGAGAGAGAGAGAGAGAGAGAGAGTTCAATTACATTGGGTGGATGGAGGCTTTCTGAAGCAGGTGGCATCTGACCCAGGCTCTCAAGGGGGGTGGGATTGGAAAAGTGGAAGTTGGAGGGGGGGACATCTGAGTGATGAGGTGGGCTAAGCACAGGTACAAGCACTGGGAAGTGTGAAGTACAGAGGTTGCATGGTGAATAATCTTGTTGAATATGGGGTTCAGGTTGGTAAATAGTGGAGTTGAGGTTGCAAAGTTGGTGCTAACATCATATTTTGAAGGGCCTCGAATGTTCTTTTTAAAATGTGAGCCTGAGGGAGAGGAGAACTTGGAGAGGGACCCAAGCAAAGGAGGATGGATTGGAGCTAGATTTTCTTAGTGAGGTGGGGGATGAGGTCATTTTTTCCAGGTGGGGGAAAGGGAAGGGGTGGGAGGTTTGAGGTGGGTGGAGAGCTTGGGGAGAGGAGTTATGGTGGGACTTAGGAAGAGATGATGGAACTGTCAGCTGTACTGGTACAGTTACCTGTGGTCATAGACATACATCCCTCCTCCCACCCCCTCCCTAACACACACACACACACACACACACACACACACATCTGATCTCAGTACAGTATATTTCAATAAATGATCCAGTTTTGTTTGTTGTTTTGGGATATACTTGTGTCAGATTAAGTTCTTTCTAACTGTAAAATTCTATGAAAAACTGAAGGAAATGAGATTAGCTGCCAGAGTGATGCACAGAAATACCTTTGTTGGGGCACCGCTTGTACTGGTGTTGGAGAATTGGTGTTTGGCTGCTGTACTCTGAAACAGGTTGGTGTTTTTTTTTTTTTTTTAAACTGCAGTATTAATTTCTGACTTTTTTTTAAAAGACTTATTTATTTTAGAGAGAGTGTGTGCATGCACGTGAGTGGGGGAAGGGCAGAGGGAGAGAATCTTAGAGCAGACTCCCCACTGAGTGCAGAGCCTGACATGGGGCTTGATCTCAAGACTCATGAGATTATGGCCCATGAGATCATGATCTGAGCCAAAACCAAGAGTCAGATGGTTTACTGACTGAGCCGCCCACACGCCCCAAAAGTCTACTGATTTAAATGTAAATCTCATTCAAAAACATCCTCACAGAGATAATAGAATAAAGTTTGACCAAATGTCTGGGCACCATGGCTCAGCCAAGTTGACACATTAGATCATCCATCATGGTTCCCACATGGCCCTCGTCAGGACTACACATTTGTACCCTTGGTCCTGATCGTCAGGCTTTCTATTGAGACTTGGAGGTGGGCAGGAGCTAAACTGCTTGCTGATTTATTGGCTGTGTGATCTTAGGCATGTGACTTATCTCCTCTGAGTCTCATTTTCCTCGTCTGTAAAATGGGGACAATAACAGTATGCACCACATAGGGTTACTGTGGGGATTAAATGAATTAATGGACTTGGAGCATATAGTAGAGAACAAGTGACCAGCAAATGGTAGCTCATTTCTGTGTTATGCTGGATGCTTTGTAAGCGTGAGGAACCAAGATTCTGAGAGACTTATAAATGGCAGACATGGGACTTTACACCAGGCTTTCTGATAGCTGGTATGGTTCTCTGTCCTGGATACTGTTTTGCTAGCAAGAAACAGAAAAAATTCTCCTTTCTCTTTCTAGATGATTACCGAGGGTTCCATCTGTTGGTCATCCCCTTCCCTCCACTGCCTTGGCAGTCTGTCCCCTGGGCTTCTTGAGCATGGGTCCAGAAGTTGGTGGTTGTGCTATGTTCCAGACCCAGCCTTCCACTGTGGAAGCTGGACTCTGCCTCCCTTGTCCTGGAGGAGCTGGGTGTGGGCGTACGTGGGGACGAACATACCCTGGATTGGACTGGAGCGAGGGACATGGTTAGGGAGAGGGGCTGGAGGAGCCTATTCTAACCTGGGGGACCCATGACTGGCAGACTTCCCCTCCCTGGTGACACAGGCCTCCATCTCATATTCCTTGCTGCCTTCTTTCCAGGGCTGATCCAGTTTCTCCCTGCCCTTCTCTTATTTACTCACAAATATTTATTGAGCATACCTGTGTGCCAGATGCTGTGCCAGCCCCTGGGCATCCCCGCCTCCTGGAGTTCTTGTCTGTGTTCTTGCACACTGGCAGGGGCCTGGCGGAGGCCCACTCAGCCTTACCATCCCTGGCTGCTCCGCTGCCTGCAGCTGAGGACCACCAGCTATCTTTAGATTGGCTTCTTTTGTCCTGAGCACAACCTTTGTTCTGGCGTCTGGTTTCTTTGTCTCCCCAGACTGTCCCCAAGACGGCTGCCATGTGAGCATTCTGGGAGTGGAACAGAAGGAGCTGGTGGCCACAAAGATGTGGGTGGGGGGGGCAAGGGAGAGAGATTCACCTCCTCCAGGCTTCCCAGAAGCTCTCAATAAAAAATACATTTATATTAAAAACATAATGAAGAATAAAAAAAACATTTTCTCCCCAATAATACTGAACATCAAAAGGAGATTTTTATCAATTATGGGAGAGAGATTTTGGCCATAAAATGGTAATTTAACAAGTAGGAGATGGATGACGGGATGCATTAACGTCAGCCAGGACGAATGGTGGGCCATTAGTCACTAGGGGAGAGAGTCTTCTTCCCCAGGCCCCCTGGCTCCTGCCTTTACCCTGAGCCACTGCCCTGCTTCAATCCCGAGAGGCCTCCTCCTTGCGGGGTCTGCTCCATCTCCAGGGCACCTTCAGTCCATTGCTCTGCAGCTTCTGCATGGCCCTTATGTAGCCTGGGTCACGTCCCTCTCACGCCTGTGGAATAGAGCCCCTCAGAGACCAGGGCAGGAATTGCTTCCCACTTTCTTTCCAGCCTCATCCGCTGTTCCAGTCTTCATGGAACTACACCCTGACCACATGGGAGGTTCACTTCATGCACCCCGGCCTGTCCTCTCACTTTCCCGTCTTCACTCAGCAGGCCCCTCTCCTCCTGTGAGCTCCGGGCTGACACCACCACCACATGCACACACACGTTCTGTTTGTTCAGTGTCAGGCACTGTCTCAGAAGTTCCACACAATTCAGCTTCTTGCTAAGATCCTCTGAGATGGGTCCTACTATTATTAATTTTACAGATGGGAAACTGAGGTACAGTTTCCCATGAAGTCATACCCTGGGCTTCCTCACACACCCCCAGTTGGGATTGGTGGCTCCTTTGTGTTTCCCCTGGATGCTTTCTGCCCCTGTCACAGATCTTATGCAGTTCTTTGTTGCATTAAAGAACCATCTTGAATCTCCCATGGGGCCTACTGTGGGCTCTGCACATAGGAGGTGTTGGTAAGTGTGGCTGAGTTGAATCGCAGAACTACTTTGAGTACCCCTGTCCCCTTGAAGCCTTCACTGACCTCCTCAGCCACATTGGACTGTGAATCCGGAGCAGTTGGTTGACCTCTTACATCTGGTCATTTCCATGCCAGGTTTATGTTCTTGGGGTGGGTGGTCTTCTCCCACTCTTCTTGGGGTTCTCTTAGATCATTGCTCAGTGCCTGGCACACCAAAGTTGCTCACTCATGGGTTTTTACCTGCATTGAGACACTCTGTCTGATACAGGATGTCATGACATGGCATTATGGGTCCTGGAGTCCTCAGGGTGGCCAGCTCTGCTCCTGCCTCTGTCTCACTTCCATGGTCCCCTGGGGCGTTCCCATAGGAGCCTGTGGAGGGCTCTGTGAGGGTGTGTCTGGGGCTTTCTAAACTACAGGCTAAGTTCAGGGTCTGTCTTCTGGAAGGAACAGATGGGTCAGTTTTTTTTTTTAATATTATTTATTCATGAGATACAGAGAGGCAGAGACATAGGCAGAGGGAGAAGCAGGCTCGCTGTGGGGAGCCAGATGTGGGACTCAATCCCAGGAACCTGGGATCATGACTTGAGCCAAAGGGATGCTCAACCGCTGAGCCACCCAGGCGTCCCCAGAAGGGTCATTTCTGAGGCAGTATGGCTTAGTGGTTAACAAAATAGGCTTTGGCATCAGAGAACCTTGCAAGAATCCCAAATGCTGCCAGATTTTAGCTGTATCATTCATTCTTTCTGAGCCTTTGTCCCCTTTTCCGTAAGTAGGGATGACAACAGAACTTTTGCCCTAATAGAGCCGTGACGAGGATCAAAAGCTATAGCCCGCGTGGGGTGCAGGGCCTGGCACACAGTGAATCCTGGCAGCAGTTGGCTCTGGTCATCATGTGCAGAGCTCTTGTGAGGACAAAATGAAGCAGAGACACTGGGATCCTTGATTCTATCCAGCTCCCCACCTGTGCCTGGACCTTTCTGGAGGTCGACAAACACTGGCTTTTCTTATTTGGCCTTTGTCATTCAGTGGCAAGTGCCTTAGACAAAAGTTACCCAAGAGAATCACTAACTCCTGGGTTGTGATGGTTTAGAAATCACCTGGTCCAAGCCCTGTGTTTCACAGGTGAGGAAACTGAAGCTCAGAGTGGGAAGTCACTGGTCCAGAGTGGCACAGCTGGGTGGTGGTGTAAGCAGGACCTGAACCCAGTTCTCCCAACTCCCAATCCAGTGCTCATCTTCCTGTTGAGGGCTGTGAGCTTGCTGGAGTGAGAAGGCCAGCACTTGGAGACATGCCTGGTCTTGCTGTCAAACCCAGAGGTGCTCCACTGGCTTTCGCTCTCCTTGGAACTTTGTGGTCTCCTGGGGACTTTGAGGAAGCCCTGTTTTCAGAGATTCATGCCTCATGGTGAGAAGATTCTGGGTGTTCTTTCTATCCTCTGGTCAGCCCTCCCACTAGCCAGTGGTTTGGGATGATTATACCCATGTGTTCACCCTTCACCTTCAACCTGTAGACCAGGCTTGTGGTATATCCCCCCTCTTTGGGGTCTAGTTCAAAAGTGGTACCCAAGCCCATACCCTCTACTTAGCAAATGCGTTGGTCCTGCTTGCTGGAGAAAGTTCCTCAGCTTATGGTGGCCCCCATTCACAGACTCTGGAAGGTGGGGGCCCACCACTGACTGCTTCACTCCATCACAAAATACAGACTCCTTGAGCAGCTGATAGGTACTCACCTCTGTATGGACGCTGTGGGGGATCTAGAATCTGTCAAAGCCCCATTCCTCCCTCCAGAAGCTGGGCAGACAGAACAATTCACAGAGGAAGTAATTAGAGAACGATTAAGCTCTGCTGTGGGGCTGATGCAGGATGAGTTCTGGGGAAAGTTGGGAGGAGGGGACCCTCGGAGGTTGAGTAAGATTGAAGGAGTGAAAGTAGGAGGCCGTTCGAGGCTGGTGGTCTGGTAGCGAGGGTGGCACACAGCTCCACGGTGCTCGGGAGCAGAGCAGCAGGGCTGGGGCAGCCGACCCCCCGGGTGTGCTATATCAGATCACAGGGCTGCTGTCACAAAGCATTGCAGACTGGCGGCTTAAACACCAGAAATCTGTTGTCTCCATTCAGGGGGCAGGAATCTGAGACCCAGGTGTTGGCTGGCTCGGTTCCTCAGAGGCTGTGAGATTCCTCCAGGCCTCTCCTCCAGCTTCTGGTGGTGTGCTGGCTTGTAGAAGTGACCCCTGGTCTCTCTCTACCTTCGCACTCACCTGGTGTCCTTCCTGTGTGCCTGTCTTTCCCTGTCCAAATTGCCCCCTCTTGTAAGGATGCAGTCATAGTAGATAAGCACCCTGCCGGTGTGGCCTCATCTTAACTTATCGCCTCTGCGGTGACACTATTTCCAAGTAAGGTCACATTCTGAAGGTTGGGTACTGGAGGTTAGGACTCCAATATATGAATATTCCCGGGCCATAATTTAGGCTGGAATAGGTGAGGGCATTAGCACCTTTATAGTCGTGAGGGTTGGAACCCTAGCCTGAATGAGCCTAGGCAAGAGGGCAGACTTATTGTGTCCTGTCATTATGCTTTGGGAAGGGACAGGGTTGAATGGGGCTTTTGGGGTGCTCTTCCAGGACTCTTGTGTCTCATGTTCTTCCTATATCTTCATCCACAGCTGGTTTCCTCTGTGACCCACTGCCTTTGGCATCTCTCACTCTTACCTCTTCCCAGGTTTACCCCCAACAGCCCCTCCCCCCAGACTCCACTTTCCTTTTATGAAATTCTGGATCAGGACTCTGCCCAACTGAGCCCAAGTCAGGTGAATAGTGTCCCCCACGCCCCTCCACCCTGTTCCTATCTACCTAGAACCTGAGCATGTGCAATGAGGTGTTTGCAGCTATAATTTGGTAACTTGAGGAGTTTATAGTAGATTGGGATGGGCCCTACCTCCAGTGACTGACTGGTAGCCTGCAAGGAGGCCATGTGGTGGCGGCCGTGGAGATTTGAGTGATGCAGCTGCAAACCAAGGAACTGCCAAGACTGCTGGCGGCCACTGGACATGAGGAAGAGCAAGAAAAGCTTCTCCCTGGGGGCCCTCAGAGGGCATGTAGGCCTGCCAACACCGTGATTTCAGACTTCCCTTCCCCAGAATGGGGAGGCAGTACATTTCTGTTATTTTAAGCACTCATTAGTGATTTGTTATGGTCACCCTGGGAAACAAATACAGATGACCAATCCCTGACCAATCACAGCGGTCGCAGGAGGTGGGGTCCATCAGGAGATGTCATCCCTCTCCATTTAAACCCCAAGGTGACAGGTGACGTGGGGTGGGATGCAGCAAAGCAGAATGTGGTATAAAAGATGTTCATGTCAGTGGATGATAATGGGAGAGTTTGTGTTTGTTTGGCACTTGCTGGGTAGTACATACACCTTGGATGAATGGTTTACAGATATTGTTTCTAACCGTTACAATAATTCTGCAAGGTTGGTTGATTTTACCATTCCAGTTTTCCAAATGAGGAAGCAGGAAGGTGAAGTAACAGCCACAGTCTCCTAGCTAAAAGAGGCAGAGGCAGGCTTTGAACTCTGTTGCCTAGGCATCCCCCCACCCTGCTCCAAAACGTGCCCCTCCGAGATGCTGTGCAGCTGCTACCTGTGAGGAGGCCCGGTTTCTGGAGGGCAATATAGTGGGTGTGGGGGCACAGGTATTGGACCTTGGTGTGCAGACTTGAGGGTCCTGATCTTAGAACCCGTGTTTGGTCATAGTAGCTAATAGTGTCTGTGTGCGTGCGTGCATGCGTGTGTGTGCAGGCCTCCACGGCTAATTATGGGCAGAGTCGGCCAACAGTGAAGGATGGCTGGAGAGGTGCAAGGCAGGAGCCACGCAAGGAGACTCTTTCCTTCCTCCACATCTGGTAGAAGTGAACTCTCCCTTTGAGCCTATTTTAGCTGTATCCTGGAGCTTGGGCATGCCCAGTTGTTCTCTCCCCCTCAATGCCCCCCGGACGTTCTCTCCCCCCCAACGCCTCCCTGTCATCTCTCAGGAGCTCAGAGTGAGTGTCCCAGGTTGAGCAGTGGGTCAGGAGGCCACAAGCCAGAAAATGAGTGCCACAACCACTGCTCTGGAAGGAGCTGCCCTGACAGCTGACCCCATGCCCTCTGGGACTGCCAGGCAAACTGCAGGGTTATCATCGGTTATCATCTTCTCCTTGAATGGAGCTCATGGCCTTCTTTCCCCTCCCCAGGGAGAAGGGGTAGGTGTCTTCTTGCAGGTCGCTCAAGGCTGGGGTTGGCAGCGTGGGCAGGATGGATGTGATTGCTGTGGTTCTGATACCTTCTCCCGGTGTCCAAGTGAGCCAGATGATTGTCTTTACTGGTGATGGCTGGGGCAGAAGCAATGATTTGGAGTCCCAGGTCCCACACTGTCTGAGAGGGGACATAATCGCCCACCTCAGCTGGATGCTTACCACATGAGAGGTGCTAATCCTGGTTGGGAACTCCCAGAAGACGACTCCAAGAAGAGGAATCTGGTGAGAGTGGTTTTGTGGGAAGGTCAGGTGCAGTAGGGAAGTGGAAACATGGTTCAGGGAAGAGAGGGCGGCCGGTGACCGTGTGCCCTTAAACCAGCTGCCACCATGGGAACCTGGGAAGTGGTGCCAAACACTTGCCTTAAAATCAACCAGCCTAAGGGCCAAGAGAGAAGGTTGGGTGTTTATACACCAGCTTCCTAACTTCACAGTGATGGTTGCCTCTGAGGGCTGTGAATTCCTGCAGCCTTGGAGAAAGAGCCCTCCAGCTCATATGCAAATACTGAAGTTGCAGGAGGGAGCAGGGGAAAGATCTGAAGGATTGGGTGGGCACTGCAGGTGTGCATGTGCCGGTGTGCTCTCCTGTAATCCCCACAGCTGCCCTTTGGGGGAAGTACTGTTATCCAAGCCAAGGCCAGAGAGGTTGAGTCATGTGTTTGAGCTTGCACAGAGACATGAGGTTGAGTTGAGAGCAAAACCAGGATTGACGGCAGATGCCAAGATCCTAACCCTTGCGTTCTATTGCCCTGTGTAAGGAGCCCCGGGCCTTTCCCCAGGTTTTGTGTCCTAGCAGTTTATGGCTTCTCCTAGCATTCTCAAGTGGGAGGTGGGGAACCCTAGCAGGTCAAGGAACTGCAGATTTATTGTGTCTCCATCTGTAGCATGTGTTCGATGTTTCCAAACACAGTCTCCTTTCAGTCCTCACAAAAACTAGGTAAGTTAGGTGCCCCTTTTCCCATTTTTCCTAGGTGTAGAAAATAAGATTCAGACATACTAGGTACTCAGGGCCACATAGCAGGACAGCAGCTCAGCTGGAGGCTGAACCTGAGGGCTATCTGACTGTAGAGGCCTATGCACTTCAGTTACACAGGCTGCTGCGAGACGTGTGGGGCCGGGTTCAAGGCCCACCCGAAGGGCCTGTGAGACCCAGTCTGCTGCTGAGGGCCACGCTGCTCACTTAGCAGCACACCAGCCCACCATCTTGCCTTCATTCCCAGGCTGGCCCTGGGCCTCTGTTGTCTCAAGAGCCAATCACATGGTGGAGGAGGTGCTCTATGAAGCATGTGGTGAGGCTATTTGGCTCTTCTCCTTCTCACCTCTGGGAAAAAAAGGTGCTGCCCCTCTGTGCTCGCAGGCAGGGGCCGGTGTTGGAAGTGAGGAGAGGTCTGCCCTCCTGTGTACCTTCTGAAAGGGCTTCTCTCCTTCTAGGGGAGGAGAGGGAAGGAGAGGAGCCCTCCTCTCTTTCCACCATGCCCAGGTCCCCACACATAGTCTACCTGCTGTAGCTCCTTGGCAGCAGAGAGAAGCAAACCCTCCACGTCTGGCTGATTTATGTTCATTGTTGAAACAATAATGTTTAATCTGGAAAGGGCTAATCAATTTTTTATGCTGATTATGAATAGGCCAGCTGTGCCTGCTTCTTTATTCATGGGGCTTGAGGAGCAAGCCCATGTCCCTAGCCGGGCTTCCTTGGTGGTTTCTGCTGTCGGGGGCCCTGCTCAGTGGCCTTGCCGGTGTGCCACTTTGGAGGTGACTCCTTATGTGTGTGTGTGTGCCTGTGTATGTCACCAGGAAGAGTAAGTGACTGTAGGTGGAGAACCAGATTTGAGTGTGTGTGCGTGCGTGTGTGTGTGTAGGGGGAGGCTGGTATGGGTGAGGACACCGGCATGAGAGTGCAGGATGGAGAGTAGGAGTTCCAGGATCACAGAATTAGGAAGGCCATCCAGGACCAAGTACTCCAACACCCTCCTTTGCCAAGTGAGGAGTTTACAGAGAAAATGAAGCAACGTCCCTAAGGAAATGGAAATGACCAGATGTAAGAGGTCAACCAACTGCTCCGGATTCACAGTCCAATGTGGCTGAGGAGGTCAGTGAAGGCTTCAAGGGGACAGGGGTACTCAAAGTAGTTCTGCGATTCAACTCAGCCACACTTACCAACACCTCCTATGTGCAGAGCCCACAGTAGGCCCCATGGGAGATTCAAGATGGTTCTTTAATGCAACAAAGAACTGCATAAGATCTGTGACAGGGGCAGAAAGCATCCAGGGGAAACACAAAGGAGCCACCAATCCCAGCTGGGGGTGTGTGAGGAAGCCCAGGGTATGACTTCATGGGAAACTGTACCTCAGTTTCCCATCTGTAAAATTAATAATAGTAGGACCCATCTCAGAGGATCTTAGCAAGAAGCTGAATTGTGTGGAACTTCTGAGACAGTGCCTGACACTGAACAAACAGAACGTGTGTGTGCATGTGGTGGTGGTGTCAGCCCGGAGCTCACAGGAGGAGAGGGGCCTGCTGAGTGAAGACGGGAAAGTGAGAGGACAGGCCGGGGTGCATGAAGTGAACCTCCCATGTGGTCAGGGTGTAGTTCCATGAAGACTGGAACAGCGGATGAGGCTGGAAAGAAAGTGGGAAGCAATTCCTGGAGGGAACCCTAGTTCCGTCACTCAGAGGGCAGAACTCTTTGCCCAGAAGTACAAATGGGGCCAGAGAGTCAGAGGAAGGCAATGTGTAACTGCGCTAGCTGAGTTACTGACTCTCCCACAACTCTGACATCTGAGGAACTTACATTTTAGGTACAGGATGAGCTAGAGACAGCTCAGTGAGAGGTCAAGATGAGTTGAGTCAGCTGAGATTTGGGCTGCAGCTTTCAGGTGTTCCTGGAATCCATTGATAGGGTCACAGAGAGGGGTGAATTGGGGAAGGCAGTGAATTCTGGAGAATGCAGAACCTGAGCAGGACTTGAGTGCTGTCAAAGGAAGCCAAGCACAAAGGTCTGGAGAAAGCATCTTGAGTGGGTGGAGAAGCCTGAGCTGAGGATGTCGTCTCTAGTGGGTGTCACCTCGGGCGAGGGTGGGGTGCCTGAACCTGGAGAGAGACTGGAGGGGCCCGTGTGGCCAGGGCCTGGGGCTGGAGACATGGGGCCTTGGGCAGGGTGGGGGCAGGTGCTCAGCTCAGACCACTTGGTTGCCCCACAGGTGTGTGTTTGGGCCCTCCACGGCCTTTCTCCTTGTTGGATGCCACGAATCATTTGTTCATTTATTGGCTCAGCCGATGTTTGTGGGACTTCTGTTGTGTGGGTGTCAGGGGTTATGTAGCTGAACAGGCTGCCTCCATGGTGCTTATGATCTAGTTGTAGGGGAATGACATGTTAAATGACCAGAAAAATAAAAGTTTAATGACATTCATGATAAATGCCACAAGGGAAAAGTATAGGGTGCTCTAAGTTTGGGAGGCCAAGGATGGGGGGTCTTTCCAAGGACTGAATGGTGATTAAGGGGATGGTTTGGGGAAGGAGGGCAGGACAGAGAGAACAGAGAATGCAGAGGTCTTGGGATGAAAAGGAGCATGGATCCATCTGGGGACAGAAAAGGGGTGGTGGTGATGGGGCAGAGAGACGCTGGAAGACACAGCTCGAGACATGTATCAGGCATGTTTGGGAGCCCTGGGGTCAGTGACCCCAGGGAGCCCAGAGCCAGTGACAGACTCTATAGAGAGTGGCACAGTCCTCAGTGACCTGCAGGGGAACCAGGGGGTGGAAGTGAGGACGGTTACAAGGCACTTGCGGTAATCTGGACAAGAGTGATGGTGGCTTGGAAGAGGGGTGGGTGGACATATTTTTGAGACAAAATCAGCAGAACTCAAGGAAGAATTAAATGGGGGTTGAGAGGGAGGGAAGGGCACACTGGGCTCCCAGGGCTGGGACATGAACAGTGGGGGCCACCTGAGAACAGACATGGTGCTAGGGGTGGGTACTGCTGGGGCAGTGTTAGCGGGTCACCTTGCTGGCAGTTTGGGGAATGACTTTTCTGTGGGGCTGGGCTTTGCACAGTGGCTCCCTTCCTCCTTAGGGTCGGTGGTCAGAGAGTTGGTGGAGAGTCCACGTGGGACTGAGCAATTTGGGGTTTAGCACTGAGAGGCTGGGTCCAGCATTGGGTTCCTGGTTTCCAGACATTAAAAAAGTCATCAGCACCCTGACCTAATGAGAGCTCTGAGAGAGAGAGAGAGAGAGAGAGAGAGAGAGAGAGAGAGAGAGAAAGAGGAGAGGAGAGAGAAGAGAAGCTGGGTCCATAGGAGAGGCTGTTACTTCCACAGCTGGAGCAGCTCCTGCAAAACACCATCACAGGAGGAAGTCTCCCCTAGGCCCCTGCCACTCTTCCATCTTTGGTGTATGAGCTGATAACTGGTGGTTTTATGTGAGGTAGAAAAGGAAACAGAGCTTCCTGTGAAGAGACTGGTTTAAGGGTTTCACCTGGGGCCTGGGAAGGAATACCATGTACGAGGCAGCCAGGAGAGCAGAGGACCCCTTGCCCTGGAAGGAGGAAGAAGGACTGGTTATAGGTGTCATCACCTGTCACAGAACCAGACCTGTGATGTGCCCTCCTGGCACCATGACCCATGTTCCCACACTGCCAGTGCAGCTCCTTTCCAACCCTCTAGCCTCAACATTGCCCTGGGAAATGCAGCAAAAGAATAAAAATGACTATACTGAGACTGGGACACTAATGCTTTGCATCAGAGGTCAGCAAACTTCTTGGTAGAGGCCTGGGTTAGGGTCCCAGCAGTGCTGTGACAAATGAGTGCAAATTTAGTGGCTTAAAACAAGACACAATTATTATCTTCCCGTACTGTGGGTCAGAAAATGTAAAACTCAAGGGCTGGCTGGGCTGTGTTCCTTCCAGAGATTCTTGGGGGAGAACCTCTTGCCTTGTCTACCTTCTAGAGGCTGCCTGCATTCCTCGGCTGGTGGCCCCTTCCTCCATCGTCACAGCCAGCCATGTGGCATCTTTCAACCTCTCTCTCTCATTCTTTCACCTCTTCTCCCTTTGTCATATCTCCTTCTCCAACTCTGACCCTCCTGCCTCCCTTTTATAAGGACCCTGGGATTATCTTGGGCCCACATAGTAATCCAGGATGCTCTCCCCATCTGAAGAGCTTTAACTTAATCACACCTTTGGGGATTGGGACATGGACATCTTTGGGGGGCCCTTTCTCTGCCCACCATCAGGCCAGCTAGTAAATATTTTAGGTTTCGCAGGCCATTCAGTCTCTGCCTCTGCTGTGGCAGTGTGGGAGCAGCCACAGACAACGTGTAATGAATGGGCATGCTGTGTCCCAATAAAAGTTCATTCAGAGACACTGAAATCTAATTTCATATAGTTTTCATATATCAGAAAATACTATTCTTTTTCTTTTCCCAGACATTTAAAAAATGTGGAAAAGCATTCTTAGCTGATGGGCTGTACAAAAACAGGCATTGGCCTGGATTTGGCCCACGGGCCATTGCTTGCTGCCCCCTGCTCTAGACATGTAATATCCTTTAATACTTAGAACCCCTTGCAAAATGAGTGTTGTTATCATCACTCCCATTCTGTAGAATGGTAATGGACCTAAGCACTTTGCTCAAGGCCACATGGCTAGATGTTGGCAGGTAGGAATGCTGACACCAGAGCTGATGTTTTTTTACCCTCCCTTCGTTTTGCTGGAGTCAGCCAGGCATGCATGTAATGTCCCCAGATATGGACTTTCTCTTCCCAGTAGATCTTGAAGGTCTGGGTTTGCCCCCTTAAAAATCCCAGGGTACTGCTGCTCTCACATGCAAAGCGAATCTGGAAAACTTCTTACTGGGTAGAATATACTCAGGTGTTCTAGAAAGATCGTAAGGGCTTTGGTACCTGAGCACTCTTATTTGGGGCTCTGAGGCATGGGAACGTAGCTTAGGCTCATTTGCCATATGGTATTTTGCCACCTTCCAAATGCTAGGGAAGTCTGTCCTGACAGTAAATGTTGTCACCATAAGCAAGGATGCCTGTGCCTTATTTCCTTTCTTCTTTATTTTTGGGTGTAGGAACATCTGAAGGTTGTTGGAAAGAGGCCTTTGGAGTTTTGTAGTTTTATGAGGGTGAGCCCATTAGGTTTTAGAAGTCCTGGGCCTTGCCAGAAATGAGTGTGCGCCACTGTGGCCAGGCTCCCCACTCCCCACCACCCACCCGTGTGAGCTGTGGATGAGGACTCCTCCCCCCGGGGGTCGACCTGGGGGAGCCCAAGTCAGCCTGGATTCCAGGTTGAGAGTTGTTGGCCGTCTTCTTTCTGGCCCTCATGTTGCTGGGTCTTTCTCCTCTTATGTATGGTTCACACAAGCCCTTCCCTCTGCCTAGATTCCTTCCTTCATCTAGTTAACTGGCAACTCATTCTTCAGATCTCAGTTCTTTGTTACCTCCTCTGAGAAGCACTCCCTAACCATGTTTAATCCTCTGAACACAGGCTCTTATGGTATCAGCTACCTCTCCCTTCCTAGCACTTACCAGAGTTGGCCATTTCCCTTTGAGTACTTGATTAATTCCTGTCTTACAACTGGACTTTAAGTTCCAGTAGTGACTTCAGAGGGTGGTAGCTGTTTCTGGTTTGCACAGGACTGTCAAGTCCCTGGTGACTAGCACAGTGCCCTGCTTACATTGGTCACTTAAGCATTTGATGGATGAATAAATAAATGACCTTTAGCGAGTATGTTTCTCTCTATAAAGTGGGGGCAATTCTGTCTCCTCTGTCTAACCTCAAGAGAAGGTTGAGAGCACATAAGAGCACTTTGAGGGCAACAAACATTATGCAGCTATAGGAAAGTACCCTTGGTTGAGCATTTAGTCCTTGTCGAGCAAAGATATCCTGACATCCCTTATACCAAACCAAGCTCAAGTTCAAGCAAGAAGTACTAAGTCCTCACATGGGTAGGTTTCAGTAGAGGGGATAGAGCTGTCTGTCTGATTCTTGGAACTGAGCTCCTGCCCCCACCTGTCTGTCACTCTTGTGATGGGGTGTAAGCACTAGGCTCCCAGATACCCATGGCTCCAAGAATGGCTCGTTGTTTCTATACTGTGATCACCTCGTGGATACCTACCTGGTCTGGGCCCTGGATTGTAGGGGTCCTCGTTTCATACTGCATCTCATTCTGCACAATTTCTTCTATCCCAGAGATCTCTGTTAGGCAGAGACATAGACATGTCACCCTGTGAGGCTGTACAAGTTATTAAGATGGGGAACGTTGAAAGATTAGATTTATGACAGCCAACGGTGGATTATGAAGAATAATTTATCAAATGTCAGTGCCTGCAGCCTACAATTTACAGAAGGTTTACTTAAGCTGAGGAGATCTGATTGGACTGCCCCCACCCCCACCTCTAATGAATGACAGATCTAATGGATGGCTTCCCAGGCTGGCCAACCACACTGGGTGTTTATCTGCTTTTTATTAATCATTATTATCACAACATTTCCATAGGTCCCTCCACCCGCAGCTCTCGAAGTGCCCAGCACCAGCGAGGCTCTCTCAGCTACCTTGAAGGAACAGTAGCCACCTCTGATGCCTTAGCTACCCTAGATCATCTGGAAGGCCCAATATCCCCTTATGACGAAGAGGATAGGGAAAATTGAACCTCATTCATTTATTAAGAAATACTTATTGAATACCAATTATATCAGGTGCCTTGGATAAAATGTTGAGCAAAAAATGGAAGAAGTCTATCATTTAGAAGGCAAGACAGAGTTTCAGCAAATATAAATCAAGGCAGAGTGCAACTGTGTTAATTGCTCCCCAGAAGGGCACCCTGAATTCTGAGGACATACACAGGGAGGCTTCCCTGAGGAGGTGATAGTTGAGCTGTGATTTGAAGGAGGAGATAGGGCAGGATCAGACTCTGGATTGTTTTAAGGATTTTGGCTCTGAGAAGCTGGTGAAGGGGTTTAAACAGAGAGAAGTGATATGAGCAGCCTATGTTTGGAAAACTCACTTTAGCCACATGTGGAGGATAGATTGGAGGAGAAAGGAATGTGGTGGCTTTTACTCACTGACTGAACAGAACTGACAGCCTAGAATTGCTGGCTCTTTGTTCATTGCTCTCTTTGTTACACCACTCTGTCCTCTTCACAGGGGTGTTAAATGGGGCACCCGGGAGGTGCCTGGGTGGCTCAGTGATTGAGCATCTGCCTTTGGCTCAGGTTGTGATCCTGGGGTCTTGGGATTGAGCCCTAAATTGGGCTCCCCACAGGGAGCCTGCTTCTCTGTCTGCCTATGTCTCTGCCTCTCTGTGTCTTTCATGAATAAATAAAATATTAAAAAAAAAAGGGCACCTGGTACTCCTGCTGTAATTTTTGGGGCTCTTCTATAGGTTGTAATCTAGATCCTTAATGAGTGTCGATTGACACGAAGACTCTACAAGGTAGGTATTAAATCCCATTTTACAGATGAGGAAACTGAGGTACAGACAGGTGATGGCCCAAGCCGGTGTATCATGGAGCCAGAGTTTGAGCCTGGGCCGATTTGACCCGAACCTTGCATTGGAATTACTTTGCTCTGTTGCCTCTCAGATCCCACTGTCCTGGCCAGCTGGTGGGCATTCTCATGGAACACACCCACGGCCTTGGGTGTGACTGCTCCTTGCTTCTTGCTTTTTGGTCAGCTGCTTGTCACATCCTGTGGGAGGAAGGAAGCTTGCTCTGAACTATGATGCCGTTGGCAGAGCCAGGTGGACGATTATCTTATACCTGGAGGCTCTTAGCAAATTGGTGAGAGTTGAGCCTGTGCCAGCCTCCTTGTGCAGGCTTAGACAGCAACACTGTCTTGTAATTTCTGGGGTTGACCCTTGTCAGGAGAGGCCTCGGGTTCTGCCGCCAGCCCTTCGTTCATTCTTCCCAGCTGGGGAGTAGCAATAGCTAATGGCTCTGCAGAACTGACGGTTTGATCTTCCAGAACCCCAGAAAGAATGCAGACTACATGGAAGACAGGGACTGTGTGTCCTCGAGCTATTTTTGTCATTATTATTCGTATTATAATAAATTGCTCTGTGTGGGAAGCTGAGGGTGGGGGTATTCACACCTGGAGGCAGGGCAGCTTTTGAGTGGGGATGAGGAGACACTTGGATGCCTTGTCCTCACTCCCAGCGCACAGGGACTAGATAGTGATTTCAGAGGTCCCCTCTTCTTAGCTTGCCAGAAAGTCCTGTCGGGTGTGGGCGAATTGTCACTGGGTGGGGGGCACTGTGTCCAGGCCCTGCTAAAATGCATGTTTTCCAGAGGCTGTTGCCTTATTTTGCAGACTGGGGTCTCCTCATGGCCAGAGATAGTGTCTGTTTTGTTGCCCCACATACCTAGCATGGTTTCTGTCATGTGGCAGGCCTGCAGGTCAGTATTTGCTGATTGACCGACTTGAGCTGAGGAGTGGCAGCTTGGTTTTGTTTCCTGTATTAACTCTGGCCAGTTAGTAGTGGTGGCCCAGAGCACCGTGTGGAGAGATTCTGAGGCACCATCTGTGCCCAGCAGAAATGAATGCTGTGGTTGATTAGTGGTGTCTGGTGTAGGTATGCTTAGGGTGTACTAGTTAGCTATTGCTGCCCAGCAAATGGCCCCCAAACAACAAACATTTGATATGCTACAGTTTCTGTCGGCCAGGAATTTGGGAGTGCCTTACTGGGTGGTTCTGGCTCAGTCTGTGTGAGGTGTTGCCTGGGGGCTGCAGTCATCTGAAGGCCTGACTGGGGAAGGAGAAGGAGAATTTGCTTCCAAGATGGTTCACTGTGGGCAGGAGGCCTTAGTTCCTTGGACTTTTCTCCATGGGCTTAGTTCCATGGCCTTAGTTCCTTGGACTTCTTTCCATGGGCTGCTTGAGTGTCCTCCTGACAGGGCAGCTTGCTGCCCCGGGAGGACACCATCTGGGAGAGGACAGGAAGGTGTTATGGTGACGTCTCAGAGGGCATGTGCTAACTTCCTCCATGTGCTGTGGGTCATTAATCTAGCTCACGCTCAGAGGTGGGCAGTAGACTGCACCTCTCAAAGGGAAGAGTATTTAAGTACCTGTGGACATATTAAAGCCACCACAGGGGGAATGAGAAGGCACATGCCACCTATTTGCTGTCAGTGTCAGGTGTTACTTAGAAGATGCAAGAATGAAAAAAAAAAAAAAAAAAAGAAGATGCAAGAATGACCCTGAACTGGTGGGATGCAAACTGGGCATGTTTTGTAACCAGGAGGAGGAGTAGGCATTGCAGCAAAGTGGGATGTCAGCTGGCAGAGTGATGCTGAGATGGAGCGATGCCTGGGGCAGGTCCCTGGGAAACGGTGCCAAGAGGAAGGGGCAGGTTTCACGCAGAAGCATATAGGAAGTGATGGTGGGTTTTCTGCTCAAGGCAAGCAGTCTGTGCTTTGTAGAGTCCTAGGTAGCTGGAGCTGTCTCGTCAGCTTCAGGCTGGGGTGGGGTAGGTTCATTCCAGCTACTCCATTAGCACAGGGACTTGTCCCTCTCCTCATCAGACTATAGTGGATGGCTGCTGGCACCCAGCCAGGCATGAGCAGAAGGGGCATTTCTCAATCTCGAGAGCCAGATGTTGTTTGCTGCTGGTGCCATGGTAACCTGCTCCAGGTGCCCTGGGCTGTCTTCCCATCTCCTAAGTGGGAACTGCCTGGCCTTGGCAGCTAGGCCTGGACTTGCCTGCTTTGAGACAAGCTTCTGTCTTCATCTGGACCCAGCCAGTTCTGGGTTTGTTAGATTTGTTGGGCATTATCTTACATCAGTGTAGTTTGATGTCGTAAATCCAGAAGAGGTCTGATGTGCATGACTATGGGGACAACAGGATGGAATATTTGAAACTGGGCCATCTTGGAAAATCCAGGACATTGCCCTTCCTGAGGCTGGTGAGGGGCCTGAAGCTGGCTGGCAGAGAGACATAAGCAATGCTCCCGACGGGAGTCCTATTATGGCTTTTATAGACGATCCTGACTTCCTGTTACCTTATTTGAGTAAAATGAGGACCCTGGCCAGTGCTTGGCTGCTAAGTGGTGTGGCATTTTGGAAACATTTCCCAGGAAACTGGCTTCATAGACCTAACTTTCTGGAGAGTCTCGCTCTCTGCCCTGTACCTGGGTCTAAAGTCACATGGCCTTGGTTTCCTGGACCCCAGCTGATGCCAGTCTGCTGAAGTCTTAACCTGAGCCGATGGGGGGTGACACATTTCTTCTTGCTCCTCTCATGTTTTCTGCTCATAGAAAAACAAACACCGCCTCCTGCTTTCTCTCGCTCTCTCACACACATACACGCTAAAAAAAAACCAGATCATATAAAGCTAGAGAAACTTTTTTTCCTGATTATTTTTCCTTTTCTAGACAGGGACATTGATATATTTGAATCATGGGGCGACAGTAATTAAAAAGCACATAACTAGTCATTTTAAAATGCAGTTGTTTTACTTAATTGATTTTGCCCCCAGACCCAGAGGAAAAAAAGAGGAACAGGGGAAAGACACGCTTAGAAAGGGAGACAGGTTTCTGCAAGTGACTGGAGGCAGCTAAGGGCCCTGCTTGAGTCTAATTGCTGGCCATGTTGCAGTTGGTTTCTGTTAATGGTTTTCTGCTCACAGGGCTGGGGGCCGGGGCCTGACGGGAGGGGTGGCGTTGGTGTCAGCTACACGGGGGGTATAATTCTGCTTTCGGGACAGAGTCTATTTTTCCTTACTATCTATCAGCATAAAGTACTTCTACTGAGCACTTTGAATCAAGGTTCCATTTAGAGATACTTTATTCATATTTAATTACAGGCTGTAGCACCAATCTTTAATTACCTTTTTTTATAAGCCAGCTAGGAACATTCACTAGCAATCAATTATTGTGTGTGTGTGTGTGTGTGTGTGTGTGTGTGTGTGTGTGTGTGTAAGCAAGCACAGGAGGGTGTGGGTGTGTGCCTTGCTTCCTGATAGAAAGGAAAGGATGGCAGCAGGGGCCCTGGGAGGTAGTAGGTGGGCAGGGGTGGAGTGGCATCTGCCCAACAGGTTCCTTGTATGGAGTGAGTGGTGCATTTCTCATGTCTGTCTTTGCTTCCACTGGTCAAACTGGGGGTGGTGGTGAGGGCAGGTCCTCAGAGCTGGGCCTCATTCAAGGTGCCCAGTTGGTACCTGGGCTTGAGTGGTATCTTAAGCTCCAGACTCCCTGCCTCACCTGGTAGAGGCAGGGAATTGTGGGAGGCCCCCTTCCCATTCCCCAGGGATATGGTAGACCAGGCTTCCTCTTGCCCGGGAGATTGGGAGATGCTTGCCTCAGCCCTTTCCTTCCTTCACCTCTCCCTGGAGTGCTCCTGGCAGCTATTCTTGCCACACAGTCCTAGTGATGCCATGTCACTCTTCAGTTGCAATGACTCTGCAACGTCCCTGCAATGACACTGGTTTGAAGCCTGGCTGTCCTTCGAGAATGAGCCAATGTTCCCAGGGAGCCAGGTGGAGGCTTGGGGTGGGGAGTGGGGTCAGATGACCCCCAAGTCCTTTTGCAGTGGGGAGATGGGGCCATTCCAGCTGCCTGGGACATGAGGGTCTGAGCTCACAGATCTGCTCCAGAAAACATTCTCCTTGGTGCTCCTTTAGGAACAACCAGAGGGTTTCTGAAGGCAGTTGTTGTTGATATCATTATGTAATGGCTGAGAATGTTGCTGAAGTTCTACCTCCCTTCTATTCCTGGATCCCTGTCGCAGCAAGAGGGCACTGCGGGGGGGGGGGGGGGGGGAGGGGAGGGAAAGGAACTCACACTTACTAAGCCTCTTGGGGATGTTGGGTACCCTGCCCATGTTTCTTTTGTCTAACCCAGATGGGCCCGAGAACTATCAGTCAGAGCCCCTTTAGCCCTGTGTGACAAAACAACTCAAACTGACTTAAGCAAAAACAAGAAATTATAGGGTGGGTATTCAGGCATGGTTAGATCAAAGAGCCCAATCATGGTGACCAGGATTCATTCTCTCTATCTCTTGACTCTGCTTTCCTCTTTATTGCCACTGTGTGACTCCTGGTAACCCCAGGCTTCAAGTTCAGCTTTTACTTTCAAGTTCAGCAAAGAGAAAGAATCTCTTCTCCTACAGTTCAAACAAAAGTAAAACACTTGAGTCTGACTGGATCAGTTGGGTCATGTGTCCATCTCTGAAGCAGTCAGCGTGACCCAGGGTATTCAGGATTCCGATTGGCCACGCTGGGGTCTCACACCTACGTGGGGTAGCAGGTGGAGTGCATGTAGGTAAATCCCCCACAGGACATGTGCTTTTACATTTGGGGCCTTTGGACTAGTAGGAATGTGGGAGCAGGAAGGTCCAGCCATTTGAAAAGGAAGAAAGTTGATTTAGTGCCTCTCCAAATGAGAGGATTCAGCCTTTCAACAAATACGTATTTGCCACTAGCTATTTCACATGCTGTTGTAAGCACAGGGAATTCAGCAGCTAACAAGACAAACAAAAATCCCTGCCCACTTGAAGCTGATGTCCTAACGGGGTCTACAGGGTTGGTGGTTCTTTCATTCTCTCAAGCCAAGCCCAAGTCCAGAATAAGGGGTTTTTATATGGAGAGACCCAGGTGATTGACATGTGGAGAATCTGGCCCTCAGGGGACCTCGAAGTCAGGAGGGAGGGGAATCCACAAGTATGTGATTGGGGAAGGAGGTGGGGAAGTAAGCACTGGGAGGGGCAGAAATAAAAACCCAGTGAAGAAGAAGGGGGACGAGGAAGCCAATCTGTACCCATCTTTCATGACAGAGAAGTGGGCCCCTCCCATGTTGCCTGGACCTTTGGCCTCTGAAGGATGTTGATAAATGGGATGGAGTTTAGTGAAAGCTACAAAAATGATGACAGGGCCGGAGGGAGTGATTTATGAGGGAGATTAGCAAGGTGCTGGTGCTGCCTAGCAAGCGGAGGGGTGGGCTAGTGGCCGAAGGTCATCTGACTGCTGACGTCCAAGGAGAGGAGGGGGCCAAGGGGCAGGACAGAATGCCTGCTGCAGAAGAGGGTGCCGGGGGAGGCAGGGGCGAGGACCGAAGGCCTCAGCATGAGGAGGACATGAGGAGGGTGGCCATGGGACTAATCATGCATGTACATATTTGTGTGTGTGTGTGTGTGTGTGTGTGTGTGTGTGAGAATGGACCTTCTAGGATTGGGAGGCTATATGGGGACTTCAAGAAATGGAGGGGGTGAGAATTTTAGCCTTGGATATTTTTGTAAAAAGGCTTTTGGGGGTCTCCTTCCCATCTGTAGAATATTCATATCTGGACCATGTGGGTGTGGACACTCAAGTCAGACTTTTCTTCCTTCAGGAAAATTTGGTGTGGCATTTCTAAGAGGGAAGGAAGGAAGAAGGGAAGAGAAGACAGAGAGTAAGGAGCACATATTCCATTTCGTAGAGAAAGGGCAAGGGATCTGCCCAAGACTCCCTTTGGGTGACATTGCAGGTGGGGATTAAAAGTGAGGCAGGGGCATGCAGCCCAAGTGGCCAGGCCGAGGGTGGGCTTGGGGACCCATGTTGAGCCTGCTGCTCAGGCAGGAACAAGAGATGGCTGTTGGGTTTGGAGCCACCAGCCTAGGGTCCTTTGAGCTCTCCTATGTTGGTGGATTTGAGTATCTGATCTCTGTATTGGGCTGCCTGGGGCCCAGGTTCTGTTAACTCTTGATTTTATGTATATTTGTAACAGCCTCAGGGGTGCACTGGTACATAATTAAACGAGCAGATGGTACTCAGTTCTGAACATTCTAGACAGCACTTCTTTGGCCTTGAATGGAGGTGCTCAGGGCGCCCATGCATGTGTATGAGGACGCACCCTCCATGTGTGTTTTCTCTCTCACTCCCTCCGTATGCTGCTGTGGATCTCCATGGCAGCAAAGAGCCCAGGCAAGGCACTGGGTTGGCATACAACTGGTAGAGCAGAAAATCTATCGGGAGACATCAGGCGGTACTGGCCCCATATCCCCTCTCACCGAACTGAGTCATCTTAATTGCTTCATCTTTTCTCCACTCTTGACAGATTCATGATTTGTTCATGAGCTTTGATGACACCCCTCTGGGGGCCGCCTCCCTGGCCCAGGTTCACAAGGCGGTGCTACATGACGGGCGGACAGTGGCTGTGAAGGTCCAGCACCCAAAGGTGCAGGCTCAGAGCTCGAAGGACATTCTCCTGATGGAGGTGAGGGACTTCCTCTTTCATCTTCATTCTATATTTCTCTGGAAACTAGGTGGCTCCAGTGACACTGGTTCAAGGCAGCTGAGTGGAGTGTGACCCTTTGAGCAGCAGGATGGGAGGGGAAAGCTTGAGACCATGACAGAGGAAGCATCAGGACAGTGCTGTGACCAGGGGACCTATGGCTGGGTTGGTCAGTTGTTCTCGATGTGTTCCTAGGAGCTGTCTGGGGATGGTCTCAGAACATGATGGACAGCTGCTGGGCCAAGGAGACCTCAGGTGGATGTTGAAGAAATGAGATGAACCAAAGAGGGTAGAAAAGTTACATTTTAATTTGTTAAATTATAACAAAAGGCAGCCATGTGGTCAACCAAGGGATGTAAAAATGACAGGAAGCTCACATAGAAATATTTACACAGATTACATGTTTGCTTATCTCCTGTTTTGAGTGAACAAGCTTGTCTACCTAAAGTGTTCCTGGGAAAAGACCTGGTGGAGACTGTGTCTATGGACTTTTCTAGCTCTGTCCTCAGAGCAAGGGAGGGTGAGCTGGGCCCTGGCTGGGTAGTACCCATCACCTGGCCCAGGAGGTCAGGCATTTCACCTGCCAGTGTGTCTCTCCCCTTCTCTGCAGGCTCCCTTCCTCTGTTCTCTTTCCTTATTCTGGACTGATAGTTTGTTTCCTCAGCTCACCCTGACTAAGCTTTGCATACGCATGGAAGGTATCTTTTGCACTAGGTGCTAGGTGGGTCCCAGGAATGCAGGAGTGAGGAAACTCCATCTTCATCACTGGGGGAGTTCCCTGTTTAGTGGAAGGGCAGGTCTGGACACAAACATCCACAGTGTGGAACTGTGAGTTCTGCCCAAAGTGCTGTTTTGGGTATGGTGCCCTCAGCACTGTGCTTAGTATGTTGGAGGTAGCCAGGGCTGGGGACAGGGCTTCACTGAGGAGCTGGTAAGACAGCCGGGCTGGGGAGGAATAGCCCAGCCTGTGCAAATGCCTGAGGCTTAGAGGAAGAGTGGGCTTGGAGAAGAACGAGCTGGTTCAGGTGGTATGGCTGGGAACGGTTGCAGATGGGGCTGGGAAGGTAGACAGGATATCGTGGAGGGCCTGATCTTGCAGGCTAGGGCATAGAAAGGTATACACAGCAAATATGGATCTACTGTGGAACTGAGGGGATCTGATTCTTTCCTGTAGTCAGTGGGGAACCATTTAAGAATTTTAAATCCGAGAATGTCATGATCAGATGTACATTAGAAACGAAAGTCTGTTGGCAGTCTAGAGGTTGAACTGGAAGACAGAAAGACTGTAGCCAGGGAGCCTAATGGAGGGGCTGCCACACTGGTCTGAGCCAAAAATAATGATGTGCTACCAAGGCAGTGTAGTGGGAGTGAAGGGGAGGGGTGGGCTCAAGGGGCAGGGTCATAGGACTTTGTGACCAGCTTTACATGGGGTGGGGGCAAATAAGGGTATGAGTGAATGGGAGGGGAATAAAACAAATTGTGTGTTTCTCACTTAAATGATTAAGATTGGGTGCCATTAACCAGTGTATCAGTCAGGGTCCAGTTGGGAAGAAAAAAAAATTGCTGTAGATATTTCCAGCAGAGGGAACTTAAAACAGAAAATGAGACTTCCAGGGGGATGGAATAGCAGAGAAACCACAGGGGATGGTGAGGCAATTACCAACTGTAGGAAGCTGTTGCCACTTTCAAGGTGGAGGGACAAGGAAAAGAGCTGGTTCTCAGGAAAAGGGCCTGGGAGCTGAGGTCACCCTCCAGAGCTGGCCCATGGTGGGCTGGTCCTTTGGGAGGTGGATCATAGCCATAGGGCCCATCACCTGGGAGGTAGAGCCCTAGATGTTGTTTGAGGCAGCAGAATTCTACCTCCTTCTGTCCCCAGAATTCCACCAGTGTTGCCCGTTGGCCAAGCCTAAATGGGAAATGCAGTTTCTCATGAAAGCAGTGGGGTTGGGATGATCTCAGAGCTGGGTGGAATGGGTGGTGGAGCTACCACGAGAATGAAGATACTGCAGTCAGGAGTTCTGGATTGGGATTGCTCTGCTGGTCTGCATTTAGCCCGGAAATACAGATACAGGATTTACCAGCAAGGAGATTCACAGCAGGTAGGTGAATTCGGCAGAGTAATTGAGGTCACTTAGGAGGGTGGAGCAAAGAGAAAAGAAGACAAGGGGAGAGCTGTGAGGACTACTGTCATCAGGGGAGTATGCCCAGGAAGTTAAGCTCTCAGAGGAATGGAGAAGGCACAGCCAGAGAGATTGGAGGAGAACCAGGACTGGGCAGTGCTGCTACATCCCATGGAAACAATTTCAAGAAGAGAAATAGAAAATGTAGCAGCATAAAATAACAGTTGTGTGTTTTGCTCATGAATCTGCAGTCCTGGCAGGGCTTGGTAGAGAGACTCACCTGTTTCATGTGGTACCAGCTGGCTGGTCTGCCTGAACTGGAGGATCTCTCTCTAGGTGGCTCACTCACATGGCTGGTGGCTCCGCTGTGGCTGTGGACAGGGCTGTGGGTCTTTCCAGGTAGGCCTCTCCACAGCTGCTTGGGCTTCCTCACAGCATGGTGGCTGGGTCCAAAGAGTGAGTGTCCCATGAGAATAAGGCTTAGAGCACATGAGCATTTTATGACCTAGCCTTGCCAGGCATAGAGCACTACCTCTTCTTTACTCTGTTAGTAAGAACAAGAGTCACAAAGGCTCCCTTAGTTTAAAGGATGGGTGGATACTCTACTTCTTGACAGGGGCGTGACCAGGTTCTAGAAGAGCATCAGAATGGGAGATACTGTTGTACCCATTTTGGAAAATAAAGTCTGCCGGAATTACTCAGTGTTGTCAAATGAAAGATAAAATTAGTAAAGCTCTGGAACCTCTCGGATTTGGTGATTGAGAGTCCTTGGGGTGAGCAAGGAGAATGGAGTGAGGGGGTGGGAGAAAATTGAAGCTCCAGGGGGTGGAGATGGTTGACGTAGATTACTTTTCTCAGGTGTGGCCGTGACAGTGGGGAAGGTCATATAGTGCTTAGACCAAAGTGCACAAGATTAGAGGTGGGGACTGGAGCAGGCTGTCGCTGATGGGGAGGGTGGCCATTAAACGGGGGAGGGGTGCGGCTGGAGATCCAGTAGAAAGAAGTAACTGACAGATGTGGTCCTAGGGGAGACTCCAGGGATTGGGCTTGAAGGACACAGGTGGAAGCAGTAGCCTCGGTCAGCCTGTGTTCAGAGCCTGGAGGAAGGTGGTGAAGCTGCACACAGATGAGTGTGTGGGGCAGGGGGGGATGGTGGAAGGAAGGTGGGCAGCTGAGTCGTACCAGCCTGATAGCCCTATTTTTTTCACTGCAGTAGGAGGCAAGACCATCTGTTGAGAATGAGGGGGTAGGAGGTGGCATTGGAGGCCCGGGGTGGGGGTGAAGGTTTAGAATGTGTGATGGAAAAGGGAGCTGACCAGGGCTTGGGAGCAGGGTTCCTGAGTGACACCGGGCTTCTATCTGGAAACCAGAGTTTTCTGGAGCACCTGCCAGTGGCTACACAACAGCCATAGCTGGGAGTGAACGAGGAGTCTCAGAGCATGCCTGGGTGTCCCGAGACCCAGCAGCCACTCCTGTGTCAGGCAGGAACCTGCCTCTGCCCAGTGGTGCCATCGAGACCCACTTGGGCTGGGAGGACAGCTGTGACACTGTTTCTCTGCTCAGAGCCTCATTCCCTAAGTAATGGTGGCCATGAGGTCAATAGCAATGATAGCGCTAATAATGGTTTGGCATGTCCCTCCTGGAGATAAACATCAGATGGTTTCCTTGGGAAGTATGGTCCGGCAGCTGTGTGCGGAGTACAGAGTGGCCCATGCACAGTAGCCGAGGCTGGGTGCCCAAGGCCGATTGGAGACCCGGACTCACAGCCTTCAGAAGAGAAGTGGGACACAAGGCCTGAGGTCCCCACCTCTGCACTCCATCAGCATGAACAGCAGGACCGATGATGGTGCTGCCTTCTCACCAGGCTTGGTCTCCAGTGGAAAACATCCTCCCCAGCTCACCCTTCTGTGTAAATTAAGAACCTGACTGGAAATCTCATTTCATTTTTATATTTGAAAAGAGTCTTACAATTTTGTTCCTGAGTCCTGACTTAGAATAGTATCTTGGGTTTAGGAATGAAAACCCCAGAGAGGTTCTGTTAGCAGAAGAGTGACTTCTAGGGGGCGAGAGGGCCATATTTGCCACCAGAAACTTGGAGACATGGTGAGGAAAAGCGTGGCTTTCTGGCAGTTCCTTTTATGACCACTCCAGGTACTTTGTGTCCTTGTGCCTCCCTCCCACTGCCCACTGCTTTCCCTCTCTCTTCTCCAACTCTGTGACTCCCAGCGCAGTCTTTGAGGAAGAGAATCCTACTAGGGTAATTCATACTAAAGGGAGAGTGACTACTAGACATAACTTCTGAATATTTGCAGTTAGAGAGGTGAGCTGCTAAATCCAAATACATATCTGCTATAAAGGAAGGTCTGGGAGTGAGGCTTTTGAGAGTGAGGAGGTTGGGGACTGATACTGTTTATAGTAGTGAAGATGCTTTAGGCAGCAGGTACCGGAAAAATCCAACTGAATGTGGTGTAAATAATAGTAACTGTATTATGTCACATTTCAAGACACCCAGCAGTAGTGTTGACTGTTCCAAAGTTGACTGATCCAGCACTTCACTATGGTTTTTAAGGACCAGGTTCCTTTTGTCTTCTATTCTGGCTTGTCTTAGGGTAATGCTCCTCATGGTCCCCAAACAGCTGCAGCAGTTCCAGCTATTACAAGTAGATGATATCCAGTGCCAAAGAGGACCTGTTTCTTCCCTCATATTCCTTAGCAAAAAGGAGCCCCTCAATAGAATTTCCTTCATTTCTCATGGGCCACAAGTAGGCCACATGCCTGAGTCTAAATTAGTCTTGGCAAGAGATATGAGACCGATTGTGATTCACCTTCTCAGGCTAAGGCCCGCCTTCCTTGAAGGACATGAAAGATGCACAAAACTGGGGTTCTGTTAGCCAGGATGGTGAGGCAAATGGCTTTTGGGTTGGCACCTAATAGCACATGCCACCATAGTGTTTTGTGTCTCCTGCGAACCTGGCACTCTTCTTGGGGAAGGGGACAGTCTCTTGGATAGACTGTGCAATGGTGGTAGGAGGGTGGAAGCCGACTCTCAGTAAATGGTGTTTGATGAACCTGATGGTGTTGGTGACTTTGCACAAAAGAGAAAGGCACAGGCAAGGGTGTTTTTCAGCTTTGTCATTATCACCTGATATTGTCCCTTTAATAGTTGGGGCAACTCTACTTCTAGATGCACGGCCAGTGACTCTTATTGATTTGAGTGGCTGTCCAGAGCCAGACTAATTGGGCCCAGAGATTGGAACAATGATTCAGCAGGAAGGGGTGAACTGACAAGGCAGTCTGTTTGTCTGCTGGCGGGCTGGCTTTGCAGCAGTTCTTGCCTACAATAGCAGGGCGCTCAGCGGGCTGGATCTCACTGCCGTTCTGTTAGAGAGCACGGTAGGACTCAGAGGACCCGTAAGCTGGTGGTAAAACCATAATCCCCAGGTCCCAATAGTATCACCCCAAATCACTCCCTGTTATCTCTTGAGCTTCCGGAATTGATGATGAATGCCCCCTTGCTCTGTGACTCCCTGAAGAACCTAACTCCTGCTCTTTGTGTGCCACCTGTCCCCAAGGTGCTCTCCCACACAGGGGAGGGACTCTGGTCTGAGCACCAGAATCTGATCCACATTTTGATATCATCTGGCCCATGCCAAGGGTCTCTAAAAATAAAGACCTGTGATGGTCAGGTCTTTGACTTTTTTTTTTGAACAGCATTTTCAGTGCATGCTGCCTGTCATCTTGTTTCTTTTCTGAACGTGTTGATTGAACAGTGGGTGACTAGGTACTGTTTGTGTTGGCACCGACTCCAACAGCTGATTTTATTTTCTAAATGACATTAAAAAACCCCAGAGATGTAGACTATCCTGTGGAAACTTCTCTTCACCCTATAATTCTGTTTTGTAAAAAGTGTGCACTTTAATAACTTATCAGAACAAAGATAAACCCCATGAATGGCAAGCTATTTACATCACTCTGAATTGATTTTCGATCCTTGTCGAACATCCATTTTTACCAGTTTGGATCCGTGCAGGCGTTCTATGTAGCGTGCTCTTTTCCCATAGAGCGTTATTTCTTTTATAAGATATAATAACTTAATAACAGGCAGCCTTCTTTCAGTTGCAGTTTTAACAGTCCATAACAGCTCTTTTTGCACCTTATCTCACGCTTCCTATTGTATTATCCTGTATTGCATTGCATGAGTCAGGGCTGCGCAAAGAAAGGAGCGAGAAAACCCTGTGTCCGAGTCCCGCATTTGAAATGACAAGCTCTGTGACCTTGAGAAATGCTTTAACCTCCTGGAGCCAGTTTCTTTCTCTGTAAAATGGGCAAGAAGAGGATTAAATGAGAGCATGTCTGTAAATACGTGCCTCATAGCACAGTATCTGGTATGGGGTAGGTAGTAAATAATGATCATTTCCTTTTTATTGGTTGTTATTATGAATAGCAATCACTAGTTTCCAAACTTTTATGTGACTTTCAATTTTTTTCAATATATTTCTGTGTGGCTCACGATTTTTCCTCCTGTGAGCCAATGGCCCTATAGGAAAATAATTTCATTATTCTACCTCGGAGGAAATGCTAATTGTTGAACATATCTTGATTGATTCATTTGAAAATCACATAGAAAATTCTCAGGCATTCCAAAACTGTGGTCACCGAAAATTCAGAGGTAATCCCCTTTCCCACTGAAACCTCAGAAACAGAAAAACCTAATTTATTTGAGTAACACACATGTGAACGTATAATCATCTCCGGAGGAGAGGACCAACCCTTTGAAATTTTCATTTATTCATTCATTTATTCACTCATTTATTCATGTGAATATTCAATAAACATCTGCTGAGTGTGGAGTGCATGCTAGGAACTGGTAGAAACATTGGTTGTTAGAAGAATTTTATGGAGAAGTTACATTTTGGGAGAAAAATCAAAAAGCCAAATTGATAACAACACCTGTTTTATTTTAGTTGACTGCAGCTGTTGTCAAAAAGGAAAAACTTAAATGCATCTACTTAGGGCAGGCTCTCAGAAAGGGAATTGGATGAAAACAGAAGGTGAAACGGTTTTGTTTTATTCTCCTCAGCCAGGAAAAGTCTCAAATGGTAGCAGCCCAAATGATTTTAGATTTGGACCAGATGACTCCTAACCTGACCCATCTCCCCACTTGCCTAGAAGTTCAAGGGGTTGGTAACTCCCCTGAATTACATACAAAATTATGTGAGGTATGTTTTCTGGGTTCATAGCTGGCATTAAACTTTCAGATTGGTAGACTTCCTATAAAGGAAAGGGTGGTATTCTTTTATAAGGTGGTGAACCACTGACACCCATTCCAACAGGACCTCTCATTTTATATTAGCCAAGGGAGAGGCTCAGCCATTACCCACACAGTGCTTTAGAAATCAGCTCTGTGAGTACTGTGAAGTTTTTTTGGGTATGAATTAGTTTATTAATTAGTTATTAGCAATTAATATTAATCAAACCTTTGCTTTTATGATTAATGACGTTAGGTATTAATAACCAATGGTACTAGTAATGACTGATTATTTAATTGATTAGTAACAGATAAATCTGTAAAGTACCTTTCAGTGCTGTTTGGTATCAATGATAGTTTAAAATTTCACAAATAATGGTGACCATACATTAAATGATGAGGAATTATCGTTTGGCTAGAAGCTTCATGCCCAGGTAGAGACCCACTAGGGTACATGTGGCTCCCTGTGTATGCCCACGCCTGGCCCTTGGGTAGTTACCTAGGAGGTAATCAGTAACTATTGATTAAACAAATGACTGAGCCTCACTGTGGTTCCTTCCCTTGTCCTTCCTGGGTGAGAACCTCTAGAATTGAGGCTGGAATAAAACATCCAAGAGGTTTCTCCCTGAACTCAGAGCCCAGGGAGTAGAATTCAGGTGCTTCAGAGGTCGGGTATGCACTTGGCCCTAGCCCAGACAAGTGCTTCTGTTTCCTGTGCAGCAGCTCTGCCTCCCCTTTGGTGGCAGCTGAGAGCCATCTGAGGTCACCGTGATGAGACATGATGCCTAGGGGGCTGCTGGTCCCCAGTGCCTGGGCCTGACACATGCTGTACAGGCCTTGCTGTCACCACTCCTCCCACCTAGCTTTGTGTGACTCAAACAGAAACAAAACATAAACTAAATCAATTATCATAAGGTCACAGGTCTAGCCCATGAAAGACTAGACAAGACTTAAAAGAAATTAGACTGCAGCCAAATGTAATTAAAAAGAGTTTTGATAGGAATTGAGTATAATAACCATGTGTGATGATTCCTTTAGAACGGCATCTGGTACCTCGTCTAAGACAAGGGTTTAAAAACAAAGCCAAAAGTGCCTTGTAGTTAATGGCCTGCTTTAGGTCTCTTTCTTTTATATTGCATGTGCCTATCACAGTGCTGGGCATAATACAGGAAGTGCAAAAGGAAGCACAGAATGAAGTTCATAGCTGTGGCTCAGTGGGTCCTTCTGGGCAGATGGGATGGCATCTTCATCTGTTCAGGCTGCTATAACAAAATGCCATAGACTGGGTGGCTGAAATCACAGACGTTTAGGGGCACCTAGGTGGCTTATTTGGTTAAGCATGTGACTGACTCTTGATTCTGGCTCAGGTCATGATCTCAGGGTTCTGGGATCAATCCCTGTGTTGGGTGTGGAACGTGCTTAAGATTCCCTTGGGATGCCTGGGTGGCTCAGTGGTTGGGCGTCTGCCTTCAGCTCAGGGCATGATCCCGGAGTTCTGGGGTCGAGTCCAACATTGAGCTCCCCACAGGGAACCAGCTTCTCCCTCTGCCTGTGTCTCTGCCTCTCCCTGTATCTCTCATGAATAAATAAATAAAATCTTAAAAAAGAAAAGATTCTCTCTCTTCCTCTGCCCCTCTCCCTCTACTCACATGTACTCTCACACTCTTTCTCTCTCTTAAACACACACACACACACACACACACACACACACACAAAACCAAAACACCCCAGATGTTTATTTTCTGTAGTTCTGGTGGCTGGCCAATTCAGTTCCTGGTGAGGACTTTCTTTCTGGCTTGAAGAAAGCCACCTTCTTTCTGTGCCTTACATGGAAGAGAGAACTCTGTCTCTTCCTCTTCTTACCAGGACACTAATCCCATGATAGGGGCCCCACCTTCATGGCCTCATTGAAGCCTAATTACTACCCTAAGGCCCCTGTCTCCAAACAGCATCACCCCAGGGCTTAACGTTGAATTTAGGGGGGATACAAACAGTCCACAACAGAAAGGGTAGGGCTTTTGGTACCAGTAGGCCCATGGTTTTTAAATTCTTGCTTATTGCTATCTGGCATAACCAGGGGATGGAGATGGGCATTCTCGGAGAACTGGGACTATAATCCATATCAAGAATTTCTGGGAAGTTTGATCCACTTTGAACATTAAGAGGAGGGCTCATAGTAGAACAGGAGAGTCCCTTTCTGTGTTTCTCTCAGGAAATGCATCTCAATGTTCCTGGCCTCACCCTTGTTACCTACTGCAGAGTCATCATCTACAAACTTCCTAGATATTCTCAAATCCAGAGCCCCAGTGCAGGGCAGCCTCAGAACTGAGTCCCAGCCCATGGTAGGGATCATGGCACACTCTGCAGATGTCACTGGGCTCCTGTTCTCTGCTGAGGATGTTTAACTTCACATCATTAAGCTGATAAATGCCTTGTAAGTCCACTGAAATCCTGCTTTCCATCATGTCCTCACTCAGGAATCCACAATGTGGCCAAATTGCCAAAACACTGAGCTTTTTATCCCAAGGGTCACATCCCTTATCTCTTATTCCTCTTGTGTCATCCAACCTTGTTTTCTTATTCCAATGTACTCTTTATCAAGAAATATTTTAGACATGCAAAAAGTTAGAAAATAACATTATAAATGCTCAAGTACCCACCACTCTGTCTAGGAAATAACAAAATGCTGTATGATTGCAGCACCCTTCCTGACCTTTGTAAACAGGACCATGGGGGCCAAGTCCAGGAGCAGCCAAAGCAGAGACAGCAAGCAGTTCAGCAAGTGAATGAGAGCAAGGGTTTGGGGCCTGGGTGAGCTCAAGTGGAATTCTGGCTCTGTGCTTCTTGCTGGGCAAATTTGGGACAGTTCTATATAATCTCTGAGAGCCTCAACTTCCTCATCTGTAAAATGGGGATAAGTGTATACCATGGACCTGCCGGAGTTGTGAAGATTGAGTGAAGTGAAAATGTAAGTGCCTAGCCCAGCACTGGGTTTGCTGGGAGTGCTCAGCAGATGAGGGCTGTTACTGCCGGCACCCATTGGGCTTTGATCATCTTGGCTTTGAATTACAGGGACAGGCCCCAGGGGAGCAAGGAGGCCTTATTTCAGGGGAGGCCTGGGGAGTTATCAGTGTGCAGACCCGGGCAGGAGGGCAGAGAACTGAGCTCCCTTGGTGGGTGTCATGGACTGACTGATGGGGTGCTTGGTGGATTTCAGGTGCTTGTCCTGGCTGTGAAGCAGCTGTTTCCAGAGTTTGAGTTTATGTGGCTGGTGGATGAAGCCAAGAAGAACCTGCCTTTGGAGCTAGATTTCCTCAATGAAGGGAGGAATTCTGAGAAAGTGGCCCAAATGCTCAAGCACTTTGACTTCTTAAAGGTAGGAGGGGCAGGGCAATGGGGGCATGGTAGTATGGTGAGAGTGCAAGGGAAGACTGATTCCCCCCCCCCCCCCCGCTGAACATCCTGCCCTTGTGGGACATAAGTTGGCACACCTCCTTCCTGAGTCTTCTTGCTGAGCCTGAATGATTTGTCCCTAGTGTTGCACATTAAAGCTCTTGAAGGGAATGCTACAGAGAAATACCAAATGTAGTTGTTGACCTGCCAGCCAAACAGATGTTTATTGAATGATCTGTAATTCTAAGACACCAAGTGCTACCCTAAGGGCCTGTAAGCTCTGATCTCTGCTGCTGTGAAGCACAAGATGAGGACATTGATGATGATGGTAGCTAATGCTACTGTGCTCTGGCACTGTTCCTAACACTGTATATTACCTCACTTAATATGCAGTCAGTTCTGTTAAAATGCGACGTGTGAGTTCCATGGAGTACAAACTCCATAGTATGCAGACCCACACAACAGAAACCTCAGGGCTTAATGGGGAAAATAGGGCTAGGCTTACAACAGTTCCAAGAGACACATGGCAAGATGCTCATCATCACTAATCATTGTGCAACCATGATGCAAACCAAAACTACAATGAGATATCACCTCACGCCTGTCTGGCCAGAATAAAAAAGGCAGTAGTAACAAGTGTTGGCGAGGATGTGGAGAAAAAGGAACCCTTATGCGCATTTGGTGGGAATGTAAATTGGTGCAGCCACTATGGGAAACAGCATGGAAGTGCCTCAGAAAATTAAAGACAGAACTACCATATGATTCAGTAATTGCACTGCTAGGTATTTATTTACCCAAAGAAAAACCTCACTAATTTGAAAAGATAGAGGAAGCCCTGTGCTTATTGCAGCATTATTTACAATAGCCAAGATGTGGAGGCCACCCGAGTGTCCATCCACAGATGAATGGACAAAGAAGATGTGATACATACACAATGGAAAATTACTGAGCCATGAAAAAGAATGAGATGTTGCCATTTGCAACCTCATGGATGAACTAGAGCATGTAGTGCTAAGTGAAATAAGAGGGGAAGGCAAATTCCATGTGGTTTCACTCTTATGAGGAATTTAAGAAACAAAACAGATGAACAAACAAAAAAGACAAGCAAAAATATGAAGTTAAATACAAAGAAAAAACTGGTGGTTGCCAAAAGGGAGATGGAAGGAGGGATGAGCGAAAGAGATAAATGGGATTACGAGTACACTTACTGTGATGAACACTGAGTAATGTATAGAATTGTTGAATCATCCACCTGTAACTAATAGAACACTGTATGTTAATTATACTTCAGTAAAAAGTAAAATAACAAAAGGAGACAATTCACAAAAGAGAAAATGCAAATTTTAAAAAATGTCACCAGTGACACAGAAAATAAAAGATGAAAACCTGCTAAAAACAGGAGTGTAGTTTTACATGTTAGATGGCTAAGAAATATGTACGACCGCAGAACACATGGCACTCTGTCTTGACATCTGCTTGTGAAAGTGGGCATCAGAAGAGTTGCCGCTTGTGAATATTGTGAGGTGGTGGAAGGACGGTCATCTGGAATTGGGCGGAAAGCTGTGTTGCCAGATGTGCGTGGGCAGGACTCATGACACGTGGTGATGTTGGGGTGTGTGTGTTTGTATATGTCTGTGTCGTGCAGTTCAGCTGGAGGCAGTTTCCTGCATTCACATGGTGCTTCCTGGGAGAGGATAGCTAACATAAGCAAATGCAAAATTTGCATTTGGATCAAACTGCCCCCCCTAATACATCAATCATGTTAGAAAAAATTTGTGTTTTCAAGTATTATAGAAGAACTGCCTATATGATGATAGAAGACACTTACTGTGGGAAGCTATATTAAATGATATAAAGTAGCAGCTTTGTGAGAGGTCCTGCTAGTAAGTGCTCTGGAGTTTCAGGAGAAGGGACTTCCATGGTCAATCAGGGCAGGGAAGGCTCTTCTGAGGAGTTGGCCCTGGAATGGGTCTTTGAGGATTGGTCTGATGTTCCCCATGGGCTCCATAGGCTTCTCCATTGATAGATGCACACCAGCACCACTGTTCTTCCAACATATCTCGTCCTTGGTGGGGCTTGGACCCATTTCTCTGGGGCTTCCTCTTCCTGGTGCAAGGGTTGGGCCCCTCTGGTACCCTGCATAGAGAGCTTGGCTTTCAACTTTTTGAAGAGATCAGTTGTTCTCTCTTCACGCAGGCAGCCTTGAGCTTGTGTAGGAAAGGAAGTCATCTTCTAGGAGCTCTAGATGGTAGTGCCGGAGCCAACTGTCAAGCAGCCCTCTTTTAGAGGGGGAGGTGTCTCGGTACATTGTCTGGGAAGGTCTCTTGCTCTTGACTAGCATGTTTGTGTGGCTTCTGAAGACATCCTGAGAAATGGAGGTAGTGTTGATACTTCTGCTATCCAGATTGATTAACAGGGATGGGGAGGTTGAGGGTGTGCCTACACTAGCCACCTATGAATCCTAAAGCTCAGATCATGGGAGGAGAAGCCACAACTGTGTAGTGTGTTGACACTGATGTTGGCGAAAGATGTAGCCATTGACAAAGTTTGACTCTGCGTGAGTTGAGAGTCAGGTCTATCTGGACTGCCTGCCCCCAGTACAATGTATGACTAATGCTTCCTCAGCTGGCCATCATAGATCTGGGTGTGCCTGTAAATTCAGATGTGCAAACTAGATCTGGTAACTCTGCCCTAGCCTTGAAGTTCAAGCCACCAATTCAAGAAAAACACGGCTCTCTCAGACAAGGAATGATACTAACTCATTTGGTCGATGCTGTAGAATATAATTATGGTTGCTTCTGCTTGCATATCCCATTTCTTCTATTCCTTTATCCCACATTCCCTGAGCATTTCCTGAACTTAGTGTTGTGCTAGGAGCTAGAGAGACCTAGATGAATAAGAGATGGATGGCTCCTATCTGAGAAAAACGTCCCGTCTAGCTGGGGACAAACATTCTATGTTGTTACAATCTGGGCCTATGACATGCATATATGTCCAGATTATGACAGAGACTTTGCTACATTTCTGTGGATTCCCACAAGCACGTATTTCATTCTGCCCAGGATAAGGAGCTCAGAGGGGGCTTCCAAGAAGTGTTGAGTGTACAAAGGGGTAGGCAGTATTTATTAAATGTTTCTTCTGCCCTGGACACCATGCAGGTACCATGACATTGAATCCTTTCAACAGCCATCACCCCATTTTACAGGTGACAGTCTTAGAGTAGAGGAGCTAGGGCTGCAACCCAGATTTTCTGATTTCATCTCTGGTACTCGCCTAAGGGCATTCTGTTGCCTCTAAGCCGGCAGGGGTGCTCCTCAGCACCAGAACTATGAACCTGACAAACAGAACCATCTCCTTCACCGTTCCCATGGAAACAGCAAATCATCCACTGGCTGGGGCCAACTAGCATCTGCCAGACCAAGACATGTAATAATAATAATAACACACATTTTTGAAATGAGGATGCCAAATGGGTAAATAATTAATGTAATGATTTGACCTGCCGCTTCTAAAACCCACACACTGTTCCTAAGACAATGGTGCAACTGAGGCTCCTGAGTAATTAATTTTGCCTAAACACATAACAAGTGGGAAGCAAATTTTGCACTGTGAACCCAGTTCAGCTCTTAAAACTGGAGATAGATTGCTTTTGCACACTGGCACCCCATCACAACATCTGTGCGTAATTAAGCTTCAGCGAAGAGTTTACCTCTCAGTGTGTGAGGCATCTTCCAGTGGGGTTTAATAACCTCAGCCCTGTGCTATAAATCTCTGCACCTCAGACAAGCACTGAATGGAAATGTGGTATCAGGGAGACCAGGAGAGGGTGAGAGGGCAGCCAGGCCCAAAGGTCAAGACCAGGGCATTTGTAGATTTGTTGTGTATTGTGGGGAGGGGATAGGGCAGGCCATGAGGTTTGTGACTAAGCTGGGGGACAGGGGGAAAACAGGGTTTGAGACTAGAAGACCTGAGAGTGTGCTTGGATGTGCGAAGACTTCAGGGAGAGGTTAAGTAGTCATCTCCTGAGCGGGGCCGCATCAGGGTGGCCACTTCTTAGTGCAAGGTGAGGATCTGGGACTCTCCAGAAATTGTGGGCAGGCCTTGAGGAATGTGCATGCAGTCGGAGAAGCACCATAACTTCCTACGAATCTCAAAGATTACGAACCACTGATGTATAATAATTAGTATGAATTAGTATTTTTTTTACGTGCCTGTGCTTTTTTTTAAAAAAAAGATTTTATTTATTCATTCATGAGAGACACAGAAAGAGAGGCAGAGACACAGGCAGAGGGAGAAGCGGGCTCCCCGCAGGGAGCCCGATGTGGGACTTGATCCCAGGACCCCAGGATCACACCCTGAGCCGAAGGCAGACGCTCAACCACTGAGCCACCCAGGCGTCCCTATGTGCCTATGCTTTTTATTTTTATTTTTTTTATTTTTATTTTTTAAATATTTTTTTTTTAAATTTTTATTTATTTATGATAGTCACAGAGAGAGAGAGAGAGAGAGAGAGAGAGAGAGAGAGGCAGAGACACAGGCAGAGGGAGAAGCAGGCTCCATGCACCGGGAGCCCGATGTGGGATTCGATCCCGGGTCTCCAGGATCGCGCCCTGGGCCAAAGGCAGGCACCAAACCGCTGCGCCACCCAGGGATCCCGTGCCTATGCTTTTTAAAGTGCTTTTAAAAGTGCTTTACATGTTTTTACTCCTTTATCCTTATACAGTCCCACAAGGGAGATGCCATGATTAGCCCTTTGTCTGCAGTAGGGAAATTGAGGCCCAGAGAGATGAAACCATTTGCCCAAGTTTACACAGCTTGTGTTAAGGGTCAGAGGCAGGTTCTGAAGGGAGGCGGCCTGGCTCCAGAGCCTGCCTGTTAAACTACTGTGCTGTTCTGCCTTCATCATAATTTGTGGGACAGATCTGACTTGTGCCGAAGTGTGTACAGCGTTAGCTCTGCTTGTGTGCCAGAACCACATGTGAAATGCTATGCGGCTGTCATATGGCAGCTGCCGTTTGTCCAGCAGGTGCTAAGTGTGTGCTGTTGTGTCGAGTACCAGGATTCCACACATGCTAGTAGGAAGTTGGGAGTGTTGCTTCGCTCTGAAGGGCATCACCACTTTACGGGTGGGAAGCTGGCACTCAGAGAGGTCATAAAACTTACCCAGTCACTCAACTTGGAGATAGCAAAGCCAGGGTGCCATCCTGAGAGTCTGACTTGAGGTCTGCGCAGTTTCCCTGGGCTCCCCGGGTGATGGGTCCTGGCCCAGGCAAACCAGAGCCTACTTTGCACATGCATTGACCAAAGCACAGGAACAGAAGGGAACTGTGGGGTCAGGGCCAGACTAGGAGGCTGAAGCCTGGGGTCTTGGGCTGCAATTTTCCATAATTTGTGTCTTCCTGCTTGGGATCAGGATTGGCTGCAGCGTGGCTTGGGGGCAGGTACAGCCCACAGGAGTGGGGCCTCTGATCTGTACAAAGAGATAGACTTGAGACTCAGAGTCCTCATGGCCAGGGTGTGACCCTTCCTGTGGGGTCCCCAAGCCCCCCTTGGCCCTGAGTCTCCCTAGGTCCAGTTTTGTTTGGGGGGTATGTGGGGTGGGGGTTGGTTCTTCTCGTCACCTCTTTAAAATGATTCTCTTTCATCTTCTACTTTGATGGAAGGAGCAGAAGAAGGAAGGCATGGGGATGAAACACTGGTGTTGGGGTGAATTTTACCTCCTGCCCACAGGATGATTTGGGGTCAGGTCATCAAATTAATGTCCCACAGTCAAGCCAGATTTCTCCTAACTGAGCAGGGAGCAGATTTGCATTTCGTTGTCATTTCCATGATATAGTTGTCCAGGGGCAATTGCTGTCCTCTCTGAGCTCCCGTGACAAACCTCTCAACTTCCCAGGTTTGGTATTCTGTTTTTTCCAATCTAAGCAGCTGAGGTGGGGGCCACTGTGTTGTCAGATAGGGATGGTTGCATTCGCAGGGAGGCTGGAAAAGAAGGCTGAAGGAGGGGGAATGTGGTGCTCCCACTGCCCTGATTAACAAGCCCAGAGAGTCTCCAGACTTTGGGTTTTCTCTTTCCATCTGTGGCTCTTTCAAGCTGTTTTCCAAGTTGACCCAGGCAGGCCCAGATTGGGGGGGCAGGGGGTCTGACCTCATGTGCCCAGAGCCCTCAGGCACCCACTACCAAGCTTAGGTTTCCAAACAAACCAAGAGAAAGAACTTAACTTCCCCAAAATATGTCCTCTCCATTTGGAAGCCACAACAGCAAACTCGCACTCGTATTTTTAAAGACAGCTTTTGAAAAGTGCCAAGTGAGACTGAGTTTTAAGTTCACAGTCAAAGAGAGTCACAGATTTCTCTACTGGCCCAGATTCCTGAACGGCAAGAACTACAGGAAAGTAGCAAAACCAAAATGCCACCTTGACTTCAGTTGGAACCTCTGTTCCAGGGAGCCTAGGGTGTTTCGCTCATGTGTGCCTCCCCAGTCCTCCTCAGAGCTCTTTCTAGAGATGGGGCAGGAGTAGTCCTTTGTGATGAGGAAAACTGAGGCATTGGAGGTTAAGTGGGTGGATGAAGACATGGGAGTATTAGCAGAATGAGGAAAGGAAGCCGGTTTCTTGACTTGAGGGCTGCGGTCTTCTTGCTAGATGAGTTTTGGAGGTTGAGTTGAGGGAAGTCCTATTCCCCCAAACCCTTGAATTAGCTGCCCTTGTTATTTTATTTGTGAGTGGAAACAAGGTCGTCACAAGTTGTTGGGGAAACGTGGCATGCCGATATCCCAGTAATTCCTCCCTCCGGGCAGTGGTTGTCACTCACTCACATGGCGGCCCAGGAGCCCTTGTGCAGTCTGATCTCTTGCCTATTCCTGGGGAAATCAGGTCTCTTATTTGGCCATTGGGTGTTCTCAAAGTCAGAGGCAGTTGGAGAGCATTTGGATTAGGAATGCATTTGTCTGCAGGTGACCAGAAGCACAATTTAGAGTGTTGTAAACAAAAAAAATATTTATTTTCCTCACATGGCAAGAAGCCTTACAATAGTTGCCTGCTGATATTGTGTTAGTGGTTTGACAGTGACAGGGCCAACATCTCTGATTTTCTTGGACTTTTCCTCATGGTTACAAGATAGCTGCTGCAGCTCCAGGTATCACATTCACTTCCAAAGTAGGAAATCGAGAGGTAAGAAGAGTTGCACCATTTACAAACATCCCTTTTTTATGAAGGAAAGGAAAACCTTCCCAGAGCCCCTAGCAGGCCTCCACATATGTCTCATAAGCCATAACTGTGTCACTTGGCCATACTTATTGCAAGGCAAGCAGGGAAAGTATGTCCTTGGGGAAGAGGAAGATTGGGAGTAGGTGCTGGGTTAGGATCCAGCATTATCTACCACAGAAGACTTGTAGGAAATGAGTGTGAGAAGACTCAGGACTTCCAGACTGAAAAGTTTATCACCTAGTAAAAATTTGTTCATTTGTAGACATATACATCTAATAGATCCATTGCACAGGTGTAGAAGTTGAGGCAGAGGGTTGAGATTCATGTGAGGAGCCTGCAGCAGGCCTAGTGAGAGAGGAAATAGATTTCAGTGCCAGCTCTGGCTCAGGTATAAGGAGTTCCACACCTTTCCCCCTAAATCCCAATTTTAGTTTGGCTCTTGTGTCTGGAGGCATTGAGGAGGGTGGGGAAGCCGTTCTGTGGTCCCCTAAGCACGAAGGGGTCTCTAAAGGAGGGGCCAGGGGCCTCATTGATGGAGGAGGCTGCCTGGCTCTCTTGGGCTGACCCGCACTGCCCTGTCTGCACCGCTCTGGACCCTCTCAGGCTTTGTCTCCTGTTCCTGGGAGGAGCATGTGCCCTTGCCTTGCTCACTGTGCTTCTCTGTGATCCTGGCCTCCAGCTACAGGCCCGCTAGCCCTTCTGACCTGCCCTTGCCTATTCCAGGTCCCCCGCATCTACTGGGATCTGTCCACCAAGCGAGTGCTTCTGATGGAGTTTGTGGACGGCGGCCAGGTCAACAACAGAGACTACATGGAGAAGAACAAGATCGATGTCAACGAGGTGAGGCTGAGCACTCATGGCTGCTGTGTGAGGGATGCGGGCTTGGTCAGGGCTGCCCACCGAGGGCAGGTGTGTCCCTGTGAGGTCTCACAGTCTTGAAAGAGAGCCTGTTATCTGAAGAATTATAGTATCTCTGAGCACAAAGCATCCTCCCAGGGCATCTAGGACTGTCCTCCACCCTGTCTCCTAAAGATGGGGCTGGCAGCACATGGTGGGGTGCAGGCATGTGCTGAGCCCCTTCTTGGAGCTCCTGCCCTGACAAGTGACCACCACCTGTCTTCTTGTACCATTGGAGTCCCACAATGCTGAGCGGCTCCAGAGAACAGTGGTGTGAAACCTGTGGGCTTTACTACTTCTGCCCCTGGGGGCGCCTAGGCCCTCCCTCTTCCTGCCCTCCCCTCTCCCTGCCACTCCTCAGGCCTCGAGGGTTCAGGCCAGCAGGGGACAGCAGGTGCCAGCTATTTCTACTTCACAGAACTACAAGAAGAGAGAGCCTTTGGTCTCCCACCTCCCACCCCATTGGTCCCAGAGAAAGAAAGTGGCCAGTGGGTGGGCCTGTACACCGTCTTCTGCTGCTTGATTGCCATAGGGTCCCACAGATAGGGATGGAGTGGTACTTTCCCAACAACAGCTATCATGTTTATAGTCCCTCCTATGAACTGGTTATGGGGGTTTAGAGGGGGCCAGACCTCATTGCCTTCTTTAAGGAATTCACCACCTAGGGTTACTGTTAGGTACACAACTAAATCCTTACGACCACCTCTCAGCAGCAGAAGGGGCGTGAGTGAGACCCCAGGGAGCTTGTGTCTGCACAGGTTGGCTTCCCCAGCAGGATGAGTAGGAATTTGCTGGGTGCGTGTGTGTCAGGGTAGAGGGTTGGGGGCAGTGATGGCAGTGCAGGGAAGGGAATGGTGAAGTTTGGCAGGGTTTCCAGAGGGGTGTGGAAAAATAGGTGGGGGTGGGTAGTAAAGACATTGGGCAGGACCCCAAAGGTACCAGGGAGTCATGAAGGGCATTGAGGAGTACACTGATGTGATCCACCACTCTGGGTTGGTGAGAGGAAGAAATGGAGAGAGGTGAATGCTCTTCCCTTCCCCCCACCCCAGGCAGCATATGAAGATGAGCCTGTGGTCCCAGTGGTGGGGTGGCTCAGAAGAGGAAGCTACACCTTGGCTCAGCAGACGAGCCAGTGGTAGGAATGGTAGGAGGGGGTGCAGGTTGGGAGCTCAGACCTCCATTCAAGTGCCTGTGTGGCCTCCGTCAGGAGGACAATGACTTCCTTCTGAGAAGGTTGTGAGGATGACACAAGTGCTGAGCAGTGCCTGGCATGTACTTCATCCTCCAGTATGGTGGCAAGATGGTGGTTGTTCTCATTCTTCTCTTTGGGCTCCGTCCTTTCCTCCTTTATCTCCTTTTACTGCAAATGTTTATTGAATCCCTAACTTGCCACACCAGGTGCTTTTTTTCCAAAATAAACCTGGGAGGCAGGTCTCAATGTCTTCATTCTTCAGATGAGGAATCAGAGATTCAGAGAGGGAAGGTGACTTGTCCAAGATCACAGAGCTAGTAGAGCTGGGATTGAAACCCAAGTCCCTTTGACTCCATGGTTTCTTATTTGTAAAAGGAGGGGTTGAGTCAGAATGTATGGCGCTGCTGGGAACATGGCTGGGAAGGGCTTAGCCACAGCTGGCCTTGGCCTCCTGGGAACTCAGGGAACGATGCTCCCAGAACTCTTTGGGGGCTTCAGGGTATGTGTGTGTAGGGTGGAGAGGCAGGACGGGCCCTAGGACCCCCCCGCCCCCACTTCACCCAGGGCAGCTCTGCCATCACTGGAGTTGCCTGTTGGGCTTTTCTAGAAGAGGTCTCCCTTTTGGGTTGGGAAAGGATAAGAAAAGGATTATTTTAATTCAGCCCTCCACTTTCCAGATGACAGAGCACTCAGAGGGAGAGCAGACGTCTTTCCCGAGGTCACTCGGCCAGTAGCACAACTTGGGGCTTCTGACCCTGCTCCTGCTACTGTTGCCTTCTAGGGTGGGCCTGCAGAGGGTGTTTGGATGGAGCTCCTGCACAGGAGGGAGGGAGAGACCTCCTTGCCCATCTCCTCCATTGGTGTGTCCCTGAGTCTAGCCAGGGATCCCCTGCCGACCGTGACCCTTGGGTACAAAGTCTTTGGCTCCAGTGGAGAGGGTGAGGGAAGGAAGGAGAGATCACCTCCAGCTTTTCCTGAACAGCCTTAATGGGGAGCAGGGTCTCTCTGCCTGCACTTCAGGAAAGACGCCAGAGACCTCATACCTTCCCCTCCTCTGCCAGGTTACCGGCATTTACTTACTGTCAGCTGCGGTGGGATTTTCATTTCAGCAGGGCCCCCAAATCCATTAATCTCTTTGGATACATTGAGTCCAGAGCTGCAGTGGTGTTTTATCAGAGGCAGCTTGATTTTTCAAAGACAAGTGCAAACAAAGATGTGCTCTGCTGTAGTTGCTTGCTCTCGCCACTGTGTGAGGTGCCTGGGAGGAGGGGCAGCTGGGCTGGAGGGGGCTTGTGGGAGCTGGCCAGGGTGGTGCCCTCGGAGAGCCCTGCTTTGTCTGCTCCTGCCTCCAGCACTGGAAGATAAGGGCAGCGTTCCATGCAAAGCAGACCCTTGCTGGACATCCTGTGAATTCGTGGAGAATAAATAAGCCAGCCTCGTGCCCTGGGTTAGCCTCTGTGAGGCAGGGCTGGGGTTGAGTGTTGGTTTATTGTTTCCTGTGGACATGCAGAGTGGGGCAGACTAATATCAGAGTGATTTGGGGAAAGCAATAACAGTAATAATAATAATTATAAGCAGCTAATATGTACCAGGCACCTGACACGTGTAATCGCTACTCTTTATAGCTGTCCTCCCAAGGGTGAGATGAGAGATCTTAACCCCCTTTATGGATGAGAAAGCTAAAGCTCAGAGAGGTTAAACGACTTGCCCAACCTCACACAGCTAGCCGGGGGGAGAGCCAAGGGTTTGCACCCAGGTCTGCCAGATGTCAAAGCCCTTGCTCCTCTGTCTTCTCCATGCCCCTCCTGGGGATCGGACCCTGGCTGCAGTACAACCAGGGTCACCTGGGCGACAGCCACATCAGTAACTCCTTGAAGGAGGTGCGGTACTTACTGAGAAGCTCTGCCCACCACCCAGGCACTAACTGAATGCAACCCTTCTCTCTCTGACTCATGTCAGGCATGGCTTTTCGCATTTCATGCAAACGTTGTTCTCCTTCTAAAGAAGTGAGGAGTAGAGGAGCAGTGCATGAGCTGTGCCAGGCACAGCACCTGGAATGTGGTTGGTGCTTCCGATTGGTAGCTAGTAGATTGTTGTTGTTTTCATGATTATTACCATCGTTGGATCCTGTCCTTTCCTCTCTTCCTGATACCACTAGTGTTTACTAACTGCCTAGCCATGTGCCAGGCCCTTTCTACACTGTAAACTTGGGAGGGATGGCTTGGTGCCTCCATTTGCAAGCAAGGAATCAGAGACCTAGAGAGGGGAGCTCCCAGATCTTGATGGTACGTTTCCATCCACTTTCATACAGATCTACTATGTAATCTCCAGCCGGATAAAGAAGCAAAGATATCTGGCATCTTTGTCACCAGGCACCTGTGGGTCTTTTCTGGAAGCTCTGTTCTCTTCCATTGGTCCATTGGTCCATCCTTGTAATAGTACCACACTGTCTTGATTACTTAATTCCTGAGTCCCCTGGCCCTGGCTTCTGGGGTTTGCATGACCTGGGAGGCTCTTTGGTATTCTGAGATGCTATCATTAAATACTGCCCCAGAAACCTCAGGCTTGGCAGTGGGCGGTGGTGGCCCATGTGGTCTACTGTGCCATCGCTGACCATCGTTTGGGAGAAGACCGGGGACAGGCTTTGCTTTACAGAAACTAACCTATTATGTCTCTTACCAAGCAGCAGCAGAGTCAGAGGCCTCATGGAAGACCAGTGGGGCATGAGTGTGTGTGTGTGGGGGGGGTGGGGAGGGCAGGGGTATAGGATACTCCACATTACTGAAAGTTTCTAATAGCCTTCTGAGGTTCTAAAGTCTCCTGAGGACTGTGGGACTCAGCGAGCCTATCCCTGGAGCAAAGCCCTCCTTAGAATGGTCTGGCTGTGAGTTCTCCCTGGGGAGGGAAGTGCAAAGGATAGACAGAAGTGGCAAGGGGCAGATATCTCACCCCCTATGCTGGGCGGCCATGTTTAGTGGGATCTTGGCTGCCACAAGCAGGTGACTCAACTTGAAGTTAGGGCGCAGGAAGTGGTTGTGGAAGGAATTGCTTTCCAAGTGGGTGAGGATGGCTCCAGACCCTTCCAACCACATGTTAGAGTCAGCCCCACTCCTCTTTGAAGAGGCCTCCTGGCCTTGCAGCATCCCAGCCTAGCTGGGCCTAGCATGTGAGGACCTGAAGACCAGTCTACATAGCCAGCACCCAAAGACTCAGAAATGCCAGGTTAGAAGGCAAGAGACCTGAGTTCCAGTGCCCGTTCTGCCTGTGGCTTGCTGTATGCTCTTGGACAAATCACTCCTCCTCTCTGAGCCTCAATTTTCTTATTGAAGGCATTGGATTAGCTAGTTGGACTTTAAGGATACATGCTGCTTAGATATCTTGTACCACAGTGATTGCTGGGAGCTAAGACTTCAGCCGTCTATTTCAGAATCACCCGAGGGAAATCATTTAATAATGCAGATCCTTGCTGCACCCCAGACTTACTCATCAGAATCTGCAGTGGAAACAGTTGCCAGAATCTGCATTTTAACAAACTCTTCAGGTGGTTCAGATACTGACTGGAGTCCAGGAACCACCTGCTACAAGGCCAGCCTCCAGGCACAGGGCAGCCCTGCCCAGGTGTGTTCACTCATCCAGGGAGTTTGAGGCCTGAGGGCACCCAGCAGCCTGGAGGGGCCCTCTTTTGTTTGAGTCTCTGCACCCAGAAGCAGCATATTACTGAGGGCTTGCCCTGGTGATCATATTTGCCAGTCACATTAAGAGCCGGTGACAGTGACTGTCATTGATTTTATTAAAAGTAAAGGTCGAGTAGGAGCACGCTTTCCTAGGCTGGATGGAGCCTCCTCCAGCCATAGGATGACTATTGATTGCAGACCTTTTATCGAAGGTTAATTGGATTTCAGTGAGTGCATGTTTAAGACCCTGCCTGGGCTGAGGCCCAATTGAATTTGTGTGAAATTAGCTAGAGAGAAAGGTGACAAAGTTGGGAATTTGGGGGAGGTGGGGATGAGGACTTGTGGGGCCTCTCCACTCTGTGGAGAATGGGGGTGGGTGCTTGCAAGAGAGGGGTGGGAGAGATGGGGAGCTTGCAAGAGATGCCTGGGAGCCAGCTAGGGAAAGAGGGCAGGAGGCTCCCAGTGGTCATTAGGTGGACTTTGATTCAGTCCTTTGTCCTTGGGATGGCCTTCTTGGTATGTGGTGTGGCCTCCAGAGTTTATCTTTTTGCCTCTCCAGAAAGTAAATCTTGCCTTGAGTCAGAGTTGGGGTGGTGGTGGGGTGGGATTTGGGGTTCAGCTCATATTTCGCAAGACTGCAACTCCTGTTTTCAAAGGTGTCAGGGGCCTTCAGTTGCTGAGCCTCTGGGCTTGGGGCAAACACCAAGCTCCCCTTTCACCAGCTTAGGGTCTCTTGTCTAGCTGGCTAAGCCAGTTCTCAATAGCTGTCTGCTTCCCCCTGGCAGATGCAGGCTTGCTAGTCTCTTTGCTCTCTGTTGTCAGGGGCTCTTTGTTTCTTTTTGGTCATCTTAGTGGGGTCAGGGAGAGAGTGGAGTCAGTGTGTGGGTTCAGTCTGCTGCATTTAGCCAGAAACCCTTGCCATGCTTCTTCCTTCCAGTAGTTTTAAAATCCATTCCAGGTCATTCTGGGAGCCATGGAAGGTTCTCAAATGCATCTTTCAGCAGACGCTTATTGTGTACCTCCTGTGTGCAGGCACTGCATGTAAGTGCTATACCAGAGGTATGCACAGAGTGTGGGAGAAGGTGAGGCTGGGTGCCCTAGTGGAAGGGACCGAGGGTTTCAAAATTGGGGCACCCTGGGGTTATGCCTGGCTCTGCCATTTGTTGGCCAGGCACCCTGGGGTAAGTAACTTAAACTCTGAGTGATTGTCCACATCTGGGCAGTTGGGAGTCCTAACAATACTTACTTCACAGGGTCATTGGTCATGGTCACAGCATAGACCATAAGCAGTAGAGTTGTGTAAAATCGTTAATTTAAAACAATTTTTTTTAGATTATTTGAGAGAGAGAAAAAGTGAGCCCAAGTGGAGTGGGGGTGGGGGGCAAAGGTAGAGGAAGAAGCAGGCTTCCCCCTAAGCAGAGAACCTGATGCGTCTCAGGACCCCGAGATCATGACCTGAGCTGGAGGCAGATGCTCAACTGACTGAGGCACCCAGGAGCCCCTGTTGGAGATCATTTATATAATTCATGATGCTGTTTTTCACAGAAGCATGTCTCCCTGAGGCTCTTCTTTGCCCCCCTCCTTTCCACCTACTTCTGTTGGTCCTGGGTACAGACTTGGAAAATGAGCAGTGGTTATCGCTTGAGCAAACGGTGACCCCACCCCCACTCCTATCTATAAATGCAGGTAGTGCCTGGTCTCCCTGTGTTGAGTACCACACTGACTTTTCCTCAGCATCATCTTCTGCTTCCTGGGTCTCTGGCTTAGTGGTAGAAAGTGCTCAGCAGACCAAGGGTGGGTGGGTGGGGGGTTGAAGCTGAAGAGACATGAAGGATCCTGCATACTGAAATCACTAGAGAGAAAACATCTCCTTTTGTCTGCATAGAGAACTCCATTAACTTGTCGGACCAAAAAAAAAAAAAAAAAAAAAAAAACAAACTTGTCGGACCAAATCTTGAGAACCGTGGGGATGTTAGAGAGATCTAGGTGCACGAGATGGGTTTCTGGAGATTTCTTTCGCTGACAGCAGGGATGTTAGGAGTGGGGTTGGCCTTCCCAGACCTTGGTACTGGCTATGCTACTTATGAACCATGCCGCCTTGGTGAAGGCAGTCACTGTTTGGAAGCCCCAGATGCCTGCTATAAAGTGAGGGTGCAGAAGGGTAGCCCAGAGGGTAGTTTGATGATTAAAACATGAAGTTTTTGGTGCAATGCCCACGGTACATGCTCCACACTAGTCGTGATGACACTCAGCCTGCTCTGAGAAGTTGTTGCTCCGAGAAGAGTTGCCAGAAAGAGGAAATGTGTAGGAAAGAAACCCTTTCCCCATTTTTTATACTGACCCAGGTAAGGTGGAAGGATGTGGAAGTATTTCTGTGGAGTGCATTGTTGCCCGAGGCAGGGGATGTCAAATGTTGATAGCTCTTACTTCACTGTGTCTTCAATAGCCGTGGCCCCAGAACCCAATTCCTCTGGTCACTGTGATCCTTGAGTCTGTCTGGCCAGGAGACCTGAGAAGCCCTTCTTGGCCTTGGGGATATCTGATGTCCTGGCTCTCAGGTGATGTCCCACTGTAAGCCTAACCCAGAGAAATTTTCACTGAGCTCCAAAATTAGAGTAGCTCTCCTGGCTTCTTATAATTAACCCACTCACCACCTCTCCTAGCACCCTGTGTGGTTGAAGAGGTTCCCCATGCCTTTGCATTCAGGAATTTTATCTCTGTGTTAGCTAGTCCAAGGTGGACCCTCTCCACGAATGCATTTGGCCTCGCCGGGCAGCAGCAAGTAATCTGAGGTTTATGTATTCCCAGGGAAGTTCCTGAGGATGGAGAATAAAATCCTGATCTTTCAGGCTCTTGTGCCTCAAGAAGCCTGGCCATAAACTAATGGAAGAGCAAGGAGAATTTGAATAATTAACCTCTTTATACTTAACATCAGGCTACTTACGTGATTATTAATATCCTGCAACAGCAACCTCCTGTTTCTTGGAGAGATCTTGGCCTTGCTTGCACGACACCCCCAGGAACATAAATAGACTTTCCCTTGGGGGTGGGAATGAATTAATCTATGCAATTATAGAATAATTAAAGCACTTTCAGCCAATTCAAGTTTTGAGAAAAATCCAAAAATAACTCTTTGATTTAAATATTATTTACTAAATTAATTCTTTACTCAGACTTTTTATAGAGTCCTTTTTTTTTTTTTTAACATCCCCACTGTCAGGAAATAAAGGCATTACATAATTACTGAAGTCACTCACATGAATGGCACATTCTTTTTACACAGAACAATAAAAGACTTGTCAATGACTTTTTTTTCTCTAAAAAGAGGTATACTATGGCTTTAGTTAACAGTGAGTTTTCTGGTTAGGGAAGCAGTCCTGGATTTCCCACTGAGACTCTTTCTTCCAGATGGAATGCCTCCTTGGTTGCTGTGTGGACCTTCAGAAGGTTTTGCGTCAGCCCTGCCTACAGGCAGGAGCTTCCCTCTAAGTGGAGAGGCCAAGAATGGGTGATTGACAGCTTGTTTCTTGAACCAGGGCCACTTGGGTTTGGAGCCCGGTCTCACTAACTGCTGGCTGGGGGACCAAGTCTCTTTTTCCTTTTTGTATTTCTTCTTTCAGTTGTCTACTACAGAGGATGGCTCTGAGTCCATGAAAGGTGCCCAGAATGATGCCTGGCACAGAGTGTTAGCTATTACTATTCTAAGAAGGTGGCATTCCCCTGTCCTTATGCAGATGCCACTGTTACAGGGCAAGGGGCAGCTTTTGGGAAACTGAACACACTTTTTTTTTTTCTTCTAAAGAAGACATACAGGTAGCCAACAGGTACATGAAAAGGTGCTCAGCATCACTCATCACCAGGGAAATGCAAGTCAAAACCCTGAGGACATACCACCTCACACCTGTTAGAACGGTTATCAAGAAGCTGAGAGAGAGAGAGAGAGAGAAAAGAGAAGCTAAGAGAGAAGAGTGTTGGTGAGGAGGGGGGAAAAGAGCCTTCATGCACACCTGATGGAAATGCAGCCTGGTGCAGCTACTGTGGAAAATAGTGTGAAGGTTCCTCCAAAAATTAAGAACAACTACCATATGATTCAGCAGTTCACTTCTGGGTATAGATCTGAAGAAGATGAAATCAGTATCTGGAAGAGTTATCTGCATCCTCATGTTCATTAGTGTTCATAGTTGTTTGCTCTTAATCATGAGACATAGCGAAATTATTATGAAAAGAGGGTGGGAGAGAGGGTGCCCAGTGATGGCCTTAGGTTTCTTCTGGGATCCTCCATGTCTCTGTGAGTAGAAGGGGGCTGGTTGCCTTCTCTGGGCAAAGTGGTTCCAAGAAACTAACTCTCACAGATGTGAGGAAAAATTACCCAAAATTTAGAAATTAAGGCCAAGAGTGTGCAGTGTATCCTTTCAAAGTCATTCTTAGACATTGTTCAAGCAGCCCACCGAGGGCTTTTTAATATCTAGGGGAATGTACTTTTGTCTGATGCTGCTATTGACAATTAATTAAGGGCTCAGACTGAAGCCATATGTCAACCTGTAGATCTTATCTGCTAGAGATGCAAATAATTTCTGCCCAAGAGGAATGATAACCTCAAAGGTTATGATTTCCTTATTGCTCTGTAAGACAATAACCAGTCTTATATCTAATCCAGGAATCTTAGTCTCTTATTCCTGTTTAAATTCCCATAAAATACGCAGCCCCTCAAAATTCTCTGAACCAGCTCTCCCTTCTTATTTGCTCCTTTATTGGTGAACTAAACAATCTTTGACATGTATTCATTCTATATTTTTATGAGTTGTGCTTTTTAACTTTTTGAAAATTACACTTTGATGAAAGTTATAATGGAGACATTTCTCCCCACGTTTCAAATAGTAAGCTAACACATTTGTATGTCTTATATAGTAATATACGCATTTTATAGTAGATATATAGTATGTAGCATATAAAGCACTTTCCCAGGTCTACTCACATTTTGTTTTTATTTTAATAAATTAATTTTTATTGGTGTTCAATTTACCAACATACAGAATAACACCCAGTGCTCATCCCGTCAAGTGTCCCCCTCAGTGCCCGTCACCCATTCACCCCCACCCCCCGCCCTCCTCCCCTTCCACCACCCCTAGTTCATTTCCCAGAGTTAGGAGTCTTTATGTTCTGTCTCCCTTTCTGATATTTCCCACACATTTCTTCTCCCTTCCCTTATATTCCCTTTCACTATTATTCATATTCCCCAAATGAATGAGAACATACAATGTTTGTCCTTCTCCGATTGACTTACTTCACTCAGCATAATACCCTCCAGTTCCATCCACGTTGAAGCAAATGGTGGGTATTTGTCGTTTCTAATGGCTGAGTAATATTCCATTGTATACATAAACCACATCTTCTTTATCCATTCATCTTTCGATGGGCACCGAGGCTCCTTCCACAGTTTGGCTATTGTGGACATGGCTGCTAGAAACATCGGGGTGCAGGTGTCCCGGCGTTTCATTGCATCTGAATCTTTGGGGTAAATCCCTAACAGTGCAATTGCTGGGTCGTAGGGCAGGTCTATTTTTAATTCTTTGAGGAACCTCCACACAGTTTTCCAGAGTGGCTGCACCAGTTCACATTCCCACCAACAGTTCAGGAGGGTTCCCTTTTCTCCGCATCCTCTCCAACATTTGTGGTTTCCTGCCTTGTTAATTTTCCCCATTCTCACTGGTGTGAGGTGGTATCTCATTGTGGTTTTGATTTGTATTTCCCTGATGGCAAGTGATGCAGAGCATTTTCTCATGTGCATGTTGGCCATGTCTATGTCTTCCTCTGTGAGATTTCTCTTCATGTCTTTTTCCCATTTCATGATTGGATTGTTTGTTTCTTTGGTGTTGAGTTTAAGAAGTTCTTTATAGATTTTGGAAACTAGCCCTTTATCTGATATGTTATTTGCAAATATCTTCTCCCATTCTGTAGGTTGTCTTTGAGTTTTGTTGACTGTATCCTTTGCTGTGCAAAAGCTTCTTATCTTGATGAAGTCCCAATAGTTCATTTTTGCTTTTGTTTCTTTTGCCTTCGTGGATGTATCTTGCAAGAAGTTACTGTGGCCAAGTTCAAAAAGGGTGTTGCCTGTGTTCTCCTCTAGGATTTTGATGGAATCTTGTCTCACATTTAGATCTTTCATCCATTTTGAGTTTATCTTTGTGTATGGTGCAAGAGAGTGGTCTAGTTTCATTCTTCTGCATGTGGATGTCCAATTTTCCCAGCACCATTTATTGAAGAGACTGTGTTTCTTCCAGTGTCTACTCACATTTTGACCTTGAATGTCAGGGTTACCCTGTGAGGATGTAGAGCAGATGGAATCAATCCCACTTAACAGCTAAGGGAACTTGGACCCAAACTGGGAAGGGAGAAGACTACCAGGTCATGCACTAGCCCTAGGTAGTACAAAGATGGCTCTAGAGTGAAGCTGGTGGCCTAGGCTGGTTTTCCTTCTTGCTTGTGCCTTCCATATCTATCTATGTTGGTGAAATCTGGTTAAAGTGAACATCAGGAACAGCTCCCAAATGGAAAGACACCCAAGTAGGAGCAGCTGGATGGGGTGTCAAATTGGGGCCACTTGATGGCTTTGCTTATGTATATATGAGCTACAGTTGGCAGCACCTCTTCCTCCTCTGGCAGCAGCTCACTCCTCGTGGGCAAGGGCTCCTCCATCCTGAGTTCCCAGACCCCTAGGGGCCATCTTTCAATGTAGTAATAGGGGGCCCAGAGCGATTAGCAGTATTTCAGAAAGCTCAGGGGAGATCATACATCTCCTCATGACAGGTCTGCCCAGACTAAATGAAATGTCATTTCTCTGCTTTTGGCTGGAATTCTGTCAGCATAGTCTGGCTGTACTGCTTATCTTGGGCTGATCAGGAGCCCTGATTGGACCTTATATGCGTCCTTGACAAATAAAAATGAATTATTGCTTAATAAATGCAATTGGTTTGGCAAATGCTGCCTTTTAGAGCATGGCTCTGTGGAGCTCCAAGGAGCCTAACCAAAGGGCTTCTCGAAAGGAGACTTGCTGGCTCAGCCTGGACCAACTCTAGTTGGGCCCCCTCCAAGGAGATGGATAATGGTGGCCCTGGGACATCTGACATCTCAGCCCAAGGCTGAGAGCTAGACATTGGACAAAGTCCTCCAAATGCCAGCAGAGTACTGGACGTTCATTTCACTCAGTGTGACACCGGGTAGGTGTCAGGACTTCAGACAACCTCTTTACTAAAGCTGGGAGAGGTAACTCGTTTAAGCTCACAAAGTTCACATGAGAAGTGTAGAGGTTGCCGTGAGCCTGTATGTAGAGTGGTTACAAGGAGGCGGTGGGGTCACACCTGGCTGGAGTCCTGGCTGTACCTGTTTGTAGCCCTGTGATTTTATGTAAGTTGAACCTTGATGAATCTCAGCTCCTTATCTGTAAAATGGGGATCATATTGTACCTACTTTTGAAGCCAATATAAGGATGTCATCTATTGCTATAGTAGGGTTATTCTTGAAGATTTGTTTTGGGGCCACTTGTAACTGGGATTCAGAAGAGATTAATGAGGTTAGGATAAGCATTAAGACAGGAACTACAGCATCTCAAAAAACAAAAACAAAGACAAAAAAACAACCACAGGCAAGGATCTCATTAATGTTGAAGGTAGAATCCTATATTCACATGTATGGCCTGTTATAGGTAAGTGGATACATAGTAGAGCCAGTTGATGGTATGTAAACTAGACTTCAGTAAAGCCAATTATCAAAATAGAGCCAGCCTCTGCCATCTTAGGAGCTTATAAGAGTGGGCTACATGGTCACTAATCAGTAATGACACAAATAACGTGCTAATACCATGAAAGAAAAGTAGAGTTCTGTGAGAGTTTGTGGTAGGAGAACCTCATCTAGTTTGGGAGGTCAAAGAAGGCTTTTCCAGAGAGGTGATGCTGAGCTGGGACGGGAAAGAAGAAAGGGGTGAAAGAGAGATGGGAGGAAGGCTCTTGGCAGGGGGACAATCGTGTGCAAAGGCCCTGAGGTAGGAAAGCACAGAGCCATTGGAGGAGAGAGAGAGAGAGTGGATGTGGCTGTAGTGTCATTGTGGCATGAGAGGAGACCAGGGAGGGAGGCTGGGCCTGGTGTGCTGGGCTTTGTAGGTCAAGCAAAGGAATTAAGTCTTCATTTTAAGACTCTACTCCTATGTTTCCCCCCACTCATGGACCCCAGCTCCTCTCCTCTGGCTGGGATATATTTGTGTGTGACCATGGGGTCCAGCATGACTGAGAGGAGTGTCAAGGGCAGTGTGTGTCCTGGGGCATCAGCTTTGTGAGTTGAGCATCTCTTTGTCCTCTGGAAACCCATTGGCAGACCATCTGTGGGCCCAAGTCTGGCAGTATTCAGCAGCTGTTCCCTAGCTGGGAAGAGGCTTTTAGCTTTAATAAAAAGGGAGTAGAGATAAGAAGACCGCCTCGGCAGGGAGGGCAGCAGTGACAGGATGATTTAAATGGCCTCTCCAGTGTCATTTCTTCTGTGCAGACTTCATAAATCAGATTAGCATTGGGCTCTGGTGGGGAGGTGCAAAGGGAAAGGGGCCTGAGGGAGAGGGGAGCAGGGCTTGTGACTCTAGGTCCTCCTGGGGACTGCCTTGGAGCTGATGGGACAGCCCGAGGGGGTGCGGGGGGCACCTATTCCTCACTCATGGGCCCCTAGCCTTGCTGTTTGGAGAAGGGGAGGTTGAGATGACCCCACTCCCACCCCCAGCTTTCCCACCCATCTTCAGTTCTGGGGAGAAAATGAAGAGATTGAGAAGAGAACAGGGAAGAAGAAGGTGGGGGGCGTTGGGGTGGCAGTTACAGCCTCTGCAAATCTAGAAGCAATAGTTCTACCTTGCTGTGTATTGCAGTCACCTTGGGAACTTGACAACTGATGCTGATACCTGGGGCCCACATCTAACACTTCTGAGTTCTAGGTGATTCTATGTGCAGCTGAAGTTGAGAAGAACTGGGTTAGAACTGAGCTTCTGTCTTAAACCCCAGAACTATACACATAAGCCATCACTCCCACCATGACCACTCAGGTCCACCCGATGCCTCTGGCCTTCCTCTTCAAAGGGATCACATTCATGGGTCAGAGTCGAGATCTCTGAAACAGATGTTAATGCAGCATAACTCCCACCCATCTCCCTTCTCTTTCAGATCTCACGCCACCTGGGCAAGATGTACAGTGAGATGATCTTTGTCAATGGCTTCGTGCACTGTGACCCCCACCCTGGCAATGTGCTGGTGCGGAAGTGCCCAGGCACAGGGAAGGTGGAGATTGTCCTGCTGGACCACGGCCTCTACCAGGTGGGAGAGGCCTTTCCTACCCAGCCAGCCCAGGGTCTGGGCCTACCTGGGATCAGAGCTCGCTCAGTTCCCGAATTGCCACAGACGCAGGAGGCAGATAGCCAGGGTGGATAGAGAGGCCCTTCCCTCCTCCTAGAGTTGCCATTATGTGCAAGTCACATCATATGAGCTCTCTTTAGCCAAATGAGGTTGGTAAGTAGGTGAGGAATAGACGGAGATGTGCCTGGGTATGGCAGGTGCTTTGTCAGCTGTAAAAACTGTACCCACTGGGAAGTAAGCTACCCTTTGGTGATCTGGGACTTTAGGGAAGGAGGGTAACTCAGCCCCAGGTAGGAGGTAATGTGCAGTAGAAAGGAGGCCTGGAGCTGACAGGGACTGGATGGGCCCAGCTCTGTCCTCTGGAACTTGGGACTCATCTGCTTCAGATGAGCCATGAGCTCCTGTCTGGAAATTGGGAAGTTCACTGCCAATGCCAGGACCGAGAGCCTATCTTGAGTCCCGAGACACATGGTCCTGGAGAGGTTTCCTTAATGATCTCCTATTCCTCCCCTCAGAGCCCTGATCTCACCTCCCAAAATCTTGGCTTTCTTTGAAAGACTCAGTGACAATGGGTATATTAGTGTAAAAGGTAGGCCAGCTGCTGTCATACACAAACCCTAAGCACATGATGGCCCAGACACAACAGGTGTTTAATTGCTTTTCACATACCTGTCCCCGGTAGGTGGAGGAGTCTGAAGGCACGGGTTGACTGAGGCTCTGCCCCCTAGGCTTCCCTTGGCAGGGAGGGGGGTGTCTCATCATCCTCCAGCAGCAAGGGTAAGGGCTTGGAGGGGCATGCATGGAAAAGGTTTCAGGAGCTGAACATGTTGCTTCTGGCACGTTTCAATGGTCAGAGCTCAGGCAGAGGGCTGCATCTAACTAGGAGGCAGGTGAGGAGTGTGATTTTGGTGGGCATTGGGGACCTCCGCCACTCAAGACCAATGCTTGGCATGTAGTAGCTTTCAAGTTGGGCCTTCAGGCATGGCTTAACTTTGGGGGAGAAGCAAATGATGCACAGGAGCTCTGGTCTTCATCTGTCCCCCTTTGCAGTGTTCATACCAGCCAGGGTCTAGGCCTTCTGTGAGGAAAGGAGGCCCAGGTCCTTTCACACTGTCCCTCACTGTAGGTGCTCACAGATGAGTTCCGCCTGGATTACTGCCATCTCTGGCAGTCACTGATCTGGACTGACATGAAGAGGGTGAAGAAGTACAGCCAGCGCCTGGGAGCTGGGGATCTTTACCCCTTGTTTGCCTGCATGCTGACGGCCCGGTCTTGGGACTCTGTCAACAGGGGCATTGGCCAAGCTCCAGTCACTGCCACTGAGGTAGGTGATCCCCTCCTGGCCTTGCCTTCTTCTGAATGCAAGGGGTGGGGCCAGGGATAGCCTTTGGACCCCTTCCAACCCTGTGTCTGGGGTTCTGGGCTGGTGGGATGTGATAATAGAACAGTGGGCAGCTTTGGAGATATACTAGAAGACAGTGTCCCTGAATGCAAGGAGGGAGAACGAATGATGTGTCACTGTATCTCTCCTGGACTTATCAACCTGGTCATGTTAACCATATTATCCAGACTGCTGTGGCTTTTGCTACAACCCACTCACATGGGATTTCAGGCTTCCAAGTTCTCCTCCAAGACTTTTGGGAATTCCAACAGACTGTCTCATCATTAAGTCTGGCTCCACTTTCTCTGTCTCCTGCTGGGCACTGTCTCCTATCGCAAGGTTCCTGTATACCTCCCTACTGGAGAGAGCACCTCAGTTCCTAGTGTGGCACTCAGGGCCACTTGTGCCATTTTCCTTCTTGAGTGTGTAAACAGACTTTTGGGTCTATCTTTGTATCTCATTTCTCTATTGATCTAGACAAGAAACTCATGGAGTCAGCTGAGACTGGTTCTAGGTACCCTTCCTTCCCCCCTGTACTTGTAGCGACCTCTCTCCCAGGCTTCTCATTCCTCAGGGAATTGGCTTCTGTCTTCCCGGTCTGTCAGTTGGCCAGACCCATGTAGATTTACCCATAGCCATGTGGGGACAGGCCTGGACTTAGCCAAGGCCCCTGCTCACCACAAGGAAAAAGTCCTGCATGTGCATTCAGACAGACCTGGATTCTAATTCTAGCTCCTGCTTTTTCCTAGTGGAATGTCCTTGGGTGGTTCTCATCACCTCTTGGAGCCTCGTGCTCCTCCCCATAAGCTACCTTGTGATGAGGGCCTTTAGGAATGGGTAGATAGAGTCTTAAGTGATGTCACCAAAGAGACCACCTCTTGTCATCACTTGGCTCTACTTTTCTGCAAATTGACATCATTCCCCAGCAAGCTTTGTGGCAGTGATGACCACCAGCAGCCCCAGGCTTATATGGCTTTAAAGCTTGCTATCTCAGGAGAGAGACAATCTCCTTGCTTTGTCAAATAGGGTTGATAATTTCTGCTTTATTGATAATGCATGTAAAGTGCCTCCCCATGGCTCCTAAAGTTTGTTCACCGAACAAACATTATTTTCTTGCTCGAACCTAGACTAGGTGTTGAGGTTCCAATTATGAGCAGACAGACAAGCCTTCCATGTGATCTGCACTGTGGTTGAGAGCGACAGGTAGTAAACAAGTGAACAAACAGGTAGATGGAATAACTGCAGGTTGCAGATACTGGAGGCAACAGGCAGGGTGATGGGGGTGTGTAGATTGGGTGCTCAAATATCGTGCAGAGGAGCTGCCGTCTAAGCTGAGTTCTGGAGGACAGCCACAGGCAGAGCTTGGAGAAAGTGTTCCAGGCAAGGGGGCACACAGTGCACCAGGGCAGGGAGAGAAAGTGTTGGCATGGTCTGGAGTGTGATGAGGTGGGTGCAGGAATGAGAAGGATTTGGGGTGCTGGGCGGATGGAGCTTCACATGGGGCCTCATAAACCATGGGAAAAAGTTTGGATTAGTTCTCAGTACAAAGCAGAGCCTTTGACAGATTTCAAGCAGGGGAAGAACAGAGTTATTTTAAGTATTTCTCTGGAGGGAGCAAGCTGAGCAATGGGGCAGTCGGTCAGGAGGCTGAGAGGTGGTGGGGGTGCAGACATGCCAAAGGCAGTGGAGGTGGAGGGAAGCAGATGGAGCCAAGGTGTATTTGGCTCCTTCTGTATTTGAGAGGCCTTTTTTGTCGACTTGGGTGTGGAGAGGAGGCAGAGGGAGGAGTCAAAGTTGAATCACAGCTTTTAGGTGTGAGTTATAGGATAGAGGGTGGAGCTACTTCCTGACATAGGGAAGACTTTGGGAAGGACATAGTTGGGCTGGAGACAGTAGTTAGAGCATTCACATAGGAGCATCATGGGTGGCAGTCCAGCTTGGAGCTCAAAGATATAAATTTGAGAGTTCTCAGTGTGTACATGGTATTTAAAGATTCAGTGATGGACAAGGTTGCAGGGCACACAGTAGGTACTTAGTATATGATGTGTGTTTTTATTAACTAAGTTAGAACTTTATTTTGCATTGTTACTCACTTATAAAGGCCCAGCATTAATGCTACCATATTGGTCGGCCTGGGTTGCCGTCATGGAATACCACCGACTAGGTAGCTTGTACAACACAAGTCTGTTTTCTCACTGTTTTGGAGGCTGGAAGTGCAGGTTGATTTTTGGTGCAGCCTCTCTTCCTGACTTGCAGACAGTTGCCTTCTTGCTGTGTCCTCACGTGGCCTTTCTTCTATGTGGACACACTCCCAGTGTCGTCTTCTCCTAAGGACATCAGTCCTGCAGGGTTAGGGCCCCACCCTTTTGAAGTCATTTAACTTTGCCTCTTTAAAGGCCTGGTCTTCACATGCAATCGTATTGAGGTTAGAACTTCAACATAGCGATTTGAGAGGCACAATTCAGTCCATAGCTCCAGCCAGGAAGCCTCTCCTCATCCCCTTTGCCAAAGGTGGCCCCTAATACTTGTATCACTCATCTGCATGCACTCTTGAAGTGTAGCTGTTTGTATACTTGTATGAATTCTCCAACTAGTTGGTGAGTACCTGGAAGGCAAGGATCCCGTCTTGTACATCTTTTTTATAAGGTCCCAGCGGTCCTGGACCATCATCTAATAGAGAGGTGTTCATGTAGGTTCTGGAGACCTGGACTCTATTTGCTCACTTTGGACAAAAACTCGGTGAAAGAATAAACTTAGCCACTCCAGCCCCAGCTCAGTCTCTGAGATGTAGGGGCTCAGTTTTCCTGAGTCTTAGTCTTATTGAGAATGAGGGGAACCTCCCACATTGTATCAGGGAAGTTGTTTTCCCAGCTATAAGTGGCTTAAACAATTCAGCGTGTGTTCTCTCCATAACAAGAAGCCTGGAGGTGAGTGGGTCCAGGTTGTTAATTGAGCAGATCAGCAACGCAGGGCTCTGGGCTGACTTTCAAGTTCTAAGATGACTGTGGCCGTTCCAAGCTTTACAACTTTATTACCTGATGTCCAGAAGTGGGAATTAGGGGCCATTTCTTCTCATATGTTGTTTAAGATCAAGAAAACTTTTCCCAGAAGTCCCTCGACAGACTCCCCCTTGGTCTCCTTGGCCAGAATTGTGTCTCATCCCTGCCTAAGCCAATGGCTGGGCAGAGGCCTTGTGCTCAGAGCCGACAATAGCGGACATCAATCAAGATCCCCCCCACCCCCAGGGCTAGGGAGGAGCTCTACCTACCTGAAGAGCACAGCCCTCAGGGGTCAAGTGAACAAAAATGGGCTTCTTTTGACAAAGGAGAAGGGGTAATAGCTGTAGGGTAGGCACCCAACAGGGTCTGCTGGAGACAGCCACTATGAGGATAGCCCAAGCTTAAAGAGACCCCCAAGAAGGAGTCTGGGTGGGTGCAGATACTTTCTTTTGCTCTGGGAGGGGCCGAGAGGGACTGTCTCCAGGCCAATCCCAACTTTGCCTAGGGGGTCCCTGTGGGGAGGGAGGCCTTGATCTGGCCTTCACCCTCAGGCAGGGTGACCCACAGCTGTGGTGGGAGGCAGTGGGGGGACAGCCAGCCTCAGTGTCTGACTTCATGTTGAGATGGTCCCGTCTGATAGCTCCTGCCTAAGGGACATTTCAAGTTTCACAGCAACTCAGTTACCAGCAGCACACATGTGTTCCAGAAAGGGCTGAGCATCCTGCTTGTGCTGCAGAAGGTGGCCACATGGGGAAGCCTTTGGTAGCACTGCTGGGCCCCTTGTTGTGACTTCAATTAGCATTCCTTATCTCCCCATTCCTTATCTCTGCTGACCCTTGTGGTCCTGCTGGGAGGTGGGCATGGAGGGCACGAGCATTTCTAGTTTTTAGATGAGGACACTGGGTTAGAAGAGATGAAAGGACTTACCCAGGGTCACAGTCCTACTGGGAGATGAGAGGCAGGAGAGCCTGATGGTGAGGGTGTGGGCTCGGGAGCTGGACTGCAGGGGTTCAAATTCCAACTCACACTTACTTGCTGTGGCCTGTGGACAGGTTGCCCAAACTCTCAGTGCCTTGGTTTCCTCCTCTCAAATGGGGCTGATGCACTTGCCTGATAGGATTGTCGTGGGGATTAAATGAGTTAATACCTGTAAGCATTTTCCCTGGATACTGAGAAGAGGTCAGAGGTATACTGTCATGCTCAGGGCTCTGACTGGAGGCAGCTGTTTTCCCAGAGCCATGTGGAGTTCAGACCTCACACTCAGACACCAGCATGAGGGAAGGGCTAGCCCTGGCTCCTGCTCCTTGGGTACTGGGACTTTAAGCACTGGGCTGGCTGAGACTGGCTTCAGCATGGAGGGCAGTGATGGGCAGTGGCAATGTAGGCAGTAGGGGCTCTGGGTAGGTCTGGTGTGCATAGAGTTAGGCAGGGTATAGAGCAGAACTTTGGAGTTGAGTTGGGGTCAGGAGCTCAGATCTATGAACTGAACCAGCCTGGGCTTAGCTGAAGAGATGGGGGACATGATTCAGTGGGTACCACTTCCAGGACTCCTTCTAAGCCTGGCCTGAAATTGGTGGCCATTGGAAAACGTCTTGGAGAGTAACACACAGGTGAACCCCTGGGCTGAGAGGCTGGCTAAGTCCAGCCTCATCCAACAATTGGTGATATAAGCAGATTTCCTGCCCCAGGGCTTGGAGGATGGGTATTGGTGACCTGTGGGGAGCCAGGGATGGCAGAGGCCCCTGTTGATGTACTACTGTACCATGTCCAATGCTTGACCAGAAGTTGGAGTGAGATGTCTCACCCAGGTTTGTCGGACTACAGATCCCCTTATGCTGAGTTTCCCTGTGAGGGGAGGTTCCTCATGGTGCTGAGGCAGCCATACTAGAAGCTCCCTCAGCCACAGGCTACCGTGACACCCACCACTCTGGGCCCCACTTCCTCCACCAACTCTCCATGTCTGTCTCCCTGTTGTTGCTTCAGGACGCAGAGATCCGTAACAATGCAGCCAATTACCTCCCCGAGATCAGCCAGCTCCTCAACCATGTGCCTCGCCAGATGCTGCTCATCTTCAAGACCAACGACCTGCTCCGTGGCATTGAGGCTGCTCTGGGCACCCGTGCCAGTGCCAGCTCCTTCCTCAACATGTCACGATGTTGCGTCAGAGCGCTGGCCATGTGAGTGCGGGCTGCAGCCTCTCCTCCCCTCCCAGCTCTCTGGCCTACCCCAAGGATGCTCTTCATCTCCACTTTCTCCCATGGGTCCCCAGGGCCCTGCTTGAACTCCTTAGTCTCCAACTCTCCCTGGAGGAAGAGTTAGGGGCAGGAAACAGCTCCAGTGAATTCCCTGATTCCAGGTGATGTGTTTGCGTGGTCCAGGGAGCCACCTGTGCTTTGTAAAATTGGTGGATTCTAGGACCTCACCCTCTGAGTTAAGATTTCCAGGTGATTCTTACTGTCATTAAGTTTGAAATGTTTCCTGAGTGTCTCAATTCCATCCACGTGTCCCCTGGGCTTGGAATCAGGACACCCTGATGCCCGTCCCGTCTCTAACTGGTCCCAGAACCTGTCTTCCCAGCATTGGCTACACAGCAAGGCCAGTGTTCCTTTCCCTGCAGGTGTGGCTGTGACTCTAGAAAGTGTTGCCAGCAGGTTTACTTGGGATCTCAGATCTTTTAGATGCCTCAGTACCCTTGGAGTCCCTTGGAGTCCCTTGAAGTGTTGGTGAGGGAGGGAGAGCTTCCTCAGGGAGATATTGCTAGAGAAGTGAGAATTCTAGATCCTTCTATCTGAGTGTACAGGTACATGGGAAAGGCCTTGCTCTAGCTGAATTTTCCCCTCTGAGAGAGGAGCCCTAGACTAATGTCAACTCCCATCCGTCCTTTGCAGAGAATGGGTCATTCTGGCAAACTGGTCAGGGGAGCATTGGCCACATATATTATGCACCCATGTTCAAATATTGAATTAGATTATAACAAAATAGACTGCACACAGAAAGGGCTGAACATGATTTATTCTTCCTTTGAGGGTTCTGGTAATGAAGTCTTGAATGGGTCATTATCATAAACACCAATTTTCATCCTGTCCTTTTGTAGTGTGAAGGGACTGAACTAGGTTGCATCCATGCTGGGCTCGGCCTCTCGGGACCACCTGACCTAGTTTCCAGGTGATTTAGCCTCAGAAAGTTTGGGAAAGCTTTTATATTTGAGTTTGGGAGATTCAGGATTGGCATATATTTACTCAACTTACGGAAGAAGGGAAACATTGGAATGTTCTACTAGGGTCCACTAGGCCTTTGATGCTCTATGAAACAGCTGCTTTTGTTTACCCCACTTATCTGGAAAGCTCCAGTGGAGTAATTGAGTTCCTCTGGTCCTTGGATGGGCAGTGCTATGATCACATAACTAGAAGTCACCCACCAGGGCGGGGGTCTGGGAGTAGGCTAAGCCATGATCTTCCGTTGTTCTAAGTGATAACAAATGCTTCTTGCTTGCTTATCTCCTGTTTTCTCCTTCCTTCTTGTCCCTTCTGCAGGCACAAGAAGAAGAATGCCAGCTCGTTCTTCAGAAGGACCCAGATCTCTTTCAGAGAGGCTTTCAATTTATGGCAGATCAACCTTCACGAACTCATTCTGCGTGTGAAGGGATTGAGGTTGGCCAGCTGGGTCTTGGCCCTGCTTTGCTGGCTGTTGCCCACTCCATGCTGAGTGGACCTGCTGTCCCCTTTCCCTTTCAATGTGATGCTGTAGTGGGCAAGTGGACTTTTCACTCCTTGTGCTTTTGTCATGTCTCCACCCAGGTGCCCTGTTGCTGTCACATGTTGACCTGGAGCCCCACAGTCATTGTCCATGGCACCATTATACTCCACCTCCGGAATCCCAGTCCTACACTGCAGCCCTTGTCTCTGGGCCCACAAGCTGTACCATGCAAGAGGTTTCTCTCCTTATCCAGGAAGATGACACAAGTCTCTTTCCTGCTTCTGGCAGGCACCATTGGGCTGGATGTCCCCCTACTTCCGGTAACCATTCCTGTCATTGGGGTGGACCATGAATCCCACTGACTTCCTACAGGAATTCCTACACTTAGCTTATGGGAAGTTTGATTTTGTGGAAAGAGAGCATAGTTTCTGAGAGTGCTAGGAACAGACTCCCTCTCCTTGCCCTGTCACTCCCCAGAAGGTGTTGCACCTGAGCAAGATGGCTTGGCCTCTGAGGCATGAGTTCACTGCTGTCATGGTGACCCCTTTGGTGTTTTATATACTGTGAGTCAATAAAAACCCCTTTAAGGTTGCAGGGAAGGGCTTTGTTGGCGGGATTTTTATTCTAGGTTGGGAGTGAATCCACGTTGGCCATTAGGTAAGAATAGACCTGGATGCCGTGTGCCACTGTGTTCTAGTTGGCATCATGCCCTTGTCACCCTTTCAGCTTTTCCCCGTGTGACCACTTTCTGCCCTTTGTAGGTCCTTCTTACCTTCCAAGACTCTCAGGCTGGTTGGAGAAGTTGAGAAGCCCAAGGCCAGGAACTTGTAAGCTCAGCAAAAACCCCTGACTTTGGTTTCCCTGGGTTCTCATCACCTTCCCTGTGAGCTGGCACCTGCTTTGTTCCACTAATTGCCTCCTGACTTAGCCCTTTGGCTTGTCATTTGATGCCACCAGTCCCAGAGTCCATAGTGTAAACCTCGGCCACTGTGGCTTGGTTTCACTCTGAAACCTCACTGGCACCTGTCTGGACTCCATGCTTCCACCTGTTGCCCACAAGTGGCCAGAGCTGCCACGCCCCCACTCAGTCATCTGCTTCTGTTTCTGGGACCTCCCCAAAGTCCTGTAACTCCAGGTCCCCAAGAGACCCCTCCCATTTGGCAGGTCCTACTATTACTGAGTACCCATGCTCACAGACAGTCATTGTATTTGAGTCTCTGTGATCTCTTACTTCACTCCATTCACAGGGGCAGGAAACTGCTAAATATGAGTCTCCTCTTCTCTTTATTCATAATTCAATGAGCGGATTTTCCACTGACCAGAGATGATTTGCAGTCCCTTTATTTCCTGAAAGAATTAATTGTTCTTAGTGACCAGTTGGATGCACCCAGGGACCTGAGAGAATAATTTGCAAGATCTGTTATTAATCATGAGGATGCATGCAGCATATTATATTTTATGGTGTCTTTTATAGCCACTGAAGTAAATATAAATGTCCTTTTTGTTCAAGGTAATGGTTACTTGCTTTTCACTTTTAGTTTAATGGTTGACTTCCTGCTACCCTGGAATCTAAAACATCAGCACGTTGCCAGTGAGCGCAGCACCCAGAATAGTTAACCAGGGAGAGGAGAGAATCTGGGAGAGTTTAGGGTATAGGAAAATTTGAAAGGAGGAGGGAAGCTAGTTGGTTTTGGGTGCCTTCCTCGGAGAGAGACCAGGCTAGGTTCTTTGCAAATAACTTAAATCTGATTTGTCCCATCAGCTCTGTGAGGGGGAAGGGTCATGAGTCTCATAGAGATGGGAATCAAGGCTCAGAGAGGGTTAGTGGTTTCCCTGAAGTCACACAGGTGCTAAGTGGGATTCCACACTTTGTTTTTTATTCCCCAGTGCTGGAGATCTAGATCACACTCGCTCTGTGGCCTGTCATATGTGCCTGAATTGAGTCTCAAAAACCCTGCTTTGAGAAGGAATTGGGTTTCCAGTGGAGGTAGGGGAGTCCAGCATATTCTCTGGGGCCTAGGGCAGTGTGGGAGCTGGACCACTGTGGCCTGCATGCAGTTCTGACACTGACCGTCTGGAGTTAGTGCAGAGTTCACAGGCTTCAGGGCTTAGTTCCAGAAGACTGGCCACACTTCAGACACAAAGCTGCGGGCTTGGAGGTTCACCAGCCCAACTGGCTTCAAATTTGGGTGTTCCCCTCCCCCCAGATTCAATAATTGACTAGAATGACTCAGAACTCAGGAAAGTGATATACTTGTGATTATAATTTTATTTTAAGGGATACAGATCAGGACCAGTCAAATGAAGAGACACGGAAGGCAAGGTCTAGTAGGATCCTGAATGCAAAGTTTCCACCTCCTCTCCTGTGGGATCAGGACACATCACCCTCGGGGCATATCAGTGTGCTCACTAAGCTTCAGTGTTCAGGGTTTTTATCGGTATTTCCTTGCATAGACACAATCGATTGAATCATTAACATGATTGAACTCAGTCTCCGGCCCGCCCTTCTCTCCTCTTCTTGGAGAAAGTGGGCTGGTATCACCCCCATCCCAGGTCCTCTAGTAAAAACTCAAGTGTGATCCAAGGAGCACACCCTGAAAAGCAAGGATATTCCTGTTGCTGAGAAATTCCAGGGAGTTAAGTTACCTCCCAGGGGCTTGAGACAAAGATCAGACAGGCTTTTATTATATAATAACCACTCTGATGTGTTCTTATCCTATGCCCTTGGCCCGAGGTATGTCTTTACTGACTGACCACTGGCCTGTGGCTTCTGGTTGGCTTGGGTGGAGCCGTATCTGGAGCTTAGAGCCATAGGAGGCAATTCTTTCCCTGTCTCTCTCCAATGGCTTAGCGATAGCATGGCTGAACTTCTATGCGTGGCCTTGCTCTGATTCCTTCTCTGGCCTGTGGAACTTGCCATTAGTTGATTTGAGTTTGATGCTTCCCAATAAAATCCTGTGACTTTTTTTCTCCCATCAGTGACAATGGGTCATGTCAGAAAGTCCCCAGCAGCTTACTTTGTTTTACCTTTTAACACTTAAATACTCAGTTGAGACGTTGGCTTCTTTGACTAAGGCAACATGGATATTTTCCCCTTTTTTCAGGTAGAGTAGAAATTCCAACTCTATGGCCATGTGGTCTAGAGCCTATTAGGTACATGCTTAGTTCATAGGTGGTTGAGAATCCTGGCTTGTAGTAAGTGCTAAATAAATATGCAGGGATTTAGAATCTCAGAATACTTTTCTTCAGGGCTGTTGAAATCTGTGTATTAAAAATAAACTACATGTACCATTCATCCTCTGTTAGGAAGATTGCCTTGTCTGATTGCCAGGTTAATTTCAGCAGGGCTCTGAGCCCACTCCCAGGCCCCCAAAAATGTAAGCAGCCAATGAATGATGTCTCAGAAAACCAAAGTGGCTCCCAGAGGCCCCTAAACAAATCCCTTTAGGGGCAAGACTCATTGGGAGATTGAGAATTACCCTCTGTGTGAGCAGCTGTGAGAAGAGTTCAATGGAGCCCTGCAAGTGACACTTGGGGCTTACGTGGTTTCCAGGTATAGTCATGAGGGATTAGGGTTTAAAAGTTGGGAACTGGTGATGGGGCAAGATCTTAATGGGCAGGACGAGCAAAGCCACAGAGAGTGGCTGTTCTTTGCAGCCTGACCTTTTGGAGTGGTGGTGTTTGTTGGGCTGACTCAGGAAGGACTTGTATTTGACCAAAAGTCGTTGGATGCCAGGCACCCCAATGCCACTTCTTGCAGGTAACTGGCTAGAGGAAAACTGCAGGAGGCCCAGACTGCAAAGCCTTAAATCTGCAAACATTTTAGTAAAAGCCCATTTGTTTAAAAAAGCTGCTCTCACCTCCTCTCTTCCCTCCCTCCTTCCTTCCTGTAAAGCCCATTATGAAGTTGCACAGACTAGCTTGGCACTCTCTTTTCTAAAGGAAAGGTGAGGTCAGCCCTCAGCAGAGTAGATATTAAACCTTGGGCTAGCTGTGATGTCCATTTCCCTGTGGTGAGTGCCTCCTGGCCTGCATTCTCTGGAGGCTGCCTCAGCCTCTGACATCAGCCAGCTCACCTCCGAGCCAGGTCACCGTGCCCCTGGCTGGCACTGCTGGGGGCAGAAGACACTCTACTCAGTTCTGCTTTTGGCTTAATAGTTGCATAATTCCCCTGATATTTCTTCCTATTTTTCTTTTTCCCATTTTTGAGGAGGACCAGACCAGGCTCTTAAGACTGGTAAAGTGATGGATAGTAAGCCCTTGACCTCTGCCTTTTCAGGTCCCATGTCCTCATCTCCACTCCCTGCACTTTTGTTCTAGAACAGTGTGTATCAAAATTTTATGTAACAGTGGATAACCTGGTGTCTTGTTAGAATACAAGATTCTGATTGAGTCTGGGTGGGGCCTGAGATTCGGCTTTTCAGTTGAGCTCCCAGGGGATCTGTTGCTGCTGGTCCATGGTCCACACTTTGAGTTGCAAGGACCTAGATAGGTGGCTCTGAAGATAGGTTCAGGACCACCACCACCAGCAGCATAACCCAGGAGCTTGTTAGAAATACAAGTTCTCAGACCCCACTCCAGATCTGCTGAATCAGAAACTCCGGGGTGGGGCCCCGCGATCTGTTTTAATAAGCGCTGCCAGGAATTTTGCTGTATATACAGTTGAATCTCCGTTCACAACCCTCCCTGCACATTGGAATCACCAGGAGAGCTTTGAAAACCCAAGATTCTGATTGAAGTGCTTTGAATGAGGGCCAGACATTTTTAATTGTATTGTTTTTAACTTACTATTTTCAAATAACTTCAGATTTACAGGAGAGTTGCAAAGATAGTACATGGGGGGTCCCCACATACCCTTCATCTCCCTTTCCCTAATGTTGACATCTTACATAACCATGGTACCTTTATTAATACTAAGGAAATAACATTAGTACAGGACTATTAACTACTCATATTTCACCCATTTCCCTACTGATATCCTCTGAGTGCTCCAGGATCCAGTCTAGGATGGCATGTAGCTTTCAGTTGTTATGCTTCTTTAGTGTCCTCTGTGACAATTCCTCAGACATCCCTGCTTTTTGATGACTTTGATGCTTTGGAAGAGTATTGGTTGGGTATTTTGTAGAATGTCTCTTGATTTTGGCTTGTTTGAGGTTTTCATGTGATTAGACTGGGGTTATGGGTTTAGGGAAGAATACCGCAGAGGTGAAGTGTCCTTCTCATGATATTGTGTCCAGGGGGACATGATATGACATGACTTAAGTGCCTTTGTTGTTAAAGCTCCCATCCAGGGTTGAGACCCTGCTTTAGGCTCATACACCTTCCATGTGTCTTCTAGAGAGGGAAGATATGCAGCCTATAAACTCCTCCACAGGTGGGCATTAGGCACAGTCTCTTTGAAATTAAGAGAGACCTGGCTATTTCCAAATTAGAAGGCTCCCAAGCAACTAGAAAAAATGCAGATATACCAATACAAGGTCATAAAAACGGCAGTGTAGTCTAGTTTTAACGTTTATATTTAGCACAAACTAATTCTTTAAGCATACACACAAATGGAATGACAAATGGATGTAATATCGAAGCCTGAACATTGAGCCCCATCTTGCAAAAGATAGGCCTGGTGCTAGGTATTTTGTTTTTCAGATATATTGCACTTCTATTTTCAGGAGTCACCAGTGGGGCGTTGGCAGGGAGCCCTCTGGTCAATCACCCTTGAGCAGTGGGCTGGGCACCCTCTGTACCAGCCTGACCTGGCAGCTGTCTTCAGTACCCAGAGAGGGCAAGTCAGTCTCACCTATTATTATTTTTTGAATAATTTTTATTATTAGCCCCCAGTGGCTATCTTGTCTACTTCATTCTTCGAACCCCTAGATCAAGCTATTCCTGTTGGCTAGATCCATCCTTGATTTTTCAATTTCTTGAGGCAACAAATCTGCCTTGCCTTTTTTTTTTTTTTTTTTTTTTTGGTATAAGTTACTTCACATTGAATATTTTATGTTTAACCAAAGGGTCCATACCCATTGCAGCAATTATCTTTAAGGGCCCTGGGCTCATGTTTGGGTTATGGAGAGCCTAGAGGAAGTCTAGAGGGGAGTAATAGACACATTCACAGAGATAGAAAATAAGGTAACGATTATAGACTGGACACTTTTCACACCACTGAACAAGAACAAACAGGACTAAGTTGTAGTAAATTTTTATTGCTGTTGTTGAGACAATGAGATTGAGGGCTACTAAAAGGTTCCTTTAAATGCCATTTCTGGTCAAATCACCACAGAGGGCCATGCCATTCTGGCTGGTTGCCAAGTGTATGGATGTGCTTTTTAGAATAGTCATGCCTGTTTACTAATGACCCATGGGGTTCTTAGAGGCTGGCTCTTTGGCTGAAATAGGCTTAATTTCTCATTGATTCTGTGAGTAGCTGGCCACAGGTCACCCCCAGAGAGCTAGCAGGAGCTCTTTCTTTAATCACAGTGTTAGTTTGATAGAGATGTCCCTGGGCACATTTAAGATAGAGACATGTGTTCCCCATAGGCCTAAGAGCTGGGCCAGCCAGTTCCCAGAACATGAGTTAAACCTGGGGTGACTTTAGGAGCTGGACTGTGTAGGTGGAGGTTTCTGCCTCCCCTTGCGTCACGTGTCTGGCTGAGTGAGATGAGGGCTCATGGGTGGCTTGTCGCCTGTCTCTCCGTCTGGACAATGGGCTTCCTAGCCGTAGCCTGGCTCTTGTTGTCCACTCTGCCTTAAGTGCACACTCCCTGCTTTCTGCTCCTGATGGCACTCAAGCTCTGCTTTGCAAGGGAAGCCTCCCGAGACCACTGTGCCTTTGTGGCCTCCTGAGAACTAATAACTCAGTTCTCCTGACACTTCTCTCCACGCCCACTGTCTGTATGCGTTTGTCTACATGCCCTCTACAGGTCTTGGAGGGCAAGGAGTACTTCTTTGTCTCTTGCAAGACAGTGGAGGCCATAGTAGGCCCCTCACTGGTCATTGTGGAGCTACTTACACGTGCCTCAGTTCATGTGTGCAGCCCGTATTCCTTCAACACCTATTTATGGGGGAGGGGAGGAGAGAGACAAAATGAATCAGACATGTTGCCTGCCTGTAGTCTTTCTGGCGTTGGGTAAGGAGGGAGGCTCTTGCTGTTGGAGGCAGTGGTGAATGGGAATCTGTGGCCTGGGAGGCCAGCAAGGGATTTAAATGACTCATGGGGACGATGATGGCGGTCAGCATCTCCACCTGGAAGCAAGATTTAATGAGACTTTGTTTCTCTTTGGGGTGCCATTATCTCTCTGGATTTCACTTTGACCAAAAGGCCCACATTCACTATCTCAGTGGATGGTGCCAACTGTAGTCACCAAGGTCTGAGAGCCACGAGTTAGCATATATACCTTCTTGAACTTCATAGCAGCCTCCCATAGACTCCACCTCCTCATATGTCTTGTATCACCAAATCTCCTCTACCTATCTTCCACCACCGTCCTGGTCTAGATCTGGTCCCCTCCCTGTCCTCTTTGTCTCCCATCTTGTCCCACCAAACTGGCTCTTGTTCAATTCACCTAAGGCCAATTTGTCTATGGTCACATTGCCAAAAATTCGTTTGCCTAAGGATCAGTTCTCCCAGAGACAAGTTTCTCTTGAATTAAGTATTGAGTGTTTTCAGATCCATTTGAACTTCCTATTATTTCTTGCCGCTTTTTTTTCATTTTTAAGATTTTTAAAACCAGTTCATTCAAAAGCGTTTGACTCAATTTTGTATTTCTAATAAGTGTTTTACAGGCAGCCTTTTTGAATGATTATTTTGTTTTCTTCTACATGTCTTTTTTTTATGTTCTCTACTTTCACTAAACATAACCAATATTTAGCCATTTTGTCTAAAGACACTTGTACTTAAAATATAGGTGTCCTACCAAGAAATATTCAAGGCACTAATTACAATCAGTTATTATGCACTGTGTCATCTTGATCCCTTAACTAAAGTTATATCAATTTCAGATGGAAAATGGTGGCATTCATGCTGAATTTTGTGTACTGCATCTTACTTTATGAATTAGGGACCTTGAGAAAGGCTGATTCTTACATGCAATACAACAGATTTGCCAATGACTGCTATGTAACATATACTCATGTGTATTGTGTGAGGGAGCAAGACTCCTAGCATGACCACTTATGCTATTTATCTCATGACTGAACTGTGTCAACTCTCAGGAAGAAGATGTTTGCCTGAAATTTTGAACAAAGAATTGGTGGAATGACTGTCATTGATAAAATGAATGAGCTTCTGACCTAGAAAAGTAAACTGGATTTTGTCTGCAGTTCTAAAACAGATGGAGCAAATCCATGGTGTGGTGCTGCCAGCGCCTACCAGGGCCAATGCAAACTCTACAGATTGATCACAGATCCTTTTGGTTTGTACTGGGATGTGACTCTAGAATTCTTTTTAACACAGAATACCAGTTAACTGCTACTGATGGAGCAATGTTGACAGATGCCCAATGGTTTTGTTTTTCATTTGTTTTGTTTTGCTCTCAAAGTCAGATCCTTTCTTTACCTGGGATAGTTTCAGGGCTCTCATCGATGAACACAGGGGGACAAGTTAACTTCTCCATACTGACAGAACATTCCTATTCCTAGCTTACTGTTGATGGGGAAGAGACATCTTGGGCTCATTTGGACAGACTGATTTAAAGGCATTGTGATGTCATTTCCTAGCTTAGAGGACTTTATCAACACTGTATGGCCAGGTTTTCTTTTCTTTTGCAGGGAGTTTTATCTTTCGGGGGTTTTGGGGGAGCCATCCTGAGTTCCTGCATTGGAACCCAAAGGATTTCTGAGCAAGAGCTGATCTTCTCTGACCATGTTCAGCTTGAGGAGCTGCAGCCCAGAGCTAGGAGGGATCCTGAAATGGGAGTCCTGAGGTGTTGAGGTGCTGTTGGCCAGCTGGCCACTTACGGCAAATCTCTTCCTCCCCTGTCTCTGATTTCTCACTTGCAAGGAGATTGAGTTAAATCTGTGGTTCTCAGTGAGGATACTACTACCCTCAAGTAGTTTGTGGAAGTTCTTAGGAACAGTTTTGGTTATCACAATGACTGGGGGATTGCTACTAACATTGAGTGGGTGGGGTCAAGGCTGCTAGATATCTTCCTATAGGCAGCGCAGCTTTACTCAACAAAGAATTTTCCTTTGACCTGTGTGATTTCCAGATGTCCTGCAGGATATTTGTGTGGTGAAAATCCTATTTATAATGAATTGAGTCTACAACCTAACTTTCACATGTAAAGGCCTAGCATTTTTAAAAAAATTTTTTTAAAGATTTTATTAATTAATTAATTAATTAATTAATTAATTAATTAATTATAGACATAGAGACAGTGCGGTGCAGAGACACAGGAGGAGGGAGAAGCAGGCTCCATGCTGGGAGCCCGGCGCGGGACTCGATCCCGGGACTCCAGGATCGCGCCCTGGGCCAAAGGCAGGCGCCAAACCGCTGAGCCACCCAGGGATCCCCAGGCCTAACATTTTTTGCTTGTTTATGTTTTGTTTTGTTTTGTTTGGTACTGAGAGTGAGGTACGATTTGCTTGGTTTTAGTACCCATTAAATTTCCAGAGATGTAATTGCCATGAGAATTGAGAGATGGTTTTGTTTCTTTAGCTGTTATTGTTCACCATTTTAGAAAAGCACATAACCAATGGCAATGCAGAACCTGCATTTGAATGGCTACCTGACTTTGAAAAATTATATAGGTAGATTGTAGTTTCTTTTTTAAAAATTTATTTTATTTTATTTTTTATTGGAGTTCAATTTGCCAACATATAGCATAACACCGAGTGCTCATCCCATCAAGTGCCCCCCTCAATGCCCATCACCCAGTCACCCCCACCCCCTGCCCACCTCCCTTTCCACCACCCCTTGTTCGTTTCCCAGAGTTAGGAGTCTCTCATGTTCTGTCTCCCTCTCTGATATTTCCCAGTCATTTTCTCTCCTTTCCCCTTTATTCCCTTTCACTATTTTTTATATTCCCCAAATGAATGAGACCATATAATGTTTGTCCTTCTCCGATTGACTTACTTCACTCAGCATAATACCCTCCAGTTCCATCCACGTTGAAGCAAATGGTGGGTATTTGTCGTTTCTAATGGCTGAGGAATATTCCATTGTATACATAAACCACATCTTCTTTATCCATTCATCTTTCGATGGACACGGAGGCTCCTTCCACAGTTTGGCTATTGTGGACATTGCTGCTATAAACATCAGGGTGCATGTGTCCCAGCATTTCACTGCATCTGTATCTTTGGGGTAAATCCCCAGCAGTGCAATTGCTGGGTCATAGGGCAGATCTATTTTTAACTCTTTGAGGAACCTCCACACAATTTTCCAGAGTGGCTGCACCAGTTCACATTCCCACCAAAAGTGCAAGAGGGTAGTTTCTATGGATTTTAGTTTAGATGGCAAGGGGCAATACAAAATATTTGTATTGGGCTAAAAACCGTTGCTCTAAAGATTCCCCAAAGATCCTTCTTTAGCTTTAACACCCTCTGGGGCTGTGAGAGTCAAAAAGAGATTCACGTGGCACAAAAAATGGAAACCATGCAGGAGTAGAAATAGATCAAGGCAAATTAATGTCCCCAAATTAAGCACATTCCACAGTAGAGAGTGTCTAGGTTTCCATAAGACTGGTATTATAGTGAAGTCCTTGAATTTGGACTCTGTGTCCAAATGGGATTCAGGATCAGAATGCTTTAGTTACACAGCTGCATAAATCCTTTATTGTTGATAAGGGAGCCAACTCTGTGCACCTACTGTACATAGAAGCTTCACTCACAGCTCCTTTCCATCTGAAATTATTTTTCCAGCCTTGTTTTCATGATGTAATTTTAGTAGAATTAAACCTGAACAGCCCAAAATTATATAATTAATTACATTCAGCTTCAATTACAATCACTAATTGATCAAAGCCTGCGAGCACAACACTTTCATTATTTGGCACACAATTATTGAGTGCCTACTTTGCACTGGGAATAAAGTAGGAAATGGTCAATTTCTCCTAAGGTGGGAGGGTGGGGGTGAGGTTAGGGTTGTCATGAAAGGCCTCCTAGGGACGTGGGGTTGGGGAAAGTGGTAGGTGAGTAAGTCCCACTGGCCTGGTAGTTCACTTATGAACATTTATATGTGAAGAATCTCACGTGGGCCATGCTCTGGGATCAGATGGGCTGGCTTGGCACCAGATGACATATGTTGTACTCTAGGTCTCTCTGGGTTTTTTCTTTGGCTGTCGAATAATAATTAGTTAAGAAATTAATAGACACTATGAACACCTGCCACCTAAGGTACTCTTAATCATCTCACTGGTTTTTCCATTCCTAGCGGGCTCTTCTCCTTTCTGTCTGTAATAGAAGGCCTTGCTACTAAAACCTCAGTGTGCATTCTTGTTAAATGCAGAGTCTGGGGGTGCCTGGGTGCCTCAGGTGGTTCAGCATCTGACGTTTGGTTTCGGCTCAGGTCAGGATCTCAGTGTCGTGAGATGGAGTCCCACTTCAGGATCCATGCTTGGGAGGGAGTTTGCTTGAGGTTCTCTCCCTTTCACTCTGCACCCCACCCCCTCTGTCCTGTGTGCATTCTGTCTCTCTCAAACAAATAAAATGAATCTTTATTTTAAAAAAAAACGGAGTCTGATTCAGGAGGTCTGGGTGGGGTCTGAGATGTTGCATTTCCAACAGGCTGCTGGGTGATGCTGCTGGGCTGCAGACCACACTTGGAGTAGCAAAGTTCTAGGGCACTAGATCACCCTCCTTCAGGTGCCATTGCCAAAGCAAAGTCACTAAACACTTGGCTTCAGGAGATTGTACAGTGTGGTTCTCCTAGAGTGGAACAATATTGTCAGATTGCTACTTCCTCCCTGTCTTTCTGTGTTCTTTTTATGGGGCAGGGCATATTTTCTTCTCTTAGTAGTAGTTGTACCAAGTAGTTCACCAAGTGAGTTCAGATATGATAAGGAAAGTGCTATGTCCTAGAGGTTGGTTAGGCATTTGTTAAATGACTTATTCACGCAATCCTTCCTATCCACTTAGGAGGAGCTCGGTCCTACAAAAAAAGGAGAGACAAAGGTAAAAACAAAACAATAAATAAATAAATAAATATATTTAATAATATAATATCTATATATAATATATATATATCCCCTGGGATCAGAAAGGCAGACATGGAATGTGATCAGCAACGTGTGTAGAGCAACCTGTCCCATCACTCCACTGTTGGGGATGCTAAGGCCCAGCAGCACCCCTGCATCCAGGTGACTGTGTATCTGCTTTAGAGAGGTTGTGGGCAGCCCTGTCAACTTGGGAGCCTGAATAGGGGGCCCTCTGGGAACCAGCTTCTGCTTTTCTCTTTGTCCCCTGCCCCTCCTCATCTTCCAATTAAAACATGGAGTCTAGCTGCAGGAAAGGGGTGCTGGCAAGCTGGCTGTTTCTCAAAGAGGAAGGAGGAAGAGCTGTAATCATGTACATGGTCATCTCCACAGGTCTGTTGGGCACTCACCAGGCTGAGGATCCTGGAGCTGTGGGACTCCTCCTACAGACCTCTCCCTTCCTGCTCATACCTGCAGCAGGCACATACTTTGTGGCAAGTGCAGCTCAGTGTCCACCTGCCCCTTTGTGCCTGGGATCCCTCACCTGTGCTTCAGAACCCTATGCTAACACCCCCCCGCCACCCGCCACCAAGGAAGTTTAGGTATGTCTTCAGGAAAGGCGCTGGATCTCCCCACTTCAGGTTCAAGTGCATTCTCCTAGGAGAGAGAGAGAATTCATCTTAGTAATTCCCCTTCTCCTCCTGAGTACCCAGGATTTCCTTGGGGCTAGGACCTCCAGAGGGGCCATCTTGCTTTTGGTGCCATCAGGCCACGCCAGGAGCATCTTCAGGGTTGGGCCAGTCCTCCAGCAACCTGCACCACTCCTCACCTTTCCTGGAAATATTTACCTTATGAGCCCCTAATTCCTGTGTTTGCCTGGGCAATGGCCCTTGTTCTAGCTGCTTCACCCCATCAGGGAGGGCAGCTGTATCAGGACTTCCGTGCCCAGCAATCCCAGGAATGCTGTTCTTGAACCACGCTGGGGCACGGGAAAGCTCAGAGATCTTTCTTTTCTGGGGCCTTGTGTCCAGTCCAGAGGCAGCTCTGCCTAGGAAATAGTCACAGGTGTCCTGGGACCCCACACCGTCTGGACTCCTGAGAAGTAGAATAGGAACAAGGAAGAGGGTACATGGCTCCCTTCTGGGACCCAGCAACGTCTCAGCTTTGATACAAATCTCCTGGCTATCGTCCCTCCTAAGAGCCTGGAAAATTTTCTCTATTTAGTTGGGGTTAGGTCAGGGGAAGTGGCAGAGAGCACAGAGGGAGGGTGGAGTCTTGCTCTTACTCCTAATATTTTCTCTCAGATCCTTGGCTTAAATTTCGAGTCTGTTGCACTCCCTGAGGGAAAAATCCAAATAGCTAGCTTTTTGAAATCAAATGCCAGTAAGGGACTCACTCCCCCACCCCAACCTCCCCTTCTGGAAGTCTCTTCTTTTTTCCCAGGCAATGAGCAGAGAGAAGCCTGTTGCTGCTTGATGGTGGCTGCAGAGAGGAGGAGGGAGGTGGACAGGAAATGGAGAGCAGGAGGATCTCCCTGAAGAGTGCAAAAATCTTAATCTGCCACGAATATGCCGTGTCTTCCATTTGCTAAAGAATCTATAATGAGATATTTCTGATTTTTTTTTTTAAAGTTCTCTTTTGGCTTGCTGGACCATCCAACTTGCAAAGGATACATCTCCCTTTGCCCCTTCTTCTCCCCCAAAAGGTATGCCTGCAGGCTGGCCCTAGCTCACAGCAGAGCCTTGTAGGTGGAAGGTGGTGGGCAAGGATGTGCAAGATCTCTCACTGGGAGGGAGGCTTTGTTTGCTTTCTTTACCGTGGCGTTGAGGTTTAAGTATGCTCTGTCTTCCAATTATGCCAGGCGTCTGTTTTTATATAGCTTTAATTTCTTGTTCTTTATTATTTCTGGAGGAAACCTGGGGGGCACACAGACATGGGGCAGACATACTCTGGCAGGTAGGGGGTAAAGGGGATAAGAGGCAAAGGGCCATTTAATGTCCTGCAAGATGTTCAACAGAGTTTGTTTGCAGGGAATTTGCCAGAGCTGGGTTAAAATTCTCGGCCTGCCTTCTATTATTATTATTATTATCATTGCTATTATTCATTCACTATCTCAAACTCATCCTTGACAAGCATCCACTCTGATAAGGATGGCTTAAGGAGGCCTGGTATTTCTTTTCTTTTTTTTTTTTTAGTTTTAATTTAAATCCCAGGTAACATACAGCATACAGTGTAATATTAGCTTCAGGTGGACACTATAGTGATTCAACACTTCTGTAATCACCTGGTGCTCATCATAACAAGTGCACCCCTTAATCCCGGTCACCTGTTTCACCCCCCCCCCCCCCCCCCCGGTAACCATCCGTTCTTTGTAGTTAAGAGTCTGTTTCTTGGTTTGAAGGCGGCCTTATATTTGAACATTAAACATGTTCCCTTTCATTCTGTTAGGTAGTAGCAGTAACAAATTTCCAGTTTTGGTTTCTAATCCTGATTAAATTCCTCGTCTACTGCTTTGCATATAGTAAGTAGGTGCTCAGTCAATACTTGTTGAATGAATGATAGTTCATATTTTTGATTATGACCCAAAAATAACAGGGCCAGTCTTTAGATCTTAAATTCTCTCTCATTCTAGCATACACACTCAGGCACACCCCACTTTTGAACCAAATTCAACAAAGGCTTTAAGCAGATACAGAATTTATATTAATTTTCTATTGCTGAGTAACAAATTACCACAAACATAGTAATTTAAAGTGGCAACATTTTCTCACACTTTCTGTGGGTCAGGAGTCCCACGGCTTAGCTGGGTGCTCTATTCCTGGTCTCATAAGACCGCATTCGAGGCTGGGCAGTGTCAGCCTGGCTATGTTCTTTAAGGCTTGGGATTGTCTTCCAAGTTCATTCAGGTTGTTGGAAGAATTCAGTTCCTTGTGTTGGTAGGATTGAGGCCCTCAGCTCCAAGGCTGCCCCTTTCCATGGGCAGATCATAACATGGCTGTTTGCTTCTTCAGGGCCAGCAGGACCTCAGGAGGGACTCAGTCACTCTTAAGGGCTCACCTGATTAAGCCAGGCCCACCAAAGATCTTGTCTGTTTCACTTGGGTCTAAATCAACGATGCTATAAAATTCTTCTACTTTTGTCTAGTAACATAAGTGAATTACAAGTGACATGTCATCATATTCACAGTCAGGCCCATATCTCATGGGATGGGACTATACGAGATGTGTAGGGTTGAGTTGGGGGTGTGTGAATCTTGGGGTACATCTTAGAATCAGCCTATCACAGTACGCATATTCCCCTTGCCTATGGCAGCTCAGTAAATATTTTGACAACTAGAAACTCCAAAATAAGTTTCTATGTCAGACTTGAGATACCCTCAGGGGAGGTGGGGCCTTGTGGAGGGCAAGCCCTGACCACAATGCCATGAAGTCGAAGGCCTTAATAGTTTGTGTATGCCAGGTGCTCTTGAGTCCTTCCACAGCCATGTGCTCTGCAGAGGAGAGCTGGGGTGTGAGCCTGTGCACGGCCACCCTGGGGCCTGCTCTCTTAACTTCTATGTCCTAAATAGAGTTTAGAAAAATATGCGCTGACAAATGAATGCATGATAAATGATTTGAAATGATGATCGTGATGGCAAATTTCATGCCGTGCTTGGTTTCTCTCTCTCTCTCTCTGGCTCTCTGCCCCCCTTCCCTCCCTCCAGCACTCTGACATTAAATGCTTGGTTACTCAAGGCCACAGTAACAGGATGCTAAGTAAACAGTCCCCCTCCTCCCTTCTTTTCAAGACAGAGTAAATGGAACAGAGCATCAGGGAAGGAGGATGTTGTGGTGTCTCAGAGGGGGCCCTGCGGGTGCCTGGCCCAGTCAGTGGTTGCAGTCACGGCCAATGGGGCTGCTTCTGCCACCAGCGAGGGGATGCTCCATGCTGCTCCAACTGCCAGCGACTGCATGTCGCCCAGTCCCGTTTCTGGGCACCAGGATGTCCCTGCCCTGGTGGTGTCTGGAATAGGCAGTGGGGCCCTCTGTGGCCCCTGCAGAAATGGGCTCTGGGACATAGAGGGCGGGAGGTCAGCCAGCCGGGGTTCCACACTGCCTTCCTCCCCTTCCCAAGCCAGAGGTGAGAACCGTCTCTGGGTCCAGCTGCTGGCGGGGTGGGGGGGTGGGATTCATACACATACACACAGTGTTTGCATATTAATCCTATAGAAATATATTTTTTGCTTCCTTAAAGAACTACGAGCTATTTTTTTTAAAGATTTTATTTATTCATGAGAGATACAGAGAGAGAGAAAAGTAGAGACACAGGCAGAGGGAGAAGCAGGCTCCATGCAGGGAACCCAATGTGGGACTTGATCCCGGGACTCCAGGATCACACCCTGGGCCAAAGGCAGGTGCTAAACTGCTGAGCCACCCAGGGATCCCTCTATTTTTTTTTTTTTTTTGGTAGAACCATACAACTATGTCTTTATTTTTTTCTGAGTATGCATAAGAAACAGGCAGCCCTTTCCACTCAGAAGCTGGTTCAATGTGGTTTGGATAGAGCTAACCCTCCCCGACCCCCATACACACAGGAGTGGGAACACAGCTCAGGCCTCCCCAGTCTGGTCATCTCATTCTTTTGACCACAGCCATTGGGTAAGGCACGGTTGCCTGAGCTGTGCCAGGCCAATCAGAGTGCTCCCTGAGACTTTCCTCTTTCCAATTTCTGGGAAGAGGAGCTCTACCTTCTGAGGCTAAGCTGTACTCTGGCTGATGACAGCTATTCTTATCCCTAGAGAAAGCTTGTATGAGAAATGGAAATGTAGGCAGAGCCCTAGTGATAGTGAGCTCCTGGATACCACTATGCCTGAAGCCTTTACTGCTTCACTTTGTGGTTATATATAAAAATCTCCTCACCCTCTTTGGCTTAAGTTAGAATCGGGTGGAATTCTGTTACTTGTGACCGAAAAGTTCTTATACAGGAACCAGCATTCTGGAAAGTTCTACCATATGCCAGGCACTGTGCCTTAAATACTTCTCTATTTTAATCTTTTAAGGACCCTGCATGGTAGGCATAGTTACTTCAGTCTTACGAACTGGGAAAGAGAGGCTCAGAACAGGCAAGTAACTTTGTCATGACCATAGAGTAGATAATAGAGAAGAAATCCTGTGCTTCCTGCCCCAAATTCCTGTGATACTTACCATCTTTGTTATTCATTAGTATTTGGGGTCATACCATCTGATAGCATTATTTCACTTCCCTGTGAACTTATAGCTGACTAAACCATCTAAATTATAAGATCCTTGGTGGCAGGGATTGTGACCTACGCTCTATTTGCTGACCACAGCGCTCTTTCCACCACACAGGCCCATAGCACCTACCATTTGGCGGGGCACAGCATAAACCCTGAACAAACTCTTACTGAACTCGTGACATGTCCATGCCCTTTCACCAAAGACTTGTCATAATCCAACTCATGTTAGAGGAGACATGAAGTGTGCAGTTACACCTTCTGAGCTAAACAGGCTCTTTGCAATCACTATAATGAGTTCTCCTTAGGAGTTGACTCCTGTGAGTCTTATTCATTCATTCATACATTCATTTAATATCCATCCATTCTTATTTAAAAATTTTTTTTCTGAACATTTATCATATACCAATCATATTATAAGACTCAGGATACTGGGTGAATAAGACATGGCCCCTGCCCTCAAGGATCTTAATTGTAATTGCAACTTAATTACCCTGTAGCAAATTTCCCAAAATATTGACAAGTTGTTGGAATTGCTGATCACCCCTCTGGATGGTTTATCACTGGGGCTCAAGCATTATCCAGGAGGGGATCAGCAGCCCCCATACTGGTCTTCATTATCGAACTTAGCCCTTTAGCCAACAGGGCTGCCACAATGCACAACTCCAGGGGGCACCATTCATATAGACTAATGACACTCTCAGAAATTGAATAGTGCACGGTCTCTATGGCTATACGTGGCAGCCCTAACTCAAATGAGGCCCCTTAATGATACCCCTTCCTATTCACAGTCACATTGGCAGAGCGCTGTACAGTTTACAAGGAATTTTATGTATATCACGTCTTTGAGCTGAGAAATTATATCTTGGTTCCCATAATGCAGTCTCTCTCCTCTGGTCCCTTTCACCCCATGGGATTTTCTGTTGGCTCCAAGAGCCTCCTGTAGCCCCCTCCCTGGGTGACAGCCCAACTGAACTGCTGACAATTACCAAGCACCAAGTCACATTACCAGCCGCAGGCTTTCTTCCATCCTACAGCACTTACCTGGAATTAGCGGCGGTCGCAGCTCGGCAGAGGTGACTGTGCTGGTGATTACGAACGTACTTCTTGTTTGTCTTTTCAGCCCCGAAATCCTGTCAGTGAGGAGAAATGATAATAACATGTTATTAAGTTCTTTCTGGGTAATGTAATTCAGGAGTCAGGAGGCAGTTTGGTCATTTATGTCTTTGAAAAGCTTAGAATAATTTTCAGTGTCATTATCCCCCATTTTAAAGAGCCAGGCTCCAATATATAAATATATATCTGGCCACTCCTGTGGGTATATATAGATACACATGTACTTTGAGATGTGCCCGTGTGAACATGTGTACAGGCATGTGCACATAAGCACGGTTAATGGACAGGTGTGTGTGGAAAGTCAACACAAGCTTCGATGTATTTATAGATGAATGTGTATGTCTAAAAATTCCTCCTTTTTAGCATTATGTCTTCTACAATCTAGGTTTTCAGAAAGTAAATTTTATTCTTGGCCTCTCCTCTGACATGTGGAATCTCTGGTTTTGCTCACTAGTTTAATAATTATAATACCAAAAAGAAGAGGAACCCTGATAATGAACATGTATCCAAAATGCAGTGCCACCCTGAAAGGTGCCCAGTCTTCTCCATAGCCCCCCTTTCCCAAGTCCTAGTTCTTAGAGCTTCTGATTCCATCAGAAATGTCTGTCTAGCAGGTCCTAATTATTTGTTGATTTTTCCCTACGGCCTTGTAGCTGGTGTTACGAGAAAGGTGCATCTGTAGGATGTGCTTATCTGACTTGTAAATGGAGTTGGTGCCTTGATTGTAGACTGTGGGATTTCTAAGCTGGAAGGAACTTGCCAGATTATGTGGCTGGCTCCCTCTTTGCACAATGAGGTGGGGGACAGTCAGAATATGCAGTAAGTAGGCCGAAGTTCCTGAGAGTTAGTGGCAAAGCCAGGACAAGAGCCCATGCTGGTCCTCTGCCCAGAGCTCATTCTGGTAACATGTCTTAGCCCCCTTAAAAGGCCACCATGTCTCACTCTAAGAAAGCCCTCCTGTATTTCTTGGTGAGCACGGAGATGGTGATTGGAGATAGCATCCTCCACAACCTTGATATGGTCCTGATCAGCTCGCATTAAAGCAGTTATAGCACAGTTTTAGTAAAAACACAAAGATTAAAGTCCAGCTTCTGACCCTAGTTTTGCTTAATGCCCCCAGGCAAGTTCTTAAACCTTTTGTACTCACTTAGTTGTCAAATTATGAATACTAACGGTTTTGAATGTATAGTTCTTGTAATACATATAAGGTACCTGGCATATTTTATACTTTGGCTATTACCCCCTTTTTTTTAAGATTTATTTATTTATTTTAGAGAGAGAGAGTGAGCAGGAGGGAGAGACATAGGGAGAGGGCAGAGAAATTCAAGCAGACTACTCACTGAGCACAGCTCATGGTGGGGCTTGATCTCATGACCCTGAGATCAGGATCTGATCTGAAACCAAGAGTTGGATGCTTAACCAACTGTGTCAACCAGGCACCCCTACACTCTAGCTATTACTCTTAACCCTTATATGTCCTACAGCATTTTTGTCCTGTTCTCACTAAACTCCTCATTTCTAGTTTTGACACCTACCATGGCTTGTGAATTAGTATTTCCCATCTACAGTTTTACCTCCTCCCTCCAAAGTAATTTCACTCACCCCCATGGCTTCCCTGGGAGCCTACATCTACATCTACATCTCCTGGTCCTAGTGACATGAATGTCCGACAGGCTATATATTAGTTTTGTTCAGTGAGTTATTCATATAGGTATTTACATATTTATGTGCCAAACACTGTTCTAGGTGCTAGGGATTTAGCAATGAATAGATAGCCTGAAGTCCTCATTCTTATGGAGTTTACATTCCTAGCTGGGAGGAGGGGGTTTTGTGATGGTGGCAGATGGAAGCTCAAATCATCATAAGTGCTATGATGAGAAACCAGGAAGAAGGGATAGGACTCTCTAGAGGGAGGGCAGAAATGACTATTAAATAAACATGAGATAGCATTTGACCACTGAGGAGATGAGGGAGCCAGCAGCTTGGCTGTCTGGATCATTCTGGGCAAAGGCAAGTGCAGAAGCCCTGAGGCTGGCATGTGCTTGGTGTGGTACAAGGAGGCTTGTGTAGCTAGAGTAGAGGATATGAAAGGGAAAGCAGTAGAGATAAGATTGGAGATGTGTTGGCCAGGAGGCCAGATGAAGAAGGGCTTGGGAGGCTCTTGTAAGAGGTGACAGTTACATAGAGTAATATGAGAATCCAGTGGGGTGTTTTGATTGGAGTGACTTGATGTGACTTATGTTTTAATGGAATAATTTTGGCAGGTATGCTGTGAATGGCTGGTAGGGAACCAGAGTGAAAGCAGGGAGATCATCTGGAGGCCACTACACTAAGCCAGGACCCATGATGGGGCTGTGAGCATCATATTCTGGATAGACCTTTAAAGTAGATCTCAGGGCAAGTGGGTGGCTCATTCTTTTAAGCATCGGACTTCAGCTGAGGTCATGATTTCAGGGTCCTGGTATCAATCAAGCTCCACATTGGGCTCCCTGCTCAGTGGGGAGTCTGTTTGTCTCTCTCTCTCTTGCCCTCTACCTCCCCCCATGCTCTCTCTCTCAAATAAATGAAATCGTTTTTAAAAATAAAGTAGATCCGATAGGTTTCTGAGGATTGGATGAGGGGCTATGGGAGGGAACAATCAGGGAGGACTGCCTGGTTTGTGGCCTGGGTGACTGGTGAGATGGTGCTATGTTATTAATTGAGACAGGGAATAATGGGAGGAGAAGGTTCTATTTTTTGGAAGGGAGGAGTTGAGTTTTATTAGGACATGGTTAGTTGGAGATAACTTTTAAACATCCAAGTGGGTATTTCAAGTAGGGGAGAGATTGGAGCTACAGATGTAAATGTGGGACCATTTGTGGAGAAATGGTTGAGAGCCATGAGCCTGAACAAGATCACAGGTGAATGGGTATCAATAGAGAAAGCCCAAGGCCTGAGGCCCAAGGCAACAGAGTTGGGGATGCTACAGAGTTGGGAAGATGAGATGGAACATACAAAAGGAACCATGAATTAGGAGGAAAATGAGCACAGTATGAGCTCTAGAAGTCAAGGGCAGCAAGAGTCTCAAAGAAGAGGCATGACCATTTTTATTAAATGTTGCTGGTAGTATAAATAAAAGAATCAAAGGTTGATAATTGGATTTGGTGATATGGAGGTCTTTGGTGACCTGGTATGATTAGGGGCCTGAGGTCCAGGCCTTGTGGTTACAGCCACGTGACAGGGAGCTGGTGGCACAATGCAAGAAAAACAATCCTGATGGCTTCTAAACATGTGAAAAGATGTTCACTGTCACTGAATGAATGAAATGTAAACTAAAACTACACTAAGTTACCTTTTCACCTAAGAGATTAGTTTGAAGACAAAAAGCTTAGTAATACACTGTGTTGCATAGGCTGCGAGCGAAAGAGACACTCTCCGACTTTGCGGATGGAAATGCAGACTGGTACAAACTCCATGGAAGAGTCTATCAGCATTCAGTTCAGGGAATCAGAACCATCTTAGGTATTTCAAGCAGAAAGTGTTATAATATAGGCACTCAGATGATAGGAAAAACCCACTGGATGGACTGAAAGAGCAAAAGTTAGGATTATAGGTTATAGTGCCCTAGGCTGTGATCAAGAGGTCTGGAGAGCCATCGCTGCCACCCAAAGACTAGGAAGTCACAGCTGCCTTGTAACCCTATCACTCCAGTGATAGGCTGGCTACTGCAAAACTTAATTGTGGCCAAAGCCTGTGTGTGTCAGCTGCCATTAGCACCAGATTAAGAATGGCTTCAACCCCCTTCAGACTTTTATGTCTCACTCTGAGCACATCTCATAGGCAAAAGCTGATTTGTATCCAAGTTGGGAAGGCTGTCTGGACAGTGTAGTTTCTGAGTTTATATCCCCTGTGATCTATATCCTATCTCCCTATGGGAAAGTATAGGAGGGAATTGAAGGGGGGTGCCAAGTGACAGGAGATGGTATCTCATATGATCCAGCCCTTTGGTTTCCCAGCATTTGTCCATAGTTAAATTTTCAACAGCGACAACACAACCACAACATGCTTCTATCTAAAAGAAAGCATAGTTAAAAAAAAAAAATTACTGCCCGCAAGGTAGCCATTCTCTCCCCAGAGAAGAAAGACCTAAAGACTCATTAGTCATGGTGCCCATCTCTGGCTGACATGTTTTTCCCTTCTTGTTCAGTCACAATCTATTTGATATCCTAAAGACTAAAGTATAAGATCAGCTGTCCCTAACATAAAATAATAGGAGGAAGAAAGAGAAAGAAAATACCTAACAAAGCAAGGGAGAATATAAATGCATATTTGCATATTTACTATATTTTGGTTATTATGACTTCCTTCCTCTGCCATCTATCCCTTGTTCCTTTTGCCCTCAACCAGCATTCAGCTGTTTGAGGTACTTTATCTGGTGTTCCTTCCTGAAGGATGTACTCTCTTGGTAGTTCTGCTCATATTTGGTTACTGTAGTTGTCCATTAATGTTTCCTAATGGACATAGAGGTACAAGTAGGCACTCCAAAGAATCCTGTGGTTCCAGACATATGCCTCTCAGGTCTCCACTGAGTAATGCTAGTCTTATTTTCCCCTGATAGCCAAGGTCAGTCAGAACTGAATCTCACCAACAACTTTAATGAGGTTAGAAGAGGAGCCCAGGCTCCAGATCAGAATGTAGCCTGCTGACACCTTGATTTGAGCCTTGTGATACCCCCGAGCAGAGAAACTGGCGACACCACACCTGACTTCCCACCTACAGAACTGTGAGCTAATAAGTAGGTGTTTCTTTAAGCTTCCAAGTTTGTAGTAATTTGTTGCACAGCAATAGAAAACTAATACACATTCAGAGATCAGAAAGCTACAGGAACCCGGTGTTCAAAATTATTATCATTAATAGTGGAACAACTAGACATTACCTGAGGATGTGATAAGAAGTTCAATAGGAAGTTCACAGCATCACTTTAAAGTATTTTGACCAGTGGTGTTAAATCTGAATCAAACCAAGCTTTTAGATTATATGACTGCTTGTATCTGTCAAAACGCATAGAACAGTAAAGTAAAAGGGATGATGTTTACTATATATAAATTATACCTCAGTAAATCTGCCCTGAAAAACCCCCAAGCCTTTAGATCTACCTCATTTTGCAGGAAATACTAGGGATAACGAAATGACAGCATAAGGAAACAGACGTATTTAGAATGTGGGACACTCAACATGACAGCTGGCCTGATCTCTTCAGAGTCAATGTCATGAGGGGGGTTGTCCTAAATAAGAAAAGACTTAAGAGGCAGAATGAAGGAATACATTGCATGAAACCTATTGGGCCCTGGTTTCAAAGAAACAGCTACAAAAGATATCTTTAGGACAATTGTAGAAATTTGAATATTAGTGACTTTTAGGTAATATTAGGGAATTATTTGCTACTTTTGTTAGGGATATTATCGGTCTTGTTAACTGAAAAAGTATCTCTATTGTCTGGGGATATGTGTTTTGAGGTGAATTGTTAATGATCTTTTTAATTTACCATGGCATGATTCAATTATGAACCAAAAAAAAAAAAAGAAAGAAAGAAAGAAAGAAAGGGCAAAGTACTAATGATAGCTGCAACTGGGCCGATAGTACATAGGTGTTCATTGTGTCCTTTTCTTTCCTGCATGTGTGAAATTAGAATTGAAATGACATTGAAACAAACAAACAGCAGATGAAAGGTGCTGTTGGACCCACACAGCTGCCCTCTACAGCCCGTACACCCAAAGTGGGTGATGGATGGACTGCAGAATATGGAGCCTAATAGCCAGTGCAAAAACTCATATCTGCTGACACCACATCTCAGCAACTGCCACTGGCAAAGGAAGAAGGGCTTCTGCCTCCCTTCCACCTTCCAAATCATGGGTGTTCGATTGACAAGTCTGACTCTAGTACCTTGCTGGTTTGGGACATTTTACCATGCAGGTAAGGGAGCTGAACCTTCGGAGCCCTTTAGAGAGAGCCCTAGCGTGTTCACGTGGTCAGGTGCTCTTGTAACCATCTTTGCAGAAGTGAGATATTTCAGCTGCACATGGTTGAAACTGCTGTCTGTTTCTAGTCTGATTTTTCCTTGTGTCACATTTTCCCTTGGCTTGGCTGGTATTGGAATGGCCTCGGGAATTTGGGGGATCCAGCTAGGAGGAAGTTGAAGTGGGGATGCATTTAGTTGGTGTTTAAGTGGATATGCTTCTGTGGTTTGCTATCATTTGCTAGTCATCCTGCTGTGGGAATGGCTTCCATGAATACCCCTACTGCTCACTGTGCCAGCTCCCCTTGACTTTATGACACGAAGGTGCAGAGCCAGGGGTCATACCACAATGTGAACGTGTCCTATGCCCAGCATCAGAAGTATTTGGTGGCAGAAGAGAAAAAGAGGTTAAAATGCATGAAGCCGGAAGATAGTTTGTGTAATATTTTCCCACTTATAAGATGTATAAGCTTATAGGTGGAGAATTTGGTATTCACAGATGCTAGGTCAAATGGAAGTGTTTTCCTATTGGGAACATGCTCAGTAACTTAGCTTATATATTTATAGACACACCAGATATTTTTTTGATGGGCATTGTAAATCATAGACTTTATCAGAATTCCTATATTCGTAGGGCAAATTCTGTAGTAGTACTGCAAATAGTATGTTTTGCATGTTTTATGCATTTTAACTATCTACAGTAATAATAAATTTTAATGAGCCATGCTGAAGGAAAAATTCAATTATCTTTTTATTTATTTTCCAGAAGATATTACAAAATATTGTTCTGTGATAAAGTGATCAAAGATCATGTAGCCAGAAAAAGTAGGGAAAAAACCTATTATAAAGATATGGTGGGCAGTTGAGTAGTTCTAATATTACTTTTCCCATCTGTTGTGATGTTTGTGTTATTCCAGCTTTTAAGAGCTTATATGTATTGTGATTTTTTTTCTCACTCTAAATAGGTATTTGTAATTTTGTGTTCTTTTACTTAAAGAAGGCCTCCACAGTCAACAGTGGATGGCAGAGCAGAAGGATAGAATCCTGGTCCCTCTTGACACTTGGAAGCCCATGGTGGCTCTGGATGGCCCACCGCCAGACTCCTTTTATTTGAGGGAGAAATAAATCTTTATCTTGTTTAAGTGATCATTATTTTGGCTTTTCTGTTATGAGCAACCAAACAGAATCTGAACTGATACGCCCTTTGACTCATCAGTTCCACTTCCAGGAATTTACCCTACAAATATACTGGCGCGTATACAAAATGATGTATGGTCAAGGTCATTCATTGCAGCAGAAGATGGGAAACAATCTATATGTCCATCAATGGAGACTGTTAAATTATGTGCATCCATATAGTAAATAGTAAGCATCATATATTAGGAGGAAGCTTGTCATATTGACATGAAATTATCTCTAAGCTGTTTTGTTAACAGAAAAACTAAGCACAGAACAGTGTGAATACTGTGCTGTTATTTGTGTAAAATATAGATGCGTGTGTGTGTGTGTGTGTGTGTATGTATATACAGGTCACTGGTTCCTGTACAGGCAACTAAGTGGCTGAGGACAGGAATTGGAGGGAGACTTTTCACTGTCTTCTTTTTGAATATTCATTGTGAACTTTAATCTATTTTTAAAGAAATAAAATTAAAACTAGAAAACATTCTTATATTTAATACCTGCGTAACAAAACATATTGTTTGTTTAAAAAAAACTCTTTTCATGATTAAAAAATAAATAAATAAAAATCCCGTAAGTCACCCATAAATAGACATGTTACATTCTGGAATTGCTCAGGACAGGTTCAGTTTATGCTTCTTGTTCTAATATAATGATCAACATCGCTTGACTTCACTCTCAGGGGCATCCTGGCTTGAATGATAAACTCTCCGGGCCACTTACAAAGTATATCACAGCCTACAAAGTCCAGCCTACTTCACTGATTGTGGTGAGAACTGAGTCATGTACAGAATTGTCAAATCACTATGTTGTACACCTGAAACTAATATAAACATTGTATGTCAACTGTACTACAACAATAAATATATTAAACAAACAAAAAAAAGAAGTCTAGCCCGGGCTGTGATGAAGCTGAATCCTGCTTCTTTGGCTGATGACCAGATGAAGTGGTTGGCTTGAATTTAGGGCCCTTGAGTGAAGAAAAAAATGTGACTTTTTAATAATGAATGAATATCAGTCAAACAAGCAATGATCACACCAAGAGAGATAATGGGAAGTGGAATACAAGGGAAGGCACACTAGTTTCACGTCCCGGCTCATGCCAATGCTGGAGTATTGCTCATTGGGAGGAATAATGGATGAACCACTATTACTTATCTGATTTTTTTCTCTCTCTTTTTTCTGTATAATTGCATGCACAAGTATTACATGTACATGTTGTGACTCATCTCTGCAGAACTTAATCACACTGTGTTTGCAACCTGCCTCCATGTCTTAGACTGTGAGCTCTCTGAGGGCAGAGACCATGTCTGCCCGATTTCTCTCTGTGTCTAGCACACAATCATGCTCGCCGAATGTTGAATGAATGAATGAACTCTGTAAAGACCCACACTGACATCTGGTGCTCTCTTCTCCACAGATTCTGTTTGTCATATCTTGAAGACTATTATCTGTATGAAAGCAGGAACTAGATTTGCTTGAATCACCATTGGTATCTCAGTGCAGAGCACTGATATATGATAAGTGCTAATTAATATCAGTATATGCACAGTATATAATAAATACTAATAAGTATCAGCTTGATGAATGAATGATTCAGTTTTTGCACCAGTCACCTGAGGACCAATCTTTATACTGATCATTCCCATCACTGGTGCTATGGAATGAATGAATGTGACCCTCCCAAATTCATATGTTGCAGCCCTAACCCCCAATGTGGTGGTATTTGGAGCTGGCATCTTTGGGAGGTAGGTGAGTTGGTGAGGTCATGAGGGTAAAGCCCTGATGATGGGATTGGTGGCCAGATAAGAGGAGAAACAGAGAGACGTCTCTCTCTTTCTCTGCTTGCACACACTAAGTAAGGGCCATGTGAGGACATGGCAAGAAGGTGTCATCTGCAAGTCAGCCCAATCCAGTGGCACCTTGACCTGAACTTCCCAAGCCTTGAGAACTCTGAGAAACAAAAGTCTGTTGTTTAAGCCACTCTGTCTGTGGCATTTTGTATGGCAGCTGAGCAGACTGAAGCAGGTGGACCCCCTGGCCCTAGGAGAGTTCTGGCCCTGGACCAGACAGGTCTCTCACACTGGTGGAGGAAGAGTTCATGGAGGAGGCAGGGTTTAGAGACCTTCTCGAATGAAGACAGGGAGCACCTTACAAGCTGTCACAGCTTCCTATTGTCTCTACAAAGTGCCCTTCTGAGCCTGCAATTTCTTTAGAGCCTCTTTTCCTAGCTGTGTGTTCATGATGGATGATACTCCCGTGTCAGGGAGTGTACTCCCCTGGGGATACTCAGGTTTTGATATAGTCTAAAAAAAAACCTGGGAGAAAGTAAAGTGCTATAAGAATTCCTAAATGCCACGTTACTAATAATATAACAGTCCTAATTATTCACTTGGGTTGTGCCATATTCAGAATGGGTTGTGAGTTATGCAGGTACCAGCGAACTGACTGTCATGCCATCCTCTCTTTACTCAAGAATACATATTAAATTCAAGTGACTATGATATGGTTTTAGGGAAGATCCTGAATTTACTTCAGTTTTCCAAAACATTTAATCCACAAATTTTAATGTTTTCACTGCTAGTAGTAACAGATTACCTTACAGCTGATTGAGACATTCTAATGTGGGGAAGGAACTATTCCTTTGTTTTAGTATTGCCTCCTTCTGCATCCACTTTAAAACTGTGCATGCTCTTGAAGGATGACACATCTCTGATTCCCTAGCCACTTCTGTCTATAACAATGAAGTGGTGTCAGTGGTGTGTGGCTGGGGAAGGTGAGGGGATGTTGGGTAGAGCTGCTGGAAAGGAAATGGATGGGGCAGAGAGGGGAGCTGGGCGCTCCCAAGCCTCACATTTTGCTTTGGGCCCCAGAACAAAGCTCAGAGGCAGGCATAGGGTCACAGTGATTCTGTGTCATATGTGATAGTAGTCACTGCTTCCCCTTACTGGGTATCAGTAGGCCTTTTTATGCTTTCATAATCAGTTGGTTCCGGGATGCCATCATCTGTAGAGATGTTGGTGCCTGGCACACACTTGGGCTTCCTTTTCATGTCTGAGTCCTGGTTGGTCTCTGGGAAAGGGTCAGTGGCTTGGTGGTGGGAGGCAGCTGAATGCTTGAGGTTGGATGGATCTGGGCTTGGGTTCCAGTTCTATCACTTACTAGTTGTGTGATCTTGGGCAAGTCACTTGACTTCACTGAGCCTCAGTTTCTTTATAAGTAAATGGGTTTGATGATAAAGCTTTCTACCTCATACAATTGTTAAATTAAAACCAATATAATGCTTAGCATAGGCCTTGGCGCATAAAAAGCCTTTAATAAATGTGAACTATTATTTTTTCTGTATGTTTGCTTATTCTTCTGATATGTTGAAGACCAAGATTTTAAAAAGATTTTAGTTGGGACGTTACCTAGTTGTCACTGACAATCTACTAGTCAGCTTGGGATGAGGTTTATTGCTAGGACAAAAACCAAAGTGGGTGGGCAGAGCCCAGTAAATGTCCATCAGGGGAGGCTTGCCTTTATTGTCTGAGTCACATCTGGTTGCACAGAGCACCTGGGGGCACTGAGCTTCTCTGAAGAGGCCTGAACGTGTAGGTATTAAGCAAGGGTTCAATCCTGGGTAAGGTTGTTGGAATCCAAAGCACAGGTTCTAGAAAGGTGAGGTCCGGGTGATCTCCTCAGAGCAATCCTTTGGTGGGAGAAAGACAATATGGGAGTGCTGGGCTACAAGTGGAGTATGACCATCCCACACGTCACTGATTACTCAGGTATAGCTTGGAAGCCATCTCTCCTGGACAATAAGCTGCTCATGGTTGAGGGCAGTGCTGTGGGAAGCTGTACCTACAGCCTGGAATGGGCCAGCCTGAGGCTCAGGTTTTAACAAGCAATGGGCAGTGAATTCAGCATATGGAAGCCTGTCACTAATCATAGGACCTTCACTAGGTCAAGGTGCCTCTCTGGGTCTTGGTTTTCGCACCTGTGAAACGAAGGAGAGATGTTCCCTGAGATGCCTTCCACTGCTGCCTTCCGTGGCTGGGAGATGGTGAAGGAGGATTAAATGGTTTGGTTTGGCTGACTGCCTTTTCTGCATCTCACTGTGCATCCCCCTTGCTGCTCTCTCTGGGCCCCCATGGACATTCTGGCTGCTACCTGATGGTCTAGACCTCCAAAATTTGTGGTCATCTCAGTCACCCGTACTAGTACTGTGAAAATTTTCTCTTCATCTGTCTCTCCCTGTCCATCTACAAGGTTGAGTTTCTCATTTCTCCTTACCTTTCACTCATGACAATGGTGCTATTAGGTCATTCACTCACTCACTCTTCATATACTGGTTCATTCACTAGGTACCAGGCACAGTGCTAAGGGCAGAGGATACACCGAGAGAGTAGTGAGCTTTGTCTTGTGCTTGTGGGGTGGACGTGATATTGGGAGAGACATGTCTGGTGACAGGTGTAATGAGAAAGGACAGGCTCTGCAGGGTGGGGTGGGGGGATTTGATGGGGAAGGGGAGCAGTAAGATCTCTTTGAGGATGGAACATTTGAGCTGAGACATGAATGGTAAGTAGGAGTGAGAGAAGAGAAAGAAGCAGGCATATGTGTTGCGGAAAGAGGGAAAAGGGGGCACAATAGGAGGGATGTGGGTGAGGGCAAGGATTCCTGACTCTTGTTCACAGCTGTATCTCAAAGTGGTAGGCACTCAATGAATAGTTGTTAAATGAAAGAATAAATTGAGCCCCACAAGTAATGTCTTTGTGTCATGAAAGAAGCTGAAAGGAGGCGAATGTCCCTGCAATGCTGCCTCTCAGAAATGCAAAGAAATAAGAGTAGATGTTGTGGGGCCCAGTAGGAGGCTCACCTAGTTTGGATTCCCCTGGAAGCAGGTGCTGAGACAGGGATGTGGTTGTATGAGTGAGGGAATGGGAGACCTGAGAAGAAAGAAAAGCCAATAAATAAAGGGGGGATTGATGAACAATTAATCACCACTGTGGGTCTGGGAGCAAGGGCTGAATTTCCTGGGGACCTCTGAGGAGTCTTGCAGACCCTGCCTTGGTACTGTCCTCCCAGGGTGTGGGGGTGGTTATTTATCGATGAGTGTTGCTCTCACTGGTTGAGGAGTGTCCCCTGAGCGTTAAATCCCTAGCACTGCTGCTGCCCTGCTCAAGGGCTGAGCGAGCTACTGTGCTGTGGACGGAAGCCCTCGGGCAGGATCTTCGGACGTGGAAAGTCAAAGCTACTTGTTTCTTCCCCTCTTCCTCCCCCATCACTCCACAAATGCGGGTTGTTGCAGTCTGGCTTTCTGGCAAGCGACTCGAAGGCTAAGTTCGCGGAGCGGGCTGTTTAAGGAGTGTCCTTGGACCAACACGTGTGGAAAGTGGGGAAGAGATGCGGGAATGGGGCAATAGGGGGACCGTCCGTGGCGCTCTGAGCTACACCTGCCCCCTGCCGCTGTCCTGGGTGCCGCCCAGAGCTGCACCTCCGTCAGTGCTGGGATGTGGGCCCACCAGGGAAGGGCCTGTGTGACTGGGCCAGGCAGCCCTCTTCAGCTGAGGCCATTGCTATCATAGTGTCCAGCGCAGTTAGGAGCCTCGCATGTCTGGGAGGCCTGGGTGGCTCAGTGGTTGAGCATCTGCCTTTGGCCCAGGGTGTGATCCTGGGATCCGGGATCGAGTCCCATATTAGGCTCCCTGCATGGAACTTGCTTCTCCCTCAGCCTATGTCTCTGCCTCTCTCTTGCTGTGTCTCTCATGAATAAATAAATAAAAGTCTTAAAAAAAAAAAGAGTCTCGCATGTCAGGTGTGCTGTAGAGGCTGCATGTGCGGCAATGAAGGAGGAAGGCCAGAGCCAGGGAAGGGAGAGGCAGTAACGAGCAAATCTACGTAACATCAAGCGACCCGAAGTGCAAAGCAGAAAACAAACAGGGTTAGCTGAGAGATGGCTGGGCCAGGAGGATGAAGGTGGGGGTGGAGGGGAGGCCCACTTGGGAGCCCAGAGCTACCTGACCCGGCCAATTCAGGGGCAGGGTGGGCTCTCCCTGGAGCTGCCAGGGGCCCATCTCTCTGCCACAGTTCCCTGCCTCTGCGTGGGGTAGGGGCACTGCCCCCTCCCGTGGGAAATTTGCCCGGGGACCCTCTGCTTTCTTGTCGGTGGGCAGCGTGGGGTTTTAGGAGTTGGGGGATGGGCTTGGCAGTCTTCTCGCTGGTGCTGTTGTCTTCCACCCGGAACAGCTGGCACAGCCTCGGGCCTGATCATTATTAACCCAGGGAGGAGGGTGGATTGGCAGAAAGCAGCCTGGGCCCCAGCCAGGGCCGACATTGTGTGTGTGTGTGTGTGTGTGTGTGTGTGTGTGTGCCCGTGAGCGCGCGGCTGTCCTCACGCGTGTCCTTGGTTCACCTCACCTGGGCAGGTGCTTGCAGGGTGCAGATCGCCTGCCCGAGCTGGGGGCCGGGATGGGGGGCACCTGCAGCCAACCGGGCTCCACCTGCTGCCCTCCCCGCACCTCGGCCCTTGGGTTAGTGGAGGAAGGTCGAGCGGTGCAGCCAGCCGCAGGGGAGTTGGCCGCGGGTGTCCGCGCCGTCACGGATCATTAGGGCCGCGCATGGGCCTGGGCAAGGGCGCGGCGATGGGCAGCCTGGCCGCCTCGGGCCCAGTGGGGGTGGGGATGGGGGCGCCAGACCTCGGTGGGGGTTGGGGGGCTGCGGCCTGGGCCCAGCGCTCCAAGGGCAGGAGACTGGGGACCTGGGGGGGCTCCCACCTGCAGCCGGTTTCCCATCTGGAGCCACCGCCACTGCCCATGCCCCATGCCCTCAGCTGGAGACCAGCCCCTCTGTTTCTAACACGTCGGGTTGGCTTCCTGGTGATTCCAGAAATGAAGCAATGGCATGGCTGGGTGAAGGCCTTTGGAAGACCCAGCACTTGCCCACATTAGGAAATATTTTATTTTTTTAAGATTTTATTTATTTATGAGAGAGAGAGAGAGAGAGAGAGCGAGAGAGAGGCAGAGACACAGGCAGAGGGAGAAGCAGGCTCCACGCAGGGAGCCCGATGTGGGACTCAATTTCAGGTCTCCAGGATCACACCCTGGGTGGAAGGCAGCGCTAAATCACTGAGCCACCCGGGCTGCCCAATATTTTAGTTTTTTAAAGATTTTAAAAGATTTTTTAAAACTTAAATTCAATTTGCCAACATATAGTGTAACACCCAGTGCTCATCCCATCAAGTGCCCTTCTCAGTGCCGGTCACCCTCCACCTCCCCTTCTGCAACCCTTTGTTTCCCAGAGTTAGGAGTCTCTCATGGTTTGTCTCCCTCTCTAATTTTTCCCACATTAGGAAATAGAAACAGTACTGACTAGTAAAATAAATATAGGGAGGACAAAGTTTTTAAACATTTGGTGTGGGTGATCATGGGAGTGGTGGGCTGTTTTGCTGCAGTCCCAAGCCTCCTAAACAGCCCTGGGTTGAGGGCTTCCTCCTCCTCTTGCCCCTTCTGTGACTTCCTTGGGGCTGGGCTGGCAGAGGCCTCAGGCACTTTTTAGGGTTGTGGCATGTACCAAATAAAAGTACCAGTTAAATTTGAATTTCATGTAAAGGAATATTTTTTAAAATTTTAATGTATGTCTCACGCATCATTTGAAACATGTATATACTAAAATAATTCATTATCTGAAATTTGACAAATTTATAAAGTGTAGGTATGTCCCAAATAACACATGGGACATACTTATAGTAAAAAAAAATTGGTCATTTATCTGAAAGTTACTGGAAATTCAGATTTAATGGGCATCCTGGATTTCTTCTGGCAGCTCTTCTTGAGAGCCACATCTCCGTCGTCCCATTAGGCCCAGGAAACCAGGAAGGATGGGCAGGGCCCTCAGAGCTTTTGCACCCTACCCCACCCTACTCCGAACATTGTGAGAGCTCCCTAAGCTGCTTCTGAGTTCAGGCTCTGGCTCACAAATGGGTTGTGGGTGTTGAATGAGGAACCAGAAACCCTGAGCTCTGAATCCCTGCCCTTCCAACACTGAGTTAGGCACAGTTAGCCTGAGACCAACTTCCTTAGCTCTAAGTGGGGATAATAGCAGGTGTAAAGCCTGCCAGATGAACACGTAGCTAGCAGATCATTCATCCTAGCACAATCATTCTGCGCATTTTAAGGAGCAGAGAGCAGGAGGCTCAAACTCAGATGCCTATGGGTGTTGTCTGGGTGGGTGAGGGCGGTAAGTGAAATAAAAGCAGTTCCCCAAAGGGCATCATCCATGGAGGGGGGTGGGAGGGGCGGCTGTGATCTGGCTCCAGCTGGTTAAACTTGTCACGTGGTAAAGTGAGGTCAGATCTTACAATTTTTCAAAAACAATCTAGATATCTGGAGTTTTACACAGAAATACGATTGAAAAATATTGGCAACTAATTAATATTGTTCATTAAACATTTATTTAAAAAAGAATTTATTTTTTGAGAGAGAGAGAAAGAGCACACATGTACTTGAGCAGTGGGGAGAGAGAGAGAGAGAGACACTCAGACTCCCCACTGAGCTAGGAGCCTGACAAACATGGCTGACCCTTAGATCATGACCTGAGTTGAAATCAAGAGTCAATGTTTAGTGGACTAAACCACCCAGTTGCCCTGGTTCTTTAAACATTTTAAACACTGAGTAGCCCTAACTAACAAATGAAGCCTGTTGGTTACATAGTACTTTCCATGCGCCAGATATTATTCTAAGAGCTTGTGTATTAATTCATCCAACCACCCTATGAGGCAGGTATTACTATGATCCTCATCTTACACATGAAAAAATGGGGTCACAGAGAGGCCAAGCCCTGAGGCCACATTTGGTCTGAAGGCAGTCAGTTTGTTATCTCTGAAGAGCGCTCCTTTCTGAGCGTGCTAGCTAAAAGCACAGGCCCAGGAGCAAGCGAGAGAGGCGTTAGGTTTAAGGCCCCCTTCTTCAGTCTCTTACCAGCAGTGCTATGGTGTGCTGGGATGTGTCTAACAGTGGGCTCTCCTAGGTGTTTGCACACTTCCATGGGCGTAGACACTCCCACCCTTGCCGATCTGTAGCTACCAGGGTGCTGTCACGGATGTTCTGTTAGGGAGAGAGGCCCGCAATCGGCTCTGTTGCACTGCTGCTGCTATGTGACCTTAGACAAGCCAGTCCATATTTGCAGGCTCCTTGCCTGTGACATTGCAATCGGATTGCCTACCTCTCTGCATGAGAAGTGAAGTGAAGAAATTATGGGAGTGATGTGCTTGCAGTAAACCTAGCTGTTGTTATAGTGCTTACTCCCCAGTGTGAGCCCTCTCATTTGTCACCAGGTTTTGGCTGCGTGCTCAGTATACAGTAGGTGCTTAGCAAATGTTGAATGAATCATTTTCCTTGTGCTCTTCACTTACTAAAATCCTCTTTCTTGCTCAAGCCTAAATCTGCCTCTTTCACGAAGCCCTCTTGATTGCTCTTACCCCCGTGGCTCCTCCCCTGCTTTATTTATTTATTTATTTATTTATTTATTTATTTATTTATTTATTTATTTATTTATTTATTTATTTATTTATTTATTTATTTATTTATTTATTTATTTTTTCTTCCTCCCCTGCTTTATAACTGCTTCCTCCAGTTAAGGTGGGGGAGGAGGTCCCCAGCCCAGGAGTTGCGGGGCCCTGGGCATGCGCGCCCCCTTGTGGCAAGGAGCGGCAGCAACGTCTAGGGGGCAGTCGGCTGACCTGGTTGCAGATGCTAAGACACAAAATCTTGCACCTTTTCTGGCCCTAAATTTCTCTGTCTCTAGGATTACTGTGGTAACTCTTATCTTGTGTCCCAGGTGGCTGAGGGGCCGATACGTGCCCACTGAAAGGAAAACGCATTCAAAGTTAATGTTTCATGATTTTTGTTACCAACTCCTCCAGCCTTTCTGTGCTTTTAGTTTTGTCATCTGTAGAATGGGAATAATAATAACTGTTTCAGTCTCATAGGGTCTTTGTGAGGATTAAATGCATTAGCTAATGTAAATTAAATTAGGTCGAGCTTGCCATATATTAAACATTACATATCTTAGCTATTCTTATAAATAAAAATAAATAATATTATAAATAATATTGAGGGGTGATAAACTGTCATTTTTTTTCCTTTCAGGAGTCGGAGGAGAGTTGAGGATATTCTGCTGGTGTATCCTCCTTACTGGGCACTCAGAATCCAAAGTCACTGGGACCCTGAATTTATCTCTGCTCACACCCCAGCCCACGCAGAACCCTGTGGGCATGCACACCTCACACACCCTGACTCCTGAGAACTTAGAGACATAGCAGTGGGCTGGAACCCTGTCTGTCACTGTGATCTCCATCCCACTTCTCCATTTTAGGCAAAAGTAGCTTTTAAAACCCAAAGGAGGCCCAAGGCCTGGATTGGACTGGTGCTGATCTCAGAGGAGACTATATAAATATCACAAAGTCTGGACTGGTGTCAAAACCTGAATTTAGGGTCTGGCCCTGCCTGAGTGCTCTTGGATAAGTTACTCAACCACGCTGAGCTTCAGTGTTCTCATCTGTGAAATGGAAGGATTCAACTTGATCTCTGAACATTCTTTCCATCTTTAGAACACTGTCTGTTCCTTGGTCTGCTTCCTCTCCTGGTTGTGGAGGTCAGAAGGGATAGAGGAAACTGAAGGTGTCCTGAGTTGTAAGGACTCATTTTTTGGGTTCTGCTCACCCGGGATGCTGGCATGTGACTGGAGCAAACCTGCTGAGTAATAGGGAAGGCCTTAGCCCATTGGTGAGGAGCAGAGAAGAGTCACGGTGGGTGAGAGCTTGTGGCAAGAGAAGGGGAGGTGGTAGTGGAAGTCTAGGAGCTTTTGGCACCTCACTGTGGTGCTCATGCAGGACACCAGCTCCTTTGTGGTTTGCTTTGCATCCTTTCCTTTGGGAAACTGTCACCCCCAACACCTGTGTTTAGATGAGCCTGTTAACCATGGAGCTTTGCCAGTCCCTGACCTGCAGGGGGGATATGACCCAGGCTGGGGAAAACGAATCATTTTCAAGGACCACTATGGATGTTGAGGGAGAGGGGGGAGGCTCCTTTCTGTGGAGACACTGGCTGTGTGAGTGAGGTAAACCTGGAACTGCTTGGGCCATCTTTGTTGCTACGTGGAGAGAGCCTGCCTGAAAATGGAACAAACTCAGGGGAAAGTGAAACAGAAACAGAAGATCCTAGTGACAAAATTTGAGCTCCTGGATGCAGCCATGCCTAAAGCCAGTCCTACTCTTGGATTTCCTATTTATTCTTACTAATAAATGACTCCTTTTTATTATTCTAATTTGAGTTGGATTTCTAACGATGATCATTGACAGAGTCCTGGAAAATACAGTGTCCAATAAATGTAGTAGCACTTCAGGATGATATGTTAGATCCTGTCTACTCAAAATGGTCCAAGGACTAGCAGCATGAACATCTCCTAGGAGCCTGTTAGTAGAAATGCAGAGTCTCAGGCCCATCGCAGATCTAGTGAATAATAATCTGATTTTTTCAAGATCCCAGGATATTCATGTACACATGGATGTTTGAGAAACATTACTCTAGAACAGTGGTTCTCTGCTTTAGCTACACACTAGAAAGTCTCAATACCCAAGACATACCCTAGACTAATTAAATCAGAATCTCTTGGGGGCAGACCTTGGCACTGGCGCTTTTGGAAGCTCCCCAGATGATAACACTGTACATACAACCAAGGTTGAGAAAACCTGGCTCTGGTGTGATTTACTTGGTGGGAGCATAAAAGGTCTCATCCTTTGTGATTTAGCCTGGAACAGGACCTTGCTTTTGTGGAGGGCACAGCAAAGAGACTCCTTGGTAGTGGTGGTCATTTTGGAATGACATAGGAGCTGCCCTTGTTAAGCAGAGGGGCCAGACTGGGCTAAACCCAGGCACCTCCAGGGGTTTTACCAAATCTGGAAATACTTTAACTGTCACCCCAAAATGTCCTTTTCCCTGAATTTATAACCTAGGACTATGTGAAAATCTGTTAAGCTTTCAAAAATTCAGGTTCCTCTGATACGGGCACTTCACCATAAGTACAACCTGAATCCCAAACTGAACCCAAATATTATATTTTATTCAAACGTGAACTACCCCCACAATATGTTTTAAGTTTTCATTTTCCTTCTTAAAATCATTGTTGTGGTGAATTGGTTCACACTGGAACTAATCTGGATCTTTCTCAAGCCAGTCAACTGGAAGAAATGGGGATATCAAAATATTCTCTGAATTGAACCCGAGGGAAATTCTTTGCGTTGGAGACTGCTCTGACTAGTCGCTATGGGAATTTGGCCTGTGGCCTCATCTTTCCAGTGACTAGTTGGATGCTGTGTTCTCCTGGCTTTCCATCTCGCTCTGAGTGAGGACCTGACTAGGACCCATGGGGCACCTGTGACCAATTATGGATAGGTCCAGGTGTCATCATTAGGATGTTAGCAGGTGGCAGTGGTCTGTGTGCTTGGAAAAATGAGTATGATGAAGGTATTCTCTTTAGAAGAGGGAGAAGAAGGATGGGCAGGGAGTTTCTGGGACTGCTTCGTGTTTGTTCTTTATGGTCTTAACTGCTGGCAGAGAGCTGTTTCCTGCCTGGAGCTCTGCTGGGAGCAGGGAGAGGGGTGGGCGTGCTGGGGAGAGAGCTGGGAGTCCTTCCCCTGCTCACCTAGTCTGCAGCGTATTAGGATTCTAATCAGGCAGAAATAGCTTCCCCGTCAGCTCATTACAAACTCTTAACAAGGTCCCAGCTTCAGGTCGTGGCTGCTTTTCTCCTGCTGGGGACAATGATGAGCAGCTTGTTGGAGCCTTTGGTAACTCATTTGTTACAACATGTGATTCACAGCAGCAGGAGGGGGGGAGGAGGTGGAGGAGAGACCAGGGGAAGACATGGAGACAGGGGCCCCCTCACAGAGGACAGGAAGGCAAAACTGTCCAGTGCTTTGGGGGAAGCACTGAAATCTATGGGCAACTAGAATTTTCTGCAAATCTGGGCCCAGTTCTGTGTGAGGTTCCAACTGTATGTGGGAGCAGGTGGCATCATGACCACTTGCTGGTTAGAGACAAGGGCAAGTTTTTTATCCTGTGTAGACGAGTGCTCAGGACATCTGCTATGCATGCTTGCCTAGCCACAGAGGCCAATCCTTGAACTTAGTGATTTGAAAAATATTTGCATGCCATAACTTTCCAGCTCAAAAACTATCAAGTGTTCCCTACTTCGTATTGTCTTATGTCTAAACGACTTGTCTACCAAAGCTCTTCATGAAACAATCCTACTCAAACAAGCTGTATTTCAGGTTTTTCCCCTATCCCAATCTTGTATTTGAAACTCTCGAGGGCCCAGTCTCTTCAATATATCATAAAAATTGTTAATTTTATCTTATTCCCAATTTTCCTTCATGTTCAAGTTATTTCCATTCATCAAAGCTTAACCAAAAGCATTATATCTTCTATAAATCTTTTCATGGTTATGCAAACATTCACTGGATGCCTACAACATGGCTTAAAACAGGGGTTAGCCAACTACAGTTTGTGGGCCAAATCTGGGCTATTGCCTATTTTTATAAATAAAGTTTTATTGGAACACAACCATGCACTATAGTTACTTGTCTGTGGCTGTGTTTGCACTACAACAGCAGAATTGAGTAGTAGAGACCATATGACCTGCAAAACCTGAAATATTTACTATCTGCCCCTTTGCAGAAGTTTGGCCACCCCAGCTTAAACTGTAAAATGTAGAACATGCTTCCTTAATGTCTTCCAAAAAGCCTCACCAGGTTCTTCCTTATGCTTCCTCGCTCTATCCACTGTGCATGCTTCCCATCTTTTCCTGCTTTGAACTTCCATCACATTTTATCTGTTCGTTGCTTGCAGTGCTTTTCTCTAAAATTTTAAATAGTCACTTATTGAAATGCATGGTTTGTGTAATTTTCTAGTCTGTAAGAGCTTTGAGGGCAGCATCTCTTCAGATCCATCTTGGAAGCCCCTCAGCTCTCAGCACGAAGGATCGGTAAGTAGGGAAGGACCTTGTTGGTTGCAGTCTGCAATGGCTTCTATGTGGCCTCCATGAATTGCTACAAGGGCATCACTAGGTTCTGGAAGTTCCGTGCAGATCAAGGCAGCATGGTGAGCTGTGCTCCTGCTGGGCTAAGGCCATCTAGTCCTGCCCTTGAACCGGTAACCAGACACTACTTCCTTAATACTGAGACCAGCATTTCAGGGAGGAAGGAATGTTCTGCAAATCTGTGGATGAGTTATGGGATGCTATTAATCCTGGGCCATTTCCATCCCTCCATCCTTTAACATGAGCCCATTTCATGGAATTCCAGGTGTTGGCCCACCAATTCCATAGAGGTAGCCAAGAAAAAGAAAAGCTTCCTGTCTCTTAATCCTTGTTATACAAAATAATCATGTAATAGTAGTAGGTAGAATAGTTTACCCCCAAGATTTTCATGTTCTAATCCCCAGAACCTGTGATGATGTTATTGTAAAATGCCAACATGAGTTTGAAGCTATGATTAAGGTTAAGGACTTTGAGATGGGGAGATGACTTTGGATTGTCTGATTGGGTTCAGTTTAATCACTTGAGTCCTTAAAAGTAGAATAAGGAGGCAGGAGAGGTCAGAGAGTTGCCACGTGAGAAGAATTTGATCACTGTTGTTGGCTTTGAAAATGGAGGCAGGGGGTCATGAGCCATACAGTGAGGGAAGCCTCTAGAAGCTGGAAAGCTAAGGAACAGATTCTCCCCTAAAGCTTCCAGAAAGGTAAGTGGCCCTGGTAACATCTTTGTTTTAGCTCTGTGGGGCCTACATCAGGCTTCTGACCTCTAGAACAGTCAGCTAATAAATTGGTGTTAAGACTAAGTTTGTGGTCATTTGTTACAGAAGCAGATGAGTAGTATAAATATCCCTCACTCCCCTTTTCTCTTGAGCCTGGAATGGCTGACCCTGCCCCTTGCACCAAATGGTTCAGTGACTCAGGAAGATTGGGTAGGTGGAGTCTAGATGGGCATTTGCCCATCTATCACAGAAAATAGAACTGTGTTGTCTTGGAGCTAAAGCTGGACTGGTAGTTTAGGAAGTTCTGATCTTTGCCCCTAAGAATAAGTTAATTTGGGCAAACGTGAATGACCTTTTGCTGGCAGTCTATTGGGGAAGGGATAGGCTGACCTTTGAGGGTTTTTGTTGTTGTTGTTGTTGTTGTTGCATGTGTACATAAACTTCAGGTTTTTGTACCAGCTGTTTTTAGCACCAGCTGGTAGAACTTTGGTCCTTAGAGAATCAGGAGCCCTAATGTTCAGGGCCTGGGCATTGCTGTGGTTGCTAAAATAATCGGATAAACCTTGTATCGGTTCTCCATTGACATAATAATACTATATAAGAAAACCACCCCCCAACCTCACTGACTTAAAGCAGTAACCGTTTATCGTTGCTCGCACAGGTTTATGGATTGGTTGGCCCACTCTGCTGATCTGGGCTGGGCTCAGCTGGGCTTGCTTACACATCTGTGGTCTGTTGGCAGGTTGGCTGGAGGCTGATGGTCTAGGATGACCTCAGCCAGGGAGACTCCACATGCTCTCTCATCCTCCAGAAGGCCCGCTGCTCTTGTTCTCATGATGGAGACAGGGAGGGGGTGTGGGGAGTGGGCGAGGTCTCTTGAGGCCTAGGCTTGGAACCGAGACATTGCTGCCCACTCGATCTGCTGCAGTGTGTTGGTCCAAGTAAGCTACAAGGCAACCTAGATTCAAAGAACAGGGAAATAGACTCAACCCCTTGATGGAAGAACTACCGAGTCACATTGCAAGTGGTGTGGGAAGGATGGAGAATTAGGGCCATTTTTACATTTAATCTGCTACAAACTCTGGGGAGGGGAAAGGATGCCCTTGTTCCAAATAGCTCCTGATGGCTAAAGTGAACTAGGCTGCTGCCCACTTCTAGCTCCTCTCTGTAGGCTGTGAGCCACCAGAGCCTCCAGACCCTCTCCCCTCTTCGTTACCTGGTTTCTGCCAGAGAAGCCATAATTCTCCCTGTGAATTGCCAGCCGCCAGCCCCTCCCCTCCCTGTGTCTCTCTGCTCCAAGCCTGAGGGCTGTCGTGGGCAACCAGCTGGCTTGATGAATGCCGCTTCTGTAAACCTTCCCCTGGCCTCTGTCGCAACATCAGCGTGAAATGAACTTGCTAATACTCTGAGAGCCACAAACCTTTTCCTCTTCCCTAGCACGACGCATCGAATCGATCTGGCTGGGTGAGCCACGACAAACCCCACAGAAAAAAGCATCAGCAAATTTAAAGCCTCGTTCGAGGGCTTGATTCACCATAAACCAAGTTGCCGGCAGCGGGCATTGACACTTCTTCCACTGCGGTTGATACTGGGATTTATCGACTTGCCGTAAGATGTTGATATTGACCAAGACTGAGTTCCAAATGAAAAGGCCCATGGCAGTATATCTTTATCGCTCAAGTAATCCGAGGACTTGTTAATCCGTCCTTGTCCCACTCAATAATGTTGCAGAAATTCTTTTGGAACAGAGAAACCATCACTTAGACACAATAAGATGCTCTTTCCCCGCAAGCCCTCCTGAAAGAGGGATGGACATACAAGCAGTGTGTTGATGACATGACCAAAGTGTTGGAAAATCTATTCATGCTCACACTCCAAACCATAATATCTCTAACTTTTTAGAGACCCGGCTCTATCCTCCTGGGAAACTGTCCAGAAAAAAAAAAACTCAGTAGGACTTCACATGAGACCTGCTCATGAACCCTGTCAGCTTCCCTTTCTCCAGTGATCCTCAGGTTAATGGATCCCAGTCCTAAGGGCTGCTATGATGTCACCCTTAGCGCTGGCCCCTGACAGTGAAATTAATGTGACCTTTGGTTCTTGCTAATTTCAAGGCCCACTAGGAACACAGAGAAAGAAGGGAAAATTTATTACCTGCTCATTTATTTTCTCATTGAAATACAATCTGCAGCCCTCACTTTAGGGGAGGATATGTTTGCAATAGAATTATATATGGTGACTTCTGAGTTATTTTAGGTGTCAGGGCCCCTGGGAAAACCAACAAAGAAAAGATGAGTGGAGGGAACAGGCCAAGGAAGCAGCCCAGAGAGGCAGGTGAAAGAGTGAGCCAGAGGGGCAGCATTCCAGCCTAGCTTCCTTACTCAGCTGTGTTCTGCTTGATAGTCTCTAAAGGCCTTTTCAAGGAGGAAAACAGAGATCAGTAGGAAGAGGTCATGGAAGGCAGAACCACAGGAAGATAGAGCTTTCACAGACATGCCCCCTTACAGTCAGGGAGGCACATGCAGGATGGTTCTGATGTTGATCCACAGTAGGTCCCTTGCTCCGTCCTCCACCCAAGACCTGGGATGTCATTAGCAGGGCAATCATGACTAGACCTCTAGCTTGCTGCTCTAGGGAGGGAAGAAATTGGTCACTGCATCAGATGCAACCCAAAGAGGCAGTGACACAGATATCCAGAGCACAGCCGTGGCAGTCAGACAGTAATGGGTTTGAAACCTGGCTTCAGCATTTACCAGTTGGGTGACCTTGGGCAAGTCCTATATCCTTTCTAAGCCACAGTTGTCTCATCTGTAGAAAGGAAGGAATAGTAACAGTGCAATGGCAGATACTATATATTGCCTCCCTTTTCCCTCTGCCAACAGAATATCAGTTTTACTCAGGAATTACTTCCTATGATCTCTGGGGAAGTGGGCCCAGTCCCTGATCCAAGAATGAACATGTGATAGGCTCTGGTCAATGAGATGAAAGGGAGTATTTCTGGGGTGATTCTGGGAAGATATCCTTTCCCTGATAAGAGAAGCTGGCAAGGAGCATCACTTTGCTCTGAAACCTGCTTCCTTCCTGATGTCAAGTAAGTGAGTTCCCTCTACATCCTGTGGTGGAAATTTGTTGATTACTGCTATGGCTTTGGCAGCTCTTTTATTACTAAGAGACCATGAGGGTGTGGATACAGGTAACCAGGGTCCTGCCATCATGGGGCAGCTAAAACAAAGCCATCAACTGTCCATGTTTTATGTGAGAAAAATGAACCTTGTTTGTTAATGCTGTTATTCTTTGGTTCCTTGGAGCTAAAATCATTCCTAAATGATACAAGGACCTATTTTGTGGTTTGATGAGAAAATGAAACAAGGTAATCAGAGGATCTTCTGGACAGAGACCTAAAAGTTTCTCCAGTGTCTGTGCAAAGTTTTGGCTGTAGGTTTGTGAGATTTGCTGCCCAGGAGGAGTGATAAGAGCAAGAGGCTGGGAAAGGAAAGGAGGATGGGGGCTAGGTCTCTCCACTTTCCTCTTTCTGTTTTGAGAAGAAAGCAATTCAGGTGTTAGTGGGGGTGGTTCTCCACCCACCGGGCATGTATTTTCTGCTGGGTCAAGCACCTACTGAATACATCTTGCAGGCAATGGATTTTCAAATTTGTGTGTGCCTCAAATATTGGTAAATTTCATCCAATTTTCTCACTGCTTTACTTACTACTTTCAGAGCTGTGTAGGGCATCACTGTGGTTTAGGGTCAGCAGTGGCCCCATTGTTTTAGTTTTTAATCTTTTTGCCATTTAATGTACAATCTGTATATAAACTCAAGGGGACTGGATAATTCCCTTTGCAAAGAGATAGGATGGTAAGTGAAGTATCAGTTTCTAATGCTAGGAATCATCTTCCAACTAATGTATTTGCTAAAATTCTTGATAACCTAAGAGATGAGTTCTCCAATAGGGCAGATATCTGTCCCCAAAAGGCTTCTGAAGCTTGAAGCTCAGTCTGTTGTGGCAACCCATAGCCCAAGAAAACCTTGCAGGTGATTTGTAAGAATAAGGGCAGGGACTGGGAGGCAACATATTCTTGACTTTGAGTTGACATAGTGTGTCTATCTTAGAGGCTAATATTCCTTTGCATTTTTTTACAATTTTTTATTTTAAAAATTATCATATAATAAAATTTATGTTTTGTGTGTGTATGTATAGTTCTATTAATTTTAGTCCATATGTAGATTTATTGTAACCACCCCACTGGTCAGACCAGTGCCCCTCCATGTTTATACCTTCTATCACATTGTTCCCCTTGGCTGTCTGTTTTTCATCACTGTGGTTTTGTGTTTTTAAGTGTCATATAAATGGAAAAATAGAGTATGTAACCTTTTCTAAAAAATATTTATTTATTTGAGAGCACAAGAGTGTGAGCAAGGAGAGGGGGCAGAGAAAGTGGGAGAAGCAGACTCCCTGCTGAGCAGGGAGCCTGATGTGGGGCTCCATCCCAAGACCCTGAGATCATGACCTGAGCCAAAGGCAGACGCTTAGCTGACTGAGCCACTCAGACACCCTGAGTATGTAACCTTTAGAGATGGCTTTTTTTTTTTAACCGAGTGTGATACCATTGAGATTCATTCAGGTTGTGTATATAATCTGTTAATTTTTACTGTTGAGTGGTATGTAGTGGTATATACACAGCTACACCACAGTTTGTTTCAACATTCACCTGATGGACATTTAGGTTGTTTCCAGTTTTGGGCAACAAAGCTACTGTAAACATTTGTGTTTAGGTTTTTGTGTCAACATAAGTTCTCATTTCTTTAGGATAAATAACTAGAAGTGGGATTGCTAGTAAGTGTATGTTTCTCCAGCATAAGAAATTGCTGGACTGGGTCACCTGGGTGGCTCAGTAGTTGAGCATCTGCTTTTGGATCAAGTCCAGATCCTGGGGTCCTGGGATCGAGTCCTACATCAGGCTTCCTGCAAGGGGCCTGCTTTTCCCACTGCCAATGTCTCTGCCTCTCTCTCTGTGTCTCTCATGAATAAATAAGTACGTTAATTAATTTTAAAAAAAGAAATTGCTGGACTATTTTCTGGAGTGGCCATACAACTTTTGCATTCCTACCAGCAAGATCAGAGAGTTCTAGTTACTTCACATTTTCATCGGCGCTTGGTATTTTGGGTACTTTAAAACTTATTTTTTGCCATTTAATAGGTGTGTGGTAGACAAGTCACTGTGATTTTAATTTGCATTGTCCTATTAGTTAATAAACACCCATGCATCCTCTTTGGTGAAGTGTTTATTTTAGTTCTTTGTCCATTTAAAAATTGTGTTATTTGGTTTTGTATTGTTCAGGTTTGAGAATTCTTTATGTATTCTGGATACAAGTCCTTTGTTGTACATGTAATTTGAAACTATTTTCCCCCAAACTATAGTTCGACTTTTCATTCTCTTACCAGTTTATTTTGCAGACCAAAAGTCTTCCATTTTGAAGAAGTCTGATTTTCATGTTTCATTTTTCTTTTTTCTTTCTTTCTTTCTTTCTTTTTTTCTTTCTTTCTTTTTCTTTCTTTCTTCTTTCTCTTCTTTCTCTTCTTCTTTCTCTTCTTCTTCTTCTTCTTCTTCTTCTTCTTCTTCTTCTTCTTCTTCTCTTTTTTAGAGAGAGCTTTGGTGTGCATGTGGTAGGGAGTAGGGTATTCGGGTGCAGAGGGAGAGGGAGTGAGATAATTTTAAGCATCCAATGTGGAGCCCACTGTAGGGCTCAATCTTACAACCCTGATATCATGACCTGAGCCAAAATCAAGAGTCCGATGCTTAACTGACTGAGCCACCTAAATCCCTCATTTTTTTTCTTTTATGGATTATATTTTTGGTGTTAAATTTAAGAATCTTTTTCCTAATTTCAGATCTCAAAGATTTTCACTTAATTTTTCTACTACAAGTTTTATATTTTATATTTGGATCTATGATTTACTTGAGTGAACTTTTGTATATGGTGTGAAATTTAATTTGAAGCTCTATTTTTATTTTAGCATATGAATGTCCAGTTGTTCCAACACCATTTCCTGAAAAAACTGCCCTTTCTTCATTGAATAGCTTTTGCCCCTTTGTCAAAAACCAGTAGGCCTTATTTGTGTGGCTCTATTTCTGGACTGTATTCTATTTCATTGATATGCATGTGTGTGTCTTTGCTTATACCATGTCTTTATTCCTGTAGCTTTGTAGAGAGTATGAAAATCAGGTAGTGTGATTACTCCAATCTTATTCTTTATTTTCCAAAACTATTTCAGCTATTTATCTTCATCAGTTTCGGCTGTTGTAACAGAGTACTGTAGATGGGTGACTTAGGCAACAAACATTTGTTTCTTAGCTCTAGAAGCTAGAAGTCCAAGAATAGGGTGTTGACATGGTTGGGTTCTAGCAAAGACACTCCTCTTGGTTTCTAGATGGTTGCCTTCTTGCTGTATCCTCACATGGTGGAGAGAAAGAGAGAGATAAAACAAGCTCTCCCCCGCCTCTTCTTATGAGGGCACTAATTCCATCATGAGGACCCCACCCTCATATTCTAATGATCTCCCAAATTCCCCATATCTAAATTCTACCACATTGAGAATTAAGGTTTCACCATAAACATTTTTTTAAAGATTTTATTTATTTATTCATGAGAGACACAGAGAGGGAGAGAGGCAGAGACATAGGCAGAGGGAGAAGCAGGCTCCATGCAGGGAGCCCGACGTGGGACTTGATCCCAGGACTCTGGGATCACGCCCTGAGCCAAAGGCAGACACTCAACCACTGAGCCACCCAGGTGTCTCTCAACATATACATTTTGGAAGGGATACATACATTCAGTCCGTGGTACCATTTTCATTCCTTTGCTTTTCCATATAATTTCCATAGAATTTGCTTGTCCCAATCTATACAAAAATCCTGCAGGGAGTTTGATTGAAATTATATTGGATCTATTGATCAACCTGGGAAAATAGACATGCTTATTACATTGACTTTTCTAGTTCATGAGTACGGTATGTCTCATCATTTATTTAGGCCAGATTTGAATATATCATCAGCATTTTGTAGTTTTCAACATATAGATCCTATGGATATTTTGTTAGATTTTTATTTAAGTATTTAATTAAAAAATTATAAATGGCATGTATTTTTGCTTGTATTGGAAAATATGATTGATTTTTCTGTGTTGATCTGGTATCCTGTGACCTTGCTAAACTCATTACTGTTTCCAGGAATTTTTGTTGTTGTTGTTGATTCCTTAGGATTTTCTATCTAGAAAATTTTTGTTTGTGAATAAAGTTAGTTTTATTTTTTCCTTTTCAATCTGTTAAGGTTTCCAGTTGAATAAGGCTGATGAGAGTATGTTTTCTTCCCAGTCTTAGGGGAAAAGAATTTGATTTCTCACCATTAATATGATGTTCGCTGCAGGGTTTCTTTAGATGCCCTTTATCAAGTTGAGAAAGTTCCCTTGCATTCCTAGTTTGCTGGGATTTTAAAACAAGTGATTAGATGGTGAATTTTGATAAATGCTTTTCTGCATCAATTGATATAATCATAAGGTTTTTTCTTTTTTGGGCTATTGATATGGTGTATTGCCTGGATTGATTTTCCAATATTGAATCATCCTTGCATTTCCAGAATAAACTCTACTTGTCTTTTCATATTTTACTAGATTTAATATGCTAATTTTTGTGTGTGAAGATTTTTCATCTATTTTATGAGGGATATTGGTCTCTAGTTTTCTTTCTTTTTCTCTTCTTGGGGGGACACAGGCCTTGCTTTTTGGTGTCAGGGTAATGGTAACTTCATAAATTGAGACAAAATGCTCTTCTTCTATTTTCTGGAAGAGATTTCTAGAATTGGTATTATTTATTCTTAAATGTTTAGTAGAATTGGTCAGTGAAATCATCTAGTCCTGTGGATTAAGCTTTTTGGGAAGGCTTTAAACTATGAATTCAGTTTCTTTAATAGTGGTAGTATTATTTTGGGTTATCTATTGCATTTCAGGTGAGTTTGAGTAGTTTGTGATTTTTGAAGACTTGATCCATTTCATCTAAGTTGTTGAGTTATATATGTAGAATTGTTCATACTATTTCCTTACTATTCTTTTAATGTCTGTGGGGTTTGCAGTAATAGCACTTCTTTCAATCCTGATATTGCCAATCTGTGTCTCTTCTCTCTCTCTCTCTCTTTTTTTAATCAGTTTTTTTATTTTTGGTTTTTAATTTTTTCAAATTTTCTCATATGACCAGCTTTTGATTTTTATTGATTTCTTTTTGTTTTCAATTTCATTGATTTCAGCTATCTTTATTCTTTCCTTCCTTCTACTTGTTCTCTGTTTATTTTGCTCTTTTCCTAGTTTCTTACTATGAAAACCTACATTATTAACTTGAGACCTTGATTATATCCCAGTATAATCACTTAATGCTATAAGTTTCTCTAGAAGTACTGCCTTAGTTGTATCTCACACTTTTGGTTTGTTGTATTTTCATTTTTATTTAATTAAAAATATTTCCCTTGACACTCATCTTTGACCCCTGGGTTATTTGGAAGTGTGTTCTTGTGTTGTTTAATTTCTAAGTGTTTGGAGATTTTGCTGTTATCTTTCTATTACTGATCTAGTTTAATTCCAGCATGGTCAGACAACATTATTTGTATGGTTTCAATTCTTTTAAACTTGATAAAGTTTATGATCCTCAACACGGTCTATCTTTGTGAATGTTCCAAGAATGCATGTTTTGCTATTCTTGCATGAACTGTTCTATTGAGAAGGATGTATATTTTTCTGTGACTGGATGGAGGGTTCTATAAATGTCGATTAGATCCAGTTTTTGATGGTATTGCATACTTCATTTATATTCTTGGTGTTTTTCTGTTTATTAGTCCTATTTATCAGTAGGAGTATTCAGGTCTCTAGCTATAATTATAGATTTGTCTGCTTCTCCTTTCAGTTCTTTTCAATTTTTGCTTCATGTGTTTGGAAGCTCTGTTGTTAGGTACAAATTTAGGGTTACTATTTCTTCTTGGTGAATTGACCCCAGTTAATTTTCTCATTTATGATTTTTTGTCTGATATTAATATTGCTACTCTGAATTTCTTTTGTTTAGTGTTTGTACAATATACCTTTCCCCTTAGTTTTTTATTTTTTAACTTACCCCTATCATTATATTTGAAGTGAGTTTCTTGTAGACAGCATATAGTTGGGTCATGAGTTTTAAAAAATTTATTCTGACAGCATTTGTCTTTTAGTTGATGTGTTTAGACTGCTTTCATTTAATGTGGCTATTGATAAGTTTTGACTTAGGTCAACCATTTTTTTTTTGTTTTCTATTTGTACCCTCTTTTCTTTCCCTCTAATTCCCCCTTTCTTGCCTTTGTTTAGACTATTTATACAGTTTTTAGTATTTCATTTTAATTACTTTTTGAGTATATATCTATTTATACCTTTTTTTAGTGGTGACTCTAGGGATTACAATTTACATCTTAATTTTTCACAAACTACTTAGAGGCAATATTTTACCATTTTAAGTGGAATGTAGAAAATTTAGAATTATCAACCTCTCCATTTTCCCTGCTTTATGTTAACAATTGTCTTACATTGTAAATCTAGGTACATTGAAAAATTCACCAGATGATGTTATAATTCTACTTTTGATTCTCCAACATATTTTAAAGAATTTAAGAGATGAAGAATAGCTTCTCATGCTTAACTAGATATTTTCCCTTTCTGTTGGTATTATTTCCCTTCTGTCTGAAGAGATTCCTTTAGCAATTCTACTAGAGCAGGTTGGTTGGCAAACCTCTTAGTTTTCCTTCATCTGAGAAAGTCATCACTTCATCTTAATTTCTGGAGAATATTTTTAATGAGTATAGAATCCTGGTTGGCAGTTCTTCACTTTCAACACTTTCAGAAGGGTGTGACATTCCTCCTGGTCTCCATGGTTTCTTATGATAAATCCACAGCCATTTGAATTCTTGTTCTCCTATAGATAATGTGTTGTTTTTCTCTGATTGCTTTCAATAGTTTTATTTTGTATTTAGTTTTCAACAAATTGACTATGATGTGTTTGGGTATGAGTTTCTTTGGGTTTATTGTGTTTGGGATTTGCTGATATTCTTGAATTTGTGGGTTTATTTCTTTTTCCAGGTTTTAGAAGTTTTCAGCCATTATTTCTTTAAAAAATGTTTAACAGCATATTATTTCTCCTCTCTGGGATTCTAATCACACAGATATTAGAACTTCAGTTAGTGTCCCATAGGCTTTTAAGGCTCTATTAATTTTTTTCCATTCTATTTATCTCTGTTGTTTATCTTAGATAACTGTATTCATCTGTCTTCCTTTGGTTGGTTGACTCTTTTCCTCTGTCATGTCTATTCTGCTATTGAGCCTGCACTGTTTTTTCTGTTATAAACTTTGCATTTGGTTCTTCTTAACATCTTCCATTTCTTTGTTCAAATTTTCTACTTTTACATTAATTTTGGGGTGTTAGTAATTATGTGTTGAAGCATTTTTATAATAGCTGCTTTAAAGTCTATCAGATAAGTTCAACTTTTGTGTCATCTAGGTGTTGATATCTATTGATTGTCTTTTCCCAAGTCACCTGAAATTTTTCTGGTTTTTCATGTGTCAAGTAATTTTGGATTATATCCTGCATGTTTTGAATATTTCATTGAGTCTTTGGGTCTTTTTTAAGTCTTATAGAGAATGTTGGTTTTTTTCGTTTGTTTTTGTCTTTTGTTTTTTCATAGGCAATTTGTCTATCTGGTCAGGTTCAGGCGGCAAATTCCAGCTCCCTTTCTGTGGGCTTTTGTTCCCATCATGGTTTGGTTTTTAAATCTTTTGTGTTACTTGAATCTCTCCCATGTGTGTGCCACCTAGGGGCTAGTATGGGACCTCAGTGGTGGTCTGTTAGTTCAGTGCTCAAAGTCTTTGGTGTGCAGATTAGGATCAGTTCCAAGCATGCAAGCCCAGGAGTTCATTGTCAATTGCATAGGGTCATTTTCCTAAGCTCTTCCCTCTCTCTAACCTCCCTAATACTTTCTGGGTACAGAAAAAGGATAGATACCCTTTTTCTATCCTTCAGTCAGAAATCAGGGGCTTTATTTACCCTATTTTGCCATTCATTTTCATAAGTGTGCTCATGTCTGAGGCCAAGCAGTGGAAAAATAGAGGAAAGAAAACAATGGATGTTCACACTAGTCTCTTGGAACCATGGCTCTACCAATCATAGAGGGAGGTTTCCTTCTCTCTGAGTTTTGGTTCCTGTGGGGTTCTGTTGCTGCCACAGAATTGTATAGGGACTGGAATAAGAGAAAATAGAGGGGAAAGAAGAGAAAATCTGGAAAATTTCAATACTCTTTCTGTGTATAAGGAGATCTCCCCCCCCCTTTTTAGAAGATTTTATTATTTATTGAGAGAAAGTGAGCGAAAGAGAGGGAGAGAGAGGGCAAGCATACACAAGCAGGGGGAGGGAGAGGGAGAAGCAGACTCCCTGCTGAGCAGGGAATCCAACCTGAGGCTGGATCCTAGAACCCAGAGATCATAACCACACCAAAGGCAGATTCTTTTTTTTTTTTTTTTAATGGACTAAGTCACCCAGGTGACTTAGAGTTTTCTTTCTTGATCTCTAAGCCAGAGGTAGAGGCTTCTCCGAGAACTCCCTCTCTGTGCCCCAGTGTTCCTTCTGGTTTTAGGGCTTCATGGAGTTTAGGCTTGGGGATATTAGTTGGAAAAAATGGTAAATTCACTAGTTACTTTTGAGAGTATTCAAATAACTGCTCCATGTATTTTGTCCAAGCTTCATACCTGCATTCATTGGGAGAAGCAGGATAAAGTGTGCTTATTCCATCTTACTGGGAACTGGAATCTTAGTTTTCTCTTTTAGATTTAATAATAATGACCATTTCTACACACTATGCTAAACACTGTGCACGACTTCTCTGGTGCTTTAACAAGCTGACTACTAGATGGCCTCCTTTTAGAGGAAAAGTTTTCTTTCATGAACTCTTTGGGATGATTTTTTTTAAAGCCATTTTGTTTCTTAAATATGTATTGACATACAACTAGGTCTCAGCGTCTTATGCTTACAGTATTTAATCAACTACAAAACAGAATGAAATTTATAAATTAAGTGCAAACAAAAGTACAACACAAAACAATTCAAATCAACATCATTTATTTAATGTGACAGATGATGATGTTTGTTGAAACTGAGTAGCTGTTCATACTGTGAATTATAGTGCATGACTGGGGTGCAGGTTCTTTTGTCACATCCCTGCTCCCTTGTGCTGAGTGATGACTCAGTTCTCCCACAAATTTCTCTATTGAACCACTGTGCCACCCTAAAGCTTCCATCTGTACAGTGAGATATGACATCATTTGGCCTATCTTTAACCCAAAGCAGCATTTACATATAAGTTAGTCTTTCTCTTTCTGTCTCTTTCCTTACAAGCCTAACATCATTAAAATAGTAGGCATTGCTGCTTAACACTTGTATGAATGCTATCGAAAACTCTGATACTGAAATCTTTCAGCAGGACTTCATTCTTAGCCAATTGAAAACTCTTATGTTAAAAAGGTAGTTTAAGAAAATTATTAAGACTCAGAAAATGTTTGTGGATCCCCATTTAAGAAACATCACAGTATTATTCAATTTAATCCTTTCAACAAAATCATTATCTCTACTTTACAAGGAGGAAACTGGGGTTTACAGCAGTTAAATAACTTGGCCAATGTCTCATAGCTGATAAATAGCACGGTCAATGTGCATGGAGAGCACCAAGCCTGTCCTTGTCCAGAGCCTTCACTCATAACTGTGACTTAGTCAAGGCTGTTTTCTCATAAAAGCTCATGCCATGATCTATTTTTCCAAAGTGGGCAGAGGCTACACAGAATCCTGCAAACTACCTCACATAGCTTCCCTTCACTCCTTGATCTAAGTCCTTTATGTTCCCATAAATTAAAGGAAGACCTGTTGAATTATAACCTCAATACAAGGAAGAATATAAGGAATATAGAATTATATTCACTTTATTATTCTAAATTTCCTTTATGTCCTTGTCACTGTACAGAAATGCATTTTTCCAGAGGTGTGATCAGTGTACACACTTGTGTCCCTCTGAGAAGCTTCTCTGTCTTTCCAGATACAATTGCTCCCTTTTCTATTCAACATATAGTACTCTGCTCACAGGCCAGATGTAGCATTTTATACATTATATCACTCTCCCCTTTCCTTTCCCAAACTGTGAGCACCTTTGGGTATAGGGAACTCATCTTCCTTATTTTTGTAGCATTGGAAGAGCCCTGAACAGTTTGATGTGCATTTGCTGAGTTGAATTCTATCATGATCTCATATATTAATTGGCCATATGTTAAAATAACTCTGATCTCTTGGTTTTCTTCCTGGACATTTTCTGTCCCTAGTCGTGTGTGTGTGTGTGTGGGGGGGGGTTGCTGTTTCATGTTCATCATGGTGGAGATCGAATTTTTGCTAAGAGCTGTTAGAGTGCCCAAGACAGTAATCAGCTGGATAGAGTGGCCACAATCACATTTCCTGCTTCTATCAGGGCCTTGGATACTGCAAGACATAGCATCCTTCTGGAGCCCTTCCCAAGTGGGAGCCCTCAGGAAAGACCCAGAAGCACAACCATGGGGTCTTTGTCCACCCTGTTTTGTGGTCTTCAGGGTATGGGATAAGAAGGCAAAGCTCTTTGGAAACTTGGAGGTTGAATTCTGTATATGTTGTTACTGTTAAGTTGGGGATTGGAGGAAGCAGAGAACTGGTACCTTCATGATGAAAATTTGCATCTGCTTAGAGACTGTTCACCCTGGTGGGGTGTGAGCTGGATGGGCAGTAGGTTCTTGAAGATGCTTGATATGAGCAGTGAGGGATAAAATTCTTCTGGGTCCTCTGAGGACACAGATATTACCTTGGGAATCTCTGAAATGAGAAGGAAGGAAGGGAAGCTCTTCTTTTACCTTCTTTCTTCTCTCTCTCTCTCCCTTTCCCATTTTTTCTTCAATAATTTATTAAGCATTTGTCATGTGCTGGAGTGGGATGATATACCTGTAGAGAAAACACACCAAAAAGTTCTCATTTAGCAGAGGAGGTGACAATGACCATGTAGAATGATGATGAGGTCTATGCAAGGAGTCAGGTGAGCAGAGCAGGGAGCGACTGCTTAGCATGGTAGGTAGGGGTCAAGGAAGGACAGGGTTAATAATGGAACTGGCATTTGTCATGAACACTGGAGGAGTTTTCCAGGTGGTGAAGTGGGTAAGGACATGCAGAAAGAGGAAATGATAGAGGAAAGGGTTTGGAGGTATGAAGGAAAATTGGATAGGTGTCCAGGAAAGGGGTATGTAGTGTTCCAATAAAATGTATGTGTTAGCAGCTTAAAGGCTGCTCTGTTGTAGACCATTGTCAAAATGCACTGGTGTTGTTCTTAGACATTTTGACTATTTGTGACTTTATGGAAACCAAAATCAATATTATTTAACATATAGATAAAATACATGTTAATCCATTGTGATTATATTTTATTAGATAACCAATGGTTTTGTTGTATCTGGAACATAACATGTTGTGAGGGTGAGGGATGAAGAATTAAATGAAGATACAAGGGACCAACTTAATATTAACTTGCTACTGTGTGAAGTTTTTTTCTTTTTTCTTCTTCCCCCCTTTTTACGATGGGAAAATCTCAAACACACATAAAAGTAGAGAGACTAGTATGATGAAGTTTTACATACCTGTAGCTCAGCTTTAGTGACCAACAACCAACTTCCAATAACTCCCCTGATTGTTTCTTTGATTCCTTCAATTCTTTTTAAATATGCTCCATGCCTAGCATAAAGCCCAGTGTGGGTCTGAAGCCATGACCCTGAAATCAAGACCCCAGCTAAGATCAAGAGTCAGATACTTGGGGTGCCTGGGTGGTGCAGTTGGTTAAGCATCTGACTCTTGGTTTTGGCTCAGTTTGTGATCTTAGGATGACAAGATCAGGCTCCTTGTTGAGCCCCATGCTCAGCATGGAGTCTGCTTGAGATTCTTTCCTTCTCTCTCTGCCCCTGCCGCTCGTGCTCTCTATCTCTCTCTAAATAAATAAATTAATTTAAAAAAGTCAGATGCTCAGCTGACTGAGCCATTCACGCACCCCCTTTCAATTTCCTTTTTTAATTGTTGGGGTATCTTGAAGCAAATCCAGTACCCATAGATGCTTCAGTATAATTTCTTTTTAAAAAGATAGCCACAAATATGTACCAAATTATTTCTTTTAAGAAATACAACTACTATATCATTTTCACACCAAACAAAATAAACAAAAATTCCTTAATATCATGTAAAATCCAGTCCATGCTCAATTTTCCCTGATTGTCTGAAAAATATTTTTTATAGTAGTTTGTTTAAATCACAATCCAAGCATAGTCCACATACAGTGTATGGATGATTCATCTCTTGTCTCTCAATCTATATTCTCTATGTACCCCCTTTGACTTACAACAAATTTAAAATTTTTAAAAATTTTAATAAATATTCTTTTTTTTAGGAAACTGGGTTGTTTTTCCTGCAGAACTCCCAGAGTTTGGATTTGGCTGAGTGTTCCCTTGTGGTGCTCTTGAACAAGCCTTTCTAGCCCCACATTTCTTAGGAGCTGATAGAGCTAGCGGCTGTTCAGATTCAGGCTCTTTCTTTTGGCAGGAAGACTTCGTAGGTGGTGGTATGTGCTTCCTATTGAATTAGTAGTTGATTTGTGGTTGGTGAGGTTAACTTTAGTTACTGGATGTAGGTGATGTCAGGCTAATTCATTCATTATAGTGTTGTATTTGGGTTTTGAGCAGGAGCAAAAACAGGTTTGCTTTACAAAGATGCACCTGCTGACTATATGAAGAACCAGCTAATGAAGTGATTCTGGAGGCAGTGAGACCAGTTGAAAGTAATTGCAGTTGTCTAGCTGAAAAATGAAGATTTCTTACTAAGATAAGGGCTATGGCAGTGGGCAGGAGGGTCCACATTTGGGAGATATTAAGTAGGAAGAGCATGTCTACTGGAGGCAGGGGTAAGGAGGAGAATGTAGTTAATCAGTTAGCCTCTTTTCTTTTTTACTCTAGATACATCATACTCTAGGTGATTTCATTCATTCCCATGGTTTTGAATCCCCTTACATGCTGATAATTTCAAAAGTTGTATCTCTGGCCTTAAACATTCATCCTGAACTTCACACACTTATATCCAATTGCCTGCAGAATATCTCCACTGGGATCTTATCTTTCCATGTCCCAACCTATACTCTTGTCTTGTCCCCACCAACTGGCTTCTCCCCTAGGCTTCTCCATCCTAGTAATAGCACTTCTAGTTGTTCAGACAAAAATCCTAAGAGTCCCATTGTTTCTTACATGTCCCTCATACTCCCAACACATTTTGTCAGTTCCATCTTCAAAACATATGAATTTGAACTGTTCTCAGCAACATTGGTCTGGGCCAAAATTAGTCACTTTTTAAGCTCATCCTCAGATCTCACTGTTTACATTCTTATAGGAGCCCAGGTAGGAGACGGAGCCTTAGAGATGTAAGGCTTGAAGATAGTGTCTTTTACTTTATTTCTTGGCAAAGACAAACAGTGCTCATTCTTCTTTACTCATCTTTACTTTCCGTCTAGTCCCAAGGCATTGCTCCACAATGATGAAGTGGTAAATCATACACAATGGCCCCAATTCTTCATCTCTACCTGGATCTATGACTTTTGCCAGGTAACTTGGCAATGTTCTCCCACTGATCCTGGTCTTGGCCTTGTGACTCACTTTGACCAATGGAATGTTAAAGTATGATGCAAGCAAAGACTTGAAAAATGCTTGGACTATTGGGCTTGGTCTTCTTCTCTTGCACCTCTACCATTACTATGAGAATATCCTTGGACAAGGCTGTCAGAGGATGGAAGATATACAAAGCAGAGAGCTAAAGGTGGCCTGGATGAACCAATAGCCAGCTGACCCCCCAATATATGTCTGAGTTGAGCCAGGATCAGAAGAGCCACCTAACCAGTCACCCCAGATGCATGAACAATTAAGGTTTCATGGTTTTTACTTTGTGTTATGTAACACTGTGGCAATGGACAACTAGGGGATTCCAAATTTATATCTACCACAAAGATCTTTTCTCTTAACTTCAGATTAGTATATGACACTTCTATTGGATATACAATAGACAGTTCCAACAGCACATGACCAAAACCTTTGACAAGAAGTTCTTCCTCTAATTGTTCTCATCCCATGATGGCACCTATCATTCACCTAGTATCTCAAGTCAAAAAGTATGAATAGTTTTTTTTAATCATTTTTTTATTCCCTAATTTTCTTCGTCTCTTTCATCCAAATTATCAGGTTGTTTCTATCTTACCTTTGAAGTATATTTAAACCCATCCATTCTTCTCTGCTCTACTACCAAGCTTTAGTTCACGCCCCAATATACTTCCTTCTGCATCATAGTCACCTCCTACCTAGTCTCTGTTTCTATTCTTGATTTATAGTCAAGTCTTAAAATGCCAGTCAGAATAATTTGAAAAACAAAAACACCTCAGATGTGAAAACAAAAGCACAGAAAATAAAAGAACAAATGGATAAACTGAATGACACTGAAATTTAAAACTTCTGTGCTTCAAAGGGTACTATTACCAGAATGAAAAGGCAACCTATAGGATAGGAGAAAATATTAACAAATCATGTATCTGATACAGGGTTAATATCTAGAATACATAAAGAACTCCTAAAACTCAACAATAAAAAATCAAGCAGTCTAATTTAAAAATGGGCAAAGAATTTAATAAACATTTATCCAAAGAAGATGTATAAATAGCCAATGAGCATGTGAAAAGATGCTCACCATCACTAATGACTAGGGAAATGCAACTCAAAATCACAATGCAGATCAGTATCATCTCACACTCATTAGGATGGCTCCTACTGAAAAACCAGAAAATAACAAGTGTTGGCAAGGATATAGAGAAATTAGAACTCTTGTGCATTGTTGGTGGGAATGTAAAATGGTGATGCTGCTATGGAAAAGAGTGTGGTGGTTTCTTGAAAAATTGAAAATAGAATTATCGTGTAGTATATCACATAGGTAGTAGTATTCATCTGCCTAAAAAGGAAGAAAATTCTGACACATGCTACAACATGGAGGAACCTTGAAGGTACTATGCTAATTGAAAGGTCACAAAAGGTTGAGTACCGTATGATCCTACTTATGTGAAGTACTAAAAGTAGTTAAATTCATAGATATAGAAAGTACAATGGTGGTTGCCAGGGTCTAGGGGAGGGGAAGATGGGGAGTTGCTCTTTAATGGATACACAGTTTTGGTTTTAGAGGATGAACAAAATTCTGGAGATGGATGGTATTTTTTTTGGTTAAAGATTTTATTTATTTATTTATTTATGAGAGAGAATGAGAGGGAAGAGCAGCAGAGGGAGAGGGAGAAGCAGGCTCTCCACTGAGCAGGGAGCCCATGGTAGGGCTCAATCCTGGGACTCTGGGACCATGACCTGAGCTGAAGGCAGATGCTTAACCAACTGAGCCACCAAGCACCCCTTGATGGTATCGATGGTTGCACAATATAGGTATATTTAAGGCCACTAAATTGCACACAGAAAAATGGCTAAATGATATCATTTATGTTTATTCAACCCCATTTTATTTAATTTTTTTAATTTTTAAAAGATCTTATTGATCTAGAGAGAGAGAGAGAGAAAGAGAGCACAAGGAGGGGAGAGGGAAAAGCAGGGAGCCTGATGTGGGGCTGGATCCCAGGACTGTGTGATCATGACCTGAGCTGGACACAAGAGTTGGATGCTTAACCGACTAAGTCACCCAGGCACCCCCTCACCGCAATTTTAAAAATTTCCTTAGGCATTTAAAATACATTTTAGTATCTTCTTTTGATCAAATCAACAATATAGCAAAAAAAAAAAGAAACTCAGGGATAATGAAATAAATGTTTGGCCTTTTTTGGCTTACTGTAAAGTGGTATACCTGTTTTTAGACTATTATTCCATATCCAGATTCTATTCTACATTCATCTTACACCACAGCTCTTTAGCTTCCACCTTACATGTGAATTATTTTCCCTGTCATATGAAGACTGACAACAGAATGTGTTTCATGGCTAATTAGTTATCCTATTTTGTATATTTTGGACATAATCAAACTTAGGATAAAATTTTGAAAAATTATTTGATATTTGAGATATACAATTGAATATATGTATTATTCGTGTATGGATATCTATAACATGAATATATGTGTAAGGTATATGTTTTACAAGAATATACATTGTATTTTAAAATATAAATGTCAGTTCTTTCACTCCCTGATCAGAAATGCTTCAAAGACATCCCATCTTGGCTATTTCTATGGCCTTCAGGCTTCACAGGACCTGATTTGGTCTTCACAGGACCTGATTTTGGTTTTTCCAACCTCATCTTTTACTGCCTTTCTCCTAGCTCATTTTGCTCTGGTGATTTTGGCCTTCTTGATTGGACTCAAATTCCCAAGTTTGGTACTGCTTCAGGGCCTGTGTATTTGCTATACTCTCTGCCTGGAATACTTTCCATCCAGATATCTGCCTTTCTCATGCTCTTGCTTCAATCTGATCTGGGTTCAAATGTCAATTATCAGAGGCCTGTTCTGGCCATTCTATTTAAAACAGACCCCTCTTTCTGTTTCACCACTCATGACTTGTTACCTCACTGTTCTGCTTAGATTTCCTGCTGGTAGTCATTACGACATAAGGTTACATCACATACTCATCTCTTGTCTATCTCTGCCTTTCATCTATCTTGTTGACTGCAATATCCCCAGCTCCAAGAAGAGTACCCGACATACTGATGACATTTAATCAATGTTTTTTCAATGCATGAACTCTACAAATTTTTACTGAGTTCCTATTATGTGCCAGACACTATGGGCTAAGTTTTGGCATCTGTGTAAATGGTTATATTATTGACTGACACAAGATGTTGAGATAGGGAGGACTGGGGACAGTTAGGTTATTTAAATGGGTTTGGTCTGAGATACCTTAGACTAGCAGGTAGAGCTGGAGAAAGGCAGATGTAGCTCTGATATGGAATTCAGGGCCTCTGAGGGATTGGCAGGAATGTGATAGAATTTTTGGAAATCTACACCGTGACTGACTACCAGTATGACCAATCTGGGATTCTATGTTTGATAGGGAGAGAGGGGGTGCTGAGGGAAGAGTGGTCATGGTGGCCCTTAATATCAATGGTAAGTCTCATCCTAAATAGAACCTCCAGTAATGTGGCTACAGGAACCACAAGCACAAGTCTGCCCTCAGAACCATAGGCTTTCCCACCAGCTCTTTGATGTTGGACATTCCCTCAGACAGGAAAGCTACTCACTTGGCCACTATAGAGAAGCTAGAAAGGCAATCATTCCTATGAAAGGGCCACTCTATCTCACTACAGAGACACATAGATGACTTTTACTGGAATTTTCCAGAAGCTAGGTTTTGGGGGGTTGGATGGAGAGAGAATCTGAAGTCTGGGGCAAAGAGCAAGGGAAATATTAAGATGGGTCCAGAAATTTCACATACTGAAGAACACTAACGTCTTCTCACAAGTCATTGACTACAAATTTCCTGGATAAAAACTGCCCTTACATTTGTCATAGTTTATAAAATATTGCCTTGAAAAGTCAAGTGCCCCTAAAGTTGTATTCCACCTGTAGAACTTTTGGAAAATTTACGTCATCTCTACAAACATCCTCATTTGTAGACCACAGATCATAATATGTTCCTCATGGTATTACATGAGACAAGTTATGGAAAGTGCTTAGCCCACTGCCAGCACAGGCACATTCAGTAAACATTAGTTTCCTTCCCATTTCCTTTACTGGAGCCTTTTTTTTCCCCTTTACTGGAGCGTTATACCAGCTCTGGGAGTTAAGTTTGCCAGGTACTGTCATCAACCCACTTAACAGATGAAAAACCAAGACCAGAGAGATTTATTCTGACTTTCCTAAAGCCATAGAACTTTCAAATAGGAAAGGCAGGATTTGAATTCAGGCTTTCTGTCCCCAGATTGTCTCTTCCCATCCCGCTGCCTCTAGCTCCTCTCTGATCTTGCTATACTGTGGGTGTCCCATGGTGGAAATGGAGTTGCCATATGGTCTGTACCGTAGGCCAGGAGGATGCTGCCACCTTTGCTTTTGTTGTAATAGACTTTTGAAAACATATAGAAGCAGAATGTCTGAAAGCTGAACAATGGACTTACATGTTATCAACAGTATTCTGATCAAATTATATAATCTGTAATTACATCTTGCCTTTTAGACATAACCTTTGTTGCTCTATTTCTAGCACCTCAGTTGTCTTTAATTTCACTTTTCCTTCACGGTTGAATGCAGACTTGGCTAACTGGAGAGCGCTGGGTGGCCAGTCAAAGCTAATAGTTCACCTTTGCCTCCACTGTCCTAAGTTTATGAGACTTTTCACCTTCTTACTAGTATCAACACTATCCCTTTCCCTTTCCTGGCTATTAAAAAAAAAAGGCAAATTCAACATAATACTTAGACCATCGCCCCACTGAACACGGCTGTACTGACAAGGTTAGTGATCTTGCTGACTTGAATTGTTGAGTGGAGGCAGGGTCATTTGGCCATGGCTCAATGGAGTCTGCTAATTTCCAAACCCTCAAAGGGTGACTGGTGTATAAGGCACCGAAGATGATGATGATTGCTCTTTCCAAGGTGGGATGTGGGTTGGGAACTGCCTGGATTGGTCCTAAACTCGTGTCTAGCCAGGAGATGGCGCCCTTTCTCTGCCCAGTTGGTAGTGGCTGGTCCATACTGTGGGGAGGGAAAAAGATGAGCTCCTGTAGCTTGGACTGCCATTTCAGAGGCTCTGAGCCACAGGGCCCAGGTTTGCCTCTTCTAAACAGCTGCATAGTTCACTTGATGAAGGAAACTGCATGGGAGCTTCACTTCTTCAGCTGCCAGTGCCACTTCTCTGTCCCTTCCTTTTAGACATTCTCTCCCCTTAGAATGAGCAGTGGGGTCTGGGAGAATGATCAGAATGGAGGATTGTTATGAGGGTGCCAGGATATGGGGGAAAGAAGACAGGATGGCGGAGGGGCTGCTGCTTACAGTGCTTGCCTCTCTCGCTCCCTGTTAGGAGCCTGCCTTCTCTTCTTGTTTTGGAGTAACAAAGTTGTCCTGTATTTCCACACACACAACTCCATCCAAGGCAGGCTTGTGACTGGAGCTGCTATTTGCCCTAAGCCTCTTTTGTTTTAGATAGGTTGTGGGGAATCTAAGGTCTAAACTGTGAAGAAAGAAGAAAGGAATAGGAGGAATGAAAATCAGAGAAAAACATGAGTAAAGAGACAGCCAGATGGACACCAGAGAGAAAAACAAAAAGAGAGAGATACGCAGAGAAAGGCAGAGATACAAGAGACCACGTGGCACATATACAAGGTTAGGGGCACTGGTTTGGAGGCAGAAGGATAGATGTGCAATCTAGCTCTTCTACTCCAAGCTCTGTGAAGTTGGGAAAAATCACCCGGCTGCTCTAAACCTCAGTCTTCCTGTCTGAAAATGGGAATAATTATGCTTTATCTATGCCACTGTGATGAGGACCAAATAGAATGCATGGAATTTCTAGTTAGGGTGGATATTACCTGATGTCAAACAGACCTTGAGAGAGAGGATATGTTGAATCCTAAGGGTGGGGTGCAAATGCTATTGGGAACTCTGGGAGAAAACTCTAGTCTCCTGTACCCTAATCCTATTTTTGCAGAGGATTTTATAACAGGGGAAGTTTGCAGGCTTCCTGGGCAGAGAAGCCTCCTTGCCCAGGGTGGCATTGAGTGTGTGTGTGTGTGTGGTATAGGCACATCTAGGTTAGTGTTTTCCACACTTAACACTCCTAGCTAACATCTTATTGTGTTTACTATGTGCCAGGTGCTTTTCTAAGTGCGCTACATGGATCAACATCTAATCTTTATAGCTGCCTTATAAAGTAGGGACTACTACTAGTCTCATTTTTACAGATGTTGAAACTGAAGCAACAAACAGATAAAAGGAAATTGCCTAAAGTCACACAGGAAGTGGCAGAGCAGGGGCACCTGGGTGACTCTGTTAGGCATCTGCCTTTGGCTCAGGTCATGATCTGGGGATGGAGCTCCTCATTGGGCTCCTTGCTCAGCAGGGAACCTGCTTCTCCCTCTCCCTCTGTCTGCTGCTCCCCCTGTTTGTGTTCTCTTTCTTTGTCAAATAAATAAATAAAATCTTAAAAAAGGGAAGTGGCTAAAAAGGAAGAGGAGATTAAAACCTAGGACATTTAATCTTTGTGCCATCCTGCCTCTCCAGATAGGTTCCCGTTCCTTACTTTCTCCTCTGTTAGGAGGCAGGAGGTTCCCTCAGTGGAGGCACTTGGCATGTGCATCTCATTCTGGGGGGCTGTTGCTGCAGTCAGGATGTTGGGAGGTGTCCCAACTTGTGATGCCTCCCTATCGGGCCAGAGGTGCCGTAATTCCTTTACCTTGCAACAAGGTGGCAATTTCAGCACTTCAAGAGACAGCCAGGGGAAAAGGACTTCATATGCCCTTTGTTCCTGATCAAAGGCAGCATCCAGACAGTGTCTAGACACCGCCAGCCTCCCTGCTTCCAGGCTTGTTTCTGGAGGTGAGAACACCCATCATCTGAAAGGTCCTGGACTCCAGAGCTGGGCTTGTTTAGGCAATGGCCAGGGGAAGACAGCAGGGTTTCCTTTCAGTGTAGTTTTCCTTTTCCACAAAATGAAGGGTACTCCATGATTTTAATTACTTTCTTTGGTGCAGAAATTGTGAGTCAAATCCAATGACAACCGCATTTTGCCTTGTTTTCGTTAGAAAGTGTTATGTAAGTGACTGGGTGAACAAGATTCCAAAGAGGCATCAAGGAAGAATTTTATAGGTATCCTCATTTTGCTTCCATGCAGGTATATTTGACACTCATTGCTTGAAAACAAGGCTCACAGTTAATTGCTCTCAATTTTTTCCTCAGAGAAGGGGAAATCTCCACACGGGCTCCTGGGAGATCTAAGGCCCCACTTAGGGGGTCTTCCTGAGGACTTCTAACACACTCCCTGCTCTGGTCTTCTTGTTTCATTAGTAGTTTTTAAAAGAAGGTGCTGGGGTGCTCTAGTTCCTGTACTCTTCCATCTTTGAGAACATCTGACTGTGCCCTCCTGTGAGCAACAACTTGCTGTCATTTGCACTTATGTCAGACTTGCTCTGCCTTAGAACTTCATAGACCTCTTCCTGTCTTCAGTCATTGAACGTTGCTATAGGAAGTCTGGAGCCAGTATGATGTTTTCCCTTTTGCTTATTCTGTTTATTCTTTCTTTTTCTCTGAAGTCTAATGCTCTAACTAGGATGTATTTTCTTGCTATCCATCATAACTTGTTTATTTTGATTTCTTTCTTTTTTTTTGTTCAATCACTATTGTGATGCCTATTACTCTGGAATAATTGTTCTTGGTTTATATGATGTACCATTTTGATTTGCTGATTCTTGCTTCATTTCTGTGAAACTTTCCTGTATTTTATTTCAAAAAATTTCTTGATTCCATTTTTTTTAAAACCTCAGTGGCACCAATTATCCTTATGTTTGACAGTCTTTGTCCTCTACACCTGTCATGCTCTATCTAGTTGTTTTAATCTGTTTTATTTTCTCCTTATTTGTTGTGATTACATCAGGCTTTCCCCCAATCCTATCAATTCTATTTTTCATCTGGGTCAATGCCATTTCATTCAGCTGGTTCTAATTTATTCAATTTGTAATAAGTTTATTTTAGTTTGCAATTTGTTTTTTTAGTTTTGTGACATTTCTTGTAGTTTCATTTTATTGTCCTATCATGTTCTATTTACTGATTTTATATTTTTAAGTTGTTCTGTAGAATAAAACTCCCATGGGAACCTAGTTTTGTTCCTTGGATCACACCCCTGACTTAGATTACATTGGGTTTATGATCTTTCTTTTTCCTGTTGTCTATCTCTCTGGAAAGGTGGTAAGCCTGGTGGTCCTTCCCACCTCTGCTGATGCCCCTGCTGTGATGAGGGGGCTTCTACTCACTGGGATTTTTTTTCAGTAGTTAGATCTGCCTACTTACTCTCTAAGGACATACTTCCTCAGTAAATACAAGTTGCAGGGTATTTGTGAGAATTCTCGGGAATCTTTGGACCCAATTATTATTATTTTTTGTACCCAATTATTTTCCTATATTCTTCCCTTCTTCAGAATGATAAAAGGAGCCATTCTGATAATACCAGAATATTCTGTTTCTTTTTGTGGCTACCATTTCAGGATTCTATGGTATGAAGCTCTACCCCATTCCTTCTTTGGTTGCTGCTTGTGACTTACTGTTGGTTTGTTTTACTTTTTTTTTTTTTTTTTTTGCTTTATTTCATTAAATATTTGGAGAGGATCTGTGTACTTGCTCTACCTAGGTGATTCTTCCCAGAAATCTGATTTATTTTTATAATTAGAAAAAATGCTATAAGACTATTAAAATAAGACAAAGATACCTTAGTTATCTCTAGTTTCCTGACTAGAGATAACTGTTCAAGTATGCTTTTGAGTACATTAATATCTGCCTGCAAGAATAAGTTTAATAAAATCACCATTTTTAGCTTGGCTGCTAATTTGAAAACAGACTGGGACAAATATATATAAAGTGATGTTGTACCACATTTTCTCTTATTACATGAGCTTTACCTTCCCAGACAGGTCTGAAACTGACCTCATAAAAGGCTTCAAGCAATATTTAGATTTGCTTATTTGAGTTTGCATTTCATTATATCCACTTAGCCAGCATTTCTTCTTTGGTACAGAAACTTTGGGGATTTTCCTTGTCTTCTGGGAAACTTCAGCTTTGCTCTCAAAGGCTTTCAACTGATTAGATGAGGCTCACCCACATTACTGAGGATAATTTTTACCCGCAGATTCTGATTGTAGATGTTAATCACATCTACACAACACCTTCAACACAACATCTAGATTAATGTTTGTTTGGATAACTGGGTATCATAGCCTAGCCATGTTGACATAGCAAATGAGTGTGTCCACAGATGGAGAGGGCAGTGGGAAAGTGGAAGGGCAAGATATCAAAAGAGTTGGTTTGGCATTTTACTCCCTCAAGAATTTAATAGGTTAAAAACATGTTCCTACTCCTCCACTCTGGCAGACACAACCAACAAGGAGAACACTCATATTTACATAACTCACCAAGTGAGTTCCTTGGAAACACTCACCATAAAACCGTCCATGCGAAGGTGTACTGTGAGCAACTCTGCATACTATATCTCCCTGTTGGAGACTCATAATACACATCACCATATTGAACACCATGAGAAATCTCACAGCAAAGAAATTTATTTATCTTTTTAAATTTAATCCAGCTTTTCCCAAATTCATTTGACCATGAAACCTTTCCATTCTTTTCCTCATGTGACATCTATCAACAGAGCATGCTTAGGGAAAGTCTGGCTTAATCTCTGCTCTCTCAAGTAATAGCTCGGTTTGCTGAGGTACCACTGAGGTTTCCCTGATAATACAAAAAGCACAACTTTTCAATCACTTACTGCACATAAACATTTCTTGCTTTCCTGGTATTCATGAAAAGTGCAAGATTGGCTGACACGGGAAAGTGGAATTTTGCTGCTTCTGTCTTGTGTATATGACAAAGCATTTTAAGAGATAAACAATTCAAAATAATTTCACCAACTCTTTCAGCAAAATGGTCTCTAGGAAAATACTGCTTTGCATATCATCACTCAACATACCACTAGGTATCCTCAGGGGCTTCAGAACTCTCATGGGAAGGTTTGATCTTGCACACTTGTGAGCTAGTACCTCAAACATCTGGGAGCACTGGATGCCAGCAGTGTGCTATTGATCTCTGCCAACAACAAATTCCTCAACTAGTTCTTGAGTGTCTGCTGAAGGCTCACTCATAGTGCAAGTATGTGTGTGTAAGTACATGGGAATAAATAGAGAGCTAATAGTTTGAGTTAGTGGACTTTTGATTTAGTAATAAGGACCCCTTAAATAATAGTGTCTTAAGACTTTTTTTTTTTTTTTTTTTTTTTTGCCTATGTGACACTGTCTGTGACAGCTAGATTGGGGTTACAAGGTGAAAAGGATCCAAGTTTTAGTTTGTCTAAGGTATTTCTCTCATTGTATCATACAAAATGGTTTAATACTATGTCCTCACTACAGCTAGGAAAGAGGTAGAAATGGTGTCAAGTAGGCACATTCCCTCTCTTAGAGATGCAGGGAGTTTCATAAATCACCTACTCTATATCTCATCAGTCACATAGCCACGTACAGGCTATGGTGAGGGGTGGCTGAGAGACAATCCTTATTCAAGGTATTCAGGAAACCCAGCAAAAAAGTCAAGGGTCCTGTTATTCTGGAGAATGGGAGAATGAGTATTGGGGGACAACTAACATTCTTCTACAGTGTTATATAAAATGTGAAAAAACATTTATTAAAGCCCTTGACTTTACTTAAGGAAGGGTGCACCACAGGCCTTTCATACCAAAGACTGGATTAAGGGATTTCAGTTCCAAGAGCTGAGAACCATGAGGTAAGTAACTTTTATACCTCTGAGTGGACCATGAACCATCCCAGGATAGGAAACATTAGAGGCCGATATTCTTGACTGTTTCCGAAGTACTACCAAAGTACTTTTATTTTAAATAGCAACTTAACTTATTGCATTATAATTACTTTTGAGTGTGGATTGTCTGCCTCCCCAATTATACTGTGCTCCTTGAGGGCGGGGACTCTGTTCTGTCTCTGACTCATGGAAGGTACTTAGTAAACATTGGCTGTATCTAGTGTGGGGAGTTAACACCCACTCTCATTCCCACTTCTGTCTCTAAAATGACCTGAACTCTGAACTTCTCTTGTGAATTAATTACAAATGCTAGGGGAAATGCATCAAGTCTATTCTTGGGATCCCTGGCTATTGACCACTTGCTCACTGAATCTAACTTCACTTGGGGAATATTTGCTTGAGCTTCTGGATACCACTCATTCTAGCTATCCATTACCACGTCTCAAAATACCCCAGAGCTTAGTGACATGAAATAACTGTTATGCTCACAGATTCACAGATACTGCTGGTCAGGACTTTGGACAAGGCACAGTGGGGGATGATTTGTTTCTGTTCCACAATGTTGCGGCCTTAGCTGGGAGACTCAGAGGCTAACAGTGACTACATGCCTGGGGGCTAGAAGGTTTGCTTGCTCTCATGTCTGACAGTGGATATTGTGGGAACACATACATGTGGTCTCTCCTTGTAGCTTGGGTTTTCTCACTGCATGGTGAGCAGGCTTCAATGGTGACCTTCCCAAAAGATAGAGCCAGGTAGAAGCAGTATTGCCTTAATTCTAACTTAACTTGGGAAGTTATGCAGCATCATTTCTGCCATATTTGGTTCTTTGTGCCAATCAGAAAGGCCCTTCCAAGATTAAGAGGAGAAGAAATAGATTCTATCTCTTGGTGGGGTGGTAGTGGTGGCAAGGTTCTGGGAAGGGCACATGGGATTGTAAATATACTTGCAGCTGTTTTTTTGAAAACACTCCATCTATAGGGCTCATTGAGAGGACTGAGGAGTGAGGATTCTCAGATTCACCAAGGACTTCTGGCAGAATGATGCCATAGACCTCATTCCGAATGGGCCCAAGAAGACCCAGGATCTTTGGCAAAATCTCGGCATCCCCCTGGCACCCTGACCAGAAGCATGGGGTTGTGGAAATCTCCTTCAACTGGGAGTCAAGAGACCTGTGATCTGACTGTTGTGTGATATAGGATAGGCCACTTAATCCATTTGAGCCTCAGTTTCCCCTATCTGACAGATGAGAAGTTTGGATCAGGTCAGTTGTTTTCTAATCTCTTAGAAGAGGGAGGATTTTTCTCCTCTTAAATTTGTATTGTTTCCAGGGTGCCTGGCTGGCTCAGTTGGTAGAGCATGCAACTTGATTTCTGGGTCATGAGATAGAGCTCCATGTTGGGCATGGAGCCTATTTAAAAGAGAGAGGAAAAAAATGAATTTGTATTATTTCCAAATAGAAGTTGAGGTGGAGCCCAATATATGAACTGGATAAAGGCCACAGAAAGGGGTTTGGAGGATACATATGCCCACTTGTTCATTCTCACTTCCTGAGGATTCCCCATGGAAACTCAGAGTATGTTTAAAAAAATCCTTGGGCTAGGATGTTTCCTGAGGGTCCCTAGGATGGGTTTGGATGAGAGGGGAAAGATCAACCACCCATTTCTCAGATTTCCCTCAGAGTAGTTTCTGTTTCCTTCCTGCTCCCTACCTGAGTCCACACTGGTTACTCTCAGCTGCCTGACACTAAAGTAAGTGTCGGACAGGTGTCCCGGATGAGTCAAGGTCCCACAAATCCTTGGGGAAAGCAATACTTAAAGAGCAGAGGTATCTATTGGTATTGTTTGAATTTGGGGCCCTCATAGCTTCCTGTAATTTGTGCCAGACCACCCTGGTCTGGGGAGAAATTGAGGAGCTTGTGGAAAGGCCTGAGGGCTATGCTGATGGTGGTCCCACAGTTCTACCTTTGGAGGCCTCGGCAGGTGACTCACGTGACCCTACAGAACAGAGGTGCCCTGGGTTGGCTGTCCCAGTCCTTTCTCTGCCACTCCTATCTGCTTTTCCACCACTGTCCCTCCATCTGTCCCCCCCCCTTCCTAGCCCACTCCCACCCCCACTTTTTCTCTCCCACATTCTCTGCTCCCTATCTTTGTCTCTCCATCCCGTTCTCTCTTTAAAGAAAAAAAAAATCAATCCACAGAGCGATTAGATTTGCAAATGAGCGGGCAGGAAACCGGGAACAAAGGGAAGCAGAGCCGAAGAGGGAGCAGGTATAATTACTGTAATTAACTCAAGCAGCAGGGACACATCCCCTAGTCGGTGGTTGCTGTGAGGCACTGCAGGGGAGGCTGAGGGGAACCGCTGAGGGGAACCGGGGGCCACCAGGAAACTCAGCCGGTTCCCCCCTCCCTGGGGCTCAGGCGTTCTCAAGGGGGCCCCAGGGTTGGAAGCTCCTCTCAGAGCAGGGGCCTGGGCCAGGAGCCATCTCATCCGCAGGAGCAGGGAGGAAGGGATCCAAGCTCAAAGGACAGGAGATGGTCTCTTGCCCAGCAGAGTGGGGCAAAGTCCCCTCTTTCATCTCTTACCTGGACACTTAGCTCTTTCCCTGCTTTATGATATCCGGAGACTCTGCTCTAGTGTCCCTGGGATCCAAACATTTCTAGATGCCTTGGAGGGGAACATGTCTCTTATCCCATGAAACTGTCATTTCTCTGTCTCCAATCATCCCCCAATATACACCTCTTGGCTCTTGAGGCCTTCCAGGGCACCTTTGCTACCTCCCCTTTCACAAATGCCCCTCATCATCTCCTCCAGCCAGGTTTGACCTTATGCTGTGCTCTGAACACACCCTGGATTCTTCTATGTCTGTGCCTTCAAGTGTGAGGCGGTCCTTTTCCTGCTGTGCTGTGCTCTCTCAGATGCTAGTTGGTAAAAAGTTATCCACCTTTTGAGATATGATTGAAACTAGAGCCGCTTCTCCAAGGTCTATGCTCATCTCAACCTTCACAGAAGCCCAGAGCCCTTCTCTTATGGACCTTACCTTGCCATACTCCCTCCTGAACTCTTTTCCTTTGAGGAAGGCAGGGACACTGGCTTAGGATTCCCTGGAGCTTAACAGCCATCTCTGAGACTCTGTCAAACCCCTTTCCCTTGCTGGTGACAGAAACTCCAACTCAAATGGGCATACATAACAAAGGAAACTTAATAGATGAAGTTACTGGAAATTCTGGAGATGTTTGCAGGCATGGCTAGATCCAGGAACTCAAACATCAGATGTCTCTCCTTCTTCTGTCCCTTTTTTTCAGTGTGGGTTTCACTCCCAGAGAGGCCCCTCTATGGCATGGCCCCCAGCTTCTCCAGGCTAAAAACATTCCTAGAGCCAGCCATCCCAGCGAGTTTTTCCTTTCTAATGTTCCAGCACACACCTGAGATTGAGTCTCATTGGGTTGGATTGGGTCCAGAGCCAATCGCTGGGTTGAGGGAAATGAAACCCAGGGATTGGCCAGGCTGGTCTCCAGTTATCCCTGATGGGATCTGAGGCAGAAGCGAGGCCAGCCCTCCAAACTACTTTGTTCCTCAAGAGAAAATAGAAGGACAAAAACAGAGATGCTGCACAGGTGGAAACAGCAGGTGTCTGCCACTGACAGAGAACCCAGGTGAGGGCTCTGCCCCTGGAAATACCCCATATCCCCTCATTTTTATACTCAACCCATCCTTCAAAAATCCAACCATGTCTACCAGCTTCATGATGCCTCCTCACCTGCTCTAGGTGCCCAGAGTCTGTACGACTTCCCTAGTACACCTTCATGTTGCCTTATTTGTCTTTACTTATTATAGCCTCATTGGAGTAACAAGATTACAGACCTACTGGGAGCAGGGTTGTGACCATCCTTGTGTGCCCTTCCCAATCTGCTACAGCCCCAGGTACCCAGACAGCACTCCAGGGAGCCGAGCATAGAACGCAGGTCATCTCCAGGACTGAGAACTGTCTGGGTCACTTACCAGCGTGTGACATTGGCGAGTCCCCTGATCTCTCTCAATGTTTGCATCTAAAGGCTGGAGCCATGAGCACACCCATTTTACAAGACCATGAAAAATAAAGGAGGTACTATGTGCAGAGGTACTTCCTTTTTTTTTGTCCCAGCTAAACTTCCTCCAATTACATAACTGAGTATTTAATTACTATTGAAATAAGAAAGAAGCATCAACCTTCCTTATTTCTGTGATGCTGGCCTCTGCCTCCTTAGTCATTTTTGTTTTCCGTGGCCAGCTCCTCTTCCTGCTCACCTACCCTTTAAACAGTGTGCGTGTGCAAGGTGGCAGAGTGTAGTGGTCAGCAGCAAAGGCTTGGGGCTTAGGGTGCCACCATTAAGGTTGTAGTTACACCACCTGCTAGAGTGTGACCTCAGGCAAGTTACTTCACCTTGCGGTGGCTCAGTCCCTCCTCAATGAAATGAGAAATCATAATGATATCTACCTCATGTGGTGGGATTAGATGGGTAAATTTGTGTAAAGCACTCAGAACAGGACTCGGTGGGAAGGAAGGACTCTAAAATGTTAACTATTATTCCTATTTTAATGTTCGAAACTGAAATACATGATCAGCATTAGGTCCAGTCAGTTTTTTCTCCTCAAATTAATTCTTTCCCTAATAATTTCTTCATCCAGTCCCTCATAATTCCAAGCATGGATTTCTCCCACATCCTCCTGATTGGTCTCCCCTACCTGTCTTGCCTTTTCATCTATGTTCCACACAAAAAATCTGATTATATTTCTCCCATGACATAAGTCTTTGAATGGTACGCTGTAATGATTAGGATACAAAGGCCTTGCGCTAGGGTATGACATAAAAAGTGTTTTGTGATGTTTTTCCTTGCTTACTTCTTTAGCCACACCTCTCTCTATTGCTCCTCCTGTCTGTCTTTCTCCCCTAAGCATATCTGCTTTTGCTCATGTCTGTCTAGAATGCCCTTATCTATTTTTTCCTGACCACTTCTTCAGCATTCACTGAGCCTCAGTTTGGGCATCACATGAGGCTTTCTGGATATCTAGCCTGCTCCCCCCACAGAATGCTCTAGATGTGCCTCACCTAGAGCATCCTGGGAATATCTCTAGCCCAGCAGTTGTTGCTTTGCATAAGGGTCTCCTCCATTAGACTATGAACTTCCTGGGATTGGGCCTCATGTTGGAATGCCTAGCTCCAGGCAAAGTTTCTGGCACTTCATGTGGGCTCAGTGCTTGTTGAATGAATTGAATAATGATAGTCCCTCCTGAATTTGTCAGGCCTCTTCTAGTTTTAGTAACAGAAACTGGCTTTAGGCATGGCTGGATCCCAGTACTCAAATGACATCATCAGGACCACATCTGTCTCCATCTCTAGGCTCTGCTACCCCTTGCCTGGGTTCCACTCCCAATCTGGGTCTTAGGGTGCCACCATTAAAGGGTGGCATTAAAGGGTCATTAAAAATGACCACTGGCAGCTTCAGTCTATTCACTGAGCAACCCACTGAAAAACTAGCATCTCTTCCCAGGATTTTCAGCAAAAGTCTCCATACCACTCTCATTAGAGCAATTGCTTGCTGTTTCAGGGACTTGAAATGTGGTGATAGGTCACTGAAATAACTGGATAATATTTCTTACAGTCCTGGTTCTGGAGGCTGAGAAGCCAAAGATCAAGGTACCAACAGATTCAGTGTTTGGTGGGACCTGCTTCTAGGTTCATAGATGGCACCTTCCCACTGTTACCACACATGACTGACTGGGTGAGAGAGTTCTCTGGGGTCCCTTTTATAAGGTCATTGCTTCTATTCATGAGGGCTCCTCCTGGTGACCTAATCACCTCCCAAGGGACTCCCCTCCTAATGCCATAGTAAACTGTCCCTTCTCAGGGCTGGGGAATGGCATCAGGGTCACATGAGTGAGTGAGGCAGGCGTGGATCCCAGGGAGGTAAAACCAATATTTACACAGAAGTGCGAGGTGCTGCTGGTTTCTATATAAACATTTCAATTTATGTTCATAATGACCCAAAGAAATCTATCCCACCGATGAGAACATGAAAGTTTGGAGTGGTTGAGCAACTTGCTGGGTTTTATACAGCTCATAAGAGGTGGAGTCAGATCCTCACACTGACAGGCTGACTTCAGAGACTTCCTCTTTTAAAAAGTTTTTAAAAGAAAAAATTGAAACACTGCAAAAAGATGTACAGTGAATAAGTAGTATACTTCAAGCCTTGACTCTGAGCCCCAATCTCCCCCTTTCTGCTCCCAGTCATCCACCCAGAAGCCCTACTTTTATGTTTCACTATGCTGGTCATGGTAGTTTTCAGTCTAGGGCCAATGTGTCCCCACTTCTGAGGCTTTTACCTTATGCCTCATGGACTATGAGGTCTTTCCATTCTAGCTGGTGGAGCATAAACCATCTCCAGCCCCATGTGAAGTATGGACATTGTTGGGCTTACTGCTTTGTGGTGGGTCTTCCCAGCTTCTGGTGGCTTCACACATGATTGCTGATAAGTACTCAGGCCACAACTAGAAGGGACCTCTCTGCGATTGCTGGAGCTCTCTTTTCTCTGATACTCTTCCCCACCAGTCTGCTTTGCCACCCTGAAAGCCATCTTGGTTTCCTGAACTCAGGGAGACCATCAGGCTTTGCCTTGGGTCCTCCTCCCTGATCAGTGGCCAGAAATGACCTGCTAGCAGTAAGCCGGGACAGTGTAGGACTTGCCTCCTCCCTCTCCCTGCTCCCAGCCATCGGTGACTATTCACATGCTGTCTGCCGCTCAGTGTTTTAAAACCATTGTTTAATTCTGTTTTCTTTAGAGCTATTTAAGGAAGTAAGGTAAACCTGGTACATCACTCTACCATGGCCAGAAGTAGTGCTATTTTCACCAGTTTTTTTGTGATAGGCTATGCATAAACAAGCATTTATATCCCCTCTCCTTTATACATACCTTTTGCACCTTTGCTACACACTGTTGTTTACCTTAATTTTGTTACTTATTATCCCTATGGGTCATTTTATATAGACTAACCTCATTCTTTTAAAGGTAGAGTCTGCATTTCTAACCTCTACACTATTCTGCCTCAGTGAATGACAGATGAGTTATTAGTGGCTATAATTGATGCTCGGTAAATAGTTGATGTTTTGAATAAATTATGATGGAACTGCACCCAGGTGGCTGGACTCATGTTCTGATAATGAGAGGAAACAGGATGCTCCACATTCGGTTTGGGGTCCTTTGTATTCTAGACTCTTCTATTCTCTTCTCTCACTTCTCCGAAGAGTTTCCTTTCACCTCCTGGTCTATGGTAGGCTGAGACATAGTCATATTTAAACCTCAGCTCTTGTCTCTTCTCTCCCATTTCATAAGAATTCAATTTACACCAGAAAACCACATTCATTCTATAGAAGGAGATATGCCTGTACCCATTCTGGGAAGCACTGTAAGATGATATGAAGTGTGTCTGGGTAATGTGTGGCATCTAGAAACTCAGTAAATGTTTTTGGATGAATGTGAAGTTGACTTGTGTCTCATGCAATGAAAATCTAGCTGCCCACACTACCCCACCTAAAAGTCCTGGTTGTCTAACATCTAGTTAGGACTTATTAAGTAATGATGTCAAAGATGAGTATATAGAGAGATTCATTGACTCATTTATAAAAGTTTGGAAATGATTAAATGTTCATAGCAACAGAATAGTTAAGTGAAGAAAGATTAGTGTATAGCATTTGTATTGTCTTAGTCTGTGTGGGCTGCTATAACAAAAGTATCATAGACTCAGCAGCTTATAAACAAAAATTTATTTTGCACAGTTCTAGAGGCTGGGAAGTCCAAGATCAAGGTACTTGGAAGTCCAAGATAAAGGTGCTGGCAGTTTCTGTGTCTGGTGAGACTCATTTCTTGGCTCATAGATGGCTGTCTGCTTGCCACATCCTTACATGGTAGCAGGGTGAGGGAGCTCTCTGGGGTCTTTTTTATAAGGGTACTAATCCCATACATTAGGATTCCCCTCCTTATGACCTTTCCAAATGCCCCACATCTTGATACTATCACATTGGAGGTAGAATTTAACATATAAATAAGGGGGACAAACACTCAATCTGTTGCAAGTATTTGGCTCTTAAAAATGTGTGTTTGTGTGTGTGATATAGGTTAACCTGGCTCCCAAATGAAAGTCAACCACTTCATCTGGGCTTTAACTGACTCCATTACCACTGTCTTTGGAAGCTACCACACAGCATAAGACACAAGTTCACTATCTCCTCTTCTGGTTATTACTGCAGCCTCACAAGATGGCTTATTTATCTTATTTCTACAGAATTACTAGGTCCAGGCCATATGTATGTACAGAGGAACTTGAGTTTAAAAAATTATTATTATTATTAATATTTTTTTGAGAGGGAGAGAGAGAATCTCAAGCAGGTTCCATGCCCAGCACAAAGTCTGACAAGGGGCTCTATCTCACAACCCTGAGATCATGACCTGAGCCAAAATCAAGAGTGGGCCACTTAACTGACTGAGCCACTCAGGCATCCCAGAACTCAGATTTAAGCTCAGGTCCATCTGACTCTAAAGTATGTGCTCCAGCTGTTCATGGGGTTAAAACATTATTCCCAAAATATGCTCTGTAGATCTCTACTCCCAACCAAGAAAAAAGACTTCCCTGTTTGCATTTGTTCTTGAGGTATTTGAGTTTCTGTTGTGATCTAAGGTGATCCTTAGCTTACACAGTAGTTTCTAGCATCTGCCAGTGGTTGCAAGAGTTTTTTTTTTTTTTTTTTTATAGACTGTGGCTGGACTGACACCGTGGAATTATTCCATTGGGGCTGATTCAACACCTGATATGAGTATAAGGTGGCCCTTTCTACAAACTGCTTGGGTGACAGAAATTTGGAATATTAAACAGAAGGGATTTAGAGAGAATAATTTAGGTCTACCCCTTCATTTTACAACTGAGCAAACTGATAAGAGAACTACCTTATCCAACCCCTTGGTTTCTGGTAATCAATTAGTGTTCTGGTAATCAATTTATTCACTCTCTGTTGCCATTTCTTTCTATTTTAGTTTGTATTCTCTCTCTATCTCAGGGCCTCTTCCTGATTTGTTTGAGGTCACAACAAGATGGCAGGTGGGTCCCATAGAAAAGAGGACTAGAGAATTGAGTAGAAGGAGCCATAGGGTATAGGGATATAGCCTAGCATCAACTCTGATAGGGACAACTGCACATCATCACACATTGGATTTATGACTAAAAAAGTGTGTGCAGGTAAGATTTTATAGTTCAGTCATATCAGGGATGCTTCCTATTTAAAGAGTACCATGACTACCCTTTGCCTTATCCATTCTATTTCTAGAAATTTATCTTGTAAAGATGTGTGCATAGGGATCTTAAAAAAAAACATATATTGTATATAATAGCAAAAGAATAAATAAACAACTAAAACATCCACTGATGAGGGATACAGTTATAAAAACCATGGCTTACCATGCAGTGGAGTACTATGGAGGCAGGAGATGTAATAGGACAGATCATATAGGCTGACATTGTACATCCTATAAGATACATTGTGTGAAAAAATAAGGTGTGTGCATGTCTTGGTTTTGGGTCTCTTGAAAGCCTCAGACAAAGACTTGGGTGCAGGTAGTTTATTTGGGAAGTAAACCCACAAAAAAATGAATGACAGCATGAAGACAGTGACATAGAAAATTAAAAAAAAAAAGGTGTATTATTAAGTTGCTGCTATAGGTAAGGGAAGCCTAAATCCAGACCTTTGAAAAATGCATGGAATGCCTGTCTCCCAGAATTTCTCCCAGAATTGTCTGTCTTTTGGCAAGAGAGAAGTTTGGGGCATTTATTGACCAAACCCATCCTGTATTGGTTGGAGTTGTTCCAGGGCCTTAAATCCTGCTTCTGGCTGCATCTCCCTGTAAACTGAGCAGGCTCCTATGACTTTGGAGGAAGTGCTAGGGTTCAAGATAGAACTCTGTCAATGTGCAAGGAAGAGACCGTCCATGGGAATTGCAGGCACCAAAAAACATGCTATAATAGAAAAGATGTCTACTTGTATGTAAACAAAGTATATGTGCACATTTGTGTGACATACCTATATAAATATCCATATACAAATACCAGTGTAGAGGAGTATGCGGATAGACAATTTTTGAATAATGCATAAAATCACTGGGAATAGTGTTACCTTTGAGTAGGGAGAGAGGGTATCCTGGAAGTCTAGACATTTGGTGAAAGAGGACTGATTTTTCAATGTCTAGTTGAAGTTTCTTAACTATATGAATATATTTCATTTATAATGTTTTAATTTTATTAAGGTATAACTTAGATATTAATAAAATGCACTTAAGTGTACAGTTTAATAAATTTTGTTGAACATATGCACCCACACAATTGCCCCACAGTCAAGACATAGAACATGTCCATTGAACTCCCCACCAGCCTTTTGTAGTCAGTCCTCTCCTCTTGATCTTTTTTATGTCAATATTTTTTCTTTTCTAAAACAGTCATTTTCTGTTGTAGGGATGTAGCACAATTTACCACTTTTTAAAAAAATTTTTTTGAATTTTTATTTATTTATGATAGTCACAGAGAGACAGAGAGAGGCAGAGACACAGGCAGAGGGAGAAGCAGGCTCCACGCACCGGGAGCCCGACGTGGGACTCGATCCCGGGTCTCCAGGATCGCGCCCTGGGCCAAAGGCAGGCGCCAAACCACTGCGCCACCCAGGGATCCCCAATTTACCACTTTTTTTGATGGACTTACAGATTGTGTCAGGTTTGAGTTATTATGAATAAAAGTTATGAGCAAGTTATGAATACTTGCAGGAAGTCTTTGTATAGACCTAGGTTCTCATTCTTCTTGTGTAAATACCTAGGGGATTTCTGGGTCATATAATATGTGAATATTTAACTGTATAATTGCTGAATTTTTCCAAAGTGCTGTATTCTTTTTTATTTCTACCAACACAATATGAGGTTTCCAGTTGTTTTACATCCTTGCCAACACTTGATATGGTTTCTCTTTTTAATTTTAGCTATTCTAGTGGGTAGTAGGAGTATCTGGAGGTTTAAATTTGCATTTTCCTGATGACAATGATGTTGAGCATACTTTTCATTTGTATATATGCTATTTATAGTTTTTCTTTTGTGAAGTGTCTGTTCAAATGTTTGCTTTTTTTTTTTTTAAAGTAGCTACCATGCCCAGCATAGAGTTCATTGTGGGGCCTCAGCTCATGATCCTGAGATTAAGAACTGAGATGAAATCAAGAGGTAGACACTTAACTAACTGAGCCACCCAGGTGCCCCCCTCTTTGGCCTATTTTTGAGTTAATATTTTACTCTTGAGCTATAGAAGCTTTTTAAAAAGAGTTTTTTTTAATATACTCTAAATACAAGCCTTTTGACAGATGTATGTATTATACATATATTTTTTTCTGTTTATGACTTGTATTTTCTTTTTTTGCTTGTTTGTTTGCTTTTAATACTGTCTTTCAAAGAATAGAATGCTTTAATTTTGATATAGTCCAATTTATCAATTTTTCCCTTCTGGAATAGGTGCTTTTTGTTATTGTCTAAGAATTATTTGCCTATACTAAGGTTTTAACATTTTCCTCCTCTGTTTTCTTCTAGAAGTTTATAGTTAAGCATTTATATTTAGGCCAGTGATCAGTATTAAGGTAATTCCTGTTTATAGTATAAGGCAAATGTTCAAGGTTATTTTCTTCCTGGGATAGTCAATTGTCCTAGCAACATTTGTTGAAAATTTTTTCCCATTGGATTTCTTTGGCATTTTTGTCAAAAATTAATTGACCATATATGAGTGGGCTTATTTCTGGGCTCTTTGTTCTGTTCTATTGATCTATATGTCTATCCTATGTTAATAGCACACTGTCTTTATTATTGTAGCTTTATGGTAAATCTTAAAATAGTGTAGTTCTTACACTATTTTAGGATGTAGTGTAGGAGGTAGTCTAAGTCCTCCAACTTTGTTCTTCTTTTCAAAGTTGTTTTGGCTATTTTAAGTCCTTAACATTTATATACAAATTTCACTATCAGTTTGTCAATTTCTATTAAGAAAAAAACCCAGTGGCATTGTGAGATTATATTGAGTCTCAATACCTTGGGCAGTATTGACATCTTAGTAATATTGAGTCTTTGAATCCATAAACATTGTATACATCTTTACTTATTTATATCTTCTTTAGATTTTTCAGTAATTATTTTGTCATTTCAGTGTAACGGTTTAGCACATATTTTGTTAAATTTATCCACAAGTGTTTTATGTCTTTTGATGCTATTGTAAGTGGTATTTGTGGTAGCCAGCCTCCAGATTGGTCTGAAATACTCCTTCCCTCCTGGTATTTGTGCCCTTGTATAGTACCCCCTCACACACACACACACACACACACACACACACACACACACACACTTTGTAACAGGGTTGATCTACATGACCAATGTTTCTATGGCAGAAGTGATGGGATTACCACCTCTGAGACTAAGTAATAAAAGGCATTACAGCTCCCTCTTTGCTCTCTCTTGTATTGCTTACCCTGGAAGATATGGGAGCAACTCTACAGGAAGGTTCCATGTGGCGAAGAAATGAGACCTTCATACAGGAGAAACTGAGGCCTCTACCAGCAAGACGTGAATGAGTGATCTTGGAAGTAGATCCTCCAGCCCCAGTCAAAGCTTCAATGAGTGCAGTCTTAGTTGTCATCTTGATGGCAACCTCTTGAGAGACACTGAGCCATGCTACCCCCCTGAAATTGCTCCTAGATTCCCAACACTCAGAAACTATGTGAGATAATAAATGTTTGTTGTTTCAAGCTGCTAATTTGTTAATTTGTTATGTACCAATTGAGAACTAATACAGTATTGTTTCTTTTAAATGAATGGTATCTGTTTTATTTCAATTTCTAATTCTTTGTTTCTAGAATATAAAAATTCTTTTTTTTTTTCTAATATAGGCCTTGTATCCTGTGTCCTTGCTAAAATCAGCTCTTTTGCAGATATTTTAGGATTTTCCGCATAGGCAATCATGTCATCTGTGACAAAGACAGTTTTACTTCTTTTCAAATCTGCATGCCTTTTATTTATTCGGCTGCCTTATTAAACTGGCTAGGTTTTTTAGTATAATGTTGAATAAAATGGTGAGAGCAGATATTCTTGCCTTATTTTTTATCTTAAGGGGAAAGCCATTCAGTCATTCACTATGAGTATGATGCTAGCTGTGGGTTTTCCAGAGATGCTCTTTATCAGGTTGAGGAAGTTGTTTTCTGCTCTTAATTTACTGAGAGGTTTAAAAACAGCCCCTCCCAATTCCTGTCATTAATACTAGATTTACAGTTTTATTATAGTAACAAATACTTGTTACAGTGAGATCTACACTCATACAAAGAATTACTATATTTAAATTGATATAGAACAATATTTACATTTTTAAGTTACACTTTTGAAATTAGATGATGAAGTGCAGCTCAAGTTTTACAACAGAGAAGAGAGCACACAAGACAAAAATAGAGGTAGCAGAACAAATATAACTATCTGTTCTCGAGACAGCATGAGGGGACTTTTTGTCAGAAAGCTACATCTTCTCAATCTGATTGTCCAAATCACTAAAATATGGATGATTCAGTGTAATTTTGCAAGAAACTTGTTTGGTGGGATTAACCTGCCAATGTGCTGACATTTTTGAAAGCAAATCCAAGCCATTGTCAACTAAGTTTTTGACATGGGATGTGAGGCTTCCTGGCTTCCACTTGGGGAAAGGTACTCTTACAAGTCTTATAAAGATTCCACTTCTAGCCACACTTCATTATTGGGGGTGTCCAAAGCTCCGAGAATCCTGAAGAACTGATCAATTTCTGAATCTCCACAGATAAGTGGCTTATTAGTTGATAGTTATGCAAATATAGCATCTGTACTCCAAATGTCAACAGGACTTATGAGCTGACCCCAGCAATACTTCTGCAGATCCATGCCGGAGTGTTATTACTTATGATATATACTCTATTAGATATTCCAAAATCTTTGGCAAGGTCCAAAGCAGCCAATTTAGTTGTTCCTTTGTTGTTAATAGATCTTGAGATCTTAAGTCTCTGTGAAGAGCTCTTCCAGAGTGACAAAACAACATCCCTTTGTCTGATTTGGCATGAATAAGTGTTTACTGAAGAATCCACGAACTGACCAGGAGGGATAGAATCTAAGTTATTTCCTAAAATCTAAGGAATTCAAAGATGTGATATAACCTTGAATCCTGTATAAGCACACCTTGAAGACTGACTATATTTGAATGACAAAGTTCTTTTAATAGAGAAATTTCCTGAATTGTGGTACTAAGAACGTCTTCCTCTTTATTTTCTAGTCTCATTTTCTTCATGGCTACCACTTCACCTATAGTTTTATGTCTACCCTTACATATAACTCCATAGGTATTTTCCCCAATTTTCTATATTTTGGTATAATATTCCATAGTTACCCAATAGATGTGGTGAATCCTGGCTTATTATTCTGTGGTGGTAGGGTTAGGGAGGTCAGAGTTGTAGTGGAGGCAGGCATGGCAGCTACCTTGCTTATGTCATTCTTTCTTAAACTTCTGAGAGCCCTGAGAATTTTTATTATGAATCATTTTCTAATAATCTTTCTGAGTCTATTGAGATGGTCAATTTTTATTTTTCATTTTGTTAATATGATGAATTATATTGATTGATTTTTTTAACAATATTTTAAAAATTTATTTATTTATTTGAGAGAGAGAGAGAGAGCCAGGGGAGGGGTAGAGGGAGAGGAACAAACAGACTCCACACTCAGTGTGGAGTCTGACACAGGACCCAATCCCATGACCTTGAGATCATGACCTGAGCCAAAATCAAGAGTTGGATGCTCAATTGACTGAGCTACCCAGGCGATCCCATCAATTATAATTTCAACTTTGTGTTCCTGAGATAAACCCCACTTGGTTATCATGCATGAATTGTTTTTGAAAACCTTTAATGAATACTTTTCACTTTTTTATTATTTGAGACACATCTGCATTTCATGCATCTTGAAGAGGCCAGGGGACTCTACTTCCCATTGGCTGCTATTGAATTACAGTGGTCCTTTGGTGCCTGAATGCAGGTGGACAAGTGTGTTTTATGACCCTCTTAGATCCTTGGGGGAAGTATACAGGTGGAGACACATGGGAATCTTGGTGGGCTGTGATAATTTCCTGCCCCCTTGAATCAATTTATTTGTTCAAATCAAATATTTGTTTAACTTTAATTTGGAGGAACAGCTGAAAACTGGGATAGTAAGGAGAGGAATGGAGACGGAGGACACTGGTAGAAACCTCAACATAGGGAGAACATTTAGATCCTGGCTGCCCTAAAATGACAAATTTTTACAACCCAAAGTATGGCTCCTAGGTTTTAGTCACATCTCCAGGATTGTTTTATGGTATTCTTTCTACTTTTTCTAAGAAGTTTTGATATTATGTTTTTTCCTCCATTGCCTTGAATTTCCAATGGTGTACTAGCACCTTGGTGATAGATGAGCATACCTTTCCTTATGTATTGGCACACCAGGTAGCTTCCCAGTGGACCCTTTCCTTCATCTGACTTGGCCTGAACTATTTCCTTTAAGTGCTTTGAGTTCATTAGGGGTTTGATCAGTATTTGGTGGAAACTCAGTGACTCCTTCTTTGGGACTCCAAGGAGATGGGTATGAGATTCTACGAAAATTTATTTTCACTTGAGGGCATTAAGACCAAGCATTAAAAAAAACTTCTCTTGATCTGCCCTGGAAGCTGGGGTCAGTATCCATATGCTGTGAACAGGGGGACTGAGATATGAGACTGGGAAAAGGAAACTTCCAGTAGATAATATGACAGAGACTGAGTGACTCGACCAAGTTGCCAACAGCTGCCAACATCTCAAGGAAATATGTAGAAAAGGGCTAGAAGCTCTTAGCTTTTTCCGAAATTCGGTCACCTATGGACCCTTGGGGTCTGTAAAAATAGCCAGTGAGCAGCCTAGAGCAATGCAGTCCCTCTTTCTCTGTCCTCCATCCCATTTTGCATTCTCTCTTGCCTCTCCTCTCTAATCTAGACTGGGACAATCTGATGACAAAAGAGTTCTACTGTAAAACAAGTGCAGGTAGGTATTTATAGTAGGGAAATGGACTGAATGAGCCAGCTGCTAAAAGTAGAAGGTCTGACTTAATCCATTCAGGAAGACTGTGGCCCAATGCATTTAGGGATAAACTAAATCAATTCAGATCTAATGTTTAGAAAAAGTAGCCCAGATTGGGATAGTTGGCTTCTCATGAGAAATGGTATAGATCTTTCCAAGTTGGCAACAATGATCCAGATGAGCTTCACAGGCAAAAGACTTGACAGTTAGCCTGGACATCAGAAGATCTTCAAAAATCTGTTCTAATTTTCCTCCAGGAAAATTGGTCTAAACCCTCTAAGCTTTGCACTACATAAATTTCAGTCAAGCTTACTGAACCCAAATCAAGAGTTGGATGCTCAATTGACTGAGCTACCCAGGCGATCCCATCAATTATAATTTCAACTTTGTGTTCCTGAGATAAACCCCAGGAGGTTTGGAGCTCTGGTAAGGGAGGTTTGGAGCTCTGACTTATGTTTGGGGAATACTAATTCTCTGTCAATTTTATGGTTGATGCTCGTTCAATTTTCCCACATGTGTAGGTTCTTTGAATGAATAAACAAATGCACAGCATTTACTAAGCACTTACTGAGTGCCATGCACCATGATACCCCCTTCTCATCCTATTTTGTTTAGGTCTCACCACAACCCTAGCATTTGCTCTCCATTTTGCTGATACACAAAGTGAGGCTTAGGTAGGATTTCCCAAAGCCATGTTGTATGTGGATAGAAGGTTGGGATTTGAACTCATTACTAGCATTGGAGATAGATACTGAGTCTTGCAATATTTGTGCAGTCGTCTTAGCATTTTATTCTGAGCTGTACGCTTACAGGCCCTCAGCTGGTGTTTGTGATGAAGACTTTCTTGGCTACATCTCTCTTTTATCTCTTCCAACCTTGAGTTCAATAGCCTACTTGTACTATTCAACTTCAAATTGACTTTGTGTTATCTTTTATCATCTATCTAGGAATGTAAGTTGCAAAAAATAAAAATAAAAACCCCTCCTCAACCAATATGGTGGTTTTAAAAAATGACTGCAAGTTCTTTGATACTCCTCCCATTGAGATATGGGATCTGTGTCTCCTCTCTTTGAATCTGGTAACTGTTTTTGACCAACTGAGCCCTGCAGAAGTGACATTGCATGACTCCTACAAGAGGCTACGTCATAAAAAGCCATGCAACTTCCACTTAGTTCTTTTGGAATGCTTGCTCTCAATGCTGTGAAAAGCCAAAGCCATACGGAGAGGACACATATGTAGGTACTTTGGTCATCAGTCCTATGTGAGTCCAATCTCTGGTCAGCCCAGCCCAGATACCAGATACAAGGTGAAGAAGCCACTTAGAAATGGATGTTCCAGGTCTAGCTCTTCTGGTTCCTAGGTGTTTGAGTCATTTAGGTGTTTGTTTCCTCAGCAGAGGCCCCAGACATTGTGGAGTAGAGACAAACCATTCCAGCAGGAGCCTGTCTGAAACCCTAACCCATGGAATCTGAGGACTATAAGGAATATTGTTACATTTTAATAATCCGAGCTATTCTTAAATCATATGTTAAAATCATATAGTGGTCCATCATTCACAATTATTATTTTTAAACTTGTAATTTATTCATTTATTTTAATTTTAATTCCAGTGCAGTTAACATAGTGTTATATTAGTTTTAGGTTTTTAATATAGTGATTCAACAATTCTATACATTTACTCAGTATGTACAGTGATAAGTGTACTCTTAATGTCCTTCATCTATTTCACCCATCTGCCCACCCATCTCCCCTCCGGTAATCATCTGTCGTTCTCTAGAATTAAGCATTAAAAATGATTTTAATCTACCAGCTGACAGTTCACTTAGGTCCTCCTTGGATTATGTGGGAACCTTAATTCAATGATTTTTCCTGTCACCAAGTTTTGGATTAGCTTGTTACATAGAAAAAGTAACTAGAATATCCAAATTGGTTCAACTAGACGGTGAGTTTTGATATCTACCGTTTCCCATTATAACTTCATATAGTTGCAAAGATTGTGATTTGGGGCATTTTGTAAATACTGACATTTAAAAATAAATATTTATTTGCTCTTTTTCAATTTTCCAACAAAGCCTAGCGATTTGATACTACTCCGTTCCATTTACAAATACCCAAACAAGCTTTTCTTCAGTAGTCAGATATTTTTACATCATTTCTTTTCTCCTTGACTTATATTTTCATTCCACTTTCCCCACAGAATTTTATCCTAATGTAATATATTTTTTATGCTTGAAAGTTTTTTCATTGATTTTAGTATCATGCTTCTCTGCAACAAAAACATACATATAAACTGAAATAGCATTTTAAAACATTTCATGTGACTAAAAGGCTTTCAGTATTGAGGCATTTCTTCCGGAATGAATTATCATTATAATTATTATTACTATACAGTTGAGAAACAACACAAATATGCATTTTTATATATAATTATTAAACCAAAAAGTGAAATACATTAGAAATGCATCTGTATGAAATGGATGGGATTTTACAAATTATTTCATCAACCTGTAGATAAATATTACTTATTGGTAGAATGAGACAATTAGAAATACAATCCTATTTTTTGTTTATTAAGACATAAATGATGAAAGTATTCACATAAGTAGATGGAAAATGTTCACATAAGTAGACGTAAATATAAGGAATACTGTTGCATTTGAATTATTTGAGGACTTCCAACTCACATATTAAAATCACATAGTGATCTATCATCAAAAATTATTTTTGATGATCTGTCAGCTGACAGCTCAGTTAGATCCTCCTTGGATTATGTGGAAAACACTTTACTTGGGAAAGAACATGTAACCAATCATTTGAGTTGCTCACTTGCAGATTAATTTGTTACCTGCTCATTACAGACATTCACATCAGTATGTCTATTTATGTCTTCTGTTTGGAGCCCTGGAAGTTTATACTCCAGGATGCAACATATTAAGGTTTGGGATGAGTGAGAACTATGCCTTTCTTTTAGTAGTAGGGAGGAAGGCTTCCCTGAAAGAGAAGGTAGGGAATGAAAACTCTCTTGATTCATCCAACACAGGCAAGTCAATTTTAGGAGAGTCTGCCAGAAAACTGAGGGTTTGGAATTGATCCTCATAAATTCATGCTCCCAAACCAAATCTGTTTGTATCCCCAAGAGTATGTGTACCCCAATTTGAAGACCACTGTTCCAAAGGCTACTAGATCCATAGTGATGCTGACACTTTTGAGGGGTTAGATTTGCCGGAGTTTCTTCCTGGGTATTGGCTCTCAAAGGACTGCTCTGTGCTAAGTGCTTTACAGGGAACATGTCACTGATTCCTGAGATGAACCTGTAGATGAGAAATCAGGGGTTGAAGGAAGTAGTAACCATCAAGTACCAAAGCTGAGGGTCAAGCCCCAGGCTATAGGTTTACAGAATCTGAGCTCTTTAGCTGCTGTGTTAAATGGGGTAGGACAGTGGGCATTGTGAGCGTAGTTCTTCACGTGAGCTGCTGCCTGGACTGCTGTTGCTTTTAATCTTGTCTCCTCCTTGGCAAGTTTCTCCAAAGCAGTGGTCCTTAAACACACATGGTAGGGCCACACCTCCTGAATTTCTGATTTGGTAGGTTTGGGTAAGGCTGAGTATATGTATTCCTAATAGGGTCCCAGGTCTGGGAAGAACACTTTAAGAACCACATTTCTAACACATGTCCATCCTTATGGGAGAATTTCCATTTCTAATGCTTCTGGGAACTGATGTTTTATCCTTTAAATTTCTTTGGGGCTGAGGTTTTTCCTGCCTAGAAGTACGTATAGCTGTGCACATTACATGTTTATCCCAACACTAGAAAAAACTTTGGAAAAACTTGTGCTGCAGAAATTTTTGCTGGAGATTCTTTGAATGATATTATCCATAGGTGTGCTGCAGAAGGAGATACACAAGATCCTCTGGGTCTTTGCCAAGTTGTTCTCTCTGTCTGGATAGAATGTCCTTCCCCTGTTCTTCACCCACTGGTTCAATCTTTCAGACTCATCTCCAGATACTGTCTTCTCTCCAAACCTTTCTGGCTAAGTACCCTTTCCCTGACTTCCTCTAGCCCCACACAGCATTATAGAGTCCTGATCTTGTCTATGTGATATTTCTTCTTCTGAATGATAAATTTCATACTAAGTGCTCAATAAATAATAACTAGCTAACATTTACCATATGGTAGGCATTTGCTAAACACTTTACTATTTCATTAAATCCTTGCAGCAACCTTATGAGGTAGATATTGTCATCGTCCCTATTTTACCATTGAGGACAGTGAGGCACAGAAAGGTTACTTAGCCAGGGATACATAGCTATTCAGGGGCATTTCCTTGTGGAAGTCCCTGCTGTCCAGGACTGACTTGTAGGCTTGCAGCCCCAAATATTGATCTATCAGCCCGTGAGCTCACTGACATCTAAAGAATGGCAGGCCTTCAATTTGTGTGGTGACAAATGCCAAGTGGAATGGATGCTCCATGCAGTGCATTCTTTCTTTTATGGCAGGTTTCTCAAGGAGCCAAGATATATAAGCCTGCACTGGACTAGCCAGCACAAGCTCAGACCAGGGGAGTTAGTAACGTGGGCCCAAACTATAGTGACCTTGGGTAGAGATAATCCCTTGCAGCAATAGAGATGAATGCATTAGGAGATATAAGGAACTTAGAAGTGTGCCAAGTATATAGCAAGAACTGTGGAATTGTAGCCATTAGCATTTTAGTCTCAGTGCCCAGTGTAAACCTGGCTTATAGTAGGTGCTCAATGCATATTTTGAATTAATAATAATTGTATGAATGATTCATTTGAGTAGAACTTTGTTAGACTCTACTGATGTTTGCTTGAGAGCAGTGACTTTCAAAAGAATTTGATAGTGACCTACAGTAAAGATACACATTGTAAACTGAAACTACTACACATGTATATACACATACACACACACTTGGAAATAATACTTATCATTATTACATGTGATGCATTCTTATATTTTCTATTCTATTTCACTTAAAAAAATACTAGTGTCCCCTGGTACATTTTACCACCTACTAAGGAAAAAGCGCTGTTAATTTGATAAAACAACTGCCTTACCAGATTTTCTTCTTTAACGGACATATTCCATCTATAGATATGTTAATGTCCCTAGGCAGGTTTTGCATATCTTTGCCCTGACTATAAAAGACCGACTTATTTTCTCATTTTCAAGTTGTTGGGTGGCTGGCTATATTCTGGTCAATAGAGACATTTTCTCTTGTGGCTGGATACATCTCTCATCTCTTGGCTGAGGCTGGCCTTGAGATTTGTGTTTCTTTTCAGGCCAGTGGGTGTAGCTCTTCCATGATGCTCCAACTTTCTCAGGGCTGGATGGGCTGAAGCCATGGCCCAGAAGTAACTGTGTCAAAGGCCTTGTACCATTTGGGGGAAAATTTGGACTTGGCTAAGGAAATGCTGTCTTTCCTTAAGGTCTCTTGGTCTTGTTTTGAACCCTTTCACCTAAGATTGACCAGTGCCTACTGTGGGGAGGGTCATGATCTTACCCTGTTCCTTAGTCCATCCCATGTAAGTCGTCACCACTCCTCTTCCTGACAGGTGCTATTGGCTCTTTGGCACCAATTCTACATTGGAGAAGCTCTTTTGTTGGCTTTTAGGCCATATTGTAAGTTTTTGGTGGCTGCACAGGGTGAGCAGGAAAATGCATTTTGCTGTTGGAGAACTGTCATGGGGTGGGCCAGGCTGTGGTGTGGTTGAAGGAGAGTGTAGGTGGAGCATGTCCTGAAGTGGGTTTAGAACTGTAGAGACTCTAGACAGAGGTGCTCTTTGAAACAGACTGGCCTGATCTCCATTTGCTGCTTTGGATTGTGCTTCTCTTTCTGGGGTCACTCTTAGTTTTGTCAAGTGAATGGTAAGGACAGAGTCCTTGGGAAACTTTTGTAGTCATCATCTTGGTCCTTTTCAAGGCTGTGTATAAATGCCTCATGTGATACTAGTTCAAATCCAAGGAGAAGAAGGGACAGGGTTACAGGGCAGGGAAACTTAACATGTCAATGATAATACTAATAACTCCTGCTACTATTTATTGAGGGTCTCTGAGCTTTGACATCTGTGGATTCTGTCTCCTGACTCAAACTGGAAGCTGTGTCTCTGCTCTATAGCTTGTGTCCACTATTTATCTTTGTTGTTCAAGCATTTTAAGCTCTATTCCATTGTTTCTTGGAAATGCTACAGCTAGCCTTCCTAAACCATGGCCATTTAGGGCTCCTATTATTTCTGGCTTTAGAAGGTAAACACCTCCATCTGTCTTCTCACATTCTTTTTGTCCTTCTGTTCTCCAACACTTCAAAAATGTTAGTGTTAGTCTGTTCCCCCCAAAGACTTGGTAATGTAGGCTCTTGCAATTTGCTGATTTTGTATATGTTCACATTTCCCACATATTCCCTAGCCTATTTGTTGTTGATAGTTATTTTTGCAAAGTCTTCATTACTTCCAAATTGTTTAAATGTGTTTCTTGCCCCTTCTCCCTTCCCTTTATGTACTTTCTCTATTTGAGCAGTAGGTCTTAGATTTTTGGATTTCATGGAGTAGAAGTGGAAAAAAAAAAAAAGAAAGAAAGGGTAACTTACATAGGGTTGCTATCTTTTTATTTTTCCAAATAAAGACAGTCATTGTTTACCATCACTTTATAAAAGAAGTTGCCCAGTGGAAATGCAGTAGATATCAATTGCCTTTATGGAGATATGGTTTCATAGAAGCTCTATTTCCTCACTGATTCTAGTTCACTGCAATATTTTGGGCACCTACTGTGTGCTTAGCACTGTGGTGGACACAAAAGAAAGATTAGACTTTTGCCTTTATCCTTAGGGATTCCCCCAGAGGAGACAAGAAAAGCACCTGTGGAGGACTGCAGCTTTTGGGCCCATCTTCCCCATGAGACTGTGAACTTCTTAAAGATAAAGATCGTATCCTGTGTCTCTGTGTCCCATGGCACCAGCACGGTGTCTGACACATCATACATGCTCTATCAATGTTCACTCACTCAAAATGAATTACAGCATGTGCAGGATCAAACATACATACATGTTCAATGGTAGTCAGTCATGTGCCACTACGAATAGTGCTGTTCCATGAATTGGAGGATAAGGCAGGAAGGCAAAGGTTCACAGGTGACGCAAGCCGATGGGAACACTTTACAGAAGGAGATAGTGATACTTGAAATGGGCCTTCAGGAATGAGCAGAAGCCATATGACCTGGCAGTAAGCAGTGGGAAAGCAGTAAGTTGTTGGAAAGCAGCTTGAGGCCCAGGTGATAATACTCAAGAGAGCTTCTATCTTTGTTTTGCAGGCTAATTGCTAATTTGGAGTTTATTTGGTAGCAGTTTTTTTGGGTGGTGATACACGCCAAAGAGCCATTGAGACCATTGATTGAACACTGGATGCTCCCCATCCCCCAACCTCCACCCCATGGGATGTTTGGCAATATTTGGAGACATTTTTGGTGCCACTGGGATGTATTTCTGGCCTTTGGTAGAGGCTAGGGATGTTGTTCAACACCTTACAATGTACAAGGCAGTCCTCTTCCCCGACCAAACAATTGGCTGGCCCAAAATGTCAATAGTTCTATAGTTCAGAAACCCCGATGTAGGGGGATTGATGAGGAAAAGGAAAAAAATATGGTGCTGTCAGTAGGTATTTATGATCACAAGCAGTGCTTGGAAGCCATGGCTTCTATGACAGGGTAACACTTACCTCTTGTGTCTCCAAGGAACTTCCCTTTCCTGGCCATTTCCTATCATATTCCTCTTCTTGACTTGTGTTGCCAGATGTCTTTCTTCTCTCTTATTGTGCCCTCCGCCTCTTTGGCTTAATGCCTCCAGAACTTCTACTGGCCTCCTGCAAGTCAAGACCTCAGAGCGAACTCCAGGAAACTCTGGAAGGTTGTTAGCTCAAGAATAGAGTTTGGAGCTGAACCCAAATGGTCTTGACCCAAGATATGTCTTTACCTGCATGTCATCTAGGCAAAACCTTCTGTTATGCCTCATGGTTATGTATTTGTTCAGAGAACATTTTGGCTTTCTCACATTTCTAACCTGCTGGGTCCAAGTTAGGCTTTCTTTTTCTCCCAGAGGTGCCATAGTGACATTTGTTTACCTTAGGGATAACAGCAGGAATAGAGAGGTATGTATTCCTGTAGTGTTAATTCTCTATATGTTAGTAAGTACTCTTTGAAAAAAAAAAAAAAACTCCCTGTGGAATCGATAAACAAAAAACCAAAATCAACCCAAACAAACAAAAACCAGGCACATGGATACAGAGAAAGATATGTGGTTGCCAGAGGTGGGGTAGGGAGGGGATGGGAGTGGGTGAGATGGGGAAAGGGGGTTAAAAAATACAAACTCTCAGCTCTAAAATAAGTCAAGGGAATGTAATATATAGCATGGGGACTATAGTTAACAATATTGTATATTTGAAAGCTGCTACAAGAGTAGATCTTAAAATTTTTCATCACAAGAAAAAAATTGTAATTATGGATGGTGATAGATGGCAACTAGACTTATTGTGGTGATCATTTCATAATATATACAAATATCAAATGATTGTGTTGTACACCTGAAACTAATATAATGTTATATGTCAATTATATATATATATACTAAATATAAAGTTCAGAAAAAAATATTTCAGTGCCACTTATGTCCAGGACACTGCTAGGTTAAACAGAAATTTTATTATAAGGTTTCTTTGAGCCTTTGTTATGCATATGGACATTTTGAATTTCTAAGAGGAAGATATAGTATTTTATATTCTCAGATGTAACTGACCCTGGGACACCTTTTGTATACTACAAATCAACAACTTAGTTTGGGAAGCATTATTATAATGGAAAAGTATGGACTTCAGAGGTACAGCTCCTGAATTCAAACCTCTGCCCCAATCACTGAGTAACTCATTTCTTTGGATGAGGTACTTAACTGTTTGAGGCCTCAGCTTCCTCATCTGGAAGACAGTCACAGGCAAATAATACTCCCCTCACGAAGTATTGGGTGTTACCTCCCAATCTCATGCTTCCATTATTTATCACATGGTTCTGCAATTTATTGTAGATATGAATGTCTTCCCTACTGGACTAAAATCATTGAAGCCCTGGATAGTGTTTTGTGATGTTTGTATTCTCAGTTCTCCTCCCAATTCCTGGCACGTCATGGCGCTCAAGGAATGCTAATTGAATGAATCAATGGGTAATATATATATAATACACCTCGTGTAGTCTCAATGAATGTTAGTTCTTGCCTAGATCCTTCCTTTATTCTTTCTCAGTGGATAAAAACTTTCTGGAAGAGATAGGAAGGAGGTGGAATGGGACTGTGAAATGATGGTGCCTTTGACCTTGACATTTGGATTTAATATAAAGGCTGCATGAGGATCCATGCTTCATGCATATGACAGTTAGCTAATGTGCATCTGAGGCTTGCTTAAGGAAGGGGTGCTTATTTATTTGTAACTTTATACCACAGAGTGATATGATCTGGAGCATTCTATTCAATTTGGGACATCAACTGTTAGGAAGGAGGGGATATTGTTTTTTTTTTTTTTTTTTAATACCCCTAATCCTGACTGCTTCTTGAAAAGACTATGGGGGAGGATAAAAGAGACATTCACAGCTGATGAGGGTCTTCTTGGAAGGGTACTGAAGTACTCAGATGTTCCAAATTATGATAACAGTTGAAGGAAATACTGTTGTGTACAGAAAACACATTTTAACCTTCTTCTGAAGAGCAGTGTGTGTCATAAAGAAAAATACTTTGGATTAGTGTGACCAAACCTCGGTGTCAGTGTCTGTGAGTTTCCTGCCTTCTGGGTCTGAGTTTCCTTGTCTCTCAAATGAAGGTTTGGGACCAGAAGATGTTTGTAGGTCTCTTTGGATTTGATAAAGTACAACTCTGAAACAGTTGAAGGTGTGTTAGAAAAGAGAGTCTAGGCTCCATATTTTTTCCGTGGGTAGAATTGAGACCAGTTGACACTAGGTGTGAAGAGAAAAGGCCATTTTCCTGCACAATGAGAGTCATTTCAGGGGTCACCTGGGTGGCTCAGTGGTTGAGTGTCTGCCTTTGGCTCAGGTCGTGATTCCGGGGTCCTGGGATTGAGTCCAGCATCAGGCTCCCCGTGGGGAGCCTGCTTCTCCCTCTGCCTATGTCTCTCATGAATAAATAAAATCTTTTTTAAAAAAGAGTCATTTCAGAGGTAGGGAGAATGTGGACAAATCTTGTCACCAGAAGTGCCTCTAGAGCTACTTGCCTCAGTTGTTCTAGGGATGATCTTTAAGACCTTTAGCCTTCAATTGTTTTAAATAAACATTTTATTTTAGAATAGTTTTAGATTTAGAGAAAATTTGTGAAGATAATACAGAGACTTCCCATATACCTTATATCCAGTTTCCCCTAATATTAACCTTTTACATTAGTATGGTTCATTTATTGTAATCAATGAACTGACAAGGATCCTCTATTATGAACTAGAGTCCACATTTTATTCTGATTTCCATATTTTTTTACCTGATATCCTTTTTCTGTTCCAGGATCCCATTTAGGTTATCCCATGACATTTATGCTCCTCTTGGTTGTGACAATTTCTCAGACTTCTTGCTTGTTTTTGACGACTTTAACAGTTTTGAGGAGTACTGGTCAGGCATTTTGTGGACTGTCCCTCAGTTGGGGTTGTGGGTTTTGGGAGTAAGACCAGAGAGGTGAAGTGCCCTCCTCCTCATCACATCCTAACAAGATGACTTATCACTAACAACATGACTTATCACTAACGATACTGATACTGACCTTGACACCCCAACCCCCATCCCCACTCCCACCCCCCCATGAGAGTGTTTGTCAGGTTTCTCCAAACTAAAGTTATTATATTTGATCCTTTTATACTATACTCTTTGGAGGGAAGTCATTAGGTACAGCCCACATTGATGGAGTGAGAAGTTATGCTCCACCTCCTTCAGGAGAGAACTCAGTTTTCAATGAAAAAATAAAAATTATTTTGACTTTTGCTCACCTCCCAGGTTTCATGCAGAGCCCCAGGAGCAATGAGTGAGCCTGTTCTCATTTCTTTGTCAAAGTGAGACAGCTAATCAAGGTGCGGGGATTTACTCAAGCTAACAAATGATTATCTTTCCCTGTAGAAGGTTTACCAGAATGCTGAATTTGCTAATTACTCTTCTCTCCGCTTCTCCCAAGCAGTGATCTTGAGAGATGAGACAAATCTATCTTCAGTGAGGGCTGCAACTGAGGAATCTGGGAGGCTGAGGAAGAGGGAGGGCAGCCATTTACCAAAAATGAAGGAGGGTGGGGCACCCGCAGAACTGAAGTGGCCTGAGGGAAACGATGTGGTGAAGAGGGAATTAATGGGGAATTTGGTCTCTGGGCCTAATTGAAATTGCTCAGTCTGTGCGATCCATCAGCATTTCTTCCGGATTACTGCTTGTAACTCTGCTAATGGGGGTTGAAGAGAACCGTTTATCTTGGGGCAGTGGCTGGGAGGAAAGGCCGCTTGGATGAGGTCTCTCAGCCTCTGTTCTCAACTGCCTACCATTATCCTCCAGATCAGGCTTTTGCCAGCCTTGTTTCCTCTTCTGCTCATATCCAGCATTGAAAATTGTGCTCAAAACTGCCATTAACTGGCTGCGTGATCTTGGATCCCCCACTTCCTCATCGGTAAAGTGATATGTTAGTTTGAATCAAAAAGTGTAAGTATAGGCAACCGTGATGCTTTATTCCTCTTCATACTTTTGGCAGAGATTGCTAATCGATCTCACCACTCTTTCCTGCTGAGGACAAGTGTGACCTCAGAATCCTTCTCAACACAGTGTTCTATGTATTAACTATAAATCAGTTGGGGTGGGGATGCAAGTCAGTGATTTGCTATCCCTGGAGTAGGCTCTTTGGGTCCTGAAGATTTTAAGATTTGGATTTGCACAATCCATCCATTATTCAATCAACAAATATTTCTGCGTATGTGTGCGTGCCAGGCACTGTGCTAGACTATACATGGTGGATAAAAGAGATGTGCTTCCTGTCTTTGTGGAGCTTATAAACGGTAAGTCCATTGATAAAAGTCACATGTTGTATCCCTGTAGCTCTTTGCACAGTTTAGGGAAGTCAAAATAATCTGACGGTGGGAGAGGTAGGAAATAAATTTTATTAAGCACTTTGGGCAAGTTTTAAATAGATTTTCTCACTTAATCCTCATGGCTATCCTTTAAGTCAGGTAGTAGAAGAAGCTGCCCAAGGGCAACTAGGGCAAGGGCCTAAAGTAGTAAGTAGTAAAGCGGAGATTGGATCTTTGGTCAGTGTGATGCCAATGGCAATGGTTTTTATACCGTGCCTTGCTCACGGTACTTTACCTTTCTGTTCTTCAATTAAGAGGTTGTCTTCAGTGAGGAAGGAGGGATTAAAGTCCATGCAAGAGAGAAAGTAAAGGCTGGATGCATTTAGGTGCTGCTGGAAGCTCTGGCTGAGGCTGCTGTGTGGGGCTGATGCTGCCAGTTAGCCCAATGGCACAGGGCTCTGGCTAGAACAATGCTATAAATTAGGCCAGCCCTGAGAATATGCCTCCTCCTACCCCCTGGATCATTTATCACAGCACATCGGCCTGATTTCTGCCTGGGCATACCTCACACTTTCGGTGTAGCCAATCCTTTCCCAGTTTTTAAGCTGCTTAAAAGCTATGGGATTTCTCCCTCTGCTCTTGTGCTGTCTTGAGATGTAGTGCCCTGGAAAGATGTATTTAGGGAAGAAGAGGAAGGAGGCAAATACTAGGCCCAGCCAGGTTGAACTTGCTCTCCTAGATGTGGCTCTGCTTCAAACCTAGACCTTGACTAGGCTTGAGCACCCAGCCCAGCCTTGCTGTGTTCTCATACCTAGTACAAAGCTTCCCACGAAAACTTTGCAATTCAGCTGCTGAACACCCAGAGCTTCGTTCACAGAAACTAATGATGTTCAGTGTTTGGAGGTCCAGAAAGTTCTTCAATAGTAGGTTCAAGCTGGGTGAAATTAAAGACGTTCTGGAAAAGAGATGGGGAAGAAAATTCCTAAGGCTTCAGTTAGATATTTCCAGAGACTACAAAGACTCCCATTTCTCCTAGAGAAGCTCTCCTTTTCTTCTTTTCCTAAGTAACAATTTAGTGGGCTATGTGGATCTCTCCTGCCTTTTGAGTGAACTAAGTATCTCAATTGGTCCCAGTTGTTTTTAGTTTTCCCTGAGAATAAAGCTTGAAGCAAGGGCTTATGTGCCCATAGCTTATTTGGGAGGGAATAGTGGATGGTGGGTGTGCCAGTTGGAACTTCCTTCAGAAATGCAGGGCTGATTCCCTATCTGCTGGGAGTGTCATGTCTGAGAGCCCTCAGCTGTCAGCCCTTTTGGGATGGCCTCCGTTGCAAAGAGGCACCAGTTCAAGGCCACAGCCACTTCTGGAGTGGATTACATCCAATAATTGATGGAAGCCAGGAGACAATACTCTAGCCCCTTCATCCCAACACAGAATAACCAAGTGTCATCTCAGCTTCAATGCTCTTCCAAGGGTCAGTGGAAGCTCACCTGATGCTTCTGTCCTCCCTCCCTCCCTCTCCATGGGTGTTGTTGATTCCTAGAGCCCACTAACAAATCTAACCTTTGAGTCTGGGAGAGCAGATGGTAGGATAGCGTTTGGGAGCTGGATCGCTATTGCTTGGAGATCAGTGAAGACTATGTTAATGAAGGTAAGTGGAATGGTGCCACTTTTAATCTGTGGGGTCTTGGGATATACACCAGTGGACAAGGATGGATTAGTTGGTGCAGTGTATCAGCATTGGAGAAATATGGGGTAAACAGTAGCCACCAAGGCAGTGGCATTGGGTAGCTGTTGCTAAGGGTTGATTTGTGACCCCTTCACCCAGAAAGACTACTAGGCACCCTTTGTTGTGGTCAGAAATTGCCTCTATGTAGTGAGCTGGTCCCTAGAAGGGCTCATCTGGCTCTTTCCTTGGTCACCATAGCCCTGTTGGCTGTTACCTAATCTCTGAAAACTTGTGTTCCTATGTTTTGTCTGATTTTCCAAGTTTAAGATAGGAGGGTAAATCTGGGTCCTGTTATTCTGTTTTGTCCAAGAGTGCAAGTCCTTTATTTTTATTTTTTTAACTTACCATTTTATCAACACAAAGGATTGTAAATGAAAAAAGTAGCGTGCTCGGTGGTCAGAGTTCTACAACTTAGCCATTAACTTGACGAAGGCTTGCTAGGATTTTTCAGCCAAAACTGATGATTTTCTGCCCTGTGGAAGTAGGTCTCTTTCCATAATGAAACTAGATGGAGACTGGTTGATGTCCCAGTAATTGATGTGAGTGTCCCATTGGTAGGTGTGAGTACCCTCCACCCACCTCCAGCAGGGGGCAGCTATAGGGGCTGACATCAGAATTTTGTTTCAAGATCAGGGCTGTTTGGTCTGGGTAGTGGCTACCAAGGATGTTCAGTGGCACAGGAGCAAGAAAGCACGTAAGACTAGAAAAGCCACAGAGGTGAGTGTGGAGTGTATGAAAGAAAACAAAATTCAATGGCCAGCCAGGAGGCAGGTAGACACAAGAAGGAAGGAGAAAGCCAGAGCAGAGGTGGGAAGCAGGAACCCAGGCCCTGTGGCTGTTTCCTTTTCCAGATCTGAGGCACCAGAGGCATTTTCTTTATGGGAGAGTTAAAGATGGGTCCAGTTACAGATGCAGAGTCAGGGGGATGCTAGAAGGACAGTCTGCGGGGCTGGGTCTGACTCTTCTACTTTGAGGACATTCTTCATTGCGTTCCAGGTCTGACCTCTCCCAGAGAGCATCAGATTCTGGTTTAGAAACCTATGAAGCAGGCTAGCCTTTCCCAGGAGGGCTGATACAGGTGTAATTTTAGTGTCTGGTGCTACTCTCCCATAAGTGACTTCCTTAGAGCACAGTCCTGTGGGGCACTTTACCTCCCTTGTCACAGAGGCTTGGCAAACAATGCATTCTACATCCTCAACTTGAAGAGTCATTAGCAAGTTAAATGTTCTCAGAAACCCTGCAAGGGTTGGGGACACCTCAGTGGTTGAACCTCTTGCCTTCAGTTCAGGGTGTGATCCTGGAGTTCTGGGATCGAGTCCCACATGGGGCTCCTTGCATGGAGCCTGCTTCTCCTCCCTCTCCCTGTGTCTCTGTGTCTCTCATGAATAAATAAATAAATAAATTAAAAAAAATATATCCTGCAAGGAAGAAAGCTATTTAATTTTACCTAGCTGTTTCTCCCTTTGCCCTGCCATGGGCAACAGGAAGCCCCTCTTTGGTAACAGGCTTGCGGGTGGGAGGGTACAAACAGTCCATAACAAGAATTGTGAGAGAATGTGGATCAGTCTTTCTGTCATACTCACTACAAGTCCAGCAATGCTGATTCTTGTGCTTCTGGGCTCCGTCCAGCTGTTCTAGCTAGATAGTTCCTTTGCAGGAGCAGCTTAGCTTGTCCTTTGTGCTAGAACACTCCGTCCAATCTCCCCCTCCCCCGCTTCCTCTTCAGTGACTGGCTCATTCTTGACTCTACTGTCACCTCACCTGCTCACAGAGGCTCCCCTGACCACCCAGGCTAAAGTTGGCCTCTGCCAGTGAGTTTATTTCCTTCGTAGTGCTTCTCTTCTAAAATTATCTCAATTTATTTCCTTGTCCTTTGAGAGAAAGAAATTTCCATCAGAGTTGGGATCTATCTTCTCTACCATGGCATGCCCACAGTCTAGACTCTAGACCTGCATTGGGTGCTTCATACGTAATAACAGTTAATAGCCATCAAGTCTGATTGAGTGTTCCTGTGGGACAGGCACCGCTCTTGGAGCTTTCCCTGTATTACCTTGTTTTCAAGATTTGTTGAGTCAATTAATGAGTTCTCCCTGCCCCTGCCCTTACAAATCTAGCCTATATCTAGTCCTACCTTGACTAGAAAAGTCTTCTGGCCAGCACTAGCCCTTTGTCCCTGTCTATGACACCACTTATTGCTTAGGATCCCCCATGCATGTACAGATCATAACTCATTGATTTCCTTCTTACTAATGGTTGATTTTTTGATACCAATTTTACAGCTTGGTTTGTAATATTTATTTGGTAGCTTTGCTGTGGGAAAAAAAAAACCCTTTCTGAACTGTGCGGCAGTGTTGCTGGAAAGCCTCTCACTGGACTGGTAATATCTAAATGTGAGCTTTTTGGTGGCAGGAGCTTTCACTCAACTGCATCAACCAGACATTCACAGAGTATGAAGCATGTGGCAGGCCTGGTCAAAGGCCTGGGAACAGTGTTGAACAAGGCAGGCACCCCTCTGGATGCCCTGTGCTTGCCTTGTAGAGGAGTTTTACAGTCCTCTGCACATTTATGGTGTTAACACGTGACTGGACATTCATTCACCTGTTCACTCATTCACCAATATGTGAGTACCAATTAACTGGTGCTTGGTGTATGATACAACAGTGAGAATCAATAGGCACGTAACTCACAGGACAGTGTATGGGGGGAGGGGAGAGGTGATCAGAAATCATAAATCCTATGAAGCTGTAGGAAAGGGTTTAGACTGGGGAAAGATGAGGAGGTGTTCAATGAATACCCGGGGACTGCTTCTCCCAACAGTGGGAACAGAAGTGCCCCGAGGTGGGAGGAAGCCTGGCTCTGAGAACCCAGGGAAGGCTACTGAGCCAGGAGCTCAGGAGAAGGGACATTAGCACGGGCTGGTTTAACACCGGTCAAATAGAACAAAGACTTTTTTTCCAGCATAACTCAACCCTAGGCTTGCAGCAAATGGTTCCCCATCCCAGAGTGAGTGAGACTGGAGACAGAACTGCCCTTTGAGGGCGACCTGCAGCCTGGTCCTGCTGGGTGTCCGCCAGGAGCTGAGCGTTGGTGCAGAGCTGACACGGAGCTGCTCCCCGCTTCTAGAATAAATACCACGGAAATATAGACTGCCTCCTCTGAATCCCTTCCAGCTTGCAGTGGGGCAGCTGTTTGTGCAAGTCAAACATTGATTCAGCTGCTGGTGGGAAGGGGTTCAGGGCGGAGCGGCTGGGGCGGATGGCAGGAAGGGGGAGGGGGGAACCATCGGTGGGGAGCGGAGTTGGGGGAGGCCCACTCAAGGGTTAATTCCTCCTGCCTGTGTCTCTGCCCCTCTCGGCTGCAGCCTGTATTTATAGATGGGATAATTGCCGAGGCTTTGAAAGCAGCGTGCTGGAAGCAAGGCGCTGGTGCGTGGGGGTGGGGAGGCCTGGGTCCACCTGCTCCAGGGAGCTGCCCCTCCCCCACTCTCCCCACCTCCTCCTTAGGCCTCCTAACCAGACTCGGCTGGGGATGGGGCCCGACTAGCAGCGCTCTCACCAGGTCGGAAGGGCCTCACTTGTAGTTCCCCAAACAGCCCCAGGCAGTGCATACATTCACTTGTCCCTGCTCTTGGGTCAGGCCTTTCCTGACCACCTCAGCTAAGGGGAGCCCTACAAAGGAACTCTCTAGAACCTCCCCGTATTTTACTTTTTTCATAGCACGAATCGTCAGAAGATTATGTTGTTTATTTTTTACTCGTTTACTGTCTTCTTTGTCTACCCTGTTTGCTAAATGCCTGGCCCAGAATAGGCCTTCAGTAACTATTTGTTAAATAAATGACTGCTTATTTAACAGAAGAGGAAACTGAGGCTCAGAGCCATGGAGAAATTCTTGGGGTCACAGTGTGAGCAAATGGCAGGGCTGAAATGAATGGCGGGTCTGATGGGCTTCAGAGTTTAATGTCTTACCAGAGGGACCAGCAGTTGCAACACGGAGGGGCCAGGCTGCCAGGGGAGGGTGGGGAGTGGTGTGTGTGTGTACGTGTGTACACAACTCCCTCAACGTCCTGGCTGAAGGGGCAAGTGCTGTTCAGCTGTGGCTAATTGTTACTGGGTCTTTGGATTTTTTTCAGGACAAGCCAGAAATCTGGGTTTTTATGTGAAATTTCCTGGTTTTTAAACGCTGACAACAAATCTACGTTAAAAACACACCACACAGCATGGGCCAAGCACAACACAGCTGCCGGCTGGAAGGGGCCTGCAGTCTGCAACCTCTGCCCGCCATCGCCTGCCCTGTGTTGAGAAGCAACATTGATATCAAGGACACCGCACTCAGGGCACATTAAAGCCCTTCCTTACCTAGTACTTCTCTTAGTAGTCCTGATGTTCCAGCACGGGGGTAGGGGAGACTGCTGCACCCATTTTACAGATTAGCAAACAAATGTGGAGGGATTTCTGTGCAGCCACAGAGCAGTGGCAGTGAGCTCTCACTCTGGGCTCTTTGCCTTCTAGCTCAGTGTTGTCTGCCCTGCCTGGGGCCACTTCTGTCCGTGTGTTTTATTTCTCCATCTCAGTAGAGGAGAGAAGAAAGGCTATGGGGTGGATGGGGATGTAGACAACCCGTGCTGGGCCACCCACAGGTTTGGGGGCCCCCTCAAAGGATTAATTACCAGCTCCCTATAGAGTGACCTCAGCTGGCTCTTGTTGAGAAATGCAGTTATCCAAATACTGTCCTGCTGTAAGGACATTACAAAGCACTTTAATTCTGACTGGGCTGGTGGTCTGACCTGCTAGAGAACAGCAGAGGAGGGAGATTGCTAGAGAGACAAGAGAAGTGAGGAAGAACGTCCAAGAGTCAGGAAAGGAAGTGTTCATGTGGGAACCAGGCTGAGAAAGGGCAGCAAATGGGGGCCTCAGGCAGCAAAGGGCAGTGTGAGTGAGGAGTTGGAGCACACATGGAGCTGCCACCCCACCCCACCCCCAGTCCCCATGTTTCCCATGTGAATGAACATGATGGAAGCTGACAGATTCAGGATTAATCTAAAGGTTGCAGCTCTCTGAGTACCAGGTGGAAATTTGCCTGAAGCATGGCCAGAGCATGATTTGTAAGCAGGGCTTGACCTTGGCTGCCAGCCAGGCCCTGTACCCTCTGCGCTTCTCTGTGGAGGCTGGCAGGACCAGGGCCCCTTGCTGAGATAGGTCAAAAGGGTTTAAAAACAGGCAAGAAACAAGAGAATGGATCAATTTTTCTCAGTGAACTTAATACTCTGTGAAGGAAATGTGTAATTATATGAACTTATGTGGGGAGAGACCTGTACCTGTTTCTCTCTCTTACCACTTATTACCCTTGGGTGGTCTGGAAAATTTCAATACATGTGTCCACAGCTCATAGTTTTAAGTAAAGAGGGTGAGGAAGATCACACACTTTTAATCTTTTTTTTTTTCTTTTATTTCTTTCTCCCATTTCCATAGTAAAAACCTTTGGCATCATCTTCCAGTATACAAATACAAAATGGTGGTAGTGGCCATAGCCTCCATGATCCCACCAGGCCTGGGAGCCAGAGCTGCTGCTGGGTGTGGTGAGGCCCCACATCAAAGCCATGTTATGACTATGAGTGAAATGCAGTGTAATGTGAGGATGGCAGAGAATTTATGGAACTAGGTCCCAAAGACATGGCTGAGTTGGGGTACTTATTTTGGGACTATCTATCTCTACTTCTTGTCCAGTAAGTAATAATTGTCTCTGTAGTTTAAGCCCCTGTTTGTCATATTTCTACTCTTTGCAGTAAAAGCCCTAATTGAGAAGCATAAACCTGGAGGCTGTATGCCTGGGTTTTAGGAGGTCTAGTCTCCTTGAACTAACTCCCAGAACCAGTGTTGGGTGATTCATATCCATGGGTTGACTTGTATCTTACTAGTTTTGTGTGAGGGGAGCTAGTGTGGAGGCCTCATAGTCTTGGCTCTGGATGTCTATTCCTTGGTTTGTATTGCTCTATTTGATTTTCTTGATGCTTTTCCCTTTATATAAGACAAAAAATTGCCTTGAATATGAAACTCCCTGTGTTAATTCAATCAAGAAATATCCTGGCCAAGTGCATTAGAAGAGCCACAATTATGGAGCTGAATCCCCATAGTCTATGATGGCAAGGGAAAGGGGAAGAGGACCTCTAAATAGCTAACATTAATTATGAACCTATATATGCCAGGCATAAACAAGTTTTTCTGGATTCTCAATTTTATTCCACCAATCTATGTATTTAGTCCTTTTGCCAGTGCCATACTGTCTGGATTCCTGTAGCTTCGAAGTGGGGGAAATATAAGTCCTGCAACTTTTTTTTCAAAATTATTTTGACTATTCTGGATCTTTGGAATTTCTATAGAAACTTTATATCTGTCAATATCTGCTAAAAAAGGTTACTGGGATTTTGATAGGAATTACATTGATTCTGTGGATCCATTTGGCATATATTGCCATCTTAACAATATTAAGTCTAATGATCCATGGCCATGGGATGGCTTTCTTTCTTTTCTTTTCTTTTCTTTTTGGTCTTCATTAATAGCAACAATGTTACAATGTTTTGTAGTTTTCAGAGTATAAATTTTATATTTCTTTTGTTACACTTATTGCTAAATATTTTATTCATTTTGATGCTATTGTAATGGAATTGTTTTCTTAATTTCATCTTTATATTGTACATTCATTGCAAGTGTATTGAAATACAACTGATTTTTGTGTGTTGATTGTGTATCCTGCAATCTTGCTGAACTAATTTCTTCTGAGTAATTCTTAATGGGATAAGTATTTTTCTCCTTAATTCTACTTGTTTCTGGATTCCAAGCCTTCTGGGCCAACTTTGGCTCCATAAGTGAGATTGTTTTCTGTCCATTTTTTAACAAGATTTTATTTATTTATTCATGAGAGACAGAGAGAGAGGCAGAGACACAGGCAGAGGGAGAAGCAGGCTCCACGCAGGGAACCCGACGCGGAACTGGATCCCAGGACTCCAGGATTATGCCCTGGGCTGAAGGCAGGCACCAACCAATGAGTCACCCAGGGTTCCTTGTCAATTTTTGATATAAGTAAGTAAAGCATTTAAAAAGCAAATGAACATGATGAAAATAGACATTCCTCCATTCTTGTTGGTTTCACTTTTGCTTTCAGCCTGACATCTAGAGTGAGATGGGGAATCATTTTAGGTGTCTGGGGAAGAAGGAAAAGGAGACCCATTTACTGAGGGAATTAGAAAAGATTTGAGCAGAAAAAGGAGTAGAGGAGAAGGAGTGAGATAGCAGAATTACCCAGCCCTGTGAAGCAAGTTCCCTGAGGGAGCATAGGGAAGCAACCAAAGCCCAAGTTGGTTAAAGAAGAGTGAGAGGTGGTGAAGTGAGGGTTGGGTTTAGAAAAAGGCTCAAAAGTCTGTCTGTCACTGAGCTTGCTTGTCTGCTCAGGGTAGAGGGTGTCAACAACTGTCCAGGAAGGACTCTGGTGTTGATGTGGCTGGGAGCGAAGAATGATTGCCACCCAGTTCTCAATATCTACGTCAAAGACTATTGCATGTCTGCTATGTGTCTGGCACATTCATGACTCCTTAAGAATGACTCTGCAGGAATCCCTGGGTGGTGCGGCGGTTTGGCGCCTGCCTTTGGCCCGGGGCGCGATCCTGGAGACCCGGGATCGAATCCCACGTTGGGCTCCCGGTGCATGGAGCCTGCTTCTCCCTCTGCCTATGTCTCTGCGCCAATCTCTCTCTCTCTCTCTCTCTCTCTCTCTCTCTCTCTCATAAATAAATAAAAATTAAAAAAAAAAAGAATGACTCTGCAACATAGATCATGGTACCTCCTTTACAGGCAAGGGAACTTTACAAGTTCAGGAATTTACTGTTAGTGAAGGAACAAGTCAAAAGCTGAGAGTTGGCTTATTTGATTTCCAAGTCTGCCTTCTTCCTGCTGTGCTGCATGGCTTCCTGAGCCCTGGTTTGGAGAGGCAAGCTCTGCTGGGCCTGTTCAGCTCTTCTTCCTGCAAGAGGTGCCTCACATGCCTCCCCTGAAACTTCTCTCTTAGGGCAGGGTACGTGTGCATGTACATGCATGTGCATGTACATGCATGTGCACTCCCAGGTCTGCTGTGTCACCATTTTGCAAAGTGTCCTGAACTCAAACTTTAGTTCTAATAGCCAGAGTTTTCTGCTTTATTCAGCACTTTCCTCAGTACAGGTGGGAAAGCTGGGGATAGGAAAAGTGAAATACACCCTCCCACTTGCCTCTGCATTCTATAACAAGTTCTTAAAGTATTCTTCTTTGTATTTAGGCAGACTGGCCTGATAGATTCAGGTTTGTGAATCTAGAAGCCCATGGCCATCCCACCAAGACTTTGACTTGGCTAATATTATTGGCCACCTGGAAAAGCAACTGAGACATAGGTGAGTCTCAAGTGTTTTGTTGAAACTTGAATGGATGGATTCTAGTCCTTGCCCTGGCACCAGCATTATTGGGGGCTATAACCTGTCAGTGATTTTCAAAATGGGAGGCAGGTTGGGTCTGGATAGGCAGGGCTCTTTGCTGTAATAGATCCCACTTTCATAAGCTCACCTATCTGTTGAGTGAACAAATATTTAGTAGCTCTGGATCAGTAGTGTGCTTGCGCTGATGTACACCAGCTTTTAAGAACCAATTTCCAAATTTTTGGGAATTTTGGGAGCTGATTATTAAAGTAACTATTAAAAATTAAATTCTGTGATTTACAAATATATTAAAAATAAAGGTAATAAGTACTCAGAACTCATCACTTCTTGTTTTACCACTTTGACTATTACCTATGCTCTTGTAGTTATATCTATTACATCTGCATGGTGGAGATATTATATGAAGGTGTGCTGTTGCCCATCTCTTCAGCTCTGAGTTCAGTCATGCCACATGGGTGGCTTGATCTTGGCCATGGCAGAGCTATGTACACCATGGAAATCAGATTTCCCCATTCCTGGAAAGCCAGTTGTTAAGAATGTACCTGCACACCATTGCCCTGGGGTCTTACTACTTGGGTTTAATCTTAGCTCCTGCACTTGCTACCTGTATGTGACAGGCAAATTATTTAACATCTGTGCCTCAGTTGATTTGTACAATGCACACAGAAGGTTGCTTTGAGTATTAAATGAGTTAATGCATGTGAAGTGTTAGAAGAGTACCTGGTACATGACACCTTTGTAGGTGTTAGCTGTCATCTAGGCTTACTGTTGCTAGGTTATTCCATCCTCTTTGGTGGATAATGGTTTCCAGGAGTCACTCAGATTGGTCATTCTCCTTTATCTTGCCTTCATATTTAACATGGATTTGTCACCTTTTCTTAGCCAGATCATATGGTCCCTGAATGGGAGTGGTTGGCTTTTTCTTTGGGATCTCTAGGATGGACGCTTAGTCTCATTGACCAGTGAGAACCCTCAGAATTCCCCAGGGGACTTTGTTCCCAGTGTAGTGTCCTTCTCCCAGTGAAAGGCTCCAGGGCTTGGCTGGTTGATTTGAGGATGAGAAAGGATTTCGGTTGAGGAGGCAGCCCTGAGCTGGCTAGCCATTACAGACTGGCCCAGCTGCCACCAGGTGGTTGGCCTGTAAATCACTAGGCCTTACCCTCCCTGCAACTAGATAAAGCTGAAGCAGAAACAGCATCTTGCATCAGTGATGAAGCATCTGGCTCCTCCCCCAGCTCTTGACAAGGCCTCTTGGAACTTGCTTAGGCCCTGATTCTTTCTTGTGGACAGCTGCTGTGCTATTTGAAGAAGCCAGGAGACTCTCCTGCCTCCAAATAGCTCTACTCGTGCCTATATTTTACCATAAGGGATTTATTCTTTTGGGATAAACAGTGCTTTCTCCATAAAGCTCTCTTTTAAAATGGTGGTACCTTGGGAGAGTGCCATATTACTAAACCTCTAAAATCTTAGTGTGAATGAACTTGTACATCAACTATACATTGCTCCTTGTTCCACTGTTCTTATCAAAATGGGCATTATTTTCCAAGAAATACTGGAGGCAGCACTGTGTGTCAAGTTCCCAAACCTTGCTGCACTTTCAGAATCACCAGGGGAGGCTTTCACTTAATAAGAAAAAATTTAATTTGATAACTACTGACCCTTCCCTCATTTAAAGTAAATGTCATTTATATAATCTCATTATTTAAATATATGTTTATATATATTAATAAGAAACAAAAAAAATTCCCTTCAACTTATCCATCCTGGGAAGTCTTTACAAAGTATAGCCTTCTTAGGTCCTTCCCTAAATGTTCAGAAGTAGAATTTTCTGGAATGGAGGTCAGGAATCCTTATTAAAAAATATCTTCTCCTGATGATTGTAAATGAGCAGACAGGTGTGGGACTATTGGATTGGTGCACTGTTTCTCGGTGACAGGTACCATATTTGATTCATTTCTGTATTCCCAGCTCCTTTCCCAGGCTTGGTGCATAGCAGGCACACAGTAGGTACTTAATAAGTAATATTTAAACTGAAAGAGGCTAGGAGTTAGGGAGACCTGGATTTGCGTCTAGCTCTGTTACTTCCTGTATACCTTGGGCAGGTGACTACTTTGGGAAGGTAATGTGCACAATTATAGGGTTCAGGGCCTGTGGGGTCATCTCATCCCATGCCCGGCCTCCCCTTCCTGGGACTGTCAGGGGAATGGAGGTAGTCCATTGGAAAGGCTAGATAAGTTCCAGGGGGTTCTCTATCAATTATGCCGGGGGCGACTGCAAGTGCCCTCAAGCACTAGCCTTACCCTGCCTGCCACAGGTCTTACGACAATGCCTTTGGGCCATGAACATGAAAAGTCGGAGACATTGGCAGTGCTGGAATCGATCCTTCTCTGCTTGCCTGTGGCTGGATTGATTGGATTCTTGCTTGATATCTGCAATTAGGAGACCAACTAAAGGTAATTTTCAGCTCGACCTGCCCCAGCTCCTGAGGATGGTGGGGAGCTGGTGGTAGAGAGATTGCAGGGAAGGCAGAGGGCCTGGGCTTGGGATGGCAGCCCTGGGAGTAGGATTGTGGAGGAGCCTGGCCTGCTGGCTTCCTGTCCAGGGGAGGGAGATTTCACCGTCTTCCCCACGGTCTCACTGTGTCTTGCTGACACCTGCTCCTTCCAATCCTTTTCCATCCTAGTTTTAATAATTATGTGAGTGCATCTTCTTAAATATTTTATTGAACTGGGAGACTGGAGTGCTCAGGTGGAGGGAGGGCTCAGGCCTCTGCAAGCATCTGTGCTCTGCGGCCTCTTTCAGAAGAAGAAATTAGGCTTGTCTCACCAGGGTCTTGACTTCTGGATGAAGTCTCTGGTGGATCCCTGGGGTCAGTTCTTAGAGTATGAGATGGAAAAAAGTGTAGATCTTTGCTGCTCTGGATTTGGTTACTTTGGGTGCAACTGCTCTAGGAATGAAGACTCCCAGAGTCTCAGTTACTTTATCTGTAAAATGGGTTAACAATACCTACTTTACAAGGGGGAAGGGATTCAGTGAGAAAAGCCAGGAAAGGCATCTAGCACTGTCCTTGAAACATGGTAGCTGTTGTTGCTGTTGTAATTTTTCTTATTTTCTCCTCTAGTCTAAGACCATTCCCCCATTTTAATGTATCTGTAATCCTATCCTGTCTTACAGTCAATGTGTATATTTTAGGTGTAGTTTTTTGTTCTCTTCTAAGAACTGTTACTAAAACAAGGATGACTTTATAACTAGAGTTTCTTAGACCTGAGAAAATGTGGAAGAGTTCTGCTTCCTTTCCCTCAGCTGGGACTGCAGTGGTTCACAGATTTGTTTGGCCAATAACCTCTTTTTAAAAAGGGAGATTAGCCAAGTGTTGAAAGTGTATTAGTGGCTAATTGAGAAAATTAAGAAAGCATTGAAGAAAGGGGGAGGTTTGCAGAAAAGTAGGTAGCTGTGTCAGGCTTCACATGGATGGGAAAAATATCTAGGAATATTTCTGATCTGGGAATCTCTAGAACCCAGGTCCCTTGTCCCATTCTGCTTGTGTGCCCACCTCTGTTTTTGAATAGTCCATCTCCTTCTATGGGGTTGTCTGCCTTAGGGGCCCTAGTAGATTCTGCATGGTTGAGGGTGTTTGTCCATTTGTGAGAGGATGTCTGTGTGCCCTGCCCACAGATCAGTCTACAAAATGCACTCAACAAAAACAAAACAATTTAGAAAACTAATTCTTGAAACATGAGGAAATAGCAAAGTGTAGTATCATTCTGGCCCCTCCATTCATAACTACCACGTAAGGAATTTGAAGATGTCCTCAATCTCTCTAGTCTTAATGTGCGTGTGTGCATGCATTATGCTGTGCAATTAGGGGACCTGATATCCCTAAGAATATTTATTACTGAAATAATTCCAGAGAATTAACACCTTGTTATAGGCACTCAGCAACAAAAAGAAGCTTTTATGCCCACCTTGGTTTCCAGGTGCTGGGCTGTGAACAGAGTCCTTCTTTGGTCTTGTCTTTCATCGCGATGTTCCTGTTGGGGAAAAGGGATGGCTGCTTTCCCAGTGTGGTTAATGGCAGTACTGTTACTGATTCCAGCACCGCCACTTGCTGGGAGCTGACGCTTGTTAAATGCCTACTATCTGGCAGGAACTATGCTAACCATGTGACTCGGAATACCTAGTTTGATTCCTACAACATTCCTATTAGAGAGATTCTATTATCAATACCATTTTGCAGATGAGAAAATACAATCCCAGAAGACTTGCTTTGTGATTCCCAAGTCAGCCTGACTCCACACCACTGAGTCCTGAGTTCTCTGCCACAATGACTGTTTTTTTAGCAGCCCTGGAAATGTGTGCTGTGCATGAGAGTAAGCATGCTGGGAGGGGTATTTGGGGTCCTGAGCAGTGTGTCCCCCATCTGAGCCCTCCTTCTGTCCTGGGTGGCCCCTGTGATCTGTCTTTGGACTGCTCATAGCACAACACCAGGAAGCTTCATTCATGTCTTGGTCTACTGCAGAGGTCAGCAAACTTACAATGGGCCAGGCGAGAGTTTTGGCTTTGTGGGCCATACAGTCTCTATTGCAAGTACTCAACTCTGCTGTTGGAGCACTAGAGCAGCATGGACAGCTCATAAGTGCATGGATGTGGCTGTGTTCTAGTAACACTGTATTTACAAAGCCTGGTAGCAGGCAATATAGACTACTGACCTTTCAGGTCTGTGGCAAAGGCATGACCTTCACTGAGATAACTATGTGGGGGAGTACTTCCTGGAGGGAGCCCTGCTTTTTAGTGACTAAGGAGTATTTCTGAGAGCAAGAATGGTCAGCTGAGTTGGACAAAGCTTGTGGGTGTATGTGTGTGTGTGTGTTAGAGGGCTGTATGGGTATACTCAAATGAATCCTGTTCTTTATTAAAACCATCCCAGTTTAATGATCCTTACTACAAAAATAAAAATTTCAGCATTGTCAGGAAAGCCTTACAGGTAAGGGAAGGATCCTATAATTCAAGGGCTCCCTGAGTTTCTGTTGCATTTGTGGGGAGAGGTTCCCCTTGATCACTGAAACAGTCATTCCAGGGATATGCTCCTCCTCCCTGTAAAGGTTGGGGCCCACTTCAGTCACAACTTTTTTCTTAGTCCTTTTTTTTTTTTTTTTTAAGATTTATTTGAGAGAGAGAGAGCAAGTGAGCAGAGGAGAGGGTAGAGGAAGAGGGAGAAGCAGGCTCCTGGCTGAGCAGGGAGCCAGATGTGGGGCTCGATCCCAGGATCTTGGGGTCATGACCTGAGCTGAAGGCAGATGCTTACCCAACTGAGCCACTCAGGTGCCCCTTTCTTAATCCTTTTTAGCACAGCCAAAAAGGATTAGAGATTCAGAGGAAACAAAAGGGACAAAAACGTAGCAATATAAGACACACAAACACATCCAGTTTACATACAGAATTCTGACCCGGCCCCAGCCAGCTTGTCTCTGTGGGTCTCAGGGATTCTCTTGTTCTATATACTCTCTTGGTACTTTCTAATTGCTTCAGGCCCTGGATAACTCCTGTCCCTAGGTAATATGTGCCACATGGGGTTTGTCATTATGAATGACCTACAAGGAGGACCTCATTCTCAGCAAAGAGGGCCCATGGCATGCCAATTAGTTTTAAACCAATTAAGGTACATTTAGAAGGAAAGAAAATAAAAATCAGGTGTAGTCCTTCCAGCCAGGGATGACCACTGCATGTTCTCCTTTTCTGTAACATGCTTGAGGTCTGTCTTGATCCATAATTACACACCCATGCAACAGTAATGACAGTGCCCTAACAGAAGGGTCATTCCATCACAGCAGAATAAGCACTGAGTGGCGTTTGATGAGGGGGAGGGGAGAGGAGAGAGACTACAGAGGCCTGCATAGTACTAGGTGGGTGGTGTGACTGTTGCTTTCTGGGTGTCCTGGCCAAGGGTGCTCAGCCCTGGAAGCAGTGTTGTGGAGGGTGTGGGGTGAGTGTGCACAGCTGTCTGAGTTGTCCTTGCCCTCCCTTGCCTTGGAAGAGAGTGGCAACTGTTCTGCAAATGAAATGGGAGAGGGGTGGGAGCTGGTGCCTTCTCCTTATTATCTACAGCTGCCCATCCACCCTGGTCAATGATGCTTATCCATCACTGCTGAGATCCAAGTCCAGCCATGTGCGAGGGGAACATCTGTTCCCACGGCTTCAGGGCCCTGCAGTCCTGGGTCCAGAGTGACTACAGAAACCAAACTTGGGGTCACTAGTAGTGTGTGTGTGTTGGGGGGACAGGAAAGGAGAGGAGAATGGTGCAGAGGCAAGGGTCTGGTGTCATTGGGGGCCTGCCTGTTATTCTTTGGGAAGCTGACACAGTCAACCCATTGGACACGGACTCTGGGTCCCTGGGGGCAGGTCTGACATGGGGAGATAGGCAGTGACTCTTTGGGAACTCAGCAGGCTGTGGGTAGAGAGTGAAGCATAGAATGTGCTTGTCTCTTGATCCCCCTGCCACTCAGCATCAGCAGTGTTACAGAGGATGAGTGTTACCTGCTACCATATTAGGAAGGCTTCACGGACACAGATCCTTATACTTCAGAGCCCAGGTGTTCCCAGCAGGACCTGCTTCCATTTTTTTATTCTGTCACCAGAACCTTACAGACAGTACAGGGGTTGAGGATCTGTGCTCTGGAGTTAGAGCGAATACAGGCTCCTTTGTGTATTGGCTGGGTGACCTTGAGCAAGAGATGAGACCTCTCTGTGCCTGTTTCCTGCCCTGGAAATGAGGATAACCATGTCTATCTTTGGAGGTGTGGGAAGGATTAATTTTGTTAATGTACATTAATCACCCAGCTGATCTGTAGCTGCCAGTGGGGTAAATGTTGATTGCTTTCTCTCTCTCAGTTTGATTCACATCCGTAGACTCTAACTGTTCTCTTTGACAGACCCAGGGCATCTGCCTTTCAGGGAAGGATCAAGGTCAGTGCCTTTAAGCTCCCTGTTTGATCCTGTGATGGCCATCTGGTCACCACAACTCACTGTTCACCCCACCAAACTATTTCCCAGGCCTAATATGAGAGTACTAGTGGGTTGCATAGATGGTGTGACTGGTTCCCTGGCTCCTCACTTTACTTCGTTACCTGGGACCTCAGCCCTCTATCCCTGATACGTCTGAAAGTGTTCAGGAGCAGGGATCTTGAGTGATGGCATCAGAAATGATTTGTAGCCCCAGGGTTTGCCTGAGCCTACTGGGCTCTTCCCCTTGCCAGTCTCCCCCACTATTTGCCAGTGAATGCTCTCACCCTTCCCATGGTGTCTCTCCATGACTGTTTATCCTTTCTTTGAAGCCATTGAGCCACTGAAGCTGTCCCTGCTTCTATATGAAGCACGGATTGGTGAGAGTAGGGTGAAGACTGAGAACTCCTCTGAGTGTACTTTTGGAGTCATGCTCTTACTGGACATAGCATCCTAAAGCACTTCTGCATCTGTCTTGATCTCATAGATTTTCTCTTGAGATGTCCCTCTTCAGGTGTATTTCCAGCATCCCCCTAGCCCTCCAGATTTTAGATTTGGTTCCCATGAAGACTGGTAGGGAATAGATCTGAAAGCCCACCTAGATTCATCTTTCCTTCCCAACCCTGGGCTTCCATCGATTGTGAGTTCCTCCAGAAAGATCCTGAGACCCACCCCACACAAAGAAGCACTGGCTGGCCTGCTCCATTGGATTCCCCACCAAGCCAGATGCCCAGGCTCAGGCAGCGAGGCCCCCTACCCACATAATTGTTCATCATTTGCCTGCAAGCTGCCATGGGTTATCTAGCCTTCTTTTCTTCAAACTAATAAATCATGTTTCTTATAACCGTCCACTTCCTAACCTGCACATGCATTGTGTTATACTCTTCTGATCCTTTCTAGTTCAGCTGATTTTCCTTGGTATAAGGCCAGCAGCTGTGGTCCTAGGGATGGTCTGAGCAGTGCTGAATAGGATGAGCAGTTGCAGCGTTTCCTGCATGCCATGTTCTTTGTATTGGTGATGTGCCATGGTTGGGGGCTTCTCTGGAACCATGGGGAGTTCCAGGTGGTCAGCAGAACTCTTGCCTTCTCTCTTCTAGCCAGCCAGTCCTAATGCAGTCTTGCTCTGAGACCTACCCTCACTTCTCTGAAGGCTAGTGATCTGACTGTGGTCAAGGTCTAGTCTGTGGACCACCCCATCAGGGTCACCCTCAGGTCCTAGAGAAATGCTGAGTCCTGAGCTTTTCCTGGACTCCCTGCCATTGTATCCATTCAGTGCTTCAGTGTGGAAAACCTTATAAGCAATTCAGGGGTCTGCAGAAATATTTGAGCCCTGAGGAAGAAAAACATTGGCCACAATATATAAGAAGAAAATTATAAAATCAAAATTAATAATTGTTTAATATTTAGATATGTAACTGTCAACTCCTCAACCACAAGTCCACTCACTCTCACATAATTACGTGTTGTTTATATTTAATGTGGGATGAAGATGGCTTTTAATCTGTTCATTATGAAGTGGGGTGATACCCCCAAAGTAGGAGTACAGGGGCCTCCTGTAGTCTTCAGAGGGCTCTGTCCAGACCTGATGAAATCTGAGTCTTCTGGGGGTGGGACCAGAAATCTGCCTATTTGTCTGGTTTGCCAGATGATTCCCAGCAATGCTAGCCTTATGGCCTTTCTGAAATTGTCGTAGTGCTGACTGATGGGAAGGTTATTGAGGAACAAAAGCTGTATGTTGTAGGGTGGCAGTTCCCAAATCCACTGATCACAAGAACCACCAAGGAACTTAAAAACACAGCCGCCTGGATCCCATCCCAGGCCTTTTCAATAAGTTCACCTGGAGTGGGGCCAGGAATCTTCATTTTAAAAAAGTTATCTAGGAGGTGTCTGGGTGGCTCAGTTGGTTAAGTATCTGCCTTTGGCTCAGGTCATGATCCCAGGGTCCTAGAATTAAGTCCTGCATCAGGCTCCCGGCTCAGTAACCTCCTCCACTCCCCCCACCTTCCCCTTCCCCTCCTGTGCTCTCTCTTTCATATTCTCTCTCAAATAACTTTTTTTAAAAATATTTTTTATTTATCTAGGGGATTCTAATTATCAGCTGGATCTGGGAACCATGGAATTGAGAAAGATAGCAGACCAGGGCTTCTCAAACTTTGATGTGCACAGTGATCCCTGGGGCTGCTGGTAAACCTTGGGTTTTGTTTCTGCCACTCTTGGTTGGAGCCCCGATTCTGGGTTTCTAGCCAGCTCTGGCTATGCTTCCCTTGCTTGTCCACAAACCATACTTTGAACATCAAGGGCCTGGACCCTGGGCTAGAATCCTGGTTTATCTACTGACCAGATAGAAAGCATGGTACCTTTTAGTAATGTCAGAAAGCCCTAGAAAAGAGATTATGATCAGCTTTCTTGGGCCTGGAGTTTTAATATAGGGTCCATGGGTGGGTGAAGTTTGATTGGTTTGGTTCCTTCTTCTTGACTCACCTGTGGATTAGAGTGATCTCCCCAGGGCCAGGGTCACTCTGTGGCTTGCTCAGGTTACAGCAGGCACCAGTTTGCCAAGCCCTGCTTCTCCTGGCTTTGTAGTACCCTGTCTTCAGAGATAGGCCTGCTTGGAAATTCTGCGAACTACCTAGTGTCCTTTAATACATTCCTTTTCTTAAAGTAGAGTGCATTCTAAGAATCCGGATTGATAATTTCATGGAGGGGCCAGGGATGAAAGCCATAGAAAAAGTTAGAAGCGGGCATCCCTGTTGGCTCAGCAGTTTAGCGCTGCCAGCATGGAGCCTGCTTCTCCCTCTGCCTGTGTCTCTGCCTCTGCCTCTCTCTCTCTCTCTGTCTCTCTGTCTCTCTGTCTCTCATGAATAAATAAATAAAATCTTAAAAAAAAAAGAAAATGTTAGAAGTGGCTGCTTTATCTAACCATCTGTGTTGGGTCAGGCAGCTGGTAGTTTCAAGTTCTTTGTCCTCCAAATTCCCCTATAACTTATTTTCTTATACTGTATGTGTTTTTCTCTTGATAATTTGTTTGAAGGGTAGGACTGGGTTTTCCTTCACATTTTCATTGATTCAGTCAGCCACTCAGTATTTGCGGAATGTCATTTATGTGCCAGGTACCAGCCGCCTTAACCTGGGTTTTCCAGAAAGCAGAACCTGAGACTGATGGCTTATGTGGGTGTCCTTTATCTGGGGATGATTGGTGGGAGGGGCAGTAGTTAGGGACAAGAAGAACAAAGCAGAGACAGAGGGGGAGCCCAAAGAAGGATGCACTATTTATTTCATTAAAAAAATTTATTTTTTATTTTTTTAAAGATTTACTTATTTATTTTAGAGCAAGAGTGCGTGGGTGGGAAGAGGCAGAGGGAGAGAGACAATCTCTAGTAGCAGACTCCCCACTGAGCGAGGAGCCCATTGCAGACACGATCCCAGGACCCTGAGATCATGTACTAGCTATATGTACTAGCTATAACTGGGAGGTTCCATGACCCCCTCCCTGGGTTTGACCATTTGTTAGAGTGGCTCACAGAACTCAGAAGCACTATTTACTTACTGGATTACTGGTTCATAATAAGAGAACACAACTCAGGAACAGCCAGATGGAAGAGATGCAGAGGGCAAGGTGTGGGGGGGAGTGTCAAGCTTTCAAGTTCTTTCCAGGTGTGCCACCCTCCCAGCACTTGAACGTATTCATCAACTCAGGAGCCAAATGCTTTAGAGATTTTTATAAAGGCTTCATCATGTAGGCACCATTGATTAAATCATTGTCCATTAGTGATTAACTCAACCTCCAACCACTCTCCCCTTTCTGGAGGTCTGGGGGTAGGGCAATGGGTGGGGCTGAAGTTTCCAACCCTGTAATCACATTTGGTTCCCCTGACAACCAGCTCCATCCCCAGGCTATCCAGGAGCATCCAGCCACCAGTCATCTCATTAGCATGCAAAGGACATCTATGACTTCTGGAGATTCCAGCAATTTTAGGATCTGTGGCCCTGGAGGGAACGTATGTATTTCTTCTGTCACAGGGGATTTAGGACTTCAACTATTTTTTTGAGGGATGCATCTCAACCCAGAACATTGTGGTTAAAGGTTCTCCCCATGATGCTAACTCTACTATATTCCAGGTTGCACATACATGGGTGCTAAGGCTACTTACTTGGCATGAACAGAGGAGCCTTAGGATGGGAGGTGAGGAATTCTAGACACGGGCCTAAGGTGACTAGATTATCAGGCTGCACCTGTGTGAACCTGTTAGCAGCCACAGTGAGCTGTGGCTGCAGCAGGGGCTGGCACAAAAGATGAGGCCAGAAGCATATAAAGTGGTGCATGTGAGGAAGTCCGGACCTCAAAGGTAATGTTGGTAACGGATTTTCAGCACTCGTGTGCCAGACCCTGTGCTAAATACATTAGAGGTATTTTATTTAAATTTTACAACATTCCCACACAACAGGTGCTATTATCCTCAGCTTACTGATGAAGAATTTAAGGTTCCAGAGGCGTGGCTTACTCACCTGCTATAGATGTAAGCTTCATAGGAGCAGAGACTTTGCTCAGTGTTATAGTCTCAGTACCTAGCACGGGTTCTGGTATACAGTTGTGTTCCATAAATGTTTACTTACTGTCAAAATGATAGAGCTTGGGTTTGAATCTGGTAGTCTGATGCCCAGGTCCATGTGTTTAATCTAACAAAGAATCTGTGATGAGCAGAGCAGAGAGGTGCCACCCCTTTCATGAGCTACAACCCCATTCAGAGACAGGTCTAAGTAAGTAATTCTGAGTTTTCTGTCCTAGGTTGACCCTCACTCAGGTGGCAGGTGTGCAGTAGGTGCCATGTGCGCATTTGACCGGTTGGTGCTGGACTTACAGGGCACAGGATTTACATTTTTCACTGCGTCAGGCCCATCCTCAGCCATTGTATTCTGGTCTCTTCTGCAAAGGCCAGACTTGGCCTGCTGGATGCATTTCACGACACTAATAAACCTTCACACCTACCCAGAGCATTTAGACACTTAGAAAATAGACCCTAAAAGCTTCATGCAGCAATATGCTTCCCCCTGCAAGCCTGAGGGACATTAATGGAAGCACATATGCTACGGAACCCGGCTGCATCATTATTGGGACTGATACACGCTCACTTCAACCAATCTATTTTTATTTGAAGCACTTACGTTGCATGAAACTGAGCATAATAACTACAGTCAATAGAGATGTATTTGTTTTTATTTAAACTCATAAATGTGCTAACGCCAATAAAGATTTTTTTCTCCTCTGAAAAGTAAGACATGTATGGAGGAGATGGAAATTTATACATCCATCAAGCCAGGAAAGCCCATTTTCTCAGAAACCATTTTTTGAATTGCCAGTGATTTATGGTGGCAGACTGAAGACGGAGTTGGTGAGGTTGGAAGAAGGAGCGAGAGAAAACCCATCGATGTAGTTAATTTATTTTTCTCCATTTAAAGAGCAGAGGATTTAAGATGAGAGTGGAGGGCAGAGGTCAGGTATCTGCGTGAAAATTGGATTCTAGGAATAAGTTAGAACCTCAGTGTCCTGTTTTGTCCAAATATGCCTTGAGAATCTGGGAATCAAATGGAATGGTGAGACTAGCCCTGGCTTCAGAAGGTCTAGATTTGCTATTATCTAGTTATGTCATTTTGACAACCATCTTGGGCTTCCTCATCTATAAGCAGGACATCAGTATTGGCCTTTCTTGGTGGTAAAGGGCACAGGTTCCCTAGGGCCAGACTGTTGGGATTCAAATCCTGGCTTTGTCCCTTATGACTGTGTGACCTAGGGCAAGTTATTTTATTTCCCCGGGCTCTGACTTCTCCTTTAAACTGTGAGGGGATGATAATGCTACATGCCTTACACCCTTGTTTTGCGGTTTGTTTATTTAGTTTTTATTTATTTGACAGAGCACGAGCAGGGGGAAAGACAGGCAGAGAGAAAGGAAGAAGCAGGCTTCCCGCTGAGCAAGGAGCCCAATATAGGGCTCTATCCCAGGACCCTGGGATCATGACCTGAGCTGAAGGCAATACTTAACCAACTGAGCCACCCAGGCACCCTATGTTTTGAGGTTTAAAAAGTAATGCGCACATAAAGGACTTAGAATGGAGTCTGGCACACAACAAACACCTGATTAGCTCTTTTATCAAGACTGTTAGGGAAGTTACAGAGTATTTAGTTCAGAGTCTTTCATTTTGTAGATGAGGAAACAGACCTAGAGAGGTGCTGTATTAGTTTCATAGTGCTGCTGTAACAACCACAACCCATATGACTTAATACCACACACATTTATCCTCTTGCAGGTATCCCTTCTCGACCTTTTGGCTAAGATCAAGTGTATCCTCTTGCAGGTCTGCATGCCAGAAGTCCAGTGAATCTTACAGAGTTAAAGTCAAATTGTCTGCAGGGCTGACTGCTTCTTGGGGCTCCAGGGGAGAATGTGTTTCTTGCCTCCTGCAGCTTCTAGAGGCTGTCCACATTCCTTGGGGGAGCCTTGCACCACTGCAGGCTCTGCTCCCCTGGTCACATTGCTGCCTTCTCTCTCTGGGCTCTTGCCTCCCTCTTGAAAGCACTCTTCCTTGTGGTGATATCAGACCCACCAGGAAAATCTCCCATCAGGATCTTTAACTTATTTACAGAGTCCTTTCTTCCATGGAAGGTAATACATTTGCAGGCCCCAGGGATTAGAGTGTAGACTTCTTTGCAGGGGACAATAGTTAGCCTTCCATAAGTCTTGGGGTCACATAACTGGTTAGTTGCATGGAGTGATTCTGAATAAGAGATTTCTGGACTCATGTTCTTTTCATGTCCTAACAAACATGCTTTTGGCTGCCTTTGCTCTTGGGATGACAAGGTGACTGGCCTGAAGGTACACGGCCAGAGAGAGGACATGTCCTTGAATGTCTGAAGCCATCTGGAACTTCCTGAGGGCATGTTCCATAAGCAGCCTAGCAGCCTGGAGTCAGGGTATGAGGTAGGCAGGCTGGATCCAAAGGTTGGCCGGTGTGGATCTGTGGCCTTGCGGGGATATACCCAGGGGGTGGAGGGTGGAGGTTGGTGGATGGGGAATGGGAAAGAAGAGCATATTCCGATTGAATATGCTGGATCACAGAGTGGATGCAGGTGAACAGGATGACAAGGAGGCTTGACAAGGTAACAGAGATCTCTGAGTGCTTTAGAGCAGTGGTTTCCAAATTTTACCAGTTGCAACTGTTTTAAAAAATATACTCATTAAGATGGCTATTATCTAAGACAAAAAGAAATATCAAGTATTGCTGAGGCTGTGGAGAAAATTGGAGCCTTGCATACTGTTGGTGGAAAAATAAAATGGTACAGACACTGTGGAAAACAGGAAATTTCTCAAAATATTAAAAATAGAATTACAATATGATCCAACAATTCTACTTCTGGGTATATACCTAAAAGTGTTGAAAGCAAGGACACAAGCAGATATTTGTATACTCATGTTCATAGTAGCATTTTCCACAATGGCTAAAAGGGTATAAGCAACTCATTGATGGGTGATTGGATAAAAAAAATGTGATATATACATATAATGGAATATTTTTCAGCCTTAAAAAGGAAGGAAATTCTGATATATGCTACAGCACAGATGAACCTTGAGGACATCATTGCTAAGTGAAATAATCTAATCACAAAATGACAAATACAGGATGACTCCAATTTCATGAGATACCTAGAGTGGTCAAATTTATAGAGACAGAATGGTGAGTGCCAGGGTCTGGGGGAGTGTGGAGTGGAGAGTTACTGTTTAATGGGGCAGAGCTTTAGTTTGGTAAGATGGAAAAGTTCTGGATATAGATGATAGTAATGGCTGCATAACAATGTCAATATATTTCATGCCACTGAACTATGTACTAGAGACAAAGACAGCAGGGAGCTGCCTAGGTTGAAGTAGGATAAGGTACCTACAAAGGAGATTTGCTATCTCCTTTGTAGAAGGAGAGCCCAGAGATAATTTCCTGCAACCCTGGAGCCCTTTGGGTTGCCAGGGAATAGCATTGAAATCCTTGCCATGCTAATTGAGTCATGGAGCCTAGTATCCTATAGTTCCCATCCGCGGCACCTTATTTACACTACAAATTCTCTGGTACTGTAGGACATAATTTCTGTCCTTGGATAGTTAATGGTGGTAGAGAAACACTGGCTAGGGAGAAAACTGGGGCAATGCTGTGCCTCCTAGGAGTTTATCTCTGGGCTCCTAAAGTACCTGTGGTGGTTGTATCACATCACCTTAGACTCTAGTGGTAGTAAGACTGGGCCTTTGCCTGAGGAGCCCTGCTAATGGCATGTGGAGTAGACATCTGTTCAGGGCTATTGGCTTCCTCAGTTGGGCCTGTCCCCTTCTGCCTCCCAAGGTGTGCTGAGAGCTCCTTTGTAGGTTTGTCTGAGAAGCATCTCAGGGTTAAGTGGAGGGAGGGGCACAGCAGGAGGCCCAGGATGTGCTCTGGTGACCTGGCTCCCAGGTGGCTTGCTGCTCATGCTGCTGGTCTATGGCTTGGCCTCATCCCCTTGGCTCTGCCCATGACAGATAGTCTCAGCATGTGTGACACTGGTGCTTTCTCTTCCCCCGGCTTCTGCCTTTCCTTTCTTTCTTCTTCCACCTACTCTGAAACCTTGTATTTTTGCCTCCTATCCCCAACTGGTCCCTGTAGGCAGATAGCTTGACCATACTGACTGCTGGAAGCTGTCCAAGGCTCAAGCTGGAGTGGGTTCTGTAAGGAGAGTTTAGATCATTAGCTAAGGATGACCACACAGGCTCTGCTCCTCCTGGGTTCTTGTGGCTGCCTTAGCCTATACCTCTGACCTTTGAACCAGGTGTTGGTTTTAGCAAATTGGGATGGAAGAGATGGGTGGGAAGGGATTGGGAGTTTCTCATCTATATAGAGGGGTTAAGAAATACTCGTCAGTAGACTGTGTACGGAAAGGCTCCCATGAGCGAAACAGCCCACAATATTATAAGAAATTAGAGATGAGAGCTGTCTGCCATGCCCTGGAGGGCCTTGAGAAGGAGTTAGGGCCTAAAAATGGGACATGAAATGTAGGAGGATGTATTAGTAATTTTGCAGTTCTACAGGAGTGAAAAAAAAAGGATTAAGCAAAGAAAAATAATCATATAGCCAAAAGGTCCAGATGTAGATTTAACTTGAGGCCCTATCTTGGTCCCCAAGTGATGTCATCAGGAACCTCTTTTTCTCCACCACTCAGTTTTGCTTTCTCTGTGTTGGCTTCTTTTTCCTCACATGTTGGCAGCATGGCTTCTGGAAACTCCAGGCTTGCGCCCATCTGCTCAGCAGTGAGGCAGGTGAACAGGCTGCTTCTGTGAGGGTAGAGGTTTCACGGAGGAGGTAAATTTGGAAGAATAAATAGAAGTAAAAAAAAAAAGATTCAGTTCAGGTTGTAGTTGCTCTTGAATGCCAAGCCCAGGGTTTGGGCTTTATTGCAGGTGTAGGAATAGGAATGTACCCTGGTTAAATTGGCATCTTGGGAAGCTAGGAATGGTGCAGTGAAGTTTGGATGAGGAAGCAAGAGGCTGGAGACTGAGTAATCATTTAGAAGAGTTCTGTAGATGTCTAAGGGTGAGTGGGGGCCCTGGAGTAACCTTCGAGGTTTGTCCTACCCCGTGTGCTTTTGGGAGTGGCACAGTCACCTAGATGTACAGTCTAGAGGCACAACCAGGGGCTCAGTAAATTCCCATGCTTGAGTGAGTGAGTGGGTGGGTGGGTGGATGGGACATGGTGGAGGGATGGCTAGGTAGAGATCCCAAGTCTTAGACCAGGCCATGCAAATGGATGGAGGTTGCATAGAGAGGATGTGTAAATGTGAAGAACCACAGCGAGGATATAAATGTGTGAAATTACATTTGGGATAAGCAGATCCCCACAAAACAAGTGCCTATTGCCTCCAGCCACCTCTTGGCAGACTTGAGGATGCTGCTCACACATCAACAGAGATTAGGACCCAATATTCCCCCCTTCTGACTTGCTGGGTATCTGGCACCAGGTCATTCTTTTTGCTAGAAAATCTTAGCACCTTTTCCCCTTTCAAGGAAGACGAAAAAAAGAGTCTTTATATAATTTGTTGTGTCAGGAAAGATTGGCACCAAAGAATCTTTTCCTTTCTACCACAGGATACTCTGTTATTGTTCTTGATCTTATCTCATGTAGATTGGCAGGGGTAAATTGGCCTTTCATAAATTTAGAGTGAAGGTATTGCCACATTAGTTAAATCTTGTGGTAGGTACTGAGACCAAAAATAAATAAAACTGAATTATTTTATTGTTATTATTGTGATTCTTTTAATCATAATAGAAGACCAAATGTAAGCCAAATGGGCAATTAATAGGAAGGATATTGGGATGGTTGCCAAAATCTGCAGAAGAGACTAGCCAAGCCTCTGGAAGAGCAAAAAGCAGGCCTGCCTAGGGTCCCCAGTTGCCCTCTTATCAGGAGTCTTGGAGGGATCCCAAAGATCTCCAGCTTCCTGTCTCCTCAAGTTGCAGGCTTCTGAGGGAATCTGATTGGCTCGGGCTTGAACCAAGTCTCTTTCCTGGGACTGATAAACTGTGACAGGAGATTAAGATGATTTGTCACATAGCAAAGACACAGCTATCCTTGGGAAATAGAGCATTCCCAGGGAAAAGAAAATAAACTGCTGTTTTAGTCAGGCAGCTACTCAAACGTATTTACAGCAAAAGCCTCTGTCCAAGAGGCCTCTAGACTCATTCCACTTATTCTTGGTCTAGAATGGATGAGGAAGGCTAATCCGGTATCCTCCTTGATTCCTTAATTTTCACACTCGTGTAATGAGTTGTCCCAACTCTTAGGCAGGAAATAACTTCCTTCAGACATTTGGAAATGCTTAGCTCATCTTTGAGCAAAACAAGATAAACGGACCTACTTCATTGATTTCTAGGTCACTTGCAAGGCTGGAAACCCTATACAGTGCCTTGATGCCAAAAGGGGCTACTTGGGTATTGCACATTTCCATAACTGCTCCCCTCAGGGCATTTTGCAGTAGCATCAGCAGTAGGTACACTAGTGAAGACTTTTCCATCATTCTTTTTATTTACAATCAGTTAAATTTGTGGTCATCCTCCCCCTCCCCAAACAGTGTTTGTGATTGGTATTTCTGTTGTAAGTGGGTCAGAGCCTAAATAGGTCATGTTGGCTCTCTAAATGTAATCCTGAAATGAACAGGGCAGGAGAAGGAGAAGTGCTTAACTGGTATCCAAAGGGAGAAGGAGGGTGAGCTTGGCGTTCAAGGTTCTACTGGTGTTTTGGTGATTAGGAATCCCTAATTGAATTGAGGGAGAAATGGCTATGGGCTTTGGATAGTGGAAGATGTCACGTGTGAGAGCAGCTCTGCTTCCCTCTGACCTGATCTGTGAGGCTGATAAGAACTGGCAAGGATTTGGATCTTTCGGAAGCTGGAAAATATATTAGAGGGTAGAAGCAGGGGGAGTTGCTATGGACTAAATTTATATGTTGAAGTCCTAAACCTCAATACCTCAGAATGTGGGTGTATTTGGAGACAGAATCTTTACAAGATAATTTGATCAAAATGAGGTCATTAGGGTGAGCCCCAATCCAGTATGACTGGTGTCCTTATAAGAGGAGATAGGATACAAACATATGCTGAGGGAAGACCATGTGAGGACACAAGGCGAAGATGGCCATCTACAAGCTAAGGCAGGTGTCAAACCTGTTGACACCTTGAAAGTCTTGGATTTCCAGCCTCCAGAATTGTTGGAAGATTCTGTGGTACTTTGTTAAGGCACCCACTAGCAGACTAATACAAGGGTCTTTTGTGAGGTGATAGGTTATATTACTCTGCTTCCTCTCCCACAGACAGACTTGGCTTTTTGGATTCTCTAAGTTTTTGGGTGATTGGCTCTGCTCTTAGAACTTATTGGCCCAGAATTTCTGGGGACCAATTCTGCTTTTATCCATGCGTTCCTTTTTCCACGGCTTAAGGAATGTTCTTAGTTGACAATTCTGCAGCTGAGAGACTGCATGGCACTAACCTTGGGCCTGACCACGGGACTCATCATTTTCCCCCCTCCCTGCATTCCTACCATACTTTCATACTGAATGACCATTTCAGGGCAACTGCAAGAGGAATGGGCGACGTCACATCATTTTTGTAGATAGAGAAACTAGAATCATAGAGGAATCTCCCTTGTTAGTGAGCTGGAGACTTCACTGAGACTCGAAGTGAAGCTTAGCTCAGCCTGGTGACCTTTGAAGATTACTTTGAGATCAGAATTTGCATTGCAGCCACTGTGCAGCTGCATTTCCTTTGTGAATCCTGTCTGAAATTCCATGTTTATTTAGTTCTTCTGGTTAAGGGCTTTTGAGAGCCTTGTGAAACTATCTGGGAGGGCCACAAAGTGTTGTTGTTTTTTTTTTTTCCTTTTCCCCAGTAGTTTTCTTTAAAAAAAAAAAAAAGTCAATATCTGATTGTTCATCACTGGAATATAGAAATACAATTGAGTTTTGTATATTTATCATGTATTCTTTTTATATTATGCGACCTTGGTTATTCTTGCAGATTTCATTGAATTTTTTGCACTAACAACTATGTTGCATAAAGACAGTTTTACTTCTTCCTTTTTAATTTAGAGAGGCCTGTTATTTCTTTTTCTTGTCTGATTGAACTGGCTAGGACCTCTAGTAAAATGTTGAAAACAGTGCTGAGAGTGGACAGCTTATTCTTGAGCTTTGTAGGAAAGCTTTCTGTCTTTTACCACTAAGTATGATGTTAGCATGTGGCTATTTTATAGCTATCCTTTGTCAGATTGAAGAGATTCCCCTTTATTCCTAATTTGCTGAGAATTTCGTGTTTTTTAAGAAATCAGAATAGATGTTGGATATTAACATGTGCTTCTGTGTGTATTGAAATCATGTAGTTTTCTCTTTAGTTTGTTAAATATAATGAATTTTATTGATTATTTAAAAAAATATTAAAGCAGCCCTGCATTCCTAAGGTAAATCCCACTTGGTTAGGATGTATTATCTTTTACCATATTGTTGGATTCAATTTACTAAAATACTGTTTAGTATTTTTCCACTTACATTCATGGGGGAGTATTAGTTTGTAGTTTTTAAATAATGTATTTGTCTGGTTTGGTGTCTGGATAATGTTGGCCTATTAGAATGAGATGGGAAATTTTCCCTCCTCTGGAAGAGTTTATATATAATGAAGAGTATTTCTTCTTAAATATTTGGTACAGTTCACCATTGAAGCCATCTGGACCTGAATTTCTCTTTCTGGGAAGATTTTAAACTACAAATTCAATTTCTTAAGTATATATAGGGCTATGCATTAGCTATTTCTTCTTGAGCAAGGTTTAGCTGTTTGTGTATTAGAAAAAGTCCATTCTAAGTTGTTAAATTTACTAGCATAAAGTTGTTCATAAAATCCCCTTATTATTTTAATATATATTTATATTTAATATATATAGAATCTGTAGTGATAGCATCTGTATCTCTCATCCCTGATATTGGTAATTTGTAACTTCTCTCTTTTTTTCTGAGCATTCTACCTAGAGGTTTATGAATTTTGTAAATCTTTATAAGAACCAGCTATACGTATCCCCTTTTTTCTACATCATTGATTTCTAGTCTAATCTTTAATCTAGTCTAATATTTGATTTTTCTAGTCTAATCTTTATTACTTATTTTCTATACATACTTAAGGTTTAATTTGCTCTAGTTTTTCTAGTTTCTTAGGCTGAGATCATTTTCTAGAATCTTTTTTCCTTTTCTAGTATAGGCAGTTTGTGCTATACATTTATTTTCCTCTGAGTATTGCCTTAGTGCCATCCCACAAATTTTGATACATTGTGTTCTCATTTTCATTCAGTTCCAAATACTAATTTTCCTTTTGATTTTTTTTGTTGACAAGTATATTACCTATAAGTGTGTTATTTAGTTTCTAAATATTTGGAAAATATGAGTATTTGGACCTGATCTTTGGAAAATATGAGTATTTTATATTATATAAAGATCTTTATATAAGATCTTTATAATACTGATTTCTAACTTAATTCCATATGGACCCCGAACATGCTTTGTATGCTTGAATCCTTTTGGTTATCGAGGGACTTCTTTTTTTTTTTTAAAGATTTTATTTATTTATTCATGAGACACACACACACACACACACACACACACACACACACACACAGAAAGAGAGAGAGACATAGAGGGAGAAGCAGGCTCCATGCAGGGAGCCTGACATGGGACCCAATCCCGGGTCTCCAGGATCATGCCCTGGGCTGAAGGTGGCACTAAATTGCTGAGCTACCCGGGATGCCCTTGAGGGACTTCTTTTATAACATAGGATATAGTTTATGTTGGTAAATGTTCTGTGTATTCTTGAAAAGAATGTATAATCTGTTGAGTAGAGTGTTCTTTAAATGTCAGGTCAAGTTGGTTGATAATGTTCAAATATTTTGTATTTTTACTGATTTTTCTATTTGTCAATTATTGAGAGAGGGAGGTATTGAAATCTGACCATAAATACATCATCTTTGTCTATTATCTTTGCAGTTCTATCAGTTCTTAGTGTATTTTGAAGCTCTGTAATTAGGTGTATAAGTGTTTAGGATTAGATCTTCTTGACAAATTGATTCCTGATCTTTTTTATTCCTAGTAATATTGTTTACTTAGAAATCTACCTTATCTCATATTGATATAACCACTCATACTATTTTTTTCTTTGTGTTAACATGGTATACCATTTTACCATCCTTTTATATTTAACCTGTCTTTATATTTAAAGTGAATTTCTTATGGATAGTGTATTGGTTCTTGATTTTTTTTAATCCAATCTGACAATCTCTGAATTTTTTATAAGTGGTGTTTAGACCAATTATATTTAATGTGATCATTGTTCTGGGATGGGTCTAGGTTTTTTGAAAATAGTGTCATCCTTTCAAGTCTTGATTTTAAGATTTATTACACAGGACCTGAGAAGTGATTAATTTAGGGCAAATTATTTTCCACTGCTGAGGCAAGACTCTTCTGAGTATTCTGTTCAGTGCCTAATGAATTTTGTTCTTTTCCAGTCTGGCTGGTGGGAACAGTCACGATTCCCAGCCCCAAGTGGGTGTTGGGTGTGCTTCCTCTAATTGTTTTGGGTATTTCTTTCCCTAGCCTTATTTTCCTGGCTTGCATGAAAACTTGAGGAGGATGCTTTGCAGATCTTTGGAGTTCTCTCTCTGAGGCTTTCTCCTTCATGGTAATCTGACTTTCAAGTGGTAGCTGTCTCCTCAGCTCAGGGAGTCTGTTGGTTTCCATCATGGCCTGTAAACTCTTTCAAGGTAGGAATCTGAGTTAGTCTTAGGGCTCACCTCATTTGTTTCCTGGCTCTGAGATGTTGCTGGCTTTCATGGTCCAGCGACATGTCTAGGGTCTTGAAAACCATTTTAAAAATATACACATTTTAATTTCTTGGTTGTTCAGACAGGAGGGTAAATCTCCTTGTTATTCCATTTTGGAATAGAAGTATTGAATAGTGGTTCGTTCATTCATTCCTTCCTCCCTCCCTCCCTCCCTCCTCCCTCCCTCCCTCCCTTCCCTCCCTCCCTCCTTTCTCCATCTGTTTTTAAGCTACATTTGAAGATCTTTGGAGAGGACTTGTGTTCTCAATTTGCCATGGTCCCTACCATTTCCTATTTCATTACTTTGACTCACTTCTTTCATCTGTGTTACTTGCTGGTATCTTAGCTGTTTTAAATTGCAGCACCTGAAAGATATGGGACATGGAATATATGACTTTGGTGATGGTGGATGTGGTAGGAGGTGGCCAGTAGGTTCCTTGAGTGGGAATAGCAACATGACATTTTAATCTTTGTATTCCTAGTCTCTGATACGCAAACATTTTTATTGAAGGAAGAAAGGAATCATCAGGAAAGACTGAATTATTGCCTGGCTGGGTGATTTATGGACTTTTTAAGTAGATATTTCTAAATGTCCTCCAAAATATTTATAGTAATTTATACTTCTATCAACTCTGTCTGAGACCATCACACATTTGAACATATTGTTGGGTGTCTTCCTGACTATTTTACTGCAAATTCAACCTTTTGAGCTCTGCACAGGATAGTGTCACAGATGCTAAAGGTAAACTTACTGCCAAATCCCTGAGGCCCACCCTGAGTTCAGTTTAATGTAGTTCTTGGACATGATGCCTTACTATGCCTCTCTGAAGACATTCTCAGGCCTCAGAAGCACACTGCCCACTTGTATAAGATGGAAATGCCAGCAAAATAACACTAGAGTGCCCTTTAACCAATGAGGGATGGCATTTGGTGGATCAATATCCCAGCTTCCTCCCCCATTGGGAGACCAGTTCCTGTTGCATGTTCTATACAGTCTCTCAGTGGGTACCCAGGTGGGATTTGAACTGCAGTTTTTTCCACAGTGGTGATCTGTTTATTGACACAACTTTAATTGATTCCTCCCTTTCCTGTTTTACTTCTTCATGCCTTTGCCGTGTTTCCTGGGATTGTCTCCAAAATTACCTATATCTAAATTCTTGTCTCCAGGTCTACTTTGGTAGGGAATCTAAACTAAGGCAGGTAGTTTTGGTAAGGAGCTGTCCTGGAACTCAGTGCATCCTCTGTCCCTACCCCTGCCCCCAATATAAATGCTCATGTATGACAGAGGAGGTGGCAGGAGAAGGTGCTTGGCTGGCAGGAAGTCTTGAGTGCCAGTGGGCCCATATCAATGGTGGCCATGTTGACATTCTTTCTGTGTTTCTAAAGATGGGTAGCTTGTAGGAGGCGCAGCTGGGAGGAAGCTTTTCTATGTTCAGATACATAGGTGCTGACACAAGAGGCTGCAGACAAGGAAAGATGTAGGTAAGCCCCAGTATTGCCATGGGGTCTGATGATTTCATTTCCTGCCTAAAACAAGTTCTTATTTCTGGGGCTTCATTAAGTTAGACCTATAGTAGGTCCTTTTGTGTGTGCATCTATATAAATATTGACAGTACTTCATGAGCTCTTTATGGTAGGATCTGTGTCTTATTTTCTTACTACCTTTTGAAAGTTAATTTATTTAATAGGTAATAGACTCATCTGATTCAAAATGTTTGAGCTCCTGCCTTCATCCTGGGTATCCACTGGAGTTTCAACTCCAGCCCCACTGCAGGCAATACTGTCATTAGTTTCTTAGAGAAGCCTCCGGAGTTTCTTTATGCTTATGCAAACAAATGTGAATAAAGATTCTTATGCCCTGCTTCATAATCAAGTTTATTATATAGCATCTAGTTTTATGCTTATTTCTTCTTGTGATATAGCTTAGAGATACTCTGATATCTGTGAATAGATCTGCATCATCATTCTTTAATAGCTTCATAGAAGTCCATGCTTTGGGTGTACCATAATTTATTTAACCAGTCCTTATCAGTGGTGATTTGGGTTGCTTCTGATCTTTGCTATTGCTGCAATATTGTCTCAGTGAATAACCTTGTGCATATGTAATTTTGCACATATGTAAGCATATTTATAGAATGAATTCCCAGAAATGGAATTGCAGAACCATAGGCTTCATTCATTTGTAATTTTGATCGAGTTTATTCACTTGTCCTCCACTGGGGTGGTAGGAGTTTATATTACCACCAGAAAGTAAGAGAGTTTCTCTATGGCTTCATCAACAAAGTGTGTAATCAAACTGTTGGGAGTTTTGCCAATCTGATGGGTGAAGAATGGCATCGTCGTGTGTTTTAATTTGTATTTCTTTTATTATAATGGAGATTGAACATTTCTTTATATGTTTCAGGAGTCATTGTATTTTCTGTGAACTCTCTAATATTTTTCCATTTTTCAGTGCACTTTATTGTTATCCATTCTGGTAGTTCTTTTTCCTACAGATTTTGATAGTTCCTTATATATTAGAAAGATAAGCTCTTTATCAGTGACATGAGTGGAAAATGTTATTATGTTTTTGCTGTTTATTGTCTTTTGACTCACTTTATAGTGGTTTGTTTTTTTGCCATGATATTTTTATTTAAAAAATTTTAATGTAATCATATCTATCAACTTAAAACATGACTTGTGGATTTTCAAGCATAGTTAGAAAAGCCATCTTCTACTCTACTTGGTATCCTTAGCTTAATGCTAGGAGCAGTTTAGCTATCTAGAGAATGTTATAATTAATAGGTCACCAAGGCCCTTCTGCAAATGCCTTTGTTCTAAAGTCTCTGCCCAACCCCCCACCCCCCTAATTTAGCCAGTTTGATCAGGTGAGTAACAGTAATTCATACTAACTGGTAGACTTAACTTTCCCCAAAGTTAATTCTGTTTAAATAAGGAGCTGAGTCATCCGTAGTGACAATTAAATTGTTAGAGAGTTGGGAAACATGGGAAAATGGTCAAGGATGCTGTAGTGAGTTGGAATGATGGCTGTTCTGTACTTCAGGCTTCTATTCTCTCATTCCACCAGTCTATAATCCCAAGAAAGACTAACTTTGAAGGGGAAATGACTCTTCCATCTTGATCTCCATTTCTTTTTTTTTTTTTTTATAAATTAATTTTTATTGGTGTTCAATTTACCAACATACAGAATAACACCCAGTGCTCATCCCGTCAAGTGTCCCCCTCCGTGCCCGTCACCCATTCACCCCCACCCCCCGCCCTCCTCCCCTTCCACCACCCCTAGTTCATTTCCCAGAGTTAGAAGTCTTTATGTTCTGTGTCCCTTTCTGATATCTCCCACACATTTCTTCTCCCTTCCCTTATATTCCCCATTTCTACCAATGGTCACTGTGATATTTATGTGGGCCTGGTATCTGGTTGGAAGTCAGAAGGACTGAGCAGCATTGGACAAATGTTGATTAAACTGAATTTACCTTTTGTATCTACTGCTACTTGCTTGGCTTCCCCTGCCCCCAATCCTGTTCCCTAGACCAAGGGGCCCAGTGGAAGTTACTGCATAAGAGAGGGATGGACAGTAAGAGAGTTTTGTAGAATTCTACTCAAGAAGGGAGTTCTATATTCTTCTGGGCTCAAAGTCTATCACTAATTGGCTGTGTAATTGTATATAAGTTCCTTGATCTCCCTGCCCTCAGTATTGTCAGTTATTGAACAAGAGGGAACTTATTGTTTTTTTTTTTTTTTTAAAGCCAAATTGTTTTTTTTTTTTAATTTTTATTTATTTATGATAGTCACACAGAGAGAGAGAGAGAGAGAGAGAGAGAGAGAGAGAGAGAGAGAGAGGCAGAGACACAGGCAGAGGGAGAAGCAGGCTCCATGCACCGGGAGCCCGACGTGGGATTCGATCCCGGGTCTCCAGGATCGGGCCCTGGGCCAAAGACCGGCGCTAAACCACTGCGCCACCCAGGGATCCCGAGGGAACTTATTGTTAAAGGCCCTATAAGTTTTAGGTTTGCAAATCAGGTGATTCAGGCAGTTGGGATTTCTTGGTTGAGGGTGGGTAGGAAGGAAGTTGGAACCCCTCTCAGATGCTTGATGCTTTTGTCCTCAAACCTTCATCTCAATGACCAGTGACTTGCAGAGAGCTTGATCAGTCTCTGCATCTGCCCTCACTCCCTGTCCCCTCTGCTGCCCCAGCTCTGCTCAGCCCCAGTGGAGCCAGACAGTCACTTACTAAATGAATAGTTTATGCAGTTCATTGCATTTATTAATTTGTAATTTCACTCGGCTACAAGTAGTGACTGAAAGTTTAAGGACAATCAATTCCATTAGTGTATTTTTTACTTGAACATTTAAAACATTTCATTTAAAGAACCAAGCAAAATGATTTTGTTGGGTGTTGGCTACTGGTCTCTGTCCTTTCTGTATCCTCATATTGTGCCCCAGAGATTAAGTACTGCTGATGCTATAGCTTGAAGCTACAAGGTGTTTTTCAGAATGGTGGGCTATATAAATAAAGCATAGTATACATCTATTTTATTGGTATGTTTGCCCTTGAGTTCCTGGGAATGCAAAAGGACAAAGAGTTTCTGTGGTTCTCTGTGACTATGAGGACCACCTCTCAGCACTGGCTGTAAGAACTTTGACAAAATGACTTGTGTAGAAGTGGGGAACTGAAACTGGGTTTTGCTTGCTCTCTTTAGCCTTGTTTGTGTGGAAAGCTTGCAAAGTTAGGATTAGCAAGAGATTCTGAAAGAGAAAGGAGTTAGTTTCCCAATTTCACTGGGCCAGTCATAATTCCTAGTTTTGCTGTTGGAATCCATGGACTTTCAGCCAGCATTTGTTGAACTTATCCTATGTACAAAGGCAGGATTTGGTCCTGTGGGACCCTCTTCAAGTTGCTGTGGTACCAGGGTTCTTTTCCTGGAATATCCACCCACCTCCCATCCTGGCCCCTTGTCTGAGGCCCTACACCCTATGACTGAGACTCTGCTCTTAGATCTGTGTCCAGATCTTGGATCTGAGGGGAGAACATCCTGGTGGCCCCTCTCTTTCTGACTTGGAAAGGAGACAGGAGGAGAAGAACTTAAAAAGGCAGACATATGCTTAAGTGATAATAGGTCCCCCAAAATAGGTCCCTTTCTGGACAAAAACAGAATTATTGCCACAAGAATAGCATATGGCTGTCGTTTCTGTGGCTGAAAACTTACAAATCATGCTGGGAATGGGACCTTGCAAGTATATCCCGCTGAGATAAGCAGAGTTAAGCAATATTGAACAATATTGAAACAGAGTTTTACAGAGCCTTTGCTAGCAAATGTGGTGTTCATGTAAACCATGCAGTATTTCTCAAACTTATGTGACCTTGACCATAAAATCATTTTTTAAAAAAGGATTATCACAAGGGGTTTGTAATATGCAAGCCACATTCTGGAAACATTAATCTTGCCTACTTGCAGTATTTACGAATTAATGGTAGAGTCACAGTTTCCTAACCCGTGGGCTTTCTACTTCATCCTTGCTACTCAAAGTGTAGCAAGGTCTGTGTCAAAGTGTGCTGGTCTGTGGACCAGCAACATGGGCACCACTTGGGAGCTTGTTAGAGATATAGAATCTCTAGACCTACCAAATCAGAATTTGCATGTTAACAAGATCCCAGGTGATTGGTGTGCATATTAAAGAGTGAGATGCCCTGCCCTGCTCCATGCTGCTGCATCTCTGCTTCAAAGTGTTCCATGACCCTGACTCAGATGTGAGAGCCTCAGGTCAGTGACAAGAATTGTCTTAGTTGGATTTGAATAAGTAAGATTTCTGGGCCTCCTTGTCCTATTGGGATGTCATCCTCTTGGCCTCCAAGTGGCTTATAGCAGGGACAGGGGCCAGCTGTATAAGATCTTTCAGAGGTAACAGAAAAAATAAACCATGGGGAAAGCATAAAGAGATTTTGATAAACCCAGAAGAAAAAGGTCCCTGAGTGGGGAAGCATGAACAAAATTAGAAGAAATTTTAGGCAAATTTATGCCGAGGGCTGTGATATGTTAGGAGGTGGCGGTGGAATGATGCTCCAAGCCCTGCCACCCCCATCCCCTATGATGGGAGTCTGAGAGAGGAGCTCAAAGATCTCTTTTTTTCAGCTGAATATGAGGAGTCCCTGCCAGATCAGATGTTCAACTTTAAAACAAATGGAGGAAAAACGATCAAACGCAGTCAACTAGAAAAATCCACTTTTCCTATTTCATAAAAAGCAAGAGCCCATATGATAATCCCTCCCTTGGCACATGTTAGAGACTTCTTTATCATTTCTTTGCTTGCGGCCAATTTTACCACACCCAGCTGGGGGCCTGGGTTACAGTGACTTCATCTGCACTGGGTCAGCATGCCAGTTCCAAGCCAGTGGTCCTAGAGCTGAATTCTAGCAGTTTTTCAGGGAAAGGGTCATGCCTGCCTGTGAATGAGAGGAGGGGAAAGGGAGAAGGGAGAACATAGGACAAATGGTCCCCTCCCTACCCTCCCCACCCTGTGCCCCCTCCACAGGAGAGTGTACCTCCCATTGTGGACAGTGGAGGGCTGCTGGGTCTGTCTCCCTTTAAAACCAGGACTAAGAGTTCTTTTCAGTGCCAGGATCAGGACTTCCTGCTATGCTCCAGATATAAGCACACTGCCTGGTATTTACCCTAGAGATGTTCAATAAATATTTGTTGAATGAACTGACAAAATCGAAACCATTGAGGTAACAGAAAGCTCACGAGATCCGCATTTAGGAGGTCTGAGCTCTAGGACTAAAGGTCACCTCATTCTAGCTGTGTGGCCTTGCACAAGCTCTTCCTTCATTTCTATGAATCTTAGTTTATGAAGTGGTAATTGTGGTGTTTACCTCCTTGAGGTGTGGGGAGGATTATACAAGATCCCATGGGAATAGTGCATAATGTGAAGTATTTAAATGTGAAGGTGGTTCCTCATCCCCTATATGTTGTAATCCCCACAGCTCCTCCGTTTCAGGCATAGTGTAAGTAAATCAAACAAAAGTGAAGAATGAGTGCCTTCACATTTTATTCAAGGGGGCTTAGACTTGCGTGCTCTGTGGGAACTGAGCTGAGAGCTCAGAGTTGGGTGTGAGTGACCTTGCAGTTAACTTTGACCACTCTTCTCCTCACACCCACGTCCAGTCCTCTGGCCAATCCTGATCCAGCTACCTCTTCACCTCTGCTGCCATCACCCTGATCCCAGCCCTTGTTGTTTCACCTGGGTTTCTGCAAGAACCTCCTGACTGGCCTCCCTTAGACCATCCCTTAGACCATCAAGTCTGTTCTCAACTTAGCCAGAATGATGCTGGTCAAATATAAATCTCTTTATGTCATTCCTCTGCTCAGAAACCTTCAGTGACTCCCCATCTCATTTGAAATAAAAGCCAAAGTTCCAAAAGTGGCCTCAAGTCTCCCCAACCCTTGATCTCTCTGGCCTAATCTACTTCTCTCTGCTCACTCAGCCCCAGCCTTTTTTTATTTTTATTTTTATTTATGATAGTCACACACACACAGAGAGAGAGAGAGGCAGAGACATAGGCAGAGGGAGAAGCAGGCTCCATGCACCGGGAGCCCGATGTGGGATTCGATCCCAGGTCTCCAGGTTCGCGCCCTGGGCCAAAGGCAGGCGCTAAACCGCTGCGCCACCCAGGGATCCCCAGTCCCAGCCTTGATGGTTTTCAATGGCTCCAGGAATGTTTGTGTCTCAGGGCCTTTGCACTTGCTAGTTTATCTGCTTGAATCCTGTACTTCCCCCCGCCCCCCGCCCCCAGCCACCACCACTTCTGCCATTGTTCCTCAACATTCTCCTTGTCTTTGCTCATCTTCAAGTGAGGCCTTCTCTGATTTTCTAATGAAAGTCAAACACTGTTCCCATCTCCTACCTTGCACTCCCTGGCACCCCTTCATACTTTATTTCTCTCCATTTATGGCCATATAGTATATTTTGTATTTTACCTATTTGTCTTCTCCACTAGGGGATTAAGCCCTATGAGTGTTTTATTCATCACTATATTGGCAGCTCCCAGTGTACTGCCTGCACTACAGTATAAATATTTGTTGGATGAATGAATTCTTCAGGCTTTGCCCTTGTATAATCTTGTTATAAGGCTGGGGTCAGCAGTATGGAGCACAAAGGGCTCAGGCTTATTTGCGGGACATTGCAGATCTTATCCTGAATCGGGCAGCTCCTTTAAGATGTTATAAAGTAGGTATTGGTTTGTGTTTGTCTCAAGGGCTCCTGGGATGAGGAATATACCATTGGGTGGAGTTTATTACAATGCCCTAACAACTGCTTCCTGAGTTTCTATTTTCTGAAAATTTGTTAATTTGCCTTATTTTCCTCTTACTCTCCATTATGACAGTCTCCTCTTTATACCCTCCATCCTGTACCTCCTTGTTCCTCATTTACTAAGCACTCTCTATGCTGGTCCTCTCACTCAATACCCAGCCTCTTGGACTGGGAACTGAAACAGGTGCCTACTTCTTTGGTTTTCAAAGCACTGACCCTGTAAGCTCCTGGTTTCTGCTCTTCCCATCCCCAGAGGCACTGAGCTCCACCCACAGCTCTGGGGATCCATGTATGGATTTCCCAGAAGTCTTTGCTTGGGAATGCTTTAGTCCTTGCATTCTAAGCAAAGAAGGGCTCTAGCTGGTGTCATCACTCAGCAGGGACCTCGTCTCTTGTCCCTGGGCTCTCTTACATGGCTTGTAGTTACAGATGTGGACCTGCCATCCGTGGCTTTGGGTTTAAGTCCTGACTTTGCTTACTAGCTCTGTGTCTTGAGCAAGTTACCTTTTCTCTTTGAGCTGTTCTGAGCCTTAGTCTGTCACCTTATCTAAAATGAGGGCAATATAACCTACCTCATGGGGTTACTAGGAGGACTGGAGGAGATCATGTAGGTTTAGAACTTAATATAGAGCTTGGCATGCAGAAAGCACTCACTGAATTGTAACTTCTGTAATTGCCATTATTATGTTCTTGTCACTGATACAATCAACTCCCTGGCTTACCTTTCCAACTAAGCATCCCCCAAGTGTCTGTGTGTGTATGTGTATGTGTAGGTAGATAGGTGATAGGTGCGAAGGAATTTACAAGTTATTATTGTAAACTCATCAAGAAATAAATAGGAGATTTATACCTTCAGGGCAATTAATTCTGCAGCTTTGCCCAGTATTATCTCAATTCCAAGAACAAATACAGCCCTATAATGGATTGTAATCTTTAGGTATTTGGAATATAAAACAGCCCCATGGGTTCCCTGTTGTGTTATGAGAAAAACAATAGCAGTTTAAAATGCAACCCACAGACAGTCCTCTGGATGGGGTCAGCTCTCTTGCTTGTGGCCTGTGATGTCCTTCAAAGAAGTTAGTGAAACAGATATTCTTAATCTCCTCATAATGTCACAGGAAGAGAACACAAAATCTAAATTCTGGGGTCGACCTTGACTGTGGTGGCAGTAAACTGTTTTTTAAGTTAGATGGCAAATATTCACTCCTTTCTCTCACCAGGCAAACTTCCATTTAACTAGCAAGATCAAGGTCCAATGGGTGACCCTCTTAGGCAGAAGAAATCACTTTCTCTTCTGTCCTCCATAGCCCTAGGCTCACACCTCTCTCCCTAAGGTCTCACCTTATGTTATAATTTTGTTTTCATGTCTCCACCCAGTGTCCCTCTGCAAGGTAGGGAGATCCTTGAGGACAGGGATGAGGTCTAACTAACTTTGCATCCCAGGGCCCAACACAGGGTCTGGTGTTGAGATGGTAGGAATAGGTGAAACCATGCTGACTGACTTCTTTCAGGTTCTTGGTCACTACGCATGTAATTCTGGTACTTAATCCTTGCCACAGTCCTCTCAGTGAGCTGTCCTCTTCTACACAGAAGCAAACTGAGTCTGGGATTCTATGCAACTGGTTTATTGTTTTACTAAGTGTCAGAATCAGGATTCAAATTCAGGTTTAACTCCAAAGCCTGAGTTTGCTTCATTTCTCTCCTTTTTTTCCCCTCCAGTGGTATGTAATGTTCAAGAGCATGGACTCTGGAGCCATACTGCTGAGCTTCAAATTTCTGCATGACTTTGAACATGTTACTTAGCTTCTCTCAGTTTCTTATAAACTTGAATAGCAGTAGTATTTCCCCATAGGATTGTGGTATGGAGTAAGTGAGTTAATATGAATAAAGACTGTAGAACAGTTTCTGGTAATATGTAAATGTTTGCTATTACTATGTTAATTTTTCTTTCTTCCCAAGTCATACACATGTGTTTTTCACAGCTGCTATTCTTTCCATAGGATGCTGCCTCTGGTTTGGAATGAATGAATTAGGCTGACGGTTGAGTGTGTCTGGCAGGTACCTGGGCTCTTCTCCCAGGTGGATCTCCCAGGTGGCTTTGGGTGCACACTTAAGTGCTATTTTACCGGAAGCCTTTTGTCTCTCCTGGCTTTGGAGAGCTGTTGAGATTCATTACCTCCCTTCCAAGAGGTCATGGCTGAGTATGAGAATGTGGCTTAACATATATCTCAATGTGCTTCTCTAAAAACATGCCTCTGAATTGAAGTTACCCTCCAATGGACACCTCACCCTTTGCAGTATAACAAGAGGCAGTAGATCATAGAGGTCCCAAGAAAGGACTTGGGAACCAGACTGCCTGGGTCTGAATCCCAGCTCTGTCACTTGGTAGCTGTGTGACCTTGGGCAAGTTACTTAATCTGAATCTTGATTTTTCTCATCTATAAAATGGAGATAATAATAATAACATACCTTAGAGAATATTGTTGTAAGGATTAAATACATTAATGCCTATAAAATGCTACATCAGTGCTGGCAAATTGTAAATATTCAGTAGGCACTGGGTTGTTATGATTGTTGTTTTTCTTTCTAGGTCAGAACCTGGTAAACTTTCTCCAAGGACAAGCAGAGAAAAAGCTACCTAGAAGTCAGGGCTCTTAGCAAATGAGGAAAAGAGTGGGTGGGATGCCACTTACTTAATTCCTTCTCCTTTCTTCACTTATTTGATAAGTCTCTCCTCTTGAAGGGAGCAGCAAGGAGAAAAAGACCTGAGGAATTCTGCTCTACGGGTATATAATGCCTCAGGTCAGGGTTCTCTAATATCTGTCATGGATGTATTCGGTTCCAACAGAGAATATGGCAGGGATGTTCCCTGCTCCCGTTACTCTTGCCACATGAAATGCAGAATTACTCTTGCCACAAGTTATTCTTGTACAGAGTATAAAGCTACTCTGATTTTTGGACAATTTAAGACTAGTGAGTATCCTGACCCAGGCAGAAAACCTGAGCTATGGAAATCCCGGTTTATTGTCTCCTGCTTAGCCAAGATAGCTTATGGTTCTTTTCATTATTCATCCCCTAGATCTGTCTCTGAGGATGGGGAGGCTCAGGGACTATGGAGGGACCTGGGAGGGATGCTGATTTTATAAGCGTAAAGTGCAAACAAATGCAATACTTTGGGTCACACTGGCTCCTTCCTTGCCCTTGTTTGAATCACCAGGAAGGGAAGGAAGGGCTATGGGCTACTGTATCCACATGAATTTGAGACTATATTTCCACTTTACAGATGAGAAAATGGAAGTTCTAGGGGTTAGCATCAAAGATCAGAGATCTTATTCAATGTCATTCAACTAAGGAGTTCTGACATTGGGAACCAGGGTCTGTCTGTCAAAGCCACACCCTTTCTACTGTGTCCCCTTCAGCTCTTCCATACAGGCATACCTCGGAAGTATTGCGGGTTTGGCTCCAGACCACTGCAATAAAGCAACTCAAATGACTTTTTGATTGCCCAGTGCATATAATAGTTATGTTGACACTGTATTGTGGTCTGCTAAGGGTGAAATAGCATTATGTCTAAGAAAACAATGCACATACCTCTATTTATACTTTGCTAAAAATGTTAACCATCACCAGAGTTCTCAGTGAGTTGTAGAGATGGAGGGTCTTGCCTTGATGGTGATGGCTGCTGACTGATCAGAGTGGTGGCTGCTTGGTTGGGTGCCTGTGGTAGTTTCTTAAGGCAACAATGAAATTTGTCACATCATCAACAGACTCTTCTTTCAAGGACAATTTCTCTGTAGTATGTGATGCTGTTTGATATCCTTTTACCCACAGAACTTCTTTCAACATGGGAGTCAATCCTGTCACACCCTGACACTGCCTTATCAACTAAGTTTATGTAATATTCTAAATGCTTTGTTGTCACTACATCTTCACCAGGAGTAGATGCCATCTCAAGAAACCACTTTCTTTACTTGCACATAAGAAGCAACTCCATCCATTAAAGTTTTATCATGAGATTGTAGCAATTCAGTCCCACCCCCAGGCTTGACTTCTAATTCTAGCTCTTTTGCTGTTTCCACCACATCTGCAGTTACTTCCTCCACTGAAGTCTTTAACCCCTCAAAGTCGTCCACGAGGGCTGGAATCAACTTCTTCCAAACTCCTGTTAATGCTGATATTTTGGTCTTTTCCAATGAATCACAAATGTTTTTAATATCCTATAGAATGAGGAATTCTTTCCAGAAGGTTTTCAATTTACTTTGCCCAGATCCATCAGAGGAATCACTATCCGTGGCACCTATAGCCTTACAAAATGTATTTCTTCAATAATAAGACTTGAAAGTTGAAATTACTCCTTGATCTATGGGCTTCACAATGAATGCTGTGTTGGCAGGCATGAAAACAGCATTAATCTCATTGTACATCTCCATCAGAGTCTTGGGTGACTGGGCGTATTGTCGATGAGCAATAATATTTTGAATCTTTTTAGCTCTCAACAGTGGGCTTAAAATATTCAGTAAATCATGTTGTAAACAGATGTACTATCATCCAGGCTTTGTTGTTCCATTTACAGAGTACAGGTAGAATAGATTAAGCATCATTCGTAAGGGTCCTAGGATGTTTGGAATAGTAAACGAACACTGGCTTCTGCTTATGGTCACTGGCCACATTAGCCCTTAACATGAGGGTCAGCTGTCCTTTGAAGCTTTGAAGCCAGGCATTGACTTCTCTCTAGCTATGAAAGTCCCAGATGGCATCTTCTCCCAATAGAAGGCTGTGTCATCTACATTTGAAAATCTGTTGTTAAGTGTAGCCACCCTCATGAATTATCGTAGCTGGATCTTCTGGATAACTTGCTGCTTCACCTTGTACTTCTATGTTACAGAGACAGCTTCTTTCCTCAAACCTTAGGAACCAACTCCTGTTAGCTTCAGACTTTTCTTCTGCATGTTCCTCACCTCTTAGCCTTCACAAAATCGAGGATAATTAGGGCCTTGCTCTGGACTAGGCTTTGGCTTAAGGAAATGTTGTGGCTAGGGTGATCTTCTATCCAGACCACTAGAAGTTTCTCCATAAGCAGTAAGGATGTTTGCTTTCTTATCATTCACTGGAGTAGCACTTTTCATTTCCTTCAGGAACTTTTCCTTGCATTTACAGCTTGTTTCATTGTTGGGAGCAAGAGGTCTACCTTTTGGCCCATGTTGTCTTTCAACATGCCTTCCTCGCTAAGCTTAATCACTTCTAACTTTTGATTTAGTGGAAGACATGTGACTCTTCCTTTCCTTTGAGCACTTAGAGGCCAGTGTAGGGCTACTAATTGGCCTAACTTCAATATTGTTTTGTCTCAGGGAACAGGGAAGCCCAAGGAGAGGGAGAGAGAAAGACAGGAGAATGACTGGTCGGCACAGCAGTCAGAAGACAAAAAGCATTTGGTTGGCCACCTTATATGGGCATGGTTCATGACCCTTCAAAACAATGCCAATAGTCACATCAAAGATCAATGATCACAGGGGTGCCTGGGTGGCTTAGTCAGTTAGCTGGCCAACTTTTGGTTTCAGCTCACATCATGATCTTAGGGTCGTGGGATTGTGCCACACATTGGACCCTGCACCCAGCAGGAGAGTCTGCTTGAGGATTCTCTTTCTCTCCCTCTCTTGCTCCTCTCCTCCTTCACACACACACTCTCTCTAAAATAAATATTTAAGAAAAATATCACTACAAAATATAATAATAATGAAAAAGTTTGAAATATGAGAATTACCAAATTGTAACCTGGAGACACAAAGTGAGCCAATGCTGTTGGAAAAATGGCACTAATAGACATGTTTGATGCAGGGTTGCCACAAACCTTCAATTTGTAACAAAACAAAGCCTGCTCTGTCTGCAAAGTGCAATCAAATAAGGTATGCCTGTACTGAGATGCTCTTCAGTACCCCTGTGCTGTAGGCAGTAATGAGAGTTGTTACAGGTAACAGTGTTAATCAGAGTACTCAATTAAGCAGCCAATTTTGTTGTTCTTACTAGCCTGGATACAAACATATTTGGGCAAAATCAAGCTAATTTTATCCCAAGAAAAGTAATAATAACAACTCTAAAATATACCGTGATTTATATGAAGAGGATATCATTGTCCCACTCTCCACTGGATGTACAGGTATTCCAGGGCTGGTCATACCAGAGGTGGTTAGTAGGAACCAATGACCAACTGATCAATTGAGTTTCAGGGTGCTGCTTGCACTGGTGGAAAAGATGTGTGGCTTTTCCAGGTTGCCACCTGATTTTATGTACTACCTCTGCTGAAATGTTGACCTTCACTCACATAGAATGGCACACAGAAGCAAGCATGCTTAGAGTGTCCCCCAACAGCCTAGATTAAGGCCAGTTACAATGATTTTGAACATATTTGTGAAGTGTCAACTGTGTTCAAGCTATAGTGTTTGGGACTGTTGTGGGTTCCATGGTCTGGATTCCTTAGTATCCTGGGAGTTTTTGGCAGAGAGAAGAAAGGAATCCAAGGTTGGCTTGGGAAGAGAGGTGCAACCATTACTTAAACTGTGAAACTTCCGGGGTTTAGACATTTCTCTCTCAAATTATGATGTCCAAAAACATTATCTGGGAAATTTGTTAAAAAGCACACACACAGATGACTAGATTCTATCTTGAGAGGGTCTAGGGTAGGACTAACTTGGGAGTCTGCATGTAACAAGCATCTCTGGTGATTCTGTTATGGATGGTTCATGAACGAGTTTAAACATGTGGTTCAAGGTCTGGTCATGGCCAATGTCAGAATATAGGAGGCTGAACTGAGGTAGGGTAGGGATATCTTGGCAGGGATAGTTCTTAGTGTTGAGAGCAGCTAGTACCAATAGTCATAGGGCAACAGGGTGATCAGGTATTGCTGGACTTTAGGATTGGGCTTCAGTCCCAGTGGGTGAACTAGAGTGGAAAGGAAGAGCCAGAGCAGAAGGCCAGGTAAGATGACTGGTCACATGATGGTGTTAGATTAGATGGTTTCTGCCTACAGCACATAGGGGCCCGCAGGTGGCAAAGTAAAACTCTGGTACCTAGAACATGGAGTGTGGAATCAGTAAACATCAATAGAGAAGCCATCATCATGCTGCTCATGGCAAGAGGCCAAATGAATAGGGTTTGGGATAAGTGGCATGGAAGATACCAATTGGAAGAGGGTACTATGTTGGACTTAAAACCCATCACATTTTGTGGCTTTCCTTCAGACTTAGCATGTTGGCCTTGGTTACTTGGCCCCTGACAGACTTCCCAATTCCCCTTAATTCTCTGTCCCCCTCAGTAGTTAAGTTCCAGCCAAACTTTGAAGAACATGGTTCTTTAAAGATGCTAAGGTATTTCCCTAAGGGCCTCCCTAAAGTCTCCTTTGCCTGGAGATCTCTTCCTACTCCTCTTCTCATCATATATGTTTTAAGAAAGGGCTGATGACCCTGTGTGCCCTCTGTGCTTTCTCATTGCCAACCCTTTCAAAAGCACAGTGACCTGGGCCTTCTGGCCTTTGCCAAGACTCATCCCAGGGAACTCCTGTGGTTTTCACTTCTGTTTCTAGGCATACAATTTGGTGTGGCAGTGGAGAAGAGGATTTGGAGTCCAGTTAAAACTGGCACAGTCGGGGATCCCTGGGTGGCGCAGCAGTTTGGCGCCTGCCTTTGGCCCAGGGCGCGATCCTGGAGACCCGGGATCGAATCCCACGTCGGGCTCCCGGTGCATGGAGCCTGCTTCTCCCTCTGCCTGTGTCTCTGCCTCTCTCTCTCTCTGTGACTATCATAAATAAATAAAAAATTAAAAAAAAAACTGGCACAGTCTTGGGAAGGGTGGGGAAACAGAGGCCAACTGGGTTCTCCCTAAAGAATCGGATGTTTCAAAAATTGGTCAAATTCAGGTGACATTTGGCTTTACTTGCATGATAGCTGTAAGTCTAGGAAGGTCTGTGGTTAGGAGATAGGGGCAGGAAATTAGGGAGGGGTTGGAGGTTAACAGAGGCTAACTTAAGCATATTTGTATCCTCTAGTACCCACTAGCATACACACCCTTATCCCCTTACATCTACACTCATACAGATGTCTCTTGGTGTGTGTGTGCGCGTGTGTGTGTGAGAGAGAGACAGAGAGAGAGATAGAGGGAGGGGGGGGGAAGCACAGCAAGAGAGTTAGTGAGAGTGCATTTTAACATACAGAGGCATGCAAAGGTCTGGGACAGCCTAGGAAACATGCTCAGGAGCTTTGGGAATCTCTCAGGATTCCCAGCTGGTCTGGGAGAATCAGCAGGTGGGGCTGCCAAGTGGGTGTGTCCTTATGGTCACTACTAACTGGCTGGCTCTAGATATTTATCCAATGACTACACCATCCATTGGCTTAGCCAGATCTGTGATGGGCAGGCAGCCCATTTTCATATTACAAGTTTTCTTATCCTTGCAGAAGGGACAGGTAAATGAGTACTTCGAGTGTGTGTCACTTTCATTTGGAGGGTGGCTTCTGTCTAATTTCTTAGGAGAAAAGACCTACTTTTGTTTTCCTGGATACCATTCTTACTTACCTGGAATCTTCCTGCCACCCCATCTTAACTGGTACAGGCTAATTCATTCTTTAGCTCTCAGCTCAGATTTCACTGCTTCAAAGATTGCTTCCCTGATCTCCAAGTTTAAAAGAGGTACCCTAATAATTCTCCCCTAATTCTTGAAGAACTCCCCTAGCCCTTATCACATTTGTGAATATTACTTAGTTCTTTATCTCTCCCACTAGCCTGTGAATTCCTTAAGGGATTATCACATCTGCCTTGTTCACCCATTGCCTTCCCAATGCCTTGGGAGAGCCACTGTGCTGCTCAGTAATGCCTTGTTGAATAACGGAAGGTTGAACAAATGAAGAGCTGAATCTCAGGGAATCAATAGGGCTTTGGTGGAAGACAGTCAGGAAGTTCTAAAAGACCAGAAAAATAATGGGAAGGAAATGACACATAACATCTTTGTGATGCCTTGGGTAAATCTGTTGGTTAGAGCACAGGGCTGGAATGACAGATCTAGTTAGGAGGGTAGACTGGACCAGCATACAGGGTTTAAATACTTAGCTTCAGCTGGATTCCATTCCATGGGCAATAGGGAGCCGTGAGAGATTTTTGTGCAGGGGAGTGAATAAAGTAGCAGGAAGTCTGCTTTAATGTTGGTATCCTCAGTAGGTAGAGGGGGAGAAGCCAGAGGTAGGAAAAGCAGGAGCCTTTTATACCAGCAGCCCAGGTAGGAGGCAATCGAGTCCTGAACCATGACTCTCCACAGTGGGAGTGGCGAGGGAGGAACAGATGCGAGAGACATTGGGAAGGAATAAATGACAGACTTTGGTGGCTGATTGGATGTGGGGGCGAGGGAGTTTCTCAGCCATTCAAGGGAAAAGTGCCACCTCCCTCCTCCTGCTAACTTCAGCTCAATGGCGGGAGCCTATCAGTGACAAAGAGCTGGCATGATCTGAAGTCTGGAAGCATCTGTAGAAAGTAATGAAGTATAGGAAGCTGAATGTGAATGGGAAAAAAATGTGTGTCACAAAGTGGTCTTATTGCAAAATATGGAAGGAGATGAACGATTCTTAAAAAAAAATCTGCTGGGGAACGCGGTGCCCCATCCCTTCCAGTGGCTGAATTACTCTGGAGGAATTTGCTCCCACCTGCCTGACTATTTTGTGGGCTGTGTGTCCTTGAAAAAAGGATTAAAATAATGGCAAGAAGCAGCCCCAGGAGATTTCCTTTGAGCTTTTTTGGTCATTAGATCAGCCTGAACTCCAGCCTTGTCTGAGGCTGAAGAGTTTTCTGATGCTGTCCTGCTAAAATATATAGACTTTCTGGGAGATTAAAAAAAAAATTGATCCATTAAAGCTATAGTTGGCCAATTCCACAGCAGGGTACCAGCCAACTGTATGAACTTCTACAAGTCGCTTAGCCGTTTTGGGCCTCTGTCTCCTCACTTCTGAACCTGAGGATTTGGATGAGATAGAAACCCCATTGTTTCTGTGATTCTATAGCCCAGTGGAACCCATTGAAGATGACTTCAATCAGTAGGGGAGGCTCTAACATATTTTAGTTAGGTGCCAAGTGTTCAAAGTCAAAGCTTTAGGGGTACATCTGTTTTCCCATTGAACCCTAGCACTAAACCATATTTCCTTCTCCCCCAATTACTATCAAATAGAGCCACTCACTGACAGATTGCCTCCTTTTTAGGCAGAGGATATTTTGCCTTCATTTCCCACAGGATGATATGTAGGGTAAATATAATTTTAATGTAAATTTATATTCATTAGAGTCACTGCTACTTCTCTCGTGGGCAGGCAGCAAAGTATCGTGGTGAAGGAGACAAGGAAGCAACTGAATTAACAGTATTAAGTCAGGATTCCAAGTGGGGACATCTAGCTCTGAGGCTCAGATCTACACACTACTCAATGCCAGTGTCTTTGTATTAGTCAGCTCCAGCTACCGTACTTTAATACCACAGATGCGGTAGCTTTAAAAAGTTTGTTTGTTTGTTTGTTTATGAGAGAATGTGCATGAGCAGGGGAAGAGGGAGAGAGAGAATCCCAAGCAATATTCACATTGAGTGTGGAGCTCAGTCCCACAACTCTGAGATCATGATGTGAGCTGAAATCAAGAGTCGGATGCTTCACTGACTGAGCTACTCACGTGCCTATAAAAATGGAAATTTCTCTCTCACAGTTCTGGTGGCTGGAAGTTCAAGATTGAAGTATGTGTAGGTTTGGTTTCTCCTGAGGCCTCTTTCCTTGGCTTGTACATAGCCACCTTCTCCCTGTCTTCACATGGTCTTTCCTTTGTGTGTGATCATCCCTGGTGTCTCTCTCTCTCTTCTTATAAGTACCCCAGTCCTATGGGATCAGGGTCCTACCTTTATGACTTCATTTAACCTTATTTAAAGGCCCTGTCTCCAAATAGAGTGGCATCAGGGGTTAGGGCTGCAGCATGTGGATTTTTGGAGGAATACAACTTAGCTCATAATAAACTTCCTCATGGATTTGTTAAGAAGATGAAAGGAGATTTCAGTGATAGGTACATCCTTGGGACAATAGTACTTGGCTACAGTTACTGCTCATAGCTGCTATTGTTATGTTTTGATGTGGCTGTAAGAAAGAGACTAAAAATGTTACAAGATGTTAAGAGCTCCCAAGAAGAACTTTCCTCTTCTCTCCATGTCCACTGCTACCATCTTCACCAGCTAAACCACCAGTGTCTCTTGCCCAGAGTCCACACACCCTCCTCCTGATGGTTCTCTCAGGTTCCATACTCATCTCCTATAGTCCATTAAGCCACACAGGCATGATCTTTTCAAGCTTAGATAATGCCACTCATTTACTTAAAATCTTCTGGCTCTCCATTAAACTTCATTAATGTCCTAATTCTAGTCCCTACAGATCTAGCCTCTGTTCTTTCCTACCTCATCTCCTGTCAGTCCCCCTTGCTTGCTAAGCCACATCCACACTGGCTTCCTTTCAGTATCTTGAAAACATTGGGAAAATTCCCTAAGGTCCTTGCACTTGCTTGTCCTTAATTCCCAAACCCACCCAAATATCTACTGAACTTGGTACCTTTTCTTGTCTAGGTTGAAGCTCAAAAGGCACACCCGTGCCAGTTTACCTAAAGCATCTCCTGTTCCTGTGGTTACTGTTTACCCTAGTGCCCTATTTTCTTTTCCTTATAGCACTTTTCACTTTCTAAATGACCTCATCATGTTTATTTACTTATTAGCTTTCTCACTAGACTATACACTAAATGGATGAAGGGAACTTTTATCTTTGGTTCACCTTTGTAACTCCATACTGGCACACAGTATAAACTCAAAACACATTATTTGAATGAATGAATGAGTAAATAAATGAATAAATGAAATACCTTGAATTTGGAGATTTGGGTGGAAGGCTACTGTCCAGGATAGACATCAGCCATAGAACCTAAGATCTTTTTTATCAGCCTTTACTATGGCCATCTTTTTTTTTTTAAGATTTATTTATTTTTTTAAATTTATTTATTTATTCATAAAGACACAGAGAGAGAGATTGAGAGAGAGAGGCAGAGACACAGGCAGAGGGAGAAGCAGGCTCCATGCAGGGAGCCTGATGTGGGACTCGATCCAGGGTCTCCAGGATCACGTCCTGGGCTGCAGGCGGTGATAAACCACTGTGCCACTGGGGCTGCCCAAGATTTATTTATTTTAGAGAGAGCACATGAGCGTGAGTGGGGGGAGGAGTAGAGGGAGAGAATCTTCAAGTAGACTCCTTACTGATTGGGGAGCCTGACACTGGGCTTGATCCCACGATCCATGAGATCACAACCTGAGCCAAAACCAAAAGTTGGATGCTCAACCAGCTAAGCCCCCAGGCACCCCATGCTTTGGTCATCTTTTTCTGAGACAGAGGTGGGGAGAGAGAGAGAGCGAGTGAGAGAGCAAGTGCACAAGTGAGCTTGCACATGCACTTGCACTCAGGACAGGGGCAGAGGGAGAAGCAGACTCCCCGCTGAGCAGGGAGCCCCATGTGATGCAGGGCTTAATCCAGGACCCTTGGATCATGACCCGAGCTGAAGGCAAATGCTTAACTGAGCCAGCCAGGCATCTCAGCTTTGGCCATTTTAATTCATCTCTTGGCCTTTATGGATTTCACCTGCATGTTTAGTCCTGTCTAGGCCCAGGGGCCACACTGTCCAGACTACAGAGTACTTTCCAAAGTACCTTACGTGCTCTCCCTAGGGTGATAATTCTAAATATTTCAAACTAGTATTGCAATGTCACTGACCACTTAGTTGTAAACAACCATTACAGCTGAACTGATGTGTATTTGCCAAATGTCAGCTCTGACTTTTCTATCAATCCCCTCTCCAGAAAATGAGGTATAGTGCTTTCCCTAATGTCAACAGTGAAGTGGCTATACCTATATGCCCATCAGCCTTCCCTCCTCACATGTAGTAACCCAGTATTTTCCTGTGGAATGTTTTACTTGCCCCATTGCAGCAGAAGCCTCTTTTAGTACCTTGCAAATGAATAGCCTACCAAGTACACTTATTCCTTCAACAAGTATTTATTGAACACCTTTTATGTGTCAGGCACTGTTTTGGATACTGAGGATAGAACAGTGAACAAACAGATGTAAGTCATCTCCCTGATGGAACTTGTATTCATGAGTAGTCCAGTGTTTCTGCCTAGTTCTTTATAAACTACAATATTGAATCACAAAGTTATTGAAGTACTGGGGATGGGAGTACCGAAGAAGAAATGATACTTGAGATGAGAGGGTTCTTCTGCTTAGTTCTTGCTCGCGTCAACTTCTGCCCCAAGAGGTGGGACCTTTTTCTTTGTGCTTGTCACCGTGCCTGGGTTTTGCCCCCAGATTGATTATTTCCTTTGGGATCATACCAAATCATCTGTCTGACTGCATGCATTGCTGCTGCCTAGAGACACTCCATCTTGCTGGACACTGTAGTTACTGATGCTGCTTTAAGTCCTATTAGGTTTTTCCAAGCCTTTTGGACAATGTTTTATGATTTTCACTTCCCAAGCCCTGCCTGCCTTTTTATTCTCTTTTAGCACAATGGTCTCGACGTGACTTAGTGGAGTTCCTCCATGTTTTGACAGATAGACTCCTAGAAGCCTCTTGCCTTAACTTCTCCCATCCTATGACACCAGTAGGAAGGTGTGTACCTTATCTTTTAAATGTAGACATGAACCAATGGAATTCTCTCCAACCTTTCCCTACCAGCCTGCTATGCTAGTTCTTTTCTGCCAACTTATTTAAGTTTGGTAATTATTTTCTCTTATATCATGCCTGGTTCTAGCATGCACCCTCATTTGGCTCTTAATACCCCCATCTAAACAGTGCGTAAAATGTTTCGGTTAAGAAGTGTTTGCTTGTAAATAATGGAAAATTCAACTCAAATTGGCTAAAGCTGAAAGGGGGGTATCTATTGCTTTATAACTAAATGGTTTGGGCAAAGCTTGAATTAGAATTCAGATGAAGTAACCAGAACCTGGCTTCTCTCCCCATTCCTTGACATTGGCTCTGTTGTCAAGCAGGCTCTCCTCAGATGTCTAAAGATGATTATGAACATCTACCATGGCAGTTTCCTTATTCAAATCCATGAGAAACAGAAGCTTTTCCCTGAGGGCTCAACCAAAAATTGAATCTTACTGGTGCTGATTGGCCTGATTTTGATCATGTGCTGTCTTGGTCAGTTGAGGCTGTTATAACAAAGTACCGTAGACTAAGTGACTTATAAGCAACAGGAATCTCTCACAATTCTGGAGCCTGGGTATGTGATATCAGGGTGCCAGCTTTGTTGGGTTTTGGGGAAGGTTATGGTCTTCTTCCAGGTAGTATTCTCAAATGGTGGAAAGAGTGTAAGTTATGAGGCACTAATCCCATTCATGAGGGTTCTACCTTCATGAAGTAATTACCTCCCAAAGGCCCACTTCCTAATACCATCATATGGGGATTAGATTTCAACATGTGAATTTTGGAGGGATACAGACATTCAGTCAATAAATGTGTCTTGCTTCAATGCTATGACCAGGGCAGAGGAGATACATAGGATGGTTTAGGCCAGTCAGGACTCAGTTCCTCTTTCTGTGGATAGAGTCAGTCTCAGCTAAATGGCTTGCCTGGAGGGACACCTGCATGGCTCCATAAGTTAAGTGTCTGCCTTTGGCTTGGGTCATGATCCCAGGGTCCTAGGATTGAGCCCAACATCAGTGAGGCGATCTATTTCTCCCTCTGCCCCTTCCCTTTGCTTGCTTGTGCTTTCTTTCTTGCTTGCTGTCTCTCAAATAAATAAAATCTTAAAAAAAATAACTGCTTGCTTGGAAAATTTAGGATGATGTTAGGAAAGGTAAAGTGGGAGCAGACCCTGGGACAACAGATGTCCCCTACTGCAACTCAACCTTTGCCTCAAAATTCTGCTCTTGCCTTCAGAATTGATATGGCATTCAATATGATTTTTTTTTCTGATAGAAGTTTTATATCGTGTTTTAGTTTCCATCTTGTAAGTTCTTCTAATAACCCCCCTCCACCCCTATTTTTCCTTCTTGGAAGTATAGCCTCAGAGATGTTGTGCTATCTGACCCATACCTGGTTGTTGCAATAACTTAAGTATTTGAAGTGCAAAAGATATTCCTTCTACAACAGGAATGTGATAATCACTGTGGAAACTGTACAGGTGAGTAGGGATAGGTATATTGAAAGTAAGTAAAACAGTCCAAGTTTGTCAAACCTTGAAAGAATTCTTATTGATCTTTCTTGGCCTGGTATTGGTGGCATTTATCACCATTTATATCCTTTAGCTTTTGATTGTATTCCTGTAGGAGATTTCTTGGAATGACTGGACTTACCAAAGAACTTTGGTAGTGACCTAATCTAAGACTCTGATTTTTCTTGTTAGAAAACAGGCCCAAACAGGTTATGTGACCTGCCCAACATCACACCGCAGTACTCAGAGCTTGGGGTTCTGGTTCTTAGTCTACTGCTGCTATTGTCTTTGTGAACATAGAGCTGGTGGGGAGTGTCCACCAAGTGGCAGTAGATGCCAGGACTATGTTCTGAGCCCCAGGGGCTGCATATGCCCTGGCATTTAACTGGGGTTACTAAGGCTTCCATTTCAGATCTGTAGCCATTCTGTCTTTTAAAAGAAAAAAAATATAATTTTATTGTTAAAACTGATGAAGTTAAACACCCTATTTTTCTAGCAGACATACACACTGGCAGTATAATTGTATATTTCCTTGCAGTTTATTAATTATAATTTATGGCTTAACTAATCCTAGCCATATTTCCACATTTGACTAAAGTTTGTGTTTTCTGCATTTCCCTTAGATATCCTTCCTGATATTTATAAGATTCTTTGGGACCCCAGGCCCATTAGGCATCAAAAATGCTTGCAGCTGCCTTAGGCTGATGACATTCATTCATTCATTCATTTGTTCAACAAATATTTGGTTGGGTCCTTTAAATTAGGAAGTCACTTATATGGGTGCTTTTCTTCTCAGTTTTCTAAAAAAAAAATCCCTGGGAACTTGGGTTTTCTTTCTTTGAATGCCTTCATCTTCTAATTCATGTGACCATAGCTATCACAGTAATGATAACTTACGTGTGCATGCGTGTGTGTAGATGTATGTATGTGTATGTGCACACACATACTTCTAAGGACTTTACATATTATTAGCTCAATTAATGTCCACAACAACCTTACTAGTAAGTAGTTCATTTTGCAGGTGGAAACAAATCTAGGGAGGTTATATCACTTATCTAAGGCCATGCAGCTGGTAAATGGTGGAGCTGGGATTTGAACCCAGGCAGTCTGGCTCCAGAGTCCCTGCTCTAAACCTCTAGAGATAGAGAAGACTCTGTACAAAGACTGTGTAGACTGAATAGACAATGAACTGTCTTCTGAATATTTTTTCTCAAGTAAGAAAAGAGCAATTTCCCACTTTCTTTTAAAGAAGAATAAAACCAACGTTTCTATTTCCAACTTACTCTGGGGAGATTGCTAAAAAAAATTTTTAATAGTTTCCAACTTCTGGTTATAGAGGTCCATGAGCTTTTCTTTTGTTCTTTTTTCTCTTCTCCTTCCTTTCCTTCTCTTCCTTTTCATTCTCCTCCCCTTCCACTTCTCCTATGCCTCCTTCCCTCTTCCCCTTCTCCTCTTCCTTCTTGTACTTGTTCCTTTTACAAGGACTACTTTAATACAGTTTTGGAGTACATCTCTGTCCAGATACTGAGTCCAGCTGCTTATTCTCTTGCAGTGTTACTGTTATCTGGCTAAGAAATATTTCTCTTTCTAGTTCGTTCCAGTGCTTAATTCTTGAGGGCAGGCAACATGGAATCATAGAGGCAACATTAAGCAGAGGGGACTGAAATACTAGCTCTGCAATCTGAACACATCTTCTCTAATTTTCTCTTTGGTTTCCTCATTTGATTAAAGATATTTCATTAGATGACCTCTATAGACACATTCAATTGTGTACCTTAAGTCTTGGTTATCTTTTTGTAGGATGCCTCCCAAACACACAGAATCTTTAAAGGAGTCTCTTTGGTGGAGGATAATAGAAATCCTGATTATAGTGGATTAAATAAGAAATTTCTCACACCAGAGAAGCCCACAGGTGGCAGGGGTGGAAGGGTGTTCGCAATTAGTGAAGATACTCATGGATGTCACTGAGCACGTGGCTTCTTCTGTTCCCTTGTTTTGTCATTCATAGCATGTGACTTTCATCCTCACGATGATTGCGAGATGGTTGCTCATACCCTTGGCAGAAAGAGGCGGGAGGAGGAAAGAGAAAGTGTCAGGAAAATAGAAACTTTTCTCAGAAATCTCCCATGGACTTCTGCTTATGTTTTGTTGGCCAGAAGTGGGTCATATGACTACTGGTTATGAAGAAGTCTGGGAAGGTTAATGTTTTTAGCTGAATGAATGTACTGTAGCCTTGAACAAAATTGGGATTTTGTGGTGAGGAGACAGCAGAGAATAGAATAGAGGAATAACTAACAGTTCTGGCACATGTCATGGTCTACTTCTTTGTTTCTTCTAAACTTAAAAACAGTTGAATAAACAAATCTTCCTTTCATTCCTTGTTTTCTTCCTTTCTTGCTGGATACTAGAGTTCTTCCTTTAACTTCTATTATCGTTAAATGTGACATCATCACTAAAATACAATTGTTAATAACATTAACCATTAATTTGTACACAAAGACATGAACAGTTAGCCTAAGGAGTTCTAGACTTCACTCATGAAGAATGAGGGGGAGGCGTGATTCACCACAGTGGGTGGGAGGAACGTGAAATGCAAACATGGGTTAGACCAGAAGTTTTGGCAGAGCAGGGTCTAGATTCTATTTCCATTTCCATGTGTGACTTGGGAGATGTAACTTCGTCTGTGGATCACAGTTTATCCTACTTTATTATATAAAAGTAAATTAGATGATGGACTAAGACCATTTGCATTCCTTGGGAAAGAGCTGTTTTAAAAAGTCAATAGGAGAAAAATATATGTTCATTAATATAAATCCTACTGGGACCATTGATTTGGAATTTGTCATAAGTCAGAAGTTGGATTTCAGAGGGACTCTTTCATCTTCTTAAGAGAATAAACTATTTACAGACACTGTAGAAGCACTTCTAATTTGTGAAAAGTGAAAGGAATGATAAATTGAATTTTTCTTAGCTATTCAGGATTTTTGCTTTGCAGTATGTTGTTACCTTAGGTCTACTTATATATTTTTTTCTAATAGAAAAGATTGAATTTCTTAAAAAGTGTTTTATAATTCAGACTTTTTAATAAGTGCAGACATACCTCTTTATTTATATATTTTCATGTGTTCTGACTGAATTGCTATCCCAGTAGGAAAACCCATCCTGATGCCATCTCAGGATTTGCTTCTAGGTCACCTGGAAGATTGAAAACCTTCTTGAGGGCAGTGACCTTTGTTTCCTTCTCACTTAGGATACATCTTGGCATAGTATATGAGGTCAATCCTCAGTAGATTAAAGAATTGCTAAATTACTCACCTTAACTATCTGTGTTATGAGTTGATTACATAATCCGCTCATTGTTTAGGATGGCATGGAGCAAGGTGTTTAGTAGATGTTAGCTGTAATTGTTAAAAGGCAGGTAGTAGGGTGATTAAGGGGACAGGACCTAGAATCTGACACTCTGGAATAGAATTCCAGTGCTACCATGTACCAGCTGGACAACTCCTCCCTGACCTTTGGTTTCTCATCTCTCTATTATAATGGTGATCATAATACCTAGTCCATGGGGTTGATGTGAGGATTAAATGAGATGAAAATATATTTTGGACACAGGGCCTGGCACATGCTAAATACTCAATATATAGAAGCTACCATTATTTTTCTTTCTGTTCCCAGTGTGGATGTTTCACCAGACTTCAACTGGCTTAAATTTATCTGCATAATTCAAATCTGACCAATGTAGGATATGTTTCTGAGTGTTCCCAGATCAGTGTTGGGAATGTTCACAGTCAAGAAGCTTTATGCTGAGTCTACCTTCTCTGTAGATGATATTGGCTAACACTGTCTAAGGCCATTTGGGAAAAGCTTTATATGCCCTCCAAGGAAGGCAGCAAGAAAGGAGATTTAGCTGTTAACTTTCTAACACCAGGTGGCTCAGTTGTCTTGAGAAACCATGACATACATTTTTGCAAAAGGCTGTAATAGCCTTTTGCTTGTTCCTGGCCTATGTCTCCCTTCTAGATTTTGTTTGTGACCCATCTTCTGACCACAAATGGCACTCATTTACTTATCAGGAGAAGTTGACTTTCCTTCTGATTCCCAGAACAATTTAGAGTGAAGAGGCTGCATTTTTGTACTTGCTGCTGAAGGTGAATGCATTCTAGGACCACCCTGAGAAAGAGTTATAGATCTGCTATTGATTGCCCACATTTTCCCTTACATATCAGGCAGTTAGCTAGGTGAGCACCACTCCCAATATTATTGGTGTTTAACATTGCTATCGTACTTTGTGTTTTTAAAAAGCTTCAAAAATCAATGCCTCATTAACCTGATTGAAAAAGAAGTTATGCTTCCTCTGCTATGTTCTGAGCAGGACATAGATCACTGCAGGTGCTCAATAAATATTAAGCATTTAATCCTCACCATTCCTCCCACTGAAATAGGTCACTAGAACTCATTTTCTTAGGGAGAGAATCTTCATTTGTAGAAAATGTTGCTTTCTGTAAATCTCAAACTTTCCAAAATATGAGGACTCTCATATAGGTGATGTAAAAGCAACCTAGTGGTCCTTTGGTTCAGAAGACAGTGGGATCCACTTTGCTTTGAGGGCTCTTGTAATGATCTCTGAAGGGGAGGAGGCTGGGCAATTGAGTTACTTGGAATTACATGGTATATATTACCTGTAGTAGAATAGTATCTCTCCTGGAGGGAAGAAGCTTATATTGTAGTTGACAGGATCATAAACCAGAGGACATTAGTCATACTGCTGCCATTCTTTTAAGACTATTCACAGACACTCAGATGGTACTGACAAGTTCTATCAAGTCTTGCAGATGGAATAATAGTTTGAACTTTGGAATATTCTCCCACATAAGGAGCCATGATGTTCATTTTATTCCTTTGAAGTTTCCATGATGGAATCACTCAGTTTGGAACATCTACTTGTTCAACCACTTAGAAAATGTGACCGCAGAATAAAGTGTGCTTGTGCAGGAGCCTGAGAGGATGCAACTCAATCATACCTTTTGGCCCCCAATCTTCATTTCTCAGAAGTGAGTTAAGAGGGTGACTGAGCTGGTGATAAAACCCAATCTAGAGGGGAATGATACATCTGGATAAGACACTTGCTTAAGGCTTAACTTCTCCAGGGAAAAGCCAAAAAATCCATGCTGCTGAGGTATTTTCAGGCTGCCCAAACAACATATAATACAGAATAAGTGCTGTTTGGTTACAGAAAGAACACTCATAAATGCCTGGACATTAGGTCGGACCATGGAGAAGGGAACAACACATAGCTCTGAAGCAACTGGCTTAGAATTTGGCGTCAGACGGGGACACTGTCTCACGTTGTGTTTAATGCAGTTTAGAAAAAGCTTGAATTCAGTGACTGATATATTACAGTAAAATATTACAATTTATTTTAAGCCATTTTTTTCTTTGCTTGACAACTGGGTCTACCCACCTGTTTGAAAAGAGTCAGAAGAGGCTATAAATTCTTTACCATAGGAACCCAAGAATATTCTAGATTTTGGTAATGACAGCATTTTACACTATAGTAGTGTTTTCTTTTTTTAAAAAAGATTTTATTCTGAGAGAAAGTGAGAGAGAGAGAGAGGGAGGGGAGGGGAAGTGAGGCGAGGGGAAGTGAGAGGAGGAACAGAAAGAGAGGGACAAGCAGACTTTGCACTGAGTGTGGAGCCTGACATGGGGCTTGATCTCCGGATCCTGAAACCATGACCTGAGATGACACCAAGAGTCAAATGCTTAACTGACTGGGCCGCCAGGCACCCTTAGTGGTGTTCATGAGAGATTTTTGGAGGATTGTCTAAATGATAATTAAACCATGCAATATCCATATAACTTTAGAATTTTCTTTCTTTTTCTTTTCTTCAGCAGGTGGAATAAGAAAGGGATAGTTAAGAGTGATTAGGCTAGCCAATGATGCTGGATGTGTAGAGATGACGCAGGACCCTGACACCTAGAAGTCTGGCTCCAAATATCAGTGCAACCTCTTTTGATATCTACTTACCTCAGGCTGATTGTGTGTCCTCCCCATCCAAATTCATATGTTGAAATCCTAACTCTCAGTGTGATAATATTTGGATGTAGAACCTTTGGGAAGTGATTAGTTCATAAGGGTAGAGCCCACATGAATGGAAGTAGGACCCTTACAAAAAAGAGAGGAGAGCTGTCTCTGTCTTTCCATCTCTTTAGGCCACGTAAGGATACAAAGAAAAGATAACTATGTAAAATTAGGAAGTAGGGCCTCATCAGACACCAGATCTGCTGGACCTTGATCTTGGATTTTCTAGTCTCCAGAACTAAGAAGTAAACCTTTGAAAAATAAATATAAGAAATAAATAATATCGTGTAAGCCATCTAGGCTATGGTAGTCTATTATAGCAGCTTGAATGGACTCCCCTCTCTTTTTAATAAATTTTCTATGCTGTTATGGGCTTGTCATATTCCTAGATAAGATTAGAGAATTGTTTTGCCAAGGAACTCCTACCTAGGGCCCTCCTCCTGACCATACTGGATAGGCATTTATTCTGGGTCATTGTATGGGACTTAAATGGCCATAAACCTTGCATTACGGCCAGGGTCAAGGTACTCTCAGTCATTGATTCCCTGGCATGCATTATGCAGCCATGCCTAGGTTCATACCACTCTTTCTACCTTAAATGTCCTTATTTCTCTCTTCTTTTATTCAAATACTTTACATTCATAAAGCTTTAGTCTCATGTTTTCCTTCCTTTGTGAAATCAGACCCATGACATATACATTTGTTAATATTCAGATACTGTGTAAAGACACTTGTATTGTTTTATATTACCTAATTATTATACAGGATGATTAACACAAACTTCATAGCTATAGAGGAAGGGTTGAACTAATTTATGTGAAAGTGATGGTTATGAATTGTTTTACTTCACTTTGTATATGTTTTAATAGTTTAACATTTTTTGAAATACTCTATTTTTAACAAGTGATCTCCTCAGTGATGATCAGAAATGATCAAAGCTCTTTTATACTTGATCTCCTCCAAGAGTCCAGTCCTGTGACTTGAAAGCACACATGCTAAAAAAATGGTTGGTTAGTTGATTGTTTTCCATCTTTAAAGTTCTACCATCTGCTGAACTATTGACAGGCATATCCCATGAAGCTTTCCTTCTTTTTAGATAGACAGGGAGCCCACTGAAGTGTGGATGAATTCTTTCTAAAAGGTTAGGTGTTGATTGACTGATTAGCTTTTTGGCAAGGAAAGTATTTCTCTCTTACATCATTACAGATGCACAGTTTTACCTTTCAGGAGTCTGTTTTTGAGAGGTACAGAGCAGTTTAAAGAAGTTTCACAGTAGGAAGGCTTTTATCACTATGGAAGACATTTAGTGGTTTCAAGGCTCCATTGAAGTATCATGATATCTTGGCCAGCTAGGAAAGGAGCACTCCTAGATTATTCTCTGACACTCAGCCTAGAGTGGGAGATCTCATGTACCTTCCTCTTTATTACCAAGAGTTAGTTACATGGGGGGAGGGGCATATTCTATAGGAGAATTTCCACACTCAGCATTTGTGTCTTCTCTCTCTCTCTTTAAAAAAGATTTTATTTATTTATTCTTGAGAGAAGAGAGAGAGAGAGGTGGAGACATAGGCAGAGAGAGAAACAGGCTTCTCATGAGGAGCCTGATGTGGGATGTGATCCCAGGATCCTGGGATCACGCCCTGAACCAAAGGCAGACGCTCAACCGCTGAGCCACCCAGGTGTCCCTGTGTCTCCTCTTTTTTAAAGGTTATGGTGCAGCTTATATTCAGCAAAACTGCACAGCACCATTTGAGGCTTACTTTATCATCTAAGGTGTAAGAGAGACAGTGAGGCTAGTGGTTCTTCTATCCCTTCTTCCTGACCAATTCTCCCTGCCCATCTATTTTTCTGTGCAATCTCAGGCTTTTGTTAAAATTTTAAAGATGAAAAATAATGAAGTCAACAGATATGGCAATCATTCTTGTTCTGCCTCATATAGGCCTACCTAACTGTACAGCCAGTCTGAGCTGCTGTTAGCCATATCAGACACGAGAAAGGCATCTTAAAGTTTCACTTTGCTGAAAGCATGTGGGTCATTCAGCGACTCATGATCCTTTTCTTTCTTCTATTCCTTTTTATTTTTTTTTCAGCAGTACGCACAATGTTGTTGATGTTGTTGAGTATTCTTGGTGATTCCTCTCCAAGAACGAAGACAAAATACCATCAGGAAGAAGAGAGGAGATGATGTCATGAAATGGGCAAATGTGAGGCATCAAGAGAATGACAATTTGTTTCGTGTAAGAAAGAGTGATTTGCTGGAAATTTGAAGAATTCATCCCAGGAGTCTAAGTGGTGTGTTTTCTTTATTACAGAACCTTAGCACTTTCTTGCCGGTGTGGTGAAATCAAGCCCCACCTCGCTACACTTCTTCTGTCATTCCATTTACTATTAAGTATCAACTATGACATCATAAAGCAATTTGAGCCTGGGGTCAATTGGTCTCTGAAAAGGGGGCAGAAGTTCCTATTTGCTTACAGTACCTGAAACACCTGGAATTACCCTGTCATTACAGCCACTGCTATTGTTGCTTCTTGCCGATATTCTTGGATATCTTGTGATAGAGAACATAAAAAATTACATTTCAGATGGGGTCATGCCTTTTCTTCTTCTCCTTTAGAAAGGTTTCTTGAGTTGGTGCGGGAGTTTTCAAAGGAAATTCACTGGGGCCTTGCTCTGGACCATGACCTTATGTAGCAAAATGGCGTTTGGCACAATGCAGGCCTGTCTTGGGCTCTGTCCATGGGGGTTAGTGACTGCACGTACTGGAAGGTCTTCATTACAATGCTTAGTTGCCATTGGCACAGATGGAATGACATTATACAGTGTGGCCCCAAGTTAATGGAGAGTGATATTTTTTTGGAAAAACAAACATAATAGAAGTTGTACATCTAAATGAGGGTTGTGCCCTTCAAAAGTTGTAGCATGGAAGGCAGTGCATTTAATCCATTGATGCTTTCCTGAGTCAAGCATTGTTGTAGCTTCTGATTTGAAGTTGCCTTCAGGGTCTATGGCACATTAAAAATATAAAATATTTCTTGTGCTTTTTTTCCCCCGAATGCAAAAGTTATATAGGTTTGCTGCAGCAAGTTTGGAAAGTACAACACATAAAACACATAAAAATAAATTATCCATAATCTTAGCATCCAGAGAAGACCCTTGTCAAAACTAATGTGTATTTTTCTGGTAATTTTTTATGCATCTGCACACATGGATGTAAACATACGCAGCGACATTTGCATGTTTATTCACTGAACTGATGCAGTAATCTTTACACTGTCATTTAGGCTGCTTAAAAATATGTTACTGCACATTGCTTTGAATATCTTCCATGGTCCAAATATTTTTCTCTAAGAGGATAGATTTTTATTTTTGGAAACAGCCAGAAGTCATTTAGAGCCAAGCCTTGGCATCTCCATTATTAAACTGGCTAATATATTTTGGGAAAACCAAAACAACCCATGTGACTATAGAGTAATAAATTTGGTTTTCTTGGAAGGATCAATCTGACTTAATGTTATATCCAAAAGCAGAGTTCCATGAATGTTTTAAGCCATGGCAAATCATTGACTTAAGTGTATGGATTTCAAAGGTGAGTAATTTGAAGGAGAGCATGCTCTTTTAGTTATAAAACTTCTGGTTCTATACTTAGGGAACATGTGGCACTTGCTACAAAACCAAGCAGAGGATTTTCTCCCATAATCTTGGAGCTTCTGTATTTTAAGTGATGTGGTGGTCAGATAGCAACATCACTTGTTTGAAAGCCAACTTTTGCAGGATCCTGAATCTCTCTTATCCTAGCCAGGATGTTAGTCTGATAATTTTTAAAAAGATTTTTATTATATATATATATATATATATATATATATATATATATAGAGAGAGAGAGAGAGAGAGAGAGAGACAGGCAGAGGGAGAAGCAGGCTTCATGCAGGGAGCCTGATGTGGGACTCGATCCCGGGTTTCCAGGATCCCACCCAGGGCTGAAGGCGGCGCTAAACCGCTGAGCCACCGGGGCTGCCCTGTTAGTCTGATAATTAAGGTTGCTTCTTACTTCATGGATGTTTGCTGGGGTTAGTTCTCCCCTACTTCATGTAATGTTTGCTTTTTCTTGCCTTGGAGCAGTCAGAAAGATAGGCTGAGGGCAATTAGCTTTCAAGATAGTACCAGTTAAGTATATTACCATTTATCCATTCTGAAATAATGAATGGTTTCTAATGTATTAGTTAATATGCATTAATTAATTCAATGCAATTATAAAAAAAAAGACAGAATCCATCAATGATTAGGACCTTGGAGTTCATTTTTCTGTCACCATCCAGTACCACGGTCTGTTCTACTGATGATGGTCTCCTCCTGGTCTCCTGGATAATTATCGAGACCTTAGCAGGCCAGATAAGGCTTTATTATGCAAACACATTGGCAGCTTCTAAAAAATTCTGACTGGTGAAATAGTACCAGAAATCAATATCTTGTTCCCCAACCTTGCTAATCCCTATTTTGTCTCTAGAAGATGCAGATGATAACTTAGAGAAAATGGGTGTCAGGACCTGACTTGGCTCTGGAATCCTTCTAGGCCCAGAAGATAGCTAATTAGGAAAAGGTAATTTATCAGATTTTTGATGCTCTTTTAACCAGTTCTTCAGTTCTAGGACTCCTTTGGTTTCATAGGATCCATATCTCACGGGGATCTAGATTTGACTAACAGTTATTAAACTCCTGTTTATATGGCAGATAGGGTGAAAGGCCATTTTACATTCACATTTTATTCCCACATTAATCCATTTTTGCATGACAATGGAATTGAGGTTCAGAGGGAGTTAGTAAGTGACAAGGCTATGCCATTGATAAATGAGGAGGTGGGTTTAAAACTAGGTATTGGGATTTCAACACCAGTGTGTATTTCACATTGCTTTGCTTTACATCATATATGTCTCCTCTCTCATTCATTCAACTAATACATTTATGTATTTGTTACTTATTATTTGTTTCTTCCCATTAAAACATAAGCTCTGCAAAGGCAAGAACTTTGTCTTATTATATCTCTAGCATCTAGAACCATGCCTTACATATAGTAGGTGCCCAGCAATGATTTTATATTGTGTAGAGGAGAGAGACCACCTGGGCTAACATCCTGGCTTAGCCAGTCTCCAGCGATGTGACCCTGGGTAAATGATTGAACCTGTGATTGCTTTCTCACCTGAAGAATGATGAGCTTCATTCACTTCATTTGTTCATGTGAGTGTTAAAGTGCTTAGAATAGAACTTGGTTCATGTAAAGTGTTTAATAAGTGTTAACTATTCCTGTTATCTGTGGAATGAATAACAAGTTTGAGTGCCTATTAGGTGCTAGACTTGAGATAGAGCAGTAAATAGATATGTTCACTGTCTTGATTTTCGTTGAACTTATAACCTGGTGAATGACAGGGCGGAACAGCAGGGTAAGTGTTGTGAGGAGGAAAGTTTAGAATGCAGGGGGAGCTGATGATGGGTGAGGGTCAGGGATGGCTTCCTAGAGCAAGTGATACCTATGTAAAATTTGAATGATGAGTAAGGTTCCAGGTGGAGGAAGGCTAGAGAAGAAAAAGGGCCCAGATGGCAGGAAGAAAGCATATGTGAAGGCCCTAGAGGTGAGAGCAATATGGTGTGTCTATCAATTGGAATGCTTTTATAATTGCAAGTAATGGAAGACTCAAAAGTGATTTTAATAATAAGGAAAATATGTGATTTCCAAGAACAAGGAATTCAGGTGTAAGCGTTCTAAGGTTAGTTAATTCTGTGGCTCAAATGTGTCTCCAAATTCTTTCTCTCCTTCCATTCTGCCATCCTTTGTGTCTTGGCTGATCCTGTTAGGTTAAGTCTCCCTTACGGTCTCAAGATGATGTCACAGGCAAGCAGCCCCCTGCTTATTCTGGAGAGAGAAAAATTTCACAGAAGCCAAGAGTTTCCAATCAGGTCTCATTGGTCAGAATGGCATCAATGCCCTTTAAAAACCAGTTACTAGCAAAAGGGGGTAGAATTACCATGTGAGCTTGAACTGACCAGTATTCATTCCCTGTGTTTGAGTTGCTGACCTGGGAGTATATCTTGTTCCCCTGTGAGGGCATAAGAACACTGCAGTAACACTCCGTTGGTTATAACTGAGAGAAACAAAACAGTCTTCACTTCTGCTTTTGAACCATGGCAGATTACAGAGCTTTTTTTTGAGGGAACATGACCTTACATTTTAGTGGACTTGTATACTTTGCCTTTGTTACCCAACCAGTTTCTCTTACTAACTTGGTGACATGGTTAGTTGGAGTTAATAGTGTATGTGTGAAGGTAGTTTGGGTAGAAGGAGGAGAAAGCCAATGAAATCATGGGATCTTAAGTTTTCATATAGAATATTTACTCCCTTGATGTAGAAGTCTCCTTTACTCAGATGCTGCTTGAACACTGCCATGGATGGGGAGCTCAGCATCTCACAGAACAGGCTTTTTATTAGTGGTTCCTTTGTCCCCTTTGAGCTTCTGGTATGCAAAACTTCTTGATGCTCCCTGACCCTTATTCTTTCTCTGGATACCTGCAGTCTTATCTGTACCTCAGATGGAACCACTGGTTCCTCACGTCACCAGATCTGCTGCCGACACCTGGAAGCACTGGCTTGCTCTAATCAGTCACAGATGCCTACTGAATCTACTGTGGAAGCCATGCTACAGCCTATAATCTGCTTATTTTATCTTAAATTGGCCCAATCTGTCTGGATTTCAGTCCTTCCCTGGTTTCAGGCTCTGAGGTCAGGATCTGCGAATCCTAGCCTTTGTTTTGCCTCCTGACTTAAATAAACTTTCTGTGCCCCATCTGTTTACAGAGGGAAGATGGTCTCTTACCCTCACCCTCCATGGAGATGAGAGACTATAAGAGCTCAGTGCTCTCTGTTGGAGGGGAAGTTTATGAATTTCGGCAAGATTGTTTTCATTACTTATTTCTCTCTTCTTGGAACATATCTCTTCTTCCAAACCCTTGTCGGTAGAAAGTCAATGGTTTTCTTTTTCACTGGTCCACTTTTGTAATGCCTCCGTCTCCTGGGCTTATATAGAAAAAGCCTAGAGTGTCCTAGTTGGTAAGCTCCTCTCTAAGCCCTGGCTGCCCTGCATAGTATCGGCCCCTCCTTCTTTTCCACAAGGTCCCAGCTCTGCTGAGCTGAGACGAAGTGGTTGCCTTGGTTGGAGTGGGCCTCACTTGCTTTCCTATGGCTCAGTGGCCAGAGAGAGAAAGATGAGGCCCTTTCCACTGGACCACACCCTGCAGAAGGGCAGATGTACCTTAGGTTGGGATGGGAAGTTTTAGTTTTCATGATGTTTCATTCAATCTACCTTACCTGGTTCCATCCCCACTGTAACCCTGGGAAGCAGGAATAATAGAAAGTACATTTAGCTTTCTTTTATAAAAAACATAATTGAGATTCTGAGAGGTTAAATAATGTGCTCAGGTTGATTCCTCTAGTTAGTGGCTGAACCTGGATTCCTTTCCAGGCCTCCTATCACTGCTAACAGGTACGGAATCTCAAGGAAGTGGCCTCTCTGCTTCTTCAAGTTATATCTAACACTGCCTGGCCTTTCTATGTTCTCTTCTCCTGAGAGTCACCTGAGTTCATGTGCTATACCTACTTTATCAAACACTGAACTGTAGGCAGGGCAGTAAACTACTAGGTATTTCTGTGGGGGAGAAAGGTATGGGTTGTGGGGGGTGTGGGTGGGAGGAGGCTGAAAAACACATGTTCCATATTAGTCTTTATTTCAATGAAGTTGTTTGAGTTCATGCTTTATTGCGGTGCTTTAAAATAATGTGTTTCCAACGGTGCCCCTGGGGGTAGCACTTGCACTTTTGAGATCCTATTGCTGGAGTGGCTCACGAGACCAACCACAATAATAGAAAATGAGGCACCCCCTGGTGTACCATCTGAATTTATAATAGCAATTTCTACAATGCCCCGAGGCCAGCTCTGTTTGTATTTGAGAACACGTGAGAGCTTGGCACTGAGGGGTGGGGGGGGGGTCTTCCCTTCCTGTCCTGTTTTGATCTGAGCCTGTCTTTAACTTGGAGAAAGGTCCTTCATCAGCCTCCTGAATCTGACTGTCATGGTTGACTTGTCCTCTTCTACTTTGGTTTTAGTGTGAGCAGGGAGGCTGACGGAGAGGGCATGGTCTCCTGTTAGCCACTTCCCTCCTCCCTCCTGCCTCTCCACCCTGTGTGCAAAGCAGAAAGGCCCTCTGGGGTCTCCTGTGCCTTCCCTGTCAAGGTGGTGAAATATGAAATGACAACATAATGAAATGAGCTTGGTCTCATTAAGATTCCAAATAGCTGTATTTTTTTTTCTTTTTTCCCCTAATTCAGCCAGAGACCTACACCATGGTGCAGACAGCAGAAGTGGGTCAGTGCTGCAGGGGGCTCAGGGAGTGTGGCAAGAGAAGTGAGGACAAGGTGCCAACATGGTTCAGGCTGGGACAGCAAGCCCAGGAACATATCAGGGGACTGAGAAAGAGCTGAATCGTCCACCAGAATTTCTGGAGACAAGACCATAGATTTTGGCTGGTGCTGCTAGAAATTCACCCACAAAGAAGGCTTTACTAGATCCAGGAGAGGAATCTGGGTAGAGTAGTTACACAAAGATGAGAAATCCCCACTTTCTCCCAAACTACTTAGTGATTGCCCTGAAAATACTAGATGTGGAAAATGAACAAAACCCACTTCACTTCATTCAATAAAAATAAAGCCAGCTTTATAAAATGGGTTAGAAGCATGTGCACACTGTTTATATCCGTTCTTCATGGAGTTATGTATGCCATTTTGCATCCTGACAGAAGCCCATGAAGGGCTAGTGATCTTCATTCATGCATCAGATGTTGTGGATTCTCTACTATGTGCCAGGCACTGTGAGAGTCAAAAGGGGAAGGTGACATTGTCCTGCCCTCAAAACCATGTGATCACAACCTCATCTTGCTTTCTAAGAGCAGAGAATGCCTTAGGTCAGTTCATTCATGAGTTGCTGTCATTCACAGAGGGGTCTTCAGTTACTGGACATTTACTAGAGGCAGAATTAACCTTAGCCTCAATGGTTCTCTATTCTGGCTGTACATCAGAATCATGGGGGCTGTTTTTTAAAACACACTGATGACTAGGCCCCATGGCTGAGGCTGACACTCATGGCATAGATACAGATAGGGTGTACTGCCAGCATCTGTCTGATTGGGCTCTTTCCTTACTAGTAAGTATGTATTTTAATCATTATTTTTATTCACCCTAACCCAGACTAATAAAATAAAGTTCCTGGTGATGGAGGCCTAAAATCTTCCCAAGTGATTCTAATATGCAGCCAGGGGTGGCCTTAGGGGGGCAAGACCCACGTGTGGTATACACATCTTCAAGGTCTGAATGCTGCAAAGCCCCAGGAGCCATTGTTAGGGACAGTTGAACTACTCTGATACCCCACTTGGGGTCCCCAGCAGTAAAGTGACATCATCACTAAAAAAGGTCACTCAGTGTGGAGCTGCCACTTAGCATAAGGAGAATGAAGGAAAGCTGAGGCTTCCAGCTTTTGAACCTTGGCAGTTTTCAAAATAATCAAAGGCCCAATACAGTCCCCTCTTTGTACATATGACAAAACTCAGATTCAGGTGCCTCGGTGATTTCCGAGGTGTTTGACACCTACCCCGAGGCCCTTAGGCAGCCCATTTGAGAGTTATTTTTGTAGCTGGAGAATGAGACATGGAAGCTGCAAGGATGGACTTTTTAGTAAGTGCCTCAAGGCGGGGACATTATCTGGCTAGGAGAAACTCTTAAATCTTTTACTTGGGCTAAGGATGTGAGTTATATATTTAAAAAAAAAAAAACAAAAAACCTTTGCCCAACAAAATAGTTTTGCTGATGTGGGCTGCCTGTGTTGAGGCTGAGGAAAACTTCTTTCTCATGGTGTAGTGGCTTAAAGCCACTGAAGGAAGAAGTCTCTGTAACGGCTGGTTGTGGGCCTCTCTATGTGGCATCCCCAGGCTCCCCAGCTGGCATGGCTGGCTCTGCAGTTCCAGTTCTCTCATGAATTCCTGACATCTTGACCTCATGACTCTCACAACCCACTTAACTCTGTGTGCCTGCTTGCTCCATCTTCTGTATTTCCTGTTGGAGGACATGGCCTGCCTGGAGATGCTTGCTCTTGGAAACTTTGTCCTGAAACCAAGGATTCAGGGCTTTCTACCCTTCTTTTCCTCTGCCCCAGTGGCCCTCTGCTGCCCCCACCTGCCACAAGTCCACACTAACCATGGAAGTCCTAGAGGCTTGCCCCACAGGGCATAGGAACAAACTGTTTTTTTTTTTTTTTTTATGTGCCTGGCATTGTCCTAGGCACTATCACTTAGGCCATTTGATTTAATCATTGTAGTCCTAGGTTAAGTATGATCTCCATTTTACAGATGGGGAAACAAGTTCAGGATCTGTGAGTCCCAGAGCTTGAAGAGATAGAAATAAGTTCAAATTCAATATAATGCTGCTTCTTTTACATGTTGGCTTTTTCTCTAACTCCTTTGATTCTGGAAGAAATAGCCAAAAAATGGGGGATCCCTGGGTGGCTCAGTGGTTTAGTGCCTGCCTTTGGCCCAGGGCACGGTCCTGGAGTCCCGGGATCAGTCCTGCGTTGGGCTCCCGGCATGGAGCCTGCTTCTCCCTCCTCCTGTGTCTCTGCCTCTCTCTCACTCTCTATGTCTATCATAAATAAATAAATAATAAATAATAAATAAATAAATAAATAAATCTTAAAAAAAAAAGAACTAGCCAAAAAATGAGAAGTGGTTCCAGAGCAGTGAAAGTTAGCCACCAGGTTCTCAAAGTGATTATGATGAAACTCAGTGATCATTCAGATGTGAGACTGTCACCTCCACTACAGCATGGTGCTGCTTTTCTCATCTCTTTCTTCTTTTTTTTAATTTTTTTAAATTATTTATTTATGATAGTCACACAGAGAGAGAGAGAGAGAGGCAGAGACAAGGCAGAGACATAGGCAGAGGGAGAAGCAGGCTCCATGCACCGGGAGCCCGACGTGGGATTCGATCCCGGGTCTCCAGGATCGCGCCCTGGGCCAAAGGCAGGTGCCAAACCGCTGCGCCACCCAGGGATCCCTCATCTCTTTCTTCTTAAGTGTCCTGCATTACCCCTCTTCTTATCAGGGGATGTGGGTGGCAGGAAAAGTTAAATTCTTGGACTATCTCAGAAGAAAAGGCCACTTACAGCTCAAGACTCAGGAAGCAAATACATGAAAATCAAAGGACACAGACTCTAGTGGGCCGTGCAAGCTGGGAATGTCATAACCCATCCATGAAGGTTCAGATTTCTTGAAAGGAACTGAGCAAGAAGTGGGGTGGGATACAAAGAAGCCAGTTATGGAAAATGCATGGAATGGGACAGCTGGGAAGCTGGAAAATTGATCCCAGCCCCAGTCTTTTCCAGAGGATGTTAGTGAAGAGGCAGGCTCCAACTGAGATTCAGCAGCCTTCACTCTCTTTTCCTAAGAGTGGTGGATGTTGAGGATATAGATGTTACTGGGGACTGACAATTGCTCTTAGATGGAAAGGTTATGAAGAAGACAATGGAGGCATTCTTCTGGCATTGAGTTTATCATTGTTCCTGTGAAGAGTGCTTTGTTCCTAATGGAAATGTGCACTGATATTTGTATAATGGAACATAGGGTGATACTGAGTGCAAATGACTTTATACACACATGCTGTAGGGTCTGGTCATGTTCTCATCCACACTCATATTCTGGGATGCTGCATTGGTACCAGGTACAAAAGTGCTTTGAAGGATGGAGGATCTGATGTTCAGTGAGATAGTAAAGAGCTGTTAGGCAAGAACATGAGTTTTGGAGGGAAAGCTAGGAATCAGAGATACCATAAATCTCGAAAGGCTATAAGTCAAGTTCAGATAAGTGCTAGGGTAGGGAATTTTAAGCACTGTGAGGCCATAGGTAGTGTCTAGAATCCTACCACCAGTTGAAGAAATGTCACTAGTGGCACACATAAGAGTCAGTGAGATGTGCTCTGATCTTAAGTCAAAGGCTCTGTTCTATTTATTTCTGGGGATGGTGGATCTAGCCCTTTCCAGAGACGACTTTTTCCCTCCCAGTTGTTAAACTGGTGGAAGAAAATCAGCACCTGGAACGACTTGGCCATTTCCAAGTTATTTATAGCACAAGATTTTAGGCAAGATGTAATAGAAAATATTCTGGCTTTGTGCTTTATATTATTAAATTTTATTCATTTACTCAAAAATGTATTTTAAAATGTATGATGACTAAGGAATGGTGCAGTGTGTTGCTAAGAATACAAAGATTAAAAAGACTGTTACTTTCAAGGAGTTTATAATCTAGAGGGAGAGAGAAACATGCAAACAAGTAACTCATGTGAATTAAAAATAGCCTGTTGTGGAACAAAGAGAAGTGAATTATTATGGAGGATATTTAGGGACAGTGTCATGGAGGAGGTGGCCTTTAACCTAAGCCTTAAAGCGTGAATACAATTTTAATTGGGTGGGGAGATGGAGAGGAAGAAAGAGTCAGGAGGGAATTTTGGGATAAGGGAACAGCATGAGTAAAAGCTTAGAGGTGTAAAAAAGTGTGTAGCAAGTCTGAGGAAAGGCAGTTAATCCAGTGTGGCTGGCATTTAGGGGGCTGCTGAGATGAGGCTGAAAACAACTTAGTATCTCCAATGAGGAGGCTCCAGGTAATTATATAATCATCCCATTTAAATTGGCTAGTAGATGAGGGACCTAGAAAGGGGACCAGATCAGGAAATAATACATTTCTAAAGCACACACAGCTGCTTCAACACATTTTTTCTTCCCTCTTCACTTCCCCTTGCAACCATACAACCCTGTTTGTGAGTGTGGACACTTCTTTTGTGCTTGTAAGCTCACACATTATTTTCCTCACCTACATACTCTCAGACCTTCGAACACATATATCCTACCCCCTGACCTCCAGTGTGTGTACACCTTTCTGCACCAGCACAGTGGAGCATGCAGAGGGCCAGGTGACCATTAAACAAATATCATTGAGCTTGGTAGGAGGAAGCAGAAATGGATTGCAAATCAGGTGCAAAGTGATGCGTTCTGCAAGTCGGCTAGAATAATTTCAGACCCCGGACCTCCTGCTGAAGTGAAAAATGACATTTATAGGAGGGAAGCTTAGAATTAATCCTCCAAAATGATAGTAAAGTGAATTCTTTCCTGGCTCTGCTGTGATTGCTCTTCCTCCCCTTTCTGTCGCTCCTTATTATTGTAATGAGTTCTGCTCTCCAAAGTGGATAAAGTCACCATTCAGATAAGATCAGTTTTGTCTGGTGCAGCCACGTTGATCTGATCACAGTTTGGACTGCGGTTTTTGAATTCACCTTGGGTATTTAACTTTTAGGGGGGGAAAGAAAAGGAAATAAAAATGCCGATCTGGCACAGAAGTAGCTGCAATCAGTCAGCTGGCTTCAGACCTACTCTCTCTGTCCCTACTACAGGATAGCAGATTCTTTGGATGTTCCTTAGACTCTGGGGAGCTTTTTACCAGGATCACCTTTTGCCTTGTTCTGATATTTGAACTGCAGTGGAGGTGGTTTCACTGGGGATCATTGGTCCGCAATTCCTAGTGGACTTTTCACAGCTCATGAAAGGTCCTGCGCACCTGCTACGCCGCGGGGGAGCTCTCCGTGGTGCTGAGAAAGCCGAGCGCTCCTAGAAGACGGCCGTTGTTGGGAGCTCTCTGTGGTGCTGGAAGCAATATGCTTCTATAGGGAATTTGAGTGGAAATCGTCCGCAAACAGCTCTAAAGATCATCATTGCCCCATAGGAGGGTTGAGATGAAACCAGAGTAGCAAGCTGTGAGGGCTTGCTGGATGGCTGTCCCCCCCCCCAAAAGATAATGACTGCTTTCACATTTGCTTCTATTCTTTGATGCCAACTGATTGTTTTATAAAATGCTTAATTTGTTTCGTTTCCTACCTGGTGGTGAGAGGGGAAAATATAAGCTTATGTTAATTACAAGGAGTGTATTGTTGTCCACCTGAAATACAAGCATAATAAAAGAGCTGTAATTCATATATTCCACAAACATTTGTTGAGCACCTTTAATATGCTAGGCAGTGTGGTAAGTGCTGAATCTTGGGTGTACTTACAGCACACACAGGAGTCAGATAAACTGTGACTTCAGGAAAGCTGCATTTTGCCTTGACAAGTACTAAATATCTGGTGTATAACAACTCAGAACTTCAGGTAGTGGTTGTAGCCAAGAGATTTGGAAAAGGTCCTGAGAATGTTGGGGTATCTTTTGTGACTTCCATAAGCTGAATGTAAGTGTTACAGTAGAGGAACATTATGTGGCTTGAGAGAGTTCTAAAGGAAGCAGAAGTCTATATTTTTACATGGACTGAGTCTCCATCCCTGACTTAAAAAAAAAGTCTCTTCAAGCTTAGGGTTGAATCTGCTGCCTGCTGGGATTTAGATGCCTCAATTTGCATAAAGGTCTCTACACTGTTTGTCCTGAGGAGTGGGCTGGGAGAATGCCTAATGCTGATGTGTGTGTGTGTGTGTCCATAAAGGTATGCACTTGACAATATGATGGGAATACTTATACAGCACATATTATATTTTGTGATTTGCTATGAGTAATTTACATATATTAAACTGTTTAATTCTCATGACAAGCTTTTGAGGTAGGTAATATTATAGCTATTTTACAGGTCAGAAAAACGAGGCACAAAAAAGGTTGCCTCATACAACTCACAAAGGGCTATGCAGCTAGTAAATAGTAGAGCTGGGATTTAATGCCAGATAGTCTGCTGCCAGAGTCAATTCTTTTAATCACTATCCTATAAAAAGATGAAGATTACAACTTCCTGGGAAGTGATTATATGTTCCTTGATGTAAAGTGAAGTATTTTGATGGCTTGATTCTCTTCTCTTCTCATGTCCTTCATACATATAACAAAGGCCTTCCCCATCATTTTATGGATTGACTTCTAAGAACAACACACCTTAATGGCATTTCTGAAATTTTATTCATCTTTTAGCTGAAGTTTTACCAAGTAACATTTGTCCTATCCTATAAAAAATTCATTCATGATGGGCTCCTTATCAGTCTAAATTCAGAGAAACATTCCCTGTCTATCCAGTCTAAAACGGCACTCCCTCCTCTAACCACTTTTTATCACATCCTATGGCTTTGTTTTGTTCATTGTATGCATCACTATTTTGAAAATATCTCCTTATTTATGTGTTCTATGGTTTTCTATTCATCATTCCTCTTAATATAAAAGGTATGTGAGAACAGAAGATTTGTTTGTCTTGTTTATGCTGCATTCCCTCTACTTGGAATGTGATATGATCAGTAATGAATCCATGCCCAAGAATAGTTTGGTAGACTTTTGTAGGAAAATCCAGAGAAACTGGAAGAGACCTAATAAAGTCCTCTGAATCCAGACAGATTTGTAAGAGCAAGTATGAAATGGAGAAGTCAGCATATACCTTATAAAAAGAGCTGAAAGAGGGACCACTTCCAATCAGCAAGGGCAACCGGTTCTTGGGAACCAGAGTAAACAGGTGTCTTGGTATCTGTATTTGTGAGTCATCTCACCCTTTCACCAGAGTTGTTCTGCATGTTTGCTCACATTGAAGATTGACAAAAAGGAAGATGGGGTATGGTTTAGGAGAGTGAGGTATGGTTTAGGAGAGTTAGTGACTCATGAGCTTGTCATCTCTTTTTCCTTGAAGTAAAAGAGGCATCTTGGATTGTTTCTTCCCCCCCAGATGCCTACTGTAGAGATCTTGCCTATCCTCAGAATGTGGTCCTCAGAGTCTGATCAGCAACACAGAAAAGGGGTGGGATCATCAGTTTTTAATGTGATACACACTTGTTACGTAAATTAGAAGATAAATTGGAGAAAAGGTGATGGGGCATGGAAGGGCAAATTAAGACAGTTAACATTTAAAAACCAAGAATGTGAAGCTCTTGGAATGTTTGAGTTCTTCAAAGGTGGTTTAGACATGATTAGTTGATTTTCTAAACTCTGAGATAATTTTCTTTCCAGATTTTGGCATTGATAGTACACACTTATTCATTTACCCGAGGCTGTGGAGAGAAGACTTGAACCAGTTAATTTGGAGTTTGGAAGCAGATGCATTAGAGCATTTGGTGGGGGAAGAGGTTGATTTCCTGGTCCCCGTAGTTACATGCCAGATTTTCATATTTTGCGATTTTCTTAGTAAACAATTGCCTAAAGTCTATTTTCACCACCAGTGTGCATAGGGCATTAATTACTGAAATCTGTTTCTCACAGTTACCCTCACACAGGATTCTGATTTACTTCCAGAAGAGCCTTTCGTGCAAAACTTCTATTTGCTCTTGTCTGCCTTTGCATACATCCAATGGGGAGTAAAGAATGGGAAGGGCTTCTCAAGGGGCTGGAGATGTAGAACATGATGGGGGGGAGTGTCAGAGAGGATAACCACTGATTAGAAAGGACAGGAGGGAAGTAAAGAACTGAAACTAATCTCTATTGAAAGAAATTAGAGAATGCAGGACCTGGGGTTAGACTCTGTTGATGGATACTTTTGAGGGTACAGAGAGGAAAATGGATGTGCACAGGCATGGAAGCCAGAAAGCCCTAGATCTGAATTCTTTCCTTGAACTTCCTTTCCTGACCTTACAGAATTCTTTCAAGTATTAAGTGAGATAATTATATGAAATTCTGGCACAGGATAGATGACAGACAAGTGGAAATCATTGTGGGCTGCCTAAGTGTCCAAACTTTCTTTTAGTCATTTCTCACATATTTATTAAGACCTTTTAAGTGTTAAGTATGATTATATGAATGTGATCACTGCCCTCCTATAGCACCAACCTTTCTAGTGAAAGAAGGAGCAGCAGTCATCTTTAGGAATATTTTGTTGTGATCTAGTACTATCACTCTACATTTATCTAACAACTACTGTGTATCCAGCCCTTGTTTGCTTTGTAGGAAGGGAGTATACTTGTAGGAAGAGGAGCAAGTGGGCTTAAGTAATCTTTCAGGAAATGAGAGGCCAGCCTGGGATAGAGAAGGGACAGAAAGAATGAGCCTCATTTATTTATTCAGCAGACATACATAGTAAACAGCAAAGTCTTAGCCCCAGCAGTGGGCTCCAGTGGAATTTCTAGGTTAGTAGGGGCTTGGCATGGGAGTGAGCAAGAAAGCAGGAGATTACAAACATGAAAACTCTTGATATTGTGAGCTGGGGAGGGGAAGATGGAGTGGATGGACCATGGAAAGGGAAATCACAAGTTGCAGGGAGAGTGGCTCAAGCAGTGGGTTAGGAAACTGAGCAAAGTGCTGGGGGCGGCTGAGTGGTATCAGGAAAGCAGATGGTGATCCTTGAGAAGGAGGGTGCAGATGGCAGTGGTGGTGAGGAGGCAGCGTGGGGTGAAGAACAGTCTCAGCTCGGCCACTCCAGGATGGGGGAGAGACTGGAACACAATTCCCCACGCTGGGTAAGCTCTGTGACTCATCTGGCCCCCAGTGTAGCATCTGATAGGGGGACCAGGAAGAAGGATGTTGGAGACTGTGAGGTTCTTCGTGTTGGGCCTTGGATGTTAGACGTGAACTTCAAGCATCTAGGAAATCCTGGTGAGGAAAGAAAGCTCTCCTACCAAGAAAAGGACATGAGAACCCTGCTATAATCAACTCAAAAATATCAAGTTAAATTTCTACTGCCTGCTTGACCTTGGGCAAATAATTTGTTCTGAGACATGGTTTGCTCATCTGTAAAATAAAAGGATTGGGTTAAGTGATACTTAAAATGCTGTTAAGCTCTGAAATTCCATGATTCTGGGGAATATTTGAAGGTCTGGACTGTAAAGGGCAGAGTACACTTATTAGTCTACTATTACTAGAGCTGTGTGTGAAGGACAACTGTGAGAAACAGTGATTAATTCCCTGCGCACACTACTGGTGAAAATAGAGTTTAAGCAACTGTAGCTCAAGATGTTGCAGGAAGGAGGATTTTGCCTTAGTGTAATATGTTTCTGAATAATGGAGTCATCCAATGATGAGTTGGGCTGCTCTGTAAGGTAGTGACCTCCCTGTTGCAGGAAGTAATCAATCACAGATTGAATAATGACATTTTTGACCTTTCCTGCAGACTGGTTGAGAATGTTATTAAGTGGCAATTGGTGGTGAATCCCAACATGTGTTTCTCAGAACATGATCTTTTTCATGTTACTAGGTCTTCTGTGGGGCCCAAAGGGTTTTGTGGTAAAATAACTTTGGAAAACACCAGATTGAAAAATGCTAAGCAAGTTTGTTTTCTATAGGACTTCTCAGAGACTTAAATATTTTAATGTGGATTATGAATTTTCTAAATATGTTTAACAATAGAACTCTTTTTCACAGAGTATTTGGTAGGAATAGTGACCAATTGAGCATATTTGGAGAAACATTGCTTTAAGTGATTGTTTTATGTTCCAAGTCCTTTGCTCCTAGAAAGAAGGTATCACAAGTTCTCTGTAGTCCTTGACTAGGTTTGATGATGAAACCTAATTTGGGGTTTAAACCTTAGTGGGGAGGGCATGAGACTCTGGATGGTACTGTTGGACCTGATTCGGCTGGTAAACTTAGATGAGTCCCTCCTCGTGTCTGTTTCCTCATATGTCAAATGGGGAGAAATATGTTGCATCCAATCCTTTTAGGGTTGAAGTGTCATGAAAGAGTCTAGAATAGTACTTACAAAATTTAGATTTTGAATCATCTGGGCATCGTGTTAAGGTGTAGCTTCTGATTCAGCAGGTCTACTGGGGATAGAGGGAGAGGCCAAAAATCTGCATTGCAAACTGCTCAGAGGTAATGCTGGTGCTGTGGTGGCCACACTTAGAGCAGTGAGGATCCAGAAAGCCTCACTGTGGGGCCTTTATCAGGAGCATCTCTCTGTGTACAAAGCAGCAATAAGCTTTGTGGTGTCACTACTTTCCCTGGAGATCTGGTCTGTGTTTTCAAAAGGTATTATTCATGTGGGAAAATAAATCAGGCATCTCTCCTGTGTCCCTGTGATGAGGTTTGCTATGGCCCCTCCCAAGGGAATCCCTCTTCCTCTTCTGCTTCCCCACCCCCACTGCCTATGGCTCTCCAGTCAGTTAAGCTATTTTTTGAGTTTGAGTTAAAACCATTTCAGACATATTTTTAACTGCGTCCTGTTCGAAAAGCTGTTAGCATTTGGCAATCATTCCATCTTCAGCTTGAATCCTGGGGAGGGTGTTTCTTTCTTCTCTCCTCTCCCCCACCCCAACAACCAGGCAAAAGTATATCATTTAAAAATAGTCCTAGTGCGTGGGTCAGAGAGAATGGTTGCTGGGGATGGGGATGGAGATGAGGCGTGCTTTGGACTCCACAAAATCATCGCTGCTGATGCTGCCTTTCCTGCCTGCACCTGCAGCTGAGCTGGCTTTACAGCATAAGGGGGTAGGGATGGTACGAGGCCTGTCCAGTAGAGGGAGAGAGAGGGTCAATGGGGCAGTGGGGAAGCACTGGGATCTGGGCCCCGTTGCACCTCCACAAGCAAGGTTGCCAGGAATGATAGCAGAGTTGACATCTTTCCTGCGCATGATCCTGAGATATTCTAGAACCAGCACATTACCACTGCTATTATTATTATTAAGGATCTCCTGGGAGTAGTGCTGATGGGAAGTTTTATTTTTTTATTTAACAAACACTTAAATAGCTTTTATACTGTGACAGCCACTGTTGGAGTACTTTAAAAATATTACCTCATTTAATCTTTATAACAACCCTATGGGGTAGGTAGGTCCTATCATGATCTCCCTTGTATGGAAGGAGAAAGAGATACAGTAATGGTCAAGCAACTTGCCCAAGGTCCCAAGGCTTATATGGGGTAGAGCTGGATTGCCAGCCTGTGCAGCCTGAAGCCGGGGTTCATGCCCTTTGCCACCACATTATGCTGCTGCTTCCTGAGGGGAAAGTCCTGTCCAATCAGCGCTCAATCTAAAAGTGACTGTGCCAACCCTGTCTGCTCTTACTTCTCTGGTGGGAGGAATGAGGCATAAAACAGACAAGAACTTCCATCATAAATGGAGAAAAGGGTGATTCTTTTTTGAAAGCAATCATCACGTATTAATAGGTAACTCCCTGCCACTTAAACGTTCAAACCTATTAAACACTCCAAATATACCTGGACCATGTTAAAATTTGATCCTCAAGCAGGAAATTCTAGAATTGCTCTGAAAATGATCAGAGTGGGAGGAAATAATTTCGTTCTCAGTCTTTTTCTTCTACAGCTTTTGGTAAGATACTCTGTCATCATCAGTCTAGCTGAGTTGCCTGTGCCTGGGTGCTTAGGGAGGAGGATATAGCCATGGGGATGCCATTCCACACCCTAGCCTGGGTCTCCCTGAGGCTGGAGTCAGGAGTCCTATCCTGAGGGCTGGTTCTTTTCAGCTGGCAAAAGCCTACCTGAATTCATAGAGATGGCTGAGAGGCTTCTACTGGCTGCAAGCCCCAGAGAATATTTTATTTCCATAGAATAAGCAGGAGAGAAAAATGAGGGTAGAGATCTCCCTATTGAATCTGAAAGTTGGAGACTTTTGGCCTTCCCAGGAGCTGGCCTTTCCTTCAGCCTCTTGGGGGTGGCTGATACCCTAGTGGAAGGGATGCCTGGAGTTAGAACTGCTTCATGGGCCCTAACCTCCTCAGGCTCCCCTTTGGGCTTATGCCATCACCTGCCTGAAAATCTCACATTCACTTGCTCTTCTTCCATCCTATGCCAGAACACAAGTGGCCTGATTAGGTGTACAGCTTTCAGAATTTGGGAAGTTCTGCCGTTGGCTCCCCAGGACTCACTGCCAGCCCTGTGTCCTCTAACTGGGCTGCAGGGACAAATCTTTCTGTACAAATCCTCTTCTTGAAGATGCCAGGCCCCTCTGTGGTACTGTCTGCACTGCATGGTGCATGTCTAATAATACTAATTAATAAGCAGTCACTTATTAAGAACACTAGAAACATCATCACGTAGGTGACAGAAAGTCAAATAAATTCCAGAAGGCCAGCAGTGCAGCACAGCTTTTGGGTGTTGGGGGGAGGTAGGGAGAAGAAAGAACACAAGGGATACTTGCAGAGGGTGTTGGGCAGACTGCTTTGAGTCAATAGCATTTGAACGTGAATCTGAAATCTGCTCAGGAGCAAGGCATGTGAGGACCCAAGAACTTATCTTGACTAAAGTGCTGGCCCAGAGATTGGCAGTAGTGTTTAGTATCCAGTTTTTAATGATTTAGTCTTGGCTGGAGAAACCTTTGATATTTCCAGGATGGTTGGGGTAGTGCAGTAGGAACTCAGAAAGGACAGAAAGGAACCATTTAATGGATGAAGAAATTGAGGCCATTGACCATCATCATTATATTCCAAAGATTACTGAAAGAACAAGTAAAAAAAGGAAGCTATATAATGAAGTTTTAAAACTCCCAGCCAAAGCAAATCCTTCAAATTCATATACAAGAATCATTAGGGCAGCAGGAATGTATATGTTAAGTCTATTTATCTGTAACCCTGATTTTATGGGTACAGTCTTACCCATGTGAGTAAGACACACACACACGTGCATATAAATATGCAGTTGCATAGGGGCGCCTGGGTGGCTCAATCCATTAAGCATCTGACTCTTGATTTCAGCTCAGGTCATAATTTCAGGGTTGTGAGATCGAGCCCCATGTTGGGCTCCATGCTGAATGTGGAGTCTGCTTAGGATTCGCTCTCCCTCTGCCCTCCCCCTCCATATGCAATTGCACATATTTGAATAAATAACATAAAGCTGACTTACTGTGTGAAAATTAAATGAGATAACACATTAGCACATGCCAAGTGGTACCGGCAGGTAGTAGTAATACTATTGATCAGAACTGATAGTTGGTATGCCCTGATAGAGTCAAATCAGTTGCTTATGGCCAGCTTTCAGGCTGATTGGTTGCTGCTGCCTTTACTATCTCAGATGTTAAATACTTAAAATCTCATTCTGAGAATGATAACTGATATTCTTTGTGGTGGACTTTCCATGTGCCATTTGCTATTATAAATGGGCTTTTGATATAATCACCACAGGAAATGGTTGAGAACGGTATTGTTCCCATTTTACAGATGAGAAAACTGAGGCTTGAAATGTTAGTAACTTGGCCAAGGTCTCATAGCCAGCAAATGGCAGAGCTGGGATTTGAATTCAAATGTCCTCTTAGCAGAGCCTTGGGATCTTAACCGTGATGCTACCAAGTAGAGGGCCAGCAGGGTGACCTGGTGGTGGTGGTGTTTATTATCGTCACTGTCATTACATTAACCTGATTTTTTTCCAGGATGCCATGGACAACTTGTTCTTTTGATTGGCAATGAAATTGTTCTTCACTCCATCCTGAAAATGCCAGTCTGGCACATTTGAGAAAAGCTGAAACCGTCCCTGTCCCATTTTGTTCTCCCTCTGAACTAAGTAAAGGCAGCAGCCACACAGCCGAGGGAAAGGAATATAGGCTTCCTTTCCACAAGGGAAGCTTCTAACCGAATGGCCTCTGATTGTGGCCTTATGACTGTCAGAACTGTGAGCAGTGAAAGACCAGAATCTCTGAGGGCTTCAGTTGCCCCTACTGAGTCCTTTTAAAAATAATCAGTACCATTGCTGACATGGCACCATCATTTAGGCGAACACCTGATATTGTTTTATGCTTATGGTTGTATTACGTGTCTGGCATGTGGTCTTTGATGCTGTCTTTCTCTTCTCTTTGAACATATCCGTCCTTGTAAATCTGGAGCTAACCGGGGGGAATGCTGGATCACTGAGAATGAGCAGAGTGTAGTTAGCTAAAATGCTATGGAGGAAAGAACAAAATGACCCTAGAGATTTCATGATAAAAGGCAGGCTAAAAGAACACACCAGAGTAATTGAAAGGTAAATAACACTTAAGCCCAAGAAACTACTAAATGGGATGAAATGATAATAACAAATATATTCAAAGTACACAAGGTTAGAAAGCAAAGGGCTAAAAACAAGTAAATGAGAGTAACTGTAGTGATCCTCAGTAAGTTAAAATATTAAAAGTGAAATGATGAAATAAGAGAATGCTAACTATAGGGGGCAGTCCAAAGTTAATAATCCCATGCAGGGGCAAAGGCAGACCTTTGGGTCAAAGTAGCAGATACTTGTTTAGCCCTTCTGTGGGGCAGGTGTTCTCTGTATTATTTTATCACTAGTTCTCACAGCAATTCTATGAAGTAAGTACAGGTGTTCTCTCCATTTTGTAGGTGAAGATGCTAAGACATGGAAAGGGCAAAGAAAACCATTCAAGTCTCAGGGAACATAGGTGGCTAAGATGGGATTGGAATCCAGGTACATGTCCTAGCCTCTAGGTTGTCCCGTAGATGAGCAGTGGACTTCTCTAGAGGATGTCCTTCTAAGGTTGGTGTTTGTCGAAGGAGTCTGATGGGAGCCGACATCTCAGGACAGTGAGCCCTCAGGCTTTCCCTTTAGGCTTATGCTCTCAGGTCCCCTTGGAGTCCCTGAAGTCTCTTCCTGTTGCTCCCAAAAGTGAGTGTACCATTGTTCCCAAGATCCTGCTGGATCATGGTGGTTTCTTTATATGGTTCTTCTCTCTGGAGCTCCAGACAACTTGCCCAAACCCACGCACTATGTTCTTTGAATTTCCTTTCTGCGTTCCGAGAACAAATAAGGTACATGGGCTTCGAGAAAGGCCAGGTAAGGAAGATATAGATCAGCTGGCTAGGGCAGTTCAGGTCTCACATAAATTGGCAGAAGGTGATGTGTCATGCATGAAATTGATCCATTAAGGCATATTTGTTTGTATTCCTGTTAGGTGCCAAATACCATAGTGGTGTTGAAGATTGGGGACCCAAAGAAACATTAAAAAAAAAATAAGACTATGATCTAAAAGGCAAAACAGACTGAAAAATCAACTAGGAATGCTGGTATTACATGTGACCATCCAAGCCTAGCCCAAAAATGCCACTTTAGCCCACCAAACTTGAATTTATCACTTGCTTCTTGACAATCCCATACAGCTTCCTTTACATTGTTTCCATGACTGTTGTTTTTCCCTTGCTTTATAGAAACACATGTTTGTCTTCCGCCAATGCAGAGTGGACTCCTTGGGGGCAGAGAACTTATCTTCCTCATTTCGTTTCCGGTTAGCACAATGTCTGGTACATGTACTGACAAAGTTTGCTGGGTTGGGTAAATGCTAGGATGGCTGAAAGAATGTCCTGTAAAGAGCAGAAATTTAAGAACTGGCCTCCATAGAAGGGAGGCAATATAGCAGCATGGCTGAGTAGGCAGGCTCTGGAGTCAGATAGACCCAAGTTAAAATTCATTCTGGTTATTTCTGGCTGTGTGACCTTGGAGAGCCTCCCTAAAGCTTTGACTTCCTCAACTGTAAGATGGACAACTGTCAAATAGCACCAGTGTCAATGGACTGGACGAGCTGACCGATATGATTGCATGTGGTAGGTGCTCAACAGTTGTTAGTGGCTATTCCCGCTGTTGGCCCTGGCCAGATGAAGGATGTGCCATGGTGCTCTTAGAAAGGGGAAGTTCGAGAAGACAGAGGGGCGGGGCTGTTTTCCCTGGTGAGGCACCAGGGCCTGATGCTGAACAAAACCTTGTGTTTGGTGCCACCGACTGTCATCTCTTGTTTAGGTTCGAATGGGGAAATGTTTCCAGAGACATAGACTAGTTCCGCAAAACCGGCAACGAATTTCAAAGGGTTTGGGGCTACAGTGGAAATACCTAGGCCTTGAGCTCAGGGTGCGAGCCACAGAAGGGAGCCATCCGCCTGACCCACCACAGCACTAGACCCCTGCCTCTGTCTTTCTTAACTTGAAGCCCCTGTGGATAGAGTTGGCTGTGCCTCCATCCGCCCTTGGATGGGAAGCCCAATTTGTCACTTTCATTTCTATGTCCCCAGCCCTCGTCCTATGCACTGTGCCTCATCCTAAGCAGGCATTCAAAGTGCTTGTTGAAGGAACCACTTTGTGTCCTAGTTACAGCCCTAGCCTCCACCAGATGCTCAAGGATTGCCCTGATTTCGCAAGGAGTGCCTACTTGGGGAAATTGAGGCATGCTTCTAGGTGAGGCTCCTCTCCATTCCCTGTCTCTGCAATAAGACACATGTACCTTCAGCAGTGGGGAAGTGGCTTAGTCTACTGAAGCTGTAAATGAGGATTTTGTCTTTAACGCCTGCTCCGGTTCTGGCAAGGAACCTTCCTCGGGCTGGGGTGGGGGGAGGACTGAGCTCTTGACACTGCCTCTTTGTCACAGGGGGGCTGCACAGTGCCTCTCCCTGATGATATCTTCTCAGCTGTTTGCAAAACAGCCAGAGAGGAGGAGAAGCCCTAAGCCAGGCAGCCTGGCTGTCTCTTTAAATGCCGGGGTCTGTGTGAGAGAGGGAGGGGCCGGCTCTGGAGTGCGTGAAATTCCTGGGCTCCCCGGCAGTCTCAGGCTCCGAGCTCAGCCCTACACATCTCCTCTTGCATGCAACTCCCCGAGAGGGAGAGGCGAGCGTGTCCTCCCCTCTCTGGCAGCCGCCAGCATCTCAAGCCACCGCGGACCTGCTTTTCACACCTCTGACACCCCCCTCCCTTCTTCCCCGCCACTCCCTCCCAGAGAGAGAGAGAAAAGGAAAAGGAGACAGAAAGATTCTGGAATTTGAACCTTCCCAAAGAGGAAACATACCCAGCAAAGTCAGTTGACTAAACATCAAACAAACAAACAGATCCCAAATCTTCTGTTCAACTGGAAAGGTAAGGTTTGGGGGGGAAAGGCAGGCAGGCAGGGTTTTGAAACAACTCAAGGTTCTTGTTCGTTCTGGGAAGAGGTTGCTCCTGAGAGGGTAGAAGTTTTCAGTTGGGAGCGACCAACCTAGATTTTTTCTTTTTTTTTTGGATGCTGGATCAGAGAGCCTCGGCTGACCATGGGAATGGCTTTTCAACTGGCTTTCTCCTCTTTCAGTTTCTCCTGGAAGTTGAGTCCTTTTGCTCCAGATGTTGGAAAAAGTCAGAGAATGTTTTAGATTTTTAAATTTTTTGAAGTCTTTCTCCTATTTGCTTAGATTGTTAGTCTGAAATGATGTATCCCCAACACTTCATTTTGGGCAGATAGTTTTTTTGGCATTTTGTAGCTACTTTCCCTCTAATTATTATTATTATTTTTTCTTGGGAGAAGGCTGGCTCAAAAGAGAAAGAGAAGGGACACTCTGAGGATCATAAGACAAAATTGAATTGAGACGGGATTTCCCTAGCTGTTGAGGAATTAAGGGGTGTGTGTGTGTGTGTGTGTGTGTGTGTTATGTGTGTGTGTGTAAGATTTTTTTTTTTTTTTTTTTTTAGAAAGGGTGTGAGGAGATGTTTCTTGAGTCTGAAGATTCAGGTTGGACTCCTGTTATCTTGTTGTGAAGGTGGGCACAATCAGAAGGTGAAAAGGGAGAGTGTGTGTATGTGTGTGTGTCTGCGCGCGCGTGTGCGCTCCTGTTTGGATCTGTTACAAGGAAATCTTCTTCTTCTGCCTTCCATTTGTTTATATTAATGATTTAGTAGCAGGCTTGCCTGAAAACTTCCACTCTGTGTAAGCACTGTGGGTTTTGCAAGCTCTCAGTGACCTTAAAGGCTGATTCGATGTATTTTTTTTTTTCAAGGCATTGTGTTGTACCCAGAGTTTTGGCTCTTTCCCTCTCTCTTTTTTAACCATGAAACTTAACTGCTTTAGAAACATCATCCTGATGACAAGGGAAAAATAATCTGTCCTCCCCTCACCCCCCATCCCTTCCTAGGCCAGTGATGTAATACCAACCTATGGGCTCGGCTGCTTTGCAGGTGACTTATCCTGTGATTACTTGTTAAAAAAATAAATTTCTTCCACCCTCCATTAAATGCCTTCTCTTTTGATTTGGATGTAGAAATACCATCATGCAGTGAGAAAATTATATTTTTGCTAACTCTTACTGGGTTTAGTTAAGGTAGGATTCTTTTACCCTGATCATTATTTTAAAAAAAATTTTTTTTTTTTTTAATGCAAAGGTCAGAGATCATTGAGAGCTAGGCTAGGATGGAGCAAGACACAGACCACCTAGGAGAAGTGGGAGAGCAGGAGCTGTCCTCTCCCCGCTTCCTCCGGTCATTCCCGCTTGGGGAGATAGTTTCCTTTTACCAGACCAATCCACCTCAATATTCTTAATTCTTTCTCTGCCCGGGGTCCTGTGGATGGCTCTGGGAGCAAGAGGGGCACTTCTTGTCACACCTGGAGGACAGTGTAGTTTCAGGGGTCAGATGACCGTTTGCCTTTGTGATGAAGGTTCCAATGGAAATTTGAACTCCCAGCACACTGGGTGACTCTGTGCCCGGGATAGTCTATCTGGGGGCACCTGGAGGTTAGGTCTGGCGAACCCGAAGAACTAGCCCTTTATGACTTTGCTGTTCTGGGGTAGAGCCTCCTTCATCGTTCAAGGGCTTCTGCATCGCCTTTCGAGTTAAAATGGTCCCGCTGGTTATGATGGGCAAGTTTACCTAAGGGCTACTGGGTACGTGGCGGAGGGATGGAGGGGAGAGAGACATAGCAAGGCTGGATTTTTTTTTTTTTTAAATCATCTAGCTTAATCTGCCTATGTGATATTGGGGCAAACGATATTTCAGACGGGTGCTGGTTGTGCAGAGATATTTCTATTGTTTGATTTTTTTTGTTGTTGGGGAGTGGAGAGCAAGGGCTCTTGGCCCATTTTCTGCAGCCTGGGGTTCATCCTGAGAGCCAGTCTTCCTTCTGGAAGAGGGGGAAAAGGCTGGACGCTGGAAGTTCGCTATTAAAGTGAGCAACAGGGCTGGGTTAATTTTTTTTTTTTTAAACAACCGGACTGTGCGAATACCCTTTTCTGGAGCTTTCCGGCCCTTTCTAGTGAAATAATGATTTTTAAAAAATTGCTTCTTAAGATGAAGGGGCCAGAAATCAAAGGGATTCTAGATTTTTTAGAGACAACTACCTCTTTGCTTCTCTGGTAGCTCCCTGTTATTAATTATTGGGGGTTGTACGGGGGTCTGGCCTCCGTTTTGGTTAATTTCTTTTTAATGCTGCGTTTCTACTGAATATGTTGATGATTTGCTGCTTATATAAGGGAAAGAATGTATTGAGGTGGATTGATGCTTGGGGTTTTGAGATCGGCTACTGAGATTGGGTGGCGATTGGTGTATTTGTCGATGTGCATGGTAGGAAGGTCTTTTCTTTTGGGTGGTGGGGGACAAGGGGACGGTTGGGAAATGGTAGATGAGATGCTACAGCGAATGGGGATATGAGGGGAGACGGAGGTGAGGTCGGAAGTCACCGGTTTGCAGAATTTCTGTCTTGCATCCCCCTTTCTCTCGCTCCTTGGGAAAAAAAAATCCATTATCTCTAAAAACACATTATTCTTCAATTGGCCTTTTAGAGAGAAAAAGAGAGGGAGGGGAGGGGTTAATTTGGTAAGGGGGCTTGGTTGTAATTAGCCCACTGCTGCAAAACTGAGATAGAGAAATCCACCCGCACCAGCTTTGGGGGCACAGAGAGGCAGCGGGAGATGGGGGACAGGTTGTCAGTCTTAGATGAACAGTGGAGCAGTGGGCTTGGCGTTTGGGTATTGTGTGCGTTCGTGTCTCAAGTGCTCGTGCAGTGTTTTCCACCCCACCACCAGTTCCCCCCTTTATCCTCCCCCAATTCGGCCATGCTCTTGCCTTCTATTGCCATGCATGGCTCTCCCCTACCCCATATGCCCCCCTCCCCCCTTTCCTCTAGCCCTTTCCATCTCCATGAGAAAATTCTGATTCTGATGGCTCTGCGGCTCTTTTTTCTTTCCTTTCCTTTCCTTTTTTTTTTTTTTTTTTTTTTTTTGCAACACAACAGTGGTGCGATGGCCTTTCCTACATGCCACACGGATGCAGCCTTCTGATAGGAGGGCTAAGTCGGCACATCTACACACGCACTTGCACACGCTCTTGCACACACACACACTCAGACGGACACAGGCGACCAAGGACTTGATTTCGTTTGGTTTCATTCCCCTCTGTCGCTCTCCCCGCCCCTACCTCCACCATGGCTCCTTTCCACCCATCTTCATACGGGCAATGCAGTAACGCTATCCACGTCTTCTCCCCACACCGCTCTCTTCTTTCTCCTCGCCATTATTCTTTCCCGAAAGCTGTGGTGTGTCGCAGTTCATGGGATTAGCATGTTGGAGAGTCTTTGGGGGAGGGGACTTCTTGAGAAGGGATTGGAGTGGGGGTAGATGACATTAATGATTTCTTTCCTTTTTTTTTTTTTTTGCCAAATAAGCATCCAGTGATAATGATCCAATTTAACCATCCGTGTAATATGTTTGCGGCACGTTGGAGGAAGGTTATGGGGAAAGCAGAGTCTGGACTGGGTTACCTCTGGGGAGATTTGCTGCCTGGACGGTAGAGACAGACAGCACCCCCACACCCACCCATACGGATGCTCTCTCACACACGCCAACACACACAGCTCTGCTCAGTGGGCTGTGTCAAGCCAGAGGGCACTGCAGAATGTCCCAGAGTTGTCGTCGTTCCTTGCGAGGACGGAATGATGTCTTTGTCCTACCCAGCGCTCGCTCTGATGTCCGATGGTGTCTGGTCTTGAAATTCTTGGTGGCCTTTGTGTTGCCTTTTGGGAGGGGGCTGGCGGGGTGTTTGTGTTTTGCCAAGCCCCGGTATGCCTCCTGTTGGACCACATGGGAGCGTCAACACCATGTGTGCGGGTCACGCAGGAGGCTGCCTGTCTGTCTGTGTCGCCGGAGTGTGATTGTTGGCTGTGGCCGTGCGCGGGGCTCTGGAGAGGTGCGGGGGTGCCAGGGAGGGGGAGCTGACTTCCCTTGGGGATGGGAGGGCAAAAAAGCAGGGGTGTGGAGTGTTCAGGCTAGCTGAGAAGAGGGTGGTGGTGGTGGGGGAGAAACTGCTCGGGTCTCCAGGGACAGCTGGCGCGAGGTCCCCGTGTCCCCAAGCTAGCCTGTGGGCGGGGGTGCTGGTGGCTGCCTGGTGGGCGGTACAGACTGAAGGGGGAGAGGTGGGCGCAATTGAGGGTTTCCCTGCCACCTCCGGAGCCGTCCTCCCGGCGCCTGCCCCCCTTGGGCAGCTGGGCCCTGGTGGAGGCCACAGCCCCCAGGATCCGAGATGGCCCCAGGGCTCCCGGGCTCCAGGCTGGGCTGCCCTAACTACCAGACGCCATTTTCCGTCTCCTTTGGCTAAAGGTGTGTCCCTCTTTATGTAATTATAAATGAAACTGGCAAACATTTTGCCTGAAAGAAAAAAAAAATCCCCAGAGCAAAATGCTGATTGTCCTCCGTTTCTGATGTCCCTCCCCCTTCCCGGGGCTGACCTTGAGGAGTTAGGGAGAAAGGGTTACGTCATTGCCAGAGAAAGGGGAGAAATAGGGAGCAGGATGCCTCAGGGGCAAATTTTTGTGCCAAACACTTGAGAAGGGAATATTCTTGGGATCCCCACTCCCTTCTCCTTACATGACCCTTATGTGTGGATGGGGGACGTGTAAAAGTACAAGTGTCCCTTCCAAAGCTTGCCTCCTAGAAATGCACCTCCCTGGTGGGTTAGTTAGTCTGCCTGTGATGGTCAGGCCTGGTCTCCCCCAAGCACACACCTGCAGGCAGAAATGGCTGAGCCACAGTTTTGACCCTTGAGGTCCAGCCCTGGCTGCTCTGCAGTTGACTAAGTGAGGCCCTGTGGCTGGGCCAGTCACAGGTGGCAGTAGTGGGCTCCAGTGGGGGCTCTGCATGGGACCAGCTCCCAGCCTCTTTCTCCAGGTCCCTGTGCAAATGATACCTACTCAGAGAGGACTATCTTGACCAGCTTTCTGAAGTAGCCCTTTGACCCCACCACTGGCCACTTTCCAGCCCGTTAGCTTGCCTTTAATTCTAATCAGCTACTCGCTACCTAATACTGTATTATATATTGAAGTGTTAAGGTGATCTTGTCTCCTCTAGAATGCAAACTCCGGGTGCTCGGGGACTTTGTTTTTGTTCATTGTCTTGTTTTTGGTGCCTAGGACACTTCCAGCCGCATAGTAGGTACTCAACAAATATTTGTCGATTGGAGGAAAGAATCTTACGGGCTTGGTATTGGGGTTCTCTTTTCTTCTCTAGCACCTTGGATCTTTCTTCTAGGAAAGTCGAACTTTGCCTCTGGCTGTCTTATCCCTCCATGCAAGTCCCAGATCTGCTGGAGGGATTGGAAAATGTGAAACTTTCTGATTGAGAAAGGTCTCCATGCCTGACTCAGAGGGACTCTTCCTCCTTCATGATCCCTGTAATATTAGTCATCATAGTCATCATCATCAAAATGGTGATATAGCTGCCATTTTTGAGGATCTTAATATATATACCAAGTTCTGCACCAAGATTTTTTTTGGTTTGTATTTTTTTGGCGTCTTTTTTTTTTTTTTTTGGTAAACATTCATTATCTCATTTAATTCTCCAAACAGCAGGATGCAGTATATTCTTATTATTTGCCTTGAACAGAGGAGATTGAGGCTTAGACTTACACAAAGTAAACTAGTAAACTGGCAGATTAAAGTTTGAACTTAGGTCTTTCTTATTCCAGAGTCCAAGTTCATGACCCTTATGTAATACTGTTAGAGGTAAATGGGAGATGAGCCATCATCTCTTTCAGTGCCCTCAAATACAGATGAGAAAACTGAGGTGTAGAGAGATTAAGTGGCTTGTCCAAATTCATATGCCAAACCTGATCCAGAGACAAAGCTGGAATCCAGGTTTCCTGGTGCCCAGATAGTGCTCCTTCCACACCATCATACATACTTTTTCAAAGGGTATCGTGCTAGTGGCTACCTGAGGGCCCCTCTTAGTTCTTCTCCTTCCTCTATCAGAGGAGTGGGTCTTGGTGAGGGGGGTGGGTGGAGCTGTGCCTTTAAAGAGGGCTGACTTGACTCTTGCAGAGTAGAGGGAGACTGGAGGATGACTGGTGGCCTACACTACCAGGTCACTGGAGTCCTTGAGCGCTGGTCAAAGCCATCCTCTGAATGTGCCGGAGGAAGAGACCACAGTGGCATGCTCCAGGTTTTCAATCCCATGCCCCTTAAGGTTGCTCTCGGATGTAGTAGCGGCTCCATTCAGAATTCCAAGCAGCTGGTCTCTGGATCCTGACAACCTATGAAACTTGTGTGTTTCTCCAAGACTGGCTTAGCCCTGGTTTCTCAAGAAAGGGAGGCATGGGCTCAGTGGCATGCTCCAGGTTTTCAATCCCATGCCCCTTAAGGTTGCTCTCGGATGTAGTAGCGGCTCCATTCAGAATTCCAAGCAGCTGGTCTCTGGATCCTGACAACCTATGAAACTTGTGTGTTTCTCCAAGACTGGCTTAGCCCTGGTTTCTCAAGAAAGGGAGGCATGGGCTCAGATATTAGCCTCAATGTGTTTCATTTCTGTGTCCAGAGGCTGTCTAGGGAGCATGAGTCATGAGATGTGGGTGAAGGACCCCTGTCAAGTTCTGCTGCTCCACCCCTAGGGTTGGCCTTAACCTTGAATTGGAGAGGGTGTGTGTGTATATGTGTGTATGTGTGTGTGTTGTTGGGGTGAGGGCAGTGGGATAACGGAGGCCAGAGTGCAGTGGATTCTGAGAACCAGGGAAGACTTACCCTGTGCCTGGACCTTGAGACAGGGCATGAAGCTGTTTCTGTGTGACCTTGAGATGGGGTGACCAAATGCCCTGGTTTGCAGAGACAGTTCCCATCTAGGCCTTTGTCCTAGTGTAATTATTAACTTTCAAAAGTGTCCTGGTTTGGATGATAAAATATATAGTCATCTTTCTTTGAGATGGCGCCACCCACTTTCTGTTAATGGGTAGAGAGGAAAGGGGAATGCAGCGGGGGAAATCCAGTTTTAGGAGGAAGGTGACTGAAAGTAGAACCTTTCGCTAGAGATACTTCCACTGTCCCCATTTTTAAAGGTTGAAGACCTGAATCTTTTGACTAGTTTTACTATCAACATCACCACTACTACTCACCTTATTAGTCTTGCAACACTACCACTAGCCAACATTTGAGTCTTACTGTGCACCAGATATTATGCTAAGCCCCTGGCATGCATTATCTCCCTCAGTCTTCCCACAACCCTATGAGATAGGTGCTATTGTCATTTCTGTATTACAACCTCCTGCCCAAGGCCTGAAGAGGTTAAGTAATATGTCTAAGGTCATGCAGGTAGGAATGGCGAGGTCATGATTCAAACTCAGTGAGCCTGGCTCTGAAGCCTCTGGTTCTTAACTCCTGTGTCATACCCCTTCTGTGGGCCTGTACTCCAGATCCCAAAGTCTGGGAACCTGATTCTGAGAGCTGACCCACTTGCCAGGCATCTGACTCAACTCTGGGACATGCTGAAGATGTTGCTGCCAGTCAGAGGCACTTTAGGGTTAGGGCAAGGACACTGTTGGCCTTGCAATGGCACTGCTGGTTGTCCTTATGATGGCGCTTGGAAACTCTGTTCCTCGTGGTGTCTGTTACCTTCTTCCTTGCTTCAAGAATCTTGTCAGAAAAAAGAGTTTAGGTTGTTTGGGATGGTGGTGAGTTGGCAGAAGGCAGAGAACTTGCAATGTGTTTACCTCTGCTTTATTCTGTGGCTCTGATCCTTGATGAACCTGCACTCCCATGGCTCCTGCAGTAGGGCCTGGACCTCAGTGGGAGAATCTGGTGAATGGACTGTCCTCTAGCACTTGCTGTTCAAAAAGCATGGTGTTCTGCTTGGTATTTCCTTTAGACAGGTAGTGGTCTCATTTGCCTGATAAGGAAATGGGGTTAAATAGCTTGTCTAAGATCAGACAATGAAGAAGTAACAGACGTTGCATCTGACTCTAGGATTCACACTGTTTCTGAGAACTTGCACTGGAGGAGAGGGGTCAGGAGTTATAGAAGGTCTAGAGGGGACTAGAGGAGGGGAGGTTTTCAAATCAGCTCTTGAGGTTGAGGACTGGTTGGAGCATCTTGGGCTCATCATCTTAGTCAGCCAGGGCAAGATAGCTGCTGACCCCTCAGCTAGATGAGTGCTGGTTCTGGTCTGGAGAGCAGGTGAGGAGATGGGCTCATCCACAGCTTCTTAGGTGGAGGCTGGGGACATCCAGAAGAAGGTGCCTCTTTCCCACGTGGAATAGTGATATGTGTACTGACCCCAAATCCCACCTCTCCCTCCTGCATCAACATCATCAGGTTAAGGGTAAGAAGGGTTGGGTGGGCTTACTGCCTAGATCCAGGGAGGGAAATACACAGAGGGAAGAGTATGGATTCCCCAGACTGGAGGACTCCACAGCCAAAGGAAGAGCTTTTTCTTGGTTGAGTGGGAGGGAAGAGAAGAGCATTTTTCTGACTGAGGGGATGGTCTGAAGCCCCCAAGCTGAGCTGCATTAGCTTCATTGCAGTCCCATTGAAGACTGTGTTTATTTTTCCAATAATGTGTTAATTAAACATCGATTTCCGGATGGAGGAAAGGGAATTGGATTGCTAGAGCTAAATGGAGTGAGGAGGATGGGGAGCTGGTAAGAGGGGCCCCAAGCTGGAGTCAGCATTCTTGCAGCATTGCCCCAGGGGGTGGGGGTAGAGGGGAGCTGGGGCTGCCTCTTGTTCTGGTTCCAGATTTGGATTTGCCATCTCCCCATGAGCCTTCAGGAGGCATCTTTTCTACCCACTGGCTGCCAGAGCAGATGGAGAGTGCTTTTTGCTGAACCTCAATTCAAGGAAGAGAAATGACTATTCCCCATCTTCCCCGGCCTCTCTGCTTTGTTGAGCTTCCCTGTGCCCAGCCTCATGTTAGCATTCTTTTGATGAACGTGGGGTTAGTGCTTTTATACCACTACTTTGGAAACTGAGTCTCAGACAAGTTAAATGGCGAATTCAAGAGCAAAGAACTGGCAAAGTATGGCAAGGAAGGGAGCCCTGGAGGAGTAGGAAGTACCTGAGGTTGGCAGAACAGCTGCCAAGGGTCCAAGCTCCTGTAAAGTTAAAAAAAAAAATAGTGAAGCATCTGATAGGCAACAAGCAGGACCCTTTGACACCTTATCGTTGATTCAGACGTATTGAACTAACTATGTCCCTGCAGCCTCATTAAGTGCCTTGCCCATAGGTTGTGAGGCTACAGTGACCGAGTGTCAGGGAATGTTATTCCCATTTTACAGACGGGGAAAGTGGGGCTTGGAGAGATGAACTTGCCTGAGGTTGCAGAGTTGGTGAATGGTGCTGAGATAAAAGTTGAAGTTACTTTAGTAAAGAAGACTCTGGGAACCTTTATAGTTGTGCTCCATTGTCTTGTATATACTGATACACTCAGCAAGTCACCTATAACTTCTAGGAGGTAAACGCATGGGACTTAGGATGGATGCTCTCACCAGACCATGTGCCCCAGAAATATCCGAGTTCTTGCCAGGTGACCCCCACTGTCCCTTCCTTTCTTGGCTGTAGCAGCTTAGGCCGAGTGTCTGGTTGGGTGGAGGCTGGTCTGGGGTATTGGTGGTGCTTGAAGCCTGCATGGTGGTGAGCTGGGAGGTGGGGGTTAAGTTAGAGCAGCAGTTCTCAAACTTAGCTGCATATTGGATTCACAATATTAAATCCCAAACCTATGTTGCACCTCATATGGATTAAATTAGAATATTTAGGGGTAAGACCCTGGCATCAGTATATTTTAAAGATGCCTGGGTGATTCCATCAGGCTTGCAAAACAGTGGTTCAGAATGTCTCTGCTGCAAAGCAGGTGTTGGCAGGCTAGGCCAGCATCTGTTTCCAGAGTTATGTTGCAATTGAGAAAGTAATTGGTTGTACCTACCCAGGACCCAGTGGGGGCAGTGCTTATTGTGATCAGTTTGCTTCTCTTTAGAGTAGCATCTTTCAGACTTTGGTATGCATCAAAATGTCTTGGGAGCTCTTACAAAATGCATATTCTCAGGCCCACTGCACATCTGAGTTAGGTCTGGGGTGGGGCCCAGGAATCTACATTGAAAGCAAGTACTTTCTGTGGCCGGGTGAAGTTGTGACATACAGGGCCAGCCTCAGAACTCCTTTTATTCCATTCCAGGACTTTGTGAGACCCTCTTTATTTAGAGGGCAAAAAGGTAAGGACAGGGTCTGCTGTGGTTACCTGTTGCTCTGTGAGATTTGGCCTTTTTTTGCCTAGGACCAGGTGTTCACTACTGACATGGGAAGGCCTATGCAGAGCTGTGTTTAGTGCCTTGTGTGCAGCAGCCCTGAGGGAGGAGAGGATGATCCCAACCTGGAAATTCGGCAGGCTCCCTTCTCAGGTTTAAAAAAATCAGAGTAAATCTCTGCACAACTTGAGTGTTTGGAAGTCTGTCAGCAGCAACCATCCTGAGCCTTCCCCAGGGATCAGTGAAACAGCTTCTCTGGGGCTCATTTTAAACTTTTCTTCCAAAGCTGTCAAAAAATAGAGAATAGTCAGAGACTCTCAGAGCTGGAAGGGACCTTGGTGATCATCTATGCCAGGGCTAATATTCTGTTCATCTATTCATGCATTTATTGATCCAAGAGATATTTATTAAACACCTACTGTATCCAGGCGCTGTACCAGGTGCTGGGAATACAGCCACAGTCAAGAGAGATTACTTGGTTGTTCCCTGATGGAGCTTACACTTGGGTGGAGAGGTAAATATCAAACACCACCAAGAAATATATAATTATTAATTATGATGAATGCTCTGAAGGAAACATACAGGAGGGCTCTGAGAATTATGGAGCCCTAATGTAGAATGAGGGCATAGAGGAAATGAGAGATAATGTTGATTGAGTGGGTGATAGAGATGATTCCACCAGGGTCCACAGGCCTGTTTGTTCTGGGTCAGGGAAAACCTGGGGGAAGGGTGAGCACAGGATATCTCTGGGGGCATAGTTGCCCCTCTGTCTCATGAGTAGTCTCTGCTTTTCTTCCCTTTGGCAAGAGCCACCAGGCCAGCCTTCTAGGTCTGTTGGCCCATAGGGAACATTTACCCTGACCCTGTCTCCCCACCTTCCAGCCCCACCTGTTACTAAATTAGTGAGATGCTGGTCACCTGATATTCCCTCCCACCTCTTCCTGGTGCCTCCCTAAACAATTGTCTCCTTCCCTGCGCTCACCTGCTATCTCCTCTGCCCTTAAGTTGTGGGGTCCTCTGGCCACCCTGAGCAGATATGAATGGAGGTAGGAAGAAGTATAGGGACTCAGGTCATGGACTTGGTCTGGCGACAGGAGGGACAGGCCAGAAGATGTGCACAGAGAAAGGAGATGTGTTCATAAGGCGCTGGTAAAATATTAAATTCCTGAAAAGTTTACCAGGACATGGGAGTTCATTTCTTTGACCTCCTTTCTGACCTGACCTACAGGTGAGTAAAGCTGTGCATGTAGATGAGCACCCCATGAGATGGAGGCCATTTTGCACCCTGCTCTGTGCCTCTTCCAGGGTTGACAAGGTGGTTCTGGCAAGGGGGGACATCAGAAGTGGGCAGTCTAGCTTCTCGTCTGCTTTTCTCCAGGTCTTAGAGTGGTGGGGGCTGCCTCAGTACTGGGCTCTAACTCTGATGAGGCTAACATTTGAAGGCCACTCCCCAGATTCCTGGAATCAAGACAGAAAAGAGAAAGCAGGGAAGCTTTCTCTGAGAAGGGGCGGGATGTGTGGGAGGTAAGAAGGTTGGCCAGTGTGTGGGTTGTGGAGTTTGGATGACAGTCGCACTTTCTTTTTTCATATATGTGTGGTTATTTTTTTTTTTTACAGTCAACTTCTTATAAAAGTGACTTAATTATTTTCTTATTACAGAATAACATATGTTTGTTATAGAACATTTAGAAAATACCAAAAACAGAAATAAAAAAATCACCTGTAAGTCACCCCTACAAAATTAACTAGTGGGAAAATTTTTGATATCTGTCTTTCCGGCTTAATTTCTAAGCATCCACAATCCAGGGTGTGCTATTTTGTTTTTGAAGAAATTCATTCGCTCATTTAACAAGCACTAATTGAGCACCCACTCTGCGCCAGGCACCCTCAATCACATTTTGGAAGCTCTCATACTAGCTTGATTTTTCACTTAAAGATGTAGCATGAGCACTTTTCACAGCAGCCTCTCATGCCTTTGAGCTTCCAGATTTAGATTTTGGGTGTAATGAGGCAGTTGGCAAATTTTGGCATCTTAGATCTTATGTCTTAAGGAAGAATTGTTGAGCCTCTCTCTTCTTGGCACCTAAGGCAGGCACCATATTAGACCCCTTGGGAGAAAATGTGTCCCATTACTCAGGAGATGAGGAAAGGACAGAAGAAAGTTTGAAGGGTGGGCAAAACCCTAGTCCTTATTTAGTGTTAGAGTCTGGAATTTCTCCCAGTGGTGGGTTTGGAAAGGAGAGGTTCCACTCTCCTAAGAAGAACCCTAGCAGCCTACAGAGTGGGTGGAAACGGTACACGACTAGCTTCTTCAATGTAGAGATGGGGGCCAAGAGCAGGTAAGTGACTTGCCCAAGACACACAGGTGATTGATGACAGAGCTGAGGCTGGACCTGGGGGAACTGAGCTAAGGAGAGTTGCATGAGAATAGTTGTGGGTGGATTTGATAGGACTGCTATAGAGGGAGCCCATGTGGGCTGGATGGAGGGATTCCAGTGACCCTGCTTGAGTTTGAATACTATGTATAGAGGCAGTTTGCAGTATGAGTCTGATTTGCTTATCCATTACTGATCTCCTACCCCATTCCCTGTCCACGGTGTACCCCGTGCTATCATGTCTCATATGCCCATTTGCGGTTCTGTGAAAGCTTAGGAGGTGGGGAGTGCGAGAAGAATGCCCTCTGGAAGGCCAACACTACTCACAGACCAAGCTGGTGTGGTGTGGGCTTCTACAAATTCAATTCAGAAGACACTGCCTGCCTGACATGGCTCTACTCTCTCAGCAGAAGCCACCAAGCTGGATCATTGAGCTCAGTCCAGAATATGGTCCATGTGGGTGCTTGTGACTCATCTTGGCACACAGGCAGGGAGGAGGAAAGGGAGTAAGGGGGTAACTGGCTAAGCCAGTCTTCATCTTTCAACATTGTTTTCCTGTGGTTTTTGTCATTCTTCAGAGAAAAGAGGCTAAGAGTCTTTAGGGAAGCCTGAGGGTTGGTGCTTCTTGCAAAATACTTCTGAAGGGTCTTCTGGTTTCCGAGGCAAAGCCTGAGGTACAGGAACCCGAGTTCATGCTTTAGGTATTTGAGTTTTTTATTCCTTTTGCAGTGTGTACATGCACGGCTCCTCCAGGATCAGCTTTGATTGATAGGTGCCTTGGCAACATCACTATTTCCTCAAGGATATGATAACTTCAGAATTGCTTTGCTGGTTTCTGATCATATTTAGCTGGCCCTCACTGGGCCGTTCTATGCTCTGGACTGTGTTTGGAGAATTAATTTTCTTTATGCCTCAAAGTCAATAGGACGCTTTTTGTTTTTGTTCCCTGAAATGAAGGCAGAAATTTTACTAGAGGATCCCACCCGAGCTGGCAAAAAGGGGCCTCTTCTGTCTTGGTGATTTTTACTCCTGTGTGTGAATCTGTTTGGGGTAGCTGGACATTGAACGAGGGTGGTAAGGTGTGGATAGAGGGGCCTGCGACGTGGTGATTTCAAGTTTCAGATTGTCCTACTGCTCCGAGCTGACTTTTGGGTGAGCTATAGACTTGGGCAAAAAGAACCATATTCGAATTTAGCTGGTGTTCATAGCCATGTGGCACTGGACACTTGGCTTTTAAATTTCAGAGGACAGCTATGGAGGAACCGATGACTGTCTGGGTCGTGTGAATGTTTTTTGTTCTGCAGGACTCCTGAAGTAACAGTGAGAATGGACCTCTAAGTCATTGAGGGGCTGCTTCATGCACGCACTGTGCCTGAGCTTTTCCCGTGCTATCCAGATCCTCACGATATGGCCCATGAGGCAGGTAGCAGTATCTTCACTTTATAGATCAGAAAAATAAAAGCTCAGAGAGGTTAAGTAATTTTCCCAAAGCCTCTCAGAAAGAAAGTGAGATGTAAATCCAGTAGTTTCTGACTTAAAGGCCTGCAGTGCTCTGGTTATCAAGATGTGGTAGGAAAAGCATGAGTTTTGGGATCACACATGCAGATTTTGGTAACTCCCTGTTGCTTATTTACTAGTCAAGCGGATCCCTCACCTCCTGAGCTCGTGTCCTTATCTATAAATTAGAGGTAATGACATAATCTTTGTTGTTGGGGGATAGCTCAGAATCAAGTGACTTGTCCAAGGTCATCTTGCAGTTGGTATCAAGGGTTAGAACCCAAGTGGTCTGATGCCACTCTTCTCTCCATTCTATACCACTTTGGTTCTGCCTGGCTTCCACCAGCCATAGCCATGATAGTAGTGATGGTGGTAATTTTTATTTTGTGTTAGTTGGAGTGTTCTAATAGCAATTTCTGCATCAGGTGACAAATGGAACAGGCAAGGAGACTTTCTTTTCATTTCTCTCCTTCCTAATACCTTGACCTGGATTTTCTTATGACCAGGGACTGGAGAAATGAGATCAGGGCTAAGTGTAAAGGTGAGCTGTTAGGATCTCAGGGTTTTGGGGATGGGGTAGGTCAAAGCAGGAGGTGAGAGAAATCATCAGATGACTTAGTGGAACATGATAGAGTCCTTTATGTGGAGGAAGGGGAATCCCTAAGTGGAGTAGGGACCTTGAGCTCACTGTGTGTTCTTGGGACTTTTGTAAATGAACACATTGGTAATACCCATGAGCCATGTGACTGTCCTGCCCACACCCCTGGAAGGTTAATATTGTCACCCTTGTATTGGAGGGACAGATTAGAGGGACAAAATTGCTGATGGCTCTGCAAGACAGTAAGTATCAGAACAGGATTCAAAAAGGGACTGCTGGATCCAAGGCTTTTCTACTGCAGGAAATCAGTGTTAGAAAAACTTGCCTTTCTGCATATTTCACAGACTCTTAACTCATAGCTCATGTAACTCCCACCTTCTGGTAGTTGAGGAAACTGAGGCTTCCACAGTCAAATGATTTGATCAGGTTCCCCCAGAGGGAAACTGCAGTTAAAGTTATGAGATTTCCAAGCTCATGGTTACCTCCCAGATGTGAAGCAGACAGCTGCAGTGCCTGCCCAGGGAGAGGTCTGGCAAGAACTGACGGGTCAGTAAGGCTATAGTGCTGAAGGCTGGTGTTTAGAGCCTGATTTCAGGTTCCTTGGAGACTTGGGAGCAAATCAAGAGGCAAAGGCAGAAACCCATGCATAAGAGCTAGACATCACACTGGGTCCTGGATACCATGGACGCTTGGGCAATGAGAACAATCACAGATCTTGTAAGGAGGTGGGGCTCAGCTTCCTGAATGGGGCAGATACAGGCTGCCATGTTTATTGAATTGGCCTCCTGGTTATTATAATCTGAATTTCTTACAATCTGAGTCCTGGACTCTGGCATCAGACTGACCCAGGTGTGAATGCAGGTGAATCTGTTTTGTGTGTATAAGCTTTGGGCAAGTGACTCCCCCTCTCAGAGTCTCAGATTTGCCCTTTACAAAAGGAATAAAGTCATACCCCAAAGATGTGTTTGGAATATTAAATGAGGAATTGTAGGTACAGTACCTAGTTGAGTGCTCTAGGAATTATAGGTCTGGCCTGGACCTCTCCCTTCAACTCAAATTTGAATATCTACTTGCTTGGCCATCATCTCTACCTGCTGTCAAGTATTAATTCAACTCAAACTTTCTGTGTTTTAACATCCTTTAATTGTTTCTCCAACCCCGCTCAGTTTTCCCATTTTAGAAGTAAGCAACACCATCTCCTAGGTGCTCATACCTAACACACTTAGGATTGTTGTTGACTCTTGCTCTCATGTCCCAAGTTCAAGCTATCAGTAAAGCCTGTAGGCTCTTCCTTAAAAATGGACCCAGAATAGGACCATATTTCTTATCCATGTAAAGTCTAAACTGCTGCCACTACCTCTTTCCTGGATTATTACAGTGTCTTCCTTACTGCACTCCTGCTTCCACTCTTGACTCCTTGCAGTTTTTTTTCTCCACACAGCAGTTGGGAATGATCCTTTAAAATGAAAGTCAAATTATGTTACTCCACTCAAAACTCTTCATTGGTTTCCCATGCTAGTCACAGTGTACCGTAGTGAATAGTCCTAAATATGACTGCAAAGCCACACCAGATCTGGCCCCAGCACCTGTCCAACCTTTTCTCCTTTCATTCTCCTTGCTCATACTGCCTATTGAACTTGCTAAACCCAGTCCAACATCCATGCCTTTGTCCTGGCTGCTTCCTTGGCTGTTTCCATTCCATTTGTGCAGGTCTCTGCACAAATGACCCTCTTTGGGCGAGCCTTCCCAACTACCCTTCCAGAATAGCACATCCCTTCTCAGCTCTCAATCCCCTTACTTAATTTTCATAGCCCCTTACACTGTCTGACATATTACATATACATTCATTTTGCAGATTATCTGTTTGTCTGAATAGGACCTCATCACCCCGAGGTCTAAATGGGACTTTGTTTTGTTCACACGTGGTGCCTCACATGGGGTGAACACTCAGTGAACGCCTGCTGGATGAATGAATGTCCCTGTCCCTGCTTCCAAAATTCAAGCTTCTTGCCTAGTCCTTGAGGATGGAATGAGGATGTATCATCCTACTTCATTCTCCTTTATGAACCACCTTCTAGAGACAAGGCCTGGGACTTTTTGAAAGGGCTTTACATTTTTTCTCATTTTAAAAAAGGAATATATGTGCCATGTACGTGGGGACAAAAAGAAAAAAAGAGAAACCCAAAATTCAGTTAAATAAGAGATGCATAAAGAAGATCATGGAAAGCACCTATAGTCCTACCTCCCTGAAGGAATTACTGTTAGTATCGTGATACCCATCCCTCAGGCATTCCCTTAAGTCACAGATTTTCTTTATTGAGGACAGGGATGAATTGGGAGGGGCATGCTACAAATGAAGAGTATGATTAAGGGAACTGGTGACAAAATGGTGGTGACAGCCATAGAAAAGGTGTGACTAAGAATTGGAAAAAATTTGGCCTCCATCAGTGATTCTTTTTCTTATATTAACAAGTTGGTTTATTTCTAACAGATAAGGGGCACATACAGGGAAGATGGAGACACCTCCATCCACCTTCCACCACCTTGTACCAAGAAACGTACAAGGGAAATTCATGTTCCCTTTGTTTTGCTTATTTTTCAAAGCTTCTACTTGGATAGAACATTTTTGAAGGCCATGGAAACTGTTGTTTCAGTGCAAGCATATCCGTAGCCAGTGTAGTATGTGGGGCTGGGTTGGGAGGCTGGGAGCTGGTAACAGTGGAAAGATCGCTTATCCGGTGCCTGGAGTTTAACATACAATAGTTAATACATTTAATTCTCATGGCAATCTTGTGTGGTAGGCATTGTGAGTTGCATTTTAAAGAGCACAGAGGGTAGAGAGGTCAAATGACTTCCCCAGGTGTCCCCCCTTGGGAGTGCCGTATGATTTGAATCCATGATGCCTGACTTCAGAGGCTATGTTCGTAGCTACCATGAGACATAGTTTCAGAGAAGTTAGACTGGAGGAGTAGGTAGACCAATGTGGAAGTATATTCAGTGAAGCCAAGGGAGAGGCTGGGGCTTTCCATGGGAGGACCCCTTATGGGGACTCCCCAGGCCCTAGAGTTGGTCTACTACATGGACAGATGGGCTGTGAGAGCCTAGTTCTATGTCTTTGGCTGGGAGGTTGACTTACAGACATGTCCAGAGAGGTGTGATGCTGTTGGAAGTTTGGAAGTGATGCCACCAGTGTGAAATAATGAGGAAAATCTGGAGATAGGCAAGGTCGGGAAACCAGACAGCCACCTACTCACATCACTCCAATTTCGGACTTTTGTGATAAGTGACTCCCTGCAGATGGATGTGGAGTTTCAGAAATTGGGGATGAGCAAGAGTATTAAAGCATTCCTTCTCCTCTTTGAGCTGTGGGCAAACTCTGAGTATCTGACTACTGACAAGAACTGGGGAGTAGGATGAGAGAGAGAGTTGTCTTTTGCATTCATGAAAATCATGCCAGCTGGGCCAGTGCACTGAGGAGCAGACTTATATTCCTATGTTCTTATGGAGGTGATCCCATGTGGCCACCAGCAGAATGGTCTGAGTTCTAGTCCTGCTCCCTTCTGCAGCCTAAGCAAGGGGTATGTATGGGTGTGCATGTGTGGGAGTGCAGGGTATGTGTTGTTTGGATATTGTTATCCTGTCTGAGGGTAGAAGACAGCTCCTGGAATTAATGTTGCTCAGATGTTAAAGTGATATCTTACTTAATGTCTTATCCACAGAGTGAGGTGATGCCTTTGGTTTCATTGTCATTCCTGATTCTTGAGACCTGAGTGGGAAGGAGGACAAGAAGGATTCTGAACTCAGATGGTGGTATGGGGTTTCAGGTGGGGTGCTTATTTGTGCTTTAGCAGGGTGGAAGTATTGAACTCACCATTGCCCTGCAAAAGTAGCTTATCTCTTAGTTTTCTTTCTCAGGGAGAGAGAAGCCCTTTTGGATTCCATTCATTGAACAGATCTTTATTGAACACCTGCTGGGTCCAGACACTATGAGGTGCCGGAGATGGAGTAGGGACAGCAGTGTGGTGACAGCTGGCAGAGTTGAGGCATATTCTGGTGGTCCCCTTGACTGGAGTTGATGATGAATTGGATATGGGGATAAGGGAGAGGTCAGTGTGAAGAACAACTCCCAGGTGTTGATGTGAGTAGCCATCAGAAGCTTGGCATAAGAACTTCTCTCCCAGGGAGGGTGGCATGGTTCCAGATAGCTGGGGCAGATTTCATATATTTCAAAAAAGGGAGGGGTACGAGGGCCATCCAGTGAGCCCTGAGAGGTGTCAGCCAGTGAGTCTGAACATGTGCTTTTTTTCTTCTTCCTTACAAGAAATTGCTACTTACTAGTATTTCCCGATTTCTTCTCCATCTGCCCAGTGCCTCCTACCTTCCTGACCCCCTACCTCTATATGGAATAAAAATATGGGGAGGAGAAATTGACTTACAGAACATTTTTACCAAGCTAAGAGAAACTTCAGAAAGCCTGTTCAGCTTGGCACCCAGGAAGACCAGTCCAGGTCCAGTTCTGATAAAGTAGATAACATTGTCACAGATGACTCTAGCTGATAAACTTCTTTTAAACAATGATGGAATTATGAAATATTAGTGTTAAAATGAAACTTTGGAGCTTGTCTAATTTAACCCTCACCCCCTATTCTAGAGGTACCTAAATTGAGGCTCAAAGAGGTTAAGGAGTACATAAATTCACAAAACAGGTTCATATGGCTGGACATGGGGATGTAGTATAGCTTAAGTAACTATAAAATTTGGGAGAGGAGGCTGGAAAAGCACCAGAGAAGGGGATGCCAGAGAGTCAAGGCATTGCTATTTAGGAAAGGTAGGAGTCTGATGGAGTGGAGGGTAAAGCCCTTGTCCTGTAAGCAGAACTGGCTCTCTCAGTAAGAAGCTTGGGTATCAAGAGAAAGTGGGATGGCAAGGGTCAAGATTATAGCTGAACTGGATAGAAGACAGGTTAGAAGGCAGGTCTGTCTGCCTTCCCTTGAAAATCCTGTCCCCAGGCACTGGAGCTTCTGTTCTTTCATGGCTTGAGGGCCACCTTCTTTATGTCTTTTCCTGCCTCGCCCAATCTATTTTGCTAGAATTGGTATCATAGTGCCAATTTTCTGCATCTGGCTGTTGTGCTAATTCTCCCCCTCTGCCTCTGGACTTTGGCCCTCAGGGACAAGAGCACTATGCATGCTCTAGTCCAGTGGAGATGATGCCTGCTGGGTTTAGGGCAGGAGCATGATGTGAGATCCACATCAGTCTATTCCCTCCACATGGTAAGAGTTTTCTGGATGCAATGGCTGAGGCAATGGTTAAATAATAATAATAATCATAATAATCTCATAATAATAGTCATAATAATCTCATTGTGGCCTTATTTTGACATTTTGATAGGAAGTGTGGTGTTTGAGTGTAGACAATTTCAGAGCTTTTCTTTGATGTTTAAAATGGAGGTTCATATCAGGGCAGTGAGTTCTGACTGTTGTCTAGAATTTAGACTCAACCCATTGGACAAGAGCCCACTGGGGAGATAGAACCTTGACAGCCACCTGGGTGAGGTTCTTGACCTCTGTTGTGCTATTTCTCTGAGCTCTAAGGCCACTGTGGCTTAGTGGCTTAGAATGTGTGGACTAGGTGAGATCAGTGCTGTGGAAGGGAGGATAGACTCATCTACCATGTTAACCTGGAACCTCTGGCAGAGAAGGAGAGCCACCCAAGGTGGATGGGTTAAAAAGAGGATAGTGTGATATGTGCCAGAGTGAGCAGAGGAACTCTAGAGATGGATGACCAAGTATAGGGGACAACAGTCATAGAGAGGGTAGAGTGATCCAGTATCCTGAGGTGGATATCTCAGTCCCCATCCTGGTCAGTGCCTGACTGGGCCTGCATCTGAGTTTTGAGTCTTTTCGGGGGCCCAATCTCAATGTATGCACTGGCTGGCGCTCACCCCTTGGCACTGATTTGAGTGTCATTTGTCTTTGTGTCTGATCTGCAATGTGTGCAGATGCAGAAGTGGCTCAATTGATGACCTGTCTTCTGGAGCACTCAGGGGATCCTGGGAGGCTTGGTTGCTCAGACCACATTACAGAGGTGTTAAGAAGCTCTTGGTGGAGATCTGCATAGGGAGGTTAATTATGACTGCCCCCCCCTTCCCCTGTCTGGTAACCTTAGCTCAGTTTAAGTAAGTTTTAAATCTCAAGCTGAGATAATATTTAAGGACTGTAGTTCTTGAAAAATTAGTTCTCAGGGAAAGCAAGGAGAATCAACACAAAGAGACTACTGTGAAACATGACTGCTAGCCATTTTCTTTCTTTTTTTTTTTAAGATTTTATTTATTTATTCATGAGAGACACCCAGAGGCAGTGTCTGTCTCATAAGAGAGAGAGACGCAGAGACACAGGGGGAGAAACAGGCTCCATGCAGAGACCCTGATGTGGGACTTGATCCCAGGTCTCTAGGATCACGCCTTGAGCCAAAGGCAGATGCCCAACTTCTGAGCCACCCAGGCATCCCTATGCTAGGCATTTTCATTGCATTATTCATTTTTTTCTTCACAGTGATTGTGGAGGGTGTTCATTCATTTATTTGGTGTTTGTATGTGCAAACTAGTATGTGCAGGGTAGTATGTGCAGGGTAGCATTCTAACCTCTGGTGGTACATTGGAGTCCAGGGCAGACCAGGTTTTTGCTCTCATAGAGCTGAGAGTTTAGTGAGAAATGTGGTAGACAATAAACATAAAAATTAGACAATTTTTGACAGAAGTGACTTCCAGGTAGGAAATAAAATAAAGCAAAGAGTAGGTGACTGACTCCAGAGAGGTAGAGGGAAAACCATCTGGGGAAATAACATCTGACTTAATACCTGAATGATGACAGAACCATGGCAGAGCTGGGGAGGGGATGGCCTGCAGTAAACAGCAAGTGTAGGCATCCTGGATGGGAATGAACTGGGTCAGAATGAAGAGAGATGGTTTTATTTCCTCTATTTCCAGATGAGGAAACTGAACCTCAGACTCTGACTTGTCCATTATCACCTAGCTTGCTGGAGTAGATCTTCTCAGTCCAAATCCAAGATCTTTCCACTTTAACCTGCTGCCATCAATAAACTCTACTGTGCTTATTTGTAAGAAGTCCTTTTCATGCATCAGCTCATTCTGTCCTTGTAAACTACTGCTAGTCCTGTTTGACAGATGGGGCAACTGAGACTCAGGTCAGTCCTGTATCTCATACAGGGTCACACAGTGAAAAATTGGAGGTAGGATTCAAACTTGGGGCCAAAGGACTGACTGCTGTATTTTGTCACCACAACATGGGGCAGTAGAGTCGATGCCTGTGGGCCTATGGGCCAGTGGCAATGTCTCCATCTTAAGAGATGAGACAACACACTAGAAAGTTTGGTGCCTTCTGTATGTCACCAAGACAGGAAGTATAAGGTGGGGACCCACACTTGGGCCTCCCACTTCCTGGTGGAATCCTCCTCTAAATCCTACTTTTATCAGTGTCAGATGGCCATGAGGGGCTGATTGCCACTGGTTGACACAGAGTTCGCATTACCAGTCTTAGGTATGGGCTCCTTAAAAGGTGAATCATCTGAAATAGACACTGAACTCCTGTTAGGGGTTAGGAATCTTGCTAAGCACCATGAAAGAACAAAATGAAGGGAGTCATTTGGTAATGGGAACTAATCACTCAAAGGTGCCAGAAATGCTTGACCCCACCCCCCTTCCTGTTTTGCTGGGGAGAAAAGACCAGTTAGACACAGTCTTGCCCTAAAGGAGCTCACAGTCTGGTTGGGAAGAAAGAGCAATAAATATGACCATAATGTGTTGTAGAAGGACTTCCTTATTAAGTTATTATCCATTGTGTTTCTATGCAGGCCAGGTACTGTAGTAGGGGTAGGGGGTGCAGTGGTGAAGAGGGCCAATGAAGTCCCTTCTTGAATGAAGCTTACATTTGAGGGCGGTGGGGGAAGGAAAGCGAGCATGGAAGTACTGAAAAATCTGAAGAAAGGAGATATGAAGGAGAGGTGTAGGAAGCTGTCCAAAAGTAACAGGAGGCTCCTCTTTGTTGATTGAGCATGTTGGAGAAGGCATCCTTATGGCAGAAATGCTTTGAACTGATGGATGGGTTGGGAGGCTTCAGTGGAGGCAGCCTTAGGTCATCAGAGGAGCACTAAGGAGGTCACTTAGCTCAACTTGGGAGTGTAGAGCAGGCTTTCTCCAGGTAGTGACACTCTCCTGGTCTTGACGGAATCTGCCAAGGGAAGGGGTAGCTGGGATTCAGGGCTGGAGGATGTGTCATGTGCAGTGGGAGCAGTGTGTCACGCACACACACATTTTGGCACCACTCTGCATGATCTACTTAGGAGACCTTTCTGCCTACCCACCGGAAGCTGCAGGGTGGCGGTTTACTTATGTCTTGAATATCTGTTCTTCAGCTCTTTCCTCTGAACTCTGCCTATGGGTCTGAGAGTGCCAACTTAAGCATATAAATTATCCAGTGGGCCTTGGCCCTGCCCAGCTGGCCTGTTCGCTCAGTGGCATGCATGCATAATCAATATAGGAGGCTGCCACTGCATTTAGCTGGGGTGCTGGAGAAGACCTTCTGCATTCAGAGTGTTCAACTGCATGCTGGGCATTTATTCTCCCCTTCCTCCTCTTGCTCACTTCTTCTGGCTTCCACCTACCTCTGAGGCTCTGTGGCAGGAATTTGCAGGTGAGCCACAGTTCCTCTGACTGCCCCAAACCATCATGTCCAGAAGCTGGAGAGGTGCTTGGCTATTTAACTCAACCTTGAGAACACCCTAGGCTACCTACCACATGCTGAGCCTTTCACTCTGCTTTTCATGGCACTACTGGGACTACTGACCCTTTACAAATTATCTAAGACTTGCTGGACAGGCTGGCAAGAGAGGGTTGGGTTCCCTTATTTACTTCCCGGTTGGATATTTACTGGGCTGGGCAGTCTTTCTTGCCCCTCTTGGTGAAAGGAGCTGTGTTGGCCCTGACACGCCCCTTCTTGGGGTGTCCATGACCAAGCATTATCCCTCAGAAACACTACTGGGGTCATTTTCTTCTTAATCCCCCCTTCTCTCCTGGCTAGATCAGGGAGGACAAAAGATGGCTTCTAAATACCTCCAGTCTGTGAGAGATGTGTTAATCTTGTCCGATACCTTCCTAATGTCCAGAATATTGATTGCTGCTTATATATATATGAAGAAAGCTTGAGTCCTTATATAGCTCCTCCAACCCAGAGCAAGGGACATTTGAAAGTATTTTCAGTTGATGATGAATATGACTCAGATGGACTCTGTGCTACTTTGGGAAAGCCCTAGGACCAGGCTCTACTCTTCATACTTGTCCTTTGGCAATAGTTTTCTGGTCCCAGTTTAAGGTCTTGGCACAGCTCTGGATAGGGAGGTGCTCTGCTAGGCTGGCTTCTGCCTGGCACATGAGTATGGTTTTCTTCTTTTGTTCCCCACTGTTTAGCCATATCCTCTTCTAAGAGAAGCTGCCCATCCCATCACCTCTCTTAAAGATACCCCTGCTTTGTATCTTGTGACCCCACCCACCCCCATCCCATGGCTATGGCTTATTATGCCAGTGGTCAGGACCCATGACTGACCAGCCATGTTCTGGTTTACAATCTAGAGAATAAAAAAGATGAGTTGGGCTGATGGTTCTACTATCTTAGGGGTTTGGAATTGGGCGAGCTGATGGTGGCAGTTCCTGAGCTCAAAAACCATGATTTAGCCTTGAGGGTAGGAGATGGTGATCAGCAGAGATGGGAGAATGGAACACGACACAGAAAGCAAAGTAATGATGCCATGAAGGGAAGGAAAAGAGAAAAGAAGGTGTAGTTACTTCCTTTGCTGATGGGTTTGTGGTCTTGCCTGTCATGCCCCTCATATCCTCCCAGTAAGCCCTTAACCAAACCATGGAGGGCCTCTGTGTCTTGCAAATCAGAAGTTTATTAAACAGCCCAAGTCCTCTCTCTGAGTTGTCCAGCACTCAGGTGGGGGCAGCAGGAGAGAATTTTCTCAAATGGAAGGGCTGGGAATAGGTTTTAAAGCTATGTTTCATTTCAGGTGGCCTAGAGTCAGACATCAATTTCAACTCATTTCCTACAGTTTGGGGAAAGTTTCGGGAAGATTCCTTCACTTGGTGTCCTACTGGCAGGTTCCTGTCAGAGCCATGTGACAGGGATGTCTCTATTCTATGGTGATAGAGTGAAAAACCTCTGGCTGATCATTGGCTGCAAGTGGGGCTCCTGGGTCCAAGGAGAGTTCTGGTGATGCCAGAAATGGAAGAAGTGTCGAGGTCAGCAGAAGCATCTTGTCAGAGCCTGTGCTGTGGCTTAAAATGGACGTTGATGAGAGCCAAGATGAACTATGCAGGAAACAGCAAGACAGGCCTCGTGTGAGGAGCAAGAGCAGCAACCAGAGGCCAGGGGAAGATCTAGGCTGGAGCTACTGGAGGTTGGATGAGGAGCACGGCAGGGCAGGGTTGGGGATGCTCACAGGTATCCAGCCAGTTTGTGTGCAGGGTCCTTTGTTGAATCTGAGGCCCCTTTCCCTGAGGCCTTTGAAGCGTAGCAATTTGAGCCCGCTGTAGGGCCTTCTCATTTTCCTGGATTGTAAGGATAGTAAGAGCGGCTAACATTTATTTTGCCAAGTACTCTGCTAAGCATTTCAAAGGCATTTTTAAAAAATTCCTGTGAACAGGGATCCCTGGGTGGCGCAGCAGTTTGGCGCCTGCCTTTGGCCCAGGGCGCGATCTTGGAGACCTGGGATCGAGTCCCACGTCGGGCTCCCTGCATGGAGCCTGCTTCTCCCTCTGCCTGTGTCTCTGCCTCTCTCTCTCTCTCTCTCTCTCTCTCTGTGACTATCGTTAAAAAAAATTCCTGTGAACAGAGCTTTAAGGCAGGTATCTTTATTTCCTCACATTATAGTTGAGGAAACTGGAGTGTAGAAAATATCACCAACTTTCCCAAGACTGCACAAATAGTCTGAGGTGGGTGGGCCATGGGTCTTGGTCTCTCTGACCACACAGCTGTTTTCTCAAGTGCACTCTGGTACTTTGTTGGTTACTATGGACCTGGAAACTCCATGGGGTCCTGTTTTCTTGCTTTGGCCACGTCCCAGCAAATGAACAGGTGTCCCAGGAGGCTTGCGGAGCCCTGGAGGCTACTCCCGCTGGAAGACACCTGTTGATGTGAGCAGCTGCCTTGCCCTTTCTGAGCTGGAGGCAACCCAATCTGCTTAGAGCCAGGGAGGGACTCAATACATTATGTAGGAGTGGCTGTCCCCCTGGAATGGATGTCATCGACTTTTGTACCTGCAGCAGGAGAGTGCCAGCTGCTTCTGGAAATGAAGCAAAGCCCTGCAAACTGGGGATAGATGGAGGAGACCAAGGGTGTATGCTGCCTTGGGAGTCTCCCTTCTGGATTGTGATAGCTCCTGGGGTCAACAATTTCTGACAAGGCTGGTGTAATAGGAAGCATTTCATGAATGGTTTTCTGTCAGGATGGTGGTTCGGAACTCCTCTCTGGTTCATCTGCTCTGTCTGGATTGGGGAAACTTGGTATAGCACAATAGCAGGCAATGTGGGTAAGGGGGCCAGCCTGAATCTTCAGCCATCTGTTAATGGGGCAATGGATTATGATGTAGTGTGAGGGAGTTGCCTTAATTGGGCAGAACCATCAGATAAGGTTGCACCTGTGGGAGGAGAATGAACAAGGGTGTCTCGGTTGTGGATATGCAGCTTGGGGGATGGAAAGGGACTTGTGGAAATGGAAGTGTCAGTCTTGGTGAAGCTCAAAGGCATGGTTCTCAAAGTAGTCCTTGGGGAATTTATGTGAAATGCACATTTTTTGGGTCTCACCTCAGACTTCCTGAATCTGAAACTCCGGGGATGGGGCCCAGTGAGGCTTCATTTTAAAATGCCTTCTAGGTGATTCCAATGCATGCTAATGGTTGAGAACCACACCTATAGAGTAAACTAGGGTAAGTGGCAATGTGGTAGGACAGAGCCTACAGCTCTCAGGGAGGGAAAAGAGAACCTTACACTTGCTGGCATCCAATTATGTAATGAATAATATACTTAATTTTCCTTGATTTCATCCAGTTAACAACAGTGGTTCTCCAGAGATTCAGGCCAAGTGTCCCATGGTCTAGCTACTCCATCCACACAAGAAATCTTCCCTGACTTGATTGGGAGGATATCAGTGGTTTGCTAATGGTTTTGGCTGATGTTCCATTGAAATGGTATGGTGTAGTTGAATGAGAACCTGTGTGAGAATTCTGGCCCTACCATGTACTAGTCTCATCAATGGTGGCATCCCTTTTCCTGGCTCCTGGCCTAGGTTTTTCATCTGAGACATGGCGTAGATTTGGAGCTCTCTGAGTCCCCTATTTATGGTGACACCCCACAATTCTCAGAGATATGCCAAGGAGAGGCCATGGTTACATCATGCTGGATACAGAAGTGTTGATGCTGTCATATAATAAGCATTAATATTGGAAGCGACAGCCTGCTGACCATCTGGAAGAATCTCCTAGGGCACTGAGGGCCCTGGACCCTGATTTGAGAGCTGCAGTTTAGGACAGGTGCCTCATTAATAGAAATGACTTCCTGAGAATGTAGCCAAATCGGCTGCCTGCCTTTGTCCCACACTGCCAAGCCTTTGAGCACAGAGGTCAGCCTACACAAAGGGTGACTCCCCTAGCCCCAGGTCTCCATCCAGCTGCCCCTCTGGGACTCACAGATATCTGATGGCTTCCACTGGGTGTGCTGAGTGGATGTGTGTGCTGAGTTTTGGAGCCGTGGCAGGAGGGACGATGGAGAAGCATCCAGCCTGTGAGTGTTCTGTCCTTCCTTGGCTGAAGACACTGTTCAGGCATGGGGGTGGTGGAGTGAGAAGCTGGGAGTGGGAGCAGGGGGAGCCTGCGCTGAGGACTGCTTGTACTCCCTTTGCTTCCACGGGACTTTGGCATCAGAGGGAGAGAACACGTACAAATCTGCTGCAATTGACCTTTTACGGCAAACCAACTTGTATGTTTGCTACATGAAGGGGCTGCTGACAATTCTCAGGCTGGAGGCAGAAGATGGAGGAGAAAGGAGAAATAGCACTCCCTTGGGAAGGGAGCTCATGGGCTGGTGAGAGGGATGGAGTAGCGGGCAGAGCCAGAGTGGCTGTGACATTGTCAGACACTCCAACCTGCTGCTCTTCCAGGGGGGAGAGGCTTCTGAAGTGGGAGCTCGGGGGCCACAAGAAGAAAGCACGATTGAACATGCCCCACTCACACCTCTCTCTGAGCAAGGTCACCAGGGCAGAAGTGGGTTACAGAGACCAAAGTCTATTATTACAGGCTGGGGCTTTGGCTGGGGGAAAGAATGGGTGGCTGTTTCAGAGGCAGCTCTGAATGGAAGCAGAGGGCTAGGAGAAACTCTCATGGTGCACTCCCACCTGTCCTGTTTAATTCTTCCTGGATTTCCTTGTCCACTATTAACTCAGGAGGTGAGATGCTACCCTTGGTGAGCCCCTTCCAGGATTGGAGAGCAGAGTTCTGTCCTGGGGGAAATAGGAGGAGAAACAAAAAGTTGAGTGACTTGACTCCATTTCCCTGCCTCAAAATGAAGGGAAAGCCTGTTCTTGTCTATAGCTGGACAGGGTTTGACAGAATTTTTAAAATAAAAATATGTGCAATGAAGGAAATCTGAATCAGCCTCTGTAAAAGGATTTTGTGGATTCCCTGTCAGTTAAACACATTGCAGCAGGATTGTCTCCATTTCTGGGGGTGTCAAGTGCATGGGTTATTGTAACCAGAACATGCTGCTGGAGTGCTTCATTAGAAGGCCACCTCTCAGGGCTGTAAGGTAGAGGGATGAGGGCAGTGGAGAGGAGGTTCAGATAGGTAACCTTAAAGTCCCTCTCAGCTCTTACCTCTATTAAGAGTGAAAAATCTGTTAGATGAGAAAACAAAAAAATCTGAAAAATCTGTGAAATGGGAAAAAATCTGTTAGATGGGAAAACAAATATCAGTTAACTGACCTTCTTGTTCTATGTATGTTGGTCAAGTGGGCTAAACAGATTCCTTATATGATGTCCAGCCCCTACTAACACCAAGAGAGGGAAGACTTGGTTGCTGGGGTGGAGGCATGTTCCTGTCACCTAAGAGTCCCTGGCCTTTTCCGGGAACAAAGGCAAGAGAGGGAAATGGAACCAATTTTAAATACCATGTGCCAGGCATGGGGTGAGATTCATGTTGAATCAGCCCAATACTCAAATGAGACAGATAGGATTACTATTCTCTGCGTTCCAGGTGAGGTCATGGAGATGCATAGATATCTAAACACTTGAATATGGTCAACAAGTGGAGACATCTAGTACACAGCTGTGATCAGGACCATGTTCTCCCACTCTGCCTCCCAGGCTGGGTTGGGGGCTTCTTTGAAGACGTTTATGAAGAAGACAGGGGCATACCAAGGTTCATACCTGAGGCCTCTGTGTCTTTCTCTTTACATGTGAGGTGTTTGCTTTCATATTGTGTCCAGAGAGTGGACTCTCCAGAATGGCTTTCCTGGGTGGAGCAGTCCCTGGGAGCCTGGGGTTGTGAATTCCTGAGCAGGTAGGAGGTGTTAGGTGTGCGGAGGGAGGCACCTCCTTTCTGCATCAGTCTCCCCTCTTCCTGGGGCCTGGGGAAGTATTAATTCCTCATGGTTGGCATTTTGGATCTGGATAAAGTGTTTTGCCTGTGTTCCTGTTTTGGGGTTAAACATCAGCGACTGGTAGCCTGGTGCTTGGCTCCAGCTCTCAAGTCTGATGTGCTTCTTTGATCCCAGTCTTTCTCAGTGACTTGGCTCATTTTCAAAACTGGGTGGGAAATGTTACAGGCTCACTTTCTACTTGTTTTTGTTAATTTCTCTTTGGGGAATGGCCAAAGGCAGAGAGCTTGGAGAAGGAGACACGATGAGTTGGACTGACCACCTCAGGCTTTGGAAATCCAAGTTAATTTTATTTTACTTCCTTCAGTAACTGGATACATTTTTTACTGCCACTATTAACACATAGTATTTTATGTAAACAATACACAATACTGGGATCCCTGAGTGGCGCGGTGGTTTAGCGCCTGCCTTTGGCCCAGGGCGCGATCCTGGAGACCCGGATCGAATCCTGCATCGGGCTCCCGGTGCATGGAGCCTGCTTCTCCCTCTGCCTATGTCTCTGCCTCTCTCTCTCTCTCTCTGTGACTATCATAAATAAAAAAAAAAAAACAATACACAATACTGAAGACTTAAAAAACTTAGAAAAGCATAGAGGTCAAAGAGAAAATCACTGTTTTTCTACAATGGACCATCATTATTATTAACACTTTGGTATAGATTTTCCCAGATGTGCAGATGAGATTATGTGCACTTATTTTTTATTTTTACAGAAATGGAACAGACTATACATACTCTTTTAATGTTAGGAGTATATTACTGTATCAATAAATATTCTTTTTTTTCTTTAGATTTTTGTGTAGTCTACACCCAACTTGGGCTTGAATTTAAATCCCAAAATCAAGAGTCGCATGTTTTACCAGCTAAGCCAGCCAGGAACCCCTTATTTTAATCTTTTATTTAAAAGGTTGTAAGGGTTTACAATATCCCACTCTATAGATGTAACAATTTGTTTTATATCTTATTATTAGATATTTCAACCTTACATTTTCCATAATTAGAAGTATTACTGTTTTTCCCTAAAGTTTAGACTCTATTACCATTCTACCTGTAATGTATGAGAATGTATGAGAATAAACGTTTCCCAATACCCTCATATTTTTACTAATCTTTTCCTATTTGATAGGACCAAAAATAGTATTCATTGTTTCAGACTTAACCAGTGCTAAGACAGACTGTGAGAATGTGTGGATGGGTTTGTAGGGACTCTTAAGGAAAACAACAACAACAACAACAAGATGTCAACTATCTCAGTTTGTTTCTCTCTATTGGCCTCTTTTGATTTTTCCTGTGTCAAGGCAATGCAAAAACACTAGATCTCTACCCCAGCAAATGAAATATATTTAAATATCTTTTACAGGATATTTGTCACAGTTTTATTTATAAGAGCAAAAAGGTTGAAATAACCTAAATGCTTACAATGAGAAATCAGCTAAATTAATGGTAATAATGGAATACTATGCAATCATTAAAATAATTTAATGGCATAGGGAAAAATCAAGCTATAAAATAATGTGTACATAATGATCTCAATTAAATAATATGTGCATAGAAAAAAGGCTATAAAGGTTAATGTTAATCATTTCTGAATGGTATAATTATACTCTTTCCCTTGTGTTTTCAAAAATTTTTAACAAGTACATGTATTAGTATTGTAATCATACACAAAGCAGATGTTAGCAAGTGAACTCTAAAATATTATACATGGAAATAAAGAGCTCTGAGTAATTGGATTTTGGGTCACTTAGATTCTCTCAAGGACTTTGTAGGTTATTGAGTCTTTACATTCTTTGAGGTTAGTGGAGCTCTTTGGAAGTTTGGTGGACCATTTTATAGCAAGGGCTTTAATGAGAATAGAGTCAAAACAAGGAGATCAGGAATAGCTTCTATCTGCTTTTCTGCCCTTTGTGTTGACTTGGGGGGATCACAAGATGGTGAGGGAAGGAACGTACTTATAGTACTCACTGCCCTGGACAACAGAATATGTAGGACATGCCAACCATGGCACAGTGGATCTCAGGTCCATTGGAGTTGTTTTTGGAAACTGAAAGAGAAAGACAAAGGATGTTTATCTAAATGTCATCTGGTGGGATTGATTTGGGTTTACTTATGTATCTCTGATAATGACAAATATCCCCGTATGATGGGAACAGAATCCTATGACAGTCCCCTTACTTACTGATGAGGAAATGGAGGTCTAGAGGGATTTAGTTACTTGTCCAAGCCAGTGTCTCCCCCCTGCCCCCATCACAGTGTCCCACTGGAATGGTGTAATATATCATGTGTTGGGTATGTCTGGCTGAGATGACTCAGAGCATCCTCGGATGGTTTGGAAGTCCTTGAAATTGCTTGGTTAGTGTTTGGATGAAAGGTCATTCAATTCTGGGTAGTAGAATTGGTGGGAAGAGGTCAGTGTTGGTATTTTTTCAAATATGATAGTTATTAAATGATATTCAGAGGAAAAGGAAATATTAAGCTTTGTGATAAAGGAAGGTGAACTAGGACAGCTGGTAGAGAGATGAATCAACAGCTGAATGGATTTATTTTCCCCAGACTCAAGTTTTCATGTGGAGATGCCCTTATTTTCAGAGTTGTAAGTACTCGATGACATGGATTTTTCTCCTGTTATGTGTTTCATCCTAGGTGAATGAAAACTCTGAGAACTGGAAATTTCATTTACCTTTATGACTTACAGCTCCATGCTGTGTTGCCCTGTTTGCCTTTGGATATCAGTGCTCTGAGGATGAAGATACTGAGTTCACTTTGGGCATCACTCTTTAGTCTAAGCATATGTGCAGAGGAGGCAGTAATTATGGTAGGAGAGGCCTGGAATTCCTGTCCAAGGAGGAGCTCTTAAAACAGGTGCAGTATATACTAGAAGAGAAGGTAATTGAGGGAACGAGCAGGGTAGGACAGCTGCCTTCAAATACATAAGGGGCTATCACAAGGATCAAATAATAAACTTGTTCTGTGTGACTCCTGAGAACAGAGCTGTGGCTGCTGAAAGGGAGACCTATCTCAGCTTAGTGTAAGGAAGACCTTTCTATAAGCCAGAGCCACCCAACAGCGGTCAGTGGATTAGGGCTACGGCAGAGCCTCCAGAGGTTTGTCAGAGTGTTCTATACTGGGTGGGAGGTTGTTCCAGGTGATTACCAAGGGCAATTCCAAATCTGTGCTTCTAGAGCTCTATGTTTCTATGTCTAACTCCTTGGCATATAATGCATTCATCATTCCTATTTGTTAAGTTTTTATTATGCTTATCATGTGTTCTGCTAGATGTTAGAAATATCATGGTAAAACATAAAATCCTTGAGCTTATAATCAATTGCAAATAGATTTTGCAAGGTTTAAATCCAACCTAGTAAAGCATAGAGTGCTATGAGCTCCAGAGGAAGGGTATCCAGATTAGCTTGGAGTGAACCATGGAATCTTCCTGGAAAATGTGAGGTGAAAGACTCAAAAAAATGACTATGACTTGGGAAGGTCAAGAGGGTAAAGAAGAGTATTCCAGGTAGAGAGAATAGCCTGTGCAGAGGTGGAGGGACAGCACAGTGCATTAGAGACACCAATTGCTGGTAGACAGGCAGGTGAAGCACGGGATGAAACTGATCAGGTAGGAGGCAAATAATGAAGGGCCTTATCTGCCAGGTCAAAGGCTGGACTTCATGTTGAGAACAACAGGGAGTCATTAAAGAGCTTTAAGGAAAAAATTGTGTCACCTGCTTCAAAGATCACTTTGGTTCCAGCATGGAGAGTGGGATAGAGGGGACCAAGGCTAGCTGCAGAGAGACCAGTTAGAGTCTATTTCAGTAATTCAGTAAGAGATATTGGTGGAGTTAATCTGCTACAGGGGTAGTGAGGATAGAGAGGGGTGGGCAGTTGGCAGGAAGAGTTCATACTGAGTAACTGGGAGGTTGGGGTGCCATTTGTTGAGACTGAGAAACTAGGCCATATAGCAGGTTTTGGGCCTGGTAGGATGCTGATGGGTCCAACTTGGGGCATGTTGTATTTGAAGTATCCATAGGACATAGGAGTGGAGACACTCTTTCTTTATATTTTGCAAACTACCCAAAAGCAAATCATTTTTGTCTTATACCGTGGAGGAGTTTCTCTACATACAGTGAGACTTTTCTTTCAAAGCACTTTCATGACTCCTTTTCACCAATCCTCACATAATTCCTGTGAAGCGGGAGAGGGTAGTTCCTCGTAATGCGCAGTGTTCAGACTTAGTATCCTATGAAATGGTGTTTGTATGTTCTTAGAATGTAACCATTCAGGTGGTTTTCACTCTCTCCGGCTGGATCACTCACATCTAAAAACACCATCATTCCTCTTCTTTAGTATGCCCAGGAAGAATGACCAGGGTGGTTATGGAACTCAATATTGTCTTCTGTGAAGAATGATTCTTTCTATAAGTAGAGAAGCTCAAAGGCCCAGATTGTCTAAGAGACAAGCACAACAGTGGGTGGACAGCGGAGATGGGATTGCTTCCATTCCCTGATGATGGGCTCTTTAGTTGGTTGGCCCACGCTCCTTCCATGCAGTTACCTCCCCGAATGTTCCAAGGTTGGTTAAATAGACCTTATTTGGAGGTCACCTTATCTCCTGTTATTGACCTGTTTCACATATTCATAACTGATAGGAAAATTGAAGATTGTTACATCCAAATTGTGGCTCAGTGGGATATAAAACCACTTGTGCAAGGTCATGTAATGAGTTGGTCTTCTGGATTCTTTTCCCATTTCACCATATTGGAATTTTAGAAAATCTTATGCAGCCATGGATCTACAAGGGTGCTTGTTTTTTAAAGGGTATAAAGACCCACCCCTTCTTTTTTATTCATTTCTTCTATGTGACCTTAAATGTCTGAATTCTTTAGAGACCTGCTACTTTCCCCTCTCCCTCCCTTGTACTCTACCCCCTCTTTCCGTGTGATCTTATATACCCCTATGGTTTTCATTGCTATTCAAGGGTGGATGACTCCACAGTTGGTACGTTTAGGCTTGAACTCCCTCAGACACCTTAGATCATCCATATCCTGGTCCTCTCCTCCCACAGACACATAAAAATCGATAGCTATAAAACCAGCAGTGTTGGCTTCAGACCTACATATGCAACTGCCTACTGGTTCTTGCAGTTGAGAATCAATAGCAAGTTGAGAATCAAACTCTACACGACTCTGCTTTTCATCTTTTCCTACACATCTGAGTGGGCAGCATCCCTGTCTACTTAAGAATCTGAGCTGGAAAGCTGGGAGCCAGCTTCAATATCCCTCTCTTCCCACTACATGAGTCATCACACCCATTTGGTTCTACCTTTTAAATAGCTGTGGTCTCTATTTGCTCTTCTGTGTTTTTCTTGCCAGTGGGCCCTCATTAGCTTTCAACTACAACATTCTGACACTTTCTGGGGTGGTCTTCCTACCATCAATTCTTTTCTTCCTCTATTGTCTCTTCCATTCCCACGTACTGTGGGAGAGATCTTAAGGAAACAAACCTAATCACACTATTCTTCATGTAAAATACTCCCTTACATGTAAAATTTCTTTGTATTTCTTCTGCCATAAGTAGTGGCTAAGAGCCTGGGCTTGAGTTGGATTGCCTGAGTTTGAAATCCATTTATCAGTTATCTTGGGCAAAGTATACAATCTTTCCATTCCTCAATTTCCTTACCTATAAATGGGAGATAATAATAATACTTCATAGGGTTGTTATAAGCATTAAATGAGGTAATATTTGTGAAACGCTTAAGACACTGTTTAGCACATAGAAAATACTGCATAGTATAGAAAATACTGCATAGCCTGGGTGGCTCAGCGGTTTGGTGCCTGCCTTTGGCCCAGGGCGCGATCCTGGAGTCCTGGGATCGAGTCCCATGTCGGGCTCCCAGCATGGAGCCTGCTTCTCCCTCCTCCTGTGTTTCTGCCTCTCTCTCTCTATGTCTATCACAAATAAATAAATAAATCTTTAAAAAAATACTGCATAAAATTATTTGTTAAATAAAATAAATACATAAGTCCTTAGCTTGACATAGAGGTCTTTCAAAACTGGGCCCCTGTTGACCTCTGCAAGCTCAAATTCTCAATCTTCCTGCCCTTTGCACTGTACCTCCAGCAATACCCAACAGTTTGTCATCTTTCATGCCATTGTGGTTTTCCTTGTGTTTCTTTTTATCCTTGGATTCTGTTCTTTTCCTTTCACTCTCTCCTCCTCCTTATGAACCTTCAGATAAATTATTAATCTTTCAGAATCTGAAGAATTTAAATGCCTCCTATCTGAAGCTGTCCCCATAACACTAGACAGAGATAACACTTCTTCCCATGAGCTACTTTCATTCCTGGGCATATTTTATCAGAGTGGTTAGTCTGAAGGCTCCGAGGTGGGATAGACATAATTAATAATTCCAATTCTGATTCAATCACTTACAAGCTATCTGATGTTGGACATGCTATTTAACTTCTCTGACCCTCATCTATAAAATGGGAATAGGTTACCTACCTCATTAGGGTTATTGTGAAGATTATATGGCACTATGCATACCAAGGGTGAATAATCTCAGTAGCAAGTATTTAAGTTAATACATTAACAATAAGTACTTAATATATTAATCCTCAGTAGTAATTACTCTATTGCTAATGATGTATTTCCATTAATACGAGCGTCACATACTATTTAATTTATAGTTTACATATGTGTCTCCATGAAAGTTGGGGCTCTGTATACTTAAGTTTATAATTCTAATATCTCCCCTAGTAGATGATCACTAATATTGATGGTCACCTGAAGCCCTGGCCCTGGACACTGGCCATCTCACTTGGGGTTAAGTTGGTGTCTTGGTTATACAGGCCTCCCAAATCTTACCTCTAGGATGTTGGTTTTGTTTTCTTGATAGAATCTGTCTGAAGGAGGTAAGTTTACAGTTGGGAGATGGAAAGATATTCTAAACTGAGCAGGTGGTGTGAAGCAAAGTGTGACGGCTTGTTTGGAAGGTGTATATATATGTGTAGAGGGGGCATGAGGAGAGGGAGGGAGAAGAGGGCTGGGGACCTTGGTAGGCAGGACAGTGCCAGCTGTAGAAGGAGGAGGCAGGGAGAGTCTGGGAAGATTGAGGTAAATGAGGTGGCAGCCAGGATGCCTATGTACTTGGGAGGCACCTTTAGGATAGGGGATTATGAGGGAAAATACAGAGGCTGGACAGGCCTGCTATCATGGTGGGCATGATTGCCTTACCCTCTTTCCTATCTCTACTCACATGCTTGCTGAGAACGGTGCCTTCTCTGAGCCCCTTGTGCTAAATTGCAACCCTTTTCTCCAGTTCTCCTTCCAGTTCCAATTCCTCCTTCCTTGCTTTTTTTCTTCCAGAGTACTTACCACTATTGAGTATACTATTTGTTATAGTTATGTATTTGGTTATTATCTATCTCTCTCCAATAGAATTTACAACCCACAAAGGCAAGTTCCTTAATCTGTTTACACTGATATGTCACCAGGACCTGGAACATTCCTGACACATAATAAGTGCCTAATAAATATTTGTTGAATGAATGAATCCCACCAAACAGGGATGACTGCCATTTGTATTTTTGTATTCAGTCATTCAATACATAGGTTTAAAATTTTTTTTGTTAGAGGTATAAGTTGCATACAATAAATGACATCTATTTTAAAAATACAGTTTAAGGAGTGTTGGTAGATAAAATACCTGTAACCAGACACTACAATCAAGATCTAGAACATTCCTGTCATCCCAAAAAGTTTTCCTATACCTCTTTGCAGTAAATCCCTGTCCCAAATCCACACCCATGGCCACAGGAACCGCCCATGTTGTTTTTGTCATTATTTATTGGCTTTGTTTTTTCTAGAATTTCATAAAATTGGACTCAGATTCATGTTTTATTTTGCTCAACGTAATGTTTTTAAGATTTACTCATGTTGCATGTGGCAGTAGCATGTTTAATTTTCTTATTTTGAGAAGGGTTTCTTATTTTGCTTTGTGGTTTTTGTGACTACAAGTGAATATGAACTCTGGATCTAGGCTGCCTGGTTGGATATCTGGCTCTTCCATCTGCCAGCTGCGTGGCTTTAGGCAAGTTAATCTTCCCTGTGCCTCAGGACTTTCATCTGTTAAATGGGGTAATAATCTTACCTATCTCATAGGATTTTTGGGAGCAGGAGTAAATGAGGCAAAGCAAACACATAGAGGGGTTTGAGTAGTGCCTGGCACACAGTGAGTATTTAACAGTTGTTAGCTATGTTTGCTTCCACTTTGCAAATGAAGGAAAAAACCTTGAGGCACAGAAAGTGAAGTAATTTGCCTAGTGTTATTTGGAAGAACTGGAACCCAAGTCTGTCTGATTTAACCTCTGTGTTCTACTACCTCCCACATTCTGGGCTGTCTGCTTTGGGCCAGAATCCTGTGTGTGGCACATTCACAAGGAGAAAGCTGGTGCTTCGCTTTGGGCATGTTTGGCTTCCCTAGCACAATGTTGTGATTTAGGCTATCTCTATGGATTTCACTATCCCTGCCCCTTGTGGGTGGAGTTTTGGCCCATCTTCTGGCCTGCAGAGTTGGGCCTTCTTGCCCTTTGCTCCCCTCCTGGGCCCTCTCAGGCAGCTAAGCTTTGCATCAGGAACACCTCTTACAATCACACGGTATCAGCCCTGCGAGAAGCTAATTTGATAAACCCCACTCCAAAGCTCATTGAACCTGTCTATAACGATGCTTAATTAAAGTGCAGAAACTTTGAAGAGATAGCAAGTTACTGCTTAATGTAATACCGGAGTGCCACTATTCTACCATCTGCCTCCCTCTCTGCAGTAATTGCTTCCTGACATTTGTTTATTTTAATTAGGAGAGCAGTCTTGATCAAGAGGGAGGTCAGAACTATTGAGGAGGAGGAAGAAAGTGGAAAAGCAGAGCTGTAATGTGGTGGTCGTGGCCTAAAGGGGAAGCACTGTTGTCTTGATGGTATAAATGGTTCCACCTGCCCACAGGGGTGCACCTGTGGGTCTTTCTCCATATGGTAAAAGCACATGGCTGACCCTGGAGTCATATACTCAGATTCTGTAGGTGTCCTTTAGGGTGTGTCAGAGCTGACCTTCTTGGTTAGAGAATAGAGACTCCCACTTTGTTAGGAGGGAGATCACAGATAAGGCTGGTCAGATTCCAGGATGGTGGTCCTAGCAGAACTAAGTTACTGGGACCAAGGGGAGATACTTCTAATCACAAAAGGGTCTCAGTCAGAACTGAAGGAAAGAGAAGCTCACTCATATGTATTAGTTCCACAGGTTCTCACCTGTGCTTTTCTAGTCTGCCTGGTTATCTTTGATTGTATGTTGGTCATTATACATGAAAATTATTTGTAAGTATAAATTAAGGGCTGAGACGATGAAGATACCTTCCTACAGAGAGAAATTTTATTTTTTTTCTTGGCACATATTCAAAGGCACTGACGATCTAGGGGACCCCTCCCCTAACCATTAAAAGCTTGATGTTCTCTCAACAACATAGGCAGTGAAAACACACTCTACAGGTCCCCTTTAGGATGAGTCAATTTCTAGTTCTTCTTAACCCTGAGAATCCCAGCTCATTGTGAGAAAGCTCTTCTTTTGGTCTCCCCATCTTATGCAGGTTCTGCGCATTGATTTCTATCTCTAACTCTGGCAGACTGTCAAAACTAAGTTCAGATTTGCCAGATTCAGAAAATGCCTTTAGGGCAAAAGTGATGTCCATATTTCTCTAGGTTCCTGATCCTTTCAGTTGAACTAGTATTTCCTTACTATCTGATCAGCATTTTGATGATTTAAAAAAGACTTGCTACATATTTTACCTAGATTTTTTGTTGCTTTCAATAGTAATAACCTGCCATTACCAGAAAGAGACTGTCCCTGGTAGTGGTTTTTAAATTACATATATTTTTACTTTTAGCAGCAGAACTAAACAAAACAAAAAAGATAAAAGTGGAGCAGTTCTAGTTATAGTGCAGCTAGAAGCTCTGAGGACCTGCCTCCCCTTTTTTGATCCACATAGAGCATCTGTCTGGGTTTCATAGGTATGGTTTAAAAAACTCTGCTCTAAGGAACCCCTTAGTTTGGCTGACTTTGAGGAACCATGGCTTTGGCAAAATTCATCTACTGCATCCCCTGGAAACAAATGGTTCTTGACATTTTAGGATGGCTGGAAGTATACATGCTGGGCAAGGTGCTATAAGAAATGACAAAGGGTGCTACCTGAGTCCCAGAGAGTCCATGTGAAAGTAAGACCAAGGTATTAGGGATCTTCTCAGTCTTCTTAGGAGAACTAATCTGAGTTGAGAGGAAGAGAACAGAAGCAGGATAAGCGTGGTGGGTAGTTAATTTGGGAGTTCCAAAAGGCAGATATCAAGAAAGGATTAGATATGCAGGAATTTTATTGGGAGAAATTCTCATGAAGGATAAAGGGGGAGGGGGCAAAATTAGTAATGGAGAGCATTCTTGATGCAAATCTAATATCTGTGCAGGAAGTGAGGCAGGAAGGACTGGAGATGAAGAAGCTCACTGCAACACAGCTCTGAAAGTCTCAGCCATCCTGATGGGAAGTCCCCCAAACAAAAGTTGCTTGTTAAAGGAATCCTCCATTGTAGAGGAATGGACTTCACCATGCTCCTACATCCTTGGTCATCAGCAAGGAGCAGTCCTGCGGAGTGTGGGGAGTATGGCCTCAGCAGGAATGCAGTGATAGATCCAAAGGAGTGGTGACTGGAGCTGTCTGTCTATCAGCTCTGCTCCCAGTAGCAAGTCCTCTTGAAGGAGATCTGAGTGGCATACCTCCCTGATGCTCCTTTAGGGGAGGGTCAGGCCAGAATACCAATGAGGCACTTTCTGAAACAAGAAGGTGTGTGTGTGTGTGAGAGAGTCAGGCATCTTTTTCCAGACCAAGGGGACAGCCGTTGTGAACTATTGCCTGCTTATTTCCCAGGAGCTCAGTGTCCATGTGGTAGGATTCCACTCAGCTTGTTTGAGCATGTCATATGAGGACAGGCCAATGATGAAGATCTTTCTTCATTACTGAAGTTACCCTGATGTGGCTGGTCATCCTCTTGCCCCTAGCTTCCTAAATCCTTCTAATAGTTTTTTTTTTTAAGATTTTATTTATTTATTCATAAGAGGCACCGAGAGAGAGGCAAAGACATAGGTAGAGGGAGAAGCAGACTCCTTGACAGGAGCACAGTGAGGGACTCGATCCCAGGACCCTGGAATCATGTCCTGAGCCAAAGGCAGATAGATGCTCAACTACTAAGCCATGCAGGCAACCCCCTTCCAATAGTTTTGAACTGCTTTTAGGATAAAGACCACACCTTTTATCCTTTTTCACCTGGTCCAGGGGTCCTGCCTACTCTTCTATCTTTATTGCATACCACATCCTCCTCCCTGTCCCTGTTCCAGCTCCACTGACTCAATTCCTTGTCCTTACCTTGCTTATTTCCATCACAGAGTCTTTTTCTATGAGGTTTCCTCTGTCTGGGATGCTCTTTACTCCCTCTCCTGTCTTCTTCCTACATTAGCCAAGTGATCCTTCTTCAGGGAGGACCAAAGTGCCCATATAGCATCTCTCATAGTACCAGGTTCTTTCCCTTGGTAGCATTTATCATAGGCACAGTTGTACATCTTTTGTAGCTGATTGTTTATTCAATCCCTGGCTTTCCCACTAGACTAGAAGCTCCACAAGGGCAAGACCACATCTACCTTTGCTGTTCTTTATACCATCATGCCTGGTGTGCTGGACATGCTCAATCAGATATTTTGTTTTAGTAAATAATCTATGGAAGGTGAGGTGATAAGAATATTTGGATATTTGATAAATAAAAATAAGATATGCATAGAAACAAAATATAAGGCAGGATGAGACGTGCTCTCCAGAGATGGGAGTGACTTTTGAGGTCCTTGTTTGCCCAACCTCCTTGTCTCATGTTAGAACACTGATCCTGAAAAGGCAGGATGACTTTCCTGTATTCACACAGCGAGTGTGTGCCAGGCTGGACTCATACCTAGTGTTTCAACTCTGAGTCCAGTGCTGTCATTGCCGAGGGAGGCTGTGTGCAGTCACATAGCATGTGATTTAGTGATAGGTGCCTAGCTTCTGGATGGACCTTATTCTCACTGTTGATCTTAGTACATATATCATTATCCAGTGTGGCTATTTCCTCATCTGTAAAGTGCAGACAATATGGTGTATTTTAAATGGAAACTTTGAAGATTAAATGAGATAATATGTGAAAGAGTGCTTTTAATAAACTCTTAAGTGTTTTACAAATGTTGTTCCTGTATCATATGTCGTTACTGTTTGGTAAAAGAAGCCCAAAGCCACTGGTGACAGGGGGTGCAGAGTATGGCATCAGGCCCTGCTGCTAATTGTGTTCCATTCCAGCCCCCTCTTCTCCTATGGATAGGATATTTTTTATGTATTTCTTTCAGGGAACTGAAAAAGTTAAATTTTTGAGGCATCAGCTCTATAAAGAAAAGAGGAAATGTGACAGATGGTTGGGGCATCACTTAGCCTCCCTGGGCCTGTGTCCCTTCATCAGTGAAAGGAAGGACAGGAGTAACTGATATCTAAAAGCTCCTTTCCATAGGAAGTCCTGTAAACCTTCATGAATGGGAAGGTTATCATAGGACAGAATCCCAAGTGCAGAGCAAGGGACGACTGGCCTTTAGCTTGAGAGATTCTTCAGGTCCCAGAAAGAACTTTCAGGCACTGAGGGTAGTTAAATGATGAAGAAGGTGAAGGCAACAGTGTGTATGGAAATGGCTCTTGGGAGATCTTTACAAAGAGAAGAATACCCAACTGTGGCCCTGCTAGGACTGGGGAAAGAGACAAGGAAGCATTTGAAGTGATTTCTACCAGGGCACATCAGGAACATTGCCTAAAATGCCTCGAGGTTACAGGGTTGACATGCCCTTTCCACACACTCTTACCTGCTGTCCATGCCTGTTTACTGCTCCTGCTGCTACTCTAAGGCTGAGTACCTAGGTCAGAGCTCTCAGGGACCTCCCATCTCCTTCTGTGTTCTGGACTTTGGGCCCTTCTTCTCTGTTCACTACTTCCTTCTCCTCAAGAACATCCTTCCAAGAAACTGGTTCTTTTGTCAATAGCTACTCGAGATAATAAAAGCTCAGCATGATTACTGATAACTGTTCATGTAAAAGGCTAATGTGGGGAATTTTCTGCCAAGATGACCAATGAAAGAGAAAAAAGAGGAGCAAGTTTGATTTAGAGAGCATGATGTAAAAAATTTAATTGGTTTTATTTTTGCTACCATTTTCAGCATGAATGTGTCTCCCTTCTTCATTTTTAACCCTCTTGAGACTGGATAGAGATTTCCCAAGCAAATATAAAAGTAATTATATTCAAAGACAGATTTTCCCCCCCTAAAAGTGTCACATTAATTGTCTTTTCTGGGGCTAATTGTCTTTTCTTTCATCTGGGTGTGAACAGCCTGCTTGGGGCTAGTAATAATTTGCATTTGTAAGTGTTTTTCACACACAGAAGCTCATTTTGCCCTCTAGATGTCCTTGTGCCTGGTGGTGGTTTTTGTGCCTGTTTCCCAGATGAGCAAACTGAGGCCTCAACTTGGCAAAGCTCACAAAAGTAGTGCCAACACTGCCCTTTCCAACCTTGTTCCATCACCTCCCACAACCCTGACTAGAGGTGGTAAAGCCATAAGAGCCCCTTGAACTTTAGCTGAACAGACCTGGTGAGTTTCACAGTGGCTCGCAAAAGAAAGTCTGCCGGGGACAACGTTTCTAGTAGTTCGTGGGAGAATTAAGACCTTCCTGGGGGTAAAGGTGGTTGAAAAGGTGACTATTTCCAGAGAGAGGTGGGATCACTGGAAATTTTGTGTGATATCTGATGCTAAGAATGTTTTGGTGTTCTGCCTGAGGATTTTTAAGTCTACAATAATTTAAAGTTGGTAGGACCAGCAAACCCAGCATTAAAATGAAGTCCACTCAGATTCTGGTTTCTAGCAGAAATTGAATAAGGTGACAAATATAGAAAAAGGCCACTTTTGAGACACTTCATCAGATAAACCTAGAACATCATGTAGCCAAACTCCAAATTATTAATCTCAAAGGCTAACGACTACAGGACACAACGGAGTCACCCCAATCCAAGTGGGAAGACTTGGGTTTGATCTCAGTTTCTTCCTAGCTATGTGACCTTAGACAAGTTACTTAGCCTTGAAGTCTCAATTACTCCGTCCCTAAAGTGCAGGTAATAATGCAACACTGGATTTCTGCAGGAATAAAATGAAACAGTGCTTAGTATCCAGTAAGCTTTCAAAAATGTTAGTTGATCCTGGAGTCTGAATCTAAGGAGATTGGACTCTTTCCTATTGGCAACCAACAAGGAAGCCTTTGGAATTTCTTTAGAAGCATGCAAGTGATATGTTTAAATGTGAATTTTAGAAAGTTAATTCTGTCTTGGAAGCAGTGTATAAGGAGGGTTGGAAGTAGGAAGAAGTTGCAAGTACAAAGATCATTTGAAATAATCCAAATGAAAGAGACGTGCCTGAACTGAGTGAGTGGGGTGGGAAAGGAAGGAGGCGAGAAGGATGTAGAAAGAGGAGAGAGAGAAGGAAATAGGGGATGTTGAAATGACATTGGGACACATGAAGATTGATTAGATGTGCGGTAGTGAGAGAGAAGTGAGGATAATGGATCATGTGCAGGTTGCTAGTTGGGCCTACCAAATGGATGATGATATTAGGGAAGAAATAGTTAAGGGAGGGTAGAGATGAGGTAAATAATAAATAGATTTTTGGCCAAGGTATGTCTGAGTTGCCTAGAGGACATTAAGGACTGGGAGAGGGTAGGTGGTGAAGGGATTTGGGGACAAGGCTCTAGGGGATACTGACATCCAAAGGATGGGTGAGGAGAGGGCAACTAAAAGTTACTTTCATGGGCAGAATGATTTTCAAGGAGACAGGAGATTCACCAAAGAAGTCAACAGGGCCAAAAGCACCAGACATATCTTGGAGGGTGGGGCCTGAGAAGAGGCTCTGGTTTGGGTATTTCCAAAGCCACTGGTAACCTTGGGAAAAACTCTGTGAGTTGAGGATATGTTGGGGACAGAAGCCAGTATACAGAAGATGAAGATAGGGAGAAGTGGGGGTTATATGCCTTGATGGAGAAAAAAATTACAGAATATCCCAGAGGTGAAGGAAGAAGGAAGCTTTTGTTTCATTTTAAGGTTCCAAGCCTGTGGCTGCACAGCAGTTTGGGTGGTAAAGGGGTGAGTGGTGGGGGTATGGAGGAAAGTTCAGGGAAGGTAGTGATAGAATAAGGTTCTGGGAGATGAGAGCTTGGAAATAAAGAATGGGGGAGTCAGTCTGGAAGAGACCATTTTTCATTGAGAAGGGAAGAGTGGGGAAAGAAATTGGGAGAAAAGTGAGGAGCTGAAGGGGAGAGACATGCAGGACTGTACATCCATAAGCCTCATTTTCCCAAGTAAGATGGAAGCCCCTGTAGTATCTGCTGAGTGAAGAAGGGGGATAGGATTTGGAAGAACTGAAGAAGAGAACAGATAGAGAAAAAGTTTAAGAGTTATTGAGCCACTTAGATTGAGAGGGACAGAATTATAGTTGCACTCACTGGCATGGTGGGCTGTTGATTTCTTGTACTTATCAGTTACTCGGGGGCAAGGGAGTGGGTGCTTAAATGTCTTCCTCCATGGTGGTGGACTGTCAGGGTGGGGGGTATTGGAAGTCCATGGCATGAGGAAGTGGTTGGCCATGAAGCTCTGTTTAGGTTAGGAGTTAAGGAGGTGAGGAAGAGGTGATATATAGAGAGAGTGAAGAGTTGGAAGTGCCGTGGATTTATAAGGTTAAGGAAGATAATTAGGTTTACACTGATGGGAATGGCTAAAATGAATAAGACAGGAAACAACAAATGTTGGCAAGGATGTGGAAAAGGGCTGCTCTCTTGCACTATTGGTGGGAATGCAAGCTGGTGCAGCATCGCTGGAAAATAGTGTGGAGGTTCCTCAAAAAGTTAAAAAAAGAGCTAACCTGTGACCCAGCAATTGCACTATTGAGTGCTTACCCCAAAGATACAGATACAGATGTAGTGAGATGATGGGATACCTGTCCACCAATGTTCATAGCAACAATGTCCACAATAGTCAAACTGTGAAAGGAGCCATGATGTCCTTCAACAGATGAACAGATAAAGATGTAAGACACACACTCACACACACATGGAATATTACTCAACCATCAAAAAGGATGAATACCTACCATTTACATTGATGTGGCTGGAACTGGAAGGTATTATACTGAGTGAAATAAGTCAGTCAGAGAAAGACAATTATATGGTTTCACTCATATGTGGAATATAAGAAATAGTGAAGGCAAGAGAAGAGGAGGGGAAACTGGGGAAAAATTAGAGAGGAGGACAAACCATGAGAGACTCCTAACTCTGGGAAACAAAGGGTTGTAGAAGGGGAGGTAGGTGGGGGGATGGGGTAACTGGTTGACGGGCATTAAGGAGGGTACACAATGAGATGAGCCCTGGGTGTTATACTACATGTTGGGAAATTGAATTTAAATAAAATAAAAGATAACTAGGAAGAGATAAAAAAATAGAAATAAGGTTTTTCTGAGTTAAGTACTTGGTGGCGAAGCAGTTCTGAGTGAGGCCAAAGTTCAAGTGGGTATAAAGGGAGTGAGGATGATGGGAAGGTTACTAAAGCAGAATAAACTATGGGGCTGTGAAACTAGAGTACTGTACATGTGGACATTGTACACAATGGTTGGAATCAAGGTGCAGAAGGGGACTGTTAGCTAGGAGTTAAACATATCAGTGAATGTGACAGTAATCTTGGGGTGATATATTGGTCAGTTATTACTACATAACAAATAACCACACAAATTCTTGGTGACATGTAATAGTAAGCATGGATTCAGTTTTTATACTGGGAGATGGTTGATTTAGGCCAGACTCATCTGGGTAATTCATTGGTCTTGAGTCTGCAGGTTGGATGGAATTGGCGGATCTAGGTTGCTCATGATTGGGGTAACTGGCTGGAATGGCACTGGTCATTCACCTCTTGGGACTGGCAGACTAGCCCAGGCTGTCTTTATCATGATAGCAGAGGTACAAAGGAGCAAGTACTTTTCAAACCTTTCATCATGTCATGCCTGCTAGATTTCATTGGCCAAAGTCAAGGGGTGGGTAAATACAGTCCACCTATGGAGATCATCTGGGTGATAAGTGAGTCTTTTCGCACAATAACCTGATTGACCACAAGTGGTCGATAAACGCTGTGAGTATGGAGAGAGGATGGGTTGCAGATGCCATAGGACCCTTGAAAGGCAAAATTAGGAGGAAAAGATGCTGTCTGCTTTGCTCCCATCCTGAGATACAAGTGGCCCCAACTGAGAATGTTTGGCAAATAAATTATTTGATTAAGAAGATACAGGTTTTTGTATTGTGAGGAGTAAAATATTGAACAGCAGGAATTCCAGAGACCACAGAGGGAAGGGTTCAATAGAGGCATTGGGAGGCAGCTGGCTACCTGGAGTCAGAGAGCACTTGCGTGAGCAGTCCTAGACTTAGAAAGAAAAGTGGTAGAATACAGACACACAGACACCGAGACAGATCACACACACACACACACACACACACACAGCTGCTAGAAGTGCTTGGGCTGACCCAAGGTAAACTCTCCAGGAGACTTATTATTTTGGGAAGGTGTTGTAAAGACCAGCCCCCACATTGCCTTGAATGGGACTCTGCGTGCTGGATCTTTCTGACTAACTGAGGAGGGCAGATGCTTCCCGGGGAGGAGATGTTTCTAGGGAGAGGCGGTCACAGCTCCATACTATACTTGGGATTTCACAATTGCTTTTACTCTGACAGGGTGTTGGGAACTTTTTTTTTTTTTTTGTACTACAAATAAGGAAGCAAGAGGGTGGGTGTGGGAAGGAAACTATTTTAATGGAGATCCAGTAATAGAAATAACATCCATCCTTGGAAAGAGAGACTCTAGGAGAAAGATGGATGGGGGTGGAGCACCTCAAACCTATACTTTCTCTCTCTGCAGAGCCTGTTAATAATTTTGAGTGCTCTTGAACTTCTCTTCCCTACTAGGCTGTAAGCTCTCTGAAGGTAAAGGCTGAGCCTGTTTTATTCTTAGTTCTATCTCCATTCCTGACAGCGTGTACAGGATGTAATAGGTGCACAATAAATATTTTTATTTGGATGAATGGATGAGTGATAAACTTAAGAGCTTGTGTATCTGTCTCCATCTAAAAGAATTCCAAACTTGCTCTTGGTCACATAGTCCACAACAATTCAGGGATCTCTTGACTATCAAGCAGGTGGCCAGGCTCTGGGTATTCACAGAGATTAAGACATAGTTCTTGCCAGATGGTCACTTGCCTTTGCTTGCAGCCTAGGGAATTGTAGCTAACAATGCAGAGCTATATGGAAATGGCTCAAGACTCAGTTTGCCTCGCCTGCAAAAGGAGGAGGTTTGACCAGATTCATTCAGGTTTCATTTCTACAAGGCTTCTTGGAACCTCAGTATTCTGTTGTTCATTGCGAATCTCTAAAATGGGAAAGCTGTTTGATGCCTAGTCAGCTTGGGCTTCCATAACAAATATATCAGAGAGTAGGTGCCTTAAACAGCAAACACTTATTTTTCACAGTTCTACAGGCTGGGAAGTCTAAGATCAGGGTGCTGGCAGATCTGGTTTCTGGTGAGGACCCACTTCCTATTTTGTTGATGACTGTCTCCTGTATCCAAACACGGTGGAGAGCAGAGAGAGGAGGAAGCAAGATCTTTGATGTCTCCCCTTATAAGGGCCCTATTCCTCTTCACAAGGGCTTCACCTTCATGTTCTTTTGACCTCCCAAAGGCCCCATGTCTTAATATCATCACAATGGGGATTAGGCTTCCACATACGAATTCTGCTATTGACAAATGTTGTATGAATAGCAATGCTTCCGAAACATATTTACCATGAAGACTTTTTCTTTCCTTTCATTTTGTTTTTGTTTTTAGAGCATCTTATGGGACTGGTTTTCTGAGGAGCATATTTAGGAAATGTGGGTTTAGGTTAGTTCTGGTGGGCTAATCCTTGTAGAATTTCTTCTGAAGGTAATTCGTATCCCAACTTCATGAGCATACTTGCACAAGACTTTATCCCCCCACTCCATGTTCAGGAAGTGCTTTTTAGAGCACTCAAAGTATTCAGACATCTGTTCATTCTTTGTCCTGAGGTTGTTGGAAGTAGATGTTAGGTTTCATGATTGGTTTATATTTACTAAGCTTCTCTTTTGGTCCATTCTCCCCAGAGCAGCTAAGCACCCTGCACCCCAGGGAGGATTTGAGGAGGCATCCAAGATGACTTTCTCTCTGGAGGCTTAGAGACAAAGAGATTGGGCTGTGTAAGGATGTGGCCAGAGGCTAAGAGGTCTGGGCATGTCAATGTAGGAGAGAATCGAGAATTCACAAATCAGGCAGTTCCAGGATAAGTCACTGAATCTAGAAGAAGGGTTATTACCTTCTTTCTCCTTTTTTGGATTATCTACTTGGTTGGATATGGTCTTAGGTATAGGATCAGTGTGGCTGTTTGGGTATATGGGGATGTCATGTAGGGTTAAGACATGGTATACGGATTGAGTTCAGGCCCTTCTCCTATCTCCTCTGGATAACAGCAGTGATCTGCTGATTGGCCTCTCTGTTTCAAAACCAGTTCCCCTACTACGTAAAACACAATGGCTCCCCAAGACCTCCTTAGCTTGGTACCTAGGACCTTTGCAACTCTGTCCCCAACATGACTTTTTAGCTTAATGTTTTCCTTCACTCTTCCCTCCCATCCACCCTACATTCCAGCCAGATAGGACTTCTTATTGCTTCCTACATACTCCTTGATCTTTTACATTTCTCTTCCATTGTTCATGCCTTCCCTCTGCTGGTATACCTACCCTGTGACTTGGTCTAGCAAAACCCCTCAGTCTTTGAAGCCTTCTTTTACCTCTTGGCCAGTCACTGGCTCATCTCTTGTGCTCATATAATGCTTGTACATATCTTTATTAAAGTACTCATCACCTCTTCTTATGATTGTTTCACATATATCTTTCCCCTCACTCCCTAAGCTTTGGCTGGGATCTCCGGGGCTTCAGGCCCAGCCAATAGGTTGGTTCATGAGTAACAGGTATTTATTGAAGACTTGTTGAGTGAATAAATGAATGAATGAGTATGAATTGTATTGACTATAATACATATTGTGACCTCTTAGCATCCTCTGGCTACCTTAGGCCACTCACCTTTTGGAACAAATAAAAAGACTTCTCGGGCTTGGAGTAACAAAAGCCCAACCTGGCTTAGCATAGAGATGGAGTTATAGGGTATTTTTATTTTATTATTGTATTATTTTATTTTTTTAAGATTTTTATTTATTTATTCATGAGACACACACACAGACACACACACAGAGAGAGAGAGAGAGAGAGAGAGAGAGAGAGAGAGAGGCAGAGACACAGGCAGAGGGATAAGCAGGCTCCATGCAGTTAGCCTGATATGGGACTTGATCCCGGGACTCCAAGATCATGCCCTGGGCCAAAGACAGGTGCTAAACTGCTGAGCCACCCAGAGATTCCTATAGGGTATTTTTAAAAAGAGATGCTGTTTTGTTACCTTTCAAGCATAGTACAGTTTTAAAAGCTAAGATATAAATAGATACTAATAAGTAAAGTGGGAAAATTAATGCAAAATTACAGGTTGTATTAGTCCTGATTGTATAATAATGTATCATATACAAAAGAACATAAACATTCCAGAATTATTCACAGAGCCCTGAAGTTGAAGCCATGATGGTAGAATTGTTGATTTTTTTTAAAATTTTTAAAAACTTTAAAATACTTTTTACTGTTAAGTAAAATCTAGAACTTCGTAGAGAAAAATGTAATTTGAACTTTCAACCTTTTGAGGATAATGGAACTGCGTTTGAATGATTGAAAATTCTGGATTAGCAACCCTAGATGGAGAAATCTGTCTTTCTATAAGTACTCACTATTAGAGGGCAGCGTCTGGCATCGGTGGGTCCATTGTGTACCATCCACATGTGTTTAATTACTGCAAGATGAGCCCAAAGGTTTCATTTCATGTGCCCATTGTATTGATGGGTGAGTGGTAGTACATGCCTAGGCTGTTTGGTTGAGAAAGATCTGAGGTTCCATCTAGCTCAATAGAAAGATTCTGTGATTGATTAGTGTACTATGGACATGTGAAGGAAGGATTCATATATTTACCTTCCTTATCTAAAAGATGCCCAGATTATGAGACTGACGTGCTGCCGCAAATACAAAAACACTAATTCAAAGGGATATATGCATCCCTATGTTTATAGCAGCAATAGTTACAATAGCCAAATTATGAAAGCAGCACAAGTATTCGCTGATAGATGAATTGATAAAGAAGATGAGGTGTATATACACAATGGAATATTATTCATCCATAAGAAGGAATGAAATCTTGCCATTTGCAAGGACATGGATGGAGTTAGAGAGTATTATGCTAAGCGAAATAAGTCAGTCAGAGAAAGACAAATACCATATGATTTCACTCATATGTGGAATTTAAGAAACAACAACAAAAATATGAGTGAAGGAGAAAAAAAAGAGACAAAGCAAGAGACAGACTTTTGAGTATAGAGAACAAATTGATGGCTACCAGAGGTGGGGGCAGTCGGGGGTTAGGTGAAATAGGTGATGGGATTAAGGAGTGCACTTGTTATGATGAGCACTGGGTGATGTATGGAAGTGTTGAATCACTATATCATACGCCTGAAACTAATATAACACTGTATGTTAACTATAACGGAATTTAAAATTTAAAAATTATGAAACAAAATTTTAAATGCATGTAAAAATAAATTAAAAAATACAAGATCCCCAGAAACAGTGACTTAGTGCTAATCAGTGTGACATATGATATTCTTTATCTCTGGGTAGAGGTGTGGTGGGGTGGGCAGTTTTACCTTTTACACTGTCACGGTAAAGTTCTAGAGCCAGTCTACCAGTTGTCTGACCCAGAAGTCTCTCTCTTGAATTCTCCTCAAACTTCTATCTGCTTCTTCACCTTACTCCAGTCAAAAAACATTCATACAGGGCTTACTCTGTGTCAGGTACCATATCCACCTTCACAGCTCACGAGCTGCTAATACTTGCCCCGGTTGGGGAGAGTCCCAAGATTACCCCTGTGCTATGTCTTCTGCTGCTGCCCCAAGCCTTCCTTCTCTTTCTGCCTCATGGGCTTGTGCCTTTCTGCAGAACAGAGTATGAGGGTTGAAACAATTTATACCCTCTAGAAGTGGGGGTAGTGGTCAGTGAGAATTAGGGGGTGTTGCAACAGGTGGGCTCATTGAGTCATTGTATACTGCCTGGCCACCAACAGGGTTTAGATCCCTGTCCTCTGGCCACCTCTCTTTCTCAGGTGGTGACTCCTTGAGTAAAAGTAGGAGCTGAGGTCTGGTTGTTTGGTGGAAGTACCTGCATCTCCTATTGTCAGATAGGATGAGAAGATGTGGAAGGACATTTCTCCCACTAAGTATGGTAGGTGAAAAGACTGGAGAATACTGACTGGTACCCCAAAGTTATTTTATTATTATTATTTTTTATTATTTCCCCCTCAGAGTTCTGGAGGGGGAGGCACAGAAGTGGAGGGCTGTGGGGAGAAGGAATGCAACATGAGAGGGTTTGGGGACAGGCATTCTGGGCAGTGGGAACAGCAAAAGCAAGGGTTCTGAGGTTGGATTGTACTTTCTGATTTCTGAAAACAGCAACAGGGCGGCATGTCTGGGCCCCAATGAGAAGTAGCTGGTGAGTTTGGAGAGATGATAGCGGTCAGACCATGCAGGGTCTTATGGAAGACAGGGTGGACTTATCTTTTTTATTTTTTTTTTATTTGAGTGTAGTTGACACACAGTGCTACATTATGTTACAAATGTTGTACACATTTCAGGTGTACAACATGGTGATTAGACAAGTTTAAACATTATGCCCTGATCACCACAAGTGTGGTTACTAACTGTCACCATACAACACTATTACGATATCATTGACTATGTTGACTGGAAGGACTTTGGATTTCACACTGAGTATGTAGAGAAATCATTGGAGAGTTTTGAATGAGGGAGTGATGACTTCTATTTTAAAGGCCACTCTGACTGCCATGCAGAAGATATCTCATAAGAGATAAGGACGAGGCAGGGACACTGTGTAGGAGGCTGTTACAGGGTCTGGGAGAGAGACAAACACTGGTTGGGTTGAATTGATCAGTGTAGCCAAAGCTCTCCCCTGTGAGGCCTTGGGTCACTGGGCCAAGTCTGGAGTTTTGACAAGGAGCCAGGGAGCCAGCTGGGGAACCTGAGGGTGGAGAAGGGGTTATGGTAGATTACGTGGGGCTGTGGCATGGACTTGTTGGCAGACCTGGTTCTGCCCCTTATGAACTGCATAACTTTGGAAACAGGATTTAATCTGTTGGGGATCTTAGTTTACTCATCTCTAAAACAGAGATGATAATAGGTGCACTTCTTAAGTTTCTGTAGTAATTAAATGACTTTAAGTGTAACATACTTGGGGTATGCCTTGCACAATGTAAGTGTGTTATGAATACTGGTGGTATAAAATGCATGTGCTGCCACAACTATGGAATAGTCATTCCAGTGGCTTTCCAAAATCATGAGAGGACCAAATGGCCATTGGCCTTGGTCCTGACATACCAATCAGCTCTGGCCCTCTTCTCAGAGGCTGCCCTTAGCTTGCCCCAGACTCCCAGGCTTGGCCCTCACCCACATTGTAACCCTTACTAGAGATGGCATTCCTGGGTATGTCCCTGTCCCTGCTCCCTGCACTCACATTTCCCACTCTCAACCATTGCACTACACTGGAAGAAGCATGCACTGCACCTCACACCTCTGAGGTGTACCCTACAGATGGGACTGTGCCCCACACTTGCCCCGTGGTGAAGCTGGGGGCTGTCTGGTCTGGGTCTGAACAGCTTTAGTCTGTCCGGAGCCTCTGCACATCCCCCTGCCAGCTCTGGCACTACTCGCTTTGTTAATGGAGAATTTGTCAAGTAATGGGAATAATTAGCACAGTGGGGGCTGTACTGTGCCCTGGAAAGAGAACAGAGAGAGCCATCCCAGCAGCTCCAGACATGATTGCTGGGCAGGCTTATTTTCTCTTTTCTGCATCTCTCTCCCCATCTCTTGCATGTGTTTGATTTTTCCCCTTTGTATAGAGAGAGTTGGCTAGGAGAAAAGACCTGTAAATTGCACCCTTGCTGGGCTGGTGCTGCGAAAGCGGGATAAGATTGTCTTCTTGGACTAAATAATTTCCCTCTTCCCCTACCTCCTTTAGGGGGAGAGATCAACTAAACATCTAGTTGATTTTCCCCCTCCCTTTCTCCTCCTCCATTCCTCCCCGCCTCCAACTCTCCCCTCCCTCCTCCCTGTCCCCTCATGTAAAGAACTCACTGACTCTCAATTGAATCCTTTTTAATGGTCCCGAGAGGTAGGGATCTTGAAGGGTGATTATCTCCATTATAAATTATTAACTCTCCCCACAGCCAGATGGCTTCCCAACCCATGGCTTAGAATGCTGGGCTGGGGAGGCCCACGGGCTGGGACAGGATGGGATAAGGAAGGAGTCTGAATTGCGAATGATAATAGTTTCTTGGGTTCCTGGCTGCACCTGGGATGCTGCAGAAGCTGTTGGCACCTTACAAGGCTGAGTCCTGTGGTCTGTGAGCAAGAATTCGTTCTGTTTTGCCCATGAGACAATTCAGGGCTCCCTTGGGAATGGAGTAGTGGTGGTAGACAGGGGAGAGACTAAAGCCATGAGTTGTTTTTGATATGAACCTTAGAGAATCCTTTACTTCCTCCGATGTTCACAACATCCTGGGAGGTGTATTCATTGTTTTCTTTAATTTGCAAGAGAAGAACTAAAAATCGGATAGGTAATAGTTTTCCATGAGGTCATTTGGCCAATAGTGGAAAGACAGAGTCTGGTTCTGACCCCCCCAATCCAGTGGTCTTTCCCCTGCACCAGACTTCTCCTTCCCAGTTGCCTATGCTCTACTTACCCTTCAGGTTTCCATGTAAGTTCCCCTTCTCTGAGAAGTCTTCACTGATTTTACCAGGCCAGTTGCTTCCTGTTCTGCTGGACTTTATTGCATTAAATAAGGCACAGACTTATTTAGTACTGGACACACAACTCCAAAGACCTGGCTCTTCTGGAATATCTCTAGCGACAGGGAAACCCACTTCATCTTGAGGTGGTCTGTGTGTAAGATAAAGATTCACATACCCTTCCTAACTTCATTCACTAGGCAAAATCTTATCTTTGAGGCCATAGAGAACCTGTGGGATCTCTCTTCAAATGTTAGAATGTTTCAGACCCCTGCAAATACTGCTCATGCAACAGCTGAATTGCCTCCGAAAGCCCGAACACCCTGCTACCTCCAAAGGTTTCTCATTTAGGGAGAGTCAGATATGGGTCTTAACATTGTCTCTGTCATTAAGATGAATTTTAAAAGGTGTCCATCTACCTAGCTTACTCTCTCTGAGCAGACCAGGTGAGAGGTACCACCATCAGCCATGCTGCTGGGATAAAGTATGAACATCAAGGACCACAGCAACAGCAGTGGTGGTGGCTAACATTTACTTGGTACTTATCCATGCTGAGCACTGTTCTAAGGGCTTTACCTTGTAGTAGGTACCTTACTATGGCAACTCATTTATTAATTTATCATCATCAACATTTTATAGATGAGGCAACTGAGGCACTCAGAGTGCAAGTGACTTGCTCAGGGTCACACAGGCAGCAAATAGTAAATCTAGGATTTGAGCATAGGAAGTCTGGCTCTAGAGCCCATGCTTTTACTTCTGTGAAAGGGGCATTTACCCTAGCACCAGTATTTATTTGGACCCTAGAGATGGACCATGGCCATTTTGAGCCCACACTCAATAGAGTCTGCCCCTCAGCTTTTTTTTTTTTTAAAGATTTTATTTATTTATTCATGAGAGACAGAGACACAGGCAGGCTCCATGCAGGGAGCCTGATGCGGGACTCGATCCTGGGACTCCAGGATCACACCCTGGGCTGAAGGCAGATGCTTAACTGCTGAGCCACCCAGGGATCCCCTGCCCCTCAGCTTTGATCTACCTTCTTATATTATTTAGGCTCATGTCTTTCCTTTCTACTAGCATATAAGTGCCTTTCAGAGTTTGAGATTCTTTTTTTAAATCTCTCACTATACCGTGGGTGCTGTATGGCTAAAAAAAGTTAATAAGATTTCCTTTCAATTTACTACCAATTAGCTTACTTAAACCTCTCTCAAAGAGTGGGACTCAGAACAAAAATCTAATGATTGAATTGACACAAATGATCAGCTCCCTTTTCCTGTAGGTTATATTTTAATTAATGTAATCTAAAATTGCATTTAGTTATCTGGCAATCATAGAACACATGCATTCTTTCTTGCCTCATCTTGTCTATTTGATTCTTCAGTTCTAGTTTATTATACTGTTACAAAGTGTACCTTCCATGCTTATGGATGGTTTATTTTGGAGGATCAAGCTGTATAGCTCTTCATTTATCTCCATCAAAGTTTGTCCTATAAACTCTTTAAGCCTACATGATGATCTTACAAGCTGTTAAGCCTACATGATCTCTTGAGACCCCTCAGCATCATCTGGAATGCTCACTGACTATCAGTGTCAAGTCACCTACAAACATGACCAGTTCCACCCAAGCTCTTAATGAATATGAGGAATGGGGCAAGGCCAGACCTCACACTAGAAGCTGCTCACCCTGTTTGAATGCTGTTGTATAGTCAGTGACTTATCTTGTTGGTTCTGTCCTCCTTATATTCTTCATGTGAGAAACTTTTCAAAAAGATTGGCTGAAGTCCATGTGTATTATAACTCCTGTGTGTCTCTACTATAATAGATTAGTATTCTTGACAGAAAAGGAATTTAGGTTAGCCTGACATGACTACTTCTTAGTTTTTATGGAAAATTGAGTTTTTAAAAAAGGTATTATAGTTTAAGGCTTTAAAAAAATTCTCTCCCCATCGCTGTTCTTTTTTCAGCAATAGCTTCAAACACACTTCTCTATATGCCCATTTGATAGACTGGAGTTGAGGTCTTTGGTGGCCTTCCTTATATCCCTTCCCTTTTGAGGAGGGGTAGGGCCAGCAAACAGAGGGTAGGGTAAGATTGGTGGCCATGGTAAGACTCAACTCAGTTCAGTAGATTTCAGGGGAAGAAGAGAAAATAGAAGGAGGGGTGGTATTCTTGGATATGAATAAATTGTGAAAGAGAGAGCTGAGGTACAGTATGGACTGGGAGGACAGAAGGACAGTAAGCTCCCTTTGGAAGACCTGGTGGATGTTTGCTTACATTTTTCCAGAAAAGGGATTGTCTTTGACTTTAAGAATAACATATGTACAGAAAAGTAGATACATCTCGCTCAACCTCTGCATTTTCACAAATTGAGACCAATATGTAACATCACCCAGATCCAGAAATGGAACTCCTTTACCCCTTTGCCTTCTTTTAGTCAGCAACTGGCCCAAGGGTGACCACTGTTCTGGTACTTAACAGTAGAGAGTAATTTTACTTCTTTTTGTACCTTATATAAATGGAACACATTCAATATGTGCTCTTCTGTGAGATTCAGCCATATTGCTATCTGGAGATGAAGACGAGTCATTCTCATTGCACTTCACCATTTTGTATGAATAGACTACAATTGATTTATCCATTCTAGTGCAGATGGACATTTGGTTATTTTCTAGGTTTTGGCTATTATGAATAGCATTGTTATAAACATTGTCTTGCATATCTTTGGTTGGACATATATAAGCATCTCTTGTTGGTGTATACCTAGGAAGGGAGTCATGGGGTCAAGGGGTAGAAATATTCAGCTTTAGTAGCTACTACCACACAATTTTCTAGAAGTAGTTGTACCTCTATATTTTTTACAATTTAATATAATTCAAAACTACCCCATGTGATAGGTATTATCATTCCATTTTTTTTGATGAATAAATAGAGGGTCAGAAAGTTGCCCTGGGCTAAGTAGCTGTAGTAATGAATCTGGGTTTAAGTCCAGCTCTGCCTGATGTCAAGTCCTATGCTGTACATTGTTACCCTGAACTGCTTTCATGCTTTGGAGAGAATTCATGCCTTCACCTCCCTCTACAGGCATGCTGTAGAGTATTTGAGTATTTACTGTTGCATTAAGGTAGAGAGGCCTAAGCATGTGAGGCTGCCCTAATTGTGTAGTGTCAGGAGGGGCACAGTTTAGTTGACTTAGTGAATCTCTGAGGCTGTTGTACAAGAGCAAGCCTGTATCCCCCTTCAAAGCACCTAGGAGTAGGGCATGCCCATATCCTATCCTAGGGCATGCCTTCACCTAAGGACATGGACAAATGGGAATGTGGAGCATTGGTGGTTGGGATGAGACATCCGATATGTGTCTCAGGTTGCAGAGAGTCCTGACAGGTATATTTCATTTCATTTATATGAAATGAAAGCTTCTCTCAGTATGTCAATGACAGTGTTTTTGAAGGTCCAGTAACCCAATTTAAACTAGCTAAAGAAAAAAAAAGTGGCTCATATAATGGAAATCCCAGGATCAACTGGACATGGGCTTTAGGCTTGTCTGCATCTAGGTGCTAAAACATCACTAGAAATCTGTCTTTTGCCATCCCTTGACTCTGCTTTTTCCTTTTTGCTGTCTTTATTTTTAGATAAGGTCATCTTGGTTTCTTTCACCAACTCTGGGCTTCTTTCTAATAGTTTGATAGCATGGTGAGAAGAGAGGACCTTTTTCTCAATAATTCCGGTAAAAGTCTCAAGTCTCAATTCCAGTAAAAGTCTCCACTCTGTTTGGGTGGCAGGCTGATCCCTAAACTAATCACTATGGCAGGAGATTGCAATGTCCTAATTGGCTAAATTGGGTTGCAGGATCTGGGATTGGCATAAACTCTGCCTGAAAGACCAGGATGGAGATTGATGGTGAAAACTATTTTAGTTTCAAAGTGGAGTGAGGGGTGTGGTAAAGAGAGGAGGTGAGTAAAACCAATAGTAAGCCATTATATGGATTTTATGGTTCTCCTGAAGGGAGTAAGAAGGAAGCTGATGAGAATCCTCAAGGGAAAAATGGCAAGCCCAATCTGGGGACTGTGGCATACCACCAAGTGCTAGGCATGAGGAAAGTCATCATCATGTCTTCACACACCCATCCTGGTTCTAGACACAGGCCCCACTTTCTCCTGGGTCTGTCTCAAGAGAATAGAGGAACTGGAGAGAGCAAGTGGGAAGAGAAAATGGCAGCCAGCTCTTCCAAGTGAGGCCAATGGCAAATAGCCGGCGTGTCAGAGTTGTGAGAGGGGCCAGCCTGCCTCCCAAGCAGCCGATTGTGAGACATTTGCAAAGATGTTGACCCCATGTAAAAAGTGTGCCATTTGATAATTATATAAACTAGCTGGCAATTAGGTAATGTCACTTTCCTGCTAGATTCCCACATAACGGATGAGCATTTGCCCTTTCTACACCAGCCCAGGCCCTCCGTGCAGGTCCTGGGGCAAACCACCTGTACCTACAGCTACCTGGGCCATCCTAAGACTCAAGACAGGGTTGAAGCTGGCTGACTGGATGGAGAGGGGTCCCTGCTCCCATTTTCCCGTGTCTTGAGCCTTGTGTAGCTCTGCTAGAAGGCTAGAGAAGGCTAGAATAAACACCAGGGTGGTTGTCTTGAGACCTGTACTACTTAATGTAAGGTCATCTTTAGCTTTTGGCCATATTCAAAATTTCTCAAAGGCCGTGAGAATGTCCACAATCCAAGAAGGCAATGGAAGGGCAGGACATAGGGTGTAGAGTCTAGATAAACCCAATTCTGATATTACCAGTCCTGAAATCAGATTTTGCCTTGCACCTGTGGCAAAGAAAACTTGGTTTTCCTCAGCCAGCCTTTTTTTTTTTTTAAGATTTTATTTATTTATTCATGAGAGGCAGAGAGAGAGAGAGAGAGAGAGAGAGAGAGAGAGAGAGAGGCAAGCAGAGACATAGGCAGAGAAGGAGGCTCCATGCAGGGAGCCCAATGTGGGTCTCAATCCCTGGACTCTGGAATCACGCCCTGAGCCCAAGGTAGATGCTCAATTGCTGAGTCACTCTGGTGTCCCACAGCCAGCCTTTTTGAATCTCCCTCAATGCAGGCAGGAGGACATTGGTGTCTGCAGTGTTGGACATACCTCTGGACTGGAGGGAAGGAATGTGAATCTGATGTGAGAGACTCAGCAGGCAGGTGGAGCCGTTACCCCAGAACAGGCTAGGAAAGTTCCCATGATCCTCCTTATAGGGGAGTGTTCCTGGGATGCTTAGTTCTTAATTCCTGAATTTCTTCAGATCACTAGGCATGTGCTACTTTGCCTTTTGGGATCATCCAGAGGTTGGCATCCAGAGAAGTATGGGGACTCAGGATTGCTGTCGTCATATAAAGTGGGGTGGTGTTGTGGCCACTGAACAGAAGTCAGATGATCCACACTGATGTTTATCAGCTTCTGTTTTCACTTTCCATTCTCTACATATGTTTCCTGAGCTCCCACTCCATTGCCAAGGCCCTGTGGCAGGCACCATGGTGAAGCAGACCCTGCCCATAGGGAGCTTCCTATCAAGTTTCTAGAGTCTAGGCTCTTTGTCACTGTGCTTTGTGTCTCTGAAGCACACTTGACCCTACTACTTTTTGATGCCCTTGAGGGTAGGAATGATTTCTTATTCTGCTTTGATAGAACAGTGTCTGGAATGGATCAGAGCTCAATAAACAGATTGAATTGAGCAAATCATTTAATTTATGCAGACAAATAAGTGACTTTCAGAGGCTCAGAGGTAAATTGATAAATAGTATAGACCAGTCTGGATGTTTCAAGTGTTTCTCATGTCCCTACTCATCCATAATATTGGGCCCTCCATCTCTGTGTCTTTTCCTCTCACAGAAGGCCTCACTGGCTTTGGCCATCTGAGGCTTTGCCTATCAACCAATGGACTCCTTGGTCTAAACTGGCAGGACAGGGAGTGGAGAGGGATGCTCCCCCAAGAGGTGAAGCAGCCAGGGTACTGTTACTGAGAAAGTTGTCCCAAGCCTCTGGGGCTTATCCATCCTGGACTCCGTTATGGGCATGTGGTTTCTATATTCTTGGCTCATCAATAACTCCAGAATTAGAGTACCCCCTAGAAGAGGCTTATTCCTTCTGCTTACACCTGCCTTGTTCCCTCTTTTCTTGCCTCTTCCCACTTATCTAAATCAAACCTATGATGGGGGGGGGGGACAGAGGAGCAGCTGTTCTTTGAGCACATTCCCTGAAAGCGGCCTTTTTCAACCATTTGATTTAAGGATATATGTCAATGTGGCAGTTGTTGAAACCAGGAGGCTTCTTTTCAGACCAGGGTTTCCTCTCTCCCTAGGATATTACCTTTTGCCTTGGTTGGCATACCTCACCTCATACAATGGTCATATTCACAGAGACTGGGTCCTTACCTGAGAATCTACCTCTGGCTTCATGTCTTCCACTCTTTACTCTAACAGCACCAGCCTACTTGCTGTTCTCCACACATATCAGCCTGCTCCACTCTTAAAGCTTTGTGCTGTTACTTCTGGAACATTCTTCCCATGGCTAATTCCTTCACTCTCTTTCAAGGCTTTCCTTAAATCTCACTTTCTCAAAGACTCAGATTTGTGGTATTTGACTATTTCCATGGTGTAAATACTCCTAGCATAGTTGATTTCATGCTACCAAAGTGACCTTAACCAGCTCAAAAATGTCTGAAGTTTTAAGAGTTGGTTCTGACAAAGCCCATATGATTTGGCACTTCCACACTGCTGTGTCTGTGTTCCAATTAAGCATCTTTTGTGCTACAGGAGGTACCCATGCCACACTTGGGAAACACTACTTGGATAAAACCTTTTATAGAATAAAGGCTTTTCTTGCACTGGATTTAATCAACCTCTTGTTGATTTGGTTTGTTTGTTCAGTGGGAATAGATGATTGTTCCTGGTTAAGGAACATTTTCTTCTTCAAAACTGGGGTAATAACTAGCTTAGCTAATGCAGTCATCATAAAAATGGTGGTCAGTAATGGTCTAATAGAGACTATGATGAATTATCAAATGTGTCAATTAATAAGCAGCAATTTGCACAGCTTTCAGAAATCATACTCATTGCTCTTACGTGAACCAAGAAGTCTCCGTTTGGCTCAGTGGATCAGAGTCTGCCTTCAACATCTAGATGACCCACTCGACGAGGTGTTGGTGCATTTCCAACCAGTATAAAATATATGTAATATGTTCTAGGTTTGTGCTATTCCTCATTTCTTGTTCATTCTGTAGTTTTTAAAAAGTACTTATGGTTTTATAATCCTATCCCTTCTCCACAGACATCCACACATTCACACACATACAGATACACATCAATGACTCTTTTACCCATCCCTTTCAATCTAGAAATAAGAAAGTAAAGAATGTAGTATTTATTGGTCCCTACTATGTATGTGGCCTCATGCTAGGGTCTTTTCATACATGACTTCATTGTATCCTCTCTCCAATCTTAAAAGGAAACTATTTTCTTCTGCTTTATCAAGGAAGGAATAAAAGTTCAAATAGCTTAAGAAATTGGCTCAAAGTTCCACATAAAAGAACTAGGATTCAAGCACAGCTTTTCTTTAAGTCTCAAAACACATTTTTTTCCTAGGAGAACTTTTCACCAACATGTATTAAGAGATCAGTTATTTTCTTCATTACTCACTTTCTAATTTATTTCTGCTGATTTTTATAAATATTTCTTTCAAAAACTTAAAGGTGGGAATCTGTCTTAGGCTGCCTATACCCAGGCATTGGTTTGTTAAATTGAAAAAGAAAAAAATCTAAAAAGAAATCTGCGTCATTTCATGCCTTTTATTAAATAGTTAAAATTATGTGTGTGCATTTGAGTGTATAAAATATTAGCACTTAACAATAAATTTTAGCTATGTGACCCTGTGATATGATATTGTAAAAATGTGCTGATATGGCTTTGGGAGTTTTATACTATTTTTGCATATGGAAAAACCTTGTGCATCATTAGGCACTGAGCTCAGGGTCCTGCCACGGCTCTGGAAGAACCTGAGCCCTCTCTCCTGTTTATTTTTTTCCTTTTTAACTTTTTCCCCCTCTCTCCTATTTCTCCCTCTCTTCCTGCACTAGGCATTGTGGGAATCATTCGAATAGCCTGGCTTGTAGTCAGCAATCTATCAATATTTGTGAAATAAGGTGCAATATTTTCGTGCCCCTGCACTAATCTTTCTCTTCTTTCTGCCTACCCCCTTTCTCCCTGCAGGTCCTTTTCTGGAGTCCTGGGAGGCAGGTTATGGGCAGGACTGCCTCTGGCCCACACCATGAAGCCTGAAGCTGCTTCGGCTCTGCCCTGGGCCCTGCTGTGCCTGAGCACTCAGCCTTGGGCTGCCCCGCTCCCTGCAGCCCCCCACTGCTAGGAGGTAAAACCTCAGGGCTGGTCTTTGGCCTGTTTCTGCGTTTCACCTGCCTCACCTCACTGCTGACGCCTCCTCCATCACGGCACCCCCAACCCAGCCCTCTCCCCGGCCTCCTTGGCTGGGGTGTGTGGGGGTCCACCGGGAGGAGCACATTGCTGAAGGCTTCCACCCGCCGTGTACCTTCACCTCCTCCTCGAATCAAGGCCTCCGGATCCACATGGATAGCTGAGATCTTTTCTTGGAGAAAGACACTGCTCCTGACACTAGTCCCCCACTCTCCCACCTGACTCCCCCCCTCCCCTTCTGCTGCCCTGCCTTTTCCCTCTGCCTTTTTATTGAATTTCTTGCTTGTGCTCCTGTCTGGGGCCGTCTTGTTCACTTTCCTTCTTCCTCACCCTCTGGATATTTGTGTGTGTGCCTCCTTCATCTCGTCTCGTGTGCTCTCTGTCCCCTGGCCTGTCTCCTCTTCTCTCCCTTCCACTGCCAAGGGGGATCGTCCCCTGAAGGCCGTTCCCTGCCAGTCTGCTCCTCTGGGCTCAGACCTGGCAGCCACGATGAGCTTTCCCGTGCACTCGGTTTTCTTCACCCTGAAGGTGAGCGTCCTGCTGGGGTCGCTGCTGGGCCTCTGCCTGGGCCTCGAGTTCATTGGCCTCCCCAACCAGTGGGCCCGCTACCTCCGCTGGGATGCCAGCACACGCAGCGACCTGAGCTTCCAGTTCAAGACCAACGTCTCCACGGGGCTGCTCCTTTACCTGGATGATGGTGGCGTCTGCGACTTCCTCTGCCTTTCCCTGGTGGACGGCCGCATGCAGCTCCGCTTCAGCATGGACTGTGCGGAGACCTCTGTGCTGTCCAACAAGCAGGTGAATGACAGCAGCTGGCACTTCGTCATGGTGAGCCGCGACCACCTGCGCACGGTGTTGGTGCTTGATGGCGAGGGCCAGGCGGCCGAGCTACAGCCCCAGCGGCCCTACATGGATGTGGTCAGTGACTTGTTCCTTGGAGGAATCCCCTCGGACATACGACCTTCTGCCCTGACCCTTGATGGAGTACAGGCCATGCCGGGCTTCAGAGGATTAATCCTGGATCTCAAGTATGGCAACTCAGAGCCTCGGCTTCTGGGGAGCCAGGGTGTCCAGTTGGACGCCGAGGAACCCTGTGGCGAGCGTCCCTGTGAAAATGGTGGGATCTGCTTTCTCCTGGATGGCCACCCTACCTGTGACTGTTCTACCACTGGCTATGGTGGCAAGCTCTGCTCAGAAGGTAAGACTTTCTTCCCTAGCCCTCTCCTACTAGAGACCACCCACTGGGTTGTATGAGGGCCAAGACCCTTGATAGAAACCAATGCTATTGTTGAAGGACATCTTTAGTTACATATTAGATAATTGGGTTCCTTTCCCTGAGGAGGTGGTAGAAATCCTTTGATTGCCTTCAATGGAAAACCCTCCACATCTCAGCAAGAAGAGGATCCTGGCTGCTCAGTCATGGGCTCTTTACTTAAATGTTGGGCTGTACTCAAAGGGCTAGATGGAGTGGACTGCTGGATGTGTGCCCCAACTTGGCCCCTTCTACTGCAGCACAGCTTAGTAGGGTCAGTGTAGAGCAAGAAATCCAACAGAAATGGGCAAAATGGCTGGTTACCTCCTGATCCCTTGAGAGTTGCACACTTGGAATGGTTAGGAAACTCCCCATCACTTCCATCTTAACCCCCAGGATGAAGAATGTCCATGCAAAGGAGAATGAGGGTGGATGGATTGTAGGTCATGCTTGGCCCACTGTCTTCCCAGCCCTTCCGTTTGCTCCTCCTCCCACCATCTTTGGGGGAAGTGTCTTCAGGGTGGATGAGGCATCTGGGGATGGGCCTACTCACCACCTCATTCTAGCAGTGGGCTTTTTCATATGAGGTTCTTCTTTCCTGTCCTCCTTTCACCTCTCCATGTACTGAGAATGGTGCAGGAAGGCACAGAGACTGACGGACGGGACTCTTGTCTAGCTAAGCCCCTGAGGGATCTGCCAATACTCAGCATAGCCTTGGAGAGACTCCCAAGTTCACCTGTAACTTCCTAGGGAGAGTGAAGGGGGACTCATGCCCAAAGGCTTAGACTGCCCTCATTTCATTCACCGAATTCTAACTGGGATTAGATGTGAGAGAAGTGGTCCAGACTCCACTTTGACAAATACTTAAAATCCCGATTCCTGGATGCCAGGACTCATTGAAGGCCTAGCTCTGAGCAGGAGGAAGTGTTGAAGTGACAAAGAATGTGAGAACTGACCATAGGAATATGTGTGCTGGGAGGTTAGGATGAGGAAGAGGTAAAGAAATTTGATTTTCTCCTATTCTTTTTGAGTCAAACCCTGGATTCTTCTGGAAATGTGTTGACATCTCATTTTCTCTCCATGGAGGTGATGCGATGGTATAGGGCATAACAATAGTTTTCAACCATGGCTGCACATATTAGGATCACTTGGGGAAGTTTAAAAACTCTTGAGCCACCCTATGGACCAATTCAATCAGAATTTTCTGGGGAGTGGGATTCAAGCATCTGCATATCTTTAAACTCCCCCAGTTGATTCTATTGTGCAACTGAGATTAAGAACCAATAGGGCAAGGGAGGTCAGGGAGGTGGGATCAGAGGAGTGCCTCAGCACTGACTCCCAGGATTTCTTCCTTCTGGTGAGGCCCCTGCCTTGCAGTTTGTAATTAAATATGGTATACGCAGGTGTTCCTGAAATTGTCCCACAACAGCCCACCCAGCCTAAAGCAGGTTGTAATTGATATGAACTTTAGTCACTACTATTAAATTTTGTACAAATCAAAACAGTTTATTTCACAGGTGATACATGCTGGAGACGAGGATACTTTGAGGGGTCTTGTTGGGGGCCCCTTTATAGGTTGTATGGGGGCTCCTGCAGGAGCCCTCCCCAAGTCTCTGCTGCTACTTTATTTGGCTGGACTGCGCTGAGCAATACGTCTCCTTCCTGTGGATGGGCTGCAGGAGAGGGAGATTCAAGACATGCATGCCATCTTTTTTTGGCTTCTGTTTTCCCATGGAGCCTATTGGAAAAGCGGATGGGGAAGAGGAGCCGAGGCAACCCCAACCCACAAAGCCACTTTGGGAATGTGGTTATTGAAGCACTTCTTATAAGCAGGTGCCTTCTGGAGCTGACTGCTGTTCCAAAGCTTCTTGGCTTTGGAGAAAGTTCTGCCTGAAGACGCTGACATGATCACTTGTTTTCTCTTTCGTCCAAAGGATCTGTTCTGTTCTCAGAACTTGCATTGAAAGCTGACATTCTTCCTTTCTACGGACTAGGGTGTTTGCAAGTGTGTTGTTAACTTGCTGATTACCCCTGATTGCATTTTTTGTGTTTAAAAAGAACTCATTTCCTCTGGGCAGGTCTGGATCAGCACTTTTCTGAAGGAAGAATCTCTATACTGTGTATGTGTACAATTTGTCTTTTCTCTCTTTTGGTGTGTGTGTGTATGTGTGTGTGTGTGTGTGTGTGTGTGTGTGTGTGTAGTGTTTCAGGTCTCTAGTGGCATTTCTTTAGAGCAGATTGTAGACAGTCAATCTTTTAATAGCTAAATACAACATGGATATTTCAATAATAGTTCTTTCTGCAGGGTTCAGATCATCTAGTTGCTGTGGATTGATACCTCTATCTGAAGAAGGGAAACACAGAGCACAGCTCATTTATTCTCCTGATACATAAATAGAGTAAATAACTCTGTAGTAACAGTAACACTTGGTTGGCTTGGAACAGAGCAGTGCAAAGGTTGAGGTGAGGGTGGTTGTTGAGGGAGGTATCAGAATTGACTGTTGATAACTTGGAGCCTGTTGATCCTGGTACTTGTCATTGTGTCTAATCAATCACAAAAAAACACACCACAGGCTTTTAGAAAAGATCTGTTCTCTCCACACATAGTTAACTCTTAGGTAGTAGGCAGGGTGTGTGGGGTTGGGGGAGGGACACTCATCTGTAAAATATTAAGGGGAAAAAATTACAGTAGCTGCTAAGTGTCAAGTAGATCTGCACAAAACAGTAAAAATAGCCTAAACAAATGCTTATCCATTTTCCTGAAGATGACATGGTGAAGTGGGTAGTATGGGGCATCCATTCCCCTCCCTGCCCCCTTTAAATTGAACATATCATAGACCTGAAACCAGGGTACTTATTCCCAGTGGTTAGTGCTGTGGGCTAGGCATCTGATTATCCCAGTTTGTAGGATAGGACTTGACATTTGATTGTATGAGGGCTTGCACCCAGTATGGAAGATCCGTTTTGTACTTCATGCTTTAGCAGTTCAAGAGCAGGAAGAGCTGGGAGGGCTCCTGCAGCTTCAGATGGATATGGTCAGGGCCTGTTGGAGGCACTCTCTGTGGTCCATTAGCTTCTAGCATGCCAGCGGCATTGATGTTTGCTTGGCCTGTCTGGCTTTCCATGCCATGATGGCTACAAAATGTCTTCATGCTGCACCCTGGGAAGAATGCACAGATGGGCCCATCTCCTTTATGTGCTTTGGGCTGTTTTGATCCCTCATTGGGTATCTTCTCTAGGAAAGACCCAGAAGACACCAGAGATAGCTGTGTGAGCAAGTTGGGCCAAGAAGTCAGAGGTTGTGGACTCAGTGTCTTCTTTCATGTGGTGAAATGTTACTCACTCTGGCGGCAGGCTGAACTCCACACAGCCTACTTGAGAAAACTTCATTCCAAGGCTCCCAACCTAATTAATGGTCACATGGAACATTCTGGCATGTGATGGAGAAGAAGTCCCAGAATTTTACTTCTAGGTGTTATGTTTATAAGTAAAATGCTTTGGTGCTCAACTTCAGACTTGTTCATGCTGAAATTTAATCTTACCCTCTTAGTATGGGACTTAGAGGACAGAAGAAGCGCCAAGTAGTTCATAATGACTTTAAAATTATGCATATCTGTTTTGGACTATAGTCCAGCTCTGGCACAGCATATTCACTGGTTTTGGTCTAGCCCAGTCTGTCCCATTACGGGTGGCCTGGAAGCTCACTGGGCAATGATGAGGGATTCCTGAGCTCCCCCGAGAGACCTGTCCCCTCATGGGTCATTGAGAGTTTACTATTACCTTGAAATACGTTTAAAATTGTTTATTTTTAAACCATTCTTAGTTATGAATGTGCATGTATTGAATTTCTTAGCAATCTTATGGTCATGAAGAAATGATTCTCTCCCGAGGTGTGTGCATTTCAGTACCAGTCTTACTGAAGAGCTCATGTAGTATGGAGTCAGTCAGGGAAAGATATGGAGAAAGCATCACCTGTTGGTTTCTCCTTCCAAGTCTCATTACATGGGTCTACCTACGTCACATACCATTTGTGTGGTCAAGAGGCATGAGGTCCTATTTAGTCGGGAAAAAACAAAGTGCATTGTCTGCTATCTCTTCCTGCTGCCTTGGGCAGATGCCCAGACCAGAAGCTGCTGTCTTGAGTCTCAGCTCAAGTTTTCCAGTGTTGTGATCCTATAGTGAGGTATAGTAGTGGGCGTTGGTGGTAGGGGCCAGAGCCTTGTTACAAGTATACTGTCGAATGGTATCCAAGGGCCTCCCCTTCCCATCCCTCCTGCTGTCTGAAGCTGACACCCTACCCAGGTTGATTGGATTGATGACTCAACACCACTGTGTGGCCTTGGTATGCCTTCCTGAAAGTGAATTTCAATTACTTTTCTTTTTTATTGAGAATTTTGTGACTCTTCCCCCATTTATCAAAGCCAGAACTGGAATGGAATGGTATATACCAAGAGACTGCTTGCCCCTGAGGATTTACCAAGGGCCAAAGACAAAGGATGCTGTAGTTAAGGTACTCACCATGGCCCAGCTGATCCTTCTGTTCTGGGCATTTGTGTAAAAACACAGACACCCCCTTCCCCCTCCTCCTCTGTGCACTTCCTGCCTGAATTGTAACACATCTTTGTTCTAACCTGTGTCAACCCTGCGTGGCCTGGGGATGGGAGTGGGGGCTGCAGGGGAAGCAGTGAGTAATCAGAGTCAAGACTGTCTCCTTGCAGAATCCTTCTCCCTGGTGTGGAGACGGTAGCACAGAAGCAAGTCCTTACAACACTGCACAAAGGAGAACTGCGGCTTCTGAGACTTGATTCCCACCCAGCATTCAGGCGTTAGGTGGGACCAGCCCAGCCAGCCAGCAGGGGCTGTCGCTAAACGGAGCCTGAATAGGGGTCTGATTGCTCCTTTTTCCTCCTCTTCTCCTGATTACCAAGTGAGATTTCCTGGGTATGCTGTATGCTAAATGACAGAGCAGCCGCCCGCCACTTGCACCAATTATCCCTCTTTTAACTGCAGAGGGAAGAGCAATTTTTTTATACCCCCCTCCCCAGTAGCATCTCTGCCTCCTTTAAAGAAATAAGACCCTTTTTCCTTGTTCCCCCTTCAGTGGGGTGAGAACAGCCTTCTTTCTCCCTTTGCAGTCCGCACACCAGCTGCAGGCTGCAAAGGGGATGGACACTGGGTAAATGCTTCGTCCAAATTCAGCAGGGTTGGGGTCACATAGGCATTTTGCCAAGAGCCTTCAAGTGGCACGTGAGCTTGCATTTGCATTTGGTAATGAGACACCACAGGCCCAGCACTGGGGGCTAATTATCTTCATGGCCCCTATCTCCCTTTGCAGGCTGCCCTGGAAAGATGCTTTCTAGTTCCTGAGGCAGCTGCCCATCAGCTGGGTCCTCTGCCCCCTTCACAGGACAGAAGAGATGGGGTATGGGCTGTGCTTGGAGGATAGGACTAACATGCCCTCCCTTACTGCCCTGCAGTGCGTGTCTAGTGTGACAAGGCCCAGAGGTGGAAATGGAGTAAGAGGCTTTAGGGCAGAGCTGTGAGGGTCAGGTACCCTTCCTTGGATAAAAATAATAATGATGTTAGTATTGATATTATTAAATGCCACCATGTGCCTGACAACCTAGGTGCTTTATATTCATTGTTTCATCTAACCCTCACGGCACTCCTGTGTGGTTGATATCATTCACCAGCCTCGTTTTACAGATGAGGAAAATGAGCAGAGAAATTTGGAACTTGAACAAGGTTTAGTATAGGTGTTAAGTGCATGGCTTATGGAGGGAAAAAGATTGGACATAAATCTGGGCTTGTCTATTGACAAGTTGTGTGTCTTTGGAGAAGGTTTTGGAAGCTTTAGTAGTCTCGTCAATAATAATAATAATTAATAATATCAGCTGACATTCAAGGAGTACTTGCTCCATACCTGCACTATATTGACTGCTTTGTAGGAATTAGCCACTCGACACACTATTATTCTTATTTTGTAGACAAGGAAGCTGAGGGACAAGAGTTAAATAATTCATCCAAGGTCACATGGCTAATAAGAGGCAGAGCTGGGGTTTGTATCCAGGCAGTCTGGCTTCAGAGCCCACATGTAACCACTATACCATCCTGCCTTGCAGCAAAGCAGGGATAAGAAATCCTAAATCATGGAGTTGTTGAGAACACAACATGAGATGAAGTGTATAGAGTCATCTACATAGACTCTGGGAAAGAACAAGTCCTGACTCTGGGCTCTTTATCTGGTGCTTATGAGAATGAACTGTGTGTGAATTTGTTTTCACAGGAGGTTTGAAGCTTTCCTGTGAGTACCCCTATCTTCACCATTTTCTTTCATCCTGATTTAAGAAATAGCAGAGATAAAAGGAAGGGAATCCAGTTTTGTTGCCATTTTGCCCCTGCCTAAGAGCGTTGAGTCACTGATAATGGTTGTGCCTCTTGGACTGTATTTGGAGCTCTTTGCAAACTTGTGGTGTTCTGGCCCCCATAGCAACCCAATGAGGCAGGTAGGGCAGGCTTTGCCATCCCACTGAATAGATGAGGAGACCCACACCCGAGGTGAGGTGCCAGTGAGCTTGTTGTATGAGGGCAAGCTTGGGTGCTGTTTGGCAGGTATCTCTAGGACCTGAAAACCCAGATCCTGAACATGGCATTTTATTTCTGCTTCTAGGCTCCCTTCATTAACACAAATGGCCTGTGTCTCCATCGTGAAATGGAGTGTTGCCTCCCTGGATGCTGGTGATAAGCAAAATGTCAAACTCCCGGTGTAGGAGGTTATCAGCTTGGCCAGTCCTGGGAGTCTTGCTCCTGCTAGACAGACAGAAAGAGAGAATATGAGAGAATGGGAGAGCATGAAATGAATGTATCTGAGTGGTCAGTTCTCACCCTCAAGACCCTGGTTTGAAGTGAAGTGACGGGATTGGACCCAAGGGTCTCGAGGCATTTGGAGCACACTGCACGGAGCTACACCGCACTGGAGCATCGCCGGACAGCATGACCTCTTCAGACTTACCTTTGGTTTCCCAATTACCAGGAATTGCCCAGCACCCCACCCAGGGTTGGTGGTAAAAAGTGGAGTTCCTGGATTACCCTGTCTGACTCCTTCTTGCTCTGCTGCTGCCTTCTGAGTGTCTTCACAGATAACAAAACCAAACTCTCTTTCTCTGTGTTTATTCTTCTCTTTCCCTTTGTGTGTGGGGGAGGGGAGATTATTACAGAGACGGATTCACCACAAAACAAGACCTTTCATATATCCTCACTTACGTGGTCCCTTCCAAGGTGCCGTACCTACTTTTGTATTTGTGATTTTTTTCTTAAGGAATCTCCAGTATCATGAGCTTCCAGCCCCATCGCTGTGGATCCATCTCCATTAAGACTTGTTGCCCACTGACAGCAATGTTGCTCTGGCTGTACATGTGAGTCCCTGGTGACCTATGACCCTTCATCACAGACACATTTTCCTTCGTTTCATAACCAGCAGGACAGGAAGAACCATGGACAGGGAGTGTAGAGGATGAAAGGCGTCTAGGAATATCATTTGGGAAGGCAGGGGGAGGCATCTAGGGTGTCTAGTGGGTAGAGAGAGGACGTGTTTAGAAATGTTTGCTGTTGATGCAGAGGCACATGCTGATGTGTAAAAAGGGGGTGCCCCCATCCCCCTCCTGAGCTCTTCCCAGCTGAAGTTGGGATGTTTGGTTTGCTGTGACTCGCTGGGGGGCTGTGTTACAGGTGACAGGCTGTGGCTGACAGAGGAGAGGGACAAAGCATGGCTCTGCAGGCCTGTCTCCGTGATCTATTTGGGAACTGACAGTGCCAGTGGGTTGTCATTACTGCTGTTGTTCTCCAGAAATTGATGTCTTTGGGTGACCTATTTAAAAGCAATACAGGGCCCCCTTTAAATGTGTCATCATTTATATCTGCTCTCAGACCTCCACCACTGTCTATAATGTTCCTAAATAATGTGTTTCCCAATTTAAAACAACTTTTTAAACTCAGGAACCAGTACTAGCAAGCTTTTAAAAACAAATTGATATCACAGTTATCCAGCCAAATGGCCGAGCTCTCCTCTATGATAAAACTTACTTTGCACATGGTCCTAGAAACTATGAATGTGTCAGCTCTTTTGGGGGAATATGCTATACTCTGTGATGGTACGGAAGGGCCTAAAGAGGGTAGAGACGAAAGAAAGGCAGGGACATGAACTATAGACAATGTGAAACTCCTGGTGTAGGCTATGAAATGCATTTAAGATCCTTCTGGTTTTACTGAGGCTCTTATTTAAGTGTCTTTGTACCTAAGATAACTCTGAGGAGCTTTTTCTTCTCTGTGAGACTCTATGCATCTGTTCTTCTCCTAACATTTTTGCCTCTTGTCTGCTGATTTAGTTCTCCTGTGGTGGTTCTGTTTACAGGTGCAAAGTTCTTGAAAGACAAAAGCCTTAGTAATCTCGTGGTTGTCAGCAACGCTAGGGCTAGTGTCTTTGCTCTATCAGACAGTGTGTTCCAGGCAATTCCATAACCTCTCCTCTAGATATTGGGAATGTGTTGTCTGTAGCCCCTGGAGAATAGAAAAAGTGCAGTGACATAGTGTCGAACTTCTTTGGTTCATAAGTTGCTTTAAAATAAAAACGAGGGGATCCCTAGGTGGCTCAGCGATTTGGCATCTGCCTTCAGCCCAGGGCTTGATCCTGGAGACCCGGGATCAGGTCCCACGTCGGGTTCCCTGCATGGAGCCTGCTTCTCCCTCTGCCTGTGTCTCTGCCTCTCTCTCTGTCTCTGTCTCTCATGAATGAATGAATGAATGAATGGATAAATAAATAAATAAATCTATCTTTAAAAAAATAAAATAAAAATGACACCCCCCTCGCAAGAGGGACCAGCCAGGTTGAAATCATGTGTCTGCCATCCAAACAGTGGGGACAGGAGTGGCAAAGTTGGGAGCCTACCAGGCTTTTGTGGTTTCTTCCTTCCTCCTCAGTCCCTTGGGCTTCTTTCCTTTCCAGAAGGGCTCCTGTCTCTTGTATGGTTAGCCTTGGACAGCTAATGGAATGGGAAGAGTGGATTTAAAGGATGTTAAGCCTCTCACCCATGGGATTCCTAAAAGAGTAATCATCACCTAGTATACTTGCTGCATGTAGGTCAGGAAAGGTAAGGCTAGAGTTCAGGTTGAGGTGATGTACTGAGAGCCTATGCTCACTTTAAGGAGACACACTGAAATCTGGGGGTATTCTGATGCTGGGGAAGAACATTCTGTGAGGGACGAGGCACACATCACATGACCCATGTGGAGGACACTAAGACATTTACATTGCCTTTTGGTCATGGCTTTGCCTGTGTAATTCATTGGAAACCAAGGTACATTGTAAAGAATCATGGGATAACAACTTTGGAGGGGATTTTAAGGGTCATTGGGTCTAACTACCCATTTCTCATCCTCTTCCCCACCGTGTGAGACATTCTTCCTCCTCTCTAAAATAACCCTAGTCAACTGCAGTGATGGACGGGGGCTCAGTGCTTTTCAGGGTAGCCTAATGTATCTCTGATCAATGCTGAGGATCAAGGAACTAGCTCGTCCTACAGGGGGCTGTAGTCTGCTTCCAGTCACTTCCTCACTGGTCCCCATTCTAATTAAAGCAGTCTGACCTTAGCAATGGGCCATGTGGGTAAGGGGATAGATGGGTCATAAAATATTTGGATGAGGCTTTGCAAGAATTAACTCTTGTGTCAAGAAAAATTCATAAGGAATTCTTTAATATGGCACTAGTGGTGTGCACACCACTGAGTTATTTAGAATTAGCTGCTTGTGATTAATCTTAAACAATGTAGGAGGGATTGATGTGGGAAGAGACTCTGAGGTAAGTAGGTGACTCATACTTCAGTCATTTTGTTCCTAGGGGGCTTGCACTCTGCAAGATTCAAGGTTAGTCCCATCTCTGGCTTTATTGTCTGTGCCTCATTTCATCCCCCTAAGATGCCCCATCTTCCTCCATACCCAGTTAGATTTTGCAGCATTTCTGATTTTCCAGGGATTCCCTCCCCCAGACCCCCTGGGAATCTCTAATAGCTCAACAATAAGATGGGAAGTCTAGAATGCTATGGGGTAGTGTAAAGTGGAATTGGATTGGACTAGCTTGACAAGCCCACACTGGCATCCAGGGTCAGACACTCCAACAGACATAAGGCTTTGTTAAAAAGTCTAACAGGATGATTTTTTAAAAAGATAAGTTCATGAAATGAAGCAGGATTGAGTAGTTGCTCCTGGAAACTGGCCTTGGAAGCAAATGCTCTTGTCCCAAAATGCTGTCCTTCTGCCAGGTTGCCCTGGGTATCCCATGTTTTTGGCCCTGTTGGGCAGAAGTCTCCTAGGGAGAGGGATTAGGAAGGGCTAAAGGGTGTTGCTCCTACATTGGCATAGACTGGAAGCCTGCCAAACAAATTCCCTCCTGTACCCTAAAAGGGATGAGGCTAGTCTTGGCGGTCAGCCACCTCCTCATTGACAGTCATTTTACTGACACTGCAGCAAAGAAAGGAGAACTCATGTCATAATTTTGTGACTTTAGTTTACTTAAAAAAATTTTTTTGAGAGAGCAGGAGGGGTAGAAGGAGAGAGAATCCTAAGTAGGCTCCATGCCCAGCATGAGCCTGATGTGGGGCTTTATCACACAACCCTGAGATCATGACCTGAGACAAAATCAAGAGTTGGACACTTAACACACTGAGCCACCTAGGCACCCCTAGAATAGCTTACTTTTTAAAAAGGTTTTATTTATTTATTCATGAGACACACACACACACACACACACACACACACACAGAGGCAGAGACACAGGCAGAGGGAGAAGCAGGCTCCTTGCAGAGAGCCCGATGCAGGACTTGATCTCAGTACCTTGGGATCACGCCCTGAGCCAAGGGTAGATGCTCAACTGCTGAGCCACCCAGACATCCCTAAAATAGTTTACTTTTAAGGGCAAAGCCCACAGACATCATTTTTAATCTAAGCTTAAAATGTACCCAGAGTCACAGGCTTCTACTCCATGGTCTTATTGCGTACCCAGGCTTCATGGACCACACACATGTGCTGAGGAGTGGGCACAACCATCTCACATAGTCATTTGAGAGTTACCATGTGGGCAGATGGTTGAGTTTTAGTTTGCTCAACTTTGCTGTTTGCTCCTCCTAATGTGAGTGTTCAGCCTTGTGTTAATGCAGATTGGGGCTGTTTTTCCCCCATGTAGAATATATAACCAGTGGCTATGTTTTAATGTGTCTTTTGGCTCCCTTTGGCTTTCACATCCTTAATGCAAGTTGCAATAACTCAACTGAGTTTCCTGATTCTTGTTGCAGGAGTGTGTGTAAGGAGGTACTCTCTTTGAGAACTCCAAGACATGAAACTAAGAGAATGCTCTGTTTCCCTTTGTTAATTACTGCACATACAAGCTTGTGTGCTAAACTGCAGGTCTCTGGTATGTGACAAACAGGTGCTCAATAAATGTTGCAATAATAAATGTGTGTGTGCATGTGATTTCATGTTTTGTATACATACATATGTATCCATGTTCATGTGCTCATGGACACACATGGATGGATGCAGATTCCCAGGAATGTGAGTTTAGTAATACCTATTTAATAATTTAACCAGTGTGTCAGATATGACTTGGACCTCAGTGGCATGGGCCACTACTAGAAACACCTCTCTGTTTTTTTTTTTTTTCAAAGATTTTACATTTACTCATGAGAGACAGAGACACAGGCAAAGGGAGAAGCAGGCTCCATGCAGGGAGCCCAACATGGGACTCGATCCCCGGTCTTCAGGGCCACACCCTGGGCTGAAGGCAGTGCAAAAACAACGGAGCCACCTGGGCTGCACCTCTCTTTTAATGGAAAAAGTGGCATGTCTACTGTGGGGCAGTTTTCATTGAATCTATGTCAAGCACATACTCATTCCACCTGGTTTGATCTAGTTGAAGACAGATTGGAGAGACTTTTTTGTTTGTTTACAAACCAATGGTTTGCAGTAACAATTACAGGAAGCAGCCAGGCTGGGACCATGTAAATACTTGTGCAGTGGCTGTTCAAAGCAGACATGTGATTGTCACTGGAGATGGAGAGGCCCCATTAGCTCGTGTGGATTCCCTGGAGAAGATGAGGCTCACTGGGGACAGGATAATTGTCCTCGGATATCAGAAGAGCTGCCATGAAGAGGAGGGGGTAGAGAGTGGGCGGTTTGAGAGATGAGAGCTACAGAGAAAGAATCCATATCTTAGAGCTGTTGGACCATACTTCCCCCAACCCTGGAGGGGGTGCAGCAGGTGCTGGAGTGATACCTGTCAGTGTGTGCTGGCATGTACATATGCACTTTCAAACCAAGGACGCCATGGTTCTGGGGGGTCTCAGCATTTAGGACCACCCTTATGTTTGATCATGTTTATCCTCTGCCCTTCAGGGGATGGGGATGGAAAGATTATTTTCTGGCCTTAAAGATCACTGGCCTTAAAATGGGGCATATGCAAGACCATTCTTTGGGGATACGGGAAAGAGGTAATGAAATGTACAGTTAACTTATATGCAAATTATTTGTAAAAAAAAATACATCTTTTGCAAGAACATACTAAAATTATTTTTTCTATTTTTTAAAAAGATTTTATTTATTCACGAGAGACACACAGAGAGAGGCAGAGACACAGAGGGAGAAGCAGGCTCCATGCAGGGAGCCCGATGTGGGACTCGATCCAGGGACTCCAGGATCACGCCCTGGGCTGAAGGCAGGTGCTCAACTGCTGAGCCACCCAGGTGTCTCAAATTATTTTTCCTAATAGGGAGTTTGTTCATAAAGATTTGGAGGCCACTGATCAATACTCAAGTTTATGTTGATCTCTCTTTAGTTGATTATAGTTACCCTCGGCCTCCTGTTACAATTCCTCACCCTGGGGGCTTGCAGCTTTCAAGTGCTGGTGGCATGTGTATCAGGCTCTTCTCTCTGTGTGTAATGGTCTTGGTTGATTGACCTGGCCAGGAGGTTTGAAGGGCCATGTATCCTTTTTTTTTTTTTTTAAGATTTTATTTATTTTTTCATGAGAGACACAGAGAGAGGCAGAGACAGAAGCAGAGGGAGAAGCAGGCTCCTCGAGGGAAGCCTGATGTGGGACTTGATACCCGGACTCCAGGATCACAACCTGTGCTGAAGGTAGATGCTCAACCACTGAGCCACCCAGGCATCCCAGGGCCATGTATTTTGAACATACTCTGGTCATACCTCCCTCCTTCAGAGGCCTCACTATTTGGAATTACTAATAGTATCTCAGAGCTCCTTTCACTATAAAATCACAGCATTTTCTGAGGCAATTTTGGATTATTGAAGAGAACAAATTCTTTGAGATTATCTTCAAGTGTTTGCAAAGGAGTTCTTCACGTATAATCATCATCTATTTCTTGGATTAGATCATCTGTTTACTGCAATAAGTATATTCTGACATCCACAGAGGGAGTATCTGTTACATACTGGATAGGTGAGGTTCCTGCCCATGTGGAGTTTGTGGTCTAGTTGGGAAAACTGTCAAACCAACAAGTACAGCATACCTTAGAGTTGCTGAAGTACCAAGTAGAATGGTAGGAGAGTAGCTCAAAAGGGAGTGTCCTACCTTGCTTGGAGGGTGGGAGGACGTTTCACAATTGGACTTAGGAGATTTATTTGGTAGACTGGGGAAAAAGGACATTTCAGGGCAGCCTTGTGAATCAGTAGTTTGCAGTAGTTAATGTGGCTGGATTGAAGGATTGAGGCCAATGAGAAAATAGTAAGAGGAGTTAGGCAGAGTGGATCTCAGTGCTTTGTGAGGATGTGGGATATTATTTTTTCTTGAAGTTGAGGGCTATTGGAAGTATTTCAGTTAAGTAGTAACAGATTTGAATTTTAGAAATATGGCTCTAAGGGCAGTTTGCATAATGGATTGGTTGGTGATTGGAAGGTTTAAAACAGAGAGGCCAGGTGGAGGCTGTTGTGTGGGGTTTTTTTTGACAGAGTCTGTACTGGAGGAGTAGTGATGGAAGAAGGATCAACTGCAGAGATGTTAAGAAGAGGAATTTAATAATTTGCAAGACAGTGGCTTTGAATGGTGTTGGACTCAGACTGCCTGGCCCTGCTACATACTAGCTTTGTAAGCTTGGAAAAAGGACAACTTCTCTGTGTTTTAATTTCACCATCTATGAAATGGGTGTAATAATAGTGCCCACCATTTAGGATTGCTATAAGGTTTAAATGAGATAACACACATAGAATGCTTAGAACAATGCTTGGCACATAGTAAGAGTTCAGTGAATGTTACCCATTATTACTAATTAGTATCAATTATTCTTGAGAAGGGGAAGGAGGAACTTCAGTGACCTGCTCTTCTAGTTGCAAGTATAATTAGGCCAGGAAAGTCAGGGAGGAACAGATCTGGAGTGAAGGCAAGAGAGGGGTAATCATCAATTTTGGTTTGTCCACACCACACCTTCTGTTTTGACTCTGTAAGCTACTTGCAAGGAGATGTGCAGAGACATGTGGAGGCAATGGTGGTGCTGGGGGGAGAATGGGGTTTGGCATAGACAATAGGATTGTTGTACGGGATGACAGAAAGCTTGGTCATGGATGAGGTTGTCTAGGCAAAGAGTATAACAGAGCTGAAGAAGGTATAGCATTTTTGAGAACCTTAACATTTAGAAAGTAGAGAAAAAAAGTCTATGAGCTTGATGAAAATAGATGATCAGGGATGCCTGGGTGGCTCAGTGTTTGAGCGTCTGTCTTCGGCTCAGGACATGATCCTGGAGTTCCAGAATCGAGTTCCGCATCGGGCTCCTGCATGGAACCTACTTCTCCTCCCTCTGCCTATGTCTCTGCCTCTCTCTGTGTCTCTCATGAATGAATGAATGAATGAATAAATAAATAAATAAATAAATAAATAAATAAATAAAATCTTTAAAAAAAGAGAAAACAGATGATCAGAGAGGTAGAAGGAAACTAGGAATATAGGAAACTACCTTAAAATTACTGGTCAATAAATGATCTGGTTGAAGTTGGGGTACCCCTTTGAATGCAATAGAACAGCATCAAAAGATTGCATAGTTTAGTTTCAAAAGCTACTCACATTGGACTTTCTTCTACCTTCAGTCTAGTGTGGTCTGTTCATTTGAGAAAATTTCTGCAAACAGAAAGTGAAGTCTTATATAGAGATGATGAAACTGAGGATTTTGGGTGTTCTGCTCATGATGGAGTTTCTGGCTCCTAGAACATTAGCATCCCATGGGAATCAAGGACTCAAAGATCTGAAAGAAACAAATCCAAAGAAAAAGAAGTGACTTGCCCAAGATCAGCCAGCTGGCTTTCTTATTTGTGCTTTGCACTTGAGATCATGTGAGTTAAACATGAAATGCCTTGTCTACATTTTTTTTGGGAGTTGGACATTAAACTCTAGAAGACACCAGCACTGGCACTCGGTTCAAAGCCGCACACCTTCTCCTGGGATTGGGAAAGGGATCCTCTCACTATGGTCCCTGTAAACTGAAACAGCAAGATCCCTCACAACAAGGGCTTCAGAAGCCCCTGGCTCCGCAGCCAGTGAGGTAGATGATGGCACTTAATTCACTTGTGGTTTCTCTACCTCGGCCAAGGGTGGGGTGTTTAGAAAAGAAGCAGAATCATTTCTTAAGGAAATTGAAGCTCAGTTCTACTTGCCTGCTTGCTGCCTTCCTCCTATCTCTGACTCTCCAGGGCTGGGGGTGGGTGCTATGTCCGTTCTCCGAATGCTTGCTGTGCATCACAGTTTTCCAGGAATTTCAGGACACAGGAATTTTCACCCAGCTGTGTTGTGTGTTGCTGTTCAGCAATCTGAAGTTGCTTATCCAGCGTAAGTCAGAATGGGGAGCCTAGGGAGGAGGGGGAACGCCTTCGAACATTTTTCTAAGCAGAAGAAATTGAGGTGTTAGGGGCCCAGCTGGCATGTGATAGGAACCAAGAAATGGAACCTACGTGAGCATGCATGCTCACATGAAATCTCTTACTGATGATGTTATTCCAAAGGCACTCCTTTCCACACCCTTCCACAATAACGAATACTTCCCGAGGACCTACTGTGTAGCAGGGGAAGCACGAAGGTAGAGCAGTGAATGAGACAGGTAATTAGCTGAGCAATTATCAAGTGATGGGTGTTTTGGAAGGGGAAGCATAGTGTAACTGTTGCTATATGCATTCAGGGGTCTCTCTTCATGCCTGGCAGAACAAAGGCAGTGAAGTTCATGAGTGTGCTTAAGATACTCCAAGGAATCCCAGGAGGCCCCCGGCTTTTTCTTCTGGACCTTGTGCTGAGGCTGGCTCTCCCAGCCTGAGTCTGCTGGTTGCAGACCACAAGGGGAGCTGGTGGGCTCAGGGCTGAGTTTAGCTTAGTGCTCAGCTCTTATCACACTACCGAGTATGACCTCCATGATGCCATTTTAATTTCATGGAAATCTTATGATTTATCATTTGCTTGTTTTGATTGACTAAATTTGATGGTAATGATGATGAAGAACTAGTCTTCATGTCAGGCATTGGGCTAAGTGCTTTCAAACGGAACATCCTTTAATTCTCTCAACTACCCCTATGAGGGAGGTTCTTTTGTTTTTGACTGTAGATGAAGGAACCAGTGTTAAGAGAGAAAGCCACCTATCTGCCTAAGAAATGAGCCTGAGTGCAAAAGGGGGGTGGTGATTACCCTATAAGGTGGTTGCAGATGTGAAGTGAGATAAGGAAGGCAAAGCAAGAAGCAGATTGATTTTCAAATAACAGGATGCTCAATCAACAAGAACTATTATGGCTATCGATCCCTACATCAGGCTCCATGACGGTCACTACTAGCCAGTTAGTTAGAACTATCTATGCACCAGACACTGTTCTAAGCACCTTACATACCTGAACTCATGTAGTATTCATGACAGTTCTCTGAGGAAATGCTGTGCTATTCCCATTTTACAGAGGATATGCTGAGGTCCAGAGACATACACTTATTTGCCCAAGGTCACACTGCCAGTCATTCTCCACTGGAAGCAGTCACTTTAACTTTAACTCCAGGGCACCATGCTCTCAGCCATAATGCTACATGGGAGGTGTTTGCACAGCTCCAAATCCATGGCTGTCTTACATGAATTCCTGAAACAGAACAGGCAGTTAATTTAGCCTCCAGGGACCTGCTTGTCTCTTCATCCATTCTTCTTCCCTTCTCCTACACCACTGTTTCATTTTGTTTTTTAAGCCAATGCATAGCTAAGAGGAAAACTGAGGAGCGGTTTGTTCTACTCATTCTCAAGTGGGGCCTCTCAACAATTTTTAGAATAAAATGATAATGTCATGGTTATTATGACAAGGAAAAATAATAGAAGAGCCCTATGGAAGTAAAAGTGTCACACACAACAAACAACAAACCGTGGCTCAGATCTTGATTTTCTCCAATTCAGCCCATCCCTCAGACTCCCACTCCCTGTGAGAGGACCTGCTATTCTGTTCCTTACCTCTAATCATCAGCCTCCTATAGGCCTCAACTAGAGGAACTATCTACCCAACTTATTCCTTATCTCTGTCAGATTTCAGCTCCTCTAGAAAGCCTTCCTGGACCCCCATGCCCAACCAACTCCATCTAGACAAAATGGCCTGTCCTGGATTCCTGTAGCATCCACCCTAGTTTTATAAGTGCAAGATACTTATAGTAGGCCACTCTGCCTTCAGGTGGCTGGGGGCCTGGGACTGGAGCCCAGGTATTCTAACTCCTAGCCTGGCATCCATTCCTCTACATCATGATGAGAAGGGATAGATGGCCCAAGTGAACTGGCTGATTCCAAAGAACATGGGATGCCAAGCATAGTGTATGGTCAAATTAGCTGTGGTGCCTTCTTGGTGGAGTTTGCTAGTTAGAGGAAAATAGCTGTGGAAAACTTAATCCAATATATGCATAATTATAATGGCGATGAGTGCTACAGATGGCAAGATCAGGGTAGGGGGAGATCTCATGAGTACAAGGTGCACAGGGAGGCCCCTCTGAAGAGGTGACTGTAAAGGTGAGAAGGAACAAGGAAGAAGCAATGGAGGTGGGCAGCATCTCTTCATTGTCACTTGTTTGGCCTAAGGACAAGTGAGATTAGTCTAATATCACTGGCAGGATATGTCTTTTATTTGTTTGGAATATGGTTGATGCATAATGCAGTTGGAGGGAGGGAGGGAGGAAAAGAGAGAGGACGGAGATGGGGAAAGGGAGAAGCCTTCAGTGTGATGGGATGAGGACACTGATTGTGTCTGGTTAATGGGCATATACATGGACACCTCCATCCAGAGTTCAGAACCCTATAGGTAAGGATTTGGGGATAGGATCTCTGTCTAAAGGAAGCTCTGTGTGGAGAAGGTGAAGATGAAAGACTGTTAGGACAAGAAAGTCAGGGAGTGTCCTTAGCTGCCAGTCCAAAGACACTTGTTCCCCAAATAGCCACACAGCATGAGGGCCACCCACAGCATTTCCAAACAGCTGCCTTTCCCCCAAAGCGTTGACTTTCTTGTGTCTGCCGTCCCAGGCACTCCTGCCTGCCATGTGTGTTTTCATAGTACATGAAAAGGAATAGGGGGTTGCCCTGGTCAATTCACACTCTTCAGTTGTTACCAGGGACATTTATATTCCAGAACATATAAACAACTCTCAATTTGGAGGAGTAGGGGTACAATCTGAGGCTGGAAATCCACTTGATTCTAAGTGCCCTATGCTTCCTGGGTTTAAGGCTAACATGTATTGAACAATTGCTATGTTCCAGGCACTGTGTGAGTAGCTTCATTTTTTTTTTTTTGTCCCAGTTTTACTGATAAGGAGATGGGAGCACAGAGGCTTTCCCCAAGGATCCTCTGTGACAGACATGCAAAGGGACTAGAATGAAGTTTTATCATTCTTTAAGACAAGAGAAATAAACATAATGTAGGAAGTTTCTTGTAAAGTCACATCTTTTTTAACTTTGAGGTTATACCCTTTTAATTTTTGATATTAAAATGCCTTTTTAAGAAAATGTGGTAAGACAGGGGTGCTTAGGTGGCTCAGTCGGGTTAAGCCTCCAACTCTTGATTTCAGCTCAGATCATGAACTCAGGATCGTGGGATTGAGTCTCGCTTCAGGCTTCATGCTCAGCGTGGAGTCTGCTTGAGATTCTCTCCCCCCCTGCCTCTGCTTCTTCCTGTACATGCACACACACACACTCTCTCTCAAAATAAATAAATAAAATCTTAAAAAAAAAAAAGGAAAGAAAAAATGTGGTAATACAAAGCATCAGTCTGGGTTTTTGCTTTTTCTGGGCAAAATAAAAATACGGTTATCCTATGTTAGTTTCCAAAATCACTAAATTGCTTGAATATATACTAGGAAAGTAAAATCTATTAGTGTGACAATTATTATTGCAGGCCATCGGTAGTTCCAATGCTACTTTCCTCCTATGAAAAATATTTGCATAATTGTATTCACTTTTTATTCTGATCTTTTATCAGAAAAAAAATTGCAAATGGACAGGACCTCTGAGATAATATATTTTTCTTAAGCATTTATCAAGGTGTTTTGTTTGCACAATTTGACCTTGAGGCATTTTAACTCTAAGTTGGTGTAGTCAGGATTATACAAACACTGAAACATTTTTATCAAAGGAGTATTTTTTGGAGGCAGATGATGTGGGGCTCATATGATCCCTCAATCCATTTTTTTTTGTTCAGCATACTTAAACCATTTCTTATTTTTCCAATTCATTTTTATTTTATTGAATTAATTTTAACCAGATCAATTCTGCTCCATGTGTCTTCTACAATGAAGATTTGATTCATCGATCAGTTATTTTTTTGTGTGCCTATCAAATTTTGCTTATATAGCTTCTGCCATTGTGAATGCTCTTTTGTGGTCATTATTTCTACCACATCTAATTTTCTCACATCAAATTTGCCAGTCTAAATTTTGTCAAGAATGTTTGATTCTTCCCTCAATTTTTTTAGTCAATAACAAATTTTACCATGTGCATTTTTAGCTGCTGTCAGTTCCATTTTGTGTTGATTTTTTTCCCTGACAGGTCTGATTTTTTTCCAGGTCAATTTTTGCAGTTTGAATACTCACATCTTCCTACAACTTAAGCCAGCCTCTTTCCTAATGATTAAAAACAACAACAACAACAACAACAACAACAACAAAAACCCAGGTCCAAAACATACTTGAGGGGTCAAATATTCAGAGTTCACATATCCTGTGTCCTTTAAAGAGTCCAGTGACCCAGGATTAAGAAATCTGCCCAAGGTCATATATCAAGTTCATTGCAGAGTACTGTGGGCTATTTTAGCATATACAACTCCACTAGTTCAGTGAAGGGCAGAGTCAGAATGTAAGAGTGGAACAATCTTGATGGTGACTTTCCTCCTCCTACCCTCTCAGTCTCTCTTCTGAGCCTCACAGAACTTCCACCATCCCACCTCTCTGAGAAATGGCAGCTGGGGCCACAGTTCGAACCTTCTTGGCTTCTCCCTGCTTCCCAGCTAGGTCCGCCTTAAGCTGTGTGTGCACTGGGGTGGCATGATTTACAAACAAGCAGGACCAAAAAGGAAAAATCCTCTCTTGTGGAGAATTAGGTCAGTGGCAGAGTTGGGGAGGGGAGGGAATCCAGACCTCGTTCTGCCATCTTTTAGTTCACCCCACTTGCCTGAAGCAGTGAGGGCAGAAACCTGCAGTGCTGTTGGGAAGCAGACATCTGGGCTTGGGGGTGAGGAGTGGGGGGCAGTGCCTGAGCATGTGTTCTTGTGCAGATGCGTGTGAACATGAAAGCAGTCTTTTTTCCGGCCCCTCGGGACTCCCTTTTCTCGCGCTGTATTTGTCTGGATTACTCTAAGGGGGATATTAGTGTTGTCTAATAACGGCCTCAGCTTTATCTAGGGATTTGTGTGATTAATTCCCAAGCAAAGTACAGCGGATAGATTAGAGCTCAGCCTGTGTGGTGGGTCTACACCCCCCCATTCTCTGCCCCTTCTAATTGGTTTTGGGGGAGGCTCTCCTCTCTCCTCCTTGCCCTGATAGTTGAAGGCTCTAGCATTTAGGCCCCCACCATAGGGTAGCGGAAACCATTTTCTATCACGACAAAGCATGAGTGAGTGTCTGGGAAGACCGTGGAATCTCCAAGTTCATGCTCTTGTTCCTTTTTTAAAGTTTTTATTTATTTATTGGACACAGAGAGAGCACTAGCAGGGGGAGCAGCACAGGGAGAGGGAGAAGCAGACTCCCCACTGAGCAGGGATCCAGATGCAAGGCTCCATCCCAGGACCCCAGGATCGTAACCTGAGCTGAAGGCAGATGCTTAACCAACTCAGCCACCCAGGTGCCCACTCTTGTTCCTTTATGAAAGCTGCAGAGATATGGCACTTGCTTTACTCTCACAGTTGCCACCACTGTCTTCTTAGTGCTAGATTTTTTTCCTAGCCCTCCTATCAGGGCACTGGCAGCGCAGTGGGAACAGCAGTGAACTGCAATGTGGATGACCTGAATTCTGGTTTTAGTGTTAACATGTCCAGCTGGATGGACGTGTCAATGACCTGGTCTCGGGTCTTTGTCTCTCACCTGAGCCTCAAAGGATCCTGTACCACTTTATCCCACTGATGACAATTACAATGAAAAAACTAATTATCCGGTTATTTGTGGCCCATTTCGCCAGCTAGACCTTAAGCTCCAAGAGTGCAAGCCCCACATCTATCTTGCTCATCTGCCATCCCCCCAGTGCCTAACAGAGTCCCTCAGATATGGGAACGTGCTTTGGATACGTGTCAGTGGAATGAACCTGTAAAACAGAGACACGGATATGCTTGGCACTGTAGAGTTCTTTCACTTCTGAAATTCTCTGTGTCTCTCCTAATCTGTTTTCTCTGAAGCAATCACATAAACAGCCCCTTTTTAGTGTTCTTACCACCTTTTTAGCTGTGGCACCACAGAAGTTATAAGATAAAAATGGTAATTAATAATAATTTAACTCAAAAGGCATATTACTCATATATAGATTCAAAATTCCTTCTGATATATAAAATACTCCCTACTGATATATAAAATATGAACTCCCTCTCTGCTTGCTTCATCTCTCTGGTTCCTGACAGTGGAAACCCCTGCCTGGGCTTTTGAGTTCCTTCTGTCAGGGCCTGTAGGATCTTGTTGAACCCTTCAGAATAGGACTAGCCCTAATTAGTAGGCTATATGCATGGTTCTCAGACTTAAAAATGATTCCTTTAGGTGCAGAGCAGATACTGTACTAATTTCACATCACAACACACCATGCTTTTCCAGGGAAGAAGTCAACCTTGCTAATTTTCTGAAAATGAAAGACAGGAGACTGTTTAAGGGAGAGCAGAAGAGTTGATGGGACTTCATAGTGAGCCTTAGGGCTACTACTTTCTTCTGAGGCTCCCAGTTCATTAGAAACTCCATTTCTCAGGGCAGGAATCCTTGGGAAAGCATTTAGTTGAAAGTCCCCAGCTAAGGAGTCAATATATGACCCCCTCTTGAAGCCTATGGCAGACACTCCTAATCAATCATGACCTCCTTTTCTTTCCAAACCCATACATGTCCTCAGAGTCTTTTTTAACATATTACTCCATAAATGTCACACACACACACAAATGGAACTAATGTGTGCTGAGCATTAGGCATTTTAGATGCATTTGCCTGTTTTGATCCTCCTGATAAATACAAAATTGATATAATAATCCCCATTTTACAGATGAAGTTTAAGTAATTTATACAAGGTCATATAATAGCAAAGTTGGTATTTGAGCTCAAAGCTCACATGCCGCCACACCTTCCAGGGAGCCCCACTGTCATCCTTGTCAGTGTGACCACTGTCCAGTTATGATGAAATGTTCTCACAAGATTCTTTCCACTTAATTGTTGTTCTGGGGACCACTTCAAGGTTTCTCCAGCAAAAAAACTTTGAGGCATTCTCTGTCAACCTAAATCCTGTATTAGCACTAAGTGTAATGGTAGGCCATATAGGGTTACCCTATCATGTTTATCTACTCTCTTAGCTTATTAGATTTACTATTAACTGTATCCAGGGTGGTAGTTTTTTGAGTCTCCAGTGCCTAAATTGGTGTCTGGCCTGTATAAGTGGTCAATAAATGTTAGCGATTTCAAATTGAACCTGACACAAGGTTCACTATGGGAACAAAAGGGGTGAGGATAAAGGCTTATAGCAAATTAAAGCCTTCCCAGCTGTTCTGAGACCTTACAACCAGCCTTTTTGCAAACTGTATTCCATGAGATGTTACTATAGGTATTTTACAAAGGGAGAAGTGTCTGGAGTTCAAAACCATTTGTAAAATTGCGTGCTATATCCTCTCTTGGACTTCACAGGGTATCTTAGTGTAGGTTAGGTTTTCTGAAGTCTTGCCAGAGAAACTTGTTTATTTTTGTTTAATTCGCTTGTTTCTAAATTTATTACTTGACCACAATTTGTTGTTGTTGGCAAGGAACTACTGTTCGCATTTTGCTGGGATATTGTAGCTTTGTGAAATTCTGTTCCAGTGATGTTGCCTCAACATATAATCCTATCTCTGAAATATGGGTCCTGATGTCATGGATACTCTAATGTATTTAATGACCATTCTTTTTTATTATTCAAATATAATATACACTGGTATATTCGTTTCAAGTGTATGATATAGTGACAATTCTATACATTTCTCAGTGCTTATCAGGATAAGTGTACTCATAATCCCCTTTATGTATCTTACTCTAACCCCATCCGCTCCATGCCATAACCCATGATCCCCTATATGTATCTCACTCTAACCCCATCCACTCCATCCCATAACTCCAGCAACCACCAGTTCTCTGTATTTAAAAGCCTGGTTTTTGTCTCTTTGGTTGCTTTTGTTCTTTAAATTCCTCAAATGAGTGAAATCATATGATATTTGTCTTTCTCTTACTTATTCACTTAGCATTATACTCTAGGTCTATCTATGTCATCACAAATGGTAAGATCTCATTCTTTTTTATAGATGAGTAATAGTCCATTCTGTATATATGTCACATCTTGTTTATTCCTCTATCAGTGGACACTTGGGATTGCTTCTATCTTTTGGCTATTGTAACTAATGCAGCAGTAAACATAGGAGTGCATGTATCTTTTTGAATTGGTGTTTTCATTTTCTTTGGGTATATACCCAGTAGTGGAATCACTGAATCATGTGGTAATTCTTATTTTTAATTTTTTGAGGTACCTCCATACTGTTTTCCATAGTGACTACAGTAGTTTGCATTCCCACCAACAGTGCACGAGGGTTCTTTTTTCTCCACATCCTTGCCAACACTTGCTATTTTTTTAAGACTTTATTTATTCATAGAGACATAGAGAGAGAGAGAGAGAGAGAGAGAGAGAGAGGCAGAGACACAGGCAGAGGGAGAAGCAGGCTCCACGCAGAGAGCCAGTTGTGGGACCCAATCCCGGGTCTCCAGGATCACGCCCGAGTCTCCAGGATCACGCCCTGGACCGAAGGCAGCGCTAAACCACTGAACCATCTGGGCTGCCCACACTTGCTATTTCTTATCTTTTGATTCTAGCCATCCCAGCAGGTATAGGGTGATATTTCATTATGATTTTGATTTGGATTTCCCTGATGATTAGTGATACTGATCATCTTTTCATGTGTCAGTTGGCCATTTATCTGTATGTCTTCTTTGGAAAAACATCTGTTCAGATCCTCTGCTTGTTTTTTAATCGGATCATTTGTTTTTTGGTATTGAGTTGTATAAATTCTTTATATATATTTTTATATTAACCCATTCTTGGATACATCATTTGCAAATATCTTTTCCTATTCAATAAGTTGTCTCTTTGGTTTTTTTGTTTGTTTGTTTGTTTGTTTTTGATGGCGTCCGTAGCTAATGACCATCAATTCTTGCCACTGAAATTGGCAAGGCCACACCAGTTTCTTGAAATTTGCCCCCATGCCTCCAGGATCTAGATTTGGGCAGTTGACCAGTGAGGGAAGAAACAATTGGGAATGGATAGATGGTACTATGGGAAAGAAAAAGACTTTGAATTCAGAGATATCTGAATTCAAATCTTGGCTACTATGTATGAGTTAAGTGAACTTGGGCATATTCCCTGAGCCTTGGTTTCCTTGTTTGTTTAATTGGGGATAATGACAGTATCTATATCAGGATTAAATGAAGTCATATATGTATACAACGCTGCTATAGGTGCCAGATGTATAGGAGGACTTCATTAAACAGCAGAGATTGTAATGGACAGTGAATGATCCCTGCACTTGTCTTCTGGGTCATATTTTTAAGTTTCTTTTATAATATCATTGTGAGTAGGTACCTTATTTAATCTTTCTGATACTAGCTATGATAGTGAAAAAAGGTTCAGGGAGGGCTGTGAGTTGCCCAAGGTCACAAGTTGGTACTAGGGTAGAAAGTCAGGTGCAGGCTTCTCAAAACTTGGGCTTCTCTAAGCAAAATGTGGTATACACATACAATGGAATATTATCCAGCCTTGCAAAGAAAGGGGAAACACTGCATGGGTGAGTGTTGAGGACATTATACTAGTGAAAGAGACCAAATACTGTATGATTCCACTCACAAGAGGTTCCTGGACTCATCAATTCATAAAGACAGAAAGTAGAAAGGTGGTTGCCAGGGGCTGGGGGAGGAAGTGTGGGCAGTTATTGTTTAATGGAAACAGAGTTTTAGTTTTGTGTGATGCAAGGAGTTCCGGAGACAAATGGTGGTGATGGCTGCACAACCATGTGAATGTACTTTATGCCTCTGAGCTATACACTTAAAAATGGTTAAGATGGTAAACTTTATGTTATGTATATGTTATAACCACAAACAAAATATTTTGGAAAACAAAAAAAATGGGGCTTCCAATTCCAAAGGCAAGGCTCTTTCCTGCACATAACAGCCCCCTCTAAAAAGGAGTTGGTGGCAGGGGGCTCTTCTTCCAACAGCCTTTGTACTGAATTACAAAATTTGCAGAGCTCATCTCTGCTGAGAAGACCCACTTGCTTCTCCTAGATCATTCTTTCAATTGGCACAAGCCTAAGGAGAGTTAGTCTTTCCAGAGAGCAAGGAATTCTTGGAAAGAGGGCAGATCCTTGGTCATGTGGAAACCACTCACATCAAGTAATAATGATGATTTGCTAACATTGATTAGTACTTCCTCTGTGCCAGACACTCTTCTAGTGCTTTTACATAATTAGCTCCCTGTAACCTTTACATCAGTCCTACAAGATAAGTAGACTTTCCCCATTTTACAGATGGAGAAGTTAAGACTCAAAGAAGTTAGTTAGCATGGCTGAGCTCATATACAGTGTGTGGAAGAGCCAGGAATTTTACTCAAGTTTTCTTGACTACAGATCCTGCCTCTTAACCCCTGTGCTATCTGCAGGAGGCAGGGAAATTGAAGATATCTGTATCTCAGCCGTTTTTCCATGAGGATTGACTGATTTCTTTTTCCTTCTGTGATGCACTCCTCTCTAACCTACCAAGATGAGAGACATCCTCTTGTTTAGGTCAGTTTGTCTCCTGATTTTGTGCTGTTCTCTGGGATGTAGGTGTGTACTCTTATTCCTTGAGATCATGCTCATCTGGGTAGGATGATATACATTTTCTTGACCTAGGAAGTTGGCCTTTGTGCTCTATCTCCTGGCTCTGCCCACCTGCTATGAGGACTTTTCTAAAGCCTTTTGGGGTGGGAGCCTATTGCAGGTGCCAACCTCATGGCCAAATACTGGGAAGTCCTATTTAGCTAGAGATGCCTTTTGTTTGCAAGGCTTAATCAGCTGGATAGAAGTTCAACTTGGCCCTTTCAGTTTACCAGAAGTATATCAACAAGCCCAGGGACATTCATAGTAACAATTTCAGTGTTTATTGAACATTTACTCTGTGCCTGGTGTTGTGCTAAGCACTTTATATGGATCATCTCATTTGACCCTCATAACAGTCACATAAATTAGGTACAGTCAGTTCTGTTAGAAAGCTTGTTTTGAAAATGCAAATTTGTTCCAATGTGATTGATATATTAGGAGATGATTTGAGCATAATAATTTTGCCTTTGATTATGCATGATTTTGTCCACAAGAAACATGAAATAAAGGCAGGAAACCGTAGCCAGCTCAAACAGGCTGTGTGAAAACAACAAAATGCATACACCTCAAAAGCTTGCGTGCTTTTTCAGTTGTGTATGCTGTGAGCCACACCCATGCACATCTGGTGCTATAACTCTGTCCAACATCAGAGCATCCTTCTCTCATTACTTGGCAACTACTCACAAGCTTCCTGTTTCCACAAGCACACTTCAAGTCTTTTTCAAGGGCTCTACTGATTGTAGTGCTTATATATTCCTTTAAACATTTATCACATGTAAAACTGGTTCCTATCTTCTGTTATGGGTCACAGATGAGATTTTTGGGGTGTCATGCCCAACTTCATTTTCCCTATTAGCTTTGTAGTTTTTACTGTGTGATTTTGTACCACATAGTGACTTTTAGGAATGTACACATGCTTCTAGCAGAACTGACTCCACTGCCATTATTTTCATGTGGACAAAGTGGAAGGTAAAGCTAAGCAATTAGATGAAAGTATTTGTAATAACTAGTGGTAAAGTCAGGATTCAAACCCCAGATTGCCTTACCCCCATGTCTGTGCTCAGAATCCCTAAAGCATTAATTAAACCAAACCAAACCCTGTTGTTTGAACTGTTCTTTGATTGCATGTGTAACAACTAGACTCCTTGTTCCCCTGTCAGTTAAGCTCTGGCTTCTCAAGCCAGAGCCACTACAAGTATATTAGAGGCCCTAAGGTATTTGGGCACAGTAATAACCCAGTCCATGGGTGTGCCATCCGTGTTCCTTCCTGCTTTGCAGCCCACTCCTCTCCCTGCTTCTGCCGTCCAGGCTGACTAGCACCTGACACAGCAGCTACCTCTCTGCTCCATCTTGCAAGCTGGAGTTATTAGCATCAAAGAACAAAAGCAAACAGCACCAGGGCTTGGGGGGGTGGGGCGTGGGGGCAGTGCTCAGTCTTCTACAAAGGCGGATAAATGGGCTCTGTGTTGGGGCTGAAGCTAATACCACCTGGCCTTTTGTGGAGAGACATCTCTTCCTGTGTTTGAAGAGCTCAGACACTGAAAGCTGGAAAGAGCCCCAGAACACAGGAAACCCAGCCGCTTCGCTGCTGGAAGTTTGCTTTAGCTCAACTAACGAGATCATTTCTGTATTTGTTCCTGAAGTAGAGGGAAGAACTTTGTGCTCACTCTCCTCAGGGACAAGAAAGGATAGGCCACTGGAGAGATGCAGTCCATGCCTTTTTTTTTTTTTTTCCCTCTCCTAATGTTGTAGTCAGGGGGACTTCTCAGTTGAAGGCCTGACCTGATGCTTATGGGCCTGGGGCAAGAACAGACATGAACATCTGCCTCCCAATGGGCAGCCTCCCTTCTCTCTACTTCTAGTACCATGAAGATCCTTGTGAACATTTGTGATGACACCCCAGCTTGTAGAAATCCACAGGTCCTGTATATTGCTTTCCCTTGGTAATTTCTTGACACTAGTGTACATACATCAGTGGATTGGTCAGCTTTTGGGAGAATGGACCCCAGTGAATTTGGGGCAATTTGGGAAAGGAATTCTGAGTACCTGATGTACTACTGCACAAAGAGGTTAGTGTCCGGTGTTGCTGCTTCTTGGTGGGAACATCTAGTTGGCCTTGTGGACTCCTTAGATCCTGGGGTGGGATATAGCTGCAGAAGAAGCAGAGCATGCCCCTTTACAGCAATGAGCCCAGTACAAGGACTCCAGTTGGCCACGCCTATGATTATATTGCATTTGGCCCCTTCCCTCTGCCCTGGGCTTTGCCTTTTTGTCATTTCTGTGAGATGCCCTATATTCCTATCCCTCATTTGTACCTTGATGGGTCAGATGGTACCTGTCCCGGTTTGCTCTTTTATTCAGAAAGATAGCTCGACCCTTATTGGATAAGCTACTCTGGGTATGAGATATATTAATAAGATAGAGCCTCCTCTCTGGGTCTTAGTTTCTTTCTCTCTATAACAGGATGAATAACGTACCTTCCTGGTAGGGTTTTGGTGAGAATTAAATGAGATAAAGTATATAAAGCACCTAGCACAGTGCCCAGTCCCCAGAGAATATTTGATAAACATGAACTTTATTATGAGTTAGTGCTTTGTGTCAGGGATATATAGACATGATCCCATTTTATTCCTCAATTACTCTCTGACATGTGATGCTGGACACAGTAATTGGCTCAGGAACAGACACATGACTTGAGCTAAACCAGTGAGAGCCTTCCCAGGGAATTTTGCCAGAATTACCAGGAAATCAGCTGCTCTCTTTTCTCTAGTGCTGCCATGTTTTGTCTTTGTTACCACATGGGGACAACTGCCCTGGATTGTGAGGGCAGTGCAGGAGAAAACAGTTGATTTTAATTTAGGAGAGGATTAAGACAGACTCAGGCTCCAAAGCCAGCTCTGATCCTCTGTCTATAGGCATGTGCCTTAATTTCTCTGAGCCTCACTTTTCTTGTGTGTAAATGCAGATACCAGTATCAATCGAGATGATTTATTAACCATTCAATACATATTGCTGAGTACTTATTGTAGAACAGACCCAGCTTAGACACTGGGGACACAAGCAGTGAATGAAACAGACCAGACTGCTGTCATGAAGTTTGTATTTCAAGGGGGTTATAAATAATAAAAGCAAAGACCTATCCTATGATGCCAAATAGTGATTAGTGCCATGAGGAAGGAAACAAAGGGTCAGTGGTAGAGAAGGGTTCCTAAGGAAGATCTTTCTGAGGAATTAATATTTGAGCTGATACCTAAAGAAAATGGGAACTGTCTAATATATGTCTGACAAAGACCATTCAGTCCAGGGGCTAGCACATGACAGACTATAGGCAGGACCTGATCAATTAGTGTTAATTACTTCTATTGTGATGGGGTGAGGGGGTGGGGGGACTGAGGACTGGCTCTCATGACCTTGTACTTCCCTCTTCTGTCCCCCTAACTCTGGCACTCATGCTGCTCTTGGGGGAAAAAAACTTCTGATGAAAACAAATTCTGGCCCAGTCTGGGCTCTCTCTATTAAGAATGCCACGCTCAAAGCAGGGATTGGGGCAGCATCTCAGGAAAGGAAGGATTTGACCATTGCTGTCACCCATCACCTACTATCTTCAGCATCACAACCAGGGAAGAAGTAAATTAGGGCATTCCTACCTTCACTCAGTCCCCCTTAGATGCTTATTCCATATTCGACAATAACCTTAGCCACGAATGCATAAGATCAGCACACTTATTTTAAAGTTCAAAAGGAAATATTTTTCCTATAGTTTGGAGAGATCTGGGTCTTCTAACCATGGGGATAAAGGAGGGACCCCTCCATATGCTGCTGTTGTGTCTATAAAACAGAGCTCAACCAGGGAGCCTTCCTGCCTTACCCTTCATTGGACTACATAATCTCACAAGGGAGGAGTCTGAGATCCCCCCACTTACTACTTGCACACATACCCCACACCCCTGGAGAAGCTCTGGGGAGTGTAGGGCAGGCTGCACAGCCAGCCTCCTGGAGGCGAGGCCCAGCCAAACCTTTTGGGACCCCACCTGGTGAACTCTGTCTTGGGTCTGACCTATTTTCTAGGAGAGAAAATAGAATATAGATTTAAATGCAGTGGTGCTCTGGAAAACTACAGGCCCAGCAGTGTGAGAAAATAAAACAGTAGGGGGGAGCAGAGGAAGTGCTGGTACGGGTGAAGATGCCACCTCTCCTGAATCAATCTTACCTGGTTATCAACTGCCTTTTCTTCTGCAATTTGCCACCCTTCTTTTCCATTAAAAAATTGATATATGTATACATATTTACATATTTATCTTTCCTCTGAATAGTCCTGGGGCCTGGTGCTGCTCCCCCAGACACAGACTCAAGCCTGCAGACCAATAGTAAGTACAGACAGAGAGAGCTCTGGGGATGGTCACCTTGGAAGTGGGACTGCAGCAAGGCAAGGAGTCAGAAACACCTACAGCTGCATCCTAGGTCAGCCTTCCTTGCTGTGTGACCGCAGGAAAGACTTTTAATACCCTTGTCTTCTCACATATGAAGGTGACAAAATTACTTGCTAATGTTGAGGGCTTTCTAAATGTAGTTACTATTCCAAGCTCTTCACAACCACTCTAGGAGGTAGGAACTACTATCAGGCCCATTTCACAGATGATAAAACTGAAGCACAGAAAACTTCCAGTACTAACCCAACATCTACATAGCCTCTTGACCTAGAGCCTGAATCCTGGCAATCCAGCTGTGGATCTCCCTCTTTGTGCCAATTCCTATGACCTGGCCTGAGTCACATGGCTACACTTGGAGCTAAGGTGGGGGTCGGGGTCATCTTTACCAAGCCACATGGATTAAGGGTGGGAATGGATTCTGCAGAAGACAGCTGGGACTTGTTACACAAAGAAGGGGTAAAGGATAGACAGACAGTATAAGAGATGAATATGGTTGAAGTTCTGATTCCCCCCTACACCCAGCAGCCTTTGCCATTTTATTCTGTTGGTCAGAATTGAATGTGGAGATTCAGGTTACTCTCTGCTTCTTGGGCTGGGGGCCAGGTGACACCATGTATCTCTATTCCTTAAGTTGGACACAATGTGCAGGACTGCCTTCAGCTCAGTGACACAGCTAGAGATGGAGCCTGGACCCTGACCCCTCACTGAAGAAGGATTTTCTTAGTGTTCTTGTTGCCCCTCTTTGGTAAGAAGAGATGCTATATGTTTTATGCTCAGGACTAGAACTGAGGGCAGTTAAGACTTCAGGAGGGAATGGAATTTTTTGGACTCCTGTTCCTGTTCTCCTACAATCTTTTAACTCCTCCTTGCCCCACTTGCCAGTGAGGAGGAGAGGGGAGGAAAAAGACCCAAGGGAGGGGAGGGCTGGAACAGACACCTTCATTCATAAGTAGAAGAGTTGAACTGAAATCACACACACACACACACACACACACACGCACGCACACACGCACACCCTTAATTGCTGTGGGCTCTTGGTGTTTCCAGGGAGCCATCTGGTCAACATTTTTTGGTAATTCTGTCTGTGGTAATTCAAAATGGTAACAATCAGCACAGCTAACATTTATGCAGTGTTTGCCTTGTACTGAGTTAAGTGGTTTACAAGTATTTAATCTTGTAAAATTGCCATGAGGGAGATTCTATTTTTTCCCCATTATATAGCTGAGGAAAACAACTCAAAAGTTTAGTGATTGACCCACAGCCATTCAGTAGGCAGAGATTTGACAGACAGATCTGTCTCCAGAGTTTAATATTCTAAATACAATGTTCAAATGGGTAACTTAGTATTGAAAGAATTTTGGGATTCCAAGGTATCCTGCCTCCTTTGGGTGTTTGTGCCTCCAAAGAGCATGTTTTCATGAACAACGGTGTTGACAATTCCACCGCTGAACTCCACCGCATGTAAATAGTTTGATATCCAGTTTAATGAAAGGGTATTTTAACGACCACTATTCTAGGCAATCCATCAGGCACAGTTAATTGCCCTGCTTAGTTATTTATACAGAATGTTTTTCCTTCCCACCTCTTCTATTTTGCCACTTTTCTTCTTGCTGCCACTCCACCCCTGAATCTAACAACTCACCAGAAAATCTGAAAGGGGGTGTGGCTGAGGAATGATTCAGAGCTCTCTTGAAGTTGCTTTGGGCAGATACAGCTTCTGGGGAATACATGGTGTGGGCTGGAGAAGTGCTTAGCTGTTGCTATGGATTTGCCCCTCCTGGATGTATGGATGTGAGGCCACAGCTCTCTTAGGTCAGTGCCTGGCTTGTCCTCGGGCAAGAATTCTAGTCCCTCTAGAGCTGCTGAAGCTTTGCAAATCTAATTGCAGCAACTTAGAAGCACAGTAGATAAAACCTATGGCTCACTCATAGGGTAGCTAGGAGGACCTCCCCCATGGCTCCAGGGTGTCCACTTTAGGCTGCAAACTGAATTTAGGTCCCATACGTCTCTGAGGGACCTGGGTTTCCTTTGAATAAATGTTGAACTGAGTGGGATTCAAGAGGTCTAGGGTCTTATCTAGTCTCTGTACCTGAACTAAGTGTGTGACTTTGGGCAGGTCTCTCAACCTCTTTCATCCCCCATCTTAACCAAAAATGAATTAGGTGAGATGATGTCTGTGAGTATCCCAGGGCTACCATTCCTGGTGATTCTAAGTGAGTCACCAGGTTTGCTGGAATGGCTAATGGTTTCCTGAAGCAGGAAACCCCTGTTGCATCTCCTCAGCTGAAGCATATCCTTTTGGTTTGGGTCTAGAGGTTTTGACAAAGGTTTAGCTTGCTCTTGATTGGCTTCTCAGCAGGATTTTATCTTATATTTGAGCGTAGGAGGAGGAGTTTGTGTTCAGGAAGATGATGGGAGTGAACCGTTCTTCATTTTTTGAAAGTTCATTGGCTTAATTCAAATGTCAACCTTCCTAGGGCTGGATGTTTCCTTGTAGTTGTCAAAAGTGATTTCAAATGGCAATTGCTGTCATTAATGATGGGGTGAGAAGCCAGGAGAAAAATTAAAGGGGGAGGCAGAATTTCAATTTGTATGGCAAATGATCTACTCACACACAATCTCCTGCATACACACTGCTGTCTGTGATGAAGGATGGTCACTGGGAATACTGGAGAGAGAGGGGATTATGAATGTTTTGTTATCTTCTGTCCTTCAGTCCTATATGGTGACTAATGCTGCAACTTGCTCTTAATTCTCATGGCTCTTTTTCCTTGTTCCTCAAGGGAGTGGCTTATTATTTTTTCTCCCTGTGGGGAAACTTGCTTGATATGTCCAGTGTTCTGAATCTGGAGGCGAGGAGGATTTGCTTGGGTGGTGTTATGCAGAAATCAACCAGAATATTTTAACCAATATTCTTGCAGGATTCCAGTCTGCTTCGTGCTTCAGAGCCCTATCTGATTCCAGGATGATGTCTTTCCGGACAGATGTGAAGCTCACCTCTCTTGCTACATGCACAGTGGAAAGGGAATTTGGTCCCTCAGCTTGCATGGATGGTTTTTGGGTGAAGGTAGAACTAACTGCTCAGAAGCTGAGTACCTTTGGGGTCTTGCATGAACATGATAGTCATGCAAGGACATGTTGCACTGTGTGTGCTTCTAACACTCTTCTTCCTTTTTCTCCCCCTTTCTCTCCTCTGCCTTTCCCTCTCTTTGAAAATGCTGCCACAGATGTCAGTCAAGGTCCAGGTAAGTCCCTGTGTTTGCACAGCTGCTGTGGAATTTCCCCTCTGTCCGATTGTGCATGGTTTGATTCTGAGTGACACCTTTTTCTAGGGACTCTAAACAGAACAGAGATCTAAGTACATTGTATTTTCATTGATTTGGGTTGAGAAGAAATGCCTTGAATTGATATGTTTGTATTGGTTTTGCAAACCATTTGAAAACCAAAGGAATGTGGTTCCCATAGTTATAAAATCACTTCCTTCTGATTAACATTTTCGGGTGAATCAAAGAAGTGGAAAATGAGCATTTTGGGGAAAATATTTTTTAAAAATATTCTTAAGATATGAATTCTCCAATTTAAGACCATTCTTTGCCTTATACATAAATCTACTTCTATAGCTTCATGTGGTTGAAAGTTGAAGATATGACATACTTAGCATGGAAAATATGTGGGTGAAAGGAGTCTTCTTTCTTTTTATTCTAAGAAATGGCTTTCTCCACACCACAATGAAATTAGCAATTTTTAAATGGTTATGTAACTAATACATGTTCACTGTATTAACAACAAAAAAAAAAAGGAAAAAGGAAGTAGAATGGTTTTTCTCAATGAACAAATGGAAGAACCATTCTTATGCTAATTGTGCATTTCTCTTGTTAAAATACATACTCATCCAGAGTTCTAATTGTAAGCATCATATGTGTGTCCATGTGTGCACACACACATATGTATACACACATACACACAGGCTCATATGAGAGGATACAATCATATATAGATAAGAAGTGTCAGGTGACTTAGAATGATTTGGAGACTGTTCTAACCTGGATAGAATTTTGAGTTAAGAGTAATTAACCCTACCAAAAGAGAAGGGAATATCATCATTCTTATCTATTTTCACATACTTTTTCTTGTTTAGTTCTTGAATTCTTATAATATCAATACAAGGAGTAGGCATTATTATATCCATTGTAATATAATGGAAATTGAGGGCTGGCAGGTTAATCCATTTGCCCAAGGCTGTAGGGCTCATCAGAGGTAGCACTGGGATTTGAACTTGGGACTCTGGATCTCCAAAGCCCACCCACACTCCATTGGAACATGCTGAAAATTCCATCACTGAAAATTGTCATCAATTGGAGCTCTTGTAAATATTTCCTAATGGGACTAGTGTTTATTTTTGCTTAGAGATAATGTGATGTTTTCATTATTAGCACTCCTCTTTCCAAATGAATTCATCCTTTTTTTTTTGACTATCTAAAAGAATCAACCAGACTTAAGAAGGATTTCTGACTATAATCTATATGATATATTACATAGCATAAAGGAATAAGAATAATAATCTCCAGCTAAAACACAGGGTTTCCCTGTCTTTGTTTTCCTCTGTGCACACCATTCCTTTGAAAATAAATGATGTTTGAACGGATACATAGGATTTCCTAGGAAGATAGCATTAAATTAATTTTCTATTTAATAATATTTTACTCAACAAATATTAATTGAGAACCTACTATGTACCAAGCACTGTTCTAGGCACTAGGGATAAAACAGTGGACAAAACAGAAGACAATCCCTATACTCTTAGAGCTTTTATTCTACTTGAGGGAAGACAATGAACTAAGGAACTATATATATTCACACACACATTACACATATTACATATATGTATATATTATATATATTATATGAGAGCGTGGGTGATGAGTACTAGGGAGAAAATTGAACCTGTTAGAAAGGAAGTTGTTAATTTATAGAAGATGCTCGGGAAAGGACCTCTCTGTTAAGATGATGCTTTCTGGAACATTTTAAGGTGATGAGGTAGTAAGCCTAACACATTAAGTTTTGTTTGTAAAAGTTCTACTTAGTTTAATACCTCCTCCTCCTGCAGAGATGTGACTTGGGGTCTCCACATTGGCTTGTGTGTGTTGTGCCCTGCACAGGGGCTCCAGGCGTAGGGAATGAGTGGAAGCTGAAATCAAGCCTGCATTCCTCTTGCCAAGCCTGCATCCATGGTGCTGCCTCTGACTTGGGGGATGGTTGGGGGTGCTTTTTTGTAATTCTCACAAAGGCGCCTATGGGTCCTGGATGAAACAGTATGGCAGAGTGAAATGCCACAGACACACAGGTTCCTGTCTGTATTTCTAGAGGGTGGAGGTCAGTGGGTGACTTTCCCTTACATAATGGCAACTGTAACTAGCCCCATGCAGCCCCATTTCAGTTTTACAGTCATTATGTCATCTTATTCTCTTAACCCTCTGAGGTGTGTTCTCTGAGCCTCATTTTTCTGCTAAGGAAGTTGAGGCCAGGAGGTTAAAGGATGTGTTGAGGTCACTCAGACATTGAGTACCTGGTCCAAGAGGGAATTCCAGCCTGATTACAAATCTTGCACTCTTTGTGCTGCCCTTGAGGTGTTGAGGGCTGACTGCCAATCCTGTAACTCCCCACCCCAACCCATTGCTTTCTAGTGGTTTCTGAGCCTGAAGCAGATCACTAGTTTAGAACCTTAACTGGTGGCCCAGGACATAGCTGGAGGCAGCCTGAGCTGCCTGGCCCAGGCTGAGCTCAGTGGCAGCCTCCCACCTCTCTATGCCCCTGGCCAGGCAGCATGGAGCCAGCAGCATTGTGGCTCTGAAACAAGAAGCCTTTAGTGGTTCTCTGATATTTTTTCCCCTTCCCCACAGGAAGACAAATTGGGGATTTTATGAGCTAATGTAACTGTTTACCCAGCGGCCGCTGGAAGATGGTGAGGGAAAATAATCAATCAAAAAATTGATTATTTTTACATGCTGAGGATATTGGTAAGAAGTAACCTACTGTAAGATGCAGTTGGAGATGGGACCCAGCAGGCAGCACCTTCCACAAGGTCCAGGAGATGGGTTGGGGGTGCAGAGAGACTGTCCTAGAAACACCCAGGAGAAAAGCTGCCAGTGATACTTCACCAGACTTCCATGTGGGAAGATCCACAACCTCTCCTCCTAGTCTTTAGGAGGCAGTTTTTAGGATAATCAAGTAGCATCAGGCATTTGTGGTGTGCTGACCAGAAGGAGGAGAGGGACACTCAGCTGTGATTTAACTCTTCACATTGATCCTCCCAGGCAGGTATTACCATCCTCTCTCAGATGAGAAAAGTCTCAGAGAGGGTCAGTAACTGCCCACAGTCTCCAAATGCAAGTACAAGACAAGGATCTCACATCTGTCTGCCTCCAAAGCTTGTGCTCTTTTTTCTTTGAAACCCTGGCATTTCCAAGGCAGAACTGTGGGCCAGGGGTGCTTCTTATCTGTGTCTGTATTCTTTCTGGGCAGTGCATAGCACATAGTAGGGCCACAAAAATATTTATCGAGCAGAGAGTATAGGAACAAATACCAGGGCATTGTGAATCTGTAGGGTCCTGAGACATATTGGAACTCAAAGAGTATCCTGTCCAAAGAGTACAACTATTTTGCTTGTCAGAGGAGGAAACTGAGACCCGGGGAGGGGATGGGGCATCTCCAAGGTCAGGTCACCCATTTGTGGCCCAGAGGAGACCCAATTAGGCACTTATCCCATGCCCCTGGCCCATTGGGATTTGTCATTGGTCTCCCTGTGCTGCCTGGGGCCAGGAGTGGATAGTCTCAGCCCCCTCTGTACCATGCCATGCCCTCAGCTCTCTCCCTGTTCCTGTGTGTGCCAGAACTCTCTGCCAAGGGAAGAACAAGCCCTTTGGAGGTGCTGAAGAGAGTGGGGTAGAGGAAAGATCTAGGAGGCAGAGAACAGTTCTGGGGCCTGTGGGGGTAAGACCCCTCACTTCTCCCCCCCCCCCGCCCCCCAGTGCTTCTCCCTCCAGCCATGACGGGCTGTTTATGGTGCTCCAATGACAGTCTCTCTCTTCAGAAGGGATAATTTCTCAGGCTCTGCCTGCTGATTAGAGCTAGAATTTAAATGAATAACTGTGACCTTGTGGAAGTGCCCTAGTTATTCAGAGGCCCGATGAGGAAATAGGCCTCTTGCTTAGGTCCATCAGAGCCTTGGCAGGCACAGGAGGAGGGGCTGCTGTCTGCCAAGGCCCAGAGGAGGCCTCAGCCTGCCTCAGTCCGTTCTTGATCTCTGCCCTCCGTGTCTTCCTCCTTCAGTTTGAGTCATCTCAGGGCTGTCCTTGAAGAGAAGACCTGATTATTTATCCTGAGCCCTGCCCTGTCTCCAGGGAGTCCAGTCTGAAGGATGCTACTCTGAGCCCGAAGTCGGGATATAGCACTATTGTGTCTGACTTGTGTGATGGACACAAAGGGTTTGCCCTAGAAGTTACTCCTCGGAGGAGAGCCCCCAGAACTGTGACACTGGCCTCACACAGGAGCTTGTTGGAAAAGCAGAATCTCAGGCCTCACCCCAGACCTGCTGAGTCAAAATCTACTTTTTTACTAAGACATTCAGGTGTATATACATTAACGCTTGAGACACACTGACCTAGAGTGTCTAGCTTCTCCTCCCCTTGGGGGCCAGCAGGGCCGTGTCTACTGAGGAAGATGCAGTCTATCACATGAATGCCCCATTCCTTGTCTCTTCTGCTGGGCACAGCACAACATGTCCATTTTCTGGGTTGACAGGAGCTGGGAGGGGAAATGGGATGAGGGAAAGGAAAGGGAATGAGCACTTTCTGACCAGTGAGTTTGTGACCATCACTGTTCCAGCACTTTCCATTTAAGAGTTTACATACTGTAAGGCAGGGCAGCTCAGGACAGCACAGGGTTCCATTAACTACTGCTCAGGGGCTAACTCCAGCCCACTGCCAGCCTTCATACGGCCTTTCAGCGACAGTTAGTTTTTCACATTATAAATAGTTGAAAGCAGTCAAAAGAATAATTTGTGATGCACACATCTTATGAAATCTCAATTTCAGTGTTCATAAAGTTTTATCAGAACACAGGCATGCTTATTTGTTTCTGCTCTGTCTCTGCCTGCTTTGCGAAGGTGGGGTGGAGTAGCTGTAGCAGAGACTGTGCGGCGTGCAAAGCCTGGGAAGACTTATCATATGGACATTTACAGGAGAAGTTTGCCACCCTTGGGTTAGAGCACAGACTTAGAACCCAGATGCCTGGGTTGACATCCTGGCTTTCTACCAGGAGGAACAGTATGACCTGTTTAAGTTACCTTGCCTTTGTGGCCCTACTTTCCTCATCTGTAAAATGGTGACAGTAAGTACCCACCTCACGGGGCTCTTGTGAAGATTAAGTGAAGTCTTCAGAACAGTGCCTGGCATATAGTAAGCCGTGCATAAATTAGCTAGTATTATAAGTTAGCTCATTTGATCTTTTCCATGCATTTTCCCTTCACATATGAAAGTGGCCTCAGAGAAGTTTAAAACAACAGACGTTCTTTTGCCTGTCTTGGTCTCCTACACTTCCGAGGCATACTCCCAATACTGTGGTGGAGAGCTCCTCAAAAGACATCTGCTGTGTTCCCCTTGTCACACATTCTCTCCCATCTGTCCTGATCATTATGCCTTCAGTAAAGAGGTCCCTCAGATCCTGGCCAATACTGCTGTGAAGTAAGGCCAAGGAATCCCACCAGGGGCATGGGGTGCAAGGTGACCCATATTTACAGAGGTCCCACTGAACGCCAGGCATCCATTGTGGATGAAGAACCTGCAGTTCTAAGATGTTATATCCTTTTGCCCGGGTCAGAAGCAGGTATGGTAGGTACCAGGATTGAAACACATATCTGGGATTTCTCCTCTGTCATTCTTCCTCCTTCTGGCTCTGCTACTTTCTCTGGGGGTTGTGTGGCCTTGGGTAAGTCATGAAACCTCTCACAGCCTTAGGCTTCTTTTCTTTAATATGAAGGGATTGACTCAGGTGGCCTCTCAGGCTTCTTTCACTCTGGGGATCTATGATTAGGCCTCTGACTGAGATACCTCGGAGAACAGCAATCAGGAAGATGCCTTCTCCTACACCAAAGACTTACAGCTCCTAACTCCAGTGGTAACCATAACATATTTTGTCTTTTCTTTGCTATTCTTTTGGGCAGTAGTCCCATTTGCTTTTCTCCCTTATTTATTAAGGAAAACATCTGACATTGTTTGAACTTGTATTTTGAGCCAGGTGTTTAAAGTACTGTTTTTGCATGCATTTAATTGTTTTGACATCCTCACAAGGTAGATATTAATAACGATATTAGACCCATTTCACCCACGAACAAATTGAGGCTCAAGGATGTTAGCTCATAATTCCACCCAGGAAAAAGTGGCAGAGCAGGATGCAAACCCTGGTATATCTGGCCCTGGAGATGACTCATGGGGAGTTCCATCAGAATGTCACTTCACAAAGTATACTCTTGTTCACTCCTGTGCTCTGGGCCTAGAATGGTGCCAATATATTATAGGAATAGAATAAAACTGGCTCAATGAATAAATAATGCTTGGGACTCAGCTCTTAGTTTTATAGTTTTATAGTTATTACTTCTCTGAAGGAAAGTCTGCTTTTTGTATAGGGGCTCACCCTGAGATAGAAGGTAATTGAATTTTATTCAGTGCCCATCTTGGGCTTGGGTCAGTGGAGGATGTAGGCAGTAAGTAATCCACCAAGGCTGTGTGTAATTGGATTGGAAGGCGGCCCTTGGCTGGGCTAACAGTGATCAGCTTCTAGCCAGTTGCCCACTGGAGCCTGGGAAGACCCCCTTGGCTGCTGTAGCGCTTCTTGATGAATAAGTGTGAGTACGGAGCTGCTTCCCAGCCTGCCTCCAGCTATAGCTAACTCAAGGAAGTAGACCACGGGGTCTTGGTGCCTTTTTTTTAGAGGATTTTAAAATCATGTCCTTTACTATCCTGGCAAGGCAGACCCACTGGGGTGCTGGTTATGGTCCCAGTTTGTTTCTCAGTTCTGGAGGGCAAGGTCAGAATTAGAAAACATCATTAGAACTAGTCTCGATGGGATAGTACTGTCCCCATCACTGATCCCACCAAATGTGTGTGGTGTGTATTTATTGCTCCAGTGACAAACTGGCATTGGTGGCATTAAGGAGAAGCAATTCATGCTAAATGCATTGTAATGTGTGGGAGAGTCTCATCCAAAGATTCGTATCCTCAAAATGCCATTGGTGAGTTCACAGAGAAACTCTTCTAGACCAATTCCCTCCTTGTACATGTGGGGAAATTGAGGCCAGAGAACTTTCATGTAACTCAGTTAAGTCACACAGCTTGTTTATGGCAGCCTTGGAGACCCTCCCAGTCTGTAGATCTACATAGCAAGGTCTGGTAAGGACCTTTCTTACTTAATAAACTCATCAATTTGTGGGGTGAGGCCTCAGAAGGAGTTGGGAGATGGAATACAGCTGAGAGTTCAGGACAGTGGGTCCCCTGTGGGGCAACCTAGTTGACTATGACCCTGGAGGGAAGCTTCTGAGGCTGCACTGAGCAGGTGGTCTACTACTGCTGCCAATTTGTTGGAAAATGCATTGGCAAGAGATGGGAGGTGGTGTAGAAAGAAGGCTATATATACCAGTCTTCTGAATAATGACCAGTCCTCTGAATAATGACCAGTCTTCTGAATAAAAACTGGTATTGGCAAGAGATGAGAGGTGGGGCACAGGGAAGGCCCAGATATACCAGTCTTCTGAATACATAATAATGACTACATATTTTCAAGCCCTTTCTGTGTTCGATGAATTGTGCTAAGTGCTGTTCATACATGGTTGCAGGTGATTGTCACAGTAATCCTGAGAAGGTATTTTACAGGAAGGAGGCATGGAAGAGTTAACTTGCTCAAAATCCCATGGCTAGAAAGAGGTAGAGTTGGGATTTGAATTCAGGTTTTGGATGATTTAGAGCAGTGGTTTGCAAAGTTTGGTAAGCATCAAAATGACCTGGAGAACTAATAAAGGAGATCCAGGCTCATTAAAGTAAGACATTTCCCACAGGTGATTCTGATATGACCAAAGTTAGAGAACCACTATTTTAAAGAAAGTGATCTAGAAGGTAAAGGGACTTAAAGCTCCATTATTAATCACTATTTTCTACTTTATAAACATTAAAGGAGGGCAGGAAGTTGAGGGGGCAGGTGGAAGAGAGGGTGAAATGAATGATTCCCCCATTGAGCTCCAGTGGCACCTTAGGTAATGGGATTTATAGAGCCATTATCATAATACATTATAGTCAGCAGTGTATTGTCCCCCACAAGCCCCTTCACTGGCCACTGTGGGCTTTTGAAGGACATGAGGTTTCTCCTTTTGAGAGCAGAGATTTACCCATGCCTGCATCCCCGTTACCTGCCACAATGTATGTGCTCATAAAACTTTGTTGTTAGAAACGGCACTTCAGGGATGGAAAGGACCCAAAATGTTGTCGAGGCTCTCCGTGCACCTTATTTTTGAATCTCTTCTATAAGAGTTCATTCAGACTTGGCTTGGACCCCTACCGTGATGAGCAGCTCATTGCTCCTTTCGCTATTCCATCCCATTCTAAGAGCACTGAGTGTTCCAAAGCCTTCCTTATTCTGAGTCACTCTAGCTTTTACCACCTGTATTGCTTCCAGCCCTTGGATACACACAGAATAGATCTAATTACACTCCCAATGTTTGAAGATGGAGCTCTTTGTCTTTAAGGACTTTCTTTTTCTAAAGGCTAAACCATCTCCAGTTTCCTTGGGCATTCTCATATAAGGGTTTTAAATTCTTTCATCCAGGTCATTGTTTTCTGAAAAATGACTTTTTTTTTTATCCTTTCCAAAGAAACATGCCCACACCACAAATGGTATTTTGGACATGTCCCAACCACTTCATTATAGAGGGATCCCGCTGCTCCCTTTTCCTAGACTTTCTACATCTATTAGTGGTGGCACAAATACCTTTGCTTGTTTTTTTTTTTTTTAATAATTATAGCATTAAGTTGAACTTAGTCACTGAGAATCTTTACTCTTTTGTGTACACTGCTGCTAAACCATTTCTCTCCCTTTTCTGTGCTATGCAATGGCTTATTTGACTTAGTTGGGATCATTCTTTGATTTTGTTCAATTCAGCCCTGGATTTTTAAAATCTAGCACACCATGATCTCTTAGGGTAAGGTTCTTTCATCTAGCACACCAGCTGTCCTTTCCAGCTTCATGTCATTTATGAATAAAGAACAATTTTAGAAAAGTTCATGACAGTTGGAGTGTAAGAACTTCTCCTTTGGGAAGAGTCTTTTCTAAGCCACAGTTACTGATCCTTTAACCCTTAGGGTAATAAGCATGACTGCCTCAATTTCTCTTCTTTCTATCATGTTTATGCATGAGGAAACTCCAAACCACCTTCCCCCCCGAAGAGGTGGAATAGATTGGGAAGGTGCTGCATTCTTTTCTCTACCTCATGGTTATACCATACAGAAGCTATTGGTGATTCATGGGTGACACTGGAAGAAATACTTTCTGTTCAGTCCAGCCACCAGGCTGTAAGAACAAAGCTGATTTAGAGGCGAGCAGTGAGTGGGCTAGTACAGTTATATCCTACAAAGGGCTTAGCAGTGAGAATGGCACATGGTGGCACCATAAAAGGGCAAACCCAGAAGCTGGGATTTTGGTAGGGATCTGCCTTGGAGAATTAGCCACAGGCTGTCTTTGTCATTAGTCGAACTATTCAGTTCATCCCCATTACTGTTCAAGGCTCATAGAAAAGCCAAAAACATATATGTAAGTAGGTAATTGTCCCAAGTGTCAGCTCATGACTGCTGTTAGGTGATTGAATGAAGCTTCGTTTAGTCTCTACCTTCTTGATTCTGGGTCGTGCTCTCAGAGTATTAGTTAGAACCATTTAAAATAGTCATTTTTGTAGGTCAAAAGCAGTCAATTATCAGTTTTGTATGATTCAACCCAATAGTTCCTTGGCCTTAGTTCAGAAAGGTATAGTACCTTTGTTTTAGAATGGATTTTTGGTAATTATCTCCAAAAACCCCACTCTGACTCTTCTATGGCATTTCTGGCAAGTGAGGCTTTCCCTATTACTTGACCTTCTGATCTGGCCAAATGTGCTTACTCTCTTATCTTCCATGCTCAACTTTAAAAATACTTGAAGGGAGCTCTCATGTCCTTTTCTAGCTTTCTCCTGTTTGGGCTATATATAGCAGTTCTCCTGTTTGGGCTATATATAGCAGTTCTGCTATATATAGCAGCCATTCTACATGTGACATGCTTTAGGACCCCATGACCATGCTGATTCTCCTCTTTGGGACACATTCTACCTTATTAATGTCCCTCCTAGCGTATGGCACCATTCTCTGAACCAAAACCCTAGGTTTGGTATATTCAATGATGAGAAGATGTAGGACTATTGTCATCTTTTTGTTTTGGGGAAAAGTGGGGGGTTGTGCTTAAGGGTTAGAATTTACATTTGTCTGTTAAGATTAAATCTCACTTTGCCTGTTCACAACCTTTTGGACCTTGATTTTGATATCTAACAAATTAGCTATTCTTTTCAGCTTTAGTTCATCACAATATCCAGACACATGCCAGTGAGTACTTTTAGCCAGGTCACTGATCAAAATGTTGACTAGGCCTACGCTCTGTTGAAAGTGACTATCAAACCCCTGATAGATACATGGACACTGGAGTCCACGATGAAGGTCAGGGAATTGCCCAGGGAAGGACTGGTCTCCATCACAGTTATGAAAATAAGTGGAGACTTCTTTCAGATCCACCTTTTCCCTTTAAATATTCCTCCCCCCTGTCCTACCCTGTCTCCTAAGTCCTTTCTCTTTCCCACAGTGGCAGACTTCCTCAACCTGTGACTTCATGTCTCTATCCTTCCTTTATTCACAAGTCCCTGTGTTGCTCCTGTGTTTGAAGGAAGATTTAGTTTGGCTTTCTGAAGATCTCACATGCAGGACAGTGTCATGGTTGGGGAGCTTGAGCATGTCTTATGTTCAGATTTGCATTTTAATGAGGGGAGGTGGCTTAATAACCCTAAGAAATACCCTGGAAAGGAAAAGCTTCATGTTTTAATAGAATCTCGGTGTGGGGCTTGGGGAAAGGGAGATGGTAGCCTTTTAAAAGGGCTTCCTGGGATCCCTGGGTGGTGCAGCGGTTTGGCGCCTGCCTTTGGCCCAGGGCGCGATCCTGGAAACCCGGAATCGAATCCCACGTCGGGTTCCTGGTGCACGGAGCCTGCTTCTCCTTCTGCCTATGTCTCTGCCTCTCTCTCTCTCTGTGACTATCATAAATAAAAAAAATAAAAAATAAAAAAATTAAAAAAAAAAGGGCTACCTGCAGTGCTCTTTATATCTTGTTGGGCCAAAGTCATAAATGAAGTTGAATTAGTATCCAGGCACTATTTTCTGCTGTTGAATACTCTTCAACATATTTCCTCCTTTCTCCACCAGAACTGAACAAGGCAGGGTAGCTAGTGTTTTGGTTACCATCACAGCCTGGAGAGTCCATCTGCTGGCTTAGAATCCTCACTTCACCCCTTACTAATTAGTGTGACTTTGGCTCTAAGCCTTGGTTTCCTTACCTGTAAAATCAAAATCATAGCAATGTCTTTCCCATAGTGAGATGACACATAGCCACACAATGTCTGCAGTAAACAGTCAACAATTATTAACTGCTGTCATAATTCTTTTTTCCAAGTTCACCAAATTTCCTCTAATGCTTAAAATGGTCTGTGTATTTCTTCTTTCTCCTTCTCTCTTTTCCAAATTCTCAGTTACCTTAGAGTCATGGTCACTTGTGGCTTCCCTTCATCTGGCCCCACCCCTTACCACCTTTACTATATCCTTAGTTCCTCCGGAAACGTCGATGAATGTTTCTGTTACCTTCTGATTTTATGTAATTACTCTTTTAAAAAGTCCTTGTAGCTTCATAAGAATTCAGCGTTAGCACTTGGCACTTGTAGCAATTAGTGACATTTAATTTCTCTTCTTCAGTATGGAAAAAGAGATGATGTATGTGGATTTTATCCTGGGATAAAAGTTACCCTGAAAGTAAATGAAAGAAAAGTCTTGGCAGAGATAACTTGCTTTTTTTTTTTTTTTTCTGAATCTTTTTTTTTTTTTCTGAATCTTTTTTTTTTTTTTTTAACCCCAATGAACAACTTTCTTCTTCCCTTGAAATACTTTTCCCAGTTACTCAGGTAAAATGAAGAAAGGTAGGATGGATTGAAAACCATCTGAGGTAGGTGGGATATTATAGGTTTGAGGGGGGAGACAGTATTAACTTAAATTATGAAGGCCTTCAACTTCTGGCCTGGTTCCTGAACACTGCATCTTCCTCTTGCCTGTTTCAGTAAATGGTTTCTTTTCTCTGTATCAGTCATTCTCATGACAGGCTTCATGATGGCCACAGCCGCTTACAAATGACTTTGCTTTCATAGCCATTTCCATTCTCCCAAACTGCAAAAGCTGCTATCTCCATGGGGATTTTCCCAAAGGATGTAGCAGAGTTTAGAGGGCCATACGTATATTTTGCATATAATTTGCATATGATTTGCAGTCTGTTCTAAGGCAGTTTCAGTTTTGTATGTCTTACCTACTGGTGATCTTTTCCTCTTCTTGCTCTTGTATCTACTCTGAGAACTTGTGCACAGGATAGATAGGTACAAGGAGGGTAGAATATAGCACTAGAAAGAGTGAGGGGAAGGGTATACATATCAGATATCTTGTTGGGATCCAGAATGGTCCCTGGATCAAGCTAGGGCAGCATAGTACTCTGTCAGGGTGTGACATCCAGACACAGACACTTCAGTTGCTTTCAATTTTTTAATGAATATATATATATATATATATATATATATATATATATATATATATATATATTAAAGGCATTGTAGTTCCTTCCATAGGAATTCGGTGTTGGCAATTCTCAATATCCTGTTTGTCAAAGGTTAATCCAAGCCCATCTCCTGTTCCCTACCCTCCACTAGGTGAACTTTTATGGATCTGGCTTTTGAGTCTTAGTTGAGGATCTATTCAAATCCAGAGTCCATGGTGAGACTGTTGTGAACGATGTCCCTTTTGCCTCTACGAGCCCCTGTTCCAGATTGTGTCTTCTTTTGAATATCATACCCGGAATAAATGCCAAACTCCACATCCAGCCAGGTGCTAGACCCAGGGCTGGCTGTGTAGCTTGGGGGTGCTGTGGCTGACCCTCTGTTTCTGAGGTTGATGAGAAGGCCAATCTTCATTTTTCCCCCTTCCTCATCAACCACACAGATAACACACATGCAGTATAGATTCCTTTTTTTCCCTTACTAATTATATCCTTCTCAGTTAAGATTTTTTAAGCATTATTTTCTGTATCTATATTTGAAAGCCATATAGTTCCTTTTTCTTTTTTGAATGTAAAATGTTATTTTAATGTTGAATATGATGGGGGGGGGAAAGAACTTCCAAGATACCTTAATACCCCTCCCATCTCTTCCAGGTTAAGACTCAGTGCTCTAGCTCCTTTTTTGGAAGATTCATTGACTTACCTGGGCATAGATCCTCTCTTCCATGAAGGGGTGGTAATACATCCTGATATTTGTCCTGACGTTCTCACAGACATTAGTCTTACATTTTAAAATGCATCTTAGACATTTTTGCTTGAGTGATTTTTGTTTCCTCAACTCATCATGCCTAAAACAGAACTCATCATTACTCTCAACCCCCATTCGTCTCCCACCCCACCTTTCTGACAGTGTTTACTCAGCCTCCCATCCACTCTTCCCCTAAAGCATCTCATCGGTCATCCAAAGCCTGTTGGATCCTCTCTTTCCTTTTCCTCCCCACCACCACAATTCTAATCTAGGCCCTCTGCCTGTGACTGATCTTTTTGCCTCTGTCCCTTTTCCTTCTCATCTATCCTGTCTGCACCATTGCCAAAGCAATTTTCCTCAACATCATTTTCCCTGGGTCATTCCCCTGCCCATGAACCCTCACTGTGTCCCACCAGCTGTAAGAGCAAGTCCATTTTCTTTAGCCTTGAAATTCAGGGCCTTAATACAATGATTACTACTCTCATCCTTAAGATCACCTTCCATTTCTTCCTTATATGAATGGTTTATATGTGTCCGTTATTATTTTGAATAGCATGTATTACATGCCTAGTATGTGCTTGGCGGTGTTGTAGGTGCTTCTGAAAAGTTGAGTAGGAAAGTCCTTACTGATTCACTCTGTAATCCTGGGAGTTGGTGGTGTTACCTGGAGTGTCCTCCATCTCTCCAATCCTAAATCATCTTCCAAGATTAATTTCAAATCTCACTTTCCTCCAAAAACCTTTTCTGTACATGTAGGGCGCACTCACAGTCCTGTGTTCTTTATTGTCTGAATTCATCATTCGACATGTAGTAATGATCCATTCATACATTCCACATTCAATCACCAAACACATATTGAGCACCAACTGTGTGTCAGTATTGTGTTAGGTGTTGCCTCACACATCAGTATGTTTTTAGAGATTAATAAAAATAACCATAATAATCCTTATGAAGTCTTTAACATGTGCAGGCCCAGTTTTACATATATTCACATATTTAATCGGCAGAACAACCTATGAATTTGGCATTATTGTTATTCAAATTTTGCAGATAGGGAAATTAAGGTGCAGAAATGTTTAGCAACTTCATTAGGGTCACAAGCTAGAAAGTAACAAAGGTTAAGATTCAAATCGGGCTCTGAAGTCCTTGGTCTTAACCCCTATACTTCACTGTCAGGTACCAATAATATATGTCATTTGCATGTTTGTGTATATATAAACACATAACATCTTCCCAGTTACACTCTAAATGCCTAGAGGTTAATGACCATCTACCATACTTGTCTGTCTCTCCACTACCTTACCCAGTCTTTGCATATAGTAGGTACTTGAATCACTTGGTTGGTTGATTGTTGGTTCTTCCATTTGTTTGGAGGGGAGGGCCTGAGATTTTTAGCAGCAGGTAGGAGTGTCTGGGAATAGAAAGGGACAGAAACAATTTCAGATTAGCCCTGGACACTCTGAAATTGTTGAGTTCCAGTTCTTAATTCTGTAAGCTTTGAGGATAGATTTGTAAAAGAGAAGATACTGATGTAAAAGCTCTTAAAAGTGGAATAAAATTTCCTTCTCCAAAAGCAAAACTTAAACCAAATTATGGTTACAGCTTCTCCCTTCTACCATCCTGTTTCTTGTCCATTTTGATTCATTGCCTGCAAAACCAGTTTTAACATCAGGATCCTGGATCTGCATTCTTGGTCTAATATTTCTATTTAAGATTTTCAGAAGTTGAAGAATATGAACATTTTATTTGAGTTGCAATACTGTGACTACATATGTAGCTTAATAAAGCCTGATAAGTACATATTTGAATTTAAAAAACACAGGTGGTGGGTTATTTGCATTTTAAAAGGATTCTTTCTTCTACAAAAGGATCCACTGCAGGGTTCCATTAAATATCCAATTCCTCTTAGTGCATTTATCATACAATTTAATTTACCAAAATTTGATTTATATGCCACTCAAATTCTAGTGAGCTTGGGAATCACTTGGGGAGCTTGTTTAAAATTCAAATCTTTCCCCAGACTCCTCCCCAAGATTCTAATTTATTAGATTCCTTGGGTTGGGGCCAAGGATCTTCACTGTTAACAGGCATTCCCAGATGATTGATGTAGGTGGTCAGTGAAGTACACTGGGAGACAGTACTTTAAAGAAACATAGGTAACACATAGATGGGGCCCAACTGTAAGATCTTCTCCAGGGCTTTGGATACCCTTTAAACCAATTGTCCCGTTTACTCTTCATTCAGTGCATTTTTTGAAATATCTATTTGAGTCAAAAAAAGAAAAGGCCCTACCATTTCTCTTCTGCTTCTCTGAGCTGTTAAACATCTTTAATTGTAAGTGTGAAATGTTTGTCCTTTCATTTTTAAATTTGAAAGACAAATTTTAAACATTCCCCCCAGCTGTATTGAGGTAGAATTGATGTGTAACATTGTGTTAAGTTTAAAGTGTACAAGATGTTGATTTCATACATTTAAACACTACAGAATGATTACCACCATAGCATTAGCTACCACCTCCATCCCATCATATAATCACCATTTATTTCTTGTGGTGAGAACATTTGAGCTGTACTTTCTTAGCAACTTGCAAATATATAATAGTATTATTTTCTTTTCATTTTAACTCCTTCTTTTAGGTGACTCCTTGGAACTTCTTCTCAGTTCTTAATTCTTATGATCCTCCTGTGAATTAGTTACCCTTCCATGTATCCCACTTGCCTGCCCCAGACTTTCCCTTTTAGTGTTCTTGATCTGGATGGCTTGGTCCAGAAATATTAGGCATTTTAAGAATAGTGACTTCTACCGTGGTTTCTCTTTGCCAAAGGTAGAGCCCTTTGTTCTGTCTCCCTATTATCTCTTCACAAAAAAAGACCAAAAATTATTTTTTAAATGAAACAAATCATGCGAACGACTTACTCTGGCATGATTCCATTCCTCCGTGAGTATTAATGCTAGGCCTCGAGAAATGAAAGCCAGAAATGTGCATTTAAAATGTGATTATAGTTTAATGAAATTTGTTTAAAAACTAGATTCCATGACATTTATGGCACATATATCTATGTATTTAATATATCACTGATCTTTTTAAAAGTCAGTTCCTTGACCCATATTTTGCCTCTGATTACTTTTCTAAATCTCTAGTAATCTCGAAAAACATTTGGGGATTTCTATACTTCAGAGACTTTTCTACTTTATGAATCCTGTATATCCCTAAATTTCACTCTGGGTAGAGGTTCTCTGGGGTGACCTGGGGTTTGTCAAATATCTCCAGTAATAACAAAAGCAAAGGAAGAGCAAACTGGTACCATTGGTTACTGGTTGGAAATCTTTCTTTAATAGATTTACTGGAGCTTATGCTTTCCTTGAAGTAATGAGCTCCTAACTGCCTTGCTTGACTTCCTTAAGAACCTAGCCAGAGGTTGTGCTATTTGTTCACTGGGACCTTGTGTACCTCCTTTAACCCATTCAGTGCTCGCCTCTAAGTCCCTGATCCATGGTGAGGGACCTTTTTAGACAAAATAGTGGTGGGGAAGTAGTGGAGGGCAGGGGTGGTAGTCACTGGGCTAAGACAAAGTGAGACGGGAAGTAGTTTCAGGTTGTCTGAGCAACTCTTGCAAGCAGGAACTCATTTAGTATGTTCAGCATGATTCCATTTTTGTAGAAAAGAATACAGTATCTAGGAAATAAAATTGGGCAGTAACCTCTGGATGGTGAGATTACCACAGATTTTTCTTTTGTGAATTTTCCAAAGTTGCTACAGTGACCATGTATTACTGTAAAAAGCCATTTAAAAGAAAGAAGGAAATGTGCTAGGCCTGGCCTCTTGAGTCTCCTTCCCAAGGGACCTAATTTTTAATAGATTTGTTTCAAATCCTAAGCATCACACGGAACAGTATGGTAAGAGGAAGACTCTCATGATGAGGCCTGGAGCAGTTCAGCAAACAAAAGGTCATCCTGAAACCTGAGGGCCGTGGTGCTGCCCGGCAGCAGGAGGCTGGCTTCTCAGCACTGGGTGCATGCTCCTGAGTGTGTGCGAATGCCCTGCCACTCCTCCTTCCACTTGATAAGTACAAGCCAATTGCATTGTGTTGGAATTTTAACTTTGTCTTCTTTCTTTTTCTCTTACCCTTCCCTTCTTCCCCCTGCTTCCCATCTTTTCCTTCCTCAAGGCCTCTCCCACCTCATGATGAGTGAACAAGGTAGGTGCTTTGTGCTTGTGGCACGGCAGCTGCCTGAACCGCTTGCCTTTGTGCCTCTGGCTGGTCGCTCAGCGCCTCATTGTTGCTGGCAGGCCATTTTGCTGCCTGTCCCTCCTGCTGTGGGCCAGGCTGGCAGCAGGGGCCACCCTGTGGTGGGGGGTACCTTAACCAATGCATCTTGGTTTCCTGTCCCCATCATCCCCTTGGCTTGTCCATTCTGCACCACCATTTGTCATTCAGGGCGCTGGCCCTGCCGGGCTGCCTCCAAGAGAGAAGCATGAAACAAGGCATGACGGCGTCGATAATGGGGGTGAATGAAGCTAATTTCAGAGCAACAGAGCGGTTAACTTCCTCCTGCTCCTCCCCAGGCCCCATGCTGGGGCCCTGTGGCTGAGGGGAGAGGAGCTGGACTTCTCCCTGAATTTCACTCTGAGTAAAGGTTTCCTTTTTGTCTTTCCCTCCATCCCACTGCCCATTGTAATGACTTTGAGCCACACATGGTCAAAGGAAGCCCTTGGGGGTTTAACTGTTTTCAGTTTTATATAAAAGCAAAAAAACCACCGAAAGAACATGCTAATGTCTTCATGGCAGGATTCTAACTCATTATACACCCTGAAGAAAACTGCATATAAAGATCTGTAAATTCAGCATCTGCAACCTAAAATATTCAAATATGCAGGGAATGAGCTGTGCAGGAAATTCAGCTCAGCTAAGCACAGGGTGGGCTGTGAATGAAGCCTTTTTCTCCTAAATAAAAATTTTCCACATCATCAGCCTAAATCAGGATTTGAGAACTGAGCCTACTTAAAATTGTCTTTTCCTTCACTGTTCAATTGCTACTATTGTGTTTCTTCTGAGCCTTGGGATGATTGCAAGATTGGTCTACCTGCCTTGCCCTGACACCCAAAGACTGTACTTTAATTTCTCTTGTCTGTTTCTTTTCTAAAAATGCAAGGGACTTTGGTGCCTCTTTTGGAGGACCAAAGTAAAGGGCAAGGTGGGGTCCTTCTCTGTTTTCTGGCTTTTCTTGATCTTTTGAGGAGGGTGGGACAATCCTGAAGGGCCATTCCCCTTTCCTTTTCCCTTTTCATTGGACCTGTCAGATGGTGTTGCCATAAAGGGGAGTATGCTCAGATTAAGAAACCACCCAGGGCTGAGAAATTTTGCTTATGAAGTCCAGGGAGCTGTGGAGGTGGGCAGTTGAGGGGATCCTGACTTGATAAGACAGTATAAGGAGGAAGCGCACCTTCCAGTTGAATTGCGTCCTCCAGACCTGAGCCAAGATCCACAATGTGAACTTTTGACTTTCAATGAAGATATGGTCTACTATAGTGTAAGAGTCAAAGAACAGAGCTGGAGGCAAGAGGTCGGGTGAGTTTGCCAATGTTAGAGCTGGAAGAGACTGGGATGAAACCTCGTTATTCTTGTCTGAAAGTGAGGAAAGTTATCTGCCAATAGCAGGTAACTATGAAGTGAGTATGACGAGAGGATGTTCTTAATGTCAGCCTGGTATCTGGGAGTTTGAGAAAGTTAAGCACATCTTTGCCAAAGCAAAGCAGTATGACCCAGGCTCTCTGAATTACTAGAATTTGGTGGCCTGGCTCTGATAGCCAGTTCCACCAGAAAAAGCAGATGCTTGGAGTCCTGATGACAGACTCCCTTCTTTCCTTTTTTACTTCGTGCTCCCCTTTGTTCTTTAGGGATCCTTCTAGCTTCTGCAGTGGCTTGGGGGCACGAGGGCATCATGTGGCTGCTGTGATAGGATAAAGACTAGGTAGATGGGATACACTGGTGGGAATTCCTTAATCTTGATTTAGATATCTAAGATCCTTCAGAGGTACAACTCAGGTATTTTGGAGGGCTGAGTCCCAACATCAGTACGAAGAACATGTGGAAAATCTGTATTGTATACCTCCCCCTCTCTCCCACCCCCTCTTCAGCTTCTTTTGGGCCCCCAGGATTGAAGTGAGGAGTAGAGGATTCGCACACACCCAGGTACACATGCTTGGGGGCTAGCAAGTACTTTCCAGAAACAGAGTCTTTAAGCAATGAAGGAATGACAGATACAAATACCATGAATTCCCCTTTAGAGAGGTTTTCAAAAAAGGTTGCAGAATTCTTCTGGGTGGTCAGTGCCTCTAAGTTTTTAAGTCACAACTTGCAGTTTAATCTATTTTTAAGAAGGTCCTTTGACTGCATTCCCTTCCTCTCATGTTTTCCTGTACTTCCCTCTCCCTTCTCTGTTCTTGCCCTGTGATGATTGCCTAAAGCACCGACTCTGGTTCCCACCTATAATGCTTTCCTTCCCCTATTCCTTCAACATGAAAGAAAGATTTCTGTCTGGTTCCCACTGAATCTCCAGAATTGGTTTTTGATCCTTGAAAATGTGTCCAGAAATACCTGTGTTGTTTGTATACCACCTATACATGTATGTGACACTCTTGGTCCTAATGACTCATGCTAACATTGGGAAAATACCAGGGAACTTGGCTTCTTTGAGGCTTTCCCAAACCAATTTTACACTGGTTAAGTGTGTGCAGTTTCACATACATGTGGCTGTGCGGTGCTTTTGCATGCAGACTTTGTCATGTTTCTAAGGATGGGCCTGGGTGGAAACTAATGGGAAAAGCTTAAATACGAAGCTGGTGAAGGCAGCTGGTGAAGCTGTTTTGGCTTGTTTAGGCTTCACATTGTGCATTTGTTCAGTGCTGCTTTCTCAAGATACTGTAGTGCTGTTGCCTTTGCTGTTGTGGATTTTTGTTATGTATGTTACATTTCTTTGTGTGTCCGCAGCGTGCTGATGTTTTACTCTCCCTGCTCTCTCTCTTTCTCTCTCTCTCTCTCTCACCGCCTCCATGGTGGACACCATGCTTCCTCTACTTAATTGGACCTTCTACTTCATTTCTGTAGGTAGAAGTAAAGGTAGAGATGATTTTATTTTTCTCGTTATAACTATCAATCTGCCTTCTGAAATATTCATGTGTCCAAGGGGAATTGTCGATTCTGATGAATACAGTCCAGATTATAACTGAGTGCTTTTAACAACAACTACAAAAATAAATAAATAAAAAGCCAATGGTATCATTTCCCTTCAGTGCACTTCATGTTCGGTGGTTGGGGATCATTCTGAGTTGGCCTGCCTCCCTCTAAATCCAGGATGGGACTCGCCCATTATGGCATGCTATTTCTAGCAGGAATAGGGGACTCTGAAAGTAATTATGCAGAACTATTTTACTTAAACATGGGTTAGTCTAAGATTCTCTCCCAGTAAATGTATTGAAGGAACAGGGGAGATGTGACATGGTGTACCGTTGCTTCTATTATTTGAGGACAACTGGAATTGGGGGCAACATCTGTGAAGGAAGGATAATAAGAAAGGGGAGACGATTGGTGAATTGCTTGAAATTTAATGTGAAATTTGGGGGGAATATTTGTGCATTGCTGTTTTATCTTCTGGGTTTCCTGCATTTTGGGGAGTAGAAATGTTCTGACTTGGGGTGATGAACTGAGAAGGGTGGGACTGGGGCTGTCAAAGAACATGGGAATGACAATGCATTATTACATCGGAAGGAGAACATGGAGAGAAGTAACACTGGATTTTCACTTCCGAAGTCAACCTTTTGCCAGGCAGGCAGGGAAAAGGAGAGGTGCTGAGCGGGTGGGCTTGCTCTAGTGCTCTGACGGGGCTTTCAGCTTCACACCTTTGGGGAGAGCACAGCTCACTCCTCAAAGCTGCATCCAAGAACCTGGCTCACCAGCTCAAATTGGATTAGCTGTGCAGCACTGAAGGGAGAGGTTAATTGATAAATTATAAATACGTATCTGCATCTGGTTCTCCTCTCTTCCCTTCTAACTCTCCAGCCCTATCTCTGTGGAGCTGTGTGCTTTGCTGTTGCTCACTACAAAGACTGGCAAATAACAGGAATAGGAAATATGAATTCTGGCATGAGAATGTTGAAGAAGGCAGGGGCTGACAGGTTATTGAACATGCTGATTCAACTCTAGTCTGTGAACAGGCCCATCTCTCTTTTGAGTGTTATGCTTTTCTAGATTTTTAAAGTTATGTATGGTTACCTTGGAAGCAGTTTGGTCCTTTCTACTTTGGAGTCGGCTGATTGACTATTCTTTTTACACTAATCACAGGCAAGCTCATTCTCAGAAATTTGTCATGGGGAACCCTTACCCCCTTATAAGCTTAGAGCCTTTTGAAAGGAGGTGAGAAAGGGAGAAGAGAAGGAGGAAGGATGAGTGGAAGCATACATTTATGTATGCCCCTTCCACTTCTCTACTTTATTCAACCAGAGGCTGCCAGTGGTGTCCTCAGAGGACAAAGAGGCAAAGTCCTTCCCCAGGACTCAGCCCTTCTGAAGCATGTGGCATTGTGCCCTCTGCCCCTCCTCCCACTGGCTTCTATGAGAATACATGAGAATCAGTCTTCTTGTCTTCCTCCCTTCCCATTCCTTCAAATCTCTCTTTTTCTTTCCCTAATCCCCTAAACCGTCCTACAAGATCTTTTTAGCTTTTGCACATGGTATCTTATTTTCTCTCTCTGGCTACTGCTGCTACCACTGAGCATGTCCTGTATACCAGCAGTTGTGCCATGTGCTTTATATGCCTTATTGCACTTAATCCTCACGCTTGTTTTATGAGGTACGTGATGATGTTACTGTTGCTTTATGCATAAGTAGAGCAAGGCTCAAAGAGCTAAATTGCTTAAGTCAGTTGGCTATTAAGTGGAAATGAAACTCAGGATCTGACCCCTAACCTCTACTCATACTCCGTCTTGGATCCAAGGATGCCTTAAACGTATGTGCCTCCCAACTATTTCCCTGGCACTGACCTATCTCAGCTTCCAGCCTGCCACTTAGCATTCTCTGTAGCATATAAATATCCATATAAATATTCCACTACTGGGATCCCTGGGTGGCGCAGCGGTTTAGCACCTGCCTTTGGCCCAGGGCATGATCCTGGAGACCCCGGATCGAATCCCACGTTGGGCTCCCGGTGCATGGAGCCTGCTTCTCCCTCTGCCTATGTCTCTGCCTCTCTCTCTCTCTCTCTCTCTCTCTCTCTCTCTCTCTCTGTGTGTGTGTGTCTGACTACCATAAATAAATAAAAATTAAAAAAAAATATTCCACTACTATGACCTTAGTATGTCTAGTGAACCTTCATATCAGCTGGCCACAATCCAGCTTCCCTTTTTGACATTCCTGTTTTTGTTCATGGTGTCCCTATGTTCCTCATCGCCCAGACTTGAAAACCAGGAATAGTTTTCTATCTTTCCTGAACTTTTCTGTCTCCTGTCCTGGGTGATCAGTTGAGAGATCTTGTTGAGATTCTCTTCTGGGATGTCTCTTGCATTTCTACTGTTAACATCCTAGTTCAGTTTCCACTTAACCCTTATTAGATTACTACCCTAGCCTAAGTCCTCCCACCTCTATTCTTTTCCAGTCTGTCCAGTAACTGAGAACTGCTTAAGCTCTGCTCTCCACCAAATGGAGTGCAGGATTAGTTATGTCACTTTCCAAGTCCTCCTTGATATGGGCTTCTTTTCCTTTTTAGCCTTCTCTCCTATTAATCTTAGACGCAAAATTGCTGCCAGTTAGGATACCGGATAATCTTCCCGGACCTTTCTTTGTCTCCTAGCTTTACTTATTCTGTTTCTCTCCCCTGTAACTGCTCCCCCTCTCCTTTGTTCTGCCCACTGAAATCACACGTAGATTTTATTTCCTAGTTGATGCTATCTTTGAGTGCTCCATTCAGAGATGAGCTTGCACTTCATGTATCTCTCTAAAATTTTATATTGGAGTTATTTGGGAATTGGGCCACTCTGCTCTACAAGATGGCAAGTATGTGGAAGACAAACATATTCATTTGTTAATGTCCAGATGTGTCTAGCATTGTAGGTTGCATGTGGAAGGGACTCAAAATCTCTAATCCTTCTAATCTTTCTGTCAGTCATTTTCCTAAAAGTGAAAATAAAGCAAAATTCAAATTAAATCGGATCATGTAGCTCATCTGTTCAAAAGCTTTTGAAGGATTCTCATTGTATAATTATCAATGTGCCTTCCCAGCTTTATTTTCTACAATATTTTTCACTCTACATGATCATCCCTTCCAGCCCCCTGTCTCCTGAAGTCAACAACTCACTCTGCCTGAATTCACATTATGGTTTTCTGCCTTTGGTCTTTCACCCAAGGTCTGTCCTCTTTCTTGAGTGTCCTTGGAACACCCTTCCTCCCCTTATACTTTAAAGCCAAGCCTCCTAGGTGTGCCAGACTTTGTGCTTCTGTTACAGAGTACCTGTGCCAAACTGCCTTGAATCAGATTTACTCATGTGTTTCAGGCAGCTTTTCCCTAAAGGACAGAGGCTGTGTCTTGGCCATTTCTGTCACCTACACTGTACTTAGCTCAGTATTTGGTCCAGAGTTGCACACCAACCTGTGCCCCTCATCACTAGCCTCATTACTCCAACCAACTGAGCAAAGAAGTCCCAGTGGGGGATAGAGTGAAGCCAAATATTCTGGTTCCAGTTCTCTCCTCACCCAGGCCTTCTCTTGGCCCTTTGTGTACAAGTAACAGAAGGAAATGGTCACAAATTACATTAGACTAAAAGCAGGAAAGGTCTCTGGATTTATTCTTAAGAGATTGTCAAAGAAAAGAAAGCCTCAGACCTTGTCATTATTTAAAGCTGACCAGCAAAGCAGTAGACCCATGATGGAAAGAATTATGAAGTTAAATCTACAGGACTGAGCATGATATATATGTTTATGTATATGTATACGTATAATGTATAGGCTATAATGATAATCAGCACATTCAGGGTGCCTTTGGGCTGCAAATGAGACAAAAGCAAATTTAATTCCCTAGATGTGACTGACCAGAGAAGGTACTCAGCAACCTGTCTTGGTTAGCTTTTTTGACCTGATTTTGACAGACTTTGTTTAAGTGTTGTGTTTTAGCTTCTTTCCTCCTTTTCTTACTGACTTAGGGATTGCCTATTCTGGGTTAGGTCACCAAATACTTTTCCTGAAACTGAATTTAGGGTAGGTGTTGCAGACTCAAATGTCAACAGGGGCCTGATAGGTATCATCAAGGAGCAGCTCTAGTGTAAGAAAAATCCTGATGTAAGACCAACAATAGAGTGGTGGGGAGCAATGCAAACTGGTTCCTGTCAAGGGCAGCAACCTCTACTCTGCTGCAGCTGATTGCTACCCTGAAAAATGCATGCCCAGTGTCACCCGATCCTCAAGAAAAGTTAGAAGTGCATTTTATAAATATGTCAGCTCATGACAACTTTTGCTTTATGTATGGAGATATGAACACACATACACACCCCAAATGATTTGGCCTGTAGGCCACAAACTTTTGACCTTTGGCTTGAGGAAGAAGGAGTAAGATATTCCTCCAAGATTTCTTGCTGAATGTTAATAGTGGGAAGTAGTCATTGGCAGCACGGTTGATTAAATTCCTCCTTGCCTGTAGCAGAGGTCGGGGCATGGGAATCTTTCCTACCCTTGGCACTACTGCCAGGGATCCCGATCCATGTGTTGGGTGAAGTTGGTTTTGTAAAATAGGGTAGGCATTCTTGGGGAGGGTATGGTGAATGCTGAGACTGACCAGGAAGAGAGGTAACAGACTGTAATGTTAGCCAAGTACTGGCATGAGTTTTAAATAATAAGGTCAGCTGGGAGGCATTTACTTTCTTTTCCTTTTGCTTCACAGGACCCTTTATTGCTGAACTAGATAATGTTGACCCTACGATACTTTAATCTGTCAGAATTTAGAGACCTATTCCAATTTATTTACACATTTTTCCCCATGTAGATTTGATCATTCGCCTGCCAGTGCTGAACTAATCAATATTGGCCAATCTGGAAAGAGATAATCAAGCTATATGAACTTGAACGTGATTTCATGTAGATTGTATTTTGCTGGTAATAACATTAAGAAAGCTTATTTGAGGAGTTGAGCCCTCTTCTTGTCCCGCTAGGACCAGAGAGCCCTGCAAAGTAGTTACTGTTTTGATAGCCAACTGTTTATGCAAATTAGTAAATGCAATGCCAGCTACTAATTATGAAAATAAACTCATCTGTGCTCTATAAATATCTAATTATAATAAAATAGGGGCAATACTACATTTCCATCTCTTGCCTCATCTGTTTCTCATCCACCACTGATTTGTCCCCTTGACAATGAATAAAATCACTTTATTTTTTAAAGAAGCCTGTTTTCTATGTTTTTTTTCCCTTCTAACATTTTGAAAGTCTGTGGGGGAAAATAGATTTATTTTCAACATAAAAGTAAAATTGCCTGATTTTAGCAACTCTCTGTTTTTGACATTGATGTCTTTGAAGTGGTGCTTTAAAAATATGAAGTGTTTTTTTTTTTTTTTGGTTTCCTTATTTAGAAATTTTCATTGGACAGTGATGACTTTTTTTAGAACAGTTGTTTTTTGGAGTTTTTAAAAAATGTTAATGTGAACAGATTTATCAGTAAACTGTATGATGGGTCAATGAGATATTTCAATTAAATTCCAGTTGACAACATAAAGGAAAATATTTCTCAGATTTCTAAGCAACATGTTTATTTCCTTCTCAATTATCAATTTGGATTAATCAATTATGCATAGATTTTATGTGTGTATTGTATATCATAAAACACTTTCTCCTTGAAAATGAATAGTCCTCTACTTGCATGGATTTTCATCAGACCAAGTTGGTTAATCTTAGAGGATGTATAATTTTCAACTGTAGCTCTCTAGGTGGACACGTATAAACTTAACTTTGATAGCACCTATAGGTAAAGGATCTTTTGAATTAAACTGTAATATCCTTATGACACATTTCACTTATAAAGAGAATTTAGAAGGGTAGCATCATGAAAAAATATTTAATAAGAGAACAAGCAAGTGCGTTGCCTTGTGTGCTTGGGCTTGTATAAGTCATGGTCTATTTCTCAGGAGTGCAAGGCAGTGTGGTGTATCTGGGTAGAGGTACAATTTCTCCAAATACATAGCAATAGGTGTATAACGGTTGAATGTTTTCTCACAGGTTCCATTTGTAGTGTACTGAAGAGAATACAGTCTGGGAGGCTGTGCATCTGAATTTAGCATATTGTCTGCTCTAACAGTAGAAAAGCGATGTTTATTCACCATTCAACAAATACTGACAGACAGCCAATGATGTGCTGGGCCAGGTGCCAGGTGCTGAGTACACAGGGCTGACCACGCAAATATGGGCCCGGCCTCTGACATGCTGGTGACAGTCCATAGCAGTTTGAAAGTAGCTTTCAGATGTCACAGTTACCTCTCCTCTAAAAGTTTTAAATAAATTCAGTTTTCAACTTAATTATGTATCTGGAGTTTCAAAATTAATTTTATTAATTTATTTTAAAGGGAAACTGTCAGGTAATAATTCAGTTCAAATCACCCACCCTTTATATTTTCAGATACAGAAAAGAAAGTATTCTTTGCATATAAGCAAGCAGATATTTTTCATTTATTCATTTGCCCGTTCATTAAGAGAGAGCACACACAGTGTAGAGTGTGTAAGATCTACACTCTTAAGTATACAGCTTAAATATTTAACTTCTATACACCCATATCAGTACCATCCGGATCGAGATATAGTACCCATCACCCCCATAAGTTTCTGTCGTGCTGCTTTCTGTCACTGATTTTTGGTATATAGTTTCTCCACTCCAGAGTTGTGCATATCCATGTAGTAAACAGCAGGCAGGCTCCAGAGTGCTTTCATTTTCATTAGGCGCGGCTAACCTTGTGAGAAAGGGAGGCATCGTGGTTTTTTACTGTGTGTAAACAGAGTCACAAATGTTGCCCTCTGGTGAGGTGTAGCTGTGCTCTATGATGGCACTCGGCTTTCCTTCTGCACAAACAGAACATCTAATTGAGATCATTGGGCTTTTCTTTTTTTTCCAAAGGCATTAGTGGCTAGTAGAACAGCAGAGGTAGAAAAGACCATATGCTTTGTAAAAAGCCGGACTAATAACACTTTTTGGTGGACGTCTGATTTTTAAAAGTGCTGCATCTTTCATTAAAATTTACATGTGAAATAAGGGCAGGCGCGGTGACATGAAAGCTAATGCAGCTTGTGCATCTTGACATAATAACAATCACAAGAAACTGGAGATCCCAGATGGCAGCTTGGCCTTTGCCATCCTTTTAATAAGCTACTAACTGCTAATTATTTCACTCTTTGGGGCAAGTTAATTTACTGTTGACTCTTAAAGAGATATTGCTCTTTTTCCCAACGCCACAAAAATCAGAGCCCTTTCACCTGGAGCTGTAACAAGTGCTTCCCTGCAGGTTGAAAGCTTGTCAGCTGATTGTAACAATGATGGCAAGTATCGGGGTGGAAAATGTTGCTTAATAATATTTTCTCGTATTCTTTGACTATAGAAAATTAAAAAGAAAATTTGCTCGGCTAAGGATCCATTGTGTCTGTGAGCGTGTGCGTAAGAGCAATAGATCAGGGCGCCCATACAAGGAGAGGATCTGAAATTTGGAGCCTATTTAAGAGTGAAAGAACAGCTGCCTTTTAAATGGTTGCTAATTCTGACAATTAATGCTGTTTTGTGAGTGTGTGATTTTCTGTGATAGCGGTTAGGAGGGATGATGGTGTGTAATAGCTCGCTTCCTAAGCTTTATGGTAATGTAGCACAGTGATGAAAGAGAATGGGGTCCACACGTTCTGGAGCCCTTTTAAACGAAGAGCCCCCGGAACATGCTTTTTCTGTGCTTCGACCTTCTTAGGATGGGTTCGTATTTTAGCACAGATGCAGATTATTAAATAAGTGTGCAAGTGGCTTGGATGCATCAGGAGTGTTTGGAAAAGAACCTTGTTGGCAACGAGCTGTCTGACAATCAAAATATTTACTTAAAGATAAGCTAATGACTGTGTCTTGCAAATGCCTGCGGATCCATTATTGAAACGACAGTCAGCGCTTTGGCTGGAGACTTTCCGAAACTAAACCTCCAACCTCAAATACTATCACGTGGAGATGTGTCTGTATTCTAATTCTCTCAAAACAAAATAACATGGGTGTTAAACAACAAACAGAGGTAGGAAAATCTCGCAACCCATTTTCTTGAAATATTTAAACTGAATTTAGTGTGTTATTAGGATCAGTTGTGCCTTGTTACTATTAAGAATTACTAAATGGTGGGACGCCTGGGTGGCCCAGTCAGTTAAGCGTCCAACTCTTGGTGTCAGCTCAGGTTGTGATCTCAGGGTTTGAGATGGAGCCCCGCTCGGTGAGGAGTCTGCTTCTTCCTCTCCCTCTGACACTCCTCCCACTTGTTCCCTCTCTCTCTCAAATAAATAAATAAACTCTTTTAAAAAAAGAATTGCTTAATGGTTTAAAATATGCATCAGAAAAAAACACCTTTTCCAACGATTGGTGCTATCTCTGAACTTGATCTTCATGATGTGAGTTTTGTAGTGTACTATCATGTCTCCAGTGATTTGTGTGTTATCCGGTTGTTGGGAGGACTGTGGAGGTCAATCAAACACTAAACATTTGCTTATTGGTTAAGTCTAGAGGAACTGGAGACGTTTTAAGTGGAATATTTCTTTAAAACTAGTGCATCACCTGTTTTCAAAATAAACCTAAGGAAAAATATAAGCGTGTGTGAATTTGGGAAGGTTTTGTCATCTTTCAGAATCTGATATTATACAGCGTGTTCACCCAGATTGCCAACTTCTAAAAGAATTTTGAGAAATGCTAATAATATTTCGAGAAAAAAAAAGCACTGAGAAAAATCTCAAAACATAGGTTGAAGACAAAATTAAACAGATTTTTTGACTGTAGGACTTCTCAGAGCCTTTGTTATGACAATACAAGTTATGCATTGTTGAGAAAGAAAATGTAGTTTTCAAAGTCACCCAAATGTATTTGATGTGAAATCTTTTTTTTTTTTTATAATTTACATTTTAGATGAGGATAGCTAGAATTAAAACTAGTGTTCAGTTGAAAAACTTTGGACAGGATAATTTTCAAGTCTTTTCCAAGTCTAATATTATAAGTTGTAATGTCTCTAGAATTTGAAAGAGGCTTTTGGATTGGCTTTACTCAAGAATCTTTGTAACTACATTTTCTGTTTTGATTGGGAATAGTTTTTTGGATGGATTAGTTTCAATAGGGAAATTACTGCTTCCTGGTAAAATGCATAACACAGATGTTAAAACAACTGCAGTTTTAAAGACACTAGTCTTGTTAAAATGCTTCCAGTTTGTATTACCTAAGTACTCAAACGGATCTCCATCTACTGTGTGTAAACAACACTCCTGATAAATGGCCTGCTTCACTCCAGGAAGGGCTGATCTCAGCATAAGATGAGAAAATTACTGGGAACTTTAAGTTTTATTTACTTTGAAATTTGGAGCCTGTTAACAGTCGTTGTGCTTATTTGTCCACTTTATTGCTAAGACCATTCATTCTATCACTCTGAGGCTTTGACTTTCCATGCCTTTTTATTTTTTCTCCCAGTAAACTCGTAGGTGGAAGACATTCTTCCCAGAAAGAATTACTTGTACTGTGTTTAGAAATCATTGGCTCAACTAAGGATTTTGTGGGCTCTCTCACTGCAAGGCGGACTTTGTCCTATTTATGTGCTGTCTGTTCAGTATGAAGTGGCTGCCATTGATTCATCTGTTGTAGGCCATTCGCCTGGGGCTATTTATCTGATTGTGGAGATGTAGTTTGCTGAGCCAGCCGTACCCCGCTTGGTTTCCCCAAGTGACCAATAATGAACATTTACAAATGTCTTGGCCAAACTTGTTATGGGATGGGTGACATTCTCAATTCCAAAGTGATTGATCCTTGTGGCAGTTGAGCCTGGAACACCAGATACCCAAGTTTGAATAATTCTATTGCAGGGTCAGCACTTGGTATAAAAAGAGCACTGAGATACGTGTCAGAAGACTAGTTCGGGATACTGGGGAAGACAGCCCGATAGATCAGAGCACCGATGGTAGTGCTTGATATTTACGAGGTATATAGCCTTGTGAAGCCTTATTATCCTAATAAGTAAAATGGGAATGATAATACTACCTTCTTCACAGTGTGGCTGGGAACCATTGAGAGACTATATATAAAAGGCTTATGTTAGAGCTTGGATCTGACATTTAAAAAAAAAAACATTAGTTATCATAAATGTTAGCAACAAACATGAGTTATCAGTGTCATAATAAATATATCTTGTCAATATCACCATAGATCTGGGAACTTTGAACAAATCTTTTTGATCTTCCATTTCTTTGCTTGTACAATGCCTACTTGGTAGGTGGGTAATAACTGATATCATGCCAATGAAGTGCTGTGCAAATTAAAATGGCACTATGCAACAGGAAGGAATCCATGGTTCATGAGAACATACACTCCACAAACTTAGGGGCAGTTTGTGTGTTGGTCACCGTGGTGTATCTAGTGCCTGTAACAGTGCCTGCCTCATGATAGAAATAACTGAATACTTGTTGAGTAGGCACTAGAAATCACTGAGCTAGTTAATAACTCTTAGCAGAGTTTAGTAACATGGACAGACCCAAGCTTCTTGTGATTCTATTTTATTCTTAGTAGGTCTTTGGGCACCGCCATTACAAGAGGGAGCTGTTGGCCTCTTCCTTGAGGGCCTCTAATAATAATGATGATGATGATGATGATAATAATAATAATAATAAGTAATCCTGATAAAGCCAGTGTGTTCTCCAGGTGTTTGTTCTTTTTGTGTGCACAAAGAACTAAGGCATTTCATTATGTTACTTGATGAAACTGCATGAGCCATGAAGAAATAAACACATTTAGCTAAGAGTTACTTTATAAAAAATGCTGATCTGCTTCCCCAAATTTTAGGAGCATATAATTTCAGAGCTCAAAGGGAATTTAGAATTCCTTTAGTTCACCCCACTATGATTTTGTGGATGACAAAACATATGCTTCAAGGACAGAAGTGCCCTGTTTGTTGCCACGCTGATAATTTGTCGTTTGTTGGCGGTAGACCCAGACCTTCTAACTCCCATTGGTGTTTTCTTCTCCCTCCCACCAAGTTGTCTCTGAGAAGCAACCAACTTGTCGTCACCATCACTGCGTGATGATATTTGTGATAGATCATCCACAGGCTGCTGAGGTCATGATTGATAATGCAGTATCAGAAAGGTCCTGGAAATACCAGGGTGCGAGCATTCTAAACATGGATGTCTCTTAAATATGTGACTGCCCCGAGAACCAATGCAACTCAGCCTTTGACGCTGTCAATAAATTGCTCTGACTTTCAAGATTTTAGAATTCTTTGCACCACTTATGGACTTGCCCTGTCAACTGCTTTGTCTTGACTTAAAATGGTAACACCAGGTTGACTTGGGGAAGCTTTTACACCCATTTTTTTTTTTTTTTTCCTTTTTACTGTCCCGTGTTGCCAGTTTATAAGAGTAGATGCCTGTAAGGAAACTCACTTGGGACTTTTTTTTCAAATTGTTACTTAATGATTTTTCCACTTCCTTTAAGAATAGTGTAGTAATTTTATTTACATTTTTTTAACTAAAAAGGAAACTCATTTTTTCTCAAATAGGAATCTATCTTTAAGACAATATCATTCCTTCATTTTTAAAAAAGATTTATTTGAGAGAGAGAGAGAGAGAGAGAGAGCACATATGTGCCTTGTGGTAGGGGCAGAGGGAGAGAAGCAGACTCCCTGCTGAGCACGGAGTCCCCAACAAAGGCCTCAACCCAGGACCCTGAGATCATGACCTGAGCTGAAACCAAGAATCAGATGCTTAACCAACTGAGCCACCCAGGCAACCCTCACTTTGTTTTCTTTCAAAAATAATTTTCTCCTTCAGAGTTCGCCATGGGTCTGACAGATTAAGTGTAGTGCCCCCTTCCATGAGGCACTTTGGGGGGATGTTGATCAGTGCATGAAATCAGTTTTTAAATTTTTGCCAAATCACCTTCCTTCAGACTGTTTTGATCACAAGGGCTCTCAAGTGTCAAAGTCATTTGGAGAACTAGATAGATAAAATGCATGAGCACTAAGCTTTTTTTCCAGGATAGAATAAATAAATGTGTTTTCTATAATGTGCTCAGCTTTGATAGTGATTTGTTAAAAGGAAAAAAAGAAAGGCAATGATATTAAATATTTACAAGAGTGATTTAGTTGTATTATCTTGTGCTCTGCATCTCTGTTTAATAGTGAAATCGGCTACTGTTGAAATACATGTCATTAAACCAGTGGTAGTGTGAAGGTCAAGGCAAGGTTAAAGGAATTTGTGGAGAATAATGATTTTTGTCAACTTTCCAGATTCCTTCCTGTTTTTGTCGGCTTTCCTCCAAAAATAACGGGAAAAAAATACATTTGAGGATTCACAGCCTCACTTTCTCTCTTACATCCTTTATGCCCTTTCTGGCCAACCCTGTAGCTGGAAGCCTTTTATGCATTTTTTGTTTCATCCATTTAGTGGACAGAGACAGGATGGGTCTCCCTAGAGGTAAGCGGTTGCATTTCCGTTTACTGGCTCTTCTGTTGGCCTTTGCTTGGCAGTTTGTTTTAGAGATAAGAGCCGGTGCTTCTTCCTTCTTGGAAATGGTTTATATTGCCTGAAATGACCCTTAAGTTTCTCTTCCAGTTCCTCCTCCATGTGCAATTTTTTTTAAACTTTATTTCTCATGTTGCTTTAAAGAAATCTCTGAATGATTGCATGGCATTATCTCCATTTTCGCAGGTAAGAAAACAGAAGTCCAAGATTGCAAAACTAGTTACAGAGCTAGTAGCAGGAGCAAGATCCGCTTAGCTTTTTCTGACCCCAAGCCAAAGCTGATTCTACATACTGTACCATCACTTCAATTTATTTTATTGAACTTCAGTTTTTCCTTCTATAAAATGGGGATAATGATGCATTAATGTAAGATATGTAATATTATCTACATGTGTTACTAAGAATATCTTGTGGTAAATCAAGAAGTGAACTAACGCATGTTAAGTGTATAACAAAATGTCTGGCTCTTGCTATAACTTTAATAAATAATATGTTCCCTCCATTCTTGACAGTAACAACAAAGTATAATTGAATTTAACAAGCACTGAGCACAGGGGACACACAAAATGAATAAAAATCGGTCTTTGTTCTTGAGCAATTCACAATATGGTAGGAGGAAAACACCTTTACAATGAATTCCAAAACCTATTCATATTTTTTTCTTTTGCCTTGGGCTTTATACCAAATGATACTTAAAATATGATAGCTCTTTTCTAGGGGCAAGTAGACTCCTGTGTGGTTGAGATATTATCCTGACATTGCTGTAGCAGCTACTTGTGGCTTGTTGCCCCACTAGTATGTGTTTACCTGATCCTGAAGTCCTACTCTCTGGACAGGGTAAAATGGCGAGGTTATAGGGAAGCGGTGGTGTGCGTGAGGGTAGACTTAACTGCTGTGACAAACAGTCCCCAGATCCCAGGAGGTTAATGCTAACAAGTTTCTTATTCACATCACGCTTCACGGTGCAGATTGGTGCATGGTGGAGGAGGGGTCTCTGGTCCTTCACTGCATTCAACTGGCAGATGGGGAGAGAGGGAGAAGGACAGGGAGCTTGAAGGATTTTTTCTTTTTTTTTTTTTGAGGGTCAAGCCTGGAAGTAGTCTGTATCACTTAGTACTGGCCAGAACCCAATCCTATGATCTCATGGAATTGCAAAGGAGTTGGGAAAGGTAATCTAGCTGTGTGCCCAGGATGGCAGGGAAAACAGTTCTGTGGATACAGCAGCAGTTTCTGCCCCAATGGATGTTATGTTCTGCTGTTGCATCATCTTGTGTCAGGCCTGTTAGACTTCTGCAGCTTACCTTCCTTCAAACTAATGGACAAAATGCCTCCATGGTTCCTAGGAGATCGGGGATCACCACCCCTTCCTTTTTCTATAATATGTACATGTATTTCATTTTAAATAAAATTCTTCAGAGTTACCATGATGTTTCTCCAAGTCATAAGGATCACCCCAGGAACTTGTGAAACTAAAGACTTTTGGTTTCTGCCTTAAAAACCACAGAATCTGCAAGTCTAAATTATTCTTCTGATAAGGCAAGTTGGAGGCGTGCAGTCAGTGCTCTAGCCAACTCCAAGGAATAAAGCAAACCAAAAAGGAAGTGTGTCACTCTGTTAAATATATTTTGTTGTATATTGTTTAAAACAAATTTCACAGTGATCTTAGCTTGTAAACCTACTTGTTATACATGAACTTTTATTATAATTTTTAAGGGATTTAATCTCAATCTTGCATCCATAACCAAAAGCTAGAAGTGTAGTTGGGATCTTAGGCTATATTGTTGAAGTGTGGCTAAATGCCTGATTCAATAGCATTTTGCTTTATTCTGATTGTTGGGCAAGAATATCTCAGCATCTTTTTTCCCCTCTTTGTCACTTAAAAAGGGACACCCTTGATTAAGAGACTTTTCTTGGGCATCCTAGGTGGCTCAGCGGTTTAGCGCCGCCTTCAGCCCAGGGCCTGATACTGGGGTCCCGGGATTGAGTTCCACATCAGGCTCCTTGCATGGAGCCTGCTTCTCCCTCTGCCTGTGTCTCTGCCTCTCTTTCTCTCTCTGTGTTTCCCATGAATAAATAAATAAAATCTTAAAAAAAAAGACTTCTTGTTTGGTAGGCTTGCTTATTATTTGTGGCTGATTTGTGAACCAGTTAAATGACAGCAAACCATTTTAGTTCTTACATTTGTATTATCTTACTCTAGTGTATGTATAGACACTATTAAAACCATGGTATTTTGAAATGCACCCCCTTCCTGTAGAGCTGTGCCTTTATCCCTTTGGCCACATTGTACTTCTGGAATGGATGTCAGAGTGTGGATAATTCTGGGCTTGTGACTCTTTTCTTTCTCCTGTTTTATCTGCCTCTTTTTGTGTCTTTGTGAGCAAGTCTATGATTACTATTGAGTTTTCTCCTAAATGCCAGCAATTATCTCACAGGTGGAGGGATTAGGAAAGAGCCTAGAGCATTGCACTGGGATTAGAAAAAAGGCTGCCTCCACCAGCTTTAAATATAGTGAAGGAGGGAGTGGAGACTTGGGGGAGGTCTGCAGAACTGGGGGAGGTGTGGACATTTTGCTTCTCATATTTAAATCCCTAGATGGAGTGAAGGAAGAAACTCTTAATGAAAGAAAGGTGATTAAAAACCTCAGCTGGTTTGAGGTTACTGTTTTAGAGAGACAGGGATGCAGAAGGATGGGGGGGGTGCGGGGGGGTGGGTCAGAGCAACGTTCTATTCCTCTGCAACTTGCTTCACCAGCTTCTTCATCTGAGAGGTTTATTTTTTTGTGTTATTTTTTATTTTATTTATTTATTTATTTTGGCCCGACAATCTATTTTGGGGGAAGAAGAGAGCTGAGGGGGCCTAATATATGCCCAGGCCAAGGGAATTTTGGTGAGACATTATCTTTCTTCCCAGCAGGGAATGATTTATTTACCTGGTATGTCAGTTAGGATGCTTTCAGCTGCAAATAACAGAACTTTCAGTTCAGCTGCCTTAAACAACAAAGGGGATTTATGGGCTCAGTACTTGAAAAGTCTAGTAACTCAAAGGATTTGACCAAGACCTACTGTCTCACTTCGCCCAGTTTTTGGCTTTGCTGTTGGCTTCCTTCTTGGCAGGATGCTTCCCTTGTGATCCCATGATGGCTGATGGCCATTCCAGGGTGATTTGCTTTTGGATTCATGTAAGTGAAGAAGAGTCCAGCAGAAATCCTGGGGCTTTCAACTAACTGGACCAGCTAAAGTCACATGTTTACCTTTGACCCAATCACATAGTCAGAGGGTTGGATTCCCTAGGTGTTTTAGGCCTGGTTCATATGCTCAAATTCCAGAATTAAGGGAAAGAGTTCGCTTTTCTTGCAGCACATGAGATTCAAGGGGGAGGCTGGATATTTGACCCCAAATTTGGGGAATAGAGGAATGGATATTGTATAGCAGAAGCCAACTGCACTCAAATGGGAGACTTTGAAAAATCTGAAGCCAAACCCAGCTAAGCCCTTAATCAGAAATCAGGAAACTCTGGGTGTCATTTACCCTGTCTGTCTGGCTGTCAAGTGCTCCTATTGCATGAGGAGGGGGTGTCTATGGGGGAGAGTGTGTACCCGCAGAGGCTCTATTTGGAAGTACAGAGCCAGGAGGGAAAGGTCGCTGTAATCCTGGCATCCATGCAATGAGAGAGTCAGTGTCTTAAGATCTTTCTTCATCGATGTAAAAGGAGGCAGGGATAATGTCCACGGGAGTGGAGGGAATGCCAGGTGCAACTTGCTTTAGGTGAAAAGTGCTCTGACGGAGTCTTTTCCTCCTGCCTGGATCTCAGGCCTCTGCTTAGGTCAGCTGACATGGGTTGCTACTGATGGATAGCCGAGTGAGGCAGCCCTCTTGTCTCAAGTGTGTTTTTAACAGAGTGGCTCTTGGTAAATATCTTTCTCAAATGCCTCGCCTCATTCACAGAGTCTTTCTTTTTAGCAGCTGCTTAATCAGCTGCTGCCCCTTGGCACACTGACCTAATTCTCAGCCGCACATTTCATCTGGGCTTTTGAGGTGGTGCCTCCCCTGTATCACTGCTGATGTTAGCTCCACCTTGACCTGTAGCCAGCCACCACTCTCATCACGGGCCCTACACTTCCTGGTCACAGGGGCCTTTGGCGCAGGAGCACCCAGTGGGGCAGGAAGAACAGAATGGCTCTTGAGCTGCAGTGGTTGGGAGGATATGGTTGCTGCCTCCAGACCAAGCCCCTCCAGGACAGAGACTGCTCTTTAATGAATCCCTGATACCCTTTAGGAACAAGCTGCATTTGACCTTTCTGAAACTGCCTTTAGGCTGGTGCTTCTCACAGATGAATGTGCATATGCATCATTTGAACATCCTATTAAAATGCAGGTTCTTATCAGAGAGGGTCGGGGTGGAGCCTGAGATACTGCATTTCTAACAGGTTTCCAGGGGATGCCCATGCTGCTGCTGGACTGTGGTCCACGCTGTGGAGGAGGAAGTCTTTAAGGCTGTTACCTTGAATGATGTTGCAAGTGAGGCCATTTGGTTCTTTTAAAAGTCAGAATGCAAAACAGGAGAGCAGCCTGTCTTTGGAAGTAGGTGGGGGAGCTGAGACTCAAACTTTGAGGAATCACTTGTTATCTTCAGGTGACCACACAAGTGCCTGTTGAAACTCAAGCCTTCTCACCCTCCTTTGATGATAGAGGTGGAGTGATAATCTTCGCCTCTGTCTCCATGTCTATATGGGGTTTGATGACATTGGCTTAGTTCCCGGGAGCCTGGGGAACCTTCAATCATGCATCTGTGACAGGTACACAGGTGCCCGTTCATCATTCCCACCAGGAGAGAAACGTGGCAGTGCCCTGCATTTCCATCTCCACTGACTCTACCTCATGTTCCTAAAAAAAAACTATTTCTCTAACAAATTACCTCTAGCACCCATTTCTGGGAAGTCTACCCAACTCCCAAACTCCAATTCTATGGTGGCTGTAGTTATCAACAGGGAAGTCTCAGCCTCAAGTCCCACCCATTTATTCAAATTCCCAAGAGTTTCCCCTTACACACAAGTGATTGCTGGAGGCCTGGGAGCCCCATAGCAGTGTGACATATGCTCTCACCAGCACGGGGCTGAGCCCTGCATGTTAGCTTCCTCTTGGTGTGACCTCAGTCAGGTTTATTCTATACCTGCAGTGGTTGTCTGGCCCTCCCTGTGTTCTGTTCAGTCTTACTGGATCTTATTCTCCCTATTTTCTCCAGCAGGAATCAGATCTAAACAACAGCACAGAGGAGAAAATGTTTAGGAAATATAATCTGATGATAGAATGAAGTAGGACATTTAACTGTCTGGTTGACTCCATTGTTTTATTTGGACTAGAGGGAGAATAAAAGAAGCTCGGGGTGGCTGCTGGAGGAGCAAAAGTGAATTAGGTGGCTCTTACTTCACAATTGGTTGCCTGTGCCTGTTGGCTAATGGATTTAAGATGAAGCTTGGTTCCGATTTCCAGCTGGCAGGTGCCCGGGTTCAGGTGTTTACCTGGAACATCTCATTAAAATGCAGGTTCTCGCTGGTGAGTGTCTGGTGTCTTCAGGGATACCGTATAAACAGCTGTAAGCAGAGCTACCTATTCGATCTCATTCTGAGAAGAGTTAAAGTGTGGGTTTTCGGGCTTCCCTGGGGAGTAATCCAGTTGCAGGAGAGTCAGAGAGAGTACACACCACTTGGTTGGGGTGGGGTGTGTGTGGGGGGTTTGGGGTTTGTTGGTTGTTATGATAGTTACAAATGGAAGTATTTGTGCAACTTGCTTTAGGTGACTTAAATCTTACTCACTTAAATCTGAATTTAGGCAGCAGGAGGAGAAATAGGGATGGAAATGAATTATTTATTCTATCACTGGGGTCCCAGAAGCGTGGAGTGGGCATTAATCTCCTCCACACAAGCGCTACTGAGCTGGCTTGAGGTCGTCTGTGTGAGATCTGACCTTATCTGCTCCTGGCCAGACACCTCAGCTTCAGCTAATTTGCCTTGAGAATAATCCAAATAAGACCCTTTACCTTACTGTTCATAAGAAGAATGTTTAATATTTACCTAGCATGTGGTCAGAGGCCAAAAATGCTTGTGTCTGTGATTTCTTTTAATCCCATAATTTCCTAGTGAGTCTGAAGGGAGAGGGGAAAGCAGGCACCAGCTGACTCACACCGTTGGTCTGCTGGGTGTCAGGGAGGTGGTGTGGATTTCCCGAGCTGCATGTGCACTGGCCATTGCATCTGTACAATAGTCCAGTGAGGGAGCCTCCATTGTCTCCATTTCACTGATGGGGAAGTTGAGGTTTTAAAGAGATTCATCATCTCACCAAAGGCCGCTCATCTCTGAAGTATCTTTGTTAGGATTCAGGTCCAGGGTGCTATCATATCCCCATTTTCATTCTTTCCATTGCCCCAAGGTAGCAAATGTGATAAAGACATTTAAAAACTTTCCTGAGGTGAGCAAGGGGCAAATAGTTCAGGGGATTACAACCACCCTTAAAGACAGAGCCAAACTCTTCTCCGTAAAGGACCATTATGCCCCTTTTCACAACTTCCTATCTGTCTCTGTTTCTTTCTGGTTCATAAGTATTTGGAGGTGCAAACTCTATTTTCCTCTCTTTGTCTTCCTGTCCCCTGCTCTTTAGTGAGCACAATGAGTTTTATTAAGTTTCCCTCAAGGCTCTCTGTTAGATTTAGCTTATTCTCTTTGCTAAAACTTTTCTGAGACACTTGCCTAAAGCAAAGCATGGCAGGTCTAGATGCTTTGTACATTTTCGTCTTTAGTCATCAAGGTAGGATCTCTGTTTCCATGGTAGAGGGTGGGGAGGAGGAGCCAGTCATACTTCTCTGCTCCATAGTTTTGCAGTTTCAAAGTTTCTGAGCCAATATAGACAGAGCTATGCATTTGACAGTGCATCGTACCTTCGTGGTTTACATGGGCTTCAGACCAACACCAGTCCACCCTTCTAAATCCTTTTGTTGAGAATCTATTGTGTGCTGGGTGTCAGGGATTTGGAGATTGTGTTACTGGACAACCAGGAGTTAACTACCTCAAGGGAACCTTAGCAGATGAGGGAGGGCTCTGAGGGCACATCAGGTGGGGACTTCAGGTACATGCTTTTTACTTTTGACTGTTCACCTTTTTCAACGAATTTAAAATCAAACTCCTGTGTCTTCCACGCTTCACATTCCTTTCTACCATACTACCTTAATCTCTAGAGCAGTTTCGCCATTCCTTTAATTGGCTCTTGAATCTCACTTTCATGCAAACTGGAAAACTTTGTTGAGCCTCTAAGGGTTTTTAGGGGCTGGGGTATAGCATGAGTAAGATAGGCCTGATCCTTGCTTCAGAATGCTTACAATCCTTTGGGGAAGAAAGCTGTCAGACATGTAATTGCAAATGCAGAGGATGTTAGGAAAAAGCAGAGAAGGGGAGCAGCAGTTGCACTCCCTGGCTATCTGGAGAGGAGTGCATTTTTCCTAGATCCTAGCACTGTTTGAACACGCATCTCTTATGTCCTCCCCCTTGCTCGGTCTGCTCTGGAGCCCATGTGTTCCAACAGCTGTATTGCGTTCTGTTGTGTAGCCCTATTAAATTTCTTTTTGTTCTCTGATTGTCTTTGTCATGTTTCTTGCCTTGATATACTATCTTTTGGGGAACACAGACAAATCTTCCCTAAACTCTGTGCCCCATATGTCACTCGCCCAACAAAACACTTTTGATGCTCCCCCTTACAGGATACTCCTACTGGATAAAGTCCAAACTCCTTAGCCTGGTATTCAGTCTGCCACAGTTTGGTCTAACCTCAGCATCCATCCCTTTAATGAAACCCTTTGCCAGAACCAGGCCCTGCTATGTCATGACCTTCCAATATCCCAGGGACTGTTTTGCCCTCAGGGCTCTGCGTATGCTGTTCCCCTTACCTTGGCTGCCTTCTTCCTGCTTCTAGATGTGTTAAAGTTTAACTCAAAAGTTTAACTTCTTCTGGGATACTTTGCCTGACCATCTCATCTCACAATGTCGTAGAGCTTTCTACTACCACTCACTGGCCACTTACCCTGCATTGTCCCCTTTCATGGTTTATTTCTCTTTCCTCCTGTCTCCCCAACCTGTCTGTAAGTTCTTAGAGGCAAGGCACCTCCTTTTCTACTCCTTGTGATGTGACTACCATAATGCTCTACAGCTAGATGCTCGATGACTAGAGGATGGTAGATAGCCTATATCTGATTAACTAGTTTTGTGCAGAGTTTCTTAAAGTGCCACACATAAATATATAACCAGGAGATGGGGGACTCATAGGAAAAGCATTTGAGGAGTTAAATGTAACTTTAAAATTTTACATATCTTCCCAACTCCAACCTCTGGACATAATCAAGGTAGCATTGTTTTTTGTAGATGATGAAGTAGGATGGTATAGGGGTTACAGAAATTGAGACCAAGGGTAGAAGAAAAGAGCAGCACAAAAAAAGGTGAATCGAAGGCAGTCCAGAGAGATCCCAAATCAAAGAACTCTGATGTGGACAGAGAGACGCCGGGTTTCTGTGTTTCCAGCTGTGAAGCTTGGGGAAGTCACAGTATACACAGAGCCTTGTCTGTTGAGAGGGAGTTAAGACCCTGCCTTGCCTGCCCCTTGTCTGTTGGGAGATCAAATGAAAGCCATTTATAAACTGTAAAGTACACTCTGAATGGAAAGGAGTGTTGTTACTATAAATGGCATCATCATGGAATCCTCCCAAAGCCACACTGTGGCAGGGATGGATTGGTGGATAGGTGTATTGTGGCAGGAGGGAAGAGGCCAGACTGGAAGGAGCCTGTGGTCAGACCTTGCAGGCCCTGCAGTAGTGCCGTGTCTGTGCAAATGTTCTTACGTCAGGTGCAGTGTTCCCCAGGCCCAGCAAAGGTGCATGGGCCCTGGCCTTTCCTGTGACAGCTGCAAGTGGGAGGCCAGTGCTAGGACTCTAAAAGTTCCCCATCACCATGGTTACTATAGAGGGCTTGTGGGATGTCAATTTGGGCATTGGAACTAGCAGTAAACCTGGGTTATAGTCCCAGCTGTGTACTTACCAACTATGAACAGTTTTCTGGAAATGTAGCATTGGTGTATCACGTGCCAGAGAGTACTTTATTGTCATGATCTTACTTCCATTTGCAGCACTATGAACTAGGTACTTCTATTGTTTTCCTATTGCAGACAAGAAAACAGGTTCAGGGATGTTAACAAACTGGCTCATGATAACTATTAGAAACAGGAGCTAGGATTGAAACTCAGGCCTCTCTGCCAATCCTGAGCTCTTGACCACTCTACTCTGTTGCTTTCAACCTCTCAGAAGCTCAGTGTTCTCATCTGTGCCATGGGGATAATGATATCCACCCTGCTTACCACATGGGGTGTGAGGATCATGAGATAATGGATATGGAAGGACTGTGTACATGGCAAAGTGCATCTGGTCCATGCAGATGTTCACCGAGCACCTGCTACATGCCAGGCATTGGAATGGGTGCTGGGATATGGGAGGTGAGGGGGTGGGATAGGACAGCTAAGGCACCTGCTCACATGGAGGTACATCCTAGTCATAATCCGTTAATACAGCTGTCAGAAAATGGGAAGGTAAGAAAAAAATACAGCAATCTAAGAAAAGTTGTGTTTTCACAAGGGAAGAAGTCATGTCAATGGGCAGCTATTGCCTTTAAATCCACCTTTATTCCCAAGTATAAATAACAAATCCAAATTAAAAGATTAGGCAATGTTGGAAATTTACAGTCAGTTAAACAGAGAAAAGCAAAGACAGGGCATTTATAAAAGAACAAATAATGTCAGGACATTCTGATCAGTATAAAAAAGCAAGTCACAGTTTTAAAAGGTGAGAACTATGCAGTGGATGTAATATATCTAGATTTTAGTAAAATCACTTGAAGGAGAAATGGCCTGAAATCTTGCCTGAGAAATTAATTCAAATTGGCCAGGATGGAAACCGTGCCATTCAGATTGAGAACTGGCTCAATCTGAGGGTGAAGGGTGTGATGACAAATGGCCATAGCTCTCAGGGTGTGATGGGGTCAGGTAAGAAGACCCAATTTAGCCATCATCACTTAATGATCTGGGAAGAACGACTAAGCTCCTGGTAATGACGTTCATACATGATGCTAAATTGGGAGGTGTCACTGTGATGGCTTGTGGATGAAAGCATAAAGAAGAGGATGGCAGTCAAGATCAGGAGGCCATGACTATGCAGACAGGAACAATGGGGGGAGGGTATAGGCAAGGACAAATGGAATTTCCTTGAGAACAATCTGCGGACATTAAAAATGTGTATATGTCTAGTAACATCAGAACAATAAGAGAGAGAGAGAGGTCCTGGACTGTGCATGATTTGAGCTGAATGTAGAAGAATGGCCAGGAGGTATGTTCTGGGCAGCAGGAAGACACCTGAGCCATGGTAGGTATTTTTACATCCTTGGTCCTGTCAGATTGGACCATGTGATTCTTCTTTAATGTGATAGTCTTAGGGGTGGAACTACTCTGACTTTCAGTACTTACTTTAGGGGTTTTATTAGGACTAGATAAATGGAATGAGTGGGCATTATGCCTGGTATGCAGTAAGTGTTTGATAAATATTACTTATTATTTTCAGCAGCAGTGGCTTCATTATTGCCCTGTGTGCATGGTTTATACTTGTAGTAGAATATATCAACTTAAAATATATAATGTCTTTTCTGGTTAAAGTAGGGGAAGACACATCCAGAGAACACAGTCTGAAAACTGCTGGAAGAGTGAAAGAGCAGGTCAAGGGAATCCAGATTCTTTCCCAAGCTCTGCTCTGTTATAGGTGACTTTGAAGAAGTCATTTAGCCTCTTTGTTCGTGTTTTCACATCTACAAACATCTAAGGCTAAACCTGAGGTCTTTCAAGCTCAAAAAGTTCATGAATCTCTACAAAAATACCAAGTGAGTTGGGCTTTGTATTACTCAAGTTGTCAGCTTTGGAGCATATCTACTAGCACATAGCACCCTACAGACCTATTCTCTACCAGCGGGGCCACCCATGGGTGAGTTGACCAACTCATACACTTCTAGCATTGAAAGGCCTGCATTCCAGGAACTCCCCTTAGTCCTGGACAAACCAGGATGGCTGGTCAGCCCACCTATGGGATCATTGAGACTGTAGGAGTGCTGCATGGGAGTCCAAATACACACCTGCAAGAACTGAGTAGTTCTATTGAGCTCATGGGAACAATCCTTAGGAAGCTATCAACCTTTTCATGGTCAGCTTGGGCTGCTGTCATCAAATACCATAGACTAGATGGCTTAAACAGTAGAAATATATTTCTCACACTCTGGATGCTAAGAAGTCTAAGATGAGGGTGCAGTTTAATTCACTTCCTGGTGAGTACTTGTTTCCTCATTTGTACATGGCTACCTTCTTGCTGTGCACTCACATGGTGGAGAGAGAGATAATGTCTCTTGTCTCTTAGTGGGGCACAAATACCATCATGAAGGTTCTACTCTCATGATCTAATTATCTCTCAAAGGCTCCACCTCAAATTCACTCACATTGGGGGATTAAGGCTTTAATGTATAATTTTGGGATTGTCACAAACATGCAGTCCATAGCAAGAGTAGGCTGATCACAACTGTGTTTTCAGGGAAAGTATTTCAGAAACCAAAGGGTTTCTGTGGCCATTCCTCATACCTACATTGACTTGCTTTTTTTTCATTGCCTCAATGCTTTTTTTTTTTTCACTCAGGATTCTTCTTGGCTACTTCCAGCCTTAACATATATGCTGAGAGGAAAATAGTGTCTCATAAAGGTACAACTTCACAAACTCAGTAAGTGTGAGGCTCCTCTGTGGAAAGAGTGAACTGAAAAGAGGAGTTGGTCTTGTTTTCCAGAACTCTAGCTGGAATAACATATTCACTTTTGGATTCTTCAGGGACCAGAAAGGTGACAGATTGAAGGGTGCTGTGAGGGCGTCATCCAGATGATTGGCAAGCTAGAGGAAGTAATTGATAAGAAGGAATAAAAGAACAAAAGACCATGCATCAGGCAGGTGCACGTGTGTGCAGGCAGGGCAAGAGATGGTAACTAGGACACCCAGGAGAGAGTGGGATGAAGCAAGGCACCCAAAGGGGAATGTGCATAGAGATAAAACTGCTTTAAAGCTACACAACTACACATTTAATTTAGCAAATATTTATTTAGCATCTACTTACTCTATGTCATGATCTGTTCTAGGTGTTGGGAGCACAAAAAGATGATTATTATTCCGTGTTTGTTCTAGGAGAAGGGATGGGCAGTATGTGTAGTCATGAAGAACATGGATTAACTTACTGGCTGTGTTGCCTTGGGCAAGTTACCAAATCTCATCTGTAGAATGGGCATATGTTGGTGTGCTTGAAGAACATCAAGGATGCCAATAAGGTTGGAGCCAAATGAGTGAGGGGAGGGCAATGATGGTGCCAGAGACGGAGCAGGGTGTATCAGTCAGAATTCAACCAAAGTAGCAGAACAACTAGGAGATGCAGATAATATAATATATAGATTTGTTATAGGGATTTGGCCTGTTGCAGGTCCAAAACTGCTTCACACCAGTGATTGAATCAACAGATCGGCACCATGTATATGGGCTGCAGAATGTCTTCTGCTTTTCTTCCACCCTGCTTGTCTCCCAAGAGTCTTCCTTGAAGACCTCTCTGAGTGGAAACATACAAGAAAGGAAATTCTAGGAAACCTAGTTCAGCCTAGCCAAGCCCACACACTGCAAAGCCACCACATGGGATAGGTGGGCGATGGCTCCTTAGAAATCTAGAAAAAAAATCCTCTTGAGATTTTTCTTGACTATTCACTCAATAGACAATGATTCTTTTGCTAAAACGCTTTCTCGGAATGAGGTCCCTTTGCTTTTCCAGCAGTTACCCAAGAGCTCAGATGGTAACTAATAAGGACAGAGATTTGAACTAATAAGGACGGAGATTTGATTCATGTTCCCTGGGGTAGAAGGCTTTAGTTGCATCAATCATCATTAACCATAGCATCATATTCAGCTATTTGATGCAATAGAATTTGATTGACGTAATTATTACACATAATAGAAATAAAAACATTAAACAAGCTTGGCTCTGGGGAATTGCAAATAAAATAAAATAAAATAAAATAAAATAAAAATAAAATAAAATAAAAAAGCTAATGCAAGTGTGGGGACAATTATCCAGCTATATTTGATCATTCGTTTGTTTAGTTATTCATTCTACAAATATTTGTGCTCAGCACAGGCACATTAAGGGGCTAAGTATAGAGGTGATGCATAAATTCTGAAGCATTGATTGAACTTTCAGTGTCCTAAATACCAGACATATAGACATGGATCTTGATATCAAGAATTTCCCAGATATGTAACTTTAATCCATATATAATTTTAATCTAACCTAATCTAACTTTAATTAGAAGTATGCACTGGAATGGAGATACCACCAGCAGGAAGGGTGTAATTCTCTGTGGGCAAAGTGGAAAGGCTTTGAGACAGCATACTTATTTACCTACATGTGGATGATGTCTAGTTCAGGAGCTCACATGTCCACGAGGCAAGGTGTTGTCTTATAACAGTAAATGTAGGCTACAGAGGAAGTGCAGCAGGCATTTGGGATGAGGAGAGGATCCCACCACATGGCCCTGGTCACAGCATTGAAAGCCAGAGATCTTTTTGTGCTTATCTCAGAACAGCTTCTATAAACTTGTCTTTTCACAGGAAATATCCTCAGAAATAGTATGTTTGGTGTGGACCTATTCTCCTGTAATCTTTGTCTTTGTCTACAGCGTGTTAAAATAAGAGAGCTTCTGATTCAGAGGAGTTATAAAAATAATAGTGTAATTACAAAGTTCACTTTTGTGACTCACTTTGCTCTAAATCATAGCACTCTACAGGGAGCTCTTCTTGGAGTTAAAAAACCACTTGCTGTTTATATTTTGAAAGTTTCAATGGATCCAAAATTTTGAGGTTGAATCATTTGGCAACATGGAGTATGGCAGAGGGGGTGAGGGCCAGGATGATGAATTTTCAGTGTTTGTATATGTCTCTTTAAAAAAGTACGGAATAAATTGGCCGATTTGTCATGATTACATCATGTGCAGTGCTTGATCACAGAGTACCTTGTTTTGGATTTGTATTTATTTTTCTCCCTCCCGCTCCTATCTAATTGCCCTCTCCAGAATGGAGGCTTCCACTGCCTTTTGGCTTCATTAACGGCTTTCATTTTCATTAAGAGCTTTGCACTAATGGACTGTTATAAAATGCACAGTTGTTTCTTGCAGTCACCGCCAAATGACTCTTATCCTACTGACAGTTTTGTGCATTAGGCCAAAAAGAAGAGGTGGGGGATGGGAGAGAGCCAGTGGGAATGAATGAGAAATATCCAAACAGAATATCAACCTACTTCTATTCTTGAGGTTCTTTAGGGAAGCTGGGTAGGCACCTAGAATTCTATGAGTGTTTTCTATCCACTCTGTTTTAAGTGCCTCTTGGTTGGCAAGATGGAGGAAAGGAAAATAGGGAGCTCATTTTTCTCATATTTTGGAATTTGAAGGTTGTTGGGACTTGCAGAAACCTCACAACAAAGAACAGATAGTAAGATTTTATCAGCCTTGCTCCGAACATGCACATGTAGGTTATTATTGTTGTTATGAGCATCGAGTCAATTGGTGCTCATTGGGCTACACTTGATGTGCTGTCCACCATATGCAATGGAAAGTCTCATATTGATGAATGATTGTAGAATTTGATTTCTTTATAAAGTAGGCTGGTTTCTGTACTTTTAGTATGTATGCAGCTATGGGATACTCCTATGTGATATTCCTAGTATCACACCTTAGGAGAATTAGACTCGAGATTCCCACCTTCATCCCCCTTTCTGTTCTCTTTCTGATCCTTCCTTCCCCAAAACACTGAGAAAATTCTCCTTCTTATTTCACATAGAATGAACTCACCCAGCTTTCAATGACTACTCCAACTCCTTCCTAAAACAAATTTGAATATCTCAGACAATGTTAGGTGAATATAATTTTCTCTATCATATTATATTAGTCTCAGGGATGGTCTAAAACTCAGGTTTTTACTTTTCAAGTCTCTGTATTTTCTACAGAATAATTTGTCTGCTTTAAATAAGACATTCTGTATGAGTAAAACCATCATTAGGTAAGGATATGCGTGTGTTTTGTTTGAATTTGTCACATCTGTTGCACTTTGCAGGAGGGAGCAAAAGTCAGCTACATTTTAATGGACTAATACCTAGAATTAAGGCTTAAAGTCTTTATATTAACTAATTATTAAAATCTTCACAATTAGATTTTTAAATATGTACTTAATATAGATGTTAGTATTCTAATTAATATCTTTGCAAGTGGAATGATAACAAGTATAAATTTACTAGCAGTTTTTTCTTCCTAAGTACATACCCATTTCTCCTTATTAAATGAAAGACATTGGTATATTTCCTAATGTTCCTCAGTTTTATGTTCTCATATATTTTAAACATTGGAGCCAGCATCTGTTTGCTTTTGTGTTTGAGCATGCAAATTCTAACAGGTCAGGACTCTGGCTCTTATATTTTATGCAGGGTATTTGGCTTGTCACAAGCCTATAATAGCAAAGAATAACCAAAAGGATTTATAAAGCCCAGTTTGAGTAAAGGTCACCAAAATGTATAAGTTGACTTTGAGAATGGATAGTGTATACTTGAAATGAGGATGATTAAATCTTAAACCTTCACTAAAGTTTGGAAAACGCTGGCTGGAATTGTGATTTAAACACCCTCAATGATCAGCCTCCTTCCCTGACTCATTCCCCCATCATGCCATTACTTATTTCTGAATTCAGCTAGAGTACCACCCTGAAAGTACTGTTATCAAAAAGAGAAGAAGAAAGAAAGAAGAGAAGGAAGGAAGGAAGGGAAGGAAGGAAGTTTGACCTTGCTAGTATTTAAAACATGTATAATGGGATAGAAGAAAGATAAGCAAGACAAAAAGACAAGTTTGAAAATGTTCTACTATCCCAAGATGCAAAGCATTGTGGGATTACAAAGAACAGGCTACATGTGGTACCCCCAATCTTAGCTCCAAGAAGACAGAGTGCTTACCACCTTTGAAGAAGCTTTATTCCTAGAAAAGACCAATTACAATTGAATGCAATCCACAAAATTGTGTTCAAAGGCTACTTCCTAGAACAAGGGGTATAGAGTAGGATTTGTGGACAGAGGAGGAAGTGCTGTTTGCTTCCAGGGAAATCGCTGCAGAGTGGAAGCTCCTGAAGAATAATGATTGGCAAGCTGGAGACTGGAGAGTGTGCTGAGGATAAGCTCTTACTATATGATGTATCTGAACATGAGTGCTTGATTACTCCACATAATAATAATTTTATCTTGAGTTCCAGAATTTCACCCTTACTGCCCATCCATCGCGGTACTATAGGCTACCTTAAAATAAGGGCCACTTAATTATTGCCAGCCAGGCTGAATCAAAGGAAAACCATAAAACAGCTGAATGTTAACTCTGCAGTTTGATGTTGAGAAATGGCCATGAACTTTGGAGTTAAGCTCATCTGAAGTCAGAATCCTTACTCCAGGTAAGTCATCAACCTCTCTGAGCCTCAGCTTCCTCTTCTAGAAAGGAGGTGAGACTGAGGAACTCACCACAGTGTTGTAGAAGTAAATGAGTTAGTGTTTGTAAAGCAGTTAGTGTATGTAAAGCAGAACACTTGGCACAAGGTAGCCCTTAGTAAATGTTTTTTTCTTAATTTCCTTTCAATTCCCTTCCTTCTCCTTCATCACTTTACCTCTCTGCCTCAGGACCCTGTTCTTTGCCACCTTTCCTCAGAACTGTGTTCTACTACCCTTTCTATGGAACTGGCTAACAAAGACTTTAAAGTATCATGTAATCCAAGCATAATACCTATTTAGGGGCAATTATGGAGGATTACAAACTTAAAGTGACTTAAAGGAATAAATCTCTAATGGTGAAATTTCTGTTTCCTAGCCTGCTGCTTTGGGAGTCAGTTTTGTCTGGGGCCAGTCCCATCCTGATATCACAAGGTATAAATTTCTGAACATTTTTATCCTTTTCTTCAATGTGGCCTTTGTCTACCTACTTGTAAAGCCAACTTGGCTATAAAATGGAGGACTCCCAGGGCTGCCTTAATCAGAAGTAAGAATAACCTACAGTGACCATGCCAGTGGCTTGTGTGCCAGTGAGATTGTGTACAACTTCATTAGTAAGTTTACTGTGCTGGGCCTTTCCCAGAGATTGTGCTTCTTGATTTGGTCCCTGGATAAATTTGCAAGTGCTAATCTAGTTGTTTGCTGGAAAGCACCCAAACCCAAGACAGGACTATTTTCCCTTGGATTGTTAGGCATTATATTGGCAGGGTCTTGGACTCTGGTAAGTTCTGTAGCCCTGGAGGGAGACTGATCATCCAACTAGCTGTAGGGGGAAGGCATTGCTGGGGAGCTTGGTTGGGGGGGTGGGCAGGAATAAGTTTAGTACCTTAAGAGATTTTCAGTGTGACTTCAAGTCCAAATTCACAGAGATTAATGTGTGCCTACTATGTTCCAGGCACCATTCTAGGCATTAAGGAATTGTCATAGAATAAGATCAATGAAAACATTCCTGCTCATTGTGGGTCTTACATTCTAAGGGGTGGGGGGAGGCATGAGCATCAGTGAAAGATGGATTGGAAGTGTGGGTGCGGAATGGAACATTTTTATATCAGGTGGTTAGAGAGACCTCAGTGAGATTGTGATGTTTGAATGATACACGGGGGTAAACCTCCAGATCAGGAATTGGGTGGAGAGTGGTCCAGTGGAAGGAATAATTTGGAAAAGGTGAAAGTCTTCCTGGCATAGAATAGCCAGGAGGCCCATATGCCCGAAACAGAATAAACAAGAGGAGGAGAAATAGGAGATCGGTCAAGAGGTAGAGGGGGAACATACCTCATAAGCTATTGTGAGGACTTTAGCTTTTTACTGAGAGAAGTGCAGAATCCATGGAAAGTTTTGAGCAGAGAATCTCACTTATATCTTCATGGAAGAAAATAAACTGCCTATGCTAAGAGGGAAATAAAGGGACCTGTTAGGAGGCTTCCAGGTGAGAGGGGAGGGTGGCTTGGGCCAGGGTGGCAGCAGTGGGGAGAATGAGAGTAGGCATATTTGGGGTTTATTAGGAAGGGAAAGCCAACAGAGTTCCTTATTGGTTTGGATGAGGGATCAGCAATGACTCTAAGTCATTTGTCCTGAGCAGCAGGAAGGAGGATGTTGCCCTGGACCACAATGGGGAGATTAAAGGAGGGAGCACCTTAGAGCAGAAAGAGCTGGAGCCTTGTTGTGAGTCATGTTAAGTCTGAGATGCCCACATTTGAATTTGACACCCAAGGGGAAATGTCAAGGAGATGGTTAGGTTTGAGGTTGAAGTTTAAGGGAGAGGGTTAGGCTTGAGAAATAAATTTGAGAATCATCAGTATGCAAATGGCAATTGAAGCCAGGACACTTTCCAGAATCACTTCTTTTTAGTGACATTTTCTTGCCTTTGACAGAACTCTGTCTACTGGAGTAGATTTTGGTGTGTAACCTGTGGCCATAACTGACTTTTACTTTATCTCTGAGGTTTATATCTGATTGGATTCAGGTGTCTTTTGAGAAGGTCTGCTCCCCAAGATGGATACAAGGCGATCTACGAGGATGTTAGGAAAAACATATTAGAACCTCTATTTATCTTTGATTTTTGTTTTTAAGTTTTTCTTTTTGCATGTGTGTTGTAATATGCTTACTATGTGGTTATAATTTATAATAATTTATAATATAACTCAACATTTATTTGAAAGTGTTTGTTTGAAAACTTCTAATGAATGAGGTGGGAGATTAAAGAAGTTTATAGACCACTACCTGGATGAAGGAGAAAGAAATGTTTATTAATTCAAGGTCTCTAAGGGGGAAAGATAAGAATTAGGGAGTCCTGTTTCTTTGACCCTGTTGGAGTGAGATGGTCACCCAGTGTGCCTGTTGTAGAAGAGATTCCTTTATAAGGGGACATCCAGATTCCACCAACACTTGTTGAATCACCTATCAGGACCAGACAAAGCAATTTTCACTGATGTTATATCCTCAGAGCAACCCTGGGAGGTTGAACCAGAGAATCATTCCCCATGAAGAACAACAAAGGAGGGGGGGTGGCAGTGGGCACAGGGTGGGAGCCTTCTTAGGACACTCCCAAGCCCCCAGGTAGCCCTTCCTCAAACAGGGGAGGTGTTCATCCATGCTTTCACCTTGAGATAACTGTTTTCTAGACCATCACCCCATGGAATTCCTAATTTGAAACAGCTCAACTTTCTTCAAATTCCTTTTGAGGTTCAGAAAACACTCATCTGATCTCAAGTCTACACTTGAAGTGCTAAAAATAATTGGGCAATGCCAAGTAGTGGCCAGTGGCTCCTTTGGGAGGGAAAAAGACTTGCATTTTAAAAAATCTTTTTCTCTCTTTTAGGCATTTATAGAAAAGCCTCAAGTTCCATCCCTTGTCTGTAGTCTTCAGGCATTTTGTCAGCTCTTTTTTTTTTAATCACTAGTTATATATTCATATATTGATATCTTATTTCTCAGGCTAGATTGTAGAGACCTTGAGGGTAAGAACTTGTCCTACGCTATTCTCACTTTCTAGTGCTTTGTACCTGGTATGTGTTTAGTTGCTTTATTGACTGATTACTAATATCATTAGTTCAGCAGCCTCAATTCATCAGTAAAATAGAACAAGAACATTAAACAGTTTACAGTAGCCAAAAGGAAGGTAGCCACAGCCTGCTGAGTTTCCTCTGCACCCCACCCCCCTTGAGTTTGTTAAGTGTAAAGGGGAAGTGTTTCATGAGGCTCTTGGGGTCTACTGAGGACTCTGGATCATGACAGAAATGATTTCAGAGATTGAAGTCTCTCTCCACTGAAAGCCCTGTCTCCAGCTCCATGAAATGTAAATTTGGGAACTGGTGGGGAAAGGAGCAGGCAATCAGGTGAGGCTAATGGGCAAGAGTGTGAGTCTAGAGAGACCATTGCTAGGGTAACTAGAATCCCAATTCTGAGGGTTTTGCCTGGATTCACAAAAGAATTCTAGCTTCCATTTTAAAAAGGGACTTCACAAAGTAGACTCAGGAGAATGTGCTTTGGAACTATAGTCTTCAAAATCCAAAGTGCCTCAGAATCACTGGGGAAGCAAATTAAATTCAGATTTCTGGGCCCCCTCTCCCAGAGAGTGATTTAATGGTCTGGTGTGAAGGCCCAGGTGTCTGCATTTAATATGGTACTTTTATTTATTTTACATAAATAAATGTGATTGATTCTAGAGCTCACACTGTAGAGTATTACCATGCTTTTGCGTGGAGTTGTGAGCTTGGGACTAGGTTCTTTGAATAAGTCTGATTATCTTTAATGTGTTAATTATCCCTTTGCCAGTAGCGGCCTTTTTTCTCATGTGTCCTTGATCCTTAGTTGACTTTAAGTTGTGTCTTCTCTCCCAGGCCTGAGTTTGAATTGGTGTTTTAGAGGATAAAAGGAGATTTACGATATATTCATTTATTTAGCTGGGTTTTTCCTGACCATGTGTTGTGTTCCAGGCACTGTTCTAGGCACATGGAGTAAATAGGTGTGAATAAGACCAAGACCTTGCTCTTCTGAAGATTCTAGTTTAGAGGCTTCTGGGTCTGTATTCATGATCCCAGAAGGAGTCCTGTCTCTGAAGCTCTAAGACAATTCTAGGCTTCAAGTTAGCAAGTGTGTGCCTGGCACTTGCAGAGGTCTTCCGCTCCACATTTTATAGATGGGGAGGAAAAGAAGACCCTAGAGAGGCTGAGTGACTTATCTGAAGTTACTCTTAGTGATTAGTGGTATAGCAGGCAGGGTGTCCTTTCAGTTCTTGGCTATTAAAACACATTTGAAGAATAGATATTGGTATATGATCACCCCAAGGCTCCCTCTTACCTGCCCTCTTATGAAAGCACTTTTTAGGGAGATGGCCGAGGGACAGAATCCTGTTGGATATAATGCATTACACTGGGGCAATAGCTTTCTGCTACGGTGAGGCAAGTAATTTAACCTTACATGCCTCCATCTCTCCATTGGCACATTTTAGTGGTATTTGGTTCATATATATGTTTATAGCCCAGACGTACTCTAACGTTGTGTAATTTCTAATTTCCAAGAATTTTCTGCAATGTAGGCTAAGCCCTGATTTTTGTTCAAGTACATTTGGTGTTTGCCTGAGTGGTATCTCGAGATGTGAAGTTTTAGTTTGCTATAATTTTCACTTCTGGGGCTAGGTATCAAATATGTCTTCATAGCAATGGCCATGCTGGGGAGCAGATAGCAAAGAACCAAATGAATGGAGATGGTGGGTCTCTTGATTGTACAGAGAGGGAGGTGCACGATCTCTGTGTTTGACCTTCACCTCTGAGATACCGCCCATTTCCACACCTTCTAAATTCTGGTGTCCTGGTAAAAAGCCACTGATCACTTATCCTAGTTATGGATCTTGTTGGGTGGTAAGTACCAATGATAATTAGTGAAGGAGGCAGCAGGGGTTATGAGAGAGAGAAGGTAATGGGGGCAGAGGGAAGGCAAAGCATCTCTGGGGATGATAAATGCTGACCTGGGCTTGGGGACAGCTTCCTGCCTCCATCATTGGGAGGGAGCCAAGCAGTCTTTAATCGACTGGTGACTTCTTGCCAGTGCACAGGGCTTGCCCTGAGGATGCAAAGGCTGTCCAACCCTATGTCTTAGTAACACTGGAGATTTTTCTAAAGGCTTAAGATCTAACTGAAATTTCTCTCTCTCAAGCATCCTAATTTATTCTACACTCCTGGAGCCCTGCAAAGGTCATGGTGTGTGGTATTGATATTATTTTTCCAGAAGGTTGGGGTCTTTATTTTTTAACTTTCTTTGTTCAGAGCATTGAGAGTTGAATAGATGAATAAGGAATGTTTGGGAGCAATGAAGTTATGTAGGAAGATGGGCTCATAGTCAAAGTCTGAGATCCTGAGGGTCATTTCTGAGCCAGCTTAGGTTTTCGTGGAGCTTGGTGACTTCAGAGTACTCAGTCAGCTAGTGAATGGATGGGTGAATACCTGGGGGAGGATGGAGACGAGGGGTATATATTGTATATTTCTGTTCTCGCCTTGGCAATTGTGTTGTTATTGCTAAGAGTGAGCCAGACCTTCTGGCCCCAAAGAATAAATCATTCCCAGCAGAGTAAATGTCGTCTGTAGACATATTTGTGACTCCCACCAGCTCTGCCCTTTAAGCTACTTCTCCGTAACATTCCCCTTAAAGCTGCACCATCCAATGCAGTGGCCACTCGCCACATGTGGCTATTTACATATTAATAAATTAAAATGAAAGAAAATTTAAATTTCGGTTCCTGTCCCACTAGTCACATTTCAAGTGCTTGTAGCCATAAGCAACTAGCAGCTAATAGTGCAGAAATATAGAACATCATTGGAGGCATTCCTATTTGATGGAGCCGCTTCAAAATCTCTGAGGGACTGGTGCCCCCAGGGCCTCTGCTTACAGGTAGGAACATAGGGACCTTCCTTCCCAATGGGTCACACACACAGGGCCGGCCACCTGATGTCCAGTCCAGGAGTGGAAATGACAGACTTACAGGGTACTGGGTGGCTGGAACTTGCTGGGAGTCCAAAAATGGGTATAATAAGCTTAAGAAGTGTGAGGACTAATCCACTTGGGATGAATTCGATTTACAAAGAAATTGGAGCAGAATCAATGCCCAGGAAAGTACTGTCTCCAGTTAAAATCTTGGACTTCACAATTGAACACTTGAAGGGACCTTCATAGTGGTTTTATTTACCTTATTTTGAAGGTGAAGAAATTCTGTTTTTGAGAGATTGAGTGATGTGTGCAAGGTAGTGGAGGAGGTTAGCCTGAGACAGACTTAGGGCTCCTGACTAAATTCTTTTTGTGTGTGTGTTGGACACACTGCTTCTTGAAGAAAAGGCAAGATTAATGGCCATGAGTTGCTTTTCTCATTCTACAAGAGCACCTGGCAGGGAAAAATGACTAATTGTCCAGGGTCTTTGGCCCCTCTAAGTTTTCACACCCCAGTTGAAGAAGTTGAAGGATAATGAGAAGTACTATTTTTGTATCTTTACTGCATACTAGCCACTCTACCTGGTCTTTAAAATATATTATCACATGGGGGGGGCACCTGAGTGGCTCAGTCTCTTCATTTCAGCCCAGGTCATGATCTCAGGGTCATGAGATGGGTCCCTGTGGTTCTCTTCCCATCTCCTGCTGCCTCTTCTCCCTTCTAAAAATTATTGTCACATGAGAAGCAAATATTATTGTCTTTTTCTATCAGATGTAGGAACCAAGGCTCAGAGACATTCAAAATCTTGCCCACAATCTTATAGCTAGTCAGCAGATGGGATACAAATCTAGGTCCATGCTATTCCAAAGCCTGGTCTTTGCCCGCTTCCACAGTGCTGTAACCAGCAGACCCAGTCAGTGGTAACAAAGCAAGGGACTCAGGACCCTGGAGAGGAGATGCATGTATTGTATTGCCTGTGTCTGAGAATTTGAGTTGAAAGGGTTTCAGCAGACCCTGGATCACTTTTATTTTTTAGATATAGAATTCTTCCAGTCACATATGTGAGGAGAAAAAACAATAGCTTTGGGGTGGGGTGGACAAATGGGACTGCCAGTTGCTTTGGAGTCAAGAAGGAATTTTCTCTTTTAAATTGCTGGTGGAGGGCAGCCCCAGTGGCTTAGTGGTTTAGCACTGCCTTCAGTCCAGGGTATGATCCTGGAGACTGGGGATTGAGTCCCACATCGGGCTCCCTGCATGGAGCCTGCTTCTCCCTCTGCCTCTCTCTGTGTCTCATGAATAAATAAAATCTTAAAAAAAAATAAATTGCTGGCGGAGAGGACACACAGCTGATCCCTCCCCTACACACATGCAGGCCCTTAAGATGTTCCCTGAATGCTGGGATTCCACATAAAAGTAAATTTCAAAAAGAAAAAAGAAAGAAAATTTCTTACTATAGTCATGTTGGTGCCAGACATTAGTGCCAGGGACTTGCTTAATGAAGATGTTGAGGGGGAAGGTTTGCTGGAGTTTCTGAAGAAGGGAAGAGTAGATAGAGGGCAGAGAGATGGAGAAGTTTCCCCAGGAAAATAAGAAGAGAGCTAATGACCTAGTTAAAGACTAACTATTAACTATTAATAAAAACTAACTTCAACTATTCTTAAAGACTCCTTTTAACTCTTAATCTTCAGTAACTGAGGAGACAGCAGGATGAATATTGCCAACAGCTTGAATTCACAGATAGGCAAAGAGGGTGAAGCGATGACAGACAAAAATGCTGTTCTCATCCAGTGGCTTACACTGGTTCCTGGGAGAGAAGCATGCCTTGGAAATATAAGCTCATCAGAAGCTTGGTTCGCAGCAGCAAGTCCAAGGAGGAACTGTGAAAACTAGCTACCAACTGGCAGACGATAGAATCGCATCCTCTAGGATGGTAAGTGGAGAAAAACAAAGGCCATCTGTCCCAAGAGGACCTATTCAGTGTTTCTTAGGTCTTTAGGTTTGAGGATGGCTATTTCCTTTACCCAATATAGCCTTAGAGGAAGGGACTCTTGGGAGTGAAGTTAAGTGCCTAATGCAGGACAGTTGAAGTGTATCTGTTATTTATTGCTGTGTAACAAAAAGATTGCTTTACAAGTACTGATTGCTGGAGTCATTTATACAGCTGCCTTCATCTGCCATGTAGGTTGAGATAGAAGATCAAGAAAGTATTTCTCCCATATCTGGGGCTTCTTTCCCTGTCATGTGGCCTCATTCCTTCCAGGCCCTCTATCCAACAGGATAGCCTGGGGCTTCCTGGTAGCATGGTGCTGGCTTCCAAGTGAATGAAATTGGAAATTGTCAGGCTTCTTAAAGGCTATGCCTATAACTGGCACAGCATCACTTATGCTACTTCCTACCTGTCAAAACAAATCTCAAGGAGCCCAGATTCAGGAGGAGGGAAATAGACTATATCTGTTGATGGGAGAAACAGCATGTACACCTAGGGATGAGACAAATTATTAGCAGTCATATTTGCAGGAAAATTGCCATAGGAAGTATGATATTGTGATATAAAAGATCATAGTAAGAAATATATTTGTTCTTCATCTCTAATTTCTGGCACCTAGAGCTTCTAAAACCCTTGGAATTTCCCGAATGGCATAATAAGGCCCTTTCATAATAAGTTCTGATAATAAGCCCCTTTCAAGGTACCTGAGTTTATGCTAATGAGATGACTTTTGATGGGCCCCTAGATAGCTTCAAGGGGTCAGCCAACCAGTGATTAGATGGTTGGATCACAGGAAGGGAAATAGGGTTGGAAAATGAGTTAGTCACCAAGGGCAGTGATGTAATCCATCATATCTTTGTAATGAAAACGCTAAAGGACAGGTTCCAAGAGCTCCTGGGTTGGTGAATAAATTGAGCTGCTGGGAGGGTGGTACACCTCTCATATCTTGCCCTATGCATATCATTCATTTGACTGTTTCTGAGTAGTAGCCTTTATAATAAACCGATAGTTGTAAGTGGAGTGTGTTTCTGAGTCCTGTGAGCTAGTCTAGCAAAGCATCAAACTCAGAATTTATGGGTTTCAATATTTAGCACATTAAAATACAGAATGTCCTGTATTTTGAATTTCAGATAAGTCTTTTTTTAATTACAAGTATATCCCACGGAATATTTGATACATACTTATACTAAAAAAAAAGCATTTGCTGCTTTTTAGAGATTAAAATTTAACTAAATAGTTTATATCTTATCTCACAACTCTATCTGTGGTAATAGTGACTCTCCAAGGGAGATGTTCTGATGGGGACAAGGATAGGTAGTGAATTGTTCAGTCTGTAGTCCAAGGCATAAATATTTTGAAAAAGCCCCTTAGGTTTGCTTCCCAAACTCTAATATGCACACAAATTACTTGGACATTTATTAAAAATGCAGATTCTGATTTCGAAGTTTTGGGGGTAGGATCCAAGATTCTGCCTTTCTAGCAAGCTCCTAGGTGATGCATGTGCTGGTCCATGGACCACACTTTGAATAGAAGGAGTTTGGTTTGCAAAGGGCCAGAGATAAAGTATTTCTGGCTTTCCAGACCATAGGGTCTCTGTTACAATGACTCAGCTATGATGTTGTATCAGGAAAGTAGCCATAGACAAAATGTGAACAAAGGGGCATTACTACATCCCAATAAAATTTTAACAAAAATAAGTGGTGGCAGGATTTGACTTATCACAGACTGTAACTTGCTGACCCCTGGGCGTGATGATTTTGATGTGCTTCTTTCCCTAATGAGAATCTCTGGTGCAAGGAAGGGGGCACTTGTATCCCTTGTAGTAGAAGTCTGTGATTTCAGGGGTTCAGAATTGTCCAAAATACCTCACCTTCAAGTACAAATCTTACCTTGCTCATACTTACTTCAACTTTTTTTTAAAAAAAGATTTTTAAAGTTTATTTATTCATGAGAGACACACACAAAATTAGAGAGAGAGAGAGAGCTGCAGGCAGAGACACAGGCAGAGGGAGGAGCAGGCTCCATGCAGGGAGCCTGACATGGGTCTCAATCCCAGGTCTCCAGGATCATACCCTGGGCCAAAGGCAGGCGCTAAACCCCTGAGCCACCCAGGGATCCCTTACTTCAATTCTTCAGCTAATATTTGGTTTTCTATTGAAATGCAAATTCCCTAAACCAGCAAACCTTTTTATGTTCACAAACAGCCTTTACATCCCAGAATAAAGGTATTTAGGATCCCTCTTGATGGGGAATGGAAGAGGACCCTGGAACAGGAAAGTTGAGGCTGCATTTCATTTATATTTTAGTCTAGGATGGGAGAGCTGATCCTTCTGTTGCTTTCCACCTTTAAGGTATGCTTGCCCATGTCAACCATTAAATATTCATCTTACTGTAGAGTACTCAGGTGTGTGAAAGAGAGGCTGCTCCATCAACTATCCTGTTTGCCTAAATCAGAGAGATTTCACGGAATGTAGGCATTTGGGGCAGTTCTGGGCAAACCAGGATAGAGAAAAGAAGGGAGATAATGAGCTCCCAGATGACCCATTCCCACAATACTGATTTGGTGACAATAAACATATCTCCACTGAGCTGAAAGGCAGTTAGAAGAGTCTCAAAGGAATATCCATTTTATTTTACTTGAACTTGAGAAAGAAGGTGCTGCTATAAGTGACACAGACATAGACTCCTGACTTTGCTACAGGTTGGGGATTGCTTCTTAGGGCCACATTTCATGGCACTCTGCACAATTATGTACTCGCTTGGCACTTGCTGATGGTGACAGTGCTTTGAATGGTGATAGTAATAATAATGATTATAAATGACAGCTAACATTTATTGGGAGCTTCATGTATGTCAGATAAATTATGTGTTTTACATTCATTATCTTACTAAATACTCTCCCAGCAATTTCTGTGAGCCAGGTACTATGATTTTCTCAATTTTACAGATAATTGTGATTTAGAGAATTTTTTTGACTTATCCAAAGTCACATGCCTAATGTATTGAGGTTCAGACCCTCTAGACCCTTATTATTCATGAGTTTATGGCACCAAAGCCTTTTCTGCTATTTTCTTCAGCTTCTAGGAGCCCTCTCCTGGTGCCTCCCTGGTAATAGTGGGACGCTTGTGTCTTTGCTAGGATAGTTTGCTTCACTGAGCCTATTTCCTTATATGCATTTTTAAAAGGCAGTTATTAAGACTTAGATTGTCCATTTTCTTCCCCATTTCCTTCTCTCCCACTTTTTTGCCACAGCCATAGTGGTCTCATTCTGTAAGGCAATTCCCTACCACCAAAGGAAGCTTGATTCTCAAAGGGTGGTCCTTGGGCTAGCAGCACCACCTGGAAACTGTTAGAAGTTCAAATTCCTGGAACTCTACTCTAGACCTACTGTATCAGAAAATCAGGCTGGGGCCAACAATCTGTTGCACAGTAAGGTGTGAAGACCACTGATACAATGATAAAGACTTGGGTCTCAAATCAGCAGAACCATGTTGAATGTTGCTCCTGCTGTCTGGGTGATGCACTCATCAACCCCACACTATGAACTTCCTGAGCCTTTGTTTCCTCTCCTCTTATGGGATATCATCATTTCACAATCATATCTAGGGTGAGGTCAGATTAAGGGTTGGTAGAAAAATGCCTTTTAAACATCAAAACATCATTGTCATCTGCCTATGGGGCCTCCTTCCTCTTAGCACATGCTCTCCCTTCCTGATGAGATGTAAACCCTGTAGAAACTGATTTTTGGCTAAGAAAGGGTATAGCAATGTTTTTATAGCAGGTTACTCTATTCAGAGTACTTTCAAATGATTTTATTTAATTCTTATACCAACTCTGTGAGGTAGGATCCGAAGGAAGCTGAGGTCTAGAGTTTTAATGACTTGCTTCCATTGTCACAGCAAGTTTGTGACAAAATTGAGGCTTAAATCAGTCTCTTGATTCAAAATCTAGTGCTTCCCACTAGATCACTTGGTTAAAATTAGAAACAAAGGACAGGCAGCTGTTAGCATGAAATGTCTTCCATCCAGCCATTCTCCACCTTGGCTGTACATTGCAATTACCTAGGGAGATTTTAAAAGTCCCTAGGGCAATTATTCCAAATCTCTGGGCATGAGACCCCAGCATCAATATACTGTAAAACTTGGGGCGCCTGGGTGGCTCAGTCAGTAAAGCAACTGCCCTCGGCTGGCTCAGGTCATGATCTCAGGGTCCTGGGATTGAGCCTCGCATCAGGCTTCTTGCTCCATGGGGAGACTGCTTCTCCCTCTCCCTCTGCTACCACTCCCCCTGCTTGTGCTCTTCCTCTGTCAAATAAATAAATAAAATCTCTAAAAAAAGTTTAAAAATATATATTGTAAAACTCTCCAAGAGGTTGAATTGCAGTGAAGATTGAGCACACAGCTTTAAACTTGCTGGAATTTCTATTAGGCAGTGATGTATGTTAGAATCATCTGAAGAACCCTAAAAAAATACCTGTGCCCTGGCTCCATCCCAGATCCCAGAGTTGGGAGTCTGTAGGGTTGGTGATTACTATTATTTTTTTAATTCCTCAGATGATTCTATTATGTAGCTAGGGCTAAGAATCATAATAGCATTATGCCATCTTTTTTCTCCAAGCAGGCTCGCTGTCCATCATGCTGGATCCCACTGGTATCTCTTTTCAACACTTCATCACTTGGTGAAGAAGATACATGCTTTGTAGTCTGGTGCTTGTCCAGCTTGTGGTTTTGTGCTTTTTGTTATTCACAACCAGAAGCAGCTGGTGGGTAAGGATTATCCTGGGAACCACACCCAACATTCCCACCTCTGAGCATATTGGAGTCCCTCAAGCAAAGAGTGCCAAGTGTAACAATCAGCATTTACCTCCAGCTACCACATAGGATTCTCTCCCATGACAAAATTCCTAAAATAGGTAGCCCAAGCCAGAGGAAGAAATGCTGACTTTATTAAAATTCCTTTGGGCTCATCCACTGACTGACAACACATGCTCATTAATATAACCAAGCAAGCATCCTCTCTTCCTTCTGCACACGAGGTAAATGCCCAGAAGCTGGGCTGGCACTGGCCTTTAAGATGATGGAAACTGCCTCACTGATGCAGCTGCTTTAATCTGAGGTCTTTGGGGGCCCTTGGATAACCACATCTTCCGAAATGAGGGCTGAGTCAGCTTTCCTTTGTTCTGAAGTCCACTCATCACTGAATGGTGGTGCAGGGATCAGGGCCCTGCTTGTCATCCTGCCCACTGCATCTCGGCTAATAAGCGTTCACCAAAGTCTGGTCCCCTTGGACCTCCTGGGGATGCTTGTGATGAACGCAGTTTTCCACACCCCAGCCGTCTCTCGGAATCTCTGGAGGGGCTCACGGCTGGGAAACTGAATCTTTTGCAAGCTCCCCAGGTGCTTTCTGTGCCATCTGAAGCATGACAGCCACTGCACTAACTTTGGCATGGTTTGGAAAGCCTGGATCCACCAATTCTCAGGAATAAACAAGTGAGACCCTTGGGCTATAGGGCATTGGGTTGGGAGAATGGCTCAGGTAAGTCATGACAAAAGGCAGTTGTGGCAGCACCTAGGCAGGGTGCCACTGGAGGGTTGTGTTCGCCTGTGCATGCCTATGGCCCAGCCTGGGGGGCAGCTGTCATGTTTGCTGCTTAGGTATTCATAGCCAATTGCTTTCATCGTTCCTCACTTTATTAGCTTTTGCCAAGTAGTTCAGCTTTTACTAAGGGCACCCGGGTTTATGGCAGCAATATTTCTCACAGTGTCAGAGATAAAAAATCAAGCTAATAACAGACTCCCTGCTAATGTGAATCACATAAGGAAGGCAATCTCGTTCAGGAGAAAGTCCTACCAGAGAACGCTAAGTCTTAAGATTTTAAGAAAGCAGTCGGTGGAATTGGACACACTTTTCGCTTGCTAAGAAGATGAAATAAATGATTTGTGGTAAGTGGCAACAGCTGCAGAAAAGAGCATTTTCTTACACCTGCCTCTTCCTAAGGGACTAGGGGCCTCCCAGAGGCTCAGGCAAAAGGCCAGAGACTTAGCTGTGGGATTTAGAGACTTCTCTTCTCTGCTCCTCCCCTTCATTTTATTGCCACTTCTCAGCCTCAGTGGGTGCAGGAAACCAGTTGGTTTCCCCCACGTGTTATAAAGAGGAACCCATTACAGGATGATGGGGGACCTGGGAGGTCTCTTGGCAATCTCTGAGATTTCCCTTCCCTCTTCTCAGTTACATTCCGGCGCCTGCTGGGCAAACCTGCTGCCACTTGTTGCAGAGAATTTTAACGAGACTGGGGGAAGGGAGAGGTTGTAACTCGAAGGAATCTCAGGGAGCAAAGATGCTGTTTCTGTGCCATCAGATAGATCCCTAGGGACAGGCCCAGAGTGGCATGCTGATTCTGTAACTCCACGGGGGCTAGGGTGCATTGTGTCACACCAGAACTTCTGAGAAGGTGGGAGTGTTTTTGTATGGAAAGGCCACTAAGGGCTGTGACTGCATCCTTCCGCTAGTCTGAACTTAAGAGGTGGATGCTCAGGAGAGGGGAGGTCATTGGTGCTGGCTCAGTAACAAGGCTCTGAAACTGTTGATGCACGCTGAGGTCTGAGGCAAGGACAGTGGGGAAGAGGGACATTATCTAATGTGTTTCTGCCCCAGTGCCCATCACTGGCTGGTCCCTGCTACAGCCTTGATCTCTGCCTTTGCCACCTTGGGGTCACCAGAATCAGATGTCCATCTGCCCAATGCCAAACAATTGGACTAATTCTGGTTATCGTTTTTTGTCTGTTCCTAGAAGATGGGCCCCACTTTGATGACCTTCCTCTCTACTTGGTTCCATCTTAACTCACATGATAACTTGCTCTCTTCATTGGGGAGTAATTGAAGGAAAATATTGGGCTCTGGGTGAGTCAAAGTTGGCCTCAGAAATAATCTCATTTACTCCTTGAAACAGCTGCATCAGTCCTATGGCATAGGGAGGGCATGCATTATGGCCTCCATTTTTCCTAGGTGAGGAAACAGGCTGAGAGAGATTAAGTGGTTTACCCACACTCACACAGAGAGTTCACAACACTGCTGGGATGAGATGAGGTCTTCTGACATTTAAATCTGTGATCCATCCAACATCCCACCTCACTCAGAAGAGCTTCACTGTTACTGTGCTGTCTGGACATGCTCAGATAACTGCCCAAACCACCTAACCCAGCAAACCTGCATGCCATGAGGCAGGTGGTTTGGGTCACAGATAAGCCCTGAGACAAAATGCCTGCCCCTGAGTGGGCAGGGGACAGCAGAATCCTCCATCTAGGACACCAGTGGGAGGGAATGGGCAAGGGTGGTGTGTGGGCAAGGGCTTGTCCACTAGATGTGAGAAGAAAAGCAGTCACATTTTTGTGCACAAGCCAGAAGGAGGGCTTGGCTGACAGTCGGGGGTGATGGATGGGGTGGGAGAGTGCATGAGGCGTGAGCAGTAATGTGATAGAGGGAGCACATTACAGGCAATTACAATTTGAATAAGTTATCAATGGAAAGAAGTAGAGGAGTAGAAAGCTGTTTTATTAACCCCCTGAAGTTACGTTCACAGCATTTTGAAAAAGTTTATGAATTGCTGTGAATTACGAGCTCGGTGACAAATGCCGATGCTGGGAGGATCCCTGGCTGCAGCTTCTGTAGCAGGCGATGCTTTATGGGGACGATTTAAAACAAGAGTCTTATGTTTTTTAAAACATCAAAGGAAGAAGAAAAAGAAAGAGCTCAGGGAGCCTAGTGAATTTACCTGCCCGTGAGCAAACTTTGCTATAAATCCTACCTGTGATTTCTCAGAGTTATCTGTTTTCCTTCTTTTGATATCGTACATTTCTTCGGGCACACTGCCTGGGGCTAATGTCCTGTGTGTTATCCCGGGGAGTGTTTTACCAAGACATTCCCTGGATGAGAAAGGAGTTCCAAACACAAATAAGACCACGTATAACTACTAAAATCTGTCCCCGCTCCTCCTACCTCCAATAGTTCTGTTTCTGAGCAACAAAGGGTAAGGTGAGGATGCGCCAATTCTTAAGGATTCCTGTAGAGCTCTACTGATTCTATCATATGGTGACTCTGTTCATGTGTTTTCTCCACCATCCAACTGGAAGCTGAGGCCTCAGTCCCTGGGTGGGGGAAAAAGCATTCAGCTTGCCACTGGGAATCCATAGTTGTTGTTGTTTTTAAAGATTTTATTTATTTATTCATAGAGACAGAGAGAGGCAGAGACACAGGCAGAGGGAGAAGCAGGCATCATACAGAGAGCCTGACGTGGGACTCGATCCAGGGTCTCTAGGATCACGCCCTGGGCTGCCGGCGGCGCTAAACTGCTGCGGCACTAAACCACTGCGCCACCGGGGCTGCCTGGGAATCCATAGTTGTATTTGAGACATGCCATGGGCTGTCTGGGGACTTAGTCTATCAGAAGCCCGTGATTTCCTCACCAGTAATATGGGTAAAAATGTCAGACCTACCTGGCTCATAAGCTTGGGTATGAACATTGAAAGAACAAAGGAAGGTGGTTTTTGTGGAAGGCGCAAGAGGGTGCTGGGATGTTATCCTATAATTCTATGGGGTAGGTGTTATCCCCATTTTACAGACCAGGAAACTGAGATTCTAAGAGGTTCAAAGATAAGGAAAAACTAATTGGAAATGATTTGAGCCTAGGTGCAATTGGCTCCAAAGCCTGTGTGTTCCACCACACCAGGTCCTCTGCATTTACACGGATAAGAGCTATTCAGTAGCAGCATCCCCTGGAAACAGGTTAGAAAGGGTCCTTTTTGGCAGTTCCTAGACCTGTGTGTTTGAAGATTGCAGTTTAACAAGATCCCCAGGTGATTTCTGTGCACATTAGAAGTTGAGAAGCACTGGGTTAGTGGGAGCAAAGCAACAGAAGGGTTATGTGCCCAGTTCATAGAGAAGGAAGGGTTTGTGACCAGGTGCGAAGGGAGAAGTGTGAATGCTGGCCTGGACTTGCAAGTTCGCCTCATCTCTGTGCTTGTGAAAGGAACCTCCCCACCTTGTATCATGTAGTGGTCAGGAGAGTCCAGGGAATGAGGAGGAACAGGTTCTGGACGAGGCGTGAGTTGACACACACACACTGTCATTTGGACAGTGCCCTGCTGTGGATGAAGCACAGGCTTTGAAGACATGAACCCTTGTTTGAATCTGAATCCTCTATGTATCACTTTGACCCTGGAGCCTGTACCTCATTTTCTTCTTTTGTCAAATGTGGGAGCACCTCTTTCATGGGGTTGCAATGAGGATGAATCAAGATGTGGACGTGTCTAGCACCGTGTCTGGCTCAACACATGCTCTGTGTAGCCTGCTGCCCATTTCACTAGGTGTGGCCTGGAAGTTTGCTCATGGAACATGGGAGAAACTACTTTCCTTAGTCATCACTCTTCCTGTGTGCAGTTCTTGCTGATGGGGAAGGTGATAGCCTGGAGTAGGGAGGAGAGTGTCATCTTGTAGGGCAGTGCTTCTCAAAGTGGGGGACCCAGACCAGCAGCATCTGCAGCACCTGGGAACTTGCTTTAAGTGTAGAATCTCAGGCCCCTACCCTTAACCTGCTGAACCAGAAACTCTGAGGTAGGACCCACCATTCTATGCTTCACAAGCCCTCTGGGTGACTTGAGAATCATCACTCGAGGGGCTTGGAGATCAGACACCTGAGAAGTGCCTGGTTGGTGTTGGGATATTTGCATGTTCTTGATTCTGGAGCACATCCTCTGTGGCAGACCCTACGGGCTCTAGTGGGCGCTGAGGCCATGTTACAATTAAATGATCACTTAGAGGCGGTCACTGTGCATAGGGCACACAGGCAGCCAATTCATTAACTGAGAGCAACTTTTTGCAAATTAAAAAATGTTAATGATCAGTTTTGAAGCATTGAGAGCCTATCAGGGACCACATGCCTGGAATGAGCATTTGCCATATGGTGCCTTTGGAAGCTAATATTGATTCTCATTATTTTAAACGATTACAAACATTGCAGGTGTTTTGTAATAATCTCCATTGTCTAATTAGAACATGCGTGAAACGAGCTCATTCTGCCTGCTAACGAATATTGATTTGAACAGCAGAGCCCTGGTGCAGGGGAAGGTCTGGGGCTGTCTGGCCAAGTTGCCAGCCAGTGCCAGCCCACTTTCTCCCTACATTATTAATCCTGGGGATATGGGGCATTTTGACAGGCACGCGTCCATGGGACCCTAACCTGAGTTGGGCTGGCTCCAGCTTCAGCGTCTGCTCCCATCAGAGCTGTAAGCTAGCTGGACAATTTGAAATGAGCATCAGGACTTTAGCGGCCTTTCCCTTCTTTCTCATTCCCAATTTCTTTTCTTTTTCAATTTCTGCTTCTTGTTCGTTTTTAAGCAACTGTATATCTAAACGCCTTAAGGGAAATCTGGAATTGGACATTACTCATTTGAGACTTCAGTTACACACTATCTAGTTTTAGGCTTCAGGTTGTTTCTTCTCTTAGTATTACCTCTCCAACAGGACTGGAAGCTCCTTGAAGACAAGGCCTGTATCCTTTCCTCACTTTGTTTTCCCCCTCAAGACCTAGCATGTGCATTATAAATGCACAACAAAGGAGGGCTAGTATTCTTCATGTGATTCCTAGTCATTGTCCAATGAACAAACGAATGAATAAAACAACTCTTAGCACTTTGTGCTAAATGGGCATTTCATATATACATGCATATTTTCATTTATTTTTCTGACCAAATTTTCTGAGCACTAATTATGGCATAAGGAAAAGAGCTTTATGAGATGTGATTCCTGCAGACTGGAAGCTTGCAGTCCCCCCAGGGGAGAGGGTGGTTAGAGTGTGGTGTGCTAACTGCAGAAGGGGTTTGAACAGGGTTCTCTGGGAGGCTGGGGAAGGAGTCCCAAACCCAGGCAAGAAGTGATGCCTAAGCCCCGTGTTGAAGGGCAAACCATCATTAAGCAGAAGTCAAAGGGGAACAGTGCCCTACAGAGACATCCAGAAATTGGGGCTCTGGGACAGCAGTGTGGCCAGACCATGGGGTATACATGTCGTGAGGGGCAAGGGACTGTGGCATGTGGAGCCAGAGAGGGAAGTGGAGGCTGGGTTATGGAGGACTTTGTCTACCATGCAAGGGCTTTATTTTGAAGGCAAAGATCTGTATTAAGAGAATTTAGCTTTGCATTTTGTTTTACAGTTTTTGTTTTTTTTATGATTTATATTTCAGGGAGATCATCCTGCTAACAACACCATACACTAGAAACTGATGGCAGGGAGATCAGTAATGGTGTGTTTGGGAAGAGATGAGAGTCTGAGCTAAGGCAGGGAGGTGGAGAGAGCAGAATGTAGATATATTTAGGGTACAAGGATTTATGTTTAATGCTAAAACCTTGTTTGCATTTCTTTCCTTGTTGTGTACAAATGAAAACAGAAAAATCTGGAGGATAATGTGACAAACACCTGTGTGCCCATTACTCAGCATGAACAAATATTTATATTTTGTCATTATTTGCTTCAAATCTATTTTTTATTCTAAAAATTGTTTAAATTATGGTTAAAGTTTCTCTCCTTAGTTTCATCTGCTACTTCACTGCCAAAGGCAACCATTGTTAAAGATATGGAATATATCCTTCTAGTTCCATCTTTTCTACGGTAGTCTCATATTAAGTATTCATAAATATTCTATAGTATTTATGGAAATGGTTACCGTACTTTTCTGCAAATCATTTTACTTAGTGTTGAAACATTTAACTCTAGTATATTTGTCTGTTGTATAGTATTCTCTCGTATTGTTATATTTAACCATTTGCATATTGGTGAACATTTAGATTGTTCAGTTACTTGCTTTTGCAAACATTTCAGCTAATGTAAACATTCTGTGCACTTCTCCCGTGCACACGTATGAGGGTCATTTGAGGATGTATACTAGAAATGGAATGGCTGGTCCTAAGGAATATACATTTTCAAATTTAGCACGTATTGCCAGAGACACTCCGATGTGATTGTACCAATAGAAACCCCCACCAATAGTGGGCATTCTGTTTCTTTTTTTTTTTTTAATTTATTTATTTATGATAGTCACAGAGAGAGAGAGAGAGGCAGAGACATAGGCAGAGGGAGAAGCAGGCTCCACGCACCGGGAGCCCGACGTGGGATTCAATCCCGGGTCTCCAGGATCGCGCCCTGGGCCAAAGGCAGGCGCCAAACCGCTGCGCCACCCAGGGATCCCGCATTCTGTTTCTTCATGTCCTCTCCAACACTTGTTCTTATGGGCCTTATAAAGTCTTGTTACTCTGATTTTTCTTTGAATCTTTTTGCTTTTCAGAGATATTCAGTAACATTTTCATACATGTGCTGGCCTGAAGATTTTCTTTTCTCTAAGCTAACTTGTTCATACCCTTTCCTCATCTCTGCGTTGCAATTTTTTTAGTGGATTTGTTAGTGTTCATTATATATTCTGGATGCCAGTCCTTTCTCTGTATATACATATACGTACATACATGAACATGTGTGAATATAATATAAAACACATATGTATACAGATATGTGTGTGTATATATGTTTATAAATAATATCTTCTTGTGTTTTCTTTCTTGTTTTGAAACTTTGTTTATGGCATCTTTTGCCAAAAAGAGATTTTTAAAACTTGATGTTATCAGATTAATTTGGATCTCCATGGGTTGTATGTTTTTTATGTCTTGCCTAAAAAATATTATCCTATTTCAGAGTCATAAAACTTCTGGCATTACCTTGTATTTTCTTCTAAAGGTCTTTAAAGTTTTGCTTCTGACCATTAAGTCTCTAATGCAACAGGAATATAGTTTTTAGGGGCAGCTGGCTGGTTTGGTCAGTAGACTGTGCGACTCTTGATCTCAGGGTTTTGAGTTCCAGCCCCATGTTGGGTGCAGACATTCCTTAAAGATAAAATCATAAAAAAAGGAATATATTTTTGCATGTGGTACAAGACATAGAGACTTTTTGCCTTTAAAAGCTAATTACCCCACAACATTTATTGAATAATCCCACAGACTTTTGGTGTTTCCTTCATTATGTACCCAGATCCCTTACAAATCTGTCTCTTTCTTTTCTGCCCATTGGTTTATGTGTTTACCCGTGAGCAAACACCAGACTGCTTTAAAAAGCTGCCACTTTAACCCCTCCATCACCATCCCTGCCCCCATTCAGTACCATCATTTATCTTCCAGGGATTCTAGGGAGTTCCAGTGAAGCCTAAGATTATCATGACCTCTTGTTGGGGAAGCCTAGTCTCTTTGCTGGGTCCTTGGGGGCATTTTACCATCTGTACTGTCAATAGGCTTTGTGTGAAAATCAGACTACAGAAAGCAAATTCCTTGCCTTTCCACCATTCCAAAGTGGTCTCAAGATAAAAGAAGAGAGATTTGCATTTGGCTGAGGGAGTAAGTGAAGAAATAATTGGAAAAAGTCTCACAGATTGCAGGTCTCCATGGCACCTCAGACCTAAATGTAAGCAAAGGGCATACAGCTGGTGACTGGACCAGTCCTTGGATAACTTGCTGTCATCAGGAAGGCCATGGGAAGTTATAGAAGTTGGGCATCATATTTCTCTAACTTAGGGAAAGAAGAAATTTTGCCCTTCTCAAACCTCTATGTTACTATACACACCATCTTGGTTAGCATTGACCAAAATTTCCTGCAGTAGCCACTAAGAGGGCTTCCTCTAAGAAGGCTCGTATGATTGATTGAAGTACTGCCCTTTTCTCCCCACATTCTGCTCCTCTCAATAAACCCACCAAATGCTTGGGCCATTGGAAGGAGGATGTGATTGGGCTGAGAGTTTCTGAGTCTTCCTCTGGGTCATGACCAGGTAGGACAGATCCCCACCTTCTGTCAAAAGTGTAAAATCCTAGATTCTTAGCACTGGAAGGACCTGCCAGATGGCCCTGTCCATCATGTTCTTTTTCATTGAGAGATGAGGAATCTGAGATGGGGAAAGATTCAATAGCTAGTCCAGGTTACAATGCTCGGGAAAGGTGGGGAATCTAATCCAGATTCTGGCTTTTCACTCTGCTTCTCCTCTTGACTGGAGAAAAGAAGATTTTGAGAAAAAAAAAAAAAACTCTACAAACTCTTATGTGTGTCCTTTCCCCTAGTGGCCTTGAGAGCATGGAGCTGTCTATGCCTTGGGACTAAGGGAGAGACTGCATTTCCAGAGATGTTTACCTGGAAATAGGCAATTTCTGTATCCTCAGAGATGGGTCCCAGGGGTACAGATTGAAAATCAGAAGGGGATAAAATAAACCTGCAGCAATCTTGAATTTCTGGTTTCTTATTTATATATAAAAAAAGGCATTTTGAGTATTGGAGTTGTTTATTGGAGGTAAGACTTCACTCTGTAGTTAGACTTTTTAAAAAGGTTATTTGTAAATCAGACCTTAAAAAATGAAGTCCTTTTAGTCCTGTTGACCTGCACTTTTATTTGAAAAGTAATATCACTTGATTTTTAATTGATAATAACTTGTTAGTAATTGTTCACACTATGGCTTCATGTGATTTATTCCAGCAGATGCCATCTAATAGTTATACCCATAAGGAAAATCTGTCTGAAATGGGAAGCATCATTTGAAATAAGAATAATCATCCAACTTAATTAGGTCTATATCTTCAAATGGGAAAGCGCCTGCACACTTCCGGAGTCTGGAGGAGAAACTAGCACAGCATCATCTCTATTGGATTCTATTGGTCAAAGCAGCCACCAGAACCCAAAGTCAAGTGTAGGGAATACGGCTCCACCCTGCCTCCTGATGGGAGAAACATCAAAGCATGTGTGGTTGCCACATTTTCCTTACCACTTCTGTCCATCTGAATCCCAGGATAGACATTTGCCCTCAACAACTGCCCCACTCTCCTGTCCCTTGTCCAAGTCTGCCACCAAATCACCCATCTTTGAGAGCTGCAGAAGTCATATATGTGTCTTTCTGTCCCTGCCCTCCCACACACTGAGAACTCAGTCCAGACCAATACAATCTCAACTGATTACTGTAACAAGTTTTAAGGAAAGTATTCCTCAGCGGTCACGGTACTTTGGGACACATGTAGGGTTCTGGGACCAGGTTTTCCTGTTGCTAGTGCAGCTTACACTACCTTTTTGGCATCAATAGTAAGAGGGGAGGAGGTTTTGTTTTGTTGTTGGTCTCATTATACCTAAAAGATGAGTGTTTACTAAACATTCCCTCTCTGCTGCAAGTGGCTGTTGCAAGATAAAAATGCAACACCCATTAACAAGGTTTATGTGCTTTCTGAGGGAACAAGGACTAGAAAAATCTCTGGATAGTTTCAGGCTTTTAATTGAGTAAGATGTCAGTGCAATGTAAGAGGACAGAGGGAATCTGTTGTCTGTGGTGAGACTTAATGGTCAACACTCAAGTCCTAGGGGATGATGCTGAACAAGGCGAAGTGGATAAACCAGGAGACTTTCCTTGGAACCAGGGAAAACAGTAAGAGGGGCTGCTCATGGAGGAGCTCTTCTCTTCTTTGGAAAAATTTTCATCAAGTCAGTGTCATCCTTCCCTGGATCATGACAATAGCCTCCTAATTGGTTTCCTCCCATCCTTAACTAAGTTAATGTTTTCAAAATAAAATCCTATCATGTTACCTCCACTTTCTCCCAGGCTAATAGCTTCCAAAACTCAGGATATATAAAACCCCTAACATGGCCACTAACAAGGCTTGCATGATCCTACCTACTTCACTACCTACCACCCCCCCCCCCCGCCCCACCACCCCTGCCCCCAATCTCTCAATATACTTGCCCTTGTTTTCAGGTCTCTAACCACACTGGCAATTTTTCAGGCCGCATATGAACCTACTTCCCCAGCCACAGGGGCTATTCTGTTCCCTCTGCCTGGAATGTTTTTCCCTTGTTCCTTCTCTAAGATCCCATGAATTCATTATTCATCAATCATTAATGCGTTATAAGTGAGGAGGGGTGAGCCATTCAGAGAACTACACAATCACAGCAGGAAAGGGGCTGACAGTGTTATCACCTCCAGCTGCTCCCAGCACTGGGCAACAATGGAGCACCTTCACCCCCATGTAACACTCAAATTTGTGGTGGAAATTGGCCAAATCTGGTGGCAACCTTTCTCCTAAAGGCAACCTTGGAAACTGGTGATAGAAAATCTGAGTCCCAGAGAGTACACTTGAGACATGAGAGGAGAAATAAAAAATATGAATGCCAAGACAGTTGTTAACATAGAAATTCTCCCTCATTTTGTCATGGTTTGAGTTGGTCCTCTCCTTGGAGGGCTTAGCTTTTAAGCCTTAAAAAAATCTCTCAGTTCTAACTCCTTGATTTTACCTGATTCATCCAGGGTCACCCAGTGAATTAACAAGAGACGTGGGACTAGAATTCTGCCTCTTGACAACCAGTCCAGTTCTTCTGATAAGGAACATACATGAGTCAGGACTAGATGGGATATTTCAACTCTAGCCCTTCTCTTTGAATCCTTAAGGCACCAAATTTACACGTTACTTTTCTCCATCTCAGAAAGGGAAAAGCTTGGGACCCCTCCCAGGTCTTTAGTGACTCCTCTGCCCCTGTGGATCCTGGCTCACCCTCCAAATTCTCTGCTTTTGCATTCACCCAGTCTCCCTCCGAGTGGAAACTCATTCCTCGGGGGTAATCAATGTCCCTCTCAGCCAGAACCCCGTTACCAGGGAAACCATTCCAGGCAGCCCACTTAGGCTCATTGAGATGCAGCTGCAGAGCCCAGGGCTTGCATAAGGGCAACTGCTATCAGAGTGGGCAGTTTTTGGCAACTCTGGAGTGTTTTGTACCAAGTGGGACATGGTAATTATGTATTTGTGGCTTTCATTATATGCCAGTTTAATTGTCACGGCTTCATTGTTGTTTTTAAAATTTCTTTCTTTCTTTCTTTCTTTTTTTTTCTCCTAGACCACTCAGCAAAAGAGGGAAATTAGTGCCATGGGGCAGGTTTCTTTCTAGAAGAGACACTCACTTGGGTGGAAAAATAAATCCAGTGACTTAATGCCATCTGATTGGTCAGGAAGTTTCCACTAAATGGCAGGGTTACAACCCCAACATGGCTGCTTGTGGGCCCTCAGCAAGTGCCTAGCACTGTTGTCAATATGAATATCAACAATAAAAGCTGAGCTGGGCTTGGCATAGTGGTATACAGGTTCTCTTAAGAATGGGGCCTTTAGAGGACACAGAGATCATGGTTTCCTTTCTTATTAGGCTTCATTTCCATATATTGGCCAGTCTCTGGCTGTGGAACTGTAGGTTTTGGAAGTTGGACTTCTTTTCTAAAACGGCATCTTTGCCATATCCCTTGTTCATGATAGCTTGGAAATATGGCTTCTATTATCTTAACCATAACCAATAACAGGAGGCTCCAAACATATGCACAGACCAATTTAAGGGGGTGATTTTAATTATGTTATGGTACCAGAAAGAATTCTGTTTTTACCAAAGAGTTTGACATTAGATTTCTTAAGATAGCTAGCTCTGCAAGTAATTCTCCAAGATGGTGGACATGGCCAATTTACATGTGATTGTATGATGGATGACAGGATACAATTGGCACCAATTGTATGATAACAATAGCAGTAATAGCAATAGCTGATGGTTTGAGTGCTCATAATGTGACAGATAGGTTGTCCCAGCTGTACCTACATCACCTTTAATCCTTGTCTCATTTATGGCAAGTTGTGATTGTGCTGCACTGGAAGGGCTGCAGAGAGGGTCTCTACTCAGCTCTCAAGTGAGATGAGGAAATTGAGAATATAAGATGGGAAACATGAGTTTTAGTCCTGGCTCTCCTCTTACTGGCTTATGGAACCTGGAGCCAATCACTTGAGTTCTTTGAACCTTGGTTTCATTTTGGGCAGAGCAGAAGAGAAGTGAGTTGTGTATGTGGAGTGCTGTAGTGGTGGTAGTAATGATGATGGTAGCTAAGCTAATGTTTACTCACTGTTTACCATGGTTTGTTTTTTTTGTTTTTTGTTTTTTTGGTTTTGTTTTTGTTTTTAGTAGGCTCCGCACCCAATGTGGGCCTTGAACTCATGACCCTAAGATCAAGAGTCGCATGCTCTACTGACCGAGCCGGCAAGGTGCCCCAGTACTTATGCATTAAGCACTCTTCTAAGCACCATACATGGATTATCTGATTTAATTTTCATAGCAATTTGATAGTACTTTATTAGCTCCATTTTTCTGGCAAGGAAATTGAGGCACAGAGAGGTCACATAACTACGAAGTTGGTGGGGGAAGGATTCTAACCCATGAACTCTACCTCCTGATCATCCCCTGCTATTCTGTTGCTGGTAGGATCAGAACGAAAGACCTCAGTCCTTGCTGTTATGCTGTGGAGCACCTTGGAGGTCTCTTTTGCCTCAGTCTGTATGGCTTGTTTAAAGACCACTGTGAAATAATTGGATTCCCTAATGCATTTGGGGTCTTAGATTCCTGTGGGAAGCCCCTCTCTCCTCTCTTCACTACAGCAGCTCTTCTCCTTAGATGGCTGAGTTTGTAACTAAAAACTCTTGGGTAGCTACACATCCAGCTGGGAGCTGCCCAGCTATGCTGCTTGGATGATCATCTTTATTTGATCCTCTCTCTTGGGATAAATCCCAAGCTTTGGATTTGGTGAGGGTCAGATTCTCCTGCCTTAACTGAGCATTCCATCCAAAGCTCAGTGTTGCTTGGAGGAGCCTTGTGTCATGCATTATTCAGAAAGGTGGATGAGTTCTGGGCCATTGCCCAGAACCCTGGAAGAAATCATCTGGTAGAGCCAAGAAAATTTAGGCAGGGGCCTTAAAGGAATTCAGCATGGTCTCCATTACTCAAGTTACTTTTTTTTTTTTGGTTTATATGGCAATACATGTATTTATTATAGGAAGAGATATTTGTATTCTTTTCTTTTATACTAATAATTTGAGCCAGTTGATAGGAAGAATGGGTAGGTGGAGGAATGTGATTCAGTAGTGTGTAAATGGGGCTACAGTTCATCTTGTGGGACCATTATATATTTTTTTCAGGTATAATTTCTTAAAATGATTTTTGAAGCTGGTATTAAGTTAGATTCTATGACAAATAAGCAGTGGTTCTCAACCTTGGCTGCACACTGGAGTCAGTGGAGAGCTTTGAAAAATTTTGATGTGTGGTTCTCACTTCCAGAGGGCCTGGTTTTAATTGGTCTCAGGTGTGACCTGGACATTGGAATTTTTAAAGGCTCCCTAGGTATTTTTAATGTGCAGCCAGGCAGGGCCAGCTTCATGGGTAGCCAAACTGTGCAAAGTGCTTAGAAGGGCCCCACACTTGGTTTAAGGCTCCCTTGTTGTCATCTTGGAATTCTTAATTTTTGAACAAGGGATTCCACGTTTTCATTTTGTGCCTAGTCCCATAAATTACGTAGCCAGTTCTGCAGTCAGGGTTGTGAGCTTCCAGACTAGAGTAGCAACCTCATATAAAAGAGAATTCCACATATGCCAGCTGATGGTCCTCTAGGAGCAATGTGTCAATCAAGCCTAGCGCTAGTACCCATGAGGGTTTGGACATGCCCTGGTAATGTTGTACCTTATAGTTCTTTTTTTTCCATTCAAGAGACTTTGAAAAACTGTTCCTAAGATAGTTATTAACCTTGCAATCCAGTACTGGTTTGGAAGTACACTCTTATCCTGCTAGACACAGTGCCAAGAGGCCTGGCATGAGCCCATCTTTCTAGGAGACCTCTCCTGTGATGGAGGCTTTGGCAGGTGGACTCACTGCAGTTGCCATGCACCCTCCTGCCTTCTCTAGAACCTTGTTCCATCATCAATTTCTACTGGTCTTTCTTGAATTTTTAATCTCTCCTTTTCTTCTGGCACTTTCCCCTCTCCTAAAAATAACTTTCCTCAAAGTACTACCCTCTACCAAGATGCATTGTGGAAGAGGAGCTGCCCCTCACAGGCCCCATGTCCTTAACTCTTTATAGCTTAACTTTTCCTGCTCCAGCTTCCCAAAAAGACTTTTTGCAGGGCTGCTAGTTTCCTTCTAATTGCCAAAAATGCTTTATTACGAGTTCCCTTCCTGAATTTCTGTGGTGTCAAAAGGTGTTTTTATAAAATAAAATGCAAGTTCATGGGCCCTATCCACACTAATGAATCAGAATCTCTAAAGAAAGGGCCTTAGCAGTGGTTTAAAAAATTTATTCTGGTGATTACTATGTGTGCCAATGTTTAAAAACAACTGCTTTATAGATATTTATTGAAGAAATTGCATCTTAGCACACGTGAGACTTAATGTACCACATTTAGTGTCTAACTTTAGGTGTGTTTGCTTTATGTCTAGTGCTGTAAGATGGTTGAGATTGATAATTAAGAGCATTGGTTCTGATGTCCCCCCACCTAAGCTGGAATTTCAACTCTGTCACTTACTACCTGTGTACCTTTGGGTGCCTGAGTTTCTTCATCTCTACAATGGGATTGTAATCGCACCTACTTCTTAGGGTTGCAGACTTAGGTATAATACATGTAAGGCACTCAGAACTATGCCTGCCTATGGTAAGGATTCAACAAAAGTTAGCTTTTGGATTGCTTTTTTCGTACTTATATTTATATTTTATTTCCTCCTAAAGCTAAAGTTAAAATGATCAACAGAGGAGGGGTGATCTATGTGGCTCAGTCAGTCAAGCATCTACCTTTGGCCCGGATCATGATCCCAGGGTCCTGGGATTGAGCCCTATGTCAGGATCCCTCTTCAGTGAGGAGTCTGCTTCTCCCTCTGCCCCTCTCCCTCTCCTAATCATGCTTGTGAGCAAGCACTCAAGCTCTCTCTCAAATAAATAAAACCTTAAAAAACAATGATCAACAGAAGAATGCCAAATCTGATAGGTTTCTGTCTTTGGCAGCTCTCCATGTGATTAACAACAGCTCCTGGTATAGCTGGGAAAGTCCATTTCCACCTAAAACATCATCCTTCGCCATTTTTTTCCTTCTCAGGTGCCCCGATCTACCTGGGATATAGGTCATACTCTGATCAGAGATAATGATTTCCCACAGCAGGGGTTCTCAGCTGGTGCTCCTCAGCCAGCCAGGGCTCACTGATTTATTGTCATTTATAATCTTACTCCTAGTATAGTAGTACTGAATTAATGTTAATATGGCCAACAAGAAAGCATTCAAAAGCAAAACAAGGAATAAGACTGTTGAACTTGTAGAGAACTGGTCCTTAAAATTTCTGAACATTAGAATCACATGGATATTAAATGGGGGGAAAACCCCCCACCTCAATAGAGCCCAGGTCTCACCCCAGATCAACTAAATAAAAATCCCTGGATGTGAGACCTGGCACTGGTATATTTCAAAAGCTTCCTGGGTGAGCGTGGTATGCTACTAGAGTTGAGAATTATTGATGTAGAGGGAGACATGAGGCTCAGCATTGGGAGGTAGGAGATGGACTTTGGGAAAAGGAATAAGCCCTTGTATCTGTTAACCTCTACAACTTACTTAGGTAAAGTGACTTAAATATATTGGAAGAGAATAGCCTACAAGGGGCCAAGAGGGAGCTGGAGATGGACTGGATGATTTAATGGGTCATCTCTGCTGTAGTTAATTTCTCTAGATCTCTTGTGCTATATTGATTTTGTAAATTGCTATTGTCACATCTGCCCCTTCTGCCTGTGGGAACTGGTGGGTCTTAAAAATTGAATTGAGTGGGGAGGGGTAGTTTAATCAATATCAAGATTTATTGACTCGGGACATTTATATTAACTGTAGTGAAGTTAGGATTAATTTGAACCTTTTCAATACTTGATTAAGTGGCATGGTTTTTATTATCTACAAAGGTATTTTGCAAATATCCGTTATGGAATTGGTACAGCTCTACCTCCACTTCCTGAAATGAATCCCCTTGTTTGTGAAGCTATTAGGATTTATATTTTAATAGCAATCAAATAAAGATACTTTTCCAAGCCAAGTTGCAATTGTAGGAAGACACTCTAGTTTCTGCTTGCACATTAATTCTTTCAGAATGTGTTTCTCCTTTAAAACACATTTTTTTTTTCTTCCACTGGGGTTAAATTTTCAGCTAGTTTATTTTCAGGAATAGGAATTAGAGATACACATATTATAAAAATTCTGTTCTTTGTGAAAAAATTGCCTATTGCTTAAAAAAAGTCAATAACTACTTTGTTTAATTAAATAATTAATGCTTCTCTTTTTACCAAGAAGGATTTACTCTGTCTTTTTCAAAGTGCATGCATAAGAACACTTCAAACACAACCTGTTCTTAATGGGGATGTTTTTCATATCATTATGCATAAGCAGAGCTTCTGTGAAGAAGAGAATTTTGAGTTGTCTAGTCCTGGTGAGGGGGATGCACCAAATCATCTACTTACTCTATCTCTCTTGCCTCTTATGAAAAAAATTTAAATGTGTCTGTAAGAATTATGGCCTTGTTTTGTGGGTATAAGGTGGATCAGAGCTCGTGATTCTCCTTGGGATCTCTACATATGACTTTAGACTTGATATACTGCTCATTGTGGCAGTGGAAGACACTGTTGAGGGAGGTCTTCTGGTTTTTTCTCTAAGGACAGAGTTTAGTGCAATGTGAACTATGGAGAGCCAAGTTGCTTAGGCATAGCTTGAGGCAACGATTATATGAGAAGAGTTAGATTGGGTCTATGGATTTGGATCAAGTGGGTCCTTTTTATTGGTAAAGAAGTAAGATCCCCTTGTCAAATCTTCCAGGCCTTCCTTCCACTTTGCTCTTAAAGCATTTCATTTAGAGTGTCCTTGAGTCAGCAAGTCATTCCTGCTGCTGGCTGCCAGCTGCTTACCCACTATCCCTTCTCCAACCTGGCCAGGTTTTGTTGCTTTGTTTTCACTGCTTATCACCTGTGACTTCTTGGCAAGGTCTTGCAGGGCATGAGCATCCCCTCTGCATGACCCACCACAAAGTACTTCTCTAACCTCTGATGTTGATAAGCGCTTGCCAAGCCTAACTCTTTAAGTACTTGGCAAATGTTAGCTATGCCTCATCTATTTCCTTTTAAAGATGGACTAAGCAAGGGCAAGACAAGTGAATGATAATGATGGTGAAGAAGGTAACTATTTATTGAGAACCTATTATGTGCCAAGTCCTAGAGTATATCAGGCATAGCTACAGTTTCATTAAATCTTCATAAGCATGATATAAGTAGGTATTATTGTCCCTTCTCGATAAAACTGAGGCACATCTAGGTTGGTTACATCACCCAAATTCAGTTAATGTCAGACCCTGAGCTTGAAATTAGTCCTAACTTCAAAGCTCATCACAGTGCTTTGCCTGGATCCTGACTATTCAGCCCCCAGCTATGTGCTCTCTGCCGGAATGGAGAGTCTGCTACATGGTCTATCTTTGAGGGCCCAGGAAGCCTTGGTCCTTTTCCATTTATCCACTGTGAGCCTACCTTCTCAAGCCTCTTAATTAAGGGAATAAAAATCTAAAATTTTTCAGGGTTTTTCTTGTTCTGTGTTGTCCTAAGTTACTCAAAATTTCTTGGAAAACATTAGATAACAGGGTTATTGTTTTTGAGAGCCTCTTTTCTTGGTCTTTTGCCAATTTGAGGCCTATCTGGAGCCCTCATAAAACCTACCCAAGCCTCTTCTCTCATAGTTCTTTTTTCTTTTTATACTTGTTTCATGGCCTCCAGGCAGTAGAGCAGGCTTTCCTGTTCCTGTCCCATAGATAAGGAAGCTGAGATACAACGGGCCATGTTGACTTCTTGAAGAGAAGTCAGATGGAACCTAGATCTTATCACTCATAGCTCCTGGGTTTTGTCACCAAATCACACTGCCTGTCAGTCACCTTTTTGGCCATATGCATTTACTTGAGTGGATAAGATAGGATTTTGTTCTATAATTTGACTTAGAGCAAATCAAAAAAAGCTTGGGCTAATATCTCTCAGTGCCACCGGGAACAGACACTAAGGCTTCTACCCCATGTTAACAGGGAAAAACTCTGGCTTTGGGGTGAGGTAGAGGGCTACAGCCAGAGAAAATTAGGTGGAGTGATGTCAGCTGTCTTACTCTATGCATAGCTTGAAGGCAGTTCATGGACTTCAGAAATCAGGAGTACTAGGATCTAGATGTCTGAGACACCTGACCAAACAGTGGCCTTGGAGATAGAGGGTGCCCATTGCAGGTTCATAAGTTCTAAAACTTCAATTTATTTTATTTATTATTATTATTTTTTATACTTTTTTAAAGGATTTTATTTACTCATGAGAGATGGAGAGAGAGAGAGAAGCCAAGACTTGGGCAGAAGGAGAAGCAGGCTCCCTATAGGAACCTGATGCAGGACTCGATCCCGGGTCCCCAGTCTCACGGCCTGAGCCTAACGCAGAGGCATAACTGCTGAGCCACCCCGGCGTCCCTCAATTTATTTTATAATGGAAAAGGAAAAATTTAAGTTTAAAGTATTTTTAATATGTGTCTTGATACTAGTGTCTTCAAATATCTGATGTCAGATGACTACATGTACATTTCTTATTTATATGTCTTAAAGGAAAGGCAGGTTTTTGGTACACATATCTTAAAGTAAAGTTTGATATTGGTTCTTTCTTCTGTTTGCCCTCGGTAAACTGGGACATCACATAGTAGTTGTGCCTGGTAAAGTGGATTTATGGATTACATGACCTAGTTTTTATGAAACTAATCTTAGACAAGTGTTTACACAAACTCCTTTAAGGAGAGCTTAGACTGAAAAAAATACCAATATCACAAGTAAGCAACAAGAAAATGGTGGAGCTGTCACCTCTGCTCCTAATTTGAGCTCTTTGTCAGCCATGTTATGATATAAAAACAACAAAGGTACAACCAGAGTGACATAAAATCAGCTACCAAAAACGTCATCAAGACTATTTGAAATATAGATTTGTTTTCAACACTGTTAATGACAAGCCTTTCCCTAAGCCCCAGGGTGCCTTGAAATGTTGCCTAGTAGTACAGTGGAAGAATCATGTTGATTAGCAAGAAATTTTAAAATATTTTAATTTCATCTGTATCTCATTCTTTCCAGTTTTATATTTTAATGTAGGTTTTATAATTTATATAATGTTACAGTAGGTCTTGTACATAATTTACCTGTGTTTATATATATAAATACATATGTACATGCATACTATATGTATGATATGTGATATATATTTATATCTAAATGTACTATCTGTATGGTATATGATATATATGTATATATGATAATTATATACTATATGTATATATATCATATTTACACGTTTAAACAACTTTAACTAAAATGGTTATATATTCGAGAAGAGTTGCTGATATACCAAATGACTCCTAGATTTATTGGCTTAATAAAATAAAGGTTTATTTCCTGCCTATGCCTAGGCCCAGAGTAGGTCAGTTAAGTACAGCAGATATGTAGACACTCAGAGATGCTGGCTTCTTCCATCCACTACCTCAATCATGCATCCAGCAGATGAAAGAAGAGAGCATGGAAGATTAGGCTGTATAGGTCAGGTTTAAAGGTGGACACATCACTTCTACCCATATTTCACTGGCTAGCCCTCAGTCATAAGTCATCAAAAACTACAGGGGAAGCTAGGAAATGTTGTCTGGGTAGGAGTTACTAGGTAGAGGAAAATTATTTGGAGAACAGTAGAACTATGATAATCTTGATTTTAGTAAAAGATTGGAAAAACGTGGAAACTACTTGGCTTGTAGACACTGGACAGATGCAAAAATAATGTTGTGGTTAGAATCTGATGTGTTAGAGTTTATTTATCAATCCAGCAAATGTTTTTTGAGTGTCTGTTATGTGAAGGCACTATTCTTGGCTCTGGTGACATAGCAGTGGACAAAACGGATAAAAATCTCTTCAGCCACAAAACTTACATTCGAGAGGGTATGCTGAACAAGAGAGACTGAGGTGAGTGTAGGAGCAATGCAGGGTGGAGAAAGGGTAAAAGGTGATGTTTAAGCAAGTTCTAATTTTCACCAGTGGTTTAGGACCATGCATTCAGATCTAGCTTCACATCTTGGTTTCAGTAGTCACCCACTTGCCATTTTAGCAAGCAGGTGTTCTTTAGCAAGCTGCCTAACCTCTCAAGCAAGCCTCAATCTCTTCCATGTAGATGGGGATTATGACAATGCCCAGCATATAAAGATGTTCTGATAAATAAGAGAATAAACTTAAAGCTCTTAGTGTAGCACCCAACACAGAGTAAGCTCTCAATAAATGGTAGCTATGATGTTATCACCAAGAAAATACTAACAATTATTAGGAAGGATGAAGCTGTTGCCTATGCAGGTTACCTTGGCTAATGATTTGCCAGGATAAGTTAGGCCTTAGAGAACTTTTTCTTCTTTTGCCATTCAGGTGGTTATCAGGTCATTGTTGTGCTTAATTTTTAAAAATAAAGATACATATTTAATAAAAATTATGTATTTAAAATTGATGCCTACCTATAGTTGAAAATATTGAAACTATGGGAAAGCATAAGAAAATGGTAATCACCAATACTGTTAAAGTGGTTTAGACACAACCACTTTAATCATGTTGGTATATTTCCTTCTTATCTTTTTTCTACATGGACTCAAGCTTAGGAAGGCACAGAGGTCCTCAGCTTGGCACCAGTTATTCAGAGTTGGCAATCAAAGTTGTTTCCTACCCTTCTACAACCCTTCGATAGGAGGTTCTCTGTAGGGGCAGGGACAACTCTTGAACCAACCCAATGGGCTCTTTGCCCCTGTTTCATTCTCATTCCTGATGCTTTCCAACTATGCAATTTCAACTCCTTTACCTAAAATGTGCTGGAAATTTCTGTTTCCTGAATACTAACCAATATATATATATATATATTGCTGCTCTGTACTTCTGGGTAGTTAGTGGGATCAGATGTACTTACTTTTTTTAAGATTAATTTACTTATTTGAGAGAGAGAGAGCACAAGCAGGAGGGAAAGAGGGAGAGGGAAAGAGAATCCTAAGCAGACTCCATGCTGAGCACAGATCCCCAACTCGGGGCTCAGTCTCATGACCCTGAGGTCACGACCTGAGTTGAAGCTAAGAGTTGGGCACTTAACTATGCTATCCAGGTACCCCTGGACCAGGTGTACTTATAAAAATATGTGTATCTCAAAAGACAGAGGTGTTTTCTTGGCTTCTTATTGCCGAGTCTATGATAGTCAAAGACCCAGGGTGGCTTCTAGAAACCGTGGGCTAAATAAAACTACTATGGGCTCAAAAAAACAGTCAATAAATAAGTTATTCTCTGTTCATTGAGGAGTGAAGAGGCTCCATAATTATGCCACTCCAGTAAATAGTCACCTTCTTCTCATCATCCAGTAATATTGATTGTATGCTTACAATTCAAAGTCATCAGTCATTTATTTGGGTTCAACTACTCTGTGTTGACCCTGTATGTGAGGTCCTTTCATAAATGTATGGCCATTATCTCTTAAGAGAAGCAGAGACCAAAGGATAGAGGACTTGGTTCAGTTGAAAGAAAACCTGCCTTGGGAAGGGTTTGTTTTTATTTTTGTTGTTGTTGTTATTGTTTTGGAATAAGAAAGGAATAAGCTGGCAATTGGGCATTTGGAACATCTTGGCATTTTCCTGAATCTGGTACTGATTTCATTTGGATTTTCCCTGAGTTGAAGTTTACTTTTGCCTCTCATAGGCTTTCTTCCAAGGTATAGAGAATGCAAATTGGTAATGTAAACAAAGCTGTGGGGGAAAGATCTTATTGCAACACTAAAGACAAATATTTTCTTTAGTCCAGCACTAAGTAGGTTTTCAACAGAAGTCTGGGGAATGACTTTAAAAGGTCTTGTAAGTACCTATTCCTTACAAACAATTGATATGTGAATTACAAGCCTCTTCTATGTAATCATTGAAGCTGGTACTCCAAAAATTTTACCAGGTAGTGCTTTGGCAGTTTTAGCTATAAGAAAGTAAGACAATTACCATTTTAAATACCATTCTTTGGTCTTTTTTACTAAATTAGGTTGGCCTTCCTTATCCTTTATCACTTTAAGGTGGCTGGAGGACTTTATAATTGTACGTGCAAACTGAAACATGTTTTACACAGGGAGAAACTCAGGAGTACTTATAAAACAATGTAGGAAACAACACGAGTTACTAAGGTGCAGAGCATGGGGAAGCTGTGAGCCAAGCCTTGATTTGTGACCAGAGGTATAGGGAGTTAAGCACTAGTGCCCTGGTGAAACGTTGTTTCTATGCTATTCACATGCTTCCTAAAATGGAATATAAAAAATTAGAGATGTAAAAATGCCATAGGTGTGGCTATCTGCTGTGGATTTAGATAATATTGAAATGTTAGGAGTTCCCAAGCCCCTAGGAATAAATTTCTGAAGTTTTAGAGAGTTCCAAGAAAGACAATGTGGTCACGAGAGGTTGTATTCTGACCACTAGATCTCCTAGTTGAGCTGTGTACTGGGGCAGGGTTACAGAGTGAACACAGCCTGTCCATGTTCTACAAATTATTCCTTACCTGGGATCACATCCTGGTCTCCCAGGTTGGACCGGCACCATAGATGAGCAGAAATATTCACTGAACTAAGAATCAGAGCATTCAGGATCCAGCTTTGGTTTTGCAAGTTCTGGGGCCCCTATGTCAATCACTTAATCTTCTGTACATTGAAATGTATCCACCTGTGAAATGGAATTGATAAAGTTCATTCTATAGCCCTACTTAATAAATGAGAAAACTGAGGCTCAGAGAGGTTAAATCATATGTCCAACATCACACAGCTATTAAATGGCAGAACAACCAGATGCAATGGTACTTCGTCACTAAAGGTTTATGCAGAAGAAAATGCTATTATTATGTGTGAAAGCAGTCCTCAGAATGTCGACAACACTAGACTTCTTCATACGTGGTCTCTTCCCAGTGCCTGGTGTCCCGTTGCTTTTCCTATCCTTTTAGCTTCCCTCATCCTATTCCATTACCTGTCCTCTCTTGGATCTGCTGCTTTGTGTAGATTTGGTTTCTAACCATGTCAGTGAACCCATTCTGTGTTTTCCTTCAAAATATGTCCTCCTAGCCTGCTTTCTGCTTTTCTGATACTTTAAATAGATTAGTATATTAAGAGCCCAAGGTGGGGCATTTGCATTTTAATAGGTATTTGCCCTAGAGTCTAAAACAAAGCTGTGTGTGTTTGAGAAACAAAGACTTTTTTTTTCTTTTTCCATTCTAGTCAGTTTATAAGCTAGCTGGTAGAGCTTCTGGTAAAGAAGATTGTCTCACTTTGCTATAGGGTTTGGTTAAGTATAATTGATGATGTTATGGGACTAGTTCAAAGAAGAAAGATTTGTAAGCAAATCCAAAGACACTGTTAACAGGGTGAGGCTCAGTAATTCCAATTAGCAAATCTTAAGCACTGACTGGAGAGGTGTTCTATATACTTTTTATCTTGGTTTAAGAAGAAAAGTTCACCCTGTGAGCCTACTCATGTTAAATATATTACAAAAAAAGCAATTTAGTGCATTTGGAGTGATAATTTATTTTTTTCCCCTCTCACTACTCATTTGTCACCAGTCCAGCCAATCTTACTTTCTGAGGATCTTTTGTAGCCATTCTGACGTCTTCATTCACGATGCCAAGGCTGAGATCATGTCATTATCCTGGTCTTCTGACCAATTTCTTTGTCTCCAATCTGTCCTTGCTCCAATTATGCCAACATAGTGATCTGGATGCCAAACTGTTTTCCCATCTCAACTCTTGACACCCAGCCATTGTAGCTGATGTTCCAGGCATACAGAACTTAGTGATTTCACCCTGATTTTGTTATTACACTTTTTTTGTGTGTACCGCATATAACGTTCCCTCTTCCTTTACCCTTCTATTTTGTAGCTGCTGCCTCATCCTTCCAGATGTCGCTCGAATGTTACCTCCTTGGGGTGGTTTCCCTTGAAATACTTAAGTGGTTCTTACAACCTTTATTCCATTTGTTATAGCAGATACTGGATGATACTGTAATCATTTGCTTTACTTATCTTTGCTCACATCTAGACTCTGAGTTTTCCCTAGTGCCTATCTCAACAACTAATAAAAATAGTGTCTATAAATGAATAAATGAGCAAATAGATGAGTAATGTATCAATTTCATACCATCCTCATACTTGGAACAGCATCAATAGCCACACTAAATTTAAAGTCCTATGCTCTATAGATGTCTAAGGTTGGTCTGAACTGTAAACCTTGGAAACAATGTTTACAGGCCTGAAGGTAAAGGTCTTGATAGCTGAAGTTCCTTCTACATTGGGTCACAAACAATGGAAAGGGTATCAGTCAATAACAGAATTAATCCAGCAAACCACAGAGTACTTTGATGCTAGCATGAGTACAAGAGGTAGATTACCTTGATTTTTAAAGAGGTTACACTCCATCTGAGAAGTCAGATTTAAAAAATGACTTATATTTACATGATAATTAATATGTATTGGATATTGTTCTAAGCTGTAATTATGTTAACAAATTTGATCCTCACTGAAACAATAAAGATAGGCACCAGTATTATCCCCCATTTTACAGAAATGGGAGACACAGTGAGTGACTGGTGTAAGTCATGAATAGTAATGACTAGGCATTCTGGGTTCAGAGTCTGTCTCTTAATACTGTGACATACACGCAGTGACATAATGACACTCTACAAAATTGCACAACAATATGAGAGAGCATGGCACAGAGGAAAGCATATTTTATATGGAGTTACATAATCCTGGATTCAATTTCTGGTTTTATCAATTGCAAGGTATTGATGCTGTGCATGTTATTAGAGTTCTTCGAGATCATCTAATAGGTAGGGATATGATAAGGTATAATGAAAGCATTGTACATGGCTATTCACACATAGTAGGTGTTCAAATATTTATTTCTGTTGTGTTTTTTAATAAATAGGTATCTTCTCCTTCCTCTTGACTAAAATTAGGTAAAATATGTATGCTATAAAAAATAAATGGCAGTATATCATAATGCAGTATATCATAATGCAGAAGAGGTTAGTTGGAATGATTAGGGCAGGAAGCTTAGGTAGAATAATGAATCAGTTCTAGATCAACACACCAAACGCTCTATCAAATATTCATGGCATTACCATGGCTCTGGGCATCCTGAAAAGGGAGTATCTAAACAGGTATGCAGTCTCAAGACCTAAATAACCTTGTCCTGTTTAAACCCAGAATGTTAGCACTTAAAGTATATCAAGTATATTAAACATTAGAGGTCAGGGATGTCAGGTCCAAGGGAAAAGAAAGCCTTTCACAGTGGAGATATGTGTTCCTCTGAGGTCAGAGGGGATAGTGATTGTCAGCAGGATGGGAGCAGGAGGACTGAGGTGGGAAAGGTGCTCTTTTGAGTGGAGCAATGTCAGACAGCTCACCGTGAAGCAGGTGCCCCGAGGAAGCACATACGCCATGGCAGCAGCCTATGGCAACTGTCTTTTGCTGCTCCTTAATAGCCTGTTTTTCAGCTGCTGAACAGATATTCCACCTGTGCGGAGATAGCTTAATGCAAAAACAGCTGTTTTTTAAATACATAAACACTCATCAGAAATCTGTAAACCAGGGACAAAGCCATGTGTTTGTGTATCTTCTCTGTGGTGCCTGTGAATTAAAGCTGTTCATGAAGACAGCATGTGTATTTTGTGTATCTCCTGGATGGAACAGAGATCAGAGTACCCATTCTTTTCTCAGTGTGGTGATCCAACAGCAAATGAGGGACTGCTGGATATGAGGGTCTGGGACTGGGAGGAGGAATCAGTGGTATGATGGAAACGCAAGGCAAAAGAGATAGCTGGTGCCATCTGTAAATGAGATAGAGCCCTCCTGAATTCCTGGCAGAGCCATTGAAATGGACTTGATAAGGAAGGTAGGAAACTCATCATCCACTTTTTCTGTAGTATTTCTCTGGGAGGAAAAAGACTTGTGTATTATAGGCATTTTAGCTTGGACCTGAAGGATCTAACTTGAGCTGCCGGAATAATATTTGCAATATTCTTTTTAAAAAAAATTTTGGTTTTGAATGTGTGCTTTTATTTTGTGTGAGGAAGATAAATTGTTAAGCTTTTATGATTTGTTTGAATAATGGAAGATGGACAGTTTGAGCCCCATGTAAGCATAAAAATAGAGTGGTAAAAAAGTAGATCCCTAGTGGGTTCTAAGGCTTTCTGCATACTGATTCATATTTTGTTATGGTGGGCATTAGAATTATAAAATAATTCTGTAAATATTAGATAATGATATCTTGCATGTTTGATTATATCTCAGGTTAGAGAAGCAACTTCTAAAGTGCTGTACATTAAGCCAGATGTGTTTATATGCCTAAGGAGACTTTGACTCCAAAGAAATCTTTAGTATAAGTTTTATGGTTCTTTATTACTTAAAGTAAGAAAGCTTCCCTAATCAATGGTCAAAAGTAAAGGTTAGTGAGAATATATCAAATTATACCTAGAAGTTTATATTTTAAAAAATATTGTCTATATTGCTCTTTTAAATATGTCATGTTCATAAGTAAATTTAATGCTTCAAAAAACTTTGACTAAAAAACATAATTTCCATAAAAATTGTGCCACAACCCATGTGATGTTGTATGTATTTGAGAAGTGTTCTATAATTGCAGTTACCATCAATTAGTAGTTGCCTTAACTGAAGTCAGAGTATTTGTGAGGAAATAGCTTTTATAACTCAAAGCCATATTGGGAAAATATCTGTATTAATTATAAAATGTTTCCCATCCTGGTTTCTAAGGAAATCTGTCATTGAATTGCAATTGTAACATACTCTTTTTATTTTTATTTTTTTCTAAGATTTTATTTATTTATGAGAGACAGACAGACAGAGAGAGAGAGAGAGAGAGGCAGAGACACAGGCAGAGGGAGAAGCAGGCTCCATGCAGGGAGCCTGATGGGGGACTCAATCCCGGGACTCCAGAATCACGCCCTGGGCCGAAGACAGGCACTTAACCACTGAGACACTCAGGGATCCCCCTGTGACATACTTTTAAGTAAAAATCAATTATTTCAGATTTCATACTAGCAGGTACTTAAACCTTTTGATTTATGTTTCTTAAACTCCCTGTATTTAATTCTCTTAAACTAAGCCCTTGCCTTAGTGATATTGTCGGGGACACCTCCTAGAATTGCAAAAAAATGAAAGCCCAGTTCTGTCTCCCTTAAAATATGTTACAATTGTGGGGTTGGAAGGGACTTTGAAAATTACCCAAAGGTCCCAAAAAGAATTGAGATTCCATTCACAAATGACCCTTAAAATAGTTATTTAGTTCTGCTTAACCAGCTTCAGTGAGTGGGAACTCACTACATTTCACTGTTAAAGAATTTCTAGTTATTAGAAAATTCTTCTTTAGGGGGGGCATTCTGTCTCTTGTACGTTGACTACAGAGGTACCATTTGGAACAACATGGAACATATTTACCTACTCCTTCTTCCAGTAAACAAAACTTTAAATATCTGTTGAGAGTGATCATCTCACCTTTAAAAATCTTCAATCTGAGATCCCCCCATTGTTCAGCATTTTTATAGTTATAAATGTTTTTTCATCCTATTCTGAACACTTTCTAATTTGTCAGTGTTCTTATTAAGATGTTTCAGGACATGATTCATCCATTCATTACATGTCTGTTAAGCTACTATTATGTGTTAGGAACCAAGGATGCAATAGTAAATAAGGTAGAAAGGTATCTATCCTCAAAGGTATGGGCAAGAAACAAGTAAACAAAACATATACATAATATGTTTTCAGGTACTATTAAGTGCTGTAAAGAAAAATCCTGTAAAGGGGAGAAATTATTGGCAATAAAGAAGGGCTATTTTGGATAGGTAAGTATTTTAGATAGATAAAGTAGTCAAGAAAGTTATCTCTGAGTAAGTGGCATTTAACCTGAGATCTTAGTGCTAATACAATGTAAGTGCAATAGTCTTGTGGGAGGATGTCCCAGGTGGGGAAACAGCAGTTACAAAGTCATGAGGTAGGAATGATGTTGCAGAAGTTACTAATGGATGAGTGTTCATAGCTTTTTTCCCCTTCCCATTACTAACAAGAAACCCTTTAAAGTGAAGTCTCCATGGTTCAATCTCGGTGCAAATTCTCCTTTCTGCCTATTCAACTTATCCCCTTCTCGGTGATACACATATAGGTGCATGTGTACACACACATTCTCCTAAAGATAATAACATCTCTGCTATGTAGGTTCTTAGGAGTTTTGTAATACAAAATTGAAAGACTGAAAAGGGAGAGAGAGTGTTAGATTGACAGGAAGAAAATGGATATGCTTAGGGAGGCATCACTGGAAGTTCCAAACTCAAATTCTTATAGAGGCTAAGAGTACCATAAATGAGTGACATGGGTTGAGTGTAACGCAATGAAAAAACACAGCTCCAGTTGTCACAGACTCCATATAAACAGGTCAGCTTCTATTTAGCTAAAGAATATTGTTGGAATGCATAATGCACACCCAGTATTGCCATATGTCCCAATTTTTCAAGAACAGTAACAGATCTGTTTTTATATGAGATTTTCCGATTTTAAAAACACTGTTATAGGGATTTCTACTTCCAGGAAAATAAGATAAACATATTTCTCCCAATCTATCCATTAAGTATAACTAAGAATCCTGGACATTATACTTAAAATATAAGAAGACTCTGAAAGAGGAAGGAAAAAAAGGCTATATCAGCTAAGGACCTTGGGACCCAAGGAAATATACTATTGTGAGTTACCTGGGTTTTCTGTTTGCATCCTATATTCCAGAGCTGAAGCTAAAGAATCTAAAAAGCTGGAAACATCAATGGACATAAGCAAAAATCCTCCAAGAAAAGCCTGCTCTGTCTAGCCCCCAAATAAAGAAGGGGAAGTCTAGCAAGACAAACTCATAAGAAATAACTACTCTGTTCCAGCAAAATGGTACAGAAATATTGAAGGCAATCATATAATAAACTTGGGAGGGTAAAGGAAGGTAAGGTTTCTATACTTCACTTGAACCTGTAAAATAATTACACGAGTAGATTGTGATAAGTGATGTATATGTAATTTAATGCCTAGAGCAACCACTTAAGAAACCTACACAAGGAGATATACTCCAACACACTATAGGTAAATCAAAATATAATTCTAAAAAAAAGCTCAAGTAATCAGCAGGAAGTCAGGAAAAAGAAAATAAATGAAAAACAGAATAAACACTAAAATATTTTATAACAATAAAATGTTTTAACATATCAATATTCATATTAAATGTAAATGAATGTGGGTCTACGTATGCCAATTACAAGACAGAAATTAGCAGGATAAAAACATGGCCCGACTATATACTATCTATAAGAAACTCACTTCTAATATAATAGTATAGATAGGATGAAAGTTAAATGATGGGAAAAGAGATATCATGCCAACATTAATCGAAAGGAAGTTAAGAGTAGCTGTCTTAATATCCAATAAACTGGACTTCAGAGCAAAGACTATTACTATAAAGAGGGATATTATTCAATGATAAGAGAGTCAACACACCAAAAAGCCATAACAATCCTAGATGTGCATATATGTCAAACAATAAAGCTAAAAAATATGTGAAGCAAATACTGATGAAATGGAAAAGAGAAATAGACAAATCCACAGTTATCATTGGAGACTTCACATTCCTCTCAACACCTGATAGAAAACTACACAGGAAATCAGTAAGGATATATGTATTAGTCTGCTAGGGCTGCCATAACAGTACCACAGACTCAAACAACAGAAATTCATTTTCTCACAGTTCTGGAATCTGGAAGTCTGAGATCAAGGTCTCATCAGGTTTGATTTCTTCTAAGGCCACTCTTTTTGGCTACCTTCTTATATATCCTCATGTGGCCTTTCCTTTGTGGTACACACACTCCTGGTGTCCTTTCTTATTATAAGGACACCAGTCCTGTTGGATTAGGGCCCACCATTATGATCTCATTTAACCTTAATTATCTCTTTAAAGGTCTTATTTCCAAATCTAATCATATTAGGGGTAGGGCTTCAGTATATGATTTTTATGGTGGGTGGGTATGGGAGAAGTGTGGGGACAAAATCTAGTCCATAATAACATAGTAAAACTAAACAACACCATCAACCAATAGGATATAATTTGACATTTATAGAACATTCCATTCAACAACAGCAGAAAGATCATTTCTCCCTCACCCCCTAATCATCCGTAGAACATATGCCAAGATAGATTACATTCTGGACCAGAAAGCAAACCTCAACAAATTTAAAAGAATTAAAATCAGGGATCCCTCAATGGCTCAGTGGTTTGGTGCCTGCCTTCGGCCCAGGGCATGATCCTGGAGTCCCAGGATCGAATCCCATATCGGACTCCTTGCATGGAGCCTGCTTCTCCCTCTACCTGTGTCTCTGCTTCTCTCCCTCTCCCTGTGTCTCTCATGAATGAATAAATAAAAATCTTTTAAAAAAAGAATTAAAATCATACAGTGTGTTCACAAACCAAAATAGAGTCAAACTGGAAATCAATAACAGGGAGGTAACAGGAAATTCTCCTAAAACTTGTAAACTAAACAATATACTTCTAAATAGCCCATGAGTCAAAGAGGAAATTTTAAGAAATCAATGCATTAAACTGGAATTAAAATACAATATATAAAAACTCATAGGGCACAGCCAAAGCAATGTAGAGAGGCTGAGAACTAAATGCATATGTTAGAAAGGAGGAAAAGTCTTGAGTCTATTACAATCTAGAATAACCTAGAATCTATAGAATGAATAGTAAACTAAATCCAGAACAAGAATAAGAAAGAATAAAGAGCAAAATCAATGAAGTTGAAAACCAAAAAATAATCTAGAGAATCAGTGGGCAAGAAGGGGGAGATGGTTCCTTGAGAAGATCAACAAAATTGACAAGCTTCTATTTTATCAACTTGACTGATTAAAAAAAAAAAAAGGGAAGGCACAAATTACAAATATCAAAAATAAAAAAGACTGGGGTTCCCTGGTTGGCTCAGCGGTTTAGCGCCTGCCTTTGGCCCAGGACGCAATCCTGGAGTCCCGGGATCGAGTCCCACATCAGGCTCCTGGCATGGAGCCTGCTTCTCCCTCCTCTTGTGTCTCTGCCTCCCGCCCCTCTCTCTCTATGTCTATCATAAATAAATAAATAAATCTTAAAAAAAAAGAAAAGAAAAGATTATGGACACAGTAGACAACAAAAGGTATTATAGAGAACAAACGAGAATACTACAAATTAAGCCTACACACATAAATTTGACAACTTAGGAGAAAACTAATTCCTTAAAAAACACAGTCTACTGCAACTCAGCCAATATTAAATTGATAATATGAATAGGCATAAAACTATTAAGAAAATTGAATCTATAATTTAAAAACTCTCCCCAAAAGAAATCTTCAGGTTTAGATGGTTGCACTGGAGTATTCTACCAAACAGAAGAATTAACAGCAATCATATACACTATCTTTAAGAAAATAGAAAAGGATAGATTACTCCCCAATTTACTTTATAAAGTTAGTATTACTTCAATACCAAAACCAAAGATAGCATGCAACAAAAGAGAAAACTACAGAACAGTATCTTTTATGAATGTAATAAAAAAAATCTTTGATAAAATTTTAGCATGATGTATCATTCAGCAATATATAAAAAGAAGTTTACACCATAAACAAATGGAGTGCAAGAGATGCAAAACTGGTTAAATATTGGAAATTCACTCGACGTAATCTGTAGTAATAGGCTGAAGAAGGAAAAAAAATCACATGAGCGTATCAATTGATGCAGAGAGCATTTAACAAAATTCAACACCTATTCATGATAAAAACTGTCAGAAAAATATGAATACAAGGGAACTTCCTTAACTTGGTAAAGAACATCTACCAAACACCTAAAGCTAACATACTTAATGATGAATGACTAAATGCTTTCCCCTGGGATCAGGAACAAGCCAAGGATTTCTGCTGTCATTACTCTTATTCAACATAGCACTGAAGTTGTAGCAAATGCAATAAGGCAAGAAAAGGAATAAAGGACATAGAAATTGAAAAGGAAGAAACAAAGCTTTCCCTATTTGAAGGGCCACGATGATACCAAAAAATCTAAACGTCTTCTAGAACTAATAAGTAAGTTCATCAGTGTCATAGGAAACAATAAACATGCAAAACTCAATTGTATTTCTATATATTAGCAATAAACACATGAACATTGAAATTGAAAATATACCATTTATAATTGCTCAAGAATTGAAATACTTAGGTATAAATCTAAAAGGGCATATGAATGACTTGTATGCTGAAAACTAGACAATGCTGATAAAAGAAATAAAAGAAGATCTAAATAAGTGGAGAGCCATAATGTGTCATGGATTGGAAGACTCAATATAGTAAAGATGTCACCTCTTCCCAAATCCAGTTTATAGTGGGTTGAATTGTGGCCCTTCCAATGATATATCTACATCTTAATCTCTGAAACCTGTGAATATTATTTGAGAAAAAGAGTCTTTGAAGAATTAATTAAGGATCTTCATATGAGGAGATCATTCTGTGTTATCAAGGTGAGTATAACACCAGTGACAAGATTCTTGTAAGATGCAGAGGAGAACACAGACACAGGGAAGACAATGAAGATGGAGCAGAGAGAGATGCCGCCAAAAGCCACGGAATGCCACTAGTGCCAGAGCTGGAAGAGTCAAGGAGATATTCTCCCCTAGAGCATCCAGAGGGAGTACAACCCTGCTGATGCCTTGATTTCAGACTTCTCATCTCCAGAATTGTGAGAGCACAAGTTTCTGTTATTTTGTGCCACTAATGTTGTGGTAATTTTTTGTAGCAGCACAGAAACTAATATGCAGGTTTAATACAATTTCTATCAAAATCTCAGCAAGATTTTTCATAGAGATAACAAAATTATTGTAAAACTTATATGGAAAATAGAAACAATTAGAATGGCTAAGATGATTTTGAAAAAGAATAACAAAATGGAAGGAATAAGCCTACTCAATTTTAAGACTTACTATATAGATACAATAATTAAGACTGGTATTGGTGGAAGGACAGATCAATGGGACAGAGTAGAGAACCCAGAAACAGAGCCATACTAATATGCTCAACTGATTATTTTAAAAAGTGCACAGGCAATTTAATGGAGGAAAGGTAGTCTTTTCAACAAATGGTGCTGGAGCAATTTGATATCCATAGGGAGAAAAAAATGAAACTTCAGTCTCTTAACTTATACAAAAATTAGCTTAAAATGGATCATAGGCATATTTGTAAAAGGTAAAAGTATAAAACTTTTAGAAAAAAGTAGGAACTTTTCTTTGGGATCTAAGTGCTAGACAAAACATTCTTAGACTTGATACCAAAAGCACAATCCCTAAGAGGAAAAATTAATCAAACTTCAGAAAAATTAAAAACTTTTGCTCTGTGAAGAATGCTATTAAGAGGATGAAAAGACAAGATATAGAGTGGATAAAAATATTTTCAAACCACATCTGGCAAAAGATTAGTATCTAGAAAACTGAAAATAGTAAAAAACCATGAAAGTAGAAAGAGCTCTCAAAACTCAACAGCAAAATCCAGAAAAACCAACAAACTTATTAGCAAAATGGTCAAAGGATGTGGAGTTACATTTCACTGAATGAGAGCATGAATGGGAGGGATAAAGAAAAATTTGTGGACTGGTGGATGGAAATACTCCAGAACCACCAGGAAATATATGAAAATAAAAAACAGGGGCTTTGTTCATGATACATTTTGCAACGTATTTGGGTGGCCCTTCTTGTTTTCAAGAACTTCAAAAATTAATGTATTGTTTAAATATAATATTACAATGAGGCTGAGCCATGTAAGATCCAGCTTTCTAAGGGTTACAAGTCAATGTTAGAAAATCTCGTAGTTACAGTTAACCCTGGGAGGAGACTGAAGTATGTGTATGTAAATAGAGAGGAGAGTCAAAGAGCAATGGCCAAATGTATATATACTAAGTAGTGGATATTGCTTGCCTTGCAGACCCTTTCATTTGTTTTTCTATTGGGATGTAGCCATAGTTACCTTTTCCTAGTAATGAGAAAGTTGTTTCTGAGGAAGCCCCTATTCTCCCTCCTTGTTTTCAACTTATACCTAGAATTCTAAGGTAATAGTGCTTAGGATACAGATGGAGACATTGTCTCCTGGGGCCCTGAGACTAGATGGAGGGATATGATGAAGTGCTGCATGATCTGGATGATCTCTCTGACCTAAGAGCACTTTGCAGAAGGGGAGTGGGTGACCCTATCTCTATCTGCTTATATGGTCAATCTGGATGTTCATGTGTCATTTAAGCCACTGACTGCTGGTTCTGGGCAGAGGGTGAATGAGCTCAGGTGCATGGAATTGAAAGGTAATGAGAATGATTAATCAAATTCCTTCCAGTAAAGGGTGCCATGTGCCAGACTCTGCCCTGGATAACCCTCCTACATGTGAATTGGAGGCCAGGCTCTGCCCTTAGGTGTCTGGTATCTGAGAGTAGACATCTGTGCTTGGAGCAAACTGTGAGTGACTGGAGGCCACTTTTGGCACCATGTCTTTACTTCATCAGGTTGCTCTGCCAAGATTTGTTCACAATCTCCTCCAGCCATGCTTATTTACTTATGGAAAACAGAATGAACATGAGTAATGGGATGTGGAGTTAGCTGTTGGGGAAAGATGGCCCCAGTGGTAAGCCTCCTGCATGGTGGTACCTAAAAAAGCTCCATGTGGTTTAAAAACAATGTAGAGAAATACCTGGAGAATAAATCACTCTGTTGTTGGCATATTTTAAAAATCTAATCATATCTATTTATCTATCTTGTATCTAATCTAAATTAGAGAAGTGGTTTGGAATGAGTTGATCTGGAAAGACCTGGAATTTCTTGATAAGATCTCTTTTAGGATTTCTTCATAGGATCTCTATAGTAGATGAAATAATCTGTTTTAGGAGACAAATATTCTACAATGTAAAGTCCGGTAAAACATATAAATTTAAATCTCTTCACTTTGAGGCCAGTAGTCTTAAGTTGTATTCCTGACTCTACAACTAATGAATTTGTGACTCTTAGGGTTAATTTTCCTCATCAGTAAAGTAGGGACCATAATATCTACCTGCTAGAGGCAGATAGGGTAGAAAATGATGCCTGGCACATAGTAGGTACTTAGCATATATTAATTCTCATCTTTCCCTAACTTCTCACCTAAAAAGATTTTAGTATCTTGAGCTTATAAAATCCCATGATAAGGAGTCTTTCCTAGTGGGGGTACATTTTTCTTAACCTAGAGTAATGTTTTATTCTGCATGGTATCTACATAGCAAAAAACCAATGACTTAATAGAGAGGCACTATGGTACAGAGGAAAGAGAAGTAGATTAGCAGTAAGGATCACTGGGTTCTAGCACACATTCTGTATATTAGGAAGTGCTGCCTCAAACTAAACATTTATTTATTGGAAGAAGACAATCACTTGGATCACTGGGTGCCTAGAGGAGCAGGTATTAAAAACATGTAGGGGCAGCCCCAGTGGCTCAGTGGTTTAGCGCCGCCTTCAGTCCAGGGCTTGATCCTGGAGACCTGGGATCGAGTCCCACATCAGGCTCCCTGCATGGAGCCTGCTTCTCCCTCTGCCTGTGTCTATGCCCCTCTCTGTCACTCTCTGTGTCTCTAATAAATAAATAAAATCTTAAAAAAAAAAAAACAAGTAGGAGCCAAGGGGGTTTTGGAGGACTATACAGCAGGAACAATCTGATCAGGCCTCTGCTATGCTGGATATATCTGAGAATTAGATTTAGAATTGGGTGCAGAGCATCCAATTTGTTGAGTCTATGTCATGCATCCATGCCTTGGCTGCTTGAGCATTGGAAAAGGGATATTATTCTCAGGTCTGCTTTCATAGCATACTATACATTATAAGGATTTCCTCCAACATGAGGAAGATACGTAGTATTGCAGAGCTATATCTTCCAAATGACAAATATCATATGCTCTGATATTAATTAGCTGTATGACTTTGGAAGCAATTTCATATCCATGACTTTCAGTTTATTCATCTGTAACACGAAAGATCTGGACCATACCAGCAATTTTCAACTTTTATTTTTTTAAAGAGTTAACCAGTTTTATTCAATGAAATCTTATTTTGATACCCAAGATGTACAGCATGCAAAAGTAGACCTGGCCTGGTTGGGGGAGGTGAGAGTGGAAGGAGAAAACTTTGCTCAACCCCCCATTCCCCATCCTGCATCCTCTTACACTGCCAAACCCTGAAAACTCTTGGTCTACTCTAAGGATCCTCCAGAGTTCCGTGAAGCACAGTTTGAAAATTGCTGGATTCTGCAGTTGCTCAAATCTCTTTCAAATGTAACGTTTGGTGATTCCATAGCTCCAGGTTTAAGATGCTGAGAATTTTACATGTATTTGTCAGTACCAACTCTTGGAGAGGCAGGTTAAAACTTTGGTTATCTTGGTTTGGCATTTGGCAAATTAGGCAATTTGATTAAAATTGATTTTCTATAATTTTCAAAAAATGTAAACCAGGAAAATAAAACATTATAGAAGCCCCAATATTTTCTGTTTACTTGTCAATCTTTTGGCTAATGGTTGTTTCATATGCAAACTGACCAGAGGAATCTGCTAAAGAACTGTAAAGAAATTTGCTTCTAGTCAAACTAGGACTTCTCTCCTAAAAAATTTATATATACCATATATGTGTATGTATGTATACCATACCATACACATATAGCATATAGTTTCACCCACACATAGAAAAAAATACAATAGAAGGAAAGGAAAGAAGGCAAAATGCTAATAGGGGATGCTTTGGGACAATTTTGATCTGTATTTTTTACTTCTCCCTATTTTCTGAACTTTGAGCAACACACATGTATATAACTTTACTAATTATAAAAAGTTATTAAGAATGAACACATTTCATTCAAAACTAATTAAGTTAATTAAAAAGAGTATTAAGTCAGCACAAAAATTGAAATTAATATTGTTAAAAAATAGCATTTTATTGACTTTAAACTCAATGAGCCGGCACAATTATAAATTTAAGAACCCACATTTCCTGCACTTACAAAGGAGGCCCTCTTACCCCTTTGTATGATGAATCTGTCTTATTCCTCCAGGAACCTAAGACCAATGACTGGAAAATATTCTATGTATGAGGCAACTGGTGGCCATTCTTCATGTCAGCCACATGGGAAGGGATTCACCCTGTGGATATTAATGACTGGTTCAGTGGAAATGTGTAGATTGGTGGCAGGTTAAACTTTAGATATCTAAGAATTAATCTCCTTATTTCTTGGTACCATATCTTAAGTCTACTATCTTGTAAGGCCTAGAAGGTAGGACATTCTTTGTCCCTTTCATTTACTATAGTTTTGGTTTAATTATACCCATAAGGAGTGCTTGACAAATGCTATCAGATCCCAAGGTCAAGGCTAAGCCTCCAGGATGATCTGTGGCAATTATTATTAAAGCACATCTTGACCTTTAGCTCCCTTGAAAATGAAGGAGGGGAAGAACAAGTAAAGAAAACTCCTTTGCATTTTATCCCTTTTTCTCCCCTTTGAGGAACTCTAGGGTAATTAAGTTTAACTTCACCAGCAAAATAAAAAGAAAAAAGTCTCACTTTCAGTATCTGTCTCCTTAAGGGAGATGGAGGATAATAGATGGATAGATAGATGGAGGCAGACAGAAATGGTTACAGTAGTCAGACAGATCTATATTCAGTTTATTATGTTTGATTTTCAAAGTTAATTGAGTGTTTTGCCTTAAAATTGTCTTTTTCTTCCTCTTCCTCTCTTTGTTGTAATTTAAAGGAGATAGATAAAGGCAAAGAAAAATCAATTTTAAAGTTTGTTTTCCAAAGTTGTTTCATAGTCTCAGTGGTCATAGCTTTAAACCCAGCACCAAGCAGTCACATGTAGCTGGCTTCAGGATGGCCCCTGTGATGAACGTTCATTTATGACTATGGTGGAGGGAAGCATAGGAAGGTGGGAAAATATAGAACTTCTAGTTCACCCAGAGAACTAGAAGTCTCATGTTATGGTTTTCCATGGCCCTTAGTTTAATGTCAGAGCTCATGTTTTTGCCTAGGATAAAAATGCCTTAGGTTTGTTTACATAAACACATTTGTGCTTATCTTTTGTGATTCTTACTTACCTGCAAGATAGAAATGGCTGTCCTCACTTTATGGATGAACACACTAAAGGCTAGAATATATAAGTGACCAACATCAGAAAGCTAGTAAATGGAAGCACCAGAACTTGAATCCTGAACTTTGGATTCTAAAGACTACTTAAATAAATAAATAAAATAAAATACAAAATAAGGACAGTACAACTTTTGCTATACCCCTTAGACATGATGACTGGATTACACTGTCATATTTTAGTTTCTCTGTTATGTTCACCCCCAGGTCCCAGTACCAATTCAGTGGTATAATAGGTATATTATAGGTATACCTATAGGTATAATAAATGTCAATAAAACAGCATTTTCTTCTTTAAGTCCTTTCTAAATACTGAAGGAAAATTCCATCGGCTAGCTTCATGAACTCCTTTTAAACTTATGCTAGGAGTGAGGTTATGGGGCAGACGATTATCTTGATTATCTAATAGGAAAAACATTCAACCAGAAGTTCTCATATGACCTTGAAATGACCTTAAGTGACTTAGCCTCTTGGAATCTTCTCTCTATTCCACAGGGGTCTTGATAATACTGACCATAAGGTTGTTGGAGTATCTGTATTGTGGAATTAACTGCCTGAGTCTAAGGCCTTGGTTGCATGTGCAGTGTAATCACTTGTAGGGATGGAGGCTCCTGGCTGAGATGTGGCTGAAGTGGCTTCTCTTCTGGGAATCAAGGTGATCAGTTACGAACAGTATGTTTCTGAGAAATTCTTTGACAGACTAGTCTTTTGCATCTTTCATCCACATCACTCCCATTCTACCTTCTCTCAAAACATCTCTGACACAATAAGGGCTCTCAAATAGTGATGTGGAGAGTGCCTGTCTGCTGCCACCTACTTTCCTATGGTGTTAATGTTTATCATATAGTCTAATTTTTTTAAAAAGATTTTATTTATTTATTCATGAGAAACAAACAGAGAGAGGCAGGGATGTAGGCAGAGGGAGAAGCAGGCTCCCCACGGGGAGTCTGATGTGACACTCTATCCTAGGACCCCAGGATCACAGTCAGCTGAGGGCAGATGCTCAACCACTGAGCCACCCAGGCACACCTATCATATAGTCTTATGTATTTTATTGCTGATAAAATTATTTGTCCTGTTCTGTAAAAAGCAGTCGACATATGGATTTCATAGCCAAAGCTGTATTCTGAGGACAGTTGATAGTTACACAATTTGGGCAGAGTAGAAGGTTTCCAGGACTTTTCCACTTGATGTCTGCAACAGCCTCTCTCTTCATCAAAGTATAATGGACTCCCCAAATAAAGCTCATTCTAGTACCTTTCAAATGAAAATACCATGATCTCCAATGAGTGTCAGCCAGGGCCAAATACTCTCACATATGACCTCATTGAATAATTGACTGGGTGGGACAAATCCAATAATTGTTATTTTACAGGTGGAGAAAATTAAGTGTGTGCCTAAAATCGCCTAGCCAGTAGTGGTTAGCCAAGATTTATACTTTGGGTTTCTGATTCCCAAGTGTAGGGCTCTTTCCACTATACTTAGGTTTATTTGGTATATGCTAGCCACATTAAAATAGAACAGAGGAATGTTGTGAATCATTGCATTAGTCACAGTGAGAAACCAATTTGTAAGCAATCTTGTACCAGTGATCTTGAAGTTTGGAGGTCAAGAGAAGAGGGGGAGTTCTGATAAAAGAGTAGTAAAAGGTAAAATTTGGACCTCTGCCTATTACTATAAATAAAGTTTTTTGGAACACAAACCATGCCTATTTGTTTTCATCTTGTTTTTAGCTGCTTTTTTTAAAATTGAAGTATAATTGACATTACATTGTATCAGCCTCATGCACAAAGTAATGATTCAGTATTTGTATATATTGCAAGATGATCACCACAATAAATCCAGTTAATCTCCATCACCATACATAGTCACAATTTGTTTCTTTTCCTTTTTCCTTTTTTTTTTTTTTCCAAAGTAAGTTCAATATCCAGCTCATGGTTCCAGGATCAGGAGTTACATGCTCTACTGACTCAGCCAACCAGGCACCACTATTTTTTTTCTTGTGATAAGAACTTACAAGATCCACTCTGCTGCTTTTGTTCCTGGCTGCTTTTGCTCTACAGTGGCAGAGTTGAGTCATAGTGATAGAGATCCTGTGGCCCACAAACTAAAATATTTACTGTCTAATCCTTTATAGAATTGCTGGCTTTGGTGTAGAACATTTAGAAAATATAGAGAATTATAAAAGAAGTAAAAATGATCCCTAACCCCTCAACCCAGAAATAACTCCTGCTGTAATTTGCTGTATATATTTCTTCTTTTTTTTTTTTTGCTGTATATACTTCTTAATGTTTTTCTTCCCAGTCATTAAATTTTTTAGAAAATATAATTTTAATGGTTGAATAATATTCTTTAGCATTAATACACCATACGTTAGTCATTTTTTTAATAGAAATCAACTTTTTAAAAAATATAAATAATGCTATGATGTGCATCTGGGCACATAGCTCTTTGGCCTTTTTGGCATAAGTCCTTGCAGTGAGATTATTGCAGTTGAATTGTACAAAAATGTTTAAATTCTTAATACATATCAAAACACTGCCTTCCAGAGAGATTGTCATTCCACTCTTAACTCACCTGCAGAGGATGGGAGCCAATGCCTGCCTCAGTAAACCCTCATCGTATTGAGGAGTATATTTTCCTAATAATAAGAATAATAATTTTTATTATTAGTGTATTCTTATTATTAGTGACTTGAATTTTTCTCATTCTTTTACTGTTCTTGAAATGTTTGTGTCACAGACCTATTATTTTTCTATTGAAGATTTAAGTTTTTCCCTTATTATTTTGATGGGCTTTTTATTGATTACTATTATCACTTGGTAAGGCAAATATTTTTTCAATTTTACTTCTTAATTTTATGATGCTCTTTGAGGGGCAAAAATATTTCCGTGGCAAAAACTTTTTTTTTAAAGATTTTATTTATTTATTCATGAGAGACACACAGAGAGAGAGAGAGGCAGAGACACAGGCAGAGGGAGAAGCAGGCTCCATGCAGGCAGCCCAACATGGGACTCGATCCCAAGTCTCTAGGATCACTCCTTGGGCTGAAGGCAGGCGCTAAACCGTTGAGCCACCCAGGGATCCCCTCTGTGGCAAAAACTATTGATACTTTTTCCTTTTATAATTTCTCCAGTTGCTTTTTCTGTATTCAGGAAAACTTTCCCCAAAGGCTAGGTAAATATTTATTTGCATTTTCTTATTGTTTTTTAACTTTCTTTTTAACCTTTTGAAATTTGTTTTTGGCATAAAGTACTAAACTGAATTATTTATTTTGTTTTTCAATTTTTTTCAAGTTCTTATACATATGAGGCTTTCTACTGTGCTCAATTAATCTTTCAGCAATACTTGTGCCAGTTTTATCCTGTTTTAGTTGTTTATAGTACAGACTAAAGACTAATACCCAGCAGAGCAAATACTCCTTTATTATTCTTTATATTTATATATACTCTTTAAAAAACGTAAGGGCTCATGGGACTTTACCAATGAACATCTAGAGCAAGGGTTCTTAAACTAATCCTAAAGTAGCCCACCACCTGTTTTTTTTGTCGAAGTTTTATTTGAACACAGCCCCACTAATTTGTGTACATCTTGTCTATTGTATCCCATCCTATAATGGCAGAGTTCAATCATTGTGACAGAGATTGCTTGAAACACGAAGCCGCCTAAAATATTTACTGTCTGACCCTTCACAGAAAGTTTTCTGGCTCCTGGTCTAGAAGGTTTGCGATATGAATTCGAGTGGATAGGAAAACAATGTCACAGGACCCTACTTCTTAGGACATACCACAGGTTGCAAGTAGGACTTTCGCTTTTTGCTCTGCTTTATTGCATCTCTGCTTTTGCTTTTTTAGTAAGGTGAAATCAAGATAGAGCTGACTTTCTGCTGTCTGCAGTTAGTTGTCTCATTAGTTATATGTAATGCTACATCAACAGAGCATTTCTTCCCAGTCTGACTTCTCTCTACAACCCAGGACACTTCTTTAGGGGGTATCAATATCCAATGCTAATCTAACAAAACAAACACTGCCATGTAGATCAACTGCTTGAAAGATCATTTCATAGCTGGTGAAGTATTTTAGATAATCTCCTGCTCTAATGAGCTCATCACTGTCCCTCTCCATTTGCCCAGGCATGCAGAAGTTGATTATATGTCTGGATTAGCTGAGGGCCCAAGGTGGGAGGGTTGGAGGTGTTTGATGGGAGGAACAAGAGGTATGAGCTCATGAAAGGCAGCAAGAGTCACTTAGATGGACAGTTCTTCAGATGCGTGAGTGTAATGAAATGATCCTGCATGACCCTTCTCTGTGACCTGTGTGGGCCATGTGTTCATGGAGTGCTTAAGGAGTACTAAAGTGGGCTCTCTATGTATTTTTAAAATTGAATAACAATATCTCCACCAGGACACAATACACAAGCCTCTGTTTGGTTGTTTATTTTTATGACAGTTTTGAAACTCTGGCTTATCTCAGTGGGAAGTGCCAGCCTTCTCTTTGTGTGGTCTGGAATGGGCTTTTATGCACTTAGCAGCATGCTATGAAAGATTGTTGTAACTGGTCAGAGTTCCATGAGAGGCTGACAGAAGCACCTAAAAAGTTCTGTGTGCACATGCACATTTGAGTATGTGTATGTCTACACACATACACACAGAAAGAAAGAAAGTAAAAAAGAAAAGGAAGTTTTTTTTAAAGGTGGTATGTCTCAGAGTGATGTAAAGAAAAAATATATTGGCTCAGGTTGATGCAAAAATAAATATTTGCACAAGAACCAAGACTAAAAGTAATTTTTTAAGTATTATTTTTCATCTTCTTGGAGTGTAAAGATGGGGTGTGATTTCTCGAACCTAAAGAGGAATGATAAATTGGTCTTCATCAAAATTATAAATTTCTTTTCTTTATTCTGTGCAAGGATTAAATAGGAATGTGACCACCCCTTTACCAAAGGGCAGAAATTGAGTAGATAGGGAAGCAAAGAGAGAGAAAAGAGTGAATGTAAACAAAGAGGAAAAGAGAGACCAGTAGAACAGGAATAAGAACAAGAGTGTTACAAAGACCCACTAACAAGAAATGTGGTTTGATGACAATCTTTCAAGAGAAATTTGGTCTTAGAAAAAGTCATTGGATAACAAATATGTCAAAATATGTAGCAGAGACTGGGCATGGTTTAGGTATCCAGGGCTCCACTGTGGGTATATAACAGTTATGAGGTTTGGCATGGTTGAGTATCTGTACTCAATGATATACATGTACTCTTACTTCTGCCATTGGCTATTATTGTGATGCATGCACACTTGTCAGAGATCAGAAACCCTAAGAGTAGGTAAGAGCTCATAGAGACTAACCTCCTACCCAGTGTAGAAATTCCATCCCATGATATCTCTAACAGAAGGAATTATAGAGTTCTTAGATTTTGGAAGAAGTTTAAACTCTAGAGTTGTAGCTAAGACTGTAGGCTTTAGGGTCAGAGGGTCTAGATGTGAATCTATGCTACTCCATCCATCCTGGTTATGTCCTTGGGAAGGTTAATTCAACTCTCTATGCCTTAATGAGCCTGTCAAATGAGGATGATAATAGCATCTACCATTTTGAAATGTGGTGAAGATTAAGTGACATGATATAAATTACTTAACGTGATGCTCCACACATAAGTGCTCAGAAAATGTTCTCTATTATTTGTTGTTGTTATCATTTGTCGTCATCATCATCATCATCTCTTGTATTATTTTGAATTATCTATTATTATTATCGCCTGTAGTCTTGTTATTTTACAAACAAGGATATATCTGGAAAAAAAGCAGTCATCTCCATTAGTGAATTGCGCAAGACCTTGAATCTAGAGAAATCTAATAAGTGTTTAATGCCAGTATCTCTTTGAGAGTTTGTTGGGCATACTTTGTGTACTCTCTCCTCCAGACCAGAAGTGCATCACAGAGGATAAAAGAATGTTTTTTTTTAAAGGTTTTATTTACTTATTTGAGAGAGAGAGCGAGCACAGCAGGGGTGGGGCAGAGGGATAAGCAGACATGCCGCTGAGCAGGGACCCCAATGTCGGGGCTTCATCTCAGGACCCCGAGATCATGACCTGAGCTGAAGTCTGTCACTTAACCAACTGAACCACCCAGGCACCCCTAGGATAAAAGAATATTTTGCTAAATATGATAACCCAGGTTTGAACTAAGAAGGGGAGGGATGATTTACATTTGGAAAGAGTGAAGCTAAATATTAAAGCACTTTTATTTACTGAAAAAATAATTATAATTCCTAGAGTATTGTAGAGGGAGGAAAAGGAAGGGAGATTCAATTAGTATTATCTTTAAGAATCAAAGGCATGGCAGTGAATCAGAAGAGAGAAGTTCTGCTTCTCAATTCTAAAATTTTTACTAATCCACGAGGAAAAAGAAGACCATTCTTCAATGATTATGCCTTGTAAACAGGAACAGGCTTATTTTTCATCCAGAGAGTGACAGGAAAAAGACCCAACCAGTAAAATAATCAGAGAATAAATGTGAACTTTTTCTCCCACTTTTTAAAAAGTAAACGTATTATTTTGAGATGATTGTATATTTCCATGCAATTGTAGGAAATAATACAGAGAGATCCTGATTACCTTTGCATAGTTACTCCCTATGGCAACATCTTGCAAAACTATTCTTCAATATTACAGCTAGGATGTTGACATTGATAGTAGTCAAGTCACAGAATATTTCCATCACCAAAGGAATTCTTCAGGTTACCCTTACATAGTCAAAATCCCACAACTCAACCCCTACTTAAACCCTGGCAACTAATCTCTAATGCAGGACTAATCTGTTTTCTATTTGTATAATATTGCCATTTCAAGAATGCTAAATGGGAAGATATATCATGCAAGTTTTGGGATTAGCTTTATCCACTCAGCAAAATATATACCACAGTTTATTTAACCATTTACCTATTGAAGGATATCTGGATCATTTCCAAAAGCTGCTATAAATATTTGTGTACAGACTTTTATGTGAATACACATTTTCACTTTGCTGGAATAATACTCAGTAGTACAATTGCTAGGTAGTTACACATTTAGGTTTTTATGAAAGAGCCAAAGTGTTTTCCAAAGCTGAGTGGTTTTACATCTCCGTTTTCTTTACATCTTTGTTGGCATGATGTTGTCACTATTTTTTAATTTAGCTGTTCTGATAGATGTGTAGTAATATCTCATTGTTGTTTTAATTTGCATTTCCCTAATCACTAATGATGTTGAACATCTTTTCAAATGCTTAATTATTTGTATATCCTCCTTGATGAAATATTTCTTCAGATCTTTAGTCTGTTTTTCCAAATGGATTTTCTTTTACTATTGAGTTTTGAGATTTCTTTACATATTCTAGATACTAGTTCTTTGTTAGATATATATAGTTTGCAAATATTTTCTCCCTCTCTAGTTTGTCTTTTCATTCTCTATCTGTGGTCTTTTACAGAGCAAGAATTTATAATTTTGATGAAGACCAATTTATCAAGTTTTCCCTTTACAAATTGTGCCTTTGGTGTCTAAGTCTAAACTATTTGCAGAGCCCTATATTCTGAAGATATTTCTCTTACGTTTTTTTTGCTAAAAATTGCTATACTTTTACATTATACTTTTAAGTCTATAATCCATTTTGAGATAATTTTTATATAGAGTATGAGACTTAAGTCAAGGTTCAGTTTTTGCCTTAACATATGGATGTATAATTGTTTTAGCTCCATTTGTTGAAAAGACTATTTTTCCTGCTTTGAATTGCTTTTGCATCTTGGTCAAAAATTGGTTGAACATATTTGTGTAGGTCTATTTATGGGTTCTCTATTCTGTTCCATTGGTCTATATGTCGATTCCTCCACCAATACCATACACTTGATTATAGTAGCTATATAAGTTTTGAAATTGGGTAGACTAATTCCTCCCACTTCACTTTTTTTCAATATTCTTTTAGCTATTCTAGTTCCTTTTCATTTCCATATAAACTTTAAAATAATCTTGGTTATATCTACAAAAAAATCTTGCTAGGATTTGGACAGAAGTCATATTAAATCTGTATATCAATTGAAGAAAATTAAAATCTTTACTATGTCAGGTTTTCCAATCTACAAATATTATATGTCTACTTACTAGGAACTTTTTGATTTTTTTCTTTAAAATTGTATAGTTTTTAGTATTTAAGTCCTATTAGATTCATAGGTAAGTACTTATTTTTTTGAGCAATTGTAAATGGTATTTTTTTATTTGTGTATAGTTGACACACAATGTTACACTAGTTTCAGTTGTACACTTTGTAATTTGACAAATTTATATATTATGCTATGTTCACTGCAAGTATAGCTATCATCTATCCCATTTTATCACTATTTCAGTATTGTTGACTGTATTTCTTATGTAGTGCCTTTTATTCATGTGACTTATCAATTCTATAACTGGAAGCCTATATCTCTCTTTTTCCCCTTTACCCATTTTGCCCAGCCCCTTCTCCCCCTCCCTTCTGGCAACCATTAGTTTGTTCTCTGCATCTATAAGTCTGATTCTGATTTTCGTTTGTTTATTCATTTGGGGTTTTTAAAAATTCCATTTATGAGTGGAATCATATGGCATTTGTCTTTCTCAGTCTGACTTATTTCACTTAGCATAATACCCCGTATGTCCATCCATGTTGTCTCAAGTGGCATGATCTCATCCTTTTTAAATGGCTACATATTCCATTGTATACACACACACACATACACACACACACACACCCCACATCTTCCTTAACCATTGTCTATTGATGGACATTTAGGTTGCTTCTATATCTTGGTTATTATAAATAGTGCTGCAATAAACTTGGGAGTGTATAATATCATTTTCAATTAATGTTTTCATTTTCTTGGGGTAAACTACCCAGTAGTGGAATTATTGGTTCATTTGATATTTCTATTTTTAATTTTTTGAGGAACCTCTATACTGTTTTCCATAGTGGCTGTACTGATTTACATTTCCTCCAACAGTGTATGAGGATTCTTTTTTCTCCACATCCTTGCCAACACTTACTATTTCTTGTCATTTTGATTTTTCCCATTCTATTGCTCTAAGGTAATATCTCATTGTGGTTTTAATTTGTATTTCCCCGATGATGAGTGATATTGAGCAACTTTTCATATATCTATTGACCATCTGTATATTTTCTTTGAAAAAATGTCTATTTCGGTCCTCTGTCCATTTGTCAATCAGACTATTTGTTGTTTTGGTGTTGAGTTGAATAAGTTCTTTAGATGTCTTGGATATTAATCCCTTCTTGGATATAACATTTGCAAATATGTTCTTCTCTTTGGTAGATTGCCTCTTTGTTTTGTTGATGGTTTCCTTCACTGTGCAAGCTTTTATTTTGATATAGTCCCAATAGTTTATTTTTGCTTTTGTTTCCCTTGCCTGAGGAGACATATCTAGAAAAATGTTGCTATGGCCGATGTCAGAAAAATTACTGCCTGGGCTCTCTTCTAGGATTTTTATGGTTTCACATCTTGCATTAAGGTCTTTAATCCACTTTGAGGTTATTTTTTTGGTTTAGAATTAGAGAGTGGTCCAGTTTCATTCTTTTACATATAGATGTCCAGTTTTCCCAGTACTATTTATTGAAAAGAATGTATTTTTCCCATTGTATAATAATATTGTCTTTTTAATTTTGGTGTCCACATCTTTATTGTTAATATATAGAAATACAATAGATTTTTGTATATTTATCTTGTGTGAACTCACATATTAGTTCTAGGGATATGTGTGTGTGTGTGTGTGTGTGTGTGTGTGTGTGTGTGTGTGTATTCCTTGGGATTTTCTATAGAGAATCATGTCATCTGCAATTAGCATAGTTTTATTTCTTCCTCCAATTCTGTATGCATTTTCTTTTTATTTTCTTCACCTTATTTTAACTTGGCACGAATTTTCAATACCATGTTAAATAAGAACATCTTTGCCTTCTTCTTGGTCTTAAGGGAAAAGCATTCAGTCATCTACCATTATTAGCTATAGGGTTTTTATAGATGTTCTCTATCAAGAGAAGGAAGTTTTTCTTTATTCTAATTTTTCTGAGAGTTATTTTAAAAATCATGATATAGTTTTAAATTTTGTCAAATACTTTTTCTGCATTAATTGATAAGATTATGTGGCTTTTTCTTTGTTAGCCTAGGAACTGTGTTGGTAGATTATACTGATACATTTTTGAATATTGAATCAATCTTGACTCCTTGGAATAAACCCCAGTTGATCATGGTGTATAGATCTTTGCATATACGGCTAAATTCTATTTGCTAATATTTTGTTAAGGATTTTTGTGTCTGTGTTCATGAAGGTTATTGATCTGTTGTATTCCTTTTTTCCTGTACTATCTTAATTTCATTTTGGTATCAGAATAATATTAACTTCATAAAATGAATTGTAGTATTCCTTCTGTTTCAGGAAGGTATTCTATAAAATTAGTGCTAATTCTTTAAATTTTTGATAGAATTCTCTAGTGCAACCATTTGAGGCTGGAGGTTTCATTTTGGGAAGTATTTTAGTTATTAATTTATTTCCCTTAATAGTTAAGTGACTATTCAAATTATCTTCATACTGGGTGATTTGTGATTGCCAAATTTATGTACGTAGAATTGTTTTCCATATTCCTTTATTGTTTGATGTCTACAAGGTCTGTAGAGATATCTTGTTTCATTCCTGATTGATAGTTTATGTCTTCTTGTTTTTTCTTTTTGTCAGTCTTGGCAAGAGATTTTTTCTAATTTTATTGATCTTTTCAAGGAACCATCTCTTTGTTTCATTGATTTTCTACATTGTTTTTCTGTTTAATTTTTTTAAAGATTTTATTTATTTATTCATGAGAGAGAGAGAGAGAGAGAGAGAGGCAGAGACACAGGCAGAGGGAGAAGCAGGCTCCATGCAGGGAGCTCCATGTGGGACTCTATCCCTGGTCTCTAGGATCACGTCCTGGGCTGAGCCCCCCGGGCTGCCTCTGTTTAATTTTTATTAATTGTTACTCTTGTCTTTCTTTCTCCTCCTTGCTTTGAAATTATTTTGTTCTTTTTTTTATGTTCTTAAGATGTGAACTTATTTCTTCTTCTTCTTCTTCTTCTTCTTCTTCTTCTTCTTCTTCTTCTTCTTCTTCTTCTTCTCTTCTTCTTCTTCTTCTTCTTCTTCTTCTTCTTCTTCTTCTTCTTCTTCTTCTTTTGTATAAGCAGTTAGTGCTATAAATTTCCCTTTTGGCACTGCTTTAGCTCTGTCAAAATTTTTGATATGTTCTATTTTTATTTTCCTTCAGTTTAAGGTATTCTTTTTCGACTTATGTATTATTTAGACGTGTTTAGTTTACAATTCTTTGGAGGATTTTCCGTTATTTTTCTGTTAGATTCCATTTTGGTTGATGAATGCACACTATGATTTTAGTACTTTTTGTTGAGGTTTGCTTTATAGCCCAGAATGTGGGCTATTTTGGTATATATTAGTAGATACTTGAAAATAATGTGTATTCTGTTGTTATTGGGTTGAGTGTTCTATAAATGTCGATTAGATATGGTTGATTGATGGTGCTGTTGAACTCTATAACCTTGTGATTTTCTAGCTACTTGTTCTATCCATTATTGAGAGAGGGGTTGTGGTTTCCAGCTGTAATTGGATTGATCATTTTTTAAAAAGATTTTATTTATTTATTCACTAGAGACAGAGAAAGAGGCAGAGACACAGGCAGAGGGAGAAGCAGTCTCCATGCAGGGAGCCCGATGTGGGACTCGATCCTGGGTCTCCAGGATCATGCCCTGGGCTGAAGGCAGCACTAAACCACTGAGCCACCCAGGCTGCCCTGGATTGATCATTTTTAATAGTTTTTGCCTCACATATTTTGCAGCTCTGTTGTTTGGTGCACTCACACTTAGAATTGTGTCTTGGGGACTGATCCTTTTCTCATTATATAAGAGTCTTTGTACATGGTAATTTTTTTTTGCTCTGAAGTCTAATTTATTTGATATTTATAAAGCCACTCTTGCTTTCTTTTGATTAATGTTTGCATGATACATGCTTTTCCATCATTTTACTTTCAGCCTGTCTTTATCATTTTATTGAAAGTGAATTTCCTATAGACAGCATTTAGTTCAGTCATGTTTTTAATCTATCCAGTCATGTTTTTCCTTTTATTTCATATATTTAGACCTTATATATTTAATGTCATTATGTATATGTTCGGTCTTGGGTTTACCATTTTATTTTATTTTTTCTGTTTATTCTCTCTATTCTTCCCCCTAATTCCTGAAGGACATTTTCACTAAAGATTCCAGGTTGGGGCATCTGGCTGGCTTAGTTGGTAAAGCATGTGACTCTTGATCTCAGGGTAGTGAGTTTGAGCCCCATGCTGGGTGTAAAGATTACTTAAAAATAAAGTCTTGAAGAAAGGCTGATTCTAGGCTGATGGTTGTTTTCTTTTTCAATATTTGAAAAACGTTGTGCCACTTCCTCTGGTCTGTGTGGTTTCTGATGAGAAATCTGCTGTCCTTTAAGTGATTTTTCTAGTATTGGTATGGTGCCATTCTTCTTCAACTGTTTTCAAGATTTCTTTTTCTTTAATTTTAGAATTTTGCTATGATGTCTTAGCTTGGGCTGCCATAGCAAAACACCATAGAATAGGTGGCTTAAGCAACAGAAACTAAGTTTCTTGTGGCTCTGGAGGCTGGAAATCTGAGATCAGGATGTCAGGATGGTTGGGTTCTCGTAAGAGCTCTCTTACCAGATGGCCACCTTCTTCCTGTGTACTCAGATGGAAAAGAGAGATAGAGAGAGACCTCTTCTTCTTCCTATAAGGCCACTAATCCTATGGAATTATAACCTAATTTAATCTTAGTTACCTCCTAAAAGCATTATCTCTAAATACAGTCGTATATTGGGGATTGAGACTTCAACATAGGAATTTTGGGGGGACACAATCTATTGTATATGTCATGGTATGGATTTTTTTTTAAGATTTAATCTACTCTCAGTCCAGTTATATTCTTGAGCCTGTAGGTTGATATCTCCTACCAGTTTGGGAAGTTTTAAGTAATTATTTCTTTGTACTACTTTTTTAGTACACCTCCTTTTTTCTCTCCTTCTGGGATTTCAATGGCATAAATATAAAATCTTTTGTTACAGTCCACAGGTACTTATGGCTCTATTTATTTTTTCTACATATTTTCTCTTTGTTGTTCAGATTAGATAATTTCTCCTGTTCTATCTTCCAATTCACCAAATTTCCCCCTCTGTGTCCTTCATTCTGCTGTTGTGCCCATCCATTGAGTTTTAAATTTTGGTTACTGTGTTTTTCAATGCTAAACTATCCATTTTGTTCTCTTTTTCATTTTGTTCTTATTTATACTATTTACTGATACTTTTATCTCTTTGCTGAGACTGTTGTTTCATTTATTTCAAGTATGTTCATTATTGCTCATTAAAACACTTTAATGATGGCTATTTTAATATCTTTGTCAGATAATTCTAATATCTCTGTCATCTTTCTGTTGGCATATATTGAATGTCTCTTTTCATTCAGGTTGAGATCATTTTGGTTCTTGCTATGACTTGTGATCTTTAGTTGAAATCTGAACATTTTGATTAGTGTGAGACTCTGGGTCTTATTCAGAGTTTTTGTTTTACCTGGCTTTAGCTTACATTACTGTCAGGGAAAGGGAGGTAGCTATCTCCTTATTTCCTGGTCCTTGTAGAAATCTTATGTTCCCTATTTGCCATTAATTCCTAAGGATGGAGCTTGTTATTCCTCTACAGAGTTTGGAGACCTAGCTAGGCCTCCACTGATACCTCCCTGGCTGGGAGTAGTAGGTATGCCTTGTTACTGCTCCCCAAGTGGACTCCACAAATACCATGATGGTAGTGGAGGAGTTTCTTCATTACCTCTAGGGGGTGATGAAAGGCCTCCTCTGATACAAACCCAGAGGGGGTGGAAGGTGGTGCCTTGTTACTACCAGATGGGAATAAAAAATCCAGGCTCCACATGTGTTCTCAATTGACACCCTGCAAGTGCAGGGGTGGGTGTTGTTATTACTTGGCAGAGATGAAAGTCCTTGCTGCCACTTGGCCTGCACACCACACAGGTGAGAAAGTTAAGATGCCTCATTACAGCCTGGCAAGGATGGAAGTTTAGGTTTCCCACTTGATCTTTGCTGGCCTGGGTAGGGGTGGGATAATACTTTTTTTGTGGTGTTTGGCTGGGATACAGTGATTACTTTGTAAAATTTTTCTGCCTTCCTAGACCTTCCCTGATTGTTTGGTTAGAGATAGCAGGCTTTTGATGACTCTTTTTTTTTTTTTCATTTGCACCCTATGGTGTTTCCATATCTAGTTTCTCCAGCATGTAGTCTGAGATACATGGGATAAAAAAGAAAACTCAGGGAATTTACTACTATGTTGTTCTCTAGGTCCCAAGGTCCCTAATCAGTCTACCTTCTTTCCACTTGTTGGAGTCCTTTTATGTTTATTTTCTATTTAATGTCTAGGGGTTTTAGTCATACTTAATAGAAGGAATAGGAAAGTGTATGCCTACTTCCCTGAAATGGAAGTCTGTACATTTATCTTGAAAATACCAAAACACTTGACAAATGTATGATAACTGATGGATCATTTGATGGTTAATTATAGACAGACTTAAGGACTCAGCTCTTGGGAGCTGTCCAAGGTACTGGACTCTCCCTAATGTTTTCTGGTTTAGTGGAAAAGAATTTTCCATCTCTCTGTCTTACTATTTCTAATGGCCTTAAGTCTTCTGTTTTCATTTATTTTAGTACCAGGCTTCAACTGCTCTGACCAGTCCTCTCAAACTTTTAGATGCTGCCCTGTAAATCCATGCTTAGCAGGGCCTTAATAACTAGCTATTCATTGGCTATTTTTGACAATAATTTGTATTTGCTATCACTGTAGAGACATCCTCTAATCTGACTACATTCTTGGAAACTCCACAGCACTCTCATGGTCTTAATTGCTTGTGTCAGTGTTACCTCTAGCCATTGAATTGCCCTGTTTTTGGAACAGTAGAACAAGTTTTTGGGAAAAAAATGCAAAGATGAATGGAGGCCCTTAAGATGCTAACAGTTTAGAAGGGAAACTAAAATTATTAAAACTAAGTGCAATTTTCTAGGACCTTTCGTCTATACTGTATTCATTGTTATTTACTTTTAAGGTATAAGGGGAAGAAAAAAATAAATAATTGGCTATTCTGAGTTCCATTATTTTCCTTTTCTCTCAGTTTTAAGTATAAGAGAAATAACTGCAAAATATTTTACCTTGTTCTATTAGGTGTATTGAAAGAGGATACTGAAGCCGTGGTAGAAAAAGACTTTTTTTTTTCCTTTAAGAGAATATCTCTCAGATAGGAAAAACATAGCAGTCTCCCATTATGAGTTGACTTTGGAGCCAGGAAGTAGTAGTTATCCGCCCCCACCCCCCCAACCATTCCATTCCTAATGCAATAGATAAAAGGTAGAAAGATAAACTTTGAAAATTTCAGTAACCTCTAATGAAAGTTCGAGTTGTCATCCTTTATATGATGGTATTTCTACTGCTTGTATTTTTATGATTTAATATCCCCTTCCCCACTCTACACTTCCAACAGGCAGCAGTTTCCCTTCTTGAGCTTTATGGGAATCTTTTATAGATATATTGCCTACCCTCAAGTATTTCGTTTTTTTCATGGGAATTTGAGACACTGGAAATATACTACAAAAATACATGGACCTAAGAATCCTCAAAGGGCCTGGATTCCAGTGAACTAATAAAGGGTCATGAAGGCACTTCATCTATTCTTCTCCTGGACTGTACAGATGCCTTATTTAACTAAACCTTATGTTTTCCTAAATTATGGACTTAGTATATCAATGTTGGTCTCTGTCTTCAAAGTGGAGCTATTCTTCCCCACAGAACCCTCCCTCAAATTTTTCTAATCAAAGACAAATGTTATATGTCTTTTACAAATAGCCAGTGTCTGGCAACGAACCACTTTCTGACTTGTATGAAGCTAGCTGGTCCACATGATAGTTAAATCTATAACTCATGCTTCACTCTTTGATATAATCTGCTGAAATAATCAGCACAGTCTAAAAGGCAATACCTGACAGAGGAACATAGTTATTAGTTTATAAGTAACTGGTTTTGGTAATTTATAATTCCTGGAACGGATCAAACAAACTAGTAAATTGCAGAACCTTGGATTTGATCCCAGGTTTGCTAGATTCCAAAGTCACACAACTTTAAAGAGTGAATTATTATACTCTTTAAAATGGTGTTTCAATCTTACTGAACATAGTAAGTGATGAATCACTGAATGGATGATGAACTGTTCTGAACCACGTAGTTTATTATACATCACACATTGTGTACCATGTGCTACTGCATAGAGTCTATGCATGGTCTTCTGAATATTGATAAGATGAGGGAAATGGTACTTTCTATGTGCCCTTAGGATATTATGAGTATTAATAAGCTAACATCTTTAAGGAAAGTCTACCAGCATACTTTTATTATTTGATAACAAGAAAAGTCTAAGTTAGTGAAAAGTCAGAATAAGTGATTACTTAGAATTTTTTAAAAATCACATTAAAGAACATTCAATATCAGAACAATGATTTTTAAGTGGATTTGTGGGTCTATTTTATTAAATATGTAACAATTCTTAGGAAGCTTATATTTACATGAATTATAAGCAAGTAGGTGCTGTGCAAAGTGCTTAAAAGGAGTTTCCTCTTTTAAGAAACTCGGTTGTTCTTTGGGAGGTCATGAGCATATGATATTTTTTAACAAACTCTTTTTATATAGCAGAAGAGTAACTTGAAGGTGAGTTATACTTGTACAGTCACAGATTTCAAATATGAAAGATATAAATGATTTAGCATTCACTCTGAGTGTCTACTCAATGTGGTAGAAGAGTAGTTAAAGTCACTTGTTCCGAAGTTAGATGGGTCTGGATTTCAATCCTGTAGCCACTCCGAATCATATGATGGCAGGAAGGTTACTTAGCATCTCCAATACCAGGTATCCTCATTTCTAAAATGCAGAGAATATCAGTCAGACACAACTCATAAAATTCTTGGGATATTGAATGTGATAATGCATGAAAAGTTATGTGAACGGTATTTGAAACATAAGAAAAGCTAACTGCTTCTATTATTAATATTACTGTTAAGACTATTCATAAGAAGTAACAAAAATGATGCTTTTTCCCTGTGACAGGTTGGGTGATAACTGACTCTGTATTTGTTAGCATCACAAGATGGCAAATCCATATATAGCATCCTACTCCATAATTTCTGCTTCTTATCTAAGGTAGGAGCAAAGAAATGAGAGATTTAATCCAAAATATCCTTTGATGGCTCAGCTAACCCTGGAATTAGGTTAGGGATTTAGGACAGCTATGTCATAGGTCTGGAATAAGGGGTTTTCAAGACCCTTGCATTTATCCCAGAGTATTCCAAATGTTTGCCGCTGTCTTGAAACTGTGAATCAGCCAATATGAAGAAAGGGCCCCAGGGAACTGTTTGCTGTAGGAAGAACGCTGGCTTTTGCTCTAACTTCTTTTCTGCTCACTGCAGTAGCAACTTAGCTTCATAATGTCCTCTCTAGTCATGCATTCTGATCAAAGTAGTTATTTAAAGGTTGTGGCTAATAGGAGAGTAGATACCCCCGGTATTTCCCAGAACAGAGCTCGTATTCTGGGAATCTTGGGTCCATGTGACTTCCTGAGTCAGTGATTCACACTGAGCAAGGAGATAGGTTTGGCAGATTCAAATAAATCCCCTGAGAGAGGATCAGGCTGCTGAGAGTCCCCTTTGCTGGCTGAAGCTCCCAGTGTATGCACAAAACACCCTATCCTGGGCCCCAGATGTGTGCAGGTTTCTAATTGCCAGTGCTGCACTAAGATTTGAAGGGTGAGAGAGTTGCAAAATCACGAACACCGAGGGCGGTGTTAGGAAGGCAGCTTCCTGCACACTCTTGTAGGTGTTAGTGAGATTATCAATTGCTCCGGGAGAAACACAGGACTGGAGGGCTTAGGGAATGTGGTGGTCCCTCTCTTCGCTGTTTCTGCACCCTGTGGTTGTGCTTTCCCAGAGGCAAGCACCCTGCATTTCCATTTCTGCAGTGAAATTAACTCGAGCTTGGCAGGTAAGTCTTTCAGGTCACCTTTTTTTTTTAAAAAAAAAAAAAGGTATGTGAGCTGTAGTGGGGGTGGGCTATACCTCATTCCCTTACAGTGGACATATTTTATTGGTACAGAAGTGGTATTTGGAAGCTTAAATGTGGAGCAGAGGTTTGAAGAAGCCAAATTAACTACGTGGCCCTTGGGGGATGAACAAAAGGAAGGGAAGGGGATTCAGGCATTTTCTCCCTAATAAATCTCTCATTTGTCTTAGAAATTTTGCCTGTAGGCTGGTGTCTGGCTCCAGAACAGGGTCTTTGGCATGAGTTACAACTGTGATCTTCTCTCTTTTTTTCTTTTTTCTTTTTTTTTTTTTTATTTTCTGCTTTACTTACCACTGCATGGGAGCAGGCAGACAGAAGCAGGGTTGCACGTTGTCAATACAGGCTGCAGAAGTCAATAAGCAGCCAGACAGGGAGTGAAATTGGAGGAGGCAGCTATAGATTTCTTAGGTTATTTCTTGTGAGTTTTTCAGAACTTGTGTGATTCAGGCTTGTCAGATACTATTTTGAGCCGGGTTGAGACAAACACATTCCCCTGGTGCACCAGATGTTGTCTGCAGCCTCCCAATTTCCAGAGGCACCTGAGTTGGCTTTCTTGTGGGTGAGGGAATGTCCAGGCAAGGGATAGGAATTAGGGAATAAGAAATTACAATGGGGAAAGTCAATGTTCTACTGCTCAGGAGTTTGGTAGAAATCCTAACATAACCTTGGACATAATTATTAGGATGGTAGTGATGGGCTTGAGAGAATGAGGCACTATGCCTTCTACATTTCAGTGCATGGATCAGATGGATACTCAGTACAAGCATGTTGATTGAATAATAGTACCAACATGTACTAATTTTTATTTTTTAGGTGATCTCAGATTGATATGCTGGCTTCATAGAATAACAAGATGGAGTAATAGGAGAGGCTAAAGCTGATTGGTGGGTAAATTATGAACATATGAGTTTTGCTGACAGTAGAATGTCCTCAAATGGAATCATTGGACAGGGACACACAAATATAGAGCCTTCCTGCCTATCAATCCATCCATCCATTTCTCTCTTTCTCATTTGTTAACCACCTAGTTCCAAGACAGTTTCAGGCAGCCTATAATACAGACCCAATGCAAATTAGCATCATTAGAGATAAAAATGACAGGTTTCATTCAAAGGTCAATCTTCTGTATTCTGCAATGATATGACCTATAGATAACTAAAATACAAAAGTAACTATAATTTTTTTCATTTAAGCATTTTTTAGCCTTCTACCAACTTCATATCTGATACTGCAAACAAGGAGGAAAGTAGACAGATGCTCTGGCATGGCTCTTTCAGAGTCTCATGAGGTAAAAACTAGCAAAGGGTAGGTAACAGTAACACAAGTGATTGAGTTAAACATGAAGGGCTGGTTGAACATTTTGCCCTCAGAAGGTGATAAAGCTGATAATCGGGTGGTCCTTCTTCATTCCTTAGGCTGGACTGATCTTTTATAGTCACAGGATGCTTTGCTTACTTTTTTTCTCCCTATTTGAAATGAAACAGGAAGAGCATGGTCTCCCTTCCCATCCTGCCTAATTAAATATTCTATTATTTTCTCGGCTACTAAAATATTCTATTATTGCTGATCACTTCCTCCTCGGCTCAGTGTGTTTGTCACTGGCCGCAGTTACATAAAGCATGGGCTGCCTAGAGTTTGAATTGCCTCTGGAGTGGGTGCTGGAGACAGGGAGGGGGATTCTGGGTATGCTGATGAATTCCTGCAACTGCCAGGTCTGGGAGCCTGGCTGGGAGCCAAAAGGATTGTGGACAGATGCTTTACATGCTGGGTTGACTTGGCTAAGCTAATATTCCCAGGTTCTGACCTGGAGCTGAGGGAGGGACATATTTATTCACTCAGGCTTCATGGAAATATTAATTTAATGTCTGCTATATGTAGGATATAGAGTTCTTAGAACACTTGGCAGTTAACCACAGGGGTCGTTTTCCCCTGGAAATCTACTCTGCTACCCACATAGAGGTGGTGTTCCATTATTTCACTTACTTCTCTTGGGAGGAAAAAGGGCTTTATCCCATTTCATAAATAAGGAAACTGAGACTCATGTTTTAAGCATCTTGCTTGCACACCTAGTAAGTAGATAAATCATAATTGAAATTCTGTTTACTTCAAAGTATGGGCTTATTCCAGTGACCTATGCAGTATAAGGAAAAACATGTTCAGAAAAGACTTTTCTGTAAGACATACTTAAGAACTGGGAAGTTTGGTTAGGGAAGGCTCATGGGGCAGTAGAAATTAAGGTGGGCATTGAGAGATGAGCAGATGACAAAGAAGCACCATTGGCTTAAACAATAAAGAAGGTTAATTGGCTCATGTAATTGAGAAGATCAGATAATGCCACCAAGGACTGGATCTTTCTGTCTACTCTTGTCTCCTGCCATGTTAGCTTTAATGTAAGGATCTGCCCATTGCTCTCTATACCCTCCCCCTCCTTGAAGCAGGATTTCAGGCTTCTGCATAGCTCTGAGCCACTTTCCCTCATTGGACACAACTGTGGCTGGGCAAACAGGAGAGACCTTCCCTCAGAGTGTATGGATAATTATTTTACATTCATGCCTTATTATTTTAGCAGATAAACCCAGGGCTATGCTTTGGAAGGCCAATTCTGCCTGTGTTTGAGTAAAATTGGATTTAGCAGGTGCAAAAGGGTGGAGAAGTGACTTGATGGTTGATAGAATTACAGCCAGGATTCAGAGGGCATTGGGAATCCTAAGCATTGACTCTTTGAGCTCCATACTACGATCATCCTTTGAACTTTCCTCCACCCATGCTCTGTTCTTCTGTGAGTGATGCCATACCATGCCCAGTTACACTTGGGAATAATCCTAGCTTCCATGGTTTTGACTCTTATTTCTGCTGCTCAGCCTCTTTATGCTGCCTTTACACATACCATCAGTCAACAAAGTCCTATTGATTTTATATCTAAATTCCTCTTAAGTTCATACCATCCTGTCATCTCCAGTGTTCCAATGCTGCCTTGTCCTTAGGCACTTAACCGCCATGTATCCAGTTTCCTCACCTGGACTCTAATAATTGCTGCTTCACTGTGCATGGCATAGAGAAATGCTCAATAAATGGTGTTGAACAAATGAGGAATTAGATAATGAGGCAGATGAAATTTAGTGAAACATGTATTTAGGCCCTAAGTTTCCAATCCTCTCCTGTTTGTAAGATGGGTATGGATTGATATTTCTAGGAATTTCTAGGAATATTAATGGGAAAAACCTAGGTCCTTTAGCCACCAACTTACTAGGTTTCTAAGGTTACCTATTTCCATTTTATGGAGATATTTAAGAAGTACATGTCAGGCAAAGGACTTGTGTCCACAGTGAAGACCATCCCAATCTTCCCACATCCTGGGGGAGATGCTATACCCTTCCCTACTCCTCTGAGATCTCATTTCACCATCCTCATTTAGCCAGCCCCTGGGAAACCTGATCTAAGCCTGTGCAATGCTAGAAGTGCCTGCTTAACAGCTTGGCAGGGAAGAGAGGTGATTTACTTACCCAGCTGAATTATCTGTTTACACTTCTGATCTCCCAAGCATATGTCAGGACAAGAAAATAATAGAAGAAATTGTTAACACTGCATGGGACTAGTGCATCCACATGCAAGAGAGATTTAACATGAAAATGCTTTCTGTGGTGGTGAATCTCTCTCTGCATCTGAAATGCCTTCCTCCCCTCATTTACCTTACAACAAATTTTCCTTTATAAGTATCTATGCTCAAGCTTCTTTCCCCTTGAAGACAGAAACACCTAGCTGAAAGCTCACAGCTCTCTACTGATTTGATGGCAGCCTAGGGACTGAAGAATAAGCCTGTCCTATAGGTCTCTCAGAGGAGCTGACTCTAAAATGGTACAAGACAAATATCTGCTCAGAAAATTCTTGTGAGTGTGACAGTTCTCAAATCAGGAAGGGGAGAGAATTCCTGGTGGGTCTCCCCTCTGGATGCTGGAGGAATGAAGAAACACATTGAGCCAAAGTCATAAGGCAGGTTGAGGATGGGGGTTTCTGATAAAGTGGGTTGGAGATTCCATCTCAGGCTGACTGCTAATCCTAAATGGCTGTACCACCCAACTGGTTTGTTTCTCAATTAGTAATAGAAACTATCCAAGTGAGGATGGATGACTTGCCCGAGAATATCTCCTGCAATCCTACTTCAGGGCTTGAACTTTCATTATTAGAGATCAATTCATAATACTTTGGGATGAAACACACATACATGAATCTCTTTATAGCACCCCTGCCAAGGGCCATTCAGTAAATACTTCTGGAGCCAGACACTGGGCTGGTAGCTATAAATACAAAGAAAAGGAAGTCAGATCATCTACTTCCCAGGACTGTACAGTCTGGATGGTGATGTCCATCCAAAGAATAAGGAGAATAGGAGCTGATATACATAGTACTTTATGCCAGACACTTTTCTATGTGTTCTACATGCCCAAGTCATTGCATTATCACAATTCTATGACACTCCTTTCCCTATTTTACAGTGAGGATACTGGGACACATGGCTATTAAGTACCTAGTCTAAAGTGGCAGAGCTAATATATACAAGACACGTGAGAACAGAGAGAAAAGAGCTGTGGTCAGGGAGGTTCACACACCTGAACATCTTTACTGGTCGTAACTTACCATCATCCTAAATGCCCTCTGTGCTTCCTTTGAATTGTATTTCACCCTCTCTCTCTTATCAAAGTTAGGTATTCCTGTGAAGGGACAGAAATCCCTAACATCTTGATATGAATTTAGCATTCAAACATTTGACACCTGAGATGGGGGAGGGCAGAGCCTGAGGAGGCAGAGACATTTGAAATTATTTGGGCTGGCTTTTTGGTTTTCCCAGAACCAGTTTTGGTCAAGAGGCCAAAAGACAATAAAATGGCACACAGATGGAGGGAGGTTGTTGGGAAGGTAGACTTCAATCTACTATTTCCGCTGGACACATTGTACTCTGAGACTATTTTTTACTTATTATACCTTTTCAGGACTGTTTTGATTGTATGCGACTGGAAACAAAACCAAAACTGCTTTAAGCCAAAAGGGAATTTTAGTGGAGTCCATAAGGAGAAAATCTAGGTAGGGGTTGTTCTGGATTGAATTACAGCTTGATGCAGAGTTTCATGTGATGTTTCCAGGCTTCATGTTCTCATCTTTCGCTTTAGTCCTGTTCTTCTCTCACCTCATGATCACAGGATTAATGCAGCAGCTCCAAACCTCAATCTGCCTAGCATTTTTCTCAGCTGGGTGGTGGAGAGGGTGATATAAGAGCTCCTTTCCTGAGTAATCAGAAAAGAATTCTGGGCTTTTCTTTTATTGACTCTACTAAATTGCCTGCTTATTCCTGGAGCAATCACTGTGCCCAGGTTATACTTATTAACTTAGACTAATTGGCATGGGGATGGAATGAAAGTAGGGAACTGGTGAGTTCAGGAATTTCAGGAAATTCAGTTTACCATAGAGAAGGCAATGACATCCTTCACTAGAAACTTCTCAAGTGATGACTTATAGCATAGTTCCTTCAGACAGTGTTTTCTCTCCTGGGCCAGTAGCATCCACAGGCCCACACCTTCTTTATCTCCTTCTAACCACTCAGTACATATACTTGTCCTCAGCAGTGTGTCAAAGTGGCTCAGGGGCAAGAAAAATAGAGGGAATGGCTAAAGAGCATACATTAGCTTTTTTAATGGCCCTGTAGTTCCTTCACTCTCGAGTCAGGGTTCTTATTCAGAGCAGAGAGACCCAGAAAATCTTTGGTCCTACAGATGGTGTTGGTTGGGTATCAGCATATGGGGAGATATGTGGGTGGGAGCAGCTGATGTCAGGAGGGCTGAGTTGGAACATTGGATTCGAATCAAGAGAAAAGTCTTGAGGCTTCAGCTGATGAAGAAAAACCTTCTTAACTGAAAGATGTGGAATTCTATGAAAGATACAGCCGTTCTGTAAGGATGATGAAAAAGAGATCTAACTTTGAAATGATTAAAACTCTGCTGGACACAGTCTTGAGGGATATATATGGGAGCTATGGGAAGGGGAGTCAGGGCCTCTTGCCACGGGTACTCCTTATCAGTGATTTCTTCCTTTGGCCCAGGGAAAGACAGCTTGGTAGAGGAAGCTTACACTATTTAACTGTGTGACTTTGGAGAATTCAATCTTTTGAGTCTAGATGTCCTAATTTGTAAATAAGGATAAGAGAAATACCAATTTCATGAAGAAATTGTGAAAATTAAATGAAATGGTTTTATATAAAAACTAGCACAAGCTTGGCCCAGGGTAGACAATTGGATCAATATCAGTTTCAGCCTTTTTCTCCCTATGAGCTCTAGTCTAAATACTCAACAACTTGGAGGTTTTTCTCTCAATTCTGTTCGTGACTTTATGATACTAAGTATGTTGATAATGAGTGGCTGAAATTAACTTGTCATTAATGCATTTATTTTGGATTCAGTATTTTCTTGAGCAGTTGCACCAGATCACAGAATAATGGAAGTGTTCTGGTTAAGTGGACCCCCATCCTCTGATACAGCACAGTCCCTGGATCAGAGCCAATTGGGTTGGAATCTCAGCTCTGCCCCCAGTTAGTCACATCTTGAGAGGTGAATTAAATCTCTTACCTCAGGATCTTGATTAGCAAAATGGGGAAAATACTTTCCTGCAAGGATTTGAGACAAATGGTGTAAAGCCTAGGCCTTTTATGATTCTATACATTGTTAGTGCCCACTCTGTGGAATTTTGCAATTTTAAAACGTCATTTCTGGGGTGCCTAGGTGGCTTAGTCAGTGTAGCATCTACCTTGCACTCAGGTCATGATCCAGGGTCCCGGGATCGAGCCCCAAGTGGGGCTCTGTGCTCAGTGTGGAGTCTGCTTCTCCCCCTCTCTCTACCTTTCCTCTTGTGTATGCTCTTCCCCCCCCAAATAAATAAATAAAATATTTCAAAAAATAAATATTTCCCAGATGGTGGCTACACTTGTGGTGAGCATAATATATAAAATCACTATATTATATACATGAAACTAATGAAATATTGTGTGTCAACTATACTTCAATAAGAAAAAATGATAAATTAAAAAAATAAAATGTCACTTCCATGCATGGCAGTCCCTGGAAGCATAGAAGCCTAGAGCACCTCATCTGGATTGGAGAAGCCCCCTGCATTGGCCATGCATAAATCAAAGTTCACCAGCTCAGTGACTTCCAAGGTTTCCCTGTCCAAGCATAGGGTCAGGGTGGTGGTCAGGTTGCTTTTTCTAAGGGATGACCCTGCTTTTATGCTTCTGTGGTTTACTTATAGAAGAGATGGCCACATTGGATGAGAGGTTAGATTTTGTGGACTTTAAGTGTCCTTTTCCAACTCTGAGTTTCTGTGTGCCTACAATTTGACTTCCATTCGGGAAGTAACCCTTATCATTGCCAGAGATGTGGCCTTAAGTTACTTAACCCCTCTATCCCTCAATTTCTTAATTTTAGAATAGGACTAATTCTAGTGCCTACATCCTAAGATGGTTGTGAGCTTTAAATGGAAAATGCATGGGGCACCTGGGTGGCTCAGTGGTTGAGCATCTGCCTTTGCCTCAGGGTATGATCTCGAGGTTCTAGGATTGAGTCCTGTATCAGGCTGTGTCTCTCATGAATAAATAAAATCTTTAAAAATAAAAATAAAAATTGAAAACGTGTGTAATCGATGAGTGCAGTGTGGTAGGATATTAGTGCTGCTCACAGATACCCAATTCTCTTCTCATTTGGGTCATAGCAGAGTGACACTTCCTGGATTCCTCATTGTAGTATGGGGCCATGTGACTAAGTCTAGCCATTGAGTCAGGGACCAAAATGAGGTCTACAACTTCTGGTTTGGAGCGTTCATTTGCTGATATGTGACTTTTGGCACAGTCACAGTCACATCAGGATGTGGCTATTCAGTATGCCTGGCTTCCCTACCCCTGATCAACATATCATGGATATGTGGTATGAGGAAGAGAATGACTTTCAGTGTTTTGAGGCACTGAGATTTTGGGGGCATTTTTGCTGTTGTATAACTTGGCCAATGCTGACTGATACACACAGTGTTTGGCTCGAGATAGTAGCTAGCTAGTATTGGGCACTTGCTATATACTGGGCACATATTAGTTCACACTCTACAATCATACTCTAGAAAGACATATCATCATTATCTTCATATTTAAAAGGGGAAATGAAGGTGAGAAATGTTAGGTAACTAGCCCAAGGTCACCCAGCTAGTAAGTGGTAGAGAGAAGATTTAAACCCAGATAATCACTATTTTGCGACTCCATAAACCAAGCCTGTGGTTGCCTAGTATGATTATCCAATATTAATTCTTGAGCTGCATCTCCTGTAGTTTCATTTGTAAATCATCTCCCTTGTTGACTGTTACTCCTTAGAGTGGACGTGAGGTTGGGAAATCAGCCATGTGGCCTGCCATGGTTATTTAAATTTCAAGTTGTCATAGGAAGTCTCTCATTTGCTTTGCTTTGCTTTTAACCACTTTTTGGCTTTTGACTTGCTATTTAAATGAACGTCTTTGATATAGGGACAAGAAACCTGCTAAGAGTATGAAGGACATTTTTTTTTTCTACCTTTGAAGGCATCAAAATGATTATCTTGAGTTGGGCTTCCCAGAAGCAAAGCCTGAGATGGGGACTCTTGTGTATGTTATTTATTGAGGGAGTGCTCTTGGGAGAAACCTGTAAGGATGTGAGGGAGGCAGGAAAGGCAGGGAAGAAGCTAAGCAAAGATGTGATAGAGCCTCAGCCGGATCCCATGGCGGAGCTATAGAAGATGATTTGTACCACACAGTTTGTCCTGAATTGAGGCAAGGAGACTGAGTTTTATTCCTCTGAATCATTTGGTCAGTAGCCTTAGATTTAAACTCTCAGGCATCTCCAGGTTAAGTGGTTCCCATTGGCTTAGACAGTCTTCCAGACAAGGAGGCAGGTGTGAGCCAATTAGCAACCAACACCTGCAGCAGTTGGGGAATACATTCTCCTGCCAGATAAGGGAATCTGGGAGTTGCATCAGTAGCATTTACTATAGTGTTTGAGGTCAGTGGTTCATCCTTTTCAGATTTGTGCTTTTTCTGGAAATGATAGGGTCAAGTTAAGGTGAGGCAGTGGAGTCTATAACACAGTAGTGGAATGTGACCTTGATGAGGCCTTAACACAAACTTTTTGTTGATATCCAAGTGGTGTGTATATGACCTGAGGACCTAGGGTGGGCATAAGCTCTGTGCCAAACTTTGGATCTGGAACTAATACATTTTGTCTGGTCATCTGGAAAAGTTTTTACTTTCTACCTCTTTAAATGGGCATGGTGTCAGCCAAAAATGTTTTGAGGATTCTTGGGTGTTTCCCTTCCTCATGTAATAAGTAGCTTCAACCTGCTCCAGATTCGCCAGCTCAGCCTGATAATATTAATGCTAGCACCAATAGCAGGACAGTTTACTAAGTGCCTGTTATGTGCCAGGGGCTTTATTTATAGTCTTCCCATGACCCTGCAAGGTAGGAATCATAGGATCTATTTTATGATCTAGAACAATAAATAACAGCGAAGGTTATCAATTTGTCAAGGGAGCACTGTTAAAACAGTTTTCACAAAAGTAGTAAAGAAAACAAATCATAGCATCAAAGAATAAAAGGTTAGGAGAAAATGATGTAAAACCATACCATCACCCCAAAATAGGAAATATCATACTATATAATAGAGAAGTCCAACTTTTTTCATTAACATCAAAATGTTGCCATGTTTAGTGTGGGAGGAAAGCAAGACAAGGCTTACATGTTGGAGATGGGATTTGATTCCAATACTATCTGATTCTAAAGCTGAGACTTCTTATTGCCACACTGTCTTAATAACCATGTGATTTTAAAATGTCTATTCACTTGGTTCTGAACCATGAAATCCAATATGGAAGAGTGGTTAAACACACAGGCCTTAGAAAGAGATCGACTTGAATAACTGGCTCTGTGACTTGGGGCAAGTTATATAACCTCTCTTAGCCTTAGTTTCCCATTTGTCAAATGGGAATAATAATACTTAGCTTGCATGACTCTCATGTAGATTAAATGACATCATTTATATAAAATGTCTATCAAATAAAAAATACCCTGTTTATACCAGGTATTATAATATATCTATGAGGACCTTTCCTTACAGTTGGGGAGAAAATGCAGTTTCAATTCTCTGTTGTTTAATAATAAACTACTACAAAATTTGGTGGCTTAAAATGCCAATAACTTTTTATTTCTCATGGCTATGGATTGGCAGGGTGAGCCACCCGGTTATGTTTCCTATAATGTCAGTCTGGTCACTCATGTGGTTATATTTAGCTGGAAGCTTAACTGAACTTCAATAAGGGATGTCTAAGAAGGCTATGGTCCTCTTTCACATGCCTCTTGTCACTCAGTAGTCTAGCTTGAGCTTCCTATATGGTGACTGGATTCCAAGAGCCCCAAGTGGAAGCATCCCTGCCTCTTTAAGGGTTAGGTGTAGAGCTAGCACACTGTCACTTCTATAGGTTAAGCAAGTCACATGGCCAATGCAGATTTAAGGGGCAGGGAATCACACTCCAAGTCTTATTGTGCAGAATGGCATGTGTATACTGGAAGGGGAGAAATTGTTGGCAGCTGGACTAGTCAGTGTTCTCCAGAGGAACAAAACCAATAGGATATATCCAGATATATATAAAAGTATATTTCTTGGTTCACACAGTTATGAAAGCCAAGAAGTCCCACAATGTGCCATCTGCAAGCTGGAGAACCAGGAAAGCTGGTGGTGTAATTCAGACTGAATCTGAAGCCCTGAGAATTGGGGATGGGGTGGGGCTGATGGTGTAAGTCCTGATCTGAGTCTGAAAGCCCTAGAACCAAAGCAGGAGAAGATGGATGTCTCAGCTCAAGCAGAGAGAGTGAATTCATCCTCCTGCTGCCTTTTGTTATATTCAGGCTCTCTTGTTATATTCAGGCCCACTCACATTGGTAAGTCTACTGAATCAGATGCTAATTTCTTTGAGAAATAGTCTCATAGACATGCTCCAAAATACTGTTTTACCAGCTCTCTGGGTGTCCCTTAGCCCAGTCAAGTTGACACATAAAATTACCATCACAACAGCCATATTTGAAGACTGTCTCTCATGGGGCATTGATTCTAGACCTTACTGTCCCAACAGAGTGCTGCACCAGGGCTACAGATATTTACCATGAAGACTGATAATTTGGAGGGTACATTAGTGGTTTTAGAGAAAACTCCACAGAGGACCTGGAGCTTCAGTTGGGCCCTGAGTGAAGGATGGGAAATTACTATGGAAGAAAAAGGAGAGGGTCTATCTACTGTTTTGATTGTTCACCGACAGGAACCAGAAAAAAATCTGTATGAGTTGGGGAGGGAAAGTAGAGACCCCGATTTTAACTGTCAAATTGATCTAGAGTTGTCAGATGGGATAATTTAACCCTCAAATGAGGGTGATTTATCCTGTGTACTGTAATCAGACAGTCGTCTAAGTTGCTCCCCATGAGCTCTGGTAAATCACTTTTAGTACATATTGAAAGTGACAATATTGTATTTTATCACCAAATTGCCGTCTTACAGTAATAACTAATGCATGTCATCGGCTTTGGCTCCAGTGTTGAATTACACTCACTTGGAGGCACATAGATCCAGACAGGATCTGTCACTTGGATTTGCTTGCCCATGGTCAGGACCAGAGGCATAGGGAACCTGAATGATAGGTGAAAGCTAAGTGCTTTGATGACTGAAGGCAAGGAACCTGTTTAGACAGAAAAGTAAGGATTGATCAGGAATCAGGTTCAAATTATCAGACTGGGTTCCAGTCCTGCCTTGTAGCTGATCTTATCACTGGACACTTCAAAAGCATCCTGCACTGGAGCTCCCATTGTAATCTTTCTGAGATGCAAGGCACACCATGCCAGTCCCTTGCGTGAAACTGTCACAGCTTATCGTTGCCTGTGGGACATTGTCAGTGTTCCTTAGCTTAGCCTACAAGGCTCCCCATGGTCTGGCTCCCACCCACCTGTCCAGCCTCATCTTGTACTGCTCCTCATCTTGAATTTTCTGTTCTATGCCTGCATATCATGCTCTGCTTCTCTGCAACATTGTCCATGTCCTTTTCTCTCCCTGGAATGTGCTCTCCTAGCTGCCTAATACAGACCTCCTTTGCCTAACTAATTCCCCCGGTCGTGGATGAAACCACAAACATCCCTTCCTGTATGCATTCGCACATGCTCTTAGGCTGTGCTCACGAAGACCTGGGCATCTTACCCCTCCCATTGTTTCAATTGTCACATTGCATTATCATTATTTATTTATGCCTCTAGCTCTACCACTAGACAGACTATGTATGAGCTCCTTGAAGGCAGGACCTTGTTTTAATAATGTTGGTATCCCAACCAACCAGCACATGACTGATTAGCCCAGAGGAGATGCTCAATAAATGTTTGTGGAATTAATGGTTTTGTGAAAATAGCTCTTTAGGTTGTAACAGAAACACATGAGCAGTGGAGACAGAATTTTCACCCTGAATTTGGGTTTCCCTTTAGCTAAGGAGTTTCCTGTTTTGATGTTACATATCTGGATTGGAATTCATGAGTATTAACTGCGAAGGTGAAATTTATATGGCTCTGGGACAAAAAGCCTAGGCAAGGACACAGAGATATATTAGTCTAGTATGGCTTGGAGGTGTTTTTACACTTAGCATTAAGTGAGAAATCAAGTAAGTCTTCACACCCATGAATTTGAGATTTGCTGTATTTCTGGAGGCTTTCTTACATTAGAAGTAAGGTTGAAAGATGATTTCATTTGTGTTGGTGGATTGGGGATACCAAATCTCACTGAGGGTCTTAAACTTTTTGCATTTGGTTCCCTGTTCCCCATTCTGCCCTTAAAAATAAGGAATCTGAGAGTAAGTTCTGGAGGTGGCAAGAGAAGGCAGAATGCATTCCTATATTTCTAGCCAAAGTACATAAGCTCGCTGGAGAGAAGTAAAAGGTCTCTGAGTCCAGGAAGTGGATCTCTCCTTTCTTACTGCAATCTGTAGGCAGACTGGGCAAGAAACTCCATGTAGGCTAGGAGACAGATGTCAGCATGTGCCTTACAAGGAAACAAGGCAAGTGTAGAACAAGGTGGTAGGGGGTATTCAAAAAGAAGAAAGTCATTATGAAAATGACTTATGAGAGTCATTCTGGTAGTAATGATAATAGTACTATTAATAATAATGATTTTTATATATAGAAAGTTTTCTATATGTTTGGAACCATGCCAAGCTTTATACTTGGCCAACTTGATTTCAACTCACAACTTTATGAGGCAGATAAATTTCATTTTCATGTTACAAATGAGGCAAAGAGATAAACTTGCCCCAGGTTGTGTGGCTAATAAATGGAGGAGCTGGGATTTGAACCCAGACAGTCTAACAAAGCACAATAGACCTAACCTTGGCACTATATTACTTTCCAAATAATAATAGTAGCAAGTGCAGCAAATGTTTATTGGATGCAATTCTGTGCTGAACACATCGCCAAGACCTTTACATGGAGAGCCTCAGTTATTCTTCAGCACAACCTGTGGGGAAGGTTTTCATTATTACCCTCATTTCAAAGACAGAGTAACTAAGAAATTCAGTAAAATGTCTGAGGTCACACAGTTAATTCACAATGGAATCTGGATTTGTTCTCAGGTTCTCTATTCCCTGATAGTCCCATTTTTTACTTTTGCTTGGAAAGTGTTCTTTACCCCATCAATCCAGCTTTCCTAGCAGCCAGCTCTCATCTCCTACCTAAAGATAGGACATAAAGAGAATTTTCATCTTCTTTGATGATAGAGGCCACATGACAATGAAGGGTATGGTGGAATGTGGGCTCCTGAAATAGGAGTAGTGATCAAGAACACTTAAGAGAGTTTATCAGGGGGGATGGTGCTGGATATTGGATGAATGGGAACCTGTTTCACGCAGGGTATTTGAAGCCAGAACAGTGTTATGACACTGACCTGCATTAGGGACTTTATATTGATGACCAAGGGAAACCAACTCTTTGTAGGCTTTTAGTTCCATTGGTGGTCAGGACTGTGTGAGTGTGTGTGTGTGTGTGTGTGTGTGTGTGTGTGTGTGTGTCAAAGTTCTGACTATCAATGTTACTAAAACACAGTTTTTTGGGGTAGGAGGGATACCTTTTATGTGCAGAGCACTCAACTGATGCTTTTGAGCAAGGAAACTAAAAAAACAGAGGTGAAATGGTACCATTTGCCCTCAGCTGACCTGGAAGTTTAAGCAGAGAGAGAAAGCCAATGAGTATATGGACACTTATTTTTATAGATTAGCTTGGTTGACAAATATATTTTAAAACTTTTTGAAATTATAAAATCTGCACATTTTTTGAAGTCAAAATTTTTTGAAACATTAAAATGATCATAATCTTCATATAGGAAAGGTAATAAAGCAAAGCTTATACCACTTTGCAACTAGTGATTCATGTCTTTACATGTGAGTGTCAGACTTTTGAAATACTATTATTAATAAAGTTAAAAGGCTGTTGTTGGGAGGGATGAAAAAAACTTTATCTATCTTTTCATTGTTTCTTTATCTGGGTCACCAGAAACAAATGTGATCGTTTTCCACCTCCAGGTAAAACACTTATACTGCTCACCTGGTGCTGTCATTTGCTGCACTTGGGAACACATGAGCAGCTTCAGGGTGAGACTGGAAAAATAATATGTAGGCAAAGGAAGAGCTAGGAACTAGATTAAGAATGCACATTCTCACCAAAAAACTATGAATTTCAAGTTCTCACATAGGGTCCACCTCAATTTAAGGGATGTTCCCCATGAATCTGAAAAATGGTAATTTAAACATCCTGGACTGGCTAGGACAGTATCGATAGGTTAAGTGCTGAGAAGCCTCAGGCCAAGATGTCAGCTCTCCCGTTATGTGGTGGCCTAGACTTTGGTCCATTGCTGTGCGCAGAACCTCTAGGTCTTGGCTCAGTATCTTCTAAATGGGTTCTCAAAAGTGGATTCTGGTGATGGAGAGTAGAGGCCAAAGGGGAGCACCCTTTTCTTGTGTGTGGCAAAGACTCTGTGTGTGGCTGATGATGAAGATGAAAAGGAGAGCACAGCATGGGGACCCAGTGCTCCCACCTCTGGATAGTTTCTTTAGGAAATGCTGGAGAATTACTACTGTATCATGGGTCATTGGAGGATGGGAGGAGTGCCTCACCTGAAAGTAAAGGTCTGTAGTCAAGACCATTGCTCTGCCCCTTATTACTCCTTTTTACCTTGTTTTTACCTCTTTTTCATCCTCCAGGGCATGGCTCAACTGGTGTTTTCTGAGGTAACCATCCTGGACTGAACATCCAGGTTCCCCCCTCTGAGTGTTCTTATAGCTCCTCAGAACTCTTATCACCCCTGCAATTTTATATCCACTCTTGAGATTATTAGATGAATGTGTGGTACCTCTTCTGAATTGTGTATGTGTGTTTATTTGACTACCCCTCATTTCTGGTGTACAGTAGTTGCTCATGAATATTTTTTAAATTATTGGTTTGGCAACCCTCTGGGGAGTTTCCCAGGTATAAACTGAAACTGGCCCTGTACTTAGAGAATAGAAGAGACTAGAGAAAGATGCAGTCCACACCAGGTTAGTAGGCGGCAGTTTTAATAATAGCAAAGGGAATTTACATTTGAGGTTTGTCTTGGGTGGCAACAAGCTGAATGGTTCCCTGCACCCATCTGCAACATCTTAAAGGTTTATGTAGAAGTCTTAACTGTTTGAATCACATATACCATGCAGGTGATCTAAACATTACATCACTATCTCAAGGCCATGTCCTTGGAGCAGCCTCTGAAAGTGGGAAAGACAAGCAGAACCCATGTTCCCAGGACAGGGGAGTTGGCTGAGGAACACTGAGCGCCTGGGTCTACCTCACAGGTCAGTTGGCAGTCACATCTTTTCAGTGACATTCCCTAACATAAATGAACAAATAAACTCTTCAATGCAAAGGTTTTGAATCAGCTTGTTCAGGAGACAGAACTAGTATTTTGAGGTGGATTAAAGGGACAATAGTGTTAATTGAGAGAAAGCTTCTTAGCAGAGTCACTGTTTTGTTTTTGTTTTTTTTTTCTGGGAACTAGTATATAATTCAACACACCAGAGAGCTAAGGCTTAGCATTCCAATGTGAGGCAATCAATCAAGAAATCAATCAACACCTATTTATCCAGTGCAGACCATGTGCCCAGCACAGTGCTAGAGGCTACAACTTTTGGGAAGTAGCTTTGCCTCTTTTCTTCAGTTCATGAAATAGGTTACTAAGACGTAGAGAAGTCGGAGGATGGGAGGGCTGAAGGGAGGAGCTGGGGCGGGTAAACTGATAGATGATTGCAGTAACTGGAAAAGCACTATGAGAAGCCAGTGGTGTTTGAGCTCCAGCGTTTTTCCTGTGGGACCTAACACCTTGAACCCAGAGTTACTCTTCCCCAAGCAAGATGTGGATAAGAAAATGCCTCTGACAATTATTGCAAAGGTATCATTTTAAAGACAAACAAAAATCACAAGATGCCTACTTGAGCTTGGAAGTATGAAATTAAAAAAAAAAAAAAAAGAAAGAAAGAAAAGTAAACTGTTCCTAAGGGGAATAATTGTGGAATTAGTGACTCTGAATTGTGTTGGGTTAGCAGGTTTCTGCCTTTTAGAGGTGGAGATGGTGGCGTTGTTGGGGGATGATCTAGCTTAATTAGCCTTTCCCTCTTGAAATGTGACAAAATAGTTACCCTGAGATGTTCCTCTCTAAAAATGCAGAAGGAGAATTCTTCCTCAATCACATTTGTTTGGAAACCAATGATGGGAAGGGAAGACATGGCTGTGAGAAGAAAAAATATGTGGGCTATGGATACATTCAGACATCAAAGCTGCTGCTCAATTTCAGCCTCTGCCCTAATCTTCTTTCTCTTGGAATCTATGATAGAAGTTTGCATTTGGAAGGCAGGGGAACAAATCAGCTCAGGTTCATAGCATACATAGTTCTTTTTTTTTTTTTTTTTAAATCTTATTTTTATTTTATGATAGTCACAGAGAGAGAGAGAGGCAGAGACACAGGCAGAGGGAGAAGCAGGCTCCATGCACCGGGAGCCCAATGTGGGATTCGATCCTGGGTCTCCAGGATCGCGCCCTGGGCCAAAGGCAGGCGCCAAACCGCTGCGCCACCCAGGGATCCCAGCATACATAGTTCTTTATAACCGTCTCTATCCCCCTCACTCCCTCCACCCCCCCGTCCCCCCACACACACACTGGGAAATTTGAGCAGAGTCGTCTTCTGAATGACATGGCCTCATCGTTGTATAATCTGTAATAATCTGGTCCTTTGGGCTAGAATTGCCCACATAATGGAGTGGGGAGTTGGGGGAAGGGAGGAAGTTAATTAGGACTAAAGTCTAACAAACTGTTTGCAAGTCTAGCTGCCTAGTTACAGCTGATTCTTATCTCTTAGTGCAAGCATTTATAGGTTTGCCAAGACCTCTCTAGTCATTTTCTTGCTAGACAGTAATAAGTTTGCATTTATTCTTAAATGTCTTTTAATGCCCAATTCATTAGACAGTCCAATTAGGACCTGTTAGCCAGGTTTTACTGGTATTATTACTAGCCAGGTATTACTGTTGGAGAAAAGGAATACTAGCAGTAAGAGAAAGGCTTTCTGCCTAATGAATTATTTTCCCCTTAGGGGCATGAGTACATGAACAAGCATATGCAAAAACTTCAGGCTAGGGAGTCAGAGCATCCTAAGTGAATTCCAAGAAAGTGATTAATAGCCTAGGTTTAAGAGAGAAGTGCATCCCATGGGAACTCTTGAATAAAACTAAAGGCCACTCTTTGGATAAAGAGATCCTGTGCTACACTGTTGGGGATGGATTTTTCTTCTCCTCCCACATTTATCTCTCACAGTTTTGCTACTGTCTAGTTGTTTTGCTACCATGTTGCCATTGCCTCTGTCCTGCAGGGGACACTCTCAAGGAAAGTCTATCTAAATGCTTTCTAGTAAGTCTTCATTCAGTAGTTCTGAATTTGGATCCAATGCCTACCCTTGGACACTTGCCCTTTGCCCACATCTCTAGATGTGGAAGCTCTTGAGCAATGGAGTCTGCACTCCTCTTTTCAATCTTATGGCCCTCCAGGGAATCAGGAAGTGCCTGGACAGACTGTTGGGCCAAAGTTCCCGTCTTCCTCCCACTGTGGGTTTTGATCACTTCTTTCAGTAACTAGGTTAGTTTAATTATTTATGGAAGGACATTCATAGTGCAAGAGGAAATGTCCTGTAGAGCATTTATCAAAGAATTGGTCTTCATAATCTGATTCATCCGTAGAGCAAAAGTGAAGTATCTGGGCTGATGATTCAGGTATTATCTTTGGGGGGAAGTAGGATGATGAGACATCTAGAGTTGGTGGGGTTTGAATCACTGTGGTTGACTCAATAGATGAACCTAGAATCTGTGGGAGGTGCAGACTGTGTGTTATCCCAATCTTTCCAACAATATAATAAGGGGCTCACTACTATTGTCCTCATTATACAAAGGGGAAACTGAGGCAGAGAGAAATTAAACTGCCTTGCCCAAAATTTCTAAAATAGAAAATGGAATAGAGTCTAGATTTGGAAAGAAGGGATCTAATGCCATAGCTATGGTTTTAATACTCTGGAATCCTGCCGTGTACAAATCAGTCCTTTGGTTGTTCACTGTTTCATGTCCCTGGTTTATCTGATTATGTCCAGTTTCCTAGAGCTTGATCTCCTGATTGGCCTGAATGGCAGGCTCAAAAGTTTATCAGGAGTCTCAGCACATGATGATTTGGTCAGGCTGGAAGAAGAGGTCCTTAGCAAATAGATCCAGTACCCAAAGTGCCTGGGATGGGCCAGGCTGCTTCTGCCACTCCCTCCATCTTTGACTTAGCCAAGCTACTTAGTTTTTGAAAGTCTCAGCTGTTTCACTGGAGGATAACAGTAGCCTCTACCTCAGACTGGGTTGTAAGGATGAAAGAAAGGAAAGGAGTACATGGAGGTACTTGATAAGTAGTTAAGAGTCTTAGAGATGTTTATAAATTTTAGCCAAGGCCCTTTCACCTCTTACAGTATGACCCAGAAATCCCAGTTACCCTGGGACAGTGTTTCCCAAACTCTAGTATCCATAGGGATGACCTTGGGGGAGGTGTTAAAAAGTGCAGTTTCCCCAATTCCTCTGCAGTTGATTCAGGTAGACCAGGTGATGCTGATGCAGAGGTTCAGAGACCCCCTTGGGGAAATACTGGCTGAGGCAGCATTTTACCCCTCCACTAGAGCCTTGACACTCTCTTAACTCTCTTCTTACCCCAAAAAGGCAAGTGTTAGAAACATGCTCAGCAAAGTAGTCCTCTAAAGGCCTTATAAAGTCAACAAGTAATTATTTAACTATTACAGAAGCTGTCCCAGACTAGCGTATTTTCTTCTTCTTCCCCTTTTCTTCTCTTGGTTCCCTGCCCCTCTTCCACCCAGCTTCTATTTGTGCCACAGTCCGTGGCATTTTTGAACTTCAGGGCTCCTGTCTGGCTCGTTATTCATTTAGCCAAGGAACTGCAGCACCTAATTAATAGGAAATTAGCTGTGAATGTAACATTTGGCCTGTAGTCAAGGCATAAGAAGTTATAAATATACACCATGTGAGTGGCCTGGGCACCTGATTCCTGGCAGCTCTAGAAGTGGTACTTCCTGTGTTGTTCCAGGAAGTACAGTCATTGGGAGCCAGGGGTTGCTAGCTCAGAGGGCCAAGGGGGCCATTCTGGGGAGCACAAGCATCTCTCTACTTCATCTCCTTTCACAAATAGCACACTTACTTTCCTCAAGTTAAATGTCTCTTCAAAGGCCGGGCTGGAAGGAAGTGAAAAGGAAATTGGAACAGGGGCTGGAGAGGACATAGTGGAAGACTGTGGGGTCCCTCACAGGGTGTCCCAAGCACTGTTCCCCTAAAGACACTGCAGATCTGCTATTATTCCAGACATGTCCATTTGGCTTCTTCTGGAGGCATAGGAGTTCCAGCTCACTGTAGGGACTTACACACTGAAGGCCATGGCCCTGCTACCCATGGTTATGGCCCATGGAACTGAGGGCCAGGGGGGTTAAAAAAATCCTGCCCAACCAGCTAGGGCTGGGATTTGAACCACAATTTCATAATCCGTACATCTGATGCATTTTGTGGGACCTCAGAACTGCTTAATTACTTCAGAAAGAGAGTCAGTCTGGAAGGAGAAAACTGTTTTTAAAAGCACCAGTAAGGGAAGGATTGAGGGGGAAAGGAGGGAACCAAGGGTCAAAGACAAGGTAGGAGCACCTCCTGGGGTTTTATAGGGGTGGGAGAAGCAATGCCCAGGGACCAGAGCTGAAGTTACTTTCTCTAGATTCACCTGATTTAAGTCATCTTACTTTTTTTTTTCTCAACTTCCCCAGCAGAGAAGCAGGAATTGTGCAACCTGTCTTTTCCCACGTGAAAGTAAAATCTGCTGATAAAAGGGCTGGCTTATATTCTAAGGCTGTTTATTATGAGCCAAACCATGAAGGTAGGGGGCAAAAAAGAGAGATGCTGGGTTCATTGGCCAAGCAGGCGGGGCCGGGGGAAACAGCCATTCTGACTACATTAGGAAACAGAAAGCCCAGAGTAAGTGCAATATTTTGCCAGCTTTATTTAAGAGATCGATTGATTGAAGACTCTTTAACACAGGCTTCTACCTGAGAGCGATATAATGAATCTGGCATTTATGTGTCTCTGGAAGGAAGCTTCTGAAACAGGAGAAAAATAGAAAAGAAATTGCATCTTTGGGTAGGTCCCAGAAGGGGCTGCTCTGAAGGAGGGAAATAACTCATTGATGATGTCACAGAGCAGAAGATAGACAGAGGCTGCATGTTGCTTAGGCTGAAGGAGGACAGATTCTTCCCTGGAAGGAAAGTGTGCCTCCAGCCTTGCTCAGGGAAGGGAGTCGTAAATCAGGACTCAGCCTGAGAACACAGGTGTCTTGGCTGCCCTGAAAGAAAGACAATACAGTCTCCTCTTCCCACCTCTACCCACTAGCCAGGGGCATTTCTTGACCTTCCTCTGAGGAAGAGCGGGTCCCTCCTGCTTTCTTATCCTTTGGAAGATGTTACCAATTCTTTACCATCCCAGCCAGTGCTTTGGCACAAAATGGCTTTGGAGTCAGAAAGACTTGAGTTCAAACATGACATTCTCCATGTATGAGTTTCCTCACCTCAGTATGCTCATAGTTTCCTGTCATGTTAAAAACATGGGATAATGCCTATTTGAGAGGGTTTTTAAAAGGATTAAATGAGATAATAGTCAAAATGCCTGATATCACATGTGACACATCGTTGAGTCTCACAATAATTATTTACATTATTGTAATATAAATAAGAGGGTCAAGAATAATACTTTGGACTTGGAAGTCACTGAATAATCAATTTCTCTTCTCTTTATCAAGGTCATATCAGCAATAATGACATTAGGAAAAGATATTTGATATTTTGTTCCTTTGTCAACTTTCACTCTCCCTCAACCAATCCTAACCATAATCTAGACCAAAGTCAACCCCAGCTCTAACCCCAGCCCTAACCCCAAACCTATACCAAACTGTAACTGCTACAGTCTTCCTAACTGCATTTGTCAGGGTTCTCCAAAGAAACAGAACAAATAGGATGTTCTGTTGATGTTTCTCTTATATAGAGAAAGACACTTATTATAAGGAATTGGCTCATGATGCTAAGGAGGCTGGCAAGTCCCCAAATCTGCAGGGTGAATTAGCAAGCTGGAGACCTAGAGAACTGACAGTATGGTCATAGTCAAAGTCCAAAGGTCTGAGGTCCAGGAGAGCTGATGGTATCATTCAGTCTCCATAAGTAGGTCCAATAACCAGGAAAAGTTGACATTTTATTTGGAGACTAAAGACAAGAAAAAAAGCCAATGTCCTGGTTCAAAGGCCATCAGACAGGAAGATTCTGTCTTATTGGGGGGAGAATCAGTTTTTTGTTCTGTTCAGGCCTTCGACTGATTGAATGAGTCTCACCTACATTAAGGAGTACAATTTGCTTTAATCAGTCTACTGATTTAAATGTTAATCTTATCCAAAATCACCCTCACAGAATTACCCAGAATGACGTTTGCTAAATATCTGGATACCACATGACCCAGGCAGGTTGGCACATACCATTAACCACTTCACCAATTTTTTTCCCTAACTTTATCCTCAATGTTTACTCCAAGCCCAAGGCCAAACCCAACTCTACCCTAATAAACTCTTAAATATTGCTAGGTACTGTTAGTGTCTCAATTTTCTTCTTTGTATTGGGGATACAAAACCTATACTAGCCACCAAAGCAGCTAATCAGGATGATGAACTCAATGAAAAGAAACTCAACTTTATCTCTGGAACGTGGAATTTAAAGAGAAAAGAAATTGGAAAAGAGATAATCACTCAGATAGTAACCCAGGATGATTAGTACCTGCATTTGTCACAAGAAACTGCTCAGACACAGAGATACTTCCATTTGTTGGTGCTGACTCCTGCCCCATTCTCTGGATCAAACCCTATTTTAATACTGTGTGAGTGATGTTGGGATGACCAGGGATGATAATGCTCTGGAGCTGCCTTATTGCAAAGAATATAGGTTTGTAGACCAATGTGAGATGAAAAATACCTTGTCAATATTTATACTCAAGTCACTGGGGTTTCTGCCAGATTCTTCTCTTAGATTTATCTCACATGATAAAAAAGGAAGCTTCCTGGTTTTTAGAAAGAGTCCTATAGAATCACAGAGTTTTAGAACTGAAAGGGATGAATATCTAGCCCAGTGATTCTCAGCCTCAGAATAACTGATACCTGAGTACCAATTGGCCCATCTCTTGGGATGAGCCCTGGGCATTGGTATTAGTGTTTTTGGAAGTATGCCTCCAGTATTACCATTGCCAAGTGGTTCCACCAGTCTAACCCAAACCCCTCATTTTACAGATAGAAAAAGTGAGACTTAAAGAAGTTAAGTGACTTCTTAAATCAGATATCTAGGGGCAAAGCCAGAGACCAATGTCCCATGACTCCTGATCCAGTGCTCTTGTCAGAACACCTTACCTTTGCCCAATTTGTTTTGTCAGAGTTATAGCCAAAGAATAGCGAAACCATCTAGAACCCTCATGGTGAGTGGTACTCTGGGTCAGTACATGTGCAATTTTTTCTGCCATATCACCTTAAAGGCTGCACTGGATAGCCTCTTGTTCAGGGAGGTAGGTACACTAGGCAGAAACAATTCTTTACTAACCCATTTGGAACAATAAAGAAATAAATCCTAGTCCACCAACCTTGACCAGACAGCTGAAGGTTGTGCTCACTTGGTACTGACTTTGTAAAGATAGATTGCAACTTTGGGGACCCAATTTTATTGTTTTTGTTTTTCCTTCTGGGCACTTAGAGTTTGTGTTCACCAAAGAGAGTTGTGGGAATTGTAGGTCTAAAGCTATTAGCATCTGCTTTATCCCCCTGCCATTGTATTCGACTCCATTCTTTTAATGTTCTTTAAAAGGTGTTTAGATTTATAGTGAACTTATACTAAATGAATTATTATTTTAAAATAGGTGACTGGAATCCATCATCTTAAGTCTTGATTTAATGTATTTAGAAAACATGGAAGCCTCTGAAACAGACTAGTAGGAAAGCATGCAGATTTCTCCTGGGTAGTAGTTCTGTATTTCCCAGAGTATACATAGGGGACTCTGTGTTCATGTAGTTATCATTCAAATGACATTTATAGATTCCTCCTAAGTCTAAGCACAAGGGAAAATTAAGGTGAATTGGACTCAGCAGTTGACCTCAAGAAGCTTACTTGAGCATGCGTACCCTCAAAACCCCATCATAAACAATGTGATGTTCCCTAAAATCTAGGGAATTTGGCACAAGGGAAAATTAAGGTGAATTGGACTCAGCAGTTGAGCTCAAGAAGCTTACTTGAGCATGCCTACCCTCAAAACCCCATCATAAACAATGTGATGTTCCCTAAAGTCTAGGGAATTTGGCACAAGGGAAAATTAAGGTGAGTTGGACTCAGCAGTTGACCTCAAGAAGCTTACTTGAGCATGCGTACCCTCAAAACCCCATCATAAACAATGTGATGTTCCCTAAAATCTAGGGAATTTGGCACAAGGGAAAATTAAGGTGAATTGGACTCAGCAGTTGACCTCAAGAAGCTTACTTGAGCATGCGTACCCTCAAAACCCCATCATAAACAATGTGATGTTCCCTAAAGTCTAGGGAATTTGGCACAAGGGAAAATTAAGGTGAATTGGACTCAGCACTTGACCTCAAGAAGCTTAAATTGAGGATGAGTACCCTCAAAAACCCATCATAAGCAATGTGATGTTCCCTCAGAGATGAGTGAGATTACTTGTACTTGAGAGATAAGGGAAGGTTCCAGTGATAATGTGAAAATTTAGCTGAACTTTGGAAAATTGATGGGATTTAAACAGAAGTAATCATGTGGACAAACATCAGCAAAGAAAGACAAAGTGGAGGGAGAGGATGTTTATGGGGGTATAATCTGTTTTTAAAATGGTAGGGAGGGGAGAGCCATCTGAAAAACTTTAAGCATAGAAGTCATAGACTCTTAAGAGTTGGATTTACATTGTTTCTTCACAATATTTCTTACTGATACATATTATTATGCTCACTTTGCAGATGAAAAAACTCAGATTTAGAAGTCAGTAAGTGAGTGAGGGGCGGAGCTAGGATTTGAACCCCAAACCATACTTTTTCCACAGACAAGATTTTACTGTAAGTGTTCAGAGACAGTGGGGGCACCATTATAGGGGAGGAAGAGATAATGCATTCACTTGGATGTGTTGTGTGAGAGGCACTCATGAGACCTGCAGAAGAGGTGAATTTGGAACTTGAAGAAAAAGTAATACGAAAGAAAAGGAGTTTGCTCCTGGAAGTTACATCCTATGGTTGGCATATTCAGAATACCAGTCAAGTTGACTCACCCTGTGAAATTTCCAGATGGGAATTCTTGCAGCTCATTTGCAGGTCTGCTCCTTACTGTGTGTAGGGTTTGCCAGACCCATCTTCAAAAGCTACACTCAGGGTTTTCTTTTTTTGACGCATCTTAGCTCCTCTTTCCTTGATGTGTGCCTTCAGTGCTGTTTCCATTTTTCTTTTCTTTTTTTTAGATTTTTAAAATTTATTTAGTCATGGGAGACACACACACACACACACACACACACACACACAGAGGCAGAGACACAGGCAGAGGGAGAAGCAGGCTTCATGCACGGAGCCCAAGGCGGGACCAATTTGGGTCCCCAGGACCATGACTGCAGCTGAAGGCGAGGCCAAACCACTGAGCCACCGGGGCTTCCCTGTTTCCATTTTTCTAAAGTGACTTTGCAACTTGTTGTCCCATTGTTGGCTGCCAAGATTTGCCTGTGGGAGGTACCATGCTGTTCAGCATTGAGTAGAACAAGCACTCTTGACCCGGTGACTCATGAAAAAAAAACTCAGTTGTAGGGGGAGCTGAAGATGGTAAACATGTGCATATAAAAGAAAATAGTTCTTTCCAGCAGGTGGAACGATCAGAGGGAACCAGGGAGCTTCAACAGCCTGGAAAAGCTCTTGTACCTCAGGTTAAAGAGAGAAGTTCAGTGAAACTCCTTCTCCTTCCAGGTCCTTTGCTATTTTCTGACTTCAGCTAGTAGTGCTGTAATTGTTGGAACCAGAATTGTCTGACCAGTGGGGAAATTGAGGCAGGAAGGCATGAAGAAGACTTAGTCAAGGTTATTGAAGTCTATGGTAAGAGCCCAGAATTCACATTTTCCTGAAAGAAGAACCCTCAGGCAAGAGATCTGATGGGTGGAGTCTGAATTAGTCTTCTATTGCTGCTATAACAAATTATTACAATTTTATTGTGGCTTCAAGCCACATGCATTTGCTAGCTCACAGTTATGTAGATTAGAAGTTCAGGCAGGTCCTCTGTTTAGGGTCTCACAAGGCTAAAATTAAAGCACTGACTAGTTGGACTCTTATCTGCAAATTCCAGGAAGAGCCTACTTCTAACCTCATGTCCATTATTGTCCAAATTTACTTCCTTGCAGTTGGATAACTGGAGTCTCCATTTCTTTACTTGCAATCAGCCTAGAGCCACTCTCAGCAACTAAAGGCTGCCTGCATTCCTTGGCCTATGGCCTCCTCCATCTTCAAGGCTAGCATTGGAGCATCAAATGCTACCTATGTTCCAACTCTCTGACTTCCAATTTATTATTAAGTGGAGAAAACTCTGCCTTTGAAGAGCTCATATGAGTAAATTGGTCTACATGGGTAATCTCTCTTTTGCCATGTGTATTAGTTTGCTAAGGCTGCCATAACAAAGTGCCATGAGCATAGTGGCTTAAACAACAAAATTTTATTGCCTGGAGGCTGGAAGTCTGAAATCAAGGTGTTGGCAGAGTTGGGGCCTTATGAAGACTATGAGGGATGATCTGTTTCAGGCCTCTCCCCTTGGCTTATGGAGAGATTCCTGTCTTCATGTTCATGTGACATTTTCCCTCTGGATGTTTCCATGTCCAAATTTCCCCTTTTTATAACACCACAGTCATACCAGATTTGGGTCCACCCTAATGACCATGATTAATTATACCTGCAACAATCTTATTTCCAAATAAGGTCACATTCTGAGATACTGGGCTTCAAAATGTGAATTTTGAAGAGACACAGTTTGACCCATAACACCATTAAAATAATGACAGGGATGTCTCATCCTAACCCTGCCTACACTAGAAGGAGAGGGGATTAGACAAGAGTGAGGGTCATTTCTAGGATTTCTTTTGTCACAGACCAGGACAGCTGCTCACTGGTCAGGACAAATAGAAAGGAGGCCACTGGTGGCATGGTGAGGGCAGCGTCAGTGGAATATAGACCATGATTGAGTGACAGGAAGTGAAGAGAAGGTAGACACTGCTGCACTCAACAAGCAGCTATGACCAAGAGGAGGCCAGGTGGTGAGAAGAGAGGAAAATAAGACAGAATAGCAGTTTTACTCAAATAAGGGAGACTTAGGCTTGGTTGTTGTCTGGAGATAACCAAAAGAGAGAGATTTGCAGTGGCTAAAAGCCCCCAGCTGTTTCGGATTGTCTACATGCCCCCTTGTATAGTAACTTGACTTATTAACCTGTAGAGATTTTGTAGGACTCACATTAAATGGCCTTTGCAAATAGATATGTGTACAATCTGGTTGGGTTGTAGTTACTTTGGAGACTCATGTTTGCTTACTTGTGGTCCTGTAAATCTCAGTCTCAGTATCACAGGAATGCATTTCTATTTGTTCTCCACTTGCCTGGTTCATTACAAATTTTTTGTGGTTTCCTTGGAAGGACGGGTTTGGTAGAACTTAGTAACTATAGTGGCCGCCACTGATTCAGGGTCTACTGTTTGTGTGCCTTGTGAGAAGTGTGCTCATGCATTAATCCTCATCCCTCTTCTACAAGGTAGAGTACTGCCTCCATTTCACATGTGGGAAAACAGAAGGGCTTCAGGGCCCTGGCTGAGGTTACAGAACTGGTAAGTAGTGATGATCTGGCTCCCACAGCGGTCTGGCTTAGACACTATACTCACATCAAACTCTCTTTCTTCTAAAGTTTGGCAAGTTTCTTGTTTTTTAAAAGTTTGCTATTTCTATAGGATACACTCAGAGCAGCAAATGATCTGTGAAAACAAAACCATACTGTTCACCTTTTATTCCCTTTCTTGTCCTAAACTCCTGGGCTTCCTAACTCAGCTATTTGAGAAATTACTCAGGAGGAATTTTCTTCTCCATCCAGAGTAATTCATTGCCATGCAAAGAACAATACAGAGACATTTCAGCTAGTGTGATTTTTTTTCTAAAGGTCATACATGCTGGTGCCCAGGGGTTTGTGATGAACATGGTACCCAAGGCAAAACATTTCATTTACTTCTCTTTCTGGGTATTTTTATCGTGAAAGTGTTTGCAAGGCTCCATTTGCTGACATACAGTGGTCTGTCCTCCAAAATGGGTGTCCGTTTTTATTGCTAATGAGATTTGTGGATCTTAGAAGATATTTCAAAGGAGCACAACAGGAGTGGGAATGTAAAGCAATTTGGATTCAGGGGCATGGAGGGCAGAAATAGCAGGCATGGCTACCAGACTTTGGAGGCTTGAGAAGCAATGAATTGTTCCAGGGGTGAGAGAGCTTTGGAGAAAGGTGCGGAGAGAAAAATCACTAGTTCAGTGTGCTGCAGAGGAAGTATAGGAGTTTGTGAGGTGAATGGGAAGTAAGAAGGTGGGGGTTAAGGACATCTTGGGTATAGGCAAGATACAAAGATTTAAACGTCAATGCTTGTTGTTCCAAGTGGCTAAAGTATAAATGATAATATTACTAATGATACCACTATCTCCATAGTAATAAACAAAAGCACTTATATATTACCTACTATTTACCAGAGTATATATTATATTCTCAGTACATTAAATTATATTAACTCATATGTTCTTCAAAGCAGCCATATGAAGTGGTGTTGTTTTTATCCCAGTTTTGCAGGTGAGAAAAACTGAGTCACAGGGAGGTAAATTATCATTACAAAGAGCCCTCAACTATCAGAGTCAGGATTTTATTCCAGCAGTGTCTACCTCTAGAGCAATGTTGTCCAATAGAACTTTCTATAATGACAGTGTTCTAAATTTGCGCTTCTAGTATAGTAGCTACTAACTACCTGTGGCCCTTGAGCACTTAAAATGTGGCTAGTGTGACTGAGGAACTGAAATTTACTTTTTACTTAATTTTAATTGTTAAATTTAAATAGGCACATGAGGCTAGTGACTATTGTATTGGATAAAGCAGTTTGCTAGAATCTGTTCAACCATGACACTCTGCTGCCTTTCAAACTGGAAAATATAATGTTGATTCTGTAATGATGGTATTAGTACTAATAATAACCTCAGGAAAAATGGCTGCCATTTATGTAGCTCTTACTATGTTCAGGGCAACATACTAAATGTCTCCTGTAAGTTATGTCATGTCATTTCCATGACAAATTTGTGGGTGATGGCTGTGAGCATGGATCTGCATTCAAAACTCAGCTGTCACTTGTTAGCCCTATGACCTTAGGCAACTTACTCTGTGCTTCAGTTTCCTCATCTGGGAAGTGCAGTTAAGTAATAGCATCTACTTCATATGTTTGTTATGATGATTCCCAGGGTCCACGCACTTAAAGTGGTGCCTGACATGTGATTGGTATTCAATATATGGGTTGGATTGTTGTTATCACCCTTATACATTGGATGAAGAAATGAAGGCATGGAGAGCAAAGAAAGCATCATACTTTGAGGAACAGCTCCCTGTGGAGGAGTTGGAATCCAGCCAATTGGTGACCTGATGTCAAAGTTCTTCACAACTATACTGTGGCTTCCTTTCAGAGGTTCTAAAAGTTTGATTTGTGTAGAACTGGCATGAAAATCCTCCAGGGTGCTTGTTAAAGATTCAGTCTCCTAGACTCACAGAGAGCTCTTGCCTTAGATTTTTTTTATGATGAAGACCTGGGAATCTGCATTTTAACAAGTTTCCCAGGTGGTTTCTAAGTATACATTAACCAGTGAAACACCACCTAAAAGTTCTGATGGAGAGAAAATGGGAGAGGACAGGTTTTAAGGTACAGGAAGTATATGGAGAATGAAGGAATTCTACAAATAGATCATTTTAGAAAGCTCTCTCTGGTGGCTGGTGTTGAAGGTGGACTTGATTAAAGAACTGGAGGACAAGGAGCTGATGGGACATACTAGGACAGTGGCAAGGTGGACAGGGAGAAAGGGCGGGAATTATTCTCTGGATATTTGTTGGTAAAATTGACAGGACACAGTAGTTCTCTAGAAATAAGGGAACAAGAAAGTTAATTGGGGGTTGAAAACAATCCTGAATTTTCCGTTTATAGTATCAGGGTGGGTAGTGATGTTGTAACCAAGATAGACAAGGTATTATGAGGGAAAGATTCAGATATACTTGAGGACTTTGTAGGACATCCAGGTGGAATTGTCCATGAAACAGCTGGACATTTGCTTTTGAGTTCAAAAGGGAACTATATAGCAGATATAAATTTTGTGGTTCCATAAGCTCCAGAAATGTTGCTTGCTCCATGAAGTAGGTAAGACTGTCCCAGAGAAACCTGGTCAGAGGCTCACCAACCACCTCACCAAATACCTACCAAGGTGAGGAGTTGATGTACATGTATGAAGTGGCCTGATATAAGATATTAGGTGATTAGTCAGTTGAAGAACACTTGCCTAGTCTCACAGCCTTTGGAAACAGTCTATCAGCTGCAAGCCCTTTGCCTTAGCACACTTTGGGGTGTGACCCTGCTCAGGGTGCTCAGGCCCTTGGTATATGCAGCATATGCCAGAAGAGATGTTACCAAGGCCCATCCCCTGGTGGACAACACTTATGGGCCAGGATGAGAAACTAGTGAAAGAGGCAGAGGGAAAGTAGACAGAAAAGAGGGAGGAGAACAAGAGCAGAGCAGGACCCAGGAGGCCAAGAGAAGGGAAGACTTCAGCAAGAGGTTTGTCAGCAATGCCATATGCCATGGATAACTTAACTCGAAACCTGGAAGAGAGGTCCTGAGACAGACTTGACAAGATGGATTGTTTTGTGCCTTTTGCCACCAGTAGAGTGGTGGGGGGTAGAAGCCAGGAGAAAAAATGAAAAGCTGCAAGGTAGAGGCAAGGAATATAGATTACACTCTTCAGAGGGGAAGGGAAGAGGAAGGATGCTGGCTTGGGGGCAGGAATGGTTGATACAGGGTTGTTAGTAGGATGTGAGGCTTCAACATGTTTGTAGAAACAGGAGATCCAGAGCCAGTAGAATAGAAGGATCTGAAAACAGCAAAAGCAGAAGGTGATTTTCAGATCAAAACCGCAGAGGAGGGAAGAGGGAATCCTATTTTTGGGGAAAAAAAAAAAGATGGGAAGGAACTTCTTTCTTTGGGATAGGAGGGAAAAGTAGAGTAAAGCTTAGAGGTAGGAGCAATAATTCATAACTGGAATTCTGAGAAGTGTAAATCTGGGCGTCTGTTCAAAATGAGGGCATTGGTGAAGAATAAGGATAAATGTGGTAACATCTTTGACACTTTGAATGCCTCCTCCCCTATGCTAGGCATTTAGTGCTCTTCAGGAATTACCTTTTTTAATCCTAAGAGGTAAATGTAATCGGCATACTCATTTCACAGCCAGCCCACAAAGAGATGTTCATTGCCCCACGTCATTCAACTAGGATGTAGGGCTGGGATTTGTCCCCAGGAAGTCTGAGTTCAGTGTCTACTCTCTTAACTGCTCTTTACAGTGTGATAAAAAAGCAGCAATAACGGCAATCTGCATTCTTATAAAACTTAAAAAAACAAAACAAAACAAAACCTTCTCCCATTTTATAGGTTGTGAAAACCAAGGTGGAATTTCCCCAACTCCTCACACATCTAGGTGGGTTGGAACTATGGCTGGAATAGGAATCCCCTGACTTTCAGGTCTGTTCTCTGTCCCAAAGAGTGACAGGCCACACACAGTTCCTGAGTAAATTGTGTTGCATTTCTGAGCAGTCTTGTTCCCTCTCTCCCACCTTGCATTCCAGCACCCCCACTCCTACTCCCATCTGAACACCAGCCCTGAAGTGCCAGGAAGGTATGTCGGCACCTGCTCCCTCCTTCTGGCCAGAAGCCTTGTCCGAGCCAGGAGCCAGGTGCCACTGCCCTGCTCTAGCACAAGGGCCCCATGCAGGCAGGCAGCGGAGGAAGGCCATGTTTGTTTTGCTTTTATTGTTAAATAATATAAATCTCTTGGCTGCACCACCCGCCGGGACGTGAGTTGTGTGTCTTCCCGCACAGTCGCTAATGAGACAGTTAATCATTTGTTTATTCTGTATGAAGAGAGGTGGCTGCCGTATCTCTCAAACCAGACACGGGGCTCAGGACCCTCGGGGAAGCTGTCCACCCCGGCACATGAGTCTCACACAGTCCCAGCACAATCCTGCCCTGCAGGCCCCCATACCGCCTTCCCCAAGGCACTGACCAGGATGCAGGCATCAGCTGATGATGATAATTATTACTGTTATTGTGGCTATTATTTTTTAAAAATACTCCCTTCCCTGAGAAGCAAAAAAAAAAAAAAAAGTGATCTGCAAAGATGCTTTGTTGGGAGATAAGTAGGTTTCCTCTTGGGCATGGGTTTATCTCACTTGTGCAGAGGTTCCTAGAGGTCGTGCAACTCCAGATAAAGCTCTGGGATCCTCCCCAGGGAAGGCCAGAGTCAGCGCTGGGCTGTTTTCCTAGTTCCAGGGTTAAAGAGGTGAAATCAGCTGTGTTCCTCCTGCAGGCTCCCTGGGGCTGAGGCTGCTTTTATTAGAGCAAATCAGACCTGTCCAGGTGCCATGGGATGGGGAGCGGGGGGGAGGGCCAGAAGGAGGTGAGGAAGCAGTAGGGGTGGGAGTATGTGCTGGGTTGAGTGCTGTCTGTACCTGGCTTGCCCAAACTGCATTATTGTCTTAAAGGGCTTCCATCTCCTCTATTTGCATGCTGTTAGCATCCTCCTGCTATTTTCTTGGTGTTTGGATAAGTCCTATTGCCTGGAGCTTATATTTCAATTATCTGGGTCCAACTGTCTGGGTCCTGAGGCATGGGGACAGGCGGGGGGTTGCCGTGTTTTCTGCTGCGGCATTGTATCATTGATGGTCTGTGTGTCTGTCTTTGTCAGCCAGGTGCCATCCTTGAAGCTGTGCCTTTCTGTGGAACTGAGAACATCCCAGTCAGGGGCAGGGGTGTTGTTTTAGGAGTAGTTTGGACAGGGTGAACAACTATTCTTTTATACCACTGGAGTAGGGAGCAAGCCTTTGCCGGTCCCGGATGGAAACAGTGAAGCAGATCTGTGAGGGCAGTGGAGTAGAATCAACCACAGCTGCTTTCTAGCTTTCTCTCTGCTTCACTTGGGACTCTGTGTGAGGCACTTCTACCTTTAGCTCCCTTCATCTCACTCTTTCCCCTCTGTCTTTTCCTCCCCTACTTCCCAGATACCCCTTTTCAACTAATGTATGTTTGTCTTGCTGTTTCCTCCACTCAAATTTCTATCTTTTCCCTTTTCGTACTATTCTCTATCAAAACCCATCCTTCAAAGCTCAGTTCAAATATCAACCCCTCTAGGAAGCCCACCCATTGTCCTCCCCAGACAGAATTAACTTGCTTTCTGTGCTTCAGGTTACTCAGATCTCACACCTCTCCCTTCTTTGGGATAGGGCTAGCATCTCAACTGCCTGTCCCGCAGCGCAGCCTCACATGGTCCATACAGTTTTGTGTTTTTGATTTTGTTCCATTTTGGCTTAGAAGGGGGTCAGATGGTGATCCCCTGAAAGACAGGACATGTTCTAATTTTTGGAAAATATGGATGTTACCCTATTGGGGAAAATGGCAATTGCAGATGTAATCTTGAGATGGAGAGATCATCCTGAATTATGTCCACTGACAAGGGTCCTTATAAGAGACACCCAGGAGACTTGACAGATAGAAGAGGTTATGTGAAGAAGAGGGGCAGAGATTGCAGTGATATAGTCACAAGCTGAGGAATCCAAGAAATTCTGGCAGCCACGAGGAGCTGGAAGAGACAAGGAAAAATCTTTTCCCGAGACACTCAGAAAGAGTGGTTCCTGCAACACCTCGATGTCAGACTTCTGGCCTCTAGAATTGTAAGGGAACAAATTTCTGTGTTTCAAGTCATTCAATTTGTTTTTTTTTTTATAAATTAATTTTTATTGGTGTTCAATTTACCAACATACAGAATAACACCCAGTGCTCATCCCGTCAAGTGTCCCCCCCCGTGCCCGTCACCCATTCACCCCCACCTCCCGCCCTCCTCCCCTTCCACTACCCCCAGTTCATTTCCCAGAGTTAGAAGTCTTTATGTTCTGTGTCCCTTTCTGATATCTCCCACACATTTCCTCTCCCTTCCCCTATATTCCCCCTCACTATTATTCATATTCCCCAAATGAATGAGAACATACACTGTTTGTCCTTCTCCGATTGACTTACTTCACTCAGCATAATACCCTCCAGTTCCATCCACGTTGAAGCAAATGGTGGGTATTTGTCATTTCTAATGGCTGAGGAATATTCCATTGTATACATAAACCACATCTTCTTTATCCATTCATCTTTCGATGGGCACCGAGGCTCCTTCCACAGTTTGGCTATTGTGGACATGGCTGCTAGAAACATCGGGGTGCAGGTGCCCCAAGTCATTCAATTTGTGACAATTTGTTACAGAGTTCTCCAAAACTCATAATAGGCTGGTGGGCCTCCTCTGAAAGAGGACAGAGAGGAGACAGGCAGGAAGAACACAAAAACATTGTGCAGTTGCTGGTGGGAAAGCAAGCTGGTGCAGCCCCTCTGGAAATCAGTGTGGAGGGTCCCTCAAAAAGTTAAAAATAGAGCTACCCTATGACCTAGCAATTGCACTATGAGGTATTTACCCCAAAGGTACAGATGCAGTGACCCAAAGGAGTACCTGCACCCCAGTGTTTATAGCAGCAATGTCCACAATAGCCTAACTATTGAAAGGGCCCAGATGCCCACTGACTGGTGAATGGATAAAGATGTGGTATAAATACACAATGGAATATTACTCAGCCATCAAAAAATGAAATCTTACCATTTACAACTATGTGGATGGAAATAGAAGGTATTATGCTAAGTGAAATAAGCCAATCAGAGAAAGACAATGATATGATCTCACGCATATGTGGAATTTAAGAAACGAAACAAAAAAATCATAGGGGAAGGAAGGGAAAAATAAAACAAGACGGAATCAGAGAGGGTGACAAACTGTAAGAGACTCTTAACTCTGGGGAATACACTGAGGGTTGCTGGAGGGGAGGATGGGGTAACTGGATGACGAGCTTTAAGGAGGGCACGTGAAGTAATGAGCACTGGGTGTGATATGCAACTGATGAATCACTGAACTCTACCTCTGAAACTAATAATGCACTATATATTAATTAATTGAATTTAAATGAAATCTAAAAAAATATATTGTGTGAAGAGTCTGGACCCTTCCTGCTAGACTGTTGCTTGTTACCTCCCTTGTTCGTTCTCCTTCCCTCCCATACATTTCAAGGCCTGTTCCTCCTGCACCAGACCTTGTGTAGTTCAGGATAAGGCCTTGCTCTTGTTTGAGCATCACTACTAAGTAAATAATCGTGATTATCATACCAATAAGAGCTACTGGCATTTATAGAGCCTTTATAGTTTACAGAGCACTTTGCCTCACCTCATTTCATGCTGTCTTTGCAATAACCTTGCAAAGCGAGTGTTGGGATCCCTACTTACATGTGAGGAAAGGGAAGATTGAGGCATAAAGGGACTTGGGCACGACCATACAACTGGTGTGGTTGAACCAAGACTTCAAAAATCCTTGTCTTTTGTTCCAAGTCCATTTAACTGTGTACTCCATGTTCTTTGAGTATAAGATTCAGTGGATCAGATTTATTTTTATTCTTTCTGAGATGGGACTATCCTTTGCCTGAGGTAGGGATGCCTGCTTTTTCTTCTTTCTCCCAAAGTGTGCTCAGACTTGGCTGACTTTGGCAGTCGTGGAGGGGCAAGAGGAAGCCCTCTTTATTCAAGGGTCTTTGTTTTAGAAGGGGATCTCTGTGAGTGTTAATCTGATGTTATTGTTTTGGGTAGACTACTGGGGAAACTGTGTGTGTGTGTGTGTGTGTGTGTGTGTGTTTGCACACACATGCATGCACATGCACTATGCACTCTGCCAGCTGTTATCCCCCTCTGGTGGTCACTGGCATAAATCCATCACCTGATCATCTAAAATTCCAAAGAAAGGAAGATCACTAAGCCAGTGGGCCCAGGAAGATTCAGCCTATTGAGCATGACTTATGTTTGTGCATTTTCTCCTGAAGAGTTTTAGTGGTTCGTTCTGCTCGCTAAAGGGGGCACCTTCCTCCAAGGAAAGTTAGAATGCTGCATAAATGGAAAGTACACTCTGGAGTCTGACAGACATAGTTTCACATTTCAGCTCTACTACTGAATTTCTACATTGGTTTGAGTTACTTAAGTTTGCCAACCCACATCTGTAAAATGGGGTAGCAATAGGTACCCTACTCCCAGGTGTGTTGTAAGGTTATGTGAAATAATGTACTTAAATTTCCCGATACAAACTAGTTACTTCGTCATCATGCATGTCTTTCTCTTAAGTTATATCCTTTACATGGGATTAATTCTACGGTTAAAATGCTTTTGTTGTAAATCATACTTTTACATGATAGTATGATAGTTTAGTCAGGGAACACTGACTAGTTCTGTTACGTTATTGTCTGGAAAATAGGAAGATGTCCTTTTTATAAAAGGGAAGCTGAGAATTTAAGGAGTGAAGAAATATTCAGATTCCAGCCAAATCAGATTTAGGGATTAAATAGAAATAGGGATGTTCATTTGTTCATGTCCCCCCTTTAATGGAAGGGGCAGTAAACTAATACTTATTGGGCCCCCTAATATAAGCCAGATCTTTTATTCAAATATTTTACTTAATTCTTACAGTATCCTGATTAAATTAGTAATATTATCCCCATTTTACAGAAGAAGATGTGCAGACTTGGGGAATTCTACTTGCTGTAAATTGCATAGCAGAGGGACCGCATTCCTTCCTGTTCAGGCTGCCTGACTCCTGAACCAGTGCTCGGCTCCACCACACTGCTTCCTTGGGAGGCCTGGGAAAATACAGCTCATGAAGAACCCATGTGTAGGGATTGATCAAAAGGAGTATCATTATCATCCCCAACTGCCAAAGGACACAGTATGCAGTTCCAGAAAGCTGGTTTCCTCCCAGTGATTCTGCTCTAAGGGCTGGAGGAGTTTACATAGAACCTGACCAGTAATATAATGCTGGACCCAAGAGGTTTCCCCTCTGTCCTCTTGTTTATAGACCTGATGCCCATTATCATTTTGAGGAGTGTTTGAGAAAGGCTACCCAAGATAGTTAATATAGTACAGCTTGTTATTTGAGTAAGTCTAGTTAGAGTATAGATAGAATAAGTTAATTATATCATTTCTCCTTGAATTAAACCCTAGAGCTGTGTCTTGTTAACCAATTAACTAATGCTTCTAGTCATCTCGTTAGGCTTTGCAGAGCGGTGGAGGGACTTGTGGGGAAATGACTTTACAAGGAGACGATTGCAAACTCCCTGCGGAGGCTGAAGAACCACATATGAGATAGGACAACACTTGTAACATAACATGCTGTCTCCTGTGGTGGATGGGAGACCTGTGTCCTACTTCTTGATCCACCATCTTTGCAACCTAGGAGAACTCATTAGCTCTCTGGGACTCCGTTTGAGAAAGAAAAAGGTCAGACAAGATGATATCTAGGGTTCCTTTCAGATTATAAACGTATGTTGCTTTCTGAATTTTGGTACAGCCAGAAGGCCAGGGAACTGAGAGTCAGAGCCTGACCAGACTGAACAAGCAGAGTTTCAGCTGGATGCAGCCATCTATACATATGCAATAGGCCAAGAAATATTTCTGGATGGGGGTGAGCAGGGTGGTTGGCATTCAGTTTCCCCCTTTTCCATACACAGTGCCTTGGGCACATCTTTATTACCAGGCTCTGATGTTATTGAGCAGCATGTCCCTCAAGACAGAGAGCTCCTTGATGGAAGAGACCAACTATTTCTCATGGTGATTGGTGAGGGGTGGTGGAAAGAATGAAAATGCATCAACCTCAAGCTCTTTTAGATTCCCATTTCTCTAGAGACACTCTTTATGTATCAATTTTTTTTTAAGATATTTTCTCAAAGGGACAGTGTTTCTAAAGCTCATGTTAGGAAAGGTAGATGAAAGTGAGTTGATATTCATAGGCATAGGTGATCACTGGGTTGTGCCTGTGGTTCTGGTCAGAAAGCCTGCTCATCTTGAGCCTCTTGCCTGCTTGGGTGGCAAATGATGTCAGTGGGAGGGAGGTGAGGTCAGGAATAGTGTTCATGAGCTGAAAGCCTTGTCACAATCCCTGCTCCTGTGCTGGACCAGGGGCAGGCACAGAAAGCTTGACTGTATGTACACCTGACTTTGCTAGTAACCATCAGACACCCATCATGTCTACCGTCTTCCCCCATCCTGAACCCTCTGGGACTGTCATAAGAGGCATTATCATTTTTTAACTGAGTGCAAGTTCTGTTCTTTTCAAATTTTGTGAGATGATTTTCATTAAACTTCCTCCCTGTCCTTCCCAAAATTTGTTTTTATCTTGATATCAAGTCATTGAGTTGGAGATGGAGCCTGGGTAAAGGAGAGCAAAGACACACATGCAAGATGAAGAGAAGTAAGGTTATCCAGTACTGTCCATTGACCAGAATATACTTAACCCTGTGTGTATCATCTGTAGTCTTCTCAACAACCCCATGAATGAAGTGTGATCCTTCAATTTGACATATGCAGGGACTGAAGTTCAGGGCAGTTAAATTAGTGTCCATGATCACTCAGAGAGTGGGAGGCAGATCTGGGACGTGAAGCAGGATTGGATAACTCCAGACTCAGTATATATTTTCAATATAGTATTGCTATTTTCCCAAATACTCTCCTCATGGTCTTTCTCTCTTAGATATATTTCACATTTACAACTAGAAGGGTCAATGATGGCATAGCATTTAGGTGCCTAGTCTAGGACCTGACACAAAGAAGAACTTAGTAGATGTTACTTGATGTTGCTGTTACTTTCACATTTGATAGCTTGGAGTGTTTCCACAATATCCTGGGATGTGAAAGGGGAAAACAAACTTGGTTAACTGGAGACAGTCCAGCATTTGGATACTAGGATAAATATTGCCAATGATTTGTTAATTCCAGGGTTTACCTGGTCAAGAGTGAGTAGCTATTCTGCCTAAAGGTACTCAACTGAGGTCAGGCTGGTGAAGATATCTGTCCCAGCCTCTGACTTGTTTCTAAGTGATTATTCTTGCCATCATTTCTTGGCACCTACACAGTGTTCTTATGGTGCATGACATGGTTCAGCATTCCAGAATTCAGTTTGTGAGGTTTACTTTGAAAACTAGCATCATATGCCATTAAAGAATGGCATTGGGCCCGGGTGCCTGTGTCCACGGTTCACTCCCAGCTCCTGGGAGGCGGAGGCAGATGGTACCGCATGGTCCCTCTCATTTCCACAGCCTGCCCGAGCTGAGGGACTGGACTACTGTGAAAAGGAGACTGGCTTGGGTGTTAAGATAGCTGGTGTAAGTTCCCATAACTTACTGTGTGGCCCCAGGCAAACCACCTAACCTTTCTGTGTCAGTGTTCCCATCGGTAAAATTGGATTGCTACATTCTGTCGTTCCTTTTTCAGTGTGCTGCTGATTTCGTGTGAGTAAATGAGATAACAGATGCTAAAGTGGGATATGAATGCATGCTATGATTATGCTGTTATTATTGCTGCTCAGTCTTTTAATCATACATTTTGACTGGATCGTTTTAATTCACCAAGGCACCCTAAGGCCTAATAACATATAATGTGGTTAGCAGGAAATCAAACAAACAGATAAATGCACTGGGGAGAAAAAAAAACCCCAACTTTCCTATGTTGTGTGCCAGTTCCTCTGTGGTTACATTGCTCAGGGTGTGTCTCTAAAACGAAGAAAGATAATGACCAGTAGTAAGTAGTCAGCCCCTGTCTGGAAGAGAGGAGACAAAGAAGATCGCATCTGGTCACCTCCAGAGAAGGGGAGCTCCACTCTCCTGTCACGGGGCCTGAAATCTCACCACTAACCTGATATTTTAGCTTGTCCTTCACAGAATGGTTGCCGTCTCCCTTTCTGAGCTAATCACATTTGCTATGGCCTGGAATTTGGAGATAGAATCCTTGGGTCTAAGTCTTTCTTTCTCCAGCTATAGAATCTTCGTAAGGCAAGTAATTAAACCTTTTCTAGGCTCAGTTTCTCCATCTGTAAAATAGGCTTATAGCAATAATACCTACCTCATGAGATGATTGAGAGGATAGAATTTTAAAAAGAGACTTCATAACATTATCACACTTTAGTTGTCATTATACTCTGACACGCTCTGGTTGAAATATTCCATGAGCAAGCAGGTCTTGTCTTTTCCCTAGTCTATGCTTTGTGTGTTCTCTTCCTTTCACAAGATATTCTCCTCCACCTCCTCCTATGAAAATGTTAAAATATTAGGTCAAATACCACTTTTTCTGACCACCCCAATCATAAGTGGTATTTTTTTCTTTCCAGAATTCCCCCAGAATCTATAGTCTTTACTGTGCATCTGATTGTCCCCTTGCACTGTGGTAGTGCATTTATTTTGGTACATTTTTACTTTCTTTAATAGGTTACGAGATCCTGGAAGATAGGATCATAGCTTGCACACAGTGGATGCCCAATACCCATTTGAATGAATATGTAGGATGGATAATATCAATGCTCATTTGCTTGGATATTCCTTAGAATACAACTATTACTGGGGAAGGTGACTCAGTAAGTCATGAATACACATATATGAATTAAGAGCATTGGGCTCAGGTGGCCAAATGGGTGGAAGGGCAAAGGTGGAGAGAACAAATTGAATAAGAAAGTGGGAGCTGCTGAAGACACATTACATCATTGTAATAGTTTTTCCTGGGCTACTCTTGGTCTGGGAGATGCTATGGAACCAGCGTGCTAACTTGGAAAGATAACCTTATGAGTTCTTTTTTTTTAACCTTATGAGGTCTAAAACAGGAACAAGAGTTAAGAATTCAAAGCACAGGAAATTGTACAATATCTAGGCTCACCAGAAGGTGGCGCAATGTCACTAATTCCACAGTCTGACAGCTTTGTTTCAGGGGATCCCCCAAATTGATGTGGTTTTTCTGATGGGTAAGTAGGTCTCCTCTGCATTTTATGTGGCTCAGTCCTGCCCCCTCCTTATCCCTTCTCCTCATTTATTCTGCTTCTTCACTGTGTAAAAAGTCTGTGGGCTGGAGAGCACTTCCCGTTGAACTTTCACTTTTGGGAAGGTTCTGCTGATAGAGGTGCTTCGGCCCTCTCAACTCTTGCTAAGGTGCAGGACCAAACTCAGATCTCACCCTCTACATTTGAATCTTCCATCTAGATTCTTTTTTTTTTTTTTAAGAGAGATTTTATTTATTTATTCCTGAAAGACACAAAGAGGCAGAGACATAGGCAGAGGGAGAAGCAGGCTTCCTGCAGGGAGCCCAAAGCAGAACTGGATCCCGGAACTCTGGGATCATGACCTGAGCCGAAAGCAGAAGCTCAAGCTCAACTGCTGAGCCACCCAGGTGTCCTTTACATCTAGATTGTTAGAGGGTAAGCACTGAGTACCTTTATAGACAGAGGGGGTGAAAAGATACTTTTGAAAGATATGAAAGATACTTTCATAGTTTGCTTTCATTACTCACTCCCAGGGAACCCCCCACCATACCAATTGTTTCAGATTTCTTACCTGAATAGAAAAGCACCTCTCTCTTTGTTTCTTCTCCAGATCACTTCATCACACGCCTATACTGTGTTTTATTCCTTTGATAGTAATATCGCATTTATTATCTCCTTGTATTTTCACAAGATATATGGCATAGGTATTTTTCTCTATGTTTAAAATCATAATGATAGCCTTCATTTTTAAAACTATACACAGTTATCAAAACCATTTTGCACGCACCATTTAATTTGTCCCTCACGATAGCTATGAGTCATTGTGGAGCATAGGTGTTGATATCCCCATTGTACAGAATAGAAGACTTATATGCAGGAAGATAAGTGATCTTCCCAGAATATATAAGAAATGCAAGAATCTATTTATCAAACTCCTAACTTATTCTACAACTCTGTTCCTTATTGTGGATGAGGCAAGTAAGGCCACTAAAGAATATATGATGTACCCAAGGTTCTACAGTCGATAGTGGTAGAAATGGCTCTCCTTGCCACCATACACACAAAATGGCAGAAATGGGATGGGAATAAATATCTGACTCTCAGTTTAGTGCTCTTTTTATCCCCTTAAAGAGTCCTTCTCCATAATTTAATGAACCATTGACTATTTATCCAACCAATCAATTTACTGTCTAGCCTTCCAAAACTCTTGGGTATGCATCAATCAACATCTTGACAGAAGTTCTCAGAGGTGAATACTTGAAGCCTTCTGGAAGGAGCATCAGAGATATTTTTTAAGCTGAGAATGGATGATAACAAAGGCTGAAAGGAAATCCATCAATGTGTTAAAAATGTGTTTGACGATAAAAATATTAAAAAAATGTGTTTGATGAGATTGCAAGCAATTTATTTTAATTTTTCTGTGTTTCTGTATTTTCAACATTCTCTTCAGTGAGATTTTATTATTTTTATAATGGAAAGCAAACATTAAAAAGTAGAAGAAGAAAGAATTTGGGCATAGGTATTGCATGTGTTTGCCTGGTTGTGTGTGATGTATGTGGTGTGTGGTGGCTGTTACTGCTTTCCATTACATTAGACTGTGGTTAAGTGAGGCAAGAAGTATTCCCTGATTCTCTGTAGAAGGGCAATTTTGTGCCTCTCTGGTTTGGACCTCTCGACTTTTCTCCAGAAACCCTACTGAAGCTTTTGGCAGGCTTCGCTCACATCTTGCTCCCCCCTCCTCCCTGGTCCACTCCACAAGGACATAGTCCACAATGGTGTAACTGTGCAGGTGGGAAGGGGCCTCTAGAGGCATGGGGCGACCAGAGCCTCACCTTGTCTTGGCAGAACTGAGGGGCTCCTGCATTCTTCATTCTGCCTGCTGTGGACTTATGTAACACATTCACAAGACTTCATTTTCCAGTAGATTGAAAGCAAAGCCACTGTTGATTTTCTCCAAAAAGATCTATTTGGAAGTGCAATTGCCTGGAATTACACGGTGGTGCGAGAGGCCAGACCTTGCTGTAAATAACTTTTCTCTCAACCACACAGTGGCCTAGCTGGCAGCGGAGTCCATGCTTCAGATGATGGTGCTTCATGTGGAGTGTGTGTGTGTGTGTGTGTGTGAGAGAGAGAGAGAGAGAGAACAGGGGTGCAAAGTCTTAGGGCCTTTGCTCACCTGCTGCCACTTCTTCCACCCCTGGAGCTCTGCATCTGAAGAAGTGGTCAGCTCTTCCATGGGCTAGTTTATAGGTTTGTATGCCTTCTCACTGGTTATGTCTCCTCCAACCCTGCCACCCAGGGGTCCCAGGGCTACGTGAGGTTGAGTGACTTGTGCATACAGTGTGGGGTGGCACAAAGAATAAGCTTGAGAATTTGGGCATATCTGAGTTCTAGTTCCAGATGTGCTGATTACAGTTTGTGGGACCTTAGAAAATTACTTATATCCCTGGCCATTCTTCATCCGTTAAAACAAAACCAAACTGTCAGTGGGTGTGGGGTTGAGAGTAACCACATTTCCATATTGTGAGGATTAAAAAATAATACTGGAGAAATCCCGAAGCACTATGCCTGATGCTTGAACCATGTTCTGTAAATTTAGTTCCATCCTGTGCCCTGTGTTGCCTTCCACAACATACTGAGATGAGAAGCAAGATGAGTGTGCTTGGAACCAGGATGGTGCACACCCAAGTTGTGAAAACAGGCAAAGTTTGGGATGTTTTGCCCCTTCCTTCCATACTCTCTTACCCTACAGTTATCCATAGCTCACACACTGATTCTCCTCTGGAAAAAAAAAAAAAAAAAGACTGAAATGAACTAACTTACGATATGGCAGATGGGACTTCATGCATATCTTCTCCTGGTGGGCATTTGTGTTGTAAGTGTCCTGCCTGGACAAAGAGAGGGCAGTCCTTAAACCAAACCGCTTTATGCAGGGTAGCCTCTAGAGAAGGGAGCTGTCTTAGATTAGAAAGTCTGACCACTTACTCTGGCTATTCTTAAGACCAGCCTTACCTTGCAGCCATCAAGGATCGATGTGCATTAGCTCAACTGGACACTTTTCTCTAAACTCATGTGGTATTGTCCTTTTCACATATCTTCATCAAGTCTGGAAAACAGTGGAATATAGCAAACTATGGACTGCATCCTTAGGAAAAGACTTCCTTTTTTTTTTTAAGATTTTATTTATTTACTCATGAGAAACAGAGAGAGAGGTAGAGTGTACACAGGCAGAGGGAGAAGCAGGCTCCATGCAGGGAGCCCGATGTGGGACTCGTGGGACTCTATCTGGGGTCTCCAGGATCATGCCCCGGCTGAAGGTGGTGCTAAACCGCTGAGCCACCCAGGCTGCCCAGGAAAAGACTTCCAGACAATTCTGGCGAGGGCATCTAGCTTCCCACCCTATGTTGGTTGAAATCCTACTCCATGTGATAATAAAAAACAGCCAAAATTTATTAAATATTTTGCCAAGTTTTTATGTACATTATCTCATTTAATCATTACTATTTCTGGTGATGTAGTTACTATTATTATTATGCATAGTGGTTAAGGGAAAAGAAGCTAGAGCCAGATTACCTGGTTCAAATCTCAGCCCACTAGTCACTAGCAGTGTGAACTGAGGCAAACTAATACTCTGTGCTTCAATCTTCTTATATTTAAAATAGAAATATTGTAGTAGTATCTCATAGGGCTGTTTGGAGCATTAAGTAATTCAATAGATGTATAGAGTTTAGAAGAGTGCTCAGCTATTATTCCCATTTAACATCTGAGAACACCGAGGACAAGAGGAAGGGAGGTGATTTCCCCAATAGCACTCAGCTGGTGACAGATCCAGGTCAAGAATCTGTGCCTTATGACTCCCAGCTTAGTACTTTTTCCTTGCTATGAGGAAAATATGCAGAATCTTTTATATTCCCTACATTATCATCTCCCATGACAGCTGTCAGTCATAAATAACAGTGTTTCCAAATGGCTGAAAACCTTGGTAAGAACAGCTAAAGAGCTGAAGACTTGTTTAATTAAATCCTAGTCCCCAAAAGCATGTTGAAAAAATATATCCTTACCAGTCAGGGTCAATTTATATGCACACCTACCCCAGCTTGGTGGCTGCAGCTTAAATAGCAGTCAGTGGACTTTCTCATGAGTGGCCTTGGAGCCAAACACCCAAGCTAGGGCCATGTCTAGTAGAGGATTCCACTAGACCAGATCCACAGAGGCTTTGCTCCTAGGTGCAACCCTAAAGAGAAGAGGCAACTTGTGTGGTGAGCATAGGTCAAGCTCTGAGTTTCCATTTTTTTTAATTTCCTTCTTAAAAATTTTTTTATTTCTTTTTTTTGGTATATTTTTTATTGGAGTTTGATTTGCCAACATATAGCATAACACCTAGTGTTCATCCCATAAAGTGCCCCCCTCAGTGCCCATCACCCAGTCACCCCATCCCCCCCACCCACCTCTGTTTCCACCACCCCTTGTTTGTTTCCCACAGTTAGGAGTCTCTCATGTTCTGTCTCCCTCACTGATATTTCCCACTCATTTTCTCTCCTTTCTCCTTTATTCCCTTTCACTACTTTTTATATTCCCCAAATGAATAAGAACATATAATGTTTGTCCTTCTCCGATTGACTTACTTCACTCAGCATAATACCCTCCAGTTCCATTCACATTGAAGCAAATGGTGGGTATTTGTCGTTTCTGATGGCTGAGGAATATTCCATTGTATGTATAGACCACAGCTTCTTTATCCATTCATCTTTTGATGGACACCGAGGCTTCTTCCACAGTTTGGCTATTGTGGACATTGCTGCAATAATCATTGGGGTGCAGGTGTCTTGGCTTTTCACTGCATCTGTATCTTTGGGGTAAATCCCCAGCAGTGCAATTGCTGGGTCATAGGGCAGGTCTATTTTTAACTCTTTGAGGAACCTCCACACAGTTTTCCAGAGTGGCTGCACCAGTTCACATTCCCACCAACAGTGCAAGAGGGTTCCCCTCTCTCCACATCCTCTCCAATATTTGTGGTTTCCTGCCTTGTTAATTGTCACTATTCTCACTGGTGTGAGGTGGTATCTCATTGTGGTTTTGATTTGTATTTCCCCGATGGCCAGTGATGCGGAGCATTTTCTCATGTGCTTGTTGGCCATGTCTATGTCTTCTTTGGTGAAATTTCTGTTTATGTCTTTTGCCCATTTCATGATTGGATTGTTTGTTTCTTTGCTGTTAAGTTTAATAAGTTCTTTATAGATCTTCGATACTAGCCCTTTATCTGATATGTCATTTGCAAATATCTTCTCCCGTTCTGTAGGTTGTCTTTTAGTTTTGTTGACTGATTCTTTTGCTGTGCAGAAGCTTTTTATCTTGATGAAGTCCTAATAGTTCATTTTTGCTTTTGTTTCCCTTGCCTTCATAGATGTATCTTGCAAGAAGTTGCTGTGGCCAAGTTCAAAAAGGGTGTTGCCTGTGTTCTCCTCTAGGATTTTGATGGATTCTTGTCTCCCATTTAGATCTTTCATCCATTTTGAGTTTATCTCTGTGTATGGTGCAAGAGAATGGTCTAGTTTCATTCTTCTATATGTGACTGTCCAATTTTCCCAGCACCATTTATTGAAGAGACTGTCCTTTTTCCAGCGGATAGTCTTTCCTACTTTGTTGAATATTAGTTGCCAATAGAGTCTGAGTTTCCATTTGGAAAAAAAATATGAATACCTCCCTCACAGAATATAATAGCTAACCACTGGTGGCGTCAGGATAGAATTTGGAGTAGAAGTATTTTCTAAAGAGTTTTTCTCTTTCCTGGAGTGACCATAACAGACCTTCAGACCTTCAGCAGGCCAAGTCCCCTGAGGCCCTATGGGTCTCAGATGAAGAGAGGGGTAAGATGGGGGAGGGTGTTACCACAGAGTCTTCTTCTGCCCTACCCCCATTTCCCTAGACCTCCCCTGACAAAATGCCTACATTTCTACCCTTAGGAATTTATTCTTTGGGGCATCCCTATCATTTTTATTTCTTTTCGCCCGTGGTTATTCAATTAAATTTCCAGTATCCTTGAGAGGGCAATATGTTACACTAAATCATGTAGTACGTATATGGAAGTCTATTCCTCTCTGTTTGGATGCAGCAGACAGCTGGATACTTCAAGCCAGTTCAGAACTGGAATATAGGTAAGGTGCCTTGGGAGGAAAGGGGGTGGATAATCTTTGCTAATTCATCATTTTGCCAAGGGCTAGCCTACTTTGTGCCTTTTTGCTTAGCAGAGCACTGCTAGAAAAAGCTCTGGTTAAAGTCAAGTCAGAGAGTTATGATCCAGCATAAGGAAGCATCCCATTCAACAAACATATTTAAGAGTTTGACCTCCCTCCTTTCCTTCCTCCAGCATAATGTTGTAGGTTGATGGTACCCTCCCAGAGGGCATTGAAGTGTTAACCCTGGGAAGGTGACCTTCTTCGGAAATAGGGTCTTTTCAGATCATTGAGTTAAGATGGGGTCATTAGGGTGGGTCCTAATCCAGTATGAGTGGTGTCCTCATAAAAAAAGCATGTTTGGGAATCCCTGGGTGGTGCAGTGGTTTAGCGCCTGCCTTTGGCCCGGGGTGCGATCCTGGAGACCCCGGATCGAGTCCCACGTCGGGCTCCCGGTGCATGGAGCCTGCTTCTCCCTCTGCCTGTGTCTCTGCCTCTCTCTCTCTCTCTCTCTCTCTCTCTGTGACTATCATAAATAAATAAAAATTAAAAAAAAACATGTTTGGATACAGAGATGGACATGCACAACAGGGAGAATGCCATGTGAAGCTCAAAGCAGAGATGGGGGTGATGTATCTGCTAGCCAAGGGATGCTGATTACCAGCAAACCACCAGACATTAAGAGAGAGGCATATAATACATTCTCCCTTAAAGCCTTCAGAAGGAATGAACTAACCCTGGCAACACTTTGATCTTAGACTTCTAGCTTCCAGAACTGTGGGACAATAAATTTCTATTGTTTAAGCCACCTCATTTGTGATAGTTTGCTAGAGCAGCCTTTGCTCACTAGTACATGACTAAACCAAGATAGTTAGAGTTTGTCCTTGCTTCTTTCAGGAAATAGTGATTACTTACTATGTGCTGGTATAATGCCAGGTCCTGGAAACAATATCTTGGATAAGATCTTTGTTTTTTTTTCTTTCTTTCTTTTTTTTTTAAGGTCTTTGTTTTTAAGGAATTCATAGACCAGCAGGGTTGTAGGTAAATAGATACGCTGATCTTATCAATAGGATGAGTATTTAATGTCTCTTCTTCCCTCTAGACTATTGGCTCACAACCATGCCCATACATTAGAATCTCTCGGGAACTTAAGAAAATACCTAGATCCAGGTATTGGCCTTGGGGTGGGAACATAAGACATCAGTATTTTATTTTATTTTATTTTATTTTATTTTTATTATTTATTTATTTATTTATTTATTTATTTATGATAAATAAATAAATTTATTTATCAGAGAGAGAGAGGCAGAGACACAGGCAGAGGGAGAAGCAGGCTCCATGCACCAGGAGCCCAACGTGGGATTCGATCCCGGGTCTCCAGGATCGCGCCCTGGGCCAAAGGCAGGCGCTAAACCGCTGCACCACCCAGGGATCCTAAGACATCAGTATTTTATAAATCTTCCTAAGTAATTCCAAAGACTGCCATTGTTGAAAACCACTTGTTTTAAAATATACTCATTCTTAAGGGTCCCATTCCAGACTAATTAAATTTTATTTTTAAAAAGCTTCCCAAGTGGTTCTCATGTATAGCCAAGTCTCAGAACCACTCTCCCCTATGAGGTTGGAATTGTGTCTGTCTTGTTTAATGTCATATCTTATCCACAGTGCCTGGTTCAGAGAAGGCAATCAATAAGCAATTGTTGAGTTAAGATCTGTGATGAGAAAGTATAAGGTACATAGAAGATGTACTTATACTCACTGCAGTTGTGGGAGAGCGGAGACCCAAAAAATACATCAGTTTAGTTAGACAAGGAGGAAAAAGAAGAATGCTTGTAGCTGAGTGTGTACGTACGGTCAAGGAGCTGCATATGACTCAGCTTGGCCAGAGCATCACCTGTGAGCATGGTGAGAGGTGAGATTGGAAAGCTAAGCAAGGTCATGACCTATAAGCCATGATCAGGAGTTGGGGTTCCACCACAGGCTTATTTGGGTTGCTTTGACGGCATAGCCATGGGTTCTGAAGGTTGATTTTTGATATCTTGGCTGTGGTGCTCCGTATAGGTCCAGGTGTGGGCTTAGAATCTCACACTTTTTCTCATTGAAGACAGAAGCCCAGTGAGGACGCAATGTCAGAACCCAAGCCTGCTGGCTCAACTCATGAGAGAGTTATCACCAACTTCCCATGGAGACACACCAAGTAATATAACTGCATGACACTACTTAACTATGACCTGCTTCCACAAAGTCTTAGGAGGGAGAAGTTCCCTACATTCCTTCCACATTTGCACATCTTGAATGGACATTGGGACAGCTTTCACATCCTTCTGGATGTTCACTGTACTCTGGTTTTACTTGGATAACCATGGAGGTTGGGGGCAAAGAGGAGGTTCAGTGTGATTTCCCTGAGCCACCTGTGCCCCCGTAGGAGGCCGGATTGATAGCTGGATTGATAGCCGGATTGATAGCTGAGGAAGGGACCGACCTGTGATCCTGGACATTGGTTCACTGTGCATGGCCTCCCTTGGGTGTTTGCTTGTCCAAGCAGAGCTGTTGCCAGTTTAGTACTCTGCAGATTTCATTAACAAACCGCCTGCTCCACTCGGAGTCCTTAATGAAGATGTTAAATAAAATTTGACATTATTATTGCCATTTGAACAACACTTCATATTTACCAAGTACCTTCAGAACATTTTATTCTTTTCCAAGCAATAGCCCCACGAAGTCAATTAGTACCACTGTCCCCATTCTACAGAGAAGGCTGTGGGGAGTTCATTGATGTGTTGAGAGCTCTGCAGCCAGTCACCCCCTGTTCCCAGGGGGGATTATTTTCCCTCCTTTTGTGCAAAACCCAACTCCTGGAGCAGCACCAGCTCTTGAGGCCTTTCTGACTCCTCACGTGCTCCCTCCAGCTTCCAGGCTTCAGCTCACTGAATGTTACTCCTCTACTGTCTTATGGTTTTATGTTTCTAGTTTAGGAAAGCCTTGGTCCTTGCTTAGTCAATTTGAATGAATTTGCAAGTACAATTTCCTGATAGGCGTCAAATGTCTGGCTGACCGTTCACATGCACACAGCATTCAGCGGAGCCTCTGCTGTCTGTCCTGCCTCTTCTCAGAGCCCTGTCAGCAGCGCTGCGGATGTGTCTGGCACAAGCTGTCCTTTGTAAACATCGCGGGGCAAAACAGCACTGTTGTCTTTCTGCATGTGACAACCTCTCCCCCTTACCATAGGAGACCTCAAATCAGAGGATCCTGGTGACAGCACCTCTCTAAGATTGGGAGAGAAAAGCCTTTTAAGAAAGGCACAGAAAGCTGCTCAGGTGTGCTTCCCTGAGGCATGTCAGAGCAGCTGCATGAGGCAAGACTTATGAATAGGTTTGCTTGGCTCTCTGGCCTTGGTTTTATGTTAAATGCAGATGTTAATGAAAATGTGAGCATGTAGAGAGTTTTCTGCTGTAATGACTCAAGCATTTGGGGAGGGATTTTTTACACTATTTATGATTTCACGTTTTTAGAATCGACGTTACTAATTTTCTCTCTCTATGATGCTGTCCTATCCTTATGTTGCCTTCTCTGTGCATGCCCCATTTCTGTCTCATTCTTTCTCTGGCTGACGTTCTCTTCCCTTTTACTAGCTCTTTCATTTTCATTCATCTTCTTCCTTTTTCTGCCACAGAAAATGTCCTCACCCTTTCATTCTGCCCCCATCTCAGCCCTGGGAAGGGCCTCTGCTGTTTTCAGACCTGACTTTCCTCTCCAGCCCTACAGAATTACTTCCTGTGAGTGCCTGGTGGAGGGTTTGTGGGGCTGTGTGGGACCCATGGTGAGAAGATGCGACCCCCTCACATTGTCGTGTGATGGGGGGTTGTGAGGTGTGAGGAGGTTGTGAATAGGAGAGGAGATCATGGGTCCTTTGACAAGAGGATCAAAAATAGAGTTTGGCAATACATTGCAGTGAATGGAAAGAACATTGAACTGAAGATCAAAATCATTAAGGTCAAAAACTGAAAAGTCTGAGACTGTAGCCTGTAGCAAGCTAGCAAATTAGTCCACTACTTTTTTATATATATGTGTGTGTGTGACCATATACATATGTGATCAATATATGTATGTGTACACAGAACCCAGATATAGTATAGATACACGTTATATACATATATACACATGTGTGATTAATATATGCATGTATACACTAGTATATAGCACATATACATGTGTGTGTACATTTACACGTGCATGCACACATGCATTTTATACATGTATATATATGCACACGTATATATGTATACACACACTACTGTCAGTATATATATTGATAGAAGATACAAGGTAGGGTCAGAGACAAAGAGCATTGGTTACTTACGGCAAAAGCAACAGCCAGAGCTCTTACATCTGTTCTCTAAGTCCCAGTTCCCACAGAGTGGTGTGAGGGCCACAGGCAGTAGAGTGTATCAAAGACAGCACCCCACCCCAGCCAAGTTCGGGAACTCTGGTTTTATCTAGCGCTACTGGTAACCTGCTCACCCTCCACTCTGGAGAGACCAAGAACCTTATCTCTACTCTGGAATGTAAGCCAGTCTTCTTGGAGAGAGGGAGAACTTACTCTCCTGGAAAGGCTCAGGGGAGGGAGATGCTATTTCTTTTTGTTTTGTGGTCAGGAAACAAATCTGCTTTCTGACCAAGAGAGAGATAGTATCTTAAGTTTTAAGGATGTTTTACTATGCCAACACCCTTGAAAAGATTGCCAGTGCTAGTTGCCCAATTCTTGTAGAAAGGTGAGATATTCATGGAGAATTGCCTTCTAAGAAAGACCCTGAGGTATAAAATGAGGGGCTTAGACAACATTAGAGGCATGAAAAGGTGGGGCATGCGTCCCCACCCTCCAAATCTGTGTCCAAGACAGACACCACTAATCAATTGTGGCTTTTTTTTTTTTTCTGGTACGGAACCCTCAGTAGGCAGTCTGTACTGTGTTGATTATTTCCTAAATTACTCTGGCTGTGTAAAATCATATTCTCCATATTTTGTCCCTGGACCCCATTTTTCTCTTATTGTGAATCTGTGTATGTATTTATCTCTTTCTAAGTGGCAGGGAGGGTAAAAAGGAGAATGAGTCTTTTGAGGCAGTTTTGTAGTTTGAGGTTTTCATATGAAGTAAGGTCCTAATCCTACCAAACGGCATTCACAGTTTAATCTTGATTAAAGATTAAGAACTTTAGCTATTAATACTTCCCTCTCAAACAAGGATCATAAGGAGAAGAGTGGTCCATTGTATCACTTCCTTCTCCTTTTTTTTTTTTTTCACTTCCTTCTCCTATTTGGCTATGAAGGAATTCCCCAACTTCCACTAGAGTTCTGTATTGGAACCTTCTGACCAAACAGAAGACTCCCAAAGAAATATGGCACAGGGGAATGTGTCCTGGGCAGGGGAAAATCCTATGTCAGTACAGATGTAGTCTGAGACTTCTTCCAACTCTGAAATTGGGGCAGTGATGCACCCTGGGCATTTGGGAGATACCCCTTTTCCCTTTGCATCAATTTGGACTCTACTTCCAGCACAGTTAATCCCCCCTCGCATGTCTTATGGAAAGATATGCTTCAACTTCTCAATTTATCCAGTGTGTAGATACAGAGGCATGTGGCTAATGTGCTGGAGTTTTTGCTGGAGACCTGGTTACATCTTATTGTTGCTGAAATGAAAAGAATCAAGAGAATAATGGGAAAGGTGTATGAACTTCGAGTAGGGCATCAAAAGATAGGGGATGCTGATTAGCTGTGTGACCTTGGACAAGTTACATAACCTCTTTGTGCCTGGGGTATCCTTCCTTGAAAATGAAGAAGATAATGCCTGCTTGGCTATCTATCTCGTGGGGATATTGGCAGAGCAAATGAGTTCATGTTCACTGTATGAAGTGCTCAAAGGAAAGATGCTGGTTGAATATAAAGTTTTCTTTCACCACATAAATGTCGTTACTCTCTCATTCTGCTCCCCATCTCAGCCTATGGAAAGGCCTCAGCTGTTTCTGATGGGGTCATCCCACAGGATTCTGACTTTCCTTTCCAGCCCTGAAGGATTACTTCCTCTAAGAGCCTGATAATTTGTGGTCTGGTGTGGAACATCTAGAGAGTGGGGTGGATGGTGAAAAGGCACACACCCCTCACATTGTTGGGTGATGGAGGATGTAGGGTGTGGTAAGGTTGTAAATAGTAGAGGGGAGCTACTTCCTGGGCAGGAGTAGGTGAAACCAAGGGACACAGAAAAGATCAAAATAGGACTGGTATGAACACAAATCAAGTGTAATGAAAGGACTATGAACTGGATCTGAGATTTTGACCTTCTTGGGTCCCTATTCAGTTGGTATGTGGTTAACATATGAGGAAGATGCCTGGTGATTTGTGATATTAGAAATTTTTTTTCTTTTTCTTCCTGTGGACATCTGAAGATAATTTTATCAATCAACTAGCCAGCCAGCCTGTCTGCTCCTTTTTTTCCCTAAATCCCTTCCAACAAATATTTATTTATATCTCATTTGTAACTGAATATAAGCATCTCTAAAATCAGGCCCGTTAGCACATGTCTAAACACTCTTTAACTGAGAGATGGATATTCACAGAAACATTTTTAAATGTCCACAAACTAACACATAGATTGTCAAATTTAATCACAAGGTTCAAATCCGGCATCTGATACTCATGTTTTAGGATGTTCAAATGATGATCAGCAGTTTTCCTGGTACAGCTCTCATGAATCTTGTGTGTGCACTTGCATGTGTGTAGCTGTGTGAGATACGTTGGTAATTAACATTGCAAGGCTCGGCACACAGGGGAAAGGTTCTGGACATCATTATGACAGAATTCTTTAGAAGCACAATCATATAAAACTTATATTGAAAGAGGAAGACCTTTTTCCAGAGCCATGTTGCCAACATCAAGCCTGCAATAGACATAGGGGTTTTGCTCTGAGTATTCTGGTGGCCACTTGTATGGTCCTTTATTCCCTTCTTTTAGTGCAGAAAGATTCTTGCAAAGATGCCTCTGATGGATAATTCTGCTGCCATAGCCAATATGCAACTCATTCTGCATGGGTGTTCCTTCAGACTCTAACCTAGTTTGTGTTCAGGTAATTCTAGTAATGGGACATTTTGCCTCTCCCCTGTGGGACCATTTCCAGCATCTAGCCATCCAACCCATTAGAGAACTGAGCCCTGATTTAAGGAGGGAAAAAGATATTTGTTGAACTGAGAGGGTAGCTTCCAAGGCTTCTGAATTGTTCCCCAAGCTGTCAGAGATCATTGTGAGCTGTGAGAACTGCTAACCCAAATCCTATTTTTTTTTCAACTCAGAAAATTCGATTAGCAAATCAGAATAATTGAAGTGTGCATTTCCAGATCACTTCCTAAAGAAAATATGTATGTGTGTGAAGTCAGACCCAATCTAAGATCAGTTTTTCTTCCATTGAGCAGGCGGTGCTCTGGGGCTGGAAAAAACTGGTTCTGAACTTTAGCTTTGCACTTAACAGTTGTGTGATCTTTAAATTTCCTTCTAATAAAATGAGGAGAGTAATACTTTCCCCACAGGCTTGCATGAGAGATCAATGAGATAAAGCCCCAGGCACAAGGTCCATTGCATGGTGCTCAGCACACAGTCATTTGCCTTCTCTTTCTAGGAAGGAGGCTCAGCTTCCTGGTCCTCTGGTAAGCCTTTCTGGAATTCCAGCAAGTCCCTTTGGATGCCCTGAATATCTATGGAAACCTTCCAGGATGGGTGTGATACTGTCAGTCTCCAAAGTAGCCACCTCCCCTCCTTTCTCTTGCGGAGACCAGGCACATGCCAACAGGCAGAAGGACAGATCTCCTTGGGTGGCTGTCACCAGGTGCCACATCACCCTGTGTTTATGAATTTGCTCTGAAAAGCAGATGGGGGATTTGTCCACTTTTTAAAATTCAAAACATTCAGGTTCAACATATGAGACAACAGTGGTAATTGTACTATAAATTGACGGAAACTTCAATGAAAAAAGACCTTCTCGACTTCCCTTGCCTCAGATTACACATCGGGATGTGCTAATGAAAGCATCTGTCTCTCTCCAGCTCCCATTATCAGACATCTTAATTTATTTACTTATTAAAAAATAAAAGGAGAATTTGTGCTTTGTTGTTTTTCCCTTTTATTTTACCTTCATCGTTACACATTAAGTGATCTTGGCAAAATGGATAAATAAAAGGACTAGAATTAAATATAATTCTTTTTTGGTATAGTGCTTTCCTCCTGTAGCATTGACAGTTCTTCTAATAACAACGAACTTGTAATTTAAAATATATCTTAGGGATGTCTGTTCTTTATTTTAAACTGCTGTGAATACACACTGGTTGAACAATGGCATTTAAAAGAATTAGAACTGGTGGCAGCTGTTACAAGCTTTTCCTACAGGTTAGAGAGCAAGATGCTTTCCCCCGGATAAGGCCTCATGGCCTCAGAATGTGTCATTTGTCATTGACCTTCTCTTCTGAGTAATAATCTGAAGTTACTACATTGTTTCTTTCCTAAATGGCGCTGGGAGTCCCAACTGTATCCATCCAGAATTTGGCAGGAATTTGAATCCTTAAGTGTTTAACTTAGTGATAGTCATTCATTTATGAGTTCACTCCACAAATAGTAGAATGAATGGATTAAGGCTCTAGGAGATACAGCACTGAACTGGAAAGAGGCTGGAATGAGCCTGGGTTGGGTGAAAGTTATTGGGTTGGATTGGAGGGTTTGTTTGGAGAAAAAGTGGGGAATAAAGTTGGGTACGTGGATCTCCAAACTGTGAACCTGTTGCCATATACCATCATTTATTTATCTATCAATCAATTGATCTATCTATCTACCATTCCTGCCCTTTGTTTTTGTTTCAGATTAATTAGAGACTGGCTTTCGGTTCCCCTCTTGGGACAAGGCCATCTTTTGAATAAAGAGCAAAGGATTTGGGATCCCTGGGTAGCTCAGCAGTTTAGTGCGTGCCTTTGGCCCAGGGCGTGATCCTGGAGTCCCGGGATCAAATTCCACATCAAGCTCCCTGCATGGAACCTGCTTCTCCCTCTGCCCCCTCCCCTTACACACACTCTCTCTCTCTCTCTCTCTCTCGGTGTCTCTCATGAATAAATAAATAAAATCTTAAAAAAAAAAGGGTAGAGGATAAAAACGCTTTGGCTTTGAGTACATTTGTCCTCAGGGCCCTATATGACTAGGAACCATGTGTCTTACTTTTCTTTCACCTTCAAACAACACCTTACTTGCCCCTCAAACTCTATTCCTAATCTGGCTCTGTACTATTCACCCTCTCTGCCTGCTCTTCCCACTTCCCACCAGTTGGTTTGGAACATGATAACAACAACAACAAAAACAGCTTTCAACTTTTTTAACCTATCCCAATGTACACCATTTCTGGCATTTCCCAAGGGTCCTCTAACATCCTTGATACAAGTTTGTGGATGTAGTGTTATAATAATTTAAGAATAATCTAATGATATTCTCAGTGACAGCAAGGAGTTGGTCTGGTGCCTTAGGCATAGAAACCATTTTCATAAGATCTTGCAAAAGTGTTCCTGCCTCATCCTCCTTATATGAATGATGGTCTAAAAATAGAAAAATTATGGGGTTCTGCTGGAATTTTCTGTCCTGCAATTTTTTAAGCAACCACAAGTGAATATAGATACATGTATGATTATTATCATTTTTGTCTGTCTTATGATAGGTATTCAATAAATTAATTTTTTCCTTTATTTTCTTTCTTCCATGATCATGGACACATAGTGGGTACTCAATGTATTATTATGTATGAATTATATTAAAGGCACAGATACACATTAGGTGTATCACAGAAGAAAGGTATCTCATTTCTGTCTCATGGATATGGGCTGTGGTCCTATAAGGGTCACAGAATTCTCTTCCTTCATGATAATCATTATGGAAACTCAGTGGATTATTTTATTTATTTATTTTTTAAGATTTATTTGTTTCTTTTAGAGATAGCATGTGTGAGCAAGCAAGTGCATGAGCAGGGGGAGGGGGAGAGAGAGAGAATCTCAAGCAGACTTTTTGCAGAGCAGGGAGCCCAGTGTAAAGCTCCATCTCACAACTCTGAGATCAGGACTTGAGCTGAAACCAAGAGTCCACACTTAACCCACTGAGCCACTCAGGCGCCCCTCAGTATGTTGTTTTAGATGAAGCAAGTGCTCAGTAAATTTTTGCTTAAAACTAAGAGAAATGTCCAGGCAGCCTCCTCCAGCCAGCTTTTACACATTATTTTGTATAGAGCATTATGCAACACAGAGATGTTCAGTATTGCTTGTTTGCAAAATATCCCTTAACTTTTCTTTATGAGGATTAACTGTTATTATTCCTATTTACCATTCTTTTTATGATGCTTATTTATCTACATGTTTATTTATTAATCTTTTTAAAGGAGAAATTTTGAAGATACACAACTTACAACTGAGGAGTGGGGGTGGGCAAGGATAATGGGATGACTAAAAGGGGAGATTAGGGGTATCTTGAAATCTTAGAATCATGTAGGGAAGAATATTCAGAGGGCGTCTAACCATACCTACTTAAGGGATTCTCTGAAGACTTGAACTATGCAGTCTACTTAATCTCTCTCAAAGGCACAAGGTTAATTATGTTTTTACCTTTAATACTTTTAAAATTAAAATTATATAAGTGAAAATAGAAAAGCAAAATTTATGAAAACAATTTGTATATATTGTAAAAATATTCAAATGTTTACAGAAGCAACACAAAAGAACAATTATCTCCCTGTGGCCTATTCTCTGCTGCTAAAAGTTTAACATGTTTCTGTTCATAATTCTGTTCTACCAACAGAATTCTAGTATACTTTCTTGCTTTATGAAAAAGAGACCGTGTCTTTTGACTCCTTCCTATGAGGGATTTAGAGCTACATCCCCAAATACTGCTTTCCATTCATTATTGCTCTCCAGGATTCTATCTGCCATACTTATCCATTATCAGGATATAAATATAATTAGGTTTTCTATGCCTTGTTATTAACTCTAAAAAAAAATTTGTTCAAAATGAGTGAAGATGCAGTGTTTGGAACCAGACAGACCTGGAAGCAGTATCCCAACTTTGCCAGTTCCTAAGGGCATGTGCTTGGGCAAGTCATTCAACCTGTCATATCATCCATTTCCTCACCTGTTACTTGGGGCAATGAGATCAGCTTTATAGAGTGGGCATGAAGATTAAACACCCTGATACCAAGTTTCTCAAACATGTAAGACACATAGATGTTTTTTAAAGATTAAAAATATTGATAGCATCCCATCCCTCAATTTGTGCAATTTGTGTTAACTTATTTTTATAATACTACTTGAATATTTACAAAAATAAAATTTGTTATGGTTTAGTTTCATGCTGTGCTACAAGTATACAACCAAAATAAGCTTATATGTTACAAATTAAGCAGTATTTGTTTAATGTGACCAATTTGTAATATGTATGAAAATAAATCTTCATGAATGATGTGAATATGGTACTGTCTGCTACAGCCTGGGTCTTTTAAAATTTGGCCTTTCCCATACTGTCTGTGCTGTGTATTCACTTAATTCCCCCCCTCCTTTTTCCTACTCCAAGGAAATACTGTATGGTACACAGGGGTGTTATTTGGTCTTTGCTTAGCATGAACACATCTGTGTTTTGGGCCCATCTCTGTTCTTTCCTCACTGGCCCATGACTATTAATATCTTATAACTGGCATAAATGCAGATATAGTCCCTCCTGCAGGTGTGAGCACTGAAACTGTTTAGTAGTACTTTAATTATTAATGGTCGTCTGGATGATCTTTTTTTTTTTTTAATTTATTTATTTATTTATTTATTTATTTATTTATTTATTTATTTATGATAGTCACAGAGAGAGAGAGAGAGAGAGAGGCAGAGACATAGGCAGAGGGAGAAGCAGGCTCCATGCACCGGGAGCCCGACGTGGGATTCGATCCCGGGTCTCCAGGATCGCGCCCTGGGCCAAAGGCAGGCGCCAAATCGCTGCGCCACCCAGGGATCCCTGATCTTTTAATATTATTATCATTGTGAAAATTTAGACCACACAAACACATACACACAGACCGTTCTCATTCCTCCTGTAGCTCTACACCTCTTCTTTGTAAAAATATATATGTATATATCTCCTAGAAGTCTTACTATTGTTAATAGTAGTTTTATTATGGCTAAGGATTTTTATCAGACAAGCATATCAATCAGTTGGCTATTGCTGTGTAACAAACCAACTGAAAGCTCAGTTGTTTAAAACTATTAGCCACTTATTAGCACTCATGAATCTTGAGTTTGCAAGACAGATCTGGTGATCTGGTCTGGGGACACAGTGGCTCACTCATGCTTATGTGGTCAGCTACAGGTAAAGCTAATGGTCAGCTGCAGGTAAGCTAGTTGGCTTCACTGATCTTGGCTGGGCTCTCTTCCATCTTTGTCACCTTCTTAAATGGCATATGGCTTTGCTCCATATGGTCTCTCATCCTCTTCTAGGTTAGCCTAGGCTTGTTTTTAGAGTAACCTGGATATATTTTGTATGGTGATCACAGAGAAGCAAGGAAAAGAGTAAACACATGCAAGACCTATTGAGGCCTAGGCTTGGAGCTGACATCCCCTTGCTCCTACTGTTTTCTACTGACTGAAGCAAGTCACAGGCCAGCCCAGATTCATAGGTTGGGGAAATAGACACTCTAGCCTATTTATAGGTGAGAAGAACTGCCAACTTACAATTCAAATGTTGTGGTTACAGGTAGATATGAAGAATTTGAGCTATTATTGTAATCAAACTACCCCAGCAGTAAAGATGTTGGGGTGTGGAGATCTATAAGGAAGTTATCCTGACCTTCTCAGTGAGAGAGGGATACTGTCTCAGGAAGGAATAGTTATGTGAGCTCCTCCACCATTACTTTGGTATGGGAATGAGGAAGACAGTAGAGTCAAAGATGACTCCAAGGAACCCTAGTCTGGCTGACTGATAAGATGGGGAAGCTGCTAATTGAGGTGTAAGGCATTCAGCAGAAAAAAGCAGGGTTCAATCTGGGGGCAGGGGCATCATACGTGAGAGATCAAAGGTGGAGGGACGTAATAAGTTTGACATATTGGAACTCTTCCCATTAGGGGAATCCTTCACCTGGTCACACATTAAAATTACCTAAGCAGCTTTTAAAAGATATTGATAATTGAGTATCATCCCAGACCAATTAAGTTCAAATCGCTAGAAATATGGCTTGGTTTTATTGTTTTTTAATCTCCCCCAGAAAATTCTAATGTACAGCCTACATTGCAATCATTTTCTAAACCAGTGTTCTTCTGCCCATACATGGAATCATCTGGAGACATTATAATGCATACTGATGCCTGGGTCTTTCTACCAAAGTGTCTATTTAATTGGTCTGGGATAGAGACGAGGCAGCTGTATTTAAATAAAATTTTTTTTCTGGATAAATTTAATGTGGAGCTAGAGTTGAGAATCACTGACCTAAATAGTTAATTTTCACTGTGAATAATCAATGTTTTCAGGTTGCAAGCCATAGCAAAGGGCTGGTATGACAGAGTCTTGTTAAGCTCTGGGTGGGCTCAGAATTAGCATGAAATTGCTGGGTGCCAGCCAGGGCATGGGGACAGGAGCAGTTGGAGGATGAAACCAGAAACTTTGAGGACCCTACCTGGATCAACACCTGGTGCTTGAAGCACAAAGGCATATCAGGGTTAATTCTATTTCAAGGACAGATGCTAGGAAACCTCCCTGTGAAAGTCTGAAATATAAAATGTCATGATGTCATCTGACTCATCTGTCCTCCAATTCAAATCTAGTTTTCTCTCTCTCGCATCCAGACAATGCAACTTCCATCTTTTTTTTTTTTTGAGGAGGTAAATTCACAATGTCTTAGACCTCAGTATATGAGTGTTTCCTTGATTGCAAACCCAAAACTACCTCTTCCTTGATTTCATCCTGTTAGTCTGAGCTTTGACCTTGTCACATCTTAGATAATTCCTGGACCTTCTTGTTGTTAATGTCTTATAAATATTTGTAGACCAATTATCTGTCTATAGTCAGTCACTGAGTCAACAGCAGAATATTAAGATTTTTTACCCCGTGCTCATAAATCATTCTTGGCAGAGCTTTAATCATTTGGGTTTTTGGCTGCCTCCCTGACTTTCTTCTGGTTTATTTTTGGCCTCCATAAGCCTCATCTATTTTGGGGAAATATTTAATTGCATAATATAAGTTGACTCCTGTTAGGTATGCTACTGACAATGTCCCTGGGTTTAGGGTTCCCCAAAATGGTCATCTGAGTCCCCTTGGGGTGGGGAAGGCTTATGAAAAGGGGACATTTCTGAGTACCTCAATACCTTCTCTCCCCATCTCACCACCAGATCTCTGAGGATAGGGCTCAGACATCTGTACTTTTCATATGTTTTGGGGTGATACTTATGCATGCAGTTGGTATTACCATAGTTTATTACCTCAATATTATGCTTATGCAGAGAAGTTTGCTTGTTTGTTTTTTGTTTGCTCCATAAACTTCACTTATAATCAAGACATAGACCCTTCCGTAAAGAGTTTCTGAAAATATTCTGCATCAAGAATTACCATTTTACTTTGTTCTTGACTCTCAGTGGGGTTGGTCAACACACATGGATTTTGTTGCATCCAACTGGCACCCCTAAGGTATAAAGAGAGGTAAAAGGAAAAAGAGAAGAGGAACAGCAAGTATAGGCGATAAAACGGTGAGCCAGATGAGAAGGAGAGAAATGGGGGTGGGGAGGAAAGGAAGGACAGGCACGCGTGTAAAAATGGCTGAGTGCCATCTGTGGCAGTGTAAGGTATCATGTTTTGTTTTGAAGCACTTTATAGGATATCAAATCCTTCCACATGTGATCCTCACAACTGTCCTAGAGTGGCTAGACCAGGTGTTAACACCCCCATTTTACAGATGGAAAAGCTGAGACTCTTTACAGCAATGTGCCCAAGTTCAGATGGCTCGTAAGTTTCAGGAATAAGACTAGAACCAGAACTCAGGAGTTAGTCCTAGAGCAGGGATTATTCTGTCCGTCCTGATCAGGACTAGGTCGTTGCTGCCTGGGCTTGCTCTTGCTTCTGTTGTCATGAGGCCTTCACTCTGGGTGAGTATATCTTTTTGATGAGTTATAGTCTGGCTCTTTGGGGACATTTATGGCATCAGGGCAAAGGATAGAGTGGAATGGGTGTCCTTGAAGACCACATTATAAAGGCCAACAAACTTGCTGAAAAGAGCTCTTGTTACATGTTATAAACAGAACAAACTGGTTGGTGCTACCAGAGTATCTCCATTCTTCCATTTATTCACTCTCTTGCCTCCTCCTCTCATCTTCCACGTGTTCAACACACACACACCAAGAAATGCAGGATGGCTCTGGGATCTGAGGAAGCCCCATGTCATGTAGCAGTGACTGCTAGCACAATGAGATCTAATGGGGTCAACAAGATAATTAAGGTCCTGGGGCACTGTCTCTACTTGAACTCAGCAGACCTTTTCTTGGTTTAAACAAGTGTGGCTGAAGGCAGGGAAGTCCTGCTCAGAGCCTACTTCTGCTCCCCCACCTTCCCCATGCAATTTTTCTTTCTTATGGAGCCAGTCTTTTTGCTTTAGGTCAGAGTTGGTATTGATCCTTCTGGGACCATACTAATAACTAATTTGAGTACCTTGCTTTAATGTTTATGAACCTGTTCATCCTCATTATTTCTCTTGATCATTACATCAGTCAAGTGTTATAGATAATTATACTATCCAGGCATGATTTTAATAGCAGTGGTCCAGGAATATATGTATAACTCCCTAGACCAGCCACCCTGCTCATGAAGGACTAAGATAAATCTATGCACAGGGGAAGTGAAACAACAAAGGAACCATTCCATTGGTAGGTGGGGCTTAGGGCTCCCAGACACTGAACAGGATTTTGTACCACACAGAGAACCTTGGCAGACCTGAATAGCCTGAAAGAAAAGTCAGACCTACCCTTCTGATTTTACTACTTAGAGAAAGGGAAAACTCAGTCCCTGCATGCCTGCTGAGAACCCCATGGAGAAGGGAATCAATACAAGAGACAGGGCCCAGGCTATTCCAAGCTGGAATCTTATAACTGCAGAAAAGACACACATCAGAAGAGAAAGTTCCAAAGAGCCTTGGAGAGCGAGAGTGTTCCACGCTTTACCATACTTCCTCAGGCCTGGTAGGATGGACAAGACCCTTCAGTGTAGGAAACCTTCAGCATTAAGACTCATTGAACTGGTTTTTCCTCCTCTTTGGGCACTGCCTTTGGGATTTGAAGGACTGTGGGACTTAGTTAGAGGGAGGGCATGAAGTGCTTGGGATCTACAGCCTAACCAATATTACTATCTTTCTGCAATGGGGAAGTGGAAGGTCAGGGAAGTTAAATCCCTTACTCAGTCAAGGTCATTGGTTTAGTGAGTGGAGGAAGAATTCTTTAATTCAAGCCTGAGGAATTTTTTTTTTTTTTTTAAACTCATCTACCTGGCCTCTACCAACCACCATATCACTCTTAGGTAGAGAATCAGTTCTGATCACCTGGGCTTCGTCTGGCAGGAGCATTATCATTAGAACATTAAAAAAGAACCCCCAAAGTATATTTCTTCTACTTAATGTTTGCCCAGGGAAGGCATAAATGTCTCTGGGGTTGTCAGGCTCACGATTTAGGAAGCCTTTGGTTATAAATGGAGATAATTCTGGTAGATGGGACTTAGATCATACTGTTCCTCCTTGTGAGCTCAGGTGATCCCAGTGCCCACGCTATCCCCCCTAAAAGAGGGGTTGGGGGTTATTTTGGGAAAGGAAACTATTTTAAGCTGAAGGACAGGGGCTTCCTGTTCTACCGCTGTGCTGGCTTGTTTCTACTCTGCACTCAGCAAAAATTGAATATTCTCTAAACAATAGGTGACTCAGCCTTTGCTAAATCTTAGGTGAAATGGATTTAGCAAGCAAAGAGAGAAAATGTCTTTTTTTTTTTTTTTCCATTTTTGCTAGTCCTGTTTGATGATAATTCTCAGTGCTCAGGGTTCCTTTCATCCAAAGATCTGTAATTAATTAAGCCTCACAACTCCCCTGGCAGGTAGAGAAGTACAAGGATGTTCATTTAAAACCAATCCTGTTTGATACAGTAGGGTGTTACTAAGGCTCCTTAAAAGAAAAACCTCTCTATTGTGAAACTTCTTTTTAATAGAGTACATTAAGGGTGAAAGAATGAAGTAATTTTGCCTGAGATGCATGCTCAGTTATGACCATAGAGAAAGACCTGAGTTTGAAGCTCTGATACCATCTTGGGTTAAACTAGGTGTTAACCCAAGCTAACTAAACTAGCTCCATAGCAAACTACCGCAGAAAATAGTGGCTTTAGACAATAATAAACATTTATTATTTATCAACAGTTCCTGTGGATAGGAATTCTGGAGTGGCTTAGCTGAGTGTTTTTGGCTCCAAATTTCATAAGGTGGCAGTTATGACATCCACCAGGGCTATAATTGTCTGAAAGCTTGATTGGAGCTGGAAGATCACCTTCTAAGGTGGTTCACTTACATGGATTATAAGTTGGTACTGGCTTTTGGCAGAAGGCCTCAGTTACTCACTATGTGGACTTCTTCAGAGGGCTGCTTGGGTGTCCTAATGACATGGCAGCTACATCTCCATAGCAAGTGGTTCAAGAGAACAAAGATAGATGTAGGAGTGTCTTTTATTATCTAGCCTTGGGTGTCACACTGTTGTTTCCTCAATGCTCTATTGACTGCATAGTTCAGTTCTCTTTATTGTGGATGGAGACTACACAAGGGCATGAATACCCGGAAGCAAAAATCATCACTGGGAACCTGCTTCAAAGCAGGCTAAAATTAAGTTATATTAAGTAAGAGTTCATCTGTGGTATACCATTGGAATATCCTCTGACAAACCTGCTTAGGGACTAAACATTGCATATCTAATAAGAAGAGAGTAAGAGACAGGGAATGATATAGTTAACTTTCTAATTATTTGTATAGTTATTGAATAAACAGCTATTATTCATATTCATGGTTAACCAATTAAACCTATATTGAAGTATACATGACTATGGCGAAAGCTTTCATCTTTAGGAGCTGGACGTTTGTCCCAGATCTTATACTAGATCACTGGCTCCTCATTGTTGGTCTGTGGACCAGTGTTGTGTTAACTGCTAAGAAGCAACCACAGTGTTGTTAAACATACAGATACCAGGTCTCTACACTAAGGGATTCTAAGTCAGTATATTTCAGATCCAGTGTGCTTGCTGGCTTTCTTTATCAGACAATGGTAGCCTGAAGTTATATTGAGTGAGAATCATGATTAGTGGCCATCATATCTGTTAGCTTAATATCTATCCATGATCTTTTCCTTCACCTTAGAAAACCAGCTCAAAATTGGGCATCCAGTTGCTAAGGGCTGGAATTGATAGTTGCCAATGTTGTTCCCATGCCATATTGTTAAAGGAGGCAAAAATAGTAGAAATCTACCATATCATAAGGGCTGCTAGAGAGACAGAGGATTGGACTGGTGACCAACAGCAATAGTTTGGGAAAGGCCATCATTATACTACTATGTCAGCATATGAATACTGGTTTCCTCACCATGTAGAGAAATAATATCACACCCTCCATAAATCTTAATCCAAAGGTGTTCAAATATTAGTACCCAGAAGAATCACTTGGGGAGTGTTAACAATGCAGATCTTCAGGTCTACCCCTGGGATTCTGATTCAGTGGGTATAGCATACCCCAGATAATTGATAGAAGTGGTCTGAGAACCACACTTTCAGATAACTGTACTAGGTATAAATAACCTAACTGCAAAATATTTACTTCATATCTATTTAATCCCCAGCAGCAAGAGTTCAATCTATAGAGTGTCTGACGTACAAGGGGATGCTTTATAGAGTTACATGGATGACACTGGGTGAGCTGTTGTCATGCAGAGGAGTTCATTGAGGTCTGAACTGGTGTTTATTAGCATTATTTTTGTAGATGTTCATTTCCCTCCTTGGTGATAAGCTGTTGGTGGTAGGGTCTATATGCTATTTAATTTTGCAGCTCTTAGAGAGGCCAGCATAGTGTCCCACTTACTGCAGGCTTGCAATGGGAACACGTTCAATTTAGGTGACCTGGAATTCTAGTTGGGAATTAATTCATCTCACCCAGAGTTACATGTTGTGGTGACTGCTTTATGACTCCTGAAGCCAAATGTCTCTGGAGTTTTGCCAGGCTCTCCTCTCACTTCCTACTTCTCTCTTTCACATGTTTCAAGGTGGGTAGTAGTGATAGTGAGACAGTTGTGGCATGAATGACTACCTTCAGGTTTTTGACTTTGGAAAGTGAAGTTAGAATAAGAGTTGAAGAGTTGAATACAGCATAGACAAAGCCTACAAATTACCACTGATGAAGGACAGTAAAGACAAAGAACATTTCAGCCATATTGAATACCTCCACTTCAATAATCCAAGACCATCTGGGCAGCCAGGATGGCAGACAGCAAGCCAACAACATGGTCAAGAAGAAGACAATGGAAAACAGCAAAGCCGCTAGTTGCTTGCGCATTGCTTAGAGGAGACAAAGAGGGGAAGAAGCTTGATATGACTACTGGATCTATTCAATAGTAATTTATCTAGCTGCTATCATGTGCCAGGACCTGTTGTAGGTGTGAGGGATATTAAGGTAAACCGAATAGGCAAAGAAGCTTACATTTTCACAAAAGAGATAGATAATGAATAAATAAATACATTATACAGTGCCACAAAGTGATTAGTACCAAAAGGAAAAATAAAGCAGGGAAAGGAATAGATACTAAAGGTAGAGTAATCTCATTCCAAAGTAGACTACTTTGATATAATAGTAATCATTATAATGATTATGAAATTATAACAAATCCATTCAGCTGATATTTATTGAGTACCTACTGTGCACCACACACAATATTGAGCAATAGAGATACAGTGGTAGAACAAGACAAATCTCCATTTGGTGATGCTTTTTTTTTTTTTTTAGGGCAGGAAAAAGATTATGAAGACAAACAAGAAACATGTGAGATAGTGATACTCAGAGAATTAAGATAAGAAGAACTGATAGAGTGGGTAGGCTACTTTAGTTTAGTTGAGGGAATTTCTCTCCAAGGAGGTGATATTTAAATTGAAATATGAATAACAAGGAGGAGCCAGCCATGCAGAAAGCATCTCATGCTGGAGGGCACCAGGGCAAAGGCTCTGGGCTCTGTAGATCTGGAAATAGAGGTAAGGCCAGGGTAGCTTTATAAACCTGGAATCCTGGTTAGAGTAATTAAGAAGAAAAATAAGCTTTCATAGATATGACTTTGAGAGCCAATATAACTCCTAGAGAACTCTTTTCCAGTTAAATATTGTCTATTTCTTCCATCAGAGACAGGTATAACTTTTAATCAATCAATTTATAATATAAATTTCTTTCTGGCATTAGTTCACTTTTCCACAGCACCCCTGAGAAAATCCAAAATGCAGGACAAGTATTATTATAATAAAATTTTATTAAATAGTATAATTAATACAAATTCTGTATAGCAATATGCCTGGTATTAATGTGTTGACCCAGGTAGTAACTGGGAATTCTTGGTTAATATTAGACTGCAGATCTGTTTATCTTCCATAATACTTTTTCTTTTCTTGGCTGGTATTTGAGATCTTGGGGTGCACTTTTTCTGTGGATATTTTCCCAACCCTTCATTGTTTCTTCATTGGGTGCTGCAATCTCCTGACCCCTTGTCCAAAGAGTAGATTTTTACACCCTGGTCTACTCTCCATCTAGGGTACATGCATCACCCAAATCCTCTTTTGTATCTCTGGGGAGAGAAATAATTCCTTTTATAGGGTTTGCCATTTTTTTTCTTTTCTCTATTTCTTTTCCTGTGTTGTCTAGAGAATCACTCCCTATACCATTGGGTCCTCTTTTCCCCAGTTAATCATACAAGAGAGTTTGCTCACCCATCTTCTACATTTCATACTTCCCTAAAACCCCTTTCTATTTACACTGGCTACAGAAGTATATGTAAAGATCAAGGGGAGAGATTTTGTTTGCATAGAAATTTATTTATATGCTAAGAATTCAGTGAAAATCTTTAATGTAAGTTTACTGTATATTTGAGCACGATGTGGATTTGTTCTCCAAAACACACTTAGTAGCTTTCATATTGTGAATCACTAAACCTTGTGCTTCTCCAAAGAAGGGAGCATGATTTCTCAAAATACAGTATTGTTTTTAGAATGAAAATTTAATGTGTTTCATGACCAATTCAAATAAGCTTTGAAATTCTACACTACCTTAGCTTTGACCAACTTTAAAATGCAAATGCTACTCATAAGGAACAAATGTCTTTTCAATTATTCAAATTGAATTTCAAGATCGGTAATGGTTTCTATGATAAAAATGTTTAAATATATCTGAGAAATATTTCTTAAATTCTAATAATAATTAAAAAGGACAAAAGCAGAAACCAGAAGGCAATACAACAAAAGCAACAATTGAGTTACAAAAACTAAAATGTATTTAATTTTCATAGAAGTTCCAAAGCTTTGTGTTAGAAAGCATTAATGTAAAGATGGATCATGCATGCACACACATACACAAAATTGAGTCAGTATGCTATCTGATATGTGAGAATTAAGCTCAACTTACTCATTGAAATTAGAGATAGGATGCTGACCTTAGTTTTGCTTTCTCATTTGGAGAATATATCTGAGAAGCTAGAATAACAGTTAATATTTTTGATGTTCTATAAAAGACCTGTTAGAATAGTCAAATATTTATTGAATTTCTGGTCTGCGCTTTTTTTTTTTTTTTTTTTTTTTTTGCCAAGAATTGTGCTATGGTTGTGAGGGATATAACAGAATTAAAAGGTATGGTGTCTGCCCTTGGGAAGTTTACCAGTGAGTTGGAAGAAAATAAATGGCTTTATATTACACAACTTAGAAACAGTACATGCCAGTATACACTTAAGCACTAGATAGTGCAATGCAGAGATACTAATAATTCTAGGACTCGGCAGAAAGGAATGTTATTAATATTGTGAGGGGCTGACATGGAATGCTTCATGGAGGAGGTGTTTAACTGGACCTGGAGGGAGATATAGGATTCAGCATCATTTTCTTTTTAGGGTAATGATAATAACTCATTTTTATTATAATAATTAGCTGTCTGTCGGCTCAGAGATTAGACAATGGAAAAGCATGTCAAACCCACAGGGTAACTATGTTTTAAAGGTCTTTTTAAAGGAATTGAAAGAAAGAGAAAGTCTTTCTAAGAGCCTAGGCTTGTGAAAAAATGTAGGAGGTACAGAAAAGAATTAATGGGTAATGCTTATCATTTTGTACAAAATAACCTTGACACAAATGGGGCAATTTAAAGGAAGGGTAAGTGACTCCCAGCCCACTCACCCAGGTTGATGGAGGAAATAATCATGGGGTTGATGGCAGATTGGAAAAAGAAGACCTAGGGTAGCTTTCTCTATTCCATTATGTGTGTTTCTCATCTAGAGGTAGGGTGCTCATAGCTGAAAGAACATTTTCGAAACTCAGCCCTTTCCACTTTCAAATCATTTCAGGTAAGTAACTTGATCTAACAACAGATTAGATGCATCTCTCTCTTCCCTCCTCTCCCAAGCTCTATGCAAAGATGTGAGTGTTCTCATATCACTAACATCCACAAGGTTGATGTGAACAAAACAGAGTACAAAAACCAAGATAATCATAATTATTTTTTTGATGACACAGCAATGTGTTCTAATGTGTGTGATTATCCCCATGTGTTATTATGAGTGAAGAATATGGTATTTTTCTAAGTCAGTGGTTTTTAACCATGGCTATACATTAAGATCACCTAGAAAGGTTTAAAAATTACTGATGTTCATCTGCTCCCTCTACCCTAAGAGATATAGTGGGTCTGAAAAGTGGTATGGGTACTAGATTTTCTAAAGCTCCCCAAGACGTTCTAAAGTTGTGAACTTACTAATGTAAATGAATTGTGCTTGGACTGCTTGTTAAACCTAGGCTACTGAATCCCACCACCAGAGTTTCTGATTTATTAGATCTGCAATGGGACCTAAGAATTTGTATTTTTAAAATATCCTCAGGTGATGCTATTATAGCTGATCTGGGGCCTATACTTTCATTTTTTTATAATTTTTATTTTATGATAGTCACAGAGAGAGAGAGAGAGAGAGAGAGAGAGAGAGAGGCAGAGACATAGGCAGAGGGAGAAACAGGCTCCATGCACCGGGAGCCTGATGTGGGATTCGATCCCGGGTCTCCAGGATCGTGCCCTGGGCCAAAGGCAGGCGGCCAAACCGCTGTACCACCCAGGGATCCCTATACTTTCAGAAATACTGATTTAAACTATTGAAGTTAAGCTGGTCCAGGTGGTACTAAGCATTTCCTACACTTCCGCCCTTGAGCATGCTAACGTGCATATTCTGAGAACCTCCCAGACCCACTGAATTAGAATGCCCAAGAATATGCAGTTTTAAGTGAGACCTCCAGGGTTTTATTTTGGACTCTATCACTTGTGAACTGCTGTGCAACTTAATAGTTTTGTTTCTTTTGTATTTTGCTCCAGATGTTATTTTTATATAAATTAAATGTGTGACTGAGGTTTTTGTAATTATTTTATACTAATTTTATGGAAACTGTATAGACTGGATTGTATTAGGTACTCTGAGGATCATAAGTTTGGGGGAAAAGTCTTTATCAGGAGGCTTACAGTAAAATAACAGACCCACCTGCTCAGGTAGTGACAACAATCCCAGTTATATGTCAGATGTCTCACTTTTAAAAGTAACTTTTAAAAGCATGCTTTGCAAATTCTACATAGTTAGGTAATTGCATTCAATCACAGATACTGTAAAGGTTTGAGGAACATCCTTCAAATTTTGGAGGATAATTCTAGTATCCTCTGAACTGAATTTTCCCAAGTCACAGCTCAGAAGTCTTAATCCTGGGTGGCCTCTAGGAATCTCTGATGAAATAAGGTAATTCTGATACAATGAGTCTAGGAAACTCATTTTAAGAACTAGTAGGGGCACTTGGATGGCTCAGTTGGTTAATAATCTGCCTTCAGCTCTGGTCATGATCCTGGGGTCCAGGGATCTAGCCTTCCATTGTGTTCCTGCTCAGCAGGGAGCCTGCTTTTCCCTCTCCTCCCTGCTTGTTCTATCTCTCATTATCTCTGTCTGTCTCTCTCAAATGAATGGATAATTTTTTTTTTTTTTAGAAATGAATGGATAAAATCTTAAAAAAAAAAAGAAGAAGAAAGAAATAGTGAATGAGGGAAAAAATTGTTTTCATAATTGACCTGAGTTGCTGATAAAGAATTTGCTATACAGTGACAATTTTTGTTCACTTTATGCAAGTCAGTGTCTTAAGAGCTATGTATAAGTGTCAACTAAAATGCTAATGTTCAGGATGTATTTTTTAGTTAATAGTATTCCCTCATCTGTCTCTTTCTATGACATTTAGACATTATGTAGCTTTGCTTTTTTTCTTCTCGTTCCTATACTATTCCTACTTTTATAGAGGAAATGGATAAGACATATGGGTAAAATGAGGACCCAGTCAAGTCTGTGTTCAGCTGGATTTTCTTCCCCCTTATCTCCCTGTCTGGGCCAGTGTAGTTTTCTTCCTCTTTATCCTTATTGTTCGCTGTTGTCTTGCCCACCCCTCCCCCTACCAGTCCATTTCCATCTTCACTCTAGGCTGGTCTTCCTTTGTGACTTCTCTTTCTGCCCCTCTTATTGGTCAAGAAGGGAAGGTCACTGGAGACTCTGACAATCTATATTTCTCTCCCCAGGGATGGGTGATAGTGGAAGGTGATTAGTAGGCCAGAGGAAGAAAAACCTAAACAAGTCTACCATGACATTTTGGTTTATGAGTATAGGATAAATAGAACCAATAAAATGATCTTTTGCCAAAACTCAGGGTTCATAGGAAAGAAGGAGGCAGGCTTGACAGAAAAATTATACGATAATCAGCATTTTGTTAGTGAGTGATAGATAGTCTGTGCAAAATGAATCTTTACTGACTTATAATATGGTTGCCACTTTGATCAAATACTTCTCAACTATTTTAGATCACAGTGGATTTGATAGTATTATTTCTTTTTCATGTTTCAGACTTCCTTCACCTACTACCTGCAAAATGTTACCTTTCACTGAAGAATTATTTCCCAGTCAGAAGGAAGAAAAGACCTGCTAGAGGAGGAATTTTTATTGATTTACTGGTGATAGAGGTGGGGCAGCAAGTTGTTTTGGGATTGGTTCATCTGTTGTCATGGAAACCCCCCAGAGTGGTAGAGCCTAGGTTAAGGTCTGAGGGTTTTGACTATCAAGATGGATAACTGCAATGTGTTTTAAATTTCACAGATAAGAGAAGTGATACGTATTCTTTGTATGTTTCCTCTTTCACCCTGGGTTGCCCATAACCTGTAATAAGAGATTTAGAACTTAAATCTGTTCTATCTTTATGTTTTTTGTTTTCTTTCTTGAAGCAACTGCTGAAGTGGAATCACCAAATCTGAACTAGGACAAAAAGCAGAGGGTGGACACAAACAGGATATACATAGGTCCTTACTGAGGGGCAGGAAGAGAGATTCCCAAAGACTAAGATAGCTATTTTGTTAAAAAGAAAAAAAAAAAGAAAAAGAAAAAAAAAGAAAAAAGAAAAAAGCAAGTGCACACATGTGCACACACATACCCCTCCCACACATACCCCAAATGAAGGAAAAAGAGCACCAAGAGATGTCATAAGAAACGAGCTGGAGTGATCGGTTCTACAGCAGATAAAGAAATGAGGAAAATACTAGAAAAGGAACAATTTGAGTACAAGAAAATAGAGTCACACGGAAAAAGTAGCCTTCAAGGTGTTTCTGTCTTCATAGTAATATTGGAGACTTTTCTACAGAGAAAAATGTAGGAATGTTCAGTTCAGACTGCTGTCACCAACAGAAAAGGGATTTCTTGCTAGGGCCTTCAGAGACCTCTGATACTTTGCTTATCCTGCCTCTGAACTGACTCTTAATTTTATATTCTAGCATTCTTTGAGGAAATATTTGTTTCTTGAGCTTCTCTTTAACTTTTTAAGGTATCTCCCCCACTCTTTATTTCCTCAGAACCTGAATAGCTTGAGTAAGATATATTATCTATGTAAATAAGATGACAAAATGATTCCTTATATCAAGGATTCAGCCAAAGGTAAGCCCTATGAAGCAGAGAAACTAAGTATTGTAAAATCCTGATAAAAGGAGTTGAGTTTTGACCAAAGAACTCATCCTATCTCCCACAAATGTAAAACTTTGGATATATTTGTATCACTGGACTGCTATCTTGTCCCAAACTCCAAAGTTCAAATAGCCAGTATACTCTTCTTAATTGGTATTGCTTCCAATTTATAGATTGGGAACCCAAGGCCATTCAAAGTTATTGTCTATGCTTTAAGTATTATTTAAATAATTGCTTATTATTTCCTTGATATGTCTATTTGAGGCAGAGTTAGTCTTGCTAGTTCTTGGCTTTCCTGCATACCCAGGGCTATGCCTATCTCATAACAGAAGCTTAATAAATATTGTCAAACTAGATTGTATGTTTTGTTTGAATTCACAAAAGGAGACAATGGAATAGCTGGGGCTAGACCTTTCCCCTCTCTCCAAGCTCCTTGAATTGCCATCAGGACTGAGCTGTGCTGGACATACTGTTAACCCTCCATAAAAACCTGTCAGTGAATTGCCTGATGGACTGATTCAAAATTCTATTATATTCTTTAGTATGTGTCCCATATGCTTCAACAAGGACTTTAGACCTTATTGATTTGATTGGTCATCTTGTTAGACTTGTTCCTTTTTTAAAGATCTTATTTATTTATTCATGAGAGACACATAGAAAGAGGCAGAGACATAGACAGAGGGAAAAGCAGGCTCCCTGTGGGGAGCCTGATGCAGGACTTGATCCAGGACCCTGGCCCTGGATCATGCCCTGAGCCAAAGGCAAATGTTCAACCACTGAACCATCCAGGTACCCCTTGTTAGATTTGTTCTATTTTGACAAAAAGAATAAATAATAAGACTACAAACATAGCAACCTTTGGGTCTGTTCATGTGGATAAACTTGAGATGATTTGAAGTTTCTTAACTGTTTCAAGAGACAAGTGTTATAGTGGCAGCTTTCATAATTCATCAGCTTTGCCTCTTCACTCCTTTTAATATCATTTCTCATGCTTTGCATTGGTTACTAATCTATAATGTATCCCACTTTAGATGTTACTGTACTCTCCTTATTTTAGATCATTCTGATTCTTCATCCCTCTCTGAGGTTTCCTAATATCCATCTCCCTTCCTCCACCCCCAGCCTCTTAGATACGTTCTCCTTTCCCCATAAGTTTATTTTTTTTAAGCTCTTAATGTGCTAAATTCTATTTCCCAATCCGTGTGTCAAAGGCTATTTCCAATGATCCTAGGAAAAGTGAGCTCACTAAAAGGCAGTGAACTAGTAATCATAAAAATGACCATATCCAGACTTCGGATTAAGCAAAAGAACCACATGTATCTAGAACTCCTGGATCTTTAGGAGGAAAGTTACATTGACAGTTACCTGCTACCTAACTTGTTGGGAATGAATTAGTGGCTCTCTTAAGCTCTTCTATATTTCATGTTTTTAGTGGTTGGTTTCATGTCACAACTGAGATTTTCTTACTGCTGTCATCTTGGAGCATTAGCGACTATGGAAAGGATGAGCTAGAGCTTTCGGCCAACTTCAAGTTGTTGGTACATCCAAGAGAGGATCCAACAAATCAACTCATAATAATCTTTGCTATTTAAACTGTGTTGTCTAAGGCAGCCCTGGTGGCTCGGCGGTTTGGCCCCGCCATCAGTCCAGGGTGTGATCCTGGAGACCCCAGATCGAGTCCAATGTCGGGCTCCCTGCATGGAGCCTGCTCCTCCCTCAGCCTGTGTCTCTGCCTCTCTCTCTCTCTCTCTGTCTCTCATGAATGAATGAATAAATAAATAAATAAAATATTTAAAAAATAAAAAATAAACTGTGTTGTCTATTTTCCAAGACAATGACTCTTGGACATATCTTTTAAAAAAGTTTTACCAAGAAGTTTAATTCATACAAAGGGAGATTCTGATCCATGCTATACAGATGAGGGACAACCCAAGTTTTGTTATGGCCCCTTTCCAATGGTATGGAGAAAGTAAGAAAATTCAGGCAGAGTAGAACTCAGAATGTTCCATGTTCACTTGAGAAATTCCAAGTGAGCGAGGAAAATGTAGAACTTACTGGCTAAACTCTAGGTAGGCAGAACTCTAGAACTTTAAAAAGGGACCCTAGAGTTCATCTTACCCAACAATTTCATTTTATAAATGCAGAAATCAAGGTCCAGAGAAGTATGGATTGCCAAGGATATAAACTAAATTGTGACAGTTTTAGCTCATGATTTGTATTATGTAGATTTTCCTGCGCCAGGTGGATTTTCCAGTATAAGCCTCCTTTTGAGGAAAGGCCAAGTCATTGTTTACATGAACCAAAGCATATTCTTTGACAATCCTCCCTCCCTCCTCGCCAAAAAACCCATCATGGAGATACATTTCTATCTGGATTCCCTGGGCAGAATTATTAATACAGGTAGAATGCCAGGAATGCAGAGTGTTAATACAGCTTCTGAATAATACATCAGTGCCATGGAGTTTAATAATAGATAATAATAAATAATACAGATGGAAAATTATGTAATTCAGTTATGGAGCAAATGACAGGAGAAACACACACATAAATGCAGAATAGTGTTTCTAAAAGGAACAGTTATGTGTTTCAGTTTAACTTACTCTTTAGCCCTTTGGCCTACCCATCTGTTTGGTGGTCAGGACATTCAGCGATGTTACCAGTTAGAGCCATTAATCTGTGTGGTGAAGCTGTGGGTTTCAGTGGCTGAGCTGCAAAATGTGTTGTGCTCCTTGGTTATAACTGGGTGTCTTCCTTTCATGAGGGACATGTGTCCAATGTTGGCCATTCTCTCCCATCACCACTCTTTGTAATTCAGTGCATATAAAGAGGTAGTATCGGAACATTGAGTTTGAAGATGGGAAGAAGCTGGAAGTGGGGGTGTACGTTGAGGGTAGTGACAGGAGGTGAAAGATATAGCCACAGCTATGGTCCAGTGAGCTCTGCAATGAGCTGGTGTGTGCTTCTCTTTTCTCATCTGCACTGGAGAAAGCCAGCTGCCCATCATGATTAGCCCTGTATTCTTTCCTTAGGAGAATGGGATATTTTCCCCCTTACTCTTTTAAAATAAGCTAAAAAGGAAGGGGTTGGAATTAATTAATGTCAGTAAATGAAGCATGGGTGCTTGTCTGGATACGATAATGACTGTGAATTAGTGCAGAAGAAATGGAATGGTATAGAAAATGAACTGTACCAGCCACTGCTTTGGGATGGACTCAGCCACCCCTAAAAAGCATTAACTCTTTCCTTACCTCATTCTTTGTACTCTGGGCCAACCTTTCTCCACTGTGAAGTCTCAGGGCTACAGTATTACAGCCCGAGGTTCCCAAAGGGAGCCTTGCCTTCGGGAGAGACAACTGGTGACTATATAATTTTAAAAATATGAAATAGAAAAAAAATCTATTTATTATATTAATGAAACCACACCAAAAAAAAAAAAAGCAATTGTTATATGTCCCCTGATTAGAGGAACTACAAAATGATTTAAGAAAGCAGTAAGCTAATTGGAGGAAAGGGAAGGGATTAGTTTCTCAAAATAAGTTGCTACCTTTAGACTGCCAATAACTAATCTCCACCCCTCTCTTCTTTTCCATATGTACCTCAAGCTTTATGTTTTTTGAAATGCTTTTAGATAATTCCAACAGACATATATTGACTAGGCACTTCCTGTTTACAAGGCATTGTGGAATAGACACGGATGAATAAGGTATATTCTATATTCAAAGAGTTTTCTTCTCAAGGGCATGTTGCTACTGTCAGTATCATTTCACTGAATTTAATTCATACTGGATTTTTCTTTGGGAACAGGAAGTTTCAGAGGTTCAGAGAGCCTTTGATCACTTTTTCATTTTGTTTCTTTTCTTTTTTCCTTTCTCTTCTCTTCTTTAAAGTTCCTGGCGCATTGGTAAAATCAAGAGATACAAAAACATTGCTACAACAACCTTTAAATGCTAACATTGAAGAAATTATTTGCTGTTAACACAAAAACCAAATGCAGTATGGTCATAAAATATGAATCACTGAATTTAGAGATTATATTAATTCACAGTATACTCTAGGCAGGTGGCCCAGGAATGGAACTCCATGTTAGAATTGTTTGTTGATATCTCACATCTTTTTGTGTTCTCATTAGTGGTGGCTCTATATGCGGACTCATTTGGAAGTAATACCAAAAAACTGAATTTTATCACATTTGGTATTTTCTTAAACAACAAAAACAGTTAGATGAAACCATGTTGATGATAATTGTCGAAGCTGGGCAATAATAGACTTGTGGTAAGTCTTACTACTTTTTTGAATGTTTTAACATTGCCAAAATGAAATTAATTTTAAAGATTAAAGTGTTGAAAAGTCCTTTGGAATGTAAGCCTGGGTGGGTGTTCTCTCTGGGACTTCCTTGTCCCTGTTCCTTCAAGTCCAAGTTGGGAGGCAGATGGTGAATGCTGTACATTCCTGGAATGGCTCAATATACTTTTTATGGGTATTGTGTCAACATGTGCTGCCTCTTATTCCCTTGAAATACATGAGCTGCTTCTTAAGAGACCAACTTGTAGTATGAACAGGTGTACATTCTGTTCCATTCAGCCCTTTGGTCTATTGATATAGGGTACAAATGTAGAGGTACGTCTACCTGGGGACAGTGGCTCTCCTAGAGCTAGACAGTACATTTATGTGATGTAGATTTGGTAAACCTTGTGATAGCCTTCCCCTGCCTTCCTGGCATGGTGGAAGAGATATTGCTGAGAGTCTGGGCTTATCTGGTAAGAGAATAGGCTTAAGGAAAGGAAAAAAAAAAATAGAATCACAAATGACATCCCCATGTCTGTTTTTTTTTTTTCTTTTCTTCCCTAGCTTGTTGGAGTTAGCTACACCACATAAACTCTATGTACATCTATGTGTATGAGCTTTTGTGGTCTTGTCTATTAGAGGGTAATGTCCGGGCCTATAATCATCTGCATTAATGATTTATCTGGGCACGAGTAAACCCACAAAAGTGGTACGGCTTTGGTTACAGTCAAGAGAAGAGCCATTCATGGGCCATTCAGATTGTTTTTTATTAACCAACTAATAAAAGGACCTCTGAATGCAAACCTCAAGACTATATAGTGAAAGGGCTTCCAAAAGAATTTACAATATGTCTGGTACTCACAAGAATCTATAAGCTAATTTCTTTTTTTTTAATTTCTTTTTTTTAATTTGAGTTCAATTTGCCAACATATAGTATAACACCCAGTGCTCATCCTGCCAAGTGCCCCCCTTAGTGCCCATCACCCAGTCACCCCAACCTCCCGCCCACCTCCTTTTCCACTATCCCTTGTTTGTTTCCCAGAGTTAGGTGTCTCTCATGTTTTGTCACCCTCACTGATATTTTCACTCATTTTCCCTCCTTTCCTCTTTATTCCCTTTCACTCTTTTTTTTTATATTCCCCAAATGAATGAGAGGATATAATGTTTGTTCTTCTCCAATTGACTTATTTCACTCAGCATAATACCCTCCAGTTCCATCCACGTCGAAGCAAATGGTGGGTATTAGCTAATTTCTATTGGTGCTTAAAAGCAAACTGATGTCTGTAGGTCTCTACAGATTGAGTTTTAATAATCTTACTTTTCTAGCTACTTCCAAGGTTGGCAGACCTTCTCAATGTACCTGATACTGCCTGGCTTTGTACTTATGATGCATATTTTTTTTCTCTCATTCGAATTTTAAAATTTCTCTTACTTGGGTTCTCATAATTTTTTTTTAAACAGGAGGAATCTGTTGGTAGTTTTTTTTTTTTTAAGATTTTATTTACTTATTCATGAGAGACACAGAGAGAGAGGCAGGCTCCCTGTGGGGAGCCTGATGTGGGACTCCATCCAAGGATCCTGGGATCACAACCTGATTCAAAGGCATTAGCTTAACCACTGAGCTACCCAAGTTCTCTGGTTGATAGTTTTTTTTTTTTTTTTCTGGTTGATAGTTTTGAAGTATATTTAAATCAGAGTCAATTGCCTCTGATGAATTCCTTTGATATACAAGTATTATTGTTTCATTCCAACTCTTGGGTAACCCAGGACAGGCTTCCGGATGTTCACAACACTGAGTGCCTTGGAGTTATATCTTTATCTCATGACCATGCTAGTGGAAGAAAGATGTCCAGGAGTTACTTGTCTTGGTAGATTTTTGTCTTCTTTCTTCTTTTCTTACAGAAGATTTATCCTTCAAATTGAAGAATAACAACTTGATAGATAGACATAAGGTAATTTTTGCCCAAATTCCAAAATGCAAGAGAATACAGGTAAAATACCTGCATTTACTTCACATACACCCTATTTATTTACAGTGTATATTAGTTTGCTAGGGCTGCCATAACCAAATCTCACAGACTGGGTCACTTAAATAATAGCAAATCATTTACTCTCACAGTTTTGGAACCTAGAAGTCCAAGATCAGATGTCAGCAGACTTGATTTCTTCTGAGGCCTTTGTTCTTGGTTTGCAAATGGCCTCAGCCTCCTTCTTACAGTGTCCTCACATGGCCCTTTCTCTGTGCACATCCCTGCTCTCTCTTTGTGCATCCTAATTTCTTCTTGTAAGAACAACAGTCATGTTGGATTACAGCCTACCCTAATGGCCTCATTTTAACTTAATCAACTTTTAAAGGCCCTGAGGTACTGGGGATGAAAGCTACCACATATGAACTTACACAACTCACAGGTGACACAGTGAGATACAGCTTTAAAGAAGAAAAAAAAAAAGAACAATTGATCTTATGCTCTAAAACTCTGCTCTGCATTCTAGAGACTCCAGAAGATTGCATTTGGGTAGAATTGTAACATCTTAGACACAAGAAATTAATTTAGAGAATGACAATCAAAGATGAGCAAAAGGAATCAAGGCTCTGTAAACTTTTATCTCATTCTGGTATTGCAGAGGGCAGCACATTAACATTACTGACAAACTATGGAGGGAGAAAGCGGGTTGGGAGGTAGGATCAGAAAAGAGTCAAAAGTGAAGGGGAAACTGCCATGTCAGTTAAAGGAAGGGAGGGAAGAAAAGAGAAGATAAGAGAAGAAAGAAAGATGAGAAATAGAGAAGGAGAAGAAAGAAAAGATAGAAGAAGTGGGGGCTAGGGAGGAGAGTGCAGGGGGAAAGAAAAAAAAAGTTATCAAAGGAGAGACAGAGGAAAGGAGAACTAGCCTGTATTCATGATGGGCTGAAAAAGAGAATTTATGCATTTCCTTCTTTAGGAGACCCAGCTCCCTCAAAGAGGGCAAAGCAAGTAGATCAGATATATGCACACAGGAGCAGAAAATGAAGGGTGGCCCTGGGGAGGGAGGATTTGGATGTTGAGGTTTGGTGTAGATAGCCAATGACCATCCAACATTAATGAGCTCAAATGTGTGCACAGGCTGAAAATCTCTCTCTAGGGACTCTGATGACTCAAGCTTTGTTGGTGCCATTGGAAACCGTGAATGAGAAAATAACTGACTTGCTCTCTCAGGCAACCTGGTTTATGGGCCAAGCCATCCATCTCCCCTGTGCCCCTGTGAGATATTCTTGAAACTAAACCACGTACTGTCTTCCTTGCCAAAGTGCTTGGCATTGGCCTTTACCTTTCCCATAATTCTGAGACGGGGATAGACTGGCTAATGTGAGCATGCCCCATGGACGTGCAATTTAGGGAGGACAATGGAAAAGTATGTCCTGCACACCTAGGAGCACATGGACAGAGGATATTTTCTCGCATTGCTCTCTGTGGGCATGACCACTTTCTTGAAGGCCTTCGCCCTTCTGGTTTTAAGATTTCCGAGCCTTCCTTGAACCTTAGAGATGAGCCTCAAGCTACGCTGAACCTTAGAGATGAGCCTAGAGATGAGCCTAGAGATGAGCCTCAAGCTACGCTGCAACAGAGGTTTCATCTCAGAAAAAAAAAAAAAATTATTTCCCTCCCTTCCCTCAGTAAACAGATTATGTTGACAGATAAATTCAGGATTAGGTGAGGAGATTTGTGAGGCAGTGGGATTCTGAAGGCTGGAGCAAGCAGATGTCAGGATTAGGCTGAGAGGTAAGGGTTCAGGTGTAGGCGGGAGGCTCCAGGGATAAATCCACCGTGGTAACATGGTAACAAGGCCATGGCTGAGATGAGGCAAGGGTGTGAGGTAGAGGGAGAAGCAGTTAGATGCCACAGAAGAGCTCTGTGTTTGGAGCTGCTGGGGATTTCTAAACTTTCAAATAAGGCTGCTTGGCTTTAGAAAGACATCCAGGTTACCTGAGCCTCCATTTTACCTTCTGTGCAGTGGGTGTACTACTTAGCCTACTTACTTCACAGGTTGGCTTTGAAAATCAAATCATGTGGGAAGAATATCCGAAAGCACTAAAGTGCCATTAAACATATTATTATTCCTTTGTAAATGTTGTCCTACCACAGAGGGATTTTTTTCTTCAGCATCTGCTGTTAAATATCTTTAGTGATGGGGAGCTTACCAGCTTACCACTGTCTTTAAAGGAGGTCATTTTTTTACATTTATTTATAATCTTTAGAAAAAAATCTGTGTCAAGCCCAAATTCGGCTAATTAAAATAATAATAATAATAATAATAATAATAATAATAGAAAAGTAACATCCAGGTAGTGCTTACTGTGCACCTAGCCCATTCTAGGTAATACACACACACACACACAATGAATGAATATGTATATATATATATATATATATATACATATTCATTCATTCATTCATTCATTCATTCCTCCTGTAAGGTAGGTATTGGTATTCCAATTTTACACAGAAGAAAACAGAGGCACAGGGAAGTTCGGTGACTTATCCCAGGTCACATGGCTGCAGTTTTTACTCTTTAAGCCATGTTTTTCTGTCCATAGCCCACTCACAGTGCTGGAAGACCGCTATTTTGCTCTTTCTGCATCCTCCCTTTGCCAGGCTTCCTTCACACTCCCTTGCTATCTTCTGCATGTGCTCCTTCTCTTAAAATGTTATTCCCAAGCCCTTCAAGAGTTTTTTGACCAATACAGAGAAAAGTTGCATTGCTGGGTCTCCTGGGGCGGCTGCTGCTTTTCTCCTAGGAGCTTTGCGGAGGGGTTACTGTATAGAAGAAAGAATGTTTTCAAGCTGGGCACCCCTGGAAAATGGTCGGATAGCATGTGCTGGTCCACTGGCCCCAGCTGCCAGATGATGGGGATTGGGATCAGCTGTGACCTAATTATGGTCTCGTAAACCTGCATTGTGTCCTTCATTTTCCAGCTCATTGACCACCCAAAGGGGGAGGGAAAATGGATGGGATTCTGGTCAAGTCCTTCCTGCCACTACCATGTGGCCAAGGTCACAGGCCAATGATGTCCACAGGGAGTTGAGGGGGTAAGTTCTTTGTTGTCCTCTCTGAATGAAACAGGCAGGGAATGAGGCAGAAGAAACGGAAGATTAGCAGACATTCAAGCCTCACAAAAGCTCCTTGGATTGGAATGTCTTCTTACATTCATTGTAGAGATAGGAATGTCTAATCAGCATACTGTGATTGTCAAGGTAGCAAATTAATATAACTTATGGCACAAACAAGTACCTATATGTGAATATACACACTACACACACACACACACACACACACGAAACTGTCACTATCTAGTATATATTATGATAAGTCTTTGAGAACAAAGGCTGAATTGAAACTGTGCTAAGAATGCAGTTTCATATATCCAGAGAGCCCCAACTCCTTACCTCATATCAAACACATCAACTCTACATCACATGGGTGTATGCTATTCAAACTGCTTTCTTCTGTCAATAGATAGTATCCATGAATCACTAAGTAGAGTCTATGGAATCTTCAGTTGGGAATATGTCTGATAAAGTTTCTCTTTCCTCGTTTTATCTTTTCAAGTTATTTTTATTTAAAATAAATTTAATTAACATATAATGTATTATTAGTTTCAGAGGTAGACTTTAGTGATTCATCAGTTGCATATCACACCCAGTGCTCATTATATCACATGCCCTCCTTAATACCCATCACCCAGTTACCCCATCCCCCCTGCAGCAACCTTCAGTTTGTTTCCTAGAATTAAGAGTCTCTTATGGTTTGTCTCTCTCCCTGATTTCATCTTATTTCATTTTTCCTTCCCTTCCCCTACGTTCATCTGTTCTGTTTCTTAAATTCCACATATGAGTGAGATCATGATATTTATCACTCTCTGACTTGTTTCACTTAGCATAACAAAAATAACTACGGGGGCACCTGGGTGGCTCAGTTGGTTAAGTGTCTGCCTTTGGGTCACGCCATGGCCCCAGGGTCCTGAAATGGAGCCCCATGTCCCCATGTCAGGCTCTCTATTCAGCAGGGGGTCTGCTTCTCTCTCCCTTGCTCTCTTCCTCTGCCCCTCCCCCTACTCATGCTCAGGTGCTTTCTCTCTCTCAAATAAATAAAATTTTTAAAAAGTTACTAATTTCTCTCTCAAATCATATAGTGGGGTGAACTAGTGAACTAGAACTAGTAGGGTGTTGTAGAAAGGACATGATGTTTGGGACCACACAGGTACTGGATTCAAATCTTGCCTCTGCCACTTATTATTTGGGCCATGTTCACCCTAGGTAAGTTACTTATCACTCCAAGTTTGTTTCCTTATCATTCAGAATTGGGAATAAGTAATAATAACCTTGAAAAGTTTTCTTAGGATTAAATGAAAATATTAAATATTTAGGACTAAATATTTAGGATTAAATGAAATAACACACATTATATATATGATAGAAGGTCTATCACCTAGTAAAAGCTTAAGAAAAGAAAAATTCATTCCACCTTCCATGGTGCAGAGTATGAGATAGGTAGGTGCTCTACAGTAGGTAGATGAGATAGGTAGGTGCTATACAGTAGGAAAATCTCTTAATACAGTGACCCCAAGATTTTTGGATTATTGATACTGGGAACCAATTTATGACTTCTGAGATTTTGTTATAAATCTTAAAAACCACCATCTATTTAACATCATTTCATAAAAGACATGGTAATTCCCTAAAGTGAAGAACTCTGCCTGTGTTAAAGGGTGTATGAAAGTTAAATAAGATTATGCATATAAGATACTTAATACAGTTCAGAGTTCTGAGCATTTGATAAGCACATAAAAAGTGCTAGACATTGTGTTTGGGTTTATTTGTTAGTATATTGTTAAAAATCAAGTCCGGATTCTATGACATGACATATTAATGGCCTTTTATATACAGATACACTATTCCTCCCACCCTCTCCCCATTGTCCCCAACCCCAGTAACACACCCTCACTAATGGTTCCCAAACATAAATGCTCATAGGAGCTGGATGGGTAATGTCACCGAGTAATGTAGACAGTGGGTAAGATAATTCTGGTATGATGTCAGTCTGTCAATTTAGACATGGATTCAAGCTCTCAATAGCAATAAGTGCCAACATTTATAATGGTGAAGTAGACTGTCATCTTGTTATATACCCAAAAATATGTTTGCATGTAGGTATAACTTTGCTAAGTATAAAACTTAGTTTGAAAAACCTGGATGGACTTGTTCATCTTAATGATTACATTTCAGCCCTCTGGTTCTATTTTTACATATATCTGTGGCCAGTTCTGATTCTGCCTAGAAAATGTTTAGAGGGAAATACCCTCTCAGATGATGCTTCAGAACCAAAGGATATTTAGAAAGTGCTGGGAAACTGCTTCAAATGGCTGACCTTTATACATTTGCCAATGTTCTTCGGGGGATGCTGTGCATTTTACGTTCCAGTCCCACCTCCCAGCTGCTCCAAGCTTTTACAGACCAACTTCTGACAAACCTGATTAGTAATTAGGAGAAATTCCAAATGAAACTCATCTTTGGATTATTCTCTTTGGAGGAAAGCTGTAGCTCTACCTCTTGGTGATATGAATGGAGTCAGCCTTATGTAGGGGATAACATCTTGGAAGGGGAAACATTTAACACTTAGAAGTGAAATCACTTTCATTGTTGTAGTACAATGGATCTTTAAAAATATCTCAAAACCCCCAAATCCCAGTACATTCCAATTGGTGATAAAATAAACAGAAACAAAAACCAAAAACCAGGATCAAGCCAGGTTAATATGAAAACAAAATCTATTTAAGATTCATATGTGTTATCCCAGAATTTAAAGATACTGTCATCATGGATTGAAATAAAATTGCTGAAATAACTTTTCAGCTTGTGGACGTGTCATTTTCTATATGTAAGATGCCTACTGAGAAAGTAGAAAGATAATACTGTTTTCTTTTGCTTGTTCTCCTAAGAGATGGATCTCAGTGTTTGTGTTCCTTTGTCCTGGCTATTTTGAAGAGACTGCTGCCAGGAGAGTTACAGAGTCATTTAGCACAAATGTGGAAACCTTCTCCCCATCCATAGCAGAGATACTTTCCATTAAGCTGTACTTTTTGAAATATCATTGATATCAGTGGTTAAAACCAATTTTTATGTTATTGCAATGTGAAAGACACTCTGCTATGCTTAGGTCACTAGGTAGTTTTCCCAGTGGTTTTCAGTCATTCTCTTTAATTCAGTTGGAAGCATGGTCAGAAGAACACCTAGTAGTCTCAGAGAAGCCCATGCCAGCCTGTTTGGCTTCTTGGATAAAGACAATGAGACCATACTGACTTGGAAGAAGACTTCCAGAGATTTTCTTTTTTGTTTCGTTTCTCTTCTTCAAGCTTAATTATACAGGAGTAGGCAAAAAAAATTGTGAGTCATCAGAATTGGGTAATCAGAGATGGATTTGTTTAGCTGTAATCTTAGGAAAGGGTTGGATGAGGCAACAGATTATGTGACTGTAGCCACCAAAAAAATATTTGCAGCCCATAGGCTAACTCCTTGATCATTTAGATATACGTCTCTTCTCTGTCTAGAGCCAACCCAATAAATTATATGGTTTCTACCCTGGGATACAGATAGAGATATCTCCAGGCTATCATATGTATTTATTATGAAATGCATGAATAAATCACCACCCAAATAGAGCAAATGCATTACTATTAAAAATTAACATAGACTTTTTGTTCTCTGTTGTCCCCATCATTTGCCCTTTAATAAAATAACACGCTGGAAGCTAGAATGCTACCTAATAGCCTGAGGTGCCTCTGAAGATGAGGTATATTTTACCAGTTCTTCCACTTAATCACACTGGCCTCTTTGTATGGTGCCCAGCTCTTCCAAGTAAGTTGCTATGAAGTAAAAGCAGGATGGATTGGTCCATAGAATATGGATGAATTTGCTTAGCAGGCTTCTTTTAGAAGCTTGGGGACCCATTCTGAGCAACCTGAAAAAAATTCTTTTTCCCCTGCAGCCACCTCTTCTTTGTTTTGTCTAACATTGTATGTGTGTGCATATTCCATGAAAGTTGCATTTTGGTACACACTTGAGATGTCTCTGTACTTTCTCTTGTCAATTTTCATTACAACTGCACAAGAATGAGCAAAACTGACAACCTCTGCACACCCAGAAGGAACAATTAGATCCCAGAGAGTGAAGTATGTAACAGTGGCTAATCTTTACTAGTGAGGAAAAGAACTAAATGCTGAAATAAAAGATAATCTCTTGCTTTCCAAAGCAATACATAGAGATCTCAACAGGAACAATGAGTTGTTTCTACAGCGTATGTCAGCAGGAAAAGAAGGGAAGTAATGTTGGACACCTACTATGTGTCATACTTTATACCTATTATCTTGGATAATTTTAGTGAGTGAGAGTCAGTGCTTCCACCATATTGTGACAACAACTATAAATTTTAGAGCTTCCTTAGTGACACTGGTGAGTCTTCTCAGAGAATAACTGAAACGGCTCTTGATTTCTTATATCACATAATAGAAACAAGCCCTTGATGAGAAATCTGCTGTTTTGAGGTTTCTAGAAGAAGAGGCAGGCACCTAGTGCTTTGAGGTTCCTATAACTCACCCGTCACCCCTACTGAAGATGAGAGTTGCCTGGATCCCTGACTGGCATCATTGCTATTGGCCCCTTGTAGCCTATCCTATGAGCCCAGGCAGACTCTTTTTCCAAAGAAATTTATATGATTATAAATCAGCCATCACAAGTAATTAGACTCTCCACTGCATCCTAATACTTTCCTCACTTCTGTGTTTTACTCTCATTTAGTGATACCACCATGTTAACAAAAGTAGCACATTGATGACAGGAGTTGTGAAGACTTGAGCCCCCATTAAAGCAAATGGAAGGATGAAAAACTGATGTAATTTCCACCAGTGACCTGGATTGAGTCTCCAGGTATTGCTTAGGTATCTAATTTTTATTGTTATTTTTTTAATGTTTTGGGACACAACGCAAAAACATCAACTGTCATAGCCTCTTCAACATTATACATTATTAGTCAAAGGGAAACCTACCTCCTCAGATGATAGAAAGTGAGAAAAAAATTGAAACTTCAAAACTTCCCAAGGTTTTCATTAATACAAATATAATACAGATTTCTAAAATATTTGTTTCAATTTGGGATATTTTCCCCAGGTGTTTTGGAGTTTTCATATGAAATATGTTTTTTTTTAAAGATTTTATTTATTCATGAGAGACACAGAGAGAAAGAAGCAGAGACATAGGCATAGGGAGAATTAGGCTCCCTGCAAGAAGTCCAATGCAGGACTTGATTCCGGGCCCTGAGGATCATGTTCTGAGCCAAAGGCAGATGCTCAACCACTGAGCCACCTAGGTGTCCCATGAAATATATTCTTACGAATTTGGAAGACCATTCCTCTAAGAATAGAGAAGTTAAGTAGGCTATTTTCTTTTCTTTACCATCAAAAATATAAAATGCATATACCTATCCAACAAATGTTTATTGTCTGCCATGTGCCAAACATTGTTTTAGGGGTCTGAAATATATCAATGAACAAAAAGAGAAAAACTATCCTTCCTTTTGTAGAGCTTACATTCTGGTAGAGGGAGAGAAAGGCAATAAAAAAATAAACATTGTAAATAATTTACTTTCTTAATATGTTATAGAATGATGATCCCTATAGAGAAAGACAAAGCAGGGCAGCGCCAGTGGCTCAGCGGTTTAGTGCCGCCTTCAGCCCAGAGCGTGATTGTAGAGACCCGGCATCAAGCCCCATGTCGGGCTCCCTGCATGGAGCCTGCTTCTCCCTCTGCCTCTCCCTCTGCCTGTGTCTCTGCCTTTCTCTGTCTCTCTCTGTGTGTCTCTAATAAATAAATAAAGTCTTAAAAAAAAAAAAGACAAAGCAGATCAGGTTAAATGGATAGGAGTACTGGATAGGAGGACACATTTATTTGATAGCCATATAGATATTTGGAGAAGGTAAGGCCAGCATGTCTGAAGAGTAGTGAAGATGGAGAAGGGTTACCTACTGAGAACCAGAGCATGTAGAGTCTTTTTGGCCACTGAAGGACCTTAACCATTTACTCAGAGTTGACATGGGGATCCATTAGAGTCTTAAGCAGATGCCTAACATGAGTTGACTCGGGTTTTAAGATGCTTGCTTCGGTTCCTGTGTTCTTAATGTACCAGAAACAGTTTTGATGCCCTATGACTCCAGTTTTCCATGTGCTATTATGTCATTATTTGCTGTAAAACAGATCTAAAAACCTATGGCACTGAGTGGGTGGCTGTTCATACCTGATAAGGTGCTATAGCATCTAGATGCACCTAATGTTCACTCTGAGGTTCCTTATGTGCCTAGTTCATGGAAAAATGCAGGAATGTATGGTGTCCCGGGAAAAGGACAGCAGAAAAGGTAATACATTTCCCCCTGAACATGAGTTTGATTACCTTTGTCATTATTTCCAGCCAACACAGCCACAAACATAATTAGTGGTTATAAAATTATGCAGTCACATTGTCTGAGGCCTCATTATCCCTTAACTTATAAATCTGCCTTGCCATCTTTCCATGACCCTTTTAAAGAATGCACCTACCCACCACCTACATAATGAAAGAAGCCACAAGCCCTAGCCTTAGAGGAATTGTATTGATTTGTAAGAGAGAAGCTATCACTTGCTGTTCTCACTAACCTGGAAATAGACACCACATTTTATCTGCCACCCTATTTCCTGTTGTAGATCCACATAGTAAATCCATTAATCTAGGTGTCCATTCATCCATTCATCCATCTGCCCATTCATCTCTCTGCTGATCCATCCATCCATTTGCCCATCCATCTGTCTAATTTCTATTTATTGAATGACTATTTTGTGCCAGGCACCATGCTGGGAGGCAATATATTTTGTGATTACATGCATGAGCAATAGTCTTAACCTGCCTGAAATTGAATCCTGACCATTACTTTAGCTATAGGACCTTGGAAATTATATTATTTGAGCCTCTGTTTCCTCATCTGTGGGATCAGAACAATAATAAAACATATATCACAGAGTTGTTACGAAAATCACAAAGTGAATTGATCCAAGGCCCTTTCCTTTTGTCCTGGAGGAATAGTTTGAGTGGTTGGAGTTTACATTCGGTCATCTCTCCTTTCCATCTTCCATCAGTTCAGTCCTTCCCAGTTCATCCAGCAATCTATCAAGGACAATCTATCAACATGTTAAGTGTTAAGGAGAGAGCTGGAGTTCCATGAGAAATGGGAGCTATAGATGCATCTCTAGCACATAACACATTATTTGGCACCTGCACAGTACCCAGTATACATTTCATGGAATAAACCTAAGTCCTTGCCCTTGACGAGTGTTCAGTGTGTCTGCAGAAGGCCAATGCCAGGTGGGAGTGTCACTGAGGCAGCCAGCCAGGGATAGAGAGCAAAGCAGGAGCAATTGAGCGCAGGCAGAGGGAAATGGTCCTCCAGCTGCTTCTGCAGGCCTGGAAATTTAAAACAGTTTCTTCCTGGGACTGGCTCTTTTGTTCTGTGGTTTGATTTCTGTCTGTGTCAGTGACTTGTCTGACATTTCTGGGACTCTGTTCTGATACACTTGTCCAGGCAGGTGGGATCCCAGTGGGGAACTGTGTATGTCTCTGTATATATTTCAGAAAGAGTTTAACCTTGGAAAAACAAGGCTGATTTTTTTTTTTAACTTAGGGTATGCATGATATTATCTCTGTGTCATTCCTTCTCACACCTGGTTGGGGTAAGGGTAGTAAGTGTTTGGCTTACAGGATTTCTGGCTTTGCAAGTTATAGTGATGGTGCTTACACTTAAATTTACCCATCTTATGTGCCTAGTTTTAGTGACCCATCTTAGTGCAAAAGCATGGGAAAACCCCTGGGAAAATGTCACATTTAAGAGGATAATCATAGTGGTAACTTCAGTGCATTTTGGAAGCATGTGAAGATTAAATATGGGGTTTTCTGGAGCCAGACTTCCTGAGTTCAAATCATGGCTCTATCTTTTATTGGTCATGTAACCTTGGCAATGTTATTAGCTTCTCTGTGTCTTAGTTTTATTGCTATGAAGGGTTATAATAATTATAACCTATGTTCTCAAATAGTTAAGAGGATTAAATGAGATAATATTTTTAAGGTACTTAAGTTCTAAGCTCATAATAAGTACTCAATAAACGTTACCTATTATTTCTCTTCCTCTTCTCCCTACTCCCCCTTTGTCTTCTTTTATTACTACCACTGTTACTATTTAGAATAATGATATTATGAAGATTCAATTACATATTTGTAAAGGTGAATAGTTGTCTCACATAGTGCCTAGCACAGACAAATGCTCAACAAATGTGAGTTTTCTTTCATATGGGCCTCTAAAATCCATCCATAAAGTCCCAGAGACTTTCTCATCATTTTTCCCACACCTAATACAATATACTCACACTTCTGGTGCAAAGAACAATCTCAATTCAACTGAAAAACTAGGCCCCCTCTTGTCTTCCCCCTGTTCTTTATGATAGAACACAGAGGAGATACTTGTTCATAAGTCTTTACAGCTTTGTTTTAAATGGAGATTATAACTGTTTAAATGGAGATAACTGTAGTAGTTATCTTTTGCAGTTTTACACATTACCACAAACTTACCAGCTTAAAACACCACACATTATTATCTCACAGTTTCTGAGAGTCCGGAATCTGGATATAGCTTGACTGGCTCCTTGACTTAGGGTCTCTAACAGGCTACAATTAAGGTCTCAGCCAGAGCTGAGGTCTCAGATGAAGGCTCAACTGGAGAAGGACCCACTCCCCAGCTCACAGGATTGTTGGTATAATTCTATTTCTGGAGTGTTGTTGGACTGAAGGTCTTGGTTCTTAGCTGGCTATTAGCTGGGAGCTATCTTCAGTTCCTAGCCATGTGGGCTTCTCCACTATGGCAGCTTGCTTTCTTCAAAGCCAGGGAGGGAGGATGGGTGGGAGAGAGAGCGGGAGAGAGAGAGAAACATTGTTAAGAAGACGGAAGTTAGGATCTTATGTAATGTAATTACAGAAGTGACATCCCATCAACCTTGCCATATTCTATTAGAAGTAAATCACCAGTTCCACCCACGTTCAAAAGCAGAAGATTATACAATGGTTTAAACACCAGGAGGTGGGGACCATTGGGACCTATCTCAGGCTGTCTACATAGCCTGCCTGACCTCTTGGTTGTCTTTCAGATGCTTTATTTTGCTTAACTTTAGCATTTGTTTTTTTTTTTTTTTTTTTTTTTACTTAGTCCACAGAATCTAGTTTATCAGAGCAGATCTAAGAAGTAGAGCTGCCCTTCAATTTTTCAGCAGAATTTTGGAAGCTTTGTTTTTCAGAAACTTTGAGTTTTGCTTCATTCTCACCCCTTGTAAATAGAAACCTATCTTTCTATTAACATTGCAATTTCAGGGATGCTTTGTCTTCCCTTTGATTGATTGTCAGTGGGCAGTCGCTCCCCACAAAGAGAATGGTTTTAAGTTTCTTTTCTTCCTCAGCTTTTGTGTTAAGTGGTTAATGATCTGGAAGCAAGTATTGGAGGTGCTAGGGGAGCTCCTATTTAAAGGAGTACTTTGTAAAGAGAAGCTGCCTTCTAGGTGATAAAGTGAGGATGGTTAGCCCTTAATTTATTTGTTTTGTAAATCTGGATATTTAGAACTCCAACTCCCCTCCCACTCCAGCCCCACAAGTGGGTGAGTCAAGAAAGAAGTATAGGATGGTACTAGGACTGTCTGAATAGGAAAGGCTTTATCTACCTTCCCTTAAGATTCAAAGGGGGAAGGAAGCTATATAGGAACATGATTGCAGGTTGATAGAGGTGCCAGGAAAGGCTCCCTTAGGATGATTTACATTCACATGAGTGTAGTCATAGCCATTTAGACTGAAATAGGGAGTCATTCACTCATTTTATTTATTCAGCAAATATTTTTGAGTATTTCATATGATCCAGCTATTGTGCTGCATGATGCAGTTATATTTAAGATATATTCCCAGCCTTCAAAACCTTATTGCTCAAACATTATATTCCAAATCTTTATTCTGCCTTCCATCTACCATTAGTCCTATTTTTTCTTTTTCTTATAAGCTAGCGAATACAACCAAATGCAGATGACTGAACCCATTTTATTGCCGCACTCTTAGTATATTCTCTCTCCCTTTCTTTTACTTACTCCATACCATTTCTGCAGAAGCAGTATATATTTGTTATCTATGACCAAACACCACATCACTCTAAAACTTAGCTGTTGAAAACCACATTAATTATTCCACAGTTTTGTGGGTTAGGAACCTAGGCATGCCTTAGCTGGATCCTCTGGCTCAGGGTTTCTAGCAAAACTATAACCAAGGTGTGGATGGGGGCTGTAGTCAGCTTAAGAGTCAAATAGGGAAAGAACTTCTTCTAAGCTCAATCATGCAGTTGTTGGCAAGATTTAGTTCCATGAAGGTTCTTGGATTTAGGGCCTCAGTTCCTCACTGGTTGTTGACCAGAGGTTTTCCTCATATTAATCACAAGGACCTCTCTATAGGGCAGCTCATGACATGGCAGTTTGCTTTATCTGAGAAAACAAGTGAGAAGAGCGAGAGTGTGTGAACGAGACCAAATCTTCACAGTCTTTAGTAACTGAAATTTGGAAATCACATCCCATGACTTTTGTTGTACTTTATTCATTAAAAGCAATTCACTAGCTCTAAAAAAGTAGAGATTACATTTGGTCATGAATACTAAGAGGCAAGGATTATGGGAGCCATTTTAGAAGTTGTCTACCAATGGCATGGTGATATTTTAATTTTAGAAGGTAGTTGATACAAAGAAGTGTAAGACATAATGAATTACCCATGAGCTACCTCCCATCCATTCATAGCTATTAGTCTGTTTCATAGTTTCTGTGATCCCAACACAGAGAGACAGACAGACAGATAGATATGGGGTTGGAGGTGAGATGATACAAGTAAGAATATTATCTTTTTACAAAAAATTATGAAATAGTAAATCTGGAAAGGGCATGAGAGGGCCTTATGTAATTTAAGAAAAATGTGACCTAGAGTTCCTTTGTATAGCCTCCCCTCCCAGGATTTGTCATACCTGCCAAGCCATGACTGAACACTGGATCTCCAAGGAGATGCACAAAGGCCCAAAGACATTTTTCCAAAGATGGCTTCCTTCTTCTTCCAGTCCCTGTCAGAGCTTCATGGGAGATCATGTGACTAGTGTTTCCCATTAACTTTTCCCAATACAGAAACACCTGCCACATTGAAAAACTCACTCAGGAGCCTTGTCACCTGCCTGCTACCTGTCTAGCAATGCATTCATTATATATGTTGATTCTACTTTATGCCTAGAAAAGAAAGCATGTTTAGGGTAAATATTAGTTTATGTGATTAACATATCTGCCTCACTTTGGTCAACAAATTTTATTACTCATCTACAGAGCCATCAACCTTTTGGAAGCTACTGGATGTGCTGAGAATGCTGGGTAAGAAAGCTTTAGGTCTGCGTATTGGACATAGTCCAGGAAGCTATGAATACTCTTTTCTGTATTTGAATAGCAATAACTGGAAAATGCATAGGTCTTGATTAAAGAATTTAAATTTGTTATTTTCACCCCCCCCCATTTTTGCCTATCAAAATGTCAGCTTTTACTTTTTCTTTAAAGATTTTATTTATTCATGAGAGACACAGAGAGAGCCAGAGATATAGACAGAGGTAGAAGCAGGCTCCATACAGGGAGCTTGATGTGGGACTCAATCCTGGGACTCCAGGATCACGCCCTGAGCTGAACACAGGCGCTTAACCACTGAGCCACCCAGGAGTCCCAGTTTTTACTTTCTTTTTGAAAATTAACTGGACCCAATTGTGCCTCAGCTACCCTGATATGACATTTGCTTCTTAGGGCAGTTGCAAGAAATGGTATCTAATGGTTAAACTCCCTTGTCTTTCCATTTGTTTTTAGATGCTATTGAAAATCTTGACCTACTCAAACAGAGAAGAGGCAGTGTTCATGGCTACAGGATGTTTAAGGAAGGGAGCAGTAGTGGTTGGCTATTCTCAAGAACTATCTTCCATGGCCTAATGCTATGAGTCTGTCCAATGTGAATTTTGGTAGTTTACAGATTCTATGCATTTTTTAGAAAGCTCTTTTTTTGCATCAAATAATATCTAAATATAAATGATGTACTAAAGAAATTGTAGTTACTTGAGAAGGAAACAGTATCATTTTATTTTATATGTAATGTCACTGACAGAAATATGAGGATGGGTAAATGTCTATTGTATAACTTGTTAGCTCTTACCTGGCTTAATGACAATATTTGCAATCTGTTTATTTAATCACAGGTCTTGGCATACTAAAATAATACATTTAGGCAAAATATTGTTTTTTACCTTTAGATTACTTTAAAAAATCCATTCTTATAAATGATAGAATAAAACAAGGCTTGGTTGATAACGGGATGGTAGGGTTTGTGAACAGCACATGAAGCCAGATCTAAATTAAGGAGGCCAGGAAGAAAAAGCCAAGAAAGCTGCAGACAACAGAAGAGTATCCCAGCAGCCAGGAAATCCTTTCAGCCAGTAGGCAGGGGCCCCAGGAAAAATAAATAATTGGTTTCAGGATATCTGGCAGGAATCTAGAACATGGGCTAGGAATTTGGTCTTTGGATAGAACCAGTGTGGGGCAGGCCTGAAGCAACAACTTGGGGCCAGGGTAGAGCAGGGAAGAATGATTAGATTTGAGGTACAAGGGCTTGGTCAGGTCAGGACCACAATCAGAACAAGATCAGGATTAAGACTCATGGGTCTTGAACTTCTTTTATTCATCTTTCCTGGCCAGAGACATGGTTGGTCCCAGGACCTGGGATAGGCCTAAGCCCAAAGGTGGGTTTATGTAACACCAAATAGGAGGAGCAATATGTTAGAGTCACCAATGTCTTGGTTTATTTAGGATAGACCCGGATTATACCTGCTAGTCCAGGGTCCTAATGAATAATGTTCCCCCTTTTATTAAAGTGATGGGTTTGGAAGACAAATTAAACAGTTATCCTGATGGTTTCCCAAAATGAGTTTGCAGAATGTTACTCAGAAGCCACAAAAGCAGAGTTCTCTGGTTACATGAGTATGGAAAGCCTAGAATTAATTGAATTCTTTAACAGAATTCTTTTTTAAAAAAAATTTTTTAAAAAGATTTTTATTTATTTATTCATGATAGACACACAGAGAGAGAGGCAGAGACACAGGCAGAGGGAGATGCAGGCTCCACGCAGGGAGCCTGATGTGGGACTGGATCCCCGGTCTCCAGGATTACACCCTGGGCTGAAGGTGGCGCTAAACCGCTGGGCCACTGGAGCTGCCCTAACAGAATTCTTTAGTATGGGACTTCTTACTGCCTTTATATGCTAATATGTATGAATCCCTAAGAAGGAGATAGGATTTTTAGTTTCTTATGCTAAGTTGATCTGTTGGTGTACTTTGGTTCCCCTGAGGCTATATTTCTGTAGGACATACTTTGGGGAATTCTGGTTAATTGAATATGGTGTCATAGTGGGAGGTGGATCATCACTGTTTATGTACTAAGGTGCTCAGCAAAGTCAGCAACCATCAAGTTAAATAAATAATTACTTGAGAGAACAAATGCAGACTGCCAAAGTTTTCCAATTGCTGGTTATTGACTGACACCGGAAGTGTATGTATTTTATGTGACTCACTGGAGTAATGTCCCAAAAAATGACTAGGTCTAAAGCTCTGTGGCAAAACCATTTGTTGGGACATAGAAAGGAAGAGGATTTTCTTTGTTTAGTCTTATATTGCATGGTGTCCTCAAAGGAGAGGTTAATGAGGAAATAATAGATCAGCTTGTGCTTGTATTTCTATGTGTGGGGAGGCGACTTCAGGAAAAATGTATTTTTAGCCAGCATTCCAGGTAATTCTGATAAGTGTGGCCCTGAAACCATTTATTGAGAAACATTTGCTCGGGGTTTTGATAAGGGACTCTTTGGGTGACAAAACACCACAATGATTCTTTCTTTAATTTTATGAGTCCCCTGATATGGTGGCCAGTGTTCTGATATTTGTTGAGCTCCCGTTTTGTGCCATGTTCTATACTTTATGCTGTCTATGTGCATGTGTTTAACATTCACTATGCTAAATAATGCTTCATAATAAGCCTAAAATTTAGTATTCTTATCTCCATTTTATAAAGATGAACTTTTAGTGAGCCTGATGTACTCATATTAGCCTATTCTTTTTCAGGCCCCAAGAGCAGGTCCTGGCACTTATATCCAACCCTCAGTAACTCCCTAGGATATGGACACAGGAGCCAACACTCTATTCTGTTTGCCCTGAGACTATACAGAACTCAGTTGGAACTTTAACAAGCCTTTGAATATTCTACTACGGACAGGATCGTGTGCTGACACATTTTATCTGACCGGTAGAATGGGTCATTATCAAACACGCTAATCCAGAGAGAATGATGAAGCATTGATCTCCTAGGTCCTATCAAGCATGCAGACTGAAGTCAACCCACATAGAAACATTTTCTTAAGATGCAGTTGAGCAGGGAATAGAGTGAGAAAAGGAGAAAAAGACTTGCCTTGGTTTTTTTCATGGAGTTACAAATCCAGACAAATAGCATGAGCAGCTTCTTGTTTTTATCTGGACCAAAGAATGATTTTTCTTTTTAAAGTTTTTGAAAGACCCAAGCTCCCTGTGATTAAAGCAAGGATTTGAAACTCAAACATCTACGGAAACTTAGAATATGCAGAGAAAGAGGACTGCCTGCTGGGTGGGGTCTGCGAAGACCTAAAGAGAACATGCCTCTTGTAAAAGACATTGCCTTTTTTAGGGTTAGTGAATGAATTGCCTAGAGGAAATGGCCATTGTTTTACCAGAAATTTCAATTTTTTAATGAAAAGTTGAAAATCCATATTTTTGTTTTCCTGATTATTTTAATTTTAATTTAATTTAAACGTTTGAAGCATTCTATTGACTAAATAAAACATACAGACTTCTAGTTGGTGACCTCTGTTTTACTATTACATGAGGGAGAACTTACGACACCCTATGTACTGAGTGTCCACAGTGTTTTTGCCATTTTATAAACTACCTCATAAAGTTCTCAAAATAGTCCTGTGTTTAGAAATCATATCCCTCTTATAGATGAAAGGGAGGCACAGAGAAATTAAATCATTTTGCCAAGTTCACACAGCCTGCAAGTGGCTGATGCATGTCTGAATTTGGGTTCGTTTGACTGGGGAGAGCTACTGATTTGATGATACCATGTCTCCTGTCCTCTGGGAGGAAGTGTCCTTCTCAATATTATTAGATCATTATTAGTGGTCATTGTTTGGGGTCTAGGGCCATGTCAACTGTTCTCCAATGGTTAGACTCATTGATATATGAAGCAGATGCTCGACTAGCTCTTCTTTGATTAGAAAAAACTACAAGCTAGTGATTGCTTACTAATCTTTCTAGAGTTGTCAAGCTTAGGTTTAGCTCATTTTTAAAAATCACCCTATGTCCTTGAAGTCCGTATGTATAGTCTACACTTTCTAGATTCCACATTATCTAGATATTTTGTGTGTGAAACTAATCTTCCTGAATTTTAACCAAAATGTTGCTATTAGCCTCATATTGGAGGTATGTGTGTGGTGGTAGTGATGGTAAAGTCTATCCACTGATATGCCAGTTATCTTTAAAATTAAAGTAAATTGTCATTCATTTTATATTGGGAATTTTGTGATACTTCTTGAGATACCTTGAATCTCCCTGAGTTGTTACAAAACCAGAGCGAGGAGTCAAGGCTGTACTCTGTGCCCGTCATTTGTTTTTGAATAGATTACGAACTCTTAGAGGATTAGGCTTGTGTCTATATAGTTCTTTTTATACAGAGATGAAGGCTTTCACAGTATTATCTATAATTGGGTGTTTAATAAATGCTTTTTGATGAGGATAATGGTATGGAAATAAAACTCTTGAAATCCAGAGTCTGCCTGGATTTCTTGCCTCATTAGGGAAGAAGAGATGAATGTGAATGCTTGGGTAAATATGAATATAGATCTCATTCAGGAAACTACACACTCTGTGCTTGAAATTCTGGGAGAGAAAAACTTGAAGGGTGTAACTAAGACAGAAATTTTGTGGATTGACACTAATACCAGTATTTACTGATCTTCTCTAACAAGGCAGACTCCATTTGGAATCTGGTGATGCATCTCTTAGGCCTCAGATTGCCTGACAAATCACACCAAGGTTTACTCAAAGTCATTGCCATTATGGTGCGTAATCACGGCACACTAGTGCCCAACAGGGGTGAAGGCAGAGGTTAATGGCTTTCTTTATATTTGCATTATACTTGATCTCTGGTTTTCATGGTCAGATGGATTTTTATAAACTCTTCCCATCTAGTGTTCTGAAGTGTTTTCAGGTTGTCTATTTTAGGGCTGTTTTATAGCTGCCCTTTCATATATCTGTTTTGTATGCTAGACAAAAAGGAAAGAGAATCGAAGATATGAGCTATTGATACTACCATGCACACTAAGGTAATGTTAAGTCTCTTATTGAGCTTTCTAAAGGCCAAAATGTATTTTCATTTTTTATCTAAAATGTTTAAAATGTGGCCCATTCTAACCAGCTGCCTTAATGTATCAAAAGGGTCTTGTAAGGTTTCTTCTTTGCTACTATGGTGAATTCTTTAAGCAAACTGATTGAGCTTGTACAAAAGAGTGAATATACTAATGCCACTGAAGTGTATACTTAAAATGGTATACTTTATATTTTATATATTTTACCACATTAAAAAATGTTTAAGCGTCAAATCAACCATAAAAGGTTGTCAGACTGATCCTGAGAGTATGGGCAGTATTTGTAGGCAGTACTATAAATGTATGGGTAGAGAATATTGCTCTATAACACTCAAGTGAGAGAAATATCATGTTATTTTATTTTCCCTAAATCATATTGAATTTGGCTCTGAGCGCCTATTGGAAGGGTGCATGAGAAATTCAATCACATTATGTTTGGAGGAATACATTTCCTACCATTCTTCAAAAATTTGAAGGAGATTTTCATGAGATCAGGAAAATGGGAGTGGAAGGTTATATCCTTTCCACAGGCCCCTTTGTAGTTGTTTCTCTAATTTGCTACATGATTCAACTCTCCAGTTTGGTCTTTCACTATCAAACTCATAGTCTTCTTGGTTGCAAAGAGGCTCCTCATAATGACCTTCTCTACCAGTCACAAACTTGGCAGGAGAGACACTTTCTGCTCTTTTCCAGCCTGAAGTGTTGGTTCCATAGGAATCTCAGGAATCCTTTCCATCTTGTGCATTCCTTCAAAGGGGGCATAGATTTCTATTATTCACAGAAACTTCCTTATCCTTTCTTCCTTATCCTTATTCCTAATTCTTTATCCTTTTCTCACCTCAGAAAAGTTCATGCATTTAGAATGGGCTCTCTGGTTCCTTATACCCCAGCACTCTATCAGCCCTCAGTGAGGGAGGTTGAATTCTGGGTGCCTGATAACTTCGGCTTTTCTACACTAAGACACAGAAATTGTTAGTGATTTTGAAGCTAGAAGATCTGAGACTTAGAATGGGATGGCCTCAGATATGGAGGAGGTACAAGTCTCTCTTATCTTCTGAATGTGTAAGGCAGCTAGAAAAAGAAGCAATTATTCCAGTAGTTTTATCTTTTGTTTTGTTTTTGCTTATTTTTGCTATGCAAGCATGAGTGTTAGTAGCGGATTGTTGCAAGTGTGGCCTTAAAGAAAAAGAGCTATTAGACACTAGAGACCGGTCTTACTACAAGAGATGGAAAGGAGAAGTCATTTTGGCTTTGGGGATAAGAGAAAATTTCATGGAAAATATGATATTTGAGCTTGGTTATGTTGAATAACATAGATGTGAAAGGGGCATACCCTAAAGAATATGGGTATAAAAGCTCAGAGCTTGGGGTGAAATAATCAGGTTTAGAAGATAGTGCAGGAATGTAGACCCTTTGCTCTTGGAAATAATTTTGAGAGGATGTTGGAGGTAATCTTGCCTGGAATGGTTTCTGCAGGACAGTTATTTCATTTTTCCAACAGATATTTATTGTGTACCTGCTTTTTCCAGGCACTGTTCTGGTCCCCAAGTATTCAGCAATGAACAGGACAGGAAAGATTCTTCCTTCATGCTGATTTTATACTAGGTGTGAAGATAAACAATGAAAAATAAGAAGATATATGTATATGGTAATGTCAGATAGTCATAGTGCTATGGAAATTTATTTATTTTTAAAGATTAATTTATTTATTTGAGAGAGAACACAAGGTAGGGGGGAAAAGGGGCAGAGGGAGAAGGAGAGAGAGAGAGTTTCAAGCTGACTCCTTGCTGGGTGCAGAGCTCAGTGCAGGGTTCCACCTCAAGACCCCAAGATCGTGACCTGAGGCAAAATCAAGAGTTGGATGCTCAACCAACTAAACTACCCAGGTGCCTTGGTGCTATGGAAATTTAAAGCAAGGGAATGTGATAGAGTATGACTGGAAAGACTAAACACCACTTTAGGGAGGGACACCAGAGATGGCCACTCAGAGTAGATGATACTGCTTAAGCTGAGATTTGAATGAGAAGCAGGAACCATTCCTGTAAAGGATGGGTATTCTTGGCAGAGGGAATGGCTAAGGCAAAGGTTCTACGGTGGGAAGGAACTTGGTAGGGTCAAGAAAAAGCACATAGGCCAGCAAGATTGGTGCATGAAGGAAATGGGATGGGAGATCAGATTACTCTGTAGTCTATTTGGAAAATATGCTCAGGTCCAGCCCTACTATTGACCAATTAAATCAATCTGTGAGGTGAGGTTCGGGCCACAGTACATATTAGCGCCTCTTCAGGTGATTCTAGTGGGTAGCCCATGTTGAGAAGCACTGCATCAGAGAGAAGAACCAAAAGAAGAAGGACTTATTTTTGAAAAGGCAGAAGATGCTGAAAGACAGGATGAAGCAGGAGTTATGCGAAGAAAGAGTGTAATCCTGCAGTAGTGTCCTGGGGTTGGAGGGCTGATTGTGCTTGACCTGGTCTATGCAATCCAGAGTGGCCTGTTACAAGAGTAAAGTTTCCAGGTTCTTTAGTTAGTTTCTTTTGCCAGTTTGCTAAAATGGCTTGTGCCAACTATAGCAGAATTCAAAGAGTTAAGGTTTGGCTTATTTATTTTCTGCAGATCACAGAGAGCCAACTCTCAGAGGTAGGAACTAAGGCAGATGATCCTGAGAAGGAAAAACTTACCCAGATTACCCCTCCTTCCTGAGGAGGACCCAAGTGAAAATCAGTTTAAATAATATTAGCCCATAACATAAGTTTTACATGCAACAATTTTTTCTATAAAAACTAGATGTTGTGGGGCCCCTGGGTGGCTCAGTCACTTAAATGCCTGATTCTTGGTTTAGGCTCAGATCTTGTTTCAGGGCTGTGAGATCAAGACCTGCATCAGGTTCCATGCTCAAGTGTGGCGTCTGCTTCAGATTCTCTCCCTCTCCTTCTGCCTGTCCCCTGCCTCACACTCTCTCCCTCTTTAAAATAAATAAGTAAATAAAACCTTAAATAAAAAGAAAACCCAAAAAGAGATGTTGCCTTAAATTTTCTGTATAAAATGTGAGGGGTTTCACTAATAGGAGAGTAGGAGTTGAAGATCCTATAGAGGCTTCAGGTACAGATAGATGGGGTGTGAGATGGATGGAAAGCTGCCATTATGGTTGAAAAAGGATGAGATTCATACAAGACAGTGTTCAAAAGAGGAGGCTCTTGAGCTTAGAAACAATTTGAGGGGACAAGAAAATGATTGTGTATGATTAGAAGGAATAGAATAGGAAAAGATACACAATATAGATGGAGACCTCATCTCTTTAAAATCCTAAATAAGAATGTCAGGTGTGGCAGGATGGTCAAGAACTAGGGCTCTAGATCCCAAGCTGAATGAATTCTTTAAATGCTTTAACCCTCAGTTTCCTTATTTATAAAATAGAAATAATAGTATCTAAGTCATTGGCGGCTGTGAGAATTAATGAGAAAATGCAAGAATGCATGTAAAAGGCTTGGCACAATGCCTGGCACTTAGTAAGAGCCCATTATATAGTAGCTCTCATTGCAGTGTTTCTCGGCATCATCAACATTGCCCTTGTAATTAACATTGCCTCAATCACAAAACCATGTCATGTTCACCGATAGCCAATAGGTTCTAGATAAAAATGAGAAGGCCAATATGGAGCTAATGTAATATATGAAGAAGTCAAAGGTATAGCATAGGGAATATAGTCAATGGTATTATAGAACTGTATGGTGACAGATGGTAGTTACACTTGTGGTAAGTATAGCATAATGTATAGAGTTATTGAATTACTATGTTGTACACCTAAATTTCAATTCAACTAAATTTCAACTTTTTTTAAAAAAGTGAAGAAGTCAAAGCTATAGTGCTCATGTATCCAAAGAGAATCAGAATTTGACTATATTCATAGTCAAGTAACTTTTATCCAGTGTCTTCTATGTGCCAATCATTTGTTTTTCTCTAATATACTTTATTCCTTTCAATATTGTGGAACAGAGGAGAAGAAATGTGGCTGGGCACAACTTCAGGGTTATGAAGGATATATACGACAAACGTTGGGCAGGGTGATCTCTGAGAAAGTTCTAAGTCATCTGTGGCTTAGTTTGTTAATCTGAGAGTAGATGTAAAAGTCAGATTGCCAGTCTTTGAGCCCAGGAAATCTGTTTTTAAAGACAATGATGGCATTGATAAGTAGTGATAGATTTAGTTGGACTTCAACTTTTTGCTTGTGTGTCAATGAGAAGCTCCAAGGTTAGCATCTATAATTATAGTATAGAGGTCTGGATCTGTGTCCCTGGGGGGAAAGTTGATATGTGAGCTAGTGTGTAAGATTTGGGTAGAACTTGTGTGAAAAGCAACACTGAAAACCAAATAAGCAGTTGAGTTCTCTGGGTGGGTAAGGTAGAATATTGGAGAGAATGTTGTTGAATCTTAAGAAATAACTGTAAGTCAGTGAATCATGAGAAGGATTAGCAAAGAACAACAACAACAAAAAAAAGATCATTAACATTGTATATAATAATAATGAACTGGAAATTAGGAATACCCTGCATGCTAGACTGTGTTGCATGCAGGTAACTGGAATTATCTAGCCCTCCTTTTCTTCAGTCTGAAAAATAAGGACATTGAATTTTGTTTAAAGTACTATTATTCTATGGAGTACAGAGAAGCTTATGGCTTGGGCTCAGTGATATACATGCTTAAGGCAGCAATTGAGAAAGTATTTTACCTTCCCAGGTTTTCATGCCATGTCCAGGTTTGTTTTATTTGGGTGTATTTTAGGATTTCTTTCTCTTGGGGTGAATGAAAATAGACATTGCAGAAACATATAGATTAATGTGCATTTATTGGGGGTGCAGCCCACGGCTTCATGAAAAGAAAGTGAAGAGGGGTCTTAGGCTATTTAAAATATTGATTTAAGTAATGCTGAGTTATGAGTGGTAGTGACCAGGCTCTTATGAGGACATCACATTAATAGATTCTGTCCTAACTCTGCTTTTGCCTACTACGTATAAGTGACTAAAATTTGGTAAGAAGTGCTATCTGCTGAACTGCCCCCACTGTTGTTAGAGTACAGGTACAGAGGTATATTTTTAAGCACACTTGTTTTCCCTGTCATCATATTTGTCACAGAAACAGACTCCCCATGCTCATTATCAAAAAGCTCATATGTTATCTCCAATTCACATTTTGTTCACCTCATTCTCTTCTTTGCATTACTCCAGTTCAGAAACTAGACTGTCAGCTGCCAGACAGGCTGCTCTTTCTCTTTAGAGAGAGGTGAACACCATTTAGGAATTCATTATCAAAGCTTACAGCCCTAGAAGGTATTTTGGCCTTCAATTCAATTACTCCGGAAAACCAAGCAATAAAAAAAAGAGAAGTGCCTGGGACAATTAGATGGGCTATCCAGTTGTCAAAAAACCAAATTTTCACCTCTGCAAATTCAGGTTCATATTCTTTTCCTAAGTCATCAGAGGGAAACACAAGATGTTCACTGTCAGTTTAAAGTGTCAGAAACTTGTCCCAAATCTGTAAAGTTGTCACTCCTCATGTATTGTTGCTGCAGAAACCAGAGATCCAACCTACTGTGTTTCAACTATCTAATTAGACAAATGGACCTTTTGGGATGATATGTGTGTCTTTGATGAATATCTGAGCTGGAGTTGTAAATAGAGTAACCTGCTTTTAAGAAGTTATTAGAACTCAGATTGCATAGAAGATTAATCTATGGAGTTTGGAAAAAAAGATCTAAAACATGGTATCTTCTTGTGAGGACTTTGCAGCCTATTTGGGGAATTAAGACTTATACTTACACTTATACTTACACTTACTTATTTTTAGTGGCTTCTTGGCAATTCTAAATTTCCTGTAATATAGAGCACCAAGTACCCAAATGTGATGCCCGAAATGAAGGTCAGAAAAGAGATTGAAAAAAAAAAAAATGAAAAAAAAAAAAAAAAAGAGGGATCCCTGGGTGGCGCAGCGGTTTGGCGCCTGCCTTTGGCCCAGGGCCGGATCCTGGAATCCCGGGATCGAATCCCACGTCGGGCTCCCGGTGCATGGAGCCTGCTTCTCCCTCTGCCTGTGTCTCTGCCTCTCTCTCTCTGTATGACTATCGTAAATAAATAAATAAATAAATAAATAAATAAATAAATAAATAAGAAAAGAGATTGAGTTTCTGAGGAAATCATAGCTTCCATGGAGTTTCACCTACCTAGAACAATTTCCCTCTTCATTTTTAGTGACACTTTTTGTTACTTGACTTCTTTTCCACGTAGCAAGGTAACCAGTCTGGACTTCTAAATAGGAGTCAGAATTAGGGAGTGTGCTTAAGTTGACTTTTGCTTCATGTGTGAAGTAAAAAAGAAAAAAGTGAAGCCCCCAAAGCAAAGATGGCTTGAGAACCAATGAGAGAGTCTCTGTGAACTGTCAATACCCAGGGAGGTCTAGCACATACTACGTTTGATTTCATCTGTAACTAGGGATAGGCATGACGGCTCTTGTTTGGTACTTGTTCTTGATGTATAAGGGAACAAGCTTTACCAGGAGCAGAATTTCAACTCGAAGCCAGACTTTCTGAACTTATGCTTTTATCTCTTCTTCTGCTATAAAGTGGTGAAGTCATGCTTTGATTGGTTCACAGGTAGGTACATCCTGAGGTAGGTAGTGGTAATTCTTGAGTTTTTCTACTCTAAAGCTTACCACCGGAAAGAAAGCAGTCCATTCTGGAGGTGTGATGGAAGATAACACAGGTCTGTGATGGGTTGTCTGACTGAACATTCTTTTGACTCTTCTCTCTGGGCTGTTTTTTTGTCTACCAGTTGTCTGGTCATGGGAAAAAGAACCTTAATCAGGGACTATCCATCTTCTCCAAGAAGTCAGTTAGCTTTCCTTTAGCATACACAGAAAAAGGGTCTGGTATATTATACTGCTGCATGTCAGGCAGTGGTTCAATAATTTACATGCAAGTTTTCTACAGATCAGCATAGACAAAGAATAAAATCTAGTATATAAAAACCTTACAAATAAAACATATAGTAGCAAAGGGTCTGAGAGAATTGGAGAATTTGGGAGCCATTTATGAAATGTATGCCTTTGCTAAAGACCATTTTGGCAAACCAAAGGGTCTCCTCTACCCATCACCCTGACTCAGGAAAATCTGGGCTCTGAGAATTATGAATTTAATGATTGAATCCCCTACATCTACTAGCCCACTACAATCATTATGGTGCCTTCACAAGAAAATGGTTCATTTTCATCCATCCCATAGCTACTTCCATTCTCTGTATGTTTATTTAAGAAGCATTTTGTTGAAGTTGTTCCCCATTATGTGAAATTTAAGGTTATTCATTAGTTGATTTATTCAGTACACATTAATTGAGCATATACAGTGTGCCTGGCACTGGGAAAATAAAATAACAGATCACTGTACTTATCCTTGAAGTGATTTCAGTTTATTTAGAGGTTAATAATAAACAATTATAATACAGAGTGAGAAATACCACTGAGTCAAATGCAAATTGCTAAAGAAAGTAGCAATGTCTAGGTTGGTTGAAGTTTCACAGAGAAGGTGACATTTGCTCAGGGCCCCAGAGAGTGAGTAGGAGTTTCCTAGGTAAATCAGGGGAAAGAGGGGAATATATATGAAAGAAGGTGCATGCCTGAGGACACAGAAGACAAGGTGCAAGTTCAAATCTGTATTTCACCACTTATAAGCTGGGTAGTCATTTAGAGTATTTTGAAAGTCTCAATAAATATCCTTATTTATAAAATATAGATATTTCTGCTCACAAATGTATACTAAGACTCAACTATCTTCATGTTTTTGAAATGAGTTTGAAAATGAAGTTGGGAATGATTATTGGATAGTATGGATGGTTGTCCAACTGATGCCCTTCATGAGGGGAATAGACAGTATACTGCTATCACCACAGTGAAGGTTAGGGACTGTGTGGATCACAGGGGGTAGAGGAAACACAGACATTAAAATGATGGAGCTGAGAAGTTAATCTGTTTCCCTTTTTTAATAGTTCTGCATGGAAGCTGTCAGTGGGGCTCTCTCTCAGCTAGATTTATGGCTTCTGAATGACATTGTTTTACTTTGCCATTTGGAGGCTAAACAAGGCTGGAGGGAACAAGGTCTCATTTTCCTATCAGTGGCAAATGTATATCAGTCAATGTAATTGTAGTCCAAATGGAATAATTTATGGGAGACCCATTGCATACTCCCTTGTATTCTTTCTCTCTCTCTTTCTCTTCTATCCTATTCTTCACACCATCCTTTCTTTCTACCTTTTCTGGTGTTCAGTTCTGTCTACATGACAAGCATGGCCCATTAGAAAATGATTGCTTTCACTCTTTGGCCCCTTTCTCTTAATGCTTAGGTTAATTTGGCATCAGATCTTCTCCAAAGGACACATTTTTCCAAAAAGACATCTATCACATTTGATGGGAGCCAATTAGATATTGATCATCAGAAGTAAGTAATGAAGGAAGATTCCTTATTCTTAAAAGTCATATATACATGTAGAGCTAATTAAACATAGAGCTAATTAACCAATACTATGTAGGCAACATGCTCTACCTAAAACCTAGGGTTGATTTTATAATGACCATTTAACAATCAAGGATGGAAAACGAGGAAAATGTATAGGCTCTTGTATTCATTATTTTGGGGGGATGGATGTAAATTTGGGAGTGGGGCATAGCACTCTCATATTTTTCTTGGGGAGATGGATTACAGTGAGTGGTTTACACTGTAAAATAAAGGAATGATGTAACAGGGTGAGAGGCCCAGTCTCTCAGTAGAACTTATTTATATATCCAGATAAGATAAAAGATGATGGAATGTGTATTATTAGAGGATATATAAAAGGAAACTTGGGGAGCAGAAGAAAAATTAAAATTATTGTTGTCTTTTATTATCTGGGAAATTCTTATTGTAGAGGATAATGACCCATTGCTTTTTAATCTCACTGATAAATTGACAGAAAGGAATAGATATGAGGGAAGATGAATGATTCTAGTTGAACTTCCATAAAATATCCTTATTGTTTATTTTTGATATTCTAGGTTTCTCAACGTAGGCTATTTCTTACTTGACTGATATAATTAGGTGTCATCTTGTCACAAGATAAAGTAGGTAAAGGTGGAGGAAGGGTATTTATGTTCAAGACAGGATTAATATTTTTTTAAAGATTTTATTTATTCATGAGAGACACACACGCACACAGAGGCAGAGACACATGCAGAGGGAGAAACAAGCTCCATGCAGGGAGTCTGACGTGGGACTCAATCCTGGGACCCCACGGTCACACACTCGGCTGAAGGTGGCACTAAAACCCCTGAGACACCCGAGCTTCCCAGAGGATTAATATTTATTGAGCACATACTATGAGTGACATACTATGAGTTTTTTTTAAACATAAACTATATCATTTAAGCAACAATGCCATAGTTAGGTTATTTCTCTATTTATTTTATAAATGAGAAAACTGAAAATAAAAGAGGCTAAGTAACTTGATCAATGTTATATAGCCATGATATATCAGAATCAGGATTTAAATCCAGGTGTGTCTGACTCTAAATTCCATATTCTTAATATTTTACTAAGATGCCCAATAAATAATTGTTGATGGGGTCATCTTTATTCAAGGTAAGAGAACGAACGGATCCATTGATTTCTCTTAGCCTTTTTCATGAATCTGTTGTCAGAAGTGCCAGAAATAATTCCTGGTATTATTATGTAGGAGACATCTTTGTGTTGCCTAACTAGCATCTTTTCCCTTTTTTGGAGGCAATAGCATTGTTTTCCCCATGTGTAATTTAAACCATATATATATATATATATATATATATATATATATATATATATATTTTTTTTTTTTTTTTTTTTTTTTTTTCTGATGGAGGTAAGAACTCCTTTCATTCCACTTTACCTCCAGTTATAAGGTTGGGCACATAATCCAGGTCTAATCATTCAGAATAACCTATTCTTTTGACCACAGCTCTTAATTTTTCATGTTTCCCAAACTGATTTACCTTTCTGGTAGAGTCATTAGGGAAGATGATTCCTCTCTCCTGGGGTTGTTAAGCATTTAAGAACCAAGGTTGAGACTGCTGGTAGGAACTGTTCCCATTAACTGGAGAGAAAAAGAGGTTGAGATACAAGGAAGAAAAAGAAAGTCAAGCCCTAATGATATTTTTTATGATCTGTTTCCAGCCATACCTGAACCTAATTTTTTTTAAAAGGATGTGAATCTATAATGTTTTTTCTCTTAGGTTTAGTTGCAACGAAATTATTTTTTAAATGCATAAAAATCTGTCTTTGTCATCTTATGTTATGTGAGTGGCTTGATAAATCATATATCTATAGTCAATAAAACAGTACTAATTAAGTCTAGTAATAGTGGACACAAGTCTGCTTCAAACTTTGTGAAGACTTTGGCACCTGCCCTTGTTCCTGCATTATTTCTGGGCTGCTGTGGGAGATTGACGAGTTGACTAGTAAATACATTTAGTGCCTCAGACTCTGTAATGCCTGGCAGAGTGCCTGAATTTGCCTTGATTGAGCCATCTCTCCTCCCTGCAGAGGTTGCTATAAACTCAAGGTATAATGCCAAGTGAGAATTGAGGTGCCGCCTTATTGTCAATTGTGCTTGTGTTCATAATTCCCAATAGCTTTCCAGTCAACTTGGTTGGAGCATAGCACTTAGTCTCAAACATAAGCAAACTCTCTCCACCCTCTAATTGAAATCTTAATTCCAGCCAGTGGTAATCCCACAGTGCCCAGTTATGGATAGTAAGAAATACAAGAAAGGATGATCAGCAGGTTAGACTTTAATCAAGAGTCTAAATGTGAGCTGAGTTCCTACACAGCCAGAAAACAGTGGAGGAAACCATACCCAAATGAACAACTTCAATTTCAGTGCTTCCTTCCACTAAAAAACATGGCCCAATCAATGCCCTGGATTCTGTCCAGGGAATTAGATTGAGAAAAACAAGTAAATAATACACAGATTTAGGTCCTCTATCATCATCATAATCATCATAATCATCATCATCATCATCATCATCATTATCATCATACACGTTAGCAATACATCTCTTGAGTGATTTCTAAAACAAAGATATACAGAAAACATAGTGCATGAGAACTGGTAAGTATTATGGGAATCACTACACTATTCTCAAAAATCTTTATGTATATTGCTTCTTTGTTTTTACTATGTTTATATTTTCACCACTATGTGGGCCATGCTCTCCTAGGATATACCATAATGGAAAAAAGTCTCTATATTTTGCTATAGTGATCTACTGAAGAAAAGTGTTATGTGTGTGTTTTGCAAGAAGTCATATTATAGGGTATGTCTATTAACAGAATCATTGAACCAGAGCCAAGGTCCCCAGGAGACTACTTGAGATCATCTTTCTAACCCAGTAATTCTCAAGCCTAGTTGCACAACAGAATTCCTGGAGAACTTATTAAAAACACTAGTTCCTGGGCTCCACCCAAGACCTACTGAATCAATCTCTTCTGGTAGGGGAGTAGTGCACAGGGGGCCCTCATTTATAACAACTTTCTCGGGTGATTCTTGTACCAGTCCAGAATAGCCCTTGGAGATCCATTTATCTTATGCCTTCAAGTTAAAAAACATCATTCTGAAATCTCCAGATAAAACTCTAACCTATGTTCAAAGATATCTACAGAAATACATCTGTAATCTCTCTCAGCAGCAAATTCTTTTGTTCAATAAACTTCATTTTCAAAATACTCTATCATTTTCAAGATACTGTATCACACAAAATACTCTAGCATGCCTGGGTGGTTCAGTCAGCTAAGCACCAGCCTTCAGCTCAGGTCATGATGCCAGGGTCCTAGGATGGAGCCCTACATTGGGCTCCCTGCTCAGTGTGGAGTCTGCTACTCCCTCTCCCTCTGACCCTCCTCTCTGCCTCTCTGTGCTTTCTCTCTCATTTTTCTCTCTGTCTCAAATAAATGAATAAAATATTTTAAAAAATATTCTATCTCATATATCACATAAACCCTGGCATTGCAAAATAAGTCTGGTTTTGGCCCCCTACTTATTGTTTTTGTTGACATTGTTGATGTTTTGAGCTGCTACTGAGGCCCACATGGAGAGCAGTTTATGTCACAGATAGGCTTTTTTGTTTTGTTTTGTTTTGTTTTGTTTTAAGCTTCTTAGTCCCTTGTTCTATTGTTTCTTTGACTCCCAATTCCAAGGTGCCCATGCTTGGGATATTTTACTGATTCCATTTTTCTCAGTAGGATCCATTACTCGAACCTCATCTGGACCTAGGTAAAGTGGTTGAAAATGGCATCAATATTAACCAGATTTTATCAATTTGCAGAATGTTGAGGGAAGAAAAGAATCAAGAAAGGGGACAGAATGAGAATTGGGAGCCCGAATGTGAATTTTGTAGAGGAAATGATGATTCCAATAAATATCTTCCTTTTTCTTTTGCATTCTCCTGGCAGCTAATCCGATTGGCATAATCCTCTTAACTGTATGTGTTCTATCAGTGTTTTATCTGATCTACTTTTCTGACAATTCTTTCTATGGTTTGCTAGCTTTCACCTATTTCTGAGAACCTCTAGATATTACCGGAGAAAATAACTCTGTTTCTCCATTTTCATACAAATCAGGGTTCTTGGAATGCCTAGAAAATGGGGAGGGCCCTTTACACAGGCTGGAGTTGTATGAAAAGTCTGGGGGCAATGTTTCCAGCTTTTAAAATTTGGTAAGGAGAAATATAAACAGGCCTTCTCCTTCATCTCCACGCTGGCTCATAATGTGTGCATTGTTGATGTGGGTCAGGGAATTGCTGGGCTGAATAAAAAGATGCAGGATAAAAGGATCCATGAATATAAACATTAGCACACATGCCTAGGTGCTGAGAACATTGCTCCATGGGTGTTAAAGTTCTCTAATAAATTTGACTTTTGCTTTTATTTATGTCATCAAGGAAATTAAAGCATGATGAGGGACATCCTTCACTTACTATCAGTAAGGGCAGGGATTTTCTTTCTATAGACTCAATGCTATCTGTGTTCTGCCTTTTTTGGAGAATGATCTCAGGTATAAAAAGGCAGGACCACTTGCCCTGGTACTTCAGTACCTCTGCTTGACATTATATCATAATTACTTCATCCAGTTGGGAATTCAAATCTCTCTAAATTAAAATACTCCTGAGAAGGGTCTAACCTTAATCCCTTTATCAGCTTACTCTGTAATTATCAATTAACAGTTTTGGAGAGCTTAGCTGGCAACCAATGGGAATCAATATAGTGGTGGCATAGTGAATTCTGGTTTTGCTACTCATTAGTAAGGTGACTTTGATTTTGAAATTTCTCTAGGTCCTAGGTTCTTCATTTTTTAAGTAAAGGGACTAGGTAATAGGATCTTGGAACCCTTCCAGTTCTGGTTTAGTGACAGGGTTACAAATGCATTCCTAGATTTCTAACTGGTTGAAAATGATAAGAGACTTCCTTCATGGCTTTCGTCATTGTGTTCCTAGAACTTAGGCCATATAATCATGGATCTAGTGAAACAAAAAGAGTGTGGCCAGAGAGTGAAAACTATGGGAAACCCAGATTGCCACAGAATTGCTTACTTGCAAACCCCGAACAGCTGCATCCCAGAGATGAGTTTGCAAAGGAGTTCGTATGGGATGTCACGGCTCAACAGCAGAAAAATAGGCTGATACGATCAGAAAGCATGCCAGGCCATTGTGGACATCTGCCGTGCAGAATGACATCAAGTGGCTGTCTGAACACAGTCTGCAATCCCTCTCTTGACTTTGAAAAGACCCCTGGGCCCCAAACTTCAAATCTGCACAGATAGCACTATTGCCAGCAGGCCTGGCTTTCTCATGTCAACATGATGCAAATGTTTCTGTGGATAGAGGGCTTGGAGTCACGAGAACTGGATTCCAGTGTGATATTACACACACACACACACACACACGTAATATTATTATTTTGAGCTTTCCTATATCCAAAACAGTGAACTAAAAGTTTTACACTTTATTGCATTCAGGTTGTGACCTTGGGTTCTTAACTCCTGTGTATCTTCACATCATTACCAATAAAAGTGGAGCATTTTGGTCTTATCTGATAATAGGAACTAACATTTACTGAATGTTTACTGTACACTAGGTACTGAAGCAAGCACTTTTTGTGTATTAGTATATTATTTAATACTTAATAATAATCCTAAGAAGTAGGTAGGAACTATGATTATATCCATTCTATAGATGAGGAAGCTGAATTGAACTAAATGGGATTAAAAAGCACTGAATGGAATTTTAGAAGGAAGGGGCTTCATGTTTCCTGTTCTTCCTGAATATTGCTGCTGTAACCAGGATTATCCCAAAGGGGTCTTTTGTCTTGACTCCATGAAGCCATTTCATCTTAAGGAAGGCCAAAAGGAAGACTCTGTTCTCAGTTGTATAGGTGGAGGTAGGGAGGTGGTTATGAGAAATAGAATCCAAGGGGGTCTTCTGGGGCTGGATAGAAGCTGCTTGTTAAGAGTGCATGTAAATTCCAGAGTTCACTTATGAGGATGTCTTGTTGACTTCCTAAAGTCACCAAAAATAATATCAATAAACTAAACCCATCCCTTTATTTCTCCCTATACCTCCTTTTCTGCATTATCTTTCAGGGTCCTGTCTTACTGACATTTTTAAGCTCCAGTTTACATGATCTGAAAAATGCAATTAATAATACTTTTTATTGGCCAGTGTGAAGGAGGGTAAATAGGAGAAGCAAATAAGATAGTAGACATTAAAGTATTGTGTCAATGATGAACCAAGACAGATGTTAGGCCTAATAGTGACCATGTTGATTGCTGATTTGTTGTTACTGCTACAGGACTACATCTCTCTTATTTGGAAGAAATGCCTTCTGATATGTATTTTCTTCTTTAAAAAGATTGTAATTTGCTAATTTTCTTCCTTTTCTGTGAAATAAAATTATATCAAGGAGAATTGAAAATTAAAAAAAAAAGCTGTGCAGTAATTGGTAGGGAAAGGATAATGAGAAGAAAAGCAGACAACTGTCTGCTGTTTAGCATATCTGTGAGTGTGTTAATTTAATTAGAACTGCCCTGTATAAATATTAAACTCAATTCACTTTCTTTTATAGCTCCTTTGCTTTTCAAAGTATTCCCAGTTACAGATTATCTTTTTAAAATTCTTCTGTGAGTTTGAGGGAGTTAATGGCAGAAAGACAACCCAAATTTAAATGAACTGAGAGAGCTTTTCATCTTATCACACTTTGTCTCCCTCTGTTATTTTGCTTTGCCTGGCTGCTGGCCCAGAGGCAAAAGGAGTGCTTGATTTTTTTTTTGCCTTCCTAGGTAGAGGCGATGCAACAACTTCCCTTTGGTGGAGTATATATTTTGTGTTGTTTTTCTAGGATATGTCTACACCCTCCTAGTCATCTGTGAACAATCACCCAACTTTTCCAGGTCACTATCCAGTATGTGGGATGTAGTTTAGATGGTTGTTTCATTTGATTCTCCTGACAACTTCATGAGGATAGGATAATGCTATTTCCCATTTTACAGACAAGTCAGTAAGTTAAAGAGCTAATCATCTTTGAATTCAAGCATACTTTTTAGTGTTAGAAATGTTTCACTTAATTGCTAGATTGCACTTTTGATAGGTATGGGATAACAGTAGTGAAACAATTGCTTATGGAATTAATTTGAAGTGAATTCATGAGAATCATAGACTCCCATTAGGCGGAAGGGACCTATCTTACAGAACCTGTCTTTTAGGATGAGGCAAAGGAAGGATGGTCCTGCAAATGCAGAGCCAAATCCTTATTTAAAATGTTGATATTTTGCTCATCATAGATTTTTGCATTCATTTAAAAAAATGTTGTACTAAAATAATTTATTGACTACCAAGTGGTTTTTTTGGTGCCCCCTTAAATTTTGTGCCCAAGATGAACAAATTACTAGCCTCACCCATCTCAACACTATAGAGCAGATACAATACTAGGTAGTCTACTAGTCCTATCCCTTCTTTTTCCACAAGAAGAAACTGAGCTTTAAATCACAAAACTAGTCCTAATAACCCATGTCTCTGTGAGATGTCACCATTATGGTATTTCCAGCTTCCCATGCTGGGCCAGCCCATCCCCCATTAACAAATCACCTTGCAATCACATCGCCCTTTCTTGGATGACTTTAATATAGTACAACACACATCTGGACTAGGTAAGAGAGTCACACAGGCAAGGGCTTTTCTTTGCTTTGAAGTAAGTACTCAGCATCTAGTATAATTCTTGGTTGCACAAGTAGGAGGTCTACAGCACTATTGGATGAATGAATAATTACCCAAGTGCAATTTAATTCACTGCAAATTGGGTTTCTCCTAAAATTCACATAAGAATTTTTAAAATGGCCAAAATTCAATATATTTCATAACAAAATACAGCATGGGTAATCAGGGAGATGAAGAAATTAAAAAAACTATGACGTTTTGCATTGATAACCAGAGCTGTGGATCCTCTTTTTAAATAGGCCCAGCATTTGCTGTCACCCCCTGTGCTCATTTGGAGGTTTTAAGCACCATGGATAGAGGTGTCACATTTCCTTTTATCTGTAACTCACTGAACAGCAGGATGAAGAAATACTCAGGGTTTGGGACAGGGCTTTTAGCCACTGTGGTGGAAATTACCCCCTTTTAGCAGAAGAAAATTCACTTAGAGCCTTTTTATTTTCCCTTTCCCATGGAAGAATTGCATTTTCAGCTGTCAAGGCACTTAGGCTTTTACAGGTTGGTTTTCAGTTGCCTGGAGGATGGAGGGGGCTGCCATGGAAATTGATACCTTCTGAGTTTGACACTCCAGGGGAACCACCAGTCCTGGGTGTTCCTGCTGATGGCTGGGGTGTTCCTTAGGCTAGGCATGATCCTCATCCAAGTAACAAAGTGTAATTAGGGAAGTAGGCCTAGCTGTTCATGGAGCACTCGAAGCCATCCTATTGCCAGAGCAAAAACTGGGAAAATTAGTAAACTCTGCCAAGATTTAACTGGTGAAATATAATATACATACTCATGAGGATACATTCTTTCGGGTTTTACTGTATTTGGTTGTAAAATCCAAAAGCCAGATTGACTCTCAGTCCCCATTAAATCATTTTTAGGAACAAGATGATCCCCCATCCTTGCCTTTCCTAAGGACTACTTTTGTCTTCTCATTAGCTAGATTCAAATGCAAATTTTTATTTTTAAGATTTTATTTATTTAATTATTCATGAGAGAGACAGAGAGAGAGGGGCAGAGGGAGGAGAAGCAGGCTCCGTGCAGAGAGCCTGATGTGGTACTTGATCCCAGGATTCCAGGATCATGCCCTGAGCCAAAGGCAGACGCTCAATCACTGAGCCATCCAGGCACCCCTCAAACGCAGATTTTTGCTGAGGTAAATTAAAATGGCTTTTTGGTGGGGGAGGGAGAGCTTTTATTCTGTATCCTCTAAGTAGACTTTCATTTATTTTCTACATTTGATGCATTTCCTCGGTTTTCTTGAAACATCTTTAATTTTTTCAATCTGTCTCTTTTTGTCCCATTTTTAGCCATCATAATCTGAGTGGGTCCTGTTCTTATGGTAATAGATGTCCTTAGCTTCTTTGGTGAGGAAACTCACAGGGCTGATAGAGATTAGCCAAATGCCTATATCTAGGAACAGTTCCAGATGGCTATTTCTGCCTCTGTCCCAGCTTCAAAAAATGGAGAGGTTTTCTTCCTACACTTAAGTCCTTCCCAGCATCCAGTTGCTATAATCATAAAATCAGAGGTGTCCCAGTCTGAGTATGTGTACACCACAATGAGAATCACTAAAACTAAGACTGCCCGATGGAAGTGTAGGAGCAGAAATTTTACCTGAACCACAAATTACCTTATAATATTGGCTTAAGAGAGAATTCAGGGATTACCAAGGGGTATAGGTTTTGTTTTTGTTTTTACAAAAGAGCTCCTGAACTCTTAGATACCTTCTGTTATTCACCTGCACAGATCCAAACTGAATCAGAGTGCCTTTTCATTTTATGTTTGTGCTAGTACCTACTATTGGTCTTTTAGAGTCTGATAGGGTATTTGGAACCCTCCGTGAGATGTGGGGAGGGGACTCCATTAGGTGGTAGATAAAGGGCAGACCTCTCTAACATGCTTCCTGTTGTTCTATCCTTAGGAATACTGTGGACACTTTGAGACTCTATTTTATGCTTCTTTTTGATGAAGTTCTGGAATATGGGTGAGGTCCAGAGCTGATGACCAAGAAACAATTCTTGAGATGTCTTGGTGCAAAATGGTGGTTTTATTAAAGCACAGGGACAGGACCCATGGGCAGGAAGACACAGGGTTGTGAGGGGTGCTGATTATATACCCAGGAGTTGGGGGAGGTAAGGAAAAGGGAGATCTCAAAAAGATTTCCATATGCTAAGGAGGACCTACAAGATATTGGAGGCCTTGCTTTTTTTTTTTTTTTTTTTTGCCTTGCTATTTTCAAGTTAAAGATTGCTTTTCCCTCTGGTAAGGCATTAATATTAAGACAATTGGAAACTTCCTGAGGAATGTCACACATATCCCGCTCTGGTGGGGGATTTGTGGGATATCAATTTCTGCTTTGTCCTCAGCTAGCCCTGTTCCCCATTTTCAAGAAGGCAAATCTTTTGGGCCAAGAGTCTTATGAATGAATGTAGTAATGGCCTCTCTTATATTAGCTTAGGGTACTAAAATGAAAGGCTCTCCCTCTTCTCTTTATGGGGAGCCTAAAAACATCCCATTCTGTATTGTCAACTTCTGCTCATCTTAGGATGCTATTTGTCCTCCCTTCATCCTAGTTAACTATGATAGGAAACATTCATCATGACTGGGCTCAGAAGATGGCAAGAATAGCCATAGCAAACAGCATGGAGACAACATGAGAATAGGAAGAATGCTTTTGTTATGCTTTTGTATTTTGTATTAATAATCATTCTCAAACAGGCTTTTACACACACCCCAATCACTTTAGATCTTCATTAGAACCCTGTAAGATATTCAGCTTCAGCTGGGCTCTCACCATTTTCATTCAACATTCTACTTTGTGGTGGTTCCTCCATCCCATCTTCTTCAATGATGGTTCCAAAATATTGCCACAATCTTATTTCTCTTATTCAACTCTCAATTTCATTGAAGAATCTTACTTCTAAATCATGGAGAAAGTTGATACCATTTTGTGGTATATCTTTTAATTCTCCAGCTTTCTTTTACTTAAAAACTTTTTTCCTAATTGATTCTTATGTCTTTTTTCTTCAGGCTTAGAGGTTCCTTCTCTGGTTCAAGACCAGTTGCTTCTATCTCTCAGGACCTTTCTCTATAACTCATTCCACACCCACTGCATGATCTTCAGCCTCCCCCTTTCTACTTGGCTCCACCCTGTCAGCTTAGAATAGCCTCTCCCATCCTCCCACCCATCAAACATCTCCCCTGACCTTACATCTCTTTAGCTCCCAACTTGCCTCTTTTCACTTTTTTGTTTCTTCTCTTCTTTTTCTTTTTAAATCCAAATGACTATTCATTCAACCACCATGAATTTTCTTTCTTTCAGATCCAGTGAATCTTTCTTAGGCCAATGATTTATCTTCTCACCAAACTTGGTATTTCTCCAATATTTGTCATTTCTGAATGCGGCACTACTGTCATTCAGCTAACTAATCCAAAAACTTCACCCTGCCCCTTTTCACATCTTATACAAATAACCAATCTCCATTTATTATTTCTTCCTTAATAGCTCTCAATTCCATCTTTTCCTCTTTATGCCTACTATCACCACCTCTCTCCACGTCTATAGAGTCTCTTACCATCCCACTGTGTCAACTTCCTGTTATTTCTGCCTTTAATCCTTTCCTGCACAAGTTCATCCTCCCATATCACCAGCATACATCCCCCCAAATTTGCCATGTGAAATGAAGACCTGGCCTGATTAAAACCCTTGCCACCTCTCTATGGCCTACAGGATCATGGCCAGTTTTCTTTACAAGGCCCTGGAGAGTATGGCTACCAATTTTCGAGCCTTTTGTTCCTACCAACACTTACCTTACTTTTTATCCTCCAGCAGCATCTAGTTGTTGGTAGTTCCTTGAATTTGATATGGTTTGCTTGAGCTTTCCCCTCTGCCAGAATTGGCCTTTCCCTATTTGCTTAGTTAATTCATACTAATCCTTCAAGAATCAGCTCAGGTATCACCTCTCCAGCAAGCCTCCCTGGTGTTTCTCCCATTCGTTCCATCCTTTATCATGCTGGGTTAGTTACCTTCCTTTCTTTTGGATAATATACTGTGCATATGGCTACTATCGCATTCATGGTATTGAATTATGATTATCTGTTCCCGTATTTACTTTCCTCAATATGTCTCCATACTCTCTCAGTACATCATTTGCATCTCTAGCACTGAGCAGAGTTCTTGACACACAGGAGGTGCTAAGTAGATGTACGTCTAATACATTTATGCCAAACTTAGAGCAGGTTGAAGAAATCCAATCTTTTCCTGTGAAGTAAGGAGGAATTTGAGGGGCAATCGGTTTATAAAATGTTGAAGATACTTTTTATAGTTTATTTGCCCCTTTACTGGAAATTCTGATTTAAACCAAATGACTTCTAGAGTCTTTAGTTGTTCTCCACCCTGGGAGATAATGAGGCAACAAGGAGTTGACCTCTTCTCTTTTGAATATCATGGAATCCCATTTTGGAGACTTTTAAACCTATGATGGTATTTTCTATCAAAACTAAGATAAATAAGAAGAATGTTCGCTGACAATAATGACTATAGATAAATACTGTCAGCTAGAAGAAAATGTCAATCACAGATGTCAGTGGACTTGCGAAGGCCACACTGAATTTTATACAAATGTAAACCTTATAATATTTTAGTAAATGTTGTAATCATATTCAGAAAGTAGAGTAAGAGTGAAATGTACATTTGAGTGATTGCCCAATACAAAAAGAATACATGATAAGGCAATAAGGAGCAAAGGTGATACAGAACAGCTAGCCAGATGCAGTCACCCTCATTTCTTTAACCTTTATTTCTAGATCCTGTTTTGAGTCCTTGTCAAGGCATCTCTTGACAGAGCCCTCTTCTATTCTCTCTTTCTCTTTAGTACGTAAAGTTCTAAACCAGATTCTGATGTAGAATTCCGAGAAGATCACTATGATACATTCCTAATCAGCATTCCTGGGATTACATTTTCCTTTACAAAAGGTAGCATTTCTGTATTCTACTAGGACCCCTAGATTCTCCTCTTTTCTTTTCTTTGATAGTCACCAAAAACAGGTGCTTGTCTCCAACCCGTATTTGTGCAGTTTTTGTAGCTGGCAATCATGTATACTTTAGTGATAATGCTTCCTTATACATTAATAAGAGTTTCACTTCAAAAATTAGTTTTTCTTCCCCTTCCCCATTTGTGTATGTACACAAATGAATACAAACAAGGGAAGACCTGATTGTTCCTTTGTAATAATAAAGACCATCTAATCATAATGAAGCACATTTAATAATTATGTATAATGAGCAAATTAGAGCAATATCGTAAGGAAATGAGAGCCAATTCCTTGAAATGTTTGTCTTATCTTTTAATTGAAAAATAGAATTCTCCTTTTCCCCTCAAGTAGAGTGAGACTGACTGCTCTCTCCCTACTTCTCCCAAATATGAAGGTACCAGACTTTCTGCTTGTCTAATGTTTACTGGGTGAATCCTGGATTGAGGACGGGAAGAGGAAGAGAAAAGATCTGACGATTTTGGGTCTTAGTTTCACTCTGGATTATATGGCAGACTGATTTCAGTAGGACCCACCCATTCATACCTGTGTTGTTCTTAGGCAGCAAAATAGTTTAATGATCAAAAACTGGAGCTTTGGTGTTAGAAAGATCTGATTTTTGGTCCTGGCTTTGCCACTGTATTAATTTGTGATTTTAGGAAGTTACTTAATTTTTCCAAGATTTAGTTATTCCAACTATACAAGCAGATCAATGACAATACCCACATCACATGGTTTTTGTAAATGCTTAATGTGAAAGTGCTTACTTCAGTGGCTGGCATGTAGTCACGATGCAGTACATACTCTCTGTGAGAAAAAGGAGAAGAGGAAGTGACTAAGAAGTCCAAAGGATAATGTGATGTAGTTGAAAAAAGGTGGGATTAGGCATTTAAATCCTGTTTTCATTTCTTATTAGCTGTATCACGATAGATAAGGCAACATGAACTTTGAGGGCCATCTTTGTCCAAATCTAGAAGAAAAAAGGGGGTATTAATGAGTATTTATAGGGCAGTTCTAAGGATTAAATATGACAATGTACGTGTAAGTGTCCAGTTGTCTAGTGCATCATCTTTCTGTTAGTAGGTACTAAGTAAATGCTAATTTTGTTGGTATGCTACTGATGTTGAATAGAGCTTAGCTATGCATTATGCTATTCGCAAATGACATTTTATGGTAGGGATCCATGTGTCCTGTTCTGTTCAGTGTTGCCATCAGACTCCTGATTCTTAATTCTCAGAGCAAAGTTTGATGCCAGGGAGCATTTCATGGTATAGCAGCTATTGTCAGAGTCCCTCCCATGTCCCCTTATTCTTACCACTGCAGTGCATACCAGCCCAACTTCTATGAGCACATATGATTCTCTGCCCAGGGGCTTTTTTTTTTTTTTTTTTGCCATTGGACCCCACTTTGCCAAAGTGCAGAAGAATTAATGGCTCCTTTCCCCAGCATTCCTCACCCAATGAGTAGTGGTGGTTTTCACTGGCTCCTAGACTTTGCTCTAGGAGTTTAAGTTCCATTTTCCCTTAGTGGTAGGTTGCTTGATAATACACCCTATATTGGCTGCTGTCCCATCTTTATGTCACTCATACATCATCTTATTAAAAAAAAATGACCTGTACTTCAATCCTGGTTTTGAAATTTGCTTCTGAAGAAACTCAAACTAGACACATGGATACATAAGCAGTGATGCTTATGGAGAATTGGAGAATTATTATATAGAGATCTTTATGTCAGGATTTTTACTTTATGGAGCTGCTTACAACAGAACTAGTTCCATCTGGTCTGAGGTTTAATGGCATGTTGGAATAAATATGAGTGGGGGCCTACTGAATCTTTTCTTAAAATGATACTTGTCTGAATACCTGTCAATGTGCTTGGGTTGCTAGGGACTATGGGAATCTTATTGACCTTTATCATAAGGACATCGTGGGCTTGGGTTATGATGGATAAAAGAGGATCATCACATTGGGCTTAAGGGCTAAATTTAGGGCGTGAGGTTGTTCTGGGGAGGTCTGGCTTCATGTGAGATTTTGAGGGCCATTCTAGTCCCAAATGTACTCAGGGCTTTATAGCATCCTTCCAATTAGGAATTCTCTTAAACTGGCTGCCCTGATTTAAGGTGATCTGTAAGTCTATGATCAGCTGAGGAACAGGTCAGCCCTGGGGAAGGTGGAGACAATATGGCCAGATGTCCATTTGTTATAATCTCTCTAAATTTAGCCAGCTAGGATCATGCAGTCCTGACCTGAGGTCATGGATGGGATTCATAGGTTCAATAAACCTCCTGATATTTTATACAAAGCTTTGTATTTATGTGTATTTTTTTTCTGGGGAAGTCATAAGCTTTTGGAGTTTAATAGGGGTTGTCAACATATTAGAAACTACTTCAGCTTGATGTCTAATTTTAGGATTATTTGAAGGAGTTTTTGTTTAGCACTGATTATATCAATTGTAATAATAATGCTCCTTAGTGTCCCAGGAGGGCTCAGATCTGGAGCTTTGGGACCCAGAACTCAACAGTTGCCTCATGGGGTATTAACTCTCTTACACATCCAGTTTTGCTCAAATGCCCTGCAGGTTTGCCACATAGTGGTGGCAAAGAAGGCCCAGGGCACAAAATGAGAGATGTATGATATAGCTGAGGCAAAGTGCTATAAAATTCTACCTACATGTAGCTGTTTGCAGGAGAAATCACTGGGGCAGAGAGGATATGCCACAGGCAGAGAGGTCTGATGACTACTCCATGTTAGCATGCCCCCTCGTTGAGACCATGTTCATCCTAACATCCACACATGGATCATAAGGAAGAGGAACTATGGAGGAGAGTGTTGGGAAAGGTACATTCCTACAGGCTTCTGGGTTACATAGGGTGTGTAGTGGAATTCCTTTTTTCACAAAAAGTAAGTTATGGCTCACAGAGGCTAGCTGAGAATTAATAAGGGTCCCATAGTTAATACATTGTGGAACCTATTGCTTCTTTCTTCCAAATTTTCTAAGACATCATTCTGCTCTCTAGCAACACATCATCAGAAAAGAAAAACAGTTCAGAGAAAGATATGAGGGCTCCATAATTTCATCATCTTATTGGGAGAACATTCATGTATGACCTGCTAAATCTTAACCATTAGGAACCATTGCTTGCAAATGGTTTGATCTCCAGCATGGATAGAGGTGGCAACAGAGAGGTGTGTGGGGAGAGGTCACCTAAGAGACTGCAGGGAGATTCTGGGTGTAGGTGATAGGTTCCCAAGTTGTCAGCAAAGCCTGCTTTTGCTGTGGCAACTTTCATAGGCTGCCATGCAGCCCAGCTGATTTTAAAAATTCATTTCCACTGTTTTTTCCCTTAATGATAATTTTAAATGTCATTTTATTGGTATTGCTGCAGATGTAATGTAACCCTGGTGATACCCATGAACTGGTTCTTTTCTTGTAGAATTTAGAAGGAAAGTGGAACAGTCTGGGAGAACCAGGACAGATAGAAGCAATAGGTACATGGCTTATGGATAGCCTGTCCTCTGGAGTCAAAGGAAAGCACAGGAAGGTCTCTGAGACCAAGCTTATGAGATTTTCCTACCTGCATTGGTTAAGTCCCTTCTGCTTGCAAGCAACAGAACCCAATGCAACAGGGAATATACTGGGACACTAGAGACTAGATAGAAATTAACTTCAACTGTTTTCTTCTTTCCTTTCACCTGTCCTTCTATTCCTCTTGCTTTCTTCCGAATTCTATTTCTTAATTTACCTTATGCATAAACATATACACAATGTACATAAATGTAATGATGTAATTAATATTTCTCTAAGTGTACTCTTTTCTTTCCATTTTTACTTGATTTCCCCCTCTTCTGCTTTTTTGCCTAAATTAGTTCCCTAACTCCTTTCCAGAATAAATTGTGTTAATAAGCTATTATATATCCTGCCATAGTTTTCTCTTTCCCCACATAATTTATACATATAGACAGATCTACATATTTTTCAGTTCGGTGTTTTTTAATTGGGATATTATAGGCTTATTTTACATTTTGATTTTCTTTCTAGAGAAAATTTTATTGTAAGCTATAAAATAAATACAAAAGAGCTTAAAATGTATTTATATTGTTCAAATAATGTCAAAGCAAACATTTGTTTGAGATCAGTCCTGTGCTTGTCTTTATATATTTTGTTTTTCTTGCTTAACTTTACCTTATGGAAATCCCTCTATATCAAAATCAGAGCTTTAATTGACTGTTTAAGGGGTGCATAATATTCTACTGTGAGGATGTATCATATATTTGGCATTTCCTGTTGATTATCATTTTATTTCCACCTTTTTATCCTATCACACACAATGTTGCAATAACTGTACCTGTACATTTCCTCCTGGCACTTTTCTGTCTGTGGTGTAGTCTGGAAGTGGGATTGATGAATAGGAGAGGATGCGTATTTTACATATGAATAGATGCCATCAAATTACTTCACAAGTGTTATCTAAGCAGTGTGTTGAGAATACCCTTTGTGCACATCCCTCATAGGAATAGGGCTATTGCTTTTATTAATTGTGCCAGGCTGAGGAGGGTCAAATGGTATCTCTGCTATTTTAGTTGCATTTCTCAGACTATCTATGATTCAGCATTTTTGCATATGTTTGTGGGTCATCCAGCTGAATAAATTCAACTAAACACCAGCACTTCACATGTATAACTAATTTTACTCCTGTTACTCACAACTCCAAGACACAAATTTCTTACACCCATTTTTCAGATGAGGAAACATGAGGCACAGAGAAGCTGAGTAACTAGTTCAAAGTTTATACAAAGGTAGAGTGGTAAAACTGAGATTTAAACCAATGCAATCTGACTCTGAAGTCCATACTCCTGCTACAGTGCTTCTTGCTTGTCTTAACTAGTTAGACAGGACTATTTGTTAAATAATCTATTCTTTCCCACTGAATTGCATTACTGCTTTTGTCCTTTATTAAATTCTCATTCACACCAGAATCCATTTTTAGATTCTCTATTCTGCTCCCTGATCTATTCTCCAATTCCTATAATCATTCTTTATTGATTTGATTATAGTAGCTCTGTAATATCTGGCATCTATGTAATATCATCCTCTCTCCTTCTTTTATCATTAATTTGTTGACTATTTTCAGGCATTCTTTCATCCATATAGAATTTATGTTTATTTTATTCAATTAAAATATCTGATGGGATTCTATTTTTAAATTGCATCAAATTAACATGAAAATTAACATGTCAATTTTGGGACAATTGGCCTATTCATGTTAAATATTCTTATTTAAAACAGCATACTTTTCTCTTTATTCAGATATTTTATATTTTCCAGTAAGATATTTTATTTTTCTTTATGTTACTGTTTGCATTTTTAGTTGAGTTTATTCATAAATATTTTTAAGTGTTTATTGATGTTGTGAATAAAAATTTTTTTTTATTTCTGTCTTTTCATGATTATGACTAGGGTAGAGAAAAAAGTATTGATGTTGTATATTTATTTTATATGCAATCAATATGAAGAAAGCTATCAATAATCTTTTTTATTAACTAACTAAAAAAGTAAAAAATGATCATATTGATACAGGCTGAAATAGCATTGATAAATTTCAGCAGACATTCTTAATAAAATCTAGGTAAAATGGAAATAAAAACATGATTGCTTAGATACATAAAGATTATTTAGTAAAAACAGCATCAGATTCAACAAACATGGGAATCATTTCAGTTAAAATCAGCAAGAATTCAGGGATGCCCATGTTACCAATAATAAACATTATATTTGCTAGAACCTCAAAGATAATAAAACAAGAAAATAAAATTGCTAGTATAAACATCAGTAAAGTAGAGTTAAAGTATCTCTTTTTGCTGATGCTATGATTACATATTAAGAAATGTAAGCAACTCTAGTTAAAAACTTGGTGACTGAATAAGATAATTTGGTCAGCTGGACGGAACTATAAGCTAAGTTTATGGTATCAAAATCTTTCTATATTCTGTCAATAATTAACTATTTTTATTTTCAAGGTTCCAATTCCAGAGAAGGAGCATCTCATTGCCCTAATTTGGATGATGTCCCACCCTTTGGCTAGGGAGGTGGAAGCCTCTTAGGACAGTCCCACTAGACTCAGTGGAACAAGGGTGGTTCCTCAAGAAGAAAGATTTGGGGTCAGATCTTTTCTTTTCTTTTCTTTTCTTTTCTTTTCCTTTCTTTTCTTTTCTTTTCCTTTCTTTTCTTTTCTTTTCTTTTCTTTTCTTTTCTTTCTTTTCTTTTCTTTTTTGTAAGCTGTAATAGATCTTATTGTTTGGTTTGAGAAACTAGATCCAATCTAACCAGTTCTATCCTCTTACCAAGAGGATGTTTTGGCTTCTTCATGGTTTTCAACTCTACACAGCATGCGGGACCATGTCTTACACCTAGTAAGTAAGTCTTTATTTGTCCAAACAAAACTACTTTGAGTTTTTATCTTCATGCCCTTGCTGTTGCTCTTCCCTTTCTCCAGGATGCCATTTTTCTTTCTTTCTCTGTTCACTTGCTAGCTCTTATTTTTTAAGCTTCAGCTCATGTGTCATTTCCTCTGGGAAGCCCTTCCCTGAGCCCATACTCCCAGCTTATATGTTAGATGTCCCCTTCAAAATTGCCACCCACACCCTGTGTGCATCAGGCTTGCCACACTGATTCAGATAATTATCTGTTCATTTCTCTGCTGCCTCCATTAGACTGTCAATGCCTCATCAGTGTGCTCAGCTTCCAGGACAGTGAATGGTACACAGGTGACCCCAGTGAGTATTTTCTGAATAAATGAATAAATGTATGAATGAACTAAGCAATGCTTTGTTAGCAGTGATGTTGGTCATATCTTTTCATAATGTGTGGTCTAATTTTGCCTTTTCTCTGCCAATTCCATTAACCTCTCAGCTCTTGTCCCTGATGATGCTGCTGAGTGGAATTCTGGGTGAACTTTGAGACTACAATACATTTCTTCCTTGCATCCTGGGCCTTATATCCTTGTCTTTCTCTGTTTATACTGATCTTGCTTGAACATCATGCTGCTCCTACTGCCCCCATCTTATCACCCTCACTCTCCCTATTGGATGATTTAGTCAAATAAGAACCTTTAGGAATCCTTCGACTTACTAAAGAGGATTCCTAAAGGAGAAGATAGAGTTGGTCCTGCAAGCTGTTACCACCATGACCTTTTATTTCTCCCTGTAAGTTTTCCCTTTGTGCAAACATGGCACAGCTTACCTGTTGGTCTCCAAAAGGAGACTACCTACTAAAATTACTCATGGTCACTTATTAGAGATAATAAGCCATCAAACGATGACTCTTTTTTTATTGTAATTGTGTTTGAAAAGAAAACTGGAGTGTTTTAAAGAAACAAGTGTTTTAAAGAAACAAGGCCAAAAAGTTCATGTTAGAATTTCAGGTAAGTATCAGCTGGGAAGATGTTTTTGGGTGAGTAGGGCATTATTAGTAAATTTTATCTTGCTCCACAAAAGGGACTGGGAGTCCTGCCTTGATAACTGAGGACAGTCTTGCATGACATAGGGATTAGACTGGAGAGAGCACAGGACATCTGGATTTGGAAGAGTGGGGAACAAAGCTAAGTTCTACCTATGTACCAACTATGTGAACTTAAGTAATGTGACCTCTCTGAGTTTCAGCATCCTCATCTGTAAGATGAGGACAGCAGTACATATCTTATCTATATAGTCACTCTTATAAGTAACAAATGAGATAAGAGATATAAAGGTTTTAGGAGTCAGTGCAGTGTAACTAGAGCATGAGGATTACAGGGTCTGATGGATTGGGTTCAAACTCTGGGCTTGACACTAATTAAGTATCAATGAGCTTGTCCAACTTTCTAACTTCCGTTTTCCTCAAATTCCCTATCTATATAATAAGGGTCATAAAGAACCTCTCACAGGTGGTTAAAGATGAGATGAAATAATTTATTGCAAGCTCATACATGCATGGCACATGGCACTCAGTTGATGAGGCTCTCATCAAAGCTACAGAGCAATAGACATAAATGTAGGGCTCTGTGTCACCAGAGAAGGGCCAGTCTAAGCTATTTTTTGGCTTTAGCTGAAGGATTGAGACTTGCTTTATTTCTGTTTATGAATGGACCTATAAAGTTAAAACCCAGTTCCAGTTTGTTTTCTTCCCTTTCTATCTGTGTATGCCCCCTTTCCAATCCAAATAAAGAATTTGGCCTTCTTACTGATTTCCACCAGAAATTCTACACTCACTGTCCCTCTTCTATTTTCCCTTTATCTTCCTCCTTTCTTTTCTTCTTCTATCCCTCCCCTCCTCTTTTATCTTCCCCGTTTTTTCTGTCCCCCCCCATTCCTCCCTGGAGCTCCCACATTTTCCTTTTCTGTGAGTGGGCTCGTAAAGCATCTTTGTTTTTTAACAAGGGCAAGTCTCTCCCTAAGGAGAAAAAAAATGCATACGGCTGCTAAGAGAGTAACATTTTCTTCTCATTATAGAATATTAGGGTTGGAGGTGCCCTTAGAGATCAAGTAGCTCAGAAGTTCTCAGACATGGCCAATTGGTCATGAAACCCTGTGAAGCACTTAAAAAGCCAGGCCTGCCCCAATGATTCTGGATCAGTAGGTCACCTTTGGGACTTGGCCTGGTATTTGTGTGTGATGTCCCAGAATATATTTATTTTAATTCAGGAAGACTTGGATTTCAGTCCTCATTCCACCACTTGCTAACAGAATTGGCTTAGCTGGGCTACTAAAAACTTCCAGAGCCTAAGTAATATTTCTCAGATGTGGAAAATAATACCTTCTTCAAATAACAAGTAGCAAGCCACAGATGGGTCACATAGTAGGTATTAACAATTGTTTCTTTTATTCCTTCCTCTGGCAAACAATACAACATCTGATTACCTCTACACATACAGAATGATGATGGAAGAAAGGGGCCTTGCAGTACATCTTAGGAAAGAAGAAGGGCTAGTTAGCATCATGCTCCCCACACAGAACCTCCCACCTACGGCCTCTACAAAGTCTCAGCAACATGTAAGAAGTCAGGAAATAAAAATAAACAAGACTTATTATGAATTTATTTCTTAGGACTATTTCAATTTATATCTGCAACAACCCAATGGAGTAAATATAATTATTATTTTTAACCACATAGACTGTAAAATGTCTGTAGGCAGAGTCTTCTGGTTTTGTTTTTGCTTTAGTCTTCTCTTTATAAGTCTGGATCATTTACCCCATCCCTTCTTTGTGTTTTCAGATTCCAAGTAGGTATTGAGGGGTCTTTAATTCATTTCAACCATACTGTATTGAGCACCTAATATAGAATTGCTGGTAGCCAGTGTGAGGAACCCTGAGAATGAAGGATGTGAAGTTGTGACTGTCTGGGCCTCATTTTATTTGCTTCTTGAAACACCTGAGTGCTCCCCAGTGATCCCTGCTGTAGTTCTCACTGATTTTGAGACCCATCCTTTTCAAGGATCCCCAGATTGTCTTTGCCATCAAATCTTAGCCCCAGAAGCCTTGTGGGGGGTCATTGCTCTGTCCACTCCTCCCTTCTCAGACTTGCAGGAAAGGCTTCTATCATATCAGCAAGAGTCCAGGGAGGCCACTCATCCACAGAAGACTTGACAGTGGTGCTTATTCTTTGAGGAGGAGGAACACTTGTAATTTCATGGTAACAAAGTTCCAATTTTGGTAAGTCCAGGAAGCCGAACTGCTTTGTCACAAGTTCTGTATTTCTACTGCTCCCCAGCCCCCACTCCCCACTCAGTATATCTAAATATTGCTCTTTTTCTTTCTTCATCGCCCATTTAGTTTTATCTTTAAACTCACAGAACAAATAACTCCCCAAGTTAGCTGTGCCCACAGCAACTGGCTTATTAACTCTTTCTACTAGGCAATAATGCTGGTGGCGGGGGGTAAGGATAAATGCAGCCTACGTGGGATTTATCAAGTTTGAAAAGTGGAGGGAAAAGACATTACATTAAAAAAAAAAAAAAAAAAAGGAACCAGAGAGGCAGGGAGAGAAGAGCATGTCGAGGGAGATGAAGGGTGTATTCTGATGGGAACAGATTGCCCAAAAGGCAGGTGGGTGGCAGAGAGTAAAAATAACCAGGGAGTGACCGAGCCTTCATTTCCTTTGAAACACTCACACTTGAGGGAGATATTGAAACTGCTAATTTTGTTGGCACATTGACACCTCCTCCTAATTAATGGAGGGCTTATTAGGAGGACAACCAAGCTGCTCACACACAAAGAAAGGAAGGAGAATACGTTGAACTTACTCAGCTTGGCAGTCACGAGCAAATGAGGTGCCACTGGGTGTGTTGTTACTTGTGGGCGAGCTGGAGCAGGAGCCTTCTGCTGGGCCGCCTTCCTCCTGGCTCCCCGTGCTCACTGCCGCCCTCCCTGGCCCACCAGCAGAGAGAGGCACCGCCAGAAACCAGGCTAGAGGGGGTCTACTTAGGACGGAGGCTCCAGAATCCTTCAAAGGAAAAGAAAAGAGTACAAATCTCATGACACCTATGTGCTTTGTCAAACAAAACATTCTATACAGAGAATCTTGCAAGTTGGTTGCACCTGGGAGCAGCCACTCTGGCTGCTAGTCTGTGATTCCAGGTCCCAAGCATCAAGTTGGATTGTTAATCTTTTCCACCTGCCGGATGCTTAGAGCACCAAGAGCCTAAACCCGATGTGGGGGTGAGGGGACATTGAATGCTGACATTTAGCCTTTGTGGGCCAGTTTTCTGAGATCAGCAAGAAGGGTGGTTCAGGGGAGTGTCTTCCAACATTTTTCAGACTTGGAACAACTAAGTCCATTTTCTGGGGGAGACAGTCCACTTGATATGTGGACTGGATCTCACCTTCCAGTCACCCACCAAAGTCATCTATTTGTCCTTTCAGATCCCTTATGTAGTCCCTTACATATGCAGCATAGAATAGTCAAGATCATGGGCTCTGCAGCCAACTGCAGCTCACTCCTCAACTTTGCCATTCACCAACTTGAGTTGTCTCAGGCCGTCATCTCCTGTCTCTGTATCCGTATTTCCTCATCTATAAAAAGGCGACCCTAATGGTATCCACTTCAAGGACCCCTGTGAGGGCTAATGAGATAACAGAAAAGAAGAGGTTAGTACTGTGCCTGCAAACTAAGCACAAAATAAATAGCCCTGTAAGGATCAAGTCTCAAAAAGCTTTGATTTATAAGTTTGTGGCAATGTCTTTATACATTGGTCATGGCAGAGTATTTAAAATCAGCCTTTATTAAATGGGAAAATTGAATCATGCAGTGGATTGGTGACTATCCGAAAGTTTATAACTAAGAAGGGATCCAGAGCCCAGATCTTCTGGTTCTAGTTTATTCTTTGTTGTTGCTTGCCATACAAACACTGTCACATCATCCCTCAGCATCCTTGATCCTGTCTCCACTAGTGCAACTCTCCCTGAGGATTGAGAAATGTCACACAGCTGTCCCACTCCAAAGATTTGTGGCTCAGAGAGAACCCTTGACTTGGATATTCGCCATGCCTTGTGGTCTTCGATAAATCCCTTTTATCTGGCTGAGCTTCAAATCCCTCACTTTTATATGGAACAGGATGATTATATCCCTTTATATGTGCATATATATTATATAAAATATATATTATGTAGCTAAAATATAAACTTAAAATATCAGTGAGAACCAATGATGGAATATTGTTGAGAAAGAGAAGAACATTCTTTCCAAGAACATTGTGCAAGCGAAACCAACAAACATGTCTTCTAAGAAGAAAACAGAAGAGGTTAAGTTATGTCTTTAATTATTCTTTTGTTGTTTCAGTTTGGAGGTTGTCTTTTGAACAAAATAAATAATGCAATTGGCTGCTATGGAAAGATGTTAAATTTTGATGATGTTGAAATGAGAGATGGAGGAGCTCTAGTTTCCCTTCCCAAAGGGAAGGCTCCGATGTGTATACCCTTATGGATCAGCCCTGCCCCCACTGGCTGCAAACTCTCCTCTAGCCCAGACTGATGCTGACTAGGTGGGAAGAGGCCATTTTCCAAGAAGAATGCAAAGAATGCAAAGGAAGTGATGGGTTCTCCTTATTCTTCAGCCTGCCCAGGCTTCCTGGCACCACTAGTCCATACGCCTATTCTGAGATGAATGCCAAGAGGCTGGTTAAATTGGAAATTATTCTTTGTTAAATAATAAAAGCATAGATGGCATTTCCATTTTAATCTGGAGCTCTTGACACTCCAGAGTTCTTAAAAACAGCCAAATTTCAAAAGGTGTAATATCAGGCATTGCATTTTCCTGACTCTAGAGGAAATTTGTGAGGGTGGACTTTAATGGCACTTCTTAAATTAGCAGATAGCAACCCTGGAGCTGGGACATGCTGATGTGTCATGATCAGTGGTGAGGCATATCACATGTAATGTGTTACTAAATAATAATTCACATACTGAAATTTTGCCAAAGATTTACTATAAATTTAAATTAGATTAGGCTCAGGGTTATTGCTAAAACAACATCACTTCCACCTACCTGCATTCTAATATGCTCTCTGGAGATTCTTTGCTATGGGAGTGTGCCTTGCATATCAATATCACTCATCATGCTAGTTGCACTAGAAAAAAAAAGGAATATTTCAACTTTAAGCTTCTCTGTGTTAACAAATGCCTGATATTTATTTTCAAAGGCCCTCAAGGAGTAGAATTGTGGTTCATTGGGTTTCTCCCTAGCAGATGATGGCAAGAAAAAAACGTTTCCCATTTTAATAATACTCTTCCCCCTTCCCCTTTAATTGGATAAGGAAGAGATGGTGTAATTTAGTGAAGAAAGCACAGAGTCTGAGCCAAAGTGACTCTGACATTTAACAAGCTGCATGGCCTTGAACAAGTCATTCAACCTCTCTGAGCTTCAGTGTTCTAGTTTGTAAAATGGGGCTAATGATAGTGCCTACTTTGTTTTGAGGATGAGAACTAAGATCCATGAAGGTCCTGGCACAGAGGCAGGTACCAAGTGGCCTTCAGTTATTATGACAGCTATAGGATTACTGTTGTTGCTATGCTATTTTTGCTTTCTTTTTTTTTTTTTTTTTGGGGGGGTAGGCTCTGCACCCAGTGTGGAGCCCAATGCAGGGCTTGAGCTCACGACCCTGAGATCAAGACCTGAGCTGAGATCAAGCAGCCAATCCTTAACCGGCTGAGCCACCCAGGTGCCCCAGTTGTTGCTGTACTTTAACATGTCCCTCCTGTGCCTGGCAAAAGAGTCTATTTTATCTGTGTGAGAATATAAGCTCAGCATTTAACTGTTCACAGGAGACAACTTTGCCTCCCTCACAGCTGGTACTTAAAGCATCAAAGAGGATCAACACTCCAGGTACTTGTTAGATAATTCAGTCAGAATCTACTACAATTCAGCTACCGCCAGAGGCTTGCTCATGGCATCTGATATTTATTTTTTTCATTTATTTCACACATGCTCAGATAGCTCATGTAGTACTTACCATGTATCCAGTACTATAAGTGCCTTAACAATAATCATTTGATCCTCAGAACAACTCTATGATGTGGGTACCATCACTCCCATTTTACAGATGAGAAAACTGAAGCACATAGAGATTAAGTAAGGTCCCCAAGATCACAGAGCTAGTACATGGCAAAACCGAATTTCAACCTAGGTTTTTTTGGCTTCAGAGCTTAGAAGTTTGACTTTTATACTTTGGGAGAAAGATATAAACAGTCATGTTAACCAGCATTTCTTCCTGAATCATCAAGTTCTTCTCCCAGGCTTAGTGACCTTAGGAAGCAAGACACCTAAACATATGACTTGAGCACCCCCTTCCTCCTTTCTAACAATTAAATGTCCAGCCCTGAGTGCATGATAAGTCACCTGTTTAGATAGACATTGTGTGTCTTTGTCACACTTGTTGCCAGTATTGTGTTTCACGTTATCCAATAGACCCAACATGAAAACCAAGTGGTAAGATATATAAGCAGAGTGTGTTCCTGCAAAGGATTTTGTCAACTTTACTTACCATGAAATTAAAGCTATGAAGCCCATACAGTTCCCTTTCTACTTCCATTTCCGTGGCTGTTGGGCCAACTTCTGTGCCCAGCTGTAGTCACCAGTTCTGTTCAGGTACCGGCTGATATTTATTTGTTCTGCTTCCTTTGGAGGACATCTGCTCTATTTTTTTTTAATCCCTGATTGTTCTGTTTTTCTTATTGATTAATCATATATAATTCCTCCGAATCTCTTGGATGTAGGGAGAGTATAAACCATAAGCCAATAAGAAGCTTATGATGATTTTCTTACCATGTAAAATGTTTCAAGGTGTGCGGATAAGGTAGAAGGAAGATGAAAAAAATGATAAATTGTTTTATCTATTATGAATAGCTACCATTTACTCATTGCTTGCTTTGCAGCAGGCACTATGCTGAGTGCTTTACATACATTATCCCCTCTTAATCCTTGCAGACATGGTTAATAAGCAACAGGGCTCTAATTCAAAACCAAGTCTTTCTGACATCAATGCCTGTCTTCCTAAACTACTACACCACACACTCTGTATGAACTCAGTTCAGACACAAATCTCATAGTTTGCCCAAATCAAGTAAAATGCTTTTTCTCCTTTTGACCTCAGGTAAAGAGAGTTGAATATAATAAGCCTTTCAGTTTGTAACACATCATCACTAGTAGTGCGGGGCCTCCCTGGGTTTATTTATTTTTCTCCTTCATCTCTAATCATACTTCCTATTCTCCTTTCCTGTGTTATGGGACACCCATTACAAATACACATATATAAACATATATATGGGCATACAAGAATATATAAGTATATATAAGGACATATAAGCATATATCTTTGTAAGATATGTAATGTAACTTTGTTATGCACTTTAAATTTATATTAATGCAGTGTGCTGTGTCTCTTGATATGTTTTTTCCCTTTTAGTACCTTGTTTTTAAGATCTTTTCATGTTGCTATGCATACATGCAATTTCTCCTTTGTAACTGCTGCACAGCATTCCATTATGTGCCTCCATCATGTCTTCCACATCTATTACTCCAGTGTTGGAATCCTGCATTTATACTAAAAATGTGGTATGTGGTGCTGAGTGAGAACTTATTGGGAATATATTCCCAGGAGTGATGTTGCTGGGTTATAGGGCATATGCATGCTTAATTACAACCGAAGCTTCCAGATTGCTTTCCAGAAGGTCTGTACCAGTTTAAACTCCCACCAGCCATGCACAAGAAAAAGTTCCAAAGTGCCACATTCTTGACAATACTTGGCATTGTTCACCTTTTCCCCCCTTCACTAACCCTTTATTTTAAGTGACACTCTTGGAGAAGTACGTGGGTCTATGTGAAGAAATAAACGTATCCGAGAATGAAAGACACAGCACAGAAAGCAGCACCGGAGGCAGCGGGCACCCAGGTAAAAGCTCTTCTAAGGCGGCCTGGCTCCAGGCAGCAGGGGTGCCAAGGGCGCCGGGGGTGCCAAGGGCCCCGGGCAGCACAGTGTGGGAAACTGCTGCTCCTCCCCTAACCCTTCCAGGACAGCACCAGCTCCTGGGGCCTGAGCACCAGGGGTCCAGACATCTCAGGTCTTGCTGGCTTCAGGGCCAGCCAACTGGCACCTACAAAAGCCCTCTTTTTAGCTGGCCATGGCAGCAAGGTCTCGCTCAGAAGGACCTCGTTGGTGGATGCGGAGGTCGTGGAGATGCACAGTGCTGCCCACGGCAGAGGGCAACTCCATCGTAGAAGGACTGATCTAGAGGGGCGTCAGGGGCCAAGGGTAGCCATGCGGCAGAGAGGCCCTTCCCCAGGGCCTCCTAGTTTGACCAGGGCTAGCAAAGAGCAGCACCTCTGCCGGTGGAGAGCTGGAGCTCCTGACTTGAGGGCGCTGCAGCAGAGGAACATTCCAGACACAGTGGTGGGAATGGACGGAAGTGGGAGGGGTGCAGCCATGCATTGTAGGTGCAGGGAAGTCCTCCTGCACCTGGGCCTTCTCACCTGCGGGCGAGGTGGGCGCATGTGCCTCTGGAGGCTCGCGCTCCCCTGAGCTGACAGGTCCACGTGCTCCTCCTGCAGCACCTGCTACCCAGGATCCTGGTTCTTCTGTCTGTGTAACGTTCGCCAGCCAGGAGTGTCCAGGTCCTGAAACAGGACAGGTTTGTCTACTGCAGCTGCCAGTGCTTGTGACCTTCCCCCGCAGAATATGGTACAGGAGCCAGTGCCATAGGTTTGTCCCAGGGGAACATTATCTACCTTTGTAATCGTTGTCACTAGACATGTATAAGACGGTATCATAAGTAAAAGCCTTCTACAAGTTTAGGACCCTTGAGCATGCCAATGAGGCAGCTGGGGATAGGTTGGGATGCAGATTGGTTGCATACACGGGCAAGAGACAGACCCCGACACCCCCCCAGCAATTGGTTAGTGGGTTTCTTATAACATCTAAGTTGCTTGACTTTGGGCTGTAGTTATTTGTGAGTAGTGAGCATTTTCTGGTTGTTTACACTTTTGCATGTCCTGCAATGCTCTGTTTGTAGCAAGAGCCTCAGTTAAGTGTTTGCTAAAATGAATCCTGTGAATTCCAGAAGCTATAGCACAGCCAGTAAAAGGCCATTGGCTGAGAAAGGCTGGTGCAGCAAGCCACAGGCCATCCTTGTCTAATCTAACAGAGGTAATTCAGTCAGGTCTTCTTTTTTCTGGAAAATCCCCCCCCCCCAATTTTAATCAGATGTACCTACTTATATTGGGATAGATGAACTATATGAAACTGCTCTGGTAAAACCAGATTTTCGAAGGTATAGGACTTTTTCCCCAAATGGACAACAGAAAATGAAGCCAGAGAGGAGTCATTGTCTTCTCTGGTAAAGTCCTGGCTGGGCTTGGGAAATTCCCAGAGACAGCAAACACTTTTCTCTCAGCCAGGGACTCAGGTCCCAACCTTGCTGGGCAGAGCGGATGATGTGTTTCATAATGCATGAGTGTTTATTTAACAAACAGCAACACTTCCTAATTAAATCATTGTTGAAGATACAGCCAGCATAAACTCTCCCTCAGGGCAAAGTACTCACTGGCTTTTCTAAGATGTGACCCCATCACTAGCCCACGGGCCTCTAGGGCAGTCTGTGAAGAGGAGGTTATTGAGAGTGAGCTGGATCATTGTAGCCATCTGTGATGAATCATTCAGCACCTGAAGTACAGGCTTTGGTGTAGAGTTTAGCTTCCTCACCCAGAGTTTCTCTTTATACCAAAGCTCTTGGAATGCACACAGGTCTGGAGACCCTTATACTGGAATGTTGGGAGAAAGACACTTTAGTAAACTCCTAGAGGAAGCTCTGTACAACTTTTGGCTTGAAGAAGTAATAAGTGATTCGTGCAAATCTCATCCCATCACTTCCCGAGTTACTCTGAAATGTCGTTGCATTTAGGTTTCAAGACTTCATTTGTAGAGATGGGTCCCTAAAAGATTAAATACATATCAGAATTATGCTTTCTCAGGATGCTTTTTTCCATTATGGTGGTTATATTAGGCTGCACGGACTTGGTTATACTGTGGTAACAAATTAAGTCCTAAATCTGGGTGCCTCAAAACAGCATAGGTTTATTTCTCACATTACATATTGAACACTGGTAATAATGGGGTTTTGTTTTGACAACTCTCTACTGAAATTGATTTCTGTCTCTGATTACCTAAAACTGCTCCAAAATGTAGTGGATTAATTTTTTATTACGTATCACAATTCTGTGGGTTGGCTGGATCAATTGAAGGTTTTTCTACTTTACGTGATATCAACTATCTGGTACACTCATCTGGTATCTAGATCAGCAGAGGCATCAAAGATATCTCGTTCACATACATGGATAGCGGTTGATGACACAATGTGGCTGGAGAGAACCTGCATGTGACTGACCTCTCATGTGACCTGGGCTTCATACAGCATGGTGGCCAGGTTCCAACAGAGGGATTTTAAGAGCAATTATTCTTAGAAAGCCACGCAGAAACTACAAGACCTCTTATGACTTAGCTTCAGGAATCACTAAGTGCCACTTCCACCATATTCTGTTAATTTAAATCAAGTGACAAGGCCAGCCTCTAAGTAAGGAGACTACACAATGGCATAAATTCTAGGAGTCATGGTTCATTGGGGGCCTACCTTTGGAAACCAGCTACTTAGGTGGATAGTGACGTGATGGAAATCATTTTGATGTAAATGTGCTTACTGTGACTTGAACTAGGTCTGATTGTTAGCTGGTCAGTTGTCTTTATTCTAGAGCTTAGGTGAAGGGAATGAGTGGTGAATTAATCCTTATCTTGAGCTATCCTCCGAGAAGTAATGATATCCAATTAGCAATGGACAGGGCTTGCTGGCCTTAAGCACAGATAACCTTTAGTCTCTTACTATGTTTCTTCCATATTGACATAAAGCAATTTTTTTTTTTTAAGTGAGACCTACTGAGATGTCCTGAGAGATCTTTTCCTTTCCTTTCATGTTTAGTCTATCTACCTCCATGTGAACACCTTAGCAAGAAATAAGACTTAGGATTTTGATATGGGAATGTAAGAGCAGAAGAGAACCAGAATGGTGACATTCTTTCTCACCTGTCTTTTGGCATTCTCAGTGGGAGTTTAGTGGGGTTCTAAAGGCAGAACCGGGATAGCTTAGAACCCTATAGCAGAGATCTGGGGAGTGAGGCCGTGTGGGGATGGGAAGGGGAGGCAGAGCTGGAGCATGTTTCCATTCTGAGAGTGGCGTTTGCCTTTGAGGCAGCAACAGTAATATTTCATGTCTTCCGTAGTGTCTCCTACCTTTAAATGTCAGTCTCTGCAGCCGCCTTATCTACTGTAGCACATTTCAATTAGGTATTCCAAATCATACTCTTTTCTTCCAGGACAAATATGCCAGAGGTGATATTTACTCTTACAGAAGCATTTTAAATACTTGGGGGGAAAGAAAGGCCTAGTGAATAGCAGTTTCTCCCTTATAATAATAACAAAACAACAGTAATGGAGAGAAGTGATTTCTGGGTTTGATGCCAGTGACCGGCTAATTTAAGGGAACATCTTTTGTCTCTGCTGTCTTTGGTCCTCCTCCTCCCCTTTCTGCCTTAATGTGATAGTTATAAAGCTTGGCTCTGTCAAGAATGGCCTCTCACATCTTCTTCATTGGAGGTTTATGAGTGTGTCCTAGAATGGTTTCTACCTAGAAACAGCTGGACTCCTACTTCACCCATTCCTTGTGCCTTCTTCTGTTTTGGGGAATGCTTGCATGATGTCAGAATCCCTATTTCTCAAGTATTTACCAGGAACTGTTGCTTATCCCTACCTGTGGGCCATTTTCATCTCAATGGGGCACCACCAACCCCACCTCCAGAAGGCATAATTGTTGAGAAACTTACGTATTACGTGTTTCCTCCTTGGAATCAAATCTCCATTCCTTGGCCTGTTGTTCTTATCTCAGCTCACTTGTGACTGGGCCTTATATCCACTTGTTCACTGGGCTGATGTCTTCACTGCGTCCTCTGCCCAAACCTTGTGTTGGCTGCCCCAGTACTTGGCACATGCGGTTGGTGGTAGTGGTGGGGTCCCAATCAGTATCTGCGCCACCTACCCCCCCCCCATATTGAGAATCTTTTGACTAAATCTCTTCTCTGAATTTTTGATTCTTGCCCTCACTTAAGGGCTCAGATTAGGATCTACTTCCTCTGTTAAGTCTTCTTTGACTTCCTTAGCACTCAGTGCTGTTCCCCTCTGATTTTTTTAAATACTCATTATCATCACTGCTCATTTGGCATTTGGCATGTACTATCGTGTGCTATTTTGAATGTCCATATGTTGTCTACCCAAATAGACTGTAAGTGCCTTATAGGCAGGGTTAACTTTGCCTTGTGCTTATTTCCTATTCCCTCAGAGTCCTCAAGGTAGTTCTGTGAACATAAAAGGTGCTCAGTTAATAGTCATTAGGTAGACAGATCAAGGAATAAATGGGAGCCAGGATCCAAAGAAGCCTGCCATTTGGTGCCCGTAGACTCAGTTTGGAAGTCTTAAACTTGCATAAAACACGGGCTCTCATTTTACTGTTTCCCCTATAAGCGGAGCTCTACTACTTGGGTTTCCCAGAAATGAACCGCTCTTGCCCTGGCCCAATCCCTTAAATTGATGGCTCAGGTGAGGAACTTCCTGAGTGTGAGAGAATTTTGAAATCACCTGGAGTTTGCCATGTCAAGACAACCAAGGTGTCTTGATGGTTAGAATGGAAGGGATCAGAATACTAGGCCATGATCTCAGGTTCAGGTTCACAGCAGACTAAAAGAAGACTCTCACACAACTTTCAGTTTTGTCTCTGCCATTTAGTCTTTGGTTAATTTCTTTTTAGCTCAATTTCGCCCATCTAGAAAATGGATTGAATACTGGCTGTCTACCTTAGGGAGTTGCTTCCAGGTGCTAATGTGATAATACATTTAAAAGTACTTTGAATGTTGTAAAACACCATATGAATGTCAGGAATCGTAGGCAGCACCTTGTAACTATCAGCTTACTCTGTACATGGGTCTGTACTAGGTACGGCCTGAGGCCTTCCTGCATTATATAGTCGACCTCCTGAGGAACTTGGGATTCCCAATGGCCTGGACCCTGATCCACAGGTAGATGAAAACTGGAAAAAAGAAAGATTATAGCCCCGCAATCACATCTGAAAGTTTAGACGCAACCCCTCAGATCAGGGAAGATGGGAAGCTAAGTGAATGACAGAAACCTGACCCTGGGCATGCCTTGAACATTTGGGTTTTAACAGGTTCTATCCCATAAACATTTCAGAACATTCAGATTTTGCTATTCTATTCATTGAAAGTTCTGATTCTTTGAAGACTTTTCAGTGTCTTGGGTGATGAGTTGCATCCAGCTTGCTGATGGTCAGCGCTCCAGAGTAATCCTGGGAGCCTGTGCTAAACCTGCTTCCTCTAAAAACCAGATGCCCTCGACTGATCTCGCTCTTCAGCCAGCTTTGGCTGCAGCCCAGCGAGGACAAACAATGACCTTAGGCCTAGGGAGTCTGTGGTCCTCAGCCCTGTTTTTATGTAAATGCTGCTGGCCTCAGCTCTGTTTTCATGTAAATATTGCTGCCAGTGAAAGGAAACTGATGGACAAAGTATCTGCTGTGAAGGCAGAACTACCTCTGACTAAAATGTCATTGGGACTTTTCTCTCCTTTCCTTTTTCTTCTAGTTTTCCTTGTGGCATCAGCAGCTGAGTAAGGGAAAGCCAAGACGTTTAAGTATGCTGGTGCTCGTTGGGCCAGATTAATAGCCCCCAAAGCCTTCCAAACTGGCCATTTGGGGGGTGAGGCAGACTAGCCAAAAAGTGTTGGGTTGTGGGGAGCACTGGCTGGAAAACTAGCCTCCCCCAGAGGTGTGAGCTGACAGCAAAGCAATCAAAAGGCAAGTTCTCCTGCTTCCCCCCCTCCTCCCGCTTCCTCCCTTCCCTCTGGTGCTTCCTGGCCTTCCTTTTTACCTGGAGCTGGAGATGGTTGCACACCAGTAGCTCCAGCCTCTGACAGCTGCTGCCCTCTGCTGGGGAAAAAGCATCACTCGGAGTGGGAGGTGCTGAGCTCTGGACCAGGAAACCAGCCTTCACGCAGACCCAGCCCACAGTTTGTGGCTAGTGTTGATTTAGCTTGAGGAAGAGCAGAAAGACTCAGAGAGGTCCCCCCGCCCCCCACCTTGTACCAAAATATTTCCTGAGTCGTCTCTGCAGGTCTGTGGAATCTGTCTAGGGATTCATTGCTTTGGATCCTTGGAGCTTCTGGGGGAGGTGACTTCTGGCTTCTCCTTACCTGGGTCAGACATTGTGATACCGAGGCCTTCCACCATGAGTAATCTTTAAACACCATTGGTGACTTTGCTTCCTGGATTAGCTAGACACAATCCTTTCTCAAGGGGAGGCAATAGAGGGAAGTTGAGGCCGAAGATGGCTGTGGAAGCATGGGTCTAGTAGTGGTCTTTTGGCTTGAAAAGAAGCCATCATAGAGCGAGGGTTCTGAGTGCCCAGGAGGCAGAAGAAGAGTATGGAGAGCTTGGTGAGAGTGGGGAATGTGGTCTATTACAGGGAAACAGTGCGTAGGAAGGTCCATAGGAATCTGGCCTTTGGTACCTCTCAGCTTTCTCCAGAGTTGGCCATACTGTTAGACTGTGCTCAGTTGGCTTCAGAAGCTTAGAAGAACAGGAGGATCCTTGTCTCCAGGATGACCATAGAGTCATTCTGGTACATCTCTGGATCCTTGGCCTAGAATATAGCCCAGCCAGACAGGAGCTATGACCTCACTGACCATGCAGTAATTCTACTTGAAGGATTTATTTTCCTTGCATGAGCTCCTGCCAAGACTCTTGGTTAGAGCTAATGGGGCTCCCCCAGCCAGCGAGTATCTCCTAGTGATGTGCATAAACAGTGCCAGGCAGGAAATAGGTTTCCTATTCTTAATGGGTTTGTTAAACCTCTTATTGAATGGGGTTTAAATGGCATTATTATGAAAAATAATAATAGTAAGTGAGCAGTAGCAGAAAAATACGATATGGACCCTGACTGACCTCCCTATTTTAACCTTACCAGATTGAACATCTTTTTGTCAACAAGTACCCAGAAGTGAGTGATGAGTGACACTAGGACCACTAATTGGGAAAGATGACAGACTTTGCTTTCAGGAACTTTGTCTTCCTAATTCTGTGCCCTTTTTCACTTTTTTATTTTTAATTTTTTTTCTAAAGATTTTATTTATTTATTCACGAGAGACACAGAGAGGGAGAGAGAAGCAGAGACACAGGCAGAGGAGAAGCAGGCTCCATGCGGGAAGCCCCACAGGGACCAATCCAGGGCCCTCAGGACCACACCCTGGCCTGAAGGGGGAGCTAAACCGCTGAGCCACCTGGGCTGCCCCCCCTTTTCACTTTTATAGTATTCTCTCATTCTTTGTCCCTTTCTCTCTGGGTTCTCAAGCTTCATTCTATCAGAGAAGATGGAACTACAAACTTCTCTCCCTCTTAATTTTAATTAGCATTGAAGGGGTTTAAGTTTAGGGTTCAGGTAGAGGTGATTTGGGACAGAGTAGTGGACCCTGTGAGAAGAAGCCCAGTGAGAAGTGGGGCTTATCTTCTCACCTCTGGTTTACAGCTGGGACTGGAAGGGTGATGTGTATCCCAGACGTTAGTAACTTAAAGATCAGGTTCACTATTTTTTACTGTCACTTTCTGCAACGGTATTGGTTTTCTTTATACCAATTGTCTTGTTTGACTTAAATAGATTTGGCATCTTTTTAAGCAGTGTGTCTATGAAATTATGGATTCAGTGTGTGAGCCTGATTCTTTTTTTACCCAATATATATTAAAATTAATACCTAATAGCTAAATTAAAAAAAAAGATTCATCCATGTGGCAAATGTGTCATACCCTTGAGGGAAGGTGTACCTACTTCTGGAGACACTGGTATAGAGAAGAGGTTTGTGGGTGTAAGACACACCAGCAGAGCTGGGCCTTCCCTTAAAGGTTTTGATTTAACAGGTCTGTGGTAGGTCCCATGACTTTGTAGTTTGAACAGTTTCTCAGGGCATGCTAATATTCAGGGACTGCACTTTCAGAAGCAGTAGCCCAGAGGGCAAGAGCCCGTTCTCCATGTCCACATATGTGGGTTTCCTCATCTGAAAATAATAACAGTGCCTATTTCAAAGCATTCGTCTTATGCTCATACTGAGTACTATAGACTTGGTGACTGAAACAATAGACCTGTATTTTGTTCTTGGAGGCTGGGAAGCCCAAGTTTAAGACACTCGCAGAGATGGTGTCTTCACGTGGCTGACAGAAAGATCATTTCCTTTACGTCTCTTCTTATAAGACACTATCCCATTCATGAGAACTTACTTTTATGACCTGATTACCTCCCAAGTGTCCCACTTCCTACTACCATAGGTTGGGGGTGGGGATTTCAACATATGAATTTGGGGGGGGGGGATACAGACAATCCATCCCTAACAGTGTTTATCAACATGAAGTGAGTTACTTACTATATGTAGAACACCTGGCATATGGTGGAATGATTTTTCTTGGCTCGATTTTCCCTTTTGGAGTTTTTTAAGCTGTAGAGCTTTTTAGGGTTCAGCTTGAAGCTCAGATGGGAAATATAGGGAATTCTGTCAAGTTCACGTTGGTTCTAAGTTTAAGCCCATTATGCAACTCTGGAGGGCCAGGCAGTTTTCCAGCAGCTTCCCACCGGTATTCTATCTCTCAGAACCCTAGCAAAAAGAGACAGTGGGTCTTCATTTCTCTGTCTGGTCCAATGCTGGGCTGAGGGCTGAAGAACAGAGATGGGGCAGCCCAGGGGGCTCATGGTTTAGTGCCCCCTTCAACCCAGGGTGTGATCTTGGAGACCTGGGATCGAGTCCCATGTTGGGCTCCCTGTGGGGAGCCTGCTTCTCCCTCTGCCTGTGTCTCTGTCTTTCTCTCTCTCTCTATCTCTCTCTCTGTCTCTCATGAATAAATAAATAAAATCTTAAAAAAAGAAAAACAGAGATAAGTGGAAGTAGATCCTTGCTGTGCTGCCATGTTCTGAGAAATAGGTAAAATGTAACTCAATTTGGTTAAATGATTGTATTTGTGATTTTTTTTTTTTTTTGGAAGTTCCCCAGTAGTTGAACCTCCATTCTGTGTTTGTGGAGTTCACCAGTGTGATTTCTGAAAGGGAGACAGGACCTTCATTACTGAAGCCCAAAAGCCTATTCTCACTTTCCCTAGCCTTAGGAGACCACATGAGCCAGGCTGCATGGATGGAAGAGTTTACTCTTCCAGGGATAGGGGAGGGGGCAGCAGCCCATCTGTGGCCCAGTGATGGCAGTGCCGGGAGCCAGGGACCCTGTCAGGCTATCCCTGGGATGTCACCCTTGCTGTTGGCAGCCTTCTGGCATTTCTGCTCATCTTCCATGCATGCTTCTCAAGCTCTTCCATCACAGCTTTTTCTATGTTGCCGAGAATGATGATTTTTTTTTTAGAGCAATAAAGTGACATATCACAAACTTTTAAAGATTAGAGGAGGGAGTGACCCAAGGCAGGGAGACCAATGAGGGGGTTTATCTCAGGATTTGAGGATAGAGATGAGAGGACAGAGGAGGAAATGATTTAGGAGATAAAACTGACCAAGTCTGATGATTGGGGGTATGATTTTATCTTTGGACTTAGAAGATAAAACCCAATTTTCAGTTTTGTGTGCAGCATTCATTGCCTTTTGGGGGTAAATCTCCATTTTGCTTGCAGTGTAGATAACCCCAAATTGGTGAGGAAACAAGATGAGAGGTTATTGAATAGGACTGTGTTTCGAGTGTGGCTTGGCTATGGTTTTCTCTATTTTAAGTCTTTTCAGCTCTATAAACATTGAGTATTTACTAGATGTTAGACATTGATAGTTATTTAAGAATACCTTTTCTTTTGATTTTGTTTTTGCAAAAGGATAGAGATGTAGAGGGGAAAATCCCACATGATCTTGTACAAACACACAATTACACAACGCAAAATGTTGGTCTTGAGATGCCTCAAGGGCCCAAAGATGATAAGTCTTCTAGAACAGAGTATATGCTGTAGGCTCCTGGCTCTTTTATAAACTTCTTCTTTTCCTTCCTATCACTAACAAATATCCCACTGAGTTAGTACCTCCCCAATCCTATGAGTTGAAGGGTTCACAATTAAGTGTTCCTTATGCTGGATGAATTTATACAGAGCCAGACCTATATACACCTGCTCCTTGCCGTGTGTTTATTGGGAGGCTGCCACCACTGTCTTCTCCACTCTTTGAAAAAGGCTTCGAGTAGATCCAAAACACCAGCTATTTACATAGCTAGCTCCTGCCTGCTTTTTCAAGGCTCTTTGTTCAAGTGTCAGTACTGGTTTGTAAAACACGAACCGAGTTGGGGGGGAAAGTAATTACAGTTCACATCTGGTGTTTCTACTGACACGATGTTGAGCTGCCTGACTGCACTCCTTTCCTGTCGCTTCTCTCATTCTGTCTTTTCAGTTCCAGGTTCCCTCTCCCCCACCCCACCCCTCGCTTGCTCTTCTGTGTGCCAGAGAGCCAGGCATGTGAAAGGTAGTGAGCTTTCTCATGGCCACACTAGGTAGTCTGGTCTATAGGGCCTGCCCACCTTCAGCCTATTGAGATGCCAGGATCCTGGCTAGTTACAGGGAGATCTCTTGTGTGTTCCATCCCCAGAGGCCAAGATAGGCTGTAGTCTGTATCTAGATCCAAAACCAAACCTTTTCTGGATCAGACAGCTCTGAGAGCTTTACATGATTATTTTAGACTGTGGAGACTTCCAGTCTTCCTAGAAGGCATATTGCTGCTTGGCTGCTATTCTCATTTCTCTACATTTAATGACGTAATATGTCAGGACTTGGTTATAGGCACATTCACACCCACATCCTGAGATCATTAGTAGATACCTTTTCCTGTGGTCACAATTCCCCTGTTGGTGGAGGGTAGTTTAGAGTGATGATTGTATAACTTTTGATTTTCAAAATAATATAGTTAAATTAATCATGGTGACTAGCATGGGATTGTAAACTAAGGATTGCTTTTAAAGAAATATTTTATCAACTATTATTGCTACTTATCATAAAAGAGACATTTTAATTTCAGAATGCAGGAAAAGCGACAGCCTGGGTGGCTCATCGTTTTAGTGCAGCCTTCAGCCTGGGGCCTGATCCTGGAGACCTAGGATCAAGTTCCATGTCAGGCTCCCTGCATGGAACCTGCTTCTCCCTCTCCCTCTGCCTGTGCCTCTCTCTCTCTCTCTCTCTCTCTCTCTCTCTCTGTGTGTGTGTGTGTCTCTCATGAATAAATAAATAAAATCTTTAAAAAAAAAAACCCAAATGCAGGAAAGACTTTTTTCAGTATAAAGGACATTTCTTTACATTAAATAAATGTAGGTTTATTTTTAAAATGCCTTTTTGAAAGGAGGAAAGCTATTTCCTGAAATAGTAAAAATGATGTCCTGTGGCCATCTAGCCCCCAGAGGTAGGGGAAGAAAGGACACACAAGAGGGAAGAGCAGCAAGGGAGTGTCTTCTGTAACTTTCAGCACCATGCTGGGCATCCAGTGGTGCAACTCAAGATTTATCTCCCTCATTGCTCTAAGATTCCTTCAACCTTACGTGCTTAGTAACTGTTTGCCATGTATGGTCTTATACAGTTTGCTATTATTTTATGTTTATTCACTGAACACAAATTTGTTTGAACCATCACACACATACAAGCACATATTCTTTTTTTAAGATTTTATTTATTTATTCATATGAGACACAGAATGAGAGGCAGAGACATAGGCAGAAGGAGAAGCAGGCTCCCTGTAGGAGATGTGGGGCTTGATGTGGGATTTGATCCTGGGACTCTGGGATCATGCCCCAAGCCAAAGGCAGACGCTCAATGGCTGAGCCACCCAGGCATCCCATGTTCTTTTTTTGTTGCTGTTTGAAATTTATGTACCTTATTTCAACTAAGACATTACATTATTTCTTTAATGAGAAAATACTTTTTGAAAATTTCTTTATTGGTAAAAATTTCATGATTCTTTTATGTGATTGCTATGATAATGCGATAATTGATAAAACACTATTTACTAAATAGTGACTTGTGCTTTTAGTATAATTAATGTTATTGACGACATGCCATTTTCATAAGAAAATGCTAGGGAAGATGGTTTGGCAGATATTTAGTAAGCACAGCAAGTTCAAAATTATAGCAGAACCTTCAGATGATGTCACATCCAAAGTTTTGTTTTCTCTCCAACTATATTACAACACTTTTGCTAACACAGGCTATGTTTTTTCTTCTTTGTTCCTCCTTAGCCCATTGATGAACACATACTAGATCGTGAATAAATGCTTTAGGAATGGTGTAGATGGAGGTTGGTGAAAATTTCCAGGAAACATGGCAATTGGGAATTGGTGATCAATAAGTGGTAATGGGGCAGTCATAAAACAGACACATAGCAGGGGTGAGGAGGTATAATTGAAGGTTTTTGTAATTGAAGAATTAGCATGAAATGGGAGATGAAAAATCAGTACCTAAATGACGTAGCTTTCTTTCTTTTTATTTAATATTTATTTACTTATTTTAGAGAGAGTGTGTGAGAGTGTGGTAGGCAGGGGGAAGGGCAGAGAGAGAGGGAGAGAGAAGATCTCGAGCAGACTCCTCAAAGCAGAGCCCAATGTAGGCTCTATCTCATGACCCTGAGTTCATGACCTGAGCTGAAATCAAGAGTCAAATGCTTAACTGACTGAGCCATCCAGGTATCCTATGATATAGTTTTCTTAAAAATCCTGTTTTGTAGGTCACTAATAACCTGGGATTCAAAAAATTATATGGTTTTAATGGGGTGAAATTTTGGCTAGAACACTTCACCTCTGGAGATTCCAAGAAGTCCATTCATGCAAAGTGATTCATTCATTCATTGAACAAAATATTCATCAAACCTTTACTATTTTCTGGGATTATTATAGATGCTAGGAATGTAACAGTGGATAACACAAAAATTCCTTCCCTCCGAGAGCCTATATTCTAATGGAGAGTGATAGGCAATCAACAAAATCAATAAATATATAGTATTGCAGATGGTGATGAATGTTCTGAAGAAAAATGAAACAAAAAATCGAGACAGGGCAGGCTGGGGTGGTGGTAGTGATTTCAGGCATAAGTTAGGTAAAGAAGACGACAGAGGTTGACAGGCAGCCCTGGTGCAGTACAGTTTTCCAGGGACCAACGCAAGATGTTCAGGAAGCGAGAGGCCTCAAATTCTCTGAGTGCAATCTGACTTTGCATCCCAATTAACAGTGACAGCCTACTGCTTTAAAATAGGAAATAAAGTGGAAGGAAAGCAAACGCTTGATAGTTGACCTGACATTCACTGTTGCAAGATTGGGAACGTACAATAAATGTCACTGATGGAGCAATATTCATGAAGTAAAAATGTCAGTTTTCAATTTGGCATGAGGATGGTTTGACATGTTTTAGTCGCACACAGAATATTATCATAATTAATGCATTAATAATGCAGCTGTCCTTTTCTTCCCCATCCCAAATTAAAGAGGAGAAAATGGGGGGAGTCAGGTGAAAGAGCAGTGCTCACACTGATCAGACCTTTTCTACCAGCATTTGTCTCCTCCTCTACCATCTCTGGGGCGCTGGCTTCTGATTGGTATCAGTCCAAATTTATCCATCTCAAGTTTTCCCTCATGTTTTCATGAACACCAGTGGCCTGTCTGCTGACAGCCCTCTTCTTAATTTCAACAGTAGTTTAAAAGACAGTTCTAAAGATACACGTTTACTGTAGAAATAGCATATAATCGAAATCAAGAATATGAAAATCTACCATAGGCACACCACCCAGAGAAAATGACTACTAATATTTTGGTGTTTATGTTTCCGTCTTTTTTATTCTAATCATACATATTTACAAATATAATATCATTTTATACATAGTTTGATGATCAGTTTAGTACATGGTAAATATTCTTTCATCTTCGTGAGTGTTTTTCTACAACATCCAATGGCTGGGTGGTGTTTCATTATACAGATGTGGCATGATCTAATATCTCTTTATTGTCGTGTAAATTTTTATATTTTTGATATAAGAAACAATGTTGTGATAAGCATACATGCAGCCAGGTCTTTGTACATATTTATGATGATTTATTTTGGACAAATTCTTAGATGTGGAGTTGATGGAAGAATTAGTTGTCTTTTGCTATAATAATGCTGCAAAACAAAACTGTGTGGCATAAACAGTAAGTGTTATTATTCACCTGACTGAGGTCAGCTGGGGGTCTACCAGCTGGTTCTGCTGATCTTGGCTGGGCCTGCTGTCAGGTCTGGGCTTTGATTGGCTGGCTATCAGCTGATACAGGCTAGCCAGAGCTGGGGCAACTGAGGGAACTCGGCTCTGTTTCTCATTATCCAGCAGGCTGGCTCAAGTTTGTTCTCATGTCATTGGCAGAGGGATGGCAAGCTCCTTCTTACACAGTCTTTTCAAGTTTCTGCTTGTATCACATTTACTAACACCACAAAGCAATACAGGTGACTAAGGCGGGTGTCCAAACATTCTGCCCTCTTCACTGCAGAGTTACATGACAAAGTCATCGATTTAGGGAGGGGTAAACAAATTGGGGCCAAGTTCGCCATCTTCCTTACTGGGTCAAAAGGAGATCTTATTTTAAAGACTCGTGATAGAAATTTCCAAATTCCTTTCCAGAAAGCCTTAAATGACCACGGTAATGGTGTAAGAGATTTGACAGCTTCCCAATTCTCTTTACTCTTGCTGACTGTGGGAGTGATTTATGACTTTTCATCTGGGCTGTTTTGATTTGCATCTCCACCTGTCCCTCTAAGGCTGCATGTTTGCTCTTTGTGTTGGTTCTTTCCTTGCAGAGTGCCCACAGAGCTGCCCTCATCTCTGATCTACTTATCTTTCTCATCCTGGTCCTTCTGCCCACTTGACCTTGCACCTATGCTGACTAACTCTCAACTACCTGAAATATCTGTGATCTATAAGAGCCCTTCCCCAATATCCTGAGTAAGAAGGCATTCACTATACATCTTTTAAGTCCACCACCTACACCAACAGCAGGGTAATTGCTAGACCTCATTATTCCTAGAATCCCAGAATTGTTTAGGGCCGAAAAATAGCTAAGAATTCAATTGTGTGTGTGTGTGTGTGTTTTTAATACAATATTGTTCCTAGGATATAGCTATGAATGTGTGTATGTGTGTGGAAGAAGACACAGCTGTAGAGAAAAATTTGCCTGAAGAAGAGGCTGGAAGAAATGTGCCGTGGTTAATATTTTAGCCTATCTCTGTGTAGAAGAATTACGGGTGAATTAAAAACAAAGACAAATCTTTAATGTTGTGTACAGAAATTGAGAGTCAGAGAAGTTAAATGACTTGCCTCCTGCCCTACAGATAAATCATAGCAAAACTGTGAGTTCACCCCAGTCCTATGTATGGTGCCTGGTTTCTTGTTCCTGTGAGACAATCTCACTGTATTACTTCTGAAGCCCAGCTCTCTTTTGTTTGATGTTTGTTTCCAAGCGACATTGGTGGTTTGATTTGGTTCAATTTGGTTTTGCAATAGTGCTTTGTTTTTTGTGGGCTCATAAGGAAATTAGGAATATTTTAGAAAATGATTGAATTATCTAAGCCAGCTATGTGGATGTAGTGTGCATATGCATAAAAAGTCTAGGTGCTTAAATTATCATGGCTTCAAAATTTGACAAATGATTTAGGTAAATAGTGGTGGTTTTTTTTTTTTTATCTGTTAAATCACATTAAGCTCCCAAGAAAATGTGTCCTGAGATAGGGGCACATAATTTATCATAGGTATCACATGGATTCTGTATAATTATATTCATTATTTAGTATATACAAAGGAAAGCTCTTCAGATTTAGGATGGACTTAAATAAGCTTTTAAAAGACATCTAAATTGATCAGCTTGATTAGATTTCTTGCTATGAGCCAGTTGAGGGGGGTGGGCACTAGGACAGAGTATCTTTTCTTGGAGTCCACCTGTGTTGGAGCGATTCTGGAAAACTGAGGGTTGGTTAGTTGACCAGGGCAGGGCCTCTGTCCATGGAAATGATGGGTTGGTCTGCTTGGAAATGAGTTTTTGGCTTGATTCCTGCTTACCCCTTGTCTTATTTTCCTTTCATCTGGAGTACAGTTTCTAGGATTTTCATAAAGGAAAAAAAAAAAACCTAGCTATTTCTCTGGAGAGTAGAAATGGCTCAAATATTACTATGGTGATGAGGAAGTGAGAACCATACTTTGAAGAACACTTGACTTGGAGAACACCAAAGAGATATTGGTGTCTTGGGGCCCATAATGTTCTGAGCCAAAGTCAAATGTTAAATGAAGGCATTTGGGGTCTCAAAACATAATTGCTATTGCTAAACTAGTACCTTTTACCCACCTAGGGCTTTCTCCATGTCTTCTTGGATCACAGAGGATACAGACACTTGGAAATGGACACGAGCCAGTGGGGACAAAGAGTGGGGCCCTCACTAAGCAATAGGAGGAGGAATCTAAGCCCCTAAAAATAAGCATCTGTAGGTTCCCTTTCCTAGTGCTTCCATGGTGTTTGTTTTGCCTCGTGCCAGTTGGCTTGCAGAGAAAGACTGCCCTGAAAGCTGAGTTTTTGCTGGTGCCAGGGGAACTGCCAGGCATTTAAAAATCAGACAGAGCCTGTCAGCCAGTCAGCTGGGGACCAGGTATTCTGTGCGACCCTGCTTGTTTAGATGAGGATTCAAGCTTAATCCAATTGTCACTATTAGCCTACAATCCCACGTGTACCCAGTCACATGTTCTCTTGGCATGCACATATGCACCTGGGTTCTACCTGCTAGTGTGACTTACTTAGATGTCCTAAGGTAGTTGTTGGATGCTCCGGATGACAAAATGCTCAGTTAAAGCCAGTTTAAACAATTGCATCACTAGAACCAAATAAATAGATTTCGATAAAACTAGTTCAGTTAATATCTCCCTTAGGGTGAAATGCAGTCTTTTCCACTTTATTTCTCTGGCTAAGAAAATCACTAGCCCTATTTCCAACCTGTGTCCACACTCAGATTTAATTGCTAGCAATTAAGACCACAGATCCCCATGGCTGTGGATTGAGGTGCTTTGGGGGTGGGGTGGGTGGTGTGAGGTTAAGTGAACAAGAAGGCACTGGAGTCAAAGGCCAAGGAGATGAGCTGGGGGCACATGGCAGTAGGAAGAGAAAACCAGCAATGCGGCACCTCATCATCCTTGTTGAGGTCAACACAGTGGTCCCACAGTGTCAAGGACAGGTCTGTGTTCCATTATCTCAATTCTTTATAATTGTGCTAATGAGGCAAAAGTAGGAGCATGAAAGCTCTCCTAAGTTGTTTGGTTTTATTAAATCTCACAGCCATAGTGTGCAACTTTAACCTGTAGTTCTGTCTGGAAAATAAATGTAATAGGGCATGAGAAAGAATTGTGAATGGCAGCAGTGCACATTTGTCAGAAAATTCTTTAGAGCCATCCCAGCTCTCTGTCCTCATTTCCTCTTTTAAAAAATTAGTAATAGAATAATAGTATCTATCTCAGGCTTCTTGGGAAGATTACATGAGTTTTTTTTTTTAAGATTTTATTTATTTATTCATGACAGACACAGAGAGAGAGAGAGAGAGAGAGGCAGAGACACAGGCAGAGGGAGAAGCAGGCTCCATGCAGGGAGCCAGACGTGGGACTCATCTGAGGTCTCCAGGATCATACCCCGGGCCGAGGGCGGCACTAAACCACTGGGCCACCAGAGCTGCCCAGATTACATGAGTTAATATTAAGAAGGCATTGAAAACCATGCCTGGTGTATAGTAAGCAATCTTTAATAATTTTTGTTGAGGTTACATTTACTAACTGCCATACTCCCGTTCAACTGGCAGGTGTATCTCCTCTGAGAGTCTTTAATATTTCAGGAGTAATTCCTGGGTTGTTTCTGCTGCATAAAAAGGGCAAGGAAGCCATTGGTACCACTGAAGCCCATGATGAGTGTTGGGCGGTAGAGACACCTTGACAGTGGCTAAAATGCATTTGCTCCAGTCTGCCTGCTCTGACTGCTGTTAGCAGCCTGAATTCAAGGGGTGCAAATCTCTATAAGCACCAGTTTCATGACTAGCCTTGACTTACCCTTCTGCCACTGCTGTTTGGCACTCGCTCTCAGTTGACACTGGACTCATATGTAGTTACAAACTCATTTCTGTCTGAAATGGTCTTTAGTTGGCTCCTGAAAGATATTCTCATTCAATCTGTAGCTTAGATATGAGCTCCTTTCAGTGGAAGAACTACCCCTGTGTACTTCCCCTCTCTCTGTCCCTCACCATTGCATCCACTTTGTTCTGCACATATGGGAACCTATTCCTAATTTGGAGCAGGTCAGGATTTATTCACCCTTAGGCTAGTCTTACCACTCAGCACAGAGCCATGGGAGGTGTGACTGTGGGAAATGTTTGTGGAAACAAATCCCAAACAGTGCTCTTCTACCCATATCCTTCCTTGAATCTCACCCAGCGTATACATAGCTCATGCTGGCAAGTTTGACCACTGGCTGGTTTGATCACTTGGATCCAGACCAGGGCCAAGGGTCCCAACGGGCTGTTTCATTTCTCTTAAAATGAACTCCGGGGTTGGAGTTTTCTGATCTCTGTAGTATAGTGCTTACATCCCTAGTACTTGAAAAGGGAAAAAGTTCTGTTTATCCTCAGCCTCTTAACATGACACCGTTTGTTACATACTCCTCTACAAACACAACAATAATGGCCACAGCTTATAAAACATCAATATGCCAGGGGCTCTGTTAAACTAGGTGTCTTGCATAAGTTTTTCATTTGATCTCATGAATTAGGATTGTAACCCATTTTTACAGTTAAACTGAGGCTTGGAAGGATACTTGACCAAGATTATAAATTTACCATATAGCTTAAACTCCTGATCTAATATTGACTTGGTCTAATTGGCCTTGCTCTTAATTTCTCTGTAGGTTTGTAAAAGGACTCTTTTATCTGTATTCAGATATCTTTTAATTATTTTTCCTACTTGAGCATCTGTTTAACTTCTCTTGAGACAGGGACACTTCCATTGACATATCTTGCTCTGCTCTCTGATACCACAGTGACTTCAGTGTACATGCATATAGTCTTGAGAATGTACAATTGGCTAGGGCCTGCACCCTGCGTGATAGCTTACTGGAAGCCTGGTTACTCTGGAGCAGGAGGAACTGAAGAGAAAGAGCAGGATTCAGCTTCAAAGGTATAAACACCTGTTGTGATTCATACTTGGCTCATACCTGAGCTCGGCCCACCCTAGGACCAACCCTGGTAGGGCTTCAAAGTTCTCAGCATTAACATCTTTTCATTAAGTTGTGTTTGTATCTTTCCCTGGTCCAGTATCTTTCCTCCATTAGGTATTTATTAATTTGCACAGCATCCTTGGTGTTGTTATGTCTACTATTTGTAAGGCTAAAGTGCAGAGAATAAGTGTCCTCCCAGCAGTGAGATATCATAGAGGGCATTTGTGGGAGAGGCAGAGATGTGACTGTTCACATCTATAGGGCTTGAGAGAGACGCTTCTGGATTTTGGAGATTTGGAGTTTAAGGCATCAGGGAAATCTGAAGCCACTACCAGTTTGTAGTATATTTTAAAAAGCACACCTACTACAGTGCTTGCTTCAGCAGCACATATACTAAAAAGCACACCTACTGTTATATGGTGTTCTCTCCTCCCTGTCATAGCCCTTTAGCATTGCTGCCATAGTCACCACCCTGAGAGAGAACAGCCATGCTGCTTCTTTACTTATCATTTGGTAGCATCTCTTTTTAAATGTTTATCATCAAGAAAATAACCCATATACATGATATAATGATACAGGATATGGGAGGCTTCTATATAAATGTTTGTTAAATAATTAATAAATATAAATAAATAAATAAATAAATAAATAAATAAATGCTATGCAATGCAAGGAAGGGCTCAAACCTTCAAAGGAAGTGTCTAGTTACCCCAGACATTTACTCAGTTCTGTTCCATAGAGGGTACAGCCATCATCAGTTTTTAATTTTTTTTTTAAATTTTTATTTATTTATGATAGTCACAGAGAGAGAAAGAGAGAGAGGCAGAGACATAGGCAGAGGGAGAAGCAGGCTCCATGCACCGGGAGCACGATGTGGGATTCGATCCCGGGTCTCCACGATCGCACCCTGGGCCAAAGGCAGGCGCCAAACCACTGCGCCACCCAGGGATCCCAGCCATCATCAGTTTTATGTAGTACCTTCTACAAAGTTTCCAGGTATACACAGATATGTGTGTGTTAGCCCATTTTTACCTTCACATGTAGCATTGGCTGGACGTGTTGCTGAGATCTCACTGCTGATCCTCCTGCAGGCAGCTATGTGGTTCTGATCAAGGCTGCTGGGATACAAACATGCACCCAGGGAAAGCACATTTCCTTTCTTTCACCTCTGGGGCCCACCCAGGGCCATCAAACAGACTCATCAAAGAGGTCAGTTCCCACAGTGGTACAGAGCTATAGTGTTCTCCGGAAGATGACAAATCAGAATATGGAGTTAAGACTTATTCCTCTTTAAGTTCACCAAAATTTGAATAGAATTGGAGGGTAGGGGAAGGGAAAGCTATGAATAATTATTTTCTTCTTTTTACATGCCCTAAACTTTTAATAGTGATCATATGTTTATAATGAAAACTTTATTTAAAATGAAAAAAAATCCCAATGCACTTAAAAAAGAAAAGTGATTACCAGTTTCTACTGAAGTGAAGTCTTAAGCTCTCAATGTATTAAATCTACTAATAAAGTTTTTATTGGTTATAAACAGATATAAAATCCCTTTATAAGAAACCCCAGAGGACAGCCGCCATTGTTTTGCTCTAATAGAATCGGGTCCTAATGAGCACAGTACTAGAAATCACAGTCTGCAGAAACTAGAAATGAAATAGAGGTGGTTCAGGGTATCTCTGCAGTGAATTAGGGTAGTGCTTGAAAACTCTCCTGGACTGTGATAAGCATGGTGAGTAACAGGATCTCCCAGAGTGCTTTTAAAGCTGCGCATGACTGCTATTCTCCTCCTTGACCTTGATTCACTTACTGAGGATCTGCTTCAGAGCAGTGATTTCCACTCTGGTTCTTTGGGGCTGGGAAATTGGTTCAAGTGAACTGTGGACCCTTCCAAACATAGCACTGTATCTGACCCTAAATAATACAGTTAGCACTTATTGAACATCTGCTATATGCCAGGCACTGTTCTAAGAACTTTTGCGTGTTTACTCATTCAATTCAGTGACCCAGAGAAGCTGAGAGTGTTTGAATCCCTTTATGGATGAGAAGACTGACACAGAGGGGTGAAGTGAGTTGTTTCGGGTTTCTCTACTATCAGAAAGTGAAGTCATGGCTAAAATCCATGCCATCTGGCTCTAGAGCCTCCCTTCTAATCACTACACCACACTGCCTGCCAGAGAAGCACATGATGTTTCATATATCTGGACTATCTGTGTGTTGTGTGTAATATGTAATATTTTTTCCCAGGTGTTTGTAGATCATGTTGGGATTGATCAAATAAAAATCCATGTAAAAGTTATACTGAGTTTACATCAGGTTTTGTCATCAGGATTTTCTCCATCCGTAGATCTAAAATGTGACTTCTCTCCTGTATTGATCCTTCAAATCGTTAGATGTTCTAAAATGGCTGTGGTCCAAAGGGCTGAAAATCAGTGCTCTGGTGGAAGGAGGTAGAAATCGAATGCATTCCATCCCTGCTTCTTTCTCAACCAGCTGTCCCTTAGCTCTGCTCCCTTGTTCTTAGCCAGGATCAACAGCAGGTACTCATTCTTTGTGATGTGGACAGGTACCGGTGAAATAATCTGATAAACACTGCTTTGGGAGTCATCTGGTAAGATACAAAAGTAATTTCACAACATAACCTCCTCCTGGAGGCATTCATTGGCGGAAATTTATGCATTTTATATTCTGCATGAGAGGCCTACCAGACCTTCCATCAGAAGGACCATGTTCTAGCATCAGCTCAGCTATAATCTGTGTTACTTTCATTCTGCCTCTATGCCTCAGCTTATTCATCAGTAAAATGCCTTGTCTGTTTGGGAGAGTGGTTGCAGAGTTACATGAGATGACAGTTCTTTGTATTTTCTGTAGTATGTTCATGTGTTTATTTTAAAGAATAAGTAAATGTCTCATCCATAACAGACTCTGCCCTAGGTTCAGGGATTCCAGCAGTGAGCAAAACAGACAAAGCCCCACTCCTCATGGGGCCAACATTCTGTTTGGAGAAGACAGACAAAAAAGGAAATAAATATATTATCAAGCAGTGATAAGTGCTATGAAGAAAAATAAGACAGGATAAGGGAAATAGAGAGGGGGATGATAAATTTATGTAGTAGTTAAGGAAAGGACATAATGTTGGAGCTGTTTGGAAGCTCATCCACGAGGATGTCAGAAAGAGCCAGAAAGCTATCTGGAGAGGTAGTGTCAGCAAAGGCCCTAAGGAAGGGATGTGTCTGGTGAGTTGGAGGCATAGGAAGGGGCCTGTGGAGACTGGGGCAGAGGGGGAAGGCTGAGAGCAGAGATGGTTAGAGCTCTAAAGGGGGTTGGTAGCAGAAGGTAGGTCTGGGAGTGAGCTCCAGCTCACTGGACCCTTCCAAATATAGCACATTATGGCTGGAGCTCACTCTCAGACCCATGGATAGATTTTGTAGAATGATATGTATGCTCCAGTTTCCACTATAAAAGGCTGATTACTCTTGCTGGGTTTGGAGAATGGACCCTAGGGGACAAGGAGTCAGGAAAGAGGAAGGAGATGAGTTAGGATATTTTTGACATAATCCAGGTCAGTGAGGATAGTGGCTAGAAGTATGACTGGTGTTAGTGTTGGAAGAGGTGGGAGAAGAGGTCTAGTACTAGGTTTGTTTTGAAGATAAGCCTCATAGGCTTTGTTGAGAATGGGGCAAAGTTGACACCAAACGTGTTGTCAAGGTTTTTGGCCTAAGCACCTAGAGTGAAGAGTTATTTCCTAAGATGGGAAAAACTGAGAGAGCAGCTCAATCCCCGAGAGTCCGTGATCTCCCTGAGATGGTGACCTGAGCTGAAGGCAGATGCTTAACTGGCTTAGCCACCCAGGCACACCGAGCCTCATCACTTTCTAATTTTTTATTTTAAAATTGATTTTGTACAGTGACTTAAATAACCAACATAGTTAATATGTGTATAAAACAAGAGTAAATAAGTAAAAAAAAAAAAAATGAGGGTAGGTATCTAAATGAGGAGCTGATTTTTTTTTTTAAAGTGTAAACTTCTGTACCTGAATTTTACAGGATAAAATCTGGATTCTTGAATGGGTTTACTTCCAATTGTATTCTCAATAGTTGCTGTTTTGAATAACTGAAAACTTGTTGCATAGTACTTATCAGTCACTACTTGTGAATGTTTCCCCTCATCCTGATACACTTTTCTGTCTTCTGCATATCTTGCTCCCTTTGTAATTGACATATATATTTTCCTGATGTTTTCATAACATAGCGTACATTTGCATGTAAATACTGCTATTTGAACTAAAATGTGAGGTACCCCTTCTTTCACTCCCCTTTTTCTCGTTGTTATATTTCCACTGCTCCCTATTGCAGCCTGGGGGAGAGTACAGAGGGCTAGCGTTGTGAAAACCCCTGAATTCTAGGCTGGGTTTTGCTATGAAGTGACTCTGTGGAATTAGGCAAATCATCTGGCTTCTCTGGGCCTAGAGCTGCACCATTATAGTGTCTGCTCCTCCTTCCTGCTGCAGTGTAGAAGGACCCAAACAAATAGTGCAAGTGGAAACACAAGACCATAATTCTCCGGGAAACATCACCATGAAGGTGTATTCAAGGCTTTTTGGCTTCCTGTAGACCTAAAGGTTGCTTCTTCAGTATCCCTCTTCCCCATATCCAACAGCCTTGGCTCAGAGACTTTGGGACTGTGGTATATTTTCTATCATGCTTCAGAGCGTGCCCAGTCAACACAGACATAAAATGAAGCCATAAAGAGAGAGCTGATACTCACCATAGAAAATGTTGGCGGGAAAGGCAAAAATACTCAGTGACAACTCCACAAATAACCCTTATTATGGCTGTGGAAGGCACAATAGTGTGTGTAATGTGGTGTTTTGGCTGTCCTCACTGCTTAGGAATCTGGTGCATTCTGAGATGTGGGTAGGCCAAGTATTTGGACAACATGCCTGCTTGGCACCTGCAGATTCCCAGAAGGATTGGGGTCTCTAGCTAAAGGCCTGCTGCCAGGAGACTCAATTAGGCAGGGACATATCTTCCACTGGTTAGGGCCATTTTGGACCATGGTGAGAACAAGATCAAGGAAGCCCTGAGAAGCCCACCACCACTGAGATCCAAAGGGACATCCACTCTCCTAAGTAACTTGCTCCCTTCATTTGAGTGTATCTGAGTGCCTTCTCCCCAGAGAGCATTCTGACAGCTACTGCTCCTGAGGGACATGTGAGACAATATTTATGCACTTCTGCCCTCCTGCAGGAAGTTTCTGGAAGGGTTGATCCAGTTCATTTCACTTCCTTTCTGCCATCCCTAACCCTACCCACTCTCTAACTTCCAGTTCAAGTCAGATCTTTCCTATGAAATCACCAAAGACTTCCTGACCCCTCTCATCTGTGGCCTCTTCTAGCACTTAAATTGCCTGAGATTCTCTTGGGCTCTTAGCATCTATTGCCTTAAATTTACTATGTAAATTTATCATAGGTATGTCTCCTTTTGTTTCCTCTGCTGACTTTCAGCATCTTGAGAGCAGTGTAAGTTCTCATAAATACTGGTTCTTCTCTTGGATCAGGATGCACCTGGGGCAGTAGTAATGTCCTCTCCATCTGGACTGGAAGCTGCAGGAGGTTGCTCCAGGGCAGATGATGACAGCAGATGCAGAAGGAATAACTGAGTGGCTTTAAAGTTGATAGTTGGCTCTGAGCTTCTCATCTTGGGCCCCAGGGTGAGGGGAGGGGAAGGGAGGTCAAAGCCAGGGACATAATCAAGGTTAGAGGTCAAAGGAAGATAAACCAGGCACGGTGGGTCAGGGTGGAGGCTGTGAAGTATCCCCTGGTATGGTTAGAAGGCCTCTTTGCTATTTTGGGTACTCTCTGTGGTATGGAAATAGTCGATTCCTCCCAAAGGATTCATGTGGGTTGTGCATCTACATCATGGTCTACTCCCAAGGGTGAGGGGATGTGTATGGAAGCGTTTTTCTCACTTCTGGTGTCTGTCCACAAAGAGACCATGGTCTGACTCTCCTTACTTGTGAGACACAGTTGTTGCACTCAGTCTTTTCTTACTCCATGGTCCTAGACAATGAGATGAAGGAATTGAGAACAAGACCAATCTCTTACATAATGAGGGAATATTTCAAGGAGTACCTTCACAAAAGCATTTTGGATGTAGGAGCATTTCTTTTATCAAGCAGTGGAGGCTTGGGACCAAAAGCTAGACCATTCCTAAAGAGAAGTTTAATGTTATTTTCATTGGGAGTGAAGATCTTATACCTTTAAGAACAGAAAAGAAAGCCTGCTTGAGTTTGAGAATGGAGGATGGTAATATTTCTTCTTTTTTAATTATTTACTTATTCATGAGAGACACACAGAGAGACGAGAGAGAGAGAGAGAGAGAGAGAGAGAGAGGCAGAGACACAGGCAGAGGGAGAAGCAGGCTCCCTGTGGGGATCCCGATGCAGGACTTGATCCTAGGATCCCAGGATCATGCCCTGAGCCACAGGTAGATGCTCAACCACTGAGCCACCCAGGGGTCCTGGGCATGTTTCTTCTAAGGTTAGTGAATTGCAATAGATTAGAAATGAGATGGAAAAAAAGTAGGGAATAGTGACTATTGTCAGAGAAGTAAATGCTATTGAAACAAGATAAAAAGGTATGGAGACAGTGATTCATACACACCTCTGGCTTTAGTTAGCTGATGCCTAGTGATATTGGTACGTGGGAGATCTCCGTATCAGTAGGAAGAGATTTGTTTTCAGAGATAGTGAGCTGTGTCCCTGTAAAAGCATTCCAAAGACACTTTGGAGCAGGAGGCCAGTGGGAGTAAAGTGGTCATTTGCCCTGGTGAGCAGATACATCCTCAGAGAAGTGGCTCGCATCTGTGCATGGGGATAGTGTGGGGCAGGGGGGTGATGTGATGTACATTCCAATCACCTGGGGATCCTGGGTAACCATGAATTCTGAGTCAGTGGGTCTGGGTGAGCCCAAGGTGGTGTTTCTCACCAGCTTCGAGGCACTGTTGATGCTCCTGATCTATGGACCATGTTTTAAGTAGTAAGATGGTAGTGGGCACTGGAGGAAGAAGTAGTAGACCTGACTTCTAGCCCTGTGTGGCCCTGGGCAAGTCACTGACTCGCTGAGACCCATAGTTTCCTCTATGGCAGCAAACAAGGGAAATGGGGTAGACTCTATCCAGATCTATGATGCAGTGATTCTGTTACAATTCCAGGGAAATTACACCTCTACCTTGTTCTTCCTTCTGGTGGCCTGTTGGCCTTGGAGTTGTGCCCAGTGGTCCTACCACATGGGGATTTGCTTGGTTCATTCAATATGTCTGGATGATCAGCCTCTGTCCATTGCATTTAAGAGAGTTACCTATTGTTCTGTTTTTTTTTTTTTTTTTAAGAAAAAGAAAAGAGAAAACAGTTCAATGACTGCCTGCCCCATCTCCGTTCCTCTAATTGTTCAGAAGTGGCTTTCTCCTCTCCCCTTATTACATGTTTAGATTCATATTCTGTCCTTTCTGTCTAGGAAGCTGGCTCACTGGGCCACCCTAAAAGAATGCTCAGGCCTCAGACCTTGAAATCTATTTCTCTGAAACGAGATGTCCAGTGTGTTCACTACAACAATAGCTGCCAGGCCTATTGCAGTTATGTAATAGGTTTCTTTTTTTAACCAGGTCTTGAAAATGTGTGCATTATCCTTTAGGTAATAAATGAAATAAAAAAGGCTGAAAATAAATCAGCTTTGCAAAGTGGTCCTGAAGCTTTTCTACTAACTGTTCACTTTCTTTCTTTCTTTCTTTCTTTCTTTCTTTCTTTCTTTCTTTGTTTCTTTCTTTCTTCTTTCATTTGTTCATTCATTCTTTCATTTTTTGGTTCTGGTCACTTTTTTAGGAACTGATGGCAAGTGATTTCTTTTTAACCCTTTTAAAGAGCCCAGCTCATCTTTCAGTATTCGCTAGTGAGACCTTGGCCTGTTGCAGAAGAGGCACCCAGACACACCCAGACACACCCAGACACACCCAGACACACCCAGTTGTTGTGAGAATGGGATGTGTGGGGTGATGATTCCAGAAAACATCATTAAGTGTCCTCTGACATGGGGTGGCTTCTTCCCATTCTGTGCCTTGCTTCCTCCACAGAGAATCACTGTCATGGTGGTTGTAGTAAAGAAAAACATGCCTTCCTGGCCAGATGTGTCACCTGAGAGCTGAAAGGTGACAAAATATACCAGCTGTCAGGAGTACCAGGATCAATTTCCTTTTGACCCTCTTAGGCTCCTTCCTCTGTGCCTCCATAAAATTTCATCAGCACTTTAAATATAGCGAGGAGATTGGCTTACAGGCTATGTAGTCTGCTTTGTGTGCAACAGGCCTACTGCTCTACCATAATTGAACTGTTTTTCTGATTAATGTGTTTATAGTACCCCCTTTCTGGGCAGAGTGTATGACAACTGGAAACTAGACAAAATGGCATCTGAACTCAGAATTCCTCTACTCAGAGAGGGTCCAATGGAGTCACAACAGGTAATCTATAGGAGGACCCATGTGATTTGCTGCTGGAGAAGCTTTCTTGGCTTGCAAAGTGAAAAGGGAGACCCCCGTGGAAGGTGGAGGTCTGACATTGGTGGGAAGCGGCTCCCTCCCTTTATTTGTGCACATAGACATCAAGTGGAGATTGTCTTGAATCATCTGATTTCACTCCTCATTAGTATTTCTCCTTTGTGTTCCCTGACCACACTTTCCTCCTTGGTGTATGGAAAGCTATTAACAATACATGCACGTGGCACATCTGTAGAGCCATTATTGCTGCTGGATAGCTGTGTTTGTGTAAAATATTGAACACCCCGTGAAGATTTATAATGGTTTCTCTCCTACCCCCTCTACTCCCTCCTCTTTCCGTTTTCCTATTTAAAGATATATTAACGTTTCTGGTTATATCTGGAGGGAAAAGCTTTGAAGTGAGACTGCGTGAAAATAAAAATGTCTATCTCTGAAGATTCCCCACTAGAATGAGCTTGGAGTTTTCTTAGAAGCAGGAGGGTTGACTGAGGCATGGGGACAGCATAGCTTCATAGCTTCACTACAGGGTGGTGGGCCTCAGTATCTCTCGGACTCTGTCCCCACTATGAGTCAGGTCTCCCTACAATGGGCTTAGACTTATGGGCTCACACTTATCCAGCGCTTATGATACTTTGCTAATGCCTTTCTTAGGACCTGTATGGGATCTTGTCTCTCACTTTAACAACTTAGATGTGTCTTGGTTCTAAGGGACACTCTGATTTCCTGAAGTATTAGTTTCTGCTGTTCTGTTTTGTCAGAAGAGGTGCCACTGGCTGTAGTTTGGTCCTGGGTTCTCTGAGTCAGGGCTTGAGGCAGGAGGTGGGAAAATACAGAGCTGGCAGGGGATCAGTTTTCAGGGGTTTCACAGACCACTGAGCTCACCCAGAGAGCTTAGCTTCCTCTGTGCTTGCTGAACTCTCTCTCATCACCTCTGCTCAACTCTCTTGTCCCACCCCTATCCCAACTCAGAGGGCCCAGGTGTGCAGAAAATTGCATTTCTGTGATGCTAACATCATGAGCATGATACAGGAGGGCCTGGAAGGAAGAGGCTCCTGGTGCCAGTGGGCCTAATAGCCAGCTCTCTCCTTCTACCACCTCCCCTGTTCCCTCCCGCCTCCACAGGTCCTGGGCACACAATGCGCAGCATTCTCTAAGAGCAGAGAGCGACATGAGGCAATGTCTGTGGCAAAGGGGAGAATGTGTGCTGAGCCTTGAGAGGTGCTGATTGGCTGGCAGTGAGGTAATGCAGTGCAGTCTAAATGTGGAAGCAGCAGTACCAGTATTGAGGGCGTGCCTCCTCAGCAAGCTGAGTTGCCTGCCAGCCATCTGAAGGACAAGGTCTCTGAGGGCTTCTCCTGACCTTGTGTGGCTGGCTGGCTCACAAGGCAGGATCTGTGTGGTGGAGACCAGATGGCATGATCTGTGTTGTCATTAGTTCCCTACCCCATAAACCCACTGTTGTTCTGACCTCTGCTTTTAAATGGGAATCTCTTAGAGGGGAGGGTAGAGGAACTTGAAAATGAGAGTCTAGACCTACCCAGGTAATGATGAATGGCAGTTGAAGATTGGAATGGTTTTTTGGGTAACCATTGGTTTAAATCCTTTAATGATGTAGATTACCTCAAGGAACTCCTTCCTGTGTAAAACTCTGGGTCCATAAATAGGCCACAGTCTACATCCAAACTCCTCATTCCTTCCTACTACTTCTTCCTACTACTTAGTGCCAGTGGCATTTTTGCCATGAAGAACTGAGGATACAGGCGGACACTGCAGGCTATACTTCTCTTTAATAAGACACCTTGGAGAGTGATGCCACCAAAATGGTGATATAGGTTGTTCCCTACTTCACTTTCCCTTATAAAAACATCTAACATCTATTCAAGAATGAGATCCACTGAGAGGATCTTAGAACATGGTGGTAAGGCTGAAGCAAACTCCTGCATCTTGGAGGCCAAGACAGACTGTATTAGCAGGGTAAAAAAAAACTGACTACATGTTGACCACATCGCCCCTCCACCAGGACAGTGCAGCACCACACAGAGAGGTTTCTCCTAAGCCTCTGTTTCCTCCAGTGGGCTGGAAAGAGAACCAGCCTCCCCCCACATTGTGGATGACTTTGTGGGAATGCCTACCCCAATCTCACACCATACAGATAGCAGGGAAATCTGCAGGGCCTGACCACTGGGAATTTGACTGTGATGGAGAAAGAAGAGAGAGTATTATTACAGCTAGCATAAGGATCTAGGCAGGCTGAGTTCATACCTGCAGTGACCAAGTGGTAAATCCAACAAGTGGCTTTGCTAATCTTCAGATCAAGTGGGGGATGCACTCGGACCAGGGAACTTAGGGTGCAGATTTGCCTGACTTGTATCCTTAAACAAAGAGTTTTGTTAGCTGTATAACCTGGTTGCTCATGCCCAGGCAAGTGCTGAGTCACAGCCCCACCCACTGTAGAGATGCCTTCAAGCCCCATCTGACCAGAAGGGCTGGTGACAACTCCTGGAAGCTTTGCAGCCCAGTGGTACTCAAACAGAGAGGCAGGCACCTAGGGCTGATGGCCCCTAGAGCTATACCAGTACTGAGTCTGGAAGCTTCCACTGATGTGCATAGACAGGAGGATTAATTCAAAGCCAAGGCTGAGGGTAGCTCCTGGCTCCTCCAAACCAGAGAGCCTGTTTGTTTGGGAAATTGAGAGTTGCTTGGAGCAGTGTCTCTCCCTGCTGCCCAGGAAAGGGGGCTGAGACATAGCCTCACCTACTGTGGAGAATGTCTTCCTGCACCATTATACCAGAAAGACTGGTGACATCTCTTGGAAACTATATGGCTCAGTGGCATTCAAACTAAGAGAAGGACAGACAAAGCCAATGGTTTGCAGAGCAAAACCAGTGGCCCTGGTCAGTCAGGGAACTTGGGGGTGCAGATTGGCTTGAGTTAAGACAACAAAGAGCTTTACCAGTTTTATAACTGCTTCTCCCACTGCACCCAGGTAGGGAATCTAATTCATAGTTCTGCTCATTACTGAATATAGCCTTCAACAGGTTCAATAAGGTAACTTAACCAGAGCACACGGGAAGCTGCAGAGCCCATCCAGTAGCCCTAGGTACAGTGATACTTGAACAGAAAGCACAGCCCATGTCATCTCCCATCTGTATAGCAAAACTAGTGGCATTATGTGATCAGGGAATTCATTGCACATTCAGGCCTGTTTCACCTCTTCAAATGAGATGGACAGGCCCTGGGCCTACTGCCCTGCTAGAGCAGGGAAGCTAATTTATTAGCCGTATCTGCTATGGAATATAGTAGTCAGTCCCGACTATTTAGTGAGCTTGGCCAGAAAGTCAAAGCAACTGAGGAGCCCATCCTACAACCTCACTTGGGTAGGGAACCAAGCCAGCAGGATATCTATTTTTAGCAAGTAACCTCTCCTCTCCCACCCCATCCCTGGAGCCCATCCTACAACCTCACTTGGGTAGCCATCAGATATCTATTTTTAGCAAGTAACTTCTCCCCTCCCACCTCATCCCTGTCTTCAGAGCTTGAACAGAGTTAGAATTATATTGTAACTCAAAATTAGAATATAAGAACAGGCCCCACCTGCCCAAATGCATTACCAGCAGACATACCTGGAAACCCAAACTGAGCTGACTAATGAGAAACTGTCTCTACCAAAACAAACCTATAAAATCTAGGGCAAGAACTCCATTAAATTCATAGATACTAATGTAAGGAATCACTGATGTACATTTTTCATACTAATGTAATGAAAAATCAGGGAAATCAGAGGTGATAATTTCACCATCGAAAGAAACTAATAAGGCTCCAATAACTGACCCTACAGAAATGGAGATCTGTGAACTGTCAGACAAAGAATTCAAAATAATCCTTTTAAGGAAGTTTCATGAACTCTAGGAAAACATAGACCACTAAATTAGAAAGATAATGGAGGAAAATAAGAAGATTGATAAGGAAATAGTAGCCATCAAAAATAAAACCAGGGACACCTGCATGGCTCAGTTAGTTAGGCAGTGGATTATTGATTTCGGCTCAGGTCATGATCTCACTGTGCTGGGATTGGGCCCCTAATCAGCCTCTGTGCTCAGCAGGGAGGTCCACTTGAGATTCTCTCTCTCCCTTTCCTTCTGTCGGTCCTCCCTGCTCCTGCTCTCTCTTTCTCTAAAATAAATGAATAAATAAATACATTCCTTAAAAAAACCCAGAAATCTTAAGAGTTGAAAAAATACAGTAACTGAACTTGAAAAATTCAATAGAAAGTTCAAAAGTATGTTTAATGCAGTAATGGCTGAAAACCTCCTAAACCTGGGGAGAGAAATAGACACAGAGATCTTTGAGCCCAAAACACCCTATGAGGTGAACCCAAATAGGGCTACACCAAGACATATTATAATTAAATTGTCAAAAGTAAAGGACAGAAATAATTTTAAGAGTAGTAAGAGAAAAGAAAGAAGCTAAATACAAGGGAAACCCCTTAGGACTACTGGTGGATTCCTTAACAGGAACTTTTCAGGCCAGGAGAGAATGGGATGACATATTCAAAATATTGAAAGAAAATAACTATCAACCAAGAATTCTATACCTGGCAAAGCTGTCCTTCAGGAATGGAGGAGGGATACTTTCCTGAACAAACAAAAGCTGAAGGAGTTTATTGCCATCAGACCTGCCTCACAAGAAATGCTAAAGTGAGATCTTTGAGAAGAAATAAAAGAACATTAACATTATAAAAACACAAAAGGTAGTATAAATCTCACCGGTAATGGGAAATATATAGTCATAATTGAATTATGCAATATGGTAATTGTAGTGCATAACTCACAACTCTAAAGTTTAAAAAGTAGCAAAAATAGTTATAAATGCAATGATTTTTTTATTACACAATATAAAAATCATGTGAATTGTAACAGCAATAACCTGAATTGTGAAGGGAAGAAGAAGTAAAAATGTAAAGTATATGAATTCTATTGATATTATGTTGTCAGTTTAAAATAGAAAGTTATAAGTTCAAGATATTTTATATAAGTTTCATGGCAACCATAAGGTAAAATCTAGGAGTAATTACACAAAAAACATGGTAAAGAAGTCAAAGCATATTAATACCAAAATACATCATAACACAAAAAAGATAAGCAACAATGAATAGTGGATCTACAAAACAGCCATTAGACAGTTAACAAAATGGCATAATTAAATCATTACCTATCAATAATTACTTTAAATGTAAACAGATTAAATTCTCAAATCAAAAGACATAGAATGGCTGAATGGAAAAAAAAAAAAAGATCACAACATTATGCTGCCCTGCCTAGAAGAGACTTACTTTTTAGCCTTAAAGAGTGAAGGAGTGGAAAAGACCAAAATGATAACCAAAAGAGAAAAAAAAAATGCAGGGGTAGCTATCTTTAGACAAAATAAGATTTAAAGTAAAAATGATAAGAAGAAACAAAGAAGATCATAAGATGACAAAGGAGTTAACACACCAAGAAAATATAATACTTGTAAATATTTATGTACCTAACATCAGAGCACCTAAAAAAGCAAAAACTAACAGAGCTAAAAGGAGAAATAAGCAGTAATACAATAGTTGGATATTTTAATGCCCCACTCTCAGTTCTGGATAGATCATCTAGACAGATAATCAGTAAGGAAACAGCAGATTTAAACAACACTATACACCAAATGGACTTGACAGACATATACATAACATTCTATCCAGCAACCACTGCACATTCTTCTCAAGAACACATGGAACATTTTCTAGGATAGACCATGTGTTAGGTCACAAAACAGTTTCTTATCAAATTCAGGAATTTTTAAATCATACCAGGTGTCTTCTTTGACCACAATGACATGAAATGAGAAATCAGTAATACAAGGAAAACTGGAAAATTCATGAGCATGTGGAAATTAAACACTCAGCTGAGCAACCAATGGATCATAGAAGAAATTAAAAGGGAAATAAAAATGGTTCTTGTGATGAATGAAAAGGCAAATACAGCATACCAAAACTTATGGGATGAAGCAAAAGCAGTTCTAACATGGTAGTTCATAGTAATAAATATCTACTAGTAAAGAGATGGAGTCAGTAATCAAATATCTCCTCATGAAGAAGAGCCTAGGACTAGATGGCTTCACTAAACATTTAAAGAAAAATTAACACCAATCTTTCTTAAATTCTTCTTAAAAAGTCAAAGAGAGAACATTCCCAAACTTACTGTATGAGCCTAGCATTGTCCTGACACCAAAACCAGGAAAGGATACTACTAGAAAACTACATGCTAATATCCCTGATGAAGATAGATGTAAAATTTCTCAGTAAGATACTAAACAACCAAATTCATTAGCACATTAAAGGGATCTTTCCCCATGATCAAGCAGGATTTATCTCTGGGATGCAAGCATGGTTCAATATATGCAAATAAATCAGTGTGATATATCACATTAGTAGAATGAAAGGAAAGAACCATATGATAATCTCAATAGATGAAAAAGTGACATTCTACAAAATTTAGCATCTTTAATGATAAAACTCAACAACTAGGGATGGAAGGAGCATATCTCAACATAATACAAGCCATCTGTGACAAGCCCACAGATAATATCGTATTCAATGGTAAAAGGATGAAAGTTTTTCACGTATTATCAGAAACACGACAAAGAGGCCACTCTTACCACTCCTATTCAACATAGTACTAGAAGTCCTAGCTAGACCAATCAGGCAAGAAAAAGAAATTGAAGGTGTCTGCATTAGAAAGGAAGAAGTAAAATTGTCTATTTGCAGATGACATGATTTTATATACAGAAAAATCTAAAGCCTCAACCAAAAAACTTAGATCTAACCAATGAATTCAGTAAAGGTGCAGGACATAAAATTAACAAAAATCAGTAGCCCATTTATGTGCATTAACAGTGAAATTTCTGAAAAAGAAATAAATTGATCCCATCTATAATAGCAGCAAAAGTGATAAAAACCTTAAGAATAAACTTTGGGACATGGAAGATCTCTAAGCTGAAAACTGTAAGAGTGACGAGAGAATTGAAGACACAAATAAATGGAAAGTCATCCTGTGTTCATGGATTGAAGAATTAATATTATTAAAATGTTAATACTCCTGAAAGCCATATTATAGATTCAGTGTAATCACTATCAAGATTCCAATGGCACTTTTTGTAGAAGTAGAAAAAAAACACTACTAAAAATTTATATGGAACCACAAATGATCCCAACTAGCTAAAGAAATTTTGTGAAAAAAGAATAAAGTAGGAGGTATCACATTATTTTTTTAAATTTTAAGCTATACTATAAAGTTGTACTTATCAAAACATTATGGTACTGGTATAAAAACAAACTAATTGTCCAATAGAATTGAGAGCCCAGAAAAAAACGTAAGCATACACAGTCAGCTAATATTTGACAAAGGGAGCCAAGAATACTTGGTGAAAATATAATCTCTTCAATAAATTGTGCTGGGATAATTGGATATTCACATGTAAAAGAATGAAACTGGACTGATACCATATACTATTTATAAAAATTAACTCAAAGTGGATTAAATATTTAAAAGTAACTGAAACCATGAGGCTCCTAGGCAAAAACATAAAGCTCCTTGACATGGGTCTTTGTAATGAATTTTTAGATATGATATCTAAAGCATAAGCAACAAATTCAAAAATAGACAAGTGAGACTATGTCAAACTAAAAAGCCTTGCACAGCAAAAGAAATAGTCAAAAAGTGAATAGACAACCTATGGAATGGGCAAAAAATTTGTAAACTGTATATGTGACAAGAGGTTAATATCCAAAAAATATAAAGAACTCATATAACTCAATAGCAAAAAACCTCCCCCAAAGCCCAAAACCTCCAAAAACCCTAATTTAAAAATGGGCAAAGGACCAGAATAGACATTTCTTCAAGGAAGATGGCCTTTTGTATAAAGGCCAACAGGTACATAAAAGAAGGTTCAATATCAGTAGTCATTAGGGAAATACAAATTAAAACCACAGTGAGATATCACCTCACAGCTGTTAGAATGGCCATCATCAAAAAGACAAGAGATAAATGCTGGCATAGATGTGAAGAAAAGGGAACTCTTGTGCACTGTTGGTAGGACTGCAAATTGGTACAGCTACTATGGAAGACAGTTTGGAGAATCCTCACAAAATTAAAAAAGAGAACCACCACATGATCCAGCAATTCTACTTCTGGGAATATATCCAAAGGAAATGAAAACACTAACTTGAAAAGATATCTGCACCCCGACATTCATAGCAGCATTGTTTATGGTAGCTAAGACATGGAAATAGCCCAAGTGTCCATCAGTAGTGAATGGATAAAGAAACTGTGATATATTATAGACACAATATCCCATTATATACGTGTGTGTTTGTGTATGTCTATAAATTTAAAAATGAGGAAATCTCACCATTTGCGACAACATGGGTGGAACTTGAAGGCATTTAAGTGAAATAGGTCAGGGAAAAACAAATATTGTATGATCTCATTTATATGTGGAACTTAAAAACCAACCAAACTCCTAGAAAAAGATCAGATTTGAGTTGTGTGTGTGGGGATGAGAGTGGGAAGTGGAGGAAGGTGGTCAAAAGGTACAGACTTACACTCCTAAGGAAAAAAAAAAAAACTACCAGAGATGTGAGGTACAGCCTGATGACTATAGCTACCACTGCTGTGTGGTATATGGGGAGGTTAAGAGAATGAATACTATGAGTTCTTATCACAAGAAAAAAAGTCCTCCTTCTTTGATCCTTCTTCTCTTTTGGTAACTATATGAGAAGATGGATGGTAGCTGAAGCTGTTGTGGTAATCATTTCACAATATATATAAACTGTTTACCTTAAACTTTTACAGTGATGAATGCCACTTGTTTCTCAGCAAAATTGGAACAAAGAAAAAAAAAGACACCTCTTTAAGGGCGAGAGCTGGCCCCTTTAGGAAGAGGCTTCTGAGCCTTAGCAGCTTCCAAGGATCATAGTTGATGCTCAACAAATAATTGAGCATCTACCATTAGCTGATGTCCAGGGCCACGGGAGTTATAAGGACAGGAGACTCGCCCTTAAGGAGATCATTTAATCATTTATTCAACCAATATTCCAGACTATTTGCTACAGCCCTGACACTGTTCTAAGTATTTAGGCTATAAAACAAAGCCCTTGGTTTCATGTAGAGAAAAATAGAGACATTGTATAGAAAAAATAGAGCATTGTAGAGAGAAATAGAGACAGAAAACAAGAGGGCTAGGATGAAATTGAGGGAGGATACTGAAATAGAAGGAAAGTAGAGGATGAAGCTGCTCGGATTCGGAGGTCAGGGAAGACTTCTGTAGAGAGGTGATATTTAAGCCAAGAGCTCATTCAAGCAGAGGAAGGAGCCATGAGATTATTATAGGGGACGCTTGTTCTAAGCAGAGGAGACTATAGTGGCAAGGTCCTGAATCAGGACAAACTTAGAGGTTCCAGGAATGGAAAGAAGAGCAAACAGGGAGAAGGTGGTATGTCATAAGGGGCAGTAAAAGGGGCAGTGGCCAGATCTCGTAGGGCCTTGTAGGCAGCAGAAAGCAATTAGAATGTTAAGCTTTAGGGAAGGTCACAGAATTAAATATCCAAGGATAAACACTTACCCAAGGAGAGTGTGTCTGCTATAGTTCAGAATGAGGCCACTCTTTCTTTCCAAGGGACAGAGTAGATCGGCTGGGATGCTGAGTGGTAGTGTCTTGTAGGCAGGTGGCTTGAGTGGGCAGCTGGAACAGTCTTTCCTTGAAGGGGAATCATCCTCTCCTATCTACCACTAGCCCAGAGACTTTCTTTCCTCCAGAGTAATATTGGCTATACATTATTGGATGCTTATTGTGATCCAGACCCCATGTACGGGCTCTCTATATCATCTTATTTAATCCTCACAAGGACCACAGAAGGAGGGTAGTGTAATTTTTATTTGACAAATGAGGAAACTGAGGGCCCTACAGATACGATATTCCTTCAAGATGACTTGTCTAAGGAGAGATGAAAATGAGCTCCAAACTCATAAGAGACATGGACTTTTGGTAGTTTTGGCTGAGGATGAATAGCTCAGGAGACACCTCCTGGGGCAAGGGTAGAGGTTGGAGAAAAGGAGAGAGATGTTGAGAGACAGGCTACATGTCATGTGTTAATCCAAGGGCAATTTTGCACCTCAGGGAGGCAGTTAGTAATATCTGGGGACTCTTCGGCTTGTCACACTGGGAGGTAGGTAGGAGAGCTGTTGACATCTAGTGGCTAGTGACTTGGCATGCTGTTAACCATGGTATGGTGCACAGGACAGCCCCCACAGCAAGTAATAGGCCCCAAATGTCAATGTGCGAGGTTGAGAAGCCTGGATTAAAGTCTTCTAGGGGAAAAAAAAAGTCTTCTAGGGCAAGCTACTCTCTGCTTCCTTCTCTTGTCTCTCTGTGCTCTGGTGGTGACTGCCACACCATACCTTCAGATCCAGAACTAAAATGGAAATGGAAATTTGAGATTCCATTAGGATGATGCTCTTCCTCAGTTCTTCCTGCCATTTTAGCAGATGTTAGTGAAGGGAGATGAAGTATTTGTTCTTAGGGTAAGCAGTACCCTGGTGTGGTACTGCATCAGCCCTGTGGCTGAGGGAGGCATTAGTGAACCCTGCGCTCTGGTTCCCCATCTATAAATTGGAGGTGACCAGAACGCCCCCGACACCTCTCAAGTTTCTTGTCAGAATTCCATAAGATAATAGATGTGAAAGCACATTCATAAAAATACTGCATAAATGCATTATTACTAATCCTTACACCACTAACAAAGCTAAACCATCATTGTTTTGCTCCTGACAACACCAATTTGTGGAACTGTGAGAGTTCTGTACATGATAGTCTTAAAGAGCCACAGAGAGATCTGTAAGGTGGAGTAAGCAGACAGCCAGAGATGCATCTCTGGAATTATTAGAGTGAGGTGGGGAGACCTGTGGGTTCTTACCCAGTTACTCAAATGTCCTTTGTTCACTTCTTGGCATCATCATTACCTTTAGAATCAATATAATAACTTCATTACCCTTCTCCCACACCTGTCACAGACGGCTCTGAGAGTGCAGTCTAAACAGAATAATTAATTAATAGAAACGAAAAGGAAGTGACTCAAGTGGTGGCTACAGAAGATAAAATAGTAAGAAGGGATCTACAAGGATTTTTGCTGTTGTTTGACCTTGGGCAGCACAGAGGAGGCTGGGGAAGTCCTGGGATTCCAGGTCAACAGGCAGAGTATCTTGGGAATACCCTCTTACTCCCCCCTCCCCACCCTGAATGGTATAGCTCTCTTGACCGTCATCTGAAATACAGAGGCCAGCTCATTGCTGGAGATTCTGTGGGGAGTGAGGCAGTCTTACAAACTGGATCAGCATAATAGATGCAGGATCAGGATCTTGAATGCAGGATCAGCCTTATAGGAAGGACTGAGGAAAAGGTTGCTGAACGATCTGACTTCAGAAGTCCCTCCTACTAAAATGTCCCTCCAAACTTCACTGGTGTCTAAAATTTCTTTCAGAGGAAACAAATCTTTCCTTTCTATAATTAAAGATAGGAGTCTATTCTTCCAAGGAGAGAGAAGTAAATAGTGTCTTAAATTTATCTCAAAGTACTATCATGTGATTACAAAAACTGAAGAAAGTCTTTTCCTAGCTCCACAGTTTGAGTATGGGCTCTAAATAAAGGCTTCCTTGCTTTGCCTGTGTATCTCTATTTATTGACTGTAACCACAAACCTTCCCTGGGATGTCACTGGTTAATACTTTTCTCATGACCCCAAAGCCCTTTGCTGTTTCTTTCTGGGCATCTGACTATGCTTGTTCAGGACACAGTGAAACCCATGTCTCAGTCGCCGCCCTGGCCTCTACCACTTTCTACCTACTTCCCTATCTTGTGTCTCACAAAGAGCCCCCCTGAGGATCCACGGGGTAGAGGAAAGAAGATCCCAGGGACCTAGCAGATCTCAGTGCTAGACCTGGCTCTGCCATTAAATAGTTTTAAAACTCTTTGGGCCTTAGCTCCTTTGTCTCTAAAGTGGGAGAATTGGACTAGATATTTCCAAGGAACTTTCTGACTATAAGATTCTGGATGGAAGATGGATTTCTTCTGTGTATCCTCTCTTTTATCACCACCATCCCCCAACCCAACGCAGTATTTTCTCATCAATATGAGTCCTTTCAAGAGAATATAAAAGCTGGCCATGGTTCCGGGGCATTTAAGAGTGTCCCTAATGCAAGGCGTTGCAAAGAGTGGCCATGGTTCAAGGGAATGCAAACAGTGTCCATGAGTCAAGAGGATGCAGGCAGCAGTTGGCTGTGACTTGGCAGGTTGTTGCCATCTGGAAAAAATATGGGTGGTGGGTTACTAATGCTGACATTAGAAGCAGGACTTTAAGACTCACTCTTTAAGATGCAGAACTCAAAAGGTCACTGGCTCACAGCTGTGGGCCAACGTGAATAGACAAGTTGACAAGATAAAGCCGAGCCTGGACAACCTTACAAAGTAGCAGATCCCAAATTCCTCATTTTCATGGATAATTACCGTAGCCTTCAATTTTAGAAACATGGCAGTATGTCCGTGTACGATTTTACTTCTCTTTCAGGTGATGGAACCAGAGCCCATGGCGTGCATGTGACTCTGTTGCCCTCTAGTGGCCAGAGTGGAGCTGACTGCACAGCAACTCCCCCAACAAGACTTCTGTTGGTTTGGGATTACAGCTGAGATATGAGCCAGGGTTCATAGAGTACCTCTGGGACACAGAGCATAGAGTACCCCTGGACACAGGGCCCAGGGACTCCTTTCAGCACATCTCCTGACTTGAGATGATGCACATGGTGCAGCCTCCCTTTTATTTCTGGGGGTCAGGTCTGTACCACGGAGAGCTCTTGTTTTGCCTAGAGTCATACAGTACCCAGCTGCAGAGCTGGGATATGCCTGCTGCTTCTAAGGTCAGGTGTCTGTGTTCTGGGGCAGCTAAGGCACCTGGAATCTGCTGTCACAGTCATACATTTGCTGTGTCACTTCCACCTTAGTTAGATGTTGTCTCTAGCAAACAGATATCGTTATGTGGTTTTCCAATTAACACTTCCCAAGGGGAGCTAGTTAATATGGATGAGGCTTTTTAACATTTGGCTTTGAAGAGAGGGTTATATGCAGTTGTAGCAGAAGGAGCCAACATCTTAGTAATTGGCTAAGGTTTGCAGAGGAGCAAGGCAGTCTGGGGTACTTGCCATCGCTGGGATTCAAGTTCTTTGCAGAATATATTATTTTGGTTCAGACTTCAGATGATTTTTCAAGTAGAATCGAAGGTGGGTCCAGGTGGGGATTATTTCAAGAAGACCAGAATCCTAGACTCTAGTTACAAAAAGAGAGATTTCATGCATGCTGTTGATACTGGACTCAGGCGGGAGAGTTCTCAGGAGGGGTTCCTTTACTCTGACTTTTGCCCTTTGTCACAGGCACTTAAACAAGAGGATTAGTTTATGGAGAGGCTGAAGAGTGTAGTGGGATGAGTAGGTATGCAGCATGAGCTCAAATGCTAGGAGGTAGTCTGAAAGTTGATGAGGCATAGATAAGCCTGAATTTGGTATGCCAGCTCCCCTATTATTTGGGCAGGAATGCCCAATTTACCCCACAAACTCCCTTCTACTTCCCCTTCCAACAGTTTAACTCATGAAAGGAAATGGGGGTGGGGAGAATAAGACATTTCATACCATTGAATAATGGTCCTTTGAAAACACTATTTTCCCATCTACGAACATTTGGAATGTACCTTATGGTGGTGACACCATTGAGGGCGTATTTTATTATTATTTTTAAATATTTTATTTATTTTTTCATGAGAGACACATGCAGAGAAGCAGAGACACAGACAGAGAGAGAAGCAGGCTCCCTGCGTGGAGCCCGATGTGAGACTCGATCCCAGGACCCTGGGAATCACACCCTGAGCCGAACGCAGGCACCCAACCCCTGAGCCACCCAGGTGTCCCACTGTTGAGGGTTTAAATGGTCCTTCTTCATAGCCTATTGCATTTCTTTCTTTGAAAATGAGGAGTTTTTACCTTCCCTACTTCACAATAGAAATTTAATCATTTTTCTCACTCCCTAGTCTTCCCAGTATGTAGTCAACATAGAACAATCTGATGTCTTCTAGTTTATCTAAAAGTAAACATTTCATAGATGATTCTGTAACGTTGAAGCCTATGCTCCTTGCCCATAACTTCCTGCCTCCTAAGCTTCAGAAACACCATTTTATTCTGAATCACGTTTTTATTCCGTGTCTCCCCGCCCCCAGTCCTACCCTAAATGCTGTGAACCTCCATTTTAATCATTCACTCAATCCTGCTGACTTTTTGTCTCTTTGGCTTGAGATCAATTTTTAACCAGATTGACATTCAATATTCACTCTATGCAAAAGTCTTTTTAGCCTTGGGGAAGCCCTTTTGAGCTAACACACCAGGGATACCTCTGGGGATGCTAAAATATTTGCTAGGACAGGGCTAAATGGATAGGAATGAGAAAAAAAAAATCATCAGGCTGGAATGCAGTCCCAGGAGGAGAGGCGTGTTGGGTGGTAGTGGGAAGGTAGAGTGCTGCCAGCCATAGCAACAGACTGTGCCAGGCAGTGGATAGTATGAGGTGACTTAGAAATTTCTGGAAGCATTTATTATACTGCAGGTCATCCCCTTCTTTTCCAGCTCACAGATGGCTGGGAAACCAGATTCAGTTGTGTACTTTAGGGACAAGAGAGGGAGGGCCACATAGGAAGGAGGGATATACAGGGCGCCTGAAAAATAAATTCATTTATTACCCAGTTTTTTCCTGTACTGACACTGGTCTTGGGTGCCCAACAGTAGAACCACCAGGATTTGACCCACTTTGTCTTGCCCAGCTTTCTCATTCCCAATCTGGTTGTTACACAGCAGTACAAGTCGGGGGAGATGGTTGGGACTTAGGGGAAAGCAGGTGGCTCCTACCAGCTGGTGCTAAAAATGCCTCAACTTATAGATATTTATATTTCACTCACAACAATCTTTGCTGTCACACATACTGTAATAAAGTCAGAAATGCAAGCTACTTGTCCTGTTGGGACTCCCTTTCCCTCTTCCTTTTGATACTGGCCCCTCTGTTCATACCTGGTTATAGAGTTGGGAAGCCTTAGAACCACATCCCCTTATGGGTGGGCTACTTTCTTTACCTTTGGCGTCTTGATGTGTGGTTGCTCTCTTCCTTCTTTTATCTTTAGAGTTTTACTTCCTTTGGTTGCTTTTGAAGTGCTCATGCTCCCGAAAATCCTGCCCTTACTCCTCTTTTTCTTCTCATAACCTCTCCTTTCTAGACAGTATCAACCATCACTTCAATGTGAGTGAGTATCAAGTTCTACTTGCCCTCCTGATCACTCTTCTGGGGTCTGGACCTGTGTTTCCAGCTTCTTCTTAGGCATCTCTATCTATTTGTCTCTCAAGTAGCTCAAATAGCACCTCTAAATCTGAATTCATTCTCTGCTCCACAAAGGTTACTCTTCTGTTTTTTATTGGAAGAGTAAGAAAGAGTGAAGAGGGTAGAAGATTTCCATTTACTCCACCCCTTGCTAATTACCTATACCTCTTCCTCTTGCTCATCCCACTGGCCCTTCTACCTTTTGCTTCTAATTTGTCATCAGCTCTTACAATTCTACTTTTCAAACATCTTCTTAAGCTGACTCTTTATGTCTGCTATACTGCCCTAGTTAGGGTTTCATCAGCTTTATTTGGCCTCTGACATTTGCCTCCATATGTTTAGGAGCTGCATAATGGTAATCTCTAAAAGAGAATCTGGATATAGTTTTTGACTCAAATGTTATTTTAATGGAATATCTGCATTTTTTTGGATAAGTTTCCAAACACTCTATTACAGTAATGTCAATGAGTATAAGAAGCCAACAAACTTTCTTTCTAGTTTAAAAGAAATCCATTTGTGAGACAACCTTTCTTCCTGAAGTTCTCTAATGGTCCAGAACCATTCTTTTTGGTTGTATAGCAACTCTGTGAGTAAAATACAGAGCTTCTTTATGTCATTCAGTTTTCTGTTATGGCTAATTAATGCAGGTGGTCCTTCATGAAAGTTTGTCTTTCTTTAGCCTGAAGAATATTGATGTCTTGAAAGTAGGCTCCTTTTGGCACCCATCTTTTTCCATCTCGATCCATTCTACCAATTGGTATAGTTACAGGTAGTAAAAATGTTAATTCCATTTGTTCCCCTTCACATCTGGGTTCCTAACATGCTCAGTTAAATTCTCCTCTCCTTGAATTTCTCCTTGAAGCTTAAGATCCTGCCTCAGAAAATCAGGTCATACAGAAAGGTTGGGAAAGTGCTAACAGTTACTTTGGAGTTACCTTTGCCTATCCTGAGATGGCATTCTCAGATGGACACAGGTTTCAGATTTGCTGTTCTGTTTGAATCATGGTGAAGTCTTCTGAGATGTGCTGCTGACCTGAGCTCATGAGGAGTCTCAAGGTCTTCTGTCATTCTCCTTTCAAACACCCAGGGATTAATTCTATAGAAATCACTCCTGGTGCTATTACCTTCAAAAAGCAATTTTCTTTTTGAACACATGTAGGATGTAGAGACTTCTCCTTAGAAGAAAGTTTGGTTTGCTTTCCATATTAGTTATTTTTTTTTAATTCCAAGGAGATATACCTCCCAAAGCAAACAAACTTCCTTCTCCCAAGTAACCCATACCTCAGATTTTAAAGCCTGAATTACTGTTTCATTAACTCTTTTCTCTCTCTTCTTGGCCTTCTGTCCAGGCCACCTGGCTTCCTTCATTGTTATGATGGTCACCAGGGACTGATCCCCTGAACGAGCAAGAGTGACACAGAGAAGAAAGCAAACTGAGTCATTATTTTAACTCTTCATGTCTGATCTATCACTCTGGATCAGTGTAGCTTTAGATTTTTATTTACTTATTTATTTAATTTATTTATTCATGAGAGACACAGAGAGAGGTAGAGACACAAACACAGGCAGAGGGAGAAGCAGGCTCCCTGCAGGGAGCCCAGTGTGGGACTTGATCCCGGGTCTCCAGGATCAGGCCCTGGGCTGAAGGCAGCGCTAAACCGCTGAGCCACTGGGGCTGCCCCAGTGCAGCTTTAGTTGAAAGAGCAGTGGACTGAGGAGCAACCATAGGGTCTCCAGAGAACTCTAAGGTATTCCAGGGACCTCAATTTCTACTCTGGGCATAATGCTGCCACTTCTAGGGGGTTTACACCCGACAGAGTCAAAACCCTATTCTGATTCCTCATGACCTTGAGCCTCTGGTGAAGCTATGAGTGGTGTTTGGCATTCCAAAGCAGCCTGGTATCTTTTTAATTTTTTTTCTTTTTAGAGAGAGAATGTGCAAGTGAGAGTGGCGGGGGGGCAGAGGGAGAAGAAAAGAGAATCTTAAGCAGTCTGGAGCCTGATGTGAGGCTCAGTCTCACAACCCTGAGATCATGACCTGTGCTGAAATCAAGAGTTGAATGCCCAACCAACTGAGCCATCCAGGTGCCCCCAAACCAGGCTGGTATTTTTAGAATCCTTGATTAAGGATAACTTGGGGGTAAGTCACGTCTCTTCAATCCACATGGGTATATGGCATCAGAGGAACTCCTTCAGAATGGCCTCAACTGGGAAAGGATCTTAGCTTCCCTTCCTCTATGGTTCTTTAATCTGGGAATAGGGTCAAGGGAGCATCAAGAGCCTGCAGGCCTGATCTGTACTCAGCATAGGACAACAAGGTGGCAAGTTGGCACCGAGGGGTCTTCCAATTCTAAACTCAATCATTTGTTCACAGGTTTTTGTTTTTGTTTTGTTTTTGAGGGTTTTTGTTTGTTTGTTTTGGGAGAAGTAGTGGACAGCAGAATTAAAACAACAAAACAAAACCATAAAATAAGAACTTCCAAGCCAAATTGTTAGAAAGCAGCATGCTCCCTGCCTGGGACTGAAATTTCTTTCTATACTTTGCCTTTCATCAGGATGCCCAGAGGTTTTCTCTGTTGCCCCCTATTGCTCTCCCTTCTGCCTGGCTTGTTTTTATGGCATTAAAGGGCCTGCCTGCTTACTTCACAAGGATACTCATTTCTTTATCCATTACATTTTCTTTTTTTTGTTGTGGTTCAGTCCCGAGGTTTGCAATCAGGAGCCCTTTAACTGAAATCCTGGGCTGCCTGCAGCAGCTGTGGGGGTTCCCAGCCAACTGCCTTGTCTTCTGAAGAGTAAATTCCCTTTGACAGTACCACTTGTGAAAAAAACAGAGCAAGTGTAGAGGATCTTACAGATAACTCAGGAAGAGAGGCCTTATTGGTGGGCGGTAGGGGAGGACAGAAGATGGATTAATATTTTTTCTTTATCATTTGGCATGTTAGACTTAATTATATTCCTTGAGAGACCTCTAAACAGTCATAATTAGGAATTATGATAATAGTCACTGTTGCCTTGCACATGTTCGTTTTATTGCTTGCCTCTTTGTGACTGTGGGCTGTGATTGATACCAACCAGCATCATTAGGACAAGACTTCTCCCTGCCTGCTGGGACCTTTTTGACTTTGAATGGTCAGCCTTAAGGGTCAGAGGCACCTGGACTAGCCCCAAGAGCTAACAAGAGTGACCTTCCCAGACTACGTGGAGTTACAGGAGATGAAGTTGTAGGCAGTGTCAGTAATGGCCTGTGAAAATGAAGATCTGGTCCCCAGAATTTCTATATGGTTCCTCTGCCTTTTATTAAAAAAAAAAATTCTTTTTGATAAACTTGTAAGCACCGTTCATTTGCTTATTTTTGTGTATAGAAGGAGGAGGGTTACTGGGCTATTTATGATATGATAGTATGGAGGAATAAGCCCAAAGTGGGTGTGAAAAGGCAACCCAACCCCTTAATCAAGGGTCTCAACTGAGTACCAACACTACGTAGAGAACTTAGTTTTAGGTTAAGGTAGACTCCTCTCTAACATTTCTGAGATCCATTCTCCTTTTGATTGTGAATGGGGAAAAATGAGAACAGCTTACTTCTAACATAGTTGCTTGTTGGCCCTGAGAAGGATTTTAGAGATCCTCTTCATTTTGGTTGTTTGTTTATTTTTTGGAGAAGAATCTAGGTCTAGAGGGTTTAAGGCATTAACTGGGCAAAGAGGTACAGCCACTCACGCTAAGACCCAAAATAGGTGGTCTTCACATGGGAGTATCAAAAGAAACTCCTTTACCCTCCCTCTGTTCCACCTCTCACACTTGTAAGAAAACCCCCTCCCCCGCCAAGTATATGGTTTTAAATAACAGTAGATTTAACACTGGCTTCCATAACCTCCTTACCATGTGTGTGTTATGACTTGCATATGAAGTCCTACCTCTCAGGACAGTCTCAAAGGATACTCAAGACCAGATTCAGAAAATACATTGTTGTGAGCCTCAGGGATTCACCTTCAAAGATTGTTCTCAGAGCATTTTCCTAGAGGCATAGTTCTCAAGAAATACAGCATAAGGCAAAGGATTTTGATTTTCTTGCCACTACCTCCCTATGTTCTATCCCACAGGTTGACTTGGAGTTGTCTTTGCTTCCTTTGGGTTTTAGTCATAATCTTCCCTCAGGCTCAAGAGGATGTCTGCTGTATTTTGATGAGATGAGTCACCTTTGATGTCACTGTCCTCACTCTCCACGAACAACGAGTCATTAGTATCTTGACACCTGATTGTATAAGTTAAAGCCCTTCCTTGGAGCTTGGAGGTAAAAGCTGAACTGTAACACAGATTCTGCTGGAAGTAAATGTGCCCTAAAAAAAGGAGGAGAAGGAAATTCTATTTGAGTGATGCCATTGGAATATTAAAAGAAATCTGGAGGGGAAAAAAAGTCCATGTGAATAGTATATATTGGGTCTCTGGCCTCTAATTTGACATTCAGTTCAGATCAGAAGTAACTCTGGGAGATCTTGGAATTTAATGTCATATAAAAATGCTAGCAGGCAAGGAGCTTTATTATATGTGGTCATGAAAAATATGGGAGGCACCATCTCTGGATATTTTTCTATCAAATCTTTACTCAGTTTCACACCCTTTACAAACACAAGCCAAAAGTGCTATATTTAAACATCTACATTTGTTGGGATTTCTTAAAAAAATAAAACAAACAGAAGAATCCCATTTCACACGTGTTAAGTGGTGTAATAGTAAACCATATTTAACGAGTTGGGAAAAGCTTCAGTTTTCATCGGTGTACAAAATGTCTACGTGTAAATATTGGAACCGCTTTTCAAATGAAGAGTTTTTAAAATAATAAAATAATCACGCAGTTCAACATATGGAGTCAGCATGTGACTTTAGGTGTGTGAGTGTGTATGCCTGTGCATCTACATGTTTTTAATTCCTTAGGATTAGTGGAATGACAAAATGTGTGAAGGGAGATAGATGATGGCTATTTTAAGCAGCACAAGAATGTGAGGGGGAGGTGGAGAATGAAAAAAGATTAAGCAAGAAGAGGGGCATGGGTATAAGACTAGAAGAAAAGATGAATTTCTTTAAACTAGAAAAATCAAAGGAATATGTTTTCCCCTTACGGCAATAACTGCTTTTTTCTGGGGCTTTATACATTAACACCTAAAAAATAGATTTGCACCATAAATACACACTGTCTTCAATGCATATATCTGGAATTATTTTTCCTTATGATTCTCTTGTGGTCTGATGACAAGGCTGTGCTCTGAGCTGACATTTTTCATTAGGAAATACCAAGCAAGAGTTTTCTTTGATCCTGCTGCTTCCTTTGCCTGGAAACTCTTTCCATCTTTCCGCCCTAGCCAACTTTTACTCCTCTTCTATACTAGCTCAACTGCTTCACCACCCAGAGAGCCTTTCCCAGCTGTCTTTGCCCTCTTCCTTAGTCTTGCTGAATTTTCCCTCTCTGAAATCATGCTGTATTTCAGTAAACACTACCTCTCCAACTGGGCTGCTAACTTCTTAAGGTTATGGCCATGTTTTATCCCCATTGTATTCCTGGAGCCTAGCATGGTGTCCTAGGTGCTCAGGAAATATTCTTTGAACTCAAATGTACTACCATTTTAATGTTCAATCCTCAGTGAAGCCAAGGCTCTCTGTCTGAGGAGATCAACAGCTTGGGGGGAAGGGGGAGCATTTCTTGTTTAGCACCCAGGCAGTGTGTTGACAAACACTGAAGCTCTCTATTCCAAAGCCTTTTTTCACAAATGGATTAAGGCCTTATTAGGGAATAAAAAAAAATACAATGTTTATTTTCTAGTAATGTGTATACCTAAGTATCTAAACAGAAATTGTAGTCCCTTATTTATTGAGCATGAAGCATTCCTTCACCTTTCATGGCTTTTGGTGGCTATTATCATTTTCCTGCTCCCCATTCTCTGAGGATAAGTTCCCTGAGATTCTGGTTGGCATGCCTAGAATTTTTATGATCATAACCATGTGGTCTGTTGGATCTCCACGTGGTCTGTTGGATCTCCACAAAAAGCTTTTGTGAGGAGACTTGGTAGGTTTTAGAGGTGAGAGAGCTCCACCTCGACCCAGGGACTGTACTGCTTTCCCATGCCTCAAGAGCCCCATGATCTCCTTAAGGAGAACCATTCACTCCACTGGCATAATTTTATTACAAGAGGATCAGTAGTTTGAGGATTCAAAGATGAATCTTAAAATATGGATTTCTTTCCTGCTAAGCTACCATGGGAAGCATATCATCCTCTTTACCTGCCTCTTTTGAGTTGGCTCCTTTGTTATTCTGGGAGCCACCAAGGTCTAAGAACTCAGGCAGGACAGTTGCCTCCTTAGGCAAACCTGGGCTCTGGCCCACTGTCCTGAGACAATGATCTTGCTTTTGTCAGCCCAGTCCTCTGTATCATCATTGGCCCAGCCTTGACTTGTCTGGAAGTCCTCCTAAGCCCCTCTCTACATCAGTTCTATTGTTATGCACCTGCCATATGCTTGGCATTGTGCCAGAGACTGAGGACCCAAGTATGTAGATGACAGAGCACTTGCATTGTGACCTTTTTGTGGAAAGCTTTCCTCTCAGTTGCATTCCTATCAAATGTATTATCTGAGTGAAATTGGATAGTTCCATTCTGGTAAGTTATGGTAGAACCAGGCATGATATGTTGCTATTTTCAAAGCCATGGATTGTGTTAAAGTTTTTGTAAGTGTATATGTTTATTTAGGGAAATGTCAGCCTGTCCTTCTGACTTACATCCTCAAATATTCACAGAGCCTCTCTGCCACTAGGAGACTTTTTTTTTTTTTTTTTTTTTTTTTTTTTTTTTTTGCCTAGCGTTTTTAAGATCCTAAAGTAAAAGAGTTGGTGTTAAAACAGTCCCAACTGCTTCTCTGGGTACCATGAATCCAGAGGGTGGTAGGGCTATCAGGGGAAACATGAAAAGTTGGTTGGTATTTAATTGAAATGGAAACACACTGTTTTTAAGTTTTTGGAATGAGAAATAGAGACAGGAGGGAAATGGATCTTTGTTAAGAGAAAAATGTTGAGGCATAAAGAGCCAGAAACATGAAATAGAAGTTGGACCATTAGGATGTTATTGGGAGATGATAGTAGTTCTGCGTATGTCTGGGATAGGAGTCACTTACTGTCTACTGGTATCTGAAGTCACAGTGGAGTCCTTGGTGTGGGTTGGAAATGTCACAACTTCCTATCTGGTGTGTTCCAGATGCCCTAACGTAGAATATGCCTCCAGCCAAAGAGAAGTGTTACCATTGTTGTCATCAGGGGATGCTCCCCAGAACCAATATACCCCAGATGTTGCTGTGCATTAAAACATTCCTCTTTACCGTTTTTAAATTAATTGATTCACTCACTTATGTATGCCTAGAGTTATGTGCATACTTGCATATACAAATTCTTACTAGTTGGGGCATGATGATTGACAGGAAAGTGCTGTTTTAGGAAGTCTAGTGCGTGGTGCAGTGTGGGCAAGGAAACTCTTATTGATCCCCTTGTCACTTGATCAGTTCTATTTAATGTCAGGGAGGGATGTCTGTATAGATTTAGAAAACAACCATATTTCTTTGTCAACTGAGATGGGTTGTTCATTTGATAATCATTTAATGACAACCACAATGTGCCATGCCCCCACCTGGGATCCTGCTCTCAAAGAAGATTAAATATGGTATGATAATTACTACCACAGAGGTACCTGGGGGCCAAGGACACTTGGAGAAGGGGCATCCTGCCTAGACATGGGGAGATGAGGCTTGAACTGTGTTGTGAAGGATGAACAGAGTACAAATATAGAGAAGGAGGAGACACAGAGGCATTCAGGGAAGAGGGCTGGGCATTTGGAGGCTTGTAGCAATCTGTGGTGTTTGGGAAGCCAAAGGTAAGTGAGTACTGCTGGGCACTAAGGCTGCTTTGGGGAGAGTGAATGGGGATGAGACTGTAGAGGACAACATGGGCCAGATCATGAAGGCTTTGGATGAGTCAGTGAGAAGTGGAGATTCATCTTGAAACCTGTAACTGAAGGCTTTGGTTGACTTAAGGGAGGAGAATGACATGCTCATATCTACATGGGGAAAGATCACTTTGGTTGTGATCTGGGGGAGGAAGAGGTCAAGGATGGGATGGGAGGAGGGAACGGTCAGGAGACAATGTCAGTGAGAAGGGGTGAGATGGCACACACAGAAGTAAACTTGTAAGTCAGGGGTCTAATGAAAGATGTCATTAATTATACTTACTGTTTATGAGGATGGTGCAGTAAGCCAGGCCCTGGGAAGAGTAGTCAGACTATTTTAAAGTTTGGGTTAAAAAAGGAAATGAAAAAATAAAATAAAATAAAAAAATAAAAAAATAAAAAAATAAAAAAGGAAATGAGTAGGATATAATAAAACTAGGCTCTGGAATATTCCTGTATTCTATAGGGCGACAGTATAACCTAGTGGTTAAGCACTTGAGGTTTGGAGTCCGACATACTTGGCTTTGATTCCTGGCCTGGCCTCTTTCTAGTCATATGACCTTGGGCATATTGATCCTCAGTTTTCTAATCTGTGGAATGGGGTAATAATATATGATTCCAAGGGTTTTTGTGAGAATTCTGTAAGAAAGTATATATTAAGCACTTTATTTAGCATTTGTGAGTGTTCGGTAAATGACCACTCTTCTTATTTTTGTAATTTGTAATTAAAAACCAAATAAAGGGAGATTGTAGTGAAAATGCATGGCATAGTGTTAACGGGGCTTTACCCACAGAAAATTAACTAGTGGTCTCCTTCAGACAGCTAGTACATTGATATTCAATATTCAGGGCTCATAGAAAACATTTGCCCCATAAGCAAATTCATGCAAGATATTAGGGAAAGGAGATCCCTGGAAAAGTGAATTCACAGCCCTCTTTACCTCCCACTGGGAGGGAGGGTGTGTGTGAGAGAGAGATGGAGAGATGGAGAGAGTAGAGGAGAAAGGGGATGGGGAGAGAGAGAGAGACAGAGAGAGATAAGGAGGAATAGGGACAGAGGAGGGGGAGAGAGACACACACAGATACAGAGACAGACTAGATTAGATTATGGATTTATCCAGTTATATTTGGTAAGGTAATGGGATTGGTCAAATTTCTTAGCCTTTCTAAGTCTTAATTGAAAATGGTATTAGACTAAGTCCAGTTGTAAAATGGCAGCCCATGTAACTAGCATGCAGAAATATGTTTGTTTGTTTGTTTTTTAAAGTTGAGCCAGTGTTTAAAAATTGAAGATGTTACCCAAAAGTAGAGATTTCTAGATTCTGTTTGAAAAAGTCAGAAGATCTGGCCAACCAGACTCATGCTCCTCCTCTGGTAGCAAGGGCCGCTGCCCCTTTTAGGTGCAGAATCATTTTTCAGTTCACTTGAGTCTGTCACTGTGAGGTCTATGCCACTCACTCACTGGCCAGCTCCACTTCTCTTCTATGCAACCCATCTGACTCAGTGGTTTCTGGATCCTATGTAAATGAAAAAATCTGTAATTTTGTGAAAAAATAAATAAGTTTTAGAAAAATAAAATATGGGTTGGGCAGTCTAGGTATGGATGTCCTTTATAAAATTGGTTTTTCTTTTCTCAGTGCTAAATATTCAGAAATCCAAAACCAGGCATCAGGGTGGAAGTGACGAGTAGGAGGTGAAGCGGATGGAGTAGAAAGAAGGAATCTCTGATCATTTCAGAACCCCACATTTGCGCTCCTGTGGAATTTGAGTGGAGAGGCAATGCGAGGGAGAATCTGCTGTATAGGGCCACTGGAATATAGATTTGTGTTTTTGAAATGGCTGATTTATCAGGTGCAAGCAGAGCATGACAAAACAGCTCCATGCTGTTCTTTCTTCTGTCACATTTCCCTGCCCCTGGCCCCTGGCCCTTCCTTTACTCCCCACCCGAACACCCCAACCCCTTGTAGCATTTGCTCCCCCTGCACCTGACTCCCCCTTGCTTTCCTGGCAGGTTCACCCAGAAACAACCAGGTCTCCATGGCAACATGAAGACAGCTGAAAAATGGCAGCTAAATGCAGCTGCCCCTCATTTAATATCGACTCTGGCACTGACAGAACAGATAATGGGCAATAACACACCATTATGTTGTGGGAAAATGAAATGCTTCAGCAGAAGGCTGTCATGCTGGGGGGATTTGTTTGTTACTGTACCAGTACCAATTTCTCTTCTCTTCCTTTCTTTTTCTTCCTTCTTTTCCGGGGCAGAGATCTGCTTTCTCCCTTCCTCGTATCTTTCCCATCTTCCCTTCTGTATGTAGTTTCTCTTTCTTTACTTCTTTCCATTTTTCCTTCCTCTTTTCTTCCCATTCTGAATCACTTACCGGGTATATAGGAAAGCACACGTATGTAATAATAGCAATTATTTGCATAATGACTTACAAGTTACAAAGCATTTTCAAATACATTTTCCTTTTCCATTTGGATGATGAGAAAACCATGTGAAATGAGTGGGGCTTGGGTGCTGGTATTTATTTCACAGATTTTAAAAAGGGCTCAGAGAAACTAAACAGTTTGCCCAAGGTCAGGTAAATTAGGCATCAACCCTTTCTTTTCCAACCCAGATTTCTTGGCCTCTAAAGAGGATTCTTTCCCCTCAACAACATGGATACATCAGAGTCACCAATTCCTACGTGCTTTATTGGGGCCATGTTTCTGAGGTAATACTTTTCAGCCCCAGGACAAGTCCCCCAGAAGGAATGTCTGTAGATCTTTACTTGTATCAACAGCCTCTTGCACATTCTGCCTGCCAACTGGCTTTGGCTTGTTGGTAAGATTGGATTATTTTTGTTTTTGTTTTTATTTTTAAACTCAATACACCTCTATCTGCTCATTGCCTCCCATTGTATTGTTATGTAATCATGTAATCTTGTCACACAGAAGGGACACGGTGTACTCTGTGACTTGAAAGGGGGGTTATTTTGGTGGATGTCAGCTTTCCTTTTTGCCAAAAGACTACATCTTACATTGTGAATCAAGGGTCTTTGTTGTTGGACTTGGAGGCCTCTTCTAAGCTGTTGCTGTGCTTTAAGATTTCATTCTTAGATCTTCTTAGTTGGATTTCCAGATAGCTCCCATTTTGTCTTGAAATATCATTTACTGGATGTTCTAAGGTCTGGAGATTTCTGGGATCAAGTTCCTGAATTCCTTTGGTCTTGGGAGGTTTACAAATGGAATAAGAACGGATATCCCAATTATGTTTTCATTTCTGTTAAAGATTGATGAAGAAGGAAATGCATAACCCAAAATGTATGTGGACATCTAGAGGAGGTCCGTTATGAGTAACAAATACAGTGTTTTTTTTTTAATCCTAAGAAAGAATTATTTGTAGTGATAAAGAGAGCAGTGCTTTTATAGCACAGGTTTTTAGCCTAGAATCACACTGAGCAACTTGAAATACAGGCAAAATTTTGTAGCGATATAGCAGTACACTATAGTGGTTAAACCCACCAGCTTTAGCCATACTGACCAGGTTTTCACTTGCCATTCACCAGGTTTGTAGTTTTGGAAAAGCTATACTCTTTTGGTTTTGGACTTTTGAACTCGTCTGTGACTTAAACCAGAATTGCTGTTCCATTTTGTTCCTCTTCTGTCTGTGTTTTCTTTTTTTCTTGAATTCCTCACCCTGAAACTCTTCCCATAGGTTCTTTTCTCTGGTAGGCATACTCATTTTTAGTTGCAGAAACTCAGGAACCCTTTGGCAAAATGCTGTGCTAGTGGTGAGAAAGCTGAGGAAACCAGGCTGCTAAAATTATGAGCAGTTTCTGTTTGGTGCTGTTTGGTTTTAGTCCCTGTGTGGTTATTTTCTGTGATGGCTCCTCAGAGTGAAGTGAACCTTCATGTCATTTCCCACAATCATGGAACGTTAGAACTGGCGAGGTCCAGAGATCATCATCCCACTTCTGCCGTCTATCCATCCAAATTCTTGCTGCATGAAAAGCAATCCCTTGGCCAAAGCCTGTTTTGTTCACCATCCCCCTTGCTATCTTGTCCCTCTGCCCTCTTTAATTTGCTTGATTGCTTTATTAAGTTCTTATGTGGGTTTACTGCCATTCCTCAGCTAAGGGTGGAAAATATAAAAATAGAAAACATGTTTATTCAGTATTTGCTTTATTTTAGTAGTTCTATTTAATTCTTAAAAAGCAAAAGTGGCTGGTTTGTGAGAATGAACGCTTTGAGGACTGAGACATATTTTTAAATGTTTTATCATCTTAATAAATTTTAAAATTAGATTTTAGCATTTAGAAGAGTGTTCAGAAATTGCCCCATTATCTGATTTTTATTCATTATTCAAGGAAATGTAAGAATAATGAGCCCTTTATCTAACTGTTGGAATTTTGGAACTTCCAAGACAATTGTGAATTTAAAGCTAGCCAGAGATAAGGGGGCACAGCTTTTAAACCAGAAGAAAAATTTATCTTGTAGCCCATGCACTTTCTTCCATAGGAATGGAATGGGGTCAGACAGAGGGCTCACACTTAGTTTTACTATCAGACAGAAGATGCAAGAACTTGGCTACAGACAGCAAGTAGAATTGGTGGAAAATGATGGAAGTAGTCAAACCTGTGAGCTAGGAGACAGCAACAGGGACAGAAGTGCCCTGAAGGGTGCCACAGAAGGTAATTCTAATAGAATAGTTCAGGTGACCAGAATCTTTTCTGGTACAAGCAATAGCCTTAAGAGAACTCAAGAGAATTGAGTGTAATCTTAAACCAGAAAGCATATTCAGAAATATTGGAAGATGCAAGGAACGGCCTTGCAGGAGCCACCATTTCTTACTAACTTTATTAAAACACCAGTGAGATAACCAATGTTCATCAAGATTTTAAAACCCTCTTTGGGTTTTGTTTTGTTTTTTTTAAAGACTCTTTGGGTTGGATGGATCTTAGTCATTGCCTAGCTCTGGATTACTTAAAGTGTTTCCTGGAGGTCAATGCTGTCTAAGAACACTTACTTATATGTGACAATTTAAATGTTGAGACTGAGAGTAATCATTTAAACACTGTGATAGCAATTCCATATATGAGGATATCCAGATCAGCGGACTGGTGTCATTGAACAGGGTGTCAACCAGTTTAGAATTTTCACACTCACCTGGTGAGCTACACATAGCATGAGCTGCTAGTTCTGCACCTTAGGGCCATATATTGCCCTGATGGATTGGAATTTTAAAAAGTGAAATGAAACAAAACTGGCTCCTCACCACAAAGACTTTGTAAGGACCTGATCCAGTGAAAGAGCCTCATTTTACATATGAGAAAATAGATGATTCATCCAAGCAAATCTAGAAGGATAGTGGCAGAACCAGAATGATATTTTACCCACAATTTTTTTGAGGTACGTAAATTATACCCAATGTACTCTATTTCCTAAGACAGGGAAAGCATGTAGTACATTTTAGAAATATTTCCTTAAGAATATTAGACATTTGGAACTTTGGGCTCTTAAAAATTTAATCATTCCCCCAAAGACTCCACATTTCAAATGAGGTTTTGCTATGTATACACATGCAACTTTGTCGCCCCAAAGAAAACATATTTTGCACTTTACGTTTGTTAGTCTCTTGAGTCATTATTTTGTTTCTGGGAATTCTTAAAGAATATAGGGTCATATTAGATAGCCCTTTTTTGGGTCCGTTTTGCCCAAGGCACTCTCTAATAGTGAATTAGGTAATGAAAGAATTCTCGTGGGCCCTTATGATGCAATTTAGGGCATCTATCCTGGTAATAGACTAGTTTGGGGCTCAGCAGCTAGTGGAGCTCTAGGGGCCTCAAAGCATGACTAAGTCTCCTTCAGGGCCTACTTTTCTACTATTGAGTGGTGTGTGGCCCAGGCATATCAGAAACTAGGTATCAGTGCCCTTGTGACACCCTTGCACCCACTTCCATCAGGATCATGGCCAGGTAAAACTGAACAATGTTTGGACACTTCTCCCACTGCCCTGCTTAGGTTAGAGTGGTTTTCTCTCATGTGCTGATGTTTTGAACCAACTCGAAGTGAATAGTATAATAGTGGTCACAATATCATAATAATAATAGTATCTTCCTTGTATTACATGATACTTTTATCTCATTGGATCTTCAACGTAATTCTCTGGTGTTGGCATGGAACCTACTTCTAGATCCTTTGTTATATGTGAGGAGAATAAAGGGCTCAACAAGCTGAAGAGGTGTTGATTTTGTTCCTAAGTTAAAACTCAAATCCACCCACATGTGTCCATCTCCATTGTCATTATCCAATTCTGTACCACTGTCCTCTGTCACCTGGATGATTGTAGAAATCTAGTAACAGTCTCTCTGCTTCACTTTTAGCTCCTCTAATCGATTGTTTACATAGCAACCAGAAGGCTCTTTTTAAAGTATAAGTCATGCCATGTCACTATAAGCTTGAAACCCGTTCATGGTTATCCCTCTTTAAAAAATAAAGTCCAAACTCCTTGACAAGGTTTGCAAAACCCAGCGTGCTCTAGCACTTAAGCACCTACAACTTCATCTTTTGCCTCTCTCCCTTCATTCACTAGCCCTGTTAGGTTTCAGACCCATCAAGCTCTTTTCTGCCCTTGCAAATCTCTTTCCCCATTCTCCCAATGGCTAACTAAGCTCATTTTCAAGCTTCAGTTTTGATTATGCTTCTTCAGAGGACATCCCTAATCCATTAATCTAAATTAGCCCCGCCCACTTTTTTCCTCTCTCACGCCCCCCTAATCTTATCTTCATAGAGCTCAACAAAATTTAGAGTTATATCCACCTGTGGGCCTCTTTGTTTGAGGGCTGTCTTGAGCTGGACCACAAGATTGATGAGGACAAGATCCATGGCAATTTTGCTTACCAGCAAATATTCAGCACATAGCTCACTGCCTCCCTCAGAGCTGGACTGCTATAAATATTAGTTAAATAAAAAATGAGGGGATGATAGCCCAAGAAGGCACAGATGGGCAAGGGTGGTGTGAGACAATGCCACTCTGCCTCTGAAATCATTCCCAATCCCCTTTGGTTTTGTTCTTACTTAAAACACAGCTGGAGGTTCTTGGAAGAGCATGCAGCCTGGCACGTAGTAGGGGCTTAATACATATCTGAATAAATTACTTAATGTGTAATGAAAGAATGAATGACATTTATAGAACAATTTTTATTACAAATTCTGCTGCTGTGCTCTCTGTGTGTTTATGGTGTTTGACCACATGGTGTTATGTCTCTGTTCCTAAGTTGTACTGTTGTCCTCCCTTTCAGTGGGCTAGATGTCCATCCCCTCCCTGCAGTGGCTGCACTTGAACCCAAATAGCCTATTACCTATCATTTCCCCTTTCTCTTGTCACTGCCAAAGTCTGTTCTGAGTGAGGAAGCAGCTTGGTTAAATAACAAAAGCCCTGATATTTTTTTTTTTCCTGAAGAATACCATCAGGACGAAGGCTATGATTAATACACATAATTGAAACAAATGGCAGCTAACTGCAGAAAACCATCTCCCAGCTGTTGGAGGAAGGAAATTGCTGACAGCCGGTCCCCATTGAGTGGATAGTAAAAGAGAGGAGCTAGTAGGAGCAAGAGAGAATACACATCGTCATCCCACATCACTCCAGGGCTGTGGTTTGGGCCAGAGATGCTCTGCAGGTTCTGTCTGATTTGTGAACTTTACCATAAAATTGTAGTATCATTAGTTTTTAGGGCTGAGGCTTAATGCTGGGCTTTCTGTGTCTGGGGTTGGCTTGTCATGAAGTTCTGTCCTATAGGATTGGCTTTTAGAATCCTTATGCCTCAATGTTATTGCAAACCCTAGGTTGAATATCCTTATAAGAAGACAGGGCACCTCTTGGCCTGTATCAGATTTCTTCTTTTAGCCTTTCTTTGCTCATTCATCCTATGCCCATGGAACAGAAAGCATGGTGGGGAGGAAGAAGATATGGGTTCTTGCTCTGAGTCTACTTTGTGATCTTGAGCAGACCCTTCACCTCCCTGGGTCTCGGTCTGCTTAGTCTGTTATATGGGATATCAGACCAGAAGATCACTGTCTTCTCAGTTCTAAGAATTTATTAGGGGAAAAAAAGTGTATGGTTTATACACATATATGTTGCATTTGTTTATCTAGATATTTGCCTTCCATTCTCCTTCTTCTCAGTCCACTGTTTTACAATTAGTACCCAAGAAGTTATATGGCCTTTGTGTCAGTGTTAATAGTGTCTGGCTAAACTAGTACCTGTTCAGTTGCAGGATTTTATCAACACACAAATCAGAAGATAAGAAACCTGAAGCTCAGTGCACTCCTTGCACATAAGCTTCTGTGGCCTACCATACGAGAGTTGTGCACATACTTTTGCTTTGGTTTTGTTTGGCAAAGAGCACTGGGTGTTATTCTGTATGTTGGTAAATTGAACACCAATAAAAATTAATTTATAAAAAAAATAAAAAAAATAAAAAAAAATAAATTAAAAAAAAATAAAAAAAAATAAATTAAAAAAACAAAACATCTCAGGAGCCAAAGTGAGAAACAAACCCTTGGGTAAGGTGTACTATGATATCTTATCTTATGACAAAGCCTTTTCCTCTGAGTCTTCAGCAGGGAGAATATTGCCACAAGACACATTGACCTAGCACACCTAGACCATTCTTACTAAGACTGTGAGCACAAAGCCAGGTCTGAATGTGCTGGGAAGTCAGCTGAAGGACAATTTCAGCACACCAGCTCTGGAATTAAATGCACTGCAGTCACTGTCCCTCTGGAAAACTGTGTGCTCTATGAATACTGAGTCTGAAAGTGCACACTCTGAACATTAGGGCCTAGAAAATAGCTGGAAGAGATTGTTCTCTCAGAAGAACTAACCTCAGTGAGCTTCCTCCATGTGCTCTGCACTGTTTCATCATCTCATTTTATTCTTAAACAATCCAAGAGTTGATGTTCTCTTCTGTTTTTGAATACGAAGACCTAGGATCGGAGAAGTTGAGTGCTTTTATTCAAGGTTACCATTTTATCTTTTTTTTTTAAATTTTTATTTATTTATGATAGTCACACACACAGAGAGAGAGGCAGAGACACAGGCAGAGGGAGAAGCAGACTCCATGCACCAGGAGCCCGACGTGGGATTCGATCCCGGGTCTCCAGGATCGCGCCGTGGGCCAAAGGCAGGCGCCAAACCGCTGCGCCACCTAGGGATCCCTCAAGGTTACCCTTTTAGTTGTGGGTATTAGTAGTTAACATTTTTTAGTGCTTTGGTGCCAAAGAAGAAAAATCAATTTTATTCTCCAAATAGAAGGGGATTTCTGTAGGGATTAAAAGAAGAAAATAGCATTAGAACGTCAGGACCCTTGCTTCTCTCTCTGACCTCTGATGATTCCTGTAACTTTGCATATGATTCCCTAATATGATGGTTGTGTTCTACCAGTAAATTTTGGAAAATTTATTCAGTTGACCTTTACTCTTGAAACCAATATCATCTCCTGGAAAAATTCCATCAAGAAGGGTGGAACATTATCCAGAAGCAAGAAGTCTTCACCTGATGCTTGCATTTTCTGTAGAACTCTTCCTTCAGCTCAGTTAAGAGTCATAAGATGTTAGATCCAAAGCCATTAGCATCAGGGAAAGGTTGGGGGGGCCTGCCATGGTATTACCTTTTCATATGGATGACCCTGCTTCTAAAATTCTATTTAAAACTCTCCATTTATTTTTGCTGCTATGAAATGAATGTTTGTGTCCTCCTTCCACGTCAAATGCATATATTGAAGCCCTAATCCCCAATGTCATAGTACTTGGGAGGTGAAACAAGTCTAGGAGGTATCTTAACAGGTGTGGGGTTACTTACCTTTATTCCTTTGGGAATTAACTAGCAGGTCGGTCTACTGATGGTAGAGCCTGAAGAAAGGAGAAAAACACCAAGCACATTTGAAACAATTCCAATGTTGAGATTATTTTTAATCATTTCAGACAAACGGAGATAGAATGTCTACTGAGGTGTCGCCCCAGCCCTGACGTAATAGTTGGATAGCACAGTCCTTAGCTGCATGCAAACAATGTGTTAGGCAGCTAGAAAAATAACCTGCTTGAACTGCTTCTGATTTATTCCCCCTCCCTCTCATGTCTTTGTTCACAGTAAACACATCAATATAGAGCAGCCAGCAAATGAACAATTCTTTATCAGAGGTACATGTGAGTTCTGGTGGCCTCTACTGCATCTCTGGACTGTAGATATGGCACAAGGGGGAATCAATGATAAAGCAGGCATGTCCTCTCCAGGACTGGATGGTGATGGTGTTTCTTGGTGCCTGGGAATCAGAATATGGAGAATGATGAAGGGACTGTCTTGGTTTATGGTGATAGAAATTACATTGAAGGCCAAGTAAACTGATGATAAGGACATAGGAAGGAAGAGGATTTTTCAAGTGCTTCCTCTATGCCAGGCTGTTCTCTAAATGTTTTACTTGTACTGTGTAAACCTCAGTACAGCGTAGGTGACACTTGCCATTATTTTATTATTACGTCCATTTTCTAGATTAAAAAAACAAACAAACAACAAAACCACCACAGCACACCGCCACGGAGCCACAGCTGCATGGCAGGTTTAGAGAGTTTAAGAAACTTCCCAAGTTCACATAGGTTTAACCATTAGAATCAGGACAAGAGCTCTTCCCAACTACCCAGGAAATAACAAGTTAGTTAAGAGTGTCCATCAATTTGGGAGGGATTGTGATTCTAGAAGTCCCAGTTTTTCTCTCAACTTTGGAAGGTCCTGCCAATGTTTTTAAGGAATGTTTAATTCCTTTGAGTTATAAACTGTGGGGATAAGGAAGACCCTGGGCTTGAGTGAAGATTATCTCTGAGTCCTGCTCAGTCTAGTTCCAGACCTAGAAAGGCAGAGAACCAACAACAAAGGGATGTGTTTTGGAGCTCTGTGGCTCTTGTGTGATCCCTCAGTTATATGAAGCATCTGGAGAAATTTCTTTCTGATTTCCAGGTGAGAAGCATGAAGAAATAAGACAATTAGCATTTTCTTTTCCTCAATAAAATCCCTTTGGTGTTGACTTCACTAATTACATATTTTCTTAATTTAGTCATGTGAGGCTAAAATGTACCTTTGCACTCATGCAGGATTTACATAACAAAAAGAGAAAATGGTTACTATGTTTCATGGGGTCAAGTCAGGAGATTAGCACCAATCCCCAAAACTTCAGGACAATTATTTGTATTGAAATAACAAATGCAATAATTACAAAAAATATCCATGTTTGAATTGCTTACAAGATTCCCATATACATGTAGCAGAGTTCTTTTTTCCCTTATGTCTTTGGAGATAATAAATCAGCATTTCTCTCAAAAAGCATTTGTTAGTTTTTTAAATTTAGTCACACTGATCTTTCTTCCAATTAGCAATGAATGAGATTTCTTTTCTATTAAATTATATGTAAGCACTGTTGTCCTTGCTTGGATAATTAGTTTTCATCTCAGTCAGTGCCCTTTGTTTTGGTTGATGAATTTGCTCACTTGTGCCTATTATTTGGTATAAGCTTTTAAAAAGCTACCACTTTTGAAGAAGATGGACTGATGTCCCTAAAATGAATTTGGACATTTGGACATTTATTTCTTCTTTGAGATGAGACTTTTTTGGTTGGCAATAAAAGAAGTTCATTTCTATAATTTAAAGTTAAAGGGCAGAACAGGTTGGAGCTGGGTCAGTGTCCTGTGGTCTTGCTGAGTGAGTGATTACTTGGAAATGTTGGATGGCCTATAGATCTCAGGTTGGACCACCTCTCAAATAGCATCCACTTCTCTCAATTCTTACCCAAGACAAACCCATGCATGACTTAGGATAATAAACAAAGATGTTTGAAAATCGTGATGGCAGAAGTATTGAATAAATGTGTTGGTGTATCTTACACCTTCTGTTTTGTGACAATTTCTGGAGTGGAAACTTTTATGTAAAATTCAGTCAATTTTTCTTGTGATCCTTTCATTATGACCAGAGGCAGTTGAGACATGGAAATCTCTGTGGGGACTTACCTCTTTTCCTTTTGGTCCCACAAAGCACTCTTGAGCTTTGGAAAGAAGTCTTCAGAAACTAATCGTATTCCATTGATTTTTGTGCTCTTTCATAGCTTATAATTAATGCTGCTTCTCATAGTGGTATGAAAAGGGCACCTGTGAGTGCAGGCTTATTTGGGCACAGAATAGAGGAGGTGCACTTGGGGGTTAGCAGGTGCTTCTCACCTGGCAGGGCCGTGGATGGAAAGATTTGTGGAAGAACTGTTTTGGTCCTTGTATTTCTCGACCTTTCCATATTTTCATTTTGCAAACTTTGTAAGGCAGAAGCTTTGTCTTAGAAATCGTTGTGCTTTTTTGCACTAAACTCCTATGAAGTAACTAATATGACTTATTTTAAGATTTAAAGTGTAATTTTTATAAGCTGCTAATAGTGTTATCACTTATTAATTACTTACTAATGATCGTGGTGCAGTGCTAAAGGCTTTCCATATAATATGTCATTTAGTTTCCACAACAAGCCTAGGACTTAGAAATTATTATTTTTAATTTGTAGATGAGTAAACTGAAGCTTAAAGAGGTTAAGTGATTTGCTGAAAAATGAAATGACTTCTAAGGAAAGACGGGATCCTGTCCAAACTGCAAACCTTGAATAAGGTCTCAGCACTACCTTTCTTTATATATTCTGTGTGTTAATTCTGTGCTTTCCTTACTCTTGGGCTACAGAATTCAGATTTCATGACAATTTATAGTTCTGTTCTTTAGAATTCTTCAGTAGCCTTGATTATTAACCCTTCCCTCTTTCTAGGACACGGAAAGGGCTTTTTCAAAAATGGGTGGTGTTTACTTAAGAAAACCCTGGGGCTGTCTCCAAAGTGTAAAATATCTCTTTGTCCACCAACATATGATGACTCCCAAATTGCCAGTTGACTTGTTTGCTGACATGTTTCAAACTCCCTGTCTTTATGCAGAGAGCGTGAAGAACTGACTATAGTAGATACCATTTTTTACACTAGCACCCCCTCACCACACAACTAGGATGTGATTGGAAAGGAGGTTTGTGGTGATAGGGCCAGGCACCCAGTGGACACATAATGAATCCTTGATTATTGTGCCCTCTCCTTGGCTTGCAGCCCAACATAGGATTTTCTCTGGGCTGTGGTTGAAAGCTGACACCTGCAGATTTGTTTGTTCTCATGTGTAGCTGAATAGTCAAAATGCTTTCTCTACCTCAAGTGGAGGCAGGGCAAGCATTATGCAGAGTCAGAATTGGCAGTTGCTAGGAGATGTAATTTGAGGGACTCCGTGGAGTAACCCCAGCCAAAAAAAAAAAAAAAGTCCTTCTGATGGTTGAAATTTCATTATTATGGCTTGATTCCATTGGGTGAAGCAATGCCCCGTCCTTTAAAAAGTGCAAATTCTTCTCACATGGGAAGTAACTATTATGTCCCTAACATAATAAAATGATCTTTGGTCCTTATTAAGCACTTGAGGTAAAATTAAGGGTATGGGTGGAGGAGGAGATGGAAGAAGTTGTCCATTGAACAGTTTACTTAGAGCCGACCTGGTGAGAGGCATATCTACCACACAGAGACAGGGCCTGGCTGATGAATGCTGCACATGGTGGACATGCTTCCAACTGGCATCTGTTTCTGGGAGGAGCCTGAAACAGCTTTTCCAGAAGAGAATTGAGAAACTGAGGAAGGGGCCCTGGGCATTAGGGGACTGTTGGGCTTCCTACAGAGCAGCAGGGAAGGGGCAGCCACAGCTCCAATTGCTGGAGGAGTGTGGGAAGTGCAGTAAGTGAGGTTTCATAGAAAGGTCTCAGTATCAGCAGGGACTGTCTCTGTTTACACATGCCATCCTCAGAGGATGGAGAGGAAGTCTAGGAAGGCAAAATTGGAGAGCAGAAAGCTGACAACCTGGGGATGAGATCCCTTGCTTAGGAGTCAGATGATGGTGTTAGAGCCCTGGCTTTGCATCTGACAAGCTCTGTAACCCAGTGCAAATTTCATGACCTCTTTGGCTTCTTGTTCTTTATCTATAAAATGAAGGCATTTGACTAAGGAGACTGAAAAATTTCTCCTGGTTATGAAGAATGTAAATTAGAAAAAGACCGTGCATGTCTTTCATGGAAAAGCGCGAGGGGTTACTTTTTCTTACTCAAGCTCCATCAGTGTTGGAATATCAGTCACATAATTCAAAGAACTTGCCTCTTTCCTGCCCCATCACTTCCAAAGGGTATTGATCTCAGTCAGATGTCAGTCAGCACTATGCTTTGTTAAGGGAGGTTAGGGTTGTGTTCTTCTTTCTTTTCTTTTTAAAATTTAGTTAGGATTGATACAAGACCAGGTATGCTAATATCCTGTGCCAAAGGAAGGCCATTGCAACAATCTTGTGCTCTCCAGGGAGGCAATCACCTCTTGGACTTAGCCTGGATTGCCTATATCTGGAAAGGACTTAGACAAAGTAGGCCAAGTACACACAAGAACTTACTTCTGGACTGTCAAGACACAGGTTAATCCTTCTTCAGGAAGTGAAAGAGAAATGATACTTGACAATCAGCTATAGCTTTAGAACTTCCTCAGGCCTAAAACTCTGGGAGGATGAAGTGGGTTTTGAGGCTTTAGATGAGGCATCAGGAGATCGATCTTGCTCCATGTGTGCATGAGGCTCAGAGTTACCTGGTGAGGCAATGCAGGACAGTTTGGCAAAGAGTGAAGGCTTTGGGGTTATCCAAACCTGGTTGTGAGTCCTTAATGATGGTTCTTACCAGCTGAGCTGCCATGGACAGGTAAGAAGCTTCAACCTTCCCATCTGTAGAACAGAGACTGCTACAGTGCTCATGTCTCAGAGTTGTAATAGTTGCATGAGATGTCCAAGCAAGGAGGTAAGTATGATGTGTGACATGGGGCCAAAGCTTTAGAATGGGTTTGGTGGCATTATTATTAAACAGTGCAGCCCTATGGCAAGTGAAAAGCAGCCTATAAGGGAACAAACCACTTAGAGTAAGTGAATCTAGGGAAATACTTAGATCCTGGGGAGAAGGAACTTGACCTGCAGCAATACAATGCTCTTCTCAAATTCACTCCCCTTTAGGAAGTTTGTTAAATAATGAGTTCTAACCAGAGGGTGTAGCTCTCTTTCACCTAGCCACTGAGCCCCAGCTGTGTCTGATAAACCACCTGTGTCTGTATAGTTCATTTCATATTCAACACAAACAGGGAAATGAAGCATGTCTTTCACAGATATGCAGAAAACAGTCATCATGGGCACTTCTTAGACTATCCAGAGAATTAAAGGGATGTATCATTGTTTTCTCCCATCAAAACAAGTATCAAAAGTTAAAAAAAAGAATTCCTTTTTGCCTTTAGATGTGTATATTTGTTTATAATTTTAGAGCAAAATATTGAGAATGCTCTGACCTCTCTGTGGATGGGTGGATATATGTACATCTCTCCATATCTGGATTATGTCAATATCAGGAAAAAGTTACCCGTGTATTTCAGAGATGAGAAAGGAATACAGTTTGCCACGTGGGGATGATCTAAAGGAATGTGTTTACAGGGACTTCAGAGGGCAGTCCCCACTCACAGAGGACCTGGAGGAGAAGGTATGAGGCCGTTGCCAGGTTGTTGGCTCATCTGTGTCTTTGAGATGAGAAGCTTCTCTTTGAGAGAGCACCTGAGATCGAGAGCATCCATACCACTTGGAATGCCTGTTACGGCCCATGGAAAGTGGAGAGGCATTTTATATATCAGCAGCTACTGCAAGCCATAGCTTTTCCCTTTCTAGTCCTCTTTATTTTCCCTCATCAGCATGGTTCTCAGATATATTTACAGCCTTCTTGTGCCTTCTGCAGCCATTGGAAAGATGAATAAAGAGGACTAGGAGAATCCCATCTTCTTGTGCTTGTTCTTTTTCTCTGTCTTGGTTTGTCTTTTGTTTCTTCTCCTTTTTTCCTTTTTCTTTTCTTTAAAAAATTGTGTTGCTGCTCTGCATGAAGCCAGTGTTTCTTTTTTCGCTCCTCCCTCCCCTTTTATTGCTTTTAATTGTTTTGGTGCTTTTATTTTTTCCCTGGACTTGAGCACAGTGAGAAAGGTTAACTGTCAGAGGAGGGCTGTATACTGCTGATAAAGCCTTCAGGAGATTGCCTTGGAGTCATTAAGTCAGTCTCCACTGCTTCAGAGGGAAGAGAAAAGAAGCTCAAAGAGTAGAAAAGGCAACCTATCTCAAGTGGCTTAGCTGTACAAGCACTGAGTAGCAGACTACTTACCCAGACCCCTTCTCTAGGGGCAGATGCTGTCCAGAGTCAGCAGATGCTGGGACATTGATATAAATGTGCATCTGGATGAGACACACATGCAAGCCTTGGAGAATGGACTCTCCCCCTGGGAATTAGACATCCACCATCCTGGAGACCACCTTCTGAAGTTGTTCCTGTAGTTATTGGATTCCTGTGTCCACCTCATATTTATTTTGCAACTAACTCACTTTCATAAAAATCAGAAAACCTGGGTTCTGGTCTTGGCTCTGTTGATAATTCCTTTAGGAAAACTATGCTAGGCTTGTGCAAAGAAGTAGAAAATACGACTTTAAAAGTACCTTTCATCACTAACTGGATTTTACTTTTCTCTACCTGCAAAGTAGAAGTGAGGAGCATATCTCTCCTTGGACACAGATGTGAAAACAAGTTAATTCCTTTTTTTTTTCTAAGTGCCTTGAGGTAAATCCAAAGTCAGAGTTCTTAGAATTCATCCATATTGCCTAGCTATCAGGAAATTCATGATCTAATACTGCAGAGCTTTAAAAGAAATGGTAGATGTCTTCTGTAATGGAAAAAAATATATATAGGATAATAATGCCATTGATTTGCATAATTCTTTATGTGGCATCAAACTTCATAATGAGCTGATTTAAGGACACTCTCTACGTTAGCATACTTTAGAAATGTGACATGCTAAAATCTGGTGTAACTCATTTGTTTTCACTATCAACCTACTACATGATAAGCACAATACACATTTGCTAAATGAGTGAATAAATGAATGAATGAGTAACTTAAAGTCTTCAAATTATACAAAGTCAGTCAGCTGTGTTTATTTGGCTTTCATTGGTGCCAAGCACCAATGGAGGTTGTGTATAAGGAGGAGTTTGGGTAGATATTGCTGGCCATGGAGGGTGTGTAATCAGGTGATACTGATATTTCTATTGTCTTGCCATCAAAAAGGGAACCAAAAGGATAATGACTAGAGCACAGCCAGCTTGAGAGAGTCATTAAAGAGGGTTCCTGTCCCGACTAGCAACCACAGAACCCCTGGAAGATCACACAGTGGTTGCTTTACTTCTGATCCCAAAGCAGAGCCTTTTATACAAAACCTAACCCTCACTGCATTCAAAGGAGTGATGAGATTGATGTTAGACCCAAGTTTAACCTTGTTATAAATTCCCTCATTGTCAATTATTGTTATTCTAATTGGATAGTCTGGAACTCCTGAATCTCAGCTTCTTTCTTTGAAAACTAAACTTCTTTCTTTGATATCTAAATAGGTTGTAGTGAAGATTATATCAAATATTATCTACATAGTAGTAAACCAGAGCCAAAGCCCCTGGTAAACAGTAAGCTTCAAAAAAAGGTAGCTGGGAGCATTATCATCACCCTCACTCAGGGACTGTGGGCATTTTTATGGTAGTAAAACAATGGTGATAATGCCTATTCCATAAGGTCTTTGTAGGATTTAAAACATAGTATATTTGTAAAAGGCCATTCTCTGCGCTAGGTATATAGTAGAGGAAGTACTAGCTTCTTTCCTTCTCCTTTATTTTATAATGTTCTTACTTTTCTACTTCAGATGAGGGCAGCAGGGCATGGTTGTTCTTTTGTAGAGTGGTGCTCTAAAGGCCCCAGCAGGTAGGTAGTCTTAGGTGGTTGGGGTATGGGTAGTGGGTTTAGCAGGGAGGGAAAGAAAGAATGAGCAGTGCTCAAGGATGAAAAGTAGGGGCAGCCCAGGTGGCTCAGTGGTTTAGCGCTGCCTTCAGCCCAGGGTGGGATCCTGGAGACCAGGGATCGAGTCCCATGTCAGGTTCCCTTCATGGAGCCTGCTTCTCCCTCTGCCTGTGTCCCTGCCTCTCTCTCTCTACGTCTTTCATGCATAAATAAATAAAAATCTTAAAAAAAAAGAAAAGTAGACCTTTTAATGTCAACCAGTTGTGTACCAGAGGCTGTGATTCTGAAGCTTTTATAAAGTTTCTGCTTGTTTCTGGAAGTTATCCTAACAATTTTGAAGAGAACACCACTGTTTACACAAATCATTCCATACAGCCTAATCAGTTACTTATAATACAGAGGACACTTACGATCCCAAATTCAAACAATTGGAAAGCAGAAGCTATTTATTCATGGTGGTATACAGTGATAATTTTTGATGAGCTAGATGCTCTAAGAAGCGTGAACTTCTAAACAGCCTTCTGAATCCTCAAAGGGGATTTAGGTTATTCTTTGATTGACTTTAAAGTTCATAAAAAGTGATAAACCATAGCAATAAATGCATTACTTATATTGTCACTGTGATTGTATGTTCTTTAAAAACCAGAATGTCAAGTTTGAAATGGTCAGAAATTCACAACTAGCAAAAGCACCCAGTTAATTCAAGCCCCTTTCTTTGTCAATGATTCTAGGTAATTGAGGGTTTTTATTTGATCTGCTTGATGTTTTTTAACCTTTTGACATGTGAGCCATGTAGAGAAACCATTCTGGTTTTCCAGGGATTGTTCCCATTTTAGCACAGGAAGTCCCATGTCCTGGGAAACTTTTCGGTTCCAGGCAAATTAGAATGGTTGGTTACTCTATTTGAAGCACCTGGTCAACCCCTTTTTGTGAGAGTGCCATGTTTTGGTGAAAACCTGACTGAGAACATACAAAGAGAAGATTCTCTGGTTCAGTGGTTCTTCAATCTTTTGGATTTTGACAAGAAAAATTTTTATAGAAAAGGGAAGGAGTAAAATTGTGTTGACTACTTTTTATTTTGCCAACTAAGGACATTAACAATTTTCATCTGTCATCATCATCATTTTAAAAAGACAGGATTCCCAAACCAAAAAAAAAGTAGAAAGAAGTGGGATGAAAGTTCCATGTTCTCTATGTCTAGCACAGCATAGAGTAGGTCCTATGCAAATAATTGTTGCATGAAAGAATAGTGCGTAAATTTAGTTTTTATTTTAAAAATGTTCTATAGTGTCCATATTTTCCTTCTTGCCATGATTGGTGAAAACTTTACCTGAGGCTAATGTCTGGTAACCAATATTTGGATCCAAGTCCAAGTGAACTATAGGAATTTTTAATAGTTTTTCATTGTGAATTACGGTAAGGGCATTCTGATGTCTGTTTCATGCACATGTTCATTAGTTGATATAGTCAAACTCTCATGATATGGTGACTCCTGAAGAGAAAGACAGATTCTGATTCTTTAAATCCGAGAATGAGATTCAGTCAACTTCCTTTTAGACTTCAACTGCCACCATATTGGAGTGCATCTTTGGTGACATCTTCCTGGGAATTTCACAATACCTGGCAGGAATTAGCTTCCAGTCTTTTTTGTATTTTTAAGTCTTGGACAGTATTTTAGTATACTGTAAGTCTCCTTACCTTTCTTTGTTTTGGCTCATTCACTTACAAAGTTTGGTCAGAAACCTTGACCTACTGCTGTGATGTACATATATCCTAACTTCTGTAAGTCTGGAATTTCCTATGCAGTATCTTCATACCACAGTTGGGATATCCAGATCATTTATTATTTTATCATAACCCATGGTTAAAATATCACTGATAAATCTTAACTAGTATTGCTGGAGAAGGTTAGGATTTTTGTTTTATTGACATCAGAGCTGTAAATATCCATTCTGTAAATGGCTATACAAGCTACAATTTGTCTATTCCAGAGTCTTATAATGCCAGTTCCTTTGTATTCTTTTTGATCATAGGTCAACTTTTTTCTCCTCTGCAAACTCTGAACATATTTTTGTCTATAGCTTCTGCTATCATAACCTGGAGTCCAGCTGTCTGGCCCTGGCGCTTTAGTGAGCTTATTGGGGGTGATGCAGCATCTGTAAATGGTTTGTGAATCATTCTGACTCAGAAGGAGGGTTTCCATTTTAGATTCAGTGTGTCAAAAATGGATTTCCTTATTTATGCTCTCATAATTCAGTGGTTTTTGTTTTAGCATTTATATATTTCCAGTGTTGCAAATGTGCAGAATTCCTACAATTTTTTTCTTAGTGTTCTTCTTATCTGTGTTCATATCCCAAAGTGTGTGGTTAATACATCTCAGTATTTGCTGAAAACCTAGCTTTGTTGGGCAGATAGATGTTCCTCTAGAAGCTGTAGAAGGATGCTTTACAAAATTAGATAATGTACATGAAAGTGGGTTGCAAAATGTGACATGCATGCTATATAAATGTGTGTTTTTGTTATTTTTAAAGAAATGAGTAGCTCATCTCCTGCAGGAATATTATTGACAGAGATCTTTGCAAAGATATCCAACCCTCACCAGGAGGCTACATGACCAAGTGGACAACATATAGTGTTTGGAAGTTGACCTTAGTTTGTATTTTTGATCTGCTTCTTACTAGCTGTGATAGTGTACAGTTATTTCACCCCTTGTGAAACTTTGTTTTATCATTTGTAATGTGAAGCTGGTAAAACTTTATCTCACAAGACTCTTGTGAGAGTTGAACAAGAACTATACTAAGTATCCCAGTAGAAAAGCTCCTCTTTCAGGTGACGTATGATCCCAGATATGCTATCTCTGTTAATAATGCTTGGGTTCTTATGGTAAAAGTTTTGAACTCTTGTATCGTAAACCATCAAAACCAGTCTTGGTTAATTTTTGTCAAATACTATGTAGATATTATTTGTCTAATTGGGCCTCTCTCTCTGTAAAAGTCTAGAACATAATATAGATTTAATAATAATGAGTGTTAATTTCCTGCCCTTTTTATACTATGGCAAAAAAAAATCTACTCTAAAAAAAGATTCTGCTAGTAGTCTGAGATGAAGAAATGATGACAATGAAGTAAACACTTTATTGTAGCTTTCTGCACACTATTGGTATTATAATTGAATTTGCAGTCACTAAAGATTTTCTCCTTTATTTAGGCTTCTTAAGTCAGGTCACTTGATTTTTAAGTCTGTCTGCATTTTAGAGAATTTACCCTTCCCTCACCCCCTTTCAACGTACCCCATCTTTGTTGACCCCTGGGTTCAGATTTTTTCATTTAATTACTTTAGACTTGGGGCATTGTCCCTCTCTTCCTGGGAGCTCTGGATTGGGGCAGTTTTAATTTTTATTAGTATCTGCCCCTATTTTCTCAACAGACATTTTCTTGGGAGGAAAAGGAGATGCACACCTCACTATAAAAGAAGACATGGCACAAATTTCTAGGATTTGTATGTCCATGTTGGCAAAATTCCCCAGTTTGTGTCACTGAACAGGGTTTTAATCACCTGGGCTGTAGTGCTCAGCACTGAAAGCTTCAGAAGTACTGCAGAAATGGTAGATTAGCTGCATTTAACAAAATAGAGAGTTTTCATTGTGTCATAAAAAGCCTTATTGATCTTGTCCAGGCATTGACTCCAAGGCCTTTTAACAAGCCACTCTGTCTAGACTTGTAGGCTAAAGCCACAGTGCTAACAAAGGAGAAACTGGGCTGCCTGCTGCAGGGGGAGGCCAAAGACGTGGGCACAGATTCAGGTTTCTCAGTGGGGATTTTCTTAAAGAACTAGGATGATTGTATTCTGCTGTGGGAGGCAAAAAGGGTTGGGAGGCTTGTGTAGATGTTCTTGTGACATACCCTGGGTCGACTCTCAGCACTTGATGTTGAGTACTTGCTCAGAAAAAAATGCAGGTATTCTCTGCTCCTCGGCTCCCAAGAATATTTCCTCCCTTTATCCTTAAGAAGCCAGGCTTTGCTCCGGGATACCAGTGCACTGAGCCATGAGTCTCCAGGACTGGGGAAGGCAGTGGGGGGCAGGATGATGAACTCATGATGTTAGAGTCACTGTGATCAGTTCAGCTGCATTCCAATTCAATTCCACATGTCTTTCTTTAACACATTCAGGGATACGTGAGAGATTTCAAAAACATGTGAAAAACTGGTGCTCACAAGAGATGATTGAAGAGTTGACATCAATGTGTAAAATAAACAAAGAATCATTCAGGATTTATTGGGCCATTGAGTATTTCATCAAAATCATCTGCAGAGAATTACTTTTTGTAATAAACAGTATGAAATATTTCAAACATATAGTCTGTATAGTAGAAGATATTATAAACGTTGGTTTAGCTATTCCACAGGTTGAACACATCTTAATATTTTGCCATTTTTGCTTTATACCCTTTTTATAAAGACTTAGTCTTATTTGAGTACCTGTCTGGTTCCAGTTCTTCTCTCCCTCACCAGAAGTAAACACTACCTGATGTGTAGATTGCTTCTGTGTTTTGCTATTCTTGTTACATATGAATGGAACTGTAATATATAATAATTGGTGATCATTGTGTGTGTTTGTGTAGTGTGTGTGTGTGAATTAGTGGAGGCGAAGTTTATTGGCCACCTCCAATTTATGTACATTATTTTCTATATATTCTGGGCTGAGTGAAGGAAACATAGGGTAAAAACCTTTAACACCTTATACTTCCCCGTTGATCACCAGATGAAGCTTGACAGTCTCTAGAGCTCATTCCTCTTGTAGGAAGAGGAACCATTTGAGCTCCTGAAATATCTGTAGGAAGTTTCACATAATACCAAATTGTCTAATTTTCTCTGGATACTAAAGGTGGATAGTTTTAGCAGCAAGATAATTTAGTTACAGACTTACTAAGGCTGGAGGTCAATTAGAGCATCTTCTTCTGATGCTATGGCGATGATTGGTTATGGAAAATTCTTGTTTTCATCTTGGATGAAAGATATTTTACAGAAATAAATAATTTAAAAGCCCATATGGGCTTTAAAACCCATATTGATTGCTTCTAAATATCTTTTTTGAGAGAAAGAGACAGAGAGTAAGAGAGCGAGAGAGGGGAGAGGTAGAGGAGGGGGAGAGAGAATCTTAAGTAGATTCCCTGCAGAGCCCAACACAGGGCTCAATCTCATGACCCTAAAATCATGACCTGAGACAAAATCAAGAGTCAGAGACTTAAGCAACTGAGCCACCCAGGCACTCAGTTTCTAAATACCTTAATATCCCTGTGAGTTTTTCCAAATTCTGTGAACCTTTCATGATTTTTAATATTCCTTTCTGAACAGTATATGTGGATACAGTGAATATATAATTTAAGGTAGTAGAGTCCCTGTATGTACCTGTGTAAAAATCATTTCAGATGATCTGCTTCCTAATTTAGAATCATAGTGGATATTTCTCATTGTTATTAATTCTGTTTGTATTAAAACTACAATCTTCCATCCTCTTTTCTCCAGCTTTTGTTCCTACTACTTTTTTTTTGTCTTTGTCCTTTTTTTATTTCATGGACTACAGTCTCACAATGAGGCATTTGGTACTCCAGTATAATTACCTTAGTTATTGTGTAACTTTGAAAAAGAATCAGTTTGAAAAGAAATATAAACATTCATATTATTCTTTTTGGACTGGTGCAAGGGGATATGTAGATTTGTGAGTGTGTGTATTTTCTGTAATTTTTTCTAATCCCCAAACTTCAAATCTCAGTCTAAAACATATCCAGGAGAACAACTACGGTTAAATTCTTCTCCATCATAATCACCCATATCCTCTATGTAACTTTAAGAAATGATCTTAATAAACACTGTGGCATAGAGCTGGCTTTCAAATCATTGTTAAAATTGATATATTTACTTGTCATTGACCTCATGTGGTTCCAGATATGTCTGTTATTTTTCCGGAGTGAAAGCAATCCAAGGACTGGATTGCTTTCTTGTCTGAGGTGACAACCATAACATTCTGAATCCATGGAGGAATAAACACAAGAGTCAAATTGGTGATCAGGTCAAGGAACCAGACATCAGTTCTTTTGCTGGTAGAGCTGTGTTAGAGAATGTGGCTTTGATCTGCAAACAAATTTGGCTTCCTTGTGATTTTCCCATAGTTAAACTCAACCACTGGGCCCTAGAGAGAAGAGCTAGAAAACCACAGGCCACCTTCTGCAGGGATAGAGTCCATGTGGATGGATTTGCTGCATGGGAGAACCTAGAGGAGAACTTACTCTTTAGAGGAAGGCTGAAGGAGTGAGAAAGACAGGACATGTGGGAATAGTGACCACCTAATTAAGCACATGGACCTATGGATGTCAGACCCTTACTCTATCCCCAAGTGGATGAATCACTTCTCACTGGAGGAAAGCAAATGAGTAAAGGAAAGAAGGTTCGAGTGTTACTCGAAAACAATTCTGTTCTGGAGAATGGGGAGGAAATGTTCTTGTGGAGTTGTGGGGACAGGGAAATGGAGTTTCCTTTACCAGATAGAGTGTCCTGTTTGTGTTCAATACATGTTTGATTGACCAACAATTAAAATGAGGAACCTGTAGTGGAAGAAACATAATGATAGCTTGATTCCTATAGATCAGGGGCTTAAGTGAAAATAAAATGTACAGCATTTACATAAATTATTTTAAGTGGGTAGGCAGGCATATGCAGCACAACTACCTCAGGCCATGGTTTCTTAGCAATATCCATTCCACCATAGAGATGTCTTCTGGATCCCTCTTTACCACTCTAGCAACCTGTCCACCCATTGAAATCCTAATACAAGTTAAGTATAATTGTAACACTCTCAAGAAGTTTTCTTCTCCTCTGTTGATTCTCCATCCCCAGTGCCTCAAGATATGGTATATAAGACTCTGGCCTGATTCTGAGGCTGCTCTCATGTACTCATTACAATGCCCATTATGCACTGAACTTGTCACCATTTCATAAACACCCTCTACTTTTCTAGTTACTACACCGGTGAATACGCTGTTTCTTCTAACTAGAATTTCATCCCATTTTTGTATGGTGAACTGTTACACTTCAAGACACAGCTGAAGTTTGACCTCCTGTGTGGCACCTTCACTAACTCTCAGGGTCAATTATTCCTTCTTCTGTATGCCAATATCACCTATTAAACATTTGCTGTGCTGAATTGTAATTACTTGTGTGTGTTCTTACCACCACTACCACCACCACCACTACCACTACTATGACCAAAACCACCACCACCACTACCACCACTGCCACCAGCTAACAAGTCTGTGCCTGGGAACTGGGCCATGGACTTTATCTGATTGATGTTTCACAGCAACTCTATGAAATATGTACTCTGGTTATTCCCATTTTGTAGATTAGGGAACTGAGGGAGAGAGAATAAAGGTAAAGTAGTAAGCTAAGGTTTCATAGAATTAGGTCTAAGTGCCAGAGCTGGCTCTGCAACCCAGGTCTGTCTTCATCATTACTCTCCATGTCACTAAGTCCACAGTCCCATGACACCCTGGGCTAGAGGAGGGTGCTCTGTTTTGTGTGAGTCTATGTCAGGGCCTGGCGCTTAGCAGGCATTCGAGTTTTTTTCATTTTACAGTTTCTCTTCTTCAGGAAAATATCAGCTAATTATTCCTATTCACAGGGCTGCCATGCAGCCTAAGCGCATTCAGCACTGGACACATCACCTGGCGCATAGTAGGCACCTGCAAATCCTTATTCCTTAAATGAATGAGCAGAAATTTTAACTTTTATTGTAATGCAGTCGAGAGAAATACAGTCTTCAGGATGCCATCAGATTTCCAGTGATTTCAGTGAAGCGTGATTTTCCAGGCCATTCTTTTGTGGACCAAGGCAGCTTCCCTCACCAGGATGCTAGCTGTTTATTTTCCAAGTGACAACTTGATTTACTCTTTTCCTTCTCATCACTTTCAAGAAACATCTGCAGGCTAGTTGAGTGACCCAGGCAGCGTGGAAAAGTCCATTTATTTCTCTGTTGCATCTTTCCTACAGCGAATCTGAGGCTAAAGCTTGGAAATGGCTCCAGGAGGTCAGATTTCCTATGTGTTTTCTTTTGTAGTGCGGGATTGCTCATAGCGACGCAATTTGCTGTCTGCTGGTACACACAGCTTTTAAAATACCTGTATGATGGGATGTGGCAGGTTAAGGATTCATCATTTTCCCTTGGGGACTGGCTCTGCAGTTTGATCTATCCGAATGCTTTGTTTGGCCCTAAAATATATTGTGAGGGAAAGGGGGCAGCAAGAACTGGGATGGGGGCTCATGCTTGTACATTTTTTTGCCTTTCTCACTCGGCATGTTCCTTCTTTAATTCTAGCAGGACCTACCATTAGGTGACACACAGCAGAATTTACTGTAGTAAAAGGATTTCTGCTTTTCCCTCATTTTGGCAAATATGATTAATCTCATAGCCTAGCCGCCAACTTGGAGATCTGCCGACAGATCCCTCAGAAGTGGGAGTTCTTTTTCTGGAAGTTGGATTCTTAGCAGGTTGTGTGGAAAGGGAACAGAATTGTGCAAGAACAAATTCACTTTTGCCTTATAACTTGTTCCTTTGCCAGCACACTACCCCAGTTGCTGTGTTACTCAAGCCACTTTTCCAAATTGAGTGGATATGCAGTGTCCCTAGGAATGAGCAGAGCAATTGTGGAATTGTGGACTTCTTTATAAATCCATTTCTGCTTAGTGTACCGCCTGCTCAGTGCTTATTTTGTCACTGTCAGGACCCCCTTTTTTTTTTGCCTCGTAAGCAGTGACCAGAAGAATTGAGTGATATATCAGTTTACAATTGGAGAACCTGAAGCCTGTCACTGCATTTGCCCCACTGGAGGACAGACAGTGCCATCCATTCCTGTTGAGTCTGTGCATCAGGGGAAAGGCATCAACAGGCTGGCCCTAGGACTGCAGCACATCCTCTTGTCTGGCAAAGATGGCAGCAGCAGCCCTTGTGTTCTTATGCTTCTTGAACTCCAGGGTGGGCCAGGCCAGGATAGCCAATAAGGGTTATCTTAGCATCAGCATTGACTAAAGTACCACACTGCTGCATGGAGGCCAGTTGAAGGACAAAGGATTCAGAGATGAGAGCTGTTTTGCCCATGTCTCTGAGGTGTAGCCTCAGGAAGCTGGCTCCCACTCCCATTCTGGAGCACAGCAGGTGTTCTGCTCAGGGCCAGTGGTTGTAGCCATTCCAGAGGGGTTAGCATTTTAATAGGCTCTTCTAATCGGTGTCTAAAGATTCCATTTCCAAGGTCCTCTGATGGAGGTAAAGAGTGCAATCTTCTCAGTTTGGCTTTCTTCAATCTGCTGCTAGAGAATTTTGGGCTAAAGCCAGCCCCATTGTCCATTCCTCTGCTTGGATTCCTGCTACCTGAGTGGACTCTTAACTGTCACTGTCATTGGTTTCTCCTTTTGACATATTGAATTTCTTGCAGTTGTAGGAACAGATGTGGGGTCCTAGGCACCTGTTCCTCTTGAGAGTTTGAGTTCCTGGCAAGGTGGTGGTATGATGTTGTAGCAAAACCAATGCAATGAAAATCAGGGGACAAAGATTTTGGAACTGACTTAAATACTTTTTAGTGCCTTGGATAACCCATCTAAACTATGTGCCCCCAGATGCTCACATTGGCATCAACACAGCAAAGTGACCTCACAGAGTGTTGAGAGGCTACAAATAATGACCACGAAAGCATTTGGAAATATATGACATTTAAGAAACTCTGCATGTGTATTTGCAAATGGACCTAGAATCCTCCTTTACTCGTGCCTGACATGTTCTAACTTGAGGCCTTCCATGTCTCATGTTCTATGATTCTCCCTCAATTTTTACCTCTGGTCCTTGGTTTGCCATGGCTGCATTCAGATTGTAAGTGTCCAAACTCTGGGTTCTCCCATTGTCTGTGGCTTGCCAGTACCTCTGCCTCTCAGTTTCCTGGATTGTCTCTCCTAAGAACCCTTTGCTTCCGTTATTGCCCAGAGAAAGGTAAACCTTATTTGGGAAGGGTATCAACATCCAGGTTGAACCAGTCCTAGGCACCCCTAGAAAAGTAGTTGAAATGTGTTCTCATCTTTTTTTTCTTTTTTTAAAAGATTGAGAGAGAGAGAGAGAGAGAGAGAGAGAGAGAGAGAGAGAGAATGCGAACAAGCCGGGTAAAGGAGCTGAGGGAGAAGGAGAGGGACAAACAGACGAAGCACTGAGCATGGAGCCTGATGTGGGGCTCTATCTCAGGACCCTGAGATCATGACCTGAACCAAAATCAAGAGTAGGACATTCAACGCTAAGCCCCTCAGGTGCCCCTATGTTCTCATCTTTTAACAGGGCTCTTTACTTTTAGTCCGCTCTTTCAGTTCCCTCTCAACTCAACATAAATTGAGTTGCAAAATCTTTTTAAAAGATTATGTGATCTTTTAAAAATACAAATCAGATCCTCCATCCTTTCAATGAAATTGTACCGTGACTCCTCATAGCCTCCTTCCTCATAACCTTCAGAGTAAAGCCTGAATTTCTTGATCTCAAAGCCTGAGACATCAAGCTATCAGAAACCACAAGTCCAATTAAATGGTGATATGCATTTCTCCACACTTCTTAGATTGCATAGTAAAAACATATTACACTGAATATTTTAATCTGTTTTGCATTTTCTCAGAGAAATAGAGATATTATTATATAAATCAGTAGTTGGATGTTTTTTGGGGGGAGAGAGTGGAAAATAGAATTGAATAGATGCTTGTTAATGCTATTTATATATAGTACTTGGTTTAACAAGCCTTTTGAAAGATCCATACTTTACATATCTTATACAAGTTAATTTAAAATCTTGGGTTATACATATCTAGATTGCATCTAATGTTTAATCAATTGGACACTTAGAAATAATGGGGAAATGATTTGTTGTCATACAATTGAGCCCTGCTTTCCATGCAGTGAGAATAACATTTTTATTTTAACACTTACACAATTGATTGTAAACTTTGGGGTGATATAATTTAAGTGGATCTGAACAGTCCATTAGCCATGTCAGTGTGTGCCCTCTTGCCAGGCTGGAGCTTTATGCTAAGCTGTTGTGTACTCACATAATCCCCTGCATCCATTGTCTCTATCTATTTAGCTTGAATACATACAAGGTGACTGCATTGTCTCTTCAACTTCCTTCTCAGTATAAACACTAAGAATAGAAAACAAATTTGGGGCAATATTATATTTTTCTAGTGGAGAGTCTGGAGAAATGAATGGGCTTAGAAATGTGTTTGTCACTATTTAGTTTTGTGCCTTTTAGTTATGTTGTCAATTTAGTATGGTTTTCAAGGTGATAAGACAGTGCTTAAGTTTTGGCTAGTGGAAAGAAGTTAAGATTAGGATCTTAGGAGAGATAATCAGTTGTGAGAGTATACAAAGGAATGATTTCTTCAAGTTCTTACTCCTTTTTCCCTCCATGCCTCTCATTTGCTCTTTTAAAGATCAGTTCATGTACTGCCAATGCCTCTCCTCCCCACACTGTCAGGAATGTATCCTATGCATTAAAAATGGTACACTTTTGCTTATCTATAATATGACTCAGAGGGTAGTTTTCAGGTGTCTATTGTGTATTGACATGTGGAGGAGATACTAGCATCTGGGGTGATGCTGCTCTTGGTAGCCTCCTCCAGCCCATGGAAGAGGTAAACTGGGAAAATTCATGCTTGAGTGAAGAGATTGGGAGGGTTGTGAACGGTTACAGAATTTTCCTTAGATACTTGCAAAGGGACACACTCTGCTACATAAAATCTTTGTTGGTAAATTTGCATGGAAATTAGCATAAATATGCATGTGTTTTACATAGACTTTCTCATGTTGGTTTTATTTCTTGTTTATTTATTGTGATATTCTCTTCCCTACAATGATGTCATTTTTCTTCTATGGCTTCCACATAAAATAAGTTCTATTGCTTTAAACACACCCAGATTCCAGGGGGAAAGGGAAACATTACTTTTGGTAAGTGTAATCTATGTAGAGTGGGGGGAAATAAATTTCTGGCTCAATTTATCTAAGATTTGGGATGGTTAATGGGTTAATGCAGGGCTGTTTCATTTGAATAAATATTCGTGCCATTTGAATGGTAGAGTAAGGGCATGTGGTACATCCAAAGTGATAGGTAAAAGGATATTTAGAGAAAAGTACAGATAGGCACTAGAAGTGCAGAGTAACACAAACGGATTGTGTGGTTTTGGGCAACTCACTTATTCTTAGTTGTCAGTTTCTTCCCTGATTAAAAGAAAAAAGGCATTAAATCAAGCAAGTTTAAAATCCCTATAAACTCCAAAACTTATTATTTTTATATACTCTTTGATTTAATTACATGACAAATATTAAGCACCACATAGCACATAAAATAATATCCTGGTGCCTTACTGTTCTGTGTCAAACCATTCCCCTTTGAAGGGTACTCAGTGACTAATTTAAGCTTCTTTTTAGAGGCACTCATTTCTTTGTTCCTTTATCTCAGTTAAGTGGGCACATTAAGGTCTAACTTAAAAGACTTAGAAGGCATCCCTCACTATACTACATGTGGTGCCAAGGACAGGCATAGCAGTTGGCTCTGTCCACATTTACATCCATAGGAAAAGAGTTTAGTGGTAATAACTGCATTTGATTTGGCATCTTTTATTCTAGGTCAGGCTTACCTCTTGGTCTATTGAACAAAGGCTTATCCAGTTGCACTTTTTAAAAGATTTTATTTATTTATTTGAGAGAAAGACAGATATAGCAACAGAGAACACAAGCCTGGGAGGAGAGGGAGAAGCAGGCTCCCTGCTAAGGCGAGCTTGATCTTAGGACCCTGGAAGCATGACCTGAGCTGAAGGCAGATGCTTAAATGAATGAGCCACCCAGGCACCCTCCAGTTGCATTTTAACAAAGCCGTTTCTTCAGAAATGAGAGGAGAAATCAAGACAATATACAGGGCACTAGGGTGTTGGAAAAATCTGTTTCAAACATATAGATGGTATCAAATTGCTGCTCTATGATTTTGGGGGGGGGGCTATTTTTGGTGAAAAACATCAGACATGGGTTATGTGCCAAGTAATACTTGCTACTTATATATACATATAAGATACACTGTGGTCATTTATATGTGTACAGGTCCCTTTTGCTTATGCCAGTGTGTTGTGTGTATGTGTGTGTGTGTGTGTGTGCACATGCACATGCACATAAGCAGAAATATGCAAGTAGACACACATCATTGAGACCCTCTGGAACACACAGGACAAGTCTGATCTCTTCTTTAATTTTCTGGAGTACAAAGTTGAGGTTCATGTTTTAAGGCTGTCACGATGCTATAATTAGTTTAATACAGTATGTAATGGGTGGTCATCTCTCCCATATGATGAGTGATACCTTTACAGTTCTTAGCTAATCATGAGAATATATTTATTTTACTTAAGTGACTTACCAAGGGCTGTGATGATGGATAAGGATCTAAGTTGAGGTGGAATTGACTGGTTACCAAGACTGAGGTGTAGTTATGGAAGAGGAAATAGAACCAGCTCAGCCTTCTTTTGTAGCTCCCCCTCTGTAATGGGAAACTGTGTATTCAGCCTGTATTGTTGCCCATTTCCTTTCATTAATGTGGTGCTTTTGATAGCTTTTGGCCAACTCCGATATGAAGTAGGCCATTCTAAGTCAGGCTGCTTGGCAGGAGGACAAATGAAAGTCCAGATGCTATATTTTGAAATTAGAAATTATATCAACAAATGATTAAGTAAAACAAATACACGTTTGAACTACCTGGTAGGTAAGCCAGGTGCACATTTAGAGTTTTTGGTTCCTCAGAGTTCTGCACTGGGAAATGTTAGCATGGGGAGAACCAGCCCCTCTGGTTGTCAGCTGCTGGCCTCTTTCCTTCCTCTGTCAACCTTTGACTCTATCCTGTATCCACAAGGACTCTGATATAAATGCACATGGATGTCCCTGTGGCCAATGTCTATCTACATCCTTGAAAATGGCCCTACATTGTTAGTCCTCAGTCCTTGAGGTATGCACACTGATGGCATGATTTGCTGTTGGAAAATGAGTCCAGAGCAGAGGCTTGCAGAAGCCTTGGAAACAGGCCTGGGGCTCTTTTGGTGGGGAATTAGAGGATCCCAGGGTGAGGCCTTGAAAGGGAATATATGCTCCAAGGGAATGCTTTCTTGACCCTGTGGGCCCTTAGATGTTCAACAGAATGGTCTGATCAGGGCCATCTAAATTAGGAGACTCTTACAACAGAGATCCCTTTGAATCTAAGGGAGCTATTGCTGTCTTGTCAAAGTCTATTACCAAATTTTATTCTATCCCCTTTCCCTCATCTGTTTGATCGCCTTCGCAGATCCAACCTCCTATTTAATAATGCTATCACATTCCACTGGGCTCAGGACTCTATCATGGAAACCGAAGTTAGCTGGGTTATTGATGGATGGAAATTAGAGCCAGATCTTTCAGGGTAATTGATTTTTAGTTATTGGTCAATAAAAGGCACCTAGAGCTAAAGATCCCTTTGTCAGAACAGTTAATTATCCATTTTAAACCAGCTCTTGTACAAGCATTTGAAAACCATCACTGAAGCAAAAGCAATGGAAACCTCACTTTGCCATTTTGCATAAAATATCCCTCTAGGTTTTTCTCTGAGAAAATGGGAAGGAAAGGCAGCAAGCTCTTCTACACCATTGCATTGGTCTTCTACCCTTGTGAGGATATATAGCTTCTCTGCAGTTACTGTCTTCACTTGTTTCCCTAGTACTTAGACACAGGTCTGGTGGGAGAGTTGGAGGGAGCTCCAGCCGGTATTGGCTCACTGGTAGGGGCAATGCCCCAGGGAACATGTTCTCTTTGGTATTTGCATACAGATGACTCATGCCAGTCAAGTGTTAACTTCTTTCCTCTTTCCTTTTCATGCAGCTCGAGAGGAGAATGTGGCCACTTTCCGAGGCTCAGAGTACCTGTGCTACGACCTGTCTCAGAACCCAATCCAGAGCAGCAGTGATGAAATCACCCTCTCCTTTAAGACCTGGCAGCGGAACGGGCTCATCCTGCACACGGGCAAGTCGGCTGATTATGTCAACCTGGCTCTGAAGGATGGTGCGGTCTCCTTGGTCATTAACCTGGGGTCCGGGGCCTTTGAGGCCATTGTGGAGCCAGTGAATGGAAAATTCAACGACAACGCCTGGCATGATGTCAAAGTGACACGCAACCTCCGGCAGGTAATGGCTGAGGGGAGAGAGTGCCCGGAGGCTCCTCTTGGGTAGCTGGGGAGGAGGTTTGTGGAGCAGGTACTGGATTAGCTGGAGCTGGGGAAGGGTATAGATACAGGTTGGATTTGTCAACGTCTAACATTCTCCCAGTCTTTGCAGTTTCACAAGGAAAATTATGAAAATATGTTTCTCCTCATACTTCAATTCTCCACTTGTGCTTGTTTTTTCCAGAAAATAAAATTCAGTTGTGTAGATAATAAAAGTTATAAATACTTTCATTTCTTTTATCCTGCTTTCCTTTGTATCATTTTCTTAATTACATTTGAATCTTGCTGTATTATTGTTAAATTCAATTAGGGATGATGTTTTGTTTCTGCAGCTTACTAGATTTTCCTCATTTTTTGAATATATGTTTATCTTTTTAATTAAGTTAGCCATTGCCATGATGCCATGACTTTAATTCCTTCCAGAAAAAGCCTTCCTTTTTTTCCTTCCTTTTAATTTACTGCCCCTCCTCTGCTTTCTTCTTTCTTCCTTTCTTTTTTTTTTTCCCTGTTGTTATGTTAATCTGTAGCCTTAGAATGAATTAGCTGGAATCTTTCTGAATTCCTTTGTTTCTCTGTTCCTTGGTGCGGTGGTCCTACTATATTGCCCCTGTCTCTACCTCCGAGGCTCTTCAGTTGACTGGGAGGCCTGGAAAGTGGAAGGACCCAAATAAAAAAGTCAACTTTGGAGCAGCCTTTCCTGGTTCTGTTCGTGCTTGAGAACTCACATCGCTTCCCGATTCTAAGCAGGCAACTCCGTCAGGTGACAATGCTCTCAGAAAGCCTTAGCCAAGTGAAGTTGTTTTCAATCTCATGACTAATAATAATAGTCATAGCAGTATAATAGTAACATCTCACCAGCCCACATCAGTGAAGATAAAAAGCATTTCCTATAAAAGTCAGGGTCTGTGCTAATGCCCATTTCTAGGTTGCTCTTTGCGCTTGTTTTTTTTTCTCCTTGTGAATTTGTTATAACCCAGTTAGACAGTGTTCATCCTTTATTAATCAGAAAACATGTGCAAATTTCCATAAAGTGCTTATCAAATTTTCTTCTGCAGTATGATTGATTTAATGCCTTCTAATGTAAATATGAAAGTGTAAGAACTGACAGGTGTCTGCATATGTTTTCTGTTTGAGAAAAGGGTAACTCCTTAGTACTGCTAAGTGAACAGAGAAGGTTCACAGGTGCTGGGACCACACAGTATTCAAAACACCCATTGTAACACTTAAGTATGTTGAGGAAGCCACCTGGTTGGGAGATTCTCTTCTATCTATGGTGACATTACCAAATAATACAAGTCTTAGAACCCCCACTCATCTTAATACCCATGAACTGGACATTTTTGAATCACTGTTTTTCCTCAAAAGCCAAAGGATACAATTGCTACTGCTTTCTTTCACCCATCCATGCTTACTCAGCTCAGCTGTCTAGAGGGCCCAAGTCGAATGTCCACTTGCTAACATACAAGGGTGTGATATGTTTGAGTTGCAGAGACCAGACCAAAAAGTAAAATATGACCTTTTGACAGTTTTGATGGGCAGGTACACAGTACACAGTAGGCTTTAGTCAGTGGAAGGAAAGCATTTTCATGCTTTGGGGAGCAGGGCAAGGTTGTGTTTCTCACCAGCCAGTCTGTTTCTCTGATTCTCTCCCACTCCATATACTGCGTTGCCATTCTAGAGTGATTCCAATTAGCCAGAGAAAGGATTGCTTTCATTTCTACTGAAAACACTTTTCTAAAATAGACTTGGGCCCCAGTTCCATCCTTTAAACTGAGTGGGGGATAAACCAAACTGTTACTCAAACATTGGTGGTGCTGTTTTGGTCAGTGCGAGCAGAGGAGAGCAACCCTGGAGGGTTTCTCTTCCAAGCTGTAAGACCTAGCTTCCGCAGCGCCCTTGGACAAACCATTTAACCTTGCCACACCACAGTTTTCATTTGTGAAATGGTGATTACAATCCTCCCCAGCCATGTGTGGTGGCTAAATATGCAAAGCACCTTATGTTCCAGAAGGATTATGAGCTCCTCCATGGTCTGGGTGCTAGACTCACTGTGACATGCACACAATTTATAAGCCAAGGATTCTGTTGTGAAGGTGACTGTGTCTGTCTATCACCAATGATGCCGCTAAGTAGAGTTCTCAGTTCTGGACAGGGCTACAGAGGCCTGAGGATGTTGGGGGGCATTTCTTGGCAGAGGGACTATGAATCTCATAGAGAAAGTGCAGCTAAAATTGGTCTTCATTGAAATCCTGACTGAATTTTGCATCCAAATACAATTTATTGAAAGAGAGGGAAATCTCAGAAAAGCAGAGTTGATTTTGCAAATGTAATCCTTTCAGTGCTGAATCATCTAAGATTATTATTTTGCTCATTAAAAATACATTTATAACATCTTTTTTTAGTTCTGTGGGATACATTTCAAGGGGTCGGAAGCCCCTATTTCAATTAAACTGTAAATTGCTTCATAAATATTTGATAACAAGCTTATGACTGTCTCATCTACTTTTTTTGGTAAGGTCGAATGGCTTCTGTGGCAAAAAATTCATCTGAGGAATGCTTACTTGGAGTTTCCTGAAGTATTCATTACTAACTGGAGCAGAACTTTGCCCATTTCTTCCTTCTTTGCCATCTACTCATGGTTCTGCCTTTGAGCCAAGTCAGGACCAAGGCCAGCTACTTTACTAAGGGTTCTGATTAAGGGAAGGAATGTGGACTGTCTGTTCCAGACTGTAACTGGGATTAGGGACCAAGGTAGTGATGCATTTTCTCTGGGTTTGTTTTTGGTCTTGTTTTAAAATCCATGACCTTGAACATGGCCCTTGTGTGACTTGCTTTACCTCTAATGCGACTTTAGTGAAACCACAAACAGAAAACTGGGGTTACCGGTCTTCCAGCCTTCCAGCTTAGGGTATGTTGGCAATTTAGCATCTGAAAATAGTCAGAGGAGACAAATCATAGGGCTTCTTTAATAATGTTTAACCTGCCAGTCTTTTGTGTTATCCATACACGAAATTGCTTTTACAAGCTTGAAAAGCATTTTCTGAAGGGGGATAAAGGGGAGAGCGATTCCAATGGGAAGCATTCTGGCAAAGACAACAAAATAAATAACTACATTGGGAAGTAAGGAAGACCCCCACCTATTTTGATGCACTCTGACAACACAGTTATTGTAAACCAAGAGGAAGGGCGAGAGGAGAATGCCCCCCTCCTGCCGCACATGTCCACACAAAATCAAGGGCGTCATGGATCTTTAATCACCTGTGGAAACCCAGAATAAGCTACATCATATAGTTTTCCTATGCTAGAGGCAACCTATACATGCTTTACTAAATTTTTCTTGTTGTTGCTGTATTGAAGTCCTAATCATCCATGCATGTAGTCAGAGTTATATATATATAAAGTCCCCCAAATATTAGTATTTTAGCTCTACCTATCTACATGTGAAATGATAATATTTAGAAGGTGTTTTCTTTCAGGACAGATGGACTGTGTATGGGCAAGAGGGTGGGAAGGGAAAAAAGGGTGTTCATTCAGAAGAGCCCTTGGAAAGTAAGTATGATGCTAATTCTAACTGGGGTGAGGTCCAGTCTGAGCAGTGTTCAGAAAAAGGGGGAGTTCAATGGCAGGGTGGGTTGCAGCTCCTTTCCTGGCTCTGCCCCGGCTGCCAAGGTTTTCCATAGAGTCTTGGTCTCATTGTCTTCCCCACTCTCTTTTTCTGTGTCGGGTGCCTTTTTTTTGAAAAACTAACACAAGATCATTCATGCAATGTGTCATTTTACTAACCGACTAATGTACTAACACCCTAACGACTCATCTTTGTTTTTAGTTTTTTTAATTAACAATCGTTCTGTTCACAATTTTTAATTTCCTTTCTTCCCCCTTTTCCGCAAAGCACTCAGGCATCGGACACGCTATGGTAAACAAACTACATTGTCTGGTAGATATCATTCTTATTGTCTCTTTTTTTGGGTTTGCCGTGTGTTGCCCTCCTTTTCCTTCCCAGACCCCCCTTTTATCCTCCTTAGACTTGTTTATTCTTTTAAAATTTTTTGTTGGATTAAATGCAAGCCTTTCTTTTTTGTTAAAAAAGAAAAGAAAAAAAAAAAGAAGGAAGGGGAACATGCCTGTCCTGGAAATGGTATTTGGATGAGTTTGGGACGGTTTCCTTTTCTCCAGTTTGTCATTTTTTTACCCTAAAAATGGTTTTTAAAAGAAAGATTCTCCATTTAGCTAAATTTGTTTTGTTTTGTTTTCTTATTTTGCAACTTTCAAGTTACAGACTAGGGACAACAGGATTTCTGTTGAGGACTTTCTTCTCTCTGTGCCTCCCCGTCCCCTCTCACTTTTCCTCCTTTCTCGTTCCTCCCCCCACTCCTGAAGCCCATTTTTCTTTCCCTTTGGTGTGGCCACGGCCAGCTGCCACAGGTGATCTGGGGAGGAAAGTACTCTACTTCCTCTATTCTTCCTTTCCCAGCTCTCACCTTAATCCGCACCGTGGCCAAAGGGAGCTCTGCCAGTGTGTTCTCCGCACAGACTCTGCATGGCATGTTCCTGTCTCGTGGATTTCCCCATGGGCATCAGAGTTTGTTCTCTTGTGCTCCTCCTCATCACTAACAACCTGTCCGTCATCAGCCCACTTCCATGCTCTTCTCTCTCTTCATTTTGTCTCCACTCTTCTTCATCCTTCTCTCATCCTTCATTATATTTTGGGGTTGGGTTTGGACTTTTTCTTTTTCTTTTTTTTTTTTTTTTTTAGTTGAGGGAGGTGGCAGGCAGGGGAAAGATAACCCTTTAGTTTTGAGTGGTTTGTTTGTTTGATTTGTTTGTTTTTTTGGTGGTTTTACTTCCATCTTGTGTTCCAAATTTTGTTTAGTGCATGTAAGTGTGAAGTGGATTTCAATTCTTCCTTTTGGTTTTCCTCACTCCTGCCCCCATCCCTGCCCTTTTTCTTACACCTTTTCTCTTGGCTCCTCATCATTTTCGCATGGGTGTGTCAGCGTATGGTGTATGCACGTTTTGAGGCCTCATCTTTTTTCTCTGCCCTCTGCTCCCTTCATGGATGTTGGGTGTGTGGGTGCTATTTCTTCCCTGTGGGCGTTATTATTTTTATTTTGGTTATTATGCCTCATATTCCTTTCTTTTTGTTACAGTTGCCTTTTTGGTTTGGGTCACTTCTTCTCTTGGTGGTGGTGATGTCAGTGAAGGGAGGGCAGGGGTTGGTGTCCTGGGGTAGTCCATGGCATGTATCATCCATGACATATCAAAAACAAGACCCTTCTCCTTCCCTCCCTGAATGCATGTTTGTCAGCGTGGTGTGAGCCCCGAAAGAAACAAATAAAAGAGAAAAGAAAAAGAAAAGAAAAAAGAAAAAAACATCCACAACCAAAGACCAACCCTAACAAACCCCATTGTCAAATGTCTCCTTTGCTGTTTTTCACTACCACCATAAATAACAATCGTTCAAAAAATAGCCGTTTTACCAATGAACTGAGACAAGTGATGTCGTCTGAGGATAGTTCCATTTTCTAGCCTGACTCAGTAAAGAGTGCAGTGGGTAGAGCAAGTTGCTCATCCTGACAATTCCACCAAAGTCTCCTGAGAGTCTGCAGATGAATGCTGGAGGCTTGGGTTACAGGGAAGGCAGACCAGAAAATGGAATTTGGTATATACCAAAGTCAATCCAAATTAGAAAGAATACCTCACCAAAATCTTAATGAAAGTGACGTCACAGGTAGGGGAAGTCACCGGATTTTGATAAGACTGTAAAGTCATTGCTGGGATTTTTTTTGTCCCTATGTCCCTCCACCAGGTGACAATCTCTGTGGATGGCATCCTTACCACGACAGGCTACACCCAAGAGGACTACACCATGCTGGGCTCTGATGACTTCTTCTACGTGGGAGGAAGCCCGAGTACCGCTGACTTGCCAGGCTCACCTGTCAGCAACAACTTTATGGGCTGCCTTAAAGAGGTAAAGGTCACGTTCTCTCTTTAATTCATTGACCGTCCCAAGAACAAATGAATTTCCAGCTCAGTGAAGGGCTCCTTCTCACCCAGTCTTTGAGGCCATAGGTTGTAGCAAAAAAGACTTTGGACTTGGAAGTAAGGTCCGATGTTTTGGTTCCCACTTAAGCTGGTTGCATGGTCTTGGGTTTGCCACTTATGTGCTTTGTGGTTCTGTTGTCTCATCTAACTAATGGGGAATTGCATCCTACAGGTAGCTGTACTTTATCAATTAAATGAAATAACACAGATGAGAGGACTTTGATATCACAAGAACTACACCTTGTAAAGTTTGATTTCATACTTTGACTTGGCAAGTAAGGAAACTCTAGCTTAAAATAGCTCAATTTGTGGTTGTGTGTCTTGTCTAAAACATAACATATGTATTATTTTACCTTTGCCAAGCTTGGTGTTCCCAAGAGTCTCATTATTTGAGATGAAGGAGAATTTTCAGAATGTAACATTAAGGCCCAGAAGACTGGTTTTTCCATTTCTTTCTTCTTCTTCTTCTTTTTTTTTTTTAATCCTCTGAAAGCTAGCAGATGTGAGAAAGCAGTGGGGCTTTGCCATTACTCATTTATTACTATTGTAGCTGATGTGCTGAGACCTCTGTCTGAGAACAGAGGAGCTTCAGTCAAGCTGTAAGTTCTCTAAGGTCAATTGTTGAGGCAAGAAGAATCAGACTTGATTTGGTCGAGTTCTTTCAGAATACTGTGTCAACTGCACATTTTTGTTTAATCTAAACTAAGCCTGATTGCCTGAGATATCTATACCTCCTTCCCTGGGGAAATTCCTTGAGAAGCTAACAGTGTTCTTTTGTGTAGATAAAGATCCCTTGTGACATGTTATGAGACTCCTCTCAGGGCACATATTTTATTCTTATTATGGTTATTTGGAATTTGTTGAACATCGGTTATATATGAGATGGCATTGTACATGCTTTCAGTCACACCACTCAGCTGTGAACCATGTCAAGACAGGAGTTGCACCCGTTATGCCTGGCATATAGTAGGTACATAATAAGTATTTATGGAGTGTATACATTTATCAAGTAATTATTGGGTACCATTTTTGTATTGTAACTGAACTTAGTGGCTCTTTATAAGCTGTCATCTCCATGATTGAAGACCTTATAATCTAGGAAGGGGGATGAAATCTATAAGTGAACAAGTACAGCTCAGGTCACTGTGTATTCAGTGCCACTGACTAAATGTTCTAATTGAGTAGAATTAGAGGAGACAGATAAATTTTAGGTGGGAGTCAATTTCAGAGGAGAATTGATATTTGAACTGGGCCTTGATACAGTAAATGTGTGAATTGAGAGGAAGAGGAGACATGACAAAGGAGGGAAAAATCCAATTAGAACTCTGTATTGTTCTTGGTCTGAAGGACAAATTACAGATGAGAACCCAAAAGTGCTTTCCTCTTTCTGCTGGATGTTAGCTATGCTTCTTCTGGCTGTAGAGATGCCAGTAGTCATTCCTGACAGAATTGCAGTGGACACAGAACACTTCCTCCCTGGGATTTACTCCCATTTGGATAGAATAAAGGTATAAACTGCTCAGCACCTAATGGACCCTGAAAGACTCTTAAACTGTGTTAAATCACACACACACAGGAATTGTACTCTTGTCAGAAATAGATAGGAACATTCTGCTGCCACGTACATGGCTCGGGCATGAATGAGGCATTGATTGGAAAACTCATCCTTTTTTTAAAAAATGTTTTATTTATTTATTCATGAGAGAGAGAGAGAGAGAGAGAGAGAGAGAGAGAGAGGCAGAGACACAGGCAGAGGGAGAAGCAGGCTCCACGTTAGGGAGCCCGATGTGGGACTCGATCCTGGGACTCCAGAATCATGCACTGGACTGAAGGCAGGCGCTAAACCACTGAGCCACCCAGGGATCCCTCATCCATTTTTTTGTAGTGAAACAACCCTGAGCATGGACGGTATCTAGGGGAGGCCTCTAGAATTAATTTTCCCCTGCACACAATTATATTGAAGCATCTCTCAATTATGTATGTTGAGACAAAGGAACAGTTTCCCAATTGCAAATTATCAATCAAAAAGGATGTTCCTGAACATTTTTGAAACAAGCCTCATAAAAACGCGAAGATATCTCTGATGGTTTCATATACACAAAACCTAAAGTAAATGAAGTCTGTATGGACACACACACACACACACAGACACACACGCATGCACTCACGTACACACTGCCCAGGTATAGAGAGCAGAAAACTTCAAAAGTCCATAAGAAATGTTATTTTAATAGCTGCAAAATTAAAGACAGCTCTGAAAAAAAGTGTCAGTAACAGAAATAATTAGTACTTAGTAGTAAAAATATATACATAGCAGCATGAATCTGCATTTAAATCCAGATCAAGTCAGAAAAAAGAAAGTCCATCCCATTCTGGGGGAAGCAATAGACACAATTAGAACTTCGTTAACTGATACCACCATCTCTGTGTTACATACAGAATTGTGTTTCCAAGGAATTTGGGAAGCTTTCTCCTTTGTCTGAGTATCTTAAACAGAGAACTTCCAGTGTCCTGTGGTCCTGGCATATTCTTTCTTTCCACTTAATCATTACAGTTCACTTTTCTGTAGGGCAGGTCTGGGAAATTCTTCTCTTGCTCTTGATATTTGTCTTTGTCAATTTAGTGTATAGTGGAAGCTTCCAGCTAGGTTGGGATTTCTCTCCTTGATAACTCTCATAGAGCCAGTTGAACTGTTTACCCTTAGACCAGTGTCCAGTTATTTAACAAGCCCTTCTTCCCTATCTCTTTCTTCCTTTTTCTGACCTTGCCTGCCATTTGAGGCTCTGTGTTGCCTTAAGCTGAGCGGGCACTTTTATGTATTATTTTCTTCAAAATGGGGACATGGCAAAAGGACTTCAGAGTTTCTGTTCCAGATCACTGATACTTTGTGTGTAGTACAAAATAAGCTTTATCTTTTTAACCACAGTTACTTCACCCTCAAAAGTTCTGCCTCCACTGTTGAGCAGAATGACTGTGGATTTCACCTGGATGCACACTTCCTAGCTCCATGCTGCTGTAAAAGCCGCCACAAAGACTGTCCAGATTGTCCTCAGACTATCGTGGTTCTCCATACACCCTAGTTATCAATACAAGTTTGTGTTCACTTAAACATTACCACCTCGGTTTCTTGTTCCTTGTCGTGTTTTGGTGATTTAACATGTATGTCTTATTTTGGGTCTTGTGGGTTTACAGCTCCTACAATGGTTCTTAGCACCTACTGGGCTCTCAGTAAACATTTGCTAAGTGAAACCACATGTTTGCAAATTAATTGTGTTTAAATAAATAACCTTGTAAGTAAAATGTTTGTAAAATTACTATTGTAGGTAAATGCTCTTTGGCACTATTAGCCATATGATTTTCTTGGGATCACTAAGAACATCTCGGCATGGCAACAGTTGAATCTTTTAGGAACTTCCTAGCTATCTGATATGAGAGAAGTATTATGTAGAAAGGCTCAGCAAGGCTAAGAGAAGTGAGTTGGAACTTCCTCTAGGAAGAACAGGATTGAAAAGGCTTTGACAGAGGTGTAGTTGTATTAAGAAAAAGTATACTGGGTTTATAATCAGAAAATCTGGTTGGGAATACCAGCTTTGTCACTGGCTGTATGGCCTGCGGTAAGCCACTGATCCTATTTGAATCTATTTCTTCCCTAACATGGATATACTAGGCTCTTTGTCATGTTCTTCCTAAATGAAATAATATACATAAAAGTTAAACCAGACATGTGCATTTTGCTATAATAATTATTTTTTAAAAGATTTATTTATTCTTGAGAGACACAGACTGAGAGAGAGAGGTAGAGACATAGGCAGAGGGAGAAGCAGGCTCCTCGCAGAGAGCCTGATGTGGAATTCGATCCTGGATCCCAGGATTATGATCTGAGCCGAAGGCAGGCGCCCAACCACTGAGCTACCCAGGTGTCCCTATAATAATTATTCTTAAGGATTTTATAATACCTCTTATAAACAACTTGTAAATACAAATATAACTATACATTTGTATACATTGGCACATGCAATATCCCTATTTCTCCCAAATTAGCAAATCATAATCAAGGGGAAAACCAGCTTTATTCTGAGGTTTGTCCCAATTAAGTCCTTCAATCTGTATCTGAAGTGGGGAAACCCACCCCACCTGTCCTCAGTCATTAGCTTACTTTGTTGCCTTTGGTAATTTATTTGATAACTCTTTAAACAGGAGCTAACTCTATGATGACGAAAGGTCTCTTCTGTTCACAGGTGTCTCCCCAGAACCTAGCAGATTTCCTGGCATAAAAAAAAAAACACTCCATAAGTGTCTGGAATAAATAAAGGAATGAATGTGTTAACCTCATAGAGCTCTAAAATCTGGTAGAATTTAGATCAGCAGATATATACGAAAAACCTACAATATACCAGGGACTATTCTAAATAATACCAGGATGAATCAGACACAGTTCCCACCTTGGAGGACCACACAGTTAGTGGGGGAGACACCTAAGATAAATGGGTATAATTTTCATAAAAGAGTAGTTAAAAGAGGCATTCAGAAGTTCAGCAGGGCTGTTGAGAAGGACTTAGCATATTCTAGGGTTCAGGAAAGCTCTGTGAAGGAGCTAATGCCCAAGGTGAGTCTTAAAGACCAAGAGAAGCAGACACAGCAGAACAGAGGTAGTGGTGCTCCAGGATGATGGGGTAGTTTTGGTAAGGGCATGGGGACAGGACTCAGTAGAATCTGGGTGAAGAACTCACAATTTGCTAATTTCAGGTCACAGATTCTAAGATGAAGAATTTTGAAAATGTAGATACGAAGTTAAGTAGGCACCAGGTCATAGAGAACTTCATTTCACCCTTGGACTTTATTTTCTAGGCCAATAGGAGGGTATTGAAGGAACTCAAGTAGTAGCATGACACAGTCAGATTGGCATCTTATCCAATAGGCTTTAATTAACTTGAGAACACTGCATCTACTACTTCCAACTGGTGTATGTTTTTGCCCTAGGAAGTTGAAGATCGTGGTTGGGAGGGTTGATCCATTGACTGTGGCATTGGGCCCAGAGGGTATCTTTCAGAATCTTAAAATTTCTTTTTTTTTATGACACATTATTCATCTTTTAATAAATTACAATTTGTGCATGTTTCTTTTTTTTGGATTTTTATTTTTTTTTATTTTTTTTATATAAATTAATTTTTATTGGTGTTCAATTTACCAACATACAGAATAACACCCAGTGCTCATCCCGTCAAGTGTCCCCCTCCGTGCCCATCACCCATTCACCCCCACCCCCCGTCCTCCTCCCCTTCCACCACCCCTAGTTCATTTCCCAGAGTTAGAAGTCTTTATGTTCTGTGTCCCTTTCTGATATCTCCCACACATTTCTTCTCCCTTCCCTTATATTTATGTATACAATGGAATATTACTCAGCCATTAGAAACGACAAATACCCACCATTTGCTTCAACGTGGATGGAACTGGAGGGTATTATGCTGAGTGAAGTAAGTCAATCGGAGAATATAAGGGAAGAATCTTAAAATTTCTATACGGAAGCACTTCTTTCTGACTCTCATTTCAGTTTCCAGTGACCCTCCCTGTCAAGATGAACATTTCTCCTTTCCTTTGTCCTTGGCATCGTTGAACTGTTATTGTGGGATGAAGCACAGTATAGTAGTGGAAAGCCAAGTCCCGACTGAGGTCAACAATAGTGTTTCTATTGGATTGACTAGGACCAGGGGGAGGGACCTTCCTCAAGCCCATCATGGTACCCTCCTATGTGTTGGGATCTTTCCTGTTGTTGGATTTGATTCTTTGCACACCATCTTCCTTTCTCCTCAGTCTGTTACTTCCCCTCCAGTATGTTGGTTCTCTGTTTCCATCTTCCATGTGCCCAGGGAGAAGCTCCGTGCTGCTGAGGTGTCTGAGATAGCCTGGTCCATCTCACCTCTCTTTCCTCATGGAGTCTCTAATGGGGAGGAGGGAGAAGCAGGAGAATCAGGAGCGTGGAACACATATTTAAAGGAAAAAGGATTGGGTAGAGCATCATTGTGCACATTACATCCCACATCCCTTTGTGATTATTAGCCATTTAAAACCGAATGGGATTTTGCAGCCAGAGATAGTCTCTGAACAGATGATTAATGGTTTAATCTGTAATAACTTTACATTTTATAGAACCCTGATAGGAGTCCACATCTGGTGAGCCAAGCTATTTAAGGCTGTGTTAATTCTGTTAATTGCTATACGTTTATTTGAATTGCTGGCACCTGCGGGCTTTGGGATAATGTGTTTGTTGTTGCCTTTTTTTTTAATATACTCATTTTAGCCCATCTCACTGTCTTTTGCTGCTGCTGTCTCTTATGTTATAATAATTTCTCTTCTGCTTTTTCTTTTGTATTGTCCTTGCTTTCTCACTCACTATACTTTTTTCCTACCCACCCCACTCCCTGCCATCTTCATTTTCTCTACCTTTGTGCTTCTCTAGCTCTTGTGTTGGTTTCCTTCCTGATTTAAATTGCTGTGTTCATAATCAGGTAAATTAGGTCATGGCATTGGGACTAAAAAATCCCCTTTTTCCTAGCGTTGAAAATATTGCATAGCCTCAGGGTGAGCAGAGACCAAGTGAGGGGTTTTGAGTCAGCATGGGAGATGAGCAAAGAAGCACAAGTCCAGGTTTGAATTTTGTCTCGACTCATTCATTACCAGCTGTGTACTAAGAGCAAGTCATTTGACTGCTCTTAGCCTCTGTCTTTGCATCAGATAATAAGACCTACCTCAGGCATTTTTATGTCAAGAGCAAATGGGACTAATCAAATGGACGTGCTTTATAAACTGTAAAGCACTGTGCAGATGCTTATGTTATTATTTGTTATAAAATGAAACCAAATTGATTAGATCTGGCCAAGAAGCCACATACTGCTCCTTGCTGTTTCTGCAATTTAAAAATTGCAGAAGTTAGGAGAGTCCAATGTAGTTTAATAAGAGCAACTGAATTTGAACCTGGCCTCTATATCTCGTTATTTTTTTTCCTAAGATTTTATTTATTTGAGATAGAGTACATGAGCAGGGAGAAGGGGCAGAGGGAGAGGGAGAAGCAGGCTTTCCACTGAACAGAAAGCCCGACATAGAGCTCAATCCCAGGACTCTGGGATCATGACCTGAGCTGAAGGCAGACACTTAGCCAGCTGAGCTACTCAGGCACCTCTCCAGATCTCATTCTAATGCTAATTAGAAAATCATATCGTCTCTTTGGACATCCATGTCTTTATCTGTAAAATGAGAGTAGTGATCACCACTAAACCAAATGCACACTACTGTGGAAAACTTCTAGTGTAGAATTACAAGTTATTGCTTATGAAATTTTGGATAGCAAAGTAGGATCTAGCTTCCTACTCTTAGGAAGATGTGCAAAGGAGCACTGTGTGGGCTTGGAGGAAAGCATGCCTTTCTTCTAAATGGAAGAACCAATACAAACAGGAGACCAAGAAGGATGAGATTCCAACAAGGTAGAACAAGTAGAAACATGAGTCAGAGACTGGGAAATAGAAGCTGTAGCAGAAGAAGATAAGAGAGAAATGGTATCTCAGGAGCTGCCTATTGCATTGATCATAGAAGTTGGCAGTTTTGGTGGGTAAAAGATCAAGTGTTAGCAATGCCATATGCATCAGCTTAATGAAGTTTTTATAAAGAGAATAAATTGGATCTTCTGGAAGAGAGATTACTTCCTAGAGTATAAGGAATCTTTTTCAAAAAAGATTTTATTTATTTGAGAGAAAGAGTGAGAGAGAGTGCATGAGCAGGCTGAGGAGCAGAGGGAGAGGCAGACTCCCCAGTGAGCAGGGAGCCCTGCTTACATGAGCCTTATTTGAGACTCGATCCTGGGACCCCAGGATTATGACCTGAGCCAAAGGCAGATGCTTAAGCAACTGAGCCACACAGACATCCCATTTCTCCTTCTTTTGAATAAAGATTTTTATTTCCTCTCATTTTCAATCCAGTGGTTCAATGGTGCTCACTCCACTTCTGGCTCCCTTGGTATGCATGGGAGTTCTGAGTCAATTAAAGACTTCCATTCCCTTGGCCATGGTTATTTTGTTCATAGGTGGGTGCCTAACCTGATTTGAATCAGTGACATACAAGCTCAGGACTTTAGTTTATATGCTATAGGGAGGTACTTTTCTGTCCTTTGGGTTAGAACTTGGGATGATATAAAACTGAGTTTCTGGCTACCATCTTGCCAACACATAGAGGCCAAAACTGAAGCCAGAATGGAGAAAAGCAGAGCCAAGAGATGGGGAGAAACTAGACCCTGGTGACATGTTTAAGGCCCTGGATCAAACATTCTTCAAACTAGAGTACCCCTGATTTCCAGCCAAGACTGAGTAATCCCTTCTTTTGTCTAAACCAATAGGAGCTGGATTTTCTGTCATTTGCAACATATAGTCCTAAGTGATGTAAAATAATCCTCTTACTCCTATTTTGCCCCCGTCTTCTCTGACAAAAAAATAGATCTTTGGACAGGAAAAGATAGACAAAGGATAAAAAAGTTAATATTAGAGGCTTTTAGCACCTAATTGCTCTGCATTCATTCAGATTTCTTGAGTTAGATGAATGATATCCAAGGATATGGGGAGAATTTGTAAATAAGATTTTTTTAAACCAGTTGTGGTTTTTGAGAAATGGTAGGTAATGGTGAAGTTCCTCAATACTAAAGATGGAAAAAAGTGTACATAATGTGAGCTATGGGCATCTGAGCTTCATTGGAATCGGGGAAAGGTTTTGGAGTGCATTATTAACAGAAGGTTGACCCCATAGAAAAGAAAAAAAGTGATCAGCAGAACCTCAGCTATTCACCAGAAACACAAAAAAGTAAGCCATATCACACAAACCAAGCTCACATTTCCCTTCCATATTGTTACCATACTTACAACTCAGGAAAGCATAACTAAATATCAGTATTTGGCAATACATTCTGTGATATCTTTGTTGACAAAATGGGGAAAAAGGAATTGAATTTTAGGAGCTAGTCAGTAAAGGAGTAACTATTTAAACATACCAATGAGTTTTTTTTAAAGATTTTATTTATTTATTCATGAGAGATACAGAGTGAGAGGCAGAGACACAGGCAGAGGGAGAAGCAGGCTCCCTGTGGGGAGCCTGACATGGGACTCTATCCCAGCACCCTGGGATCGTGACCTGGGCCTAGGCAGACACTCAACCACTGAGTCATCCAGGCACTCCAAATATACCAATGAGTCTTGATGGAAGGATCTGTTTGACCTATACGGGAGATTCAGGTTGATGTCACAGTACTGCTTCTTACTTAATGTTTATATTAGGGACTTGAGGAAAGGTAAGAGTGCATGGTCATCAACTTTTTGAATAGCAGGAAGCTGAGAATGTTAGAAAATATGTGCCTACATGACTTGAGGCTGAATTAATAGAGGTGTGATCTATAAAACAAAGGAGGTGGACATTTTTATAATATAATTTATTGACTAAGAAAGCAGGCTCTAGAGCTAGAGTTCTTGGCTTCAAAGCCTAGCTCTACTCATACTAGCTGTGGAATGCTGGGCAAGTTACTTAACCTTCTGCCTGCCTCATTCTGATTATTTATTAAATAAGAATAATTATACCTGTTTCATAAGGTTGTGGTGAATATTAACTGAGATAGTAAATGTAAAGCCCTTAGAATGATGCTTGATATATAGAAAACTTTTGGTAGGGTTTTAAAATTAAAGTATGGTTGAAATACAACTATAGTTATATTAATTTTAGGTGTATAATACAATGATTCAATAACTCTATGTGACACTGCTTAACACAAGTGTAGGTACTATTGGTCACCATGCAATGCTGTTACGATACGATTGACTATATTCCCTGTGCTGTACCTTTCCTCCCTGTGACTTATTGATTCTGTAACTGTGAGCCTGTACCTCCTATTCCCCTTCACCCATTTTGTCCATCCTTGTGCCCTTTAGCAACCACTAGTTTTATTCTCTGTATTTATGGGTCTGTTTCAGTGCTTTTATTATTCTTTATTGTTTTTCTTTTTTTAGATTCCACATATAAGTAACGTAATATGGTATTTGTCTTTTTCTGACTTTTTGCAATTAGCATTAATACCCTCTAGGTTCATCCATGTTGTCACAAAAGACGAGATCTCATTCTTTTTCACAGCTGCATAATATTCCATTGTAAATATATACCATGTCTTCTTTATTCATTTATCTCTTGATGGGCACTCAGTTGCTTCCATATCTTGGCTATTGTAAGTAATGCTGCAATAAAGATAAGAGTGCATAGATATTTTTTTGAATTAGTGTTTTTGTTCCCTTTGGGTAAATACCCTGTAGTAGAATTACTGAATCAAATGGTATATCTTTTAAATTTTTTTTTTTTTTACTTATGATAGCAGAGAGAGAGCAAGAGAGAGAGAGGCAGAGACACAGGCAGAGGGAGAAGCAGACTCCGTGCACCGGGAGCCTGACGTGGGATTCGATCCCGGGTCTCCAGGATCGCGCCCTGGGCCAAAGGCAGGCGCCAAACTGCTGCGCCACCCAGGGATCCCTTAAAAAAATTTTTGAAGAATCTTTTTATACTTTAAAATGGTGATTTTCATTGTATAAAATTATGTCTCAATGAAGCAACTATTTCAAAAAAGATTATATGATTGATTTGAGACACAGTGTATGTGCCAAGCATTGAGAAGGCCTAGGATTTAAGATGAGGAAGATAGACATGGACCCTGCCTTATGGAGCTGGACTCCTCAGGAATGTCACAGCACCTAATCACTCTTCACTAGATTTACTTTTATTTTTGTTTTGTTTTGTTTTTACTGAAGTTTGATTTGCCAACATATAGTGTAACACCCAGTGTTCATCCTATCAAGTGCCCTCCTTAGTGCCCATCACCCAGTTACCCAACCCCCCTGCCCACCAATTTGCCCCAGTGGCCATATCCTTGCCAGCCTTGTTATCTCCCATTTCTTATTTCTAGCCATTCTGACAAGTATAAGGTAACTCATTGTGGTTTTGATTTGCATTTCCCTGATGATAAGTGATGTTGACCATCCTTTCATGTGTCTGTTGGCCATGTGTATGTCTTCTTTGGAAAAATGTTTATTAAATAGCTCCTGAGAAAGTACAGAGAGAAGCTCCCTTTGAGTATTTAGGATATCTTATTAGTAAACAGAGTATTAGGCCACAGAAAATCGCAGTTAGAACCTCGCAATTAGGGGAGGGGCAAGATGGCGGAAGAGCAGGGTCCCCAAATCACCTGTCCCCACCAAGTTACCTAGATAACCTTCAAACCATCCTGAAAATCTACGAATTCGGCCTGAGATGTAAAGAGAGACCAGCTGGAATGCTACAGTGAGAAGAGTCCGCGCTTCTATCAAGGTAGGAGGACGGGGAAAAAGAAATAAAGGAACAAAAGGCCTCCGAGGGGGAGGGGCCCCGCGAGGAGCCGGGCTGAGGCCGGGGCGAGTGTCCCCAGGACAGGAGAGCCCCGTCCCGGAGGAGCAGGAGCTGCACCAACCTTCCCGGGCGGGCGGAAAGGGGCTCGCAGGGAGTTGGAGCAGGACCCAGGAGGGCGGGGATGCCCTCGGGCTCCCGGGGACACTAACAGACACCTGCGCCCCGGGAGAGTGCGCCGAGCTCCCTAAGGGCTGCAGCGCGCACGGCGGGACCGACCGGAGCAGCTCGGAGGGGCTCGGGAGCGGCTCCAGGGAGGGAGCTGCAGGGCGGGAGCGCGAATCCAACAGCGCAGGCCCCGGAGCACAGGGCGCCGGGACACAGCCCAGGATCCGGCCTCCCCCGGGACAGGCAGAGGCCGGGAGGGCCCAGGACAGCAAGGACGCTCCTGCCCCGAGCTGAGCACATCAGCGGCCCCGCCCCGGAGCCTCCAGGCCCTGCGGACGGAGAGCCGAGAGCCCCGAGCCCCGTAGTTCCTGCGGAGGCTGAATCCAGGCTTCCAGAGTTGCCATAGCAACTGCTGCTGTTCCTCCCTGGGTCCCACGGGGTAAACAACCCCCGCTGAGCCCTGCAGCAGGCAGGGGCAGAGCAGCTCCCCCAAGTGCTGACACCTGAAAATCAGCACAGCAGGCCCCTCCCCCAGAAGACCAGCTGGACGGACCAGTGATACTCCCCCGTGTTCCAATACAACTTGTTTTTGGCCACTCTGCACTGAGCAAAATGACTAGAAGGAAAACCTCACTTCAAAAGAAAGAATCAGAAACAGCCCTCTTTCCCACAGAGTTACAAAATCTGGATTACACTTCAATGTCAGAAAGCCAATTCAGAAGCACTATTATACAGCTACTGGTGGCTCTAGAAAAAAGCATTAAGGCCTCACGAGACTTCATGACTGCAGAATTTAGATCCAATCAGGCAGAAATTAAAAATCAATTGAATGAGATGCAATCCAAACTAGAAGTCCTAACGACGAGGGTTAACGAGGTGGAAGAACGAGTGAGTGACATAGAAGACAAGTTAATGGCAAAGAGGGAAACTGAGGAAAAAAGAGATAAACAATTAAAGAACCATGAAGACAGATTAAGGGAAATGAACGACACTCTAAGGAAGAAAAACCTACGTTTAATTGGGGTTCCCGAGGGCGCCGAAAGGGACAGAGGGCCAGAATATGTATTTGAACAAATCCTAGCTGAAAACTTTCCCAATCTGGGAAGGGAAACAGGCATTCAGATCCAGGAAATAGAGAGATCCCCCCCTAAAATCAATAAAAACCGTTCAACACCTCGACATCTAATAGTGAAGCTTGCAAATTCCAAAGATAAAGAGAAGATCCTTAAAGCAGCAAGAGACAAGAAGTCCCTGACTTTCATGGGGAGGAATATTAGGGTAACAGCAGACCTCTCCACAGAGACCTGGCAGGCCAGAAAGGGCTGGCAGGATATATTCAGGGTCCTAAATGAGAAGAACATGCAACCAAGAATACTTTATCCAGCAAGGCTCTCATTCAAAATGGAAGGAGAGATAAAGAGCTTCCAAGACAGGCAGGAACTGAAAGAATATGTGACCTCCAAACCAGCTCTGCAAGAAATTTTAAGGGGGACTCTTAAAACTCCCCTTTAAGAAGAAGTTCAAGTAACTCTGAACGTGAATGGGCTTAATGACCCCATCAAAAGGCGCAGAGTTTCAGACTGGATAAAAAAACAGGACCCATCTATTTGCTGTCTACAAGAGACTCATTTTAGACAGAAGGACACCTACAACCTGAAAATAAAAGGTTGGAGAACCATTTACCATTCAAATGGTTCTCAAAATATACCCTAAAAACTACAGAACACTTCTGAAAGAAATTGAGGAAGACACAAAGAGATGGAAAAATATTCCATGCTCATGGATTGGCAGAATTAATATTGTGAAAATGTCAATGTTACCCAGGGCAATTTACACGTATAATGCAATCCCTATCAAAATACCATGGACTTTCTTCAGAGACTTAGAACAAATTATTTTAAGATTTGTGTGGAATCAGAAAAGACCCCAAACAGCCAGGGGAATTTTAAAAAAAGAAAACCATATCTGGGGGCATCACAATGCCAGATTTCAGGTTGTACTACAAAGCTGTGTTCATCAAGACAGTGTGGTACTGGCACAAAAACAGACATATAGATCAATGGAACAGAACAGAGAACCCAGAAGTGGACCCTGAACTTTATGCTCAACTAATATACAATAAAGGAGGAAAGACGATCCACTAGAAGAAAGACAGTCTCTTCAATAAATGGTGCTGGGAAAATTGGACATCCACATGCAGAAGAATGAAACTGGACCACTCTCATGCACCATACACAAAGATAAACTCAAAATGGATGAAAGATCTAAATGTGAGACAAGATTCCATCAAAATCCCAGAGAAGAACTCAGGCAACACCCTTTTTGAACTTGGCCACAGTAACCGGAGAAGGACAAACAGTGTATGTTCTCATTCATTTGGGGAATATGAATAATAGCGAAAGGGAATATAAGGGAAGGGAGAAGAAATGTGTGAGAAATATCAGAAAGGGAGACAGGACATAAAGACTTCTAACTCTGGGAAATGAACTAGGGGTGGTGGAGGGGGAGGAGGGTGGGGGGTGGGGGTGAATGGGTGACGGGCACTGAGGGGTACACTTGGCGGGATGAGCACTGGGTGTTATTCTGTATGTTGGTAAATTGAACACCAATAAAAATTAATTTATAAAAAAAAAAAGAAAAAAAAAAGAAAAATGTTTATTCAATTTTCTGCCGATTATTTTAATTGGATATTTTTTGGTGTTCTTTATATATATATTGTTTGCAAATATCTTCTCCCATTCAATAGGTTGCCTTTTTATTTTGTTGATGGTTTGTTCACTGTGCAAAAGCTTTTTATTTTGGTGTGGTCCCAGTAGTTTATTTTTGCTTTTGTTTCCCTTGCCTGAGGACATATATGTAGAATAATGTTACTAAGGTTGATGTCCAAGAAATTACTTTCTATGTTTTATTCTAGGAGTTTTATGGCTTCAGGTCTCCATTTCAGTCTTTAATCCATTTTGAGTTTATTTTTGCGTATGGTGTGAGAAAGTAGCCCCATTTCATTCTTTTGCATGTCACATCCCTCTATGTGTCTTTCTTTATGGCAATACCATACTGTTTTGATTATTATAGCTATGCATTATATCTTGAAATCTGGGATTACAATATCTCCAGTTTAGTTCTTCTTTCTAAAGATTGCTTGGGGTATTCAGGGTCTTTTGTGGTTTTATACATACTTTAGGATTTTTTGTTTTAGTCCTGTGAAAAATACTATTGATTTTTTGATAGGGATGGTATTGTCTCTGTGTATTGCTTTGGGTAGCATGGACATTTTAACAATATTAATTTTTCCAATCCATGAGCATGGTATATCTTTCCATTTGTTTGTGTCATCTTCAATTTCTTTCATCAATGTTTTATAAAAGTTTTCAGAGTATAGATCCTTAACCTCTTTGGTTAAGTTTATTCCTAGGTATTTTACTCTATTTTGGTACAATTGTAAAGGAAATTGTTTTATTAATTTCTCTTTCTGCTACTTTGCTATTATTATATAGAAATGCAGCATATTTCTGTATAATAATTTTACTGAATTCACTTGTTAATTCTAGTAGTTTTTTGGAAGATTGGTAAATTGTTTTCAACATCATCATCACTATGTGCTAATATGATTACTGGAAATATTTCTATTCCATTCTGGATATAAAGCTTTTAAAAAGGGACACCTGAGTGGCTCAGTGGTTGAACTTCTGCCTTCAGCTGGGAGTGTGATCCCCAGGCCCCGGGATCAAGTCCCACATCAGGCTCCCTGTGAGGAGCCTGCTTCTGCCTCTGCCTCTGCCTCTCTCTCTCTCTCTCTGTGCCTCTCTGTGCCTCTCATAAATAAGTAAAAATCGTTTAAAAAAAGCTTTTAAAATAATAGCTAATTGATATATCAGAACATGTTTAGAATTGAGTGTGAAAAAGATGAAGGACTTGAGTCTGACATAGTAGTTGGCTGAGGGGTGCGTGGGTAGCTCAGTTGGTTAAGTGTCTGCCTTTGGCTCAGATCATGATCCCAGAGTCCTGGGATCAAGCCCCACATCAGGTTCCCTGCTCAGTGGGGAGTCTGCTTCTTCTTCTCCCTCTGCCACTCCCCCTGCTTTTATGTTCTCTTTCTTTCTCTCTCAAATAAACAAATAAAATCTTAAAAAAGAAAAGTAGTTGAATGATCCAGGGGTATTTAACCTGAGGAAGAAAAGGTGCCTGAGCCCAGGGGTTGGCTTCGTACATGACGGACTATCCTATAGAAGTGGGATTACATGTGGTTCCTCAGAGAGAAATAAGGCAAATGAATGGCAGCTGGTTACTTAATAAAAAGAAGACATTCCAGTGAGAGTTGTTCAAAGCTGCTTTTAAAGTAATGCATTCTTTATCACTCAAGGCACCGAGGAGAGTTTGGACAACTACCTTGCTGAGTTTGTAGGAGAGGTTATAGCATCAAATGAGTAGATACTGTTGATTTTTTAGTTTCCTTCCAAACATAAGATTCTAAACTCCTCAGTGAACAAGCTTCTGAAAAGAAACAAGGAAACCAATTAATTAGACCAGATTTATCATATTAAAGACTTTCCTAATTAATCTCCAAATCATTGACTTAAACACATCCCACTGAGACTCATAGGATTGTTCTTATGGTAGGATTTGAGGTTCTCAGCTAGTGCCATGATCTATAATTATTTCTCTTTCCTCAGACCTCTACTGGCACCATGTCCAAAACCATTATAACCACAACAACTGAAATCATAATGGCAATGGTAAAGACTAACAATTACTGAGCACTTAACAGTGTAAATGCATGCGGAGTGTAGGTCTACATGGTTAAATGTTTCATACAGATTTCCTCACTTAATTCTCACAACAAACTGGTGAGGTGGACCCTATTATCATTACTAATGTAAATTTAAGAAGATGAAATTCTTGTTCAGGGTCACACAGTTCAGCTTAGCAAAGGCTAGAGTTACTGTGGAAACACTGCTGCCGTCTTGATTCCTGCTGCCTCTTACACCAACTCAGTCAAAGGACCTGGTAAAGAAGAAAAGGAAATAAGGTTGGTGATTCTGTGGTTAAACCTACTTTAGGGACTGGTCTTTCACTACTATTTAGAGGCTCTATTTCATAGGATAGGTCATTTAATCAGTCAAAAAATTTCTTGCTGGGAGACTGGATACAATTACCTATTTCTTTCACCTTGCAATTGAGTGTTCTGAGAAGAAGGCGGTTTTTGCTTGATTTCCCACTTTGGCTGGGCAAATTGGTATTGCTCAACCTGTTAATGGAGGAATGATTTTCATTATGGGACCTGAGTAGTTCCTCTCAGTATAAATACCAGGCAGTTGAATACCTTTGTTTTGAAATGTGTGGCACATCTCGACTTTTGTTCCAGCCAAGTATTTTCTGTGAAGTTGGAGCTATTTGCCTCCAGTGCCCCTAGAAAGCCAGAATGAAAAGCAGCTACATTTTAGGCTTATTATGAAATTTTAGTTTGATTCTGAGAGCCTCTTATTTAGCTTTGCAATTTTTTTTTCTCTTTGGGATAAATTCAGTGGAACTCATTGCTTTCTAAAAATGTCACTTATTTACAGCAGATGTAATCTACCACAACATTCCCACTGAGACAAAATCTCTTGTGTCTTCAAATGCCTCAAAGGAGACCAAAAAACCCCAGTTCTTGTACACATATACCTACAGGGATAAAGTAATCATTGAGCTAATTAATTAGCTAATGTTTTTTTTAATTGCTTTGCAAATGCAGAAATGACTGTTCCATTAGTGTTACGTGCTTTTGTAACCTTGTGTTCTGTCCCGCATGTGGACAGTGTGCCATATAGTTTCTGCATAGATTTCAAGAGAGATATAAGGACACATTTTTCACTTCACAAATCAGTAAAAATGTAGCACAGGGCAGTAATATTGCACACCAATTATCAACCAATAAAATTCTTCTTCCCTCTCCCTCAGATCTTTCTCACCAGCCAGTTTGGTCTAGCTCATATTTCATGGAGAAAAGAGAAACTGTGTAGCCAATGCTTACTAAACTTTTCTCCTTCCATTTTCAGATTTACCTTCGAATATACTTCTTGCTACCTTCTCTTCTTATAGGAAGAGCTCTCCTCCTCCTCCTCTTGGAGTTTAGCTATTGCTGTCTTTTGGCTCTTTTGAGATGAGCTGCTTTAAGGAGTTCTTCTCTTCTAGTTATCTTAGATCTCTCATCACGTCTTTTCTGTTCCCTCAGCTAGTGACATGCTGAATATCTTTTCCATGATTCTGTTTCCTGCTGAATTTACAACTTAGCACACTTGTTACTTTCATCGAAAAACTGCTGGGGACTGTTGTATATCTGTTCCATCTTGTGAATTGCATAGCTACTCCTTTACCCTTTGTAGTTGCATGGCCAACTCTGAAGGAGCATATTCACCCTCAGCACTTTGGTAGAATTGTTTTCCTGGTTTACCTTGCTTAAGTGAGGAGCACTTTACTATATGATCTCACAGCTGTTAGTTCTTAACTCCATTGCTTAATAATTGGTAATATATTCCTTACTACAAAGTGTTTTAATGATCTGTGTTCATATATTTCCTTAGTAGAAGGGGGTTCTAGAAGGCAGGGATTGGATTTATATAGATTGAATAGTCACTTTAGAGGGAAACATAGGGGCAGCCCTGGTGGCCCAGCAGTTTAGCACCGCCTTCAGCCTGGTGTGTGATCCTGGAGACCAGGGATCGAGTCCCACATTCAGGGAGCATGAAGCCTGCTTCTCCCTCTGCCTGTGTCTCTGCCTCTCTCTCTCTCTCTCTCTCTCTCTCTCTCTCTGTCTGAAATAAATAAATAAATAAACAAACAAACAAACAAATAAATAAATAAATAAAATCTTTAAAAAATAGAGGGAAACATAGGTCCTGGCACATATGTATATGGAAATATTCTTCAATAAGTTAGTAAATATTTGTGAACATCAGCAATGGAATTATTACTCTAAATTTCCAATTTCTGGGGTTACCTGGATGACTCAATTGGTTAAGCATTTGCCTTCAGCTTAGGTTGTGTTCCTGGGGTCCTGGGATCAGGATGCAGGGCTCCCTGCTTGGCAGAGAATCTGCTTCTTCCTCTCCTTCTGCCCTGCTTGTGCTCTCTCTCTCTCTTTCTCTTTCTCAAAAAAAAAATAACATCTTTTAAAAATACTTTAAAAAATATCCAATTTCAGTGTATATCCATTTTCTCAACAGCATGTCACTCATTCATTTATTCATGAGTGCAGTGAATATTCACAGAGTGACTGGTCTGTTATAAAATCTGTCCTGATTGTAAGAGAATGTGGTGAATCTTATATGGTGAACATATAAGATCTCTGAGTCTGTGAAATTCATGTTGGAGGAGACAAAGAGAAAATGTGTAAATAACTCATTGAGATACTTTAAAGATAATGGTAAGCGGTATGAAGGAAATCAAAGAGAAAAATGGGAGAGTGGGTGGTGAGGAGGTTGGGTCTCCATCATCAGACTGAATGGTCAGGAAGGGACTCTTGGGGGAGGTGATAATTTTTTGTCATTGTTTTTGTACAGAGGGAGGAAGGGAGAGGGGAGGGGCAGAGGGTGAGGGAGAGAGGGTCTTAACTAGGCTTCATGCTCAGCACCAAACCCAATACAGGGCTCCATCTCATGACCCTGAGATCATGACCTGAGCTGAAATCAAGGGTCAGACACTTAACCAACTGAGCCAGGCAGGCGTCCCTTGGAGGGGGTGATAATTAAGCTAAGACCTGAGATCAGGCCATCCCAGTCGGAGGAAGCTGTAGGCACTGAAAGGACATCAGGTGAGGAAAGCTGGGAGCATTCAAGATCTGGCCAGGAGACCGCTGTAATCATGGTGGCTGTGGCTCAGTGGGGGATGTGATGAGAGTAACAAAATGTCTGTGATTAGACAGCCTGCTTTTCTGAGAAGGTCCAAGCTGGCACTGTCTTGCCAGCATATCAAGCTTGTCTCCCCCTCTGGGTCATCTGCCTATTTATCTCCTCCTATCCAGAGGATAGAGGATCTCTCTTTGTTGGTAAGGTCAACTCTTCACTTGTGTTCACCATTTAATTCCCTCCTGTCACCTCCCAGAGTCTACTCTTCATTCACACTTATTCTTCCTCATACCTACAAATTTTTGCCTCTCTATTTGTTCGTTCCTTACAGGCTACAAGCACAATGCTACTCTATCCTCACATAAAACCCTTCCCTTGACCTACACCTCCTTCACCTGAGAGAGAGAAAGAATGCTTCCCCCCCCCCCCCCCCAGAGATGGTAGTAAAGAAGGCAAAACACAAAATGGTTTTGAGGTTTGAGAATGGTGAGAAAACTCAGCTGCAGTGACTCTGGTCTCCTCTAGAGGAGAGGCGAGGCAGGGTGCTGAATGTGAGAAGAAAAGAGGTAACCCAGTGGGTTTGGAACAGAGGGTACTGCTGTCATCACCCATGCATTTATGTTGGGAGCCTCAAGTAAGCTTTGGTCTTTCCTTTCCACTGGCTGTCCTCCTTTTGCCCTCATCTAATCCACTAAACAACCCCACTGACAATTCCTTTGTTATATTTCTCACTGGACCCTCTCTCACTTCTCCCTCCATCCTGTACCTGGCCTGTTGCTGTCGCTTCATCGTGAACCTCCCACCCTGTTTCTTTCAGAGCACATCTTTCTTAGCCTCCTGCTCATGGCTTTCCATCATTTAGCTTCACCTATGTCCCTGCTTCCTCATACTTCCCATCTCTGTTTAACCAGAATGGCTATTTCTTCATATTCTGAATATGTATTTGAGTTCTTGCTTCTGAAACTTCTTTACTTGGGTCTCCTAGCTAAGGATTTCACCATTTTTCTCTGCTCTCTGCTCTCTGCACTCTGCTCTCTGTCTCTTGCCCATGCTTCTGGGACTCCTCTCATGGTTATCTGCCTGACTGATCATGTGGTTTTTCTCACATCTGAATTCCACACATGCTTATATGGTGCAGTGTGTATGAAGCTCAGGCTTTGGAGCCAGAGTTCCAGGTTTAAATTTTTGTTCTGCCATTTACTATCTGTGTGGCATTGGAAAAATTATTTAGCTTCTCTCAGTTTCTTCATCTATAAAATGGGTATCTTAAAAACTCTAATAGATACTATTAGGAGGATCAAATGAGATAATGCAATATCAATCCATGGTGAATACTCAATAGATATTAGCTGTTGTTGTCATTTATTTGGTTTTTAAAATGCCCTGCTTTCATTTGTTAGCTTTTCTAGCAGGCATATAATTCCTTTGAGGCAGAGAGGTTTTTGTAGTTTCAGCAATACTGTGTATACTTTGGGTTTATTAAAGAGAGTTGAAAGCAATTTATATCCCTTGAATGAATTTCTTGATTGATTGGAAGGAAGTCGATGTTTCTCCATACTATAGTTTAACCCCAGCCGAAATGATCCCACCTGCAAAATGAAAACAATTTCTTCTTTATAGATGATAAAAAAATCACATTCATGGGTAAATGAAATATATGTGTATATGAAATATGAATGCAGCAATTTCCTATTTTTTAAATTCCTCATAATCAAATGGGGTTGTGATGAACTTTATCTTTCTTAGCATAACTTTTCTTCATAGATATTTTTAGTACAACAGTTTTGATAGGTGATGCTTAAAATCTGAAGGAAATGAAACCTGGTTGTAACATTGGGTAGTATCTTGATGATCACCAACCCTCCTTTCAAGTCTAAAATTCTTATAAAATTTAAATTGCTTTGAAATGTCTCACAATCCTTGAATTACCTTTAAGCGGCTGATCTAGTGAGCTTCTGTTATGTTCTAGGCAGGGTGTTTGGAACACAAAGTGAACTGGACACAGTTCATTCCTTTGGAAGAACTTATATTTCAGGGGTTAGTGGCTTTCTCTGTAAGGGACCAAGCTAGTGGTTCTCAACTGGGGACAGTTCTTGACCCCAAGGAATGTATGACAATGTCCAGGACACTTTTGGTTGTTGTTGTTGTTTTAAAGATTTTATTTATTTATTCATGAGAGACACACAGAGAGAGGCAGAGACACAGGCAGAGGGAGAAGCAGGCTCCCTGTGGGGAGCCCGATGTGGGACTTGATCCCAGTACCCTGGGATCATGACCTGAGCCAAAGACAGGTACTCAACCACTGACCCACCCAGGTGACCCCACTTTTGAGGGGGTCAATGAGGGGGTAGGTGAAGGGGAGAGGAGATGAGGTCATGGGGTAGGAGTACTACTGGCATATAGTGGGTAGAAGCTGAGGCTGTTGCTATACATTCTACAATGCAAGGACAGCCCCTCTATGACAAATTATCCAGCCCCGAATTTCAATAGTGTCAACACTGAGTAGCTCTGGACCAGATAGTAAATAGTAAATGCATAGATAAATATGGTTTTGTGGGCCATAGAATCTCCATCATACTACCAAACTCTGCCTTTGTAGCATGGAAGCAGCCATAGATAATGTGTAAACAGATGGGTGTGCCTATGTTCCAGTAAACTAACTGCATACACAGGAAGTGCCTTTTGTCCCAGGGCTCTAGTTTGCTGACCCCTGCTCCTTTGGTTGAAATGACCAAAACAGATAATTACTATGTATTATAATGAGCTATATGATCAAAATTTTCATGGGTTTACAATGAAGCTCACATTATGGACAGTTAGCTGAACCTCAGTTATTAGAAATGGTTTTTCTAAAGAAGAAAGTACATAAGGAGAACTTTTTTGCTTGTTTCTCTAAGAGTGAGAAGTTAGACAAACAGAACAATTCTGTAAAGAGGGAATAGCATCAGCAGAGACATAAAAATGTGAAATAGCACGGTGAGCATGGGGGAACTAATAATAAGAATAAAGGTAAACAGGAACGGTAGTGGCGGCAGTAGTAGCGGCAGCTAATTTAGTGAGTGCTTATTGCATACCAGGAACTCGCCTAAGTACTTCACATGTGCTAACTCATTTCATGGAAACAGAACTCAGCATGGCTAGGGTGCTATGAGATCAGTGTGTATGGACTTATGTGTATGCACCAGAGCTAGAACTTTATTCTGTAAAGTAAGTAGTAAAACTAGGAATGAGATGAGCAGCATGGAAGACATCAAGAAGACTTCTCAACTTGACTGGACGTTAGAAGTAAAGCCAGAGAGAGGTCACAAGTTTCTGGCTGGCATGATATTAATGGAATATAGAGACACTGGAGGAGAGGCAAGCTTTTTTTTTTAATTTAAGATTTTATTTAATTAATTAATTTATTTATTTATTTATTTGAGAGAGAGAGAGAGAGAGAGAGAGCAGGAATGGGGAGGAGAGGGAGAAGCAGGCTCCCTACTGAGCCGGGAACCTGACATGGGTCTCAATCCCAGGACCCTGGGATCATGACCTGAGCCAAACTAACTGATGCCCAACTAACTGAGCCACCCCGGTGCCCCTAGGAGAGGCAAGCTTAATAGAGAAAGTGCTGTTTACTTTTGAATGTTTTGTATTGGAAGTGCTTGTGTTATCTGGACATCAGGGTCAAGTTTAGATGGCTGGAGCTGTGACTGTAGTCAGAATATAAGGAATATAGTTAAATCAGTTGCAGTTGATAAACTCTGGTAAGCAAGCACATCAAATTGGAAAATGGATTTTAAAAAAATCCTGAAAGTCACCAACATTTAAGAAAAGGTTAGATTTAAAAGGAAAAGTTAGAGAAGTGAGGAGAACCAGAGAAAGTGCTATCATAGAAGCCAAGAAAGTAGAAAGTTTCCAGGTGGATGGTGTAGTCAGTAGATCCTAGTGTCTGAAAGGATCGCTAAGTCAAGAACTTAAAGTGCCATTGTAGCTGAGAAAGCAGAGGTCATGGGTAGTTTTGTTTTACTTTTGAATCAAAGAGACTTAATCATTTTGAAATTCAGAGGTAAAAAAGCCAGTAGATATGGAGAAGTTAAATATATAAGAAGCACAAATGTAGAAACAACGTCCCAGGAGATTATGCCAAACTTTTATATTCATCAAGTAATGTACATACAAGAAATCTTACTTCTTGAATTTAGTATTTTGTAGACTAAATTTTTTTAAAAAGGCATTTCTTTATGTAATCATTCAATAATTCATGTATTCTTTTTATATTATCCTTCCGTCAATTAGTTCTATCATTAGATTTTACTGAAATTATGGACCTGAGCGGCTTGCCATGTTTTTGTTATGATAAAATTTAAAAGCCATCCTTGTAGAACAGGAAAACTTTGGGAACATTTTAATATGATTAGCAAATAGGACACAAACCTCGTAGATTTGAAACTTGAAGACACCAAAGAATATCTAGAAGACAATGTCAGTTCAGTTTGTTCAGTTCAATTTAAGTCATTCATTGACTGTCATACATTTTTATTAAGGGTCATATGACAGGTTTTCTTTTTTTCTCTCAGCTTCTATCTTAACTGCTTTGTACGTTCATTGCTCAAAGGATTTACAGCGACTATGAATGAGGTTGATGGGAAAAGATTTGCATAAACAAAGCACTTGAAGAATCTAATCATGAGGAAACATAACAGTGTTGTTATCACATAGCAGAATCAGTGGCATCGAGAATGTGTTACTAAAGCCTTTCAGGAAAGGAGAGTCTAGCATGTACTGGAATATTGGGAGCACCTACATCCACTGGATCTGCCTGCATGGTCTTTTCTAGAGAGAATTTCACTAAATTACTCTTTAAAAAAAAAGATTTTATTTGAGAGAGAGAGAAAGAAAGAAACAATGAGGGAGAGAACATGAGCGGAGTGGGGGAGGCAGGCAGAGGGAGAGAGAAGCAGATTCCTTGTTGAGCAGGGTGCTGGATTAGGTGCTCCATCTCAGGACTCCAGGATCATGACCTGAGCCAAAGGCAGACTCCTAACCAACCAAGCCACGCAATCACCCCTCACTAAATTACTCTTAACTGAAGAGCAGATGCAAATGATGAAAGACAGGGCAATCCAAAGCATCAAAATACTGTTTGCTCCACGAGGACTGATCATGTCTTATCTATCTTTGTATCCCTCTTGGCCAAGGCACCATGGCTACTATTTATAATGTGCACAGGTAATACTGAATTGATTACATTTGGCCATTGGATTAGGGCAGCTGAGGATGGCTGAGCCATGTGCTTTGTGGATGCTTTCCAAATATTGGTGTTAATGACAAAGAGTAGGAGGGTCCAAGAGAAAGTGACTTGTGAGAGCTCCACCTATGGATGGCTGGGAGTGAAAGACCCTTGCAAAAAGAAGAGTAGATGGTTGCTTGCACTATCAGTGAGGAATTGGCCACACCCACTGGACTCCTCCCTCCATTATAGCTGTAGTGACTCATAAAACATGCATCCTGTGTGAACGAGTGGGCAAATTCTGGCTTAAAGTGGACAGAAAAAAGGAAGTAGCCAAAGCTTCCACCATAGCAGTTTCTTATGAAAGAAATTGTTTTTAAAGATGAAGCTTATATGAAAAAAAAATAAAGTAAAATCCACAAAACTGGTTCTCACCTCTAAGGGTTTATCACACTGGCAGTTTCATTGAAAATAATGTTGAGAATGACTGCTCTGTGATTTTTGCTAGCTCTTAGTCCCTATAGGCAAAAAAGCATTTCTGAAAGAGATTTGAAAATTGTGGACTCTGATAACACTGCTAGTTGTCAGGGTTTTCTCTAATGAACAGCTTATCAGTAAATGTGCTCAGTGGTTAATTACCACATTAGGCTTATTGGCATAAAGTGTAGTAGAATGCCCATTATCCTTATGCAAATTTAGATTTACTGCAGGTTAAATCCTGTGACCTGAAATCTAAGTTGCTTGTCATAAATTAACAGACTTGTGTACTAACCCTGCTGGGATTGGCAGGGACTAAGGACCCCAGGATGGGGTGAATGAATCAAGCTTGGACAGGTGGGGCTCACTCTTTGGAATGTCTCACAAAGGCTGATAGAGCTAATTGTGCTGTAGATGCAGTTTGGTGTTTTTGTTTTGTTTTGATTTAGTTTCATTTTACAGAGCAGCCAGGCAGTCCAAGCAATGATTCAAGCAGCCGTTAATGTCCTGGGGTGTCATCCACCAGGTGGCATGGGGCATTTGGAGGTCGTAGGATTCAGGTTGAACTATACTTTGGTTCCAAGAGACCTTTCAAATTAGGGGTGTGGATCCTAAGATAAAGATTCAGATTCTCAGGTATCTCTATCAGCTCAGGCTGCTATAACAAATACTGCAGACTATGTGGCTTAAACCATAGACATTCATTTCTCACAGTTGAGGCTGGGGTGTCCAAGATGACAGTGCTTTCAGAGTTGATGTCTGATGAGGACCTTCTTCCTGGTTTGTAGGTGGCTGTCTTCTTGCTGTGTCCACAGATGGTGGAGAGATATCATCTCTCTTGTGTCTCTTTTTATAAGGATATTAATTCCATCATGAAAGCTTCACCATCATGACTTCATTACCTTCCAAAGGCCCCATCTCTGAATACCATCTCACAGAGGATTAGGGCTTCACCCATGTGAAGTGGGGCTAGGAATGGGGAGACACAAACATTCAGGCCATACCAGGGATGGCTTGGGAAGCAGAGCAGGGAAGCCCCAATCTATCTAATAAGACTAGGCTCACAGTTGTCTCAGGTGTTTCAAGGGAATGGAGCACAAGGCAGCATATTCAAGAAAAAGTAGGCCTATAGTAGGCCTAGAGAAGGCCACTATTACACAGTGGTCAGAAGGGAGCTGATAGCTCAAGAGTGCCCCCTTGGTTTGCAGACCTAATTCCACACTTTGATCAGAAACTGAGGCAGAGGTGACTACTGGGCCTCCTTCTGAATCAGACCTAAGTCAGGAGTGAAAGGGACTCAGTGGGGGTCTTTCACAGTACACTTTTTTGACTTGGGGTTAGAATAAGGCAGGGACTGGACTGACAAAGTCAAAGCCTCATTAAATCTATTTGCTTATAAAAGGAGGTTGGTTTTTGGTGTTTAGAGACATCTGATACATTTTTCTGCAAACAATGGGGGCACTTTCTGAAGCCCTGGAGCCCTGGCTAATGTACCTACTCCCAGCACATTGAATTCCATAGTTAAGAATGAGAGACTGTCAGCACCTCAAGGACAGGAAAATCATTACTTCAGTTGTCTCTTCAAATGAATCATTAGTGCTCATAAAGGAAAATTGAGATTTTCATGCCCAGAACATATCCAGGTAATTTTGGTAGGGAGCAACATTTCTTACCACATTGTGAGTGTTTATGTGGCTGGGGTAGAATAAGCTGTGGTTTTAGTGCTGATCCATTAGCAGTGCGTGTGGTGAGTGAAAGTTCTTTAATTGGTCCCCAGGGTAAAAACAGCCTCATATTTATAGACTGTCAAAGAAGGTGGGGGGGTTGTTGAGGAGGCAGGTGACTTGGTCAGCTCTACATCAATGACTTTTATGTCTTTCAGGTCACATTCAAATGTTTTGAACAGGAAAAAAGTAGTTCTTTCTGTCCCATCCTAAATTTAGTGTCTTGGTTGGAAGTACCCATAGAAAGCACCACTCCATCTTCATGATTTCCCATTACAGAAGAGCAACAAGGCTTTCTCTATTTTAGAACAATACAAACTATTTTAGAATAAGATATCATCCAAGAATTACCAAGGCAGAAAAGGAACATGTAGGTACTAGTGTGTTCTCCACATAGCAACTACTTGGTGTAGGGTGATAAACAATTATAGTGGTAGCCTAGTAGGTGGTGCTAGGGGCAGAAGAAGCACTTACTTATTATTTAGGACATGCTAGACCAAATGTAGCTTTGAAGTTTTATTTGGTCTTTTTGACCTGTGAACTAACTTAATGAGAGGTCTTCTTTTCCTTGAACCTTACTTTGACCATTTGGCCTTCGGAGTATTGGAGGCAGGAGAGATCTCCCAAATAAGAATCAACCCAGGATCATCTTCTAGTGACCAAAGCATGGGAGAGAAGAAATAAAGGAAAAAAGCAATCTAAAAGTCTAAAAAACAAAAAACAAAAACAAAACAAAGACCCAAAAGATGTTTCTCTGAAAGCCCATTATATTGTAAAGAAAGAAAAAGAGACCCAAGAAGAAGGCCATGTGCAGAGATCCAAGAGAGTTGTTGGCTCAGCTTCGTTACATTTGTTAAAGGTTTATCCCTCTAAAAGCTTTTAGCTCCTCTAGAGTAGTTCCACCGGATCATTGATTAGTTAATTTTAGCTCTGGATCAGTTTCAAAGCTTGAGGATAGGGTGAAAAGAGAAGATTTGAGCTATCTCTAAGAAAATTATTAGAACAAATAAGTTTATTATTCAAGCTCAAATAGGTGGGTAGTGGTAATGTTGTGATGGATTCTGGAAACAATTATCCTTGAATTGCTATTTATATGCTTAAGCGATATATACTATAATTTGGGTGTTCAAAATTCATATAAATGGTATATTACTGTACATATCTTTGTACAACTTACCTTTCTATTTAACCTAACATTTTCAAGATTTATCTATATTCATATAGATTTCATTTATTCATGTTAACTGCTCTTTAGTGTTCTATTGTAGGAATATAATTTGTTTTATTTATTCTTCCACCTTCTAATGTAGCTAGATATTTATGTTGTTCCTCATTTTCCATATTACATTAAAGCCAGCGTGAATACCCCTGTATAGGTATTTTATTTACATTTGTGCCAGAGTTTACCCAGGACATATACCAGGAAGTGTAATTGTGAGGTCATAGCTGGGTGTATTTTTAACTCTATTAGGTATTGCCAAATTGCTCTCCAAAGTGGTATACAAATTTACAGCCCCACTAAGTGTTCCTGTTCTCTTGCATCCATGACAGTGTTTGTCATTGACAAGATGATCTAGCATGAACCAACTCAATAGAATGTAAACCAGGTTTGCCCTGTAAAATTTATGCCTAAATCCTCTCTAAAACAGATTTCAAGTTCCTTTTCTTACTAAGAATCTAGAGACCTCAAGGGTATATAAATTCCATGTTTCCTACTTCATTTCCTTCTTAGGCTGCTAAGCCCCAGTGAGAGCCCTCCCATTTAGGTGTCAGTTTAGAGCTGGTCTCTTTTTTATCTATCAGCAGCAAGTTGCTGTTTATTCACTTTAAACTACTGTAGTTCTTCTAGTCCTTACAGAACTTTATTACCCCAACCCCAATATCTTACACATCTTTCAAAAATGTCAGGATATATGGAAAAAAATCACAGTTTGAATATCCACATTCAGAAGATAAGCCAAACACAACCAAATCCCCAAAGCAGGTATCATTTCTGAGCAAGTAAACATGAAGACACCAAAATTCATATAGAAGGATGTTTTAAAAAAATTATTACCCAAATAAGTTCATATATTGATTCTCTATCCACCTTAGGGTTTACCCTTCTGGGGTATTGATGAATAGATAGGAAATCCTTGTGTTCTCCATAGAGTTTAAAATGTGCAATTAGCATTTGAATCTTGTTGGACATATGGTTTCCAAACTTCCTCTTGTGGAAAGTCATAAAGTTTTGCCTGTAGTCTTCATGGACCATTTAGTTGACCTAATCTATTGCTGCTACTAGTGTAGATTCTTCCATTTGTTTTCCTTGGATTTTCTATAATAGTTAAAACAGAATGTTTCTTTTGGTTGTTGTATGATAAAATAAACCTTGATTATACAACTTACGTTAAAGGACTAGCTATACAAAAAACAAAGTCCCTGACCTTAATTAATTAGTTAATTAATTTCAGTTAATTAATTTCAGAATTCATGTTACTGTCACGCCATTGTATAGAAAACTGAAAATTTTCAGGATAAATACATTGAGATTTTTCTACCAAGGGTGGTGCCAGTTTTACTTTTTTCTTTTGTGAGACAACTGGAGGTTGATGCTATGGTGGCCTCATAGACAGCCTAAAAGATGTCAAGGATGGACTCTTTTGAGATCATTGAATTATTGGGCTTGAATAAGCTAAGTTATCACATAAATGTGTATTAAGTATATATGTAAGGTTTTATGCTAAGTGTTGGAGATAAAATGATGATCAGATAGAAGGTAACCCTTTCCTTGTTGAGATTTGAGGTCTAGTTTCTGTCAGTTTTTGAATCAGTGTGGTTTTTAAGGACATGAAATCCAATTGCTAAATGGAAAGATCCCAATGCCTCTATGGCTTTTACTTTTCACTTGAAAAGAAACGTTATGAATGTCTGGTCTGTGACCTAAGATTGTGTGTGTTTTTGTGTGTGTGTGTGTGTGTATTCTTTTATTATGTTATGAATATTTTTACTGCAGTAAGAATTTTTATTAAAAATGTCTTGTGTTCAGTGTTGAGAAAGGAGATGGAGTAGTGACACAGAAACATACATAGAGCATAATAGTACAGAGTGAGCATTTTTTTAAGATTTTACTTATTTATTAATGAGAGACACACACAGAAAGAGAGAGAGGCAGAGACATAGGCAGAGGGAGAAGCAGGCTCCATGCAGGGAGCCCGACATGGGACTCGATCCCGGGACTCCAGGACCACGTCCTGGGCTGAAGGCAGGTGCTCAACCGCTGAGCCACCCAGGCGTCCCCAGAGTGAGCATTTTTAACATATAGGTACTTAGAGGAGTTGAAACAAAAGCTTAAAACTATGGTAAGGTATATAATTTTTTTTGGTATATAATTTTTATAAGAAAAATCAGTTCATTATCAAGTAGTGTTAATAGTGCTCTCTCTGCTAGAGTTCAATCATCAGTGAAAATATTCTTAAAAAAATAGAAACCCCTTTTTGCAGAGAAAAAAATGAGAAAATTCATTCTTGGCATACTTGCTCTAGAAGAAACACTAAAGGAAATTCTTTTTTTTTTTTTCTAAAGGAAATTCTTTAGGCAGAAGGGAGATGATACCAGATAGAAGCACGGAAGTGTAAGAAGGAATGAACAGCAATAAAAAGTATAAATACTTATTGATAATAAGTATCATAAGAATGATAATAGATTGAGGCTGCTAACGCTACTTGCTTTAAAGACAGAGAAAAGGGCTGTGAGCAGAGGAAGGTGGGGTGGCCACTAGAAGCTGGAGAAGGTAAGGAAACAGTTCTCCCCCAGAACTTCCAGAACGAGCTCAGCTTTGCCAACATCATGTATGTAGTGCAATGAGGCTTGTTTCAGACTTCCAGCCCTAAGAATGGTCAGATAAAAAATGTGTTCAGTGTTAAACCAAAAATTTGTAACATATGATGGAATTTCAAATATATGTTGAATTCTTTTTAATGACAAAAGTATCAGAAAAGTCAGGAAAAGAGTAAATGGAGTTAAAGGGGCTAACCTTGAGTTGCCTAGAAAGTGATTGAAACAGGCTTTGGTAAGGAAAACTATCAGAAGAAGAAATGGAAAATTGATCAAAGAAGTTGAATTTATAAATAAAACTTCCATTCAAACAGAGCTACTGGCTATATGGAGTCAGAGGTGAATTCTTCCCAACATTTAAAGAAACAGAATTAGAACTTAAACTAGACAAGTAGACCAATGGAACAGGAAGTCCTGAAATTGGCCCACACCTACATGGACCTTGGTTTATAGTAAAGGTGATTCTGCATAACAGAGGGGAGATTATAATCTTTTCAATATATGGCTCTTGATCAATTCAGTATCCTTAGAGAAAAAATGGGTGTTGACTTATACCTCACACCATACAGATAAACCAATTCCAAGTGAATTGTCTACCTGAATGTATAAGGCAAAATAATAAAGCATCTAGAAGAGAATAGAGAATAATGTCTTCATGAGCAATTAAAACACAATGTAATATCATCACATACTCACCAGCATGGGTATCAAAAAAGACTGACAAGGTTAAGTGATAGGATAAAACGCCACTGAAATCCTCATACACTGAGATTGATACAAGAAGTTTGTGAAAATTGATGCATTTTGGAAAATATTCAGACAATATCTACTAAAGCTAATCATATGTATACCCTCTGACCCAGCAATTCCACTCTTTATATGCTGACAGAAGTATATACATCAGAATATATTATACAAAAATGTTGATAGTAATCCCAGACTAGAAGTGACCCCAAATGTCTATGAACAACAGAACAAATAAATAGAGGGGCACCTCAGTGGCTCATTCAGTTAAGTATCTGCCTTCAGCTTAGGTCATGATCCCAGAGTCCTGGAATTGAGCCCTATTTCAGGCTCCCTGCTCAGTGGGAAGTCTGTTTCTCCCTCTCTCTCTGCTCCTCTGCCCCCACCCCCATTCATCCTCTCTCTCACTCAAATAAATAAAATATTAAAAAAAGAACATGTAGATTGTGTTATATTCAAAAAATGGAATGTTATGCAATAATAAAAATGAATCAACTATGTACAACATAGATAAAATCTCACAAACATAATACTGAGAGAAACAAGCTAGACGCAGAAGAGTAAATGTATTATACATACATATATATGTATATGGTTTAAAATAGGCTAAACTGGGACGCCTGGGTGGCTCAGCGGTTGAGCGTCTGCCTTTGGCCCAGGGCATGATCCTGGAGACCCGGGATCGAGTCCCTCATCGGGCTTCCTGTATGGAGCCTGCTTCTCCCTCTGCCTCTGTCTATGTCTCTGTCTCTGGATGGTAAGGACGATCACTCGGAAAATTACCTGAGCTCTTGGCTTTTGATTTTTGCACTTTTTAAAATGTTTTAACAGTTTTTAAAATATTATGTTAGCCAAAAAAATATATTTCACATGAAGAAACCTTGAAGCAAATTTGCAAATTGGCCATGATTTGCCAGACAGAAGAGAAAGGGAAAGAATATTCCATTAAAGGAATAACCTAAGTCAAATATACAGAACTGAGAAGATTTGTGTTATTTTGAGTAAGAATTTGAGCATATAGAACATGAGGCATATATGTGAAGAAGAGTGGGAGATTAGGCTAGAAGTGTAGGTTGAATGTTATTTGTAAAGTGTCATAAATTGATTGTAGAACATGAAGAGATTACGGGGGGATAGTATATTTTTTTTATTGGAGTTCAATTTGCCAACATATAGTATAACACCCAGGGCTCATCCCGTCAAGAGCCCCCCTCAGTGCCCATCACCCAGTGACCCCATCCCCCTGCCTACCTCCCCTTCCACTACCCCTCTTCATTTCCCAGAGTTAGGAGTCTCTCATGTGTTGTCACCCTCTCTGATTTTTCCCACTCATTTTCTCTCCTTTCCCCTATTATCCCTTTCACTATTTTTGATATTCCCCATATGAGTGAAACCACATGATGATTGTCCTTCACTGATTGACTTACTTCACTCAGCATAATACCCTCCAGTTCCATCCACGTTGAAGCAAATGGTGGGGATTTGTCGTTTCTAATGGCTGAGTAATATTCCATTGTATACATAGACCACATCTTCTTTATCCATTTATCTTCCAGTGGACACCGAGGCTCCTTCCACAGTTTCGCTATTCTGGACATTGCTGCTATAAATATTGGGGTGCAGGTATCTTGGCTTTTAACTGCATCTGTATTTTTGGGGTAAATCTCCAGTAGAGTAATTGCTGGGTCGTAGGGCAGATCTATTTTTAACTCTTTGAGGAACCTCCACACAGTTTTCCAGAGTGGCTGCACCAGTTCACATTCCCACCAACAGAGCAAGAGGGTTCCTTTCTCCACATCCTCTCCAACATTTGTAGTTTCCTGTCTTGTTCATTTTCACCATTCTCATCGGTGTGAGGTGGTATCTCCCTGTGGTTTTGATTTGTATTTCCCTGATGGCAAGTTATGCGGAACATTTTCTCATGTGCTTGTTGGCCATGTGTATGTCTTCCTCAGTGAAATTTCTGTTCATGTCTTTTGCCCATTTCATGATTGGATTGTTTGTTTCTTTGCCGTTGAGCTTAATGAGTTCTTTATAAATCTTGGATACTAGCCCTTTATCTGATATGGCATCTAAAGGCAAGGGAAACAAAAGCAAAAATGAACTATTGGGACTTAATCAAGATAAAAAGCTTCTGCAAAGCAAAAGAAACAGTCAACAAAACTAAAAGAGAACCTTCAGTATAGGAGAAGATATTTGCAAATGAGATTATAGGTTTTTGAGCAGAAAGTGAAACAGGGAATTTTGGATAGAGCCGCATTTGAAATTCCACCAGAAACAGACTGGTTTGTTTGTTTGTTTGTTTGTTTGTTTGTTTTTGAAACAGACTGGTTTTGGCAATGAGTTCTGAGTTTGGATTTTGATTCTACTTTTCCTTCAACCCTCCCCACTTTGCACATGAATACAGTCTTCCATTTCATTTTTTAAAAGATTTTATTTATTTATTCATGAGTGACACACAGAGAGAGGCAGAGACATAGGCAGAGGGAGAAGCAGGCTCCCCTTAGGGAGCCTGATGTGGGACTCAATCCCAGGACCCCAGGATCATGACCTGAGCCAAAGGCAGATACTCAACCACTGAGCCACCCAGGAGTCCCTTCCATCTCATTTTAATTAGTTCTTTGATTTGTAGCAATCCAGAGTGGAGTGATTTGGTTTTATCAGCTTGCACAAACAACTCCGTTTTTGGTAGTCGTTGTCTGTTGTTGTCCCTCTCCTTTATGGATATCATTAAGGGACTTTCCCAGATTTATTTTATTTTATTTTATTTTATTTTATTTTATTTTATTTTATTTTATTTTTTATTTTGTTTTACTTTCCCAGATTTAAGAGTTACTCCAACACTGAGGATCTCACTGTCTGAGATGGCTGGTGTACCGCCTGACCCAGCTTATCTACTACCTGAAAAAATGCACCCTAGACTGGTACCCTAGTACTCCATGTGGGCTATGCACTGGCAGGAAGAGACCACAAACACACACTTAATTTAATTTCTAGGTTAATGCTCAGGGATAAAAGGGTTATCAGAAACACAATGACCACATAGGGAAGGAACAGATGTAATGTTTCCCAACACAGCTTCACTTGGCACTCAGGGTCCTTCATAGCAATGAACAGCTGTGAGAGACACTGTGTATTTGGGGTTGAGTCCTTCCAAGTCTTTCTGGAAATCTCAGTTCTTCTGACCCTGCCTTATGTGATTGGGGCTTATGCCACATTCTGACAGTATTGGCACTGATAATCTATGCATGTCCATTTAAAGGAATATTTTCAGATATTGGAATCTCCTGGCTCTTGACCTAAATGTAGCATAGCAAGGCCACATCGTCACCTGGAAGAGGAAGCAGCATCCATGTGCAGGTGTCCTGGATAAGTAGCAATTACTTCCAACCTTGCAGTGTTCTAAAAGACTCTTTTATATACATACATAAATACCCTTAAAGAAGAAAAAAAAGAGATAAGCAGGAATGGAATGGGGTTTTTCTGAATCTCTTCACCATGTATTTAGTTTTTAAAACCAGTGAGATACTTTTGGCCAGTGATGTATAAGTTGTTCTGTGGAGACCAGAGTTTCCTTGAGAATAGTGGAGGAGGAACAGAAGTGTGTCTTTTATTCTTTTGGACCTAAACCATTCCCAGGTAGTGAAATTCCAGTAAGGAATGGACTTGGCTTATTTAATAAATGTCGAGCCTAAAGAAAAGTGACTAGATCTCCCAAAGCAGCTAATTTTCAGGAAATGTTTTTGGAAAAGTGGGTCTCCTGCTTAATGTCCCATAACCATTCCATGTGTGTCCTGTTGTCAGTGATGGAGATGAGAAGCCATTCTGGGTAAAAAGATGTGTAAGAGTTCAGGACATACTCTCTCCCTCAATCCATGATTGATATTCCTTTGCTGGTTCATTCCAGTGCTGGGAATTGGGTGGGATTTGCTAAAGCCAACCTGGAACTGGTTTTTCATGCTCTGTGGATTCTGTTTCAACTGCCTGTTCATTCACTGCTCTGTTTCTCCTCCAGAATCATAGATGAATCTGAGCTTATTGGCATCACAAAGCATTAGCCATATAAAAGGTCAGTGCAGGGGCAGGAAGATAGGCAGGTGCTCAGACTGAGGGAAACAGGCAGGGACTCAAAAGAGTGTAACAGCTGGGGAGTCAGTGCAGTGGGCTGTTTGAGCCTGGGTTGTAGTAAGGTGACTGTACTGTACCTTTGTAGAATTACATTAGCAATAGTCTGGTCCTTAGCTTTGCAGCCTCAGAATTTCAATTGTAGCTAACAACAACAATAGCAGGAATAGTAATAATAAGTCAGTATTCATTGATGCCTTCCTGTATGCTAAGCAGTATCCCACTTTACATTTTGAACTCATCTGGTCCTCACACTAACTCTGGGAGATAAGTACCATACTGTCACTGGGGAAGAAAAGGAGGAAACTGAAGCACAAAGATAGTTTGCCCAAAGCCATACAGCTAGTTAAGAGTTGGAACTGGGATTAAAATCTGCATAGGCTGGTCCCAGAGCCTACATTCACCACCATTATGCCACACTACCTCACTAGCTATTCATCAAGAATCATCAGAAAGTGAGAAATTGTTTTGCAGATGAACAAAAATTCACTGGTGACTTAGTAATATACCATGGAGGAAAATAATTCCGGAGCTTTACTGTTCAGTATAGTACAACAGTCACAAGCCACATCTGGCTACTGAGGACTTGAAATGTGCTTGGTTTGCATTGAGGTGAGCCATAAGTGTAAAATGCACACTGAACTTTGAAGACAGTACTCTTCCCCAAATCTTATAAATCATTTGTTATGTTGATGACATGTTAAAATGATAAAATTTCATATATATTAAGTTATATAAAATGTATTGTTGAAATTAATTTTACTTTTAAAAAATGACTACTAGAAAAATTTAAATAACATCTGATTTATATTTCTTTTGGATAGCACTGCTCTTTGGACTGAGAAAAACACATGGATGTGTTTTTTTCTCATACCTATGGAACCAAGACATTCACCCGAATTAACCTGTGGTCAGCCTGAAGGATTTATGTTATGGCACCAGAGCAAAAGATGCTGGTCCATTTTAGGGATATTTCTTTTAGGCTTTAAAAGAACACATTGAGCTCTCTTTATTTCAGCAGAGTGACCCAGCTTCAAAGCAGAATATAGAAGAGCAGGCTAAATGAAAATAAGTAAATAAAAATATAGAGGTTGGGATTTAGATAGGCAGGGCAAGATTCTGTAGGTTACACTGTATCAGTGATAGTGGGTGTATTCCTGGGGAGGGCATTTGTATGTGGTTAAGGTAGATGGGGACCAAGTTGTAGAGAATCTTGGACTCAGAAAAAGGATGCCTTTGGACTGACAAAAGTTTACTTTCCAAGTGTCCTTTTAGAAAATCTTTATTGATCAACACAATATTTTTTCATGACCAGCTTCTGAATTTGTGACATACTAAAATTTTTAAATTTGCTCTCTTTTAATTTAGTTATAGCTTAGATTAATGATGCCCTGGTAAAATTTAGAGAGACATCTTAATCACACTAGCAATATTTATATAAACACTTTATAAAGATTGTTTACTTGCAGAACACCCAAGGGTGCATAATGCCATCCGTTGAATAAAGATTCTCATTTTTCTATTTTAGAGGCTTGTTCTTTTACCAAACCTTTGTCCCTTAGGGTTAATAATGAACAGCATCTTATTTGAGGGCCTTTTTCACTGACTGCATTAACCATACTGATCCTGGAGTTGGATGACCTTGGAGGAGAACCAGGATCTAACAGCCAGGGTCTGTGGCTCTTGGACATGTGTTACAAACCAGCGTGAGGTGTGAGGAATAATGGAGGCCTCTAGAGGGGCAGGACATCAGAGTTGTGGTTTATATGGAGATTACATTCTAAAATGGACACGTAAGGTTAAAAAGAATATGCTTATAGTCAACTTTGCCCTTACAAGGCTTTTAAAGCATTTCCAAAAGTCCAGGCCCCTTGCAAGCCTGAAAACCAAGGGTTAGCATCATTGATTTCTGCATTTCTGCTGAGGCAATTCTTTCTAGGAGGTATGAAGACTAGGCCTACTTGGAGTAAGGCAAAAAGTTACATGGTAAGTAGACAATTTTCACACTTCCTCATAATTCCCCAGCTTCCCAGATCTCCATCCCGAGTATGGATAGCTGAAAATCTGTGAGTCATATGTAAATACAATGCAACTCCACCATATACTATTTATCTTGGTGGTAAGTAAAGTGACTTGTATTATGCTTTAAATATTTCAGGTGCATTGATACACCTTTTTTGTACCTAATGTATAAAGGTAAAGGTGAAAAGGCAGTTAAGACTTTATTTTTTTTTAATTGAAAGTTCTGACTGGTCAGGGAAACAGACAAGTAAACAAATGGTCATCATGCAATGAAAAAGGGCCAGTAAATATACCTGAGGGTCAGGAAGGCCTATCAAGTGGTACACACTGGTCCAAACCACCATTTTTTTTTTCACTAGGTTACTGCAACAACCTTCTAAATGCTCTCCCTGCCTTTGTTTTTTACCTCTGGTTCTCCCTCTTCCCCAAGTGTCTAGCTTCATAGCAAGCAGAAGAGTTGTCTTAAAATGGAGGAGGAAGATACACACTCCTCTGCTAAAACCCTCTAGTGGCTTTCCTTCATGCTCAGAAGCAGAGCTCAAGTTCTTAGTAGGCCTGTAAGACCTTGTAGGATCTTGCCCCTGCTATCCTCTGCCCTCATCTCCAGTTTGTCCCTCTTATTCCCCCTAACTCAGCCACACCAGCATCCGTGATGTTTGAACGTGTTACATTGTTCACAAGACTGCTCAAGAGTTTTGTGCTGGTCTGCTTCCTGGAATTCTCTTTCTCCAGATGTCTATGTGGCTTGTTCAAGTCCCTGCTGAAATATTACTGTATTTTATAGGCCTTCCCTGGCTATCCTGTATATGTAGTAACCAACTTCTACCCCATCTTAGCACTCCCACTTCCTTTTATCTTGCTTATCACCCTCTGACATACTATAAGTTTACTTACTTATTACCTCACTCACTTAGATTTTAGGGTCTGTGAGGTTAAGACTTTGTCTGTTTTATCCATTTGGGGATAGTACCTAGCATATCGTATTCACTCAGTGAGTATTTGTTGAATGAATAATTCATTTTTCTTCTCTTGTATGGCTTCCACATATGTTTGCCTAATGCATAGATGAATAAATCAATGGTGAATATATTCTCTTGGCACTAGCAGAAGGTTTTGTTTCCTAGTGAACTATCTCCCTGGATTGACTTTTCAGTTCTTTATTGAGAGAAAAGACTCAGTCAGGACTTGTCAGAAACTCTTGTGTTCAACCAAGATGACATCTCGCTCACAGGTAAAAGTAACCCTTAATCATCTGTGGTGATAGTGAAGCACATTGGAAAAGAAAGGGTTTGGGGTTGGGGAGAAGGAGTAAGAAAAGATTGGGCTGGCCACAAAAAGTTTCCCTCATGTTGAGAAATCTGGTTGGGAACACCTGGTTAGCTGTTAGATTAAAAATATGTGTATATATGTGCTTTTGTTTGTGTATATTACAAGTGTTAATATGTACACTTGTATGTTTATATATGTAAGTATAAATATATTTGACCTATAGAATCAAAATCAAAGACTCTAGAGTCCAAAGACTTAAAAATTCTGAAGGGCTCTAAAGGCTTAGCAGAATCCTTGGTGCTTAGGAAATTAGAAATGTGAAGAAGCCTTGCCAAATTCCCCTATTTCACTATTATCTTACCAGACATTACTTCTGCTAAGGCTAGATGTACACAAGTGAACAACCACAAAAGGCCCTGCATTTCTAGAGCTTCCATTCTGGTAGATGGGAAAGAGAGTAAGATTATAAATCTAATGTTTATGGGGTGACATAGAAGCTCTGAGGAGAGAAAACAAGGCATGATGAGGGAGTAGAAGGTAATGGAGGGCTTAAAGAGTCGAGTTGTTAGGGAGCAGATGATTGTTTGGCAAGAAGTCAAAGGCCAACAAATACAAATACACGAGAAGTAGGTACTTACTGAAGGGATATAAAAGAAAGAATGAATTAAGCAAGATCAAGTTATATAGAGCCTTTAAGCCATGGTAAGAAGTTTGGATTTTATTCTGATTACAGTGAAAAGCCATTGAGCACTTTTAGCAGGGGAATTATTGGTCAGAAATTAGAAAAATCCCTTGGACTGGTCTGTGGAGGATGGCCCGTAGTGCATACAGGTAGAGACAGAAGATGGATAGCTGGCCATTTGCTGCCTTCTAGGCAAAAAAATATAGCACTGTGGATTAGAGTAGTAGTAATGGAGATAGTAAGAAGTGGATGGATGTGGATGGAGGTAGAGTCAATAGGGTTTATTGATGAATTGAATGTTGAGTGTGAGAGGTGAGTAATTGAGGATATCTTTATTAGTCAAGATAAGCTAGGTTGTGTTGTGGCAACAAACTCCTCCAATATATCAGAGGCTTAAAACAAAAGAGGTTTATCTCTCACTAACACATCATATCCTTTGTGTGTTGGCGGGTGGCTTTGATATTTTTATAACATTTCTCTGTCTGTGACACATGATGACATGGTAACCACTAACTGAAACATTGAAAAGGGAGAAGAGAAATTTAGAGGGTTTCTTATTGGGAACCATTCAATGTTTGTCCTGGAAGTGACACATACCACTTCTGCTCAAAACCAATTGGACAAAAGTAACCACACAGCTCCACCTACCACAAAGTGGCCAAGAGATGCAGTCCTATGTTGTGTGGGAGTTGGTGGTGGTGGTGCTGGTAAACAGCATCAGAACTGCTCAGCAGCAGCACTAATGACACCACGATATATTCTAGGTTTAGATACTGTTAATAACATCATCTAAGTGGGGGTGCTTGTGAGAAGTGTGCTTGGGAAGATGAAATCAATACTTCTGTTTTAGCCCTGTTTAGTTTAAAAGCCTGTTACATAGAGATGTCAAGAAGGCAGTTGGAAATGTGTCTGATGATCAGAGGAAGTCCATAGGTAGAGATGTAAATTTGAGCATAAAGAAAATGATATATGATATTTAAGGTAATGAAACTCATAGAATTTAGCTGGGATAGAGAGAGGGCCAAAGAGAGAGCTCTTGGGCCCCCAACAAGGAGAGGTCTTACAGAGAGAAACTAACAAAGAAAATAGATTATAATAGTTGACGGGGGGTGTGACAGAATATGGAATATTAAAAGATCTTTGAGTAAATCTTGCAAGAAGAAGAGAGTGCCAAGAGGTCAAAGGAATTGAGAGGCAGTTATTGGTTCTGGAAGGCTATGGACCACTTCAATGGTACAGTGTGGGTGGGAGTCTAATTTGATGTGGATTGAAGGAGTAGTTAAGTATAGGAATTGATGAGGGTAGGTATAGACAGCTTTTGGGGGAATTTTTCTGCAATCAGAGTAGTAAAATGGGATTGGTAGTGGGGTGGGTAAGATTTTGAAATACTTTGACCTGAGAGTAGGGCAGTCAAATAGAAAAGACTCTGATATTAGTTGGAGATAAGAGCCTGAACATAGAGAAGGATTAGAGCTGGCATAAATATTTAGTAGCCTCCTGCATAGAGAAAAGTTGAGGGTGGGAGTGTAGATGAGCTCTAGTAGGAAAAGTGCAGAGAGAAGAGCATGGAGACATCAAGGTTGAGCCTTAGGGAACACGTGCATTAATAACATTGGGAGAAGAAAGAGTAGCTAGTTAAGAAATGGGAGAAAATAGGTTGTGTAGATTACATGTCCTAGAAATCAAAGGAAGAGAGCTTCAATACCTTTTCAAGAAGTTTTTCTTCAAGTTCTGTGTTCTCATAAATATGTAGTACACATTGTGTACTTTCAGGCCAAATTTGCAGTAAACTTTACTGTACTTGATTTAATATATAGCCTAAGTACTGTGGAACACTTAACAGTATTTTTTTTTACCTCAAACGAGTGGAATTGATGCTCTTTACTTTTATATTCTTCTTGCTATCATTTCCTCTAATCCTTTTGAAATTTCTCTAAAAGTGACTTAAAGATATTGTCAGTGATGTTCTCATCACTGTCTTTTCCTTCTCCTCCTCCTCTTCCATCATTGTCATTATCAGTTGTCACCATCATCATTATTAAAACAATCAGCATCACCAGTAGGCCTCATTAGATGCATTATTTTGGTATTTTAACAATTTGGTTAGAACTCCTGATGGGCATACGTTTTAGTATGTATAACAGGACATATTAACAGCATTTCAATTATGTGTTGAGTACTTGGTACATCCTTCAAAAATGGACATACTTCCTGCCCTGAGTTCTTTCAGTTCATTTTCCTAGGAAAGAAACATAATAGAATCAGGAGGAAAAGAAATGCCAAGAGGGAATACAAGAGATATAGTGTCACCAGAATACTTTGGTGGAAGTTTCTTTTCTAATCAAATTAGCTAGCTTTAAGAAGCCTATGTGGATGAATGTAGCTTCAGGGTAAAGTGATGACTATTTATCTTTTTTTTGACAACTATATATCTTAATATCAAAAGAATAAAAGTGGACTGTCTCCTCCTTCAAGCTAGGAATACTGTGGTCCTATGACACCCCTTCTCTGGAGTGTAATTTGGCTCATTTTCAGTTCTGGTGGTCTGTTCATTTTTTGATTCACTCCCCTTTATCCTCCTCTCCCCTCCCTTCTCAGGATTTCTCACTCCTCCTACTTAATTCCTTCTATTAGTGACTTGACATCAACCTAGTTACCCAAGCCAAATAACTGAAAGTCATTGTTGTTCCCCTTCCTTGCTTAAACATTCCTCCAAGGCCCATTTATCCTTTAGGCATGTTGACTTGACTCATCTTGGTCTTCCCATTGCCATGGTCTAAGTTCAGTTGTTCTGGATTATTATCATGTTAGGGACAACAGACCAAGTGTAGGACATTAGTGTGAAGAGTAGATTGAAGAAGGAGACTTTGGAGCTGGAATTAGGATCCATTAGGAAGCTGTATTACACTCACTCACTCACATGAGACATAATCCAGATGCCATCTCCCCAGGGCGGAGTTGGCCATTGAATCTACTACATAGATCCTCTTGCAACATCGCCGTACATACATTTGTTTATATGCTTAACACCTATGCTGAAAGGTGAGCTCCTAAAGGGTGAGGACCATGTCATTCATTATAGAGCCAATGGAGGCCTATGTAGAACCAGTGGCAGCAGAAGTGGAGTGGAGACAAAGAATGTGAAAGATGTGTTGGCTATAGAATCCAATGGACTTGGTAATAAATTGATACAAGCATCAGATATTTCTATAAAAATTTAAACTTGGGTGACCATTAACAGAAATAAGGAAGTCAGGAGAAGGAACTGATGCATTTGATTTTATGCAGGTTAATTTTAGGGTTCTGCAGAGAATTTTAATTTTGGATAGATGAATTATTCTAGCAGACAATTCAGATTTGGGGCCTACGGCGTGGGAAGGTGTTTAGGTTTAGAGATAAAAGATGTGTGAATGGGTGCAATTTTCAATTGAGATAGAGTAGTGAAAATGGGAAAAAAAAACCTTCCTCCGATGCTGAGGAAAAGCCTCTTTTTAAGGAATTTGGAAATGATGCTGATGACAGAGGCAAAAAGTGAGTCATCAAAGAGTTCCCTGGAAAGTGTATAATCAGAAAACCCTGGAAAAGGGAATTTTGCAAAGGGAGTGATAAAAAAAAAAAAAGCGATTCCACAGATATTCCAAGGACTGAGACCTAATTTAAATTTAATTAATACATTTGTAATTGTATTTTGGATTTATTTCTCATGAGTTAAATCTGCTTTATCTTAGAAAGCAACTAAGTTAAAACACAGTATTTTGAATGCTGCAAGACAAGATAGTGAAATGTCTCTCCTCTTTCATCTGTGGTTAAATAAAATTCCTTTTATTGGTTTTTCTTGGAACTGTATTTTCTAGCCACACAGTGATAGTAGCCAAAGAGATAAAAGCTAAATGTCCCAATTTATTCTACCACTACTTTCGACTTTCTCTGCTCCTTATTAGGTTTTAAGCAGTGGATTTAAAGTTACTGACATAATTCAAGTTGTTGCCTTGATTCTTCTTTGCCCTACATCTAGGGAAACTCAAATCTGCTTTGATTTTTACCTTTTTTTGTGCATTCATAGTTTAAATTAGTCTAAGGAATCCCTAAGATAGATCCTAACAATCGTCAGGTGTAGGGTAGCCTATAAGGAGGCTAAGAAGGAGGATACCATTATTCATGGCTTTCCTCAATCCTCAGATTGTGATAAATACAGAAAGCATAGTCAGTAAATGGCCCTTTAGCAATGGGGAAAATAGTGACCATGTAGGGTCAGTGCTATGAAATTTCTAGGAAAAGTCCTTGGAAAATTCTGGAAGCATAAACCATTTATGTACTATTTGCTTTGTTTACAGGTAGAAATACTTTATTTTTTTTAGTGTAAACATCTCCTTAGGAAGCATTTAATGAAACATCCAATAGTGCTTACTTCTATGCCAGTCCAAAAATAAACTCAAAAGATCAAGGAGCCAGAGGTGAGAGTAGGTGTGTTTTTGCAAAGTCTTGTTTTTCTCTCAGGACATCTAGTAGACTTCTGATAATAGGAAGGTCCTCCAATTACAATGTCTTCCCCAAGCTCCTCACTTGTTGTCTTGTCCACTTGATCACTCCAGTGTGATTTGATTAGATGGTATCAAGCATTTCAGCTATTGATATGGATTCTAAGGAAAGTTAGTAAGAGGAGTGACTACTGATTCAAATATGCAACAATATACAAGTCTTTGTTGAGGTTTTGTTTGTGATCATAGGTTTCCCCAGATGGGGATGATTTCCTGAGAAATCATAATAGCATCATGGTTAAATAAAGGCTGTTTCTAAACATTTTTATCCAAAGCAAATTGGAATATATGAGCCAATCACACAACCTAATTCTTCTGAGAATACATGTGGGAATTGGAGTACTTGAGAACAAATCCTAGCCCTGTCACTTGAAAACTTTGTGACTTCTGATTTCTCCAAGTCTCTGTTTCCTTGTCTATAAAAGGAGGTGGTGATGCTGCCTCATAGATTCTAAGTATGAAACATTTATCACAGTTCTTAGGCACTTAGTATCTATCTTCATTATAGGTATTAGATGTAGCAAATCTAACTATTTTTCCTTATCACTATTAGATGGAGCACTGGATGTCTCAGCAGACCTGGCCAGTACAAGTACAGCCTTCCCAAGTTATCAAGTCCTGTCAGCCTTTTTCTCTGAAATTTTTCTAGAATCTTGGCCCTGCCACCCCTCTTCCATTTTCACCATCACTGTCCTAGACATGGGCATTATTTGCACATAGTGGATTTTTTTTTTGGTAAATACCCTATTCAGTTGCCATATTGTCTTTCATAAAATTAGTTTCTGCTTATATTTTTCTTCTGCCCAGATACCTGCTTTGGCTCTTCAGTGCTCAGCTTCACATTTAAAACTGTGATTTGGCATGAACCTATTTTATCAGCCTGATCATCTATTTTTCAATTTCTTGATGCATTTTCCTCTCCCAACAAACATATCATCCCCAAGTCAAAAATAATTATTTTCCTTGTACTTTATACTTTTGGTCTTGTATAGTCGTGTTGCTGTAGATTTTCAGGTTGTTTTTCTATCTTTTTTCTTGCTTCCCTTTATTTCCTTTATGACCACCAGATTAATCTTTTATACAATGCCAACCTGACCTTGTCACTCTCCTGCCTGAGTGGTTCCCTGGCACTATTAGGATCAAGTTAAAACTGCTCAGTTGGAGGTAGGAGGTCTTCTAGGGTCTTCTTATGCAGTGTCTTCTACCATCACTCTCGCTAGATGCAATTTAGCACTTCTGATCACTCTCCATTCTATGAATATGTCAAGATTTCTCACCCTTGTCTCTCTTTGCCCATGTTACTTCTCTTTCTTTCCTCTTTCTCCTGGCCAATGCCAGTCTAGTCTGGCCAATTTTTCTAGTCTCACTTAGTACTCTGTCCTGTGGAAGACATTATCTGATTACCCCTTTCCCTATCCATAGCTTGAATTAAAAGCCCATCCCAGCTTTCATGGTAGTTTGGAATACCTTTTAAAAAGTCTTTCTCATGCAAATTGCTAACTTTTCTGACTGTCTCCCTTTCTAACAGAAAACTTCATTGCCATATCTTTTTCATTTTTTTATTTCCACAGAGCATGACACTGAATAGATCACAAGTGTATGAGTAACTAAATATATGAGTATATGTCTATTTCCTTTAATAGAATTAAGCTCTTTGAGGGAAGGAACCAGTGTCTTTCTTCCTTGTATCCCTCACATTTTCCAGCTTGGTCCTTTGTATTTAATAGTTGCTCAATAAATGCTTGGTGAATGAATAACAATAGACATGTTTGTCTTCCACAGAAAAAAAAATAGATATGTTTGTCTTTCCACAGAAAATGTCTTTAGGGAAGAGGTCTGTTGTAAAAATTAGATAGCTTGTGGCAGAGTGAATTATGCATAATTCATGCTTTGTTTAATTCTTGTGTTTAATTTTTGCTTTGATTTGAACTTCAATTACAGTGAGTTGTGAAAGTCATGCAGTTTCTCTTTATTATATAAGCATATACTTGATGAAACTGTGAAATCGAAAATCTGATAGCTAAGTTTAGCTGGTAATTTCAATTTCAGAGACTGAGTGAGAGTTCACAACCAGGAATGGACTAATAATATTGATGGGCCTAGAGAATTTTCAACACTTACTTGGTTTTTTCTCTCCAAACCAAAGAAATTCACTTATGGCAAACCTCAAAGTAGGTAGGCCTTGCCCTGAGGGGTTATTTCAAGTCAGAATCTAACAGGAGCTAGAGAATGGGCACAAAGAGAGCACATTAATTTCCTATAGTTGCTGCAACAAATGACAACAGACCTAGTGGCTTAAAACAACAGAAATTTATTCTGTCACAGTTCTGGAGGTCAGAAGTCCAAAATCAGTTTCATTTTGCTGAAATCAAGGTGTAGGCAGTGGTGCACTCCCACTGGAGTCTCTGGGGGAGAATCTATTCCTTGCTTCTTCCAGTTTCTGGTAGCTGCCAACATCCCTTGACTTGTGGCTGCATCCCTTCAATCTCTGCCTCTACCCTCCTATTGCTGCCTTCTCTCTATGTCTGATCTCCTTTTGCCTCCTCCTTATAAAAATACAGATGACTGCATTTAGGGCCCACTTAGAGGATTATAAGAGGATAATAGAGGATTCTCTTATCTTGGGAACCTTAATTTAATCACATTTAAGAAGACCTTTTTCCAGGAAGGGAACTATAGGTTCCAGGGATTAATACATGATATCTTTGGGGAGCATTATTCAGCTTACTACAAAGACAGAGGAATTTTCCCATTTGTAGACTCAAAGTGCTTAGTCTTCTAGGAACTTCATTTGCTTACAGGCACACCTCATGAGTAAATAGCTTCTAAACTTATGGCCCATTTAAAAGAAGTCAAGAGTTGCTCTCTGAAAGGGGCTAATTCAGGTCACTTTAATATCACTGGACAGGCAGGTAAGGTAATGTTCCCACCTCTCAGTATGAAAATACACAATACTTATTGAGGAGCTAATTAAATAACTAAAAAAAACTGGTTGGAGTTCCAGGCAAGTCAGCAGTGGCAGCCAATTCCTATTATCTGGATCTGTTTTGGATGGATTGTAGTTAACTTCCAAGGGAACAGGTGTATTCAGCTCACCTAGCACTCACTCTTCTTTGTCCAGGAGTAGTTCTTGCCAAGTGTTTCATCAGGAGGATCACAAAGGATCTAGGTCGTCACTGGCGGGGTGGGGGTAGGGGGTGGGGGGTGGGTTGAGATGGTATCAAGAGAGAAGAGTAGCTCTGGAGTAGGTCACCCCATGCAAAATCAGAGCTAGGACTTCATCAACTCTTGAGTTAAGGAAGAACATCATAGTAGAGGTTGGGATGAAGGCTCTTACTGGCTTCTCTCTACCTACTTTACATCTGTCTACTATAGTCTCAGGAGGGCATAGACCCCAGGAGATTTGATGAGTGCTCCTGAACATGCTTCATTCAGTGTGCCTACTTGATTGTGATCCACTAGACTAAGCCTCAGGCAGGAGAGATGAACTTCTCTAGTGATTCTTTTTATAATCCAGATAGCTGGGGAAGTTGAATTAAAAGAGGGATCTTAAAGAAACATTGATTTCTCTTCTGTCATATAGAGGCTAGGAATAATAGTTATTGAGTGCACAGGCTCTCAAGTCGGACTTACCTGCATTTCATTCTGGCTCTACTACATAATAGCTATGTGACCTTAGGCAGGTATTAAAATCTCTGATCCATAGTTTCCTCTTCTATAAAATGAGGATAATAATAATAACCTGCCCTTACAATGTGCCAGGAGCTATTCTAAACACATTCCATATACCTAATCTAATTTTCACAGCAATCCTGTGAGGTAAATGTGCTATTACTATCCCATTTCAAAGATGAGGAAATCAAGGTGCAGAATGGTTGAGTAACATGTCCAGGCAACAAAGAAAGAACAAAGCAATTATTTGAACCCCTTAGCTTCAGCACATGTTTGTTTGTTTGTTTCTTTCTTTCTTTCTTTCTTCTTTCTTTCTCTTTCTTTCTTCTTTCTTTCTTTCTTTCTTCTTTCTTCTTTCTTTCTTTCTCTTTCTTTCTTTCTTTCTTTCTTTCTTTCTTTCTTTCTTTCTTTCTTTCATTTTTTTTGGCACATGTGCTTCTAACCATATTTGATTCTGCCTTTCATGACACAGGTTGTTGTGAGGATAAAATAGGGTGGCCATCTGCCACCTAGGTGTCCTTGGAAAGTTCTGGGTTACATCTGTTGTTCAGGTGAATTATTAATAGTACCCTATTCTGCTTTCAAAAATAGTCATATCTTGGTTTGGATATTTGTCATATGAGGATTAAATAATTATATGTAAAATACTAAGAATAATACCTGGCCCACAGGAAGTCCTCCATCAAGGTTGACTATTGCTACTTGTATTACTACCATCACCATCCACACTCATCCCGAGCCTGGGAGGCTATACCAAAAATGTATATTACGGAGGCCACCGTTCCCTATTGTCACACCCATTGTAGACATTGCTCATTGGTCACAGCACAACAGCTTTACTACTTCATGCCCTAGGCAGCCACTCTTAATTCACCAAACTGGACATGTAATTAAAATTCTACCATTCCTTGTTTCATTGAATATAAAAATAAAAGATCTCAGTGTATGGAAAATTTGAATTTAAACTGAGTTTGTGGGTTTTTTCATTTATATTGAAACTTATTTGATTCCTGAAAGTGATAATGAATTTTGGACCTCTTAGCATTCTATATCCCTTTATTCCAGTATTCCTCTCTGCCTTTTTCTCCTATCATTTCTACCTCTAATAGAATTTTAATTCATAATAGTTTCCTATTCCCTGCCTATACTTTGGTAGCTTATGATAAAATACCACAGAAATAGTATAGTAATGGACAGAATATAATGAGGAGGAGTGAATCATAATAGGAATTATAATTGACAACTAAGATCCAAGACTTAGAAAAGCTGTCTTTAAATGTGATTTGTGTAACTGGTAGTGAAATTCATTTCAGGTTGATTTTGTATGGCATAAGGGACATCTAGTGGTTATCTAGGTCTCTGCAGACTTACTGAAGGTAACTTAAAGTCGTAGTTTTAAGTACTGGGGCTGAGCACCACCATCACCTTGAAAAAGAGCCCCAAGGAAAGAAAGGAGTCTTCCTTGTTGCATAGCTCTATTTTGAAGTTAACAAAAGTTAAAGAAACTTGTTTAGAAAAAAAAAATTAATTTGAGTCCTAGCATTTCTATGTATATTATTGTTAGTTTGGAAACAATTCTGTTATCAGTTACCTGCCAGCCTGGCATATTTTTGCTCTCATTTTCTCCACCTCTTCTGCTGATTGCAGAGGGGGCTCTTTGGACCACCTTGAAGAACCATTTGATTAGGGGCTTCATTAGGCTAGAAGCAGAGCTGCTTAGCAGGCCAGGGCAAGAGTTTGTTATTGCCTCTGATAGGCAGATATCCTTCTCTGGAAGTTGCTTGGCCATCAGGAAATCATACAATTCTGGTCCATGTGTACTTGATGTAAATAAATGGGTTTCACATTAAAGGAAGTTGAACTGCAAAGTGCCAATGTGATCTCGCCTTCTTAGCCCCCAGAGAATCTTGTAGAACTTGCCTATTGGTCAGCACCTCCTGGGCTAATCTGTCACTATCCATGGTCCTGAACTCACTGCTTCTGTCTTGTGGGCTACATAGAATACTTGCCTCATATACTCCTATTGTTTCCAGCTAATTGTGTTAGACTTCTTGAAAGTTCTGTTTCATTGAATCTTTTTATAGTATTTTCCCCTGTTCTTCTGCCTTTGGGCCTTTTATATAATCTCTTTCTCCAAAAGCCATTTGGCATCTCTATTGTAATCTATCTTCTTTCAGGGTAGCTGGTGGCAGAAGGCTTCATTGTTAGTAATTCATCCTTGCTTTTTGACTCTGGGTACAGAGAATAAAGGCTCTTGGTATTGTTTCAAAATCTCCTTGTGTTTTCTATTGCAGTCCAACATACATTGTCATAAAGAAGTGGGCAGAAGTCCCTTAGCATTTTTCAGAATGGGAGGCAGTGTTGGTGCTGAGTATCCTATCTCTTTGAGTATCTTGCTAGACTTTGTGATTGTTTTTTTTTTGCTGCTTTATCTGTTAGTATTTTATCAAGACACATAAACTAATGACAGCAGCCACTCTTGAGTACAGAACTTTCTATATTGATAAACTTAACATGCAAGTGCATTTCCTAAGCATGCACGCAAGTGAAAACCAAATATTCAGTGGTTCTATCAAATTCTTTTAACTGTGATACTTTAGCTCCCTACTTTCTTATCTCATCACTTATCATCAAACAGAATGAATATAGAGGCTTCTTTCTGCATTAAAGACCTCATTGATTTAGAGGCATTAGGAAGTAGGCTTTAGGATCTTCTTGTCTGTTGTCCTTCCAATTCTTTTACATCACCCCACAAATATGTACTGACGTTGTATCAGGCACTGGGAGACATAGAAAGAAAGGCACAGTTTCCTCCCATTTGAGTAGCTTCCAGTCTACTGGGGGAATTCAGTTGCACAACATGATAAATTCTATGACAATAGTTAGAATGTGGAGCCCTGGGAGCAGAGAGGAGGAACTCAGATGTAAGTAGGAGTAGAGTGAGTAATACTGTTAGAGAAGGCTTCCCAAAAGAAGTGATACCTAAACTATGCCTCAAATGGTGAGCAATAGTTATTCAGATAGAGAATCCAAGTAAGGCTTATCCTTGGGAGAATTTACTGGAGGAATTACAGAACTCAACAAAGCTGGTAATAGTGAGGTGGGGACTAGGTAAGGAAGAGTCTATTATGTAATGCGTGAAAGTTTGCATTTGATTCTGAAGTTGATAGAGAATCACTGAAGAGTTTAAGTTGGGGGAATGACATGTTATCCTCAGGGAAAATAGTGAGATGATTAGAATCATTTCTAGTCCTTGGAATAAAAATAACAGTAGATTCCTGGTGAATCAGAAAAGCACCTTTTACATTTTGTCACCTTTCCAATCAAACTGCTAAAGGCTTTCTTTCTACTCTAATGGCCCCTTTTTGTTGTTGTTGTTGCAATTACATAGTGTCTATATTTTTAGAGCTATTCATAATCAGGTATCACCTACTCATCTGATCTTAGTTCCTCTGCTTTGTGACATGTCACTTTCACTCTAGTCAGGTTGGTGCCCTCATCAAACATTCTAAGATAGAAGGAAATGTAGGCATTCACTGTTATGTCTGTTTTGTACATAAGTAAATGTAGGGACTTTGAGAGTACATTTATTGAGCCTCTACTATGTGCTAGGCACTTTGCTAGATAGTGGTCACACATTGGCTACCACATAATCAGAAACACACAGCCTCTGTGTTTATAGAGCTTAGAGTCTATGGGACCATAACAATGCCATTCTTGCAAAGCAGAAGGAAGAAAAATACAATCTGAGTCAAGTTTCTGATCACCGATCTTTGCATGTTCACTAATTGGAGTGACAAATATGTCTCACTCCAATTCTGATACCAAATATATCCTCCCTTTAAGCATTTTCCCCAACATTTTCTAAGCATGTTGGTAGCAGGGATTGTACCTCCTTATGTTCCTTTGTATCCTTTGTGGTCTAGAGCTAAAAGCAAAGTGGTTATTTAACACATTCACATGGATTTTGTTCCCATTATTTTAGTGTAGTCAGTTAATTTACATTAAGTTGGCTTTGTATTAGAGGATAACTAACACAGTGGAGAACGTTAGGGTGGAAAATAGGTTCACCTCAAGTTACATCTCTCAGCAACTGGTGGTAACTTCCTAGAGGACTGCCTTGAGAGGAATTCTGAGACTCCATCTGGGTTGCATAGGAAAGAGTTGGATAGAATGACATCAGTTAGCAATAAATACCACCTGTGAGGAAAAGTAGAGACACATATATGCCAACAGGGCCCTTGAACATGGGAGAGTTTGCTATCCAGATGTGGCTGAAAAGATCATCTGGCAAACTTTTCTAATTCATCTAGAAACTTTCTGTTCACTATCCATTAACAAAGCCTGTCTTGCAGAACAATAGCTCATACATGCAAGTTCATGTCTTATTTCTTTGCCTGGGTTTATCTATGTCAAGTCTGTGTCTATGCTAAATTCTTCCTTTATTAATTTAGTAGAAGCTTAGTAGATGCTGTGAGGATGATAAAGCCTGAATCAGCAAATCTTATCTCTTGCACTAAACTGAGTCTCTATAGTATTCCATTTATCCCCACATACTTGACTGGCTTGAATTTTTCTTTTAATGCAATATATGAATACACAAGGACACTATGCCTGATCTTGATCAGCCTTTTTAACTGAATAGAATCCTCACAAATTCTTCTTCTTGAATCAAATTTAGACCTTTACTGTGATTGTGTTAAGGGTTGGAAATCTTTCTCAACTTTTTAGTGTATCCATCAGTAACTGAGCATCAGCCTATAATTATTTCCATTTCACAAAAAAACCATCAGACAAATATTTGTTTGTCTAAGTCTTTGAGTACAAAGGTAATGCCTGCATTATTAGCAAGGCCCTTGAGCTGGAAACCATAGCTTTTTGATTCATGAGGGCAGAGCAACTGGCCCACATGGCTCTCGTTGACTGACTATATGTCCAGATGACTGGATGCTTTTTTCAAAATGTGGAAGGGACTAAGAACCTTGATGTCTAATATCAACTTGCCTGGATATTTTTCCTGTCACTTCAGCTTGCCTTATGTCCCTTTTATCTTTTCCTGGGCACTCTTATACAAATGGGACCATAGATCAGAGATTATAAACTGGTCATCCCTCATGAGCTCCCTCTTGCAGATGTTTTGTTTGACCCACGGGATGTTGGATCACTCAGCATTTAAAAAAATTAGATCAACTGTCAACATTTTACTACTGTCTTTTCAAGTCTGAAACTCAGTTCCAATTTTCTACTTCCAGTGCTTAGTTTTTATCTTTGGAGAATCCTGACCTCTGTTCACAGAATATAAAGCATAAAAATGGTGGTATCCATAGTATGTAGCATTTGGGTGTTTAGGCCTCAGGTTTGGTGTCAGCTGCAGCTCAGCAGGCAGAGTTAGTTCACTGACCCCTGTTAGCAGGACTGTAGATGCAGATGTGGCCCTGGCCATGCCAAATACTTGGCTCTTCTGACTTTGGAAGCTAGGAGGACCATCTGCTGTCACATTTGTGTTTGGACTTCACTGTTGGAGTTTGGTCGTTGGTACATTCTGATAGAAGATATGAATGATAATGAATTCTAAATCTGTGCATATGTATGGTGGGGCCATGTATGTGTGTGTGTGAGAGAGAGAAAAAATAGAAGAAGAGGGAGAGGAAGAAACAAGGAATGGCCACTATTAGGCATTTATATATTATATCTATTTTTGTGTGTGTGTGTATATATATATATATATATATATATATATATATATATATATATATAGTTTTTTTTCTACTTCAGAGTTTCTTAAATCCAGTCTGTCACTAGTTTGAGCCCTGTCTCTTGAGCTGTCACCTTAGAACTTATCCTCAGAGAAAATCTTTTTTTCCTAAGATTGCTTCATGCCAGGCTATCTTATCTGTTGATTTAGTTCAGATTTTCACAGAAAATAACAAAATTAATAGTTATTTGTAGATAACTATTAGATAACTACCCTTTGTGGAGTGCTTATTATGAAGGGCCAGGAACTTTGTTGAGTATTTCTATATACAACAGTATTATATATTTCTTACAACCCTGTGAAGTGAGATGTGCTATCCACATTTCTACAGTGAAAGACTCTGAGGCTGAGACAAGTTAACTATTTTGTTCAAGGCCACAGAGCCAGCTCAGATGGAACAGGACTCAACCCACTGCCATGCTGCTTGAGTCCAACATCTAATTTATTTCAGACATGAGCATTTGTTAAACACCTGTACAACAAGGTGCAGTTTCTGATTTTAAAAGTCATGGAGCATATTTTTTTTTATTTATTGGGTTTTTGAGGTCTGTGAAAAAGATAAGACCTGTGCTTACATAAAGATAATAAGGTTGAGTGTTTTGAGTGACAAAGGAATAGAGCAGTCAGTTCATAGGGAGGAATTCATAGCAGACCAGAGATACTAGTTGCCCAAAAGACAGAGGGGAAGTGGGGTAGAGAAAGCAGGATGTGTGATTCTGTGGCAACTCTGGAAACAAGATTCTTTCAAAGTGCTTCTTGTTTATGTTTTTACCCTGAGTAGGAATGTTACACAATAATAAGATTACCCTGAACATTTATCTAGAAGCTGCACTATCCTGGAAGCTGAAGAGAAAAAGCTCATTTTATTATTTTCTATTGTCAATGGATTAAATTTGGGTTGTGGATAAATATACCTTTGTCTTTTGCTTGTAGTATGTAAACTGCTTCACACATAGGTATAAAGCTGAAAGGCTTTATTGGGTGTTCTAGTCAACACTGTTCCATATCAAGGCACCCTGACACTGGCTTCTTGCCATTCTATTTTGTTTAGCCTAGACACTTCAGAGAGTGTCCCCCAGCATCCTGAATTTCAGATGTCCTCTGCTGAGCTGCATAAGAGCAACAGTGTTCATGCATCAAGTCATGGACCTATAAATGATGGTCTTAGAAGCTGACCTGCTGGTTTTTATTGAAATTGTCTTTTATGTAGGCCCACAGAGGGTTAAACATGTTTTAAAAACCAGATAAAAAAAGCCAGGAGGTATTCTCCTATTCCTGCACAGGAGAAATAGTACAAAGAGGCCATCTGGGCACGCAGGGCACAAGTCCACATTCCCTTGTTCCTTCTAGCTGAAGTGCAGAGGGACTTGGCATTTATGGCAGAATGCATGGAAACATGTTCTCAGGGACCTGAGAACAGAGTGGCCTAGGAAAAGATGGAAGAGAGAGAAAAGCACCTCTCTGTTCTGGGACTATTTCTACCCCTTAGATTTATTCTCATGGACTTGCCATATAATTCCAGGGCCATGGATCAGTTTAATGTTTAAGGCACATCACGTAAATTAGAAAAGTCATTCCTTTCCAATTAGGGCAATAGGAAGATAGCCGCATCACTGGCAGACAGTATACGCATTCTAAGTTTATTAAATGGCAGGATCAGCAAGAACCAGAGTAGTCAGAGAGCGTCTGGAGTAGGTTTGTATGTAGGTCCCGGTAAAGGAGCACCAGGAGAAGAAAATAAAGCATGGTAGTCTGGGAAATGTGGTGAGTAAAGATGCAGACGCCCCCACACTTGAGCTCAGACAGAAACCTCTGAGGTGACTCCTGAGTGGGGAAGAATGGGACATTCCAAGCATGAAGGGCTTTGCATGTCAGGATGGGGCTGGGTGTGGTTTTATGTTTGACTAAGGGGTTCTTGCTTTATGTGTAAGCATGGGCCACAGGAGAGCCTAGAAACTGACATCACTAGAGCATGGCCCTGCCCCAGTGCAGTCAGAGAGATCTGAATTCAAGTTCCAGTTATGACCTGAATGAGCTGTATGATCTTGGGCAAGTACCTATCCCATTTCTGTAAAATGTGGCTAGTGTTCCCAATTTCACTTGGCGTACTTTCTGACATATAGTAGATGCTCAATAGACAGAAACTATTTTTTGTTGTATTGTTCCTGTTCTCATATCTTGCTTTATTTCTGATATGGCTTCTGTGTGCTTCTGTATCAGGGATTATGGAGGTGTAGAAGTACAGTTTTTCTGAGAGAGTCTGTCTTAACTCTGAGACTGTGTCCTCAATGGTTTTATTCTCTGGCCCCCTAGGCGTGAGCTACTAGTCCGAATGGCAGTCTTTACAAGGCTGTGTGTGGGATAGTCAGGCCAGCTCATCATTCTTTGTGACTCTGTCTCTGCCTCTCTATCTGTGTGACATGTTCCCTCATGGGGGACTACTTCCATTTGTCTTTAATTGGTCCTTGTTGGGGCAGCTTGTCAGCCAAGGCTTCTCTCTGTCACTTGATGCCACATCTCTTCCAAGTTCAGTCATCAGTTGGGGACTTTCCTTTAGCCGAAAGTTTGGCTTTACAGAGAACACTGTAATAGATACTAACTTGCCTTGTAAGGGGGCCTGGCAGGGTCTCTGGCCTCATTTCATTTCCAGGCCATGGAGTAGATAGAGAACTCACCTCCAAATAGCTGTTGAGAGAAGTCTGGTTATCTTTGGCCAGCTTGTGGCCCTGATTCTCCCATGTGCCTCTCTAGGAATCTGCATCATAGTTATTCACCTTGGGTCCCGGTCTCAGCTGTGTACCTTTCTCACAGAAGAGCCTTTCTTCACAGTACCTTGTATCCCTTTGTTTTTCTTTTTTTTTTTTTAAAGGTTTTATGTATTTATTTTGAGAGAGAGAGAGAGACAGAGATTGAGCACTGGCAGAGGCAGAGAGAGAATTTCAGGTAGACTCCCTGCTGAGTGTGGAGCCTGACTCCAGCCTCTATCTCATGACCCTAAGATCATGACCTCAGCTAAGCTCAAGAGTCAGATGCATAACCGACTAAGCCACTTAAGGGTCCCTACCCTGCATCCCTTTAAATGGCTTTTTCTTTTTTCTCTTCTGCCTCCTGTAAGGATGCCTGAGTTTTTTTATCCATTTATTATTCACTGGAACCAAACCTCAGTTTGCTCCCCTGGGATGAGCTATTGTTATACATTAATGATTAATCCTAATAAACAGGGCAGCCCCGGTGGCGTGGTGGTTTAGTGCTGCCTGCAGCCGGGTATGTAATCCTGGAGACCTGGGATCGAGTCCCACGTCAGGCTTCCTTCATGGAGCCTGCTTCTCCCTCTGCCTCTCTCTCTCTCTCTCTCTCTCTCTCTGAATAAATAAATACATCTTAAAAAAATCCTAATAAGCCGTTCTAGTCATAGGCATTTAACCATATACAGAGAAAGTCAAAGTTTGTTTATGACAAAGAGATCTCCCATGCCAGGGCACAAGTGTGGGGTTAGCAAAGAGAAGTTGCCAGTCATTAAACTTTGTTTCTTTTCTGGTTCACTGGAGTGATTGATTCCCTAAGTATCTTTCAGTACTTCCCCTTTCACACCATTAGTCCAGTAGTGCTAAGATGAAAAATTCAGGAGCTGAACTTGCATGATTTTCTATGTAATGTGAAAGATGAGCTTCACAGATGCTGCTTAGTAGGACCTCCCTCAGAGTTTCCACAGTGGTAAAGCACGTGGACATGAGAGTCCAACTCCTTGGGTTCAAGGCCTGCTCTGCCAGTTGTCAGTTGTTGTGACTGTGAACTGGATCCTTAACTACTTTCCACATTTGTTTCTCCATTTTTAAAAGGAAGGAATGATGGTAGGTGTCTCAAATGGACGTTGTCAGGTTCTAATGGGATGGTGGTCTTTAGATCTTTAGCATGGTGTCTGGTAGTAGGTGCTCAGTAAATACTAGTATCATTATTTTCGGCATTACTGACTGTGGTTAGGCCTATTATCAAGGTCATATAGTAGGTGAGGCATTTTCAATTCTTTGTCGTTAGTTATCTATTAAAAGGCCAACAGTTCTGCTCTATTCTCACCTGGTGATGGGGAAGAGAAGGGAAAAAATTCTATAGCTGGATATTAGGGATTAAATAATATGCACTGGAATGATCCATCCAGTTACCTTTTATCACTGAGATGGATTGTAAGACTTATTTTAGTATTTAAGTTTTGTTATTTTGCTGAAAATGGAGATAATCATATGACCCTTTTGGGGGGCCATAGGAAGGATGAAATGAGACTAACATAACAGCTACAATGCCTCTCCCCAAAGTGGCTGAGATTTCTTTGCCTTACTCTGCGCCATTCTCAGTGGTTGACATGTTTTAATTCATTTCATCCTTGCAAAGTAATTTACTCCTGTGTTCCCATTTTTAAAGGAGAAGAGAGATCCGGATAAGTTAAACAACTCTGTCAAGGTCACACAGCTCCTAGGTAGTGGATGTAGGACTTGAGCCTAAATCCTGATACTGATTTAGATTTGAATAAGATAATGTAAACCACATAACAAAATCATTGCCATATAGAATACTATTATGTTAGCCCCTTTCCCTTTCATTTTTTTCCTGTTTATTGGAAAGATGTGATGTTACTTAGAGATCAGAGGATGGAGACCCATCCCAGGGCACTGAAATCAAAATTCAGTTCTAATAACAGTAAAACCTCTTTGAAATTCTAATTTTGGGGAATATCATTAATCCCTGCTTTTACGTTTATTACACCAGGTTTCGAAAGTCATAATAGTTTTTTTTTGAGTGTTTTATTCTCCCACCATATATATAGAGGGCACCCACAATGTGTGAAAAACATAGATCTCTTTCCCTACTACTCTCAACACTGCATCATTTTCTTTAAGTGATACATGTGCACAGCAAGGAAAAAAAATCAAACAATACAGCAGGGTACTATGAAAAGTCAGTCTTCCTCCCATTCTTGAATATTAATTTGACAGATCCACTCCCTGGTGACAGTTTTATAGTTTCCCATGTTTCCTTCTGAAGACGTTTTGTGCATTTACGAGCATATATACATATAATGTAAATGCCCTCCAAAAAGACATACACATATACTGAACACAACAATAGCTTAGTGCATACTTTAATGCTTCTTGCTAGTTTCACTTAACAATATTTCTTGGAGAGCATCCATGTCAAAACCAGAGCACTACCTTGTTTTTAAGGACTGGGTAACTATCTGCCGTAAGGATGTGTTATTGATGGTCTGTTATTGATGGTCATTTAGGTTGTTTCTGGTCTTTTCCTAAGAACACTTCATTAAATATCTTTGTATTTAAATGTTAGTATTTGTGCAACTCAGTCTCTCTTGATTTTTACTTGCAAGCTGATATTGTATAACTCTCTGACAACACAAAAAATTGGCTAGAAGGGGACAACATAAAAGGAATAAAATAGAAATGTGGGACTTATTCAGGGCTTATGTGCACCCCAGAGGTCTCTTCAGATGCTGTTTCAAATGCTGTATCTCACGTTTCTCATATTGTTTCAGATATATTGTGTCCTGAAGCTTCTGCTTGGGCCTTTTTCCCGGGTGCCCAGTGAGCAATGACTGGTAACTGCTTTCAAGATTGATTCATATGGCACTTGTTTGGCTTTTGACAGGTTGTTTATAAGAATAATGACATCCGTCTGGAGCTGTCTCGCCTGGCCCGGATTGGGGATACCAAGATGAAAATCTATGGTGAAGTTGTATTCAAGTGTGAGAATGTGGCCACCCTGGACCCCATCAACTTCGAGACCCCAGAGGCATATATCAGTTTGCCCAAGTGGAACACCAAACGCATGGGTTCCATCTCCTTTGACTTCCGCACCACTGAACCCAATGGCCTGATCCTATTCACTCATGGCAAGCCCCAAGAGAGGAAGGATGCTCGGAGCCAGAAGAACACCAAGGTGGATTTCTTTGCTGTAGAACTCCTCGATGGCAACTTGTACTTACTGCTTGACATGGGCTCAGGCACCATCAAAGTGAAGGCCACTCAGAAGAAAGCCAATGATGGGGAATGGTACCATGTGGACATTCAGCGAGATGGCAGATCAGGTAGGAAGAGGCACGGCTATGACTGAGAAGAGAGAGGAAAGCTGCAGCCTTTCAGTCTGTTTCCCAGCTTTATATATATATTTTTATTTTAGTGTTGGCACTTGCATGCATGTTTGACTCTTTGCTGTTCTCTTTAATGGTTGTTGTAAGATTATGTTTCTGAACAAGATATTTGTCTTGTCAATCGTTTATGGGGTCCTCCTCTCATGACTCACGACGCAGCTATCTCAGTAACAGCTCCAAGCCCCTGGAACCAAGCGTGGTTTTACAAGTAGAATTTCCACTGCTACCAGAGAGGCTGTCATGTCACTGGTGTGATTATTTTTTTCCCTCCTTCTCCTCTTCTCTTTTTTCTCATCACCGTGGAAACCCAATTGTGACATCACAGATGGTGTGATTACTCTGTAGGATAAGCTTCACTATGTAAGAGTTTATGCAATGCTACACCCTTCAATAATTGGCAAGAGTCATGTTGCAGGGAGAAATTATGACAAGAAAGGAAAAGGCAAATTGATTTTTCCTGAAGTCATGTTCAATTTAAAGCCTTCCTTTGGTGCGAGAGCCTATATTTCACTCTTTGCTCAGACCTCACTAACTCTCCCTTCCTCTTCATAACCTTTTACATTTGGTTTAAATGGCTTTGTTTGTTTCTGCAGCCGCAGATCAAACAAGCTAGCCCCAGGCAGTACATAGCTACTGTGGAATAGTAACAGAGAGAGAGAGAGAGAGAGAGAGAGAGAGAGAGAGAGAAACTACACACACAAATAGAGTCTGGAGCTTTTGAATGCCTGAACAGTCTGCCTAGCTTTCTCTGGACCATGTGGCAATGAAGGTCACATTCTGTGCCATCAGGAAGGACATTTCACCTGGAGTGATAACTAGAGTATTTGGATTTCACACCAATTTCCTGATTCTCCATTTAGGTGGTGTTATACTCAAGAAGAAGGGTCTTGGTTATATTTGCTGTATTTTTAAGGATTCACTTTCCTGGGAAACACAAAAAGTCTTTCACTTGGACATTTTCGTGTAGGCACAGTTGGCCAATAATAGAAAGCAATAGGTTCCCTCAAAAGACTGCAGCCAGGAATGGCTCAGTTTTCAGGGGATGACTTTTCTGCATAATTCCACAGCCAGAGGGATGACGGAGATGAGCAATGTTGCCTTTAGGAGGAGCTGGATGGGTTCTGTGGAGAGGGCAGACGGGTGGCAGATTGCAGCCCTGGATGGTTTAGTGCCCAGCAGGATGCTTTATTGATCGTCTAAAATCTAATCAGAACCAAGAGGCTTCAAACTAAATGTGCTTGTTGAGTAAGAATGAACAGTTTTTGCTTTTTTAACAGAAAAAGACACAAAAAACCCTAAATTCTCTGGAGGCCAAATTTTTTTCTTTCTCTTTCTAAATTTACCCATATAATGTCAGCAGGGGCAGAGTCAGAAAGCTATCCTAAAATTATAAGGGGAACACTTCTGTTGGTGTGAGGACCATGTGTTTTGGGTCTCTGGAGTTCCATTATGGTTGATGGGTGTCATGATCTGCTAACCTAGACCTGATGCAGCTTAAAGGTCACCTATCTGTCCCAGGCAGCCTAGAGCTCATGGAATTGCTGTATGTTTACTTCTGTTTATTCTCAGCACCTATTGCTTTTTCAAGTGGGGCAATTGTTTGTTAGAACCACCAGCGGACCCATCTTTGACAGGTATGTCTGGATTTCAGAAGCCTTGAATTTCATCTTTGGGATCTATAGCTTTGGCCAATCCTGATAAATCTGATCAGAGCTTATTGTAATTTCTTGAGTAAACAAATAATTGTCCCATGAAAGCAGCATAACAAATTTTAATATGATTCATTAAGCTTCATTGCTTCATGAGGGTATTTTGTGGTGTGTTTTGGTTCTGAACCTGTACCAGAAATGGATAGTTATATAAACATCTGCATATGAAAATATGGTGCCTCCTTCCCTCCTCATCCTGAAGAATGACATGGGAGAAGTATGGTGATCACTCCCCCAGTTGGGGAACTGATTCTTGAAACTTGACTAAGTACATTCAAAACAGTTGTGATCACACACTCTGAGGACAGATTTCCCTCGAGATGTATTTATGGCTCCAACATTGAAATCCACCCTGGTGTTATCCTTATGTGGCAATAGCTGCTCCTCCAGGTTGGGGATCAAGCAGCTCTGTGGGCTTGTGGAGGGTAGAGAAAGCAAGCAGTGCAAGAGAAAAGGAGACACAAACCTCAGCTTCCTCGTTTGTGAAATAGCACACCTGTTACCTCCCTCCCTCCCAAGACTGTTCTGAGGATCAAGCCCAGAAAAGCACATACTGTACTTAAAATGGTGACCAGGACATAATTATTGTCATGTAGGTTTCTAACATTTTAAAACCCAAAATGCAAAGCTGGTTTCTCTAGGGGAAAACTTCAAGGCTAGAGTAGGGGAAGCATGTTGCTGGCATAACCTGCCCAGAGGCCCCTAATGCTGGCTTTGTAATTTAGAGTGTACTTCACACTCTTGATCCTATTTGATCCTCTTGGCCCTTCAGGCCATCCCTTCCATAGCCCAGGGGATTGAGACTTAGGCAGAAGTGAAGGCTGCCTGATGGATGGCAAGACCTAGGTATCTTGGTACCAATAAAGCACTTTAGGAATACTAAATAAATTTTAAAATTTCTAGCATGATGTTTAGATATCGCCTTGGTTTTACAGTTTCCTTGATTTTATAGCTTAACAAAATGGACTGTAAAGTGGCTCAGGGGTTGGCCTAGGGTCAGAAGGCCATTTAAGACTAGCATCCCAGTCCCAAGTTCCCAGGCCAGACTCTAGGTTTGCACAGTCTCATTGATGGGTCCATGACTCTACTACTGCTGAGCCTGGTCTGCCTTTCTGATCCCGTCTCCTGCCCGACCCTCTTGCCTTCCCACTCTAGCCACACTCTGGCTCACCCCAGGACCTTTTTTTTTAATAATAAATTTATTTTTTATTGGTGTTCAATTTGCCAACATACAGAATAACACCCAGTGCTCATCCCGTCAAGTGCCCCCCGTCAGTGCCCGCCACCCATTACCCCAGGACCTTTATAGGTGCCATTCCCCCTACCTGGCATATTCTTCCTCCTGACTTGGCATGATTGGGTCCTTTACAACATTGTGGTTTTAGCATACCTGTCACCTACCTGGAGAGGCCTTCACGGACAGTACATTCTAAAGTAGAGCCCACAGGCTGCTGCCACAGCACCCATTTTATTCTTTTCCTAGTACCTACCAATACTTAATTTCTCTTGTTTATTGAGTCATTTGTTTGTTTTCTGCCTCTCTGCTCTGGAGTATCAGTGCCACAAGAGCAGAGGCGTCCCTGTCAAGTTCATCTCTGTCTACAAGCATACCAGAGATCCAATGGGTGTGCAGTATATATTTGTTAAATGAATAAACAAACATGTTCTGTAAATTTTCCAAGGCAATGCTCCAGATATTCACTGGCAGGGCTGGTAGCTAATGCCAGCATAGAGGGTATTAGTGCATGGGGGGGGGGGTTCCACTCTTTTGGGTGTGATGTGAATGATGAAGACCCAAGCAAGCAGAACCCTTACTCTGTCCCAAACCCCTAGGAGCACTTTATATATGTGAAGTTATTTAATTATCTCACCAGTCCATGAGGTGGGGACAGTTATCTTCCCATTTCCAGATGAGGATACTGGGGCCCTGGCAGGTGGAATCAGTTCTTCAGGGCTACATAGCTAGGACCTGGTAGAGCCGAGATTTATTAAACACAGGCAGCACCTATGCTGCTCTCAAGCTGTTTGGTACATGGCCTTCCAGCCGAGACTCTGTAGAGAACAGATATCACATTAGGTGTTGGTTCACTGAGATGGTCCTGGATCCTCCTATCAGTGAGAGTGTCTTACCCGCAAGGACTGGAACCAGATGGCCTAACATTTTCCTTTCTACTGTCTTGAAGCGTTTGACTCCCCTGCTTGCATTGTTCTCACCTGACCAGGCACCACTAGTCTCTGAACTCACCTCATTTGGTTCATCAACTGGCAGCCTCACCTGTGATGAGGGCTGTGCGCTCACTCTGTTTCCATCCTTCCCTCCCAGGTACCATATCAGTGAACAGCAGGCGCACGCCATTCACCGCCAGCGGGGAGAGTGAGATCCTGGACCTGGAGGGGGACATGTACCTGGGCGGGCTGCCTGAGAACCGAGCTGGCCTCATCCTCCCCACAGAGCTCTGGACTGCCATGCTCAACTACGGCTACGTGGGCTGCATCCGTGACCTGTTCATCGACGGGCGCAGCAAGAACATCCGGCAGCTGGCGGAGATGCAGAACGCAGCAGGCGTCAAGTCCTCCTGTTCACGGATGAGCGCCAAGCAGTGCGACAGCTACCCCTGCAAGAACAACGCTGTGTGCAAGGACGGCTGGAACCGCTTCATCTGTGACTGCACAGGCACCGGGCACTGGGGAAGGACCTGTGAGAGGGGTGAGCTGACCCCTGTGGGTGGCATGCAGAGTCCCTGGGGGTGCGTGCTGTGTGATAGCTGTGTCCCCTACATAGACCTATACCCCTGCTTTCTCTCTTCTACAGAAACATTTCCTTCTGCTCCCTGCTTTCCAGATTACACCCTTTCTGGTTCTGGATGCATGGATTTGTTTTACCAGGATTGGATCCCAGAAAGGGCAAACTTTAGGATAATATTACCCTTAGGGATATTACACACACACATACACACACACACACACACACACACACACATACATATATTGCCTTTAGGATATATAATATAGAATATTACCTTTAGGATAAATATTATCAAGATCATGATACTTTTTCAATTAAGTATGAGACATTGTCCATCCAGAGTGGGTGAATACTTCCCTTTTGGGTTTCTTTCTGTGTGGGCTAACAAACTGGTTGTTTTCATTTATTCATTTAACTCAGGCTGTTTGGAGCTTTCTATATGCTAGCTCTTGGATTAGGCTTTTAAAATACAGGACTTGGGCTGCCTGGGTAGGTCAATCGCTTAAATGTCTGCCTTCAGCTGAGCTCATGATCCTGGGGTCCTGGGATCAAGCCCCATATCAGGTTCCTTGCTCAGAGGGGAGCCTGCTTTTTCCTCTCCTGCCTGCTGCTCCTGCTGCTTGTGCTCTCTCTCTCTCTCTCTCTCTGACAAATAAATAAATAAAATCTTAAAAAAAATAAATATATACTACTGAACAAGGTAGACCCAGGCATGTTCTTATGGAGCTGCTGCCTGGTGGAATATTTAGTCATTAAATAAATAATTACAAACATGATGAGGTTTTTAAGAGGCAGTGTGATGTATTGGTTAAGAATATGAACTCTGGAACTAGGCTGCTTGAGAAATCTGACCCTTAAGGAGTGATGTGACCTTTATCAAGATAATCAATATCTTGATTACCCTCACTTGATTTCCTCATCTGTAAAATAGGGATAATCAGGTACCTACCTCAGAAGGAATTGGTGATGATGTAAGGAGTTAGTAGGTTCCCAGACAACGACTTAATAAATGTTAGTGATTGCTACAGTTGTAATTATTGTCATAAACATCATTAGAGAGAAAACAAGTTTGGGGGGCCTTTGAAGGGGGACTCCATATACTGTAGAGGTTCATAGAAAGCTGCTACCAGGAATATGCAATCTGAGTCTTGAAACAGAAGTAGGAATTAGTTTGGCAAAGAAGTTGGAGGAAAGGATGTGTCTTAGAAAAGAAAGAATGTGTCAAGGGACAGAGAGATAAGAAACCATGGCATAGTTGGGGAACTGAATGAAGTCCAGAAAGAACTCTAGAGTGGTGTAAGGTTGGGGGAAGGGCATGAGAGGTGGGTAAGGTGGAGAGGAGTGAACAGGTCAGGATGCTGGCCTTTCCATTCACTGCACTAGCATCTTACAACAGCACTGAATTTACAGTTTGGGTGAAAGGCAGACATAAAGGTAAAAAGAAGTAGCATCAAGACCAAAAGATTCTGGTCTATAAGCTATGTCCAATTCCAGGTTGGTTTAGTCTTTTATATGCCAAGTTTACAGACTTCAAGCTGGCTGTCCATAGGTTGTCAGCCTCTATTTTATATGACAGGATAATTTACATAGATATCAAGTGTTTGCTGAGGGCATAGCTGTAGGGCTTGAAAGATACTGAATATGCAACAGACATAATTCTTGCTCTCAAGAAGTCTATCATTTCTTTATCTGAGGAGTTGAGACGTCAGTAATAAAATGCATGCAAGGCAGGAGCATGAACAGTAATAAAATGATACAAGGCAGCAGCATGAGCACTGTTGGTGGACCAGACTGGAAGGACATGGAGATTCAAGGAAGAAAATACTTTCTTGAGGAAGGACCTGCAAGGTCTTATCCCTAAAAGACTACCAGTGGCCAGAATTATCCAATATGAGAAGTCTGGGGATGAGGAGGAATCCTGAAACAAGCCAGGAACAGTGGCTGGATGACCAAGCAAAGATGTTTTCAAGGATTGGTTTTTGTGAGATCAAGTGTATAATTAGTTAAGGGGTGTTTTAGGAGAACTGCAGAGCTTTTTTACAGCTGGATCAAAAACAGAGCACAGAACATTGGGGCGAAGGAGGAACATAAAACTTTCTTGGAGCTCATGGAATGTAAATTCAGAGTCACTTAATTTTCAAAGCTGCAGAATAGGAGCTAAGGTGAAGAAGTAGCCATCTGGAACACAAGTGGGCCACATGGAGCTGGTTAGTCTGTCAAGCTTCTAGACTTTTTCCAAATGATTTGTAGGGTAGACTACCCTGGTACTGGTTTGAAATAGAGCCTTTGACCTCTGAGATGAGAGAAACAGTTTTGGTGTAAGCCATACTTTATAGATCTTCCACTACCTTTGAAGTAGTATAAGATCCAAAGATCACATCAACCCTCTCACTTCTTCCCCTTGGGTCTCTTCCTGACTCATGGGCCTTGAGACTCTGAAGATAGGCAGCGATGACTGTTAGCCATCTGTGCACGGTGTCTCTGAGCTCACCTAGTCCAAGGGCAGATCAATGGGAGTTGGTCCAAGATTTGCCAAGTACACTGAAAGTCACTGCACCTTTTATGTTGTCACTTCTGACTGGTCATTAAGAGGCAGCTGATTGGGGGTATATGAGGGACAATTATTCCTAGTACAGTGCAGCCAACTCATCCATTCTGGTCAAATGAGAAGGAACATAGCAAATTTAAGACATTTGATCTATACATCACTCAAATCCCAGACGGTTCAACTGATTGTTTTGTTCCCCTGCTAATTGTTTTTTGGCTCTGTATTGTTTCTGACACCATGTTCAGAATGAATCACTGGAGTGTAAAAATGATAGGACTCCACTTACTAGCAGAGAAAAGAGTTTCCCAATGACATTGTTTTTCTTTATGGAAACTGATTTCTCAGTGGAGATACTTTGGATATCTTTTATTCATTTTTTTGTACATGATGCAGGCATTTATTGAAACCCTAGTGTGTTACAGGCACTGTGTTAGATGCTGGAAATGCTAAACCAATGCATTTTGATGAAGGAATGTATAGTCCTTCCAGGAAAACAACAGGAAATGTGCTAACATGTGGTATATATCTATAGGGGAACAGTAGGGCAAACAAATGGGAGAGCCCATACCTATGTAGGGGAATAATGGTTGGGACAGGGGACTTGAGGTTTCTTGGGTTGTCTTGTCTCCTATTTCTAGCAAAACTCTGACCTCTCTCTACCTCTGACCCTGTAGGGACTTTTAAAGAATGGTGAAGGAAAAATATTTGTTAAAATCCTTTATGTAAGGAGCATGATCCCCTTGGGATCCAGGAATGCTGCTCCATCCACCATAACCCCATCAACCTGGGCACTCAGTTTACTATTTTCTCTGATTTTATTCTATAAATATTAGCCCTAAACTTAGAAATGATCATTTGCACTAAATGTAATAAGATTAAGACAATTTCTAAGGTAGTGTGTCCCATCCAGCCCAACCTATGTCTTATACTTGGACTTTGTAGTGGGGTTGGTCCCTTGGTATCCCTGGTCCCACAACAGGAACAGTAGGATTAGAGAAGCATTTGTTAATATAAAACAAAGAAAGCATAGGCGGGATGCTAAAACTGGTATTCAGAGGAAGTAGAGTTGGGGATAGCCCAGGTAACACACCAGATCAAAAGAGTCCAAGAACTCAAGCAAAGTGACCAAGCAGATCAGTCTTTGGGGCAACTCCCTGATCAAAGCTGTCTACCAGACACAAGGGAATAAGGCAAGGGACCTAGGAAATATATGAATATATGAGATTAAAGTTAATTTGCAGGAGTGTCTTTCTCTTATAGTAAAAATGGTTGACTCTTACTTGTACCCTCATGAGAGTACTTCTACTGCCTGTGAAGATAGCAACGGTAAAACCTGACATTTAATAATTGGCTGGATGTTGCATTTAGATTGTTTCAGGATGATCTGATACTATTCTAAGAAGATGTAGATATATTTTTGCATCCCAATTGTTCAGCTGTAGCTATTTTGGATTTTTTATTCATAGTGATGTGGGAGATGTCTGTCTCCACGGCCTAAAAAGCAAAGGCCTATTTTAGCTGTTTAATGCCATTCAGTTTGGTTGAAATACTCCAGTCTGCTGGAAAACCATTTGCCCTCCTATTGTGAAGTGCTATTGTACAGAGGAGGCATTTTAGCTTGTCTGTCTTAAGAAGATATGATCAGTTGACATGGAACAACCAAGGCACCTTCTTGTCAGTTTGGCCAGACTTTTTCGTTCTATTGGTGGGAGCCAAGCATCAATAGCCAAGACTATGATTTGATTTGTTTGTGGACCATCAAGCTTCAATTTAATGAGGCCACTGAAGATTCTGTCCTCTCTCCTGGATGGCTTTTATTGAATGTATGCCATCTTTTATTTAGCAGGCAAGAAAGTAGGATTCAGCACAAGTCCATTCCTATGGCAAGAAAAATGACCTACAGTACAATATTTACAGTTGGGGTGGCCTCCTGGTTATTGGTATGAATTTTAGGGTCAGATAGAACTGGTTTCTGTGCTGGTTCTGACACTTACTAGCCAGGTGATGTACAACCGATTTCTCTCTTATTTCTTTTAAGCCTCAGGTTTTTTATCTTTAAAATGGGAACACTAATATTTTCTGGGTAAGGTCCTTTTGGTTGCAAGCTACAGAATTGACTGTGCCTAATAGAGTCAAGGAAAGGGATTTACTGAATGATTACCTAGAAAAGTACTGATCAAATGAAGATTCACTAAGTACATTTTTGAAAGGGAAGCAGGAGAGCTCTGGGAATCCCAAGGCACTACAATTGAAGTGATTAATCTCTTCTGACCTCCAGATTCTGAATTTTTTTTATCTAGCAGTTACATTTTTGCAAAAAAAAAAAAAAAAAGAAAAAAAAAAAGAAACTGGCCCAATTTCGTTTGTCTGTCTTTCCTTCCATGAATCAGCTCTGTCCAGATGGGTGGTCACCCAGCATACATATGAAGGATCACCCAGATGTACACACACCTGTGTGTGTGTGTGTGTGTGTGTGTGTGTACAAATAAAATGTTACTGATTAATTTTCTTAGTGCTCTTTCTTGGCTAAGTTCAGCATAGCCTGACCAATAAGGCCATATCCTGTTATAGATATCCAGCCACGTGGAACTGTTTCCATCTGATAAAGGAAAATATTTCCTGGAATCATGGAAACTGGGTGCCTTTGAGAATATTAATTTTGCACAACCAAGAGAATGTGATGAGAGGGTAAATCTGCTCTTCTCACTGGTTCCTGGGATTCCATTCATCTGATCTAAACACCAGCTGAAAACCAAGAATACAGATATTTTGAGTTTTCTCAAGTGACTCTTGTTCCAATAGGAAAAGAGTGCAGACAGCAGCTGCTCCCCTTCCAGCTCAGGGACTTCCCTTTCAGTCAACCCTCTGAATGCTGCTTTGTGCTCCTGGCGTAGCAGCAGCACCTTCTGGCTAGGAACCTTATGCCACCTTTAAATGAGACAGGAATGTGTCATTTGGATGCCACAAGGAAATTATGGCATCAGAAATAGTAGAGTTGGTAGGTACTGTTGAAGTTTCCTGTACCTAAACCTTGTTTCAGTAGGTGAGGCATTGGAAACATCACTTTAATTTGGAGTAGTTGTAGAATGATTAAAATTCATGATTCCTGACTGATTCCTGACTCTTAATCTATTGCACTTTCTATTACATTGAACAGCCTTTCCATCCCAACCTCTGAGACAGGTTAGGTTGTAAGGCCCTTGACGGAAAAACAATGCATTAAATGCCTCTATTGCCCCCTAGTCTTGAGTACTGTGCTGTACACATACTATGTGGTCATTAAATGTTGGAAGGCCCCAATCCTCAGTCCTGGGTCTCCTGTTAGTCTGCACACTCCCCTTGGTGTCCTCATCCAATGCCATGGTGTTGAAGGTCATTTATATGTTAGTGACTCCCAAATCCAGGATATCTAGCCTGGAATTCCCTGGAATCCCATATTTCCATATCCAGTTGTCTACTTGAGATATCCATTTAGATTCTGTTAGGTAACTTTTTTTTTGTTTATAGTTTTTCCCATTTCAGTAAATGGCATACCATTATCTTTGGCATTCTCATTGATTTTTCTCCCATCTCATTAAATCTCTCTCAGCAACTTCCTGCCAACTCCTTATTTTATTCCATCCCCTTATTCACCTCTCTCCATCTCTACCATGATCATCTTTTTTTTTTGATAAATTAATTTTTATTGGTGTTCAATTTACCAACATACAGAATAACACCCAGTGCTCATCCCGTCAAGTGTCCCCCTCAGTGCCCGTCACCCACTCACCCCCACCCCCCGCCCTCCTCCCCTTCCACCACCCCTAGTTCGTTTCCCAGAGTTAGGAGTCTTTATGTTCTGTCTCCCTTTCTGGTATTTCCCACACATTTCCTCTCCCTTCCCTTATCATCTTAAGTCAGTCTACTCTGATATGTTTTTTAGAGACAACTAGATAGCATGTCATACGATTATGGAAATTTCAAAATTATTTTGTGCCTTTTTTAGAGTATTAAAGTTGTATTATTAAAATGTTTACATATTCAACACATTTCTACCATAAATAGCTTTAGTTTCCCCAAATTGTAGGAAATGAAGCTATGATACTTCTTTGGAAATACCTTCAACATTATCATAGCGATTTGACAAGTAGGTATCTATCTTTTCTCTGTACCAGGTGTGCTAAGCTAAGTTGTGAGGCTGCAAATTTATAAAAGACATCGTTTCTGTTCTTGATGAACTCAAAGTCTAGTGAAGGTGATGGAGACGTAGTCTGCAAATTATAATTAATTCTGCTAGGGGTAGTAATTTAGAGCACAATCATAGGGAAGAAAGAGATAGCAATTAGAAATCAAAATATGTTTAGCACAATACATCACTTTGTAACCGGTTCTGAATCCACTGGGGTCTACTCAGATTGACTCACTGGTGCAGGAATAAAAGAAACCCCGGCTTCCAAGGTCAAATACAATAGTGCTGGGCTCTTTTATAGGTTCCAGTGCCATTGAGGATCCACCCCCATTACCCAGGGATACCCTTTATTTAGATATGTGACCTTGAGATTCTTACTTGGATATTCTGGCTTCTCTGTTCTGCAAAAATAAAATGAGGCAGTTGAGTTTCATGCTCTCTCAGGGCCCTTTCAATTCTAAAACTCTATGATTCTCAAATGTCATCTGCTTGGCAGTGTCTTTCCTTATCCTGAGGAGAGGGGTAAAGGTGAGTGAAGGGCAGGGTAGGAATGCAAGTCCTTGTTCTTTACAGGCTGCAGATGTCTGAATTAGGAGACTGGTTTAGTTATATCAGCACTGCAGTGAAGTACTCCGATTCCTTCATCTATGAAAATTAATATCTTGGTGTGCCGGGAATACTTCAGGCCCCTGATACATAAGTTTTAATTGATAGATTCATGAATAGAACCTTGGATTTGTTAAGAACGTTAAAAGACTATCATCTTTTCGGTAAAGTTTTTACCCTTTTGATGGATAATGACATGCATCAGAGAAAGGGACTTTTAAAGAAATAATACCATTCATCAACCTCAACCAGCATGTCCTCACCTTATATGTTGGTGCTTGGGTCAAACAGCTGTATCTTTAGTGGCCACCATAGTGGCAAGAAGATTTAGCCCTTTCTTTTTCCTCTTCTTGTTTTCTGAGTTCCCCTTCCTACAGGTTCAAGATTGTATGATCCCGGGAAATTGTCCCATAGTCCCTGAGCCCTACCTAAGTGTTGTTTCACCAGGTTAGGGTTCAAGATACTCCTGATCACAGAGACTCCTGTAACTTTAAAGAGTTAGAGAAGATTCTAGCTGTTTTGGAGTCTTGAAATTCAAGGATCTCTGAAGGACAGGCTGATGACTTTTTACATCTTTGAAAAACCTATAGCTAGGCCTGTGTTCAGCTGGAGAATGTGAGGGTCAGAACTTTGGGGCAGCACGTGACAGCTGCTTAGAACATTTCATGCCTGCTGTGGGCTGTGGTCCTGTCAAATGCAGGGACATGGTGGCCATTTATATTGCTGCTCTGTACCTTTATTACTGCCTTTGCTAAAAGCTTCTTAACTGCCAGCCGACATCTGCCCATTATGGATGCAATAAATTGAGATGCTGCTGAATTATGAGAAACAAGTGCTTTAAAATGCACACAACGGGATTATCACAGCCTTTTCTAGTGTCTCTGGCTTTGTGTGTCTTTTCACAGGTAGATGAATCCTTCCTTGCTCCAGTCTGGATTAAGAGGAAAGGAAAGTTAAGAGATCTACTATTTATTGAGAGAAATTATGTGCCTGCTCTATGTTAAGTTCTTAATATACACTGGGCCATTTAACCCTCACATCTTCTCTGCAGGTTGCATATTATTATCCTCATTTTCTGGATGAAGAAATTAAGGGCTTGATTCATTCATTCCAAAGCACCTATTGAGCATTATGTGCCAGAGGCTGCATTGAGCCTTCAGGATACAAAAGCATTGATTGTGTCCTTCTTCATAAACATACCAATAAATTCTGATATCTGAGGAAGGTGGAACATAAATGCAACTTCACAAATTGGGTGACACTGGAGCTGAGGCTTGGTAGTGTAGCAGGACTCTTTCAGGGAGGCCAGGCAGATGAAAGTATTCCAGGCAGAGAGAGCAGATATGCAAAGATGACTTTAGTAAAAAGGAAGCTTTCCTCATGGATGGAATCTAAAGCTTGAGGAGTAGGAGAAAAGAATTTGAGAGGACATTTTAGAAGGTGTGGCTGGAGGGGTGGCACAAGTTGTGAAGCACCTTGTTTTCTCTCCCAACAAATTTGGACCTTATCTTATAGGAGGCATGCCATTTTTAGCAGTGTGATAATAGGATGGGATGTGGGAGACAGGAGCCAACAGACTAACATCATTAGTTCTGTTTGTATTTTCATTAACTCAGGAATAAGAATTAAGAGCCCTAAGTGAGGTAGAGAGAATGGAGGTTGAGTTTTGGGGACACATCCAATAGATATTAAAGGGGCATTGTCAATGGAACTTAATTGTACAACAGCTAAAGAGTGGCCAAGACTGAATAAGGACAAGGATTTGACCAGAGAAACTACTGTTTCTTCCCTGTTCTACTCATCTATCTTAAATTAGTTGGAGATTCTTGGGAGGAGTGGGGAGGATGTAGTTTGGAGTCACCTACATGTGCTGGTCCCACTCTAAACATGTGTGACTAACTCTCTGTGCCTCGGTTTCCATATTTACCACTGAGAGTATCTGAAGGGGCTTAATTTGCTTGTTGGGAGCCTCTGTTATAGAGTCAAAGTGTGTAATGTGGTTACAAAGATAAGCCAATATGCCCCTTTTTGAATCTAGAGTTCAGCAATTCAAGAATGAAAAAATTGTCTGGCTGGTCCTTTTATCACATTTTTTTCTTGTGTTGTAGAAATAACCTAGGTAAGATTTTTGTGTTTAGGCATAAGATACAGGCTGGAACTTAATAGTGGGAAGGAGGGTTGTGCCAGAAGGGAACATACCAAAGCATGCTTTTCTCCATACCTTAGGCAGTTTGTACTTGGAATCAAGACATGATTCTGGTGTAATCCTAGATTTTGAAGAATTATACTATGATGATCTGTCGTTGATAACTGTGATGATCTTGGCCAACCTCTGGCATAGATCTGATAGAAAAACTAATTGTAGTTTCTTCTTCTTTTGTAAAAGTGTCCATATTTGAGATTAAATCAAAAGATTCTTTCCTTAGAGATAGGAAAACCAGATTTTCAATTTTCCTGTATTCTGGTCTCTTAATTAAGACTTTACAGCAATGACAATACTGAGGATTGCATATGTGTCTGTGTGTAGAGCACACATGTATAGTTTCCTTCTGGTTTCCCACATGATTCTCTATTTTATCATGGGTTATGTTTTAATTCGATTTGGGGTTTTTAAGGGCAGGAGGCAGCAGACATGTAGCAATCATGAATAGAAGGCACAGACTCAAAGCCTGAAACTGAATTGCCCCAAAGAAAACCAGACAGAGTGTAAAGAGTCATAGATCTATTTATCTTGCTAGAGGTTCAAATGTTATCTGGCACAGCCATCCTCATCCCTAGTTTTTGGTTGAGGAAACTGGGGCCTTCTCGTAGGTAATGAATTGCTCAAAGGATAAAATATAGTGTTCTTAATCTCTTATTTCAGTTCCCCTTTGCTTGAATTTTTCAAAGAAATATGCACAGGCAGTATCTGTACATATTTTGTGCAGCTACATGTTTATATCCCTAATAGCCTATTAAGCAGTAAAATCATGGCATAATAGGAAAAGCATTTGGTCACTCTCTACTAATTTAGTCTTACTGGTAAATTTTGTTTGAAATATTGACAACTGATTTAGAGAGAAGAAATGTTAGGAGAAAGACATATATTTCTCTCTCCTCCCTCCCTCCCTCCCTCCCTCCCTCCCTCCCTCCCTCCTCCCTCCCTCCTTCCCTTCCCTTCCCTTCCCTTCCCTTCCCTTCCCTTCCCTTCCCTTCCCTTCCCTTCCCTTCCCTTTCTTCCTTCCTTCCTTCCTTCCTTCCTTCCTTCCTTCCTTCCTTCCTTCCTTCCTTCCTTCCTTCCTTCCCCCATCCCATCTTGCCCTGTGAGCAACAAATAAATCCAGCCCGATAGAGAGGATGTTGTAGGGACAAGTGCCTCTGGGATTTGGGGTTGGAAACCCTGGATATGAACAGCTCTTGGAAGGCCCCTATTGTGGGCTATTGGACCACCATTTCCCTGGCTAAAAGACACAATCTTTCTTGGAGAAAATCATTTCATGCTTCTTAGCATGTTTAACCTTTACAGCAAGGCCTTCTCATCAAAATGGCAAACCCCAACAGAGCCTTCTGAGAGGCCAGTAAATCAGAAACCTTATGAAATCTGTGTGATTAGCATACTCTCCTTCTTTGTTTCCTCAGGGAAAGAAAGCCCGATGCCTTTCAGATTTCCATCTTCTCTGCAGGCCCCTTGTCTGCAGTTTCCTGCTGCTGCCCACTGGTATTTGAATATTGTTTTCCTACAGTTGCCCACAGCCACATGCTAACACCAGCCAAGGGCAACACATTCTGTATCTCCATCAGTGACATTGTAAAAGAAAGATAACTGCTCTGATGTTTGCTTAGTTGAATTATTCCCACCCTTGAAGTCTTCCTCTCTGGGCTGAAGATAGTAGCTGGCTCTTAATGTCACTGCCCGTAGTGGCGGGCTGTTGCTCACAGGGGCCTCATCTCCAGCTGGGTGTTTCTGCTCTCCTTGCCCCATTTTCATTCTGTAAGGGAACTTCTTTCACAAACAGCCTGACTTCTCCAACCGCTGCAATGTGGAGCCTCCTTCTGTAGAGGTCTGCAAAGTCAGATCTATGTGGAATGCAGAAGTGGAAAGAAAAAAGATTGACAAATAAAAGTGCTGTCAGCTGTTCAGGTGATAAAAACATTTATAGGGGGTGGTGGTGGGGTGACGCTTACTAGCATTTTTAGATTCTTATTTACAGTTAGAAGGGACCTCTGAGGTTTTTGAGTCTAACTCAATATCTCTGATACATATACACCCTTGACGAAAATTCCTAAAATGTTCTATGGACTCTGGGAACATTTACTCTGTTTCCATATGCTGTACTAAATGCTTAGCAGTGGGTAGCTTATTTAATCATTGTAATAACTGTAAGATAGGCTCTATTTTTATGCTCAGTTTACATCTGAGGAATGATAGGGTCAAGGATAGGTTAAAAAACCTGCACAAGGTTGTCTATTTCTCCTGGGCCCTCCACCCCCAAACCTACTCTTTTGTGATCAGTGATACTCTATAGCTCCCAGTGACAAAGGAGCTCACCTCCCATTTCATTTTTGGATAGCCATAAATATTCTAAAAATCTCCTTTTGCCATGAACCGAAGTTGCAATTCTTCTAATATCTTCCTTTTGATCTTGGTTCAGGCTTTGGGAACTCTGCAGGATTTATCCACTCAGTTGACATTTGTTCAGTACTCACTATGCCATGGACACCTGGGATATATAGACCTGATCAAACCTAAACCATCTTCTACTATAGACCTTCAGTTATTTAAGAGGACTGTCATTTTCCACTGAAGTGTTGTCAGTCATCTCAGGATAGACATCAGTGCTTTCTTCAACCACTCCTGCCCTGTTGGGATTGTGAGTTCCTTCATAATCTAGTGGTCACTGAAGTGGCTGGAGGAAGGTGAGGAGGGGCTGTGCACTCACTAAATGGAAGCATGGTTTCCAGCACCAGGGAGCTATATGAAGCAGGGAAGCCCCTTAAGCAGCAGGCATATGTTATTAAAGCAATAGCCTAAATGATGATCAGACATTCTAACATCCTATGGACTATGGGCTTGCATGGTCAGTGGGATTCACTGATATATTTATGAGGAGTGTATGCTTTTGCTAGTTTTTTAGCTTGAAAAAAAAAGCCTTTGGCTCACAATAGGCAGCATCACATTTACTGCCTAACTGTATTTCTCAAAATATTTCTAGACTGAGTGGGTTAAAGCACATATTTCAAAGCAAAGCTGAATTTATTTTTGGCAATATGAACTTCTCAGGGTATCACTCAACAAGGAAACCATGTGTTTGCTAAGTATCAGCTAATAAAGAATCATTGAGTGCTAGAGCTGGTCACTGCCTTCAGAGTCATGTTCTGGTGCTGGCAATTTACAAAGAAAGAACCAAGGTTCAGAGTTATTATATAAGTTGTCCAGAGTCACACAGGCAGCCACAGTGGGGCTCCTAAGTCATGATTTTGAATTCTGGACTGGGACTCTTTATCCTAAGGCCACATCAGGAGGTGCTCTTAGTAACTTTGGCATGGTCATCCTGCATAGATGACAATGAATGCTTGCATGGAGCAACACAGAACCTTTCTGCACAAGCTCAGTGGCTCCTTGCGATTTTTTTTAAACATGTAATAGTCCCTTTATTTATTGCAAATAAGCTAGGCAATTAATTCACAGTTAGCAACTTATGGCCTGGAAAATCTCATTAGCCGAAACTTACATTATCAACACATCTGTTTGAAAAGAGATGCTTAAAGAAGTGGTCTGAATATCCAGATTCCTGATCATCTTCAAGAAGTGGGAAAAGCATTGAAAAGCACTTTTACAGGGTGTTAGGTTGTTTTATGGTTATCAAAAACACTGAAATTCACACATCAAAGGGTCTAAAAAGGGAATTCACATTTCTTGAGTTCCTACTATGTGCCAGGTATGGTTTGGTATTTAGGTGAAGGTACAGGAGCTTTGGAGTCAGAGCTGGATATGAATCCCAGTTCCATCACTGATTACTGTGACTTCTTGGGCATGTTTTTAACCTCTCTGAGGTTTCTGATCTATAACACAAGCCTTTTTGGGATTGATGAGAGGCTTAAATAAAATGATTATATAATTTAATATAAGCATGATACCTATAATTATATACATATTCAATCTATAGAATAAACTTAAAGTATGTGGTATCATTAAGATTTTTAAGATAATTAAACCAAGGCCCAGAAAGATTAAATAACTTGCCCACAGTCATAAATACTAGGTAGGACTTTTTAAACCCAGTCTATCAAATTTTGTGTTATACCTTGTCATTCCTTAACATGGGAGGTCTTGGAGGTGGTGGGATCAGGTACTTAGAGAGGGAAAAAGAGGGTGAGAAGTACAGAGGCCCTTTTTGATTATCTGCCAAGTGTATATATTCTCAGCTTTAAGACTTTCAGTGCATGAACTTGAGGAATAAGCAGACAAGGAAGCTGCCCATTTGGAATGAATTCAGGATTTAGGGAAGCAATCAAGATCTTCCACATCCTCTTGCCCACTTTCTTGGTTCCTAAGTAAAGGTGAGGAACTCTAGGGTTTCATGGGGCTGGTCCAGAAAAGCTTGGAGTGGGAGCTCTGGACTGGGAAAACAGACTTTGTCCTGTTAGGATTCAACCAGTGTTACCACATACTCTAACTCACACCTATGTCCATATCCATGTGAGCATGCACACACACATGCACATATATACATACTCTCATTCTTCAGCCATGTAACCGGACCTCTCTACATTTTGTTTTGCTCATCTGTTTCTTGTACTAGACTGTGAACCATCAAGCATGTACCAGTGCCAGGGATAGAAAAGGAGCTCAATCTGTGTTATGGAAGGAAAAAGCCAAAAGATGGATGGAAGCCTAAATGAATGGGACTAACTCTAGGATTTACTTTACTGAAGTTAGAATTTTGGTTTGTTATTCTGAGAAATTCAGAGAAATTGGTGCCTGAACACCCCTCCTCTCTACCTCTCGACCTATATACAGGTTAGGATTTTCTGGTTGACAGAGGTGAGGATATACCTAGAGAAGACTCAACTAGGAGTTCCCTTAGGCTGGGGCCTAGTTTATTGGCCCTGTTGCAGCAATCCCCACAACCCAGTATTAGCTGTAGAGAGGCAAGATTCAGTGTTGCTCAAAGTGAACAGGTGGGTAGGCATGGGAGGGATCAAGTTGGGAAGGGGGTTTATGCATCCAGGGCAAGCATCTCTACCATTTGAAACAATGGGGCTGACCTTGTACCTCTCCTTGGTGAAAGGAGCCCCCATTGGGTCCCCTTTGCCTTTTATACTTCTTCACCTTCTTCATATCTTTTCTTCATTATTTCTTCCACCTCAACCTTACACAATCCTTTCTTCCCTTCTCTCTCCATTTTTGGGGCATGATATGGTAATAATGTCTACCTTTGAATGGGCAGTTCCCTTGCAGAGGGATGAAATTGACCCTTGTTCATTCAGTATAATTGGCCTGGGGGCTGCCATAAAGTGGGGGCTACCAAAAGCTGCAAGGTGGTTGGTGCCTGGGGCCATCTAGGTAAAGAAGAAAGGAAGAAAGGATGGCCTCAGGCCTCTGCAAGTATTTTGTCTAGCCTGAAGCCATCTTGTGAACCATAATAATTGAGAAAGTGTCTCACCAGTAGGGAACAATGATTCTCTATAGAACCAGATGGCTAAACAAAGGTGAGAATTCAGAATATTCTTGACATGGCTGCTGCAAAAGAGGCTCTCTCTGTCTGTTGTTCGGTTTGCCCCTTGGGCTTTCTGTAAAGGGAAATTGAAGTAATATGTCCTCAGGATGAAGCTGAATCAAATTCTCCATAAATTTTCTTTTCCTCTTTCTTTCTACCTTCAGTCTTCTTACTTCTTTCTCACCTTTCTTTCACCTTCCTTCTTTTCTTTCTGCAATCTCTTTAAACACATTCTGCTTCCTTCCTATGTGGAGAACATTTGACCCATCCCATCTTTTTTCACTACTGAGTTGCTTTGATGTGATTAATATAATGAATTTTGATTTTGGTAGGACTATTATTCTATCTTCATAAATTGCTATTTAATAAACCAGTCTCTAGATTAGAGCTCTGTTAGGAGTGTTTACCACTTTTGGGAAGAAGCCTCCTAAAGAATTGTGCCCAGTGACTTATTATCAACCTTCTAGGTCATGGATCTCCATTTTTAAAAAAATGAACATTGATTTTTATAATTAGAAAAGCAATGTATGTTCTCTGTGAAAAATTGGAGTGTTTGAAAATTTATTCAACTTTTATTTAGCCAATATTAATTGAGCACCTATTTCATGGCAGGTAATAAAAGAAAAAAAAAAAAAACTAAAATCAAGCATAGTTATACCAGAGATGGTCATTGTTAACCTAGTGGTTTGCTTTATTCCATTCCTTTGGGCAATGTATATATAAAATATATTTTGATGTCATTTAAAAAATAATTTTCTATCCTGACTTCATTCAATTAGAATTATGTCATAATATCTATCATATAATTTCATAATTATATACCATAATTTCAACTTAGCTTTATATCACAACCTTTATCCCAAATCATAAGGAAAATCTTCAAAAATATGATTTTAAGTGACTTCACATTTGGTATATTTGCCAGCTATTGCCTCAATCATGTTGTTAATAAGCCACTCCAAAACTTACTGGCTTACAACAAGCAACATTTAAATTTTATGCTGACAGTTTCGGGTGGCTTTTTAAACTTTTAAATGTAGAGCTTAAAAATGGCTGGACATAGTTGCAGGTTTTGATGGTCTCCACATTTTTCTTGGACACTGCTCAGGGAATATTACCTTGGCAAATGCCAGGGAGTACAAGAGGGAGCATGGAAGCATCTTAGTGCCTCCTGAGATTTCTGTCTGCATCTGGCACATTGTCACTTCTTTCCATATTCCCTGGGTCAAAGCAAGTCATATGGCCAAGCCCATCATGGAATGAGTTTATATACCACACCCACTCTACTGGAAGATACTGCAAAATGACAGGCAGAGGGTGAGGATGTATAATATAAAAAATGGGGAAGGTGTGAAGAATTATGAACAATGATTCAGTCTATCATAGTAGACAATTTGATTTTTTGTTATCACTATAACCATAGGATGCTCCAGAAGACCAGCTATTAATGGGTAGCTCCAGAAGACCAGCTATTAATGGGAGTGGAAGGTACAGGCTTACAGTTATGGAATGACTAAGTCACGGAGATAAAAAGTGCAGCATAGGTAATATAGCCAATGGTATTGTAATAGTGTTTTGTGGTAACATGTGGTAGAAACACTTATGATGAGCCTAAGATAATATATAGACTTATTGATCACTGTGTTATATACCTGAAACTACTATAACATTGTGCCAACTATACTTCAATTTTTAAAAAGTGACTAGTTATTGATCTTTGGTATTAGCCTCTAATGTCTAATGTGCCCCATATTGGTATGAGGCATATCATGAGATCCTTTTCCAACCACATAGGCTTCAGAGGACATCAGAGCCTTCTTCATTAGCCCCATTATCTCTTCTGTCTGCTTTGTGGTTCCAATATATCTTTCTAGTGATACTTCAACTGATCGCATCTCTAGGAATTTAATATCTTACATCATAGATTGTCTCCTAGACCAAATAAGAAACTAGTTCTGCTGTTAATGCAGAGAATTCTTATGACCATTACAGTAGAAGGACTTGCAGAGATGAAGCCTAAGAGCTAGCAGGATCAGTTCCAGAAAATCATCAGCCTCACAACCTAGACATGAGGTAAAAAGATTGGACACTTGGTTTGAAATTTGTCCTCTAAAACATAATGGAGGAAGTTCATGAAAGCCTAGTGTAATAAGGTGCTCAGACACTTGGATTCTTCAGGAATGACTGATTCCAGTTATTTATTTATTAACTTAACTAATTAATTTAAAATCAGAATCATTGACTTCTACTCTTGTAACCTGTACTGATTTACTCTGTCTGGAGTTCTTTTCTTGCTTGAGGTTTTATCAAGGCTCTGAGGAATATATACTGTTTCAGGTTCTGATATTCAGGCTATTTTTGGTACTTCTCTGTTCTTAGCACTTGGCGTCCTGTTCTCTGTGAATGGACCCCTTAATTTTGTTTCTTTTTTATTGGCACTTCTGCTTTCAGTTTATTTATTTTTTGAAATATGTACTCTATTTCTCAAATTAGATAACATACTCCGGGAAGGTCAGGGCCATGCCTTCTCCTATATCCAATGCCTGGCATATGGAATGTACTCAATACGTCTTTGTTGGTGGTGATAGGTTCAGGTCACAGGTACCCTTGATATTTTCATCCCAAGACTTGACAGATATTTTCTTCACCCATATATTTCCCCTCCCATGCAGATCACTTTGCTCTTGGCTTATATTTCATGCTTACAGCCCAAACTTTCTTGCAGGAAACCTAGTTTATGTATTCATTTCAAAGATAATTTTCTAAGGAAGGAATGTGATCATCTAAGCCAAGTTTGCCAATGTCAAGACATCAGTCAGTACCAGAAGGGCCATTTTTGAGTGGTCAGAAATAATAAAGAAGCTAATCCAATGGATGAGACTTAATAATTGTATTCTCTCTCAAAGAGAAACCTTTCCTGGCCAGAATTTTGTAAGGAGCTTCTTACCCTAAATGAGCTAGCTATACTGATTTAGGATGCTGTGAGTGTGAAGAAAAAGAGAAAAACTGATTTAGGGGATTGCGGAAGGGGTATTGTTTGAGAGTAAGGCTAAGTTATAAGAATGTTAGCAGAAAACCATCTATTACTACTATGGTTTACTACCATTTAGCAAATATTGATTGAGATCCTATCATGTGATAGCAACTATGACAAAAGATACAAAGGGCAAAAGATATCCCAGTCTTCAGGGAGCTCAAGGTCACGCTAAGGGAGAATAGGAGACTGCATCCAGGAAGATGGATTGGACACAATGCCCATTCACCCATGATCCTGTTTCACTTGAATGACCTTGTTTAAGACACAAGCTTGATTGGAAGTGGAAAAGGAGGCGGGGGTGGAGAATGGGCTTAGACCACAGTTGGAATATAACTTCCGTCTCTTTACTCCCAGAAACAATGAGCATGGAAAGACTTTTCTCTGTAGAGGCAGAGATGCTTCTGTAGATTACATCAGGATATTACTGTAAAAAATTGAAGTTTAAAAGAGAGCCAAAGAACACACATCTGTATCTGCAAAGATCAGTGAAAACCCATTTACACTTTTTCCAGTCCCTGTATCTGCCATTCTTTGACTAATAATCATAATTTTAGATGCAAAATCAAAATAAAGTTATTTTAATCAAAGATTCAACATTGCAAAGACACGTTATATGGAAGAAGTCTCTTGCATAATATACTATTCTTCACACCATTATTTAAAATGATATTCACTCAAATATTAATTAGTGCCCACAATATGTGAGAGACATCCTGCTGGACTTGAGGGGTACAGTGGTGGGTATAAATTGACCCATCCTTGGCCTCTTTGAGGTTATAGTCTAGTGAAAGGACAAAGACGTTTATAAATAATCACCAAGGAAACATGCAATTTCAAATTCTGTTAAACTTGAGAAGTATAGAGTGCCAGGCCTATGTGGGGGATCATGAAGTGTCCTGAAGGAAGGTTGCTTGAGCTAATATTGGAAGGATAAGGAAGAGGTAATTAGGCAAAGATGGATGTAGTCTTCCAGATAGAAGATTGTTATAAAGCCCAAGGGATGCAAAGAACTGTGGCAGATTAGAGTCCCAGGAACAGAATATAAGCCTGTGGAGTCAGAACACAGAGAAGGCAGCCGGAGGGGTGGGAGGGGATGGTCATGCAGTCTCCTGCTTGTAGAGGGTGGTATTGATTCCAAATTTATCCTAGAGGCAATATAGCAATATACCTATTGTGAAATAGCTATAAGCAAGGGAGTGCCATGACGATTATTTATTTTTTAAAGATGACTTTGCTTATGGGATGAAAAGTAGGTTGAAATGGGGTAAGAGTTGATACTAAACTACTAGTTCCCCAGGAAAGAGCCCATGGTGGACTAAATTTGGACTATGGCAGTGACCGTGAATGTGAAGGAAAGTGGGTGAATGTGAGATATATTTAGAAGGCCCTACATTCATAGCATTTGAGATGTTGAAGAAAAACAAATCCGGACTTAGTGTGGAGAGACTTTTTTTTCAGTAGCAAAGGAAGGAAGGGGACTGTGGCAATAGAGAGATTGTTGTGACAATAAGGTCTGAGAGCATCACAAAATAAAACAGAAGGAAGATTTTTCTTTTCTAGGGTAAAAGAAGAGGCAAGCAGAGATTAACAGAATCTTCGGAGGGGATGCTAGGCAAACAGGGGGAAATAACCACTGGGATCTTTTTTTAAATTTAATTTAATTTAATTTAATTTTTTTTTACCACTGGGATCTTATATGAAAAGGTTGTTTCCGTGTCAGTGGATTCCCAGAAGAAACTGATAAGGAGGGCATGGTCCACTTTCTTGTGCATTCTCAGGCTTGGAGGCAAGGAGAATGCAAGTGCAGGGGCCAGTGGTAGTGACTAAAGTTTGACCAAGACAAAGCAGAGGATAGGAAATGGAATGGTGAGCCTTTGGTTGGAAAATACAATCCACCATGACCTAAAAGATGACTTGACTAGGGGCGCAGAGGAGAGGCAGCAGCTTCCTGTGGATTATTGAATTCTTGTACTCCTCTTTCTGGGGGATAGGTGGCATCCCCATTTTACACTTGGGGTTTATTTTAGGCGCTCACACCCTTCAGTTCATTTATCCACACAACACCCAGAGTAATCTGTTAGAGTTGGGGGGTGTTGGATGAGAAGTCAGTTTCATGTCCCCATCTTTTACAGATGAGGAAACCAGAATCCAGAGAGGGAAACTTGCTTCTCCAAGACATCCCAGCTTGATGGTAGGAAAACTATGACCAGGACTTCAGACATCCAGTCTGGGAATAATTCGCCATGAGATAATTCTCACAACACTTCCATGTAGCATTGCAGATTCCTCCTGGGGCAGGTGACATGTTGAAGTGCTTTCTATGCCCCTATCCCTTATGCAGTTAAATGCACAGACTTACCACACACACACACACACACACAACACACACACACATCTTATTCTGAAGGCTACCAGATGTCTGTTTGAAGTTGCATCTGACTGCTTTGAGTTTTCAGTTTTCATTATCTTGCTCCATCTGATGCTCAGCTGGATTTCAGGATGTGGTTGAAAGATGATATGGTAGGGTGGATAGACTGTAGGCTTTGGGGCCAGGCAGAGCTTCATTGGAAACTTATGTCGTCAGGCACTAGCTCCGTAACCCAGGTCAATCATTTATATTCTCTGAGCCTTAGTTTTCTCATTCATAGAGTTGAATAATTATAATTGCCTCACTTGATTGTTGCAGGTGTCTTTTAATTTCTCTGCTCGGGCTGTGCAGATCTGCTGGAGTGGTTTGGGATCTGGAAGCTGAACTTGAACTGTCCCGTTGGCACCCAGGGGTCCATCACAGTTCCTAAGAGCACTGTAGGAAATTGTGATAGAGTCGGCACTATGGTATCTTAGACTGCACCCCTGGGTGAGCCCTAAAAATCTGCTCATCCCATCTGAGGGTCTCCCATTAGGGCTGCACCAGCCTGTGTTCTTTGCAGGTAATGAGTGTTTCATTCAAGCTGTAGATACGCCCTTGAGGCATGGAACTATAGCTGTACCTAGGGAGAACTTGGCTCCCAATGTGTACCCACCCTGCTCCCCCAGGCAGGGACAGGAAAGCATTTACCAGGAAGCAGCAGAAAAAAAGAGCATAGGGATGGAAACTTTTTCAAATTAATTTCAGAAATACAGTCTTAGCTATAAATGACAGCTGTGGGTTTAATCACCGAAACTCTTTTTCCATTCAAAAGCAGCATGTGTCCCCTGAGGAGGGGTGGCATTATCAAGCAGTTAAGTTGTTAGAGACTGCTTAGGGGCTGGTAGGCAGTCTTCAGGCAAAGGGGAGGATGGATCATTTGTGGCAGTGACCTGAGTGTCACGGGCATCCCCTACCTAATATCGTCCCCCTCATCCTCCCAGTCCCTGAGGTTTGCTGTGGTATATCCGTCACGAGGGGGTCAGAAGGTAACATCCCTCACAAGGAAAGACAATGGGGGCGAGAAGAGCTATGCCTCAATACTGGCTTGAAGAAGCTAATGGGCTTCTTGAATTTTAAGGTTTGGGGATTCAGGAAGGGTTTGTCTTTCTTCCATGTCACCACAACCACGAAACCAGCAGTGAGGACTACTACATCCACAACATGGCCCGACAACTGCAAGAGCTAATGCTTCAGCACTGGCCAGCTCCCCAAGCAGGCAGCTCCTGAGTCATCCATTGTGTGGATGACTTTTGGTGCCACACATTGTGCTAAGCACTGGGAATAAAGCAGGAACTAAGGCAGACGGAGTCCTGACCCTTCTGGAGCTTGCAGTCTAGGGGAAAAGATTAAGTGGAACATTCAATGAGCCCAAATCTTGTCCCCAAAGATGTCAGCTCACATGTTGGAGGAATGAGCCTCAACGTGGTTCTCTCATTCTGGCCTAGCTGAGGAATGTCAACTGGTGCAGAAGCCCCACCCCTTCTTCCCATCACCGCTCAGCTCAGCCCTTAGGAAGCATTGTTTCTTCTGCACTTCTGTCTGAGTATTGCTGCCCATCGTGTCAGAGAGCCAAGGAGAATCTGCTGTTATGCAGCCTTAAGTTATCAGTCACCTTCTGGTTTCTTTTAGGGGAAAGCCGTAAGCATGGAAAGGGAGGCTGGAAAGGCACAGGCCAAAAGAAACACTCCTTGCCACGTTCTTTCTCCTGCCTTATAGCTTTCTCCTTCTCTGTCTTTTGTTTTATCTGTTTTATGATTTTATTTTTCATTTTAACACCGTGGGTGGGCTTTTAAACCAGAGCCAGAAGGAAACAGGCATTGTATCAGGAGAATAATGAGAAGGCAGATGGAGGAAGGAGCTGTGTGTAAAGCGAAATGTGGGGTGGAATTGGCATTGACTGTGCAGTGCTCACGGGGCTAATGGGCCTGCAGAAGAAGCGAGAGTATTGCAGCCATAAAGCGGGAGCCTTGTCGACTGTGAATACAGATTAGAATTAAGAGATGTGCAGTGGCAGCAGTGCCACACATGCTTGTTATGCTATCTTGTCCCCCTTCCCAAGGCTGCTTGCACCTACCAGCCCCCACTCTCCTCTGCATCCTGTTCTCAGGTACATTTCCCATTGCACGTTTGCACTTCTCCCATTCAGGGCTGGATTCACACAGTAGGTAGTGCTCTTCTCATCATCTTCTTTCTGCCATGACCTTTTTTTCCCTCTGCTTTCCTCCTGTATCAGTCAAGAATGACTCCAGCTAAGAGTGTGGAGAAATATAATCATCCTCCACAGCAAGCTTCTTATGTCCCCAGAACTCACTGTGCATCTTAAATCTAGTATTTGGAGGAAGGGATAACGTTCCTCTGCGTGGCTTGGACCAGTCATGCTTCCTCTTCTGGGGATGAAGTAGGGGCTGACTTTGTCTAAAATCAGGGCTCTCTACCCCTACTCTAGCAAACTAGGGTTCTGTTGTCAGAGAAGAAGGGAAACAGTGGCTGTTGGTAAACAGTGGACAATGGCTTTCACCCCTCTTTGAGGTTCTCCTTTTGCCTTGCTTTGGGGCCCTGGAGTCTCCTAAGTTGGGGTAGATGTAGGTAGGAGCATGTTTGTGCACATATTTTTGATGTTCAGAAGTAGCCCATGTGTGGTTTCTGACATTCCCTTGCACTTTCAAATGCTTGGATCCCTGCACTAGTCTTTGGATTAGAATTCCAGTTGTGGCAGGTTTTCTAGGCTTGCTTTTCCAAAAGAAATTAGTTGGTTTTGTGGCTGTGGTTGAATGGGCCCCTGCTCACTGGTTAAGTTCACTCTGTTTGTCTACATGAACATCACTTGATGTCTTGGGGCTTAAGAGCCCAGACAGTTTCTTTTTGTAATGATAAAGCATTTGTTTCCTAGTCTTTTAATTTTCCCCCTCTGCAGCATTCCTCAATTCACTGTTTTTTCCATTCTCTGTCAACTAGTAGTAAATTCTTCTAAAAGTTACCCAAGTTCGCCACCAAGGTGAATGGTCTCGTTTTCAACATATAGCAGCAGAGCTCTTTAATTTGCAAGGGATTTTTTACATATTTTAATCATTAATCCGACACTACTATACCCTCCACATCTGTGCATCCTCCTTACAAAGCCCCTGTGAGAAGTTTCTTTTAAGCATCTTATATTCCTTAATATTTTGGTCATTTGGATAGTGATCAAAGAATAAGCAGCTTGTCTTTTGCACATTGACTTCCAAGAAACCCAGACACCTATACACCTCAATCTCATAAGCTCTTTTGCTCTAATTATCAGCGATCATTTTTCTCACTCAAGCCTCCGCCTTACCATCTAGTTTATATTTTGCCCCATTACAACACGTTTTTCTTGTGGTTGGCTCTAAAACTTTAATCTTATAGGTTGAACAGATCTAAGTATTTAAAAGAAAAGAAAATAACTTCCTGCCCTGGGCTTGGTGTCCTTATTGTATGTATGGGGATGCTGGAGGAACAGAGGGGTTAAGTCTAAGGTTGCAGAGAGGTTTCCTGTCAGATACCCACTCCGGCTGTTCCATCAGCAAATTTTAGCCTGGAGTGCTATGGAGAGAAGCATTGTGAATCTGTGTACCTCACCAGCAGAGAGGTTGTGGCATTCAATGACAGTGAGCATTGTGGGTTTCATGGCAGGAGGAAGTGGGGAAAATGCTTCCCCAAGAAATCCAGAAATCCTTAATTTTTAGTCCTACTGAAGAGTTCTAGTGCAGAACTCCTCTCTTCCCTCCCTGTTCTTCTGTCCGTGTCTGCTTTATTATCTTCCTCTTTTTCTCTGTCTACTAAATCAGTAAGTGGGGAAGGTATGTATGGTGGAAACAAAGAAGGGTATGAGCCCTTCAGCTCAATGGAAATCCATCAACATTTTATTTGGATTGGAAGCCAGAGAAACAGAGAGTAAAAAGCTGACCAGCATTCTGAGGGAGTAACAGAAGCCTCATGGAAACTTACCTTGAGCTCTCCAGAAGCACAGGTTAACCTGGGTGTGATACACCTCATTTCAGTCAATCAAATTGTCAGAGTGGGTAATTGTTTTTTATGTTACTCCCTCTGAGAATTATCTTTTTTTTTAGCTGGCTTCCCACAGGAACTGATGGCATCTGGCGATTGTTTACTTTTCTTAAAGATTTTATTTATTAATGAGAGACACACAGAGAGAGGCAGAGGCACAGGCAGAGGGAGAAGCAGGCTCCCTGTGGAGAGCCCGATGTGGGATTCGATCCCCGGACCCCGGGATCATGACCTGAGCTGAAGGCAGATGCTCAACTGCTGAGCCGCCCAGGTGTCCCAGATTGTTTACTTCTTCTTCTTCATCTAGAACAGTGCAGCAGCATCAGAAGGAACATTTTCGAACAGATCAAGAAGCCATGGGAGAAAACACCCGTGTTGGTGGGCATCCGTCCCAAGCTCACAGGCTTTCCCCAGGACTTGGCTCTGAAGAAATCAGTAGGCAGTCATGCCACAGTCCAATAAATTATTGCATGGTTGGTTCTGGCAGTTTCACAGTTTGCCCTTAAGAGCTTACATTAGGCACTAAATAATAATAGTACTGAGGAAATTAAAAACTATTTCAGAGCTAGAGAAGGTAATGACTATAAATAAGAAAGGGAATAAACCACGCACACTGTATAATAAATAGCTTGTTTTGCTTAAACATTAGTTAAGCCACATTAAATTTAAAGGGTGTTTCCATTAGCTAGAGGTATATGTAGTAAGGATAGAGAATGACTTTTGCAGATTTGAGGTTTTCTGTCTGGAGTACAAGAAAATCTAGCCAGGGCATGGCTGACAGGTTGATCACAAATTCCCAATGTCCATCAAAAGTGGAATAATGACTTTATAATGAACTCTGTCTTTATATAATACTATTCTTCTTCCATTTTACAGGTAATGAAAGTTTATAGGCAAATTACATTTTAAGCTTCTCTTTATAATAATTTATCACAGGAATTGCTTTCGCACAGACTCTGAGCATAACATGCTCGTAGTTTAGCTGTAGCTCTTTAATTTTCTACTTCTTGCAAATAAACAGTTGAGTTAATAAACTTAAGTAACCACCATTAACCAATTCATTAATTAAAGTCTAATAGTCTTTTTATTATCAATCATAATCACTTCTTTATTTAAATTGAGTTTTATTTGGTTTATTGTCTCCATTATTGCCTAAGAGAGGAGGAGAAATCTTATGTCATGAGGCTTATGCAGGAGAGGGTAATTTTAAGATCATGGGCTTTAAAGTCAAAAAGGTTTGGATATAAATCCTAGCTTCCTTATTAACTAGTCTGGCCACCTTTCTCAAATGACTATAGCCTGTTAAAGCCTCAGTTTCTTTATCTGAAAAACAGGTTTTCTATTCTGTCTATAGTTGTTACTAACATCGGGGAAGATGAACACCTGGTTTGGTGTTCAAATTGTAGAATTTTTCATGAATTGGGCTAAATTAAATCCTTAAATGCTGGTGTTTATTTCATCAGCATTCTGTTACCAGTCTGCTACCCTGCTATCCACATGTCCAGTAATTTTAGGTGATTGCCTCCACTTGCAATGGGTCAACATTTGTCTATTCAGCTGACTCCCAATTTTATTCCTATAGCCAGAATTTCCCATGAGCCTCAGATACATATATCTGACAACTTACCTGACATTCTTACCTTGATATTTCATGGCCAGCTCCAAAGGAAGTTCCCATCATACCAAGGCATCAATGCCAAATATCTGGGAACCATCCTTAGCCAAATACCATTTAGTAAGATGTAAGCACAGAGTATGCATATGGAGGAGAGAAGAGACTAAGGAGAGAAAGAAGACACAAGCAAGACTGTGGAAACCCCTGTATGCTAGGTGGAGAATGTTCATCTTTATTCTGAAGTCAGTGGAGGGGGCTTCTTTATCTAAAATTTTTTTTAATTTAAATTCAATTTGCCAACATATAGTACATCATTAGTTTCAGATGTAGTTTTCAGCAACTCATCAGTTGCATGTAACACCCAGCGCTCGTCACATCAAGTGCCCTCCTTAATGTTCATCACCTAGCTACTCCATCCCCCCACCTCCCTCCAGCAACCCTCAGTTTTTTTCCCAGAGTTAAGAATCTCTCACAGTTTGTCTTCCTCTCTGATTTTTCCCAATTCAGTTTCCCCTCCTTCCCTTATGGTTCCTTGCACTATTTGTTATTTTAAGGTTTTATTTATTTATTTGAGAGAGAGACAGAGCACCAGCAGGGGGAGGGGAAGAGGGGGAAGCAGACACCGCACTGAGCAAGGGCCTTGATGTGGGACTCTATCCCAGGGCACTGGGATCCTGTCTGAGTTGAAGGCAGATGCTTAAGTGACTGAGCCATCCAGGTGCCCCATTGTGGAGGAGTCTTGATAGAAGGCTTCTTAGCCAGTATGTTACATGGGCAGATTTTTTTAAAGAGAGGTCATAAGCAGGGGTAGAGGAAGAGGGTGAGAATCCTCAAGCAGACTCCCTTCTGACCACAGAGCTGGACATAGGGCTTGATCCCAGGATCATGACCTGAACTGAAATTGAGAGTTGCCGCTCAACCAATTTAGCTACCCAGGTGGCCCACATGGTCAGATTTAAGTTTTGTTAAGATGGCTCTGAGAACTACAGAGGGGATAGTTTGAAGAGATCCTTTATTACTGAATTCAAGCAAAAAAGAAAGAAAGCTAGAGTATTCCATTCTGGACAATGAAATCCTGGTGGCTTTAGATTGAAAACATCAGATCTGGGAAGGGCTCTCTACATAAGCTGGTAAAATTTTCTTTTATAAAGTAACGGATACCCCAGAAGTTCCTCAGCCTGCCCAAGGTCACTCAGCTGGCAGATGGCACACACAGACTGGCATCCTGCAGTCCTCAGATACAATTTTGTGGGTTTGTTTTGAAGAAAAAGAGAATTTCAATTGTCTGTGCTTCATACATTTTTATGGAGCGGCTTCCTTAAAAGGGGGCACATCTTAAAGGGCTTCGTTTTAGTGACATTATTTTCCCCATTTTACAGACGTGGGTGTTTAGGCTTAAGGAAGTGTGGCTTTTCTAATGTCACACAGTCAATTCATGGCAAAGATGTTACTTAATGAACTTGAATCTCTTAACATCAATTTGCATATGCTTTCTGTGACACCACACAGAGGTCAGTCCTCCTCTAGGACAATTTCTGTTCTTATAAGCTGCTTGGCTATATAGAGCCCTACGATATGAATGGAAGGTACACACAGAGATATTGGGGCACCAGGTAGAAAAAGGTCACCTGGGGGATGCAGGCATCCACAAGACACCTTATCCTGATGACTTCTTCACAGCTCAGCCCAGCCAACAACCCTGCAGTCAGAGCTCTGATTCTGATCAACAGTCTGGGTCAGCACATTCACAGTGGCTTCATCTCTCAGGCATGGACTCACATTAGTCAAGCTCTGAGAGACTGATGTAAAAATGCTAGTTTACTTAAGGTACAGTAAGTAATCTCAGATGGACTGAAGCTCTCATTTGTCAGCATGATTTACACTTTATTTGTACTTTCTATAGAGAAGTTAAATTCTAATTAGAAAGTTGTTTGATGAGTTTGGAATCTGAAAAAAGGAGTTCAGATCATCTTGAGCCATTTGCTTCAACTGAGACAAATTAGGGGGATTGCTTCTGTCCCCTCTTTCTTTACCTTGTCGGTAGTGCCAGGATGCTAAGTCTGAGGGTCAAGATGCTGACACCTGTGTAGAAAGAAAGCCCACTGGAGCCTGCTTTTTTCACTATCCCTTCACTCCTCCTTCTACCATTGCTGAGTGTCTTCTTTTCTGATTGACATATTATTTCTTTAGGTACATTAATACCTTCCATAATATTATCTTAGAGTTTATTAGACTGAGAACCATTCTGTTTCTTTGATCTACCTGGTATATTTCAGTGAGCCTTTGTGTCTTAATTTATAATTATTTTCTCATAAGATCGCCTTATTTCCTTTGTATCTACATTTATTAGGAGCCCTCTGCTTTTGCCTCCTTGTTCTATAGACTATACAGAGAATGGTGCCAGGCACAGTTTTATTCTTTTATCTTATATGCTGAGAGGATCAATTTTTCCATTTTTATTCTAGATTTGTAATCTCATCCAGCGTGACAGGGGCACTTGGTAGCTCCTTTTTGCATCTCAGAAATTGATTCTCTTTTGTTTAGATGAAAGCATTTTTTTTTTCCAGGAATGTGTATGACAGAGAGAAAATAGCAGGGGTTTTGAGTTAGTTGGAACTGGGCTCAGATTACAGTTTCAAGATTCCCTTAACCTCTCTGAACCTCAGTTTTTTCCTTGTGAGGTAAAGATTCCTGCAACTACCTCATGGGGATTTGAAGCAAGATTAAACGCACTAATTTATTTAATGTACATAGTATCTCAATCAATGCTTATTTATTCTCACTGGAATTAGGACACCGATTTATGAAGAGGGATGAAATGCATCTGGAAAAGGATTGGTATTGCTAGGCTCTGATTCTGACAGCTCAAACCATAAGTCCTGGCATATTAGAGAAAATGCAAGGATGCCCACTGCTTATTAGATTAAAAGGCTGCGGAAGTCCTCTATGCTGTAAGCAGATTTTTGCCCATATTTAATGAATGCTGGTTTCTAATCGGGTCAGAAATAACATAGGTTAGTGGTGGCATGGTCTCTGTACCACAGGATTCCCAGGAGACTCAGTCATATCATGTTGGGTTGCTCTAAGTGAGAACATGCAGAGACCTTTATAAATTTCAAAAAGGCATGCCCTTTGCCTCAAGCATCTAACAGTGTGTGTTGACCTTTAGTAAGATGAGTTCTTACAATGGAGCTGCTCTGGGGACAAAACCTCACGACTTTGTTGACCTTAGGAAGATAACACTCTTTGTCGACTTTACAAGCCCACTCAAGGTGTGCTGATTTGTCAAAGTGGGAGTCCTGGGACACAGAGGAAATTCATAACACCCTGTGCAGTTGTACCCGATGACCTGAACTGTAGAGAACGGTTGGAGTCCTTTCTGTCTGAGAAGGATGAGAAGTGGGAACTAAATAGGACTGTTTATAGGAACAATGCCTGAACATCCATTTACTTTTACTCATATAGGATGTTTGCACAGCCCCATCACATTTGCTTTTCATACTTCATATTCAGTAGCTTAACTAGGAGAGAGTGTAGGGGAGTGCACTTCCCAAAAGTAATGCCTTTTCAGCACATTTTCCAAGTAATGTGTCAACAGAGCTGTTGTTAACACTGTAATGGAAGGGTAATTAAGGAAGGCAGACCTTAACTTACAGGCAAATAGGCAAATCCTGCTGTTCCATGTCCTGATCCCCACGTGTTAACCTTTGGTTATGCCTCTGTCTGTAAGGAGAAGGTAGGAAGCCAGAGCAGGTGTGGGCAGTCCCACTTCAGATAAGAGGAAAGCCAAGTGCTAGAGATGTTAAGTGAGTTGCCAAGGCCTCAGAACTCATAAAGGGCAGAGCCAGGCCCAGGGATTGAGAGGCTATCCTCCACATTCCACTATGTTGAGTCTCTGGCCGGTGTTGTGTATAAACTTCAGAGACCTGGAGATTCAAGCTCAAATCCTCAAATGTGAGTGCCAGTCATCTTCTCAGCCTCCTTAAGCCCAGCTTTCTCATTTGTGATATGGGTATCATAAATCTACTTCCTAAGTGCACAAAATGAAATAATATATGGGAATGAGGTATTCAATAATTGTTAGTTCCTTTGCTCTTCTCATTTTCTTACCAAGAAACCAAGGTGCACTGAGCTTTAAGTTGATCTGCTGAGACCATGTGGCTGGTGTATAGTAAGAGAGAAGAGCAAGGATATAACCATAGTTTTCTGACCCTAATTTTATGTACTTTGATGGTAGTTACAGAGCCCAGTACAAGAGTGTCTCTTTCTTTGGAGATGTTAATTTCCCCCCATCACCTCCCCCTCCCACCCCCCACCCCCGCCCCAACTAGTTCCTACTTATTTGAACTCAGAACTCTCTGTCTGGTCTCTGAACTTACAGGTTTATTCTGACAAGTTCTGTAGGATATGACATGGCATCCAGGCTTAATTGTACTTTCGGGAGCTCCTATACTTTTTACATGAAAACCATCAGTTTAGTTGCTACTTCTTAGAAATTTCCTGAAGCTCACCATTCTCACACTATCAGTCTCTGTTAGGTTACAGACTATTTTCTCTCCTCCCCAAAGACCTTTTAGACTTCCTTTAGTTCCCTTCTTATCTATTCCTGTCTCTCTTCCCTATACCTTGCCCTAAAGCCCTTGTACATTGTGGAACTTTCTCCCAGTGTTTGAGAGTCAGTCACTTTTCCATTGTAAATGTACTTACTTAAGCATTTCCATTTTCCATAGCAAAAGAGCTCCTGAATACTGGTGAAATGATTAGATAAAGTACTTACTCTGGGGAGCTGTGGGTGAGATATAATACTCATTTTGCATTCCTTCTCACTTTTTCCAATTCAACTCTACATAAATGTTTATTGAGTATCTACTCTGTGCTAGGTGCTGGGTCAGATTCAAGGGGTTTATAAGTGAATAAGACAGAGCTCTGTTCTTGACAGAGTTTCCAAGTATGACAATGTTACCATAGGGAAACCTGGGCATCAGGGCAGAGCTACCTGGGTATAGAGTGAGGAATGCAGGTTGGTAGAACTTAGTGATGGGAAGGTGCTAGATAGGTGAGGAGCATTGAGGACAAAGGTAAATAATATGGTCACAGACCCAAAGCCATGAATGAGCATGTTAGGGATTTCGTCTTAAAAGAGAAACCATTGAAAGAATTAAAGGATTGGCACGATATGAGATTTCTTTTTAAATGACCATCTTGTTTACAGTGTCCAGATGTGACAAGAGAAGGACAGCAAGCAGATAAGAGACAGAGTGGAGAGGCTTAGTCTCAGATAGTGGTAGCAGAGAGAGAAATGAGAAGATTGGAAAGATTTGGGTCTAGAAATGGGAGAACATATTGATTATTCAGTTATGGGAGGTGAGGGAGAGAGCCGAGTCAGGTACCTATCTGTTCTTACAGAGTTAATCCAGTCATCTAAATTGAGCTAAAATGTGAAAGTACAAATGCTATGGCTTAAGCAGCTCTAACTAGTAATTAACAGAGACCCTCAGTACTTTCCTCCAAAGTGACTACATTGGGTCTATCAGACACCACAGTAGAACCAAACCTAGTAAAAGGGTAGGCAGAGCTTCCTCAAATCCTAGCTTTTAACTCTGCTCACACGAAAGCATGTGAGGCATAGCCACTCGACTCAGAAATTCCTCTGTTGGGTATAATTCGATGCTCTTTTCTCACAAAACCCTAAATGAGAGAGGCCACATTCTGCTGATTTCTCTTAAAAACTTAGAGATGGGGAGAAAAATAATTTCCTGAGGAAGTGAACCAATTAAATTGTCAAATGGGCTGAGCAGCAATTTCTTCCTGGCTCTACCGTGGGCCTTGTGATGGATGGACGTGGGCCCTGTGGTAAAGAGATAGCTCTAGAAATGCACAGAAAATATTGATTCTAAGTTGACAAATGAGAAACAAATCCAATCTAATCAGCCAATCAGAACTCATCACTTTGCCCCAAATAATACCCATGGATTGCCTAGCAATATTATTAAGAAAAGCTTTTATGTTCTTGTCACCTTCAGTGCCCTTCAGTTAGGGTCTCTGATTTCTCCTCATTTCATTTTTGTGAAGTTTTGATTTAAGAGCATGTGGTTATTTGGACACTGTTTTAGTTTCACTTGCGTGGGGGGTATACTCAATTGCAGTTCAAGAAATAGAAAGAAGAGGGCACACTATTTTAACAACGTATTTCAAGTCTGAGGCTGATGGTCTGGGAAAATCAATTATTAATTTATTTCATTAATTTCATTTTGTTTTATTCGTTTGCAATCCCAGTGTGCCTTTCTCTTAATCCTAGTGGGAATGCAGGGATGGTTTGGGAGAAGATGCCTGAGAAGCATCCAAACTCCATCCATTGGGAGTTCTGTCTTTCTGGGCTTCCCTTCTCTTCCCCCCACTAACTTTCTGTGCCTTCAGACCCCAGAGCTGGTGCAGGAGCTATCAACCAACAATACACCTGCATGACACCCAGCTCTGTTCATTTACCAGTAGGTATTGTGAGGGTGCTGTTCCTAGGACTTGTCTGTACTGGCCTATCCTGTCAAGAAAGTCTTCTGTAGGTGTGAGCCCTGATGTAATCTTCCCCGGTCTAAGATTAGGCTGAATTACTGATTTTTAGGTATGTCTGCCTCCAAAAGCCCTTTGGTCTTTTTTTTTGAGAACAGCACCTTTGTAAATGGATCAGAGGGATTCTTTGTCTGGAATGTCATAGAAGGCTTCATGAATCCAGCTCCTGTTAATGCCACCCCTTCTACCTGGCCCTCACCTCTTGGTTGGCCTGGAGAACATTTACAGATTAATGTTTTAGATTGGGTCATTCTTTGTAATAAAGGTGGGTTTTATTCCCTATTGTTTTAAGCTATCCTTTCTGCTTGTCTGTGTGTGTATCCTCAAGATCAGATGGCATTCAGCCTGGAGCTTGTCTGCATTTCTCATTCTCTGCCAGCCAACAGGGCCTCTCTATGTGTTGTGATATAGCACGTCCCTTAGGTGGCCCACAAGGGTTTTTTGCGACAGAATGACACCCTTAGTTCCAAACATTTCCATAATAGATACAGCTGATGTACCCTAGGTGCAAGAATGAGCACACGATCCCTTATGCTGAGGACCAGTTGTAGGAACTCTAAGCTTAGAGGAAGTCTCAAATGGAGAGGTATAGGTGATCTCGCTGTGCTTAATATCTATTAATTGTGATAGAAGAGAAGCAGACAAACTGGGAGGTTCGGTGAGCTGGGGTGAGTCTTTTCCATATTTTTAAAGAGTAAGATGCCGATTTGGCTTTATCAAAGCTACAATGATAAGGTGATGGAGGAAGCTATATTAAAACAAGGCCTGAGGGGCACCTGGGTGTGGTAGTTGGTTGAGCATCTGACTCTTGGTTTTGGCTTATATTGTGATCTAAGAGCCCTGGGCTCAAGCCCCACATCAGGCTCCATGCTCAATGCAGAGTCTGCTTCAGATTATCTCTCCCTCTCCCTCTGCCCTTCCTGCTAGTATGCACTCACTCTCTCTTTTTTTCTAAAATAAACAAAATAAATAAAACTTAAAAAAAAAAAAAAAAGCCTGAGATACCCGGAGAAGTTAGACAAAGGAGAGCAAAATTTTTCCCTGTTCAACTTCCCTCAGCCACCTCCTGCCAGGAAAGAGCAGAAGCCCCACCCCTAAACTCACCATCTCTGCTGATAGATCTTGGCCCCGTCACTGTTAGTGCACTTGTGTAGACCAAATCCCAGAACACCTTTTGCTCTCATCTTATGGTATTTTATGTTTATTCCTATTGAAGAAGGCTGGAGACTTTAGAGGCTTGGGGTGCTTCTTCTGTCTCTGAGGGCCAGGGTTCTCAGAGCTCAAGTCACCAGTGCTGGCTGACCCTTCTCTGAATTTCCCTTTGACAGCTCATTACTCAGAAACCCAGAGGAGCAGTTTCCCAGGATCCTTTCATGACAGTTTTACAATATTGAAAATATATTAAATCAACATTAAGAGTGACAGGCATAATTCCAACTAAGGTAGGGAGACTGTTTTGTCATGCAGCTTAGCATGAGGAGAGACAGCAAGAGCTTTTAGGCTTTCTCAAGCCTCTTTAAAAAAAAAATCCATAGCTTTGGCTATATTTGTTATACTCGAGCCTTTTAAAAAACAATATACATTTTCTATAATGTCACAGTTAATGTCTCTGTTATGGTTTCTGTGAGCCAGAAGAAGCTGTAAACAGGGATCCCAAGGATGCTTGAGTTAATCTGAAGAGTTCAAGGTGGTAAAGGGAAGTCACCTGCCCTCCAAGGCATCCCTTGTGGGATGAAGGAAGCAGAGCTCATTTTTTCACGTGGGGATAAATTCCCTTTACAATTAATTAATTATAAGGTTGCCCCTACTGTGGTGATGTGCATTTGGGGATGGACTGGCTCAGAGGAGGAGTCTGGCTGCTGCTTCACTACTGTTTCTCCCTCCTGTCCCTCCTGGCACCTCCTTCTTCCTCACCCCTAGATTTCATGTGGACCATGTCTCCTGTCAGTCTGTTTTCACAACCACTGCTAATCTAAAATCACAGTTATTAGACTACATTAACCACCCAAAAGTGGGTGAAATGGCTCTGAGTGTCTCATTAACCAGTGACCCAGTGTCCTGGGTACGTGTGATCCTGCCCACGACCCCCCATCCCCCTCTAATTAAGGGCTCTCCTGGCTCTTCCTCCACCCCTGGCTGCTTTCTGGGGAGTGTGTGCCTGCTGTGGAGAGTACAGAAGTGGGGAGTGAGTGAAGAAAGTGCCATGGAAGCTTCCTCATGAATGAGGACCTTGCCCAACAGGGTGACCCCCCCAGGAGCCACAGCAGCACCTTCTTGGGAACGTGTTAGAAATGTACAATCTGGGGATCCCTGGGTGGCTCAGTGGTTTAGCACCTGCCTTCGGCCCAGGGCGTGGTACTGGAGTCCTGGGATCAAGTCCCACATCGGGCTCCCTGCGTGGAGCCTGCTTCTCCCTCTGCCTATGTCTCTGCCTCTCTGTGTGTGTGTCTCTCATGAATAAATAAATAAGACCTTTAAAAAAAAACGAAATGTACAATCTGGGTCCCACCCAAGACCTATTCATTTATGTTTTGTGGTTTAACATGATTGCCAGGTGATTCATATACACCTTAAAGTTTGAGAAGCAGTGGGCCAGAGATAGAGAGATGGGTATTAGGTGCCGAGTATTTGTGATCTCCTCAAACTCATGTGTTGAAATCCTGATCGTCACAGTCATGGTATTAGGAGGTGGGGCCTTTGGGAGGTAATTAGGTTGTGAGGGTGGAAACCCCAGGAACGAGATTGATGGCCTTGTAAAAGGGATCCCAGAGAGCTCTCCTTCCCCTCTGCCCCTGAGGGCACAGTGAGAAGACAGCTGTCCATGAAGTAAGAAGCAGGCTCTCACTAGACACCAAATCTGTTGGTGCCTTGATCTTGGACTTTCCAGCCTCTAAAGCTGTAAAATAAACTGCAAAAATAAACATTTGTCATTTAAGCCACTCAATCTATGGTATCTTTGCTGTAAGTGCCCAAATGGACTAAGACATAGTCATCTTTTCTTATCCATGGGAGACATTCCAAAACTCCCCAATGGGTGCCTGAAATCGTAGGTAGTACTGAACCTTATATATATATTGCTTTTCCCTATGCACATATACCTACGATAACAGAAAAACCATGCTATATCTTTAGAGCTTATATTTGAGTTTGGAGAGGGGAGTTATATAGATTTCTGCTGTTAAGTTCTTGATTTCATGGACACCGAAACTGCTTGGGTTTTGGGCTATTTAGAGAGTCTACTCTCTTCCTTTGTGGTTTAAGCCATTGTCACCTCTACAGTAAGATATGTTACCTGAAAGGGCTTTTAAGAAAGTTAAATATATTTTCTCCTGCCCCTGTGGGTACAGCATTTTTTAAAAATGTTCTCAGTGAATAATGATGAGAATGGCAACTACAATGTGAGTGTTTACCCTGTGCCAGACATGGGTCTGAGTGCCATACTTGATTCATTCAGTCAGTCTTTCCAAACTTATTACAAAGGAATTCCCATCAGCATTTTGCAGATGAGGAATCTGATGCTTAGAATATTGTATAATCCACCCAGGCTGTAATTGGCAGAGTCGGGATCCACGTAAGAGAAATTCCCAGCACTGATGCAGCCACAGACTCTAGAAAAGGGCTCTATACACTCATCTGTTCAACAGAAAAAGCTTTTCAGAGAATGAGTGATCTAGTTTTGCTGCCCCATTGCCTACCAGCCTCCTTTGGCTGACCCCACCTGATAGAGTTGTGGTACATATTATGAACCTACAAAGCCCTGTACCTCTTGGCCCCTACATCTGTCTTCAGCGCCGGTCCTGGGTATTGATTGCCTCCATTCTCAACATGCCAGACCACACAGGTGTTCTCACAGTCCCAAGTTCTTGACCTGCTTTTTCTCCCCACATGGGCTTTGCACATGCTGTTCTTAATACCTAGAATTTTCTTCTTTACCCTTTTTACTTACTTTCTCCTATACAAACTCAGATTGCAGTTCATTGGCTTTGGGAAGCCGTCTCCAATTTCCTTAATTAGATCAAATCTCTCTGTTGTAGATTCTGTTAATTTCACATTTCTCCATTATAGCACTTGGTAAAATCATAACTTTATGCTTATTAGTGTGATGGTTCTCAAAAATGATCTCTACACAGCAGTATTAGCATCACCCGAGAATGAGTTAGAAGTACAAATTCTTTCCCTCCATCACAGGCCTACTGACCCAGAGACTCTAGGATAGAGTCTGGAAATACATGTTTTATGAAGTGTGCAAGTTATTCCAATGCACATGAGCTCTAGAACTACTGTTTCAATGTCCTTCTTTAATTGATGCTTTTAAGAGGAGCCTCACAGACTGTCGATCCCATCAGGGCAGAGATGGAGTTATTCCTATTCTTCTCACTTTCTGTCTTTCCTTCTTGCCTAGCACATATCAGATATTCAATTAATAGTTGTTTAGTGGATGAATGAGTTCATTTGTTTTTTTTTAACCAATTTTTAAAGGAGGTATTATTTCAGCTTTACAGATAAAAGCCCATGGCTTTGAGGTTCTAGTGGCTGCTAGGCATGTCCAGTGAGCTTGCAGGTTTTCCCTTTGGAGGAAATACCAACAATGTGACAGCTCTAGGTGCAAAATTCCTTTGTTACATAGATTTCACTGATATTTAAGGGGTAGAATGAGGGAGAGGTGACCCTCCCCTACCAACCTGAAATAAACCTGCTTTACTCACTTACTTATTCAAGTCTTTATTAAGTATACTAAATCAGTTGCTCTTGGGGTTACCAAAATGAATATTACCATCAAAAACCTTATATTATCTATGTCTACCTATCTGTGTGTCACTATGTGTGTGTATGTGCCTGTGTATATACTCTCTACATATGCATGTTTTTATAATAGACTGCTAGGCAAACAGTGATGTACTCAAGAGAATGATAATTAGATGAGGACAAAATACTTCCAGTTGAGAAACATAGCTTGCTTTAGGCATTTTTTGGACATAAAAATTATGACAGCTATTTCTTACAAGATTGCTTGCAGCAACTAAAATAATATTAGGGACATTCTATTTCCTAATGCATTGTTTACCCCAAACCATTTAGAGATACCCTGGACAACGTTTACGTTTTTTGTGTGGGAAATATAATATCCAGGGGAAACTATTTCCATGTTTTTAACACTTCAAAATGGTTTATCACAGATTGAAAGTTTGGTTGTATTTGCTTGTTTAAATCATTTATTCCATTTCTCCCTTGCTCCTACTTTAAAAAACTGCTTTTGTTTAAAAAAAAAAAAAAACAGCTGTACTTAACAGCTGGTTTGGAATCATGGCATTGAGGAACTGGGGAATTTGCACAATTAACAGCTATATATAGATACCAGCTCCAGGATGAGAATATTTAACGGTGTGCTACCAACCCTTATCCATGCAATAGACTGATTAAAATCTTATTTACATTTCTTCCAAGTTCTTACAATCCTATTATTCTTCTTTAATTTCTCATTTGGTGGATCATTGGATATGGTGGAAGGATTATCAGATTTAGTGGAAGGGAAAGCTGATGCTGTTTGAGTGTTTAACGAACTATTTTCTCTTGCCAGCTGATGTGTTTTATTTTGTATTTACTCTGAGTTTGAATAACTAGCTTTGCAGTGTCAGCAAAAATTGTTACTCCTTTTTGAACATGCTCCCCTTGTACCTTTTTTTTTTTTAATATGCCGGAATTTTACGCCCAGTGTCCAGATTTTCATAATGATAATTAAAACAGGATTTTTCAGTGGTTAATTCCTCAGTAAACATTGTATATCTCTAATGTGCTGGGCAAAGGTCGGCATCAGGAAAGAGATGGATTTGTCTTCAAAATACTGAAACTCTTACGTTTAAGGAGGCACCAGAGATATGATAAATGTATTGGAATTCTAAATGTAATGTGGTATCCTTGGTTGCTTTCTGGAACAGAAGGAGGACATTAGTGGAAAGCTGGCAAAATCTGGGTAAAGTCTGAAGTTTAGTTAATGGTAATGGGCCAACATTAATTTCTCAGTCTTGACAAATGAACCATGATTATGTAAGATGTTGATGTTGGGTGAAACTGGGTGAAGGGCATATGAGAACTGTCTGTACTAGATTTGCAACTTTTCTGGGGATTTAATATTATCCCAAAATGTTTATTTAAAAAAAAAAAGCACTAGGATTTTAGTGAAGAGTTAATTTGAAAACTCCTGTAGTAGTTTAGGGCAATAATTGTTCTCAGGTAAGCACCCCATTATTGTTCCCTCTCCCCCAGTCTTAGGAGATGTGTGAGGAATTGGCTGACCTTTGGGGAATGAAGTTGTCCCGTGTGGGTCAGGGATATGCAAAAATTATCACAGCCTTGTGAAACAGCACTAGGCTTGAATTCAGTGGGCTTACACCTGTTGCTACTTCATAATTGTATAATCTTGGGTCAGTTAATGCAACTGAATCTTGGATTTTTATCTGGATAATGCTTATGAAAATAAGGGAACTACTCTGAATAGCAAATTTAAAATGAAGTAATGTTGGAAAAGTGCTGTCAGCATCGCTCTGGCAATGTGAGAAAGGGACTCAGAACCCATCCAACTAGGGCCCACGTCACTAATGACCACTGAGAGTACTTTTCAGGCTTAAGCCTTCAACAACCCCAAATCTGCTGCTTTACTGAAGATTCAGAGAGCAAAAAAATGGCTTTTCTCAGAAAAAAATGGCCAAATGTGTTCTTTATCCTCTTCTGGTGGCTAGTATAGTACAGCCTTTTCTTGACCTTTGGTGTAGCTGCAAAGGGCAGCTCCTGCCTGCTTTCTTATATATTTTACTAGCTGTGCACTCTTATATTTCACCTTGGGGCAATTCCATCCTTTTTCTTTTCTTACAGTGCCTCAAATGGTCTCATGGCAGCACTGTATTGTTAAATGTGAGAATAAAATAAAATACTGAGAAAACTCCAGTGCTTTCCCCCCTTCCACCTTCAGGGTTTACTTTGTCACTCTGTCCCTCTTTGCTTTGTTTCAGCATATTTAGCATAAAGCCTATAGCAGTGGGCTGCAAAACCCTAGCTTAGCTGAATTGTGGCCTGCGCAGCTTCCCTCGCAAAGAGGGATTGCCATGGATTTCTCCTTGAGGAAAAGCTCATTGGACATTTTGTCTTCTTTCATTTGGCTCTCTGTGTATCAGCAAAGCAGCGAAACTGGCTCAAGAAAGAGAAGCCTTTCAGCAATCCATTCACCTGCTAGCTTTGACTTTCCTCAGCTGGATGTGGGAGCAAAGACATTCTTATTCCAGCTTCACCTGCATCCGAGATGCACCTGGAGGACCTACTCCAGCATCGCAGGTGTCAGGCACTTGAGGGTCACAGAGTTGCTGCCTGCTAGAGTGTTGCTACCTGTGGAGATGGGGAGGCAAGTGAGGAGAGGCAAGGCATTAAAAATTCTCACACCCTAAGGCATTATGTAAACAGTGCACACTTGAGGGTGTTTCGATTATAGATGATGAAGATGACAATAATAAAAACATTAAATAAGTTCTTACTGTGTGCCAGCTTCTAACTAGGTGCTTCATATGCAGTATCTCATTTGATATCCCTAATAATACTGAGCGATACTGTTCTTAAAATATTTTTACAAAGGAGGAAACTGGAGTTGAGGAGTTAAATAATGTATCCAGATAAAACCACGAGATTTGGGAAACAGAAGAGAAAGTAATTTTGGTGTCGCAAAATACAGCTGAACATGGACGTGCTACTTTTCCTAATTTATGTCACATATCACTCATTGATCTTTATATACAGTTCTTCTCCCATGGAGATTCTGGAATTGGCCTCATATTGCTTTTTAACCCTGACGTCTAGGCAGTCATTATTTATTGATCAGTGTTGACATCAAAGATAAATCCTATTTTCCATCCAATGAATAACTATTGAAAGAAAGGTGGATAAAAATCTCTGGGCCGGGGAAGTCAAGCCAAAGCTTCACAGAGGAGTAGAAATTCAGGCCAGCCTTTAAAGAAAGGTACAGGATCTGGATAAGTAGAGTGAATTATGATAGTAGCTTAATTATTGGGGGCTTACTTGCTATCTTCCAACTCTTGTCCATGGCTGCTGTTACTTCATTTAAAACGCACAGCATTTCTAGAAGATACATACCATTAGTATCGCTATTTTATAGAGGAGAAGCTAAAGCACAGAAATGGTAAGCAGCTTTTGCAGGATCACACAGTCCATTCAGAACAAGGCCAGGATTGTAGCCCAGGTAGTGGATCTAGAGCCTATACTCTTCATCAATAATACACCATCCTGGTAAAAAAAAAATATTTCAATTCAATTTAATTAACATATAGAGCATTACTAGCTTTAGAAGTAGATTTATCGGTTGCATATAACACCCATTGCTCATTACTTCAAGTGCCCTTCTTCATGCCCATCACTCAGTTACCACATCCCCCCACCCACCTCCCTCCAGCACCCCTCAGTTTGTTTCCTAGAGTTGAGTCTCATTCAGTTTGCCTCTCTGTGTTTTTATCAATTTTATTTTTCCTTCCCTCCCCTATATTCATCTGTTTTGTTTCTTAAATTTCACATATGAGTAAAATCATATGGCATTTGTCTTTGTCGGTCTTATTTCACTTAGCATAACACTTTCCATTCACGTTGTTGCAAATGGCAAGATTTCATTCTTTCTGATGGCTGAGTACTATTCCATTTTATATATATGTAAAAATATATATAAATATATAAATAAATATACACACACACACATATATATATGTATATATCACATCTTTGTCCATTCATCTTTCGATGGACATCTGGGCTCTTTCCATAGTTTGTCTATGTGGACATTGCTACTATAAACACTGGGGTGCACACGCCCCTTCAAATCCCTTTGTATCCTTTGGATAAATACCTGGTAGTGCAATTGCTGGGTAGCTCTATCTGTAACTTTTTGAGGAACCTCCATACTATTTCCCAGAGTGGCTGCACCAGCTTGTATTCCTACCAACAGCATAAGAGGGTTCCTTTTCTCCAACAACTGTTGTTTCCTGAGTTGTTAATTTTTTAGCCATTCTTAATGTTGTGAGGTGGTATCTCATTGTGGTTTTCATCTGTGTTTCTCTGATGCCAAGTGATGAACATTTTTTCATGTGTCTTTGGCCATTTGTATGTCTTCTTTGGAGAAATGTCTGTTCATCACCTGTTTTTAGAGAGCAGAGATGTCTGTTCACAGGTGCATCCTAAGTATCTGGCACAAAGTAGGTGCTTAAGATATAGTGAATAAATGCTTTCTTCCTTTAGCCAAATAAAAGAGGGAAGGTGTTCCAGATAGGAGACATGGCAAAAACAACGACAAAGAGAAGAAAAAGGCAAGGAGATGTTGGTAATTAATGGATTTCTATATAGGGCAGGAATTAGACATGTATCTGGCAAGGTAGACTGGGGCTAGCGTAAGGCAGTTGGACTTTGGTTGGCTCTCATTTTCAAGGTCATCAGTCTGTCCCTTTTGGGCTTGTAGGAACCATCTCTGCTATATTTTATGGTCCCATATGGTGAAGATAATGTGTAATTACTTAATAGCAAATTATAGTCTAATAAGATAAACTGTCCCCATGTTGTTCCTAGAAGCCCTTTGAGTGGTGGGTTAAGATTAAAACAAATGTTGGGGCACCTGGCTGGCTCATTGGGAAGAGATGAGACTCTTGATTGTGGGGGTGCGAGTTTGAGCCCCTCGCTGGGCATAGAGATTACTTAAATAAATAAATAAAAACTTTTTAAAAAGATTAAAATATGTTATATTTGTGGAAGCAGAAAGGGTTAGAATTTTCTGGGGGAGAAGTGAATATGAGGAGATAGGAGGTATCAAGATTGGAAAGAGTAGGGAAAATGCTGTGTTCTAAAAGATCTGGATTATTGACATCTATTTCCTTTGCTTCTCAAAGTACTAACAACCAATTTTGTTTTATTTTATTTTATTTATTTATTTTTAAGATTTTGTTTATTTATTTAAGAGAGAAGAGAGGGACAAGCAGACTCCCTTCTGAGCGCAGAGCCTGATGCTGTGCTCCATACCAGGACCCTGAGATCATGACCTGAGCTGAAATCAAGAATCAGAAGCTTCACCAAGTGAGACACTCAGGCACCCCAACCAAACAGTTCAGATCACTGAATGGCATATTTGGAACTTTTTGGCAACTTGCATTTCATATAAATTGAAAGTGTTTCAGTTTGTTTACCAGCCTGGAATGCCATATCTAGGACTGGGGGAAGGGAATTAATCATCTAAAAAAAACAAAATAAAACAAATCTTCATTGAGCACTCAGCTACAGGAACAGACCAAGATGTATCAAAACCCCCCACCATTATCCTTCTCCCCATTGACCAATTTACAATGCATATTTCTTATAAAGACCTGGATATCCTGAGAAAAATCCTCTGTCTCAGAAAATGGAATTAATCCAGGTAGTATTTGGACTCTTGCGGATAATAAAGTCAAGAGAGTGATGATTTCTGGGTTACCAGTAGGCCAAGTGTGAAAGTCAAAACCCGTTAAAAACCGGGTGGAGTTGTCTGCAAAATCAAGCGGCTTTGGGAATGCGTGGGTGGCTCTGCTTCCCTGGGGAACGTGCAGTAAATCCATCTTTCCAAAGATATTTAGCTTGTTTAACTCAGTGACATTTTTTCACTCATAAAGCTTTTATTTCTCATCTCAGGCAAGGGAGGCAGTGTCTGTTCTGAATGAAACTGAGCTTGGACTTTTACTCCACTGTGTTTTCTGTCTGTAAACTCTTATCAGGGTGATAACCCTGAGAATAAAACCCAGCGGTTTGAAGAAAAATAATCATTTCATTAATGAACTAGTGTGTGGCTGGTGGTAAAATACACATTGGAGTCTCATTTGAAGAATTAACCAGGATTAAGGAAAAGCTGCTTTTCATGGGAACTTCTCTCAGGAATATCTGTGATAAACACGTGAGAAATGAGTGCTGGTGGGCACATTTGGGATAGCATTTGGTGAACCCTGGGAGAGAGATGTAATAGGAAGGACATGATGGCACGTTGCATTGATTCAGATATTTCTGTGTACGTTATCTCTTTGGAATCCTCCTTACAGTTCCCAGTCAAGCAGGGCATTATTATTCTTATTTTACAGATGGGGAAGCTGGCGTTCAGATGGATTAGATGACTAGCTTCAGGTCCTGCAGGGACAAAGTGGAAGCAGGGATTCAAACCCAAATCTGTCCTACCCAAGGACCATTCTCTTAATCACTGAATCATCAACGAATAGCGATTCCCAGAGGTCTTTTTGTTTCCTCATAATGCATCTTTGCCCATGCCTTCCTGAGCCTGTCTTCTCAGGAAGTCCTGTTGGCTTGATGGCTCTTAATCTGTCTTCTAGCATATAAAGCATCTCCCTGAGCTTGCCACCTCATGCAGAATGCACTAGCATTCCTTACATCCTTGCATACTTTAAAGTTAAAAGCATTTGTTTTTATATGTAAAGCAAGACACATGCTCAGGGAAGAGAATGGACAAGTGCAGATTTAATAGCACCTCTTCTTCTAACCAGCTATGATCCACCTCTGGGAAAGTTCCCTGGTCCCTCTGAGTCTCAGTCTCCTCACTAGTAACTAACTACATATTTTTGTAAGGGGAAGTGCAGTGATGCCTATCAGCACTCAGCCAACATAGGGATGCTGGGTGAAAAGAGAGGAGGAAGACATGGTCACCCTGAAAAAGCTCAGAGTCCATGAGATGGGGAGCAAATAAGGTGCCATTTCAGTCCAGTTTCCTCAGCTGAAAAATTGGGGTAATGATACTGTTGTCTCTCAGGATTGTTGTGAGGATTGGAGAACACTCAGAACAGTGCCTGACACATAGTAAGTGCTTGATAAATTTTAGCCGTAGTAATAGTAATCATTAAGTTAAACATAGGCTTGCACCAGTATTATGGTTGCTCAGAAGAAGAGGATCAGCCATCAGGCCAAGTCAGTGAAGGCCTCACAAAACAGCAGCATCTGGGCTGGGTCTTGGTGCATACAGAAGAGCTTTCTGTGCTGTCTAAAATTCTCCCTGATGGTTAATTTTATAAATAAGCTTTAGTGCAGTGGAGTGAAAGTTGGTGATAGGAGGAGTGAGTGCCGGTACATGGTGGTAGAAGGGTGGAAGGGAATGTAGTGTCATTACCAGTGAATCTCAGAATTTATGAAAACAAAAATATCCAGCCAAATGAAGGTTAAAGGCAACTCTGTTCCCTTTGTGGCTGATCCATTGCATTAAGAACGTCCTTTAAGAGGAGCCTCAGCACCTGTTTGGGAGCAAAATGCTTTGGGGTTTAATTATAAAGAAAGAAGGGTATAATGGAACAAACCCAGACTTACATTCAAATGCCACTTTTCCATAACTAGATGGTTGATCTTGGGATAATTACATTGCCTACCTGAGGTTTCACTTCCCCAAATATTCAAAGAAAGTAATAATTACATGCCTTCAAGTTTCGTTGTAAACATTTGAGATAATGCACATAAAGTATGTAGTGTTTTGGTAGCTTCTCAGGAAAAGAAATACTACTTATGTATATATTTATAACTATAAATAGAATTAATGCAAACATGGAGTTATAGACTCATGTATGTGACATGTGTAGCATAATTCCATTTATCATTATAGCTAAAGTGCCAAACACTGTGGTATAAGGGCTCCATAGGAAATACCTCCTTCAATCTTTTCAGTAAGTACATGAGTACATACAGATATTATCTTTATTTTGAAGAAATGGAAATTCAAGTTTAGAAATGCTATGGCTGTTCCAATAGGATAGGGGCTGGGTTGATGGAAAGATGCTACCCAGTTGGAGGATATAAAGTTTCTTGAATGACAGAGGATACAGAAGCATAGGGAGAAGCTATAGTGTAGCTTTTATTTTGTTATTTGAGAGAGAGAGAGCATGAGTGAGGGGAGAGAGAGATGGGAGGGAACACGAGACTTCCCCACTGATCAGGGAGCCTGATGTGGGGCTCAACTGCAGGACTCCAGGCTCATGACCTGAACCAAAGGCAGCTGCTAGCCCTACTGAGCCACCCAGGTACCCCTACAATGTAGGTTTTCAAGCAGAGTGTCCCAGAGAGAGGCGAGCTGCTCAGAGCCCATGGTGTCTCCCATGGGCCATGCAGCTGTGGATGGTAGCACCTACCTGGAGTAAGCATTCTATTGAGTGCAGAAAGCTCTCTTTGCTGTTCACAAAGGGAGTTTTCTTTTGACTCTCCTCCCTCCACATCTCAATGTTCTGGAAATTCTAGCTATCATGGGTACAAAGGAATCCCAGTATATTTCTGATAGTTGATTGTGATATTGGATGCCAGTTCCTTGGGAACATTCCCTGTGGGAATTAGCTTCAGGTCTGTCTACAGTTCCCTCCCAAAGAGTGCTTTGTAACTTGTCCAAGTCCCACAACCAGGACGTGGTAATATTAGAACTGACAGGTGATCTGTTGAACTCCTGAATGCTTTTAATGACCATGACATATGCAGTTAAGATTTGGGTTGTGCATATAATTTGCACATTAGTTAAGGGGAAAGGGAAGAAAGCAAAACATCAAGTTCCAAAGCAACAGAAGTTAGATATTCTGTAAGAAAGTTGTGGATTACACAGTGCAGGTAGAAGTAGGGATTGAAAGAGTTAAAGAAGAGAGAGGGACCAGGGCTAGAATGACTGCAGAGGAGAAAGTGCATCCCAGACATTGGAATGACTCCTTCAAGGGGACTTTGCAGCATCTCACACACCATCAGGCTTCCTTGTATTCCAGCTGAAACACAACCACCAGCTCTCACCTCTCAGCATTAAGCTACCCATTCTTCACACTCCAAAACAACAAGTGGGAAGCAGATTTTTAAACAACTTTTCACTTTTTTCATCATGTTTTTAAAATCCTGTTATATATATATATATATATTTTTTTTTTTTTTAATTTTTTTGTTGATTGGCCATGTGTGATTTTCTCTGACTCCATAAAGAATAATGATGGCCAGGCCTAAGGTATGTTAAAAGAATGTGAGGAATTTTTCTCTCCCTTTTCCAAAGTGACTACTACTGGCTAGGTGGAAAGTTTGGGAGGAGTGGTGAGAAACAGATTAGCAGAGAGGAAGTAGGTGGTCATATCCTGAACATAGAACATTATGAGAAAATACTCAGGGTGGGAATCATGTAAAATAGAGGCAGTGAATTAAATCAGGCTTCCAGGGGTTTTCATGAGGAGTACACCATTCGACCTTTCTCAGATGGCCACTTTCCAAGGTTCTCTGTCCAGGCTGTTTGGCCTAAGGTGACAGTACCTGCCTGCCTATCTCCACCCGGGCTGAGAGATCAGGGCCTTGGAGGCACATGTGTAATCCATTCATGAGTGCCAAAGTAGGAATTAGAGTTTATTTTGCTAGTGAAGGGAATGGGTAGAAGAACTATTTGACCTACAGAACTATTTGGAGCTACAGCTTCAGATGGCAGACAACGAGGAAGAAGGAGCTAAATTTATGTTGTGGTCAGTGTGGCAAATTGTACCTTCTCCTGATTTGCCCTCCCCCTTTTGTTTGTGAGGCTAACAAGGAGGTATTTCCTGTAGAGCCCTTATACTGCTTTTATTCATGCTTGAAAACCCAACTAACTGCTCCTCCTGGAAACTACTTTCCTCAGGCATCCTTCATAGCTTCCACATTTGTCCTTGAAGGAGCTGTATATGTTACAATGATTCCTTGACAAGCTTATTTCCCTTACTAGAGTCAATGCAAAATTATGAACAATGGCATACTTATCTTTCTACTGCTACTCTCCAGGAGAGTGAATTTATTGACTCAAGTGTTTGCAATAAATGTTTATTGGATGAATAAATGTTGAAACTGGTATGCATTATAGCCATTACCCTACCCATCGATTCTTTGGGCAAGGTCACCTGACTGCTCTTTGTTTCAGTCTGTGTGTCTATAGCCGGTAGAGACCTCTCATGTCCCCACTTGTATCTAGTTGGAGCATTCTCTGAGCTTCTCAGTGGTTATGACAAAAAGGACTTGAACAATCTTGAGCCATTGGGCAGATTGAAATACTTGCAGCTGAATTCGATGGTGTTTATCTGGAGACCCAGGACCTGGCCCATTGAGCAGTCCTTGGTTTGGGTTAGGGCCAGTGGTATCTTCAAGAAGAGGTCACTCAACCTAGGTTTTGAGATATCTTCACAGCCAAAGCTGCTCTCTTATTATAAAGGTTTAGTAATCATGGGTGCTTCTTGGCAAGCTCCTGTTGCTGTAGGACCTCTGGTTCTAAACAGCTTCATAGAAAGCAAAATAAGGGGAAAAACAAGAACAAGCAATGGGAGGGGGGAAAGTGCATCAGATCACACAAACAAAGTAATCTCTCTGTAGTTTTATTTATAACTATAAACTTCTGTGTAATAGGTCATTTGCAATAGGTTATTGCAAAAACATATTTATAGTAGTAGTCTGCCTAAATCAATTACATAGCAAATACATATTAATTGCTTTAGAGTGCTTTTACAAAAACTTTCAAATATCTTACCCTTCTCTACTGCCATCACCCATATCTGTAATTTCCAGCTTGGGGCTGGGTGGCTCCTGGGTGGCTCAGTTGATTAATGGTTGGACTCTTCGTTTTAGCTCAGGTCATGATCTTAGGGTCCTGAGATCGAGCTTTGCATCTGGCTCCACACTCCGCACAAGTCTGTTTGGGATTCTCTGTCCCTATCCTTTTGCCCCTAACCCCATGCTTGCTTGCTCTCTCTCTCAATAAATAACTCTTAAAAAAAAAACCCAGCTGATTGTCAATACAGTAGAACACTGTTACGTTACAAAGATGATGACGTATAATTGTGAAACTAGAGAAATTGTTAACACAGCAACTAAGACACCATGTGAATTTGAGTTCTTTGGGAAGGGAAAAAAAATCTGTAAGTAAATTTATTTCTCTGGAAGTATTTACTTTTGTTTGTTTGCTTCTCCACATGCTAAGAGTTTCCTTATCACGCCTTCATGATTATATGAGTGAATTACTAGGAATGCTTTTATTCTCATTATTTCCTGAGCCCTATAAGACATAAAAGAACATCCTGTGCCTGTCCTTGGACTCAATTTAAACTAGATAAAAACCAAATTCATGTACGAGAAAAAGTTCTTATAAGATGTAGAGACATACTATTGATCTAAGGCTCATTTGTTTTGATAGAGGTCCTTAGTCATGGATTATCAGTAGAAAGCATTATAGAGTAAGTGCAATTTTAAGAAGACCTTGTTCTTCCAGTTGCATAAGGGATCACTACAGAATAAGAGACAAGAAAAGATGATTTTACTGGCAGAAATGGAGAAAAGATACACATATTTTATCTATTTAGGAGTAAGTGCAAATATATATGAATAGGTCCTTATGGGAAGAAACTGCTTCTTTTTTTTAATTTTTATTTATTTATTTATGATAGTCACAGAGAGAGAGAGAGAGAGAGAGAGAGAGAGAGAGACAGGCAGAGACACAGGCAGAGGGAGAAGCAGGCTCCATGTACCGGGAGCCCGATGTGGGATTCGATCCCGGGTCTCCAGGATCGCGCCCTGGGCCAAAGGCAGGCGCCAAACCGCTGTGCCACCCAGGGATCCCCGAAGAAACTGCTTCTGAATATCTTTTCTACCCTTAAACATCTGGCACAATGTTAGGTACACAGTAAACATGTAAGTTACCAATTAATCAATTGGGAAGAGGGTTTGGGCACTAACATGTCAATATTTGGCTATAGTCATTTACTGCAGAGGAATGGAAATTAGGTGCGAAAAAAACTCCCACACCAATGTGGTTAGTCTATAACCTATTTTAACCCTGGAGCTATTAGATAGTTACTTCTCTGTTTATTGTATGAAATAAAGTGTATGAATAATTTTAAAGTAAATATATATGGACCTATTTTACTTACTCTGTAGGTAACCAAATAACATCCATTACATTTGGTCACTGGATGAAAATGTATTTTGGAGCGAAAATGTGCAAAGATGGCTCTTGCTTATCCCTGTTTATAAAAAGTAGTGGATTTGCTGACTGGGGAAATAGTGTGGCCAAATGACTGAATAGAGTAAAAGCACTTGAGAATTAAAAACAAAACAAAAAAAAAAAACTTTCTTGGAGAACTTTAGAGACTTGAAGTGAGCATCTTTTATAGTGTATGGTCTTTGTGGTTGATCAGTAATTTTTAAATAAAAGAAAAATGTCCATATCAAATGGAGAATTAGCAGCTAGGGAAAGCCTACCTAGAATTGAGGCTTTCTTGCTCTAAATGTAGTATAATTTCTATTATATATATATATTATATTTTCTATATAATTTCTATTTTCTATATATATTCTTTATATATGTATATAAAGAAATTGCAAAGCAAATTTAGAGAGAAAGAGCAAAGTAAAGCAAAGATATGGTGGATACAGCAGGAGGGATGGAGGGAAAGATCTGTTAAGAAAAGTGCAAATTTGGGGAGGTACAAAAGGGAGTTGTCCTGAATCCTGGCAAATGGCACTTTAAAAGGCATTGTCACTTTCTCTAGTCATTAGAGATAATGCATATAGAAGGGAAGTAGCAATCAGAACAGTGCAGTTTGGTGGAGGGCCATTTAACAGAACCCTCCTGTGATTCTGTGCTAGTGTTAATGCTTGTCTTAGTCTAGTCTCCTGGGCTTTGTAAGCGCTTTGTGCCACTTAAGTAAGGCCATGGTTGTGAACTGTGCTGAACACCTTCACAGGTAGCACCATGGAGCAAGACTGGGCAACCCCAGCTCTAATGGGCTTGATTGTGGTCTCTGGAGAGAAAACCACCTCTTGAAAGCTGCTGCACGACAGCTGCTGGGAGGTTTAGGAGGAAGATTTAGTACTGCAATTTGAGGGATCGATGTCTAAGCTATTCAGTACTTCCTGACACCTCAGTTGGATTCTAGGTGGTTCCCCAGGGGGTACAATCTAACCATCATCCACATAAATTTATCTGTCCCCTGATAGGGGCCTATCACTGGCTTATGAGAGCTGCAGAGCCCAGTTTTAGAGGTAGGACAGGGATGCATGAAATGATAAATTAGCATTACTGAGTTGCATACTTCTCGTTGCCTATTCATAATGTAGAGAAAAAAGAGATCCAAGGGAGTTGCAATGTTCAAGATGGAGGAAATGTGAGGAGTAGAATTTGAAGGCACTGGGCATACTTTGGAAAAACACAGTGGTCTCAGGGTGCATTCTCTGGAGTGGAAACAGCCTGAAAAAGGGAAGGTAAATGTATACAGAGTTGCTTGACTGGAATAGAAGGTGTATATTTCTTTTGATTATATCAAGGAAAAAGTTAAGTTTGCTTGCCTTTCATACACCCTACCTCTTACTAATTTTCTTTACCTACAAAGAGATATCAGGCCTCAGACTCAGTCTTTGGCCGGCAATGTTCTCTTCCAAGACTTGATTAACATTATTTTTATTTCCATTGTATTTATTTTTATGGTTAACTTCTGTGGGCAAATGATACTGGCTTTCCATGTACAACAGTAGTATAAATTTATTTTAAAATGAAAATATATGTAAGTAAAAAGAAGTAAAGGAATTAAAATAAAAGATGAAACAAATAAGGATTCAGGCAGTACATAGATGTGGTACACGTATGACATTGCTACATCATGATTGAAGTTTGGGAAAACTGATATCCATAAATAGTGGTCACTATGGGATGTTGATCCTGGCTTTCAAATAGCCAATTTTCATTCCATTGCTCACTATGGATATTCCAGCAAAATGGAATTGGTGCATTATTCTCCGTGAACTATTCATGCTTTACCCCTTGTGGAACCCTGCTGTCCATCTTTCTTGAAAACAGAAATGTTTTCTTCAAAGCACTCAAACCTGGCCTTATACTGAATAGGTCCTGGTAAATATTTCCTAGCTAAATGAGTAAAAGAATGAGTCAGTCAATAATTATGACTTTTCAAAAAATATTCCATTTAATAAGATGTAAATGAGAGGGATGTCAATGAAAGGCAAGAGAAGGGAACTAACTGATCCAGGTCATACTTAAAAGTGAAAAATGAAAAACAAGATCTAGGTCAGTGCTTCTCAAAATTTAATCTGCACACAAATCATGTGGAGATGCATGTTCTGATTCAGTAGGTCTGGATGGGGCCTGAGATTCTGCATTTCTAACAGGCTGATGCTATTGGTCAATGGATATATGTTGAATTGTAACATTTTAGCTGTGATTGGAGAGGAGGAAAATCAAAGTGACCTCCAGTATTTTGTAGCACTTTAACAGTTTTTGCTCAAAATGCTATTTTTTAAGGGAGGAGGGACGGGGAGAGGGGGAGAAAGAATCTTAAGCATGCTCCACACCTAGGTCAGAGCTTGATGCAGGTCTCCATCTCACAACCCTGAGATGGTGACCTGAGCTGAAATCAAGAGTCAGACACTTAACTGACTGAGCCACCCAGGCACCCACCCCCAAAATGGGTGGGTAAAGAAGAAATTTGAGGAAAAAAATCCTCTAAAGAATTAGGGAGATTCTTTTCCCTGTAAACAATCTCCTTCTTTTCTTTCTGTAACTCATTTTTGGACAGGTTTTCTTCATGCTTCTCAAAAATATAGAGGTCTGATTGGCCCATAATGAACACCGAGCAGAGGAACCTTGTGAAGTACTGTATAATTATGACCTTATTAAGGTGGGTTCGTTTGCACTTGGAGTAAAGTTGCCCAAGATCCCACAATCAGGGGCAAAGTTGTTCCAACGTACTTGGGCCCTCTGCCTCTAAATGGATGCTTTCTCCCTCTAATATCTGTTGTCATCCAATTGCAAAAATCTTTTTTTTTAAGATTTTATTTATTTATTCATGAGAGACACAGAGAAAGAGGCTGAGACACAGGAAGAAGAAGCAGGCTCCCTGCAGGCAGCCTGATGTGGGACTCAATCCCAGGACCCCGGATCACGACCTGAGCTCAAGGCAGATGCTCAACCTCTGAGCCACCCAGGCACCCCAAAAGCAAAATCTTTTCAAACTAAATTATTCTCCTAGCTCCTGGGACTGCTAGAGAGATATTCTGTGGGTCAAAGCTAGTGAGTGTTATAGAGGTGAGACTCCTGCTCTCTTCCTTTCTTTATCCTTCGTTCGCTCCTCGGAGCATGGGGAAGAAAGCATGGGGTATCAGTCAGTCACCCCCCTGCTGCAGGGAGGTATCTAATAGCTAGAACCTGGTAATTGTTATTTTAAAAAAGTACATTTGTGGCATGGGCAAAATCTCTGATGGCAGCATGAAGAACCAGTGCAGATTCCAATTCCTTCCCTCCTCTGTGGATCATAAAACTTACTTGGCTTCATTTTATTTTCTTAATTTTTATTTTAGGTTTAGAAGCTTTAGTCAAGAACTATAAATTAAGTCGTGTACTGTAGTTTTCCAGCTCATATGCTGTCACTAGGCTGCAATTACTGCTTGACACTCCTCAACATTGACATGTTCACCAGCCTGAAAAACCGAAACACAATTATTTATTTGTTTTAGATTGGTTTTATTCAATTAATTTTAGTAATCTGTGTACTTTCTTTCTTAATTTCTTCTTTGCATATGCCATGTTGGCTATTACTTTGTTTCTGTGCTGTTTCCTGGAGATATGGAATTAGGTATGGTGGATACTGTATTCAGAAGACTCAGCAGTCACAGCATTGTGATGATTAAATACTGGGCCTGAAACCTAAATCCTGGTGGTTTAGAGAGACTTTGATTAAAAAATCAGGACCTGAGGCCCCTTGGAGGGAGGGGGGTATCTCTAAATCTCTATCATCTGTAAGTATATGTATAAATATATACACACACATATGTGTTATATGTTAATAAAATGTTTTATATGTTAATGTGTTAATATATATGTGTGTATATGTATGTGTATATAATTAATACAATCAGTATATGCCCATTTTGAAAAAAAAACACCTGGGATATACTGAAAAGTAAAAGTAACTATTATTCAAAATTTATCAACCTGAAATAACTGCAATGTGTATTTTAGTACAGTGAACATTTTCTTATACATAGGAGAGAATGCACTTAATTTTCTTAATATTGCTGATTTGTAACCTAACATTCTATTGTAAGCAGTTTCCTATGTTGTTCTAACTCTTTGGCCTTTTTATTATTTTAATTACATATACTTTTTTTCCTGTATCATCAAATTAATGGATATTTATGGCAGAAAAATTGCCACGTACTGAAAAATATAAAGAAAAATAAAATCCGTGATTCCATTGCTCATAGTTAATAGCTATTACCCGTTAGTATATTTTCTTCACATATAGATATGTAGATTTTAATGAACTAAATAAATTTTAATAATTTCTAACAAAACCTCTTATTACAGCACTGTATCTTTTATAGCACTATAATCTTTTTTCCACTTAAATTTTACCACGAGCTTTCCCTATGTTAACAAATGTCTTTAAAATGATTTTTTTAATGGCTGCATCATATTCCATTGTGTTAGTAATAAATCATAAGAATCATAAGAATCATAGAATAAATCATAAGAATCTAAGAATCTCACCTAAATGAGACCAAGAGTTTGTTGAACCCACATCTGTGTCTGGATAAAGAGAACAATTTTATAGTTGGAGAAGTATCATTTCCTTACGTGTTATGTGGCTCAAATATCAAAATATATCTTAAATGGATCCTGTGCTATGAATATCTATTATTATTATTAACATTGCTAATAAGCACTATGTATATTATCTAGTCAATATTTGTAACGCTTTGAAATGGATATTGTTGTTATTATTTTATTATAGTTGAGGAACCCGAAAGTCAAAAATAGAGTCTGCAAAACTCATAGTTAATGAATGACTTAGCCTAGATTCCAACTATCTAATTCTAGCATATGTGTGCTTCACCACTACATTGTATTGATTTAATATTATCAGTAGATTCATTTGTACCTTTTCTTGAATGTATTTATTTTCAGCCTATATACCTCCTGGATAACATGATTCATAATCAACATTTTCATCCCACACCTAGTGTGTCTAATCTACTATGCTCAGTTCTGTTGAGAAATAGAAGCAAAAGTCATGGTACTTGCTCAAGGGCTCCTTATAATCTCATTATAGGTGCAATGTATAAACATGAACAAAGCTTAGATTAAAAAAAGACTTAAGCATCTATGCAAGCATGTATCCCATGGTAGCACAGAAATAATTTCCAAATTTGTATTACAGTTCAGTTGAATGACTTGTCATTGTAGGAGAGAATATAGAGCCTGAAATATTCTACTAGCTGTTAGTTATTATATAATATTCTCTTTTCAATTTAGAGACATGCCCCTTCCTTTTGGTATTCCTGAATTTGTTAAAGAAGCCCATGTTTGATTTCTTAATTTTAAAATATTTTTAGTTGGCCAGTTACTGATTATATTAACCCCTGGGGACTTACCAAGAGCTAATACTATATATGATCCAAGAATACATTTCAGATAATTACACATACCTGAGATAGTAGACTTTGGTAAAGTACAGTCTAAAAATTATTTTATAGAACAAAGTCATGGGGCCATTTTTCTTGAATAGTTCTTCAAGTTCCTCAATGAATATAATGCTAGCTATATTTAGAGTGTGTAAGGTAGACTAGAGCCACCCTACAATTTAATCCTGCCTTAGACCAATAGTGTAACTCGAGTTCTAACTCAGTTTTGTGCAACCTCAAAGAGCCTGCCCTTTTATCATTCTGTCTTGTCTCTTATTAAATACCGTACTTATGTACCTTAAATAACATAGAGTTAAATCCAATCCTTCTAAAGGCCTCATAATTTTGTATACACCTAGGCAGATACAGGGGATATAGGATTTAGGGAAATTCGTTCTGTCGATAACTACGAGTAGAAATGTATAGGTCATTGTGGCATTACTGTTAATTCCTTTTCATCATATTATATGTTGGCTCAGGATACAAAATGTGCACTGACATGAGATCTTTGCATTAGATAGTTATTTTTCTTTGAATAATTCCTCTCTAAAACAAAGTGTTGCTGATGAAAATACTAGATGTTTAGTCTCATTCACAAGGATTTATGACCCACATTGTGAAGGACTTGATTAGAATCATTGAACTATGGAGCTGAAGAGGAATATTTGAGTTTGCTAAATCCAGTGGTTCTCAAACTTTCATGTGAATCAGAGTCCACCTGGAGGGTATAGTGAAATATAGCTTGCTGGGCCGCACCCTTCAAGCTTCTGATTCAGTAGGTCTTTGGTCAGGCCTGAGAACATGCATTTTAACATGTTTCTAGGTTATTCTGATGTTGTTGATCTGTGAACTATCCTCTGAGAACCACTGTTCTAGTTTGAGGCTTTCTTTTTACAAATAAGAAAACTGAGGACACACATGTACATGTATTAACCACATCCTGTCCCTTTGCTGCTGAAAGCCCTTCTGTGGTTTCTTGTTGCACTTAGAACAAAATCCCAAATCATTATAATCCAGAAGACTTTGCATGCCTGGTCTCTTCCTATCTCTCCACACATGATCCCCATAAAGATTTATTGCACTTTATTCCAGTTATTCAAGCCATGTTCTTATTTTGGCAAAACAAAAACAAAAACAAAAAAACCCACAAAACAAACAAAAAACTAATGTGGGGACATGGCATGGAGCAAAGAGTGAAGATTTGACTTGTAAAAACTTTTAATACTGTTTTACAATGCTTCCCATTCCTTGGGGCTCCAAATATAATGGATATTAGCTTCATGTTTAGTGATTTATCAGTCTACACTTCCATGTAATGGGTCTGTCTTGATTTCTCTATTTTATCTGGCAGAGAATTTGATCTTCGTTATAATAATTTAACTAATATTTATTAATCAACTCCGTGCCACATATTTAACAAATGCCAAGCATTTAACAAATATTATCACATTTAATCTTCATAAAATCCATACAAAGTAGGTATAATTTACATTTATTTTATCTAAGAACGGAGATTTAGAGGCTCAAGCAACTTTTTGAATGACACACTACTGATAAGAGGCAATATCGAGACCTTGAGGTCTGGAGCTAGAATCTCCATTCTTAAATATAAGTGATACTGACTTGCAATGATAGCCTGGAATAACTACTGTATTTGTCTAAACAGCACCAACTGGTCAAATAATGAAAATCTCTTTTTCTGGCTGATCATTTGTCATAAAATCAGGTGATGCCTTTGGAGGAAAAGACGGGAACTTTAGCTTGAAAAGATCCTTTAAAGAACCTTTGAAGAGATGAAATTGGAGTTGAGCATGGCCACATTAAATCAGAGCTCAATACCCCAGGGTATTGTGTCCTTTGGTTTGATAATTGAAGAATTTATATAAGAGTCAACAGGAGACAGACATGTCTACTTGACATGCTACACTTCACCTGTTTTTGAGAATGGTTTATCCTTCCTGCATCTTCAATAATAGAAAAGTTTAACACACTGAGATTGCTTTTATTAAAGGTAAAGAAATTCCACATGCAGCAGCCCATGGGGTAAGAACAGTAGAACTTTGTTCAGTCCAAAGTTACAAAAGGACCTCAGACAAACACTGCCTCCTTAGTGGAGTTAATTTTGGTTAAGACTAAATCATTGGTCAAATGAACAAATGCTCTGTATTCTTAAGGATCAGAAAAAAATTGGAGCTATTTTCCTTCTAAAGCAAGCCTGAAGTAAGCCAAGTTTTGCAGAAACAAATTCCTCCAGTGTTTTGTTTATTCATGTTTCCTCTTGACAAACTACTTGGAAGTATCAGTACTTTCCAAAATTTTGCCATGAAAAATTTTCCTTTCTTTTCCTCTTTCCTTCCTTTTTCTTTTATTCAAGCATTAATTCCCTAACTCATTCTGCACATAACTCACAATGTGCTAAACATACCACATTTATTTTAAATATGGAAAGCCACTAGAATGGAAGTCTAAGTATGAGACTTCCGTAGTGGTCAGACCCCCTGTCATGAAGACCTTCATGTGATTCAGAAACTAAATTAACAAGGATGGAAATGCAAGCCCAGTTTTATATCATCATACTATCTTCCCTTCCAAAGCACCATCAAAGTATTGCATTAAATACATGCTTCTAATAAAATTTCTAAATAGACCACCAGCAAATATAATTTCATATTTTTAAAAAAATCATAAATGAGAAGAGTATTTTTTAGGAATGCAAGGATGATACAACATTAGGAAATATATTAATTAAATTTTATGTAAAATTATGATATTAAAGATAAAGGAAGAAAAACATTATTGAAATAAATACAGAAATATTTGATCCAGTCAATAGCTTAGATGGGAATACAACTTTTTATCTTGATAATAGGAAGTTGTCAAGAACATATAGCAAATATATTTATTCAGATTAGGAACAAGATAAGGATACCTCCTGTCACTTCTTTTTACTGTTGAAGTAGAGAGGCTACCCAATAGAATAAAAAGATAATTTAAAAAAAATGTATAAGGCCTAGCGAGAAAGACTGAACTTTGCATATTCATAGAAAGTCTGTGAGGGTCTATTGGCAAACTAAAAGTGATATCAGCAGGTTTTTTGAAAAGAAGATAAACATACAAGCTGAATTAGCTTTCCCCACAATTATAATTACCAGTTAAAATGTAAGACAGAAAGAATTCCATATATTACAACAGCAAAAATATAAAGTAGCTAAGAATAAATCTAAAAAGATTCAAGATCTTTATAAAAAGTGACAAAATATTATTGAAGAGTATAAAATAAAGCCTTGAATAAATCATCAATATCTATCATGTTCATGCATCAGTAGGCTCCATAAAGATGCCAATTCTTCCAAAATCATTTCATAAATCCAGCACAACTCCACTCAAAATTCCAACAGAATTTTTCATCAAACCCGATACAGTTGACACTATAAACTAACGTGTTAAGTTCAAGGGTTCAAAATAGCCAAGACAATTCTGAGGGAAGGAGGAGAGAATAATAGAAAAGGGACTTGCCCTACTGGTTATTAAGACATATTTTATACCCAAGGTAATTGGGATAATGTGACACAGGCACTTAGGCCCAAGGGACAGACTAGAGCTCGGGAACTGTCTCATGTGGCATTGAAAACTGATGCATGGCCAGGTTGAAGTTACAAATCAATGATTAATGAACAAACTAATTAGTAAATGGGGCTGGGATAATTGGTTATCTTTATGGAGAAGAAAATTAAACCTCATTTTACATCAAACATGAAGGTAAATTAAAAGTATTTAAAAATTTAAATGTGAAATGCAAAACTTTAGAGTTTTTATTTTTTATTTTTTTTATTTTTATTTTTTTAATAAATTAATTTTTATTGGTGTTCAATTTACCAACATACAGAATAACACCCAGTGCTCATCCCGTCAAGTGTCCCCCTCAGTGCCCGTCACCCATTCACCCCCACCCCCTGCCCTCCTCCCCCTCCACCACCCCTAGTTCGTTTCTCAGAGTTAGGAGTCTTTATGTTCTGTGTCCCTTTCTGATATTTCCCACATATTTCTTCTCCCTTCCCTTATATTCCTTTCACTATTATTCATATTCCCCAAATGAATGAGAACATACACTGTTTGTCCTTCTCTGATTGACTTACTTCACTCAGCATAATACCCTCCAGTTCCATCCACGTTGAAGCAAATGGTGGGTATTTGTCGTTTCTAATGGCTGAGGAATATTCCATTGTATACATAAACCACATCTTCTTTATCCATTCATCTTTCGATGGACACCGAGGCTCCTTCCACAGTTTGGCTATTGTGGACATGGCTGCTAGAAACATCGGTTTTTAGAAGGAAATAAAGAAATAGCTCTATGACCTATAGGTAGAGATTTCTTTTAAAAAGTCATAAAGAAAGCACAGGCCATAAAGAAAATATTGATAAATCTGATTACAATTAAGTTTAAATTTTATGCTTAAAGAAAAGGGAGATTAATAATAGATAAGCCACAGACTAGGAGAAATGATTGGCAATGAATTTAATATATAAATGATTGATACCATAAGTTGTATCAGGAACTCTATAAGTCAACAAAAAATGACAAATAACCCAACAGGAAAATGAGCAAGGGATATGAATAAACAGGTAACTGATGCTGAAATTAAAATGGCTAGTAAACATATAAAAGGATGTGCAGCCATGCTAGTGCTTTTGACAGTGCAAATACAAATGATATTGTGCTATTACTTCAAACCACCTGATTACCAAAAATTGATAATTCTGATGGTTTTAAGCATTGGCAAAGAGTAAAAGAAACAAGGGGAACCCTCATACCCTAAATAGCTGGAGTGTAATTAGGGCAACCACTTTATAATGCAGTTTAGTATTCAAGTTGAGCATGACATTTGGCCTAGCAAATGCACACCTGTGTAAATGCTTTAGAAAAACTCTCAAGTTCACATTCAGATAATTACTAGAATGTACATTGGAACACTGCTTGCAATGTAAAAAATAAAAATAGAAACAACCTAAATCAGCAGACGGTAAATGATTGGAGTTGGTATTTGTGTACAGTGGAATCTCATCCATAGCAGAGCAGCACATGGAACAATGTTGGTGAACCTCAAGATCACAGTCTTGAAAGAAAAAAGCAAATTATGGGGTAACATGTACAGGATGATACCAGTTATATAATATTTGAAACAATCCAAAATACTTTATGTCAAGATCTTCATTTACTGTATAAAGAATATAAAAACTTGCATGGACATGATGAATATCTCAGTAAAAAGGTTACTTCTGGGAAGAGAGAGGAGTGTGGCTGCTACAAAGGGGGTTTACCTGTGCCCGTAATATTTTATCTCTTCTAAAAAGAATCCAAAACAAATACATCGGAATGTAAAGAATTAATAAAAGCCAGCTTTAGGTACATAGATATTTATTATTCCTCTATTTCTACTTGTTTGAATGTAATATTTCAAAATTAAAGAACTGTCTAGCCTCTCTGAGATGTGGATGCTGAGTGCATAGCCAGGTTTACTCCTTACATTCTTGCACTTAGGGAGTGCTCTCATTGGGACTGATTAAAATTGTATATGACTGCATAGCATAACTATTCAGACTCTCTGGGAAAATGTCAAAATTGTAAATATTAAATTCTGAAATATCAAGGCTCAACTCTAGACATACAAAACCAACTAAAGACTTAAAGAATAAAAATGAAGACAAAACAAAATAAAAGCTATTTGATACGGAGATCAGAAGAAGATACAATCTTTTCCTTCCCCATAAAATCAGACCAGAGATTGGCATTAGCCTTTCTGAAGGATTATCTGTCTATATGAGCAACCAACAGCTTGAAAACCACACAGGGTAATATAAAGCAAATCAAAACAAAACCTTCTCATGTGGAGGGAAAAGAATACTCCACAAAATGGCTGCACCTTCCCAAATACATCCTTCAGCTCCCCAAGCAGCTTTTCCATCCTTGACCTTCTCATTGGAAACCTCTCCTTAAGCACTTACACACAGCTCTGCAAATGTTAGAGTGACATTTGGACTGGGCTTGCGTGATCAGCTTGCCCGTTGTCTGGGCTCCCCCAGGGGCCTGCCAAGCTCCAGCACAGCAGTAATAGCCTTGCAGGCCTCACCTCCCAGAGCTAGCAATAACATTTACCAGCTACAGTTTTCTCTGTCTTCAAATATTTCTTCTGGCCCACGTGACAGTGATTCCGCTCCTCTATAGACTGAGACCTGAAGAGAGTGGTTTAGAGAGAGGAGATCCTCCTTTAAGAACTTTTAACATTTACCTTTCATCAAAGATTTTACTTGTGTTTTAATTTGGATTTCCTCCCAGGATTCTGATATGTTTGGGAAAAATTAATTACTAGAATTGCACACCTGGGGGGGCACACCTTTGATTTGTCTCATGTCAGTGGAAACTATGAACAAAAACCTCTGGTTGGTGAAGAATCAGATCTGAGTGCTCACTGAAATCCTTAGGAGTCCGGAGTTGGCTAGGAAATTGTACAACTGTTCGTCATAACTGTAGAAAATAATCTTGGAGCCTCGCTAAGCTTAATAGATGTGCAGGCCTGGGCTAGTCAAGAATTAAGGAAGTCAAAATGGCTTCTTTTGTTTGTTGTATCTCTAGTGCCTGAATGAATGAATAAATGAATTGATAAGAAATGAATTAAATACCCTCTCAACAGCCTAATGAGTCATGTGCTCATATTATCCTTATTTTACTAATGAGGATACTGAGGCTCAGAGAGAATAAATTGATTGTCCATTTACAAAGCCAGCCAAGTGTCAGCCTGAGAACTTACTGCTCTGCTGTAATCTGTACATTTGGAGGCACATGTAAATCAGAGATGTGATAATAAGCACTGTCAGGGAGAATAAAAAATGAACAAGAATTGCAGTAGAATTCCAATTAATGAATGTAGAAGGAAAGAGGGCAAAAGAGAATCACCATTAGGCAAATGTCACTAATAAATGTTGCAGATAAAGTTCACTGATGGATATTAAAATTGGTGGGTAAAAAGTTTAGAGAGAAACATTGTTTGCATAGGCTAAAAGTATCTTCCCCAAGATACTTATCAAGTACAGAGGAAAAGGCAGTCATTTAACAATGAAAAGACTGGGGGATGCCAATTTAACCAAGTAATCAGGAAAACATCACCAGTAACAAGATATGACAATATTATGAACCCCTTGGCATAATGCACTGAGAAGGACACAAGGCAGTCTCAGACGATTCCTGCCCAAAATGCATAATCTCACTCCGGTCATGAGAAAACACTAGAGAAACCCAGATTGGACACATTTGATAAATGTTTGACCAATACTCTCTTAAAGGCTATGAAAGACAAGAAAAGATTGAGAAACTTATATAGTGGAGAATACTAAGGAAAAATAAAAGCTAATATAATGTGGGATCCTGGAACAGAAAAAAGAACATTAGTGGGAAACGTCATAAAATTTGATGAAGATCTCAAGTTTATTTAAAGTGTTGTGCCAATGTTAATTCCAGTTGCTCACAATCATATTATAGTTATGTAACATGTTAGCTTTAGGGGAAGTAGGATGAGAAGTGTAAGAGAATGCTTGGCATAATTTTTACAAGTGGGTAAGTAGATAAATTTGAAAGTACATAAATTTGAAATAAAATGTTTCAAACAACAACCCAAACAAAACGACATAGCAAATGAATAGGAAATAATATTTGTCATCAGATTTGCTTGCAGTGTTCAGAGAGAACCAAACGTGTAAACTAAAAGGAAACGCACACAAAAACTGTCGTGTAGGCAGTGTGTGTGTGGTGTATGTGCTCAGTAGATAGAATGGGGCCACAGAGAAGAGTGGTCTGTTTTTCTTGGAAAGGCAGTGCAGGTAGCCAGGATAGGTTTTATCGGGAAGATGATGCTTGAGATGTTTTGTTTACTCACCATCTTTTTTATTGAGCCAGGTACTCTTCTAGAAAAGAGCTACTATAATAGTAAACACAAAGGAAAAGATACCTGCTTTCGTGGACATATTCAGGAAGGAAGAGTAAGATAGATGATCATATGAACAACAACACACAAAAAAATCAGACATTGTAAGAGACGTGATGAAAAAAAAAGTGAGCTAATACTTTAGAATAGTCTGGGGAGATGATCAATGATTGGAAAATAGCTAAGATGATTGGAAAATACTTTTCTGAGAAGGTGATAGTTAAGCTGTGTGGGCCAGCACCTGAATGAGATAGAGCCAGCCATGCAAAAAGATCAGAGAGCAGGTAGTTCCATGCTGAAGAACAGATTGGCTGGATCCCCCAATGTGAGAACAAACCGATGTGGGTGTATTTAAGAAAGCAAAGGGAGGCCAGCATGCTGGGCTGTGATGGACGAGGGGACAGTAGTAGATGAGCTATAGAAGTAGGGTGGCCAGGTGATTTTAAGTCCAAATTGGCATACTTTTGAGTAAAAGGTGGTACTATTAATAATTACATAAGGAAAACAGAAGTGAAATGGAAATGTCTGGGCCAAATCTGGACATATGATCGCCCTATAGAGAAGAAACAAATCCTGTAGGACTTTAAGTCAGGCAAGGAGTATAAATATATTCTAAGTGCATAAGAGGAACAGAAGCCTACAGCAGGGGGAGTGGGTGATGGCTGTGCCTGCCATATGGAGGATAGACTATGGAGAGTAATACATGAAAGTAGCAGGGATCCTTAGAAGTATAGCTAGAACACAGAGTCGGTTCTTGAACTAGAGGAGTAGACATGGAAAAGGAGAGCACTGCCACATGCATGCAGTTTTGAAGGCAGAGTAATGAGCCTTGCTTACTATTAGTGGACAGGCCAGGATTTTCCAGGTGGATAAGGAGAGTAGAGGGTCCCATACAAAGGTAGCAGGGAGAGCAAAGTCACTGGGGCAGGATATATTCTAAGAGTCGATCGTGAAGGAGCACAGTGGGGTCAGGTGAGTGGGCTGGAGGTGTGACCAGGGGCCAGGTCATCTAAGATTCAGAATTCAATGCTAAGTCAGTGCTAGTGTGTACTCTGGTGCCATTGAAAACACTTGACTTGAAGACAACACAATCTGATTTGTTTTTTTGAAAAATGACACTAGCTCAAGTATAAAAGGAAATAAAAAGATGCAACTAAAAGGAAAACAAACCCCCTGAAAACAGAGACACTTTCTGCTAGTTAGAGAAACAAGAAACCAGAAACATTTTGAGGGTGGTACAATAAAGGGAGGGGACTTGAATTTTTTAGAAACTGTCCACCCATTCATCAGACAAACCCTCGATTGTCTGGTGGTTTACAATATAATTAAGTGTTGACTCAGGACTGCTGAACAGTGTCGTTGAGTCAGAAAAAAGCTCCAAGAGGAAAACTTTAGGGACAAATTAATGTCATGTACCACATACCTTCGTTATTCTGCTCCAGTGCTATTCTTGGCCCTCTCATTTCAAAGTTTTAGCAATATCTCTCAGACTGGTGTGCCTCACATGCAATTTTGGCAAGCTAAGCATGGTGACGGAGCCAGATAACTTGTTCCCTGTAGAGTTATAAACTCATCAGCTGTGGGCTGGTAATATAATTTACAGTATACTTTGCCAGCCCTATAAAACAACTTTCTGTTTGCAGGGGAATGGGTCCCTGACAAGAAGAAGTGTTTATAGCTTAATTTTAGCTGCGTTCTCTATTGTTGCTGTAGTAGCAGCCTGTGCATGACACATCCTAGTCATCTGCCAGACAGCTACAACTTTTTCTTTTTTTCTTTTTGGCAAGCTGAGTACAACATCAGAGTTTGCTTAATATCTACCCCTGTATCCTATCACTTTTAGGTGGTGGTAGCCCTAGCACGCATCTCCATCTTTTGGGACCAAGGAATTGAGACATTCCTTCTGTTGCATACTCCACAACCACGGTTTATACCTTGATGAAAATATCTGATGTCTTACTCCTCTATAAAGTTCTTCTAAAATGATATTAATAGAAGGCTTGAGAATGGGAAAATCTGAGATATGCCACCTCTGTATTTGCACCCAAATGATTATCTTCCTGCTATTTTTTTTCTCCTTAATCTTAGCGTGTTACAATAGCTACTTGCCACTTATATCATCATAGGCTAACAGAGTTACTTGTATTCAGCCATTACCCCAGGTGACTACAGCTAAAATTAAAGCTCCACAAAGTAAAAACTTCTGTTTTGCCCATCTCAAGACCTCTAGCCTAGAAGCGTACATAGAAACATAATAGGTACTCAAAAACAATGTGTTGAATGAATATGGCCGAATATTGACATACCAAATCTGCCCTAATGATTTGGAAATGAATACTACAAATTATGTAGTATCCCAAGAAGACCATGTTCTTCTGTGAGTTGGCCAAGGGGTTGATGAACTGATGCATCCACCTGAGGCATTGCATAGAATCTAATATTCATTTTAATATTCTAAGAGTTGCAAAATTATATGGAATTCAATTCCAGGGGCAATTTATTAACTTGGCTAACTCTTGGTTCTATGCAAATGTTCAGTTGTGAGATTTCCCACTATTAATTCTCTTTTTGTTCATAGTCACATCCATTAGAAGAGAAATCCTTTAATTCACGTCCTATGTGCATTGAATTCAGTGTCCGGCACTGTCACAATTATTTTTGTATTCCCATTCCATAGCTAACTCTGCTTAAGTGATGTTGGAAGTAACTTATGTATATCATACACACATATATATGATATGTATAACATATATACATATCAACAGTATTCTGGGACATCTGTTTCAGAACATTGCTGGTTTTGTACAGCATGATTGATTTTGGAAGTAGGAAAAATTTTCCCAAGTAGGAAAAAAACCCTCCAGTTCCATCCACGTAGAAGCAAATGGTGGGAACTGAAGGGTACTATGCTGAGTGAATTAAGTCAATTGGAGAAGGACAAACATTATATGGTCTCATTCATTTGGGGAATATAAATAATAGTGAAAGGGAATAAAGGGGAAAGGAGCAAAAATAAGTGGAAATATCAGAAAGGGAGACAGAACATGGAAGACTCCTAACTGGGAAATGAACTAGGGGTGGTGGAAGGGGAGGTGGGTGGGGGGTGGGGGTGACTGGGTGGCGGGCACTGAGGGGGGGCACTTGATGGGATGAGCACTGGGTGTTATTTTGTATGTTGGCAAATTGAACACCAATAAAAAATAAATTTATTAAAAAAATAAAATTAAAAATAAATACATAAATAAATAAACTGGAGCCCAAGTAGGAAAAAAAAAGTCTTTAATGTCTCTACAAGAAAAAAATCAAGACTTTGAAATATTACTTCCATTTCCTCAGTTATGAAATAAAAGGTTTGAATGCAGGTAAATTTTACATTTTTTGGCTATAAATTTTTGTTCAATTCAGACAAAATAATCTCACAATTTCTATGTTTTTTTTTTCTTATAAACTGACAGACTGATTCTACTTTAATCAGTTAATTAGACTTATGGAAATTTCTTCATTGGTTTGACTTTTCTAGAAGATTTAATTTATATTTCCAGACAATTTGATTTTGGTTCATGTTGAAATAATAATGGCTCAGTCTCTTTTTGGAAAAAAGCATGTATAAAACTGAGGGATATTTTTTGTGCTGGTGCATTGCAGAACAGTTAATAGGTCAAAAATGTATTCTCTTTTGCTGCCCTAGAGAACTTGTTTCTCTGGTCTTGCTTTGAATAATACTGAAGCAATCACATTCCAATGAGCATGGCTGTGTGTAGAATAGTCCTCTGAGCCTTCAGCCTAGCCATTTGGAAATCAGAACACTAACAACTAGCATGGGAAATACAAGGACAGGCATAAGGTCAGTCATTAATCACTTCACTATATTAGCTCAATGCTATTATGTAACAGTATTCTAGAATAAAGCAAAGGTGATGAATATATAAATCCATTCACTCCAGATCTGTTTGCGCAGACAATCATCCTCATTGATGATTCAGATATAGCTTTATTTAAATTTTAGTAACTAGATATCAATAATAATAAGAGGGCAGATGTATTCTCTGGAATACTGATGGGGATATATGACAGAGGGAGGCAGCAAGCTTTAGGCAAAAATAAAAGTCTATAGAATAGTGTTATCTGTCTTTCATAATGAATAGCATAGCTGGATCAGAAAATATCAGTCTGTCACTGAACATAGTCTGCCCATGGCTGCTGTGAGCCATGCTTACCATCAAAGATATTAACGGAACCCCTGACTTTGGGTTGCTGAGTGTAATCTTTACTGTGATTATGAAAGTAGACCCATTGTGCAGGGAATCTGAGAATAGGAGAAAGCCAAATGTCTACTTTATTTCTCTGTTTAATCAAACTAGGCTTCATAATGATGATGAATACAAAGTGCTGTAATTAACACTTTATAATGATATTGCAATTTAGTTTGCAGTGCTCTTTCAAACATATTTTCTCATATGATTTTAAAAATATTATTCAAGATATACATAAGGGAAAGGGGAAGCCAGGAAATGGGTGGCTTTCCCAAGAATGCAGGCCCATAAGAGGTGGAATTGGGAGTGGAACATGGGTCTCCTGACACCTAGGTTCTTTCTGCTGACCAGTGCTACTTCTGATATGGGAGTATCCTCACATGAAAGCAATGGACCATCTCTAGACATCAGGGGAATTAAATCACACATGTGTGCACATACATATGTGCCATTCATTAAACATCCTTTAATAAGGCGTATGGATATTTTTCACATTTATGCTTCAGGCTTCACCTTTATGATGGATTCCTTTTTACAACTCATTCTCCACCCTTCTCCACTCAGCTTTGAACCATGGAAGGTTATCTTATATGGATTGCATTAACAGACTTCTTTTCCCTCTGTATTCCAGTTAAGTTTCACCAATGGGAAGCACACAAGAAGGATGAGAAAGAACAATGACAGTGAAGTCTGAATTTTTAATTTTCTGTCTCTCTCCCTGTGAAATGACTACCAACTGGTCCTTTGACCTAAGGTCATAGCTCTTGTGAGACACTCCTAACTCACTCCTTCTCTTCCTCAGAGTTTTGGGAATTGACTTTTCCCTTGCTTCATCAGGCCAAGGAGAGTAATGGATGTCTACTCCTAATAGCTTTGAATACCACATTACCCCTTGGAAGGTTCACTATGCCTTACCTATACCTTTATAAATATTTACCTCTATTAAACCTTCATAAAATGGCACAATTTGGGTGGGCTGTCTCTTTGCTCTTAGTATCTTGACTGATTCAGTTTTATAATTATACATGTTATAGATGGGGAGACTGAGGCCCAAGAATGCATCACAGTTAAATAATATGAAGATCTAGGATTTCACCTCATTATTCTAAGTCCAAGCTTATACTCCTAGTGACAGCACACTGAACAATGATTCTGAATAGGGAGACTAACCTATATGTGTAATTACAACTCTGCACAATAGAGCTTTCTTGAGTGGACTCAGAGATCAAGTCTCAGACACATACCACCGTTCTTTATAAATGTTATGTTTTGAAATTTCATAACACGTTTGCAAGATGGAGCAATAGCAATAGTGTTTGGAAGAAAATTGAATAAGATTGCATCTAGTCTCTCTCCACACTGTTCTGTCTTCCCTGACCATCAGTTAGCCTGAAAAGCAAGTCTGATCATGTCACTTCCTGCCTAAAACCACTCTATATTTACTAATATCAAAACTTTCTGTGATTATTTGGTCTCTTATAATGGACCCTCTACATATCTCTTTAGTCTTCACTTTCCTACCCCATCCAAATGCTTGAGCCTATATGGAACCACTATCGTGGTTCTCAGTTGGGGCAATTTTTTTCCCCGAAGGGGCATTTGGCAATGTCTGGAGATACTTTTGGTTTTCATGACTAAAGGGAATGCCAGTGGCATCTAGTTGGTGGACACCATGGTTACTTCTAAACATCTTACAGTTCACAAGTCACCACAGTTCACAAGTCACCTCCCACACTTTAAAGTGTCAATATTGTTACATTTGAGAAATCTTGCTCTACATTAGGTACATTGAACTCCCCTTGACCATTTATCAGATGCTGTGATATATGATTTTATTCTATGCCCTTGTCAACTTTGCCCCTGTACATATGCTGTTACCCCAGCTGGAATGCATTCCCACTCCTCCCTATGTTGTTCATTCTCTCTTATTCTCAAAACAAGTTATACCCCTCCTCCCTAACAACTCTAGGCAAATATATAGACACCTGAGCTGAGTTCCCACAGCACTTTGTTCATTCTTTAGTGTAACAATTTACCTGTTTGTGTCTCTAATTCCAGCTTATTATAAGCTCACTAAAGACAGCAGCCATGTTACTCCCCTCTCCATTTCAGGAATGTCTGGCACATATTAGATATTAATCATTGAATGAATGAGGAAATATTATTGCAAAGTGGTGAGATTTATCCTGATGAATTGTGTGATGTTTAATTTTTATAAATTAAGTTACATTTTGAATTCAGTAGGAAAATTTGCTATTTAAGAAAAGCTGAATGAATTCTTTGGTTAAATAAACATTTTCTTTAAAACTGTAGATCTTTGGATGCCTGGGTGGCTCAGTGGTTGAACGTCTGCCTTTGGCTCAGGGAATGATCCCAGAGTTCTGGGATCAAGTCCCACATTGGTCTCCCTGACAGGAGTCTGCTTCTCCCTGTGCCTATGTCTTTGCCTGTCTCTGTGTGTCTCTCATGAATAAATAAATAAAACCTTAAAAAATATATAGAGAGCTTATGATAAACTGGAGTTCTTGTATCCTGTTACCTTTCCTTCCTGCCTTCCTGTCTCTTTTCCTTCCTTCCACTAAAAAGTATTCACATGTATATACCTGCTTTTCTTAAAGTGAGAAATGTCCATCAAATTTTTATTATACCTTTACAGTGCTCTAGTTTGTTTGGGGGAAGAGAAGCCCATATGACTGTGTGTACTGGCAGCATTTTGAGAATGTGAAAGGTTAATTCTTTTCAGCCTTGTCCACAAGAGGAAGGGTATTGCCCTATATCAATTTTGTTGATTCCCTAGAACTGTTGGCCACTGTTGGGTCTGCTCGGAGCTAGAGATTTATGTTGTTCCTGCTGCTGCAAAATACAGAATTAGAACCTGGCAGGCATTCCTGTATAAATTTGCACACTGTTTAAGATCAGCCCAGTTTGGGTGGAGAGGAAGCAATCTGTGTATTTGGGAGGTTTTGTCAGAATAAAACACACTTAAGGAGTGTGTAAGGCAAGTAGCTGCATGAATGAATAGGAGGATGTATTGAAGGTACAAAAAGAAAAGACGATGTGGAGAGTGATTATTTAATGGTACTTTGTGTACACAGTTGGCCATGAAAGTATCAGTGGGAGGATGATGGGGAAAAGATACCTGCCAGAAATACCCTCTCTCAAGTTAAACAAAAAAGAATATACCAGTTAAATAATCATTAGCCTCAAGTAAGGAAAGAGGTATAACTCAGTGTCATAAATTTCAAAAAGTAGGAGAAAGATAAATGATTTGGAAGCAAAGCCAAGAGGAATGGCCAAGCAGAAGGAGGCTGCCAACTCTGCCTGTGTTCCTCAGATACTGTCTAGTTGATAAAAATATTGAAAATTATCCCTAATACTTTGATAGAGGGAAAAGAAATAGACTGAGTAGGTGTTCTAATCTGGTCCCACTTTTGAGTGAAGAGTAGTGGAAATGGCAGGGGGAGGGGTGGAATATGTATCACAGAAATAGACAGTGGGACTGGGAATAAAAAGGTAAGTCACAAGGGGTCAATGGCTCAGAAGTACTAATGCATCCCCTCCATTGCCTTGGGACACACTCTGTAACCAGGTGGGGGTGACTTCTCCTCCATATACTTAACAAAGCTTCAGAAATGGGAACACAGCCTTGGAAGCTAAACGAAAGTTATACAGTCTTGCCTGAGCTCTTCATCTCTCCTCTCATTTTGTTCCCATATTTTATCATCTCTGAAGTTACAGAAAATAACTATGTAGAACTAAAAATATGAAGCCTTTCAAATGTAGGTGGCTCTGGGAGTCAAGTCCCTGAACCTATGTCTGAACAGTTAGAAACTCTGGACAGAGTCACCTGAGTATGAGCAGGAAAGTCAATGACGTGACAATGAAAGTGCAAAACAGCAGAATAAATAAAGTAAAATAAAAACAAAGGAAGTGATATAGCTTAGAAAAGTCTAAGAATTTGGTCTTAAAGAAAATAAAGGACAGAAGAATTTCCCGTGAGCTATATTCTGTAGCTCATTTGCAGTGTAGAATAACTTTAGAAATTTTAATGGCACAAGAATTCAAAGGAAAAATTTAAGAAAAATGGACTGAGTGAAAGGAAAAAGGAGATTTTAGATGGAAGGGAGAAAAATGTGAGAGCCAAAATAATGCAGTCTCATAACTAAATTGGCAGAAGGGGCAACTCCCAAGTACTAGTCTCTTTCTGAACATGAAGCAAAATCTTACAGTCTCTGAACTGCAAAAGAAGTCTCCAATTCACATACATCTAACAGAGAAAGGATTAAAAAATAACTGATTATAGAGACTTAACTATAATATTTAACCAATAAGGGCTTATACTGACCCAGAGACAACACCTAGGAAGGCAAGCTAAAAAATAAAAATGGGGAAGTATTTGAGCAGGGAAATCAGAGCTGTCACACTGCCTGGAAAGTATAAATCACAAAATTCTTTCAGCCAAGGTGCTAAACAAATAAATAAATGGACAGACAACAGGAACCAGCCCTGGTGGTGGTAGGTGGGGATGTGAGGAGCAGTACCCAGACTTGCTACAGTCTGTTACCTAAAATGTGTGGTTTTCAACAAAAAATTGTGAACCATGCATGGAAATGGGAAGGTGTGAACCCCACACAGAAATATATGCTGGCAATGGTAACTACCTTTGAGGGGCTCCAGATGTTGGACTTAGCAGACAGATTCCATGGAAGCTGTTATGTTAAATATGTTAAAAGAATTAAGGAAACTACAGTTAAAGAAAGGGAAAATAAGATAATAGTGATACATCAAAGAGGGAGTATTAATAAAGAGATACAAATGATATATTCTTTTCAACTTTAAAATTTCCATTTGGAGATTTTGTATACATAATACATAAATTTGGAATTAAGCAGTATAGGAACCCAAACAAAAAATTCACTAGAGGTGCCTCAACAGTGGATTTGATTCAGCAGAAGAATCAGCAAACTTGAGATAGATCAATAGAGATTACATACAGTCTGAATAGAAGAACGGAAATGAATGAAGGTAAATGAACAGAGTGCCAGAGAAATGTGGGGCACCTTTAAGTGTCCAACACATATAAGATGGGAGTACTGGAAAGAATGGAGAAGGGGACAGAAAAGAGTATTTAAAGAATTAATAACAGGAAATTCTCCCAATTTAATGAAAAACATGAATCTACACAACAAAGAAGCTGGATGGACTCTAAATAGGAAAAATACAAAGAGATTTACTTCCAGACCCATTATAATAAAACAGTTGAAAGCCAAAGATAAAGAAGAGATCTTGAAAGCAGCAAGAGGAAAATGACTTGTCACATACTAGGGCACTGCCATGAGGTTAACAGTTGACATCTCTTCAGAACAGTGGAGGCCAGAGGCAACAAGATGACATTCAGTGTGCTGAAAGAAACAGAAATGTCAGCCACGATCTCTACATCTAACAGAGCTGTATTTTATTTTATTTTTAAAGATTTTATTTATTTATTCATGAAAGACACACAGAGAGAGGCAGAGACATAGGCAGAGGGAGAAGCAGTCTCCCCGCAGGGAGCCCGATGCAGGACTTGATCCTAGGACCCTGAGATCATGACCTGAGCCAAAGGCAGACAATCAATTACTGAGCTACCCGAATGCCCCATGGCTGTATTTTAAAAGTAAGGGTGAAATAAAGACATTCCCAGGTAAAGCCAAACAGAGAGTACACTGCTGGTATACCTGCCTTTTAAGAACTGCTCACTGCTTTTATTCTTCATGCTGAAAGGAAGTGACAGCAGACAGTAATTTGCATTTACATGAAAAAACAAAGAGCTCCAGTAAAGGTAATTATGAGGTAATGATAAAAGACAGCATAATTACCCATTTCTTTTTCTTTTTTCTCTTAGCTGATTTAAAACACAATTGCATAAACAATATCTATAAAATTGTATTGTTGGGCCTATAACATATAGAATTGTGATATATTTGACAATAAACCACAAATGAATGAAACTATATTAGAGAAAGGAAATGACACCAGATGGTAACTGGAATCTGCAAGAAGAAATGAAGTGAGACAGAAAAGGTAAATAATAAGCTTAATTTAAAAAAAAAAACAACTCTATAAATATACTTGAGCTCTCTTTTCTTCTTAAGAAGACATATGTTCTTAGTTTTTCTTTAAAGTTTTGATTTATTTTACAGCAAGAGAGAGAGAGCGAGTGGGGGAAGGAGTAGAGGGAGAGAGAGAATCTCAAGCAGACTCCCCACTGAGTGTGAAGCCTGATGCTGGCTGGATTTCACAATCCTGAGATCATGACCCGAGCTGAAATTAAGTGGGTCAGTAAAGTGACTGGGTCACCCAGCTACCCCCAGAAGACTTGTTTTTAAAAAGCAATCATTATAACAGAGTATTGTTGAATATGTGTGTATAGATATAATGTGAATAACAATAACAAAATAAGGAGTAAAGCTATATAAGAGTAGTTTCTATATGTAACAAGAATTAAGTGAGTATAAATATGAAGTATATTTTGATTAGATGTATATTGTAAGACCTATGGCAACCACTAAGAAATTAGGTAAAAAATGTAAAGAATCATTAAACAAATGAAATTTGTATGCTAGGAAATCTACATTTAAGATGAAAGGAGGGCAGCCCCGGTGACTTAGAAGTTTGGTGCCACCTTTGGCCCGGGTCATGATCCTGGAGACCCGGGATCAAGTTCCACGTTGGGCTCCCTGCATCCCTGCATGGAGCCTGCTTCTCCCTCTGCCCCCGCCCCCCGATAAATAAATAAATAAAATCTTTAAGATGAAAGGAGAGTAAATAAGGAAAGAGGAATAAAAGAGGGGAACTCTGTGAGTACCATTATGTGGGCCTCTTGTGACATTGTCTTAAAAAACTCAGTCATCCAACGTGTTTCAGATTGAATAACTTTCCTTATTAAGACTCATTTTCCCCCTCAACATATTACTATTCATGGTGCTCCTTGCATTTGAAATCTTTTAAGCAAGTTAATAAGAATCCTAGGATGGATTTTTTTTTCAGCAGATTCCTATATTAAATTTTCTGCTTCATCACACTCCTCTTAAAAACATCAAGTTGATCATGGAGCACACAGAGCTGCACACAAAGATATACATTGAGATACACACTTTATTTTGTGCTATGAGCTGTTTAACTATATACTTATCCGAAATTTATTCGCTGGTACTACAAACATTGACATAAAGATATATTAACTTATACATATGTTCTGGTACTACACATATCCAGAGGGATAAAAGTGACCATTACATTTGGGTTCTATTTAAGTTGAGTACTTGAAAACAACCATTTCATGACTCACTGAATAATCTCTATTAAAAATGAGTGTGTACATATGTATGGGTGTGTATAGCAGAAGGTATATAGTAATAATTAATAGTGTTCATAATTACAGAAACACAAAGCATTGTGCATATTCATATATAACATATTTAGAAATGTGTGTATTACCTGTTTATGTAATTTTTCATGTTCATAAATAACATATAGCTTTAAATAATGACATGCATGTATGACACACTCACACATACATAAGAACACCACACTCTACCGTAAAGCATTATAGATGTGCTTTTAGTGCTTAGAAACATGGATATGCTCCTGCCATAGCCCTCTGACAATTTGGGAGAATGGTTAAGGGTATATCCACAAGAATCAAACTGTCGATGTTCACCTCCCTGTTTTGCTGCTTGTTGGCTGTGTGACCTGGTATCTATAAAATCTAATAATCCTATTGTTTTCCTTGTGATGTTCTTATAAGCATTAAATGTCTTAATGCATGTAAAGTTATAGAAAGCACCAGGCAAACATTAAGTGCTCAATAAATTCTAGCTATCACTTTTGATCTTCTTTGATTCTGCTCTTCCAGGAGATAAAATAGTTTCTTTCACATCTGGAGCATGTGTTAAATTCAGATTATGTTTCCCATTTAAGCATAGATCTTCATATGTCTGCTATTGTGATAGTGTCTGCAACTGTTACACCTTTATTTGTGATCTTAGAATTTACAGATTGCAATGTGCAGCTATTAACATGTCTTGAGTATTACCCAGGTGATGGTTGCTTCTTAGTATTGAGCAGGTGTGTTTATATTGCTTTTCATGGACCTTTTGTGTGTTGTGTAAATAGGGTGGTGATATGATGATGACATAGACTATCTTGAGTACCTTTATGTGGTTGGCCTGGTCTCTTCCTGTTCTGATTTCTTTTATACATGAGCATAGAAGATGTTTGTCTCTTTTGTTCACCATTATATCCACAACACCTAGAAGAGTGCCTGGTACATAATATCAGAAATGAATGCATTGTGCTATTTTACAAACTAAAACCATTCACTTACTTCCCAGTATCCACCCAAATCCACTGATTTTATTGTAATCTCAAATAACGGTTATATAACTACTTCTCAAAATATGATTGAAGCTTCTGTTAAATTGAATAGGTTGTTTTCGTCTGAGCATTTCCCTTCTTTTTTTTTCCTTTATGTGTATAGAGATGCTATTTTATCTACTGACAAGTCTGATGCTGTCACCTCTTTCATTACAAACTAAGACCATCTCAGACTCTAACCCCTCTTCTCTGCTCACTTGCATACTACAGTCTATCTCTCCTGAGGGCCCCTGGCTTTATTGATATATGTTTTCTGGGTCATTTAATCACTTTTATAATCTAATACAGTTGCTTTCACATGCCAACAGAGCAAGGACCTTTTAGGTTTCACTTTTGAACCCTCCATATCACGTGTAGGTAGGAAGCAACTATTGGCAACAGCAAATATTTAATGAGAGCCTACTCAGTGCCAGATACTGAGCCCAGTGACAGGTTTGCTTCACAGCGATGTGAATGATAGTCTCTTTCTGCCTTCTCTAAAAATATTTGTTAAACGAACAATGGAGCAAATTCACATTTTGAGCAGCATGGTGTTGCAGAACAGGCACTGGATTTGTACAGGACACACTGGCTTAAAATCCAGGATGTCTGACTTTGAGATGTTAACTGCCTCTTAGAGCCTTGGTTTTCTGTTTGAAATGGGAATAATAGATCTACATTGTAAGCATTGAGATAACATAATGGGGGTGGAGTGGGGGCACTTCTAGCTGAAGTGCTTGGGCTAGAGAAGGCATCAAACAAAACTGAGTTTCTTCCTTTCTCAGAAAAGTGCTATTTGAATAAAAGTAGAATTATTCATTCTCGGGTATCATTATCTTTTTGAGGTGGTGGTTCTAGCTCTGGTTCTGTAGATACTCTTTGAATGAATCAAGCAAACTCTCACAGTGCCTGGCTACTAGGGGGTCTGGGACCAGGCTGGGCTATTGCTCTTTCCTCCTTCTGGAAATGTCTGTTTGTCTGCTGTGGTGATTATAAAATGCTTTCCTCCTATTCCTCATGAAATACCTCCTGGAGTCTAAGTTTTGTTTAATGTGTTTTTGTTTTGTCTATAGCATGTGGAATTAAATCACTACTATTTATGGGGGCATTTTCATGTTTGGAAAACATCTTCACATCCGCTATTTTGTTTGACACACTTGATAAGTCTGTGAGCATGACAGGGCAGGAACCAGTGCCATTGTATGCCTTTTAAAGGCAAGTAAGGAAATAGAACCTCAGAGTTTAAGTGGCCTTCCCAAGGTCACATAGCTTAAAACTGGTAGCACTAGAGGTCTAATCAACACAAGTCACCTGGCTACGAATTTCATGCCCTCTCTACCCTACTCTCCTTACCCTGGAAGCAAAGGCAACTCTGATATCCTTCATCTTGACAGTCTCCTCCATTCTTCTTTGCAGAGGCGTCCATCTTGAGCTACGATGGCAGCATGTACATGAAGATCATCATGCCCATGGTCATGCACACCGAGGCAGAGGATGTGTCCTTCCGCTTCATGTCCCAGCGAGCTTATGGGCTGCTGGTGGCTACTACCTCCAGGGACTCTGCAGACACCCTGCGTTTGGAGCTGGATGGGGGGCGTGTCAAGCTCATGGTTAACTTAGGTATCGTATGAAGTACCCTCTGCCACTTTGTTTGGGCTTGTCTTCCCTTTCTTTTCTGATTTTCATTGGTTTGATTGAATTCTTTGTTTGTTTCTTAAAAATTAGCTGCTCACCTCTTGTTTAATAGACCAAGGATAAAACCCAACAGCAACAAACACCTTCTCCTTGTTTCTGCATGAGGTTTTGATGTCAATTTCTGGTTTCTGACAGTGGTGGTTTTTGTTTTTTCTTACTAGATTATTTATTTTTTAAGTTTCCTTTCTTGGTTTTTTGGAACCGTTTAGCTTTGTGTAAAACACGCTACTTTGGTCCATCTTTTGATCAATCACATTGCCATTAAGTCTAACTCCTTGGTCACCACTCAAAACAGTCAAAGCCGGGGGCAGAGATAAGACAGCAAGTGGAGGCAAAAGGGGAGGTTGGGGTTGGAAAGAACTAAGCTTTGTGGGTAGAATGAGAGCTGCATTGTTTCTTTCTCCACAAATGGTAGTTCTGGTGGCACTGGTATCTCTTTCTACTTTCTCCTAATGAGGAGGATGAGTAAGATTGTTTCTGTTGTCCCACTGGAAAAACAATTTTCTAAGTTTATAGAGTCTCTGACATGTGGAAAGAGAATGTAGCTCCTGATATGTATCCCCTTCTTCCTTCCTGACATTCTTACCCACCATCTAGCAGCTTTTATCAAGATTGTTATGTTACACTGTTAGTCACCAATTCCTCTGTCCCCCTCATGTAATACATATGAATTTTTCCTTAGTGTTGAAAAATTATGACAATCTCAAATTTGCAGCTTTATTGGGGGAGGATTTGTTCTTCCACTGTAATTACCTGTAATAGATACTCTGGAAACTCCCCTCCTGATGGCCTCACATTCACCCCTGCTACTGACCTTCTTGACTGGATTCTGATTGCTCTTCTATGGAGAATGGGAACCTCTTGATTTCTGGAAGGAAAGAAACCAATTTCATTTTTACTCAGTAGAAAGTCAGTGCCCTCTGTCAATAGGATGAGTGGTATGGCTGAGTCCAAGCTTTCTAAACCATGGGTTTGTTTGGGTATATAGCATATGTTCAGATATAGAGCTCCTTTATAAAGACTTCAGGGGAATGGCTTGTTACAGGTGTGGGGAAGACATGACAGACAAATGTACCTGATACAAGACCATATAAAACCTTAGATGGCCTACTGGGAAGGTGGAGTTTGGAATCCATACCAGTCTTTCCTGCTGTCAGGTCAACTGGTCACACTTGGAAAATGCCTACACTACAATCCTAAAAATCTCTAGGACACAGAGGACTGTTTTGAGCAGTGGCTTTACTTGTCTTTTTTTTTTCTTCCAATTTGCAGCTTTTACAACACTATGCCCTTTATCTTTTCCAATCTCATTTGATTTCTATTGTCACTGTGTCTGTTATTTTTTCTTTGGTTTGTGTATGTGTGTGTTTGGTTATTTGGGGTTTTGTTTTTCTTTTTGCTGATCTTGTGTTCTTGAGTTTTCAGTCCTCCTCACCATCAGCCATGGTAAATCAAAAGATGGTATTCAACCCTTCAAAGGCCCAAAGCCTGCGGCCCGCATAGCAAACAGCCTTGAGAACAGAGTGTACTGAGCAGCCTGCAGGGGCTGGCATACCCCTGTCCCTCCCACCTTCCCTTCCTTACACCATCCTCCCCACCTTCAACAAACCAACAAAAGAGTGTATATGATCTAAAACCAATAACCCATAGCTGATTGTTTTCTTCTCCGAAAAATAGCAGAAGAAATTTTTTTAAAAAAAATTAAAAACCCAAATAAACATAAAAACAAACATAGCATCCTAAATAGTTCACAGAAAAAGATGAAGACAATTTTTAACTCTGCATCTATTTCAAAGTAAGAGAGAACCATATATATATATATATATATATATATAGATCGATAGATAGATAGATAGATAGATGATTAGCCCCATGGGATACCGGGAAAATATATACTATCTTTAAACAGAAAATATACTTTCCTTCTTAGACATTGTTTTGTAAAATGAGAAAGCCAATTGTGGTAGGCCTTATATCTTAGAATAAATACAGGTGGGGGGAAGGTAAAAAGGGATGAGGAAGGAGATGGAGAGATTCTCTCTCTTACGCACATGTGCATACACACACACAGAGGCAGTTAATCAGAGTTGCCATGTGTATTCCTAGAAACATTATTTTTCTATATTAAACTCTGCCCCAAATATGAGAGAAGTGCCTCTTTAAAAGACTGCTTTTGCCTTTTGACTCCTTTTAGCATACACTCAGTCTGTCTCCGCCAAGGTTGAGATATCTTAGGTAAAAGAGAGTTGGAGAGCACTGTGCTTTTCAGAAGCAACAGTGACTTCTTTTTTTCTCCTAAAGAGTATGGTTCACCAGAATGACTGGTTTGAATTTATTTACCTTTCTTTCAAACCTAACATGGACAACAACACTGAAATTCCCTGTGCTTATATATACAAAACTCTTTACAGTCATGCTTTGTTTAAAGGTTCTCTTTCCCTTCCCTCCCCAAAATATACCCCTTGGTGAATGTTTTCTCCTTATTATGAGTTCATATTTACCTTTTCTTGGTTATAGAAGAAAACGTCTCTAAGCAGGGTTTGCATTCATATTTATTCTATAAGAACTAACTTCAGATGATTATTTTGTTCACCATTTCAGTTGTGTGTCTTTTCTAACATATACACAAATGATATTACAGTTTATTTCAAATTGGTCACACATATAAGCTTATATAAAGCCTAGTATATATTTCTCTGATATAATGCATCCATCTCCTAAATGTCAAGGAGACTAAGGTTTCCCACGGGCCTTGCTCTCTAAAGATAGCTAGAGGTGATAACAGCAGGCATGAGAAAGGTCCTACAATGCACAGCCCATTTTTGAAAATTGATAGATTGGCTATTGATCAATCATATTTTTATTCCTTACAATTATAGCATGTAATAATAATATTGTATTATATTTTAAAACTTTATTTCAGTCAGCCACTAATTTTGTGAGATAAACCAAGGAAGTGCTTTTATGTTTTCTTTTACAGATGTGAGACACAGAAAAAAGTGACTTTACAAAGCTAACATAAAAAAGTTGATAGTGGAGCTGAGACTGGAACCCAGGTTTCTAAAATGCTAGATCAAAGTGGGTCATCTGTTATTTCCACAGGTCAATACTGTGGATCAATGATGTGGCAGTCTTGATGACTTCTAACTGCTTTCATGATGGTTACCTTTTAAACATGCACAGAAGGAATCTTTTTTCCTTAGTGCCTGGTTTGAATTGAGCCATAGAGCTGAAAAGTCAGTCAATATTGGCATCTCATTCATGACCCTTTCAAATCCTCAGCAGGAGGCCAGCAAGCCTTCTTCAATGATGGAAACTTATAGGGAGTGTCAAGCAGTTTGGTTAATTGTATTCAAATTCTCCAGATGTTCTGTCTCTGGCAATATGGACTTGCTGACGACTGTTTACAGTAGCATGTTGAAGACACACAACTCCTAGACACATTCACCTCCTCCATGCTTTCAACCCAAAGCTTATTAACCTACAAAATAATAATCTCCCATTTACTAAAATTAAACCAAAACAACCGTAATTTAAACAGAATGAACAACACATATACAGACTCAGATACCTTGCCAAGGCTACGGCAGAGATAGAACTTTGGCTGCCACTCAAGATAGATCTAAAGGAAGCTTTCCCAGCCAATTCCCCAGATTCGCTTTTCATCAAAAAATACCTCCTCCCTATCAAGACTACCCTCTCAGAGCCTATGAACAAGGCACTGGGTAGATAATTTTTTTCTCGAACCACTTATTCCTCAGGTAAAATATAAAAATAATTTCTCATTTCTCGACTTAACCAGTTGTCTACCATCTGGAAAGCTCTAATTCTTCACACTGGTTTAGAGACACTATTCAGTTCATGGAATCATTTGAGTGAACCCAGCACTTCCCCCTAGACCAGGTCCTTGTCTAAAAATAAGATCCTTAACGGCATAGAAACGAAGGAAGACAGCCACTTCTTGTTTACAGTTCTCAGGTTTGGGGCTTTCGGGCCCCTCTCCCTCCTCCCTTCTCTCGTAAGCATGCCAGCACACCTGTTTCCCATGTCTTCATAATACATCAGGAAGGGGTATTTCTCCAGCTTTGGCTGATGGTAGGTGCAACCAGTAGCTGAAGCCCCACCCCTTCCTCCCTACTTGCCCTCCCCCTTCCCAGTCCTCACCAGGGGCATGGCCTCTTCTGTTTGGTGATCGTACCAGTTGCTCCAGGGCTGTTTGCTCCCACTTTTCTGTTGCGGTTGACGACACATGACAAACCTAACCGCACGAAACCAAACCCAGATTTTTCTCAAGAGATGTTCTTCTGGGGAACAAATAAGCGTCCTGCCTCCTTCCTCAGAATGCTTGGGTGTTCAATATTTCTCCTATCTGGATTTCCATAGTTTCATTCTGCCCTGTCTTTTGCCACTGTTTCCTCTTTCACCTGGTAACTTAAAATGGTTTACTTTGGGAGTTTCAAATGGTGGCATTATCCTTGACGAGTCCTCCAAAACTTTTGGGTCTGCTTTAGGCAGAGGAGCTCAGTTTCTAACTGTATTTTTTCCTGTGACTTTTTTTTTCCTTTTCTTGTCTTACGCCTACGTGTTAGTATCCAGCTTTAAACAAATTCTTTTTGGAATTCCCACCATGATAAATCAAATTTAACTTCAACTGGGCAACTTTGTAATAACTAATCCGAGACCTTTTTTAACCGTTCTATCTAATCCCCTACTAGTAATCATTGACTCTACTCTAGACCTTTTGTGCTGGGTGTCCATGACTCTAAACAGAAATTAATGAAGGATAGAAACTCAGATCTCTGGCATTGGATATCCTGTGTAATTACCAGTGCTGGAAAATTACACCCTTTCCCCCTCTTTTTCCCATTAAAAAATATAAAAACAAAGAATTTTCTTCCCTTTAAATGCAGAATTACCGAGTGAAATAGGTAGGATATCAAAGGTACCTGAGACCTCCTCCCCATATACCTGTCTCGCCTTCTCCTGGAATGCTGTAGGCACTTGATTTAGTCTGAGCATTCAGGCAGGAAGACGGAGATTGGCTTCATGAGTGGGTTGGTCTAGGAGCCTTTGAAAAAATAGCAGAGAACCCAGTCAATTGTGATAATATCATGCAGCTCCTTTTACCCTACACCCAACCCCACCTCTCTAAAATCTGGGATGGGTGTTTGTGCGGTTAGCTGTTTGCAAGTGGCCATTTTATGACAGGAAATGACCAGGTGGTATTAACCCTTTCCTTATCTCTAGGGATAATGGCAAGTCTGCCTACACAAATTTCTGTAGCATCTGGGGCCCAAGTAAAGAGGGTGGAGGGAGTTTGTTTTTAGAAAAAGAGAAAGGGTTAAATACTACACTGAGAAACTTCATGGACAGACTTCTTTAAAAAAATAAACAATGTGTCAGATTGGTAATATATCATTGGAATACTAATGCAAAATTGTGTTGATGCTACTTTTAAAGACAAATTTTAAGAAAATCATTATAGGGGGAAATAGAATATAACCTGCATCTGGTGGTGAAATTTTTGCATAATTTTCCAAGTTGAACAAAATTAACATTTCAAAGTTCAGGATTGAAATACTTTATATAAATGAGTAGGTTTTTGGAAAAAAAAAAGGAGCAGCATACTCGGTGTCTATTGTGGATATATATGTATACCAGTATATATCTCTATACATATGTGTATATATATATGTGTGTGTGTGTGTATATATATATGTATCCAACTTTACTAAATAATATACTGTACATATACACCCACCCTTAAACTTGTACATACTGTATATATATAAAATGGCCACATTTCTTGCGTGTGTCTGTCCCCGGAAGGGTGGACTGATTGTTTTTGGATGTCTGCAGCTGTTACCTTGAAGGATGCAATTTCATCTTTCATTTATTTTTCCCCATCTAGACTGTATCAGGATAAACTGTAACTCCAGTAAGTTTTCCCTCAAGTTTCATTTTGTTCTTAAAAAAAAAAAAAGAAAAACTGACTTTATTTTGTTTACTGTTTTATGAGCTGTTTTTTGTTTGAATTATTTTTTGTTCTGATTATGGAGTTGGGGGGAATCGGGGTTGACAAGATGAAGGGCTGGGGTGAGGGTAACGGGCTGAGTGTGGCCCAGGGTGTGGTTTCTGAACTGGGGTGGGTCCTCTCTTCTTTCCTTCCATTTGCTCTTTATGCAGAAAAGGAGGAAAGGGCACCTGGATAAGGAAACAACTTGAAATGAATTGAAATGGTAATTTGTTGTTTTGGGGAAATAATCCTCAGGGGTGGACAAAAAGCATTAGAGCAACCAGAATGCACTTCTCCACTACCAAAAGCTTCAGAAAATAAAAGCAAAGTTCATGACCCAGAAGGTGGCTGCCAACTCTGACATTTCTTTCCCAGCATTTATCACTGTAGGTTTTTTTTTTTTTTTTTTTTTTCTCAGAGGGTGAGCAAGGCATTGTTCTTGGTGATCATGCAACATTTTAACCAAAGACTTGAGACACATTCTGGCTCTGCTGAATGAAAAATTGAAGCCTATTATTTTTACTTTATTCCATTCAAATATTCTGGCTCTTGAAGAGGGGTGTTAATGAAGTGCAGGCTGAATAGTACTCATGTGTTTCTTCCTCTGCCTCAGAAATAAGTATTAACTGGAGTCATGAGGTCAGAAAACAGGGGGAGAGAGGAAGAATGGGCAGGAGGGAAAGAATAGGTCCCATTGATAAAAGGAAGAAAGGAAGAAATATACTTTGAGTCTTATAGCATCTTACATCAGTTAAGATAATTAAATAACTAGGGTAATTAGGGTAATTAGCTCTAACAAACAATCGCAACAGTTCAACAGCTTGACAGAAAACAGGTTTATTTCTCCTTCAGGCAAAATTCAGTGCCAATGCCAGCTTTCTTCAAGGAGGTAATTCAGGCATCTAGGACTCTTTCATGATCTGGGTCCACCACCTTGGAGTTCTTCACTTCTATCCATATCCATAGAGAAGAGAAAAAGAGCTTGGATATAATGCAGTGTGTTTTTGTTCCCTTGCCTGGAAGTGATGATGGCACAGTGCATCACTTCTCCCCAGATTTTGTCAGACATGACTCCATCCAAAACGCAAAGGAAGCTGGGCAATATGTTCCCCCTGTGGATCCAGGAAGATAGAATTCGATTGACTGAGCATCGAACACACATGATTTTCAGTATTATCTTCTCATTTTTTACTTCTTTCCTCATTAAGGCCTTTTGGTAGGAACAAATTCAGAAAAGGAAATAATCCTACTTTTATATTTCATTTACTTGTTTATTCCATCATATTTTACAGGTGCTACTAGCTTAACCTTCTTTCTTGGGAGATGATGACAAACTAATAAAGCCCGAGTCCACTTTTTTGGGGGGCAAATGTTTAATGTAAATTAACAAAAGAAAAGAAATGTAAAAAATCAGTATAAACAACCACTGCCTAAAGCAGAGTGCTTTATGCTTGTCTTGGTGTCATTTTTAGTTAATTTAAGCAATGTCCTATTTTGCTGTGTTTAAACATTTCTAATTAGCCAGAAATCTCTCATGATAGTTAGATCATTAGAAGCCTAATTGAAACATCTCTTTTTTCTAAAGACTGGTGTCTTCTCTTTCTTCAAGCAGCTTTTTTTTTTTAAGATTTTATTTATGAGAGAGAGAGAGAGAGAGAGAGAGAGAGAGAGAGAGAGAAAAGCAGGCTCCAGGGAGCCTAATGTGGGACTCAATCCCAAGACTTCAGGATTATGCCCTGGGCCAAAGGCAGGCGTTAAACTGCTGAGCCACCCAGGGATCCCCCAAGCAGCTTAACTGAGATATAATTTCCATACCACAAAATTCATCCACTGTAAGCCTACAATTCAGTAATTTTTATTAAATTTATAGAGTTGTCCAAACACCACCACAATCACATTTTAAAGCATTTCCATCACCCCCAGCCTCCAAATTTTCCTCAGGTCCATTTGCAGTTAATCCTCGCTCTCACCCTTAGCCCTAGACAACTACCTTTTTGCTTGTATTCCTATAAACTCTTCCTTTTCTGGACTTTTCATATAAATGGAATCATATAATATGTAGTCATTTGTGTTTGGTTTCTTAAAAATAGTGCAGTATACCTATGAAAAGCATGAAGGTGGAAAAATCTCATTCAAAGTTGAATCTAGCATCTTCTGGCTTGGATATTTATTTGCAGAATAGAGAACTGAAGGAATTATTTGATTGGGATATCAGGACTTACTTTTTGTGCTCAAGCCACACTTTATCTCACAATTAATTTCACATATTTCATCTGATCAGCCATGAAAAGTCATCATTAGACAAGTTCCAGAATTCTTTCTTCTAGGAGGACAGTGCCTCTTCTCCAGGATATAGATGCCAGCAGGTTTTCTAAACCTGATCAAAGATTTTCTATTCAGAACCACCAGGGCCATTTCCTCATTGAGAGGAAATATGTCAGCAAAGATGCATTCCCTACTTTGATCACAGTACAGAAAGAGTATAACTCGTTTTTGTTCAATATTTAGGTAAAGAGCCAAGATTGGATTTTGGAAATCAGTTTTGAAATCTTAAGATAAACCTTTAACATACTAAGGAAGTTAATTTTGGCAAGAACATCAGAGAAGGAATACATAGTGCCCACTAATTAAACAGTGGTTGAAAAGACAAAAAAGAAAACAAAACAAACCCTGAGTCCTTTAATCTAAGGTCTTTAGTGCTGTGGTAAATAGATGTGCACCCAGGGGAATGTAGGGTCACAAAGTGAAAGTGACACATTTTCTTGAAGTCAATTTTAATTGTTGATTTGGAGTAAAAACTTGAATTGAGACCAAAGTGATATATTATGCAGAAGAATGCAAATAAGTGTGAATCTTATTTAGTTTATGAATCTTCAGTTTTAAGGAAGACTAAGAATTCAAAGACATATCATTTTTATTATGTATCTTGTCTTTTCCATCCCTGGCATTACTGGCAATTGGGTGGGAAAGTTCAAGAACGTTATGCAACTGAAACAGGTACAGGTAATCAGAATTTCTCAACCTCTTTCGTTGTGGACTAGATGTCAATGTTCAGATTAGTCTTTTATAACATCTCAAGTTGTTTCTGTAATAGGTGTGTAGATCCTTACTCTTACCCAGTTTTTTTGATGGATTGATTTGTACCCTGAGTTTAGGAGGGAGGGCTTTTCCACTTACATCTCAGCCTTGTCTCCAGATGCCATTTCAATAGAAGTTGGAAGGTGTTACTGCTCACATTTTAGAACAGAGATGCTTTTTTCCTTTGGAGGGACATACCTAATTGAGCTTTAACCACGTTTGAATTTAAGTTCATGAACTTTTCCAGGAATCCTTTTTTAGAATGCCCATAAAGTCAGGTAAAATACAAAATGACATCATCTATGTTTTTCCTCTTCATCTGCTGCAAAATGTTTGGGGAAATGGCTGTTTCCAACAGTTTGTGTCACACTCTTTGGAATGGGAGAAGAGCATGAAAAAGAAGGATGATCTTCCAATGTGAGGAGAAAGCAACTGGCCATGACAGAGGACAGTGATCTTGAGATACAAGTTTCTTCTTTTGGACTCTGTTGGCTGGTCCTTTCATCAATGACTTTGGCCTAGCTCCATGCTGAGGGTTTCCAAGAGGAGGAAACATTTTTTTTTCTTTTTAAAATCAGCTTCACTGCTTTCCTTCCTCTTTGTCTTTCTCTTTTCCAATTCTTTGTCTTTCCCCATAATATCAATAATGTACTTATCATTATTCAGTCTAAATCTTGCTACACCTGTTGTCCAAATTCTCCAAGACTACCATATATAAATTCTTCTCTGACTTCTATCACCAGCCATATATTACAGAGTGTACAAATCGAGGCCTTTGGTTGAAATTGACATTGCTGGATTTGGTTCATTTGACAGGAATATTAAAAATATGTATATAATCAGGAATTTCCAGCTTAGAACTTACTTTTAAATTGCAAAAGATCAACAGAGTTGGCAGTCATCATGGTGATTGAACTACAGGGTGGCCTGGAGCACTTCTAAAGAAAACAGGGCTACTTTCTGGGGAATTTTTGGAGGAAATCACCTGTTCCCATGGTTCCAGTTCCATGAGGCTGGCAGTACCCTAAGAGGTATGTGGTTCTGAAAACAGGTATGGACTTCTTATTGGTCTCATGGATGTTTGCTCAAATCAAAGTATAGAAAAAGGTTTGTTGTTTTTCATCTTGTCTGATTATGACTTTGCCCTACAATTTCCTAGCCCCTCCTTTATTCTCTTCCTTTCAAACTGTGTGCAGCATAGCTTGAATGAATATAGTATAGTCATATAGTCATATTCATGACTTATGAATATGACATGTATGAATATAACAAACACATAAAAATAAATGTCAATATCATGCTTTTGTTTTTCAGCCTTTCCCTTCTCTGAAAGGCCAATTCCTCTGTGTATGGTCATTTTTTTCTCAATCTTTCTAAAAAGAAGTGTATTTATCATACAGAAATTGTGAATTTGTGCACATGCCCGATTATTTAGACAGATGAAGGACCCCTTCTCCCCCACCAATTCCTTTGAACTTGAAGTCTTAATGTATCTGTAACAAGATTCATTTTTTTTTCTTGTTAGATATAAAGGAGAAAAGAAATAGAGTGCCATACAAAAATATACAAACACTCAAATGTCACCCTGTACTCACTTGTGTTAGAGAACAGCTTTGGTAATCTTGTCAATTTCCATAGACTGTTATCTTTGAATCCTCATAGAAGCATACAATTATATAAGAGCTGTATTAAAATAACATCATAAGGATATGATACCTCCAAGTCATACCTCTGAAGGCTACTAGTATTTACTAAATATTCCTTCTCTTCCACCTGCTTGCTTAGCACTTGGTTTTTGCCTTTGGGTTAGGTTCTATGCCTTAGTCTGTTTTTAAGGAGACTCGATTTCCAGTGTTTTGGCCAAGTCAACAGTGTGTGGGTGTTTCTTGCTTAATTTAGGCACAGCTTCATGAATGCAGCTTATTACACTAGGATTTTGGAGATTTTTGCTTCTCTTTTTTCTTTCTTCCTTCTCTGTGGTACCAGACTATGTTATTTCATCTTTAGGCCTAGTTTATCTAGAAATCCCAGAGCTGAATTGTTTAGCTCATCCTTTTAACTCAGAAACACATACCTCAGGTCAGCCAGGAAGACTGACTTCTTCACTATTAAAAATATTCTGGGAAGGAAATTCTGGAATCCTCTTTGGTATTTGTTCCAAGATTTGGATAACCATGGCTGTCAGTCATTTGCCTGACCATATTAACTTAGAGTTTTACTGGAGATGAAAAATCACAAAGCAGTATCTTCTATATAATAATGTATTGTGTATCAAACTGTCAATATCACACCTGAGAGTTTCTATTTCCATACTAAATGATTATGCTCTACCTTCCTCAAAATCTGTTTTAAAAAAATAATATATAATTTTGTTTCTCTTTGGAATGTTTTATATTTTTATAACATAAAACACTTCAAGCAAAAGTTTACTAATAGTATCAATAATAGACAGATTTGAGTATGATAGTAAGATGCTTCCTAAACATTTAATATTAAACTCTTCTTAATACATACTAATTAAGGATGGTTTTATTTTTAAATAGTTAAAAAATTGTACATGGAACAAAGGAAAAGTAAAAATTCTCACTCTTATCCCTTTCTAGAATCCAAATTTTCTTTTTCAGAGACAACCAAAATTAAGTCTTTTGTATATTCTCTCAGAGATAATCCATGAGTATACAACACACAGTTATAACCATATTCTACCCCTCTTTTCCTTCCTTGTCCTTCTTTACACACTGTTAGCACATTCTTTTGAATTTTTCCCCTTTTCACTTAAAGTGTTTCAGGGGCTATTTCATGTAAGAATATTAAGGTCTCCTTTATTTTTTTAATGGTCACATAATATTGCATATTATGGAGATATCATTATTGATTAAATCAATACCCTACTGATACACATTTAGATTTTTTTCAGCTTTTTAGTACTGCTAACACTAAGAAAATGTATGTTATTGTTTATTAGTCTTTGCAAGCATATACAGGGATATCTATCTGATAAACCCCTAAAAGTGGAATTAACTAGGTCAGCAGATGACATGACAAAAACTGATATTGTCCAGTTGTATTCGAAGAAGTTGTACAGATTTATATTCCTACCAGTAATATGTGAATGTTTGTTTCTCTTTACCCTTGCCATACCATATTATCAAACTTTTTATTTGTGTTGTCAAAATACTCTTCAAAATGTTGCCATCACATATTCCAGGGAGAGCCATTGTCACCCTTTTTCTTCTATCCTTTTACTTCTTCAAGTATACATAGATACCATTTTTACTCAAAACTTTGGTGTGGACTTCTAGAAATCTTAAATAGAAATCTACTATAGCAGCATTTCCCATGTTAATCTTGTTTTTGTTTTCTAGTAAACATGTGTATTACAGAAAGGTGGCAATATGTTATAGTAATTTCGTGTGTTTTCCCCCTTGTCTATGCTAGAATCCCAACAGAGGCACTTTAGTGCAATTACCAAGAGCAAGGAGGACTCATACCAAATAGCTTGGGTTTAATCCTCATCTTCACCACTAATTATCTATAGGTCTGTGAACAACTTATTTTATTTATTTTATTTCTAGGTTTTCTCAATTTTAAAATGGGCACGATGACAGTATCTATCTGAGTGAGAACAGAACCTAGAACACAGTATGTGTTTTATGTGTGGTGGTAGTGATGATGATGATGATGATGAAGATGATGATGATGATGAATACTGTCATAGTATTTCAACAGAAAGGATGACCTTTTGAGAACTATACTTGTTCAAGAATGGATAGCTGTATATTTCCAAAACCATACCAAAATTATAAGTAACTTAATAGGTGCCTATAAAATAAGCATCCTACTTTCTCCAATCAATTACTCAGGGTAATAGTAAATGCTTTTCAAGGCCATCAGAGTTGCATTGGATTCCTCACCAGTAATATTATTAATAAAACTATGAATGAGACCATGATGGGGTCATATTGGGATTTTTTACCTCTCGGTGTATTTTGATAAATAAAAACTTGATGTTAACCCAAAACTAATGAAAATACTGTAACTTCATGAGTTCTGTGTTTGCTTTTGGAATCTTGATATAATTTTAATAAGCACTTAATAGTGGTCTAAAGTTAAAATATCTGTAAAATGCACAGATCGGGCTAGATGATATCATAATATTTTTGGCTTTAATATCTTCTAATATCAATTTCATATACTCTAAAGAGGAACCAAAATAAAATCGAGTCAGAGCAATAAGAGTTTTTTCAGCAAGGGTATAGATTTCTGGCTTAAGAGTCATCTTCTTTTTGGAGTTCTTGTATTTTGGTTTCAACTAGTTTATTGAAGCATAGTATGATGAGCCAATATGTTAAAGATTCATACTTGGGGCTTTGGGTGATTAAAATCTTGCACATGCCATACAAAGTCTGGTGGCTCAGTCTTTATCAGATCTATATGTGATGCCCATTAATAGAAAACTAATGACCTTTTAGCAGTTAGAACTACAGTACCACCCACCACCAACTTCTGGGAATGTCCTTTGAGAACAGATTAAATGAAACACTAACCGAAGAAACATCTTCAGTGGCTAAAGCCTAAGGCCACTTTTTCTCTGATCTCAAAATGGTCCCTGAGCTCTAGAATACAAATATATCACCTTTTGGTTTGCTTTTCTTGTACAGTGAGCTCCTGATGTAGAAAAATCCACTCAGGAGGTACTTCAGCAACTATTCATCTGGATTTTAGAAGAGGTAAAGGGATTGAGATCAAGTGCCCAGTTAAAGAGTAGATGGGAAGTCAGAGTGACACATTAAATTATAAGTAAGTGGCTTCCAAAGGACTGTGTATTTTGTTTCATCAAAGGAAGAAGCAGAGGAAGTTGCAGAGGGTAAAACAGACTATGTTGAAAACACAAGACCTCACAAAGTCTATAGATATAAACAAAGTTCATAGAATTACTGATTTCTAGGAAAGGTTGCTAAATAAAGGAGTAAACTTTCTCTAAACATCTTAAAAATAGGCAAACACCTTGCCAACCTAGGAATGAATGATCTATTGTGAACCAAGGCCAAAGATCTATTGTGATCTAATGTAGACTCCCAGACGTGTTCTCTAATTACAGTTCAAGCCACTGGTCTTAATTGTGTTTAATCAGTGGTATCTTATGTCAGCATAGCCTAAAATTTTTATGCTGATGTTGACCACTGTTTTATTTTCATGACTTGAAGCTCTCATGGATATAGTATATTCTCAACAAATAATTAAATCAATGAGGTAATGAAATTTGCCTCTCCCTCTACAGTAATTTATTATTCATACAAATACTCTTAGTAATCAACATAAGAGCTACAAGCTGACAATTGTAACTGTGACTTTTGTCATTCTAAAAGGAAGAAAATTAACCAAGAATGATTTTGTTCTCTTATCTCTAAAATCTTAAAGAAGATATATTACTTTCCCTGTAAAGTAAGAGATTTTAGACAAAATGAAGATTTTCATGAAGTCTCATTTGACCAGGTTTTGGTTGAAATTCAGAAAATTTAATGAAAGAAGATGAATGCATATTAGCAAATATTATATGTTGTCACTCTTCCTTGTTCTTCATTCACTTATTCCAAAAACACTTATTGAGAGTTAACTGGATTCCAGGTGTTGATGTTAGTTTTAGGGGTTTATACTATGGATTTATAAGGAAAGTGCAAAGGGAATCTAGAAGACTGAGATGATCTTCCTCCTCCTCCTTCTCCTCTCCTCCTCCTCCTCCTCCTCCTCCTCTTCTTCTTCTTCTTCTTCTTCTTCTTTCTTCTTCTTCTTCTTCTTCTTCTTCTTCTTCTTCTTCTTCTTCTTCTTCTTCTTCTTTTTCTCCTCCTCCTCCTCCTCCTCCTCCTTCTCCTCCTCCTCTTTCTCCTTCTCCTTCTCTCTTTCTCTTATAGAAATTTGAATTTAGGTGCATGTACAGATGGCCCCCAACTTATAATGGCTCAACCTCTGATTTTTTTTGACTTTACAATGGTGTTAAGATTATGTACATTCAATAGAAACCATATTTTGAATTTTGATCATTTCCTGGGATAGGGATAAGCCCATGAAGCTGGGCTGTGGCAGCGAGCTGTAGCTCCCAGTCAGCCATTTGATAATGAGGGTTCTGTTTCACTTTCATTTTAGTATTCAATAAACTATATGAGATATTCAACACCATATTATAAAATAGCCTTTGTGTTAGATGATTTTGCCCAACTGTAAGCAAATTTTCAGAGCATGTTTAAGGTAGGCTAGGCTAATCTGTGATTTTGTTAAGTTAGATGTATTAAATGCACTTTCAATTTGTGATATTTCCAACTTATGATGTATTTATTGGGTCATTAACCTTATTGGAAGTTGAGGAAGATCTACATCTCTAAAATCCAGATGAGTTTTTCATAGATTTTGTTCAGGGATGGTTCATTTCAATATTCAATTCAACATAATAATTTCTTTTTTTTTTTCACAATACTTCTGACCCTTGAACAATGTGAGGGGTAGGAGCACTGACCTCCTTGCCATGGAAAATCCACATATAACCTTTGACTCCCCCAGAACACTACTCAAATTGACTAAAGTTGATCAGAAGATTACTGATAACATAAACAGTAGATTAATACATTTTATGTTATATGTATTATATACTGTACTCAAACTAGAGTAAAGAAAATTAAGAAAATCATAAGGAAGAGAAAATACATTTACACTAGTGCCCTGTTAAAAATCTGCATATAAGTGGACCTGCAGCATTCAAACAAATTTGTTCGAGGGTCAACTGTATATATGTTTTCCTTGTGTTGAGGTCCTGAATACTGATCTACTTAGCTAAGTCTTTTTTTTTAATTTTTATTTATTTATTATAGTCACACACACAGAGAGAGAGAGAGAGAGGCAGAGACACAGGCAGAGGGAGAAGCAGGCTCCATGCACCGGGAGCCGGACGTGGGACTCGATCCCGGGTCTCCAGGATCGCGCCCTGGGCTAAAGTCAGGCACTAAACCGCTGCGCCACCCAGGGATCCCTAACTAAGTCTTTTTCGTGATTCTCTTTTTCTATTTTGGCTTACCCTCTATCATCTGACCACCTACTTGGAGCCAAGCAAGGTGTGTTTCTGCTCTCCTTTTAACAACTATATTTCGGGCACTGAACTTTTGAGTAAAAATGGTATTTCTGTTTTTCCTTCTACTTTTTGAAGATTTCTTCTTGTACTCTGATTCATTTTATTTGTCTAATTGCCACAGTAATATTTGTAAGGTGACAAGTTCATTAAGTATTAGTGTTAGGCACAATTCGTATTTTGAAAATTAGGAAGGACCACTTTATCAGTGAGCTATAGGATATGCTAACACTATCAATCAAATCCTCCATTCCTGTTTGTTGATAAGATAAATACATCAATGAATATACTTTCCATTGGGCCCAAGAATACATAAATGTGTGTGCACGTGTGTGTGTGTGTGTGTGTGTGCGCGCGCGCGTGCGCGCAGATATGTTATGTATTACAGCAGGCTTCGCTTACATGTTATGGAGGAGAATATTTAATTTGAATTGTTTTCAGAATAATTAGCCACAAAGTGTAAGTCTCCCTGCTGATTCAGAGCATCTCAACAAACACAGGTTTTCTCAATTTTAGCATCAATTTTGGGAAGAAAACTTAGAGACCAGGGTTGTTGCTTTTAAAAGAAACAGAGTAGTTTTCTGGCTGTTCTGTTGACTAAGTGACTAAAATCACAAAGCTTTTCAACTTAGAGTTTTTTGGAAGTTAGGGAAATGAATCTTAAAGGATATGTATTTTTTTCTTTCTAAAAATAAAATTGTTTCAGAGTAAATCTGATTATATAATAACTGAACACAAAAGGATTACAGTTATCATCAAAGCTGTGCTAGCACTTTGTCAGAAGCAGTGTTCACAATGGCTCTTGGAAGGGGCCTCATTAAGGAGTGGGAAGCAAGAGAATATATCTAGGGGTAAAAGCAGGAGGTGTGGAGTTCAGTTATAATGATCTAAATGCCCATCTTCCTGAATAGCTGAAGTTACATTGCAGTGGAACAATGTTAAAAGACCTGTGTGTTCCAGAAGAGAGACAAAATGCATCAGAGATCGTGTCTCCGGAAGCAAACTCTTGAATGGTTAAGAGCTCAGGATCTTCCCAAGAGACCTGCTGGAGCACCTTTTTTATTAGCATCATATTACTAATGAGGAAATCAAGGCTTATAGAATCCAAACGTATTGTATAAGGTCTCAGAGTGATTAGTAGCAGGACTGAGTTTTTATAAATCTAATTTTCTGATTCTTAATCAAATGAGAACTCTTTGTCACCTATGTCAAGCTACCTTATAATGATACCACAGAAGTTTGTTTTTGTTTTTGTTTTTTTCAGAATCAGTAAAAGGAAAAAAGATAGCAAGGAGGCACCACTGTAAAGTCACCAATTAGAAAGGACATTATGACCTAAACTTAAATGAGGGATGAACAGCAACATAAACAGAATGAAATTTAGTTTTGAACCTAGGAGATGACAGAAATAAAATTGGTATCATCCACAAGTGTGGGTAGGTTAAAATCTATAGCATAAACAGAGGGCTACTCCTCTGTTCCAGAGGTAGTAATAAGGAAGAAAATTGGAAACACTAAAGGAAGGAGGGAAGAAGACCCCTCTATTTCCTGTGAGTGGTTTTCCTGTGATGGTTAGTCAGGAAGACTTTTTCCTTCCTGCCCTCCCCAGAACCTGAGGGAAAGGATCAATCCTGCTGACCGAAATGAGAATGCCCACAGGAATGGGATGGTGAGAGCAGCAGGGACAGAAGGCATGAAAGGAGCAAAGCAGCAGATGGCAACAACAAATGTGTGCAGGATAGGCAAAGATGAAAAAAAAAGGGGGGGGGCATACAAGTATCCCTTATGGAGCAGTGGAAGGGTAATGTTACTTATGGTGGAAAAATTCTGTATTTTTCTGATCTCACAGGGGAGGATGAAGAGATATGATGAAGCCATTGGGCTAAGGGATGGCCAGAGGAGGATGGCCATTGCCTTGTGAGAAGAAATTGATGTTTGAAATTAAACTCACACCATATAACTGTCAATAGTTGGGATGTTTAATTTAACTGTTGGATTCACTGATTGTTATTTACAAGAAAACCCTTTTTATAAAGGAACCAATTTAACAAAAAGCTTACCAATTGTCAGAAATAGAAAAGCTAGATATTGTATCACCCTGATACAATGTAATGTACCTGTCTGTGGCTGAGTTTATCCACACCCCTACACAGCTCGTAAAAAAACAGAAGAGTGGAGGATCTAATGACTAATATCTCAAAGACATGAAAATTGAATGCTAAGTGAAGACACCACTCCATTCTTTTCCCCTCCAAATCTTCTCTGAACCTTTTAGCTCTGCCACAGCAGAAATGGATGCTAAGTCCATAATGAGGACATATGCAATTAAATTTTAAAAATCCTTGCTCTTGTTACAGAAAGTGCATCAACTTCCCAGATGGTTACTAGTTACAGTAAAAAAATAATAGCAGAGATTGAGTATTTTCTACATGCCAGGCACTGAGATGAGCAGTTTGCTTGCATAATCTTGTTTAATCTTCATTCCAGTCTTATAAAGGAGGTGTTATCTTCATTTTAGAAATGAGCCTTAATTATGCAAAATGCTTTGCCCAGCTTCAGATTCAGGCTCTTTGGTCCTAAAGCCATAGGGCTGTTCACTATGTCCCATAGTGCCTCTCCTGCTTAGATGCTGCAAATTTGATGCTCAAATGAATGCAGTCTCCCACCCTAGGTCAGGTGTTGATGGGCCCCATGAAAGATGCCACCTCTAGTCACCAGGAAACCCATATTCTTTAATATTAATCTTTCTGTAACCTTGACCTTTCCAGAGTCAGGCTTCCTGAGGTCAGATTTATAGGCATATTCCTGTCCCATTCTTGTTCATAATAGTCTCTAAGGCACTGTTTAATTCTATGACTGAAAGGTGCTTGGCATTTAGGGATGCATAGGGGATGAATTAGGAATTATCATACAGGTACAGAGATGGCTAAGAAGAGGATAGTGCTATAATGCCATAACTGATTATTGCTCAATCATCCTCCAGGTGCCCAGTGCTTTGTGTACCTTCCTTTGGTAATATTGGTATTCCCTGTTTTTTTTTTTATGATCTCTTTCCATTATACTCAAGTGTTCTCATCTTAGCAAACAGATTATGGTTACTCAAATTTCCTGAGCTCTCTTACATTTCTTATGCTGAGTTCATGCTTTGTATTATGCACTGTACGCCATTTCTCTCTGAATCTGCCTAGCCAACTACTGCCCATCCTTCATGACAGCTCAGGGGTCACCACTCATAAGAAGACTTTCCTTTTACCCCAGGCTTGTCAAGTTTCTCCACCTCTAGGTTCCCATAGTATTTGGAATGCGTATCTTTCAGAATGTATCACATTCATGTTGCTTTATTTGCTTGCATGTTTATCTCCTGAACCGATCTCTGGACTCTTCACAGTTTGGAAAAATGTCCTATTTATCATTGGGTCTTCACTGTCTAGAACATTGGCACACATATAGTTGGCATTAATGCATATTTATCAGTTAATTAATAATGATAGACTTAATGACTTGAAACTTTGGGCCACAGGAGAAATGTAAATGGATGAATATCAATTTCTTAGAGGGAAATTATGCCATATTTACAAAGAGGGAAATCTCAGTAGTTCATAGCTTACCATGATAAGGATATTTGTCCAACTCCTAAAGAGAAAATATGTTTTTAGAAATCCTTACAAAAACTACTATCTTAGAAAGCTAACATTTAATATGAGAAAATGTGATTTCAGAGCTATCTGATTCTTCTTTTATGTAAATGGGAATGGTTCAAAGAGACATTTAAGACACAAGTTACCTTTGTGGAGTATTGCTTTGCACATGTCAGTGTATGTTGGTCTTATCTTACCTACCCTGGATAAAAACCTATACTCTTTCTTGTACTATTGTTATAGGCCTCTGTAAGCTCCAAACACAACCTAAAGAGAATAAGGAAGGTTACTCAGAAAAGAAAAACAAAACACCGCAACAGCAGCAGCAGCAGCAGCAGCAGCAGCAGCAGGAGTGGCAACATTCCATAGTGGGGAGGACAGAACTTTTAGGTTTGGTTACACCTGCTCAGCTACTCATTAGCATTTTTTAAAAAAATAATTTTATTTTTATTTAAATTCAATTAATTAACATATAGTGTATTATTAATTTCAGAGGTAGAGTTCAGGAATTCATCAGTTGCATATAACACCCAGTGCTCATTCCATTACATGCCCTCCTTAATGCCCATCACCCAGTTACCCCCATCCTTCCACCTGCCTCCCCTCCAGCAACCCTCAGTCTCTTCCCTAGGGTTCAGCATCGCTTATGGCTCTTAGTCCTGAGGAGATTTCTCTAAGCCATCATTATTATTAGTAATAGCTGTAACATCATTTGATGAAGAAGAAAAATATCTGAACAGAAACCTAGCTTCCAACCATGTGATTTCCATCCCAGCATTTAAACAGGCACCAAAAAACCAGCATCATCCTATGGCTTTGTTTCTCCTGGCTTGAATTGCTCATTGATCATTTGTAACAATAGAAACATCAGTTTCCCCAGGCCTCCTAGCTACTTGTCTAATCTTTCTGATTTGTCAAAGAGAATTGCTGCCCTGGCAAAATATTTTATAGGAGACAGGACAGGAATTGGCATTTGAAGAAGTGGAGTGTACCCAAGGTAACTTCCAGGGTTTTCATGGGGGGATTTTGTAGAAACTGATTTAGACTCTTGTGTGAAATTAATTCAGGCCTTTCTGTCCGGTCCAAGTAGGCTCACATTATTAACATAGAGTGTTCTCTTACTATATGTTGGCTAATTGAATTTAAATTAAAACACACACACTCATACAAAACCAGTGAGAGTCCTCATCTACCAAAGTCACAGGGATCAAAGGTTTAGTTTAATCTCAGAGGGGTTAAGCTGTCCCTGGTAAAGTTTAGTGATGCAAGTAATCTGCAGTTGAAATATATGCAGAAGAAATAAAAACAGAAATGAAATCATATGTGCCGATGTTTAACGAACATTTATTTTGGGCCAAGCAATATTTTTAGTTGTTGTGTATATTATATCCTGTAATCCCTACAATAATCATAGTCAGTGGGCAAGACCATTATGTAATTTGTGGGCCTAGTGCAACATACAAATGCGAGCCCCGTGTTCAAAAAGTAGGCAAAGGGCATCTCCTTTTTCTTCAGGCTCTCTCAACCTGTTATGGTGTTTTGTTTTGTTTTAATTTGCTTCTAATGTGCTCCCTCCAGCATAAGGATAGTAATGGGGGGAGTGCAGACCCTCACAGGCACCTAGGACAGTTCCCCATGGCTCTGCAAGTGAGGACAGAAAGTAGCAGCAGTAGCTGGGTGGAGGTAGAAAAACAGGTGGCCAAGAACTTGTCCTGGGGAGATAAGACCACTTGGGAGCCAAAGTTCCCATTGAAGTTCACTTATAAAACACAAATTCAAAAAATTCTCAGGAATTTTAAGACAGTGATGGCGAAGCATTGAACCCCAAACCCACAGGGCTCTGTGTATCTGTACTGGTTACATATTTTTGAAACTGGCTCTGCAAATAGATATTGTTTGAAATTTACAAATAAGGAAATTTCAATTATCAGAAAGTAGTTTTTTTGTTTTGTTTTGTCCATCCTATAATTACAAAAACATACTGTGCCTATTGTAGACATCTTGACTTGTTCTAAATTTTGGTAAACTTTTAATACTGTGTTTTGTAAATTCCTAATTGTTCCTGAATGTCTTTCCTCAAGGCCAGGGATAATTATGAATCCTATGAATTATTCTTTCCATAAATCCTTGCATACAACCATGTATCGAATTTTCCTGGCCAGTGGAAATATGCTTTATTTTTGAGTGTCAGTATTTAAGGGATTGAAGCCTTTGGTATAATTTTGCTGGTAATAATCATTTTTTCCTGAATGGGTGTGATCAGTAGTCACATATGTCTATGTTACAAGGTTTTTAATTCCCTTTCTCAAAGCTTATCTCCCTCTGGTGCTCAGTTGTAAATGGTAGCTCAAACTCCAAGTCCATTTGTACTGAACCTCAGTCTTCAAAAGTCTGAATTATCATTTAATTTCTCTTGTGGATCATCTGGAACTAGAAAACAGAATTTGGACATCATCACACTAATGTACCAGTTTTGCAGCAACCCCTTGGACTAATGGGGGGGGGGAGAACATTCCAGGAATAATTGGCCATTCACACCATCATTAAAACAATGCTATCCCACACCCTGGTTTCTAATTTGTTATTTCCTAACCTAAAGATGAATCCAATGAATCCCCTTCAGAAGGAATGAACGATGAGAAAACTAGTAGCTCCCATTATAATATTTTAAAGGAAAAGCTCTGTTCTTTCCAACAAATTCCACAGAATCTTTGGAACAGAACGAGAGTAAATTGGTTTCAAGTTAATAAGTGAAAGTGAAACACTTGCTGTGGCTATAATGAGTGCCATTCCTAAGGGCTGCCAGACCATGCCATTTTTCAATGTCTTTCTGGAAAGAATAATTTATGTAAGTTTCCACTGAGCAGCCGGTACTGGCTGGGCTTGCCCCCTCCTTCCTTGTGATTTGGGGCACTGCAGTGCAAGCTGACATGCTGAGCTATTTGGCTGTCTCAGCCTCATGGCCAGCTCTTACTCAAAACAATGTCAGGGGAATATGACAACATCCCTTCAGGGATCTAAGCTAGATTTCATATAGTAATTGTATTCAGGGAAGACCATTTCCTTGTAGTTACAGTATACTTTGTTCTATGTAACAACATACTTAGTTATGTCTGATTTTATTGCCACCAACTTTGAAGGCACACATTCACTCTCATGTGATCCTTCTACTCACACTGTCTTGTACCAGAGAACTGGTTTTACTTGGCATCTCTGTATCCCGACTGATGGTTTAAGCATCACAATTACCTGCAGGGAGCAAGTGTTTGTTAAAGAAGGTGTCATCACCTTTTTACATGATTACATGTTGGTTTAGCTTTCCTTCCAAATCACCACTTAATTTTATATACTTCAATTATTATTGATCCAAGAGCTATCAGTGAGTAATTCTATTGATTGCAAGTTACATGGTTGGGAGGTAGGTTAACTTTCAAACTCACTCTATTTGGAGAGAACGTTGCTTTGACTAAAAATAACGAGGCTCTTAAATATTTATCTCACAAATAAGAGTCATTGGTATTGAATAAACTTCATCTTTGAATATTTCCCTCAAGATTGGAGACTTGGTGATCCACTCTAAAACGTTTAGACAGAGATTGACTAACTTTTTCTATAAATGGCCAGATAGTAAATACTTTAGCCTTGTGAGCCATACAGTCTCTGTCACAACAAGTGAATTCTCTGTCACAACTCAATTCTGCCATTGTGGTACAAAAGCTGTCATTGACAATATATAAACTAAGGGCAAGACTGAGTTCTCATAAAACTTTATTAATTAGGGATCCCTGGGTGGCGCAGTGGTTTGGTGCTTGCCTTTGGCCCAGGGCGCAATCCTGGAGACCCGGGATCGAATCCCACATCAGGCTCCCGGTGCATGGAACCTGCTTCTCCCTCTGCCTATGTCTCTGCCTCTCTTTCTCTATCTCTCTGTGACTATAATAAATGAATAAAAATAAAAAAATTTTTAAAAAAACTTTATTAATTAAAACAGGCAGCAGGTCAGATTTGGCTCAAGGGCCATAGTTTGCTAATCCCTGGATGAGGATCAGAAGAAAGGTGTTTGTAGAAACTATGTGTGGGAAGTAGACTAAACTACCTAGGATTCCAAACTGTAAAGCTAATGGAAGTTTGAAAAACTATTTATTTGAAAGCAATTTTTATTCTAGATGTGGTAATGCTGTGCTGAGTAGGATCAACACTGTCCCTATCCTTATGAAGTTTGCATTTTGTTTGAGTTGTTTGGGAACATATAAGCATATAAATGAATTCAGATAATGCCAAATGCAATAAATTAAATTACCCAACATAAAATAGGTGCCTGGAAGCGGGAGGAAGTACAACTCTAGGTAGGAATGTCCTAGAAGCCTTTCTGAGAAAGTTACATTTGTGATTCGGACACTTGAAATTTGAATGGTGACAAGGATCCAGTCTTGGGGAAGCTTAGGGAAAGAGCATTCTGTGCAGGGGCATTCCAAAAGTCAAGGGCTTATGAAAGGAATATACTTGGTGTGTTTGAAAACACAGGAAAACATCAGTGTGGTTAAATCATGGCAGGTAGGGCAGAGGGAAAAGGAGTATTCGTCTCTATCGTGAACTGTCCCCATTAGATTGACCTATAATCACAATTTTAAGTGAGCTAAGGAACTCATCTTGGGATTTATAATTGTCGCCTGTTTTGTTCTTTATTCCCTTAGGGAGGCAAGTTCACAGGTATTTGGTAATCGAAGTGCTCGATTTCACCAGTTCCAATCCACAACTGTTAAAGTAGATGCAAACCAATGTTTCTGTTGAGAAATAGCTAAATCACTGTTTGAAACATTATTAAAGAAATGATGAGGCCAAGACATAAAAAATAAGACTTGGGGTGGGAGATAAGAAAGTCATGTATCAGATCTATAGGTCCAATCATTAGAACAATGTAAAGGATTTCACAGTAGTCTGTGATCTTTGTGAAATTGGGTGAAACAGCTCAATCATTAGTAGTTTTAGTATGGATGCCTAGATGCCACAAATTCATCAGTTGATGGGAAATAGTAGATGGAAAAAAATCCTAATCCTACTCTCCTACTCTAAAAGAATTGGTTCTGTTTTATGGAAAATATTGCATCTGGTCCTAAATTATATGGTAATATTATAAAATTTTGTCGATAAGATTATTTTCAACCCATTGTTGTTTGGGGTTGTGAAAACACCCAAGGAGGATTGCTTGCATCTAAATAAACCGCCTTGAGTTAATTTGATCAAGTCCTTTGCCTCAATTAAGTAGAATTTGAGGAAATGGTTCTACCAGAATTAAGGCCAGCTCAGGGAAGTTAATTAGAGGGTCTTGCCTAGAAAGACAAGTGAGTTTTCTAGGCAATGGTGTTTGATAACAGTGCTTCAGATGAAAGCTGAAGAATTTTGTGTTCTGTTAAGAATTATTGGAAAAGACCATGAACAGTAACCTATTATAATTTCAGATAGCCAGAGGGAGAAGTCCGTCTGTGTTAAAGAAAGAGTGTCATGGTTTTGTGTGTTTTTTTTAAATAAAATTTCTTTTGAATACCTGCAATAAGTAGGCCAAGATATGATGTAATATGTGTGTGTGTGTGTGTGTGTGTGTTGTGTATCTCCATCCTAATAATTTATCTTAGAGGTTATATAAGCCTGGCTTATTACTACCATTTTAGTTGATTAAAATACAATATTTCTTCCAAGTTTCTTGGACCATACTTACAATTATTTTTATAAGCAAGGCAAATAGGCTCAGCAAAATTGGTTTGATACCTTAATTTGCTTCACATACCCATTCTTTATGGATACTATAAAGATACATGTTAGCCTAGATTCTGTTACAAATTCTAAGTTTGTGTTTGATTCTGAATCAATAAGTTTTATCGAAGGTAGACTTCTAAATGCAACATCTCTGCTAACATAATATAGGATTTTCAAAAGTTAATGGTCAGGAGAATGAAGGTAAGAGATTATATTTTGTAACGGTTATTTTTAACCTATCTTACTATAGGATAATACAGGAATTAAAAAAATAAATTTACATCAGGATTTTTATATCCACTTTTTTCTGGTGTTTCATATATTGCACTAGCATATTACCACATGCCAGGGGGCATTAAAGAAAATTATTTAATAATAAAATAGTATTTGGTGGTTCCATTTCTTTCTTTCCTTTTTCTAAGAGGATATAATGTATTCCTTTAAGCATCTTGAATCTCTTCCCTGGGAGTTGGCAGCAGCAACTGTTATAAAGGGAACATTTTTGAAATATGGATCTTAATCACATCTAGTGCCATATCCATCAGAGTTTCCATTTTATATGGCACATTCAACTTCATTCATCTGACAGCAATGAAATAATGCTACTTTAGACATCTATGGAAGTTTTGTTGAATATCATCAAATGCTTAGCAAATATTTAAAACATTTCACATGTTCTTACAACTGGGAATCACATATTGAAGATTATTTCCTGGTTTGGGAACATTAATGTAATGAAGAAATGAGAAATACATCTTGACCTGACATAAAAGTAGAATAAGATGCTAGTGTTACTGATTGGGCTCCATACTTGTTATAGAACAGAATAGGAAAAATATTATTTTTTTCCCTAAACTATTTGCCAGGCCAAAGTCATATGCCTTAGTCTTGTGGCTAAAGCTGGTGATAAAGCTTAGACTTTTGATTTCTGAACTGTAGCATGCAGGTAACGGGGAGGAGTTGATGAAGCAAGCCATGGTTCTCACTGCAAGTGGATAGGACAATAACATGCTCACTTTTTTTGCAATTTGAGCAGAGTTCTTATGAGTGAGTATCCATTTCTTTTCCTCCATTTCCTGAAATGTCCTGTGGCTTGGAATGCCAGCATCTTCACTGTTCACTTTCTCTTATGCCTTAGTAATAGTGAGAAAAAAGTAATAATCATTCACATTTATATTTGATTGTTTCATAAATAGTAGAACCATAACTTAAGTAGCTAAAATTCTTCATTTCTCTCATTCTTTGCCTTTGTTCAGGTTTATGTATGAGATTGCTTCCCTGCAAAATAAGTTTCTAATTCCCTTGAAATAAGACATTCTGTAAAATACATATGTTTTAGAAAATTGTTTCTAAGTTAGAGTATGCTTAGTTTTGTCTCCTGGATGAAAAATGGTTGCCAAGTTTTCCAGTTGCATATAATTATACCTGTCAAACGGTTAGTGATGGCTACCTCAAGAAGTCCACACAAGATGCTGCCACAATCAACAGCTCTCTTTAGTTGTTCTTGCCATGAATAGATGATCCTTCCAGATTCCAGGTGTTACTGCTTAGCTGGATGTTTTACTTTACAGAGAGGCAGCCATTCACGAAAAAGAGCTATAATTACACAGCATTCAGGTATTTCATAATTAAACTAACAGCTGATTATAAGATGGCACATGGCATGAGAATTTGAAACAAGGCTAAGTAAAAATGAGGCTACAGGTCAGTCTTTGTTCCCCTCTTTCTATTTGCCTTGGACAAGTCCTGTCTGTGCCTTGATGTACAACAGTGGGTGATATCAGCCTACTTCTCAGAGGAGAAAAGAGAAGGATAGGAGGGGTAATGAAAGCCCCCCAATCAAAGGCAGGAACTACTGTAAGCAAAAGTCACCTTTTTTTTTACATCACCCCCCCCCAAATTTTGAAAAATAATCTCAGCTAGTTTAAATAATATGTCAATCGTTAGAAGCAGAGAAAACTGAATATTCTTATCAACATCCCCATGACTCAGTGATTTTAGTTTTTTAGAGGACTAATCTTGTTATGAAGAACTTTGAAAAGGAGCCCATGTGTCATTTGGAAACTGTTAATTCTGTTGAGTTCTACCAGACACTGTGCAAGATACAAGAGTTGTAGAGTCCTGTCAAAGTGGGATTTATAATATCATTTCACATATCAGCTCCCTCAGAGAGATATTAAAATGTTACCCATTAAGGTATAACCAAGGGTTTGGAATGGATCTCTGATGCTGATGCCCATGGCACCCCCTCTTGCCCAGCCCTTATGAAAGCTGTTCAAACTAGAAATGGTTGCATCCCTTCTTGTTTCTGCAAAGTTCTCCTATTTCTTTTGCCTCATGAACAAAATGGTTTATTTTCATGCTTTTAAACAAATTCTGTAATTATGGCAGTATAAATTGTTCACTGCTCCTGGTTATCTCATTTTTCATTTTAGCCTAAGCCCTCTTGTCTTCTGAAGGACTTCTTCCTTCAGGAGCTCCTGAAGCTCATCTTGCTAGCCCATAAAGATCAGAAAGCCTCCATGATTTCTGGTCTTTTGAAGTTTACAGAACAGTCATTTCCATGATCTATTACTGTTTCTAGGGGGGATCATAGTATGTCCATCTACCCTTTAGGGATGTCAATATGGGTGTTCCTTGGACTAAATATTTGGCTCCGCCCCCATATATAATCTAAGAAATTCAAATAATTCTTTTCACTTGTTACTTTTCTTAGAGTGTTTTAATAAGAAAAGCATCAAAGCAACCGGGCCAAGAGGTGGGATCTAGGGTCAGGAAAACTTAAAGAACATATTTGGAGAGAACATTTGAAAATGATTAAAAGATTTTCATGTATAAGAGTAGAAAAAAGCTATTTTAGTTGGTTAGAATTATAAAAAAATGACCTTCAGAATCTGAAAAAAAAAATCCAAACAGTTGAAGCCCTACTGTGTTTCAGGTGCTGTGGTCAACAATGTATGTTCATTTTCTCATTTAGTTCTCTCAGCAACACTACCAAGGAGGTATTATTATTATTCCTCTTTGAGGTGAGGACATAAATGTGTTCAATATCCTTCCAGTATTTATTGAGTACCCTTGCATCTAATTGCTAATAATATGGTTCCCAACAAGACAGCTTATATTTTAGAGATGGAGACAGGCAATTAGCAAGTCCACAAATAAATAGCATAATCTTCCAGGGCCAGTATGTGATGAATAGAGTGGGGCTACATAGGGGAGTGGACATAGGAGGATGGTCAGGAAGGCTTCCCCAGTAAGGGTAATGGAGCTGAGACCTGAGAGGAGCAGGAAGCCTCCCCGTGAGGGTCTCAGGAGAAGCAGTTCAGGCAGAGGGCTCTTGTCAGTGTGAAGGTGTGTTTGCAGATAGAAAGAAAGCATATTTCCCGGAGAGAAAACAAGGGGTGGGGATTGGTGAGAAGAGAGATAAGGGCCAGGCAGGGTCTTGTCAGTCAAGGCAGGGAGTTTGGACCTTATTTGAAGAGCAACAGGAAGCTTTGGAGATGTTTCAAGTAGATGAGTGATATGGTTCAATTTATATATTCCAGCATTCCCTCAAGACATTTTGTAGTTTGTTCAAGGTGAGACAGGTGCAATGAGGAAAGAGGGAGGGGAGGGGGTTACATTGCTCTCAGGGAACTCAAAACCAGTCTCTCTGCCTTCAAACTTCTTCCAGCATGCCGTACTGTTTTACTTGACCATCAGTATCAAGAGATTGTTAAGAATGAATGTAGCAGTGGTAACAGAGGAAAACCACCATGTACACATTAGAACCAAAGTTTCTGTTATTTTAGGAAAATTAAACAGGGCGTTTAGTGCCAACTCCTGGGAATCTGGAGTACTGCTCGCCTTTGAGGGGCAGGCTTGTGTGTATCTTGCAATGTTGATCCTCGACCCCTATAACTGGGTTATGGTAAGAAGGCTTCTGTTTAGACATTGCATTGAGAAGAGCAAAGCTTCCTGAGGCCTCAGATGTAAGGAGGGCTAGTTGGTTTGGGTCCGCTGAAGCTCTGTTGCTAAATTTTCTCTTCCTCCTTGCTCATAGGCTGACTTTCTAGCCACTCCTGCACTCCCCAGCGCATACTAAATGCAGAAAGCAGCAAGTTTTGGAAGGTTAAGGAGCAAGTTGCACATGTCACACTTCACCCTGCCCTGCTAAATCAAGAACTGCATACAGCATGTGGTGGGGGAAAAAAAGAGAGGGCTCCTTAAGAATTGTGTGTGTGTGTGTGTGTGTGTGTGTGTGTGTGTGTGTGTGTTGCAGCCTCCCGTCCCCTCCCCTCCTCTCCTTCCACCCCACCCCCAGGCCATCTGTGAAGCCTGAATTCTTATACAGGCTATCTGTCTACAGACGCCCCAGCCTTAATCACGTTCTCTGCATTGTGTATCACTTCCAAATCTATCTACTTATGTCAGTTGTTTACCAGTTCCCTTCGGCTGTCTGCTCTTTATCATATTATTGATCAGTCAACCCTGGGCGACTCAGGTTGGGAAAGAGAGAGAGAGTGGGCCTGGAGAAGGAAAGCAGGAGAGTAGAATAGCGGGGGACCATCAGTTAAGATGATTCCAAAAATAGCTCAGCCAGGCTGATGAGAGCTCTGCTTGCAGCCACCCCGTATGGAATTTACGCACTTTGCTAAGATTCTCTGCTGAAATGTATTCCACCAGCTGCTCCTGCAGTTGGTGGTAGCTGGTGGTGGTGGTGGCAGTGGGCTGGCCACACCTTCAGAGAAGAAATTGGAAGCAATAGGTTTGGGGCACGATGGGCTCCCACACAGAGATGAGATTTGTCAGAGCCTATTAGAACTTCCCAGGTGTGAAGCATCTGTGTTCTTTTTAAGGTATAATCTGGGCACTTGGCATCCAGTGTTTTTTTTTTTTTTTTCCCTCTGCTTATCTTTTTTTAATGAGGTGGAGGGATTGTATTTCCCACCTACTGTTTGTTGTTTTGTTGTTGTTGCTACAGTTTATTGTATACATAGACCTTTTTTTCTCTTTTGCACCTCCTGTCGGGGATTCAGCTGCACAAACCTCTCAACCTTATAATAACACTTTGGTCTCATCCAAAACCTTCATTTACCAAAGCACCTCTAAAATTTGCTGGATCTAATAACTTGGCAAAAATAAGTGCAACTTTTGTAAAGAACCCTGCCCCTCAAATATGCTAAGCCTGTATCATGTAGAAAATGATGTGTTTCTCCCTTTGATCTGATCTAGCCATTTGACCCCTTCTCAGAATGAAATGATCTTGCACAGGCTGTCAGAATTTTGTAATCAAGTCTCCTCCAGCCAGCATACCTCAAATTCCCTTTTTTTTTTGTCATCCAGATTTTCTCCTGATGCACTACGGGGGTGCCCCTGTAAGCACACTTGTGGTCTTGCTTTGACACAGCACACACAGAACCAATTTTTAAGATCTCTTGCAAAACTTGTCGACTTCGTCTCCAATCCTTAAATGTTAAAACCGTATGCTCTGGAAAAAGTTAAGATGTTTAAATTCTCCAGACCAGGGAGTCTTAGGAAACCACCAAGAAATAACATAAAAGGGGAAAAAGCAGAGAGAATGTTACATATTCTGTTATCTGTCATGATGTGGGGGGTAGTGGGGAGAAAAGCAACTTTTTCCTTACATATTTCAGCTTCTGTTGCTGCCCTGAATTTAACTATTGTTATTCAAACAGGCTTTCTCCTACTTCTTGGTACTCTATTCAATAAGATAGGAAGAGCAATTTTCTTGCCTAAGTGAGGGGCTAACCAAAATGTGGTTTCCAGGTTCAGAACATGCATTTCACTAGGTCAAGTTGGCACTGAGAATCTGCATTTTAGTAAGTATGTGCAGTAATTCTGATGTAGGTTATCTGGAGGCCACAACTCAAGAAAACTGTGATCTAAATTTTAGTGGAATTTTTTGTTTTTTTTTTTTTTTTGCAAGTGAGTGCTGTAATTTGGAACTGTTGAGAAGAGAGTAAGTTGAAGGGAAATAAAGCAGCACTGTCTTCGTCTTCTGTGATAGTGTAGAGCTCTCCAATAATAATGTATTTGTGAAGTATATTTTGTTTCATTTTGTTTTAATTTGTTGCAGTCACTGCCTTCTTATGTATAATCCATGTTGAGGTGTGAATGGGGCAATCTTTTTTGTTTTTGTTTTTTGGCAATTTCTTTTTTAATTGAAGTTCGATTTGCCAACATAGTATAACACCCAGTGCTCATCCTGTCAAGTGCCCTCCTCAGTGCCTGTCACCCAGTTTACTTAGTGGAAAGAGCATTGGCAAAAAGCAGGAGGAAATACAGAGTAGGATGTAGGTACTTTTGAGCTGAAGTCCTACAGTGTGGCAGGGACAGCCATTTCTTTATTGTCACCCAGATAAGATCTACATGTCCTCCCTTATGCAGCACAGAGCTGTATTGAACCTTCCAGTGCCCATGAAGTATAGTCAGCTACTCCCTCCCCACAATCTGTCTGGATTCTTTGAAGTCTGCCTTCAAGTTCACTTAACCTACATCGCCACCTACTGTCCACCCCTGTCCCTAACTGAGGAACTTCTGCTTGGGGGTGGCGGAAGATGAGGTTGGAGAGACCACACACCATGTATGCAAAGGGAGGTTGTGAATGCTGCTGTATAGCTCGACTGACTCCAATTTAGGATGCTCGGTTTGCAGTGATTTTTTGCAGGATTACAGCATTTCTATCTTTATTTCTAAGGTCTCCCTTTATTTCAATCCAGAAGCAAATTACCTTTGGGTTAGAAATAGCAGCCAAGTTCTGATTAAAATGAAAGCCTCTACCTCATGTCTACCATCCTCTTTTTATTTTATTTTATTTTATTTTTATTTTATTTTATTGATTTGGGGATTTAATGTTAACTCTACCCGTGGTGGATGGCCCCTTTGGGCCCCTTTGAGTGCTCCTGATGATTGTCTAGCTAATATATGGAAGGAGACCTGAAAATGCTTTTCTCTAGTCCTTTGTTTCTGTATTTTGGTATTTTTTTCCTCCTTGAGGATGTTTTCTACTTGAACTGAATGGGAAATATTCTCATGTAGTGTGCTTCTCTGATTCCATTTTAAAGAGCCAAATGTCCTTTGGGAAGTACCTTCTGGTGTTTGTTGGTTCCTTGCTCCTGTCCTTGGCTCCTCTAAAACTGGAGGTAGACATCGCCCTATGGGTTTCTCTGTCTCATTCTTTGACTACTACCTTCTAGGAGCTTGTTCTTCATTTTCTCTATATTGAAATACATCAGCTATCCGAGCTTCTATCTTTAATGAAGACCCACTTTTGCATGTTGTTATATCACAGGATAGTATTTTAGAAAATATATCTTTGCACAGATGTAAACTCTTGGCTTTTATGATTTTGAGAGTTAGGTTAGGCAGAGTATTTTCAAGTTGGTTTCTTGGAACTTAAGACTGAATATCTCTATTAGAAACTAGAGTTTTCATTGAGTGATATTAGGTATAGAATGATTTTGGGTATAGATAAGATATTAGTGATATAGATTCAATAAGTGGTACTTGGTATCAGATTGTCATTCTGTTCATTTCTGAGTGTTGTTGTTGTTAATTCTTTCTTCCTTAAAACTTCTGTAGCTAAATAGCTCTGTTTCAGTATTTCAGTCTTGACGTACAGGCTTTTATTCTTTGTTGAGAAGGATAGAGGAACTATAACTGCCAGAGTGAGCACAATGGGTGAGTCATTGTTCCATCCTCTTCGTGTTTTCAGGTGTTGGACACAAATTTTCCTGGTCAACATAAGGCATTTGCTTGTCCCCATAGGAGGGGGAATGTCTACTCCTTTGTGCCTTTCTATCCAGCCCCTCCTGTGCAGGCAGAGCTTAATTCAGCAAGATCTAGCTCTCTAGGGCTAGAAGTATCCCAAATTACAAGGAAGTCTACATTCCCCACTTCCTTTGCACTGTTCTGTGACAGTGCTTCTTATAGTCCAGGGCCCGGAAACCACAGAGCTTGTTACCTCTAGAAATTGAATTGACCTGTGCTGTGCATTGCTCTCTTTTTTTTTTCTTTCTTAGAAAGAGTTATCACAGTTCTGAAACCTTTAGCCTGACACTTAGAATAGAGGGGCTGCAGTTTTTTTGAAAATACTTACTTAACCTAGTTTTTTCCAGACCTGACTTCATCATGAAAAACACCTGAAACATTGTGAGGGGAGAAGAAAAGATTTCTCAGGATCCAGAAATGTTACTTTTCATAAAAGTCTCTAGAAGGATTTGATAATCAATCTGTGTGAGGACCACACTGTCTCAAATTGCAATCATTTTTACAGGAGGCGTGTAAAGGAAAGTTTGTCTTTCTTGGCTGGAGGGTTAAAGTCTAAATCCTCTCCTGTTTCTGGGACCCCCAAAATCACATTCCAGTTTGGGGGACACCTCCTTAAGTGGGTGCTTTCATCTAATGTGTGGTTCATCTGAGATTCTGGCCAAGAGTTGTCCACAAGCAGCCAGATAGATCAACATGGGAAAAGGCCTTGGAGAAACAGCTACTGGAGGGAAGGAGGAAGAGGAGGTGGAGGTGGCTTTATCCAAAAGCTATGAGGCTCATTGGCATACTGTACTCCATACCTGTCATTGGCTTCATTCATTTAATGACATTGAGCACTGTGTATATGTCAGAGAGAGTAGTGGGTGCTAGAGATTGGATGGTAAGTATACATTGTTTCTTCTGCCACATAGCTTACTAGTTAGTGTAGAGACAGATACTAAACAACTAAACATACTAGTGCAAAGTTAAAAACTTAACTAGGTAAGTGCCATGAAGGGAAATTTCGTGTGCAAACATGTATGGCCAGAAGCCATACTCCATAGAGTGTCAAGGAAGGTTTTTCTTAGTAAGTAGCATTAGAGCTAATCTTAGAATTATGGGTAAGAGTTCAGTAGGCTAAGAGAGAGAGGTGTGCAAGGGATCTCTAAAGAACTTAAAGTGAGTGTGGCTGAAGCAAAGTGGGCGATGAGTAGGATGGCAGCAGATGAGGCTGGAAGGAGATGGGGGGAATGTCAGCGCAGAGGCTATAGTCAGTCATGGTACAAAGTTTGTTCTTTATTTTAAAGACAGCTGAGCTCTTGTCCTTTCAACTTGTTCAAGACAATCCTTAGCCTCCTCACCTTTTCTGCTTCTCATCTATCTGTGCCAGCCACCTGAGGCTTCCCCATTGATCGTAGCACCATTTGGAGTGAAGGAGGTGCTGATAGGCTGTGGGTGCAAACTCCATGGAGGGCTATGTGCCTACTCAGGGCTGACTGTGCAAATTACTCTTTGAATCAACAAAGGGATGCAAGTGAAGAGTGTCTTTGCAAGTTGGGCACATAGCCTTACTCACTGTCATGATCACTGTCCTCTCTGTCCATTGTTCTCTTCTTCCCTTTACCCAGTCCAGGGTAGGCTGACCAGCCTGTCACTATGGCCACTAATTTGCCTAGCTGGAACAAGAATGAAGAGAAAGTCTGCAAGAATGAAGAGAGACCACTATCTCTGCATGTATAGACTCTACTTAGCCAGCTCCAGCTTCTCTCTGAGATGTGCAAATTGTCTCTGAGTATTTTTATGCACCAGTGCTCCAATAAGGAGAACTTGTATAAAGATTAATTGTTTTTATGCTTCCTTTATAGAACATGAACACATTTGAGTTTTTGTTACTTATTCTGGAATGTTAAAGCGAGGCTCAGGAATATCAGCTTTATAGGTTTGTTTTCTCTATTCTCAGAATAGGTTAAAAACCATTAGGGAGCAAAATGCCTACCTACATGCCTTCTTCAGTGACAGTTGTTTTCAAAATATCTGTCTTTTTTACTAAGAGAGCTATTGAGTAGAGAGAAATAAGTGGGAATGGACATTAAGGGATTATCACGCAGATGGTTTTATGATCCTCACTGTCATTGCCATCGTGAAGGAGGCATTTATTAAATGCCAAATGCTGTTTAGTGTTTCTGTAAGTTCTGTTCTATAAAGAGTATTACAGAGTCATAGTCTTTGTACTGGGGAAATTTCAATCTGTGAGACAGCCTTGATTTATAAGCATTCGAAAAGGGCATAAAGGTAACAAGAACCAAAGTAAGAGATTGGATCAATATATAAGTGGAATTAAGGTATTTATATTACTTATAAGTTAAAGGTTAGAACAATCTGGGAAGCTGTTATATTAGTCAGGATAGGTTAGGTTGTGCTCTGGTAACAAACTCCATGACTCAGTAACTTAACACAATGGAGTGTCTCACTTCATATTTCATTACAAAATGTCAGAGAGCTCTACTTTCATGTCATTATTATTCAGGGATTTAGGCTGATGGACCCTTTACCATCTTGAATGTTTGCTGGTTATCCTGGAAGGGATAAGTTGGGGAGGAGAATCATGACCAGTCTTGAAATGCCAGAAGTGATACTTTACTTCTACTTAAATCTCATTAGCCTACGCAAACCCTGTATTGTATATAATTCCAAGGGACATGGAAGTGCAATCCTACCATGTGCCTTGAAGGAGGAGAACCAGAATATTGATAAAACAGTCAGAAACTCCTGATCAAATTTAATAATTATTTGAGCCACAGTAATTGATAAGTCTACCAATTGAATGATAGTAACATTGATGAAAATGAGGAGTTTTTAAGTCACCTGCCTAAGGTCACACAGCTAGTATTTAGCAGAGCTATGATTCAAGCCACTTCCTACATTTTAAACTAATTAATTAATTAATTAATTAATTAATTTTCTATATTTTTTTGATTGGACTTCGATTTGCCAACATATAGTATAACACCCAGTGTTTATCCTGTCAAGTGCCCCCCTTAGTTCCCATCACCCGGTCACCCCATCCCCCCTCCCACTTCCCCTTCCACTACCCCTTATTCATTTCCCAGAGTTAGGAGTCTCTCATGTTCTCCTCCTCCTAATTGAAGAGTCTGAGCAGTTCTCTAAGATTCCTATTGTGCAGTTGAAGTCTATTGACTTATTTTGCATAGAACTGGAAAGAACAGACTAGAATGATTTCTGACTTGGTCACTTAGAATGGCTAAGAGGTGTCTCTACTTTGCTAGAAACCATCTCTGGCTTTGTGTCTTCAGAACCAAATGGATTCTCTTTCTTTGAGTAAACTATTCTCCACTGCATAGCTTTTTGTTTTTGTTATCGATAAGATCATTCTTTCTTTCACACGAGTTGCTGATGCTCTTTGAGAATGGACTTCAGAGGCTCTTTCACATTTTTGTGGCACCATTTTGGATTACAAGGATCTAGAACATCTTGTAAACATGCCCACTAAAGTACTGTTAAGAAAGGCTTATAGTTGAAGGATTTTTAAAGAAAACTTAGACACTTCTCCGATTGACTTATTTCACTCAGCATAATACCCTCCAGTTCCATCCACGTTATATGTTCTCATTCATTTGGGGAATATGAATAATAGTGAAAGGGAATAGAAGGGAAGGAAGAAGAAATGGGTAGGAAATATCAGAAAGGGAGACAGAACATAAAAACTCCTAACTCTGGGAAATGAACCAGGGGTGGTGGAAGGGGAGGAGGGCGGGGGGTGGGGGTGAATGGGTGACGGGCACCTAGGGGGGCACTTGACGGGATGAGCACTGGGTGTTATTCTGTATGTTGGCAAATTGAGCACCAATAAAAAATAAATTTATTATTTTTTTAAAAAAGAAAATTTAGACACTTTTAAAAATTTGTTTATAATGATATAATGATTCCCTAAATCACTTTTTCAGTTGTTTCCATTTTCTCCCATTTGTGAATTAAATCTCTTCCTTTTGTTTCATAACATTTAATCAGTTCTTTGTTTTCCCACTGTATCTCCAGTCCTTAGCAAAATGTCTGGCATGTATTATTTGCACAGATATGTCTTTTAAGTGAATGAATAAGTAATTTGGGATCCCTGGGTGGTGCAGCAGTTTAGCACCTGCCTTTGGCCCAGGGCGCGATCCTGGAGACCTGGGATCAAATCCCACGTCGGGCTCCCGGTGCATGGAGCCTGCTTCTCCCTCTGCCTGTGTCTCTGCCTCTCTCTCTCTCTCTCTCTCTCTCTCTCTCTCTCTCTCTCTGTGTGTGTGTGTGACTATCATAAATAAATAAAAAAAAATTTAAAAATATATGAATAAGTAAGTCCATGAAGTGGTGGATTTCATTTTTAGACTCCAGGTTCTTCTTCAACTGTTCTATGTTACTTATCTCTGTTATCAGTGCTTGGATGAATAGTGCTGCACTAGCCACTTCATGGCTCTTAATTACTCCATTGCTTGCTAGCTGTATAATTGCAATGTGTTTTGTAATCTATTTTATCACCTGTGATATGGGGGTAATGATAAATTCCACCTCTTAGGTTTGTAGGGAGCAGTAAAGTAATGTCATGCTGCAAAATAACCTCGAATATTTCATGACATAAAGTACAACCATGACTTCGTTATGCTTTGTGTTAGGAATCAACATTTTCCTTCAAATGTTGTTTTTCAGATTTTTTTCCTACATTATATCTAAAATTTCATGATCTTCCTATAAGAATTAATTCCAGAAGGTTTAGTTATATTATTATCATAGAGCTACTCATTTATTCTCTTTAATCTGATCATTTATAATCTGTTCAGGTCATTGTCCTAGAGAGCGATATTTTGGTAAGATGTTCATTCTTTTTGGTTAAAATATTTGTTATTGAGATACAATGGGGCTTGATTATCTTGGCTCCATGCATAGCAACATATTCATGCATTGATTTATTCCTTTATTCACTCAACAAATATTTATTGAGAAACAGAAACATAATTATAGAGACTCTTAGAGCTAGAAAGAATCTTAAAATCTTTTTAGGCCAAATCTATCCTTACTTCTACACATTTAATGCTAAGCATGTAGAAAGATTAGTGGAAGAATTAGTTTCTTCATTGTCAAAATTGACTCAATGATAGCAGCAGGTGAAGGAGCATTTTATTTATCTTCTCTCCCTTCTCGAGTAATGCCATTCACCTAAGTAAAGAAGGGAGACACTCCCATGAAATCAGGATCTTGTGCTCTTGTAGGTTTTCTTTAGAACTAATTGCAACATTTTGAATCAAATATCAAGAATAATAACTCATATACAGTCTGAAGAACCTAGATTTTAAGTCTGTTAGGGTTGTTTCCAAGTTTTATTGACCTAAGGAGAGCCTAGATTATCATGTTCCGAGTTCTGCGGTCAGGTCAGGAAACCTGTATGGTGTTGCAGAAAGGATTCCAGCATACCTAGTATATCAGTTTCCTGTGGCTGCCATGCAGATTACCATGAACTGGATGGCTTACAACAATATGTTTATTCCTTCACAGTTTTGGGAGCCAGAAGTCTGAAGTCATGTGCTGACAAGGTTGTGCTCCCTCCAGAGGCTCTAGGAGAGGTTCCCTTCCTTGTCTCTTCCACCTTCTGGTGGCTATCAGCATCTGTTGGCTTGTGGCTGCATCAATCCCAGTTTCTGCCTCCTGGCTAATCCAGGATAAGATCCCCTCAAGATGATTAATTTAGTTACAGTTTAAAAAATATAAAGTAGTACTCTTTTCTCATATAAGTTGACATTTACAGGTTGTGGGGATTAGGATGTGGACATCTTTTTGGAGGTGGCCATTCTATCCATTGTATCTGGGTTCCAGTCCATGTTTTTTGATTATTCACAATTGGGCAAATTATCCTCTCTCTGAAATTCAGGTTTCTTATATATAAAATGAGAATAACAATGCTCAATTTACAGAGTTATAATGAGAAATAAAAGAGGTAAAATATGTATGACATATCTAGCTCAGTTCTTAGCAGAATTAGTTGCCATAGTTCTAGGCACTCAGAGGGTAGAACAGATTTTAAACTACTTTAAACTACTTTTAAAGAAAAAGGTAAGGCTGACCTATATTTGGTCAAGAATTTGTTAAAGATTTATGATTTGGTTGAAGAAATATTGAGCAACCACAAGATGATTTTATATTTAGTTCACTATTATACATAGAGCTGCCACAAAATGGTTTTATATTCAGATAACCATTATATTTTGGCCATGCCTCATTTACTAATAATTTCTTTCTGTCTGCTTTCTGCTTCTTCTTACCTACTAGCATCTTTTGTTAACATATTACTATGTAACGCTAAATTCTTTAAATAATAATGAGTGATAGCTGGAGTAATGAACCAGTGATGCCTTGGTGCCTCAAGGCTGCAAAAGAATCTGTTGCAACAATCTTCTTTGCTGAATGAAAATAAGGACAGTATAGAATTTATCATCTATATTTTATAGAATTCTTCTTTGAGTTATGTACTTCAAGATTCATATTCCAGACTCTTTCTTAACTGAACATAATTTTTATCTCTGGAAGTAAAAACACTCATCAAAAATATTACCACAAATATAATATCTAAGTTTTATTATAATACATGGTGTAGATTTTATGGAGTTGTTTGTGATTTGGAATAGCTATGTCTGAATTAGGAGTAGCTCAAGAAGTATTGAGAACATTCACAGATATGAATAGCATAATTAAACTTAAGGTGTTTTTCAAAATTTAGCCTTTTTCTTATTCAGAATTATTATTTTTATTTTTTATTTTAATTTCAGTAGTTAACATACAATGTTGTATTAGTTTCAGATGTACAATGCAATGATTCAACAAGTCTATACGTTACTCAGTGTTTATTACGATAAATGTACTCTTAATCCCCTCCATTTATTTCACCCATCTCCACACCCACCTCTTCCTTGCTAACCTTCACTTTGTTCTCTACAGTTAAGAGTCTGTTTAATTGCTTTGTCTCTCTTTTTTTTATTTTGTTTGTTTGGTTTCTTAAATTCCATGTATGAATGAAATCATATGGTATTTCTTTTTCTGACTTATCTTCCTTAGCATTATATTCTCTAGATCCACCCATGTTGTTGCAAATAGCAAGAGTTCATTCTTTTATGGTTGAGTAATATTATATTATATATATATATATATATACACACACACACCACATTTTCTTTATTCATCTATTGATAGAAACTTGGGCTACTTCCATAATTTGGCTATTATAAATAATACTGCAGTAAGCATACGGTGCATATATCCTTTTGAATTAGTGTTTTTGTCTTCTTTGGGTGAATGCCCAATAGTGGAATTACTGGATCATATGATAGTTCTATTTTTAATTTTTTGTGGAACCTCCATACTGTTTTCCATAGTGACTACACCAGTTTGAATTCCCATCAATAGTACAAGATGGTTCCATGTCCATTTTCTTTACATCTTTGCCAACACTTGTTTCTTGTGCTGTTGATGTTAGCCATTCTGATAGGTATGAGGTGATAACTCATGGTTTTGATTTGCATTTCTCTGATGATGAGTGATATTGAGCATCTTTTTGTGTGTTTGTTGGCAATCTGTACGTTTTCTTTGGAGAATGTCTGGTCTACTGCTTATTTTTAACTGGACTCTTTGGGAGTTTTTTTGGTGTTGAGTTGTATCAGTTCTTTATATATTTTGGATACTAACTCTTTATCGGATATGTCTTTGCAAATAACTTCTGTTCAGTAGGTTGTCTTTTAGTTTTGCTGGTTGTTTTCTCTGCTGCACAGAAGCTTTTTATTTTGAGTAGTGCCAATAGTTTATTTTTGCTTTTGTTTTACTTGCCTCGGGAGACATAACTAGAAAAATGTTGCTATGGCTGATGTCAGAGAAATTACTGCCTGTGCTCTCTTCTAGGATTTTTTTTTAATTTAACCTTTTAATGTGTTCCTCTGTATATTCTTATAGGTGGTCATTTAAAATTTTGCAGTCACACTTTTTCTGTATCTTCTTATTTCATTTTCTCTTTTCTCTTATTTCTCTTTTTCTCATTTCATATTCTCTCATTTTTACTCATGAACTTTTGCTCCCACTGGATTCTGCTCCTTCTTGCTTTTAGGAAGAATGCTGACCATGAATATGCAGTATATTCCATTCAGTGAACTATAAAGTTGATATGTATGTGACAATTAGAGCAGGCAGGAGGCAGAGTAATGGGATGTGTTGCTGCTTAGGTATCTTCCAGCTCTAACATTCTGTGTGCTTACATCCTTCTGAATATTAACTCCTCAATTTAAAAGCTCACACTCTATAGCTCAATTCTATCACTGCCATGTCTATCTCCTATCTTCAATCTAAAATAATTATTTTATATCTTTATTGTCTGGATTACTTTGGATTGTTAAAAGGAAAATGATAAAAATATTAAGGCTAGATTCTCCAGGGGTATATGAGCATGTTGTGTATGTGTGCATACACTCGTGTGTGCACACACACATACAAGTAACTGAGATAATGTGTTTTCACTCAACCAACACTTTAGAGGTCTTCAGAGTTTCCAGGTAAGTTTATTTCTTTAAGACATGACATTCTTTCATACATCCATTTCATGTCTTCCAAGAAATAACTACAAGAACATCTGCTTTAGTGTTCGTAAACATCTTATCTGCTCATCGTTTCCATTCTTTTACAACTCCCTTTCAAATCTCATCCAAAATGCTTAAAAAAACCCACACACAAAAAACAAAGCTAATATGATTTTAGATGCCAGTTGTGTTTTCTCTATGAATGTTTTCCATATTTGAAATGGCTGGGGAATTATCTTGCCTCTACCCACAATAATTTAGAATGAGAAAAATCGGATAAGGGTCATTTCCTCCATCTCCTGGGATTTCAAAAGCTCTGTTTTCTTTTATACCTGATCAGGTCTGCCAGTAGCAAAGCTGTACAATGTAGTGGAGAAGTGCATACGGTTAATTATGACAATTACAATCAGTTCTTTACAATTTCTGCTGCTGTTATGGGATTTAAATACCGTAATGTATGTCAAAAGGACAAAATAATGTTGCTATGTTTTCTGCTTACAGCTGCTTTTATGACTGGGTTTTGCTCATAAACAGGTGGTTATAAGCTGCAATCCTTCCATGAATTCATTTATCTTACCTATCTCCTAACCTGGGTTCTCTGATGTGTCATTAAACACAAGTGTTGAGATTCCCAACAACTCTGAGGGGATCTCTGGTCCTGCATAGGGTCCTCTGAACATGTTAAAGTAAAGACAAAACCACTTATGGTCAGGGGAAGTAGATAACATGAATGTAGTTAATTCTCAAAGACTCCCTTGCTATTCTCAGACTTCTGTGGTCCGCCTCCCCACCTGCTCCTTCACCTTCCCTGCACTGTTTTCTGTCCTTGCTTAAGCCCTACTTTTCCAGGTTTGCCTCCATGAACTACTGTGCCTAGTCTCCTCACCTTTTTGGCCTTAAGTTCATAGCATGTTGTGAAGACTCCTGCATGTGGAAATGAATTTATGTCCTATTGATACACAGTTGCTTCATTTCTGATGTTGTAAGTTGAATCCCTACAGTGCACAGGTTGCCACATCATCGATGCTGAGGGCAGCTGAAAAATAGGTAAGGAGATTACTTTCTTTCAGCACACATTCCTTCTCTGCATCTCTCACCTCTGTTCGAAAGGTAGGTGTGAAGAAGTTTATGGCAAATGAAACTGTATAAGAGCCTTTTCCCCCTTGAGTGTATCTTGTTTTAACAATGCATTGCCAGTTAATGACCATCTAGTAAGGCTGACAACCTTTAGTCCTCCTAATTCTTAACTGTCTGAAAGAAATGTACCCAACCTGCCATGGCTTATGACTGAATTATAAACCACAAAGCATAATAAAGTCATTAACTTTCAACATGTCAAATATTACTTGAATTGTATCTTGCCTAGAATTTGATAGCCTTTCCCCAGCACTTAAAAGAGTAGGCCCATATACTAATCAGAAAGCACTTTGTCATTTCTCAGAGAACCATTAGTTTTGTGTGGCTGTCTGGACCAAGCATCAGTGGGTCTGGGAGAAGAGAAGGGAATGTCTAGTGAAGTAAAGAGTATGGAGGAATAAGTATGAGGTTCCCTAGGGAAAGGCAAAGACATCTCTCCCCAGGAAGAGAGAAAAGAACAATACTCTGCATTTGGGTAGAATGTTCATCCAGAAAATAGGGATTCACTTCATAGTGGGGAAATTTTGGATAAAAGGTATGCTTTACAATTCTGATTACTCTCTTTTCTTTGTTCTTCACTATTAAAAATAATCATATTCTATAAATGTCAGTGGAATATGGTTAGAATGAAGCAACATTTTTGGAGAACCAGGTGTCAGCTCTGTCAGATTTCTATGAATAGGAACGTTTATATATGCTTTTTCAAAGAAAAAAAGGTCACTCACCACCCTCCTTGTAAGGCTGTCAGAGGATTTAGGAAAGAACTATGGTAGGCTTTCTTTTTACATGGGAAAAGAAATCTGGTTCTCAAGATATTTGGGGCATTGCAGTGAATAAAGGATATTAACAGAATTATGTCCCCAGCCACTCTGGCTAAGTGATTTTGAAACGTTACCAATGTTTAGTCCTACTGCAATATGAAAGTGTCATCCTGAATGTGGAGATGGAAAATGTGGGCTTTGGTTTGCATTACTGGTTTACTATCCTCCATGCTCCCGTGCCTTCTTGCCCCTGGATTCCTATTAATTTAGTGAACAGACTTAAGAAGGGAGGGTATCCGGGTGTCTTCTCCTATCCTAAGGCTAGGATAATGTTGGGTGCCTCATATTCTGGCATGGATGGATGGAAGGATGGATGGATGGAGTGTCACCAAAGTTTTTGGCAAAGTAGATTTTCCAAATTTCTGAAGGCTCTGGTTCAGGTGCTGGATTATTTTGCAAAGAGAGGAAAGCCAGCCCTCTGGTGGCCTGAATGCAGAAGTGCATCCACTAAACTAGGTAGATAATGTTACAGGCCCTCCTAAGAAGTAGAGATGGAAATGTCAAGGTTAGTTGGGTGAATTTCAGAATAATTTATTTTTTCTACATTACAAGTGAGGTTATGGATGAATTTGTTACCCCAAAACATTTTAAGAGTGAAGAAAAGGGAAAATTCTATAAAGTATGAGGGCCATCTTATGAAGTTACTCAACGATTAAACTCTTGCAAGAGGCCTAAAAAAAAAAACCCAAAAAAAAAACAAAACAAAAAAACCCCTAAGCTATCATTTACTTTGTAGGTGAGAATATAGTTAAATTGAGAATCCAGATATTAAAAATAAGTATTTTGCAAAGGTGAGTAAGGTATTTATTTCTGTTAGCAAAAGGATGTTGGAGAAGGGAGACCCCCTCCTTGCTGACATGAATAACTAGGAGGAGTCTCTGGAGGTGGTAACCTTAAGCCAGGCCTTGAAGAGTGGGTAGAGATTAGAGTGGGTAGCAAGCAAGAGTAGAGAGTTAATGGTAATGATACATTGAGAAAATTTGGCAAATGAGTAAGAAATGAATTACATAAATATCTAAGGTGATTTAATATAAATTGAATCAATGGGGCATTTCCAGAATTCATCATGAAGCTAGAGACAGCACAGCCTCTGGACTTGAGGGGTGAGTCTAGGTTCAAATTCAGGTCTGACACTTATATGAGTCCTTAGGCATGCTACATAGTCTCTCTGTGCCCATTTTCCCCCATCTGTTAAACCAGGATAAGAATAGAATATATCTTTAGACTCAGAGATACGCAAACATTGTCTAGATCCAAGATATAGAAGTTGAGTACAAGGAAAGTCCGAGTTTTCCCAAAGCTGCCTCTCACTCTGGTGGTGAGTTTCCAGCTGCTTGGCATGCATAATCAGCTGAAGGATCTGTTGGCAGAGAAATTACAGAAATTTATAAATTAGATGGGTAACTGGATGAGGCATTATCCAGGGGCCCTCCAACCTAGAGATTTCATCACTCCAAAAAAAGCCATGATGACCCTCCGAAACCTAACTGAGATGTGAGGATTGTAATGACACTAGTTTACATTTTATGTTTAAAAAAAAAACATGTTTAAATTTGGTTCAAAATGTTCTGTTCTATGTAAAAAAATACCATCACTTTAATTAATGCAGCCTATAATTGAAACGACTATCTCAAGCTGTTCCTCTCCAGCTCGTCAAGGGAAAGAGTAGAATGGGGGGTAGGGGATGGAGAGAGGCAGAGGGTCTAGAGCCAATAAATATATCAGCTCATCAAAGTTGCTCTAAGAAAACTGAACAAAGATCTTGTCCTGAGTATGAAAGGGGTTGGAGGCTTCAGGGAACACAGACTTTAAGTGCATTTTGCCCCATTCTAATTATTCACGAAGTAAAGGGTGGGGAAGAAATGTTGACAGCAAAGGTTTAGGAGAGAACGGGCACAATAATGTCCTGTAGCATAGCACTATATTTTTAATGTGCCACATGCAGAGAAGAGAGGTGGAACTTGGAGCTCAGAAAGGTTTAAAAGGCAAAATGTAATGACTTCCCTTTAATTAACTCCAACAATGTGTGGCATGTTACTTTAATGTGCCTGTAAGCTAAGACAGAGGTAGTAGACCACCCCGAGACCTTAGAGAGACAGTAACTCCTGTTTTTTCCAGGACAGAAAGGGCCTAGAAACCTCAGAGACTAATTTTAAAGGTGAAAGAACAAGCCTAGAACAGTATAGAACTCAGCCAAGGCTATATAGTTTCTCAGTGACAAAGCTACATTAGTACCTTGGTTGTGACCAGTTTAGTATTCTCTCCAAGACATTGTGTGTGATGGTGTCTATAGGGATTTCAAGTTAGCCCCAGAGGGTCCACCTTCCATAGCACATTTACGGACAGATTAAGATTTGGTGTATTTTTTTAAATAAAAAATTAAACAGGAAAGATAAAAATTAGGCATCTACCTATAACCATTTCAACCAAGCTTTTCTTTTAAAGTTGCTTTAGAATACTATTATTAACACCAGTGGCTGTTTCCATGTAGCTGTTTTAATTGAAGTGTTACATGCTTTTTTTTTTAATAAATAAAGTGATGAAAATTTCTGATTATAGCCCTGTGGGAGACTGAACAGGGAAACCATCAGAATTGCAGGTGGAGGAGGTACTCTATAATTTAGATCACGTGACTAATGCTATCACTGCTCTGTAGAATCTGCTACAATTGCAGCTTCAGAATTTTTCAGGGATGAACAAACCTTTTATGAAAAAGCAAGCTACCACATTAAGGTTAAACAGTCAAGCAATATTATAGGAAAGAATGAGAGGAAGTAAAGAAAACTAACATTCTCCTCTTTTACTTATTTCAAGGAAATGAGTTTTATTTATTTTTATTTTAAATTTTATTTTAATTTTTAACATTTTATTTATTTGAGAGAGAGCAAGAGATTGAGAGAGAGAGCATGCAAGCACTCACAAGGGGAGAGTCAGAGGGAGAGAGGAAGAAAGAAGTGGACTCCCTGCTGAGCAGGGAGGCCCCACACCGCCTTGATCCCAGTTCTCTGGGATTATGACCTGAGCTGAAGGCAGACACTTAACTGAGTCACCCAAGTGCCCAAGGAAATGAGTTTTATGAACAATTTCGAGAAGAGTTATTAGGTGGATATGTAGATTTTATTTTGCTTTACAATGTGACCATTCTTCAGGGTTTTGTATTCTTTTTCAGCTGAGACATGCAAAGTAGATAGCTACTCTTCTTTTTTTTTTTTTTTTGATAGCTACTCTTCTTAAAAACCTTTTGTTTCTCTGATGATTGGGAGAAGTAGGAAACTCTTTATAAATTATTGGGGATTGGGACAGTGTAATAAATGGTTATCAGTTGAGATAAACAACAGTGAAATGGATGGAGATCAGGATATGTCTTTCATTTGGTAATGTATTTAACATTTTGGGAAGGAAGGGGCTGAATTTTAGTGTTTATGGATTTCTGTGGGGTCAATACTTCCACCTTGGTCAAATTCAAGCCGCCAATGTGACGCCATTGAATTTGGAGTTGGGTAGAGAGCCACACATTTGGCTCTTGCAAGGTAGTACAGTCTTTGGACAGTAGTGCTTGAGTCCATCACTTATAAAGGCTGTGGTATAGAATGAGGCTTAGATTTTATAGCTAAGCAGTCCTGTTAATACTAAGGAATTAGGCAAACTTAAACCATGGTTCCTTCTTCGGGAGCCTGCCATCATGAAACTTCCAGGAAGGGTCAAAGCAGAAAGTGTGCTTGCTGTAGGTGTGTTGGCATCGAGTGTCTGTCTTCTCCTCGATTCTACCAATCTTGTAAGTCAATGATCTGAATCAAGGTGGGGAGAGAGAATGTTATTTGTATGGAAGATCTCTCCAAATGGAAGGAAACACGAAAAATGGGGAACAAATGTTAGCCCTTAGCAGAATTAGAATTTGGAATGTTTCTTAGAAAACCTTACAGGATTAGTATCAACAAGAAGGTTGGAGGCAGAATTTTATTTTAAATCTCCTGTCATTTTCGTGTATAGATATTCCTTGTAAAAATCATCTTTGAAACTGGAAAGTGGCAAGAATTTTGGTTATAGGTGGAGGGGATGGGAGTTTTAGTATTTAAATATAGGTAGAGTGATAAACCATAATTCCTTTCCTTGTTTTGTAGGAAGATACTGAAGAATAGATTCCTATTTAATACGTTGAAATGAAATTATTTTTCCAGCAGAGCACAGGCACAGGAACTTAAACAACTTCACTGGCTCAGAGCAGGTGATGGACTATTATAGTGAATACATGAAATGGTATCTGGCAAAAGCAGAGTATTTGATCATCTTACCTCCTTCTAGTTGATGTTTAAGAGTCCCTGCACCAGATTTATACCTCTTTGCTTACACATTCATCATTGTTAATATGCCAATACTCTGAACCAGTAAACCTGGAATTGACTGCATGAGTCAGTTTCTTCCTGGTGGAAGATAGTTTATTATCCTTGTTGCTGTTGTATTGTTATTTAACATATGACGTTTTTATAATTAACAATGATTATAAATTACCTCGCTATTACATCAGTGTGGGCCTAAACACCCATATTGATAGTTTATCTTCGAGTGTAAAAATTCTGGTGATAAGTCAAGTGTCTGAAAGCACTTTTCATGTTTTCATCATGCTGGAAGAGAAATATGCAGTGTATAAGGACCTACCTCCTCATTGTAACACTGTAGAGGCCTGAATCTCAGGTTCATATGTCTGTGCTTGTTTTCCTTTGTCATAACATCTGTCTGGTTGTGGTGATTAAAATCCCCGACTCCGAAATCAAATGGAGTTTAGTCCTGGCTCTGCCATTTTACAGAAAGTTATCTAATCCATTCAGACCTGAGCTTTCTCAGATATCAAGTGGGAATGAAAACACATCTCCCTCATAGAGCACTAGTGAAGAATAAATGACATAGTTTATATAACAGAGATTTTGTGAAGGGCCAAGTGTATAATAATTGATGGGCATTTGTTGGTGATTATAACAGTCATTATTTTTTTTCAGTGTTATATTATAAAACATGTGTGCCTTTACATTTAAACACACAGCTACTCTTGGTCCATGTTTAAGGATTGACTCACTCTCTAGAATTTTGGCAATATATATTTCCCAAGGAAACTCCTGATAATGAAACAAGTGATTTATCATTGCAGCCTACAACTTCTCAGGCTCACATCTGTTCCTTGGCTTTGTCACTCCCCTGACTTTTACTCTTCTCTCTTGTCTCCTAGCACCCGAGTTCCTCATTTATTCCCCATTGTTCCCCATGTAAAATTCTGATCTAATAAACTGTTTCATAATAAACAATACATTATTAGTATTCATAAAGTGTTGCAGCAGGGAGATAGTCTAAGAGTATAATTTCAGCATTTAGGCTGGGGCTGAGAGAGGTATTTGTTTGGCAATAGATTCCTTTGACGCCTCTGCAATCATGGTCAGATTTCTAACTATCTACACTGCAGTCCATATGGCAGCCTTTAATTATACCTGTTGGAATAATCCACTTAGCCAAGGTCAAGCATCCTCTGATTACATGTTCTGTTGCTATTTCCTTGTTGTCATATATCGTTGGCAGCTGTCATCAGCCAAATTTGGTCCTTCTAATTTTTAGTGGCACTCATCCTGTCCTGAGTTTCCCTAACACATGCTTCAGCCTTGTCAAACATGCTTTGCTTCCACTGAGTTAGTCATCATTTCATGGACTTTATTCTACTGGAGGTAGTCTCTGCAAGTGACTTTAACTCCCTCTCCTAGCTTTCCTTTTCTTCTATTCACAACATTCTCTGCAACATGTCAATTAATCAACAAAAACATCTGCTAGCTTCCTTCCCAGAATGGGCCACATTTCAACAGGAGGTGGATTTAGTCCAATTCAATCTAACAGTTATGTTTGGGATGCCAACAATGAATAAATCAAATTAACATTTTTTGAGCACCTACAATATTACAATCCTTTGCTTGCTTTCTTGATTATATACATTAGTTCATTTAATCCTCTCAACAACCCTGTGAGATATGCAGTCGTCTTGCTTTTTTCTTTTTTTTTTCCTCTTGCTTTTTTCTGATGAAGTCATTGAGACTCATAAAAATTAGATATTCTGTTCAACACTTATAACTAGTAAGCAGTAGAACCAAGAATTAAACTAAAAGTTTTCTGGCTTGGAAGTCTGTGGAGAAGGGTAGATGGAGGGTGGAAAGGGGAGAGTTAGTAGAGGTTCTTGAGGCCAAACAGAATAAAACTCAGGCAGTACACTTACCTAAGATTGTAGGTTAGTTTTTCCTGCTCAGCTTTTTTTAAAAAAAAATTTTTGGATGATTTGGGCTTCTGAGGGGGGAGGTAGAACACTATAAAAAGAAAATAAGCTTGTGAAGGAAGGTTCCTGAAACTAAACCAATAAACTAGCTTGTAGGTAGACTTCCTCTGGTGGTAAAGAGTATATATTCCCTGGGTTCACTTCGCTCTGCTTCAGGTAGATGGAACATTCATCTGAAGAAGGCTTGTGACAGTCCAGTGGTGCTGGCAAAGTCTGAACTGAGGCAGTGGTAGAGCAGGTGTTAGTGATAGGGCAGCCTCTGACTGTGACCCTGACAACTGTCTAGAGGATTTAAGCTAAGTGACTATCTTCAACCTGCCATCTGGACCTGGAACTCTGACAATGAAATATTTCTCCGGGTTGGGAGTGGAGGTGGAGAGTAGAGGGGGCAGGGGCAGTAGATGGTAGGGAATGTATAATGGGGATGGGTTTTCAGCCTAGTTGGCTAGATGTTCGAATCATGCTCTACCTTCACCAGAGCAATTGAGGCCCTTCCCTTTTGAAGAGAAAGGCAGAGATGAAGGTTGTTTGGAAAGTAGGAATCTCAATGTTTCCCTTTTTTAGAACATTTACAAACTTGAGACCAATAGGACTTGAGTGAAACTAATAGAAGACAGGGTCATCTTTAATTTGGGGCTTATAAATTCTTTACCTACTTGGGAATTCTACTCTCCCTCATTCTGATCTTTGTATTTCATATCTGGTTTTATCCACATTTAAATTCTTGATTGACTCAGGTCTCTGGAGGACTTTTTTGTTAGCTTCTGATTGAGCCTTTATTCTCCTCCACATGACTTTTTAGCCACTGCATTTTAAGTGTTTGTTCCCAGAAGAAAGTTATACTCAAATATATGAGCTTATTTTTTCTCTATTAAGCAAGGTCTTCAGAGTTTGCAGTTCTACCTATTTAGTGTTTCATGCCTTTAGTACTATTTTAGATATCTATATATTTTCCTACATTTTTCCCAGGCGTACATGATCCAGAAGATCAAATCTGGTTTATAATTCTGGAATAAAAAGTAAAGGGAACAAAAAAATCTGATAATAATATTAAGCCACTTCTTTTTTCCCACTCATGAAATGGCTCTGAAGATTTTCCATTTTGATGAAGCATGGGAGGTTCATGGTTCACCTACATCTACCTGATAGAAGCCCCATGTAGTTGAGCTCCTATAGCCAGGTTGAGGCTGATGACAGAAAGAAGACAGCAGAATACTTCTCACTAGATCTCCCCCCAACCCTCACACACACACACACACACTCACACACACACACACACACACACGCACACACCCACACCACACTTTATAGCACTTCTCAGTCTACTACTTTTAGTTGTTGATATTAGTACTTATGCCATAACAAAATCATAAGCTTATTTGGGCACTGTGATCTTATCCTGCCTAGGCTCAATACTCAATCATTGTTCAATAAATATCTGTTTAATATCTGGATTTTCTTGAAAAAGAGTATAGAATTCTTTCCTTTTCTTCATACTTTGGTCAATAAACTGTGGATAGAGTGAAGAAGATACAGGGTCACTTTGGAAATGTTTCCTTTCCTCACTCTGGCCTCCCATCATCAGTTAAGTGACCTATATGTACCCTTTCCTCTTAGGAAAAGAGGCATCTCTGAGACCAGGTACTACTGAAAATTGTACACTAATATTAAGATCCTAAAATGCAGAACTTTCTGATAGGGAAGAATGTGTGTGGTTAATTTCTTTCTCTTTGAAAGTATGAACCAGTTGAATGCTCAGGAGTAATATGCCATTACTAGCTTCTGAGATTAAAATCTCAGGGCCAAATGATGTGATTAGTAAAGCATTTAACATTTATTAACTGCTTTATGTGTAGAGTATATCATGTGTAAATGTTTTATGTGCAAAATATTACATTGAGTGTTTTACCTGCATTGTCACGTTTAATTCTCATTAAAGCTATTCATTAGCTATTTTGTGGGTATTGCTGTTATCCCCATTATATACATGAGGAATGAAGCTTAAAAAGATCAAGTCCTGTAACTCTTAAATTATGGACTCAAGATGCAAATTTATGCTTAACTGATACCCTATATCGCCTCTATCTTCCATACCCCTTAACTCTAGGAACAATTAATCCCTCAGGTACTAACTACCATGTATTTGCTAGTTTAGGTAAATATTTTTCTAATCATATTCTTCTAGTGTTCTGTTGAGATAAATTTCAGAGTTTGGAGCTTCTGTTCACCACCTAAACACTAATCTCCTAGAGTTGTCACTTGAGGTTATGACAATTATGACATGCGTCTTTTCATGAAAGAAGTGGAATTGGGTCATAACATTGCCACTATATTGGGATTTTCTGCATTGGTGGTGTGAATGACCTTGTTCTAGGTAGTCATGATATATGTGTGTTAAGTATATTTTCAGGTATTTTCTTGTCAGTAGTTCCTACTTATTTGCATAAGTCCCCACAAAGCTTAAAGCAGGATTGAGAGTTATATTAACTATAATTATAGAAGGTAATCACAACAGAAAATATGAGTTATATTATATAGAATATAACTTTTACAAGTTACTTTTTAGGTTATATGGAATCACAGAAGTACACGCTTCATTATTGTGACTATTAATTTTCATAAACCAAGCAGATTTATGCCAGGAATGTTGAAACCTTTATACTCTTTATATGTATTGTCTGTATTTATCACTGAATACTGATGAATATTTAAGCATTAGAATTTTTGGTCTTAACTGAATGAAGCTTTCAAAGATTTTGTTTTTTTTCCCTTGGAATCATGCTAAATCTTCTTGAAAAACACACAGATTTCATGCCTTCTTAAAGTTTGCTGTGAGTTGTTTTGATAACATTAACATACACATCAAAATAATACAAACTTAGAAAAGACTTATCATTTCTCAGAACCCTTTCTTATTTCATGCTTATATTGTAAGGAGAAGTGCATGATCCTATGTTGTCACTGGGAAACAGTCTTAGTGTTAATTGCCTAAAGAAATCCTCTGTGTGTGTGTGTGTGTGTAGCCTTTAATAACCTCTCTTTGAATTTAATTCTGTTTCAAATATGCACACAAAACCTGTCATCAGTAAAACCTACTATCAAGTTATTCCAACGAATAACCAATGTCTCACTCAGATCTCTTATTAATTCAACCGGCTTTCCATCTCCTCATTTCTTCTAGGCACTAGACTTGCTTTTCAGTCCATAAAGGGTAGGTTTATTTAACAAATATTTTTTGATAGGCACTCTTTTAGACATTGAAGATACAGGAATGAGCAAGATGGTTAAATCCTTGTTTCTAGGCAAACTCAATTTTGCATTCTAGCTGAAACAGTAAACAACTTAAAGCCACTAAATGGATATTTTAAGATAGATGAATACCATGAGGAAAATAAAGTAAAGCAATGTGGACTGGGATGGGAAGTACATAGTATCTTATATTACTTAGGGCTACTTAGGGAGGAATCTCTAGTTGGTAACGTTTCATTTAGATCTGAATTAGAAGTAGCCAGACATGAGAGTATCTATAACAGGATTGTTCAAAGCTGAGGGCACGCACAACAAAAGCACAGGTAGTGAGGTATGAACAAGTTTGGCATATGTGAAGAATAGGTTAACCAGAGAAGTTTAGCGAATGAATATTTGCAGATGAAGGTTTATTAGTGGCAGAAGGTCTGTAAATATCCATATAGCTTTAGGGAATCATTTAGCTTAAGGGAAATAATACATTTTGTAGCAGCAGTACATCTCTAAGAGATTCTTTAGAATTGTAGAACTTAGATAAATGGTAGATGGATTATCAAGCATGCCAATTAACTTTTGTATGTTTTGTTTGATTTGATCTTTAATCTGTATTTATATAATCTTGCTGGTTTTACAGAATGGTTACCTGTTCAGTACTTCATTTATTCATCAGCCATTTACCAAGGTCCCACTATCTTAGGTTCTGGGTATACAGAGATGAATAAGACCCTCCTGTTATGAAAGCATATACAAAAATGGAGGTGACATAGGATTCTGAGTATATTTACTGGGAAATACATTTTCTCAATCTAGAAATATGAATAATAGGACAAGGAACTTGAAAAGAGAGTGGGATTGATCAAGATAGGTGGCCACCACTGATATGTAGTTAAAATATAATTTTGCAGGTCTAAAACACCTTTGACATCTACATGTAAAACTGGATTAAGGCATATATGATCTCCACTATGGTAGAGAAGCTTCTAAATTTAAATTAGTGAACATCGTTGTTAATGCACCTTTCTGGATGATTTGTATATAGGGCCCAGAACATAAGCCAAACTCTTGCTTAAGATGCAAGATAATGAAACCTATTAAAGATTATCAGACCTATTAAAACCATGGGCATTCTCATGGGACTCCATGAAGATAATGTCTTCCATTCTGACAAGGAAGTCAACTGATTTCCTGGATTTATATGAACTAATTCTGGTTTAAAACAGGTTATGTACTCATAAGAGCCAAAGAAGATTTCAAAAAGAAAGTCTGGATTAGTTTGAGACTTTGAGATTAGAAGTCTGTACTCAGAATGTTATCAGCTCAGCCTCCAAAGAGCTATCCAGGGGACTGAACATCTTCTGGTGGTTCAGCGCCCTTAGTCTTTTGTGCTTGACCTATAATATCTAATACTATTGCTTACCCATACTACTTGCCCTAATTAATCTTTATGTGATATTAGCAACCATATGTGGCAGATTATTATCCTGACTCCTGCCTGTTCTACTTTCTAACTTAGTAAATTCTTCAAGTCGTGTTTAACCAGTATCAAACTTCATATGCAGAGCCTCCTGCAAAAGCATCTTGACTTACAAGTCTGCTGAAACAATGTGATCATTGATTTTACCTTCAATGTAATTTAAAAAAATTAATCTGTAAAAATACAGAAGGTTTAAACATTTGCCTTTAAATCATTAATTCATTTAATCATCCATAAAAATGGAAAACATAAGCATGATCTTTCTCCTCTTCCTCTTTTCTCCATATCCCTCTCCTTGTGCTACTACTGTTTTTTTTTTTTTTTTCTATCTTCTTTTAGGAAGAGCTCTTCAATGCTAATAAGAAGGTTCATCATACATTTAGTTAGACAGTTGGGGTTGATGTTGTCAGTTGATGAGGAGGACAGGGTTTTTTACCCAATAGCCCATCTATATATATACATCACTGTAATTGCACCTGTTGTAATTTAGAATGACATAACTGGACTGGTTAAGGATCTGAACTTTTGCATCAGTCTAGATTACTATCTTAGGTCTAACAATTCCTAGCCATGTGATCTTGGATAAATCTTCAGTTTATAATTCTATGCATTTTTTTCACCTATAAACTACAAATGATAAAACAGATTCAAACTGAAGATTGCTATCAGGATTATATGAGATGGTGTGTTCTTTAAGTTTAGTAAGAAACTGACATCTATAGGCATTCAATACAAGTGAATTATCATCATCGTCACCCATTGACTTAACCTTTTCTGTGCTTTACTTGATCTTAAACTGTATAGAAAATTTAAAGTACTCTGTTTCCTATGAGTATTTGACATTTGGTGAATGAGAGCAAGTCATTAGCAGTTCCATACATGGCACTGATAATGTCACAAGTTAAAATGTTGTGAGCTATGGGGAAAGATAGGGAAGGTAGTGGTTACCCATTCATGAGAAACCATTTTTAACTCATGATCAGGCAGTTGATTACAATTGATCTGTTGTCCGTATTATCATAGTGACATTTGAAATATATTATATTACCATTTCTCTTAATATGATGGTTAAAATTCAGTAGGCAGATAATGTGATATTGACATACTGAGTAAAATAATGATTGATAGTGAAGCTGTAAAAGTAAGAAGGTTCTATGTGTTTGAAAGTCACAGAACTTTGAAAAGTGTAAGAGATAAGGAATACTGATGAATAAAATGTGACAACCTGACACAGGCTATGCATATAGAAATGAATCACTTTAGTAAGTCCTTTTAAAAGAGAACAGCCTATAGAAATGTAAATATGGCTAATAAAAGTACCTGTTTAAATTTAAATATCTATCAAAGTGTCTACCAGAAGAAAACCAGATATATACTTTATGACTTACTCAAAATCGTTCTTTCCTAGCATCAGCTCCAGGAAAACAGTTCCAGTTTAAAGTATATTAAAGTGGATGCTTCTAAAATCAGGTTGTTTTGAAATTAAACAAAAGGGACTAGGTTTTTCCAGGGACTGCTATAGATGTCACTTTATAATAAAACAGTCAATATACAGGGGTTTTGTTTTATGGCCAGATCTAACATTTATTCATTCAGTGAAAGATGTCAATTAGAGCAGCACTGCTTAGACAATGGGGAAATTTCAGAGCCCCTAAACTAGAACATTAGTATTATCAGATATGTTACAGTTGTTGCTTCCATAATGACCCTTGCTCTTTAATGAGAGTGTGTAATGTCAGAATCAGAGGGAAGAAAAAGCCAAATGACAACTAATTTATCACCAGATTCATAGTCAAATTACCAAAAGATTGGAACTAATCAGGCCTGTTTTTCAAAATGAGTAATGTCATTCAGAGCCTCTCTGGTTATATAGATGTTTAGATTGTGGATGTCCTAAGAATTCTAAGTCTGTGCTGGCTTTAATGTTGAGATCAAATTGTTCTTGTGTGCCCAGGGTAGCATGACTCCAAGGAGAAGGTATGCTGGGAAAGAAAAGGGGGAAAAATCATTTTTCATCATCGCACTGAGAAAGTCATTACACTGAAAAAGTGCCAACAAACCCTAAATAATTTTGTGTTGATTATACTAAATTAGAATAGTGATAGCTATAATCATTTGATCCCTGAGGCATTAATGAAAATTCAGCATTATTTTGTGTGGAATATGTATCATTACCCTTGAGCTTAGGAATGATTATTAGTAAGTCTGATTAAATCTGGAAGCAGTGACACAAGCTATCTTTAACCCACTAATGACAGGGCCATATTGTAATTTTATGATGAATGAACACAGTTTAGCATTTTTAGCACTTGGTGGGGAACATAAGAAGTCTGCATTCATTTTCTTGATTAGACTGCAAAGTAGTACAGAGAAGCTCATAAGGAATGCTGCTTAATGAAATAGCGTTCTTGCTGATTGATGAACCTATCCTATCTCCCAGAACCACAGGCCTGGTTATCTTTATATGATTAAAGATAGTAAGCCGTGTTCTAGAGATCACATGTTCCTGGATGCAGGAGTATAAAAACAAATACTACAATACTACCACTTCATATGCCTTTATGTTTTCAAATGCTTTTGCATGTATTTATTATCAGAGTACCTGTTAGGGTGAGTTAGACTTTTCACCACTTGTTTTATGAGTAATAAAACTAAAGCACAGTATGGTTTAGGTAGTTACCTAAGTCCCAAAGACTGTCAGAATATCCAAAATGGGAACCGAGGGATCCCTGGGTGGTGCAGCGGTTTGGCGCCTGCCTTTGGCCCAGGGCGCGATCCTGGAGACCCGGGATCGAATCCCACGTCGGGCTCCTGGTGCATGGAGCCTGCTTCTCCCTCTGCCTGTGTCTCTGCCTCTCTCTCTCTCTCTCTCTGTGTGACTATCATAAATAAATAAAAAAAAATTAAAAAAAAAAACAAAAACAAAATGGGAACCGAAATGGCCTTTGCTCCAAGTATATGTTTGACCTCTGTAGAAAATGAATTTATTTTATAGTTGTAGACAAATTGTTTATCATTATCTCGAATTCTCTTTTTAAAAAATAATTTATTCTGTAGTCATAGACAATGTTAGAGATTTTTCTGATCAAAGGTGCCATAGTCCTGATTTAATTTTTAGTGCTAGGCAAACTGTTTCTAAAATCCCCTGACAATTATGGCCAAGTTCTGATTCCAGCATAGCATCAGATGCTCAGTAGTAGCTTGACAAATTCAATTTCTTTTCTTCTAATCTTCAGCCCAATGATGTGACTCTTTGTGGTCTAAGGAAGAAAATTTTCAGATTCTTGGTTGACCTAAAAACTATATGTGTGGACTACATGATCTTATGATTAAAACTCTGTACAAAGACAACTACTTAACAGAGTGTAAAAATTAGTGAAAGTACAGTCAAAAAATGCATGGCTCAGGGCACCTGAGATTGAGCCCGCTTCAGTCTCTCTGCTCAGTGGGGAGCCTGCTTCTCCCTCTCCCTCTGTCTGCAGCTCCCCCTGCTTGTGCTGTCAAATAAATAAAATCTTTAAAAAAAAATATTTAAAAAAATGCATGGCTAGAGGGAGTTAGCATTTTGTTTCCATCCCAGCTCCAGCACTAGAAACACAGCTTTGCAAGGAAGGGCATTCACATTCTTCATTAGCATCACAATGGCATTTTGTTGAATAGCTTGATTTAGGGCAATCAGAGCCAAAGATTTAAAGTTACAGGAGTCCCACAGGTCCTGCCTTGGCATGTAACAGATCAGGTTCTTTGGGGAAGATGAATGGAGAAATGAATCATTGTAATACAGTGAAATACAAGGTAAAAAGATTGATAAGGTGCAATGGTAGTGCCTGGGATAGAGGAGAAAATATCCTGTAACTAAGTGGGAGGCAGAGAAAACTCTCTCTGAAAGGAACATTTGAACACCAAACTAAATAAAGCCAGAAACCTGGCACTTCTCTCTTACCCACAAATACCCAGTCAATTACCAGATGATCGCCAGTTTACTTCTCATCATTTCTATGCTTCATGTCCTTCCCTTCACTCATCACTGACCTACATGGGATTGTCATCATCTCTGTTTAAAATAGGCTGCCTTGTTGGTGTTCACATTTCTATGCATATCACCCTCAAAACCATCAACCAGACTATTTAAAACCTTAAATTTTAGCACATGTCCCCCATGCTCCAAGGGCTTCTGTCCACAGGATAACATCTAAGCCATGATTCTCTGTGGTGTGGCCACTCCCTACCTCTACAGCCTCCTCTCCTGATGGTGTTTATGCTGTGGAATTGTCACTTCAAGAACATTACACTCCAATTCGTGCCTTCATGCATTTTCTTCTCTCTGTATCCATCTCTGAGAGGATAGATTCTGTACATCATTGGATGTCCCTCATCTACTGTGATGTTGAAGTTTTTTCCCCATCTCAGATCTCCACTGGATCAGGTGCACTTTTCTGTTTTTAGAGCACCTTTGCATACCATATCTCATTTATCCTTGTGTTTCCCACTAAGCAGGATGGATGGCTGGCCCATAATAGTTGCTCAACAAATGTTGGTTGATCTGAACATAGGAATAACATGAATAAATAGGTAGTTGCTAGGGCAACAAGTGTAGAAATGACAAGGAGGTATAAAATCAAATGGCATAGTGTATTAGTTTTCTGTTGCTGAGCAACAAATTATCACACATATAGTGGCTTAAAACAACATCCATTTAATATCTCAGTTTCAGTAGGTCACAAATCAAAGTAAGCTTGCCTCAGTTTTCTGCTTATGGTCTCACCTTTTAAGGCTGAAATCAAGGTGTTCATTGGACTGGATTTTCATGAGGAGGTTAATGAGGTAATAAAGCTTTAAAGCTTCCTCAGGCTATTGGCAGAATTTATTCCTAGTGGCTGTGGCTGTAATATTCATGGCGGCTTGCTTCTTCAAGGCCAGTGTGGAGAGGGCATTCTCTCCTGCATCAAATCTCTGCCTTCAAGGAAGGCTTAAGCCCTCTTAAAAGGGCTAGCTTGGTTAGGTCAGCCCCATCCAGGATATTTTTTTTTAATTAACTCAGATTCTTTAATTAGGGACTTTAATTGCATCTGTACAATTCTTTCATCTTTACCATGTACCATAACATAGTAATAGGAATACTTTTCTGTCACCATTGCCATAGTCTACTGTCTAGAAGCAAGTCCTCTTCTGGCTGCACTCAAGGTGTAAGGATTATTTCAGGTCATGTATACCAGGGGCAGGGTCTTAGACCCAATCTCATATTCTGTTCATCACATGGACAGTTTAGAATGGATTGAAAAATAGATTTACGTGGATAAGTGGAGGAGCATGAGCCTAGAAGAGAAGGTAAAGACTATATGAGTAAGTACCTCCTGTAGTTTTCTAAGAAGTAGGTCTATTTCATGTAGGGAGTCATAACGGGCTAAGAAAGATTAGTCTAGGGGCACCTGGGTGGCTCAGCGGTTGAGCGGCTGCCTTCCACTCAGGTCGTGATCCCAGGGTCCTTGGATCGAGTCCTGCATCAGGCTCCAGGCAAGGAGCCTGCTTCTCCCTCTGCCTATGTCTCTACCTCTCTCTCTCTCTGTGTCTTTCATGAATAAATACATAAACTCTTGAAAAAAAAAGAGATTAGTTTACAGCATAACCCTTTCAGTACTTAAAATAAGAAAGACTCGGAGAATTGGAGGAGAAAGAAACTGGAAATGTGGACGATAAGTTAGGAGAAGTGGTAGATGGAAAGTGGAGAGGGCTAAGAATTGACAGAACTTGATTGCTGATTGGTTCAGCAGAGGGTGAAGGGTATTTAGAGTTTCTAACTAGGAAGTCATTTGGAGTAGGCCAAAATGGCACTGGTTTTGAGTGTTCCTGAATAACACTGAGGTAGTAACTATAATGACTGTTGTAGACCGTGAATCTCTTTTGTTCTCATTCTTGCCTTCTCTCTCACTTGCCTTGCCTTGTTCCCAAAAGGATCTAGAATAGCTTTCCAATAGATTTCTGCCATAAATGTACCAGTTTGCAGTGATTTGGCATAATGCCTTCAGGGAGAAATGTTTTATTTGTAAATGGCTGGTAAATTATATATATAGAATGATGTTCTTTAAAGTTAGCTGAACCTATGAGGTTGGCAGCAGTTGAGAAGGACAGTGACCCAACTTTCAGTTTGGAATTCTGATTTGGGGCCACTAACGGACTACTCAGACTGTTTTAAATCTAGGCTATTTGTGTGTGCAACACAATTAAATAAGGAGAACACAGTGCACAGTGGAACACAAGCAGGCAAAAGTATCTTTTGTTCTTCCCTCTATATCCTGTAAGTACATTCTGGACAATCTTTGTGATCTATAAACTAATGCTTCTATAAGTTAATGTCTCCTTTATCTTATGTCTCTATCCTGAGATAGGGGAAAAAAACTAATATATTAGACCAGATGACCATCTTTTCTTAAATAATGATGTGATGTGAAATTCAGAGCCTTCCTATTCATATCTTTTGTCTTTACAATATTTGTTTTCCTTAGGTCTAATGAAAATCTTTTTTGGTTAATACAGACCTTTTGTTTAGAGATTAGAATTTTAGCCTGAGGTGTTGGTTTTAAAATTTATGATATTATTTCATACAATAAAAATTATGTGGATTGATTTATGTCCTTTGAATACTTAGTATAATGGCAGTATATCTGTCAATAAGACTCACCCACATAGAATTGAGGAACTTTGGAGATTGGAAGTCCAATCTTCTTCTCAATTAGAAATCTTGGCTTGGATTTATGGATATCCAGTCTCTCTTTAATCCGATGATATGCTCCTCTACTTATCTTGTCAGACTTTTTCATTGTTAAGTTGGATCTTAAAAGGAAAAACTATATCCTTGTCTCCACAATATTTCTGATACCACATGTGTGGGGTTTTCCACACCAAGCACATTCTCCAATTCTTGATGAGCCCCAACTGGGTGTCCTAAAATTTCACTCAATTCTGACACTGCCTAGAGTTAATGGAGACAGGTTATAGGCTCAGTCCTGCAAGACTGCCCTCATTTCAGATGCTTGTTGCAAGTCCATTTGTCATCTACACTTCTGACCAACTGGCTATAAATCAGGGGTTTCCACAAGCCTCTTCTCGTCTATAGTGGCTTACAGAACTCAGGGAAACACATTTACTGATTTGTTATAAAGGACATAATAAAGGATACAGATGAACAGCCAGATGAAGAGGTATATAAGGCAAGGTAATAGGGAAGGGGTATAGACATTCCATACCTTCTCCAGATATACCACTCTGCCAGCATGTTGGTGTGTTCAGCAGCCAGACTCTAATACTTAGGGCTTTTAGGGAGGTTCTGTTACTTAGGTACTATTGGTTAAATCATGGCCTTTGGTGATTAATTCAGTCTTGATCCAAAGGTCTGGGGAGGAGGAGATGCTGAAAGTTCCAACCTATAATCACAGGGTTGGCTCCATCCTCTCATAATCAACTCATTAGCATAAAGTCAGGTTGAAAGAGGTTTGTTAGGAACAACAAAAGGTGCTTTCACACCACATCACTCAGGGAATTATGAACATTAGAAGCTCTAAGCCAGAACTGTGGTTCAAAAATCAAATATGTATTTCTTATTATAATATCATGGGTCTGTTTTCTGTATTAAACTGAAATTTGCCTCTACAAAAGCTATGTCCATTTACTTATTTATAATCTATTGACTATCTACCCCAGGTATAAATTACTAGGTTCCACAAAATCTCTACTGTCTTTTCTTAGGTGAAGTTTTTATGTTTCTTTTAACAAATTATCACATAAATATATAAAAATATTCCTGCAAAGCTTATAATGAGATTGGAGGCTCTCTTATAATGTCTCATGAATTGTGGCCATTTGTTTCCACTTGACGGTAAAAAGTCTAACATGTCATTTAAAATTATGAGTGGTTTAATTATGGGTGGTTCTTTTTTAATCAGTTGGTGAAATTTACTAAAGCATAAATAGGTGAGAACTAGCCACTTTATCAAAGGATTACTCCTTTAAAATATCATTATTTCTAGATCTTTTCTCTCAAGTCATTTGATTTGTCTAATAATTCAGTTTCTTGGGTCTAACTCAGTTTCTCTGTGTTTGGGTGTTTTATGAATGTAGGTGGGTGGCCAGTGCTTGAGAATTGAGGAGGAAAGGTGTGTGGGGTAGGTGGATTGGTCTGAGGGGTCAGTGTATAAGTTTACATGTAACCCTCCTGTTTTTATTATGACTTCACACCCCTGACAAGGCCTGAGCCTGAGCCCTCAAATCCAAAGGTCTCCTCAGTCACATTCTCTGAGTGTATTTCCTTGCCATGATAGAGAATCTTTGGACCATTTGATTCTTGTATAGAGGATCAATGGTTCTCCTGTTTTCAGTCCTACCCCTCACCCCTGCTTTCAGAAATATCTGGTGCCTTCAATTCTGCATCTTTTTAAGGATTCTACAGCAAAAATAACCTTGTTTACTACTGGCTTCTTCTCCTGCAGCCATGACTTTCAAGTTTTTACGTTATTTCTCTTTATCGGCGTGTCTCTCAGGGACCAAATACCTTCCATTTGCTACCACACCCTTACCCTGTACCCCCACCCCATGCAATCCCCTCACCAACCTTCACTATAGATATAACATATCTGGTCCCATTTTCCCTATCCTATCTTGGCCTAGAACCACATTCCACTTTTGAGCCTGCTCTGTTCTATTGGTAGAATACCTACTTCGAATCTGGGCAACATCCTCATTTCCATTTTTCCTTTTGTTCCATGCTCATCTCTATGCTTAAATCTCCAGCTATCTACTTGCTGTCAGGGGGCATGTTCCAACACTGATTTTGGTGTGGGTCAACTATGAGGCTCTAAATCAGGAGCCTGGGCTTCATGGGAGAGAAATACCAGAAGGCATTGATGACTGGCCCAGTGCAAAGAGATGATACAAGAAAAGTCACCTTGTGGAAAAACTAGATGCCTGATAATCTGTCCCACTAGAGTACCAGGATCAAGAGTGAGAATCCACAAATGATGCTACAAGATACACTTAAGAGAGCAGAGACTTGAGCATTAGGGTAGGGAAACTGGTCATGGAGGAAATTCCTGAGCTGGTTGAACATAGTTGAGGAGTTTTGAAGAGAGTAGGGAGTTCCCTGGGCATCTATTGAGAGCGGGCTGTAAGAGTTGAAAATGCCAAACCAGCTTGGCTAAGTTGTTTTGCTGAAGAGTTTAAGTCTGTCATTACTGACAAACTTTAAAAGGTTCTAGGACTGGTAAAACAAGTAGGCCTGAGCTAAGTTAAAAGACAGAGCGTGACCAGCTGGGACAGGAACATAGCAAACTTGCTAATTAGTCTGGAGGAAGCCAATTGCCCACATTTTTATGGACTGCTAATTGCTAAAGTAGCAGCTTGCTCTAAAGACAAAAATAACAGCATGATAGTTTCTTGAATATAGTATAAAATGGCCTTTAGGATATAGGCTACATCAACTTTAAATGTACTCTGTAGTTCTTAAAACATACACTACTATTAATAAAGATACACTTTGGAAGTCAGTTATTCATTTTTTCTTAGACTATAAGATGAGAAATTATAGAATATATATGACTCTAGTTTGGGCAGTTGTGCTAAGGATTTTATTTTAAAGATACCAGTTCTCCACTTGAATACCATTTCTCAGCCCATTTTAAAACACTTCCCAATAAAAGAACAAAATAATTTTAAATGTGCTTTATTCTAAATATGGTGAGCTTTTTCATAAAACACTGTCTTTCAACCTGGTTATATTTGTGAAAAGAGAATGGGCTTAAATAATTTACCCCTACTTTTTGCAACATTGAGGGCATTCAGTATCTGTAGAAAGAAAGAATGAATACATGAACAGGTGCATAAAGCTTTGTGTACATTAGAATGGTAGAATTTCATTATTTCAGAGAACAATTGAGAACAACTAGTCCTCTTCCATTATTTTTTAAAAAGATTTTATTTATTTAGTTGAGAGAGAGAGAGAGAGAGAGAGAGAGAGAGAGAGCACAGAGGGAGAGGAAGAGGGATATACGTTCTCCCTGCAAAGCTCAATGTGGAACTTGATGCAGGGCTTGATCCTAGGACCCTGAAATCATGACCTGAGCTGAAGGCAGACACTTAACTGACTGATGTAGCCACCCAGGTGTCCCCCTTCCATTATTTTATGGATGAAGGATCTGAGGTTGAAAGGGGAAGTAGAGATATTGCTCCGGGGTCTTACACTGCTTTGTGGCAGCACCAGGCTTGGACTTCATTTCTTAATCAATCCAGCACTCTATCCATTCTAAGCTAATATTCCTTCTGCTTAAGAGAAGGATGAATTACTTCTGCAGGATTGATTCTGACCCAAATCACGTTAAATAAGCAAAACCTGGCTTTGTTAAAGTCTCAGATGCCAAATAATAAAAGTAAAGCAACTTTTAAATCAAAAACAAAGCCAAAGTAATTGGTGTGTTTGGTTTTATTAAGGAGTGAAATTTTCAAAGGCAGAGGGGGAGAAAATTAAAACCTCAGTGCCATGGACTTAATTCGAAAGTGTGAATGTCAGACTGGATATAAAGGAGGTAAGCTAGCCCTGAGGAACTTTAACTACATAAAAGGAAAAAGCAGATTTCCTTTTCTAGTGAAGTTAATGTATCTAAAGATTTATTTATCTCTTGCATTGGTAACTGAAATCCCCTAATTAGATTGACAGCATATTTAGATATTGCATAACAATTACATATGGCAGAACAAATTTGTGGAAGATGGAAATAAGTAGATGGATATTTAGACACAGCAATACCACTAATGGCTCAGATGCCAGGTAACATTTCTTTACTTGTAGAATTTATTAAGAAGTGGCTCTGAATTGTTTGTCTACTTAATTAAAGGTTTGTTTGCATTACTAAAAGGTTGTTAATAATAATAACAGTGTAGTCACTTATCAAATATATGGCTCTGCCTAAGTTATTAATTATTCTGAGCCTAGTGTTTCTCATTTGTACAGATAGGTTTATAATGGCACCTACCACATGGGGTTGTTGTATTGAAAGAGACTATGCACATAAGGTTTTGCATAGTGCTTTCCATATTAAAAGCACTCAATAAATGTTAGCTATCATTACTGTTGTCAGCCACTCCAGGGGAGCTATATTGTAAGAAACCAAACTTTCATTGCTGCTTCACTGAACCTCAGTAAATCATTGTTCTCTCACTGGTCTACTATACAATTTGTGGATATTTCCTCCCCAAGAGGGCAATGCAGTATAGCTGAAAGATCTCTCTTCACTTGGAATTCAGAACATTTGCTTCAGATCCAAAGTTTGCAAGTACAGTTTGTACTGTCTATTCTAGAACTCCCTAGAAGGTGATGTTCATTCACTTGATCACTTTCTGGATTGAGCAAATTTATATCTCTCAAATTTTCTTAAGTCATTTTATGGTCTCTCAAATTGAGGCAATCATACCTATTCCTCTGGGATGTGTTGAGGATCAGATGAAGGTCAATAGTGAAAGTGCTCATTTGCAAACTCCGTGGTGTTGAATGAGTATTGGTTATTGATATTCTTTAAAGGTTCAAATTGAATTACTCCTTCAAGGTCCAGGGTAAAAGCCAAGTCTTGTTGGAAGCCTTTCCTGAGCTCCCCAATCTCTAGACAAATGTCAGCTGTTCTTTATGGGCACTTCTATTACATTTCAGCTGGTTTTCTACAGTACTCAAAAAATGTGCTTTCTTGTAGAGCAGCAATTTATATTTTATTTCTGCAACTGCACCTTCAGAAGAAAGCATCCATATCTAATTGGCCTCATTGTCCCCTATAATACATAACATAAGATCTTGCTGTTAGTAAGTGCTCAACAAATATTTGATTAACAGATAAACAAGCTTTTATGAACCCATATGTAATACTAAATTCTGTGTGTTATGGAGAAGTAGTAGAAGCAAATAAAGACAATTACAATTTTCTCTCTTCAAATCCTAAAGGATTTGAAATTAATTAGAAATTAACTCATCCCTTCATTCATCCCATCCCATCCCTTCATTCCCTTCATTCATCCCCAACATAAACATATGTTGAACATGTCTCAGGTGCCAGGTTCTGTGGCAGGCACTAGGAATTCAGTCCAACAACAAAATAGTTCTATTTCTCAGAGCTTGCAGCTTATAAATCATAAGTAATAGTGAAGAAATAATACCAAAACTTACTTTGTCAGATTAAACACTTAGACCTTTCTCTGTTAAGAAAGGTCAGTAAAGAATTCTTAACTACTTTTCCTATCCATGATTAATTCCAGCAATTTGGTTATTGTTCATCAATAAGATTAAATTTGGCTACTGAGAACAGGTCAGGTAAATAATTTTTTTCTGGTTAAAAATAAAAACAGAAAAACACTTTTATAGATGCTGGGTGGAATTTGCTTTGAATTATTTTTCATAATCACAAGTAATTGGGCATGTCCTATTCAGTTAAAAATAAACATACAGAAATACATTGATCTACTTTCCCTGATAATGGGTTTTGAAAACCATAGCTATATTACTTAAACTTACTTTTCTTCACTTATTAAAAAGTCCAGAGGGCACAAGTAACCTTCAGAGAATATTTCCACATAACAGGACAAAATGATTTAATAAAATCCCGAGTGTATGTTTTGATTGAAGAATTATAAGCAATTCCACACTGACATGGAGCCAACCAATATGATACAAAAGGAAATTCCATTACTGCATTGTCTGGTAGGTAATTTGAGTTGAAAGAAAAACTTTCTTCAGTCGTACAAATCAAGACTCGTTTATTATTGTTGCCTCCAAAGCAGCAGAAGCCACTGCAATGTCACATTTTAAAGATGAGGGATGGATCTTCTCAAGGTAGCTTAATTTTCCACACTGATTAGTCACTCCTACCCCACACACTTACCTACACCACCTCCAGACTTCTGTTTTCCTATGGCTGTGGAGGCTTGAAGTCAAAGCAAATGAGGCTTGGAGGGTCTGTGTGCCTTTTTCTTTTCACATTGGGTCAAGGAATTTATGGATGGAAAACACCCAAACTTATTTCCCTTTTGTATCAGTCAGAGTCCTGGTGTGGAAACTGGTGACACACTCACTCGGGTAATATGATGAGAGTTGACCTAGTTACAATGCTGTGGGCAAGACAGGTCTGTGGGCTGGGCGGCCAAAAAGGAAGACAAAGCACCCTTTTAGCTGTTACCTCTGATAGATCTGAAGGGAGGTTGTGTAGTGGGGGGGGGGCAGTTACTAGAACCAAGAGAGTGAGAGCTGTGGCTTGTAACTAGGAGATCCCAAAAGGATCCGCAGACTTCATAAGAGAAATGCAGGTGCCATCAACCTGGATGTTGGCTGGGAGGAAAATGGGTATTGATACTTCAATCTCACTTTTCCTACTCCTCAGCTTTCTATCAATGCCTCAAGTTTGATGCAATCCAGAAGACGAGCTTCTCAAAGAACAGAGTCGGGTGCAGAATGAATTCAAAGGGCCAGGCTGGATATCAGATGTACTTTTTCTGTAATAGGAGCATATATGCATTATGTGTATGGTGCATGTGGTCACAAGCAGAAAGCTCTTCTTTCAAGAAAGTTTGCAGACATTATTCAATTATTTGATATTCACTTAATATTCATAAAACTCTTGAGAAAAGCATTATTCTCATGTGATAGAACAAAAAGATACTAAGGTAAATATATTCATAGATGCCTCCCTTATTCCAGCTTGCTGATTCCCCTTTTTCTCATTTTTTTTTAATAAAGAGGAGGGATTCTTTCTGGCTAGAAGAGAGACTAAGTTCATCTAAACAATGATTGAGTGAGGAACAGTTAAGTAAAGTGTGAAGGAACAAAAAGCACACAGGCTAGAAACGAGAATTTCTCAGTGGTTTTTTTTTTAATTTTTTTTCTTTTTTCTCAGTGGTTTTATTTATTTTTTAAAAGGTCTTATTTATTTATTCATGAGAGACACACACAGAGAGAGGGAGAGACATAGGCAGAGGGAAAAGCAGGCTCCATGCAGGGAGCCCGATGTGGGACTCAATCCCGGGTCTCCAGGATCATCACACCCTGGGCTGAAGGCGGCGCTAAACTGCTGAGCAACCTGGGCAGCAGTTTTAAGAATTAAGGCACCACAGCAATTTAAGAGTATGTGGGAGGTCCCTTGAATGAACAATATAAGCTTTTGACTACTTCCACCATCTTTTCTACTACTACTTGCATCCTCTATCATGGAAGCAGGCAAAAAATGGGAAAACAGAAGGCAAAAACAGCACTCATGTAGACTGTGCATTGAGTTACTTTTAATACCCTTTAAGAAACTTGAATGAGGAATGTAATTACTTTTCGTATTTCTCCTGTTTCTACTGGTTATTGGACTGCACTTCTGAATGAGACACAGCTCAGAGACTGAGCCACATGGCTTCTGCACTTCTTAGGGTGACAGTCACTTCCCTTTTATTTAAATTGGGAATTGAAGAGGGCTTGCCTAAGATCACACATCAGGAAATGCAGAGTTGTTACTTCAGCTCGAATTTGTTGATTCCAGATCCAATAGTCTCATTTCAGCTTTGGCTGAATTTACCTTTGCTGGATTTGTTGAGTGATACAGTTTTTTGGGGAAGGATTTCTTTTCACACCTGGTAAGTATATGGTACACCCATTAATAGTTAGAGAGATGAGTCCTTTATATCCCTTGCTGTAAAGAGGCTAGATGAGTAATGGTCAAGTGTTATTGAGTCACTCAGATGAATAGTTCCATGATTAAATCTTGTTTGCTTTACTTATTTATTTTTTGTATAATGTCAATGACTCCTTTAGAATAAGAACTAGTCTTATGATTTTTCCAGTCCATTCATCCATGACATTGTTATTTTAAGAATGTTATTCTAATGATTTCTAGTGGCTCTTACAGCCCTGTTTGAATTCTAGTTCCAATCTTTGTGCTGCATGTCACCAGCAACCCACCTCTACTTTCTCTCATTCCCTGCCTTTCATAATCAGAAAGCATTTGTTAATCAGAGATATATATATATATATATATATATATATATATATATATATGAAAAATAAACTGAATTTTGTTCCTGAGATAGGAAAGAGAGACTAAGGAAAGCATCAATGTTGGTAGGTAGGCACTACCGACAGCAGAGTATCTTGTGGGTCCATGGTCTGCTAACTTTTTTTCACACTCCTGACCCCAGCAGCTCCTAGCAACCCTCCCAACTTCCTGCCTGAGGCCCAAATCACAGACATTTCTACTCCTGCTCTCCTTTCTGATTTTGGTAGGGTTGTCATATATTCTGTTTAGATTTCTTGTTAAGCCTACCTATTCATCTTAAATTTGTGGCACTGTATTTCCCTTTTAATTCTAGATTCAGGATTTTCTTTTTTTATTTGGTTACATGGAGACAGAAATGATTCTGTTCACATCCTGCATCATTCTAAAACAAAAACCCATTTATGTATTCTCTTTTTCTTTTTACTCAAAGATACATTAGAATGCTCTTTAGTGTAGTGATTAAGGGAACAGACTCTTAAGACAAACTGTATCTGAATTCTAGCTCAACCACTAACTAGCTGTGTGACCTTGGACAAATCACTGAAACTCTTGGGGCCTCAGTTTTCTTATCTATATAAAAGGGACAATGGTAGTATCTATTTCTAGAGTTGGTGTGTGGGTTTATAAATTAGTAAACAATAGGAGAGTACCTGAAACATAGCAAAAATTCAGTAAATGTTGGCTGCTGTTACTTACCCCTGATCAAACATGATGGTGTAAGCTTAATATTATTTTCAGTTAGGATTTATTTTCAGTTAAGAGTTCAGTAAAGATTTATCTGACACAGGGACATTGCCTTGGGCTTTAATGTCAGATAGATGCAGTTCAAATTTTAGCTCCTTTACTTACTGGGCAAATGTAAATTTGGTCAAAATATTAACAAATTTATTAATTACAATTTTCATATTCATAAAAAAGATGGCATTATGTATATCTTAGAAGGTCAACATGTGGCCTAATAGGAAGTTTGGCATATAAATCATATAAAATATCTGGAAAGTACATAGCCAGAACTTATAGAAAGCATTCATTAAATGTGGCTATTATCTTTGGAAGAAATTATTGATAGTATAATAAGGAATAAGACAAGAAAAAGAAAATAATGGTAAGGAAACGAGTTCCATGTTCTGCAAAAGTAGTGATCATTATAAAGTCTTAGATTAAAATATGCAAATGAAACTAAATTCAAGGTGTTTTGAAATGACTTTACCCAAGCAAACTGCATTTAATGCATAATGATGGTTTTACTCTCCCATTAAAATAATTATTGTGAAATTACTCACCTATGTAGACCACCCTGCACTGGTTGCAGTAAGTCCACCACTCATGTCTCCACATTTCTCTGATATCATTGACAGTTTAATAGAGCATCACATTGGCATGTGCTACAGAGCATTACTGTGCTGACTTGGCATAATTCTAATTCAAAAGCAGAGTCTTGACAACTAACACAGTTTGATCTTATTAGGAATGCATATATGATATATCTCAAGCTATCTGAAAACCAAATTAGATTTCTAACTTGTATTAGCTAACATTAACTGTATGAACAGACCCCCAAGCCTCAGCAAACTAACCCAAAAGAAGAGTTTTGTTTTAGTATTAGTTTTGCTGATTCACATGTTGTCCAAGCAGTTAGGATCAATGGGAGGTAGATGAGATTATGAACCACACAGTTATATAGAACCCAAGCTGACATAGGCTCTGCCATCTTCAGCACAGGGCTTCCAAAGGTAGTTGTAAGTGTCCAAATTCAGCTGGCAGACATATTTGGAAGTGGCAAATATCATTTTTGGTTACATTTCATTGGCCAGAAATCAGTCACAAGGTTCTACCTTCTTGCAAAGGTATCTAGGAAATGTAGTCTTGGCCTGACCACAGTAACAACTATAATACAACTATTGCTTAGTTGAACAACTCAGTCCCATGAAAGAGGAGCACAGATATTTGGTGGACAGTGCATGATCCCTACCACATGCTTATTACAACAGAGTTTTAACAGAGTTATTCCCCTTTTTCTCTCTTCTTTAATTCTTAATTCTTATTTATTTACTTATTTGTGTGAGAGAGAGATACAGAGATAAAGAGAGCAGGAAGAGGAGGTAGAAAGAACAGAGGGAGAGGGAGAAAGAGAATCTTAAGCAGGTGCCATGCCCAGCAGAGAGCCCTATGCCAGTCTCGATCTCAGGGCCCTGAGATCATGACCTGAACTGAAATCAAGAGTCGACTCTGAACCAGGTAAACCACCAAGGCACCCCTCCTATAAGGTTCTTGTTGTCTTTATGGAATTTATGTAGCCCTACTTGCATCCCAAATGTGTTCTTTTTGATAGCAATGATAATGATGGCACTGGCCATTTAATCAGCACAGGTGACTATGTGCTTGACACCACATCAATCACATTATAGATATTTTTTCTTTTCCCCTCACATCAGCCCTATTAGATAAGTCTCATATGTTTAGAGACCTGGGAAATTATGTACAGGTAGATTCAGTAAGTTGTCTAAAGCCCTACATCTTAGAAAGGGATAAAGTCAGAATTCAAGTACAGATTTGCCTGACCTAAAGCCTATGTGCTCAACCACTCCAGCTCATAATCATTTGCTTAGGCTATTAAGGGTGAAAGACTCTTTTATTTATTTTTTTTTCTAAACGGAATTACAGAGAATTACAGTTTTTCAAAAATATAGGGTGAAGATTAAGTATGGGTGCCTGCCAAGGTTCAAGAACCTCAGGGAGTTTCTGAATATATTATAGGAATTCCAAGGATCTTCTAAGTTTTGGGTAGTTGTGTTGTTGTTATTATTATTATTATTATTATTATTATATCCATATGTTTTATCAGATTTTCAAGACCTGTGACCTCAAGAAGGTTAAGTACCACCACATTCTGTTATATGCACTCTCTTCCTGAACGTGCAAAGATGTGCTTGTTTGATTAAAGGCTAATTTTCTAATTCCAAAGATATAATAAAGAATAGATTATTTTATTTTTTTAACATTTAAATTTATTTTATTGGTGTTCAATTTGCCAACATATAGAATAACACCCAGTGCTCATCCCATCAAGTGCCTCCCTCAGTGCCTGTCACCCAGTCACCCCCACGCCCCGCCCATCTCCCTTTCCACCACCCCTAGTCCATTTCCCAGAGTTAGGAGTCTCTCATGTTCTGTCTCCCTTTCTGATATTTCTCACTTATTTTTTTAAAGAATAGAGTTTATCCCTACTCCTGCCCCCATAAATGATCTTCACAGGAAACAAAACTTCTAAAAACTTACTTTGAATTGTACTAAGTAATCAAAACACTATTTAGCATTTGTTAACAAACTGTCTTATATTGTTCCCAGATTGGTACCAACTATAATAACCAACTATAAATTTCTAAAGGGTAGGGTAGTAATTCTACAGATTCATAGACTATGAAAAATAAAGCAAAGTTTATCACCAACTCCTGGCCTCTATGGAGCCTGGAAAGAAGAAAGGGATGGCCTCCAACAAAGAGGAGAGAAGGATTTACAGCTTCTTTCAGATTCAAGCTGATTGAAGAAGGAAGTGGAGTGTGTGACCATAGCAGGATTGTTTTATACATACATATCCTGAGGGAACTGGGGCCAATTTCTGACTGGGGTGGCTGAGAGCTCTGCCTGGGGTCTCAGCTGGGAGTTACATACCTGGGATTGGGTGCACCTCTGGTTGCTTTTGGCTTCCTGGGTCCTTCTTACTCATGAGATCAGCTGGGTATGGTTCAAGCTCTCATATCTTGTCACTCAGGAGTGACTGACCAGGGCCAAGTCACCTATAGTCCTTTAAAAAAGATGCTTTTAAGCCATTTAGGCACTAACATTTCAGAAACACTGATTATGCCTAGGTTCCAACTGCCTCCATTATAGTCATCATTCAGTTTTCTATCTCAGGACTTTGGGCTTTGATTAATTTAGGGAGGAAAGGGATCATGGCCCACCACAAAATGGCAGATACTTGGGAACTCATGTCTCCAAGAGGAGATTTTCCGGGGATCTTTTTTTTTTTCTGGAGATCTTTATCAAGAGAATCTGACCTGTTTCTAAGTTGATAACGATTTATTGAATTTTCACTGTCCAGCATTAATTTCGAGGGTAAATGAGTGAAATGTGGACATCAACTGTTTCCTAAAATAAGAAATCATTCCTACCCTTTAGAAACTTATAGTTGGTTATTATAGTTGGTACCAATCTGGGAACAATATAAGACAGTTTGTTAACAAATGCTAAATAGTGTTTTGATTACTTAGTACAATTCAAACTAAGTTTTTAGAACAATATTTTTCCTATTTCCAAGAAAAGTAACTATTTTTCTTTGAAGGCATAGAGAGGTTACCAGTGATGTATTACTTTTTCTCTCTTCCTCCCCAACCCACATCTCATTTTCTTCATATTGCTGTTTATTGGAACCCACAAAGTTTTTTTCAAGGTTATTCTCAGACATACCTTTGTGAAGAAAGGTAAATCTTTATTTTATAATGTAACTATACAACCAGGTCTAAGAAAATACATAGTAGATTCACTGATACATAAGACAGATCCCGTGGGAGCCTGTAATTTTGTGGAGAGAGGAATCACACACACACGTACACACACACTTGTACACACATGCATGCACACACATGCACACCAGATTTGGAGGCAGAAAAAACAACCTTCCAATGAGTGCCTGTTTTTACTTGTGTGACTCTGAACAAGTCAATTTCTCAAGACATATCTTTTCATCTGTAAGGGAAGATGTCTGATTTCAGAAGGCTATTTGTTATGTCAGGTGGAATCATGCTTATAAAAACACCTTAAAACCTGTGAAGTATGATGGAAATGTTAGTTTTCATTATCTGACTCACATATAGAGATGCAGGAAGACTTGTTCATTTTTTTTTCCACTTCTAAAATCTGATTTTTGCATAACCAATTTCATTTTTTATGATATTTAATCTGACAAGCAAAAGATTTTGTTCAAAGGGGAAGGATAAATGAGATTAACTTTCTGTAAATCCTTTCAAAGTTTCATTGTTCATCTCTTCATTGGGAATGCCAGGACGTGCTTCCTTCCCTCTGTGAGCCCTCTTTCTGTAAATGTCCGTTGAGCTGCTGACATTTGCTTTCGGGGAAGCATTGTGCTTAGCATGTGATTTGAATCCAGGATCAGGATCTTATTTCCTTTCTCCTCTATTGCTTTACTTTACCAATGCATCCTGGCTTCTGACACACTCTGTGGCTGGCTCTTTTGATAATTTTTGGAATGCCTATATCTGCACTTCTGAATATATGCCCAGTATTTTACTGTTACAATGTAGGAGTTGTGATGATGTTCTATAATTATATGCTCGTTCATTCAGTGAACACATATTTGATGAGCATTTGATATGAGCTGGTACTCTGAATACTGAGCATGGAATCATTGATACAGAAAACAAATCCCTGACCTACAGGAGTATACATTAGAGTAGAGAGATGAAACACACACACACACACACACACACACACACACACACACACACACCTATATACCAAGTATAGACGATTGTTTGGTGCCCTTCCCAAAAGACATGTTCTCTAGAATGCATGAATGTGACTTTATTTGGAATAAAATTTTTGCAGGTGTAATTAAATGAAGGGTTTTGAACTGAGATCATCTCGAATTATCTAGGAAGGCCCTAAAGCCAGTGAAATGTGTCCTCATATAAGACAGAAAGAGGAGAAGATAGAGACACATGGAGGCAGAGATTGAATGTGGACATTAATCCACAATTAATATGGGCATCAGAAGCTGAAAGAGGCAAGGGTTGGAGTGTCTCCTAGAGCAATCAGAGGGAAGGTGGATCTGTGGATATCTTGATTTCAGACTTTGGGGCTTTACTAGAAATCAGATCAATGAGGAACAAGATAATCTCCACAATGCATAAAATCACACAAGAGGACCAAAGTTCGGTGGAAGTTTAGTAAAAAAATTCACTGCTTAGGAGTGTCTGGCTGGTTCAGTCAGAAGAGCATGAGACTCTTAAAATTGAGATTTTGAGTTTGAGCCCCACATTGGGTGTAGAGATTACTAAAATAAATAAGAAAACTTTATTAAAAATTCACTTCTTATTGGAAGTGGTCTTTACAGCTAGTCCAGAAACATTGAACTATGAAAAAATCATCTGGTACATGTCAATTGTATTTACAATAATTAATTGCAAATAACCAGCTAAGCACAAATTATTTCCTACAATTTTAGCTTTATTATCACATTCTATGTTAGGGTTTGATTTTAAATTGCCATTTTGTCAAACAAATGCCAGTTTCTCATGGAGAGATGTTCTTCAAACAGGAGAAGTGTAGCTCTATCCACATCAAGCTGTGGCATGGCTTAAATCACAAAGAAGCTTTGCATTTTCATAGGCTCTTCTGAGTTCCATAGGCAATATATACGTGTAGACTTGACTCAGTTCATGTGGACACAGGCCAAACACTATTGAAACCTTATAGATGATAATAGAGCAGGTCAGGAAATGTGGATGAAGTGGTATCTAATCTCACAAGCCGGAAAGCCAAAATTATCTCTAGGCCCCCATAATTTTAGTTTCAGGGATTAAGGAGTTTGAGGGCAAAATGAATGTTGTTGGTTAGTGCTGGCTATGGGATTTGATTGGTGATATCAGTTAAGCAATAATTGAAGCCATTCTGGCAGCACTATATTCCCTAATCAAATGCTGTCCCCATTCCCTTTAGTTCTTAAAATAGCTAAAGTAAGGCACTAACATTAATGAGTACTATAGGTAATTTTTAAGTACCATAGAAATTTAAAATATTAACATTTGGGGCACCGGGTGGCTCAGTGGTTGAATGTCTTGCCTTTGGCTCAGGTCATGATCCCAGAGTCTTGGGATTGAGTCCTGCATCAGGCTCCCTGGGAAAAGCCTGCTTCTCCCTCTGCCTCTCTCTCTATGTTGCCCATGAATAAATAAACTAAAAAAAAAAATATATATATATGTATTAACATTTACATTGATTAGGTTTGTCTGGCTTAATTGATGATGACTCCAGATGGATACTGGGTGAAGTGAGGCTTTGGCCCTAAAAGATACAGAAATGTGGGAGCTTCCTGGGAGGTTGTCCTTTCTGTATTAATATTAATGCAGTAGCACTAATGATGACTTCTGGGTTGTGCCAGGTAAACATTTTCCATGTACACTTGATCCCTGAACAACACGGGGGTTAGGAACACTGACGTCACCTACCCTCTGCAGCTGAAAATCCACATACAACTTTTGACTCCCCTCAAACATACAGCCTATGTTGACTGGAATTCTTGCTGATAGCATAAACAGTTGATTAACACATATCTTATATGAATTATATATTCCTTATAATACCTTTTCTTATTTTTTTGGTATTTCTAGGCTATGCAGTTTATGAAATTTTTTTTCAAAATTTGCCCATCTCCCTCAAAGTTTCCAATGTATTTGTGGAAAAAAATCCATGTATTAGTGGATCTATGCAGTTCAAACTCATGTTGTTCAAGGGTCAACTGCATTTATACCTTTATAATAATATGTGTTTTCATAACAATCAGGAAGCAGGTATATGATTATTGTTCTTGTTTATTTCAGTGATGAGGTAATGAAATAGAGTGGTTAAGCACTTTGTCCAAGGTCATACTCTAGAAATGGACAGAGCAGGATTTGAACCCTGGCAAGATGACTCTAGCATCTGTACTCTTACGCAGTGCTGATGGATACTGGTGGTCTGTTGAGGAATTTTTGAGTATCTGTGATATGAGTAACATCAAGAAGCTGACTGTAAATCCACAGAATGAGAAATGAAAATCCCATGCTTCCTTGTCACGAAGCAGAGGCTGTATATAGCATGGGTTAACTGAATATTCAGGCAGAATGAGAGAGTCATTACATTTACCACAAATGAACACAGATGGACACTCTTCAAACAGAGATTCATATTGAATTTTAATGGTGCTCTTCTACAGAACACATTTGCAAAATGGATCACAGCATATTCATACTTTCCTTTAGCTTGCCAAATGCGAGATGATTAAGAAACCTGCTTGTACTTTAAATATTCGTACCATATATATGCATATTTCAAATGTATGTGTCTGCAATAAATATTTGTTGAGTGAATATGAATGTATATACACAAACATATATGAAGCAACATGAAAATATACATTTAATTTGACAAATATTTGTTGCACACCTACTGAATATAAACTTGTACTGAAGAGTGATGGAAATACACAGAAATCTTTTCTGTTCCCAACGAGCTTTTCAGAGGTAGGTGAGACATGCCCATCATTATTCTGGCATTGGTTCTCAAAGTGTGGTGTCTGGCCCAGTGGTGTTGGTTGAGGATTTGTTGGAAATGCACATTGTTTTCACGCCACCATGGACCTCCTGAATCAGATACTCAGTGGATGGGGGTCCAGTTAATTTCTATTTCTAAAAGTCCTCTGGGGAGTCTGATGCACATAAAAGAAAGTGTCAGAACTACTGGACTTCAGGAAAGTTTTAATGTACTAATAGTAGCTAGATATTACTTTCAGCTGGAGACATTCAAGAAGACTAAAAGAAAGCGGAATTTGAGCAGAATCTTGGGGAGCAATTTGATTTTGGCTGATAGAAATGGGTAAGGAGGGGATAAAATAAAAGAGCATGAGTCAAAATGACTGTTTATTTGGGTCAGAGTGCAAGCTACTTAGGGCAGAAAACCTAGATTGAGGTCCATCAGTGGAAGGTCCTGACTGACATGCATCTGAGTTTAGATACTATTCTGAAAGCAGTAGGGATTCATTGAAGGTTTCTGAGAGGGGCCAGAAGTGTGATCAAAGCTACTTTCCATTTTTAATTTATAGCCCATAAATGTAATTCAGCATATGTATTAAGCTGATGGAACTTGATGGTTTTAAATCAGTCTTTCTGTTCCCATTAAGAAGACTTAAACATTACGAGTTGTTTATTCATTGTGGCTAGAGCTGTGATAATTTCTGTTCTTTCCTGACTACACTGACACATGCAACTCCATTTCAGTAACTCAGCAATGCCCAAGTCTCCTGGGTACATGCGTGTGCATGCACTCGCGCTTACACGTGCACTGTTTGCTTATAGGGAGTCACACAGCTGCTTTTGAATTCAGCTGGGCTTTAGGAAGCCGCATAAAGACAAAGAAAAATGTTGCCGCCTGCTTGTGCTTTCTTTGTCATTTGGCAATCAGAAGGATGACTGTGCTCTGAAGTGGTGCAGGTGGCCTCTTCCGATACTAATTCCAGCGTCTCAACTAGTTCAGCATCATAAGAGAGTTCTCTGGAAGGGAAATAATTCTGGCCCATCCCTGATTACTTCTATTTGTCCAATATTGTGGGCACCTGCTTGGCCACCCACCTTCCTTTTCTTCATTATTCACTTGCGTCATCTTTCTCCTTCCCTGGGTCAGCCTGTATATTTCAGTCCATCCACACCCTGGATGAGCTCATTCGTTCACTGGCTTTCTTCTTCCAGTCCCCATTGTGCCTTCTTTTGTTGGCATAATTGATCCTCTGCTTTGCAAGAGCAGGTGGATGAATTGGTTTATTGCTTTTAAAAAATCTTTCCTCTTCTCTCTTTTATGCCACCAATCTTTAGTCAGTCTTTGGTTCTGCCAGCTTGTTCTCCCCCTATTGACTAATCTCTTTGTGAGTCTATCATGCTGGTGGTGGGGTGTCCGTGCTGGGTCTGCTGTTGAGAGAGGAAGGTGAAAGCCTGCTGGTAAAATAGTGGTGATTCATAATGTTTCAGTGGGGGAGGAATTGAGTCATGAAGGCCAGCAGTACTGATTCTCATGTACATCATGGGCTGGAGGCCCTTTTTAGACCCTCATGGGAGGATTCCATCTCTCTTCCACACATGTGTAACAGGATTGAGGGATTTAAAGGCAAAGTTGTTAAGTCTTCTTGTACATATCTCCTGGAACACTTCAGGATCTTTGCTCCACACATTTGCTTTCCTTAATTTTGGACTTTTTGGGGTATAAATTTAATTAGTCCAAGATCTGAAAAACCCTTTATTCAGTCCAGTTTTAAGTGACTCAAGATACTAGATTTCTTCTCTATCCTTTGAAGAACTTTTTAGGATATAGCTGATTGCATGACACTGCCTGGTAATCTCATCGTTAATTAATATAAGATCTTGAGAGGACATTTGGTGTTCACTAGAGATGTACTACATATCTTTGTTTCAGCGTGATGAGCTTCTCTCTTCCATCTGGTAAAATAATAATAATAATAATAATAATAATAATAATAATAGAATCAGCTAAATAGAATGATTATTCCAACATTTTATAATTCTAATAATTTAAGCAAAGCCATTTCTTTGCATGCTTTCTAATAATTCATCTCAGTGTTTGTGCCCAAGGTTCTATGGTGGATGCTATGGATACACACACATGTACACACACATACACATACATACGAAATCTATAGAACCTGTCTAGAGGAAATATGAGGAATTGTGAGAATATTGATATGTAGAGAGGAGGGGAAAGGACATTGTAGGCAGAGTAAGAGGCATAGAAATGGAAGAATATAACACAAAGAAATATTGTGTTAGTTCAAAGGAAGATACTGAGAGGTGGTAAAGTGTAGTTTAGAAAGATAGACTGGGGAAGGAAAGGTGACATCGGATTTAGTTTGGTAAGTGCTAAAGAACTATTAATGGTTTTGAGCAGAAGTTGGCCAGTTGGCTGCTATCTACAGACCAAGTCTAACCTGGTGGGTTTTTTCTTTTTGTAAATAAAGTTTTATTTGAACATGGCCACTCTCATTCACTTACATGTATATTGTCTATGGTTGCTTTCATGCTACAGTGGCAGAACAGAAACCCTCTGGCTACAAAGCTAAAGACACAGAGCATGAAGCTACAGTTTATGAGAAAGGCCACTCTGGAGAAATATTGGAGAAAATGCCCAGTGAGATGAGCTACAGCATAGGGTGACCCTGGAAATGAGGGAATCTTGATAGGCCTTCACCATGATACTTCTCAAACATTCAAGGCAGTCCTACCTCTATCTGCATTAACTTCCCACCTTTTCTTTGGCCCAATTCCCAGACATTACACATTTCTCACAGATAATTCAGCCAGGACTTCCTTCCCTACACCTGTCAATTATTTTGCCATTGCAGATGGAGGTGAATGAAGGAGAACGTAATTAATCCTAGCTTATTTCACATATACAAATTCCTTATTTGGTTTTGTTTCATCATCGACCAATTCCTTGGCTCTCAGTGTATGACATAGAGTTTATTAATTTATACTTAATGATCCTGTATCAATAATTTCTGCATCTTTGGCATTTAACTCACATCTTTGCTTTGCCACAGCTTTGCCAATTTCCAGTGACAGAGAATATATTTTCTTTTTTTAAATTTTGTTTTATTTTTACTTTATTTTATTTTTTATTTTTATTTATGATAGTCACACACACACACACACACACACACACAGAGGCAGAGACATAGGCAGAGGAAGAAGCAGGCTCCATGCACCGGGAGCCCGACGTGGGATTCGATCCTGGGTCTCCAGGTTCGCGCCCCGGGCCAAAGGCAGGCGCTAAACCGCTGCGCCACCCAGGGATCCCTTAAATTTTGTTTTAAATATTTTATTTATTAATTTGAGGAAGAGAATGAGAGAGAGAGAGAGAGAGAGAGAGCACGTACAGGCAAGGGGAGTGAGAGAAGGAGAAGCAGACTCCTTGCTGAGCAGGGAGCCCGATGAGGGGCTTGATCCAGGACCTGAGCCAAAGGCAGATACTTAACTGACTAAGCCACCCAGGCACCTCGAATATATTCTTTCTTTTATGCAGCAGTGAGACCTGGAGGTCCCGTGTAAAGCTTATTCCTTCATAATGTGTGCAAAGGCTGAAAATGAGCACCTGTCTGCCCTCCCTCTCTCCCTTCTTCTTTTAAATAAATACAGTGTTTATAGCTGGGATAAGTATGGCATTTCTTAATGGGGCCAGCATAGCATTATAAAAAGGACATAACATATTTGTTGAGTACTTAGAATTTAAACTTCTGGAGAACTCTCAAGCTAACTGGTACTCCTTGTTCAGAAATGGAAACTGTCAGTGGAGAGAATTTAGTAGATGTTTTGGTATCTTTATAAGTATATTTAAAAATCTGGCCTCTATTTTAAACAAGGTCCTTGAAAAATGATTCAAACATGGCTAAACTTCCCCAGGGAACCTGTATCTACAGCAAGGAGAATTCCCCTGGGCAATGCTGATATGAATGGTGTTGGATTTTTTATTACATGTTATCTTTGAGGAGCAAGCATGAGAAAGGAGAGACAACAGGAACTGTTCTCATTAAGCAGAGATGTATAAACATCTTCTAGCCATGCCATGTTTCTTGATTGTGCGCGCACATGCGTGTGTGTGTGTGGGTGTGTGAAGATGAGGCTGATAGATCATTCTGTAGGTTATATTCCATGGATATAATTTCTTCCTCTTTAGTTCTTTCCATGTCTTTCTAACAAATGAATTATTAGCAATTTTTTAATTAGTATCTTTCTAATAAGTGACTCACTTTTGCCCACTACTTTTATAGGCATATTGTCCTAATTGCAGACAATTGGAATGACTGATAATTATGTACAGACTTCAGTGCTTTTGACTGTTCATTTGCCATAGAATGTCTGGGGAACACCTTGCTCTAGTGTAGTTAGGTGTGTACAACCATGATATTGATAAGAGTTGTGGGGTATTACAGCAATGTTTGGAAATAAAGTTTTTTTGTTTGTTATGTTTTGTTTTAATTAGGATAGCTTCGACAAAACTCTCACTCTCATGCTTTAGTATGCCAGCATGCTTCCCGCAGTGGGGGACTCGAGGGAAAAGGCCAGCTGGCCTGCCAGAACTCTGACTTTGAGAAAATCCATTCTGTCAGAGTGAGCATCATCTCTCTATTGCAAACCAAAGAAAGGCAGTGAGACCTTTTTCTCTGGGAAGCGCAGCTCCAAAAAAGAAGTTAGGATGAGGCCTATTTGGAAATGCAGGGATAGGGAAACAATTTAGCAACTTCTCTGGCCCTTTGCTTTGAGAAACCAGAGAAGAGAACCAAAGAGAGTAAGAAACCTAGCTGAGGAGCAAGACAGGTAAATATCACTAGGGTTTGTACTCCCTGTGAAATCAGGAAACAGAACCTGTCACCTGAGGGGAGCCTGGTCCCCTGGTAGTGCTCAAGCCCAAGTATTAGAATTGATTCCTCCTTAGGCTTTAGAGTGTTTCACCCTGGGAAAATTTTATTCACCTCTGAGTCACATTTATCAGATGGAAAATATGGCATCTGCCACCTTGGCACATGATAGAAGGTCACTAGATTGTGTTGGTTTGCTTGTGTGGGCACTAGGGACAGTCAGTACCTTATAAGCCCAAGTCATTGTGGTTACTGGATTTTGCAGTCTTTTTAGCTTTTGATGGGCTGGAGTTGGGGGAGTGAAAGGTTATAAATGTTAGAGATACTCATCATTTTAAGATAATATACAGTCTTTGCAGAATTGATGCAGCATGCTCACATTTATGAGACAAAAAGGAAATTTTAGCTGATGCAGTATAATTTTGCATGTCATATAAATGCATACTGCTCAGGATAATCATTTTGTGAACCTAAAGTAAAATACTCTGAAATGATCCTATAAAATCACTGATTCTCTAAGTTTCATTGTATTTTGAAAAGAAAATACCTCAAGTTCTATTTTTTTACTTAGGACTACAGACCTTTAATTTTGTTATTCATTTTTAAAGAAGTGATATCAGTCCTTTGAATGGGACAAGGTGGAACTTCTGTCTAGAATTCTCTTGTGTTCAGACCTCTTTTTTCTTCTTCTTGGTCTTCAAGGAGCTGTGGGAAACCAACCTGGAAACATGGTTTCTTCAGCAATTTTCATTACCTGTTTGCACTTTGATTCCCTTCAACTTAGTTGGTGAAAACTCGACATCCTAAATCAATGACAATAACTGACATGAACGTTTCTGAACCCTTAGTCTTGACCAGCTTTTAAGTTCTCACATTTCTTTGCCATCATCACAACAACCCCCTCCCCACCGCCCGCCCCGAGTGAGTCCTCTTATTGTTCCCATTTTGAAGATGAGGGAACTGATGCATGGGGCAGGTCCTCAGCTTGTGGCTGAGACCCTGAGAACCAGGACCCTGGGCGTGTAGCCTGTGGGAACGTGGCCCCCTGGGGCCTCTGCATGCTTCCTGGCTTTAGCGTTGACTTCTACTTGACATTTCTGTCTTCTTTTTCATTTATGAAGATGTTTCTCTTCCTTTGAAGGCAATGTGTACTTTCATTTTTTTTTCTTTTTTTTCCTGCTTAATAGCTGTCATCGTTATAAGTTTCATACAGTGTTGGGGACATACACATGAACCTAAAATGCTGCTTTGCCTAGAAATCCTTTCCTCCATCTCAAGTCCTCTCCTTATTCTGCAGGGTATCTACAAGGTGTGGGACACAGATGAAAACATTAATATCGCTAAGAACTTCATGTATCTGTAAAAAGTAAAATAATATTATCTTGTTTTTATTCTTTACAGATACTGAGGCCTCAGAGAATAAGTGCCATGTCCTTAGGTTTGGATTGGCTCCAGGGAAAGGGAGTAAGGCTGAGAAACGCAAGGACTAGCATACCTACTATTGCCATCATTACGATGAGTTTGTTATACTGTATTATTTATTCAGTGCCTGCTCTTGCTGGGTACCCTTCACACATTATCTCATTATTTCTTAAAACAACTCTGCACAATAGATTTGAGAAGCCCCACATTACAGATGCACAGGTCCAAGGGGATCAGGTGACATGCTCAAGACCACTGACGTACTATGGGCTTCGTAGGAACTTCCAGTCAATTAATATTCCTTTTGTTTTCTTGTCTACTTCTCAGATTAACCCTCAAAAGAACAATTTAAAAATACCCTTTTCCATCTGCTAATAGTTCCTTTTAAAACAATTTCTCCCTCAATTTATGCCCCATGTCAAGTCCTGGTAATCTTTCCAAAGGAGGATTTGTATCTATTTTTTTTTCTATATTTCCTGAGTCACCTTTTTCTACAGGTGTCTGTCTCTGTGGACCCAACCTGGGGGTTTCTTTGACCATTTCAATCCTTTCTTATTCTTTTTCTCTCTATGCTATGTATGCTAGCCCTAACTCACCGGCTATCCCTTTGTATTTCTGTTTATGTATCTGTATTTTATCATATCAAGTGGATAGTTATTAAGGGAGAGCCTATAAATTTTCCATTTTCCCCCCAGGGCCTGATGCTATAGTTCATGAAACGAAAGTCTTAACTGTGGGATCTGAGTAAAATGTAGTCATTTTGAGAATTAATGAAATGCTTTCCACGAAAGTTATTATTGAGGGTAGTTCACTCTGCTGTTTTGTATTTAACACTAAGCAATTCATAGTCCTATACCGCCTTCAGCCTCATATTCCAAACTAGAGATGGCTGTGGGGTCTTAGGAGCTCTGGGTCACCCTCCCCTCTTTGTTCCAGCCCTGGGTCTAAGGTGGACTAGATGGTAGGGGAAAGGTGCCACTTTCTCTTCCCTAAGTTCCAGTTGCTTTTAGCTTCCTCCAGTTAATCTCTGGTTCCTCAGCAACTGTGGTAAGTCTGGGATGAGAATTTCCTTTCCCTAGCTTGTAGTTCCATTGTTTTCCTTTCCTCTCCCCATATTCCCCTCACACAAGCAGGTGGAGGTAAACCTGGAGGCTGAGCCTGCAATCCATCTTACTTGAAGCTTATTTGAATGTTGTCTCCTGTATGCAGGAGCTAGAAATAGGGATGGAGAGTCTGATTCCAGGATCAAGGCCAGGCGTCAGTAATGATCCACCTTGTAGTGTGTTAAATAGACTCTGGCATCAGCTAAATTATTTCTGCAAGACTGAAGTATTTTGATCAAAATAGACAAGCCAGGCAAACAGATTTGCAAAAGAATTCTGTTTCCTGGCGGGCAGGCACGCTCGCTAGGAGGCTGCCTGCAGCAGAATCCCACACTCGAGTTCCCTCTGGTGGCTCCTTGCAGAAACACCTACCTTTGTATTATCTCATGAAAGGAGTAGTTTATTTGACGTTAAGATTTTATTTCCAATTTATGTTTTAACCTGTAAAGTGTTAGTTCACGTCTTATGTATTCATTTGTTTTCTGTGCTTGTTTATTTAAAAAAATATATTTATTTATTTATTTTTGAGAGAGAGAGAGAGAGAAGCCTGCCTGCACCCATGAGAGGGGTGGAAGGGCGGGCAAAGGGAAAAGGCAATTCCCTGCTGATCAAGGAGTCCTACTGAGGACTTACTTAGTCCCAGGACTCTGGGATCATGACCTGAACCCAAAGGCAGACGCTTAACTCACTGAGCCACCCAGGCGCCCTGTGCTTGTTTAATTTTGAATTATCTGTGATACAGTGATATTTATGGCATGCATTTTATGAAGTTATGTAAAAATACAATATTTTAAAATGACATTTAGTGTTTTCTTGGACAGATATAAAGCAGTAGGAGTAAAGGAGGAGAAGGAAGAAAAGGGAGAGGGGGAGGAAGAGGAGGAAGAGGAGAAGTTCTAATGCTAAACCAAATTAAAATTAGCACCTGATTCCAAAACTTTCTTTCCCTAGTTTGTAGTCAAACTCTATGGACAGTAATCTCCAAATGGTTCCTCATGGATTACAGGATGAAGTTTGATATTTTTGCCTGATGTGCAAGGCACTTCACGATCTGACCCTCATCCACCTGAGTTCAGAGTCAATCCTACAACTGCCCAACTTGAATTTTACACTCCAGAAACACAAATAATTACAATTCTCTGCACGTTGCAATGTCTCTTATGACTGTGACTGTGTATACTGTGTGTTCCCTCTGTCTGGAGCATGTGTCCTAACACTTATCCTCTTATTGACGCATGTTCATTCTTCATCTCAGGTCATGTCACTCCCCCTGTGAAGATAAGTCTGGATTTCATGGGGAGACCAGAACTTCACTCAGTTCCTATACACTTTGTATTAAGGTCTTATGTGGCATTAGGGATTCTTTCTCCTCCCTAGACCTATGTTTTGAGAGCAGAAGCCATGAAGCTTCCTCTTTCTAGTCCAACCTAGCACAATACGTGGCACAGGGGCCTAACATATTATATATGGAGTGGCATTGTTCCCACTTCCTGAAATGCTGAGCTAATGTAAAGCAAACACAAATTAAAATCTTTTCCAGATGATTCTCAAATTTTTAACTCAACTAAGAAGTAACATTTTTATGTCTTTTGCTTTTTAAATCACACATATTTTAGTCTTTGTTCTTAAAAACAAAAATCACTAGTGGTGTGCCTGGGAGGCTCAGTCGGTTAAGCATCTGATTCTTGATTTTGGTTCAGGTCATGATTTCAGGGTTGTGAGTCTGAGCCCCGTGTTGGACTCCACGCTGGGCATGGAGCCAGCTTAAGATTCTCTCTCTTCTTACCCCCTCTGCCACTGACCCCAGTTTCCTCTCTTTCTCTCTCTCTCTAAAAAAAAAAAAAAAAAGGAGAAAGAAAGATATCCCTATTAACATCACAGAAGAAAGTATATGTGAGGCCCATGTGACCTTTTGGATCCTAGAAACACCTGACTAATATATAAAATGACATATAATAATAAGATTTGTCTAGTGGCTCAATTTTATATTATGCCTTGAATGAAGTGCTATCTAAAGAAAACCCTGCATTTGTTGCTTTGTCGCATTTGTCATCTGGCCTCTCTCTGTGCCTCAACATACAGGGAATGAGCTCAGACACAGCGTAGGTGATGTCTCATATTTATACAGCACAGTAACAGCTCCCACTTCATGCATGCTCGCTTGATGCCAGGCACTTTATATGCATTATCATCTAGCTTTACCACTAGCAATATAATGTGGAGACAATTATTATATCTGTCTATTTGCAGATGAAACTGTGGCTCAGATTAAGTGACACGTCAGGTTTGTTCAAACAGAAGAAGGTTGAGTGAGACTCAAAGTCAGCACTCTGGGTACAGAAACTGGCCACCCCTGAGGGCAGTGGTTCTCCTCTGGGAGTGGTTTTGCCTCCCAGGAGATCTTAGATGATGTCTGGAGATATTTTTGGTTGCATAGCTGAGGGAGGGGGTGTTACTGGCACCTAGTGGTAGAGGCCGGGGATGCTGCTGAACTTCTCAGGAATACACAGAGTAGTCACCAAAGAATTATCTAGCCTATGCTGAGTGAAGTAAGTCAATCGGAGAAGGACAAACAGTGTATGTTCTCACTCATTTGGGGAATATGAATAATAGTGAAGGGGAATATAAGGGAAGGGAGAAGAAATGTGTGGGAGATATCAGAAAGGGAGACAGAACATAAAGACTTCTAACTCTGGGAAATGAACTAGGGGTGGTGGAAGGGGAGGAGGGCGGGGGGTGGGGGTGAATGGGTGACGGGCACGGAGGGGGACACTTGACGGGATGAGCACTGGGTGTTATTCTGTACGTTGGTAAATTGAACACCAATAAAAATTAATTTATAAAAAAAAAAAGAATTATCTAGCCTAACATATCAGCAGTGCCCGTTTTATGGGAATAAACGAGGTAGAAATTCATGGCAATTGAATTTATAGGCTAACCAGCCTTGACCTTTGCTATTTTTGTCCTGTTGCCTTTCTTCAAGGGTCTTGTATTCTCATAACTTTGGCTACTACTTCTACAGAGATTATTTCCAAAAATCAAATTTAGATGACTTCTACATAGAATTCTGACCTCTCCCGCGAATTCTAGCTTCTTATTTTCAACTCTCAGAAGGCCATTTTTATTTGAGTGATTTTTCTCACAGTTCCAATCTTGAATCTATAAATTTCAAAGTATCGGTCATTTCTTATTTCTCCCTTTGGGGCTTCATCTTTTAAATCACAGGTACTGTTTTCTTCTCCTTAGTCAGGCTTGGAGCTTGGATTCGTTTCCACTTCTCTTTTGCCTGTTCTTTCCACTTCCCCACCACTGCATCCTCTCCAGTAGGTAACTGAATACCGATGACCTTCTCCTAAGCTGTTTTTCACAACTTACTTCTTGTTTCCCCTGCCATAACCCTGACCTAGGCCTCCTTCATGTCTCTCAGCATTACCGTAATAGTCTTTCAGTTGATCTCTTTGACTCTATTATTTTCCACTTTCTATGTTATTTTGCACAACCAGCCAGTAAATTTCCCTGAACTAATGCATGTCCCTTTGTAATGCTTTTCTGCCATTGGTATAGAACAGATTGTATCTGGCACTCAAGATCCCTCAGGATCTGACCCACACCTGTCTTTCCAGCCCTGTCACCTTTGTCTCAAGTAACTTCTCACCTTCCCTCAAATATGCCATGCTCATTCCTGCCTCCTTGCCCTAGCTCAGTCTATAGTCTCCAGATGGATCATCCTACTTCCTCTCCACCTATACACAGGTTTCATATTCTTATTTTTTTAAAGATTTTATTTATTAATTCATGAGAGGCACAGAAAGAGAAGCAGAGACACAGTCAAAGGGAGGAGAAGCAGGCTCCATGCAAGGAGCCCAATGTGGGACTTGATCCTGGGAATCCAGGATCAAAGGCCCTTAGCCAAAGGCAGACGCTCAACCGCTGAGCCACCCAGGTGTCCCAGGTTTCATATTCTTGAAGACCCTGATCATGATCATTGACATTCTCTTTTATTCTTCCTCTTTTCTATACCATTTATGTTGGCTCTGACTCCAATTGGACAGTTTTTTTTTCCAAAGGAGAGCCTACAAATTTTCCATTTTCTTTCCCAGCAACTGATATAGCTTATTGAATAAAAGTCTAACTGTGTAATTTGGATAAAATGCAATCATTTTGAAAGCTAACCATTTATAAAATGAGAAAAATGATATAAAATGTCACTCTTCTACAAAGCATATTAGTAGTCTCTAATTTGAAAGATAATCCATAATCTATAAATAAAGTTTAGAGAAATTACATTAAAATAATGAAACTGAAGTGGATAGAGTTTATGTGAGTATTATATTCAAAATCAATATGTTAGGGGATTTCCATACTGTTATTTAAGGCAACATAAATAAACCAAAAAACAGCAAGATTGAGAGTGGAAAATTGTAAGGGAATGAGAAAAATGGGATAATTTATGTTTTGTAAGGGGAATGGTTAGAAAAAAAATTAGAACAGTTGTATTTCTTAACATCATTGATCGAGAATTAAGCCATAAAAACCAGTACATTGATCAATAATTTGACTGATTTGTTAGACTTGATGAAAGCACAGTCCTAGTTGCTATTGGAAGATAAAATGTCTCTGACAGTAACGGGGGGGCAAGGGTCTGTCTGTTACACTGTATAATTATAACTTATCAAGTTCAAAGTCATGAAGGCTATCTGAATTCTGGGCCTAGTCACCACTTCCACTTTTATTACCCAACATTTCCCCTCACACTGTGTCCTGTATGCCAACCAGACTGGATGCCAGGGAATTCTCCCTGTTTTCCCATCTGCACTGTCTCTCTGATTTCTTCTACCCAGAATGCCCTTCCCAGTAGACTTCCCTAAGTCTACACTTCTTCCTGACTTCTTCCTACTCAAATATCACCTACACCAGCAACTAACTTTCCTTGAGCACTAGAAATAACTAAAACTTCTTTGAAATCCCTTGCTCATTTATTATTATTATTATTATTATTATTATTATATTATTATTGTGGTCGTGGTGCTTCTTTTTCTGTTATGTCCAATCAGTGTGAATAAGCATGATATAACTTTTCTACCAAACAATATTCCTTGAGGGAAAGCATTTTTTCTAGTACATCTTTATTCCCCTCATCCCATGTAAACCCATTACATTAACCACAGAAAGGGCCTGAGTTGAACTTGCCTCAATGACTAGACTCCGAAACCTGAATCTAGCTTCAGAACCCATTCATTCATATTCCTTAGCCCTCTCCTCCTGCTCTTCACATTTTGGATTTTTTCTTTCATATCTTTTGCCCTGCAAGACTGGAGCCATGGCCTTGGCAGGTACAGACTTACATACTTATAGCCGTATGATCAGACAGTCAAGGAAAATTTCTCTTGCAAGCCCACTTAGAAAAATAAGGAAGGGGCAGCCTGGGTGGCTCAGTGGTTTAGCGCCGCCTTCAGCCCAGGGCATGATCCTGGAGACCCAGGATCGAGTCCCACGTCAGGCTCCCTGCATGGGGCCTGCTTCTCCCTCTGCCTGTGTCTCTGCCTCTCTCTCTCTCAATCTCTCTCATGAATGAATAAATAAAATCTTTAAAAAAAAATAAGGAAGGGTTTTGAAACCATGGCTTGGGGCAAGTGTTCATTCCTGGAATGATAACTTTGGCCAACATGATATGTTATGATTGGCCTGGCCTGGGTCACAAGCCCTCTTCACAGTTAGAGAGTCATGTCTGTTAGAAGTAGGGAAAGTAGTGCTGAGAAGACAAAGCCAGTATTCCCTAAAAGTAGAAAGAAGAACCCATACATAGTCTCAACACATAAAGACAGGCAGTGGTAACAGTTTGGCATTTTCTTTAAGTCCTTTTCCTATTTGTTGTTGAATCTGGACTACGTATATGATTCTGGATCTTGTTTTATTATCACTGTAAAATCAACACTGTTCCCTAGTCTTGTAAGCTCTTCAAAAACACACGGGGTGCTTTGGGAGAGCATTTCCTCAACATGCCAGAGATGTCACCTAGGAACACATTTGACTTTAGGTCACTACGACCACCTTTTTTGCCTCTATTACACTATAATTCTTGAGCTGATCATACAGAGATTTAAGGAAAAACTAGTGTGTGTGTTCTCAACCTATATTTTCTCTAGTAGATTTTGTACATATGCTTTCCAACTTGTGTGCACATTTCCTCTTTCATATAGACTTGAAAATATCACTAATTATGGAATGCATTCCAGTAAATATATTAAGGATGAAAAACGTCAATTACAGGTCTTAAGAACTTCAGCCATGTTTACTTAATAGAAAGAACATATTTTGATAAGAAATAACCTAATATAAACATCTGTGAATATTTCTTTGTTAGCACCCTCCAGGACTTAACACGCTCACTAGTAACAATTCTGGCTAAATCCAGGGTTCTTCTATCACTTCCATTATAGAACCAAAGAGTGTGGTCTTGTAAGAGACACGTGAATCCAGCCCAATATTTCACCTTTGCTGAAGTCCCTTTTACAAAATTATTCCCTTAGTTTAAATATGGTTATTATGGGGAACTTGCTGCCTCACCAGTTAGCTTCTTCCACAGTTAGGTAGCTCTGATTTCTGGGTTGCCGGGACTCCTTCCCCCACCAAACTTTGCCAGAATCTACTGTCACCCACTGTTCTTACACTGTTTTTTTAGAATTATATAAAAGTCTTTGCACATTTTTAGTCTGTTCACCTATGTGCTTATCATTTGTTTATCTGTAAAAAAATTTCTTCAAACACCTGAGGAGAACTATTGTATCTTCCCCTTCCCCTTCTCTCTTCATGTTGCTAACCCCACCCACATCTTTAGTCATTCCTGGTGTGATAACATTCTTACTACTGACCATTCCTTTTTCATTTTCTGTATGTTTAGGATTTTTTTTATAATATCATCTAAATACTATCTCAAGTAACTATTCCTGTGAAAAGGGAGAGTCAGTTGGAGCTTTCCTTGCCATGATGTAGACTTTCACTTTCATTATGAATATGGCAGAAAACCCAGTGACTAGAGTCCAATTGCTTGGACTCCTACTATGGCTCTACCCCTGTCTGGTAGTGTAGCTTTGGGCAAGTCACATACTCTCTGCACATCAGTTTTCTCATTGGTTGAGTGCTGGTATCAGTGGTAGCCACATGTAGGGCTGGGGAGAGGATCATCTCTTTGACCAACAGTGAGTCCATAATTGTGACTACTTCCGCTATTATTACTGCTATGATTGCACTATTGTAACAACCAAATCATGACTCTTTGTTGTTACTTCTGAGTTTTTAAACCTGCAGCTTTCTCAGCTTAGAGAATTCTTTCCCAGGATAGTCATAGGGCTGGCTCCATCTCATCTTCTAGCAGCTAAATATCATTTCTTAGAGAAAGCCCCTCTGACTGCTGTTTTAATAGTCTAGTTCTGCCCTGGTCACTTCACCCTGTACTCTCCTTCATCTTCTTCACTGATTCTGTCACTATGTGACGTTGGCTTCTCCATTAATCTTGATTATTAGGTCTCTTTCTCTCCCCAGTAATGCAAGAGACATGAGGCAAGGAATCTTCTTTGTCTCATTTCCTGATGTTAGTACCACCTAGAATTGTGCCTACCACATAGTAAACACATAAAAGACTTTGCTGAATGAAAGATTTGGGTCCATGAAAACTTCCAGATACTTTTCAAATGATTTTTTTTAAAAAAAAACTAAGATAGATCTCCTCTATTTCATATCAATATGATGGGTATTTAAAACCTAAATCCCAAAGCTGTCTTCATCTTTAATAAATTTGACTTCTCATTTTTCATCCAGAGTTTCTAGGATTCCCACATTGTTTTGAGTTTGATGCTGTACTTTATAGTAACTATGATCATTTTATGGTAATGACAGCATCATGCACATATGAAGTGATTATTATCTATGAGGTGCTCATGAATATTTATATATTATCTCATTTAATAATGATAACAGTCATATGATGTAAACATCACTTTATTCCCATTTTAAAAATGAGAAAGCTGAGACACAATGATAGTTGGTAACTAGTTAAAATCATACAGCTAGTAAATCATAGAGTTGAAATTTGAACTCAGGCAGTCTGACCTCATAGCTTACATAATTCACCAGTGTTGTAAACAATCTTCTTCTGAGCTTTGTATCATTTGCACATTTGATATGTATTTTATTTACATCTATATTCAAGTTATGGTAAGATGCCCAAACCAAGCTTTTGTGACAGTCTGGAACCTTTTTTCCTACTTAATACTGAGTGAACAATCAGTACATTTTGGTCGTGTTGTCAACTAGCTCAGAATCCGTAAGGATAAACACCTGATAAAGTTGCTGTGGGAAAGTTGTAAATGCTTAATAAAATTTAGGACATATTACATGGCACTTCTATGAAATACTAACTAGTTTTTCTAGAAGAAATATAGTTTTACCAAGCCTTTCTTGCTATGTTTGGAAAAGCACATTCTTTTCTGTATGTTCACATTTCATTTTATTTCCCAAAGGATTTTAAGCAACTTGCCACATAGTAACATATACTAAAATAATGTCCTGGTGTAAGAATAAAAAGTCAGGTCTATAGAAAATAAACAAGAGTAAAACAAATATCTCTAGGGTAGAGGGTGGTCTGAGAGGGATATAAATATTAAGACCTTATGGAACCACACACAGTTACCTTGGTTGAACTTCAAATTTATATGTAATTTCAAAGCGTCGTGATAATTTTTAAAATGGGGACATGATTGGTTCTTATTGTCAGGGAGGGAAATTCATACCACTTATTCGAGGAAAACACAATTTCCCTATTGCATAGCTTGATAATATATTTCTACATGGATGTTTTTATAAGATGCGTTCAATAGTAGGATGGCATTGTCTTTCACAGCACACCTACCATGAACTCTGTGGTTTCACATGACTGCTTCTTATATCATCCCTTGGTAAAGCTGAGAGCATGCCGCTAAAGCATGATTGGAATGATAAATCTGGAGGGGATAGAAAACCCAGATCATATGGCCAAAGGGAAGATAGTGCTTAGAGGACTATTAATTATTTTAACAATCTTCCATTTATACCTACCTTAGCTGAGATTTTTAATAAATTTGGGCAGCGGACAACTCAAAGTATAATTTGCTGGGGTGTATTTGAAGTGTTCTAAGTGGTTTACTGTTGGAACCATGTATTTTAGGAAGTGGATGAGAAGAGTAGAGAATAATAGCTTTTTCTGAAAATTAAGGACTTAAGTTTCTTTTTCTTTTTTTTTAATTAAATGGCTCTTTCTATAGCTACATATAAGAAAGAAATTAATTTTTACTGTATCTTTTTCCTTCCTTCATTCTTTTGTCAAGTATTTATTGATACCTCTTGTGCCGTAGACTTTGGGTTGTGGCAGTGAACAATAGAATGTAATAGAGTATAATTCTAGTGAGGAAGGCAAATGTTAAAGATAATAGTTATTTAGTTGCAATTTTGATATGCTCTTCTGAAAACAGAGTGGAAAGTAAGCATGTAAGTGAGAGATTGGCATACTGTATAACCTTTCTGGTTTGAATGCTGCATCCCTACACTATGGAAGCAGTTGCCTCGGAGATGTTAATTGACTATTTACAGATGGCCTTGCCTAATCTTTGCAAACTGTCACGTTCAGTAGCATGGTGTTACTGTGATGATTTTTAAAGTTTTTGTTTTGTTTTGTTTTTGTGTGTGAATGTTTGTTTTAGCAGCAGGAATCTTTTCTTTAAAAAATGAAACTTAGTGGGAGTCCATAAATAGAAAACAGAAAATAAAATCTGAGCTGTTCCTGTTTAGGGTTGGGTTACAGTGGGAACTCTGGTTCCTTGGACTTTCCCTGCATTTGGCCCTCCCAGAATCACCTCTTTGTGACCCCTGTGGCACTAATTTGAAAACCACTATTCTGGAGGTCTCAGCGCTGTCTACCCTTGCTTATTTAATGGCCCTCCACTAGCCCCACAGATAGTGCTTGCACTGTCCAATTGGTACCCATTTCTGTGCTAGACACTTCTTGCACTGACCCAACCTAAGGAACAAACAGGAATTTTCTTTGGATTCGTGAAATCCAAACTGGACTTTCTTTAGTTGCTGTTATTTTCTACCAATGATTCCTGTTCTCAGTCCACTTCCTACTTAGGCTTCTTACCACCACCCCATTTGTTAGCTCAGATGCTATCTGTGCATGAATTAATGAAGATTAGAAAGGAAGTATTGTATCCATTAATTCAACAAATATGTGTTGAGCTCCAACTCCAAGCTCCAAGTATATGCTCAGCATTGTCCAAGGAACTTAGAGATAAAACCACAAACAACAACAATGACCCAAAATGCCCCTCATCCCTGCACTCTTGGAGCTTACGTCCTAGTGGAGGGCAGACAATAAACAAATGCATGAGAAACCATTGTGTTATAGATGGTGATAATTTCTTTGAGAGAAATAATCAAAGAAAAAGCATAGGGCGTGTCTGGGTGAGGTGGGCAAAGGTTTACTATTTTAAAGAATGAGATCAAAGGGCACTTCACTGAGAAAATGACATCTGAGGAATGTCAGGAAGGATGAAGTGATACAGCTGTTTGGGAGAAGAACATTCTAAACAGGAGTGGCAGGTGTGGGCAGTTTTTAGTCAGAGGCCTCACATATTTGGGAACAAGTGTGGCTAAAAGGACACTTGTTAGCCACACACAAAGAAACAAGTGTGGCTAAAGCAAAGTGAGTAAGAGACGAGGTCATAAAAATAGCAAAAACCAGATCATGGACCACCTTGTTGACTGTTGTTGGGACTTCTTTCTACTCTGAAGGAGGATGTGTAGAAGTGATATAATCTAACACTGATGATAAAAGGATCAGTAGGGTTGCTGCATGGAAAATGGAATGAAGCAGATAAGGGCAGGTGCAGGGACACCACTTGGAAGTGGTGTCCACAAAATGGGGGAAAATAGAGAGTATGAAGGGAGAATAATTTGCTCAAGGAGATTTCTTCATTTTTTTCCATTTGATAAAAGGATGATTGAACTTAGTGGATAGGGTGCTTATAGAGAAGAAGTAAAATATCAAAATTATCTGCGATAATAAATGGATGATGATTTAATTGATGGAAAGGGAAACAGTGGAGAGATGTTTGTCTGAGAGCAGAGTGTGAAAGATGACCCTATGGCTCAACAAATCTCTTTCTGTTGTCAGTGGATATGAAAGAGTAAGCTAAAAAATGTCAGAATAAAAATAAAGGGAAAAATCAAGCACAGAGTTTTCAGTTTGAGAGTTTCAGATATATAGAGTTCTGCATGGTTTATATTTATTTAATATGCTTACAACTGTGCTAATGACTAAACACCTTCTTTCCCCCTCTTTCCTAGAACCTTGCTAAAGGTATAATAGAAAAAGAACATGAGTTTAAAAGAATTGGATAATATTCATTTTTCTATTTAATACCATTTATGGAATGCCTATCATTTATGAGAAATATTCTAGGTATATTCTGGATATGTAAATATGAATGAATCAAGTTATTTTCCTTCATGAAGCCTATAGTTGAATGGAAAATATAGAAATAAAGAAACTAGACTGTAGTGTGGTACACATTAGGTGTTACCTAACTGTCAATAAAGGATTAATCGAATCAGAGCATTTCCCTATGTGTGGTGTCTTAAAGGATGAGTAGAGGAGCCAACAGCTGGGGTGGGGAGGGAGAGAGAGGGTTGCAGGCAGGAGAAACTTCATGTGTCAGGATTCTGAGGGGGTGACATCACATGTCCTATTTACTGTTTGAAAGCAGAGATGCACAAAGCTCAGAGAGTCTCTTGTCTCAGGAGCCAAGGTATATTGTATATCATCTAGCGTAGAAAACAAACTTTTTAATGACCTTCAGGATGTATTTTATATTATTTATTGTCCAAGACAGGATAGTTTGATAGTAAAAAAGGGTGCTGTATTAATTACACTTGGAACAGGTATAATTTAGGACTATGCTGGCAAACCTCGGTATTTGGTTATCATAATGATAGCTGTTTTCTTATACAAAGTTGTCATAAATATGCTTATTGGTGGTACAAACTGGATTCCTTGATAAAAATATATTTTAAAGAAAATAAACCAATCAACAGGGCTTTAATAGGAGGGATAAACTGCTTTAAGATGGAAGATCAAGGAAAGTTTTTCTGAAATTAAGACTTCTGAGCTGAGACTGGAATGTGAAGGCGTCTGCCAAGGGAAGGTCCATGGTAGGACAGCTCCAGAGAGAGGGAAGCATCAAAAGTCTTATGTCCAGCCTCATAGATATGGTAAAGAATTTGAGTTTTACTCTGGGTCTCATGTATTAGTTTGCTAGAGCTGCCATAACAAGGCACCATGGACTGGTGGCTTATGCAATAGAAAGATATTTTGTCATGGTTCTGGAGGCTGGATGTCTGGGATCAAGGTGTTAGCAGGATTGTTTCTTCTGAGGGCTAAGAGGGAAGAATCTGTTACAGGCCTCTCTTCTCAGCTCCCCCATGATCATCTTCTCTACCTTTTTTCTCAGTGTCTTTCCCCTCTATGTATCTGTGTACAAATTTCCTCTTTGTATAAGGACTTCTGTCATACTGGATTAGGGCCCTTCTAATGACTTAATTTTAACTTACCTCTTTGAGGACCCTGTCTCCAAATATGAACATATTCTGAGGTATTGAGGCATAGTACTTCAAGAAATAAATTTTTGGAGGGACATCATTCATCTGTTAACACCTCATTAAGTTTTGAAAGAACTGTGGGAATATTTGATTAACTGAATAAGAGGTATTTAAGCTCAATTTTAAAGGGAAGTGGGATAGAAACAGTAGTATTCAGTTAGTGTGGAGATCATGGTATAAAATATAAAGAAGCTATATATGGAGGACTATAAAAAGCCTTATATAGAGGGTTATAGTAATAGTTCTTAAGGGAAGCCATGATTCAGATCTCAAATATCTAGAAATCAAAACAATCTGTACATAACAAGCAAGCAATCTTGAATTATTGTAAAAAAAAGTTATTTATAAGAGCTTCTGGGAGCACTAATATGTGTAGTGGTAGGATCTAGGAATGACCAAAGATAACTGTCCTTTGTTCATGAGAGATAGATAAAATAGAAGGAATTATGGCAACTATACTTCAATTAAAAACAAACAAAAAAATAAGAAGATGAGGAGTCATACACAAAGGGGCATTAAGAAGGTTATTTGCTTGTCCAAAATCCAGGTGCCTAGAGTGTCAAAGCACAGAGTTGAGAGCATCAACTCCACCTGGTGGGATGATCTATAGGATATATTTTCCTTTTGTTCATTACAGAATTGGTCCAGGGTCAAGGTTTAAAAGTAATGACTGCTTAAAGTATCTGAATATTATCTGGATGTATGAACATTTTGCTAGCTGTAATCTCTCAAAAGAATCTTGAAAGCTAGTTTCTAGTCGTCCCATGATAAATTGAGTGATAAGGCAAACAAATGGCTACTCTGGAAAAAAAAAAGATCGGTAAATGTGAGTATAGGTTGGTATACCGATGGAAGAGCAGAACAGAGGTCTTTGATAAGAGTAACCCATTACATCTTGGGGTTTAGTAAAGGAAACCGACATATGTGCCTTGAACTTCAGAGTGCTTGAGGTAAGTTTAGGGGAAAGAAAGAGTATTATAACTAAAGACTACAAAACGAACCACTGAACATACAAGTACTATAAAATAGTTCATCCCCTCAGAGTTGAGGTGATTCATATTTTTTCTCTTGATTCTAGTTTCTTTTTTTTAAAATTATTTATTTGTTTATTTATTTGCTGGGGGGGGGGACGGTTTATGTGTGGGAGGAGGGGCAAAGAGAGAGTGTGTTAAGTGGATTCTACGTTAATCTTGGAGCTGGGCATGACGTTCAATCCCAGGACCTTGAGATCACAACCTGAGCTGAAGCCAAGAGTTGGATGCTCAACTGACTGTGCCATCCAAGTGCCCCTAGGTTCTAGTTTTACTTGGGAGCTCAACTTGTTTTACTTCATTTCTATGTACCCTTTGGAACTCAGTGTTTTGGGTCCCCCTTTGGTACCCAAGAATCATTCACCAAACATCTTCAGTTTTTCTTTGCTCAGGACCCTGCCTTCCATGACATTCCAAGACCATTCTATGTGTGGTCTTTGTGTCCTGGAGTTTTAGGTCACATAGAGTTAGAAGATCACATAGTCCTTCCTTTCCTGCAACTAGAATCTAGGTAAAACAGAAGGAACCATTCTAGAATCTGACTTCCAATAGCATGGTAATGGGTAACCTCACTGAGAAAGGTGATGTGACTGGAAAACTCATGATGCAAAAGGACTCAGAGGAGTCAGGAAGGGCGGATGTATGATTAATAGACAAGAACAAAAGAAAAGCACATGACTGATCAGCTCAGATCAGAAAAGCTAAAACTTGAATTGAGTAGAGTTTTGGGAAAATTCCAAAGGGAATAAAAGGCCATTTAAACATAGATTTTGAGCAAAAGGGAAAAATGAAGGTTAAATAGTTTGAAAAATATGGCATGATGTTAGTAAATGATGTAAGAGAAGGGTGATTTATCCAATTATAATTTTATTGTAAGCTCTCCAGTTTAAAAAAAAGAATGGTCTTACCAACAAATATCAAGAAGTTGCAAATAAGAGGCTCCTGAGTAACTCAGTCTGTTAAAAGCTTCTGACTTTGGCTCATGTCATGATCTCAGAGTCCTGGGATCTAGCCCCGTGTTGGGCTCTGCACTCAGCAGGGAGTCTGCTTGTCCTTCTGCTCCTCCCTCAACTCATGTGCATGTGAGCTCGCTCTCTCTCCTCTCTCTCTCTCTCTCTCTCTAATAAATAAATAAATAAATAAATAAAATAAATAAAATCTAGAACAAAGTTGAAAAAAAATTTCTTGGAGTGAGAGGCTGGGTATAAAACCTATGTGGTGGTGGGAGTGAGAATAGAGGTAGACAGGGAGTAGTGTGAGCTAATGCCATGAAGGCAAAATGAAGAGATGATTTGTGAGAAAGAATTAACATGTATGTGCAAGGATCATGAGAATCAATGTGGAAGCTAGGTTGGGAGTATACCCTCTTTTTGTCTTTAAAGTAATTCTCAACTAATATTCTCACTTGGTTCAAGAGGCAGCTCTTAATGGACCTTCACCTTTGTTCCTATTTCTGGTCTTGAGGACACATCCAGTTCATAGACCCCTTGCAAAGGCTAAGTGATTAATGGCCCAGCCCTAGTCCAGTGATTGAACTGAGTCTTCCAGGCTCTGGCAATCACCAGCACCCACTGCTTCATAGTATTCAGGGCTGTCTTGCAGGTAGTGATCAGCAGAGATTGTGGGCAATTTTAGTTTTACAGGAAGAAAAGAGGAGTGTAAACATTGGGAACATGAATACACATAATTTCCATCAAGGAAAACATTTAATTCCAAATATAGTTTGACAGACTTTTACAAATTAAAAAAAAGAATATAATCTTTCTCAGCATCTGTTATATTTGAGAGATGCTTGTTTTACATCAAATAGAACAGATCAACTACTAGTTTTCCACTATTGGAACATTTTCCCCTTTAAAATTTTGGTCTATAGGGATTTAACTATATGGCCTCTAAACTTCCGTTCAGTGCTAATATCCATGATTCTGTGTATTACTGATAGCCAACTTCCTGGAAGCAGAGTTACATTTTTAATTTATAACAACACAGACATCTTGGGATAGCATTGTTGAAATATGACATCAACATACTGTTATCTTATAGATAATGTATCAATTTAACTTAATCTTGGAAATTATTTTCAATATTTATTTCCCAAATGAGATGAGATGATTATTTCCCAAAGGAGATAATCTAATTATCAGATTAGACAAGTGGAGAAAAATGGGATTCTAAGTAATAAAAAATTGTTTTAGAATATCAAATGGGCATTTAAACTGAATTAGAAGAAAACAATCCCTGTGGATTTTTCTAAATGATAATCATAAATGCCAAAAACCTTTTTCTTCTGTTTTCATCTCAATAAACTAGTGCTGTAGAGTTTACTGCTTCTACATCTCATTTGATTTTTCCATGGGGTTTTTCTAATTAATGTTTTATAGATGGGCAAACAAGTGTTAGAGAAGTGACTTGTTCAAGGTCATATATGAGGATACATGTTGAACATTTATGTGGAAAAGATAATATAACTTATTTGACCTTATTAGTATACTGCTCATTAGAGGCTCCTTAACAATCTGCCTTTGTTATCAACTGATCTATACTGCATAAGTTTAACTTAGAGCTTTTCAAATTAACTCTATTAATAAGGATAATAACAGTTAATTTTGTTAAGTACTTATATATTAGTCACAATATACTAAGCATTCCATATTTATCATCTAATTTACTCAATTGGAATGAATGCCTTTCTCTGAAAATAGCAGTGTACAGTTATAATTATTTGCAGCATGTCTTTCTGCACTGAAATGATGAAATATGGAAGTAGAGATTATCTGTATCATCAGATAGGCTAGAGTTTTCTGTGATAATAAATACCCAACAAGTCTTAAGGCTTAAAATGGCAAATTTATTTCTCACTCATACTACTTATGTCTATCTCTGGTATGCTGGGAGCTCAGTTCCACATTGTCCTTTCGGAGGGGTCTAGGCTCATAGGGTAGTTACAATCTAGTACATGGCTGGCCACTAGGGTAGAGGGAATGAGAGGGTGGTGGATCATGCATTGGTCTCTAATGCTTCTGTATAGAAGTGATGCTAGCTAGCTGCTTTGGCCAAAGCACAATGGTATGTTCATCCACACTAAGCATCAAGAAAGTGGGGAGTGCAGCCAACCCATGCCTATAAGTACCAGAAATATTTGGTTGCAGGCACAAATGCCTGTCACAGTAGAGCAGCATGAAAATTAGACAGAAAGGACTTGTCATTTCTAGAACTAACCTCTTTGTAAGAAACAGGCATCTACCTTTCTCCTCTTTAGGATTTCTTTGTTCATTCAGCAACTCTGCATTGAGTGCCCACTATACAACAACAACAACAACAATAAAAAATAAATAGGATCTTGCTCAATTATTCTGAACCTGAAATTTCAATCTCGATTCTCAAAGGGCACAGATTTGATTTTACTTATTCAATCAGCCATTTGTTCAACAAATAAGTATTGAATGCTGTGGTTTTCTTTCTTTCTTTCTTTCTTTCTTTCTTTCTTTCTTTCTTTCTTTCTTTCTTTTTTTCTTCTTCTTCTTCTTCTTCTTCTTCTTCTTCTTCTTCTCCTTCTTCTTCTTCTTCTCCTTCTTCTCCTTCCTTCCTTCCTTCCTTCCTTCCTTCCTTCCTTCCTTCCTTCCTTCCTTTCCTTTCCTTTCCTTTCCTTTCCTTCCCTTTCCTCTTTCTTTCTTTCTTTCTTTCTTTCTTTCTTTCTTTCTTTCTTTCTTTCTTTCTTTCTTTCTTTCTTTCTTCTTTCTTTTTTTCTTCTTTCTTCAACCAGTTCTCCAACTCTCTGCCACCAACTGGTGTTTAATTCTATTCAGTTCTGATATTACCTGGAGTTAGTACAAACTCGGCTCCACAAGACAGCCTCTTCACTCAGATACCAGCTACGGATGGGGTACCAAGGCTGCCTGCACTTCTTTCTGGTCAGCTTCAAATTGGAGATTCCTATGACTCCCCCGCCCCAGGGTTTAATAATTCACTAAAATAACTCACAGAACTCAAGCAAGCACTGAATACTTAAAATTTCTGGCTTATTTTACAGGATTCAACTCAGAAACAGTTAAATGGAAGAGAGGTAGATGGTGAGGCATAGGGAGAGGAAGGGCACAGAGCTTCCATGCCCTCTGGCATATAATTTTCCGGCACAATGATATGTTCACCTACCTGGGACATCTCCTCAAAATCTATCTAAAATTCAAGGGTATTACCAGGGCTTCATTATGTTACATGATTGATTAAATTATTGGCAATTGGTGATTGAACTCAATATCTAGCCCTTCCCCCCTGCCCCAACCCAGAGGTTGGGTATGGGAGTGAAAGTTCTAACCCTTTCATGAAATGCTTTTTCTGGTCACCTGTCCCCATTCAGAAGCTCTCTAGTACCTCTTCCCACATGGACCATCTCATCGGCATACAAAATCTGAGGATTTTAGGTGTTCTGTGCTAGGAAGCTGGGAGAAAGACCATATATATATATTCATATATATATATATATATTTCTCTCTATATATAATATATATATAAACTTTATAGAGTGATAGACCTTTATAGACCTCGAGGTACTGAGGACACAGTGATGAGTGTGGTAGACAATCCCTGTCCTTGTGGAACTTCTAGTTTGGAAAACTCACTGAAGGGGAGATCAGCCTAGAGAAGTTAGTGAAAGATGAAACATAAATAAAACAGAACCTCTATCCTCATAAGCATTTATCTCCCTACATGAAGAATATCAAGGAGTAAACTGGGAGCAGAAAGGAGGTGCTGCATATAGAATGGAGATGGAAATCAGAGAAGCTGGCACTGCATTTCTGATCACCTGAATCACTTTAATCTTATGTCTTTGACATGGCATATTTTTCGGGGTGCTGGATGTAGGGGTCAGGAGAGTTTAGCCAAATGGAGAAGATGCTTTTCTCTCTTATCCCAGGGTGCAATCTAGATGATACAGTTCATGGAGGATAATATACGCAATTTCATACAAGGATTACTGAGTGCATGTATTGATAAGTTCCTAAATGAATATATAAATTAATGAATTATTAAGTGTAAACTAGTTATACATAGAAATGTATTTTATGGCTTTCTTTCTTTGAATTGTGAATTCAGGAGATTTGCAGTAGGAATTCTTAAGAAATCTTAAAACTTTCTTTAAGAAATGATAAACAGAGGGAGGGGCAAGATGGCGGAAGAGCAGGGTCCCCAAATCACCTGTCCCCACCAAGTTACCTAGATAACCTTCAAACCATCCTGAAAATCTACGAATTCAGCCTGAGATGTAAAGAGAGACCAGCTGGAATGCTACAGTGAGAAGAGTCCGCGCTTCTATCAAGGTAGGAAGACGGGGAAAAAGAAATAAAGGAACAAAAGGCCTCCGAGGGGGAGGGGCCCCGCGAGGAGCCGGGCTGAGGCCGGGGCGAGTGTCCCCAGGACAGGAGAGCCCCGTCCCGGAGGAGCAGGAGCTGCACCAACCTTCCCGGGCGGGCGGAAAGGGGCTCGCAGGGAGTTGGAGCAGGACCCAGGAGGGCGGGGATGCCCTCGGGCTCCCGGGGACACTAACAAACACCTGCGCCCCGGGAGAGTGCGCCGAGCTCCCTAAGGGCTGCAGCGCGCACGGCGGGACCGACCGGAGCAGCTCGGAGGGGCTCGGGCGGCGGCTCCAGGGAGGGAGCTGCGGGGCAGGAGCGCGAATCCAACAGCGCAGGCCCCGGAGCACAGGGCGCCGGGACACAGCCCAGGATCCGGCCTCCCCCTGGGACAGGCAGAGGCCGGGAGGGCCCAGGACAGCGAGGACGCTCCTGCCCCGAGCTGAGCACATCAGCGGCCCCGCCCCGGAGCCTCCAGGCCCTGCAGACGGAGAGCAGAGAGCCCCGAGCCCCATAGTTCCTGCGGAGGCTGAATCCAGGCTTCCAGAGTTGCCATAGCAACTGCTGCTGTTCCTCCTGGGTCCCACGGGGTAAACAACCCCCGCTGAGCCCTGCAGCAGGCAGGGGCAGAGCAGCTCCCCCAAGTGCTAACACCTGAAAATCAGCACAGCAGGCCCCTCCCCCAGAAGACCAGCTGGACGGACCAGTGATACTCCCCCGTGTTCCAATACAACTTGTTTTTGGCCACTCTGCACTGAGCAAAATGACTAGAAGGAAAACCTCACTTCAAAAGAAAGAATCAGAAACAGCCCTCTCTCCCACAGAGTTACAAAATCTGGATTACACTTCAATGTCAGAAAGCCAATTCAGAAGCACCATTGTACAGCTACTGGTGGCTCTAGAAAAAAGCGTTAAGGCCTCACGAGACTTCATGACTGCAGAATTTAGAGCTAATCAGGCAGAAATTAAAAATCAATTGAATGAGATGCAATCCAAACTAGAAGTCCTAACGACGAGGGTTAACGAGGTGGAAGAACGAGTGAGTGACATAGAAGACAAGTTAATGGCAAAGAGGGAAACTGAGGAAAAAAGAGATAAACAATTAAAGAACCATGAAGACAGATTAAGGGAAATGAACGACACTCTAAGGAAGAAAAACCTACGTTTAATTGGGGTTCCCGAGGGCGCCGAAAGGGACAGAGGGCCAGAATATGTATTTGAACAAATCCTAGCTGAAAACTTTCCCAATCTGGGAAGGGAAACAGGCATTCAGATCCAGGAAATAGAGAGATCCCCCCCTAAAATCAATAAAAACCGTTCAACACCTCGACATCTAATAGTGAAGATCCTTAAAGCAGCAAGAGACAAGAAGTCCCTGACTTTCATGGGGAGGAATATTAGGGTAACAGCAGACCTCTCCACAGAGACCTGGCAGGCCAGAAAGGGCTGGCAGGATATATTCAGGGTCCTAAATGAGAAGAACATGCAACCAAGAATACTTTATCCAGCAAGGCTCTCATTCAAAATGGAAGGAGAGATAAAGAGCTTCCAAGACAGGCAGGAACTGAAAGAATATGTGACCTCCAAACCAGCTCTGCAAGAAATTTTAAGGGGGACTCTTAAAACTCCCCTTTAAGAAGAAGTTCAAGTAACTCTGAACGTGAATGGGCTTAATGACCCCATCAAAAGGCGCAGAGTTTCAGACTGGATAAAAAAACAGGACCCATCTATTTGCTGTCTACAAGAGACTCATTTTAGACAGAAAGACACCTACAACCTGAAAATAAAAGGTTGGAGAACCATTTACCATTCAAATGGTTCTCAAAATATACCCTAAAAACTACAGAACACTTCTGAAAGAAATTGAGGAAGACACAAAGAGATGGAAAAATATTCCATGCTCATGGATTGGCAGAATTAATATTGTGAAAATGTCAATGTTACCCAGGGCAATTTACACGTATAATGCAATCCCTATCAAAATACCATGGACTTTCTTCAGAGACTTAGAACAAATTATTTTAAGATTTGTGTGGAATCAGAAAAGACCCCAAACAGCCAGGGGAATTTTAAAAAAAGAAAACCATATCTGGGGGCATCACAATGCCAGATTTCAGGTTGTACTACAAAGCTGTGTTCATCAAGACAGTGTGGTACTGGCACAAAAACAGACATATAGATCAATGGAACAGAACAGAGAACCCAGAAGTGGACCCTGAACTTTATGCTCAACTAATATACAATAAAGGAGGAAAGACGATCCACTAGAAGAAAGACAGTCTCTTCAATAAATGGTGCTGGGAAAATTGGACATCCACATGCAGAAGAATGAAACTGGACCACTCTCATGCACCATACACAAAGATAAACTCAAAATGGATGAAAGATCTAAATGTGAGACAAGATTCCATCAAAATCCCAGAGAAGAACTCAGGCAACACCCTTTTTGAACTTGGCCACAGTAACCGGAGAAGGACAAACAGTGTATGTTCTCATTCATTTGGGGAATATGAATAATAGTGAAAGGGAATATAAGGGAAGGGAGAAGAAATGTGTGAGAAATATCAGAAAGGGAGACAGAACATAAAGACTTCTAACTCTGGGAAATGAACTAGGGGTGGTGGAGGGGGAGGAGGGCGGGGGGTGGGGGTGAATGGGTGACGGGCACTGAGGGGTACACTTGACGGGATGAGCACTGGGTGTTATTCTGTATGTTGGTAAATTGAACACCAATAAAAATTAATTTATAAAAAAAAAAAAGAAATGATAAACAATCTCTCAACAGACATATTTGTCAGCAATGCTCATCTCTTCTTGCGTTTGTTCTGGTTCCTCTCATCTCCTTGACTTTCCCTCATGTCTAAATAGGAAGTTATTTAGTCCTGCTACCGTTATAATCCTAATGGTTTTACTGAATTGACCTACTAGCAAATATTTTTTTTTCTATATGACCACTGCATGTAAGAATATGGAGGTTTACTTTTCACCCAAGTTAGACACAATTGGTATGTGGGGATTTGAATAGGCTGTATTAATATTTATATTAATATTCAGCTGGTGTATGACAATGTAAATAATAATGCTATTTACAGTTTTTACCTAAATGAGAGCTTTGCAGACATTGTCAGCAGCCCTTTTTCCTGTGGGCTCTAAGTGGCACTCTTGTCTGGTGGAGAGTGAAAGGGGAAAAGTTTTATGAGTTGCTCATGGTTACAGAATAGCAAGGTCATTGTTGAATTTGAGACAAGACAGGTTGAATTCTCTCTTGGAGGTGTGATTGTGTAATTTTTAAAAGTTTCATAATCTGAATGTGTAGGCTTGTAACTACTATTAGAATAAGAGTTTACATCTAGCCACTTTATAGAGTGCTAAATACAGTGAAAATTACGCAAAAAAACGTAAAAGATTATTGTCTTGTAATGAATTGTTAACAATTCTAGGTTCTTTGAAGAATAAATGTGTCATGGTTTTCTTTTCTCCGGTTATCTCTTTTAGCCACACTATGTCAAGATGTCCATTTCTACTGCCTTAGCTAATCTTGAACAAATTCTGTAGTTTCTCATTTATTTTTTTAATTAAAACTTAGTCCAGTGCAGTTTAAATCTTTCATCTCTTCTCTGATTTAAAGCTCTCCCCTCTCATCCTTACAGACTAGATTTTTTACTTACAGGCTACTTGACTTTGGGGCCAAGCTTCTTGGTGTCTGGCATGCTTGGAAGCAGGGAAGAGGTCTCAATGGAGATGGGGTGAGGGCACACATAGGACCTTTTTAGGTTTCATACTGCTAGTGGAAGGCACCTAACTAAGTCTTACTCTGCTTGAGTCTGTTCCATTCACTGCAGATGTGCTGTTTTTTGTTCACAGGGTATATGCTTTTCCAGAGCACAGGGATCCCATTTGACTTGGCCCCCTCCTCTGAAGACCCCTCAAGGGGTACAGCTTAGTTGACCCTAAGTTCTGTTGCCAGCCCCTCAGCACCTTCTCATGGTTGGGTACACCTGCTTGCCTGACTTAATGATTGCCAGTGGCGTATTCCTCTTCCCATCCCCTGTGCACTTGTGATAGAACCATAGGAACTACTGAGGGTTTGTCTGGGACTCCAGAATCTGTGAGGAATTGAGAAATGGTCATCTCATGCTTCCGTCCTCAGGCATGATCTCTCTTAGCTCTACTAGCACAACAGTGATGGTTGGCCTGAAACTTTCAAATTTCTAGAACAGAAATAAGCACTAGTCATTATGTTTACATATCCCTCCATATTTCAGGGACAAATGTCAGACTCTTTTAAGAAATCTCTTATGACGACTGCTTAGGGAACATCAGTGGGGTGGGCCTGGAGGTTTACTAGCCTAGCAAACATTTATAGCTAGGGCGTGGGATGAAGATGCTCCTCCATAAGTGATTGTAAGCTAAGATTACCCCTGCTTCTTACTGAAGCCTGGTATTAATTGGTGAAAGGAAGAAGAAAAATCTCTCCATCAAATCTGAATTTCTAATAAAAAAATAAATAAAAACTGTTCCCTTCCACCTGTCCCTGAGCTGGCAGATGGTGGGTAAATTCTGTCACCTCTTGGTCAGCCCTGGCTGTGGGACGTATCTGTCTCTCAACTTATGACAGTTTATTGGTGGTTCTTTGTGGGTTTCCTAATATCTGAGATATGCACAATGCTCAGATATTAGGAAAGTCCTCACTTTCCTATGTACAATTCTCAGATATTAGGAAAGTCCTCACTTATTCTGCTGAATGCTTTTTTTTTAATTGCATGTCTCTCACTGTTCCTCAACAAGCTACAGAGAGAATACAAGAGAGGTAATACATTTTTATATTTCCTGTCCTTGATGTGGAATATGGCAGTCTACTTTCTGAAGAGCTGTTTTTGAGGTTTGAGTACATTAGATACAGTGAAACTATCAGCATAGACATGAAAAGAGATCCTGACAAATTGCATTCTGAACTTTCAAGACCTGCAAATGATGCCAGTTGCTTCACCTTTTACTGGCATCCCACGAAGACTAACATTTCACCTAGGGAGGAAGGTTTTGATGTGCTGCTCCTTTATAGTGAACAAAGATGATATTCTCTACTCAGTATTCCTGCCCTCCCAAAGAGAGAAGGGAATTGAAGAATTAGAGAAATGCCAAGAAGTTGGAGAACATCCAGGATCTTTGGTGGGGTTCTTGCTTTGCCATGTTTCCCAGTGCCAACCTATTTGATTTGTGAATGCAGCTGGGGGCTCATGTTTACTGAGCATTTATTCTACACCAGATACTGTGCTAAGGGTTTCATAAGCATTGTGCTGCTTCATGCTCATGTCAGCCTCATGTAGGAGATACTGTTAGAGTAGAAATACCAGTATCACCTTGGTGATGATGATTTGCTAATCAACTCTTTTTGGTTTTTCTTCTTTAACTCAATGGCAATCTATCTAACTGCCTCATATTTCTGCAAGGTTATTCTAAGCTATATTTTAAGGTGCTTTATTAAAATCTTTAATGGTTGTTGTGAAACTAGCCATTATTATGGGCTTAATGGGTGCCAGTCTTTAAGATAAGTTATATGTGAATCTTTTATAACCCCCAAACAATTGTATAAGTTGAATGTTATCTGCCCCATTTCAGAACAATGCAGAAGAGTAGATGAAGGGCATTTCCAAGTTCACTCAGACAGAGGATGCAGACATCAGGGTTGTAGCCAGACCTATCTGGCTACACAGCCCAAGGATTGAAACTCTACTTTACCAGCTGCTATTGTGATCCATTGTCAGAAGAGAAAGAATATTTCCGTTGAACCCAAGCTATGCTCAGGCACTTATTGCTTCCTTTTCTTGGTGATAACAACCCATTTCCTTAGCAATCTGTTCTAAAATTTTTAACCTATTAATTTTGTTAAATTTCCAAAAAAGAGTTAAGTAGTGAATTATGCCATTTTGTGGAATCTAAAGATTTGAACTTAGAAACCTTACAGACTGGAGAACAGAGCTTAATGTAATGCCTGTATAATAACACTTATTCAAATCATATGCTGGTGATATGCAATCACAAGTGATTGCCTAGGTCCTAGAAACTTAAACTGAAGGGAGTCTCGCAAGTAAGGAGGTTTCTTATGAGCTGGGAGATGATTATAATTTTCCAGAAAAGAGACTGTCAGCAGGAAGATGTTGCCCTGTCTGAGGTACCAGACCAGCACTGACAGTACATGCCATGGAACATAGTATTAACTAGTTTGCTCCCTCAAGTTCTGTCACCACATCTTTTAATGAAGGCCATTAGATATTTTAGAGTATCTCTAATTTTAAAGCAGATGCTAGTGAGTAAAACCTCTTGCAAAAGTTAGTTTTTCAGTTCGCTCTGTATTCATAGGGATGTATTTTTGTAATTAAACGAATCTATAATAACTGTAATAAATTAAATAGCAAATTATTCACAGCCTAATATTCAAGGTTGAAGTGTGTGTGTGTGTGTGTGTGTGTGTGTGTGTGTGTAACTTTTTATTTATGTCCATAGTGACTTCTGGAAAATTCTATTTTCTCTCAATCTCTGGCAAACTGAAACTACATCCTTTATAGGTTTTTCAACTCACAGTACTTTGTGGGTTCTGTAATGCTTCTGGTGCCCAGTTTTTAAGGTAGATTTCATTCACTATGGAGAGGCAGCCTCTTTCTTATCAGGTGAATGTAGCAATCCCGCTGACTTGGCAACTTGAGGATTGAGGCACACATGTCTGATTTCTTTTGTCAACTTATTGCAGAAAAGCATGAGTGCTCTGCTTAAAAAGCTGAAGAGCTGAGCCTGGGTATTCACAAAGATGAACCCTCAACAAAGCTTCATCTTTTTAATTCAAATGGCAACCATCAGCAAAGAATAAGACTGAGAATTTTTAAGTTTGGATTTTGGTAGATAGGTTAAATGTGATTACAATCAGCTGACTTATTTGTGTGTATTGGCAAGCTCTGGACCATTTCAGGATCTCTTAGATTGTCTTTTATTTTTATTTATTTTTTTTAATTTTTGAAAATTTTTTGAAGTTTTTAATTTAAATTCCAGTTAACATACAGTGTTATATTAGTTTCAGGAATACAATATAGTGATTCTATACTTCCATACAATACCTGGTGTTCATCACAACAAGTGGCCTTCTTAATCCCCATCACCTGTTTCACTCATCTCCCCAACTCCTCTGGTAATCATTAGTTTGTTCTCTATAGTTTAGAGTATGTTCCTTGGTTTGCCTCTCTTTTTCCCCCCTTTGGTTGTTTGTTTTGTTTCTTAAATTCCACGTGTATGAAATCATATGGCATTTGTCTTTTTGTGACTGACTTATTTCGCTTGGCATAATACTCTCTAGGTCCATCCATGTTGTTGCAAATAGCAAGATGTCATTCTTTGTATGGCTGAATAATATTTCATTGTTATATGTATGCCACATCTTCTTATCCATTAAGAAGACACTTGGGCTGCTTCTACAGCGTTATCTTATATTGTCTTTTAAATGAGGGAAGATTTCAACAGAGAACATCCTTATAAACTGTAAAAGTCTATCTAGAAATCAATTGTTAAGCTATTGATAAAGGATGCCTGTGTGGCTCAGTCAGTTAAGCATCTGCCTTCAGCTTGGGTCATGATCCCAGGGTCCTGGGAACGAGCCCCACATTGGGCTCCCTGCTCAGCAGGGGACTTTGCCTTTTCCTCTGCTCATGTTCTTTCTTTCTCTCCAAAATAAATAAATAGTTTTAAAAAATAAGCTGCTGATAGAGTTTAAAAGCAGGAAATCTATAAAATGAGGTTGGTTTCTATAGTGGTTTCTAGTGAGTGAGGGCCATCGAGCTCTTGAGGATATGTATTACGCACTTCTTATATGCACACTACGATATGAAGGAAACAAAACTCAGCTTTAGCTCTATGGGAAACTATTTGCTAGAGAGCAGTTCAAAACCCACGCAACACAGGAAAATGGTTTGCACATATGTGAAACTGGAAAAAACAAAAGAATGTGAAAACGTAGTAGTTAAACGTGATGGTTCAGCTCTTTTACTTTACTTGTGGACCATTGCTTTTGTCAAGCCCTCTTGTGTGCACACAGGTTGCCCCTTGTGAAAGGGGCATTTTGGTTATAATTGAAGAAGGAGCTTGGTGCAATCCTGAGAGGTAATTTTTTTAAAGATTTTATTGAGAGAGAGAGAGAGAGAGAGAGAGAGAGAGAGAGAGAGAGAGAGTGCTTGTGAGTACAAGTAGGGGTAGGAGCTGAAGAAGAGGGACAACCAGACCCTATGCTGAGCACTGAGTCCTACACAGAATTTAATCTCAATGACTCTGAGATCTGAGCTGAAATTAAGAGTTGGATGCCCAACTGACTGAGCTACCTAGGTACCCCCTGAAAGGTGATCTTAAATGACATTCAATATTCACATACTCTCATTGAGGGGTCTGGACCAGTTAGATGGTTCACAACTTCCATGTTGAACCTTCTCTATATCTGTGTAAGTACAAGGCTGGCTGCCAGAAAAAGCCTCCATGGAGGGCAATATCATATCACCATTTGTAGCACAGACCCCCTCGTTTACTAGCTGTGTGGCCTTGAAGAAGTGATTTACACTCCGTACGTTTCAGTCTCCTCATCTCTGAAAAGGGCATAATAATAGCCACAGGTTGTTGGGAGGATTCATGTAAAACTCTTTGAAGTGTTTTCTTTATGCAGGGAGCACTCAATAAATGTTAACATTATACTTATTACAGTTGTTTCAGTTTTCCTTTAACACTGAAGGAACCTCAGAACAGAAAGGTCAGTGGCTTTCATGAGTTCAAAATTAGGAAGTGGAAAAGCGGGAATTGGAACCCAGCCTTTTCCGACTCCAGATCGAGTGCTCTTTTGAATACATAATCATTTGTATTCATTGACAACATGTTTTCTGAGTTCTGGCTGTACAAGTACTCTGTTAGGTACTGACCAACAAGAAATCTTGTTTTTCCTCATGATGCCCACATTCCAGCTGCCTCTAGCACTGTTCCCCTCTATGCCTTACTGTCCCCAATATTCAAGACCAGAATGACTGAGTCTTCACCATGCTCCAGACCATTCTGTAACATAGAAAGGACAAGGCTGCCTTGGGCCAACATTGTGAGGAAGAGAGCTTCTTAAGAGCAGAAATGACCAGATATCTCCTGCAGTTTGAAAGAACAGTGACAAGTGGCAACTGCAACAGCCAGCAGAGCACAAGGGAGGGCACAGTGACCTCAGCTCAAATAGCATTGGAGTGTCAGCAGCTACCCTTTTCCACTGTCCCCTGCCATTACTTAGCATGGTGTTAAGAGTTGGGCTCTCATGTAGAATCTCTGGGTTTGTACCTTACTTTGCAGCTGATAAATTATATGATTTTGTGTGGGTTACTTAAACTCTGCCTCAGTTTGCTCATCTATAAGATCAGACTACCAGTAAGTACTGATTTCATAGGGACCTCATGGCCAGGACTGCTTAGCACACAAGAAACATTCAATTAATGTTACTTAACATTAATGCATGTTTAGTGCTGTATTATCTCACTTAATCCTCATACTGTGCCTGGGAAATAGACATTATTAATATTTGCTCTGAACACTTGAGAACCAAGTTTACATGGCTAATATGTATCAAAAATGAGTTGTTAGCAGTCTTGAGTCTCCAGCTTGTGCTCCAGGCCCATGTTAAACTGCCTTCCAAGGATGCCTGGATGGCTCAGTGGTTGAGTGTCTGCCTTTGGTTCAGGTCATGATCTCAGGGTCCTGGGATCAAGTCCTACATCAGGCTCCCCATGAGGGGCCTGCTTCTCTCTCTGCCTATGTCTCTGCCTCTCTCTGTGTGCCTCTCATGAATAAGTAAACAAAATTTTAAAAACAATAAAAATAAACTGCCTTCCAAGTATCTTGAAGGTCTGGGCTCAGTGTTTAGAAGACAAAAATATGAATTAAGATGATTTCTAGTTCCAAGAGATTTTGTTCAGGGTTTTAAGAGAGATGCAGAAAATCAAGTTCTCCGGGGCATGAGTGGGTGGGGATCAGTGAGAGACATTGTGGAACAGGATTAAAGAAATTGGCATCTGAAATGTAGGGTAGATGGTAGGAAGTTCATGGTTTTAAGACTTAGATAAATGCAGGATAAATTCTAGATCAGCTCATATCCTAGGCTTTACTATCTGTGTGATCTCAGTCATGATTGACAGATGACATTGCTTAACCTCTTTGTGCCTCAGGATCCTAACATCCTAAACCCCAAGGAGGGAAAAAAAAGAGTGAGGGCAAAAGCGAGTGAGCAAGTGAGAGAGAGAGAGAGAGAGAGAGAGAGAGAGAGAGAGAGAGATTGTAATGCCAGACATCTGTCAAAATTAAGCATCAAGAGACATTTGATAAGTACAGTGTCATGTACAATGCCAGTGTCAGTTTCTACCAGCTGTCCCATAAATGACAGAGAGAAATGAGCCTTTATTTGATGGGTAAAAGCAGTCTTGATGGTGGAAACATCAGGAGCAGATGTGCAAAAGTGGAAATCATAGGAGTGTGTACAAAATTGAAAATTGCACAAACTTATTCCCAATTAAGTTACATGGATTACACGGTTTGTGTTTAGAGAAGAGGCATGAGGTGAGGTTGGAAAGGAAGCTGCTTATCATAAACAGGATGTCCTTCTAGAACAGTTATTACCTATAGGAAACCTATAGGGAACCCACTGACAATGTTTGGGTGTGAAAATAAGACATACACTAGGCTTAAGGGAGAGTAATCTTACTCTCTGCGTCCAGAGCATATTGATTTGGAGGCAAGGACATTAGCAGGAAGAGGGAGAGAGAGAGCTGAGGAGAAAAAGATCTTTTGGAATGGTGTGGTGAAGGTTAAATTAAAGCAGTGACCCTGATAATATAAAGAAAAAAAAAGCAATTAATAGAGTAATAGGTCATATCAGTGGTCTACTGCTGGGAGGAAAGGACCTCTGAGACAGCGTACCTTTATGACTCCTAAGTTTGAAAATTCTCTTCTAAAGCCTTCTTGTGCAACATTCACATCTTTAAGAATTTTTCTGAGGAAAGCATGTCTGTTTGGAGAAATGACACAAGATACAGGATGGTAAATATTTTGAAAATAAATTCAAATAAACAAGTGGCAAAATTTAAAAGAGAGATGCAGAAATGGATGGAGAGAGGGAGTTCAGGGTGGTGGGCACACTGGGAGGGGAGACAGGTTCCTTTCAGTGACTGGGCTGCTCTTTGTGAATTTGGCTCTTTTGTGGAGGGGTAGTTAACAGGGGAGCTGACTGACGTAGGTGCCTCCAACTTCTCTTTCGATGGTCAAGTGAAGTATCTGGCAGTATTTTCCAATTAACACACCTAACTGTATTTCTACACATAGAGGTTCTTAAAGGTATAATTTGTTTTCCAAAATGGAAATCATTGTTCCTGATGCTAGGAACTTAGAAGCTAGATTTCGAGGGCACCTGGGTGGCTCCATGGTTGAGCGTCTGCCTTCGGCTCAGGTTGTGATCCTGGGGTCCTGGGATTGGGTCCCCGCATCAGGCTCCCCGCAGGAGCCTGCTTTTCCCTCTGGGCCTATGTCTCTGCCTCTCTGTGTCTCTCATGAATAAATAAATAAATAAATACAATCTTAAAAAAAAAAGAAACTAGATTTTGCACAAATGGTTGTATATTTAAACCCCCATTTCTTTGGACTCTAAGAGGACAGCTTTCTGTGTACTCTGAAGCATTTCTTTGCCATTTGCTAAAAGGTCAGCATCTGTGGACAGGAATACATATTGGAGGGAGAATATTGCCTCAACATTTGTTTGGTGTAACTTTTCACCTTTTGCATCTTTTCTGTACATAATGAAAAATAAACTTATCTTCTGTGTGATTCCCTGGTATTAGCTACACATGGCACAGCATGAAGGCACTGGAAAGATTTTCTCCAAATGCATTTGCTCCGGAGAGGTGATTTATTTAGCAACACCCCAGATTCTGCTGTGGACTCATTTATTCTAGCAGTGGGATTGATTTGAGATCCCAGCAGAGGCCTTAAGAATGGGGGTATTTATTGCACCTCATGCAATGTTTCATTATTAACACCATTTAAGCAAAAGACTGGACGAATCCATATGCATTTCTATTTGGCTTTGGCTGCATTTTTGTATTTATAACTCAATATTTGTGGCAAAATGAAATAATGTATTGACGATGGGTATTCTATAAAGTTCAGGAGAGTTAATATGAATACAAATATTGAATATGGTATGAATGTGTCTGGCACTGAGTGACCACATCATTCTGCAAACAGAAGCCCTTTTGCTATCTTCATGGAGGTCCATGGTGGCAGAGCTTGAGGCAGCCAGAATTCTCTAAGCCAATCTTCTGGTTCTCTCCTGGCTATTCTTTTTTTTTTTTTTTAAGATTTTATTTATTTATTCATGAAAGACACACACACAGAGAGAGAGAGAGAGAGAGAGAGAGAGGCCGAGACACCAGCAGTCTCCATGCAGGGAGCCTGACATGGGACTTGATCCCGAGTCTCCAGGATCAGGCCCTGGGCTGAAGGCGGTGCTAAACCACTGAGCCACCCGGGCTGCCCACTCCTGGCTATTCTATAGAGAAAAAATGAGTTATTTCTTTGGTGTGTGGTGACTTACACTTGGGTAAAGTTTACCTCCCTCATCTTTGTGTATTTTTGCCTCCACGAGATAACATGGTGGTGAAGGGTATCTTAGCTGTAGTTGATGCTGTCAGTAATTTGCTCACCTGTGTTCCCTCAGCCTTTCTTGAGGTCACTTGTGGACAGTTTGCAGACTGATATCTTCCTGTATCTGAGACTGTTCTTTGTCTCTGGGAGACTGATAAGCCATGCTCAAAGCAGGACAAAAGTGTCAGGAAGGTGGCCCAAATTGGTTAGTAAATGGGGGCTGAGTTTTGTAGATAAATACCCTGACTTTCCTTGTCCCTCAGAGCTGAATCTTTCTCCTCCTCCTTCTTCTCCTTCTCCTTCTTTTTCTTCTTTCTTTCTTTCTTTCTTTCTTTCTTTCTTTCTTTCTTCTTCTTCTTCTTCTTCTTCTTCTTCTTCTTCTTCTTCTTTTCTTCTTCTTCTTCTTCTTCTTCTTCTTCTTCTTCTTCTTCTTCTTCTTCTTTCTTCCTTCTTTTTTCTTTCTTCTTTCTTCTTTTTTAAGATTTTTATTTATTTTACAGAGAGAGCTCAAATGTGGGGGGGGGGGCGGGCAGAGGGAGAGAATCCCCAAGCAGACTCCCTGCTGAAGGAGGAGCCCACCTGCGGGGCTCCATCTCAAGACCCTGAGATCAGGACTTGTGCCAAAACTAAGAGTTGGACGCTCAACTGACTGAGCCACCCAGGCTTCCCCATTCCCGAGCTGATTCTCAGATGTATTCCACATACTCTGTCTCAGAGGTTCCCTGGTAAGACCAAATCCTAGTCATTTGCCCTAATAACCTGGCCATTTACTGGGTTTCTTCCCTTCCCTGTCTCACTGTCCACCCCTCTTCTTCACCTTGTTTCCTGGGGATCCCCTCCCAAATAAACTAGATGCACCCAAATCCTCATCTCAGAGGCTGCTTTTAGGAGGGACCCTAGGCAATGACAGGCACAGATTCTAGAGCAGGATTGCCTTGTGGCAGATTTTAGCTCTATTACTAATGGTTTTTCACTTAACAGAAATGATTAGACATTTTGTAACTTCAATCTCTTCATCTGGAGAAAAGGTATAATGGTAATAGTTGTAGGATGTTTTGTGACGCTTAACTGAAATAATATGTATCAAGCATTTAGCACAATGTCCACCACCTTGTAACTTTGCAACAGAATTAACTTTCATTATTGTTAGTATTAATGTTGGTCTACTTCAGATCCATCTCCAAATAGATGGCATGAACAGCCATGAACAGCTACAGGCTTTAAACATTCTGATAGCTTTCTCGCACCCGCATACACTCTTGGAGCTTAAAACTATTCAAGTTTCTAATGACCTAAAAGTTACAGACATGAATAAATGGAGGGCAGATGTAGATTTTGAGAAAGGGCTAAGCTAGTGGGGTAAAAAACCAGACTCCCCATGCTTTAGTGAGTAGTCTGATGTGGGCACCGAGCGAGGACATTGTGAGAGACAAGTGGATTAACATTGAAGTTCATATTCCTCACACATTAAGATGATAAATTATCTTCTCTGCTAAAAGTTTGAAAAATTCAGTCTTCTGTGCCCTCTGCTTCAGTGTAACAGTATATCAAGAAGGAATATTCTAACAAGCATTTGTTGGATGCTTCTTGTGTCCCAAGCACTCTGTTTGATACTCAGTAATTAAGACATATAACTTGGTCCCTGGCTTCAAGTGTGGTAGGGGAGACAGTCATATAGACAGATAAATTACAGTACAAAGTACTGTGGCTGTCCCGGGAAGAGAAGAGAGTTCCTTTGGGATAAGTCAGGGAAGAAGGAAGGGAACTTTCATATGCTTTAGTCTGCACTGAAGGTGCTTTGAAAATGAGGAGACTGAAGCTCACAACAACACATGTAGGTTAACTGAAGCATACAGCTACTAAGTGGGGAACCCGCATTTGAACAAGTTTTCCTTCTTCAGGGTATCTTCCATCACGCCAGGCTGTAGTGGTGAGGGGTGGAAAAGCACTGTGAGCTGTACTCTACGAGTATGCCACCCTTGATCACAAGAAAACCTAATGGTTTTCTTAGTACATGGTCTTAAAGTTTCTGGATGTGTGGCACTTAACATTTTGTTTATTGAACAGGAAACAATATGAAGTTGGGGTGATTCTTACATATATAATTTTTTTTTTATTTACGATAGTCATACAGAGAGAGAGAGAGAGGCAGAGACACAGGCAGAGGGAGAAGCAGGCTCCATGCACCGGGAGCCTGACGTGGGATTCGATCCCGGGTCTACAGGATCGCACCCTGGGCCAAAGGCAGGCGCCAAACCGCTGCGCCACCCAGGGATCCCCTTACATATATAATTTAAGTGGAAAGAGAAAAAGAGATGTGTATTTGGACGACCTGCTATTTAAAATAATAATAAGTAGAACATTTGGTTTTCCTAAGCAAGATCAAGAGCATTAGGTGGAGGAATTGTGATTAGGGGTAATGTACACAGAGTTATTTATATCTTTTGCTCTCTCATTGATTCACAACTTGAAATTGTCTCTTTTTTTTCCCTTTAGTTGACCTCCACAGTAAGGCAAAATTAATCAACCCTTGTGATTCATCAGATTGTTTGAGTATAGAAATAATGAGGTTTTTATTTTAAAAAGTCAAGAGATTGAGGTTGTAAAGCAGGATTTGGGAGCAGGCTATTGGTGGAAGTAGCAATGTAAAGAATCAATACAATAGCATCTGATGTTTACAATATTAGTTAGTATCCTAGCTGAAATAAGTAATGGCCTCTGCCCTTAAAAGATCAAATAAGAGATAAGAAAATCAGAAAAAAAACCCAAAATTCATATATAATAATCATGGAACTTTGTGACATCAGTAAAGAAAATGAATGGATTAATCAGAGAGGAAGTGAGGACAAGAAGCCACCACTTACTGGACACATGCTGAAGACTTCTGTGCTGTAGATATAAATACTCCCATTTCACAGATGAGGACCTTGAGAAGCAGATATGTAGGGTTAAATTATGTACCTTAGCTCAAGGGACAAAAGCAGAACCACACCTCATGTTTAGGACTCAACGCTGAGAAACTGTTCTCTCCACTGCAGACCATCTTGTTGGATGGAAACATCCCAAAGGAGCTGGTCACAGTTCCATAGAGGAGCAGAATGTAATGTGGCAATTAAGTAATGGGATATTGTCTCAAGAACACTGAAGTTCACAAATTCTTGGAAGCGGAAGAATATTGGGATCTAGGAAGCCAAGGAAACCATTGGGTAGAAGGAAGAGTATGAACTTGGGAATGAGGGAGAAATAGGAGGAAGTAATCAGGCTCTGTGGTGCTGGCTTGTGGAGGAGTTCACGGTGAGCCTATGGTTCAGATTGAATTCAGTGATGCTTTGGAACTATTTTTCTGAGTCAGGTGCTAGAGAACTAAAGTAAGTAAAGGCAACCTTCCAGCCTATAGAAGATAGCAATTGAGTGCTTTACATTTTAGCTTTAGGCCTTTCTGAAAAGTGGTCTGATTTTTGTGTTGCATCTGTAAGAGTCTCAAAGGATGAGGTAAGAAAAATGGCATTATTGAAGCAGTAGATACAGAATCAGAGTCTGATTCCAAGGGATAAAAGATTCTGAGATCCGGATAATACAACTTCTGTAAAACAAATGCTATGGTAATATAGATGTAAGGCAGCTGGGAGGTGGACAGGGGTCTTGAATTAGGAAAAAGGAGTCAACATGCTTGTGAAGCATGTTTGGAAGTGGGAAGTGGTGTTTGGACTTGGCAACGTAGGTGTGACCAAAAAAGTCAAGCATAGAGCAAATACTATTAATCCTTAACCTTGAGCCGTATCTTTCTAGTAATTAGGAGAATAGAAGGGTATTTTTTCGAGATATTACTTCCAGTCTTATATTTTCTTATTGTTAAATGAGGTAGAAGCCAATATCAGGAGGAGCTCAGTGCAGTTAAAGGTCTTGCACTTATATGTGAAAGTCAAAATCCTTGAAGTTGCTGAATTGTTTAATATGAGATATCAACCCAAAATCTAGGTGTGGGGCAGAAAAGGTAGCCTGCAAGCAGTGTCAATGTGTGCAATATGTGATGTAAATTATTCATGATTTCAATTACTGGTTTCTCTCTGTGATCCAATGATGCTCAGCGCATATGTCCATTATAGCAGGTTTACCTTTGTTCTGAAGAGGTGGAGTTACTTTTCTGTCTCTACCAATGATGTCTTCCTTTTTGATTTCTTGGTACTTAAAACAGGAGGTGGCCTATAGTATAAAGTCAATAAATATTTGAATGAAGGAATGCCCCAAAGAATAAAGAGTAGACTCTTTTCCTTTATAATATTATTATATTTTATGAAGCAGGTATAAATAAATATAAACCATGCTAATGAAGCACTTTGGCAATTCCCTATAAATTTGCTGTAATAGAATATGCCTAAAAGACTCAACAGGCTTCTTTGTTTCACTCTGGCTAATGGACCTTTAGTCATTTGACATTTTTTGAGCATTTGCTTTATGGCCGGCAGTGTGCTAAGCATTAGGGATTGTCTTCACCTGCTTTAAAACACCGTTGATATGGAAACGTATTTGTTGAAACATACAGAAGCCTGTGGTATAAGGCAATTAGTCGTTTTATTGTCTCAAATGTAGTGGCACTGTTACTGGAGCTTACTTCAGTTGGGTCGTATAAATCAAGTGTTATCCAAGAAGAGAACACAGGAGGGCACCAAAGAACAAGAAACCAAACCAAACAACACCCTGAAGTGCTGGTTCTGGAATTGAGGTCTTGCTAAATATATGATTACTCTGCAGTCTGTTTCTAGCTTCGGCAGATGCTGGTGCTTGAGCAGTAAGAAAACACGTGTAAAGAGAACTCAAAGAATGGCCTTGCCCACATGATGCTCTAAAGCATTTAAAGTCTCTCCCTAAAAAAAATAAAAAATAAAAGATAAAGTCTCCCCCTGGTCCATCCAGGGTACTATTTCTAGAGACAAAGACCACTGACTGATTCATAAGCCAAAGGACCTCCAACTTTTCTTTGGATGCCTTTACTCCAGGGCCTCTCAACTCACAGCAGATCTTTCTGATGGTGGAGATCCAGGGGTGCCGCTTAAGAAGAGAGAGCCAATCGATTTTAATATTGACCCACTTCCATGCACTTCTCTGTGCCTAGGCAGATGGCTCCCAGGAACATGGGAAGGGTTCAGTCATTGTTTTGAGACAATGCTTTATCAGTTTCAGTGCTTTATCAATTTCTGGCACTGAAATGTGGTTAGAATTTGAAGATTACTAACCATGGTTTCCATGACATTGTTAGGCACAACTCAAGATGTCTCTGGGAGGTTGTGGAACTTTGTAGGTGAGACCAAATTAGTGAAAACCCAGTTTTTTTGTTTTTGTTTTTTGACTCAAAGGGCTGTGGGTATACATATATGAATATACAGAATCCTAATCTGCCCCATCTGGCTCTGGAATACTCAACCCACATTTCTGATCACTTACTAGACATTTCACATGTATATCCCACGGATATCTTAAAACTTGCAATGTTCACGATAGAACTTGTCAGTCTTTCTTCCAAACCCAGCTCTCCTTTTTTTTTTTTTTTCATTTAAAATAAGTGTCAAGTGTGAGTTAAATAGGCTGGAAATCTGAAATTAATTCCTAGTTTTTCCCCCCTCCACCCTTCAGGTCATCCAACTGGTCACTTAGCTGTCTCTTCTATACATACCTTTCATTTGCTTCTATCGCTATAGAGTATTTTAAATGCAGGATTATTTAGCTCTTTTCTAAATTATGTAGTCTGTTGTATTCTTCATGGAATCCACCCCAAACTATTCTTTTTTTTTAATTAAATTCAACTCTCCAAAGGTTCTCCATCATTTACAGAATATTGCACAGTTCCTTCATAGTATATGCAGTCCCTTATCTTTCCTAACTTATATCTTATTTCACAACTCACATTCTGTCTGTTCCCCAAAACACAAACCCTCTTCCCACATTATTATTATTATTATTATTATTATTATTATTATTATTATTATCACCTTCCAGCAGTTCATCATATTTTGTCTGGAGCAGCTGGATTTTGCTGGATGCATTACAGCTTAGAAATTAAGCACATAGGCTCTAGAACTAGACCAGCAGTCAGTAAACTATAACCTGAAGCCCAAATATTCCCCACCATCTCTTTTCATAAATAAACTTTTACTGGAATGCAGGAATGAACATGCCAGGCAAAAAAAGAGTATATGTCATATGGTTCCATTTATATAAATCTAAAAAATTCAAACTAATCTGTAGTGACAACGCAGATCATTGATTGCTTAGGAGGGACATGAGGAAGGGATGGCAAAATGGGGAAGCTTTACGAGGTGATGAATATGGTCCTTATTCTGATTGTGTTGATAATCTTATGGACCTTTTTGTATGTCAGAACTTATCAAATCACTCACCTAAAATATGTGCAGTTTATTATATATCATTATGCCTCAATTCAAAAGAAAATATTGCGAGTGACATTCAGCATCAGGTTTTCCATAGTCTCAACCTCACTTAGCCTGAAGAGTTACTGCATCTTGATAGGCCATTGAAGTGCTTTCCCAGAGTCTTAGGCTCCTACTATTTCTAGTTTTAAGAATTTGGCTACATCACTTAAACTTTTCGTGCTTTGGAACCTCATCCAAGACAAAGGCTGATTGGAATTGATTAGGAGTCACCTTCTAAATTTCTGGAGCTCTCATCTCTATGTTACAAATTCATCCCACAAATAGTTTTGGGGTACCTATACTCAGGTAGTATGTTAATGGTACTCGTCTACCCTTTCCTTGCTGTAGGTGACACCTCAGCTGTAAGACATGCTTCTTTCCTAAGTATTGCATCCCTCTTTGAAACTGCAGGGGCTTCTCTGATAAAATATTCCTTTATAATAGCACTGCTTAGTTTCTTTGTTTGGGTAAATTACCCTTCTGAATTGCACATCGTATAATTCAGCTTCCGAAATTCATCTTCCCCTTTTCAAACTTTAACAATAATAGGATTTTTAAAAAGATTTATTTATTTTAGAGAATGAGAGAGAGTGAGAGAGCATGTGAGCAGGGGTGGAGAGAGTCTGAAGAAAAGCTGTGCTGAACATGAGCCCAGCGTGGGGCTCAGTCTCATGATCCTGAGATCAAGACCCTGAGATCATGACATGAGATCATGACCTGGGATCACAACCAGCTGAAACCAAGAGTTGGATGTTTAACCAACTGAGCCACCCAGGAGCTCCAATAATAGGATGTTTTTAGTTAGGTTGAAAAACTGTAATTAAAAAAAATGCAAGAAAGCATTAGAGATAGAAGGGTGTTTTATCATAATATAGCAGACTTTAGAAGATATCACTGAGAAATTCTCCATCTCTTAGGGCCTTGTAAATGAGACTGGCTTCACACAGTGGCCTTAAAGCTGAGTTCACTGTTACAGGAATCTGTAGTCTTCTTAACATATCTTTAAGCCCATGGTTGTACAGTGCTCTCTTGAGAGGAGTTTGCTGGAATTTCTCCAAAGTCTAAGTGCTTAAAACCCAAATGACCTAATGCTGTGCTTATCTCTAGGGAATTTTCCTTAGCAATGTACCAGTGTGTTAGAATGCTTAAAAGAATATGTTTTTTAATATTGGTATAAATTGGAAACTAAGGAAATAAGAATACTGTAGTTATATTTAGTTAAGCAATTATTGTTGACATCAGGGTAGGCTATTAGAATAGCCGTTTTATGAATTATTGTTCATTTGTCTGTCTACATGGAATTAAACATAGAAAGAGGGCCTGTGCTGGACAATTCCCCATGTTGTATTGTGTATCTCTTACCATAGCCTCTTGATGAATGTTCTGATTAGTTTATAGTTACAAGAGACTGAAGATAAGAGATATTTGGGTGTTTGTCCAAGGTCATACAGCTAGTATGTACTGGAACAGGAATTTAAAGCCAAGTCTGGTTAGCTCAAAAGCCATTGTTCTCCCTCATGCCCCACTGACTCACTACTTATTGTGAGGCATTTGAATTATCATCCAGCTGTTTCCTTCACCTGGTGTTTTATTGTGCTGATTTTAGTTTCTTCAGGGCATCCTGCTGGCCCACATGAGAGATTATGGAACTGTGTTGCAATTGTGATGGGCTCTTATCTCCACAAGCTCTCATTATACCATTGGTACACCAGGAAGGATGGATAATCCTTGGTAGAAGTGGAGAAATCTCAGCCTTTATGTGGCATCAGGATTTTTTTTTTTCCTCTATGTGATTTTTGCATGGACTTTATGGAGTTTCAGGGGTTGAATTTATTTTGGCTTAACAGTAAAGAATTCAGGTCTTCAGGACACTTTTTTTTTCTGTGTGTTCCTGAAACTTCTAGTTTCCTATCTGACCCTCTGTGAAATAGGAGTTTTGAAAGACAGGAGTTGGTCTCTCTGCCTCCGGCCTCACTCCCTAGCCCTCCAGGCTTTACACTTAAAGGGCCAGCATGATTTTTCTAAAACAGTAATCTGATCATATTACTCTTGTGGCATGTGGGAAATCACCTTAGCATTCCAAGGACAGGCAGGTTGCTCTAGAGGTCGTGGAACAGAAAGGGTCATAGACAATATTAAGATGTATAATTATGTGGGTCATTAAATTAATGCATACAACAAGAAGCAGGGAGGAAGAAATCAGACAGATGACTGATAGTGTGCAAGTGGGGTGGAAAAACTACTCTACCTGAATCCTTGTTACCTGATGCTCATATATCTTGTTTTCTCTCTGCTATATCAGCTTTCCCTGCTGACAGGGTGGCTACAAGGACTATAGACTAGAGTTGAGAGATCTTAAGCATCTGGGAGGCTTCTGGGGGCCATCACACACTTGCCTTATTAAGAAACACAAGGGCAAGTAGATTTGGCCACAGCTATAGCTCCCATAGCTCACCAGTTAGCTTGATGACCAGATATATGCTTCATCTGTAAGTTTCAAGTAGAGAAAAGATGAGGCCAGAATGGATCCATAATGAGTGTCACTAATGAGTTAACAAAGTTAGGCTTGACAGCTGTCAATCAGACATAGTCTGAGATTCATAAATATTTAAGATTTACTAGGTACAGTGAATCGTTTTCTGGGCAAGTAGCTTCTCTGTTCTATCCTTTTTACTTTGTTTACAATGCTTACACTCCAGGAGCACCTGGATGGGTCAGTTAGTCCTCTGCCTTCTGCTTGGGTCATGATCCCAGGGTCCTGGGATCAAGCCCCAAATTGGGCTCCCTGCTCAGTGGGGAGCCTCTTCTCCTTCTCTCTCTGCCCCTCCCCCTGCATGTATTCTCTCTCTCACTCTCAAATAAATAAATAAAAATTAAAAAATACCTATGCTGTGATTGTTTTCTGTTTAAAGGTCTCAGAAGTAACGCATTTACTGTCTACATGAATTAAACTAGAAAGCATTTACTGTCTATATTTTACACTTCCTGTGAGTTTTATTCGTCCCATTCATTTTTATTGTTATCTGTAACAAAACTGAATCATCTAAATAATGCAGCAAATGTATATCACAGCCAATTTAATGTATTTCAAGAGCTTTTTTTTTTTTTTTGGTCTAGAAGATAGATCACCGAGTCTTATTTTATTTTGCATGTTATTGCAACAAAGGTCCTTAATATCTGCTCCTGGTTTCTTATTTGGACTCATCTCCTACCTCTTATAAAAATGCTCTACACTTGCCTATGTTATCGAACTGCTCACCGTTCCTTGATCTTGCTATCCTCTCTTAACTCTGCACATGGTACAGAGTGTTCTTTCATTTCTGATCTATCTGGAGCACTAGTTCCTGCTTATACTTTAGGAAGAAAAAGCTTCGTTTTTTCTAGGAAGTCTTACTTGAATGCCACTATTATTTCTGACCCCTAGACCAAACTGACACACACACACACACACACACACAAACAGACACACACACACTTTCTCCCTCTCACTGTGTCCCTAAAGTATAGTATAAAGGGTCACCCAAGTGTTAAAACACTTAAAACATTATATTTCATTTTCTACCAGGCTGTCTCCTCCAGTAGACTCTAACTTTGGTCCAGGGACCTTAATATAGTTCTCCTTTTATCCCTAGCCACTAGCCAAAGCCTGTTCATGTTACAAATGAACAGTATTTGATAGGTTATTGAGATAATGCATATTTAATAACAAACAAATGTTATTGTGCAACCATTGGGTGGTTATTTGTTCTTAGAGTAAGGAGGATTTTTATACTTGTCACTTTAAAATTTAGTCCCTGTGGGAATTTCTTTCCCCTCATTTATTACTTTGAGCTTTTTTTTTTTTATAAAAGTACCATTTATTCCTATTACTTAAAAAATTACTTAAATATGTTTTTGTAAATGAGTATTATAACAAGTAGCAGTAGTCTGTTGGACACCTACCATGTGCGAAGCTGTATGTTAGAACTTGTGTTTCCACTGATCCCAAGGGAGTTAGATTAAATCACAAACTCTACGAATGGTAACTAGATTAAATCACAAACTCTACGAATGGTAACTAGGATTATGAAATCAGTAGAAGCATATGTAGCTTCAAATAGGATAATTAGATAGAATAAGCACATTACCCATTTTCTCCTCATTTCCATGAGGATTTCACCATTTGGATGAATTCAAATTCACCATTTGGATTTCAATGTCTATCAGCTATATATATATATATCAATATAAATGCATGTTGAGTAACTACCATGTCTGGGTCTTGGACTACAACCTGAAAAAACATAGGCACAGTCTCTAGTCAGGACTAGAACCTGAAAAAATATAGGTACACATCTCAAAATCAATGGGAAACAGAAAGTTTATTGAAATGAAAATGACCCACCTGGAATCCAGTGAGGGGATCTTGAGTTCCCACAGATTTTATAGGCAGATCTAAGTCAATGTAAGCTCACTACACAATCAAACACCCTGATATATAGGGGTCCCCTTCCCCAGTAGCATGACCCACGGCCCATAGGGATTTGCCTTTTTTCATTCTTATCAGTGACACTCCTTGTGATTCTCTTGCTGCCTTACATACCCATCTCTATTCTTACCTGGCCTGAATATCATTTCAAAAAAGCATCTCTGGTTCCTCTCATTGCTGTCCCCAAATTTCTATGCCTACTCCTGCAGAAGCAGCACTGGTATGGTTTTATCCACAACTTACATCCCCCATCTTTCAGAAGTTAGTTTAAGTATAAGAAGGAACAGTTAACCCTCAAATAGTCCTGGCTTTGTTTCTAACTAGCTATTTGGTTTTGGTCAAGATAATTTAACATCCTTATTTCTTTGATTTATTTATCCATAAAACGGGATTACAATGCTAACTTTATGGGATTGTGAGAATTAAATGTTAAGCCCCAAGATGAAGCAAAGCAGTTATTTCATGTCCCATCATTCCTACCAGTCTCCTGCAACCCTTTAGTCTAGCAGCCCTGTGCCAGCTCTGGAACTGTCCAACTACCCTCTGAAATAGACAAGGACCCTATTTTAGTGCTTTGCATTCTAAAAGATCCATCATTAGAAAAAAGGGTATGGAAGGGAAACATCATTTAGAGCCTTAGCCTATCTGAAAGAGCTTGCTTCTGGGTCAGAGAAGGGAAAAGACTATGAGGTTGTCTTCTAGACACAGTGAAATGATGTTGGGTTGGAAGTAAAAGGTTATCTGAGTAGTCATTATAGTGAGGAGCCAATATAGTGTACACAGTTCTGGAGGCAGTGTGTGGGTTTGTCCTCTTGAGTCACCCCGTATTGGTAAGGGACAAAAAGCACCATTCTTCAAGCATGGAACCACCACATAAGTTCTCTCAAGTCCCTCCTAATTCGGAGAACCATTCTTCCTCCTTCCCCAGCTAGCTTATCACCAGCCTCCACAAGTCTTGTCACTGATTCTCCCAGTCTTCCTTGTGATTTTCAGTAGCCCTGTCTTTGATTCTGAACTCTTCCTGTCTTCACACTAAGCCTCTGTTGCCATCCATGGGAGCCATTACGAGTGATTCAGACCTGACCATATACCAGATATGAAAGATTTGCAAAAAAGAAATAATGAGCTTATTGAATTATGCATGAATTATGAATTATGATTTTTCCAGGTGGGGTTGGTACCTAAAAATCTGCCAAATATAACAGAATGGGGACAAAATCCCTGTAAAGTAACTAAAAAAGGAAACAAAAATGAATATCTTGAGAGAATATCTTTAAAACCACTTCTTTGCAAAAACAGTTGTTGATAAGGGCATACTATTTAAAAGCCATAAATAGCTCTAAATGATCTGCAAACAATATTATTTTATTAGACACTGGTATTGATCTCAAGTGCTGATGTACTTGAGAAAAAAAAATATTTGGCTCGTGAAAGATTGAGGTGTATGGATAAAACACTGCTTTAGAGTTACAGAGATAAGGGTTTGAATCTGATCTCTGCTACTTTCACCTTAAGTGCCCTCATCTGCATTGCCTAAACCCTCTGAGTCTCAGGGGTTTTTCTCTGTAAAATAGGATATGAGGAATCCAAAGCTAGCTGTCTACAGATCCAGGCCTCACGCAGGGGACAGAACTACCCACCCCAGCTGTGGTTTGGATGCTGGAAGTGAAAAAGAAGGGAGATTCAGGATGACTGCCAGTCTCACGGCTTGAGGAACTGGATGGGAATGACAGTAAGAGAGATACTGGGGGTTAGTGAGTTGGGAAGATAAGAGAAGCATAGGACATAACCTGGAAAAAAAATAAAATATGAGACATTTGAGGAAAGAAGGAAAGGTTGGCAAAAGAAAAAAGTCTGGAGGACTGGAATCTGAATTCTTAGTCTTATCCACAGGCTTTTTTTTTTTTTTTTCAAGTTTAAAATGTGGGAACCATGGGCCTAGATTACTCCTTAGCAGTTCTGAAAAATTTGGGAGTTAAAATGACAGGATTCTTGCATGCATATAAGTGGCATCCCCCTGGGTAAGATGTGCCACTTGTCATCCTATATAGTTCACAAACAGAGGAGTTCATTTTATTAAAGTGGAAAAACTCAGATAATGTTCAAAATACATGCTTCTAAACACTTTTATTTGTTCCGTGTTCTGACAGCATTTTAAAGATGAAAATCTTGAGTTTTATTTTTTTCTGGGAGAGAGATTTGCCTCCGAGCAATTTGACAAATATTGAGATTTTACTTAATCTGTTTTGTTCCCCTGTCATTTTTCTCTCTGTGTTTCTTTCTTCTCTCATTTCATTTTGCCTTCCTTTTCTTCTTAGCCTTTGTCTTCTCTCCACCTAGAAATTAAAAACATGTTCATTGCATTTAACTAATTAATTGGTTTAATAGATTTCTGTATATTTTTGTATATAGGGCATGTGTAGAATATTTCACTGTGAGGATTTATCTTTGTATCTCTTAGTCTTCTTTGGTTCATCCCTTAGCCAATAGAGGCTGTGTAGTGAAGTAGTTAAGACCAAGATGGAATCAGACTGCCCAGAATCAAATCCCAGGAATTACTACATATCTGACCTTGAAAAATTGAACTTTTTTTCTGCCTCAGTTTTCTCAAGGGTAAAGTGTGGATATAAATAAGACCTATGTATCAGTCAGCCCTGCTCGTTATGCTACAGTAACAAATGCCTCCCTGAAATCTTAGTGACTTTAAATAAAGAACAGAGCTTTACCTTTCACCCATATTAATATTCATCATGGTTCATCAAGCAGCTCTGCTTCATATTCTTGTCTTTTCTGACCCTGGCTGAAGAAACAACCTTAACCTGCCACCTCTTGGATTTATGGCAAAGGGAAAAAAGAGGTTAGCAGAGCTATGTAATGGCTCTTAAGCCATCTAAGTGCCCAGTCCACTTCTGCTTATATTTTCTTTGGCAATGAAGCAAGTTACACAAAGTGCCTGGCATAATGGGATAGGAAATATAATTCTCCAGAAAGGATGGACCTATTAGGAAAAGGCTGATAGGAAGGGGCAGCATTTTTTGTTAATGTATAATATAATCACGACAACATTATGGGATTGATGTGAGTATAAAATTAATTAATATAGGTAAAGCACTTAAATGGTTTTCAGTGACTGCTCTCTGGTAAGTAAAATATGTGTATTTGCTGTTATTCGCAATGTCAAATGCAAGTATGAAAATAATAAGAAACATATTCATTTACTCTTCAACTTTGAGAATTCACTTTGCATACCAAGGACAGTGCTATTTGGAGTTGTGAAGGATACAGAAATGGAGGTGTTGGTCTCTCTGTCCTATAGGATCTGTGTAGTCCTGCATGAAAATGTGAAGCAAAAGGATATTTAATGACTCAGACTTCCAGATAGATGACTACCCCATTATCAGGGTATCCAGTACACGCTTTTGTACCCCTTTCTCTCACACAGTTTTTATTTGTGTGACACTTCCAGCAGACTGTGAGCTTCTTGTGTCTTTTTCATCTTTGCACCCTCAGAAATTTCCACAATGCCTTTATGGTAGGTGCTGAACTTTCAATTAAATTCATCTTCCTTTATATAGCCTGGAAGAGGGGTGGTGATTTCACCCTCTTCAACTGGAACTGTTTTCTTCTGTTTGACACCCTCAGGTTTATTGGGAATTCAGGGTGCACGGATAAAGCAATCAGCAGTCTGAAGTTCACTCTTAAGCTGTATCCAAACCATTGTACAGAATTGTGTATGGTTTTCCATGACATGGAAATTAATGATATTTGCCAAGGTAGCCACTTCACATGCCTTGCCCAAGGCCACACTTGCTGAGAAACCAGTTGCATTTAAGTCATACTTAAAGAGAGGCAAATACATTTGAATTAAAATATCCTCAATCTATTTTTATTAATGCTCTGGTTTTAATTTTTTCCTCTATGTGCTTGTCTTGCAAGTTTTATTTTAGTGGGTATCATAAAGAGATGATATTTCTAGTGAGATGGAAAGCTATAATTTCTCATATTTTCAAACCTATATACATATTAAGAGGGAGAAGGATCATCATCTTAGTGAACTAGGACCAGAATAGAGGGATTGTTCTGCTAATCTAGCTTCCTGGATCCCCCAATTGCACAAAGCAGATGATAAGAGGATAAGAAGGTGCACCCAGGTGACAGGACCATTCTGTGTGGCAACTGCCTCTGCTCACAGTGGGTGATTAGCTAATGCCATCAATCTTGTAAGCCGATAGACCTTGTAATTATCATCCCAAGGAGATAGGCTAGAAATATCACTCCTTTTCCTTTCTTATCTCAGATTTAGTACTTTCTATTGTGGAAAGGAGGTGCTGCACACATGGGAGTTGATACAGAAATGCTATTTCACAGAGCTCTTTGTCTCAGGATACTTTTAAAACCTAGTAACTGTATCTTTATATCTAAAATAAAGTTCCCCATCTGAGAGATGGTAATTATTTAGAAACATAGATCCTGAAGGGACCCTGCGTATGGAGACCATATCTCTAACTTTTTGTCTTGAATAAGCCTAGGCTAATTAAGAGTGATGGTAATCTCACTTTCTCAAAAACCCTCTATAGTCCTTATGAGTCCTGCAGATCCTCATGGTAGAAAGCCTGTTAATTGCCCTCAGATACCTATATACTTCTCAAAACCCTCAAAGGTTTAGTCACTATTTGGTAATTTGTAACCATAGCCCGTACATCTACATTTAATAATTATAGCAGACCACTGTCCTCTGTTCTTTTTGGACTTCATAGGCTTTAGGCAGCTAGAGGTTAATGGGAGAGAGCACTATCTGTGGAGTTCCATCTGTGAAGCCTGAATTCTTGATTCAATTTCGTGACTTCATGATTTAATAGCCTATGACCTTGGGAAAGTCACTTAAACTTTCTGGGTTTTATCATAAGCATTGATATTCCCTACTTCACAGGGTTGTTGTAATGTTTGAGTTTACTAGAGCGGAAATGATCAAGCGCTGTGTGCCATCTTAGTCTGAGTTCCCTTGAGAGTAGAGCCTGAGGCAAAGACTCAGCTCAAGTGGTTTATTTGGAAGAGGTCTCCAAAGTGGGAGTGAAGGAGCAGAGAGAATGAGCAGTGCTCATCAATGGGAGGATCCATTGTTAAGTTTTCTGGGTCAAATGGATATGGGGGAGATGGAGGGTGTTGTAATGAATGCCTCTAAGAATTGTCCACTCCAATGACAGATTTGGGGGATTAATCTATTAGCTTTGTCCCTCCCTTTGTTTGACAGTCCCCATCACCTTCCTTCCCTACTTGTTTGCTCTTGCATACAGGCATTGAAGGCATCCCCGACTTTAGAGAAGGCCCAAGCATTGGCCCTGCTTGTGATGGGGACTGTTGAGCTGTGTGTGAGCTTATAACTGTCTACTGCTGCTATGGCTGAAATCTGAGTTTGGCCCAGGGGACATGATGCAGGACCAAGAGTGTCTTCTATAGGGGCACACAAACGTGATCTACTTATTCTCCACTTTTATCTCTAACACACTTTTAACTTCTTTTGGCTTTATTAGTAGATTAGGGCTTGACCCTTGTCTTACAAATAAATTTTTTTTTAAAAAGTGAATTTAGGTCCCACTTTTCATTCATCTCCGAAATTAGATTTTCTGTTTTTATTTTACTCCCACTTCTCTTATGTCCTTTAACTGGCCTTACCTTGTTTCTCCTCCTCACATCTCTAGACTGGGTCAGCCCAGGGGCATAACCATGATGTAGCTATGAGAACACAGTTCAGCATAGGGATTTTGCAGACAGACTGGGGGCTGGGGGCTGTGTAACTGCGTGACCTTGGCAGGTTGTGGCATTTATGCCACTTCTTTATTTACAAAGCTGAGGGAAACCATATCAGCTTTGTATTGGGAAACTAAATAAGATCATGTTTGCAGAGTAACTGGTACCTTTTTAAAAAAAAAATAATGTTGCTTTCATCCTTATATCAGTTTCTCAAAAAGCTGTATTTTTTTCTGCCTGGGAAAAAACACATTTAAAATGAAAAGTAGTATCTTTATTTATATCTGCTGCATGGTGTCTTTTAGCTCTAAGTTGAATTAGGAATTAGGGCTTAATTCACTCAGCTGCCAGAAATGCAATGTGCAAACCTCTTCTACTGTCCCTTCTTTTTCGTCCTCTACCATCAATGAATTCACTGTCATTTATTTTTTCATCAAATTTTATTAATCCAGTTATAAGTACTTATTACTCTACTGAATATCATCCCAAATTGGTCCAGTTTTTTTTTAATTGCAAAATATAGTCTACAACTCTCTCCTGCTCCTCTTGCATTTCTTCTCCCTCCTTCAATCTGCTTGCTTGTTTGGTATTTAATCTATTTAATTCTCTTTATTCTTCTATTTTTTCTCTAATATATTCAGAATCTTCTTGGTGTAAGGTACTCTGCTTAGTTGCTGGGGATTATAAAGGTAGCATGTTCTCCCTCAAAGGGCACAGAAGTAGAGTCAGTAGATATAAAAATATATATGTATATCTGTAATAGCAGGGACATAGTGATGATTTATAGAGTATAATTGCAGCAGAATTGCTGGAGAGGCACAGAGTCCCATCTGGGAGGATTGGGGGCTAGGAAGGGATGGGTGGAGGTAGAAAAGTTGTGAAGTTCCTATGGAAGAGGAGTGATGGAAGATGTATTATGCCTATTTATAGCAACATATTACTTCTTATGATTCACTATACCCTTCATTTTGTAATTAGACATTTTTTATTCTACTTTTTATTATAAAAGATTCAACTCTCAAGGAAACAGGCTTAAATAGTCATCAATTAGGAGGATAATAGAGGAGCAGGTTCTAGTGCATATATTGGTTCAGATCTCTTTAGCTCAATCCTCATCATCTTCAAAATCTGTGTCTTCAGTGCTGAACAATAAGTCACATAGTCAGAAAAAATCCTAAGGCACAATAATGTTTGAAATCATCAAAGAAAGCCTGATTTGTGTTAATTATATTATGATAATGGTAGGGGAAGTATTAGTACACTTCAGAAAGTTTTTTTTTAAAATCAAGAGTAGAATCAATATCTACAAAAACATCTTTCTGCCTATCCCTGAACAAATTGCCCTCATCTCTTGAAAAGTGGCTTCATGGAGAGAGATTATCACAAGAAATCTTGAGACTGTCCTCAGCTCACCACTCCTAAGCAATGCTGTAAATTTATGACTTAAGGTAGAGATTTGGCAGTAAATTGGGGGCAGGATTCTTTCTCATCTTTTGTGGAGTCATTTGTTCCTTTGGAGAGATATCTGCCCTGGATTCATTCCGTTTCAAAATTGAGTTGCCATTCTCCTAGCCAAGATGAGTGGGTTCATTTTACACTGTGATCACAATTTAGAGATCCAATTGAATGGGCTGCGAGGTTTGCTTTGTAATGTTAGGCACACTCCTTGTTCCAGTCCAAGTTAAGGGCCAGAGCACTTAACTGAAACCTTGCAAGGATAGAGGAAGGAGGAGAGAGAGGCAAAGGAGGAAGGAAAGAAGGAAGGAGGGGAGGAGGGCAGGGAAAGAGAAACAGCAGGAACCTAGTAACCCTGTCTCATCAGTAGACAACGGGGGCCCAAGGTACAGATTAACACTTTGCTAAGAAAATCATGCAAGCAGTGAACTTTGAGCTACACTTCTGAGCACTAGGAAGCTTCCAGGAGTTTTCCCCCAGTGTGATTGCTGCTGAGTAGGAAAGACGCAAGGAACAGAAGCAAGCTCACTTGGCTAGTAGGATCAGCCATGTCTTACATTTTCTGGAATCTCTGCCTTTTCAGTTGAGGGTACTCCTAGCACCTGGGTTCTCACCATGGATTCTTTTTCTGCTCCCAATCCACCTTCAAGTCCAGAGATGCATGTACCTCTAACATGCACCACATCTCACCACCTCCATTTCTCCTGCTACCTCCCTAGACCAAATCACCTTCATTTCCTTCCTTTAGCAGCTTCCCCAAGATCTCCTTATTCCCATTACTGGCCTTTTTGGGTCCAGTGCACACATAAAAGCCAGAATGATTTTTAAAACTTAAGTTAAATCATAGGATCCTCTTGCCTGAAACCTCCCAGTGGCAACCAGATGTATTTAGAACAGCCTTCCGGTTCTGTACCACGTCCTTTAGGTCTTCTTGTGATCTGGCCTCTGCTTACTCTTCCACCTTCTCTCCCACCACACTCTCTTCCTTGGGCACAAGCTCTGGCCATAATAGGGTGTTTTATTATTATTATTATCATATCATTGTTCCTCTAACATGCCAACTGTATTCTCAGCTTCTGCTCTTGCTGTTCCCATTGCTTCAGATGTTTACATGTTTGGCTTCTTCTCAATGCACATCCACAGAAAAGCCTGCTCTGACCTCCTCACTTAAGAGCTCTCTATCCAACCAGGTACTCAGAGCAAGAGTGGAGAAAGAGGTCACCTCACACAGGCCTTTCCGAGACGTGCTATACAGTAGCCCACCCTTTATCCCCCACTCTCCACCCAAATTACTTTTCATCATATTACCCTGTTTCATTTTCTTCATAGGACTCAAACCCATCAGAAATGATCTCAAGGTCTTTGGTTTGAGTATTATCCGTCCTCCTCCCCACCTCTCCTAACCAGGCTAGAACCAGACAGGGAGACCTTGTCTGTCTTAATTCCTCCTTACTTCATCCTCCACCCTGGAATGTTGTCTGATCCCATGTTGGTGCTCAGTTAATATTTGTTCAGTGTATGAATAGATAGTCTCTGTGATACACTAACAGAGGTTAGCAGCAGAGTGGAGGATGAGCCAAAGGATGGCAACCCATAGTTTGTATGTTGTATAGAGGAGGCTCAATGGCCCATTTATTTATTACTCAAGCCCAGTAATTATTGGTGGTATTTTGGGTGGGTTTTAGCTACAAGCAGGGTCTCTAGGAAGATGCAAGCGCTCAGATTGGATAAGTGGGTCACTCATCTTTCTCACACACCTCACTGGGAGACTTCTTAACAGAAGACTTCCAGAAAACTTCCTACATTCATGTCTATTGTTGGAAGTGACAGCCCTTGCTAAGACTTGAGGACTCTAGTGAGAATGGAAGCACCTATTTGAGGTGTTTCACCAAACTGCCTCTGTAAGTAAATGATTTAAATTTTTTTCAAAGAAAATGAATGCTTTCAGAAAAAAAATGAGTTTATAAAAACAAAACACCTCTTATTCTCTGTTGAATATCAACCTGAAGAAGACAACCAGAACCTGAAATTGTTTTAGACAGAAAATTAGATGCTTCTTTCCTGTGTCTTTCTCTCTCCTCTACTCACCCCTGCTTTTACTTACCTAACCTGCTCTCTTGGGGGAGGAAGATTGATAAATACATGGTACTATTGGCTTAGTAAAATATTTCTCATAGCCCAGCTGGCCTAACCTAGGGTGCGGTGGAAATGAAGGTAAGTTTTCTCTTTTTAAGTATTTTTGGTATTCTTTAAGCCTAACACAGCCAGTCATTTTGAGTATTTATCATACCATTTAGATGTATAATCACATGCCATTTGCTAAGGGAGTGAATTTCATATTTTTTATGCATTATAGAAATTTGGATTCATGTGAAACATAGTTCCAAGAGAAATCAAGTTATTGTTTCTTTCTCTTTCTTGCACAAATAGAAAGATGTTTGGATAAAGCAAAGTGATTATGGTATAGGTGTTGTGCCCTTAATTCCTGCCCCTTGACCCCAAGCAAAGTAAGTTTCCAGGCTTTTACCCACCCACTTTTGGAGACAATACTTTGTGGCAGATGGAAGGAATTTCTACTCCCTGTGTATGAGCAAAACCGTTTGGTTTAGTTGGTTTGGGAAGGTTTTAGAAATTTATTGACACACTAATATGTATCGGGGGTGTCTTGTAGTTGTGCTCTTTATTTTGCTCCTGGGGGGAATACCAAATTCATGTACTATGAACAGCTATCAAAAAGCAAGGACAAAAAATGAAGAGAAAAAAACTAAAGAGATTCAAAATAATCAGGATCCAAAGTCCACCTTATGAAGGTGTGCACCTTTAGTAAATACCGAAATGCAGATTTTTTTTTCCCTCACACACTCTCTGAATTCCTGTCCTCCCCAAAGGGAATAGTCTGTTAATATCTGAATGTCATCTTTCTCCAAGCAATACAGTAATGATTTCTCTCTCAAAGAATAGTTTTCTCCTAACTTTTCACTTTGATTTACTATTAGTTCTGGCTTCTTAAGGAAATAGGCCTTCCACAGGGTTACTGTAGGATAGGTCAAGAAAATAATCTTGTATTTTTCATTTGTGATGCCTCATTCTCTATCCACATTCATCAGAAAATAAGGTCATCTTTGGTCAGGTGCTGCTAAATGAGTTTGCAGTGAGACTAGGTCAGGAGTGGGAATTTGGGTGGTATTGCCCAAAGGATTCATTAAAGGCTCTTTTTCCTATGATAATAAACAACTGAACACTACACTTCTACAGACTACTGCATCCTGGAAATCTTCAACTGTGATTTTGCTTCTTTACTCAGAGTTACAGAGGTCATTACTTGGGAAAATTAGCTATAGGGTGTCAGATAAGTTATTAGTTTCCTGTATTTAGATCAAACAATGATGATCTAAGCAGCCTAAAAGGAATCAAATGTTGATTTCTTTTTTTTATGATCAATATTTACTACTTAAACTATAAAAGGAAACATGTATCTATTACATACATCCAGTATGTACCTAATCATAGATCACATTTCTCCTAGCTACAAAAAGAAAAAGGACAATGTAGGAAATTAATGGCTTTGATGTTTTTTTTTTTTTATTTTCTTAAAATTAAATTCCCATTAGTTCCATTTTAAATTCCAATTTAAAAAAGAAGCTTCTTCTCCTCCTTATCTGATCCTTATCTTTACATTCTTTGTTTCACTGATGCTACCTCACTGGTTTTGTGCTGGAATCTGCCAGGGAAGTCTTCACTAGACTGAATCCTCCTTCTTTGAAAATCTAACAATTTGTATGTTTTAACTTTCGGCTTGTGTCTACATCTTGTATCACTTATCAATCCCGTTTTACGCTTAGGCTACAAATTAGATTTGTCCTTACTCTGTTTGCCACATTTATAGCTGAGTTTAAACATCACTTTCTCTCTGGTAGGATGCATTGACCTTTTGGCTTGATTAAAGATAAATGCCATTGACTCTCCACTTTTGGAGGCTGAGAGTTTTTCAGAAGCTCACTGGGATTTCTTTATTTATTGCCTAAAAATGAATATTGAATAATACTCATTTCTCTACCATTTTAATGAGATGGGTATGGATTTTTTTTTTCTACTGTCAAAGTAATGAGAATGATTGGGGTTGGAGACAGCAACTGTAGCCGAGCAGAAGGGCACCAGGGCTTTCAGATCTTTTTTCACAGGTTTGGTCACAGACCATCGCATCCTAAGGTTTTAGAGTCAAAAGGACATGTAACTGTTTTTGTTTGAATTTGACCAAAGTGGGCATTACAAGGACCCAAAAAATTCTAAGTACCTGTAAAATATCAGCAGCATTTAAAACACACTGTGCTGATTGCAAAGCTTGTTTTATATCTTAATGACTAATATGGCAGTAATGTGGCTGTCTTGCTAAACTGTGACTGTGTTTGTGTATTTTTCCCTCTTATTTTGTCCCCAGTCGTAAAAATTAAGTGATGTGCAAACACTGCCTAAAGAACAGATGCCACCTATAGATGTTTAAATAGCCTATCTTTGTAACAGTTATGCCTCCATAGCCAATATTTTCTATGTCTTTCTTTACTTTCCTCTTTCTTATTGAAGCATTTGCATGTAGAATAAAGAGGATAAGAACACACACACACACACACAAAAAAAACAAAGGCAGATTTGTTTTTTCTGAGAACATCTGTTCTTGCTTCAAAGCACCCACATGATGTGGCCCATTTTCTCTCAATGCCTGCACAGTTTGCTGTTGTAAAGGCGACTGTTCTATCAATCTTAGACCTGAATTTAATGAGATAATGAACAATGGTATCTAATTAGGTGAAATGTAGGAAAAATCCTATTATAATGTATATGCTTTAAATAATATTAAGATGCATGCTCCCAAAGAACAGTTAAAATCGAATATAAAATGGTTTATCATAGAATTTTTTCTCCTAAGATTCATTGATCTCATGGCCTCATACCCAATTTTTGGGTACAGTTGGTCCATTTTAAGTTTTTTCATGGAATTCTTAGAACCTTATGAATTTGCATTGCACTAGGGATATAGGTACATTCTGAAAAAAAACAAAAACCAAAAACCAATTACCAGTTGTATACATTTTAATTAAAAGAAATCATTTTACTTTGGAAGTCTTTATTTTTTAAGCAGGAAATTCCCCCAAACTTCAACTGCTGTCATTTTTTAAAAGCTATCATTATTTTTCTTAAATATTTATTTAATTATTTGGCGGGGTGGTGAGGGAGAGAGAAAGTTCTGAAGCAGACTCCTTGCTGAGTGCCCTGAGTGCAGAGCATAATGAGGCTTGATCCAGGACTCTGAGATTGTGACCTGAGCCAAAATTGAGAGTTGGATTTTTAACTAACTAAGCCACCCAGGTGCCCCATCATTACTGTTATAACCAGCATTTAATTGCAACACTAATAACTCAAAATTAAAGTGTACAGTTTAAAATTACCTAGCTCAAAAGATATTTACCTGTGATGCCATTTTTTTTATTTTCTTCCCTAAACAATATAAAATATTGTTTTGGAGTCTTAGAGATAGAGGAGGGGGTGGAATGGCCAATGAAAGCTATATAATAAAGCTTTCAAAATTACCTAAATAAAAATGTTTTGTTCTTAGTTGATTGTTTCTAAAGAAATAAATACCTGTGTAGACATCAGTTGTTTGGCTAGTGCTCATTAAAGCACCTACTGTGTACTTGGCCCTGTGCTTCCATATGTTAGATCCAAGTGTATTCCGGAATATTTCAGATGCATAATATCATAGGGATGTATTGGTCAGATACACATTTCATCTTTTTTTCCCCAAGTCATTTCCAGAGATAGGGCTTTCTACATAGTGATTGACTAATCCAGGAAGACTTAACAGAGTCTTTCTGCACACACTTAGCTGTTCCCATAGAGAGAATGAACTTGGTCTAATTTTCTTGTTCAGTACAATCTTCTTTGTCTTATAAAGTTACATCTCAGTTCAATGGTGAGCAAAACATGACATTTTTCCCCCATTACTAACCAAATTCTTTCAATGCCTCAGTGTTTATCTTGCTAGCTTTTGCCCCTAAATACTAGAATTCCTTGTTGAACCTGATTTTTTCTTGGTGCATGGTGCACTTGGACATCCTCTTGAGCATCTTGATCATAGATCTTTTGAGACAGCTTGTTTTATTCCTTTATCTGGTGGTACTTTCTCCTGAACATTCTTTTGACTTAAAATTAAGAGTTCAATTTTGGAATTTTACATTATTTCATTTTTTAGATCTTTAGATCTTTTTGGAGAATGATGAACCATGAGAGAAGTCTGGGTCCTCTCACATTCCCTTCAGGAGCATTACGTATCGTGGGGTTTAGACCTCAACATTATTATTGTGGTGGTTACTGTTGTGATTTCTGTGGTTGCTGAATTCTGATAGAACTGTGGGTTAATGGCAATATCAAGTTAAGACTATGTATTACAGAACTCTTTTCTCATCCAATTGATGGATACTTTATGAAAGTCAGACTGGTGTATTATGCCTAAATGACCAAATGATTCTAAAAATATACGATGAATTTCTTATATCTTCAAGAAATTCATCTAAAATCTATGACTTTGGGAAACAAAATGACAACTGACTACTATTTCTTATAAATGTTCACTTACTGCCCTTGGCATCTTAGAATTTTATATCTGTAGACAAAGGAGGGTACTTATTTTTTTCACTGTTTTGCCAATGTCTATTTGAGTTGAGACTTTTGCATTTGAGGACACTTGTGGAATATCCTGCTGGATCAGTAAAACTGGGATGGGCTTTGGTGGAGGGGTGCACGTATGATTCTTTGAATGCTACTGGGTTATATGCACCAGTGTGGCTTTGACAGTTCTGATACCATAATCACTACTTTCAGAATTGATTCTAACTTTGGCACTTATCATCGTCCTTAGGCAAAGGACCTGAGACCCTGTATGCGGGGCAGAAGCTCAATGACAATGAATGGCACACTGTCCGGGTGGTGCGCAGAGGAAAAAGCCTTAAGTTAACTGTGGATGATGATGTGGCTGAGGGTGAGTACAGCTCTACATGAGGAAATTTGTCTCTTTTTGTTCTCATAGCCCTCTTGGCCATTCAGTGAACAAAGGTTTTTTTTTTTTTTAACACATTTTATTTTGTTTAACAGAAGTCATGTGACATGTTCTCTCTTGACAAGCTCAGGTAAGGCTAAGAAGGTCTTCCTCTGTATTTTCATAATCCTTTTAATTGATCTGTATTATAGAACTTACCCATTACTGTCACTGTATGTTGATGAGTCTCTCTCCTTAGGCATAGAATATGTGTCTGGAGAGTAGATGTAGAGCTCTGTAGCTCTTTTATTATTAATTTATTCAAAAATCACTTATCAATCATCTTCCCAACTGCCAATTTCTTCCCTCAATAAATGACTCACTCTCTAGGGGAAGGAGATGGATAAACCAGAAATTCAGAACATTACAGGTAAAAGTAAGTACTTACATCACTAAAGGCTGCTTAGAAGGGCTGAATAATTATTCATTTATTTAATCATTTATTTAATTGTTATTGAGTACCTACCCTGTACTGAGCACTGCTTTAGAAGGCTGAGAATATGGAGGTGAACAAATAAGCAGTCCTTGGCTTGGTGGAATTCACATTCTAGGAGGACAATGTGTAAATGAATGTATCTATATGTACATAAAAGAACGTTCAAAGCTTCACACAAACAATAACTATTTCAGTGAGACCCTGTTACATATCAGCAGTGTCCTAAGGATGTGGAAGATAAGAAGGAAGCATAAGAGATTATCTGTTTCCTCAAATAATGAACCAATTTAGTCAGTTAGATAGGACCCAGGCATTTGATATAAGAGAAAAAGTATGTAATGAGATTCTAACTGGGTGGGTAACATTGTCATTGTCAGAAGAGAAAATGATCATTTTGGGTTGGAGAAAGCAGGAGTGGCTTATGAAGGCCTTTAGTCAGAATTTGAGGGTTAATTTAATGAGGTCTAGGGTGGAAGAGAAAGGGCATCTTCCATGTTGTTGCCAAATAAGTCTGTACTCTCTAACTTTCCAGAGCAGTGCACATCTGTTATGTAGAACTCTTGTCCATATGGGAGAGAAAAACATGGAGGCAGCATGGAGTAGGATGTAGAACATGGTTGGTGTCAGGAGACCTGGGCCCTGATGTTAATTCTCTGCCAGATGTTGGAATAGTCACTTACCATTTCAGGTCCTTGTCATTTGAAGTCCGTGACATAAACTATCTCTAGATTCTTCTATGAATAAGACAGTCAAGTTAGAGTTAGGATCCCTGGGATTTAATACAGTCATTGGAACTTAAATACTTTTTACCATTGGGACAGATAATGATAAACCTTTTTCATCATTTCCTCACTCTTAAACTTAAATTCTATTACTGCTAAAGCCCTGTCCAGATTAAAGTTCCTGCAGTTTGGGGTTCTGTAATTTAATTTTCTATAAATGAGTCTGAACCTCTATAATTCTGGAATCTGGAATTATAGCAAGCCATGTATATATGTGTGCAGGTAGGAGTGTGTGTGTGTGTTAGAGAGAGAGAGAAGGGAGATAAGGAGAGTCTATGGAGAGAGGAAGAGCAGGAGGCACCTATCTAGTGCCTAGTAGGCATTACATACTGAGATAGTCACCTTACATGTATCAGCTCCTTTAATCTGCAATTCCCCATTGCCTTGCAAGAAAAGTGTTATTGTCATTTTACTTAAGAGAACATGACACTTAGAAGGAGCTATGTAATTAAGTTCCAAATTCATGTCGGTGTGACGTCACCAAATCAGGCTACTTGCTGGACTTCACAATCCATCCTAAGAAAATGATTGGTTCTTACGATATGGGAAAAATACAATGGAATGCATTAGAGTGACGTGAGGAATCCACTTTAGTGTAGACTACAACACTCACCCCTCTCTCCTTAAAAATGAAGTCAAACAGAGCCTTAAGTATAAGTACCCCAAACCCTCCAGTTGTATGTATATAGGCACCTTCATCGGCGGGAGGTAAGGTTACTGTTCTACCTGCCTGAAGGGTAACATAGCTTTAGGTAACAGATGTAAACAAAGAGCTGTAAAGATGGTTACATGGTTTAGAACCCACAGCTATCCTGAATTAATTATTCAATAAATCCCCGTAGGCTGTTAATGCACGCTGGAGCCTGCACAGCCGCAGTGACAAGTCGCAAATCGCTTTGCCAGCTCCTCTGGGCAGAGCCCTGCAGCCCAGTGATGCTATTCCAGGGTGATTTGAGCGGTAGCCACTAGATGGTGCCCTCACCCCAATCTCTCTGGACCGCAAAACCCTTTTTATTTTTCTCAGGAAATGGCATGCCCTGAAAGCTGTAGTCGTAAAGAACTGCAGAACTGAAGATACAGTAATGTGCATTGCCTCCCTTGGCCATTATTCTTTTATAGAAACTTTAGACTAAAGGTAATTAGAAAGTGCGCTTTCTCTTAACCACTAATAATTAAAAAAGCAGGACTATACCGAGGAAGGCCCCAGTCATTCAGTAATTTGATATTTGAAATTAATGAAGCTCTTTCATTTTCAACCTTATCCCCTACTTTACTGCTGCTGGAAAAGAGCAGCCATAAGGATAAAGAAATCTGGGAGAAGAAAAGAGCTATTTTGCTTATGAGCTACAACCTTGGATTGCTTCTTACAGTGATAATGGGTTTGGGAATTTTAATTTTAGCTCACAGAAGTCATAAAATCAGGCAATGAAACTAAAATACCACACAGTCCTCAGGTTATTAAGTAGTGTCTTATTGGCTTATTTAGTAATCCCTTTCATGCTGTTTAAGGTCCCCTAGGGTGTCAAGTTTTCAGCTAGTTTGTAGAAATGATGCAAAGAATAGGTCACACTCATAAGAAATCAAAAGCAAGGGAAGAAATATTCCTTAGCCTGGTGGTTTTCATTTATTGTAACACAATGTAGTCCTGGAAAAGTATTAAGTTCAGTTGACAGTAACGATTGATGGATTGATTGACCGAGCTGGATTTCTATTATCAAGAATAAATTAAAAGAATACTTCACTTGGGTTATGCTCCTCAGGATTAGGATCTAATGCTGCATGAACCACCCACTCCACCCAGAGCTTCTTGCTAGTACAGAGATTCATCCCTCTTTTGACTCCTCTGGTTCGTGTTGACTTCTTTCTCTATGACTTACCCTATACAGCAAACATAGCACCAAGCTGTAAAAAGTCATTTTCCAAGGAAAATCTATTCCTCACATTAACAACAACAACAACAACAACAACAAAAATGTGATGAAATAGAATGGGGAAATGTTAGGTTAAACAAAATGAAGTGGATTTCTTTATTGCAAGACTTACTAGGAGCCTTTACCATGCTAATACACATTGCTAATCATCAGTAACTACATGTGAAGTGTTTACCTAGTTAATTTGGCTCCAGAACATTTATTATTATTATTGTTACTAGAACAGTTTATAGCATATACTTTTAAAAAAGTTTGGCATTGTGGAGAAAAGGATATGCAAGTGGTGGAGCTGAAGATGGTGAGCAAAATGTGTATCCTTTACTGAGACTTGATAAGCCTTCATTTTCTTCTCTCCCCATGTCTGGGAGCCCAGGAAGGTCAAGCTGCCTCCTCTAAGTCTTTCTCATTTCTTTGCTAAGCGTTTAGTGTTGACTAGGAACTTTATATGTAGAAATGGCGATGATCCAAATTCTGACTCTAAAGCAAATCCTTCCTCAGATGTGAGGGATGCTTGCTGTGCTCAGGCCCCTCTGCTAAACATCACAGGACATACAGAAGAGGTGAGAAGTGGTTTCTACTTAAGAAGAGATTGTGTTCTAGTAAAAGAGTGACAACCAAAATACAGGAAATTGTTAACACATTTCAGAGAAAGGAAACAAAGAATGACACATAATTAATAGCTAACAATTTAAACACTAGTCACTGTCCTAAGTAGTTTTTAGGAATTGATAACATCTAATCCTGAAAACTTCATACCTATTTCACAGATGGGAAACTGAGGCACATACCAGTTACCTTACCAGCCAGTGCAACCTCAGAGCCTGTATGCTTGTCCAGCATATGCCTGGTAGGAAGTTACAGTTTGAACTTGGACAGATTTTCTATAGATTTCTGTTCTCCACAGACTTTATCACTCTGGTGTGTAAACTGCTGACCATCAGTGAAAGATGGAAGTGGATGTGTGAATAGGAGTCCAGGCAACACGGCTGTTCTAGGGAGGGTGTTGGATATATTATGGGTGAATTAGGTGGAATGACGTGACGGTGCTTGGCCACTGCGAAGGAGTGTGAACCCATCACAGCAATTTAGTATGTGGAAATTTCGCCATTTAAATTCCACCCACAATAATGTAAGGAGTAAGTCAAGCTTTTTCTCCATTCTGTAGTGTGCAAGAGAAGATGTGGGCTTTGGAACTGAATACAGCTGGGTTCAATTAGAGTGCTTACCACTCAGCACCTGTATGAACTCTGATCAGATTACTTAACCTCTCTAAGCTAAGTGTCCTTCTCGCTAAAGCAAGATAATGATACCTATTTGTTTTGATAATGATGTTTGGTGGTGGCTCTGAAGTGCCTAGCACAGGGCCTGGAACATAAAGAACATTCAGTAGTCATTTCAGCTTTTTTTTTTTTTATCATCTTTCTCCCAAATTATTCCTCTTCCCTCTGAAAATCAAAAGCAATTTCTATGAAGTAGGTATATATTTGCCCCTTGAATGGAAAGGAGTTTTAGTCTACAGACAGCATTTAGGGGAGATGGGTGGCAAGATCCCCAGTTACTAATATTGATTAGATGGTGCACAGATTAATATGTATTAATATTATATTAATTATATATTTTTAATATAATTAAACACACACACATATATTTGCTTAGTTTGGCACAAGGTTCAAACTTTAAGTAATCTCTTTAATGCTCTCTCCAGGCAATAGCATGCTCTTTTGGGAACCTCCATCCACAGCCAGTGAGTTCCTTTTGTACCTGGTGAAGTAGTTCCTTTTCTAATTTGGCCCCGTGTTGCTGCCCCAGCCCTGCCCCAACTTCTAGTTGAGGCTCTGTGACTCATTCTAAAACCTTAAGTCAGTCTGTGTCCATGGGCTATGCTCTCAAATTCCATTGTTTATTTATTTTCTCTTCTCTTTCTTCAATCTCTCCTCAATGTACAGCACTGTACATGATTTTCTTGCTTCATGAAATTCATTTTCTAGTGAGCAGAATTTCCTAACCCCTCAACTCTGGAGGCCAATTTATTTATAATTTTTCTGAAAGCTCCTTGTTGACTTTAAAATAGTCTCTTCAGGTTTCTTTTGGAAATCTAATCTTCACCAGGGATCACCCCCTTATCACTTCTTAGTTCTCCTTGCTGATCTCCTCATCCCCCATCCTCTCCCCCTTTTACTTTTCTTTCTCCTCCTCCTTCTTCTTCTTTATTTTATTTATTTTATTTTATTTTATTTATTATTATTATTTTATTTTATTTTATTTTATTTATATTTTCCTTCTTCTTTTTTAAAATAAGAATTAGCATGGCTTCCAGCATCATCATGATTTAGTTCCTGTGTCCCCATGATGATTGGCTATGATTTCCGCTCCCCACCCCCAACCAATCATTCTCCAGCTCCAGCCTCAGTTCTGTATGAACAGCTATAACCAAATGGACTACGGATATTTGTTTCAGTCACTTCATGGTTCTTGAGCATGTGAATTTAGGTTATGCTAGTTTTTGTTTTCATGATCAGTCCGATTTTCAATACTCAGTTTCAATACTTTTATACAGTTCTCCTAGTTATTCAGTTGTTAGCAGATTTTTATTCTATTACAATTTTATATCTAAGTTAACCAACACCATTATTTTGTTTTTGCTTATATTAAGAGAATGATTTGTCACTGGTTGTCAAAATACCACATAGAAGCTCATAAAATGTAAATCTGACTTTTGTGCTTATAAACAGTTTTCTACATCAGGTCTGAGTGTGCTCCCAATGAGATGGCATTAATACTGAGCATCTGAAGGTGAGATCTGATTGAATCTCCCAGATACTGAAGCTTAAGGGATCTGAGAAAATATAATTCCTTCCTCTCTCACTCTCTCTCTCTCTTTTCCTGCTACATGATTTCTACACCAATAGAGGAAAAACAAATGCAAGGCTGGTAAAAGTCAAGCATCATTTTTGTTCGTGGTAACACTGATACTGAAAAATGTGCTTAACATCTACCGAATTTCAGAATTGGAATTGCTCACTTGAATGCTAACTAATTCAGGACTTTGGTAGGCATCTCCACTGAAGCAAGGCTTGTTCCTCTAACACCCATACTGTGGGTGTGTGGGGTACACTGGGTGTTTCTTGAAGGCACCTTGCTCCCCTGGGGGAAACTGGAAGTGCAGGGGCTGAGCTATGGAAATACAGTTTCCCTGTAGATTTCCTTTAATCTCTGGATTATGTTGCTCCTTTTCCTCTGAAAGGCTGTAACAGAGGGAGTAAAGAAATGTAGGAGTGTCTTGCTAGTGGAGTTTCTTCAATGTGAAGGGTAAGGGCAAGAGACGGCAGGAGGAGGGACTTTTTCCCCTCTTCCTTCACCATTGGAAGCGATGTTAAATTTTGGTGATTTGTCTATATAAATGTTGGAGGAGCCACCTAATGCTGTGTTCCTTGACTTTGTAATTAAAATTTCCATTCGCTTTTTTTTTTCCATTCACTTTTGTATTTCTTTCAAGCCCCCTTCATTACCCCCCTGCCCCAGTCACTCACTTCTTCTATGTAAGCCAGGTAATGAAAGGTCTACTAGTTTATTTGTATCAGCTGGAGATCTTTTAGTTGCAAATGTCAGACACCCAACTTAAATGCTTGAAGCAGAAAAGGGAACCTATGTCATATAGTTTTTAAAAGTCTGGCTTTGGCTGCCAAATCCAGACTTTCAAAAGGCATCATCCTAGAGAAACTGTTTCTCTTCATTTTGTGGTTGGCTTTCTGGGTTGGCTGTCTGGTCAGGCAGCCCCAAGCTCTCTGGTTATCACATGACCTCCAGCAGCTCTGGGCTTTCTTCTTATCTCTTCAACAAGCCTTGTCTACAAGGAATACCTCTTAGGTGTTCTAGCAAAAGCCCTGGAGCTGAATATTACTAGACTTAATTACCGAATAACCACTGAATACTCCAGTTTATGTTGCTGCTAATCCCTTGGCTCTAAGGGTGGTCTCTAGACTAGCTGCATAAGTATCACCTTGGAATTTCTTAGAAATGTATATTCTTAGGCCAAACTCTAGACTTTTGAATGATAAACTCTGAGGCTGGAGCACAGGGAACTGTATATTAAGAAGCCCTCCATATGATTCAGAGGTATGCTAGAGTTTGCAGACCACCTTGTTAGTCCATAGACCATGCTGTATGGCTAGGAGGATAAAATATATTGAGTGGTCCAGCTTGAGTAGGCTGATTACTTTAAGAGCTGGGTTAGGGTCAGCTTCATCCAGCCCAGATGGTTTTAAGGTGAAGTATGGAGGGTAGCTTCCCAAAGGGGGAAATTAGAGGTGTAATCAGAAAAACCAGTAGTTGCTGATCAGAAAAAATTAACACGTGTTCTACAATACAATCTTTCCACAAGTACTACGTGGTGAATTATTACATCAAGAAATATTTGGTAGTGAATGCCTAATGCTTGTTTGTTGTATCTTTACCAGGTTTTAGGCAATAAAGACGTTTCTTTATGCATTCGTATCCAATTATTTCCTGAATGGAGAAAACAAATCATTTTATCTTTTAACTTGAGCTATCTGTGCTCTCACATTTTCCTGTATATGATGGAACATTCTGAGCAGCTGCATGAGAGCATGAGCTACAAGGCATATAATTCAGCCTAGGCCAGGAATAAGCTCTCTTACTGAGGTCACCTGGCTGTATACTATATTGAACATCTTGTTTTCTGGAACAGAATATTTTGTGTGGCAACCTAAAAGATATAGTAAAGATGCTGTGAAAAAACATGATGACTTGTTTGTATCTCATCTGTGGTGTTCATAGGTACGATGGTGGGGGACCATACCCGCTTGGAATTCCACAATATCGAAACTGGAATCATGACTGAGAAACGTTACATCTCCGTTGTCCCATCCAGTTTCATTGGCCACTTGCAGAGCCTCATGTTCAATGGCCTGCTCTACATAGACCTGTGCAAAAATGGCGACATTGATTACTGTGAGTTGAAGGCTCGTTTTGGACTGAGGAACATTATTGCTGACCCTGTCACCTTCAAGACCAAGAGCAGTTACCTGAGCCTGGCCACTCTTCAGGCCTACACGTCCATGCACCTCTTCTTCCAGTTCAAGACCACCTCAGCAGATGGCTTCATTCTCTTCAATAGTGGTGATGGCAATGACTTCATTGCAGTTGAACTGGTCAAGGGGTAAGTGGAAGAGATCACATGGTTTATGTCAGGTATCTAAGCTCAAGCCCTACATAAAATATGGGCATGAAATAAAAGTATCCATTTCTGCTCCCACTCTCTAGTCCCAATACATACTCTGATCATCACTGACCAAAAATAAGTTATGGTGGGATGCTTAGGTGGCTCAGCAGTTGAGTACCTGCCTTCTGCCCAGGGCATGATCCTGGAGTCCCAGGATCGAGACCCGCATCAGACTTCCTGCAGGGAGCCTGCTTCTCTCTCTGCCTGTGTCTCTGCCTCTCTCTGTGTGTCTCTCATGAATAAATAAATAAAATCTTAAAAAAAAAAAAAGCCATGGAATGGTTAGGGCCAGAAGGAAGAGAAATTCATTAATTTCATTAATTTATTTAAAGATCTTCCAGTAACTCAATACTATCAGACTTTTTACCATAAAATACGGTCCTTTAAACCTCTAGGAAAAAAGCTTATTTTTGCAAAAGGAGGATATAGGGTACATATCCTACATGCAGTGCTCTTGGGCAGTGCTCTCTGCAACCACCGCATCTATAGGAGGAAATGAAATATAGATATTTTCAGCGTATTGCCATTAGCCCATATATGGAAAGTATGGAAAGCTGTTCTTTTTGCAAGATATTTCACTACCATGTGTTGGAAAATAGTCAAAACAAAAACAAAAGAACAAAACTCAAAACACAGATTCACGATTGACTGAATTTAAATACCGCCCCCTAGTGTTTAGAGGTGTATTGCCTATACTACTTTGTGGCTTTGGATTTTTAGATGATGTTAAAGAAGTAAACCTTGTCAGTGTGGAATAAAAGTGAGGTCTGATAGAATAGGCTATGATTCTTCTTATGATATTAAGTGAAGCTTTAAATATTCCTCCATGATGCCAGGTTAGCATGGGGGATGTGAAGCCCTCAGTGCCCATTATATACATGTTGCCATTAAACCATTTTAGGGACTCAACTCATGAGGTGGCTTATATTTCTCACAGGTATATACACTACGTATTTGACCTTGGGAATGGTCCCAACGTGATCAAAGGCAACAGTGATCGCCCCCTGAATGACAACCAGTGGCACAACGTCGTCATCACCCGAGACAACAGCAACACCCATAGCTTGAAAGTGGACACTAAAGTCGTCACCCAAGTTATCAATGGTGCCAAAAATCTGGATTTGAAAGGTAAACCTTGTAAAGATGTTTAACCTTTTTAGAGCATTTCTTTTCTTTTTTTTTTTTTAAGATTTATTTATCTTAGAGAGAAATGTGTAAGTGAGGGGAGGGCAGAGAGAGACCGTCAAGCAGACTCCCTGATGAACATGGAGTCTGGCACCATGCTCAATGTCATGACCTTGAGATTGTGACTCTGAGATCATGACCCTGATCACGAACTGAAACCAAGAGTCGGACTTTTAACCGACTGAGCCACTCAGGCGCCTTTAGAGCATTTCTTATAATCAAAAGGCTATTTGCAGAGGCAAACTACAGGTTAGAAGTGCCATGCATTTTTGATACATCATGCATATTCTATTTTAACAACATTAAATTATACCAAAATGTGGTTTTTACTTAAACCACTCCTCAAAGGATGGTTCATTTTCTCTGTAAACCTCAGGCATGTGGGGGCTGAGCATGAGGTGATAAATATCAAAATGGGGAGGTGTCTTTTTACAGAGGAAATGGTATAGGTTTTGGAATCTCAGCTGAATCACTTACTGCCTGGGTGACTTTGGTAAAATCTCTTAGCCTTGTTCAGCTTCTGTATACTTTTTTTGCAAAATGAGGACAATAATTGTTACTACTTTTATGAGCCGTTATGAGTTTTGATGGTATAATGTCTATAAAATCTTCAGCCTATTATTGGTAACAAGCACATAAAAAGCAGTCAGTAAATGGTTGTTTTGCTGAAAATCTTGTTAATCTTTACTTCATCATAAAATGGGAACAATACCTACCTCATGGACTGAATATGGTGATTGAAATTTGTGAGATGGCATATAGAAAATGAATGACATAAGCAATGTGAGTTACTTCTTTCTACACTGTAGAAACTCTGGCAGTTAGTTGTTTATGCTACTCCCCTCCCCACCCCCAGCTCTACCACCATTACCTAAGAAGTAGTCTAATGCGCATTGGCTCTCATTGACATGGTTTCAGTACTCTTTACTCACATTTGCTTTTGCTACTTGCTTTTCTTTCCAGGTGATCTCTACATGGCAGGTCTGGCCCAAGGCATGTACAGCAACCTTCCAAAGTTGGTGGCTTCCCGGGATGGCTTTCAGGGCTGTCTGGCCTCAGTAGATTTGAATGGGCGCCTGCCAGACCTCATCAACGATGCCCTCCATCGGAGTGGACAGATCGAGCGTGGCTGTGAAGGTACAACCTTTTTTCTTTTTAAGCTACAGCCTCGTCGCAAGCACCAAACCTCTTTGCTGCCTCTGCCCATGTCTCCTTACTTGGTTTACCAGTCCTCTCTCTTTCCTACTTGCCATCTGATATTGCATCATCATTGGTGTCCTCCTGTCCCTGGCTCAGTATGTCAAGACATGGGCCACAGACTCTGGGAATGTATGTTGGCAGATGTCTTGCCTGTGTCACATACTTGACAGGAGAGGACCTTCCATGGCATTGACATCACTCTTCCTGACTTGTACCTTTGCTTCCAGCATGGCTGAAAGGGCAATAAGTGTTTTTATTTATATTTTTATACATTAGGGAGATAGACCAGAGACTTTTATATGGGTGTCACCATTAACAAAATGTTTATAATAACTACTGTATCATTTAATGCAAACTCAGCAGGAGGTAGGAAAATGATGTCAGAATGCCATGATGAAGGCAGGGAACTAACATTTATTGAGTACTTCCTAGATGTCAGGCATTCTTAGGCAGTTCGTTAGTGTGATGTCATAGAACAGCATGAGTGTTGCTGTTAGAAAGACTTGGATTTAGATCCAGGTAGTAACTCTTGTTCACTGTGTGACATTTGGCAGGTTATTTAACCTCTCTGAGCTCTATCATCCTTAAATGCAAAGTGGGCAATAAAACTTACCTTGGAAGGTAAGATATCTGAATCAGAGCTATATGTAAAATGCCTGGTACATGCATAGTAGGTACTCAATAAACAGTAAGATTACCATTTACAAATAGTATATCTCATGTGAGACATCTAATAACATCGCATGCCCATCAGTGCAGCACAACAAACCATGCTCAGCCTGTTTCTGTAGATCATCTACTATCTCTTAAGATATTAACGGAATTTTACAGGTCTTCCAGAGTCCACTTTTTTTTTTACAACAAAAACATTCTAGTTTAACCAGCAGAAGGCAGCATTGAACATTTTTCAACTTCCCCAGAGGGCTTGGGTAGACCAAAAAGGTGCCCCTTACCTAATTCGAAAGTCGAAAATGTCTGACTAGTCAGCAGGGTCTATGTATTCTATTGTCTGGTTGAGCTTCATGGTCCTATGTGAAATATATGTGTTACATTTTTTTTCTATCTCAGTGATTTATTTGCTGCATCAAACCTGTTCACTCATCTCCTAAGTATTTAACTTTGTGTATTGCTCTTCTTCTTAACCAGCTTTAACCTGGGTTCAGTTGCCACATTTTTTTTAAAAGATTTTATTTATTTATTCATCACACACCCATATACACGCACACAGGCAGAGACACAGGCAGAGAGAGAAGCAGGCTCCATGCAGGGAGCCCGATGTGAGACTCCAGGATCACGCCCTGGGCTGAAGGCGGTGCTAAACTGCTGAGCCACCCAGGCTGCCCCAGTTGCCACATTTTTATAAAGTCTTCCTGTCAGCTTCACAAGCTGATTTGCAGTATGGAAGTCATTTCCCTTTGCCCAAGAGTCAGCTTCCCATGTGGACTAGTTAATAAGACTGGTTGTTCCCATAACCCATTCCAGTTTTCCTGTAGCCAGGAATATCTCTTATATCCAGTGGGCAAGTTATGGTCTTGGTACATGAGAGGACAGGGCCATGCACTTAAAGTAGTCACATGGCTTTCTTCTCCTGAAAATGCGGCATCATTCAAATCAAGAATTTTTGTCTCCTTGGCTTGCTCTTACTTCTTTCAGGCATTAAGGACAATGCTGAGATAAATGTAACATTTGGGAATTAAGTCGAATACCTTAGTTTCAAAGATTGTGGAATGACAGAAGTTCCAGTTATCTTTCAATAATTAATGATATTGAGTTAAAACATAAAAGCACACATTACAAAGCATAAGGTATTCTTCAGATGTTAAATATTCTTATCATGCCATTGGTTCTTCAGATTTACAAGTTAATAGGAATCATCCATTTAACTCTATAGCAATGTTGCTTGATAGAAATATAATGTGAGTCACATACGTAATTTTCAATTTCCTAGTAAACTAGCTACATGTAAAAGAGATATAAAGTAACAGGTGAAGTTTTTATTTTACTTTTTTATTGAACTTAATACAGTATATCCTAAATATTATCATTTCAACATGCAATGATATCAAATTATTAATAAAACATTTTACAATCTTTTTTCACATTGAGCCTTCAAAACTGAGTTTGTATTTTATATTTGTATCACATCTCAAGTCAGACTATATATCTTTCAAGTGCTCAGTAGCTACATGTGTCTGTGGCCTACTGTTCCTGAAGCAAAATTCTAGAGACTACAAAAAAATTGGGGTGTAAGGAGATAAAACTGCTGTATTGGATTAAAAGGAAGTCTAAACTAACTTTTAGAAGAGTAGATTAAAGGGTCTCGAGTATAAGGGGGGGATGGAGTCCACTTAAGAGAACTTGAAGAGAAGCAGTGAGAGCATTAGCACAAGGAAATTACCCATCAAATTGGGGAAAATGTTCCCATCCCTACCTCCATCTCTGTGGGCAGTTTGGCGTGACTCATCACATGCATTACAGTGGGGCCCGACCTTCCTCTGACTATGGGTGATTGTTCAGCACCGGATATTGTGACTTGATGCTTCTGCCATCTGAATCTATGGCAAGTCCCATGAGCCTAATAACCCTGCACTCTATTGCCATGGAGATAATTGCGATGATTACCCACGGAGCATTATGACCGCCCCATTGGGTGGGATGAAGTGGAGGATGAGTGAGGAGAGAAGAAGGTCCTTGTTTATTGTACACAGATGACTTGGATAATTAGCCTAAGTGGCCAGGAAAAATGGCCAAAAAGTGGGTTAAGGCATAAATTACTGTCATTGGAAGTTTACACCATGTGAATAAGCCCTTATAAGAGATCCCAGGAGCCTTTTAGGGCACTGTGGAAATTAAGCTAAAGTAGATGGTGGGGAGGGAAATGAACATAGACTACAAACAGGTGTCCTTCTCATTTTGAATCTCTGTACAAAGCATGGACCCTCAAAAAGGCCTTTGAGTATTGTGCAGCATGGAAATCCTAGGAAATAGAATATACTTCCTGATTTAACATTTCTATATATAGAAAATGGAACAGGTAGGGGATGAGGATTTGTTACTAAAAACTAGGAGCTGCATCTCTTTGAGATGGTAAATGTGTTCTGTTCTCGCTACCTGGGATACTCAGGCCAGGTTGTAGTCAATGTTCTTGTCAAAGTCATTGATGATGATATTTCAAGATCCCTAAGTAGTAAATGTACTACTTTCCCTATTATAGCCAAGGGCAAATAATTATTTTAAAAACGCATTAATCCACTACTCTGTCTCCTAATTGTTTATACTAAGAAAGAAAAAAATCTCAAACTATGTTTTGATTTTTATGCAGAGTATAATACTTCAGAAATTAAGAACAATTTCTGGGCAATCTAGCCAACATCTAGCTGTGACTTGCAGCCTCTCAGTTTGGGCTAGGAATTTTGAAATAATGCCTGGTTCTATTCTCAGCTGGTAAATTCCTCTTTCATTCTTGAGGCCAGCTTTGCTGTAGAGACCAAGGCATGCATTGGCTGGAAATGTGATTCCACAATTGCAAATGGTAAACATCTGAGAGAAACACACGTGCTTCATTTTGAGACTGGCATGAATCAATAAAAAGGACATTGACTTGGTGCCTTTTAGCTCGTAGCCATTTGGGTTTGGCTATATTCTTACAAATCAAACAAATTGAACAAATTGAGCTCTTTGGAGTTCTCAAATCACCTTGATGCGCATGCCCAGGTCCAGTGCCACATTCCCTGGTGGCATTTGCAGGGGGTTACATGGAGTGTTCCCAAGCACCTCTTCCATACTTAACTCCTAGGTGTTCAGAACTATTTTTGTGGGCTTGGTCTGGTTGTGCACATGTGTCTTTCAGTCTGGCCACACATTACCCTTATTTCTTGATTTCTATCCTGACTCATGGAGAATCATTTTTTCTGGACCATATGCCTTGGGGTTGGCTGTGTGGATGTGGGAAGGCTCTTGTTACCAAGCTTGTGCTTTGTCAAGTCCAGTGTTTTTCTGCCCCTGCTCTGCTGATGTGGCTCTAATGAGACATGCTCTGTCCTGGTCTGTGCATCCCCCATTTGTGCTGTCTCTGGAGAACCCATAGAACATTTTAATTGTCTGTCTGAGTGATGTTGTTTATGCCAACTGTTATTTTCATTTCTGTAATATTACCCTGGTTTACTCTACCTCTTACTAACCTCTGGTTATTGTTTTCGCCTTTCCTATTCTTTTGCTAACAAAGTTGCGTTGACCAAAGCTGACCTGCAAGGTAGAGAAGGTTCTTGTTCCCATTACCACTTTGGACTGAAAGATGGCCTGTGTAACCCTTGGTATCTTTTCTTTAAGGGCCTTCAAGCTGTCACACCTCTTGGACAGCATCGGTTTTGGGGAGGGGGCTGAACCCTGTGTTCTTCAGAAACAGAGGCAGAAAACCCATATCACTGAATGCAAAATAAGAAATGCAAGACGTTTTAGGGATCGGAACATGATTCCATCTTAGGGGGACTAAAGAGGCTTGACAGCATCCTATAAGGTGACTCCTCTTCACAAGCATATCAATCCACTTCTGCAAATGGTTAATACCTATCCAAGTGGTTGCTTTGGATGGGTTGGCTCTTTTTAATTTATTCACCATAGATAAAGGCAACACTTGGAAAGAGAAAAAGAAAAAATAAAAAGCCACTTGAGTTCTTAATTTATTATTTTCTGGATCAGGGAGGTCATTTCTCAGGACTTTTGAGTGCTTGGGCCTTGTGAAAGAGAATGCCATTTTCTCTTAACTCATTTTAAAGAAATATTTTTAGGCATTTGGGAGATATTAATGTCATTAAAATGTTCTAGAGATTTATGTTTCCTATCAGGGATTTTGGTTGAGCACTTTAATTTCCTGTTTTGTGATCTAAAGGAAAAAGTACTCTTGGGGAAGAAGAGAATCTGTCTGTTTTATCCTGAATACCCTTTAAAATTCCTGCATGTTAGATGTCAGTGAATATGTACCACAGACACTACTTCTACCATTCAAAGAAGAACCATCCAAAGTCTGTAATGGGCCACTGGTCCTATTGTGTCAGGCTACTTAGAATAGCAAATGAAGAAGGCATTTTAGGCATCTTTTGGCTAATAGTCCAGCAGAGGGTTGAGCTTTGGATGGCTTCTGCGAGTTTGCAAGCAGCAAAGTGGCTAAGACCAAGGTAGTTTTAAAAACACTACTTTTCAGCTAAAAGATCATTTACTTTGCTGCAACTTAGTATATGTCATGTGGGTCCATGCCTTGGGTAGACATCAACCAAATGAGGTCTCTCCTTAGCTATTTTCCTGAAAGTTTTTTCTCCATTCCTTCTTAGCAGAGTCACATATATGCTGATGTAATAATAAAATTAATGAAAATTTAATTAATGAAATGAAAATTTCATAATAAAATTAATGAACAGAACAGACACTGGATTAGTATTTTTAAGTCCGAGGTAGTTGTACAACAGCTTTCAATTTCTTTCTTTCTTTCTTTCTCTTTCTTTTTCTTTCTTTCTTTCTTTCTTTCTTTCTTTCTTTCTTTCTTTCTTTCATTCAATTTCAAAGAATATAAGGAAATTTTCAGTAATACTGAAAGCTGTTGTTTTTCAGACACTCTGCTCAATTTACAAAATAGGTCTACTTCATAATATTCTGTAACTGGTGGGGGTTGGGGGCATTTGGTGGGGGATTTGATTTATAATAAGAGATAATACAAGGATAGCAAAGCTTGCTATGATCAGATTTATTAGATAAAACTAGAGAACTACATCTCCTCCTAGACTTTATTCTGCATGGTAAGAATTATGTGGATTTTGAATCCCTAGAACCTAGCCCAGTCCTTTTTACATAGGGGCTCCCCATGCACTAAAATGATCTTAAAGTTATTATCCAAAGGAAAAAAATGGTTTGTGGGAATAATGCAAAGAACTTGTTAATCTCTATGCCTATTGTAAATTATTATCCAGAATATAGTACAGATTTAAGAACATAATAGTTTGGAATATCTTAACTTTGCCATTTATAGAACCAACCAATCATCAGTATGATTTTTACATTATTACTTCCTTGACCAAAACTCTCTTCCACTCTTATAATGACTAGAAAGTCTCTTTGTGATAGGAGCTTTTATTTGTAATTATTTTGCGTCATCTTACTCTTTCCCCATTTCGTGGCAAAAGACCTTTACGATTCAAATTCCTTTACTTTTTTTTCTCCTGACATTGGGATTCGGACCATTACTCATGCTAACTTTTTCAGCTACAACCTGTGGGCGCAGATAGTACTAATTACCAGTAAGTGTGAGGGACAGTAAAAACATATGACAGAGAAATGAGACAGTTTGAAATATAAAGGTAAATGGTATTCAGAAGGAATATAATATTGGGGTCTGAGAAGTGGCCTGATGAGTCTGGACAAGTCAACATCTTGAATCCTCTTATCATTGTGTTTGGGGTAGTGGGGATTGATTGAGTAATCACATTGATTGATTGATGCTTCTCCAGTGATTGTGTTGTTCAGTTTTAATGGGAACTCAGCTACTCCTGTGTATCAGGCACTCAGTGAAGCACTGGGATTACAGGTGTGATACAGTCTGACTTCACAAGTTGGCAGGGGATCAGCCAGTATGGACAATGCAGCATCAATCTTGCTTTTCTAGAATGGAGAAGGAGCATGCTGTGTGAGCAGGGAGGATGGCTGTTGGACTGTGTGGAGTGGTCATGGTAGGTGCTCAGGGGATATTTCTCAGGCAGATTTTGAGCTGAGTCAGAAGGATAACATATTTGAGGTGCATGAGAAGTGAAAGCATATGTGAGAGCTTAGCTAGTTTCAGGACCAACACAAAGCTCAGTTTGGTTAGAATCATATGCATATGAGGGGGACGTGGTCAAAGATGAAGCTGTAGCAGTAGGATGGAGGCCAGCCATGACTGACTACTCATGTGAGGAGTTGGATATTAAACCTAAGGGCACTGTGAGGTGGACAGCTTCTCATTTTATGATGATCACTCTGATGCCAGGTGGAGAATGGATAAGAAGGAAAGGAACTAGAAATAGTGAACAGAGTTAGGAGGGAAGTAGCATATTCCAAGGTTGAGGGAAGAAGCTTAAGCCTGATACCTGTTACTTTAGGTGGCTAAGGAGGTAAACATATCCCCTTCTCAGATGAGACCTTTGAAGAATGAAGAAGAAAATGAGCTTTTTCTCCAGATTGATTCCCTTCCATCCCAACTTTGTTACTCTGTTTCATGTAGCAGATACTTTTACACATGATGATGGAAAGTGTCAAGGAAAAACTTCATTGATGGCCCTAGGTCAGGTCAGATTCTGTATCCCTGCATGTTAGGAGTGAGAGTAGATGCTCCCTTGAAACAGGCGGGGTGTGTTGCATTCCTGAGGAATACAGTCCCTTGAATCTCAGGGTCCCTTGAATAGAGTGACAGTATCTAGGGACCTTTTGGAAGTGATTTTTAATTCCTTTTTATTGTAAGAGAGGTATTCTTAGAGAGATCCCCTAAAGCTGTCCAATAAGAAAGGAGCTATACAACTATCAGACAAACATTGTTTGACCTGTTGAGAGTGAAGCAAATGAGTTATGAACTATAAGAAATAAAATAATAGCTTTTTATGGAGTTAGATAATTAGTAAGAATATGTTCTCTCCACTTTCCACTATAATTCCCCTTAACAAGTTCTGTTTTTGCAGTTGAATAGGTTATTTTCTAGAAATGTGATTTGTTCTTCTGCCCAGATAGTGGGCAGATGGAGTAGAGGATGGGTAGGGAAACCAGGGATCAATTGAATCTGGTTCTAAGTGCTTTGCATTTTGAGGAAGTCAATGAATATATTGGGTTTGGATACGTTAAAAACCTGAAGATCCTTTCAAGTAATTTTAGACGAGAGTTGCCATCAAACTCTTCTAAGGGGGATTTCATTCTGCAACTTATTTTTTTTTAACCGTGAAGAATATAGTTTCTCACTTAATTTTCTCCAAAGCTAAGGGCTTTATCACATTCTCCATTGTATTTTATGTAATAAAATGTAGCATTTGACCTAGTGAAATCAGTCCCTCAGAGATGATTTGCAGTATGGGAAATAAGAAGAGATAAGTATTAAATAGAACTTCCCAAAGGTTCTTGCCTTTTGCCCCTTAGCATTGTATGACAGAGGCTTTATACAAGAGAGCTGTACTGTTGTGACTTACTACCTTAATGTGTCTTGTTTCTGGACTCCTGACCAACTATACTCCCAACTAAAATGGAGAGAACTTGATTTTCTTCCCCAGAAGATTTGATAATACCCTTCATTGAGGCTTTACTTAGTGTAGGCCCATGCTGAGGAATTGGTATATTGTATCTTCATCATGACCATGACCTTGCGACTTCAAGATGACTTTATAGGCTTTATGTATGTTATCTCATTTAATCCTCACATCATGTGAGGTAGCAACAATTTCTATCCCCATTATACAGATGGGAAAACTCAGGTTTAGAGAATTTAAGTGGCTAACCCAGGATCAAATTGCTAGTGAGTGAAAAAGCTGAGTTTTAAAGCCTATGACCTCTTCCCTACTGTCCCATATGGTGTGAGGGTGAACTTGTCTCTTTCCAAAGCAGAGGCACTACACAGATGACCAGAGGGTATTTGAGAATATTCTCTAGCTGACTTTATGGTAGATGGTATTTATGTCAATACTATTTCAGTAAGTTCTAGATGATAGTTGCAGTAATGTTCTTTAAAACAAAGTATTTTTAGATTAGCTATCCTTTCATTGAGCTTGCTCTTTGAAACCTCTTCTCTCTTTTTAAAAATGCCCTCTACTTATCCCAACAGACTACTACATCAGTGCTGAAAAAGAAGGAATATCAGAACATGAGGCCTCAGTTTACATTTTCTGAGGCAGCACTAACTTTTTGATGATTTATTCATGATTTTTAAAAGAAAAGATGATCTAATCATTTGATCTTTATGATCCAGGCACCAGGGTTAAGCAAGATGTTATGATGCTAGCCATTCTCTCATATCTGCAAATACCCTAACAAAGGCAGGCATTTGCTACCATCCCTCCATTGTCATAGAAGTGTTATGTTGAGTAAATTGCTTTACTCATAAAGTGTGAGTACTTCATCTTTCATTGAGCATCAAGGGGAGTGCTGTACTAGAGCTTGTATTAGCCCAGGAATTTTCAGGAATTTTGCAAGCCCGTTAACATCATATAACATATTTTAGCTTGAAATTGGCCACGGTGGGAGTATTTTACACTATGGAAGTCAGGTTAGAGAAATGCTACAAATCAGGGCTTTTTTGTTGTTCTGGTTGTTAAATATTTACCTGCACAGAATTGATCAAAGTTCATTGGAGATAAAGACCGCATAAGAGGATCTTGGTTTCAACCAATTCCCATGCTCATCTTGACTTATTTTATACTCAGTATTTGATGAGAGGGGTGGAGTGATTGAGGAGAATAGAGGTGTTATTGAAACTGTCCGAGTGTCTCCAGAATATTGGATTTTGTTACTAGTCTTTTTCACTCATTATCCTAAGTGAGGGACTTTTTTTGAACCTTCATCTGAGAGGAGGAAACCATAAACACCTAAGCATACTTGCTAAGGGCAGTTTTGATGTCTTTCTGAGCATTAGGAAGGCATAGGTCTTGCTTTCAAGACAAAAAAAAAAGTAAAACATTGGGAATTCAGCTGCTCTTAGGTCTTTTTGCCAAATAAATTGCTTTAAAAGATTTTATTTATTTATCTTATTTGAGAGAGGGAGAGAGTGTACGTGTGAGTGGGGGAGGGGCAGAGGACGAGAGAATCTCCAACTGACTCCTTGCTGAGCAGGGAGCTGAGCAGTACATGAGGCTCGATTTCAGGACTCTGAGACCATGATTTGAGCTAAAACCAAGAGTGGGACACTTAACCAACTGAGCCACCCAGGCACCCCTGCCAATGAAATTTTATAATAATATTTAGGACCCTGTTCTCTGGCTTTGTTTAATCTTCTGTAAAATGGGAACTAGAAGATTCACTTCTCAGTTGGCTCTATATGAAGGACACTTGACAAATTTAAAGGTCATTGCTTTCTTATTTTAAAATTAAATAGAAGTGAATTGGGTTTCTGGCAATTAAAGGGGACATATCTTATGTTGTCTGTAAATGGCTGTCTTCAGAAAAGCCAAAAAGGACCCCAACACTATAAATGTAGAATTACTCTGAGAGCTACAGAGATCTTTGCTGCAGAGACCAAGACATATGTGCAGCTAACTAAGCAGGCTATCCCTAATGTCACAGGCACCGTCTATGAAGCCTCAACATTTAAATCCTTATATTATAGCAGTGGAGACATAGATAGCTCAGGAAGTTGATAAGAGTCTTGCATACATATGTACACACACAAATACATCTATCTATATGTATTCATCCTCCTTTTTCTGTTTTTTTTCTTCCTTCCCACTCAATTACTGCTCTTCCTCTATGAAACAATGTAAATTTTAAAATGTAAAAGTGGAAAGGTTTATGCACTTATCAGGAGTAGAAAATAAAGTTGCAGGTGGCAGATAAGATCTCTCTGGACAGTCCATCACAGCTCTCATAAGACTTCTCCCATGGTAGCTATGCTTTGTAAGGGGTGGACAAACCCTTTGGCTGGCACAGAGGTCTGTTGTGATGATGCTTACACATTCAGGTTTCACTCATGGATTCTGAATCCTTTGACAAACACTTCATGCTTTGTGATTAAACATGATGAATATTATTAAACCAGCCTTGCCATGTACCTACCACTGGGCTATTAGCCTTGACCCTTTAGGATAAATGGATGTAGGGAATCAGAGCTTATGTGCCACCCCCAGAGTCCCCCAGGCACCAAGCCCACCACTCTACTATGGCCAAGACCAACTAGTGCTGGTTTAATAATATTTATTTTAAATTGGGATGTCTGAGGCATAGGTTTGGTTAAGTCCTACTTGGGCAATAACAGAAGGAAAATACACTCTGATAGAAGTGTCCTGTGCTTCCAGCAGGACTTCTATCTCAAGGACCTGCAAGTCATAAAAGACAGTCTATCAACTTTTGATTTTCTAGACCATGAAGAGGAGTTGACTCAATCAGTTTGCATGTACTGCAAAGGTAGATTTTAGCAGTAACAGGCATGAAATGACTGTCTGGAACAGTTCTTAAAGTGAAAAAAAAAAACAATCCCAAATTCAAGCAGACTGATGGGAAATTTGTGGCAGCCATCAGAGGTATCATCTGAAAAAGAAAAGACACAACGTGATGCTTTTCTGTGAATGAAAAGCAGAGCAGGGAGTTAGAAATTGAAGTACTAACATCATTGAGGATTGTTTAGTCTTTTCATGCATACTTCTGTTGCCTTGTCACTTCACCACTAGACCAAAAAAAGAAAAAAAAAAGTCATCATCTTTTCTCAAAAGACTATGTGGCTATTTTAGTGAGGATTGGTTACATATCAAATACAAAAGTAGTATACACTCTCTCTATACAAGGGTTTCTTAAAGTTTTAATGTAGTTTTAAGCTATTAATAGTCATTTTAAAAACATTCTAAATATATAATTCTGAAGATTTATGTTATCTTAAAATATTTGCAATTTTAGTTTGATTTGGAAGAATGTTTTAGACAAAAGTATTATTAGGTTCTTAGGAGTGTCTTATAAGTATATGTATTTGATACAGATTTTTGTTCTGGTATTATATATAATTGGATAAGACTAGTTCTTCCTGTTAATTTTTTATTGAATTTTGAATTGAAATGGACTTTGAAAATTTTCCTTGAAGAAAACCCCACATAGTTTAACATTAAAATGTCATCTTGTTCTGGTTATATAGACTAGACATACTGTATTTAAATTTCTTTTGTTAATCCAATGGTAACACACACACACACACACACACACTCATTTCTCACACATACTCACTCTCTGGCTTACCCCTAGCAATAAATATTAGGTGGCTTAGCTGTGGAATTAGCAAGCTTGGGTTTGAGATTTGACTCTACTACTTGTTTTGGGGGGCCTCACAAACAAAATCACTAACTCTATGACTTATTTTACTTCTCTGAAATACTTGCCTTCCAACTTGATCATCAGTCATAAAATTCCTTCATTTGTAAAGTTCTGGATATCTTCCTGAGAAAAACATTCCTGTTTTCTGATTCTTTAATACATTTAATTATAGTTGCTTCATCATGTGTTTATGAAGATTAATTGCATTAATATCTGAAATGCACTTAGTACAGTGTCTGGCACATAAGTGCTATGTAAATCCCTTGTTTTATTATTATTATATCCTTTTTGTATGAGATCATTTTATATCAGTGATGCACATTTAGAAGCATTGTTGAAGATTTTATTTTTCTTTTTTTCAGGGAAGTTTGGCATGCATCTCGGTTTCTCTAATTTCTTTCTCTCTCTTTAATGCTGGAGACACTGCTATCTATGAGAAACAGATACAGATATAAAAGATAATCTGTTCAAGAAAGGATGTACTTAAGTAGTTTGAAGTAAGACCAAGAGCTTATATTATCATCTAGAAAGTGTTTTAGAGTGTAGTCCAAGCTCTTTCTCATTCAACAGTTTGTACTATCTCTGGACACTGGGGACACAAAAGAATCCTTGTCTCAATGTTTGTGACAAGGATTCACAAAGGATTCACATTCTCAATGTGATTCAATGAGTCTAATAGTTAAATTAGAGGAGGAAATGCGGTCAATTAAATACCACCACCACCACCACCACCCCCAAAACTGATTCTAAGTAGAAAATTGCTTGTATGAGGTGATATTGGTAAATTTTATGAATAAATTGTTAGTTTGGAAAACCACTTGACTTTAAATCATAAGAGTGACTTTTTTTTTTTGGTTTTGGCTCTCTTGTTCTTTTTTCATTTAACAATATTTTTCTGAGCTCTTGCTTTATATCAAATACTTTATCAGAAATTAGAGATATAAAAGTGAGCAAAACAGACAAGACTTCTGCCCTCACAGGGCTTAAATTTGGGTAGGATGAGACAAACAATGAAAAATTTAAAAAATAACTTAGCTATAGGCAGTGCAATTGTTGAGTTAAATAAAGAGGAAGATGTGACAGAGAACACAGGAAATGCTGATGGGGACCTCCTGAAATAGGAGAGTCTGAAGAATGCCCATTTTCTTTTTTTTGTGTATTTTTTTTATTGGAGTTCTATTTGTCAACATATAGCATAACACCTAGTGCTCACCCCATCAAGTGCCCCCCTCAGTGCTTGTCACCCAGTCACCCCAAGCCCCCACCCACCTCCCTTTCCACCACCCCTTGTTCATTTCCCAGAGTTAGGAGTCTCTCATGCTCTGTCACCTTCACTGATATTTCCCACTCATTTTCTCTCCTTTCCCCTATGCTCCATTTCACTATTTCTTATATTCCCTATATGAGTGAAACCATATAGTTTGCCCTTCAGAATGCCCATTTTCAACCTGAACATTAGACTATCATAGTGGACCAGTCATTTGAAAATTTGCAGGAAGGACATTTCAGGCTGTAGGTAGAACAAGAGCAGAGGATCTCTAAGTTAGAGATGGCCCTTTTTTTCTTTTTTAAAATTTTTATTTATTTGGGAGAGATAAAGAGAGAGAGACAATGAGCAGGAAAAAAGGGAGAAACAGACTTCCCACTGAACAAGGAGCCTGATGCGGGTCTCCATCCCAGGACCCTGGCATCATGACCTGAGCCAAAGGCTCAACCAACTGAGCCACCCAGGTGCCCCGGTAGGTTTGGTCTTGAAGTTTAAGAGCAGAGGTCCTAGAATGTAAGCAGGCCTCAGAATCACCCAGAGGGCTTGTCACAACTCAGATTCCTGAGACTTGCCCCCAGCTGGTAGATCTGGGTGGAGCCTGACAAGGCACATTTGTCATGGGCCCACAGGTGGTGCAGATGCTGCTGACTCAGGGGCACACAATGTGATAGGGAGTGAAAGGATGAAGGAATGACTGGAGCACTGTGATCTGGAGGCCAGTAGCGGGAAATGAAGCTGGAGGGGGTTGGCAGGAGCCTAGGATCTCAACCTCAATAGCAATAGCAAGTTTAGTCTAAGATCAACTAGGAGTCATTGCAGGTTCTTCTAGCCCTCCCTCATTGAAACCACTCTTGTTCTGAGGTGACCACAGTATAGTCAGTCTTGGAGGGTTATTTGGTTCTGCATGGCATTCACTACCTAATGCACATGAAACAAATCCTGTGGAGTTTGAAGATAAGCTATAATTCCCTCTGTTTTAGAGTCCTGACCAACCTCTGATGAAAAGGACAGATTGCTCCCTTTGCGGAGCACAGATAGTAACCCATGCTCAGGTTCTGACAGGAGGAGACACAGGCATATCAGGGGGCTGTAGTTCAGATCAGCTCAACCTTTGCTGAAACACTTTCTCTGTATCTGGCACAGTACACTTAACACAGCGAGGATATAATCGAAGTGTATTATGATTTCTAATAACAGGCAACATTCAATCTTGGGGGCAAATACTAAAAAAAAAATGAAACAATTAGAGGATTATATAAGCAGAGGACAGCACAATGTGCAAAAAAGTGTTAAATTGAATATTATTATATGTCAGTGTTAATGATGCAAATAATAAGTGCCATGGCCACCAAGAAGTGGGAGAATTGTTCAAAGTTATTGGGAAATGTTTTATACAGGGGAAGCATTTGGGCCGGTCCTTGAAAAATGGTGAAAACTTGGCTAGTTAGACGGGAAGGGAAAAACATGGAAAAGCCTTTGACTTCAGATTCAATCAACATTTACAGAATTATTGTGTTTTCCCAAAGTTTTTGCTATTCTGCTGCCTTTCAAGGGAAAGCCTTCCATGTGTTTCTGATTCTTGAGTACAATTGAATTACTAATCCATTGTCTAGTAAGAGCTGTTTGGTCAGGGAGCCCCATGGACTTCTCAGAAACTTTTATCCTTTGAAAGAAGCTGTCCTGATTTGCCATTGTTAATGAAACTTGTACTACACAATGCTCAAGTTTAAGACCCACTGAGAACATGACCATGAACCTCCTTTCATCTCTACATGGGGGAACCACATGGCATATAGGAGCTGCGAGACCCAGCAGTAATGCTGCTCCCCCAGTGTTAGTAATTGTCTTGAACTTTCTTATGTCATATCCTAATAGCTTTGTATTAGGAATGACAGCCTGTACTGCTCCTACCCTTGATGAATAAATACAAAATGTCTTGCCACCCAGAAGACAAATCCTTTATAGTCTTGTATCTCTTTTGAACATGCATCCTTAGGACTCTGCATGCATACATTTCAATATTCCGTGCCTGTGTGAGGCTTTGCTAGGGAACTGTGAAATATGTACTTATTGCAATGGATATATTTTTACCCTGTCAAGTGCTTTTTTGCATCAGTATCTGAGTAATACATTGGATGAGTCAAAGGGCTCGCCTCCTTTGCTGAGGTGCTTTGAGAGTTAGCCTGAATATTAAGATATTTCCTAGTAGCTCAGATAATTCCAAAGGTGCAGGTTTATCTTTAATCTCAAGGTTAAGGCAGAAGATAGAAATGAAAAAGAGTGAATACTTAAAGAAAGGCCCCAGGCTGACCTAAAGAGAGATTTTAATGACAATCCAGAAGGTAGAGATCACCAAACTTTTTTAGTTGCTTACTCATGTTCAGAAAAGATTTTGAGAATGCCCCCCAAATAAATGTACTTATTTATATATCAGATACAAGTATCATTGTACTTAAATATTATTTGCTTATGAAAGACTCACAAAAATAGAAATAATAAAGGAAAAATTTAAATGAATGTAATTTTATTATTTTCTTCCTATCCCTCAAATAATTATCTTTTGCATCCTCTGGCATATGTACACTGTTTCTGAATATACCCTTTTGTGAAACTTTAGCTGCAACATGATGCAATATACAAGTTCTCAAACTTTAGACAGCATCACAATTTCCTGTAAGCTTGTAAAAACACAAATTTATACCTCTTTCCAATGTTTCCAATTCAACAGGGCTGGTGTCCAATATTTTGCATTTCTGATAACTGCCCAGGTGATGGTGGTCTGAGAGCTAACACTCCAAGAAGGATTGATATAGTTAAAAGCTTGGGTGTCAAGCGGTAGTTTACCTAAGTTGGATGTCAGGGTCCTTTCATTACCAAATGTATGACTTTGGGTAAATTATTTTACTTGTATGAGCTATTTTTTTTCCTTTTTCTTTTAATCTGTAAAATGGATGGTCATACTTACTTCACTTTTAGTGTCACTGGAGAGCATAATGAGATAATGTAGACAAAGTGCTTAGGTCCCAGTACTTACTACCTACAAAATACCAGTACATGTTGGCTGCTATGTGCTTCTCCTCTTCCTTCTCCTCTTCATATCATCAAATATGTTTTTAATGTCATAAAGCAAGCTTCAGGGACTTTTATGCCTTAATTCATAAGAATCATGGGAATAAATTTTTCTGCTTTCCATTATACATTTTGAAAGACCATGTTCCAAATGAAGTATCTTTCGAGTTGGATGGTAAAGATGAAGCTCTTTTGCAAAGTCTGCCTAAGAGAGAACAATGTGTTCAGCCCTCTCCCTTCTGTGTGTAACTGTTGGTAGTTTGTGGCTAAGTGTGTATTTCTGTAGTCTTTTGTATGTACTTATTCTTGTTGCATGATATAGAATTGACATTTTTGGCGGTTGTGTTTTTGAATGTTTTGGGGCATGAGAGTAGCAAATTCAAGCGCTCGCTTTGAACTTGATTAACTATTAACACTTTTCTCTCCCCTTTATTCTTCTCTCCTTTTCTTCTTATGAATTACTAGGACCAAGTACCACTTGCCAGGAAGATTCATGTGCCAACCAGGGAGTCTGCATGCAGCAGTGGGAAGGCTTCACTTGTGACTGTTCCATGACCTCGTATTCTGGAAACCAGTGCAATGATCGTGAGTACAACCTTTTCATACTTGGGAGTTTTTTTCATTGTTTAGAGGTTTGAAGAAATCTTAAGGGATATTATGTAAAAGGATGGCTCTTCTGAAAGATTTGTAAGCAATTTCCTCCTCCAGAAACTTGGAAAATAAAGGACTGGTGCTCTTAATGGAAGAACAAGAGACATTTCTTGTTCAACATTACTAGATGTTTTCCCATTTGCTTACTCCCTGTGTTTTTTCTTTAGATTAGATTGCTCGTAGCTGAGAAGCAAAAAACAATTCAAGCAATATTTTTTGCTCTGAGGAGTTCAGTTTTCTATTAATTAAGTCATCTGAATAACAATTTTGAAACTCTCCCATTTGCATTGTCTAGAATTTAGAGTATATTTAAGGTTTGTAGCTATTTTCTCAAAATTCTGAATTTAGAGAACTTCTTAGGTCTTCCAAATGGTGAAGACATTCAGAGTTTATTTTTTCTTCTAATTAGAAGAGTTTAAAGCATTCTCAGGGGTTTTTCAAATGTCAGAAATTCCCTCTGGCTAGATTTATTGATATCTATTTGGTTTATAGGTACCTAGTCATTCTGTTTATATATGCATTTCTATTTTGTGAATATATTTATATGTATATACCTGTGTATTTGGTTCATATTGGAAGAGAGCCAGTTCTTATTTTTGTCCACTAGCAATACTAAAGGCACATCAGCTGATTTAATTCTAGAAGACTGATTTTACGAAGGTGATTCTAGAATTGATGGTGGAGATATATCAGTTCTGTGGCAATCTATAACCTGTGTCTTCACTTCCTTCTCATTTCATTTTCCTAACATGGCTATTTTTAAAGATGAGCAAACACCTGAATTTTCTGAATACCAATTACAAAGAGATTTGTTGAAAGTCCTGACATAGTGGGTCTTGTTGATCTTCTGATTTTCCAAATGCAGCCTTTATGGTAGGAGTTTATATTTTACAAACTGAACTTATAGTCAGTTGGCCTTTTGGTTTTATAAAAAGGTTCATGGTGTTATCTGAGAAAATCCTAAAGTCATATTATGGTTGCATAAGTGGGAGCAGGCGCTGATAACAATGGTATCTCTATCATGTTTAGTTTTTCTTGATCCCTATTTCTCAACTTTTTTTTCGTGTGCATAGTTGCCCCTTGTTCTATTTCTCATTTTTCTCATAGCTTTTTGTCTTTATGTGCTCTGCCAGTCTCTTAAGATATACCCAGAGAAGTAAGTGGGGACTCTGTCAATGTAGAGAGAAACATATTTGATTCTCATTGATCTAAATGTAAGCATGTGCCTCTAGATGTGTAGCTCAAAGAACAGTATCTGCAGAAAGTTTTGGCATCAGATTGTTCATTCCACGTACTTGGTATTATTGAAAGTCCCATTTCCACAGGTATGAGTTGGAAATACTGTTTTCCTCTGAAATAGGCAGGTATGGATCTCTCCAGAATATCTAGGGAATTGTCCTATATGCTCTTTATTTTCTATCCCCTTTGTCCACACAGTACTCATTAGGAAAGTTTTTTATCCTAAATTATGGCATAATGCTTCTTTATCCTCCCAAGTTTATTCCGTATCATAAATACGTACCATTTCTGGTAGAAAATGGTCAAGACGAGACCACACACAGAAAAGATAGAAAGGTAAGTTATTCTAACTGTGGTGAATAGCATGGTCTTCAGAAGGTACGTATATATTTTTCTCATTGACAAGTTCCTTTCAGCCACCCAGTTCCAGGCATTGTTTTGTGCTAAAAATCAACCAGGATTCTTTCTGGCTTTCTATGATTTTTTTTTTTTCTGACTTTGTCAAGAGCAGATTGTGTCTCAGTTCAGAATGAAAACTGTTGCATTATCTGACTCGAACAATTTGTCAACATATAATGAAGTACTAGAACGGATTGGGAAATGTAAGCTTTCTTTTGTGACAATGCCATATCATGCTTCAAAAATGTTTCTGAGATATACAGGCCTAGGGTAATGTATTCTGGATTTTATTATGTAGACAATACACATGAATTTTTTATTGTAGAAGACTTCTGAGCCCAAGTCATTAAAAGAATCTGCTTGCCTCATCTCCTCGTAGAGAGCAGACTAGGTCTTCTGTGATTAGATGGCTATATGGAAATGTGAGCAAGTACGTTTTAATTGCAGAATGTAAAGAATATATAGAGATCAGATATACTGGATATAGCTGTAAAGTGCAGATATAAACTTTTAATGAAACCAACCGTGTGTATCAGAATGTTAGATTGCTTAAAAACGTGCTATAGATGCCTCTATATCTAATGATCGACATCTAAAATATCAGGGGAACTTCTATTTGGGAATGAACCAGTTTGCTCACCTAACAAATCAACCTTACCTCTTTACATCACAGATCATTACTTTGTATCAACCTTGACTTCTAGAGTTGTAATTTACTACTTATTATCTCACAATAATATCTTCAAAATTAAGTTACCTATTTGATTTTCTCTGGGCCTATGTTAGCAAATTTGGGGTAGCTTAGCCTGCATCAGGAGGTGAGCCTTCACTTCAGTGTCACCAGCAGGTTTGGACAAAGCTCATGCTTATTTTTGGCAAAGATTAGGGAGAAAATACAAAGAAAGGGAAAAAGATACAGTAAGTGAATGAAAGAGGAAGGATGAATGAAGAAGGAATGTAGAGAAAAGCAGAGCTGAGTCTTATATGGAAGAATACAAAGGCCATTAGTAATTATTTTGGTAGCATGAATGCCACGGGTGGCCTGCCTTTGACCTAAACGACAGTAATAGCGCATGACATTATAACTGGAGTATCATCACAGAAATCTGGCCTTTACCTGACTTTAGGAATAGTGTATTCTATAGAATGTTGCATATATCTAAAATACATTGTATTTCTTATAATGCTGCTGCAGGATCCTATGGTTGGTTAAGGATTCTATCTAATGACAATAGACTTTTTTGGGGCAGGGTGGTGTTGGGGGAGAAGGTTTGGCTCTCTCATTTTCCGTGAGCTATTTCTCAAGACAACAGATTGATCTAAGCTAATGGAAATGAAAACATCACTATTTCTTACTGCACATCCAAGAATAGAAACTTGTTCAATAGGAAACTGCTAGGTTTTGATATTTTTCAAAATAAAGGATTCAGTTCAACTCATCATGTATAGAAAAGTTACTTATATCCGGGCATGATTTGCAAGTTTCTAAAAAAATGTTTGCATTTTAGGTTCTCCACATTTTTCCTAGCAGTGGTTCCTTCATTCATGACCTTTGATTTTTCTTACCTGTTTGCCAAATTGGGTGTTTGCTTGATGATTTTGAGGTGCTGTCACATAGATGTCACCTCCATGAGTAGAGTTTATGCTGAGAAACTATATCTCATTTAGTATGAGTAGACTAAGCATGGATGGGCTTAACTTTATTCCATCATTTTCTATGACAGCATGGTGGGTTGATGGAGACAGTGGGGTGAATTTCAGGTTTAGTCTTATAAAGATAGCTACGCAAAACTGATATAGAGATTGTGAAGATGTGGCATGTATCCTCTATGGCTGGTTACCTTGTGTAAGAATGACTCTCCTGTACTGGATAGAAGACAAAGATCATCTGATTGGAAATCCAGGTATAATTGACTTGTTAATTGTTTTATGGTACTTTTAAGATGCGATCTTCTACCATTTCATATAATAGCAAAATCACAGGGAGTTTCCTTTAAGTGACTTTTAGGACTGTTTTGAAACTATAATGAAGAAAATAATCCCAGAAGTAATTTTGAGTTCACGTGGGATCCGGTAAGATCTATGGAAGGAAACACCAGTAACATCCTCCAGAGAAAATCTTCAATTCTTCTGAAAAATTCGAAAGAGAGGGCTGACTTCTCAAAGGGTGCATACCGCCTGAATGTCAACTTAAGGACACAATATTGGGGCTACATTTTAAGAACAACAACAACAACAAAAAAATGGAACCTTACAAAGGTTCTCACAGGGATATTCTTTTTGGATATTGGGTTCTTACTGATATTTAGCATCAGGACTGAGAGACTGGAAGATTTCAGTATGTATGTCGTAGACATCACACCATCAGGCAAATCTAGAATCCCTTTCCTGTGATGTGGGCAGGGCAGACTATTGTTGGGTTCCTCTCTCCACAGCACCACAAAATGTTCCACAAAATCCAAGTCACTTGCATGTACCTACAGATATACAAAAGCATTGTCATTTCGGGGACTTTGTGAAAATAGTGATTTTAAATACCTCACATCAATCCTTACCACCATAGTTACCTTTGAGCATGTTTATGACAACTGTTTTGCATTGTATACAATTTTGGGGTCTCATTATTACTTCTGTGCCTTGGAGAAGTGAATGTGGAACAGTCTGTGGCATGTGAGTGCTTAAAACACAGCAAATTACTGGATTTAGAAATCGGGTGTTTATAATGGCTTTGTGGGAAGAACAGAAGGAAATAAATGTGGGTCCTCAGCCCACCCTCAGCAGCTGGCTACCTGCGCTACATTGCTAGTCGTACATTGCGGGCTACTTGTTGGAGAAATTGCTAGGTTCACACTGGCATGTAATAATAGATGTTCTTTGCTTGCAACAAATCAATAGCAAGCAGCTGTGGATCGTGCAGACAGTGGAGTGTGAAGCACCTTTTCAGACAGTTTTCTGGTGGAGTGGCTGTTAAGCTGCACTGTTGGCTATTGATTGGCCTTTTGCTTTTTATTTATTGTGTGGGTTTATTTATTTTTTTTAATGTAGGTTGGTGTATTGATTAAATCTGTTAAAAAAGCATTTCCCATTCAGGCTTCAAAGAAAAAAATGAGCAATATATGCATTACTTAGTGTACAAACAAGGCAATAGGCATGCGTATGTTCATTGTATCTGTTGGGTCCATATAGACACACTGGCATTATGTTATGAAGCTAGGTTGTTATTTGTCCAATAATAATTTCCAAAGATACCAGACTACAATGTGTCTGTGTTTTCTGTTATGTGTTTAACTCCTACCTCTGTTTTCAGGCTCTGCCTGTCCAGCAAACAGGCTGTATCTGAGAAATTTAGTATTAAGATGGTTGTTTGCTGCTTAGGACACTTAATCGGTTATTCATTCCTTCACTCACCAGAGATTTCTTATTTGCAGATATGATCATGAATAAGACACACCCCTGTTCTCAAAGACATTACAGTGTAACAAGGAAAGACACAGGTGGAAGTGCTTCAATAGAAATATAAACCATATGTAGTAAGGACTCATAGAATAGAGAGGCTGTCCCTGGGGTAGAGGCTTCATCAAGAAGAGCTGCTGTTATTAAGAAGTTTTTCATTGACAAATGAAACTTGAAAAAAATTTTAATTACTTTCTAAGTATATATGGTAAGAAAGAAGGTCAGAAAGGAAAGATAGTATTCCAGTAAGAAAGAGAGAGAGAAGTAGGCTGCAACCACTGCTAATATTCTGGCTGTTCCCTTCTATTCTTTTTTCTAAGCACTTGCATGGTTAAAATCACGCTCTGTGTAAAGTTTGTGCTCTGCCCTGTTTTGTTTCACATTACATGATATGCATTTTTCAAAGTGTAAAAAATATTAGATTTCTTCATCTCATTAGTAGAATATACATTATGGTGCTCCTTTCTTTGGGATAGAACCCTCCATGCTGAGTCCTGGATGAGGACAAAGAGGCCCCAAATCGTCATCATCTCCTTCTCCTTCTCCTTCTCCTTCTCCTTCTCCTTCTCCTTCTCCTTCTCCTTCTCCTTCTCCTTCTCCTTCTCCTTCTCCTTCTCCTTCTCCTTCTCCTTCTCCTCCTCCTCCTCCTCCTCCTCCTCCTCCTCCTCCTCCTCCTCCTTCCTCTCTTCTTCTTCTTCTTCTTCTTCTTCTTCTTCTTCTTCTTCTTCTTCCTCCTTCTCTTTTTTCCAAATCTTCTTTCATTGAAACGCTGTTGGACATTTATCTTTAAAATGTACTTAAAATGAACCAAAATTTTAAAAAGTTGACTTGTAATGTATATGACTTATTAAATTATAAATATAAAAGAGCCATTAAGTTAATTAGCTTTAGAATCAAACTAATTTAAATGTCAATGTTACCTCTTAGCACTGAAATTGAGTTAGACACAGCCTCTTGAAGCTTTGTACAGAACAAGGAGTATGATGGGTACTTAATAAATAGAAGTAGTGATAGTGTTTGTTGTAACTAATAATATTTGACATTAGTCAAGTCCTTATTATGTTCCTAACACTCTACTAGGACCTTTATAAATATGTTATCCCTTTAATCATCCCAAAGTCCCTACAAAACACCATTGTCCTGATTTTAACAATGGGGACACTGAGGTCACACAGGAAAGTGCTGAGTGAGGACTTGAATCCAGGTTTGTCAGACGTGAAAGCTCACATTCTTATTAGATTGGCTACTACTTAATAGTTACTAGAAAGAAGAACAGTTTAATATCACTAATTACTAGACTAGATTACTTAAAATGCCAGGTTGTCAAGTCTTTATAGACAACCCAATTGCATAAGAATATAGGGTTGGAAAAGAGAAGCTCTGTGTTCTAGGTTGTTAATTTTATGATATTATGGAATTGTGAACCCTTTAGATATCTCTGCCTTAATACTAAGATAAGACTTTTTAGTTAGAATATCTTGAGATATTATAGAATTAGGATAACTCCCCTTATCCCCAAATATTTATATATTTATTCTCTGTTGGTGTATATCTTTTGATTTTCATTTTTTCCTTTACTTTATTTCAATCTTTATATATGTCATACAACGTAGTGAATGAGACCTCTGATTTGGAGTGGATGGCCTATGTTGAAATTGTGACTCTGTCACTTAATAGCTATGTTACTTTGTAATTAATTAATTAATTAGTTAATGTGGATATGTATAGGTCCCCCAAATGTGGATATGTATAGGTCCTATCTCACAAGTAAAGATGAATTGGATGCATAATTCTGTGAAGGTCATGGCACATAGTAGCCGATGTGGAACTATTGGCTATTTTTCAATGTGATTTTCAAAAGTTAAAAACTAGACTCATACAATTTTCATAAAGTTAAAAATATAACTCACATAAATACAAGATGAATGCCTGCCAAATTTATTTAACTCCTTATTGAGGAAAACAATAAGATGGTAAAAATATAAACAAGATGACAAAAGAATATTTGAGGAACTGGATATTTATAGGCATTAAAAAGAATATTAAATATTTAGGTTAAATATAAAACTGGTGAATGTCTCACAGGGAAAAAGCCCTTAGCTTTAGATATTTTCTTTTGTATCAACCATTATATGTCTACTGAACAAAAATCAACAGGTTAATCATCTTGTAGAATGTGGGCCCCAGTGAATAGTAAATATCAGTCATAGATACATTTTCCCATATAAGTAAGTATTTCTTGGGTAGTATTGTTAAAACAGTGTCAGAATTTCTATGACATTGAAAGGGCACACGGCTCTCTCCTGGCCTTTTTTTTTTCCCTAAATTATGGGTAATTTTTATTAATAGTAGTATGACCTATTCAATTTCAGATCTGTTTTGTTATCTTGAATACTTCTCATATCATACACAATTACCTTTTATTTTTTTGACCATTTAACTGTGTAGCAAACACTGTATTGAATTTGTCGCATTATCCTGTCATCGTAACAACCCTAGGAAGTAGATACTATTATGATCTCAGTTTTACAAATGAGGGAACTGAGACATGGAAAAATCAAGTGATCTGCTCAAGGTCACAAAACCATTAGGCGGGGGGACAAGGATTCAGTTTTATATCTCTGGCTGTAAAGTCTGAACTCTGGACTGCTGGTGTCTTCTGAATGCCTCAAGGAAAGCTTCTTAATGAGGACTCATCTGGATGCATGGGAGTTTAGATTTACATTTGCCATGGAACTTGACTACTTCTGTTGTATCAATTGCACTGTGATTTTTAGTATCTACATTGTTATTTGGTAGGAGGGATATATCTTACACTTTTTACTTTGTTTTAAATAAGAGCATCATTAGGATTGATCTGCTCATGTAACAAGATTAGGAGTTCCATCAAAGTTCCATTTTGCAAGTTTGGTAGGTCTGGGCAGGTAAGGGCTGAGTCCAGAGAAGTCAGAAAGGCTGGAGGAGCAGCCTGGTACCATAGGACGCAAGATCCAGAAGGTAAAACACTGAAAGAGAAACATTCATGAGCCAGCAGACATTAGCAGGACCTAAGGTAATGGCCAAAGTTATTTCTTTTCATTTGTTTTTTATTCCTGGACCATAGATAATTGGTGTATCTAACAGGATGTCAGGAGATGACAGTTAATCTCAGGGTCTTCTAGGAGCAAGGCTGATGGTGCTGGTATTCTTAGGGGGGCAGATTCATAGATGTGGGTTTTAGCTTATTCCCTTGGGAATCACTCTTGCTTACAATTTACTCTGATACCAAGAAGACACAGTTTTGTATCACAGGTCACTTGATTTTAATACAAGTGCAGAATTCAAAGAGATTCAGCAAGAGTCAGGACTACTTACAGCTTTTGTTTTGTATAACCCTCCATGGAAATGAGCTGAGACTCCTAGATAAAATGCTAATTTCTGCAAATCCCAGTTGACACTTGGACCTACAGTTCAAGGAGAAATAGTCTCCACCATGCAGAGTCCTGTAGTTTATCAGGGATTATTGTGAATTGTTGGAATCTGAGGCCTCCCTAATTTCACAGCCATCTTTAACATGCTGTATTTGTAGACTGATTTTATTGCCTCTGTTTAATTACAGCCCATTTATTTCTGGTGTGCTTGGCTAGCAACTTATTGATGGCAATGGCGAGCCTATTGGTTCACAGAAGATAATTTCATATTACCTTGTTAGTTACATACAGGTACAATTTTAATATATTTTTCAATATAGACTTATAATTCCCTACATTTATTTCCATCTATGTTTATTCTTATTTACACGCAAAGGGGAAAATATATCAACCACTTTATTTTCTCTTGTAAAATAGAGCTAATAAGTATAATTTGGTTTCCTTTCCTTACCTTTTTCTCTTAACTTTTTTTTCTGTGGGTGGTATGCATTTTTTTGATTGAGGTAAAATTTACACTCAGCAAAATATGTATATCTTAAGTGCATTATGACAAACATTTATAGCCATGTAACCATCATACTTGTTGAGATAAAAGACAGTTCCATCTTCCCAGGGGATTCCCTTGTGCTCCTGTAGTCCTTCTCTTCTCAGAGGCCACTGCTAGTTGAATTTGTTTCAGCATAAATAAGTTTTGTCTGTTCTTGACTATATATAAATAGAATCACATGGTGTGTGATTTTTTTTGTGTGTGTGTGTGTGATTTTTTGTTTCTGTTTTCTCTAGTTCCGGAGAACCTGTGTAAGACTCACCCATGTCACTGTGCATTTTAGCTGCCTTGTCCTTTCCTGACCCTTAGCTCCTCTCATCTGGAGGAATCTGTGGGTCTCCACCTGGGGACTCCTCCCTGCTGCTTCCTTGCAGTTCTCTCCAGTAAAAGAAGGAAATCTGAGCCCTCACTTTGTCTATTTTCTTCCTCTCAGGAATCCCTGTCCTTCTTTGCCTGATGTTCAGTGTCTTGTGAATCTTTCACATCTATTGTTTCAAGTTGATTGTGGATCCAATCTTTGTTACTCTATCTAGGTTGGAAGTGGACATCACCTGTTTGTTTTTACCTTGCACCTTGAGATTGAGAGTAGGGGGTGGTGGAGGGATGACAACTTGTGCCGTGCTTTAAGCCACAACTTCTGGGAATGAAGTGAGGCTTTGCATTAGTCCCAGAATAGCTCTGGCATTGTAGAATATTTCAGGAACTGTATTTTGTTTTTTTTGTTTTTTGTTTTTTGTTTTCTTTTTCTTTTTCTTTCTCTCTCTTTCTTTCTTTCTTTTTTTTTTTTGGAGGGAAAGGGGAAGGGAAAAGACCCTTCAACTGTAGTTATAGGCGTTCTTCAGTCAAGGAGCCTTCTGCAGCCAAAGAAGCTGCACAAAGCTAGTTACATACCTGCAAATGTGTCTCCGGCAAGTATTTCCTCATCTGAGTTTCTTTTATGAGGTCCCCATTGCTTTTTCCCTCCAGTCCCTCTGATAACACTCGATTAAGCTCAGTGGGTGCAGGGATTGATTTGGCTCTTGCAGTTAGCTGTTCTTATTTTCTTTACCTAGAATTATAGTTTGTTTTCTCACCTACCTTTATCCTGTGGATCTTTGCTGCCTGATCCATGTCTCTTTGCCAAATGAAATTAAGAGGTGTTTTCAAACAAAAAAAGGAAGACTTTAGAAAAGTGGAGGTGTTTCTATGCCAGGGAGTGTTTTGACTCTTGACTGTTCTTATTTTGATTTTTAGATGCTGGTGTGCATTTATTATTTTGATGCATATATACAAAAAAATGAGGGTAACTTGCATTGCTGATGCCTTTTAGTTTTAAATAGTTTTTTTTAAATAATTAAGGTTATACAAGAACATGTGGTTTATGTATACAATGGAATATTACTCAGCCATTAGAAATGACAAATACCTACCATTTGCTTCAACATGGATGGAACTGGAGGGTATTATGCTGAGTGAAATGAGTCAATCGGAGAAGGACAAACATTATATTATATGGTCTCATTCATTTGGGGAATATGAATAATAGTGAAAGGGAATAGAAGGGAAGGGAGAAGAAATGGATAGGAAATATCAGAAAGGGAGACAGAACATGAAAGACTCCTAACTCTGGGAAATGAACTAGGGGTGGTGGAAGGGGAGGAGGGCGGGGGGTGGGGGTGAATGGGTGACGGGCACTGAGGGGGGGCACTTGACAGGATAAGCATTAGGTGTTATTCTGTATGTTGGCAAATTGAACACCAATAAAAAATAAATTTATTATTATAAAAAATTAAGGTTATGCAAGCTCACTGTTGAAAATCTGTAAAATGTACGGTAATAGAAAAACATGTACGATTTTTACCAATTATTTATATGATCCTGTTTCAGAATATGCATGATGTCAAGCACAGAATAGATGTTTAAAATATATTTGTTGGATGAATGATTGAGTCTTGCATATTTGTAGAGTCTAAGTTGTGCAATGGTCCTAGTGTTCTTTTCATAAAATGAATAGTATTTCTACCAGGACTAGATGTTTTCTTGCCAGACAGAATGCTTTGGGCATACAGAAATTATAATGAGCATCTCACTATGAAATTTTTTCGTTCAGATAAAAAATAGAAATGTCAAGATGTTTTCATTTCTTTTCTCTCTTGTCCTTATCCCTTCCGCAGAAAACCTTGCCATTTCTGAGCAGTTATACATATATGTATATAAGTAAAATGGATTTGTAGTAGATTTTAATTGAAGGGCAAAGACCCTTATAATGTATATGGGGAAGGAGCCTTGGGTCCCAGGTTTTTGTTTTCGTTTTGTTTTGTTTTTCTTTCCATGGCATACACTTCCAAAGAGACATTGCATTTATTCCATATGATGAGATTTCTTGTAATGGTCTACTCTAGAGTTCTTGTGTAGGCAGTAGAACTCTTCTACTTTGACATCATCTGTTAATTTCTCCTGAGTTCATGTTGGCCCAAACTAGTAACATATGACTGAAGCACTTAGATGCACTGTAGACTGAAAAATGTAAAACACAAAGATTTCTTGATTTTTGTACACTGTGGATTGCAAAAATTTTAAATCTCTTTCCAGTAGAATTCAGTCAAACCTAGTAAACTGTAAAAACGCTCAGGATAATTGATAGGAAATGGTAGTGTCTGACTCTCAGCACTATTTCCTAGTGAATTCACTGTGTATCTTTTCTAATTGGCTTCTAACTAAATAAAAAATTGCAGTTTTACCCAGATATCCTTATATGAGTAAAACTAAATACACATTCATATAAATAAAAAAGAATAATATGTGCGTATGTACATATTATAAATAAATGCAAATTTCCTTTAGGATTTTTTCTAATTGTTCTTAAATAATTTTTCTATCCAAATGTCTTTTTTTTTCTGTGTCTTAATAGTGTCACGTATGAACTCTTGGCTGCATTCCATCAACTGATAAGTTGTGTATTATCTGTAATTGTATAGGTGATATGTTTTCTTAGGCCACAGATGAGATATCTGTCTCCCCTTGAGGATTTTTGGAAGAAAGCCCCTCTATTCCATGTGAATACCCAATATTCGGGGTACAATTTTATCTCTGAAAAGGGATTTAGGCAGGGACCTGGGATTTATTTATCCTTAAGAATAATCTTTCTTTTCTTGCTACCTGAAATTCCCATATGCCTTCCACATGTGGCACTCAAGTGCATCATATGGTTAAAACTCACATCAGTGCCCTGGCTCTGGGGGGCCTTTGTAAAAGGGCCTGCAGCTCAGCACACATATCATCACACATGCCTGTTATCCCTGACTCATGAAAATCCTGAGAATGGGGAAAATGGAAAAGAAGGTATTAAAATAAGTGAATTTGCCAAACAAACTCTCAGTGATGGTAGAGGCTTTATTCCAATCCCTGCAACACACCACATGGATTTCCAACATCTAACTTATTTAATTTGCATTTGGATTAATTTAGCATATTTTCCTATTACATAAAGTTTAATGAACAATAAACATAGCTATAACCAAATCTCACAGCTATTTCCCAGTGTGGGGTAACATTCTGCATTTAGTTATATTTGGTTTCCTAGGTAATATTTGATTGTGGCTATATCTCCTAAAGCCGCATCTCTTGTCACATGGAATGTTTTGGTGACTGATTCTTCAGAGAGAGAAAATCAGGAAGGAGCATCACATGCAGTTCTACTGAAGCCATGACAGTGAAAATCAACTGGGCAACATAGGGTGTGTTAAAAATGCTGCTCCCTGCTGCTTTCCTTGGCAGTCTTTGAATTCCCTGTTGTTGGCCTCCCTGCTTTTATTTCTGAAATCTATCCTGTGTGCCAGTTGTAGATTAGTTTTCCCAGAGCACTTTTTTTTTTTGTCTTATCACTCCTCCACTCATGAACCTCCAGGGATTCCTCTTGTAGCCTAAATCCTACTCTTGTTTTTTTTTTTTTTTTTTTAATTGTCTATATTGACCACCTTTCCTTTAATATTCATGGCTGTGTGCCATCTAATAAGTTCTCATTGTCACATGTCACTGTCTTAGCATTTTCCGTGATCATTATACCCTATGCCCTTGCTTCTCTAGTTCCTCCCCCCTGGAAAGTTTCCTTCTCCTTGACCTGGCTTTAGGATCCAACCGAGTTTCACCTATTCTGGGGAGTTTTCTCTGGCCACTTTAGTCCATATTGATCTCTTCTTCAAATCCCATTGTATTTATATTTAGAACTGAGAGACAGCATGACTCAGCATCAAAAGGGAGATTAATGTAGACTTAAGAGTAAAAAGTGGGTTCAAATCCTGGCTCCTGTCCTCCTAACTCGGTGGTCTTTGGCAATTAATGCAGCACAACTACCCAATATGTACCTCGCAAAAGTTTCAATTTTGTTAACAGCATTAGAAATAATAGGTGTAAGGCAGAGTATTGACTAATGAAGAGTTTTTCTTCCTGGTAGCAGTTTAAATTAAAAATGTAACCCTCTCAGAATGACTGGATAGCTTAGCAGTTGAGCATCCACCTTTTGCTCAGGGCATGATCCTGGAGTCCTGGGGTCAAATCCCATATCCGGCTTCCTGTATGGAGCCTGCTTCTCCCTCTGCCTATGTCTCTGCCTCTCTCTCTGTGTCTCTCATTAATAAATAAATAAAATCTTTTTTAAAAATTAAAGAAAATGTAACCCTCCCATTGAAGAACAATGTTACAAAAAAAATAAAACAAGTAGAATTTTTACTAAATGTATTACCGCTTTTGTTGTGTATTTACCATCTTTCCTAGACAACCAGCTTACATATATTATGTTGACTATGGTATCTTCCAGAAATTATAAACTTGAGCTGTGCTGGGTGGATGTGAGTGGCAGTATTGCTAATATTAGATTATTCAAGTGGCACTGATTTTTTTATATGTTCTAACTTTAAAGTTAAACATATACCTGATTATGGGTCTGTATGATTCAACCAAAACCTAAGTCAATTTTGGAGGATTCTACTACCTTTCCTGTAAATATCCTGATTTTTTAAAGTAGTACTTGCACAGACTCTCAAGCACACCAAGGGATCCTGGTACCTTCCATAATCTCATGTCTTATTTTTGGTTCTTTCTTCAAATAGAGGAGAATCACTGTCCAGGAATCTTTGGTTCTTGTCACTTATTAGAAAAAGGAAACAAAACTGCAATCTTTGCAGCCTCCATTATTACCAGAAATCTTAATATATAATACGAACTTTGTACATAGTAATTCATTTTCAAATCAGTTCATTTGCAGCAGTAACACAGAACCTAATTTAGCTTTCACAATGGATTGTTAATAGACGATTTCAGCCATCTCTCCTCGGTATGTTTCAGTACTCTTTCAGTCTGGGGCTCTAAGGAAAGACCAGGCCAAGTTTGATACTTGATACAGCTTTAACTTTGGACATGGGGTTAAATAGTGGAAAACTCATGGTTAGCCTCTTGTTCCCTATTTACTCTTGACAGAAAACAAAAACAAACAAAAAATCCCCAGGGAACTGTGGAATCTCTGGTTTGTTATCTGAGCAGCATAATGTGGTAATTATTGCCTGCCATGGGAAGATGACTCCAGTGGAGTTTAACTGAGAAAGAAGCCAAGTCTCAGTAACATTATATACCCATTACCCAGGAGTCCTCCAGAATGGGCTCAGCTGCTGAGCACTAAGAGATAAGACCAAAATCTCAATCATGGTGATTTTGATAATCAGTTTCAATGAGCAGAATGCTATTACCTTTTTGGCACCTATGAAGCTGATAGTATTCGAGGAAAGAAAATGTGATGAGTGTGATTGCTTAATGTGTGGGAAGAGGATTGGTGGAGAGGGTATCCAAAAGATAAATTCCAACCATCTTAAGAACAGCACTTCTAAGAATAATTATGTAGGGAATTTGCACTTCTGCGCTCTATTTGCTACTGAGAACAAAGCTTTAAGAATTTGAGATGATTGAGATTTAAATTCATTTGAAAGTAAACTCATATGGGAATGATTTTTCTCTTTATATTCAGTTATTAATTAGAGGGAAGTGTGATTTATTTACTTCTGAGCCTTTGTATGGTAGAAATGTGTTTATACAAATATTATTTATTTTTGATGACAGATAGTTGATGCCAAGTTAGTAGTAGACCATAAATGATTAAGTAATTGTCATCACATGGGCACATTGTTGTGTATTTTTCTAATGAGAACAAACTCCTTTATTGCTTCAACATCTATGCCTTAACTATAATCTGGATATGCCACAGTGACGTAACATCTGTTAAAGTCCATTTCAGTGAAGGACACTTTCTTCCCAGTCCTCTTCTTCCTGGAATCAGAGCACAATTGACAATGTTTTGTGACATCTCACAGTCTCCTATACTGTGTTCCCCCATCCTCACGATCAACGTCTACTGGCCTTTGGGATGTGAAGAACATTCTACACTGAGTTCCTTGCTCATAGCCTTTTTATCTTACTCCATCCTTTGCATTATCCTTGGTGACTTCAATTTTCATGTTATGGGTTTTCTAATAACCTGACTCTTTCAAATGCCTGGCCATCTAACCAAGATAATTTCCTGTTGCTAGTAACTGCTCCCTAAATGTCTGTTTCTCTCCTCTCTTATGCCTCCTTATCCAGCCTTCTACTCTCCATAGCCTCAAAGGTTTTGCTTGTTCCCATGAGCCATCTGGTCTTCTGCATGGACAGACAGACTTCCTTTGGGCATGTACCTTCTTTATGCCATTGGAAACCTCTTACCTCTCTGTGTTCTTGGAGAGGGAAATACGTGACCCTACTGTACTGTGTCCTAAAGAGGGTCCGTAATATGTGATCTAAGTTACTCCCTGTCTCTTGCAAGGAAATAGTTTTATTCTTATGGATGACTTTTATTTAATTATTTTCTCTATTTTTTTAAGCTTCACTAAAAACTAAATCCAGTTTCAGGTACCTGCATAACTAGTACTTTTCTACAGAGCCCAGCATATTCATTTATCTTTGATTAGAATGTAGGCTTGGTTCTGCTAAAGCTCAATGTTAGGTAGAAGGTGATTGAGAGCAGGAGAATAAGAAAAGGCAGTGATTATTTTGGGGATGGAGAGTGACTGACATAGATGTGGTGTGAAGGGTGGTCAGAGGTAGTTCAGGTAAGGTCTTGATCCAGGGAGTCTAGAGGTGGAAGATTCTGGAGCAAGAGGATGAGTGGGAGGTTTTTTGTTTTTGTTTTTTTTTTTTTTGAGTGGGAGTTTTTGAGCAAGTGTGTGATATGGGCAAAGCTGTGTCTCAGAAGGAGCCCTCTAACAGAGTGTGAGTGGTGATTTGAAAAAGACAGTAAACCCCATGAAAGCAGATACCACATTCATTTGGTCACTACTAAATAAATAACTAGACCTTTATGTGGTGTCTATACACAGTGAGAATTCAATGAATATGTTTTTGGAAGCAGAGTGAAAGCAAGGAAACCATTTGGAGGTGTTTGTGAAAGTCAGGGTTGGTGATAGACAGATATGCACCTGAAGAGTTGGCCATGAGAATTTTAGGATTAGCCTCAACCTGACTATAAGCTGCATGTAAGTAGACACAATCAATTATAATATTCAAAGAATTTATGAAGTGGCAAACATTTAAGAAATATACCCCATTTGAAATTTATAAGCTTTGTTATTACTCCTTTTAGCCTTAACTTTGTTTTTGGTTTTTACAATTAAAGATTTTTTTAAAAAGTCAAGAAAAATTTACTCATATGCAAAAGCCTTTTCTCTATTCCTCTAACAGTACTTGGTATTTCAACCTACATTGGTTTAAAAAACTGTTAGATCATATTTATTGTATGATTTCCAGTGCAAAGTACTATTACAGCCTCTCTGATTAAATTATAATTTTAATGCCCTTGGTTGTATATGACTGGAGACAAGTTCAGTCCAAGTTCACTGTTTTCCCTGATGTAGGCAAAACTGCGGTCAGCTAAATTCTGCTACTGTGTCCAGGCTCCATCCAGGCTTCTAGCAGATAGAAATACCAGAGGGCTCTGACTCCTCCTCAGAATCCTTCCCAAGCTCCCTGTTGCTAAGCCAAAATGCATGAAGTATTCAAAAACTGTTATTTCCTGCCTCAGTTTGAAATGTGTGTAATTTATCCCTTTTGAAAAGGATGAATGCTGAACATTTAAAGTGTGTAGATAACCTCCCCTGCAACAGCAGAATCTTTTGATATATATTTTGACAGAATTCTTGTCAAAAAAGTTCATGTAGCAAAGGTATGAGGCATATCAAATGTTTCAGGTCCCCCTTCCCTTTTTTTGCACAATGTGGTGTGAATATTATCAAGGCGTCTGTAATGCATACACATGAACTGCATTCCAGCAATATTTTTCAGGCTGTGCACATTGAAACACGAGACTCCATATTTTACACAGTTTCTTCATTTATTGTTATTAGTTGATTGTCTTTTCTGTCAACTGTTAGTACTGAAAAGAATCCTCAAATGTGGTAGTGGGTAAAATTCAACTGTCTGGGATTGTTTTTCCAAAAGAAGTCTTGAATTTTTTTTTCTTTAAGGACAACAGAAAACAAAACAAATGTGTTGATGATAGGATTATGTGGGAAAAACTGATAAATCGTGGTCATATACCACCCCCGAGAAGATGGGTGCAAGGTTGCTACTATTTGCTTCTGTGTTAATCCTATGATTTTCTGGTTCCCTGGCTTAGAAAGTTTAGGCTCTGTCAAGTGGCTGAAGCAGGACAACCCAAGGTTACACAGATTCTCTGTGATTTTATTGTACCATTTGGGAGATAAACCCTACCACTGTTTTATAAATTGTTTAGATACCCATGGAAGTTATTCAGTGTTTTGAGGGCCCAAGACAGAAACTGTCCTTCTCTGACAAATTAGAAAATCATTCTTAAGAATCAATACCATTAAACTTTGTCACCTAAACCAATTTGGAATGTAAAGCAGCAACGTGATTTTTTAAAGCTCAACTGAATGTTAAAAGTATGCAAAATTTTATACATACAGAAAATACAGAGTATGTTCAACACACTGTACTCATCATCTTTATTAATAAGTGTTAGCTTTTTGTCACAATTGCCAAAGACTGTAATTTACTTTTCACTTATTTTTAGACTTTCCTGTTTTTATTAACTGTTGAATATCATGGAAAGAATATTTGTAATATGTTAATATGTGCAAAGTATAAAAATAACAAAACAGATACTCATGCACCTATTTATTGCCCAACTTAGGAATTATAGTTTCCTTCTCTTAAAAAAATCATAATTACTGTGAGCTTACCAGTTCAAGCCTCCCTGCCCCCCCAAAATTATGTATAAAAGGAAACCCCTGGGGTGTATATTCTGGTGACTGAATTAAATCTCAAAATTTTTCTATTGCTCTTCAAATTAGGTAATATGAATAATGATATTTAGAAAGAGAGTTAAGGACCTGACCATTAGACTGTTCTACCCTGTTCTGGTCTCTTGTGTTTCCTCAATAGTTCTTCCAGCTTATTTCTGGGAAAGCAATCTTCTCTATACATGTAAAAATATTAGTAAGTATGAATATTTTAAGTGCTTATAATGTATTGGTTCATATTCTTCATAAGGTCCAAGAAAAAAATCATCAGTATCTGGAAGGGCACCATTCTTAGCGACATTGGTTTTGAGAGCCATGTGGATAGAAAAATAGATCCCAGAAAAAAAGAAACAATAATATCAGTTACAGATATGGATTGAAAATATAGCCAAAGGAATATTCTGAAATAAGAGATTCTCTTTCTTGGTTGTTTTTACTGAAAATCCAGGGATCCAGCTGAATCCATTTACCTCTGATGCTGGTGGTTTGGAGTCAACATGATGCTAAACCCCAGGGACTCCTTACTTCCATGCACAATTAAATCTAGTTGTTAGATTTGGACAGGAGAGAGGCCTCCTTTTCCTCAAGAAGCCTATAGAGAGGTGCTTTGTGGGGGCGGTTACTCATTTTCCAGAGTACAGAGCAAGGGCCATCCATCACGATCAAATGGGAGTATTTCATATCATCCATCTCTAGTGAGGATAGTACTAAAAATTCTGTCCTTTCTCCAATTCTTTTTTTTTTACTGCTGTGATTGAGGTTCAGATTATAAGCTGAAAGGATAGTTTGAGGTTATTAAAACATACACATATACACACTGAATATACACTATTCAGTCTCTGTTGTTCGTTTTCCCCTCTGTGAATAATTTCTCCAGACAGGTGACCAGTTCAACCATCTGTCTCTTTGTTATAAATGCCTGTGGTTGGTCCACTCCCTTCTGCCTTGAAGTTAAATGAAGGCTTCTTTTGCAAAAAGCCAGCAAAGAAGATGAGATTGCAAGACATTCCTGTGTTGTCACTTTTTCTCTTGAGGAATATGGAGAATGTTTCTCTCTCCAGTTCAAAATATACAGATTGCTTAGAGGCTCTGATGCATATGCATTATGGAAAAAAATACTTTTAGTTTTGGTCATTTTGGAAAAAAAAATAAGACCTTTGGAATTTATCCTGTCAGATCCTTCTATACTTCGTTTAGCCAGATCCGTTAAAATATTTTGTTTTAAGCCTGGTTCAAAGTATTCTCTAAATATAGTTAGGGAAAATGAAATTTGGGAAGCATATTTGCTGTGGATTTGTGTGTAGTGACTTGGGAATACTGTCATCTTTTCTTTCTGTCTTGGTTTAAGGGTGAGTTTCGTGTCATAAAACCAACCAACTACTCTTTGGGTCACATCAGCACATTACACATGATGTCTGTAGAATTTTATCTAGGACCCACAGAAGTGTAACATATCCCTAGATTGATAAGAAAATCCTACAAGTTGTTTGTCAACATATATTAGGTGATTATTTTGAAAAATTAGAAAATCCCACAAGGGAGAGTGTAGCTATGTTAGTGATATTCCATTTCATGGACTTTGTTTTGCCTCATTGAAACAATTTGATAGAAATTAGAATAAGTTAATAAAATAACAAAACTTTTAAGATATTCTTGTGGCATGTTTCCTAATTTTAGATAGAATGCTGGTTTATTTATATTCTTGTTTCATTTTTATGACAATCTTTCAAGTAGATATCATTACCCCAACAAGTAGATATTCTTATTATTCCTCCCATTTGGTGAAGGACACTGTAATAGAAGAATTGAGATGTATGACCCATGAGACACAAAACTAGGAAGCACCTGGGACTCAAATCCAGGTTTGTCTATTAGGAGTTCATGCTCTGTTAACTTCTCTGCCATATTGTCTTTCCATATGCTGTGGCACAAAATAGAATTTTGACCTTACCACCTTCCCAGATTGGGATCAGACAAAATCCAGTGACAGTAGATGGCCAGGAGCTCTGGTCATGGCAATGCTGGTTGCTATAAGAGGCTACTTGGCAAATAGCATTGCACACAGATGGTGTGCAACCCACACATCTCTATTTACGTAGAGGCCCTGAGTGTTTGTGTTAACGGGTTTGAGAGATAATAAAAGAAGTTGTTGTTTGTTCTTTCTTTGTAAGTCTGCAATTAATTTTTAGCATAAATTTAAAAGAGGAATTTGTAAATTCGGTAGACACTGAGAGACTGGTGATCCAAGAAAACATTTGTCTGAGGTTTAAAAAAAGGAGATTCTGTGCAAAAGCAGTTGTTTTCCATTTTTCCCGCTAGGTGGTGCTTTGGTCTTGTAGGTCAAATTTAATGAGCCTGGATTTTCCCCCTCCCCCCCATGTAGGTCCAGGAAAAAACCCAATTCAAGGCTGATTAACAGGACTGTGCCAGTTAGGTTTGTTCAATTTGGGTTTTCTCCATCATTATCACTGTTTAGAACCAAGATAATTAAACCCATTTGAAAATTTTGGATGCTTCTTTTTTCAAGTTTTTTCAATAAGTTATATTCACTCATTTTGGAAAAAAAAATCAGTAATTGGAACTAGTTCATTTACCTCATCAGCATATTATGTTGACAGGCTGGACTTGTAATGGGTCTTTCCTCATACAGAGTGGAGCAAGCCATTATAAGTGCGGGAAACTGTGCTCAACCAAGTTTGTCATTTTGGATGTTCATGTATAGAGCATGCTGGCTTCAAAGATTGCCCTGGGATATGTGCACAGCCCAGCCCTAATTTTCTTCATTATATCTTAAAATCAGTGGAGACAAAAAGGGGAGGGGACAGTGATTTGAACAAGGTGACTTAAATGTACTGCATTTACTCATTTCCATTATTATACAGGGACTTATTTGTTGACTTGTCAACAAATGAAGCGTTCTTGCCACCAAGGAGTACTTTTTTGATCTAAGACTCCAGTACCAGATAGCAGTGGGTGATCACAAACAGAAAAGTTTCCCAGATGACGACTTGAAATAATGTTTATTTATCTACTCGCTTATGAGTGTCTGCTAAGTACCAAGGCACTGGGGGCACTGAGATGTAATATATGCTCAGTTCCCCAAAAAGCCTAAAGTCTAGTGGGGGAGGTAAAGAGAAGGTGAAAGACAGTGTGCTCAGTGACTGGTGGCAGTATGCACACATGACCAGTACAAAGTGGGGGGCCTGGGAGACCACTGAAGGGGCATCTAATCAAGATGAAATGGCTAAAAACATGCAGGCCAGCTGAATCAGGAAGGATGACCAAATGGGGAAGAGAATAAAGGAGAGAGGTAGGCACAGGAAGAGGACTTAAAACAACAACAACAACACAACAACAAAATTTGAGAGCCTCTGTGAGTGGGGAGTTGAAAGAGTTTGGTAGCTGAGGGCATAACGATGATATTCACTGGAGACGTGAATGGGGTCAGAATTGGGGAGATTTTGAATAGTAAATTGAGTGTGAGCTATTTTTCTGAAAGCTATAGGAGAGCCTTTGAAGAATATGTGCCCCCACGAAGTCCTACTGGAAACAGTGTCATCTGTCCCCATTTTACAGAAGGCACAAGAGGATACCAGAGAGCAGTTGAGTTGTTCTAGGTGACAGCCCAGATCTAGAGTGTGCAAAGTCTGTCATAGTCTTCCCCTCATGAGAATTTTAGATCTTGATTCTCCTTGAGCTTTTCAGGCTACTGAGGAATTGATTATGCAAGAACAGATGAGCTCGTTGGCTTAATTATTTAAAGATTGCTTGCTATTTTCAACATTTTATTTTTCCTCAAACCGTAGATGGAGAGGCTTCAGAAGGGTTTAGCTGTGACCATACTCATTTAACCTTTGGTAAGCAAATTTCCTTCAGCATTTTGAAGCAGAAATTCATAGTGATGTTTTTGACACTGATTCTGAATTCTCTGCCTGTCTTACTGTATTTGAAGGTGATAAGGAAATGCACGATGTGTAAGTGTTTGTGGTGATAGTGGTAGCGCTTTGGTGGCAAAGATTAGCTCAGGGACTTTATAGCTCTGCCTGTATGAATTTCACCTAATCAGAATATGTATAGTTGAAGTTCCTTTTTTTTTAATTTTTTTTTTATAGTTGAATTTCCAGCAAGCCAAAAAGGGTTCCTAAATTGTTTTAAAGCCCACCCTGCTTCTTCCCAAATTAAAATGTTATTTTAAGGGAAGTAAAAAAAAAAAAGAAGTATATCTATTGTAGTGAATATAATAATGGCTCATCAAAAACTTCTTGAATTGTAACCATCATGAGTTTATTCTATTCTTCATGTATCTGTTCTGGGTTTTTTTTTTTTTTGGATTGTTAGAGTGGCAGGATTTAAAGCAGACCAATTTTTGTCTGATTCTATACGTACCAAAGCTACTTGTACAATGTTGGTATTTAATAAATGTTAAGACAAAAACAATATCCCAGTAATAGCCTACTTCACTTTCTGTGGGTAGGCAATAATCTCAAAGGGATTATTAACTTCTTCCAAAGAAGCTTTTGTTCTTGAAATGCTGAATGCATTTCTATTCACATTAGACTTTACCAACCACCTTGTTGAGTATGAAATGCTAAATCAGGGTCTTTATTAAACTGGTTTTGCTTTTTCCTTAATAATGTAATAGTCACAGAATTTACCTGTTTTCCTAAATCAGTATTTTGTTGATCATTCAACCTAGGAGAATCTATAAGTAATCACCTTACATGACTTATATGTCTCTAAAGTGAATGTTCATTTTAATGCATTCATTCACTCATAAATATTAGGGTTTCTTTTTACTGATATGAAAGTAAAATATAAGATTCATTTATTAGCTGTTCAACTAGTTATGAAATTCCTGTGTATCAGATACTGTATTTGGCATTAGGGATAAAACGACAAATAAGATAAAAATCTTCCCTGCCTTCATGGGACTCATCGGTTGTTGAATCACAAGTTCCTAAGACCTGGTATGAAAATCCATTTGATCAGGATCAATGATGGTTGGCACTATCATTCTGTAAAGTGAGCTGAAAAGTGAAAATCTCCTTATGGCAAGGTGCTACTGGACTTCTCATTCTCCCTGGGAAGCTCCTTCTCCATTGCCACTACCGGACCATCTTCAAAAATCACTGTTTCCCCCTCCCTTCCTGCTTTAACTCAGATGTGATTTTTTCCTCAATTTTGCAAGCCACAGCTAAGACAGGGTGCTGTCTTTAAGACTTGTCTGATAGATTCACAATCATGGAGGAGGTAGCACATTGGCTTCTAGCTGTGGCTCCTTAGAGTGAGCTCATAGACCTTGGTCCTCCCTCATGGGGTCCCTACAGGGCTTTCTCCCAGTCAGAAACTACCTTTGTCTTAAAATCCTTAGCATGACTAGAATTCTGACCTCAAAGCAAAGACAGCAAAGCCTGGAGAAGGACTTTGCTGATTCTGTTCCAAGGCTCACCTCACTTTCTATTCTAACATCCACTCTTAGCTTCTTCTTTCAAGGTCTGGCTCATCTCAAGAAGACTGACACTTAGAATCATGACCTAGGGGAGAGGCTCTGTGTTTTAAGGGATGTGGCCTTGCCATGTGTGCCAGATGCACATTTGAACACAGTAGTTGAACATCAGTAAACACTGTCCTATAGCAGAGAGCCATTTCCTTAGGTTCTTCTGGGTTCTCTGGACAGGACATAAATTCTCTTTAGCTTTAGGATTTCTGCCTTCTCTGGTGTAGATAGCTACTCTGTCCTCAAAATCTCATTGGCCTTTTACTCCTTCCTCTTAAAGAGTACTCTCAAGTGGTTCTTCAATGTCTAGGGCCAGGTCTGAAAGGCCACTCTTCTTTGGCTGCTGGTAATTTTCCAAAGCAAGTGTCTTTCCCCTTTTCACCTCACCCATGTCCCCTTGTGTCCATTCTTTGCTCTTTCTGCATATAAGCCTGTTTAATGCAGTAGCCACAAGCCAAGCAATCTTGCTGTGAAGTGGCAGAGGCTGAACACAAGTATCTTTGTGCAATAGGGAGGAAATATATGCATACACATCCCGGACCTCTGGGTTCACACTGCTACACATCTATATCACACACCTTTATCCCCACTCTGGCTTATGTCTGGTTTTCTTTTGATGTAAGGATCACTGTCTCTCTAAAATCTGCCTTGGGTCCAGGCCCTTTTTGCAGCAACAAATGATCTCCAGGCTTAAAAATCTTGTGCAGGGGAAATAGTTTTATGATTGGGAAACCACTTATAATAGTCAGCTAGTGAGAGTGCCTGCAAATTTAAAATAAATTCAACAAATATTTTCATCCACCTACTTTACACCAAGAATATTCTAGATGCAGGAGCTAGCACAGTGAAAATGATAGACACAGTGTCAGCTCTACTAGAGCCTGAAATCAAGTGGAGAACACAGGCATTTAATAAATAGCTACAGGAATGATGAATGGTACAAAAGGAGAGATTCAAGGTGCTACAGATACATGCAGTAGAAATGTCTAACTTAGGGGTTTTGGGGAATTGTGCTTAAGTCAGCCATTGTCTGATTAAATGACCCTGAGCAACCCTAATCTGTGATTAAGAGCAGTTCTTCTTACCCCCTGAAGCTGTTGCTGCTCTAGCTGAGGCTTCCAAGTCTATGAACAATAGCAACAAGGGAGGATGCTGCCTCCAGTGGTAAACCGGGCTGCAGAGAGCAAACACTGGAGCAGATGACAGAGGAGGCTGAGAACGAACTCCATTGCATCAAGCCTATTTGGAGTTGAGAATGGAGGAAAGGCTTGTAGGCAGATAATAAACTCCATGATAGATATTCCATCTGTCTTGTTCATTACTTGTAAACCTGGTGCTTAGTAGAGTAACCCTCAAATGTTGGAATTAACGGATAGCTGAGCACTCTCTGTGCTTGACTCTTAAGGTTAGGTTTGGGCTTTCTTAGGAACAGAGACAGGATCAGAGAACTACTTCCTACCTGGTGGGAGTCACCCTTGGACACCCCAGGTATGTGCTCACCCACACTTTCTACAAGAATTTCTTTAGTTCTCCAGCCCTCCCAAGTACCTGATCCTGTTCACAATGCTGTGAGGCCACAGCAAAATATGAGCTAGATCCATCCATGTAGACTCACCTTAGATGCAAGTCCTTCTACCACATACACTTCAATCTAGCGCTTTCTACACTCGATAGGTCTTCTAAACACAACATCTCCAGAGAAGCGAGAGGTTTAAATGATACACTAGACCAGATGGATTTCACAGATATCTGCAGAACTTTACATCCAAACACAACTGAATACACATTCTTCTCAAGTGCACATGGAACTTTCTCCAGAATAGACCACATACTGGGTCACAAATCAGTTCTTAACCGATACCAAAAGATTGGGATCGTCCCCTGTGTATCCTCAGACCATAATGCCTTGAAATTAGAACTAAATCACAACAAGAAGTTTGGAAGGAGTTCAAACACGTGGAGGTTAAGGACCATCTTGCTAAAAGATGAAAGGGTCAACCAGGAAATTAAGGAAGAATTAAAAAGATTCATGGAAACTAATGAGAATGAAGATACAATTGTTCAAAAAACTTCTCTTTCATGGTACATCATTCAGTTCCCTTACCCTTCCTTCTCAAATTTTCTACTCTTTATGTTAAATTCACCATGGGACTCAGACTGTGCTAGTCCTTCCTGCAGTCATTCAGATAGCTTGGAGGGGAGATGGGGGAAGTCGTTCTGACAAGTGACAGGTGACAGGGCTACCTAGAACTATGACTAAGGTTGGCCACTATACTCTAGGGGTACCTGAAGCAAATTACCACAGTAATTTTGAGTAGCTTAGGCATTTTATAGCATATGCATGATGGAGACATGGAAATCTCTCTGTTAAAAATGGACTGAGTCTTTGGGGATTAAATGATGGGCCACAGGAAAAGGATAGAAGGAACAGAAACTTCTCTTCATAGGATCATTTGAAAACTGGTCTGTGGGCATTTTCTCTCATTATCAGATGAAACTAGTTTGGCACCTACATAGCATATCAAATTTTATAACAAGGAATTGAAAACAACAATCCAAATAGTCTTTGCTATAAAGATAAGCCTTTGATGACCTTACAGTAGACACTTCTTATAATAAAATGGTTTGATAATAGGGAAAAAATAAAACAAAACCAAAATGAAAAAAATATGAAAAACAACATAAGAAAGCTTTTATGGGAGAAACAGTTTTCTTTGACGCCACCACTTCCCCCCAATCCACCTTGGCACTGCCCCCTCTTAGTGTATCAAAACAAGTGATTTCTCCAATATCTGAGGTCCTAGATGACTTTATTGGGATATGTCTGATAATAATTTACCATTATGATAATTTTATATTAATTTGCTTTATTGCTGTAGGACTATAGACTCTTTGTAGATAATGTTTTATTATCTTCTTATCTTTTACTGTCCTTTACAGAGAGTAGGCCCCTAATAAATATAGGTAGAATGAATAAGTCGATCAGTAAATGAATATGTAGTAAGTATATTCATCCTGACTTCTCAGATACTTTCTGTCTTCCCTGACACAGGTTTTTAAAAGTAGTCCAGTAAACCTATTACTGGTGTCTCAATATTTGTTTCCAAGAGAATAAATTGTCTGTTTAAGAATAAAAATCATCCTTTTCTAAATCACGGGTGACTAAAATATCCAGGTGCTTCCAGGATATTCAGCCTTCCTGCCTTGGCTCTTTTCTCTAATTATCAAAATCTTATTCATCTTTCAAGACTAGTTTAATTTTTAACTCCTCACTCAGTACAGACTTTCTCTGTCTCTAGAACTGGAAAAATATTTCTCTTTTCTAATCTCTACTCCAACTAATTGTTGCCCTCATTCCTTTAGCATAGGTGATGGAGAGAAAAACACTTTGAAGACAGTGGTCCTGTTCAAGGCCAGCCTTTGCTGTGCAGCACTGGTCAGTTACCTCCCATAACTCTGGGTTCTCTCGCAGTGGAAATGCACCTTTGCAGTAGGATGTTTGGTCTCGATGATGAGATGAGGACAAGTTATAAATGACTGTTCCAAAACCTGGGACACATCGAGGCCTCAGATAAAGTCAACTGCTCTAATTATTTGCACACATTTCACTCTCACATTTCACATTAAGGAATTATATATCTTTCTCAATAACCTGATGTCTAATTTTCTTTTAGTGGCAGATAAATAAATAAACATATATAATAAAGACAGTGATAATTTCTATGAAGACAAAGCAGGGTAAAGAGAGAAGGAGCAGGGTCAGGGATAATGTGGTTGAGGAAGACTTCTGTGAGGAAGTGATGTTTGAATAGCAGTGGAACAGAGTGCGGGAGAGCACCATGCCTGTGCTTGGAGGGAGGCAGTGCCCTTGATAGATAGAGGAAAGGAAGGCCAAAGGTCTAGAATAAGAGCATTCCAGTGACACAGAAGCCAACGGAGTATAATTTTACAAAGAAAGGAGAAATCCTCAGTGTCAGAATCCTCCATTCCTGGAAGAGAGCAATTGTTGGGTTCGGCAAGTGGGAGATCATCTTAGTAAGAGGTCAAGAGCCATCCCAGTAAAATGGTAAGAATACTAGGATCAGGAGTAAATGGGGTGTCCTGAAGGAAAGTAGTGAGAGAAGACACCAGGCAACTGACAATTATAGCTTAATCTGAAAGACCTGATTATGTATCCAGGCAGAGAGAAAGGAAAGAATTTGACATTTAGGAGGGAGATGCTGACTAGTAGTGCATGGCCGTGAAGGAGGTAAGATCTAGTGGAAGGAGAAGTAGGGTTTGGTCAGAGGAGCAATGCCATGTACAAAACAGAGAGAGAAGGTTTGGATGTGGCTTAGGCTAGAGATGGCCTCACATTTCCTAGTGATACACTGAAAGCACTGGTAGTGAGCTTGAGTAGAGGGGCAGAGATTTGAGTCAGGTCAAGCAGGAAAGGAAACTCAACATTTAAAAACAAAATTTGTTCTTTTGATTTTGAGTGGAGGAAGCCTTTAATCCCTCTTGTGTACAAGGACATCACCATGGAAATAACCTCTAACCGTATCTGCTATATTGTAGGCTTGATTCTAGAGTCTTAGTCTTTTTTTTTTTAATATTGAGTTTCCAGTTTAGGTGTGTGATCTTTACATTGTACTCTTTCATAATGTAGAGTTTAGTTTCAGGTCTTACCACAATGGAGCTTAATTCTGGCCACAAAATGTGGTTGGTAGCTTTTAAAGATATGTTCATTATGATTCAGAGATTATGCTGGATGTTCAATATATATTTTACACCATTTAAAATCCTCATAGCCACACTGTAATCTGACAGATAAGGAAATCAAGATAATGATAATAAGGTATTTGCTCAGTGTTAGTTACCCAGCTTATTCGGGAACATTATGGGGGTTGCAAGTACTGATCTCCCTGACCTTAACCACTACCGTGTCACTAGTTAGAGCAAAAGACTAAAGAACAATAGTCTTTAGTTTTGATACTGAAGATGCTTTCCAGCTCATGCTGGCTTGAATTTCCTGTGCAGTGGAGAGAGAGGCAAAAGTGCATTTTAATAAGCTTCAATTAAATTAATTTCATTTTACTTCTTTTGATGTATGGTCTCTTCAAAAAATCCAATTCTACTGATGTTTATTAAGTGCCTCTATTCACTTGGAAGTGCCAGACACTTCAGGGGATCTGTGGATGAGTGTGATTCAGCCCATGGTTCAAGAGCTTACAATCTAGTGGAGAGGATGGGAATGCGCAATTTGCTCAAATACTAGATTGACGGTGATAAGCACCATAAGAGGTGGTGCAAACAATGGGTTCCTAATGCACAAATGCAAGGTTGTGTGAATAATTAGAAAAGTGGCCCTGTAGTACCTAAACACTGGCAGCGTCGTACAAAAGAACTCTTTTTGAAGATTCTTTATGTTAAACATGATCACCCATTTGTTTGAATCCATGTCATATGATAAGTAAAGAATGCATAGATGACAATGACATCATCTTTGAGGTTGCAAAGGTCAGCTGTGTCAGCCCACTTTGTGTTGTAGCGGTAGGTGATTCAAGACAGGGGCAAGGTGGTAGGAATGCAATAGTCCCAGGGGTGGTATAAGACTTGCAGGTATTCTTGTTTCTTTATGCATTTTGTTGAGCCCCAGCTCTTCATGACATTGAACTACAATTATACAAAGCTATATGTTATGTAAAATTGTTGGTTTTTATGTTTTATTTTAGAGTACTTTTTTGTAGTTAAGGAATCTAAACTCCAGAAATACTGTGAACCCAGAATAGGTCAAATCATACATATTCTGGGTAAACAATGTTTTAATACATTTTCTTGGGGATTTAAAAGTAGGGCACTGGAAATTGCCATACAGTTCCTTTTGAGGTTGACTGTAGGCTTTTAGAAGAGAAGCACCAAACCTAAAGAACATGAGATTGTTCAATGCACCTTGCACAAACAGGAATTTAATAAATGCTTACTGATTCTCTACTTACGGTCATTTATATGTTAGGTGCTGTCAGATAAAATATAAGATAAAACAAACATTGCTTCTGTCTTCTAAGAGTTAATTCTAAATAGAAGAATCAGGGTATGGTCTTTGAAAGGCTAGAAGTTGGATTTCTATTGCCATGTCATTGGGAACATACATCTAACTACAAAAGTGGTCACCCCATTACTTCTTCAGCACTCCATCCTACGGTCTAGCACCATGGGGATGTTTGTCTCCATATTTATCTGAATGCTTAGTTTGTTTGCTGCCCTTTCCTGCTACGGTGGGTCAGTGTCCCCCATGATGGATTGGCTACAGCAGCGTTTGGTGTTGCTCAGAGGAAGTGATGAATGCTTCTCTCTTCTCTCTGGCTGCTTGGAGCCAGGATACAGAAGTGCTGGTTAAAAGGTGATTAATCTTCCCTAATGGTACTGTGTGCTGCAAACAGCATTTCAGCCACCATGTCTTCATTAGCTTGATCAGAGTCCACATTACCTCGGATTAGGTAATTGGTTATTTGTTATAAAGCAGAGGGTAGAGGCCTTTTGGGCAAGTGTCAACTGCATGGAGTCCATTTGGAAAAGAAAAATTATGGGGCCCCAGTTGCCAAGAATCCATAGGGAAGGAATTAAAGCTGGTGTGTGGTTCCCAGCACCTCTCCTGCTAAGCGCTCTAGTTGATGGAGAGTAGCAGGTTTCTGACATAATCAGAGTGGACACTCAGTGGCAGCCTCTTGTCTGACCCTAGAGGTTGAAACTTCTTGGGGAATGTTGTTTTATAAAAGTTGAGGCCGGATTCTTAGTATCTTTGGGAGTTAGGTATATTTCTTTACATGAGTAGAACTTACTGTGTGCCTGTCATATTCAGAATATTGGTGGTTGGGGGGCGTACCCAGCAGACTCAAGCCCTGAACTTCTGAAGCTCTCATTGAATGGGAGAGACAGATAATAAACAAACATGCATATGTCATATAATGAGAAAAAAAAGTGCTCTGAAGGAAAATAAATGGAGTGAAGAGAGAAGGAATGGGACAGATGGTGATCTGGGAGGACTTCTAAGAGGGAGAGGTATTTGAGTACAGGTAAGGTAACATGAGGGACACCTGTAGTTGTGAGAAAGGTCTTCCAGGCAGAGAGGACATATAGTGCAAAATTCATACTTCAGGTGGTCTACATTCAGTTATGTTAAGTTATTGTAGAACCTACCAGGAATCATTGAGGATGTATCATAGCATCAGAGAAGCTGGAGTAGGTGAGTCTGTAGCTCAATGTCTGCACATTATGGATATTCAAAAAAATGTGAGCTTCTTCCTCTTCATTTGAAACTCCAGGAAATGACTTAAGATGAATTCTCACCCCACAGAAGGTTGCTACCATCTACTGTCTTTACACCTCTCTAAACACCTAAGTTTCCTTCCCTTTCCTCTTCTCTCCTCTCTAATTTCCTTCCTTCCTTTCCTTTATGGCCTTCCCCTTCTCTTCTCCTCTGTCTCTCGAGACACAAGTAAATGAAATTAACCCCAGAGATTACAGAATGAATGACTGAATGCTCTCTGTGATCATGTAATACCGGGATGACTTATTCCATGCCATAATCCACACACACAGAGCAGGGAGCGCCATCCCAGTTAGGTATTGGAGTGGGACATAAATAGAATGGGAGGGACGTATGGGTGGCTCAGTGGTTGAGCATCTGCCTTTGGCTCAGGGCTTGATCCTGGGATCCTGGGATTGAGTCCCACATGGGGCTTCTTGTGGGGAACCTGCTTCTCCCTCTGCCTATATCTCTGCCTCTATCTCTGTGTATCTTATGAATAAATAAATGAAATCTTAAAAAAAGAAAATAGAAAAAGTTATGTTTTGTGGGCAACTGAGACTTTTGTAGCACCTAGAAATTTAGTGTGTCATTTTGCCATAGGAGTGTTGGTCATTCTCACTAATGATCTGTAAAGACAGATGTGGTCACAATGCCCTTTTAGGACTAGGTCTAAACTGTTATGTATCATGCTATTCTTGAAACTGCCCTTATATTTGAAGTCCTGCTATCTGTATTGTCAGTTTCTCAAAGATTCTGGAATTCCTATTCATCAGCAAAATTCTTTTCCTACAGATGAGGTGGCTCACCTACCTTCTCTACCTTCAAATACTAATGACAGCAATAGAAAGTATTTATTAAGCGATTATTAAATATGCCATTTCTAACACAGCTGTTCACAGAGGCAGGCCTAGTTCTCTGCATTACAGATAGAGACATGGGGACTCTGAGAGGCATGATGTTCCCTGCTGTAAATGAAAAGCTCAGAGCTGCCTCTAATTGGCTGTGAGGCCAATTCTCCTTGCCCTCTTTTGTTCTCTCTCATCTCTTCACTCTCCACCCCTTGAGACTTTACCACCATTCTTTATTGTGTCCACGCTTTCCCACTGAAATCCTGTGGAATCCTTCCTAGAAAGTCTTTGCAATATATCTATTCTTTTCATTCCTACTCCTTCTCAGAGTCTTTATCCTTTTACATCTAGGTTTTTATGCCTTTTTACCTGTTTATCAGTCTCTAGCTGTATGCCACATCAACCAGTCTTAGGCACTATTGTCAGATTTACTACCTTGAGTACCATGTTGCTACATTGCTACCCGTCTTACAGTTGTTTGGGACTTGTTGCTGTTCTCTCTTCATGCTGGCTTCAGAGACCTGTCTAACCTACCCTGTCCTATTTCTCCAACTTTCTTTAAGTCATGTGACTGAGTTCACTGTCCCTGGAACACGCCAGACATGTTTTTCTCTTGTTAACTTTCCTCACACTGTGTGCCCCGCTTAAAGAGCTACCTCCTTCCCTATACTTTGTGAAAGATCCAGATCAATTTCTACTCCTCTGTAAAATTTATCTTCCCTTCTCCTGCTCATATTGATCTCTCTCTTCTTAAACAATCTCTAAACTCAGAAGGTCTATAAAATAGTCTTTTTAAATATGCACCTTCAATAGAAACTATCTTAGAGAAGATGCCCCTTACTGAAGTTGCATTATTTTCGTTAGTGATTGGTAACTGTTCAATAGCAACTACCAGAGAACACAATTGACATTGGCTTAACCAGTTAGATATTGATGGCTTTATGTTGCAAAAAGTCCAGAAGTATGCGATCGAGGATGATGCAGCTGTTAATGCCTCTGGGACCCACACTCTTGTCTTTCTAATTCAACTTCCTCTGTGTATTGCTTTCTGCCTCCTGATTATTGCCTCCAAGTCATAGTATAGTTGCTATACCTCCAAGCAGGGGTAGTGCAATAGCAGAAATCCAGGCATATCTTATTGGCCAGTGAGGTAAGAATTATATATTATGTCCTCTCTAGCTGCAAGGGAAGCTAGGAAATTGAATTTTAGACTTTGAAGTTTCTATAGGGAGGCAGGACTGGAAAAATGTGGCCAAGAATTGGTATCAATGAACCAGCCTGGGATATTAGCCATAGCACAGATTAAGGATTAAATCCTTACATTAAAATAATGTTTCATCCTTTTTTGTTGGGAGAAACAATGGAGTAAAAATAGCAACAAAAATGAACACTAACATCAGATTGGCTTATTATGAAATGCAAGACCTCACGGCCATGTTGCCTTGACTGACGTACTTATCTTTCTGAGTTGCTTATCAGTCTAAACAGTTGCATTAATAAAACACTTGCCTCTTTGAGTAATTGTGATGATTATAAAAGGTCAACATCATAGCCTATTATATGGCATATAGAAGGTACTCAGTAAATATCCATCCCTTTTTCTCTTCCCATTTGAGGTCCTGATTGATGTAGGGAAAAATCCCAAAGACAATAAAAAACAAACAAGATTGAATCAAGGGAGATAATATGTCCTATCACCTACTTGCTATAAACTCTCTCTTCTGTAGGAAAAAGGATTACCCTAGTGATGGGACTACAGAAGTGTTTGAGATTTATTTATCTTGTGATTAGGAGAGGAAAAGAAATCTTCTCTGAATGTTTGTAAAGGTGTTGACCTGTGGACACTGAGGTATGTGAAAATAACTCACATGTCTCAGATGTTTAATTAAGATCAATAATGATTTTGTGGGCCTGTCAGCTGTATAGTCTTATCACCTCAAATAACATACAGGAACCCGGGTTCTGAAAAGTGGCATTTAGTGGGAGGGAATGGAAGAACTATATCTAATTAGAAATATTTACAAAATAGGTACATTTGCAAGAATCATGCATGATCCTAGGGTGAGGATATATATATGCATATATGCAGAGTGCAATCTTATCCCATTTCCATCCCATTCCTCACAAAAACAGAATAGAACTTTCCATGTACTTTACTGAAGTTCTTAGTAAAGACTTTTTGGCACAGCAACCTGTATGTGTGCATTGTGTATATGTATGTGTATATGTGTGTGTGTGTGTATATATATATATATACACACACACACACACACACACACATAATTGGAGTTCAATTTGCCAACATATAGTATAACACCCGGTGCTCATCCTGTCAAGTGCCCCCTTCAGTGCCTGTCACCCAGTCACCCATCCCCCCCCTCCCATCTCCCCTTTGACTACCCCTTGTTCATTTCCCAGAGTTAGGAGTCTCTCATGCTCTGTCACCCTCTCTAATTTTTCCCACTCATTTTCTCTTTTACTATTTTTTATATTCTCCATATGAGTGAAACCATGTAATGATTGTCCTTCTCTGATTGACTTATTTCACTCAACATAGTATCCTCCAGTTCCATCCATGTTGAAGCAAATGGTGGATATTCGTCCTTTCTAATGGCTGAGTAATATTCCATTGTATACATAGACCGCATCTTCTTTATCCATTCATCTTTCGATGGACACTGAAGCTCCTTCCACAGTTTGGCCACTGTGGACATTGCTGCTATAAACATTGGGGTGCAGGTGTCTCAGCTTTTCATTGTATTTGTATCTTTGGGGTAAATCCCAGGTTGTTCAATTGCTGGGTTGTAGGGTAGCTCTACTTTTAACTCTTTGAGGAACCTCCACACAGGTTACCAGAGATTGCTAGAACTGATACAGAAATTTGGCAATGTGGCAGGATACAAAACAATGTCCAGAAATCAGTGGCATTTCTATACACTAACAATGAAACTGAAGAAAGAGAAATTAAGGAGTCAATCCCATTTACAATTGCATCCAAAAGCATAAGATACCTAGGAATAAATCTAACCAAAGAGGTAAAGGATCTGTACCCTAAAAACAGCAGAACACTTCTGAAAGAAATTGAGGAAGACACAGAGATAGAAAAATATTCCATGCTCATGGACTGGAAGAATTAATATTGTGAAAATGCCTATGCTACCCAGGGCAATTTACACGTCAGTGCAATCACTATCAAAATACCATGGACTTTATTCAGAGAGTTGGAACAAATCTTAAGACTTGTGTGGAATCAGAAAAGACCCCGAATAGCCAGGGGAATATTGAAAAAGAAAACCAGAGCTGGGGGCATCACAATGCCGGATTTCAAGTTGTACTACAAAGCTGCGATCATCAAGACAGTGTGGTACTGGCACAAAAACAGACACATAGATCAACGGAACAGAATAGAGAACCCAGAAATGGGCCCTCAACTTTATGGTCAACTAATATTTGCCAAAGGAAGAAAGACTATCCACTGGAAAAAAGGACAATCTCTTCAATAAATGGTGATGAGACAATTGGACAGCCACGTGCAGAAGAATGGAACTAGACCATTCTCTTACACCATACAGAAAGATAAATTCAAAATGGATGAAAGATCTAAATGTGAGGCAAGAATCAATCAAAATTCTAGAGGAGAACACAGGCAACACCCTTTTTGAACTTGGCCACAGCAACTTTCTGCAAGATATATCTATGAAAGCAAGGGAAACAAAAGCAAAAATTAACTACTGGGACTTAAGATAAAAAGCTTCTGTACAGAAAAGAAACAGTCAACAAAGCTAAAAGACAACTGGAGAATGGGAGAAGATATTTGTAAATGACATATCAGATAAAGGGCTAGTATCCAAGATCTATAAGGACTTATTAAATGCATTTTTTATTTAAAAATGCTATATCCATCCATCCATCCATCCATCCCAAATGTGTTGAAAAGCCATGGATTTTTCTTCTTCTTTTGATAAAAGGAAAAGCAAAACCCTGCCAGATGTTGGGAGGCATAGGAACCAAGTGATTCAATCAGAATTCTCCTATGGGGACATGGACTCTCTCGGTCAATGTCACAGAATGAAATAGTCTCATATTCACCCAGCAGTGAGTTATTCCATCTGGTTGTGGCAATTAGGAGCTGAGATGACGGGAAGTTAAATTACTATCTTTATGAAACAAAGCAAAACAGAAAAGGGAACATCTGGGGGACTGGGTGGCTTGGGGATGTAGAATTGGATCTAGAATAAAGAATCTGTTACCTTTAGTTGCTGGTTATAATGCCAGTGCAGGTTAATATGAATTGAAGGTTGCTGCCGTGTGATAGCAGTTAGCTGTCACTTGCCTGAAATATGGCCATGGCATATATAATACAGTGTGGATCTAGGTTTTTAGAATGTAATGTCCTCCCTAGTTAAGGGTCAAGCTACCAGCTTAATTATGCAGCCAAAGGGTCAGTCATAAGAATCATGGGGTCGTAGAACTTCAGCTCTGGAAAGGGCATTGCTGTCATGTCCAGACTCTGTGAACTCTCTAAAGTTGTATATGTCATTTCTTTACTTGTGCTATATTCTAAGGAAAAGAATGCATAGGTTTTATCAAATCCCCCTCCAAATATTAAAAACTTGATTTATACTTTGTCTTTGGATTGTATAGGTTTGAACATAAGATTTTGCTTGATCATTTATTAGCTATGTGATTTTGGGCAAGTCACTTAACTTCTGTAAGACATGTTATTCAAATTTATACAATAGGAAGAGCAACATTATCTACCTCATAGAGTTGTTATGAAGAAAATTTGATATAATGTGCATAAAACTTTTACCATAACATATATTGAGTATCCAATAAATGTTAGCTATTATTAATATTATTGATTAAAATACTGAGTCCCAGGAATGTTGAGTGACACCAAAGGTTAATGGCAGAAATAGGACTGGAATCCTGATATCCAGTCCACTACCTTGGCCATTGGAAAACATGATGACCTCATGTCTTTTCTTCATCATTCCCTGCATGTTTTGGCCGAGCTAGACAGGTAACATAAGATGCTGAAATCAAATGATTAGTTTTACCATTACATAACCAATTGGTCTACTTCTTCATTTGAGCTCTCTTTCAATATTCTTTAAACGTCTTATCTAAACAGGCATCTGAAAAAGGCAATCACAAAGAGCAAGAAGGTCACACTTTGGCTTTGCAGCATCATCCACCCACCTTGCCCAAGAGCAAACTGTGAGCAAGGTTAGAAGTCTTACTCCTCATTAGTGAGGGAAGTCTTTTTGAGCAGCCCCTGTGTTGAACAGATAGAGTAGATCTAACAAAAAGGATGACAGATTAGGAACTGTCTGGTAGCTAATGTACTGTTTACTGCAGTATAAATGACTGGTGTTTGGGAAATGACAGATGAAGAGCACAAGTACACTTAAATGATTTCCAGATTTCTGTAGGGAAGGAGGGTCAGGGTTGGCTGAGACGTTGACTGGCAGAGGAGAGTCATTGGTGGGAATTTCAGGGAGATGCAAAGTACATGGAGAAGACTTGTTTGTCCATTGATCCAAATGATGCCAAAGCTGTTTTGTCATATACAGAAGGTACTGTGAAGGGACACAGTTGTCTTGCTCTTTTTTTCACTGCCTCATCCACTCCAAATGAAATTCTAGTTCCAGTCCAAGTGCAGCAATTGCTCCAGAGCGAAAGCATAAGAGGTAGGCATGGAGCTATGCTCAGCCACACTGGGAGATCCCTAGAGGAAGATGATATAGAAAAAAAATGTGTTTGAAAGAAGGCAAGAAAGCAAACAAATAGGGAAACAAGCAAGAGAATGGAAAGGAGGGGAGAGGAAGGAAGGAAGGAAGGAAGGAAGGAAGGAAGGAAGACAGAGGGATGGAGAGAATCCAGCATGTCAATTAATACACATCTGATATATTTCAATTGAATGAATTTGTGATGGTCTAACTTGCCCCAGGAGATCATAAGAAGCTTACAATTAATTTGTAGCTATTGTAAAACCATCTAGCATCCATTAGCTTCGTTTCAATAATAATAATGATTATGATATTATAAAGCAGGCTGTCAGATAATGTTTGCAAACATATCATCATTGTAACTTATATTTGCCTTCTGCTTTGTCAGAGGCTTTATGTTCATGCATTCATTCATTTTTCCAGCAAATATTACTGGGGCATGTATTATGTGCCATTTCTAGATGTTTTAGATACATAAGTGAACAGACAGAAATACCAGCTCTTGTGGAACTTGCATATAAATTGGAGAGAACAAGCAATATATACAATCCTATCAGATAAGATAAACAGATAATAGATGATAGGAAGGCAACTATATCCTTGTATAGGGCTGGAGAATGGTAGGGCAGGGGGAAGCATATCTGCTCTTTTAAATAATTAGGCAGGCATCTCAGAGGAGGATTTTTGAGCAGGGGCTAAAATAAAGGAATGGTTAATCCCTGTAGCTATTCAGGGAGGAGCATTCCATCTGAAAGTAACACAAGTGCAAAGGCCCTGAAGTGAGTGAGAGTGGCATATTAGAGGGATGTCAAGGGGACCAATGTGTCTGGAGAGAAAGAAACAAATGGGAGAATAGGAAAAGACAGGTGGACGGGAGGCAGACAATGTAGGACCTTTGAGTCGAGTAAGTTATTGTATATTTTTTTAAAAGGCAGTGAAATAATGTGGTATTTGCTTTAAAGTATGGTTCCGGATGCTGTGCAAACAGATGGTGGGGATGGTGGTGAAAGTTGAGAGACCCATTTGAAGGGTGACAGGTTAGCTGGGCTAGGAATGCTGGCAACTTGGATAAGATGATATATTCTTAGATTGTGGGTATATTTGGAAGATAAATCTGATAGAATTTGATTTTGGATTTGATGTAAAGGGTGAGAGAAATTATATATTCTCATGTTGTTGTTGTTTCATATGTCCTTATGTTCTAAAAATATTTGAAGTTCAGTGCTAGGTCTTCATAATTTCATGGGATTTTCTTATCAGAGTTTGAGGCTGTCATATTCAATTATAAAATTTTAATTACCCAGAATTCACCCTTTTGTGGACTAAATTCCGTCTTACAAATATGCTATTTTTGGTTCAGACTATTTTAAGTCTTGGGGCCCGCATTAAAAAAAAATCCAGATAACTGAATTCTTTTGAGAAACAGTAAGACTTGGGATGAAGATCAGATATCCCCACAAAGGCCATTGCTTGCTGGAGCAGGTAGTATTTGCTGTCTTTTAAGGGGACAATCCTTCGTTCTTCACTGTTAACCTTTTGAGTTTATTTCCTTGCCAGTTACCTGAGTGGCTCTGAAGGACTTTTATTCCCTGCCTGCTGCCCTCACCCCCCACCCCACATTCTGTTGTAGAAAGAGACATTAGAGACAATTATAAATGCAGTTCCAGTAGAGTCTGAGGTGGAGGACAGAGAATCCTATGATTATTGTGTGCAATCTATAAATCCATATGCAATGCAAGTATTGTCTGTAAATCCAATTAATAATACATAATCTGTTTTGCATAAATTTAGATATTATTTTTTGGAAGGCTAGGCTAATTCCAAATTATAATGAACAAAAGTACATATTTGAATCTTACTAAATTTTAATTGTATTGTATCAATTAACAGATGCTAAAGTACTAAAAGTATGATTGCTTTCAAGTGGCTTTTTTTTTTTTTTAATCCCTTAAAAAGGGACTCTTAAACTCAGAAGGCTTGGGAACAGCTGTTCTCCTCTGGTCCTCCACTTCACTGATGACAAAAGGAAATCCAAACAGGGACAGTTATGTGAACCAAACCTCTCAGCTGATTAATGGTAGCAGGACCCAGACCTCCTAGGGTGTGGCCTGCGGTCACTTTCAGTGCTTGCTCCCATACCCAAGAGTCAAGAGGATGGGGAGGGACGATACCAGAATCTGACATGCAAATTCTCGATTCTATTTCAGGGATGACAAATTCCTATTTAGACATGGATGGAAAAGATTCTTTCCTTGTGAGAATACATTGTAGGGCACGGCTTCTCCGCGGCTGCACTGTTGACATTTTCAGCTAAATAATTCTTTGTTTGTGGGAACTGTGTTATTATACATTGTAGGATATTTAGCCATTCCCTGGCCTCTACCCACTAGTTCCTTATAGTACTAACAACCTCCCCCACACCCACACATAACGCAACCACACATACATTGGTCATCACAATAAAAATGTCCCCAGACATTGCAATGTCTCCTGGGAAAGGCAAAATTACATCTGGTCAAGAATCACTGCATTGGACAGACTATTGGTGCTTTACCATAGATTCAGAGTTCCAGGGAAAGACTTTAAACACATAGCTGCTGGCACTCTGCTGACCCAGGAGCCATGCCTGGACACCTGCTCATGGGCTTTTCCTACCCATCTGCAAGGGCTCACCCTTGTAGACATTAACCTACAGCTTCTTCCCAGAGATTTGTAATTTTCACTATCCAGTACTTTATAAGCATCTCTGTACTTTCTCACTTTCTAGGGACGCTGATTTCCAATACCTGAATACCTCACACGTATTGGTTTTTTGTCTATTTCTCCGTTAGGGTGTTGGTTTGCTTGGTGTTTGTTTTTTAAATTACATTTGTAGAGTTTCCTCACTTTTTTCTTTCCATTTCTATTGCTTTTTGTGGTACTCTCTGTGTCTTCTCGATCCTTCTTTTCAGTGTGGAGCCTTTCTCTGCTTGTATCAATATCTGTCACTTTACCTAGGACGCTGTTTCATTTTAGGGCCTAGCCTTCTGGTGTCAATCTCTTCAACCTCTGTTCTTTTTATGGCTGTTTCTGGGTTCTTCCTGGAAAATTTTTGTAACAGTTTGTCTCTTACTCTGCTTCTCTCTGTATCTCTCCAGATCATTTTTCATAACCCACTTCTAACTTTTGGAGGATGTTGGTATGTTGACATGACATTTTTATTTGTGATCATCTTTTAATCTCTTTATGGACCTCTCTTTCAATTTCTGCCTTCTTTTGGAAATGGCCCATCTATATGAAGTTTCTATCTGGATGTCTTTCTCTGGGTAGAAAGTTCCTCAGGCATGTAATGGAAAGCTTTAACTTCTGTTGAATGATAAGCCTAAGGGGAGCAGAGGTAAGGACTTTTCAGTTAACTGCTCAGAGGCAATTTTTTGTTTTATTTAATAGAATTGAATTTTTATAAAATATAAATTTGGAATATTAAATCCAACAAAGATTAAATATTTAACCTTTTATAAAATTGGTATCATAAAAATAAGTTTTAAATGATTCCACATCATAAAGCAATTATCTTAGAAACCTAGCAGGCAATTCATTTTTGGAATTAACTCTTTTTCTAATGTGAGGTGAAATAAAATCAATGATTTGTAGAGATGGATAAGGTGTTTTAGGTGAAGTTTGGGAATAAGAAAAATGAGGACTAGGATTTGGCTATTTGCAAAGTACCCATCTTTCTCCTTTTCCTAAAGAATGCCCAAACCAAGAATGAGAATGAAGGTCCTTGTGAGGTTCACAAGGACAGTGAAAACTATCCAATCTATTCATTTCTGTAAGAAAATGAGAATTGTAATAAACTTGCAAAACAGATTGGAATCCATCTGGTATAGCCAAATTAATCCCCCTTTAATGATTGTTTATACTGTGCATCCAAAATCAAAACCAGTGTCGAGAGTTAATCAATTAAAATGTATTCACTTTCATTTGCCAAAATGAGAGGGAATTGTAAACTGAGTAAAATTTATTTTATAGTATAAACATGTTAAAAACATGCATCTTCATTGGACCTTATGTATATTAATCAAGGTATATCTCTAAGATTTTTGTTGTTATTGTTTGTTTAATTGTGGTACAGGGGGAAAATGTACTGGCTTCTGAGACTGCAGGGCTGTGTTAAGAATGTTTTAAGGTTTCTGAAACCAAGAACAAAACAAAACAAAACAGGAAAACCAGGATGGGAATTTGGATTTGATGGGGAAAGCAAAACCAACTAACCAAGGGAATCAGATGTTTCTCTACCCTCTGGTTTAGGATTAATTTCTTCCATACCCTCTGTGAACCTCATTAATCTTAATAATTCATCAGTACAACATTAAAAAGTCAAGTCTAGGCACCTGATAGTTGGAGGAGGGGAATACTTGAATTTTAGATGGGACATATCTCCAAGACCTTGAAACTTCCTAAAATTTTGGTGATTAAGTTGAATTCAATTCAATTCAGTAAAATTCTGTGCCTCTGAATAGTCACTGAGTATTAACGTCCACCATCATTGTGCTAGGGATAGGAAGGAAGATATTATTAATATCTCTGCTATTACCTAGCTCTTAGCTTATTATCATCAGATGTTACTGCTTCAGCTAATAATGTTTCTACCATAAACAGAACTGACCCAAAGTGGCAAAAAAAATATGTGAGGGTATACTGTGAGACCATGCTCTAACCTGAGGATGCCTTAGAGAGGAAGGTGATATCTGCCAATCTCCTTGTTCTGTTAACCCCACATGATATTTTTAAAATCTACCTGCTTAGGACTGATTTACAGGCCTTCACTCTTCCCTCATTTAAATGCATTCTCTAGTCTGCAGCGAACTCTGATATTTTGTGAGCTTTAGTAGCAACATGTTGGTTAAAGCTAATCAATGGCTCCTCATTTTTTTCAGGATAAAATCTATGCTCTGATGCATGATATTTGGGACATTTTTTTTCTCTCTGATACTTATCTTGAGAGGCAGTATGGTATGCAGTAGGAGGAAAGCAAGCACTAGTGTTTGGGTTCAAATCCTATCTTCCCTTCTTTCTGTCCTTGTCCCTCTGAACACATGATATTACCTCTCTGTTGCTCAGTTATTTCATCTGTGAAATGGGAATGATAATGTCCCCTGCTTCATAGGCTTGCTGTTAATGAAAGCTGTAAGGTGATTTGTAGAGAAACAGTAAATGTTTCTCTACAATGTTAGATAAATAGATAAATGTTAATTATTATTATTATTATTATTATTATTATTATTCCAACATGTAAAGACTTCTTTCACACTTAGCTTCTCTCACTCTCCCCTGCATTGCTCTGAGTTCCCAGAACCTGGGCATGCTGTTGCCTTTCTCCTCTTCACTTGGCTTAACTCCTACTTGACCTTCAGAACTCAGACTTTTGACTCTGCCAGAAATCAGTTTTACTACATTCCTGCACTGTAGGATAGGTGCCCCTCTTAGGTGCTGAGTTAACCTCTGTCATAATATTTTGCACTTATATTTACCTGTTTAGTTCTCTGTTTTTCCTCCCACAATACATACACCTCGAGGGCAGAAATTCTGCTTTATTCATCTTTGTAGATGTAGCCCCTGGCACAGTGCTTCGCTCATAGAATGTGTTCAGGAAAACTTCCTCCACAAACAAACCTAAAGTGAGAGTCCACTAAAAGGAGTAACCTGAAGTAGGTTATGTGACTAAATATCTGAATGCTAGAGGCATATGCATTTTAAGAGTAGGCAGGGGTTTCTGTGGAATACTGGTATCCTTCAGATGTTCATAGGTTCATGTGGAATGATGAGTACATGATCAAGGGAGGTAAGGAATTGTGAATATGTCACTCCTAGAGTTGCATTTTTGATTAGCACAGTTCTAACTGAAGTGAAGAAGCATGCACAACATAGAGTTTCTCAAATACTGGAGAGTATGGAACCACCTTTGTTAGTATATTGAGAAACCCAACTGTAATGCCCTAAGGAATACAGGTTGCTTTAGCTATTACAACCTGGTCTCATATAATATTTCTACTTCTCCTTCCAAAGGCATTTTCTGAGCAAAGAATATTGAGAATAGTGCCTTGGTCTATTTATTTTTATTTTTCAAAAAAAGATATGTTTATTTATTTGAGAGAGAGAGAGAGAGAGCAAGAGGACATGAGTGTTGGGGGGCGGTGCGGAAAGAGAGGGAGAGAGAAACTTTAGCAGACTCCACCCTGAGCACAGAGCCCCACTCAGGGGTCCCATGACCTTGAGAACATGACCTGAGCTGTAACTGAGAGTTGGAGGTTTGACTGTTGACATACTTGATGGTGTCCCAGGAATAGTGTGCTTAAAAATAAAGACAAGGGGCACCTGGGTGGCTCAGTTGGTTAAGCATCCAACTCTTGATTTCAGCTCAGGTCTTGATGTCAGGGTTGTGAGTTCAAGCCCCACATTGGGCTCCACATTGGGCTCCATACTGGATATGGACTCTACTTAAAGAAAGAAAAAAAAAAGAAAGGAAAAGACAAGACCCAGAATTTCAGTAGGTTTATGAACATGATATAAGTTTTAAGAATTTCTCATCAGCTGTATCTAAACCTTCTGGGTCACTTATTAAAAATACTGATTCTCAGCTTGGAACTAATGATCAAACAGTCCATGAGGGGGGAGACTAATAACCTGTATTTGTATCAAAGTCTACAATGGTCCTTATGCTCCCTGATGTTTAAGAACTGTAGTTCTGGTTTGACCCTGGGTAGAGGACACTCTGAAAATGGAAAATGTTTAATAGGCCCGTAGTTTACAATATCACTTCTGTAAGTCATAAATTATTACATGTGGAATCATTATTATGGTCCTTATTTCTTAAACATTTAAAAAATATGAGTGTTAAAAGTTGTAAGGACTTAGATGTTTTATTTTGTGAGAAGAAAAATTATTGGACCAGTCCCTCAGGTGTCTGAAACTCCCCATTCCATCTGTGAAACAGGAGTAATACCATTTGACCTTCCTCTATAGGTAAATAATCAAGTGAGAAAGACAGAAAAACAAGGGTGAAGTGAAAAACACTATGAAAAATAAAGTATCATGGTGCCTATATGCGAATTTGGTGAAATGGTAGTCTTGTTACACATAATAATATTTTTCTAAGTAACCTAGTTTAGTTTATTGTTCTACATGGTTTAAGAATACATTTTGATAACTGAGAGCTTAGAACAAATAATACTTTCAGATTTATTAAAAAATGAACATGATTATTCAAAGGAAGAGGAACCTCTGGGATTGTATACGATAGGATTTTTATAAAGCATTCAGCTTGAATCTGACAGGAGTTAAATAAAAGTCTTACTATTCTAAATGCTTCTAAGTGATTTCACATTATAAGCAAATGCTCTTGGAAAACGAATAGGAAATTCATTTATAAAATGAACCCTTTTCCTGATGGCATGGGGGCAAGACTATCAATCATGGTATGTCTAAGAAATCTATATCAGATTTATATAGCATATTAAAATAATTGGGGAGGGGGTGATTCACAAGCCCTAACATCAAGTTTAACTTTTAAGAAAAATTCCCTTTTCTCCTATAAATGTAAACCTTTTTTTTTTAATGGAAGCAAATTTGTTAAGTTCACTCTATTAAAGGTGCATTGTAAAAGGTCAGCAGACAAAATAAATTTGACAGAAAATAGTAAAGGTAAAGTTTTATTCATGTACAATGGTTAAGAATGAAGATATTGAGATAAATTATTTTAAGTGAGAACTGTCCTTTTAATAGGCCTCACTCTTTAGCCCTGTCTCATTTTTCATTTTCACGAGGATTTTAATGTATCCTTTTCATTATATAAAACATGCCATATTTGGCCTTTTCATGAAAATGGATCTGATATTCTCCTTTGACAACCATTCATGTGAAAAGAACAGGTCCTATTTCTGTCCATCGCCTACATGTACATATCCAAAGAAATCATAGATTTTTTTTAGTAAAATATACTTTATGCTATAGAGCATCTTAGTCTCAGAAACTCAAAGCCCTTTGGTCAATAACTAAATCATATTCCCTTTCTCTAAGTCAAGTGACACATGTGGCCAAGGGTTCTAAATTCCAAAATCTAAGTCAGTCTAAATTTTGTGATTTCCATTTACACACAGAAGGACAGAAATACACGCAATAAAATCACCAGCCCAAAGGGCATTAGCCTCAAATTAATCTTGAAGATTTTCTGTATCTCTCTGGTTTTTTGTCTAAGTATTGCTACTTTTAATTTGAAATAGAATTTGTTCTAGATTTTTTTTGGGGGGGGCTGGATAAATGGGTCTACTCATTCCTTTGCTATTTTATAAACAATTACAAAGTGTGTGTGTATGTGCGTATGTGTGTGTGTGTGTGTGTATATGTGTGTAGTTTTACTCTGATAGTAGTGTTTTAATATCTGGTTGATAACTTTATTGACCTAAATTTAAACCCTTCCAGAAGAAAAAACTTAATCATCATCAGTGTTGTTTGTCTTACCATTTTTTCTTTTTTAAATATGAAAAGTATTGCGAAGTTTTTACATGATAGTCTTTCCATGCTGAAGGGCAGTTATATTGTACTCAACACTGTTCGCTGCTTTAGGATAGGTAAGACAAATATAATGATATAGTTACTAAATTCAGAAATCAGTAGGTAGTTTATGTAATAGTCAATAAGATAGTCTCCTGCCTACAACTTCCTATAGCAAAATTCCATAGCACCAAATTGTTTTCCTTGTTTAAAGTAACACCATAAGTAATGGATTATTTTAAATTTAATATGATGTTATTCTGGTGTCTTTTCTGAAAACAAGAAAAAGTAATTTCTAAAAGCAAAATGTAGATATGCTGGGCTCTTCACTATGATGCCAGTAAGGTGCCTGTGGGTGGAGAGAGGGCTTGGTAAGGTGTGCTCTCTGTTTATCCCTGGTTCCATAACCTGGATGAATAATAGCTAAATACAAAGACAAAAACAAAACAGCAGCAAAGATGAAAAAGGCACAGGATTGAATGGAAACCAGGGCCTAAATTACTTTGTCATTATTTTGTTGTTGTTTGGGTTTGTTTTGTTTTTTAAAGGAAGTTACAACAAGGAGCAGATAAGGACATATAAATTGGCAGCAGATTGCAGTTTATGGTAATGACAGTCCCGAAGGGACTTGGCTTTCTTGGTGACATTGAAGTAAATTGCACTACTCAAGATGTATACTAAGAAAGATAGATAATGAGATGAACGGAGAAAGCACGATTGCTGTTTTTATGGTATTGTTGACAATCAAAATGAATGGAAGGGAAGAGGGAACCAGGTGGAGTTATTTAGGTTAATTTTAATATATATTATGAATCGCAAAATTTCTATTTCTCTTAGAGGGATGAAAAAAGTGTCCTAAATAATCTCTGGCCAGTATTCAATCCCTTTTTTCTTTTTTTTTAAAAACTTCCAGTACCTTTGATTTACTCTCAATTCCTAATTTCTTATTAAGCAAGATCACTTTGGTTTGTATTTACTTGGTTTACAAATCACATTTGTTTTTTTTTTAGATGAGACAAGGAAGAGAGTGCTATAGCTTCCCCATCCAGAAACACATAGCTCTTACATAAAATCATGTCCCCAGAAGATGCCATATGATACAGGGGATGTTTTACCCAAGGAATAGGACCTTTTGGTCTTGACAGATCTCCCACTCTGAATGCTTTGTCTTTATTTATTTATTTTCCAAGATTTTATTTATTTCAGAGAGAAAGAGAGAGCATGAGTAGGGGGAGGGGCAGAGGGAGAAGGAGAAATAGACTCCCTGCTGAGCATGGGAACCAGAGGACAGGGGCTGGATCCCAGGACTCTGAGATCATGACCTGGGCCAAAGGCAGACATTTAACCAACTGAGCCACCCAGGTGCTCCGAATGCTTTGCTTTTAACCAAAACTATGATACAGAGCAAATATGTGTGTGTGTGTGCTGTAGTTGCACATGAAGTGGAAAGTTTGCACATTTGTAGGACCTATTTCCATTATTCATGGTGCACTTAAGATCCCTGGTTCTCCTGAGTTCCTTGAGCAAATCTTTGTTATTGTAGCATATGGTAGCCACATAATACCTGAGTACCACTGGCTACCTTCTTAATTCTATACCACTCACTCCAGTTAGAAGGCAGAATATAATGGGTGATTTCTGGTCATTTTATAAGAGGCATGAAGCAGGGATGACCATTGTTCTATTAAAGTTATTCTAATTCTAAAGGGAAAAGGGGTTGGTGGCCTCTACCCAAGTTACAAGTGAGAAAAGTATCCTGACATCTCCCCTTTCCCTTTTCTCTTCTGTGTTTTCCTGGTCCCATTGAGAAGAGATTCACTCCTAACAGAGTGACAGAGTGTGTCGTTTTAAGTTGACTTTCTCAGAGCTGAGCTAAGAGCCATTGCCAAGGCCAGTGGGCGTAAATTCAGTCCGCCTGACGGGAGATGACAGGCTGTGGGATTTATGACTTATTTGAGTTCTCATACATCACCCTCTGTGTCGCTCGCTTATGATGGCCCTGCCAAAAGATAAAGAAGTGTAGGACGCTTGGTACGGGCTGTGGTGACAGGCCAGGGACAAATGTCTCTGTTGGGTAAATTGATTTGAATGGCTCTAGTGAAATATCAGGTTAGGTTGAAAATATGATTGGGTTTAATGATCCTGCTGACTTCGTAGACTGTCGGGATTCCAAATCCTGGACAAGTTAATTAAGGCATTCTATGAAGGGGGTGTGTGTGGTTATTTGTAAATCCATATAATAATGTCGGTAAATACCACCATGTAAAAATCCAGACTGTTCTAATATATTGAATCTTCATTGAGTACAAGAAGTATTACTTACAATTTATAGGGTATTTATCTGGGAAAAAACATTGAGAATATTAATTCTTTCCGCACACTCCACAGTCAACAAACAGAGACCTAAAGGCATAAAAATATGTAATGAAAAGACAGAGAACAGATAAAAAGTTTATTCTCTGTTGGTAAAAATTAGTAGACTTAAGCTTTATAACTAACATACTGGAGGGAGAATTTTTGCTGTGTGTGTGCAAATGATGTTAGCAGAATATTAAGTAAATGGATTAACTTTTTCAATTACGATGAAAAATATCATTAACTAATTTTCTGAATGTGGCTATTTAGTTAAAAATAATAGATTCTCTTTGTAGGACCAAAATTTCTCATAGATTTCTGTTTTTCCATTTAAATTTGCCTCTAAATTTCTGAGTTTACCTTCAACAGTGGCTATGCTTTCTTTACTGTTCTCATCTCCAAGTAATTAATGTTGACTGCTTATAGTTTCATTTTATTTTGGGACAAGAATGACTAATTTCGTCTTGCAGCAGTATAACAAAATGCACTTTACACTTTACCTTTGCATCAAGATGCCCTTCTGACATTGAAATGAATTCCAAGGAAGGTTCCACTGATGTTCCTTGGTCAGCGGAGCCACAGGTGAGCAGTCTCTGGCATCCTATTCCCCTGTTCTATTTTGATCTCTGGAAAAATTCTCCTTTTTAAATTTGGCACAAGGTATGATTTCTTCATTTCAATAAATGACTGAGTGCCCTGGAATGCCATCTCTAATGCGTGTGAGGAGGATGGTAAATTGGGTTCAGGGAAGAATGAAACCTATTGTTGCATATGTTCTACTTTTAGAATTCAAAAAACAGAGTCAGCATTTGAGAGTGTTGTGTTCATTTGTCAACGTGGTACAGGGTGACAGCGCCAAAACCCAACTCTGCATTCTGAGGAGAGGCCCCAGCTTAATTGCAAAATTTGACACCATCTCCATGGAATATGGAGGTGCCTTTGTCTTAGAGCTGGTCCTTAGGCAAGACAGGCTTTGTGTTCTCCTGCCTTTTCATCAGCTTCAAGGCACTGCAAGTGACACATGCCTACTGAGAACAGCGCAGTTGCCCAGGTTGGAACCCATAGCTGGTTTGGGGCCTCATAGTTCTGTGGATTTCCTGCTCAGCATTATACAACACAGTTCCCATTCAATACCTTTATTGTTCTCTTTATCTCCAGTTTTTTCTTCATATAAGGCTTTTAAGAATCAGACTGAGGGATTTGTCCAAGGACACACAGGTTGTAAGGGACGAGGCAGTTGAACCTAGTTGTGCCTGACTCCAAGCACACATTTTGCACCACACCACTGTTGTGTAGGAGATAAATATCTGCCTGGCCTGTCCCTGCTCCAGGCTCTAGTCTTGGAATCTTCCCTCTTAGTTCTCTCTGACCTCCTTTACCAGTCCGGGGCTTATCCAAGCCCCCCCCCACTGACCCTCCCCCCCACTATAATGCCTTTCCTATGGTCTTTTCATAGCCTGTTGATTCTCCTTCCTCAGGCCTTAGATCACATGTCATTCCTGAGAAGTGTTTTGTTAATATCAAGTGGCCTTCCCCAGTTACCCATGTCTCATCACCCTAAAGCTTTCTAATATAATAGTGATCATATTTTGTAATTATTTTGCCCACCTTATCTCCCCTCCCCAGTATAAACTCCATGAAAGTAGGAACACCACCGAACTTGCTCACTCCCACATGCATCAGTGTCCTGCGTATATTAAGTACCAGGAATTGTTTCAAAAACAAGTGAATAGCTGGATGCATCAATGTTCCTGGAGAGAGGCAAATGTAAAATAATTCTTATCTTAGGGGAAGTTTATTTATTCAAATTGTGTTGACTTTTGAAATCTTCTAACAAAGGTTTGAGCAAACATCTGTGTCTACACAGATGAAGATGGGTGACGAAGGATAAGTGAACATTAGGGGAATCTTACACTGTCCCTAGAGGAAGGCATGTGAGACCCAAGTCTGGTGCATAGATAGGATTTCAGTATACAAAGATTGTGGGAAAAACATTCCTGGAAAAGAAAACAATATGAACAAGCACACAAAAGGAGGAATGTATAGGGTACACATCGAGGTAATGGTAGGAGGACTTGAGTTCAAATTCTGTTTCTCTCCAAAGCTGTTGATTTTGGACCATATGTTTAATAAGCATTTTTTGAGAGCCTTCTAAATCCAGGCACATTACCATCAGCTTTCCCTCTCCACCCCTGAATCTTAGTTTCTTTGGTTGTTAAGTGAGGACAATTTATAGCTTAGAGGTTTTTTATTTTAATGAAATCACGTATGTCAAAGAACCTCATGTTTAGCAGATACTTTCACCCATGGAGATTGTAACTGAGTTTAGGTCACCTGGTAAATTCAGGAAAGGTTATTTAAAGTCAAGGAACAGATCCATTGTAGTGCCATAATTAGAAAGGATAATCACATTTGCAGAAAAGAGACTATAGACATTTATGAATAAATGTGGTTTGTTTCTAAAGTGCTATATTTAGGGTTATAAGAGATAAGCTCTAGTCTCAGTATAACCTTGGGTTCTGGGAGACTCCAAAACATCATTCAATTCTTTAGTGTCTCCGTATGCTTGCTCTTAAAATTGCTGTTATCATAAAAAGACCTGGAAGTGAACTTAACTTCTTCCTGAGGGTTTCAGTGAGGAAAGTTAAGACCACTTCTCTCCAGAACGTTAAGCTTACGTGGAAAGGGCCACATGAAGTGTGTAATGGAAGTAATGTGAAAAGAGGAGCGAGGCCCTCAATCATTTTCACAGCACAAAGGTGCTACTGCCAGTCATAATTTTAATACAGAGACTTATATAAATTAAATAATGATTCGGGGTTAGCTAGATCCACTAATGTTCTGAGGTTTGTCATGGTGAATTGTGGTGTCACTTAGCAAGTACATACTTAAAGAGAAGAATGGGAAGGGGAAAAAAAGGTTAGCAGAATAGCAAGTGAGTAGAAAATGTTAAATGTCACCTGGAGGGGAAAGCGAAAGGAAAGGGAGAACATAGGAGAAAAACAAAATGGAGAAACAGATCAGTATAGCAAGAGGAACCCAAAGAGGAGGGGATTCTAGCAAAAGGGAAAAGGACCTTTTCATTTATCTACAAAAACATCCCACTTTTCTTTGTGGTGTGGCTGCCTCTTTGAAAGGAAAATGATTGTGTTGGGGCCTGTCAATCTTTCTTACATGCAGACAATTCTCTGAATGTTGTTCTGTGGGATCCCTACCTGTAGAATTGTAAGGCTTGGCTGATTGATGGCTCCTTTTCCATTGAGCAATAAACAAGGTAAGCGAGCTTTGCTCTAGGTTCTTAAGGAATCATCTCACAAGGGGAAAAAATACCAAAATTCCAGAGTCTCACTGCACCTGCAATAGTGCCTATTGGATGAATACTTAACAGATGGTTTTTCTATTATCCCCATTTTTGAGATGAGAAAACCAAGGCTAAGGCTAGTTATGTAATTTACCCAGATTCAAAGGGCTCCTGAGTGGTGGAACCAGATTTGAATTTCATTCTCTCTGACTCCAGAGCTCATACTGTATTTTCATTTTTTTAAATAAAAATTAGTTTGTATTTATAATAAATGGGAGGAGATTATGGGTTAATTTTGAAATATAAGATTATCTTCAGAGAAAGTGTTCTTTTCTTTCTCTTTGTAATGTAGGCTAGAAAATTAGAATAGGAAAGATATGGTAAGTGTGCCTTTGTGTTGGGAATAGCTAAAATTGCTCACTTTAACAATAAAGTTCTGCCATCTGGGATATTGCAAATTCTCCTAAATTGGTATGGTCTGTCCTGCTGTCTTGGAAAGGGAGCAACTAACACAGGGAAAAGGATTCAAAATGCAGCAAAGGGATTTTTTTTTTTTTAAGATTTTGCTTAATTATCACTGCAGTGGAATGGCTGGCCAAAGTCAGAAATGTTTTATTTCCGCTCAGTGAGCAGCCCAATAAAGCTTCAGAAGGTATGGTACAAACAAATGCCATTTCATTTTTTTTCCCCACCTCTTAAAAAAGTTAATCAAGAATTCATGTTTTTTGGAATCATCCTGTGTTAAATCAAGCGATCAGACAATGAAATAGAAATTAAAGAAAATGAAATGGTGGAAATTATCATAAAAATATGAAATTTTGTCAAAAGGCCTACCAAGTGAATTGGTTAATAAGCACCTACAATTTATTGCCGTCTGGGTTCTCTTTTCATTGGCATCTTTATGGTTCTTCATTTTGTGCCAACATACCTTACCTATATAATCCCCGACAAATATCCTGGGAATGGCCAGTCGATTTGAAAGCAAAGCAAGATGGTGGCATTAGTCAGAAAGTTGGGAATGGGGTGGGTTCATGTGCATTAGGATCAAGGATTTTAGTGGGTGACTATTTACTTGAGTAAAGCAGTTTGTATTATGACCCTCCACCCTATTAAGCCTGGCAAGAAAATTTGCTAGAAAAGTAGCTGAAGGATTTGAAATTATACAGTGATACAGTTTTCCCAGATCTTTTCTTTCTGAGGGCTACTAGTTCATAGAGATAGGGCAATAGACTTGGTGAGGTTCACTTGGCTTATAGTGTCTCGGGACATGTGACCTGGAACCCCCTGGTATGTTGGTCTTGGGCCAGCTGATGTCATATGATGCTACAGCAGGCTATGGATGGCTGCATTCCTACAGAGGCAGCCTTGCATGCTGTGCTACTTTGTGAATATGAACTGCCTGCCTCACTTGCCAGATTCCAATTCTAAAAGTGACAGTGAAAAAAAAAGTCTTGTCTTTGATAGCACAAAAGTCTGTGGTTGAGAGACCTTCATTTTCACTGGAAAAAAAAAAAAAAGAAAAAAAAAGAAAGCTACCAGGTAAAGGATCTTTTCTGAATATAGCATGGCTACAAGATTCCTCAACCTCAGCACTATTGACATTTTGGACTCGATAATTCTTTGTTGTGGGGCTGTCCTGTGCATTGTGGGATGCTTAGCAGCGTCCCTGGATGTTACCCACTAGATGTACCCTCCCCCAGTCATGATGATGGAACATGGCTCTAGGGATTAACAAATGTCCCCGGGGTGAGGGGGGCACAAATTGTTCTTTGTTTGAAAATCACTGCCTTATATTTTTTGTGCCCTTTGAAATAAGACTACTGTTTGTGTGTGTGTGTGTGTTTTGTTTTGTTTTGTTTTTCCTTCTTTCTAGTTATGCTCAGAAAAGCTAGGCCTTCTAAGACAGACTTCCAACATAAATCTCTGATTCTTCTGGAGAAAACATATTGCATCTTGACCTTTTAGTAACATACCGTCCTCAAATGTGAAATAAAAAGTTAATGAAGGCAGTAGTTTATGTACATATCTTTGAGCCAATGTCCCCTCCCCTGAATTTGAGTTAAGGATTTGCTACTGACTAGCTCCGTGACTTTGGCCAAGTGACTACAGGATTTCAGTCTCCTTTCATTTGTGAGATGAGGGGAGTAACGATTGTACCCATTTACCCTATTGTGCTGAAAATGAAATGAGATAAATTAGTGACAGCAGATAGCACACTGCCTGGTCAATGCTGAGTGCTCAATAAATGTTTGCTCTAATTATCGCTATTGCTGATCATATTTTTGAAAAATTAGTTGGCTTGTTATTATTAAGCCAATGTTTATTTTTTTCTCTACCAAATACTTCCCACATTTTGTATCTTAGGAAGTAGACTCAAGTGCAAACACACATGCACACAGAGACAAAGGCACACACAGTGTGATTAGTTCTCTGGTTTTATATACTCTCTTGGGACAAATCCAGGACATTCTGATTAGTCTGTTACCTTTGCTGCATCTCCTCTCATTATTCCTGTTTCCTCCCATTCTTTCCTTCTGGAGCTATCATCAGATGAAGCACAAATAAATCATCTCCTTGATTTGCAGCCTGTGCTCCAATGAGAGAACTCCTATAGTGGCTTTTGATTTTATGCTTCATTGCTTAGGCTTCTCGTAAACACCATGGCATCTTAAAAAATAAAAACAAAGCTTTCTTTTGGCCAGAACTTTATCAAATCTGTGTCTATAATGGTCTAGACATATAGAAAATGAGAAAATCCATTTTTGTGTGTATGTGGATTTTTTTTTTCCTGCAGAAGCAAAGTGACCTTGAGGGAACACCAGCTCCATGTTTGCTTTTCATGGCATTGCCCACATCCCTCCTCCTTCACCTTCTCCTGCTCTCCATTCAGTTCCTCAACAACCGGCAATCACTCTGCCCTCTCACTCCAAATTTATGACCAAGAACAGGTCATAAACAGAGAAGGCCAACCCTAATCCCAGGCACTGCACCTTCCTGTTTGTCGGAGGTACGACAGCTTGATGGGACCGTAAAGAATAAGCCTGCATCCCCCTTTGCCCCATGAATCATGCCCTACAAAAATGACTAGCAAAGGGTACTGCAGGGACTGCAAGTGACTCAGAGCTCTGAGGCAGGGCTTCCCCTAAACCACCTAGAGCAAAGGGTCCCCATGGATGTCCTCTATGGTGGCCTGACAAATCAAAGTGCTCACAACTAAGAAAACCTCACAAGCTCAGAGGTCCATAGGGAGCAGGCTTTTGTAGTGATCACTGTGAAATGGTAGAGGTTACTCCAGCTTACTGATTCTCAGAAGGGAAATAGCACACTTGGAATGACACACCTACAGGAGATACTTAGGAAGTGGGAACACACCTTTTACAGACGTTGTCTTCCTCCTGTAAGTTACCTCTTAGTACATGCTGGTGCTTCTCAAACTTGAGAGTGCATCAGAATCACCAGTTTAGTTTCTAACTAAGCTACTCTGAATGGGGGTGAGAATCTTCATTCTTTGGTGAACTCCCAAGTGATGCTCATGCTGCCAGTCCTTCAATCACATTTTAAGCAGTGAGATCCTAGAGTGCTTCAGAGCTTTCTTTCCCTCCCTCTTCTTCTCCCCACCTGAGAATTATTTCTCTTGGAGTAGCACTTGCCAACTTGTACAACACAGTAGTCACCTCCCCAGTTGATTTTGGGCAAAACTAACTTCCTCTGTATCCCAGAACTCTGAGAGCGAGAGCTATATCATTATTATTGAGTTTAGAATTCTTCCCCTAATATGATTTTAAAAATACATTCTCCTGACACATGGCCTTCCAGGTTCTTCTATGATCACTGTTGTAATTATGGAGTCTCAAGCCAGCACTGCAGAGAACAGCTAGTTCTTATGTTGTTTAGCTCCAGGTATAACAGGTCACCGGTGGCATATGTCAAAATCTGCCTCTACCTATTAGTCTAGGTTTAGGCAACGTAGCAACACAAAACCTATGTAGCACCTTTCTGCATTTCTGGGAACCTTCCTTTCTGGATCTGACAGTGGTAGCTGAAGCCTTGAGTGTGAGATCCACAACTGGGGTCTATCAGGGTCCTTGTGAAAGAACATCGAGTAGAAGCAGCAAAGGGCAGGAAGAACTCAATGATTTATATATGTCCAGTCTGAAAGGGATAATTTTCTTCTATGAGCAAGACCCATAAGCCGACATTAGCAAGAATGGGTGTGCTTGTGGATCAAGGATTAGACCTTAGGATGTGCTACCAGACAGGAAACATTCCCTTGATCTATTTGCTTAGATGAAAGATGCAATGCTACAGACCTAATTTGGCCTTGATTCTTCTGCCAAACTCCTCCCCACATGCTTCGTCCAATGACAGTGACTTAAATCTATGGAGACACAGGACTTTATAGCAGAATAAGCACAGGGTTTGAATCAGACAACCTGGGCCCAACTGTTACCCATTGTTTGTATGACCTGGCTCTTGCTCTTACCTCTCTAGGCCTAGATATCCTTCTCCATAAAAACCTGAAAACAGGTACTTAACCCAGAAACTTTTGAAGATTCTGTGAGATAAAATAGGAATGCCTAGCATAATATGCGACACAATAGCCACTGAATATACTTTAATGCCATTATATCTTGAAGCAGTTTGTATATATGAATTGTGACAGAATTAAGCAATTTATGATAGTGACTATTCTGTGGACTCTGGAGTCAGCTTCTGGGTCTGAACCCTAGCCTAACTAGATCTTATGGTGTGTCCATTGATACAATTACTTTGATCACTAGGCTTCAGTTTTCTGGATTTTTGAAGATTATATGAGTTGCTACCTGTAAAACACTAAGCAAAGTCCCTGACATAATGACTGTTCCTAATAGCCGGAGGTGGATTTTATTTGAACAAGATACTTAGAGAGTAGCAAGGAGAAAAAAAAAACAAAAAAACAACTTCTACTTTTCTCTCCCCCCCCCAAAAAAATGAAAATAAAACAAAGCAAACAAACAAACACATACCACTATCACAACTTACTTTAGTTTTGGTATAGTATCTAAGAAGTCATTCTCCTAGACTACTCTGAAGTAGTTCAGACCTGGAAGGAGTTACAAATTTTGAGTTATAGTCTTATAAAAATTAATTTGAGATGGATCATAAACCCAAATGCAATAGCTAAAATTATAAAACCTCTAGAAAAAATAGAGGAAAATATTTTTGCAATCTTGAGGTAAGCAATGATTTCTTGGAGAAAAAAAAAACATAGTAAGCAGAATAGAAACTATCACTAATTTGGACTTGATCAAAATTAAGATTTTCTGGTCTTTAAAAGATACCCTTAGGAACGTTAAAAGGTGACTCATAGATGGAGAGAAAATGTTTTCAAGGCATATATCTAAAAAGGACCTATATTCAGAATATATGGAGATCTCCTACATATCAATAATAAAAAGATACTAAATAAAAATGAGCAAAAAAATTGAATGGAGATTCCATAAATAAATGCAAATGGCCAATAGGACTATGAAGAAATGCCCCACATATTTAGTAACCAGGGAAATATATATTAAAATCACAGGGTATCAAAAAAATAAAATAAAATCACAGGGTATCATTTCATAGTCACAAAAATGGTCAAAATTTCAAAGATTGACAGCACCAAATGTTGGTGAACCTTGGAACTACTGGAATTTTCATGCATTACAGATGAGAATGTAAAATGGTGTGACTACATAAAATTGTTTGACAACTTCTAATACAGCTAAAAATAAATCTAAAGTAGGAGCCAGCAAATTCACTTTTAGGTATTTATCCAAGAGCAATGAAGGTACATACTCATGACAATTATTTATGTAAAAACATTCATAGTAGCTTTGCAGTAACCTCAAACTGGAAACAGGACAAATGCCTATCAACAAGAGAGTAGAAAAATAAAACATAGTATATTCATATGATGGCATACTACTACTAATAAAAATGAACTATGGTTAAATGCAGCATCATGTATGTATCTCAAAACCAGTATACCATATGCGAGAAAAAAACACAAAAGAGTATACATATTATATAAACCATTTATATAGAGTTCAATAACAGGCAAAACTAATATATATTATGGATCAGAACATTGATTGCATATGAGGGGTAGTTATTGACAAGAAGGGACATGAAAGCTTTTTGGGGTGGTCGAATTGTTCCGTGTCTCATGAGATTGTTGGTTTCATGGACCTATTGATTTGTTAAAATGCATCCAATTATATATTTAAAATCATGGGTTTCACTCTATGGAATTGTACCATATATATATATATATATATATATATATATATATATATATATATATGTGTGTGTGTGTGTGTGTTCATATATATATATATATATATGAATTATTCTTGATTCTCAGAAGATCTCTCTGAGTCCAAATTATTTGTTATACTCTTTCCTCCATCAGAATTTCTGCTCTGTAGTTGGCCATCAGCTGGAGAACAGAGAAATAGGAATATCATAATATTAAAATAAAAAACCCTTTAATTAATTATGTATAGCTCTCTACAGCCTGTACCTTGCTCTCCAGATAAATTATTCCATTGTGAAGCCTCTCCAGGGGGAATCTCTTACAAGTGCCCTTTATTTCTGGGCTTCTGCTCTTTGCCTTTCCTATCTCGGTCTGGTCCTGGGTTATTTCCTGTAGAATTGAATTGATAGTCCTTTCTACTTGAGTTGGACTCTTCATTCAGATTTTTCTAAGCACATTATAAACTCTAATTCATTAACATTATCATAAATGGTAATGTCCTGTGAAAAAGAGAGGTGATGGCACCAATTAAACTAATCTTCTTGTAGTCACACATCAAATCAATGTCGGTACAAACACTTGAATCAAGAATTGATGTATCCTCATTCGTCTGCCAGATTGATGGCACCACAGTGACTGAAATGAAAGCAAAACGCCAATCTACACGTAGAGAACATGCCATAGTGCACTTGCCACATGAATCTACTAGGAGTAGGGACAAGGAAAGGGAAGAAACAGACCTGAGCTGAACAAGGGTCTAACAGGCAATATATACAAGACAAGTGGTATTTATATACCACTTTAAATACCACGTGGTATTTATATACCACTTGTTTTGAAACACACATGAGGAAATATATAGAAGAATATCCATGCATCCATTCATAGAATTTCAGGGCTATGTTGTAGCAGAATCACTTTATTATTGACTAAATTGAAACCAAGATCATTGATGTCCCATACCCAAGATCACATAGCTTGTTCTCTCCTAGATCTGCTGACTCCCAGTCCTGAGCCTTTCCCACTGCAGACTTCATAAGTTCCAAATCACAAGAGCGATTTCCCTGTTCTTTTGATTCTCCTGTGTGTACAAAACAGAAGCATTCAAATATTTTGTTTCATTTGGGCATGGGGTATTAAATAATAATATGAACATGGTCTCTCACTGCAGGTTATCTAACAATAACTGACAGTTGTAGGGTAAGGGCTTCATGCTGGGTATGCTTTTGAATATTTTACGTGATTAATTAATTTAATTCCCACAATATCCTACTGCAGTTCTAGACTGTTGGTGATACTATTGATAACCCCCATTTTACAGTTGTGAAAGCAGACGCATAGGGAGGTTAAAAAACCTGCTCCAAATGAAGTATTCAGCTGGGGGAGCCAGAACAGGAATGCAGAAGGCTGGTCCTAGCAGCCACACTGCTATGATCTGCTTCCTCTCTGTAGGACAGGAGATAGAAAAGATTTGCTTCTTTTGGAAAAAGAACTAAAATCTCAATGAAGGAAACCTATGAGCGATTAATGAATGTATATGATAACAGCTGATATTAAATGAGCAATTGTTGCTGTTCAGAATGGTTTGTTTCGGGATCCCTGGGTGGCGCAGCGGTTCGGCGCCTGCCTTTGGCCCAGGGCGCGATCCTGGAGACCCTGGATCGAATCCCACATCGGGCTCCCGGTGCATGGAGCCTGCTTCTCCCTCTGCCTGTGTCTTTGCCTCTCTGTCTCTCTCTCTCTCTCTGACTATCATAAATAAATAAAATAAAATAAAACAAAAAAAACCCAAAATGGTTTATTTCATTTGAATTTTCACAACCCAACAAGAAAGTGTTGTTATCATCCCCTTGTTACACATACAAAAATACTGACATGTACAATGTTAAAGGAGCATGCCTAAGCCACACAGAAAGGGTGGGAACCTTAACAGCCTGGCTTCAGGGGCTGCTTCCCATGAAGGACTGCAGGAATGTTGTAATAAAATGGCATTTATTTAATCAGCTTTAATTGATGAGATACTCAATAGAGTTCGCACTAAATAAAATTTAATCAGAGAAACATTTATACTTAGCTATTTCTGAGCTGGGAAGTCTCTCTGATTTGATATATAGACTGCCTTCATTTTTTATGGAGCTGACATCAAGCTGATTTTAGAAAGAACTGACTTTTCTCCAAGGTCTTCCTGGTCAGTGTGACCTGGCACATTTCCTAGTTTAAATCAGTGAATCTCAAAGAAGGGGCAGGGCTGGCAGTGATCCTCCCCAGGGTAGTGTCAACATCTGGAGGAGGGGAGAGGGATGCTTGTTTCAAAAACAAAGCAGTACTAGAGGGTTGATTTTGAACCTGAGGTAGGACTTGTTCTTCCATCTCCCTTAGATAGGAAAAAAAAAAGTTTGCACTAAGCCAGCAGTGTCAGCATTCACCTTGGTAACTTGTGATTGGAGTAAAATATACATATATTTTTTTCTAAAATTGTTTTGGTTTTTGGTTTGTGTTTAGTCACAATTTTTAAGTTATTTAATTTTTAGTGCTTCAAAAGAAAGCGTGGGGATTTTGTTTTCGAGGAACATACTTTTTAAATTTAAGGAAAGCTGGGTTAGACAGAGATAGAAGTAGCTGTGGTGTGTCTATCCCTGCTGTGGAGATGGTGAAAGTAAGTCCTTGTGGTGGCTCTGAGGCATTTTGAAGAACTTGAATTTTACTCATCCAAAGCAAATTTTCTACATTATTGGAACTTAAAAATCATAGGAAGTGTTTCTAAGGAATCCAGGCCCTCAGTAGACAGAGGAAATGATTTCTAAGATAAAGCTTACATTGGCGTTGGGTTAGGAAGCTCAGAGTTCACATTGCTACAAAGAGTACCAGTTTTTAGAGTACTTCTTCCAGAAGACTCAACACTCATGGATTCTCATTTACAAACCCCATTCTCTCCCATAGCTACTGTAGACTGATTTTTGGCTTGTGAAGAATAATGGTCTGCATTCTGCACAAATCCATGTCCTATGGACTGAAACAGAAAACTCAGCCTAGACCTCTGCACCTATGGTGTAAGAGATGAACTCCATTTCTCCTTGTAGGAAGCTTTCTCATTGACAGGTGGCACAGGGCTTTCCTAGCATTAAGATGCAAAAAGAACTCTTCTCCCATAGTCTTGTCTTACGGACTATCATCTTATGAGTGATTATTCTGAGTAAGTGCCTGTCCTTCCATCAAAATCCAAAAATTCACTAGACAAGATATGGTTCACCTTGCCTGCCCATCTGCAGTATTTCCTGGGCTTTCTACTTACATGGGTTCCCACAACCCCAATATCATTTTTTGAGTGTTTATGAATGTGCTTATATACCAAGGATATACAGAATGAAATGAAAGAGAGAGGTAGGGGTCTTTTTGTTTTCTTCAGAAAACACTAAGATTCTATATATCTTCTTTCATGTTTCGCTTATCAGCTTTAATTAACTGTATCCATTCATTCAAAACTAGTCAGGTTATCACTATGTACCTGTTCCTTTGTAGGCACTGGAGATCCCAGGATAAAGAAAATAGAGAAGGATGTATTCTCATGAAGATTACATCTAGTTGTGGCTATTAAATTGAGGCAGCTAAGCGTACTGAGAGTAAGAGCTAACATGTACCCAGAACTTAATATATGCCAGCTGTAGTTTTTGTAATTTTTGTTTTAATTCAAGTATAGTTGGTATATGTTATATTATTTCAGTTGTGCAACATAGTGATTTGACAATTCTGTATAGTATGAAATGCTCACCTTGAAAAGTATAGTCACCATCTGTTACCAGACAAAGCTAATAACAATATCTAACAGTGTTCTCAGCAGAGGAAGTAGCATGTGTGATGGAGAAGAGAGTGGGAGAGAGACATGGAGGCTTGGACAATTCAAACAACACAAAGGCTAGTTGACTGAAAGCTTATGGTAGAAGTGAAGGTACTTGCAAGGTTGGAATAGTCTGGTGGCAGAGGTCAAACTACATGGTCTTATCTGCCAAGTTTGGAATGTAAAAATACATTGAAATATTTCAAACCAAAGGAGTTAACCTCATTCACTTGAGATTAAATAAACGATCACTCTTGCTGTCAGGGTACAAGAGTTGGTAGCTCGTGCAATGTCCAGGCAAGAGATAAAGGAGGGCTTGGCTATGGATGGACTGAAAGGCTCTGTATGTGGTGAGACTGTAGAGCTTCCTTGATAGCCATTTCTCATTTCATTGCACTTGCTGCTTCCATTTCCTACAAGAGGATTTTTGACGTAAGCAAAAACTTTTCACATAAATTTGTCCCATTTGGGAATTCATCCTCTGTGCAGGGGGTCCTGCTGCAGCAGGTTTCCTGGTCAGAATACACTGTTGGAAATGCTGAGAATTGAGAGGCATCATTGAGTAAACTACAATAGGAGGGACAAACTGAGGATTCCCTGTGTAACATGGGAACTTTACTCTGAACACTCCGAAGTAGGGCTAATGCCATGTACAAATTTTCTTTTGGGCACCCTTTGGTTTTTTTAAAAAAAATTAATAGTCTTTTATATCCTCAATTGTCTTATCCCATAGATGTCTGATAGCAACAATTTGGGTTGGGACAAAAACAGTAAAACTATTATCTTTTTGAGGGTGTCTCCTATCTGCTGATGGCTATTGAAGTAGAGGACAAAATACAGTTTTTGCTGGAAATGTAAGCAGATGTTATTTTGATTACCTTTTGTGAGGGTTCAGTTGAAGTAGATGTTGAATGTAAATACAGCAGTGGCTTGTGAGCTACAGATGTCTCTAACAACCATCCCAAATGTGCCATTGAGATGTGGGATTCCACTACCCTCTGCTTACTGCTGTGACTTCTCTGGGCTCACTGTTTCTGTTCCTTCAGGACACATAGAGGCAGCTTAGCATTAGCTATCCCTGTGTTTCCATTCCATCAAAAACAACTTTATGATCTTTTTACCTTCTTTGCTATTCATAAGAAGACTACTTTTTATAGGATTCCAAGGCAGATGAATCATGGTAATGCTATACTCCATTATAATAATAGTTGCTATTCATTGAGCACCTACTGTTTGCCAGGATTGGACCAGTTGCTATATATATCATCTTACTTAGTTCTCAGAGCAGCTTTAAAGGAAGGCAGTATTGCTCCTACTGTACAGATGAAGAAATTGAAGCTAAAGCAATCTTGGCTTGGTGGTGATTGGAACAAGACATATATTTTCCTCATTGTACCCAGTAGAAGATTAACCATGTAGGGGATATTGTGCTAAAGATCTAAATAACGAATTTTAAAGAAAACATTGGCAAATGAAGAAAGGTCAGAGGGAAATATCCAAGATAGTTTAATTAAATCTGTATCCATTTCTCACACACGCCATGACAGACCTGCAAAATGGCATCTCTCAACCGAGGAATATAGGGCAGTATATATGCATTAACATTCTTACCTTAGAAAAAAAAAACATTCTTACCTTAGGAGGAAAAAGTAAGGGAATGCTGTGGGAATATATGGAAGGACAGACATAGCCAGCCTAGGAAATGGTAGCTGAATCCTGAATAGATAGATTTTAGGTAGGGAAAGGTAGACTGGCATTTAGTGCATTCTAGGCTAGGTGAATAACATTCATAAGAACTCAAAGGCAAATTTAGGGACTTGCAAGCCACATGGGATGATTGAAACATAGTATGCAAGATAGGGAGTACTAAGACACATGGCTGGAAAGGTGATCAGGGAACAGATCATGAAGGGCCTTCAAGTGTGAAGTTTGTACCTTATCTTAAAGGCTCTAGAGAAGCAAAGCATTTAAAGCAGGAGTATGATATGTTTTCATTGTGGAGAATAACTGTGAGTTGGGAGATTTTTGCAGTAATATGGGTGAGAAATTGTGGTGGTCTTAATATCATGACAGTGGGAATAGATAAAAGGGCACAAACATGAGATTCTAATCAGACACCTGGAAACAAGGGCATATAGAGATAGAGTTAAAAAATATTTGGAGGGCTGTTGTGTGGAAGAGGGAGATAATTTATTCTGTTTCTATACAGAAGGCATACAGGGTCTAATAGGAATAAGACATTGGGAAATACATTTTAACCTCATTACAATAGGATGGTCCAAAAATTGAAAGTCTAACTTTACCATCCACCACTGAAAGTGTACATTTTAATACAGAATATATTTTTTAAATATTTTGTATATGCTATAGACTGGATAACAATGCACAAAAAACTGGATACTGAGATCCTGAAGATAATTAACAGTTAATTAAAATCAGTGAAATATATATCATTGATATGAACAAAGGGCTATGGTAATTAATTCTGCCCAGGGTCAAAGGGAGTTATTAATTGAAATGGTGAAAGTAGCTGAGGAGTCAGAGATAAAATTTGTCTGGTATCTGGAGGACATGTATGTGGAGTTGTCCGGGGAACATTTGGAAATACGAATCTAGAACTTAGAAAATAGGGCTAGAAAAATATATAATGGGGTATCTTCAATATAAGCAAGGATCATCAAAGCAAATGTTTACAGACAATAAGCAGGTAATATAAATAAGTGAAATGGACAAGGCATAAGACATAAGCAGTAGTGGGGACTATGGAAAATTGGGAAGCAAATGATATTTCCAAAAGACACTGTTTAGTCTAATAGGTTGTTACTGTCTTTGAGCTCCGTAATTTCTAAATGAAAACAAAAATATTTATGTTATGTTTCTAGTCAATGTTTTCTTTTTTTCCCATGCAATGTATCTTCGGTCTATGATCCAAAGATTGACAGATTGCCTTTTATGTGGTAAGATGATTGTTAAAGCTATAAATATAAATGAAAATTTCCCAAGTGACCTGTATATACTGATAACTCTTCTCAAGTGGGTAACCAAATCTTATTTGGTATACAACCTTTCCTTTTTTTATGTCTGAGGACTCATGTTGCCATAATGATGTCTGAGGAGATCATGAAGAACATTGTCAAGCATGGTACATGAGACAGAGATAAAAACATCATGTAATTTGGAGTCCAGTGAAGTTTAGTTGTTTACAAAGATTAATCAAGTGCATAAAATGTGATGACTATGGATATGTCTTCAAACATTAGAACACATTGCTTTCCTATCATAGTGCTTGTGTTGTTATACATAGTATTAAACCCCTACAAATGTGTCACTTCATATTCTAGCATCCAAAATGGTACTAAAAACAAAACAGTTTAAGATCCACTGTAGAGAACAGGGACCAAAGATGGAGTCTTGAATAACAACACAGAGATGAGTGAGGAAGACTCCTGAAAGAGGTAAGCCTTAGAAGGAGCCAAGAGTAGTATCACCAAAAGCAAGAGGGAGAGAGCTTCAAGAAAAAAGATCAGTTTGACATATTATGTAAATGAGAAATGGTGAAGCCATTGGGCTTAAAATGTAGAGGCTTCTGATGACCTTTAAGAGGACAGTCTGAGGAGAAGAGCTGTCAGGACCTCAAGCTGCTGTGCCCTGGGCAGTGATCAGAGGACGATGAATGGAGTGACTGCAGACAGCTTTTTTGGTGAGTTTGGCCATAAAGAGAAAGAGGAAGGCACTCATGTTCCAAGGATGAAGTAAGGTGAAAGAAAGATTTTACTTTTTTTTTTTCTAATGGGATAGAATTGACAATATATTGAAATGAGGAGAGTGATAATTGATGAAGCAAGGTATGGAATGAGGCATAAAACGGAGAGCTCAGAATTAGAGCAAATGAGAATTTTCCTCCTTTCAGACAGGTAAAAGTATGAATCTTTGGAGGTAGTAGAGAGGAAAATTGAGGGAATTTATGCCTGATGACTCTACATTTTCTCTGAAGTAGATGAAGGAAGGGGTTAGTATAGATGTGTGGGGTGAAAAAAAAAAATAGAAACCAGTTTGGAACAGCTGCTGTACGGAATTTAACAGGGGCAAATAAAAGGATTGCTGAGGTTCAAACTGAGGTTTGAAACCATTAAGTAGTAATGATCAGCACAGCTGTGAGCATTTTTGCACCAGTATTAGGGAGCCCAGGGACAGGAAGGAGAGAAAGGAGGGTTTGGGTTGCTCCAGCATTGGAGAATGACCAGCCAGACTCAGCAGAAGGTCAAAGACATGAAAACATTAAGCAACAGAGAAGCATGTGGGTTAATAAATGGCCAATGGAGCTCAGGCTTAAGGAGGGAAGAAAATGGAGTCAGGAGATGACCTATTTGTTGAGAGAGACCCTGTGATAACTATTTTTCTTAGATACCAGAATGACAGATTCTTGCCATTAGATGAGACTTTAATCTGAGTGACCTCTGAGATTCCTTCTAATTCCAAGATACTTTAATTCTAGAGGTAGGCAACCACAGTCAGTTTCTTTTTCTTTTTTTTTAAGATTTTATTTATTTATTCATGATAGACACAGAGAGAGAGAGAGAGAGGCAGAGACATAGGCAGAGGGAGAAGCAGGCTCCATGCCGGGAGCCCGATGTGGGACTTGATTCCGGGGCTCCAGGATCATGCCCTGGGCCAAAGGCAGGCGCTAAACTGCTGAGCCACCCAGGAATCCCCCCACAGTCAGTTTCTATGCTATTTTCATAATTGTCATGCTATATAAATATATAAATAAATATATAATATGATAAATCACTATATTATATAGTATAATATATAATATAAACTATATATATTTATGTATAGTTCTGTATACACCAAGGTATACAGAACTGTATACAGTCTTTCTGGACTGGGCCCAAGGAGAGTGATAAAGTACGTGCTATTTCTCATTTGAACTCCTTTTGCAGTATCATTTCCCATTCCTTCATTTTATCCCTAGTGCCAATGAGGGCATTGCTTTTCATAAGAAGGCCCTATTCAAATAAAAACTTCTAGGTTAGATACTTGTTCTGCTTCCCTGTGGGTCTCTAAGTAAGGTCTCTCCTTATTTTCTCTATTTCATTGCAGCTCCAAGGAGCTTCACCCTGTAGTCAGCTGTTTGGTCTTTCTGAGTCAGGTCACCAGGCAGCTATCCTTTTGTTTCATTCTTAGCAGTTCTGTGACTTCTCCTGGTAGGTAATACGAAGAAGAGGGAAAATCAAAAGAATGGAACAATTAACCTCATGTTTTTGAGATAAACAGAGGGAGAGATTCAATGCCAGGCGTTTTCCAATTCTGAATCTCAACTCTTGAATTGGACAGCACTTTTGTGTACTTCCCAGTTTCTATAAAAGTAGCAGGAAACCTACATTTCTTGCCTCTGGCCTTGGCTTATAGATTTTGGGAAAGCAGAGGTCAAATAGGGGTTATTTCTTCAATGAATCCACAGATTTCACCCTGGAGACCAGCTACCTTGCTGTTGAGACAGCTAAATGTGCTATGCAACAGATTTGAAATATGCTCCAGACTCTGTGGAACCAGGGGGTTTGAATCCTTGCCAGGGCATTAGTGCTTCTTGGTATACTTCTGAGGTACATCAGAGTCCCATACAAGTTCTCTTGGAAGAGACAGTCTTCAACGGGATCTCAAAAGGAAAAGCCAGATAGCCTTGAATTGGAAATAAAATCAACAGCATGAGCTATATGTAGAAACTGATTCCATTGCCTTTAAGCTTCTCTCTCTAATGGACCATCTCTACCTGAATGCTTCTTACTGTGTTTTCTGTTGCCATCTCCAGCTCAGCACAGTCTGTGTCCTGTGGTATGTAGTCATTGTTTGTATGTGGAAATGAGTCACATGTCTGTATGCCAATTTCTTATTTCAATCCCTATTCCAATGATTTGTGAATGGCAATGTGATTTCTCTTATGTCATGTAGCCGAAAACTTTAGGTTTTTTTATGGTGTCAAGTGCTAGGAAAATCTTACCAGTAAAAGGAGCCTAGGTCATATGATGGGATGAATTTGGTTTTGGGGAATTTGAAAAACCCATTCTTGAGGTCTAGCTGAACATTATATTAATTTTATAAGAGTAAGTTGCTTAACTTCTTTATAACTTCGGGCTTCTTTAATAGTAGGATTGTGGAATCTCTCTTTGGTTTGTAATAGAATGAAATTTCCTCTCCCCCGACCCATCTCTTTCTTTCCTCCAATACCTTTCCCATATCTCTGTAAGTGTGTTTTATTATACCTACTGCCATAACTTCTCAGCTAGATTATGGGCAGAGACCACAGCTGTCCCGTCTCTGAGGACCAGGGATAGAGTTGACACTCACTGTGCATTAGTGATTGCATGAGATGCTATGTGACATGCTCTGGTCTTGGTGGTCTGGCTGTAGCTGTATCTACCATAGGGTCGTAATAATTCGTGATGGAAGATAAAAATATCTACTCAGTGGCTCAGATGTACAGCTGATGCTCCTTTCAGAAACCAAAAAATTAGGAATGGTCTGTGACCTAGGGGAGCTCCTTAATTGATTTATTCATTCATAAGAACTTACTAAGCAACTGGTATGTGCTCATTATTCGAGACACAGCTGTATGTAAAGAGAGTTGCTGTTTTTGTTCATAGAGAGCATATATTCCAGAGGGAAAGACGTTCATTAATCAAACACTGTCACAAATGAAAAGTACATTTGCAGCTGTGATGGGGATCATGGATTGGCCAAACAATTTGATTGGAATGAGAGATTTGATGGAATTAGGAAGGTCTGGAAGAGCTTGTCTGAGGAAGTGACTGTGAGCAGATACCTGAAGTATGCATAGGGTGAAATAGGAGAGAGCCTTGGTTGTATAGGGGAGGAGTTGACAAGAGTGCAGGATGAAGGAAGCCAGCATGGCTGGAACCCAGGGGAGCAAGGCTCAAGGTGAGACTTGCAAGGGGAATCATGCTCAGGAGTTTGGTTTTATTCAAGCTGTGCAGGGATGATATCTTCTTCAGAATGATCTGCCATTACAGACACTGGCCCAGTCTACTTTCTGGAGGACATCTTCCTGTGACAAGTGAGATCTGTGTCATCAAGAATTACCTCTGTTTCTCTCTGTTAATAACTAAACTGGGTTATGCATGAGCTGTTGGTGTGTCCTTGTCTTAACTCACCCTGTCACCTTCAGAGAAGGATGAGGATTGCCTCTCCCTATGCCAGCCCCTTTCCCCTTGTCCAAGTACCAGCACAGCATGCCTGGTGCCAGAGTGGGCAGAAAGAGTAATAGCTGTTGTTTCAGTATACTCAAGCTAATCTATCACACCTTACCCAGAGACCCCAGCTCCACTCACTGAGCATTCTCTGTCCTGAAGTTAGGTACACAGGCAAATAAATAGAGAACTGTTTGGAAATCCTGTTTGTCACTGCTGAAACATGCTCATTTATTTAGCAAGACACCCATAATTTTTAAATTGCTTGATTCAGCCACTGTCTACTTGGTATCTTCAAGGGATCCTGTGGTCAGAAGCAGTGCTTCCCCATTACCTGGAAAAAGAAGGCAGGCTTTTGATCGCTAGAATTAATTACATGGAAAGATTTTCATTGCTTAGAGCAGCAAGCATCTGGTTCCTGCAGGGGCCAGGCTGAAATCTGCCAATGCCTTTTCCATGCTTGTCCCTCCCTCCACACCTACATCTTTTCTTTCTTTCATTATGCTCAATGGGTTCAACTCAACGAAGGGAATTGTAATTAAAACATTTACAAAGCTTCAGTTTTCTCTGTGACTGCCCTTAAGACTGTGAACATTCACAATTCACTTTTTCCAAATACAACACAATGACAAAGTTTCCAGGAATTTTTTCCTTACCGACTCAGGCTCCCCTGAATGATATTAATACATTTTAAACCAAGTCCACAATGAATTATATGACCAGGGGCAAAAGAGAGGGAGGAGGTTTGCTTTTCAGGGGTAGGGAAAAATTGTAATAATAAGTAACTTTTTTGTCAGGCCACAACACAGTTCTCTGGTGGCCCTGCAGTTCAGTTGACAATGGTTTATAGCTTTTCTGTCTTCCTTCCTTTCCTGTTAATTATTCATACCTCTGGTACCAAGAAAGGGGTCTTATTTTCCTTTTAGGTGTAATTAGAGTAATCAAAGGGTTTGTAATACTCTTGTGTTTTATTTCTCTGTCTCTATTCAGTTTTTTTTTTTTTCTAGTGCAAGAGAAAAATATAAAACACGAAACAAAAGCCCTGAGTCTCTGGGTTTTGTGAATTCTTGCAGGGAAAATTGGTTTTACCATAATAGCAATTGGCAGCAATAATTCTGAGGTGAACAACCTGAAATTACTCCCTTAAAGGTAAAAAATTGTATGGTACACATTTTGAGAAAAGGGGGAGGACTACATGATAATTTAGGTAAATTTTAAGAGTCTATCTTTATATTTTATGATAAATGAGGAAGCACACTGTTGGTGCATTCAACTAAGGATGTGCATTTGCATTTGGTTTTGTTTCTATTGAATAGATTCTGGTTTGAATGACAAATTAAACTCCCAGCTTCCAAACACTGGATTCTTTTGTTGAGAATTTACACATTTTAGAAAGGAAAGGTGCCCAAATGCAGTTATCCTTTAAAGGTAAGAAGGTTAGGCAAACAATGAATTGACAATTATTTTACCTTTTATTTTAACAAAGCCTTCTACTTGCAGTTCAGAACCCATAGGAAATATTATTTGAAAGATATTTAGCCACATCATTACAAGCATTTCCATGGTGACAAAGTGATGTGTCACCAACAAGATTGTGCCATCTTTGAATACAAGCTGATGGGAACAGGAAAAATCAAGAACAAGATACTGTTTTAGGTTTTCACAACCTATTTGTGTTTGTTCAAGATAGAAGAATTCCTAAATCTTAACATTAAAGAGAAAAAAAAAACAGTTTAGCATCTTGGAACAGTAGATCCTTTTTGTATATTAACTTTAAAAATGAGGGTACAGGTAGAGGAATTGCATTACTAACTTTTTTTCACTTAAACACACTTCTCAGAATGTATATGTTCCTATTATTTATCTTGACCTATATACATATTTCCTTGTTTTGTATCCACACAGTCGTAAAAGTCTACATGCGTGAAGAGGTCTGTATCATTCTATTAAGCATTCTTCTGATCAATCATATAAACTAAAGAACATGTGAATTCCTGATAAATTAAAAGATAAATTGCTTGTGTTTATATAAGCTTATGAGACATCCTGAGCTATTTAGTTGCTCGTGATCATTGATAGTTTTCATCTGGGAAAGAATTACAGGATCACTTGTGGAGACAGTGGCACAACTACGAGTAGAACCCAGATCTCCTCTTTTCCAGTTGATGGCTTCTTCCATAGCAGCAACACAATGCCAGCAGGGATATAAAAGTAAAACCTTCATAAAAATCAGGGTTAATAGGGTACAGAGTTGCTTTTCAATATTGTTAATGAACTGTAAGAGATATAGGAATTCAGGGAGTCACTACAGTCTCTCTAGGGATGAAATAGGTTCCATTTATCTTGCTGAGAAGCATCTTAAGGGAATATATCCGTCTCACAATGGAGATCAGTGGGGACACAGGGGAGAAGGAGTCTTCAGCTGGTCAGATCCCCAAAGCTATTTCTTGGTCTCCAGCTAGCATCTTAATGTGAAAAGATAAACTGAGGCATATTAAACATTTTAAGAGTTTATTTGAGCAAAAATCAATTTGATTCAGGCAGCATCCAGTCTAACAGATAGAAAGAAGCTCAGAGGAACCCTACCAAATGAAAGACTTTTATAGCCAGGAGGGAGCTGGAACAAGGAAATTACACTAGTCAAAAAAGCAGATCGGTTATTGTAAGGTCACTTCCATTTGGGGAATGGCAGGGGTCTCTCAGGCAGATTACCTAATTAATGCTGATCAGGAGATTCCTGATTGATATAGGATTCCATTTCTAGAAGAGATGAATCTATAATTAAGTCTCAGTTTGGTGATATGGGCTTAGCATGAGTGACTTCATTTGGGGACTGTTGTCTTGATTTTTAACACGAAACATTTTTTTTCCTCCTGGCTTCAGTGACTGGACTTACTATTCTACTTTTTTTTTTTAATTAAAAAGAAAATTCACAGACATATGGAGAGGATAGTTTTTTTTTTTTTAAGGTTTACATATTTGGGTGAGAAAGCAGAGCTCACACACACATGTGAGTGGGGAGAGGGGCAGAGAGAGAGAGATCTTAGGCAGACTCCCATGCTGAGCATGGAGCCAAAGTGGGGCTGGATCTCTGGACCCTGAGATTATGACCTGAGCTGAAATCAAGAGCTGGATGCTTAACCGACTGAGCCACCCATGTGCCCAGGATAGTACTTTTTATATATATTTCCATTACCCGGAATCAACAAGTGTTTACAATTTACCATCCTTTCCTTTAATATAAGGTATAAAAGTAATTTATAGATATATTAGATATGTCTTTTTTCTCTAAAAAAATGAAGGTCAAGTTGCCTTATGTACATCCCCTGTAACCAGATCCCATCCTGACAAACTCCCAAGGAAAAATCACTGTTTTGATTTTGGTGTGTATATTAGGGTTCTCCAGAGAAACAGAACAGACAGGAGATATATCTTTATATCAATATATCTACATCTGGGAATTTATTATAAGGGGTTGTCTCACATGATTATGGTGCTGAGAGGTTCCAAGATCTGCGCTTCTGAAGGCCTGAGAATGAGAGTGAATGGTGTAAATTCCCCTCTGGGTCCAAAGGCAGGAGTTGACCAATGTCCCAGCCTCAAGACTATCAGGAAGAGACAGTAAATCCCCTGTTGCTTAGATTTCTGTTCTATTCAGGTCCTTAACTGATGGGATGAAGCCTATATATTGGAGAGGGCAATCTACTTTACTCAGTCTACCACTTCATATGTTAATCTCATTCAAAAACACTCTCAAGAGACACACCTGGAATAATGTTTAACCAAATATCTGGGTACCCCTAGCCCACTCAAGGTGACACATGAAATTAACTATCACAGTACTGATACTTGTCATTTAAAAAACAATGCATCTAGGGGTATCTGGGTGGCTCAGTTGGTTAGCTGGCTGATTTCGACTCAGTCTGGCTCCATGCTCAGTGGGGGTCTACTTGAGGATTCTCTGTCTCCCTCTCCTGTTGCCCCTTCCCTCACTCCTGCATGCTCTCTCTCTCTCCTCAAATAAATAAAATAAATAAATAAATCTTAAAAAATATGCATCTAATGCGTATATATGTATCTAGAGAAAGCTCAGCATGTACTATTTTATATCATTTTTTGCAACTTGTGTAGTACAATGCTGTTTGCACTGTTCCACAACTTGCTTCTTTCTTTTAGCATTGTGTTTTTGATGTCTAAGTTCCTAACAGAATGGATATTCCTCAGAAGAATGACATTTGATTTGGATCCTGATAGATGGATAAGACTGCACCAAGTCAAGATAGCAAAGGGACAGTAGAACAATAACATATGCAATGGCACTGAGTTTCATAAGGGTATGGAATGGACTGTGGAAAGTCAAGGTTGTTAGAATTTAGAGGAGGTATTGATGAGAATTATCTCATACAGAAGATTAAATAAATCCAAATATGGAGACCACCTAGTCTAGGCTGGAGAGTTTTGATTTTTATGAACAGTCATGGGATGCTATCAGTAAAGGTAAAGTGTTTTAATTTGCAAGAGCTGGTGTGACTAAGTACCACAAACTGGGTCACTTAGACAAGAGAAATTTATTGTCCTAGAGACTGGAAGTCAGAGATCACAGCAGAGTTGTATCCTTCTGAGGACTCTGAAGAAGAACCTACTCCATCTGTTCTCTTCTCATGATTTTCTGGTAATCCTTGGCATTCTTTGGTTTATAGACACATCACCCTGATCTCCACTTTAATGTTCTTATGGTGTTCTCCCTGTGTGTGTGCTGTGTCTCAATTTATCCTTCTTATAAGGACATCAGTCCTACTGGATTAGGACCCAGACTAATGGTCTCATTAACTTGATTACTTTCACACAGACTGACTCCAAATTAGGTCACATTCTGAAATATAGGGGCTTAGAACTTCAACATAGGAATTTTTTTTGGGGGGGGGACGCAATTCAATCCATAACGTGAAGTGACAAAAATATTTCGTTCTACCTTTCTTGTTCAAGGTAGGCTGAAGTATAGATAAACGATGATGATAGGGGAGCAGACATGAGGCTGTGAACACATTGAAAGATTAGAAGCCATTGAAATCTGATCCTAACCCTCTGGAAGCCTGTATCCTCTCTAGACATCTTATTTTTCCTTAAAGAACCCACAGAGAACAGAGATTTGGAAAAATATCCCTGGATTTCTGGAAGTAAGGTATAAGAGGTTACTTCTCATATATTCCTACTTCTTTTATTTTATTCCTGGAAGCAGATTTTTCACTGTATACCTATTTTAAAGTATAGATTTCATTTAATCAGGTAAGAAATGATTTTATTATAAAATTAAAAAAAATTTTAATTACAAATCTTCTGTACAAAAGGGTTTATAACATCCACAATTGCTTAGGTAAATATTTCCCTTAAAAAAAGAAATTGTAGGGGAAAGGGAAGAGTTGAGACCCTCAATGTTGATAACATTTGCATGCTGAGTCAAAGGCAGCACAGACTTCCAAGTTTCCTAGTTAATTCTCTAGACTATTCCTGCTGCCTTATATTTATGTCTTAATAACACGTACATATGCAGCCTAGCTGTTATGAGGACAGTGGGAAGCATAAATTTGATTTTTCTCAACTTCACCACATTTAAAGTCCCCACTTGTTGGTTGAATTAACATAGTATTTTAACATTTAATTTCCTGGGGGTACCAGATGTTTTATTTGTGTCATAGTTGTTGGGTCATTTAAAATGAAACTCAGAGAGGCAAAAATGACACAGCCCAATAAATATGTAGTTTAATAATGTTCTGTGAATACATGTGCACTGTGAATGTAAGTCCAAATAAACATACTCCAATGAAAAGTTATTGGATGTTGCCTATTCACATCTGGATTCTCAGTTATACTATTTGTATCAGTTTCAGGGAAAGGGCAGGGAGAAGACGGGAGGAACAGCCCGAGGTGGTATGGATTCTCAATATCTTTAAATTGATTGATTAACATGTTCATACTAGCAGGAGAGTTACTGTGTTGTATTCTAGAGACTCTAAAATGGCATAATTTTATGTGATGTGGTTCCCACTGATAAGAGGAGGATGAATAGAAGCATACACTGAATTTCCCTCCAGGGTACAGGGCTCCTTTTGCTAGGATTATTGGCTAAAAATGAAAGTGTTAAGGCTATGGGAAGAAATGTATCAAGGAAACAGTAGAGGGGAATGTACGGCAAGCACTGGAAATCCATAAGTGGTTTGTATGCCTGACCCACTCTTTTTTTTTTAAAGACTTTTATTTATTTATTCATGAGAGAGAGAGAGAGAGAGAGAGAGAGAGAGAGAGAGATAGAAAGATAGATAGATAGATAGATAGATAGATAGATAGATAGATAGATAATAGATAGAGAGAGAGAGGCAGAGGGAGAAGCAGGATCCATGCAGGGAGCCTGACGCGGGACTCGATCCTGACACTCCAGGATCACGCCCTGGGCCTAAGGCAGGCGCTAAACCGCTGAGCCACCTAGGGATCCCCACTCTTTATCACTGCTTTCTCATCTCTTCTTCCTCTTTCTTCACTGTCTCTCTCCCTACCTTTTCCCTTTGTCCAAATTAACTGAGCACTGTGATTTCAATCCTAAACCCTCACCCAGTTGTGTAGTGAAGACAGCTATTAATTAATTAGTTGATTAATTAACCATTTGCTAAGCTGGACAAAATGGACAGAATTCCCTATCTTTGTGGAATTTTCTTTCCCTCGAGGGATATAGGGATTGGCTAACAAAATAAGTAAGTAAATTATACAATTTATTAGACGGTGCTAAATCCTATAAAGAGAACTAAGGCAGAGAAAAGCCATAGGAGTTTGGGAAGTTGAAATTTTATGAAGGATGGTCAGGAAAGATACTGTTTTTTTCATGAATTATAAAGCGGTGACCTTGTCACTTCTTAAATGTTTTTAGATGTTTATTCTGTGACCATTAAAACATTTTCCCTGAAAGTGGCACTTGGGTTCCAGTTCAAACCCTGGAGATTAAATTATGACACGTTATGATCATTTAAAACTTTTTACTGTAATGTGCAAATAGGAGGCTATTTGACTTACAGCCTGGAGAATGTGATGGATTTATAGCAGTCTTATAATATCAGACGATGATTCTAGGGCATACATCCTCAGGACCTTCTCTAGACCTATGTTTAGAATTGTCATATATGAAAGCAATATGAAAGAGAATAGCAATATGATAATTTATAAGAGAGCTGTTTGGGACAAGCAGGATATGACAGTCAGTTTCTTTCTCCTGTACATTTCCTTCCATCTCTACCTCTTTTCTTTGCTCTAGACTTAGTGTTTTGTATGTGCTGGATTTCATTCATTTGGCAATCCACTGTCACACCAAATTAGTGAGAATGTGATGAACCTCTAATTGGCCATTGCATTGTACACAAACCTCCTCTGTTTGTTCTGGGTAACACCAGGCGTCCCATAAATTGGTAATTTGACTGTCAGTTTCTATAATGCCCTTGACAATAAGACAAACGCAACTCTGTGTGATCCTATTCTGCAACACTGATCTTCAGACTATGTGTAAAAGGTGGGGTTTCTCTTCACTCCTCAGAAAGGAAGGGGGAGCGAACAGGAAATGAACAATTTAGGAGCATACTCAACAATGTGTCACCCAGTCAGACTGTTCACTGCAGCCACCACCCCTTCTCAGCTGCGTGTTTGAGCAGAAATGAATCAGGCTCTGTGATGTTTGGTAGTTTTGCTAATGAAAGATCCCTTAATGCCTTTTAGGAAACTTTGGGCAGGACTCCAGCCATAGGCAGTGCTTCCTCTACCACCTGCTGTCATATTTCTCTCCTTGTGTGTGTTTCTTTATTGTTTTTGATTTTAGAGATAATTGTGTATAATTAAGATAGTTGAAATTTTTAATTTTCATTTTCCTTGCTATTACTATTATTCCATACCTGAATACACTTCCTCCTGCTTTTTTTTTTCCTGTTTTCTGACAGTGGAAATAAGTTAACTAAACCTTCATGGGGGAGAAAAAAGAAAAGAACAATAAAACCAACCCTGTTTTAAATAAATCTTCCTAATTAGAGGAATCATTGTAGCTATTATCACAAATACATTTATTGTGGGAGAATTTAGGACCTGTCCTGGAAAAAAGATGAATTACAATTATTTACAAAAGTTTGCTTTCAGCATCCTTCCTGAAGGTGTGGAGACACACTGGGAAGGCTCTGGGACAGAGTGAAAACATAGGATGGGCTCAGTTTAATGTTAGAGCAGTAGTGTATTAGGACTGTGTATAAGAATAAGTTCTCTTGCCCTGGAATAATTGGTGTCAAATTCTTCCTACCCATTAACATGCAAAGCTGATTGATTAGCTCTGTGGCATCTTTATTTTCTTTGAAATGACTTGATCTTAGGAGAGTGGACTTCTGAAAAATCCTATCAAATATCTCTGAGTATGTTTCTGGTGGCTTCTCAGTTATGCTATTCAATACAGTACTTCAACAGTGTTTAAAAAAAAAACAGTGTTTCCATTCAGTGGAGAAAAACATTTTGAAAAACCAGAAAGATATATTTTTTAAGAATATATCTTCATTAGCAGTTGCCCTAACTGTTGAATTAGTGGTGGAAGCAACTTTGAATAGATGGATAGAGGGATGGTTGGATAGATGGGTGAGTTTATGAGTGGACAGATAGATAGTAGATGGATAATAGATTTCCTTTCTGGTTTCAGAAGATCTTGACAGGGCCTTGATTATCATTCATTCAAGATATACTATATATATAAGTATACTAGTGAGTGTTTGGGAAATGGGTTAGTACCATTCTTGAGTGACTGGTGGTTTTTAGTTCTCTCTCTCTAGTTGAGGGCAGATGTTTCTCCTATAATATGTTATGAATGAATGTGAAATGGTAAGCATCTAACGTAGCTACCAATATATACTACTGCAGTCAGTCTGGAGAGATTGCCAGTCCTAAAGATTCTATTGAAGAATCTAGACAGCTTGCATTTTACTCATTAGGATAGTTATCAGTTGTGACCTGATATTCTCTAAGACTTTCCAGATTTTGGCTGCTGAATAGATAGATGGTGCTGACTATAGATACTGGTCAGCCAGCCAACCTTCTTTCCTTCCTTCCTTCCTTCCTTCCTTCCTTCCTTCCTTCCTTCCTTCCTTCCTTCCCTCCTTCCCTCCTTTCCTCCTTCCCTCCCCTTTCTCTCTTTCATCATTGGATAGGTCTCAAATCTCTGACTTGACTAAAAATTGAGTGGTTTGGGCTATAATAAAAATTAATAATAAAAATTAATTAGTGTAATATAATGAAAAGGATGCAATTGATATGGTTTGAAAGTATAGAAATAAAACTTTTTTTTAGCACAAAATCACTTATAATCTTGAATATGTCAACCGGTCTGACCTACTTGATAGTTAAGTTTATTTCATAGGGCAGTTGTGAGAACCAAGTCAGGTGATGTATGTGTTAATACTTAGTAACTCTAAAGGACTGGCAAATACTCATGTAGTTGTTACTGGATTGAAGAGTCCTCTGTGGTGATACTATTTAATGATACTATGGCCTGATGACCATCTCTTACACTCTGCTTCCCCATATCCTCTCTATCTTATTTTTTCAGTGTAGTCACTGTGTATTGACATCTCACTAGGAGTCTGTGCACAATTTTCTAAGTTGGAAGTCACCTAAAATAAACAGATTCCCCCTCTTCTTCTGGAGATAGCCTGGACTTCAGAAACAATTTCCCGGATCCCAAATATTTATTCTACAAATAGATTTCAGAATGCAAAGAGAATATTGACCTGCCTTTAACTGTTTCCCATAGGAACCTGCTCCAGATGTATATCTTAGAGACAAATTGGCATTTTTTCTTACAGACAATGCATTGGACAATATAAGAAAATTGCAGATTAAATCAGCATTTTCCTGCTGCTGGGTGTGAATTAAATCCGTGCTGAAATGGAAGTCCTATTTAATCTGCTTGATAGAGGTTACCAGAACCAATGTTTGGTGGCTTAGGTCCTTAAAGAAACTGGAAAACTCTTTGCAATACAAAGAATGTTAACTGAAGCCTTCCTTTTCTTCTTAGTCCCTTACCTTTACAACTACTAGCAACCTTTCTTAAAAAGCTAAGCTAAGGATGTATTGAAGGATTGTATCTCCATTCCATTCCTTCCTTTCTGCACAATTGCTGTCAACACTCATTCACTCTCTTGGTCCCATCAAATACCAGTCTTTTTTTTTTTTTAATGATAGAACACTTAAATGTTAAAAGAATGTTTTCTCAAGCTAGATTCCTTGTGTTCAAATTCCATCTCTGCTACTTAATTGCTGTGTGTCCTTGAACAGGTTATTTAACTGACCTCTCTGTGCCTGAGTATCTATGTTATAGGAGGGTTGTTAGGAAGATTAAATGAGTTAATTTCTGTAAAGTGCTTAGAAAAGTACCTGGCACAAAGTGAGTACTATATAGGTTTTTGTTATATAAAATAAAGCATAGTGGACTACATGCATCACCTGCATATTGCCTTTTATACAGTAGTTCTGCAATCAGTACTTGACTAAACGAATCAACAAATTGGACGGGACAGAAGACACTTGGGTTCATTCTTGTTACACACCAAATTTAAACCTTTTTGGAGCTATCTTCTCATCTGTAAAATAGAAATAAGAATGTATTTCTAAGGATAATTATAATTATCCAAGTGAGATAAGGTACTTTCAGTGAGTTTAGTAAATACATGTGAGGTGTCATAATGTTTGTATTTATCAAATTACTAAATTGATTCTGGTGGGAAATATATGGAGTTAAATAGTTAAGATTTGACAGATGTACCTAGTCCAGAGGTTGGCAGTCATCATGAGTGCCAAGAACTAGAAACTGATGGCATTTATCAATTCTTGGCAATATATAAAGTGTTTCAAGGTCCCCCACCTCATTCAAGAAGGAGGCTTCTCGTTTGCCTACCAGGCCCACTCGGTTATCTTTGACTACTTTTTATTATGAAAGAGAACCTAAGCAAACCTTGGGAATTTTAATCTTCCTTTGTCACAGCCCTTTAAAGCATTAGGCCAGGTTCCAAGGACAGTGGTTTGGAGCTGTTTGTTTTTATGCTGATGGATGTTGCAGTCTGTAATCCATGAACCAAAGCAGCTCCTCTCCCATTGCTGCTGGCATATCTTGCTGTGTTTCTGAGTCCGACAGGCAGACATATCCGAAGCATATCTCCTATGCTGATCTGTGAAGGAGATAAGACCTTTGTTTTACTCAATTGGAAACAAAATAAGCAGGTGGCAGAAAACCCTGCATTGATTTCTACTTGGGCTGACATAGCCAAGATGAGATGAGGTCCTCCTTGGGCACATTCCAGCCTCTGCCATTTGATCATTTGACTCAAGTTTGCAGAACCATTGAAGGGATGGGCAAGTTTCTTCCCACCTCAACAAACCTACTTTTATTTTATTTTGTTTTGTTTTATTTAATTTTTTTTGTTTTGTAAGCTGTTAAAATAATATTGTGTTGGATTTTGTGATAGAGAAAATAGAAAGTCCAATAGTGTCACAGCTTCAGATCTCTTAATTTGCTGTGCTGTGTGATCTCTATGCATTTCATTTTTTACCCTTTGATTTAGGTTCTACACCTGTAAAGTGCGTGCATTTCAATTGACCACCAGATTTTTATAGAATGGAATTATTTACGTGTTGAAGAGAGACTGTGGAAAGTACATGTAGGCTGGTAACAAGGGTTGAGGAACTCCAAAGCAGTCAAAACCTGGCTAGTGCTTCCATTTTTTTCTTCTTCTCTGTATTAAAAAAGCCTTTTATGTTTAGAGTTTGCATTACTGTTGCATTTTTTGTGTGTGTATTTATGGTTTACATGTCATGATTTCCCACTGAGACCACAAACTTCTTCATGGCAGTAGGCCACTGATTATGAGTAAATACTAGTTTGAAGGATATACAGTAAGTGCTTCTTAACGAATTTACTGGTTCAAAAGAATGTGTATGGAATTCCCTCTCCCTCACCTAAAATTGTGACTTGGCAAAGTATTTTTAGTACTGTCCTCCCTTTTTTGATTCCTTGATGATTATTAATTGGTTCCAATGGTGTATGGTTCAGATCTTTAATTAAGTCTTCTTTTCTGTCTAACTCCCTGCCAAAACATATTTTTCATTTTTTCTTCCTGCAATGCTCAAACAGAAGTTGGTGCCAAATGCATGCTGTTTGATTACATTCCATCCAGATTTGCTTGCAAAGAGAACTGGGGCAATAACATTTATTTTGGGTAGTTTTTTTTTTTAATTTTTTGTCACTTCTTTGGCCTTTTGGCAAGATCTAGTATACTTTAGGTAGTTTTACAGAGACCCTTCTTGGGCATCAATGTGTATATGGTAGAGGGGGAGGCAGGAGAGGGAGATGAAGTAGACATCCTTCCTAGGTATTAACTGATTTATGATGGAAATGGAAAATGGTAGATCAGATGCCGCTGGCCCTTTGCCAAACTGAGCTGATACATGATCCATATATAAGACTTGGTCTACTGGGCCCTGCTTTTTATGCTTCTGTACCTCCTTTAGCTTTCTGGTGAGAACCATCCTCAGGGGTTAGAGTCTTTCTTTATGGGAAGAAGGGCAGCCTCTGGAGGAGTAAAGTGCTGGTGGTCGTGCCATTGCCTAATCTGTCAATCACTAAACTCTCGATTCCTCTTGATTCTTCCTCCTTTATGGGATAGCTTCTTAGATCTGATGACTACAGAGGAAGAATTGGTATTTTCTTATCTATTGCCGCAGAACAATTTACTTTAAAACTTTGCAGCGGGGATCCCTGGGTGGCTCAGCGGTTTAGCGCCTGCCTTCGGCCCAGGGTGTGATCCTGGAGTCCCAGGATTGAGTCCCGCATCGGGCTCCCTGCATAGATCCTGTTTCTCCCTCTGCCTGTGTCTCTGACTCCTTCTCTCTCTCTCTCTCTCTCTGTCTCTCATGAATAAATAAATAAAATCTTAAAAAAAAAACCCACAAAACTTTGCAGCTTCCAAAAATAAGAATGTATATTGCATAATTTCTGTGAGTCAGGAATCCGGGACAGGCATGGACAGATGCCTCTGGCTTGGCTCAGGGTACCTCATAAGGCTATAGTCAAGGTGACAGCCAGGGCTTGTCTTCCCAAGGCTCAACTTGGGAGGGATCTACTTCCCAGTTCATTCCTGTGGTTGTTGGTAGGCTTTAGGTCCTTGCAGACTATTGACCAGAGATATCAGTTCCTCTATACACGGGCCTTTCTATAGGGCAGCTTACAACATGGTAACTGTCTCCCCTTAGAATAAACAGGGAGAGGAGGAGGGAGAGATTGGGTAAATAAGATAGAAATCACTGTCTTTTTTAATTGGATCTTGAGAGTGGCATTCTGCTATATTCTGTTCATCCTTTAGAAGTGAGTCATTAGGTCCAGTGCACATTTAAAAGGAGGGAGGATATAAGGGCATGGATACCAGGAGGTAGGGATAATTCGGGACCATCTGGCAGACTGCCTTCCATAGGTATAGATAGCATGAAATGGTTGTTCGAACACCTACATGTAGGTTTTCTGAGGTTGCTTATATGGAATACTATTGTAGTGCCTCTCACAGAGTAGAGAGATACTCCATGCTATTTCCTATCACCCCCAGTACACTGCCTGGTGTGTAGTGCACACTCAAGTATCTACATGCTTATGAAATTCTATTTTATTAAAAAGATGAGTTCCCTGTTACGAAGAGGTAATGCTTGATGTTATCCTTTCTGGGCAATTTCCTTTCCATGTTGTACTTTTCCAGCTACCATCAAGGGAATGGATTTAAATCTGAAATTAGTCATTCAAAAATAAGGAATAAGTGAAGCCAGTCTATAGTGACCTTGCTTGCTTGAATTACCTTTTTAACTATAATTAGGAGTTTCTTCTTTAGGTCAGGATGCTGTTGTCAGTCATCTATAGCTGATGGTCAGAATTAAGTTCCCTCATGATCTAGAAAATATTCTCTCTGCTAATCTGGCCTCATCTGGAAAATCAATAAATAGAAGACAAAGCACACAGTATGTGTAATCTTAATGACATAGCCTGAGGCACTGGGTAGATTGTCACACTGTGTCCTTTGTGAACCTGGAAAACAATGATTTTTGGCTGTTTCTTCTGAATTTTTCTATACTTAAATCCTTCATCTCCCTTGCAGCAGATGATAAATTATTATTCTTGATAATCCCATTTTCAAAAATATTTATTAAGTTTCTACTTCTATGGGTAAATACAAAAAACACTTTCATGTGGTCCCTGGACCTTTTGGGCGATTATAAGGAGAGATAACAATGACCCAGGTGTAAATTGAAAATTAAACTTGAACTAAAATGTGATGTCCTATAGAACTAGACCTGTAAAAAAAAAAAAAAGAACTAGACCTGTTATAATGCAGATCAGCCCTTTGTAACTGGTGGTAAGTTGTGAGACAAATTCCATACGACTACTATAGAGGGCATAATATATGAACAGTCATGCTGTTTGTCGGATAGTCATACTGTCCATTCTGTGATATAATGAAATACTATATGGTAAGGTTTTGTTCATTTACATTATATTCAAGAGACTGAAAGTATCTGTAAGGGAACTTACAGCTTTTTTTTTTAAGATTTACTTATTTATTTATTCATGAGAGACACAGAGAAAGGCAGAGAGAAGGCAGAGGGAGAAGAAGGCTCCCCTTGGGGAGCCCAATGTGGGGCTCAATTGCAGGACCCTGGGATCGCAATCTGAGCTGAAGGCAGATGCTCAACCACTGAGCCACTCAGGCATCCCAAAACTTATAGGTTTTTGATTAGAGATATCTAGGGAGGGTTTATTTGCGTTGTTTTATAGACAAGGATGTTAACTTGAGGGAGATATTTAGAAATGTATGTAGACTCTTGTAGGCATTCTAATAAAGCTTTTAGATAATGAAGCTGGATTTTATATTGGTTGAAATGACAAAATAATGAGTCTAAATATTTTTTTCTCTTCTGATATGCTTTGTTTAGAGTGACAGTTAAAAGATGCCCAGGATGTCTGTTGCTGCCATTAGAATCAGAGGATTTTAAGGCAGAATTAAACTATAGAGGTCACTGTGATCAATCAGCCATAAAAGTCTTTTTGTTAAACTTATGATCACACCATCTACTCTAGTGTTCAAAGTACTTTACAAGGGAGAATAAAAACAAGTGTGCTAACCAATAGGAAGTAGATTTTTAGCAGCTGATCCATGGGGGTAGATACCATGTTTTTCACCATGGCTCCATTGGAAATGAGTGCCAGAAGCCCATTTCCACTATAAATACTATCCAGTGACATTATATCATAAAAACCTACGCAAGCTTACTGTGTATATCTAGAACCTGAATGCAAAATTATGCCTAAACTGTTTTAATTGGCTCATACATGAGGAGACTAAATAAGATGACACATGTTTCAGCATATACATTTTCTAAACAAGTAGGAGAGCAAGAGGCGGTACAATAAGGTGTTATTCAATTTATTGACTGTATTAACAACAACTTGGCTCTGTTTGTTGATGTTTGTTCCTGCTACATAACATATAGTTTTGTCAGATAAAAAAAAAACACTTGGGTATAATTTTATTTACACCTACACATACATTTCTAAGAGATGAACGACCATTTCTGGGAATACTTACAAGTAAAGAATCTGAGTTGTTTTTGTGGCATGACTACAAGTGAACAAGTGACTTCTTTTCTTTGAACCTCACTTTCAATACCTATCGAAGCCGAGGGTCACACCGAAAGATCTGTAAGGCCCCTTCCTGTTCTAATGTCCTATTAATCCATGATTTTTGTGTGGGGATACTGAGAGATGATGACTTCTTTTCTGTCACTCTTCCCTAGGATTCATGGCAAGTATGTATTTGTCCATGAATCAGCACTGCTTCTTTTAATGACAAAAACAAGCCTGTATTCCTCTACTGTTTATGAAGGCAATTGTGCTATAGAAGATGAGTCCTCTTCCCTGCACTCCTGACTCCTGGTAGCTGTGCTTAGGTCCATGGCTCTGTTCTTGTGGAGGATGCTTTGATAGTGGGGATTAAGGAGGGCATTTGTTGTGATGAGCACTGGGTCACTAAATTCTATACTTGAAACTATAAAAAAGAAGAAGAAAGAAAAGAAAGAAAAAAGAAAAGAAAGAAAAGAAAGAAAGAAAAGAAAAGAAAAGAAAAGAAAAGAAAAGAAAAAAGAACCCTTTGGTTAAATTGCCAGGCAAATGTTACCATGCAAAACTAAACAATAAGGAGATATAATAGAATTGTAGGATCTGGGGAAACAAATCAATTTGTTTATGAAACTTCAAGCTGATTAGAAACCCATTCATAGTAAAATATCTACTTTTAAAACTTAGCCTTTATCCATTGTAAAACAGCAACTAGAAAGAGAATATAAATATGTTACTGAGATAACAACTCCTTCGGGAAGAAAAATATGTTTAGAGAAACCAAAGGAATATATTCTTTGACACTATGAATCATTACATTAAAGTTAAAACATGAATCAGTCTTATAATGAGATAAAAGGTAATATGGATCATTTAAACTTTCAAATATTTATATTTTTAATAGCTCTTTAATACTCTCTAACCTAAAATTTTTCTCAGAGATATTCCAAAGGGAATAATAGAGGAATATATAATGTTTTTTGCTTCTTTACTCTTTGGAAGAATAGACAAAGAGATCAAAAGGAATGTATAAGAGAAAAGGAAAAATTCAAACTGGATCATCATGATTCACTAGGTGAATTGTTGGTATGTTAAGGTCACTATGCCATTCAATCTGATAAATCTACCTGAAGGAAAAGTGGCTCCACATGAGACTTCCCAGGATTGACAGCTGGGGGAATACAGAAGTAATAGAGAATTGTGGTTTGGTTTCTAAGGAAATATGAAACTGGGCATGGTGAAGCATCTGAGTTCTACTTCAGTTAATTAAGACTCTAAATGCCCTTGACTCATTCACCTTAGAAGCCAAGCCAGTTATGCTCTCTTGCCTAAGGATAAATGAGAGAAGAAGCAGATATATAATGGATTTGAAAGGTGGTTTTAAGAAATATAAGAGAAGCAGATAATCTATTTTGTTTGAACTATGGTTAGCAAGTGAAATAAATTGTTTTAAGATAGATGGTTTCACAGGTGTATACTTATCTTCAAACTCATCAAGTTGTATACATTAATTATGTGCAGCTTTCTGGGTGTCAAAAAGAAAAGATAGATGGAGGCTCTCTGAGGAATTTTAATTTGGGAGAGATCCCCCAAATAATAGCAGTTTGCTCAACAAGGTTCAAGTCTGATCAGATAGGATCAGTGACCACAGGGAATCTGTTTATACACACATTCTAGCAGCTTCTGATTCCCACACCATAGGTTTTCCCCCAAAATAATTTACGGGGGGAAGAGTATATGTTCCTTTCTTGTCCCTTTTCCCAGCTCCTATTCTTTCAAACCCTTAGTTATTTTACATGAGTACTTTCCCCTTTTCTTCGTGACTTTCAGATACATTCTCATCTTCCTCAGTTTTCTTTCATCGTATCATAGTGGTGATTTTCTCATGTCCCATATCCAACAAGAGCTCTATGTATGAAAAGAAGAAAACCTATGACAGTTTTGTTGTTGTTTTGCTTGTTTGTTTGTTTTTTTGTTTTGGTTTCAGAAGCCCAAAACTGAACCTTACCAAATGCTTGTCCTGCTTCTCCCTACATGCTTGTCATGGTCTCTGACTTATCTCTCCTCCGGCAATTCTCCCATCTACACCTGGGAATTCCTGATTAGTTCAGATCTAGTGACCCAAACACAATTAATTGTCTTTTGGCCAAAAGGAAATATTATCCTACAATATTATGGCTTATTTTCTATCCCCCCCCCCCCCCGTTGCCACCACCATAAACTTTTGTTGTTTTACTTTTGTCTGTTTTTTTTTAATCTCTATTTCTCTTCTTCATCTCCTAGAGATGAGTCAACCATTCTTTCAGTGTTTCATGAGTACAAGCCTAGTGCTGTGCTAAGTACCTTGTGTCAATTATCTCATTAACAATCAGTGAAGTTAGTTCTACCTTCACTCCTATTTTGTAGATGGTAAAATTGAGGCTCAGAGACCCTATCATTAGTAAGTACATGTATTAAGACCAACTCTGCTGGTTTGTGATCCCAAATGGTTAATGTTTAGATATACCCCCTTATTCCATGAGAGGCATGAGGGGAGTTAATGGAAAGCGAGAAATAGAAGATATAATCTGTCCAAACTCTTCACCTAATGGAAGAGACAGATGTACAAAATGCAAATTACTGCATGGTACAGAAGTGCTTTTATAGAGGTATGGGAGCATTCTATGGCATTAAAAAATAAGAAGACATACATTTTCCTCTTTGCAAACTGAGGGTGTCTTAAAATAGTCTGGGTTATCATAAAAGCTGGCTTTTCAGGTGCCTGGTTTCTATCAAGCTCTATAGTTTGTCACCATGGGTTTTTGATGACTATACAGAGTGGAACAATAGTTTGAAAAGACAATAGTCTCCCACCTCTGCTGATGGATCAGGAAAAGATCCCTGGTTTTGGATTTATGTTTGAGGAAAAATATCAATAATTTCATATATATGTAATCACACATATTTATACATACACATATACATAAATATGCATAAATATATATAAATACACACATAAATATATCCATATATGCACATAAATCATACCCGTATCTATACATATATAGATATATATGTATAAATACAGATATATATGCACAAAGGAGTATGCGTATATATAAACACATGGATACAATATACATGCATACCTCACATTTTAAGAAGCCATTTTCTGCTAGTCTCTTAAGGTTCATTAAAATATAGATGTTCAACAAAGTTAATTTGAGAGGACACCTCAAATTTTTTGTATATGTACCTCATCACATATAACTAATATATTGTGTGGGGTGTTGACTTTATTCTTCTACCCTAGAAGACTTAAGAGGGTTGCAATGATCAGAGTCATGCTGAAGGAACCATCAAAATTAGAACTAGAGGCACTGTTGCAGATTTCCTCTGGTAGGAGTCTCTACTGCTATGCCTAGGAAACTGAAGCCAAAAGAAGTTAAATGGCTTGATAGAAGAACAATACTTTGAATTGAGAACTTCTGTCTTCCAAATGAGTCCTTTTTTATACCACATCATTGTACCTTTTTTATCAGGGATAAATACTGACAATCTGTCTAATGCAGAATAATTGGAGAAAAGTCTAAGCTGAACAAGAAGAAAATGTAGGCCATACAAAACTTAAAGGAAACTCCTATTTGCCTCTTGCAGATTCATTTAGGAATTCAAATTTCACTAAAGAAATAATTTTCTAATTTTATGGAAAGGCCAAATAAAAGCCATCTACACTTTACCATAAATTCTATTGTATATTTACAAGATCAAATAAATGAAGTTTTCTTTTTTGGGGGGAGGGATAAATATTCTTCTACTACTCAGTTACCACTTGCATCCATAACATGGGAGGACAGGAAGCCACTGATGGAACAATTTTTTCTGCCTTCTTCATTTTTAAATGGGTGGCGACATGCTTCACACAGTATCTCCAAACAAAAGATGACAAATTCCCATTTATTTTTCACCAGTGACACTCTAAGATGTTGTACTAAGTCTAAGCTTGGTGCTCCTCAGGCACAGAAGTTTGATTCCTACAGCAATGTGGAACTCCCATAAAAAATAACAATTCCATTGCCAGTCACTCTGTCAGGATTATCGGCAGACTGAAGAAGACTTATCTGATTTCACTAAAGCTATTAGTCTGAAACTCTGATCTGTAAATCTGGATGGGAACCACACGAGGGGAAGCAAAGTCTGCCAGAAGCGATAGCTTTTTGTACATTCTCAAAAAACAAGTCTATAAAACACTGGATTGAAAACAGAGCCTTAGAAATGAAACAAAGGATGAAGGGAACTTTTATGAGCTCTTGCAATGTTCCAGACATCATTCTGCTAGGCCGTTTACACTATGTACATGAAACAGTGAATTGGCTTTTTCTTTTTTTTTTTCCTTTTTTCCATCAATGTGTACATGTGCATGTGAGTGTGTATGTGTCTACAACATAAAAAAATTGTTTTGTTGTTACTGATGTTTTTTCCCTATATAAAAATAGGATAATGTGATTTATGTTAGGGATGTTTCTTCAAGATCCCAGTAGAATATCTTGTAACTGGAAAATTCATAGAATCTTGAAGGCAAAAATTAGTTAAAGGGTAAGAAAGTATAGGAAAAGCCATTAGGGGCTTTATATAAAATAATTTTAAAACACCTCCTTAGGATGTGAAATTATAATTAGCACAGATAAGTTTTATTTGGTATAAAATATAGTGACTCTTAAAGAATAGTATAAGGAAGTTTCGAAGAGTGATGGAATTATTCTGCATCCTGATGGTGGTAGTCATTTACATGCACCAATACATGTTTTAAAATTTGTAGAAAATGGTCTCAATTTTATTGTATGGTGATTCTAAAAATGAAATTTAATACATTCTAATAAAAGGTTGCCAACTCTAAGTCAACGTTATGTTAAAAGATGTCTAACAAAAATGATATCATTTGATAATATTGTCAACCAACTATTTAAACCTAATTGGTGACAAAAGAGAATTATCATTATTCCTCACACAAGATAAAATTACAGTCTTTACATATATTTCCTAAAATGCTTTTCTCTGAAGTCTAGAATAACTCGTGGCTATTTCATTACCCATGTCTCCATGCTGGTTTGGAAAATTGGGAAATAAAAGCCTTTAAGGATTCAGGGTGATAAGTAAATATCTCTGTTGCACCTTCTAGTGGGTCAAATGTGGTCACTTTAGCTGGCTCTTATCTTAGTCTTTCTCCATTTATTAGTCATCAATTTTCCTATTGATTTTCTTAAACAAAGGTCAAGAATATGTTTGTAGGTGACACCAATTGTTTCAAAGAGTTTGTCCCAACTCCTTACTGTTCTGATTTAAACCCCTTGTGGCATTTTCTCCTGCATGGATAGTGATAAGTGGGGTTGAGAGTGACACAGAAATGAACTCAGAAGTAAGTTTATAGCACTGCTGGGGACCATCTGTTAATGTAAATGTTTAAGGTAAAATGCATTAAGGCTTAAGAGCTGACGAGACATTTTATTTGCATCCTGCCTTTGGGATTATGCCTGGGTTCCTGCCTGATTTTACCCTTTTATTTTTGCTGTGGAGTGGAATCCTTTTTTTTTTTTTGAGTGGAATCCTAAACACATTTGAGTTGTATGTGTTGAAATAAATGGATTAAACCATAAAAATTAGGAGTTGCATTGGTTTTTGTGGGGAGTGTTCAAGTGTTTCAAGACATTTGTATGGCACTTATAATTTATGATCACTTACTATTAAGAAGTTGTTTGATGAAATTTGTTGTTTTCAATAATGAAATACTAAGTACTATCTTTTAGAGGCATCAATGCCAATTAAGATGAAAATAAACTGTAAAATGAATGACCTGGTGTTGATAAATCACCAGTAAGGCTATTTGAAGCATATCATAGTTTTCTGGTGATCTCATAATGAAATAGAGAAATTTGAAAATACTCATTTTATTTTTAACCCTTTATATTTCAGAGAAGAAATTCAAGTAACATATCTTTACTATTCATAGGAAAATGGTCTTCTTTCAGGGGGAAAATGAAATTCAGCTATTAGATATAAATCAAAAATATTCATTTCCAGCTTCTACCTGGTAATGTAATGGCATGGGTTTATAGAATGGGTTTCATGTGCCAGAGCAATCTAACCCAGAACACAGAAAAAGAGGGAACAGTGAGGACAATCAGAGGAAGGGAAGCAGTGAGGGAGAGGGAGAGAAATAATAGGAATGCAAGGTTATTTAAATAAACGAGTAAGACAATTTTCTGGATAGAAATTATATTGTAGGGTTTTTTTTTCTAGAAAGTTCTGAACATGACGTGAAAATGATTAGAAATTTTGAGGTTTCCCTCTAAGTGGATAGAACTACCTGTTCAACTGTAATGATTCTGACGATCTTGACTCTTAATCTTGTCCTTTGAGGTCAGCAAAAAAAGTCCCATTTTCTAATCTCTCATTTGAGCTGGGGTTGATTGATGCATAATTAAGATCACTAAGGAGTGATGATAAGAGTTGCAGAGTCTCTAAACTCTTCCATGATGATTTCTCTCTCTCTCTCTCTCTCTCTTTTATTTTTTCTTTAAAGACCTTTCTTGTGGTTCTTACACTGGCAGCCTGGTATTGGGGGAAGGGAGTTTGTGTTAGGGTGATAGGAGGTAGAATATGGGATATGCAGAATTTTGAGCTGCAAAGAAAAGATCTAGAGAAAATCCAACTGAAATTACAACCTCTTAGATTGTATCAAATCCTACAGATCACTTAGCCATCTCCTTTATTACACAGAATAAGAAACAGCATTCTGAGGCAAAGTGATTTTCTCATTTCCACATCTGGTCAGGAGTAGAGGTAGGAAGGAAACCAAAATTTTCCCATTCCCAGTCCTTTGTCCTCTCCACTAGGGCATCATCATTTGTCTCTGTAACTTGTGATCTTATACTTTCTTGGTCATCACTTAAGAAGTGGAGCTTAACCTTTCTTTTGTCTGTGCTAGGAACTATATGCCTGGCAAAGTTAAAAAATTAACACAGAGAAACATCTGCCCTTGGATCATTTCTCTCATTTTAAATTGAGGGCATATGCTTCAGAGATGCAAGTATTAATAAGAAGCATAGACCACTTTGCATTTGATGGGATGGGCACTGCAGAATCATCACACATTCTTGAGTTGTGTTAGCATTTACTGAAAGGTGTATGTATAAAATGAAGACTTTTCCTAAACTTTCAAGGTTTGTGGAGGTAATTTATATTCATACCACTTTTTATTGTTTTCCTAATAAAATTAAATTTTAACTGTAAAATGAAAAATACTGAAATAAGTTTGGACTCCTGGATGAAAAGTCTAATATTCTATCTGTAACTCTATAAAGTATTAGGTGTTCTCCATAGAGATGAACAGTTATTTAATGAGCCATAGGTAAAGGTCTATTTTTATGAATGTAAAGCCTCATGAAATTTTGAATGCGATCTGGGAAAACATATAGATCTTAATTTATAAATTGTAAATGAGAATTCAGATGAGGAATAGTTCACACACCTTTTCTGAAAAAAAAATAATATTCTGGAGGGAGAAGTACACATTTATAACAACAGCTTGGCAAGTCTTACATCTGTATGAATGGAGTGGGAACACAGAACCAGTTGTGCCAGATACAGGTAGAGAAGGCTTCACAATGATGTTGACATTTAAATAGAAACTTAAAAAATGAAGATTTCCTGGTAGAGATTAGGGAGAAGAACAGTAGGTACATGAGTTAGAGAGAAAACTCATAGCTACACCTGTTTTCATGGGAGGTCTAACTGAATATAGTCCCATTCAACCGAGTGAAAACTGATGCTAATATCTTTATCACATTCTTTTAAGGAAACCTGTGCATAACTCCTTGAACAGGATATATCAGACAAACCATGCCATCTTAAATATATATATGTGTGTGTATATATATATATTTACACACACACACACACATATATATATATATATTTCTCATATATAGAGAGAGGGGGCAGAGAGAGAGAGAGAGAGAGAGAACTTTCCTGGAAGAGTCCTCTAGAGAGAAAATAAGATAATGCTTTCAGTTACACTTGGGAAGAGTGTGGGGTGCTGGGTATCCTGTGTGTTTGCGAAATAATAGCTAACCATTCTCTGATTAAAGCAGCACCAGTGTTCAAGTGAGTTGAAGCAATCTCAGAATAATTGGAAATTGCTGTAGACTAAATACACTTGAAATGAAATGGTAAGTTCCTTTGGAAACAAAGCAAAGTTTTCCTGTGTTATACAGAGGCAAATGGTATCTAATAGGGTAGAGGGAAGAGGCTGGATAGATCCTTATGAAACTTGCCAAAATCTGCTGCAATATTTCAAATAAATCACTTTTACCATCTGAACTTTCATTTGTCTCAGCTTCCACTTAGTAAGAAAAATTGCTTGACCTTCCCTTAGTCTATTTACCATCTTAACTCTTCGCCCTGAAGATTGGCATAAAGTAAGGTGACTTGAAGGCTCATGTGAAAAAGGAAACCTTTACTTACTCCTGGTAAAGGTGGTAATTGACTTTGCCCTGCCTCAGCCTCTCCTAGTTAGCAACATCATTACAAATCCCATCAAGATGAAGAATGATGAGAGTGAAGAGTTGAACTTTAGATCCTTTTTCTCTCTTCTCTGAAATTTCAATATATCCATGTGTATATATAGAATCTTGCATATTTTATTGTACTGTAAATAATTATACTCTTTACCTAAGAGCAAATCTCTTAGATTTTTCTTGTGACTTGGTGCTTAAGCAAAAATTCTCTTAGTAGTTACTAAGATGTAGTACCTGTGGAAGGGAAGGGTTAACTTAGAAAATACTTGAAGTTTGTGTAAGAAACAGGATCATTTGCATGAAAACAATATTTTGTATGATATTGGCTTTCATATTCCTTGATTTCTCTTTGTCATATGAGCCCTTTTTTGTACATCTTGTTAAAAATGTGTTTTCTCAGTAAAGATTGGATATAAGGCAGGTAGAATCATTAAGCAGCTGTTTAAAATATATCTCTTTTAACCTATGTAATTATTAACTGTCCCAGACATGTAGGGACAGCAAAACTTGTAAAGTAAGGACATTCTGCATAGCTAATTTTTTTTCCTGATCATGATATGACAGCAACCATAAACACAATGAAAGAAATAAACAAAAAATATGGTTTCATGGTTTGAGTATCTATTTGGATTTGGGGGGGGATGTGGTGTTGATGGCAGGAAAGGATAGAGGCATTCAGCCATGTTTTATAACCCAGCTTATCTTCCACTTGTTTTGCTTCATGAGAATCAGCCAGTGCAATCTTATTGAACAGTGCCATATGCGAAGCCATGGGAGAGGGAGCCAATGAAGTAGGTGTAAGGTATCAGTAAACTTGTAGGGAAAATATAATCTGAGTGCCAAATAATATATTAATAACTTAAATACCAAATGAGTAAAACAAAAAACAAAACAGAAACCTACTTTTAGTTTCACAGAAAGTTAGTGAACAACAAACAAGGAAGTTGGCTTAGTAAGAAGGTTGTTTGCTTTTGAGCTTCCATAAATGGGAAGAAATCAAATAATCAGAGAAGGGGAATAGCAGACCCTATAGATGAGAACATCATCATTAGCAAAAATATGTGAGCACAACCCCTACAGATAAGGAATTTTCTCTCTTCCTTATTTGACAGTTATTTCAAATGTGAACAAGAAAGGCCAAACGGTTGTAAGGGTTTGCCTTTTGCTTCCTGCCTCTTCTGTTTTTCAGAAAACACTAAACTCACACCTAGGAATATTTTGACAAGCTTAGAAACCTTTTCAAAAAATAACTTGTGTGCATGGCAAGACATTACTAAAATCAGAGGGTTTTCCCCCCCATGGAGATGATGACTACAGAGCTTTTCATTCACACTCTCAAACTCGTGTAGAGAGCAGCTGGTATCTTTCCTTCTTCTGCATATTTCATTGCTGTTCAGCGGACTTGAAAGGAATACAGAAGATTTTTTTTGGAGGGATCTTTTAACCTCATCACACCTCTTTATCTGTTTTTTTTTTCTTTATCTGTTTCAAGAAAATTTATTTGACCTGCATTAAGATAGTGACTTCTTTTTCAGTTTGAGGTATAAGTGGGAAGTTTGCCTTATTTTTGTGTTTTTGAAATAATCATGAAAATCATGTCTGAGTACTTCCTTGAGCCATGCCTGTGAACTAACACATTTTGGATTGCTGTATTGTTGAAGTCACCTTCTCTTTGATATCTCAAAGACTATCTAGCCAAATTATCAATTTTACGGAGGACTGATTACACTAAACTTCAGAAATATCTTCTCTTTAAAGAATAAGAAATTTAAAAAAATGAATAAGAAATTTTAGCTAAGGGGTGAAGTCTCCCCTGGTTCTAGATTAGATGGGATAACACTCATCTCCTTATGCAGAAAAGCTACTTTTAAACCTCTACTTAATTGCTTCTCAGATAACATAGGATAGTGATCATAAAGGTCTCTGAATATGCCTCTTCAGATATGGAACATCACATGAAGGTGCCCAAGCATTTGGAAACTCTAGGATCCCTTTTATTTTATTTAAAATTTTTTAAAGATTGGTTTATTTATTTTAGAAGGAGAGAGAGAGAGCATGAGCAGGAGGGGCAGAGGGAGAAGGAAGGAACCTGAAGCAGATTCTGTGCTCAGCCAGGAGTCCAACTTGGAGCTCCATTTCATGACCCTGAGATGATGACCTGAGCCGAAACCAAGAGCGAGACACTTAACTGATTGAGCCACCCAGGGACCCTAATCTTGCCTTCCCTTTTAGAGAAGAGGATAGACCTGGCCACTATGTGTAATGACTTTTGGGTTAGACATGTTTCTTTCCCCCATGGAATCACAGTCTTCTAATTACATTTCACTTCTGGGTTTTATCTTTGTCTCCTCCCTTATCTTTCTTCTCTGCTTTTCCCTCTCCTTTGTTGATTCTCAAGTTGTCACCTTATCCTACTTGCCTTTCCTAATTGTTTTTCTCTCCCTTCCAACTTCTGATACTACCATGGCTCCTGTCTGACAATCTTCTCACCCCCAGTGTCCCTTTACTCCCCATAGCCTCTTCTTGTCATTCCATCCACTACTCAAGAATCTTCATTTACAAACCTTGGGGTGCCTAGGTGGCTCAGTCGTTTAAGTGTCTGCCTTCAGCTCAGGTCATGATCTCAGGATTCTGGGTTTGAGCCCTCCTCAGGCTCCCTGCTCAACATGGATTTTGCTTCTCGCTCTCCTTTTGCCCATCCTCCCCATATGCTCTCTCTCTCTCTTTCAAATAAATAGATAAAATCTCAAGAGAAAAAAATTTCATTCACAACCCTCCACTACTTCTCAACAGAGGAAAAATCCACCTCATTAGGGAGTAGACTTTATCTTCCACACTTCCTAAATCATAGTAGGGATTCATAGAATATGCAGACTACAGAATCAAGCCTGGGGCACTACCTGGATATGCATGGTATTAGGAAGAAACAAAGCCTTTTGTAGGAATTGACCAATAATTTCCTAGTACCTAAAGCCTCGTTTTCTTAGTAGGGACATAAAACTCAAGATTTAGAGATAAAGGGCCTAGAAAAAAAGTAGAACTCCCAGACCACAAAAACCGTGTTGCCAAGAACAACATGGGGCCTACAAGGAGGTCCCAATATTACTGGCGTTTGTCTCCAGTTCCTTTTTCAGTAGGAAACAGTACTGTCTTAGCCAGCCATCTCAGTAAAGAAAGTGACCCAAAACAGGTGGAATGAAATAAGCATTCTCCCTCCTTTACCCTAACGAACGTGTGTCTTGATCAGTGTCATTTTGTGTTTGGGTGTACTGCCATAATGTTATAAAAAGCACCTAGCTTGTTGCCTGGTACAAGGTAGTTCTTTAAAAACATTATGTCCATGAAAATGGCTGCAGAAAGCTAAGGGCATATTGTGTTGTCCTTGGACGTGAAGATAAGAAGTTTGCATCTGTATAATGGTAGTGGGAAACTCCGTCCACATTTCTTTACATACCATGTTCCTTTTTACCGGCATGTAAAAAGCAAGATGGATTAATAGTGGCATAACAGAAATGTAAGTTGCATCTGGTTCATGTTCAGTCTCTGATTCCTCAGGAGGTTTTCCACACCCCCTTCCCTATTCATGCTTTCCAGCTGATTTGACAGAAGGACAGAAGGATTAAGAAATCAAGTAGCTTATCTGAGAGGTTCCCCACAGGGTACTTTGTCCCAGGTGTTCCGGCTTGTAGCTTATATAATCAAGAGAATTCTGTGTGCTGAGGGTATTACTATAAAGGTGATTGTTTGAGTCAGTGGGTGATAGTGTCAAGGCAATTATAGCCAGGTGATGTGTGATCTTAAAGACCTAGTTAGTGCCCCAGGAGACCCAGAAACAGGGTTTCCTTCATACCTTTGCAATCGCACTTTCTGATGTGAGGTGGCACCACTTACTAAAAGGAACAAAAGTGAATGATTAAGGGGGGACAGTGTGTTTCTCTATTACTTTGGGGGGAAACACTCCACGTTAATCTTTTCTAATGTATCCTTTTTTGCTATATTTGTATTTTTGTTGGGTTTCTTTGTTCACTTAAAATGAAACAACTCAAACTATGAGAATTGAACATAGTTTCCTCTTAGAACCTAAAAAAAAAAAAGTTATTTTTAAAAAGGAAATGAAAAGGACAATAAATTAGCTTTATTTCTTTCCATGGAATTTTTTTATTGTAAGTTTATTTATAATAGATAATTCCACATCAAACTTGAAATGCAATTAAAGTTGTGGAAGGCTTATGATTTGTATCCCATGTGTGGCCACTAATCCCAATATCTAGGGAATCCATTTGAAATTGGGTCTCAGTTGACTATTACAATAAAGTCTTGTCCCTAGAGAGGTCAGAGACCCTATTTTATTTTCTCTCCTTCACTTTCCTTTTTTAATTACAAAACTAATGCATGCTATTAAAAAGATTTCAAAATATAGTTGACCCTTGAACAACAACACTACTTTGAACTACATGGGTCCACTTATATGTGGATTTTTTTCAATAAATACAGTACACTAAATGTGTTTTCTTTTCCTGATGATTTTCTTAATAACATTTTCTTTTTTTAGCTGAGTTTACTATAAGAATACAGTATATAATACATATAACATACAAAATATGTATTAATTGACTATGTTATTGGTAAGGCTCTGGCCAAGGCTATTAGTAGTTAAGTTTTGGGGGAGTCAAAAGTTATACTCAGAATTTTGGCTGTGTGTGTGGTTGGTACCCCTAATCCCCACATTGTTTAAGGGTCAAGGGTACACCAAGGAATATCAAGAAAAAAACAATAGTCCCCTCTGACCATCTTCAACCCTACTCTTCTCTCAAGTGGGGAATCACTATTAATATTTCAGTGTACAGATTTACAAACCTTTTGCTCTGCCTTTACAAATAGGAACATGCACATATATGCACATATATATCACACACATATCAACTCAAAAAATTACTTAGTTTTCATATAGAGTCATACAATACCTATATGTCCTGAACATTTCCCCTGTGAGTACATGTGGAAATATGCAAGTTCTATTTAAATTCAAAGTGAAATAAACTGTGAAGGTTTGCTGAAGCTGCCTCCTGAGTATGTACTTTCAGGTTGGAATGGACAAGAAGTGCCTGAAATTAGTCAGCCAGTTTCTGCCATAGCCTGATGGCTTAGTTCTATGATAAAATGAGCCTGGTGATAGAGTGAGTACAGCACACTCCCACCATGACCCATTGTTCTTAAAGAATTAGCATAGTGATAGGCCCTTGGGGCTTTCTTATTCCTTGTCTTAAAAGGATAAAAGAAACATTTTCCCCAAAGGCCCTGTCCAGTTGGTCTCCACTGCTTTTTTTGAGATATCTAACTCTACTTGTGCTGAGCTTTGTAGGATCTGGGGTTGAATGCCAGAGAAATGAAGGGCATCATTTGGATTCAGTCATTCATTTACACAGTCATTTATTCACACTCAGATTTACCATATGGCAGATCCTGGGCATAGTGCTAGAGATAGCTACCTAAAACAAACACAGTCCATTCATTGCCAAAGGACATTATAGATCAGTGAGGGATACAAATAAGGAAATAGGCAATTACAAGAAAGTGTGAGTCATATGCTGGACAGTGCGGTTATAGAAACTTCTCGGAAAAGTTGAGGCCATGAAGAGAAGATTCCTGGACAAGACATTTCATATGAGTACTGAAGGGTGATTAGAACCTAGCTGGGTGAAAAGGTATGGAGACAAGAAGTGTTGGAGAAGGAGGAGGCCACATGCCAGAGATCCAAGGGTGCCTCTTCCGGAGCTAGCAGGTTGTAGCAAATGATGGCCTCAACAGCCTCTTAAAGGAGTTTTTGAGCTTTATTCTGAGAGTCATGGGGCTGTGGGCAATTTAAGACTTTTAAGAAGTTTGACAGTGTGGTTTATAAGGTGGAAGACAGATGGAGAAGGCAGGGAGATCATTAGGATGCTGTTAAGGATGTTGGGTTAAGAGATGGTTAATAAAAGAGGTAGCTAAGGGACTGGAGCAATAGGCAGAGCTTGGGGAAGCATTTCTTGCATCCTATGAGTGAGTCTGTGCAGTTGTAGAAGCACCAATTGAGTTTGGCAACTTTGAAAAGCTGCATAAAGCATAGGCAAAGCAGTTAACTCTGACATTGCAAAGCTAAATGCATGTGGTATACAGGTTAGATAAATATCTGTCTCTGAGGGTATATATATATATATATATATATATATATATATATATACACACACACACACACACACACAGGAGCATTTTTTATTTTGTTTTGTTTTCAAGAGATAATTGCACCCGAGGCTAGAACTTGTTCACCCTATCTTTTGGACTCAGAGTACAGTGCCTGGTCTATTTTCTACATGACTGGGCTTTACTTCAGAACTGACGAGTCATATATCATTCTGATTGATTTTTTTTCTTTTTTCTTCTCCCCCCGCCCTCAAAAGAGGGGGAGGGGTTGAATAGAGATTGTGATGAGAGAAGATCAGAGCAACTCAACCCAAATATGCAATTATCAGGAGCCCCCTGAGTCTAGCTCTGTTGTCCTCTTGTTTTGTTACTCAGAGCTCAGATAGAAAAGTAGAGGGTGAAATGAGGGCAGGCAGTGGGTAAGGGAAAACAGATAAGCAGCCCAGGCTTGGAGTGCCCTGGTCTCTGCCAGAGGGGAATGGTAAGAAGGGGGCATAGCAGAGATATGAAATGACCAACCAGTGTCCTGAGCCGTGGGGTACAGCTAAACTCTAAATTGCCTCCCAGAGGTTCCATTGCTCCTGGATTCTTGGGTTTGCTTTCACCTGTGCCTTCCATTTTAGCTTCCCTTCTTCTTAGTGCCGGTCACTCCAAGGCAAAGGCTCCAAAGCTTTTATCTATTTGTATTAAAGCAGAAAGATGCAGACTCTGTGTGTGTGTGTGTGTGTGTGTGTGTACATGTGCATGCGTGCATGCATGCACACATATTTTAAAAGAAAGCCTTTGTAAAGTGGATTTCAGAAAGTGGGTGAGATTATATCACAATGAGAATATAAACCAGTTCTTTAGAACACAGTCCCTCTAGCCTCAAAATTTTAATTCTCTTTTCAAATTTATCCAATTCTGACTTGTCTAACTCACTGATACAGTTCTAAAGGATTAGGATCTTGGGACAAAATAATCCTTCCAATATATGTGTGTTTTTCACTTGGGTTCCTTTACTCATTGCCTAGCCTCTTCGTCTCTATCTGAGCTCTAACAAAACAGGAAGACATCAGATGTTCCTGAAAATTGTGTGCACCAGTAAAGGTTTTAAAAGAATTCCGAGATTTTTTTTAAGTGACAATTAATACTCATTAGTAAGTTGTAGAAATGCATGTCTTGATGATCATTTTTCTCTTGGACTACAGCAAACCTTGGTGAATTCACTTGACTATCAAATATTGAGGGGAAAAGTACTGAGCTAGAGTAGAGGGTGATGGAGGGGAATATAGGCAGAGAGACAGTTAAAAATGAGGCTCATTGTTTTAAATCTCTGACCCATACATGTTGGCTTTGAAACGTGGTGGTGGTGGTGGTGGTGGTGGTGGTGGTGGTGGTGGTGGTGTGTGTGTGTGTGTGTGTGTGAAATAGAAAGAGATGAAGAGAGAAAGAGAACATGTGCATGTGAAATAGGGGGAAAATACCAATGAATCAAAATGGACAGGTCATTTTGTTGAATGTAACCAAACTCTTGAGCATTCTGAGATTAGGAGCAGTCATAATTTCTGGCTGCCATGCTTTATGCTATTGTGGCTGCCTTCTGTTGTAGGCTTCTGCTGAGATAGCCACTTTACTCCTGCTTAATTTTCCCTCTAATGGTAGTGGTGGAGACCTGGGTATCTACAGTCAGCTTTTACCAATTTAACTGGCTGCCACCACAGGCCATTATAAATTATTATTCTTATTTAGCACTTGAATTTACAATTTATTTATTTCCTTCGTGTTCTATAAAATATAGTGATAGACTTAGGCCTGAGTTAGCTATGCTTCATTGTTCTTATAAATCTATATCTATCATTAGCAATAAGCTAAACTTTTTTGGATGCTAAACATTTGCAACCCCCGGAAGACAGACTGGTAATTTATTAAAGAGTTTCATTCATTTTTCTATGCATGTGAAATTTACTGAGTACCTACTTTATACTAGGAGATGTTTTAGGCATTAGAGATAAAACAATATGCATTAGTGGGAAGAGATATTACCAAGAATGCTTAGAAAATACTAGTCAGAATTGAGGAAAAATGCATCTCTGTACTGATAATCAATATGGTTTTTCTCCCCAATTATCTACACAGCTCCCTGGGAAACTCCTGCAAAGTTTTATTTTCATTATTTTTAGATCTGCCTTCTGGAATTCAAGAAGTTGTCTTTGCCATTAGTGGGGTCATATTTTAGTACTTTTTACCTAATGTCTCAGGAAACATATTTTCTTATTTCATATGTATGATTGCTGGAAATGTGGGAATAATCACTGGAAACCTATATATGAAAAATTTTTTGTAAGAATTCAGATGCATCTGAATAAGCATAGGGTATTTTCTGTTTTAGATTCTAGACTCTAGACATTTTTCAAAAGTTTTTACCAGCTCTGTTTTCACTATTCACAACTGGTTGGTTGATTTTTGTCTATTTTTCTTTTTCTTTCTTAAGTTCTATCTCTCCTTTCCTCCTTTCCTCCCTCCAATCCTCCTTCCTTTCTCTGAAAAATCTATGCTTCAATGTGCTGGCAGGAAAGAGCAATCCTAAATTAGTGTAATTAACATACAGGGAAAGCTTTTCCTTTTATCTTCTTAGTGTATTTTAGCACTAATAACTATTGACTGAAAATGCTTGTTAACTTCTTTGAGTCACACTTTCTTACCTGTAAAACCATGTGATATTTCCTGTGAAGACTGAGATAATACACGGGAAACAAACTAGTTCCACATTATCTACATTGCCCATGCATGGTTCTCACAGGTGCTCTCTGTGAACCAGTGCCTGATGCCATGCTTCCATTTCTTTGACCTGTATTCTCCTCCTCTAGTAGATCTTAATGCTCTTTTCATGCTTAAACCTATTAGTTTTGGCTTTTCATCTCACTTATCTAAGCCATCCCCAGGTTAGTCTTGATCTCTTATATTGACTCTGTTCTGCCACAGAAATCCAATTACAGTACTAAATCAGTATGCCTCTGAGAAATTTAGATTTTGGGTGATTTTGATATTTAATGATGAGAAGCTCAACCTTAAGGCAGCCTTTAAGTGTTCAGCCAATACACTTCCCTGGTTACAATAACTGTTTTCACCTTTTGTCATGGTGCCTGGACTTCCTTCATTATAGACTTGTTCCTTCGCTCTCTAAAGGCTTTCTAGGTGCCTAGAATTTTCTTCTAAACCTCAAATACTCATTGGCACCTGAAACCATCATCAGTTGGCACCTAAGATGGGTCAAATTGAGAACAAGTCTTGCTGAAATGGAGCATACCTTGAGGTTGGAGGGCAAAGGAGACAGGAGGCGAGAAAGCACTAGAAGCAAATTTACTCTTACACTGTAGTTTTGCCAGTGGCTAGCCTGCTGTTACTTCAGGAGTTTTGGTTTTGCCAGTATCTAAGAAAGCCCTGGTTCTGTGTAGCTTGGTAAGAATATATACAATAGTCATTTTTATCTTCTTCCCAATGGTCAGTATGCCAACTTGTGGCTTGGTGAGCATCCTGAGGCTTCAGCAGGTGAAAATCAGGGAGTGAATTTATTTATATCTTTATGAGAGGATTTTCAACTCTGCAGGCCAGATTGATGAGTCCAAGGGAAAGGGAGAAACATTACTGAATGAATAATTTGTGACCAAGTTGAGTAAACCAATATTCATTCTCTGACTAGAGTCTGTGGCTCTGGTACATCTGTTATTTTCTACATTGCATTTAATGAATGTGCCAGATATAAATAATCCCCTTATCAATTATTTCAGTACACCCCTTATCACTTTAGAAAGGGAAGGTTATGTGTGTTTTTCATGTAAATGTAATGTCCCTCCCACTACTAAATACTCTAAGTACCATTGTGCTAACACAAGGGATTCTCAGTTTGGGCTCCATGTCAGAAATGCTGTACAAAAGCCTGGTAGCTGGCTGCAAAGCCTGCCCTGAAAATCAAATAAAAAGTACGCATGCATGTTGACCAGTGCTGAGCAGGTTATTTGGGGTTATATTACTCCTCTTCTCAAAAAGGGATCCCTCTACAAAGTGTTTGTTAATCCTCATTCCTTTGGAGAACTCTGCTGGGCTGCTATATAAATCCATATCACAGAGCAAACTGGAATAATGAGCCCTTGGCAAAGTACCCCAGGAAGGGGATAGCCCATAATGCTCACTTTATCTGGGATTTAAAGGGCTTTCTTACGGCTGAATTTAAGCATCCTGGCCATCCTGCTCTGAATGCACCCATCTTAGCCAATCACAGATTTACAATACAAGAATAATCTCAACTAAACAGATTTGTTTAATGAAAATGTATCCCCTATCTTAAATTTTTACCCCAATACCCTAAAAAGCACATGTATTATTGCATATGCTTTAAAAAACCTGTTTACTTTGCAGTTCCTTTTTGTTTGCAGTCTCATTGCATTTTCTTCTCTAATTAGTGAATATATGCATCATCTCTTGGCAATAAGGGGAGTACTTTTTTCCCCCTTATTGGGTAGTTTCCTGGGGAAGAAGCTCATGTCTGGATGTGCTGCCTGTTTTCCCACACATTCTACCCCCACCACACTTTTCTTGTAATTTGCTGAGTCTTGCTAATTAGATCCGTTCTCTAATTTAAGTTGCTTTCATTTAACTCACATTGAGGATGTCTGATACTTATGTTCACAGAGCTGTTGAGTTTAAGAGCTCAGAGAAATGCTCCCCACTGAGATTTCTGAATGCCACAGAGGTGCCTGGAACAGGAAGCACATCAGAGTGCTTTTGGCAGCAAGTAACTGGGATTCCTGACCACATGTAATACAAGATGACTGTGGTGGTTCCATATATCTTCACAATTTGACAGTGAGAGGCTAAAAGGAAAGATGAAAATTTCTCAAGGGAGAAATTTTTTTCCAGAGGACTTCCAGTCCCCCCAACCCCCAGCAAAGTTCCCTGTATGTCTGATTGGTTATTTTGAACATTTGGTTATACCCCTAAATCAGGCACTAACAAAGGAGAATGGGATTTCCATGATTAGTATAGCATAATTATGATGCATCTCCTGGGACTGGACCCATCTTCCTGAGTACAGTGTTACCCAATTCCTGAACAAAACCAGAACTCAGCTAGTTAATAGTTAGAGAAGAGCAGTTATGGAGTAGGAAACCACACCATAGTCTTTGCCACAGGAACAATCATAAATGTATTTATAGATATTTTGTATGCTATTTGCAAGGGTCTAAACAGTTTTCCATTTAGTTTGAAATATTTTCTTATTTTTAAGATAGTATTTATTTATTCATGAGAGACACACACAGAGAGAGGCAGAGACATAGGCAGAGGGAGAAGCAGATTCTCTTCAGGGAGCCTGATGTGGGACTCAATCCCAGGACCCCCAGACCATGCCTCAAGCTGAAGGCAGAAGCTTAACCACTGAGCCATCCAGGCATCCCCAGTTTGAGATATTTTCAAGTAACTATATTATTTCTTAGTTAGAGTCCACCTTGGACCCCAATTATCTCACTATATGCAGAGGGGAGAGTGTAAAAGATTATGGAAGAGTGCTGGGGGAAAACATAAGCAGAGGGTGTCCAAGAAGAGTCATATGTAAACAGAGTGACTATATGATTTATAGTTTAAATCAGGACACTTTTGAAAATCAAAGGGGGTTATATGAATGATTCTACCAAATCAACAGGTAGATCATACAAGGCAAACTAAAATGTATGTTAAATTCAGGTTTATAGGAGGGAGTCTATTTTTAAAACGTTATGGAAAAGCTAAAATTAGTTTTTTCAAGTTTTCTTAGGTGGAGAAAATGTCATATTTATTTAAAATCATAGAAAATTTCCAATTTATATGGAAACTTTTTTATGTTTAATTTTGTTTAAGTCTTATGAGATATTAGAAAATAAGACTATTATAAGGTACAATTACTTTTTCTGTACTTCTCACACCTTGTAGATTTTCCAACGAATTTGGAAAAAATATTAGTTTAGCTTGCATAAAATAAAAATATTGCATATTGGTTTCTGTTTGCTGCAAAACTATAAATGTTTATCTTTTATTTAATCCCACGCCTTTGCCAAGTCTTTCTCTAATTTCTTCTAACCTGCCAAGGCTTAGCTGTTACTGATATTTTTGTACTAAGAATCTTTTTGGTCTTGGCTGCTGATGGAAGCTTAAAAAACAGCTCTGTTTGGAATAACCAAGACAGAAGACAAATTTTCTCCAGACAAAGTGTGTCCAAGCATGAATGAAATATGTGAATGGTCATGTGAGGGGAAGGGGGAAACCAGTCTTTTTGCCCTCAAAGAAAATATCCCGGTATTTTCTTCCCTGTAGGTAGTTTAGTTTTGCATTTTACTCCTGTGCTCACAGTATATTCTCTGTCAATCACAATAAAGGAGAGCCTTTTCATTGAAACAGACCACTGAATCTGTTTTAGCAACCATAGGTATCTGAGGGAATGAGAGGCACAAGAAGAAACCTAAACATAATCACATCTAGAAGAGGTATTTTCAAAATTGAATGTTGATATTGAGACAGTAAGAGGAGTTATTTTGAAAGCCCCAAATCATCCCTCTCTTCCACTCAATTTCAGCTAAAAACTAGTGTAGAATTTTCATGAATAGTAAAGAGACTTGTACTTTCTTATGTTTATAATGTTTAGTCTCTCTTTCAATCTTCTTAAGAATAGGATCCAGTGTCTTGCTTTTTCTTATTGGTTCAGCGTGACCTTTATCAAATGATCTAAGATACTAGGATGTTGCTTTGATTTCTAGGTTATGTGATTCGATCTTGGATCTTCGAAATGAGTGGCTTATTAAAGATCAGCTTTCTATCAAGAATTTAACAAAAACCTCATATTTCTGAGCAAACTTCTATGAAAGGGCTATTTCTTGGTCTGCAAAGCTGCTAATCTGTGAGTTACATTCACACTAGGCTGCCAGAATGACTAGGTCACTCCCTGGGTTTTGATGACAGTATTGTCACTTAGATGACAGACAAGGCATGAAATACCCTGTCACAGAACTCAACACCCCAAAATGGGGGCAAGAAACCTTCATCTTTAGGTGTAATCAGAGATCTCTGTTAAATCATATCATGTTTCAATATCTGGGCTCATAGCGCACATGTTTGTTGTTGCTCGCAGGGAGGATTCTATTTGGTCCCAAACTGCAGAGAAATAGGTAGATCCAGTGGATTCATGTGAATGTTGAAACAGCAGCTCTGCTGATAAAACATCCCCAGCAGCTCATAATTAATGACCTTTCTTATCATTACACTTATTTCCTAAGGGGCGGATAAAATGGACCCAGAGCAAACTTAATACACGGGTAGAAGATAACTTCCAACTCTCTAAAATCCATATGCTGGAAAAATCAGCTGTTTCCTCTACCTTGCTCTTGGCATATGACCAACAGCCTAGCAGTAGCCATCTTAGATAGTTGGAGGAGGATTCAGGGGAGGTGTTTTCAATGTCCTCACTCTGTAGAGTGAGTGCCATACTGTCACACTTGTGAAATGAGTCTGAGGTTTAGCCAGACCATTTATATGTACGTATTACTGCTTGTCTTTATTTTTCTAATCCAACCTTAAATCATTCCAGAGTCCCCCATTTTCTGAACTGGCAGGAAATTCAAGGATTTGCTTTTCTTATAATGGAGTCATACATGATTCTCTAGCTAATGATGCCAGAAAAGCTTGAAGAAGAAAATAGTTCTTAGTTCATGGTGGGGTCATCTTTATTGTCATTTTTTTTTTGGCTCTGGGTGCCAATGATGTGCTCCCACTGACCACCAGCCAGCTTCCAGTAAATATCTCTATCCTAGGTGCTTCATGGAAGCAGAGCACTGGTCTCTGCCACCTAGATCCTAGATACAAAAAATATAGGTTGAAGTCCTAACCCTATAAATGTCACCTTGTTTAGAAATCAGGCTTTTGTGGAGGTGATTAGGGTGGGTTCATTCTGGAGTAGGGTTGGTCTCTAATCCAATATGGTTGGTGTCCTCATAAAAAGAGGAAAAGAAACAGAGACAGACACAAAGAGAAGAAAATGCTATGAGAAGACACAGCACACACAGGAAAAATATCATGTGATAGCTGAGGCAGAGATTGGAATGATGTGTCTATAAGCCAACTAACACCCAGGATTGCCAGCAACACCAGGAGCTAGGAGAGAAACAGGGAACATATTCTGCCCTAGAGCTTTCACAGACAACATGGCCCTGCAGATATCTTGATTTCAGACTTCTGGTCTCCAGAATAGTCAAAAAGTAAACTTCTGTTATTTTATGCCACCCAATTTGTTATGGCAATTTTAAGAAAATGACAGAGTCCTTTTCTTTCCCTTCCCTTACATTCCTCAACCAAAGTCTTCTGTATCTCCCTTTCCCTGGGATTATTGAGCATAATCCCTCTCTACTGAGTGTTTGAAAATACAATGCTTACCATACTTCCTGGGTTGGAAAGAATAAAGAAAATACAAGTACAATTTAGTATTTTTCTTGATATCTCACAGTTATACGTACATTTTCAGGAGACAGGTTTTGGGGGAAAAGATACAAGAAGCAAGAGGGGCTTAACAGTTCTCAAAGTCAAGCCTCCTGGTCCCCTGATTCTGTTCATTCTGGGATGGCTCTTCCCATACAGTATCTCTTTCAACTTAGACTTGCCATTGTTTTCCCAGCAAATATTTACTGAGTAGAAGACAATGAGGACAGATACTTTTGAACTCCAACGAGCTAACAATTTAGAGGGACATGAAGGATTACATAAAGTGATATAGGAACTCAGAGAAGGTGTGAGTGATTTTTGTAAGGAATACAAAAGGTGGTGGGTGATCAAAGTCTTTACTTAAAAGTACTTTTTGAACTGCATCCTCAAAGAGGAGCAGGATTTTTGTCAGGCAGATTAGGAAAGGGCATTGGAGAACATGGAAACATTATGGGACATTACATGGGAAGTTAGAAAATGGGGGAGTGTATGCATACTTAGGTTGTAGGGTAGGTGAAAACAATAGTAGCAGATGAGGAAAAAGTGGGTTAAAGCCAGGATATAAAAACTTGGGGAGTGCTTACTATGATCTAGGTCCTATGCTAATTGTTTTTAATACATTGTCTCATCAGATTGGATAACTACCCGCATTACATACATGCATCCATTATAGTAATAAACCTGAAAATTAACAGACACAGGTAACTTGTTCAACAAATTCAGATGGTAGTTGTTTGAGGTCAGAATTCAACCCAGACCTAAACTCCAAGTCCCTATTCTTCTCACTACACTGTGCTACAAAGAGAAATGGTGAATACTTGGGAGCTCTCGAGAAAGAGAGTGGCAGATGTAATGGCTGGGTAAAGGGTTCGTTGGACTTCAGAGACCGGATGCACCATGGCTATGGCAGTAGAAGAAGAAGTTGGTATAAGGAGGAGTTTGTATAGGATTCCTAAAAAAGAGGAATCCTAGTGGGAAAAAAAGAGGACACACTTGCCCCAGTTTGATGACCAGTTTATCTGTCAGTGGTTGAAGAGAATGAAAAGGAAGAGTATTGACTCTAAAGTTCCTGGTTGAAGTAATGGTTTGGGGAGGGTGCCGTTCCCCAATGTGTATTAGAAAGAGCAACAGTGGATTGTAGAAATAATATAACAAATTTGTTTTTAGCTGCTTTGAGTTTTAAGTGTCTAGTAGAAGATGTCTAGTAGACAACTGTAAATGTTGGCCTGGAGTCTAGGAGGAAAGGTGGGGCCAGAGATCCATTTCTGAGTTGTTGATACGGTAGTACGTACAACCGGAGTGCACTTTCATGAAACATACATCTCATTTCTGTCATTTCACCGCATGAGTCACATAAGCAATTACATACAGCTCTTAGGGAAAGAGACATATCCTTAATATGATGGCACATCACTGTGATCTGTTTTTTTATGCATGTCTCCAACCTTATCCCTCAGGCTTAGGCTCAGTATTTCAGTTCTCAGAGACATATGTGAAGTTCTTTTTCCACTCTGTTACCTCAACTCAGAACGCAGCCCCACCAATATACATGCATATCTGTATACAAGTACATTCAAGCACCAGCACAAACATGCATATATATATGCACAAACAGGTGAATACATGCATGCACACCATCATTGTACACATGCACACATGTGCACATACACAAGTATATGTACATGCACATAGATTCATGTGTACATGCTACAAATACACATAAATCTCCTGTGTGCCCACGCATATATGTGTACATCTGCATGTGTACACTAACACATGCATATGTAACTTTCACATAGTCCATTCCAGTTCATTCTACAAATACTCAGCTGAAACATTTTTTATCAGAGGAGTCTTCTATGACCTCACATTAGAACAAGTTTCCTTTATTTTTTTATACCGTACCACTTACTGAGGTGTGTTGAGCAATTTGTGTTTCATGCTTTCTTCCCTATTGGAATGGAAATTCCACCTCAGCAGAAGTGATCTACACATTTTTTTCTAGCCTCTAAACCCCCTACCTGTCATGAGAGGCCAGTACAATTTATAGACTATAAACATATGTGAATGGATGGATGGATGGATGGACAGATGGATGGATAAATGGAAAGATGGATAGATGAATGGATAGAAGGGTGTGTGGATAAGGCTGTGAGTGTAGATGAAATGCACAGAGTAAATGTGTAGGGGATAAATAGGAAAGGATTCAGGAGTATCTTTCCCGCTTTACAATGAACTTTTATTCTCATCTTTTTTTAAAAAAAGATTTTATTTATTTATTCATGAGAGACACACAGAGAGAGACAGAGACACAGGCAGAGGGAGAAGCAGGCTCCCTGCAGGGAGCCTGATGTGGGACTCAATATCGGGACTCCAGAATCATGCTCTGAGCTGAAGGTAGGCGCTCAACCGTTGAGCCACCCAGGCGTCCCACTTATTCTCTTATCTGATAAAGATTACTACTTTGGTAAATTTTGAAGTCTTTTCTTTCAAACATCATGAATTCTAAGAAGATGCAGTTTTCCATTTATGCCCTGGGTCTCATTGCATGGAAAATGCGAGAGGAAAACTAGGCAATTCTTTCTATTAGTATCTGAACTATCTCATTAGTTGACACCAGTGTTGAGGTAATTGACTTCTCATTATGACTTCTCATTAGATGGTATTTTTCTGTTTTACCTGCTGGCATGGAGTTCAGAACATTTAATTTATCATCACTTTCCTATTTATCACTTAAAGGAAATTTATCTTCCCCCTAGTTATCACATCCTAATTTTTCTAGGTTTTGTGAAATCTTTAATCTTATGATAAGGTTCTATTTTTTTTCTTGGATAAGCCTTTAGCAATTGCTTCATCCAACATTTCAAAAGCCATATTTTAGTGAAATGAGATGTCCTTTCATTAAGATTTTTATCTAGCTAGCACTCATTCATTGCACGAAACACTTCAACAGTTTTCATGGGACTTCATCTCTAGGCCCAGTTGCTTACTTGGTCAGAATACATTGAGACAAGAATAACGGTTTAATGCTTCTTTAAGCAATATGATTTTGTGTATCACCATAGGATCTTTTTATTTAATCTCAGACAGCCATGTCTTAGGTGTGTGTTTTTAATTAGGAGGAAAATTGGATGAAAGAGGGACTTGATCATGGCACAGATATGCCACCACCACAAAGAGTAATCCGTGGTCAAATCAGTAGCATTATTTTTATTTTTTTATAAAAAATATCTTATACATGAATATTGTCTGTATACACTATTTCCAGCCAAAGAAATAACTTGTTCAGTCAAAGATGGGTTGTCTTATCTTTCCACAAAAAAAAATGTGTAGAAAGTTTTCAAATGACTTGTCATATGTTTTATTTTGCATATAATATCTGTTAAAGAAAGTGCATTAAAGCAAAATGCATTACCAAAATGAAAATGCTCATCATTTATACTCCTTATACACATTGATCCACTTCTCTTGGAGTTTTAGAGCAAGCATTCATTCCAATCTCCTGGCTCCTCTGAATTCCACACAAATGATAAAGTTGTTTTAGATGGGCTTCCTTAATATCCAGCATCTTTTAAAAGTATTTCCTCCATATTTCTCCCTACTTCAAAATTCTTACCCACTGTCAGGCAGAGCTGGGCAAACATTAGCCTTCTCTCAAGTATGGAGAGAAAGAGAAGACTGATAAAGAGCTAAAGTCACATAAGGATTTAACAGAAAATATTGCATCAGAGAAACACTGGAGGAACATGTTTCCAATTATAATGGGCACCAGAGAATACACCAGATGCCGGGAGTCAGGTCCACAATGGGAGATCCTTTCCTCCTAATGATAGCATGTGTGTTCATTTCTCTACATTAGTTTTTCTTTTTTTTCCCTTCTTTTTCCTTCTTCTATTATTGTTACTATTATTATATTTTCTTTTCTGCCTTTTTGCTTTCTAGCATATTAGATTTTAAGCCCCCTGAAGGACAGGGATAAATTCTATCTTTATCACCACTATATAGCCCAAATTAGCATTAGTAGGTACTAAATAACTATTTGGACACAGGTTGCACTCTCTATAGTTTTAATCACTTTGAATTAGCCCTTCCATTTTCTGACTTCTAATCTCCTTTTTTTCCCCCTTCAGTACAGCACCATAGATTTTATTTTCCTTTGTCCTTGAAGGTAGTAAATTTCAAGTCTCTCATCTGTAGATGGGCACCAATTAATGACATGATGTCACAGTTAATAATCTTCCATGCTAATGGTCCTAGATGACTGCACATAGTGGGATGAGGAGAGATAAATTGGGTTCAACCTAACTCAAGAGTTGGAACCTGTTTGGGAAGTGGAGCTACTATCTTGAGACTACTTCTTCCTTTTAATGGAAGGAAGAGAGTAAGCCAAAGAACTGCTTTATACCTAAGCCCAGATACTTCAAATGTGTGTTTTCTTTTTTTTTTTTTTTTGATTCCTATAGGAAGATACTAGATAGGAGTTTTGCATTTATAAGAAAGAAAAAAATTTAACTTCTAAGAAAAAGCAAAACTCAAAACATGAGCTAGAAAAGAAAAATCAAACTATAAAACGTATTTTTATTTGATTTTGCCAAATGATTGCTTTATCCTCCATGCTTATGGTCCTGGATTTATCCAAATCCAGTAAGTGAAATGAAAAAAAAAACAAACTTTAAAATGTTTAATATCTTTGTAAAGTTGCTATTAAATTTGGAAATACCATAGGAGGAAATTTACCACAATTGAGCATATGTAGTAATTTACTCTAAAGACAAACATTATATGGTCTCATTCATTTGGGGAATATAAATAATAGTGAAAGGGAATAGAAGGGAAGGGAGAAAAAATGGGTAGGAAATATCAGAAAGGGAGACAGAACATGAAGACTCCTAACTCTGGGAAATGAACTAGGAGTGGTGGAAGGGGAGGAGGGCAGGGAGTGGAGGTGAATGGGTGACGGGCACTGAGGGGGGCACTTGACGGGAAGAGCACTGGGTGTTATTCTGTATGTTGGCAAATTGAACACCAATAAGAAATAAATTTATTATTAAAAATAATAAAAAAGAACATTCTTTTAATAAGTACAATTGAAAAGTTTATAAAACTCACCAAATAGAACTATTTATGCATAATAATCAGAGGGTTCAAAAGAAGGTATATAGGGATGAGCTTTTATTAGTAAATAGTATTAGTTAATGTAGTGTACTTTTACATCAGAGACTTAACTGTCCAACCTGTAATAAAAAGTATGGATGGGTAAGTAGATAGATAGAGATAGAAATAGTTTAGAAAAGATGGATGGATAGATGGATGGATAGCCGGCTAGCTAGATTGGGAAAGAAACATTAGTAGATTGCTTCCTTACATAGATAAAGGAAGTGAAATAAAAGTACACTAACTAATGAATTAAAAAAGGAGAATGATGAATGGTGTATTACATGGCTGATTTTTGCTACTAATAGTTTATTTTTCTGCTGATTTGAGTTAACAGGTCTCCTTGGTTCAAAGACTGTAAAGATCATTTAATACAGTTTTCTTATTTTACTGATGAAGGCACTAAGGGCCTTAGTAAGCAAGAAGAGAGTATACCAACTTCCTAAAGTCAGTGTGAGGGTTATTCCCATGCCAAGGAGCCAAAATAGTGAATTAATTCATCCTTTCAACTCATATTTGTTCATGTACCAGAAGCTCATTGAGCAGTTTATTTGGGGGCATGCACTGTGCCAGGCAATGGAATACAGAAAATGACAGACAGTCAAGTCCTTGACATCAAAGAAATTACATTCTTATGGTAGAGTCTGACAATATATAAGTACACACATATGCAAATAAAATAATTATGGATTGTCACCAGCGCTATGATGGAAATCAACAGGATGATGTGATAACTGGCTTGGGTGAAGATTATATTGTGTGGTCTTCTCTGGGAACATTGAAGTGGAGTCATGAAGGCTGTGAAGTCGGTGCTTGGTAAAGAAGTAAGGGATCAGTGGCTGGAGCACAGTGAGCAAAAAGGGTAGCAGCAAAATGGTAGCAACCATCCAGACTCTAGTAGAGCACTGAAAGCTGTGATTAGCAATTAAGATGTAATTCTCAAAACAGTAGAAAACATGGGTGGGTTTTAATTGACAGAATGTCATAATTTGATTTATATTTTGAAAAGTCATTCTAGCTATTTAATGGAAAATGGATTATAGGAGACAGAGACAGAGGAAGAGGGAAAAGTACTTAGGAGGTTTTTAATAGAGAGATTGGAGAAGAGTAGTGTGTTGGAAGTATATTTTTTGGGGAAGGGCTAGGATAGGGAGTTGGGGGAGGATTAATGGAGAGGGAGAAATTGAGAATGTCTACACTTTGACTTGAGATGCTGAGTGGTTAGTAGTATTCTTTCCTAAGATAGGGAAGGATAAAGTAGAAACTGAAATATGTTTTATTATACTATCGTTTATATGTTATTTGACTTGGATTGTCTAATCCAAATCTCAAAAGATTAAGTTTCACCTGGAGCCAAATATATTTTATTTGGGTCAGAACCAATATGAACATGCCAAAGGAAATAATGAAATATGGATGATACCTTCTCCCTATATTGCAAACAAAACAATAATTTAATTTTCGTAGTGGTAGAAGGCCATCTTGGCAACTGTATGTGAAGTGTTAGAATTTGCGAATATGGAAGTGATAGTAGATATAGGTCACTATATTGTGAGATGTGAATGTGTGTGCATATGTGTGTTTATATGTATTGTTGTTTCCAAGCTATTTTCAAGAACATTACTTTGTATGAATACTCATGGAATTATAGGCAAATTAATTTTCTTTAGCATAGAATGAAAATAGTCTTGCTATTCATTCATAATCAGTAAATATTTCGATAATGTATTTATCCATACTAGTCTCAGACTTTACTACCTGGAAGATATAGTGAAGCATTCAATAAAGAAGCGTGTGTTAGCCAAATATGTAGGCCATCAAACTGAGAGGTTACAGAGTAGCTATGAAGGGCATGGTTGCTCATATAGTTCTAAACATTAAGGAAGTGTCTGAAACTTGAAACTGAAACCAATAAATGCTAATTTTTAACTTTCCACATTCATGATAGTCACATTGCAATACGATGTATTTTTATATTTTTGGAATGGCACTATATGGGATAAAATTTTCCCTAAAATGAATCCATTCTCAACTTCCAACTTAATATAGCACAATAATGCTACATATATTATTATGTATTACATATTATTATGTATTCTATATCATTATATTGTGTATATATATCATACACACACAAACACATATATCCACTTAAAAGGGAGAAAGCCAACTTTTATTTCCTACTTTGGCAGAGGCGAAGTAATTTGTGATCAATTGAGGACAGAAGAAGAAGAAATAAGGTAATTTTTTACCCTGATGCGAGAGAACTAATGTGGAGGCACTATTATCAGGATAAATAAAAACACAGACCAGATCTCTGAGTTTTTGAGATTAACACCATTGAAGTACCCTTATTTCCCATGTAATCACTCTCAGAAATAAACTATAGGCTAGGATGGATGACCTGACAATTTCTCTTCAGGTGGATTATACGATTTCAGTGCCTAAAGGCATTATTATTTTATATATTAGATACTCAATGAATGCTCTGTTGATTTTATTGGGTTTTGCTCTGTTGGCTACTTATTTTCCAGTCCTTTCTGTTAGGTATTAACAACAGTGTAGACTGGCTGATGACTTCAGCTGAGCTTAATACAGTCTGTTCAGAGTCTGTTCTGTTCTTTACTTTAAACTAGGTAAAGTTTGTAGATTGAGAAAATTAACCCTTTTAGTTTACCCAGAGATCATGACTTATTAACCAAACTTAAAATAACTAGATAACTGTGTCTTTTTCTGATGCATTACTTTTCTTATGTATGTTCTGCAGGCAAAGTTTTGGGAATAATTTTCTCCAAAAGCCTAGGGGAATAAAGGAAACGTCTTCAGCAGAAGCAGAAAGGTTTAGAAACTTGGCAAGGAGTAACTCAGGATCAGAATATTGGCAGAGCCTCCTTTTAATGCCATGCATGGAAGAAATGACAATTTAAATAGATTTTCCTTAAGCTTGTGGGGATTTGGCAACTCCTTGTTCAATCTGTGATGAGATCTTGCAAGCTTTAGAGCCCTGCCTAGGTTTGTTGAGAGTTTCTCTGTCTGTCAGTCTCTCTTTCTTTCATCTGTTATGTATTTTTATGGTGACCATTTTAGCAATTGTACCTGGTATCCTTAATATTAAACTATATAGCCTCAGTTTTGTGTGAAGAGGGTTTAAAGAACTTATTAGATGTGTTTGCAAATATCAATTGGACATGTGAGTGTTAACGTGATCTTGGAAATAAACATTGGTCCACTCCCAGTGCCTACAAAAACAAACAAACAAACAACAAACAAAAAAACAACACGCTAAGCCAAATTTCTATAAGTCTATAGTTTTCTAAAAAAAATAAGGTATACAAGGCTATTGAAAATCAGGCAGTATGGCTCATAAAATGTATAAAATAGAATTTTCTTACTATTCTTTCATTTGTCATTATGTTTGTGGGTTGATTCAAAGGATTTGTACTTGTAGTAGACAATTATTGTATAATGTTACATTTTCTAATTTACACAGCTTTGTTACAACTGGAAAGGAAATTCAGGGAAAATAATAAATATTATGAAAACAGCTCTTTTCTTGAAACAAATACAGACAAGAGGAAAAATACTTTGAGAGCTCCAAGACGGTTAAAAGAATGCAAATGTGGAACTGCAAAGAATATGTGGGGGATAGCTTATGTGAAGACATGGGCCAACTTTCAACTAGGATTATCCTATGTACTCTCCAGATCCATTTTTGCATCATCTATAATGATATCAGTAATAATGCTGCCTTCAGAATGAACTCTACCATCTTGGACCAGCTAGAATATAGGTTCTATGAGGGCACCAATATTTTTACCTTCTTTACTGATTCATTCAAAATACTTAGAACGGTGCATAGTAGATAGTAGGAACTAAATACATATTTACTAAATGGATGAATGGATTGGACATTTGTTGTTTTGGTGACAAGCAGTGGTCCGTAGTTTAGGTAATAGTATTGCATGAAGGTCAACTTCCTGTTTGATCACATTCTATGGTTATGTAAGATGTTAACATATGGGGAAGACAAGTGAAGGATATATGGGAACTCTGTACTATTTTTACAACTGTTCTGTAAATTGGAAATTATCTTTTTAAAAAGGTAATGTAGAAAATTGAGAATGGTAGAGGTGGAAGGGAGTATGAGTATGGAAGGATGAGAACCATTAACTCTGGAACAATGCAGAAAGACAAATATGGATAAAAGAGCAAGAAAGAACTGATATAAACGCAAGCAATTTGCCTCTACAGGGATAAACAGAATTTGGCTGCTAATCTAAATTTTCTTGATGCCATTAGAAACATGGTGAATTGAAATCTCAAATATTGTCCACCATGAAATTTCATCAGTTGCTGTGTTTCACCTGGGCCACTTTTGCTTAGCCCCTTATTGGTGCTAACTGCACAAAGCCCTGATTTCTAGAGCTACACTCCCTGCTTGAAGTTGAATTCTCAAATTTTGAGATATAAGCACCTAATTGGATAATTTCTATAATCAGAATGCTCAAAAGGATTTTATTTTATTTTTTAAAAAAGAAGAACTTTGGAGAGAAAAAGTAGGCAGCCATGAGAATCATTTTGCCAAGGGAATAAATATGTACAAGATAATCTGTCCTCAGCATTCTCAAGAACTCATTCTTTGTAAGTGGTAGAGTCCAGTGTGTGCATGACTAAGTTGTCTACTTAAAACTTTCAAAATCAGAATCCCAAAGAAGTTATAGTCCATTTTAAGCAATACCAACAAAACCTAATATAGTCCACTTCTGAGTAATCATTTAATTATGGTATTTTATCATTTTATTTTTTAAAAATACGCTGAGTACATAAAAGTGACTAAAATATCAACAGATTCTTTCTTCCTACGCATAACCATTAATCTTAAATGTTCCAAGAGAAGATGCTTAAAAAGTAACCCTTTGCAGAACTAGCATTTCTTTGTGAAGCTTGCAGACCTTTCTCCTTTTGTTTTATCTTACTTGTCACCTTGCAGTTATGAGTATCTCAGCATGTAAGAGTAGACTGGAGGGAGGAGAGAAGGATACATTTTTCATTCAGTTGTACATCAGTCTTGAAGCCTTGTTGGCAGCAATATGCAGACAATGGATCTTTCAAACAAATAGAATGTTGTCTGTTCCTTCCTTCTGTAATTTTTGGCAGAGTTCTCTGTTATGTGTCTGGATTCTTGAAACATTGAATGAATAAACTAGGACACAGTATTAATGTAAAGAACTGGCATCTTTGTTGACTTACTCAACTGACTATGTATACATAAAAAAGTGAAATAACCATTTTCAGAAGTGTTGGCTGCATGTATCTGGGTTTTTAGAGTTTAGCTAATATAAATGTAGTGCCTTAGAAAAAGGCTACTCTCTGGACTCTATAAAGTTTACTTTCTGGGCAAAGATATCCTATTGGCCACAAGTGAATAAAATACGAACAATTGCATGTAGCATTGCATATCTGTTAGCATATGGACCAAATATAGGCTGAAGTACACAGTGACAGCATTAAAAGTAAATTTCTTGATCTGAAATATCATGATATTTATCGCCAAATTAGGTGAACCTTTCTTTGCAGTAGAATGGTAGTGATGAAAAAGATTAGGCAAAAGTTAGAAGTGAGATGCAAATTTCCCACCTGGAGAGGCGAGGCATAATTCCATAAAATTTACATAGTACAACCAAGTGATAAAACAAGTTGTTCCCAGTAGACCAGGGTTTCTCAACCTCAGTAGTATTGACATTTGGATCCAGTAATTCTTTGCTATGAGGGGCTGTCCTGTGCATTGTAGGATGTCCAATGACATCCCTGACCTATGCCCATGAGATGCCAGTAGAACCTCCATATATTTGTGAAAATTAAAAAAAAAATGTCACCAGATATTGCCTAATGTCCTGGGGGAAGAAGGGGAATATGGGCAAAAATCATCCCTGGTTGAGAATCATTAGTAGGTTAAGACATAGCCCGTGTTGACTAGAAGGAAATTATATATCCTTATAGTAAAAATATCTACTATTTGTATTAAATCCATATCAGTATGATGGGGTAGCCTGATGTAGAGAGTCTCATTGTTTACTGGAACTTTTGAATATCACAGCCATGTGTGATAAGAAAACAGAGTGCCCAGTTGCCCAGCACAACAACATTTCTCCACCATTTATTCATTCTGGCCTTTGTATCTTCTGTCTCTAACTCTTCACTGTCTTCTTTCCCCTGACCAGGGAATTGATCATCTTCTTTATTCCAGAACAAATTAAAATGTCTCTTGACAATGCAAAGGTTTAAAATTACTATGTTTTCTCTCTTCACATCACGACTAAGTTCTTAGAAAAGTAGTCTTCAGTGCCTGCCTCCACCTCCTCACTGCCCACTTTCTGGAACACATCCCAATTTGTCTTTTTTCCATATCACCACTAAAAGTAGTCCCCCAAATGCTACAATCCAATATCCCAATTAATGGAACTTTCCCTAAATTCATCTTTTGTTACTTCCATGCCACTGTTGATCCTCTTGAGTGATGGTTCTTGAACTTTATTGTGTGTCTGAATCACTGGAGAGCTTGTTCAGATTTCTAGGCTGTATACCCAGAGTTTCTGATTTAGTAGTTCTGGGTGGGGTTTGAGATTAGCACTTCTTACAGGTTCCTAGGTGATTCTCATGCTGCTTGTCTGGGGATCACAATCCAAAAGTCATGCCTTGATTATTCTCTTCTTGAATACTTCAGTTTGGCTTTCATGAGATCTTAGTTTCCTGTTACTTACATCCATTGACATTTTTAATCACCTTTTCTATTATCTCTGCTCCTTAGTGCTTCTCAATCAAGGTGATTTTCCCCATCCAGAGGATATTTGGCAATGTCCGGAGATATTTTTTTATTATTAAAAATAACTAGGGGTAGTGAGAATGGAAATATGAGGGGACCAGTGCTACTGATATCTAGTAGATAGATGCTGCTAAACATCCTGCAATGCACAGGACAACTTACCTATAACAACAACTTATCCTTCCCAAAATATGGATAGTGCAAATATTGACAAACACTACTCTAAATACAGGCATGATCCAGAGAAAATGCCTCTATTCTTTTTTCTTCTCTTCTCTTCTTGCTATATATCCCATTTGTCAATTTCAGACATTTTCAGAGTTTCACCACAAACCTCTTAGAGATGACTCCCAATGGTATATTTTTAAATCTGGCATTCCTTTTGAGTCCTAGCCTAGATTTCCACCTTTCCAGTGAATATCAACTGGATGAGCCACCAGTACCTTAAGTTTAATTTAATTAAATAAAACTGATCCTTATAGTGAGAGATTTGTTTCCATTAGTGGTAGTCATCATTTGACAATTCACTATGGTGAGAATATTTCCCTAATCCTTCTCCCTTCATTTTATTTTTTTTCTCCCTTCATTTTATAACCAATCAGTGTACATTATCAGTGTGTCTCAACCCTTTTAGGTGTTCATAACTTGTACAAATGCTAAAAGATTCTTTTTTAATATAAAAGTATAAAATAAGATGTATGGTTCAGAAATACCACTCTGAAAGCAATGCAAGGAATTCACTGATACTTGGCAAAATCAAGAGAGAAACTCACCATCCCATATGTGATTACCTAGTGTTTTGATTGGCCAGGGAGAAATAGGTCCCATTTTTCCTAAGAAAAGTAAAGTTATCTATCTGTTTAGAACTAAGTCCTATATTACTTGGATAACGTACTAATTGGATGTGTTACCCTTCAGACAAAGAAATCCTATGAAGATATTCTCACAAATATGAGTCTTTTGCTTTACAGAGAACTACGATGTATTACTTTCTTTGATAGAATTTTATGTATGTTTTCCTTGTTACTAGTAATAGTCATATTACTAATAATAGCTACCATTTTTGAGCACTTTTTTAAGTTCCAGAACAAGTACTTTGCATTCAATCTTACATATATAAGCTTATATGATAGATTCTGTTACTGTACCAGTTATGCACCTGTAGAAACTAAAGGTTAAAGAAGATAAGGAATATACTCAAGGTCATCTAAGTTATAACTGGTTGAATTGGGATTTGAAGACAGGTTCTCCAACAACCTAACTGATGCTTCTTCCCGTAACACAAAATTGAGTTGCTGTGGAACATGGTTCTCAGAACCTGGTTCTTATGAGAAACCCATCTTCTTCAAAATCAAAGATCTAGTTGGAGAAGGAAGGGCCATCCAGCTCAGCCCTAGTGCCTCTAGGGAATGGTGGAGGTAGTCCTCCATAAGTGAGAGAAGCTCTATGGCTGGCTAATGGAAGGAAACCCAAAGGAGAGCTTTTCTTTGTGGAAGTTCATTACAGGGACACCTATAGACCTCTTACTCTCACCTGCATATCCTTTCTCTTTTGTAGCTTCCATTTCTAGACTGAAATGGATGCAAAATTGCTACAGCATTATGTTCTGTCAGGCTGACCCTATGACACACATCAAAGTCATAAAGCTCTGGCTTAGTTATTATTTACATGTTCAGGATTCTTGTGAGGTAGGGAGGTGGAGGCTTGGCCACAGTTCCAGAAGGGATGGCTACTTCATTTTAAAAACTAGGAAACCTACATCCTTTTTGGATTGAATATTGTTTTGATCACTCATGCTAATAGAGTAATCCTACTTATTTCCCCCTCAGTGTTGTTTCCCTGGTATATGAAGAGTCTCTAAAGGAATGCTAGGTTAGAGATATCAGGAAGTTATAAATTCACAAGCAAGAGTCACAGAAGTTTGGAAAGACTTCATTCCTTTGTCTTCACAGTACTTTATGAAGGTACAGCAAAAGATGTGCCAGGCTGAAAATAAAATGATTACTAGGAAGATAAGAGTTGTGGACAGTAGTGACTCTCACACCTGGTTGTCCTTAGTCTACCTTCCTTTCTTGTCTATGTCTTTCCAAAGACTTCTACAAACTTTCATCCCATCTAGACCTCATAATAATCACTACTGGAGAACATGAACAAATTAGTTTTGATGATAATTTATATGTCTTTACTGGAAGATTCTGATATCGATTCATTAAAAAAATATTGTGTATTTATTGTGTTCTAGACACTTTCCCAAGCCCTGGAGATATATTAGGGAACAAGACACATCAATCCCTGCCCTAGAGTTTACATTCTAGTACCATTTGTCAGAGGGTAGCTATATGTGTTTATAAAATGTTGCTCTTTGATACACACACACACACACACACACATATACCCATATATCATATCTCACATATCATTTGTAGGTTTCTTGTATGTTCTCTATACCACATCTCCCACCATTATTTCACACATTTCATAAACGATTTCAATACATAAATACATTTTTGCCTGTGACAGTCTACATGGAGAGAAGGACGTAGATGGTGGTAAGATAACCATAAAAGGATACATTCAGAATATTTCCTTTCCTTTTATTTTATTTACATTTTTTAAGTTAAATTAAATTTGACAACATATAGTATAGCACCGAATGCTCATCCCATCAAGTACCCTCCTCAGTGCCCATCACGCAGTTACCCCCTCTCCCCACCCACCTCCCCTTCCGCAACACTTTATTTCCCGAGTTAGGAGTCTCTTTCCTCTTAATGTAATTGCAAAAATAGGAGTGATGTTGGCCATAAGAATATATTTCACTACAAAACTGGTAAAAAGAATGATGGACACATGGACAAGTCAGGGTTCTAGATACTTCAGAAGAAATGATCATTAGCTGTCCCTAAAGGATTTTATTACATTTCCTGAAATGATAGACATTTTTGAGATGTGTCCTCCAAAAGTGTGTGTAGCAGTAAATTTGTAAGACCATTTTTAACACTACACACAGATGAGAAGGGTGGAGGTAGCTGGTGGGTGGGGGTAGGGAAGAGTTAGTGGCAAGAAAAGAAAGTGTTTCCAGCCTTGGGCAGCACGTCTGTCTCTTCCAGCATTTGTCAGATTCCAGTTATTAACCTGTCAGCATTAGACAGATTGAAGGAGACACTTCCTCTCAAGGTGAGCCCTTAAGGAAAGGAAAAAAGAGAAAAAAAATCATTGTTGGGGTTGACAGAGAAATGATTCTACTGGAGTCTGGGCTAAACCTGACAAGGAAATGATACTAAAGCGTGAGTGTGGGTTTGGAGGGCAAGAGATTCTAGGGGTAGATCAGGGATGTGGACAAAGTGTTGGCAGTCCAGAAAGAAAGCTCTCTCTTGAATTTACTTGAGCAGAGAAGCAAAACCATTTCAAAGATGCAGGGTGCACATTTTAGTGAGAAAAGGTGGAGCTGGCTGGTGCTGAGGCACGGAAGTTCAGTAGAGTAGTGTTGAATCCCACACCATCAGGGAGCACCAGTCATCCTCAGACACCAGCAGGGGGAAATATATATTTTTATTTATGTATATTTTTATTTATGTATTTTTTTAAACAAAACCATGCCCTTATCTTTGAACTTTGTGTCACTTTTTTTCAGACATAGGTGGTTTTATAGTCTTATTTTATTCATGAGAGTTCCAGCAAAAAACAAAATTCATCAAATATCTCTGGCTTTCAATGATCTGGGGACATAGTAGGCCTGCACTTCCTGAAACTTCCTGTATTGAAATGGGTCATGTAATCATTTCTAGCCAATGAGCGATGAAGGGGAGTAATGTGTATCCCTTCTAGGCCAAGGATTTAAGTGCTGATATGAGATTCTCTAAAGCTCACTCTTTCCCTTTCTCCACAGCTGCCAGCAATATTCAGATAGTAGCCATTCCATTAGCTAGCCTCTGGAGTCAGGACCATGACAACATGCATCAATGTCCCCCAGTCCACTCACAGTAGACAAAAATAGACATTTATGGTTTTAAACTGTTGAGATTTTAGGCCTGTTACAACAGTATATTATAGCCTATGATAATGGACACATTTAGTTGGATATAAATATAAGGCATTTTATTTTCCTTAATGAATAAAGGCGAAGAGTTTATATAATGTTATAAACCTCTTCTCACAACCCAAATTACCACCCAATGGTATTCACATTCTTACCCATGGGTGCAGTTTCCTTAAAGACATTTTATTTATTTTAGTCTTGGAGACTTGAGGCAATTTTAGAAAGTGCAATGCTAATAGGGATATGGCAAAGTGGAGACACTGTGTTAGTGGATGCCTTAGTATCTGAGGGGCTTTGTGCATGAATAGGAGACATCATTACTATCTGCACTTTGTCTAATGCTCCACTTATTTAAATCATTAAGTCATATAAATCAAAAAGCCAAACTTTAAAAATGAAATTTTCTTTATGAGATGATTAATTCCTCTTAAATTGTTAATTTCAATTCTATATTTTGTATGGCTGACTTTTTAGAACATCTCAAATACTTTAAATTTTTTTTTGTTTTTTATTTATTTATGATAGGCACACAGTGAGAGAGAGAGAGGCAGAGACACAGGCAGAGGGAGAAGCAGGCTCCATACACCGGGAGCCCGACGTGGGATTCTATCCCGGGTCTCCAGGATCGCGCCCTGGGCCAAAGGCAGGCGCCAAACCGCTGCGCCACCCAGGGATCCCCCAAATACTTTAAAACATACACCTTTATACTTAAATTTCTACTCATGTCTTAATAGATCATGACTTTGACTTAATTTATCATTATTTCTATACTCTTTTTTATATTTTTTAGGATTATATATATATATTAATACACAGCTCATGTATTAAATAGTAACCTCTTCTCAAGGTGAATCAAATCTGATCTACTAATCAGCAGGCTGATATTGTTTTTTTAGCCATTAGTTTTTTGTTTCAAGACAAAACTGCCTTCACAAAAGCATAATTTTTTCAATTGCTGTCTCCAAAATTTATGTATTTTTATTTATTTATTCTTAATGATTATTTATTTATTTTAGAGATAGTGCATACATGCATGTACACACACATACATGAGTCGGGGGAGGAGGGGCAGAGAGAGGGAGAGAGAGAATCTCAAGCAGACTTCCTGTTGAGCATGGATTTGGATCTGGATCTCATGACCTGAGGTCATGACTGAGGCCAAAATCAAGAGTTGGATACTTAATTCATTAAGTCCCCAGGGCATCCCCCAATTATATATTTTTATATATAAAAATACACTTGGTGACATTATCTGAACCATGTTCATTATTAAGTATTACCCTTTACTTAGTATTATCAAAAACATATATTCCTATAAACAGCTTGCTAGAAATTGAGGATCATCTGGAGGTCTCATCTCCTAAGCAATAAAGGTGAATCTGAGTAGTTATTTCTCCTTAGTTGATATTAATGTGTCAACCTAGAATGAATGCACTCGTGAATCCTTTTCTACTGGCTTATTAGGTGTAAAGCCCAGAGCTGACCAGTCTTGTCTGTTCTTGATAGGCCACCATGTTTTGTTTCTCCCCAAGAGTGTTTGATGTACTTCCTGTTACTTTTATTCAGCATTCTCTATGTTTTCAGTAGTATCATGACCACTCCAATATTTTATAAACAGGCATCTAAGTAAAAGCTAGAAGAAAACATGTGTGTACATATATTTTAGCACTTCCCTCTTTATTAAAATCAGTAACAATTGGGCAGCCCCGATGGCGCAGCTGTTTAGCGCCGCCTGCAGCCCAGGGTGTGATCCTGGAGACCGGGGATCAAGTCCCACGTCAGGCTCCCTGCATGGAGCCTGCTTCTCCCTCTGCCTGTGTCTCTGCCTCTCTCTCTCTCTCTCTCTTTCTCTCTCTCTCTCTGTGTGTGTGTGTGTGTCTCTCTCATGAATAAATAAATAAAATCTTTAAAAAAAATCAGTAACAATTAAATATGCTTTATTGTCTTTATACTTCTTTTATATTACAACTACCTATAATATAACTTATATTAACCTTTTTTTGAACATTACTATGAACTTTCATAGATTTTTCTTTTTTAAATCAAAAACAAAAAATGAGTAATTTTCTTGTTATCAATCTTTTATTTAGTCTTCAAATTACCGCCACTAGCCAGTAGGATCTCCATTAAGTGGGTTCTTTGTCCTTTCAACACTTGCTTTGATACTTGTCTGCACATACTTGTATTCTGGCAACAGCAGAAGTTCTAAACTCATGGAAATTATTTCCTCCCCCAAGATATTAATTCAACAGAACTGAAGAGAATCTTGCACACATGAATGTTGATAGTGAGAATGAATACCCCTATTCTTGGTGTTTTAATAACAATGGTGAAAAATATATTTCTTTCTAAGGTCATAAGTTCATACTAATTTGTTTTTTATAATAAAGGCATAACTTTAGATAGTTTCTCTTTAACTGATTGCTGATTTCCACTTAAAATTGTCATCCAGAATATCAGTACACTATAAGTATCAGGGAATGTTTAGCAGAGGAATATAGAAGAATCAGACTATAGAAAAGTAGATAGAGTATGAGAATATATTCACTAAGTGCCCCCTGAAGAAAAACCTGACAGCATCTACTCTAAAATTGATGTATTCTCCTCACTATGCTTTTTAAATTTTTTATATAATTCAGCTCTTTTCTTGAGCATATTTTTATAATGAGAATGCAAAAATGTTAAAAATCTTTTAAATAATTAAAGAAAAAATTTTCAGCAAGAAATAGCTCTATATATTGTTTAACAAACACACTGATAAGGGTGCCTGGGTGACTCAGTTGCTTAAGCGCCTGACTCGAGTTCTGCGCAGGTCATGATCTTGAGGTTGTGAGATTGAGCTCCCCATTGGGCTCCATGCCAAGCATGGATTTTGCTTAAGATCCTTCCTCTCTCCCTCTGCCCCTCCCTGCCTCTAAAATAAAAAGAAAAAAAACAAAACAACAATAATAAAAAAAACACTGAATCTTATATACACATCATATTCATAAAATCTCAAAAGTTGCTTACGTTTTATAACTGAGTGATATTTTGCTTTTTGTGTCCATGCTTTACCTTTAGAGTGAGGAGGATTCTAGATAATCTTATTGAATCATATTTCTACTTCATTGCATTGCTCTCTGGGGGGGAAGTTAACAGCAAAAGACTTGTCACTTGAGTTCTATTCATGACCTCTCTACTGTGAGCATTATAGGTAGAATGCAGCAAAAAGAGATACAATTCCAGGGGAATATGGGCTCATAGATCTTTCAGAACAATGTTAAAAGAAAAGCTTTCTCATGATTGTTATAGCGAGTGATGCTTTTAACTGCTTTCGAGTCATCATTGTAAGAGCATTGGATCCAGAAGTGAAGAGCAAGACTATATTCCAAGTGGCTTTTTCAGACAACTGAGGGTCTGCTTTTAGCCCTCCTTCAGCTGTGTTGATATGTGTGTCATAAATAACGGGATCATGAGCCTATTGATGAGACATACATGAAGAAAGAAACATACCTCTTTGCTGGTATAAAGGATAGAGATGTGAATGCTTACTTATAAGTGAAGAATCAAACTTGGATTTTAAAAGAACTTTCTAGCCACATGCAGACCTTGACCTTTCTCCGGCTGTAGCAGCCTCAACATATTCATAGTCAGCAATTTCTTCTATAATTCCATTTGTGTCCAATTTTAAGCTCACTTTAACATTTGCACTGTGTTTTCTTTGTTGGCCAATTCTCTGTGGTGATTATTCAGTTTTATAAAATGTCACATGGGTGTGTCACTGGGAGCCAAGGAAGTAACACCCTACATGGTTTGCTCTCTGTGCATGAACCAAATAACGAAGCTTAATGATCATTCACTGATAGACTTTGAAAGAACTGATATGATTGGCCGGGGATCATGAACTACATTTGTAACTTATGCAGTTATTTGTAACTTATACATTTGTAACTAGCAGCAAAGTTTACATTATATGCAAATATTCATAGCGAATTACCATAGTAACTGAAATTTAGGACCTGTTTTTAGGATATTAGACTTACTAACTCATGATGAGTGAAATTCATGCATATCAGAATCAGGCAAAATGAGGACCTGTGTGTATGTGTGTAGTTAGTATTTTTCACTTTGTAGCTTCAGCACATCATGCCACAAACTTGGGGCCTTATAAAGCTAGGTTAGTGTGTTCTAAGAGGGCTATCATTTATTTTTATCTCTGTTGGCCAGTGCATTCTATTGTGACTCTTTATCCTGCAGTACATTCTGTCTTCTGGGGAGAAGTTTTGACCCAAAATGGCTGACAAATGCATGCAAATCACCATGCACAGAAGCAAAAAGAAAATTTCACTCTGGTTGTTGGCATGAAGATTTTCCAATGGCTTGGGGTGCTGGCAAAGGAAACAGGATAATGAGTAGCAGACAGGGATTGATGGGAGTTCTCTGACATTTTGAGGAGGACCTGTACACATCTCTGCAGCCTGAGGGAAGCTTGGCTGGAAGAAACTGGCCAGAGGCATGTTCTGACTTTGGATAACTTGGAGAAAGTGGCCAGTATTAGCAATGTGCAAATATTGAGAGACCTTCCTCCCATTGGAACCTTGCTATTATGCTCCGATATAATGCCGATTCAGCTCACATTCCCATTTCCAGTTATTAAATGTGATACATAAGTAAAAGGATTTAAAGTGACTTTTTGAAGAAGAATTTTAATATTCTTTGGAAATTTAAGAAGATAAATATCTTGTCTTAAGATGGTTAGACTCGGTATTAGTATATGTATATAGAGTGGAAATGGCCTTTTACTTGGAATATGAGCATTTCGTTTAACTCACAGCCTTGCCAAGTATGAGCTGCATTCCATCTTTCATTTATTCATTTATTTATTTGCTTATAAGCATTAACCAAGTGCCTGTCATGTGCCAGAGCTACACTAGGCTTTATGTGGTCAGGGTCAAATCACTTCAGGTCTTTAAGTTTCTTGTCTGTGACATTCTTAGACTTCTAAAATTTATTCAAAAAAACACATAGACCTGTTTCAAAAGACTGCTTTTATTACAAAAACCACATAGCTTTCTCCTGTTTTTTAAATTTGAAAGCCAGAAGTGAGTATAACATAATTTCATGGAAGTAATGGAAATATAATTTTCAGTGATAAAGTTCACAACTACCAAGAGAGTGAAGTATTTTTTCCACTTATCTTCAGCTTCTGCCATCACCTCACCAAGTATAGAAACAATGAGTGTAATAATTTACCTTTATTTAGGATAAATAGAGGTATAGAGGGTAGACTCTTCATGAAAAAAGCACTCTGGTCTACTCCCCTCATTTCAGATACCCCATCTGTAGCTGTAACTAAACTAACTTGTATCGTTGTGTGTGTCTGTATGTGTGCATGTGCACGCATACACCTAGGAATGAAGAGCCCACACTCTTTGTCCATTATTCACCTCGATGTTTGCTGTCAAGATGAGTTTTCCAATTTTCCATTGTTTTTCCTAAACTGCATCTCTCATGTAGAGTTTAGAACTGGTCTGGCTGCCAGGAAATAGCTATATAATAAAACAGCCATATAATAGTGGTATAATTCACCCAGTTAGTCATTCCTTTTCTCAACAATAGGACCTGGAATGCATCAGTAGGTGTGGGTTTCAGTTAAATTCAGAAGATAATTATTGAGTGACTACTGCAACCTGCTAGACCAAGACCATTGAGATAGATTAAGAAGGCATCCCCTCTCAGGGCATTTGAAGTCTAGAGAGTAAATATGTGTAAAATGTGTAAATATACAATTGACAATGTTTGCTGTAATTTCTAGTAGAATGTCCTTGGGGCTATTGAAATATCTCAGAAGTTGGGGTGTCAGTCAGGAAAGGTGTTTCAGTGGAAATTATGCTTACAGTGAGTATATAGAGAATGAATAGCAGAACAGGCCAGGTAAGCAAAGCTGTGAATGAAGGAAGGTGGATTCCAGCCAGCCTTTTTTTTTCTTCTTTCAAAGATTTGTTTTCCTCATCCTTAGTACCCTCTGCTAAATCCTCTCTTGATTTTTAACTATTTCTAAATTGTAACTGTTTCTAAATTAGATACTAAGGATCTAATACATATGTAATAAGATGGCTTATACACACCGATGCCACCCCCATATCACAACACTGTATAAGCAGCACATTTTGACTCCTGAAAAAGACAGTGTCTGACTCCAATCAGAAGTCCTGCTCACAGCTCTGATGTAAGTCTGGGGGCTCTTCCGTGTTACTTGAAACTAGTATTGATTGCTTCAGCTCTAAACACAATGCCTAAAGGGTCCTGTTGGTTGCTTTAGGTGGAGAACAAAAAGTAAAACCAAACTAAATGAAATGAAGAGATAAGTGTAGAATAAAAAGAAAGAAAAAAAAAAGACAGGAGTCTTCAGTGCCTGCTGTCAGGCATCATCAAATCAAGTTCTCTGTACTGTAAGGTCAGTGAGGGAGGCGAGGGAAGATGGACATTCTCAGAGACAATATGTTGCTCTGCATGAGAGTAAGTTTGGTGCTTAGTATAAATCACTCTGTTTGCTTATAGTCTTCATTATTTACCTGTAATCTCTGGCAGATGGGAACTGGCTAGGAGCATGCAAGGGTACAGAATGCCCTCGGTTTGCAATTGCTTGCCAGAGATCCACTAGGAGAGTTAACCTTTACCCTCCCAGTGTAATTGTAAGAGGAGGGGGCATGTAGAGTGACCATACTATTTATCTCCAAACCAGAACACCTTGGAGGACGCTGTAAGTAACCCCACCTGCATAACAGGCACGTGGTGAAACACTCTCAAACAGGGACTCTTAGAGCACATGTGGTCATCTTAACATGTGTTCTTCCTGTTTTTCTCCTTTCTTTCTTTCTTTCTTTCTTTCTTTCTTTCTTTCTTTCTTTCTTTCTTTCTTTCTTTCTTTCTTTCTTCTTTCTTTTCTTTCCTTCATTAACATGAAGGGAAATTTCCAAGGAAAAATACAAATAGGATAGAGCATGACCCTGGAAGTAAGCTAAGACTCCAGAGAATTTGTCACTTTGTCAGACAGCTCATAAGTTTATAGGTTTGGGAAAACTTTAAATTTGAGGGATGATTCCCTAAAACTTTTTGAAGACACACAAGATACTTGTTCTTTTCATTCACAGTACATGCCTATGGAGATATCAAAATTATGTGCAGTTCCTAGAACACTAGCTAGCAATAATGACTTTGTCCAACAAAATATTGCAATCCAGGCTAAAACACATTTATACAAAGACAGCGTTGAATCTGACTATTCAGTACTTAAATTTTTATTTAAGTACTTAAAGGATGATTGGGGCACCTGGGTGTCTCAGTGGTTGAGTGTCTGCCTTTGGCTTTGGTGGTGATCACAGGGCCCTGGGATTGAGTCCTGCATCAGGCTCCCCACAGGGAGCCTGCTTCTCCTACTGCCGATGTCTCTGCCTCTCTCTCTATGTCTCATGAATGAATGAATGAATGAATGAATGAATGAATAAATAAATAAATAAATAAAATCTTAAAAAATATTACAAATAAAGCACTACGTGGTGCACTGTCCTCCCAGATCTTCATCTGGCTGCCTCCTTTCACCTTTAGATCTCAGCTCAGTGTATCCTTCTCAGACAGTCCTTTCCTGGCCACCATAGCTGAGTGACTTACCAACTCCTGTCATGTTCAGTAGTTGGAGAACACTTAAATATGTGTGGAACAAGTTGGATTTGTTCATCTGCTTTTCTAATTGTAAATTTTATGAAATATCTCTACAGATCACACAGTTCTAAAACAAAATAAAACTTTAACCTCTGAATTGTGATATGCTATAAGTATAAAATATACACCATACTAAGTTTGGAAGACTTAGTATGGAAAACAGAATGCAAAATATCTCATTAATAGTTTAAAAATTTGGGCTCCTGGGTGGCTCAGTCTGATAAGTGTCTGCCTTCGGCTCAGGTCACAATCTCAGAATTCTGGGATCAAGTCCCACATTGGGCTGCCTACTAAAGTGGGGAGTCTGCTTTTCCCTCTGCCCTTCCCCTCTGCTTGTGATCTCTTTCTCTTTTACTTTCTCTGTCAAATAAAATAAATAAAATCTTTAAAAAATAGTTTAAAAATTTGATTACATTTTGAAATGATAGTATTTTCAATATATTGGGTTAAATAATATATGTTATTACATTTATTTTTCCTATTAGTATTTTATTCATGAAATCACAAGAAAATTTAAAATCATATATTTTCTTTGTATTATATTCCCATCAGATAGTACTAGTTTAGACTACCTCCTTAAGACAAGTGATTTAAATTTACAATAGTTAATTGTAATAAAAACAAATGAGAAACCATCAGTTGCTAATACTCATAAACTGACCTACCCAGGGGTCGATTCTGAGATGGAGTGTAGTGTGCCACGTGATTTTTCGGAGTTCCCTGCAGGTCAGCCACTGTAAAAAAGAGGGGATGGAGTGGAATTGTGCAGAGGGAAAAGTTGAGAATTATATATAATATATAAGTGAGAAGCTGAGCTCCAGTACAGGCCCAACAATGGCCTCATCCAACTCCACAGGCAGCCTTCCAGACTGTCCTGAGTGGAGCCAAGATGGCCAGGCCTGTAAGTCATCTGTAAGTTATCAGGTGCAGGCCCCCCTGGGGAAAGAGTGATTTGGGGTGAGGTGGCTCTTTGTAGCTGAGGCTAACCCTGAAGGGTCAACAAGTCCTTTGCAGGGAGAATTGAACAGCACATAGGACCATCCACTATAATAATATTTTTCATTGGGATGCCTGGGTGGCTCAGTGATTCAGTGTCTGCCTTTGGCTCAGGTCATGATCCCAGGGTCCTGGGATCGAGTCCTGCTTTGGGCTCCTCACAAGGAGTCTGCTTCTCCATATGCCTATGTTTCTACCTCTCTCTGTGTATCTTTCATGAATAAATAAATAACATCTTTAGAAAATAATAACAATATTTTTCATTAAAAAAATTACATAAAAAATCTCAGTTATTTTTTCCCCCCGCTTCTTTGTTTCAATTTTTTTTTTAATGATAGTCACAGAGAGAGAGAGAGAGAGGCAGAGACACAGGCAGAGGGAGAAGCAGGCTCCATGCACTGGGAGCCCGATGTGGGATTCGATCCCGGGTCTGCAGGATCGCGCCCTGGGTCAAAGGCAGGCACCAAACCGCTGCACCACCCAGGGATCCCCGCTTCTTTGTTTCAAAGCAGATGCATTGGCTAACACCAATGTATAGCTGAAGCTGAGTCTATCTTCTTAGGCCATTTATTGGCCTCATTAATTCTTTCTCTCATTAATTCTTTCTCTCTCTTTCTCTTGCCTTATCTCCAGCTTAGCTCCTCCTTCATTACCTGCCTGGCTGCCTCCCTCTGGACATTTGTGTTTGGCTTATGCTCCTAGACTAACTTGACTTCAGCCTAGTCATGATTTGTGACCACATTTACTACCCTCCGTTGGTAATAAATAACATTGGTCAGACTTTATTCTTGTCCATGAAAGTTTATAAGAAAAGGAACTTTTGTGTTTGTCTAATTCTTATTGCTACTTGTTAGCTATCTCCTTGAAGAGAGGGTGTGTGTGTGTGTGTGTATGTGTATTATATAGGTATAATCTCCTTAAAGCATTGTTCAAAGAGGGACTTAGTGAATATACTATTTACTAAAAGAATAAATGTGTGATAACCAGCAGTGTCCCTTACTGCACCTACATCGTCAGTGAAAGCTTGTGTGCCACCATATCTGTGACATTTCCCCTCACCATTTAACAGTAAAGAAATGAAAAATGGAAGGCTCCATTAACCCTTTGTTGGAATCTTGTATAACATTCAAAGTTCTGTTGCATGTTTTTGACTTTAAAAAAGATTGGAGAGAGAATATCTGAATGAGATGATGGGCACGTACCATCAGTTCATAGAAAAGGTCAACTATGTATTTGTTGTGGAGAGAAAATATGGAAAAGGTCAGAAAGATTAAGACTTTCTTCCCTTATAGTCATCCTGCCTGTTTTCCCCATTCTTTACACTGCTATGTAATTCTATGGAATATGATTCTCAATTAGGAAACTTTAAAGAAGACCAAAAGAAAAAAAAAAGGAAGAGACTGTCTTCTAAATATATTTTTAGTTCTTCGGGCAGCAGTTTAATTTCAGTTAAAAAGAAGAACAAAGACTTGCCAATGTTTTGGAACAAGGCTAGCTGGGTACTTTAGTGGGGCTCTTTTTAGAAAGGGACCATCAGGGCAGTTGCAGTGTTACATAATGCTGTCCTCCTCATTCCCAGGGAAACTGCAGTGGCCGTGAGGCTCTAGGGAAGCAGTAGTGACTTGGATTCTTGTTATTTGCATCCAGAAAATTCTAGACATTTTATCAATTTTCCCCCCATTTTCCCCCTTTGAGAGAGATGTGAGAGAATAATCTCATTATCTCCATTGTAGAGATAATTAAACTGAGTTTCAGTGAAATCTGTTGTCTTGCTTCAAATTAGTTATCCATTAGCAGAAATGAGAACAAAATCTTGTGTTCTTTCTTTTTGAGACCTCTTCTCTATTCTGGTTTATCTGACTGCTAATAAAATATCACATGTTTGTGCATATTTGAGAAATTTTGAAAGTTCATTTATTTCCCTAGCACTTATTGAACCCCTGCATTACACTACAGATCATGGTTAGAACTGATATAAAAATGTTTTCTTCAGGATGCCTAGAGGATATTTTTGTCTACTCAGGCTAAAACACCACTGATAATTTTCACTCCATCCTGGATATGTATGAGTAATTGAGACAAAGTAGAAAGGAATGTGGGAGGTACAGGATATGTAATGAGACTCATCTTTGTGAAAATGTTTCAGCACTGACGGAGTTTAGAACAAATTTGCCCTTTATCATGGTTATCCAAAGATTTATTGATTTTTGTGTGGCGTGATGTATATGTAGCCTGTGAAAACATATACAACTTGGAAAAAAGAGATGCGACTTTTCCAGTAATCTTCAGTACTTTTTTACTTCAGCAAAGTCATAAAACCTCTCCTTCCCATAGTTCTTTCTCTCTCTGCCTCCCCTACCATCACCACGACTTCCCTTTCTTCCTCTTTCTTCCCCTCTCTCCATTAACTATCTATCTATCTATCTATCATCTATACGGTGAGGATAATAATTACTCAGATATAGCCTATTGATCTCTCCAGGGAGATTTGGAAGATGAAATAAAGTCCTAGACATCAAGAAAGATGGAACAACATAAATGAAAAGTGGTATTATCCCTGTCCTCTAGGGGCTTGCCAAAACAGTCTCGTAAGGCAACTTTGGGGCTGACTTTCATGTGAATGTCTGGATTGCTGAAATACAGGAACTGCATAGAGGATTAAGAAGGGTTTTCTGACAATCCACAGGCTCTCCCTCTCCCTATAAAAAAGAAACTTTTTTTTTAATATCTAGAAAACAGTTGGTGACTCTGCATTTGAATTATTAAACCAAATAAGTGGTTTTTAAATTCAAGGAGCACCTATCTAAATACACATTAGGCATTGATTGTAGAGATACTTTGACTACAGGAGTACCCTACATAAATTATTTAATTCCTCTGAGATGGGTATTGTTTGGGTAAGGAAACAGGTGTTCAGAGAAGTTGAGTCAATTCCCCAAGATCACACTGCTCACTGTTGACTGAACCTTGATATGAAACCAGAGTTCTATTATATTCAAAAATAGAGCTATTTCCTCTATGCTATACTACCCTGCATCTTTATAATCACCCAGCACCACTCCCCTTACCCCACCTCCTCATTTCCTCCTCCTTCTCTTCCTTCTTTCAGTTAGTATCTTATTATCTTTGTCTTTCTTTTCCTCCAAGGAGACATTCACCAACTCCTGTCTAGAGTTGAATTATAGCCACAAAGCAGGATAAAAGTCTCTGTTTCCAAGCCAATGGGCAGTGTTTCCAGAGGCATAAATTTTAGGAATTAGTAATATCCCATAAAAAAATCACTGAAGGATGGTATCCATGGTTATTTCAATGGCCCCTGTGATATTCCCTAACAGTATAATTTATTCTATAATCCCTAGACACATGAGTTCATGCTCTCTGGAATGGGCTGCACTTTCCCAGAAACCTTATACCAAACAGGACAGGTCATAGGTCTGTCAACCCATAGCTAAAGTGACTTCTACAGACCATGTTGCTTCTAAACTAGAAATAATCTGCAATGTCTCCTGTTTCCCCCTTTTTTTTTCTCTCTTCTTTAAGGACCAACTTTAATACCACTCAAAATGACTAAATGGTAGATTTCACTCTTTTCCCAGACTCCTCAGCTTCCTGTGGTAATCTGCAAGAAAGAAAGGGAAATTCATTAGGAGAAACTGAATGGATTAAGAGATAATAGGATTTGGAGGACAGGACTGAGTGAATCACAAGGAAATTCATTACATTCCCAGTTGTTAGAATTGCTGAGTCCAGGCCTGTTCCTTTCCCAGCAGGGCCAAAGTACAGGAGGCACTGCAGAGCATTTAGTAAGAGCAGAGAAAATGAGAAAATGAGCTTCATAAATACAGAATTTAGAGTCAATAGTATGTTTCCCAGGGACTGCCCATGCTTCACTTAGCAGGATTAGAAAAGATTCTTTTTCCAGCTTTATTGAAGTATAAGGGAGAGATCAAGTTGTGATATATTAAAGTATACAGTGTGATGACGGTTGGATAAGGGAATTCTTAAGGATATAAAGGCAAAAATGAACACTGTAAAACACAAACCAAAATATCTAAAATATCAATAGAGTCATGCTTCCCAAGATTGGTCTCTGACACTGTTATGAAATGCCAGGAATCAAGATGTAGAAAAGCTCTCAGAAATCACAGGAGTGGTCCAAGGACCACATAAGAATTCTGAATTCTGGTGCTGGAAAACTCTGGAAGGGCTGTGTTCTCATCAGGGTTCCTTAATCTGTATTTACCCCATAGAACCATTTGGAGACATGAAATGTCAGGAATAGATGGAAAATATTGCCCCACTTAAGTCAGAAATAAGCCTTTTTTGTTTCTATAAATTCTGGACTCTGCATGCTGCCTGATTGGAGAGGAAGGCCTAACTGAAGTTTTGAGCATTTGCTACTGTCTCAATAGGTAAATGTTCAGTTAGGTCCTGGCTTCTCTTCATCTGTTATTTCTGGAGTATCTCGGCCTTCATCTGGAGGAAGGTGACAGAAAGCATTCTGTTCCTGCAAAACATTTGCTTGTCATCAGAGTGTGTACTGTCGGAACAGCTACTGCCTACATTGCTCTGCCTCCTGAAAGTTAGCATTTTAGTGTGACTCAGTTATGAATAGTGATGCACACCACCCCTACACACACACACACACACACACACACACAACTCTCCACTGGAAAACCTGAGACATAGCACAAATGTCTAGAATTGTGAACATTCACACAGAGTACTTCAAATAATATTAAAATTCAGCAACTTGTGAAGAATGAGTAATAACAGAAATTTAGGGTTATATAAATTGGTTCTCATAAGATAATACAGATTTCTATGGTACTTTACAGATTCACAGTAGTGCTTTCATATTTCTTTTCTCCTGGCCTTCTATAAATACCTTATAGGATGTTTACTTATTATACACTTCTTAGACAAAGAAAGTCAGGCTTAGTTGTATTGTCTAGGGTATCATAGCCTAAGAAATGGCAGAACTATTAAATTCATGTTCTAAATTACATTTTTCCCTGCTATCCCTGTGTTGAGAGATAGATTCTTTCCTCTGATATTGAGATATAGAACAGAAAAAAGGATACTTAAACTCTTTCAAAAGATTAAGTCAAAAGAGACTATGAAAACTTTTCCCTTGGGAGATATTCACTTTTTATATTTCATTGTCATTGGAGAAGGCCAATCTATCCCCATAGCATGTCTTGTGCCAGGAAAATAGTACAGTTCTTTAGAAAGCGTTTGAAGCAGCAATTCTCAGAAGCAAAATATGTTGCTGAGTAGATACCTTGAAAAATTTAGAAAATATTCATAAAGTCTTTTGATGATATTCTTTTAAAAAGAATATATTCTCTGAATAAAACTTAAGAATGGGAATAAAGCTTGGACACATTGCATTATTTTCTAAGTATCATGATTCCTATATTCCAAAAGGTACTAGGCTCATTGGAAATAAGTTGCCGTGAAGTGGAGTGTTTCTTGAAGGATTGGTTATAGCAGAAGTATGAGACTTTGTAGGCTAAATTCCAAAGCCTTTGCCTATTTGCGATTTATAGAACCAAGACCCAACAGAAGTCTTAGTTACCAGAGTGTTAGACAGAAAATGAATGGCCATGTATCTTGTTAAAACCACTAGAGAACTTAAGGAGGCAGAAGGTTATACTGACACTAGAACTTGTGTGAAATATCAGTACAAAAATAGTTCTAGATAAATGAAAATGGGCTGAAAAAATGAAGCAAGATTGGCGTTCCAAAAGAGCATTCTAAACTTACTATTTCCTGTGCAAAACAGTATATAAATGTTGGTGAGAGTGAGCAAAGCCATTGAGCTGCCTGTAAGTCAGAAGAAATTAGACAAGGCCATCAAAGGGATGGATTTCCATAGGAGAGAGCAACGAGTCATTAGGAATGAATTAATGGTATGTTTACAGGCAAAATACCTTTATTCTCAAAATTCTCTCTAACTCTACAATTTCAGAATTCTTTCTCACTTTTAGGGCCAGTAACGTTGCCAGTATTGCCTGAATTGTGCCTTTGAATGAGTAATGACAGGATTCAAATGAGGACATTGAGGCCTTTTACAAAAGTAACTGTCCAATAACTTTTGCTTTGTGGATCTAGTTTGAGTGGTGGGTGTAGTCACTGATCTACATGTATGGGGTCATTCAATGACTTCCAAAAATAAAAGACATAGTTTCATCTGGCTTTTTAAGAATGAGCACTATCTTGTCACAGAACACTTTGAGAGTTCTGAGTGCCTCAGCAAGGCAACAAAGATCTTTGGATCAAGACCTGCCTGTATGCATCTATCCGGTCATTTGTCATCATTTACATATTCCGTATTAAGGAAAGGAAGAGATTTATATTAAATAATATCATCCATATTCCACATGTGGACTTTATAGATCTCACTTGTATCAATTAAATTAAATTTACAAGTAAAATTTTAATCTCATGTCATGCTAAGTATTAAAAAAAAGGTTATGCTATTATCCTTGTTCCATAACTTCACAAATATCAAATTAATGTTTAAAAAAAATCTCTGGTTTGCTACCAATGGGTCATTTAAGCTCCTCATTAGCTATATGCATCTTTAAGCCTACATTATAGAAAATTTTGCATTATTTTTGAAAGTTCTTAATTGGTGATTAAATTTCTAAGAATTCCCAGTAATAGGTGCCAAATGTCCTGAAATTTTTTTTTGATAAAAATCTGAGCAGACTTCAAAATCAAAATTAAATAAAATCAATATCAAAAAAAATAAAATAAAATAAATATCACCATGATTTCAAGTCATAATCTGAATCTAAATTCTCTTTTAAAATTAAATACTTTCCAGATTGCGCACGCAGAGGCTTTCTTGGAAATAGGACTATGCAAATGCTATATACATATAGATATAATTGACAATAGAAACACAGGAAACAATGTGAAAAAAAACTCCTTTTGTTCATAGTTGGAAGCTAAATTTGTTGTTGTCTTTAAAAAGATAGTAAAATTGTTTGTCATTCAAACCAAATTTATATGTTCCATTATCTATTAGTTTCTTTCTTTTCACACTGCCTGGATCGGAGACAGGGGAAACTGACTGGACATAAAAATACCATGTGAAAATAATTCTTGTGTAGTCTCTAACAGAATCGAGCAATTAATGATAGATGCTTGGTTTGCACTTATGGTGCTTATGTGAACTAGAAAAGCTTTGAGCTTTTAACACACTGTCCTTACCTATATATGTCCTTAATATATATATATATATATATATAGTATATGGGGTTTGAGAAATTTAGAAAATATAAACTTTTCCTTGCTTTTTTTGTGAGCAAACAGAAGTACATGCTATTTGCCTCTGTACCCTGCAAGAATGTGCTCTAATGATGTGGAAATAGTCATAGCCACTAGGGATACTCTTAATGTTGGATCACTCCCATTACAAGTCCTGAATATAATAAGTGGTTAATAACTCTCTTCATCCAAAGCGTGCTATTTTACTATTATTATTGTCACACCTGTGTGTGTGTGTGTTTGAAATTAAATGATCCTGAGTGCTAATTTACTGCCAAAAAAGCAATGTGAACACAAGTCACCTAAATAAAGAAAACTGCCACACAAGAAGGAGACACATCTATGGAAAATACACAGGAATATAGGAAGATCTGATGTGTGGCCCTTTTTCTTCTCTAGATCTGCCTTGGACAGCTAATTTCAGTAAATGAAAGGGCTGTTATTAGTACCATTTTTAGTGTCTTAAGTTGTTTTCAGTGCTTAGCATTTTGAAAGCTGTATTCTGGTATGTCCAGAATGAAAATGCAAACTCACAGACATATTAAACATAAACACACACACAAAGATTTATATATTTTATATAATATGTGTATATACACATATATTTAGGCTTGTATTTAGAAAAATAAAGACATTAAAATAAGAGAAGCAATGAGTGGTAGAAGAAAAAATAAACTTGTATAAAATGTAGCAAACTAACTTTTTAAACATGTAACAGGTGTATTTTTCAACTTGAGTTGAAGCCTTCCACAGAACAATCTCTCCTCACTGTGGTGGACTGCCTAATAAATGATATGGCAGCAGAACTCATGCCAGTGATGGCATTTTGCAAACACTGGATACTCAAAAGGATTGAAGCTCCCTGTATTGATTTGGAAGTAGATTACACTGCCTTTTCTCAACAGCTTTTGTTTTTCTGTCCTCTCTCCTGTCAATAATTGTCCCCTTATTCCCATCTTGCTGTTGCCTACTTTCCTCAATGTGACTAATAAATGAGATTATTTATGGAATGCACTTAGCACTACATCTGGCTCCTTCTGTGCACTCAGTAAGTATAAGCTACTATCATTATTACACTTTGATCCTTTCCACATCCGCTTGATGTTTTTTAGGGCAAATAATTTAATCCCCATTTTATGAAAAGAAAGGTGAGACTAATGGAGGCAAGGAAGTTACCTGACTGGTCTTGGGTCTCAGGATTAGTGAACAGTATTATAGCTACTTGAATTAAGAATTAAGTGACCTTTTAGGCCAGTGCTTGTTCTTCTGTATCACACTTTTAAAATAGTGGTTTTTTTTTTCTTTCTGAAATACTCTCAAGAAAAAAAGAAGTTACCAGTACTTTCTTGTATCTTCTCCCTGATTTTAAACCCATGCCTTGTCTTAAAGTCCTTGCATTTAATTTAATAATTTTAGATGCTTTTTAGTTGATGTGACAGCCCAAGTGCAGTCCTAAGTAATCTCTATTGGTATCCTCAAACTATTACATATATTCAGTATATTCCATCAAGTACAATGTTATAAAAGTCTCATAAAAATATCAACAACCAGGGATCCCTGGGTGGCGCAGCGGTTTGGTGCCTGCCTTTGGCCCAGGGTGTGATCCTGGAGATCCGGGATCGAATCCCACGTCGGGCTCCCGGTGCATGGAGCCTGCTTCTCCCTCTGCCTATGTCTCTGCCTCTCTCTCTATCTCTCTATCATAAATAATATATATATATATATATATATATATCAACAACCCTTGACTTAATTTTTAGCCAGTATCTATTGAGAATTTCAGCAATTAAGACATTTATAGCATCATATTATAAAGTATATGTAAAGAACTATATGAGCATATATGAAGAAGCAAAGAATTTTTTCCCCAGGAGTTCAGAGAAGTCCCCATTTGAATTAGGTATTAATTCATGGCTATACATTTGCCCAGTGGAAAGGGGCAGACAGAAGCAATAGGTAGGGTCTCTTTCAAACTAAGAGAGGCCATTTGAGCAAAGATATTAAGGAACAAGAGACAATGAATGATCCAAAGTGGTTAAACTGGGTTGATGGCCAAAGTGGCTTTTGTCCAGCTGTGAAGTGCCTTGCATGTGAGGCTAGAGAGCCTGTAGCTGATTTGATAGCATCTGAACTGCAGTGGATATTTTCAGGAAGAACTATGCCATGACCAGTTTGTGATTTAGAAAGAAAACACCAGCAGCATAATAAAAACAACAGCCAGAACTGAGTCTTCATGTCAAACTATTGCACAGTTTCAGGAGAGAAATGATGAGGACTGAAACTATGAAAGTGGCCCTGGAGGTGAGGAAGGGGAGACACAGATCAGAAAAAATGTGGATACACTCAACTGGGTTTAATACTTGATGCAATACACAGAATAAGCAACATGGAGGAAACAGAAAACTAGCTTAGATAGATAAGTATATAAGTGTTACCATAACCAAGATAAAGACATATTATCAGGTTCCTTTTTTTCCAATATAGATTAGATTTGGTTATAAGAATGCCATCTCTTCATTTGTCATCTTGCTATAGTAATATTTCTGGCATTTTCCTATAAAAGTAATTATGATGATCCCACCACCGTATTTTAGTAGTTTATCTTAATAGATTGTGAGCTCCTTGAGGGCAAAGGCAGTCAAGTTTAAGTCATTTATCTTTTAAATACCCAGCACCTAGGTGCCTGATGCAGAGTAGAACTCAACTCATGTTTGATGAATTGGATTAAATTTAAATGTACTTTTGGCAATAGGGAAAAATGCTTAGAGGATTTTCCTGTCTCTGTTCCAATTCTTTGGTTAATCTCAGTCTTTTTGTTTTGGCTCCTATGAGCTTTTTCCAGTGCGGCAAATGCTTCTAGTTTACAAGAAAGAAAAAAGGAGAGCGAGTGAGCAGGAGAAGGGGGCACTGCAGCATCTAGTTTAGAACCTCATAGGTTTGCTTCTCATAATTTTCACCTTTGATGGGGAACTGTCCCAGATTTCATCCACCAGGCTCAGGTTCTGATATGGTACCTTCTTAAATCAAGCTTGAAGGGAAATTGATTGAAAAGAAAATACCATTATGGGAAAACAATTCATTCTCTTCCCCTTGACAGAAGGTAGACTTTTGTCTATATTGTAGAATAAATATTAGCTGGCTGATTGCTTTAAGATCTAGAAGCCTAGAGGAGTCATGATGCCTTTGCTCACTTTTTTCAGGGAGATTTCCTTTAATTTGGGGGACATTTGATACAAAGGTTTTTAATTATGTTTCAAAGAATCATATTTTTTCTCCCTATGTGGTTATTTGTATTAACTAAATATAGGTGTAGGAAAACTCTTGCAGATGTTTCTGTATGTAGTTGTTTTTACTGAAGTGTGTATTCCTCCAGATAGGGAGTAAGCTGATTTTTAAAATTTTCCTACTAAGGCCTTAAATATCACTTTTTGGGGGTGTTTTTTGTGTTGAAAGAAAATAGTTTCGAACTCCCAAAAATGGATTGAAGGTGAAACAAAAAAAAAAGGTAGAATAATGGCTACTTGATACTTCTGGTGGTGAAAACTATTTCCTGATCTTTTAGAAGAAGCCCATAAGATGCTCACATTGTGAGATACTCATCCTTCAGTTGACAAAAGTTGGATCCATGTTCTCTTGCAGAAATTTCAAACTAGTATCTCCTGGGGCAAAATCTAGCCCTGAAACTATATGTTTGGTTTACATTTAAATGACATTAGGTTGGGCATGCCCTGACTAGCTCAACACAGACCCCATCACCCCTGTTGTATAATGCCTGACCTACTTCACACATTTGCCAACTTCCTAGGTCCTAAAAGAGTTAAATATGACTGTCTTGCTAAAGGGTTTTATAGCACTCTGCTTTGAGGGAAGGTGAATTCCTACCTAGCAATGAAGGCAGATATGTGGAGAGTGAACAAGTAGAAAGCATTCTCATTTATGTCAAGGCACTCCTAGACTGTCTCCCCACATCACATTAGAAGCTATTGAGGTCTTATCAGAAATAAGATACTTGTCAATATATTATCCCCCCATGTCACTTTGAACCATTAGTACTGCTGTCTAGGTAGCTCTTCTTGCTCTACAAGAAGACTTAGGGTACATAGGAATTTGATTGAGTGCTAGCCAGTTAAGATTCTGTTAAGGTACAAAGGCAGTATTAATTAAAAAAAATTTTTTTGAGCCAGTGTTGATAGCATAGCCCTTTCTTGGCTTCTTTAATGCTAAAGATTCCATTTTTTTCTCCTGAGTTAGGGATATCTTATCTCCTTGGTTGCCTTATTTTGTCTTCCTCTCTCTCTTTCTCCCCATCCCCCACACCTCCCCTTTTCTTTTGAAAGTCTTATCAAGAGTTAATGGACTCATGATATAAAAATTAGGTTATTAGAAATTTCTGTCATATATCCTGGAGAATTGATGTTTGAATTCTCCTTGGCTTGAGTCAATCCTTTATCCTTTTTAGGTAAATGAATTAAGTCTCCTGCAATTTCCTGTGTGGGAGACTCTTTTTAGATGAATCATTTAAATTGAAAGCCCTGTCTGCTCATCAAGGGGCATGATTTTAGAGTTCTCCTGAGTATTTCGTGCACACTTAATACAGTCATTGAGATACATAAGGCAACCATGTGCCTTAATCTATGTGAAGTCTTGATTCATATGTGGTTATTTGGGTAAAGGCTATAACTGCAGTTTTGTATCCTCAGCTCTATTTCCAAAATTTCCCTTGGGCCACTTAAAAATAACCTCTTCTTGTTCCTTTTTATCTCGAAACTTTTTATTGGAAGACCTCAGGCCTAACTTCAGCATCAGAGATCAAAATTCCTATCTCACTTAATTCAACAATCCCTAGTCATTGTTGATACTCAGAGAAATAGAGACAGTGCTATATTTCACCCCCAAAGTGAAGAAGGTTATGAATTCTGTGATTTCTACATAGTACTGTGAAGTTTTTAATAAGACATTGTAGGGCCTACAGGAACACATTTACCTGCTAAATTGTTTTTGTAACCAAACTTAAATGATTCTAGAAAAAGTCAGACATGTCCTCCTCACAAGGAAAATTGAGCATCTTTACCTTTGCAGTTGTCCTATGGTACTTGTTAATCTGTTCACAATTCTCTTATCTTGTAAAGGGCAAGTCTTAATTAATTCCTTGTTGTTCCTTGCAATAAGAAGAAATTAAAAGGGGGATCCTTGGGTATTAGACAGGATCACCTATGCACTTGCGTATTCAATGCATTGTAATTAAGCATTAATGAGTACCATTCTGTTTACAGTCCCAAATTTTCTCTTGAAATCATGTGGTAGGAGGGCAAGGAGAAGTCAGGCAGGTTTATTTATACCTATATGGTGTTAGTTATCTCAATAAACTTAGTAAGGTCTTTTCCAGATGTCACAGATTAAGAAATTAAAGTATAGAACAATTATCGAAGTGGTGTAAGTGCACAGCTGATTAATGGTAAAGGCATGATTCCACTTTAGCTCTTCATAAACCACCTGTGTTTTTCCACAGCAAGCTGCCCCATTGTTTCATGTAAGCCTTGCAATGCCCATCCCATGTGGGGCAGACTCACCAGGTACAACAAATGGGCTCTTCTCACATGTACATATCTCATATTTATAGAATATTTTACTCTTTACACAAGATTTTTGTTTATATTACCTATTTCAGATCTGAGCAACAACTCTTTTTGGTATATTCTCATTTAACAGAGGCATTCCTTTTGATTGAAGAAAATTAGTAATTTATCTGGTCATTTCTGGGAAGGATTTCTTCCCATATGCATGTGTGTTTGTGTGTATCATTCAGGTAGGCATTTTGAGTGATACAAAGCAACAACAGCATTTAACAGTGAGTTTTTATTGTTAATTATCTTATCTGTATTATTTCACCTACTCCTCATAGTAATCCCATGTTTTGCTGATAAAGTAACTGTGACTCAGAGAGATCAAGTAACTCACCTGTTGTCTCCAAGTTAGTAAGTGGTTGATTCAAGATTCATACTCAGGCAGTCAAACTCCAGAGCCCATACTCTTAACCACTATAGAAAAGTACAAAATTACAAAACATGGCTCTGCCTTGTAGCACGAGAATCTAGGTGGCCAGACAAAACCAACACAGAAAAAAAGATGGACATAGTTCTTGAAGAATGATCTGGACTTGATGTGTGTAGGAGCAAAGAAAGTGTATTCTAGCTGTGGGGAATAAAATGACAAATCCAGAGACATGGGAATGGTATAGACAACCCATTTTATTTTATTTTAATTCTGCATAGAGTTATATATCTGATATGATTATACTGACAAAGAGAGGACTTCACTTTCTTGGAGTGTTCAGTTGGTAGAAATGAATTGTGGGGAAGGTGACAACCATAGAGTTTGAAAGGCTTTGGAGGACAAGCAGTGAAGACCTCAGAGAAGAAGTATATATTGTAAACTGGATGGATGGCATAACCATCAGCCCTGGTAAACTGAGGCTGCTGTCTAATCTTAGAAGGAGAAATCTTAAATTCAGAACAGCAAAGCAGGAACTGTCTCCTTGGACAAAGCCTCAAGAAAGAAAAGCCTGTCTGAACCCAGATTGCTCATCTGGACACCAGGAAGTCAGGCAGAAGGACTCTTGTAGAGGAAAGAGAAGATGTGCCTCTAGGCCTTAAGAACTATGGAGGAGGTTTCCTCCCAACACACTTAAATGAACACCAGTGAGCACCAGCAACTGCCCAGACTAGGGGAGCAGATAACTGAGCAATTAACCTTTGGTGAGGGGTGTAAAACTCCAATTAAGAGCAGAATTTCCTCCATTATGTGGGAAGGGGAACTGTGGAAAAATGTATGAGGGGGGTGAGGAAGTGAAAACTAGGCAAAGAAGGAACAGTGTGTTAGCAAGCCAGATTTAAAATCTGTCCAAATGGGTGTATGAGGGTGGGAGCAGCAAACAGGGGCACTGACTAATTTTCCTGATTGCCAGTTACAGTTTCTTCTCCCTTCCCAGTTCCCCACACTGACTGTGGTACTCAGCAACCAGCAGAGGAGGGATGGGGGAGGAGAAATTAGATGTTTATCCTCTTCTTTGTTGTAATTTCCTTCTTATTTGCTGAACATCTTTGGTAATTTCTCTATAAATTTGCTCAGAGTAGCAATTTAGTAGCTTTTCTGTTGAGAAATGAAGAACATCTTAATAGTCAAGTGACTGCATTCCATCGCTTTGCAAGAGTAGAAGTGGCATCTTGCAGGTTGCAGAGATTGACACTGGGAAGTGGGAGATCTTAGGAAAGTCTCATTTCCACAGAACCTATTTACTTTTGCTCCACTTTAGATAGGAGGAAATAAGCTTCTATGCCTTGTGAACCTGGTTTCTTGTGTAGATTTATTCTGAATCTTCCTTCTTTTATCACTTGGTTAATGAATGCCTTTCAAACAGAATCAAGAGGGAAGCTCCTCAAAACTTGCCCGGAAGTCTTCAGAAGCAAAGACATATATTATTTTGTATCAGATGTTTCCCACTGTCCATCTTCAGGAGACAGGAAGCAGTGACATTCCTTTTGATAGGACCAGAGATGAGTGCAGAGAGGAAGGCACCTTTGCTATCCATGTGTCACCATGCTTTATCATATGAAGTACAGAAGTTACTGTCTGAAAAGTAAAACATGAGAATCTTAAAATTCTTCTCACATCCTGCTCGGAAATTTCCCTGCACTGCATTAGCAGATGAAAACCTCACATAAATATTTTATGGTAATGCACTACAGTTTTACAAGTGTTTCTGTAAGTATCACTTCATGCGATTCTCATAAAATCCTTGGGAGATCAGCAGCTTAAGAATTGGCAGGACATGGTATAGGTATAGGAGGACAAGCTAGGGCTCAGAGAAGCCATGGGCCTTCCAAAGTCCAAAAGCTCAAGTCCAGTCTGCATTCATCTACAGTCAGGTATCACCATTCCATAGATATTTGTTGACATCAATACTTTGGGTAGGAAAAGAGGAGGGGGAGCTTTTAAAAAATCTTAGAACCATGGCTAGTGGAAAGGGAAGAAAAAGTAGGTCTAAGGCAGCACTAGCTTTCTTCAAATTTTTATTTATTTGGGGAAGAGAGTGGCTTAGAGCACGGGTGATCAGTTATTTCTGGAATCCCTCTTCCAGAAGAAATCAGGTGCCCTACGATGATATATCATTGTTTTGTTGTCATTGTTAGCAGTGTTCTCACAGGAGACACAGAGAAGCAAGCCAAGCATTGGCCATTCTAAATCTTGCCTTTGCATGTATGTGAAATAACTATTGTACCTACACCACAAACCATGGGTTCAGGTGTCTTCAAGGAGATTCCTGATGATCATTCCTTAATTTTCTTCCTGGGACCTATTGCCTGGTAGTGGAGATCAGTTTCAATATTAATCAAGGTTAGATCCAATTCTTAAAATGGAATGAAGAATGAAAATTTCTTGTTTTTTGCCCTAGTGCTTGCCAACAGCCTCCTGTACCCAATCTTCTTCCCTGCCACCTCTATCAGAAGTATTACAGTGTGGTGTGTTGGGAGGTGCAGAGAGAGAGGTTTGGCAGAGGCACTCAGCACTTCTCTTAAGCCTGTTTTCACAATGAGTAAGTAAGGGTGAGATAAGATCTGACTGTCACCCCCAATTAATGCCTGGACATGTTCCCACACAGAGTGACATCCAGAGAAAGAGGCAGGAGCTTCTTGCATCTAACCAAAGCTACCACTTCGCACTCCCACTTTATAGTACAATTTTCCACCTTCCATGCGCGTTGCTATCTGACCTGGCTACCGCAGAGATACAGCCACCTCCCAGGAGATCCACCACACAAGCTAAAAATAAAGGCTGCTGTTTCTCTGCAGATGCCATTAACCCAATTAGAGCAAAAAAGAATTAAAAGAACTTATAGCCTCATTAAATACAAGCAGCATAAACTTCAAGAAGGCAAACTAAATTTGTTATGCAATTTAAAATTTTACTCAAAAATCAAAATCATTTGAAACCCCCAGTCCCTTAACTGAAGGCAGACACCACATGGTGGTGACTATGCGAGCCAGTAAATCAACAGAAGTTCAAGTTTCCAGTGCAGTAACACAGGTGATGAGTGATGCTTCATGCAAAAAAAAAAAAAAAAAAAAAAAAAAATTGACAAGTCTCCTATTCCATAAAAAGGAAAATATTCTTCTGAAAGTTCTTTGGTTTAAAAATATGGTCATGCTTTGATAAGTCTTTTAGTAGTTATACAGAAGATATTTATTTATTAAAATATTTTACAAACAGCCCTAACCAATGTACATCTCAAATTAGTAGCTCAAACATGCAGGGCCTCATAGAAACCAGCCTCTGAGAGACTGGAACCTCACCTATGTGTGAGGTCCTTCAAGGGTAGATCCAGCCACCAAATACATATCAAAAAGCCTTTTGGTAGCCGAGAAGACTGGCTCCGAGTGCATAGACTCAACCTAAGTCTCTCCATTATGTTATCAATGATTTTATGACACATTAGTTTTCTAACTCACAATGTTTGTTAGCCTGTGTACTTTATTTTACTCTCAAAAATATCATTTTATGTTTTTATGCAATAAAAGTAATATGTTCTCATTATTTTTAAAAATTGGAAATAAGAGTTTAAAAAAAATAATTACTCCTATCCTTCTAAAACAACTGTGCTCATAATTAGGTGTATTTCATCCGTATTTTTTTTTCTCTAGCTACTTTTATTTTCCCATATTATGTGTTTGGGTCTATTTTCAACTATGAGCCACTTGCCATTTTGAACAAGGATTTCAGCAAACACCGTGCTCTTCCTTATTCTTTCACTTGATAATCATTACTATGCTAAGTGCTAGGAGCACAGAGAGAATACTTTTGAATTGTATTCATAGTCAACTAGTTGAAGACTAGAAACAACTATCTGGGATCCCCAAAAAACTGACACACACAACCTAACAACGGCTCGTCACACCCTAACTTCAATATATCCGTCTAGAGCTATTTAAACACAACTCTTTTCTTTTAAAATCTTTTTTTTTATTTATTTATGATAGTCACAGAGAGAGAGAGAGAGAGAGAGAGAGAGAGAGGCACAGACACAGGCAGAGGGAGAAGCAGGCTCCATGCACTGGGAGCCCGACGTGGGATTTGATCCCGGGTCTCCAGGATCGTGCCCTGGGCCAAAGGCAGGCGCCAAACTGCTGCGCCACCCAGGGATCCCTAAACACAACTCTTTTCAAAACATTTCTCCATCTTCAGAAAATGATTTTTGAAATATAAGCCAAATTTTCTTCCTTTGTTTGGAAAAAGGAGTATGACAAATTTAGAAATATTATTTTATATGTGTACTTAAGGAAGGGAGGTAACTTATAAGAAAGCTTCAGAGATAAGCTGTTATTATTTGTTGTTGGTGTAGTAACTATTATTACTATTACTATTATTGGAGACAGAAAGAGAGAGAGAGAGAGAGATAATTTTCAGGCAGTCAAAACAGAAAACTCCTAACCTTGCATTTATTTTACCCATTGAGCTATTGTGTAAGGGCTTAATAATACATCAGTAAGATCCCTGTCTTGGGAACTTTCAACTGAAGTACCTCAATCACTTTTACTGAAATGTTATCATGAGGAAAATCTAAACCCAGGTTAGCTCACTGATTTCTGGGGTTGTGAGGGTACACAGCTACAAGATCTCTAACATTTTTTCTCGGAAGACCTCTTCATTGCTTGTCTTCTTAAGTATATTGTAATAAACTACGTGTTGCTAATTTATTAGAGATTTGCCACATACCCCCCCCACCACCACCACCACTTCATCTTCTCAGTGAGTTTTTAGTTTATTTTGTATTTGAAATGCAGAGGCTCAAGCCTGGTAGAAACCCTGAAGAGAAAATGTAAGACTGAATCACTATGAAGCTGAAAATCTAGACTTGGAAGGAACAGCAGTCTCACAGATGAAGTCTGAATGACAGTACTTGTGTTGTCTGGGGCTCTTAATAGAGCTGTGGGCAGGCAAAGTTAGCTAGCCATGATGCAAAGAGCATGGAGCTCATCAATAACCTGTAAAGCCTTTCCCATGTGGATCCCATATTCCTTAGTACTTGCTTGTGCCTCTCACCTCACTTGATTATTCTATATTTTCTTATATACCGATAGACTAGGATAGTTTAGAGACAATTGCACAGTTGTGTACCACACAATTCAATTTGGTTAATTTGGAAAGCAAAAGGCTTTTCTACTGGTGTGCAAACATAAGCTGTGTAGCCTCAACTCCGCTGAAAACCAGAAGGAGTGAACTGGTTTCCTAAGAGTAAAATCTGCCCCACAAATATGTGCTATTTGGCAACATTTTTTTTAACATTTGAAATTATGAATGTTTTCTGATAGGTCATGTGGACTCAGCTTTTGCCTCAGGCCCTATCACTCCATGTTTTATTATGGCAAGCTTATTCACACATTTATGATACCTGCCAGGCTGCTGTAGGAAGTTTGATATGTGGCTTGGCCTTTCTAGACCTCATTTAACCTCTCCAGACTGCAGTTTTCTCATCTGTAAAATTGCCATCATACCTGCCCTGCCTACATCATGAGACCTTCTGATGATCCAAAGAACTAATGTGGGCAAAAAGACCATAAAGATTATAAAGCACAGAATAATAAAATATACTATCATTAAATTTATAGTGTTATGATTATTATTTGGATGATATTGAAATATGACCAAATTCAGCTTAGTAAAAAGCAAGTAAAATTTCTTCACTTTCATTTATAAAACTGAATCTCTATTCTTTGATGGGCAGGCAAGCCTAAAACCTGCAGAATGTCAGATTGCTGGACACGTTTCCATTCTTTTTTTATATTCCCTTGTGGATTTCTTGTGAGTATACAAAGATCGAGAGGCCATCTCAGAGGTTACCTTTCATTCAAGAGGTGGTGGCATCGTATTCATTGTGAAGTTCTGGACTTTTTCCTCCTCATCACAGAAAATTGGTGTCACATGGAGCATCCTTTCTTCACCCTTGACCCTTGCTTCCTCTCTGATAAGTATCTGCCTAGAACTGGAGAATAGAAATTTAAAACTGTGTTTTAGAATGGATGGGTCCATCACAAGACACTTCCAAACCTAAAAAACATACTTAGCTTTTGAAGATTATGAATATTTCCTATATTCTTTGGTGAAATATTAAGCAAAATGATAGAATACAGACTACACAATAACCCATGGAATTGACATGATTTGATACTCATTCAAAGATGAGCAAAAGGGTTATGCAGTATTTTTTATCCTTGTGCCACTTGAATGCCACCACCATCACCATTTTCGCCATACCCACTCATCACCTGTGTTATTATTTACTTAACTATCTTCTTTAAGCTGACTTATTTTACTTAAAATAACTATATTCATTTTAAAAGCAAAATATATAACTGTAAGATAAATAGAAAATAGTAGCACTTCTCATAAATAAAAGATAATGATAAAAATAAGCAATAAGAAAACATGTTATTATGTATTAGCTATATTTTGTAGCCTACCAAAACCCAAATCATACTCTTCTATTGAGGAAGGAAGGAAGGAAGGACGGAAGGAAGGAAGGAAGGAAGGAAGGAAGGAAGGAAGGAAGGAGAAAGGAAACTGATAAGTCTGAAAACTCTTAAAGACTTGTAAGCACCAAATTTCTCTATAAAGAAATGAGGATTGAAAGAAAAAAATTAATAATTTTGCATATGTGTGATTTGGTATTGAGTTTTCTTCTTTATAACTTCATTTAACACATCAAGCATAGTCACAAACATTGGGGTATACACCTATTCTGATAGAATGCGGGAATTTTATCTTTATCATGGATATTCTCAATAATGTGACCCAAATTTCTGGGAAGCTGTATTATTTAAGTTTTATTTTTTTTTAAATCTCTGCTTTATGTCTTCATTAAAGGAATAAGGGATTTTATTTCTTTAAGCCAAAATCTTCATTATGGGTATTAAACAACTACCATGACAAGAAAGTACTAAATGATTACTTACTCAGATATCAGGGAAAGAACTTTATGTGGATATTTTAATTCAATCATTACAACAGCTCTAAAAAACAAATGCTATTAAAGTACCCATTTTACAGATGTGGAAAATAAGGTTTACGTGGAATTTATGTTTGCCGTGATCATATAACTAGTTAGATCAGAAAATCTGATTCTGGAGTCTGCAATCTTAACCCTTCCTAAAATACTCTTACTATTTTTTAAAAAAAAAAGATTACTAAGTGTGTTAAGAGGTCATATCTCATTGTTTTTTGGAAGGTATGTTAAGTCTACTGCACTCTTTTTCACAATGGGTTTGCCACCAGAACCCAGGTGTCATGAAAACCACCACTAGAGGCAGCCCAGGTGGCCCAGAGGTTTAGCACCACCTTCAGCCTGGGCCCTGATCCTGGAGACCACGGATCGAGTCCCACGTCGGGCTCCCTGCATGGAGCCTGCTTCTCCCTCTGCCTGTGTCTCTGCCTCTCTCTCTCTCTCTCTCTCTCTCTCTCTCTCTCTCCCTGTGCCTGTCATGAATAAATAAATAATTTAAAAAAAAACCCACCACTAAACCTAAACCAAAATGTGAAAGGAAAAGACTCACATTAACATTGTCGTCATCGGGCATGTAGATTTGGGCCAGTCTACCATACTGGCCATCTGATCTACAAATGTGGTGGGATCGACAAAAAACTATTGAAAATTTTGAGAAGGAGGCTGCTGAGATGGGAAAAGGCTCCTTCAAGTATACCTGGGCTTTAGATAAACTGAAAGCTGAACGTGAACATGGTATCACCATTGATACCTCCCCGTGGAAATTTGAGACCAGCAAGTATTATATGGCCATCACTGATGCTCCAGGACACAGAGACTTTATAAAAAATATGATTACAGGCTCATCTCAGGCTGAGTGTGCTGTCCTGATTGTTGCTGCTGGTGTTGGTGAATTTGAAGCAAGGTATCTCCAAGAGTGGGCAGGCCCATGAGCATGCCCTTCTGGTTTACACACTGGGTGTAAAACAACGAATTGTTGGTGTTAACAAAATGAATTTCACTGAACCACCCTAAAGTCAGAAGAGATACGAGGAAACCGTTAAGGAAGTCAGCACCTACATTAAGAAACTTGGCTACAACCCCAACACAGTAGCATTTGTGCCAGTTTCTGATTGGAATGGTGACGACATGCTGGGGCCAAGTGCTAATATGCCTTGGTTCAAGGGATGGAAAGTCCCCTGTAAAGATGGGAATGCCAGTGGAACCACACTGCTTGAAGCTCTGGATTGCATTCTGCCAACAACTCATCCAGCTGATAAGCCCTTGTGTCTGCCTCTCCAGGACGTCTACAAAATTGGCGGTATTGGTACTGTCCCAGTGGGCTGAGTGGAAACTGGTGTTCTTAAGCCTGGCATGGTGGTCACCTTTGCTCTGGTCAATGTTACAACTGAAGTAAAGTCTGTTGAAATGCACCCTGAAGCTTTGAGTGAGGCTCTTCCTGGGGACAGTGTGGGCTTCAATGTCAAGAACGTATCTGTCAAAGATATTCGTTGTGGTAATGTGGATGGTGGCAGCAAAAATGACCCACCAATGGAAGCAGCTGGCTTCCTGGCTCAGGTGATTATCCTGAACCATCTAGGCTGAGCCAGTGCCGGATATGCACCTGTGCTGGATTGTCACACAGCTCACATTGCTTGCAAGTTTGCTGAACTGAAGAAGATAGATCATCATTCTGGAAAAAAAGCTGAAAGATGGTCCCAAGTTCTTGAAATCTGGGGATGCTGCCATTGTTGATATGATTCCTGGCAAACCTATGTGTGTTGAGAGCTTCTCTGATTATCCTCCTCTGGGCCATTTTGCTGTTCGTGACATGAGACAGATGGTTGCTGTAGGTGTCATCAAAGCAGTGGACAAGAAGGCAGCTGGAGCTGGTAAAGTCACCAAGTCTGCCCAGAAAGCTCAGAAGGCTAAATGAATATTATCCCCAATACCTGCCACCCCAGTCTTAATCAGAGGTGGAAGAACAGTCTCAGAACTATTTGTGTCAATTGGCCATTTAAGTTTAATAGTAAAAGACTCGTTGATGATAAGAATGCATTGTAAAGCCTTCAGAAGGGAAGGAGAGTGTTTTGTGGACAATTTGTGTGTGTGTGTGTGTGGTGTGGCAATTTTAAGTTATTAGTTTTTAAAACCAGTACTTTCTAATGGAAACAACTTGACCAAAAATCTGTCACAGAATTTTGAGACCCATTAAACAAAAGTTTAATGAGAAAAGAAAATAGTCTACTGCACTGAAATGAAGATCAACATTCTGAAACTGTTGTGTCTATAGAAGATCAAATTTTATATTTTGAATTTAGATTTAGGAAGCAAGGTAAACAACAACAAAAAAAGGTACAAGAACAACAAAAACTTTTACCAACTATTTTTTTTCAAATGAGTATAAATAGCTCCTTCCTTCCTCCCTTTCTCCTGTCCCTCCCTCTTGCCCTCCCTTCCTTCTGTAGTGCATTATTTAAATTCCTTTACGTGAGGTTATTTTATTAACAAGAGTGTGAAAACAAATTTTGGATCAAGATTTTGAGGTAATTCACCAAGTCAGGGAAGAGAAAAAATTCAGAAGTCTACAGAATCCAGGTGAAGAAGACTGTTTAAGATTGGCAGCAATGACTCCCACTGGTATTTCATTCTATCATTACCTCATTCCTACTTCTACTTTTCTTATGCCAGGGTCTCCTCCTCAGTACTATTAACCTTGTGGGCCAGATAATCTGTCTTTGTAAATGGCTGTCCTGTGCCTTGTAGAATACATAGGAACATTCCTAGATATTCCCCCACTTGATGCCAGTAATGTCTCCCTAGTTGTGACAACCAAAAATATTAACAGAGGGGTGCCTGAGTGTCTTAGTCAGTTAAATGTCTGATTCTTGATTTCAGCTCAGGGTGGTGAGATCAAGCCATGCATCAGGCTCTGTGTTCAGCAGGAAGTCTGCTTGAGGTTCTCTCTCTTTCTCTGCCCCACCCCTGCTCTTGCACGCTCTCTCTCTTTCTAAACACATAAATAAATAAATAATTTTTTTAAAAAAAAAACATATCCAGACATTGCGAAATTGCTCTTGGTTATGAACCATGGCTAAGGATTTTCTAAATTTGTGATCATTTTCTGCTTATTCGCTATTAATTGGTATCTGTTATGTTGCTTTTTCCTTTAGTGAAAGTTCTTCCTCCGCTTAGAGAGAAGACATGTTTTGAAACCTTTGGGGCCAAATAAAATCTCTCTTGTTTTTCAAGGTGTATAGCAAGGTATAAATATGATGGCATTATTAGCATATACATCTGAATGTTTTTACTTTGATTTTAGCACTGAGTTTAAATGTCTATCATATTGTCTTCTCAAAAAAGTATATTTTCTGAAGGTGCTGGTCAAGCACAGTGACTTCCAGAGTGGATGGGAGCCTTACCAGCCTGAGCTGTCCTGGGATCACTGTGGAAACCAGAACAGAGATGGACAACATTGGGATTGTTTTTTGGTTAATCTAGGTTTCCAGAATTCTAGGGTTTTGTTGTTTTGTTTTAAACAGCATAAGCTGGTCTTGCACCTCACTTTTGTGTTTGCACAATTAAAGCAGTAAATCCTCATCTTGACATGTGTTGTAGTGACATGAACCAGAAGAGTTCATACTCATAGATTTTTCTCTCTGGATTGTAGTGGTTGTCCTATCACTACTTAGGGAAACAGTCCTGAAACCTTTTGGAGCCCCCAGAGATAAGTGTCATTATTTAACAGATAAGTGACTTAAAACTCACAACAACTATTTCAAATACTTAACTTTCCTATTAGACTGGTAAAAGAATTCAGGGTACTTTATTATGATGGATAATTGAGGAGAGAAAAGTGAAAATACAAAGGGGGACTTAGAACAAATGTTTTGAGAAATACTTTGGGTTTGAAAAAGACCTTATAAAGAATATCTGTGATGGGCCTTAGTAAGCACCACTTTCACCTATTGCCACTTGGAAATCAGGAAACTGCCTATTTGCATTTTTTCCCCTGAAGTGCTGCTGTGCTACAATGAGATGGGGATTACAACTGAGTAAAGGTGCACTCTTGGAAGCATGTTCTCTTTTGTCAATTGTGCTTTTGGTTACATTGAAAGATACTAATTTTTGTCTCAGTTTCCATCATATCCTCCCATTTTCAGCTCCTTACTCCACTCTTACTGAGATGCATGGTTAGTTTATATGGGGAAACTTCCCTCTAGATTTACCCTCTCTAGGAAGTATTTTTTTTTCTACTTCTCTACAACTAAAGCCGTCGTTCCATTCAAGTTGTGTAGGATACTCTGTACCTTTCTAAAGCACAGAAGTTATTACTGATTGATATGTTGATGCTTTAAGGCACTACTCCTGCATATTTAATAGTGAGACTAATGAACTGACTAATGTGGGATAACTTTGGGGTAGAAAACCTTCTAAGAACCCCACAACCTATTCTTATGGTGAATGAAGTTGATCTAAGTTTTTACTCCTGTAACCCAAACAAAGAAATATTCATTGGAATATGTTGTTTAATGTTATTTATTTTTTTAATATTTTATTTATTTATGAGAGAGAGAGAGAGAGAGAGAGAGAGAGAGAGAGAGAGAGGCAGAGACACAGGCAGAGGGAGAAGCAGGCTCCATGAAGAGAGCCCAATGTTGGGACTCGATCCCGGGACTCCAGGATCACGCCCTGGGCTGAAGGCAGGCGTTAAAGCACTGAGCCACCCAGGGATCCTCTAATGTTACTTATTATTAACTAAAATTTGCTTGTTTTACCTACCTACTTCATAAACAATCTTCTTTACTACCCTTAGTTTTTCTGTGTTTTTATATATGTTGACTCCTCGTTCATCAGTGCCCAACTTTAAGGGTAGCAGCATAATTAAATAGATCTAGTCATGTACATTTATGTCTTAGCTATGTTCTGAAAGTTATAGCAAGAATTGAGGATACAGGTTGACTCCAGTGAGGAATCATCATCCATGGGTAATTTTAAATGAGTTATAGAGTTAAGATCGGAGAAACTTTCAAATGTCATCTACTGAGAACTTCAAGTTAAAATTCCTTAAAAAGAGATGGGTTATAGGATATAATGCTACCAGGAATCATAAGTGTTATAAACCCAGACATCTTTAGATCTCAGTAAAATGGAATGACTGACTTGGAGGCAACTCCCATAGCTGGTTAGAAGTTGGGGCACCATCTTCCTTTCTGGGCTCCAGCATTGTCTATAACTTTTCCTTATCAGTCTTTAACCTCTGCTATGATACTACTCCTTCAAGGATACTATAATAGCCTGATTTCAAACAATGAAAGTTATTTCAGGGGCTTCTTAAATTTCAGCAGTTAAGTAGAAGCTGAAATTTTTAAGCTCAGAAATTTAAAATAAGCATATAAAAGGAAAAAAAATAAAAAAACTCTTTACAGAAATTATTAATCTTAGTTTGTGTGAATGAAATTGTCATTACCCTAGTGATTTTAGCCCTTTCTCTGACCTGGATCTCCTCTTTCTTAGCTTTTTTAATGAATCCATTCTGTGTAGTGCTTAGCATAATTCAGCACATTATAGGTGCTCCATCAATTGTGTTGCTTTTTTTTTTTTCTTCACTTGCATCCTCACACAGTTTCTGATTGTGCTTACAGGGCACACTGAACTACACACACTCTCACTCCAAAATCTGTCACCTAAAGCAAAGCAAAATCCCTCCCTCCTTTGCTGAATGGATGGCTGGGTAGATGGCTGTTCTTTGCACATATTCATATTGAGTAGGTGCTGTATAACATCACTTGTTCTTTTTTTAACGTGACTCACGACAAAATTACCCCAGCTTTCAATAATCTCAAGGAAAGGGAGAAAAAAAAAAAAAACACTTGCCATCTGCAATTTACTGCTTTTAACCTGAAAAATAGGATCTAAAATGATACTCAGATACTTAAGAGGCTTCACGTATTATAGGCAAAACTGACAGATGGCACATGGTGGTAAGGCTGGTGTAGCCCAAGAAGGGAAAGCAGATCCAAGTAGACAATGGTGTGGAAGAGCTTTATAAAAGGCCATGGCCATGCTTTAACCAGAGATACTTAGTTATTTCCTATATTCTCCAATTGGCTAGTTTATGGATATACTCAGTAAACTTCACAGTAGGTCTGCATGGAGAGGACCTATAAATAATGATGCAAGAGGTCTTCTCTTTTGTCTATTGGTAAAGGGACTATCCTAACATTTGCTTTTAAGCCATACACCTTGAAATGCTTACCGAAACACTCTTAATCCTCCTTTTTAAATAATGCATATGATTAGATATCTATATTTAGAGACTAATTGTCCTCTTTTAAGTAGCACCACAATTTATCTTGGGGATGGGGGAGCAAAGAAGGCCAATTGGAGCATTTCCTAAAACTTTATTTTCCTTGAGACATGTTCCTATTCAACTGTGACATGAAACATAATTGACTTTTAGGAAATATTTGTAAAGTTGATACTTGCAAGAGTTTATATATACTTCTTAATTCCAGACTAGAAAATTTTGCATTCTAGAATCTAAGAGACTTTGCCTCTGTTGACTTTATGCTGAAGGTAAGAGACATTTGACATCTGGTTTGCTTCAATCACTATTTTCCAATATAGATCACTAGGCAAAAATATCCTGCCAGGGCATATCTTTGACACATAGTGATTATTTAAATTGATTTTACAATATCATTTTTGGTGTGATTGAAAGAACAAATATGGTTGGGCATTTTTTGGTAAAGTATGTGTTTTGAGATTATCTTTTAAAGTCCAAGGATGTTTAACTCACTGCTGAAAGCCTCTCAGTTGAATAAAGGTGATTATTTGCTCTGTGTTCTGACACACTCTGTGTGTGATTAAAATGGCAGAGCTGATTCAGATCTGGAGTCCTTCTTTTCTTTGGGAGGCAGGGAGCTATCCATGGTTCTGAATTGCTTAAGCTTTCATGAGTATTGACAGAGTGCCAAGGAAAGGGCCTGGAATCCTTTGACTTGCACTGACTTTGTAATCAAGGCACTGGAGTAATGGGCTCCCACATAATTTAGTAAAATAATAGTAGAGACAGGTGGCAAAAAGTAGCCCAAACTATAATCCAAAACCCAAGAACATCTACAATTTAAATTAGAGCCCTGGGGTTTATCCCAAGGCAGTAATTTTCAAAGGGCTTTGAGTAGTTTTTCTAACTGCAGCTCAATTACCTGAGGCAATGGGTTTGCCTATATTTTCAAGGCAAACAAGTTTGGGCCTTATCATTACTTGAATCACCAAATATAATAACAAAGCCAGGTAGTATGGCACTGAAGCAGTGGCTTCTTTCCTCTTCTATCCTATCTTTCCTCTTCAGTCCTTACCTCATTTCACCTCCCTTCTCTTTTCCTGTCCTCTCCCCTCCCCCTTTCCCCTCTCCTTTTCCTACCCGTCCTTCCCCCTTCTTCCTTTCTTCCTTTCTCTTGTCTTCCCTTCCCTTGCCTTCCATATATCTATCTCTCTTAATCACATTCAAATTCAGTAATTCAGGGATGTTAATCTTTATGGGTTTCCTCTTTTAGAAGACATTCAAACAGAGGTCCTGATCAGTGGGTGAACAGACAGTTACTTTGACACCTTTTACAAAAATAAACTTATCAAGACTTTTGGAGATTGCCATTTGAGCAGTTATAGTGTACAGAGGCTTGGTAGGTTTCCAACTATTTCCTCAACTACTGTCCTCTTTGCTCCTTCATTAAGCAGGTACTATGCTCCTCTTCAAGCAAAGGTGAATAGACATCTCCAAGGAGTTCTTTGTGATCATAAAGAAAGTAATTCCTTTTATGAGAACAGAAAAATCTGGTGTCTTTAATTTCAGGTAGATTATTTACCTGCTTTCTCAAGAGAGATGAGCCAGAGTTCATGGGAACCACCATCTAATGAGGTCACCTGCCGCCATGTTTTCCCTCTGAGGGGAGTTATAAATATTTAACTTCCTGACCTGGCACCAATATAAAAAATACAATGATGACGTGCCTGTCTGAATACCTTCTTGTCCTTGGTATATTCTGTTCACCTCCATTTTAAATGGTCTCTTCCTCCTTCTTCCATATTATTTAATTTAGTAAGCAGACATCCCCTGGTATAAACTATGTAAATATTATAACTGAATTACTGTCTGTTTACTTAACTCATTACAGAAAGCCATGATAAGCTTTTTAATTACAAAATTAGCTCTGCCAAATCAATTTCTTTTATTTAATGAGCTGAACAAAATGGCACAACGTGGATAAAATCATGCCCCTTTCTTATACTTTTAAAGAATACTGTATGCTTAAAAAATAATTGTTATAACATAAAATATTAATAGCAACAGTAGCAGCAAGAGCCATACTGTTATCCTTATCCTCTGTGTCTCCTTTAAACTGTTAAGACATTCTGAACCTTTTCAGCCAGCACTACATAAAATACTCCTCTTGATCCTATACATTGTTCTCATCCTAGTCCTAAATAACTTACTGGCCTGACTGCTCTTACTTTGGTTTACTTCTGATTTTTTCTGGTTACTAATCTTATGACTAAATTTTTTATGTAAGACTTTGCATCACTCTTTAGATCTGTCATCATTTTTTCTTTTTTAAGCTACATTTCTCAACTCTAATTTGTATGTCTGCTCTAATACACAATTTTAGGGCCTTTAGTGTAGATATACACTTCAGATAAAGCCAAACAAAGATCAGGGATGCTATACTTAGCCTGTACCCAATAAATTGAGATCATCCTGGACACTCAAGCATGACCTGGACAATTCCTAACAATAGAAATGTGACATCTCTGCTTGTATATAACATTTTATGTTTCCTCTATTTCCATTGTAAGGGTAAATATGTGTCTGGTCAAATCATTTAAATTTTACTTTATTTAATTGAATCACTTTTGGAAAAGTTATATAATAGGGCCATTGTGGAATCTTCATAATTTCTATGGAGAAACTTCTAGGATATTTTACCAAAATGCTTCTGAAACACTACTCCCATGGTCAAACCTAGAGAGGGATATTTGGGGGAAGAGATTATCCCTTAATGGAAATGAGAAAGAATACCTATATGAGAAATTCTTCTCATTCTTTCCCCTTTATCCATGCTTACTTCCCACAAATGAGATTACTTATATTATGTGTTTGACCAAATTTATTTAGAATCTCAAGCTAAAAGAAATTAATGAATCATTGCTCAGAAAAATTCATAGTAATCCTGACTTTTCTAAGACTGTGGCAACATTTGGCCAATACTGTCCTTACTGAAATTTTTATGGTTTCTTTCTCTGGATAAGGCCAAATGTGTATGAAAAGAGACTTAAAATATTTTTGCCTATGGCTGGAAATCAAGAGAAAAAATCAAAACCATGTATTATTTATGTTGCAGCACATAATTTGGGAACTATAAATCTAGGAGACCAGACATTTCCCCCCACTAATGTTGTATTAAAACAAAATTCTCTTAAAGTGCTTACAAATGCATTGCCATTAATACATAAATTCTTTCTTTGAATATTCCTCATTTTTGGCCAAACTCTTGGTGGTTGAGTTGAAAATAGTTATTGTGTTGTAAGAAGTGGTTCATGAAGAGTAGAATATTTCATTGGATCCCTCAGTTAGGAACTCAGCATAGCATGTGTTTGCCAGCCTCTCTTCAGATGACCACAGACTGTTGGCTCTTGCTACTGGCTGAAGTGGCATAATAATTAATTCAGAAGTTTGCTGCTTTTTTCATGGGATGCTTTAGGTTAGTGTAAGACAATTAAGTCTATAGAGGAATGAGAAAGAATCTTTGATCTATTTTGAGTCTGAAGATGTCATAACTGTGAATCACAAAGTTGTGACATGATGCACTCACCTCAGAAAATTGTTTTCATGGAATTACAATTGCATTTTGTCTCAAAGAAAGATTCGACTCTCATGCACTTTCGTATGTTCTCATTAAAGCAAGAATCCAACTTCCTGATCTAGTTTTAGGGAGTTTACACACACACACACACACACACACACACACACACACTTTATCTCCTTCTCTCTCTCTGTCTCTCTCCCTTTCTTTCTTTTCCTAACTCCCTCCTTCCCCCTTCTAACCTTTGGGGCCTGTTTTGCAAATAGCCTTTATGTCATGATTCATAACGCTACATGAGAAATTTCTCCTTGAAAAGAGATCACTGCTTTTGAAATTTGGCTTTTCCCAGTGCAGTCATCAGACTGCAGGTGGCTGATATGTGTGATATGTGTGCATGTGTGGAGAGGGGTCTCCATTCCCTGGAACCATAATGTCAGGTTTCATATTGTCTGAGATCAGCATCTCTTCAGAATCAACAATGTACTACTTTCTCTCCAAATCACCTTCCCTGCTGACCATCAGTGGTTATATAATCCTGCATCTTCTATTATCCTGACTGCTGATCCGTGCCTGATGGCTGTGCCAGGTCTCACATCACCACAAGCTTTTGATTGCTGCACTCTAAGCTGCTTAATAAGACAATTAAAAATGATTTACAAATGGCCATCTCAATGCAACTGGGGATCAGGGAGAGAATGTTCTACGTGCTGCAATATTAGAAACACATGCCCTTCTACAGTTTCTTTTGTAGCTGTCTTTAATTCTAATACTGGCTTACTTCTTATTTTTTGAGGGGGGGGTCAAAAATGTGATTTTATTTTTTATACTTGGTTGTTCCGAGAGCCTCTTCATTGTAGTGAGAGAAAAAAAAAACTGCTTAGGAATGTGGAACAGTTAAAAGGTAGTACAAATGGTCTTTCATCAAACTGACTCATTCTCAGTTTGAGGGTCAAACCTAATTTAATCACTGACGCATCCATCCAGATCCATTTCTTCTTTTCATCTTTACTCTTATTGCTGCATTGATTACAATGGGCAGATTTCCCGAAGAGTTTATTGTGAGTCACACAAAAGTTCATCTGTAGGAAATGGAAATTTATGAGAATTAATGGCCTTGGTATTTTGAATATGATAACTGAGACATTAAGATAGAATCTCATCTTGTGTGTGTTGAAAGATTCTACATTTTTTGGTTTTATTTAGTTGAGTTGCTTGTTCGTTTGTTTTAGTCCAGAAGAGTGAAAATTGTTATTGACCCTTTGACATGCGTGCTCTTTGTCTAAACTACATTTTCATGAATAAATGTCTCTCCTCCACAGTGGCATTGATACTTTGGCTCTTTGACTTTGTCATTCTGTCCTTGGCAAGCATATTCAGAGATATCAGCATTCATGCAAATGGCACTTTTAAAGCATCAAAGTTGCTCCACACCCTCCATGTCAATCACCTTCCTTCAGTTATTACCTAGTTCTCACCTCATCACTTCCCTTCCCTTTCGTCTGTCTTTACTCTCTGCCTCTCAAAGCCTGCATCCTACTCACTGGGACTTTAAGTTCTCATTGGAACCCTACATTCATTCCATCTCTTTCCTTCAACTCTTGTCACTCTACCATTGCCACAATCGGAATGCACCACCTTCATCAATTGTGAAAGTCACACAAGATCTTACATGAGGTCTCAGTGCACTTTAACACTCCTTTCATTAGTGTTTTTATAGACTTAATAGCTTAATATCTAATTTCCATAATAATTTGTGTAAGGATTTTCCATTTCCTTTAGTGTCCATATACCTAACCAAATCTCATCACTTACAGACTCTTCTGTTACTGAAATTATCAAAATGTTTCAATCTGGTCTTTTTTTTTCACCTTTCATTATCTCAGAAGTGATTATCCTTACCCTTCACCACTTCTGTCTCACTTGAGTCTGGAAAAAGTATGTCCCAGATACTTTTCAAATTAGCCTATCTTTATGACCTTCAGATCTCTCATATCCTAGAGAATTTTGTTCCTGAAATTTTATTCTGAATGTTCATTACTCACTGAATGGATTCCTGTTGTTTATAAGCATACTTTAAAGTGGTATAAATCGAAAACAATTTTTCAGGGCTTCATCTAACCATAGTAGGTTTCATAGGAGGCTCTAGTCCCAGAAAGAAACTTAAGGTCCAAGGTGAGGAAATAGTGATAGGGAAGACACACGGAGTGTCCCAAAATACAGTCACTGTTGGCCCACCAACTGATAAGACTGAGATTTAAGAGTACACCCTTCCGGGCAGCCCTGGTGGCTCAGTGGTTTAGCGCCACCCTCAGCCCAGGGCCTGATCCTGGAGACCTGGGATCCAGTCCCACGTCAGGCTCCCTGCATGGAGCCTGCTTCTCCCTTGCCTGTGTCTCTGCATCTCTCCCTCTCTCTCCCTCTCTCATGAGTAAATAAATAAAAAATCTTAAAAAAAAAGGAATACACCCTTTGGTTAGAATTGTCCTGACAACCAGTAGAGACTAGATCTAAAAGTACATAAATCATCTGTGACTTGAGCTAGGGTAGGCATAAGCTTGTATCCCATATCTATTATGCAAGATTGCAAATTCTCTGAGAACACTTATCTTCTTCACATTGCACAATACTTTTATATACATATTCATTAGATAGTTTTTGGTTGTACTGGGTTAAATTAAATTTACCACAAGCATAATGTTAATCCTTCAATCAAACCATCCTTATTGACCATCTGCTGTATGAAAGTTATTGGCCTGGAACACAAAGGAATGCAAAGAAGTATAAGACCTTCTGCATTCTAAGAGCCTGTAGTATGGCTAAAGAGAAGAGATACCCAGTTAATAGTTGTCAGTGTAGAGGTGCCTAGGTGGCGCCTTGGTTAAGCATATGACTCTTGATTTCAGCTCAAGTCATGATCTCAGGGTTATGAGATAGAGCCCTGTGTTGGGCTCCATGTTCATCGAGGAGTCTGCTTGAGATTCTCTGTCTCCCCCTCCCTCTCCCCTACCTTCTGTGCTCTCTTTCTCTCACACTCTAAAATAAATAAACACATCTTTTTGAAAAAAGAGTTGTCAGTATGACTTAAATTACTTAACATCGCCAAGAAGTGATTTTTAATATGCAAAATGGGTGATCAAATAAGGTGGTCCTTTAGTTTTCTTATAATTCCAGAATTCCAAGTAAAGTAGTCATTCCTATTGCTATATTTATATCAGATAGGTGCTATCCATAATATGTCATGTAGATATGTGGAGAAGAAGGAGGTATCTGAAAACTGGGGTAGATAAATATTCATGGAGGTGTTGAAATTTGAGCTGAGCCTTAAAGGGGTAGAAAAATCATCCTCCATCACTGAAGGTATGGGCAAAGGTACAAAGAGAATGCACCACCTGGATTTTTTTTGTGGGGGAAAGATTCAGCAAGAAGCCATGCCCTTATTCCACTCCAGATTTCCCCTATATCTGTGCATTTATTTCTCCATTTTCAGAATCCAGATATCTCAAAAGAATTTATGTTCTGTGTGGTGCAATCCCTACAGGAATTTGAGGTAGTCACAATTTCAAGAGATGATTATGTTTTCTTGATGCCTCAATGGACACAACATCTTGAGTTTGGGACATTAATCAGTGGCTTCCTGGATCACTAGTCTGGGCCTGTCACAAAGAAAGGACTGTCAAATCTCAAAATAATACTTTTTAAGAGGAAGATTATTTCTCCTTAAAAGTATGTTTCTGAAGAGGAGAGGAATGCAAATAACCCTTTCAGGAAAAGTTTAAACACATAGGCTCTCACTTAGGGCCCAATTAGTAGGAAAAACCCACTCTGCAAGGTTCCACTCTGCCCTTGAAATTAGACTTCAAAAACCAGGCACTGACTTCCCCCAGGCACAGAAGCAGGATCCGTGGTTTAATTCTGACCTTAATTAAACCTTTATACAAGATCTTTATTTTGCTCTCCATTGAAGAAAGGGCAGGTAGAGGGAAGGACATGATGTATATTTACTCTTCTTCCTTCTTCTTTGAGAGTTGTATACCCCAAATTCTCTCCCTTCCTCTTGGAACAAGGAAAATTGGAGCAAAGTCAGAGGAAGTTATTAGAGCAGTAGTTGTATAAAGAAATCATTTTAGTTTCTTTTCTACCTCTCATCAGACTCTCATTCCATTTTCTTGCACTCAACAAACCCAAAGTCCCCTGAAAGTCCCATGTCTAAATATGGGCAACAGTCACTTGTAACTATTTAAATATCATGCATAATGATATCATGTGGACATCATCCCACCCCCTGTAGAATACAGCAGGGGTGGATGGGTACCAAATGATAGCTCATCTTACATTTAAAGGTAGGCAAAACTTTTAAATGCATACCTGTGCAGATGTGTCAGGCATTTTTGCTCTTCTACCTCCCTTTGTTTGTCTGTTGTTGAAAATATATGGAAACAGAATTATAGCCAAGAGAGATAGCCCTGCATCTGAATTTTGAGTTTTTGTTCTTCAGAAGAAGTTATTTTTTTTGCTTTATTTATTTTTATTTATACATTGAAAAATAATTTCCAAATGGGGTAAAATCCAACAGGCTCTGCTGTGGGCAATTGTAAATTTTAAGAGTAAAAGGAAGGTAAGTATATTATCTAAGTCCATCTAAAACTAGGAAGAAATTTTAACTTAATATTTCAACAATCCTAAAAATGAGAGGACATATTCTAAATATGGCATGGTGGGGCACCTGGGTGTCTCAGTGGTTGAGCATTTACGTTTGGCTCAGGGCATGATCCTGTGTTCCTGGGATCGAGTCCCACATTGGGCTCTCCATGGGGAACCTGCTTCTCCTTCTGCCTATATCTTTGCCTCTCTCTCTCATAAATAAATAAATAAAATGTTAAAAACTAAATAAATATGGCATGGTAAACACAGGAAAGACCTCTCTTATTGAATAAAGCATATTTAGAAGCTTCTTTATACCTTTAACATTTGTGTTAGTTATTCTTAATGCCTCTACATAAGAAGCAAGTATTATATTAAATGAAGAAATATCTGGGGAAAATTGCCATAGAGCAGCAATAACATGCTAGGGAAAAGCCAAAGCCCTAGAGGCATGCAGTTCTGAGTTTGAATCCTGGCTGTGATATTGACCAGACCATGACATTGAACTTCAATTGCCTTTATCTGTAGAGTGAAGAGAAAAACAATAACCTTTGAGGTGTCAGTAAAAAGGAGATAAATTTATATTTTTCCCTCATATTTATTTTGATCAGTTTATCTTTTCATTGCATTTATTTTTAACAATGTTGAAAACCTCCACAAGAAAGAGAAAAGACAGAAGGAAGGAGAAAAAATGAAGGAGGGGAGGGAGACAAAGAAGAAAGAAAGAAAAGAAGTGTATTTGTTACTCTTGTCTGAGACAACTAGCTACAGACAATTCACAACAGAAACTTCTTAAATACCTAGGGATATTTAACAAAATAGAAGAACCCATATTTATTTTTTAAACCACAAAAATAATAAGCAATATCTGGCCAAATGACAGATGGGCTAAGGCCTTGGATGGAATATTTCATATTCAGTGACTCCCCACTGCAATTCTAAGTAAAATCTCTTGCTGGTGACTTTTTTCCATGGCTCAGAGTAATCTTAAAATTTATATGAAAGAATTAATGTTTGAGAGTAGCCAAAAGAAATATAAGAAAGAAGATTTTAAGGAAGGACTCTACCTTATAATTCCAATACAAAACCATCAAAATAAAAAAAAATAATTCATGTCCTGGCATAGAAGTGGGCAAACAGATTAAAAGAAGAGGGAAGAAACAGTCCCCAGTATAAATGGTAATTTAATTGTTATCACAATTTAGTGGAGAGATGGAAAGTGTTTATTTGACAAATGAGAGAGGGATAATTTACCATCTGTATGGAAGAAGATAATGTTGGGTATCTGTCTTACTCTATAAGCAAAAGAAGTTCCACATGAATTAAAGACTTAAAGATTAAAACAAAAAAAGTACCAAAAATACTGGAAAATAATTTGGACTATATGTACAACCTAGTGATTGGTTGAACATTTCTAACCAAAAGAGGAATCCCAGTTGCTGTAATATAAAAAAGAAAATAGTGAGACACCTGGGTGGTTCAGCAGTTGAGTGTCTGCCTTTGGCTTAGGGTATGATCCTGGGCCCGAGACTGAGTCACACATCAGGCTCCTTGCAGGGAGCCTGTTTTTCCCTATGCCTCTGCCTCTCTCTGCGAGTCTCTCATGAATAAATAAATAAAATATTTAAAAAAGGAAAAAGAAAATAGTCAATATATACATTTTTAAGGAAAAATATAGTAAAAGATACCACTGCATTTTAATATGTAAATGATATATTTGGGAATGTTATCATTAAATATATTCATTGGGATTGAAAGCAGTTGTAACTGAAGATGTGTAAATATTTGCCATGTAACAAGAAGTCAGAGGGTAAGCAAACCAGAGTTCATGCAGCAATCCCTTTCTTTAATCCCAAGTATCCCTCTTGACTAGGGCCCTGCATGTTCATGTTTATCATTTCATGTTTGCTAAAAGGCTATCCACCTTCAGGATCAGGTCCAAATTACTGGAAGGAAATGTAGAAGGAGTGAAAGCATAAAGCACTCACCAGCTAAATTTGCATCTTTTAAAAGACATTACCTGAAAGTCTCATCCTGTGGCGTTCTTTTATATTCCTTTGCCATAACTGTGTCTATCTGAGCTGAAAAGAAGACTGGATACTGCAATTTATTTCATTGTTGGTTTTGTTTCTTTAATCTGTGCATGTTTTAACTTTAGCATTAAAGTACTTTTTAAAAAAGATTTTATGTATTTTATGTATTTATATATTTATTTGAGACAGGCAGGGAGAGAATCTGAAGCAGACTCTGCACTGAGCCCAGAGCCTGACATGGGGCTTGGTCTCATGACCCTGAGATCATGACCTAAATCAGCAATCAGACACTTAACTGACTGTGGTACTTAGGCACCCCAGAATTAAAGTTCTTTTATAGGGAGAAGGGTGATATTAATTCTGAATAGGTGGCTAGCAGTGCCTCTCAAAAACAAATGAAGATGGATTATACATAGAATTTTTGCAAAATGATAACTAGAGAAAGCTGCCCAATAGAAGAATGGGTGACTGATATGAATAAACAATTCACAGAAGAAAACATTCTGGTAGACCTTAAAACTATGACAAAATGTCTAATATTCTTAATGATCAAATAATTGCAAATTTAAGTGACAATAAGCTGTCACTTTATATTGAACTGATGGGCATAAATTTATATGTGCTGACTCCTACTGCTGCTCAAGGTACAGAAAAATTTCTGACTTATTTTACATTTTTAAAAAGTAAAGATCAACTTTTGTATAGCAATATCTGTTGAAATTAAAATACATCTACTCTTTGACTCAGGAATCATAATATGAGAATCTACTTCATAGAAATAAAAATCTCAGTATTAAAGTGTGCATTCTCCAGGATTTTATTATAATTTTTATAGAGGTTTAAAAAAAAGAAATGCTAAATAAATGTCCACAAAGAGGGAAATGGAACTGTTGAGTAAATTATAATAAATCCGTATCAGGGACTGTTAAGCAGTCACTTAGGAGGATGAACTTAATTTGTCCTGATCTAAACCATATGATTTAGAGTAGTTTCCACAATGCATTGTTAAGTGAGGAAACAATACTAGAAAAAGGAAAGAATGATGCAAGTTGTTAATCTGGGTTGCCAAAATCCAGAGGGAGGAGGGGAAGCAGTAGGGAAATGTACAATGGGGAAGGGAAGAATAAACGAATTTTAGATACATGCATAACTAAAATAATTTAGAATTCAGCTTTTTAAAAAAGAGCCAGAGTAAAGGAGAAATCACTTTTTCCAGTGTGGAATAAAGGCCAGTGTGGAATAAAAACCAGAAGTCAAGAATTCACTTGGAATCATCTATTGTTGATTAGATATCATCACCAATTCTTTCAAGAGGATAATTTATAAACTAGTAAAGAATGCACTGTATATCTTTTGTATTCTGTTGACTATAAATATGACTAGTAAGCTCTGTAGAGTTCTCCTTGAAGAAGTGGTAAATTTGTGTGTTTTCTCACTTGAAAAAAATCCTATCTCTAACAGAGGGATACTGAGAGGGCTGTGTGATATTGCATCACTCTGATGCATGACTTGCATACTTGAGGAGTGTAGGCTACTTCAGAGTAGGAGTCAGCACTGCTTATAATTGAGTCCCAGAATTTTCCCAGCCATCTGATTCCCAGGCCCAGAGTTTTGGCTTCTGGGCTGTGTTGTTGGCAGTGAGGAAGTGGGATGGCGTGTTTAAATCACAGCACTTCTCTGTTTCCTGGCTAAGTTACAAAACAATGTTGTAGTCGTGAAACTGAATGTCATCAGCACACATTTGTGGCATGCACAGAGCATGCACAACACTGTAGTAGCACTCTAGGCAAGCATATGATTACATTTAAAAGAGGTGTTGTTGCTGCCTTTAAGAAGTTTACTAACTAGAGAAAGACAAAAATAAAAACAACCAAACAGAAAGTAGCCCAGTGGACTTTCCATTAAGAAAATTACATGATTTGATTCTGAGCTTAGCTCAGGGCTTTGCACATTTTAAGCAATCAGTAATATCAGTTGAATGAATGAATAAACGTATTGACAGAAACTGCACTGATAGAGCAGTTCTTAATTGATACGTTTGCCTTCTGCCTCACTTCACTAGAATCTGTCTTCCATCTAGCCAAATGCAAATCTGATAACATGACTCCCTCAATTTTTTTTTTCCCCTGGTTTCCAGATAGCTTTAGGAATCAGAGAGAGGCACTGAATCTGAACCTGGAAGTGTGCTTTCCTAAGACTGCATGATGCTTTGAAGAAACTGAAGTAGAACGCCTTTACACGGGGGAATACTCTCTAGTTTTCCCACAGGAACCCTCCAGCCCACGGCGCTGGGTTGACAGTCCCTCAACTATACCCTGATCCAAACTCCTTGGTGTGGTGTACTAGATAGACCCTTTCCCCTTTGCCCGTTGCTTGTTCTTTCAATCTTGAGTACCACCATTTTACCATGTGCAACCAGCACTCCAGCCATGCTGGGTTATTTGGTTTCCTGAATAGGCTGTTCTCCTCCAGTCTTCTGAAATGTTGCTCATGCTACTTTATGTACTGAATTGCTTATTCTGCCCCATAAACCTAGTGAACTCCATCCTTTCCTTTTATATTCAGCTAAGAGATATGGGGTACTCTCTTTGTATCCCGTTGGTCCATCATTGGCTTTCTCACAGAATCCCCATTATGGTGTCTGTTGACTGAGGGATGCATTGTTATATGGGGAGATGGTTGGATGGCCTGGCAGATAAATGAATGAATGAATTACTAAGTGAGATAGGGAATATTATAGACCTGACAAAAGGAGGGTTACTGTTGACATAGCTCTAGAGAAAAGTATTTTTTATTAAGACTTTGGTAGGATAAGATGAAGGTAAGGATGACTTCTCTATCATTTTATCTTTGGAAATTGTGAGTTAAAATTTGTAAACAGGGTGGATATTTTGAACAGAAAGTGCTACATAACTACAGTGCATTTATTTATTATCCTCTAAAATAGTCCCTTTCTTTGGCATGTTTAAAACCTGAAGTCTGGTTGGCATTATAAATATTCATGAGCTGTTGGGGAAGAGAGCATAAAGTGTGAATCACACTTCAAACAGACCTACCAGCTCACTCCTGACTTCAAGTTTTTCAGAAGTGTGAAATGAAAATGGTTTTAAAATTAGAAAATGTGCCATCAGAACTTTTATCAACCCTCAGAGAAAATAAATAATCTCTTTAAATGTGGGGAATGCTGGGGATATTTATTTAGTTAGTTAGTTTCACAGTTAATATGCTTTGATAAGTTTTTGTGTCATAAAATGCACAAATTAATTTTAATGAACATGGGTGATGGGGGGAGGGGAGGGCGATATTTTCTAAAACAGCCTAAGTACCCAATGCCACAATCTAAGGTTTCTGAGGGATTATTTAAACCTAATCTATGAGCAAATTGTTTCACTGGAGAAAGGCAGTTCTCACAGGTGTTTTTTCCTTCTGTTACATTTACATTTGAAAAGTGATCTTGTAGCATTTGAGGAGTGGGTGAATTCTGGGAAGAGATACTTGGATCTTAAATTGCTAAATTGTAACAACAAAAATGAGAGGAAAATCGTATAGTTAGCTGTTTGCTTTCAAGTTGGTGGTAAATGGGCTTTTTATCATTGTTATTCTTGATTTTTAAGCATATCAAGATTGAATTGAGTGTGAACAGAGAGGAAGATCATAATAAAAGAGAAGATAAAGGATGACAGGGTTCTTCTCTCTTGTATTTCACTAATAAGTTTAAAGAATAGCCCATCATTTCCAGAAGCTATGTAAACGAAAAAAATAAAAATAAAATGTTTATTGGGTTGTGCTGTTTAGAATGTGTCATACAAAGCCAGTAATTGAGGATAAGGACAAAGAGAGAGACACCCTATAAATGTGGTTTGGAGCTCAGTACATCAGCATCACATGGTTGGCTTGGTACAGCCGGCATTGCTGGGCCCTATTCCCAGAGTGCTTGATGCGGTGGATGTTGGCAGGGCAGGAGAATTTGTGTTTCTAACAAGTCCCCATGTGAAATGGTTGCCACTGGCCCAGAATCACATTTTGAGAAATACTATTATATTACAATACTTAGATAAGATTTAAAAAACAACATTGTCATAATTACCAGCTATGTTTAAATGCTGGGCTCATTTTGTGAACCTTAAGTGTCTTTAGTGAGTTTTTCTTCCTTTTCTTAATTGAATGATGTTTTTATTTTCATTTTATTTTTTTAAAGATGTTATTTATTTATTTGAGAGAGACATGGAGCATGAGTGGGGAAGGTGGGCAGAGAGGGAGAGGGAGAAGCAGGCTCCCCATTGAGCAAGGGGCCCAATTCCTGGGCTGACCCAGGGCCCCTGGGATCATGACCCATGCCAAAGGCAGATAGTTAACTACTGAGCCACCTAGGTGGCCCTTGAATTATATATATATTTTTAAAGATTTTATTTATTTATTCATGAGAGACACACACACACAGAAGCAGAGACACACGCAGAGAGAGAAGCAGGCTCCAATGCAGGGAGCCTGATGTGGGACTCGATCCCAGGACTCCAGGATCACGCCCTGGACCTAAGGCAAGTGCTCAACCACTGAGCCACACAGGGGTCCTTATATTTTGAAATACCATTTTATTAGCTTACTATTGTGAAGGTTGAAATTCTAACGTATTCACTGTTATCGTTAATTGCCATACATTTTCTGAGATAGCATGAGATATAACTTGTTGTTGGTGGTGGTTGTTGTTGTTATTGAGAAAGTGCCTTGAGGGGGTGGGAGGGGAAAAGGGAAAAGGAGAGAAAGAATCTTAAGCAGGCTCCATGCCAAACTTGGAGCCCAACATGGGACTTGATCCCATAACCCAATGATCATTACCTGAGCAGAAATCCAGAATGGGATGCTTAATTCACTGAGTCACCCAGGTGCTGCGGGACAGATGTTTTAAAGGAATGGAAAAATAACATTAACTTTCATAAAATTGTCGTCTAGCATCTTGACTGAGTTGTAGTTTTTGTCACTAATTTATCACTATTTTTTGAAACACAACCGTGATCTTTCTCCATGTATCAGATTAGGAGTAAATCTGAATAGATGAAACCTGATTCAAATAGTTGCTGTCAGATTCTGTTCTTTGGGATTGAGTAAAGATACCAGAAAAGCCCTAAAACAGCACAATCTTTTATGGGTATGCACATATTCAAGTTCGTGTCTTTTATCAATATCTCTCCAAAACATGCATGCTTTGGGGCACCTGGCTGGTTCAGTCGGTAGAGCATGCAACTCTTGGTCTTAGGTTGTGACTTTGAGCCCCACATCGGATGTAGAGATTTCTTAAAATCTTTTAAAAAATGAATATTTTGACTACACTACACATTTGATACCAAGAGATAAAATGACTTCATTCTGAGCTGTGAATGTCATTAAGTCAGAGACTTTCTGCCAAATCATTCTATCTCTGTCCAGACTCAAATTACTTCAGGAATTTCTTACTCTCTCAGCATTTTCCTCAGTGAAGAAAACTTCCAACACCTGTCTTCCAGCTTCTTCAGCTTACTCTCTACAGAAAGGAAGGCTTTTTCTTAGCAGCTACTTTCAAAATAAGGACACTGGTGAGAGTTACCAGGTCAAGAGTCATACCTACAGGGTTTCTTTTTACTTCTCTTTCTCACTTCTCAGGTCTGTCTTCATGTCCTTCAGATATGATTTCTTAATGGCTTCAGTAAGTTTTACTCTGGCATACCTAATGCTGTTCATCCTTTACTTACCTTGAAAGATGTTCATTGTGTCTCAAGCTCCTAGATGAGACATATACAAAAGACAAAGGGGGAAAAATGCTCCCTGGTCTTTCTTGGAAGTCAGGATGTAATACTTGACTGAGATTATATGTTAGTACAACTATCTCACTGTTTTTCTTGTTCTTTTCCAAAATATATAGATTTGAGTTATATTGTTACCTTATTTGGAAAGAGATTACCATTACATTTTTATAAGAAATATCTGTTGAAATTAGTGGCAGGCCATAGTTCTTAAAGTATGATCCCAGAACCAATAGCATTAGCAAATTCTTAGGCCCTACCTCAGCCCCATCTCAGGCCTATTGAGTCAGAGGCTTTAAGGGAGAGGCCTAGGAATTTGCATTTTAACAAGCTCTCCAGGTGATTCTCAAGTACAGCTTGTTTGAGAACCATCAGCTTAAGGATTTGGAAAGAAGAGTAGGACTAGGTGGAAAACATGGGAGTCTGGTCCTTTTTATGTTTGCTATTCATGCATCCCTGACTGAACTTAGTATCTTCATAGGATTCTTTTATTTGGTGGCTGCAAATAACTGGCAGCTTGGCAGTATTGAAGAGGATACCCAGAGAATATTGTGCACACATACTTGATTTGCTGAATGCCCATAGTATGGGAGACTTTATTCTAACCCCTGCATGGATAATGACCCTCAGGAAAAGATCCAGTGGTTCTCCCAAGCCCTCCACCAGAACTGCCACTGTATTCTCTTTTGTTTCATGTTCAATCAGTACCTCTGGCCATTTGAGACTTTTCCTTCTTTTTTTTTTAATTTTTTATTTATTTATTTATGACAGTACAGAGAGAGAGAGAGAGAGAGAGAGAGAGGCAGAGACACAGGCAGAGGGAGAAGCAGGCTCCATGCACCGGGAGTCCGACGTGGGATTCGATCCCGGGTCTCCAGGATCGCGCCCCGGGCCAAAGACAGGCGCCAAACCACTGCGCCACCCAGGGATCCCGAGACTTTTCCTTCTTAATGGTGCAAAGTATTTAGTCCAGATAGTGCAGTACAAGTTTGTCTCCCTTCCATTCTAGCAAAACTTACTGATGGCTACAATAGCCTACCTATGTCTGTCTCAGACCACAGTTACAAACATAATAATAAATTACCTCTCTTTCTCAAGGTCTTCTTTCAGGCTCAAAATATGGTTTGCTGCTTATGGGGTATTGATTGTGTATTATCAGTTTAGCTCACACACTGACAATTACATGTAGCGCCAAGGTAGCCGTGACAATGGAGTCTAGTTGCCATAGCAATGAAAGGAGGACTATTGCTACTACCCACAGCCTGCTCTATAGCGATAATCGTGCTGCTTATTCCATTTTAATTGAAATTTGAAATCATAGTCTCTAGGAAGAAATAAATGGACTCTTTCCCCTTCCTCCCCTTCCCCAACCACATAGTACAAATGGGAAATATTTAAGTATTTTCTTAAAGATAAACATCAAGGTTTTTGAGGTTATGTTTTCCAGCATTGTTATGAGTACCAGAAACAATTGAAGAGTGACATATTGCTGGACAAAAATTGAATTAGCTCTTATGTTTTTGCATTCTTAATTAACCACCATTTAAAGTTTTCTTTCTAAGTCCCTCATCTTAACATATTACCCTCATGGAATATCCTATTTAATAATCTTTAATGGATTTACTTATTGAGTGTGGTTTATATCTAAAAACTCACCAAATTCGTATTTTAAAATTAGCATCATAGGGCGCTCTGGAAACTTACATAATTGAAAAAAATGATGATTGTGATAAATATTTAGCCACACAGGGCTTCAATTCTATGCCAGTGCCTCTTCTTCTATGCCTTAGATCTGAATAATATTTATGTGGTGGCATAATAAAAGGTAGTTTTACATTATTACACTCCTAAATAGTCTGCAGTGCTCCATTTAGTAGAAAGGGAGGCATGGAGAAGAGTAGTAAGGGATGAATGGCTTCTGTGTCAGTAGACATTCCAAAATGGGATAGAAATCTAAAATGGAAAACAATTATCAAAATGAAGGAGACCAAGGTAGTAACTTAAAAATAATTACAGTCATAAAGTACTAAAGTATAAAAGAAAAAATATTGGGCACCCCAGGTGGCTCAGTGGTTTAGTGCCACCTTCAGCCCAGGGCCTGATCCTGGAGACCCGGGATGGAGTCCCACATCAGGCTTCTGCCGGAGGGAGCCTGCTTCTCCCTCTGCCTGTGTCTCTCCCCCTGTGTGTGTGTGTGTGTGTGTGTGTCTCATGAATTAATAAATAAAATCTTAAAAAAAAGAAAAGAAAAAGTATCAATTTGGTCGAAAACTAATTAATATGTCAGTGGAAAACTGGGTCAATTCTAGATTCAAGTTTGACCTTTTGACCTTTATTTAGTATTTCATTTTCCTAATTTGATCTCTCTTTTTTTTAAAGTGATCTTCTTATTTCATTTCCTCCTAGTTTCTTCTTAAAAACTTAAAATCATAGCTAGACGGCTTCTATACCACCTTTTTGCTAACTGTCAATAATTTTTAAATGAAGTTAGATGATTTCCCTTTTCTAAAACAAAGTTTATTTTCCTCGATCATGTAGAGGGTGATAGATAATTAGGATAGAGAGACACATATGGTGATGAGCTAAGACTTAACCAAGGAAGTAGGAAATGTAGGCTCTCCCCTTAAAGAACATACTATGAAATGAAGTCTAATTTTTTTATGCAGTGCCCCTTGAAAATGTGAATTTATGCCATTGGTGGTATACACAGTGCTGGGCTGTCTTATGTGAAAAAGATCTCAATCATTGATTCCAAAATTCAGCTTTTAGTTAGAGTAATGCAACTTGGAAATTTGATGGCTCCTCTTCAATGAATATGGAGACATTTCTTGGTTTGGTTATTATATAAAAGAGAAAACCCATATTCTCATATTTTCAATCTTTGCTATTACTTCTATTCATAATCATAGTCTTCCTTATAAGTATGATATTTATAAAATGATTGATGTAATGTTTTAGTCATTTATTCATAGTTATTGAGTATCTATGATATATGAAAACAAAAATATGCTAAGTGTTAAGACAAAGCTTAAAGAAGATGGACACCATCTCTACCTCCACAGACCCTATTAGGCAAGTAATCACACAACAAATTATTTAAGTTCGATTATGAAGAGGAGAAATAGTAATTCAAGAGTAGCCCCTAAAATTTACACAAAGTTCTTTAGTGTTATCAAATAATTTACTTATTGAAATATAGCATTGATCAAATCAACTGTTAGTAACTTTGGAAAACATGTTCACTATCAATATAAGCATAAATAAAAATAATAAAATATTAAAACAAAGAGAAATATTGCTATGCAATCAGGGTAGATACTATCAAAAGTCCACATTCAAATTCTGCCATGGGTTAGGTTTGTTAAGCACATATATAGTTCTAAGATATGATTATTGTTTGCTCTAAACACACTTTTCTTTTTTATATTCTTAATTCTAATCCTTTTTGGATTTTATTAAATTTTAAAATCCATATATGTGATTGATTTGGGCTTAAGTAATTGAAATTATTAGCAAAAGTCATTAACATACTTAAAATAGTAGCTCCACTTCCCTATACTTCAATTTTCCCCCGGTGTTATAGCAAGATTTATGGTAGAATTTGTCAGTTCAACTAACCATGTCTTCTCTGTCCCATCCTTGCCATGATCCTCACATACTTCGGTAGTTATATATATATATCATGTATAGACTTATTTTCCATATGTATGGAAATATGGAATATGTCTTCATTCAAATTGTAAAATAGTTGAAAAGAAGGTCCAACTCTTATGAGAACCCCAGAGCAACAGGTAAAATGCCATACATCCCATAGATGTTCAGTAAGCGTTTGCAGGGGGGCATCTGATTATATAATCTGTAAATAATACCTGCTTATTTAAATTAGTAAACCAGACATCCAGAAAGGTAAAACTTTCCAAAATTCCATCAGAGTTCTCACTTGGACCAATTCTACTCTATAATCACAGCCCTAGTAAATGTTTCCTTTCTTGCCCTATGCTCACATAATTGACTACATCTTTCACCACCAAAGATCAAACCACTGCCTGCAATATTATCCTGTTTCTTATAGTTTTTCTTTTCCTGTCTGACAGGCCCTCTCTCCATTCAACACCATGAGAGATAAAGGGATGTGAGCTTAGTTTCTAAGCTCAAAGTTGACTTCCATAATATAGCCTGGTACATCTGTCTGTGAAAAGGCAGGAACCTTCAAATGGTTTTGAAAGCATTACCACCAGTAGGTCTTAGAGGATTGTAACCAAGGAGAAAATTGAGGCTTGAGGATTAGACAGGGTGTCTCCATAAGATCAAGTAATATCAAAGCAGCCAGAATAGCAGAGGTGGTAAGAGATGTGGGCTTAGGTTTGCCAGGAGCTCTGACAGCCTACCCTCCCCACACAGAAGCCCCTCCTTGTTTCAGGCCCCAGATCCTCAAAGACAGACAGGGTCTTTAATTAAGTGTCAAAGAATTGATTAGGAGAGCTCTTGCAATGCAAGCTCATTGATGAAACCATTTTGGCAGGCTGGATGATATAATTAGCCCAAACAAGATATGAAATCTGTAGTGTTTTGGGATACTGTCCAATACTTTTAAAATTTGTAATAAAAAAGAGACAAGGGAAGAAAACAGAACAAGAAGATGATTTATGCTTGTCTACTTAAAGAAGATAGGAAGAGAAAAGGTTCCATGATAACATTCGCCAGATATGGATGCTTTAAGTTTCCGTTATTTTTTACAGGAAATATCACTCAGGAAACCTGTGTCATTTCTACCTTTGTGAAGTGTGGCACTATACAAATACAGGTTTTATTGGAGGCATAAGTATTCCTCAAGCCAATGTTTTCACAAATTCCCATCTCATCATAGACATTCATTTAAGGAACATTCTCTCATACATGCTAACCTGAGTTCTTTGGAGGACAATAAAAGAGAAGATATGAATAATGCAGGACCTAAATCTCACTAATGGCCAGAGCCAGGAGCAAAGGGTACAAGAATGAGTGACTAAGGGTAACCATGAAAGGAAAATGCACTCGGAACTTCACTGTTGATGCTGTAACATGGTGTTTTTGTCTGTTTTGTTTTTCTATCAGAAACAGTTCTTTATTGACCATCCTTAATGGATATTGCTCCCCTGTTCCCCTCTAGTCTTCCTATTTGTGTTGTTTGTGTATATGGATAGATAAGGATGACAAACACATATTTTGGCTTAACTCTACATGCTCTCAAGTTTTTGTGGTATCTGTGGCAATTTAATGATCCTGTATTTTTGTCAACAATCTTGCCATTTCAGGATAGTTTACGGAGGTGCAGCTCACAGAGTTAACTAGTGTGTATACAGGGTGTCATCATCTGAAGATGTGATTAAATTATTATTTGTGCCTTTTAAGCATCATTTTATTATTTAAAAAAAAAGTTTTTATTTATTTATTCATGAGAGACACAAAGAGAGGGGCAGAGACATAGAGAGAGGGAGAAGCAGGCTCCATGCAAGGATCCTGATGTAGGGGCTCGCAGGGAGTTGGAGCAGGACCCAGGAGGGCGGGGATGCCCTCGGGCTCCCGGGGACACTAACAGACACCTGCGCCCGCGGGGAGTGCTCCGAGCTCCCTAAGGGCTGCAGCGCGCACGGCGGGACCGACCGGAGCAGCTCGGAGGGGCTCGGGCGGCGGCTCCGCGGAGGGGGCTGCGGGGCGGGAGCGCGAATCCCACAGCGCAGGCCCCGGAGCACAGGGCGCCGGGACACAGCCCAGGATCCGGCCTCCCCCGGGACAGGCAGAGGCCGGGAGGGCCCAGGACAGCGAGGACGCTCCTGCCCCGAGCTGAGCAGATCAGCGGCCCCGCCCCGGAGCCTCCAGGCCCTGCGGACGGAGAGCCGAGAGCCCCGAGCCCCGTAGTTCCTGCGGAGGCTGAATCCAGGCTTCCAGAGTTGCCGTAGCAACTGCTGCTGTTCCTCCTGGGGCCTGGCGGGGTAAACAACCCCCGCTGAGCCCTGCAGCAGGCAGGGGCAGAGCAGCTCCCCCAAGTGCTAACACCTGAAAATCAGCACAGCAGGCCCCTCCCCCAGAAGACCAGCTGGACGGACCAGTGATACTCCCCCGTGTTCCAATACAACTTGTTTTTGGCCACTCTGCACTGAGCAAAATGACTAGAAGGAAAACCTCACTTCAAAAGAAAGAATCAGAAACAGCCCTCGCTCCCACAGAGTTACAAAATCTGGATTACACTTCAATGTCAGAAAGCCAATTCAGAAGCACTATTCTACAGCTACTGGTGGCTCTAGAAAAAAGCATTAAGGCCTCACGAGACTTCATGACTGCAGAATTTAGATCCAATCAGGCAGAAATTAAAAATCAACTGAATGAGATGCAATCCAAACTAGAAGTCCTAACGACGAGGGTTAACGAGGTGGAAGAACGAGTGAGTGACATAGAAGACAAGTTAATGGCAAAGAGGGAAACTGAGGAAAAAAGAGATAAACAATTAAAGAACCACGAAGACAGATTAAGGCAAATAAATGACACTCTAAGGAAGAAAAACCTACGTTTAATTGGGGTTCCCGAGGGCGCCGAAAGGGACAGAGGGCCAGAATATGTATTTGAACAAATCCTAGCTGAAAACTTTCCCAATCTGGGAAGGGAAACAGGCATTCAGATCCAGGAAATAGAGAGATCCCCCCCTAAAATCAATAAAAACCGTTCAACACCTCGACATCTAATAGTGAAGCTTGCAAATTCCAAAGATAAAGAGAAGATCCTTAAAGCAGCAAGAGACAAGAAGTCCCTGACTTTCATGGGGAGGAATATTAGGGTAACAGCAGACCTCTCCACAGAGACCTGGCAGGCCAGAAAGGGCTGGCAGGATATATTCAGGGTCCTAAATGAGAAGAACATGCAACCAAGAATACTTTATCCAGCAAGGCTCTCATTCAAAATGGAAGGAGAGATAAAGAGCTTCCAAGACAGGCAGGAACTGAAAGAATATGTGACCTCCAAACCAGCTCTGCAAGAAATTTTAAGGGGGACTCTTAAAACTCCCCTTTAAGAAGAAGGTCAGTGGAACAATCCACAAAAACAAGGACTAAATAGATATCATGATGACACTAAACTCATATCTGTCAATAGTAACTCTGAACGTGAATGGGCTTAATGACCCCATCAAAAGGCGCAGAGTACCATGGACTTTCTTCAGAGACTTAGAACAAATTATTTTAAGATTCGTGTGGAATCAGAAAAGACCCCAAACAGCCAGGGGAATTTTAAAAAAAGAAAACCATATCTGGGGGCATCACAATGCCAGATTTCAGGTTGTACTACAAAGCTGTGTTCATCAAGACAGTGTGGTACTGGCACAAAAACAGACATATAGATCAATGGAACAGAACAGAGAACCCAGAAGTGGACCCTGAACTTTATGCTCAACTAATATACGATAAAGGAGGAAAGACGATCCACTAGAAGAAAGACAGTCTCTTCAATAAATGGTGCTGGGAAAATTGGACATCCACATGCAGAAGAATGAAACTGGACCAGGACTCAGTCCCGGAACTTCAGGATCATGCCCTGAGCCAAAGGCAGACGCTCGACCACTGAGCCACCCAGGTGCCCCTTAAGCATCATTTTCATCATGGTTCTAATAGGCTCACTTCTCAGGTGGACATAATAATGTAGAAAATTTGCTGTGAGCTGGCTCACTTATAATGAAGGAAAGTCACTCCACACTCACCAGGGGTCTTCTACCAACTTTTTCACGTGAAATCCTGGATACATGCAGTTTCATAAGAATCTAAGTTATTCATTATAATAAAGACTGTTCTAGGAGGTATTCATGGCAAACAATCTTATTTTTTTATTTTCTTAAATATTTAATTAATTAATTTATTTGAGAGAGAGAGAGAGAGAGAGAGAGAGAGCAGGAGCTGGCTGGGCAGGGCAGGCAGGGAGAGAGAGAAGCAAGCTTCCTGCCGAACAGGGAGCCTGCCATGGGGCTCAATCCCAGGACCCTGGGATCATGACCTGAGCTGAAGGCAAATGCTTAACTGACTGAGTCACCCAGATACTTCATTTTAATATTACTTTTTAGAGGCGGGAAGGAGCAGAGGGGGAGGGAAAGGGAGAATCTTAAGCAGGCTGCATGCCTAGCATGGAGCCCAACATGGGGCTTGATCCCACAATCCTGAGGTCATGACCAGAGCTGAGATCAAGAGTTAGAAGATTAATCAACTGAGCCACCCATGTGCCCCCAAACATTCTTATTTTATAGAGATTCATAGAGCAATTCTGCAAACTCTTTCTCTTTTATTTCAGCAGCTTTATTCTTGAGTATTTTTCTTATAGTTAATTTATCTTTTTTATCTGAATCTTATTTTATATATGGTGATATTATTCTTTCTTCTTAGCATTCTGTTTTCTAGATGGAAAAAAAAACACATTTTCTTTTCTCCCAATATTTTATAAAATGATCTTTAGCAGTTTTCTACCGGTATGCTGGTTTGAGATGTGCTGGAGTCAGACTGCCTGGGTTAAGGCTTAGCTTCCACCACTTCTTTTTTTTTAATTTAATTTATTCATTCATGAGAGACACACAGAGAGAGAGGCAGAGACACAGGCAGAGGGAGAAACAGGGTCCATGCAGGGAGCCTGACATGGGACTCGATCCCAGGTCTCCAGGATCATGCCCTGGGCTGAAGGCGGCACTAAACCTCTGAGCCACCGGGGCTGCCCCACCACTTCTTATATGACTTTGAGAAGGCATTTAGCTTCTAGGTGCCTGTGTAGAGTGGGATTGCAATAGTACATACCTCAAAAGTTTCTGGGAGGATAAACGTGCTACTATATGCAAAGTACTTAGAATAATATTTGACTGGCATATTAAGCACTCAGCAAATGTTAGCTATTCTGCTTTATACCATTCCATTCAGTGGTTTAACATGGTATCTATCAATAGACTTGCCAGTAACCACTTATACAGAAGTAAAAAATGTTACGCCCCCCAACAGTGTTTCTTACTGAAATATATTTTGTAAACATAGGGTGGCATACAAATCTTAAAATTTTGCTTTACTGTGGGACTTCAACCTTTTAATATACAAATATACATTGTACATATGCATTATAGCTAATATGACATGTTTATCCATGTTATTTTATCAGAGAAGCTTTCCTGTTCACACAGCACTTGCTAACTTGCTAACATCTCCAGGGAATGTTAGCTGGGAAAAGCAATGGTCCAGTCATGATGAGATATATTTCTGAAGACCTCAGAATTGTTGCTAGATCTTTTCATGTGTTCCACAGTTGTTTTATTGAAATTATCCTAAAGGCAGATAACAGGAAAGGGAATCCACTCTCTGAGCTTCTCTACTCTGTTTTAAAAAGAACCTCCACTTTAAGTATTGGTGAGCAGTGAAGTCTCTCACTTTGATGGTAGGTATGTTTTGTGATATAAGGACATCACATTTCTCTGGGATAATTACCTCCCAAGAAGGGAAGTGTCATTCAAACCTAGTACAGCTCCTAGCCATCTCTGTTAGCATTGCAGATTCCTTTCCTCGTGACTCTATAGGGAATCTATGATGTGGATTTTTCTGTATTGGACCTGGCAAAAGATATAGATCAAACACTTAAGACCATTAACAAGAAGTTAGATCTGGAACACTGGTATAGAAGCATTAATTCAGGGTAAGCGCAAAATGTGTTGCAGCATCGATTCTGGCATTTTCCTCTGCTCCTAATAGCTTTGAACATTTGATCTATATGTCTTACAGACCTAAATGAAGGGAAATAAACATCTGGACACATTACTTCCTGTCAAGTTTCCTTCCCCCCATTTTTTCTGCTTTGGTAGTGAACTAAGGCCATAAGCTTTATTCACGTAGAAACATTCTACAATCGAGGGTGCCAGCAGAGCACTAGTGTGGTGCTTGCTGTTTTCAAGCATGTAAATATTTTCTTTTTGAAAAATTCCAAACCAATATACTATGAGCAGAACTGGCCCACTTCTTTAAAGCAGCTAGGTAAATTTCTAGAACCACTTAGCAGTTTTCATAGGTGGCAGGACCCTGTATTGTTATTTTTATTGTTGTTAAGGACTAACTTTTATTTTCAGAAACTGGGCTAAGTAGTTCAAATTGATTATCTCATTTAATTTGAACAATATACCAATGAAGTAGAAAGTATTAGTATCTTCATTTTATAGAAGAACCATCTGGAATAGAAACAGATTAAATGACCCTTTATCTTGGGTTCTGGTGAATGTCCTATTGCTCCCTAGAATAATTCAATGCTCACCAGAAGGATTTACTCTACTGACTGATAAAACAGTTTTCAATGATTATTTATTCTAAAGAGTGTGTAAACATGGAGAAAGATAGTTTATGTTATTTTCCAGAATCACAGTAGAGTTTTATGGATTATATATTATTACAGCAAGATCCTTCTGAGATTCTCAATATAGGATTGAAGATCATCTCTGTTGGGTTACCAGGGCATGGGTCCTGCCCTGCGTATGCAGCGTTCCTCATATCTCTTAGTATGATGCTTTGCATAAGCAGGGACTCAGGAAGTATTTGTTGAGCATGTGGATGAATACCAAAATTTGAAATCCAGCAGATTTTATCTTGGTGAAGAATTGGTAGGTTTTGTTTGCCTTTTGATAGACATAAGAAGTCAGTTAGAATAGCTGTCATGTTACACAGAGGTAATTATACATCTTTTCCTGACTCCTTCATTCAACACTGAGAAAATACCTATAATATGCTTTGAGTCATAATTACAAGACATTGTATAAAGTGAAAAAATAGCATGAATTTATTAAATCCAGTACTTTGGGTAACAAATTCATGGTGAATCTTTATCGTAAAATTGACGGCAGAGGTGGTGGTTGTAGTGCTGAATCTCTTTCCAAACACTATGACCAAGCATTAAGAAGTATTTTTAAGTCCCCTATTTCAGACGCCTGAAAATATGTGAAAGAAGATAGGGTTTTTGAAGCACATTTATATTGCTGCTAGACCTTTAGCCTATACAACACATGCTCCTTTTCCTCAGACTATAGTAAGTGAAATCTCTAGTAGGTATCTTTCTAAGGCATAGCCTTCATAGAAATATCCATAGACGTATGGTTAATAGGTCTCTATTTAAAGGGAATTTCTTCCCCAGAATAAAGCCATCAAGGCAATTGAGTCAGATAATTTCATATTTCCTAGGGGGAGCACCAGCCACCTTTAAATCTACCACAATTTTAAATAGCTACTATTGGTCATTATGTTCCAACTGGCTTAGATAAATAAATATTTAGACCTTACCCTTTGGTCTTTGTTGAGCAATCATGTGATTTTTCTTGGGTGGCACAGCGTAAGGAGGGAGAGGAGAGAGAAAGGAAGAAATGAAAAGAAGGGACTAAGAAGCAATTTTAAGAACCTGAATAAGGGAAGCTTTCCAAAGCAGAGCTCAAGTCATCTAGAGAGGAGTGTGGCTTTTGCTTTTGTAATAAAGACTTTTTTTTTCCTCTGGAGTTCCTTTCTAGCAAGATATACACAATGCAGGCCTGTGAATATAACTTTTGACAGTGACACAGAACAGTGAAAACTGTAAGTCAATCCATGGTGAGTGCAATCTCACATTATGTCATGCATAAAAAAAGTCATATAACAATATACATATATAACCTATCTCACAGTAACAATAAAAACATATTTATCAATTCATCAAAAAGAAGACAGGTTTGTTGTATCTATCCAAATGTATTATACTGTGATTTTTCTCTTGCTTGGGGAAGATTTCCCTGAAGACGGTATTTATAGTAGGGTCAGGGATTTACATTATACTTGAATATATATGTTCTGACTAGGAAGTACATTATATTTTGGAGTTGGGATGTATTGGGTATTCCTTCAAAGATCCTCTAAAGGGAAATAATGTTTCATCTACTCATTTGGTCAGATTTCCCTGTAATTTTCAGTGATGGCTCTTGCCGGCAGTCCATATGGACTAGATATTGCATCAAAAGAGAAAGGAAAGTACTCTTACCATGGAAACATTTTCAGATTAAGTTGAAAAGGTCCATAATCCTTATTGAAGTTTTTCTTTATTGTTTTCTTGACAGGAAAGTTTCAACTTTTTTCTCATTTAACTGACATATTTCCTCTTCTTTCTTTCTCTCCCTTCTATATCCATAACCCAGTACTCATGGTATATAGTGAGTATTCAATAACTCTATTGAAAAAGTGAAGTGAAATCAAGTTTATCTTACACATACTTGTAAAATAAACCTATTTTCTTTATTTTAAAGGTCTTAGGTTTTTTATAATTAGGGTTAACAATTTGTCATTCTTTAATGGGCACTTGTTATTTTCTGGAACACAGAATTCATTAGGGTCATTGTTGGCATTTGAATATCTCTATGGCCCCCTTGTACTGTGAAGCTGAATATCCAGACTCAGAGAATGTTTGATTTCTCTCAATTCTCCAAGGTTATGGATCCAATGAAGACACAACCATTCTAGTTCCAATCCAGAGGATCTCTAAAAGAGCAAATTATTCTAGAGTTCCTTTAGGATTCTGAATCTGTTGGTAGAGATACATGGGGGGAGAAAGGGAAATTTGATATGCTTTATTAAAAACCTCTTCCTTTTCACGTGACTTCTACTGAGTCATGTAGGAATTATTGAGAATGAGTATGCATAGTCATTATGAAAGAATTATGCCATAGCAAGAGTCTTCAGTGTCTTTAGGGCTTTCCCTTATGAAATTATGAAGGATGCACCTAGCTAAAACATAATGACAGCCATACCAGCATGGATCAAACTTGCACATGTGTGATGCCCCATAGATCTTCCCATCTCCAGTGAGGCAGGGTTTCTTTTCTGTCTTTTGTACAAGAAAATAAAAAACCCAAAAGGGTCAGCAGAGAGTTTACCAGCACAAAATATTCTATGAGCTGAGCAAGGGCCTGAGTGTCAGGATCAGCTGGAATGGTATTCTAAGGATAGTGCTGTGTTCCTTACATAAGACAAATGAACCATGGAGAAGTCATTACTCTAGTGTTTCAGAAGAGAAACTGACATGAGGACACAGGCCGGGCACCACATCAATTCAATTATGGAAGTAGGGAGAGCAAGCTGAAATACAAAGGCATAGCCAAGAGCCTGATCAGGGGCAAATCAGAAATTCATGATAGATAAAGACAACTAGTACAACCAGTTTCATCTAATGACTTCTCTGTGGAGAAGCAGTCTTTTGATGGTGGTGGCTCAAGGTGTCCTGACGGCTCCTGCTCAATCGTAAAGGAGCCATAAACCAGTATGCCTATGGATCTATCCAAGTTTTGACTTTCAGGATCATCATGTATCCACTTGCATTCAGTCCTGGCATAATTTGTATCCTGACAGAAAGAAAATATAAAATAACAAAAATTTGCAGCTTCGTGCCAGAGATGGGCAAATGTAATAACTCTTCAGTTAGCAGCAATAACAACAGTATTTATTGACAGTGTTCTATTTGCAGGGCATTTGACATAAGATTTTGAAACCTTATGCCAACCACTCTTGGAACAGCCTACTGACACTCAAATAAGTTAAGTTTGTGTAAAACTACATAACAGGTAATTGGTAGAATATGAATTTTACTGCTAATTGTCCCAATTTAAGTTCTTTGTACTTTCTACTATCTTATATATAAATAATGCCACATATAAAAATTCCACTGGCAATGGGTAAGCCTCTCTTTAGCACTTGACAGAAAAATAAGCTCTCAGAACAATCTCAAATAGGAGTATTCAAGTAGCTCTAGAACCAGAAGAGATCCCAGAAAGAACAGTGCTCACTCGATTCTGGTCACTTTTTACCTTGTAGATATAGTGAGTAGGAACTTGAGCACTAGAGTCAGATAGAACTAGATTAGAATCTTGGTTCTTCTATTTATTAGCTACCCAACTTGGCCACATTACTGAACCCCTCTAGGTCTGTGATTCTTATTCTAGTAAATGTGATAATCCAAGGATAATAACTGTGCCTCTTCTAGGCAGAGTTTTTAAGATTAAAAGACTTGTGCTTGATACATGATAAACATTCGGTACATGCTCATCGTCATCTTCACCATTATTGTTTCAACAAGAATCAAGCAGGAGGTGTTGGCCATGTGTAGCCTTGAAGTAGAACATTTGATGTGGTCAAATGGACCCAACAGGAAGTGTTGATAATCATCTTTTTAAGTACACATATACAATGTTTACTAAACCAGTGTTATTCAACGTTTAATCCAGCATAGAGAAAGCACATTAAATGGTAAACAAGTGACTTTGCCTCCTTGGTTCTCAGAACTACTACTTAAATGCTCCTGAAGATCCCTTCCAGCTCTGAGATCATTATTAACATTGTTAACATTAACATTAACTTTAATATTAACATTAACATTATTGAGCACTTACTATGTGCAGAGTTTGTAACTGGGAAGAACAGGTTGACACACTTAGAGAAGCAGTATGTAAAAAGACTTATCATCCTGGTATAGAATTAGCCAAAATGAGGAACCTACTCTTTGTCTTTGTCATAGAAGGGTTTTGAAGACTAAAAAGATATACTTGAAAAGAGTTGAACTTCTCGAAAGAATGGTGATAATATAAATATGCTATAGCCTCTAAATAAAAATAGTTTGTTTAAAGAAACATAAATTAAAAGAGCACAAAAGGGAAAAGAGAGATGTATTTCACCCTCTGGATCTGACTTTGGTTTTAAATTGCACAGGCAAGAGATTGGTCAGAAAGATTTATTTCAACCTTTACTAGTGTATTAGCAGTGTCACAGAGCAAGGGATGTGGTGAAAAGAAAGAGAAAGATAAATATGAACAAGCAAGAGAGTGTCTTGGAATTTACTTTATTTAAATTTAGGTTATATTGCTGTTGCCTTAATGTTTGAATAAATTGTAGTTCCAAGTACTTTAAGCCTATGGTAAGTCCATTTCTAATTTTGTCAATTTTTGGCAGTGTTTTTTTTTTTTTTTAAACATAAGCTGAGGGGTTCCCTGGGTGGCTCAGCAGTCAGCGCCTGCCTTTGGCCCAGGGCGTGATCCTGGAGACCCGGGATCTAGTTCCGCATCAGGCTCCCTGCATGGAGCCTGCTTCTCCCTCTGCCTGTGTCTCTGCCTCTCTCTCTCTCTCTCTCTCTCTCTCTCTCTCGAATAAAAAAACATAAGCTGAAAATTTTTATTTAACTATTGAAAAGACTCTACTCAAATGAAATTGAGGTTCCAAGTGGCCAAGGTAATTAGTAGGTGGGGGGAAAATTTGTTTATGAATTTTAATCACAGTTATGTGGAAACATCTTGTGGAGATCAGTATAGAAAAGAAAAAATAAGAGATGGAGAGGATACACTGGAGGAGGGCCTTGAATGAGTAAAAAGTTTTCTAATGTGTTTTCTTTGGATAATAATATCTTAGAATTATTACCAAAAAAAATGGAACTTACTATTTATTCATGAGTACAGTGCCTCATAGCACCATTGTTATCTGGTCATGCCAATTAGTTCTGGGACTGGATTTTTCAGAATACAGATGTGATTAACGCAGTCCAAATAAGGCAATCTCGTTAATGTATTAACAGGAATAATATTTACAAATTTAAAATTAGAAGTGTTCTACTTTTCTTCAAACACTTGGACAGTGACATAACTTGTAGTTTAAGGTGATTAGTGCAATTTTAAGAGGACATGTTTATATCAACAATATTTCCATTAGAGAAACAAGAACTTTTTAGTTTTAGGAAAGGTTTCTAGGCGACTCGAGTAACTATGATTTCCTTTGGACTCACCCCCCCCGCCGCCGCGCTTTCTCCCAGAATTCTTCTCATCTTTACCTTGTGCTATTTTCAGTGATTGCTCAGATTATTGCAACTGATTTCACACATTTACTTCCTTTGACATGCAAGTGCCAGCCAGAACCATCTTTTTCTTCCTTCAGTTCCCAGAGAGAACTAGGAACTTCTTAGCCTTGGGCTAAATTGTGAAGCTGACAGTTTGTTTTGGGAACTTCCAAGTGAACATATTTGGTGGCTCACTAAGGCCTCTCAGGAACGAGATTCTTTAACCTAAAGAAACAATTCTACTTCTGGGAATTTCTAGCACACCAGAAGGTAGCTGGAGGACATTTTTGTCTCGGTAGTTTGGAGGCTAGCCAATGCTATAGAAGAAAGTAAGGCAAAGACAAAGATACACTTTGGAAGATGCCCATAAAAGACAGCAGGAGCTATGGAGTCTCATTCCCAAGAAAGGCCAGGCAGTAAGACCCCCAAAGGTCTCGATGTCTCTGTTGGCTATGATTGCTTTTTTTCATCAGTACAGAAACAAGGCACACTGGATACAAATTAAATGTAGTTGCAGAAACCTGGTTTTGGTTTTTAGAGATTGTCTTCCCATACCTTCTGGTCTCCTAGATATGCTGGATACTCCAGAAATACAAGTATTGAGCTCTATTTACTTATTTATAGTTTCCAAATTTTCAGATTCTGCCTATAAAACATCTGATGTGATTAACTGATTTTTCTAATTCCAGATACAATTATTTTCAGTGTAGGAGGCTGGCTATAAGGTTGCTTTATTTTTATTTTTATTTTTTTTACCTTTCTGCTATGTTTTTCACATTCCTTCACTGTCAAGACTGGTAATTAATCAAGACTCAGTCATGGATGGCTCTTTTTCCCTGCTCTTTTTATCCTTCCCTTTCCTGTGTGAACAATGAAGAATGATGTCTCTCCTCCCATGTGCCTGGCTCCCTGTCCTTGGAGAACTCAAACCAGGCCCCATGACAAGTAGTTCCCATGGAGGGGAAAGCACTAAAAATGACAAATAAGATTCTAGACCCTAGGCGGCAAAGGGTGGACTTCCTGATCCTTGTCATCCATCTCTCCATGTCAGGAGGCCTTTGGGAAAAGCAAAAACAGAAAGAAAAAAAAATTCATCCTGCATTGCACTCTTTTCCTAGGTTTCTGCACTATGATAAACGTGGGTTGCCTTTGCAGTAGTGCTATAAAGTGATGAGTCTTGAGTTTTTCCCAAGTTTTTCATACACAAGCTTCTTTTTACTTATCAACCTGTAAGCATATGTGCAGGAATACTCAAAACTCTGCTCTTTCTCTAAATTTGTTTTCTCTAGTGTTTGCTCCTATAAAAAAATCTAACAAATCACCTTTTAATTATATGATTGGTTTATGTCTCTGGACACTATAGAAACCACTGTAGGGTCTATACTCTTATTTAACTGAAGAGATTAGGGAGAAAACTTCCCCATCCATCACAGTCCTGAAACTCTGCTATTAAATAACATGCCTTTGGATTAGGATGCTGTATCATTAGGAGGCCACATGAAACAGAAGTGATTCTAGGCAGAAGGGATGATACAGTATAATCTAATCAGTCATACCCCCCTGCATTTTTAGCAAATCCATTTATTATGAAGGTCATTGGTGGACAGGATGGCCCCAGGAATTAGAATAGATATATTGAAATGAGTTGGAAGAGAAAATAATTCCTGAAAAAAAAGATCACCACACTGTCTGGGAGCAGGATGAGGATAGAAGAGTTGAGGAATGATGGAGAACTAAAGTTGGAGTGTTAGAGATTTAGGCTACCTGAATGAAGTAGATGACTTGATTGTATTGATCTGTGCTTTGCACAGGAAATCCCACATTATAGTCTAATAGAATGTTGGCCTTAATATGTTGTGGCAATTTTCTATTTCTTTTAGTGTGTTTTAGTGTATTAGGTGTTGTTTGCTTGCTTCAACTGATTTATGCAAAACGGAACTATAAGGAAATATAAGGATCTTGAGAAACTCAAATTAGGTCAAGGATGTGATTCAATTCAATTAGCTAATTCCACAATATGTTATATAACCAACAACTGCAATATCTCAGCAGCATAAGACAATAAACATTTAACTCTCAAGGAGCAGTGGGTTAGTTGAGGGTCAGCTGTTGAAGGTGGGGGTTGGCACAGTGATTCTGCTGATCTCAACTGGGCTCACTCATGGTCTTGGGAGTCAGATGGAGTTCAGTGATGTGGGGGCTTTGCTCAGCTGGGGCTGGTCAGCTTTAACTACACATTTCTCATCCTCTTCCTATGTCCAGCTGACTAAGTCCAACATATTCTTCCCTATCTTTGCAGATTATTTCTTCCTGCTTCCTGGGCCAAATACCTATGTGGCATTTCTTATTTTCATACCAATTTAAGAAAAAAAAAAAAAAAAAACAGACTGTCTTCCCCAAGTTCCTTCCGGGGAAAGAACTTTCAAATCGGCAAGCACGGTCTTATTAGTAAAGTCAATTACCTTTGGTGCACTGTAACCATATGGAAAATGAAAGCATGGGCAAAAAACAAAAATAGTCATGTACCACATTAATGACATATTGATTATTTGAATTAGTTAATTTTGTTGTGAGTGGAGATAATGAGGGGATTATTCTCAGTTGTTGCTTACACAGAACAAGATTTTAATACATTGATCAGTTTAGCTATTTTAACATGATTCTTGATAGGAAGACCTTTAGTTGGTTTATTCAGAGCTTTTCTTCCTCTTTTTATTTATTTTCTCTCTTTCTTTCTTTCATCTATTTTTTTGCTACATCTGCAGTTTCTGTTTTTTTTCTTCGTTTCATAATTTAGTGGAAATCTCAAATAATACTTGAATCAACTCTTATTATTCATTCCCTTTGTTGTTGCTGACTCTATAGTCAAAGATCCAAGCCAGGCATCTCACTGGTGGCCTTATAAAATGCAATGCTCTTTCAAGTTTATATCTTTAAGGCTATCCAAAATCAGTTTATCAATACTGATTTTTCTCTACTGTATAATACCCAGCCTTTTTTCTAATTGGGGTGGCTCTCTCTCTTGCTCCTGCTTTATCAATCTTGTCTCCATGACTTTTCTTAGAGTTTCCCATTGAAAATGTCCTTTTACTTATTCTGACCACTCAAGCAAGGTGTATCAATTCCTGAAGGTCCCATATTCAGTCCCATGTTCTCCATGACTCCATTATGAAGCCACATGAGCTATTCCTTTATCAGCTATTTTTTCCTTCTTTGAATTTATGTTACTGCTCTTTTAGCCAACTCTGATGGTTTGCATCTAACCTCATGTTGCCTTATATTCTTTTCTCAAATCCTCTTTTGTATTCCTATCCATCCCAGACTAGAGTACTCACTTCATCAGCAGAGGTACTAAAGCTTGTGCCTCTTTCATATTTCCCAAGAACCAGAGACAGTGCCAGTCACAGAACAGGTGCTTAATACAAACCTGTTATCTGATTCTAGAGTCCTATTAGAGTATCAAAATGATGATTATACTATCAGAAAATCATCTGTCATCATTCTCTGAATTATCACATCTCCTGCTCAACTTTTCATACTTCATGTTTCTTTCTAGAGATTACTTTTTTCTCATTGTAAGGGCAATGTCTGGGAGAGGGAGACTACTCTACTCTGCCATCCATTTTTCCATAAGTCTGGTAGAAAATGGATGATTCAAATAACTTCTTCCTAATATGATTTATGTGAAAGGGAAGTATTTTCTATTTCCCCCTTATGTGCTCTTGTTTTGAATTGCAAATATTCACTTTCACATATATTTAAAAGTTATTTTGACAGTATGTAATGGAGATTTAAAACATTCTGAACTTGGCTGTTTTCCCTTGATCAAATCTTTTTTTAGTAGAAACACTGTAAATACACCAACAAGTGTCAGAACATACAGTATAGTGAACAGCCAAGGACAATCTGTTATGATATTCTGCATATTAAAGACCAGTTTGTTTATGCCACCAGGAGGAATTCATTTTTAGTATTTTGATTTGATGGATTTAGTGAGAATGATATAATTTGCTTCACTAAACAACAGTGCCACAGCAAAAGGATATCCATTACTCTTTACTTGGTGCTAAAAGGAAGAAATTGTGATGATGGATATAGTTAAGGGGGCCAACGAGGCAGTATTCTTAGAATTAGCAGAAGGAAATTCAGCTATGATACTTGGAAGTTGAATGGCAATAATTCTATTCAAATAGGTCAGTAGAATGGGTCAGGAACTTGCTCCATGGTAAGAGAAGTGAAACTGCTAGCTCTCTTACATAGAAGCCTTGGAACTAAGGAGTGCCCTCCAGAGAATAACTGGTATGAGCTATAATCTTCCTGACTGATGTTCCAAAATGGGGATTGAGCTGTGAGAAGGATCAGAAGTAATTTCTGAGTTGTCAGACTTAAAGGAAGCAAAACCACAGACTTTCTTTCCACATCTTCATTTTTGTTTTTTCCCCCATTTCCTCCTTCTCTAACTTTAGCTTTTTTCCCTCTTACTGCATCCAATTTTCATATAATGGATTAGACAGGCCCTTAGAGAGGAATGATTGATTAAAAGCTACTAGTCTTATCTAACTCTGGGAAACAAACAAGGGGTAGTGGAAAGGGAGGTGGGTGGGGTTTGGGGTGACTGGGTGACAGGCACTGAGGCGGGCACTTGGCAGAATGAGCACTGGGTATTATGCTATATGTTGGCAAATTGAACTCCAATTAAAAAATAAATACAAAATATTAAAAAAAAGCTACTGGTCTTATGAGAAGGACAAAATCAGATGTGTTGGGTGCTGTTTTTGATTATTCTAATGGCACAGAAAAAGAAGCAACACTCAGAATCAAAGATGAGCAAAATTAATTAAATCAATATTCATTAACATGTATTTCTTAAGGGAGGAGATATAAAGATATATAAGATTTCATGCTTTCAAATTGTTTGTAATCAGTTGAAAGTTGAACAAAGTTATATACTGAAGCAGTTATATAAGAAAAAAGCAACTGACGGTTTAAGGGAATATGTGTTAAGAGCAAATTAACTGTTACAGATCAAAGTGTGGAAGAGATCATCACTGTTGACTAGGGGTGGTCCAAGAAATGTAGCTTTGGGGCAACACTGTATATAATATTCAAACAGGTAAACCATGGCTAGGATCAAGTTTGAGTAAAGGGCCAGAGGTAATTCTAGATAGGTTTGCCTCAGATAGAAGGATTTTAATGGTAGAAAATTGTGGGAAAGCGACTTGGGGTCAGCTTGTGCCAAGGTAGAGAGCCAGGGCCTATTCAGAATGTGCTGTAGAACCACTGACAGTGACCATGGGAAAGAAAGATGTGACATTGTAACAGAACGGGAATTGAGGGTCCAGGTCACTGATAAGGGCTGGGAGAATTGGATAGGGGTGGTATCTAGACCACAGAAGGGTTAGAAGGGATACATTTTGATATCTAGCACATTAAAGTGAGTGGAAGTGTCCATAAAAAAAAAAACTTAAGGAGATGGCTTTGTAAAGGTGATCGTCTTGAGATTTTGATGATTGAGAAATGACAAAGTGAGAATACCCATTTTTCAGTAAGAGGATCCTGACAAGAATTTAGAAGAGAGTATCAAGCTAAAACTGTGGATTTCTGTTAGCCACCCTAAAATTATGGTTGAATACATGAAAATAGATGATATTTTCCATGAAAGAAGTGTGTTCAGAGGGTTTGGCATATCCTTGATGAGTGTGTAGTGGGAGGGCGGAGAACAGTGAGGGAAGTAAGTGCAGTTAGAATAGGAAAACCCAACTGGTACTTGGAGTAGTGACAGTCTCAGAACCAAGGGAGGATCTGGAACTCAAAGGCCAGCGGGGTTACCATGAGACCAAGAGGATAAAGATGAGGATTACCTGGGATGAAGAACAGATGGAGAATCAGAGGTCTTTTGCAGTGATCATTTGCTTCTCTGCAGAGTTACATCCGGAAGGAATGGGTTAGCTTTCTCTTGTGCATTCTTCATTAATACAAATAGAAAAAAAAAAAAAACAGGTGCTAAAACAAATTGGAAAACAATGTACACACAACTAACAGTCTTGGAGAAAAAGATTTCACACTGTCTCTTGCTAACATGTTCTGATACTCAATGGCACTTGTTACCCGGTTTTCTTTTTAAAATCATTATCCAAAATTCCCATTGCTTTCATTTAAGCTGATTTTTTTTTCTAGCTTCCTTTTATTTATCCTCAGGGGACATGAAGAACATATGGTAACTATCTCTCAATAATATTCGTATTTTTTGAAATAGGTAATACACAAGATTTTTTTTTCTAGCTTACCATTCTTCAGGCTAAATAACACTAACTAGTTTATCTTTTTTATGGGCATTTCTTCCCAGGCCAGTGGTTTAGACTGAGTCAAATTTATCTTCTAGGATTTAGAGGAAATTTATATCGAAGTCACTGGTTTATATTGATGAGCAACATTGGAGTCAAATTTGCCTACTAGGTAGAAATTCAAGAATGAAATGATGATGGCACCTTTTGGGAATAATTCTCTGTGCCTCTTCTGTATCCTCAGAGCACTTATCAAAACTAATTGGTACACAGTAAATTTTTCAAAAAATAAAACTGTGGTCAAAGGGGAAGAAGTGTAGCTTTTATCTTGTATTCTCAATGACTGCCATATATCAGCTCCATTATATGTTTGAATGAAAGCAAAAATCAAAAAACCTGCACTAAGATGTAATATTAGGAATATGATATTTTTAAAGTTGTTAAAAGTAAAGGCTAGTCTTTTGGGCTCTTTCTTAGGGATATGATATTTTATTTATTTTAATATATTCAGAAATACAAGTATTATAAGCTCTGAGATTGGTAGGAATGAATGTTAATGAATGTTGCCTCTATCTATCTGCCATCATTTTTTCATGGCAGTCTCATTAAAGATTATTGAAGGAGTATGGGTCTCAATTCATCAACAAGTATCTGTTAGAAGTCAATCAAGATTTTGTCACTGTGTTCCAGTGAGAAGTTAAGTAAACCCCAAATCACATATTATTAAAGTTTATAAGGCTTCTGATTTATCTCAATGCAGATATTCTCTTGGTACCATAACAAGAATGAATGTTTACATAGGTAGGCCTGACCTTGTGCTAGGCAGTATTCTAACACTTTCTGTATAATTATATACATTTTATTTTATACTTAGCCCATTGAAGTGGATGCTATTAGTGTCTTTCTTTTACAGATGAGGAAATTGATGAGATTTGCCTAAGATCATATAGCTAGTAAGCAACCGAGCTAGAATTTTAACCTGAGTCATCTGGCTCCAAATCCTATATACTTAATCATTACTCCATGAGAGATGCCTTCCATATTCTTTATGAGTAAACTGAGAAATGAGAAGTGTACTACCTTATGCTTGAAAAATTCTTCTTCCTGTTGAAATGTAATCTTTCTTGCCATACCCCTGCTTTGCTGGTTGAATTTCACTCCCTGGAGAAAGATGGAAGGGTCTCTTCTCAGAAGTTGAAGACAGCTTTCAAACTTCTCCAAAAATCTTCTCAAGATTCATATCATTCTCTCTTTTAACTGCTCTATACGACATTGGTTTTATTTTGCTTTGTAAAATTTCCCTAATTCTAGAAAGGATATTAGCTGGTTCACAAAAATATACACAATAGATAATTGAGATAATATATATTTGCAAGTTTTGTGGCATAGGTAGGTTTGACAAGCATGCCTTTTGTGTCTGTATTCAAGCTCCAGATAAACAGATTAGGACTGTAGAGAGTACAGATCCCTGCAACATGTGTCCCTAGACACTCCCCCCAGGACTTCTCAAACATCCAGGCTACTTCTTACTTATAATGTTGTTGACTGATGTGTTTATATCTAGACCTCCATGGGCAGCACTTTTTTTTCTCCAGGATCTATTCACCCGTTAACCTGGGAAGACAGCATTGTATAATGATACAGAAGTGGATTTTGCCCTCAAAATATAGTAAAGCTTGACAATATTGGGAAATTTAATTAATCTCTGAGCTTTTAGTCTCATTTTCTAGATGGGCTAAAAATGGACATTTTGCCTCTTTTTAAGGATAGTTCTGAGGATTAAATATCATATACAGGTAATATCCTTAGCACATAGGGGATGCTATGTGCTAAGGATATTACAACTACATGTATTATGATTACAGCTTCACGTCAAGAAAGCTTTGTGTGGCCCATGGAGTCTGTTTAAGTGTATATTTAACAATTAGCTTTCTGGAAAAAAAGAAAAAAAAGAAAAGCTTTAGTTTATGTATTTATTGATTTCTGGGGTAAAAGTACACCCAGCAAAGCTGCATCTCTGAACACAGAATTGGGAAGCAATATGGACAATCCAACAGCTCTTAGAAGCCAGTGCAAGCTTGATCCAGCGTGTCACTATGTGTACCCATGCTCCACTCACTCTCAGCCACAAGGAAGATTTACAGCACTCATAAATAAGTAAAAATATAGACAGAAAAAAAAATCATGTGCAAGGAATTCCCATCAGGTACTGATACTGCCTGAGAAAGAGAGGTGATAATTTTAGTTGCATTTATAATTGTGAATGCTTGTCGCATTTATAATCGTGAATGCTTGAAATTTATAATTGTGAATGCTTGAAACCTGTTTTGCTTTTACTGGTATGGAAGCTCCAGTTAGTTTTTCTAAACTTGCTTGCTTTTTTTCTTTCTTTACTTCTCTCTGTCTCACCCCTCCTCTCTACCTCCCTCTTCCAACACAATGCTTTATATGGCAACAGTTACCAAGGAAAGTGAAGGATTTTATGAAAAATTCCAAGGTTCAGTTAGAAAAATGAACACAAAATGCCCATGTTTTATCGATATATAGCATTCGGCTAAGAGCTGCTTATAAAAAGAAACATTTGCCTGCCCAAAGAAACCACCATCAAAATCTTGGCATAAGAGAAATGGACTTGTTTAATATTGGCTGTTTGTTCTTTCCTTGTGAGGAGAAATGTCTGAATATGCTCATTTTCATACCTTAAGTCACCATCAATTACAGAGTTGCAGGCACATTTCTTGCGGGCTACCTCCAGTGGCTGTCAGTGAAAACCACGCAGCTGCTGGGTAGATATTGAAGAAAAGCACTCTGAGTGCTCCCTCCTATTTTCTTCTCCTGGCACAGGTGGAGATATTTATGCACAGGGAAGAAAATGAAGGGCATGCATCCAGGTTCTTTTCTAGCTGTCTCCTTAGAAAGCACTGCTTTTTGGACAGTCCTCAAAGCGTGACAGAGCTGAGACCTGGTATAGATATACACACAGTTTCATTTTTATTTGTGGCCACTTCCTTCTGGCAATCCTTTGGCAGGTAGAATCAAATTCTTCTCTTTGAACAGCACAACCAACTGAGATTTCCCTTTGTATTTAGTAAATATTTGGGCATTGTAGATTGTGTTAGCAGTGATTCCTTTTATGCTTCAAAGATGGAAAACTTTTCTTCCTTGACACTTGACCATTGATTTGGGGAAGTGAGAATAGCCAGGTGGAAACTGGACAAGGAATTAGGTTGTATAATTCTCATTAATAGTAACTTCTCCCTACCCATTTTTATCACATTTGAAAATAAAACACCCTATTGTTTAGAAACCTAATTTTACAGTTACAAACCTAATTTTACAAGGTTCTACTTTGGGAGTGTTTTATTAATCCATGTATCAGTTTTTACTTTTCAGTGAATATTAATGTTGAGGTATTTTAACATACACCTTAAAGTTGTAATTTTTGAGGTAAAGAATCCTACCATATAAATACCAGCAAAGGTGAGTAGAGATACACAAGAATACTTCACAGGTAGAACAAATCAAATGGACTTCCTCCTGAATTGCTGTTTAAAAAGTTTGTTAGTCACTATTATAAACATAGTTTAGCCCAAAGTTAATGAAAATAAGACTGTATAATTTTGATGTAAAACATCAAACAACTCATAATTATCATCATCATCCATCTTTATCCACCATTATCCATCACCATTATTATTGTATTTTTATTGCTTGGATTAATCCAGTCCTAACAGAGCATAATGGTATGGAAATTATTTAATTAGAAGTGAAAATTTTATCAATTCAGAAATCACTGAGTCCTGTGACAGAAATCTAGAAATACCACCTCCTAGAAGGACTTGCTATAAATGCCATTTAGCTATTTAACTCACTCATAGCTGCAGAGAAATGTGTAGGTTGACTGACAGCTGACTTTTCTCTATTTACTCTTCTTTTAATTTTGCCTCTGTGTCAAGGAATCTTGAACTTTAGTGTTCAGAAGAAGCACTTAAGACCCCTTCCTAAATATACAAATTTGGGGATCTCATCATAGCAGATCTCTGGTGGAGCTCTTGAAATATCTCTTTTTTATTTTTTATTTATTAACAAACACCTCAGATGTTTCTGATACAGGTGGTTTAGAAGAACACATTTTCAGGAATATCCCACTCTGCTCTTATAAAAATGATTAATTATTCTGCCTCTGTTTTTGCTTTATTACCATCTAATAGAATGTGATTATAAATACATAATTATTGCAATTACTATTATGTAAATTATTATAGTTACATTGGTCCAAATTACATTGGTCATTAATAATTAATAATAATAATGTATGAGAGCAGTAGCATATACACATATGGCACTTACTATGCGAGACAGTCTTAAAGGATTTGCATGTATTAATCTCACAATGGTCTTTTGAGGCAGATAATATCATATCCCCATGTTCTAGAAGAGAAACTTCATCTGGAGGAGGCTGCTCATTGAGTCATGGAGGTGAAAGTAGGTCTGGAACCATTCCATGTGGGTTCAAAGTCCTCCTCCGCTGCTTACTAGCTGTATAACAATGTCGTGTCCTTTTCCTCTCCCTGACTGTAAATGACAACTATGGATATGACCAAGGCTGACCTCCCAGGGCAGTGATGAGGATTCCATGAGCTAAAATACGCAGGTGTTTAAAGGCTAGCCTGGAAATCCATGCATGCTCTTGCAGTGTTTATTCTTATCACCTTCTGTTGTAACAACTCGGCCTCTCCTGCCCGTTTCCTGAGTTATTGTCATTGATATCCCACTGCTGCCTTCTGGGTTGTTAGCCATGTTTAGCTGATAGGAGTGCTTCCTTTTTTGTTTGCTTTTCTTTTTTTGGATCATTAAAAAATTTGGTTTCCAGTTAATTTTAATAGGTGAACATACAAATATTAGGCATGATTAATGACTTTATTATCTAATTAGAAAGGCAGAACACAATGTATGTGACTGGGAGATTAATGTACAAGTGTCAGAGTACATTACTACTATTAAATTCATTTACATTTTTAGGATAAAATTAAAAACAAAACATTAATTCCCTTTCTCTAGCAGATTGAATTATAGGCATTAGCTCTCTGTAGCCTTTCCCACTCAGAGTAGAAATATCCTCCACCGCACTGTCAATTCACAGCTGCTTCTTGGCCCTCCTGCCTCTGAGGCAGTTCACAAACCCCTTTGACTTTGGAAGGTATTTTCCAATATCTGACTGCCAGTGTCAGTGGGACACAGTTTATCAGTCTCTGTCCTGTGTCCATTGCTGTCTGTTGGTTCCTTGGACTATGGTTCTCAGTATTTTGTGTGTATTAGTTTCACCTGAGGTTCTTTTACAAATGCAAATTCCTAAGGACTATATTCAGATTCAGTAGGTCCAGAATAGAGCTCAGGAATCTTAGCCCCTCACAATTCCCATCCCTTTTTGTGACCCTGACCATAGCCAGTCCACAGACTTCTCTTTGAGAAATACTAAGGTAGATTGTAGAGAAAAACAAAGTATACATGAATGAAAATTTGTGCAAAAGAGATCGAAGAATAGAAACATTTCAAAAGAAAATGAGACTGCCTCTTTTGGGGACTTGATATCAATAACTGGTATAAAGATAGGATTTTTGCAGCAGGATTCAGAATCTGAGCAGTGACTTAGATGGAGTTGAATGAAGCTAGGAATACTAATAAGGAGACCATTCTGAAGATGAGCTTATGCCAAAAGTGAAATCACCATACAGGTTTACCCTGTCAACTTCCTTCTTTTATTTGTGTGGCTTGCTCCCCCTGCACCAGGGAGCCACTAAAGATCCTGCTTAGAGTGGACCAGGGTGGTTGCATATGTATAAAGGGAAGGTTCTGCAGGTTGTACTTGGGAACCTGTGGGTTTGTTGATATATACAGACATTGTTTAAAAAGAAGAAACAAAGATGGGGGAAGATATCTTAAGAAGCTGGAATCTTTCCTAGAAGATAATTCGAGAGTTAATCTTAATAATTGAGATAATTGATAATCAATAATCAAGAAGCAGATCTAGAGGTTTTATAAGGTATGTATTTTAAATTTTATTTAACATAGTAAAAAGCATTGATCTAGGAGCTTTTAAAAAATATTAGCATATTTAATCTTAATAACCACTTTGTGAGGTAGGTAACAATATTCCAGTATTTTAGACAAGGAATCTGAGAAGTTCAGCAACTTTCCCAAAAGGCATAAAAAGGAGGCAGCATAAAGGTGAAGGCACACATGATGGAGGAAACATGCCATCACTTTAGTAGAAAAGTAGACAGCATTTTAAGTCCTCCCTAAAGAAAACTATTTTAATTAATTAGAATGAATAATTCTGTAAGAATCAGAACCCATGACTCAAACAAAATTTAAACAGTTCTGGCAGCAAAAGTAATTTTCTGGAGGGGAGGGGCGGGGATTTCTGGGTAGGGTTACCTAATCCCATCTAGAACAGTTCCTAGATTTCGGGAAATGGGCATAAGAGGTGGATTAAAGAATCAATATATATTAGACTCTCTGCCACGTAGATTTTTCCCCCCTAAATCTGGGCCAATAATATCAGTGCTCTTTATTTTTTCCCTTGGCCCAAAGAGCTCAGCTCAAGATTTTACATTGAGAGCATTGAAATCTTTATCAAGAATCATTTTTGAGCGAAGAATATTGGGTTTTTTTTCATCTTCACATCCCCCCAAATGTTTATGAATCAATTAATTGGTATAAAATGTTTGTAATTATCTTAGGATATGTTTTCAGAAGTAGAAATGTACTTTGCCAGTATAAAAGTGCATATTTTAAAGTTTTTAGCACATTTTGCCAGATTTCCTCCCAGGAATGTTGCCACAGTTTGTATTTCTACCAAAAACATAGTAAGATTTTTATTAAAACATTTAAAGAAAATGAATTGCAAATGACAACAACCTGTGGGTTCTTTTTTGGCTGCCTAGCAGTCTTTATCAAGACCTGTTTCCTCAGAAAAAGGAATCAAGGTTATGTTTCAGTCTGTCTAATTCCCAGCCATGTATGTATTAAGGAAACATCTCTAAAAGTCACAGGGGGCGCAGTGTTCTAAATTTCTCAAGGAATAAGCAAAACTCCTGGTATCTGACAGACTTTCATTCCCAGTTACCATTGAGGTCATTGAGGTCTCAGTTCCAAAGTCACTTTACAGAGAATCTTTTCCAGCCATCCTATCTAAAATAGTCTCCTCAACCGACAGTCATTCTATCTCATTACTCTTATTTTTTTATAGTGATTAACACTATTTGTTAATTACTTTATTGCTTCTTTCCGCATTATGTCACAAGCTTCTAGGAGTCAAGAGACCTTTCCTATACTAGTCATTTTAACCTCGGGCACTAAAATAGTGCTTGAAACATGGATGATATCCATATTTGCTGTGAATGAATGAATGAGTACATGAATGAATACTGGTCCTGTTAAATCCCTAAGTTCACTATTTACTATTCATGCACAACTTGGAAGTCTGCAATACAGCAGTGTTGAGGGACAAAATATGCACACGGGACAAAATGTCCTTTGTTGACCCTGTCTTAGTCTTGTAGACGAAGATAAGAAGGGGAGGACTAATTATTAAAGCATCACTAGCATTGGCTCTTTGGTTACAAATGTAAATTTATTTCCCCTTGGGTTTATCCTATGAGTTACTGTTTATTGATCTAAGGCTTTTGTTCTAGATAAGTTTGGCTATAGTTTTCTCTTTGCTTCCTTAAGGGCTGTGCCTTTGGGTAGCAATTTTTTTTTAAGATTTTATTTATTTATTCATGAGAGACAGAGAGAAGCAGAGACACAGGCAAAGGGAGAATTAGGCTCCCTGCAGACAGCCCTGACGCAGTACTGCATCCCTGGACCAGATCACTACTCAAGACAAAGGCAGATGTTCAACAGCTGAGCCACCCAGTCATCTCTTGGGTAGCTATTTTAATCATGTTCTCAGTCCCTCTCTGTCATGGATAGAGCATTTGCAAAACTATTAAAGATTCTAATGCCAACTTCTCTTAAAATTCTTTTGTCCAATAAAGGGTGTCCTAAGAGATACTATTTTGAGAGCAAGCATCTTAACAATTTACCATGTACCTTAACTGTAAGAATATGTTTGTTTTACTAGGACAGGTACAGAATCTACATGGTTCCCCGTGGTATGTTCAGTATTTACACAATGGCATACATGGGAAGCATTTCAAAAAATGTTAAATAAGTGAACAAGATAATCAATGTCTGTCCTACCTATCAAGAAATCCAGTTGGGATCTATTATGTGTCCTGAGTAATTCCTTCAAGCATTAAGAATCTGTGTGACTGGCTTTTTCTTGCTTATATCTAAGTTGAACTCCTGAGTGTGGGCAGTAGAAATTGCTTCAGTGGGGATTTAACTGACTTGAATTTATGAGAATATTATTTGCCGTATTGGAAGGAATGCCTACTGACTTCCCTGGTTTTCTAAGGAAGCCCAGATCTCTCAAAAATGAGTGACATATCAAGTTTTCAATGTTATGTTGTTTTCATTGGGAAGGGATATACACTTACTTATCTGGAGTTAAGGAAAGGACCACTGGCATATTCCAACTCTAAGATAATGATGATGATAATTGTAGTAGCATTTATAACACATCCATTATGCACCAGATACCAAACTGGATGCTTTGTATTCCTTATATGATTTAAATCTAATAACACAGTGAGGGCCACCTGGTTGGTGGCTCAGTCAGTTAAGCATCAGACTCTTGATTTCAGATCAGGTCATGATCTTGGGGTTATGAAATCAAGCCCCAGAGTGAGCCCCATTTTGGGCTCTGTACTCAACAGGGACTCTTCTTGAGATTCTCTCTCTCCCTCTCCCTCTGCCCCTCCACCTGCTCATGCTCTCTCTCCCTCTCTTTCTCTCTCTCGCTCTCTTTATCTCTGTTGGTCTCAAACAAATAAACAAATCTTTAAAAAGTAAATCTAATAACACACCGAAACAGTTATTTTTATTCCATGCTGCCAGTGAGGAAACTGGAGATCCCAAAGATTAAGTACATTTCACAAAGTCAAATAGCTCTTAAGTGGAGGAGTTTAAATTTGAATCCAGTTCCATCTGACTTAAACCTGTCCTAGTGAGTTTCATGCCATGTCACTTCTACAGTCTTCTTTCACTGAGTCTTTGTCTTGTATGATAGCTGAATTTAAATGGCTATACCAGAGGAATCCTTCACAATCCTTTCTTTGATCACTTTCAAGCCAATCTGAATCCCAAAAACATAAGATTTTTTTATAGACTCCATCAATATAATCCCAAACTAGATAAATAACTTTTAAAGATCTTCAGCTAGGGGATCCCTGGGTGGCGCAGTGGTTTGGCGCCTGCCTTTGGCTCAGGGCGCGATCCTGGAAACCCGGGATCGAATCCCATATCGGGCTCCCGGTGCATGGAGCCTGCTTATCCCTCTGCCTATGTCTCTGCCTCTGTCTCTCTCTCTGTGACTATCATAAATAAATAAATTTAAAAAAATTAAAAAAAAAGATCTTCAGCTAAAATGCTTCTCCCTCTGTTATTATATTAACGATGTAATTTTCCCTGGTGGTGCTCTGAGCATTAAAAGAATTAAAACATTTGCAGGTTGATTTGTCAAGAGACAATTTTGTTTTGTCTTGTTTTATTGTTGTTGCTGTGGTTTCTGGTATTTTTTCTTTTTCCTTCATTCTACTTTTTCTTTTTCCAATCTCGGCGTGAAGGATAACTTTCTGTGCATGTTCGGGAATCTGTAGCAAAAGAAACAAGCACAATAATTTGTCTGCGACTATTTGGATGTTAATATTGCATCTCCGCAGCCAGGAAAACAGACAGAGCCCCTGTGAACATCATTGTGTTTGGGCTGTAGCTTTGGTTGCCAAAGTGCAGTTTTTACTGTTGGCATTTCCGCCACCTGCTATGGGTAATAACCATCTAAAGGACAAATCCCCCTGTCTGTGATTTTTCTTTCCTGGCTTCATTGGAGAAAGACCGTGAAATGATTTATTCCTCTGTACATGTGAAGCTACAATGTATTCTCAGGTGCAGAGTTTTGGCCTCTGATACTTTATGTTCTTAGGTTAATCCATTAACTTGCCTGGGGGGAAAGGGACAGGGAAGATGGATGAAGGTGTTACAAAAATCTAAATGAGAAGGATCTCAAAAAATTGCAACCACTGCCTCTTCCTCCCTCTTCCCATCTGCTTCTAGGAAGTCCTTTATAGGAAATTGAGTCTGTTAATAATGATGCTTTGTACCTGTTGTTATAAATGAGACCAGCTCTTTTTCACTATGTGGGTATAATAGATAGTTTACTTGTCTTCCCATATCCCCCTCAAAAGAACACACATACACACACAGACAAATGGCTTTGTGCTCAAATAAGTGTGCAGAATGCTGGGGGAAAGAAAACTAAGTAAGTCTTTTTCCTGCAGACCTACTCAGAGACTTAAACAAGTCACACAATTTATGAATCTCTCTAGGAGGGACATATAGCATACAACATTTTTTAACTTTATTTAACCTCAGGATGCCTTTTTATAGGAGCAATTAGGGATGAATACTTCATTGGATATACTTTGGAGAGTATTGGACTTGATCGCTTTCATCACAATTTTGTAATTAGTTTGCAAACCTATCTTGTCGCTTGGGTAAATTGTCTTTTTAGTTCAAGTGACAATTTTTTATGTATAATTTTTCACATTGCAAGTATATTTTTATAGCAACTACCAGAATTTTGTAGTTCTAAAAAGATTCTACAAGAGCATTATCTCAGTGACTACTCTGTTTTCCTCCTCCACCTCCATTTTCTCTCTGCTTTTACAATTCTATGAGTGTACCTAAAAAGAAGAAAACTAAATAGATGGTAGAAGTACATGCCTCTGTAGGTGGCTTTGTATGTTAACTATACAGTATACAAGTAATCTGTGAATGGGCTTTATTAATTAGATTTCAAGAAATTGTATATAAAGTTAACATACCCTAGATTTCTTTTTCTGTACATTTTAAAAATAGTTTTGCTTTTCTGTTAGGAGAAATATGTCAGGTTCATAGAATTAACATAAATGTATAGAGTCAAACATAACCTAGTAGAAGTATAATGTAATTTTGTAAATATAATATTCTTAATATACCAGATCATAAATTAAAGAATCAATGAAAAGCAAGAAGAAGCACTTAAAAGGAAATTCTTACCATGGTAGTACATTTCAGAACCCATGTGACAGAGGTTGAGAACTTCCCTGAAGGCATCAATATTCCTGTCCCAGCTCCTTGACTTGGTGTGTCAGGCCTGAAAGACTGGCCAGGAGAGACCGGCTCTTGTGACTGCCATAATGTACTCATGGGACCATGTAGCATTTACATTCTTGGTACATTATGCTATTTGGTTTTAAGGGATCAAGCATAAAGATGTGTTTTTATTCCCTTCCAAGTCAATTAATTTCATTAAAAAAACCATGCTAAAATGAAAGAGTTTTATTGTTAAACTTGGTATCCCCACAACTACACATATCCTGTGCTGGACTCAGTCAAAGTATCTATTTTTTCATGAAGCTCTCAGTTTAAAAAAATCACTTTTTGATTATGAAATAAAGGAATGAGTTCCTTACATTGTTGTTTTTTGAGTGTTGCTATCTCAAAACACATGTACAGAAGAGGTGGCTGGTTGTGAGGACAGTTCTTTGGTCATCTGGAAAGTCTTCCACCAGCATATGAAACAAGGCAGTCCCATTTTTTGGATGGTAGAGAGAGCTACCTTTCCTAGAGGACACAATAGGTCCTAGAGGACCACAATATTGATGGTCCATTTCAGCATTCACTCTCTATATATGTATCCCTACTCAAATAATATTTGTTAAACTATTAAATATATGCAACAACTCTTAGAAATAATAGAGATGGAGAATGGGGTTGTGTTTTTGGTTTTGTTTGTTTGTTTGTTTTTTTTTTTTGCTTGTGTGTATATAAAGGAGTGAGAATGGTGCAAGTTTTAGAAGTAAATGTTAAAAAAAAAATTGTGTGAAGTTGGAAGACCAATACAGTAAAAGAAGGAAACAAAGATATGTTTTCTTGGTGCTTTTTCTGATGTGAATGTCTTGATATTGTTCTGATTATTTATTGCTGTGTAACAATCCCCAATGCAGTAGCTTATAAGTAACAATTATTGTATGATTTCACAGATTCTGTGGGGCAGGGATTTGGAGAGGGCACTATGGGGATGGTTTATCTCTGCTTCCTGGTAACAGGAATCTCAAGTGGGAAGACTTGAGGAGTCAGGGGTGACTCTCATGCTTGGGACTTGGAATTATCTGGAAGCGTCTTTAATGATATTTGGAGCCTGGACTGGGATAAGTTGAAGGCTAAACTGAGCTGGGGCTCTTAAGATGGCCTTTTCATGTAGCTCAGGCTTTTCATTCACAGGATTTAGTTTTCTGAGAGAAAATATCCTAAGAGCAAGCTTCTGGAGAAGGAATGTTCCAAAAATCCAAGTGGAAACTTCATTGCTTATTCTGACCTTGTCTCAGAAGCACACAGTGACTCTCTCTCACAACATTTCATTGGTTACAAATGAGTCACTCAAGCCAACCCAGATTCAAGGGGAAAGAATTAGACTCTACTTGTTGATTAGAGAGAGGCAAAGTCACAATGAAAAAGAGCATGTTGGATGGGACAGATATGTTGTTATTGCTGTCTTTGAAAAATACAATTTTCTGCAGACGTTATTTGGTCATTTTGGAAAAGAGTGAGGTGTTTGTATCTTTATAATATTTGTTTGAGAAGTGTATCAGGCACTTCATCATGTTAACATAAGATGGATCATTTTAAAGTGCTCTATATTTGAAATACTGCCTTTTCCCACCTTTCTAGAAATGCTCTAAGATAATATATGGGAAGTAGTTGACATTAGTTTTTTCATTTGTATAGCTCATTTAACAATAGCCATTCCTTAATAAATATTATAGGAAAAACATCAGAGAATGGAAAGTAAGAAACAAATGGGAACAAGCAAGAAGTGAAATTAATGGATAATTAAGAAGTAGAAATACTTATGTCAAGGTAGGATACACATGAAGTTCTGGTGGTCCTCAGCTCTTCCTGTTCAGAAGAATCATCTACAGAATTAAAAAAAAAAAAAAAACCTAAGAAACTCTGGTACACAGACTCCTCCTCCAGAAACATTTGATTTAGTTGGTATGAGGTGTGAACCTGAGTTGTCAAAATTTATTTTTTTTTAATTTTTTTTTTATTTATGATAGTCACACAGAGAGAGAGAGAGGCAGAGACACAGGCAGAGGGAGAAACAGGCTCCATGCACCGGGAGCCCGATGTGGGATTCGATCCTGGGTCTCCAGGATCGCGCCGTGGGCCAAAGGCAGGCGCCAAACCGCTGCGCCACCCAGGGATCCCTGAGTTGTCAAAATTTAAAATCTTCCTAGGTAATACTAAGGTGCAGCCAGTCTTGAGAACTATTGTCCTAAACTTTTTGAAGAGTGCATAGAAGAAAAATCTTTAATTATACTGCTTAGTGGTCTTAGTGAATTCATATATATATATATATATATATATATATATATATACATTCATAAGTAGACACTTCATTTGCTTCTTCACTCTTCTACAGATTATTCTGTGGCAGATTCTGTGGGATTTCATATCCAACATGTGGACAAAGCCCACATGCCAATATGTAAAGCAAAAGAACTTGTTTCCTTGATGCTATCATTGAACCCTTAAAATATCAACCCTATAGTTATCCTATTTTTATTTGGGATAAGTTTCTCCTTTTTTTCAAGTAGGTATTGGGCTATTCTATAACTTGGAACCAAAAGCCATCCCCTCACATGCATTTTACTGATTGCTGTGTCAGTCTGCTATGCAGATCCACCATGAAGTCAGACAGATCTGGGTTCAAATTCTGCCTCTGATCCTGTTATATAGCTGAGTGACCCTCAACAATGTTTCTATCTCATTGCATGTGCATATGTTGGGAGAAAATAGAATATCTGTGTCCCAAAATGACTGTAGAGATTAAAATCACCTATTCTTTTATTTGGCAAACCATTACCAAGCACATGACTATTCTCAGATTGTGTTCTGCACACAGAGTATTTAGTGTTGAGTGAGACAACCATACTTTGTATTCTCTTGAGGGAGAGAAGCAATAAGTAAGTTGAAAAGAGGAACAGAATATGAGTTTCTCTAGAAGCTGGGATAAAATAGGATAAAGCAAAAGAGTATGATTGAGAGATCTTTTAGGTTGTGTAAATAGGAAAAGCTCAAGAGCCAAATGAAAAAGAACAGTTCTGTGAGAACTAGAAAATCACGTCTGGGTCAAAGGAATTGTTAATGAAAAAGCCTCATGGCAAAAGTAGGGTTGACTTGTTTGAAGACCAGAAAAAGGCAGCAAGCCTGGATGCAAACAGCAATGCGGAGAGTGAGGAGAATAGGCTGGACAGTAGACAGGGGCCTGGATAGGTAAGCTGGGGAAAGGGCTTCACATTTGTTGGAAGTCCAATGGTGAGCATTTATAAAATTTTAAGCAAGGGAATAAATTATCAAATTTTATTTATGGAGAGGGAAGTGGGAAGCTCAGTTAGGAGGTTGTTGGAATTGTCCCAGTGAGATGTGGTGGTGGTGTTTTAGGGTGATTCTGGTAGAAGTGGGGAAAAAAAGGACATTCAATTTTGCCATGAACCTAAAACCATTCTAAAATAGAAACTCTTTTAAAAAATAATCACGTAAATATAAGTAAACGCATAACGTAAATTTTACATTGTAGGTACTCAATAACTATTATTATTCTTGTTATCTTTAGTATTGGTAAAACCTAGGGGCAAGAACAAGATTCTTGTTCTGTCATTAGTGTTGCTTTTGGGGAAAGATTTAATAAGAAAAGGAGAGCGGCATTTCCAAATTGTATTTGTTATCTTTAAAGGCTTTCCTTCTGAAGTGCACTATGATACAAAGAGGGTCTGATTAGCTTAGTGTCTCTGTAAAGGAGGCTACTGAGTGTTTTGGGTCTACCAAAAGTGAAAACAAAGAGCCAAAATGTTTCATGGATGCTTATTTCAATTTCCCTATTTGATGGTCAAATAATTGTATTTTAATAAATAAAAATCCAACAGAGTTCTATCATTGAATTGTGTGGTTCTATGTTATATTAGGTACCACTTTAACTCAAAATTGGTTCATTATCCTATACAGACAGAATTATTTTCCCCTCAAAATGGGGACGAGTATACACAAACAGGATAAATACCTGTCTTAAGAATGCTAAATTTGAGCAGCATTCATTTGAAGATAACTACAAATGCTCACTGTTTTATATATCAGGATACTTGTGTTTTTTTTTTTTTTTATGATAGTCACACACAGAGAGAGAGAGAGACAGAGAGAGGCAGTGACACAGGCAGAGGGAGAAGCAGGCTCCATGCACCGGGAGCCCGACGTGGGATTCGATCCCTGGTCTCCAGGATCGCGCCCTGGGCCAAAGGCAGGCGCTAAACTGCTGCGCCACCCAGGGATCCCCTATCAGGATACTTGTAAGAAGCTATTTTATAGGTCACAGGACTGAGGACTAGTTTATGATTAAGACAATGGGTATGCATTGAAACATAGGTTACAGTTCTCCACCTCTTTCATTTTTTAATTAGAAAACTACTTGTCATCTTTCTTTCTTAGTTTCACACCTGTAAACTGAGATTAAGATACTACTTCCCAGTTTAGAGGATGCTGCCTACATCATGAAGTCATCTGTTAGCATATGAAGGACTTTAAAGAGAGGCTTCATAGGTAGAGATGATATTTTGTCCGTCATCTCCCACCCCCCTTCAACAGACTTTATTTTTTAAAGAACTTTTTGCTTTATAGCAAAATTGAGCAGAAAATACAGATTTTTCATATACTCCCTCTTCTCACAGACATAACAACCTCCTCTATGGTCAACATCCCTCACCAGAGTGGTACATTTCTTACAAATTATGAAGCTGTATTGACACATCATTATCACCCAAAGTCCATGGTTTACATTAGGGTTCATCCTTGGTATTGTGCATTCTATGGACTTTGACAAATGTATAATGGCATGTATCCATCATTATAGTATTATACAGAGTAGTTTCGCTGGCCCCCAAAATCCACAGTGTTTCTCCTATTTATCGTCCTGTCCCTTCCTCTGGGAACTACTGATCTTTTTTACTGTCTTCATAGTTTTATCCCTTCCAGAATGTCATATAGTTGACATCATACAGTATGTAGCCTTTTCATATTGGCTTCTTTCACTTAGCAATATACATTTAAATTTCCTCCATGTCTTTCTATGACTTGATAGCTCTTTTTTTTTTTTTTTGGTGCTGAACAATATTGTGTTGTTGAAGTGTACCTATTTGTTCATCCATTCATCTACTGAAGGGCATCTTGCTTTCATCTATGTTAGGACAATTATGAATAAAGCTGCTGTAAATACCCATGTGGACATAGGTGTTTTCAGCTTACTTGGATAAATATCAAGGAGTGGAGTTCTTTGGGTTGTGTGGTAAGAATTTGTGCAGTTTTCTAAGATATTGCCAAACTGTCTTCCAAAGTGGCTGTACCATTTTTCATTCTCACCAGCAATGGATGAGAACTGTTGCTCTACATCCTTACCAGCATTTGGCATTATTGTCAGTATTCTATATTTTGGCCATTCTAATGGGTATGTGGTAGTATCTCATTTTAATTTGCAATTCCCTGATGACATGTAACATTGAACATTTTTTCATATGCATATATTCCATCTGCATATTTTCTTTGGTGAGATGTCTGTTCAGATCCTTTGCTCCTTTTTTCATTGAGTTGTTTGTTTTCTTAATTATTAAGTTTTCAGGTGCCTTTGTATTTTGGGATAACAGTTCTTTATCAGATATGCCTTTTGCAAAAAATTTTCTTTCTATCATCTTTGGCTTGTCTTATTCTTATGAAATCTCCCTCATATTTTTCATTAGACAAAGGAATAACTAAAGCTTAGTAATCTTATTTAGAGAGCACATTATCTTTAATTTTCCTGTTTTTATATGAGGTAGAAAATGGACCTGTACTTTCATAATAATTCCAGTGAAATAAAATGAAGGGACTAGGAAACCTTAGTAAATACAGCTAATGCCAGGAGACTCGCATCGCAATTCTCTACCTTCTAGAGAAGACTCGCCTTCTCTAAAGAGAAGGAAAGGCAGAAGCCAAATATGTTAAAAGTTTACTTTAGCTCTACCGTGGAGCTGGGGACATCATTCATTACTCTGCTGAATCTATATTATGGATTTGTTTTTTCCTCCACATGACTGCTTTCATGATCTAGGTTGGGTTGTTGAAGTAAGGTTTCTACTGGACATCTCTAAGTTTTTTTTTTTAATACTTTCCTATCCTATTTCTTTATTCTTGCCTTTCCTGTTAGAAATTTGCCATTGTCTTCCTTTTAGAAATTTTTTTTGACAATTTAATGGGGATGCAGTGATTTATCTTTATGGGCAATTAAATACTTTTGATAGGAACACAGTGTTACTGAATCACATTTCTTATTTAAAAAAAAAGAATAGTGTTTACCCAAATGCATGTGAACTAATGGCAATGCTGACCCACTGTTAGTAGTTGAGATCATGGAAATGAACAAAGAGCTCCCTGACACTTTGAAAAATAAAATCCGTGGTTTACACACTATTTAGCACTTTGCTCCAGCCAGTCACCGATTATTAGCATTATGCATGATTATGATTAAAGAAGACACTATTTTAGGACACCAAGGAATTTTCTCTCAGGGGCATGCCAAACATATCTGTTTGAACTTTTCATGTGACCTTTTTGTTTCATGTGTTTTTAATAATAAATTACCTCATGTGATTTGATTATGCTCAGGTATGTTCTATGTGTTACATAGCAGGGACAATGGTCTTACTATATATTAGTACTGTATTTCTATTTTTTTTTATTCTTGAGGGGGACTTATCAGCAATAGGACAGCTTAGAGAGGACATGTAGATACCATGTGGCAATGATCAGAGATTCTATAGATCATCACTATGCCCTTTTCAACTCTTGGGAACACTCTTTTTCAAACACAAGGGTGATTGTGTCTTTTGGAGACACAAGGGTGATTTTTTTTCTATTATGATTATAAAAAGGAGACCTGGAAATTGGAACTAGAGGTCAGGAAGTCTCATCTTTAGCCTGATGTGGTTCTTAACTAACTGTATAAAACAGAAATAATGAGATTTGCACTGCCATTGTCGATATAAGGCACAGATGAGATAATCAGTGTGAATTACTTGGGAATATATAAAATCACTTGTAAGTTTAATAATGAACTATAATGCAGGAAAATAAATGTGGGTTCAATTCAGTTTCTCACAGACGGTACTTAACACATTCTTACTATTTGACAGGCAGGGTAGTATTGAGTGGTCATGCTGATAGTAAATGGAAGAAATCACTCACATGAGCTTAAGGAGGTGCCAAAAATCTAGGACCTATTTAGAGTTAGGAGTTATACTAGATTGAACAATGCCCCCTCAAAATCCATGTCTTTCCTAGAACCTCAGAATGTGGCCTTATTTGGAAATAGCATCATTTCAGATGTAATTAGTTCGGGTAAGGTCATATTGGAGTGGGGTGAACTCTTAACCCAGTATAATTGGTGTCCTTATAATAAGAGGAAAATAGACACAGAAGCAGATACTCACAGAGAAGAGAACATGATATGAAGACACAGACTCACAGAGGGAAGTTGCCCATGTGGTGATGAAGGCAGAGATGGGAAAGAGGCAGAGACAAGCCAAGGAACTCCAGGACTTGCTGGCAACCATCAGAAGCTGGAGAGAGAGCATAGCCCTTCTGACATTTTGATTTCAGAATGCTAGCTTCCACAACTGTGAGAAATTTTATTTCTATTGTTTTAAACCACCCAGTTTGTGGTACTTTGTTGTGGCAGTCCTAGGAAATACAGGCAGCAAGAAGGCTGCTGAGCCCTGTTGGCTACTGAGGGATTTCCACAGAGGCCACCACAGTAGAGTGGCCATAACTAGATCTTGGAAGCCAGATATGGAGGCAGGGATCCAAAAGCCAGGGAGACTAATGAGGAATAGTCATCAAAAGAGTTCTTGGCAATCACCTATTCCAGATGTCAGTGTTGCTGCCAATTTCCATCTGCTCATTACCTAAGTCACTTTAATGGACCAAGATGGGATAGACAGGTTTGAGTTCAATAAACCCTTAAACATGAAGTAAGTTATAACCAAAAGCCCAAGTATCTTCCTTTACATTGAAAAAGGAAGTAATTGTCCCTGATTACATAGCTTCTTTCCTTGTTCTTAGATAAGCTCTCGTACATTTAACACAAGTTTATTCCAGGCTTCTCTTCCTACTCTATCTTTCTTGGTAGAATCCTGGGTTGTGTTCTGGTTTTCTACTGCTGCTGTAACAAATCGCCACAATTTGCATGGCTTAAGACTACACAAACCTATTAGATTTCATTTCTTCTGGTGAGGAGTCCAGTACCGGTTGTGCTGGATTGAAATCAAGGTGTCAACACACCGTGTTCCTTTCTGGAGGCCTTAGGGGCAAATCCATTTGCTGTTCATTTGAGATGTTGACGGGATTCAGTTTTTTGTGGTTGTAGGATTGAGATCCCTGTTTTTCTGCTGCCTGAAAGGTGAAGGCCATTGCCAGCTCCTAGAAGCTACTTTATTTGTTGGCTTATGGCCTCTTTCCTCCATCTTCAAAGCCAGCAACAGCTGGTCAGGTCTTTCTCCCATCAAATCTTTCTGACCCATTCTTTTGCCTCCTTATACAATTTTTAAATATTTATTTACTTATTATTTTAGAGAGCGAGAGAGCACACCAGGAGGGGGGGCAGAGAGAAAGTCTTAGACTCTTCACTGAGCTCAGAGCCCGACTTAGGGGTCCATCTCATAACCCTGAGATCACAACCTGAGTCAAAACTGACAGACATTCAACCAACTGTGCCACCTAGGTGGCCTTACCTCCTTATCCAATTTTAAAGACTTGTGTGATTAGATCAATCCTACCTGATAATCCAGGATAATTTCTCTTCCTCCAGGTCAGCTGATCAGCAACCTCAATTCCATCTGCAACTTTAATTCCCTTTTGGTATATTACTTAACATGTTCACAGGTTCTGGAAATTGAGACATGGACATCTTTGGGGCACCATTATTTTGGCTCCACAGATAATCTGCTACTGAGTATCATGACTCCCCATTAGGACTGAGTAGCAGGGGGAGCTAAACAATGAGGGGGAAACAAAGCTTTATCAAAATATAGCAAATGTTAATTATAAGCATGGTATTTTTAAAAGCCTGTCTTGTTTAAATCAATTTACTACTTGAGAATTAAAAATTAAATCTACTAATTAGAATATTTCACTTTTAAAACATCAGACATATCTTTGATAGGACTGGCTTCTTATCAGGGAAGAAGTTACTCTATACATAGTCCATGGAGGAAATATATAGAATTGTTGGTGTCCTATGTTCAGAACTCCTTTTTGGCCTTAACTTTGAGTACATTAAGTGTAAGTTCTTCTTGTTTCTCTTCTGATTTTTCATCCAAATTCAGTATATCCCAATAAAGGGTAACTTAATTTTTTTACCTTAAATTTTCTTTGCTTAATTCAAACTGATTACCATTTGAATGATTTCAAACTATGAATTTGTTATGTAATTTATATACCGTCTTCTAGTTCTCTGCTCCTTTTAAACATCCTAAGAGGTATATTACAGATAAACAATGACTCCTATTTGGGTTTCAAAATCCTTTAGTGACTTTACCACCAAATGTGGGCACATATTCATTTCCAGTTTTCCAATGCAGGTTTTAGTCATATTTTGGCATCCTTTCTCTTCTCACATCCAAACAAAATCAAATAATTCAAAATATATTTTAAAAACTTATTTGAAGAGAATTTACTCATGTAATAATTTTTGAACACCTGTTATGCACTAGGCATTGTTCTTGGCACTGGAAATATACTAGTGATTCAAATGCTTAAGGTCTCTGTTGAGAGAACTGCCTTAGTACACACTTGTTTTGACTGTCTCCTCTTCCCCTGGAACCTTAATGGTAACACTTGCCTATTTGGATTTTTGTCTCCTTATATTAGCATCTATCCATCTTTTTTACCTTTTCTATTATTTGAGTTCCATGTCCTGAGTCTTGTTTGACCATGGCTCAGCTTTTAAGTAATTCTACTTAGAGTACAATTAAGAAAATGCCACCCCAGGATTAATTGTGTTAGCTCTGTATGCATTTGCATATATATATATATATATATATATATATATATATATATATATAAAACCCCTCATATATGTTGAGGGGTTTCATTTTAACCAAAGTGAATAAACTTGGTGGCATTATGCCCATCCTGTTCTGGCCACTAAATATAATATATGTTTTGTTAGGTCCCCTTCCTGGTGCCTGCTTTTGTGTTTTGGCTTTTTTGGTTTGGTTTTGGTTTTTCTTTTTTCTTTTTTTTCCTTTTAGGAGTCTGTTCACTTAATATCCCAAATAGTGAGAACAGCCTTGACCTCCTGTGTGACAGTTAACCATATTGCCAATATCTTCCCCCAAAGCAGCAGAAAGGACATTTTTCAAATAATGATTTAAGTAGGTCAAAGGAAACAGGATACACACATTAAAGGAATAAGAAAATACATATTTCAGAAGGATCTATGGATTTAAACTCCTTTGCCTGCCCTGATGTTTCATTTTTCAAATTAGTTTGCCTGTTAAGTGAGAATCTCCTCAATGGAGCTTATAGTGGCGATCTCCTAGACCTTCGATAGTTCTTGAGAGATAGCAAATGCCTTCCCTGAAGTGTTAACAGTGTGGAACATCCCTTTAAAGTCTCAGTTGTTTAAGTCTCCCTGATAAACCTTCCTGCATGTGAATTCTTGGATGTGGGGAGGGGAGAAATGAGTAGTCAGAAGACTATTTTTAAGACTATGAAATAATTGGTCCTTTAAAATCTGAAAAAATAATTTATTAATAATCATTTTGAGGAACTTAGTTAAATATAAAAATTGCATTAAATATAGATATGACTAAGCAACAAAATATTTGATGTTCTGGTGTCTCCTTGACTAAGACAAATGTTAATGCCTAACTGCTTCACCAGAAATAGCTTCTCATCTCACGTCAGAGGACACTGGATTGTGCCTCTTGAAAGAAGACTTAGAAGAGGCAGTTGGTAGGCAAAGAGAATTAAAATAAAGAGACATCCAACATAACTTGAGTCCTTTCTACATATATATGGAGAGAGAGGGTATATTTGTGCCTTGGGCTCATTAGCAAAATGCATTAGCTATAGCTGACTGATTTGCACCTGGTGCCTGCCTCAGGTCTCCAAAGAAAAGAGATTTACAATTAGATTTTGAGCCTGGGAAGCTTTGAAAGCTCTCCCTTTCAAAAAGTAGATAGACATTGGGACATGTAAATGTACCATATTTCTTTCTGGATTACACATTTGCTAATAAAGTTCACCTTTAAATTTGTTTAGAAGTGAGCAATCATTGCATGCATATCATACTCTTCATGCACATCACTTTTGAAATGAGATCCTGGATGGAGTGATAGCCCTCAAATAGAGCAAGGAGATCATCTATTACAACTCTCTTAGAGATTAGCAAACTGAATCCCAGAGAGGTTAAAAAAGAGATTTAAAATCTCAAATATTTAGTAGCCTGGCCAGGACTGGGAGCCAGGTTAATCTAACTGCCAGCATGGTAGGTTTTTTTGTTTTTTTGTTTTTTTCCTTTTACCCCATTGACATGACAGTTGCTTGAATAAACACTTTAAATATAGAATATTTCTTTTTTTCCTTAAGTGGTCACCCAAGACATTATATTCTCTAATACCCATTAAGCATTTCTTATAAAGTTCCTGTGTCTTTAAAGTAGTTAAATGAGAATAAAATTTAGCGATCAGTATGCTACTTCAGGTTGAAAAGTCCATTCTGTTTTGAAGCTTAGCTTGGTTATTTCCTATTTGTTTGATTTAAAATTAGGCTGGATGAAAAAAAAATAAAATAAAATTAGGCTGGATGGACAAATGGCCAACATTAGCCAGGCGCTTTTATCCAATCACCACACTCCTTGAGGTCTCTAATAATTATCAATAAATTGGGTGATAGATAAATAGCAGTGTCATGAGAGAAGTGAAGTGCTGAAGGTAGGCTAGGGGTGACTCTTTAAGCTTGTCAGTAGGAGGGAGGAGTAAAGACAGATCCATCCTGTTGTCAGGAGCAGAAAGTATGTTGGAGAAAACTAATTCCTGGGAAGGGGATGTGTCAGGAAGATGGATTACCCCAGGAAGTCAGAACGGCTTTCCCAGTGGGCAGCAGCCTGCTTAGATATAATTTGCCAGCTGTCCGTCTTGTCCTAGTGTGTCTCTGTCTTTTCCCTCCTTTGTGCTGCCAGTGACAAGCCTGTGGAGATCCTATGCAGCTACCCAGCCTTCAGAATAGCTAAAGACCAGGGCAGAGGGGATCTTGTTTGCAATGAATATTTAGCATGCACCGTCTTCCTATCAGCACTCCCAGGAGCTCTCAGAGAGGTGGATCCTGTGGGGAAAACTCTTTAAATGAGCACCTTATTAGAGAATTGTCCTGTTAGGTGAATAAAAGGCTGATTACATACCCAGAGATGAGCTGTAATGAGGCTCAGAGTAACTAAATGAAGCAATCTGCTGCACTTTGTATCTGGACTTGAGCCTGGGCATTTTAAACTAGCATTTGGAAAAGGAAAAAGGCTCTGGGGGAAAACCACACAATAGACTAGAAATATTTCATCTTTTTTTTTTCCCAAAGGGAATTTAGGGCAGATTTCTTGGGTCACAATTCTGAAGAAAGGAGCCTAGTGTAAGACAGAAGTTTGATATGGGCATTGCTGCCTCACAAAACCAAGCCACAGACATATACCTGCCTTTATTGGAAGTTGAGGAACCCAGTGGACCCTGCCTATCTCTTTACAGCCACAGAGTTGTCTGGCCAAAGATTCTAGGACAGCATCTCAACTCCATTCATTGGAGATTGGTGAGGAAGTTTGAAGCAATGGTCATTATGTTCCTGTAGGTGTGAGACATGAATCTGCCTTCCACCCATGTGAATTAGCTACATAAAGCAAGGGACACAGTTTGAAACTACCTACCTTGATTATTGCTCTCTGGTCTTGTTTATATTTCAAATCTTCTGTGAGAGCAGCTCCAGTCCTAAAACCCATTCCATTGAAAGTTCACTGGCATTCATGATCTATGAGAAGGAATTTCTTATTTGGTGAATTATTGCCCTAATTAATTCGATTCATGGAGCACACACCTTTGCATCTCTCTCCTCTGCTACCCACTTTCTCTGTGAAAGATGCAGTCAAGACACTAAAGTCTACAAGGACTCTTAGCTTTGAACCAGAAGATTAGTTTCTCAGAATAATTCAACCTCTCACTATTGTTTGGTATTCTTGAGCCTCATTTTACTTCTCTGTAAAATGGGGGAGAGCATAATTGCCTTGACTTTTATCCCTCCCTTAGCATACAAGAAATACTGAGTGCTTTGTAAACTATCAAGGGCCATTTTATGGTAAGTTACGCTTATTCAAGCCATTTTATTTGTATTTTAAAATACTCTTAAATATCTTTTGGTTCTAATTCTTCAGTCACTCAAGGAGTGCTTCTTTCAAAGCAGAGTGTTCCAAACCCAGAGCACACAATTTGATTCCTGGATCATACCGTCAGGCTCTCTTGACTCTCTGTGACTCTGCTTTCCTCATCATTATTTCACCAAAACCGGGAACTAGGTAAATGTTTACCCTGAGGCTAAGAGAGGTCTTTAAAATGACCTTAGTCATATGAATAGACCAGTTGCCACTTACCCCTTAATATAATTAGTTTCCAAAATGTAAAATATTGAGATAGCATTGGTTTTTTCATAGGTTTCAGTCAAAGCCAATGTAGGAGCTTTAATCAGTAGCAAAAAGAGTTAAGTTGATAAGTAAGAAGAAAAAAAATATCCTCAATATGCCCTACCTCACTATCCACTTAACAGTCAATTTTGGCATAAAAGTGTCTCACTGTTTCACTAGATAGTCTGGTGCTCACCTGTCAGCTAGTTGGAGGATAGCAATGCTAATTTGTTTCTCTTGACATGTGCTTCCCTCATACTCAGGACTAAGGCTACCATGCAGCTCAGATCCGAGGTAAGAGTCAGAGACATTCAATGATTAAATCATCAATGTGTTCTGACTTTTCAGTTAATTTACCAAAGAGACGGATATCTTCTCAATTTTGTCACTAGCAGCAGTTTAGCTTATTGAGAAGCAAGCCTTCATTTGAACAGAAAAAGCACATTGAAAACACAAGTTAGTAGGCTTTTGGTATATGAAATGGTAGTGCTCTAATCAGGGTAACTAAAATTACCATTCCATTGAAAAGAAAATGCTGAACTGGTTGTGGTAGGGTGGGGAGGTTGAGGGATGGTAGGAGAGGGAAGTTGAGATTTCAGTAGCTGCGTGAAAAGAAAACAATGGATATTTAGCATTAAAAAAATTTTACTTAGCTACTTTCTTCTTGGTCTTAGAGAACATGAACACCCGATGAAGTAATTGGAAAGGCAAGAAACATTAAAAGTGTTTTATATTTTGTAGGGTGAAAACTGGGGCTGAAAAAGCTTAAGTAATTTGGCTCACGTCACGCAGTGGAAGAACCTTGTAGTAGAGCAGGTGTTCATCTGACTATAGCTCTGAAAGGTGAATTGGTCAGCTTTGTATCCTATAGAATCTGTAATTCCTACCCCTTGCCACATGTTTTTATCCTCTCTGTCCATCCTCACCTCTTTCATCTGATCTTTCTTTTTAAAAAGACATTATAAGATTCTCATTAAAACACAAAATTTTGGATAAGTGAATTGATATTTGGGTATTTGCCATCTTGAAATTATATTAAAAAGAGGACTTTATTGTTAAAAGTTTGAAAATCCACATCAATTGCACAGCCCCACACAGTTTTTTTTTCTGTCTCTTCTGAATGCTGTGGAAAAATACTTCATCTTTCTTGGCTGTTGAACCTATCAATATTAACTTAGAGTGCATCTCTTCTACAGTTCTCTTACAGGTTGCTCATTTTCAGTGACACCTGCTTTCTAGTTGGAGAAATTCTTGAAATCATGGGTATCACATCAAAATTTCTTTCACTTAGGATGACAGATCCAATAAACTGCATGTGTGTGAAGTACAGATAAAGGTAATCAGATCTCATGCTTCGGGGAATAAACTGATTACCTATGATGGTCAGGAAGGAATTTTCTCCATTTACAAATACACAAGCCCAGCACAGGATCCTGCATTCTGCTAGTCTAAAGCTTTCTTCTAGAGTTTAATTATGTATGTGGTATAAAATCTGAACCAGTGACATAATGTGCTGTGTATAATGGTTGTCATACATGGGTAAGTATTTAATATGCAGCAAAATAAATACTGTTAACATTTGAAACAGAGTTCTATTTAGATAACTGAGATAGTGGTTCATTAAAGATAAACTACTTAAGATCTTTTCATGTTTCCTCCAGGGATCTCAAAGTACCTTCCCAAAATGAAACCATTAATCCTCATGAATATTCTGTCACATAAATTCTGTTAAATTTCTCTGGAAAAAAAAAAAGTCAGTCAATTTTACTAACCAGTAAGTCTGAATAGCACCAAGTTGTTATAGTAGCCTACCAATCTTTATTGCCTTGAAATCTAATTAGAGATTTGACTTTTAAGACCATTATTATAGATGGAATTCTTTTTCATCCCTAACTCACTGTCTTCATTCATCCCTCCAATAAACATGTAGTAAGAGTCAACAATGTGCAAAGTGCTAGATATGAAAAGAGAGATAGGACTTAGGGTCCAGGGCGAGAGAGCTGGGAAGTTCTTCTACATACCCTAGTGGGGTCCCTCTTCATCCGCTGTCTTCTTCATACTCTGTAGTTGTTCACATACATAAACCTCATCTGATTCAGGAGTTGGTCCTAAGAGCCTATAGAAGATTCCAATTCAGTTCACATTTAGAGAGACTTGGTTATTTATGTTCTACCTTAGAAAACCTTTGAAATAACTTTGTGTTTCTTTTCTTTCTTTTTTTTCCCCAAAAACAAGAGGGAAAATTAAAAAACAAAACAAAACAAACAAAACTGTAAGGGCAGCCCGGGTGGCTCAGTGGTTTAGCGCCACCTTCAGCCCCGGGCATTGATTCTGGAGACCTGGAATCAAGTCCCACATCAGGCTCCCTGCATGGAGCCTGCTTCTCCCTCTGCCTGTGTCTCTGCCTCTCTCTCTTTCTCTCTCTCTCCTTTTATTTTTCTTTTTATCTTTTCTTTTTTATTTTTCTCTCTTTTTATTCTCTCATGAATAAATAAAAACAAAAACAAAAAACAAGAGTGATCTAGAGCTCTACTATAGCATAACTGCAGAGAGAGATACACAGAGAGAGAAATTTTCCAAAAAGGTGATTAGATTTAAAGTTGACAAGATTTTCCAGATACAATCTAGTGACAATTTGAATGTCAATCCTTGGATATTGATAGAGAATAACAGTTAAGAGACCTTTTTAAAACTGAATATCCATGTTTAGGTTTTGTTTGGTGTCATGCTTTTATTTTTGTTTTCCCTTAATACTCTTTTGAATCAAACTATGACACTATCTAAATTTGTTGCTATTTTACCTAATGAGAGACCCGACATAAAGGAAAGACCTAAATAATTTTGAGAGAAAAGATTTGTAGAATGATTAAATATTTCTGTAGAGCAATGTTGTTTTGATTACAAAGAGGACTTCTGGGAGTGAAGAGGGCCTTCTCAGTTTAGTACCTAAAGGATGTTTGCTATGATGAGATACAAACAAATCTTGTTTACTGGGGCCCCACATTCAGCCCAGCATTGAATACACTGGTGGCAATTTATATATTGGTGGTCTCACTTAAAGAAAAATATTGTTAGATTGCTGTTTCCTAAAATATATCCCCTTAAAAACCAGTCTTATGGTTTAGTGCTTGGGAACAAAAAGGAGGAAAGATAGTCAGTGGTTACAATATACAGATGATCCCCAACCTAGAATGGTTGGACTTGGCGATTTTTCAACTTTACAATGGTGTGAAAGTGATACGTCTTTAGTAGAAACTGTACTTTGATTTTTGACTTTTGATCTTTTCCTGGACTAGCTGTAAGCAGTATGATAACTCCTGGTGCTAGGCAGTGGCAGTGAGCCACAGCTCCCAGTTAACCATGCAATCACCAGAATAAACTACCTATACACTTACAGTCATTCTGTACCCATATAACCATTCTGTTGTTCAGTTTCAGTACAGTAGTTAATAAATGACATGAGCTAGTCAACAGTTTATTATAGATTAGGCTTTAGGTGTTCAGGTGTGCTAGATGATTCTGTCCAACTGTAGGCTAATGTAAGTGTTCTGAGCATGTTTAAGGTAGGCAAGGCTAAGCTGTGAGGTTTGGTTGATTAGGTGTATTAAATGCATTTTTGACTTACGATATTTAAACTTACGATAGGTTTACTGGAACATAACCCCATCATAAGTCGAGGAAGATCTGTATTGGGAAGCTTTTTAATTCTGTTCCTGCCCTTAGATTGTTCATAGTATATGTTAGTGAATTAAAGGTTCTGCCAAGTGTTGTAGTACATACCCATTTTTAACTTTGTTTAACTCAAGATTTCTTGAATTCATTTAACTATTCACTTGTGTAACATTGATATAACACTAATATCTAGCTCTGGGGAATACAATTTAGAAAATACTATGCTTGAAATACACACACACACACATATGTATATATGCATCTATGTATATAATCTAACATGAGGGGATCCAGCTAAGTGATGAAGTGCTTATTTACCTTAGTAAGTTATCTTGTACTTTAATTTGTTCAGAGTTCCTTTTAATGTGATCTTCTCAAGTACACTAAAATAATATTTAAGTGGTTTAAAAAATTAATCAGTTTTGAAAATACATTGTAAAAACTTCAAACTGTACTAATCTCCACATCTACCTTGTCTTCCATTCCAGCATTTCTTTTCTTCAGAATTTTATTTATGAGAGTTCAGATCATTTTCAACTTTTCAAGGCATTTCTTACGTGCATGAAAGATAGTATACCTATAGTTGTATAAGAAGGGGGGACAAAAAACCCTATTTCTGAATAGTCAATAAAAAGTACATGGACAGTAAAGGATAGGAATAAGAGGAAAATAATTGGAGTAAAGGGTTAGGAAGCCTTTATTTCTCTTTGGCTCACTGTGAGGTTTGGGCCAACAAGCAACCTCCCTGATCCATATTGTATAATTAAAATGACTATTACTTCCCACCACCTGAGAGTGAATGATGGGGTTAAGCAAGAACATTTTGCACATTTTCATTTACTAGGCCTCATGAATTATATAGCAAGTCCAGGTTGTAGACAGATTGAGTGTATAAATACTTAGATTAGTTACATACCAAATACATCAATCACTAAGTTATTTATTTATACAACTGACAGTTCTCCATCTATTTATTCATATTTACATATTGACATATTCTCCCACTAAGATATGAAGCACTTGAGGAATGCAAGTTGGACGTTTGGTTCTGTGGCCCAGGAAAGAAGGCAAATCTGAAAAAAATGATTAGCTTTAATAGATATCAGTAATTGAAAACCTCTTATGTTCCAAGGCCAAGAACTATGGTTATATATATAAAATTAAATAAATGTTAGATATTAGTAGTATATCTTATTTTCCTCCTTATAAAGATACTGCAATGCAAGTAATCAGTAGATCTGGAATATGACCAGGAATCTGCATTTTTAAACAGTCACCCCCAAGGGCTTCTTCTGATGCAGATGGTTTTCAGACATGGTTTCCAATCACTGAGTGATTTATTTAAGTATCCCTCAGCAGCAGCTCCAGAGAAAACATGTTGTAACTACCATTTCTCTCTGGTTTTTAGGTCCCTATTCAAAATCACTGTAAGATATGTGCTTCAGCAAGGAATACCCTATATCCAGTCTAGTCTCTCTTGGATACCTCGCCACTCCTAGCATAAGATTGTTCACAATGCAGCTAACCAAATTAGGGGCAAGTATATTTTGGAAACAGCTACTCATGCTGTGTTGAGACCTTGACTCACATTTCCTAAAAAATAAAGCTTTTGCAACTTAGAGTATTTTAACATGCCTACTGGGATTCTTTTCTTTTTTTTAAATCTCCCCCCATACTGCTTTCTCCCCCTCTTCTCCTCCCACCTTTCTCTCCTCTTTCTCCTCCTCTCCCCTCTTCTTTTTCATGCTTCTTTTTATATATCAAGCTATTCTCAGCATTTCAGGGACTTCCCTAACTTGATTTATTTCATCAATAACTACTTTTTGAACACCTCCTATATGCACTGTACAAGATACTACCATGGATAAAAATGTATACTAGAATTCAGTCAGCAAGTATTTACTAAGAGCTATTCTGTTTCCGGCTGTCTCTGACCCATGACTAATGATTTAGACCCTACCCTCAAGGACCTTGTATGCCAGTTCCTATTTGTAATGACTATAACGAAAAAATTAAAAATAGATTGGTGAGATACAGACCAAATGTCATGGAATTTCAGAGGCAAGGGATTTTTAAATCTAAAGTAATCTGAGAAGGCATCATGGCTGAAAGTATATTTGATCTGTCCTTTGAAGGGTATATTCATATAGGCGAAGACACAAGGAAAGCATTTGAAGTAATGGGATTAGCATGGTGAGTACACAAAGGGGAAAAGGTGTGGGATTAACACCAGGGACATAAACTAGTTAATTTGATTCTATGTGTACAGTATATTAAAGAAAGTACTAAATAATAACAATGGGAACATAGTTTGGGGCCTTGAATGTTGGCTGAAGAAGCTGAGGCTTTTATGGGAGGGAATTAAGACCATTGGTTATACAGAAGGAAATAAAAGAGAAGAAGTGAAAGTTAAGGTGATTACTTACAGGCTGTTAGGAAAATGAAGAGAAGAGATAACAAAGGCTAAAAATAGGGCACTGAGAGCAAGAATTCAAAAAATAAAAATGGTATCCATCTAGATTGAAAATCACCATTTTTCTTCTCTACATGCAAAGTCCTTATCTCTAGAAAAATCTATCTTCCTCCCTTCAGTCATGTCCTAGGTCTCAAAGAAGTTTCATTCCATGGTACCTTGTAAAATCAGGGTCTTGGAAATGTCTCATTAGTTCACACTGGACCACTGGTATCTGTTTTCCATAGGCTCCTTGAGAGACTTCACCTATTTTTCACCTACCAGGCATTGCTGAAAGGCCTTTTTAAAAGTCAGTCTTGTTTTATCTTCTTTAAAATCCATGATCAAGGCCACATGAAGCATTGACAGTCTCTGGACCCTTGGAGGGAGAAGAATAAACTTAGGGTACCCCGGTGAATGATCCTGGCCTTTTCCACTGACAACTTTGTGGCATCTTTGGCTGTCCTTTTTATGTACTTGTCATTGTGTTTCCCCACATCAGTCCCATAAAACATCCTTTCCTCATGCTTGACATATTGATATCATCCTACCACAGATAAAACACAGAGCAGTGTAATATGGGCAGGTGATGGAATTATTTGCAATACACAGAAATCTCTGCTGATGTTTAAGACTGGTGTGATATTAAACACATTACTTTCCCTGACAGGCATTTTCATTATACCTGTGCCATACAGGTGGAGAATCTAAAAGTGAAATCTTGTTTCTCCCAACCGGGTCCATGCAATAATGCAATAAAATTTAAAAAGTGTGTGCGTGTGTGTGTGTGCTTCTGTCTATGTATATTTATCTTTACAAAATCCACAGCCTCTTGTTTAAACCACACTTGAATTTACTTGGAGAAATGGCACAAATCCCAGAGAACCTATAGTGAAAACAATTGTCTTTTATCAGACCAGTATTTTTGTGGTTGGTGATGTCACATGGGAAGATTTGGAGGACCATTCTTACGTGGAACAAGACAGTGGTCAATAATATGAAAGTCTATAGTGATGAAAACAACAAGAAGACCACCAACAAAAGGTGACACTTCCTGAGGATTTCTTGTGTTAGAAACTTCAATATGTTTCACATTCGTGGTTAAAATTACATCCTCATAAAAATCCTATAAGGTAAATAATTGGTTACCTCCTATTTAACAGATGAGAAAAATTAGGCTCATAAAAGGCATGTAAGTTATCCAAGGTAACACATCCAGTGATTCAAGCCCAGGTCTGTCTGACCACAAAGCTTAGGCTTTTAACTGATGAGAATTCTTTATGTTTATAGGAAGGTAAAGCCTAGATTCTAGAAGATCAGCTGAAGAAATGTACAAGGCCGGTCAGCATAATCACTGGTTCATTGGGGTATGTTTCCAAGCCTAGAAGAATACCTGCCTACTGTCCACCACTTCTGCTGAATGTTCAAAATCTTTTAGGTAAATAGTTGCAACTCTGTGAGGTGTTTTAACTGTATATCCTCTAGATTCCATTGGTGGTATTTATGTATTCTACCTTGGACCTACGGGGGAGTAAGGGTTGATACCTCCAGGTAAGGAATAGTTACAATTTTGATTAAAGTTCTAATGGGATTTCTTTTTAGTTCTGTGTTTTTCCTTGTGAAGTCTTCTAATGAGGTCATTAGGAAGTGTGAGACCAGAAATCTGAGGGCCAAATTCCTTTCAGTCCCATCAAGCAGATCCAAGCGGGACCTGTACCACCCAAATGGCCTTTCACAGCATCTGCCTGGAAGGAAGGATTTTTGGAGAAGGAACTTGTGGTTTATTCGTTATGTACTTTTTCTACTGGGACAATAGTGGAAGCTATTTTTTTTAAAGATTTTATTTATTTATTCATGAAAGACACAGAGGAGAGAGAGAGGCAGAGACACAGGCAGAGGGAGAAGCAGGCTCCACGCAGGGAGCCTGATGTGGGACTCGATCCCGGGACTCCAGGACCACGCCCTGGGCCGAAGGCAGACACTAAACCACTGAGCCACCCAGGGATTCCCATAGTGGAGGCTATGTTACAAAGGATTGCCACATCCTTACATCCACCATTGGGAGCTATACTACTAACATATAAGAACTTAAGACCTCTTTCCTCCCAAATTTTACTGAGAAAAAAAAAGCTCAGAAGAATCTTATTTGACATTAATATAACACAATTAATAATTTATTAAGCTGCTCTTTCAACCTAGAAGTTGAGACATTAGTCTTTTTTTATGTTTCAGAGGAGCAAAATGAGACAATGTACGTACACATTTTTTTCTTTTATGACTACCCACATACTAGGTACTGGAACTAGGAGATAAATACAATGGAATATAATATAAAAATTAAGATTCGTTACTCTTAAGGAATTCATAATCTAGGAGAGGATGCAAACACAATAGGATGGTTTATAATACAATTTGCTAATTGTGGTGATAGAGGCATCCACAGAGTACCATGCGAATAAAGCGGATGGACAACTGGCTCAGCTGGCCTGGGAGGGCAGGAGAGTCCAATGAGATGTTAACACCTGTAGAATATTAGCTATGAGTATGGTTTACATATAAATAACTAATCTTATTTCTGAGAGTTTGCTATATGTTGTACTGAGTGTTAAGTGCTTTACATGCATTGTCAAAGTGAATCCCATCCTTAAAACAGTCCTATCCTATCCTTAAAAGTATGCTATTACCATCACCACTTCATAAACTTTGCAAGAAACAGAGCAGAGATTTGCAGCCATGTTCTCTGGCCTCGAAGCTCAGCTTTTAGCAAAGATGCCACACTATCATTACTCATAGTGTATCACTTTGGAACAGCACCAAGCAAAGCTATTTGCTCTTCTTGGACCCAATAATCACTCTTGCCCTTGGGCAATAAGTTTTTGATGAATTTCCTTTCTGAAACTGGAAGTTAATGATTTGGGTAGGAAAGGAACCTGCAGATACCAGCTTTGATATTGGCAGATGGGTCATGAGATTCAGCAACTTGAGGTCTTTTTAAGTGTGTTTATCCAGTGTTCTACATTATTCAGTGCATACTTTTTCAGTATGGCACTGTATTGTACAGATACCATATGGCCGTGGCCCGATTCCTCTCAATCCCGTGCTCCTTGGCATTTCAAATGGGCCCATCAGCAAAACACTTTGTCTGTCAATTTGGTGCTTTTCTGAAGACAAGCATTTTCTTTTATGTTCTGGAGGGGGAAAAAAATCACTCGTTAACCTGCCAGCGCCTTATGGAAATTCTGAGAAGTCAAGTTCAGTCTTATAATGCATGAATGTTATTTATCTTGAATACTGCAAATTTGGCGTATTGGGAGGGGTGACAAGGTTAGGTAGATTTATTAGCATCCTGTCAGGAAATTTCCCATGAGCAGTAGAGAGGTTTGCCAGAAAATTCAGTGTAATTGATGGGAGCAAGTTGGACTAATTCTTAACAGATCTGCATTGGCTCTGTTCACACCTTTCCTTTACAGACAACAAAATGTACTGAGCAGAGAGCTCATTAAGAAGACCTTCCTGCAAACACACACTTTACACCAGGTTTCTTTCCCCTTCCTTTCTTTCATATAATTATTTCAGTTACTTGAGATGATACAAGCACATATAGGAAACATTACTGAATAGGCAATGATTTTTACTCATTTGTATGTATCTTTTATTTCTCCAAGGGAAAGCCTGTACTTCAGGGAATAAGGATTAAGAAGAAGCTGGTATCTTTTCTGTGTTTCACTCCACTTTTACTAAAGGATTAGGGATTTCAGCTATTGGGTGAAAAGCCATCAGGGCAGAGATGAAATAGTGGAAAGTTAGCCTTTGAATTAGGACAGTTGGGTCCCAGTCATAAGCTTCCAGCTTGCCAGCTTTCTGGCCCTGAGCCAGTTATTTAAACTTGCTGAGCTTTGGTTTCCTTGTTTGAAAGGTGAGGTTAATGATCCTAATAAATATTAAATGAAATGAAAAATGTCACAGTTACTTGACCTGAGCATCTTTCAATTTCTAGTTCAAGCACTGCCTCCCCTGAAAAGCCTTCCCTGATGCACCCAAGCAATGACAGTCACCATTATTGAGAAGTTATGATGTTGCCACACACCATGTAACATGCTGTACATGCTGTAAGTCATTGACTCTGCAGAATCCAGAGACAGAGACTGTGGAAAAGAGAGAAGAGGGAGGAAGAGAGAAAGAGAGAGAGAAAAAAGGAGAATAAATGAATTCTCATGTAATCTTGGTCAAAATAGCCATCCTTTCTAAACTTCAGTTCCCTTATCAGTAAAACACTAAATTTTAAAGCTTATATTTTAACTTTTTTCATGACTAGATGAGATGATTTATAGTACATGTTTTTCACAGTGCCCAGAACTTAGCAAACTCATAATAAATGGAATCTTTTTTTATAAAGATTTTATTTATTCATTCATGAGAGACACAGAGAGAGAGAGAGAAGCAGAGACACAGGCAGAGGAAGAAGCAGGCTTCACGCAGGGAGCCTGACACAGGACTCGATCCCAGGACCCCAGGATCATGCCCTGGGCTGAAGGCAGCACTAAACCGCTGAGCCACCTGGGCTGCCCTAAATGGAATCCTATATCCTTGTTTCTTTTTTAAACTTTTTTCTTCTAAGATTTTATTTATTTATTTATTTATTTATTTATTTATTTATTTGAGAGAGAGAGAGAGAGAGAGAGAGAGAGAGAGAGAGAGAGAGAGAATATGAGTGGGGTAAGGGCAGAGGGAGAGGGAGAAGCAGTCTCCCTGCTGAACAGGGAGCCCAACGTAGGGCTGGATTCCAAGACCCCAGGATCATGACCTGAGCCAAAGGCAGATGCTTAAGAGTAACCCAAGTGCCCCTAATATCTCTGTTTCCAATGATAAGTTTCATTTATGTTGCAAGAATTCCTAGCATGTGTTATGTTCTAGATCCCATTCTCTGATTTCCCATTGTTCAATTTCCACCTGCTTTACTTGTCTGTGAGGAGGTTGGAGTCCCTGTTTTTCATCTCTGGACAGCATCTATCACATAGAAATGCTCAAGAACTTCTTTGAAGAAAAGGAAATGGGAATGAGGGAGGGGAGAAAGGAGGGGGAGATACTGTAACATGCTTGGTAAAGTGTCAAGAGCTGCACAATGAGGATAACTAGCACAGGAAACACCTCAGGGATAGCAGGTCAACTTAGTGCTAGTCAGACTTTTGTTTTTTTCATAAAGTTGTCATTCCTATTGGAAAGTATAGCTCTGCCTCTCAAAGTATTTCACAAAGACCAGAAGGGCAAGAAAAGAAAACAAGAAGTCCAAACATGCAGTGTGTGAATTTCTATGTATTTTTCCCATTCCTTTCTTCCTATAGGAGGAATTAATAGTGTAAGAGAGACTTTTCACAAAGTAACATATTCTCATGCCTGTTATCAAATAGCAAAGTGGCAAAGGGAGTTGAATTACTTCTGATCCTTGTTAAGCTGAAATGATGTGGCCTAGCCACGTGTGATTTTGGCTAAGGAAACTCAGATTTCTAATTCAGCCTTATTAGCCTATTCCCAGTTCCAGAATTTTACACACGCCTTCTTGTCTCATTTACTGAGTAGTTTCAAGAAATCAGTTGAAATGCCTTTATAAATGGTGGTGGTATCAACTCTGTTCAAAACTCTGCTTGCATGCTGGGTACCTGGGACACACACCCATCCTCTCTGCCTGGTCAAATACAGCCATGTTGTTACCCACCACAAAGTGGTCCTCAAATCTGCAAATGATCATTCTTGAAAAGACATGTCTGTCTTTTCTCACATCTTGGCCTTTAAAAGTTAGGCATTTGGAAAGGAAATAGAAGTCTCAGAAAGTGAAAGATACAAGTTAAGTTTGTTCTGCTCTGCTGTTTAGTGGCAGCAATCCGTACAAAGCAGAACTGAATGGGGCTTACAGGTGAGCTTTGTTTGTTCCAACAAAGTTGAAAAATAATTTTGAGATAACATTTTGAAAATGAGGTATTTCAAATAAAAGTAAGAATTATTAGCTACTCTTGGCAAAGCAGAAGACAGTGCAATACTGGGCCTGCATTTCTTTCTTTCTTCTTTCTTTTCTTTCTTTCTTTCTTTCTTTCTTTCTTTCTTTCTTTCTTTCTTTCTTTCTTTCTTCTTTCTTTCTTTCTTTCTTTCTTTCTTTCTTCTTTTTTAGGATTTTATTTATTTATTCATAAGAGACAGAAAGAGAGAGGCAGAGGCATAAGCAGAGGGAAAAGCAGGCTTCCTGCAGGGAGCCTGATGTGGGACTCAATCCTGGGACTCCAGGATCATGCCCTGAGTCAAAGGCAGATGCTCAATACTGAACCACCCAAGCGTCCCATGGCCTGCATTTCTATGACACAAAAATCTGCCAGAGATCAGTGGCAATGGGTTTAGATTCTTCAGGTGGTTGCAGCCCCAGGACTTTTTATTACCTCACCAACACCTCCGCCGATGCCCAGTTCTATTAAAAATTAAATATGAAAATGCTTGAATACTAGAATTCTTAAGTCCAACCTACTTCATGCATTTGCTTTACTTGCTTGAACTCTGGAGTCATTTGATGTTGCAGTCTATGTTATAAAGGAAAGGGGAAAAGGCATTCCAAATTAGACTTGTTACATATTTTTATTGTGATATCTCTTTTCCTCCCCTTCTACACTCTGTTTACATTCCCTATCCCTCCAGTACCTAAATATTTCTACTCTCAATTGAAAATGAAAAAATGAAAGACTTTTAGCTTGTAGACCCAGAGAAAAATTCTGCTTCTAGGTCCTGTAGCCTTACTTCTCACCTCTGGCATTACATGTCCTTAAATCAAGAAGAGGTTAAGAAAAAAGTTAGCAAAATGTCTATTGTCATACTAGTAGGCAGTTGTAGTAGAACAATCTATTCATGTCCCCAATTCACAGGCCCACTTTTCCCAAACTAATCAGACCCTTTCATCTGTAGGACATTCTACAACAGGCCTTTTTCTGCAAAGAAAAACCAACAAGATTCCCCACATATATTTTCCCTGGCAGAAAATCATCACCTTATTTTTTTTCTAATTAAAAACAAATATTTTCCCTTCTAACTTTTTCAGTCTCATTTTAAGATGGAAATGACCTAAAGCTAGATAGCTACCTTATTTTTTGTCATTTTCATCAGATCCATTCCCTACTTTTATTTTTCACATTTTGTATGTTTTTCTCCAAAATCTTCAAAATTTTGCTTACATAAATAAAACTTTTATTTTTAACTTGCATTTATATTGCTCTTCAGCCTTATGTCCGTAACTCTTGAAAAATGTGGAAATTTTTCTACATTATCATGCCTTAAGTTGTGTGTGTGTGAGTGTGTGTGTGTGTGTGTGTGTGTGTTGGCCTTTATGAAAAACACTCTAAATTCACATTTCACAATTTGTTACCCACCCCATTCCCTCATAGCTTGTGATGTTTTTAAATGCTTATGAAGTAGCTCAGCCCCAGAATGAACTTTCTGAAGTCCACACATGATCAATTTCTGTACTCACTTAATATCCTTCAGGTGATTCTTTGGTCATCTTTGGTTGAAATACAAATGCTTTATCATTCACAAGGCTTATCATGGTCTGCTATCTCTCTCACTTTCCAACAGTATCTATTTCATTCCCCTATCCAGATGTCAGCCATATTGCATAACCCAGAGAATTTTGAATACCATACTTCAGATTTGGAACTTTCTGCATATATGCATTGAGTGCTCACTGAAAGATTTTAAGCAAAGGGGTGAAATTGTGTGAACTGTGCATTAGGAATATTTCTCTGGAGGAACTGTATAGCAAGCCCTTTTCAAAAAAAAAGAGTTGGCAACTAAGAACTGCATCAGTATGTTTTTGTATTTGTTCAGACAAAGAGGTATTGAGGCACTGAATCAGGCCTGGGTAGGAAAGAGGGGCCAGAGCTGAATGATACTGTGGACATAGCCAATTTTGTAGTTTATGTAAGTTTAGATAAGAGGGAAAGGAGCCTACCAAGTACTGATTTTAAAATTTTGAGCCTGAATAAATGCAAAAATGGTGATGTCATTAACTATGGTATGGAGCATACATTAAATTTGGGGTAAGTTGAGAGGAGGTGGAAAGTAGTAATGACAATGGTGAATTGGGGTCATCTGTAGAAAGAGATCCAGCAAGTGGTTATATCTCAGATTATTGGATGAGATTAGAGATATAATCCAGGTCCTCTACTTAACGGTAGTAGCTGAATCTGTAGGATGATTCATATGTGGTCATCATGAGAAAGAATATGGAATAATATCATTAAGGATAGAACCTGGGTGGGAACACATTTTTTAAGTGATAGGAAATGGAAGACAAACCAAAGAAAAGTTTGAGAATGAGAAATTGTCAGATTCATTGCACCATTACCTTCATTTTTTTCCCGTTTGACAACCCTATGGTCTAGAACTTATCACACTGGGTAGCCAATTCCTTCTACCAAACAAGAACTGTTTCTTTAGTCTGCAGTTACGTAGCCTATTGTATTAACCAAAGGTCTTGCCTGTTAAAGTAGGTAAATCAGATGCCTCCAACTCCATTCTTTGAAATGAAGTACATCAGGATGGCAAGGTAATTGGTGTAACACTAATGCATGATAACCAGAAACTGAATTTATCTTCCAAGATCTTTTTTTTAAAGATTTGTTTATTTATTTATTCATGATAGACAAAGAGAGAGAGAGAGAGAGAGAGAGAGAGAGAGAGAGGCAGAGACACAGGAGGAGGGAGAAGCAGGCTCCATGCCGGGAGCCCGACGTGGGACTCGATCCCGGGTCTCCAGGATCGCGCCCTGGGCCAAAGGCAGGCGCTAAACCGCTGAGCCACCCAGGGATCCCATCTTCCAAGATCTTAATAGAGGATCCTTCTCAGGAGGAAACTTTCTGACCTATCAGATTTAGAAATGCAATTTGTTTCATTTTCATTTGTTTTTTCATTCTATTTCTGACATTTCCCCCCCTTTTAGTTGTCAGAGATACTTATATGGAAAACAGGGTTTCCTCCTCTTATTTCTGCAAAATCTTATGGTTGATATCTTATTTCTTCCCATTACGCCAATTATTTAAGCTGCAACAGAATCTCATTTTAGCATAGGTGGTTTCTCTAAAGATCAATGTAAGGACATTAGATGTTAAGAGAGCAGAAGGTAAATAGAAACAGGACTTGTGTATATGTGTGATGAGGGGAGGGGGGAGGTTGGGGGTAACTACAGATATACCTCAGATCTAAGAGTGTTAACTGTATTTAGAGGAAATTAAAAGTAAGATAATGCAAGAATTCCACTGAAAGAAGTTAATGAGACCCCCCAAACTAATGACAAACACAGTAAAAAAGTAAGGGCTAGTAAGGTCAAGAAATAAGACTGTTCTGCCAGCTTGTAGAGCTGGAGCACAGCTTCCCTCCGTGTTCTGCAAAGAGGAACCTCCTCCTTGTCATACAATACTTGGAGAACTTTTTAACCATTCATAAAATGTTTACAATGCAATATAAGAGTTGTCCAGCTACATGCATTGATTTACATGGAACCCACAGAGTTCAAGTCACATAGAGATCTCTGTAAAGCCCTGAAGGCCCCCAAGAAGCTCAGACCAAAAGGAGATAAGATAAGGTCCCTAAGGGAGACTTACCACCAGTGAAGATACAATGTGACTCATAGGTTAGACTAAGCAGTAGGACTAGGATATTGAAGAAAGAGTTTCCAGGTCAAGTTTGAAGGTGGTTCTAGACATCCTTAAATCTTCTTTCCCTGAATTGTTTTTGGGTTTGGGGAAAAAGGTTATTTGCAAAGGAAAGAAAGTGTCACTAGGAGCTTTACTCTTCTTTTGTGGGACAGTATTCTGAAAGCACTGCATTCTGACAGGAGGAAGATATTTAACTGTTTGCTATGAGAGGCAAGAGCCCCAGGAGATAGTAGTCTAGGTGTGGTTGCCAGGTCCATGGGGGGCAGAATAAAAGCTTTCAAGTACATGTACAACCTCAAGAATCTGGCAGGTGTAAGAAGTTCTTCTCCCACTCAGGAATTCCTAAAGAAAAAAAATGCAGAAGGAGATCCTAGGACAAGACTGAACATCTTTCTAATTTAGACTTAAGTTCTAATCTGATCAATCATCTTTCCATCCAACAGATAGGTGTTGAAGGCATTGCAGCAAATTACAGAATTCTAAGTGGGGTACATTGATACCTTTATGGTTTTAGTTCATGGGCTTGCTTATATTTGGTCAGCATTATATGGCCTCTAAAAAAATAAGAAGACTGCAAAATGAGTGGATCCATTCCTAATTGTTTCATAAATTATGTTTTTCTTGGCCACCCCTCTTCCTATAAGCAAGAGACGGTAGGTCTGAGACCCATATATGTGTCTCTCAGGACACCCAGGTTGCAGCCTGAAGATTCTCTTCCACTTTTCCTGAGTGCCCTCAGCTCTACTCAGAGATCAGCTGAATGGCCCATGTTGCTCTAACAGCAGCAAGAATGCATGTATACAATGATGCATACATGTTTTATTTATCTTAGTTGATCCTGAGGACTATGTGGGGGAAACTCACTTTCAGAAATCTCAAGGAATGGGGAAAATAATCTCATTTGCCAACTGTTGCATAATGAGCCCCACTGAGAACTTTTCAGAGACAGCGTTAGACATCGAAAAGGAATATTTCGTCTCCTCACTCTGCTTTGCAAACTCAAGAAAGGGGAGACATTAAGTGTGTTTCTTTATTTCCTCCCTAGGAAGCTTTGATCATTTATCTTGAAGTGGTACTAAACAGGTGATGAGCACACAGGCAGGCCAGGAGGAAGCTGCCATACCATTGGATCAAGGACTCCTGTCTCCCAGGCAAAGTTCATTATCATGCTGGCCTCAGACCACTTTAGCTGCAATTATTTGAAAAGAAAAGAAAGAACTACGTGAAGAAAAAGAATCATATTACAGGATTCAGAGGGGGAACTAAAACACACACACACACACACAAACAGAAAAATTTGCTAGTGTCTTGGGAGGCATAGTTCTTGTTTTGTTTATTTGTTTAAAGAGATGTCTCTTTGACTCCTACCTTTTCTTTCACATTATTCACCTGGTTGTGCTTGAAATTTAGCATGTACTCCCGAATACCCCCAAAGGACACTGTTGATATAAGACCCATTTTATTGAAAGGGAATGGTATCCCTCATTCAAAGATGCAACTCAGTTGTTTCTTTTCTCTAGAAGCTTTTCTGGATTTTCTGACCCCCCCGTTTAAACGGAACTTGTCTTTTTTAATTCCCCTAAACTCATTGCACAGAAAGAATCCCAAAGTCACACTATTGGGAAGTGGTGCAGGCCATCTGGTTCAACCATGTTTCCAGTTTCTATAACCGCAAAGGAATTTTTTCCCCAAGCACTCAAGTGGTACACATGCCTCCTCCACAATAAGTCAGATCATCCTAGCATGAGGGAATTATCCTAGCTAATGATAGCTAATACATACAGATTGTTTACTATGCCCAGATGTTTCATAGACAATTATTAAAAGGCCAAATAGGGTACAGATCAATAGCATGAATTCCAGAGTTGGAGACCTGGGGTTCAGATCCTGCTATTTAATTTTAATGTAACCTTGGCTGAACTGCTTAACCTTTCTAAGCCACAATTCCTTCCTTAACAAAATGGGGATAATTGTAGCTATTATAAATTGTTGTCAGGGTTAAATTAGATAATGGAAACTGGAGCACTTAGAGTATTTGACATGTAGTGAGGAAAAAATGTTAATTATTTTTTACCATCCTTTGCTTATATCCAAATGCTTAAGTGTGATTTTCAACACTCTATTATATTCAAGGAACCCAGATGCTGAAATTGATACACAGTAGACCTGGTAGTTGAAGACCAATGAGATTATAATTATGATAACTGCCGGGTAAATTTTTTTTCTTCTCCAGACAATGGATTTTAAGTCTGCTCAAGAAGCTGATTGACAGTGCTGCCTTAGATTGGTATGCTCCGTTTTTGAAGTAGAGGATGATTCAACCACATTTCCCCCAGTTTTGAGCGTTTGGAATCTAGGATTGAATATTTACTATGGGAAATGTAGGGCACATAACTAGAGAGTCCATAATAATATCATACGCACTCTTGTAAAGGGAAAAGACAAAACTTTATTTCAGGATTGCTTAAGGGTAAATACATTGTTTTTCCTTATTATGTATATATCCTTTTTTTTTTGTCTCCTCTCTGTCTGTGTCTCTCTCTGTCTCCTGTCTCTCTCTCTCTTTCACACACACAAACATGCACACACACACTTTCCAGAAGAACAGTTCCAAGGAAAGGAGAAATTCTCAAACTCTTTGAGTTGTTTTTGCTAGCACTATTCCTAATAATAATTGTTGTTGTTATTAGTCAACATTGAGCATCACCGCTTTTTGTGATAACCCTTATTGAACTCTTAGCAATTGCACAGAACTTCCCAGTTCTGCAGGCTCCATGATAAATCTCCAATGCCATTTCCTGTAGTAGAGCGCCCCCTAGCACTTCCACACACCTCTGAGTTAATTGTGCTCTGAGACCTCCAGGAACAGCTACTAAATTAATTATCAGGGGCAGTTTTCACCATTTAGAGACTTAGATTCTCTAAGAGCTTAAGTACCTGGCATTAACATGCTGTTATTTGTTCCTCTGACCTCATAGCAGCTGGAATAGGGAAGAACAGTTTTGGGGCAGCCTAATCTGCCAGAAGCAAAGCAGGTGGTTTTCTCTAAAGTCACAATTGAATTTAAAAGTCCCATTAGTTTTGTCAAGTCAACTGAATTCTCTTAATCTGCTAATGATTTCCAGTTGGAATTACTGCAGTAAAAGAGTGGGCAGACTTCTATTAGGTAATGTCTAAAGCTTGTGTGTGTGTGTGTGTGTGAGAGAGAGAGAGAGAGAGAGAGAAACAGATATAGAAAGAACAAACAGTAGAGACTGACTTTAGGTTTATGAAGTTCACTTCTTAGTTTATGCCTGAAGTGAAGAGATTTTGGCTGCTGCCTTATTTGTATTTAATTTGGGTGGCCCACCTTGGCATTAGATCAAAGCTTTGGGCCCTCTTTTAGAGCATTTGCATGTCTGGGAAGAAGGTGGTAGGCTCATGCAGCAGAACATAAGAGCGTATTGCTTGAACGAAGGCAGGGAGGGCGTGGGGGAGGTGTGAGATATTTTAAAAATAAGACATGCTGCTAAATTCCCTGCCAACCTCCGTTCATGCTGAGTGGAGTGTAAGTAACAAGTATCAGATAGTTCCTCCAGATGTCAGCTATTTAAAGAGGCACGTGCTAGAAGTTCTGTGGATTTATCCCTGGTAGCAGTAAGGTTATGGTGGTGGTAGTGAATGGCATGGCATTGGAAGTGGATGTCTATCATGAAGAAACTTTATCAACAACAAATGCATGTTGGAATGTATTTGTGCATTTGGGAAGTAAGAAAAATTAGGAAAAGAAATGACCTAATAACTCAGGAAGGCCATCATATCAAGCTTAATGCAAGTAACAGATGCAAGTAACATCTGATTATTAAATGTATGAAGCAAGAGGAACATCCAGAACCCTTACTCCCTGTAGAATTATCATATTATCCTTGAGAAATTTACTAAAAAGCCAAGAAATTATGCAATGAGGTGAATGATTCTTCACATTCAATTTTAAGGTTTCTCTGTTATTTAACCTAAAACAGACTAAAAAAAGAAATTATGATTATTGTCTTTTGTAATGTTTTGAATATTTACAGGTAAGGATTTCGTATAAGACCAAGGAAATTAGCCTGTTGAAGATAATAACAATTGGGATCAAAATGTAGGGTCAGGTCTGCTTCTAGTTTTCAGAATTTGTAGCATCAGCTTCTTAATCTTTATCATAGTAAATTCTCACCCTCCTCCACTAGCTCATTTGGTGTTTTCCTATCACATTCATGCTTAAAACTCTCTGCAGAAGACCATAAAATTTTTTAAAACAATCTGTTCTCCTTCGGTTTCTACAAATTCAGATTCAGTTCTTTTCCTTAATTCAAATCTCAGTGTTGTTACTTAATAACTAGAGAAGCTCCAAAAACTATTGTTTTATAATTTCTCTGAGTCTTATTTCTTCAGGTTTTATGTGGAAATGAAACCAGCAAGCTTTCAGCTCCTGGCTCATTGGTGGTGACAAACTGACTTAGCTAGTCCTTCCTTTCTGTTTGGAGATGACATTGGGCTCACCTCATCCTACTGCCTTGTGTGAATCAGACACCCAAGTAAAAACACTCACCTCAGGGATAAAGCAGGTAGCTGAAAAAAAAAAAAAAAGGAGTGTGTGATAAAGTGAAGGTAACATTGCTAGAAAAGAAAATCTGGTCTGTTCTTTCAATCCCACATCTCTCCCTTTGAGGAATACAACAAAATGGAGGTGTTGTTTGGTTATGTCAAACACACTGGGATCAGATGTCCTTCAAACAAACTGACTTTGAGAGACACTGTGGTTATGGTTTGTATTTTTGTCTTTATTTTTTTCCCTTGCCTTTCCTTTACTAGAATCTTCTGCAGGCATCCCAGGTCGATACATTTGCAGAAAGAGATAAGAGACAACCAAACAGAAAAGAATCATAACCTGTGTAGTCACTGTGTGGCTACTTGTAAAATGGTCCTGGAATCCTATCTTTAGTTAGTCCCTTGATAGGGCAGGAGAAACTGTGATGAGCTTTTATTTATGGTGTTAAATAAAGAACACTGTGTGTCAGAAGGACTCAACTTCCTTATCTGCTGTTTACAGCTACAGGAAGGGAGATGTTGGTTTTTCTTCTAAGCTCTGCTTCCAACCTTTTTTTTTTCTACCTTCTGATCCATATTGTTTCATACAGAAATCTTTCAAAGAACTTGTTCTGTTGTCAAAAGTTATACCTTCTCTAGTATTTTTCTTTTTCTTTTTTTTTAATTTATGATAGTCACACACACAGAGAGAGAGAGGCAGAGACATAGGCAGAGGGAGAAGCAGGCTCCATGCACTGGGAGCCCGACGTGGGATTCGATCCCGGGTCTCCAGGATCGCGCCCTGGGCCAAAGGCAGGCGCCAAACCGCTGCGCCACCCAGGGATCCCCTCTAGTATTTTTCTGAGACCCTTCTGTGTAGGGACATCATTGTGGTTCTAGTATCAATAGAGTAATGCTTTAGTTTTTCCTCTATATACGTATACCAAGTTTTTCTTCTTCAACTTGGAGTCATAATATTGAATGAAAACTGAGTCAAAGATTGATATTTTGGGATCTTCTAGATGGAGCATTGAACTATCTTCAGAATATTACATGAGGAGGTTAGAATTTGGTAAGAATATTAAGTCTATTTTACTTTTTTGATTCCTTCTCCTCCACCCTTACCTTTACCTATCCATTCTGTACCATTCACTCAGCTGTACCAGAAAGCAGTTCCTGATGAATTTGAACTATGGAATGAATGATACCACTAATAGATTACCCTAAAATTTCTTTAAGCCTTGTAAATGTATTTACTATTACTAGTAATTTACTAGCCTTGTAAATGTATTACTATTATATATATATGTATATATATACACAGATGTATATATATATATATCTTATTATTGCCTTGGAGAGTTACCAGTCATGTTTGTCATAAATACATCTAACATATTATTTATTTAAAGTGGATTCATATCTCTACACATTCTATTTTATAAAGGTCTAGGCAAAACTGAGTAAAGAATGAAACATAAAAGACAGATAAATCTTGGGGTCCTGACAGGTGGAAAGGATGTTTTGCCTTCATAAAGCAGTGAAAATAAAGTGATTAATAAAAATAAAATAAAATAGAAAATTCTTCTCCATTTAAGGCCCATGGAACTAGGCTAGACTAGAAAACAGAGAGACCCATGTTAAAAGAGAGCTTCTGACAAGTCCCTCACCCCCACCCCCACAGCCACCTACAACATAGGTGTATATTGTCTCTGCACGATTTAGTAACTGGTGCTATTCTGCATTTCTCAGTTTGGGGGCTGAATTCCTCAGCATTCTTGCCACGTTACAAAAATAGAAAGCTCCATATCATAGTCATACCACCACCCCACTTACCGCCCACAGCGTAACAGAAGAGCAGGCAGGCCTCAGTTTTCAAAAGGGTTGTATTCCAAAAGTTACTTGATGAATTCTCATAGCTCAGATTATGTTTTCCCAGAGATACAATATATTTTATTTCCAGAATTCAAATACCTGCTAATCTAGAACATTCCCAGTATCCTAGTCTAGAGCTACCATAGTCAAGTCCTGGCCATATAGGAAATGCTTTCTAAAGGGATGATGTGTTTGGGATTCTAGTTTAGTGTGCTAACAGCTCATATCTTACTATTGCATATTTGATAACATGATCTGGTATACCCAGCCATGAACCATCTGTCTCTGAAGATTCCAGTCAGGGTAGTTTCTGTATTTGGGTCAAGGTAGGAGTAAAGAGAGGACTCAAGGACAAGAAAGGGGCATTAGTTGGACAAAGTATCGGGAAGTACTGGATGAAATGTTCTTGGATGGAGTGAAGAGGAGATCTAGGTATATTTGAGGAGAATAATAGAAGCATTGGGTTGGGGAGATGAAGGGAAAAGGGATGTTAGAAGTTGAAGGAGTGGGCTTTGGTGGTTAATAAAGAATAAAAGCAGAACATAATTCAATTACATTCAATACTTTTTTGTTGAGCACCCAATCCTGTATGTACCAGAAAGTGAGAAAAGCTAAGTGAGATGCTGTCTCCACAGCCAAGACCTTCTGTAAGGAGAGAAGACAGGCGTATATGCAGAGTAGCATCATGGAGAGAATCTGTTCAGTCCCCTTCTAGAAATAAAGTATCAGTGCAGGAAAGAGAGATTTGTTCTGACTTACAGATTGGGAAACATTTATTGGGAGAGGAAGCAATGGGGGTGGGTGGGTAAGGCCTGAGGATTTTAATTGCCTGAAAGAGGTAGAGATAGAAGGTTAAGCATCAGTCCAGAAAGAAGATGGGTGGGTTCAAAGTCCAAAGTTTAGGGGAAAGGTCCAGGGGAGGTGGGGAGAAAATGAGGACATGACTAGAGAGTAGAGGACTCTAAGTCATGATTTTACTTTCTGGAATAGATTTAGTCCTTCAGTACCACATATTCTGCTTGGCCTCCAGAGAACCTAGCTCCATGGGCAAGTTGTAGAAGAACAAATCTCTTTCCTGCACTGATACTTTATTTCCAGAAGGGTACTGAACAGATTCTCTCCATGATGCTACTATGTGTATATGCCTGTCTTGTCTCCTTACAGAAAGTCTTGGCTGTGGAGACAGCACCTCACTTGAGGTAGAAGGAGTAAAGATGAGAGAGGGTACTGAGGAGAGGGTCAGTGGCTTCAAGAATTGGGCAGCAGGGGGCTAGTGGTCAAGGAGGTTTTTTTCTACTTCTTGCCTCTCGTCTCTCCCAAATACCCATTGTGTGGCTCTCAGATGCCAATCAGGTGGGAGTGAAGACAGAAGCATGGTTGTGGACCTCAAATTATTTCTCAGAGTATCCCAGACACCAGCAGGGAAACAGAAGGGAAGACAATTTTTAGAGAAAATGGGGTAGAGCCCAGAATGCTGGTTCACATTTTACATAAACTTGCTTGTAAGAAAGACTAGGTCAGTCTGTCTTTCATGAACAAATAATAAGCTCCCATTCTCTCAGGCCTTCCTGCTCACAATTTTTATGAAAAGTTCAAGTGGGAAGTGCCCAATTCTCCACTTTCTCTCCATGCAGATAAACTCCTGCAATATGCTCTCTGATCACTGAATTGGAGACATGGGAAAAAAAGGAGTAGAAGAAGAAGAATCTTTGCAAAAAATTTTATAGAGATGTAAAGTTTCTGTTAAAAAGTTGAGATGCCCATTTTGGTTTTAGGAATTAGGGAAGGTGACAAATGCAGACAGCGAGGCAGCCAAACTGATTACAAGGGCTGCACACATTAAGAGGCCCTTCTAGGAGAGAGAGAGAGAGAGAGAGAGAGAGAGAGAGAGAGAGCTCCATGTTACATAGAAGGCAAATAGCTATTGACATTCAGAGTCCTAGGGAAAGTGGATGGTTCCTGGGTCAATATCAGCACAGATAGGTACATGGTGAGGGAGGAGGCTGGCAGCCCTCAGCCTCCTCTTCTTCTATTGACTTTTAAAGCCTATCTATAAGATTGCTGCTGGGATTCAATCTGCAAGACCTGTGCAGCTGAAGGTTTGATGTGTACACACCCTCTTTCTGGCCTATATGCTTGATCTCAGGCCTAATGATGAACCACTAGGGAAATGGACCTCTTTTTTTTAAGATTTTATTTATTTATTCATGATAGACATAGAAAGAGGCAGAGACACAGGCAAGGGAGAAACAGGCTCCATGCAGGGAGGCCGATGCGGGACTTGATCCCGGGACTCCAGGATCACACCCTGGGCCAAAGGCAGGCGCTAAACCACTGAGCCACCCAGGGATCCCCGGGAAATGGACCTCTAATCACTCACTGTCTCTTGACCATTCCCAGGCAGAAGGACACAAATACTTTGACTTAAGATTCAGAACAACTAAAAAGCTACAATTTCAAGTCATAACATTCTTAGATGAAATTCTCTTATTAGCCACATGCATGGAAACCTCCATGTGTCAGTTATAGGGTGCCACTTCTATATAGCATGCAGGATGAATATGGGCATACATCTTAAAAAGTTACCAACCCTATATCCAAATGAACATGCTAAACTCTAAGTATTGCCTACATATCAATACACTTTGGAAGGTTAGAAGCTCTCTCTTTGCCCTAGCTAGGTTCAGGTGAAAAACTCAACTCTTAAGAAATCATGTTTTGAGATCTTTCTGTGTGTGTGTGTGTGTGTGTGTGTGTGTATCTTATTCACTGGTAACCATCAATAAGACAGAACACATTAACAATCAAGTTAAGAGGCAGGATATTTGGTTCTTATTTTTATGAGTGTTTTCACATGCCTAAAAACACATTCTCTTTCTAGGATTCAGTTTCCTCACCTGTAAAATGAGGGATTTGAAATAATCAGCTGTTCTTAAACATCTGGGTGTTATTAATTTCTTTTGAAAATATTAGAAATCTTTGGCCTTTCTTTCCAGAAAATAAGAGAAAGAAAGTAAGATAGAGAAAAAGAAAATCCATTCCCAGAGTAAATTGAATGTAGTTTCAGAAAGTAGTTTTATAGATTATTTTCAGGGCTGTTATATTCGTTCATAGAGAATATTCACTAAATAATTTTGTAGTGTTGACTTGGAGCTCCAAGGGGCACAATTTCTGTAGACTGAGGTATAAAAGGCACTCCTCTGGAGGTATGAAAAGAGATGTCTTTCTTTATAGCAGTTTCTTGAGCTCCAGGTTAAAAACTCTTGAGCCAAATGAGCTCAAATATTCTTTATGGATATAAATGTCTCTTGTTCCACAAATGTCATTGTTATTCTTGACAACCTTATATTAGTTCAGGCTGCATAACACAATGAAATAGACTGGGTGGCTTAACAACAAAAGTTTACCTTCTCCTCTAGGACTAGAAGTTCAAGATCCAGGTGACATTAGGTTAGGTTTCTCCTAGTCCAGTGGGTTAGGCCTCTCTCCTTGACCTGCAGATGGCCACCTTCTGTCTTATCCTCACATTGCCTTTTTCTCCATGCTCACATACTCCCGGTGTTTTTTTCTTCTCCTTATAAGGACACCAGTCTTACTAGATTAGGGTCCCATCCTTTTGATAACATTTAACTTTAAGTATCTCTTTAGGAGTTCTTTCTCCAAATACAGTCAGTAATATTAGGGGTTAAGGCTTCAACATATGAATTTGGGGGTAACATACATCAATCCATAAGAAACCCCAAAGTGATAGATACATGCAGACAGTAATGAATAACAATTAGATGAATGAAGGAACATCTTTCAAATCCTCTCCATGTCAAAAAAACCACACAAATTAGCCTATCAAAAATTGGAATGAAATATGTTGTCTTTTAAAATGGAGACATAAATAAATAAATAAATAAATAAATAAATAAATAAATAAATAAATAAAATGGAGACCTATAATTGATAATACAATCTATTTGCAACTGTTCTTAATAAAGTAAACACTCTCAAAGAGGCTTATTTAGTACAATACCTCCCCACCCATCTGTTGGGGATATATTCCAAGTCCCCCAGTATATGCCTGAAAAACGACGGATAAAACCAAACCCTATACATACTATGTTTTTTCCTGCATATACATACGTACATACTAATTAAGTAACAATGACTCATAATGAAATAGAATAATATACTGCAATAACAGTTATGTGCATGTGGCCTCTCTCTTACTGTACTATATTACCCTTCTTCTTGTGATGGTGTGAGATGCCCACATGATGACATGAAGTGAGGTGAATGACATAGGCATTATGATTTGAAACTAGGTGCTACTGACCTTTTGATGATACATCAGAATGAGTATCATTTGCTTCTGGATTTTGGTTGATTGTGTGAAACTAACTCTTCCAAAAGCAAAACCATGGATAAAGGAGGACTGCTGTATTAGAAACAAAACAAAAACAAAAAAATCTTGATATCTTGATATTTTAAAAAAGAAAATAAACTTTATTTGGAATTGGTCATCAGGAGCCCTGGTCAAAAATGTTGCATGTATTGGGGGTGGAAATGAGTTAGAGGAGAAAAAAAAAACTGTAATAACTTATAAATATTTTTAGTTTCTGTTTCCCTTTGGGCCAGCATGTAATCATCTTCATATGATGTAAATCAAGCTACCAAAAGTCTCTTCCACATCTGGTAAGTGGGGGTGGGGGCAGTTGGGGGTTACTATTTTTTGCTACTCTTGATTTTCCTTTAATCAGTAGTGGGAGAATGGGGGCTGAAGAGAAAAGGCCAAGAGTTTCGTGTAATTTTTTAAAAATTTATTATTGCTCTCCCAGGATCACATTTAGTAACCACCATCCTGTGAGTAACTCCCCAAGCAACAACCATTCTACACCCACCCCTAACTCCCCTAGTCCCAGCAGGAGCTAAATAAGAGAGACATTCAAGAAGAGACTTCAAAACTTCAAAAATTTGCTATATGTTGTTATTCCTAAAGCTTCACCGTAACTCTACAGTTGATTCAATTTCTTTAGTAATGAGTCAAGCCTGTTCATTAGTGGAGTTACAGACCCTTTAAAAATATTAATAAGCACTACCCAATAGCTCACCATCCTTTTGTCCTTCTCTCTTAGGATACATCAACCTCTGCTCATCTTCTACACACCATCAAAGTATACATTTTAGGAAATTACATCTCTCAAGTATGATGACTCCCTCTGTGATGCTTTACTCCCACACAGACACACTCCTTTGGATGAAATGACTTACTCTTTGCCTGAATTGGGCTAAGATATATGTTTCTGAAGACTTCTGCCTTCCCATCCCTCTTCCACCAACCCTCCCTTGTGAAATCTTTTCTTGATTCCAGGGTATCCACAGCAAATACATATACATTCATTTGCTTGAAATTAACAAATAGGTGGTGGCCACGCCAAGCAGAGGTGTAATATAGCAAGGACAATAACTAGTAGGTACAAGTATGCCACCAGGTATTATTCCAAAGCTGTGTAGCTCGTTAGCCTCAGGTTCTATTATAAAAATTAAAATTAAAATAAAAACCCTGAGAACCTATATGGGATTATTTGTCGGTAAGAGAGTTGCCTAATGTTTGGCAATTAATGTCCAAGGAAGAATTAAAATCCAGATATTTTCATTTCTAAACCACTATGACAATATCTTTCTCAACCATACCACATTTAACCATTTGAAATCATTCATAATGGAGTCCCTTCTTTATTAATTCAAAAACTTTTGTTTAAAGGACAAAGACAGATTTTTCTTCTGTTATAACTTTTTCAAAGCATTTTTATTTTCTCTAGCTCCAAGTTATATGTACATGCTTTTTGTCTTCTTTTTTCTCTTTCTTTTATGGCTTAAAAATAAGCTCTGTACTCATTATTGTTACTGATGATATTGCTCATATCAAAGTTCTCTTTGGAATGTTATTTCCAGGATTCTTACCTAGAGAGGATCAGAAGAAAGCATCAGGTACATTTTCTTGGCATTCAAGTTCCAGGCTGAGCAGTACTTTTTTTTTTTTTTTTTTAATTCTAGTTGGTTTTGTGGTAGAGACTGGGAGTCTCAGAAAATGAACATCTTCCTTATTAATAAAATAGTTACAACAATTGTATGAATCTTCTTGGGGATTCACTCTGTTCTACAAAGGGATGAGATAAAGAACTTGGCTGTTGTTTGAGACAGGAATACAGACAGTAAACCTATTTATTAATATTTCATAGGACTTCAATAATTTTCTGAATACCTACAAGTTTTCTGAGTATGGAATATATTGTGGATTGTCCACTAATTTAATGTAACTCTAGGTGGCTTTTTCCATTTTCAGATAGTGAATATAACTATTTTTCATCTCTAAAGTATAAAGTACCTGGGCACCATGTAATAAGTATCAACATTGATGCAATGCTTTGAGTATAATCCAGGTCTAATGTGTATTATTGTAAATTATTTATGTGAAAAACCTAGATTTTTTTACTTTAAGTCTTGCACAGGAAAGCACAACAGGTATATATATTATCAAATAGCCAACACTCTAAAATAATCATTTGTATTCCATTTGCTTTATTTCGTTATAGAGTATATATTTTGACATATGTTGGATAATTTGTGATGAACATTGTTATAAAAAAAAGGAGGAAAATAGAAGAATGTAGTCACAGGTCTCTTTCTTAAAGCATCCTTGTAATATTTCACTTTTTAATATAGATAATTAAGGACATATAATTAGTTTTTTTTAATTATTGAAGTATAATTGACATACGTTGTTACATTAGTTTCAAGTGTACAGCATATTGATTCAGCAATTCTGTGCATTACTTACTACTGATCATCAGGATAAGTGTAATCACCAATGTTTTTATTATTGACTATATTCCGTGTGCTTTACTTTTCATCTCTGTGACCATATAATTATTTTTAAGCACACATATGCATTTACCTCATTCAGTTTGTCATTTTTACTTATTTATCTCATTTCATCGATAAAATGACAAGACATTCACTCAAACACAAATACTGATTTGTTGTGGATTTTTAAAAAAAATATTTAGACTGTTATTGCATTGTGGACAGAAGATATGGAATGCAAATATGGTTCTTTAGTATTTATCATTCTATAAATGACTACCTTTTTTGCATTTTGTTTCACATGTTTGAAAGGATGGGACTCTATTCCTTTTATTTCCATTACTTCTGGTCTATTAATTATGCTATTTTAGCTAGATAGAGCTTTTTGTTTTCAGCTTACAGTGATCAAACAAACAAAAAACATATATCCCTATGAAATATACATTTTAGTAGGGTTTTTGATCATGGATTTGTCATTTATTTCAATATATCAATATGTGCTTTATATATTTTAAGGGTATGCTATTAGGTACATACAGATTGAGGACTGTTGTATCTCTTCGGTTAATTGTTTTGTTTTGTTTGTTCTGTTTCAGGATATAATGATGTTTTTGGTGATAGTCTATTTTACCTGACAATAATATTTACAAATCTGTTTTTTTCTTCGCTAACATTTGCTAAGTATATTAATTAGAATATTGATTTGAAGCTATGGTGGTTATGTTTCTTAGGTCATCCACAGCCCCAGATTGCTTTTCCTTGTTTCTCGGCCATACTGCCTGGGACCACCTACCAGCTTAGGCTTTTCTGTGTGAGAGAAGAACAACTTTTTGTCTTGTTTAAACGTAGTTATGTAGTTTCAGTTAAAAACAGCCAAATCAATGTTTTAATTACTGCACCAGCCAAATGTTACCCCAAAACAAACACCAAAACCCAGATGTATCGATGTCCTTAGTCACATGGCTGAAGTTGGTTCATCTCCACATCTGCATTCCAAAAAGGGACAAAGAACAAGTAGAAAGCAAGCAGAAAACAAGCATCAGGATTTAAGGTATGACTTGAAAGTTGCACACATCACTTGTAAAGCATTTAGCAACAGAATAGTAAAGTTATTTAGACCACAGATTCAGTAGATAGATGACTTGGGTCCAAATCCTGACTCTAACACTGATGAGCTGTGTGAGTATGGACAAGTCAGACTTATGCTCCCTTTACCTAATTATAAAATAGGACCAGTAATTAACACTTAGCTTATAAGCATTAAGTAAATGCTGGTTATTTTTCTTGTTTTAGAGCTACCATAAACAAGCTAAGTAATAATAGCAGTGACATGGGGGCACCTCGGTGGCTCAGTAGTTGAACATCTGCCCTTGGCTCAGGTTATGATCCCGGTGTCCTGGGATCAAGTCCCAGATCAGGCTCCTGTGGGGAGCCTGCTTCTCCCTCTGCCTATGTTTCTGCCTCTCTCTCTCTGTGTGTCTCTCATGAATAAATAAATAAAATCTTAAAAAAATATAATAATAGCAGTGACATAGATTTACTTAGATTTAGCCATATCACATTATTTCCTTTGCCATACCATTGCCTTTAGAATACCACCTCTTTTCTCTGGTATCATTTTCTTCATACTGAAATACATCCTTTAGCTTTATGCCAGTGATAATCTATGAGTGGTATGCTTTCTCAAACTTCATTTGTTTGAAGATGTCTTAGGTTTGCCTCCACTCTTAAATTTTTTTGTCTGCGTAAATAAATATTTTTTTAATTTTTTATTACATGTCTGCATATTTTTTTCCAATACAGAGCTGTTATATTCATTATTTTGTGGACTCACATAAAAGTTCTCTGTTTATTTTAAGATTTTTATTTTAGTCGTGGTGTTCTTTGATTTCACTATAATGAACCAAGGTGTGGCTACTATTTTTTTGTTTTGTTTTGTTTTCCTTTCTTTTATATTTTCTAAAGCTCTTTTAATCTCTATGCTATGTTTTAGAAAATATCCTCAGTTATGTCTTAACAGTTCACACATTCTCTCCTCAGCTTCATTTACATAACAAAGCCACTAACTAAAAAGACTCCTGGGTGACTCAGTCAGTTAAGTGTTAGACTCTTGGTATTGAATTGGTTCAGGTCATGATCTCAGAGTCATGAGATCAAGCCCACATTGGGCTCCAGGCTCACTGGGGAGTCGGCTTGAAGGTTCTCTCCCTCTACTCCTCACCCCCACTCATGTTGGTGCTTGCTCTTTCTCTCAATATCTTTAAAATAAGTATTTAAAAATAAATTAAAAAAAAGTATATTGCATTTTCAAAAGATTTGACTTTTCTTTGTCAGTTATCATAGTTTCTTTGTCAGTATAAAAAGTTACCTTTTTATCCTCTGTGATTTCTATATTTTTTTAGTATTTGTATTGATTATATTTATTTGGAATTAAAATTTCTTCTTTTATCTTACATTATTGGATTCCTTATTGTTTCATTTTTGTGCCTATTAATACTCTCTTAGTGGGTTATGTTCTTACTGGATTATTATTTTTCTTATAATCTTATTTTATGTTGATGTTGCTGTAGGAACCAAGCATCCTTGACTCTAGAGTTGCATTCTAGAGGACTTTTCTGGTCTATTCTGACATTGAAATGCTGTGTGATAATGTACAAGTCATCCCCTGTCTCTGTGTCTCAGTCTCTATAACTTTCTTAGGTATCTTATGAATACTGAACTTTCTTTTTATTATCCATACCAGCTCCTGAGAAGGAATGGCCCTGTCTTGGCCAAGTAGTTCTGCTTTTTGTCCCAGGATTTTCAAGATACATGTCTTTATTTAAGGGGATTTAGTTTTATTTATGTTCAGTCTGTCAGGATTCCCTGCTGGGTGGTAAAAGGACAATAGGGCAAGCAAGTCGGCATACTCTCTCCATAGCAATGATTTCTTCTCCAATAAAAATGACCTCTTAGATTATAAGAACAGCAGCTATGTAGGTGTTGCTACTGGAAAAAACAACAACAACAACAATCTTTGGTATTTAAAATAGAAACATAAAATTGTTAATGTGTCTAGAGACAACTTGTATACAAAAAATGAAAAATGAAGTTCTTTTTTTAAAATTTTTATTTATTTATGATAGTCACACAGAGAGAGAGAGAGAGAGGCAGAGACACAGGCAGAGGGAGAAGCAGGCTCCATGCACCGGGAGCCCGCGTGGGATTCGATCCCAGGTCCCCAAGATCGCGCCCTGGGCCAAAGGCAGGTGCTAAACTGCTGCACCACCCAGGGATCCCGAAAAATGAAGTTCTAATGAAATAATATTAGATTCATTATACAGAAGCTTAAGATTTCTCACCACTGTCTATGAGGTTTTAATAAACAGGAATGTGCTGTAATTTTTGCAGTATTCAGGAATTGGGTTTGAACCTCAAAATAAGGCCAGGACATCATATTTAAGTAAGTGCTGAAACAAGGGGGGAAAAGGAATTTAAAAAGAAAATTTTATCAGTGTCAAATATAAATTTGAAAAGAAACTTACAGGTTATGTATTCCATCCTCTTACTTACTGCAAAACAACAACTTCAGTGTCTCTAAAAAGACATCTGTTGTTTGAACATTTCTTGTGATGGAGAGCCCACTGCCTCATGAGGCATCCCTTCCAATTTTGTGATGGCTCTAAGTTATTGAAAAGTTCTTCCTTATAATGACATGCTTCCATATTTGGAGTGTTTTGTTTTGTTTTATATACAGAAAAAAATGTTCTCACCTGTAGTAATGAAATGCATCTCAATGCTATCCCACACATACCCACAGAATGTCTCTTATTGCCCTGGTACTGTGCTAAGTTGGAGATAAGAAGTACTGTGATCTTCCTTTTTACTGATGAAAAAATAGTAAGTTTTTAGAGGCCCCCTTTTTAGAGGCCAGGTAACTTGCCCAAGGTCATACAGCTAGTAAAGAATGGATCAGAGACTTGAAAATTAGCTGCCTGCCCCCACAAATTAAGTTGTCTGAGCCTAGGAGCAGGACCTGCTCCCTGTATGATTCCTCGCTAAATCATGTAGGGAGCCCAAATATAAACCTAACTGATAATAACAGAATGTGACAAATGTTAACAGAAGATAGGAAAGAACAGCTACTAATGCCTGTCCAGATTGGAAATGGTAGATTTTGAAGAGTAGATATCATCAATGCTTAATGTTGTTTTATCTATTGCAAGAACAGTTTGTTCCTTCTACTATGACATAAACTTACATCATGGTATCCCCCTGTTCTCAATGTTAGTTTTAGAAAATGCTAAATTCTCAGTATCACTGATAAATGACCTTATTACACATCTTGTAAATATTTTTGGAGCTGTTTAAATAATACTCTGTACCTCTTTTCAGAGAACATGCATCTCATTCCTCTCAGGGATTTCTCTAAATGAATTTAAGACTACTGAGTATCAAGAGTAAAATGGCCAATTGCTTTAGATCTCTATACCCCTATCTTAAAAGATTCACCATTCATCAAATTGTTAGTGAGATAGACACTTGAATGAGATGAATGTTTGAACTATGATGTTCCCAGAATTAACCACAATATTATAAATCAGATAGTATAAATATCCAATCAGATATTATAAATATCCAATGGATATTTTAGCATCTGAAAACTAATTGCATAGAAGAAACTGAACAAAGGAAAACTGGTTATGCTACAATTTGACTTTTTATTTATATGGTCTTTATTTAACATCTCTGAATATGGCAACCCTGTCATTAGAGAGAGAATGTAGCTCACAACATGTGGGTTTCCCTTCTCCTTCCCTCCCTTTGCTTTTTCCTTCTTTGTTGTCTTTCTCTCGCTTTCCATTATTCTTCCTTTCCTTCCTTATGCTTTAGTTGCCTGTTATTATCCCATGAAGTTCCTGTTTTGTATTGTTCTGTTTTTTTTTTTGAGTTAAAAGTTGACACCTTTCTGAGATTCTCAGGCTTTACCAATGTAAGTGACAAATGAAAGCTAAACTTAAGGTTTACCTCCTCTAGGAAGCCCTCTGTACATAATTCCATCTCACATTGATAATCTCCATAATTTACATTCCTGTATCTCTACCTATTTGAAATCACTGAGGTTCATAGTAATGGTGAACCTGAATATTTGCAATGTTCTTTTAAGATATATTTTCTTTTTTAACCATCAAAACAATCCAGCGAGGTGGGGATATTCATAATTATGCTATAGAGGGAAGATACTCAATGAGTATAAAATAACTTGCTCAGGGTCACATGGCCAATAAGTAGCAGACAATATTTGAACTTTAGTCCTTTGACACTCAGTTCATATGTCATCTTGTCTATGAACCTCTCCTGATAGTCCTGATAGTACCTGCTATCCCTACACTGGATTAATTCAATTACCTATTCTTTTATATACTTCATTTATGCCTTTATTCTAGCGTGTATCATGTTATATTTTGGAAGTTGTAGATATGAATAGAGTTTATGGTTTATTTTCTTTGTTTTTGATTTTTTTTTCTGCTAAATTATATACTGCTTAAGGCCTTAAATCTTCTCTGAGTCCCCAGGACATCACCTGGTGCCTTACCCATAGTTAGCATAAATTTAATGTTCATGAAGTAGAGGAATTGATGCACCAAAGTAATTGTTTCTATACTGAGTAGAACCTAGTTTAGAGATACATTCACAATAACTTGAAATAAAACATTTACTGAGTAATAATAAAATACCAAAAAAATCCAATGGAAATTATTAAAAGTTTTAGAGGAGATATCTTTTAGGAAGGAGGCTAAATAATTAGAACTTACTGTTTATTAAAGAGGGAAAAAGTAAGAAATTAAAGAAATAGGAAAGAGAAGTAGCCAGAGAGACCTTCCCGATCCCAAAGCAGACTGAGATTGTGTAGGTTCAACCCTATACTGGAAAATTATTACTTTATAAAACAATTCTGGGTCTCAGTAGCTCATATTAGCTGGCTCTGGAACCATGGTGAGCTTTATTGTTTTGGAGTTGGCTCAAAGGATATTTGTTAGAAAAGGCATGACTAAGCTGCTCTTCATTCTGTGAAATATGGGCAAAGAGAACCCAGTGAGTCAAGCAACACATGGGAGGGACTTTCCATTCTACATTTTGGAATTGCAGGGGAGCTTTTTGTTTATTCACTCCACTTGAGATTTGCATCAATAAGAAAACTACCTTCAGGGATAACTTTAAAGGACTCATTTGAAGAGAAAGATATCTTTTCAGACTTATTGATTATTGATTTGTGTGCTAGGCTCTGTTTTATACACACTTTAGATATATTAATTTCTGAATTCTCACAGCAAACTTTTTTTTTTTTTTATAAATTAATTTTTATTGGTGTTCAATTTACCAACATACAGAATAACACCCAGTGCTCATCCCGTCAAGTGTCCCCCTCCGTGCCAGCAAACTTTTAAAATAGTATGATTATTCCTAGTTTACAGATGGAAAAGCTGAGATACAAAGAGGCTAAGGAACTTGTCAGCATTTTCACAAGCAGCTAAAAAAGCAGAATCAGGATTTCAACCTAGGAAGTCTTGAGCACCAGGGCTCCAAATCTAAATTTGTATGCACTTTTGAAGTGCCCTCTAAATCGTTAATTTGGTAATTATCTTATAAACATGCAAATGATATTAATTCTATTATTATATGACAATAATTCATTTTGTTTGAGTTCTTAAAACTGGATAAAGATTTACATGATGCCGAGAATGTGAAATTTAGATTTCTGATGTCAAATGTAAGCTTAGTGAAGACTAACGGTTTTAAATGCCCAAATCTCTACAAGTAACTAATTGAATTCTGTCCTTGCATATAAAGAAGATTTGCTTCAATGATAAAATTGTTTCACTTGGATTCCAAAGGAAGACAGCTAAAGTTTACCTAGGAGTATTTCATATTTTCTTATCCTTGAAGAAATGTGTGAAATTCTAATGTAGATATCCCACTGCTATTGATCAAACTCAAGAAATTTGGAAAGTTTCCTAAGGAAATTTTTTAACATCCAAACTCCTGATATCCCCATTTCAGCCACAAGGAGGACAAGAGAATAAGTATGGATGTTTATAAGAATGCAAAGTTAAAGGAAGAGGAGTAATATATATGTTCTCTAAACTAAAATTACGCAAAGAATGTCATTGTCTGTGTGTGTGTGTGTGTGTAAGTCAAATACATCTAGAAGTGATACTTAGAAGAATAAAGCTTATCTTTCATAGCCCTAGATGGAAAATAAAACCAAAATCTGCTTTTGCAAGATCATTTTCTTAAATGAGCAGAGGGATGAATTACAGGCTATAAATAAATTTACTGACATATAATAAAACAAAGGTCAACTGTTAGCCATGTTAACAGCTACCTGTATTTTTCAGAAATTTCATTTCACTTCACATTATGAGAGTTAGTTTTTGTTTGGTTTTGGTTTTGGTTTTGGTTTTCCTCCTCCTAAACTTACCTTTTGTGAACAGTGAGAACTTAAAGATTCCTACTCTTCATATTTGGAAAAAGCAGGCCCTCACCTAAGAGCTTAGGGTTCACACAGACACAGACTGCTCTGGTACTGTCTGTGTCTGTGCAGTCATATGAGATGTGCCTGCAACAAACAACTTGACAGGTGTCTCCTGCTGGCAGTGAAGTGGAAAGTCAGAGTCTATATAAGTGAGAAGGGACATGTGCAGAGACAAAATGTATTGTGAGACCAACAGGGCAATTTCACATTAGATTCCTGGCACCTGGCACGATTAAGTACTATCACAAAGCCTATTTTAGAAACCAAAAGATTCCCTCACTGCTTTATTGCTGGGATAGAGACCAAAGCAAGACAAAGCAGGTGAGCCAGGTAAGGATTCTCACACCATGATTTGGGGACCATCTCCTGGAAGGTGGGAAGACTTAGGGAGATTGGAACAGGGAGAGGAAATCTGTAATGGCAAATTATAAAGTCTGAAATAGAGAACCCCAGCTATTAACCAAGCAAATCCAGCTACAGGCTGTTTTATTGTTGTTTGTTTGTTTTGTTAATATTTTAAAAACTACATTCCATTCAGAAACCTAAAGTTCCCAAAAGTCTGTTTAGGATTCTGTGGGGGTTTGTCCAAGTAGAGCTAAGTGTGACTGTTCCCGTGAAATTATTTGTACTTTTTAACTTTAAGTCATGGTGAGCATAACATTTTTAAATCCCTTTCTCTTCTTTTATATCTTATAAGTAGACTTATCTTCATCTTGGGCTGCATGTGCTCATTCTAGGAGCTCACTAGAGAAGACAGTTCAGGAGGAGAGAGGGGAGCTTTCAGTGATAGTATACAGATGGGGACAAATTCTTCAGCAGGGCTCTAGCTTCAGGCAGTGTTTAGAAGGTATCAGTGGAGCTAAAAATCTTTTTAGAGTACATATATTTACTATGTCAGCCTAAGGTAAACTCTAGCAGGCTTGAGAAGAATGAGAATGAGAAGAGTAGTCTCAGAGAAATATGTGGACTAGAGAAATGAAAAAATGAAAAAAATCAACAGTATATTAAATTGGAGAAGAACATGCATTTTATCAGGATAATTGTGCATTATCTCTTTGAATTAGTGGAAGAACAATAAACCAGTCTTGAGTCTATCCTCTGATGAGTCTTCTCAGAATTTAACTGGGTCCCCAAATGGAATCAGCCTTACCAGAATCCACAGCTAGTTCTTTTGACATTTTGCAAAAAAGTAAATAAATAAATTATAAGTATGACAAGTAAAATGAATAGTTCCAGCTGTGACACACCAGCAGCATTTCCAGATTTCGTACAATATTAAGGATTTATTTTCACTTTGTTGCCTAGCAGAGAATTAATTGAAAGGTCTATCTAAGCTTCCTTGGGACGAAGTCAAAAACAGAATCTCCAACATTCAGTGCCAATTTGGAAAAGAAGAAAACCATTAAGTGGATAGGTGGTCAACTCATCAACTCTGGAAATATATGTCCCTGAGGATCAATGTCACTGAAGCCAAATAAACACATCAGTGAATCTAATGGTTATATGAACATGTGAATATGAGACCGGCAACTGATTCTTTGGGTTGATTTATTCAGCAAATATTTACAGAGATCCTACTATGTGCTACCTACACTTCTACACGCTGAGGATAGAGAGAGAAAAAGACAAAGGCTCAGCTTTTAGGGAACTTAAAATCTTATTTAAGGAGCTAAAATATGAAAAAAAAAAGTATAGAACAAGGAAATGGTAGATAAAGTGCCTTTCAGCTAACTTTAGATGAGGGCCAGAGAGGGCATCTGGGAAGGTGACATGAAATGACATCTGGTCACATAAAAATCTTGGGAAAAAGTCTTCCTTACGAGAGGGAACAGCAAGTATGAAGGCTTCAGCCTGGGAAAGAACTTGACACATAGAGCAGAAGGAGGTCCTGGGAGCCTGGAGAATCGTGAATGAGGGGAAAAGGTAGAGCTAGAGAGAACCAGGCCAGGTCATCTAGATCGACTGAAGGCCATGACACAGAGTTAGAATAAATCCAAAGGGCAGTGAGAATCCATCTGGAGGACTAAACTAAGGAGCCGGTTGGATTGAAAGGGAATTATCATGGACTTTAGGGAAAGTACTTACATTAGGAAGGTGTTTTTGGTTTCTTTTCTTTTTTCCTAATCTTTCTACTAATAACCTATGGCCCTAATCACATCATACTTAACGTCCTTGGGGTTTCAGCTTATTTTTCTACTGAACAGAGTGTGGCCATTCTTTGTCAAGTGCTATGCCAGATGTTTTATATACATTATCTCATTTAAAATACTCAGGAAGCTCATGAGGGAAGGTGTCATCCACATTTTACAAAGGAGGGAACCAAGGTTCAAACTGAGTTGCCGTGAACCATCCCTCTTGCTTGCTGTGCTGCTCCTGGGTAAATGTTGCTAGTTTAAGGCCACCACCCAAGGGCATGAAAGACTTTGAAAGGAGACCTCCTTTGGAGGTTTGGATCCCAGATCACCCTTACAACTAAGAGCCAGACTAGTTGGGATGACTGTACACCATTTACCATGGAGGCAATGTGGACCTTTAGAATACTGATTTCAGAACCGGTATACCAAATCACCACCATAAATGCTAAAACGGACTTGATATTTGACCTTGAAGACAAATCATTCATAGGTTTGTTATGTTTATCTGTTAGAAACGCTAACTTCCTCAGTATCTCCTCAGGGGTGTCCCAAGGATGAATAGGACTATCTAATCCCTGTTTGTGTTTTTTTTTGTTCTTTTTGTTTATTTTTTTGTTTTTTTCTCAGTGAGTTTGAAATGTTCATTGAGATCAGGAGTATAAAAGGTGCTGTAAGCTCTTTTTTAAAAGACAAATGCCACCTAAATACTATATACATATATATATGTAATACTATATACATATATATACATATATGTACATATACACATATATGTACATATATATGTATGTAATACTATATACATATATGTAGAGAGAGATGATATCTAGAGACAGATATATATATACACTTTCACATATATAGGATTATATTCTGTGATATCTATATGATTATATATGATAGATACATGATTTAGCCGGCAAGTATCATATAGTATATATATATGACTTAACCATCCAGTACTATTCCCTCTGCCTCCCCCTAAGTGTAATGTGCTCTTTTTAACCAAGGTGAATATGAAGGAGGAAATGAAAGCTAGCAAGATCCCCTTGCCCCCCTCCCCCAGGGTTAGGAGGGCTGTCCTTTGGGTTTAGGCCTCCAGCTCTCCTCCTGCGGAGTGCGGGGAACCGGGGAGGCGGGGGTGGAGGCCGCATCCTCCAGAATGTCACTGTTCCTGGGCAGAGCCCTGGGTCAGCTTCCTCCCGGAGGCACAGATGGCCAGGGCAGGCGCGCCAACCCTCTTCCTGTCACTCCCGCTGTCCCCTGCGGGTTCAGCCTGGATGGAAAAGCCTCGCTTTCTGGTGCCCAACGCCCCGGAGGCCCAGAGGCTTCACCCACGGGGGGGGGGGGGGCGGGGGGCAGCGCCCCCAGGGCGGTCAGGGGCAGGCCAGCCCCTCATCTTCCGTGGGCAGACGCGGCCGTCGCCCCCGTCGCCCCCCGTCGCCCCTTCTGAAGTTCCTTGAGCGGCGCGGGCGGCGCGGGCGCTAACCTGGCTGTCCTGAGTGTCCAGGAGCATCCTGTCCACCACGGGGGCGGGAGACTCTCCGGCCAAGGGCCCCCAGCCACCAAACCCCTCACCTGCGGGGGTCCCCAGGCCACCTCTCCCGTGCACCGTCCAAGAGACAGGACGTGGGTTTCCAGGGTCCCCCCTCCGGGCGGGGTCGGGGCGAGGGGCGGCGCAGCGCAGGGCACCTGGCGGGCGGGAGCGTGCGGGCGGCACCGGCGCGTGCAGCCACTCCAGCGCTCCTGCTGACTCAACGGGGTTTATTTTTATTTCTATCTGAGGTCACTTCAGCCTTAGCCACCGCCTGCATTTTTTTCTCCCCAAATTGCAAAAGGTGCCTTAATCATCCAAATTTGGCCTGATGCGCCTGGGAGAAAAGGGACAGAAAGGGTGATTTAAAAAAAAAAAAAGAAGAGGAAGAAGAAGGAAGGCACAGCGTCCGTCTGTCGGCCTGTGGATCTCACTCATCCGCGCGCGCACACACGCTCTCACTCTTCTGGGAGGGCGGCGGTGTGCGCGGGAGGCCGGCGCGGGTGTAGACCGGCGAGCGTGTACTTGAATGGGGAGGGCCGGGATTCCGGGTCGCTCGGGCCCCTCCTCCCTCCCGAGCCAGCCAGTCCCTCGGCAGAGCGCTCGGGCTGCACTGATTTGCTCTCGGGAGTGCGCTATTTGCATAGGACTTGCCCATTTGTGAATTTGGCTCCCCAAGTCCTCGCTTCACTTCACCTGTGCCTCCCAGTTGCGCGCACTTTGCAGGCGCCCGCCTGCCCGCGTCTCCGCCACTCCTGCCGCCTGCCGGGCACCTCCTCTGGCGCGCTCCGCGTTCGCCCACCCACCTCTCTCCGCCCGGGGCCACGCTGGTTTGGGTGGCTGCTCCGTGCTGGCTTCCCCCTCCTTGCCTCTTCCCCTCCGGTCCTTCTTGTTCTCTTCCTCGCGCTGCTGCTGCTGCTGCTGCTGCTGCTCCCGCTGCTGCTCCCGCTGCTGCTCCCGCTGCTGCTGCTGCTGCTGCTGCTTTTCATCCAGTTGGGAAACCCAGGACGCAGGCGGTTGCTCCGTGGCGCTCTTCCAGAACGCGCAGGGTTAACAGCCTCCGCGCCCCTCCACCGAGACTTCGGGGAGCACGCAAGAACTCTCCCACCTGCAGCCCCCTTTGGCCTGGCAGTTCTGCAGTGCATCGCATGGAAGTGGAAAAGAAAAAAAAATGTTCAAACTGCCTGGATGTTGGGATAAACTAACCTGAGCCTACTTGGGTCTCCTGCTGCCTCCCCCTCTTCCTTCGTTTCCACCTTTCCTCTGTGTGGCTTCCCAGAGTGTGCAGTTGAGTCGCCTGGAGCTCAGGAGGGAGCCGCGCCGGGCCTCCCCTGACATGTGTGGCATTCCTGGGCTCCCTAGGAGGGTTGCTGTACCTGGGTGGACTTTGGTTTTCTAAATTTCAGCCCCGGGATAAAAGGAGCTTTTGCCTTCTATCTGGCTTTTCTTTTCTTTCTCTTTTTCTTTTTCTTTTTTTTTTTTTTTAACCGATTCATCATCTGTCTTGAAAGCGCTTATTCCCTCCCTCTTTCCAAAATACGGGCAAGTGTTCCTGCTGCTATGATGGGCCCTTGGGCATCATGAACTTCATTATTCCTCACTGGCTGGAATTCAAACTGCCCATCTGTAGTGGTCCAGTGCGTTGACCATGCACCTGAGAATCCGCGCGAGACGGAGCCCTCCTCGCCGGCCGGCCTGGACGCTTGGGATCTGGTCCCTCTTCTGGGGATGTATCGTCAGCTCTGTGTGGAGTTCCTCTAATGTAGCTTCTTCCTCCTCCTCCTCTTCCTCGCCGGGGTCTCACTCTCAGCACGAGCACCATTTCCATGGCAGCAAGCATCACTCAGTGCCTATTTCTATCTATCGCTCCCCTGTTTCCCTTCGAGGAGGAGGGCACGGTGGGTCTCTCTGCTCTTTATCCTTTTAATGGGGCATAGCGATTCCTTAACCCACTCGCCTTTCAGGTAATGTCAAGGGTGGGAAGATAATAAAAAAAATTTGAATTTAAAATGATAAAAAAGCATCGCATGTGCATGAGAGAAGGAAATGTTCAGTTCCTCCATAAAGGCTAGTGTTTTCTGCCCCAGCCCCTCAATTTCTCTGACGGTTTCTCCTCTCCTTAGCTTTCGTACTCACAGCTTCGCAAACACCACATTTTCCCCTTTGCAACCTTCTACCTCCTTCGACCCCCTCCCCGTGATGGCAAGCAACTTATCAGATAAGTCCCAGGTTTTGCACTTTGAGAATATCCATTCACCTTGCTTTCACCCTTCTCTCAGAGCTTGTTTTGGAGCTAGTCACTTGGAAGTAGATAGCAGGGATCCTTAGGTCCTCAGCCTGAAGTTGATGAAACTGATGTAAAGTGATAAAGGTCACGGAGGAGAGTAGCTGAGTGTAAGAAGGCAGAAAATGTCATTAATAAAGAGTAGCCTTAATTGTTCATCTGGGCAGCTCTCTGTTTGTCCACATGTCTGAGCGAATGACCAGCTGTCTCGAAAACTGCCTATGCAAGATTGCTAACTACTATGTAGGAAGTAATAAAATAGATGAGACAAAGTCCATTTATAATTAGGCCAAGTGTAAATTATAGTAACTTTAATCCCACCGTTTATACAAATGTTATTCCAATCAAAGGTAACACCGGTAGGCTTGTTCACACAATACAGGTATGATGTGTTTGGCTCCGAACAGCCCTCCTTGCATGGCTATTGCAGGAAGAGATCTATGACTCTTAAAAATATGTTCCGAGCAGGCTGCCTCTGAAAGGGCCATGTCTGCCACCAAGGTGGGAGTTTGCTGTAGTAAACTGTTCTAAAGAAGGGATCTTCAATATTTGTTTACTATTCACTCTACTCTGGTGGTGAGGAGAGTAGGAATCACAGAGCCCAACGGCAGGAGTAGCCCTCCAGGGAGCTGTACAAGTGAACCACGCTAGAGGTCCCCTGCCCTAGCTTGTATTTTGAAGACCTATAGCACGCAGACCCCATTCGGAATGTCAGTTCTTCCCACTGCCTCCTAGCCGTGCGCTTCTGTTCTGTACTATCTGTAGTGTTAAGTGGAAGCACATTGAGAAAATGCCAGCACGTACTCTGGCTCTTTCTGGCTCTCTCTTTAAATTTTATTTGATGGAGTTGTCAAGCGGCTCAGAGCTTGTAAGGTTGGTGGAGAGGGGTGGTGGGAAGGAGTGAATGCTTGATTTTGATCTGGTTGCTGTTTTCTCTGTGACTCCTGCTGGGTTGGTCTGGAGTAGGCTTTCTTAACAAAAAAAAAAAAAAAAAAGGAAAGAACTACAACCACCCAAAATGCAAAAGCAATTTCACTGAAATGGAAACTGTTAGCTCCTAAGGTGGAGAGGCACCCGGAGTGCTGGTGGGACTGCAAAGAGTGGGGAAGAAAAAAAGGGGAGTGGGAAATGGAGGAAGCCAGACAGACGATTACTAATAGCCATAATTAAACATGGAAAGGCTCAGCGATAATTAGCTAAATTTCACTAATTAGTGTAAATGATCAACAGGGAGATGGATATTATGCATTAGTTAGAGGTTATAGGCTGGCAAGATCTTGATGCTTTCTGTTCAGGATGTAAACAGTTAAAAGCAGCTACTAGTTAAGTGATGGTATTTGCAGAGCAATACTTCCCAGGGGTTCCTAAATCTGTCAATCTCTCTCTCTGCCTCTCTCTCTCTCTCTCTCTCTCTCTCTCTTTCTCTTTCAGCTAAAAGGGCTAAAGGGGTTGAGCCTTGCACAGATTAAACACAGCTCTTTTCTACTGACTTCATTTCTTCAAGGATCTGTTGCTCAGTAACTTCTGAATCTTTTTGACTGTTTCCTAGTCTGGTTTCTCATTAACCTGCATCTGATAAGATTCAGTGTGATGGAAAAGGAGAAAGCAGTAACTAAATGACTAGACACCCCAGAAAAGGCCCACACCCAGGAGAGCTGTAGAACGCAGTGACCCCCAGGGTCTGGTATGGCTAAGATAAAAAAGCTCATGAGTTCACCTCTTGAGTATCCTCTTTCAGTCCTGCAGTCCCATCCCATTGATTTGGGACTTGGAGAGAGAATGCATCTATATTAAGTAGGCTCCTTGCATATTTAATTAATGTTTTTGAGCTTGAAAACAAGAGAAGCGGCAATCAACAAGATGCCCCAACCCCTGACTCCAATCCCACATCCAAAATGTGACCTTTTGTGTCCTGAAAAAAAGTAGAAGACCCCTTGGAGCTTTGCTAATGCACCTCTCACTCATACTTGGAAGTACACTTGCTTTCTCCTAGCCCAGGCAAAGCCTTCACTAACAGCAATTGTTTTTTTTTTTGTTTGTTTGTTTGTTTGTTTTGTTTTGTTTTGTTTTGTTTTTTAAATCTTTTGGATGGAGGCAGTAGGAGGCAGGGTACCAGCAGACTACTGTTGTTACTAATAGCTTCCAGCCAACCTTATTCAAGAGTTAAAAGCAGCAATCTCTATTGTCTGTGAAGGAATAAATGCCCTTCATTCTGGTATAAACTGAAAACTAGATCCTTGAATCTGGGAACTTTCTTTCAACTTGGGGGGATGTTTGTTTGTGTTACCCTTGTTCCCCTCGCTCATTTCCTGAGAAGCCAGAAGTCTTCAGAGTTGTCCTGTTAATCAGTTGTTGTCACCCCTCGGTCCAGACCACCCTGCCCTGTAGTGGGGTTTACACTAAGGCAGAAGGAAGAAACAGAAATCCTCCAAACAGCTGCCTTTTATCCATACTTGATTCCTATCTTTGGAGAATCAGTTATGTATAGATTTGACTAAAGTCTTTATCCCAGAGCAGCCTAAAGAAGGCTGTGCTCCTTTATGAGTTCAGGAGACAAAGACCACCCTGCCTGAGGCACCCCAAATACTCTCAGGGTAGGATTATGTCTCAGGAGAAAACTCTCTCTTCTCAAGTGGGATCTAGTAAGTTGTCCCTTCTCTCGTGGCTCCCTGCTCTCTGTCATGCTCTTACCTATCAGTAGTCAGTCAGCCAATGTTTATTGAGCATTTATTTACTGTGTGTCAGGCTGCATGCTCCTTGCTGAGGATAGAAATCTACACAAGACATTGTGGTAAAAAAAAAAAAAAAGACATCGTGGTGTGTTCAGTCAGGGATAATTTCAGAAGTATTTTGATCATCTATGAAAGACAAGTGCTTCTAATTTGGGGGATGGGGTAAGGATCCAGCTACTAAAGCAAATGAGTTAATATACAATTTAAATATTATTTTTTAAAGATTTTATTTATTTTATTCATGAGAGACACAGAGAGAAAGAGAGAGAGAGAGGCAAAGACACAGGCAGAGGGAGAAGCAGGCTCCACACAAGAGGAGCCCGATGTGGGACTCGATCCCAGGACTCCAGGATCACTCCCTGGGCAGAAGGCAGGTGCTAAACCACTGAGCCCCTAAATATTCTTTATAAAATGCAGATTTACATTCTTGTGTCCTTTAGAATATCCCTATAAGTATTTTTTATCCTCAATTTTATTTCATGCTTAAATATCATGCTTATTAAAGATCCTAAGTAGTTTAGTGGCATGGGAAATACAAATATAAAAACACATTTATTTACCAACCTTTAGTTTCATAAAGGAGGTTTGTATGTTTTTTCTCCTCTCCCATCTTTAAGAACGCCAATGAGCATCTGCCTTAAAAAATGTTTTCCATACTTAATAGTTTAGAAAACTGACTTTTCTGAAAATCTAGATTTAGTATGTGCCTTACATTTTATCCTCCATAAAATAGAAGGCCTTCCTGACTCTTTAGGAATTTAGCTGACATAAAACTCAATTTTAAATGGTTTGCACCACAGTATATTTAGAGGAAAGTCTCATGCTCAGAAGCCAGGGTATGTGTGTTTGTAGGGAGGTACCGTAAGTCCTACTTGAATCATCTCAACAGAAGTGGTGGTGGTCTGGTGCCAGGAGTCCTTGTAAGAAGTTGTGCTCCTCATTCATTGTCACCTCTTAAGTTTTTCCAGCCATGAAGCTCGTTTAACTCTGATCTGTTGAGCACTTTCTTCTGCTCAGCCAGCTGCTTCCTAACCACATTCTCTCTCCCTTCCTTCTTGGGATTCAGTTTGCTGAATAATTCATAGTATTGGTTGACAGATAAAATTATAAGATTTATATGTCTTTGGCCTTGGTGATGAATTAATTAAATTGGTTTCTCCTTCTTTCTCTCCTCTAGATGCATTGTTTTTCTTCTCAAAAAAATTGGCTGGCAAGTGGTAGGTCTGGAGATTTGCTTGTTTTTGAAAGATTACCAAAGGCAGTTTATAAAATCCTACTGTAAATCTCTTCAGGACTTTCAATGCAGATCATTGTGTGGGGGTGGAGATGAGGGCTGCTATATCATAGGGACAGGAGGTGAGATAATTGGAACAATTGCTTTCAGGAAATAAATAAAAACCTTCACCAGGCTGGAATTCCATAGTAAGAACTTTATTGTTTTATCATCTGATTTTTTTTAAGATTTTATTTATTTATTTATTTATTTATTTATTTATTTATTTATTTATGATACACAGAGAGAGAGAGAGAGAGAGAGAGAGAGAGGCAGAGACACAGGCAGAGGGAGAAGCAGGCTCCATGCTGGGAGGCAGAGGGAGAAGTAGGCTCCATGCTGGGAGGCAGAGGGAGAAGTAGGCTCCAACACGGGACTCGATTCCAGAACTCCAGGATTGCGCCCTGGGCCAAAGGCAGGCGCTAAACAGCTGAGCCACCCAGGGATCCCCGATCATCTGATTTTGAATCTAGAAGTAACATACTCCATTTTACATTTTAGTGAATAAATTTTGTGGATCTCAGAAGGCTTATTTTGCTAAGATCTGAGAGGGAGGCAAATATCTGAAGATAAACCTTAGCCATACTGCCTTCCCTCTATTAGTTTGTTAGGACTGCCATAACAATAAAATAAAACAAATTTTAAAAAATCACAGGCTAGGTGGCTTAAACAACAGAAATTTATTTTTGCACAGCTCTGGAGGCTAGAAGTCCCAGGTCATATTGTTGGCAGATTTGACTTCTTCTGAGGCCTCTGTCCTTAGCTAATAGGTGGCCACCTTCTCATTGTGCTGTTGCATGGTCTTTGCTCTGTGTTCATCCCCCATGTTCCTTGTGTGTCCAAATATCCTCTTCATATGAAGACACTGGTCAGACTGGATTTAGGCTCACCCAAAAGTTTCATTTAACTTAATCACCTTTTGAAAGGTACTCTCTCTAAATGCAGTCACATTCTAAAGTACTGGGATTTAGAGTTAAAACATATGAATTTTGGCAGGACACAATTTAGCCCATCACACTCCTCCTCCTCCCCTATTACACAATCATTGGGAAAGAGGTAACAATATACCGTTCAGTGAATCTCTGCTAAACTCAAATTTTCACAGTGGAAAAATAAAACCTTCAGTGACAATGGTAATAATTTACAAAATTGATAAGCTGCCTCATGAGGAAAAAAGTCTGTTTATTTGTAGAAAACAAAACCAGTAGGTTTAGTTCAAGCTCATGTTGGCTTTCCTATCAGTTTATCTTGTGTGACTCAGTCTATACCTTGGTGTACATGTGGACTAGTTCTGTTTGACCACAGCCACGTGCTTTGCAGACAGACTCTAATGTCCATGCTCCAAGACACTCTCTCCTTAGACATGCTGCCATTCCAGGCCAGACCTTCTTGCCCACCCAGTGACTTCCTTTATAAACTGCACTTGCCCATTATTTTATTTTCCTGAGACAGACACCAACTCCCTTCACATCTCACCTTTCAGAAAAACAAACAAATAAAACCAGGTAAAATCGATATCAACATCTCCTTTTTTTGGCAGGTGAAAAACACATCCTTTTAACAATATATCAATTTCATTATTTTTCTGTTGGATTTTTATTTTGTGAAAGTTCATCTTAAAATATAAATATGAATATGAAGTAAAAAAAAATAAACATATATGAAGTAATCTGTCTATATCATGACATGTCATGAGGCTTGGGTGATAGAATGTTTTACAATTATCAAGCAACTTGGCTGCAGTAAACCCCAGGCAACATATTCAACTCTTTGGGGAATGAGTTTTTGAGTGGGTTTTTTTTTTTCCATTTTTGTTTTTATTTCTGTATTCAGATACTTTTGAAAAGTGACTTTTGAGAGAATGCATGCTAATGAGGATGACAGGTGATGATAATGGACACGGGCAGTGTGGTGGTAGGTGGGCGTGGAAACAATCAACTGCAAGATTTAGAATTGGAAGAACTAGTTCTCGGTCTTTTTCTGTCACCTAGGAACTTTTTGATCTTGGATAAGTCATGAAGTTTGACTCTGACTCAGTTTCTTCATCTCTAAACTGAGAATAGCAATAATAATATCACACAGATGTCACAAAATTATGTGGAGATTAAACAAATTGTGCTTTGTACATTGCAAGCTACTGAGTACACGTTAAATATTCTATGAGAACTATTTTAATGCTAATGCTCTTTCAGTTCCTGGTACAAAATCGAGCTTCAGTGTTGAACAGCTGCTGGTTGGTAGTTTGAGGTTAAAGAGCATGCATCTCCTGTTTCTCTTCATTTTCTTATCTGCAGCAACACTTTCTGCCTCCAAGGGGAGACAATTTTAATATGTATTTCCTTGTTTACGGCACTAAAAGAAAATAGCATATGTGGTCAGCTTGTGCTTTTTGATAACATGGAAAAAAAAAAAAACATGCCAGGCCAAATTTAGCCCAAAATGACAAATAGCAAACTGTTTAGAAGCTGAGTGATTTAGTGAATAAAAGGGAAGAGTCCCCTAAGAAATATTCTGAGATCATTTTAGAAATACATAATTGGATCATGTTTCTAGAAGACGTCTGCTGAATTTAAACATTCCTATATGATGCTCAGCATCCATTGAAAACTTGAATTTTTAATCTGGTTTATACTAGGAAAAAGACAGGTCTTTCCAGGACTGCTATTTTTAGATCTAGAAATAGAGAATTTCTTTTAATGTCATTTCTGGTGCTTCTACTCACCAGGACTCAAAGTTTTAGAGGAGGTAGGAGTATGGGAGGTGCTGGTGCACTTAGAGTTGACTTGCGGAGCCCAAATTTAAACCAGAATTATTATGGAAAGAAACTTACGCTGGGCTATAGATGTCACTCCTAGTTTTCTCCCTTTTGTCTCCCTCCAAGACTCTGTGACTTTGGATATGACATTATGTTTTTAAACCGTATTCTTCTTTTAACATTTAGGCACACTATGGAATATCTTCATCTACTGGCCTATCCTCTTTCTTTTACCAGTAGTTTTCTGTGTGCATTGTAGAGTGTATGTGCCTTAATGCTGTCATTGGGGGGAAATTGGCTTTTTCATTTCTTCCTCATTTATACAGTGAGTGGGTCGAGTGAGACAATCTCTCAAAATGATTCTCGGCACAAGGACTGCATGCTTCTCCAATCTGTATGTCTTTAAACATATCACTATGTATCTGACACTGGTCTGAGTTCCACAGGTCCACTGGTATTTTACAAGTTTGTTTTCTTGGCTAATAACACATGCCAAAGCCACAACGAGGTTTTCTCTTTTCCCCTCCAGCAGAAGTAGGATAATGTACAAGAGTGGCACACTGTGATGTTATAAAGCCCTCTGTCCAACTTCGCCACAGAGTCATGTTGAGATGGGAAGAACACAGCTTTCGTTTAAACACATCTTATCTGTACTAGAAAGGAGTTCTGCGTTATGTTTAAAATGCTCTGCTGTGTTTAGCTATATCAGAGCAGAGGGCAGGATAGCAACTGTGGGTTTATAAAGAGCAAGTGGTTTATGTCTACTTCTGTTAGAGTTTTGAGAGACTTGCTTGGATCATATACTTTCACACTGCCCACACCTACTATGTGCCAGTACTCCTCCAGCGCTGTACATATATGATTTCATTTAATCCCCACAATCCTTTGATACTAATAATGCTACCACCATTTCATACATAAGATCAACGAGACTCAGAGAGCTTATGTGCTTCCACCAAAGTAATATGGTGGTAAAGCCAGAATTCAAACTCAGTTCTATGCACAAGGTTCTTGGCCTTTCTGCTATACCACACAGTGTGTTATCTCAAGAAACAGGAAACAAGCACAGCGAACTCTTTTGTCAGAAATAGGGTGTACAGGTTACTGAGATGTTCTGATTAATATGGGTGGTACACCTTTCCAAAGCATCTACAAGTGTCCAATTGATAATAAGTATTTGAATGTTTGTCAATCTGCCTGAACCCATTCTGACCCAAGGAGATATTAATTAGAAGGAGAATGCAGATGGAACACTCACACTGACACAGGTTTTTTTGAGTGAATGAGTAAATGATTGAGTGAGGTTCCCTATGACTGGTCCTTGTTTACTAGGAGAATAAGAATAGTCGTTTATAGAAGAGGCGAAGGGCAGGGGAAGTCATGCTTTTCCCAGAAGCACACTAACAGGGTTACTGAACCTCAAGGCTACAGAGAGCTTAGAGATTATCTGACCTTCTTATATTCCACATGGGCAAAGTGAGGACTTGGCAATAGGCATCCCATCAGTACCAGAGTCAGTTGAGAATTGGGTAATATGACTCCAACTCCACCATCCCTTTTTTCACTCCTCTGCTGAAGGGCCAACTTCTCACTCCTTCAAGAGCCTTTCTCAAATTGCAGCCTTGTGTCCCATCTCTCCTTCTGGAGACTGATCTCTCTTTAACTAGACTAAGTCCTGCAAGATTGGATTCTGCTGGCATAGGACTTCTCTGGGCTTCCATAAAAATTATTTTTCTTGTGCATTTTTCTAATAGGTGTTTGTCTTTGTGCTAAGAGGCAGGCTTTCTTGGGGTGGTTGGAAGGCTTTCTCTGTATGGGAGACCCCAGTGTGGAAAAGCACTCAGATTTAGGTTCCTGTGTAAGGGGACATTGCCTGTACCAGTTGGGTCTCATCAGAAAGCAGAGGGAAATGACCTATGTACTCATCTGTCTGTTTCCCATCTGGAAGCCACAACTGAGTTATTGTTCAAAGACATGTCCCCTGACCCAGTCCTCACCTCTTGCTTGCCAGCTATTGAGTGGCTATATGACCATAAAGTTCCTAGAAACCAGCAAGCCATATTTTCTGAGCTACTGTTCTCACCCTCCCTTTTTTACTGTTTTGAAATATTTCTGTCACCCCCCCACACACATTAGAATATAACTGTGTATACTCTTGAGTGACTTTCCCCCAAACTATGAATTTCAACTCTTTCTGAGACAGTCTTTCAGAATTTGAATATAATTACACGCTTTGGGTGCAAATTGTGGTTTTTGCTACATAAGAAACTAATGGAAATGATCCGCCTGTTCCTGTAGTCTACAGATTATATGTTTCAGAGCTGGGGTATATATTTAGGCTGCTTTTCTGTGTGGCATATTAAAATGAAAATGAAGTTTGGGGTGAGCCACCTCAGTTGCTAGGCAGTAGAGCAGGTTGGTAGAGCACAGCATTAAACTGAACCAGTGTTGGGTGTTTTATTTAACATTTATTTGTGTTGCCCCTTTGTCATTTGATGTTGTCATAGAAGGGAAGGGGAAGGACATAGGCAGGGCCAGGCTGTCTGCAGAGACTCAAATAAGAAAGAAGAAATAACTCCCTCCAACACCCAAACTGAATGAGCACTTTTTAGAATTTGAAATTGCTGCACAAAGATCTCTTTAGGAAGAATAGATGAGACTTGTAGAAGTGCATAGGTGTCGCCACATCTTCAGAGACATGGATTTGGACAGACGCTTAATTTCAGATTAGGGCCAATAACTAGAAAGAGAAACTAGTTTCCCTGGTTTGGCCTTGCCTCAGTGGCTCTAGATAAAAGGCCATCACTCTGGTTAAAATGTTTTAATGTGTCTCCACAGTCCGTTTAATTCCTGGTCTCAAATCCCAGGCATATCATGAGCAAATAGTGTTAGGCGGCAAAGGTTTTGGGGCTTCTTTTTAAGTGACCACTAATAGGGTAACTCCACTTTCTTTGAATCTTCAGTTTTAATGAAAGTCTAAAGGCCCTTATGAAAAACTAGATCACAGGTAAATAAAGCAAGACCTACTTGGATTCTTTTTTTTTTAATTTTTATTTATTTATGATAGTCAGAGAGAGAGAGAGAGAGAGAGAGAGAGAGAGAGAGTCAGAGACACAGGCAGAGGGAGAAGCAGGCTCCATGCACCGGGAGCCCGACGTGGGATTCGATCCCGGGTCTCCAGGATCGCACCCTGGGCCAAAGGCAGGCGCCAAACCGCTGCGCCACCCAGGGATCCCTCTTTTTTTTTTTTTAATAAATTTATTTTTTATTGGTGTTCAATTTGTCAACATACAGAATAACACCAGGGCTCATCCTGTCAAGTGCCCACCTCAGTGCCCGCCACCCAGTCACCCCCACCCCCTGCCCACCTCCCCTTCCACCTCGTTTCCCAGAGTTAGGAATCTTTCATGTTCTGTCTCCCTTTCTGATATTTCCCACTTATTTTTTCTCCTTTCCGCTTTATTCCCTTTCACTATTTTTTATATTCCCCAAATGAATGAGACCATATAATTTTTGTCCTTCTCCGATTGACTCATTTCACTCAGCATAATACCCTCTAGTTCCATTCTTGGGGCCAATGTTAGCAGCATTGATTATTTAAAAGTTTGAAAGGATGGTTAAAGGGTTAAACCTGAGCTAGAAATTTGGCTAACAGAATGATTTAGGTAAAGAGAGGGTCCTGTGGTTCAGATAGTCAAGGTTTTGTTGTATATCTTTTTCCTTAAACCAATTATTGTATATTTCTTTCCATGAGCCACTATCTCTGCATAATTGGATGGGGGATTCTGTGTTTACTTATGTCAATTCAATCTTCTTAGCTAAAATAAACCCACGAGAGGAGACTTCTGTGCTTTCACAAGAATGATAATAGTATCTACCTTACTCTTAATAATTATAACAGCAATATTTCACTTTTGTGTGTGTTCTTTCAGCATCCCTGACACTTTTCTAAAGCTCTTAGCTTGTTTAGTTCTCCAGTGAGGTAGATATAGTTGTTTTCACATCTGAAAGACACAGCCACTAAAGCATGGAATATTTGAGTCATAAGGTCAGATCATAAGGTAACACATGGTAGAACCAGGTTGGGTATCTAAGCAGTTTGCATCTGAATCTGTGCTCTTAATATTTAAATATTCATGCGTTATTGCCTAGGATCATGGGGAAAAAAATCTCAAAGTAGTCTTTTCAAATGCAGTATATGGCTCTTTTTAAAAGGTCTTTTATGTTAGACCTAGAGCCAAGATTAATTATGAGGACTGTGAATATTTTCTAAACTTAACAGCTGACAGTATGCACTTTGTGTCAGTCATCAGGTTCCTGCACCTAATTCTAGCATGTCTTTTTGCACAGGGGCTTCCCACACAACACCACCAAGCGGTTCTCTCAAATACCAATTCAACTCCATTCTGATACCTGTCTACTTGGAGGTAGCACCAGATTCCACAGGTTAAGGGTTCAGTCCTACAGGACTGCCACTGCCACTCCCAACCCCCACGTCAGATGCCAGTCACCAGTCTAGGTTGTTACCTGTACTTCTGACCAATTGGCTCTAAAGCAAAGAGTTCCCAAAACCCTCTCTTTATGTTCAATTAATTTTCTAGCATCTCTCACAGAACTCAGGAAACCCATCTACTTACTAGATTATTGATTTATTATAAGAAGATAGAACTTAGGAACAGCCAAGTGGAAGGGTTGCATAGGCTCCGGTGTATGGGAAAGGGCTCAGAGCTCCTATGCCCTCCTTCTCCAGAGGCGCCATTCTCCCCAATCTCCATGTGTTCAACCTGTAGGCTCTCTAAACCCTGTCTTTTAAAAAAGTTTTTGTGTAATTTTTTGGTCATCTGAATGACCAAATATTCATTTCTATAGGTCATACTATCACAGTCAAGTATTAAACTAAATGCTTTATCTTATCTCATTTAAGAGATAAGATAAACCATCCTTCAGTGTAGGCGCTATTACTATCAGGAATGTAACAGGGAATGAAATAGAGACTCAGAGTTAGGTCATTCATTTCAAGTTCTTCCAACTATTATTAAGCAATTAAACCCTTGTATCTATTGGGATTTTAGGTCAAGTGATCTATACAAATAAAACCTGTTTCCTGGTATTGAGAGCAACTGATCAGAACATTTCCCTATATTCACAAGTGCTATTATATTATAGGAAATTATGCTTTCTGAAACTTACACAAGTTTCAGAGTCATATGGTAAAGAATGGTCACATTTTCAGTGGTTACTGTGGGCTTTCTTAAATTATAATGTTAGGCAAACCATCAATACTTCCTGGTTTTAGTTCTCTTACCTGCAAAATGAGAGGGTTGCAATTAAGGACCTTGAAGTGGCCTGCCAACTTTTGTCTTTGCAAGTTTGGTATTCATCTTACCATCAGCACCGACAGACAAAATTCTAATGATTTCTAAAACACTTCTTCAGTCTTATTAGGTCACCTTTGAATCTAATTTTATTTTTGGCCCTTTATACATATGGCAGAAGTTCATTAATTATAAGGGTAAAACTAATGAAACAAATATTCCAAGAGCGTCAGTGGTTTTTCAATTTGGGTATGTGTGTGTATATGTACACGTCGGTGAATGTGTGAGCCCGAAAAATATAATGTAGCATAAAGACCTTGATAACAACCTAATTAGCTCTTGACCTGGAATGTAAAGTCAGACAGGAATTAAACCTGCTGTGCATTAGAGATGTAGGGATGTTTCAGTACCTGCTTCTTACTGCTCTGATGTTATTTATCAGTACATTGTGTCACGGGGGCTCATGTTAATATGTCAATTATAATTGAAGAGGGGGATATCTTTAATGTGAGAGCCTTGGACCTCTATGGACAATACCTCTCTTTCAGATGATTCATATTTTTAAGGATTTCCATTATATCATTTTGTATGTATGCCCTGCTACCCCCATCATCTGTCAGTTATTAAGGACCTATTAGACTAACCATCATATAAGAACACTTTTTCAGACCATGCTGAGATAGTGATGTTTTCATTTCCCTGTACAAGGTAACTTAATAATAGCAATATTGAAATAGATCTACCGCCTGAATACTAAGTTTCTCAGGCCCTGGGGTGATGCCCCTAAAATAATATTCTGATGGAAGGCCCTCATTGGACTCCAAAGCTGCTTTAAATTTGTGGAATTTTCAGATATTTAACTTAAAAAGCATCTTTAGACACATTTTCCATCAAATTATTTTTCACGTAAAGAAACTAACAGTCCAGGAGTTTCTGAATTGTTCCCAAATTACATTTTTCAAGTTAGGAGCAAGTCAGGGCTATGACACATGTGTTCAGATTTGACTTAGTCTTCTTTCTGCTGCACATAATGTTCGTACTCAAGCTTTCCAGGCCACCTTTTTTTTTTTTTTTTTTTTTTGCTGTGGACAAGGAGATGATGATAGACTCTGGTACAAGTGGTATAATAAATTAGCATGAAGGTAGCAGAGAGCCAAGTTACTTCAAACCCTCACATCGTTTGCCTTAATCACCATCACAGAATGTGGTTCCTACTCCATCCTAGGCATGCCATACCCTCACAGGGTCCCTACTTTCTCTCTGCCCCAGCAGCCTTGACGGGAAATTCAGTGCACTGCAGTTCAATCAAACCATTTGTTGAGAGCTTTTGAGCCTAATTACATGGAAGGTTTCATCTAGTGAAAAGAAAGAGAAAGGGAGAAATTAAATTGAAGTGTAAATCAGTCAAGGGTTTAGATCCCATGCTTGCTTTCTTTTTAATCAAGAGTAAAATGAGAGGAGAGTTTTAAGGATCATCACAAGACACCATTAACTATCCAAGGAGTTCTTGACTGAAGCTGGTTTGTCATGTAAAGAAAAGTGTACAATCTGTCCATAAAAGGAAGTATGCAAAGGTTGTGCTTTGGTTTAAGAGAATGATGCTGAGGGACAGGACAATTTGTTCAGTGACTGTGTCATCTTTAATTCCTCTAGATAGCTAGCATATTTTCTTGGTAATGATGTAATAAACATGTAGTGTGTAACTGGGGTAATTATATATTGTGTAGGAAAGGGTAATGTTTTCAGTTCATTCAATATTGGACACTACACCTGAAATCAGTTATTCAAAATTTTCGCCTGTTTCCCCTGAGGTTGATATATGTTTGGCACATCCCTCTAAAATTACTTGGTATTTGTAGAATGCTTTACAATATTGCAGAGAAAGTTTGTGATCTTTTTTGATCCTTGCCATAGCTCTCTGTGGCAGGAGGACAAGTGGTATGGTTGTTATTCATCCCATTTTTTAAACTGTTTTAATTAAAACTAAAGAAGTATAAGTGACTAAAGTCATTCAAGTATTAAGTGACAGAGCAGAAACTGACATCCATCTTCTGTCTACTACATTACTTTGCATGATTTAGTATCCTGTGTAGAATTCCTGGACTTTCTAGTATGTGAAGAAGGAGAAGAGAATAGCAGAGAAGACAGTATTTACTGAGTAATAGTTAGGACAGGGAAAACATGACTCACCTTAATTATTGAATACTTATGGTGAGTAATGCAGGGTCCTGGCCTGTGTTCTGCAGTGAACAATTGAAACATGGATCCTATATTCAGAGGCTTACAGTATGGTTAGAGATGTCTTAAACTAATGCTTAGATCTATCCTTTCCATTCCTACAGAATCCCTACCCATGTCACATGGACAGTTGCAAACCTCCTTAACAGATCTTCCTAAACTTCCAGTTGCCCTTCCCATCCATGCTCCCCTCACCACTGGAGCCATCCATCAGAAGTACCAATAATAGTGAAAGGGAATAGAAGGGAAGGGAGAAGAAATGGGTAGGAAATATCAGAAAGGGAGACAGAACATAAAGACTCCTAACTTTGGGAAACGAACTAGGGGTGGTGGAAGGGGAGGAGGGCGGGGGGTGGGGGTGAATGGGTGATGGGCACTGAGGGAGGCACTTGACGGGATGAGCACTGGGTATTATTCTGTATGTTGGCAAATTGAACACCAATAAAAAATAAGTTTATTATTAAAAAAAAAGGAAGTACCAGTCTGATCATGTCACTCTCCCATAGGCTCCTCTTGGCCTGCTGGACAAAGCCTTATCAGATCATGTCACTCCCTCTGTACCTAGAATAAAAGCTAACCCCTTCCCTTTATGATCTGGACTCCACTTGTCTCCAATCCCATTTCCTAACATGATATTTGATGACCTTGGCTGACTTCTACTTGATGGTGGTGGTGTTCCTTGACCTGCCAATTTCATTCCCACCATCAGGCCCTCATATCATCAGTTCCTTCTCCCTGGAATGTTTTCATTTTCATCCAGAGTGCCATCATGGCCACTGCTTCTTATTGTAACATCAGGCTTCAACTTCAGTGTCATCTCCTCAAGAGCCCTTCCTTAATGTCTCAGTCTAAATGTTTTTCTTTCAAATACCAGTCCATCATAACACCTTGTTTTCTTTTATTTTTAGCACATATACTTCCATGAAAGTTCTTTTTTTGTGTGTACTGCTTCCATCTATCTGCTAAAATATAAGCTCTGAGAGCAAAGACCTTATCTACCTTGTTCATGGTTGTATATCCAGAGCCTACAACAGTGACTAGCAAGGAGTGAATTACCACAAACATTTGCTGAATGAATGGATGGATGAATAATTGACATATATTGCCCTTCAGATATGGCTTCTACCTAGCCTTTAGCCTCAATTTTCACAAGGGTCTTATAAAACTCCTTGGGTTTAGAATATATTACTCCATTGACTATTAATCTCTTCTACTCGTTTTTTACCTTATAGCTCACTCCATAGTGTCTGATCGGCAAAGTTTTCCCTACCTCTTATTGGCACAGTGAATTTTTCAGACTCCCATGTTTTTCTCCTTAGTGCCTTCTCATTGAATAAATAAATTGTTAAACATACATTAAGACTCCTACTGAATTCTAGGCACTGTCCTAGGCACTAGATAGTTAATATAAGTAGAGTTTAGCCCTACAAGATGGTCATGCTTTGGTAGAAGACCTCATTTTATTAAACATATAGTATTAAATTGTTATTATTTGTTGATGATGATTGTTTCTCTCACTTGGTTCTGACTTCTTTATGGATAATGAATGAGTTCTTTTGCGTGACCAACATAGTTTTATTTTATAAAAGGTGCTTAATGGTATTCATCAACAGAAGAATCTAGTGAGTGGGCTGATAGATAAAAACAAAGTATTTTAATACATGGAATAGTATGTCAGACATCATGGAATGGGTAGAAACTACTGTGGGAGTATAGAAGGGGAAATGTCATAACATAATAGGCATTAAAAAGTGCTCTGTAGGAGAGGTAAATTTTCCATTCTGTTTTGAAAAATGATTTTTATAGGCATGCAAGAGAAGGGGTAGAGGGTATATTGTGGAAAAAAAAACAATAGAGGGTTGTTCAGGGATCAGTAGCCTACTTTGCTGAGTGATGAGCATGTAAAAGGACATTGAGAGAAGAGTTGGAAAAGGAAATTATGCCTGTTTAATGGAGGATATTTAGAAATGCTTCTAGTAGCAATTGGCACCTTTGGCATTTACAATGTGCAAGCCAGTACTGTGAGCATTATCTGATTTATTCCTTTCAGTGATCTTGTGTGTGTGTAATTTTTGTTTATTTGTTTTGTTTGTTTTGTTTTGTTGTTTTTTTTTGTGTGTCATTATCACCATTTACAAGAGAGGAAAAGGATCGAGACTGAGAAGTTGATGCTTAATTCTTACAGGAGAGTGCTGTATCTTTTCAAAATCTAGATCTGATTTTGTAACTCCCTTACTTAAGAAAAAAAAGAGAAGCAAACAAAAACAAACAAAAAAACCTCTTTTTTCACAGGCCTTCAACAAAGACAAAAGCATTTGCTGTGGTCTGGGAGACCCTGCCTGGCCCACCACTGCTGGCATTTTTGGCCTTATCACCCACCAGACCTTCCACTATTTCTATCCTAGCTCCCTGGGCTCCTCTCATTCATGGCTACTGTCCCTGTATGTACTTGCCTTTGAACCTCCTATTTAAGCAGTTACTTTCCTCTATCTCTGGTTGTTACCCACTTAGAATTGAGGTTTCTACCTTTAGTATATCACCTATTCTAGAAATCCCTCCTTCACTTCCTTGAGAAATTCAAATTTACCTCAATGCAAGTTCTCATAATCTTTAGGAATTCTCCCCTTTGTACACAATTGCTACTTTATATTTACTTGTGAGATTATTTGATTAATATTTGTTTCCCTGAGTATATTGTAAAGTCCCATTTGAATCAGATGGGGTCACAAGATTTAACAAGTAAAAATGTAAGATACCCAGTTAAATATGATATCCAGATAACCAACCTTTTTGTCTTTAAGTATGTCCCATGTTATATTTGAGGTATATTTGTACTAAGAAAGTTTTTCGTTGTCTAAATTCATATTTAACTGAGTATCATATATATTTTATCTGGAAGCCCTAGAAACCACATTTGTTTTTGTTCCTAGCACAATAGCTGGGGGTACAACAAATAGGTAACTATCCAATATTTGATTAATGAATTGAAATGCTAAAAAAAATATTCTGATAGTGCCATGTAGAATGAATTGGTAAGACAAGAGGCTGAGTTTGGAAATTGTCATAATCATAAAAGGTAAAAGTAACATGGGCTCAAATTGAATGATGGCATTGAGGCCAGAAAGATGAAGATGTGTAGGAGGACCATTTCTAAGTGGGATTAGAATTGGCTCAAGTGTGACTGCATAGCAAACCAACACCCTGAGGAGTAAGGGAAAGGGCTATTTCAAAACACTATGATCAGGATCTAAACAGTGTTAAAGATAAGAATAAATATAACCCTCTCACTTAGTGCTTCACAACTGTCAAAGTACTATTCCATGCTCTCTCTTGTGCCCGTTTGTAGGAGAGGCTTGTTTCTGAAAAGATGGCCATTTAATTATCACTTTCCCTTGTAAGTCCAATTACATTTCTCAATCAATGTACTTTATTAGTTCAGAGATGTTTCTCTACATTTCTGCGCATTCTGAACTAATTCTACTTTTGCTTAATCTCCATGTTTCTCAGTGCTGAATTCTTTATTTCTGAAGCACTGGATAATTTTGTATTATGCATAACAAACCTCAGATGTATTTATATTAGCAGGTGGATTTTTTATCCATCGGGTTTTCTAAAAATGGGCTATAACTGGCCTATAATGAGATGACCAGGCAGAGGCTAATTTCTGTGGTATTTCTTCCTGATGCCAGAACAGGTGGAGGTTGACAAGTCACAAGCTCCCACTTCAGATAATAAAGATGTAATTCCAATATTCAAGTTTGTGTTGAAAGCAAATCTTTTCATTTCTTATTTTTCAATTAGTGCTGAGTGTAGCTCCATGGCCTCTAGCTACAGGAGGCCAGATGAGCACATATTCTTAACTAGATGCATACACAGAGACCACGGTTGACATTTCCTCAGCTGCTTTTGCAGAGGTCTTGAATATTTTCCCTCAGCACATCCTTGCCTGGGAGCTGCTATTTGAAAGATCAGGTGTGATGAGTGAATGATAAAGTGGTAGAGACAATAAAAAGCCAGCATAGCTTAGTGGAAAGAACTCAGGCATTCTAGCTCCACACACCTGCCTGTGACAGGCCACTTTCTCAGCAGATTACTCTAGACCAGGGATCAGCAAACTCTTCCTCTAATGGGCAAGATAGCAAATATTTTCAGTTTTGTGGCCCATGTACCCTCTGCCTCCCCACAACTACTCAACTCTTCCATGGTAGTGTGAAAGCAGCCATAGATAATATGCATACAGATGAGAATGACTGTATCACAGTAAAACTTTATTTACAAAAACAGGCAGGTGGAGTTTGCTGACTCCTGCCCTAGACCTGAGCTTCCTGATCTAAAACTGGCAATAATAAAATCTGTATTACCAGATTGTTGTGATTAAAAATTTCTATATACACTAAGAACGTAGTATAGAATCTGACACATAAGTAAGTGTTCAGTTCAGTAAATGTTAACCACTCTTGTGATTATAATAAATGAGTTTTAGGATTTGCAAGGGAACTTGGGGATCACTGGCATTTTTTCCTTTTAAAGGACATGCTAAATGAAGGATCCAGGAAATATAGGGACATAACCAAGATTACTGCAATCTCTTTCCTCACAATTTTGTTCATATCACCACTTTGGGAATTCCCAGTCAATATGGCAGCATGAACCCAAGCTGAATCTTAGGGGATATTGGAGCATTGATTCAACTGAATGCATTGAATATTAACCGTATGTGAGACTGTGCTACATATTACACAGGATTCAAAAATCAATGAAGTTCTTGCCCTTAAAGCTCTAGCAGCTTTTGTTTACCTAAATAATTTTATTGAGGTGGGAAGTGACAAATATTGAAAATGTGTCTCCTGTGTGCCAAGTCCTATGCTCGAGTGCTTGTATATGATATCTTATATGATTCCTTCAATGGTTAAACTTCCAGCCTTTTATCCTTGTAGACACTAAGGCTCAAAGGTTATGTAATCTGCTTGAGGTCAATAATTAGCAAGTACTGGAGAAAGGATTTGAACTTGTTTCTCTAATTGCATACTGTGTACCACCCATTGGTGAAGGCCTCCTGCATGAAGTATGGTGCAATAAACTATTGCTACAAAACAAATAACTCTAAAACAGTGTGTTTAAAACAACCATGCTATTTGCTCATGGTTCTGTGGATTAGCCATTTAGGCTGGATCCAGCTGCTTAGTTCTGAAGTCTTAGTGTCACATGGGGTCCCTCATGTGATTGTACTCATCTGGCCGGTTGACTGAAGTTGATGGCCTAAGATTGTCTCACATTCCAGCTATTGTTTCTGGTCTTTAGTCTTAGGGGATATTAGGTGGCTGGGCTATCTCTGCTCCATATTACCTCTTATCTTCATCTTGGCTTGCTTGGGCTTTTTCACGTGGTGGTCTCAGGACTGTATTCTAAGACAGCGGTAACAAGAACAGTAAAAACTTTCCATAGCTTGGAAGTCTCACAACAGCATTTTCATTGTGTTTTCCTGATTAAAGCAGTTCTCAGGGCTAGGCTGGAGTCAATGGGTGGGGAAATAGATTCAACCTCCTAGTGGGAGGAGCAGCAAAGTTATATCACAAAAGGATGGGCTTTCAGGGTGGGGGGAAATCTCACCATATTTGCAAACAATCTACCACCAAGTAATAATGGATTTGGGAGTTGGACCTTCACAGAAATATAAAAATTTGAGAAGTATTGACTTTGCCAGAACAGAAATTATAAAGAACAGCATTAGTTCTTAGCTGAGAATGAGGCCACACAGACTATATTATCTAGGAAATTTCCCTTTGCCCTTGCTCTAACAAAGGAATTGCTATTACTATATGTAGGGATGTAATTACAAGAGTAGTTTCCATATATATGATTTTTCTAAATTTCCAGAGAATTTTAATTTCTATTGTAGCACGTTAAATATGCCATATAGTTTTGTTGCATTTTATTACTCAGAGAAAGAGGGCAAAACTACTCCCTCCTTCTTTCTCTGCTATTTGGCATCATCTTTGCAGCAAAGCAGGTTCCCAGCTCACTTCCCCTAGACAATCATGTGGACCGTCTGTGGTGATTGACTGGGGCTGAGTGTTTGCCTGAGCAGGTGTTCTGTTGTGAGGATGAAAGTTTGATTGACTTTAAGATGGAAAGGAAGGAAGAGGAGAAATTTTATTTCATCGGCAGCTGTCTTACCCATCTTCATTAAGATGGGCTGTGGACACTGCAAGGCCATTCTGAACCAGTGGTCATAAAACTAATAGGCACCACTCAACCCAGGCAGCTCATATTGCCGCCTGAGATCTGTCATCTTGGTGGTTATTGCACAAGAGAAGGAATCTCCTGTAGGGAATGCAACAGTTGTTGTGTGACAGAAGTGAAACTGAAAGAAATAGATTTTTCTATTAGCTGCAAATCAAACCCTTACACATCATCCCTTGAAGGTGACAGCACCTGATTCTCTAAGGTAGGGTTCAAGCAAATCATCCAGGCTTCCAGAAGACCATATGGAATTAAAATCCACATGTGAGCATACACACCTGTGTGTTTGTGGTGTGTGTGTGTGTGTGTGTGTGTGTGTGTGCATGTGTGTAGGTAGATGAAAAAGTATGTGACTCTTCATTTGAAGTCTTTGATTTGGTTCTGTGTGTAATGGATGAATTTGTGGACTGGGGGTTAGAGTATGGGAGCTGAAATGTACTGGGAAGAGGAAAGTAGGAGAGAGGATACAGTCCTGATTAGGAGAATCTTGAAATGAGTGAGCTAATAGTATTCATTCCCTCAGATTCTGGCTCTGAGCTCTTTCCCTCTGGAAATGTTTGCTGTTGGGCGGCAAGAAAAATATTCTTTTCTTCTGACAATCAAGTATTTCAAATGGCAGCCTGCCATGAGTATTTCTCTCCATTCCTGAGGTTCTTTTGTACTTCAGTCCAATGCCTCACATCCTGTGGGTTATAATAATAATGGTAGCAGTTACCATTTATTGAGCCCTTGTCATGTGCCACGTGTTCTGCATTATTACAGTGGCTGTGATCCATGAAAGAATTATTTTAAGACAGCAATATCTCTAGGAAACTAAGGCACTGAGAATCTAAGTAACTTGCCCGGGAGCACACAGCTAGTAAAGTAACAATTCAGGGATCTGAACCTCCCAAAGTCTATGCCCTTCCAGTGATCTACCCTGCCTCTTCAAGGCTTGGGCTATAGGGGATGCCCTATTTGAGTGATATAAAGATTTGTAAAGAGATTTTTAATTCAACTATTGTCTAGATATTTGGAAAGTCTCCTCAGCCAGAGTCAGGTCAAAAAACCAGCTATCTGATCTAATAATGTTATTGGAAAGAAAGTAAAGATCATGGGCAATGGAGACTTTTGGATTCAGAAGGGACTCACTAGGTCTAACGGTTTCTCTGACCACTGTTACTCCATTGCACTGAAAATGAGGTCTGGGCAGGTCAACCATGGTGTTGTAGTTAGTAGCAGAATGGAATGCCTTTTCTCTGATCCTTGCCCTTTCCCCTCTGTAGCATTGTATATCTCTTGTGGGATTTACTTTTTCAGGTGTCATATCAAGAAATAAGGTAAAAGCCACTGACTTGTGACCAACTTAGGCCAGAGGTTGGCAAGCCTTTTCTGTAAAAGTTTGGTTAGTGAATATTTTTGGCTTTATTGTTATAGCTACTCAATTTTGTTATTATTGCTAGAAAACAACCACAGATCATATGTAAATGAGTGGGCATGACTGCATTCAACGAACTTTATTTACAAAACCATAAGGAGGACTGGGTTTGGCTTGCCAACCCCTGCAATAAGCCATTAGAGGTGTGGCTATCCTGGAGTAATGTCACTTTCTGCACTTTGGGATTTATGCTCCAGTAGTAATAAGTACTGCAATAAGTATAGTAATTAGGGGCAGTGGCAGCAACAGCACTGCCTCTTTACATTTGCTTCATGCTTTAGGATATACAAAGTCTGTTCACAATTATCATCTCAAGTAATCCTTGTTAAACCCCTGCTCAACAACTACAGAAGCAAGGAAGACTCAGCAGCTAGGGAGTATGGTACAATGAGCAAAGAATGAGATAAAAATTGGGGGTGTGGGATACAAATGCCCAGAAAAACGAGCCGCATGCCTCCTGGCCTCAATATGATGAATGTCAGAGTTCTGCAAACACATCCTTGCCAGCCAGTCCCATCAGTCATAGCAGCTTTGCATTTAAACCTGTCCCAAAGAGAGAGATTTGATCTGAGAGGTTGTGAGTCTGAGGGGAGATTTTCATCTCTATCCATCACCTTTTTGGATCTCGGTATGTTAGTGAGTAGTTATAAAAACTGCCCTGTTGACACCATTCATTCAACAAATATTTATTTAACACTTGGAGGCCTTTGCTTGGTGCTAAAGGCAAACAAATACATGAGCCCCCTGCCCTAAAGCATCCTCAGCTGTATATACACCTGCACAGGACTATGTTGCTGACCTTGGTCACTTACTCTGTAGCCTGCTGGAAACACAGCAGTGTTTATGGGGAGGCAACATCCGGGCTGACTTCTGGTTCTGCACCTGTAGGCTGTGTGACTTGGGCAAATTCCTTATTCCAGTCTCTTTGTCATGTTTCTCACCTGTAAAATGGGGATATTTTGCTTTTAAACTATGTGTGGTGAGGATTTAAAAGCTAATACACGTAAAGTGCTTAAATGCTTGGCTTTACTGGTGCTCAAATATATGTCAACTACTATTATTGTTGTTATAATTGTTGGCAAAGAATAACTACGCAAACTATTATGTGACCTACCATGCAAACTTTACTGTTTTCACTATGGACTTTTTGCGTATTTTGGGGATCCTAGCTAATTGTTTTTAGGACGTTTTTTTCCAGCACCAAAGGGTTCCATTAGCCAGTATGTCTTTTTTCTTTTAAGACTTTATTCATTTATTTGACAGAGAGAACACAAGCAGAGGGAGTGGCAGGCAGAGGGAGAGGGAGAAGCAGGTTCCCCACTGAGCAGGAAGGCCAACGTGGGGCTCCATCCCAGGACCCTGGGATCATGACCTGAGCTGAAAGCAAACACTTAACCAACTGAGCCACCCAGGTGCCCCACTAATATGTCTTTTAAAACTTGTTGACAAATAGAGTTAAGTGAGGTGAGCAGCATTTGTCTCCTGACATTTTACAGATGGAAAGAATCTTAGAGGTTATCTAGGCCAGAGACACATTTTGGAGATAAGCAACTGAAGTTCATAGAAAGTAAATTACTTTGTCAAAGCAGCACAGTTGGGGCAGAAAGAGTGCTAGGACTCTTGTGATTACATTTTTTCTTTGGACTTAAAAATCTTCCCCCAGCCATTTCTAAGTTACTCTGTTTCCCTGAGCTACATCCTCATATTTATATGATTATTTTAAGGATCCCACTGGCTACAAAGAATAAATTAGCCATGTAGCCACAAGAAGCTCAGTACCTTTACCTCCCTTACCCTCAGCTTCCTCATCTGTCTGTAGTGAGGGGAGCTTACATACAAGGACCTCTAAGACAGCTCTGTTTCAGATAAGATCCCATCTCAAGGACCAAGATACAGTCAGAGTAGGATGTTCTTGAAGTCTTGTTGTCAGTGGGACTGGAACACTACTCTAAATCTATGCAAAGTTCAAAAACAGTATCTTTGGGTTTCTTTCTTTCTTCTTTCTTTCTTTCTTTCTTTCTTTCTTTCTTTCTTTCTTTCTTTCTTTCTTCTTTTTTAACTTGAAAAGATAGTTGTGTTCTAAGGTGAAATAGACACTGGGCTGGACAAAAATGTGCTATGTAAGACCGTCACTAAAATGACCTGCATGTGTTGACCTTAAGTTTTTCTCTGTTTCTCTGGAGATTTGTGATGCTGCAAGGCTTCTTTAAAAGTGGGATGCTCTATCCGCTGAAATCCTGTCCAGAGTGATTGGTGTACATCCATGCTTTTGTATTTGGGGGATCCAAAACAAGGCATTATCGCCACATTCCCTCGGAGGATGGTATAGGCATCCTGGTTAACACTTCCTCATTTTGACAACCACTTCTTTCTATTCTTCATGATCATGCCTCTTCCATGCCCTTTGCTCTCAACATTGGGAGTTGCTGCACAAAAGTCAACAGACTCTCATATTTGTTTTATTATTTTTTGAAAGATTGTATTTATTTATTGACACGGAGAGAGAGACAGAGAGAGTACAAGCAGGGGAAGCAGCAGAGGGAGAGGGAGAAACAGGCTCTCCGCTGAGCAAGGAGCCCAGTGTGGGGCTCAATCCCAGGACCCTAGGATCATGATTTGAGCTGAATGCAGATGCTAAACTGACTAAGCCACTGAGGTGCCCCTGTGTTTTCTTAAATTTAAAGGAAAATGTTTTAGTATAGTTCCTTCCCCATCAATATATCCACTTATAAAGAGCCTTTGACTTTAAAGGTAATTCTAGATGTTTTGGCAGAGATTCAGGTATAGATAGAAAGATGTAAATATATAGTTATTTAATGCAAGGTTGTTTGTTTGCTGGGCTGTTTTTAATGGCTATTCATTAACACCATGATCTTATCCAGAAAGCTCATTTAATCTGCACAGACGTTAGAGGGTGTTGTTCACATTCCCTGCTGCCAGCTTTCCAAGGTCTCCAGGCAGGTGGTTTCTCGCCTTTCTCTCAGCCCTGACACCTAGTTCATCATCAGAGATAAGCCCCAGTTGTCTGCAAATTGCAATCTCATCAGGTCTGCAAGATAGCATCTTGTTTGACTCTTCTCTGTACCTTCCATTAACACTTCGGGACTAGGGCTTTGGGAAGAGCCAGACCTCACCATACAGTGATTGTGGCTGATGAACAGATTCTGTTTTTTCCCCATTATTGGCTTCATTAAACCTGACAGTCTTTTTAGTCTCTAGATAGGATGAGCCTTTTTTCACTGACCCTTATTAAGAACTGTCTTCTTAAGAAAGGTCACTTGGGAAGGGGTAGCTGAGGACCACTCCTTTTATTTCCAGAAAGTGGTTGATTATGGTAAACAATCCTGATTCAGCTTTTAGAGTTCTTTTACATCCTTAATTATAATAATCATCATTTATCAAAGGCTTACAATGCTTCAGGTCCTAGGAATGATTTAATTTCTTCCTCTTTATACATTTTTTCATAAGGAAACTGAGTCTCAAAAAGGTCAAGAAGTTGTTTCAGATCCTACATTTATAAGGGGACAAAGCTGGGAATTCAATCTAATAAGTCTGACTTAAGAGATATATTTTAAGCACCATACCCTACAACCTTCATATTGCCTTTAGCTAACTGATTACAGTGTAGACTTATACTTTAATTATTGGTCTTTAAATTCCTCAGTTCCTTTTTATTTGATCAGGTGTACTACTTATCTATTGCTTTCTAGCAACTGACCCCAAAACTTAGCATACTTACCTCATTTTGTTTCCAGGGTCGGGAATGCAGGATTGCCTAAGCTTGGCGGTTCTGGGTCAGGGTCTCTCATAAGGTTGTAGTTAAGGTATTGGCCAGGGCTATAGTCATCTGAAGCTTTACTAGGACTGAAAGATCTACTTCCTAGGCTCACTCACATTTCTAGTAAGATACTGCTAGTTATTGATAAGGAGGCCTTAGTTCCTCAACAACTTCTAGCAATGTCTGGTCCTAATTTTATTTTACCCATAGTTTGGTTGAGTCTTCAAATGAGGTTTATGTGAGCTCTCTCTCTCTCTCTCTCTTTTTCTAGCAATCTTTTTCTGGTAGGCCATCTGTATTAGTTTGCTCAGGCTGCTATACCAAAGTACCAGACTAAATGGCTTAACCAATAGAAATTTACTTTCTTACAATTCTGGAGCCTAAAAAGCTTGAGATTAAGGTGTCAAGAAGGTTGTTTTCATCCAAGAACTCTTTCCATATCTTGTAGATGGCCATCTTTTTCTTGATTCTTTATACAATCTTCCCTTTGTATGTGCCTGATCTTTTCCTATAGGGACCCCAGTCAGTTGGATTAGGGCCTGGCCAATCACCTCATTTTAACTTAATTATCTCTTTGAAAAGAGTGTATCTAAATAGTCATGTTCTGAGCTATTACAAGATTAGGGTTTCAAGATATGGATTTTGAGGGTTGGCAATTAAGCTCCATCTTTGGCCTTTGCCTGTCTTGGGATTTTCTTTTACCTTTTCTTACCTATAACTCAGGTTTCATTTCTCTGTCCCCAATATTTCTTTACCTCATATCAACAAGGCTGTTGAGTAGCCAACCTTTTCTGGCTGCCCATTACACTTGAAGGACTTGGGATGCTATGTCTTAAAGTCTTAGCAGGTTAGATTGGTCTTTGGGGTCTTTAATTAATTCTCTAGAGATTTTTTGAACTTATGCATAGTGTTCTTCTAAAGGAGCAATAGCTATTTTTACATACTTTTGTATAAACTAATTTGGGGCACATACCAAGTGCTAGGAAGATGATTTTTTAATAATTTTGAGAACAGGTTATATCCATCTTATCCATCTTGGCTGCCCTGCAGATGTTCCAGAAAGATTCGATACCTTGTGGGATAGCCTGAGGACCTAGTGGAAACTAGTAGAAGAAGAAAATCAGAAGCTTCTGTCTTACATAAGAGAAGCTATTATCATTAAGCAGGTGGTAGAGAACAAATTATTAAGATTATGTACTGACTGTGTGGAGTTGCCAGTGTTTGGCCCTCATCAGCACAGGGGAAGTGTTCTAATCTTCTGCCAAAATGCCTGCTTATTATATGTCTGTGTCTGTCCAAATCCTCTGTGGTTGTACCATGGTTCAGTTTTCCTTCAAAACTTGGCAGCCCATGAGTTATGTTGGAACTCCCAAGTGATCTTAATGTACCTAATTTCCTTCGTTGTACTTCTCTTATCGTGTAATGTGCTGCTGATTCCAGTTGTCTAAACATGATGGGAAAGAGCCAGAATTATTGTAATGGCACCATTCAGTCCATTAAGGTTTAAAATACACCTAGTAAAAATAGGGAAAGCTTATAACTCCTCATAGCCACATGGTTATTAGTCTTTTCCTCAAGTAAACTTTGATAGGTATTTGGGAATAATTCTTTCCAAGGACTGAAGGGTGTGAAGTATACTATATATCATTCTAAATGCAGGAACAAACACTCCATTCTATTAGGAAAAAGGAACAAGGGTCTCTGTGGAAAAACTGTTTAAAAGATTAGAAGAGCCTTTCCTGAAATGTGGCTTGGTGGCAAAGAAAGGGAAACCACCATCCCATCCAAAGGTCATCAGAAGTAAGGTGGAAAATAAATCAAAACAAAATTGACTATAAACAAAAATATTCTGCTCATTGGACAAAACTGAAGTACCAAAGTATAAATTAGGAGTAGCATTATCAGAATAAGACCAGATTTTTCTCCAAACCAGCTAAAAGTTATGTAGTTTTCATTACTAACCAGGTTAACCATATTCCTTATCTCATTATCCTTTAATACAAAGAAGAATATATGAAATCAAACCTGAATGAATTCTTGTTAACTTGATCTATTGTGTTAACTCATCCAGTAAGAGCTACAACAGAAGGAAGTTATGCCTTAGAAAACCATTTAGTACATTTCAATACTACACAAAGCTTTATTTTCTAATATGAACTGTTATTTGTTGCTAAAAAGAAAGCAGAACAAGATATAGCCCTTTGGGGAGATAGTTAAGTAAGAAATACATTTCCAGATGATATCACATGCAAATAGCACTCTGAAATCACTAGACATCAAAATTAATTAGGCTGAATCCATTGCTTTGTTACGTATAAATCTCTAACTTTACCTCAGTGCTGGGAAGAATGACTCTTACGGCAAGTGTGTCTTAACAGATTCAGTATTTGGTAAGGGCCTGTTTCCTGGTTCATAAATGGAAGACCTTCTGCTGCGTTCTCACGTGATGGAAGAGGCAAGGGAGCACTAATAAGAGCACTAATCCCATTCATGACAGTTTCACTCTCATGACTGTAGCACATACTAAAGGCCCTACCTCATATTACCATCACATTGGGCATCAGAATTTTGTCTCTTTTCTTTTACAGACATCAACCATATTGGATTAAGGGCCCACCCTACTCTATGATCTCATCTTAACTAATTACATCTGCAATGACCTCATTTCCAAATAAGATCACATTCTGAGATGCTAGAAATTAGGACTTTAACCTATCTTTTTGGGGAGACACAATTCAGCTTGTAGCAGGAAGGATATGCAATGGCAACAGAATGTGTCTTTTCGTTAGGCTGATGAAAATTCAGTGTGTAGAGCAGTTGCTCCAAAGTGGGATACATATATTGGGAGGAGGTATATAATGAAAGTTTTAAAACTTCCATTTATATTTACTTTTATCCTATTATTTTACTCTTCTGTGATGCTCTGTATTATATTTAATGGATTAGTATAATAGTGCATATCTATGTGTTATAAATAAATGATATACATTGGGGGGTGAGTGCTCAATAACTGTCACTGATGATGGTTGGGGGAGCATAATCAAAAGCTTTTCAAGCCAATGTTATATTATGAGGTATAAGTGACATCACAGTTTCAGAGAAAATCTCTACAGAGGATTTTTTTTTAAGATTTTATTTATTTATTCACTCATAGAGATGCAAAGAGAGAGAGAGAGTAGCAGAGACACAGGCAGAGGGAGAAGCAGGCTCCATGCAGGGAGCCTGACGCGGGACTGGATCCAGGGTCTCCAGGATCTCACCCTGGGCTGCAGGTGGCGCTAAACCGCTGCACCACCGGGGCTGCCCCTCTACAGAGGATTTTAACAGACCTAGAATTAAATTGGACAAGGAATGAGATGATCAATGTAAAAAAGAAAAAAAAGAAAGTATTTACTCACAGTTTGAAAAATGTCTTTTTGGGGGATGTCTAGGTGGTTCAGTTGATTAAGCATCTACCTTTGGCTCAGGCCATGATCTTAGGATCCTGGGATCCAGCAGGCAAGCAGGCAAGATCCTTGCTCAGTGGGGAGTCTGCTTATCCCTCTTCCTCTTCATCTGCTCCTCCCTACTGCTCATGGACTCTCTCTCTATCTCAAATAAAATATTTTAAAAAAGATTTTATTTATTTATTCATGATAGACACATGGAGGGAGGCAGAGGCAGAGACATAGAGGGAGAAGCAGGCTCCTTGCAGGGAGCCCAATTCGATCCCTGGACCCAGGATCATGCCCTGAGCTGAAGGCAGATGCTCCACCTCTGAGCCACCCAGGCATCCCTAAATAAATAAAATCTTAAAAGAAAAAAGGAAAATGTCTTTTTTTTTCAAGCCAGAAGCAAAATACCAGATTACAAGTCCAGGAGCCCTCAATGCAAGGGAGGGTGAAGACAGTTTGAGATGAACAGATGTGAAGAATCATTTAGAAAAGGAAGGGGCAATTTGGATGCTTGTCCTGTCTCGAAAACAATACAGAGTGGGTCTATGACTTGCTTTTTCATATGTCACATGCCAAGATGATGACTTTGTTCATCAGGGAGGGGAGTTATAATGTGGCTTCATTGGAATGTCATTGAAGTATTTCTTTCTCGTTTAGTGTTTTCACCAAGTTTCTAGAACTAAGCAGTAATGATTGTTGCCTTGAACCTTTCCTGAGCTATTGTCATGTTTTCAGTGTTGCTAAGTAATACTGTTTTTATTAGGAACATCATATTAGGTAAGTCTAGGAAATTGGAACTAAAGATGAGCTTTGGTGCCTCTGTTTCATTTATTGTTGTGGCACATTCTTCGGGGTCAATTTTGAATAATCATTTTGAATTATTGGATTTCTTTTGCTATTTTTACATATTCCTATAATTGTCCACCAGGGAAAATTTTCTAATATTCATATTAAATTTTTCTTTCTTAATTTCTTACCTCATTACTCCCACTTATGTTAGTATCATCCTCCAAGCATTATTCACTTTCTTATGATTTGTACCCTCACCACTGAATATTGTTTTCTTTATTTCTCTCTCACTTTATTTTTGACCAAGTTACATAGTTATTTGGTTTCCAGTTAGTATTTTCTTACAGCTACTTAGGAATATATAATAGAATAAGGTTGCCAGGAACTGCCTAGAGACAGAAGACTGAAGAGTACATTTTCCTTGTTTCCCATCTATATCGCACTTCTGTTTTGGGAAGATCATCTATTACAATAAAATTCATGGGACCTACAATTCTTACCCCTTTGTTTAATTAAAAGTATCACTATGCTTTTGAGTTTTACATTCCTTAGCGTGATCTTTTATGTCTGTGAGGACAAAAGAGGGGGCAGAGAATTCTGCTTTGTCGCTTCTCATGCAGTGGGAGCTAGAATACTTCCTTTCTCCATCCTTTCTAATTACTTTCTCATAGATACTAAACTACACACCCCTGAGCATCTAGGAGGATTAAACACTGATCAAAGGCAGGTTTAGCTGTATCCCCAGGACAAGCTGATTCAATGAAGAAAAGCTTGGGCTCTGGGAGAGCTTTTGGAAAGAGAAATAAATTAACAATTAGCATTTTAACAGCAGTAAAAACTGCTGAGTGGAAACAGACTTGATGTTTTATAGTATTTGAGGTATCTGGAGTAATGGGATGGGTAGGAAAAACTGTGTTCCAATAAGTAAGAGTGCAGCTGTGTGAGATGTGAGCTCTAGTCCATTCTGTTTGTGATATACAGCCATTCCAAAAGAACAGACTTTGGTTTCTTTTGAGCAATCATTATCAATGTTATAATTTTATGTGTATTACTTTTAGATAGGTTTAGGATTATAGTTGTGGCTCAAATGAATTACGAATTTTGGGGGAGCTCATTGCAATTGTGTGTTAATGTTATCATTACCCTTGTATGAACTACATTCTTTCCTACCAAGTCTGTTAATGAATATCAAAAGTTATTTTCTTACTGATCTGGCAAAACTATGTTTGGCTAGAATATGCCTGAAATGTTCAAGTGTGAATTTGAATTTTCCTTTCAATTACATAGGTATACTTTTTAAAATCTTTGATTAAAAGCATGACTGGCTTTCTGGCTTTTTATCCTTTTAATTTCAGGATAACATATGCCTTCCGATGTTAGAAAAAATATAAAGCCACAGCTATACTGAAACAATTAAAGAAGACATTAACAAACAATAAAATTTGAAAATTTCAGGTCTTTGGCAAATGCATACAACAAATATGGTTTTGCCCAAGGTGTCTAATTACCACAGTTACCACAGTTCCCCAATTTCCCATGTTCAATATGTCTATGAAATACTATTTATGAAAGCGGAAGTCACTGGCCACTAAACCTGCAAATACCCATGAGTAATATACAACACACACTTGCTTTTAAGAAATGCTATTAGTAGACTAAATAAGCAGTGGACATTCTATACTGAATGTCTACTATATTGTGCAGTTTGATCTTAAAATGTTAAGGCTGGCCAGGCCTCATGAGTTGCTGCTGCAGTCTCTGCATTGTTAATCAATAAGCTAAGTTCAGGAAAGGTAAAATGATATCCATAAGATGATGCAACCATTACAAGCCTTCTAAATTCTTCTGTATTGCCAAAAGCATAGTCAACACATGAAAAGTGCCTATTTTGTATAGTTTTAAATCTATATCTGGAAAATCAACATAATATGTCATATGTAAACCACCAACAAGGGATTTTTTTTAACACCATTCACGATGCTGGCTGCTTAATATCAGGAATGATTCCTTTATTTACTTTTGAACTCTAATGCCTATCTCACAATGTTTCCTGCTTAGTTGGTACTCAATAAATGTTTATTAAATGGGTACATAATTTACTTTATATACTTTTGTGCCCAATTAGGTTATCTGAGATGTTTCTCTCTCTTTGCACTTTGTAGTTCCTCATATTGCTGTCCTTAGCCTTGTTGATATGTGGCTATGGTCCAGTCAGTACCATTTTACATACTTTTTTTGTGAGGATAAAAAATGAATTCTTAGATTTTAAAACCAGTCCTAACTAGAAATCATTTTCCTTGCCAGGTGTTGTAACTTAAATCATGTGGTGCAATTTATGACTTAGTGAAACTTTTTTTTTTCTGAACAATTTGTATTTCAGTGACCAGATTTTTTAAAGTAAGGACACCGTATTCTTCATTATTATGTTAAGAACACTGGGACAAAAGCTTTCTTTCCATTTATATACTTGAGTTCAGTTGAATTATTTTGTTGGGTAGTGGGATGTAGCCAGGCATATTTCAATGTTTTATATATATATATATATATATATATATATATATATATATATATATATTATGTTATGCCACAATAAGTTTAATATATGTTATAATACATACCTGTGTGTGTGGTAAATATGTGTATGATAAAAATATGGAGGTAATTTGTAGGAATAATTGTAGAATTCTTCTTCTTTAGTCAGTCAAGACTTAATGTATGAGGCATGATTTAAAGCAATATTATGTAGCATTACCTTTTTCATATTCTAGGTAACTGTTTATTTGTATGGTTCAGTGGCAAAACAAACTCACAAAGAAGTAAACAAGTCAACTTTTCACTCATGGAACCTTTTAAATCCCTTCACTAGCTTTGGAGTATTTTTGGCAGTATTTTGATGAGAGGCCCTAGAATGCTGTCCATGGTGCTGACCCATCTTTCACTGATGTACACAGCTCACAGAAGGCAGTGAACACATGTTTAAGCAAATTTACAGATGGCACAAATACCAGATCAAAAAGTTATTTGATAATCTATACCCATTAACAGATAAATGGACAAGGAACCAATATTTCAAACACCTCGTCTATGCCAGCCATTTTTTGTCTTTTACTTCCTTGAAAGAACCTATGATACAGAATTATTATTGTTTCTTCCAGATGAGAAAACTGAAAATGAACTGTTTGATTAATTTCTCAAAGTCATATGGCTTGAGGATATTGTATCGAGAATAGGGTTTAGTTCTTTCTGATTCTAAAATGAATCTTCTTATATTAAAATAAATAAATGAATAAACAGAGTTCAAGGGAGACCTGTTTTGACAGAAACTCATCCAAAGCAGGCTTGTGGATTTTTGCTAACCACAAACGTAATGTGGACCATCAGCTGCTAAAATAAACCTGCACAGTAAGTAATTCTATTGTATATAGTGTTGGTCAGACCACATAAAATATATTATGTTTACATGCCTCACTGCACTCATATACTAGAAAGTATTCAGAAGAAGAAAACTTCATGAGATAGATCTTGAACTGTACACATATAGGTGATAGTAAAAGGACTAAAAATGTCTCAGGTGTGTCGTGACTGGAGGGATGACAGGGGAGGGATGGCAGATAAGACATCTGTTGTCATACAAATGTTAAATGGTCATTTTGAAGGAGAAATTAGCTGTGGTCAGTATGGCTTTAATGGGTAGAAATGGGATCCATGCTTAGAAGTACAAAGGCTATTATTCAACGTAAGGAATTTCTTTCTCACAATCTAAACTAAGGTAATGGGGCATGGGATATTAGCCTAGGCCTATGTGGCACTATTCTTAGAAGAATACATTGTTATTAATATTTTGTACACAATGATACTAATAGTGGCATTCCTTACTCCCTTCAGAAGTACTTGACTATGTTTGCTTTACTTGTATAGGGATAAATTAATAGTGAAACATCTGCATTATTTATATTGCTAGCTAATGCAGAAAATATTTGTTAAGTGCCAAGAATGTGGAGGTGTTTGATGCCTGTGGAACTAAGTATTTCTTGGAAGAAACCAAGAGACAATTATGCCTTATGTGCCCTTTACACTTTTCCCCCAGAAAGAACTTGACCAGGTATTGTGTCACTATAATGGAATTAAGGCAGCCAGAATCAGGCTAATAAGAAGAGCAAGCTTAGAAAAGGAAATGATACTGCCAAAGTTTTAAACTTGGTAACTGACATGGGAAGTTTTTACCCTCTTTCGAAAATCAGATAAAAATATTGAATTAAATACAAATATATATGCACACACAGACTTTACAATTTCACGAAAACGATAATTTCTCCCTGAAGAAGTCCAAATACCAATCAACAGATTTGAAACAGCAGGAAGAGGTTTGAAAAAATAGAAGAAACAGGTTTGCAGGAAGAGAAAATAATCAGTTCAGTTGGGTAAGTAATTTTGACATAGAGGTTCTAGATAATTTACCATAAATGTGTGGATCAATTAAAGAGGCTTGTGATTTTTTTTTTTTTTGATGTTACCTGGCTTCTCAGGAGCAGAAGCAGGGAAAATTCTAGGATATAAATTAGATTTGGAGATTAGCACTTGGGTGAGTCAGAACATTGGGTAAAGAAAATAATCCAAAATGTGTGAAAAAGTAGATTTGGTCAGACATATTTTGAGTGGTGAGCCATTGGGGTGGGATGGGATAAAGAGAATAAAGTCAGAAAAGGATCAAGTCATTTTCTCTGAAAAAGAGAACACCTATGGATTTCTAAGTTGAATTTTCTAACATCTAATCTAATAGCTTTACTCAAAACTTGGAACATAAACTTTGTTATGTATGTATATTAATGTCATATTATGTGCATTTGTGCATATATGTCATTTGTGTGTATACGTATGTATATGATGAAAAAATAGCTCTAAAGAATTTCTGAGGAGTTGTCGGGGGTCATTCTCCTTTCAAAGCCCCAGATGCCTTCCTTGTCTAAATGCATCAGTGCTGTGAATCCTGAATTATTCATAGAAACATAAGGCCTGTGTTTGTCTGTATACATTTGTCTCTGACTTTTCATTTCTCTCATCTCCATCCCATTCCCTGACCCTGCTTTACTTTCTTTGTCTGCTTTTCTTTTTTTCCCGCAGCTTTGGAAAAGAAACATTCAAATAAGTGATTTTATTGCTTTATTCTCTCATTTAACATATGGCATTTGCTTAACCTCTTGGAGAGTTGTGATTTCTTGGCCCTGGAGTTCTGATGCCAAAGATAATGAGAAATGTTAATCTAATGCTCTGAGGCCAGGAAGCTAAGAACAAACACTGTGCCGTGCTGGCCTTGACAGGGTGACAGAGGGTTCACACTTGCCTCACATCCTAGCACTTCCCAATTCTGTATTATAGTTTTCTCTTGTCCTAGGAGTGACTTTGTTGCTTACTATTTGGAGGTCTGGGAATAATGGTGATAGATTCTAAAAATCATACATAAGGTGGTGGACCAGTGTCTATAATTGTGCTTAAACTGGAAAGTAAAGACTCAGGTATTTAAATTATTTGCCAATCCCCACTGTGATTTAGTGCCCTAATAACTATTTTTAATTTGTCTTACTTTGTACAGCAATCTGTAAGCAAACAGTATAAGAGTTTTTGCCCCAGGTGAATGTGTGTGTGTGTGTGTGCTCAAGAAAATCTTTCCTTCTTGTCAAGACTGCAGCTGTCAACCATTTCCCAAAGGTGTTGCCGAGAATCAGCATGCAGGGCTATAAGCTGCCTGCCACTTAGATGTGGCACCTTGCATATGTGCTACACTCACACTCTGACTTGTCTGTGTGCACAATTCTAGCTTGTCTGTGAGAGGACAGGGTTATTGTGAAATACAACTTCTCTTTGAGATGCATAAAAAGGGAGATGATCCAAAAGGAAGAGTTCCCTTGCTCGAATGGCAGAGAGAAGGGTCTCTGTGTGCTGGCTACTATGGTGGTTTTGATGTCTAAATCTTCTGGAGGGGATTGCTGCAGTGATGAGATAAAAGCAGCTGTCTTCCCAAGTGCTGTCCATTTGCATTGATATTTACATTCTTTGCCAAAGTGACATCATTACCATTTGCTTAGTATTTGCACCACAGGGATGTGTTTTACATAATTTAAGACTTGGAAGTGATGATAATGTATTTCAGATGGGGAGTGGAGGCCACAGGGTACTGAATCTCATCCTTTCCTTCTCAAAGACCCCAATACATAAATGAGTCCCCAGTCCATATCCCTAAATCACATTAACAGCACTGTTTATTGGGTGCCAAAAATGTGTCTGGCAGTGGGCTAGATTATGACTCTGTATATTATTGTTTAACCCCAATGAAACACTAGGAGGGTAGGTATGATCTGCATTATATAGTAAGGAAACCCAGGTTCAGAAAAATTGGTAACTTGCATGAGTTTCAATTCAGAGACATCTGAAACTAAGGGCTTTCCCCTTTATGCTATGCCACGGTGTCTCCCATCTGATAGCCAACTTGTTCTTTCAGATTTAAGAAACAGAAAACCTTTGTACTTTCTCAGGAAATAACTATTGGAATAAAGAGAAAGAATACTAGGGAACTCTGACCCTGGTCCATTTCTGTCTCTTTCATCTTCATCTTTACTCCAAGTGCCCAGAAATTACTCTTTGAAATGAATATAAAAGAGCCATGTTTGCCTTGAGTTAAAGCTATATGGAGATGTTCGAAGCCAGATTATAGAACTCTGCCAGATGGTGCTTATTTACCGTACTGTGTGTCTTCTTGGTTTTATCCATTGGCAGAGACTCTTAAAAGGAAAAAAAGAGAAGTCATTGTTTTTTTAATGTCCTGTATAGATATATGCTTTTTGCATGATTTCCAAGGGGGTCCTTTTGCTGATTATACCTTTTTCTGAACCCTTTTCCCCCAACTCCACCATCCACCATCATCATGAAAATGCAGGAATCCTTCCTCAAAAAGCAGGAATAAAGTATGTAGTCTTAAACTTGAGATGAAGAATTAGAAGTAACTTTTCCCTAGCTTTTCTTCCCTCCCTCTCTACCCCTTTCTTTCCATCCTTCCTTCCTTCTTCCCACACCATGAATCCCAAAATGGTAGGTCAGGGAAAATAGGCATTATAAGCTGAGAACAGTCTTTTCTTTGATGTCTCTCAAAGAGTGCCTTATTCTCAGAGAATATAACTCTGCATTTGCAACTCCCCCAGCAATGCTGTAGTTTGAAAAAAACTTATTACTTTCCTTGAAGCTCCTTGGTGTAATCTTATAAATAGATTTTCACCCTTGCCCTGTAAGACCTTATAGATTCTTGATTCAAGGGTAAGAAGTAAAGAGATGAGAGTATAAGTTTTCTGAGGACCTGTCTCCCTTACTAACACCACGGGGACTAGATACATGGCCATTTGGATCTTCTCATCTTAGAAGCACCTTGTGCAGGGGCTGGTGATAACAAGGGGAAGGCCCACATAAATGAATACATTCCCACATGAGCACATGCATCCAGTCTTCTTGAGCCTTTTCTTGCCTAGTTTCCTTCACCTGTTCTGCTTGTAATACCACATCCAAGATCCAAACCCTCAGCCCAGTTTAGATACCATCTCTGCTCCATGAAATCTACTCTACTCTGTCTCAGTTGAAACACTTGATTCCCATAGCAACTTATTCTGTACCTCTTATTAAATTAATCTCATATATCTTATTATATCATGTGAACATTATATTATATGAACATGTTAGATTATATATGCTTAGCGAGCAGGGGATTTCTCTGGACATCACAGGCTCTAGCACAGCACCATTGTTGCCCAAATGATGAGTTTGTGCATGTACAAATAAGACAGATCTTTACTAACAATGGCTTTAACTTTTTTTGAGAACGATGGCATAGTTTGTTTTCTCTTCTCATCTCCCCCTTATTTATGGTTGCTTTTCTTGAATGGCTTACAAATTAGAGGAAGAAATAATCAGAAAAGATAAATAATTAAGGGTGCTTTATTATATTTAACAGCAACAGCAAGTATCACAAACATGAGCATTCTTACTTCTCAAATGAAATACACAAATAAAACTTGTAAGAGGAGATACTTTAATACCAGTGGTAAATGTTAAAAGATTTTAAGACAGAGCTGAAGTTTTTATTAGACTTGAAGAAAAGGTGTGCTCTTATGGGCAGAAAGGAGGTAGGAAGACTTATCACTCAAAGTATCAATTAGGATCAATGGCAAAATGTTTTCAGTAAAGAAATGAAATATTTTAGGCTTTTTAAGGCCTGTTACTTAATTTGCAGACAATACAAAATGAAAATGTGGGCTCCTTGTGCCAAAAACAACAATGAAGTGCCATTAAAGGTACTAAAATCTAAAGCTTTTTTCCTTCCTTCTAATCATCTTGCTCCTTCAACTTGTCATGGTATTTTATATTTGCTGCTTTAATGTCATTCTAAGTAAAGGAAATTTTAAATTTAAGTTATTAGCATGAATTTTGCCATCCATCTTTATACTATGCAATGCCAGTTTATAATGCAAACATAAGAGCTTTTAAATCATATATGGAATTATTAAAATAAGAAATATTTCATATTTCATAGCTCATACACTACCTATTTATTTTGTTTTCACCAGAAAAGTATAAACACAGCACAGATTAACTCAATTTTTTATTTCATCTCTTAATACAGATTCCATGAACACTCTGTACCTTTGGCTTACCAATGAGTAGGAAAGATTGAAAAGAAAAGAAAATGTGGGTTGCTTATCTTTCCCTTTCCTTCTTTGTCACAACTTTCCTCTTGGGTGGTTGGCCAATTCATTGAAGTAATGCAGATTAGAGGGACAGATATGATATGATCCACTGGTTATCTGCCTAAGAATGCCATTATTGTCTTCCTGTTTGAAGCAAGTTGTGGTTCTAACAGAAAACATGTCCTCTGAGGGCTGTCTGTGTCTTGGCTTACTCTGTATTAGATATTAACACTTACACCACACTCACTTTTGAATCTTATTGAATGTACATCACAGACATGTCTACCAGAATCCTGAGCTCATGGGGCATCATGTATGCTGTATGGGAATTGGGTGACAAGAAATAGTGGACATCCACAATGTGTTTAACTCTTTTGTGCTGACACATGCTAAATTGTCTCATTAGATTTCACTTTAAAAACACAAGTGCAAAGGAGCATATGGGTGGCTCAATTGATTGCATATCCAACTCTTGGTTTTGGCTCATATCATGATCTCAGGTCATGGGAACCCACACCTTGGGCTCCATGCTCAGCAGGGAGTCTGCTTGGGATTCTCTCTCTCCCTCCCACTCTTCCCCTCCCCACCCCAGTTATGTGTCCTCTCTCTCACTCTCTCTCTCTCTCAAATAAATAAAATAAATAAATAAAGTCTTTAAACAAGTGCAAAATTATTAAGAATTTCAAGATGGGAACAAGGGATCAAACACAGATTGTATGGGACCATGTAATAGATATATATGTTGCAAAGCCATGAAACTGGCTCTGGGCTTTTAAACCACATATCCTCTATTTAAGTGTTGTAAGATGAAGCAGCCATAAAGAATATGTAAACCAATGGGCATGACTGTATTCTAAGAAAACTTTATTTTTCAAAACAAATGGTGGCCAGGATCTGGCTGTGGGCTCTGGTTTGCCAACTGTTAGTTAGGTAAGAACATGGAAGTGAGAAAGTTTGAGATCTGTCTGATAATTACTTATCATAGGAGATAAGTCTAGGAAGGTCATTTGAAGCCCAATTATGCAGAGCCAGGTTAGATTATTTGAGTGTTGTAATATTACTCTAGGTAATAGAGTGCTTAATGGTTTTAAACATTGAGTTCATATGATCTACGGAGATTTTTAATAAATTAATGTGGAGATATTGTGTCAGAAAGATAGGCAGGGATAAATCTCCCAGCATTGTGAGCTAGACATGAGATGGTAAGAACCTGAGCGGTGAGTAAGGAACTGCAATGGTAGAAGAATCTGATTGGAGAGAAATTTTAAATAAAGGGCCATCAGGATATGGTATGTGATTCTATGTTGGGGATGAGGAAAGAAAAGAAGGAAAGAAAAGACCAAAATTTTGAACTCAGAAGTTTGCAAAATAGATGCTTTATTCATTCTGTCGACCTATGTTGTATGTACCTCACATTTGCTAAAATGCCCGTAAACAGAGATAGTTGGTAAGCTGCCTAGTTTGAATGGCTACTGAATTTTGGGCTGTTTGTGTTAGTGCTGAGTTGCTGAGTTTACATGATCCCAGCAGGGCATTAGACATTAGACATGCAACACTGACATTGATGGAGGAAGTAAGGGGCAGCAATAAAGGGGTGTAGTCCATCCTCACAGAAAGGAGAACCACAGACCAGTGACAGCAGATGGGATCTCCAGGGGAGAAAGCAGAGAGGAGAGAAAGGAAAGGAGTATCCTATAAACATACATAGTTTGATGTGGCCCTTTCTGTTTTTCCAATTAAGGCGATAGTTCACCTCCTGTTAAACTTTTTCTAGAAAGATTAAGAAACTGATATTTGATGGCTAGAAGCAGAATGAAACAAAGATGATGTGAAATAAGTCACATAAATCCCTCTTTATCTTCTGATGAGTCAGATGCCAGAGCAATTTGGTGGCTCATGTAATGATTCGCTTAGAGAATTAAATTTCACTTTTGGCTGAACAAGTATGGTATCCTGGTCTTTTCCCAAAAACACACACTCAGTTTTATACCACCTGGTGTGGCTGACTGATTGACTGTTGTCTTTAAAGATATATTTTAGGGAAGACAAGGACAGTGCCACAGATATTGAAACACCACAGATATTGTGAATGTCACAGATACTGAAAGTCTTTTTTTTTAAAATTTTTTATGATAGTCACACACACACACAGAGAGAGAGAGAGAGAGAGAGAGAGAGAGAGAGAGAGGCAGAGACACAGGCAGAGGGAGAAGCAGGCTCCATGTACCGGGAGCCTGACGTGGGACTCGATCCCGGGTCTCCAGGATCGCGCCCTGGGCCAAAGGCAGGCGCCAAACGCCTGCCCCACCCAGGGATCCCGATACTGAAAGTCTTATAGTGTGTTTGCTGTAGGAGCTTAGAATGCTGTGTATTAAGCTTGTATATTAGTAAATACTTTGTGTACATGGGGAAATATAAATGAGATTTCTTTGTATCATTCTTATCTGCAAATGTGTGTTGAGAAAGCACTGAACCATGGCCCTATGCTTATGCACAGAATATATAGGTTGTTTGTATTCCTAACGTCTCCTATAGACTTGCTGAGACACAGGACCATCTGGCCCATGCTCCACAATTTAGTTCCCTGGCTTGGCTGGAAGTTGCCTATGGAACAGGAAATGTTGGAATACAGAGACTGTAGTTTGGCTACAGTTAGACTGAGATAACCCGTATCAAACTAAACCAGACTAATTAGAAAGATTTACCTCAGACTTTCTGTGGTTACTATTATAACCAATATTCTCATATTTCAACTTCAAAAATGGTACAGAAATTTTCTTTACAGGCAACTCTGAGTTGAAAAATGCATGACAGTTATTAGGACAGTTGCCTTTAATTTCTCACCACCCTTAAGATTTAGGAGGTGCTGAAATGGTGATTTAAGTGCATTTTGCAAGCGTGATTTTCATGCTGTCAAATTACTGGTCTTTATCTCTCATCCTGTCTGGTTCTCGATCAAGGCATGTCACAGAACATGTGTCCCTTGCTCAAGGTGTCAAAAACATCCGCAAGAATGTATTCTTCTAGTGTGTGTGTATCTGTGTGTAGGTACTACACAGTTTAGTTGTTTTGTTTTTGTTGTTATTGAGACATTTTGACTATATTTGATTCAAACAAATTCTGGCACTCTGTTTACATTCTCAGATAAGGAGATCTGCTGGTTAGATGGGAGAGCATGCATATATTTTGTAGTGACTCATGCGATCAGTTTTGTTACCTACCTGCATTGCTGCCTTCAACTATGTTTACTCCACTTGGATTGGCACGTGTTAAGGCTACAAGAATCATCAGATCTTGGAATTGCATTGTTGAAGGAGACCTTGATTCCAGGGCTTATCATTTCATATCTCTTCCATAGTGAAGGGGTTCTAACCGGTTTGCTTGGCTTTGGTTTTAGTTTCCTTTGTAGCCTTGGTCATACCAAATTTCTACTTAGAAACTGGTGTGCGCTTTTAATTTACCAGCCTCATTTTCTGCTACTCACCAGTTTGTACCAATGTTTCCAAGCCACATCAGCTCTTCCTGGCCCCTCAGCATACCCTGCACTTTGGGACTTACACACCTTTGAATGTGCTGTTTCCTCTGCTGAGAGTGTCTAATGAATTTCTGCTTCTTTAAGACCAGACTCTAATGGCACCTCCCTTTTAAATGGGTTGATTGATCTATTGTTTTATTGATTCTCTCCTCCAATGGCACCTCCCTTATAAATGAATTGATTATCTATTGTTTTATTGATTGTCTCATTTCAGAAACATTATGTGAATGCTTGCTGTGTTCTGGGAAACTCTGAACAGACCGAAAATTCCTTCCCCTAGGTTTTCTCTTATTCAGTATTCAGGTATTCACCGTCATTACTAATCTACCCTGGGTACTAATCATTTGGACTGACTCCCTTAATAGAATCTGAGATCCCTGTGAGTGCAGACTTTATTTATTATTTAATTCCCTGTTCACAGCATCCAGCCAAGTGTTTGGCACATAGTAGGGGCCCATGAAATGTTTACTGTTGACTAGAAGGATTTGTTTTGCCAGGGGACCTCCTTGGGAGGTACTAAGTGGGGTGCCTCCCTTACCTGTATAATGACGAGTCTTTGTTCTCTAACATTGCCTCCTGAAGTAGATAAACTAGAGTTTTTTCCTTACCAGCCATCCTCCCCTCATCCCCTTCCTGCTTTCCCAGCACTCCCCGGCACCCTCCTGCTGTGTGCAAAGCTCCAATCCTGGGAAAATACCATGCAATGCTTTCATTCTAAAGGGGAGCAATTGAAAGCATTTCTCTAGTAATTTAAGCACACAGCAGCTACCTTTGCAAAAGCCTGGTTGCTAAATTATCCCCTTGGCTACTCGTTTTCCAAGAGGGGAAAGAAAAAAAAAAAACTTGGGGGGGGGGGTGGGAAGAGACTCTAGCAAGAAAAGAGCCTGTTTTCTTTGGGTTTAGCCTTCTTTGTCTCCACCCCCTCTCCATTCAGCAACTGTAGGGCTCCTGGTGTGGCACATTCTGCTACTTTTCCTTTTAATGTTTTAAATGCCACAAATGCCTGTCATAAACCACCTTCTTAATTATGCAGAAGTGGAGCTGAATGGTTAGTTAGCAGCACTATTGCAATTACTGCACTTTTTCAGGTCTGCTGCTGTTTTATGTGACACTGTTTTCTAAGTTGCTGATTAAGATGATGTAGTGGGTGGAGTCCTTCTTCCCACCGGTGGAGAGAGGCCTCTGAAGGCTGGGAAAATGAGTCCTCAGGCAGTAGTTTATGGCCTATTAGGAATTAAGGAGGGGAGCCAAGGAGCGGGTGGAGAAGATATGCCCATTTGTTTCCTTCTCCTTACCAATGAGGCCCTCTGGTCTTTTTTAGCTTTCTCTTCTGTCCATTCCTGATGCTGAAATTATTAGAGAAACATCCAACATGGCTCTTAGAGGCAAGGCCCAATATGAATTGGACTTAATGTCCTGATGCTTTCAGGCAACTTCAGATTTCCTTGTTCAATAAAAGTGTCTTTATGCTGGAGTTCAAATGCTGGCAGAGAAATTTAAGAGATGTGAGGATTTGAATTAATCTCTTCAACTCATTGTATCTCTCTCTTTCTCTCTCTCTTTTTCTAACCAAATGTGACTAATGTTGTGTGCCCATCTTGGACCCTAAGAGGCCATAATTCTAGGATTTTTTTTTACGTACTAATAGAAAAAGAAAAAAATAAATAAAACACGTGAACTTGAAAGCAATATGCTATTTCAAAGGACTGCATTCATTCATTCATTCATTCATTCATTCATATTTATTGAGTGCCTACTATGTCCTGGGCCTTGTCTGAGGATTCAAGGGATAGGGCAGAGGCAATGTGAATTCCTTGCTTTTGCAGAAATGGCCTTCTAGTTAGGGATACTGACATTAAACACATCAGGAAATAAGTATATACTTTCAAATGGTGATGAGTGCTACGAATAAAAATAAAGCAGGATGAGGGAATGGAGAGTATGCTGGGGGGTGCTGTTTTGGATGGAATGGTCAGAGAAAGCTTCTCTTTGGAAATGACATTGAAGCAGATGCCTGAATGAAGAAAGGCAATAAACCGTAAGAATATCCAAGAAGACCATTCCAGGCTGAGGGGATAGCAGATGTAATTATTGAAACAGGAATGTACTTGGCTTATTGGAGGAACAGCAAAGTGATTGGTGGCTAGAACCCAGTGAGCCAGCAGCAGGAGGTAAAATGAGATCTGAGATATACCCAGGGCCCTACCCACATATGACTTTACAGAAGAACATAAGGTCTTTGGATTTAAATAATCTTATTAGTTTTTTGGGTTTTTTTAAAGAATCGTCTTGGTAGCTGAGTGCCAATTATGCTCCAAAGGGGCAAAGTAGAAGAAAGGACATGCTGTGGAAGCTCCTACAGAAATCCAGGCAAAAATTGTTGTTTTAGGGTAATACTGGTGAATACATTATGACATTATTTTAATGTTCTCTATTTCCACAGTGTTTGCTTCATAAATTAGCAAAGCTTGAAGCTGCAACTTGGACCTACTAATGAATCATTATTTATTTTAAAATCGACACCTGAAATAATATTCTGAATTTTTTTTTGTAAACTGATATAAAATATATCTTACTTCGAAGTAAATCTTACTTTACATCTGTTTACTCACTAGACATTTGGCTGGAGAGGAGGCAGTGTAGCCCTAGAATCAAATAAATACTACCAGCCCTTCCTACTAGACTGTCATTGAGAGTCAAGATTTTTCAACCTCTTTATTGCCCCAGGGCTACCCTTCCCTGTCTTTTCCTAGCTAGGAGGTAAAAAACTAAGCAGTGGAACTTGAATGATCTTCTAATTGATAAAAAGAACTGTACTGTTTTTCTATCAAAATGTTTATTGCAGCTACAGGGGATGTATTCTTCTGTTACAGTCTAAAGGGTTTTTATTTTAAAGAAAAAGGATTTGTTGGCAGTGTGAGATGTGTGTATTTGTGTTTGCAAGCATGTGTATATGCTACACTGGGTGACTGTTTTACTTTGCTTTTTTTTTTTTTTTCTCCCATTAAAGGAAGTAATTTTAGAGGAAAATAGGATGACAGTCCTGGCACTCATTGATTTTTTTTTTTCTTATTTAGAGTAGGTTCAGCAGAAAATGTTAAAGTTATGTTCACCCTGTGTTTTCTCCCTATTTTATTTCTATGTGATCCCTGTTTTAATAGGGATCTTGAGAGAAAGTTTATGACATACTTTATAATCCTTTTACCCCTTTTATTAAGAGAGACATGTCCAAAAAGAGAAAACATTTATATTTGATTCTCCATTTGAAGCTTAAAGGAAATATGAATTATTAAGCTTGTGAGTAAGGATAGGCAATGTTAAGGTAGGCAAAGTTAAGGATATGTATGTGTCTAATATATACATATATGTCTATATGTGGTCACATTTATCTAACACTTAGCATCGGCTACCTCATAATGTTTTGTGTATTTGTTATATCAAGCCAGCTGGGTCATCAGCTTCTTTAGGGCAAAGACTATAATATATGCCTTCTCTTAGGCTCCAGATCTGCATCAGTTCAGATTCTGGTTCCAAGCAACAAAACTTGGCATAGACTACTTTAAGTAGGTTAGAAATTCATCAAAAGGCTTTTGGGTGGCTCATAGAATCAAAGTGGAGACTGCAGAAAAGGCTTCTAAAAGGAATTAGGGGATCTTGGGAGGTAGAGGTAACAGGAAATCACATGTTTTTCTGGCCACCATAGAATCCAGCTTTCTACGCACCCCCCCCCCCCCGCTTTCTTGGCAATAGATGCCAAAAGCTCAAAGGTATTTGGTCATGTGTTTATCCTTAGGGAAGTAGATACAAATCACTTTTTTTGACAGTTATATAAGTTTATGAACAATGAAAAAAGAGACATAATTGTCCCCCACCCACCTATACCACAACAATGAAAAACCAGGGCATAGGTAGCCCTAAGAAACTGCTCACTACAATATCATAGGTTAACGTCCACAGTTGGAACTGTCTATAGGTAGGGTGGCAGTGATGGTGATGGCGATGGTGATGATGAGAGGGACAAATTATAAATGATTCTGTTCTTTTGAGAAAATAATCACAAAATGTATTTGTGGTCAGAATGGCAAACAAGTCGTATGGCCTGTTGACATTTTAAGTTAACATCGGTTGGTCATCTTTTCTTTTTGGTTTAGGTTTCAGCAATGCTTTCCCAAAGGCCACAGTGATAAGCAGTATTATGCTATATAAAGCAGGTGCTGTATTCATTGAATAAGATTGCATGCACTGGGAACAAGGACACCTAATTGAATCACCTGCACTATGTCCCTTTCACCCCTGGTGGCATAATTGAAGCATTATCTTTGTTGTCACTTTTGTAATTTCCATCCCCATATTCTCACATTATGATAGCTGGATTATGAACAATCTCAAGGTCAGACTGGTGTACAAACCAGTATCTTATGCATTTTACTAATAATATGATATATCATGATCACAGATATTCATATAGCACTTTCTCCCATCACTGGATTTATTTTTCTCTTTCTTGTGACCTTGGCCACATACTTTAAATTCCTTGGGAAAATACACTGGCATTAAATATGTCTTCCCCATTAAAAAAAAATGACAGACTAAAGAAGACACTTTTCTCCCAATTCTATCATATCATTTCTGTTCCCTGATTGAATTTCCTGGACTTGTGCTGCCCTTATAGTTATCAGAAACATTATTTTAAGAACAATTTAAATTGGACCTCATTGTGAAACTGGCTACTGAATCTGAGTCGGGACCTTCTTCTAGAGGGAGGTAATTAAATATTCTTCATTGATGCTATTTTAAATGTGTTGAATGAAAGGAGTTAATTATACAGCAGGGAACATGGCAGACTTCTGACTAATAATGAGCTCTATGTTTAATATCTTCATCTTTGTTAGAATCATTAAAGTTGTTGAAACCAATCAGATTGGCTTGAAATGAATGTAGAGTTATAACTAACCAAGTACAAATGGAAGTCCCTCACAGATGCAGGGGCTTGCATCTCTAATGATGACTTCAGGGAAGGGATGCAGATATGTTGCTTTGTTCTATGCAGTACAATCTGTTTCAATTGGCCTTCTATTGTGATTGTAGGGAGAAAAGAGGAGTAAGCCTCATTGTTTCTAGAGATTGCATCTGTTATAATGGATTGATGTGTGTGCCTGAAAATTATAAAAGAGGAGGTGATTTCTTATCCTCAAAGCTTTACATGGCTCATCTCTTCAGAATCTGGTGCTGCTATGGCCCCACAAGATGTGTATTAACTACATCTTGGGATGTCTGGGACTCACTAGAGAACCAGGTGTGGTCCTAAGGAACTGATGTGTTGTCGTGTTGAGAGATGTGGGCCCTTGAGGTCAAGTCTTCCATACTCCATTACTGGTTTGTTCTGTGTTTCTAAATGAATTTGTAAACTCTCAAGCATTTCTCTTAAATATCTCCTCCCCTCTGACTGCTTCACAGAATAGCATGTGGCTTTGTTCTTATTTATAGGACTCCCAGAGTTCTGTTCTGCCCTTTCTATGTTGGAGTTTGTAACTTTGCCCTTCTAAGCACAGAAGAACAAAGAAACTTTCTTCTTCCATCCTTTCCTTGATTTTCCAAGGGAGTGCTGTTACCTGACTGAGAGGAGTTGTAGAAGTGACTGGCTGTGAGATCAGCCAGTGACTGATTTTCACATATAGGAGTTGGGAGACACTGAGGAAGAAGTGGAATGGGATTAGCAGGGTCTCACATGGTCCCAGGCCCCTGGTGATATGTGTGAAGTATGAGGAAATGCTAAAACAGAACAACAACCATCATAGGGAAGGGAAAAGAAAGACCCAGAATAAAATTCCAAATCTGACTCTTACTCGCTATATGGCCTTGGTTGGTTTTTTATATCCTCTCTCAGCTTGTTATATAATCTTTAAAATGGGGATAATGTAGCACCTGCTGTGTGGTATCACTGCAAGGATTCAATGAGAAAATTCATGTAAAGCACATTGCCTACTGCTTAATTTTTTAACCACTTATTAGAAAATGTGGTGGTTAAAGATTGCTTTTGTTTGTTTGTTTAAATAAATCCAATTAAAATCTTTCATTTTCACTTAGCTGAGTCTTCCAAGCACTATAATTTTCCTCTGAGTTTTACTGCTTATCCCAACTAGAGATCTAAGATAACTATCTTTTTTGTGTTTGATAATTATTTGACATGTGTCCTCGTAAATTAAGAAAAAAACCCACTTATTTCTTAGTCACTGTTTAGAATGACTATGTGAGACAAGTATTTGTTTTACAAAGCACACTAGACTAGGGAAGAAAAATGTCTGGGCATGTTTTGGGAAAGCTTTTGAGAAAAAAAAAATGTGTACCCATTTTGGTTAGGAATCTTCCCAAACTGTACAGAGTTAGGTTGTTCACATCTTTGGAAATGTTGGTTATTAACCATTGGTTCTCAAACATAAATGGGCATGAGAATCCCCGGGGTGGGGGTGGGGGCTTGTTAACTCAAAGACTGCTGAGAGCCCACTCCAAAATAAGTCACAGGTAGAGCCTGAGCATTTGCATTTCTCACAAGGTCCCAGGTGATGCTGTTTCTGCATGACTCAGGGACCATACTTTGAGAAACACTGCTGAAGTGCCTTGCTATTCAAAATATGGTCCCTGAACCTCCAGCATCAACATGTCCTGGATGCTTATTAGAAATGCAAATGATCCACACCAGATCCATTGAATCATGGTTTGCATCCTAACAAGCTCCCTAGGTGACTTGTTTACACATTAAAGTTTGAGGAACACTGATCCAGTGGTTATAGGCAGGGGCTTTGGAGAATTCAGAATTTGAATCATTAAAATGACGGGGGTGGGGGGTGGGGGGGAGGGGTGTTCAAGTCTCAGGGCTGCTAATCCCCAGCCCTGTGATTTAGGAGAAAGTTGTCTTTTTTTTTAATCCCTAGTTTCATCTGAAAAATTGGGATGATTATACTTATAAAGTTGTTGTGAAGATTAAATGTGATAATATATGTAAAGTGCATATAATTAGTAGTGTTGTTAAATGATGTCCTCAGTCCTTTTTATGTGTAATCTGTCCTGTGAAACCATTAAAAACAGCTGTTTGAAGGAATCATTTGAAATTCTCTCTGAAGTGTTTTCATATGTCCTGTTTTGAGAAAAGCTATTTTCACAGTATAGAATTAGGTTGTCCTCACTGTGTTATTTTGTCTGTGAATCACAGCTGTAGAGATATGGAATAGATAAAGTTTGCCATATCCCAGCTTCCTGGTTTGACCTCTGAATTCGAGAGAGTGTGTATGTGAGAGAGAGAGACAGACAGAAAGGCAGACAATTGTTTTGGAAACCTAGAGTGTCTCTTTTCTCCCTAATAATAGAGTATGGTATGCATTTTTAAAGATAATATTAGATTCGTAATATTTGACATCTCTTAGTAGGTCCTAATCTCTCTGAGGTATTATGAAAATGAAAGACCACTTAACAAAGTGTTTTGAGAGCCCTGAAAGGTCTTATATAAAATAGTGTGCTTGACATCATTTAATTTTTAAAAGTATAGTGTTTAGTGATCTTTTATGTATTTTCTAATCAACTACAATTCTAGTATTTTGGCAGCTGGAAGACACCTTAGCCCTCTAAATGCCCTCAGCAAATGAGAAATAAGCCTGTTGCTTTTAGTATTTTATATCCTCAAGGCTCAGAAATTTCAAAGTTGTGTTAAGCAAAACTGAAAGAAAATGGCTGCAGAGAAAATAGATTAAAATGAGAATCATCCCAATGTAATGTAAGAGGCTTAATGGGACATTGTTTTCTGGTTTACAATGTAGAGCTCCATGCAAGTGACTAAGGGGTCTTTGGACCCAGGGTATTGTTTAGCATAGAGGGGCTCTTTTCTGAAATTGTTGTGTCCTATACAAATAGGTCCCTTAGGACTGGTCATCGTAGATGCGCACCTTACTCCATAATTACATTTTTGGCATTTGCACGTAGGACAATAGAGCTCTCCACTACTTTGTTAGCACCCAGGGTAATCTCCATCAACTGTAACAGCAAGTCACCAAGTTCTTAATGAGAGCATCTCCTAGTCTCTTGCAACAAGGGTAGGTGTGTGGAGAAGACAAACCGTAAGACTTTATTTATACTGCAAATCCTTCATGTCCTACTACTTAAACTGTGATCTGCAAGATTAGCAGCCGTATCACGTCAGAGCTTGTTAGAAATGCAGAATCTCAGGCTCTACTTCAGACCCACTGAGTCAGAGTTTGCAATTCAACAAGATCTCTAGGGGATCTGCATGCACGTTAAAGTTTGAGGAATACTGTTTTAAGGAACAATTCTTAAATAGAGGGAAGTTGGATTGGCAAACATCTAAAACTGTTTGAAGTTCAAATTCAGAGAATGAGGTTGGTTGTTACCAAGACAGAAGGTTTCATAATTAGTTATAATCATCCTAATAGTTGCAGGTCTAAAAGAACGTGTGTGTTTGAGGTCACTTATCTCCTCTATCACTGGGAAGCGTATACTGTACCATTAACCTCATCTAAGGAAGTCTGATTAAGCTTTGTCAACCTGTGAGGCAGATCCAAGTAGACCCCAAAGGTTAAAACAAAACAATACAGAAAGGGCAATGTCATAACAAAGAGTAAGGCATAGATAAGCTCAGAAATAAGATGTGAGGCTTTTTTAATATGAAAATGGAAATCTGATTTCAATATTAATGAGGCTCCCCACTATTTGCAGCCAAGGTTTAGAAGCCAGAAACAAAAGGATTTTGTCTAGAGCTAATATATATTTTTTACTTAAGCTAAAGGAAAACTTATGTCTCTGTCCCATTAACCAAATCAGTGGCATGTCTGGAGCTGAGCATGCTGGTGGGAGTTGTGGGTTGGGAGCAGCTTCATCCCCTGAGCACATTTTTTAGCGACTTTTAAAACTGGAGTGCAAAAAACAGCAAATCTGACTTAAATTGCCCCAATCAATAAAACCAAGTCACTGACTCGTGTAACTGAAAAGAATGTCTGGAGCACTTAAGTGAGACTTGAGCCAGGGCACAAAGATGTCACCCGAGACATCATTTCTCTTGTTCTCCTCTGCTTTTTCTGATATTGACTTTATACCAAGGCAGGACAGTCATGGTTTTCAGAGAGTGGCCAGCTACTCTTTGCATTCCCTGCTTTCTCATTTGTTTAGAGTCAGAGAAAAAGAGAATCTTTGCCCCATCAATTTCAGCAAGATAACTTGAGATTCATTGAGATAGAATTGGCATAGGTCAATCTTGAAAATATTACTTCTGCCAGCAGAATACTTAGAGTTCTGTTAGAGTTTAATTAGAGTGTATGCTCTGTCTGTAGAGCTGGGCAGCTTCCCTCCAATTTCATGGGTCCTCAAATGGAAATCAGGAGGATTCAGTTCTAAGGCAGAAAGTAAAAAAAAGTCCAGTCACCTAACTTTTCCTGCATGACTATTCCATATAGTGCTTTATTCTCATGACTTTTTAAAAAGAAGATATTTGTTTATTTACATATTTATTTAGAGAGGGAGAATGCAATCATGGGGAGGGGGAGAGGAGAGGGGGAGAGAGATTTTAAAGCAGACCGCTGAGTGTGGAGCCTGAGGTAGGGTTCAACCTCAGGACCTTGAGATCATGACCTGGGCTGAAATACAGAGTTGGATGCTTAACTGACTGAGCTACCCAGGCGCCCCTATTCAGACTGCTTTCAAGACCTCATGTCAAACCATGTGGTTGCTATTTTTATTAGGCTCCAGATGAAGGCTCTGAGGTCAAAAGAACATAAATGAAATATCTGGGATCATGGCACTGGTCAGCTTATCATAAAGGAGTCCTGGTTTAGGGAGTGGGTTCCCAGCTAGGGGTTGGGGAAGGGATAAGTAGGACAAGAGCCAGACCCATCCTTTCTTCAGTGAGCCTCAGCCCTTCTATGTGGTCAGTGACCCATTTATGTGTTCAGTGCCTGTTTTTTTTTTTTTAATAAACCCTGGCTATTGTTATACAGGAAAAGTAGAAATTTTCCCAACACTATTCAATTCCCTTAATTAAAAAAAATTGTCATGAAATGTTTATATGAAAGAATTAAAATAGATTAAAATATTTTTCCTTATAGTTATTGATTCTTGAAACCAGTTAAAATGATCATACATTGACTTCCATGATGCTAAATTAATCAAGTTCTTTAGATGTGGTAAAAATAATAAATGGGTTAGAATTTGAAAAAATAAGCTATGATTCAAAAATTATTACTTTTTAATTTAAAGTACCTCTGGAAAATTTCTCCTTTGTAACTAAAATACCCCACTTAATAAAAAGTTGACAGTAGAACTTTTTGTAACACAAAGCTGTATCAGGAAAATCTTTGACAGGACAATTGAAGGAAACTCTTTCAAAACACATGAATCACATTATTGCAGAATTCAACCTGGGCTAAGATTTTTTTTTTTTTAATTTAAATTTTAGTTAGTAAACATACAGTGCAAAATTGGTTTGTGGAGTAGAATTCAATGATTCATCACTTACAACACGTAGTGCTCCTCACAATTGCCCTCCTTAATATCCATCCCCCATATAGCCTATCACCCACCCATCTCCCTCCATCAACCTTCAGTTTGTTTTCTACCATTAAGAGTCTCTTATGGCTTGCTTCCTTCTCCTCAACCCCTTCCCATATGTTCATCTGTTTTCTTTCTTAAATTCCACACATGAGATTATATGGTATTTGCCTTTCTTTGACTGACTTATTTCAGTTTGGACTAAGATTTCTATAATTCAGAGGGAAATATTGTGGACCTGTATAATACTTCTTATGATAGAGGAGGTAAACCATTTGATTATATCTTTTTTTTAAAGATTTATTTATTTATTTATTCATGAGAGAGAGAGAGAGAGAGAGAGAGAGAGAGACAGAGAGAGGCAGACACACAGGAGGAGGGAGAAGCAGGCTCCATGCCGAGAGCCCGACGTGGGACTCGATCCCGGGACTCCAGGATCGCGCCCTGGGCCAAAGGCAGGTGCTAAACCACTGAACCACCCAGGGATCCCCCCATTTGATTATATCTTGTTCTGAATATAAGCACTATGCAATAGATTCTCACGGACTTCATCCAATATGAAGCCTTTCGGTTTTTTAAAATATATCCTCAGCCCACCAGGAAGACAAGAAACCATTTTTAATCTAGCTGTACTTTTGTTGTTTCTATTAAATTACTCTATTGGATGAATATTTGCAGGTTCTAACTATCCACAGGATTATTGATGAAATCTTTGTTTGGTGGCCTCTTTGGCACTTAAAAGAAAGAAAAAGCCCGAACAAGAAGAACACATTTATGTGATTGGCTTGGTAGGGATTGAGCACCCTTTTATGTTCCAAATATTTCTAGAAAATACTTAGATTAAAATAGTAGATAAGAAAATTAATCCCCCTTTGACAGTAAGAAAGCAGACACCATTTTAATTACTTGCCTTAAAGGGGGATCCCTGGGTGACTCAGCAGTTTAGCGCCTGCCTTTGGTACAGGGTGTGATCTTGGAGACCCAGGATCAAGTCCCACATCAGGCTCCCTGTATGGAGCCTGCTTCTCCCTCTGCCTGTGTCTCTGCCTCTCTCTGTGTGTCTCTCATGAATAAAAAAGTAAAATCTTTAAAAAAAAATTACTTGTCTTAGGGAAAGTAAGGGGAAATGGTTTGATGTTTGTTCTATATTGACTGTCCTCAGCACCAGGCTGTGTAATATGGAGTCACCAGAAACCTGTGACATAGCTCCTGTTTTCAGGGTATTATGATAAGATTTTGGTGAAAGAGTAATATGAAACAGACTTTTTATGTTAACCGTGAGCAAATCTTGTCTGTTCAACCTTCAAAGTACATCTCAAATTTGACAACCATTTAAAGATTCTGCCTCTAACAACCTACTGGAGGTCAATATAATTCCTTACCTAGACTTCAGTTCTACCACTTCCCCCAACTCATCTCCCTGCTTCCCTCCCTTGCCTTACATCAATTCTTCATATAGTAACACAGCCAGAATTATCATTTAAAACTTAAAGCACACCATAAAACCTTTTCTTGCCAAAAACAAACAAACAAAAAAACAAAAAACAAACAAACAAAAAGGTCTATTGATGTCAAATGCACTTAAAATAAAAATCTAAACTCCTGGGGGATTCCCTGGGTGGCTCAGCAGTTTGGCACCTGCCTTTGGCCCAGGGAATGATCCTCAAGTCCTGGAACTGAGTCCCACATCGGGCTCCCTGCATGGAGCCTGCTTCTCCCTCTGCCTGTGTCTCTGCACCCCCCCACCCCGTCTTTCATGAATAAATAGATAAAATCTTTAAAAAAAATCTAAACTCCTTACTATCTAGAAGTCTTTATAGCTCTACCCAAATCTCAAATCTCAGGTCCTACTCTGCCCATTAGGGTCACTACGTCCTGGCCACATTAACCTTCCTATTCTTTGATATCGTAGAACTTGCCATTGTTTCTGTGTGGAATGTGTTCTTCTCATCTGTTTAGAGGATTGTTCTTTTACATCATTCAGATTTCATTTATATATCATTTCTGTGAAGAGATTTTCTTGACCACCCTGTCTAAAAATAACCTTTTTGTTAACTTATGTGGATACTATCTCTCTTTCCCAACTTCAATGGAAATTCCAGTTTGTGAGCTCTGCGTTTCTGTCTTATGACCCCATCCCAACATCTTCTCACACTAACCCTTATATACAGGAGACTCTCAGTAACATAAGACACCAAAATTAGTATTAAAAATGCCATAGCTGGGATCCGTGGGTGGCTCAGTGGTTTAGCGCCTGTCTTCGGCCCAGGGCGTGATCCTGGAGTCCCGGGATCGAGTCCTACATCAGGCTCCCTGCATGGAGTCTGCTTCTCCCTCTGCCTTTGTCTCTGCCTTTCTCTCTCTGTCTCTCATGAATAAATAAATAAAATCTAAAAAAAAAAAATCTCATTAAAAAAATAAAATAAAATAATAAAAATGCCATAGGATTTTATACAAATGTAAAAACATCCAGGCCTGGATAATTTTATGGATATTTTGAGGAGCTTAATCAACTAAGGAGTGAGATTCTTTAGGTTAAATAATATTTTAATGGATTCTAAGAAAAAAGAAAGGTACCTATGATTTTTTCTACTATCTTTACCTCTACTCTGATAAGAAAATATAGGATACATTTCGTTAGGATTAAAAAAGTCATCCTAACTGCCTGCAGTTATTTTTAAAGTTTCCAAGAGATTTTTTCTTCAATTTAGAGATGTTTAAAAATTACATAAAAAGTAGAAAGAAATGGTACTTAATGTCTTAACAAACTATTAATTTGATCGAGTTTCAGAAAAGACCTCATTAAGCTGCGTGATAAAGTGATTATTCAGTGTCACTTTCATTGGGTTTTCAGCAATTATGTGGAACGGCTTTTAGAATGAGGCAGCATTTCCCTTTTCAGTAGGACTTGAAACCTCCTTGATGTTGACACAGAAATGCTGATAGGAAAAGGTGACGAACCAAGGGCTACAAGTCTTGATTCATACATGCTAAAAATATCACATCCACCCCCAAGAAGGCTTAGAAATATGTCAAAGGCATTCTGGAGCATGTCTCTCCTATTTAAGACCATTTACAAAAAACTTTTGAGAGTGAAGTGACAGTGAAATTTTTCTCACTCAAGTCCTAGTCCATCTCTGAGCATATTAAACCTTTATATATTATTTTCTAATTGGATTTTTTTCTCCTTGTATGGCCTTTAAGCTTTACATAACCTTTGTGCTTCTTTGTTCCATTAATCCTTTAAATACCAGCATCCTGCGGAGAGGGGATTCATTTCACTCTTTCCATCATTGTCAGCAGAGCCACAAGACCATTCTAGTATATTGGAATTACTCATCCATGAGAAAATGCTGTCTGGGATTTGTAATTATTAGTTGACTTTTATTCAACTCTGTGATGAAATTAGAATTTTCCCTTTTAATGCTTTATTACCAGTTGAAGCACAGACAGGTATTTTATTTTAATTTCAACAAAGAGTACATAATACAGAGCTGGAATTCCCTAAATTATGTACATTTTTGGTAGTTAGTTCTATAGTTAATCTTCTTAATTTATCACTTAGAGTAGGGCAATTACCAAATATGGAAATTAGCCAAAATTTTTGTATCACTGGAAAGTGATTGTAACTTGTAGGTTTGTGCCAAGGAAGTGTATTGAATTCTTGCATTAATTCCTGCTTAACTTCCTGCATTATCTATTACTGTAGTTTTTTGTTTGTTTGTTTCCAGGTCTACTATGTATTGCATCACATTTCAAAAGATGATTGTTCTACTCCCTTATCAAACAACCTCAGGAGAAAATGTTCTTCTATTGCTACCCTGTTGGAGATGATTAATGCTGCCTTTAATTTAATTGAAAATGATTGATCAATAAGGTCAATTTTTATGGATTTATTTCCATCATTTGATGTAGGAAATCATTAGTTATTATTATCTCAATTAGCACAGATTGCCATGAAAAGTGAAGGGAGTAAATTGCTTTATGGATTTCTGAGAGCATAGTATACACATAACTTTTCTTATACATACTTTTCAGCAATTACCTTGTGCCAAGTTTCAATTCCTATACCCCAATTTCTCCAACAACCTAGAGATATCTTTAGCAGATAGGATATGTTGAATGGACCAAGTTTGAGAAAGTACAAAAAAAATCATTAAAAAGTTCATGTTATTATAGACAGAATTTCAGTGAACACTATGTAGAGGAATACCAGTAGGGGCACTCTAGGATGAAATGGACCTGTTTTCAGAGAACAGATTGGACTTTAAGAAGAAAGAGAAAGTAGAAAGAAAGGAATGTAAATACCTCTCAGTCTTTTATTCTGAAGACCCATGTTATGGGTTGAACTGTGCTCCCCCATTCATGTATTGAAGTTTTAACCTTTAGTACTCAGAATGTTACCTTATTTGGAGATAGGGTCTTTACAGAGTTAAGTTAAAATGAGGTTGTTAGAGTGGGTCTGGAACCAATTGGATTGGTGTCCTTTTAAGAAGAAATTTGGATATAAACATGTATAGAAAGAAGACAATGTGAAGAGACATAGTAAGAGGATAGCCATCTACAAGCAAAGGAGAGATGCCTGGAATAGATCTGTCCCTCACAACTCTCAGAAAGAACCAATGCTACCAACATCTTGTTTCTAGACTTCTGTTTTCTAGAACTTTGAGACAATAAATGTCTGTTGTTTAAACCACTGAATTTGTGTTACTATGTTATGACAACCCTAGTAAACTGATGCAGCCCATAAATTATGACTAACATTTCACATTAAAGAAACTATACAGGGGATCCCTGGGTGGCGCAGCGGTTTGGCGCCTGCCTTTGGCCCAGGGCCCGATCCTGGAGACCGGGGATCGAATCCCACATCAGGCTCCTGGTGCATGGAGCCTGCTTCTCCCTCTGCCTGTGTCTCTGCCTCTCTCTCTCTCTCTCTCTGTGTGACTATCATAAATAAATAAAAATTTAAAGAAATTAAAAAAAAAGAAACTATACAGAAGCTTCCTCAAACAACAGGCTACTAAAATCTATAGGACTTGTGTTAACCATTTTCACTGAACTTTGAAATATGGAGTCCAAAGAAATTTAGAATCTGAGAAGAGTTGTATCAAAGCACTTTATAATCAAAGCATTGATTGGGGTAATTGATCTCCATATATATCTTTAAAAAAAGAACCCTTTTTTCAAGTGATGAGCACAAGGCCAAACTTTGAAAAGCCTGATTCTGAATGTTAAGTAGCCCAAGGGTGAGGAACTACAATTTATGGGAAATTCAGTCAAATAGCGTCTGTTGTACTGGGACTCTGATGTTTGAGTTATAAAATGGCAAAGTGAATCCATCATAGAGATTTATCCTGGACTAGCTTGCATCTGGACCAAAGGTAATCCATCAGGTTTGTCATTTTATATTGAAATCCATAAACTCCCTATTCTACATACCCCAGTTTTTGTGCATGTATAGCATAGTAGAGATCCATTTCTGATGCATGCTGCTGGAAAGGAATGCATTTCGTTTTTATAGTTTGTTTGGTTTTTTGTTTTTTGCTTATAGTAGTGACAGTCAAAAACTCATTTCCTTGGTTCCTCTAGACATGAAGCTGACCAATTATTGGTAAAGAGTAGAGTAGTAGAGTTTAGAATCAGGACTAGCCCTGATTCATATGGTGAGTGGTCAGAAGCACCTCTCTCTGGCTTCATACATCTATCATCAATCTCAGATCCTTCATGAAGCCCTCTAGCTACTTAGAACTCCCTCTATGTCTTCTTACCCAGGAGCAGTGATGAAGATTTGTGTTAACTGAGCACTTAGAGGACACCACGTGCTTTACATGACTCTTTAGAGATGTTTGCTCACATCAACTCTTTGACGCTACTGCTATTATTATTTTCAGTTTACAGAAGAAGAAATCAAGGTTTAAAAGGTTAAATCACTTGCCCAGCACCACTGAGCAATTCATGCTGGAGCCAGGACTCCTACTCAGTACTAATATGCTGATATTCTTAAACACTAGTCCCTGATGCCCCCTGTAATAGCCTCTCAGGCATATCATTTCTCCATCTAACCCTGCCTACTCTAACTAACTAATCCTTGATAATGTAACAATGGGTTATAAAGGATCTCTTCACTTCTAGGAAAGACCTCTGCAATTAGCTGGACATTTATAAAATAATGTGTTGGCAGAAAGAAATGATAGGGCAGCCCGGGTGGCTCAGCGGTTTAACGCCGCCTTCAGCCTAGTGTGTGATCCTGGAGACCGGGATCAAGTCCCATGTCAGGCTCCCTGCATGGAGCCTGCTTCTTCCTCTGCCTGTATTTGTGCACCCCCCGTCCCTTCTCTCTCTGTGTGTGTCTCTCATGAATAAATAAATAAAATCTTTTAAAAAAAAAAGAACAAAGAAAGAAATGATACTCATGGTGGGAACTTCTCATTCTCATTCTGGCAAAATGTGTAATCTTGGACAAACCATGATCTCCTGAGCCTTGGTTTTATCATCTATAAATGTCAGAGTTGGATTAACTACTCTCTAAAGATATCCTCCAGGCTTAAAATTCTAAGATTCTTTTACATTGAATGTAACTCCTTTTTAACCTATGTGTACACTTGGCCTTTCATTGAACCTTTTCATAAGTTGGCAATTGGAAATACAAAGTCATGATTAATATGAGAAAATGGGCAAGTCACTTAATAGCTCTTAGCCTCAGTTTCTTCATCTACAAAATGAACAAACTTAATGTACCCGCTTCATATGGTTAATATTACACATGCCAAGTAAAATGCCTGGAACAAAGCAAATGTCACTAGCTATAGCTATAAGAACATGATAATCACTGGTGTGATCAGTTCTATTATTATCTTGCCAGGGAAATCACAGTATGTCTAGGGCTATAGAAGAATCACCCATCATGACTCCTTTTTTTTAATCATAAGGAATTTTATGCAGAGTGCCTATTTTAACTTTGTATTCTACAGGCGTTGGTATCTCACTAAAAGCTGGGCAATATTTATATCAAGCAGTATATCATCCATGTGTTCATTTATGCCTGCAGACTTCCACCCCCCTCCACGTTGTGAGAACAATAGGCACTTTAATAGTCTGAAGCAAGAAGGATATTAGCTCCATGAATCTTTATTTTAAATTACATTTCTGAGTTAGAGGTGTCAAAATGGTAGAGCAAGTTAAGCGAGATTGCATTTCCCAGTAGGGCTATTGATGTTGGTTACAAATAAATTGCTGGTGCAGGTGATGATAGCAAAGTCCATGCCATCTTTTATTTAGCAAAGTATTTCTCTTGTTAAAAGCTCCTTTTGTATGCTGCTTTTCTTTCTTCTGTTTTACATCAATCATATTTGACACATTGCCCAATGTCAGGGTAAAAAAAAAAAAAAAGCAGTATTCAGTAAATCAGCCAGATGTGTGGCCTCACACTGGCTGAAACATCTGGATGTATAACTAAATGTTACATTCTTTCATCCAGTTACTTTGTCTTGTGTTACTAGACAGACAAAGAATAAACCCCAGAATTCTTTCTTCTCTTAAGAGAAAGATCATAGCATCTTGAACCTAATGTCCTGGGGCCATGGCCTAGCTGCACAATTGTGGGAAGAATTAGGATCATTTGAGATAAAGTACGCAGAAGTGTTAAATAGATTCTAGAAGCTCCTGTTGTTAAAAGAATCTTAGTCACTTTAATTAGCCATACAATGGCCACACAGTTTGTACCTTCTGGAAAGAAAGTGAACAAGGAATAAAGATAAATAGCCATTAAACCCCCGGATTTCAGAACTACAATGATACTAATAGCCAAGATACATCCAGTGCTGACTATGGGTCATTAACTCTTTCAAATACTTTTGCATGGATTTAAACCTAAAAACAGTCCTGTGAATCCGGCACTATTATTTGTCCCATTTTACAGACAACATAATTAAGGACCAAAGAGGTGAGCAAACAACTTTGACCAGGATTTGAACTCAGAACAATTTGATTCTAGAATCTGAACTCTTAATATATATATATTTTCTATACTATCTCTCAGACCAAAGTATTACTCAACTTCTAGCACTATCACTTAGTAGCCTAGGTTTATGCAGAGTGGGGGACAGCATTCCCTACCTTAAAAGTATTATTATGAAGATTGAGAGAATGCATAAAATTTTTTAACAAAGTAGCTGTTTTTACTGAGTAGGTTATACAATATTTGTGATGAAACAAATATACTCTACTGGTTTAATATGAATAATAAGTTCTAAAAATGTCACTTCTTGAGAACCCATCCAAGAGAGTTTTTTTGGAAAAGAGTTTCTAGAAAGTTAATCATCTTTGGTCAGTTATGGAATACAGGCTATTAATGGAATAATTGAAAGCCCTCAATTATTTCTGCTTCATTCCAACAGAAAAATAAACATGTTCTGAATATTCTACTCATATTTTACTTCAACTTCAGGTACAATGAACATTTATTGAGTGCCTATTAAGGAAGGGAATAAAAAAAGGGGGTGGGAATGTTCTAAGTTCTTTTTCTCCTTCTCTTCCTCTTCCTCCTTCACTTTTCTTCTATTTCATTTAATTTCATACTCATAACAATTCTATAGAATATATATATATTTTTGCTTTTTATGTTTAAGAACCGAGGCTTTAAATAAGTTGCATCATATTTCATAAATAAAAGTGAGAAGCAGTATTTTAACCCATCTTAGGAATTGAGGCCCAGTGTTTTATCCAACAAAACACAAAATACTACTATATGAATAAGTAAATGATGAAGGCTACCACTTACTGGATATCTACAAAAGGCCAGATTTATTGCTCCATGCTTTACATATATTTTCTAATTATACTACTACAAGTCCTTGTGATTGACACTTGGGTATCACCAGGCAACACTTTTTGCACACCATTTTATCTTATGATCGGGGGCCCTTAGTCATTTTCATTACTGTTGTTCAGAGTGACCTTTTCTTGATTGATTGGCTTCTCAGAATCCTCCATTCCTCATGTTGTGAGGAGCATTGGTTTATAATTGGGAAGTAAATTTGGTCATCAACTTTGATAGGATAGTGGGCAAAGCTGACACGTTTTCAGAGACTTCTCAGAGGGCACCGACTTTCTGTTGGCCTGGTTTCTATAAACAGCTAAAACAGCTTTTGTCAACACTCAGCCCGATTAAATTGTGAGATTATGATGTTTTCAGACCCAAAATGAAAGTGATGCATTCTTGTTCTTTTAGTGGCCTCATAAAAGTCAAATGTTTAATCTCAGGAGGAAATTTAGAGGATGGAAGTAAAACCTTAATGAGATGCAACATAAATAATAGAAGAAGTCCCTTTCCATGAAATGACTTCTGGTGAGGTTTCCTTAAGGAAATAAACTATAAAATAGAGCATTTTAGAAATTTTAAATCTATTGGTAAACATTGCACTTTAAAAATATAGTCTCAGTAAGACTAAACATTTAGTAGATAGAAAGGATTAGACAACTAGTATCCATATAAATGTTGTTTTTCCAAAATACTAGGAATACATCACCAAATAAACCTTATTTCAATAAAACTATGAATTTTTAAAATTTGTCTGTAAAACCTGCGAAGTTACTGGGGCACAGCAAAAGAGGATTCTTTCTCATCCTTTATACAACATTTTGTGTAACAGAACTCCTCCTGTTCCACATGCATGCACACATGTATATTTGTGCGAATACATGCACATGTGTGTATACATGCACATGTATAAACACACAGATGTTCCAGCCATTGTTTCTCCCAGTGCTTGATGAATGGAAGGCACTCAAGAAATGGTAGCAATTCCCATTAATTACATTATTTATCTTATTATTTAAATGCAATTGATCAAGGGAAGGAGTAAACCTGGGTTGTTAAAATACTACAGGTAACCTCTATATTTTTTTACTCTCTCATTTTATTTTTCTAATCACCCCAAAGTGCCCTCATTTGTTGGTTTAGAAATAACATAATAACACAAAATTGCATTGTATCTCCAAAGAATATTTGTCTGATGTCTTAGTTATATATGACATTGTAGAGAGTGCTGACACACAGGGTATGTATAAGATGAATGACGATACTTGGCTGCTGATCCCCAAGTATAGATCTGATCCAAGATACAGATGACTATTGGTTTGTAATGATCACACTTGCTGAGTTGGGTCAGTCAGCATAGGCACATACTTTTATGGGAGTTTTGTTAATGAATATTGACTTAAAATTTTAAAACAGGGCACGCCTGCGTGGTTCAGTTGGTTAAGCATCTGACTCTTGATTTTGGCTCAAATTGTGATCTCAGGGTCTTGAGATCAAGCCTCGAGTTGGGCTCTGTGCTCAGCAACGAGTCTCGAGATTTTCTCCTTCCCTCTCCTCTGCATCTCCCTCTGCTTGTGTTATCTTCTAAATAAATAAATAAATAAATAAATAAATAAATAAATAAATAAATCCTTAAAATTTTTTAAGTCAGATTATTTGCCCAAAGAGAGTGGCAAGGTTTGGTTACTGTCTGAAAAAAATACTATTAATCTAGATTGGCTAGATTTTGGTACTGATTTTGAATAAGTCACCAGTAACTAATTATAAGGAATCAATCTGATGTGCCATATTTATAGATAAAATGTAGCTTTTCATCCTCATTCCTAGGCTCCTCCCTCTCTCCCTCCCTCTCTTCCTTCCTTCCTTCCTTCCTTCCTTCCTTCCTTCCTTCCTTCCTTCCTTCTTCCTTCCTTCCTGTTTCTCTCCCTTCCTTCCTTTGCATTCCCTAGTTCCACCAGTTGGCTTCTTTTCCACTGCAAGCCACATGACCCTATGCTGAGTTATAACCTAGTTTTAATTCTCGTCAGAGTAGACCCAGAAGATGGGGAGATGAAAGGCCAGAATCGTTCCTGGTCTTCTAGTGGCATTGATGCTCTCATCAAGCTAAGGCACCTTTGGCTTCCACAAGTGAGATCTTTAGAACACACCAATACTATCTACTGATGTCAACCCATCATCCAGTGCTAACAAAGACAACCGTATGCTATCTGGGGATGTGTGGCCCCCTTCTCCTTTTGGTTCTCTTTCTCCTGGCACTAATGAGTGCTCTCAGACTTACCAGGAGGCAAAGTGTCCTGGGAAAGCCCACAGGTATGGCCAGAGTTAGGCTGATCAGCTCCAGTCACTATTTGGGCATGTGCTGATCTGTGTAACCATTTGTAATTACCTAAAATATCTAGGCCTCTTCTGTGACATCTGTAATATGGAGTAATACTGTACATAGTTTTTTCTTCCTGGGGCTGCTGTGAATGTTAGATGACTTAGTGACATAGAAATTCAGTTTACCTGGATGTGGACCTTTCAGTGCTAAACCCAGGACAGTCTTGAGCAAACAGGGACAAATGAGTATTCACCCTGTGTCAGGCCCAGTAGTGTTAAGTGCTTTGTGTTGATTACTCCATTTTATCCTTGAAGCAACCTGGCAAAACTGTCCAGTGGTTAGCACTGAAAGTTCCACATCCTTAAAAACCCTCTGTTCTGGGCAAAGTCGAACAGTTGGTCACTCTGGCACTCAGTCCATTATCAACTATTCTTGTTACTCTTTAACTATTATTAAAGTCCTTACTATAGTTCCAAAGAAAAACTAAGCACTCAATATTTATTATTTTCTGACATCTGTGTTCTTAATATTGCTATTTTACCTATAGATTCTGGCTTCATCTGCCTTTCTATGTTCCTTTCTTATCCATTTCTTTCTATTCAGTTCATTCAAAACTCAGATGGCCCTATATATTCTTTTTCTATTTCTTCTCTTAACTGTAGTTAGAAATTTACACAGTGGCTAAAATCTCTCCTGCAAACCTATGTAAAGGAGTCAAGTTCAAAGTGTCATTTACATGTGTCCTTTATCTGTGTTGTAGTTTGTATGTGTTACATAATATGAAGTATCCGTGAGAACAGGGGAAATTAAACTCTCAGGTATGATTAGGTTATCTCTTTTATGTGTTCTGGTAATATTTTCTTTCTTATTAGTCATAAACAGCCCTGCTCCCCCCCCCACAGCATAGTCTAAAAATGAAGAAGAATATCTTTTAAAAAAACTAAATTAGATAAAATCTATCTTTTTTATTAAGTTATCCTAATCTAAAACTAGGTAGCCTGATTAAAACATAACTTCTTTACTTTCTCCTTCCACTCCAAGGAAAAGGTTGCCTGAACATTTAGTTTTTCTTGCCAACTTCTGTTTGGAGTATGTGTGGTAGTATGTTATTCAGACAGGCATAGTTCTTTATATTGGGAAACATGAAAGCCCAATTACTATTGTTTTTTCACACTATCAGCTGTGTTGTCCTAAAGCTCTTACTCTCTCTGGAATGCACAACTTTCCTGAACATCTCCCTGGGTCAGCCTTCATTGCCATACCTTCTCATCCTGCATCCTCTTGCCTTTAAATCGTGTACAAAAGAGCATTTGTGTTTAAGATCCATTTACAGTCTCACTTCACTTAAAAATATTGCAGGAGGTAAAGCAATATTGATAGGGAAAACATCCATTGATCCGTTATTATTGGGCAGCCCAGGTGTCTCAGTGGTTTAGCACCACCTTCAACCCAGGGTGTGATCCTGGGGTCCTGGGATAGAGTCCTGCATCTGGCTCCTTGCAGGCAGCCTGCTTCTCCCTCTGCCTGTGTCTCTGCCTTTCTCTCTCTCTGTGTGTCTCTCATGAATAAATAAAATAAAATCTTAAAAAAATATGTTATTATTTATTTTATGCATAAAGCAGCTTTTGGTTGTTGGATTTTAATCTTCGCCTATTGTGGTGGGTTTTATTCTGCACCCCCACCCCCATTAAGCTAAAGCTTCTGCGGATATGTTCAATTTGATACGTAAATTTGTTGAAAAATGTCATAAAAGGCATTAATCCCTAATTGCATGTGGCTGTGGTGTTTAATGTGGCTGATTCTGAAGGACTCTGTGGACTTGAGCTTTTATCAAAAGTAAAATGTAAAGAGTACCATTGGCTATTGCGGAACATCATAAATGGAATATTATGAATATTTCTAATGTGAGAGACTTTTCAACAAAAAATCTTGCAATGGGATCCCTGGGTGGCGCAGCGGTTTGGCGCCTGCCTTTGGCCCAGGGCGTGATCCTGGAGACCGGGATCGAATCCCACGTCGGGCTCCCGGTGCATGGAGCCTGCTTCTCCCTCTGCCTGTGTCTCTGCCTCTCTCTCTCTCACTGTGTGCCTATCATAAGTAAATTAAAAAAAAAATCTTGCAATATATACTTCCTATTAGTATCTTCCCTTCCGTATAACAAATGACTGCATGAAAGCAGTAACTTAAAATATGGATGCCTTTCTATTTCAAGTATATTTGTGATTTGTTAGAAAATTTCTTTTTAAAAATCTTTAAGGAAAATATAAACTTTCACTCCTTTAACAAAGGAAAATAAATAGACAAGCACAAATATCAACTAATGCCATTTGAATTGAGTCTGATTTGGTGAATCTTAGGATGACCGAATCATCACAGTTTTTTTGGTGACTGTCCCAGTTTTAGCACTGAACATTCCATGTTCTGGGAAAACCCTTGCTTCTGGGAAAAATGGGAACATTGGTTACTTTAATCTTGATAATACTGATTAACATGTAATATGCAAACAATGATGAAAGAGATATGCATATTGTCTTTTAACCTGATTCTAACTTTTAGAGACACATTTACTGTTTAACTGGTTCTTGAGAGACAGATTTGTGGATGGCTGATCAAATGGCTCCAGTGGAGAGGAGGATAAGTTATTTGTTAGAATACTACCCTCTCTGTATCTCTTTATAGTGGTTCTAATACCTTTTCAGTCCTTTCTTTTGACTACTTACTTCTGAGTGCTAGGTGGCCCAAGCTTATAACTTGTTCAAGAAACCCATGTAATAAGACTATTGAGATCTCTAGGCTTCCCAAGGGTTCCCATGCAAGAACATCATTCCCTAAGACCACTAGATTAGGTCCAATTTTTTCAGTTTCATATTCCTGAGAATTGCACTTCCTTCGTATTTCAGAATTGAGGAAAAAGAAAATACTGGCAGTTTATTTCCCTTAAAAAATGAGTCTTCAGAAGGATACTAAAGATTAACCCAATGTGTCCCCACAGATATCTATGTCACCTCTATAATTACGTGTCACGTTTTTAACTTGTATACTCTGTTAGGATTTTCTTATTTTTATTATGTTAGTGGAATATTTCTTTTTCTCTGTTCCTTGTTCCTCTTCCCTTGTTCAGTTTCCATGGGAACATTTCTGTCACACTAAGAGGGGCTGGAGGTCAGTGACATGGAGCAGTGAGTTTTGAAGTCAGTGTGTGCCTTGGTTTTGAAGTGTTTGCTTGGGTCTCAGATATACAGGGTACTGTGTGATAGTTACTCTGTCATCAACTATATACAGAACATCCGTTATTCTTAAAATGAGCAAAGGCCCTTGGGAGGTGAGCCCTAGTACTTTCATCTCCTGCAAGCCAAGCCTCGGCATTTCCTTCAAATTAAACAAAAATAATGGGATATGTTGTCCCTGAATGCTCAAATTGGGCTGGAAACAAAGAGCCAAAGGCTGTTAGAAGAAACTGTATTGAAAGAAGTGGCTATATGTTTTGGGCATTTTCCTGGTGTCAAATAAATGATGACTGTTTTGTTGTTTGCAAAGATTATTTTAATGAACCCCTTTCCCCAAACCCTCCACCATTCTCCTTTCTGAACTGTATGTGACCATCATCTCCTGCAGTGAGTCTGTGGAAAAGCCAATCACTACAGTCCCCTTCTCCTTGTCCTCACATCCTTAAGGATGTGGCTTAAAAGAAAAAAATATATATTTCTATTTTCCTCAAACAGTGCGAAAGGAAAAAAAGTCACTTGATACACCAGTTGATAGGAGATGGGAAGAGGCTACAGTTATAATTCCTGTAATATACTGATGTATATTTAATATACCACCTTGATTTGTGGCCTCAGGTTAAATTTTAACAACATATGTTTAGAGCATAATTATTTTCATAATCATGTTAGCCTCAATGAGAGAATATTTGTATTAGTTTCCATAATTGAAAATGGAATATCTATTTTCATTTACCCACCCAGTATCTTGGTTTTAGGTAGCAAAGACATAATTATTCTAATACATATCAATTCTCTTTAATTCTAGTTGCTTTATAAAGAAATTAGTTTTTTTCTTTTTCTTTTTCTTTTTCTTTTTTATTTTCTTTCTTTCTTTCTTTCTTTTTTTTTTTTTTTTCATTTCTCTGCTATGTGGAAGTCACCTTCAGAGTAAGGCTAGGGGTGACTGTTGTCAACAACAACAACAGTAACTTGCTTGCAAGACCAGTGATTCCCTCCAGAGCTATTTTGTGTATAGCTTCCTTCCGGGTAGAGATGGTGAGAAAGTAAATACAATGTATTTTAGAGTAGTCATTTGCTCTGTTAATGAGCGTCATAGTACAGTGTGTGTGGTCAGCTTCCTGTTGAAGCATAGCTCTCTACCTATAATGTATATTTCCCTATGTTTTCTTACTAGACTGATTACATGTATAATTCCTGGATTTGAGCAAGAAAGTTATTCTTTTAACAGAGTAAAACACTGTTCCAGTAAAACACTGGAACATTTATAGAGCTTTGTGCTTTTTCATGTTTCTAAAAATTGTTTCAGTATCTATGTATTTATTCATTCTATACATATTTATTAACCATCTGCTATATGCCAATGTTGCAGTTATAAAGTTAGCCATGGCCTTCAAACAGACTTCTGGAGTTGATGCTGAAAAATGGGTCCCCAGTAAGTGACTTAAGAAATGGCTGACCAAACTTTAGAGGTAAAATGTTTTATGAAGTTTTTATTATTCATTTACTCTTTAAAAATGACCACATGCATTTCAAATAAACAATTCATGTGTGGCCAAATTATTTTTTTCTGGATAAACATAGGAGACACGGAATTAAATTGGTAGGGGAAACATTCTTTAGGCTACACTTTTTTTTATTTTAAGATGTTATTATTTATTTGAGAGAGAGAGAGCACGAGCAGGGAGAGGGGCAGAGAGAGAGGGAGAATCAGACTCCTCGCTGAGTAGGGAGCCCAACATGGGGTTCAATCCTCAACACCAGAATCATGACCTGAGTCAAGGGCAGATGCCCAACTGACTGAGCCACTCAGGTGCCCTTAGGCTGTACTTTTATCAAGTCATGTGATCTTGGCAAATTTGTCTAATCTCTTATGAAGCTGTTTTAAAATTTCAGATGATCTGTGAAAAATTTGAGCCCATAGTAGCTGCTCAATAAATGGTAGTGATTTTTTATAGGTATTTAGAATATGGTAGGATGTAGAAAAGAATGTCATGCAAATTCTAGTCCTCTAACTAGGAATGCAGAAGAAGAATCCCCTATATGTGTGTGATTAAAGCTAATCGCTGTGATCATGCTGTGAAGAGTACATGGTTCTTCTCTGGAGGGTAATCTGATTACAGAGATATTACTTTGAAGAGGTAATATGCAAAATTAAATCATCAGTAGCCTGAAAGTGTTAACAAGGTTCTGGAAAAGGAGCCATTTACTCTCTTTTCACCTCTATGATAAAAAGCATACCACACACAGATATTTAATAAACTGTGATAGCTGGTGCTGGTTGACTGAGGCATCAGTAAGCTATGGTTAACCCATTTTTCTTTTCTCCCAGCTTTTCATTTCTGGTCCCCCAAATTTTGTAAGACTCAGTTAGTGAGTCCAGCTGACTGCCTTGCTTACTGCAAATAGAAGGCTCCCTTGTATCCTCTATCATCTACCTTTAGAATTGATTAAAAAAAAAGAAGAAGAAGAAGAAGAAGCTGTTCAGTACTATTCCAAACAGACTAATTGGAGGACAAAGGAATGATACCAAACATGAAATGTTTAACATAACAAGATGTTAGATTGATGACTTTGTGAACAATGAGCAAATACAGGGTAATGATAAATATGTTTTCACATGGATTGTAGATATCAGGATTCCAGGAACCCAGGACATAGAATAATCAGACTGAAGACACTAGACAGTATGACTGAAATCTAAGTACATTCTTGTACTGTCTTATTTATTTATATATTTATAATATATATATAAATATTATATATATATATATATATATATATATATATAGATAGAGAGAGAGAGAGAGAGAGAAAGAGAGAGAGAGAGTGTGAGCAGGGGGTAGAGGAGCAGAGAGAGAGGGAGAGAGAATCTCAAGGAAGTTCCATACCCAGGGCATAGCCCAACACAGGGTTCCATATCACAACTTTGAGATCATGATCTGAGCTGAAATAAAAAGTCAGACACTTAGCCAACTGAGTCACCCAGGCACCCTCCGATTTAATTTTTTAAGCTTTCAGTGATTTCACAACCACTAAGACCCTCAAGGCAAAGGGTGTACCTTTTATACTATTAATTCTACTTTAAAAGAAATTCAGTACAATGAAAAATAATCTATTAGCTTGTCTATATTCTTATTTGGGATAATTCATCTCTCTTTTAACTTGGCCTGTTTGGAACAGTACTAGCTGATCTCAATAATCACCTAAAATTATCAATTTGATTTTACCATCAACCATGCTAATAATTTATAAAGAAATTGTTCAAATGTTGTGAGGAAATAAATTTATTTAACCTAAATACTAAAATTGTGTGGGGAGTGGGGAGGTTTTTGGTGGTGATGATTGATTAAATGTAGGCAGTTGGATTAGATGTAGAACAAAGGTTTGGTTAAATAACTTGCCCCCAAACAGAAAATAGAACCCATATCCATAGTGAAACATATTTCAGAGATGTTGAGAAAAGCCTGAGATTACTTTTACATAATTATGGAAAAAAAGGGAAGGTTATGCAACCAGCTGCTAAGAAATCAGACCCAGGCACCACATACAAAGATACCAGCAGGGTGAAGTGAAGTTCATCAGTCCTATGAAGGTTCGGAAACTGGGCTGCCTGCGTTAGCAACCTAACACATTTCCAGCAGCCGTGTTAACTCTGTCATAACCAAATTACGAGCTCAAAGGCATCTGCCTTTACTTCAGAAGGATGCAGAATGACATTCCCATTTAAATAATCTTGGCAGAACAAGGTTTGGATTAAGGCAATAATCAAAATAGAGGGGATATTTTCAGATGTATATGATAGATGGAAATGGTGGGGGAGCATTTAGAATAGTCTTTTTTAGTATTTCCTAGAGCAATCTGACTCATTTAGATTGAAATATCTGTCAGAAGCTACATCCCAGTTCAATTGATCCCAACGTTAAAATGTCTCTCCATATTTTCCCTCATCTTTCCCCTTACAGCTTGATAGCTATAATTAGTATTATGCTCCCTTGTGGGGGCAGAGGACCAACCGAAATATCAGCCATCCACTCAGCAACAGCTTAAAACAGTTAAGAGAGCTGGCTGCTTCCCATTTGCCACTGTCTTAAGTGGTGTCTGCATTTCCTCCTCCTACTTTATTTAAAAAAAAAAAGGAAAAGGAGAGAAAACTCTGAAGACAAATTATTCCTTTATAATCATCACTTAACATTATTTCAAAGGAATACTTGTTATAGAACCAATCCAAACAGATTGAAAGAATGATATTTTGATTCTGACTCCTGCATGGAATATCTTAGTGCTTTGCAATGGCTTTAGGGAGCCTGTGACAAAAAAAAAATCTATTAAATCTAAGCATTTTGAACTATTCCTTGCCCATATTCTGATAAGAAATTTATCCTGGCACAGGTTTATCTCTTGCTAATGGACTTGGTGTCTATAGGGAAATGTTGATACAGTGAGCTAGCACCTATCATTTTGACACCTAGTCTTCAGCAGATAAAGAGAATGATGGCTGATTTGATGCCACACTGTGGAACAGTGCTAGTGATCAGCATGTGCAGACCCCAGCATCTTTCCTCTTCCAGCTTGATAACTATAATTAATATTATAGTATAGCATATAATATAGTGTTATCACGTATAGTATTATTATTGTATAGTATAGTATTGTATAGTATTAGCTATGCAATGTCTCTGTGTTCATGCTGTGGCTATCATTCCTTCTTCCTCTTCTAATTTTTTTTAAAAAATTTCCTTCAAGAGTCTGACATTTGTTGCTTCAATTCACCTTATTTCTCTCAATTTCTGGCTCTTTTTTCTGTCTGCCATAATTCTACATAAATTAAGAAAATATCCCCCTTTCTGTCCTTGATTGCTTTCAATGATTCTAATGACCCCTTTGGAAATTTGGTGATAACTGATTAGGCTCTGAGAGGGAACAGAAATAGAAACTGATGTAGGAAAGATGTAGGGTTCGAAGCCAACAGCCAAGAAAGAGTTCTTGAGATGTCTTTGGTGCAAAAAAAGTGGTTTTATTAAAGCATAGGGACAGGATTCATCAGCCGAAAAAACTGCACCAGGGTCATGAGGAGTGGTCCACTATATATTTTCAAGTTGGGAAGGAGTTAGGAATAGTGTAAGTCTCTAAGGAATTTTGGAAGCAAGGTTTCCAGGACCTTGAGAAGGCTAGTTATTACTGGGAAAAGGTCACTTATTACCGTCTAATAAAATCTGAGTCATGAGACCTTCAGATGCATGTTAATGGGTCATATACTTAGGGGATGATTGCCAACATGTATCTTGGGAGGTAGAGATAAGTAAGTTTCCAAAGGAATTTTTACATGTTGAAGTAGACTTACAGGGTCCTGGGAGTTAGGCTATGATTGCCTTTTGCCCTTGGGAAAATATCAACTTCAAGGCAGTTGAGTCCCTAGAGGAATGTCACCCTGCCTATTTCAAAGACTTGTCAATCGGCTGTAGGTAGTAAGGGAATTCAATAATTTCTCTTCTGCTTTTGTTTCCCACATCAGAATCCCATGTCCACCCTTCACGAGAGTGATGGGGGAAATGCGCCGACTTAAGAATATTTCTAAAACTTTGTTTTTCTAAGTGTTGTTTTTTCTTAGTTCAATTCCAGGTATAGAGTATTTCTTATGGGTCTGGAAATCAGTTACCTCATTCATAACCTAAAGGCAAACAATTTCATGCTTGGATTTTTATAAAAGAGGGTTCTATAACACACAGGTAGGGGGGAATAAAATCAATCACAGATTTAGGAAATAAAATGCAATATGTTTAGATTAAACCAAATAGAAGGGAGAAATAATAATCAGACAGTCTTTTTGCAAATACATCATAATATTCTACCTTCAATGACTCACTAGGTAAGAATGAAATATTCAGAGAAAATAAGTGCAAAGAGAATTCAAGAAAAAGTGTCTCTTTTGCATGCATTTATATTACAAGTTGAACATTTTATTAGAATAATAATATTTTAAACTTACTTCTCCTTCCAAGACTACATAGATCTGGAGGTGCTAAATGGGGGGTTCCTTAGCTATTAAAAATCTAACTCACTTAAGTAAGTTAGTAGAGACCCTTTATCTTCACAGCTGAATATAGGTGCCCTTATCTGCTGTTCAAAATCCCAAACTAATAATCATGGTGCGAGATGAGATTTTGTTTTTCATTGGCTCTCAATAGTAGACATTTTATTTAAATAAAATCTAAAACAAGTTCTATTCTACCAAATACTCTTGGTTTCTCCCCCTAAAACATTAGCTTAATTGTTAGAATATGAAAGGAGAAGACTAGAATATTGAATTTTAGTTAATGGAGTTTAGTTTCTTCCCATGACTCTGGTTCTACTGAGTAGTAGGCAATCTTGAGTTCTATAGAACAGGGTAACTGATTTCTTGGTGCTGTCTTTGGCATCTTCATTGCTGGTAGTGAAACCAATGCAGACTAAGAGCAGAGAACAAGGAGTAAAGAAAATCACAGCAATTATACTTCGTCCGGCTAACAGTAAAGTACACAGAAAAGGGCTTGTCTTTGAAAGATGCTGATGTTACTTTTCTTTTTTTTAATTCTTTATCTCAAACATATTTATCTGCTGAGTCATTAAAGAGAACAAGTTTTCTTTATGTTCTTTGTGTTTGCTATCTTGCCATGGAAGAATTTTATCTACTAAAACATCTTGATTAGATATTCTATTTTGGCACAAATAGCACTAATAATTTCAATTTATATTCAAGCGGTTTTTTAAGGCACCTCCAAATTTCCATACATATATGTATGTTAAAATTCATAAGGTATTTTCATGAGAGAGGTTAATACCAGCCCACTTTCTGATTATACAGATAAAATTGAACAAATATTTATTTAACCTCTATTATGTGACAGGTACTGCATTAAATCTTATAAAAATGATTCAAAATCAGTCACACTGTGCCCCTTCTCTTCAGGATCTTCCAATTAAGTCTAAGAAGGCGCAGAGTATCATGATTAATACTGATAGAATTTAGTTGTGGGGTTCTTGGCCCCCCAGAGAATCAGAGCACTTGTCATGCACCTACTACTGATTCAGACCTCTTTTTACTTTCTCTCCCTTCACCCCTTGCTAGATTGCTAATTTTTAGCATCTCCTCTTATTCACATTATCATTCTGCCTTTTAGTCATTGTTTGTTACAATATATAATTCCACCAAGAAGCCCAATTCTTTTTTTAAAAAAGCATTTTATTCACTAATTCATGAGAGACACAGAGGCAGGGACATAGGCATAGGGAGAAGCAGGCTCCTTACCAGAAGTCTGATGTGAGACTTGATCCCAAGACTTCGGGATCATGACCTGAGTCAAAGGCAGACATTTCAACCACTGAAGCACCCAGGTGCCCCAAGAAGCCCAATATTTTGAAGCCTATCAAAAGAGTGATGTCTTTTACATCAATACCCTCATTTTAGAGAGAAAGCATGTGCACACTACAAGGAAAATCAGGAATGAGTATGTGTATCTGCTGGCATACACTCTCAGTAACAGTTTGGTGAGAGCCATGTGTGTGATTTTAAATTTTCAAGTAGCAACATTAAAAATGTTAAAATAAAGCTTTTTGATAACTGAATCAATGAACACTTGTGTCAATCTAAATTCCAATTAATTAAAATGAAATAAACTAGAAACTCAGTTCCTCAGTCTTACTTGCCATGTTTTATCTGCTCAGTAGTTGTACGTGGCTCATGAATGACTACTCTATTGGGTAGTTGGGGTGCTAGACTGCCCTGCAGACATAAGTATACATTGCACACTTTCGATCTTCACATTCATTAAGTCCGAATTCCTAAAATTGTGTTTTTTTGTTTGTCTATCTATTTGTTTACACATGGAAGGGAAGAGATACGATAAAAAGCTTGCCCAGGACCCAGATCAGAAACTGAGATTTCCCAACTTTGTGTCCAGTGCCCTATTCTGTAATATCACACTGGGGAAAGGAAAATGTGGAGAAGGAGGAAAAAATAAGTGCTAACATTATTGTGTACTTGATTCATGTCAGGCACAACGCCAAGAACTTTATTGTATTGCTTTTATCTGTTCCTTATAAATAACCTAGCATATATTGTATTAGGAACCAGGAATCAGATAAATGCAATGACCTCACCATTGAGCTAGCAAGTGGCCAGCCCAGGATTTGAGAAAGTTTGAACTGATACTAAATTTAATGGCTTAAACTTCACTGTGGGAACAATCTTAAGGGGACTCCCATGTTTCTGCTTCTTCTGATGTTTGCAAATCTATGTTCTGGAGTCAGTTTTCAAGTTGATTCTGGAATTCCTGACACATCTGTTGGATATACTATAGCAAAAAAAAAAAAAGGCAAAGGCTGTCTAAAATTTCCATCTTCACTTGGAATGTTATTACTACAACTCTTATGGAGCTTAATAAGATACAGACCTTAGTAATAAAGGGACACATTAGGAGCAGGGTTCCTGTGGGGGTCAGAATAAGGAGACATACTCTATTCTTTTAAAATATCCTAGCTTAGGAATTTATTATCTGCATACTAGGGCTGGTTATAAGAAATTAAGAGTATTGAAACAGGCCATTTTGTGGGTCCATTTCTCCATAGTCCCTGAAATGAGCCACAACCGTTTATTAAGCACCTGTTCTTTGCCAGAGTCGGTGGTAGGTGTTGAGGCTATAAATGCATATGAATTATATTTTAATAAGCACGGTATATTCGAAGGAAAACTTACCTTACAAATTTTTGCTTTAAGAGACTTAATCTTCTCCCATAAGTGCCATTAGTTTGACCAAGCGTGCTACTCTAAATTCAGTGGTTCTTGGCTCATACTGAGTCAATACTCTGCTTAGTATTATTGCAGTTGCTGATTGATCAATGAGTAATAGCTAATTTGTGAACTACTCACCTATGCTATCTTCCAAGCTGTGTTTTTTTTTACCATTGCCTGAATATTTTCATCTCTATCAGAAGATATGTGGGAAAATAAATGCAGCAGAAAACCACAATTCTCTTAGTCATAAGCCCTCTTGAGAGTTTGGGTTGGAAAGAGATCATCTTGATTTAAATAAAAAATGATATTATGTGAAGATTCCAGCTATTCATTCTGTGTAATCCCCATCTCCCATTAATGAATTTACTCAAATTAATTATTTTAATTCCAATTCCTAGAATTAAAGAAAGGTAATTACATCAAAAGGTCCCCCAAACCAACCAAATTTTTTGCCAAGAAATTTATTTTGTACTATCATTCTGAGACCAAACTATATGAAAAATATCCTATGGCAATGGATTATATGGGTGTGGAGTTGGAATAACAGGTAATAGGTAAAGAAGCAAAATATGCAAGCAAAGGAAGGAAGAATTGTTTTGAAAATGGTTATTTCAGGAGGCCTGGGTGGCTCAGTGGTTGAGTGTCTGCCTTTGGCTCAGGTCATGGTCCTGGAGTCCCGGGATTGAGTCCTGCATTGAGATCCCTGCATGGAGCCTGCTTCTCCCTCTGCCCATGTTTCTGCCTCTCTGTGTGTGTGTCTCTCATGAATAAATAAATAAAATCTTTAAAAAATATGGTTATTTCAAAAGAGATATAGTGAGGATGAGCTAATGTGATGCTGTAGGAAGTTTCAAAAATGGGTACAGGATATAAGCAAGTTTGGACACTATAGAACAAATCTGGAAGAAAGCGGACCAATTGGAAAGAGATTAGTTTATAGGAAAAATAGAGACTTTAGAAGTAAAGTATTCATTATATTTTGGCTTCCATGTCAAGGAGGATGACAGCTACTCATTGCACAGTTTTGTAGGAAAGATGACTGGTAGTGATTTAAATGTTATGAAGAACTTGGAAAAGTCTATAAAATGTCCATAATATATAACAAATCTTTTATCATGAGTGATACCCAATATTATATACTTGAAAAAGAAGAAATTCTTAAAACACATTCATGAAAGGCAGAGGTTTCATGACCCAGTAGATGGAATGAGACTGAAACCCAGAAATAGTACCAGTGAGAAGTAGAATAGAAATCTTGTAAGAACACTTAATTGGAGTGGGAGTAGGATTCTTCTTGAAGAACATCAAGGAATGCCTGTGGAGCAAGAGATTTCTCAGCTAGAGATATAAAAGTTCCATTTCTGGCTTGGCCACTGAATGAGTGACTGACTCACTGTTTGCCTTTGTCAGCTCACTTAACTCATGGGTGCCTTTAGATTTTTCACTGGAATTATTGAGATTAATATGATACATTATAGCATAAAAAATCACAAGGTTGGATTAAAATAATTTTAAACAGAACAATAAAGTAGGAAGAGGTCATTTCTCCTGGAACTTCTACCTCAATTTTAAGTTGACAAGATATTCAACCTTTGATTATTCAAGGTTTTTCCCCCCAAACATCCCACTTAAATTTTGTAGCAATTTAGGCTACATTTATTCTTTTGATACTCATGGTAACAGCAGTTGAGCCAATGTCCCTTTAATAAAAGCTCATTGCAAAATCACAGATATGCGTCACTTCACAATTTCCTTTCTTCTAATTTTTTATGATCCTTCACACTTTAATAAGTTTGCTTAGTAGTTCTATGTCCATTCTTAATTTCTGTAGTCTTTTGAAAACTGTGTGAAGGCTTGAGCCAGACAAAAGAACTTCGGCAAGAACATGACTAATCTCAAAGACACAGAGTATGACTGATAATGTATATCACTGACTGTCAGTTAAGAAATAATGATGCTGGGGCACCTGGGTGGCTCAGGGAGTTAAGTTTTTGCCTTCGGCCCAGGTCATGATCTCAAGGTACTGGGACTGAGCTTTGTACCAGGGCTCCCTGCTCAGTAGGGAGCTCCCTGCTTCTCCCTCTCCCTCTACCTGCTGTTCCCCTTGCTTGTGCTCTCTCTCTCTTTCTGTTGAATAAATAAATAAATGAGATCTTAAAAAAAAAGAAATAATGAATGATTCTGAATTGCTGACTCATGGTCAGCTAATGATCACCCTCAACCCCATTTAGACTGTAGTACACTTTTCATATGTTGAGTTTATTTTTTTTTATTTTTTATTTTATTTTATTTTTTTTATTTATTTTTTTATTATAAATTAATTTTTATTGGTGTTCAATTTACCAACATACAGAATAACACCCAGTGCTCATCCCGTCAAGTGTCCCCCTCCGTGCCCGTCACCCATTCACCCCCACCCCCCGCCCTCCTCCCCTTCCACCACCCCTAGTTCGTTTCCCAGAGTTAGAAGTCTTTATGTTCTGTGTCCCTTTCTGATATCTCCCACACATTTCTTCTCCCTTCCCTTATATTCCCCTTCACTATTATTCATATTCCCCAAATGAGTGAGAACATACACTGTTTGTCCTATGTTGAGTTTATGTGGTGGTTTATATCCAGAAAGTTTCTGGGTTCTGTAGACCTTTACACACTCGTCTTAGTTAATTTACATAATTCAGTATTAATCAGGCAGACAAGACAGACATTGTAGAGTAAGAAAAGTTTATGTGTGCTGACCTCTGTTAAACTTGCCCTCACTTCTATCCCCACTACTTGATAAGGAACAATAGCTCCAATTTATTGAGTTACTATGGGCCAGACATTATATATGTGCTTTGTAATCATCATTGCATTTAATCCTTGTTAGGATGAGGTGACTATTATAATCTCTGTTTTCAGAAGAAGAAACTGAGGCTTTGGTAAAGTGATTTGTCCAGGAAGATTTTCTGGGATGTTTGATTTGAAAAGCCATGGATTTTACCACCATGACTGACTACCAGCTTGGGGCTACCTGTAACCTTCTATCAGAATATCAAGTGAATCCTTTCCTCACAAATCAAACACATGAAAACAAAACAAAACAAAACAAAAAAATCAAACACATGTTCCCAGAAAATGACTTAATTCATTCACAGTCAGATATAAGTTATTTATAATAAAAACAGCTAGCTTTTATTAAGAGTCTGATGTTCTAAGCCCTGTGTCAGATAATTTACTTGCATTATGTTTAATTCTTGTAACAATCCTACAAAGTAGGTGTTACTCTATTTTATAGACCAAAAACCAAGGATTCTAAAAACTTAAATAACTTCTCCACAGTCATATAGGGAGGTAGATTTTTTTTCAGCTAATAAGGCTTAATATTACTTCTCTCATATAATGTGAGAAAAAATGCCAACATTAAATCAATGTTTTTCTAATTGTTCCAGATTATCATCAAGAAGTAGGGAAAGAATATAGCAGATGAGGTGGGCTCCACTATTAGTTCTTAAAACACACAGCTGGTGGCTACATAATCCATCCACTCATGTAACTATCATTGTCCACATTGTTTTCTATTCTTTAGTCGTATTTGAATTTGTATGGATAAATAATTTAGAAACAGCATGACATTTAAAAAATATAGAATAAAAGTATATAATTGTATCTACTCTGGAGAGAAACCCATTCACACAGGTTCTATCAGGTTTGATATTTAATATATCAAAGTAATGAAATAGACCTTCTCACTTCACAAGCACCATGAATTCTCTGTGGGTGGTATAAGATCTATCAGTGTTCAGCATGGACCATTGGATAGCAGTGAAAGTATCAGTTTTATGGGAAAAAGTGTTATGTGCCATCATTGTTATGATACTGCTCATTCATTTTGGAGAAAATGCATTTATTCACAGATACATATATAACACACATGCATACACACACATACACATACACATACCAATCTTATCTTTAAGGTAGATAATTGTTTGATTTCACTTAAAGTAGACAAGATACAACATCACTGAACTTCAGTGGGATATCTATAAGTAAAGCTCTTTAGAATAAAAAAATAATATAAGCCAACTAATGTAACTGAGTCTTTAGAATCAGTTTGCTAAATATCTTTTAAACTTTTTGTTTTACTCTTTTGCAGAGCAATTAATATGCTAATATACATGACTATTTTAGCAGTGTTTACAGCACCTTCATAACCCACATGTGTACAATTTATCAAATCTGCATATATATAATAGATACATACACAGAGAAAACATTGGTTCTTCATAATTCTACAGACAAAAACTGCGCAATTGGAAACTGAAACATACTATATTGAAGTGACATTTTTACATTTAGAAAACAGATTCTGAGAGCCCTTTCAAGGGTTCTCAAAGATTGATTAGAATTAAGGATTTGGGCGTGCAGGTCTATCTTACCGTTTTCCCCTCAGCAGCTCATCCTTCTCTCTAATACATTTCTTTGCCATTCCTTCTTTTCTCTCTGATAGAATAAACTAATTTCCAAGGTCAGATTCTATATTGCAAGAGCCTTTCCCAAAGGAGATGCGTGCATCTTCTTAATTTATTATATCTCATAATAATCCCTCATAGGAAAACTGAAAGCAAATTAAAACCACACAGAGATGTGCTTAAATAGGCTTTAGAGCATTTTCTACCACTGGCTCTTTGTAAAAAAAAGCAGATATACTCGTCTTCTGATTGTGCATTTTATTGATCCTATGATGTGATCTTTCTAATTTTGTGTTATCTTCTATGCTTTTTGTTAGTCAAGATACACTTGGATGGGTGAATGATTTTAATATTAGATTAATTAAATAAAACATTATTAGGAGAATTAATATTCTGAAATATCAATTTTTTCTTCTACTCCCTTCCAAAGAAACTCCACCTGTCATTCATGTCAAACAAAACATGGATGGCTTTTTACTATTCATTATTATTCTGTATTTTGTATCACTTTTCATTATTAGCAGATAAAATTGAGCATTAACTATGATCTAATTCTGGAAACAATTTTTTTTTCATGGCATCTATTAAAATACTGCCCCTGAGAAATAGAAGATGAGGCTTTGAGTTTTCTCTGGTTTGAATGGGTAAAACTGATTTCCCTTCCTAATTCTATGAATCTGATACTTCTCATCAACACCTCAAATTGCTCTCAGCAAATCCCAAACCATCTACTGATGAATGAGATGTTCTTGTTGAATTTTGACTCGGCATCCTCATTCTCATACAGGGAAATACCTAGACTCTCCTAAATGTTGTTATTGCTGGGACTTGTACCTTCTAAGCAAGGACACAAATTCATATAATTTAAGAAATGCCAGTGAAGTGTGTATTATTGCTCTCATTACACAAAATGCTCATAGAAAACACTCTATCAATTCCAATTATGTTCTAGAAAAAAAAGGAAACTGAATAAAAAGTAATCCTAGAATATTTGACTGAGCTGGTTATAGCTACTGAACAATATGTAATTGTAAAAAGTGTGGCAAAATGATAAAAATAAACTGAGTATTTGTGAAAGAAATGAAAACATGGCAATAAAAGATGCCGGAAAACAATTTAGCTTTCTACATTACTTCTTCATCACTTGATTATTTTAGTGTTTCATTTCTATTTACATACCAACTTGATTCTTTTGCATCTGGATTTTGCACAATTCTTTCAATAATGTACGGTTCAGTGGCTATAATTACAGGATTGTTAAAGTTCACATTTTACTATTCATCTTGTTATCTCTAGTAATGGAAGGTTGGAATAAATGCACATAATTACACGGTTGGTCCTAAATTATTTTTATATTGCTCTTGCTAGGATACACTCGAGAAACAGCATTTATTCTCTAAGATTTATTTTTGGTGGTAGTGGGTTCTAGCAAAATGGAAGCAATAAATACATAAATGGACTGGTCCCATGAGCTTACTATCTATAGTTTTTTTTCAAATTATTTTATCTTACTGAGCCTGCAGGGATGAGGAGGTGTTTGGAATTAAACATGGAAGTAAACATGTCATGTGTCATAACTCTGATAACAGGAACATTTCCCTCATGGTGTATTTATCATATCATTTGATCTATCATTCTACCTACCCATAACAGACTAACTCAGCAACCTATAGACCTATGGGCCAACTTACTGGAAGAGACATTTAAATAAGTTTTATTTCAATCTAAAGCAATACATGCTGTGAAAGTAAGGTGAATTTTCTTGTTTGAATTATGCTAGAAATAGTTTAATAATGCCACATTTATAGTACTCAAAGCATTTTACAGAAACCTTAATGGCATTCCAAAGTTCCAAATTATTCATTTTTTCAATCAATTTATTGAGTGTCTATTATGTGCCAGGCATTGAGCTGCATACCAAAAGCTATGACAACAGATATTTATGCAGTCCTCACAAGTTAAAGATGGATATGAGTTTGTTTTACCTATAAGGAGATGGAGGTGTAGAGAGTTAAAGCATTTGCCTTCCCCACACTTAGCTAGTCAAGAGGAAAAGGAATCTTCCAATTACAATATCATTCAGTGTTCTTACTACTAACCAGTACTTTCAAGTTTGGTGTTTTGTTTCCCTTAACACAGAAATCCTTCCCCTTCCCTTTTTGTTTCATAGAAAAAAAATGTGGGTAAGAGGTCTTAAATGCATTGGGTGTTATACTATATGTTGGCAAATTGAACTTCAATATAAATATATATATAAATAATTTTAAAATTACATGCCTTTAAATGAGCCCACTGTCTTGGCTCTTTGGTGAAATGGCAGAGAAAAAAACAATAAGGAAATTTTCTAGACACTCCGGCACCACCCATAGTGTCTCATGAGTGTCCCCGGTTTGTGGTTTGAGACCTAAGAATTAAAAAGCAAAGTGCCTTAGAGGAATATGTGTCTGTCTCCACAGTGGGACATGTACTTTTTATACATCAGTGGGCATGGAATCAGTGCCTCCCAGCTCCTCCTTCTCTTTAGGGTGGCTGTGTTGTTCTTCAGATGAATAGCTTGCCCTGGAGAGAAATACTGCCTAAATATTAAGATTAGATTAGTTTTCACACTGCCCCATTTTACCACTAAATTCAAATCCCTCAGCAATCTGCTTTCCAATCTTCCCCAGGCATAAAATTCAGTTTAATAAATGGTTCATATGCCATTATTTCTCATCAATATGTAAAGACTAAAAGAAATTTTAAAAATCCGTACTTATTGGTTAAGATAAGAAATGTAACTGATGAGAAAAGGACATTCTTAGAAGTGCTTCTTATTCCTAACCAAATCATTGATATATATATATATATATATGTATATATACATACACACACATATATATATTCACAATGTAGAAGCACAGTTAAAAAAGTATTTTAAAATAAAACACTTATGCATGTGTGTATAAACATATATATGACTCCTAAAACAATTCCTCTACAAATTACTTGTCACTTCCTTGACCTACTACCTCCCTGCGTTATATCATGTTGGTATCAAACAAAGATTATTTTATTGGTACAACTAAATGCATTCATATGGAAATATAGGGTAGATTCCTCCTCTTAAAACCTCAACCTCCAATTAATTGGCTGTAAAGCTGACTGCATCTATGATTCTCTAAGAATTAGTACAGGAGATAAAGAAATGGGAAAGAAGCTCTCAGCTCATTACATGAATTCAGACAGTTCCCTTTGAAGAGAAACTTGTTCTGAGGTAGATGACGTCACTGACGAGGTTCCACATTTAGGAATATCAGTGCAAGGGTGAGCTCCTTTTTAATTTTGTTTTTAAGACTACCAGGCTTAAAATTTCAGAAACTATTTTTAAGAATCCAGTCAATATGGCACATGCATTAGGTAAAATGCATCCTTTTTTTTTTAAGGAGTAGGAACTCTCAAAGGTGTGGTATATTTCATATTTGCTATGCTGTGTATATTATGAATAGATGGATCTGAAGTGTTTCATTCTGAGTGTACTGTTGCCAGTACAAATTTACAGCCAAGAAGCAAAGATGTTGATGCCATGCAATCCTATTAATCTAGGATATTGCTTTTGTAGATTGGAGCTACTCAGACTCTACCTTTTAGTTCTAGTTACTTTAAATCTCCATACTAAGCTATCAAGTTTCCTTTTATGACATAAAACTGCTAAGTGGAAGATACTTGAACATTCTGTCGGCTGACTGGCAAGTGTTTATTAGGCACTTATTCTGTGCCTAGCACAGAGATAAACATTGTCAGAAGCTTAATACAGCATCTGTGGCTTTCAGAATCATGCCGGGTATTTGGGGGGGGGATGTAAGAACACCCATGAAAACGTTAAACTTGCTGTAATACCTTAAGGTTTCCAGCTTAGTACTGTTATTGGGGTTTCCCATCAACAAGTTTCTCATAGACTATATCCAGTTTAACTTTTCATCATGCAAGCAAATGCATGAGGAATAAATTTGGGAAATGTGATCCTCATAATGATTGGAACCTCTGAAACTTCTGAAATGCCTACTTACTGTGATATTTTTTTTTTCTAGTTTGAGGGTCTGACATGGCAAGCAAGTGTGAAGTAGCTTTGTTTTTAAGATGTCCATTGTTCGGGGTTATGTGTAAGAGAAATAGATCTCAGTAGTACAAGCATCTCTCTCTAGTCTGGTGTTGGCATTCCATGAGCGTCAAGTAAAGAATGGGCTTGTCTTGGAGATCAGTACACAGTTTGAAAGGTGACATCGGTACAATAACCTGTTAGTTATATTCTCAGAAGTTGCCATTGACTAGGTGAGTGGTAGGAGATGTTATTTGGGGGCACTTTTATTTATAGAACCCACTGTCAATCAGAAGAGATTAAATACTTGGCATGGATTCAGGCTAATGATACCTTCTAATATGTAATTCTGCTTCCCTTGTTCTCAAACCAACCCAGACACACCCATGATTTGCCCACTGCCCTTTTGCTAATGCCCATCCTTGGTGTCGTCATTATTGATGTATTTTCATTTGACAAGCAAAGATTTATTTTCTCCCCTTGGCTCACTCCAAAGGAGAGCGGCCAGGCAAAGGTTCTTCTGAGAAAATGTTGATGACTGTGGCACACAGAACACATGTGATTTGCTGTTCCTCACATTATCCCTGATGCTGGCTAAGGTGCAGGGGAGAAAAACCCTGAGGTCTGACCACATCTGCAACCAGTCATCAGGGATGACCGCTGTCTGATCCCTCCTGCTGTGTTCCTGATTAGAACGGAGTGTCAGCGAAGAGACTGGTGCATCTGTCATTGGCTTTCTTGTTCAGATGTCAGAGCATCACCACTGGATGCGCATGGAGGAAAATGGAAATTGTGAAAATAGATAGCACAGATAGAAGGACTGGAAGTACAGTGAAGCATTCGATAGCACTTCATATGAAGCACTGTTATTATGGTGTGTTGTCATTATATGTTTGCATGTGTCCATTTTCCCTGCAAACTGTAGAGTTCAGCAAAGTGGGGCTATGTCTGATTCATCTTCATCCCCAGTACCTGGCACCAGTCAATGTTTTTAGTAAGCATTTAGCAATCATTATCCATTCATTTTGTTGAATTAATGAATAATGATTAAAATTAAAGTTCACATCTCCTTATTATTGGAACCTAACTCATTGTGAGCACACTGACATCATGGAATACTAGCTGAATGAAAGAATAGGCAAATGGATGAAGAAATAACCTTGAAAGGCCAAGTTTAAATCACTTGTTAGGCTTCAGCATTGCTGTATGTGGTCTTTTGTTTTGAACTCGATTGTAAGGACAAATGAAGTACTTTGCAAAATGTATTACTTTTTTCTGCTCATTTCTTTATAGGCTATAGGTACCTTTTTTCTCTCTCCACTTTCTCTATTTTCAGCCACTGGCTATTCAACTGCAAGCTTCCTTAAGAAAATGTACCTACTTCTTTCAATTTTTTTTTTCTAAAAGCTTCAAATTTTTTTCAGGACGAAACTCTTAACCTATTCGAGAACAATTTCTTTTCTTAAAATCATTTCTGAGCTGTGCATGCTCTAGAATCTAGAATGATTTTGACGAATCCTGAGGCATAAGATGATCATTGTTTCGATGGTATATTCTGTTGAGTGAAAAGTGGTAGAAAGGGTCCTGCTAGGATGTGCAGGAGTGTGAGCGTTAGGCTAAAAGTGCGTTCAGGAACATTTTTGTGCCAGGTGGGTATTGAGGTTGAAGGCTTATGTGAGGTCTGGGCTCCTGGGGTTCTCCCCATGTTTGTATGACAGCTGCTTTCTCAGTAATGTGACAGGTGCATGGCACAGGTTCTGGTGACTTTCTGGATTGGACAACCTTACTTGTATCTAAAAGACCTCTCCCACAGTGCTGGGATGCCTCTTACAGCTTTCTAGAGTTGTGATGGCAAGACTATAGCTTCATGTTGGAGAATTGTTATTCTTTAAAATGCCACTGATATCAACTGACCGTAACCATTTTTAGCCCATTGCCAAACGAAATAGGTGCAAAACCCATGAAAATGAGAGAATCACATGAGGAGCCAAATTGGGGAAAGTTCAATTTGCTGTCTGGTCCCTCCTCCCCCCATCCCCTACCTGCTTTGTCTTATTTCTTCTTTCCATGAAATATACTTTCCAGTTTCTGCCAATGAAAGCCTTCAATTTTTTATATAGCTCTTTCCTTCTTTTCCACATCTGAGTATTATTCCTACTGGGCAAGTGGAAATAAAGTATCTATAAAGTGCATTATCTCAGTATAAGGCAGATATATAGGTAGAAATCCTGCAGAGCTAAAAAGAAAAACAAAATTCCCATCAGGATTTCTGATTATACTCTGAAGTTGTACCTTCTAAGCATTTCAGAATCTGTTCGATAGTTTTTTTTTTTCCCAACAAAGAGAAGACTGAACTTATCTGGGGGATGCTCTGAGGGGAAAGACATTGTATTTGGTATAGGAGTCCGGGGACCTGGATATTAGTTCCAGCATAATATACAGTCATGTGATATTAGCCATGTCAACTTCTTTAACCTGTTATTTGCTCTTTGAAGTTGAGAGCATTATATTATGTTGATGGAAGTCAGGGTGAGGGTGGATACGTGATGTGTGTCAGTGCTAGATTCTTAACTACATCAGTGTTTCCAAAGTGGGCTTCAAGGCTGAATTTAGGCTATGTTTCAAGGAAAGAATGTTTCTTATTATAATCAGTTGTTAAAAGCTCTAGGTAAACAAAGTTAAATGATTTCTATTTATTTTTTTATAATAGGACTCTTGAGAATTCTTAATATGATAATGTGTTCTGTGTATTTCCAAAGGAGGATATATACTATTGCACAAACTTATTTGAACGTGAAATGCCTTGGGACATATCTCTGAAGGCCAGTGTTCCTTAAAAGACTGGAATATTGAACTATGTGATCTCTGATAGTTCTAGAATTATCAGAGTAAAAGTGGCACTTCCAAGCCTTTGCCCTTTATCTGTAGAGTGTTGGCTTTACTGCCTCATATTTGTCTTTTATGCTTCTTTTTCTCTGAAGAAAATAGACCTTGCCTGCTCTCTCAGTACCCCTGAAAAACGGGGAAATGGTTTTCCCTTTTTTAAAAAAAATTATTCATTTAATTTATCATTTGAGATGAGAGAGAGAGAGAGAGAGAGAGCGAGCATAAGCAGGGAGGTAGAGTGAGAAGGAATAGGAGAGACAAAGGGCTTGATCTCAGGACCCTGAGATCATGACCTGAGCCCGAGGCAGATACTTAACCTACTGAGCCAACCAGGTACCCTTGTTTCTCCCTTCTTTTTATTGCTGGACTCTGTGTATAACTATCTATAACTGATCATCCTCAGTGAAAAGGAAATTCTTTACTTAAGTAACCCCCAAACCGTGTCCTGCCAGTTTTTGTAAAGTAATTCATAACATCCAGATTAACACTTACAAAATAACAGTCATAAAGTGATCTTTCAGGATGCTCCTGACATTTAATGCAATCAATTCATCATGTATCATTACATGAAACATCAGGAAAATTGCAAAGGCATCCAATAGAAAATCAACAACCAGTCAGTACAACCAGTTTGTACAGGATGATTTTGAGTTCACGTTCCACTTCCACATAGAATACAATTTACAGTCTCATTTTATCCTCCAGAAACCCTCTGAATAGGAATTAATAAGCCTTTGCACCCTGAAGTCGCATTTACTAGACCTCTAGTATTTATTCAACAGTGTTTGAGCAAGATTAATGGGTTATCATCGTTCCTTCACTACATTTTAAAAATGTGTGACTTCTCTGTACCTCAGTTTCCTCTGCAAATTAGGATAATAGAATCCTTCCCATTCAGTTATTCTGAAAATTAAATGAGTGAATACAGGTAAAGCACATAGAACACCTCTGGTGCAGAGTAAGTCCTTATGAAATGTTAGCTATATTCTTATCATGCATGCACTATCTATGAAAGTATATAGGAATATAAAGGTGGCTGCTATTGCTTATATAAAAAGATGTAAGGGAGAACTGGGGAAATTGGGAGACAGGGATGGGGTAGACTTATTTTTCCCTGCATATGATTTTATGTCGTTGAATATTTTAAAATTATATATGTGTTTCCCCTAATCAAAGAAAAAATCAAAATAAATATTAGAAGCTCCACTTTATAAGTGAGCTACTGATGTCCCACCTTTATAATCAGCTTTTGCTCTTTGTATGAGAGGATACTAAAGTCAGAATTTGAACCAGGGATTCAAACTTGACATCTGTCACCTTTATAGAGTGGGGAAGAGGTGAGAGGTCTGTGGCGGGTGGCGGGGTGAGGACAGTGAGGATGAGTGTGTGGTGGTGGTATTAGATACATCTGGAAATTTCCTTTTTATAATAGTGAATTCTTAACTGAATTTATAGAGTTTGTCACTGTTTTTTTTTTCTTCATTTCTACTGTAAGTAATCATCCCTTCCCAGTGCTTCCCTTCTAACTTGGACCTCAGCAGCATGAACATGCTAAGGTGAACCTTCATGGAGGCACAGGCAAATATAAATAGGTTGGTGCCATGGACTTTAGCATATGTTTGCTTGGTGTCTAACTCTCTTAGGCCTTTCACTTGCTTTCAACATTAAGCCTTCCATTTTTATCTGTCCTCTTTTTGATGAAATGGACATGCAAATTTTCAAAACCCACTCAGTCTCTTCTCTGTCATGGACAAAAGAAGTAATTATACCATGAATCTATCATGCGTCCCAAGGAAGCAAGCTCAATATTTGTCTCCAAAAAGCCTTTCATTCATTTCTTTTCATGTTAGAAACAAAATTGGCAATTTTTTTTCACAGCTTGTAAATTCCAAGAAACTCTGTATCTTTTCTTTTCATTTTCTCTGTAGCCAAAACCAGAAGGGTCTGTATTGTTCGGCAGTGCAAATCCACAATACTCACGGCAACTCAGTCTTGGCTTCAGCATGATTTCAAAAAGTTTATGCAGACACCATCTGAGTAATAAATCACAGAGGAATGCTTCAACCAGTCACCCCTTAACTACTGCCTGAATGAGCTCCATGCTTTATCATCTCAGAATGAAGCTGCTTCAGATGCATACTTCATTTTATTACCCAATGTAACCCATCTAGATAAATTTAACTTCTTATAGATTTGCTTTCTCTTAGTATTCATGTCTTCCCCAGACTTTTCATTAATATTATGATACTTGAATAGGAGTGTTCCCTCCCTTCCCTTTATAATATAACAGCTCTAAATTGGCATTTGGTGAATTTATCATCATTGCTGCTCAAATTAGGTCAGTGTTTTTATTTCATTATGCTAGAAGTCCTCTTAGCTGCAAATTCCAGCTTGATGTCTTTTACCTGATGACATGCTTCTGGTAAAGTTCCTTAGAGGTTTTTGAAAAACCAAGCATTGCCAGGTACTTCTCCCCTTCCCAACCCTTTCTAAAATCTTTTTGGTTTGGTTTATGCAACCATTTAACATATTTTTGTTAAGTGATGGTTGAAAGGAATTTAACATAGTAAAAGATTAATAACTTGCCCTCAAGGGGCTTTCAGTTCAAGGTGTGGGTGTTGTAGTGGAGGGAGGCAAACAAAACCACACTATGCCATAGTTTTTGCTACACTGAGTTATGTCTAAGGTGTTGTGGGATCATGGAAGAAGGAGCTTCTCCATGTTTTCCGAGACTTGAGAATGAGTTTTATTCTTAATTTCTAGAAACTGAAGTCCCACTTGTTCTAAATTTGCCTTTGGATCACAGATTTAGCACTGTCCTTTTGAATGAGAAAATGCAAAAGAAAAAGAAGCTCAATTTGGTTTAAGAATGAGAAACTACCCATGCCAAGTCAGCTATCTTACCCAAACAGAGATGAAAAGGCATTTGCAAGTTATTAATATGTTAACCTCGAGTTTTGGCCCTGCTTCTCAAGAAGGGGCTACACCTTTTAGACTACAGCCATTTAGCGGGGGTGGGAGGAGAAGAACTGGGTTTATAACTGAAAATATTTAGGATCTGAGAGCTTTTAAATAACAAGTTTGAGAGCCTGACACACCCTTGGATTTAAATTCTATCCTAAACAAAATGTAATCTTGAGCAAATTATTCAATCTTATTGAGTCCATTTTCCTATCTATGAAAAGAGGCTAATAATAGTGTAACTTCATATAATTAATCAGATGATTAAATCAAAGAACACATGTAAAGTTCTTGGCATAATATTTGACAAATGATAAACATGCAACAGATCTTAGGTTCTGTTTTCAGTACTGTGCGTTTTACTTGGTTAGCCTTTCTCCCATTTTTCCTAGGAGATTGTCTACCTCCATTTTTCCATTTTGGTAGCTTAAGACTTTGGTTATTTTATCCACTGATATTTAAGTAGTGTCTGAGTCTCTGCTTTGGTCATTCTGTTTGTTTTAAAAAGTGGCAATATACTTTTAAAAAGTATATTTCATGTTTTGCTGTGACTGCCGATGATTTGTGAGTACTTCTGTCTTGCCCTGTTCAGCCTCGGGGAGCTCCAGCCTTTGTGAGACTACTCCTGTTTTCTTTAGGGAAACCAAGACAGTTCTCTTAAATGATTCGTCAGCCCAACAGTCCATGGTATTTTCTGGTGCAGCATGACTGAGCTTGGCAGGGAAGTTCCTATCTCTGAGCTCCCTGTGTGTGTGCTGGACCAGAGTTCATTCTCCATTCATGCCATCAGTTTATCACTGCCATCAGCATTTAGCAGTGTGATTCATGATTATCAGAGTCACTGAGTGAAAGATTGAGCTACTTTCCATTACTTCCTTCATTGTGAGGCACTGATGCAAATTAATCCATTAAATCCAGCCCCAAAGACAGTCAGTCACAGAGGCTGTGTAGAGGGGGCCAAAGCTATGGAGTGAGACCTGGGTGTGGTCTTGGCCTGCTGCCCCTCAGCTATGTCTTCCTTAGCAAGTCACCAAGCCTTCCTTTCCTCATCTGTTAACAGGGAAAATAATAGCAATGATCTCATGGAAGTGTTTTAAGAATACAATTCCCCAAACATGGCAAAGGAACTCTGTAATTGTGAGCTACTGCAGTATATCATCATATATGCTCTTTTTAGTTCTACAAACCAGTTGCTTTTATCCAAGAGTCAAAGATGAGAGGGTTCAAGGACTAAGCTTTTATCCTTGAAGGATCTTTGAAGGATTCTAGATTAATGAAAGATCTTTCTCAGAATAACCAAACACTGTAAAAGGAACCAGTGAAAGTCAGGTTTAAATAATTCTGTTAAGAGTGGCCTTGGAAGTAAAATGCAATATAGGAATAAAGAAAGAAAAGTTGTTTCTAGGTTGGATTTGATTTGCATTTGCTAACTGGAAAAGGATCAGGGGGTAATCAGTCCATGATTTTGGAAGCAGTTTGGAAATGCCATTACCAAAAATCTGCCTGAAACACTCTGCTTGTGACCTGTTCATCATTCATCAAATCTCCTTTACCATACCCTGTTTCATCCCTGGGCCATCATCTGTGCAACCCTTTTTGTTGCCATAGTGTATGGAAAATTATATCTCCAAAACATATAAGTGAAAGCAGAAATAAGGCAACTCAAAGCATGTCAGTGACATTGGTTTAAATATTTCTAAAGACTGGGACATATTCCCAAATTCTCCCAAATTGTGGCTCCCCGCCATCCTCATAAGTGATTGTCTTTTCTTCCAGCTACTAGAATGCCACTAAATGGAGCTTCAGGCCAGGTTGGTGATTGTGTCTGAGACAATGACAGCTCCTTGGGATGTCATATAACATTTATTAAGTCAATATGTATGCAGATATTTATTTTTAGCTTCCCTTTATTCACCTAAATAAGTATAATGGACCAGAGTGAACAACATTTAAAAAATATGATTAGAAGATTTTAATATTTTATTCCATGTCAAACTCCAGAACTATTCAGATACTGGAGATTTTCCATCTAATGCATTCTGCAGCTTTTATAGGATTCATTTGGAACAGTCCCTTTTTGAAGTAGAAAGAATTTTGTACTCGAGGCACATTAATTGGTTTCTAGTCCCAGCTCTGCCATTTACTAGTGGGAGATTCTGGGCAAGTCATTTAGACCTCTTGGGTCTCCTTTTTCCTTATCTTTAAAATAAAGTTAATGATTTTCATCCTGCTTCAGGATGAAAGCACAGATGTGAGGCTCAGATAAAATAATGTATTTGAAAGCACCCAGAATATCATAAAGCAAATATCATTATCTAACAAAATGTAGAAATGTATACTTAGTGTCTTCAGTGGATGTCATAAATATCATAAAGCCAGAATGCATGCCCAACTTGGAGGAGATCACGTTGAAAAATCAATCTGTAAAAGAATGTCCAAATACCAAAATGTGGGTCGTCTCTGATGTTATTTTATTTTATTTTATTTTATTATTTTTTGATAGGAAGACATTAGGATTCGGTTCCAGAAAGAATTAATGAGAATTACACAAATTCAAATCTTCTCCATTACCCCATTGGTCATGTCTACTAACATGCCATGAAATTGCATTGGTTTCTACAAAGTGATCACATATGCCAGTTCCCCTTTTCAGCTGAACATGTCATAATTACATCTGTCTACCTCAGCATTCCAGTTTTAGGAAAAGGTAGATACAGGCTTTGTTTTGTTTTTTGTTTTTTTTTTTTCCCCAACAGGAAGCATTTAAAAACCTATGTCCTATATTCCTCCTAAAGAAGGGGGGATTCCTCAGTACTCAGCAAGTAATCTTTTTTGGTCTAGGTAATAAGGAACCTGACTGATAATTGTTATTCTAGGTAGTGTAAGAATAGAGGCTTGCTCACATGGTGCTGGTGTATGCAGATAGATGTAATTACAACAGGGCAAATTACCGAACTCTGAAACAGAACAACCCAGAGAGAAAGATAAAGAAGGCTCTGGCTCAAAACTGAAGAGGAAAGCAAGAAATCAAAGCAAAATATTCCTGTTGCCTTTTATGGGAAGAAACAAGGGCAGCAAAATGGAAAGGATTCCATAGAAGTGTAGGATAAAGAGATGGGAGACATGAAATATACTTCCCTCTATATAAAGGTTATTATGTATGTAATGGATTCAATGAGATTGACTTCTTTTTAAAAAGTCTGTTACCAAGAACAAATTTAATAGACTATTAAGAAGAAAAGGACATTAAAAAGCATGTATTGATTAAAGCAAAAGTTAAAATTTGGAATATTTATTATATACAAGTCAGCAAACAAAGTTGACCTAGATACAAGTGTATTACTGGAATTGTTAGAGTATTCATCGACTGAATTTTGTCACTTTTGTATAATAATTATGACTAGAATAGAAATCAGAAATTTTGACTTGAATCAGTTCATTGAATTAGTTACTTCAAATTATCCTGATATAGTTTGGATGCAAATATTTTGTAAAAACTAGTATCAATATTAGGCAAATTTATATTTTGAAAACCTGGGAAATCTAGGAAAATCTAAAAGGAAAAGATATTGTAATACATTTTCAAGTTGTGTTGAAAGGCATCATCATTTACATTAATGCATTATTCAGCTGAAGTGTAGAAAGAACACACGTCATTGAGATTAGTTCTGGGGTCAGAGGGAAGTGGGGATAATGGTAATGACAACAAATCAGCAGGTAATCCAATTTCTTGTATTCCATCTGCCACTGTGGTGAGCAATTTACACGGAATATCCTTGATTGCTCACAACATATTAGGTGGGTACACTTATTACCTTGTTTTTTCAGAAAGGACTACAGAAGTCTTGATAATTGAAAGAACTTGCTGGCAATCATAATCTAATAAATAGTAGAGTAGGGTTTTTACCCAGGCAGTCTCAAGATAATATTTGCTGAAGGTCTATTAATAACCAGGCATTCAGATGGTATTTACATGCATTAGTTATCTCAGTGGTTCTTAACCTAGGGTGCATATCAAACTCACCCGGGAAGCATTTTAAAACCCTAATACCCAGGACCCACACCAGGCTAATTAAATAAGAACCTCTGGGCAGGAAGCAGGACTTGGCATCAGTGTTTCTTAAATATAAACATCAGTATATATAAATATAATGTAAATATCAGTATTTTTAAAAGCTTCCCAGGAGATTTTAACATGCAGTCAGGTTTTTGAATCATTGTGCATTTAATATTCAATGCAAAATCTATACATTTGTATCATTCCTATTTTATTTATGAGGGCTCTGAGAATCAATGATGATAACTGACTTGGTCCGTCAAGGTCACTTACCTGGTAGATGACAGAGCTGAACTGTAAATGCAGGGCTGTCTGGCTCAGGAGCCCACATTCTTCCCGATGCCTCAATGTCTAGCCATTTTAACTGGGGCAATAAATTTACTTGTTCTTGTTGTTTAGTGTTTATTTTAGAATTTAGCTTCAGCCTCAGTCTCATTTTATTATATTCACTATTGAATGGACACAAAGGGAGCCCGTTAACAGCATCTTTGTGTGTGTGAGTGGATCATTGTACTAATTGCTGTGGGAGAGCATAGGAATAGATAGGTAGATAGGTAAACTTTCCCTCTTCAGAGATCTCTACTTTTCTGTAAGAGTTCAGAACCTGAGCTTCATGGCCTGACTTCTGGGTGGCCCATTAAACCCCATAAATCATTTGTGAAATATGCATAATTTTTAACAGACTACCACAGAGGGCTTTGAGCAAAAAAAACAAAAACAAAAACAAAAAAACCTCAAGAGTGTTGCATATACAAGGGGAATGATTCCAGAAGCACTGGTGCTTTCTTTTGAGTTATCCTCATGAAGACAAAACAGTACCCTTCCATAGAGTTTTTTATTTCAGTAAACTGTCAAAAGCCACTTACAGTTCAGTCTAGGGAAAGCTATCATATTTGTTTGTGGGGCATATGTGTGTGTGTGTGTGTGTGCACATTTAATAAAATGCAGGATGTGAATATAAAACAATATAATAGATTTCATTACTGGCTCTGAAACTAGATCTGAACAAAGATTTTCTTGTTCCTAGCAATAAAATGGTATTAAGAAAAGTGGCTGATAGCACAATTTTGAAGAATTGTATTCATTTGCACATATAAATAAGTTGCAAATAAGCTCACACATATATGCATCCACATGTATACATATAGTATACATACTATAAACATGCACATATACACACTGGCATATTTTATAGAAAATTGATTTCATTATTCCATAGCAATTCTTCCTATATAATCCATTATTTTAAAATTTATTAATGATTTTTGTATTGATATAAATTTAAATGAGGAAAAGATTTATATATGCAACGTAACCTGGATGATATAGATCTATAAATATGTTGCATTTTCTGATATATTTGCCTATGCAATTGCAAATATATCTACAAGGTAAATACACATATTTACTGATATGAGTATATTGATATTTACAAACATGTGCCTTATGGACTCTGAATTTATGGTAGGACAAATATTCTCATCTCTAGTTGATTATCAGAATCACTTACAGAACTTTTAAAACCCTGAATCCCACCCACCCCGATTCTGATTCATTTGGTAGGTTCAGAGTGACCCTGGTACCTGTGTTTTTAGAAAAATCCTTGAATGATTAGCTGCTTCACTTGAGAACCACTTCTCTGTTCTGGGCATGGATGGAAATGAGGAAGGAAGGATGGCAGATATTAGATATTTGACTAAGTAAAGGAGAAGAGTCCAGGAGAGCTCTTCGCAGGAAGTGGCAGTTTATGTGCTTATTTATGTTAAATCTGTTGAGCCCATACTGTGTTAATCCTTTTGCTTAATTTACACAAACAACATGTTATTAGTAATAATTAATGTCAGAAGAAGGGAATTTTTTTTTCTAAACTATGCTTGTTTTCTAACTACTATGTGTCTGACCTACTAGAGGAAATCTTAGAGAGAAAATAGCCACTTTCACACTACTGTTCATTGGCCAATGCACTATTTATTAAACTGGATTTTCCCAGTGAAGAAAGAAAATCTTACCTTCAGGGAATGAAAAAGAAATCCATTTTCCGACCTCCTAGTATAATGCAAAGGGAAAAGACAGCTGATCTCTTCGGGGGAGGGATGTGTTAAGAAGGCCAGAGGCAGCTGTCTTAGAAATATAATAGAGAGGTGCCATAGGGACAGAACATAATTTAAAATAGTTGAGTTTGAAGAGACAGATTTTTCCTTCCTTCTTATTTTTTCTTCTCTCAAACATACATAGCTCTTCAACTAATATTATCTTGTGATTAAATATAAAACTTGTGAAGCTCTTCCCCAAACTCATCTCAGCACCTAAATGGATCATTTCCTCCTTTATAATCTTATGCTGACTGCTGTCTGAATTTACCTTGCACATAATCCCTTGCTAGTATGTTTGCCTTTAAATTGTAAGAACATTGGTAACAAGACCATATCTTAATCATTTTTTATTGAAATGATTGTTGAATGAATGCATGAACACTTAAATGAACAAATGATCTATAATGCTTAGTAGTAACTTCTTGAGACTTATGCATTTCTTTGATAATAGGCTTTCCTTTTCTTTCACCTGAGCTCTATGCTTCTGTATCTATATCATAGGTGATCTAGTGTAAGGCTGAATAACAACCTCTAAGATAAAAATCAAGATTTTAAGGTGTGTTTAGCATCTGGGTATAATCATAAAACAAGGGGTATCTATAATTTAAGGAGGGATTAGGTCATCAAACCCCAGGATCCTTGAATTCATGAATTTGGCCTAGACATTAGAGTCTCTTCCTAGCATGGAAGGAGGGGGTATACAGAGAAAGTATGGAAAAAAGAATATGTGGCAAATTTCACAATCCATGAGTGATTAGGGCCTGGACTTTTCTGTCATCTAGGAAGGCATATTGACAATAGACAGAACATCCTTAGCTAGATTTCACCAGTTGATAGCTTGGCCAGTGAAATTGTAAATTTACATTGAATCCAAATGAAGTATTAAGACAACATCTCAAGCATCTCTTGCCTAATGAGATTCTGTGCCTGCCTAGCAGGTCAGCAGTCTGATTTACCAGTCAGATTTCAGTTTACGGATGTAGTCTTGAATAAAGACCCTGAGACATTGTATGACACTTCCCTTTCTTCCTTTGCTCTGACTGCATTTATCAGCTTCCATCGATCCAAGCAGGGAAGTGAAATTGACAAGAAGCTCCATCTTCAGAGCACTCATGCCATCACCTCCCCCCTCCGAATTTTACGTGAATGGCTCAAGTGTAGTTTCTTGAGAAGGAACCGTGCCTAAAACAGGTACTTCTGTGTTAGTGTCTTGTGAAATTTCCAAGGTTGGGGTACAAACTAGCCAGCTCCCTCCTCTTTTTAAAAACATGTATGTAGGGGGGTCCCTGGGTGGCGCAGCAGTTTGGCGCCTGCCTTTGGCCCAGGGCGCGATCCTGGAGACCCGGGATCGAATCCCATATCGGGCTCCCGGTGCATGGAGCCTGCTTCTCCCTCTGCCTATGTCTCTGCCTCTCTCTCTCTCTCTGTGACTATCATAAATAAATAAATAAAAAATTAAAAAAAAAAAAACATGTATGTAGACCTAGGATCCTCTTAGCATACCCTATCAGGAAGTTGGTTTTGGATGTTTAAACTGAGCAATGAATCTATAGCAAAGGATCTGAATAAATAGTTTCCAAAAAGAACCAAAATTGAACTCAAATCATGCTTTTTATCTAACAGTCACCAAGCCCCACACAAACTAACTCATCTATCCTCTGCACATCTCAATGAGGTAAGCAGATGGAAGATACCCAGTCACTTCTACCAATGGAAAGCCAGAAAGAAAAAGCATATGTAAAAATGCTTCAAGATCTGTAGAGGCTTGGCAGTGATGTGTCCAGCAATACCCTTGGCTTTCTACTCCTTCTCAGTCTCTGTCAATTTGAATAATGAAATTATGCTGTTAACATAGACTAGAAACATGTGTTGGAAGATTTAAAGCTGGTCCAATCTTTAGAAGTCAAAGCTAGAGTTTCAGCAATCTTCAAGAAGGCAGCCCTGACAGTGTTCCATAACCATGCTCTTACAGGGCTTATAATTCTCAGTTCCAGAATGCATATGGCTTTTCCAACTTGATAGAGGCAATTATGACTTCACCTGTCTCACAGTCTGGTAATTTCTCCACATTCAAGTGTACCGACAACATGTAGGGTCTTTGTAGCTCCCAGAGTTGATCTCATTAACTGGTCTCCCTTAAGCCCAAGCAAACCCCTTGACTCTTAGTTTAGATACCAATATGCCCCCCTCATATTATTCATCCTCACAGAATTCTGAGTTCCTCAGTCCCCTACACTGCCCCCAAAGCCTGCTTATTTTACTGCTAAAAAATACCTCAATACATTGTCATTACTAACATTGATTTCTGTACACTTCTCCAGAGATAGTCATATTATACATGAATACTGCCTCAAGTCAGGCACCTTTTACCTGGCTGGGATTTTTTTTTTTAATTTCAAAGTGTTGTAAAATCTTTTTAAAAGACTTATTTACTTATTTAAGAAAGAGAGCATATGCATAAGTGCGGGGATGGGCGGAGGGGGAGAGAGAGAGAGAGAGAGAGAGAGAGAGAGAGAGAGAGAGAGAATCTCCAGCAGGCTCCCTGCTGAGAGCGGAGCCCAAAGCAGGCTTGATCTCAAAACCCTGAGATCTTGACCTGAGCTGAAATCAACAGTCAGATGCTTAATCAACTGAGCCCCAATAATGGAATGTATATAATGAAGTCAATAATCATTTATTGAGTATTGACTACATATCTACTGCTGAGCCACTCACTGAGAATACAGAAGAATAATGAAGTGTTTCTCTGCTTCCAGGAGTCTACAGAGGACATATTTGGGAGCAAGGGGTCAACGTAATGGATGATAGGGAAATAATGTAAATCAGTATTAAGTCAAGGACTAAAGTAATCTAATTATTCATAAGACTAATATTTATTGAGTGCCATTTCTTTGAAAAGTGTCATACTTCATGCTCCAGCATGAAGGATGCAAGTAAGTTTACAGCATGGACACTTGTGTTAGTTTGCCAGAGCTGGTGTAACACATTAAGACAGGCAGTGGCTTAAAACATCAGATGTTTACTTTCTCACAGTTCTGGAGACTAGTTTTTCACAATCAAGGTATTGGCAGGTCCATGATCTCTCTGAAACTTGTAGAGGAGAATCCTTTCTTGCCTTTTCTAGCTTTTGGTGGTTGCCAGAATTTTTGGCATTCCTTGGCTCACAACTACATTGTAATAATCTCTGCTTTTGCCATCACATATCTGTGTGTATGTGTGTGTGTATGTGTGTGTGTGTGTCTTTACATGGCCTTCTTATAGGGATACCAGTCATTGTATTTAGGGTTCACCTTAATCCACTACAACCTCATTTTAACTAGTTACATCTATCAATATCCTATCTGCAAATAAGGTCACATTCTGAGGTTCTGAGTAGACATGAATTTTAGGGAGATACTATTTAAACCAGTACCTTCCTTAAAGATCTTTTCTTTAGGGAGCTTACTTTGTGAGGTTCGTATGTGGTGTTCCCTGGCTGTTTAGAGAAGGAGGGCCAGTGTCCATGTCTGGAGTCTAGAAAGGCTACTTGGGTACAGGTCCGACCGTTGCTATATTTATTTGAGGGGCTTATGGTATCCAAAATAACATTTTAGACTGCAACCTATCATATGCCAAGTGCTGTTCTAGGCTCTTACATGATTTATTTAATCTTATCTTCATAGCCACCTTTGTTGTGAATACTACTCTTATCATTTTATAGATGGAAACTATCATAGAAACTATCTTAGAAACATGAGTTAGAGTAGGAGATAGAGCTCACACCAGACCAGCTCCAAAGTCTCTCTTGAGGCTAAACTTAGATATTTCTGGTGGAGAAAACAGACCTTACATTTCAGTCACCTTCTGATATTTATTTATTTATGAGGATTTTATTTTATTTATTTATTCATGAGAGACAAAGAGAAAGAGAGGCAGAGACACAGGCCGAGAGAGAAGCAGGCTCCATAGAAGGAGCCTGACACGGGACTCAATCCCGGGACCCCAGGATCACACCCTGGGCCAAAGGCAGGCGCCAAACCGCTGAGCCACCCAGGGATACCTCATCTTCTGATTTAGACCATGGTTGAAACATTTGTTATTATTGTATTGGAAACTAGGATGGAGTGGTCATTCTGGATGTGTACTACATCTCAGTTCACCAGATTAATTATCTTTTGGCATCCTAGAGAGAGAAGAAAATCACAGGAGTATCAGAATTTATTATTTCATTGAACCTTCCAACCCTTTAAAGTTCACAGTAGTTATTTTGAACTTGTTTATATTTATGTGGTCGTGCTCATACATTCTCCTGGTCTTTCTTTGTGTTTCTGGTGTTTGAGCAGGACAGAGGTGCTTACTGAATACATTGCAAGGTAGATAAACTCTCTAGTCACACGCTGGATTTTACAGACTAAAACATTTGCAGTGTTGTCCTAGTAATTCTCAAGCATCGGATAGGTGTAGGAATCCACAGTAGAGTAAGTAGGTATCACTGGAATTAGTGTCCAGTCTGATCTTTTCACAAATTTACTGTATGATTAAGGAAAGGCTTCTCACAGGCCAGATCCTAACCCATGTACTTGTTTTATTTGGTAAAATGCTTTTTAAAATTAATTTTGGTTTTGCATGCCTTTAAGGAGGGCAGGCATCCTCCAGGTTCACAGGCCTCACTCCTTACTTACCCCTGGCCTGACCTACATGTTTGTGTTAGCTAGCATTCTAGCTCCTAGAAGCAATTTTGTTTGATACTCTTAACTTAGAACAGTGGTCCTCAGAATATGGTCCCTCGGAACTTGTTAGAAATGCACATTCTCTAGTCCTCCAGACATGTCAACTCAAAAATTCTGGTGGGGGGCCCAACAATCTGTTTTAACAAATCTTCCAGATTATTCTACTGTACACTCTACTTTAAGAACTACTTAGAGTGTTTTTCACAGAAATGCATCCTTTCTTGGAAAAGAATAGTACTTAATGACAAACTTTTCTTAATGCCTATATCCTACCAAAGCACCTTATCATACTGTTTGCTCGCATGACCCCTATGATGGTGATTTGAGGGAAGGGATGCTCTTTCAGCTCTACTTGGAGATGCATAATGGCCTGTTCAAAGGGACACCTACTAGTGCACTGCATCTCAAACCCAGGCCCTTTTTCCCCCATGTGCCCCTGCTAAGTAATGGATTATTAATAATGAATTTAAATAAATGATTTTAATTTTTCTGGTGAGGTTGAAGAAGAAATTATAAAAACTGCTACTTTTGCAATAATTCACCAGTTTTTGGTTGTTTTTCATTCATTAATTCTCACTCATTCAATAGTTAAAAATATCAGTTTACAGCAAGCACTATGCTAAGTGATTTTTAAACTTAAAAATGTGCAAAGCACATGCATATTCATAAGAAAAATTCATCTTTTCAACTCCTAAGAGAAAAGCAACAACTTATACAACTGTAAAAATCACATATTGTCTACTAACTAGCCTGTACTCACTTTGAGAGGGGTTATATTTAATGCTATGAATTTTAGCATAAATAAAGTTAATCATATTTTAGGTCTTAAATGTAAATGCAATTATACACCAGGTCCAGAAAGGAATTCCATCCACCTTCCTTAATTGGTCAGGTGAAAACATTTGGCAGAGATACCTCAGTCAGCTTTTCAAAGATGTATTTATTGGCTCTTTGCCACTGTTTAAAACTTGGAAGTAAGATTAAAGGGATTGTCAGGATGGGCTTAAATTGCCTTTTCATCCATCTGTCCACCCATTCATTGACTCACACACAAACAAACACACAAGACAGTTATCTATTGAATACTACTATGTATCATGCACTGTGCCCGGCACTGATGAACAAGACAGATTTAGAACCTCATGAAACTTTCTGCTCAGAAAAAAAAAGCCAGCTAATTCATTTAATAGATTTAATAATTAATGATATAAATATTACATAAATATTTAATGATATTGTGAAAGAAAACTACAGTGTGTACTGGGAACCACCCATTTGGGTACCTTGCCTATCTTGGGGATTGTGGAAGGGCTACAATATCATAAAAGAGACAAACCATTTGTTAGATACTTTGACTTGTTTGGGGGATCAAGGCCACATTCCATGGTATGGGTATCAGTTGGAAAACCCATAAATAGTGGGAGACAGAAGAAATATTAGAGGTTATAATATCTGTCCCACTTTCTCTCAGTTTATAAATGAGGACCTAGGGCTTAGAAGAAGTAGAAGGAGTTACTCAAAGCCACAGTCAGTGATTGGAAGATGTCAGAGTGGACACAAGCTCAAACCTCCTTACTTCTAGGCCAGGGATGAAGGCATGCCTCTCCCAAAGACAAGTGAATTAGCCATGTGATAAAGGACATCTTCCAAGATTAAGGGTAGGGTGGGGTGCCAGGCTTGGGAACAGTAGAATGAGTCAGTTCAGTGGGTGGAGGAGAAAAAAAGAGTGAAAGAGAGCAGGAGACTCTGTGGAACAAGAGTCTATAAACTGTGTCACCCCTGTCACTCCCTCTTAGTCACTCAAATGTTTTGCTCTTTTTGCCTCTATTCCAAAAGCAGCTGCTATACCTGAGTTGCAATGCACAAAAGCACATCATGATCCACATTTTCTTTTTTTTTTTTTTTGTGGAAAGAATGACTAAGGGCCTCCTACTTGGGCAATCATCTTGCTGTCTATACATGACAATCTAAGGCCATTAGATAAAACTCATTGCTTTGAAAGCCAGTCTCTGTTCTGCTGTAACTCTGACTGTTGAATGTGGGGGATGGTGAGGGAAGTTGTGAAAATCATCTAAGTAAAACATCTATGAAATTCCATGTGGTTACCATATCCTAGAGAGACCTTGCTATGCCCCAAAGGTGAGACCAGCTGCAAATCTGACATGATGTGGCTGGGGAAAAGGATGGATAGGTAGAAAATGAAATGAAAGATCTTTCTTTGCTGTTAGGTTCTCAACTGTATTCAAATTAACTAAGAGTACTAGATTGCATTACTGAGCTCTTAAACTTTTTGTTGAAAAGGTGGCCATTGAAGAATAGCCTTCATAGGTTTATTTAACATAGTAATTTAAATGTTTCCGAGGATCTGGTTGTCTATATTTTTTCTTAATTACTGTTTTTTTAAGTTGATGTAAGCTATACAAAAACCCTTTGGAATGGATAATATTGTGTCTACATTATGACTAGGAAAACAAGTCACAGAAAGATTACATGATTTGCCCAGAGCAACTGGTTGCTAATTGTATGTTTTCCCCATGACTTCACACTAAGGGAAAGCTGTACAAATAGGAGGTGGTTAAAGGTATAAAGAATCCAGAAGAATCCTGGAAATGAAAGACACTTAGGTCTCTGAGTTTCTCTAATGACAGGTAGGGGGCAATGGCTTTAAACTAGGAGTACACCCTATGGTTAAATTTTGAAAGAAACACACTGAGATTTTAAAATGTATGAAGGGCTTATGGGACGAAGGATGAGAAAGAAAATAGGAGACAAGAACAAAGGCTGGAGATAGAACAAAGCTGTGAGATGTGCGCCCAGTTTGTTTACGCTTTAAAACTGTCTAAGTTTACTGACTTTTTAGGCTCACTCTTTCAAGAAGGATGAAAGAAGGGATGCTGCTTCCAGGAAGTTTGTTTGCTTTCTTCTCTCTTGTAACTTTCCTGCCAAATGTACGTGTATGAGCGTCCATGCACACACATATACACACATGCACCAAGTGGAAGCTAGAGAAGTTGGTGGGCGATGGAGAAAGATGGAGCAGAATCAGTGCATCAGGGGGGTGAATCCATGTGATGATCAAGTTCATAGCAATTTCCTCAGGAGACTGTATCATATTCCAGTGAACAGAGTACGGCAGAAGGTTGCCATGGCAACAAAAGGCCTGAAATATTGACTCTGACTAGCAACAGGCCAGTGAAACAGCCTAACTAGGATTTATGGCACATTATAGTGTGAAAAGCAGGAGAAAATTACTGTAAAGGCAGGAATTATAGCACAACAGAACATATAAACTCCCAAATCCATCTTCCTAATTAAAACCGAATACTCAGGGGTAGAGCGCATAGTAAGACTGTTAGCTTAAATGGGGATATGCTATCAGTGCTTCGTTATAAAGTTTATTGTCCTTAAGACTAACTGTGTATGTATTTGGAGAGCAAAAGGGAGGGTGAGATAGAGAAGGGATCGAAACAAGAACCCTGGTCAGTTAAATCTCTTTACCATCATTCTTGGTGACATAAAATTTCTTTAGATACCAATCTCTGATCCCACAGGAGAATTTCAGAAGATGCTCACATTCCTCTATATGTAAATAGCTCATCACTTTCAGGCCTGAAGGCCAGGAGAGGATATTAGACTCAATTTCATTAGAACTTAACCATGAAGGGAAAGAGAAAGGGAGGATTACCAACGAGGTTTATTATTAAGGAAAAAAAAAAAAGATCTTGGGTTTCCTGACCCCAAGCCACCACAAAAGTATCTTAATGTCTATTACAGAATTAATCAGAGTAATTTAGGAGACATTGGATTAATTTCCTAAAGATATTTCATATTCTAAACTCCTGATTGAAAGAAAATAGAACAGTATTCCATATGTATGCAAGATATATACAGTTGGGCAAGTGTTTTTGTTTACTACAAAAAATGAAAGAAATCTAGGCAGGTTCCACTTTGGTAAGTTGCAGATGTACACACATAGAGGAACAAGGCCAAGGCACAAAGTCATTATTCAACAGACAAGTGGCTATTAATGCACCACACCATTTACACATAGTCAAGAAAAATCCAAAAAATACAAGTTCAGCATAATTCTGATGCATCTTTATGTAAAAGATGATGCAGAACAGATCCCAGAGGCATGGAAGCTTCCTCTTCTAGGGTGTATATGGCTATTCAATAAATGAGACTCAAAACATTGTCCCTAGTTTTCTAAGGGGATCTATATAGGAATTGAAGACAACAGTTAAGGAAAAGTAAGCAAGAATAAGTGGGATGTTGCTCAGACCTGAAGAGCAGGGAATTCCAAGAAGCTGCAAACAGGTGCTTTTTCTGCCAAGTTTAACCCACAGATGTATTTTGTTTGGCCATCATATTCCTTTAAAAAAAAAATAAGGCTCTTAAAACCCTAGAGGGAAGAATAGCTCTCTAGTGTGCCACAGTCTCAACCTTCTTATCCAGGTCTTAGTTATCAGCCTGCTCCTAAGCATTTGGTTTGCAATGCCTCAAAGTCCTTCCCAGAAGTCTTATATTACGCAAAAGTCTTTGTCTTCTGTAATTCTTTTTAAATGCTCCTAGTCTCTCCGATTCTTGTCCAGAACCTTAGTTGTCCAATCTAGAGCTCAGTTGGGGATGATGGGAAAGCCATTTTTCCTATAGTGGTTAATTATTCATGCATTTATTCAACAAGTATTTATTGAATACCTACTGAATTTTGGTGAGTGCCCAGAATACACCCACGAACATGACCAATGCTATTTTTGCCCATCAGGGGAAGGCAGACAGTACCCAGATAACTACTTAATAAACTTGTAAAATCTACCAAAGAAAGTTCAGACTGTTCTGAAAATTACATTTCTTCGTTTAAGCCCAGCTGTATTTCCCTATAACTATAGTTGCCAAAAAAGCCCTACCTGACATTTTCTAGGTTTATGAGATTACTGAGCCCTCTTCCTGTAGCTTCTGTCAGTGTTATACTCAAGATCGTAACAGTCAGCTATTATTGTGGGGTTATTTTTCTATTTTAAATACAGAGCCTGGAGGGCATTTAGAAGATTTCTAAATAAATGTCCATATCTGTGTATTTTTGTGTTATTCACTTTTTTGTCCTAAAGTTGTAGTTTAGAAAAGAATTATTATTGAAGGTTCCTAGCAATTGTGATGATTTAATGCAAGGTTTTTCAGTAGCAAAACAAACATATGTAATGAATATGGTTAAGCCATATACGATTAAAGCATTATTTATACTTTATTTATAAGTATTTGCTATTGATAATAGTTCCCCAAAGCAAGATTCACCAGTATTGCTATAGCATATGGGACTTTTGCTGCAGATTAATAATGCCATGATATTTTCTTTAATGAAGGTGGAAATGATTGCTTTATTTTAACAAAGGGACCTCTATGTTCCCCCTGAGTTTGAGCCTTGGATGTTGACGATCGGGGATGCTATATCACAGCTGTCTCCATGCTGATAATGACTCTCCCTGGGATTTCATAATTTCTGCCCACAATCCATTGTTTCCTCTCAGGAGGTCTGGAGCAAATTTATAGGGAGATTCTTCAATCCAAGCACAAAAGAGGATTTTTAATTTTTTTTCCTCCCTTAGTTAGTTATTTGATTTTCTGTCTCTCATTCTTCACATTTCCTTTACTTTTGTGTTTGTGTCTTTCTTCTTACAGTCCAAACACATAATGAATTCTCAGTATTAAGTATCAATAGATATTATTATTAATATTATTCACTCTCTCTATTCCTTCGTTGTTTTAAATAACCTTTTGTTGTGCTTCTTATGCCTTCTTGTTCTTATTGGTTGGCAGGCCATGCAGATTAATGATGGAGACATTTAAGACAAATGATAAAAAATAAAATAAAAGTACTGAACTAACTGTGGGAGCTCCAGTCCTGGTGATGCCACTTCCTAGCTGTGCTTTGGGTGAATTATTCAAGTGTTCTGTGCCCTAGAGAGTAGCAGGGAATGTGTTTGCTTCACTCTGAACAGTGCCCCACACTTAAGGAATGGAATGTATTATTATTATTATTATTATTATTGCCTATGTACAGAATTTTATCCACACATTCCTACCGTGAATTGGAGGGAAATTATATTCAGAGTTTATATCTTGCTTTACCTGAACCAGAAATAGAACTTTGGATTTGAGTGGAAAACTGAAATTAAGCCAGGCCTTTGGTTAACCCTTTGGTTAATCAAATGCATATCACAAGGTTGCATCATATCTCTATCAATATCTTTCCAGAAACCCAATGGGGTTTCTAGAAACCCAATGGGCTCCTAGATCCAGGACTGTAATATTATGTACCCAGCCAGGAACATGTGTCCAACACATAAGAAATGTCCCACAAAAGTTTGCTGAGCTGCAGTGAACATGGTTTCTCTTTGGATGTGATGCATTTTAACATATTCAAAAGAGTAGTGCTCATGTCTCCCTTGTTCCTCACTACCAAACTCAACCAATGTCAGAATAATAGTCTTATCCAGTCATGCTAGATGCTTCAGAGTCCAGTCTAAGTCTTCTAGGACATAGTAAACTAACTGAATTTTTACATAAGTTGAAGGGTAGCATCACTATGGTTAGTTTTGAAAATAACATGGTATGAATCATTTCTAACTGCTTGCTGAATTCTATAAATTCTTTCAAAAAAGAAGTAATATTTAATATTTCTGATTATTATCCTATATCAATCTGTGGACCTAGCCTAAGTGCTTGCAGACACCCAATCACATGTTAAAAAGAGAATTTTTGCTAATAAGTTCACTTGGGGCAGGTGACAATGTTTGTATTAAAGTCATTCTAAATACAAACATAGAAACCTATTTTACTTCTCACCACCCTTCCTAACTGTCCCTGGTTTCCTCCTCCATCTCCCAAGCCTTCAACTTCTTTTCACTTTCTTTCCTCCCAGGAGCTGATTTTCTTCCTCTTGCAGGTATTCCCTGATGTCTGCCCCTCCACCACTCCTTTTCCTCATCATTTGTTCTGTTCCTGGGACTTCTTGTCTTTTCCAGGAGCTACTCTTACAACAAAAACTTCTTTGATGCTCTATGTGTCTATGCCTCTGAACATCATTAAATTAAAGAAAATTTACCTTTTTTGCCCTTTTATTAAAAATTACTCCTACCCATTAGATTAGTTACCAGAAATCTTCTGTCTCTGGATAGCAAATTCTGTGGAACTTTCCAACCAAGTGATTAGATTAGATTATGTTTAAATGAGTGCCTCCTTGTCATCTGAATCTGAGTAGGAGTATTATAGACTGTTAACACCTTCAACTGAGTAAACTGTATGCAGCTTTCTCAAAGTTAATTAATATGTAAATACTTGCCAAGGGAAGGTAACACATTTTTCAATTAACATATCAACAGGAGCTCAGGGCAGCAGATTATATATGCATATATATACATATACATATATGTATATATTTATGTATATGGTTAATCAAGTACATATATATACACATATATGTATATATATGCATTCCTCAATGTGTATATATAAATGTATATGCATATATATATATACATATATATTCCTCAATGTTTTGCCTAGAGTAAATTTGAAGTTAAAAAATAAAGTCTCTAAATTATGTAGAGACTCCTATGCCAAAGGTAAGGCCACGAGCTGGGGCATATTCATCTCAATCCTCCTCCTCACCTGCCCCCCCACCCCCATTTCCTATTCCCCAGCTTTTTATAGTTATTTCAGAAGCCCCAACCCCTCACACTGACTTAGTATAGTCACCTATTTGCTGCTTTGGGAGATTTTTGACTGGAATCAAAAGAGTCTCATATTAATGTCATGAATATTTTCATCCTTTCTTGTGGGCTTCAATCACAGGAGTCTCTCCTCCCACCACCTTTTTGTTTTGTCTTTGGGTAGAGAGAGATAGGTTACTTACATATTTGCCATATATTTTAACTTTACGAAATGGCCATCTTCACACTTTCTTTCAATTTCCCTAACTTCCATTTAAGATTCCTTATGTTTTCCTTGTGTCTGTATTTGTCTATTAGAATAAGAATGGTTTACAGAAAGAGTACCTTCAATATTGAATGTGTAACATAAATTTCATAACTCTTCTTCTTTGCCATAAAATGGAATGCTTGCTTGAACTTCTCTTTCTTCTCCCTCTTACTCTTCCCCCTCTCTCTCTCCCTCTCTCAGCCTAAATCAACCACACATATTCATTTATCTTCTCATTAATTACACCCTCCAGGCTCCTCATGTTGCTTTCTTCTTAACACTAACTTGTCCTTAACACTAACTAGAAAAGCACCACAGTTCCCCAAACTGCATCAAGAACTCAATCACAAAAGAAAAAAGAACTCAATCACTTATGTATTATTTGTAGAGCCTTTCTTTAGTATGTTTGTTTAAAATGTATTCAGTTGACTAATTTATTTGATAAACTATTCCCAAATGGTTTGGGAGCTTCCCCCCCCCCCCAAGCTAGCTACTTAAGATCTTAAAGCTTGGTCTTCTCTAGGAGTGACAGCAATACTCTGAGGGACCATATCAGGAAACACTTAAAGTCACAGGCCCCTGATTTGGGTTCTGCAACCACTTGTTATATGACTATAGCAGAGGAAAAATAATTTTACCTCTATCCTTCTGGGTTCTTGGCTGAGACTACCCTAAAATAAAAGGCAGATTAACAGGAGAAAAACAAATAGAAATTGAATAACATATATACCTCCTGTATATGTAGGGGATACTCAGGAAAATGGAGTAACTGTTAGAAATGGCCAAAGCCATCATCTTAAATACCATCTCCAGCTAATGACAAAAGAAAGATGGGAGCTAGTTATGGGAAGTGACCAGAAAAAGCACAGTAAACACGAATAAGGACATTATACAGCCTTAAATCTTTGCCTTCTCCATTGATAAGAGTTTCTAGAGATTTAGTCCCCCTCTTCTGGTACAGGTACTGGAACACTCTTACAAATGGAGATTTCCCTTGTAAATGTCTCTTACAAAAGTCTAACTTCTATTCAGTTTTCAGAGTTTCTCTGATGTCTGCTGTTTTATTTATTTATTTATTTATTTATTTATTTATTTAAGATTTTATTTATTTGTTCATGACAGACAGAGAGAGACAGAGACACAGGCAGAGGGAGAAGTAGGCTCCATGCAGGGAGCCAGACATGGGACTCAATCCCGGCTCCCCAGGATCACACCCCAAATCAAAGGCAGCGCTAAACCCCTGAGCCACCGGGGCTGCCCTGTCTGCTGTTTTAAAAACAGCAGTTTAACATAATCTTATGCCAAGAAGGCCTATTTTGGGATGGGAAATTTTGTTCCCCTTTATGACCTTGGGCAAAATTCTTAAACTCTCTGATCTTCACCTTTGTCATTAGTAAAATGGAGTCTAAATACCCTTTATGTCCCAGATAAGACCCCAAAGCAGGATTCATTGCCCATTAGGATAGAATCATTCAAACTGCCATTCATTTATTCATTCATTTACTCTACTTACCCATTTATCACTTCTTTGTTGAGTTCAAGCCACAAGTCCTAGGTAATGGTGACACCGTTTTATCTTTTAAAGCACTCCACCGGTTTAACATGTTCTTTCATGTATCATCTTTTTGGAACCTTCAAGAAACGTTTTACAGGGGTGTAGGGGTGTGACATCAAATATAATAAATCAACTTACCCACACCCACCCAGCTAATAAATGATATTGTCTGCTGACTCCAGACTCCTTTCTTTTTCTATGCTGTCTTTTAGTTTTCGCACAGGATGATTTTTCTTCAAGCAGTTGCTGTGTGGATCCTGCATATAATCTTTATGAATGATCATATAGCCAACATGCATGTCAGATGTTGCAAACACATGGCTCCAAGGACAGCTTGTACACTGTTGTCCAATATTTAATAATTGGGATATTTCATACCACAATCTAGTTTTCTAGCTTCTTTTGAAAAACTGGAATATCTGGCATTACAGGGTTTCTAATTGCAACAAGTACCGACCAGCTAATGCTGCCCTCTTGGGTTAAAGCATATACTAATTCTTCATAATTACTCCCTGACGTTATAGCATACAAAGAACTTTTGAAACAACCCTGTGCAGTACTTAATTTTTATAGTGATTTGCCCCAAACCAGTCAACTGGTATGTAGTGAAGACAGAATTAGAATTTAGGACAGTTTGTTCTAAGTCTTGTGCTTTTCTTTAGTTTATTCTACTGCCATTCATTCATTTTCTTTCATTTATCTATATTTATTCCATAATTTAATACTGTTGGGAACTGCCAAATGTATTTCAAACCCTGCACTAGATGTTATAGGCACAAATGTGAAGAAGATGTGTCCCCAGGCCTATTTAGGGCCAATAGATAAACAGATTGATCTGAGTGCATTGTGATATGTGTATAAAAGCTATATACAATGTGCCATGTTAATATCAAAGAGCATGTGGTTAATTTTGTCTGTAGCTTAGACAGACACATCTCTACCACTCTAAGGAGTAGCATGATTAACATGGAGCCTTTCCCAGCTTCTTTGTGGTTAGGTGATTAATCTTTACGTCCTTGAGGAGCCTGGGCTTCCCAGGAGCAGGGAAGAGTGAATTGCAAAGAATATTGGGTTAGAGATCAGGACACCATGCGTCTACTACTGGTTCTGACACTTCCTAGCTACTTAACCTTAGAAAAGTCAAGTTTATATGTGCTTATATTTCTTCATCAAAAAATAAATGGGCATGAAAGAGTGATACCAGACCCCAGAAAATGAGCAGGTTTCACTCACGAATACTTATGGTGGGGAAAGTGAATAGAAAAGCTAGGATCAACTTTCCTACCATGGCCATCACCATTGGTTACAATAAGAAGCGGTAAATAAAATAGGATGCATAGCAAGCTGACTATCCAAACCAAAAGACTTCTAATTGAGGGTGTGTCTTTAATGTAAGTGTAGTAGGGCCTTGAAAATCAAGGAGTGGGAAATTCTAAAAAAGTCTAGTCACTTTGTGAGTCACCAGATTAATTTGACTGTCCTTGCCCTTCTCATAATGTATCAGTGGACCCTTGACTTAACTCTAATTCCTTGAATTTGGCAAAGTAATAATTATAATGCATGTCACTGCTCTTAGGTTGGTTTATTTATCACAACACTTGCACCATGATTACTCCCCAGGAATCTTTCTTTGGTTTCTTTTCTAGTTTGGTCCTCACAATAAAATCTTAGCACCTCTTTAGAAACTGCTTGGAAATCACTTCACTGGAAATCTGGGAGGTGATTTTCCCTATTGGATGATGGATATATAACTCAGCAACTGAGGGCTGCATAAGGAAATCATGTCTTTTAGAAGTGCTCCTCCTTCCTCCCATCTGGACTATTTGGTTGCACTTGTTATCAGATCTGGGAAGACATGACTTTTCTCTCAGCCACAATTGCTGCTCTTACAGTTTTGGTGTCTAATACCTGCATTGGTGGCTCTAAATAAATTGACATGATAAAAGTTACACAGTGAAGCTCCAAGATAGCTGGACACAGAGACCCCTGTAACAAGATCCAAGGCCAGGCTATACGCTACTGAAGTTTGCTGGATATGCTACAGCCTTCTCCTCCTTCCCCAAGGTAGAGATGTGTCTCTCTAAGAGGTCCGGCAGGTACAGGAGGATCCTGGTTCAATTGCATTAAAAAAAAAAATCTACTCACAACTTTCCCTCCTCTGATATTTTACCAGTAGAGTTATGTCAATGAGTTATAAGGATAATCTATATGGGCCTTTGGGGTGATCACACAATAACCTGGGGGTTCTCATCTAGCATTCACATTATGGGTGTAGGCCCTGTCATGAGTTATACAAGCTGACTCAGCAGCTATGTGGCTCTCAAGTAGATGTACCATATTACCTGATAGTGCCTAGGCTTGCTGTCACTGCTAACTTCCTCCATCTTTGCAAAATCCCAAAATATTTGAGGAGGGGTGTAAGGGTGATGGTGAGATGATGCTGTGCTCAGGAGTGGTCTTTTACCTCTTCAACCAGAACGCCTGTCCCATTTCATCTCAACCATTGTTGCTTTAAAAATGTCATTCAGATTTTCTAAACCAAAAATTGAAATACAAACTCAAAGAAATTTTGCGCCCCTTCAGGGGGTGTATGTGAGACACCCTTGAGCAGGGATTGACAAACTCACTGTTCTATAAATAAAGTTGTTTGGGAGTATTCCCAAACATGTGCATTCACTCATGTTATCTATGGCCTATTTTGTTCTATAATGGTCAAGTTAAGTAGGTGCCACAGACATCTGGCCTGCAGAGCCTAAGATACTATTATTTGGTCTTTTGCAGATAAAGTTTAATGCTCCCACCCTTGACGATAGAGATATTGACAGACATGTAACACACCAAAAGTTAATTTCAGGGGAAAAATAACATATTTGAAATAACCTGTGCTTTAATTCAGATTTTATGTTCAGAGTGCTGTAGAAATGAGGAGCATTGGTCCATGCTGTCCTTGGAGGTTAGAGGATTGATGTTTGAGTAAAAAATGTAGAATAGGACCATATGTTGGGCCATATAGTAGAGAGTAGAACAGGTCAGCTGCCTACAGCTTGATAACTTAATCATTATATAACTTATGCCATCTGGGCTCTGATGATGTTCACCTCAAAATTTTCCTTTAGGAAACATCTCTTTCTTAAAATTCTTAAAGTTTTACTCAAGTCAAAGGAGATGCTCTTTTTCTTGTTTCCTTACATTGATATTTTCTGGTTTCTTTAGATGTTTTAGGTCTTGTAGCTACAAGTTTGCAATATATTTTACACCTTCAAATTTCAAATCTGTATATGAAAGTTCAACTTTTATTTCTCCCCCAGTATAGAAACAAAAGCAAATCCATTTAAAATAAATATTTGGAGATTATTTTCGTTTTCTTTTTTTTTTAAGATTTTTTAAAAAATTATTTATTCATGAGAGACACAGAGAGGGAGAGAGACAGAGACACAAGCAGAGGGAGAAACAGGCTCCATGCAGGGAGCCCAGTGTAGGACTTGATCCCAGGTCTCCAGGATCACACCCTGGGCTGAAGGTGGTGCTAAACCAGGTGAGCCACTCAGGCTGCCCTGGAGATTATTTTCTCAATTCACTCATGTGTGGACTAGTCTGTGTATGTATGTTTGTGTGTGTGTGTGTGTGTGTGTGTGTGTTTATACACTTGTGAGTTTCATTCTGTGATATATTGTCACATGTATACATTCTTGAACCATCATCACACTTAAGATACACAACTTTGGGCTAATGTTTATATTGGCTTGTCCAATTTCTGTCTGCTTTGGAGTGGCCACTATACCACCTCCTAAAATGTGGACCAGGACCACCCGGGAGCATGTTTGAAATGAAGAACCAGAGCACTCACTCCAGACATACTGAATCAGAATCTACATTTAACAGATCTGGTCATTCATGTGCATATTAAAGTTTGAGAATACTGTTCAAGGAAATGTCTTCATTTCTTAGTTCATTAGCTTGACAGGATTAATTGAGTGGTGGAGGATGCATATCAGAATCACTGTGAAGCTTAAGATAAAAGGATGTCTGGGCCTTAAACCTCAAGATTAAATCTGATGTGATTTATTAATGATTCCAGAGGCAATTTGATGTACCCAACAAATGAGAAGGGTGTATATTGCAAGAGTTCTCAGAATTCTTTTTCACTTTTTTCTTTAAACCCCATGGTGGCTACCTCTCGTCAGGCCATTATCTAATGTGGTTGATCAGCTTTTCACCACCCTGTCCATTGTTGTGGCAGTTTATCTCAAACCTGACAAATGTAAAAAGTTCCCTTTATAAGAATAAATAAATATTCTCATACAATACATCCTTACAATGGATGCAAAATATCTATGATAACGTTTCCTAAAAATGCACAAACAAAAAGCAAATACAAATGCTATAGACTCATAATTCTTAAATGACTGGAAAATCCTTGCAAATTTACAAATGAGATGCAAACAATACAATTGAAAATAAGAGCACTCATTTAATGTGGCAGAAGACATTTTTCTGAGAATAAATCTCTGCTTGCGATGTGAATACATGATGACTATGGTGTAGATTCTTTGGCGTTTGGTACATCTGTACTGCTGTGTGCCTTCTGACATTCAGTCCCCTTACTATTTTCCTCTGTTTGAACCCTTGCAAAACCTTTTGTCCAGTTGCAAATCCCATTCAATGTTCTTTTTCCACAAACACATCAAATATATGTCTATAGTCAGCTCACCCCTCTCCTATTTAGGTTTCATCAATTAAAGTAGTAGTCCTTATTGTCACTGTGCTTGCAGACATAAACCCAAGGGATAACATTACATGACAATCCTTGGTCGGCAGTTGTGCGACAGTACCCAGTTGGAAGATGATCACCCAGAGTATGCTTAATCATTTTTCTCCTTTTTTTTTTTAGGAGAAAACAACAATTTAGGATAATAGTGAAGGCAGCTCTGCATACCTAAGTGTGTTTCCTTGATATCTCCAGTTCAGTGTGCAGTGGGAGGCAGAATAGAGTGGAATGTATAAACATGGCCTTGGATGAGAAAGATACATAATCTATTTAAACAGTTCCACTTATTAGGTACATTTCCAGGATGAGTTTCTTAGCATCTCTATATCTGGGTTTTCTTATGTGTATAATAGAGATGATTATTACCTACTATATAGGTACAATATGCCAGTAAAGTCCTTAGCCTACTCTTAGCACATCATAAGCACTCAATTATCAGTAGCTATTTTAACCACTACTACTACTACTAATCATTAGTAGTTACTATTGCTATTTTTATTATAGATCTGGACATTAAATTTGCCACATATTTCTTTATTTGCTTCATTGTATTCTTAAGATATTTGTTTTCTTTTCTCCATTGACCTCTTGTTTTATTAATTTATTTTTTAAGATTTTATTTATTTATTCATGAGAGACACAGAGAGAGGCAGAGACACAGGCAGAGGGAGAAGCAGGCTCCATGCAGACGCCTGACGTGGGACTCGATCCCAGGACTTCAGGATCATGCCCCGGGCTGAAGGCAGGCCCTAAACTGCTAAGCCACCCAGGGATCCCTAGAAAGTAAGGCTTTTTTTTTTTTAAGATTTTATTTATTTATTCATGAGAGAGAGAGACAGAGAAAGAGAGAGAGAGAGAGAAAGGCAGAGACACAGGCAGAGGGAGAAGCAGGCTCCATGCGGGAACCCCGATGTGGGGCTCAATCCTAGGTCTCTAGGATCAGGCTCTGGGCTGAAGGCGGCACTAAACCGCTGAGCCAACCGGGCTGCCCTGACCTCTTGTTTTAATCTGATTGTGGCAGACACAAGTCTCGTCAAAATGCTAGAGTAGCATCTGACTCAAAACACCATTCTATTGTTTCTGTTTCTCCTCTTCTTGCTGTAGCTCCCTCCTGAATTGTTACCATTACCACAGCTTCTACGTGTTGCTTAGACAACTTCATCTATTTTCCATTGCAGCCAATCTAGTGAGGGAGCCCCTCATAATGGTGATGTCCTGGGGTTGGACACTACTAAGGCAATGTTTCTTTCATTAATTGCCCCTTTTAATTTTTGCTAATGAAGCCTGTAATAAACTGATGGAAGGTAAAAAAGATAACTCAAAACATAGAGAAGTGCATTATTTTATTATGCCCTCAGCATATCCCTATGTTTATGCAGTAGGGATTAAAAGAATGAATCTTCACACTTTAAAATGCACACTTCCAGTTCTCTAAGCTATGTCAGATTGGGCTTTTGATTAGAAGCCCTGTTTTTTGCTTATTTCTAGCTTCTGTATGAGTAGAGACTTCATTAACAGAAGTAGGTTCAGAGGAGCCATTAGAGCCACAGAGAATAAATTCAAAAGTCAGGAAGGAAGGAAGGAACCAAAGAAAACAAATTTATAGCTATTTCACTAAGAAGAGAAAACAGGCAGCTCATGAATTAAACCAAGACTTTAAAAAAAGCCTAAAAAAATCTTCATTTGCTTTGCATTTGCGCGTCTTTGACATATGCATGAAGTATGAAGGAAATGTGTCTTTGGGATATATGGCCAACATCCTGACTGTCCATAGTCATTAGACAGTCTGGTGCTATCTGGCTGTAGAGAGGGGCTCACCTTAGTGTTTTCACCTCATTATAGCATCGTGGTGACCTTTTGCATACTTTAAGTGTTCTTTGTAATTTCAGGTTAGACATGCAACAGCAGACACTATCTGACCTGACAAATTGGCTCATTGTGTGAGGCAGCTGTTAAACAACTGTCAGAGATGGTTTCATCTCAGTGAAGAGTTAGGTAATTTAGGGGGTTAAAACCATGGACAATAAATAACCATCCACACTCATTGAAGGAAGTGTCTTCTTAGACAAGAGAATAGAACTGAAACTGATAAGGACGTTAGTCTGGTAAAAAGTCACATCAATGAAGATTTACCTCCAAATGATTTAGGTAGTAGAGAAGTGTCTGCACCAATACCTGCCCTCGAGCATAGAAAATAGGGAAACACAAACTAGCTCTCCTGAAAACAGTAACCACAAGCTGATGCACTTAACATAATAGGTCAGTGGCCATCACAAAAGTTCCATGGTGCCAGTAGCCAAATGGCTAAATGTGCCCAACACTGAACTTAAAGTCACTGTAAAATGCAGAGTCTAAAGTAAGACGGTGATGTGAGTACATGACGACAAACTGAGAGACACAGACAGGCAGCACTGAGGCTCTGCCATAGTGAGATCAGTTACTGAAGACTCCTCTCTAGCCTGTTTTATACTGCCTTGTGGGCAAATGGGATTCCAGGTCCAGATGTATTATCTGCGGACACAAAGAAGCTAGAAACACAAAATAATTCCAAAGATTGCTACCAGCAGAGTGGATGCAGCAGGGGCCTTATTTCTCTATCTTTATATAATGTGGGATAGAGTAGAATTGTGCAAAACTTGGCTTTGATGTCAAGTGGACCTAGATTTAAAAATTCAAATCTAGTTTGTGTGTAAGTGATTTACCTCCCAGGGCTACTCTGTTACATCTGTAAAGTGGATGTAAGAATAGACAAGGTTAATTTGTGAGGATTAAATGAATGAAGTATTGCATAGTGTCAGATATTTAAAAATCTGTATTCATATCTTGGAAGAAAGTCTCTAGGTGTATGTCTTGGGTCTTTGTACCTCCCCATTTATAATTGCTTGAAGATATGTGGTCAAAGTAAAGAGCTCTGCAATAGCTCTGATGCTAAATGACAGACTTAAGATTCAGAAGAATCTCAACAGGAAAAATGATACTAAAATAAAATAAATTATAATAAGTTTATATAAAACCTTGCCCTTAGATTTAAAAAAAAAAGAAGTCATCATCTGGTTCTGGTAAAGGAGACTTCATTTAAATAGAGGTTTATGTAGTAAAAATGCTAAATCCTAAGATTTTTTTAAATTAAGTTGCATATGTGCAATTTCTGTGTGCTTTCGGCAGCCACATTTTAAGAGAACATTGACAAACTAAGCACACATTCAGTGTGGCACCGTATGCAGGTTATCAAATTCAAGCTCTGCCACTGTGAGTCTGTGAACAAGTCAGTTACCTCACTGATAAATGTGTATGGAAGTCCTCTCCCTGGTTTGAGCTAAGGGTTACATTGCATAATGCAAGTAAAGGGTTCTTTTAGCACAGTGCCTGGCTCATAACTAGGAGCTATTATTATTCACAGGAAAGAATGATGAGAATGGTGGCAGCCCTAAGATAAGAAGCTGAAGCAACTTGAAATATTTTGTCTGTATAAGAGAAGCCTAAGGAGGAATATGACAGCTATTATCAACTATTTGAATGACTGTTGTTAGGTAGAAAAGAGGTTCTCATTAATCAACCTAACTCTAGAAGGCAGAACCAGGACCAGTGGGTAGAAGTTGTGGGATCTATTTGGGCTCCATAACAAGAGTAACTTTCCAATTGAGGGTGTCCTAATCATTAGAATAAACAAGAGGTAGTGAGCTCTCTGTTATTGGAGGGAGGAGGAGGAAGAGGAGAAGGAGGAGTAGTAATTGAGAATGAAAACAGCTCTTAGGGTATCCAAGCTACTATTCTAAGGAATCTGCATTCTTACTTAATCCTCATAATATCCAGTTGAAGCAGGTACAATTATTATCATTTCCATTCTACAGTGGAGGAAACTAAAGCAGAGAGATGCAGTGAACTTTCAAGAATGCAAAATTTAGAAATGGCAGAGGTGAGATTAGAGCTCTGGGCTGCCTGACTCTTGGATCTGTTGTCTTCACCACTACAGGAAGTACCTCTCAAATACACAGGGAAAGGCTGAGTGACTGCACATCATGAAGGTTAAAGAGAATTCCTGCGCTGAAGTTGGGATTTGACTGGATGATCTCTACAGTCCTTCCGATTAAATGTCTAATTTTATGAGATCAAAAAGCAAGAACACACATACACACAGTGTTAAAAGATGATACAAAATATAGACACGAATCGTCATGGGGTTTGCTCAAGAAAAAGTTCAAAGTGTTCACCTGGAACTTATCTTCTTCTACTCCGTAATAAAAGAATGGACATCTTATTGTCTTGTTCCAGGAAAATAGAAGGATTTATACTTAAATCAGGGATTGGTAGTGGAATATCCCCAAAAAGAGACTGGTGAACCTCCGTGGGAGAGAAAGGAGATACTAACTTATTGAATAAATATTAACTAAGCACCTACACTGTGCTAAGATAAATATATATATATATATATATATATATATATATATATATATATATATATATATATGAAAATAAGAACTCAACAATCATTACAGTCCCCACATATTTAGATTCTGGTAGCCTTTAGGCTTTTTCTGAATGTTACTATGCAATGATTTTTTTTCCCAAGTCTTTAAGGAAATCATAAATTACATCCAGTTTTGGAAAGGAGTCACGCATGATATTCTTAATAGAGTTTATATGAACTGGGTAATTTCACCTTCAGTTTGGGTGCTAAAAGTATGCACTCAGTTCATCTCAGGCCAGCTTACTATCCAGTAAAGACAGATGTCGATCTTACCATATTAAACTTTTTTTACTATACTGCAGTGGGAAAAGCTCTGGTCTGGACATTTGGAGTTTTGCTACTATTGTAATTTATGACCAACTTTTGTCCTTGGATCTCAGTTTTCACATCTGTAAGTGAGGATGCTTGACTAAACTCTGTTTCCTTTAGGCTCTGATGTCTCATATTTGTTTTATTTTGTAATTATACTTATTTCATCATGCAGATGCCAGATGGCAAGATGCCCTGGCAGTGTGTGCAGAACCCAAATTGATTCTGGGAAAATGGGGCACCAGTGATTCCTATGCTATAAGGAGCTGAAGTAAACAAAAGCCTCTAGGTTCTAGTTCTATTTCTGTTGGCTATAAAATGTAGGCATGGCTCAATATTAGGAGACGTCTCCTAGCTTTTAATATTAGATTTTAAAGTTGCCTAACAAACCCATTGAGGCTGTTTTGTGCTTAGAGTATTTTAATGTTATGAGCTAAAGCAGGTGCAGTATAGCATATAAGGCGTAATTGTCTCCCCTCACCTTTAATTCCTCTCCGTCTTTCAAAGCATTAAAGAGAAAAAATGTTATCTCTTGGTCTCTTACTATGAATATAGTTTACGGTCTGTGTATGTTTAGATGGCTTACATGAGTGGGAAGACAGTCATTGTATTAGATAAAATTCCTAGAATAGACCTGCGCTGGTATTAAGTTTCCTGGGCTTTGTCATCAGACTTTACCATGTAGACTTCACATCCCTTTCCATGTTAATCTTACTGTTATTATTTCCAAGTTACATATACAGTAAGGCCACACATTTCATGATATTTTAACAAAGCCATGCCATCTGCTTCTCTTGAGTTAATTAGTAAATGACATTTTGATGTTCACTACCTTGACTTGTTTTAGTTCATCTGCCTTCTTCAAGAATATTCCTAATCATAAGACTAAATTTAATTTAAAGGGGATGGAGGGAGATTTCACACTCATATCAGTGCTATACAACCAAATAAGGAGCTGGTCTGTGGTAGGGAAAAAAAAATTAATGAAGTCTCAGAATCGATTTGGATTCTAAAGATCAAATTTGAAAAAAAATGTAAAAGGTATCCAGATCTGAGTAAGAAAGCCAGAGGGGTGACTTTATAGATTATTAAGTTTGTTATGGGCTCAATGTTTGTATCCCCTCAAAACTCATATGTTGAAACCTAACCCCCAAGGTGATGGTATTAGAAGGTGGAGCCTTTGAGAAGTAATTAGGTCATGAGGGTGGAGCCCTGATGGATGGGATTAATGTATGTAAAGAATTTGCCTTTTGCCATAGAAGTAGAAATTGTCTTTCATTTTCTCTTTATGACATCTGGTTCTTCTCTGATTATGTACTGCTTTTTCACTTTCTTTTCTGATCTCCATCCTTATCTCAATCTATTGGGAGTAACTGTGAGAATTGTTTTGCTAACATCATGTCACCTGGGACTAATTGACCATTTCATGATGAGATTACATCCTCAAAAAGGAAAATTCCAAATGACTATGGGACTAGTGACGCCCTACAATAGTTAAGTTGCTGGTTGTGAATCTTAACTTGGCTTCTGATCTTTGTGTGGGTTGTGTTAGAAGCTTCCATTCACTTTTCCTTCCTGAGTGCTTCTCTAGTGACTAGCAGAGCAGGAGCGTCTGTTATTTTCATTGCCTCACAGTCATACCAATTGAGCATAACCGATTTCCTGGTAGATCTGTCTCACAAGGAATTGTATTCATAGGAGGTGACTAGCGTGTGGTAAACATGGTATAGACAGACCAATACAAGAGATAGATAGAACATTTGCTCAGAGGAGACACAAACAAATTGCCTTTCTGCTGGCTCTGAAATATTTTCTTTCAGCATTCTTAAAGATGAAGTTGGAATGAGGCTAACTAAAACTTTATCCAAACAACTCTTCATTACTTGGGTTCTGATGAGAAGGCTGTAGGTAGCAATTTGTAATTTGCTCACTGATACCGAGTCACGATTGGACTCCTCTTGAAGTTGATATAAGATCACCTTGCACAGAAGATGAACTCATTAGAATCAAAGTGATTGTATAAGAACCTTAATTGGAATTATCTGGGTGTTAATATACATATGTATGTTTTTTAGACAATGGAATTATCTTTAAAACATGCACTTATTTAAAACATATATGCACATGCACATACACACAGAGACTGTCATATAGGTTTATGGAAGATCACAAATTAAGGCAAATTAACATACTCAAAATATGTACTCATTAAAATAAACATTAATTCCTCAAAGTTGTGGCTAAAAGGCTATGTGTAGGTGGATATAGTTCAAAGACTCTTCCTAATCTGTATAGTAATACACAATAAGAATTAGAAAAAGAAGAAAGGGAAGTAGAAGAATTTGTGAAGATAATAACATAGCATTTACTAAGCATCTACTATGTGTCAGACATACTTAATGCTTCCCATATATTAAATAGTTTAAGACTCATATTAACGGTCTGACTTATATTCTATTATTTTATCCCTCAGAAAAATTTATGTAACTTGGATAAGGTCCAACACCATTAAAAGGAAAATTGGAAATCGAATCCAGGTTTCTCTAATTTCTGGGCCAAGATCTTAACTGCTACATTGTTACCACATTCTCAGAGGCTTTTATTTGAGGTAATACCACTTTATTCAGGGTTTATATTATTCCAGCAGTATCTTTGTCTGCAAATGAGCATATCAAAATACAAGCGCCTCTGCCCCCAATGTTTTTGGATTACTCAGGTGATAGTTTGTTTTTGGAAAGAGAGAAGTATAGGCAATTGACAGAAGCAGAGTGCCCAGCTTTAGATTATTTTTCTTTTTCCATTTTTTCCTTGATGAGCATAATCATGTGAATAATTAAGCTTGAAGAGCTGAATGACTGATTGGCAGCAAGTGACTAACTGTTGTTTATTTATAAGGATATAGCTTTCATGGGTAAATACAAGTTGTTTTTTGAAACATCAGAAGTCTTGCATGAGACTTTATAAATAATGGAGGTAGCATAACTTAGGGGTTCAGCTCATGGGCGTTTATGTTACACTTACTCAAGTTCAAGTCTAAGTTGCTGGCCTTTGGGAATTTTTTTAACCCCCCCCACCGTGACTGATTTCTGTAAAGTGGAACCAATAATACTTCTAAGGGTAGTTGAGAACATTCAAACAGCTTTAGTTATAAAGAGTGCTAGCTCAGTGCCTGCTATGTGATAAACATTCAATAAATCTGCTTTGTACTATTTTATTTTATAAAAGTGACAAAAAAATTATTTAGGAAAGATGGGTTGGATTCCTGGAAAACCTGTAGTTCCTGTGTCAGAGGCCTGCAAAAACTGCTTAGGACGTGTCTATGTTAATAATTTCACCCACATTTACTTTTCCATCAGTCTTAGATTCCTTATAAGAATCAGCTATTCTGTCTAAAGAGCTTCAGTACTTTTATATTACCTCCTTTAATTGCCTTAATAATCCTATGAACTGGTGATCATCATGCTCATTTTTACAATCGAGGAAATCAGAAATGAGAAAAGTAAATAGAAAGTCACCCAGATAGTAAACAGATGAGCTATGGCACAAATCTAGGTCTTCTATACTAACACTCCAGTTTAATTTTGAAACAGGAAGATATTGAGACCATGTGGATCATGCCTTAGTCCATTTTACAGATCAGAATATTGAGAGTCTAGGATAGAAAAGTAATTTAACTAGAATCACACAGCAAGTTAGGGGCAAAGCTGACACTAGACACCTATATAGGCTTCTATTTGAAGCCTGCAGCTATTTCATCCTTCTCAGGCAGCTTGTGTCTTCTTAATAACGTGTATGCTCTGTAGAGAAGGGATGAAAAAATGAGGCAGAAATGAGGGAATGGGAGGATGGAGGAGGAGAAAGGGAGAGAAAAGAGTAGACTCACGTTAGAAGATTAGATCAAGGGCAGATATTGAGGGGCGGTCTGCATTGAATACTAGGGCTTTCCACTCTTAGAACTAATCTCTACCTGGCAGGAGAGACAGAAATAACCAGAAGAGCCCGAATGTGTGATATATTTGTACCTGCTTTCCTTCCATCACTATAACCTCAGTGACCACAGTAGACATAGGTGACAGTAGTGAAGACATCTCCCTATGAAAACCCCACAGCCATATGGCACCACCATGACCATTTCCAGCAGCCCTCTCACTGAAGATCTGGCTTCCTCTGCATTGGTCTGCATTGATGGATGTCAGAAATTGGCTGATTTGGTTTCTCAGGAGACTGCAGTGGAATTCACTCCCACGGAGGCATTTTCTTGACATTTTGACATTCTCTCAGAGAAAAGCAAAAGGCTGGCCAAGGGCCCAATCATCAAGCCCATCAGAATCAAACTATATTTTCTGAGCAGCTGTCGATAGAGTGTGCATGAGATTATTATTGTTTGCCAACGCTCTATTGATCTTGGCTTTGTGAAGCTCAAAGACTGTTTACAGCCACCTATAAAAATGAACAGCCACTTCTTTTACTGAAGGTTAACATGGTGTGTTTATTTAATTGAATGGAAATAGCTTCGTGTTTTTCAAATGTCATTGTTAGTAAATTTTCAGAGGAATCTGAGTGACTAGTGTGTAAGGGTTGAAGATAGAATGGCTGGTGGGAGTGAGCAGTCAGCTGGGTTTGGGAGTTGCTGGAGGCAAGGGATGTAAGACAGAAGCACAGGAAAGATATTGGAATAACTTTCCTACCCCAAGAAGTGCTATAAAAAATCTTTATATTAATGTTGTTTTTTATAGTTGTCAGCTAATAGTAAGAATTCTCCCCTGGGTGTTTTATTCTTTTGCCTATCTCTATTTTTGTTTGTTCTTTTGGATTTCCCCAAAAATGTTTAAAGGTGACACTGAATATTTTAGTTATTGTGCATTATGGAGCTGGAAGTTTTCTATCATCTGATCTTTTTTTCCCCCTTTTTCATACAAGATTTGACAGAAATGGCTAGAATTAGGAGTCCTGTCAGATAGAAGCTGATAGTGGCAATCCCAGTGACCTGCTTTTTCAGAAACGTGTTTCAGTTGGCTGGAGGGAGATGCACATAGCTCCTACCAAAGCAACTGGAAGAGCTATAGCCGTCTCCGCAACTGTGAAAGTCTGTCAGGGCCTAAAGGATGCTAGATGAAAAGCAGAAATCAGCCAGCCAATGGACTGTTTCAAATGGAAATATCAGAATAATTCACTGGGATTTTTTTTTTAAACTTTCCTCAGGAGATTTGTCCTTTTATGAGATCAACATTAGCAATTCCCATTTTAAGTTTTACTTTATCCATTCTATCTCAGTCTCCTCAGCAGGAAAACAAACAAACAAAACCTGTTATTATTACATGCATGCATATCAATGGTGATTTAAAGCAACAACAACAATAATGAAAAACAAAACAAAACAGTTGCAGTCTCAAAGCAGCCAGTCTCTATTCAAGGAATTACTGAGCTCCCCTGGGGAACTGGCCACAGCACTAGGTGCTAGGGCTAGGAAAAAAAAAATGAGATAAGACTCATTTATCAATGAGATAAGGCTAAAGATCTCAGGACTCGTGTGTGTGTGTGTGTGTGTGTGTGTGTGTGTGTGTGTGTGCGCGCGCTGGTGGGTTGGGTATCTATAAAAATACTTAACGACTTGAGTATTGTGATAGGTGTACTCTAAAACTGAGTCTGAGTGAAGACATTGCTTTATTTTGGTAATGGGATATATCCTTGTCTCTCTTGTCTCCTTCACTTCTACATTTAATCCTGGTTAAAGTCTGATTTCAAATAATCAGCCCATTTTTTAAATTTTGATTCCATTCTTTCAGGAGCTCAATAGAAAATGTAAAGCTATCAAGTGTTTTGGGGAACACGACTTCTAAAAACTATCTGGGCATCTCAGGTTTTTTCTTTAAGTATACACACAAAATCAGGTTGGGCACAAGGGTTACAAATGTGCCCTTTTCTCTAACTCGTGCAATGCAAATTATGGGAAATGAGAAGACAGGATTAGAATCACAAGATGTATTTCCCTAACTTACAAGATATGAATTCAATACTTGCAAATCTTCTTAGTTCTAAGTTTGAAACAGATCTATAAAACCCTGTGTTAAAAGAAATACAGTGGGGATTAATAAGGATGGGGGAATGGGAGTGGGCAGATGTGTTCTTGAAGAGAGCACTCTGAATGCAGAACATTCTCTTTTGTCAATTAATTTTACTTTTTATAGATTGGTTAGACTATTAAACAAGATCTTTTGAGAAAAGTGGGTTTGAGTGATCTCCAGGAAGACGTTCTTGATATTAAATTAAATTAGACTGTGCATTGCGGAGCCCCCACCAGTTGTACTCCCTCTGGTGTGCATCTTTAATATCTGATCCAGCTTAGTTAGAGGTGACACAAAACCTCAGAATTTGATTTTCTTTTTCCTTCAAAGTTAGGCAAATAGAAAGGGGCTGTTGTTTTTTTTTTTGTTGTTGTTGTTTTGTTTTGTTTTGTTTTTGTTTTTGCTTTGTTTTTTGAAAGGGGCTGTCTTGGCATATCTTAGTATATCTAAGGCCAGATGCTGTTTTTTAAGAATTTGATTTGGGGAAGGTACAAGTTCAGGGAAATGGGTTTGATCCCTCCAAAGATAAGGGGACTTCCTTTTCTTATTTGACAATAGGGCTCCTTTGTCTCATAATATCTGACAAAGCAATAGTATGGAGTCATGATTTCCAGTGCTGCCTCTAGAGTAAGATTTTCTGGATTTGAATCCTTGATGATTTTTGCCAAATTATGTAACCTGTTTAAGGATCAATTTCCTCATCTATAAAATGTAACAAGAGTCCCTTATAAGAACCACATAAAGATGAAATAGAAACCATCTAGCATATGCCCAGCACATAATGCAATGTCATAAGTATTAACTGTTATTACTAAACCAAATATTTTAATAGGTAACACCCCAGAAATTCCTAGGCATGAGGTTGTTGTTATAATGGGCAAGTTACAAGGGTCACAAACTAATACCCTAAGCTTTTTGCAGATGTGTGAACCTCTTCACAAGGGCTTCTAGTCATTGACTTACAGATTGATGAGGGCAGATCTATCATCCTCTCTTTTTGTTTTTTCATCATCTTCTCTTAAATAAATAGCCAGAAAACACTTACTCTATTTATAGTGCAGGAATTGAGAGTTTTTCTTTAGAAGGACAATTACTTTTTATCCAAGGGTTCAATGCCACATAAGAAAAATAGTCTTGTGTACACTACCTTGGAGAGATAAAGATATTTAAAAATCTTGATATTAGAATTAAGGCTATAATGCATTTAGCTTGTCTATGGTTTCTTCATTTCTGCATCACTAGTGTTGTCAGAAATAAGAGTAATTACTTCAGTATTACATTTTTCCTTTAACGATGTAGACTTTTTTGCTGTTGTTGTTGTATAACTTCCATTATTTAACTGGATTTAGAAGATCCATCAGGGCAAAAAAAATCCATCAGTATGCACCAAAAATTTATTTTCAAAATTCTTCACCTAATACTTAAAAAAATAAGCCCTAATCTAGTTTACTGTGAAATTGACCTCAGAAGTATAAATAGTACAGAGGAAGAAAAATCCCACATTTCTATATCTGTGTTGACATTTAAGACTGCATTTATAAAGCTTCCATACATAGTGAACACAGGGTGTATCTTGCTGGTGAGAATTTTGCTGTCCTGGAGTCTGTGTTGAAGCTCCTGAGATGTGTTCAGTGGTAGAGGTGATGCTCTCATTGTGTCACAGTTGACTTCCCATTTCTTGAGAGATTCATTTGCCTGAAAAATTAGCAGGTTTTTTTTCTTTTTTTCTTTTTTCTTTTTCTTTTTTTTAATATATATATATATAAACTCCAGTTGCACACTGGATTATTGCTTCCGGGTTTCCCATGTGACCAGCCTAGACTCAAAGCGAAGGTTGGTCTGCAGCTGTGGCAAAAAAGGGAGAAGTTAATGAATCATAAAGGTCAAACATCCTCTTGGATTTCCTTCTCTTTCTTCACTTGTTCTGGTTGCTTAAAAAATTATATATCCCCACTGCCTGTATGTTCTTAGGATAGAAAACTCATTAGCAATATTTGGTTCTGTTACTTGGATAGGGAATTCTACATTCATTGTGAAGGAAAAATTCTCTAGGTAACTCATGACTGTCTCCATTGAGAGGAGTCTACGATGTTTGGAATATATTATGGATCCTTTAAATTACTGTTCTAGAAAAGGTTATATAAAGAGATCATTTTTATTACTAATTAGGTTACCTCTCCCCTCCTATTCTTTTATTCATGATAGTTCACATGTAAGCAGTACTTCATTTTTCCAGGAATCCATAGGATTCTACTGCTATTAATTTTGAGAATACTATTAATCTACCAACATGAATTCTCTTTTCTAAAAGGTGACCAAGTTGCTCCATAACTCCTCCTCCATAAGTGTTGGGTAGATAGGAATCTCTGACTTCACTGTGGGACTCAGAGTTATTACAGATCCTCTGGCTCTCACCCCCTTTCTTGGAACCATAGCTGAATACACAGTAGAAAAGATGACTTTACTCTTTATCTACAACCTGTAAGCTAAGAAAGAGTGAGTTAAAAAAAATCTTTCTATGTTTCAAACAAAGGAACCGAGTTACTAGACGATAAATATCTACATAAGAGTAGTCAGTCTGTGAAGAGAATACCTGTTCTAGTTTTCTGCCATCAATTTGCAAATTTGTATAACCTTTTGTCTAAGACTTGGTTAAGTATAAAGCTATTCTTCAGTAGAGACTTGAGCTAGCTGATGTTCCATCATTCTTATGATTCTATAGTTGATGCTTGTTAAAATAAAAATTTTGGAGCATAGTATAGAGAGAATGTTGATTGTTGGCTGTATGTTGACCCAAAATGAAGCCATTTAAAACAATATGATTGTATTAATATAGTTATTTACATTTAACCAGCATCACATAAAAATTTTCACATGGAGAATTTACAAATAACAATAGATGATAGATTGAGTCTAAAACTGAGATTGATAACCTTGATAAAAAGATAAAAACCATCCAAATAAGCTTTAAATAAATAAATAAATGTAAAATTCTATATTTGAGTTAAATAAATCAACTTTGTAAACACTTGATGTAGAAGGTCTGGCTTGACAGACTTTATGGAAAACAAGTTCTGAAAGTTTTAATTGGTCATAAGATTATAATAAAGAAAGGAAAACAAACTATGTGGCCTTAGGTTCTATTAATAGACTTCTACTCTACTGCAAAATTATGTTGACTTCATCTGAAATGTCTGTCTTATCCCTCCACTTAACTTCTGAACTAAGACTATATCAACCTTTACCTTACAGTGGCTTCTTAATCCTATTCTTTCTTCTTTTTTCCCCATTATGCTCTGTCTTTGCATGAGGCCAGTGTTACCACTGATGAAAGATCTGATGAGATTATTCCTCGTAAGCCACCAGAGGTTCACAATTATAAGACTTAGTATTCCCTTAGGAATGAGACCCTTCAGTATATTTCCTTTTTAAAAATAGATTTATTTATTTATTTATTTATTTATTTATTTATTTATTTATTTAAAAAAGAGAGAAAGAGGGAGTGGAGTGAGAGAGCATGAGTAAGAAGAGGGTCAGAAGGAGAGAATCCTCAAACAGACTTCCTGCTGAATGTGGAGCCCAACATCATGACCTGAGCTGAAATAAAGAGTTGGATGCTTAACCAAGTGAGCCACCCAGGTGCCCCTCATATAATTTCTAATCTCTATAAACTTTTCTTTATTTTTGCAGATAGTAACTGCCACTTCTAAAGGTGTGTCTTTAAGTTATCATAACCATTTTGTCCATGGTACCCTGAAATTACATTGTATTTTTATATTCCCAGACTTTTGTTCAGTATTTTATTTTCCTTCTCACTCCCCTTCCTTCTCCTCCTCCTTCTCATATTTCTCAGTTTATCTTTGGCCAGCCACTGCCACTTACCCATGAGGTTCAAATGTCTTCTCTTCTCTGAAGATTTCCTGAGAGCCCTCTACCCCAACTCCAGGCAAAACTAGTCTATTTGTGCTATCCCTATATCCCATTCTTTCATTACAGAATATAAAGTGCTGTTATTCTCTTCTCATTTGACTAGAAGTCTTTGTTTGTTACTATCTTCTGTTATTAATGAGATTTCATTAATTGTGTTAGAATACTAACTCTGAGAAGATCCTCAATCTGAAAGGAGAATAACATAGAGGATTGTTTCTCCTCTCCCATCCCATTTTCTAACCATACACGTTATTTAAATTTGTTAATATCTTTAATGTTGTAAAGTGTGTTGAAAGATTTGCTTTTCTATTCTCAGAAGCAAGGTTTTCTTGATAAGATTGAAAGTCCTATGCTATGAGCCTTTAACCCAAGAATACAAATTTAAAGTTCATGAGGTCTTTCTGTCATGGTTTTGAATGTCAGTCTGTTTTGTCCATTGGTTTCTGAGTTCTTTGTGTTTGGCACATTTTACTGAGACACACAAAGACAAAGACACAATCCTGGTGACTGGTTTTTCAAACTAGAGTGTATAGAAAAAAAATGTGTGGACAGAAGTTGAGAGGTCTATCAAAGTATCTGTTCCACAGATACCTGAATAATTTTCCTTTAGCCATTCACTTTCATCTTAATTTAGGGTCATATTTTTCTGTTATCTTTTGGTTTTCCCCAGATACCTAATAATACAATCTCCACAGTGTAGAGCTATGTTCCAAATTTATAGTCACAGTAAATGAAAGAGGCTAGATCTATTGTCCTTCATAATTCAAAGCAAAGAAAGTCAAGGGGAAGAAATGTTGACATTTTTTTTGGAATGCCAGGTGTTCTGTACTTGAAACATTTTGAAAAATTTCCAGCTTTTCTTCTAAGGAAAATTCAGCTTTTTGTTCTTTCTGTAATGGAATTGATCATTACAGAGTTGGGAAATCCTTAAAGGAAAGAGGAAGACTGTTGGGGCAACCTGTTTGTTTAGAAATTGGGCTCAAACCAGAAGGATAGCTATCCTTTTCTCAGATCACAGACTTGAAGGTAGAAACATAAGTAGCTTTTTAGGGAATTTACTGTGTAAGGTTGTGTTCCTTTCATCCCTCTACCTACTATCATTCTCCACCAAAGTGTGTGGATATGTCTTCATAATGACTCCAAGATCACACCAATTTAAAAAGCAAATACAGACATAAGTAGCAATGGGACACAAAATCTCTCTTAGTTGTCCTCCAGATTAAAAAAAAATCTGATCTCTATGAAGTGCCCATTTTCTAATTTTACAGTATCTAATATATGTTGAATTATAGCACCATGAACTAGGGAGGGATATGGATAGCTAATGTGATGACCTTTTTTAAATACATGGCAACATTTCATACAGAAGATTCTGGTCCACTTAGATGCCTACTATTTTTTATACATTGTCTGGTCACTATAATGTAAAAAATACATTATAATGTATTTAGCTGAAACTATTCAATGAGGCTTATTTGGAAGACTTCAAACTAACGAGGTATAATTATCACATTTGAGATGATTCTTTTATAGAGAAAGCAAAGAACATAGAATCCAGAGTTTCGGAATGCAGAGGTTGAGATCACCAGGAGCACTTAGAGTGCTTGAGGAAATTTCAGGTGTTTTACCTTCACCCCAGACCCACTGAAATAGGATCACTGAGGAACGGCACCCGGGAACCTGCATTTTACAACTTCCCTAATCAGTCTGTATGCATACTGGAGGTTAAATATCATTGTTGGCTCACCGGTAGCATGTAGTCCTAATCAAATATGACTCAATTCCTGGCCAGACTTGTAGACAGCAATATCTAGAAGCAATAACATTTTCTGAAACAAAACAAGTGGCATATGAGATACTGTGAAATCTCTGGCACTGGCTATCTAGTATCTATGTGCCCCACTTAGCTCTAGATTAGAAAATAAAGAATGGGATTCAGTCCAGTGGCAGCCATGAGCACAGGTGCACAATTTGGAAAAATGAGATCGGTTCTATAAAAAAATCAAGGTAAAGTCAAAGAAGTTTAATAAAAATGTAAATCCCCGTACAACTGGCCCCGTGTTTTCCATCTCTTAATGAGCACCTGTCATCTGGTGAGTAATGACCAGGCCTCTGAGTGTGAGTCAGGCAAGCAAAAAAGCTCATGGCCGGAGACCCCGTTAGGCATTTTAAAATGAACAATCCATCTAACAAATAAAAACGTGCGTCAGTGATGCAAGTATAATAGCATAATCTCTTCAAGAGAAACAATATGCAAATGAATCATAAAGCAAGAAGAGGCAGAACTTTTCACTTCTGCCTTGGGCAGTGTTTCCTGGAAACAGACTCTTGAGATGGAGATTGTATGAGGAGGCTTCTTGGGGACTGAGCTGTGAGGCAACTCCTAAACAGGAATGAGGGAAACAGGCTGGAGTAGAGGGAAAATTGGGCCTGATGCAGGTGCAACTGAAGCCTTGGTCAGTCTCAGGGCTAGTTGGGTTGGTTCTTCAAGATGTCCCAAATTGAGCAAAGGGAGTTGAGTCTCTGTATGCTACCTACCCCTACCCCCAACCCCCATTCCTCACCTCACCATCCAGTCATTGCACAAGGCAACCCCTTTGCCTGAGGACACTTCCAGAAAGAGACTGGACTATGAGCTGTCAGCAGTTGGCATTCCTAACAGCTGAGGGAATGAGTACTCCAGTCTTGAAGGAAGACTCGAGAAGCACATTCATTAAACCCTGTCTGGTTCAAAGCCCAAAATTTTGGAGCTGAGAGCCACAACAGGCTTCTGATCTTCCACAGTCTGCTGAATGCCCCTGACAGTCCACTGAAGTGATAATGGTAAGGAAGGAAATGATTAGAAGTAATTTGTCGAGGGGCCAGGTTTGCATTTTGAGCTGTCAGCAAGTAATGAAGCAAGAATGTCAATCGACAGGTGAATCAAAGTTGGGGCAGGAGGAAGAGAGTAGGAAATTTGCTCCAAAAAGAGCAATTGCTTTAATTGAAACTTGTGATAAGTAGAGAAATTTTGCAGCAGCCAGAGATGGCTAAGAAGGAAAAAAACTGTTTGTGGCTGGTGGGTTGGGATGTAAGAGGTTTTGTGGGACAAAATTTCACTTGCAAATTCAAGTCAGGATCAAAATTACTTTAAAATAAACTCTTACCTGTTAAATAAAGGATTCCCTGTTTTTTAATTAGCCCTAGGAATGAATAGTACTTTTTTTTTCTCCTTAATTATTGATTGTCAAATGTACAGGCTGCTAAGAGACAAATATATTTAATTGTCTTATTAAAAAGGAAGAGTGCTTATCCTTGATAGAAGCAATAGGCCATGGATTTTTCTGCCCATCACGCTGTGCTCTGCTCAGAATGACCTCTGACCACTGCTTCTGTGTGTCTAAAGTAACCTGTGACATCACAGAGCTGCTGCTTGTCTGTTGAGGGGTGACTGCTCCAAAAAGTGTCTGTAACCAGGTCAAATAATTGAGGATATAGGCACATAGGGAGTGAGAGGTCTTTTATTTTAAAAGGCCATTTCCGTGACTCTGTTCAAAACTGATAAAAAGTAACTTCTATCTTTGGTGTCTTCTTTGATAGTTCTGTGTGTGTGTGTGTGTGTGTGTGTGTGTGTGTGTGTGTGTGTGTGTGTAAAAGACCCTTTTTCCTTTCTGGTTTTTGAATGAATTCCAGTCTCACTTCAGCAGTCCTCAGTGACATGCTGAAGGTGTCACAGAACTATAGCATTACTGGGTAGAGCTCCAAGGATATATTTTCTAATTATAATCACTCCTGAGCTGTTTGTAAATATGTCAAGCTGTCTACCTAGCTGCACAGCACTGGCTCATTTCTATTTCAGAAATGGTCATCTTTCTTCCTTCTCCTCTCCTTTCCCCCCACTTTGAAAACCTCCACATCCTGAGTGACCAACAGCTTTTCTAATATAGTGCATATGTAAAAGTGATGATCTCCTAGGAGAAGACACACATACTGTTTGTTTTATTGGACAAACAGAATCTAAGAGAAAAGGAAAATTGAAAGTTTGGTTAGAAAGCACTCTGTTTCACAACAGTGAGGGTGGCAGTTTATCACTGTGATCAATGCTGCTAATCATTAATCAGATTAAATTTTCTTGAGTCTACCCCCTAAATACTTTAAAATAAATTCTCTGCTTTTGTGCAGAAACGGCCTCATCTGATCTGTGTTATCTACTTCCCAGACTGTATTTCAATACTTTTTAACTACTCCTGTGGCCTTTCCTTTGGACCCCTTTTGTCCATCAGCAACGCAGCTGCTGAATCAAACATCCGAAATTGCCGCCCTGATTTTATCTTCTCCTGTGTAAAATCTTTCAGGGTTTCTCATCTCCATTAGAAAATAAACTATTATTTAGTAAAATACAAAAAGCTCTGCAGAATCCATCTCTAGCTCACCCACATTGGTCTTATCACTTGCCTGTCCATCCTATCTTTCTTGCTCCAAGAATTTTGAGTGGGTTATGTGTTCTTCCCGTTCACCAAAGTGTTTTCCACCTCAGTGGTTTTGTACATGTGGGTCCCACTCTCTGGAACAATCTTCTAGATGAATTGTGACACTTCAAGAAATGTCTTTGTCCCAACTTCAGAAACGACATTTTCATTCTGATGAATAGCATGAATAGTTCCCACAGTATTTCCCCAGGCTATTTTACAAGTATAGAGGATTCACTTGCTAATCCTGAAATGTGCTTTCTAAAACAAAGCTTCATCTGAAAACCCATTAAACCTGTCATTTAAATACCTAGACATTCTCAAAAATTGAATTTGCATTGTCTCCACCACAGTGTCTTCTCCGGAAACTAATGTGGTCATGTCAGATTAATGCGACGTCATATTGTTATGACCCCAACAATCTCTAAGACAATAGGGGAGGTACAATTACTGAGAGAAGCCTAGCAGGAGACTCACTTCAGAAAATGGAGCTATGCTCCTGAACTTGGAGTGGCTGCCAAATCACACAAATAATCCTGATGTAGGGAACCTGTAGACTTCAGGATTGATTTGAGCATCTGGGGCTTTTGCCAGTAGCTAAGAGAATTGGAAAGTCTCCTGAACTGGAAGTTTGGAGAATTGAGTCCTCACCTAGGTCTGCTGCATACAATCAGTGGAGTCCTTGAGGAAGTCATTTGACCTCGTTTGATCATGCTGTCCTCAGATGTAAAATAAAGTTTTAGATTTAAATGTTCTTAAATTTCTTTCCAATATTTTTGATTAAACATCAAATATTATTGATTAAACATCTACTTGTCTATATCAGATAATGTTGGTACTCTGCCCCTCCATCCCTTTGGATCTCTCTAGCATTTCTGTAGATCCTCCAGCTTCCACATACTTTCTCTTGCAATTCACTGTTAGGAATATTGTCCTCAGTCAACTGCTCCTCTCTTGCTTCTGGTTGGAAATTTTCTCAGTTACATGCCAGATTCTTGCAGGATCAGGCTGAAACTACCTCTGTGAAGGTTCACCTGAGGCTGTGCTTTTAGTTTAGTTTCCCCTTCCCCTACCTTGCCTTCAGCCCAACCCCCTTCTTCACTGGTTTCCCTGGGAGTGCTTCCTTATTTAATCTTTTGTACATGGATCATGAGTCCTTATTCTTTGGACTCAACCTAAGGTATAATCTATCTATCTGCCTTTTTTTTAATTCATTACCAAACATTTGATTGGAGTTTTGTGTGGGGCTTTCTGGTTAGGGTAAAGAGAGGAAGAATGGATGTGCTTTGCCTATTGAATTGTGTGTGATAAAATGTTTGATAAAGATGGCTTCAGAAGTGGTTTCAGTTAAAGAAATAACTCCTGAAAATGCTCTCTCTATTAATGTACAGATTTTCTGTTACTGATGTTTGTCTCCCTATGAATAGTTTGGACTAGATTTTTCAAGTAAGCATTTTATAACATCTGTTACTGTTTCTAGGAGCTTCATAAACAGCTAGCTGGGTAGAGAAATAACAAGGGAGAGCTATGAGTTTTCTGCCAGTATCTTCTAGTTTTTACCTGAAAAGGTATTTTTAAAAAAATAATTTCTAATTAAATCTCAATGGAATGTGAAACGAGAACTGGAATTTGAGCCAAGAATACCTGAAAGAGCATTTCTGGAAAAGACTTTGCTAGTGCCATCTGTGTATGTGTGGAAAGAAGCAAAATGTATAAGATAATGAAGATGGGTGTAATTGAGCCTCAAAGTGGACACCTGATGCTTTACTTCACTAATGCCCAGCTGATCACCCAGAAGTGCAGTTTGCTGCAATTTGATACCTGTTGTACAGTAAGCCTTAAGCCTACAGTCTCTACCCTGATGTTTGGCGTGAGTCATGTACAATACATTGAAACAAGGCATTGAAATAAATAGAATGGCATTTCCCACTCACTTTCATGCTGCTATTTTCTCTGCAAGATGCATTCTGGTTCCTTTTGTGAATCCTCAGATTTGATTCTATGAGCTGCTGAGAAATGCAACACCTTTATGCCACCCACAAAAAAAAAAAAAAGAGTTTTTTACAGTCTGTTGTATATAGAAAGTATGTGGGTGTGCATGTGTATGTATGTGTGATGGAATAGTTCATTTGACATTGTACTTGCAGTACAAACCATGCTTATCACCAATTATATGACCTCTTTAGTCACAAATAATTATTAGTTTTAAGTAGAAATTAAATATCAACAGTTTAATGTAGAGTTAATAAAATATATATGAATAATTATAATTATAATTTAATAAAAATTATATATATATACTAATTACCCTGAGCACGAAAATGGAAAATAGCATTATTCCCTTCCCAATGGCCAATGGCAGTGCCATGCAGTTATAGATCTGATGAATTGCATCCCTATGACATTGCTCCATGACCAGAGATGAAACTTTTATTTGTTTATTTGCATTGAGCTAAATATTATTTTCAGAAAAATCAAAACCAAAATCTATGTTTAGCTTTCTAGCTTATAGCCTCTAGAGACACTACAAGCCAGGTATTATTTGTATGTTTTATTCAAAGAAAAAATTCTTGGAGAATTATTTTCTCATTCTGTCCACTCATGAAAATTTTAGTTATGTTCATTTCTATGTATTTTTCTAGTTTGTGTTACTTCTCTTAAAATGAGTTTAAATATTGTAAACCACTTAACGTATATGCAAGTAGACACAACTCAGTAATCAATATATCATCCATAATAATAGGTAATCAATATGTAACATCAAAAGGTTTTCAAGTTCATTCACTTTTTTTGTAAGCCCTCTTACTGGTTCAGCTATGATATATGTCATTTTTATAAGGTAAGATAGTAGAACCAAGTTTTGAGTACTAGAAAGTTCACTGTTCCTTGGAAAAATGAGCTGTGCATTTACTACTTAAAACAAACCTTTCAAAAAATATTGTTTAGGCACCAGCACAGCAAAGGAGTAAGTCATTGGGAAAAAACTGGAAAAACAAAGTTTTACCTTTGTCCTTTTTGAAGCTGATAGTCTGAATGGCAAATTAAAATTAACACAAGGAAGCTATTTTGGTATAATGAATAAGATCCTGCGGATTAGATTTAGGCAGGAATTTATCTGAATTCTAGTCTGGCCCCTTTTTAGGTGTATGACTTCGTGAAAGTCAGTTACCTTTTATGGCTCACTTTTTTCATCTTTCAAATACAGATGCTAATATCTATCTCATGATGTTGTTATTGTATTTGTAATGGTTGATTTCAAGATGTGTAAAAAGAATACCTGGCAAATAATGTCTGTTCCTTTACTGGTAGTTATTGTTTTATTGATATTACTGTTTCAAATGAAACAGAAGGTAGAAAAAATTCTTTCTACCTTAGCACACTTATCACACCACATTTGTAATATTTATATTTACAACATTCTTCCTGATGAGTTGAGTAGCCCCCAGATGTTTTTAGAGCAGTGGTGTCCAAACTTTATAAATCTCTGTAACCCCAGACTGTAACCCAATGGCCAATGCCTAAAATAATCTTAATAATTATTTTCTATAATTTTAATTGCTCCAAAACAAAGATCCAGATTTTATAAACGACTACTTTCAAAGATTTTCCCTCCACAGAAACCAGTGTAAATAATAAGAGCATTAATTATGAGTATTACAGTAATATATTTATTAGGTAAATTTAGTACCATTTGGCATGCTGGCTTAGATGGCTCTAATTCTTTATTAATAGGTATATGGGGCTCTCGGGTAATGGGTTGCTGGATCTGTATACCATTCAGGAGACAAATTTAGTATATGGTGACCTTGCTACAGGATCAAGTAGCATAAAAAAAATGAACTGAAAAAAAAAATGAACTGAAGTGGAAGAAATGCTTAGGTTAACATAACAAATCTGATAATAGGCAAGAACAGTTTTGTTCCAAAAATAATCAACAATATGATCAGCACTGAATTAATCTTGTTATGAGTTATAAGTTTCAATTTTTTTTTGTTAGGAAAATCACCTTTTAAGTGAGCTTGTGGGGTTTTAAACAAACAGCAAAGCTCTTTTATAGAAACACCACACTTTAGAAGCTAGCAAAGAGAAATGGATCTCTCTATGATAGTTTCTTGGTCTGGGCTTCCATTTTCAGTTCCAAAAATCCTAAGGGAAATGAACAGCTGTCCAAATGAAATGCTGAAAGGATATCCCTGGGCTAGTAGGTAATCTTAGAAGGGCATCACAGCAAAGTGTATGGATGGTGAATGTGAATATTGAAGAAAGGGGTATAGAAATCTTTAGCCAGACAGTGCTTAGAATGACCTGTTAAATACTGCTTGAAACATTGCAATGTTTAAGGAAACCTATCTTCTTCCTCCTCTAAATCCAATATACATGTTTTATCAACCCCTGAGCTATTAGTTGGTTTGTTATTCTTCTCATTTTCCCTCCCATCATTTCCTCTTTCCCTCTTTTTATTCTGGGTGAGTGTAATTAGCATCAAGGCTGGGACCATAGAAGGCATGTAGTCAAGAGCATGGCAATGGGAAAGACAGGAATTTGTAGATTTCCCATTATGTTTTCCACCAATTTAAGGATTCCCTGTATAACAACTAAGAACAAAGAAAGGGCAGCAATGTAATGCTAATGATGATACAATAACCAATACTTACAGAGCACTCATGAAGATCTAATTATTATGTTACTTGCTTAGATTATCCTCTCCAGTCTTCCTAGCAGCCTTGCTTTAATTGGGAGACACAGAACTAAGCTAAGATTCTTTAAGTGATGTTTGTGTGGACTTTGTGGATATGATTTATCAGTAAGAAGTTCTTTCACCAGGGCTCATAATAATGATTTCACAGGACCTGGTGCTAAAGCTATCAAGTGACTAATTTGGGATCCTCCAGGAGCCAGACTTATGGAGTGGAGCAGAGGTGAGGGGGTAGGGGAGTAGTTTTGCTATAACCTTGACTATATTCAGAGAAAATAGGGTCGCTGCAACACAGCAAGAATAAGACATGTGTAGCAACTGGTCAGGATACTCAATAAATATAGGTACTAGAAGAAATATGGATAAATCATGATTTTCTTCATTTTATTCATGAAAGCAGACACTTGAGATTTTATACCCAACTTTAACTAAAAGAGATAAATGTGGGAATCTATACACAAAGCCTGATTTCCTAAAATGTTTTTGTTCTCTTTATTTTAGTGTCTAATAAATACAGTTGGCTTTTTGGCCTTATCACTTTATCTTCTGGTAGATTATTGTAAGTGAGCAGAGATGCCCTAGACCCTCAGCTGCTTCATGTATTTGGTATCTGTAAGCTTGCTCTGAAAGGTCTGAATCCCTGCATTGCACCTCCCAGTAAAGTTTAGTGCTTATGGCAATTCTCCCACTGGGGAGAGAAATGAGCAGGTGAGGCCAAAAGCAGCATCTGTGACTTGCTAGGATGTCTGGCATTGTGTGCATAATTTCCACTTCAAAGAACTCAGAGACAGCTTGGTGATAGTCAGTTCATTGCAGCTTGGATTTATCAACTAGTCAAAGTTATCTTTGGTACAACTACAGTTGGTGAAAAGTCACTTACAATCTTATGATGTCAGAGCAATAAAGACCCTCAGAGTCCCTGTAGTTTCATTTTTCTCATTGTGCAAATGAAGAAATTATGAAATTCAGGTGTACAGCTTCTTCACTCTACAGTATTCATTGAGGTCCTCTTATATGCTAGAAGAAGGATAAAAAGATACAAAATCACCCAAGATTGGTTGTTGGAAAGGCTACCTTTTTCCCCTCTTTTTTTTTTTTTAATGTGTTCCCAGCACCTATTTTAAGTCTGCTCTATAGTAGATGTAAATAAGTACTTGTTGCTAAAGGAACACTAGGTTTTTAACTATAAGTAATTATAATTGATTTTAGCCAAATGGCCAAATGAATGAATGAAAAAGCTTTACAGAGAGACAATCCTGTACTGCATCTCGTGGATGAGTGGAAGCTGGCAAATGAGTAGTCTCAAAAAAAAGATTAAGGGAATCAGCCAATGTTATAGTCTAGCCAACAGCAAAGACAGAACTAAAATAATTGTCTAAACCAGAAGTCTTTCTGTTTGAACCAATAGCTTGCTTCCAAAAGAAAATGTTCTAAGGCATTTAAAATGCTTAACAAAGAATTTCTCTTAGTGTACTGAATGAGAAATATGTCACAACAAGAAAACTTCTGAATTATTATTCTTTTAAAAATACCTATTCATTTTCAGTTCTAACATTAACTACTTCTCATTATGAGGTAAATAATTGGATTAACTATTCTCCACTCACCCCCGTTCATCCTATTGACTGCTAGCACATTTATTCCTTAGAATTTTCCCCTGTTGGCCTCAGAGAAGTGAAAAAGATTTACATAAATGGAAATGGAGTGTTTTATGTAATAGTTATCTTGTTAACCCTAGTATCCAACTATCAGGGTACTGGGTATGAAAGGGAGGAGAAAAGGAGTTGTTCTTCTAGGGGTTTAGGAGATGCCTCAGTTCCTTGAGATGAAGAGATGAAAATAAATCCTGTGTTACTGAAGCATGTGAATGCCATGAAATAGTTGGACCTGAATATTATTGCATTTACAACAGAGAGAAAGAAAGAAAAGTATTTTCATAGTTTATTTATCCAGCTCCTCTGAAAAATATCTGTGTGAAGCACTGGGATGAGAGTGTTGATTCTGCTGAATTTGACTCTTTCAAGGCTATACCTTTGGAGAGAGCGTTGCCCCATATAGTCATAACCAAAAAGCAATGTGTCTTCCATACCTTTTGATTGATCCACTTTTGGCACACCATTTGGTGGATAAAATATTTTTAAAAATCTTGTGTTACATAAGCAAGCCATAAAGTAATAAGTTTCCTACTACTGCTTTGGATTTGTTCTGTCCTTCTCCTTGGATAATTTCAATATGATTTTATGTATATTAATGAATTCCTTTAATAATATTCAAAGTACAAAGAAGTCAGTATTATTCTTTCTACTTTAGAAATGGATCATATAAGATTTACAGGGATGCCTGGGTGGCTCACTTAGTTAAGCATCTGCCTTTGGCTCAGGTCATGATCATGGGGTCCTGAGATTGAGCCATCTGCCCCTCCCCACCCTGTTCATGCTCTCTCTCTCCTCTCTCTCTGTCTCTATCATCTATCTATCTATCTATCTATCTATCTATCTATCTATCTATCTATATCTATCTATCATCTATCTATCTATCTATATATATATTTATGTACACACATGTATGATGGAGGTTGTGAAAATAAGCATCGTGTTATGTGTTCTAGGTTTAATAGGAATCAAAGTATCATGAATATATGGCAGTGATAGCATAAAGGGACTTTTGGGAAATTACCATATTATTTTTCAAAACAAGTTTTTTAAAAGATATATTCATTTGTCCCCAAAATATTACTGAGTGCGTACTCTGGGCCATGTATTGTTTAGGTTATTGAGGCTTTGGTAATCAAGACAGACAGATATCTATTCTTGTGTCATTGCATTCTAGTCAGAAGAGAAAGAAAGGATGTTGTAGGTGATGTGCAGAAAATATTACTGATTATGGTTTAGATAGAGAATTACCAACAGGGATGGTGGGGAGAGGAATTACTATCTTTGGTTGTGTAGTCAAGAAAGACCTCTCAAGAGGTTACCATTGATGTGAGACTTTGATGAGAAGGTGTCACCCATGTCAAGATCTGGAGGAGGAGGAAAAAGCAAATGCAAAGGTCCCAAAAACCCATTATGACATTTACCTGTTGGAAGAAGAAAAGAAATCCCAGTGTCTGGAGTATAGTGAGCAAAGGAGAGTATAATGCCAGCTGAAGTAGGAGAAGATGGCAAGAGCCAGATCATGGAGGGACTTTGGGACTATTTTAAGAAGTTAAATTTATTCCAAGGCAATAGAGTCCATTTGAGAATTATACTCAGTAGACTAGTAGGGACTGCGGGCCAATGTGTGATGGCAGATAATCTAACCTATGCCCTATTTTTAGGAACAAACCTCCATAAAGATCCATTGATTGATTTAACATCACAAATAGAAGTTTGCTATATGCTTTGCCATATTTTAGAGTTTTAGCTATGAGTAAGACAAGTTTCTACCTTTGTTGAGCTTACATTCTATTGGAGGGCTGGGGGAGAGACAGGCAAAAACTAATAAAGACCATAAATAAAATGCAAAAGGTTCAAATGGTGAAGAGTTGATGCGGTGGGATGTTAGAAATACTTCTGGGTTGGAGAACTCTAGGTCTTCTTCAGTAACTAATTTTAATTTTGTTTCTTATTGTTGGGATGATTTTTTTAACCTGATGGTCAAGAAAGACGTTTTTTGTTATTTTGCTTGCCTTTATTTCTATATGTTGCTTTTAATTCTGTTGTCTTCATATGTAATGTACAGTCTTTTTCTGAAAGCCTTTTCTCAAGAAAACATTTTTCTTTCCCAAATAGTAATTACTTTATTCCTTTGCTTTCTTTTCTAGGGACTTCTTTCCATAAACTTTTCCACATTTGTTCTATTTATTCATCCTTTTCATGATTTCTACTGTTCTTAGCCATATAAAAGTACAGAACCTTCCTTATCTTGGAAAACTCATGTACATTTTAGTTAGAATATAGCAGAGGAGTTACTTTGTGATTCTTTTAAGAGACCCACTAATCCTCCCTTTTCCTCGTCTCTCTTTCCCTTCCTTCTTCCCCCCCTTTCTCTCTTTCTTCTTTCTTTCTTTCTTTCTTTCTTTCTTTCTTTCTTTCTTTCTCTCTTTCTTCTTTCTTTACCTCCAAATACTAGGTTAAATATTTTATCTTCTTTAAAATATTTTAAATGCAGCTTCTTCATAATGAACTCTTGTGTGTAAGTATTTCTTTTTCTATTAAGAAGCAGGAGGGCAATGAAAAGAAGACCTTTTGAAGATCCTTTTAAAGAAAGTTTTCTTAGCCGTGGCAATCCCTTACCTGTGAACTCTCAGTATTATTGCTACTTTAGGATTAGTTTCATTAAGAAAGAAAATATTAGACATGGTGCAAATTAATAATGAGGAAGTGTTTTTGCCTTCCACTAAGACTTGGAAACACCATTTTTGGCCTGTTGCCTCCCCACTACTTTTTCCCTGGGATTTTCATGGTAAGAAGAAAGGAGCTGCATTTGGCTACTATTTCAGTGATTGAAAGAATATTTTTAAGTAGATATTTTATTAGTAGAATTTTCTTAGAAGCTGAATCTACACCAAAAATATCCTTGAAGATATAGCCCTCAAGAATGTTTCTGCCAAATGTGTTAAAGTATTTGTAGGAAAATATGGCTTTATAGAATTTTCATGTTTTTCAAAATGGCTACTGATCTTCTCAATGAAGATGTAGCAGCAATTTGTTGAAAAGAAAATGTCTTTTTTAAATGAAGAAAAATAAGATAATTAATCTAGATGAATATGTTTGCTTTATCAGAGTACAACATTTCTGTTTTTGTAGATTCTTCCTTTCTTAAGAAGTTCCCTTCAAGGTGTGCCTGGGTGGCTCACCCACTTAAGCGGCTGTCTTTGGCTCAGGTTGTGATCCTGGTGTCCTGAGATTGAGCCCCTTTGGTCTCCCTACTCAGTGAGGAATCTGCCTCTCCCTCTTTTTCCCCCTGCTCATGCTCACTCTCTATCTCTCTCTCTCTCTCTCTCTCAAATAAATAAATAAATAAATAAATAATAATAATAAATAAAATCTCCTTTTTTTTTTTTTTAAAGGACAGTTCCCTTTGGGAACCATTTAGAAATGACCTACAGACATCCCTGAAAAATGACTATTCAGTCTCTGCTGGAACACATCTGTGGATGAATTTTTTATCATACTTTTGAGAGTCTCATTCTGTCTTTGGTTAGCTCTAGAAAATACTTCCACACAGTATGACCTCTGACCTTGAGTCCAGATATTTTTACCCAACATTCTTGGTTCTACCTTCCCAAGCATTATTGTCCTTCTACATGATACCCTATGTATTTGAAGAAGGCTGCCCAGCTTCCAAGAGCTTCTGGTTAAATATCCTGAGCTCATTTAGTTGTTCCTCATATGAAAGCCTTTTGAGGCCTTTTTATATACTGGTAACCTTCCTCTTAAGTCTAATTTTTAGAATATTATTTCAAATGCTATGTACAGAGGTGCTTAAGAAAGCTGTGCAATCATCTCAGAGTAGAATCCAACCAGGACCTCTCTCATGAAGTACTTCTCGTGATACCCTCTGTAATTTGGGTTCTCTGTACTTCTCTACCACTTTTTCTCTCTCTCCTCTGTGCTCCAGTCCAGCCATACTGGTTCCCTTGCTGCATCTCAACAAGCCAAGCACATTTCTGACTTCAGTCCTTGTTCTTGCTCTCCTTGGCTTGAACCTTCCTTCTGCTCTTGATCACTATTGCCATCACCTCAGAGGAGTTTGCCCTACCTATCTCATTTAAAATAGCCCTCCTCACCCGATGTGATTATCCCCTTATTATTCTTTATCAGCACTTAAACTCCCAGACAGTATATTTTGCATGTATTTGTAACATTTTTGTCCCTCATCATTATAATAATAGCATCTTTATTACGCAGGGGCTTCATTACATTCACTGATGTCCTTGCACCACCCAGAAGAGTACCTAGCATATAAAAGCTTAATAAATATTTGTGAATCTATCAACTAATTTCCTTATCCACACACAGATTATCTGTTGGCAGAGGATAGAGAATAAGATTTTTTTAAGATTTATTTATTTATTCATGATAGACATAGAGAGAGAGAGAGAGAGAGAGAGAGAGAGAGAGAGACACAGGAGAAGGGAGAGGCAGGCTCCATGCCGGGAGCCCGATGCGGGACTCGATCCCGGGACTCCAGGATCGCGCCCTGGGCCAAAGGCAGGCGCTAAATCGCTGAGCCACCGGGGATCCCAGAATAAGATTTTTTTTACGTATTTTTAACAGTACATGTAGCCACACACCAAAGGATTCTCTGATTCACAGTGAATCCAAACAGCATTAAAGAGTAACCTCTGTGTCTGTGTGTGTGTGTGTGTGTGTGTGTGTGTGTGTGTGTGACACCACAGGTGGTTTGGAGACCCTGTGTCCAAGCCCTTTAGTTATAAAACCTGGAAGATGACAGAAGTGCATGAGGTGAAGGAAAGTAAACCAGTAAGACTGCTCACTGCACATTAATTTCCAAGGATACAGTTGTTCTTGAACAATCACAGTCCGTATATCAAAATAAGCGCTTTATTGAGTTGGGTAAAAGGAGTTGCTAGTGAGACTGTAAATTATCTCTCAGAACAAATGATAACTGAGCCCAGGAGCCCTTTTGTCCTAGGGGGAGGGGGTATAAATTCCCTGAAAGTATCTGTCGCAGGGAATTGCTCTGCATTCATCATGTCCGCCTTCTGCATCATTCATGAATGTCATAAGAGTCTAAAGAATTGGCACTTCATAGCGAAGATGATTAAATAGCCATTATACTTGTCTCTCCTGCTGCACATTGCTTTTAAAGAGATCCCATTCAGATTGTGGCATACCCCTTCCAACCCCCTCTCATTTCTTACCTCTTGAGGTCTCAGTGTTGGATCGAGGGAGCATTGTGAATAGTTGGCCTTGCTTATGTTGAGACTGAACAGATTTGTGGACTAGCAATGTTCCCCTATAATGTAAAGCTTAGGACTTGGGGAAATGCCATAAAGCTCAAAGTAGATCCTTTTCCAGGGAGCACAGAAATTCTAGCTTTAACTTAGATGTAGTGATTGAGCTGTAACTTTTTCAGATATTTTCACTCCTCTTTGCCTTGAGAACTAAGAAAGATGAATCAGAACAGGACTCCTTTTATATATGATTTGTTATTTAATGTACTCAAATATAAGGCTTCAGATCATTATGTACCCAATAAAGCATATACACGAAGAGTAAATACTGATGTAACAGAGTATAAGTTATGTGATTATATTCTGTCTTCTCCTCTGCACCCATTTCTTGTCACATATATACCTATTTCCATATTCTCTCTCTCTCTCTCTCCCTCTCTCTCTCTCTCTCTCTCTCTCTCTCTCTCTCACACACACACACACACACACACACACCCTGTTCCATAGTGATTCTTACTACCCAAATAGTATCCTTAAACAATGGAGTCTAAATGGATGAATTAAAATTGTTAATTAAACAATTTTTAAAATTGCTTATTTAGAGATAGCAGAAAGAATATAGGAAGGGTGCCGGACTGGTGTCAGGAGAGTGTTCTCCTGTGGCCATGCAACTCATCATTGTCACCTTGGACAAATTCTGTAACCACTTTGGGCCTCAGTATTTGCCTTTATAAACGAGGACACCAAATGGTGGCTCTCATAGTCTCCTTCCAGCTTTTATATACTACATGATTTTATGTGCCCAGCAAGGGACTCAGCCATCATGGGGACACAAAAAATCACATGATACCTCTATCACCTCCAAGGAATTTACAATCTGATGATGTCCGTGCAGTCTCTAACCCCTGCTGGGCAACCAGCTTCAGCATTTACAATGGATACTGAGTCTGTAGGTCATCGTTGTGACATAAAGATTATTTAAAAAATAGTGGTGTGATTCATGTCTATAGTTTTCACATAGTTAACACAAGATATCTTTATACCCCTATTGTCCATGGGCTTCTCCCTAAAGGCTATGTTCACTTGGGAAGATTGTTCACTTTAAAGTAAAACTTTGGACACATGTCAAAGGGTCAAGTTGAATGGGCAAATTAGGGAAATTGAGTTACCACTGCTTATGATGGGTAAGAGGACCCTCTTCAGAGATTATGTGTTTTCTCCCTTATTGACAAAGTCATACCAGCCATGCCTTTGGGTCACTAGTTGCTTGAATGCAGGTAGACACTTAGAGCTTTAATTTGTCCCCTGGAAGGATCCTCTTCACTCTTCATTATCCAGGCTTTCTCCGGAAGTAGGAGAACCAGATTGAAATGCCAGCCTTGACACTTTACATTCTGCTGCTCTAGCCATGTGAGTCTGATTCGTTCTTGCGGCTGGTTTAAGAGAGATTAAAAGGAGCAAAGCTGTCCTCTGAGTTTCTTGATCTGCACTGTGCCAGCTAGAGTCAGAGGAAATGGGGACAATGGGAAAGGGAATAAATCCTCGAGAGTGATGTGTATGTGATCTCTGGGAAGCAGAGCTAGTGTTCACACAGAGACTTCAAATACTAGGTCATTGCTTTGGAGAATCTTCCAGCACCCAATAAAACCTACCACCTATGTGACACAATGTGAGGCAAAAGCTGAGTCTGAGAGATAAGGACAGGCAGGATATATGGCTGAATAAAGAACTTTCAATTTCCTTTACTTAGTAGATGGACAAGTATCACATCATTTAAAAAAAAATAACCACATCAAAAAAACAATGTTCAGTCTAAGCACACAGGAGCAATGTCTGAATCTTTTCACATGATTGAGTTAATCAGAAGGCCTCATCTCACAGGGAGAAGCACTGTATTAATTTAAATATGGCAGGTGCTATCTAAGTTTATTGCAAGAGCTAAAGACCAATTATCTTGTATTTTTCCATAAAATTGCATTTTCTAAAAAGAGACTGGTGTGTCTGAATATATCCATCATAACAAATCTTTAAGCTTTGATGGAAGTGACTGCTGTTTATTTGCAGAATGTCATATCTGTACTGTTGAATCAATGCTAAAGTTATCATATTAGAACTAAGAAGAGGGCCTGGGAAATTAGTTTTTTATGGACTTGCAGCCTGGTTTTGTGAATAGAAACATAAGGCCAGGACCAGGTGTACAGAAAGTGTCTCGCTCCAGGGCCTGGTGACTAGAGAGCAGTTTTTAAAATAGGGATAATGCAGACACTCCCCACAAGGTACATGGTGAAGAACAAGTAAAAAATTGTTTTCATCATCAGGTACTGAAGCATAGGCACACTTTCAAGGGATGTGGGGAGGTGCTGAGGGGAGACAGAGAGACTGAGATGGAAGATGTGTTTGAAATATATTTAATTAGGCAGGAGAGATGAGAATCACCGAATATTAGCAAAGGGCAATTGTCTTGGTAAAAGTAATAAAGGGAGAAAAATAGAAGCTATAAGCTGAAGCTTTGAAGGGGATAAAATATTAAGAAAATGAGTAGCTAATATATTCAGAGGAAATCAGTTTAAAAAGTAAACTGGAAACTAATTATCCAAATATTATATATTAATGCAATGATGTGTTTGTCCATTGGTAAGAGGTGAGGGATAATGTTTTGTCGAGTGAATAATGAAAAATGGCTCTGACAACCAGGAGTTGACCTTGATCCATTTTGGTTTCTTATGTGACTCTTGATTATAGACTATCTTTGTTTCAAGAAGAATGAAACCATCTGGCTTAATATTCTCAGAGATCTATTTAATTTTATTCAGAAGAACAGAAGTGTTATATAAATTAAGCAGAGCCAAATATTATATCAAATTGCCTTTCTTGCTCCAATTTATACCCCTGGACAAAACAAACAACATAAGGGCGCAACAAATAGGAGTGCAAAGTTAGAGCCCATCACTCCATGGAATATTATGCAACCATTTAAAATGACAACTATGATAGTACAAAGAGGTTCAAAAACTATAATAGAAAAGAAATAGGTATGCCTGGGTGACTCAGCGGTTGAGCGTCTGCTTTGGCTCAGGGTGTGATCCCAGAGTCCCGGGATTGAGTCTTACATCAGGCTCCCTACATGGAGCCTGCTTCTCCCTCTGCCTATGTCTCTGTTTCTCTCTCTGTGTCTCTCATGAATAAATAAATAAAATTTTTAAAAGAAAGAAATACAAAATTATGTACTATTATTGCTATATACTATACATTGTATGTGTATTTATATATAATATTACTACTATTACTATATTATTACTATATAAACCACATGCAAACTATGCTTGTCTTTTGCTAGAGACAGACCAGAGAAAAGGCAAATAACTATATGCTCAGTGGGTATTCTTTGGGCACATCAGTTTACATATTCTTGTAGGTCTTCCACATGCCAGTAATACATGCTTGGGAAATCACTGTGTAGGATCTGGGTACATTCTTTGATGACACAATAGCATAGTCTCACTTGGGCCTTAAAACCATGGCATTGATCCTTTGTCATCCTGGAGCTCTAACTGAAGCATTGACATTATCTTACAGGCATACAAAAGTCAGTAACCCCAAAATGAAGTTGTCATTTTCATGCCTTAAGCAATGCTTCCCTTTCTATCTACAATTTTAGTTGCCCAAACTTGAAAACTCTGAGTCAACTTCAGTGCCTCTCTTCTTGTCCCCAAATGTCAAATGGATCACCAATTCCATTTACTTTTCATGTCTTTGGTATCCATTCCTTCCTCTCATTTCTCCCTCCCACTGACACAGGCTCAGCTTACATGTCTCATATCCTGGCTTTGGCACTGGCCTCCACCTAGAGTCATATGGACAAGCTTTTCCCCTTCCATCTCCCACACCATAGCCAAAGTTCGTTCTGTCAAGCACAGATATGGTCATACTTTCTCTTTGACCAAAGTGGTCATTAGCAAACTTTTTAAATATTAAAATCATTCTTTAAATTTTGTTTTTGTGTTGGAGTGGCTTTAGTACAATTGCTAAATAAACGTTATGTGTTTCAGAAAGCTACACAATGATTTGGTGGAGAATGCTTATTGTACATATAATTCTTGAAATAGTTCTGTTACTAGAAGACAAAACCAAAAGCACTATGAGGAAAACACTGGCTTGTGTATTAAAATACTGGATTGTCTGCTAAAAGATAAATAACTGAAGCTGGAATTCAGTGCTCTGCTGCTGTGACTAGCCTATTTTCTGGACCTGTCTGCGCTATTCTCAGCCCTTCAGCCTATACACTGGCCAAAAGATATGATGCCATTTGTGTTCCCCAAATACACTTCATTCTTTCACACCTGTGCTCATGACCTCCAAATTGAATGTCTTTCCTCTCTAAAATCAGGTTAGATACCCTCCAGTTCCATCCACGTCGAAGCAAATGGTGGGGATTTGTCGTTTCTAATGGCTGAGTAATATTCCATTGTATACATAAGCCACATCTTCTTTATCCATTCATCTTTTGATGGACACCAAGGCTCCTTCCAGTCAATCGGAGAAGGACAATCCTTTATATGGTCTCATTCACTTGGGGAATATAAAAAAATAGTGAAAGGGAATAAAGGGGAAAGGAGAAAAAATGAGTGGGAAATATATATATTTTTTAATTTTAAGGGAAGTTTGCCTGGCTAGTGAAAGGTTGACTGTAGATGCTGAAGCTGTCCCTAAGTTGCTGACTTTGATTAAGGAATTATAGACTACATTGGAAGCTTTGAGTTGACTTTTGACAAAGGTGGTAAATTCAGACAACGTTATGATCTAATAAACTTTATTTTTTAAAAATGACAATTTTTCCATTTTCTTTCTAGGAAATTAAACCCTTTTAATTCTTATCTACCTTCTACATAATGGTTATTGAATACTCCACAATGTATTAAGTCTAGATGTTATGGTACATGCATACACTTTCAGGCTGTTTATACCCACTGTCACCAATACACATAAATGGCGGGGAGGGAGTTATGAAACTGTATAGGGCTGTATATGTACTCGTCTCAGCTTAATGCAGGAAATTGTTTTTAATTTCCAGCAGTTTAGTGTAAACTCTTCAAAAAAAAAACTATGAACAGAGTTCAAATACAGGACTGTTTTGAAGAGACTTTCTAAAGTGTACTTTAAAACATAGTGGTTTTTACCTTTCACAAAACTGAGTTACAAGAATACTTTTGTTTTACAGTGCATCCCTTCCTAGGAAGTCTCATTAAGACACTCACTTTTTCTAGGGGTGATTTTGAATGCTGCACAGGGAAGGAAAAATGAGTGGGAAATGAGGGAGACAGAACATGAGAGACTCCTAACTCTGGGAAACGAACTAGGGGTGGTGGAAGGGGAGGTGGGCGGGGGTGGAGGGTGACTGGATGAAGGGCATTGAGGGGGGCACTTGACGGGATGAGCGCTGGGTGTTATTCTATATGTTGGCAAATTGAACACCAGTAAAAAATAAATTTATAAAAAATAAAATAAAAAATAAAATAAAATAAAATCAGGTAGATAACCTTTTACCCCAAAACTCATTAGAAGTCTTTTTTTTTCTTTGACATTTTTTGACATGTTTTAATTTTATTTTTTTCCAGTTTTATTGAGATATAATTGACATATAAAATTATATTAGTTTAAAGTTCAGGACATAATGATAACACTAATATGTGGAATCTAAATAAAATGAACTCAAGACTCAGTTGTCGGGGATCCCTGGGTGGCTCAGCGGTTTAGCGCCTGCCTTCGGCCCAGGGCGCGATCCTGGAGACCCGGGATCGAGTCCCACGTCAGGCTCCCGGCATGGAGCCTGCTTCCCCCTCCTCCTGTGTCTCTGCCTCTCTCTCTCTCTATGTCTATGATAAATAAATAAATCTTTAAAAAAAAAGAATAGTGAAGAAATTAAAAAAAAGACTCAGTTGTCTGAGGTGGTGGGGGGAAATGGGTGAAGGTAGTCAAAGATTCAAACTTCTAGGTATAAAAATACATTCTGGGGATGTCATGTACAGCACGATAACTATAGTTAATGAGAATGCATTACATATTTGAAAGTTGCTAAGAGAGTAAATTTTAAAAGTTCGCATCACAAGAAAACATTTGTAATTATGTAAGATAATGGATTATCATCTCTCTCTCTTTGCTATATATATTCAGTCCAATCTTTATTTAAAGCTGCTGACCCTCTCCTATGGGTTCCTATCTCATTTTGAACATATCTCTACTCTAGAATTTATATTGCACTATATATATGATGTTCTTCTTAGTATATAGAAAGGATCCAACGAAACTTTTTTTTGCATAATGTTGTGTTTAATTTTTACTAATTGTGTGCTCTATTTTTCTTCTAAGAATAGATTATTTTGGCTATAGTAAATTTTTAAATCTACTAAAACTAGTCTCCTTTCTTTATTATTCCTTTTAAAATTTTCTTGGTGAATCATACATCTTTTTCTTTATGAACTTGAAAAGAACTTGAGTTTCTATTTAGAGGTGCTATAAAAATTAACATGTTTATTGATATATTCACATTTTCCTTCAGTAACATATGTATCTTCATATATATAGTCATGTTTTATGTGCTCCCCAAATTATACTTTCCTTTATATAGCTTTTCTTTATATAGCTTTCTTGTTGCATTAAGATATTTTATAGATTTTTGTTATTGTGATTGGGATTTCTCTTTTTCTTTTCCACCTGGTAGTTACTATTATTAAAACAAGCTCTTGCTTTTTTTATTGTGGTAAAATATACAAAATGAAAAAAATACTTTTTAACCATTTTCAAGCACATAGTTCAGAAGCGTTGAGTACATTCACTTTGTTGTGCAACCATCTCAACCATCTCCAAAGCTTTTTCATCACCCCAAACTGAAACTGTGCCTATTAAACAATTGCTTCCCATCTCCCTCTTTTCTAATAACCACTATTCTACTTCTATTTCTATGAATTTGACAGTTCTTGGTATGTCATGTAAGTGGAGTCATGCAATACTTGTCCTTTGGTATTTGGTTTATTTCACTTAGTATGTCTTCATGTTTCATCATGTAGTAGGTATCAGAATTTCATTCCTTTTTAAAGCTAATATTCCATTGTGTGTATATACCAGTATTTTATTTTATCCATTTATCCAACAATGGACATTTGGGTTGTTACCACTTTTAGGGCTAAAATGAATAATGCTGCTTTGAATGTGGCTGTACAATATCTGGTTGACTCCTTGCTTTCGTTGTGTTTTGTTTGTTTGTTTGTTTCATTTTATTTTGTTTTGTTATGCACTTAGAAGTAGAATTGGTAGACCTTATGGTAATTATACATCTAAGTTTTTGAGGAACTGCCATACTGTTTGTCACAGTAGCTGTACCATTTTACATTCCCACCAGCAGCACAAAAGGGTTCCAATTTCTCCACATCCTTGTCAACACCTATTTTCTGTCTGTTTGATAATAGCCATTTTATTGAATATGAAGTTATAACTCATTATGATTTTGATTTGTATTTCCCTCATGATTACTGATGTTAAATATCTTTTCATGAGCTTATTGGCCATTTGTATACGTTTGAAGAAATATCTATTCAAGTCTTTTCCCCATTTTGTAACTGGGTTGTTTTGTTGTTGAGTTGTATGAGTACTTTATATATTCTAGATATAAATCCCATATCAGATATATGATTTGCAAATCTTTTTTTCTCATTTTGTGACTTACTTTTCTTTTGTTGATAGTGTCCTTTAATGCACAAGTTTTTCAAAGTTTATCTATTTTATTCTTTTGTTGTCTGCCCTTTTGATATAATTTTTAAAAAAATCCAAATTCAGTATTATGAAGCTTTTCTCCTATGTTGTCTTCTAAGAATTTTATAGCTTTAACTCTTGCAATTAGATCTTTGATCCATTTTGAATTAACTTTTGTATATGCTATAAGCATTCAACTTCATTTTTTATGTATATAGACATATATTTTTTCCAGAATCATTTGATGAAAATATTCTCATTTCTCCATTGAATGGTCTTGGCACCCTTGTCAAAAATCATTTGACCAACTATGCAGTGGTGACAAGCTATTGATTTTTATGTATTTATTTTATATTGGACCAACTAATCAATTGATCTCATTAATTTTAAGTTTCAAATAGGTTATTAGGGAGATGCATGTATTCAATCATATCTTTAAAAATATTGTATTCTTTCCCAATATGTTATAGATAATTCCATTTTATTGCTTTATTATTTTAGTAAGAACTTATAAAACAGTGTTGAATAATATCACAATAATGAACATCTCTATCTTTTTTATTTTAATGGCAAAGGCTATATAATTTTACTATTTAGTATGAAGTTGCATATAGGTTTTGATAGTCATTATCATATTAGAATGCTTTTTACAATTTCTATTTTAAGTAAAGTTTTTGAAGGAGTGACTACTGAGTTTCTCAAGTACTTTTAAAAATCCTAAATAAAATTGCATTCTAATTCCACCTTAATTAGGTGATATAATGAACTTTGCTAATAGATACCTTTATGTTTAGATATACTATTTATCATATTCTTGGAATGGTGTATTATTCTTTTAACATACCATTGAAGTTTATTCAGAAAAAAATATTTAATCAGTATTCATAAGTGAAATTCGTCTAGTGTTTTGTTCTGTTTTTATGCTGTATATTTATCAGGTGTTGGTATTACAAATAGATTGAATTTGTAAGTAAATTGGGGAAGATTTCTCACCTTGCCTGTGATCTGGTATAATTTGAATAATTTAGGAATTATATTTTCTTTGAAAGTTAGATAAAACTTATTTGTAAAATCATCTAGTATCTTTTGTATCATCCTTATCTTTTAAATAGAATTTGAATCATCTTCCCAATGGTTTCTGGGGAACTTAGTCTACTGAGTGTATCTAGTTTTTCTTAGAAACATTTGGAAAATCATATTTTTCCTAGAAGGGATCAATTTCTTCTGTTTTTTTTTTAAAGATTTTATTTATTTATTCATGAGAGACACACACACACACACAGAGAGAGAGAGAGAGAGAGAGAGAGAGAGGCAGAGACACAGACGAGGGAGAAGCAGGATCCCCACAAGGAGCCCAATGCAGGACATGATCCTGGGCTCCGGGATCAGGACCTGAGCCGAAGGCAGACACTCAATCACTGAGCCACCTAAGGGTCCCTTTCTTCTGGTTCTTAAATATATTTTTCTAAACTTGTATAAAATATTCTTTTATATTTTAATATTGTCTATGTTTGTGGTTATATCCCCTTTGTAATTTCTACTATACTATTTTTTCTCTTTTAATTTTTCTTCTGGTTTTTCAGGGATTTGTATGCTTTATTTGACATTTTAAAGTATAAGCTTTGGGGAATTTTTTAAACTCTTCTATTATTTTTTTAAAAGTGTTGGGTAAATTCTAGCTTTTACTAGTCATCGCATACTAGCTTATTAATTTTATTTATTTTAATAATCATGTCTTAAGTTGACATTTCAGTTCATTTATGTTCATTTCCTTTATTATTATTTAGGGCATTTTCTTCTGAGTAAAATTTTATCTGTAGTTTATAGAACTTGATATAAAGCAGTCTCTTTTCATTAATATTCTAATTATTGGAAATATATATATAACCATATATGTGTATAAATGTGTAGAAATCATTAAGAATTTCTTTATCAACAAGAACATGATCAGCGTTACAAATACTCCAATTTGAAATATATCTGAATCACTTGAATGTGCTTCTTAGGTTAAATCTCTAGGTAACTTATCACTTAATCATCTTGGTCATCCTTTGCCAATTTAAAAAACATTTACATGCCCCTTTATGTTCCAGGCACAGTGTTAGTTACCAGGGGTTCTTTACTGTCAAGGACTCTTCTAGTTGTGAAAGAAAGAAAAGTTGAGCTTACTTAAACAAATTAGCTACTGAGAATTTTATATGAGACAAAGTTTCAACTTCATAACACAGGCTATTAAAAACCAAGTACTCCAAAGATGAGTTTTCTATGTGTGTCCAACTCTCGATTCGATAGTCCAACTTCACTCTTTGGGTCAGGGTTTATTTTCTCCCAAGTTTTTTCCTTTGGTAGGAATTGTTGCCATGGCAGCTGTGTGCCATTTATGGCATAACTCTATTATCAGAGAAACTGATGGAGTATTCCTCTCCTTCCAAGTTATAAAATTAATAATAATAATAATAATAATTCAGTGAAGTGCTCCAGTTGGTCCAACTCGGGTTTATTTATCACGCCTTAGCTAATGTCGTATGTAACAGGCAAAAATCTGTTAAAGACTTTTACAGACAATTTCCATTGAAATCATGATTGGTATGGGAGAAAATTATCATTTCCATATGAAGGGGCTTAGTGTGGCAAGACAAAAAGGAAGATGTACTGGGCACCTGGAACAATTAAATTCTACAGATACTAAAATGTTAGGTACTTTGAGGTGATCACCATAAAACAGAAAACTAAATTATTTCTAGAGTTCTGTATAGTGCACATGATAGCTGTTTTTATCGTTACCACTACTTTTTGAAATGAGGAGGTAGGAGAAGTATCATCACCTCTTAATAATGGGGAAACTGGGGCACAGTGAAGATAAATGATTATGAAATAACAGAATCGACCATAATAGTTGAAGTTTCTTCCTTTTGCTTAATTCTGATATGGGTTCTATGATTAAGAGATATGTATCTCATAGAAGCAAGAGTCAATACTCTTAAAAATATTACCTAACTTTTCCAGGAAAATCATGTTTTATGAATTAGAGCCACAAATACACCAAACTTATCTGTTTATGGTCTCTGGTTCCTTGAAAGTGTGAAGCCCATATAAATCTAGCATTTAAATCAAAGCACTAGAAATAAGCAACTGCTCTTTATCTGTATTTTTTTTCCAGAGGATATTCAGTACTTAGAAATCCCTTGATTGCTCTTATTAGAGAAGGTATTTCAAAGCTGTGGAATAAAAGGAGGAAAAGGAGACAGATGAATGCACTCTGAACCTCTCTTTTATTCTATGTCCCATGAGATGTCATCAGAAGGAATGAGTTTCTTAAAAAATGTTACAGAAAAGTCTGATGAGTAATTATAAAATGATCATTTTTATTTTCATTCACTTATATTTTGCCTAAGGACAAATGTATATATGGTCTTTGCATAATGGTGTGTAGAATAATGACATTGTCATTATTAAATATGTTGCATTGCTTTTTTACTGTATATTATTGGTAGGTTAAATCTAAGATGTATTCATATATATACACACACACACACACACATATATATATATATATATATATATATATATATATATATTACTAAAAACTGTTTGCCACATGATTTAGGAACTGAGGGGTAACATAAAACAATTTGACTGAAGATGGATGTGATTTTCTTCTCTGAGCCTGCCAAAAATTCACCAAAGAAAAATTATTCAAACATTTTTGTGGTTAGCTTTCTTTTATAAATTGGAAGCTCTGTTCTTTGCCTGGGGAGGTGTTATGAACCCTAATTGATGAGTATTTATAAAATATTTCCACATCAAGATGAAATGACAAAAGCTGAGAAGGATTAATGGGCAGATACCTGAATGACAGTATGAAGATATGAAAGTATAGGTGAGCCAGGTTTTATTGATTAATTCAACAGCATTTATTTCCTGAGCATTCAGTGTTGATAGAGAGATAAATTAAACAGCCCTGTCCTCCAGTAGCTCATGGTAAAGAAAGGTTCTGGATTTTCATTTCGTTTGACAATAAAACTTAATATTTATTTCCTTAAACTGAATACTGTGCAATTTCCTAGGAATTACCTTGTTTTGCTATATAAGAAACAAGCTTGGTTATGAAAGTTAAATTAAATTGGCTGTAAGATATTCTCTGAAATAAAATTCATATAGAGTCCACCCCTTCAGAATTTAGATTTTTAGGAATGTGGTGTAATTAATGAGAAGAGGCCTATTTTCTGACCTTGCTTTTATACACTTTCCAGAGAACAAGCTCCTATTAAGCCACCATCATTTAAATAAAATAAAATGATCACCCCTATACTGCCATTTCCATCATGAGGGCATTGAGTTTCCATCTGGTTTGTGGTTTTATTTTGTTTTGCTTTGTTTTCTTGGCTACATGTTAGGAAGCCATTGTTCTTCTGTTCATCTTCATTGCCATCTCTCTACCCTCAGATACACAGGTAAAGGTAAAAGGTAAGCAAAGTAGGGACAGAGCTTAGCATAATGAAAAGAATGTAGATCTTTGAGTTAGTAGATCTTGATTAAATTCCTGATTCTACTAGATCTTACACAAGTTATTTTACCTCATTCTAAAATTTCCCTCATCTTTGAAACTGGGAAAGTAACTGTTTATGGGCTGAATTGTGTGTCCTCAAAATTCATATGTTGAAGTCTTAACCTCCTGTATCTCCAAATGTCGCTGCAATTGGAGATAGGGTCTCTAAAGAGGGTATATAAGTTAAAATGAGGCCATTGGAAGGGGTGCTAATCCAATATGACTGGTGTCCTTTTAAGAAGAATTAGAATACAGATGGGTAAAGAGAGTAGGCCATGTGTTAACACAGGGAGAAAACAGCCATTTTAGAAGAAACCAACCCTACTGACACCGCAATATCAAAATAATAGCCTTCAGAGTTGCTGGAGATAAATTTCTTTTGTTTAAGCCACCAGTCTGTGTTACCTTGTCATGGTAGCCCTAACATACTAATACAGCAAAAATATCTAAATTAAAAGGTATAGGAATTTGAAATACTGTATTATAGTGTATTATATAATAAATGATTCATACATATCGTTAGCATAAGTATTAATATTAGTATTAACATTAGCATTGGCATTAGTATTTAAGGACAAAGATTTGTGCAAAAATTAATTGTCCCAAACAAACAACAATAACAACAAAAACTGAGTTTATGAAGATTCTTTTTTAAGCAAAGGGAATTTAAATGTATCCCTGGAAATTTAATTTTTAGATCAGTTTCAATGTTGAAAGCATTTTCATTCTCTATCACTAATCAATTTTTTCCTAGTGGAAGAGTTCTGATATCTGATGAGTAAAATTACTTTGTAAAAGTTTTTTGATGTAATGTGTTTCTTAAAATGTCATTATCTCTAAGACTCAGAAAGTGTCATGTGTTTGTCAGCAGTCATGAAAGTGCCCAGAAACTATGTGTAATTTTATTTTACTCAGAATTTGGGGGAGTACAGGGACACCTGGTGACTCCAATGCTAAGTGTCTGCCTTTGGCTTAGGTCATGATCCCAGGGTCCTGGGATCAAGCTGGCATCTGGCTCCCTGCTCAGCAGGGAGTCTGCTTTTCCCTCTTCCTCTGCCCCTGCTTGTGCTCTATCTCTCAGATGAATAAATAAAAAATCTTAAATTAATAATAATAATATGAATAATAGTGAAGGGGAATATAAGGGAAGGGAGAAGAAATGTGTGGGAGATATCAGAAAGGGACACAGAACATAAAGACTTCTAACTCTGGGAAATGAACTAGGGGTGGTGGAAGGGGAGGAGGGCGGGGGGTGGGGGTGAATGGGTGACGGGCACGGAGGGGGACACTTGACGGGATGAGCACTGGGTGTTATTCTGTATGTTGGTAAATTGAACACCAATAAAAATTAATTTATTAAAAAAAATAATAATAATAAAAAAAGAATTTGGGGAAGTACAGGTGTTCATAAGAAATCCTAGCAGGAGGCTGTCTCAATTGTTGGTATCAGTTTTGGAAATAGCATAATTATTTGGCTCCTATTAAGAGTCCCTGGAAAATTCATGATAACATTCCCATGAAAAGAATCAACCAAATATATTTGCCAAAATTGGGTTTGTACATGAAATCATCCATAAAGAATAGTTCTTTTTTATAATACTACCAGAATTAAATAATAGTGTCCTTTTTTATTTATAAAAAATAAGCTTATAGGTAGAATTTTATTTGTTTTATATTTTTCTCCTATCAGCTTCTATAGAAATTTTGGCATTAGATACAATATATATAATTCACTCTGCACAAGTTTGAGTTCCAGTAATACGAAGCAGATTTTATACCAAACTGAACCAGCATTGGTTCTGCCAGGAAGTCTTCAAGTTGCAATTTTTCTTCCAGAATTCTGGAATGTGCTATAAAATGTTGCCTCGGTGTTTCCTGGCTTAATGCCCTTTGGTTTTAATCATTCTTCCTTCAAGAAAGAGGAAAAAACTGCCCCAGATGAAAGGAGTAAGGATGCTCACCTTGCCTGAGCATCATTTAAGAAATGGGGCTTGGCTCTCCTTGATTAAATATTTGACTCTTAGGCAACGTTGTCAGTTTCCCAGTTAGCTGAGCAGTAAATCTGATCATTTCTTTGCCAAAGATAAAGGATGTTCTTTAAAATGGATGAAATTTCTCTCTCAACGTTCAGTCCCTTCAGTTTTGCTTTATTTAAGGCTTTTTTATCATCAGTTTCGGTGTTTATTTCAAAAAAAAAATCCAGAGTCGACAAAATAGATCATAATAAACCATCCATTCAACAAATGCATTGCAGGACTATTTGTAACATCTGTATCACTTACTTTGTACTCCCTAGAGGCTCCCTCTGTAGTGCAGAGGTTCTGTTCACAGTTTTTCCATCCGCTATTCACTTCCTTCTTCTTGTGGAGCTCTTGGTCCCCAAGGATTCCCTTCAGGAATGGGCCAACAGGACAGCTGTCTGAGGGCAGATGAGGGCAGGATGGAGGAAGGGGAGCTCTGGTTCTATTCTCAGCTCTACCACTTAACACCAGCTGAAGTCACTTAATCCTGAGTCTCTATTTTCTCTTTTATTCAAACGAAAATATTTGTTATTGACACTTCAGTGGGATTGGAGGAAGAAGCATCAAATGAGATACTCCCAAAGGGGATCCCTGGGTGGCGCAGCGGTTTAGCGCCTGCCTTTGGCCCAGGGCGCGATCCTGGAGACCCGGGATCGAATCCCACGTCGGGCTCCCAGTGCATGGAGCCTGCATCTCCTTCTCTCTCTGCCTGTGCCCCTGCCTCTCTCTCTCTCTGTGTGTGACTATCATGAATAAATAAATAAAAAAAAAAGATACTCCCAAAGAAAACAATTTGAAAACCATTCAGTGCTATGAATATAGAAGGTCCTACAGTGATGAACTCTCCCCAGACAGCCAGGGGTGTGTGGAAGGTGAACCATAGAGCAAACTGAGTAAAAGAAATCGAGAAACTATTTTTTTTTCAGGCCATCAATCATTATGAGCTCCTTGAGCTTTATGTTTCCATTTGGTAGGAGTGATATGTGATATTTCTAAGCCTTTCTGTTTTGGTTTTGTTAGAGATCTGGTTAATTGATCTGACTAAAAGATAGTTTAAAATGAATAGCAGTAACTGCTTCTATGGGCACAATGTATACGTCATTGATAGTCCGTTTATTTTCCAAAAGGATTTACCAATTCGCAGTAAAGAACACAAATGTGGATAAGGTTGATGAAAGAGTAATACAACAGAAATAATGAATAAGGAGCCTGAATAATAGAGAAAGACAGACATATTACCTTGATGTCATGAGATTTTATAAATTCTCAGGCAATGTTCAAAGAACACTAGGGTAGGAGTTTGACTTCTTTTTCTTACCCTGGTTTATCTACCAGATGTTTGCACAGCAAGAATTATACTAATTTTATTACTTAATTTATTATTGCACATTCTATATTTGTCCATGAGTAAATCATCTAGTTCCCTTTAAATTTAATCTTCTCAGGTTTCCCTGGAAGCTGCTTGCCAACTTGTTTCATTTTAACACCAACCAAAAATTATTTCAGGGAAGGCTGATTTGCTTTGCTTTCTTTCTTTAAAAAAAAAAACATAAATAACCAGCCAACATGCTTAGATGCATTTCTGGAACCTTTTATCTGTAATAATTTGATGGAGAAAATAATAAATTAATTCCAAGTAGTCTATTGAGTTTTCTAACTCACTTTTATTTCTTATACACACTCACATATGTATATGCATACACATATGTATGTATATATTATTTCTATATAAAATATAAATCCTAAACAGGTCCATGATTCTATTTCTATTGGTAATTGCCAAAAAAATAACATGCCATTTGGATATGGGAATAGAAAGCAAAGTCATAATGGCAGGGCCATGAGGTTAAGAAGTCAAAGCAACAGTAGTAATAATTATCCAAATGTCCTAAATAAGGAAAAGTTAAGTTGCCATCAATAATTAAATTAAATTTTAGTAAAATAAGCAGTAATATGCACCACAGATTTAATAACTATTTCTTGAAGAAATAAAAACATATCTTGCTTTTATGACCTAGAAAAATTTTATCTGTTATTCTCCTTGAGAAATCATCGATCATCTGTTTCATTGGCTTGTTGTATAACTACGTAAAGCTATTCTCCAGGACTCCATCATGATCTCACTAGATCCTGTCCTACTCTTTTCTTACCCCCACAAATCCCACACACAGAATATGCCCCAAAACACACATATTCATACCCTCACATACCTGGGTCTGTCAAAATCACCATGAGCCCCATCCCAGTAAGTAGCTTGCTAATTATAAAAACAAAAAGCCAAATCTATTTTCTGGTGCTTTTGAGATAAAAGAAGTGGCGTGTTATAAATAACATGTCATATTTGTTGACTGTTTGAAAATGGTGCATATACATATCTTGGTTAATGGTGACAGTGTCGAGATTTCATTCCTGAAATACTGTGTTGGTGGAACTCAGCAATCTCAGCTGCCTTGCAAACTTGCAAATCCTGCAATGTTAAATGGTCAAAATGCCACCATGGCAGTTTTTCTTCAGTTGAATTGATCACTTTTTGCTAGCAAGCAGGAAATTCATGGTTCTGATTGTTAATAAATGGAGTATGATCTTCACACCAGCATACTTAGCACAGTGAGAAACCAACAGTCAAACTAGGCTCAGGGGAAGAAGCATGCGATGTGGTATTGCATGGCTTGGAAATGAAAATCTTTAATGGATTAAGGAGGGTACTTACAGTTCTTAGAATGTTCCCAAAATGTTGATTTGTAGTCCACATTTTAAAATAACAAAATTAACTTTTTAATTTGAAAATGTAAAGCAAAATAAGTCCATGTTACCCCTAGGACTCTAGGCATTTTATATTAAAATTAACAGAAAGTGCATATCTATCTTTAAAAACCACGCAAGATAGCAGAGCTAACTGAAGAGGGAAAAAATTACAGGTTTTCAGAGTAGAAAGTTGTAAATATTAATTAACTTCCTGTAAAGCCAACATTGAACTGTGGGAGCATTCAGGATCTTTATTTACCCTTACTAGGATATTTGGTACCAAGAATACATATTTTAAGATTTGTTTCCATATAGCAGAATAAGCCATATGCTAAGGACTTTGTGCTTTTTTTGCCCTTTTCACCTACAAAGTTAGAATTATCTAATACGGTGGCATCCAAAATTCAGAACGACAAAGGCAATAAAAATGATTTTTAAGACTACTTTTTGATGTACCCTGCTATTGTCATAGTGAGGTTTTGTTCTTTATTTAAAGCCATTATGATCTCCTAACCACTATATATAAGAAGCTGTATATTTATCTTTTAAAATGTTCTTTATCTTTACATTCTTTATATTGAGAATTATTGAATAGTCAGTGGATAAAAAATATGAGCAGGGTATGTATGGTCAGAAGGCAAGACTAGCCTTTGAAAATATGCCAGGTTTGGGGGCTATGGCTTTGTTTTCATTCCATTTTGGTCTTATAGGAAGATGTGAAAAGAATAAAGCACAGTTAACTTTGCATCACTGGTATAGTTTATTGTATAATTTTATTAAGCTATGGCTGGCATATGGTGAAGACAAGCTTCTGGAGGCAAGAGGGTAAAGCTGATGACTTAAAGAGGTGCCATTTATTTCAGATGTTTGGGTCTCTGTTTCCACACGTTGTTAACAAATGAAATATCCCATAGAACCGTTGTGAAGATCCAGCTAATGAATTTGAAAAGGTTTTTTAAATCAGAAAACACCAGGCATATGTGTTGCTGTTATCAATTTTGGACTTGTTCTTTTTGTAACAAAATGATAAAATTATTTCCTGATAGAGTATGGATTTATCTCTGTAGTGGGATCCACTACATATTTAGGATAGAATAGGGTAAGATTTTTATAAATTACCACAAAATGTCAAAGGCTGATTTGCATTTTGGTGATTCTATACATTGATCACTGAGTAACCTTCCAGTTTCCAAATAAAGAATAAAGAGGGTGGCGATGACATTTGTAATCATCTACAGAAAAGGGAATTATTTAAATTCTTCACAGATGGATAGAAATCAAGAGTAAATCATTATGTCCACATTTCCAATTTTAAGAAGCATTGAGGGTATCTGTGGATGGTGAGCAAATATTGTTTTGCATATAGAATTAATCATAGGGACGCCTGGGTGGCTCAGCAGTTGAGCGCCTGCCTTTGGCCCAGGGCGTGATGTTGGAGACCTGGGATAAGTCCCACATCGGGCTCCCTGCATGAAACCTGCTTTTCTCTCTGCCTATGTCTCTGCCTCTCTCTGTGTGTGTGTCTCTCATGAGTAAGTAAATAAAATATTAAAAAAAGAATTAATCATAAACTCTCCAAACCACAATCCCAAATTCTTCAGTTGACTGTGGAGGTCTTTTCAGACACCATCCCCTAAGGATTGAGACATTCATAAAACGAAGATAATGTTATGATACACGTAATATACAAACTGAGCATATTGGAGGGACTAGAATTGTGACCTTTAATTAGATTCTATATGCCTCAGAGTATAATGTGGCTTAGTGCTTAAAATAAGGATGACATATGACATATACTCCTAATTCTAGCTCGTAGCAGTTGACTTTATTATTTCTAAATAAGCTGCATAACTCATTTTTTCTTCATACAACATAATTCAATCCAGTATTCCCTGTAAGCTAAATGTGAACCAATGCTGGAGAATTTTAGTAAAGTTGAAGAAATTTGAATGCTTATCTAATGCTGCTTTAAAATAGTTTCAAGGATTGGACCATGTTCAGTGGGAACACATCTGAAAATCTGCCAAATATTCTTTGAACTTTGAGATGACTAACATATGGAAGTATTCACTATGGGTAACATACATATAGCCATAGAAACTACAATGATGTGGTCTGTTCTAGCTACCAAATCTAAATGCTTTCCTCCAAATTTAGACTTAAAAATTTGTTTTTAAAAATGGACTTTTACGATTCATGAGATACAAATATTTTATTTATTTTTCTTCCTATTTGTTTTCTATGTATTTTTAAATTACTATATTTTTACTAATCCCTGGCTTTGTAAAATAATAAGAGTGAAAACACAGTAAGTACTAAAAACATGGATAAACCCACTATTCATAAGTGGCAATACCACTTACATTCTAAATTCATCATTGTGAGATTTTTTTCTATGTCTTCTATATTTCCTTTTAGAAATTTAGCTTGGAAAAGAAGGAAGCTGTTATATAATACCAGATAAATACGAACACTAGGAAAAAATTAAGTTTTTAAAGGCCTCTGGAATTAATTTTTATCACATTTTTTTTATAGCAACATAAGAGTGAAAGAGACAAATGTTTTTCTCTGGCTACAGCTTTCTTTTCTGTGGGGGTGGTGGAAGGTCCAGGTATGAAAAAGAATGATGGCTTGAGACATAACACCTTATGTTCAGTCTTGTGAGGCATTCCTGAACTGCTCCTGGCTCCACTGACCAGAATGTTCTGATAGCTAAGAGTTGGGGGAACCAGTTTTCCCTCTCATGCCTGTCCTAGCCGAGATGGAAAATGAATTCTGCTGTTGAGGAGATCAGGAAGGTTGTTTGTCACAAAGTACCAGAGCTCTCAGACACAGAGGGGTATTTGCCCTCTGCCATTATACAGCAGGAACTGAAGATGTTAGGGACGTCTCTTGCTCACATCTGCTCTGTTATTAATTCATTTTGCCTGCATCTTTAATTTAGGGTGACAGTTGCCTTCCGAGACTTTGGATGCCATCCCTCTCAGTAACCAAATACCAGCACGTGGGGGCCGTTTCCTCTCTGCAGCTGTCTGTGTAGTATCTCAAAAGTGGGCCTGCAGTGGGCAATGCACAACACAGTGCCCTGATGGCTCCCTCTCTCCTTGCTTTCGCAGCTGGCGCTACATACATCTTTGGGAAAAGCGGAGGCCTCATCCTCTACACCTGGCCGGCCAACGATCGGCCCAGCACACGCTCTGACCGCCTGGCCGTGGGTTTCAGCACCACCGTGAAGGATGGCATCTTGGTGCGCATTGACAGTGCTCCGGGCCTCGGTGACTTCCTACAGCTTCACATAGTGAGTACCAGGCCTTGGCCTCCATTGCTTTGTCTTCCTGGTGGTGTGAGTCGGTGAGCCAGATGAATGCAGCAGAACGTTCTAGATAGACTCGGCAAAGAGGCACATGATTATAAAATTTGCCAACATGTGTCGGAACCCTATCCCAGGGTTGTCCCAGTGTCAAACCTCATTCTTCCCTTTCAGTGTGAACCTTGATGCCCATGGGGGTATTTCAGGGATAAAAACTGAAAAACTCTTTGAGTCCAGACTCCCTTTCCAGTGGTATGGTTTGGTCTGTCATGAAACAGAAGAAGGTGTAAATAAGAGATTTACCTGGTACTTAGCCTTAACCTGGTACAAGTAGCAAAGCCCACTTTGGTGGTAATAATCTCCTGTGCTGGTGGTCAGCAATGTTTTTCTATTAAGGGCCAGATGGAAAGTGTTTTGGGCTTTGCAGGTGATACAGTCTCTGTCACAGCTCCTCGGCTCTGCTGCTGTAATGTGCAAGCAGCCATAGATAATATGTTTTTTTAAAAAAATGTGTGTGATTATATTTTAATAAAAACTTATTTTATAAAAGCGGGCTGCAGGGGGATCTGGGTGGCTCAGTTGCTTAAACGTCTGACACTTGATTTTGGCTCAGGTCTTGATCTCAGAGTTGTGGGTTCAAGCCCTATGTTGGACTTCATGCTGGGTGTGGAGCCTACTTTAAAAAAAAAAAAAAGCAGGCTACAGGCTCTGCTTTGATGACCCCTGCCCTAGACGGCAAACTTCCTCATACAAATATAAGGAACATGTGATAAAAACTGAGGCCAGATGGGGTGGGGCCAAAAGGAAACAGCACAATAACCAAGAATTGTTATATTCATGTGCATTGTATATCCAACATTTTGCTTGTATGTATAAGCCCAATAGGAATGCAGCCTCAGTCACTGCAGATTGTTAAGGACACAGGGTAGTTCTAAGAAATTAAAATGATTTGGAGGAAAAAAATTACTTCGTTATGAGGATAGAAAATATTTTTATAGCAACAATTAACCCATTTTATCACCTGTGCAGTCTGCTGTTAAAAGAAAAAAAAAAGTAGGCTAAAGAAGGATATGATTCTCATCCATAAGTACCCAAAGTGCAGCTACCAGGAGCAAAGAGAGGAATTGTTCTCATTAGTTAGCGATGACAAGGCCAGAAAGAATGGATTTAATTTGGAGCAATAAGAATTTAGTTTAAATAGCAGGGGGAAAAAGCAGTTAAGAGGAAAGACCAACTGGGGATTACTACCAACCTCCAAAAAGGAAGAAGAGGAACATTTTACTGGGCATCTTTGAATCTGAATTTTGCTAATGTGCTGGTCTACTGAGGAAGGCAGAAAGTGGGATTTTATTGCTGGTCTCCGGAGTGGAGGTGGTGGCTGGCTGGAACCACCAGCAGCCAGTTCAGCCCTACAAGCACTGCCCATCTCCAGCACCTGCTATTCCAATATGCCTTGGAAGCAGGAGCAGCTTGAAGTGTAAGGCTCGAGCTGGAAGCCTGTCCAGCCTTTGTGTGAGCCAGAGCCAGAGAAGAGTGCAGGGAAGGAATGGCTAGGAGTGATCACCTTCAAAGTGTGAAAGAGGGATCTTAAGAGAGTTTTGAACCTTTATGCTTTTTCAGATGCTTCAAGGACCATATGGTACTGTGAGTCTGAGCTTAAGCATTTTAAAAAGTCATGCCAAGGAGCACAGAGAAACACAGCCATAGTTTGTATGGTTTATCTTTATTTGGCCTCTAAAAACCACCATAATTTACAAAACTCTGTGAGATTTATGCTGCATATAACTTAATGACTATTTCATGGCAGCTATAACTAGGCTATTATTACCAGCTCGCTTGCATTTTCACGGTGATTTATCTTCTTTTTTTGTTCAGTGTGACTTACTAAGGAAAATATGATTTGGCACAGCCATAAGCATCTTTTTTGAGTCAGATAACGTGCTACTGGTTTATCCATTTCTCCCCATTCATGTTTTGTAGAGCATTTCTACTTTTAAGAGAAATGCTTCCTATCTTCTGAAAGTTTACTTAATTTTTTTTGTTTTTATAAAAGGGATATGAGGATCCTGGGAACTTCTAGGAAGAACCATAGCATTCCATTTTAACATTTTTAACAGTAAAAATACAAGAAGTTTTACATCAAAATGTGTAGATCCACTTGGGTCCTGTGGTCCTTTTCCAGTGATGCTACATCATTGTTTAAACATTCTAGATAATCCCAACAGGTTGACCTTTATCAGATTGACATCATCTGACCTTCTCAGAGAAATGAAAGAAAGACCCTATGATGTGGAGAAACCACATCATTCTGGAATGGTCCTGATATGCTTGTGGCCCTCGAGCATGGGATCATTTGATTGGTCTAATAATTACAGAACATTTTAGCTTCCCTAGTGGACTGTCTCTGGTATCTACCAGAGATAAAAACTGTGTGACTACATTCCAATAAAATTCAGTTATAAAAACAGGCTGCAGGTTGTACTTTGGTGACCCCTGCCCTAGGCTGCAAACGTCTTCATAGAAATGCAAGAACCTGTGATAAAACCTGAGGTCAGAGTGGGTAGAGCAAAGGGAAGTTTCCTTACCACTCTCAGGAATAAAGGAATCCAAGTAGAAGATCCAAAAACTTGATTTCAAACCCTGCTTCTTGTTTTTGACATTTACATAGATGCATCAGGAAAGCAAAGCCATCAATACCTACTCGGATACTTTTATGTGACTTTTACAATCTGTAAAGCATGGATTTGTTTAATGGATGTAGCTTGTTTCCTTGTACTAAGGAATAATGCTCAAAAAGAAAATAATTTAAAGACTGTTAAGGGAAGTGGAAAGAGTTGAGCAGGAGGCAAAAGATTCCATTCCTGCTTGCAGTTTACCTAGAAGAAGAGAGACCCACCAGAGGAAAAGAAGTGATGGCAGACACAAAGAGGAAAGGGAGGCAGAGTGGATCCAGGGGCAAGAGGAGGAAGGAGGCATTGGGCCTGGGGAAGAGGCCCTGCCTGCCTAGACATGTGTTCCCAGCAAGGGGTTATACGTGGGCAAAGCTTGATTCTTCCAGTGTGGGTGTCAATTATAGAAACAGTTGGTTGTCAAGCTCCTAAGTTACTCAAAAACAAAGTACCAACTCAGAAATTAGTAAGTGTGTGTAGAGAGGGTATGTGGTGAAGAAAGGGGGGGGAGAGGGAGAGAGATTGAGAATTTGTGTTTTATAAACTGTTACTGAAGGCAAGTCCTAGGAATCCCTGAACAGTTTTGAGGCGAAGTAACTCTGTCATTGGAACAAGCACTTTTTACCTCCAACTTAGCCTATTTGAAGGAAGAGAAAATGCTCTTCTGAGAACACCAAGGAGTCTGACCCTGAGGTGAGCACCCTTTCTAGAACAGACCTGCTTGCTGTGGAGTCTCCAGAGCAGGAATGGCAAATAGGCTTCATCTTGTCCGCTAGCTTTGAGGACCTCTCACTTCCTCACTTCAAGCTTTCTAATGAGAGGAGTAGACAAATACAGCAGGAAGGAGCTCTGGCTTCCACTAGCCATGCCCGCTCCCTCCTCTGAAATGGGACTTTGTGGATGGATGCATGCATGCTGCAGGTTACCTTTGCTCTAGGCTGCATGCTGTCTAGAACATTCTCATTTCTTTTCCTTTGTCATCCTGAAATGTCCATGCATTAAAAACTCTTTAGGAAAATTGAAATCTTTTTTAAATTCCTTCTCCACTAGAAGCCCTTGAATCATTTGTTGATTAGTTCAGAGTCCTTAGTCTTAAAATGATCCTTCTCACACCAGGCCAAGGTCAGCTGTTCCAACAGAATTTGAGTTTTGCTTGGAGGGCTGGAGAGAAAGGAGGAGAAACATACATGACTAATTTTGGGTGCACACAACATTTAAAAAGATGGTAGGAAAATGCTTGGAAGTCACTGGTGCCTTAGGGTAAAGAATTGATGTGAAGAAAGGGGCACCAAGACAGGTGGGTGGGTGCTGTCGGTGCATTTTTCCCCCATTTCACAGTTTGGTCAGATTATCTGTTGTCTGGCGAAAGGAAGGAAGGAGGGAAGGAGGGAAGGAAGGAAGGAAGGAAGGAAGGAAGGAAGGAAGGAAGGAAGGAACTTTCCCCCTTTTCTTCTGTTCTTTCTTTCTTCCTTTCTATTTCTCTCTCTCTCTTTCTCTCTCCTTCCTTCCTTCCCTCCTTCCTTCCTTCCCTCCTTCCTTCCTTCCCTCCCTCCTTCCTTCCTTCCTTTTGGGTTTTTTTTTAATTAATTTATTTTTTTAAAGATTTATTATTTATTTATTTATGATAGACATAGATGGAGAGAGAGAGAGAGAGAGGCAGAGACACAGGCAAAGGGAGAAGCAGGCTCCATGCCAGGAGCCCGACGTGGGACTCAATCCCGGGACTCCAGGATTGGGCCCTGGGCCAAAGGCAGGCGCTAAACCTCTGAGCCACCCAGGGATCCCCGGGTTTCTTTTAAATTTAAAGTCTTCCCACTCACGCAGGGCCTCATAGTGGCTAAATAGGCTTTTACAAGAAGTCCAGAACAAGATAAGAATTAGATTTTTTTTTAGATCTTTAAGAATGAGAGAGAGAGATGTCCAAGAAATCTAAAGTAATTTAGAGATGAGTTCCCTTCCAATTAGCTTACATTTCTTCATTTTTGGTTCACACGTCCATGATGCAGTATTTTCTATGTCAATTATTAATCATATTAATGAAATCACAGGTGAAATGTGTTTGGCAAAGGCAAAAAGATCTTTCCTTGCAGTATGTATGCATGAAATGAAATTCTGGGGAGGGAGGGTGTCTTAGGGCAGAGGGATTTGTAAAGAAATATCTCTTTGAATATGCTTCCTCCATTGAAATCTATTGTTGAGGAATTAATCTGCTCAATATTTGGAGAGCAGCCACTTGCAAGTGACTTCTGCCTATTGACCTCCCATGTAGGCTCTATGAAGCTGTGTCATGTTACACTCACCTTCATTCAAACAATAGAGAAAAAAATGAATAGGATCAGAGAAAGGATTACCACGAAGTGCTTGCTATTCTCTCATGAAACTCTTAACAACCTCCTCTCACCACCTGCAAAATAGAAGGTCGGGCATTACTGGGCAACAATTAGTTTCTCTTTATGTAGTTAATATAGGGTATAAAAAAGATATGCTATTAATTTCTTTCTCCCTGTGTAATTTACAGTAAATCCTCTTGGATTCATTTTTTAATTATGAACCTTTCAGGAACAGTGAAAATTTATGTGTCAGGGCATCTGTTTTGTTTGACAAGAATCTATAACCTTCTCCAACTGTTTCTCTCCTGACTTATAATGTAGATACTTAGATAAAACAAGGTAGGAGAAGAGAGAGGACTGCTGTCCTGACTTACCCCCTTTTCATAATGGCAAAGTGTTCTCCTTGCAAAAACTGCCCCCCACCCAAAATAAAAATCTCACAATATTCTTTCAGTGCCGTGTTTGGGGGAAATAGAATATTTATTAAGTTTGGTATGTATAGTATTGTTTTTCTATAATTTATAGCATTTGGAGAGACTCCTGGAGAATAAATGGGAGCAAAGCTGAATTATGATAAACGGTCTGTTCCTCACATCTATTGCATCTATAAATTGCTGGCCCAGATGCTTTATTTGGCTGTCTGTGTGTGAAATATTTACAGTAAGCCATCAACATCTGCTGAGTTAGTCTTCAGTGAGGTTAGGTGGTTAAGTGTTACCTTAGATTTGTGTCTGGATTTGGCCAGTAGCAGAACTGGATTTGACTTAGGAACTGTATTTGGGGGAATCTACAGAGAAGTACAGAGGAATGTTGGCATTTTTGAGACTGCTAACGCAAGTAGAGAGGGAAAGAACAAGAAAATAACAAAGGTGTCCAACAGATGCAATTTTGTTTCCCACAGAGTGCTGTGCACTGCAGGTTGGCTCTGTATTCCCTTTCATTGCTATTTGTTCTTAGTGAAAAAGGCCTCTTTGGGTTTTCTGGGCTTAGGAGCTTTTCCAGATCATTAGCCACTTCTGTGGAGAGGGCCTGCTGGGGATCTTCTCTGCAGCTTCTAGCTTAGCCGTTCCGTCCCGGCAGAGTTGGAGAAGAAGGTGGGAGAAAGGAGTGGAAGTGGGGATTTGATGAAGTGAGCACTTACACGAGCTGGACCAGACGCAGCTCCCTGCATGGGAGTTGGGGTGTGTTTTTTTCCAATCTCTCTTATTCCCAAAATATTTCTGTTTAAATCTATTTACTTTGATTGCATACTCAGTTTCGAGGGGCAGCATGCCATAGTGGAAAAAATGTATTTAATTTGAAATCAAAAGATGTGGATTTGAGTCTCATTCTGTCAGCATCCAGTGAGCTCTTTGGCTTTGGCAAGTTATCATTGACCTGGGCTTCACCTTGCTCTTCTTTTAAATGGACACACAAAAAATACTATACTATAGGGTTTCCTGATGTTCAGATGGAATAAAATATTTAGAAGTTATTGTCAACAAAAAACTGCAAAACGAAGCGTGGTAGTTTTCTTGATGACATATCTGGAAGGTCGTAACTTCAATAGAGAAAAAAGATTGGTGAAAGGAAGAATGTTTTAAAATAGATTCATTTTAAATATTTTTATAAGCCTGCCAAGACTGTTTCTGAAAATAAATTCCTTTTTAATCTGATTGAAAGCAATTGTTTTTGAAATAATCAGATTTACAATTGAGACTTTTGGGAGTGTCCTGTAAGCACAGGGTGAAGAAGCCAGGCCCCTCTGCAAGAGACCTAGTTAGGTCAAGAGGATATGACATGGAGCTTCCTTGGCATGTCGCGGAGGGCATTATGTCTCTATATGACACAAGGTGATTCCTCATGCTTCCACTGCCCTTCAGTATAATGTTCCAAAGCGTTTTTACCCTCACCGGTAAATGTGTAATTTACCTTGCCCTGAAGGTCCTTTTTCAGTTGTATGAACTATGGAGAATGGAAACATCCCACCTTGCCAAAGGCGGAAGGAGGAGGAGGACAAAGCAATAATAAACAGCATCAGGAGAGCAGAACCTTTCTAGGCAGGGATAGTATAAAAGACATTTGAGCCCCACCATGGGTACCAGAAAAAGACATAAACATTCTGGCCCAAACATAGGAATTAACAGAGCCTAGAGAGAGTCATTGTTGGAACCAGGGTCCTAGTGAGGATACAGCCAGATTGAGTAGGGATGAGTAGCCGCTACCACCAAGTAAACTAGAAACATAAAAGTGCATATACGGGTAAGAACATTTTGTAGACTTCGATTCCTCAAAAAATGCAGGAACAGTGAATGATAAATTTAGTGTAAAGATAAAATGTATAATAATGCAGTCATAAAAATCAAGTTGACAAAATGTATAGAAAATATTTTATGGGTGGTAGATAATTATGAGAAGCAGAGACCAAATGGCCATATCTTTCTCATTTATCACTTACACCAGTGGCTCTTTTCACTGTTAACTGATAAGTCATGTTTCAGAATCCTCAATGCATTCCTTTCTAAGAGGAATTTAGAAAAAATAGGATTCAGAGAATTTAGCTCATGAACATCAACTAGCGCATTTAAATTGAGTCCTTTTTATGTGCCATGCAAAGTGCTACATTTTGGGGATATGGTAATCAACATTGGGTCCCATAGAGCTAACAGATGTGAAAGACTACAGAAATTAAACTATGAGAAATTAGGTTTCCTATACTCCTGGCATATAGTGAGCTTTCAATTATGGATGACTTTTAATGTCATTGGTACTTTTTCATCAATTAAAAAAAATTAAGTCAGAGAAAACAGTATATTTTATTTTTCTAAATAACAAATAGACTTTAATCAGGTTTCTGAGATTGCAACTTAAGTGATATAAAACTCTAAGGAGAAGTAAAGATACCACTGATTTAAAGCCAGCTGCATGGCTTATATCCTAGATTATTTCAGTTATCAGCTGAACAAGTTCTGAATAGCAGAGGCTTTTTAGACATGAATTTGAAGTGCAGCAAGCAAGTCAAACTCCAGGTGTCATCAACGCTGGGGCCTCATATGACTTAATGGCAGGGCTACCTTAACACTGTCGGCTGGATGAGTTATCTCATTGACCCACCACTTACACTGTTCCTATCATTACTCCTGGGGTATTGTTCACTGCAACAGGGCAAGAAATAACCTGACTCACTGAAGCTATAGATGATGGATTTTAGATCCCTGACTGCATTCGGAAGGCATGGAAACTCAGCGTATTAATGGGGGAATTCATTAGCCACCCACTCCATAGCATCATATGCTTAGATCCTGATGCTGTCACTGCTGCTGTTTCAACTTGTTAGTGTGTCCCTGATAGATGGCAGAGGGAACTGTATAACTGTATTAGCCTCTAAGATAGTTCTGACAGCCAGACCTGTAGTTTCCCGGCCTGAGATGACACTTTTGGAATCACTTAAAGACATTTAGATAAGCCCTGTTGATCGATCAAGCTAACCTTCATCCTGAAGTCATTTCATACTCAGAATGACAGGAGATGATTGGCAATTAAGTCTTTTTTTTTCTATTCTTGACACCTTAGTTACCTGCTTTTAGTTTGGTTTATTTTTCTATTCTGCTTTCTGTAAAACGGCAGACAATTTAATGACATAGATGATTATCTCCTACATTTACATAGGACCATAAGTACATCACCTTACATTACTACCATTATTATCACTTATACCACTAATATCGATTGACATACTACCAGGTACCAGATACTGCGCAAGAATTCTGTTTACATCATCTTATTATAAACTCACAACAACTCAGTGAGGTAGTCACTATTAATATCCTCACTTTATGAATGAGTCAACTGATGTTTAATGAAGCTAAGGAAATTTCCCAAGATAGCACTGAGCAGGCATTCAAATCCAGTTCTGACTCTTAATTACTATTACACTCCTAATGAAAGTTTCAAGAGTAGAACGTGCAGTCGTGATCATTTTAATGCAACATGTATTTGTGGAACAGGAATTTATTTGGGGTTGTTGGAGATATAAAGTTTAACATCAAGGAGGGAAAATAAAAATTGCAAATGTGGCTGTTTTCAGACAGCATTGGGGAAATTCCAAGGAAGGCAAGACTAGTATAGTTTGTAGAGACTAAGAAATGAACACAGACAGGTTGGGACAGATTTTGACTGATGGAATCTGAAGAAGGAACATGCTAAATGAAGATACCAGCACATGTGTTCCCTCAAAAGAAGGGAATACAGGCTATGTTCCCAAGTTTGTGAGGTGTGCACTTTGACCAGAATAAATGCTTTTAAGGACTTCCTCTATGATGATGATCATAGGAAGGTAATGAAGATGAAACAGAAGGACATTCATTCCAGAGAAAGAATCAACAAGTGTCACCAGCTGTTGGGCGGAAAGGGAGAGAAGTAAGAAATGCCTAAGAGACTGGGAAGGTCAAATTTCATTAACAATAACAGTGAAATGGGGCACGTGTAAGAAAAAGTAGTTTTAGGATAAGACTGTCAGAGTCTGATGCTAGTGATGCAACACATAAATAAGGCATGTGAGAGTCAATCTAGAGATTTCCAATTGGAAATGTGTGATGAACTCAGATGAGAGATAGGGCAGAGGTAGGGAATTGAAAAATTTCAGCCTGAAATGACAAGGGAAACTGAGGCTTGCTAAGATCTGCAGGGACATAAATGAGTAGAAATCTGTGAAATATGTACATAACTTCCCAAAATGAAGGAGGGGAAGAAAGGAAGTGAAAAGGGAAAAGCTGGAGGGTCAGAGAAAACCTAGATAGATGGTGAAGCGTTACAGAAATCCAGAGGATTAAGAGAGGTTTTCCAAAGAGAGTAGCTGTAGAGCTATTTTCCCCATACCTTTTAGTAACATCTCTCGTATGCAGTTTGTGAGGATGTCTTCTTTGTCTTTATTGGTATTTATTGTACTATGTAATCTTTGTCATTCTAGTCTCCTTAGTATTTATTCCATGCTTCTTCTCTTAGGAGTTGTTGTGGGCATTGCTAAGTCAGAGTCAGAAGACTCTGGGTCTAGATCCCACCACCTAGCAGTTATCTTGTGCAAATGGCAGAGAACTAGACACTATTCTGGCAACCTCATAGTATGGTGGGGAAGATCAAATGAGATAATGCTGTGAATGGGCCCTGTTACCATCGAAAGATCTACAAAAAAAAAAAAAAAAGATCATTTTCTTAGTAATATGTATGTGCCTACCATCCAGCAAAGCTGTTGGTGCTTAAGAGATTGTGTTTGGAGACCTGGAAATGAGGACGTAAGAGAGGGTAGGTGGTTGTAGTTTTCAACAAGAGGGTTAGCAACCAGGCAAATGGCAGAGCAGAGCCAAAATGTGAATGGCCCACCTGTGAGAGCTCATGAACGGCTACGGTATTCAAATGCTGTTTTTGTCTGCCGTATGTCTTCAGACCTTGCACCTCACCCCTTGGAGCAATTTGGAGGAGGCTGTTTGGATTTCAGGTCATTCTACAGTTCCCCAAAGAACCAGCTCCTTGATTCCATCGATCACTTTGTGCGGTGAGGCATGGAATCTGATTACCCCTATCATCATCTTAGTTTGGATAGCTACAAACATTACTAATGGTCATTAAGTTTGATCCAGTCCGTTCTTAAATGCAAACTGCAGTACTTAGGTTTAGTAAGCCCTTTCAGAAGTAAACTCTACTGGTTGACTTCTCATCACTACAAGCTCACATTCTTACCTGATGGCAAGCATATTTTTGTAATCACTCCTGCATTTGCTGTTTTATTCATTGCTTAGTTACTGTGCTAGCCACTTTGTATATAAGAACTCATTCAGTCCTAACTCCGCTGTCCAATTGGTGATATTACCTCAACTTTAGAGATTAAGAAACTAAAGCTCAGACGATTAAGTAGCCATTCGTTCCTAGTGTTAAGGGAAGGAAAAAAGATGAAATAGTGATGTGTTTGATTCTTGTGTCATACATTTTGCTCTAGATAATACCTATTCAATATTAAAGTCAGATGTGAATTTAATAGGGCCTGTTGTTTTTTTTTTGTTTTTTTTTTTTTTTTTGATCAACACAGATAAGAGTAGTAAGCAGAAATAGAGAAATAGAGCACAGCATTTTGGCTAAAGCGGAATACATAATTGGAATTAGGTCATGTTCTTTTGGGATTCAAAGAAACTCTCCATTTTACATTACATTTTATTGCTCCCAGTATTTGTTTTTATCTCAATGGCATTAAGGCACCCAGTTACTCCCAAACCGCTTTCTTAAACATTCCTATGCAGAATAGGCTTGGAAACTAATCTGAGATTTTGAATGCAATATGGTGCAACAAGAGGCACAGAGGTAACTTTTCCCCCAAATTTTAATACAAATCCCTTTAAATATAGTAGTATATCTGAGCAGAGATTACTAGATAAATTCATTCTCCTATTTTAGTGTGATAAATGCCATATTAGAATTCTTCAAATATCCCTGCTTGAAAACCTTAAATGATCTCAAATAATACAGGGACACATTTTGTCTCCTTGCAGTCAGTATTTAATTTCTGTATTTCTAATGCAAAACCAGGTATGAGTGTCTTCACAGCAGCCCCCGCCTGTCATCCACTGACTAGTCTGTTAGCTGCTAACGTCTAGTGGCAGAATAAAAACTTGAAAGGGAGACCTTTACACTGGAAATCACATTTCTTGGAGTGGGAGCAGATTCCATTTAACTTGCCCCTGACTTGATGCCTAATTCCTAAGGTTAATAGGCTTTCATGTTTGCTACTTAGATCAGCAATGTTGGAGCTGGTTTTGTTGCATGGTTAAACAGCAAAGCTTAAATTTAATACTAAAGTGTGAAAGAGGAAAACGAGTTTGGTGTGACATGATGCCCAAAGCACCGTGAAGGTGTATTGGGTGAGGGTCCTTGACTACCCACAAAAAGCATCTATCTTTAAAAATAAGATACAAATCTCCCTGAGGTTTAGCTGAGAATAGAAATAGGGGTATATAGCAAGAAGTATAACATGACAAACTTGGTTTTAGAAAAGAGGCAGGTGGGAGGAATAGATTTGCTAAATTAAAATTAGCCAGGCAGGCAAAGATTAGCAGCCTGTTTAGTGAAAGAGGATTCATTCATTTATTTATTCAACCAGATGCTACTATATGTCAGGTAAGTTCTAGGACCTGAGGATACAAGTGTAAACAAGATAGACAAACTCCTCATTTGCATGGAGCTTACATTCTAAGGGGTACAAGCAATCAGAACATAGGTTTTGAAGAATTTGCTGAAAATGCAGTGTCCTATACATTTAATTAATTGACATATTAACAGACTTTAATTTCTGTCTTTGTACTCCTCTATTTCCCAAATCTGCATGTGAACCATCTCTTATTCTTATAATCAAAAGGGAGCACGAAGGGCACTCTCACCAGTGGATTCTACTGAAACCACCATTAAGGACCACTCTAGATTGTTTCCAGTACCAAAATGAAACAAAAAGGAATAACATCTTTACCCTTATTTTCTGTTCCTTTTTCTTTGAAATGACTGTGGCCATTCCTATTGCTTTATTTTATAATTGTGCAGGATTGCTTCAGAATATCCATCTATATTTCACAGACAGAAAATTGCTAGAGGCATCCAAATAGTACTTAGGGGGAAAAAAGATAAAAATCCAAATCAAATGAAAACTCACCTTCCCTGGGAGATAGACTACATTGTTTCCAGTATACTCTCCAAGCCTGCTTATACTGTCATGTCTACATATTGTCCTAGAGCCCCCCATACCTGGTCAATTACGAGATCACCCCCTGTGGTGACAGTATCAGTACAAATTAGGCATTTCCCTTTACTTAACTGCATTCCACAGGAAACAGAATGGGACCACATGTTTCCCTTTGATTCACACCCAAACACTGCAAAACACAGAGTGTGCACTTCCTTCTTCAAGCTGTGTGTGTGCGTTAAACACAGGCAAACATTGGACTGAAATGCAGACACAGTAAGTCAGCTCTGGGGAAAACCATTCAAGTCTTTTTCTTTCCTTTTTTTAAAAATCTTGATCTTTATTTGAGCTAGGTCTCGGTAGAGATTCTAGGAATGATATTTTACAATGATCCTCCAAAGAACAATTAAATGTGTTTCATCCAAAACTGGGTATTCACCATACCATAACAGACCTCTTTCTGGAACTGAGCTCTCTCCTTATAAATAATGCTCAATTTTTAATAAAGAGAACAAAAACATCCACTTTATATAATGGGTGTGAAAGAACATCAAGGCACTGTGGGAAATACTCCTGTACATTTTCCACAAATTGCTTCTTTGTAAAAAGTGAGTGTTTGATATAAATAGTATATTAGCAAAGAACTATCCTAGGTATGAACCCCAACCCTAGCAGGAACACCGGACTTCTCAATGAAGCACACAGCTTGAGCTCTCTTGTCTCTATCAAAGAGAGCAGCTGATACTGTGAAATAGTGAGACTTGATGCCAAATTCTGTGCACGTGATTTTACACGCATGAGCTGGTCTGGTGGCTTTGTAAGCGCAGTGACATCTCTATGCGGCACAGGCCAAGATCACAGGATTGTCAAAGAACAGTTCAGTTCACACAGCTGGAAAACTGTGTACATGTGTGTGTGTTTAAAAGCCTAAATAGAACTAACCACCTTATAAACTTAGACCAAACTTGCTAGATTTTGGAAACGTAACCACTGCTATTCACATAGCACCTTCTGGAAACAAACTCCCACTAAGTTTCTGTGTGTGTCCATAAAAAATCACAGTTCTGTTTCTCTCTGTCTTCAGAGTAGTCAAAGATTTGATTCCCTCTCAGGGGGACTTTCTGCTGTTCCTGATGATTGACAGTGAGGCCAGAGCCAGCTGTGCCCTTTTTACTGGTCAGGAACCAGGTTAGCATACTTAGATTCCTGAGCATACGCAGGGCTGCTACATGAGGGCATCGAAAATGGAACTATTGCAATTGCTCCAGCACCTCCTCCCTTCCTGGACCCACTGGACTAAAAAAAACGGGAATGAAGTATTTTCTTCCTTTTCTCTCCCCAGTATTCGGCAGTGTAGCACAACACGTTCACTTCTTTTAGCTCCAACATGCTATCCCTTGGTTCCTAAACTCAGAGAACAAGGCATCCCTTGTCTTCAATGTGAGACATTTAGAGAATGTACCCAGCTAGTGTCCCTGGGGCCTCATCCAACACAGATATATTTTAAAATTCAGTTATTTCTTATACACCTAGAGACTTCCAGTCTCTCTTAAAAAAAAATAGAAGGTTCAGCTATACTGGGCCAGTGTTCCTATGTGGCATCAGCCGGCTGGAGACAACAATCAGTTGCCATTTATATGGACACGCCATTTCTAGCCATTGTAGTCTGCACCTCCTCTCTGCCATACAAATCATACAACATCTTCATTCATCTCCTTACCTGCCCCAGGCCTGCAGACCTTCAATTTTATGACCTCTCTCACACAGAAGTAGTGTTAACAGTGTGGGGTCCTACCTTTGCATCTTATACTTAAACTGAGCTCTCAGACATTTTCATAGACACTGCTATTTATAACGCTCAGTTTAGAAGAACCTAGAAGTTGACTTTTAACTGCGGTCTTAAAGGCACATATTTGCCTACTCAGAAATATTTGGGGCTCACATATCTGTTTTGTAGATATGATTTCTTATTTAGCATAACACATTTAAATGATTTTAACTCAATGGTTCAACTTGTTTGTGCTTTTTGAGAGTCTTCATGTGGAACACAGAATGATAATTTAAAAATAAAGATTTCATTAGTTTTTCTGGGAAAAGTTGGATATCATTCCTAAAATAAGACATTACATATCATATGCATAAAATAACACATTATTCTATGTTTTAATGCATAATTTTACAATACTGGTGTGTTAGAGCATTCTTAACTAGTCTCCTCTAATTAAGAGTCTTCACACAAATCTCTGATTACTTAGCCTTCTCTGAAGGGGACGCCTTTTAGGGGTGTGTCTGAGAGCTCTGAATTGCGTCAAGAGTGAAAGGTGGTACGTGATCAAGGAACTCAGTATTAATCCCTGTTTCTTACTCAAGGGCTTTGGGCTGTCTATATCAAAGTGCTTCAAATGCTTCCTCACAGATTACTTTTCCTGTTTCATTTCTCAGATAGTCAAGAATTTCCCCACCTCCCTCCTACCCGCCCTACTACTGACAATCTTACCTAAACTTTTTCTTCCATTGCTTTAGGCCATTGCTTCCAGTCATATCATCTTCTGAGACTATGAATAATTCTTTCCCTTCAATTATATTGTTACCTTGAAGGTATTTATAGGCTGTGATCTAGTCCCCTGGAGCCAGACTTTATAAATTTAGCTCTTCCCACCTTTCCTCATATGTTTTATCTTCCAGCCTTTGTAACACTGCCTCTTTTTTTTTTTGAGCCTATCTTTGTAGCTTCTCTGATATTTCAATATTCTTCCCAAACTAAAGAGGTCAGAATCGCACATCATATCCCAGGTATTACTGTGAGTATCTGAATGTAAAGAGGGAAATCAAGTGAGAGGATTATTTTAAAATTGAACTTAATCTTTTTTGTGACTTAGAAAAATAAAATGGGAGAGAAAGCTAACAGGGCACTGTCAACATGTTTCCATATATTTTTAAGATACTGTACAGAGAATTACAAAGGCTTAATGGTAAATGATTATTTTTTTTTCTGAGAGAGAATGTCTTGATTTTATTGGGCACTTGCACCTGTCCTTTAGAGTAATATTTTCTTTAAAAATCTGGGCTTCGGGATCTCTGAGTGGCTCAGCGGTTTAGCACCTGCCTTCAGCCCAGGGCATGGTCCTGGAGTCCCAGGATCGAGTCGCACGTTGGGCTCCTGGTATGGAGCCTGCTTTCCCTCTGCCTGTGTCTCTGCCTCTCTGTCTATCATGAATAAATAAATAAAATCTTAAAAAAAAAATCTGGGCTTCAAATATGATTGTGTAATAAAATGGATTTTCTCCCCTAGTACACATGCTTTTGTACCAATATTATCATTAATGTTGTTGTTGTTGTTAATATTATTCCTGCCCCTGTGGTTTGAAATTAGGAAATGGCATTAAGCATTGAATATTAGGAAGCAAAGATAAATTGCAGCATAAACCACCTTGGCACTAGCTTTAAGTTCTACTCCATTTTGACAGACATTGGTAGGATTCCATCAATATGGCAAATTGGGTATAGCCTCTAGAGAACACTGCAAAGAGCCAGGTCCAGCTTAGCTCTCTAGTACCACAGTCTCCAAACATTTTTGATTGTCCACACATAGGGAAAAAACTAACCATGCACAGCTTATGTATGTGTTTAATGTAGTGTGCACACCTGCTAATATGTTATTTGTATTATGAAATATACAGAAACATCAGAATTTCTAAAAGTGAAGATTTCATAAATAGACATTCCAGTATTTTTCCCCATAACCAACAGTGAACCAACCTTGGCACCTCTCAGGGGATGCTCAGCGCATTTTGTAGACCCCTGCCCTAGTGGGATCTCTATACTGAGAGAGTGAGCACCAGGCTCATCAGTTCTCAGTCAGAAGACCAGAATGAATGGTTCAAGGCTGGAGGGCACATGAGAGGCCATCATTCGAACACTCATTTTAGAGACGACCACACAGAAGCCTGGAGACATACCTGCCTAGGGTCACAGTTGGCTAACGAGATAGTTGAGTGTAAAATGCAAACCTCGTGATTGTCTGTTTGCAGCATGTAAGGAAAATGTCAGGAGTCTGGTTTCAGTTAGAGTTTGAGGAAGATGGAGACTGAGTTCCTGAAGGATGGAGGAGAGGATGAATTCAAGGGTTGTGTTGATGGTGAAGGATCATTCGCCTGCGTGGTCTCTGCTCTCTCATGCTCCTATTGAGCCCTATTTACAGGTTCTCTTTCTGTCTCTTTCTGTTTCTCTCTCCAACAAAAAATTCAAGGTTTCTATATAATAGCAGACCTCTTTAACAAGATCATGCTCTGGAGCCAGATTTTATAGGTTCAAATTCTGACTTTGTTACTTAATAGTTCTGTGACTTTAGGCAAGTTGCATAACTTCTCCCTGCCTCAGTTTCCCCATTTGTTGAAAGTGAGAATAAAGTTCCTTTAGTTTGACATTAGTGTTAAATAAGATGATACCTTGGAAGACTTCGTATACTTCCTGAGCCCACCCTAAGGGTCTTTTAAATATTAGCTGTTGTTATTGTTATCATTTTATTAATAATTTCTCCTAAAGGCTTAGAGCACTTTGCTCTATACCATTAATTTCATTTTGTAGTGTGCCCTCATGCTAAGCAAAGGAAACCATTTTCCTTCCTGCTGTATAAACATGTAAACCCATGCATATGTTTATGGCCAAAATCAGTTCTAAATCCCAGAACAGACACTCAGCTGGTGTTCTATGTCAAACTGTATTTCCTTTCAAGGTGAAAACAATGGCACAAAACCTCATTCAGCAGAGCAGAAACACAGACTCCATAGTTTTTTTCTTCTCATTCCCCCGAAGCATCTCCTCTGTGTGCATGGGGTCCTGCCAGAAGTCTGCCCAGCCTGAGGATGATGGCAGAAGTAGGGTTAAAGTAGGATCTGTTCATCTGTCTAAACTCTTAATGGTGTGAGAGCCTGTGTTACAACCTTAATAACTTCCTCACATAACTGGCTTTCTCCTCTCCCTTGGAGTGTTTCCATTTTCTCCAGTGTTCAGTATCAGGGAGTGTTATTAAATGATAAGGGGGTTTGCTTCCTCGTGTATATTGTGAGAGGCTGAGAGACAATGAGTGTTGTGACACATTGGAGGGCATGTTAGTACTGATTATGAGAATTCTGTATCAGAGAGCAGATCATGTGACAGGACTGCATCTGGGACACTGCCTCCCTTCCCCAGAGAGTTATTAATGGGCCTTCGTACCTGGGAGGATGGATTACAATGTCTGGGTAATGCGATAATTAGAGATGTGTCACTTATCATAAACAGGGCCCTGACACCCGGGGCTAGCAGCTCTGTTCCATGTATGAGGCAGTCTCCATGCTCCAGACACAAAAAAGGAATTTGCTGTGGTGACCTTCACTGAAAGAAGCCATCTTAAGTGTCACAATGGGCATTGAGTTGTCATTGGCATTGAATATAGAAAAAGAGTAGGAGACTTGAGTTTTATTCCTTCTTCTGCCATTGTGGAGGTCTCAACCATAGGGTTCAAGACCATGGGATCTTGAGTAAGAGTCACTGAATTTGTGAACTTGTGGTTTTTGATATCAGAAAATGGGGATTGTATATGCCCCATTTTCCTCATAGAGTTGCTACTCAAAGGTCATCTCAATCAAGGTAGTGACAGGAAAACAAGAGTGTACATGTGTGTATAAAGGAGACATAAGGATGTTTTCAGGCAGAAGAGAAAGGGCCAGTACAAAGGAAGAGACTGGCGATGCATGGGAGAAGAGGTGAACAAAATTGGCCAACTTGGAGGTAGAAAGCTGGGAAAGGGAAGAAAGAACAAGGTGGCGGGTTTAATTTCAGTCACTTCTCCTATAGAACAAAGATGAGAACAGGGTTGGAGAGTTGCACCAAAATTATGAACAAGAGGAGAGTCAAGGAAGTTCACATTTGATATTCTGAAACTTCCCAGTGAAAAAACTTTTGTGGTCATTTGCTATAAGCAGTAGAGGCAAGTAGATTTAGAGACCTGAATAAAGTTAAAACCCTTGAGATAACCTCTTTAGGGGGATCTCAGAGGAAGTCAACAAGGCATACTTTCAACAATGTTTTAATCTCTATCAGAACAACTTGGATTTTGACCCTAGCTCTATCTTTTCCTCCTAGGATGGCTATAAGCAGTTGCCTGTCACTTCCCTGATCTATACTCAGGATTATAATCTATATCTTCCACGCCTGTTGAGAAAATGAAATGTGATCATATATGTAATGTACACAACACTATACCTGGCACATAAACGCTCCTCATTATTTTAGAAACATAGGCATGATAGCAGAGAATGCATAAAACATCCAGGATTGCTAAATAAGAATATCCAATTTAGCAATTGGATTGCGTTGGCCAACCCACTTATGCCAAGGTTACATAACATTCTTCATAGGTGTGTAGCCTCTCCGAGGCTGGTCTTCAGCCCCAGTGCTGTTCATGCCTCATGTTTCTCTTCTCGTGCATTTCTGCCCACTTGCGGCCTTATGTATGAACTGCATAGAGGAAGGGCGTCTGTGTACGGTGTAATGTGTTTCCTGTGCTCCTGAATTGGTGCCAGTGGCATATCAATCCAATCAAGTAAACCACAAGCCACACCTTGCTCCTAGATGAGAAGGAAAAATTATTGGAGTTTGTACAGGAAAGCCAGGTAATTTAGCATCTGCATTGGTATTGAACTACCTACCACAGATACATGGTCTGTTTTACTCAAAGGGTAGCCAAAGAATAAATGTGAAGGACTTACTTTTAGAGTTCCCTCTGTCTAAAGGCCTCTTAGTATTTCCTCTGTATTACGTGTTACATGATTAATGCAGATAATCACAAATGTGGACACCAATTGGAGTAGGGATGAAAGTTAATCTGGGAGGAAGGAAGATCCTTCTTAAGAAGCAATGAGATGCCCCTTCAAATACCTAATAATTTGCCTTTCATGAGAAAGCCCCCAAGTGAAGTTCAAACCTAATTCAAATACTTCCTTAGAATTAAAGACATCCTGGGCACCTGGTGGCTCAGTGGTTGAGTGTCTGCCTTTGGCTCAGGTCATGATCCTGGGGTCCTGGGATAAAGTCCACATCAGGCTCCCTGCAGGGAGCCTGCTTCTCCCTCTACCTATGTCTCTGCCTCTGTCTCATGAATAAATAAATAAAATCTTAAAAAAAAGAATTAAAAACACCCTTTAAACAGAGGGACTGTTTTCCTTTTTTAAAAATATTTTTTTATTATTTATTTGAGAGAGAGATGGGGAAAGAGCATGAGCAGGGGGAGGAGTAGGGGGAGATGGAGAAGCAGGCTCCCCACTGAGTAGGGGCGCTGATGGGGGACTCAATCCCAGGACCCTGAAATCATGACCTGAGTCGAAGTCAGATGCTTAACTAACTGAGCCACCCAGATGTTCAGAGTGACTGTTTTCTTATAAAAATGCCTGCTATTTGTAAAGCACTGAGTGCAGAAGTGTGTGTGTGTAGGTGCCTGCAGGAGTGTGCAGTGTGTGTCCCTGCTTTTGTTTTGTTTTGTTTTCCCTGTAATCCCCTCAAAGATCTCAAAGCTAGGAACTATTATCCTCATTTAACAATTGGAAATCCAAAATTCAAAGGTTATGTGACTTGCCGAGGTTCCTGCCACTTGAAAGCAGCTGAGACCAGATTTAAATCCAGGTGTACCTAGAGCCAAAATCCAGGTTCTTTCTTCTTCCTGGGACTTCCTAATGCCTATACAATCTGTCCCTTGAATCATTTAGCCTCCACACTATTCTGTTCTATGGCACACTCATGTCATATTGGCCTCTAGAGTGGAAGGTGATAAGATGAAACCAAAAGATTGTTTTATCAGCTTTTCCACTCATGTGCCTGCAGAGTTCCTACCTTTACTAACAAGAGAGAAAGGCAGTCACAAGGCTTTGGGGAAACCACTGCTGTTTACTGGGAAAATTAGAGATACTGCTAGCAGAACCCTTGAAATCTTGCCAAGGAGGCTTTATATACTATGATAAGATATGACTTTACATGTCTTTGGGGAGGAGTATGAGTCTATCTACAAATGCCAATTAGCATGACAGACAAGTGGCAGAATTTTCTACAGAATAGTTGATTTGAGAAAGGTAATGTATTTTCTCCTAAGTAAGAGTAAATTCAGGTAGAGAGAATATTTGAGCACTAAGAAGCATCTTACTCAGTTTAAATATTATTTCTGTCAAAATTTTATCATATTTATATCATCCTAAGATTATGGATGTCTCTATTTTAGGAGACAATCAATTATCCAGTAGATATAACCAACTGGCAATCATTGACCATAATAACTATGAGTCAGACCAGTCATAAGTGAGCATCACCCTGCCTTCTCATAGATGAACTCCTGGTACTTATTGGTATACCTACTAAACTAGAGAGGCCACATCAGGAAGTTAACCCCCCCCCTTTTTTTTGCTGTTGTTAAACTGGCTTTGCCAACACAGAGAGAATATCCAAAGTCTCAGCTCTTGAGGCTCTGTGTATTCTGTCCAAACTTCAGAAGAATCAATTAAAATGCAGCTTAGTGTTAATATTTAGTTAATATTAATATTGAGAAAACTAACTGGTCAGCTAGAAAAATTACCCTAAACCTAATTTTATGCATCAGTAAGTCAAGAAAAAAAATGAATTTGTCAGCAGGTCCCTATTCTCCAATGGTGTCTCTCTTTTCAAAGTGATTTTGCAAAATATTCAGTGTTAATGCTAATGTATCATTTTCTTGAATATATTTACCAATGAAACTTTCAATGAATTTAGTGGTGTCATGAAATACATGAAGCCTCAGAAGTTTACATCTGGTTTTCTATGGCCAGATATTTTTATCAATCATACATGGAAAGTACTGTGATACAATAAATTCTACAAGACTTCAATGAATAATAATTTCATGTATTTCCTTCCAAAGAACATACTCACAATTTTGGAGATTTGTTGTTATTCAAAGCTTAGGGTTTTAAATGGTGCCAAGCAAGAAATGTCAAACACATGTACGACACGAAGACCAAAGTATTTTCCCTCCTGAGTGAAATTTCAGTGTGAAACATTTTAATATGATAGTGAACTTGACCAATGGCGGGTGCCTAAAGGTGAGGAATGGACATTAATTCAGGTGGTAACACAGGGGTTGGCATTGTGAGGATTTTTAAATTCCAGAACTAAATGGATGATCCACTGAGAGGCAATGTCCAGACAGATCAATACTGTACAAAAAGATAATTGCTTTTCTTGGTGAATCCCAAGAAAGGTCTGGGGCTTTAGGGAAATTGAGAGAGATTCCTTTTTTTTTAATTCTTTTTTTCTTTCACAAAAAGGTAATTAATGAGTACAACAGACAATTCAAGGCAAAAGAATAGAATCTGAAAGCTTGGAAGCTGTACATTCAAAATGGATTTAGAGATTTACAGAAGGGCTTTGCCCAGAGCAATGCCTACAGAAGTGGACAGAGCTACCGTGGTAACAATGGCTTCTTGAGAGATACATGCTAAAATCTTCTAGTGGGCAAGCTTCCAGAAACATTTGAGCAAATGAGGTATCCTTTCCAGCATATCTGTGTACATGGAAACAAAGAAAATATTTAGAAACAAAAGAAAAAAAAAACAGGGTTTGAAGTTGTTCTAAAGGTAGTCTATAAATAAAACCTGAAATACACTCTACCATGGGGTGAATGAGTGTGGATTTTACTCCAGCTCTGATCTATCATGCTTCCTTGGATTGTAAAAAGTGGCTATTCCATCCATCAATGATACATTAAACGATGGATTAAAATGTAAACTCAGAGCCACTTCATTTCTTAAAATCTCCAATGGAATTTAGTTTAACAGAATAGATTATTATCAAGTTTGATATTAAGGTATGTGTTAGCATCGTGTTTCAACAAAATTTTCCACAAGGTCTGTATTAGTTAATGGAAATATCTATATTGAATTGAATGACAGAAAGCTTCATACTAGGGACAGTGTCAAAATGTCATAATTTGCTTTCTTATTCAGTTCCTTCAGCCAGATTACTTGGTCCTTAAAGACGGGGTCCTGGTCCTTTTCATCCTTGCATACACAATATGTGTTCAATAAATATTTCTTCAGTGAAAGCACCAAAGGGGAATCCAGTTGCAAAATTAACAAGTATGTGTGAAATATATGCTTGAAATCTGGCATTTATTCTCTTACTAGATTTTTCTTTGAGATTTGATTATTTTTGAGCCTAAAATGACTTCCCCCCAAAAATACAGCTCATTAAAACAAAACAGAACCTTTCTTTCCATCAAAAAATTTATTTTCTGACACAAAAAATAAGTAATGGGTTCTGTTGTCTTCATTAACCTCCCATCTCATCTGAGAAATGGCCGCATTTAGGGGAACTAAGGAGATTGCTTCTACTCTGTCAAAATTTCAACTAATCTCCCCGAAACTTAAAAACTGGTTGTATGCAGAGAGCAACAGAAGGAAAAAGTGAGTTTCAGTTTCATTACACATGATCATCCCCCAAAACCATCTTTCTTAAAGGCCTTGCATGAAGGAAGCAAAGAGAACATCATTAAGGTGGATCTTTTCTGCAAGGAACCAAAAAGGGTAATCTTTAAGAGACATACATGTGAAGAGCAGCTAGGTGGCTCAGTCAGTTAAATGTCTGGCTTTGGATCAGGTCATGACCCCAGGGTCCTGGAATTGGCCTCTATCCAGCCCCTGGCCCTCTGTTGAGCTTTGTGCTCAGCAGGGAGTCTGTTTGCCCCTCCCCCTGCTCATTCTGTCTCTCAAAAAAAATAAACAAATATTTTAAAAAGAAAAGATGTACATAAGAAAGAGTCAATTATTTAGAAAAAATAGGGATTGAAGTTGTCATTTGGGGGAAGGACAGTTTATAAATGTAGTCTGAAGTACACTTCACCTACAAATAATTTCTTAAAACTTTGTTTTGAAATAATTTTGGATTTACAGAAAAGTTGCAAAGATGATATAAAGTTTCTTTATACCCTTCACTCAGCTTTCTCCAATATTAACACATTATATAGCCATGGTATATTTATTTAAACTAAGAAATTTGTTTTTTTTTACAATACTATTAACTATAGACTCTATTCAGATTTTTCTGGTTTTTCAACTAATGTTCTTCTTAGGTTCCAGGGTTTAGTCCAAGATACCACATCTCATTTATTTTTCATGTCTCCTTAATATCCTCTAATCTGTGACAGTCCACAAATACTTTTTAATTGAAAGAATTATCTAAAAGTATATTTGTTAGATCAATACCATCCTTCCTACCTTTCTTTTCCGCTCTAAACTTGGGCGTCAGTCACTTCCTTAGCTGTTGATTCTAATTTATACCCTGAATACTTTTCCATCGCACAAGGTAAGTGTATTGATGTGGTCACATGTCAGGGATGTATATCACACTTAAGTCCAGAGAGTATACAGAAACACCCTTCTAGCTTCTCCAGACTACCCTCTCATTAATCGTTAAGACAAAATATAGAATGGGGCTTGGAAACAGACTCCGAAGCCCAACTGGTTAGATTTGAATCCTTACTCTAGTTTTATGACATTAGGGAAGTCACTTAATTCTTTGTACCTCAGTTTCTGCATTTGTAAAAGGGTGGTCAAAGAAGATTAAAATGTACAAAAAGCACATAAAACAGTCAATTGGCACATGACAAGTGTTATATACATGAGTGTATACCTCTATTATTGTCCAGAAGAAATGAATGAAGGATATCAGTTTAGGGCAGTAGAAAAATTCCTGCATTCTGCATCAGAATGTCTGAGTTAGCCTCTCAGCTCCAAACTTTATAGATAAGGAGGTTCCTTGTGTTTTGTAATAGAGGTAACACCTGCTCTGTTTTTTAAGGAGTTACTTTAAGGATCAGATGAGATAAGTCATTAAAAAAAGATTGTGAAATGTGAAGTGCAACCCTGAATAATAATAACATCAAGCAGTATGGAGGAGGGGGTGGCTAGAGTAGGAAGAACCAAGGACCTTACCATGCAGCTGGTCCTGACAGTGGTAAATGTGTGGGTTCATGGGAGTAGCTTGTGTTGGCTGTAAGCACTGCATGGTTTATGTGTATATTTCCCTTCGCTTGACCAATTATGATAGGTATGTGGGAGATCAAGCTACCTGGAAAAGAGAATAACACAGGCATTATCCCTGTTTAGCCTCACTGGAGAATGTTCCAGGCATTTCTGTTGATACTCATAGGAGGGACAGGGGAACTCATAGGGTTAAGGTGACAAGGTGGACGTGGAGAACTTGGTAAGTTAGCTGTTAATCTGAACTCCTCACTTCCATGTTGACATTGCTTACTTCAGTCATTACTACAAAGAGTTTTTAGAAGAAGCCTAGTTCTGCTTTCTAAGTGGCATCCTGCCACCTGGGTCTAGTGCTTTGAGAATCTGCGAGCTGACACAGTGGCCAAGGAGTGTTCTTTCAGATGGAGGGCTGGGGTGTGGAGCGTACTGGGACTGCCAAGGCCAGGCTTGCCATTGATTTTCTGCTTTGTTACCAAGCAACTGAGATTTCCTACACTAAAGAAAAAGGCACACCACCTCCACTTCAAAGAGAAATATGTTAAGAAGGAATAAATGGGCACTTTACTTATCCCTAAGGAACAAGAATAGCATGCTAAGTCAAAGTTCTGAATTCAGGATCTCAATACACCAGCAGGCACACAGGGCAGCTGCAGCTGGCACTCCTTCTCCTTCTCTTTTGTAAACTCCACCTCCGCTAGCAATCTGAAATGATAACTTTATAATAAATACAAAGGGCCCTCAAAAGTCCCAACACTCTTCTAAGATATATAAATTTTGAAGGGCAGATTATATGATTAATAGCTAATTTACTGAGTGTTCACTATATATGAGGCGCTATCCTAAGCATTTTACATGTAATCTTTACAACTCTGTGAAGTAGGACTGATTATTAATACCATTTTACAGATTAGAAAACCGAAGCACCTAGTCAATAAGAAAATTGCCTGAAGTTGCACAGATTATATAATTCAGTGTACTTTTCCAAAATATTTTCCATTTGGATAACAGTATTTTCAATAATTAAGCTAATCTATAGCGATCTTTACAATAATAGTGTTATTCCACCCTACCCACGTTAAATTGGTATGTGCAAAAAAAATTAAAAAGCCATAAACACAGTGATTAGGGTTGAAAGCAGTCATTTTATGTTTAAAAGGTGTCATCTGCATCAATTAGTGAAATACTAAAATGAAAGGGATAATCTGTAAATTGAAACTTAAAAAGCTTGAGGGAAAGCATCGAGCTTTATTTATTTATTTATTTATTTATTTATTTATTTATTTATTTATTTATTTATTTTACCTTGAAACAATCTCCATGATCCAGTGATCTGGGAGGAGTGCTTCTTTGACAGACTCAAAGAGTTTTCTAACAAAAAAAAAAAAAGGAAAGATAAAGAATAAGATTATTATTCCCCTTATGGACCAGGTTATGACCTAATTATGTGTCACACACACGTGACTATGGGCAAGCTTGGTTGTCTGGTTTTGTGTAAACAGTTATCTGAGTAGATCAAAGGGTAGTGTACTCTAAGAAATCTGATCTCTGGTGAAAAGAAATTCCCCATGGATAACAACCAGGGATTACATATTTTCAAAGACCAAGAAAGCAGTGAAATGCCCTCAGCTAGACAGAACATAGTGTAATTGTTCTTGGTTATCCGAAAAGATTTTGCACTGCCTTAGGGCTGTCATTACGAACATCAGTGATTATTGTGGGAATTTGGGAAAGTGCTAGTGAATAGGAAGCTCCAGTTACAGAGCAGTGGATAAAACAGCCTTTGCTATAATTATACTGTGTTTGGATTGATGGGCCTAATGAGCAGTGTTCCTTAACCCAAATGTTGATTTTGGAATGAGTTAAAATTAGGGCTAAAACTGTGTTAGTAAATTTGTTTACAGGATTGACTATGGGGCTTCAAGTAGAATTCCAATTATTCAACTAACATCTCTTAAGTACCAAACCAATGTTAGGCCCTGGGCTAGCTCCTAGAGATTCAACGGTGGATGAAACCCTCTAGGAGTTACGGCCTAGTAAGGGAGGGGGAATAGTGCTAATAATAATAGCAGCTGATAATAACTGAGCCCTTCCCAGGTGCCAGACACTGTTCTATACAGTCTGCCTGTACTAATTCATTTACATACTCACCACTCTAACCTCATGTTGGAGGGACCATATTACCAGTGGGAGAGAAGGCCCAGGAGCGCTAAATAAAGGATCCGAGTTCATGTAAGTAGTAATCAGGGCTTAAACTCAGGTGGTCTGATTTCACTAAGTCACTGTTCTGACCTCAGCATCCTAAAATAGTGCCTGGGTCATGGTAGATGCTTAATATAGTCATTAAAGGATGGAGTAAGGGATTGAAAGGATGAATGCTTTTTTGACATGTGTATAGAGTCTAGAGACGATGACCAATACGATTCTGACAACCTGTCTTCCATTATATCAGTCTCCCTCACCTAGGGCACAAATGTCAAAAGGAAACTTTGCTTCTAGGAACAAAGTAATGGCGTTGATTAATTGGTTCATTCACTCACTCCTTCATTCTTTCTTCACTCATTAGGCATGTATGGAGGGTTTTCTCTCCAGACTCCCTATATTTGGTATTCTGGTAGTTATGTTAGCCAACTGCATGTGTGAATATGTGTGTGTATTGGAGGGAGGATCATGTAAATAACTAATGCAATGCAAGTGTTTTTGTTTTTAGTAGCAGTTGTATATCTATACTTACATGATTTTTTTTTTTTGAGAATGCAAAGAAAGGTGCTCCTATTTCTGCTTACTAGAAAGTTAGTTTATAAGCACTTATCTTCAAGTTATCAGAGATGGATTTTTCTTATGGTCAGTTTTCCAAAATCTTGGAAATTGAATTTAGCAGACATTGGATCTGGAGAAAAAGAAGAGAAAAAAATAACAAAATATGAGAATCAATACAGAATCTAATGACCATTCATCCAAACAAAACAGATAGCATTCAAAACTGGACATGAGTCTCTGGTAATCACTGGTCTTCTTCATCTTGAGTGAGGAATATCGAAACAGACTTGGCTGGCTGCTGTTTAATGGGGGAGTGATTAATACTTTTCACTAGCCCAAGGGATGAAAAGCAAAATTAGTTTTCATTCTAGAAAAAAAAAATTTTAAAGGCCGGTTAAAATTATTGACTTCATGCATCACTCAGCAATTATAGGAAACATTACTGTACCCTCTCCGTAGATGATTAGAATAATTGCTGTCCTTTCATCTCCCTCATCTAACTACACTCTCCCAATGCCTCCCACTTCCCTTTGTGTCTTAGCATGCTGTCTGTGTCTGCTTTGCTAAGAGAACATCAAGGCTCAGCATAATTGGGCCATTTCCCTGTCATACTGGTTTGCTTCTAAATCTCCCTCCTCTGTAGGTTGCAGTGAGGTCAATTATATGCAGTCAAATGGCAGAGAAGATATTAAAAATACATATATCCTCAAACTGAATATGTACCACATGTGTGCTTCAGTTACAAAGGAACTTCTCTTAAGATATCTTGATAAAGCCATTTGCGGTTTTCTTGCACCTGTTGCCAGTAATTGCTGGCAATCACTAAAGCTTTGATTCCCAGCATGATTGATACATTCAATTTATATTGGTCTTTTTTGTTTTTGTTTTTTGTTTTTGCAAAAGTAGTGGAAGACAGAGAGGGTTTGCACCAACATCATGTTTACCATACTTGCCTGATAATCAGAATCAATTGTGGCAGACAATAAAAATATGCCTCAAACCTAGGACTCAAAGGTCTTCACAGGTCTTGGGATCTATGTATTTAACCATATCTCTAGGTCATTTGATCATCAAGGAAAGACTGGAAAGCCTGATGCTAATAATATTCAGTAGGTTTTTATACGTCTCATGTGTTCCTGATTGGGGTAATCCCTAAGTGTCTTTGATTAAACTGAGATAAAAAAAATGCTCAGAGTACCACCCACATTGAATTTTCCCAATGCCCACTGCCTTTGGTGAAAGACCAAAACCCATGTAGGGCTATTTTGTGATGAAGTTGTCTTTCTGTTTTTATTATTAAGCTGAATGAGTAGGCCACCAGCCTATCCCTCCTTTGTCGATCTTATGACAACGTATGTTGACCTCATGACATTTGTAAACAAAGCTGTCTCACTAGTTAAGCTCAACCAACCTTATTCCCAAAGCATTTGAATGTTTCACATTGTGAAGTCCACTTTGACAGAAGCTAAGGATAGAAAAAGTAAAAGACTTCTAAAATATTACAGATGGAAGGGCCATTGGAGGGAATCCATTACAAACCGAAAGCTATAAAAATAAAGGAATAGAGGCCATTAAGGGACTTCCCAAAGTCAAATGGTTAATTGGAGGGACAGTTTGGACTAAATCTCCTGATTCCAGGCCCGATATAATCTCTAGGTCATCACGACTCCATAATCAGCCTCCTCTCCAAGCCAGTTTCCTCTTTAGGAAAAAAACAAAACAAAACAAAACAACCAGATTATACTTCATTAGTGATTTTAAAACTGTGTTCTCTGAGACTCTGGGTTCAGTAGAAGAGCCTGGGAGGTCACTGGAGATAGGAGTAGAGTTGGGAGAGGGTGGACTGGTCAGATGGTGAGGCTCAGAATTCCCCTCCTTCTACTTTTATCTGTTTGGTGTTTTGAAATTACATCGAGAATTTGTTTGGGAAAAAAGTCTAATACTGTTTTGTTTTGTTTTAAGTTGTAAAGGCAAAGGCCTATATGGTATCTTCAAATATATATTTGATCTAATATCTGGGGATTCTGAGAAAAGAGGTCTGTGAAAGCAAGAACGTTGTCTTTCTTTGCCTTTCCCCATAGGATTTGATTCCTGTGTATTCAGTGAATGGTACTTATTGACCAATTTCAAGTGTGGCTCAGGCAACTCAAGGAACTGACACTTTGAAAGTGAGAGAACAGAGGGAAGAGAAGCTATTTGGGGGGAGACTACCTTTTCAAATCGTCTTTGAAAAGCATGCTGAAATGTCCACTATCTTCTCCTCAAATGGAAAGGTGCCCTTACTAGTAGGCAGTAGTATCATGCAGGCTGTCCTCTACTTCCCTAACAGGTGGAAAGAGAGGGCACTCAGAGTGCAGAGTGTGAAGTGCCCTTTTTCTTATCTGAGCCTATTCTGCCTGTAGGGGGACTTTGATGCCCGTCTTTAGAGTTCTTAGAGTAGTTAGAAGTCTTAGAAAGCCCTTAGAAAGTCTTAGAAAGACAAACCCTTTGTCTTTAAGTAAGAAAAGACACGAGATGGAAGCAGTTGTCCATCTTTCTCTCTTTCATTCTTTGCAACCATATATTTTTTAAGATTCTATTTATTCATGAGAGACAGACAGAGAGAGGCAGAGACACAAGCAGAGGGGGAAGCAGGCCCCCTGTGGGGAGCCCGATCCCAGGATTCTGGAATCATGACCTGAGCTGAAGGCAGATGCTCAATCACTGAGACACCCAGGTGCCCCCTGCAACCACTCATTTTTAACATCAACCGAGGCTGTCTCTGTGTTCTGTGAAATTGGCCTGAGCTCTCTTTTCTTTTGGTTAAGACTCAAGAAAATAAAGACCTGAGTGTGTATCTGCCTTTTACTTTAGTTTGGTCTCCATCATCTTACCCAAAAAGGGACTAGATCTTTGTTTCCCTACCCTCATTAAGGAAATCACCTTGGTTTTCAAATCTTCTCTGTACACTGCCACCATCATTCTTACATTTTCTTTCTCATTTCCCTTCACTGCAAGCTCTCACATGTTCATGCCTCAGATTTTCGGTGACTGACTGGCTTGTGGTATAAAAGAATGAATCAGGTAGGAGCAGTGAAATAAGCTGAATGGAACTACTTCCTTCTTTCCTTTTAAATGATCAAAGAGTCCACCCGGATGAGTGACATGATATTCAAGGGTTTTGGTGGCTGGGCGATTTGTTTAAGTTTTCTTACTTGTAATCATAGCTCTTCAGAATTCAAGTGACAAGGGTTTTCACTTGACAAACAGTATATACATTTCTTCTGTGATATCTTATGGTTACTTATCTCTTTCTGATTTTTTCCCTATGTTTTATTGTTTTATTTATCTAGTTTAATTCTTCCCCTTAGTTGACTTTTGTTTTACATACTTTGTTTCTGGATACACATGGTAGGTATATAGAAGTTTTCCAAAGGTAATAGATCCTAGTTTGCCTATGAAAAAATTGATGGTGTTCATTTGGAAACAAATCCCAAAACCTCACTGATATAGCATAAATATGATTTACAGGGCTTCTTAAAGCAAATCTAACTCTCTGATTTCTCTGTCTCATCATTTGACACATCTTAACCTCCATATACACTGACCTAATTACCAGTAAGGAGGCAACTGACCTCTTTCATATTTCTCTGCTTTGCAGTTGTTGTTCCTTGGCCAGGAATACCCTTCCCTTTATCCTTCACCTGGAAAATGTAGACTAGTCCTTTATAGCCTAATAGAAATGTCACCTGCTCTGATATGCCTTCTCAGATGCCCATGAGCAAAATCAGATGTTCTGCCTTCTGTTTTCCCATGATACTTTACTGATATCCCCGTGACAGCTCCCTGCCACTCTAGCCCATTCAAAGATCTTCAAGGGGTAAGCGAAGTCTTTCTCTTCTTTGAATTCCCTGTTTCTCACAGGCTGCTTGGAACATAGGACATACTCAGTCATTGTGGTTGGGAGAAGTGAATTAATCAGTGTACCTATTTCCTAGCACCTGGAACTTCTCAAGGGGCCTGTATTCTCCTCTGCTCTCTTTTTCTCTACTTCATTCAATCTATTAATTAAAAAATATTTTTTTTCCAGGGAAATCTTCTCTACTAGCCTGTTTTTCTCTAACTCCATTTTCTTTGTAAATATGAAACTACTATTTCCATAGGTACTAGTCTAATCTAGACTCTCTTAATCTCACTTTTGGAAATCTACCACAGCCTCCTAGTGGATCTATCTTCTGTATGATTCTGCTATAATGCTCTTGTCTATTGGGTAGGTACCCTGTCAATTGTTTCAAGATACTTTTCTACTCCATTGCCTCTCTGGAAAGATTCTAAATTGGCTTCTCTATTAGGTGAAGAACCAAGTGTGTACTCTAAATACTTAATCCCTTTCATCTCTACACTCCTTACTCCTCATTGTGACCCACTGTGTCCATCCAAGCCAGATTGTTATTCTCTCAATGACCTGTGCTCATTCATTCATAGTCCAAAAGAGTCCTTTGTTTGCTTGTACTGGCTCATATAAGTTTATTCCAAACCAAGTTATGAACTTACCTCTCCATGAAGTCTACCAGAATTAATTCAACTCATGAATCATTATTTAATTTCTCCTTGTTACTATAGATAGGATTTGGGATACTAGAACTTTTCAACCTGAATTTTGCCCTTCTCTAGGTGTCCACAGATCATTTAACCTTTTTGCAACCAAAAGTAAGGTTTAAAAAAATACTGTTACACATTTGGAATGTTTCATGACAAAATATAAACTGTTTCAAATTGAAAATGACGGTTTATGTGATTTAGAAATTAGGAATTTGCAAGAGGACATATAACCCATTTTCCTTCCTCTTTCCCTGTAGGATATATCTGTATCTTTGGAGTTTGAAGAACAGAAAGTAAAATTATTATCACTTTGATTTGTTTGTGTTCATAATATTTAATCCACTTCACAATATCATATTACATTAAAAGGAAGATGTGAGTAATAGGGAAGACTATTGCTGCTATAACAAATAGGTCCCCAAAGCATTAATTGCTCAAAAATAAAAGACATTTATCTCATTCATATATACAGCCCAATATAGTTCCAGTAGGCAAGAAGTGATGGGTTCTCCCCTAATCCTGTCATTCTGCGACTTGGCCAATAGTGATGCTATTATCTTCAGCTTTACTTCCAGGGGCTTTATGGGTCTAAATCCAGTATTTAGAAAGTGAGAGAACATGAATACCTTCATATGGAAGGATTTTATGAGCTAGACCTGAAAGTATTTCACATTAATTTCATTGAATGCACTAGATAAACTCAGCCACATGACCACCTGTAATTTCACTGGAGGCTGGGAAATGTTGTCTAGGATGTGCACAAGAAGAAGAGAAATTGGTTATAATAAAGAGCTAACCACTTTTATATATTATCTGACATAGTTTTCAGTCTTTCTGGTTTGTACTTTGTCTTTCCTGTAAGTTTAAATGCTCTCTGAGGAGATGTTTCCTATTACTTTCTTATGCCCCCAAAATGTACTATAGAAGTCTGGGCAGATTGAGTATTTGGTATATATATTAATTTTCTATTGATGTGTAATAAATTACCACAAATTTAAAACAATTTGTGTTTCTTATCTCACAGTTTCTATAGGTCAAAAGGGTGGGCGCAGTTTAACTTTGCCCCCTGCAAGGCTGTACTCAAGATATTAGGGCTGGCATCTCATCTGGAGGCTCATCTGGGGAAGGGTTTGCTTCCAAGCTCATCCAAGTTATTAGCAGATTTTATTTCCTTGTGGCAGCTTGGTTCTTCAAAGAACCAAGAATTCATGGCAATTTGCTTCTTCAAAGCCAGCAATAGACTCCTAGCAAGATAGAGTCTTATATAATGTAAGATAATCACAAGAATAACATCCCATCACTTTTTCAATACTGATTATAAACAAATTACAGGTTCTATCCATCCATACCCAAGGGGAAGTGATTATGCAAGGAAGTGAATACCAGAGAGCTTGATTACCACAGTAATCATTGGGCCTATCCACCACAGTAAGTCACTGAAAAAATAGGACTCTTTCTTCCCTAACCAGTGAATCACCATTTTATCTGAACATACTTCTTCACACAAAGCTGTGAAGAGTTATCAAACATCTCAAGAGAAAAGTGGCCCTTATTGACCAAGAGCTAGTAACAATACTGTCAAAACAAACACTCAGGAACTGTATTTGCTAGGCTTCACAAATATCAACCTTAATTCATATGATCATCTTTAGAACTGGGTCCAGAATAAGATGAGACCATCTTGAACTTGTTACAAACAAATCTGATTCCTGTAATAACCCATGGCCCTCATTATATGGCATTTTGAAACTTTACTGTCATTTTGAATTTTTGTCCTTTCTGGCCCCCTTTTCTCTACTCCTCTATCAAAGTTATGTAGTATTGAATGTTTTCCCTCTTCTTAGTCTTCCAGTTTGACATTTCTCTTTCTGGTTCCAGTCATCCTTTAAGACGCCCCTTAGCATATCTTCTGGGAGAAAGTCTGAGGGAAAGCTCTAGTATGAAACTTTAGTCCACATGTTTAATTTGCTTTGGAGAGTGCATCAATCACTCTTCCATTTCCAGACTTCTCCTACCACCAAGATCTCCTAAGAGGAGAAAGTCTGAGAGGATCCAAGCTGCTTATTTATATGTCAGCTATAGAAAAACATACTTTCCAACTACTCCCACCCAGTCTTTGAAACTCCAGTAGTTGACTTTCTGTGGTTAATTCTTCCATGATGTTCTATGATATAGTCCCAAGGGTATAAAGGTTCAGGGCATCAAGCTGAAAGATATAAAAGCTCTAATAGAGTCACATTTCTAAAAAGGAAAACCAAATTCTGAAGATACCTTCTGGTTCTGTGAACAGCTAAAAATACAAGGATAATCATTCCTATAGTCCTGGGCTTTTAAAACCAAAGCTAACCTGGACGGGAAAATGACACTGAGCTATAGGGAGAGAAGAATAGAACAGACTTCAGAAGAATCAGCTTTGTTTCTTTTCAAGGCATTCATTCCTAGATTAGCTCTATCTATCATCTATCTATCTATCTATCTATCTATCTATCTATCTATCTCTATCATCTATCTATCTCTTTAAGTTTCATGTGATTCTTATCTGTTTGGTGTGGCTTGCAAATGGCAAGTTGATGAAAGGTACACAGAATCGCTCTGTAGTACTTTGCAACATCCATGTATCTAAAATTATTTTAAAATAAAATCTAAAACAAACAACCAAAAGAAATTAGTGAGTTGGGAAGTGTTCCCCATGCAAAATTCTTGCAGATGGAAGCAAATGGTTTCTCTGAATACAAATATCTGTTCTGTATTTAATAATCTACCAGGAAGGGGAAGAATTAGATCAAGATTTCCACCTGCTATAGGGGCCTAGCCATGTAGTATCTAACTGCTTAAGACCTGCCCTGTTTTAATTATCTTAACTGACCTTGCTCAGTCAAAGCCCAGAAACACACCCCAGCATTCCTTTGCATCCCTGGGTTTATAAATTAAGTCTTTGTTTGGGAGTAAAGAGCTGCCCCTAGTGTGGCTATTATAGCCTAGTCTTCATTCTCTAAAGCACAAAGCAGGCACTATAGAACTACAGAAGAGAAAATTAACCCCATTCCTCTGTCTCTTGAGAGATTTGTGATGTTTTGTTTAGATGCCTGGGCCCATGCGCATTCACTTAGATTTGTGACTCAGAGACTTCATTTTGGGGGTTCTTTATCACTGTATTAGAGTAAGCAAATATTTTGTCATCAGCATATCTTAGAGAGTAATTAAGAGCCCTGACTTTGGGGCACCTGGGTGGCTCAGTTGCTTATGCTTCTGCCTTCCGCTTAGGTCAAGATCCCAGGGTCCTGAGAATGAGCCCTGTGTCTGGGGCTCCCTGCTCAGCAAGGAGCCTGCTTATCCCTCTCCTTCTGCCCCCATCCTGCCTCATTCTCTCTCTCTCAAATAAATAAGTAAAATCTTAAAAAAGAAAAAAAAAAGCCCCTGTGTTGAATTCAGCCAGCTTTGGGCTCTGTTTTATGCTCTGCTATTTATGAACTATGTGATCTTGAACAAATTTCTGAAGCTCTTGAGAGTTCAGTTTATTCATCTGTTAAATGGGACAAATAATACCTAATTCAAATGGTTTTATATTTTCCAGCATCCTGTCATTTCCAGTGACCATATCTTAGGGCTATTTGGACATATCTTTTTAGAGATAAATACTATCAGATTCTTTATAAAATAACCCATTTTTACAAGACATGCTGTCATTCTAGTCAAAAGGGATTTGTTTTAAATGGTGCAAATTTATAATCAGCTCAGTATGACCATTAGATCCATTGTTGGCTTAATTAGATCTTCAGAGAACTGAATTTCTTCTTTGAAGAGAAGGGATGGTCCAAAATAAAAATTAGAGCAAAATTGAGTGTGTCTGAGACTCAGCCAGTGGACTGAAGGATTTATTTATTTACTTATTTACTTATTTATTTATATGGACTGAAGGTTTTAAAAACCAAAATAGAGAACCCTTCACATGAATAAATGAAGACATCCATGGAAAGCCCAGGGTTCTGCTATAGCTCCCCTCCAGCCTTCACCTGTTGTTGGGTATGCAGTGCTCAGAGATGTAGGGTCCACCTACCTCCAGCACAGTCCTCAGGGAGCTGAAGTTCCAGTTGCCCTGACCAAACAAAAATACATAACAGTAGAAAACATGTGAAGATAAGCCAGAGCTTCTTTTCCATTTGTCAAAGATGTTTTCAGGGGGTTCACCCTAAGCGAATTAAAATTAAATGATACTACTGTCAAAATAGTCTCTTGAGAAAAGGGATCTAGTTAAGGCTAGCCAGGATTAGTTGCATTTCAGGGCAAGGGCTGAAGTTATCTTTTGTAATCTGACAGTTTCATTGGAATCTGATGTGTTTCTTGATTCTTGCAGTGATGGATGTTTGTTTGATGTATCTAGATACGAGAAGTCCTGTCTTGTATCACCAAAAGAGTTGATGGTGCTTTCAGGACAGGACATCAGATTTTCTGACTCCAAGAACATTTCACTACCCACTAATCTACCCTATGCCATGAGCTCCAAGAGAGAGCAATTGTTCAGTCTGGTACATTGAGGTAATCATCTGTCCTTAGCACTGGAGGCTGAGCGCAGCAGTGAATAAAAGACAAAACCAATTTTGCAATATAAATGACACATTCCATTAATGCAAGTGGATCCAAATGAACTAATTTCATTCAATAGTACTTTTATATTCTGTAGCTATATGGGCTTGGATACAAATTGTAATGTCAGTCTGTCAGGAGAGTGGACTGCAGTGCATAATTACAAGTTCTTGTTCAGCACTTCAGGAGCTAATCAGAGCAAGGATGTGAATCTGTAATTTGCAAATGTGCAAAGACAGAGGTTATTGTGGCACTAATGGCTCTGCTGATAACATTCTTGCCACCAAATCGTAGGACTATGGGTGCAAATTCTACAAAATAATTTGACCTCCCATTGAGTCATTTGATTATAAGAAACCTATCCTGCTGGCAGCACCTAGGGATTATTTTAAATTTAACGCTATTTAATAATATAAAATACAATTCTGTCAATAAATTAATATTTACATTCCAAGGTACTGTATGCAATCATAAAGTGATAAATAGGGCAAACCAATATATAAAAACACAACACAAATATACAGTGTATTTCATCATGAAACCTGGTTCTAAACAACTGTTTACTTCATAGGACTCCATTAGGAAAGATTTAACAAGGGATTGATAGATAAAATATATACATATTTCATATATATATATTCATCTTTATTTCTCTTTCTTCTAACATTCCTCCTTCAAATCTTCAAATACTTATTTTCCATCCAGTCCCATTCTTGGGTAAGTGGAGATGGTTAAGCAGCATGTCAGAGTGCAGTAGTGTCTTAAAATTCAGGCCTTTCTCTAAAAGATTCTAGAACGTCACTGTCCTATCAGTTCATTCCACTGAAAGTGAAATGATTTCTGCTCATTGTTTTTGCTCAATTTAGGACTACAAAAATAACATCAGTGTTCTATGCCCCCCTTCTCCTATTATTATCTGTTTGTGAGCTAAAGCAATTGTCCATTAGAAAAATAAATGTCTAGAACATCTTCATCAGTTTCTTTGGCAATAATAACCGTTGAAACCTAAACTTATTTCTTATGTAGAGACAGATGCTCTATGTTGGAGACATGTTGATTATTCTGTTGGTATTACATTTCGGTCGATCCCAGTTGTAAAGAAACAGGAATCAGTACATGTATCACAGCTTTTAGGTTGAATGGTTTTACCTTGGGTACTGAAGCTAGAGCCATGACTTAACCTGGTAGGTAATTGTAGAAGACTCTGCCTAACAGAAATTTTCAATAATGTGGGCTCTGCTGCTTTCTGCTAAAGAACAGAAAACAAGTGGTGTTTTGTAGTGAAATGCCTGTTCAGAAAGTTTGGAATGATGTCTGGTTCTCTCTAGAGGGCAATGTGATGGAATGCAAAAAATAGGTGTGTTTCATGTTTTTTCATATTTGTAGGTTTAAATCTTAGTTCCAGAGTGGACTCATTTATTTAACCTCCTGGGGCTTTGTTTCCTCATTTGCAAAGTAAGAGAGATGATAAGGCCTGAAACAGAGCACTCAGACTAAGAGAGGAAGGTGAAGATGCTCAACATGTAACGTCCTCTGTTACAGTGTAGGCTCCCTGAGCAACAGACTCCTAGACTGAGTTTAGCATGCACGATGTTTATTAAGGAGTGTCCAGAGATGAACACATGTGGAAGGGAGAGGAAAGAAGAGACATGGGGCAGAGAAAGAAAGTAAACTGCCCCAGGCACGATGGCATCTTCAGCCAACCTCACAAACAGCCCTGGAGCTAGAATAGCCCTTGGGAATTGTTCCAAATTGGGCTGAGAAGGCCAGGCTCTGGGGCTCCTGCAATGATCAATCTCTGTAGATGGGCTCTTCCCAAAGGGGGGTGATCTTGGGCAAGAAGGGCCACTGCAACCTAGGCTAACCTCAAAGAGGTGGATATCTGCAGGCCACCTACTGATAGCATTCCCGGGAGGTGGGGCAACAAGGTTTTCATTTAAGGAAGATGGTATATCAGGGTACATACACAGTCCCCAATAATAAGGGCTAATTTCTTATATGTGCTTAGCTCTCCATACTCCCCTCCTTCTCCTCCTCTTCCTATCCATTCACTGCATCTCCTTCTCCTCCTCCTTCTTTCCCCTCTTCCTCTTCTTCTTTTGAATTTGTTGTACTTGACAGAACTAAACCTCTATATAGCAAGAATCTTTTTCCCTTACAAAGTGCCTTGAGGTGTTCCAAGTATGAAAAACAAGGGCTCTTTTTCCCATTAATGGAGAGTGACACACTGACCAATAAGTGAGCAACTCTGCATTGATTCACGGGGACTCTATGGCAGAGCGCAGTTTGCATTGTTTAGCCTGGCATAAAATACATATGCTACCTAAAGAGGCTTCTCCCTTCCCTTCTCGGGCATTTGTGTATTTAAATCAAGGGGGACTAGCTCAAAACACATTTGTGCAAAGGGAAGTCTGGCTAACAGTGAAAGGTGGATCAACAGGGAACATGCCTTATAGACTATGACCTTTCAAGCTAAAGCATCCCTAAAGAAAGAGAGACCTATTTGAATTTATAGAACTTTAGAACTCCAGTAAGCCTGGCTCTTTTCTCTAAGGCACTACAAAACTTAGGTCTTTGTAGATCAATTAAGTCATTAGTATCCCTCTAATGAAGGTTGGTTTCCGGGAGGAGTCTTAACCAGCTGGCCTGCCCCAAAGGGCTTAAAGACAGCCAGAGTAGTACAAGTGGAGCAAATGCCAATAATCCTTTGGGGTCAGAGGTCCTCCAGTTTGTAGCAGAGTTAATGTTGCCTGTTCTCTAGGCGACCTCAATCACTGCCCCAGGCAGATTGAAAGGAGATATGGGACAGGTGCTCTCCAGTCACACAGGAGTTTGTAAATACGTTTTAAAAATTCAATTGCCACTGCCTGCTCAGCCAATAGGAGTGTTCCAAAACTAACAAGGTGTGAGAGACTGGATGGACAGATGTGTTTGGGTCTTGGGGAATATTGCATTCATATAGTTCTCTCTCCTAGATATTATTTTTTTTCTCTCCTAGATATTATGATGGGAGATTGCTAGTTTTTAGTTCAATTTCTTTAATTTTTGAATACATAATAACATGATTGCCAAAGCAAAAAAAAAAAAAGGCAATTAATGCTTCTTCTCATTTCTGTCCTGTCCAAGAAACCACGTAGTTTAATGGTTTTGCATGCTTCCGGAATTTTCTTATACACATACAAACAAATAGGAGTCTGTATTTTCATTGTACCTCCTTTTAAACACTTAGCAGCATGCTGTATATGTAATTCTGAATTCTTTTTTCATTAAATACATCTCAGGTGTCTTTTTTATTAACTTAAATTCAATTTACCAACATATAGTATAACACCCAGTGCTCTTCACATATCATGTGCCCTCAGTGCCCATCGCTGAGGTTCCCCATCCCCCCGCCCACCTCCCCTTCTGCAACCCTTTGTTTGTTTCCCAGAGTTAAGAGTCTCTCATGGTTTGTCCTCCTCTCTAATTTTTCCTCCCTCAGTTCCCCCCACTCTTCCCTTATGATCCATTTCACTATTTCTTATATTCCAAAAATGAGTGAAACCATATTATAATTGTCATTCTGCAATTGACTTGTTTCATTAAGCATCATACTCTCCAGTTCCATCCACATCAATGTAAATGGTAGGTATTCATCCTTTCTGATGGCTGAATAATATTCCAGTGTGTGTGTGTGTATCATATCTTTATATGATATATATATATCATATCTTTATCCAGTCATCTATTGAAGGACATTGTGACTCCTTCCACAGTTTGGCTATTGTGGACATTGCTGCTATGAACATTGGGGTGCAGGTGTCCTGTCATTTCACTACATCTGTATCCTTGGGGTAAATAGCCGGTAGTGCAATTCATAGGGTCATAGGGTAAGAGTAGCTCTATTTTTCACTTCTTGAGGAACCTCCTTACTGTTTTCTAGAGAGGCTGCACCAGCTTGCATTCCCACCAACAGTGCAAGAGCGTTCCCCTTTCTCCATTTCCTCATCAACATTTGTTTCCTGACTTGTTAATTTTAGCCATTCTCACTGGTGTAAGGTGATATCCTCAAGTATCTTTCTATATCAGTACATTGAGAACTTCCTCATCCTTTCTTTTTTACAGCTATGTCATATTGAATTGCATGAACATACCATATTTATTTAACCTTTCCTCTGCTGTTTGCTATTACAAGTAATATTGCAGTTAATCCTCTTTGTGCTTTATTTTTATGCATGCTTGGGTATATCTGTAAGATACATTCTCAGAAAGTGGAATTACCAAGTTAGGGAGTATATGCATTTGTAACTTCAATAAATATTGCCAAAATGCCCTGTGTATATACCCTAGTATACAAATTTACAGCTTGTCCTCCATGAATGAAAGTGTTTCCCCACACCTTACCAACAGAGTATGTTGTCAGACTTTTGGAAATTTACCAATATGATATGTGAAAAATGGCATTTCAGTGCCATTTAATTTTCTTTCTCTTATTGTTGTGGTTGTATGCCTTTTTATATGTTTTAGAGTAATTTTAAATTATTTTCCATGAACTTTCCATTTATATATGTTTTTGCACTTTTGTACTGGTTTGCTGGTTTTATTTTTTAATTCATTTCTACTGGAAAGACTAACTCTCTATGATGTAGGCCCCTATCCCCTCATTTTGTTTGTCTTTTGAATTTGCTTTTTAGCTTTGCTTTCCTCAAGTGGAATTAACAAACTGTTGTGTATGGTTTCCATGTTTGGAGTCTCAGAAAAGAGGCTTTCACATTCTTAAGGTTACAAAGTAATTCCCATATTTTCTGTTGGTACCAATGTTTTTATTTTTTACATTAATTTTTTTAACACATGTGATCTTCATCCCTGTATAGTCTTATGAAATATTAATCCGATTTTATATGTTTCCACATGGCTTCCTAGTTATCCCAATAATCATGTTTATATAGAGCCATCATTTCCCATTTAAGCCACTAGTATGACATTCTAAATTCCCAAATGTTGGGGGTCTATATCTGGACTCTTATTCTATTGTGTTGGTCTGTCCGTCCATGCACATTTTTTTCCATGCACATTTTTAAATTGTTAAATCTGCAATAGATTTCAGAATTGAGGAAGGCTAGTTCTCCCTTATTGCTCTTCCTTTCAGAGTTTTCTTGACTTCTCCCATTTTTTTAAATATATAAACTTTAAATCAGTTCCTTTAGTTTAACAAAGGGTATATATATATATATATATATATATGTGTGTGTGTATGTATATATAGATATATCTATATAGATAAAATAAAACAAAAATACGCATATGCTTTTATATTGAGATATGGTTAATTTATAAATTGAAGAGAATTGTAACCTTTATGGCCTTTATGAGTCTTCCTATTCAAGGACACAATATGTCATTTATTTTACTTAAATTTTAGTTTATGCCCATTATAGAAATCTCACATTTTATTGTTAGCTTTATACCTAAAAGTTTTTTCTTCTTTATACATAATTATAAATGAGTCTTTTCTCCCATTACCTCTACTAATGAGCTGTTTGTATTGTGAAGGCCATGGATTAAGGCATGCTAATTTTGTTCTCTGCCACCTTACAGAAGCTTGTTCATAGCAGTTATTTTTTTCGGTTGTTCCTTTTGAGAACTCCATGTATTCAGTCCTATCATCTGTAAATAATTTAATTGCTCTCTTTCCAGTTTTTATATCTCCACTATCTCTTACTTAATTGAATTGGCTAATAATCCAATCCAATAATATAATAATGGCATTTGGATTCCTTAACTTTGTTCCTGACCTTAGTAAGAGTGATTCTAGTATTTCTCCAATAATCAACAAGCTGGCTTTTGGAAATGTATACCTTTCATTTCTTAACATTGAATGGTCCAGTCCTTGAGTTCTCAAATGAAATCCCATTAGCCTTGAGTTTTACTTATAATGCAGGGCTGGAATCTTATTGCTAACTATTTTTTTTCTTTTTATATACTCTTGAACAATTTATTTAGCACTGGAATTCTCTACCCTTTAAGGGAATGGAATGATTTTTCTGTGAAAGTATTTAGACCTAGTGCTTTTTTTTTTCTGAAGGAGGCTGAAGTCTGCTTTTTCTATCTCTGTGAAAATGGGTAAGTTTTGATTTTGTCTCTTTTTAAAACTTATTTTAGGCAACTACCTCTTCCTTTAGTCTATCCTTCTTGTTTCAAATGTATCTGTGTGGATTTAAGATTGTATTCTTCTCATTCTCTATGCTTACTTCCTGCTTATCATTTTTAGCCATATGTATCTACAATTATCTTCCTCTTTTTTATATGATAATCTAATGTTTTACACTTAATTTTTTAAAACATAACTTTTATTTTTTAAGTATTTATTTATTTATTTATTTTAGAGTGAAAAAGAGGGTGTGAGCAGGGGAAGGGACAGAGGAGAGAGAGAGGGAGACAAACAGACTTCCGGCTGGGCTGAGTAGGGGCACCTAATGCAGGGCCTGATTCCAGGACTCTGAGATCATGACTTGAGCCCAAACCAAAAGTTTGACACTTAGCCAGCTGAGCTACCCAGGCACCCTGAAAACATTTAGATATATTGATTTTACCACTTTTGTTTTTCTAACTCAATTGGTGCACCTTTTACCTTTATAAATTATTCTTCAATAGTTTTCTTAAATATATTTTCTTTTTTTAAATTAGTGTGAATATTTAATTCTTTTAGTTTTGTTATTTCCTCCTCTTGATATAAATAGTTAAGGCTATAGATTTTCCTCTAAGCACTGTTTTTACTGTTGCCCATAGATTATGATATTTTGTTCTTTTATATTATTATTTTTCTAGGCAACCTGTAAATTTGGTTTGTATTTCATTTAACCCAGGAGTTAAGAGCAAGAGTTTCAAGATTTCCAATTGGAATTGGCTTCTTTTTCTGATTTTGTGCTAACTAACTATAATAGCTAGTTATTATACTGTGATCAGAAAATGTAGACTATCCTATTTCTCCTTTTTTGGAAAGGAGAAATTAAACAGTTTCATTTTTTGGACAATATATGATCACATTTGTGAATGTCATGTGGATTCTTGAAGACAAAGTATAATCTTTATTTTCAATGCATAAAACTTGAATTGTATTATTTGATATCCCTTATTAATTATATTATTTGTGCCAATTGTATCCTTATGTTTTACTACTTCATCTGTCATTGAATAAGCGAGGTGGCTAAAGTGCCCTACTGCTGGTTGTTTGCTGATTATTTCCCCTGGGAACTCCTGAATTTTCAAAATGCAGTATTATTATATTGTTTGGTACACAAATGGTTGTAATTCTGATGTACTTGTTGTGAATTGGCATCTTTTTAGCATTTTAAAACATACTGTCTTTTCTCAATTTATGAGTATTTTAAATCTGAATACCACTTTTTTTCTGATTCTAAGATCCTTATCACTGATTTTTTTGTTGTTGTTGTTTTCCTTCTCCTGGTATACCTTGTTCCATCCTTTCATCTTCATTTTTCTAAAATGCTTATTTTTAAAAAGTATATTGCTCACAGTATAAAATTGGTTCTAGTCTGTGATCTCATGTGAAAGTCTTCATCTTTTAATAGGTAAATGAAGCCATATTGCATCTAGTGATGACAGATATATTTGGCCCTGGTCCTCTCATGTCATTTTTGTCATGTATTTTGTCTTTTGCTTGAAGTTTTGTCTGCTTACCTGATTGTTTGTTTTAACCATGAGGTCTTGTGTGTGTGTGTGTGTGTGTGTGTGTGTGTGTGTGTATTCATGCTCTTTAGAGGAGTTTGTATTTTCTCCTAGGTGGTCATTCTTATAACTATGTATTATGTAATATTTTTATTATGTATTAATAGTGTTCTATATGGGTTTTTAATATTTTTAATTTATTTATTCATAAGAGACACAGAGAGAGAGGCAGAGACATAGGCAGAGGGAGAAACAGGCTCCCCGGAGGAAGCCCAATGTGTGACTAAATCCTGGAACTCCAGGATGGTGCCCTGAGCTGAAGGCAGATACGCAACCCCTGAGCCACCCAGGTGTCCCAGTGTTCCATATGTTTAAACCACAGCTTCTCATCCAACTCTTAGGGCAGTTGCACAAGCCTCTGGCTATGAATAGTCGTGTCTGCTTACCTTAATCCCTGCAAATATAATTTTCTCTTAGAGCCATCATTTGAAAAGTATCGGGAAATACCACTTTAATGAATATGCATTAGCTCCCTACTATGAGCAGTGAATCATTATCTTTCTTTGTGTTAATACAGGAAAAAAATGTGCATTTATTTCCATTAATTGGGATGAAGCCTTTATATGTTATCCTTTGACTCCTGGCAGTCAGAGAATTTGTTCTATTTCCTACCTTCTTTCTTCTCTCAACTATTTTCAGTAATATTCTTACTATATTGTTGGGGCATATTTTACTTTCATTCTGGTCCATCATACACCCCCATTAGATTAGCTATAGTTCTTCTTCAGGGACTATAATCTGTGCTTACTTCATACGTTTGTCATAATTTCCCTAATCATGTCTTTATTGACTAAAGTTGTTTCCTTGTAGCTTCCTCAATATCCCCAATGTGCTTACACATTAAATACTTTGGTCTGTAGACTTTATACTTAAGCATAGTTTGGCTAGGTATAAAATGTGGGGGTCGTACTTTCCTTATTTTCTGAAGGTATTTCTGAAAACTGATTAATACAGTCCTGGTGAGCCAGAGAGGCCTTCCTTGAAGAGGCAATGTCTGTGTTTAATTTTTAATTGGTGGTTGTCGGGGAAATATAGACAGAGAACATGGTTCCAGGCAGAAGTAATGGAGGTGAAAAAATATGAAGCTTTTATGGAAGGTTGTAGATAACTACAATGTATTAGGAAAGAAGTATGTCTGTCCAAGTTGATACTGGATAGGTAGGAGAAAATAGATCCTGAAGGATTTACTATACCAAGGTCTAGACTTCTTCCTGGAGGACAGGGAAAAGCCACTGAATGGTATGAGGAGAGACACATATGGTTAGAATTGCTCATTTTAAAGGAGGACTATAGAGGAGTCTGTGAGATTTATCTTCCTTGTAGCCTGTGAGCACTAACCTGTGCTCTTGCAGTACAGACCCAGAAATCCCATCTTTCACAAACCAGTCTACTAGTAGCTTCCCTTAGTGCTCCTGACAGCCTCACTAGCAGTCTAGTAACTCTTATACAGGAAAGTAAATGAATCTATAGAGTAATGATGGAGTTTCTTTGGTGCTATGGCTATATTTCTAATGACCTTTCTGTGTAGTAGTAAACAGCAAGGATTAAGGATTAAGTGTGTTTTTAAAGATTTTATTTATGTGTTTTAAAGATAGAGAGGGAGTGAGGGGAGAAGCAGAGAAAGGGACTCCACACTGAGCACAGAGCCTGATGTGGGCTGCTTTTCCAGGACCCTGAGATCATGACCTGAGCCAAAATGAAGTCAGATGCTTAACCTGCTAAGCCATTAAGATGCTCCTAATTTGTCATATTTAAAGATAAAAAGATACTGGCTCTTCTTTAAAAGGGAAAAAGGCATCATAGTTCTTGGGTACATGTTCCTGCACCTCTGTAATTGGTGAACTCTTTCTTCCAAGGGTGTCATGGAAACCTTCACAAACCTAGATGATATTCATGATTTCTAAAACATTTTCTTTCCCAAATGCTCCACTGGGAACTCTCTGCTATCTCACTAATCCTAGCTAGTTCTTGGAGATCTATCAGACTTCACTCATGCCAAAACTGCCAGAGTTAGCTAGTTTCAGCTAGAATACATTTCTTTACCAAACACTATTTTAAAACTACCTTGTCACATTCCACTTGTTGCTCTTTTATCTTCAGTCAGCTATATGTGAGACATGTTGTCCTTATAGGCAAATTTATATTATATCATCGAAATGGTGACGATCAGACAACCAACTAGATTCTTCGTTCTTTCTTGTTGCTTGCTTGATTGCTTGCTTTCCTTTCTAGCTTAGCATTATTGGCCACTTCTAAAGGAACTAGATTGTGGGATTTCCATTGGAGACTGGAGATGGGAACAAAATCATGTTCACTGTGTGAGAACTTGTGAGACCCACATTAGTTAAACTCTGCAATTAAGGAAATTTTTTTTTCTGATGTCTTCCATTTCCTTAATGGAATTCTCAGGTATCCACATGGTTTTTAATCCCCTCAATACAACTCTTCTTAGTGCATACAAAATAAAAATATATTGCATACTAATAGTCCAAAATTTCTTTATTGTCGTGTTGAGAGCTGTTACCTAAAGGAGCAAGACTTTAATGGGGTCTCAGTTTGACTCTTGCCATGTTTGCATACAAAATAGATAAGGCAGGCTTTATTTTGGGCAATGTTAATTGATTTTGTCCACCATGCTGTCTAACGAGCCAATTCCCTGAAAATGTAGTGATGGGGAAAAAAAAATCTGTTCCAATTACTGTTTAACTAAAATGCCTCCCTTCCACCTCTATTAAAGAAAAAATGTCAGTCACTGCTCAGGACTTCTGTGATTGACAGCTGATGCTACACATACACAGCCCTGCTGTCAGTTGGCATTTGAAGAATTGCTTTATTGTTGCCAAAAATGAGGAGGAGAGAGAGAGAGAGAGAGAGAGAGAGAGGATTATAGAACAGTCAGAATTCAAAGCTCTAGCAGTTGATAAAATGCTTTTTAATCTGACTTAGGTAATGAGGGGGAAAGGCAGAGTTGGGATTTTAGGGCCTAAGAGGGGCTGGGTAAGTTTGCAAATCATAAGAATCTATTTTAGACTGGACTAGGTTAATAGCTAAACTGTTTTCCTTCAAGTTTCAAGGGGACTGGTTGCTATGGGATCTGCTTCTATTTCTGCTAGCATTGTTGATCCTGAGACTGGATGGAAGCCTGCAGTGGCTAGCTGCACAGCTAAATTACTGGTAATGAGAAGTCCTTGCAAAACCATCCTGTAGATAAGAGTTTGGGTCTTGCCTGTGTTGCCTAAGGCCCTCAGCAAAAAAAAAAAAAAAAAAAAAAAGGGAAAGATCTAAGAAAGGCATGATGTTTCCAGTACAACTTGGCTGTGGACACTCTTTGAGCTTACAACTGAAAAAGAAAATGGCAAAAAAAAAAAAAAAAAAAAAGAAAAAGAAAATGGCATATGGAAGCACAGATAAGAAGTTAACCTCATGATGGTTGTCTTTTCCCTTAAATTTCTGAAAACGCTGTAAAGCATAAGGCCTTTCCTCCTGCACCACATAGTCTTTGCCTCCAGCAAACATGTCTTATACTAACAACCAGAGGTTAAAGTAGAAACTTTGTTAGTGGGCCTTATTTCTCTAAGTAGGCAGCAAATGCATTGGAGTACCACAGCTCCATTTTATAGTTTCATTATTTATTTCCTCAGTACCTAAGACAATTCTGGGCAAAAAATGTTGATTGATAATAAAGGAATGAAAGATCATACTTATGATTAAACCAGCCAAAAATTATTCTGATGAGACTATTGTAAAAATAGGTCCCATTGCAAATAGGCCTCTTGGACATCATCTTGAGGACTTCTAGGCAATGTTTTTATTTTTTTTTGTTTATATTTTTATTGGAGTTCAATATGCCAACATATAGCGTAACACCCAGTGCTCACTCTGTCAGGTGCCCCTCTCAGTGCCCGTCACCCAGTCACCCAAACCCCCCGCCCACCTCCCCTTCTACTACCCCTTGTTCATTTCCCAGAATTAGGAGTCTCTCAGGTTCTGTCATCCTCCCTGATATTTCCCACTCATTTTCTCTCCTTTCCCCTTTATTTCCTTTCACTATTTTTTATATTCCCCAAATGAATAAGACTATATAATGTTTGTCCTTCTCCGATTGACTTACTTCACTCAGAATAATACCCTCCAGTTCCATCCATGTTGAAGCAAATGGTGGGTATTTGTCATTTCTAATGGCTGAGTAATATTCCATTGTATACATAAACCACATCTTCTTTATCTATTCATCTTTTGTTTTAATATTTTTTATTTATTTATTTTTATTTATTTATGACAATCACACAGATAGAGAGAGAGAGGCAGAGACACAGGCAGAGGGAGAAGCAGGCTCCATGCACCAGGAGCCTGACGTGGGATTCGATCCCGGGTCTCCAGGATCGCGCCCTGGGCCAAAGGCAGGCGCTAAACCGCTGCGCCACCCAGGGATCCCTCTATTCATCTTTTGATGGACACCGAGGCTCCTTCCACATTTTGGCTATTGTGGATATTGCTGCTAGAAACATTGGGTTGTAGGTGTCCTGGCGTTTCACTGCGTCTGTACCTTTGAGGTAAATCCCCAGCAGTGCAATTGCTGGGTTCTATTTTTAACTCTTTGAGGAACCTCCACACAGTTTTCCAGAGTGGCTGTACCAGTTCACATTCCCACCAACAGTGCAAGAGGGTTCCCCTTTCTCCACATCCTCTCCAACATTTGTTGTTTCCTGTCTTGTTAGTTTTCACCATTCTCACTGGTGGGAGGTGGTATTTCATTGGGGTTTTGATTTGTATTTCCCTGATGGCAAGTGACATGGAGCATTTTCTCATGTGCTTGTTGGCCATGTCTATGTCTTCCTCTGTGAAATTTCTGTTCATGTCTTTTGCCCATTTCATGATTGGATTGTTTCTTTACTGTTGAGTTTAATAAATTCTTTATAGATCTTGGATACTAGCCCTTTATCTGATAGGTCATTTGCAAATATATTTTCCCATTCTGTAGGTTGTCCTTTACTTTTGTTGACTGTTTCTTTTGCTGTGCAGAAGCTTTTTATCTTGATGAAGTCCCAATAGTTCATTTTTGCTTTTGTTTCCCTTGCCTTCATAGATGTATCTTGCAAGAACTTGCTGTGGCCAAGTTCAAAAAGGGTGTTGCCAGGCAATGTTTTTAAAGGCCATCTAGCAAGTGTTCCCTTTCGTTATATATGAATTTGGTTATAAGTGCTAGTTCTAGTATAAGACTTATAAAATGCCACTTCTTATTCCCTACTTGCAAGGGGTGGTCCAAATCTCCAACCCAGGATCAGAGTTTCTTAGGATTAGCATGTTGTTAAAGAGTCCTACTTTATCCTACCTGAAACTGAACACTCAAGAAACTATTTTTCCCCTTAGCTGAAAATCTATTAATATTGGCAGCCATAAAATAAATGCAGCCACAGCTGACCCCCATGAATGAATCAGTCAGCTTAGACTAAAATATACCCTTTCCATATTACTATAGGGCTCTACCAGGTCAGCTTTTATATGTTCTGGTTGGAGTGCATGATGTTCATTTTCCTTTTAGCATTGTGCTTAATTTGTGAAGTGGGGAGAAGGAGAGTGTTGACTGCTAGATTCCCATCATTAACATTAAGTTTTATTGCCTTAAATCTCCTTCTTATGCACACTATAAATGTTTTAAGTCAACTTAATGCTGGGAAAAGGTGCTGGGTTAACACACTGGTATATTATTATCATCTTGGGTAAGGAAGAGTACAAGCTTATCAGGAGTTTTCTACCTTTTGGATTGAGCAGATTTCTCAAAAGGAAGTTTTGGATTATGCAGAATCAGAAAACGAGTTAAAATATTATGATTGGGTTGGAAAGAGGCAAAGGATATCGTGAAAAAGGCATGATAACAAAGGAAGTGGGCTTGCAGAAGTTTCTCTGGCCTGAGCTTAGGTCATACCCCGGGAGTAGCATGTTATTTTTGCATCATACAAAAAAGACAAAGGGTCTTTGCTGGGTGCAAACAACAACAACAACAATAACAAAACACACATACATATTAGCCCCATTGGTCCATGAGATCTATTAATCTAGTTCATAGTAAAAAAATTTGAATTCTTCAAATTGTCCATTTTTCATCCTATTACCACTAATCTCCTCTAGCCCTAAAAAATTTACCCTGATCACACATTCATTAGAACTGAGGAAGGAGTTATCATCCCCATGGTAGATATACTTATTTAAATTTACTTATGCTCCAATTCAGGCAGCATCAAATATTTATTAGGGACCTGCCATGTGCCAGATACAGAGCTAGGCACTTGATTTGCACAGATATAAATCCTGCTCTCCTAGAGTTTAGACACTAATGAGAAAGAGAGGTAATAAACAAGGCAATGAATACATGTAACAATGTATAGCTAAGAATGCTGGGAAAAAACAAACATAGTAGATATTTATTAATTTCTAAATGTAAGCATTCTACTACATCTACTCATATGTGGGGCACAAAATGCAAAAGAAAAAACCCACAGGAGGGAAGTTAAACAATTCAAAATTAAGCAACAGTTTAAAACAACAAACAAAAACTAGAGATGCCACAAGGAAGTACATAGTTAATTATCAGTAAGTAGCAATAAAATAACTGCTTTAGGACTGAAGGGAGGAAAAGTGCTTCTGGTTGGGGATGGTGGTTAGAGAAGGATTTTGAGTGGATCTCAAAAAATGAAGAGATTGTTGGGGTGCCTGGTGGCTTAGTTGGTTAAGCATCCAACTCTTAATTTCAGCCCAGGTCATCATCTCAGGGTCCTGGATCCAGCCCTGCATTGGGCTCTGTGTTCAGTGGGGAGTTTATTTGAGAATTTTTTTCACTCCCTCTCCCTTTGTCCCTTCCACGCTTGTGTGCACTAACTCGTGCACTCTCTTTTTCTCTCTCAATTAAATAAATAAATCTCTTTTTTTTAAATGAAGAGAACATGGAAAGTGGTCTTTTCAGCAGAAGGAATGGCATGGGAAAACCACTAGGGGAAAGAAAGCTTAAAAATATAAGGTATTGTGAATAATTATTCAATTAGGGAAAGTAAAAAATACTATTATAAAGGTAGGTTAAATGAGGATTTCAGATTTTTTTTCAGGCTTTCATATTAGAAAGAATTAAAAGTAGTAGTAGTAACTGTGGTAGTGGTAGTGGTAGCTGTAGCAGTAGTGCTAACAGTAAAAGATAAAATCCATCATTAGCAACAATCCAGGAAAACACTTACTTCCATATGTTGCTGCTGGATTTAGAGATTACCATTTTCCCTGACAGGAAATTTGGAAAAACATATCAAAAGCTTTTAAACTACTAGTGAATTTAATGAAACAATTCCACTTGAAGGTATTTATCCAATAGAAATAATCATGAAAGGAGCACCTGGGGGGTTCAGTTGGTTAAGCATCTGCCTTTGGCTCAGGTCATGATCCCAGGGTCCTTGGAACAAGCCCTGTATCTCCCCGCTCAGCAGGGAGTCAGCTTCTCCTCTGCACCTCCTCCCCACTGCTGCCCATGCTCTCTCTCTCAAATATTAAATAAAATCTTTTAAAAAATAATCATGAAAGTAAAAAAAAAAAGATTTAGTTACTGGGATGCTTATAGTTTCTCATGGGCATTCATATTTGAAAAGAATTGACTAGCATAGATATCCCTCATAGTTAGACTAGATGATGATTGTGTAAAAGGTATAGAGTGATAAAATTAAACTTTCTGGTATTATAAATATACATTATGTACTTCAATATATTCTTTTAGAAAAACATTTAATTTAATAATATTTTAGGCTAACATTTAATTACATTGACAGATGTTCGTAAAGCATGGAGCAAAAAGAAGAGCCATTTATAAAAGATTCTATTTAGTAGCATCTTTGTATGAGCATATCTGCACCAGAAAAATACTGGACAGATATATATTCAAGTGAGCAATGAGTGATGGGATGATCACAGGTGATTTTGATTCCCTAGTATTTCCTAAAATTTGTACAGCAAAAATATAGTGCTTAAAACGTTTAGTAAATCTAGAAAAATGATTTAGCAAACAAGAGGACCAAAAGACATTAGAGATAGACTTTCTTAAACATGATGTGCTTTGTGTGTTAGGAAAGTGTATGGTTTTTTTTTTCAACTAAAAGTGTGACATAATAAGTTCTTTTACGAAAACTGAGTGTAACATAAAGAAAAAAAAAGTATGATTTGGTGTTACATCACCTTCACCTACCCTGTCACATTCTGAATGAGTTGTTTAATGTAGGTGAGGCTCAGTCATTTCTTCAGAAGGCTAAGAATGGGTATTGAGTGCTTAGTGCAGTACCTGCATCAAAGGATTATCCCCCATATAAATGAGAAAGGAGAAAATATGGCTAAGTCGTGGAGCTAACGGAGTATCAAAACACCCAGCCCTACCAGAAATAGAAGTCTTCCAGTTTTCCAAGTACAAATAAGCTTTAAGTCTCAAAAAAAAAAAAACTAAAAAATATAAATTCAATTAGACTTTATTGGAAAAATAAAGTTCTACCTCTGAAATGTTACTGCTAAATATTCGTGGGAAAGCATCCAAAGTGGAATGAGGTCTAAAAAGAGAATTTTGACAGAAAATTGTGTGAGTTTTCATCCTTCTGATTCATTAGTCAAATCAAATAAAAATAAAACTAATTTGTCAGTTTGCAGAATGACACCAAACAAAGTTGGAAACTGCCAACTTGTGTTCATTCTCATGGTTTAAACAAGTAGAACTCAAAGTAAGTATGTTGGGTCTCAAATTACTTATATTCAATCCATAGCATTTCATTTTGCTTTGAAAGTGTATTTTCATAGTTTGTTTCATTGAGCCCAAGGTGGTGGTGGGAGGAGGAAATACTTTAGCATACCTTAAATATACCTTAAAAAGCCACGTGTTTAGAAGATTCCTCAGTTTCATTAGCATCACTAACTGTAAACAGAAGTAGTTGCACATCCCAAAACCCACATTTTCTGGATCTCCCCTGTAATCCTTTTCCCAGAAAATGTCAGTTACTGGGAGGCTGGTATGGGAGAAGCTGTAGCATTCACACAAAGTAAAAATGAGGGGTTAGATAAAAAAAACCCAGAACCAACCCTATGAAAAATTGCACAGGGTTGTTTTATTTAAGTTAAAATTTAAAAAATTTATTATATATTTTTGGGTTGTGTATGTATGTGGTGAAGGGAGGTGCTCATGCATGAATGTGTGTACAGGAACTAGTGAAAGGATGCTTCCTCATTCCCTTCAGGGGGGCTCTTGGACAAAGAATGGGGAGGAAACATTCTTTCCATACTTTCTGCATATGGGCAATCTCTCTGCTTGTTTTCTTAGCTCTCTGTATTTGGCTTTGAAGAAAAAGGAGTATGTGCGTGCCTGCCTTCCTTTCTTCTTCTCCTTCTCCTTCTGCTTCTTCTTGAATGGACTGTCAAAATTTTAGCTGTGATTAAAGAAAAGAAATAAGGCAGGCAAAACTAGTAAAAAACCAGGGAAGGGGAAGAAATAGGATTGTCACTTCTTGTACAGAATCAGCAGTTTTCCACCAGTGAACAAAGTAATTTTATGCTAGGACTCTGTTTGGAAGGGAAAATGGGACTCATAGCACCATCACGAAGCTATATACTGTGCTCATTTTTTCTCAAAATTATTGGAAAATATAGAAACAACTTAAACTAAAGATGGCCCCCTAAAATATGTGGTCCTTAAATTTGGTCTATTTATCTCATAGAAACTTGAAGAAATATTTTCATTAAAGTTTTCTATCTCTGGGCCCCTTTTCCTCTTATCTCTCAATAGAAATGTCGCACTGTCCCAACATTTGCCTTGAGAACATAGATAAAAATTCAACCCTCCAGTTCCATTTATTGCAATTGTATTTAAATACACAGCTTAATTAGCTGTACTCAGCCTCCTTCCCAATCCTCTTTGAAGTGGCAAAGTCCCATTGCATCAGTTCGGCTAATTTTATGTTCATAGCCTGATTTTTGAGCTTCGTAGAAACCAAGGGTATGACTTCTCTACATGATCTCAAAGTCCAGATGCTTAGTCTGAAGGAGCATTTTTTTTTTGAAGGAGCATTTTGTTCAATGGCAGAGATAGAGTTAATTGCCTTAGATTTAGCTTCAATTAAAGCATCCAATCATCTTTCACCAAATTCACCTTGTAAAATTAATTCAAGTCAGTTAAAGGAAGGATAGGACATTGAAATCTACCTGTAAATAACAGAACCACGTTATATGTCATAATGTCTTAGAATTTTATAAAGCATACTTATGGGAAAAGTAAAACATTGTTGATATTTTGCAGAAAAATGCTACATCGAGGTTTAATACACACCAATAAGGTCAGAGAAAAGCAATATGAATACAGGATTATGAAAATGATAGGGTTGTATATACCTAGGGCATGATCTTTATAGATCAGCAAAACCACCAAGGATGTTTCACTCTAGCTATGAGGTGGGTTCAGACCATAATATCTAGTCAAATACCTTTTCTCAGCATCAGCAACTAGGTTTATTCATCCTATAATATTTTGTAAATAGTGGGCCCCTATTGAGTTTCTGTTGACTGGAGATATGATTTGCTAAGAAAAGAGCCTCAGAAGCTATGTGTTCTAAAACTTAAGAGTACTTTGATTAAATGGGTCGGAAATTGCTCGTCAGTTACTCATGTGTTTTCCATATTAATTGGCGTATAGATTTGTAGTAAATTCTGATCAATGAACTGTGAGCGCGAGTGAAATGTGTCACTTCTAGGCTGCAGTTTAGAGTCATCTCCATCTGTCCTCCATCTCTCTCTTTCCTGCTAACTCTTTAAGCTTTAGAAACCATATGTTCTAGAGAGTCCTACCTAAGTAGAGGCAGGGCACTAACTCATATTAGCATTTCTATGAGCAAGAAATAAACATGTGTGGTATGTGTGGTGTGTGTGTGTGTGTGTGTTAAACTACAGATTAGTTTGTTACTGCAGCACAGCATCATTTATCCTATCGCTACAAGATTTTTTTACTGATATTGAAATTTGATCATATAAACAGACCATTAATTGTAGTATTTAGAAACTGTAAGTTGAAAAACAACTGTGCTAATCTGAAAGGAAAATGTGAATGGTTTTCTGAGGTAGGAAGTCAGATCCTCTGGACAAGTAATCATCAGTTATGAGCAGCCTTCTTTGTTTACCCCAGTGTGCTATGTGAGTATTGTCATTTTCTCTATATGCTGTAGTATGAAAAAAGTAGAGAGGCACCATGGGTCTAAATCTATATGCACCAGTGTGACTGTCATTACATTCCTACATTCCAGGTCTTATTTTCTTACACCCATTTCTTCATCCTCCCTCATGTACTCTCCCAAGTGTGCTATTAATTTGAGAAGGAACTGTGAAATGATTGGCACTCTTAACAAATACATATTTGCTGAATTAATAAACATGTATTTGAGGCACTTCTGCATACCTCAATATTCCTTCCTTTGGAGGATGCATCTATTAATAGGGGGAGAGTTTTCTAGCAACCCTTAACATCCTCCCAATTAAGAACCACCATTCTATTCCTGAATTTTTATCATAAAAAAAGAGAACCTGCAACTGAACTCTCCTGAAGTATAGCATGTCCCAATTAGTTTAGCCCAATCTTTTCTTTTTATCACAAGAAACTAGATTCTAATAATTCCTTTATCACATTTTCACTGTATGCTATGTATGACACTATATGTTTTACATATATTAGCTTATGTTATTCTTATAAACCTTTATGAGGTAGATACTGTTATTATTCCTGTTAAAATTTTCTTCTGGCCATATTGAGAAATAATTGACATATATCACTGTATAAGTTTAATACATAAAGCATGATGGTTTTATTTACAAAACTGTGAAATGATTACCACAATAGGCTTAGTTAACATCCATCATCTCATATAGATATAATAAAAAGAAAAAAATTCTCTTTATGATGAGAACTCTCAGGATCTACTCTCAACAGCTTTTGCATATATCTTATTACTGTAAGTGTTAATGAGAGTCACCATATTATATATTATATCCCTAGTACTTATCTTATAACTCATGTATCTTTTCACCACCTTCCTCCAATTTTCCCTTCCCACTTCCCACCTCTGGTAACCACAAATCTGATCTCTATGAATTTGGTGGTTTTTTTTTTTTCATTTGTTTTGCTTTGTTTTGTTTAATTAGATTCCACACAAAAGTGAGATCATACAGTATTGTCTTTCTCTGACTTATCTCACTTAGTGTCATGCCTTCAAGGTCTATCCACATTGTTACAAATGATAGGATATTTTCACTTCTTATGGTGAATAGTATTCCATCATATTTATATATACACACATAAACATACACATACACATACGTCATATAAATTCTTTATCCACTCATTCACCAGTGTACATCCATCAATGGACAAGGGAGTTTCCATGTCTTGGCTATTGTAAATCATGTTGTCATGAATATGGAAGTACAGAAACCTTTTCAAGTTAGCATTTTGTTTTTGTTTGTTTCCTTTTGAAAAGATTTCCTGAAGTGGAATGGCCGAATCATATCGTTATTCTATTTTTTAAATGTTTTCAGAAACCTCCATACTGGCTCCATATGTGGCCGTACCAATTTATAATCTGACCAACAGCACACAGGGGTCCCCTCTTCTCTATATTCATACCAGTATTTGTTATTTCTTGGCTTTTTAATGATGGTCATTCTATCACATGTTAGAGATGATATTGCATTGTAGTTTTAATTTGCATTTCTCTCATGACTAGCAATGGTTATATCCATTTTACAGATGAGAAAACTGAAACAGAGAACTGAAGGAGCTTATTCATGATTGCATACCAAGGAAGCAGGAAAGCTCATATCAAAATCAAAAAGTCCAACTCTTGGTTCTTTTTTTAAAAATATTTTATTTATTCATGAGAGAGAGAGAGAGAGAGAGAGAGAGATAAGGCAGAGACGCAGGGAGAGGGAGAAGCAGGCTCCACCCAGGAAGCCTGATGTGGGACTCAATCCTGGGACTTCAGGATCACACCCCGAGCCAAAGGCAGGTGCTTACCCTGCTGAGCTAACCAGGCATCCCCCAACTCTTGGTTCTTAAGCAGTGTTCTGTGAAGTTCTTTGTTTCCTTCAGTTCAAATTGTCCTTTTCAACCCTACTGCTGAAAGTCACTTCAAAGGGAAGCAGCTTTCTGACTACCAACAATTATTTAGAAGAGGTGTGATTTTGAGTTTTAAGAGCTCACCTTAGTTCAGCTCAAATCTCCTGTTTGATTATAAAAATGCTGTTATCCACTAAAAGATCATTTATTGTGCCACCATTTCTTTAATTTGAGAAGTGATTTCACATTTATATAAGAGTATTTTGGCATCTGAAAAATGGTAAAATGCTCCCAGCAAATCTAGTGTTCTGTTCAAAAAAAAAAAAAAATTAGAAAATTTAAGAAATAAGTGGCATATCACCTATTTTTGGTGAGGTTCAAAATATCTAAGCTTTTTCAACCCCCAAATCAGTTTGTTGTACACAGTTTGTTGTAATACTTGCAACTATTAATAGTTAAAAAACGTGTCCATTCTATGAATAACTAATAATGACCACACATAGAAAAAGTGGCAAAAGAGTAGATGGATAATTAGTCTGTTCTAATTAGCCAGAGCTGGAGAAATAACTAAAATAAAAATCCTCAGCTTACTTAATGCTTCATAGTAATTAATAGTAATTGATAACAACCCATAGCAATTAAAATCTAATACACGTGTTCAATTTGTACATGTGCTCCTTACTTTGAATACATTTTTTTCCCTCTAGGGGAAAAGTCTGGGATTGGAGACTCTTGGGTTCTTCTTCTTCTCATCTTTCCTGTCTTCTACTGAGAAAATTGTAAAGGATCTTACAGTATTATGTGGTTCCCGAAAGAGAGCTTAGAGATTGTTCTAATACCCTTGCATCATATTATAAATGAAAACTTTGAAACTTAGAGAAGTCCACTGACTTTTTCAAATCACCTTTCAGGCCATGGCATAAATTTCTATTGGCATAGTTGGGTCAGCTGCCCAATTTGTGACCAGGACTGGGACATGATATGGTATAGGATATTGAACTATAACTATTTCTGGCTGCTTCATTTTATATAAGGGAGCCTAGGATGCAAAGGCTCTAAGATTCATAATGATGTAAAATTAATAAATTAAAAGAGGTTTTGTGTTTAAAATGCTCAACACTTCATTTATTCATTCTATGGACACAGTGTCTCTTCTAGACTAGACACTATATCTATAGAATAAATAAATGAATGTTCAAACCCAGCCCATCTAAACTCTGTTTGAACTCTTTGAATGACATAGAGCTCAGAACTTTGTATGGCTTTTTATGTTCGCTCTGTAAAATGAAACTCTCCTCGGGGAACCTGTGTGAATTCAATTCAGAGTTTAAAAACGCAGATTTATGGGAGAGCCCCAAATCAATCAAAAGCATGGCAATATTAAAAAAAAAAAACAAACAAAACAGTAGCAACAAGAAAAGAAAACCATGAAAAGACCCTGCCTGCCAAGAATAGCTTGTTAGCATTTGAAAACACCGAGATATAAGTGTATAATGGAAATGTGGCAATGATCATTTGGGCAAAAACACAATTTGCATAAGAATGAATCAGGAAATGTCCCGGAACACCAGAAAGATGAAAAATCTCAGATCCTGTTGGGCATGTTCACATTGCTGAACATATATCACACCATGAATCTTCCTGTGGTCAGACACCCTGGAAGAAACGTTGATCCCTTTCCAGACATTGATATTAGAGATACACTGTGACAGGTAATCTTACATTTTAAAATAAAAATACAATATATAGCTGTGAAAATGGTCACAACTATTTCCTGGGGCTATTTTGGAGGTCTGTTTTATTCTTTCATCCCCAATCTGAAATTCATTAAAGTGAAGAATGCCCCTTGAATTATATACTCTGCTGTACCCTGGAGGAACACCTGAAAAAGTTAATAATAAACCCTTGAGATTAGGCAAGTGGAGAGGAAAGAATTATGAAATAAAACAAAGCAAAGAAATCATGTAAACAAATTAATTAATTGTCTGGAAGTAAAAAGCACGTTTGTAATTTTGCCCTTGTCGAAGGAAAATTGGAGTTCATTATGCTCACTGACTGATTTAAAAGCTCCTTCCTGCACAGCGTCACTGAGAGAGTAAGTGTGCTGGAGTGCAAAGCATGGATTGGTTGAAGCATCAATTAAAATAGAAATTCATTATTGAAACCTCCAGAGTAAAGGTTGGGGCTTTATTCTTTGAGGATGGGAAGAAGCATTTTTTTTTTTTGCCTATTTTTAGTTTTTTTCTCATCTTCTTCTGAATTGATTTTGGAGATATTTATTTTGGATTTCCAGTACTAGCTATTATACCTTTTTTGTAATGAATTGTGTTATTATCTGTCACACATTAAGCATATTCTATAGGCCAGTTACTTTATGTGTTTTATCATCTTTAATCCTCAGAGCAACAGGTGGTGAAAGGTACAGTATCACTTGATAAAAATGAAGTTCAGGGAGGTATTATATTTGAATAGCTACTAAGTGGTAACACCAAGGGTTTAAGACTAGGTCTGTCTGACTTAGAAGCTTCTGATTTCTCAAGGATGTCATAAAGACTTCTAAGGCAGGTAGGTCTACTGTGCTAAGTTAGGCATGCCAGTATAACAGGGTCATAAAAGGTATGACATAGGCATCCAGAATGGGTATTACATACATATTCAGCTGTATGTTGGTGTGCTATCAAGGACCCAGTGGGATTACATGTAGAATGGGGTACATGCAACCCAGCCGTTCACTGTATATGGTGACCCTTGACCTCTCCCATTGAGCTCAACTAGCTTGTGCTGGAATATGCTTTATGAGAGGATTATGTGTTTTAGTTTTGTGACAATTACTATTCTAATGAATTTAAAGAGTCTGTCCAGTCTTTTGGTAATATTTTATGCTCTCCCAGTATGGTTCATATACTTTGAAATGGATATAAGATGCTTAAAATGGATTGCTTTCAAGTATAAAGAAACAGGCAACAATGTTCTGAACAAAAGAAGGTGTTCATCCATTCATTCATTCAGCCCACTTTATATGCCACTATATATATAAATCTTAAAGAGATAAATGGCATGGTCTCTACCCTAAAGATATTACAGCCTAGGCAGGTTGACAAACAGATAAATCAGGGTTACAGTACATTATTAGAATAGCTAGGATAAAGGAAAGCACAGGTTCTGTTGGAAACACAAGGGAGGTCATGCAAATCAGATTTGGGGAAGTCTAAGAAGGCTTTTCAGAAGAGATGACATTTGGACTGAGTTATAAAGACACATACAAGTTAGATAAGCAAGGCTTGTCCTGGCTGCATGTTTAGCATGGGCAGAGAAAGTGGTTCTGCCTAGCTGGGGAAAGGATATCTTGGTTTTCCAGGGCTGTTATAGCAAATTACCACAAACTTGGTAGCTTAAGACAAAGAAACCTATACATCTGAAATCGAGGTATCAGCAAGTTGATTCCTACTAGAGATGCTGAGAAAGAATCTTTTCCATACCTCTCTTCCAGGTTTCTATGGTTAATACACATATCATTCTAATCTCTACAACCATTTTCACCTCACTTTCTGCTCTGTGCTCCTCCTTTCTTGTCTGCGTCTTCTCTTCTTATTAGGGGACTTCTTGGAATTAGGGCCCAACTCGATAATCCAGAAGATCTCATCTCAAAGATCCTTAATCAGGTCCTCTAAAAACCTTTTTTCCAAATAAGGTCACATTCATATGTTCTGAGTAGGTATATCTTTTGAAGGGCCACCCTATAACCCACATGATAGTAATCTGATTAAGTAAGAAAGAAGCATGGCCAGGTCCTGCAGGCCTTCAGGTACCTGCAAAGGAATGTGGGCTTTATCATGAAAGACATAGGGAAGCCTTTGGAATTCTAATAATGGAATTGACTCTGGAAAATACTTAATTATACTCGTAATGCCTCCAACCAAAGACCATCGGGAACCCACCGTGGTTGATTGACTTGTGTTTATTACTGGTTACAGAGAGGGAGAACACACATCCTGAGGAACCATAGTATCTCAGCAATAGCATGCTAGAAAGAACCTAATATAGGATTTGGACTTTGGTTGGGTGATTTTAGGGAGGGCAGGAGTCTAAAGAAGCCTAAATTGCTCTAGTTTAGATGCTGTTGGAAAGCAGGGGCAATTCTAAAAGTGAGTATCTTGATAAGTCTCATCTCCCTATAGACTAGAATAAGGATAAAGTTGTAACAGTAAAAAAGTAGCAGTCACGGGTAGCCCTGGTGGCCTAGCGGTTTAGTGCTGCCTTCAGTCCGGGGTGTGATCCTGGGGACCTGGGATCAAGTCCCATGTCAGGCTTCCCTGCATGGAGCCTGCTTCTCCCTCTGCCTGTGTCTCTGCCTCTCTCTCTGTGTGTCTGTCATGAATGAATACATAAAATCTTAAAAAAAAAATGGTAGTAGTCACTAGCCAAGAGGGAAAGTTTGGCATTTTGTGAGTGAAGTAGTAACTTTGTTTTTGTCCATGCATCAACAAAATTAAGAAGTAGCCTTATTTTGCCTCACTTTACCACGGTCTCTGAGTGACCCTGAGACTGGTGTTCTGTGGTATTGTGCACTTCTAGTAGGAGAATAACACAGTCTAGCTATGGGTGCCAGGTCAAGTTTTAGATGTCAGGTGCTGCTTTTTTTCCCTCAATACCAAACTATAAAAGCAACTGTGCCTAAAGTTCTAGCAGTAGTAGCAAAGTACATCAACCACAGTATTCAGACTACCCCTTAACAGCTACAATAATGGTCACAAAGTTTTCCAAACAGAGCACTCAGCCTTTGCTTATGGAAGCATCCCTAATTTATGTCTGAGCCACCAGTTGGATAGCATCTATTTTAAAGACAAGAGGGGCTAACTGAAAGGCACCTTGTCTGGCTTGCTGTTTTATCTAACAATTGTGATGACATTTCCTTCAGTGTCTCTGTGAGGCCTAACCCAGCCACATCCCTGTGAGGCAGACCCTGAAGTCCTCTTTATAAGCCCTCTCTTTTCCTTTCCCTGGGGTGCTCCATCTATTTAAGTATAAGAAGTCAGTCAAATGCAGTTATCTTTAATAAAAAATAAACAGGGAAAGAACCCCAAACATTCTCTTGGCAAAGGTCCCTTCAGAACACATAGCCTTCACTGTTAGAGATTTATCTTTTTAAAAGAAGACAGAAATAGGAAAGGACCACAGAAGGGCAGAAATAGCCAACAAAACTATACAGCAGGCTTCTCTGTGAGGGAAGATGAAAAAAAGCAAGTATCTTTTTTAGTCCAGCAAGAAAAAGACTGTAATATGATATATAGCTGGTGCTCCTAGAAATGACAAATGACAAAAGAGAGGCTTTCCCTTTTCTCCTGAGAGTGTATGGGGAGGGGGCGCTCTAAAATTAAGACAGAGACATTCAGGTGAAAGGAAATATTTTTTCCATGTAACTTATAATTAGCTTGTGATACTGGCTTCTGTGGACTCTAATCAAGGCAAATTTTTCAGCACAGTAAGTTTGGTAGATATCATTCATAGTTGTAAACACTGGGATATCCCTCATAAACACAAGTCAGTTAGTCTCTTTTCAGGCATCACTTGATTGGCAGTTTTGGCCAAGAAGAAATAATTCCTCTGTCTTCATTTGTGATATCACTCATTGGATGCAACATGAAGACTGACACCTTCAGTGATATAGTCCACCATCCTGTTAAATTGATCATAAGTCCAATTACATGCAGTATCTTCTAACATTGAGATCCAAGGCCTATTTCCTTTCTAATGCTCTGTTGGAGGCATCAAAGCCAAGGTTAGAAGTGATCAGTGAGGCTTCCCAATGTTCCCAGTTCCAAGTGGTTAGTGAGGCTTCCCAATGTCCCCAAAGCTCCAGTTCAGCTTGTTAATCCTTGGAGCTCCCTGACAAAAAGATGGATGCATTAACAATTTCTGGGTCCCATAGTTTCCTCTTGTGGAGGTGCCAGGGGAGCCATATGTGCTCCTTGGGTATCAGGGTGATAGGGCTCACATTGGCTGTGAGCTAGATGGTTGGCTCCATTTGGCAAGACATGGTTGGCACAGGCCACCGTAGACCTTGAAAACTTGGAGCTGATGCAGAGGTGGATAAATGTATTGAAAACAGATGTTGCAAACTCAAATTTTTTTATAGGGACAGACAGGTAATGTGCCTGAGTGAAGCTGGCAAGGTGGCAAATTGAAGAGAACAGGCCTCAAATTAAAGGGGACAGTGACCACTCAGCTCCCACTGATTATGACCATTCACAGATGTCAATCTAAAGTTGCAATCTGGGCAGCCCCAGTGGCCCAGTGGTTTAGCGCCGCCTTCAGCCCAGGGCGTGATTCTGAAGACCTGGGATCCAGTCCCATGTCAGGCTCCCTGCATGGAGCCTGCTTCTCCCTCTGCCTGTGTCTCTGCCTCTCTCTCTCTCTCTCTCTCTCTCTCTCTCTCTCTCTGTTGTGTCTCTCATGAATAAATGAATGAAATCTTAAAAAATAAATAAAGTTGCAATCTTTTCAAGAAGCTCACTGTCTTGTACATTAAATACCCTGACTTTTAAGTATTGGCATCTAATTAAAGCCCTTAGCAGGCCAAACCAATTTGCCTTGCAAGCTGCCAATTTGCACCCTCAAACTAAAGCCGCTGAGCCTGGTTTCTTTGCTTCTTAATACCTATACAGAAGCTCTGTGGACTCAAGTTTTAAGATATCATTACCATTACAGTAAATGAAAACAAATGAAAAAGCTAGGCAAGAAAAATGAAAATACTTCTCAAATATCACAGTGCCCCCATGGATTTAAGGGTGGTTGAATTAAGGGGCCAGCGGAACTTTCAGTTCTGCTTCTATACTTTTAGTAATGGTGCCGTGGGTCAGAGTTAAGTCACTAAAGAAGCACTGGCTGAAAACCACAATGATAGGTACACAAAGAAGGCAGAAACAAGCTCCTTGCCTTTGAAAAAATTGTTAATTCATTGGAAGTATATTAACATGGGTAGAGTAGTTACCAAAAAATGCCAAGATAATATAAATAAGTGTGGGGTGTGCCCTCAAAAAAGTATGATGATTCAATTCCTTCTTTAAAAGTATCTCTTATGATCAAAAGTAGACTAGAAAAGTAGCCTGGTGATCACATGACTTACTAGATGATTAGCATTTCTGTTGGATGAGATTGGATATCAACAGGCAAAAACAAAAAAGTTGGCCCTTCCAGGCCTTAAAATTCTAGAAGTTGTAGCGTTTTGGAAAAAAATAGTTCTTCTAAGTCACCAGTTCTAAGGATAGCTGTGAATTTTAACAGATCTGTGAATTGAAATCAATAGTATTAAGAGGCAAATAGCCTAGATCACCCTTTAAAGAATCACTGCTTAGACTGGTTGTTCTCAAAGTGTAGTCTCTATGAGATCCCCTGGAGGGCTGCTCTCCAAAAGGTAAGGTTGGGAACCTCTCATCCTTGAGAGAGTTCTCAGATAACCCATTTTTGAGGTCTAAAGATTATCACAGTCTTGTCTGGCCCAGAAAGCCTCACCAGTGAGTTATGTAGTAGACCACCACGATAGTATACCCTTGGAAAGCAACACTTGCTTGGTTGATTGGGTTTTAGTCTGTTTTTTCTTGTTTGTGTTTCTCCCTCTGTTTTTATTTTGTTTTTAAGCCCCATTGATTCCTGTGTTAGTTTTCTATTGCTGCTGTAATAAATTATCACAAGTTTTATGGATTAAACAACATAAATTTATTGCCTTACAGTTCAGTAAGTTAGAAGTCCAACATAGGCCTTTCAGGGTAAAATCAAGGTGTCAATAGGATAAGTTCTCCAATGGAGGCCCTAAGAAAATCCATTTCCTTGCTTTTTTTCAGTTTTAGAGGCCACCTCTTTTCTTAGCTTGTACATTTCGTTCCCTGTGTTAAAAACCAGCAACATCAGGCTGAGGACTTCTTATGCTCTTATCTGTCTGGTTCTCTCTCTACTGGTTCCCTTCCTCATTTTTTTTTGATTTTTATTTATTTATGATAGTCAGACACACAGACAGAGAGAGAGAGAGAGAGAGAGAGAGGCAGAGACATAGGCAGAGGGAGAAGCAGGCTCCATGCACCGGGAGCCCGACGTGGGATTCGATCCCGGGTCTCCAGGATCACGCCCTGGGCCAAAGGCAGGTGCTAAACCACTGCACCACCCAGGGATCCCCCCCCTCCTCATTTTTAAAGACCCTGTGATGACATGGGTCCACATGGATAATCTAGAATACCTGCTCTGTTTTCAGGTCAGCTGATTTGCAACCTTAATTTCCTTGTGTCATGTAAGATAACATATTCACAGGTTTTAAGGGTCAGAACTTGAACACCTTTGGGGCAGCTATTAGTCTACCACGATTCCCAATATCCTTATTTGGTGAGATTGTGTAATTTTTTTTTTCACATCAAGAGAAGGAGTTTGGTAATTTGATAAATATATGTTTAGATGTAACATATGACCTCTTCATCCACACCCAAAACTACTTTTCTATGTCCTAGATGGGGTGTAATATTCAGTGGAAAAGACGGTTTTATAATCATGCAAACAGGAGTTCAGGTTCCTACTCTGGCATTTACCACTAGTTCTACAATTTCGGTCAAACTCTAAAACATTTTGAGACACAGATTTCTTTCTTCTGAAATGAGAAAAATACTTCTCTCATATGATTGTTTTGCTTAAATGGAAATAATGTGCCAGAACCATATTAGAAATATAATCGATGATATTATTTCCTGAAACCCCGAGTTCCATTTTGGTACTTCTGGGTAAAACCAATTAACTTCATATTTCAATTTAATAAATTACATTTAATGAAAAACATTTCCCTGGGGGTATTTGTCTGATTTGCCTGTTAGCATATATAAGATATTTGAGTTTCAAAGATGAAAAAGTGATTTGTAAATGCAAAGCGCTGTGACTGTCCTTATTGGCAAATAGGTAATACCACCTTGTGGGGATGGGGTATCAGAAGAATAAAAAGATGGACACAAAGAAAGAAGACTCAAAGTTATTCAAAAGTAAGAAAATGAATCCTTACTGTCAATATAAGTCTCCCAACTGCTAGTGCAAGTGGTGGATAGATTTTCTTTTCCACTAGATTTACTTTCTGATATACAGGTTTATCACTCAAGCAAGGACTATTAATCAAGTCATTTTCCATCGATAACCCAGCTGAAGCCCAACAGGCTGAGGGTTTATTATTCACTCTTAAAAGGCTGGAGCTCATTTGCTTCTGCCGTGGGGAGAGGAGTAAACTCAGACCGGGAGAGAAATGAGGGCACTCAACGAAATGGCCATTCACTGCAGTCAAGCTTGAATAATACAGAGATGTAAAACAACCAGGAAAAGCTCCAGTTACGTCTGAAAATCAAATATTGATCAACTAATCCTCTAAATTACTGACTTCTCATTTAATGATCTGATTCCCATTCATTCGTTCAACAAACACTTGTTAAGCTCTTCCTGGAGTCCAGGCCCTATACGACATTACAGAGAACAGTGTGCCCAACTCCACCCCCAACACACACACACAAACACACACACACACACACACATTCAACCTGGAGCCATAAGAATTGAAATAACATTTTGTTTCTAAAGATTTGGTGGCCTTGCAAAACACTGATGCTTATAATTCTATCCTGTAGTATAAATTTGTGCAATAATCTATTTTTGAAGGCATCACCATGAACAGTAATGTGCTCTACATCAATCTTCTTTTAACACTATACATGATGGAGGGACCACATCGTGCATGATCTCCAGAAACTTACCTTTAAATAGCAGTGCTAGCATTGCCACATACGATGAATACACTGAAAACTGAATATTGAAGAATCTAAATTCAGTTAATTAGCAAGCCAAATCTTGCTTCAAATTATCTTGACATTATCTGTTCCCTTGTTGGTTCTATGAGGCGCCTCTGAAGCTGAGAGGACTTCAAGTTCCCTCATGAGGTCCCTTCTCTCCAGGGGATTTGGGAACCAGAAAGCAATAGCTAGGGCCATTTCTACTGCACAGTTGTGTTCCAAAGTGATAATGTTCATAGAGTAGAAGATGGGAGAGAACTGGTAAGGAGATGGGGGAGCTGGATGGCATTTTCGCAGTTGCAGCATGGATTCATTGATTTATTGGAAGGTTTATCAAATCCCCAAACACTTGAAGCACCTATGTTCAAATAGAGATTATGTATGCAAAACATACAATCCAGAGCTAATTGGAAAGAGGTTTGATGGCTTGTATTTTGGATTTGCATTGCTTGTGACTCTTCCCTTCATGTGCACACATGGAATTGTTGCACGTGTGTTTTTGACTTATGCAACCTTAATGATGCAGGGGAGGAGGAGTGAGAAGAGACTGGGAGATGGAGTGCCAGTGAGAGAACACCCAAGAATAATTGAAATAATGTGGTATTTCTAACCACACTTCCTTTGAGTGTATGCCTGGGAGTCAGAGTGAATGGGAGGCTTAACTCTGTCAAGCCCTCAATTTCTACATTCCTTCTGGCTTCTCATGGCTGACTGTATTCTTTCCTTGAGTGGAATAGAATTCTAGTCCTTAAAGGTACAATACATATTTTTTATGCAACAGGATTCCTAAACACAAGCACATAACTTCATCTGGTGGCCAGCCAAAGGAACATAAATATGTCTGCTAAGGGAAAAATACCAATAATTATGTTTCTTGAACAATGGCACTGCACTGCATTCAATGGACCAGATAGTAGATTTTTCAAAGACAGTTTTGACTCAGTGATCTTCCGTGCTGACTTTATCACCTAGCCCTGCCCTAAAATTAGACACCACTGAGATACAGAATATCTGGCAGGTATAAAGTGACTTTGTCAGGGACGGGATGAGGCGATCTCTCTGGAGCCAATGCTTTCTTTAATCTCCCCTAATAACAGATCATACAACTGTGAGCTATCATATTGTTGCCACTCCCTTTCCTCACCAAAGGGGATCTGTATATCTTAGAAACTAGAGGAGGAACTGCTTCAAACTAGCTTAAAACTAGAGCACCAGCTCAGGCCCTTACTAGCTGGGTGACCTTGAAAAAGTTGCTTGCCCTATGAGTCTTGCTCTCTGCAACTGTAAAATGGGCTAAACAATAAACAGCTACCTCCCAGGATTGCTGAGATTTTTTTTTTAAACCTCTCAGCGCATGGCACCCCTTAGGTGCTTAATAAATATTTGTTCATCTGCTACCCCCATCCCCAACACATACTGCCTGGTTCCCAACCTTCTGCTCAGAATTTGGAACATCTTTGAGGGATAGAGAGAAGGAAGGTGAGAGTTAGGAGATCGTTTAGAAATGTTTGTTTATTATTATTATTATTAATCATAACAAAAAAAGAGCATGGAAATTGTAAAAAAAAAAAAAGCAAATGCAAATAGTCCAATTTTGGGAGGAGTTGGTTTCCCACTAGGACCAAGAGACAGAGCAATGTTTTAAATTAATAGGATTTGGGATCCCTGGGTGGCGCAGCGGTTTGGCGCCTGCCTTTGGCGCAGGGCGCGATCCTGGAGACCCGGGATCGAATCCCACGTCGGGCTCCCGGTGCATGGAGCCTGCTTCTCCCTCTGCCTGTGTCTCTGCCTCTCTCTCTCTCACTGTGTGCCTATCATAAATAAATAAAATAAAATAAAAAAAAAATAAATTAATAGGATTTGATGGAAAATGCAGCCTTAATGAAACATTGGCGATGATAACTCTATCTCCATTTCTCCAAATGCTTTTTCCCACTTTCCTGCTCTCATAAAAGTAAAACAAGAAAAAAAGAAATCTGGATAACACACCAGGATCATGTTTCTTTCCCTAAGAGTGCTAGAAAAACCTAGGGTGGAGCTTGAGCTAGTGAGCTGCCTGTCCTCATTCAGACAGGCATGCAGGCCAGCATTTAACTCAGGCCCCAGGGACTTGGGGAGGGACTCACTTTTGAACAGAAGCTATTCTCAGTGAACCTGAAGCAGGAAAATGAGGGGCTACTAAATCCTGGGAGGTGCAGGGAGGGGTAAGATGTTTACTAATTTAACCCTGGGGAAACTCCCAGTGTCCCTGGGCATGGCTGAGTGCACAGCTCATGATAAATGCACCAGAGCATTGTTGGCATTTGATTTGAAAAGAAGCTATAGTACCAGGAGACGACAACTGTCTGCTCTCCTGCATCACCCTGGTGACATACCTGGTTTCCACTCTTCTCTGTTCATCTGTCCAGATGTTGCTGGTTACTTGCACAGAGGGCCTTGTGGGTCCCAGTGTACAAAGTGTTACATTTCTTCCTTTCAGTCACATGTTAGAAATGACAGAGCCCATATAGCAATATTCTTTGTACTTTGTGGCTAAGAATGCTTCAGTGTCTTTATTTCCAAATACATGCTGTTATTTCAAATTTGTTATTGCAGCAAATCAAAATAGCAAAATATACTGACTATAAGGCAAAAGGAAGGGAAAACAATGACCATCTATTGGGTGCCTGCTATGTACCAGGTACTGATATAGCTACTTTGCATGTAATGTTTAATGTTCTTCTGTCCGAAAGCCCACACAGCATGCAGATTTGCTTATGGCATGTTACAAATGGAAAGCAGCCCAGTATGCTGGAAAGAGTATAGGGTCGCCACTCACCAGCTGTGCAAATTCAGGCAATTACTTAACACCCCTGAGCCTCATTTTTCTCTGTATAATGAAGTTAACAATAGTAGTTAATAGGGTTGTCATGAAGGTTGACTATCATTGTAATATAAAGGACTCAAGTTTTTATTTGGCCTTGAGCAGGTCAATATTGAGAGCTCCTCTTACAGGACAAAACAGAACAAAACAAAATGAGTCACAGGAAAACAGAATCATTTAATTTGCCTAAAGGCTTATGGCTGGTAGAGGCTTCGGTCAAAACTTGCAGCCAGGTCTGTCCAATTTCACACTCTATACTGCTGTTTACTAGTTAACTTAGTGTACTCATCCCACTTCACCTTACCCAACTCTGCTGTACTTCCACTTTGTGATAACCACAGGCACACATACCTGTCCTGTGAGCAGGATCCTAGGAAATACATTCAAATGATACCACTGTTGGAGAGCTTGCAAAGAAAGCTATCACAGACGCAGGAGAGAAATGCTAACCACTCTGGATCTTTTGCTTCAGTTCAGAAGACAGCCTGTCACTAAAGGCACAGGACAGGGGCAGAACATTTGGATAAACCTTTTAAAAGCTCAACTGAGCATCCTTTCATTGAGTCCTGCCTTGCACCTTGGCTAACCACCTGGACAGAACTGTCAAAGATGCTTTCAGGCTCACTCTGTCCTCTTTATTATTATTATTATTATTATTATTATTATTATTATTAACCCTCAGCACACTATATGGAAGATACCTTTTAAGGAGTGACCAGAGGTGCCTGGGTGGCTCAGACACTTGAATGTGTGACTTTGGCTCAGATCGTGATCCCAGAGTCCTGGGATAGAGCCCCACCTCAGGCTTCCTGCTCTGTGGGGAGTCTGCTTCTCCCTCTCCCTCTGCTGCTCCCCCTGTCTGTGCCCTGTCAGATAAATATTTTTTTTTAAAAAAAGGAATGACCATAAACCTCTCCATTGAGATATAACCCATTATGTTGAGTTCTGACTGTATTAGTATGGGTTAATGGGGTCATTTGTGTCATAACTGAAAGCAAGGCTTTGAGAAAAGGAAAACAGGGAAGTCTAGTTTGATGCAGATTACCTATGTTTTAATGTGAGTTACGATAGTTTGTTGGTTTGGAGGGTTTGTTTTGTTTTGTTTTTATAGAAGGTTTGGTCCCAAAGGCTAGAATTGGGAAAATAATCGAGAAATGATACTCCAAATAAACAATTGAGGCTGCTCGGTGAGCCAAATGCCTCCTGAAGGTCCATGATGGGATGCAGGTGATGTAGGAACACTTGGAGGGGGAGGGCAGAAAACAAAATGGAGAGAAAGTGCTGGGATTGGTGTGAAAGACTCACAAAAGGGAAACCAGGGTTGCTGAAATGCTACCTACGATGTCAATTCTTTACCAAAGGACTCATGGTGCATTTAATTTTGTACCAAATGTGTCATAGCCCCCTACTCAGATCTCACTCCTGCTCATCTGAACAGAGAGGCATTTTCTTCAGCAAATCAAGGTAATATGGGAAAAAAAATACAGTTTCTTTGTTTACTTGTTTACTTTGGCCCTTACTAAAAAGATGAGCTAAAAGCCATCTAGAGAATTATCCAGCAGGGGATGTGTATTGGTGTGACAAGACATGAGAATTGTCAAATGGTAGCCACCCTAAATGAGAAAGTGGAGGAAATAATTTGCACCAATCTTGTCTGTGAAAGGTATGCAGGGCCCTTTGTGCCCAGCCCAGCCTAAGATTGCCTCTTAGAAGAATTCTGGAGGTTAGGCTAGGCTAGAGGTATTACAGAGAAAAGACTTAGAGCATTCCTATTTAGATTTTACTGGTAAAAGCACAAGTAGAGTGGATTCCTAGCCCCCTAGTCCTTGTAGTCAGACCTATTTTTAAAAAATATTTTACTTATTTATCAGAGAGCAAGAGAGAGAGAGAGAGCAGGATTAGGGAGAGGAGCAGAAGGAGAGACAGAAAAACAAGTTCCCTGCTCCCAACGTGGAGTCAGATCCCAGGACCCCGGAATCAGGACCTGAGCCAAAGGCAGGTACTTAATTGAGCTGCCCCAGTGCTCCGTCAGACCCACTTTTAAATGGCTAATTTTTATGAGCAATTTAGTAATGTGTCTAGTACTGTCTTCTTCAAGGAGTTTATTCTATGTGGTTTGGGCGGTCTGCCTGGTTCACATGGAAGAACTATGACACTGTCTAATTAAGTATAAAACTATATACTATAAAATACTGAGGTGTGAGGAGTGAAAAATTCAGGTCCTACCAACAGTTATGATAGGTAAATCCCATCACAGTGTTTTCTGAGTTCAGTGGGAAAAAACCTTCAGTAAGGTCTGGAGTAGCCAGGGAGGTCATCACAGAGATAGTGCTTTCTCTCCCCAGCCCCCAGCTAAATTGAGATATACTTGTCATATAGATTGTGTAAGTTTACAGTATACAGTATGTTGATTTTATGCACTTATATATTACAAAATGATTACCGCTATAGCTAACACCTCCATTATGTCCCATAATTACCTTGTTTGTGTGTGTGTGTGTGTGTGTGTGTGTGTGTGTGTGGTCAGAACATTTCAGCCCTATTCTCTTAATAACTTTCAAGTGTATAATGCATTTAATCACAATGTTGCAAATTAGATTCTCAGAACTTTTCAGTTGTTTGTCCACTTTCACCTGTATCTCTCCATTTCCCGTCCCACCCACTCCCTCCCCTTCTTTTCCAATTCCTGGTACCCATCATTCTGCTGTTTCTATGAGGTTGGCCTTTTTAGATTCTATATATGTATGAGATCATACAGTATTGGTCTTCCTCTGTTGGACTTATTTCACTTGGCCTAACACTCTCAAGGTCATCCATGCTATTGCAAATGGCTAGATATCCTTCCTTCTCATAGCTGAATAATATTCTACCGTGTGAGTGTACACCAGATTTTTTTTTTATCCATTCATCCTTTAGTAGGTACTTAGATTGTTTCCATATCTTGGCTATTGTAAATAGTGCTGCAATAAACATGAGAGTTCAGATATTTCTCTAATATTCTGTTTTCATTTCCTTTGAATGTCTATCCATAAGTGGAAATGCTGGATCGTGTAGTGTTCTATTTTTAATTTCTTTTTTTTTTGCTCCCTTTTTTAGAGGGGAGACAGGGTCCTAGGGAGAGAGAGAGAGAGAGAATCTAAAGCAGGCTCTACACCCAGTGTGGAGCCTGACACTAAGCTTGATCTCACAGATGCTCTAAGACCATGACCTGAGCTGAAATCAAGTTGAATGCTTAACTGATTGAGCTACCCAGGCGCCCCTCTATTTTTAATCTCTTGAAAACCTCCATACTGTGTCCCATAGTGGCTGCACCAATTTACATTCCCACCGACAGTGTACAAGAGTTTCCTTTTCTCAAGTGTTTTCGACACACTTCTTATCGCTTGTCTTCATGTTGATAGTCATTCTAACAGGTGTGGGGTGAAATCTCCTTGTAACTTTGATATGCATTTCCCTGATGATTAGCGATGTTGAACATCTTTTAATGTTCCTGTTGGCTAATTGTATACTTTCTTTGGAAAAATGTCTATTCAGTTCCCCTGTCCATATTTTAACGGAACTGTTTAGGTTTTTTTGCTATTAAGTTGTAGAAGTTCTTTATATAATTTAGATATTCTTTATATATTTGCATATAGTTCACAAATATTCCCTTCCATTCCATATGTTGCCTCAGAGGAGGTGATTTCTGAGCTGGACCAAGACTGTTACTAAGATTTGAATGGGTAGAAAAGAGAAGGGAGGGCATTCTAGTTGAAAGCATTATGTGTTTAAAACAAAAACAAAAGCAAAACAGCAAAGGAGAATTTTTATCTAAAGAAGATGGCATTTGAGGAAGGGTAAGACCATGGTATGGTTGGATTTGTTGAATGTCAGGAACTCAGCTAGATCCTTTGTATACTTTATGTATTACCTCATAAAGTAATAATAATAATAATAATAATGGGTACCATGTGCTGAATTTACATCAGTGGTAAGCAGTGTACCAGGTGCTGAGGATAAGAGAAGGATGAAAGGTGTTTGGTCTTAAGTCTTCAGAATCCTCATCTTTGATAAAATCATAATATTAGAGATATACGCACCTTATTTAAAAAGCATGCAAGAAGGGCCACTTTCTCTGCCTGCGGGGTGCAGAAAAAGCTTTGCAGGGATAAGTGAGATCTGAACCCAGTGGTGAAGGATATATAGGAATTTGCCAGATTGAGAAGATGGAGGAGTCATTGCAGACGAGAACAGCATGTTCAAAGGCTAGTATAGTTCTAAATTATGTTTCCCTTTATTTAAGTTAAAAAAGCCTATTTTACCGATGCTGGGGATAATACACATTTGCATTCTACCGTACATATTTTCACCTTGCCAAGTTGCTTTGTTCACAGGCCGTAATTTCTCAGCTTATTTCTACAGTGCTTTTCCAGCCAAATTACTCCACTAAAATAATGCTAGAAATGTATCACCTCTGTCTTCTGCTGCTGCTGTCACTGGCTGTGGCCCTACCTTTTAGCCAACCTCAATAGAGACTGGAAAGAGAAATACAAATTGCTCCAGAACTAAACACGAGCCCCTCTCTTGAGCAGAGTGTAGGGAGACTGAAACATTATCACATTATCTCTCACAAACACTCTTTTTGTCCACAGTGGTGAGAAGAAGAGAAAGATGCTTGGCCTTTAGAGGGAACATCATTGGGATAGTGTTAGTTGTTAAAGTCAATACCTACAAGCAGAACCAGAATCTTCCATTCCTTTAGTATGTTCATTTTTGAAGTGGCATTTTATATGTATCATTCTCTGTGAGGCAAGCATGGACAAGTGTGATCACCATTTTATGAAAGGGGAAATTGAGTGAAGGAAATGCTTTCTGAATTGATGGGTAGAAAGATAAAATTACTTCATTTGAGTAATGTTTTTGAGCTTCTAGTATGTCTCAGTCACTATGTGAGGGACATGGTATATCCATATAGATAAGATAACCCTATGCTTCTGTTCATATTTTCTGTCCCTGAGATCCCTTTTACCCCAACTCACCCCTTACCTAACTTAACTGCCCTCATTTTATTTTTAAGGTTTAACCCAAACGTTGCCTCCTCTCTGTGGCTTGGCTTTGACTTACCCTTACCTTTCTCTGCAGATACAGTGATTATTTTACCATACTGATTTTCAAAGAATTCTATCCCACATTTCGTTGTACTTACTACCTTTTTTAACTTGACTGTAATATGCCAACTCCATCTTTATGTCCCTAATAGCTGGTATAACAAAATAGCAGATACATACTTAGTGAAATGAAGCCATGGTCCTTGTCAGTGACAGGCTCATGATCCAAAGGAGCTAGATCCATGTAATTGGATTATAATGTGTTAAATGCTGTATTAATGTATCTGAGGTCTTGAGTGCTGCATTAGACTCCCTGCGGGGAGCCTGCTTCTCCCTCTGCCAACGTCTCTGCCTCTCTCTGTGTCTCTCATGAATAAATAAACAAAATCTTTAAAACAAAACAAACAAAAAACTTGGGCTCTGTTGGCCATTGTATAAACTGAGTCAGTGTTCATGCTGGAGGCTTCGAAGCCAATTGGCAGTCCTGAAGGGGAGAGAGAAAAATAATGCTAAGGGATAGCAAGGATTTCCCTGAGGATGGTACTGAAGATCAGATCAAGGACCCCCTGGGAAAGGTCCCCCACTCTGTAGATCTAAAACTTATCTGTGTGCGTATGTGTTTTATAACTTAAGAAAAAAGATTCAAAATAATATAAAAATAACTATCAAGTTAGCATGAGAAAAGAAACAATGAAAAATTAACAAATTTTATTTAGAGATTTATTTCTTTTAGAGTGGTGTGGGGGAGATATGTGTGGGGGTGGGAGGGGGAAAGGGAGAAGGTGAAGGTGAGCAGCAGACTCCTCACTGAGCATGGAGTCCCACATAAGGCTCTAGGCAGGGGCTCTACCCCAGGCTCAATCTCAAGACTGAGACCATGACCTCAGTGGAAATCAAGTTAGACATTCAATTGACTGAGCCACACCGGCACCCCCCCACCCCAAATTACAAATCTTAAAAACCTAATACATATCATAAACATCATAGAAACACATAAAGTAACATACTATTTTAAAATTAACCCATGACACTTTTTCCCCACAATATTATTTATATTCTTTTTGAATGTCTTTTCATATGAACAATTTTATAATATATATATATATATATATATATATATATTTTTTTTTTTTTTTACAGATAGAATAGAAAGGCAATTCAGTCTTTAGCCTGGTTGATCAAACCTTGTATTTTTTATTATTTATAGTTTAGACAAGTTTATATTGGTGACTTCAAGTGAATTTTAAGGATTATTTAAATATTAGGCAAGCCTCTATCAAGATAAGAGCTCTGATTCAGGATGACCAGAGCAAACCACTGGGTGAGACAGCACTGGAGGTTTTGGGACACTCCTGGAAGCCATTTCTACATCTGCACTCTGAGCAATAACTTAATTCTACAAGGACATGATTGTGAACACCAAAGAAATAATGTATCTCAGCTTCCCATCAGTTAGACCCAGGTATGTTGACTGCCAGCCACTTCCTTACCACCCTCTGTGAGGTCAGGTGTGATGGAAGGGATGTTGAGGGGAAAGGTACTTTAGTCTTCATCTACTACAGTTAAAGTAGCTCTCTGAACACATTTTACAAAATGTGTGTGGCCTAGTGCCTGCATGGCTCAGTGGTTGAACATTTGCCTTTGGCTCAGGTCATGATCCTGGAGTCCTGGGATCAAGTCCCACATCAGACTCCCCCACAGAGAGCCTGCTTCTCCCTCTGCTTCTCTCTCTCTCTCTCTCTCTCTCTCTCTCATGAGTAAATAAAATCATTTAAAACAAAAAATATGTGTATGGCCTAGCCAACACATTCCAAGGCTACCCTCAGGGCTTTGGAAGCCCTGAATGAATGGATGCTCTAATGATTCAGTTTCATTAGTGTCTCTTTATGCAGGTGGGTGAGAGGGATAGGCTCATATTAGAAAGGAATGAAAAAGGTATTGTGGAAAAGCAGGAAAACATTTATGGAAAGCAACATCAAAATCTATTCAGAGGTCACAGGTTCAATGTAGAATAATTTAGAGATCATTGCATTGGAACAACCATTTTGTCCATGTTCCACTGAGCTGTTAGGGGTACTGTCTCCTCTTGGACCCTTAGCTGTCCAACTATTCACTTGCTTCATCACATGAGGCACCATGTGGTTCTTCTTTATGACCAGAGATCTGCTTGTACAACAGAGGCCAGTCCTGCTGCAGAGACCTTATTTGTCTTGCCTTTATTTTACTGGAAGTCTTTGCTGCCATCCGGGCTGGTAATTGTACCACACCGTTTCAGAATCGATTGCTTTTAGAGCTGTTGAGCTTTTATTACTGCTACTCATTGGGGAGAGGGGAGAGAAAGAAGCAGGCCAGCCTGGGCGCCTCCATGGATGAGTGTCGTCAAATTGCCTTTCTCCAGCTGTTGAATAAAATTAGCAATGCTGTCCCATAAAACCAAAAAGAAAAAGAAAATAAGAGTGTGAGAGAGGGAGAGATGTCACAGAGAGAGAGAGAGGACAGAGAACAAGAGAACATATGGATCTGGCTTTTCTTGGAATAGACAGCAAAGCCATATTGTGATGTTGACTACATAGTGCAATAATGTTGTAGGAATGAAACAAGAAGTAAAAGACAAATTTAAAAAATATCTGTTGGCAGTTGCACAAATCTGCCATCTTGGCAGGTTTACTGATGTTTCCTCATTCTTAGAGTTAAGGAGAAAGGTACATGTTTTGTTTTATTTTTTCCTTACTCAGATTGATGGACTCTGTAATTTGATTCAGAGATGATGGAATCCCTCCTTCGTTGTACATATATACTGTTATTTTACTGGCAGATGCCTCTATCCTCAAAATCAAGCCAGTTTCATCAACTGTTGGCATCTATTATTGATTTATCCAGTAGCATTTTTTCACGGTTTTATTCTAAGATAACAAGTGGGAGGGCCACTCACTGGAGAATGAAGAATTCACATAATTAGATTTAGTGAGGGGGATTCTCATTCTCACTGGAATCCGTCTTCAAAAGGAAGCTAGCTAACCTCACTTTTGGTTAAGGAGCCTTGGAAAACAGAACTGAATATTCTGTAGCTTTTGTTCATGCTATTGTTCATGATCTCAGACAATGCCTCACATAACAGTGTTGTCCCATATGATCTCCTCGACGCACGAATTGATTTCTGTCTTATCACCTTTTCATCTTATCAACCTTTCATAAAAAGCTTGATGACAGTCCATGATGTTTACCTATTTTATAAAAATAGTTTAAGTCAGTCATTATAAATTGGACTTTTAAGTTAAATTGGTCTGAAATGTATTTCACATCATATAAATGTCAGATCTTTCATAGGCTTCCCCTCTGCCGAGTAGGTAGCAATACACCCATTTCAGAATGCCAGTTTAAAGTGCAGGGGACTGAAATGACTTGCCAGGAGTCATATACCATATCCAAGCTGGGCGTAAAACCCAGGTGTCCTTATTCCATTCTACTACTCTAATAACCAGATTTAGTGGTACAACATTGCAAATTATAGGCCATACCTTTGGAGTGGGATGCACATGAATGTCATTTGTCCCTTAAATGTGTGAGTAATGTCTTCCCTTGTGGTGGCGCCCCAGCTTTCAGCCTGTCATGTTGAGCAGCATTGCCTTTATTTTTGAAATGAAAAGGATACTTGGACCATATCTGGAACTGTTGTGTCCTATAGAAAGACACTGCCTTGTATATAGATCAGCCAGTAATATCCACACAAATGAGGTATCAGATAGCCCTGCCAAATTGTTATCTCCTTGCCAGCTCCCTGCCTACACCCACACTACTTCCTGTCCAGTAACTCCTGATAATGATACTTTGAGGTCCCAGTGATTTCCATGTAAATATCCTACAGTTTGGGATTTGGTTTAACATCCCAGGCTCTTCAGCTTAGAAGTTAAAGAGTTCAGAAGAGCCTTAGTTTGTATTAAAGTCAGTCGAAAACTTACCTTTCTTGTCCTTCAGATAGAAACTCTATCCTATGTTTCTAAGACTGTACAAATCTAAAAAAAAAATATAAAGTTATCGATGGGTAATTTTTTTCTACTAAGTGTTTTGACAATCAGAATCTACTTTCAGTTTATCAATGAAGAATATGAATTCTTCACAGAGCATGGAGGAAATTTTGATCCATAGTAATTCACAATATGTAATGCCCTAAATATAAGGGAAATGTTTAGTCTGCTTTAATAAGCCCTATTCACTATAAACCTAAGGGGTAATTAGAGACCTCAGCAGAATCACCATAAAAGGCTAGCTCCTTGCAGAGCCCCTTTAGTTCTTATATGAATGCACCTTGTTGGAAGCTCTCAACAGACTTTCTTTAAGGCTAAGTTTTTCTCTATAGTGGGTGGTGTTACAGTGTGGATCTAACATATTGTCATTCCCATTTTATGAGTAGGACACTGAGGACTAGAGGAACTAGTGAATATAAAAGTTACCCAAGTGCTATGTATCAAAACTAAGACTTGACTCAGGCTCATCCAGTGGGTTCTCACCTTTCCTTGTGCCCCAGTGTCTGCCCAGCAGCTTATTTCACAAAGGATACCCCTTGATGAAGTAGGGAGCAGTATCTTCTGCAAGTATTACTTTCAGATGGCTTCTGGGAGTAATAAAGATGCTCTGTAAGTAATGAATGTGTTTAACTTCCTGAAAATCCCATCTAAACTTTGAGCATGTGGCCATAAAATTGACAGGGATTAACCTTAATATTTGACTAGTTAACTGTAGGACTTCTTTTTTTTTTTTTCCATTACAGTGCACTCTGTCAAAATTGGGTCTCATTAAATAAATCTCCATCGTATCAGAGAAGAGCTTCCCACAAGTAATGGGAAGGCTAACACATTCAATTAATGACACTTTTTTTCTTAAAGAATAGGAAAGAAGAAGGCAAGATAAACCTTTTATCCCATTTCCCTTTTTCTAACCGCAGGGCACACTATGGCCAGTTGCAGGGCTGGGTAATTGAATTCAGTGGTGCAAGCTGACTGCATTTCAACTGTAAGTGGATCTCTCTCCTCTATCAGTGAAAGAAAATGGCCTCAAATGATTCCAACTGGGACACAGCAGCCATCCCTCTTGTAAATAGCTGGGCCTTATTGACTTTTCTGGCTAGGGAGCCCAAATTGCTGCCCAGATGAGTCCAAGCTGCAACCAGGATAGACCAGCTACTTAGTGGATCTCTATCCTTATCTATCCTTATGGAATAAGTGATCAAGAGGGCCCATCATAGAAGAAAGAAGAAAAGTATGGTCAGGGGCATCAGGCAGCAGTAGTTGATGTGGGTGAAGAACTGTGACCAAGGATTGTAGTTTACAAAAATAAGTTGAGTTATGTGAATAAGTATTTATAAGTTAAGTTTCATAATGTAACAATTGTCAAGAATCTAAAAGACAAAAACAGTGTTCCTGGGTTCTTAACTGTTTTTCTTTGTGCACTGGTTGGAGTGTGTCAGCTTTATGGGTATAATAACAATGAGAGTTAAGAATAAGAGGAAGAGAAGAAAGTTTGAGTCTCAGACACAATCCCTCAAATAGTGACAGTCAGGTTTGTAATGTAATTAGCATTATCTAAATGTGCTATGTGTCTTCAGTAGAACTTGCCTTATCTAATAATGTCTAAGGCAGAGTTTAAAAAACATTGGGAATCTACCTACAAAATACCAAAATGAGAATTTTAGATGTAGTCTTATCTACATGCTAAATATAGTAAGAAGTATCATGACCACCATCTTGACAATCCCCATTGTCCCCTATACTTCAGCTTGACTTCAGGATGGTAAACTTTTTGGGTTGGGGCTCACCAAAACAAATTGCTCATACCGGGAAGGGGTTCCCAAGGATGCGTTCTCATGGGTCTGAGTTCCGTGCAAGTGGCAGATGAACATGACAGTCCAAAAAAACTGTAGTACAAGCATATTTTGAATGATCTAGGCATGACCACTTAATACCCAGATGCTTGCACAAGATTTTAATGCCTGAGTCAAGTTGTATTCATGATCACATGGGGACACAACCTTTCATTTTTTAGCTGTCGAGGACTAATAAGAACAGGAGCAGATTGAGACTATAAGAGCTGCATTGTGCCATGCAAAACATAAAATGATGTCAGAGTGTACTTTCAAAAACAAAGTCTTCACAATATTTCAACTGGAGAATTCAAATTTCAAATTGGGAGAAGAATTGTTTGATGTGAACATGAAGAGCTCAGAAGAACGTGGGCATTAGAGGTCAGGAGTGTGGTATTTACTATGGAACTGGTAATTTCATTTAAATTAGGCAACATCAGCTGTTATAGTAAGTTAGTATTTTTAATTGAAATTTTACAACTTTTCTAGACTTACTTGTATTTAATTCATAAGTCTGTTTTGGTCGTATAAGGACCTTCAGCATAAGTGTATTGTAAGTGCATTTATGCTTGTTACATTGATAAAATGCTAAAATGAAAATAATTGGTATGGTTAGTGGGGTCCCTAAGTGTGGCTTTTTCTTTTAAAAAGGGACTATATTTTATTCAAATTTGAGAAGTCCTGCCACTGGTAGAGGAAATATTCAGAACCTATTGAGTCAGAATTGGGTGTTAATATTAGGCAGAGTTTTCTTTTCACCAAGTTCAGTTCCATCTGGATTACAGTTGTTTGCCAACTTCTACAGGGCTGTAGGAATTACCAACAGTCAGAAAAAGGCAACTTTGTTATCACATATTAGGTTTGGTTTTACAAAGTGTAATTCAGGAGCTGGCCATTTATGTTTCTTCCATAAATAGAGTCTTATTAAAATTTCAGCATCAATTACTTGGCAAACACAAATACTATTTTTAATATTTGTTTAAAAAAATGACTTCGTGCAAAATAATTTAGTGCAAGAGTGGAAGGAATCCAGGCACCAAAGCATGGGCACATAACTTAGTCACTTTAACCAAAGCTTAGCATGAATACTTTCCCTCTATTTCAGTTTCAGATTTATTATAAATATTGTTGAGGGCTCTTTAGGGGGAATCTGAATGTTCCAGCTCTGTGGTCTCTGACACTGACATTTTTTTACTCTAATAAGACCCAGGGAACTAGTCTTTAGCAGGCTCTTAGCTTTAGCAAAACAAATCAACTTACCACCTTAAATGGTAATTAACTCCTTGAAACAAATTCCCTTTATTTCAGAATCTATTGAGTCAGAATTGGGTGGTTTTTTTTTTTTGTTTTTGTTTTTGTTTTTTTTAGAATTGGGTGTTAATAATGATCTGGGATTTGGTTTAACATCCCAGTCTCTTCAGTTTAGAAACTAAAAGAGTTCAGAAGAGCCTTCTTTTGTGTTAAAGTCAGTTAAAAATTTACCCTTTATTTCATTCAAAGTATGATCGGAAAGCCTGTCCTTCCTGCACTTTTACCTTGGAACCATAAAGGATTATGAGTTTCATTGCTTTTTGTTTCCTTTTGAGGAGTCTTCCTGCCCCTTCCTATCTTTCCACTCTCCCTGATGCATCACCCTTTCTCAGTCAAAACCGAATTATCTTTTCCAAACCCTGCATCTTCCTCCAGAATTTCTACTGACAAACTGTTAAAACCAAATCTTGCTGCGAGTTTTGCCCCATGGAGAAATATGTGTTACAGAAACAACTAACCCTTATATAACTTGGGAAACCATGGGGGGTTGATTGCATTATGGAGTCATACAACCATAAATGCACATACATATATCACCAGGGTTAAATCATTTTCAGTATAAAATGATGTAATCCACTTTAGATACAGCCTCAAGCCCAGTGCCCTTCAGGTGGTGACTGTTCAATAAATACTTGACATTTTAATTTATTAATTTAAAGAAAAATGTTACATAGATAACCCTTGGTTACCCATAAAAATCACTTAGTTGCAACACTTCATTCTCAATGTCAGGTGAGCTAGACCTCATCATATCATCATGATAATATTGTAATGGGCAACAAGGACAGTAATGTAGTTCAACTGAGGAGAAATGCATGTTTACATTGGTAATAACTGAATGTTATCTGTAACAAAATAAAGGGTTATTTTTAAATAATGTAAACTCATAAGAAAATGTTGCTTGTTGAGGTCCTACTTTAGGGATCTCCCAATGTTTTGCATGTAATTAGCATGCTAGAATATGTTCCTGAACCTGGCTCATTCCTGCTCCCTTTGTAAGTATAAGGTTGCATCAAAGTATTGCAGTAAGTTGTTCTCCGGTTTTGCAGTGAATTTTGTTCAGGCTATTAATTCAGCAGTGATTTCTTTTGACCCTTGAATGATACAATTTCCTTAAATATAGTTCAGGCTCACTTGTGTTCAAATTGATACGGATTTTTAAATTAGTGCCTTTGGAGTCAGTGCATGACAGAAATGAAAAAATAACATTTTGTATATATGCAAAAAAATTCTGTGTCGATCAGAACTGATCTCTGGATATAAGAGAGAAATGGATTTCCATATCTTAATGGGAGATAAAGCAGGGAGGGGGCTCTTACTCACTTTAGTTTATTAAGAATTAATAAGAATCCCAGGGCACCTCTTAGAGTGGTAGAGGTGATGTTAGCCCTTATGTCCTGGACATGATCCAGTTTAGGTAATTGCTAATTACAATCTGTCTACCTAATTCCCCTGACTCTTGCTTCTGAATGTTATTTTTCTTCACTTAGAAATATTTGACTATTATTTGTTCTTGGTGTATGGCTGTTAGAACATCTGCTGATGTCTACTTCTATGTTCAGTGTAGTTTGCTTTTTCTTTGTTTTTGATCATTATTATCATATTCTATTTCTGTAGACAGAAAAGAAAACAAAAACCTCATAAAATTTTAAACTACCTTTATTTAGGATGGAATATGCTTCTTAATATAATGTATGGACTTTCCAGATCCATGTTTGAGAATTCAGAACCCCTGGCATACCAGTGGCCCATGGCATACTCATTATATGGTTGAGACAACTCCGAGATGGAATCCAGACAGTCAAGGATTTTCAGTGTCCTAATTCTAGGGCTAAAATCATGACATGGGACATAGATAGGTGAAAGTTAGCTCACAACTAGACTCAGTTAAGGATCCATCATCCTTTCTGGAGCCTTCCCCAAATAAGAATATCTCTGTTGTGGAGCCTGGAGCATATCTTGATTCCTTTGATCGCAATCAATGGAGTGGAAGAACACAGAAAGTGGTAAGTCAAGAAGATTTTATTTTCCTCAAAATACAGGGCCAAATAATATGCAGGTGTTTCACACTACTTCCTTCCCTCCAAAGGAAACAAGATTATTCCTGAGCCTGTTAAGACCCAAACCCTTGATGTGGGATATATTACTTGGAGCTCAGGTGGTGGGACACCAGGTTTTATCTATAATCTACTCTCAGTGTGTAAAAATCACCTAGTGAAATGGGTGGAACTTTATTCTCTACCAGTTTCAGATAAATCAAGCATCATTCTCACTAGTCATTATGTACTGAGCCTCCTCAGTGAGAAAAACACTTGAACTTTTAAGAATTCTGAGATCATAGATAATATATTCCAAACCTAACAAATGTGCAGATTTTTTACCTCAGTTTTACCTGTTCTGAAAGGGTTCACCAAAATACAACCTTAAAAAGATGTTCTAACTGAATCAACTCACCAGGGCTAACCAGAATGTGTAAAGGACTCAAATATAATGTTCCCTCTATTTCCTATTTGTCTATGTTCTAGTCAGAGATAGGAGGACTTTTCCTCTGAATTTTATTAAGGAGGCAAATAGCGTTTGCTGTGATAAAGCAACCCCATGACTCAAATGTCCTCTCTATGACTCAGCTAGTGAGGAAGTAGCCCATTTTATCAGATATGCTGTCTCCCACTATCCTTCATATTTCAATTCCATCAGAAGGAACATATCCCTTCTATCATATCTAAGAACACCATTTACTTACTAGCAGCGTTTGAAATGGCAGTGAGGAGTAATAGTAACAAAAGAACATTGGCTAATAATTGTACTCAAAAGGACCATTTGGCTAGGTAGGCAGGGTAAGGTAATCATGCCCTAGATTAATATATCTCTTGAGGATTTCTCGAGGATTTAACAGCTTTACGTTGTTAATGAATGCATTTTTAAACATGTGATTATGGCTCATAGACTTTTTTAAATGGAGGATTTTCACAATGTTCTGACTTTGAGATATCAGGCAAGATTTTGACATCAGAATGACCAAAACAAAACAAAACAAAATCCACTTAGATTAATTACCAGAGGTCTGAAAACTCCTGCTGGTTTCTGTGTGAAAATTTGTCTAACTACATATTAAATCTTCTTTTTTTTTTTCATTCTGGAGACACACTGATACATACTTCCTACCTATTGCACTATACTGGAGAATACCTACTGTCACTATGCTAGAAATATATTCTTATCTTCTATAAGCAGAAGACTGGGTAGCTTTATGGTTTAGGAGAGAGAAAAAAAAGCCATTTATTCATTGCCTTTTCTACTTGTGCTAATGGAGAAAATCATTTTAAAAAGACTTCCTTTTTTGTAAAAGAAAGAACAGGTATTGCATCCCCAGATTTTCTATGTCCATTTTAATCAGAATAGATGATACTTATTTTGCATTAAAATTTACTATGCAGGGTCTGAGGGTTTTGACTCATATTTAGAAATATACAATTTCTCTGCAATACCCTCTGGTATGTGTGTTTCCAAAACTGCAAGAAGAAGATTAAGGAAGAAATAACTGAAGGGCTTTTAGATGGGCCAAGTATGAGTATGGGGTGTGTGTGTGTGTGTGTGTGTGTGTGTGTGTGTGTGTGTGTGACAGAATGAGAGAATATGAATATTTTAATATTATCACCAGAGTGGACTTATTTTCCTGTTCCACAGCCCTTATGGAAATATAGCATTAGTCCTTAACATTTTCTGACTTAGTAACCTTATACCAAAACTCCTAAGTTCTTGGCCCCTCATTCAGGCTCCCTTGTAACTTCTTTCTACCCAACAACAGTTATTTCCAGGTAGCCTCTGAGTTTTCCCCACTTGTTCACAGTTGATCCTCTCATATGTTGTGCATGTGTGTGGTTTTTTTCTTCTTCTTGGCCTCTTTGTTGATGTCTGCTCCCTGTCAATCCGCTTGAATTTAAAATTGTCACTGAAATAATCCCTGACATGAGAATGCTGCTTTCTGTGTCCTTCAAACTGAAAGACCTTCAGTGATTAAAGCAAAGCTTAATCTCCCAGAGCCAAACATAGTTCTCCACAGAAATGAGGTAAAAACCCTTCTTCTTAGGGTTCCAACTTGGCACATGGTTTTGCCTGAGGAAGACACAGCCCTTTCTCTCCCTCTTCATTTCTATCACCCATTCCAGGATTTTCTGACTTTTCTTCTCATGGGACTCTCATCCCCCCTTGCGCCTATGCAGAGCAGAGCCCCTGATGCTGATAGGGGGTAGGTCTTAAGACCCAGTCAGGCCCTGAATCTTGCCTTAGTTGCCTTGGGCTGCCATGACAGGATATCACAATAGATTTTTATTTCTTAAAGTTCTGTAGTCTGGAAAGTCTAAGATGAAGTTTCTGGCCAATTCAGTTTCTGGTGAGACCTTTCCTTCTGGTATACAGAAGACTACCTTTCTCTCCTTTCCCTTAGTGTGTAATGGGAGGTAATGGGAGGAAGGGAAAGTGGAAGAGAGGGCTTTCAGGCATCTCTTCTTATAAAGACACTAACCTTTAATCCTGTCAGATCACCTACCTTTATGACTTCATTTAACCTTAATTACCTACTTAGAGGCCCCATCTTCAAATATAGCCACACTAGGAGTTCAGGCTTCTACAAATAAATGTTAGAGGGACACAAATATTTAGTATGCAATAGTCTATATTAAGCTCATACACCATTGGTACAATTCTGTCCATTCTTTCCTAAGTGAGTATCCAAATGCTGCCATGGAATGTTACCATCCAATGGATGACTGCAATATATATGTCAGAAACCTTAGGATAAGTTGTGACATGATTTAGTTACTGTGTGAAGACCAATATATTAGCTTGGGCTAGCTTTTAATAATCAAATGGACTATTTTACAACCAAAATGAACAAAATTCCATTTTCATTTGTGAGGTAAAAATGTACTGATATCACAAGATATACCCTTACTTGCAGGTGGAGTCATTTAAAAATATCATAGTTAACACACAAAAGACAGTAGAAAGTATAGCAAGACAGGTTAAAGAAAATGACAACTGTGCTCACATATGGCTAAAATACGAAGTTGCATCCAGGATTGATGAAAGAAACAAAGGCAGGTATAGGTGGTTCCTGCAAGGCTTTCCCTGGGATTGGATTTATTTCCAGTCTTTTGAGTTAGGGGTCCATAAGATCATTTTCTCAATAGTTAGGAATTCTGGAGAAGTAATTGATATTATTAGTTTATACTATTAATCCTAAAAATTAAGTTTAGTTACAGAAAATAATTGTAGTGTCCACAGATGTGTGTGTATGGGAGGAGTATGGATAGATGAACAAAATATAGTGACTTCTTAATTATTGGGTTGAAAGCCCAAAAGGTATTAGCAGGAAGTATCTATCCTTATGCAAGATTTTAGAAGAATTCCGTGGCTCTTCAGCTTAAAATCATATTTACGGGCTGCCATTTATCTGTTTATCACTGAAAATAAGTCAAGGGACTATTTCCCAGCAGATTTTCCTCCATAGAATAAACAAGGCATCTTGTGTGTGTATGCATAAGGCTTGAAGTGGTGATTGTTAAAGCAATGAGAATTTTTATATTATAATGACAACTCTTGCTTATTGCCTTTAATCACATAAATCTCTCGAATAAGAACTGTAGATTATTACATGTCCCTTTAATAGTGTGTTCTATGGATCCTGCTCCCCTTTATTACTCATATCAACTACAGATACAAACACATTTAATGTACTTCATGCAAATCCTTTGAAACTATTCTGTTTAGCATTGATAGGGTGAGTAGGTCAGTCCCTCAGTAAGACCTAAGATATAACAGAATTAGCTCCAAAGAATCAATAAAGTAAATTGAAAATATTTGAAATATTGTTTTACCTTCTCATGTGCTTCAGAGCTATTAGGTACAATACAGTCAGTTATCTTGAGCTTATCTGTAATTGTTATAAGTGATCCTGGTAACCTGCTGATACTCTCCATTTGCACATTTGTATCCATGTGACAGATTCACAGTACAATGCTTTTCTGTGTTGCAGCTGAGGAGCAGGACAGCCCAGGACAATTGGACCCTGAAAATAAACTTTCCTTGACTCATCTATTGAGTCTTCACAGAAGAGTAGAGATTAATTTCATTGCATATTTACTTATGTCAAGCTCTATGCTTAGAGTTGGGGGTAATAATAAATGGAAATCAAAAGGATACCTTTAATAAACTAACATTCTACAAAGAAGACATGTACATTAAAGATACTATATGAAAAGTGCCATAATATAAGCATGTAGACAAAGAAGTAGCCTAGAAGGCAAATCGTGGAGGTGTGACTTCTGGTAAGGCATGATATCAATGAGGGATTACATTTAATAAATGAGAGTTAATTAGACTAGAAAGGAACCATTCAGAAGGAGCAACATGTACTAAGGTCCAGAGATATGAACCAAGATCATGTACTTAGATAAATAATTCAAGGTGGCTAGAATGTCAATTATAAAGGGGCCCCAGTTTTGCTAGCATATGAGCAAGTGTCTGTAGAGTTAGACGAGTTTTGCTCTGCCGAGCTTTTCCAGTTTAGTATTTTTCAACTATCTTCTGTGGTGAGAAGGTCTTACTGATTTGTTGATGCAGTCAGATATCATCTTTTTATTTTTCATCACTTTGACACATTTAAAGTCTTTAGCTCATTTAGACACATTTGTCTTTAGCTTGAATGCATAGGCGCAGAATAAGTAAGGAAAGGGAGAGAGATTCTGACATTTAGCAATAATTTAAGTACCTGCATCTGCTAGATCAGATGCCAGACAGATACAGGCTTTGTCATCACAAAGTTCTCAGTTTTGTGTGAAAATCACAAATCCAGATACCTAAGGGACTCAACAGATGATGTAAAAGAGGGTATTGAGGGCAGGTATAATGCAACAGGGAGTACAGATGGAGAAAATACGGAGAGCAGCTTCTAAAGTGACCAGTTAATTTCAGCTTCCTCCAGTAGTCATGCAGGACCAGTTTTGTCTGGGTTTTCAATAAAAAAAAAGAACCAGAAATATAAATTTCACGTGGAATTTTCCATTTGTGAAAGTTAGAAACTAATTCAAACCTTTAAAAGACCACTTTTGGGCCAACTCAGGGAAGGCTATATCCAGCCTTAGCTGTTCCAATTTATAGACCATGTCCTTCTATTGGTTGCTTAGAGGAATCTAGCAAGGATGCCAACCCTTTGTGTGTGTGTGTGTGTGTGTGTGTGTGTGTGTGTGTAGGTTTTGTGTATTGCTTTCTTAAGAGAATCATAAGGAAACTCTAGTGTTCTCAGCTGATTTTGTGGTTACTTGGCCATTCATAAGGCTTATAGATGATAATGAAGTTGTCTTGGAGGACTGCCATGTCCATGATGTAGTTGCTTATCCGATTTTGTAATCCTTTATCAATTCCCTCAACAGCTTGATGGCCAGGCTGAGGGTATGGAACAGAATATTAAGTGGTTTAAAATCAAGTCCAATCTCTATTAGAATCTTCACTCTGATAATAAGATATATTATTAATAAAATAACAGACAATAATAATATAGTGTTATATTGTAAGTTCACTGGGAAGTTTATGGCCAACACAGGACCTTATCTTATCAGAGCCACACATTTTACATTGTATAAAAGAAAAAAAAACATAAAGGCAAACCCATGTCAACTACAGTTATGAAGGGATTTGAAAGGAGCATAAACGAATAACAAAAAGTAGAAAAACTAGTCCATAACATTTTACCAAGAGGTTATACCAATTATTTGTTGGTATATTCTACCAACAATTGACATTTGCTCAAAAATCACTTACATTTATCCTCCAACGTGGATGTATGTTTTGCTGCCATTTACTAGGGAGGATGGTGTAGCATAAAGATTAAGAATGCAGACTTAGGTTCATCGCTCCTGAATTCCACTACTTACTATTTTTTTTAAGATTTAAAAATTTTATTTATTTATTCATGAAAGACACAGAGAGAAAGAGAGGCAGAGGCACAGGCAGAGGAAGAAGCAGGCTCCATGCAGGGAGCCCGACATGGGACTCGATCCCAGGTCTCCAGGATCACACCTGGGTCGAAGGCAGGTGCTAAACTGCTGAGCCAACAGGGCTGTCCACACTACTTACTACCTATTCAACCTTACAAAACTACTGTATCTATGAGCTACAGTTTTCCCATCTGTAAATAGGGTGTAAGAATAGTACTTAGCTTATGTACTACTAGAGCTATGATTAAGATGCTCCATGTAAATCATCTAGCATACCTAGATACATGGTATAGTCATTGCTAATAAATTTTATTATTAAGATAATTATTATTGGAGTTTTAACTCTTTGACTTACTTCTTTTTTTTTTCTTACTGACAAGTATGAGACAACTAAACCTTCTCAATGCTATTTTCTCCATGTTGCTTTTCTTTTTTTTTTAACCAGGTGCCATCTTCTTCCTAACCAAATTTTAGAAGCCATTAGGATAAACTTCACAACTTAGTGAAGTATCCATATGGAATGAAGAAGAGAGAAGCTTTAAGCTAACCTCACATAGGCTTGTTCCTCCTCTATCTTTTGTAGAATTCTACATATACTTTAAGCACTTTCTGGATGAAGAAATGTCTATGAAATTAGTGTAGTCATAATAACACTTGATCACTGCCAAGTAGAAGTACAGAACTAGTGTTTATTGATTACCGTCATATGCTAACTTCTTTACATGTTATCTCATTCGACCTTCAGAAGAATACTATGAGGAAAGATTTATGTTAATTATCTAGTTTTTTCCAAAAAATTACCTGGAACTGTAGTGGCTTACAACGATGGTTAAACTTTATTTCTTGCGATGCCTATGGGTCAGGAATGCAATAGTGACTAAGCTGAGTTATTCTGGTTCAGACACTCTCTCTCAAGGTTGCAGGGAATGCCCACCAGGGCTGCAGTTGTCTGAAGGCTTAACTAGAACTGGAGGTTTTAAGATGACACATTCACCCGGCTGCAAGTCAGTGCTGGCTTTTGGCAAGAGTCCCCTGTTCCTCTACTCATGGGCCTCTCCACAGGGCACTTGAGTATCTTCAGACATGATGACTAACTTCCCGTAGGACAAGTGAAGAGAGAGACAGAGACAGAGACAGAGAGAGAGAGAGAAAGAAAAAGAGACTGAAAGAGAATCAGACAAAAGCATTCATTTCTGCCATAGCTGATTATTAGAAGTAAGTCACTACATTTGGCCCACAATAAAGAAGAGTGAAAATAGGTGTCATCTTTTGAAGGGAGGAATGTTAAAAATTTGCAGACCTATTTTAAAATCACCACAAGGTAAAAGGTTAATATCCTCAATTTACAGATGAAGTAATTGAGACAGAACATTCAAGAAAACAAAATAAGCTGTATAATTTATTCACTGATGTTCTTCCCCAATGCCCAATCTATGTGACATTCTTGCTTTAAGAAAGTAGATTATAAAAGCAACATTATCATTGATTTCTGTTTGTGTGTTTGTAAGTGAAATGGGCCTTCTAGTAAAAATTCAAAGACCTTATTTTCTAGAATTATTTGTTGCAGTCATGTTTTTGGAGTAGTCATTTGTATGCAATCCATCTGATAGGGGAAGTGAATTTCTCTCTGGAATTAGTATATGTGGAAAACATCATCAATCATAGTCATCACAAAGCAATTAAGTACCTAATTGTGCATAGCGCTGAGTTGGCTACTGAAACAGAAAACTTAGTACGGAGGCCTGCTGCCTACCCTCTTGGGGCTTGGAATCCAAGAACTCTGTAGAAGATTGAAGAATGGTAAAGAGAGCAAGAACCCAAGGCATAAGCAAATTCTTTTGAAATATGCTTGTAGTGGTTAGGGGAGGGTGGATTCAGAGGAAGGGAAAAAGAAACAAAATAAGCTGAGATGCTTAAGAAAGGACAAAAGGTAAAATGTTGAATTTAAAAATGACCTGCATTTTGTTTGTTTTTCAAGTACAAAAATAACTGGAAGAAGGCACGATGTTGTACTTGCGCCTCCAATCTCACTAGGCTTATTTTTGGATTCTGTGTTTTGTTCTCTCTAAAGCAGAATTTCCTGTCATTTTAGTCCCCCTTCCATGTCAGTGATGGCTTATAATCCCTGGTTTCCATCCCTATCTTTCAGTGAGATCATTACCTAAGCATATGGATGGATGTATCTGAGGTTTATGTCTCTTATTTTCATGCAGAAATGGAGAAGGATGCTGCTCCTGCTTTTCATATGCATTTGTAAGTTCTTTCAGTCAATCATGCATTTATAATCCAACTGGGAAAATATGATTCAGACACAATAGCCAGTCTGCTGCAAGAGTCTGCTGTAAAATTGATCATCTGGCCAAGTTGTGCTTTTTTTTTTTTTTAATTTAGATTTTGCTTTCTTTCTGGGAAGAAGAAAGACAAAAAAAGTCCCCAAACCAGCAGCAGCAGGTGCTGCCAAAATGGTATTTTTCTTATCTGTGCTGATTTCAAGGGGAGAGCAAAAGAATGTGTAATTGCTTCTTTCTCAGGCTGCTGGGATGGCGCCCGTCTCTCTGGCATTATCCACTTATTTGATCTAGGTAAGGAAAGAAGCAGAAATAAATTAAAAATGCATTTTCCCAAGGGCTCCAAGGACGTTATTCACACATGCTTCATTCCACCAATCTCTGCCAACTGTGTGTAAATATATATTTAGGGGAAAGCAGCGAAGGTCAAAAGCTCTCCTGGATATTCTTTCTCTTCCATTTATTTACCTTCTTAAGCACACATAGATATCAGAATAGCAAAGAAATTAAGTGACAGCCATGATCACACAACAGTTTCTTTTGAATGTGTTGCTTTAAGGAGGTCCATCCATTTAGACCACAGATGTCAAAATCCAGGATTCTAAAAAGAAAAAAAAAAACAGGAAATGGTAAATGATTTGTTTATTTGAAGAGTTGTGTTATAGAGCAATTGGATGGGGGAGAAGGATTCTTAACCCAGGAGAGGGACAAATGGGAGGATGGTTCTTTTCTCATTTTGGCATTGGACAGACGGCAGCCTTATGGCCCCGCTGTCACCTCCTATCTGTTCAGGCTTCATTTTGCTGGCCTCCCATGGATTAGATTCTGACTCATTTCACAGATTCCCTCTCTTGATCCCACTTTTATCCCAGGCCTTACCTTTTCTTTTCACTTTCCATAAAGTCCCAGAATTCAGAGGAAGCTCAATGTCATCTCTTATATTATCCCAAACTTTTGCAGATGTGACCCCTACCCACATTTTAAGATTCCCAGTATTCATCAATGTCTCTAAACTCTAGCAGTAGAATGTTCCAAATATTTCATCTAAATTCTTCCTACTATAAAAAAATCCATTGCTTTTTTTTGTTATATTCTCAATAGCAGGAAGCAATTGCTTCCCATCACTGTTAGCATTCTCCAGGATAATTAGTAAAGTCTACTTGGAGTTTTTGTCAAAGCCTCTATCTTAGCCTAGCTTTCAGCCTTTTGAATGTGTTCTTACTGCTATATTTAGACTATTTTCAGTTTGGATACATTGTTGGTTAATTTATCTTTTCCTTCCCTTTTGCATATACATTATCCAAAACCCAGCCCAAACATACCTTCTTCTGTAAAGTCAGAAACTCACTTCTAGAGAAACTTGAGTTCTTTGAATTTGGCATACACCATCACACTTTGTATCTAGTTTTATAGTGTTTGTGTGTGTGTATGTGTGTATATGTGTACATAATTTTCTGAGTCATTAGACAATTCCTTCATGCAGAGATCCTATGTTACTTTGTGTCATCAGATATAAAATATGGTGCACAATGGATGATCCATATGTACATGTAAAATGGACACATTGCTGGTAGCAGACAAATGCCTATACGTAGAGGTTGTGATTAATGCAGGACCAGTATAATACTCCCCTTCACAGACTAGGGCTGTGTGATGTCCTTACACTAATTTAATGTCTAATATAATAGCTGTCAGCTTGCCTCGAAGTGTTTCCCTACATGGAGTCTTTTAGCTTCAAAAAACCAAACACATTCACAATATGCTCTTTGTTATCATACCAATTCTGGGTGAAAGATAAATCATCCATATGTGAAAAGTTTAAGGGAGCAGTCTATGAGACTGCCCTCACTTGTGACACCAATTGCAAGTTCAGGAGTTTCACAAAACCACTCTCAGAATTGATAATTTGGTAAAATGCACATAACTCACTGAAGTTCTTGTACTCATTATAAGGGACAGGATACAGATTAAAATAAGCTAAGGGAAACACATGGGACAGACTCCAGGTATCCAAATGTGGAGCTTCCAGTTGTCCTCTCCCCATGGAGTCACAGACAGCATTTACTCCTTCTGGCCATGATATGTGACAGTATATGCTCAGAATATTGCCAACCAGGAAAGCTCACCCAAGTCTTGGTGTCCAGAGTTGTTGTTTGTTCTTGTTTTGGAGGGAATATTCCATCACATAAACATGGTTTACTGCCCACATGGCTGACATCAATCTTAAGCTCCTCGGGAGGTAGAGCTGACAGTGTGCCCTCTAAGTCCCCACCTTAAGTCACAGTATTGATGTAGCTCATAGGCCCACCATAAGTCCCAGTGTTGAACTGTCTGGCATGCCAGCCCTATCTTTACCAAAGACAGTACTCCTATCAAGTATAATAATCCAAGGGTTTATAGATGACTTCCCAGAACTAGAGGGCAAAGGCCATACTTTTCCCGGGGGGGGGGGGGATTAAATTCTTCACTGTGCAATACGCTTCTCATTTTAGGCTGTTCTCCAAAGGTCTCACCAAACCCATCATTTCCAAATGAGAGAAACAGGAAATCTAGTGCAGCTACCACATCTTAAGACAAAGCAAAAGGAAAGGCTTTCTGGACATTTTAGTCAGGGTGGATATGTTTGCAAGGAGCAAAATTCCTTTAAGTCAATTTCAAGTGTGTGTGTGGTGTGTGTTTGTGTGTGTAAAACAGGAGCTGAATCCCTAAAGTATGTAAGTACATTTTTATTAACATCCTCACAGGAGCTGAATCCCTAAAGTATGTAAGTCATTTATTAACATCCTCACTCTACTTTCTGACTCTCTATGACAAGATTATTTTCAGCAATAATCATTTAATAATTTAGTAGCTCTCATGCTTTATTCTTTTGTTTTAAAACAATTAACAATTAAAGTAGAATGATGCATTTCATTTTTAAAGCTATTGTTCAAATTCAGTAGAAATATTTCAGATGTAAAATTGGCACTTACCAAACAAGAACATTACACAATGCAGCTCTCTCTCATTCACTGAATGGACACAAATAAAACAGTTGAAAGTTCCAAGTGGTCGCAGAAAATGACAGAACTGAATAACTTTGCCCTCTTTCTTTTGTTACAATCACTATGCTATTACTCTTTATTTCAAATAGATTGTTAAAACAGAGACATGTACTATCACAGGGTTGGAGATGCACACTGTACCTAAATTAAGTGTTAATGATTCTGGAACATGACAAATGTACTCTCCGAATGAATGCATGTAGCTGAGTTTATAGGTTTGGGGGATTGACTGTATAATTGGGAGTTCTCTGAATTATCTTCCATGTTATTAAGTAAGTAATAAAAATGTATTAACTTGAAGCTTACATATATGCCATTAAACTCAACAATGTCTGCAGCAACTGTTTAGAATTTTGACCAGGGCAAGATTTACTAAGTGTGCACATGTGTATGGAGTATTTTATCACTGACATTGTTTAGAATTGTAGAGGAGAAGTAGAATTTCCTGTCTCTTTAAACATTCAGTCATTTCTTCTATGTAGCACAACAACAACAAAAAAATGATAGCTTTTTCTTTTTTCCCTAATTCAGGGTCTTTGAGCTGAAGAACCCACTCTGATACTCTCTCCTTGCCTGGGGTGGGATATATTCTGAGAAGGGGCTGGGATTGCTCATGTGTTGCTACAGAACATTCACTGGTGCTATTTACAGTCCTAATTAAATGGAAGATTATTAGAATTGGGAAAGTAACTATAAATAGCTTGGTCCATTTTATCTGCTTCTTCAGTGTGTGGGAAGAGCATCGCTGAGCTTCTACCTTGAAGTTCAGTTAACTCAGGATGTGTTCTGCTTTTGTTATTTTGCTTCAGCTTTTTAAAAAATCTCCTGATGTTGATCAAAGTAGGGGGGAAAAAAACAAAGAGGAATCACTCTCCGTCACTGTAGAATATGGGCAGAAAGAAAGCAAAAAGAAATAGAAGTGGGGAGGGGTGTGAGTGCCATAAGGAAAAAAAAAAAATGTGGGCCTAATCCTTTCTGACAACCTTTTTCTCAAAACAACTAAAAATAAATCTTATTTTCAGGTCTGTGAAAAATTGGTTCACTTCACCCAGCCATAATGGGATCAACCAGTCTGTTCAGAGAGCAAGGCACTCAGGTTGGAAGCTTTTTCTCTCTGCTGTCAGGTTAGGACACCTTTCCCAGGGACCAGGAATCTCACTTGGTTACTCATGTCTTGTAGAATATAGGAATCAGCTCAGCTCCAGGGGCAGGGCTTTGATCAGAACTGAACTTGACTTTGACCCAATCACCTGCCCTTTGCAAATCCTTGATTATCCAAGTTAGGAAAAAACCTTTAGACATGGTGCCCCAAATCTTGGCTTTAATTACCTAGCTTCCCCAAGGATTCTCTGCTCTCATCCCCTTCTCCTCTCCAGCCTCCTCTGGACAAGGAGCCAGACTCATCTACTGGAGTTCAGCTTTGATGTCATCTCTCCAAAACCATGTGTTGGTTGCCTGTTTAAAATTTCCCAGTTCCCAGGATCCCTGGGTGGCTCAGCAGTTTGGCCCCTGCCTTAGGCCCAGGGTGTGATCCTGGAGACCCGGTATCGAGACCCACGTCAGGCTCCCTGCATGGAGCCTGCTTCCCTCTCTCTGCCTGTGTCTCTGCCTCTCTCTCTCTCTGTATCTCTCATGAATAAATAAATAAAATCTTTAAAAAAAATTTCCCAGTTTCCTTAACATGTGTTGAAGGCAACCCATGTTGCCCAGTATCCACCCAAACTCCTCCAATTCTCCTTGGTTGACAGGGGTTCTAGTTACAGGGGTTTACAGGCATTGCCCAGACTCGGGATATTTAGTTACTGCCTCATTGTTTTTGTTCATATCTTTGTTTCTTTGGTATGTCATTCTTGTTCTTCTTATCTTAATTGCATCTCAAAGCCAAAGTCAAATCATATTTCTCCCACTGGAAATTACTTTTCCCCTTACTCTAAATTCCTTAAATCTTAATTCTTCAGCCTTTCATTTAGCACTTATCAACTGGCCTGTTAGTTATCTTTATTTGTGTATGTTTTTCCTCACCAACTAGGTGTAAGGTCCTTTAAAATTGTCATGCAATAGGAGTATAACTAAGCTACGTGTTTATTGTATTTTGTAGCCTATATAAGAGTCTTCTCAAATAGTCTCATTTGATCTCTAAGGCACCATTTTAAGGAAGTATAATTATCATCCATAGTTTCACAGGTAAAATAATAGAAGCTCCAGGACACTAGACTGAGAACTCTTAGATCCAAATTTTAAAATGCTGGGGTTTCAACTATATCCTATGTTCTCTTCATAGATCATGGCTGCTTTGTAATTTTATGTGCACCATAATGCCTGGCACTGGTTATAAATTAATGATACTGGTTTACTGAATGAGTGGATGAATGAATAAATGGCAAAAGCACTATGCATAACACTGACCAATTTAATAATTCAGCAAAATTTTACTATGGCATTTTCAGAGCACCTGCCAGATAAGAAATTAGATCACTTCATTAGTAATACTTGTCCTGACTTTTATTATCAGATTTTTAGAAAGACGAGATAGTCTTAGGTGTATTTCCTTCAGTAACATGTTGTTTAAAAGCAAATTCCACAGTATTCAAAAAATGTTTTACTCCCTCATTGTACTTTAAGTTACTACATAAAAATCACGTAAAACAGCAAAAAAAAAAAAAAAAAAAGAGAGAGAGAGAGAAAGAAAGAAAAGAAAAGAAAGAAAGAAAAAGAAAAAAAAAACAGTCTAATTCAGAGTGATCTCAACACCACAAACCTAGAGAGGTTACCCCAGAGATTCAGATGCAATGAAACGCCGGGACACCCCGATGTTTCTAGCAGCCATGTCCACAATAGCCAAACTGTGGAAGGAGCCTCGGTGTCCATCGAAAGATGAATGGATAAAGAAGATGTGGTCTATGTATACAATGGAATATTACTCAGCCATTAGAAACGACAAATACCCACCATTTGCTTCAAGGTGGATGGAACTGGAGGGTATTATGCTGAGTGAAGTAAGTCAATCGGAGAAGGACAAACAGTGTATGTTCTCATTCATTTGGGGAATATAAATGATAGTGAAAGGGAATATAAGGGAAGGGAGAGGAAATGTGTGGGAAATATCAGAAAGGGAGACAGAACATGGAAGACTCCTAACTCTGGGAAACGAACTAGGGGTGGTGGGCGGGGGGTGGGGGTGAATGGGTGACAGGCACTGAGGGGGACACTTGAGGGGATGAGCACTGGGTGTTATTCTGGATGTTGGTAAATTGAACACCAATAAAAAATTAATTTATAAAAAAAAAAAACCTAGAGAGGTTAAATTCCCTCTAAATTGCCAAGTGGCTAACATAGATACATATTGAAAGGGTAAGTCAGGTGCTTCTCAGAACCTCAGTTTTCTGATTTAATAATAGAGAAAATAGGCGTACCTGCCTTCCAAAGTAATAAGGACTGCTTGAGAGAATCTAAGTAGAGCCTTTAGAACAGTGCCTGGACATAGACGTGCTAAGTAGCTACTATTGTCCCAACATTACCAAGGAAGGCAGGCGCTTTGCCCCCTTTTTGCAGGGCAGTCAGAAGTAAACTTTTATAGTAAAGTTTACTTAACTTTTCCCCTGTATTATTTTTGGTGTTTGTTCTGATCATGGTCATCTTTATTCTAATAAGTTTATGTATTGCCTGTGATTTTTATCATTAAGATCAAGAAAGGTCTGTTTTGGCTGATAGAAGAAGGCAGCCCTAGCTAAACAGCATTGTCTGCTAGAATAAATCTTTGCTTTCTGGGTCCATTCTTTTCCTCCCTCCCTCTTTTTCTGTGAACTTAAGGTTACACTTAAGCCACTCCAGAAAATGACTTAGACAATTCTTCCCAAATCATTATAGTTCATGTTTGGAGAGAGGCAGCCCTTCTTTTGGTGATAATAACTGTTAGATGAAAGCATTAAGCTGATTACATCTTTGGAGTACTGTGTACTATAAGAAATGTCTGCCCCAACTCCATGAAGTCATCATGGAATTGCAATGCATTACTTGAGAAAATAGATTTTGAAGTAGTAGAGTTTCTGGCCATTACTAGGTTATTTTTTTCCTGGACATTTTAATTATTTTGGGGGGCTGGAGTGACAGTCAGTGAATTCTATAGAGAGCTTAACTGAGCCATTTTCCAGGTATAAACTCTTTTTTCATCCATTAGTGGGTTCAGCCAAGTGGAAATGTATGATGAATAAAAACCATGGTCAGGGGCAACTGGGAAAAAAACATATTTGAAGACAGGGAATATTGTGTCAATCCAAAAGTCAGATGGAATATCCTAAGAACGTATCAGAGATTTGAGTTACAGCATCTAGCAAAACAAAGAAGCAAACAAAACCCTAATTTTCCCCAGATGGGCATTTACTTTCATGAGTCCATATGCATGTGGACTACTTACCTGGAGTGCAATTTCTTACCTGGAGGAGCAGAGGGAAGTTAACTACACAGGTAATTAGAGGTACAGATGACTATGGAGATTAAGGAATAGAGAATGCAGGCAAGAGTCCCAGACAGCAATTTTACTCAAAATCTTGTGGAACTTGAAACACAAACACTGCAACTAGAGGACAGTATTTTATACAGATTTGGAGAAGGGACTATTTCTTCCCACCCCAGGAATGCCAGTAGCTTTAGTACTCTAGGTGTTCCACTGATCTCCTAAGGATACCTGCCTTGCTTGAGTGACAAAAGAAAAGCCTATAGCAGCAGGAGTAGGGAATTCCCTGCATGAGCAAAAGGAATTAATGAATAGGAGAGATAGACCAGGAACCTCTATTCTGCAAATGGACGTGTAAAACTACCTTCTGCAGCCTTTCAGACCAAAGTGGAGATTTTGAGTAATAGTTGAAGTCAAATAGCTGGGGATGCTGTTTACATTTGAGAATAAACCAGGCAAAGCAACCAAAGTTCTTTTCTGAAAAAATTTTTAAAGATTTTATTTATTTATTCATGAGAGAGACAGAGAGAGAGACAGAGAGAGAGAGAGAGGGAGAGACACAGGCAGAGGGAGAAGTAGGCTCTCTGCAGGAGCCCGATGCAAGACTTGATCCCAGATCCCAGGATCAGGCCCTGAGTCAAAGGCAGATGCTCAACCACTGAGCCACCCAGGCGTCCCTCTTTTCTGAGTTGAGTAACTTTCAAATGCTAGATTCTGGGGGACAGACACAGCCCTCTAAGGGAATGGGCCGTTCACATCTTAATAAATATGTTGCATTACTCGTATCAGTGTAACATGACAAGTGACATCTTTTATGTTAGAAACTGCCCAAAAACATTGAGTTAATTTTAGTCAAGTGATTTCATGTCCACATTGCCAAGATGAGTTTGGTCAAAGGAAGGAAATTTGTAGACCTATAAACATAAGGACTTATTCTCACCTGGTCTGCAAGATCTCTAAGGGAATCATGGCCACTTTCTAGAAGGATATGGCAGGCACAGTATGAAAAGATTAGGGTGAAATCCATGTGAGAACTTTGAAAAAGAAGGAATAACTCTTGCTAGCCAAATGGATAAGGGCTGGATAGAAGTATATTATTCTTTTTTAGTTTTAGGAAGATACTTGATAACACAATCTGGATGTAGTGAAGAACCTTGACATTCCTTTTCAGGAGTATTCTCTTATAGATGAGTTATGAGTGGACAGCAAACTGCTACTGACTTATTAATTAGTGTACACACACCACTGATTTTCCTATGTCTTAGCTGTGCATGCACATTGGTTTTACAATGTATGAAGGCCAAGCTTGTGGCTTAGCATATGGTGCTCCTTCAAGTAAGCACAACTGCCTGCCTCTGCTTATCTAATCATAGCAACAGAGAAATTGACTTTTCATTTTTCTTTTCCCCAGGCCCTGGGAGATGTATGTGCCAAATACTTGGCATTCTTAGTAACAGAGTCAATCATAATTAGGATTTCAAATTAAAGTACATTGCCAGCTAGGACATGTCATGTTTTATATTATTTGTTTGAGCAAATGTAATATAACTTGAAAACAGCAAAAGAATAGAAATAAGTAAAGCTCACATTTTTCATGTGAATCTTGTGGAGTTTTATTTTATCAGAATGTTGGATAAACTGAATATGCAAAAAATATGAAAAGATTTATCTGACACTATTCTTCTAAGTAATAGTTTTGTTTTCTTTTGAGATGTCCATTGTATAATGTTGGATGTGGTCAAATATTGGGTGGGAGGTTTATTGGAAATCAACTGTGGGAAAATAACATGGTATAGCCAGTCAATCATTCCTTTGACTTTGCCCTTGAAGTCTGATTTGCCTTGGTTTTCAGTGGCGATTATTTCACAGATGAATGTAAAAATATTTCCTACTTGAATTTATTAAAAATCTATTGAGGGATGCTTCGGTGGCCCAGGAGTTGAGCGTTTGCCTTCAGCTCAGGGCGTGATTCTGGAGTCTGGGATCGAGTCCCACATCAGGCTCCTTGCAGAGAGCCTACTTCTCGATCTGCCTATGTCTCTGCCTCTCTCTGTGTGTCTCTCATCAATAAATAAATAAAATCTTTTAAAAAAATCTATTGATATACCTTAAGGAGAGGAAAATTTTTCTTGATAAAGAAGCCACACTTTCATTTTGGATATAACATCCTATTGCCCTTATAAGCCGTAATGAATAAATGCTGTTATAGCCTCACATTTTAGAGCTTAGGCTAAAAGAACTTTCTGGGACCCCACTTCCTCATTTTTAAAATGGGATGGCATATTTGGGTGCTCTCTATGAAGTTAAATAATTCGTTAAAGATCTTAGTAATTGGTGGTAGAGGATGAATTAGAACTCAGTTTGCTTATTTAAAAGCAAACAACAAAAAATCCAAAGTGACCTACTTTGCAGTACCCAATATTTGGGAGAGGCCAAAATAGGAATAGGAAAGGATCCTTAAATCATTTACTGATGTGGGATTGATTCTCTTTTTAATCATAAGTGTCTAACCAAGATCTACACCTTTCTCCCCTACCTTTGCATATTGCTCCTACTCATGTCTTTGTAGCCTGTAGCTATGGTAGAGAGATCTTTAGAACAAGCATCTCTTGATTATAGATTACAAATTATAGAATCTCTATATATCTCTATAGATTATAGAATGCCAACAAATTCTACCTTCATTATACTTGAAATTGAGCTTTAAAATCAAGTCTAACATGGAGCCCTTTGAGAGAAGGTATTGTTGAAATCCTTTTTTATCCAAGATTTTTGTGGCAATTTTATTCATCCCTACTTTTCTTTTTTACAGCAATACTAGCTATTCATGCACATTTTCATATTTTAGTTTGCCACCGATTAATTGGCATAAACAAATTATTAACCTAACAATAGTAGTTGTAGACTGCATTAAGCTACTACTTCATTATCATCACTAGACCCAAGTTACCTGCTAGTAACTAAATACTAATAACTCCTACTCTTGTCAATAACTCAGTCACACTGATAATCATTTCAGTGCTACTCCCTCCTCACCAAGATTGAGTCTTTTCTGCATTTTCCTCTCAAAATGGTTGTGTTAGGATTATTCATGGGAATTCATCTATAAAGCCTTTACTAGCCTCATGATAGAATATGGAGGCATTTTATTGGCAGTTTTCAAAGAATCAGCTTAACTACTTGTAGAGTGCATTCTTTTGAATGAAAGGTGTTATGCAAGCTTAAATCATTGCTCTTTTTTTAAAAAAAAAAAGCAGGATAAATTGTTCTGTAAGATAATTTTGCCTCTATATGTGTCTCTTCCCTTGACTTCTTCTTGGAAAGCTTTTATTTCAGCTTTCTCGTGAGATCTTTGTCATTTTCACCACACACTTTTGTCAAGGAAGCCCTTGGATCACCGCCATGATGCATCTTTGCCGGACACTTCTTTCAAGTGCTGTCAACACCTCTCTTAATTGCATGGTTTTAAAATCAGGCTAGCAATGTGTTAAAGTCAGATGGCAAATTTATGTTTTTAAGACAAATGTGTAAATTTGCATGCTCCCAAATACACATTCAACCGTGCATGTATAGAGTTCAAAAAGAGAGCCAAAGATGAGGAAAGAGGGAGAGATATATAAGGAAGAGGGAGATCTGTATAAGTAAATGGAAGAACCAAGGTGAATAATATTGTGTGTGTCCATATTGAATTTCTAGACTAAGATGCGTCACACATATATTTATTTGTGCAATACTACCTTATGTAGGTAAATATACCCTGCCTTTATGAGCACCAGTAAGTCTTGTGAACAGGATTTAGTAGACTGTTGATGGTAAGACCTAGAACTTGAAGTAAGGAAAAGTCTTTAAGTGTTTATCTGTTTTCATTTGTGACACTTTAAAAGGTGGTCTGAGTTTGAATTTCTGAAATTATATGTGTGTTTGACTTTTCATGCATATTATTCATTTGCCCTTGGATTCTAGTTTCTCTTTGAGTAATACAATTCTTAAATGATATATCTATCTGAGTGACTTACCTCATAGTCTTGCTCAAATATGTTATAGGCCATTTCAGATTCATGACAGGAAAATATTACCTGTCAAGATGTCAATTCTGAGCAATTTCTACATTTTGCCCACTCTGTTATAGAAGTGGCTCTCATTCACAGCTAGTTTGTTCCTGAATTTGAGGTCTATATGACTACTGTAACATCATAAGTCAAAATGTTGTTATGGCCATATAAATAGATATAATAGGGATGTTTTAGAATTACATGTTTGGTTTTTCCCAATTGGTTCCAACTCAAATCTGCTTCTTTTTAAATCAAAGGATAGTTTTTCATGTCACCTGAACCTCAGACTCTACCTGTGAACCTTAAACCCAGCTCAACTCTATTAGTTTCCTATGGGGCAGGGGAAAATATCTTATATTTGAACTAAACTGACCGTTTTAGTTGATAAGCCATGAGACAAATGAAGTGCTTTGTTGCTCTTCAGTTATCCCTGAGGCTCTGTGGCTCTATTATAGTACTAGAATTTTATTTATGTCAGTTATTTTGACAGTCTTGATTGAGACCACAGAGAGCTGAGATGTTGAAAGAAACATCATATTGACCATGGTGTAGGTGCATATAATGAATGAACCAAGAGGCTCCATGTTTGTCTGCCCACAAACCTATTGTTAGCAAATGTGATTTTGGATTTTAGTTTCTTTACTTACTCAGTAATATTTTTCAAATATGTAGAGTTATTACAGGGAAATTTTCATTTTGCCCAAGACTTATTCAGTGTTGTATTCCAGTTGTGTAGACCCCAATATATTATTCCCTTTAGAAATAGAAATGGAAATATTCAGAGTAATGAATATTTAAGAGAGAAAAGGCAACAGGATAACTAAGAAAAATAAATAAGGAAGAGATGGATAATGAGTGAGAAGTAAGTATAAGTAATTCAGAATATATTTGATCAAAAATTGCTTTTTAAGTGGCACTTTCTCTTGCTGCAGAAGACATTATTGAACAAAATACAGGCTCCATGCAATTTAACTTAAATTTATCACTCTATTATTTTAATATATTTACTCAGGGTTAACAACTCATTAAGCACCAAATTGCTTACTCTTAATGAGTCTCTGATGCTAAAATCAAGCTGACTTAAACTTTACTGTAAAATAACAACAGTACTATTACATAAGAATGTCATAAAAATTTAGTAAATGATACTCCCTGCCTGTGGATTAGAAACTAGATTTGTGACATGAAATAGAAAATATCATATACATATGGCTTGCAGAAACATGAGTAATAGATCTTATCCACAAAGACATAAGCCTAATTTTGTTTTTCTATGGTGTATTCTATAAAACATGAAGTCATATGTATTTTATTTGCATGCTTATCTTGTTTTTACAATAAAATACTTCCAGAATGTGCTAAAAAAGAATATCAACATTTAACCTAAATGTCTTAGACCCCATCTGCCTAACTACTCTCAAGGTTATGATGATACTAGTCAGTACTGGGTTCATTGTCAGAAATTGGCACCTTTTAAATTGTTAGCCACTTATTTTTTGGACATCCTTCAGGAGTATATCACATGTACCCTCAAATAAGGCAATCATCTTAAGGCATCATGTTATCTAAATTAGCCATTGTGTCTCCATCATCCCATTATCTGTAAAGCATTGGCCTCCAATCTCATTGCATATGCTCTACCATGAAAACCCATCCATCATGAGAACCCTCTATGCCCCTGGTATAGCAGCTTTCTAACCAAACCTGCAGTCTCCTTGGTGTCAGAGTGATGCTGAATTTTCCATAGAAATGTGATCGATGGCTGCTTCTCCAATTCTATGCCATGGAATTTCACCTTGGCTAAGAAGTTCTGTTTGTATCTCAAATTTTGGGAGTTTCTCTTGAATTTTATGATTGTTCTCTCAGCTTTTGCCTGCAACCTGTCTCTCAAGCTTTACTATCCCCCCTATCTTTCTAAAGTCTTAGGGCTTTAGCTCCAACAAAAACTCCTTCTTTCTCTCCCATTATAAAACACTCCCTGTGAATATCAGTGGAACACAGTGATACCTGGTGGAGGACAAGGAAAACATTGAGATAATATTTTTACAAATAGCATTTGGGTCCTTCACTGCTCTCCAAGAACCTTGGTATTATTTTATTTGCAGAGCCTATGACTTTGAACAAAATTTAGATGAAAAATATTTGTGAAAATATATACTATTTATGTTTCTGAATGTGAAACATACTTTTTATGTAACAATACAAAATTTAAAGGGATTTACTTTTTCTTGCTTTTTCTTTTTTCCTTTTCTTTTCTGTAAAGGTTTACTCTTCTATTACCATATCTTTAGTGAAATCTTCATTTAAGAATCATCATTATCACTAATTCACTCTGATTTGAGCCACAATATTATATTTTATTCTTGTCGACAAGCAACCTTGTGTTAGGATTTTAAACATTGTTTAAAATAGGGATTAAAAATATTTTTTTGTGTTCTACTTTAGTCCACATCTTAATATTTTCATAGAATCACAGTTGTCAATAAAATACAAAGAGAAGCTTTATTTTCTTTTAATTTTTATTTATTTATGATAGTCACACACACACAGAGAGAGAGAGAGAGAGAGGCAGAGACATAGGCAGAGGGAGAAGCAGGCTCCATGCACCGGGAGCCCGACGTGGGATTCGATCCAGGGTCTCCAGGATCGCGCCCTGGGCCAAAGGCAAGCGCTAAACTGCTGCGCCACCCAGGGATCCCCAAAGAGAAGCTTTAATAATAATACTAATCCTTAGGCAGTATAAAAAAGAAACCCCTTTAACAGATTTTAAAGTAAATAATTTTCTTAATCCAAATTAAAACTAGCCTATATACTATATTGAGGCTAATTAGCATATTTCTTTCAATTTAGTGCAGTTTATCCATTTAATATGAATGCCTTTATTTCTTAATGGCTTCCTAGACTTCTAATTTAGTATTTTAAGGATTCAGCAATAATAGAATTTCCATTTATATGTGATGGGCATTCTCTAATTTACTTTTGCCCTTACTTCCATGCAAGTGAATTCTTTTTGGTTCACAGTCATTTTTATGATAGAGCCAATTTCTTACATTGAGATTTATTTTAATGTTTGGATAGAGTAGTGGTTTGCTTCAGTTGATGTTAATTTCTATTTGTTGAGGTATAGCTTACATATAGTGAAATGCTTAGATCTTAAGTGTACTATTCAAGGAGTTTTGACAAATGCATACAGTTGTGTGCCCCACCCACATCCTTAACAAGATACAGAACTTTTCCTTACCCCCAAGAGTTCTCTCATTCACATTTCCAATCTTCCCCTCTCCTTAAGCAACCACTGATCTGATTTCTATCACCATAGTCTAGTTTTTTCTTATTCTAGAATTTTATAAAAAGGATATTATATATTCTGTTCTTTTTTGTCTGGCTTTCTTAACTCAGGATACTGCTTTTGAGATCTGGTAGATTGCCTTTTAATAACATACATACAAATGAGTCTCATAGACCTGAACAAGTCAGAATTTCTTATGAAATTAGACATTGTGATATGCTACCTACTGAATGATGAAGATGGAACTATGTATTTCAGTATCTTTTTGAGACTCTGAGATGGGTTTTCACCACTGAACTAAAATGTTTTTGATCTTCTCCACTATTACTTTGAAATTTCAGTATTCTCTTATAAATTAAATAACTTATTTAACCTAATTGTGACCTTGATCCAAGGACTAAATCACAAAGACTTTGTAATATACATTCATGCTCAGTCTCCTGAATACTGATTAATCCCATCAACTGTTAACAGTAAAACCAACTAACAAATTAGTCATCTAATTTCATTTTCCTTGTATGCCTTTTGTGAATAATTTGCTAGCATAATTTTCAAAGACCTTCACTTTCTTAAAGAAAACAATGTGATTAAGATTAGGTCATTTAGCCAAAATCTTTTTTTTTTTAAGATTTATATATTATTGTCTTATTTATTTTGAGGGTGGGGGAGCAGAGGGAGAGAGAGAATTCTCATACAAACTCACCTCAGAGTGTGGAGCCCGACCCAAGGATGGATCCCAGAACCCTGAGATCATGACCTGAGCCAAAATCAAGAACTGGCCAGTCAATTGACTGAGCCACCCAGATATCTCTTTTTAGCTAAAATCTTGAAGAGCTATTTAAACATACAAATCAGGGGGGCCTGGGTGGCTCAGTTGGTTAAGCATCTGCCTTCTGCTCAGGTCATGACCTCAGCATCCTGGATTGAGTCCCCTGTTGGGATCCCTGCTCAGTGGTCTGCTCCTCTCCCCTCCTCCCCCTCATGCTCTCTCTCTCTCTCACATGCTCATTCTCTCTCTCTCTCTCAAAAGAATAAATAAATAAAATCTTTTTAAATAAATCTTTTTAAAAAGTTCAGAGGTTTCCAACTGTGGGTTTGATGAAAAATAATGACATATCTGATATCATTTAGAATCTTTTTTGGTTTCTTTTCTTTTACATCATTTAGAATCTTATTTGAAAAATAAGTTATATATTTTAAATTTCTGGTACTTTAACAGTGAAAGTATATGGTAATTACTTGTTATTTCTTTCTTTGATACTACACATCTGTCATAGTATTAAATTCTATTTGTACAGTGAGATTTATTAGACTGACAGTTCATACTTTATCTCCTTTTCATATAGAATTATTGATAAAAACTTCATTTTGAGATAATGATCTCACCTCAGCTTAATTGTTTTTAGTATCAGTTCAGTAAATATGTTACTAATGTAATCATTTACTTTCTTAAGAAAATAAAACTTTTGAGTTTATAAAATGGGAGGATAAATATATTTCAGAAAAAATTTGTATGTGTATTTATGTATGTGTGTGTTAAACAACAGTAGTTTAAAAATCAACTTTGGGGAAAACAAGCAAACCAGAAAAAGCACCAACAGATATATTGTTTTTCATTGATCCAGTACCACTTCAGAATGAAACACAAATTTAATTGTGGTAGCAGAGATAATAACTTTCAATTTGATGTATCCTTATTTAACAAAGAGGCATTACAATTTTTAGAAAATATGTTAACAACAGATATGCCTTCCTGAGTCTCTTCAGCACCACAGGCAATTGGGACAGCTCCACTGGCCTGAATAATGAAAAGGTAATAACCTCAGAACAAATAATTATTTTACTGGTACACATGCATTTAACTTTACAATAGATGCCCTCCTAAGGTGCTGCGTGTAAATCATTTTTTAAAAGTTGAATAATCACTTGAATGTTTTAAGGCAACGATTGCCTATAAAAACCCTTTGAAGTATTCTTTTATAATGCAAAACCAATACTGACTTATCTGTTTTGTAAATTAGGGTGTTTCCATATGAGTTTTGTTGAAAAGTGACATATTTATCTAAGTGTAAAAGTTTCTCTGAAAATAATGTGTAAGTATATATAATTCGGCCGTTACAGGATGTAAATGCATTGATATTTTAGTGGTCCTCAGAAGACTGTCAGCATTACTGGGGCTGAGAGTGTGTTTGAATTATACATCCTTCCCCTGCTCTGATGAAAATCAGTTCCATGAAGAGTCAGTGATACTAATCAGAGTGTGAGATATTAATGTGATAGTAATCAGATCCTTGAGATATGTGAGAACTGAGAAAAGGAGATGAAGGCTTACCACCTAGAGATATTGCATCCTTTAGAATAAATATCATATCTTTTTGATTCTCTATCCTTTTAAATGAAGATGTTCCCTGGAATAAGTTATGGTCAAAAGTAGTGCAAGTGCCATCTCAAGCCTAAGGAGGAACTCCCAAATTCTCAGGGTCCAGGTCTGAGTGAAGTTAGCCCAAAAAATTTGTGAGAGATAAACTTAGGAAAGGTGATTGAGGGGGCAAAAATTTTTTTGAGTCCCTGAGAGTTTACATAACATAACCTTAGAGTAATCTTAGTGCTCATCTGAGTGCCTTGGGTCTTGTTAAATTTGTGTTTACTAAACAGACATGGGTTTCTTCAAGACATACCTTTCCAAGACAGCATGGATTTTAGTTTATTTTGTATACGTTAGGCAATTACAAGATGACTTATGTATAGCTTATTCAACACTTTAAGCAATTATTGATTCCACACAATTGACATCAGTTATGCCTATTTTAATTGAAAATTAGTAGTTGCTTACTGGTGTTTTATTCTATGACAGTATTAAAAATGCTTTCCAAAAGTTGGTTTCAGAAGTCATCATCTACAGGATGCAAGTCTAACATTAGCCAGCTTGCATGTGCCATTACCACTCCATTTCTGCCCAACCAGCTTTGCATCTGTTCTCTAAGAGAATGGAATTCGAAGAACAGACCACCTGCCTGCAGTTTTATCTTGTCTTGTTCATATTATAGACAATTATCAGGAGATAAAAAGGCATGTCGAATATTTATTTACAGTAAATGCCCTTCATTCTGTCTGTATTATGCCATGGGATTTAGCTTTCATTTCTGTAGTTGCTCTTAGTATAAGCTTTTCCCATATGATATCCACCTGTTCATCTAGAACTGTGCTGTTCAGTATAGCCACTAAACATGTGACTAATGAGTAATTAAAATGACTAGTGTGAGTGAAGAAAAGGAGTTTTAAATCTTAAGTATAATCAATTTAAATTTAAAAACTGAAGCAGTGTAAAATATTTTCCATTAAGCACAACTTTATTAAAAAAAACACAACTGTATTGTTCTGATAAAGAATTGTTCTGAAAATTTAGCATCTGAATTGCAACGTGCAGTGTAAGTGTAAAATATATACTAGATTTCAAAGACTTAATATTAAAGATATAAACTATCTCATTAACAATTTTTATATTAATTAGATGTTGAAATTATAATATTTTGAGTAGATTGGGTTACATAAAATATACTATTAAAATTAATATAACATATTTCTTTGTACTGTTTTTTAATATGGCTCCTAGGAAATCTATAATTATATAGATGGTTCACATTATATTTCTATTGTGCAGAGCTGATCTAGATCATTCTAAAATGTGTGGCAATTATTCTTCTATGGTTTCATAAAGAGAATATTAGTTCAAGGCTGAGGATTAGTTATGCAAATCTGAAGACAGCAGGATTTTTTTTTCACAGTTTGTGCAACAAGGGAAAGGGCTTCTTTCCCAGTATGACTAAATGGGGGTTTTATATATATATATATTTTTTTTTCTCCCCACCTTAGGTTTTCTCCTGTGCTTGTCATTCCGCTTTGTATGTAGTACATCCTTTCTGGCAATAGGTGTAAGGGCTTTTTCCCACCTTTACTTTTTAATCCATGAAGTATATATTATAAGAAGAGGTGAGCTGATAGTTCAGAAGGATAGTAAAGATTCAGCATGGTATAGGAAAAAAGATGTGAGTTTGAGTCCTTGCTTCCAATTATTTGCTTCATGGCCTTGGGGAAATTGTTTTTTCTAAATTTCAGTTTACTTTACCTAAAAAATGATACCTGGGGTGCCTGGGTGTTTCAGTTAGGTAAGCATCTGCCTTTGGCTCAAGTCATGATCCCAGATTCCTGGGATCCAGTCCCAGGTGGGGCTTCCTGCTCAGCAAGGAAACCTTCTTCCCTTTTTCCCTCTGCCACTCCCCCTGCTTGTGCGTTCTCACTCTCTCTCTCTCTCTCTCTCATAAATAAATAAATAAATAAATAAATAAATAAATAAATAAATATCTTTAAAAATAAATGAATAATAAAAAAGATGCTTAATAGAGAAATTTTGGATATCAAAATTCATGAAATCTAAAAGAAACAGCATAAAATACCTCATATATAGGAGGCTCACAAATGTGTTCTGAACAAAAAACAATCTGAGTTTTCAATTTCTATCTTTACTCAATGACCACATGGAATCATAACTGCTAAGACATATATAGCGATGTGTCTGCCACACATACCAGTTTACCAGATTGATCCCCTGCCTGGTGAAAGGAAGATCCTTCTCAATGATCTCATCTCTCTATAAGTCTGCAGCCTTCCAGTTCTTCCACTTGCATTCAAATTACCACTTAGATTAGCTCAAAAAATTGTTCCTGGTTATGAAGAGGAGAAAGAATACTTTAAGCTAGCACTAATCCCTTTATACACCATGATATTTGGGTACATTTCTTCCTCGCATGGAAATTATTTTTCAGCCTCCTCTGAAGTACTAAAAGTCCTTTACCAACATGAGCCCAGTGCAAGTTAACCTGATATGAGATTTGTTTTGTGCTTTGGAAATACTTGTCAGACAAGCTTTCAACACAGAGATGTGTGATTTACATTAGTTTGCATAAGAAAATGTCACTCCAGGGACAAATTTCTCTCCTTATTCTTTCTTATACTACAGAATAGACAAAGAGGGTGAAGTGGTTGTTTTTTACTAAGTAGAAAATCATTTGGCATTCTCACACACAAAAATAAAGTGCAGTGTTATTAGTCAAACCTTAGTTTTCTCTAGCAATATTCTCAAATGTCCCATTTGTATTACTTTTGTTCTTGTTAATTTTTTAGTTTGAGTGACTAGTGCCAACCAAACCCATTACCTCTATTATCTTCTTATCTTTTAGTATCATTTCATGTTTACAGAGAACTGACTGAAAGGGAGTAGTCAGTGTAACCCTTTGTCTTAGAAGACCTAGTCTTTTCTGAGAACACGAGGTAAGTGATTCATAGACTGAGTCAGGTCCTTTGAGGTGTGGAAAACAAAATGACTCAGACCTGGCTTTTGGAATCTGTCTTCTTTGGATGTAAAAATACATAGATGGGGAGGAGATTTACACAAACAGATTAATCTCAAGGCATAGAGACTATGGTTAAAATGCATTTTAGCCTAAAGGGTGAAGATTCCAAGATACCCATTAGAAGAATCTTTATCCAAAAAGAAAATAATAATAATAATAATAATAATAATAATAATAATAATAATAATTTAAAAAGAAGAATCTTTATCCAAGTCCTTCCCTACCCACCCATCCTCAATGTAAACACTAATTCTTTTAAATTTTGAATACTCAAAATAAAATGTAGAAGTACATTTTTTTAATTCATATGTAGCAGTTGTAGGGGGATGGAGAGGACTGAAAGGTAATAGAATTAAGACAGTTGTAGTTTGAATAGGAGAAGGCAGAGATGTTGCAAAGGTAGATAAACTCACAGACTTCTTTGCAATGTAGTTAGCGGGGAGAGTTGGGAGAGAACTTCAGTTGTGGAAGAGATGCGATCAGGGATTTTGTGTGCAACATCATCTTTTAAAAGTCAAGTCATGGTTATCAGACAGCTTGCCATAGAATCTTAATACTTTAGTCTCATTTACTGTTCAAGGCAGTAATTTTCTCTTGGACATTCCTGACAAAAGATCATCTATTTTGTATACCATCTATCTTGTGGGTCTCCTGCTACAGGTTAAGGTGGGATTGGGGTTCTATTTGATAGTATTTTCTACAGAAAGCTGAAAATGCCAGCTTTGTATCTGCTTTTCAGGGTTTCCTGAGGGAGCTGCTAAAATGGGAGAAGTTTCTAAGGGCCATGTTACTAATAGCTGTAGAAGCTCTGTTACCCACAAAGCAGAGCTTTTGAGTCTATACTTGGGCTTGAAGCCTAAATAGAATCTGCTCTACTTTCCCCAGAGCAGATTTCTAAGCACCAGAAAGAACAAATGTGTCCAGCAGGGTGTGGGTTTAGAGGAAGCAACGAGACTAACACCATGTAGAATCTGAAAGAGAATAGCACATGCTTTTGCACTTTTTGAGGTATAGTAACTCCATCCAATAGTAAAGTGTGGTCAAATGAGTGGCTTCAATTTTGACCAGATTATCAAATTCTTTCATGATGGAGAACTAAGAAGTGAATGAAAAGAGGTGGACTTGGGAGGGGAAGTGCAGTCCAATAATCACCTACTTTAAAATCTGTGTATTTTTTCAATGCAGTCTCTTCTGTATTTGGACAGCTCAAATTCTCAGAAAACTTTTTCTTATATTAATTTGCTATTTGTCTCCTATATTTTGCTCATGGAGCCCAACTCTACAGTCTTGAAATAAATAGATGATGTGGGAGAGGATTAGAACTTAACTTCTCCAATATTTTAAGACAACTACTCATTACTATCCAGTGTACACTTTGAAAATTGGGACATTATTTCCAATCTTCCTATTTCTAAATCTGTTTTCTTAATTATTTAAAAAGACTCCTAACAATGGTGCCACAATCATATATACAAGCAGAACAGCAATCATTTGGGTCTTATCCTTGAACTCATTGGTAGAATCTAATTGCTCCCCCATTCTCTCCTCTCCTACTTTGAGTTTATCTTCCTGGATAATCATGTGTATTCTTTTAGTGTGAAGATCATTCTTTGGAGAGGAAAAATTTAAAGTACCTGGTCCTACTTCCTGTGCTTCACACCTCTTTTTGATTTTATTTTATTTTTTAAAAATTTATTCATGAAAGACACACAAAGAGAGAGGCAGAGACCTAGGCAGAGGGAGAAGCAGACTCCATGCAGGGAGCCCGATGCAGAAATCCATCCTGGGACCCCAGTATCATGCCCTGGGCCAAAGGCAGGTGCCAAATCGCTGAGCCACCCAGGGATCCCCCACACCTCTGTTTTAAACAATATTCCTAAACCTGCTTTGTTATTTCTCTAGAAAGATCATAAATACTGCAATTTTAACCCACAAAAGGCAAAGAAAACTTCATAGGTTATCCTTGGCCTTTTATGCAAGATTTAGTTAATGACAGTCTTCTATTCACCTGATATTATTCAGAACAACAGCAATAATAAATATTTACATAGAGCTTACTCGGTTCTATGCTCTGTTCTGAGAACTTTATTTATATTTACTCAGCTGACATTAACAGTTGCTTTAGGTAGATATTAATATCTCCATTCTATTGATATGGAAACTGAAACTCGGGGTAAGTGGCTTATGCACAGGCACAAAACCAAAACTGGTGGAGCTGAGGTTTGAGGTTGAATTTTAGTTAGGTAGTCTGGCTCCAAGGTCCATGGTTTTTTACCATTACACCATGCTGCAATGTCTACCTATGGAAGTATGCATCCTTTTATGTTCTTTCCTGTTTTTGTGAACCTTATTTTATCTTTTATACCTTTTTAAACTCTGAGCTCCTTAGAGATTGTTCAATGTGGCCAAATTTCTTTAGGTCCTCTGAATAGTCTCTGAATGGAAGAGAGTATTTTCCACCACACATAAAACCCACACGAGTACTTCAAATGCACAAAACTCTGTGTCAGAGCCTGAAGGAGAAAGTATCACAGTATAAGTAATGTCAATAAAATTCAAAGGAAGATAAAACCCTAAATATTTTAAGGTCAGATGCTAGAATCTACAAAAACAGTGTCCTGGTTAAGCAGTGAGGGAAAGGAAGTAGCATAAGGCAATTCAGCGGGGGAGCAATGTGAAGCCAACAGAGTTAAATCAGGGAAACTGGTAGGTAAGTTCTACAAATCCAGTTATGGAGAAGACACCAGAAGAGAGGAATAGAGAGGGCTAGAAATTCTCAGTTCTCCTAGAAATTTAAAAAACCTGAGGACCTAGTACCCAGATCTAATTGGGTTTCTAATACCATTCTCCAGTAAGAAGAATCAGGGGTCATTGGAGAAGAATCAGGGGTCATTCCCTGCATGGAACTATGCAGGGAATGTATGAGACAAGCCTGTAGCAACTTGTGATAGAAACTAAGAAAGTACCTGGGGGTGTGGATGTGGGGCAAAGAAGGAAAGGAAGGGGAGAAGGGTAAAAAGAAAACACCCAAACAAAACACAGGGATATTTCACAGGGATACAGGAGCCGATAGAAAAAGCTCCCAATGGCCAAAGCCAATTTTAGCAACAAAATAATCTATACTGATATGAATAAGTTACTAAATAAATGAGAGAATAGACATATCACCCATGTGTACCTTTAATAAGATATCCTAAAAATGGCACTTTAGCACTATGGTCTTCCTTTCCCAAACCCATAACCACAGTCTAATCATAAGAAAAATGTCAGGCAAATCCTGATTGAAGAACATTCTGCAAAATATCTGGCTAGTATTCCTCAAAACTCTCAAGGTCTTAAAAACAAGGAAAGTCTGAGAAACTATCATAGCCAAGAGGAGCCTAAGGAGATATGACTAAATTTAATGTGATAACCTAAATGGGACCCTGAAACAGAAAAAAAAAAGGACATTAGGTAAAAATAAGAAAAACAGGGCATCTCAGTGACTCAGCTGGTTAAGCATCTGCCATTGGCTAGGTCATGATCCCAGGGTTCTGGTCTCACATTCCAGGGGAGCCTGCCTCTCCCTCTGCCTCCCTCTCTGTCTCTCATGAATAAATAAATAAAATCTTCTAAAAAAAAACCCTAAGAAAAACAGAATTAAATATGGGTTTTGATTCATAATACGTGCCAATATTGGTTCATTAACAGTGACAATTGTGCCACATTAGTGTAATATGTCAAAAACGAAAAACTGGATATAGGATAAATAGGAATTCTTTTTACTTTTCTTGAAATTTTTCTGTAAATCCAATTATTCTAAAATAAAAAGTTTCTTTAAGAAAATCAAGGGCAGAGGCTTACCTTTATCCAGCCAATCTTAAAAAGCTCTGGAGGAAGTGGCCCTGGTACTTTATAACATCATCAACAAAGGGAGGGTCTTCTTAAGGTAAGATAATAGAGGTCCCCCTGACATAATGATGTAACAAAGTCAGTATAAGACCAGCCTTTGACTATCCCATTGCCCCTTCCTTCCCTATGGTTCATTCATTACCATCAAGTTTCTGATTTCCTGGAATAATCTAGTCTCAAATTTCAACATTATAACTTTTTTATATCATCCTTCATTTTACATCAGGTGCATGTGACTATCTGTGTGCATGAGTGCATAGATTGATAAAGGAGCAATATTAATTAGAGTATAATAAGTACTAAGGGATTTAAAAAGGCGTAAGTTGATATTCAGACTCTGCTGCACACACTCACATCTTGGCATTCCAGAGACATTGACCCTGCTACTAACTTCTTTATTAAAGGATAAAGTATTAAAATGCTTTAGAAATATGAGTAAGAGAGAGAAAGCCCCTTGAATATCCCTGCGGGATTCCCAGGCTGTCTACCGGACCCTTCTAGCTTAGTCCCTAGGGTTCACAAGTTTCTCAGCTATTTGTCCTCTCTCAAAGACATTGACTCTGAGGTTTGTGGGACCTTTTCTCAACTCTAACGAATGGGATTGTGGTCTGTTTTTCTCCATGTACTTAACAGCTCTTTCTGTGAGGAATTAGATTCTGTATCTATTATTTCTTGTATTGTTTCTGATGGAGGCCCAAGAGGGTACCCAAGCTATTCATTTGATAAGGACATACCTATGCTTTCTACTCTGCACTCTGGTCCCACCTGATGAATAGATCCTTCATACATGTTTTCTCATTTTGAGTTACCCGAGTTTGCCACATTTTCATTTGAACTTCAACCTTCTTCATTTCCAAGGTACAACATTCTCCTCTCTTGGTCTCAGTTAAGCCCTCATTTTAACAAAGTTTCATTCTGGCCCCTCATGCACCAGAGTGTATACAGAGTACATAAATCTGTTTGCTTTGTCATGCTATAGAACCTGTGCCTTGGTTCTTAGGAAGGAACAGGTCTAGACACCATATTGTGATGGTCTTCACTGTAAAAGTAATCTTAGAGGTCACTTTCAGTTCATTACATTAAAATAGAGGTTACAAACTCATATGCCTACAGGGAGGATATAAAATAAATGAACCATTGACTATATTTCCTATGCTTATACCTTTCATCCCTGTGACTTACACATTCGATCACTGGAAGCCTATATTCGATGGTATTGTAATAGCATTGCGTGGTGACAGATAATAGCTACACTTCTGAGCCTAGCATAACAATTAGAGTTTTTGAATCACTGTGTTGTGTACCTGAAACTAATGAAACATTGTGTGTCAACTATATTTCAATATAAAAACAAAATTAATGAGCCAGGAGGGGCTGAGGTCAGGAAAACAATAGTTCAGGCACTAACTCTTGGTCTTCATGTCAAAGATACAACAGAGAGTAGCAAGGACTGTGACATACTGGAGATCCTGGTCTCCAGAAGGCAGCCGCTGCTCAGCTGTTGCCTGTCATTACTGCTAGGCCAGACCTATAAAATTTTCTTATATTTCAAGACAAGCCAGAAGGCAAGACTGTTATGCTTACTCTTTGAATTCATTACCTGCATTTATTTTTTTTAATATAAAATACTGATTAGTCTAAATAAAACAAATCTGGAAGCAAGATACTCCTCACCTGCTGCAAGAGTGGTGCCTCTGTGTTTCAAGGAGAAATAAAAGTGCAGGAGACTGTCTTCATGGTCCTCACGCTGTGTAAACAGGATTAATATCCCAGTTATAGGCTAGCAGTTTCACAGCAACCATGTAGTTATTACGTGTTGTATATATGAAATTATGTCATAATGAGCTATCTCATAACAAGATTGTATAGGCTGTAAAATCATTTTATGGTTCCAAAAGAGAGCAGCTTCTGAGTTAGTTGACAGTGCTTATTGTTTCTTTCCATCTCACTTACTTTTGAATTTAAGAAAATAAATGTTCGCCCAACACTTTCTTCTCAGTTCCAAAGTTTTACAGTGGTATAGAGTGTTTTCTAATCTTATTAAAATAATCTTTCCCATGTCTTCTCTTCTCTTATTTCTATCTATTTCAACCTCCCTGCTGCTAGTGTCCCCACTAGGGTAGTTAATGTGCTGGAGGTGTGAGGTCAATTCATCATGGCATTTTATAGTTCCTTGTCTACTCTATATGTGAGACAGGAATTTAATAAGTTAAGGTTCTCCAAAGACAAAACTTGTATTGTTTACACATTTAAGAAAATATTTAGCCAACTCCTCTAAGACCTAGAGGAAGAGATGTGAAAATTAGAGATAAACCCGTTTTCTGTAATTTTCCTGAAAATATTCTTTCCATAGATGATCTGCATCAACTATTATGTGTAATTCTTGATTGATTCCTAAATCTAACTTGTAATCATATTTTCAACTGCCTGCCAGGTATCTCTGCTGGAATTACCTTTGGCATTTTAGGGTGGCTCAAGTCCACTCACTATCCTATTTTTGACATGCTGTTCACTTCCCACTGTATTGAGCTTTGAGCTTCAGGGATCAGTCTAACACATCTTTCACCTTCAAACCAACTAGTAGCCAAACCCTACTTCAACATCTGAAATACATGTGAGATGCAACTTTTTTCAGTCCTTCCACTTCTTATAAGGACTTTTACACTAGTTTCTGAGCTGGTACTCCTGCCTTTGTACTGCTTCCTTTCCAATCAGCTATGCACAAACTCCCAATGTTATTTTCTTTAAAAAGGAATGATAATTTGTTCTATTAAAAAACTGCCAAAACACTCCCTTGGCCAGGGGAAGTGAGAGAGAGTAAGCACAAGCACATTCAGTCTCTTTATTGTGGTATTCAACACCTAATACATCTTTGGAGCCTCATCTCTTACTTCATCCCCTCCTGAGCCCTGCACGGGAACCATACCTGTCTGTCTTATTGTTCCTTTTTCTTCTGCTCATTTAGACCTGTGTGCCTTTTTCCTTGTGATTCCTTCTTTGTGAATGGATTCTCTGGTTTACTTTGGATTAGCTAATGCCTTATTCACAATTTCCTTTTCTGTGAAGCAGGATATTTGTTCCCTTCTCTGAATTTTTTAATACCTAATTGATACATGTCCTGTGGCACTTTTTACAATTTTCCTTGTTTTAGTGTTTTTTTTTTTCCCACTTTCTTTTTAGGGTCCAAGTCTTTCTCATCTTTCAGCTTAACATGTACCTTGCACAGAGAAGACAGTCAAATATTAAAAAAAAAATCAATTTAATAATTAGTTGAAAATTTCTCCTGTTAATGAAAGTTTGGTAAAATCAGTAAAAAAAAAAAAAAAAAAAAAAAAAAAAAAAAAAAAAAAAAGGTCAGTATTCACTATATTCTGTGAGATATCTTCTCATAGGTGTTGGAATGGTCTGCTATAGTGGAGTAGGGGAGAGGAAATGTATATAAACATGGGGAATTCCTAGAATGATCTTATTTTCTATTTGATTTTTTCCAACTTTTCTCATGTCCTTCAAAGTTTATTCAAAGAGGGCAGCCCCGGTGGCGCAGCGGTTTGGCGCCGCCTGCAGCCCAGGGCGTGATCCTAGAGACCCTGGATCGAGTCCCACATCGGGCTCTCTGTATGGAGCCTGCTTCTTCTGCCTGTGTCTCTGCCTCTCATTCTCTCTCTGTGTCTCTATAAATAAATAAATAAATAAAATCTTAAAAAAAAAAGTTTATTCAAAGAAAACTTTTATACCAAGGTGAAAATTAGGTTTAAATTCCACCCTAATCCAACCAGGTAACTATTTGGAATATGGGGAAAAACAAAACCAAAATATACTACCATTGCATTTGTGAGAGCGGAGGCTCTTTTTCCATCTTATCTTTTAGAAGCATAATGTGATTTATAGTCATTTTGAAAGTATAGAACTGATCTTTTCTCATGGTCTAATGAGGACTCAGCCTGTCTTCTGAAGTATCTTAATTAATAAGCCATCTGGGCAAGAATGGCCCACAAGTGTATGCTGGAAGAGCTTCAGGCCATTGTTCTCTTTTTGGTCACCTTGCAGCCTCAATAAACATCTAGGAGCTCTGTTTTCAAGGTGGTGCCTGGCCCGATGTCAGGATTAACTCTTAGAGAAATATTTTAGACAGCAATATTTTCATCAGAAGTATTGATAAGATTATGATTTGGAGGGATAACAAACTATATATTACTAAATAGTCTGAGAGAAGGAATCCTCGGGTCTAGATAGGATCCTGCCTTGGTCTTATTTGGCTCTACGTGGTCCTGGAGTCCTTGCATATGCCAACAATATATCACATAGTTTTGATGGGCACCATTGTTGATTGGTACCACCTTTGTCTGTGCCCAGGCATCTGGCCAGAATAAAGAGTAGGAGACAAATGGCCATTTGTTACTGAAAGTAATGGATCAAGAGGTATATAGGAGGATTCATGCTGTGGAGTTAATGATGCCAGAATGATGGAGGAACTCCATGATTTCCATAGTAGAAAGGGCCTGAACTTGAGGCTGCAGCTTTGTCTGTTGTCTGTTCTGGAATTAGCTAATGAGGCTTTCTTTGTTTGAGCATTGGAAAGCCTCCAAAACCCACTCGGGAGGGAAATTAACAAATGTCTTTTTTGTTACCTCTGGATAAATCTTCATGATGAAATGCACAGCCGTTCCACCTCTTCAATCTTCTCCCTTCTTCTTCCCCGGTGGACACTCAATTACTGTGGAGGCCTAAATAAATAAATAAATATTGCAGAGATGAATTTATTCTTTGTTGCGCTTTATTTTATTTGTTTTTAAAGAGTAAGGACTAGTTACAAGTGGTTGTGAGGTTCACAGTCTTCAGATGATACTTTTTTTTTAAAAGATATATTTAAAATAGAGAGAGTGTGCACGTGTGTGTGCATGCACACACTAGGAGGAGGAGGGACAAAGGGAGAGGTTGAGAAGCCAACTCCCTGCAGAACACAGAGCCCCACTCGGGCTAGATCCTACGATGTGAGGATCATGACCTGAGCCAACATCAAGAGTCAGTTGCTCAACAGACTGAGCCATCCAGATGCCCCTCAGGTGATACTTTAAATAGACCACATTCGTGCAAACATTTATGATTATTTTAGCACAGTTACTTATGTAATTTATGATCTCCAGCAGCTGCTGGCATTGTCTGCACATGCAAATGTGCCAACCGTGGCAGTTACCTGACTCATTTCAATTAGCTTGGACATCTCAAAGGGTCATGGTTAATGTTTTTCTCTAATAAGTTCCTGCATGAATTTGATTTTTACAAGGTAAGATAATTCTCTTGTGGGCTTTTTTCATTGATTTTACTGATCTGTGTTCATGTTGGAATTTCCAGTGAATGCATTGTCAACAAGTATTTGTTGAGTATCTATCAAGTGCCATATAATATTTAGATTATTGGGAGTGCCAAGATGTTGAATCCAAACTCATGGTTTTCAAGAAACTCAGTAGTAGGCAAAATAAATATATAAACAAATAGTTATAGTCTGATATACACATGCCAATGCTTTAGGCATACTGTAGTATAAAGGAAATGATAAGCTGGGACACACTTTTATTAAGTGTTACTAGGGGAAAATTATGAGGAAGGGAGTTTTAGCAGAGGCAGTTATGTTACAGATGCATATGACAATATATGCTCCTGCAAGTAAATCATTTTAGTGAATCTACTTTGATGAAAGGGTAAATATTGTTCATGAAATGTTAGGTTAGATATATTCAGATGTGTTTATGTGTATGTGTGCACATGCTCATTTGCATTTGTGTACATGTATGTGTTTGTGTTTGTACTCTGTCAGAATAAAATATATTTTTTGGATTTAGCAAACACATTTGAAAGCTATCCGTGTAAGTAATAGAGATGACAAAATTCAGAAAGCAACATTTGTATACATTTTATATATGCAATTTCATTTTCTAAAATCTAGTATAATAGTCTTTTCAGATGAAAAACACTGGGGTTGTGGCAAAGACAGCCTTCCTCCCAGCCAACAATTTGCTCTTCTAACTCTTGGGAGGAAAAAAAAAGTACTCAGACTGTGTGAAACTTCAGTTCCAGAGAGACAGAAGAGACTATGTGGATTCAGATACAATACTAAGCTATTTTGGCAAAGTGTGACTTAAGGAGCCACTGTCTCCTACAGTGGAAAGGAAGAAAAATTTGGGATTTGCCTTTAACTCCGTTTTTTGTCTTGTTTTATTTTTTTCTAGGAACACATCTTTCCTGGGTAAAAAAAAAAAAATAGAATTTAGGTAATTCAAGCAGAAGTAAACTTTATTAAGGCCACAGGGAACAAAGCAGTTTGAGCCACATATTTAGATGTTAATCTAAGAAGTCTTTCTTATAATAAACTAGGTCCTGTGATCCTATAAATATTTTTCCCTCCATGAGATCACTCTGATTATATTTTCAGGCTACTACTAATATAATCTCATTGATAAATATCCTCAGATTTAGGGATATTTATTTTCTTTAGATTCAGTGCTTATAGTTTGTCTTGATATTTGCTATAAAATTATTGCTACACATCACATCATAAATGGGTCTGTATAAAGCAAGGTTTCAAATTTTGTACAACTAATATACTTTTTCTAGAGGAAAGATGACAAAGAGAGTTTGAAAATTTGGTGACCTTTGGATAACATTATAATCTGGTTTGTCTTTCCTCATTGAACATGATGCTGTGAAATTTTAAGATTAGATTTGGATTGAGGACAAATGAGTGGTGGAGCTGGTAGAGGGAGAAAGGGTCGGAGAAGTTACAGAAACTGGCAAGGGTATTGGAGATGGTGAATTAATTTTCTATCATTGAGGGACATTGATGACCTCTGTTATATTTTCCTTCTTTGTTTAAACAAAAAGAAAACCAAAAGGATAGATTGACTGTTCCTGCTAGAGCTCTCTATAGCAGCTGCATTGTATTCCCATTTTGTAGTGGAGATAAGAAGGGGCTTTCTATAGACAGGGTCTTGAATCTGATGCCCATGGATTTTTGCTGGTACTAGTTCAGCTGCTACCCTGCCTGGCAGTGGCTGGTGTCCAGCCAGCCTAAGGCACCTCTAGTTTCCTATCTCATGGGGCAAAAAAGTGCCAGATAGAAATGGGACACAATTCCAAATGCCTGTAAACTGAAAAACACCTCTTTATTTGTCGATTTTTTTCTTCATATACTTAGAAAAAACTATTTTGTATAAGACTATTAGGGATATTCTGAATAAAAAGTATTTACTAATTGCCATTTCCAATTTATGCCTCATATTTCAAGACCCAATTCTGGGACCATATGCTTCAAAATGTTCTCCTATATATAATTCAGCTGACAGTGATCTTCCCCTCCTCTTGGGCCATAATTTTTATTGATTCAGTTCCTCAAAGAGAGGCAGTACATTGTGGTAAAGAGAAAATTGAATTGCAAATTAGAAGACTCAGGTTCTAGCTCATGATCATGCCTATATGTATTTTTAGTAACATAATTCAACCCCCAGGTCTTCATTGTGACTCAGTGTGGTGAGTTTATGTGGAAAGCATCCACCACATGATACTGAACTGAAAAGACTTAACCAAAACACTAAGGATGGGTGTCCCAGGGATGTACAAATGGGAAAAACCCTTATCGGCCTGCACCACAAACTGGAAATGACTCATCCCACCAAAATAGGTTGAGGTCTTCTTAACACAATCTTAAGACCAGAATGAAGTCCTTTCAGAGAAAACTCAGACTGGGGAGGGGGGTAGACCAAGAGATTAAGGCCTTCAAATGAATCTATTGATTAGAAATTCTAGTAAAAAAAAATCAGTTGATAGAAATGATTAATGTCTACTTAGAGACGTTATTTTGGTCATGTGTAGAGAAGAAGGCTAATTAATAAAGTTTTGAAGCAGTAAGAGGGACTCTACCTCATGCAGCTGGAAAAATAAAACAATCAAGTCTGGCAATGGCACTTAGAGATTATCACTAGATATTTAATGAGGAGGAAATAGAGACTGATAATTTACTGAGCATCACTTATTGATCCATTTATATTACTATGCAGAGTAAATGGTATACATTTTCCTATGAAGGATCCTAGTGTGGATTTAGTTGACTTTAATTGATTCATATGTTCATCGAATATTGATTGCACAAATACTATGAACAGGCTACTTTACTAGCAATAGAAATACCAAAGTCAATAACCCAGACATGCTAATTTCATGGAGTTTACTATGTAGAGAGATTTGGAGATTAAACTTTGGATACACAAATAGTGTTACATGTTGTGCTGATGATGTGGACATGACTTAACTGTTAGAATCAAGATTCTGATACCCATAGAATGGGAAAATCAAAAAACAAACAAAACAAAGTATGCAGCGTTCTTTAAGAACATCTTCTTTATAGATTTTGGAAACTAGCCCTTTATCTGATATGTTATTTGCAAATATCTTCTCCCATTCTGTAGGTTGTCTTTGAGTTTTGTTGACTGTATCCTTTGCTGTGCAAAAGCTTCTTATCTTGATGAAGTCCCAATAGTTCATTTTTGCTTTTGTTTCTTTTGTTTTCCTGGATGTATCTTGCAAGAAGTTACTGTGGCCAAGTTCAAAAAGGGTGTTGCCTGTGTTCTCCTCTAGGATTTTGATGGAGTCTTGTCTCACATTTAAATCTTTCATCCATTTTGAGTTTATCTTTGTGTATGGTGCAAGAGAGTGGTCTAGTTTCATTCTTCTGCATGTGGATGACCAATTTTCCCAGCACCATTTATTGAAGAGACTGTCTTTTTTCCAGTGGATCGTCTTTCCTCCTTTGTCGAATATTAGTTGACCATAAAGTTCAGGGTCCATTTCTGGATTCTCTATTCTGTTCCATTGGTCTATGTGTCTGTTTTTGTGCCAGTACCACACTTGATGACCACAGCTTTGTAGTACAACCTGAAATCTGGCATTGTGATGCCCCCAGCTATGGTTTTCTTTTTTAAAATTCCCCTGGCTATTCGGGGTCTTTTCTGATTCCACACAAATCTTAAAATAATTTGTTCTAAGTCTCTGAAAAAAGTCCATGGTATTTTGATAGGGATTGCATTGAACGTGTAAATTGCCCTGGGTAGCATTGACATTTTCACAATATTAATTCTGCCAATCCATGAGCATGGAATATTTTTCCATCTCTTTGTGTCTTCCTCAATTTCTTTCAGAAGTGTTCTATAGTTTTTAGGGTATAGATCCTTTACCTCTTTGGTTAGGTTTATTCCTAGGTATCTTATGCTTTTGGGTGCAATTGTAAATGGGATTGGTGCAGCCACTCTGGAAAACTGTGTGGAGGTTCCTCAAAGAATTAAAAATAGACCTGCCCTACGACCCAGCAATTGCACTGTTAGGGATTTACCCCGAAGATTCAGATGCAATGAAACGCCGGGGCACCTGCACCCCGATGTTTCTAGCAGCCATGTCCACAATAGCCAAACTGTGGAAGGAGCCTCGGTGCCCATCGAAAGATGAATGGATAAAGAAGATGTGGTTTATGTATACAATGGAATATTACTCAGCCATTAGAAACAACAAATACCCACCATTTGCTTCAACGTGGATGGAACTGGAGGGTATTATGCTGAGTGAAGTAAGTCAATCGGAGAAGGACAAACAGTGTATGTTCTCACTTATTTGGGGAATATGAATAATAGTGAAGGGGAATATAAGGGAAGGGAGAATAAATGTGTGGGAGATATCAGAAAGGGACACAGAACATAAAGACTTCTAACTCTGGGAAATGAACTAGGGGTGGTGGAAGGGGAGGAGGGCGGGGGGTGGGGGTGAATGGGTGACGGGCACGGAGGGGGACACTTGACGGGATGAGCACTGGGTGTTATTCTGTATGTTGGTAAATTGAACACCAATAAAAATTAATTTATAAAAAAAAAAAAAAAAAATCTTCTTGAAGAAAACATATTGTTATCTGGGTAAATTACATGTTAGGAAAGTACTGTGAAGCACTTAACAGACTTGAAGTGGTAATGTTAGGTAACTAATGTGAAATTGTATGGCTATTACAATTATATGTTGGTATTTAGCATTTTGCATTTTATTGCCTTTTTTTCTACAATTAAATGTAAAATCCTTAAGAGAAAGGAAAATAACATTTGTTGATCTCCTACTATGCTCTAGTCAGGGTACTGGGCTCTAAACCTATGTTACTTCTTTTAATTATGAAGATTGAGAAGTACTTCTGATGTTCTAGGCATCCCCTACACCATCTAGTATAATGTTTTGTATTTGTAGGTATTTCAAAATATTTGTGTCAATTGACTTATCACTTAAACTACTTCTAAAAGAGTAAATGTAGTCTTTCCCAGCAGACTCATGTCCTTCCTTATTAGGCATGATAGCTCTTGCCATGTCACCTTCTCAGAGAGGCAGGGCAAAGACATGGTCATTTTTACACTATACATTTTATATGTTTTTATGTTTTTGCTCACTTATTTCTCAGAGCCTTTGTGGAGCTAAAGATAAATGCAGTACCCATTTATTCTTTATCCTTTGAGTTCTGGGCTGAAAGCTGCCAGTGCCTGAAAATGGTGTAACTTCTCCCATTGGAAAGAGCAATTTGCCAATGGGATGTGCTATAACCCCTTCTAGAGTGAGGTTTCTTAAAAAGGGTACATTTAGCTGTTGGTTTGTTGGATTGCTACCTGGAGAAAGATCAGACCACTTCACAAGGGAATGACTCAACTTTCGGAAAATCAAATTTAGGATGCAGTTTCAGTGAAAAAGAACTATATTTTTCTTTGTTTTTTTTGAAAAATTATAAGAAGAGCAAAACCAATTCAAACACTTAGGTTCTTTGTTCTTAATTATTAAAGAGATGGAAGTAAAATATTATAGAAAGTGCATATGGTACATATTAAGTGAGAAAGGCAAGATAAAAATTGTTTATGAGCAACATGCTCCAAGTAGATAAAAAGCTACTCCAGGGATAGCTCCCTTCTGTACAATATACAATTTTTTTTTCTTAATGACTAAAAAGTCCCAGGGAAAGGAGAACCACCCAAAATATGGCAAAATGATGGAAAAAGTAAGCACACTTTATACAACCATGTGAAGAAACTGCCAGTTCTTCCCCACCATACCCATTTTCTCTTTTTCTTTTAATAAATCCTCAGTATTATTTACAATGACACTGCACCCAGCTTTAAAACCGAACGAGAAAAGATTTCCCAACTTCCCTAGCAGCTAAGTGGGCAAGCAATTTAAAGTTTGACAAATGACATATCTGCACTAGCATTCAATGGTACAAACAATTCAACTGCTTAAAGGGATCTGCCTTTGGTGTAAGGGACACCACTTGCATTTCTTGCTGCCAGGATATGATGACTGGAACCTCAGCATTCAAGCTGGATCATAGAGTAATTTTAGGGTAGAAGTCGCATGCTGAGTAGAAGTGTCTGGATCTTACTTGACTTTGTGGAAAATTCTGTATCAGTCTTAAACTACCTAATTCTGAATTCTTTTATATGAGAGAATAAATCTTTGTAGTGTTTATACCACTATTTTTTGTATCACTGTTGTTCGCACTGAGCACAATTCCTAATTACTACATATATAAGCTTTGCTCAGGTTCTAATCAAGTGTCTTACCTCCAACAGGAAAGAGCTTAATTCTGAGCAGCTTCTGGACTCTATGAATGTTCCAGCCTTCAGAAAATCCATTCCCAGCTACTCAGACTGTCTTTGTTTAATCTTACTTAGCCAAACCACTCTCAGCTCTAAGTTGCAAATGAATAACTCACATTTTGCCTTAGCCTTGGGTTCTCTTGTTCCAAGTAATTGACAGAGATTATACAAGTTAGATAGGCATTACCCAAAGAAACCCCATGTTCCCAAATCCTAGAAGAGACTAACCAACTAACAGGTGACTGATTGACTAACTGATGCTCACGCATATTCACTTATTTCAACAACTGCATTGATTGCCTTTTGCCCACCAAAAGCTAGGTGAGTTCACAGCATATAGAGATGAATCAGAAACAGTCCTAAGTCAAACTTTCATTACAGTCTAGCACAAATTCACTAAACCAAAGCTGATATATGTGGGGGAGTACATTTTAGTTCACCTAGCAGTAGACTTAGTTGAATTAATTTTTTTCCACTATGCTGGCATTTTCAGTCTGTCTCCTAAATAGATAGATGATAGATAGATGATAGATAGATAGATAGATAGATAGATAGATAGATAGATGACAGATATAGATAGACTGAAAGACCTATGCTATATTTTCTGTTAGCAGAACTGTGCACAATTACCTGTTACCAAAGCTGTTGTTAAAAACTTTAGAAGATAGTAAGTCTTCCAAAAATACGAGACTTGAAATCTGATAAAGAACAGAGTAAGCAAGCAAGATGCCACCTCTTGACAGTTCTGTTGAGACAGAACACATGTGTACATACATACGCTCACATGCAGAATGTTTGAAATAAGAATTTCCTTCAAGGAGAAGCAGGAAGGGAACAGAAGGCCCAAGGTTTGTTACTGGCTTTAGAAGAGCTTACTATCACTTATTTATACATGAAGACAAACTCCAATTATTCTTTAGTTAAAGGAAGAGAGACACAAGAGAGGAAATGGTCATGGATGGGGTTCGTGATTTTTTTTCCCCATCTGAAGCATAGAAACTCATTTTCAGTATTGGATTTTGTCTGGATGTTCTCCTATTCAGAGACTGGCTCTGCAGGAGTCATTATCAAACCTTTGGAAGTAACATTTTTTCTACCTCTGAATCTAGAGGCATTTTCTTCTCCTCCTTGTTTTTCCCTCCCCTCTTATTACACTGATTGCATGAAAAATTAATTATCAGTCTTGTCACATCTTACACCACTAACAGTGGTCAGTATTGAATTATGGGGAACGCGAACACAATTTTCAGCAGCCTAATTGCTTCTCCTGTACCCAGCGAAACGTTACATTAAATACCCACAGCAAGCAGATTGTATTCGATTTCCATAACAAACTGGTGGGATTTCATTACCAGAATCCCTAGCATTTCCTCACATGACTCCTTCCAAACTGCTCTATCAGGCTAGTCTTGCACAAAGCAAATTCCTTTCCAAAACTGCAGCTGCCCAGCGAGGTATTGATGTATCATGTATCAAGCAGTCTATGAGAGTGAAGTGGATGTGTTAAAACAAGACTAGTTCTTCTCTTTTGGAAGATGACTGACTGAATCCCACAGTGCTTCACTCCATTCTAAGCAATTAGGAGTACAGTGACAAAGGATCCCCAGGGCTGTCACAGTGTTGTACCTAAAGATTACAAGAGATTTGCCCATAGTGACAGATGACTAAAGCTTTCTATAGACATTGATTGAAAGTTCCTACCATCCCCTCTTCAAATAACTGGGAGATTAGATAGAAGGGAAGCCAAAATGTAAACAAATAATCCTAATGCACCTTTTAATGCACACTGATAGATGTATCCTCAGGATACTCTGGTAACTTAGAAGATACTGCAGTTGCATAAGAAGACTGAGACATTCACCAAAATCTTAAAAGAGAAATTATGTGACTGAATAGCAGCAATGCAAGAGAGACTTAAGATTTGCCTGGTGGAATTACACTCTAAATTCTGACATAGGGTATATTCATTTGTATTTTCAAAAAGCTCTACAAGTGATTTGGATGTGTGCCTCAAAAAGGGATTATTGGCTTATAAATTCATGGGAGGCAAGGTCTACTTCTACCTGAAGTTGACCCTGGAAGTACTTACAAAGTCAGCATCATGTGATCTGGGTTTTGAAGACTGGATAAAATTTGGATAAGCCACGAGAAAAACAGGAATATTTATGGTTCAAAATTAAATGATTTCAAGAAAAAAAAAAGCAGAGAGAGTGATCAGAGAATGATGTATATGGCTAGAATGTAAGGGTTATAGGATGGGGGTTAGAGATAAAGCTTTAATAGAGCAAGCATTCAGAATTTCTAAAGAAGTTTGAGTTTAAAGACTTGAATGCAATAAAATGATTTGTACTGTTGGATTAAGGATTAGTCTTTTTGGCAATGTGATACCATAAAGGTTATTTGAGCAGAGAAGTGACTTCATGGGAAAGTAGTTAAGGACGTGTACAAGAATAGATGATGAAAACAAAAGATAATTAGGGCACTAACTACTGTTTTGGTGTTATAAGACTTGTACTAAGTTGATGGCATTGGAGTGCAAAAACGATTATAGCATTTTAAAAGAAGAGTCTCCCCAAAAGGGTGGCTGACTGGACTTTGGAAGAAAGAAAGAATTCATTTCTGAATGAATGAAAAGTTAATGATGCCATTTCCAAAACTAGATCATTGATTTAGAGAGAACTGGCTTGGTGCAGAGACGAGAAAAATCCCTGTTTTTCTGCTACTTAAAATAATAGAGAACAGTATAGCAGAGATACCTGAGAGGCAGTTGGACATGTAGGACTGGAGTCTAAAACATGAAAAGAGGTGGAAGAAGATATTTGGAGTGATTTTTCCATGGAGAAAATAGTTGAAGTCTTGAGAATGTATGGAATTTGAAGAGAGGGGTGTCTGGTGGCTCAGTCAGTTAAGCCTCCTACCTGGTTCAGCTCAGATCATGACTTCAGGGTCCTGGGATTGAGCCGCATGTTGGGCTCAGTGCTCAACATGGAGTGCTCTTGTCCCTCTCTCTCTACTCCTCCCCCCAACTTACTTGCTCACGTGCACACTTTCTCTCTCTCAAATAAATAAAATCTTTAAAAAGAATGTATGGAATTTGAAGGAAATAGGATATTGGTAGATAAAAGAATCAATTTAGGAAATAATAGGAGAAAGAAAGAGAAAGAACTGACTAAAGAAGGGAAAGGAGCAGAAAAGTAGAACCTGCAGTAAAGCAGGCATTTCAGGAGCCATGAAGTGAACAGTTCTATCAAAATACTATAGAGAAACCAATAAAACAAGGAATGTCAAGACTGGGTTCCTCCACTGCATAATAAGAATAGTATAGTTCTGAGGATTCAATGAAAGTATATTAAGCATTTAGCATGAGGCCGACAGAAGAAAACATTTGGCCAACAATATCTACTGTTGTAAATGTTATAATTGCTAATCATCTCCCAATTATAATGAGTGCTTTTCTAGTTACTCATTTGAAATGTGATGTGACTCTCACTTTCAAAGAGATCAGTGTCAACATGAAGAGAAAGATGTAAGCAAGTAAATATCATTTTATGGTATTGGTTCTATGAGAAATATATATACTATAAATATAATTATAAATATACACACATACATACATACAGTAGGAGTCTCTAAGAGGAAAAAGGGAATACCATGAGTCCTTTGTCAGATACAAATGATAAGATTAGCCTTATATATTAAATTTCACTCTTGGAAAATTTGCTGAGCTAGTTCATGGAGTCTTGAATCTGTGTAATTATTATGTTCCTTTGTTCAAACCTGGAGGGACAAACTCTTGGGAGAGAATAGCCAAGATTGAGGATCGTATCTTTGTCTTCTGTGCACAGACTTCTTGTTTACTTCCTCTACCGTAAATAAATCAGGATGACTTTGAACAATGGGCATTTTTTTGAGTCTGAACAATGGTTGATCTTTAGACCCAATTTACAGATTAGGAGAACAGATAAATGTTTTATAGTATGTCAGAAATAGGATTTGGCTGAATCCAACAGCTTCCCTAGCTACTCTTTACTCTTCAAGGAATGATCATTTTACCTTTGGCTGAATCAGATTTTTTCAAACCATTCTACTCAAAAAATGTTACTCTGACCAACAGCATGGACATCACTTGGATATTTGTTTCAAATGCAAAATCTCAAGCCCTACTCCAGATCTACTGGAGAGTCCTTCCAGGAATCAGAAATATTGGCAAAGAGCTTCATAGATGGTTTATATAACATTTGCTGTCACTTGCAAACTGCACAACTTTAGGCAATGTTTAGCCTCTCAAACCTTAAGGTTTCTCAGCTACAGAAGGTGGATAATTATTGTACCTATATCCTAGGACTGAGGGGAAATTAAGTGGGCTAGGATATATAAAGTAGTTATTCTAGCATCTGAGACCTATTTAGGGCAACAAATACTTGCCTGTTATTTAGTTTATTATTATTTCCTTATAATTATTATCTAATCTCTTACATAAGGATACTGAAATAATAGATTTCCTTTTTTTAAAGATCTTATTTATTCATGAGAGACAGACAGAGAGAGAGAGAGGCAGAGACACAGGCAGAGGGAGAAACAGGCACAATGCCGGGAACTGATGCGGGACTCGATCTCGGGACTCCAGGATCATGCCCCGGGCCAAAGGCAGGTGCCAAACTGCTGAGCCACCCAGGTGTCCTGAAATAATAGATTTCTAAATACTTTGAATGGAATTCAGTAATTTTAAGTTAAGTGATGCTGACAAATAACATGATGTTAGAAATCTGGTGGCAATTAAGGATCTGTTTTCTTAGACTTTATTCTCTGGCCAGTAAAACTGTTTATTTCTTTGTCCCTGATACATTTGAGACAAAATTTTCCCCTCTTTGGCAAAATCTATCCATTCACCATCCCCACACTGTGCAAGTGCCTTTTACAGCCGCAGAAGCAGGTTTGATCAGAAGAACACAGCAGCATATGAACACATGTTTACCCTCCTTTGCCACAATTCATCTTACTTTACATTTCCTAGGAACCCATTTTAGGATGGAAATGCCTTTATTCCATTTATATTTACTCAATTATTTGGCTTATTTTCTGTTTTTACAACCTAATTAAACTCAGCACATCAACCTAGCGGAAGGCATGACAGCTGTAGAAACTTAGTTTATCAGCTTTGAGAGGAAAAGGACAAGCTGGCAGAGTGTCTTCCCATTTTGTGACTATATACAATTGAATATGAGCGTGAATGGTATTCTGTCCCTAATATTAAATTCTGCTACTAAGCCACCATCGTCAAAAATGTTATAAATGACTGTAACCTTTCATATTTTCCAGGAAGACACAGTGATTGCTCTTAATGGAATACCAATTCATTCTCTTATTTGGAATATTTAATTCTGAACTATTGGCCTATTACCCAGTAGCTGTCATTTCTGACGTCTTTTGACTGCCTTGATGAGACTGGAAGAAACTCTTAATTTGCTTAAACTAAAATATTATTTTTTTATGTTCTAGAAACCATGAAAGAAATCTGTAGGCCCTCAGTTCTTCTGATCTCTTAAACTGTAGAAGATTAGAGCCTTTTAATTTCATTGAATGGATTTTTTATTCTTCATCCACCAGTCTTGTAAGTCTATTCTCCATACTCTCGGAAGCATCTGACAGGAGATTCTCTCCCTCATCAACCAATGCTTTCACATAGATGCCTCACCTCCCATCATGACCACTGTTCATTTATTAGAGATAAGGATTGCCTTTGGTGAACTCCATCCCCCACCAGTAGTGATTTCCTTCCTACCAGGTGCAAAACAGGTGATACTGCAGATGTTGATACTTTCCCCACCTGGCTGAGTCCCTGGTAATGATTAAAGGACTGTCAAAGACCCACATTATTGTTCCCTTACAGGGAACTTTGAAAATATGTTGTCAAAATTGTTTCTTCTAGGGCTTATATCAGTTCCATTTGTAAGTTATCAATGTGATACCTCTTCATAGGTTCATAGGAAAAAGTGACAGGAGAAAATGTTTTACTGCTGACTCACTGTATACCAGTTTGGAATTTCACTATATATTCCATTTCCAAGATAGGATAAGAATACATGGGATAAACTACTGAGTCAGGTAAGTCTTCACATCAATAGCTTCTGTCTGAAGCCTCTCCAGATTCCGTTTGCCCTCTGGGTGGATGTGAATATACTTCTTTATTCTCAACTGTGCTGTTTATCTAGTTTTACAGGCACAGCATCTATAAACAACACAGCTGTTTTACACTAGAGTGTAGTGCTTAATAACTCAGGCTTCAGAGTGACTGTCATGAATTCAAATTCCAGCTTTGCCATTTTCTAGCTCTGTAGACTTGCACAAGTAACTGAGCCTCTTTGACCCAGAGTTTATCTATAAAACACAAATGATAATCATGTCTCATCAGCTTATTGTGAGGATTAAATGAAATGTAATTAGCAAGTTCGTAGAAAGTACCAAGTATAATACTAACCCTACACAGGTATGAAGTAGTTATTTTCCTTACTTATTAACCTACACGTCTGACTCAGTACATTGTAGACTTTGAGGACAAGACTAAGATTGTATTTCATTTTTGTGTCTCTGAAACATAGTATAGTGCTCTGCATTTAGTAGTTTAATGAATAGTGAATGAATAAGTATATGAAGGAACAAATAATAATTTCCAGTCTATAATTCATCAAAGAAAGAATTTCAAGATAGATTTTTCTTTCCCCTCTTAGGAAGCTTTATTTTTTCCTTTTTTTTTTTTTTTTTTTTTTTTTTTTTTGTCTTAGTGCTAACGCTGTGGGAGCCAAAGCTAGATCTGCAAGGCAGCTAGGGTGTGAACCCGCTGGCAGTGTCTCTAGAGACAAATATGGATCTCAGTCATGTTCCCTCATTTGTTGGTTTATGCCTTACCTTACTCGTCATTACTAGCCCATACGCTTTTCTAATGTTCATTGTAGTTTTAAGTTTTCTTTTTTTTGTAAGAAAAGTAACAAAAATATGGCAAACCTCTATACAAATCTACATTTTCTCCCATCTTTAGCTCAGAATCTCCATTATTCCACATATAAACAGGCTGCATATGTTGCAGTGTGCTACAGATCTGAAATACGACATTTGCTCTTGTCAATCCATTACTTATTTGTGGCAGAAGTAATCCTACACCTGGTTTCATTTCTTTAAGCCTCACTGCCTGTTTGCGAACCAACCCGTCCTCGAGGGTTTATACCTCCAAGCTTGCTCAGCACAATTACTCCTGATAATACCTTTTCCTTCTGTGGGTTCCAGATTATTTATATACAGGAATATTTCTATACCAATCATGTTTAAGGATATTGTTTTACATTCTTAATAAATAATGAAAGGAAAGGGAACTGACACAAAGTGGTAGACAGGTAAGATTGCTAGATTGGAATGGTCAATGATCAGACCATCAAGGTTTTACAGGTAGCTTTCTGATCAAAGAGCCTAAGGAAAAAATAGGAAGCATGAAGAATGACAGCCTTGGCTGAATCCTTTATCTACGTGGAAGATGAGATTATGACACATGATTTAGTTATAAAGCACCTTTTCTTTCGTAGCCATAAGCATGTAACTATATGAAGTAAATGTTTTAGTTTTCAAAATGGCAATTTATGAATTTTCATAGCCTGTTCCTGAAGTGAGTTTCTGGCCAGTTGGATAGTGACAGAAATATAGATGTCACCCAAAGTTACAAAATGTCTATGGCAGTTCTGGGAAGAGATTTTTTGAACCACCAGACTATGCCACCTCAGGAGTATTATCAATTACTAACTACCTAATAGCAGGGGGTGAGGTAGGCATTCTGACTGTTCTGGACTGTTGATTTGCTTCTGGGTATGCTACTGCTCATCTTTTCTTCCCTTTGGTTTAATTGGGATGCTCAGCTGTAGAGCTCTACCCTGGTTCATTCCAGCCCCACTGCAGATAAAGAATAGGAATGGACATCTAAGGCATCTATCTCTGAATTCAGAACAGGTTGAAAAATGATAACTTAATTGCTTAATGCATTTATAGATTTGATTACCTGTCATTAAATAGTTAGCACAGCCTTTATTCATTAAGCCTTGTATCAATTCAATCAGAGAGAATGAATGAATATCAGCTAGAACTGGGTCATATGCTGATGTTACCACACCCTGGCTTTGTGGATGTTGGGTATAGTTACTAACTTCATTGAACATCAGTTGCTTTATTTTTAAAGTTTGAATGATAGTAACTAACATCAGGTTGTTAGAGAATTAAATGAAGTATCCTATATAAGCTTCCAGAATCCCCAATCTGATATGTAGGAGGTGCTCAAGAGATGGTAGTTGAAAAGAATGTTTCTTACATTTTTTGATAGTGTATGGGGTAACCATTTCAATACAGGAAATGTTTGTCTTGTGGAATCTTAATAGTAGCATTTTAAAATTCCACCGTAGAATTTTAAAAATTTGAGGAGTTGGATTTTGTTCTTACCATATTAGAAAAAAAAAAAGATTAAAAAAGAAAAAAAAAGTAGGCTGGTTTCCTTTTAATAGACATATTAATAGAGGGGAAAAGCAAGCACTGAGATTTCTTTGGAATGCAAAATAATAGGAAGTTCATAAGCAAATGGGACGGCATGTTTTTCCTCCATAAGAAGATAGTATAGACGTTTCAATAAGTGATCAGGAGTCTCACCTTTGGGGAGAATTAGAAGTAGTATCTTATTCTTACAAAAATCAATCAAGAATTGTGGACTTTCTAAGGTTCTCTTTTTGAATGCTGCATTTGGGTGACAGAGAGAATTTTGCCCCTGAAAGTCTGACTCTGAGGATTTTGTCTAGGTACAAGTGAAAAGCTGTGTTTTTCATTATACAGTTGTTCTGATATTTTTGGAAGTATCCAGTTCCATTCTAATATATCAGTTCTGTGAATCTTAGAAGTATCTAGATCTCTAGATCTTATCTGTATTCAACCAGTTTCAAGATTCTTCTCAACAGATTTTGCTAGGGGTTTGGAGAATGAAGGCTTTCTTTGACTCGATCCAGGTCCTTTGCAGATACAGATAGGTACTGGAAATGAGGAGAAGAATTACATTCTACAGCCTTAAAGAAACTCCGTAAGACCTTAGCAGAGCCAAGCTTTTTGCTGAGAGAATGCCAGCAGTAACAGAGCAGGTTCCTGTGATTCTGGGCACATAAGCAAGAGTAGTTAAAAAATCTGTAGTATTCTCCTGAAGAAGGAAGACTTCCCAGGAAAAAAAGCTGTAAGACTAAGAGACCTCAACAATCTAACTGGTGGAAGTTGTAGTATTTCCAAGAATCAATTAGGTACTGAATGATCTCTTCAAGGAAAGTGAGTTCCCCAATGGAGATATTGAAGAAAAAGGAAAGGCAAACACTTTAGGATTATGAAGGAATTCATCCATCAGATACATGTTAACTTGTTGATTACTAAGTTCTCTTAGAGATTCAGGGGCTGCTCAAATTTGATCCAGTTTTTAAAAACACATTCCCATTGGAAAGTTCTCTAATGTACCAATCCAGTTTTTCTTCTCCGGATTTTCTGAGAAATGTTAGAAATCCAGAGCATGTAGAGATGTTGGGGCTAATTACTATATTACTCTCACAGAAATAGCCCCAGATTACTTTTTTAAAATGTATTGGGGGCTTTCTTTATTTTAGCAACACTCTTATTTCTTCTACTTTGTTAGTGAAGAAGATTGAGAGAGAGAGAGAGAGAGCAGGAGAGAAAGGAGATCATATTCAGTTCCCTAAGAAGGGAAGAAAAACAATAAATTGAATTAAAAAAATAAATATAGCACTGTGCCTGGGCTGTTATGGTCATTTATGATGCTCCTCTTCCCTTACCCGACCTTCTGCTGATTCTGAAGCATCTCCCTCAAGAATATCATCACACAACTGCTAGAAATCCTAATATGTCGAAATTTTACCACCCTTCCTCCCTAGTATTCCAGCTTGGAGAGTTTGCAGAGCTCTGGTTAATTAATGCTGAACCTTTTAGGGTATCTATGAATCTTGGCAGGGGTGGTAGGGGACTAGAATTTAATTAAAGGCACAAGCTATGTGGGGATGGTGGAGTTTCATATTCCAGGAGGGAAACTGGCATTGTATGCAGGATGCTGGTGGGAGGTAAGCAGGGTGGCAGTGTGCAAGAGCTGAAGGAAGATGATATCAAAAGGCCTAAATGAAGAAGAAGAAACAGAGATTGGCACCATCCAGCTGTTTTGTCAAAGGCTTGGTATAGAGAAGGTGTGTGTGTGTGTGTGTGTGTGTGTGTGTGTGTGTATAGCATGTGCACGCTGGCTTGAAGGTAGCAACCTTTTCCCCTGGTAGAAATTTGATGATGGCAGCAACAAAACCTAAACAGAGAATAATTAAAGAGCAAGGGGGTAGCTAATGAAATGAAAATAACTTTAAAAGGATGAAAAGAAATTGTTGTTAACACACCATGTGGTTAACCTCTGAACCTAGCTGCTGTGGAAACATAATAACACAGAGTCAGCTCCTGCAATGCAAATAAGCCCCTTCCTGGGCGGAAATGGGGCTCTTTGGAAAAAGATTAACTTTTCTGTCCATGAGGGCATGATTTAACTCGCTGGAAGGGTAATTTGACAAATGGCGCCATTGTGGTGCAAGTGAATGCTGCTGGTTTCTATTAGAAGAGCATGTGCTACAAAACCAAGAAGAAAAACATTCTTGCAGTTTGCCCCCCCCCCCTTTTAGTATAAGGACAACTCTAAGCCTGCACATTTTTTGAGAACTCCGTAAGTAGAAAGAAAGCTGTAAGGGTTGGGAACATATGACTTACACAGAGCTAAGTGAGCCTAGTTCAGAAAACATTTCTCTAAGGAGGAGTTTGTGTCAGCTTCACCCAAACTGGGTTTTTGGATCTTGACTGTTCTTATCATTTTGATCCACCTGGTTCAATTTAAGAGTTTTGGGGTGCCTGGATGGCTCAGTCAGGTAAGTATTTGACTCTTGATTTCGGGTCAGGTCACCATCTCAGTGTCTTTTTTTTTTTTTTTTTTTTTTTGTTTTTTTTGTTTTTTTTATAAATTAATTTTTATTGGTGTTCAATTTACCAACATACAGAATAACACCCAGTGCTCATCCCGTCAAGTGTCCCCCTCCGTGCCCGTCACCCATTCACCCCCACCCCCCGCCCTCCTCCCCTTCCACCATCCCTAGTTCATTTCCCAGAGTTAGAAGTCTTTATGTTCTGTGTCCCTTTCTGATATCTCCCACACATTTCTTCTCCCTTCCCTTATATTCCCCTTCACTATTATTCATATTCCCCAAATGAGTGAGAACATACACTGTTTGTCCTTCTCCGATTGACTTACTTCACTCAGCATAATACCCTCCAGTTCCATCCACGTTGAAGCAAATTGTGGGTATTTGTCGTTTCTAATGGCTGAGTAATATTCCATTGTATACATAAACCACATCTTCTTTATCCATTCATCTTTCGGTGGACATCGAGGCTCCTTCCACAGTTTAGCTATTGTGGACATGGCTGCTAGAAACATCGGGGTGCAGGTGTCCCGGCGTTTCATTGCATCTGAATCTTTGGGGTAAATCCCTAACAGTGCAATTGCTGGGTCATAGGGCAGGTCTATTTTTAACTCTTTGAGGAACCTCCACACAGTTTTCCAGAGTGGCTGCACCAGTTCACATTCCCACCAACAGTGTAAGAGGGTTCCCTTTTCTCCGCATCCTCTCCAACATTTGTTGTTTCCTGCCTTGTTAATTTTCCCCATTCTCACTGGTGTGAGGTGGTATCTCATTGTGGTTTTGATTTGTATTTCCCTGATGGCAAGTGATGCAGAGCATTTTCTCATGTGCATGTTGGCCATGTCTATGTCTTCCTCTGTGAGATTTCTCTTCATGTCTTTTGCCCATTTCATGATTGGATTGTTTGTTTCTTTGCTGTTGAGTTTAATAAGTTCTTTATAGATTTTGGAAACTATCCCTTTATCTGATATGTTATTTGCAAATATCTTCTCCCATTCTGTAGGTTGTCTTTTAGTTCTGTTGACTGTATCCTTTGCTGTGCAAAAGCTTCTTATCTTGATGAAGTCCCAATAGTTCATTTTTGCTTTTGTTTCTTTTGCTTTCGTGGATGTACCTTGCAAGAAGTTACTGTGGCCAAGTTCAAAAAGGGTGTTGCCTGTGTTCTCCTCTAGGATTTTGATGGAATCTTGTCTCACATTTAGATCTTTCATCCATTTTGAGTTTATCTTTGTGTATGGTGCAAGAGAGTGGTCTAGTTTCATTCTTCTGCATGTGGATGTCCAATTTTCCCAGCACCATTTATTGAAGGAGAATTACAGACCAATATCCCTGATGAACATGGATGCAAAAATTCTCAACAAGATACTAGCCAATAGGATCCAACAACACATTAAGAAAATTATTCACCATGACCAAGTAGGATTTATCCCCGGAACACAAGGCTGGTTCAACACTCGTAAAACAATCAATGTGATTCATCATATCAGCAAGAGAAAAACCAAGAACCATAGGATCCTCTCATTAGATGCAGAGAAAGCATTTGACAAAATACAGCATCCATTCCTGATCAAAACTCTTCAGAGTGTAGGGATAGAGGGAACTTTCCTCAACATCTTAAAAGCCATCTACGAAAAGCCCACAGCAAATATCATTCTCAATGGGGAAGCACTGGGAGCCTTTCCCCTAAGATCAGGAACAAGACAGGGATGTCCACTCTCACCACTGCTATTCAACATAGTATTGGAAGTCCTAGCCTCAGCAATCAGACAACAAGAAGACATTAAAGGCATTCAAATTGCAATCAGACAACAAGAAGACATTAAAGGCATTCAAATTGGCAAAGAAGAAGTCAAACTCTCCCTCTTCGCCGATGACATGATACTCTACTTAGAAAACCCAAAAGCCTTCACCCCAAGATTGCTAGAACTCATACAGCAATTTGGTAGCGTGGCAGGATACAAAATCAATGCCCAGAAATCAATGGCATTTCTATACACTAACAATGAGACTGAAGAAAGAGAAATTAAGGAGTCAATCCCATTAGAAAGAGAAATTAAGGAGTCAATCCCATTTACAATTGCACCCAAAAGCATAAGATACCTAGGAATAAACCTAACCAAGGAGGTAAAGGATCTATACCCTCAAAACTATAGAACACTTCTGAAAGAAATTGAAGAAGACACAAAGAGATGGAAAAATATTCCATGCTCATGGATTGGCAGAATTAATATTGTGAAAATGTCAATGTTACCCAGGGCAATTTACACATATAATGCAATCCCTATCAAAATACCATGGACTTTCTTCAGAGAGTTAGAACAAATTATTTTAAGATTTGTGTGGAATCAGAAAAGACCCCAAACAGCCAGGGGAATTTTAAAAAGAAAACCATATCTGGGGGCATCACAATGCCAGATTTCAGGTTGTACTACAAAGCTGTGGTCATCAAGACAGTGTGGTACTGGCACAAAAACAGACACATAGATCAGTGGAACAGAATAGAGAACCCAGAAGTGGACCCTGAACTTTATGGTCAACCATCTAAGTGTCTTGAGATGGATCCCCATGTCAGGCTCTGGGCTGGGCATGGAGTCTGCTTTTGTTCTCTCTCTCCCTCTCCTCCTTCTCCTTCTGCCCCTACCCATGCTTCCATGTATTCTCTCTCTCTCTAAAAAAAAAAAAAAAAAAAAGTTTCTCCTATTTGAAAATTGGATTAGTTGGTATTATGATATTGATATTTGATGGATATTTCCATACCAAATTACACTTAACATAGTGTATGGCTGATACTGATTCATTTCTTTTCACTGAGGAGCTGGTAAGCGTCTTAGCCCAGATTGGGCTAAGTTTACAAAGCTCTTACTATGTTGGGACTCTTCTTCCCATCTCCCCTTATTTTATATGTCATCTTCTGATTCTCATCTAAACCCCAGGCCATTTTGCAGGAAAATATTCCTTCCATAAATAAATTGAAGCCAGAATCTCCATCTCTCTGTTTGTAATTATTGCTCTGTGTTCAAGCCTTATGTTTAAAGTTCTTAATACTGACCTCTCTTGCTATCCTTAATATACCCTTGCATAGATGTATTTAGATCTGGAGATGCTTCAATTTTGGTACTGCCCTGCACAATAACTCTGCTTGAGCTGTCTCCCTGCTGTAGATGGCAGAGATAGGAGAGGATTTTTATACCACCCTGGCCTTTGCCAAGGAAAGAAGAACTTTTGTATAATGTTCTAACTACCAGATGCCTGGAGTGTGTTGAAGTCATCCATTCACTCAGGCATTTATTTATTGAGTGCCTCCTATGTTTCAGGAAGGGCTGTTAAGGGAACAAGTGAGGCAAGTTCCTTGTTTACCCTTATACCTTGTATCGTATGCTAATGAGAAGATGCAGGAGACACTCAAATAAGTAAATCACAAATCAATTGCCAATAGCAATGAATGCCAGCACACAAAGGAGCTTAACAAGACCTGGAGGTACTTTGGGGATAGTATGATTGGAGAAGATCCCTGCAAGCAGGGAGATAACCTACCTGAAATCTGAGAGATGAGAAGGAGCCAGTGTTAACAGACCTGGAAGAAGGGAATTACATACAGAGGGAGCAGAAGGTCCCAAAGATGGAAGCCAGAAGGCCAGAGTGGCTGGAGGAGAGTGAGAGGGGGAACTCTAGGAGTGAAGCAGAGGCTGGCTCCTGAAGTATATGTTTGTCCACTGACAATGATCATTGATATAGTCTCACCCACTTTTTACAAAATTCCACTTCATAATAAAAATGTAAAATTATATTTTTCTTTTTTCCTATTTTGGCCTAAGACCATTACTAACTAATAAAACAAAAATAAATTTATTAAGTCCATCACATATTCTAGTCACATTAAGTATTTTACATATATTCTTTCATTTAATCCTCACACGAGTGCTAAGAAATAGTGTTGGAACCAAGATTTAGAGAAATGAACCAATTTCCCAAGATTTAAGCATAGTTAGTAAGTTGCAAAACCTGGATCAATCCCCACTGGCTTGTTTCCAAAGGGAGAGATTTACTTCTAAACTGTGTAGCTTTTCTAGCACTACCATTGTATTATTACTATGTGCCAGGCACTATGTTTTATACATATTACCTCAAAATGGAAATTAATCCTATGGAGTAGATATTATCCCTATTTGCAAGTAGAAAAGCTGAGAAATGGAACATTCAAAGGGTTTGTTTGAGGCGAAACATCAGTAATTGGCAGTGTTGGGATTCAGAGTGAGGTCCTTCTCAGTCTAATTGCTGTTCTGTTAAACATTCTTTTGAACAACAACCTGCCTCCTGATGTCATCAGTGCATCAATCTGGAAACACAGGTCCAGGTTTCAGGGGGGCTAATTTGATAAGGATGGGTTATTGGGACAGAATTTAAAACATGCATAGTTTTACCAGTATAATTTCATGCTCCCAGCTGGGCAAAGTCTTACCCATTTCTCTTTTTCCCTATCAACTATAGAATTTTCTATGAGCTGTTTCTTAATCAGTCCGAATCCAATACAATCTCACCCTAGGTAAACCCCATGACACTTGTAACTCTGCCTTGGTTCTGGTTATGTTTGTAAGTGCTTAATTCTTTCAGCTTAGATCCTCTATGTATATTCACTCCCTGAGAAATAGGGCTGCATCTCCCTCATCGGTACCGCCTATGTAACATCTAGCTGCCTAATGTGTCACCAGAGTAGGTGCTCAGTAAATATTTATCCAAGTAGCTGATATTTTGGGAAGGGTGGGAAACACCCTGTCCCTGTTATTCTATTTCTTGGACTCAAGCATTTGAGAAGATTTGTTTGGAAAGCCACAAAGGAATATTTTTAATGAGACAGATAATGAGACTGTCTTCTGAGATGGGAGAAGACATCAGTACAAGATGGATGGCCACAGAACTGTACTGTTTTCTGCCAGCTGATGTCTGTGCCTCTTGTCCCCGTGGAAAGATAGAGCCAAAAGTTTTCTCCCACTCTTGGGTGAATTAACTGTGTTTTTGACCTCTGTTAATTGAATTTTGGTCATGCCGCTCTAGGATTTACCTGGGCCAGATTGGGCCTCTCCAGGATGGGATGTGCCCCAGGAAGCTCTGCCATCTGAACCTCTCAGCACCTTGTACTCCATCCAGTGTCACCTGATGTATCATTTGGCCTCACAAACAAAACCAAATCAAATTTAAAAAAAAAAAGATAAAGAAAAGAAAAAGATAAAAGATGAAAAAAGGCCTTAGGCTGCCCCTGCCACTTGTTGCCGTGACACAAGAGCACTAGTCCCTGGGGCATGTGCCCTTTATGAAGAATGATTTTTCTACAGAAACAGCTGTGTTTGGGGGAAGACAAAAGGTAAAACATGTTCTACTTTAATCTAGAGAATAAACAGACAACAGGGTGGTTAGCCATAGCGATCTTACTGGCTAACTCACCATTACATATTGTATCATTTTATCTATCCCACATTGTCTATGACTGAGTAATAGGGAAAGACAGATGTTAGGATAAATTAGAGAGAGAACAGTTTATACCCATAACCTCTCCTGTTTTGCATTTGACAGGTTACATATTGAAAAAGCCTCGTACAGATTCTAGAGTTGGCTTAGATTCAAGTGAAAACAATAGCTTAAAATTCATTACTGCTTTTGATTTTGACCAAACCTTTTTGGTTTTTGATATTTTGTTGCATTTGGGGAAACATGCCTGCTAGAAAAATAGGCCAGTTTTTGCAAAGCGAGTAATTTGAAATTCACAAAAATATTGTGAGGTTGATTGGATTGTGCCCATTTTACAAATAAAGGAATGGAGTCTCAAAGCATTTAGGGAAAGCGTCCATGGCCACTTCACCAGTGAGCAGGGGTCTCTGCCCCCAAGAGCCAGGCTCTTGCCTATTTCTTTACGATTTATACATATGTCAAACCCAGCCAATCCCAACAACACTGGTCTCATGTTAAACAAGAAGAAAACATGTTTAAAAAGAAAACAAATAAGCAAAGCACTAGCTGAATTAGAGGAACTTGATCCAGCTTTGATGGTGGGAATATCAAAGTTCAATGCTTGCCTGAATCCTCAGACATGAAAGGGAAGACAAATTGTCTAAGACGAAGTAATTTTCTAGGAACCAAGAGTTGGGATGGGATTCACCAACGGTATCAGTTTCCTTGGGATGACATAACAAAGTATCACAAACCGAATGGCTTAAAACAACAGAAATATATTGTCTCATAGCTCTAGATGTTAGAAGTCCAAAATCAAGGAAGGGCCAGTTTTCTTCTGAAGGTTCCCAGTAGAATCCTTCCTTTCCTCTTCCTGACTTCTGGTGATGGTTGTCAGTCATTAGTGTTCCTTGGCTTGAGACTATCACTCCAATCTCTGTGTGTCATCACATGGCACGCTCTTTGTGTGTGTGTCTCTTTACTTGGCATCTTGGCATTTCCCTCTTCTTCTTCTTTTTTTTTTTAAAGATTTTATTTATTTATTTATTTGACAGAGAGAGTCAGAGAGTGGGGGAGCACAAGCAGAGGGAGATACAGGCTTCCCGCTAATCAGAGATCTGGATGTGGGGCTCAATCCCAGGACCCTGAGATCATGACCTAAGCCAGAGGCAGATGCTTTAACAGACTGATGCTAAAACAGATGCTAAATGCCCCATGGCATTTCCCTCTTTTTGTAAGGACACCAGTCATATTGGATTAGGGTGTACCCTAATGAACTCATCTTAATTTGATTACATCTCAAAGACCCTATTTGCAAATAAGGTCATATTCACAGGTACTAGGGATGAAGATTTCAACATATCTTTTGAGGGGATCCGATTCAACTCAGAACACCAAGTTGTAAATGTGCTTCAGAATTTCTGTGCGCTGATGCCCATGATCACCAAATGTATCATTGCTAATATGCTGAGGTGTGGGAGGAAATCCAGTGATTTAATCTCTTTGACAGGCAGCCTTAGAATTCTCTTTTACTGTCACATCACACTTTGCTGTCATTGTCAATTCCCCATCAGTTGCAATAATTTTTGTGTCATGCAGAGTGTGTGTGTTGGCCTCTGATGAAGTGAAGCCTAAATCCTTGGGTCCCTAACCCAGGGCAGAAAGGTAGAGGCCCAAATGCCTTCTCTCAAATTATCTTTTGATTATATATCCAGAGAGCAGACATATTGTAGATTTCATACTTGCTCTAGAAATCAAAGTGAATATTCCCTAAGAGAAATGTTAATTCTCTTCAGATATTACTAAGTGTAAAACACCAGGGAGCATTGCATCCACAATGTCCTTTGACCATCAGTGCAGAGGGAGATAGAAGAAGTCCATGGAACAGATACAGCAACACTCCAGGGACCTGGACTCCTCCACCAAAGAGACATAGATGGCAACTTTAGCAAAGGCATTTGAGGACCTCTGATTTGCCCTCCTAATTTCACTGCTCTGAAAGGATCATTGACTTGACTAAACTACTTATTGTCGGGTGGATGACTAGGAAACAGTGCATAAGTTAGACCATCTAGGCTGCTGATGCCCCTTTAAGTGATAAAGCAATGAGTTTTTTGTTTTAATTCAGGCCATGGATGGTGTACAAGTCATGATAGTATAGGCGTTAAGACTGTAGCCAGACAGCCTGGATTTTGATCTTGGTTCCTTCACTTAGAAACTGTGGGATTTTGGGACAGGTTCTATGTGTAAAATGGCAGTACTAATTTGAGTACTATCTACCTCACAGAGTTGATGTGAGAGTCAAATTCAGATATGTTAAAAGCACTTAGAATAATGCCTCATATACATCAAGTATTAAGGAAGGGTTGATACTGCGATTATTATTATTGTTATCCTCTACTTCATAATCAAAGTATCCTGAACATTGTACCTTCAGAGATGGGAGCCCCACTTCTTTGTGAAGACACATTCATGTCCCCTAAGCCTTGTGTATTCAGGGAGAAAGGAGTGATAGTAGAGTCAGGGCACAGAGTGTGGGCACAGGTTGAGTGTACAGTCACCAAAGAGTGAAGCAGAAAGAGAATCTTATTGAAGACAACCCTTGCCATAGTGGAAGTCCTCCATGACTCCAGAGAAAAGGAGAGCAGTCCTGAGGTTAGCAGCAAACGAGTAGGAGATCAAAAAATAAGACTTTAATTTATCAGCTCTTTCTGATCTCAGAGCTAAATTATGAGGATGATTTTGTCATAATGATAATGTTCTGAGGGACTAATGGGAATACAGGAAATTTACTTCTAGGCCATACACACACCATAACTCTGCGTGTGTTTTTCATTCTTATATATGTGTCAAGTGCCTTCTCTTATCCTATCAGTGTATCTGCCCCTGAATACGTGTCTCTCACCCTCCTCCTTTCTAGTCTGTGGCTTTTCACATGCCATAAGCCTGAAAAACAGATTTCCATGCTTGTTAGACTTTGTGTAAATCATGCCCTATGCTATGTTACTCTCCTTTTTGTTTACCTCAGTAAGACAGTCATTAAATAGAGGAAAAATTTGAACAGGGTTTATGAAATTCAGATTCAAGTCTTAGTTCTTTTCCTAGTTGTTTCATGGTCTCATTCACATCCTTTGATACCTTCAGATAGATCAAAAACCCACTTTACAGAAGTAGAAAGTGATACTCATAAAAATACCTAGCTAGGAAAATGAATAGTAATTCAAAATCCGGGTCTATCCAATTCAATACCTGTGTTCTTTCTGCTTAATGGCACTCTTTTCAAGTCTTAAAAATGAAGATACAGATATTTGCAATATGGGGACATTTATTTATTTTCATTAATGAATCTTGGAATAAAAACACACTGGTATCCCACCTGTATTTTTCATGCCTCAGTCACCACCATCACCTACGTTTTCTCCAGAGACCTCACCCATATTGATGACTCTTAAAATTACTGTTGTTCGAGGTGAGTGGGAAATGGACAAGAGGGGAGAGTCTGGTTTGGGGAACAGACTTTGAGCACTGAACAGCAGGCAGCATTGCTGTTGGCAGAGTAACAGAGAAGGCGCTGTGGCTTACCCATGCCATCGTGGCAAAAAATAGCATGGAACAGCTGGTGAGCTGTCAGAATGATCTTAAGGAGGAAATGTGAAATGTCTCTGCTTGGTGCATTAATCGAGAGTTATTTGGACAGAACTGAACGGCCAGGGGATGAACCAGCAAGGTGGTAACTCACCCTTCCCTGGCCTTTGATCTCTATAATGCGCTTCTGTGTCACCTCCTCCTTCACATACACATTCCCTCATTTGCATACGCTCTCTTTCTACCTCACCTGACCCACATCCTTAGATACATGTACACATTCCCAAAGAGATAACAGAAAGAAAAAAAATACGTTGCAATACTTACAGATATTTAATCTACACAAAACTCAAAGAGGCTTTGGGCTCATTAGCAATTATGACTTTCCTGGAAGTGAGACCTTTCTGTATAGTTGTGGTTAAGTCCTAATGTGGCTTTGGTTATTCTATGGAGTGGCCTAAATATATATCTAAGTTTAAAATGTTTAACTGTCATTAAGACTTAGTCATGATTGGCGAATTCAGAGCAGGGATGAAAGAGAAAAATGCAGACAAAGAAACGACACATAGATGGGAATGACAATCTTGACCAGGGTATGAACTTATTTCTACTGTAGGAGAAGAAACAAATTGAGGTCCAACCTCTTGCATCAAATTGCATAGTGGCTTTCTGCTGGGAACTGTTTGGGTAACCTGAAGTAGCTGAAGTCATGATTTTTTTTTTTTTTTTTTTTTTTTTTACAGGTAGCTCTGAAAAAGCAGTTGTAGCAGAGAATCAGGTGTTGTGCTTTTGGGTATGACCTTGAATAGAGGCTGCTACCTTTTGGCTTCTATTTCAGATAATAAATCCTTTTCCCTCCCACTTCCTCTCAGGGAAAGATGAATGAATCATGTGCTCCAGAGACTTCCGAAGGAATGGTTTCAGGGTATAAAGCAGTTGGACATTTAGAGTGCCACAGTTATCTGTATAGGGACACTGTTGAGGTTATTCATTTTGTTTTCCCTATTTAGGAGCAATTCTTTGGTGTAGAAAACAAAGAACAATAATTTGTTCAATAGATGGAACAAGAAGAAATGGAGAGTTTACATAAGCCAGGGAGTCCAAATTAATTTTAAAAAATAGTGAATTGATTTTTTTCTTAGATTTTAAAGTAAATGATAAATATTTTCAGTTGTGGGATGGAATTCTTTGCTCTTAATATCATAGGAACTTCTTCAAGTTGTTATGGAGGATTGCTTTTATGTGGTTTTAAGTGAATGGGGATACTTGTATATTACGGTTTTCAGCAATTCTGTGATAGTGAACTTTGATGTTTTCTTTTGGATCAGGGCAAAGAACATGCATATCTGAGCTAATGGTTTTTCCTAAACTAGCAATAAGTAGTCTTCCCATTCCTAATGTCCATACTAACTTGACCATTACCAAGATATATGCAGTGAATCCCTGCAATGGGCAAACCACATGTTGCTCATCATTTTGGTGCCACTGCTCCTTTTGCTTAGTTTTAAAAAATGTTGTCTTTCTTTTTTTTATATTGATTGTTAATAGGTCTTTGAAAAGTCCTAAACATAGTACCCAAAGTATCTCCTTGTATTTTAACTTCTATAAAGAAGACAAATTTGGGCTCTGCTGGAAAGTTGGATTTCCTAGGGAAAAAAAATAGTCTACCAAAGCTCAAGCTTGGCTTCAGTTTCAACATGGGAAGCTTCTCAGTGATTCATATTCTACTTGGTATGGCCCATACATCCTAAAGAAAAAGGACAAATTACATTATCATAATGTAGACAAAAACAGCAACAATTCTGACCACTGATTTACTAACAGTAAAATAGACTAATAGTCTCAAATATAAAGAATTCTTCCAAGCTAATAACAATATCCAGAAGTCACTAATGTTGGCTTTAAGATAAGAGAAGTGGTTTTACTAGTGACTAAGAGAAGCTGATTTGCTGTCTATATGTCATCAGTAGTTGTTTAGAAAGGATTGTAATACCAAAATTTTGCAAGTATGCTTGTTTATTTATTTGAGAGAGATGTGGGATGGGAGTGGAGAGAGGGTGATAAAGATCCCAAACAGACTCCCTACTGAGTGTAGAGCCTGATAGGAGCTGGCCCCACAACCCCAAGATCACTACCTGAGCCAAAATCAAGAGTTGAATACCTAACCAACTGAGCCACCCAGCCACCTCAAAATTTTGCGGGTTTAAATTAGGTAGTAAAGAAGGAATATAACTTGGCATTTCTTCTTTAATATATATGGAATAAAAAGGCTGTACAGATGTTTCCTTGCATTTGGGTCTCAATTTCAGAGTCTTAGTACCAATCAGAAAAAGTCTTTGAATCATTTCCTAAAGCTCAGTGTATTTGTCAGTCATTGCTTAATAATGCTGTGTAACAAACTACATGAAAATCTAGTGGCTTACAATATTAAGTATTCACATGGTTGCAGGCCAGGATGTTGACTGAAGCTTGGCTTATCTCAGCCAGGCTCAGCATGATAGCTCTGCTCTGGGCTGCAGGTGAACTAGGATTGGCTCCATACAGGAAATAGGTTCAGTTCCACCCATTGTACATTTATTCTAGGATTCTGGCTGAAGGGTCAATGTCTACCTGGGGCAATTTTTTTTTCATGGTACATTCTGGAGCACAAAAGGAAAGCTCAAACTACAGAAGCATGGTTACAACCTCTGCTTGCATCAATCCACCTTCATCTCATTGGCCAGGTAGCATACTGATAAGCCACAGTCATGAGATGGAAAAGTAATTTTTCCTGTGGTGTGAAGATACTGCGAAGTAACACAGTATTCCAAGGAGTGAAGACATGGGAGGGACACGTGAGCAACACTAGTTACCTCCTTGGCTATAGTTGATGACAAAAGTCTTGACCCTTCCAGATGGTTAGGGTACTCTAAGTCTTCTAGTTTAACTTTCCTCCAAGTTCAGGAATTCTTTCCACAGCAGTCCTGACAGATGCATTTTCAGTGGCTGCTTTGAATTCTAGTAGTTCTACTACTATTTTGCAAAGTGGCCTACTTCATTATAGGGACAATCTGATAAAAAAAATCTTATTTTTATTCAAAACCTACTTCCCTATACATTCTCCCCACTCTTCAGAAGACTACACTCAGGTACAAAGGTGAATATGTACTCCTTTCTTCCTGGAACATTTTTTTTTTTTTTTTTGTGATGATTGTTAACACATTCCCCTCTTGAATGAAGTCTTCTCTTTTCTAGTTTCCATAATTATTCCTCAGATGACAAAAATGTATTTCCCAAAAAGTCTCCATTCTTGGCATGCTACTATGGGCTCTCATTACAGCCTATTGATAACTACTAAGACAGGATATTTATTAGAGAGTAGGAAGCTCTGTACTTTGCCCAACCCCTGCAGAGCACAGTAAGACCATTCTTGTCTCCAGTAACAACATTCTTCTATTTATGAAGACCCTTCATAAAAATTTTTATAAAGATTCTATCCCATTTCTAAATCCTACTGAGCTCTTGGTTATCTAATATTTCCAGCTCTTCTTTCTGAATTCCATTTTGATGGTGTGATCCCAATCTTATGCTTATGCAATTGTTTATTATATGTAAATAAACCTATTTTTCCCTATTTTTATCTTAATTAACTTTCATTGAATGTTATTTTTTTCCCATTTTACTGCATTTGCATTCTGACATTCAATACAGTCTTTTCATATTTAAGACAAGTGTGAACTTGTAACCATGCTTTTCTTTCTTCATCCAGGTCCCTGATACAAATATTGACCAAGTAGTTGTTAAGGACTTAGGTCTGTGGCCAGCCTTACAAGATCTTGCCATCATTTTAGTGGGCCACATGCATCCTTATATGTGTAAGCATGCCCCATTTTACTCGTGATCTCAGATATCACAGAAGACCTTTTTTGATGCTTTGTTTTGATTCTTATGCTCATCTCATTCTTCTGACCTTCCCATTTGGTAAATATATTCCTAAAAACGTGAAACCAGTTCGCTGTGACTATTCTTAGTGAAGCCATGCTAGATTAATTCATCTCCTCTTCAATTCTAAAGTCTAGAGGTCACAAAGTCAAATGCTCATAAAGGTCAAGAAGGTAGTAAATGTTTAGATCAGAAGCTGGGTATAAGTTTGTTGTGGTGGTGAACAACAATTTGCATACTTTGCCTAGAAAACTCTTTGCTAGCTGAACAAAATCCCTCTGTTAGCTAATTTCACCTAGGATTTTATGATTCCTCTTCTAAATAATTGTATTTGTCTCATATTTGTGAGAACTCATATCTTTTTTCTCCATTTTGAAAATGAGGACCATATTGGTACATCTCCTGCCATAGATTTGAAAAAGACCATAAAGGTCTTGGTTTAGTCCCCACTCAATTTAAAAATCCGTTCTACAATGTCTCTAACAAGTGGTCATATAGATTTTTTTCTACATGTATCAAATTAGGATGATCTCACTATACCACAGTATAGCTGCAACTATTTCTCCTTCCTTCTGTCTGAGTGGAAAAATTGGCTTGCACCTTTCCCACAGTAGAGTCTACCTATGTCCTTGGCCTCCTGCCCTTTTGCCTCTTCTGGGATCTCATGCCATCTGTTATCCCATCTCCATTTTATCTGTTTTATTTCCCCTCCTCTACCTCTTCCCCATCTGCTCATAACATGCTCAAATATTCTAACATATATTTCTGTGTGTGTGATTTCACTCATTGGTGTCCCAATACTGACTGAAGACAATCTATATTCCTTAATATAACACTCAAAACCTAACGTGATTTAGCCTCAACCTATCTTTTTATCCCAGGAAAATCCATTTCTCTCTAGTGTACATTGTGTTCTTGCCAAATTCATCTGCTGATCAGACTTTCTCTTAATCTTTCCTTTTAATCATGTTAGTCTCATTGCATATATTGCTACTTCATCAATCTTGTTTTCACTCCTTACATTTGTTGAAATCTTAGGTGTTCTTCAAGAGCTAGTCTATGAGTTACCTCTGTCATGAAGTTTTCCCTGTCCTCCCTTGCAGAATAACCATTTCCACTGAAATACTGTTGAATTTTGTTTGTGTATATTACTGCCTTTACCACTTTCCATTCTTTAACTGCTTTTTTATCCATGTCTTATCTCATCTACTCAATTATAAACTTGTCGAAAACCTACACTGTGCTCAATCCATCTTTATATCTTTAGGATCTAGAACAATTCTTTGAATATAATATGGGCTCAACAAATGTTTGTTGATTGATGGTATAATTCTGAGATTTGTTAATAACGATTAATTGAAGTGTTTTTCAAAATCACACTCCATTTGCTATATGTTGGGGTAACTATCCTTGAGATTTATAAAAATAAAATCCGTCCCCTGTAAAACAAAGAAAATAGCCTTTACTTTTCATTTGGTGTATTATAGATACTGGACTAGGTTTCTTTCATAAATATTACAAATGCATTATTCATTTTTTATCTCCTCAAAACTCCTGTTTGGCAGCTTGTTGTTGCTGTTGTTTAGATGAAGAAACCGGCCTTAAAAGTTAAATAAAGCATTACTTGTTTTGGAGCTAGAAAGCCAGATCTGTACTTGGAAGTCTCCTGGGAGAACAAGGTTTTTGGATGCATGTAATGAGGAGAGCAGACAACTCGATAAGAGATGCCTGGGTCATTTTTGGTGCTACTTTTACTCACTGTGTAACTTAGGAAAGTTTATGTTAGGCTTTTCTATTTGTAAAATTGATATTCATATACAGCTGTGCAAAATATGTATCTGCTTACTTACTTCCCTCCAAGAGATTAATGAGATGATTTCCAAGGAGCACTTTGATTTTCTATGATAAAAGAAATAAGTTAGTATGAAGCAAAGCATTTCCTGCTTCTGCAGAAGGTCTTAAAGAGGGTGAAAACAGTGTTTTAAAAATCATCAAAGTAAAAACTAGAAGAAACAGCCATGTGTGTTTAAAATCAAATCAACAATTAATGTAGAGCACCCAATGACCTTTTTTTAAAAAAAGATTTTATTTATTTATTTATTTTAGAGATAAAGAGAGAGAGAGTGAGGGAAGGTCTGAGGAGGAGCAGAGGGAGAGGGACAAGCAGACTCTGTACTGAGCTCAGAGCCCAGCACAGGGCTCCATTCCTGGGCCCTCAGATTGTGACCTGAGCAAAAACCAAAAGTCAGAAGTTTAATCAACTGAGCCATCCAGGCACCCCTCTAATTTTATTCTGATATGTGTATTATATATTACAATTTACCAGACATTTTTACATTTATGATTTCAGTTGATTCTCAGAACTATCCTATATAATGTATAAGCATTTTTATTATTTTTAAGATTAGAATGCTAATACTCAGAGGGGCCAATAGACTTGTTTAGTGTTATGTGACTCATATAAAGCAGTCCAGGGTTAACCCCAGGTTTTCTGGATTCCAAACCAACATACAGGAATTTTGCATACTTGTGGTTCTGTTGACACAGCAACATCCAAACTGGGCCATCTGCACTCTGTCCACATTCAGAATTGAATGTAAATTCTACCTCCATTATAAAGCTTTCTCACATCACTCTAACCTCTAAGCCAGTTCTTCCATATTTTTGTTGTTGTTGCCCTTAAATCATAAAGTATCTGCTAAAGTTCTTGTGAAAATGCACAAATCATCCTATAAGGTAGTTCCCTGGACACCTTTATATGGAGGTAGGTTCCCTGTATTCTCTTCTTCCTTAAAGTAGGCCTTTGGAATTTCCATTCTTTTTTTTTTATTTTTTTTTTATTTTTTTTTTTTTTTTTAAACTTTTATTTTATTTTTTTTTAATTTTTATTTATTTATGATAGTTACACACACAGAGAGAGAGAGGCAGAGACACAGGCAGAGAGAGAAGCAGGCTCCATGCACCGGGAGCCCGATGTGGGATTCGATCCCGGGTCGCCAGGATCGCGCCCCGGGCCAAAGGCAAGCGCCAAACCGCTGCGCCACCCAGGGATCCCTCCATTCTTTTTTTTTTAAAGATTTTATTTATTTATTCATGAGACACACACACACACACTCTCAGAGAAAGAGAGATAGAGAGAGAGAGGCAGAGACACAGGCAGAGGGAGAAGCAGGCTCCATGCAGGAGCCCAATGTGGGACTCGATCCTGGGACTCCAGGATCACACCCTGGCCTGAAGGCAGCACTAAACCACTGAGCCACCCGGGCTGCCCAATTTCCATTCTTCTTGATGGTTACCCCCATCCATTCCATCTTTGAAACTGAGCATCAGCACAAGGAGTATTTGACAGGGAAAAATAGTTCTGTTCATTTTGGAACGAATGCCTTGCATAGTACCTTGTACAGAGTAGGTACTTAATATGTACTTGCTGAATGAATGGCTAGATTAATCAATGATTATAGGTGGGGCAGAAAGTTGAGAAAGTTTGGTAAGAATACTGGAAATAAAGATTGCAACCTGATAATGGATGATCTGAAACACCAGGCTGAACAGTTTGGAATTTGCCCACCTGGCAACAGTAGAGTTACTGGAGCCAAGAAATATTTTTTCTGGATTTTTTTCTTCTAGGGCAGATTCCATTTTAGAATTTAGCAAACTCCTTGCTTTTTTTCTTATCGTTGTTCCTTTCTTTTCCTCGTCTTTCCAAATCCACTGAGACCTCCTCCCACCAGTGCCACTTTGCTAGAGACTTGCAATATGTAAGACAGGTGGAAAAACCCAAGTGAATCAAGGAAGTCTGTTACAAGCACTGATTTCTATGATGTCTCAGTTTGTTAACTAAATTGCAGGTTGTATCGCTTGGCTAGAGACAGTTGACAGACAACTCTGCCTGAACAAATAGCATCTTCAAAATGACACGTGCACTTTAGTTTCGTTAGAGTTGGGGGGTATCATTATTGCCTAGGCCATCACAGTAAATATGGTGATTATATGCATCCCTTGGGATTTGGGGTTGACAGCATAGTTGGGCTGTGCTAAAGAGTCTTGGCTGATGCATTGACATAAATGACAGCAAAGCAGATTGCTAGGCCCTGTAGGAAGGACACAGAAGTTCATGATATAAAGAAAGTTCCATGGGCCTGCTGAAATTTTATCAATTAGAATTGTAATTTCTTTGCTTAAAAGTCATATATAACATTCCTCTAATCTTTTTTTTTTTTTTTTTTACTGATCCTACAATTTCCAAAAATCTAAGAGATTGGCTGTATGTTGCTAAGATTTTCAATGATCAGCAGAAATATTGGTCATTATTAACTGGTTAGTCAGAGGAAGCTTTACTACAACCGTGACGTAACATATCAAGATTCTTTTTTTTTTTTAATTTTTTAAATTTATTTATGATAGTCACAGAGAGAGAGAGGCAGAGGGAGAAGCAGGCTCCATGCACCGGGAGCCGGACGTGGGATTCGATCCCGGGTCTCCAGGATCGCGCCCTGGGCCAAAGGCAGGTGCTAAACCGCTGCGCCACCCAGGGATCCCACGTATCAAGATTCTTGAACGTATATCAACCTCATATTAACAAGTCCTCTTTAGATCCCTGAGGAATGGCTCTTTAGCTCCTCTTAAAAATCAATCTGTATCAGTCAGGTTGCCTGGAAAGACTTCTTTTGGGCTTATAGAAAAGGGGTGGTTTCCCCAATCTATACTAAATTATTAAGCAACTGCTGTTTGCTGGAAATAAATGTTGGGGTAACACTTCATTTTTGGTAGATTTATTTATTTTAGTGGGGGAGGGGCAGAAGGCAAGGGAGAGAGAATCTTAAGCGGACTTTGCAGTGAGTGCAGAGCCCCAAGGGTCTTGATCTCAGGACTGTGAAATCACTACCTGAGCTGAAATCAAGAGTCAAATGCTTAACTGACTGAGCCACCCAGGCGCCCCTGGGGTAACACTTTTTACACCTTCTCTCCAATCCCTTATTTTGTTGGTGGGATTGGATAAAGGGTCTGCACACGTCTGGTGAGTCTCCTTCTTTTCCTTCCTGTTTTGCAGGCTCTTCTCCCTGTGCTGGGAATACCCAGGCCCAGGCCAGTTTCCTCATTGTAGGGGGCAATGCAGAAAGGAACAGTACTTGAAAGACAATCAAGAAACCTATTGTGTGGCCAAGTCTGAATGTTATCCCAGACCCAGTCCCCCATTCAGCTCCACAAGCAATGAAGTTTGCTGATCCTTTAGCTTGTGTCTATTTTTCAATTGGTTTTGGAATTCAGAATGGAGAGGGCTGTGATTTATTGCCCACTTAAACCTCAACATGGTAGAGTAGCGATTCTGTTTTTTTTAGCTGTTATATTGCAATGAATATTTTTGATTTATTTGGCAAGTGTGTTATATAACTAAAATAATTTTTTTCAATATCATGGTCTGCTCAAAATTAAGTGGTAGTTCTAGAGCAGTGGCCTCCATTAAATTTTTCTTGGTGGTTATAGCCATGCAGATATATGAACTCACAGAACTAAAAGTGTGTTTGCATAAAATTTATATGTACATTTCTATACTGAATGGTCTCCTCTTATAACTTTCAATAATGCCTTCTATTATCATTATCTTTGCTGTCATTTATTAATCCTATTGTTTATTGGCTAAGTGTATGTACTTTTCCTATTGGTATGTTTCTGAGTCAAGGAGAGGGTAGCTACCACACTTCAGAGTTCAGAAAGAAGTCTATTTTGTTTAAATCAGACCTTCCTATGACAATGACTAACAGTGATATATTTTGTTGTTGAGCTTCAGTCCATGAAAAGTACATTAAAACATCGAGCTGAGCCATCTCTCTGAAGCAGCAGTTGGATCATTACAATTTGGCAGGCACTTTAGATGTGTGTGTGTGTGTGTGTATGTGTGTGTGTGTGTGTGTGTGTGTGTGATTTTATGATCATGTCTGCTTAATTCAGCCTGACCCTTCAAAGGGGCAGCGAAGTACAATTCCTTGAGCATATTCTATTATGTGCTATGTGCCTGCATATATTGTTTTATCCTTATAATAAGCTTGTGTGATAGGTAATATTTTCCCAACATTAAAGAAAATTGAGGCTTAAGGAGTCTATACAACTTGGTCAAGAAAATACAGTAAGTGGTGTGATTAAAATTTAAAGTCAGACTTGTCTGACTTAAAAGCCTATGATTGCTATAGAACATTAGGGGTTAAAAAACAAAAAAGTAGGGAAAGGGCAGACTAATAATATAAGTGATTGAAATAGAATGGAATATTTCCAAAAGTGTTTTATTTTTCTTGACTCTTATGGCCCTCACTCTATCATTTGTTGAGGTTCAGAGAAGTTGCTAGTCATATGGTGACAAAAATATTTCCCTTTCTTCTTTACCCTACTATACAAAAAAAAAAAAAAAAAAAAGCAGGAAAAGCTTGATACTAAATGGCCACCAACACTCAGCACTTTGCATCTGATAGGCAATAGGGAATGGTGGAGGCTGTGGTGAATTAAAGAGCTTGAAAGACAATCCCCCGCCCCCGCCCCTGTGAATTCTGGCCTTTAATTGTATCTTAGAAATGTTATCTCAGTGTTGCTAGATCTTACTATTTTCAAGAAAAGTTTAGAAATCTAAGTATTCATGAGAGACTGATTTTTAAGGTTGAAAACTAAGTCACATTTAAAAAGATCCTATAAGAAACTCCTCCTTTTAAAAAATAAAATAATACACATCTGAGGGTCTGATCCCACCTATAGGTTCTGAATTTACTTCTTTATCGTATAATTAAGTTAATAAGCACCTACTGAGGAAAAATAATCAATAGACAAAACCAAAAAGAGTTTTTAGTACCCTTTCAAAAAGTATGCTCCTTGATTGAGTACAGTTTGGGTACTGTGCTGCTCTGGGATAGATTCATGATTCCTGGTCCTCTTTCTGTGCTTCACCAGAGTGGAGATCTGTATGTCATGAACACTTGGGTTTCGGTGCCCCAAGTACTTCTTCCTGTGCATTCTCTGGATAGATTTTGTTGTCTGGTGTGGCTCATCAGCAGGCATCCTTTGGCAATTGAATCACAAGTGCATCCTGCTCTCTACTAAAGAAGGTGTCTTTGCTTATTCCTGGCTTTCTAAGGTGTTTGTGTCTGAATATTTGCCTGTATAAACTTTGTTGAAGTCAGTACGAAATGGAGTGGTCAGAAATACATCTGTATTTGAGGGTCTGGGGAGTTATTTTTCTGTATTCTTTCAGATGAGGCTTGGTGGATAGCATTCCTTTACTCATCTAATTCCTTGTCTGTTTCTCCATTACTTCCATCCCTCTTTTTATTTGAATTTGAATTTATTTATTTTTTTTTAAGTAGGCTCCATGACAAGTGTGGAGTCCAACAGAGGGCCTGAACTCACTCAGATCAAGACCTGAACTGAAACCAGGAGTTGGATGCTTAACCAGCTGAACCACCCAGGAGCTCCTTCCCTCTTCTTTAAATTTTTAGCTTCCTCTGACCTTAATCACTGCCTTAAATGATTCAAAGTTATCACTGAGCATGGATGTGACTAGTTAGCAGCACTAAGATCACTGCTAACTGCTGAAACATGGGGGCTCTAGCATCACGTGGGTCATGTCTTCCCTGATGGCCTTGAGCCTCTGGGCCAATGTCAGGTGTAAGCACAGCACAAACCATTGCCCTTCCAAGCCCCTAAAGCTCTTTTGCTGGAAGAGAGGCACCTATAGCAGAAAGCAGGGAAGTGAAGAGCAGGGAATACATGGGGGAAAAAAGATTTTATTTATATTTATTTTGAGTTTATTGTTTTTAATCCCCATAACTATAATTGTACCATCATCAGAGAAACATTTGCCAGGGTTGGTGGGGAGGGCCCTTTGGGCAAAAGAGAAAATATTCTCTAAGATGTAGTGTGTTAATGAACCTTAAAAATGCTTTCTCTCTCTTCGTATAATGTGACTCTACCTTAACATTCAAAGGTTTCTGTCTCGGCAACATTACTGAAGTTTTAGAAAGCAGACCAGCTGGTTGATATTCTAAAATGTTTATATGCCAAGTATTTTCTATTTTTCCCTTTCACAGACTGAATCTCATTTCCATTCCAACAGCTTCAACCTTCTAAACTTCCCCCGTTCCTCCTTACCTCCTCATCAGCAGCTACCTAAATATGTTTTCTCTAACTACACTTCTTTCCCACCCTTGGCCTGACCCATTCCAAAAAAGGCAGCATTTTCTGTCTTGAAGGGCACATCACGAATCCTATGCCTCTGGTCTCTTGGGAAATTTGTCAAGGACAGACTGTGGATGTTTATTTAGAAATATTATATGGGATTGTCCTTTGTTTCTTGTCTTAATTTAGGGAACTGTGTGCTTCTGTTTGTCTTTTGTCCTCATCAATTTTGTAATGATGTATTTTTTTTTTTGCAGTGACCCCATTTTTCACACCACTGTCACAAACATCTCTTTTTCACCTTCATCATCACCTGAGAAGCTCAGGGATGCCATCTCTTTCTTTCACATGAGGAAACCCAGGATGAATTGTTCTAGGACCTGCATTAACTGAATAATCAGATCCGTGTCTTCTAATTCCAAAACTGTTGCCCCCTACACAACCCTGAAGTGAAGTTTACACTCTTGAGGGCTCAATAGTTCCAAATATATTTTTTGTGGCTTCTGATAGGCCTACCCAACAAAGTACCTTATGCAGTGTATGATTGGTAGATATTTGACTGCAAAACTTCTATGACTTGACTTTGAGTTCTGTAACATCGATTTGGAGAAATGAATGTATTGTTTGAAAAGTATATCTGTGTAAAGATCCTCAATTTAACAAGTCTAATGCAAACTGAAAACAGATGGTGGTTGTCATGGAGCCCCTCAGAGGTGGCCCCAAAGGGCTATGATGAGGGGAGAGGCTCCTAAAAAGAGCAGCGCTTGAATGTTACACTGACCAGCAATCAGTGCACTTAGGAATATAGGAGGAGGCAAGAAAATGAAAATAGATTTCTCTGGAAGTCTAGCATCTTAGATATGTAAAGAGTTAAAATGATGTTTAATAGGAGGCAAATGATTAAAGATCTAGTAATGGGATGATAGTCTTCACCTCTAGGCATTTAGTTTGAATCTATCCAAATAAAGAAACAGGGCAGATTGAAGAACTTGGAAATGGATCACTGAAACTCTTACCTCCAGGTCAACAGAGAAGATTGTCCTTGAGCCACATAGGCATGTTGGCAGTTATCCCAAAGGCTATTCAGTAGTCTACATGAAGTAAATTAATGGCCATGGTCTCCTAAGATATGGTAATGGTCCACATTTTCAAAAGTATTCTCCCAAAGAAGAATCATAGCAAAAAATTAAAAGCAGTACATAAACCATGGATGGAGATATTGTGTACCACACCAAAACGTGTTGCTTGCTGAAAAATGCAAAGATGCTTTCTCTGTTGTGTCAGGTGCTCAGCTAAATATTTATTGAGTCTGCTATATGGAGGAAAACATAGAAAATAAAAATGTACTTTCTGCCTTGGCAATGCTTATGATCTAATTGAGGGGAGGACTCATTCTATTAAAAAAAATGTAAGTGCAAACAATTTGTCTTAATGTTGAAAAGACACTGGAGTAGTTGTGGGATAATTGGAAAATAGACCTAGTTAATGAAAGATGGCTCTTGCAGGGCATTCAGGTAGAATTTCATTCAACTCTCTACATCTACGCACCTGGTCAGGAAAGCTGGACTCTTTGGCAAAGGGAAGTCCCTTCACTATATAGGAAAGGATACCTCATTCAGCTTTGGGTTAAGCCAGGCCTAGGAGAGCTGTCTTGTCTTTGGGTCATTTACTGGATTAATGGTCCCTAAAGACCAACCAGTTTCATTACCTGGGCTTATGTTGACTCTAGAATCTTTCTCATGTTTAATTTCTTCTGAAATCCCCAGTTTGCTCTGCATCAAGTGTATGATAGATTCACATTCCTGAGGTCTTCTATGGAAATTAAGGCCAGAGACTAATTGTCCAGGGACTATCTAAGAGCTAGATTCCAATGTGACTACAGATGCCTTTTGATGGACACAAAGGGGCCTGAATTCTCCTGAGCCATCATCAGAGGAGCCAGCTTGTGGATGTGTTAAGTTTAAGGTCTAATTCAAACACATGCACACACTTACGTGGGTATAAATACACATACAATGCTGTTTCTCTAGCGCTGTGTTCCTTAACCATTTGGATGAAACCATGTAGCTTCTTTATGTCGATGAATAAATTTGTAGTGCATCCATAAAGAACAGAGAGAAGAATGTTTGTGCCCTTTAAATGCCATAATATACACACTTCTTCATATTGTGTATGGATTTATTATAAACTCAGTGGGTAATTTGTGTATCCAAAGCCGTGGCTGGCTCCCAGATGGCTCCCAGTGCCTGCCATACCATAGGGGAGTGATGAGTCCTGAGTGTCTTAGGGGTATTTTCCCCACTTAGCTAAAACTTACTCACTTTACAGTTTGATAGGAATACTAAGTTCAAGTAAATTAAAATAAAGAGATGTGTTTCCTAATTATTCTATCAAAAGAGCATGCAGCTTTGAAATAACTCAATATTGGTGTGTTGGACAGTTTTCCAAAGGCATGAGTCAGCACCCTGTGGTATGCTTTCAACTATTCTGTTTGGGTCACCTTTACTAATCTCACCCAGGGCCCAGGGAAAGTGTCGTCTTTTTGTACTTCTGCTCTGTTATCCCGATTACTTCCCCTGCAGTGGCTTTGACACTGGCATGGAAGTCAGCAGGCCTGCTTTCTCCTGATGTGTTGTAGCTGTTTAAACTTCACTTTTTTCTTCCCTCTGTTGCTTTCATTAAGATGGTTGGGGGTAGGTCAGAATCAACGTTTTGAATTAGAAATGCTGATATGATCCCAGAGGGGATGTTATAGTGGTGATAGTTGACAAAGAGGAGAACCATAAAATATCACCTGGATGAAATACCTCGCTGCAACACTATCTCCAGGACACACACGCACCAGCGTCCCTGTGTGCAGACAGGCGCTGCTGATATATGAGAGTCTGCTGGCCATTTTGTTTACGATAACTAGGAAAGGAAAAATGAGCCCCTATTTCAGTGTGTTCATCCCAAGATGATGACACAGGAGATTCTCCTTGCAGGTAAACCAAGAGAGTTGAGTTAATCACCATTTATCACTCAAGGGACTCAAGTCTCTTGCAGATGCATTGGAGCCCTGGAGACTGAGATGCTCATTGGGTAGCAATGCTGTTCTCTTCTCTCATTCCATCTTATGTACTAAACTGAAGTCCTGGCATCAGAGTGATGTGTGCTGGCTTTTAGAGTCCCAAGACTTTAATATGTACATGATTCACTCCAGAGAACTAGATAAATTTTTAGAAAGAAATGTCATATCATTATAATTTTAATAACTTTACAACTTCGCTCCATCTCCTCCATTACCAGACTGTTCCTAGCTACCTCATCTTTTGCCAGGAGCTGCTAATTTATTTCTCTATATCCTCGGCTGCCTACCTTCAAACAGTGCTCTGTTGAATTGATTTTAGTATCTAGACCACCCTTAATGGATCTGAGATAGATTAGTTCAGACCTAAATTGGGTGAATTTTTATATATGTTGTCTTCTTATTAGAAATGTGCTCTCTGTATTCCAGGTAATCATTGAATGAACAGGTACAGACAAGCTCCCCATCTGACCCTCCCACTGATATTTGAGTTGTTCAGACCAGATAAACATAAACTATAGGTTAAAAACTGAAAAACAAAAACAAAACACATAAAAAATACCAACTAAACAATTATCATGGCTAAACTTAAATTATGCAAGCTTCCATAAGAAGGGTCAGCAAACTTTTTCTGTAAAGGGCCAGAGAGTAAATATTTTAGGCTTATGGGCCACAAGATCTCTATTGCAACTACTTAGCTCTATTATATATTACAGTGCAGAAGCATCCACAGACAATATGTAAGTGAATGATCACAGCTGCTTACCAATAAAACTTTATTTACATAAATAGGCACTAGTCAGATTTGGCCAATCGTTTGTTGATTTCTGTTTCGGACTAATCTGCCTCCTACAACTTTTGCATATCCATTCTTCAAAGGCATCATTAAAACATACAGTAATGTGTATCGTATTTTCTGATAATCCCACGTACTAAATCTCTCAATTATGAAATGTGCATACTAATTTTTTTTTCCCAGCTAGAAAATGGTCTGGGATTTAGACTTGGAATTCATCAATGCAAGTGACTGAAAGTGCCTTACTTATTAAACCAGAAATTTAGGTTGATGTTTATTATTCACATAAGTCCATTCACCTTGAGGCTATAACATTAAATCAGGCTGTCACTTAAATGACAGGTAAATAATAAAACACTTTGGAGAATCACTAAAGGTTTCCTTACAACCACAGAATAGGTCTAGAAAGATTACTGGCTGTTTACTGGCCTCTTTTCTGTATGGGAGCTGCTGTTCATCCTTGGGCTGGAATATCTAGTTCTGGGGAAAGAGTTTCTCCTTGGCAGCCCACTGAGAACTCATCATCCATCTTTGTGGAAACCAATGAAAATTACCTCATCTGGAGTAAAGAGTCAAGGGACTACGTGGGAATTGGGACTATCAGGTAATGTAATGTGCTGGGAGATGTACCTGGAACACATTTTAGGGGCTGGTAGCAATGAGTTAAAAGAGAAGGGGGTTACCAAGACCAGACAGGGAAAATAAAATAGGACATATATTCTAGTCCTGCCACTTTCTGGCCACGTAAGGTTGCGTTTCCAAGTTGACATCTATAAAATGAGCACTTGAATACAACATAAGAGTATGGAGAGAGTCCAACTATCTATAGATGCTCAGAGCTCATCCTGTGCTGAGATCTAGATCACAATTTTGGACCAAATATGTGAAAATTATCATGTGTATACACAGAAGCATGCACTTCCATACACATGCATAGTGTGTGTGTGTGTGTGATGACATTGTCTATGAGTGTGTTTATTCATTCATACCTCAAAGGAGGCACATTGTGAGGAATAAAATAGACCATATATGTATTTATAGAACAGCTTCTGTGAAGCCGCACGTGCTTTATAGATAGATGTTTGTTGTGTGACTAACGTTTTGTACTCCTTAGTGCAGAGTTTCTTAGTAGTGTCATTGTTATTATAGGCCAGGTATTTTTTTTTGTGTGTGTGTGTGTATTATTGGATATTTAGCAGCATTCCTGGCCTATACCCGCTAGATGCCAGTAGCACACCCCATCCCTAGATGTGACCACCAAAAATGTCCCCAGGCATTGCCAAATGTCCCTGGGCACAAAATCACACCCAGTTGAAACCACTGCCCTGGTGAAACCAAGACATAAGGAAGTGGTTCCCAGACTTTGGCAAGCCTCTGAATCATTTGGAGAGCTTGTGAAAATACACACTGCCGGGCCCCACTCCAGGGATTCTGATTCAGAGGGTCTCTTGTTAGATCCAAGAATTTACATTTCTAACAAGTTCCTAAGTGATGTTGATGCTAATACAGCTGGTCCCAGGACCACACTTTGTAAGTATATAGATAAGATGTAAGATGATCTAGAATAATATTCTAGATGGTTTAAAATGTGTGTGTATTTTTTTGAGGATTATCGTGTTGTTAATACAGGGCCTAAGATCTCTTTATTAAAGCTACTGGGTAGTTCCTCACAGCTGCACTAGAGATTCAGGAGGGAAAGCAAAGCATTTAAGGGAGATGTTCTGTCTATACTGGGTCGCAGTCATCACTGCCCTGCCAACTGTCACCTGAATCCTGCCAGGAGACTGCTTTAGGTATTCGTGCAACACTAGGGCTTCTACAGAAATGAATTTTAATTTTTGATTTATGGTCAGACTTAACTACCAAACTACCCCAAGTGGTATGACATTGGGATCTGTGGATTAGAAGTGAATGTTCAGAGTGAATTTGAAGGACATGGTGACTCAGGATGCCGTTTATGACCAGTGACTATTAGAGCCCTGGCTCTGACTTGCATCTTATTTACTTGCACTAACTCTCTTGTCCTTCCTTGACTCTCCCCAGTTCAGGTCAGAGTTCCCGTTGTCCTGAGCTGTCATCCATGCTTGCTCATATCTTTTTTTCTTTGCTTGGAGTTAGAAATGGAGCTGTCTTGAGCTATTTATCAGTCTTATCTCCCTTGGCCCTCTGTTAGTAATTCAGTCCATGGATCTAATCTGCTTTAATTGATTGACCTCATACAGCCAGATTTCAGCACAACAACAGAAGCACAGCTGCAGGTGGAGAGGTAGATGCAGTTGCTGGGTGGGTGCAAAGGTCATTGAAACCTGTGCAAATTTAGAAAAATAGAATTTGTTTCCAAGCCATTTAACATGAATTTTCTGGGGACAATCTGTGCAGGTTCTAGAGTTGATGATCTTGCATGGGATACAGTCATTTTAAATAGACTGGTATCCTGTAGGGTGTGTACAAAAGCCTCTGAGTCATTTATCATCTGTCACCTAGCTCTCCCCACTATCTTCACCCCCATCATTGACATCATTTTTATATCATCCTTTGAAGAGCACTTTAGAATTTGCCAAGATTTTATTCATTTCTTTTAAATTCCATTTAATGCAGGTATTACTATCGTTGTCTTATATTTTTCTCATTTTTTTGGCTGCAGATAGTTGAATGATCTGCTCAAGATTACCTGAACAACAAGATGTGGAGTTTGAGTGGGCTCAGGTCTTCTGATTCTAAATCACAGAGACTTCTAGAACCCAGAGAACACATTTTCCTTCTCCGCTTCACTTCTTGTCACAGTATCTTCCCCTATCCCCTAACCCAAGCCCCTCAAGAGAAGGGGCTGGGATGGTAGTGAAAGTTCAAACCATCCCCAAGCTCCATAGCTGGAGTCTTGTCAGTTTGGATAATTCTTGATGGGCTTAGACTTCTTGAGAGAGAGAGAGAGAGACAAAGACCTGGTCTCTTTTATCTGTTGAAACTTTCAATAGTACACAACTCTCTACACAGAAAGTACACACTCCCTGCTTATTAGATAACAATTATCTTGGGTTCCAGAACAAGGAGACCATAACATAGAAAGAGTGGCCTGATGATCTTCCCTGAAAGGCAGTGACTAGCTGTCAAAAGTGTCCATACTGTGTTCTATTAAACACAAGAGTGTTTTATCTTAGAAAACTTCAATAAAATTTTCCCCCAGCCAAAATTATCTGATGAATCAAAATCATACCTCATCTTTTTGTTTTTTGTTTTTTTAATTGCATACATAAAGCACAGTGAGACTATATGTTTTGATTAAGATTTATTGCAAAAAAACATGGATATGGATGAACAATTCTCATTATCATATACTATTCAAATCCTATTTAACCTCCAATGGTATATAAAATTATCAGCACAATTTTTTTTCTATCAAAGCCACACATTCTAATTCACTATTCATTCATTCACTTATCCATTAATTTAACAAACATTAACTGAGAACCTGTTAGTATCCCTACATTTGAGATACCCACAGTTAGGTTAGGTAGACAGATTAGGCAAACATAAAGTGTATAATATGCAATGTATACAGTGTCTTATGCAAATAACTCAATTGCAACATGTAGTGGATGTGACTGAGACATAGCATGATGGAAAATCCATGGGTTTTAAAGTCAGATGGATCTGAATTCTAATCTTAAATGTATCTTCTATTAGTTGCGTGAATTCCCAATTTTCTGAATCTCAATCCTCTAACCTATAAAATCTGGAGGGCAATTGTGAGAATTCAAAAATTGTTCTCTTAAAAAGGACTTTTCAAGGACCTACTCTGCTCTCCAAGGTAGTCTGGATTATGCTGCAGTAATAAGCAGCTTCAATACTTGGTGGCATAAAACAATCAAACTTTGTTTCTCATGTTCCATGTCCATTGCAAGTTGGTGTGTTGCCATCCTCGCTCAATGACCCAAGCTGACAAAGAGGCCACTGCTAGGAATTTCCTGGGTACAGTGGTTGAGAGCCAGTGAGAGAACTCTGGTTGGTCTCACACCAGCAGTTTAATGCACGACTCAGAAGTGACACCTAATTTATTGGTCAACACTGGTCTCTTGGTCGAGATAGAGGACCTAGAAATCCTCTCTTACTATGATCCCATAATGGGGGGAAACTAGAAAACATAGCAAATACTGCCACTGATTGCTTTATTTATTTTGACCCAGACTTTGAAATGCGTACAGCAGACCTAGCAGTATGTAGCCCCAAGAAGGATCACATACCTCTTGTTCTTCCTGTATTATTGCCTAGCACTGAACTCACAGATTCTGTGGGAAGCCTAGAAGTCAAGATATTGAGAACTGCTTCCTTTGCACATCTCTTGGGCATACCTTTGAGAGTCCCAGTTCTGTTTCTGTCAGCTGCAATTTTCTGAAATAGTGGATGATGCATTCTGCCTCCCTCAGGGGCACTGTGGAATGAATGAAGAGATTGCCTTCAGGGAGGTGTTTATTCCTGAGGATTTTTCTTGCCCTTGTGCATCTCTGCTCCTGAAATCTCACCCTAGTGTTGGTAGTATCTGGTGGGTCACCTCTATAGCAATAACTGTAATGTGGCTGATGGAACATCAGAAAGCTGGAGCTAGACTAATTTGAGAAACCAGGTGGGCTCATAAAAAGTCCTTATTGATGAAGAATGACTTTCTGGCTATTTACAGACAGCTGTTTTGTTGTGCTGTTCAGTCTTGTTTGGGGGTTGTTGTTTTTTTTTAACAGACTTTTTTTTTTATTGCACTTGAGGATTCTTTGGTAATGTCTTCTGATTTACCACTTGTCTGTGCTTTTAATATCAAGGAAGAACATAGATTGAAGTGATTGCCTTTGGTAGCAACTTTAGTGGTGATGGGTGTGGAGTTATTAAAATTTATAGTCATGCTGTTTTTGCAGCTACACTTTGCTTGTCTTGGAAAGGCTTATAAAAGACACCAAAGAATGTGAAGAGAGAGCAACTACTACATTGTGACAGGAAATCAACCATGCAAATGTTGTTTTTTAATGTTGTTTGCTAAAATTTACATTTATTTTTATAGTATTTCTTGATGACACTATTGCCAATCCAGCCAGTCCTTAGCTCAGACCACCACTTCCAACTATACTAATGATAGGAAAGAAAGGGAAAAGATAACTGACATTTATTGAAGTCCTGAAGTATGCACAGCCACGTGCAGGGAATTTCACACATATGTGTTCTCCTAAAATCTTTGCAACAAGCTTCAAAGGTAGTAATTCGCCTTTCCCTTCCTCCACAGATCCCTTTATAGTAAGGAAATCAGAAGTTAAATAGCTTGCCCAAGGTCATATAGCTTTCGGAGCCAGAGAGAGGTATTATTTGAACCACGCTATGCTAGAACTGTGTTTATCCTCTTGAACCAATTAACTTCTCCAGTGCTCACAGGGTGTGATGTATGGTCAAATGTTTGGGTTGTTCTTTCTCCTGATCTCAGTTATCCCCTATGTTAGAATAATATTTTATGACTTATAAAGTATTGTCATGTTAATCATTGTAATCCTATCCTTTTAGCCATGTAATGGCCCTGGGAAGTCTGGAAAGCTAGTATCCTCTTCCCATAATATATTATTAAGAAATAGTTCAGAAAACTTAAGTAACCTGCCCAAAGGTCAGTCAGGGCTGTTTCCAAAGTCAATGCTTTTTATCCCTCAAATCATCTCTTCTCTGGACGCGTGAGCTAGTTTATTTTCGTGGCAGCTGAGCATGATGGATTCAAGCCTTGGCAACTATATGGGTACTTGCCATAAGACTTATAATGAACTGAGACAAAGCAGTTAGCCACAGATTATAATGCCACTGTGGTCCCATGACAAATGACAAGGAGGTTGCAGTAATGAAATCTTATTACTGCAAGTAAAGAGACCACATCTGAGGTCTAGCACAGCCACATTTACCACTTTGGGGAAACACAATGAAATATCTGGGTAAGGGTCTCCACTGACATTGGCAGTAGCGCTAGCAGGATTAAGAAGATCTCTCCGAAGCAGTGATTGCAGTGGCAAATGTGTGGCGCCTCAGATAAGGACCAAATATTTATTCTGGCAGAGATTAAATCTTTTCTTCCCCTGAATCTATTATGGATCTTGCAGAAAATCTGCCCAAGAATACATCTCGCTGATCAGCCAACTCACTGAGCCAGAACTGTACTTTGCCACTGCTGTTGTTGGAAAGCTGCAGAATGCTGGTTTAAAGGTCTCCTCTCTCTGCCTAAAACTGTTCTCCATCCATGATTAATTAGTGACTCAGAGGTGAATTGAATCACCAGCAGCCCTTTCTCTGCATCCAGGATTTATATAGTGGTTTCTCATTGAAGAATAGTGGTGCAATAAACAGCCCACATATGCGGGTTGGGCAGAGAAGTAATGGTGTCTGCAGTCATGGTTTCTTAACTCTTCTGATTCTCTCGTTCTGTTAAACAGGTTATGACTCAGGTTACTATAGCCTTGCTTATTTAGGCAAAGGATGAGTAGGTTCTAACACACACACACACCTTTAGAAATGAATGCCAGTGCTTTACGTAGGGGAAAGCAGAAAAATCATAATATCATTTCTGAATTCCTAGAAAATTAAGAGAAAGAATAAAATGGATCATAACATTCTTAATTCTGGGCGTGAAAGAAGCAAAGGAACTATCATCAGTTTCATTTATCCATTTTAATGCTAGGTGCTTTGTTTAGTGCTGGGGATGTAGAGGTGGAAAACAAAAACTGAGAACATAGTGTCACAATAAACAGGGATTTACGAAATCATAAGTACATTTAGTCCCCAATTGGGGAGGCACCTGCATTCCTTTTTTCAGAGAACAGAACATGGGAATTGCAGACATCATTTTACGTTACATGCTGTGCTAGCAGGGCACAAAGGAAGTGGCAACGTCCATCCTATATCACAGCATCCCTGCATGCTGAAAGCAGCCTTTCTTAGCTTAGACTCCTACTTTCTAAAATCAAGACTCCTAGGTACTTCTCCATTCTTTTGTCAGGAATAAGATGTGTTCACATACTAAATGAAAATTGGCAAGATGAAGAAAGCCTGTCTTTTGAAAAAATAAGTGAAGCGTAACAAACTATATGGAAACCCATGCCTAAAATCTCACCAGAAGTCTTAATTTACTGACTTTAAGTGAAATAAGTGTTTCATAAATATTGTCTTTATGTATTTGAATGATTTTTTTATTTATAAACTAATGAACCTAGTTACTAAATCTGAGTTTTCATGAAATACATCTTAGTTTATATGGCTTCTGGATCTTTCTTTCTTTCTTTCTTTCTTTCTTTCTTTCTTTCTTTCTTTCTTTCCTATTCTTCTCCTCCTTCTCTTGTTGTCTGTCCTCCCCCTCCTCCTCCTTTTTTATGCTTCTATTTCTTTTTTAAAAAATATTTTATTTATTTATTTATGAGAGATACAGAGAGAGAGAGGCAGAGACACAGACAGAGAGAGAGGCAGAGAGAAAGAAGCAGGCTCCATGCAGGGAGCCCAATGTGGGACTCGATCCTGGGTCTCCAGGATCATGCCCTGGGCCAAAGGCAGGTGCCAAACCACTGAGCCTCCAAGGTGTCCCTGCTTCTACCTTTTGAATAAGAAAATAGAGGATAACAGAGACTATGTCAACAAATGGAATGTCAGAGTTCTTACTAAATTTTATCATCCTTGAATGTCCAATCAGTTGCTTAGCCAGTAATTCAGACAACTAGAAAAATGGAGAAAGATATCTCCTTCTCTCCCATCCCTCCTGACACCCTGCATGATGTGCTACCATTCCAAGAGGTTGAGAGAGACTGATCGTATCTGATCAGTAAGGTTACTTTCATAGTGTGTCTCATTGTGAATCCTAATTCCGACTCTTACAAGCAATTACTAAAGGAGAAGAGTAAGAATTTTAATAGCATTATTTACATTTCAGTGTTTCTGGGTACTTTGTAGAAGGCAGATGATGCCACCACCTCCACCTTCACCATAATCATCACCTTTATAGTATTACTCTTCTGGAATTCATTGTATTGTCCCTCGCAGAACTCTATTTTGGGGACATTGAGTTTCTCATCTGCTATGTAGTATAAAACTATAGCACTGACTATCACATCCCTCTCTGGATGAATCTTAGGAATAGGGCTACAAGTGTGGGAAGAGTGATGGTCATCTGACCCTGAAAACCCCAGCTCAGTTTCACTGGCCTCTACTGGGGATACATTTTCTATGTCTTTTAGACCTACAAAAAATATCACCAAGTGGTGATCTATAATGCTAGTCCCTCTGTCATTGCCTCCTAATCACTCACAATATCCCACCCCCTTGGCCTTGTTCCTCCCAAAGTGTGCAAGGATCCTTATATTTCCTCTTCAATTCTAAATGTAAACTGTGAGATAATCTAGGGTCCAGGGTTTAATTGTCTCTCCCAGAAAATAGGCCTAATTCATCTCACAGAAATGAACTTTGTAGTGTCACTACATAGCTCTTAGGTAGTTCTGTGGTTCAAGCTTTCATATCTGTTGAGAGCAGTCAAATGATGTAACCTGCATAGTGCAGCCTGTGAGAGCAATTTGGGTGGCTTTATACCATTGGTTTTTATGTTTGGGATGAAAGCCCATGGAGGAAGGTAGGATACTGTTGTTAACTTCATGCTGACAGCTCCCTCTGGGTACCTACAGATTTATTGCTAGTTGGAGGATCAACTTTAAAGGGAGAAAACCTTGTGGTTGGTGATAACTATGCCTTTTGTGTTTCTTTATCATAGGAACAGGGGAAAATTGGAGTTGTCTTCAATATTGGCACAGTTGACATCTCTATCAAGGAGGAGCGAACCCCTGTAAATGATGGTAAATACCACGTGGTGCGCTTCACCAGGAACGGCGGCAATGCCACACTCCAGGTGGACAACTGGCCAGTGAATGAGCACTATCCCACAGGTACACGTTTTACTCTCAATGACCATATACTCTCTCTTGCTCTCCCATTCTTACATCTAAGGGGCAATTTTTTCATGACTGTTACCAAATCATAAAACACTGAATGTTAAGCACATCATTCATATCTTTTTCTGCATTATCGCCTTCCAGCTTATTTTCTGAAGTATCCCTTTAGGGCTTAGTTCAGTGTAGGGAGCTTCTGGAGACTTACTAACTATGCACTGAACACTTTTTGTCAACCTGGTGAATATTGCCTGACTGGCTCATACTAAAGACAATTACTGGTTTTCCAGGGCATTGCAAATGATGACCAATGGAGGGAAGGGGCGCCATCTCCTTCATGAGCTATTGTTGATAATCATAGAATAATCAACTTGTTATCTGGACTCTGCAGTGCCATTTAGGCAGGTGAGATTGAAGGTACAGATGGTCAGAGATTTCAGAAAGACTGTAAAAGGAAGTTTACTAAACTTAAAGTGACAAACATCAAGTCAGAGTAATGATGAGAGAAAAACTAAGGATGAAGTTTCATTCATTTGGTTGACTTTGCTACTTTTTCTTTCATTTACACTAAACGTGCCTTGATTTTCAGAGATTGGTCCTAGTAGGCAATTTAATACCAAGCATGCTGGTGTAGGAGGGAGAGGGGTTAATCATCTGTTTAAATTTTATGGTCAAGGAGCATTTGCCAACGAACTCCCACAGCCAGATGGCCAAATCAAGGGCGATGGGAGGAAAGGTTGCTATCTTTTATAGAGATCATTCAAATGATCTTTTAACTTCCCTCTCATCTCTTACTTCTCCTAGGGAAAGAGTCCTGAACTCTGATCATAAAAGTTCCAGGAATGGAAGGGAAAATACTTTGGCTAAGGACCTTTGTTCTGCAATTGCATTATCACCTGGTGGATGGACAATGAGAATAGCTCAGAATATTGAACTTTTCACTAATGTGGGCATGATGCCATACTTCACTCTCTCTCCTACACTTCAAACTCCTCATAATTCTCTTACTGCCATCCTCTCACTTTTTTATTAGTGAAGTGGCCACAGAGATAAGGAAGCCCAAAGCACACTTTTGGAAGTTTTTAAGAGCTGTTTAGATAATAATCATCACACTTGGGAGAAATACATAAAGTAAATTTGTCTATTTGTGGCCCAAGCATTTTGAATGATTTGAAGGCTGTAATTTTCAGGTCTAATTCAGCATTAATTTTCAATAAAAGCCAATCACAAGTAATTATGATTGTGCTTCTGTTTCTCCCCCACCCCCAAATTCCCAGAGTCTTCTTGTGTCTGGTTTAAGGATTATAGGAGCATCTACAAAGAGCATACAAGATTCCCAAGCGATTGAAATGAAAAGCCCCACCTACTCATTTATCTACCATCTCAGTCTCCATACAATATCTAGCTCAGACTTTGCTGCGAGTCTCTTGTCATCCACTTAGTACTTCTCAGATTAAGGCACAGAAATGACCTTATGTGTTTATCTTTGAGCCTTTCAAGAGAGCCAGAAGTGTTAGCAGCTACTATGAACTCTTATCATCATTCAAATTCACTAGATACTAATAGACCTGATTTTTAAATGTTTCATGCTTTAACTCGGGAGGATGGGTAGTCACAGGAATCTAAATAGCCTGAGATCTTAAAAACTATTCATCTGCTTATCAGAAAACTCACTCTCTCTCCAGGTATGTTATCAATGGCCCTGCTAGAGGGGCTGTAGGGTTTGCTCTGTTTCTATTAGGAATTTCAAAGATTTCTAAATTGATGTTCACCACTTGCCCTGAGCCACGAGTTTGCTGAAGAGTCTTTAATGGTCATTTAAAAGCCACAGATATGTAAGAAAACCAGTGACCCTTACTGTGTGCCTATCTCTTTGTATCTTTAGTTCCAGGTTATGGGTTGCTTACTGTTTTCAAAACAGAATAAACTTTTCATTACTGGCATTACTTGCTACTGAAAACAATTATAACTAGTAACTATTGCTAACTTATTTAGTAATAATAAGTCTTATTATTACAAAGCATGATGCAGTATAGCAGTTATAAGTGTGGGCTTTGGAGTCAGCTGGCTGGAGTTGGTACCTCGGTGCCATTAGCTGTGAGTCTAAGGCAGGCTTGATTGAAACCTTGAAAGGCCCTAAGCATTAGATTATTTGGTGCCTCTCCCCACATGCAATTAAAAATGTAAAAACGGTATACCATAAAATAAGGGTAGGAATTTCTAACATTCCTGATTTTTATTTTCTAATGATTGCTGTAATGCTTTAAAAATATATCTTTTGTCCTTACATTCTCATCTTTTGCTCTGTTTTCTTGGTTCTCTTAGTGAGTATTCTTCCTATTTGTGGATCCAGTTTCCTATCAGTAGCCTTAGACAAGCTATTTAATCTCCCAACCTTTGGTTGCTGGTCTGTAATATGGAGCTATGTTAACACTTTTCAGAGCTAATGTGAAGATTGAGTGAATGTATGTAAGATGTCAATTAAGTCTATAATCAATGTCAGCTATGAAAATGACCAAATATTTGGGTAGCATTGCTTTACTATTACACCTTCACTCATACAGATTACTTCACTGTGACCATAACAGCCCATAAATTGGGTAAGGTGGACACTCTTATTCTCCCTTTCAAATTTAAGAAGGGACCCGGGAAAATGCTGTGTCTTTTCTAAGGTCACATAGTAAATGTGGGACAGAACTAAGACCATAATCTCCTGTTCTCAGCTGGGCACAATTTCTACTCTTGTTCCCACAAAAAAAAATTGGGGGATATTTTGAAAAATGCATGGATAGAAATGAGCATCTCTGTTCTTGTGTCATCTTAAATGTATTCCTTTGGGGATCCCTGCATGGCTCAGTGGTTTGGCACCTGCCTGTAGCCCAGGGCATGATCCTGGAGTCCCGGGATCGAGTCCCGCATCTGGCTCCCAGCATGGAGCCTGCTTCTCCCTCCTCCTGTGTCTTTGCCTCTCTCTCTCTCTGTGTGTGTGTGTCTCTCATGAAAAAATTAATAAAATCTTAAAAATATATATTCCTTTTTTAAAGTGTCCTATTACATAGGTCAGTACCAATAACCACACAAAGGTGGTTATTGTGAGAAGTGGAGTTGAAAATCCTTTTAAAGAAGAAAAGTTTTTTTTAGCTGTGCTAAAAGGCTCATTTGTAATGAGTCCAAACTGTCCTTTGACAACAATGGTAATGTGCTTTCATTAGGCAGTTGAAGGGATACTGAGTAGCTGAAGGAGTTATCATCATACTTCACTGCCTAGATTGGGAAGTGTTAATGGAAAGTCCACTTTTCTAGTTTTATTTTTATTTTTCTTATTTTTTAAAATGATGTTTATTTGGAACAATCTTGTTTTTTTTAATATTTAATTTCAAGAGAGAGCATGAATGTCAAAGTGAGAGTGGGTAGGGGTAGGAGCAGGATGAAGGGCAGAAGGAGAGGGAGAGAGAGAGTCTTAAGCAGGCTCTTACCCAGTGCAGAGCCTGACCTGAGGCTCCTCATTCTCATGACCCTGAGATCATGACCTGAGCTGAAATCGAGAGTCAGACACTTAACCAACTGAGCCACCCCCAATCTAATTTTATATTCTACTCTTCCAAGACTTCTAAGAAATGGTCACCTTTTGACCTTTGGCTACCTTATTTTCTCTCCTTCCTACTTCCCTGTACTATGAAAGGATCCACTTAACTAAATTTAAAGCATCTTTAGTGCAATCTGACATGTTTACTTTATACCAAATCATAAGATTAAAATACCCCTGTATCTGGGCATCAAAGAACAAAGACATCTGGTCAGGCAAGCTTGACACAATTTCTACAAAAGTAATGTATTCTTTTTCCAAGCTATCCTACTTTATTGATAGTGATAAGTATAGAAACTATCAAAAGGCGTTAAGTTGTGCACTTTGTTGCTAATGTTTAAACTGTAAAGAAATATGGAGTAGCTCCTACAGAATATTTATGTAAGTTATCTCATTTTGAGGTCATGCTCTCGGAGAATTGTTCCTGCTCAATAGGTTCCTGTGTATCCGGATGAATGGGTCAACTCCAGAATCTTCTCATGGACATTCATAGGATTTTATGTGGCTCTATGAAAACATCCCACCGTGAAATATTTAGAAACCAGCTGGGCACAGGGCATACAGCATTGGCATTTTGTGAATCAGGAAGGAGCCAAAAATGAAAGTAGTTCTATAACTACTGGGATCTTATATCCCCGAATTCTGGGTATAGAACTCAAAAGCAACTTCTTTCTTTGAACCTGAAAATAGAAAGGCTAAGGAGCAGGAGAGGGAGGTAAAAGAATCAGCCCAGAGCTTGCATCTAGATACCAACAAATGTTCCTTATAAAGCCTCTGATTACTGTCTTGACACAATGCAGTGGTGGGGAGGACAAGAGAGGGGAGGTGAAAGGTGAGCTAAGCATGAGGAGTTTATTTTAGCCCCAGCTGTAGGTTCCCTGGGAGGCAGAGCTGCTGAGATTGTTAAAGATCCTTTCTGCGGTGCCTGGGTAGCTGGTTGTGTCCCCAGGACTACTAGAACTCTGAGTGTGGTGCAGTGAGAGGCTTTTCAGGTCAGAGATGGGCTTCCTAGGAAATGAAGCAGCTCTGATACGTTGGACTTTCCATTTTCCCACCACAGAGGGTGTTGAGGAGAGCAAGGTCTCAATTATTTTTCTTTTTTCTTTAAATTGCATACCAACTCATTTGAAAGCTCTGATTGGATTCCCCTTTTCCAGTCAATAAAATTCCCCCTGATGACTTGAGCTTAAATGCTGTCTAACCACTCAGCTCAGAACACCAAGGAGAAGTGGACCTCCTTCTAGGATAGTAGATTAGAAAACTCTTTACATTTGAATGTTTCAAATCCCACAGAATCATGTCTTTATAAGTATTGAAAGCAGAAACATTGCTACAGTGCTTAGTGATGTTCAAAGTGCCTTCATATGCATGATTACATCTGAGCCTCACTCCATCCCGAGAGAGGGACTGGGTTTGGTATTATTACCACCACAGCCATATTAAGATTACATTATTGAGGCTCTGAGAAGCTCAGTAACTTACCCAGTATCACACAGCTGAAGGAGTAAAGCCAAGATTCCTATCCTGATCTTCAGATAAACTACTTCAAATTTCCTGCCTATTTTTCTATATCTCAGAGTCATTTTATTGATACCAACATTAGGTTTTTAGAGTTTGTCTTTGTTTTTGTTTCTATTTTTCCACCAGAAGTATTCTCAAATGGAAGTGTCTGCCTGGACTAGTTCAGGGTAGTCAGGCTTCTCAACTTTGGCACTGTTGATGTTTGGAGCTAGGTAATTCTTTGCTGCAGGGGGCTGTTCTGTGCACCTCAGACTGTTTAGTAGCTTCCCTGACTTCCACCTACCGGATGCCGATAGCATGTCTCCAATGCCAGAAGTCCTCTGGGGGACAAAATTACCCCTGGTTAAGTATCACGGAGTTAGAGAAAGTCTCCACATATTTTATTTCAAATGCTTATTGTCCTTTCATAGTTTAGACAGTACACATGCAATAAGAGAGATTTCTTTGTCCACATCTCATCTTAGATTATTGAGATTTTGAAGGGTTAAAAACAAGTCTATGTACTTGACATGATGCTGAAATTTCTCAGGTCTTGGCTTTTCATTAATTCCTACCCAGGAGGTTTTCATTCCTTTTCTTTCTGTCTTAGCCTGCAAACATTTGAGGCCTTGCCAGATTTGAAGCACACATTAAAACAAGCCCCATCTACTTGTTCATTCATCCGTTCAGGACTAGTGTTACTTTCAGTTCAACTGGAGGGAGGGGAAAAAAAAAACAACATAGTGAAGTCTTGCAAGGGGAATAGCAAGTATAAATACAATCAAGAGGGAAAAGCAGTATTTGAACATGTTTTCAAGACGGAAGAGATATAATGGCAAAGAGAGAAAGGCTTACTTAATGTGATTGAACGTTGCTAGGTATATTTTAAAACCATCTTATAAATAAGTTCTTTGAATATTTGGTCACAGAATGTATCAATTAATCAAACCAGTGCATCCTGAGTACTTTGCTAAGTAGTCCAACTGGTCAGGAATGAGTTAAAATTCACAAGTAGGTGAGTTTCTACTTCCAGGGACTTTCAACTTGCTGGGGTTGGTCTTTGGTGAAAAAAAAATGTTTAAAAAATCTTTTCAGTGGATATTTTTTTATTAAACAGTGTTCTTTAACTTGGCTACAAAGGAGATTCTCCTGGGAACTTTTAATAAACTGCCAGTTCTCAGGCCCCAGTCCCAAGTAATCTAATTTGATTGGTCTGGGGTGTGGTCCATGGATCAGCAGTATCAGCATCACCTGGGACCTTGTTAAAAAAATGAGGTATCGGAATCCCTGGGTGGCGCAGCGGTTTGGTGCCTGCCTTTGGCCCAGGGCGCGATCCTGGAGACCCGGGATCGAATCCCACATCGGGCTCCCGGTGCGTGGAGCCTGCTTCTCCCTCTGCCTGTGTCTCTGCCTCTCTCTCTCTCTCTCTCTCTATCATAAATAAATAAAAATTAAAAAAAAATGAGGTATCTAAGGTCTCACCCCAGACCTACTGAATCAGAATCTGCATTTTAACAAGACACTCAGGCAATTCATGTGTAGTGTAAAATTTGAGAAGCACTGGCCCAGGCATCAGTAGTTTTTTAAAGAGCTCCTGTGGTGATTCTATATACAGCTAGAGTTTGAGAACTGCTGATAAGTAGAAAGCTAAAAATGTGTCTTTTTCTCCTTTGAGACTGACTAGCAGTAGTGTTTAACATGGTAGCCGCTAGGCACACTTGTGTGCCACTGATATGACTGAGGTCCTGCAAATTGGATTGATTGATTGATTGATTGATTGATTTTATTTACTTGAGAGAGTGGGAGAGAGAACAAGTAGGGGGGTAAGAGCAGAGGGAGAGGGAGAAGAAGACTCTTCATTGAGCAGGGAGCCTAATACGGGGTGGGAGCTGGATCCCAGGACCCTGAGATTATGACCTGAGCCGAAGGCAGTTGCTTAACCAAGCCACCCAGGTGTGTCCCTGAAAATGTATTTTATTGTGCAATAATTATGTCTTAGGCACTGAGGATTTAAATACATTTTTTTTTAATTCAGTCCTCAGGCCAGCACTATGAGGCTGGTAGCTGGTGGCTGATATTGGGTAGCGCAGGACTGGAATATACGCTCATTTCTTTTTAGTTATTTTATATACTGTTAAATCTCTGTTTACATCATTAATAAACTAATGAGCACTTGCCTTCATATGGCTTCTGGACTTCTCTAATGTATTTTGTCATTGTAACAACAGTTATAGATAATCACTCCACTTGATGCATAGGATTGTCATCCCAGAGAATTAGAAATGACAGATCCTACCATCTTAACCAAAGTCATCCCAGTAGTGATGGCTACCCTTTTTGAGCAATTAGTACATACTTCCCACTTCATGTGCAGCATCGTATTTACCCTTGATACAAACCCTTGAGGTTGATGTTAGCTTTATTCCCATTTTACAGATTACGAGCCACTCAGAGATCTTAGGTATTTTCCTGGCTCACAGAATTTTACTTTCAAGTTAAATCTCTAGTTTCTGCCAAGTTACCGGTTAGCCCTTCCCTGTGCATTTGACATTTGCCTTCCTCTACATCACTGGTTTGACCTCATGGGACTTTGGCAGCTTCTTAGTTTTCATGATTCTTATTTACCTCCTAGCACCATATCTATGCAGATAGGAAGGTCTTTATTAGATGAAAGTCTCTTTTACTGTTTAATGATCTTGGGGGATGGGAGAGTGTCGAGGGGGTACATAGTATTTTTTTTCCTTTAATTTTTGTTTTATCAGGCAACCCTTCTTTCTCTTCTGTGACTTCCTAGCCACAAGATAAATAGCCTTGTATCTTACAAGTTAAATACAATTACTGCTATCAAACCTAGAGCCTTTCTGTCCCTGTAAATGTCTCTTAGAAACTGATAAGCATTTCAAGACAAACTGTGGACTTCTGGCTAATGCTAAAATTAAACATAACCACCTAAAAGACAAGAATATACACACAGACATTTATATACATATCTATATTTACATAAACACACACACACACACACACACCCTATGGAAGAGAAGAACATTTGGGATAGAGAGAAAGGGAACTCATAAACACATGGCACATGGATACAGGACACATGTCCCTGAGACATTAAGCCAACACATGATTCAAGGTTATTTATGATATAATTACATAACACACAAAGGAGTTTGTTATCATTATGAAGATTTATATCAGATAATATGACAGCAATTATAGTAACTAAAGATATTATTTATCTAGAATTCATTTGTGAATAGGACAGTGCTTTTGATAAAGAGAGTTGTTCATCAAAAGAATAATGTTTCTGGGGACTTCTATAAGACTTTATGAAGTACACACCTTTTTTTAAAGATTTTATGTATTTATTCATGATAGACAGAGAGAGAGAGAGAGAGAGAGAGAGAGGCAGAGACACAGGCAGAGGGAGAAGCAGGCTCCATGCAGGAAGCCCAACACCGGACTCGATCCCGGGACTCCAGAATCACTCCCTGGGCCAAAGACAGGCGCCAAACCACTGAGCCACTGAGCCACCCAGGGATCTCTGAAGTACACATCTTAGTGTTGGGTCCTAGTTTATACTCTTGTCATCTTTAGTAGACTATCTTGGGATTTAGAGGGGAAGGTGAAATTTAACAAAAGGCATATGATAATTATTAACCATATGTTAAATGGTATACATAGTATAGTCTAGGGACTCAGTGAAATAAGCAATGAGAAAATCGAAGGTCACTTCTAGGCATTATTTAACTAGAAATGTAAGAAAAGGGATTTCTTCATTTCTATGAATAATGAGTATAGGTATATATTAAACCAAATCTAACACTTTCAAGATAGAAATACAGTGTGGTCACCTTTCATGTGGTTTTTAAATTACACTCATTTGAGATTAATGTGACAGAAAAATATTAATGACATGTCACGGTATGCAAGGTATCTGTAATTAACACAAATTCTTTCAAATTAAAGCCATATCATCAAACATTGCTTAATTTCAAAGCTAGCTAAATGAATTGCGCTTTATTTTTTCTATTGTCACGGTGAAGCTCCAGTTTAGATAATAAATAGAGATTCTGGCCTGTAAAATTTATCTTAACTATTAAAATCCAAAATTATTATCCTAGCCGTAAAATGCAATTACGTTGTACTGTTTTCACTCAGCCCCAGAGTTAGATGGATATCAAATGTCCTCATGCCCATCCAAGAGTATAGCTATATTTATAGGAAAATTTTCCAAGTTTAATCTCTTCAGTTTAAATTTTGTACAAGTTTGCAGGGTCCCTGTAGTTAAAGTCTAAAAAGAACATTTAGCTTCTTATAGGAAGGTGGTGCATAAACATCCAATAATGATAATAATATATATTCACATACAGTATGTCATTTATAATTCTATCAAGCACAGAGGGTAATGAAAGGCACTCTAAACTGTAAATCACTCAATCGATTGTAATCATATTGCAGCTCATCTCAAAGAGATAAAGACCTTCCACTCCTCTAAAATCCCTGTCAATACCCCAGCAGGCTGAAGAAGGGGGAAAAGAGGGTCAAAGGAGGAAAGGGAGAATGAGTCAAGGACAAAGAGGCACTTTTAATCTTCAGTTCATGGAGTTAATGTGGACTGGATTTGATTCCCACTGATAATTTAGTTTGTTTTATGAGATGCATTGTTTTTCACATGGTACTTTTACAGCCTTGTGGTAAGTCCCTGATGCCCTGTGTCGGCCTAGATGGAAGGATTTGCCAAATGCCAGTGATTGGTACAGTGCTGCATAAGAATACTTGGGGACTTAGGCATATAGGTGGAAAATGGCAATTCAAGCTCAAAGCTAAAGGTTATATCAAAGTATATGATGAAAATGAGTTGATAATGGGCCAGAAAAAATCATATTGTACTTCCAAATAGCAGAAACACTTCAGAAGTCCCTTTACTAACTAACCAATATTGCCTTTTATTAAAAAGAGATTTTACTAATCCCCCATCCTCATCAAGGGGGGAGTTTAAATGGAGTGATCTCCTTATGCATTCATTCATTCCACCATTCAACAAACATTAATTCAAAATCTATTTTGCATATGAATCCGTGCTAAATGATGGGTAGATGATAGGAAATAAAACAAGGCCTCTGCCTTCAAGGATCTTATAGTGTAGTGAAAGAGAAGTGCATGTACACAAGCAAGATAGTTTTAATAGTTAAATTTTATTGTGCAGTTATTAAGTGCCACGCGCCATACTAAGTTCTTATATTAAATCTTTAAAATAGCCCTAAGGGGTAGGAACTACTTTTATCATTATTTTATAAATGGGAACACAGAGGCTTATATGACTAGCTCTCCCAGGGTCATAAGGTAGCACATGAATTCCTGGAACTCAAGCCTATATCTCTTGGAAGGCAAATTTAATGCTCCTGTGCACTACCTCATATTGTACCTACAGTTCCAGATAGTGTAAGAAGGTGCTATCTTTCAGATAAAATCTGGGTTCAGTGGCACACATAAGGGTCTGATGGAGCCTGAGGGCCAAACAGGAATAGAATGGGGTGGAATTTGGGCTGTGACCTTGGGTTCTCTAGGACAATACTAACAAACTCTGCTTCCCTATCTAGACATACAGAACCATAAACTATGATATGACAACCTGTACCTTTCACACCGAGGGGAAGGAATGAGCAGGCATTGTTCATACCTTATTTTACTTTGTGTAATCTGCCCCATGGTTACAGGAAAAAAAGTATTAATCTCTTTCTTTTACAGAAGAATAAACCAGGGCTCAGGGGATTGGAGCACATTTGTTATAGTCACAGAGCCAGAAAGTGTCAACACTGGGATTCTACATAGATTTATTTGTTCCTACACCCCTCTCTCTTTCTGTTACCCCACTTTTCCATCTGTTTCCCAGGAGACTCCAGTTCATATTGTACACAGAGCTCAGAATCATTAGTTGACAGAGGTAAATTCACATGCAAATTTACTATTGTGTCCCACATCCCAGTGCATGCAGTACACACTGTAATCACATTATTAAACATTTACTAGAAATGTGTTTCTGCCCAATGCACAATTGCCAGTCTCAATGTTTAATTAAACTAAATTTGTTTTCATTTTAATCACATTATCGAAATGTGGTTTTTCTCAGAGTTCAATGGTGAAATCTTTATTCCAAATGCCTACAAGTGTGTGAGAGCTATATATCTTGGACAAAGGTATAAGGATATTATAGTGTATCCTTGAATAAATGATTTTAGGGGAATGATATTAGCTAATAAGATGTAACACTGGTACAGTTCTTATTCTGTATCAGGCCCATGGATTATCATATTGAATCCTCACAGCATCCTAGAAAGCAATTCTACTAGTATTCCCATTTTGTAGATGAGGCAACGGAGTCTCAAAGAGTAATATACAAGAGTAAGAATAGGTAATATACTCTCTAGTATCCTACAACTAGTAGGTGATAAAGCCAACTTGAATTTCAATATAGAAATGGAGACCCTGATATCTTCATTTTTATTTTTTTTTAATTTAAGTAATCTCTACACCCAGTGTGGCACTCCAACTCACAACCCCAAGATCAAGAGTCACATGCCCTTCAGACTGAGCCAGTGAGCCGCTCCCTCCTCTCCTTAATATCTTCATTTAGAAAAAAATTCTCTGGAAGACCAAATAAAAATTAGAGGCTGCAACTTATGAGGTCTTTTTTTGCAATTATTTAATTCAATTGTTGTCCAATAACATGGATGATACACAAATGAACAGGCACTGCTGCCTTCTAATAAAACAATTTACATAAAGAAAGAAAGTGTGATGAGCCAGATTTATCCATTGGTTGTAATTAGGGAGCACTCAATCTAGATCATGCACATTTTGAAGCCCACATCTCTGTTTTTACTGATCCATTAGCGTTGTTGTTTGGATTGTTCATCTCTGCTAAGAATAAAGGGAGCAAAATAATCTCGAAGTGGATGAGTTGAATCTGAGACACAGAGAACAGTACTGTTGAGTAGTATAGACCTACTCATGAGGTTAATTCAGGATAAAGAAATACACAAGTGAGATAGGCAATCCATGTACCTGTACTTGAACAAAAATCCAACCGTATGCTGCTTTCCTACCTGAACACCAAAGACATAGATTCAGTTCTACCTTCATTTATGTTATTCCATACATTGCTTAGAGCAGGATCTGAAAATGACAAACTGAAAGTCTTAATATTTCTCTAGTTCTTCTATTTCTACTTATAATGTAAATGGTGGTAATCCAAATACAATCTTTCTTACTCACCCCTTAGGGAAGTTGCATATCTTTTGATTTCATGAGATTTTTTATTAGCCACTGACTCAGCTATCCTAGCCTATTCTCCATAGCCCTTCTGCATAAAGATGCCAAATGACTTCTTAGCATTCATCTTTGCTTCTACCTGTTCACTGATTCACCCATTTTCTGAGTCTCAGAGAACATTCTCTCCATTTCCTCAGGATTGGTTGTCCCTAACTGGCTGTTAGGAGCTTCCTACTTGTGCTTCTATTCTGTTTCTGGCCATTGATCTGCCATTCAAGGGTGGACTCTTAGATGTGATTCAGCCTACTTCTTGCTGTTGAGTTTTAGAGTTTTTAGAATCTATTTCTATTTATTAAAAAAAAAGTACCAGGTTATGAGTGTGTGTGTGTGTGTGTGTGTGTGTGTGTGTGTGTGTATATATATATATATGCATAAGCACAAATTTAAAATAAGATTTTAAATAAAAATCAAACTAAAGAAGACCAGACTATTTAATTTACACAAAATAGCCCCTCCCATTTTACTGATCTCAGCAAAATGTAATAAATCAGTAATATGTAAATAAATTATATTCAATACTGAATTGAATGGAATAAAGCTGTCAGCCTAAAGTCAAAGTTTCTCCCACCAGAGTATATGCCACCAGACTTGGCTTTCTAGAACCTATGCAAAGTGGTCACAGTGGGGAAACTACCCTCCCAACTCTTTTTTTTTTTTTTTTTTTTTTTTTTAGTCAAAGTGGCAATATAGCTGTGTTCAATAAATGTTAAACTGCACAACTGTGCTGAAACTATTGGAGGCTTTTTTTTTTAAGATTTTATTTATTTATTCATGAGAGGCATACACAGAGAGAGAGGCAGAGACATAGGCAGAAGCAGGTTCCATGCAGGAAGGCTGACGTAGGACTCGATTTTGGGTCTCCAGGATCACACCCTGGGCCGAAGGCAGCACTAAACTGCTGAGCCACCCAGGCTGCCCCTTATTGGAGGCTTCTGATTTCGTTGTATGCATGTATATAACAATAGTATTCACAAAGGTAAAGAGTATTCTTTACAAGTATTAAATACACAAGTTCATTTTAAAAGTGATAGGAAAATAACATTTTGATTATGAATACTTTTTGAAATTTTACTGGCAGATTTTTCTTTGTTGAAAAATTAAAATATTAATATTAAAAATATTAAACTATTTTTACATTTCTGAGATGATTCTCTGTAGGTCTAAAAGAGCAAATCTCCCAGTATACTTAGACAAAATGGTAGAAGAGAAAAAAGAACATTCAGGCATCCACGAAAGTTCAAAAAAATATAACTAAATATAAATCTGACATAGATATATATATGTAAAGTAAAAATAAATCTAAAATCTTCTCAGACAGCCAAGGTTTGGAAATACTTAGTACTTCATTTTCAAACCTATATAAAACTGTTGTGAGATGTTGACTGTTTCAAATAAAATAGGAATTTATATAAGTGAAGTACCAACTTAAATAGAACCAAAATGCTTTTAGACTTTCAAAATGAATAGCTGGAATTTTACTGAATTTTCTGTGTGGTGAGGGTGGAGCTGGAGGGGAAAAAAAACGAAGGTAATACATGAAAAAGAAGATATTGCTCCCAGGGGACAATTGAGATACCCTAGAGCAAATAAACCAAGTAAAATCTAATAGTTTTCCTTCATTTTGTGACATTCGTCTACTAAGACCTCAGAGAATTTTGAGTTCCAAGGAGGTCCATAAAGGGAATTTTGAAATACTCTTAATAGATCTGTTCTGGAAATAAGGCAACTGAACTGAGCCAGGTGCTATGTCAACCCAGAGTCCTGAACCAACCCTGATCCCAGACCTTTACGCCAATTCTCTAGCCTTGTTCCCATCCTCAGCAGTTGTACACAATTCATCCTCAACACTTGTTCCAAGCCAGCTTTCCAGTATTCTGATTGAAATGCAGTAGTAGTTGCAGATGTCCCCTAAAAACGCTTAGCCCAAAACATTAATGAACTTTTCAGCCAGTAAACCCAGCTCATTCTGTGGGTGCATAATTATATAGCTGCATCATTTTATCAGGTTACAGTTGCTTTAGATTTTCCTGGTCAATTAGAATAATCAATTTAAGTATACTTTGTTCCTCTTGCTTCTGGCTTTGATCCCTTGATTTCCGCCACTCCCCTCACTGCAGTTACTTCAAACAAGCAAACTGTTGACTAGAAAGCTCAAGAGTTTGAGTGTAATTATGTATGTTCAAACCTCACTGCCTTTTTAATGTGTATTAATAGCTAAAATCCCAGTTGTCACAGTCAACCTCTAGGGATGGAAGCAATCCTAGAATCTACATTCCTTTGTGAACGGAAACCACTCAGATTCCTCTGTAAAAGTATTTATTAAGCATCCATCTCTATAAATCCCGGTGCTAGGAATTGAATAATAAATAGGAATTGGGCCATTATTCAATCAGAACATATTTAAATCAAACAGGATAAGTAAGGAAGAAGTCTCTTTATTTTTTTAGTACTCACTGTGTCTTGGTTCTCCTGAATCACACTCAGAAGTAAATCTTTGAAAGAAAAAATATAAGGTGCATCTTTGGACAGCAGCTTTGAATTTGGATAGATGGGAGATTGCAATCCCCGTTCAGAAATTTCAGCACTTGTAAGGTTTCCAATAGGCTTTAAATAAACTAACATCCCTGATAATCAGGAATGAAAACATAAAACCAAGAAAACTACATGTTCTTCTCTTACCTGTTTCATCTCCTATCCTAATTGTGCCTTATACTTACTAATGTTCTAAGTGCTTTGTGACAAAACAGCAATGGGACATCAGTAGACACTGCATGAACTTGAGTAGGCAAATCAAATCATTTGGCGGCCTTTTAATCTCTTGGGTCATTATTGCAAAGATAAAAGTGGGGTTTCTGGAAAAGTAAGATTCAAAGGAACTTAGCAATTAGAATGCTGATAATACTAGATTATCTGGTACATTTTCTTGGTTGGTTCAGAAATTTCTACAGAAAATGGACTACTCTAATTTGACTAGTATAATTTGAAATGTTACAGATGATACAGTTTGCTTTTCTTCTACCAAGAAAATAGATCTGATTTCTTCTCTTTGGCTTGAAAAGTTTTTTGTTCAACTCCATTATCATTAGAGATGTCATTTGAAATTATTCTCAGTCATTTCTTTAAATCCTAGATATTTATTTCTTACAGATATCTAGGAGATATTTCTTATGGAAAGGTGAAAGCTTCTATGGAGAATATATGAAGGCATTCTTTCCTTTGAGATATTTATAAATTCTTTCTATATCTGTAGGATACATACACACACATACATATCAATGGGTAAATACTAAAAACGTTGCATTTGCCCCAGCACAAATAAATATATTTAAACATAAAATAGCCTAAAGATCTTTAGACATAGTTCTCAGCTGAGATTTAATATCATGTTATTTAATATTTTATATTAAATAGTTAAAAGAAGGGAGAGTAATTAATATTTTATTAATATATCTTAAATTTGTAGATTTTCAGAAGTAATAGGAACCGTGATAATCATTTAAACTTTCAAAGGTAATAACTTGATAATTTATTGGAATCAGAACACCTGCCTCTGCTTGAGGTAGCAGCAGTCATCAATTTCATGACCATTCTTGGTCACTTAAGATGTGTTAGTATTTCATGTCATTGTATGTTGGAAATGGGATTGTGGAAGTAGGATGTAAAAGATTTTTTTAATCTTACTTCCCAGGTGATTATAATTTTATACAAAAACAATAACAATAAAATAATATACCCACAAGAACTGATAATGGTAAGATAGAGGAGTCCAGGTTTCAGGTAAATATTTTAAATGTCTGGATAATTTTACATAATTATTGACGACTTTCTTAAAAGAGTAAAAAAAAAAATCAAATTTTTTAAAAATGGCTATGCTGGCTATCACATTTACAATATGAACTAATATTTGAGTTATGACTTAAAATGTGACATACTTCTAATTATTGACAAGTATGCATCATTTGAATTGTCTGTCAGTCAAAACATTTAAATGTTAGTTGTCCTTGCTCTTAACTCCTTAGATTTTGATCAGTTTTGATGTTTTTCTCTATAATCCAACTGCCATTCACATGCTAATGTAATACAATTCTGATACCACCTATTAAATCCCAGAAAAATGACTTCTAAACCCACTTCAGTGAATTTATAAAGGCTATTTTTTGCTGATCCATAAGCTTTAAAAGGAGTTGAAGAGGCACTGCCTGCTTTTTAAAAGACAAAATTGCAAGATGGAAAGGTTTTTTTAATCTGTTTTTGGTCTTCAATTCAGTGTTTCACTTTGTTTTTATTGTTTTGTATTAGTAGGGAGTGTGGTGCTGCGTATCTTTCTATTCTAAGCCTAAGTAAACCTATTCATTCATATTCAGTGATTATTCGTATCTTGCAAGAACATCAATCGTTTGGTTTGGTTAGAAGGTTGGAGTAAAGGATGGGAATAAACATAATATTAGCTTAGAAAAAAAGAGGCAGTCCTCTTAGATTTCCTCAAGGAATCGTTTAAGGAGTAAAAAAATCCATTGGTGGGTAGGGATTATGGTCCCAGAACATCTTCCCATTAAGTCCAGGCTGCTTTCCTTACAAACCTGCCCTCATTTGAATATTGATGGCAAGAAGTCACACAAGTAGCTGAGTGCCACCTTATTAGCTCTACTCCTTGTTATCTCTGGAGTCAACCCCACCATTGTCCTACCCTTAACTTAGTCCTAGTCCAGAAATGGAGACCAGAGAAGTATCAATCCTCCTTTGGTTTCCCTGCCCTGTCCCAGCTTCCTCAGCCCTGACCCGCCCCCACTCTGAGGGGCTGCATACTGCATCGCTTTCCTTGGATTTGATAATTCTCTCTTAATAATAAAGAAGAGGGCTAACGATAGGTAACAGGGGCCCATGCCTCCCTGACTCCATTCCAGGACTGTGACGACCACACAAGCTCCTCTGACTCCAAAGATAGCAGCTGAGCTCCCCTTTTTCCTGTTGGTTCTTACGGAAACCCTTATACAGGAGACTGCTTCCTTTACCCAATCTTAGCTACCCAGTCCTTCCTGGACTTCACAGCTCCTTCAATGTATCATTGAATATATGCTGCATAACAAAAATCACTCCAAACCCTTGTTATTTATCAGTTCATGCTTTCTGTGGGTCATATAGATGTTTTATCTGTTCCAGGCCAGCTTGGATGGAGCTAGGTAGTCTTGATGGCCTCACTTAGAGGTCTGGGGACTCAGCTGAATTGACTAAGTGGCTTGGATGGCTGGGATCTCTCTTCTTGTGATCTCTCTTCTTGTAATCCTTCACCTTCCAGGAGCCAAGCAGGTTTCAACTTTCTTGATAATGGCAATGAGCACCATGAGAGGGCAAGCACTAAATATGCAAGGGCTGTTCAAACCTCTGCCTATATCACATTTGCTGATATGGCCTGTACCAATAAAGCAAGTCTTAGAACCAACCCAGAATCAAGGGGTGGAAAAGTAGACTCAACTTCCGATGGGAGGAGTGACAGAATATCATTGCAAAAGGGCATGGATATCAGAATGAGGTTGGAGCTGTTTTGCAGAGATCTTTGGCAAAAAGTTTGGGAAAAGTTGTGGCAGTTATAATAATATTTCCCTCTTAAATTTTCTCATTCTCAACCCTAAATTCAGGACTCAGTGTGAAGTTGTAAACTAGTGGCTTTCACTGAGGAATTGCATTCCCCTTTCTTTTCTTTAAGATATGACATTTGGAATTAATCTTGGCTCTAACTGCCATATCATATGGCTGCCTTCTTCTTCTTTTTTCCCTCAGTGTGTCTTATCACTTTGCTTTAATTGAGTTAATTGCTTTTTAAAAAACCAAATATCCATTTTGTTTTTATTTATTTTTTTTTAAATTTTTTTAACTTTTATTTATTTATGATAGTCACAGAGAGAGAGAGAGAGAGGCAGAGGGAGAAGCAGGCTCCATGCACCGGGAGCCCGACGTGGGATTCGATCCCGGGTTTCCAGGATCGTGCCCTGGGCCAAAGGCAGGCGCCAAACCGCTGCGCCACCCAGGGATCCCTCCATTTTGTTTTTAATTTTAATTTTGTTTTTATATTTCCTTTGGATATTTCAAATACTTTATCTGCCTTTGTTTTATTTGTGATATTCATTTATTTATGAAGCAAGTTTTATTTATATAGGTGTGTTCTTTGTTTCATTTTTCTACTTTGCTTTTCTTTCTTTCTCTTTTTTTCTTTAACAAAGACAGTTATGCTATAAAAACAGCCCCCTTGCTGATCTATACTTTTCTCTAGACATTTTCTCTGAGCTCCATACATTGTTTATCATTATCCTTTGTTTGTAGCCAGATTTGAGGTCACGCTGCAATTCTCACAAACAAATCAATTTGAATTAATTTGCCAAGTAGAGTTAACGAGGCATTGTATGAATTTGAGATATACTACAACTACTGCATTCCCTGAGGTCATTTCTTCCCTGGGAAAATTTTGATTCTTGTACCACATTGCAGTAGTGTATATCTGACCTTTGAATCTTGTGCTAAATGATGCGTGGCTGCCAACTGGTTCATTTTTTGAAAAGCCTTGGAAATGCCACATAATCAAACAAATAGAAGTACAGACAATTCCTTAATTAATATATTTGATAAGGGAGGGTTATCCTTGAAATCTACACTCTCTGAGGCTTGCCTATGCTAGGACTCTTATTTCTAATGATTTTGTAAGTGAGAAGTTTGAGAAACATTAAGATAGGGAAAATACATTTCTTAGATAATCTTTGAAGTCTATTCAACTTTAAAATTGTAGACTCCTTCTCTCAAAGTATAAAATGTGAATTCCAAAGAACTCCCAGAAACTGTTTTTTAATTATAAAACATAAAAAAAAATTTGCTTAAGTGGGACCTCACTGGTTTTTTGGACTCCCTTCATCCTCACTCCTTCACCCTCACACATCTTCATCCATCACCAGCATGTTCTCTAGCAAGGAGAATTTCCCTCAGAATGTAAAGGCTGGTACAAACAAAATGACTAGGAAAATCCAGTCCACCTTTTGCTGAGGAAATGGTAACAGAGTTTCTCAGAAGAGTTCAAATCTATGGGTCTTACATGAATAACTTCCCAAATTCTTAAGAAATTAAACCCAACCCCTTTTAATGTTTGCTTAGTCAGAATAGAAAACTAGTGTAGGAAAAGTATCCCAAATTTTACAGGGTATAAAAGGATGAATCTCTTAAACTTGAGACTGATAACATAAAAATTCTCAAGTGTTATGTTTAACAGAAAAATTGTGATGTGCTTAACCATTTAACAAAGAATCTGATAATGGCTAAGGACTTACATGGGCTCATCAAAACAAATCTTATGGACTAGACTAATTTTCTTTGGATGACATTAACAAACTAGCAGATGAGAAGTATGTTATAGACACAGTGTGTCTTCATTTCCCTGAAATAGTATAATATAAAAAGAGCTATGACAACATCTTAAGGATGTCTGCCTCTGTTTAAGCTGAAACATTCAGATAAAGTTTTCTAGTTTCCCTGCATCTATTGCTACCTAACAAATTACCCCAAAATTTACTGGCCTAAAACAACAAATACTTCTTGTTGTACAGTTTCTGTAGGTCAAGATTGGATAGCAGCTTATTTGAGTGGATCTGGCTCAAAGTATCTGATGAGTTGACATCAAGATAGCAATTGGGGCTGCAGTAACCTCAAGACTTAACCTAGGCATGGAGATCTGATGGCCTCAGGTCTCCATGTAGGTCTCTGCAAAGGACTTAAGTGTCCTTATGTACTTATGATATCATACAAGCTTTGCTAGAGTGGGTATTGAGAGGGAGAGGGAAAAAGAGGGAGGGAGGGAGGGAGGGAGGGAGGGAGGGAGGGAGGGAGGGAGCGAGGGAGAAAAAATTAAAGAAGTCACAATGCCTTTTTTGATCTAGTTTCTCAAGCCACACACTGTCACTTCCAACATACCCTATTCTTTAGAATTTAGTCACTAAGTCGAGGCCACATGCAGGGTTGGAGAATCAAGCTCCATCTCTTACAGAAAGGAGTTTCAAAGAATTTGTAGACATTCTAAAGCCACCACATATTCATATTCTGTACATTTTTCAGGGTCTTGAATAAAGGCAGAGAGATATGCTTATCAAATTTGCAAATGACATAAAGCTAAGAAATGTGTCTCCTGCAAGAGACAAAAGACTTAAAGTTAAGCATTTTCTTATCAGGTCGGAATGCTGCTGTGAAACAAAAAAGAATATATTTGATAGGGTGCAATTAAAGTCCTGCTTTGAAGTTCATAAAATATATTGCATGCATGCAATATGGCCCAAGCTTTAGGGGAAGCAGTTCAGGTAGAAACTGTGTTAGGGTTTTAGTTGGAAATAAGCCTAATTTGTGATGGTGCCATGATGTGGTTGTTTAGACAACTGTTGCAAACCAGTATATTAACCAGGTCAAGGGTGAGTAAAACATGATACAGTGATTGTAGTCTTTAGATCCCTTGGGGATAATATATTCATTTGTAGGCATGAGATTTAAGGTTGGTCTAGAAGACCTATAATTTATAAATACTAGGATTCCGTAAGATCTCAACAGAAGAATTACTACAACATCAGTTTATTATGACATCAGACATGTTAATTTTGGTATGACTTTCCTATTCACGAGAATGAAAATGTTTTTATTTGTTGCCTGTTGAAATTATACTTCCAATCTCTTACCTATATTCTGAGCTGTATAGGAACCTCACACATACATGATCTTTTTTTGTACCAAATATTCTAACATTCTGCCTTTAAAAACATTGAATTTGATTCCCTCTGCATGAGAGGAATGTTGCTAGAGAGAAATGAAAGAAACCAACGAGATTAAAGAGACACAGGGAGACGCAGAGGGTGGACATGCAGGAATGCATAGATCACAGGAAAGAGTGACCTCAAAATAACACTGTGGCTTTTGCAACAAGGAGGAAATAAGTGATAAGAAGAAAGGCACCTGGGGGAATCTGAAAGTGATCATATGTCAAATGGTTGAAGACCGGACACTAAGGCTTTATGTTAAAAGGAAATTTGAAAAGATTTGACACTAAAAATTGTGTAGTGAAGTAATTCTTATAAGTTTACCTTCATTTGAGCTTAACCCTTTTGAATCAAGTACTATTATTACAATAGCAATAATAGTAATAAGCCATATATATTGAGCACTTAAATTGTGCCAGATACTAAGGAACATTTAGTTCTCAAGAGAACCCTATGTTGCAGTCAATATTATAATCCTCATCCTACATAGGGAGAAATTAAAGTTTAAAGATACACCAAGGCATAGATATTTTAAACGAGTTTACCAGAAAGGAACTAGACAAAATTCAGCCATTGAAATTGACTAGTCTAGCTTTAGTGTACATTTTGAAATAATTATGGAAGCCAATCAAATTTTATAGTCTATTTATATTTTAATTCATAACAGGTCATTTTTGAAAGTGGCTCTGAAAGAATAGATGCTACATAGACCTACTGTACTGAGGAAGATTCCATTAGAAATTACTTTAAAATGTTCTCTTAAAATATGGAAACAAATAAAGATATTGAAGTCCCCCAGATCCTGTTTTATTAATATTTCTGGGATTGAAAATATCCTTGATGGATGAGGAGAAATGAAGAGAAATTCCAGGGGAAATGAGCTTTAGGAAGAGGTTGAGAATAGCCTCAACCTACAGGAAAAGGAGAGGGACTGGTGATAAATATTCTAATTGTTGCATCAGGACAAATGGCCTTTGGATAATTACATTTCAACAGAAATGACACTTTCAACTAGGTCTGGGAATGAAAAAGAAGTTCAACGTTAGCATATTTGCACAAAAAGTCACCTCAGCTACGAGCAAAGGTCAAAGAATAGAGAGATGGTCTCTTGGGTACCTGGACATAAAACACCAGGGATACATCTCTAACATGGTCCTCATTTTCCAACATGTGTTAGGGAAAGATCCTGAGGATTAAGATAAATCCCAGAACTTCCCCATTCCCGACTTCTTCCAATTCCTCATAAATTAAGTCCTTGCCTGGATTATTGAATTTAATTTGTATAAAACCTTGCAGTAAAAGTATTATTATCTTCATTTTTTTTAGACAAGTGAAGAAAACTCTGAGACTCATCTAGATTAATCCAGTTGTTCAAGTTCACAAGAAGTGGTAAATGTCTGAGATAGAATTTCATCCAAAGTCTGACCACAGCCATTGTTCTTTTTACTCATGTTTGAGCCATCTTTGTTTCAACAGCTTAACTCCTGTAGCCTAGAAACTGTGGATCGATACAATGACTTTGATATAAGAAGGAAATTATATGCCTTTCCACATACGTTTTTCATTTCTGAATGTATCTATGAGACAGTGTGCTTCACTGGCCAAGTCAGGAATGCCTGAGTGACCCACACTATGTTCCAGAAGCAAACATCTCATCACTTGGGAAAGGTGGTTCCCTGGGCTCACAGAACCATCGAAGCGAGTCTAAAGAAGCTTGCTTACTTAATAATGCCCTTGTGCTCTGGGTCTATTAATTCACTTCCCCCAACTGATCAGTTTTCTGCTCTAAGATATTAATTTCCTTACCTTGTCACATGAAAGGATCAAAGCTCATAACATGAATAGTTATTTTTTTCTTCAACCCCAAAGGTGTATTTGAGGATTAATGAGATGATGCTTATAATTGCACTTTGAGCTCTATGGCTGAACGGCCTTTATATATACCAGGTGCACATATTTTGTTGAGGTCTATCCATCACTTACAAGTGGCCAAACATTCTAGATGTCTTTTGGGTAACATAACGGCCCCTCTCTGACTCTGGGAGAGTTTGTCTGGGTCAACATCAGGAACAAGACCAGAGCCAAGCTTAGAGAATTTCACCAGTTCCTTTTCTTTAGTGTCTTACATTTGCTTTGAAACTCACAAAGTGTTCTTTGGGGAGAGAGACACTGTAAGAACCTCTGAAATGCCCTATTGCTTGAGCCTACCCACATCGATTTTCTTTGGCCTCTGGCTCTAATACATAGTATTCATTCTTTGACTGTTCATTAGACCCATAGTCTCATTTTTTAATGTCAACAAAGCAATAAAGAAAACTTTTTTTCTTTTATTCTAGGACTCAAAACAAAATGTAAAAAATACCTCTGGCATTAATTTTGCACAGATGAATGTTGTTACTGTATTCCTATTAGCATGTCCATGTGCTTGACAACATTTCAGATGGTATTTATAGGCTACCTGCAAGAAAGCATTTTCTGCCAGCCTGATGCAAATTGCCAGAACCTTTAAGACACTTTTCCTCAACTTAGCAGCAGTATATCATCATTACCTGTGGCTAGACCAAGAAATCGCATCTGTCAATGCCTGGATTGCTCTTTTACTTTCAGTGGTTTTAGAAACCCACTTTGTTTTGGAAATGGGGTTAGCTAAGTATATTTTAGAAGACTCAGAAATATAAAAAGCAACAGCTAGGAGATTTCAGAGATATTTAGGATGTTTCATTTTCTATAGTTCGTTGGTCTTTGGAAGATAACCTTTGTGGGTCCAAATGGAATATGGCCATGTTTTGAATGGAGGCCTGGTAAAGTTCTGAGACCATGGAAGTACACCCTGGAATCATTGTGGTTCCTTTAGATCATGAGGAAGGGACAGAATCGTATTAATAATAATTCTTAAAATGTGAGTGTTTTTCATATCCCAGGTTTTGTTTATTCTCTACTTCTTATTATACTACACCAAGTCCTATGGTGAATTGAGAAATGGGGAAACTGAGGCTAAGTCACTTGCCTGAGGTCACACAGCTATTAAATGCTAATGCTAGAACTTGAAGCCAAATTTGTCCCCAAAGCCCATGATCCTAACTCCTGTGCTGTATTAATTATGGCTTAAAGAAAATAAGTGTAATAGCTAATGAATAGGATCTGTGTTTGGACCACTAGAGTATAATAATAGAGGTGTCATAAAAGTCATTTTCTGTGCTACATGAAAATTCTCTCTATTGTTCCATTCTCTAATTTAAAGAATATTTATTCTTTTGGGACTGGCACCAAATTTCAAGTTTACTCCTTTGGAACTGCAAAGAGAGACCGATGTTTTGGGAAACAGTTGAAGGGTCAATTTGCTTTCTTTGTCTTCCTAACTCTATTCTCTTTTTTTTTTTTATACTAAGTGGATTCACTCAAATGTAGAAAACATGAGGTGTTTCCAGATAGAGGTTGCAGCTCTGTGTGAACCAGTTGGGCTTTAAAAATTTCACCTCAGAGTATTCTTCTCTTCACAATATTATAATTCAACAGTGCATGTTAGATGTGTCTCCAAGGAGTTGAAATACTTGATAATAGAACCAATGATACAAATGCAAATGAATGTAGGAGGCCAATGGCATTAAAAAAACTCAATTTCTGATAAAAAAAATGGATGGGGATACACATGCACACACACACATTTTTAATTTTAAACAGAACAAAATGTGACTAATTTTCTTTCTAAAACTCAGTTCTATGTAGGTGAGTGTCAGACCCATATAAGTAATTTAAGAACTGTCTATTTGAAGATCTCATGGTGCAATTTATAGATTTCTCAGTGTGTTTGAGAAATGTGGTCATTACATTTTCTTGTTCTAATTAGTAACACACATATGCCTCTTTTTAGTGACATTATGACATTACTATTCATAAGGCCATTCTTTCTTGAGGACGTCTTCACTTCTGTTGAAGAACTGATTTCACTTTGTTTAAACTTTCATACTGGTTGCTATATGAAATGTACAACTGAATGTCATTAAGGATTTAATATGAATGTATGTAAATTTTACAAGGTTTGCTCAGCTTTCAGGTAGTCCCTGTGTATGAATTCTTATGTTTAGAAGGTTGTTTACTATTCAGTCAGTCTAGCAAATGGGGCCTGGGGCAAATGAACTCATTCTCATGCACATGTTTCTAAAAAAAGTTCTTACTAATGTTTGAGATAAATTAAAATAAAAACCAACAAGAACATGAAAAGAGACTAAGAACAATGTTAATGTGGCAATTTAAACCAATTTGGTTTTCCAAATGACCATCCATCTTTCACAACTTTTAACAGTATGCAAGATCACTATCATTAGTGCCAGATGCTATGAATCTGATGTGGAAAACTTAAAACTTTTTTCTAAATGTCTTTAAAGCTGAGATGGAGAAGAATGACTCTCTCTCTTTCACTTTCCAATGGGTCTAAGGTTGAATCATGGCTATGCTGTTCTCCCAACATATTACTTATTGATTATCCAACATACTTTACTCTTTTTCTAGCCTGTACCATGCCTCAAAATGATTTTTCTATTGGGATTTAGATTTGAAAAAGAGTGTATGCAGAGGGGATGCTTAGGAGGACAAAGAGCCCCCCTATGTATTTTGGAGGAAGTAAATCATTGTACCTTCTTATTTAGTTATTTCAGTGCATATAAAACTCTGGAAGTTGGAAATTTTAGATACTTTTGATTTTTCCTGCATGTTTCCAAGAATATTTACCTTTACATTTGCTCTTGACTTCACTAATCTATTCCACAGTGAGTGGAGTGCAGGGTATCACTATATTTAATGTTGTAGCCAACAACAGTAACAGAAAACCCAAAGTAATAGAATATATTTAAGCTGAATCTGGCACAACCCATTTGCCATTTTTCAGTATAATACTTTAGTGTAACTAAAACTTGAGAGGGGTCAAAACTTATGAAGATGGATGACATCCTTTGTGTTACCTGTCTTCTTTAGGGTTGGATTAAGAGGAAGGGGTATAGGTTCTTTTCAGTGCATGCTCCTTTTCTCTGAACACAAGTGAAAATTTATCCAACTTCATTTTGGATTATTAGAATTCTTAATACCCAGATCTACCAGGGAGGATTATTATAATAATCTCTAATTGGTAACTATATTAACAGATAAATTAACATCTTTTGCCATGGACTTATTGTACGACCAAGAAGTTGCCTTTCTGCTTTTTTCTCCTTGCCTACATCTTCTCCCTCCACCTTTTTTTTTTTCTATGAGAAATTATACTCCATTTATTGGATCTATCCTTTTATATGTTAATATGTTTTATCCCAGCCACATAAGATCCCATTATGTAGGCTAGAAACAGACCCAGTGTTGTCTCTTTCATGAGCTTTGTTTTTGTTGTTACTGTTTTTGTTATTTTTTTATTCCTTGGGAATGAGAATGTGTCAAAAATCATTTGTTCATAGCAGAAATGAATGGGGAATCTTGGAAACATCTCCCAGCATGGCCACTCTTTTCCATGTTACACCTCATGGAAAGCAGGTACCAGTTTAGTCACATGTGGAATCTTTTCTGTGAATAATAACCCCTATAGGAAGGTGGCCTTAAGATTGAAATGCCATGATCACCTTCTACTCACTTGGCCTGATGCTGTATTTAATCCTTACATTCTTTCTGGCTTTTAGACTTCTTTGAAAATGATTTCCAAGATACCTGTTTTGAGATTTTCATTTCGTTTTTTAATGTTGGTGATTTGGAATGAGATTCCCTGAGTCCCAACATAGGTCCATAAGCTAAAAGTCATGAATTAGAATTCGCTAGTTTTTGCTTGATCACTATGAGGTTGGTTGATGAGGTAGAGCAGTTCCCAAAGTATGGCTTCATTATTTTGTGATTCGAAGCATATTCATTAGGGGTATATCTCCACAATACCACTCTCCAAGTCTGTCCTTTTTTTTTTTTAATAAATTAATTTTTATTGGTGTTCAATTTACCAACATACAGAATAACACCCAGTGCTCATCCCATCAAATGTCCCCCTCCGTGCCCGTCACCCATTCACCCCCAGCCCCCGCCCTCCTCCCCTTCCACCACCCCTAGTTCATTTCCCAGAGTTAGAAGTCTCTATGTTCTGTCTCCCTTTCTGACATCTCCCACACATTTCTTCTCCCTTCCCTTATATTCCCCTCTCCAAGTCTGTCCTAATTAGACAAACCATTCAGGGATAGTAACAACAGTTACAAAAGGAATAAGGGGGCATAGTAGCAGTTAAAAGATTTATGTTTGAGGCTTGAAACTAATTAGATATTTCATGCTTAGAGGAAGTATCCCAAATAGGCTTTTTGAATAGATACATGTTCAGAAAGGACCTCTCATAGAAAGGTAAGAGAGAGAAAGAGACTAGATAACCATATGCAGCTTGCATCTATTAGTAATAAAATATAGATGCTTAAAAGTCTGCTAATACTCCATCACTATATTTATAGCCACTTTGGTTTACAAATATTTACTTTGGGTTTTCTTCTTTTAAAATAGAGTACAAAAAAATTAAAATATGGTACAAGTCTTAAATAGATATAAAGAACCATCTATAATACTCCATCTATTTAACATATGATGCCAGGGTCTCCTTTATGGAATAAGAAGTCTCCCTTGGCCATCAAGGCTTAATTATCTTTTTCCTTCACCAGAAGATGAAGCAGTAATAAACACTTGAGCAGAGAATAAGGAAGTACATGACCCCATACTTCTGATATGATATAATACTGTAAGAGTAGATCTTGCATGACTGAGACCCTGAGAGTCCCCTACCATGGACTAGTCAATGAACTACTCACAAACCAAGAAATTCCTTGTGCCTCCATTGGCCCAATATGATGAAGAAGGGTAATGGTAAACCCATTTCGATAAATGACCAAACATCTCACTGATTCCCATCTCATGCCACATTTCCAAAATGTGATGGAGCACTGCATAGCTAAGACTAGCCTGACCTCAAACATGTCAACCAAGGGCAGAGTGACTTCGACTCCACCTCTACTAAAGATAAATTGATATCTATTTCTAAAAACTTCATAAACAAACCAAAAACCTAGGATGTTTTTTAATGACGTATTGACTTTTCAGATTGTTTCTTAAGCTGTTTTTTAAACTTTAAAGGCAACACTGATAATGAACGCTTCCAAATGGTAAAACAGAAAATCCCCTTCAAATATAACCGGCCCGTAGAGGAGTGGCTGCAGGAAAAAGGTAACCGTCGTTAAAACTTTCATTTTAAAATCATTTGATTCTAAACCCTCATTTTTAAAGCCTGCAAATAAATGTTCCTTAAATGATAATCGCCTGCTGCATAAATGACTGTTTTAATTTTCATTATAATTTGTGTCAGCTTCCACCTGCCATATGTTGATAAATCATGCTATAATACATTGCCATTAAAATACAGTTAAAGGGACTAACATCTAGCTTGCTATCAGCGTGACAACCACAAACAAGAAATTCCAGGAACCTCTAAAAAAGAAATGTATTATGGCAATTTAACCACTGCATGACATTATTTGTTAATTTGTTTTAACTTACCTCTTATACCAAAGCTTTCTAAAGAAATTTCAAAAGTACTCTTTAAACTTACATCTTGAGGCTGTTTTGGCTTTACTCTCTAGCGTGGATAACAAAAAAAAAAAAAAAAAAATCAACATCAGATCGACTCTTGTAACTTAAACTGCTTAAGACAAATGTTATAAGGGGAGCAGTGTTTTCTAACATTTGTTTTTAAATGAAGAAAGTACGAGAAAGATGAATTTTGCCTTTAGATTCAAACTTACAGAGGCAAAAGTATTTCATAAGAGGTTAATTGTGTCCTAGTTGCTGACTGAAACTAAAAAAAAAAAAAAAAAAAAAAAAAAAAAGCTTATTTTACACTTTGGTTGTATAATACCATTATGTGTTTGATATTTATGCAACAAAAGTGGAAGTAGCTAAGACAATGAGTTGGAAAAGAAAGGCTCATGAAAGGCAAAACAGCAGTTCTATTTCCTTAAGAAAACAACCACTTTGTTAATAAAAGAGGGCAGCGGTTATACCTGATGTTAGAATTTTCTGTGTGGCTTCTGTTTGTTAGGATGTAAACAATTACCTTTCAATGAAGAGAATGCTCTGTTTCCGGAAACTATTTATTCCCTTCTTTCCTGAGCCAGTGTAAGCTACTCTTGTCTCAAGACCTTCAGTGAGTTCTTAAAATTTATAGAGATTTGATTGAGTTATACATAAAAAGTAATTGAATATATTAATATGCAACTTAAGCAAACTTAATTACAGTTTTAAGTTGGGTGACAACATTTAGACCCTTAAACACGGAAAATCCTCACTAAGTCTTAACTGTTTGCCCTGTTTTTAACGTATGTGGTCTAATTAAAAATAAATTAAGAATAACTCTAAAAAGCAAATAATTTTGTTTAGTAATCACCAGCTCATAAAGTCCCTTTAACATTAAAGACTATGATTGCCTCACTTTTTAAAAAGGAGAAGAAAACTAGATGCATGTCTGAGTCTCATGTGCCTGAGAGAACTTTTTTTTCTTTCGATTTTATGTTAGTAATATTTTCTTTTACTCCATCGCCTTTTGAAGTCTAAGTTTAAGAGCATGCCAGGCGTTTTCATTTGTATAAACCATTATAAAGTTATGAGTAGGCTTTTAGTTTTCCTTCTGATAGCATTGTTATTAGTTGGCTTTCATATAGAAGGACACTTTCAAATAGATGAGAAATCGAAGGGGAAGGGTGGTGGTTCAGGGGGAATGGAGGGTGGCTTGCTAGTTTCTTAACCAAATATGTATGTATTTATATATGCACATAATATTGAAAATGATTATTTGCAAACTTGGAGGTTCTTTCTTCTACATTATTTTAACTGAAATTACTTTTTTTACGCATTGGGTGAGTAACGTCTATTCATTCTATTGCTTTACCCCTTCCTCTGTCTAGCTAACCTTCTCTTCAAAAGGAGTAGAAAATATATACCAAAAGACCTTGTAAAGACAATGAGTAAAAGAGGGTAAAGATGGAAGGATGAATAGGCAGATGTATCAGGAAGTACTTGGAATGCCTCTTTGGAGTTATTTCTGTCATTGGAGAAGAGATCTGGGTCACAGCATTCCTGAGTCTGTTTTCTGGCTCTGTCTACTATTGACTGATACTTTCTGACCTTAGACAATCCACTTAACCTCTTTATATCTCAGATTTCCCATCAAAGGAGAGGAGAAATAATACTGCCTATTCCCCAAGGGTGTTCTGAGGTTTAATTAATTAGTCTTTGTGTAACACTGACTGGAGACGTGCAAAGATTTAATTTAAGCAGTATGTGAACTTGATATCCAAATGAGGTAACAAAAATGACTTCCAAGAAGATGGGCACCCAAAGCAAAACAAAAAGAAACCTGCTATAAGCCCTGTACTAGTATAACCAAATTTAGTATTGTGAATGATAGAACAATTCTTAGTTGGGGATATAGATATCATAATTGCTTATTGTAAAACACATGATTGATCATAATGAATGACAATAATGAGATCTGACATTGATTTTGAGAAATCTTGAGCAAATGATAAAACTTGCTCTGGTCAGTCCCTTATAATAACCCTTCATAGGGAAAGGGTAGTGATGACTGGTTCTGAGTTATTCATTTACTCCTCCTTGGCTGAGAGAGGTAAATTGATCAGAGGAAAAACTGGCAGGAGACTGAGTTTCCCATTATTACTTTAGTGACTGTCAGCTTTACTCTGAACTACCTAATCCAAGGTACAAAGGGCTAGGAAAGCATCTTGAAACAGAAGAAAAACAGATCTAGCCAGAAATAGACCATAAAACAGACAAGCAAACAAAAAATCCAAACACTTCCTATAGCATGATGAAAAATGGAAGGATAGACAACCTCCTTCCCTATTTCACCCCACGAGCGTTTTGTTCTCAAGAAACAGTTAGATCTCTCTGGGAATGCAGCAATAGCCAATCATGGAACAGTGGCTTCATCTGTGGAAACATGCCTTGCCCTTCTCTATGCATGGGTTAGTCTTGAACAAAGAAAGACCATTTTATGCAGTATACTATGGCAACTGGAATAAAGGAGATCCATTGTTTCCAGCCAATGTAATTCAATTTTGCATTTCAGTTCTCCCTGACCCTCTTTTTATTTGTAATAATTGGCAGAATAATATCACTAGAAAAATAAGGTGAGGATCATTACAGGTGTGAAGTACTTTCAGAAATATAAAATATCTTGCCTATCACTAGCTATCCCTATTCACTGATCATCCATGCTACAGCATATACCAAAAAGGAGATGAATAAATATTATGGTTGGCCGACAGTTGTGTGAATAGAAAGGATAGCTTAACATTAGGTCTATCTGGTGTAAGCTACTGAATTGAGTCCTAGAGATCTCCTTTTGGGCAGCTCCTCTTTATTATGTTAAGTTGCCCACAAAAGCCTATGCAAGGGTGAAGGTGTATTTATTCTCTTCCATCATGGCATTTCTTTTGCAGTAAGCTTAGACCCCCTCAAAAAAGCTATTGTCAAAGAAATGATAGTAGAGAGAGTTGAATTCCAACCCATTATCCAGTGTTATTGTGCATTGAACATTTTGCTGCATCTTGTGTGAGAAATGAGAGGCCATAGGCCAGGCGATGTTGCATGTGCACAGGGCACTGAAGGAATTGGTAGGAAAATAATAGAAATCTATTAGATCTATTTTGAATTTCCCTTAGGATCTGAACAATTCTGTTATAAAATCCAACAGATTCCATTTTCATGTTCCAAATATTTTTAGAGAGTGCAGATAATTTTCACTATAACAAAATTCTTTGTTCTATTCTGCATACAGCAGTATTTAACACTTTCAAAAAGGTATTATTTATAAATCATTCTTGACTAATATGCCCTTAAGAGTTGTTCCATGAGCAGAATTCACTCTTGCATAAAGAATTCCCTCTGAAAACATACACTTTCTTTTTTTGACTTTTCCGTTTCATCCATTATTATACATTCAGAAGGCATTCCACGTTATATACTCGAAATTCAAGGATAGCTAATCATTGTATAGATTTTAAGACTGTGTATTAGTGGTAGAGGTTAAGAGCCCAAAAATTACAGTATGCCTCTATTCTTATTAGAGATAGTGGCGCAAAAACCTTAGTCTTTTAAAATTAGACTCCCTTTTAATAAGCAGGCAGAAATATTCCAGAACATCCCAGTCATTTATAGCTAAAATAAATCAAGTGATTGGATTAAGAATGATTACTGATTTAAGTGAAGAAAAATTCAAAGAGGATATATTTAATTCCATTAATAAGTTTCTGACCCTTTTCCATATGGAAAAGTGGAAGGAAATAATCCAAAGAAATAATAGCATAGAATGCCTTAGCCTTAAAAAGCTGCATAAGTTTTTCTGGGGAAAATCTAGCACTTAAGAGAGTCTTTTTTTAAGTAGAGGTAGTTGGTAAGAAGATAAATTGAGTTGCACTATTCTAGACTATTATGTCATGATTTCATTCTGATAGTTTTCTATTCACAGAAGCACAAATGGTTCCCCAAATGGGAACTCCAAATAAGTTAAACTATTGCTAGTCCTCAACACATTAACATACCTTTATACCATTTTAAGGAGTTTTTTGTGTTGCTCTTTTTCATTAATATCCATCCCCTCTTTTAAAATTCATTGATTTGGAATGATATTATTTTCTTTCCCCATCCCAGAAACATTATCAACACCTGCTTATTTCCCATGTTTTAGGGAAAGATAGAATTGTGTGACCATAATTCCATCCCTCCCCAGAAGAGGTAGGAAATTATCTGTTGTGATGTTAATTAAACAGAGAGTATAGATAGAATATTATGTATCATGAAGATTTCTAGAAAATGAGGTGTTGGTGAGTAAACTTTTATTTCTGTAAGTATGCAGTGAATCCAAATCTTTTAATTGGAATTTAATTTAGTTTCAGTTAATTTAATTATCAGACTTTTTTTTTTTTGAATTCAGCATCCTGAGTTACCTCCCTGAGTTTTTGTTTGCCATATATAATTCTTTTAGTAGCTGTTATATAACTTTGTAGGTTAAAACTTAGTGCAATTGGTATTTATTACTGTCATCACCTGATTTGGAGGTTCCATTCTGTCATTCACAACTACATACCTAAGAAGACTGCAATACTGTACATCATTGAACCAAGATTTCTCTTTCCTCACAATAATAAAATAGAGACTAAATTATTCAGCTTATCTAAGATATTCAGCTAGACAGTGGAAGAGATAAACATAGTGAAATGTTACTTGCTAATATTCATTGAATTTTTGTTATCCAGTTTTCTCCCCTTCAATTGCTCAAGGAAGCCTTTTTTGATACCTGGTCCATTCAGACTAGGTAAAGCAAAGAAAAATAACATATGGGAATAATAATGTTTCCTCCACCCAACCCACTAGGCCGGCAGTTAACCATCTTCAACACCCAGGCGCAAATAGCCATCGGTGGAAAAGACAAAGGACGTCTCTTCCAAGGCCAGCTCTCTGGGCTCTATTATGATGGTTTGAAAGTACTGAACATGGCAGCTGAGAATAACCCTAATATTAAAATCAATGGAAGTGTCCGACTGGTGGGAGAAGTCCCTTCAATCTTGGGAACAACACAGACGACCTCCATGCCACCAGAAATGTCTACTACTGTCATGGAAACCACCACTACAATGGCTACTACCACAACCCGCAAAAATCGCTCTACAGCAAGCATTCAGGTAAGTCTTTCTCCAACTCTTAATTGATTCTGCTTTTTTTTTTTTTTTTGTCTTTGAGATGTTACTATAATATCAGTTTCGCTATGTTGCTAAAGAGTCCGAATTACCATGTTTGTAGGGAAGATGCCTACAGATTTTCACAGTAATAAGATGGAATAGAGAGAGACAAATTCATTGCTAAAGAAGTTATAAAAGTTTTGCGTGTACTTACAGGGTATTATTCCTATCATATTTATTGCCAAAATGGTAAAACTGTTATTCAAAATGAGCAATGGCTAACAATTTCAGTATGAAATACTCCTCCATTTATTTCATTATTTTTCTTTTCAGTAGTAAAAAGGGAAAGAGGGGAAAGGAAAATTTGTTATCATCGGAGAGACTATATCCTAGTTTAGTTCTATTCACATCCTCTTGATGGATTTGCTGAAACATGAATTGTTAAGTTTTAAGGCCAATAGGTAGCATTAAATCAAGGGCAATTGAAGCTAGAAGTTCAACTAATGCTTATAAAATGTAATCTTTGCTTTTTTATTGAGTGTTGACCAATCACTTGTTATTTTTTTATCTATTTTGTTTCTTCTATATTTGACCGAGATTCTATATGACAATAGATATTGTGAAGGTCTGAGTTTAGCTATGTAGGAAGTCTTTAGTTTTGTGGTAATGGTTTTGTTTTTTCACTTAAAAGTAATTATACCCAAGCTAAAGCTTAATGCTTTGCTGGCTCCCTTGGCATTTCATAAATCTAGTTAGTAGGGGATAGGAGGTTAATCGAGTTATTAGCCTTAAATGCCGTGGCATAAAATAAGACATTCCAATTGCTTGTGGGGGAAATTACCCTGAGCCTAGTTAGTGTTTATAGAAGATTCAGTAGATCAGTACTTGTCCTTTCTGTTTCTTAGTTTTAAGACATTATCCAGGAGCTCAATTGAGTCTTTGACATCACCCTCTCATTGATTTCAGTGGGCACTGTAAACATAAAGTCAATAATCAATTAAACCCCATATATGTTCTCATTCTTCTGAATTAAGTTTATGCGAGTTAAGTAGAGGTAAAAGTGTTGTCTTCCTTTTCCCTTTTCTTTGGGTAGAAATACCCAGGCAGCTCTTTACATGGTTTCATGGGAACAATTCAAGGCTGTATGCACTGATGATGTTATCAGGCCAATTTTATGTATTTTAGAATGGCTACTAAGAATCGAGTTAGCATAGCAGTCTTATAGTTGTGTGTGCTGTTACATGTATACCTACGCACATGCTCAAAAAAGAAATGGCGTCTTCTCTACTGATATTAAAGCAATAACTCCTGACACTTCACTCTACTCACTGAAAAGAAGATAAAAGGCAATATATATTTCTATTATGACTCTCTATAGCTCAAGAGCAGATCTGTTTATGGTTGGTGAACGGATAGTTCTGTCTGCACAGGTCCTGGCAGACTTGTTTTGTTTCTGTCGTAATACATTCCACTAACTCTGTGGGAAGCAGAGGAACAAATGGCTTTTTCTTCATAGGAGTGGCTGGTCCTGTAGTCTTTTTCAAGGCCAAATTTTTACTGACCTCAGAAGGATTTAATGTTACATAGGGATTCAGGGACTAAACCATGGCAATTATAGGTTTTGGCTTTTCCTCCTGCAACAAATACACAAATAGGAGAAGAGTGGGTGAGTCTTTCCAAAAGCTAAAAAAGCTAAACTTGCAGATAAGAGTAGGGTACAGGTACAAAATCTTGCAAGTGATTATGACTCTGAACATCATAAAATCTATTGTCATTTTGGAAGATGTGGACAGCTGGAGCATACCCTTCTAACTACTTCCTGTTAGAGTTTCTTTTCGTTTGCATCCAGTGATAATTAGATTTCATCTACATATCTTTCCTTTTCCTTCTACCATGGCCATAAAGATGAGTTATATATCTGTTGACATTCTTGTTGTTAAGGACGTGTAAATGCAAATTCTTAGAGAAAAGACAACAGGCTAGTAGAATTGTACTAGAGTGGGATGAGGGATCAAAAAGCTCCAAATTCTTTGTAAAGATTAGCTAGAAGAAATAACTTTATGCCAAGAATTTTGGACTTTTTTGTTCTTGCCAACTAGCCATAAGAACTTTGCCCTAATACTTACTGTGATGATCACAGAGTGTTACGTGTAAGTGATGAGTCACTAAATTCTAGTCCTGAAACTAATATTACATTGTATATTAACTAACTGGAACCTAAATAAAAACTTGAATCTAAAAAAAAATAAAATAAAAATAAATAAATAAATAAAAAACTTTGTCCTGGGCTCCATAAAAACTCAGTAGCCTGCCTTGTCTCCAAACTTTTTCTGACCTCAAGTACAAATTATACCAAGCCTGTGTTAGAACTGGGGACCTTAGGGATCCCTGGGTGGCGCAGCGGTTTGGCGCCTGCCTTTGGCCCAGGACGCGATCCTGGAGACCCGGGATCGAATCCCATGTCGGGCTCCCGGTGCATGGAGCCTGCTTCTCCCTCTGCCTGTGTCTCTGCCTCTCTCTCTCTCTCTCTGTGTGACTATCATAAATAAAATAAAAAAAAAATTAAAAAAAAAATAAAAAAAAAAAAGAACTGGGGACCTTAGATTTAGAACAATTCCCAGACTCTGAAGACTTTGGATGAGGAAGGTCAGTCTCACAAGTTCTTATGTATCCTTGTGTGACCCAGCTAATTTTCTTGAGTGAACCGGGCTCATGAAAATTTGATCTGTGGGAAAAAAGAAGTGAGGAGGACTGGATTTCATGTTCGCCAGGCCAATTATGTGTGAAATCTTACAACCTTTTCCAGATGATACTCTGTTCTGTCTTCCTTTGCTTTGATTGCCTTGATAGACCAGAAGACTCTTCCAATAGAAATAAAATTAGCATTAAAAACTTGGTGTAAAACCCTCTGGTTATACAACAATCTACTGGTTCCTTCTTTAAGCATAAGCTAAGAAAACATCATTTGAGCAATTCACTTCTGATTGACTTTGGTTTGTGTTGATTTCAGATCAAAGGAAAACTGCCAAGCACTTTCAGTGTTGCTCTTACCTGTGTGTGAACATAAACAGTTTTTGAGTTGACATGCTCTAGCCTCCTGAAAATAACCACTACTTTGATCTTTCTGAGACTCTAGTTTGTTACAGAACTGCTTGTGTATCACATGGACTGTGTTAAATTATAGCTATGGTACCCAAATATCAGGTCTTTACCCTATATTAAAAAGAATGTGTCTAAGGGTGCCTGGGTGGCTCAGTCATTTAAGCATCTGACTCTCTGTTTCAGTTCACATCATGATCTCAGGGTCCTGAGAGCAAGCCCTGCCTCAGGCTCCCCACTTAGCAGGGAGTCTGATTCCCCTCTCTTTCCCTCTACCCCTCCCTCCACTCCTGCACACTGTCTCTCTAAAATAAATAAGTAAATCTTTAACAAAAGAAGGAGAGGAGGAGGAGGAGGAAGAGCAGGAGGAAGAGGAGTGTGTTTAGGTCCTCCCTGGAATATTAAAAAAAAAAAAAGTTAAGATTGAGAAAGCAGGGGGATGCATTGAGAAGGCAGGTAAGTACATTGAGAAAGCAGGTGAGTGAGTGATGGTATTCAAGTAAGAGTAGGTGCTCACTGAATATTTATTGAGTAAATTGGAAAACAAAATAGGCTTTATTACATACCTTATCATCATTTAACAACCAGAAGTGGCATGGCTTACATTTTTCCCTCTAGAATGATCAGTGTGTTTTGGACAATTTTAATTTTTCTTCAGTGGTAAGGCCATAGCAGTGATTAAATGCATGTATTTGGAGTCAGGCTGCCCGGGTTTAAAATGTAGATCTTCTTCATATTAGTTAAGTGACTCTGAGTCATATGTTGTGGCTAACTGTTGTTATGGAATGGATTTTCCCATAGTTTAGTGGCTTAAAATAGCAACTGTATCATTGGATCTCACAATTTTGTGGCTCAGAAATTTGGGCAGGGTTCAGCAAGGCAATTCTTCTGCCCAACATGGAGTTGACAGAGGTTGCTCAGTGGCTGCTCTGGTCTGGAGAATCTGGCTTCACTCACACACTTGTGTCTTGGTGGGTTAACTAGAAACACTGGACTCAGCTGGATGCATTGATCTCTATGTAGTTTTTAGTTCATGGAGGTTCAAGGGTCCTAGAGAAAGTTTTTCCAGGTTTCTAAGTTACAGGGAAAGGAAATATAAACCCCACTTCTTGATGGGAGGATAGCAAGAATTTATAACTAACCTAAATCTACCACTTTGTATAATTAGAGAGAGGGAAGGATACTAGTAGGGTACAGCTTATATTGTGGGATTGTTGTGAGGTTAACTGAGTTAATATGTGTAAAACGCTTAAAACAGGTACGTCTTGTAAAGTAAGATTAAATATGCTTTAACCTTATTATTTTATTCTATCCCCAACATTTGTTATGAAAGTCAGTATCCTCTCAAGCAAGGATCTACCTCAGAAAATAGGGCTGCTTCTACTAATAGTATCTGTAGTTCAGATTGGGGGCTCAGAGCTTTTGGGGGGATAGAGATTTGAAGGAGAGTCAGGGTAGAATTTGGAGGCTGGAATCAGTCCTGCAAATGAAAAGTTCCTAAGTTCTCAGGAATGAAATTCTCTGATAGCTCACTTCCCATCTTTATTTTTTTTCTTTCATTTTAAACCAACCTGGAGTTTTGTGGGCCTCAGAGACTATGTTCTTTATGAAATATATCTATCCACATGTTTTTAAGGTTACAAAGAGAAAAAATCCAGGATCTTTGCCATGATGGAGCTTGATATTAGCAAGCAATATGAGGTAGTGACCTACAAATGGTGCTGGCATGGAGGAGAATGAGGGAGTTGTATGGAATGATTTGGCTGGATCTCATAAATGATGTGGGAATGGAACTGGGCCTTGTAGAATGAGTATAATTGGATACATGGTAAAGAGAAACAAATCTCAGGTTAGCTAAATGTCAGAAGCTAAGTTGTCAAACTCAGGGATGATAATTCCTGAGAGATAGCCAAGTCCAACGAGAACAAAGAATGCATAGAAGAGATCTGTGAAAGGCAAGAGATCCAGATTCTGTGAACCTTGGCCCAAGACTCCCCTAATTTGGAGAGGACTAATGAGGAGAACTGCATTAGGTTCTCTGAACATCTTACTTCCAGGGATTGCCCCAGAAATTAAGCAGGCACTTCTATTACAACTGACCTCAGTGTCGGGGTTACTATCATGACACTGATGGGTCAGCTTCTAAAATGGAAAAGTTCAACTCAGTCTATGTTCAAATTCCTTGGTCCCTATTCAGGAGAGAAGGCAAAAGCGAGAAATAAAAGTCTTTGTTAACTTGTAGTCCCCTGGACCAAAATGTCCCTTTGAGGCAGGAAAGGGCCAAAAGAGAAATAGTTCCAAAAATAATGTGTATTTTCTTAACTTCAGCCTCCAGACTGAATCGTTATCAGTAAAGAAAGAACTCTATGTGTTCTGTGCAAATCACCATTTGAAATCCTTTATAAGCTATTAGGATACTGATCATGACCCACTTTTTCTGTGCTGGGCATTGGTGAAGTCACCCTGACATTGACCAGTGCTGCCTGGTACCAGAAAATCACAATGCTCAATCAGATTGGAACTATCATGACAAACAGTAGAAATGAACGACTTGAGAGTTCTGAGATTTCATTCTTACCTCAAACTCATAAATTTGGCAGTTGAGCGTGAACCACTTTCAAAAATTCCAGGGGCGAGCCACTTTTTCAGGCTTTGTAACTGTACCTATATGGAAATTCCTCCTTCTGGTCTGCTCTCAGTTTTAGACCAGAGCTAGTAAAAAAACTCACTTCAGCCTTGATATTGATGATTACAAAACAAAACAAAGAAAAACACTGATTAAAAACTTGATCCTTCATACAGCATTTTCCAGGTAGAGTTCTAGTATGGTGGAGGGAAAGGGGGTGCACTCTAGAGTCAGAATTCCTGGGCTGGATTCCAGGTTCTTCCAGTTACTTAGCTGTATATCTCTTGGAGGTCAATTAGCCTCTCTAAGCACCAGTTTCATTATCTGTAAAATGAAGTACTTTTCCATGGTTGTGAGTAATAGATACAACATGCATAAAAAGATACTAGGCCATGACCTACCCTATAAGTTTTCACTAAATCCTAGATACTACGAAACGACTTCAAACCAAGAGGCTCTCCCAGAACTCACAGATCCTCAAAAACTTTAGACTTCTGTATGACTGGATAAGCATATTAACCTTAAAAATAAAACTCAGTTATTTTACCAGCAAAAATGGGTTAATTTGCAACTGATAGAGAATTACAATTTGAGAGCAAGCTACAGCGAAACCATAGGCAAGTCTGGAGTACAAAGGAGAGGATAGCTGTTTTATAGAGGAAAGGAGGTAGTTGAGAAGGGTGTTATGAAAAGTTAATGTATTGGAGTAAACTGGAAGTTGAAAGTGCAGTGGCTTTTCATTGGCTGAGTTGTGGCAGTCTCTCATTGACTAGACTATTCCAAGTGAAGGAGAAAATCTTTCTTCTTCCTGCTGATAAAGTCATCTATAGTAGTATCAACTTACAAGGTCCTTCTTTTTCTGCTGGCTCTGCAAGAGTGGTGGGGCATGGTCTCCCTGTTCCATTTTAAACAAAATTTCCTTTTTTAATTCTCCCAAGCACAGGAAGAACAATTTTGTCTACACCCACACAACCCCATAATCACCCAGGATTCCTCTGAGGGCCCCAGATTGAACCAGAGCCCTAAACTCATCAATTAGAAGACATTTTTGTGGGAAACTCTCTCATTTTCTGAAGTGAGATTTGGCTTTGCTGAATGGTTATTACATACAAAACGTTCTATTAAGGTAAAGTGTATGAAATTGCCATTTTTATAGACTGAAATGCTCAAATATCAGGAATTTCATATGGTTTAACAGAACACGTAACCCACACATTTACAGTCTGTTGTTACCAATGGCATTTTGAGACTGGATAGAACACCAAATTTTCTCAAAGTTCTTTGAATAATCAAACTGTCTTGGATTGGAATATAAGATAAATCTATCTACCTCATCCAAAATGCCATGTTTGAACAGGAGGTAGATCATGTTGTATCAGGAATGGTTGTACTTACCCAAGGAATCATCCCCTCTGGGCCCCTCCACCTTTTCATTGCTGCCACCAGCTTGATAGAAGTGAGACAAGGAGTCCACACAGTGAGGAAAAAAAAAAAAAAAAAGCCCTCACTTTTACCACTAGACAACAGAACCTCCAGGGGAAGTTTATTTTTAGGATCAGGGCTCAACTAATATTGATTAACAGCCTTACATAATGTGCAGCTCCAGGGCTCGTTCCTTTCCTGCCAAACCTTATAACAGGAGAAGGCACTGAAGATTTGTCAGTCTAATTAGACTTTAGCTGCCAGCCAAGAAACATCTTCTGTCTCCTCCTTCCTTACCCTCATACAGGTACTTTCTTTTTCCCTCTCAGAGAATAATTTGGAGGGAAGAAAATTGGACTCTAATTTTTTTTGTTAGCTAGTAAGACTCCAGTGACATTTTCTCTCAGGAATTGTATCGTTTTCATGGAAAAGAGAGAGAGAGAGAAAGCAAGCTTGATGGGTTTACCTACCTTTTAAATACCCCTGTGTTGGTAGTACAAATAGTCTAGGGAAGAGAACATAGTGTCACTTCTTTTGGTCTCCTCCTTAATACTTTAATTTTAGTGGATGGGATCAGCACTTCCCCCAAACTGAGATTAGTCCCTTAAAGGGTCCCCTGAGGAGGTCCTCATCTGCAAATAAAGATGAAGTCTGCACATTGCTACAAGTGTTGAGATGCCCTTCTAATTACATTGTAATATTTATAGGATAGAATGTCCATCAGAACTGCTGATTATCCTATAAATCCTATAAATGAAATGAAATGAAATCCTATAAATGAATTTCCTATAAATGAAAGTTATCCAGAGTGCTGGAACTTATTTTGAGCCATCTGAACAGCTGGGAGAGAAGTGAGGTTCAGCTCTTGGCTACTCACTGTGGAGGTCTGCAAATTCTCAAGCTCCAGGTGGTTTTACCAATCACCTGACCTATTACTTGGCCAGGTCAGAATCCTTACTGTGTGATATATGCATCACCTCCTTGCTCTCTCTCTCCATATTTCCTGCCACACTGCCCCAGGTACACAGGTCTTCTTGATATTCCTTGAACACAGGGCCCAGATAAAGGAAAGGCAAGTAAAGGTTGTGCAGTTGCAGAGTTGGATCTTGTCTGTATTTAAAATGTTATTTTCCTTATCACTGATTTTTTTTTGCATGGATATTGACCTTGAAATATTCTAATAAGATATTATGTATCTTGAATAAATGGTTTTGGGAGCACGCCTTAAATATGACACCTTGGATGAGTACCTCATTATTGCTAAGTCTGCTTAAACATACCAAGCACATCTGTGTCTTTTCACTGGCCTTTTTTTTTTTTAACCTGAAACTGCTCTTCCTAGCCATTTGCAAGACTCACTCCTTCACATCATCCAAATTTCTGCCCATATGGCACCTTAACAGAAAAGCCCTCCTTGCCCATCCTCTATAAAATAACACTCTCTACCACTCCCTGCTTTGTTGTCTGCCATAGCAGTTCTGTGTACCTTACATTATATTGCATAATTATTTGTTTATTACTTCTGCTTAGTGGTATGTGAGTTCCCGGGTGGCAGGATCTTTGTCTCAGGCACTAACAGAGCTCCACAGTACAGAGTAAACCCTGAGTATTGGTCAAAACATACAAATCTAAAGGCACCTTTTCAGGGAGTACACATACCTCTTAATATTTACAGGCTGGATCTCACTGCCAAGCACCTTGTCCCCCACAGGCCCCCCTTTGATGAGGTTCACTGGTGGCGATGGTCATTAATAGTAGTTCTGCTGCTCTGTTTTGCCTTAAGAATGGAGTCCCAGGGGCATCTGGGTGGTTCAGTCAGTTAAGCGTCCAACTCTTGATTTCAGCTCAGATCATGAACTCAGGTTTGTGAGATTGAGCCCCTTGTTGAGCTCCATGCTGAGCTTGAAACCTGCTTAAGATTCTCTTTCTATAAATGAATGAATGAATGAATGAATACAAAATAATAGAGAGTCCCAGAGACGTCCCTTTGTGTCTGGTGGGCAAGACTGTTCTTATTTACTTCTGGTCTTAAATTCTCTTTAGTACTTATTTGTCATCATAAAAACAAAGGCTGCCTCTAGCGCTTTGAGTTTTAAGAACACTTTTGCAAGTGTAACCCATTTTCCCTCTCCAATTTCTTCTCCTTATTCCTTTTCCAAATTACTTATTTCTTAATTCTCCTAAATTCTATCCTTAAATATAGTCAAATAAAGATTATTTTTAATGACCCGCTGCTTCTATTCATTGGATAGAAAATTAACTTGAGGCTCATTTACCTGGTCATATGTGTATGGATAAGTTGGTGGGAATCTATCTCCTTTGCTACCTCTTTTTTTTTTTTTTATTTTTTTTTATTTTTTGGTCTCATGGCTCAGTATGTTATATGAGCCCATTTATTCCTGGTCATGACCCTATGATTCAGCTGGCTCCATAGTTACCTGTCTTCATAATCTCTTGAAAGAACATTGATGGAAGATATTATGAAAAACCACTACATTGAGAGCAAGAACAGTTTCTATGCAGTTTGACTTTGAGTGCCTGGCATGGTGCCTTAGTAATGTTGGTTGAAGAAAAGAAAAAATGTGTTAAATGAATGAATGCTTATCTGTAAAGAGAAGATGCAGAGAAAGGGGCCAATATTATTCGGCAAAGACAGCTGTAAGGAAGCAGAGTGTGGTAAGAAGGAAAGAGTGCATTAAAGCAGGCATTAGGAGACTTCATTCATGGATAAAGGAGTGGTCAAAACCAAGACTTCATTTACCAGATGTGGGATTTTGACTGTATTGCTTTACACAGCATAGTTTCATCATTTGATATGCAGAGATTATAACACCAACTTCATGGTGGGGATAACATATATCAAGGGCTTAAATTGGTGCAACTTAATAAAAAGTTGATGATATTGTTTTAATTGAGATTCTAACACAGGTCTCCTTAGCATCTACATTTTATTTTTTTTCTTTTGTTACTAATGAACCATTTGGCCTCGTACATGGCAACTAGCACCCTTAGGTTTCCACTCTCTCCTTGTCTAACAAGTGTAAGGGTAGATTCACATTTTTTTTTAAATGTCTTCAGCCATGTCTAATCTGGTGCATTGCACATACAGTTGATGGGTGGATAAAGGAACTGGAGGAAGGACAAGGAAAGTTGAGCAGAGGAGATGAACAAGCAGAAATACTCTGTAATAACATTGCTGTAAGAACTAAAGAACTATCTGCCCATTTCATGGATTGGATGACTAAGGTTGAGAGAAATTAATAGAATGTATTTGATATGATTAAAATTACAATACAAATAATGATGCATTTCATATCTACCATCTTTGCTGAAAGTTTTCAGAAGGGGTTCCACAATGACAACCCCTGTGTAGAAGATAAACTACTTAATGTCTCTTGAGTTGTTAAAAAGAATCAATGATTTTAGTTTAAACTGAGATTCAAGAATTGATTCTATTTTTTTCCTTAAAATACATCCCTTTGTTTCTATTTATATATATGGCAAGGAAATGACTTCAAGTAGAAATCATTGCTAGCCAGGCTTCAAGATGGATATTTCCATTCTGTCTTTGACAAGGTGGTAGGAGGGGTGGGATGTGCTTTCATACCTCTCTGGTGCATGTTTGAATGATTGTAAAAATTAGAAACACACTGAAGCTGTTATGACAGCCCTGCCTTTTGAAACCTTCTAATTAATGCCTTGGGTTGTCTAGAGAGCTAGTTCTGTTAGCTAAATGGAGAATGTAAGCTTCTTCTTGGTTTTCTCATCATGCAGGGATGAGGTGGCTGGGGAAGTAAATGCATACCATATCTGTGGTGGCTAGCAGTCACTGAGAGAATTGCTTGATAGAAATTTGATTGACTTGTGTACATAATGCAGCCTCTTCTCTCATCCCGTGTGTGTGTGTGTGTGTGTGTGTGTGTGAAGAAAGGGAGGGAGAGAGAAGATGCTCATGTGTTTGTGTGTGTTAGCTAGAATAGTGCTTCATGAACTGTATTTGTTATGTGTTCACAAATCACCTGAGTGACCTTCTTAAAGCACAGATTCTGATTCCATTCTAGGCTGGGGCCTAAGGTGACATATTTCTAGGTAGCTCCCAGATGATGTCCTGTTGTAGTATCTGGACTTCACTTTGGGGAGCAGAGAGCTAGTAGATACTTCCAGCACCTTGCTGAGCAGTTGTAACATCAGTATATCTACCTTCCCCAAACAGTCTCCCCAAACTTCATTCAGGGATCTTCAAAACAGGAACTTCTAACCCAAAGCATTATATAAGTGAGAGAATGGATACCCAGTTGAGGATTAACAAAGGAAATTGTATCCCATCAGATAGTCCTGGTTCTACTGCCCCATCCTCCTGTCCCTTACTCTGCTACATGCCCCCGAGGCAGATGGAAAAAAAAAGTAGGTAGAATTTAACTTGTCATAATATTTATCCCCCTTTCTGAGAGGTGACCTCTGATGAAAGTAGAAGGACATGAATGATTTTAATCTGCAGTAACAATGGGGAACCAGTCCTGACCATCTTGAGTGGAATAAATATATAAAATGACAGATTTTTCTCCTCTGTCTCTCCACTTTCTCCTTCCAGATACTGAGAGAGACACATATTCATGCACCTACAACTCACACTATAATGCACAATGAAATTTCACCCAGGCTTTATCTCAGAGCTGCTGTTCTGATGATTAATGCCCCACTGGCTGGGAAGCTATTCCTCCCAAGAAAGACAAGGAGAAAGAAGGAAACATGAAATATATCTATGAGGCCATTTCTCATTATTATTATTATCATTATTAGCTCCTTACTGCCCTATCTATTCTGCTTGGCAAGAGGGAGGGGATGACATTTGAAAGCAGATTTCATGGGGGAGAAATGAGCAAGGACAAGGTAGAAATACTTTATACTAAAGAGGACTGACCTGGATGGGGTTTTGTTGTTACCATTTATTTCTGGGTTTGTTTATTTTATTATTATTTTTTTTTGTTTTATTTTAAAGCCAAACGTAATAGATGATTCCATCTGTGTCTTCTGTATTTTTCCCCCAGGCATTTATTTTTGCATGTGTTCTTTTGTCTTTATTGAGTCTCTGTCTACAAGAATCAATATGATATAACGTATGCAAATGTTATTCCTGACCACTTATGCAAAAGACTGGACAGAATAATTTCATTGCTCTGTAACTCCCATAATATAATTGCCTCCATATTCTGGCTGATTTCAAGTTTTTGAAAGGATTACTTTAAAAAAAATAATGCTCTCTATGGAGGTATTGTGTAAGCCACAGTGTCTGATTCTCTCCCATTTCTCATTCAAAGAAAAGGTGATTGCTAAGTAATTTCTGGTTCTGTTATTTAGGAGGACTACACAACAGTAGTTTTTTTTGAAAGACGGGACCATATTAAAAGCATTATCAGAACACATGTGTCTACTGATAAAGTGGCAAATTCATTAACCTAGACAGAAAGTACTATAATCTGATTTAGAAAATGCTGTATTTCTGGAGTTGGGTTTATGAGGATATGGAATTTATAGCTGCAGTGCCACACATAATTTCAATTATAGTCAGATTTTATATTCAATTAACAAATGTTTGAGTAAAATTAAGTACCTACTATGGGCTAGGTATATATTCTAGGCACTTGGACCATAGAAATGCAAAACAGACAAAAACCCTCTTTCCCCGTGAAGCATGTATTCTATTACACAAACATTGGGCACCTGAAGAGTCCAGGCCTTGGGGAAACAAAGAATGAATATATCTCTGTCTTAACATACAGTCTAGTAGGGCTCTTAAATATTTTCTGAATCTGAGCTCATGTTTTAAGTCAGTTTTCTACAGAAACTTTAGCACACTGATCTGCTATAACACCTATATTTATACAGGTCAGCTTCAAGAATAAGGTCTTTAATTTCTACTCAGAAAAGACAAGTGTCAAATTTAAACAGTGTCTCTTTTTTTGCTAACAAAGATGGCAATAGTAAACCACATTCCCATAAAATGATTGTGTTTGAAACATATTTTCATCTCAAGGACGAAGTGTACAATATTTATTGCAAATATTTTGTTTATTGGCTTGAGATTTTAGTTTCGTGGAATGTTGATAGTGGAAGAATCTCAGAGATTTTCCAGTTACTCAGCCAACACGACTGATTGAGCTTTAGAGATGGGCCAACCTGGTTCCACGTTCTGGTTGCATTATTAAAAGCTGTATGTCCAGGGGCAAATTACTTTCCCACCTTTTAAAATTTAACCAATAAGCATGTATCAATTTGGTGGTTTAATTTAATTTTATCTATGTAGCTCAAAACCTTACACAGCACCCAGATTTCCATTACTTTAGTGCAGAGGTGCCATTATATTGGAACAGATGCATCATTACTTGATCTGCTAGGGGTGTCAACTAATGGCTATCATCTGAGTCCTTCACTGGAGCTGCCCTTGATTAAAGAAGCCACCTTGCCCAAAGTGAAGCTCCTTTTAGTGGATGTGCCCATATCCAGCGAGTAGTAGATGAGGCTAGGGGGATATATAAAGACTCAGTGGCTTGTCTCAAGTCTGCACAGCTGGCAAGGGCCTCTTAGCTAGAATGCACTATGTGAGTGTTGAGGTGAGGGAGACAAAGAAGTCTTTGATGCAACTGCATTGAAGTTCACCTCCTCCCTCTTACTAGAGTCTGACAGCATTCTTCCCCAAACGACCCAAACACAAAACTGACTCCCGGAGAGTCTGTCTCCTGAGGAATCCAAGTTTCCAAATAGATGGTAGCTCGATTTACAATGGTGATCACTTTGTAATGTATATAAATGTTGCAATACTATGTTGTATACCTGAAACTAATATAATATTGTACATAAACTATATTACAATAGAGGTAAAAGAAGGCAGTATCTAGAGACCTAAAAGAAAATAAGCAAATAACAGCAAAAGCACAGAAGTCTCTTTCTCCATCTCCTGTGCCTTGTAGTCATATTCCACACAGGCAACCCTCTTAGATGCTTTTCTGGACATTTCCCTCTGTATTTCTAATAATATGCTTATATTTCTTGACTTTTTTAGTTATATATTAACTAATATCTTCTGACTCTGGAAAAAAAGGATCGCATTTTCTCACCTTTTCTGTTTTCCAACTCACACACACTTCCTCACCTTCAATTTCCCAATAAAATTCTGTCACATTTTGATTGAATCACTGGTCTGAGTTTACATTTTTATGACTTTCATTTATTGAGAAAAATGTAAAATCATACATGCACTCATTTATTCCACAAATATTCCCTGGATGCTTAGAATGTGCCAGGCACTATTCTGAGAACTGAGGGTACAAGAGTGAAAAAATGGAATAAACGTCTGCTCCTGAAATTTTCTTTCTTCTCTCTCTTTGTTAACAGATACCCTTATTTTCTCATTAGTTTACTTTTTTATCCACCTATCAGTGTTACAGCCAACAGAGCCTAGAAACTTCTTTCAACATAAACACACAGAGAGTGTTTTCATTTTCTTCAGATAAATAGCTAGCAGTGGAATTGCTGGCTCATATGATAATTCTATTTTTAACTTTTTGAGGAACCTCCATACTGTTTTCCAGAGTGGCTGCACTAATTTACATTCCTGACAACAGTGCGCAGGAGTTCCCTTTTCTCCGCATCTCCAACACACAGTATTTATTTTCTTGTTGATTCTAGCCATTCTGACAAGTGTGAAGTGATACCTCATTGCAGTTTTGATTTGCATTTCCCTAATTGTTAGTGATGTCGAACATCTTTTCATGTGCCTGTTGGCCACCCGTATATCTTCTTTTGAAAAATATCTGCTTGGATCCTCTGCCTATTTTTTAATGAGATTGTTTATTAGATTGTTATATATTGAATGTTATGAGTTCTTTATATATCTTTGATATTAAGAACTTATTGCATATATCATTTTCTCCCATTCAGTAGATTACCTTTTCATTTTGTTGATGTTTTCCTTTTTCATGCAAAAGTCTTTTAGTGTGATATAATCCCACTTGTTTTTTTTTTTTTTTTTTTTGCTTTTATTGAACTTGCCCAAGGAGGCAGATCCAAAAATACCACTACAATCCATGTCAAAGAGCTTACTGACTCTCTTCTTCTAGTTTTATGGGTTCAGGTCTTATATTTAAGTCTTTAATTCATTGAGCTTAGTTTTGGATGTCGTATAAAAAAAGTGGTCTAGCATTTCCACTTCTAGGTTTTTATGCCAAGAAAACAAAAACACTAATTGGAAAAGACAAATGCACTTTTATGTTCATTACAATGTTATTTACAGTCCCCAAGATACAGAGGCAACCTAAGTGTTCACTGATAGATGAATGGATAAAGAAAATGGTGTGTGTGTACACACACACCTATCTCTTTATATACATATATGCAATGGAGTATTACTTAGCCATAAAAAAATAAAATCTTAACATTTCCAACAGTGTGGATGGAGCTAGAAGGTATTAAGGAAAATGAAATAGGTCAGAGAAAGACACATGCTGTATCACTTTACTTATATGTAGAATCTAAAAACAAGACTAAAGAATGATAAAACAGAAACAAACTCATAGATATAAAAACTAATGGTTGCCTGAGGGGAGGGGTGGGAGGTTGGACAAAATAGATGAAGGGGATTAAGAGGCACAAACTTCCAGTAATAAAATAAATAAGACACAGGGAATGTAGCATAGGGAATACAGTCAGTAATGTTGTAACAACTTTGTATAGTGACAAATGGTAACTACATTTATTGTGTTGATCATTTTGTAATATACCTCAAAGTTATATCACTATGTTGTGCACTGGAAGCTAATACAATATTGTATGTCAATTATTCTTCAATAAAACAACAACAAACAAACAAATGCCACAGGCAGCCTATCATTAGTACTTTTTTTCTTGGCAGTCTCCCTGATAGTCTTCTGTCTGTCTTCAGTCTGATATGACTCGAGCCTCTAGCTGCCATCTCAGATCTTCCTTACTTCTCATTCTAGGAAATCCCTGGGCTTTGCTTTTATGTTAAATCACAGGTTTTGTCTTTCTTAGTTTACTTGCTCATTCTGAAGCTGTGCATCTTCCGGTAGCTTCTGAGAAAGGGTAGGTGAAAAGTACAACCACTGAGATTTTGTCTGTCTGGGGAATGTCTTTTTCCATCCTCACCTCTCCTTAATAGTTTCCCTGGGAGGAACTTGTAGTTGGAAATCATCTTCACAAATAAATTTGAAAGCAATTGTCCAATGTCTTCAGGCATCCAGTGTTGCAGTTGTTGAGATAACAGTTTGATGTCGGATTCCTAGAATGCACCTGTTTTTTTTTTCTTTTTGTTTTTGTTTTTTTCTGTCTCTCTGAATCTCAACTCATTATCAACAGAACCCCAGCTAGCACTTACAGATAAGGTCTCCAGAACCACATGCTGCTGCCCCCTAAGCCTGTGCTCTTGTACCATTGTTGTTACTTGTCTTTCACTGCCCTGTACTGGCACCCTGATTTTGATATAATTTGTTCAGGTCAGCTATTGCTAAGGATTGACAACACACACAATGAACAACTATAATTTCAGAAAAGCATGGAGTTGGAGGGTAACAAATGGTATAGTGGAGTCTTGAGTATTTTGTATAATAATAAATATGAAATATATATTTATGAAACATACTAATAACACATAGTAATTTATTGCTATCATTATATACTAAAACTTACTATCAGTGCAAAATTCTGGTAGGAATTATCATATTACCAATTCCTTCTGTCTACTGAGACAAAACTGAATTATTTTTTGTGTTCCCTTAGGGACCTCTATTTTTGTGTATTTTTCTGTATTTTTTTTTGTTTTCTACTTTCATGCTAATATTCATTCCTTAGCCACCTCAGAGAGAGTATGAATTAAATAATGTATATAAATTCTTTGAACATTTTGCACCCAGAAATGAGCATAGCTTAGTCTTCTGCTACACACCAGATGCTTGTATTTTTGAAGAGGAGCAAGGATTAGAATAGATTATAGCTTTGGAATTTTTATGCTATGAAACATCAGTTAACGTGTTTGCATGCCATTGAGTTCCATCATACAGTGTTTGATAAGTCTGTTCTCTTGGCTCTCTGCTTCCGTCAGTATTATCCCTGTAATATATTTATTAATTTCACTTTACATGTGATTGTTAATAAGTGATACCTTTTAAAATAGGTAGAATTGCCCCCACATATTTTCTGCCCTTCAAGAGGAGTAATGCGTTCTAAGAACAGAGAGTGTGCGCACATTCTCTCTCTCTCACTCCTCTCTCTCTCTCTCTATATATATATATATATATATACACAGACACATATATATATACAGACATATATATCAATGAATTATAATATATAATATATAACATATATCAGTGAATTAATATGTATCAGTAAATTATGATATTATATATAATATATATCAGTGAATTAATGTTGTGGTCCTATGGCCCTATGGCCACAACATTTAAATCCTACTAGAAACAGGATTTGATTAAGTAATTACTCTAAATATGAGCCAAAGGTTCACATTCATTGAAGGAGAGATGATTAAAGGCTAAAATGAGAAAATCACAAATAGGAGGTTTCAGGGGAAGTTTGAGTGTAGATGGTAAGGATGCTTCCAAGACTATTTCTATAGGGAATCATTTCTATCAACATTTCCAACCAGAAAACAAAGATTGCTGGAGGCTCTGAAATAGATCAAAATATGTGAAGAAGAAAGGATAAACAGCAAAATTCACTTCCAAAGCCATGATGAAAGTACCATACAGCTGTAAAGAAAACACCTATAAAATTTTCCTTTGACTTCAATAGGGAATCTCTCCAACAGGGAGACTCACGATTTTTTTAATTTAATTTAATTTGTTTTTTTTTTTTAGATTTGTGTTTTTTTTTTAATTTGGGGAGTTTGTGTTTAATGTCTAGACAATTCATTTTTGTTATGTTGTGATCAACAATGTACATAATAATTAGAGGGAAATATAAATCACATAAAACAATGCCAATCATGTCACTGATATGGGAATTTAAAGTGTGTTTCTCTCTCTCTCCCCAGCCTCATTTTCAGTGGGCTGCATTCTTCTGTTTTCCTTTTTACCACATTAGGCATTTTTGTAAGAGAGCTTTCTTCTTTCTTCTGTTGTAAACATTTTTCCTATCTCAGCATCCTTTTTAAATTCAAGAGACATTTTCCTTTGCAATGTACAATGAAAGGCGATTATGTTAGAAAATATCAGAGTTGGCTTTGTCATGTCTGGCACTGTTAAATCGTGTTGTGTCCTCAAGAGCTCAAGAAATGAGACTGAGGGAATGATTTGACAATGGAACAAGGCCTCCACCAGATCTCCCAGCCTTCCTCAAAACTCCCCGAAGTGAGAGAGACCCAGGTGGTGGGTGGAAGGATTTTTCTCTTAAAGAACAGTGGAGATTCTGGTAAACTTCTATTCCAGTTTTCACTTATAAGGCAAAGGTGGCATTTGCAAAGAGGGTCTTTGTAGTCTTTCTAGTATTTAATTTGAATTCAAGATGGTGTTAGGGAATTGAAAAAAGAAAGATTAATTGCTTAACAAATATTTAATGGTGACTGTGTACTGTGTAGAAGAATCTAGACAGAGATGCAAGGGTAAATAGGACAGATGTATGCTGCCTGTCTTCATAGAGTGACATGAGAAGAAGGCATAAAACAAGCCAATTTCACAAATAAGTATTTAAGCACAATCATGACAAATATGATGGAGGACAGGATGCAAAGAAAACAGAAATGGACCTGAGCTTATGTTCTGACCTGGGAGGATTTTCATGAGGATGCAATGTAGGAACTGTACTATTTGGGATGAGAATTTGGGGAGGCCAAAGAGGATGTCAGGGAAAAGTATTCCAAGAAAAAGAAATAGAGTATGCTAAGGCTCTGCTGTAAGGATCATACTCCATCATGTTTCTCAATCTTTGGTCTATTGGCTTTAAAGTCTGGAAATAATTCCAAATTTGACCATGTTAAGTGACCCAGTTAATGCCCACACTTGAAGGGCTAGCAGAAAGCCACTCAAAAGATTTCCTACAATATGAAGCACCATCCCATTACCATGATGGAGTGGTGGGACTGGTTGAATGGGAGTCTCCAAAAATGGATTTAGTGGCATGACCATATTGGAAATAAATTAATATACCGTTTATCACAATTTTACATAGGATATTGAACTATGTTTGCTAATAACTGATTATTCACATTGAACAGATCAGACACTCTATTTGTCATAGATGTCTGGTCACAGATGACAAGCAAATGGTCATGTAATAGTAAGACAACATTTAGTATATATATGTGCCTAGGTTTCTGGACTTTATAGCCATCCTGTTTTTCACTCATTTTCTCAGCAGGACACTAATAAACAAAAATCCGTTATTTTAAAATTTCTGATTTGTCTTCCTATTTTCTCATTCCTTGCTTTGGTTTTACTTCTTCCCTGGTGGTAACTGTGGAATTCAGTGGAAGTCTTCCTGCAGTCTAATTAGCCTCTCTATTTAATTTTATAATACAAATTCTGAACCAGAAGCTGGAGATAATGTGCCCAATTCAATTCATATATGTCAATTTCTTTTTAATTGTAATTCTTTTCTCTAGTTCTTCCTACTCTCACTGCCCAGGCACAGCTGAGACTTGGATAATTATGACTTGCATGCCTACACTGTCAATTATACCTTAAGCTTTAGGATTACATTCATTTATTATTGTTCTGATTATTAGTAATAATAACATGCACCTCTCCCCAAACCTTGATGAATACTAGTTTTTACAGTCTTTGCTTCCAAACTAAGCATGCTTTAGTTTTCACTCAGAAGATTCTTTCCTTCCATTTAAGAATAAATGGCATGGGGCATTCAGTTTCCTGTGTTGCATTTAAAAGCTATCCTAGATCATTCAGAAGACAAGACTTTCTTAGAAGATTCTTCTTGGTATGAGGAGATGGTATATTTCCTTTGTGTAGAATTTACCAACTAGTTGGTAACAGGACTACAGCTTTGAAAAAATATTTGAAATGGCAAAGGACACCTATCAGCTATCCAATCCCTTCCTTAGAAAAGCTCTGGGTCCTAGTCCTCAAAAGCAATCATGGCTTTGACTCCCATGCTGACTCCAAAAAGAACACTTATTTTTTTCACCTTTTTCGATGAAGGTGTCCCCCCCACCACCACCAATAACAGAATAGCCATGTGGTCCAACCAAGTTAAAAATGGTATTGGCCTGTCAGCAATATGTTGATTCTTTCAAACTTCCTTCCCAGACTCAAAATTCAATATATCGTCTGTGTTTAAAACTAAATTTGTAGTAAGATCACCCTCAGAGCTTAAGGAAAAAGAATCAGAAAGAGAAGTCAAGGCTTTTATTTTATTACCTTAGAGTTTATCTTTTTAGCAAATCAGAGGAAAGCAATGCAATTTAATTCTGAGTGTGTAAAATGTTTGTGTTTTAAATGTCTCTCAAAAATACAGCTTTTGCAAATAGTGCTCCATGGGGTTTCTGGAAGACTATGATGGCTTATCATCAAGTTTAAGGTGCCCAGGCTACTGTTGTGCCCTTTATTTTCTTGGTTTTGTTTTCTCACCAGGGCTCACTGGTATAATTCCTTAATCGTCTCTATCTTGAATTATAGTTTCATAGACATTAAACCTATGACTATAAAATAAAAGTCTCAGAAACACAAAGAGTAGACCATCCTTCATGGATCACCCATTTAATAACATGGGTGGAGAGGGTAGGGTGAGTCCAGCCATGGACCAAGCAGTCTTCTAGACTTTGAGGTTGCAACAATTGTAATTTGTTACTCTAGTTCTTATGGAATATACAGTTTGGGTGCAGGAATGGAGACTTCCAGTAAATAAACAAGAGAATAGAGTATGTACTGACAAATGCTGTTAAGTGGAAATGTCATAGGGGGTTAGTGGTGGGTGGGTAGCTACTTTAGGGACAATTTATCTGAAGAGACAATTAAGTTGAAACATGAATGACAAGAAGACTCAGGCATGTAAATTCTGGAGGAAAAATATTCATGACAGAGGGAATGGTTATGTGAAGACCCTTTTTTGAAACATGTTAGGAGAACATGTTTGAGAGAAGATGAGTAACAGAGATATGGTATGAGGTAAGGTCTGAAAGGTGGACAGGGACTTGACAATACTGGGCCTTGGGAAGGAGTTAGGATTTTATTTTATTTTATTAAAGTTCATTGACAGACTATTAAAATGTCTTAAATAGTAGAGTGGCACGATGTGATTTATGCTCTTTAATGATCACTCTGGCTGCCGCATTAAAAAAGATTGTAAAAGAAAAAGAGACAAGGCCTGGATATCTGTTATGTGACTATTGCAAGAGTTCAGGTAAAATATGATAGTGACTTAAACTAGGATAGAAACCAGATCTCCCCTCTATGCAATAACCGAGCTTGATGGCCTCACCCTGCATTGTACTGAACTGCTAAATCTCTGAAACTTTAAACTCTAATATCTCAATTCTCATACTTAAATTTTGCTTTCCTACTTCAGCAAGTTCTCATTAGTCTATAAATTTCCCCTCATTATTGTCCTCAACTCCCTTTTCCCTCTGATTGTACTCATTCTAGATAATTTCAAATGGTTTCTACCCTTTACCCAACTGGAATAATGCCTTCAGCCTCATCTTTGAATATTTTCCTTTCCTTGATCAGCAATCCTTTCATCTCTAACTTGATCATTATCCTTCCAACCTCCCAATTCAGTACTCTTCTTCACATCTATATAACTGGGTTTCTAGTGTGACTTTTTTTCAGGAGAAAAATTAATCAATCATGAGTTGCTTTGAATTCCTCTACCCCTAAGTTTACCCAGATCAGTGCCCACTTTAGGAGAATCCCTTCATCCCCTCATTCAAAATCTTGTGTTCATCTGTCTTCAGATGAGCACACTCTGCTTCTATACCTTATGCTCAGATTCCTGGGTTTTATACTTTCACTGATTTTCCTTTCTAAATAAGTAATAGATATTTATTGCAGAGAAAATCACAGTTACATAAATTATAGCCTCACCTTCCAAGTAGAATCATAGGTATAAGGTTTTATAGATTCCTACCCCTGCCTTCCTTTCCTGTTTCATCTACAAATATTTCTTACATGCACCAAAATTCTAGCCATACCTTGCTATAATTTTAGAAATGGTGTTCTTTCTACTTGGGAACATGTAACATTCACAAAGCATGTTTATTCATTTATAAATGAAGATAATAAAGATATTAACATTTCCATAAGGTTGTGAGGAGAAAAATGAGTTCATATATTTAAGATGCTTAGCTTAGTACCTAATATCATAGGCACTCAATAAGTGTTAGCTATTACTATCTTTATTGTTCTCTTTTACCCACTCTCTTTGCCTGGAAAATGAGTAACTCCTCATTTCAATGACTCAGTTCAAATACTGCCTCCATGGTGAGTTATCCACCTTCTTTGCCACCTTGTCTCACTAAGTTAGCCTAGGCTAGGGTGGGTGCTCTTATTTCAGTACCTCTAGTAGTGGTTACTTATAGTGATGAACATCTATGCATGCTTTATATTGGCACTGCTTCATACTTCTCAGATAAGTAGATTGGAATAGGGAGTTTAAGAACCTTCACTATGTTTTAAACAGGTAGTGGTTGGACTTGCTGTTTAACACCAAAGCCTCTGCAGAACCCATCTGTGCTGCTATGTGAGTCTATATTGATTGATCAGTTAGATTCCTAGTCCATTTCCAAGTCTTCTTTCCCACTGATATACTTCAAGCAAATATAAATTAGCCATAGATAAGTTATCTGAAGTAAAAAAGATTAAACCCATTACACTTTTCTCAATATTATCTGAGTATTTCAACCAAGCAGAGAGAAATAATTCTTCAGAATTTTTCAGTCTGTGTGTGTGTGTGTGTGTGTGTGTGTGTGTACATACCATGGGAGATATCTGTGTTAAGAGAATCAGAATTATATTAAAATAAATAAATGATAAAAGTAAGGAGCTTTTCAATCATGTTTGAAACCCCATTTTGGAAAATATGTATAGATACAGAAAACTTAAGAGTTAAAATATTGAGTGAGTTTCACTCTGTATGTTTCTGTATCTATGATAGTGGAAGCAATAAAAGCAGTATTTATCTGTATGTGTGTTCTATACCGATGCGATCTATCTCTCTAATTAGGTAGTCAATTATTTTTAAAGAGCTGCAAATAAGCCCTATAAGAATGTCATAAATGCATCCCATTTAGAAACATCTTGTAAATAAATTTTATTTTTATTCTTCCTACATCCTCCAGTAGGCTTAAAAGAACAACAACAACAACAACAAAAAAAAATCACACTACCCAACTAATTCCAGAAACAGATCATTACTGCCTAGTAGTATGTTAATCATACTTACCATTCCTTCTCCTTCAACATCATTATGCTCTGGGATAGAAAAGGTGGGTGGTATGTGAGTCTCCTCAGAGAAATGAACAGTTGAAATAGGTTTCTCAAGAAACAATGTTATTTTCATGCAAAAATTCCCAAATAATAAAAAGGGGCTTGAAAATGGTGAAAATACATGACATGTAAGCAGAATTATTAATGAAAGCACTCTATCTTTTGCTTCCATAGAATTTTTCAAGATGTAGACAAATTGGAGGTAAGCTGGGCAGAAGCAACAGAATTGAATAGGGTAATTGAAGGAAAGGCTTATGAAGAAAGATTAAGGGGGCTAAGTATTTTGAGTTTGGCTAAGTGAAACACAGAAGACGTAACATTACAGGCTACAGATAGTTGAAAGTGGCCAGCCACAAGCAGTACAAGGGATCACTTAGGTAATGGAATGAAATCTGAGGGAGGGAAAATTGTAAACTCAGTATCTGGATTCTGTTCCTGATTGTGAAAATTATTAGATTGTAAAAGAGCTATCCTAGGACCAACTGTTCAGATGAAGGCAACAGACAGAGTATGGTAGCATGAAGTCTCTTACAGTTTACTAGATTCTGAGCAACTTGTTGCCAGGAAGCACTTCTTACTCAGTTTTAATCTCTGAGATTTAACATATTATAAGAATTCCTCAGAGAGCTAAATCATGCACACTGCAGTGAGGAGAAATTGGTCTTTGGAGACAAACATCAAAGATTTCATGACATCTCTGTTGGTTTATTATTATAATGACCCTGAGCAAGTTAATCTTGCTGAGACCCATCTGTAAAGTGGGTATTAATATCTACCTTATAGGACTGATGGGAAGTTTACATGAGTCAACTTGACTTCTCTTTTTACCTATTTAGCAGCTATTAAGTCCACCCCCACATCTCCATTGTCACTGCCATGGTATCATTACTTTTCTAGTTTCACAGATGGTATCCTGGACTTCAGTTCTGTCCACCAGTCAGTAGTTCCCAAAGAGTAGTGCAGAGCTTATCTGATGGAGCCATCTCCTAGCTTAAAACTACCAAAGGATCTCATTGCCTTCAGGATAAAAAAGTGATCTCTTTAGAATGGCCTATTCATCTACCCTCTACCCAGTTCCATTTCCTTGTACCCCACCCCTCCCACACAATACATTAGCTATGCTGACTTGCTTGTCAGCATGAATTCCCAAATGAACGTTCCTTTTTTATGCCATAAACATGCTGGTCTCTCTGCTGAAAACCCAGTCTCTTAATCTTTCTTCCCCCGCCCCCCACCCCCTCCAAAAAAACCCAGCTCAGATCTTACCTCTTTGGGGATATCTTATTTAGGATCCACATGCCTCTCCACATGTTTCTGTAGTAATGGAACTTATCATTGTCCTACTATTAATTCTGTATTGTAATCTTCTTTCACATCTGCCTCTCCTAAGAGACTTTAGGCTTCATTTGGGAAGATACTTAGATTAGTGTCTTCCTTGGTACACATTCAACATATTTTTTTAAATAAAAGAATAATGAACAGATGGGTAGAAGGATGAGTGAAGTGTAACAAAATAGCTGGAATATAAGAGATCATCAATTAAAGTCAGTTCTCTTCTCTTGAAATATTGAAGGAATGTACTGGTTGTTTCTAATCTCCATGGTCTTGAATGAGTTTATTTCAGAGTTATTTGTATGTATTGATATCTTTACTATCTGCTTCTGTCCATCACATTGGGAAGATACTGCAGCCTAGGAGGAACAGCAGGAGTCTAAGAGACCTGGGATATATGTCAGCACATATCAGAGAGAAATGTGTCAATATAGGAGACGTGAGGTAATAGTTGAAAATATCCTGAGTAAATACAGATAATTATTTATAAGTAATTACAGATCCTCATCTCCCTAACAACATGGTTTATGAATTCTGGGAGCCTGATTGAAGACAGATGGAAATGAGGACTGAGGGGTCTGAAATGGGAAATACAAGGAGGAATAGGGGAGAGAGACAAAAAAAAAAAAACAAACCTTTCCTTTCACACCCTCCTTCTCCTTCTCTGGTGCTTGCCCATTGCCCAGCTGCCTGACCTTAAGACACATGGCCAGCCCCTCCTTGTCTAGAGTTTGCCCTAATTCTTGAGTGCATTGTAGCATTTCAGATGATCGATTGCTCATGCCAAGAGCAGAATGTTAAGATTCATGAAATTCGAATCCACTCCATTAATAACCTTAGCAGAGTTTTCATTCCTCCTTCCCTTTTGTTCTCTAAGTCTCCATCCTCACTCTTTTGTGTATGTGTGTGCAAGGGAGACAAATGAGCTTCAGATGCAGCAAGGAATTGCCACCAAAAAGTACACCCGAGGGTCTTCTGTGTCCCTTTGCTGCATGTGATAAATTGCCACCTTTAGAATTAATTGTTACCTTCTCAGGAAGTGTTTATATTCATTTTTGTCTCTTTACTGGTTCACCAGTGAACCTCAAAGATGGAGCCAAACTTTCTGTTCCCTTCTCAGGAGCTTGCTGTGAGGCAAAAACAGTAGTTAGTGGAGCCGACAGGGAGAAATTCTGTCTCCATGTTGGTCTTCAGCACGTGAATAGGTCATGTCATCTCAAAATGCCTTTTAATAGAATAATTTATTTCTCCATCTTTTGGCTCAGAGTTCAAATTTCTATGACATTTTATACCAAGGTAGAGCTCCCACACTCAGGGAAGGAGGAATATTCCTTCAGCTTTTCTTTGTCAGATGGCTGCTGTATTCAAGAGCTGAAAGAAAATGAGCTATTTCTCTGGCACCTCTTTACAAACAGTACTAAGACTGCTCAGGCTTACACAGGAAGCACTAATACACAAAAGTGGCTCAGTCCTTACCCTATCCTCAGAGATAAGATGCCAGAAAACAGACTGCATGAAAGATGCCCCTTAATGGGCCCATGAATGAGAATGAGCTTTAGCCATGTTTGTGCTACATTTTTATTGACATCCTGTTTCTCTAAACCACAGAGATCCAGAAAGGTTACAACATACTCTGCAACTGGCACCTCTATTATAGCTTTACATGTAATACATTCAGTGGCTCTCAACCAGGGATGGTTTTCACTTCTCTGCTCCCAAGGAAACGTTTGGCAATGTCTGGAAACATTTTTGGTTGTCACAGTAGGAGTAGGGACAGCGTGTGGATGTGCTACTGGTATCTAGTTGGTAGCAACCACAGATACAGCTACATATCCTATAATGTACACTAACTGTGGAATATGTAAATCAAGTAAATCTACATATCCTGCCTGATATGTTATGGTAGATACTCAAAAAGTATAAATTATGACTTCTATTCTCTAAGCATTTGGGATAAAAATAATCAGTGTTTATTTTTGAGCTCTGACTATATGCAAAGCTGTATGGCAACTACAAAACAAGGGTATGGCTGTGCCCTTGTGGGACTTAGAGTCTACTGGAGAAACTTAAAGTCTAGTAGGAAACTGACACAGATGTGCTAACACTGAGTGACATCAGACGTGCTTAAATTCGGTACTGAATTTGATGATACAGTGAAGGCTAGAAAGGTTTAAGAAGACTTAATGGAGATGAAAATTTGACCAGAGTCTTGAGATAGCTAAATGAGGAAATAGATATGTAGGACCAACCATGGTGATGCATGGAAGAAGGAAGGGAGTAGATAAAGCCTGGGATAAGGGGAAAAAGTGCAGTTACCTGCACCCATTGCCAAACCTTCAAGCATTGCCCGGCAAGTGCCAGTTGCAGAAGTTGCAGAACAATTTGGGAGATCAAAGAAGAAATGTCTATCTAGTTTTCAAGTCTTTTCAGAACTGTTTCTTAAAATAACTATCTTTGGTCTTGAAAAATGGCTAAACATAAGATTGCAGGCCAAGAAATTTAGAACTCCCGAGGGACTTTTACATTGCCACATGTCTGAGAATTTCTATCTTGCAAAACAAGACAAGGCAACAATGAATGACAAGAGGGTTTTGGAAGACAGTCAGTCTTTGATGCTCCCTTTGTTCAGATTAGCAGAAATGAGATTTTAGATGCACAGACCATAATGTGAGTTTTCTTAAGGAAACCAGCAATCGGTGTATGACCTGCTTCTTAGTGTATCCCTGACTATTCTTTACCTCCAGCTCCCACTGGCTGTGAGATGGGAATGTGGCTTTACAGAAGGACTATAGGATTGCAAGTGGAAACTTGAATTCCATTTCTTACTCTCCACTAGCTAGCTGGGTGACATTGCTCAAAACTGCCAATGTAGGGATTAGACTGGGCTAGGTCATGTTCATCTCTCACCTTATATACATCGTCCCTTGTTGACTTTCCTGATCCATTCAAAAAGGTTAAAGAAAATGCATATCCCAGGGACATTTTGTGATCTTTCAGTGAAATGTGGAAATGAGCCATGTCAGCAGCCTTATGTTCTCACTAATGGTCTGGTATACCTTATGAATAAACAACACTAGTTTCTGTTGCTGGATCTCATTCACAGCATATTTATAGACCTAACTCCTCGGTGTTTTTTGACAGGGATTCTGGAAGGGGAAAAGTGACAGTGCAGTTGTTTGCTAACATCTGGGTGCACTTTTTGCACATGGGTATAGCCCCGAGGAGAATTGTTCCAAGGCAGGAAGCTAATCCAATTCATATCTCTGTCTAGAGGCACTTAAAGAAACTGTCAGATGGTTCCCACAGTGACAAATTTGAGTCCCAGGGGGTTTGCAGAAGTGGAGAGAGTTCAGACACATTTGGGGGAAAATTCCTACTATCTTTTCAAGGGAAAGACTCCTGCGATATTTTTGCCAGCCTCTTTATATTTGTAGGACAGAATCCACAGACAGAGGCCAAGGTTGTCTATATCTCTTGTTCTCTAATTTATTTATTTAAAAAGGCAAATTTTTAATGGAAAATCCGTCATGTGACTTAGAGACCTAGATGTAAGGCCTGAGCAAAGGTTTGCTTTAAAATATCTCTCTCTGGGGTGCCTGGGTGGCTCAGCCAGTTAAGCATCTGACTTTGCCTCAGGTCATGACTCGAGGTCCTGGAAGTGAGCCCCACCTTGCTTTGAGCCCTGCACTTTGCGGGAGTCTGTTTGTCCCTTACCCCTTGCTCCTCCACTGCTCATTCTCACTCTGTCTCCCAAATAAATAAAATCTTAAAAAAAATTAAAACAAATAAAATGTCTCTCTCTGACTCAGTTTCAGAACCTGAGTGATAGCTACCTTGGAAGTATTAGAGTGGTTTTCTCTACCATAAAATTGGCATGCTCTGTCTGGGTAAGAGTATTAAGTTATAGAACTGCTTCCACCTACCTTCATTCCATTATGATAATTCAATTGGAAAAAAAAATGTAATGCTCTCCTTGTAACTCTCATACATTGACCACAATATATTAAACAGAAAAAACTGATATGTTGAATCTGAAGTGCACTGTTGTTCTTTTAATTGACATGTACAAGTTAGTTGCTCCGTGCTAAGAGTTTTGTAATTACTTAATCTGAATTATCTACTGAGCATAACAATCACTTTCCTGAGTAGACTTATCCCTAAGTGCCCTGCATGAAGTTGAGAGCTTTATATATACACTATATTATTTCCTCAGTTTATAAGTGAGGAAAGCAAAGTGTAAGTCAAATGATGTGTAGGAAGTCCAGGGGAATAAATGCCTTTTGTTTAATCCCTTGTTGAAAATCTCTTCAGGTTTTGGAATGCAAAAAATTAAATATAGTCATTATTGTTCTCTTAGGATTCAGATTCATACAATAGAACAGCATCATCCTTGTGATTCTCAAGTAATTATACTTGATGGGGCACGTGGGTGGCTCTGTTGGTTAGGCATCTAGCTCTTGATTCTGGCTCAGGTCATGATCTCAGGGTCCTGGGATTGAGCCCTCACCAGGCTCTGTGCTCAGCAAGGAATCTGGTTGTCCCTCTCTCTCTGTCCCCCACCCCAAATAAATAAATAAAATATTTTTAAAGTAATTATGCATGAGATGGGTGACAAGGGGAAAGAGACTGCCTTGAGATCAAGAGACCTATGTCCACTTCTAACATAAGAAGTCATGTGACTGGCAAGACTACCTTCTTTCTCCATTTGCAGTGTTGCTGGGAAAATTAAAACTAATTTATATAAAGTACCTAGCATAGTGTCTGGCAAATTCTAAGTGTTCAATAAGTGTTGCTGGTATTATTTTTGGTACCGATATTATTTAGCTATATAAGCACATAGCACTGAAGAAGATGAGACAAAATCTGCATTGATATTACAGTGTTCCTAGATATTTGTTGCCTGAAATAGATTTCTGATCAACTTAGTATTTGCTACTTTCTACTTTCAATATATTAAAAAATAAATATTTAGTCTTTGTCCCTGGTTCTAGGCACCAAGCTCCTAAAACCTTTGGAATTTCTTGAGTTAAAGGAGTATCTTTTGTTATTCATAGTAAGGCTCATTTAACACCTGAGTTTAAACTCAAACTGGGACTGGGAAGGGTACCCTAGGTAACTTCAGGATGAGGCTGGAGGGTGGGAATTTTCAGCTCTAGCCATAAACTTCAGGGAGGGAAGGAGAGGGCATGGGACTGGTGATGAAGCTCTATGAAAACCCAGAAACAATGAGATTCAGAGAGCTTCAGAACTGGTGAACACAGCCCTGTGCCAGGAGACTGGTGTACCCCAGTCCACAGGGACAGCAGCTAGGCCACTCTGGACCGTTTCCTATGTACCCCTTCATCTAGCTGTGCATTGGTATCCTTTAGAGAACCAGATAAACATAAGTGTCTTTCTGAGTTCTATGAGCCATGAAAAAATTATCAAACCTTAATAAGGAGGTGTTTGAATACTTTGTAGCCATGTCAGACTGAGGTGTGTGGGTAACCTGGAACTTGGTACTGACAGAAAGTGAGGACAGTCTTGTGGGTTGGAACCCTTAAGCATGTGGACTCTGATGCTTCCTCTGGGTAGACAGTGTCAGAATTCGGGTGGTGTCTAAGGAATTGGAAAATTAGTCATTAGTGTTGAAAAATACCCCAGACTCAAAATCTGAGTGAAGCCACCATACCAATAGAGTCTATTTATTTAAACCTTCAAATGGTTGACTTCTGGCTAATTGCAATTTTACTAAACCCATGGTTATCAGCAACTAGTTTTAGAGGAACCATTAGCATTGAATATATAGAAATCCTTGCTGACTTCTCAAGCTCTGGATGCAGGAGACATTATTTTATGAAATAAATATGTGCTCCCTGGAGACCTATCTAGGAATGTGTTGCCACTTGGGGTCACTTCAGCTTTTCAGTAGAGAGCAAGGGACAATATCTGCAACCTCAGGGTAGCAAGGGAGCTTGCATGTTGTTAGTCCCAGAATGACATAAATGTAGAGGAGTGCAGACCCAACTTATTTGTTTCAGGTTGCAGCCCCATGTATGCCCGCAGGTGACTAGATGTAAGGAAAACATTGGGTGGCCTAACCTTTGAGGCTAAGAAATTACATTGGCTGATGTTTCATTTCTCTTGCCTTTTGCTTTACTTAATCAGCTATGAATGACTCCTATTTTCTTATAGCTGTTTTATGGCAATAAAAAATAACTCCCACTGTGCAAATATTATACTCTTTCTGGCCTGAAGGGAAACTGTTATGAGAAAAATCCTGGATTTTTTTTGATCCATATCTTAAAGGAAATGCCAGGTTATGAACAATCCTTAAATACAGAGTCCTGGGTGGAGAAAAGGCTATTCCCATGTGTGCATATTAGCTACTGGAATTCCAGGAGGCTCCCCTTTGTGGGAGAAATGAACCATTGCCTCTTCAAACTACTGGCTTCAACTGAGAGGCATCTTCTCCCAGAAGCAAAGTGGGAGTGTGTCTTTGAAGTTTTATGCAACTCAACTTCTGCTTTAGGGTAAAACTTTTTTTTTTTAAGATTTTGTTTCTTTATTCATTAGAGACAGAGAGAAAGAGAGGCAGAGACACAGGCAGAGGGAGAAGCAGGCTCCATGCAGGGAGCCCGACGTGGGACTCGATCCCGGGTCTCCAGGATCAGGCCCTGGGCTGAAGGTGGCGTTAAACCACTGAGCCACCCAGGGATCCCTGGGGTAAAACATTTTAAAGGTAGAATAGTCCCACACTATGTTAACTGAATATGTGTCTCTATTATACCTTTAATTTAGTAGAAAATTTAAAGGGGAAAAAAAAAAACAATGTATGGAATAGCAGGGTCTTTGCGTGTTTAGAATTGAAACCAGTTATTTGATGGCCTATAGAGCCCCTGATTCCTTCTTCCAACCCTGGGGGAGCCTGCCATGAACACTGTGGTAGGCAACTCCAACATTCTCACTGTGGGTCCAGGCTGGAACTAAGGGTTGACAGAGCCTGTCCTGCTCACGTCTGTCAAAATCTCTCCCCTGCCAGGAAGCAGCCTCCCTTCCTCCCCGATCGTTTTCTCTTCGGAGGAGAAGGTGGCTGGTGCCCATGGCTCCCAGGGCAGCCCTTTGCACAAGCACTGGGTGCCTTTGAAAAGCAGATTGCAACAGGAAGACTTTGAAAGCAAGAAGAGGCTTTTTCATCTTTGCAGGCCCCAGCCGGAACACTGGTTCCTGTGCAGTACAAGCAGTTTCAAAGTTATCTCCCATGCTGATATGAATGTGATAACACAGAGCAGAGAGGTGCCATAATGATTTCCTTTCAAATGACTGCCTCCCCATTTATCTTTGCACACTGTCAAAGACTGATATGGTCGGGAGTTAGCAGTGGCATGGAATAATTAATCTCGCACTGGGGAAGTAAGTTCCTCATTTGTCTCCTGAGAAATTAGCGCTGCATTGACAGGAAAAGTAGATGGTACAATGAGAAAGCAGAAGGGGTGTGGTATTTTTAACTACAGGTGACATATTGTAAAGTTTTGATTGAGCACCTACTATGTGCCAAGGGCTGAGGATACTGATACCTCCTGCTCTAGAACAGTTTATAGTCTCTGTAGGGGCATATATTATTTTTAAATGCATGCCACTTTTACACAATGCCCATGGCTGCAGTGGTGATACTTGTACCATCACCTAAAGAAGAGCCGAATTGCACTGAGTGCACTAGTTATTGGAAAGATTTAACCTCTATAACAAAGGACCACCATCACCACCACCACCCCCAGTGCAAAGTGGCTTAGTAAGGTAACAATTCATAGCTTGGAGGTTTAGGACTTACAGACCAGTCTGCCATTCCATAGGACTCCCACCTCTGGGAGTAGCTTTTCCTATTTTCCAGCCAGTGGGAAGAGGAAGAGGGAAAGAATATGCCTTAGCGTGTTTAAGGGTAAGATCCTAAAGTAGCACTCATCACTTAGCTTCTATCCCATAAGACTACACTTGTCTGCAAACCAAGAAAGGCCAAGAAAATGCTGTCAGTAGCTGAGAAGCCACGTATCTTGCTTAAAACTTGGAATGTCCTCTTTCTAAGACAGCCACAAGAACCTAGGTATTTGGGACAATAAGCAGTCTCAGCCATGAGATATTAGATAAATTCCCTTTTGCTTCTCTAAATTTCTAGCAACTCATCTCTTCGGGGAGGGGATTGAAGGAAGTGATCTCTGCAGTCCACTTCAGTTCCAAAGTCAAAATAACAGTTGAACATTCTTCTCTAGGTTCTGCATGTAGGAGGCATAGTAATGGACTCTGTGCTGGGGATTTCAGTTTGAGCTGGTTTCTGTTATTTGGAAATTTCAGATACTGACCTAACACTAGATTCAAACGAGAGAAGGACATGGTTCTAAGACATAGCTTGTGGAAAGAATCAAACCTGCTATCCTCTTCCTGTGAGGCTGTAAAGGCACTGAGCCATTGTTTGAGCAAGGCAAAACAATGGGAGCCAGAAGCAAGATAATTGTTTGAGACAGTGCTGGGTAACCGGGGAAGCCTTCTGTTGTAGAGAGCTCAACAAAGACATAGTTCCTCAGAAGAAAGAGAGGTGCTGACCTGGAGAGTAAAGTATAGGACCAAAGGAAGCATATGTGGGTTTTTAATGGGCCAAGGCAGACAGCCAGATTACACTACCATGGAGTCTGTTGGTGAGTGGCTTCTCTGACTTGAAGCGTAATACTTTCTATGAGGTCCCGGAAATGTCGGCCACAGCTTCCCAGATCATGCCTTTGGAACCGAACCAGGTTGCAGACAATCTCTTTAGCCCTTGAGGTAGCTGAGTGGGACCTGAGGTCACCAAAGTCTTGGGCAAATTCCCTCCTACCATGTCGGCCTCCTCCAACTCCCTCATTTTCTACAAGTGCTGTGACTTGAAAAAGATTGCAGAGCACCCAACAGAGGCTGCCAATGAGGGTGTTTCACTCTAGACACTTGGGGGCTAGCTCAGCTGGTCACTGTGGTGATTTAAATAAATTGTCTCATGGAGACACACCAGCAAATCAGGGTTGGCATTTCGATTTCCTCTATAAGGTGAATTGTGGAAAGAGGTTCATTATAATGATTAAGGAAGATTTATGCAGTGAGTACATTTCTTTTTCCTGTATCCTGTTACACTGCTGGTATTTTATAACCAAAAATGAGTTCTGGATATTAACTATTTAATTCCCCAAAAAATGTGCTCCTCAATGAATTATTTGTAAGTTTGAATTTAATAACCAGAAACTTTTTGAAGGTGCCAGATTTAAAAAAAAATAAAAAAATAAAGGAAACTCGCTGCAAATTCTTTAATACAGTGAGAAGTCATCCCCCAACAACATGAATATTGGCTTTGACACAGTCAGTAAATTAACTCTTTGGCCTTAGGCAGATATCATACCTCTCTGTAAAGGAAGTTGGTTTTCTCCACTGTAAAATGATTCTCAGTAGGGATGGGGCATTAGCAAAATGATCTGAGCACCTACTCTATCATCCTGATTTGATGTTCCCTTTGGAAAAACCCAGGACTCAAAAACACTGAGTGAAAATCTCCCACTACAAGAAGACAATGTGTAGGTTGCTACAGAGTGTGGTTTCTGTGGTCGGAGTAAAGAAAAACACTGTTGTTTTCTGAGCTCTTGACTCCACTGTACAGGGTAGATCAAGTGAACAGAACAAGCCTCAGCCACTTGTTCTGCTTCTGGTGGTTTGCTTCTCCAGAAATTTCCCAACTTACAAGGCCAAAGCACCTTTTAGCTATGACAGACAGTTAAACAGAGCTCAAGTTTAAAGAATTACCTTTTTTTTTTTTTCTGAGTAGTGCTTTTACTTAGGTTTCAGTCATTTCTTCAGATTTTTTATTTTAAAAAGATTTCACAAAAGCATCATGCAAAAATGGTAAATAATAAGACGTTCTTTAAACCACACATCCTGCCTAGAACTGATCATTATATTTTCCAATTTAACATCCATTCCTTTCAGATAGTGTGTTCTTACTCATTTTTAAACATTATAAATTGAAAGCTACAATTTAAATATAAAACTCTTAACTGAGAAAATGACTCTGAACTCATTAAATATTTCTACCCAGTGAGTTTTCTGGCTCTCCAAATGACCCATTTTTCCTTTCTTTTTCTTTTTTTATTACAACTTTCTTTTTATCTCTGATTTCCCTTCTTTTTCAAGTGTAATTACCTAGATTATCCTCTCTATTCTTCTATTTATTGTAGCCCTCATTCTAAAGTATCTGCTTTTGTGGATTTTCTATAGTATTTGAAATATAATTAATTAATTGACTAAAATTAATTCAATATAAGGCTTTTATTAATTAATATAATTTGAATATATACTCTTTTATTCTTAATTGAATATAACCCTTCACCTCCCCCCAAAAGCTCTACCTATAGGTATGAAAAGAGAAATTAAATGAATTGGTCATATTTTTGTGCCTGTTCTTGCCCTTTGGTTTCCATTTCTGCTTCTAGCATACAGTCTCATGGTAAAGCAGAATAATTTTTGATACCATGGTACACATTGCACTATACTCTTAGACTCTCCATTTTTACCATTATGACTCTTTCCTGGATACCATGTCCTTGAGATGCCCCCTATGTCTGATAAAATAACTCATTGTAATAGATAAGGTGTTAAATGTTTATCCTAAATTCAATCTAGTAACTTAGTTGTTTTAATTGAAAACTCTAAGTCCTGTGTATATGGGAGGGGTACAAGAGTAAGGAAGATAAAAAGGGTTGTTTCTTATGAGGTCCTACCTGGTAGGACCCTATCTGGGCTTAAATTGTGCCACTCAGGCTTGTATCTCTTATGAGGTCCTACTGGTAGACCCTATCTGGGCTAAATTATGCCACTCAGGCTTGTATCTCATCTGCCTTAATGTAAGGCCAGTCTTGTCTGTTAGGCAAGAAGAAATTTAATTTGCAACCTATTTTATTAAAGGATAAATTAAGGTGCCAAGAGGGAATTGAAATCATATAAGGTAATAGAACATTGAAACTTGCCTAGATTTAAAACTGGGTCTTTTGTGGGTTTCATTCATAATGACACCATAATAATAGCTACATGTGTTAAGCACTCATGAGCCAGGGACTGCTTAACATACTTTTACATTTATTAACTCACTTAATTCCCATAACACACTTATGAATAAGGTTCTATTGTCTCCATTTTGTGTATGAGAAAACTGAGGAGTAAAAAAGCATAGTTCAGTTCGTGTAGCTGATACACTTTGGAGGTGGGATTTGAACCCATATACTGTTAATCACTATTTATACTATATGAATGTAGTTTTATAAAAAAGATAAAAGAGCAGTGATTCTTTGGGGCTCAAAAAGAACTGCTAAAACCCATATTTTGGTATTATTATTAATGTCAGCAGGATCAGCTGTTGAATAAATGTTATCTAGAAAAGTCTTGCCCTTGGATAAAATTAAATCTTTCTCATGAATCTACTACTGTGACCAAACTGCACAATATGCAATGGATGAATAATTAAATCCAGATGTCTCTTCCAGGAACAGCAGCAGCAAAAACTGGAGGTGGGGGCGCAGGGAAGATAGAAGTAACAGACACGATATTCACACAAGCCATGATAATTAATTTTAAAATAAAATTGTGCTTTAAATGTCAGCCCTCCACTAATCCTAAGAATTACAAATAAAAAATAAAATCTGCCAGCCATTTAGCAGCCAGCAATACAAAACCCTTACTGTGTAAAGTGTCATATGCATAACTGAATTCACAATTTGGTTTTCTTAAGGAGAAATAATTTAGTTATCATTAAACTCTTTGGGAAACTGGTTTTAATAATGTTCTTTGGTTATCAAGGGTATCGTTTTTCCTTCAGGCAAAGAAGAGAGAATGTGCAGCTCAAACCTTTAACGTATATGATAATGAAGTTGGTCCATTTCAGTGCAGGATTGCTACAATTCTTTATCACTCAACATGAGCAGAGGTGTGAAAGCAGGCGGTTTCTCAAACTGTAGGAAATTGCTGAATTCACAGATTTATATCTCAACACAATGAACTGGCCATATATTATATGGAACTCAAATTTGGTTTGTTGGCTTATTTTTTTATGACTTTGATTATTTTTTGACAGAATAACAGCTGGGGGGATAAAGACCTGTAAGAGAAAATGCTTCTGCCCTGTGTGTTTTTTAAATTACAGTATGTGACAATTAAAACAAAACAAAACAAAGAAAACTAAGTTTATTTACATATTTATACCCGTATTTCACTGTGTGACCTATTCCTGCCTCTAGAGGAACCAAGGACATTCCATTGCCTTGCTTGCTCTAAGAATATGCCAGGAGCTGGTTTCCTACTGTGATACAATTAATTAAAACCATAAACATGATTCTAGCTAGCTTTAATGTGGTCCTGCCACAACAACATTTTCTGGATCATTTATTTAATATTCATCGACTCACAGTCACTGAAGGTACCAAATCTTTCATCAGATATCTTCCAATAGGGATGGTGAAAATGTATTTTGACCAGTTCATGATCTGTACCTTCCCTTACCTTTTATCTTTCTGAGCAGACTTATTCTCCTCTTCATTTCTTTGACAACCCAGCCACCACTCCAATATTCCTTTATAATTTATGAACTATCTCTTCTCTAAATAGGAGATCCAATTCTGTATATACTCTGGAATTCTGTTTAAAAGGGTTGGTTTTTAATTTGGGGACCAAGGCAGAATGTAGGGTGTGTCAATTTGGGAATGCTGAATGACTGAAATGTCATGACATTTACGATCCAGATGTCATCGCAAGCTGGGAGACAAGGCAGCTTGGTTGATAATTAGATGGCAGATGTCCAAGTAGTCACATACGATACACATTATTTTTTGTATATGTGAGACTTGGGACCCTAGCCCTGAAAGATAAATGAGAAATCACCTCGTCCATACCATAAAGAAAAAAAAATTAAGTGTCATAGTTTTATTGCCTTTTTTAAAGTGTATTTATTGGAAATAGCATGCATATGAAAACAAAAATCTCTCATAATTCCTTGTTTTGGTATTACTCTATGAAAGTAAATATATTGACTATTATTGCTTTTTGCTTTTTTCCAAAATTTAGACTCCCACATTCTACAAATAAGGAACCTGAGGCCCAGGAGAGTTAAATGATTTCTAAGATCACCCAGCTCATTGGTGGCAGAAATGAGAATAGAAAAGAATCTCTGAATCCTGTGGTGGCCTTCTCCCAGAAATACCTTATTCTCTCCCCTGCCTTAAAAAAAAAATTTCCCCAGATTTATTGAGATATAACTGACATATAACATTGTATAAATTTTAAGGTATACAATGTGTTGATTTGAAACACTTACATACTACAAAATGGTTAGTGCTAGAATTAGCTAACACTTCCATCAGGCCACATAATTACAATTTATTTTTTGTGGTGAGAACATTTAATATCTACTTTCTTAACAACTTTCAAGTATATAATACAGTATTATTAACTATAATCACCATGCTGTACATTAGATCCCCAGCACTTATTCATCTTGTAACTGGAAATTTGTATTCTTTGATCATTTCTCCATTTCTCCTGTCCACCCCCATTGTTGAATTCAGTTTTAAGTACAAGGAAGCCCACTCTTTGATTCCCTTCTGAGTAAATGTTTGAACGAGATCCCCAGTGGCTCCTTGAGAAAGCTGGGCACAAAGCTTTAAAGCTTTGGTTAAAGTGTTCTGATTAAACCTACATGGTACCCAAGCAATAGCCTGAAGTGTGGAAAAATTCTAGTTGGTGGAATTATTCATTTTATTTCATTTAAGGAGTATTTGGAGGAAAATGTAATAGATTCACTGCCTAACTATTCTTGAGTTCCATCCATTGAACCCCCTATCCCTGATACAACATCTTGTAACTCCAGAATATTAAGGTTTGGTGGACTGCCTTTCCATTCTGTTATATATCATTTTCCATGTCTTAATGCTTCACACCTAAGACTCTGAGGTTTAAAGTCAAAAGTCAGCTTTTATTACCACTTTTGTGGTTTTGTACACAAATTTAGGAAAAGAAATATATTTTTTATAAAGCAAATACATCAACTGCCAATTGTTACACAAGAATAATTTTCTTTCTCCATAGTTTTGGGGAGAGCTAACTATATTTATAACATTCCAGAAGGAACTCCCAGTTGAAGAGAAGCATCCCTTGAAAAATCAGACTTGAAAGCCTCAAAATTCCTAGGCAGACATTGACTTGAGCTCATTGGTGGCACAAAGGAAAATTTCAGGAAAATATGTTCAATTGTCTTGTGAGTTTGGAACCAGGAAAAAAAAATGGGTTTCCTGTACTGCCCAGAGGTATTTTACATACACACAACTCAAATGCCACTAAACTTTCATAATTTAAACTTCGCACAGCGGTATGATCCTCTGAGGAATAGTTGAGTATAAGTCAGAAGGAAATGACTAAAAAAAAACAAGGTTATAAAGTGTCTGAACACTTCTCATGTGAGGATTGTGACTAACTTCTGTAGTGCTGAAGTCGCATTCCTTACTTTAAGAGAGTGTTTGAGGGGTAAGTCTTTCTAGTACTCAACTTATTGCTGGTTTCTACTACTATGTCCCACTCAATCCTCTGTCCTTTTACCCTGTAGTCTTTTGGGAGGGCCTGATGATTCTCATCAATGGAGTCAGCCTTGTCCTTGACTCAGACCTACCTTGTTCTGGGGCAAGAAGGAGTTTGGCTCTGTGTTGCTTATGGTTCCTCTTAGACTGCTGAAATGCAATACTTTAGCCATTTACTTCTCCTGATAAGTCTCTTACCATACCAGGATGCCAGTGACTGGAGTCCTAACTTGTTCCAATGATCAGGGACCTGCATGAATATTCCTCTTTACCTAGCTGAGTCTAGCTTAGCATGATCCTCTATTTCTGGCAGCCACATTTGAGAATTAAAAAGAAACAAATGAAATTAATTTTAAGAATACTGTGAAGCATATTTTGTTATATCTTTGGAACAATACAATTTTCATGTTTGTTTAGGAGGCTGAGTATCCAAACCTAACCTAGGTAAGTTTGGGGATGCCTCCTTTGAAGTATTAGTTTAAAATATTTCTTGATTTTTCCAATGTGGTTAAATATCTTTAAAAAAATTTGTATTTGACTTGCAGAAATGTACAAAGAGCTTTACAATGCTCAGGCATGATTTAGACATTCAACAAAATAAATGAGAGCTTCCTTTGCTGAATGCCCAGCTCTATCAATAATGTGTATGAAGATGTATGTGTAGATGTATTTGGATAGAGCTTATAAAATAACAGGGCTGACTCCACAGGTGAGAGAAGACATGTAGCTTCTTAATAAACTTGAAATGACTAACATATCTCTCCAAAACAAATCATTAGCTGTGTCCACATGACTCGAAAACTAGCAGATTAAAAAGTAAAAAGCTTTACTTAATCCTCTCAGCTATTTGATGTACATCAAGCATCCAGATGTTGAAAACATCCAAGCTGCAATTTACAAGTTTTATACTTGCATATATTATTCCTTTCCTCAGAGACTGAGTACAGAATCCAAACTCTACTTTTCAATTTACTCTTTAAAAGCATAGTAGCATCGTTCCAGAATCATGGAGCTATCTCTTACTGATGCATGAGTTCTTCACTTTGTGGTTTGGGTGTTGAGAAATGTTGGTTCTCTAATGGTTTTGTTTTGTTTTTAGTCACTCAACATTTACCCACCAATAACTTAGATTATGTTTTAAAAGTGTAACCTAATATTAATATTATTCTAAAGTTGCTTCAACTAAATAATGGAAAATTTGACATACCTAATCAAATTAAAGTTATCCACTGTCAGATCCATGTCACTGACCCGCTTTTTGGCAAGATGATTAAGAACATCGACTACAGTAGAGTTTTATTGCTATCAGCAACTGTTGTGTCACTGTATGTATCTTCATTTCTTCCACTTATATTATGTCTCAGCATGGAGTTTATATCATGCATTTCATTTTAACAATTTTCTAATTGCTATCGCATTTTGTTAGGTTGCATTTTATGGCTGGCAACATTGATTTTATCTTAATGTCACCAGTGAAAATTGATGATCTTAGGCTTGGCATAATATTAATTAAATCCATATGTCACATCATTATGCAGCATTCTTATGAAAATATTGAAGTACTAATACATAAGTACAAGTTGAGGTTACTTACAAAAATGGTGGACTTCATATGAAATCCATCATCCAGTAACAATGCTTTGGAAACTTAGATGGATGGGTTTAGGCCAACATTGATATTAAAGGTCAAGTCTTTCTTAGATCAAGATTCATATCTCAGCTAGCTTCTTGACATTCAGGATCCCACAAGGAAGAATAGCTGGAAATGTTACCCCAGGTGTCTTGAGAAAGCACAGTAGCTCACCCTTGTGTAGTAGGCTAATAAACTTCCACCAAAGATTCCTAGAACCTATGAGTTTTGCCTTATGTGGAAAAAGAGGCTTTGCAAGTGTAATTAAGTTATGAATAGTTAGATGAGACGATCCTGGATTATCTGGGCAGGCCCTAAATATCATTGCAAGTATACTCATGAGGGAGAAGCAGAGAAGATTCTCTGCATGTACTGAGGACAGAGTGGTGTGAAGAAAGAGGCAGAGATCAGAGTGACACAGCCACGAGCCATGGGATGCTGGCAGCCACTTGCAGCTGGAACTGTCAAGAAACTGGTTCTCCCTCAGGGGGCCTCCAGAGAGAGTTCAACTCTGCTGGGGCCCTGATTTCATCTAAATGATATAAATTGGGGACCTCTGGTCTCCAGAACAATGAAAGAATAAATCTCTTTTGAAAGCCACCCTGTTGGTGTTGTTACAGCAACCATAGGACACTAATACATCAGACATTTTGAATAACAACAGTGATAATTACCAATAAAAGACAGCATATGAAGTGTGAGTAAATGTATTTTTAGAAAGTTCTCTTACTCTCACATACAATGTAAATAAAAGCAGATCTTAGTATAAAAATGGCAGTTTCAAAATAAGTCTCCTCACCTCCCATTCCAAGTACCCTGATGATGTTAAAGAAGCTGTTCTTATTTAGAAATTCTGAAGCCATCACTGCCTGCCTGTGGGTTGAGTTGAAATGAAGGCACACTGATATGTCAAGGGTGGATTCTGTGACAGTGAAGCAGGATGGAAGAATTCAAAGTCATATTGGAGCTAACAATAGGAATACCTAAAATACCTGAGAAAGTTAAGAAAACAATTGAATGAGTTCCAAAGTACACATGTGCAAGAATCATTTAGAATTCTGTCTTCAAACGGAAGGACTGGTGCCAGACTCTCTTGCCTGTTGTGGTCAGCATATGCTGTGAGGCAGTGCTAGCTACCAGAATGGGCAACCCGGACTTGATGTATTTTATGTTTACCACTGCTTCCTAAATAAAACTTGTTTCAAAGAATTCCATCTTTGATGTGCCTCACATGAGCATATTCTCAATTTTGCACCCTTTTGCATGCTGTCCTATAACTGGAGCGAACACCTGGTCACCCTTTTTAAAAAAAATCTGTCTTCCCAACTTCCTCCTGGATATGTCCAGAGGATGCTGGCTACCAGTTCATCCTCACTGGTTAAAACTGCCCCATCCCCTTTTTTTCTAGCGCAATCTTGTCTCTTCCTTTTCCTTGTCTCAGTTAGTGGATTATGCTCCTCTCTGCTGAGTTTCAGCCCCTCAGCTGAAACCATGCAATCATCTTTGTCTCTGCTCTTACCCTTCGCATTCAGTCAATGGACAATACTGATATTCCCCCTCTTCCCGCATTTCTTTCTTTTGCCACTGGCCTACTTTGGACTCTAATCTCTCTTTTCTGAAAATAGCCTACCAATTGGCCATTCTGCTTCTGGCTGCTGGATGATCCAATTCCCCTTGTCACCTGGGTTATCTTCTGAAACACTGCCACCACTTCTTAGTCCACTGGGAAGCTTTTGTAACCCTGTGGTTACAGAAATATCTGTTTTTAAGCATGCTTTCATGGCTCTCCACAGCCCACCTGAGTCCATCTTTCCAGCCATCTCTCCCAACACCTATCTACACCTGCCTTTGTCTCAACCAACATGCCTGCCACTTCTTACACATCTTGAACTTACTCACTGTTGGGATGTCTTCCTCCACACACACCTTCTTTGACATATCTATTTGTTCCTCAAAGCCCAACTTAGGACTTCCCCATGAAACCTCTTTAGATCACTGTCCTTCACTAATGACACATATTAACTACTATATTTTGCTTTAGTTGTATTATAAAACTTCTGCCTTTTCACATAGATCATTTTTCCATGTCTGTCCAACTCTCTCTTCAACACCAGATGACACTTTCCTAGAGGCCAAAATGCATGTCTTCATCCCTTAAAACAAAGCTTAAATGTCACCTTACCTATACTGACTAGGGCTTTTTTACTTTATCTCAGCTCCAAAATATTATAAATGTATATTATGTAATTTGATGCCATAATTTTAAAAATTCATTCTTGTTCCAGTGTCTTATCTCCTAAATTAGATGGTAACCCTCTCAAGGTTAGGGAGCATGGCACTACTTATATATTCCTCACTATGTTATGCAACAAATACTTGCTGGATGAATCATTTGACATATCTTCTTAGCAAAATAAAAATATCAGGCTCTTCAAATAATTAGCTTTATGGCCTAAAGCAAATCGTTTCTCTTCTGGGGGATTTAGTTTACTATACTAAAAAATAGATGATACCTTCATTTTTTAAATATAGACATTCACTGATGTGTTCTTTAAATCACAGAATTTGGTTTCATGCTAAATCTAAAAACTACAAAACCAGAAATTCAGAACCAACTGTATGCTTTCTGAAAGCAATATGAGAGGCATTATTTAATCAAATTCAGTATTATTCTAATTTCCTCTCAGAATTTTAGAAATATATCAGACATTTTCCATGTCACTGTAAAATATATATACATTAAGTATGTATATATGCACATATGCACACATATATATTCATATAGGTTTTTTTTTTAATTTTTTTTTCTTTATTTATGATAGTCACAGTGAGAGAGATAGAGAGAGAGGCAGAGACACAGGCAGAGGGAGAAGCAAGCTCCATGCACCGGGAGCCCGACATGGGATTCGATCCCGGGTCTCCAGGATCGCGCCCTGGGCCAAAGGCAGGCGCCAAACCACTGCGCCACCCAGGGATCCCTCATATAGGTTTTTTTCTAAGCAATATAAGAGTATTGTACTAATGTTTATGTAAAACAACAGTTCACAAGCTTCTCTCTCATATCAAGACCCTCATATACCTTTGTCAGCCACTATTTTTCTTAAAATCTACAAGAGGGGACCCTAATGCATTATTATGGCCAGGATACTTTATTCCATTTTGTCTAATCCCAGTATGTTGTGGCAGATTGAGCAATATAGGAGATTAATTCTTTTGGTTTGGCGTTACAGTTCTGTCATTGTTAGAATGGGGATCACATTAACCCTACTCTCCAAATTTTCCAGACGTATCAACCATGAGGTAGCAACAACAGCATTCTAAGTCTTTTAGAGTTCTGCAAGATATTGTACCTTTCATTAATTGAATTGGGAGATGATTGCCCTATGATTACCTCAATTCACACACTATATAATTTACCATAATGATAATTAACTCCTTATACAGAATGGGGTAAAATGTGCATGAGTTAGTCTCGTTCACCCTGTCTTCATCCTCTTTGTCTCTCACTCCTTCCCTCTTCCTATTTATATATAGCATTGTAAGTAAACATTTTACATGCAATCTGACAGGATTTGTTATAGCAGCTTTCCCTCATATTACTGTGTCACTCAAAATACCTCTAAAAGGTAAAAGGCCATTTAAAAAAAAATTTCCTAGGTAGATTGGTTGCTGCTTACTGCTTTGATCTAATTCTGCTTTGGTTTGTGAAAGAAAGGTCATAACCTTGCACATTATGTGATATCTTTAATTCTAAGTTCATTTGTCCCTAAATTGCCCATTGTACCTCAATATTTCAGAGACTGTACTCCACAGTTTCTTCTACACAGAAACAGTTATGGAGTTGGTCAGTTGATTAAACTAACATATGCTTTGTAAATCTTTCCTAATTCTCAGATAAAGGAGAAATATATAAATGCTTTCACAAGTTTGATATTTGAAAATTCCAACTATTTTTAGATGAAAAATAAGCAATGTTAGTGGGTTCTTCCTTACAATAATATCATCAGGCAAATATTTTAATTGAAATGATATGATCTTAGAGTTGCCTCAGAGGAGTCAGGGACTCAGAGTAGTGAAGTGGTTTGGATATAAATGAGACAAACTCAGCCATGAATCGATCATTGTTGAACTTGGATAATGAGTACATGAATGTTCATCAAATGACTTTGGTTACATTTGTATGTTTGACATCTTTTTGTAATAAATAGGTGTCTAAAAAGAGTATGATCAGTCTGACACCTGTCAAGGGATCAAGACAGAGTCTTGGCTCTGCCAGTAACATATGCAGCATGACTTTAGGTGGATCACAACTTCCTGTACTTTATTTTACTGTCAATAAAATGAAGGCATTAGATGAGATCAGTGGTTCCCAAGGTGGAATTGCCTGCAAAGTTGTTTTTGTTTTTGTTTTTAATTCCACTGCCCACTCAGAATTTTGTTTGGATTAGGAGCTAGAAGGGAATATGTATTTCAAAATAATGTCTTAAGTTACTGTGATACTGCCATTCCTTACAGGCACACAAATTTGAGAGTGACTTAAGGCCCTACCCTGTAACACTTGCCTAAGTCTCTCATGGGTTCTGAAAATATGCATTTTTAAAAAGCTCTCCAGGTGATTTTAATAGGGGTCCACGTACCCCTCCTCACTGAAACACTTTTCTAAATCATCTCCTTGGTTCCTTCTAACTAATCACCCTACAATGTCACATGAGCATTATATTCTTTCTGTTTTCTATTTTGTATTACTTCATGAACCACTGGTCATTTAATTATACGTATATAATGGTCAGGAAAATGATGGTAGGTTTTTGCTTTGAGTCATGAGGTAAGGTATAAACACACTATGATTTAATTAGGATTCATGTTTGACACCTCTGGGCTATTACTAAGAAAAATAATCAACATCTATTACATTTAAATATATATATATATATCCAGACTTCTTCTTGAGGAAAAGAATTTCCAAATTAAAATCAGTCTATCAGGCATCCGGGTGGCTCAGCAGTTTAGTGCCTGCCTTCTGCCTGGGGTGTGATCCTGGAGACTCGGGATCAAGTCCTACATCGGGCTCCCTGCAGGGAGCCTGCTTCTCCCTCTGCCTGTGTCTCTCTCTCTCTCTCTCTCTATGTCTTTCATGAATAAATAAATAAAATCTTTAAAGAATGATAAAATAAAATCAGTCTATCAATTTTACACTGACTGTTTAAAACAGATACATTATTTTAGTGTATATTTTCCAGCCTTGAATCTTAATGCTTACATAGCATGGAGTTTTATTCTTTATGCTGTTTCTACTGAATAGATTAACAAATTGAGATTAATGAGATTCTTCCTTTTCTTCCACCTGTTTTTAACCAAACACCTATATGCTACATGAGCAGAGAATTGGGTGACTGCTCTTGTTGATCACCAAGTGTTTTTTTTTTGCATAGTGAACAAGGATTAGATGTAAACGACAGAAAGAACATTGTGATAAATACCTGTTGCCTGTAAGAAACCATAAACATGGGTCAGAAATGTTCTAATAGCCCCTATTACTTGAAAGCACAAACTTTTGTTGTAATCTCTACCTCAAACCTAGAAATTATAGTAGTTTAGTGGCACTACACTGCATTTTTGTGGAGAGGACAAGAGAAGTAAAACTGAAAAGCAGTCAAAGCCTAGAGCTATTATCTACTTTATCTTTCATCGACTCCCAAGTCTCCTGCCCTAGAAGAAATGATTTTATGAAACATCATATTTATGACTTCAGTTGATTCTATGTGGTATTGATAAGGGATAGAATGATGAGATGTCAATGAGTTACTACAGTGAGGGCTGAATACATAGAAAAACTAACACATCTGTGGGGCATAACATTTGCCAGTGATAATAAAAAGTTTGCACCAGGTGACTTTGCCCTTTGTGCTTTGTTTCATTCTCAAAACTTTTTGAGCTCAGAAATAGCTATAATGTCCTATAAATGCATTTTATATTTTATTTATTTTCAGAAAAACATATTATGGGGTAAAGGACTTAAATAAAATTATAACTCTTAGCCTCACCTCCAAATACCATCACTTTAGAGATTAGATTTTAATATGACATTGGGGGACACAAACATTCAGTCTGTAACACTTGACCTGCAGCTGTGTGATTCCAGTCTCTGAGTTCATCACATGGCTCCCTCCCTGTGTCTCTTTGTATTCGCGTGGATGTCTTCTTATAAAGACACCAGTCAGGGCAGCCGGGGGGCTCAGCCGTTTAGCGCCACCTTCAGCCTAGGGCCTGATCCTGGAGACCCCGGATTGAGTCCCTTGTCAGGCTCTGTGTCTCTGCCTCTCTCTCTCTCTCTCTTTCTCTCTCTCTCTCTCTCTCTCTGTCTTTCATGAATAAATAAATAAAATCTTAAAAAAAGAGAGAGAGAGAGAGAGAGAGAGACACCAGTCATATTGGATTTGGGCTTCCCTGCTGCAGTATGGCTTCATCTAACTTAATTTATTATATCTGCAACATCCGTATTTCCAAATAAGTTCCCATGCTGAGGTATGGGAAAACAATTTCCTAGGTGAATTTCAGTGTATCATTGTAGGATAGACACAATTCAACCCATTAACAGTAGGCTTTTCCAGGCCTTTCCAGTTTGATCTGATCTAGATCCAAATCCACAGGGTTTGGCCACATGAGCTGGAGAATTATTCCCTAAACTTGTTATTACAGAATAATCATTAAAGGCTTTTAGTGAACATATAGATTCCTGGACCTCACCACAGGCTTACTGAATCAGAATCTCTAAGGAATATGCCTGGAAATGTGTTTTTTTTTTTTTTTTTTTTGACAAATATCCTCAGTTTGATTTTATGATCAAACAAATTTAGAAAACATGATAGAGTTAGGGAGTCTAGTCCTCACCGAGTTCTGCAATGTTGTTTCTGGCTGTGAAAGACATTTTGTGTGTATCATCTAATTTAACTATCACCTCAATCCTCAGAGGCTGCTTTTGTCATCCTCAATGCATACCTGGAAAAACTGTGCTAGGTAAGAGTGCAGCTAGAATTGGAGCTAGATCTGAACTCAAAATGCACTCTTCCCATCATGCTAACAGTACATTAAAGAATGTGGGATCATCCAATCCACTTATTATTTATGCTTCTCTTATTGCCAGAGTTCAACCTGCTTCCTTTTGTTCTTGTGCTTAAGGAACAAGACCGCTAGTAGCTATCCTCCTCCATTTGGTTTCACATGTACTGAAAAGCATCCTCTTCCCCACTCCCTTAACACTTTACTTTTGGGTCATTTGTTTGTTTTACTTCTTTAGGAACTTCTAAAATTACTCTATGTTCCTTTAGAGAAGATACAGAGTTGTTGAAGCAGACTTCTGCTATCCTACCTTTAGCAGAGCTGACACAAAAGCTACTTGCCATTGTGTTTTCTCTCTATCATCCCTCAGGTACAAAATGGATCATATGACATTTCAGCAATTTATGCCAGGTTGTGCCAGGGAAAAAATGAGACTTCAAAACGTTCTACAAGTTGAATTGACATATATAGTGATATATGTATACATATATAATAAAAATATAAAACTGCTCAAAGAACAGATAGTTCACAGAAACTGTAATGTAGAGGAACTAAGTCATTGTTTTCCTAAGAACTTTGCCACTAGGATTTTATTTTCAGTACAATGAAAGCTTTTAAACCAAATGGCGGCATGATAAAATTTCATATCTAAAAATTATGATGGCTATTGGAAAGAGTGGGTTGGAAGAGGCAAGAAAAAGCTAGGAGGTCTTTCACAGCTTCTCCAGGAAAATAATGTGTAGAAGAACCACAGACACTGAAAATGAGACCCATTTCCTGCAATATTTTCCCAGTTCAAAATATTCTATGTAGAATTCTACAGGATTGGATGAGTTGCCCCTTTAGTTTGGCAATGTACAAGGACTGATCTACTAAAGTCATGCAGTAAATTTAGGATTTTGTATAATTCAGCTAATTTGATGTATCAAAATCCAACCAACCATCAGATGTTGCTACAGACTTCAGGTTGTTAAGAACTGGAAGAACTGGTTTCTTAAAAACAAAACTAAAGGACTCTCACAGAAGTAACTGTATGTTTAGGGTGAATCACTGATGTTTATAGTCAACTAGCACATAGTGGGTAAGAACTTGGGCTCTGGAGTCAACTTAGGTAGCTCTGCCATGGCCTTGTTGTGTGGCTTTGGATGGATTACTGAAACCCTGTGTCAGTTTCCTCATCTATAAAATGGGACTGATATTATTTACCTTGTAGGATTGTTGTGAGGTAATAAATGAAAAGGTATAGGATAGAGCACACGATATGTGCTTAGTAAGAGTTATGGTGGCTGTTTATATTAAAAAACATTGATAACTTTATCCAAATTATTAAATAAAAATGGACTGGAACAAGCATAATTGTGGATTTTAAAGGTTGCAAACAGAAGAACAAAGAGTTAGAGATGTTCCACATAGTTCTTTGCCAAGCCACCCAGATATTCTCTCTCCATCCTTTTGGTCACTTTCCCCCAGTAAAACTGTATTTATTGCCCGCTTCTGACAATGCCATGAAGAACCGCCTGCCTTCTGCACAGTGCTGAGTTATGGACAACACATTAGAAGCTGTATATTCACTCTGTCTTCCCTGCCCACACCTAAGACCCACACTAGAGTGCGATCAAGAAGAGGGCACTGGCAGGTTTACTCATCTTTTTATTTCCTTGTTGTTCTCTCTGCTGTGATCTTCATGCCTGGAAGTGGTGCTCCTGCCCTCTCACCCCCTTTCTTGCCTGAGAGCTATTGTCAAATGTACAAATACACAGTGAATTAGAATGGCTTCCAGGGCCTACTGAGTGCAAAGGAGCCTGTTCTCCCCCATAAATATGCTGTTGACTGAGGAGCGTACAGCCCATTAAAAAGGAAAGCAGGCTAACCTAAAAGGGAGGCACACTGCAAAAGGCTGGAGCAACCTTTCAACTCCAGGTCGCAAAGAAGCCAAGGATTTTTTTTTTTTTTTAATATTGTGAAGAGAAGGAAAATGTTGTACAATAAATCTATTGAGCTGCTTCAGGAAGCCTTTCTCTTGATCTAATTGAGCTGTTTGAAGTGTGCTTGAAAGTTCTCATCCAGCCCATGTCAGCATCCTGCGTGCTAGGAGCTGTGAGAAGTTAATCATCTCTGGCAATGTTAGGAGAGATTGTCAGGTATCTGATGGCTGGCCATTCTGAACTACAGGTTGAGTATGGAAAGTGTGTGTGTCCACATTTGTCTTGGGGACGTGGGGCTGCTTAACTGTGTATGAAAACTATAGGGGAGGAAAAAATATCTTCCCTCTGCCCATCTCAGGTTCTCTGGCTGGGTACTGTTAATTAGACTGGAGAAAAACAGATTAACAAGAGAAAATCCGAAGTTTATAACCATGTACACTTGGGAGCACCCAGGAATGAGGAACCCCAGTGGAGTGGTTAGAACTTGGGTTTGTGTGCTAATTTAGGCTAAGTAGAGGAAAAATGGATTTGAGCTTCTAGGAGAGGGAGGCAAGGTCTGGTAAGGTGACCTGAAAAGGTGTGGTAAGCAAGGGTTGTTTAATTAGGTTTGTTATGAGGATTTAAGTGGTACCTTCTTCATTGCTAAACAATTACTAAGAGTCTTCTACTTCCTGGTAAGGGAGAAGGTTAGAATGTCTTTGCAAATGTAAAACTCCTTTGTAAGTGTAAATTACCTTTATAAAACAAAAAAAGTGGCCCCATTTTTTTAGAGCTTTAACCTATATCAGCTGGTTGTCAGTGGCCTTTAGCTCAAAATAATCCAGAGGTCAAAGAGGCATATTTTGGGATGGCATGTTCTGGTACCTTTCAGAACCAAGTACACCCATACCCTCATCTAAATGGTGCCTACTGATAGGATCAGTGCCAAATAATTCATGTGTAGCAAATGTGATTGCCCATTTTACTGTCCAAGCCTTTGAACATACTATTCCCCTTCTGAAACCATCTTGCTTACTTCCCATCCACCCTTGCCTGTGGTCTCAAATCAACTGTCACCAGTCTGGAAAGCTTTTCTCTACTCCTCATGGGAATGAGGTTTAGGAGTACCTTCTATGTTCTTCTATGGCCTTGACTTCCCATTCAAAGCACTTGATGCACAAAAGTGACTTCTTGGTTATATATCTGACTACATTCTTTCGTAGGTCATACATTCTGTGAGGTTATGTCAAGTTTATCCCAAGATTGAAAGCAATCCCCAATGTATAGCAGATTGACAATAAATTATCTACTCAAATAATTGAATAGCTGTGATTTGGAGAGACAGAGATTGTCTGAGAGTCCAGGATGCTAGCTCATGATTTATGGATTGTCGAGAATCACACTGTTCTCCAATAATTTTGATGACTCTTATTTCATGCTTTTCACTTTACACATTATGTGCATAATTATGTCCTTAATAGTCTGTGGAATTTCCAGCCCTTGCAGTTGAAGAGCACCTGGTAGTTAGAGGGGGTGGGGGGCAGAGGAAAAGTCAGAGGGGGAGGGAGAGGAACAAAAAGACTACACTGAGCAAGCACAAGGGCTCTATCTCACTACCCTGAGATCATAACCTGAGCTGAAACTAAGAGTCAGACACTTAACCCACTGAGCCACCCAGGTGCCCCTGATTAGATTTTTTAAATAATTGGTAAACTTGACTATGTCCGCGTATTTGCACTTTCAATAATAGACTGTGCTATGGATGTAGCCCTTTCTGTGCTGCCTTTGGGCTTGAATTTCTTTTTGTCCCTTTTCCATTTGAGTTTAGACTTTTAGCAAATTGTCCTTATGGTTCTCTGTTTTACCTCTGGCATACTTGCAAATTCACCTGTAACCAAGTCTGTTTAATCAGGGTCACAAAAACTAAGTCAACAGGAGACCTGGATGTGGAAGTGGTCCTGACCTTCCTAATTACTATGGAGCAGCCACCACCTCTCTTCCCCCTGTCTCTCCCACCTACTTCCACCCCTGTTGGGGCAGGTTATAGAATTTCATGCCATTTTGTCTTATTGATTGAGTCATCCATCTCTCATTCTGCAAAGTCAGGGATTTAGGTACTTCTGTGGAGCAAAAGGGCTCTTCGTCCCCTTTCTTTGACTTTGTCATTGATATAATTTACTACTCCTGATGATAATTTTTCTTTAAAAGTAAGATGTCAAGGTGACCAGGAAGGATCATAGATAGAACACCAAATCTCTACCTCTTGGAGAAATTACTGGAATAGTGTCCTCATATGAGACTGATGTAATCCCTCTGAACAGAACCTTAAGTTCGTACCTTAGAAATTCTTACTCAGCTTCCAAAAACTGCCTTTCTTACTTCTGGTCTTCAGTGATTGATAAAAGGATTTTATTCTTGTCTTGGTCTGGAAATACCTTGTTCGAATGTTTCATGAAAAAAAAAAAAAAGACTGAGGGAAGATATATATCTTTTCCCCAAAATTAGTTTACTCTCTTTTCTACCACTCATTTTTAATTCTTTTTTTTCTTCAATCTCTCTACCATTCCTAATGTTTTATAGCAATATCTCTGTGATTGTGGAGAGAAAACTACAACTACACTTAACCACATCTTTTACATTTACCTGCGTTAACTGTATAAAACAAACATAACTTGTCAATTATTTTACCAGCAAAAATGGGTTTATTTGGAAATTGCAGAAAATTATGATTCAGGACATGCTAAGGGAAAAACCAGAGGCAGGTCCAGAGAACAAAGGACAGGAATACTCTTTTATAAGCAGTCAAGAGGAGTTGAGAGGGGCTCTTACACATAAAAAGTGCTTTGGAATAAATTGGGAGTTCCAAGTGTAGTGACTTTTCATTGGCTGAGTTGTGGCAGTCTCACTGGCTGTATTGTTGGTTGTCTGTAGAGGAGAAAATCTTTCTTCCTCCTGCTGGGGTAGTAAAGTATAGGTTTCTTTTCTTTGGGAATGCAAAGTACCTCACTTCCTGTTGGGGCCTATAGCTGACAAGAGGAGTAAATAGCATGACAGTGCCTTCTGGTCTCCTGACTCCAGTTTAAATGAGGTTTCCTTCATTCAGTTTTACACCTGTGTGGCTCTAAAACAGCTTGCTTTGTATGGTGAGCAGGTTTAAAAGAGTTAAGCAAGAACCGAATTCTTTGAAATCAAGTCATTGCTTAAGGATATGGAAGATCTTGCTATTTGAATGAACCCTATTTTGGACATTTTTTTAAAGCAAATAATCATTCTTTATCTTATCTTGTATGCAAATCCTGACTTCCAGGATTTAAGATTTACTTAAACCAGTGTCTATTTGTATAGTTATCTTTACATAATGGTCATTCTCCAATCTTGTAATTGAAAATTAGGTAATTTTCATTTACTCTTTGGCTTCTATGCCTGAAAATCTCTTATCTCTATCTTTATTTTGGTAATTCTCTTGGAGAAACTATAATAGTTTCTGCAAAATGATCATATCTGTGTTTTAGTCTGAAAACAAAATAAGCAGAGCATACACTAGGGAATTAAGTACCCAGGATCAAGTTGAAGGAACTGTTGATGACTTATGGAATATAGAAGTGTCTCCTTTTGGCATTTAATCCTTAAACATACTCAAATATGTTTTCTTTCTATAAACCCCTCTCCCACTCTGGGTTTATATACCATCATTTTAATCAGAAATAGGTCATCTTGCCTTTGAGTCACTCATGAAGAATGCTTTTCTTTTCTAATTCTGAGAAGAGTGACTATTTTGCTTTTAGAGAGTCTCTCTTCTTCTGGGGCCAGAGGAAACATCTGAATGAAAGAAACATCAATCAGAATTGAATGTAAAGATAAAACTTAACTTTTATTGCCTTTTTACCATGAAATACATATTTGAAAAATGTCATCTTCATTTATAGATTTCTTTTCTTTGTCACATCAGTACTGATTCAAACCAGAGAACTAAATCTTAATATGCTACCTAATAATGTGCTGTTCTCTAGCATGTGCAAAGCAGAAGATGCTACTGTGGAGCTTCCAACTCAACTCTGTAAATGCTAATGGACTTGGCCATTTCAAAAAATATGAGTGGTCAATGTACGCCTACTAAATGAATATGTTGCCTGATGAAACCAGGCTGGAATCATTCTTCCTTCTGACCTCATCCTCAAGTCTGCTCAGACAGAGGGTCTGAAAATGAAGCCATATGTAGAAATTTGCTTTATTGCTAAGAACCTGCAAGTTTAGCTGATGGGACAAAAAAGAATAGGATGTAATCCGGTGATCCTGCTTTTGTGTATCTCATGCCCCTGTCATATTCTGGGGGAAGGGTTCACATAATATACGCCCACTGAAGGTTGTGGCCTAGTTAGGATACCAAGCCAAATCTTGATTCCCAGTGCTGCAAGGGCTAACTTCACTTTCAAAACCACTCAAGCATAGTGCCCACCAAGTCCCACTGGTGCTCAAGCCTTCCATTTTAGGAGAGTATTTAGGTTGGATGGACCTCTTCAAGCAGGCTGACGAACTGCAGCTGTGTGCAAATTAGTGTTCTTCAGGAGTTATTTATTGCTCTCAAATTGGCAGCATATTCAGATGGAAAAACAAAGGAAGTTGTAAAATGAGGACACAAAAGAGATGCAATATGTCTGGTCTTGTTTGTGCATTGATGTCAGAGCAATGTGAGTGAAATAAGACCATCTTAGTACTTGTCATCATTGGTCTGTTGGAGGTCCCATCTTGCTGAAAGGCCTAGACCAAGGCCATGGCCATGTCTGATCATTGATGGATTTCCTGACATTATTGAGAAAGGCAGACCAAATTAATGGTGATATTGTCTGGATGATTTATCATAAGTTCTCCCTGAAGTTTTAATTAGCTCTACTCTTTTTCTCCTCCCATTTTAATCTCAAGCATATGTGTATTTTTGTATCATTAATCTAAAAAGTCTGTATTTGGTATCATCCATCTACTTTCAAAGTACCACATGATGCAGTAGGAAGAACATTGGACAAGCCAGAACTCCTAAGTTCCTGTCCAGGTCTGTCACTAACCTGTAGTGTGCCCTTGGACACAACCTTGAAGCCAGTGTTACTTTTTGCTGTTGCCAACTTACAAATCTTCTTCAAGTCCTTGGACAATAAGAAGTATACTTTCTATCTCCATTACATATATATTCTCCTTTTTTTTAAATATATATACATTCTCCTTTAAAGCAGAGTTATGAACTGACATTAAGGGAATTTCCTAAGTCCATTTTTTTTTCCAGGAAGGTAATCCTTTATGGAACAGGAAAGGATTACCTTCATAGCAAGTTCAAATTCCTTTCATTTGGGTGATTTCCAGATCACCCTTTTTTTTTTAAAGATTTTATTTATTTATGAGGGATGCAGAGAGAGAGGCAAAGACATAGGCAGAGGGAGAAGCAGACTTTCTGCAGATAGCCCAATGCAGGACTTGATCCCAGGATGCTGGGATCATGACCTGAGCCAAAGGCAGATGCTCAATCACTGAGCCGCCCAGGTGTCCCTCCAGATCACTCTTGTTCCCTCTTTTCCTGCTTGACTTCTGAAAGGACAAAAAAAGTGTGAACTACACATGGTTGCTACGTCTCTAAACAAATACCCAAGTGTGATTAAGAAGTATTCAGCATCATGTTAGAAATCCAGAAAGGACCAGAGATAGAGTGGCCAAATAGAAAGTGAAGTGAGCTTTACAACACTTAGTATTGCAAAAGAACCTTAAAGATACTTCCTTCCAAGCACAAAAGCATTGTTTAAAACACTTCACACCTCTTCAAGTCTGTCTTTCCATCACAGGTTTCCCATTTATAACTGCCCAAGGAAGCTTTCAAACCCCAAGAGACTCAGCTTTCTCATTCTATAGGAGAGAGAAAGTAGACCCAATTATCTTTAAATATTTTTTTGCCTTAATATCCTCTTATTCTACTAGACATTTTAAGCATTTCAGAAATTTGCTCTTGAAGAAAAAGACATTGAGGAGAACACAAAGTAAGTTATCATGAGATTTTTAAAGTAGTAATAAAATGAAATGCTTAGAGGTTTGGCCTAATGATCCAACAGTTTAGTTACTCCCTGAGAGTGAGAAGTTAAGGAGGTCCATTTGCTCTTTCAAGCCGGAACTTCCTGTTTTAACTGGGTAATAAACATACTTCTTACTTAATAATAAGTGGCTGAATTTAAAGGCCAATTGCTAATACCCACAGGCAGACAAATAACACATCTTAATTATTGATGTTGTGCACTTCCACAGACACTGTTACTACTGAGAGTATTACTTCACTGCTATTATTTACAAACAAAAAGCCTAATAAAACATAAACCTTATTTTCCTAAATTATTGCTCCTGAGGTATTTAGATTAAATAGGAAAACACCCCAAATATATTTTTGAAAAGCCTCTTGTTCTGAGCAATTAAAAGGAGTTATTTTATTTCAGTCTTGTCAAGAAAAGCAAATTCCTCCTAGAAGTCATATTTCTACTTCTAATGTCACAGTTGCTTTACTATGTGACAGTCAAAGGAAAGACTTGAAGTCATATTTCTAGTGAAGTATTTAATTTGATAAAAAATTTAGACTATACTTCAAACTAAAAATTTGATATTCCTGAAATAAAATTTTAACTCAAGTTTGGTAATAAAGTTACCACATAAATAATAGTGATTATTCTCAGGATAAATTATGGTGTCTTCATTAGAAAGAAGCACAAATAAAAGATTTATTTCATGGAAGAGAGGAAATGTGTACTGTTTATTTGGCAGTAGGAAATCAGACCAAAATATATTTGTGAGACATTTGAATAAGGTCATGTGGGAGGACAGGATCTGTCTTTACAAATATTTTCAGCCTCTGACATAAGAATGGGGTTGGAAAATGAATCCTGTGCGTTATATGACTGAGATGCATATTGGAACTTAGGCAGGATGATTTCTAAAGTTGGTCTACTGGGAAATTACCTTTCACACAGCTTCAAGATATCTATATCTATATGTACGTATGTGTGTGTGTGTGTGTGTGTGTAGATCAATAAAGCTTTATTATATATATTGTCTTTATATATATAATAAAGCTTTATATATAGCTTTATATATTATTATATATATTATATTATTATATGTATTATTATATTATTTTATATAATAAAGCTTTATATATATATTATTGATCTACTGTATACATCAACACATAAAATAGAATTATCCATTATAAAAAAGGCAGTTTTAAGGCAGTTTTTAAAGGGGCAAAGTCAAGTGGAATCATACCTGACTGTGGGCTGGCAGGTATAATACTTTTCTTCAAAAGAAGCAAGGTGAGGTAAACACTAGTAATAGTCACCCTGAAACAGTCTAAAGAACATTTACCTCTAGAAATACTAGTAACTGACTAAAAGAAAGACCCTCCCCCCAAACTTACTAATGCAAATACCAGTTCCTTTCCCAGGGATTTGAAAAAAAACTGATTATTATTTCAAATTCTAAACCCTTGAACCTAAGTTTGAATAATCTAATCTTTAAAAAAAGAGAAAAAAAAAACCTCTCTGAGAAGTAACACATCTTCTTGGTGAAAGTTTTTCTTTGGAGGAAAGGAAAGAAGTGAGAAAGACAGAACAGCATGTGAAGAGGTAAGGAGACACTGTTCAACAGAGGAAATGACTAAAATCATTACTTCACAAAGAAATAGGGGGAATTTAAAGCAAACAATGAGTTTGCAAGAATAAATTTTGATTCACAAAAATGCAAATAAGGGCATTACCCAAGTGTAAGTCTTCAAGTTCTTCCCTTTTTGCTTCTTTCCACTTCTGTTGACTTTGACTGTTGCTGTCAGCAAAGAGCTTTAAAGACACCAATGGCTCTCTGGGTTATGAGGACACACATGCTCTCTGGGTTATGAGGACTTGTCCTTCCTCACACCAGTGAGGGGCACATGGGCATGTGGGCAAAATCTCAACTGGCAGCCAAACCCCACCTCTGCCTCATTGGCCCCTGGCTTACCAATCCCATCATCACTGAAGGGGATTCCACAATAGACATATTTCATAATCATTTGCCATAATGATGTGAAGAGCGAATGGCCTGTAACCAATTAAAAAAAAATTATTACCTCCTAAGGGGATGAATGAGGAAGGGATTGAGATAGCTGAAAGAGAGAGAGAGAGAGCGCAAGAGAGAGAGAGAGAAGGAGGGAGACAGAGGAAGAGAACATTCTGGTGATAGAATAGAATAGTGAGAGAGAATGCAAATAAAGGAGACATATTTAATACATTTTTAAATATTTAATATTTTTCTTTTGTTTTTGTTGTTGAACCCAGTTTTTTATTAACTAGTAACTAGCTAGGAAGTATTTTGCCATGGGATGGACCTTCTTTCACGGGTTTTCCATGTTATAATATCTGATAAAGAGGCAGTGAACCTAATGTCAGTACAACACAATTGTCCTTCATCATAGCTAAGTGGGAAGAATGTTTTTCCTCCAGAGGTGACATAGATTATTTGGCCTCTAGTAGGAGAAAATGTGTTCTCTTGTCTTCCAAATACCTTTCTTGTTGCATCATGCAAATTTGAGTAACAATGTGATAGATATTATTTAAATCTTAAAACTCAAAATATCTATAGAAATACATTCACTAGAATTCTTCCCAACTGAGCAATAATATGCAGTCTTCTATCAAATAATTTCTATTTTTTATGATATGTGTTATTTTAGTGACTGAATCAACTCATATATAAAGAAGAAATCTTTAATTCTTCTTGCGGGCTAAAAACCAGAGCTTAAAAGGAAGAAGAAGGCCCTTCATAAGACTCTCCTTATGCCTTAAGAGGCTCTTTGAAGCCGTAAACTTGAGGAAAAACTCCAGCTTATTTTTGACCCCAGTCCTGCATTTGATGTGAGCCATATGTTTGTAGCAGTCACTCGTGTGACTATATAAATTCACTGTGTCAATAGTTTGCATCCTGAATTAATTTGTGTAAGGTGTCTAGGGGAATACTGATTTCATATTGGAAACAAGGTTATGTTTAAGCCTTGGAACTGACTTTATGGAGTTCTACAAGTCAGCACGTTATAATTCTCATTTCTACCATGCTCTAGAGGAATCAGGCCTGGTGACTTCAAGAGACTAAATTTTGGAAAAATTGCTGGCACTATGAAATCAACCAGTTTCTGGCAATTTATTCCTTGCAAGAAAATTAGAGCATTAACTCTTTCCTATCACTGATTGAATTATAGCTGCACTTAATCTGGTTTGTGAAATGCTGCACTTGAATTTGTGAGTAGTTATAAAGAGGAAAAGTGTGCCAAAACAGATGTTGTCCTGAGGAAAGACTGCTTGAAATGTAAAAGTGATATAAAATGGCTTACCCATGAGTATAACTCACAGCTTTCAGATTTCTACCGACCTCACATTGTACCCAACTCAATGATTTTCCTTTCTGGAGAAAAGGCAACATTTCCAATGAGCTAAGTGCTCATGCCCTGATGTCCAGGAACTGAGTTCATGTATGCATCATTTATTAGCTTGATTATCTTTGTCATTTTATTTAGCTTCCTTGCGTCTCCATTTCTTCATTTTCAAAAGGAGGATTGTTCTGAGGCTTCAACGTGGGAACCCATGTTTCATATTTAGTGCAGTGCCTGACATGAAGACAGACCCAATAAGCAGGGGTGACCAACTCTCATCTTGGTATCATTATTTACAGATAGATGCACAGTGATGGAAAAGTTAAATGGGCATGTGCTGTCTTTTCTTTCCTCAACTGTTTTTAAAAACAATAGAGTTAAGCCCCCAGGTTTCATAAAAACATCATGGCATGAATGACATTGAGTTTGAAGGGAAGATAGTACTTAGGAGGAAGTGAATTTGAATCCTGCACTTGCCCTGAACCAACTTTTCTAACCTTTATTCTGCTTTATCTATTTTGAAAATGAAAAAATAATACCGAGCTACATGTAGTAGTGGCACAGTAACTTATTTCTAAAGTAAAAATTTAGCTCTTTAGTAAATGCCATATTATTAAGTAATGGGTTTCCTTATCTAATGATACTTAGCTTTTTTACTTTGGGAAGACAGTTATTACATTGCATGCATTTTTTTTTAATTTTTGGCAAGGAATTTTATCCTTAATCCTCAGAACACTTGAACCTGAAACATCTGCCCTCATTTTCAACTTTATTTCATCAGCACTAATGGCAACCATGTTTATGATTTTTGTTTGCATCCTAGTAATGCTGAGGGAAGACAAGTAGAATCCACAGAGAAAAAGATTTTCCCTGGAGAAAGACTCAGCCTTCAAAAAGAAAATCAGCAATGTGAAAGGGGGAAATATTTAATCGCTGAGAGCAATAATTACATATTAAATATTAGCACAGCTGATAAGGAGCAGAGAACTAAGAACGAAGGAACTTTTTCATTGTCTGTCTTGCTTGATGCCTGCATTCAGCGCTCCAGTGTCAGTGCCCCACCTGCAGAGGAAATCCACCACAGCAACCTTAGAGTCACCTAGTAAATGATGCTTCTTTCTTTTCTTCCAGACTCCATTCCTTCTTCTGAGCTTTAAGCAAGGAAACTGCCAGCAGTGAGCATTTCTGTATGCACTTATATGTTTCCATTATGCAGAAAACTCTGAATGGCAGTCTGCTCTGGAAGAGAATAATTTGCTATGTGACTTTATCTAGACCAAAAAATATGGGATTAAAACATTCATCTATATAAAAAACCAGTTCTTTTTTTATTTTTTTAAAGATTTATTTATTTATGTTAGACATAGAGATAGAGGCAGAGACACAGGAGGAGGGAGAAGCAGGCTCCATGCCGGGACCCCAACGTGGGACTCGATCCTGAGACTCCAGGATCGCACCCTGGGCCAAAGGCAGGCACTAAACCACTGAGCCACCCAGGGATCCCCAAAAAAACAGTTCTTAAGGCAATATTAATCCTAGTGTATCTGCTAATTCCTTTAATGTCTGGAAAACTGTCTTCCTTAATACTTTTGGAATGCCCTTATACTATTTTGTTTCCTACTCTGGTATTAATATTCTAGTTTTTTTATTGTCTGTGTTGTAAATTTGTCTTACCTTCCCTCTTTCTACATGTTCTTCCAACATGCATGCTCACACACACACACACACACACACACACACATAAACGCTCCACATACACCACACAACTGTAAGTCAGTTAAGACCAATTTTGTCTAATTCAAGTTAGCATTTCCATTTTATTTTTTTTCAGGTTGAACGAAACATCCATTTTATGCGAGTCTGATATTTCGGCAGACTTGGTAAAATACCATATTATTTCTAGCTGGATAGGAAGTTCAGCTCCAACTTGCTGATTTATACAATAGGAAGCAAGAAGAAAGAACTATGGTTGGCCATAATAAATAGAAGACAGAAATGACCCTCAGCATTTTACTTGTTGCCTATTCAAATCTTGCAAGCTCTACCTTTATACCAAAATTTTGTGCTTGGTGCCTTCATACATACTCTCAATTCCCTTTCAGCGGAACAGCTTGTTTGCTTTTCTCTCTCTACTTGTGATTAAACATTTACTATATTCCCAGTGCTAGAGCAGGTACTTTACATTTATTATGGTTTATTTACTATTGTAGTTACCCTTTGTGCTGTGGTAGTGTCCCATTTATGGTGGCTTCTGTGATACTGTATGGGGAGAGATACAATAGAAGTATGCCTAGCATAACTTCACCATGCTCTAGTATAGTAGAGTGCTCATTTATTTGCTGCTTCCCCCATCAAATTAAATCTTATTCATTATTGTATCTTTAAGCAAATAGCATAGTGCCAGGTAATTCAATATTGCCCATATGGAGGAAACCCTGTTTATAACACATGGGAGACCTGTGCAGAGTAGGGTCACTGACCTGGGACTCAGCCTCTGGCAATATGAGACTACATATTTAACATGACCAGTAGGAAGGAAGAAGGAAGCTTCTCTTACTCTTTACATTCCCCATTTTTATTTTAAAAAGTTTTAAAAACTTCAAAAATTTTAAAACATTAATGTTTAGGAGGTCTTACGGTTTGATTTCAAGAATAACTGTGCATACATATATTGGCATGTAAAAACGTTCCTAATACAATGTTAAATGGGGGAAAGCCCAGGTTTCATAATAGTGTACATAGAATGAACTAATTTTTGAACACATAAATGTATATTTGTATGCCCACATCCAGGTACATTTTGATTCTTCATTCTTATTTAATCAATCCACTATTGTTGGATACTTGGGCTATTTCTAATGTTTTATTGCTATTATTGTTGTTAATATTACCATTGGGAAAAACTCCTGCACCAAATATCCTAGTACAGTCTATGTGCTTGTCTGATTGTTTTGTCAGGATAACAGGACCCATATGTATACACTTCAATGCAGCTACTTGATGTGTGTTGCTTCTTTGCCTCCAGAAATGGGCTTTTCGTCTGGGAGTAGTGGCTGCCATGTTATCTAATGACTAGAGTAATATGACTTCATGTGACATGATTAACGAAGCATGGCAAAGGTTGTCTGCATCTTATTTATCAATGAGTTATCTGACACTCCTGCAAGACATTTATCTTTTTGAAAAGCCTGTTCCTGAGCTGAATTCCTGAGCTCAGATAGCAGCAAAGGCCACATCTTCTCATATAAAAAGTAACCACATCTAATCTAGTACACATGACCATTGCACAGAGGGCCTTGTCAACTTTGTAAGTTCTGTGGGATCGGGTCAAATTAGAAAACAGAAGTGCCTTAGAGCAGTCAGAGAACCAATTGTCATAACCAGCAGCTTCAACCACAGCACTACAATGTGAGTCATGTTTTAAAGTACATTAAATTTACAAGCATTCTTGAAATGAGGAACTTAAAATAGTAGAAGCCTCTCCCTGGCTTCCTTGCTGGTCACATCAAATGTATGGCCTCACAAAGACCTTCTTAGCCCTCTGACAAGCCTATTCTGGATAGGACCCTCCCGTTAAAATGAATGCAGATTCATTCATGCTGACAGTATCCATTTCTTGAGTGCCTACTATAGCCAGTACCATGTTATATGCTGACATTGAAACTGTGCCATAAAGGACCAGTGGGAGTTACCAAGCAAGTGAGAGGAAGAAGGGCATCGGTGGCAGTGGAAATCATGTGCACAGAATGCAGTGGTCAACTTACCTGGCTCATTTGAATTCCAAATAGTCTGACTGTGATAGAAGTGGGTTGGAAGCTGAGGAGTAATAGGAAACGCAGCTGAAGAGCATAGCAGTGGGTAGCAGATGATAGAGGCCCTTGCATCCATCTCCCTGGCATTTATCCTACTACTTGCTCACTAGGTGTTTTGAATGAGTGCTGAACCAGAACCTCAGTATGAATTCTTGTTGTCATCTGTAAAAGTCACTTCAATGGCTTATCACTACTCTTAGAGAAGACTAAGTCTTCAATAAAGCCCATAAGATCTGGTATAATCTGTCTCCTGCCTCCTTAGTCTCTTTCCCCACCAGACCTGCCTACCTTCTTCCGGCCCCACTCTCTGGGCCCTGGCCATATTGACTTCCCTTGAGTTTTGCTGATAAACAATGCTGCTGCCTCCTGACAAAGGGCCTTTGCACATTCTGTTTACATTACATGGATTCCTCTTCCCTCCCTGCCACTCTTGCCTATATATTTCCTCTTATCCCTCCTACATTAGTTCCTTTTTACTGAAGAAATGCTTCCCCAAGTTCCTTGAGTGGATCTAATTTCCTGCTTATACTGTCTCAAAACACCATGTACTTCTCTTTCACAGAGCTACAGAAGGAGTAATTGTCAGTGATATATTGGTGTAATTATTTGATTAGTGTTGGTTTCCTCCTTGTAAGTATCATCAGCATCAATATCATAATCATTAAATCAGCCAGCATCAGTTGGGATGCTTACCATGTGCCTCATACTATTATAAGCAATTTTTAAAGATCCATTTATTTATTTTATAGATAGAGAACATGAGAGGGGGAAGGGGCAGAAGGAGAGAGAGAGGATCTCAAGCAGACTCCCCACCAGGTGTGGAGCCTGATGCTGGGCTTGGTTCCATGACCCTGAGATCATGACCTGAGCCGAAACCAAGAGTCAGATGCACAACCCACTGAGTCACCCAGGTGCCCCTATTCTAAGCATTTTATACATATTAACTTATTTAATTCCCATAACAGTTACACAGTTGATGAACTTGGAATTTGAACCAGGCAGACTGGATACAGAATCTATGCTCTTAGCCACTACATTTCTGCTGACCTGTAAATTTCATCCTAACACATAGTTATTGCTCAGAAAATATTTGCTAAAAGTATGAGTGCATAAATTAATAAAATAGAAATAAAGTAATGAAACTTCCATCTGTGCTTAACTCTTAACTGGAAGCAGTTGGGTATGACACAAAAGGGCCCATGATAGGCCAACCCTTCATTGGCAAGAGTACATTCTAGAGAAGATCTGGAAAAGAGAAACCCTGGAGTACTTTATGTGATTTGTGATGGAAATCTTACAAGATTTTAACCAAAGAGATTAGTTTGGTAGTTTTTGTGTCTTTTATTGTGACCTTTCTCAGTATGGACTTTTGAGTTTGTTCAGTGTCTATAATCTCATATGCTGATAACCTTGAGTGCTTGTGCTATATTTTCTAAGGGTTTCCTCCAAATGAAACAGCCCTTGAAAACTTTGAAATAGAGAGAGCAAGTCAATGGTGATATCATCCAGACTGACTGTCTTACTTACCCAAAAGCAAATCACTTTCCTCTTTCTCATCACTATCCAATAAATCATTCACATCTTTGTGTTTTCATCTACTGAGATTTCTCCATCTAAAAGATAGCTAGATAAGATGAGTTGGAAAAGTTATTGAAACTAGTTTTAGCACCTTAGACACTGGATCATTGGATTATTATCAGAAACCCACAGTCAGACCATTGAACTCCCTTTGCATTACCAGGCTGCGATAAAGCATATTCAGTCTCCTTATAGATTTGCTTTCACATACCCTTTGCTGGGAGATCAGGTGGAAAATATGCCCAAATTATTGTTATTTCTAAAAATAAGAGTGCATATGTGGTTTCTATATATCATGTGTTATACTCTTCTCAGTTCCATTTCAAACAGTGCTAACTAGACTGGTTCTTTTTTTTTTTTTTTGATAGTCTTTGCTGTCTGAATTTGTTATAGAATAAGTGAAGGAAATATGTGAGAGAAGCATTTGGTGATGGTGTAGGAAGGTTGGTTTCTGACCCATGATAATTCGAGTGGGGAGTGAGAATTGAGTTCAGTATGTAATCTGTGTGTCTCTGTAAATATGAGTTAGTTTATTTTTCCTACTATTAAAATTGTTGCAAGGGATGACTTGGATACTTGATTTCTCTGCTCCTGGATTTACTAGTAAAGAAGGAATGTAGTATAAAGAACAAGACAACATCAGTCTTGGGTAGTAATACAGTATATAATTCTGTGCTCTATTCATGTCACAACCAGTGCAAATTTACATTTAGCTGGCTTTTGTATAAGATCATGCACAGTAATGTTTTATATAAAATATCACTAGAGGGTATTTAATATATAAAACAGTGAAATTTATATTTATGTATAGGTACTCATACAAAAGTTGCATGTTCTAACTTATGGAAGGAGAGAGAAGAGATCCTGACTAAGACCACTCTAGGCATCCTGGACAACCTCCACAAACACAGCAAACCCAGAATCATTCATAATTGATCATAATTACCCTTGGTCATTCAATTCAAGTTAAGAGAGTAGGATGTGAATTTAGGGATGATTCGTAGTGCCAGATAAAGATTGGATTATTCATAGAGAAAGCTATTCAATAGAAGATGGATAAGACTAAATTCAAAGTTCTTCTCAGAGAATAAAGCTGCTATGGATGAGACAGAAAGCTAGAGCACTGCAATCTAAGTGAGATAAACCAGAAGCAAAACCCAGTAGGAATTGAATGAGAAGGCCAGGTTCACTTGTCAGGTGGACTTCAGAGTTGCAAATGTTCATGTACCATCCCAGGTCAGAAATCTGAGAGATGAAGGTGTAAGGGATGGGATATAAAAGAAGAGGCAATTGGGCACCAAGAGGCTAAGTAGACATTCTGGCCAACTCTGTAAAGAGGACTCATGGTAAAAGCTTCAGTGGAAAGGCTAAGTTTGAAAGTTCTGATTCTAGGCATATTGATTCTGTATCTGGGGCAGCCATGGATCATATTATTTCCAGATTCTCATTGCTAGTCAATAGACAGCAGACAATACACACCCATCACTTGCTCCTTAACTAGTGGTGCTAAGTCATCATTATGATCCCAGGTTCTAGCACAGATCCTAACAAAAAGCAGGTGCTTCACAAGTGATTAAAGAGTGAATGAATGAGTGATGAAATGAATGTGTATAAATGAATGAATAGCAAAATGTTGGGGCAGATAGGTGGGACTATGGCAGGCAAGAGCTGACATTATCCTGAACCAACTCAAAATGCCACATTTTCACAACAGCTTTCATTGAGTTAATTACTCCTCTCCTTAGTTCCAATGGTGATTTATTTATTCTGCTTTAATAGCATGTATCAGTCATAGTATAATTACATTCCACAAATCTCCCTCCCTCCCAGACTATGAAATCCTTGACCATAGGGATTATTATTTTGTATTTACAGGACTGTGCAAGTATCGGCACAGACTAGGCACTCAATAAATAAAGTTCCTAACATACCCCTCTGGTTTGTGAACCATGCTTCATTCACTTGAATAAGATCACAAAGCCTTGTAATCATGTGGCAGTCACACTGCAAAATCAGAGCAGTAACCTCTCCAGTATCACGATTTCTTCTTCCAACCCTTCAGGTTTTCTCTGAGCAAGATTATCTTTTCTTGTACCTCCTGGAAATCATATATTGGACTAAATTGTCAATGTGTGCTGTGCTAGATTGCCCCACAGTTCACGTACTTCTCTGATGAAGAGAAATAAGTTCTATGTATAGAATTGTGCCATGTTAAAGGACCCTCAGCACTGACACAGATGCTAGGACCACACTTAGAAAACAGAGAATGTGGTCAAAGGCTAAGAGAGACAGGGCAAGAAAAGCATAAAGGGTGTGAAGAAGGGAGCTCCTCTCCTCCCAATGTACTGGGGAGCCCAGAAGTGGCATCACTTTGTACTCCAGTAGTGACATTTTAATTTATAAGCTAAGAATGCACTGATCGCCAACTGCAAAAATTGATTTGGTTGCTCATCTGATTCAACTCATGTCAGAGTTTGAAAGTAATTATGATAGTGGAGCTGATAGTCAGGCAATTACATTGTATTCTCTAGCTTTCCAGCTCCTTCTCCCTCTAGTTTCCTCCCCATCCCTCCAACCCCAAGGCTCTTCTTGTGGGAAAGCAGTGTAAGCACAAGACAAGAGAGTAATCTTTAAAGAAGTGGTATGTGGACTCCTACAGCATAAGCTGTATAAATAGCATGTTGTCTGGGCTAGTCCTTTATCTTAATCTAATTTTGTTAGCCTCTTGTGAAATTTGACCAGATGAAAGATGCAGGCTCTTTTCGTCCCTTCTTGAAAATATGCACTAATAAAAGTACATGTACTACAAAATGGTTATTGTTCCTGACTTGAACTTGATTTGTGTTTACCATATTTACAGATACAGATTGTCTTTCTAAGATTTCCTCCAATTCATAATGCAAACAGGAGCGTGGCGTAAGGAGAGATTTTTACATGAGGTTGCAATCCAGGTCTGTGTTGGGGAACAAATTTTATGGGAGACTGAAAATAGTGCTTGACATAGTAGTGCAGAAACAGACAAAACAAAAAACCAACAACAATAACAACAACAACAAAAAACTATAACAAGGTATTAGAATAAGGAAACTTTTTGCTGGAAACAAAAGGTATATTTTATGTACACCTAAAGTAACATAGAAGATGGCATTAAAAAGTGTATCGCAAGGCAAAAATTACTGTTTAGACACATGAAGTGATTGATGGATAGACATGGATTCCATGATCTATTTCTGTTTTAAAGGATGTTTATTCACAAACACTAGAAAATTCAGTGTGTTTTGACCCAGTAGAATGGCTTTTCTTATCCAAAAGCTAGTGAAATCAGAATTTTGAGGATGAAGAGTCTACTCATTTGCAGAAAATATTGGAATATTAAAATGCTTTGAAAATATTTTTCTCTTGATATATAGAAAAAAACTTTAAAGGATTTCATACCAAGGGTGATGGTATTCAGCATCACATCTCTCCTCCAAGGGAACTTGTGGCTTAACAATCCAGTATGACTACCTAAAAAATTAAAAAGAAAATGAGAACTTCCTTCAAAGAATATCTTATCCCAGATCCAAGTTTTTCACTGTGCACTCTCTTAACTTTAAGACTCCTTTCTACTGTGTGGTGCACTGCAATTTGGCACATACACTATTTTAATGAGTGAGCATTCTGTATTCAGCAAATGCGTTAGAGAAGGTCGACTGAATTGATGTTAAGACTGGTGGTGTGAAACATGCTATTGGCTTGTGGCTCTCCTACCCTGCAGGAAAATGTTAGGGAATAAACTAGATATACCCCCAAAATATTTCATCTACAGTTTATATTACTCACATTAAATAACAGAGAGGCATCTTCTATTGTTATCTGAGACCATCTGTTAAAAAAGGAGTGTGGGAAGAGACCCAAAATATAAACATATAGACCCTTGGGTCTATGTAAAGTTCATACACATTCTCAGGTTGTCTAGTTCAAAATACAAATTTAATTGTTTATACATTTTTATTTAGTGGTATTATGTCATAGATGAGCCTCATAAGACCCATGTCATTATCACAGATTTTGCTGAGAGTTTAAAGCCCCTTTAATTCTTTTTGGCCTTCCTATCGTCCCTCTGACCACAGCTTAATGGTCAAGAGAAGGACTTTGGAATCAGACAGAATTAGGTCAGAACTGTGTTTTTATTATCTATATTCTTGAGTCCCCCAGAACCTGTTTCCTCATCTGCAAAATAGAAATGGTAAAATTGACTTCACAAGATGTTTAGGAGGATTAAATGGGATGGGATGCTAATATGGCATGGTGCTTGGCACACCACACATACTTAATAAATGATGTACAGTTGTTACTGATTTGTTACTGTGATTGCTTTAAATTTGCACTTTTACCCTTCCTTCTGTATTAGAGATTTCATCTTTCTCTGGATCTTTGAACTATGAGGTTCTCTTCTATTTGGACTTTGGGCCTTTTTTTGTTTTAATCACATAACCTTTAGCCACATCCTCTACCATGGCAGCAGGCAACTGGAAATCCTCTCCCTATGGATTTGGAATCCTTCTTTGGCCCAGCTCACTTGCTTCCTGACTATACCCATCCATCATTCCTGTGGCTCTCTGTCTATCCTTGGTTGTTGATCTAGAGTAGACTAGAGTATTTCTCAACTCATTTCTCAGTGAGGCAACACTGTGGACAATGTACATTCCTTGGGCTTCCATAATTTACATGTTTTCTGTCTTTATAACATCTTTATGAGGAAGTCTACAATTTCATACTCCTACTCTCTTCTAGAAAAAAAAAATACATGCTAAAGGCTCCACATATACTTTTGTCCTTTGGAGAAAACCAAACAATTTATGAACACTTTTTGAGGGGTAATGATTTCTTTGTTGTTTCTTTGCTATTCGTTATGAGATAGTTACTCAACTTCTATGCCTCTTAGTTTACATACCACCTTCAAATCTCTCTAGGTTCATTATTTAATAATCACAAAATCTCTACCGTGTGTATTAATCTGCTGGATCCAATACAATCTCAATTTAGAAGGCTCAAGAGATAGAAAGTTCCATGAAGTTAATATCCTGATCAAGAAAAAAACTTTATTTAAATGTTGCTGATGCAAATGTTTCTAGTGCACGTCATTCATCTTTTCTACCTCAGAAAGCTATTGTTAGGGTCACTGGACTTCATTTCAGGATCTTGCATGGGTCATTTCAGTGCACAAAATGTGGAAATAGAATAAATTGAGCTGCACCTGTATCATCTATAAAAACAAAACAAAATAAAACAAAACCCAAAAAAAAACAAAACCCTATGGGGAATGTTTCTTTCAGTCACTAACAATACTTTAAGGTTTTGTGTAAGATGCATCTCTCTCTTTAAGTTCAAGCACATTGAGACTTCTGGTTCTGAAGATAAATTTCTCTTTTAAAAAAATAATTGATGAAACTCTTGAAACTGGATAAAGATCTGCTTTATTTTGCAAATTAGCTCCATTACTTTAGGAGTTAGTAGAGTTTTGTCTTGTTAGATGCCAAAAAGTTAATTCCCTTGGTTCCTGATGTTCAGTTTTTGTGCCTACCCATTGATTTATTTAATTCCTGATTACTAGCCAGCCGTACTATATACCATAGGTTGGTGGATCTAATTCAAATGACCAGCCTATAACTAAGGAAAGAAAAATACAAAATTTTTTGAAGAATAGGTATGAAATAGAAAAGTCATTGGTGATGTGATACAGGAAAAAGAGTAGGGCCAAACTGCATGGTAATTCACAATCTGTTGAAGGGTACAAGGAGCCAGGGAAGGAAGCTAGTGAGCTGACATCTGTCACCATCCAACAGAGTCTGATTCCAGCACTCGGCCCTTTGTTTGTGCTCCATGAAACTAGATAGGCCAGAAGAATTGATGTCATACCCTTGGTTCTTCTCTGGACACCAGGGTTCCAGCTCTCTGATCTGTTGTCTCATCACAGCATCCTATGGCACAAGAAGAAGCTACATTTCACTTGATCCAGTTCTCTTTTTCTGGATCAGGGACACAGTAAAGTTCAGCAAGGACTGACATTTGTTGGCCTTTCGTATGATGCAAAATACAAATTGCATCCAGTGCTATGGAAGCAGCTTTCCACACAAATCTAATCCCCACTCCTTGATCACCACACCAGAACTAATATTCAAATGCTTATGTTGCTGATAGAAGGAGTCCAAGATCATTCATGTTATTTTACTGGGGATATTCATCAAAAAGTATTTACTTGTCTATTATGTGCATGGGAAAGTGGTAGAGAAAAAGTCTTCTTAAGTGTTCTACATAGTTTCATTCTATACTGCTTTGAAGTGGTGTGCTTTCTATTTTCCCTGCCTTGTTGCAGGTGAAGGGTCCTGCAGAACATGTTCATCATGTAAGAACAAACCTGCCTCTTTGTACACCTGAAGTTAATATAACACTGAATGTCAATTATACCTCATAAAAAAGGACAAATCTACCTTGTTCATAACCACTGGTAGCTGACAACCTTTGGACTCCCTCCACAGCTTGAAAACTCTTCTGTACCTTGAAAGCATCATGTACTGTGCTATAAGTATTAGATGTGTTTTTTTTTTTCCCTAAAGGATGTGTTTTAAACAAGTTTCCACTTAAAGCTCACAGAAGCTTTAATAACTAGTTGACTAAAATTTAGAACATAGGAAGTAGCCCTCTCTCTTCTCTGTGGTAGCCATGAGCCAGATTCATGTCCATTAACCTGAGTCTTTTACTTTTCCTCATACTGTTGTGGAGCAAAAGTAGTTGATAAGACTCAGAGACCTGTTTGGTCTCTCTGTGTCACAACTAAGACTATGATCTCTGACTAGTCCTGCCAGGACTCTGCATCATATGTAAATAGTATTCTGAGAGTGAAGTCCCTATATAAATGAAAAGTGTGATTATCACAATCCCTTAAAGATTTTTAGAACAATTTCATCCATTTGATGGAGCTAGTGTATGGAATCCATTTATTCTACCATGCATTGAAATCTTTGGGAGCATTAAAAAAATAATGAAAGATTTGGAAATATGCTAGTGATTTTCATTATCTCTTGCATTATAGCTCTAAAATATTAATCAACAAATCATTGTCTTGAAACCTTTAGCCAACAGCATTATAGTTTCCAAGATATTGCCTAAGAGTTCTAAAGAGCTATTATGTAACCCCATAAATTATATGAGAAAACAACACACAGAGAAAAAGAAATGGAATCCAACTAAATCTGGTGGAAGAAGCCCATAGGATCTAACTATCTGAATTTGAGCTTTTTTTCTGAGATTTATTCTCTCAGGTGGCAAGACACTAGCAGGAACTCTACTATGACCCAAAGAGATAAGGATTTTGGCCACATATACAGGATAGCATTTGGATTCAGCAGCTCCTCCTTGAAGTGCCCCCATTAAGTTTCTGTGGGGTGTCCAACATTCACTCTCTCATAGACCAGCAGAGATGGGGGGATTTGTCTTCTCCAGGCAAGATCCCTCTGCTGAGAATTGGAACAAGGAGATACATTGCCACTTGCCTATCTTTCAAAAAAACGACTGCTGTGATAGCATCAATATCCCAAGAGCTTTGCCTTGATGGAAGTGTGTTTTTAATGTTATGATTTTGGTATCCAGCCCTCTGTGGATAGCTTGGCATAAGTCTTGTTCTATTTAAACAGCACTGACTGATAAAGTGGATGTTAATTGGCAGTTAGTGACTAGGCTGCGGGTCTTTGTTACCTAGCCTCTCAGCTAACCGATCATTAACTAGGAGGAAATGTTTGACCCAGAAGGTCATTACTGTTATTAAGTGAGAAAAGAAATTAAAATGCTCCAAATTGCTGTTTTATGAATCAGATGAGTTTTTTTTTTAAAGACAAAGAATGAGGAACCTCCTCAAAGAATTAAAAATAGACCTGCCCTACGACCCAGCAATTGCACTGTTAGGGATTTACCCCGAAGATTCAGATGCAATGAAACGCCGGGGCACCTGCACCCCGATGTTTCTAGCAGCCATGTCCACAATAGCCAAACTGTGGAAGGAGCCTCGGTGCCCATCGAAAGATGAATGGATAAAGAAGATGTGGTTTATGTATACAATGGAATATTACTCAGCCATTAGAAACAACAAATACCCACCATTTGCTTCAACGTGGATGGAACTGGAGGGTATTATGCTGAGTGAAGTAAGTCAATCGGAGAAGGACAAACAGTGTATGTTCTCACTTATTTGGGGAATATGAATAATAGTGAAGGGGAATATAAGGGAAGGGAGAAGAAATGTGTGGGAGATATCAGAAAGGGACACAGAACATAAAGACTTCTAACTCTGGGAAATGAACTAGGGGTGGTGGAAGGGGAGGAGGGCGGGGGGTGGGGGTGAATGGGTGACGGGCACGGAGGGGGACACTTGACGGGATGAGCACTGGGTGTTATTCTGTATGTTGGTAAATTGAACACCAATAAAAATTAATTTATAAAAAAAAAAAAAAAAAAGGAAACACCCTGCAAAAAAAAAAAAAAATAAAAAAAATAAAGACAAAGAATGGAAGAAAGAAATAAAGAAACAAGCTTGTGTTACAGTAGAGTCAGTATTCATAGCCTTGTTTGCCTCTCCCTAAAAGATCAAATGGTAATGTTTATGGGAAAGGCTGTATTTCCAAATTCCCATTGCTTTATGCCCCCATAACTTCACTATTTTGACATTCACTAAAGAATAGAAATTTCAAAGCATTCATTCTTCAATTCCATCCAGAGAAAGTAATATCTAACATTTTCAAAGTGAATCTTTTGTCCAGATGCCATGGAAATTTAACAGGCCTTGAGTAATTTGTTTAAAAAATGAAAATACGAAAAAAATAAAATAGAAATGTGATTAAAAGTAATGTTATTACATGCATCTTATTATGTAAAATTATAATAGTATCATATATGGCTTTAGAAGTCCTTTTATCATAAGATAGTTGTGTTTTATCTAATTTTGCTGAGGAAGCCTTAGGACTCCTTGTGTAAAGGAAGTATGAATCCTGTGCATCCTCTGGATTCATTCTGTGACCTTTATAATTTTGCCTCTTTGGTGATCTCCTCATTGCCTTTATAATGCAAAAAAAAAAAAAGTAAATAAAAATGGTCTGACGGGGTACTGTGAATCTTGGCAATTAAAACTTCACATGAAAATTGTCTCCTGAGAGAAAATATTACTCTCCCTTTTAATAAAAGGATACAATTAAACTCTCCCTCAAACCTCTCTCCTTCAGATGTATTAATGTCTTATGTAAAAGATGGAAATGGATTCTTGTTTAGTTGAGAAATTGAAGCAAGAGCAAAAGCATTTCTACCCATAAATTGGTTTATGAATATGAAATATCCCAACCTTGGTGCTAATTAAAATAAGAAACTAGAAGGTATGATGTGCTCTGTGCTTATTACCCTGTTGTGTCAGTCTTGGGTTTAGTTCTATGCCCTTAGCATTATCGTCTTTTCTTTCTTTGGTTGCATGATACTGTAAGGTTTGGAAATACCAGTGTTTTACCTATGGGGATTCTTGGGTTTACCTTTTACCTCTGAAGACTACAGAAAGTAATTGAGTTGCCTGGAAATCTCTTTAAATTAGGCTTAAAAGGTACTGGGTTTATTTTGTACATCTTTTTATTTTTCTTCCAAAGATTAAGACAAGACTTTAGAAGGCTCTTTTAGTTACTTTAAAAAGGAAAATGTATCCCTGAACCAAATAGGACTGAAGGCGATGTGCTGCACATGTTTGAAGGCAAGAGCATCTGATCTCCAAAGAATCAGAAAATCTCTTCCTTAGTTGTATTTGTAGGTACTTTTTGTTGTGTTGCTTTTTTTTTTTTTTTTAAACAGGTAAAGCTCAAATGAGCACAGCATGGCCCAGATGGTGTTTAAAGCTGCCCAAGTTTCTTTTATGTAACTTTTCCTTCGGAAAGTGTGTTCCAGCTGGGAATCTATCGGGCTGTTAAAACTTTGTCCTTTTTATGTTTTTGTTATTCTCACACACATGCGCACATACACCCGCACATCCATGCATGTGTGTGCACACTCACACCACAGGCATAAACGTGATCATTCCAAATGTGTGGCATTAAATCACCTCCAACAGGGTGGAAAGTAACTCTGCAGGGCTTTATTAACTGTCTCACAGGCTAAACGTTTTATTCAGCTGGAAGACAGAAAAACTCTGCAGGATAAATTTCCAAACAGAGAGTAAAATTCTTACCCACCAATAGGAATTCTTTTAAGGCTTTTGCCTTCTTATAGAGGCCTTACTTAAGAGGTGCAGACAGGCATTCCATTCATCTCGGAAGTGTCTATAGGCATGTCTTCAATCAGCTGAGTGCCCCCAGCAGTGAAAATTAGCATGGCCTAGAGGTTCCTTTACATGTTTGGAATGTGCATTTTCTTGGGATTAAACAAATTACACAAATGCTGGCATTTGTGTAAAAAAGATCATCTTGCTGGTACATGATTAGTATATATTTGATTTGGTTTATATATATCAGGTGACAAAGGTAGCATTCTCTGGAGCCATCAACACCTCCTCTGTCTGTCTTCATATCTGTCTGTCTGTCCCTCTGTATAATTTTTTTTTCATTCCACAACCTCACTTCTCCATATTTACTCTATGCTCCAGCCAATCCATATTAGTTTCTTATTCCCATTCCCTCCTTCTTACTCTCCTGCTTCTCTGCATGAATTTATGCCATTCATCTGCACTATCTGTCCCTGTCTCTGCTCATTAATGTCCTAGATCTTGTGAAAGCCAAATCCAAACACTATCATTTCCACAAATTCTCTGACATTCCAACCACAATTTATTGCTCTTCCCTCAGAGTCCTTTTTAATTTTTTTTTTTACTATTATTTAAGGATATTTATTCCAGGCACTCACCTACCTAATTATAAGCTTGAGGACCGGGGCCACTTCAGATGCCTTTTTGTTTCCTCCAAAGCAGAAAAGACTTGAATAAGTGAATGGTGAGGCACCTACCTGGGCACAGCTGGGAATATCCTTGAGGAGCACTCAAGAAAATTTTTCTCATGTGAAAGAATTTGTTCCTAGACAAACTCAATGTATCACTTTGGTGTCCTTAGCATCATCTGCTAAACAATCTGTTTAAATATGTTAAAATCATTTAAACACTTTGAAACTAGTCGATAAATAGCTACTGCCTTAAGACTCCAAGTGTCCTGTACTTTCATCTGCATCCCTCCCATCAGGATTCCCCTCTGTCCATACCATAAGGCCTGGGACAGCAAAATCTTTCAGGACCCAGCTCCAGCACAACAGCTACTGTCCATTCTGATTAATCCATTCTCCTGCTGCACTGATAGTTGAATATTGACTGATAAGTTTTATATTACCCCATTGTTATAGCCAGTACAACACCCACAGAAAGCAGTGAAAGCCATGCACTATTTATGGGTATGTCTGACCTTCACTTGAACAGAGAAAAAACTAATGGTTTGAATAGGTACTGAGGATCCTTGTATATCTTCCCAGTTTGACTGTAAAAGTTAATGAAATTAGGGCCCAAACTTAAAACACAAATATCCTATGATAGGTATATCCTATGATATAAATAAAGAGATATATTTTTTATGGAGGAGTAACTAGGGAATTAGATTCCATTTGAACCTCTGTGTGCTGAGCAATTGAAAGCATATTAAAACAATTTTAAATAGAAGCATTTATTGCCTTTGCCTATAAGATATTACTTACATGGGAAATTAAGAGTCCAGTCTGGTGTGTTCCTGGGTATACAGCCTATGAAGGTATTTAAAACCTAAAGTATATTTATTCTTCATTTAAAGATGTTTAGAGACTGCCCTGTGTGTTAATGTGTGCTCTGCGACTAGCACCATTTAAACACTCTCCCCCTGCATGCATTAATGTGTGCATCGAAGGGAAGAAGAGCAAGGGATGATAAACTGTTAACTGCACAATGTTCAAGTAAGATTTATCTAAGAAAGAACAGTCTAGTGCATTAATGTGAATATTCAAAGATAGATGTTTATCTTAATGGACTCAGAGATACTTACAAACAGCATAATTGCTGAAGCCATTTTACAGGGCATTTATTCAGAGCAATTACATTTACTCTTACTTTCTTTTGTATAACGAATTCTACTTAAAGGTTTAAGTGAGACAGGACTAGTGTGACCAAAGAACCATAGGTTGTTTCATCCTAGTCTCTGCTCAACCAGAGCAGATGACGAGAAGCAAAACCCCAAATCTCTTTATTGGCATTTCCTGGACGTTTCACAGAAGACTGGTCTATTAAAATATCAATTGTCCAAATATCCAGATAACTACATGATATTTGCCTTGGTTTAAACCTATAGTCCTGCTGGTAAGGAGTAGACTCTGATACGTAGTTGTAGAATTGCAAGATAAGTTGCCTGTAGGCTTGTCTGGACCAATGAGACATGATATATCTTGGAAGCAAATATGCTCTTCCAGAGCAGCTCCCATTCTTGACAAATAGCTTGTAAAAGCATTCCTGCCCCTGACACTTCCTAAGGTCAGAATTAATAATAATCTGACAAGAATGGGGTGTGCTTCTCTCTTCCACTCACTCATATCATTTCCACCCTTTAAACACAGCTCCTGGCTTATCCAATTCTATTTAAATCCATAGACATTCCCTGAGCACCTGCTCTTCATTTAAATATATATTGTGCACCCAAACTCTTGTCCAGCACTGTAGCCCTGTGGATAATTTCAAACCAATATTAAATAACATTGGAATATTAACAACACATCATAGAATAGTAATGTGTCTGAGTTGCTGATATCAATTTCAATCTACCCAACAAGAGCATGAAGTAGATGTCATTGTCTCAAGTTTACAGAAGAGTTCAGAGTGCTTGTGGTCACCCTGGGCTCCCCTTCAGGGGCCAGAGCTCATGTTTTCTGACCCCATACACAATACTTTTCCCTTGATAGTATAGTTGGCTCTATCTACTGCTTAAGTAGCAATCAGATAAAAGGGAGAACATAGGTTATATGGGTATTATAAGTCAGAATATAGTAAGTACGTTAAGTGAGATTTGAAGAAAGTACTAAGTTAGCCTACTAAAATATTTTATTTTTTGGGACTCCTGGGTGGCTCAGTGGTTGTGTGTCTGCCCTCGGCTTAGGTCATGATCCCAGGATCCTGGGATTGAGTCCTATATCAGGCTCCCCTCAGGGAGCCTGCTTCTCCCTCTGCCTGTGTCTCTGCCTCTCTCTGTGTGTCTCTCATGAATAAATAAATAAAATCTAAACAATATTTTTTTCAGCCGTAAGATCAAGAAGAAGCTGCATGAAAATGTATTGGAGTTGTGTCCTAAAGAAGGATATGTAGAATCTTGCTAGGTATAAAGAGAATGAAATGCAGGTAGAGCTAGGTAAGGAACAGTATAAGCCAGGACATCGTCAGGAACTTATCAAGCTTGCTCAAAGCATGGGAAACATTTATTTGATAGTTGCAGTGAAGAGGTGCTTACAGGAGCAAATGGTAGTGAAAGACAGTGCTACAAAGTTCTGCTAGAACCCCAGAGGTAGAAGATCTTAAAATTAAAAAAAAAAGTCTAGAATTCATTTGATAGGCAATGAGATAAATTTAGACCAAGAGAATGTCACATTGAAAGCTATAGTTTTATTCTGGCAATGATTTCTTGGGTTCATTGAAGATAGGAAAGTGGAGGCAGGGAGTCTGATTAAAGATTTCAAGATTCATCCATGTGAGTGGCCAACCCGGACAGGAGACATAAAAAGTAGAATGATGTTTTAGAGATAGCCATAATGGGATTTGGTTCCTGGAGGATGGGATGGTGAGCAGTGAAGATTCAAAGGTGACCCTGAAGGTTTGGGCTTGTTCCTAGGGGGTAATGATGCCATAGACAGAGGCACCATTTTGTCTGGGATATGCAGATTGCATGGACTTATAGGATAGTCAATTCAAAATATTTTCTCTCACTAAGGTAAAGATGTTTATCCCAACTTACCCAATACCAAAATGATCTCTCCTCTTTCATGTTCCTTTTGGACTTTCATCTAAGGTATAGAGTCAGCACATGAGAACATTGTACTCACTGTGGAGCTTTCCAAGTCTCACTCCTGGATATTATTAAAATATCACCTGGTGACTAATGTCCACCAAAGGCAGAGACTACTCACACGATGCCTTACATCTCTCTATCTCTGGTTGCTCTCTATGTATTGCTCTCCCCATTTTGATTATGTTCATCTTCTTGTAAGAGAAAACTAAAGCAAAAACTCCGGGGTTTAGAAAGTAGAAATCTACTTGTTTGGGCTCAGGTCATTCATTTGACAATATCAAAGTCCAGCTTCTCAGGTCTTTTGTTTTTTCCCTCACACTTACCAGCTTTCTGGTCACAAAATGGCTGCTGCAGCTCCAAACATTTCATACATACCCAAAGAAGAAAGGAAAGCCGTGGGTCCTGCCATTTCTTCCTCTTTCATTGGTAATAGAATAATTACTTCCAGAACCTCTAGCATATTTCCTTATCCATCACTTCATCCAGACCAGTGCCACATACCCATATCTAGTTGCAAAGGAGACTCACTTAGGCAGGTCACATGACCAGCCCCAGAAAAGAGGAAAAGTAGAGTGGATATTAACAATGTCTCCAACACTTGCCTTTCCTGCTAACTTGTAAGCACTTCGAAGGCAGAGACCATGTTCCATCAGGCCGGGTGCCCATATTATGTCATGTGTTGTTCTTTCCCTGGAACTTTACTGGACATAGAGAGGTCTGCAAGAGGGAGAGCTTGAGGAGCCAAATCCTTGCCTTGTGTGCTAAACACCCTCTTTGTCTATTGGTTCCTCGGAGCAGCTTTAGGAATGTGGGAACTTCTGGGTATATTTTAGAAAGGCTCTTTTCAGCACCTCTCAAAAAAATTTTTTTAAATGCATTTATTTTTTTTTTTTTTTATTTATGATAGTCACAGAGAGAGAGAGAGAGAGGCAGAGACACAGGCAGAGGGAGAAGCAGGCTCCATGCACCGGGAGCCCGACGTGGGATTCGATCCCGGGTCTCCAGGATCGCGCCCTGGGCCAAAGGCAGGCGCCAAACCGCTGCGCCACCCAGGGATCCCTCAAAAAAATTTTTTTAAAAAAAGAAAGAATTAAAAGAAAAACAAGACTACATGCTGGGAGGAAATCTATGCTGCTGTAAAAATAGAATAGGGCTCATGTGCATTCTTCGGTAATGAATGCATGAAAAGAAGCCTCTTAAATTATGAATGTGGCTTCTCTTGTTTATTGCCCAGTAATCCTGCTTTATTGATTTCTGTTTATTTCCAATCACCTAGAATGAGAGACTATGTTGCTTAGAGATCTTGATCCCTAAAAGATTGTTTAAAGCTACTCCTGCTGTATTTAGTTGTTTATTTTTTGCTCAAAGTGATCGAATCAATACGAATACAAACAAAACACTTTTTCCTTTGCTTTCTAGAAGACTAGGGGGAAAAAATACAGAGAAGCTAAATAAAGATGCTTGGACTAAAAAAAAAAAAAAAAAGCCCCAACAAATGACATATTGATTTTTTTCAGAGTCAGAGTGTAAATTAAAAATATTCTTCTGACATAAGTTTTTAAAGATGTACTGACTCAGCAGTATTAGTACTTCCTCTCTTCCTAGAGGACCAGTTTGGAAGTGCAGCCCACTTTTCCCAAGATCAGCTGGCTCGCAGTTCTCAGAGGGAGGTTTACCTCACACTAGATGCTGCCAAAGGTCGTTGGTTCTGTATCATTAGTTCTCAGTTCAATTCTGCCTTCCACCACACTGCCTCTATACATGTTTAAGAATGGTGTAAATTTTTTTAGAAAATTATGAGATATTCTCTGGAATTATGAGTTATTAAACTCTAGTGTGGGCAGAGATGAAGGTGAAGTGGGGTGGGAGGCATGGGCAGAAAAGAGCCATACAGTTGTAGGGGGGTGGGAGGTGGGGGAGGTTCTGGTGCTCTTTCTCCCTAAGTACCTTTCCACTCATGAGGCCAGAAGTAAAGCACAGAAGACCCAGTTTTAGGAGCATAAACTATTTGTCATAATATGAATTTCTAAAAACCATGTTAGAACACTTTGGCCTGGCCCAAAGACATTTTACAGCTCCTGCTGTTCTCAGGAGCAGCAGCAAAATTTAAGGCAACCAGTGCAAAATGAGACTAAGGGTCCCCTTGTTTAAAGAGCAGAAAAAAAGTACTGTTGAAAGTACAAAAATATCAAGCTCTTTTCCTTTCTCCATAGTCTCTCAACTTGTCATAGGACTTTTTATTTGCTATTTAATGCCATTTTAAGTGAATAAAAAGTTTAAATTATTAACATGAATAATACCATCCATCTTTGCACTGGGTGATGCTAGTTTTAAATGCAGATATGAGAGCATTTAACTTGAATGCTGAATCGCCGAAATAACACAATCCATTATTTCATAGCTCGTGTATGCATATGTATTCTATTCTTACCAGAAGAGTGGAGACTGCACAAAACTAACTCACCTGTCTTTATTTCACTTTTTGATACATATGCCTCCTACTGACACTCTCTACTTTCACCTTACTGATGAATAAGATAGGATGAAGGGAAAAAATCTCTGAGTGGTCCTTTCTCTTTAGATTTGTTATCTTTAGTGTGAATGGTTGGCTGAGACAGAGAAGTAAGAAAGGATGTGATTGGCTTTCTTGGTTGCTTATGTTTTTAAAATGTCATTGCCTTAACTCTGCTTTCTAAGCAACTTTGATTCAAAGGGAAAGCAGAGCCCAATGGAGCCCCACTTACTCAGTAGATGTAACACACTTACCTGTGTGTTCATATCAGAGGATATAGTATGAAACACTAAAAGAAGGACATGCAAAGGAGATCAGCTTTGGACTAAGACTTTATCCATAGTCATTCTTGTCTAGAAGGTAATACCGACCTCCCAGGAAGAAAAAGTGGGGGATTAATTCAGGTAACTCTGTTTGATTCATCTTATTCCATTACATGGTGGGTTCACAGAATCCTGTGCTTTTGGAGCACCAAAAACTCTGTTTATAGATGGGATGGCAAGGAATGGGGCTAGACACACACATTGCATGTATCTCATTTCCTTAGGCACATGTTCCATTGTCTTATTGAACTTCACTTATTAAATACAAGTTCAAAATTAAAACGGTTAAGAACTTCAAGATGGTGAGAACAGGGCATTAAACCAAGCTTAAAGCCCTTGTGAGCAGAGACCCCTGTGTGATTGCATAGGTCTCCTGTCTGGGATTACACCTGTTCTATTTCTAACACCCACTTTGACAGTGAATTAATGCCTTTGCCTATAAATTAGGGGAAAATTGCTATCCTTGCCGTCCATAAGAAATGAGTAGTGAATAGTCTTGTTTTTTTTTTCTTGCATTAAAGTTCTGTTGTGTTTGCTTTTATAAATTGTTCTGAATCTATATCCAAGATGATATAATTTACTTAAGGCATATTGCAGCCTGGGAATGAGGCAATGAGTCCTGTAGGGTGATTGAGTCCATCTGGGTTCCTGAATTTCCCATGCAGCAGTATCTAAAGACTTTCTCCAACTTGGGATTTATCACACAAATCAAAAAATATGATCCTCCAGTCTTCATTTGTGGGAGGCTAGTATTAGACATGAGTAACTAGGGCTAAATTCTCAACCCAAAGCCAAAATTCTTTGAAATCTCCCTCTTTTGAGATTTGATACCATGTTATTCAATTCATTCTCACTTTTACCTTGTAGTTCTGGTTCAAATTTACTGCAGATTCTCTCTAACTCCTTCAGTATTTTATTAAATCAATTGTCAAATGCACAAAACTTCCTTTAACTGCTGCTGTTGCTCTGACACCTGTATCTTCCTTTTCTAATATTTTATTACATGGCTAAATGGGAAATATTCTTTTTAGTGTAATAAGGAAAAATAATCTGGTCTTTTTATCAGTTGTATTTTACATTCAGTTAATTGCATTTGATGGCTCTCAGTAAGTTTCCTATGCCACACACTAAGTTCCTGGTTGTACTAATATGTTCTTCCTTCTTGTGTTTATAGTGTCTTGAGCTAGCATTTATTTCTTAGTTTCTTATTAGGCATGAACTTGTCTTACTTTTAGTTTTTCAAAGTAGCCATTCTCAGCCCTTTTCTTTTTTAAAAAAATATTTTGTTTAAAATTAAATTTGCCAACATATAGTATAACACCCAGTGCTTATCCCTCTCAGCCCTTTTCTACATTGACAGACATAACAGGTGATCACATAAAATGAACACTCTTTTCAGTAAAGGTGGCTTTCCACGGGAAAAAATATATATATATATATATTTATATTTATATATATATATATTAGGCTATGTATGATTACCAATATTTTGCTATTTTCCCCATTCCATTCTCTCCTCCCATCTAGCATAGCTTAATTTATCAGTGACCAAAGATTGAGAACCACTGCTATTTGCTCTGGACGTTATATCTTTTTTCAGAATTGCTGACCAATGTCCAGGACTGGCTTTATCCTGCAACTCATTGTTCTCTCCAATGTTTGGTCTATTAAGGCTTTTAAAGCTATGATCTCAAACTGCCAGGAAGGGTGGTTTTCTTATATTGAGTGATAAGGTTAGACTACAAAACAGAGGGCCAGGAGGAAAAAAAAAATCTCCACAAAGAAGTATGATTCTATCTTTCCTATTTTTTTCCCAAAAACCCATTTCTTTTCCCTGAAGACAGAGCATGGAGAAATGAATAATGGTACATTTTTCTTAAAAAAAAAAAAACACTTTGATGCACTCCATGATAGGGACTTTTATACAGAATTTTAATATTGATCAATTGATACCTTTATCACTTTTAGTGGGTAACATAAATATTTGACCTGGTCACTTGCCCCTTAAAAACAGAGGCTTGATTTGGTAATAATATTGGAATAAAAAGCTCACTTATTATGGAAGTACCACCGAAAAAAAAAAAAAGAGGAAGAAGAAGAAAAAGAAAAAGAAAAGAAAAGGTGACAGGTTGACAAGAAGATAAACAAGAAAAGTACATTAGGTCCTGGACTTCAGCTAAAATTTTGGCATTCCCTTGTAATGATTAGACCCCAAATACTCAATGTTTGTAGTGAAAACCAAGAGAGTTTACAGTGGAAACACAGCCAAGCTTTTCCAACTAGCCAACTAGAGAGGACCTGCACCAGTGAGAAAAATAACTATTAAAGCCAGACCTTGAGTGTATATAATCGATAGGCTCCTGGCCTAAATTCCTAGAGATGGTATGTGGTTGGGTGGGTGGTTTGTATTTTTTTTCCTGCCTCCTAAATAATATGTAATTTCTCCAGGCCAAGAAATAAATTGAAAGGATTTAGAGGGATTTGCTTATCAGTGGAACACCACGTAGCATTACATTCCTCCTGCTTTTGGGAAGGTACATTGAAGTTTGGTTAATCTTCTGTGGTTCAATACCCCTCTTCCCTCTGTCAGGCTGCCTTGAACAACAGATAGATTAATCCCCTTCTACCCACTCTCTTCTCCCTCCTCCCTCAGCTCTCTCTTGATCCACCCTTCCTTTTTTGAGCAGATGGAAGAAATCTTAAAACTGGAAAGAAATGAAGGAAAAAAAAAAGATGCCACACCACATTTGCTTATACAATCTGAGAAGACCTCAAGGATAGAAGGAAAGGACCTCAATCCTTGGCACAAAATTTGGCTAAACTTAGTTTGGTTCTTCCACTGTTAATTAAATCTTGAGTCTGCAAAGGGAGTTCCTTAAAGGTTAATTCATTAGTAAAAGTTATTATACATCATGCCATTTTCTTATCTTGTTCCTGTATATGCAGTGTGGAAATGAAGAATATGGAGGCTATGGAGAATGAGAAGAGTTTAAAGGGAAGCTGGTGATACTATTTCATTGGATTCCTATATGATCCTCTGTCATAAAACGCCTGTGAATAATCAGTTTTTGTCACAGTGGGTACCATTGATGGACTTCACAGGTAGTCAGTGTTTTTTAGTTTAGCCTGGCTCAAATCCCAGTGGTCTATAAGCTGCATGAGGACAGGGACTGAGTCTGGCTGGCCCTCAGCACAGTAACTGGCACATCGTAGGCAGTTAATAAACATTTGTTGAGGGACGACTGAGTGAGTAAATGTATCCATACTTAATATTGTATCTCAAGAACAATTTTTTGTTTGTTTTTTATATTCAGTTTTCTTAGAGAGCTCTGGGCCAGTTAACTGAATTTGGTTATGCCAAATGCCACATCTGTAGCCCAGGGCAATTCTCCTTAAAGCTTTCTCATTCACGGAAATATGAGTCAAGTAAAATATATAGACATTCATATCTAACTTGGCAAGTGATTATCTCCAGGAGTGGGTAGAGAGAAAGGAGGAAAGGAGTATTTTGAAAAACCACAATAACATGAGCTCCAGGAGATAGTTTTAAAATTCAGAGGGTGTTGTTCCAATAAAGTTACATGGGCACATAGAGGTAAGGCCTAAGGGGAACTCAGAAAGCATCTTAACTAGATGGGATTTTGTCTTTTTGTCTCTGTCGTTCAGAACCTGCCTTATGGTATGCCCCGACCTCACGCACTTGAGTATGAGAAGTTCAAGCCATTTGTTTCATTTTCTCATAGTAGTGTCAGTTGCTTGTTTTGAAGATAAGTATAAAGGGGATGTTCAGAATAAAATGAGGGTATTGATAATCCCACTCATGCATCTTACCATGTTTTAGGGTTGTTTCTGTATTGGGCTTGAGCTGGATGAAGTGATAGGGCTGGTAGGGGGAAGAGGGAAGCTTGAGATTATTGCTTCTAATAAGTTTGCCCAAGATCCAGGCCTTTTCTATCTTTGGTACAGTCTAAAAACCATCCAGTAATGTGTGTGTGTCAGATAGGGGGTCTATAAGCAGTTATCTAAACGGGGACTATGCAGTGGCAATAATTTAATAAAGAAATAACTAGGGATCCCTGGGTGGCGCAGCAGTTTGGCACCTGCCTTTGGCCCAGGGCGTGATCCTGGAGACCTGGGATCGAATCCCACGTCGGGCTCCCGGTGCATGGAGCCTGCTTCTCCCTCTGCCTGTGTCTCTGCCTCTCTCTCTCTCTCTCTCTCTATCATAAATAAATAATAATAAAAAAAATTAAAAAAAGAAAGAAATAATAGGTAATTTTAAATTGCGATGGTCAGGCTTTTCAAATCTCATTAAAGGTTACAGATTTACTTAGAGTCTGTGGGTTCTTATTTAATTAAAAGTATCTTAGACATCCTTTATTTAAATAGAGAATAACATGTTCATAATAAAACTGTATGACTTCTCCTCTCCCATGAGATACTTTAAACCCCAAACTTTATCACAGAATAGAAGTATAGAGGGGAAAAACTAAAACACCAAACATTTGAAGAAATTGAATTCTTTTTAGCATGAAGCAGCTGCAGAGATGTATGGCTGTTTTCAGAGGGACTTCAGAATATTTATGGGCCTTTCTCTTTTCCTTTTTCACTGGAAGAAAGGCGATCATCATTCTTGAGTGTGTTATTTATAATTTCATAAAGCTGTTCTGTGGCAGGACTTATTTTATCTTGTGCTTAATCTCGGTCAAATAACTGTGCTTTGAAGGAGCCGGGTGGAGAAAAATGATTACTCCCCCTCCCCCAAATGATTAGCCTATTCTCACTATGAGATAAAGGGCCAAAGGTGGGAATTTGAAGTCACAAATAAGCATCTGGGCAGGCAAGAGAGGACATGATGAGTCTACCTTGAGCTCTTCTCTATGGCAGCAGATATTTTTCTCAGTACCAAATAATGGATGGTGAGGAAGAATGAGGGGAGCTGCTTCTGTGGGGTAGACCCCTTCAGAGTAAATAATTAGAAGCTGTTGATTACAGAAACAATAACTCACTAAAGGAAAATGAGAAGCCAGGTCTGTGAGGCTGAGGGAATTGGAGGGTAAATATACCTATAAATTTACTTGGGTGGACAGAGTTTTGAGCTTTCTTCTGTCCCAGTTTATTCTAAGGTAATTTCAATAAACACTCCTAGGGGGGGAAAAAAAAGAGGAATGCAAACGCAATAAAAAAATCTTTCAAGAAAAGAATAGAGGCCTCCTTCCAGACAGATATTTTATTGAAAGTTATTATAATACCTATCTTTAGTTCTATGAATCCTAATACAGAGCCAAGTAATTTCAACATATGTATTAAAAATATGAAATACATATTTTAAAATGGGGTAGTAGGAATTATTATTTTTAATACAGAACTTGGCTAATATATAAGGACAGAAGAATATTTTCCTCCTCCTGAGAAGGCAAGGTAAAGCCTTTAATCTGCACTGTGGAGGAATCGCCCAGTCAGACCCATGCACTATGTCCTGAAACCATGTGTATGTGCTTCCAGAGGAAGGGCGACAGATGACCCTGATGAGACATGAAGAAGGGAAGAAGGAGAGATGTCCCAATAGGACAGGATATTAAATTCATGCTCATTATCCAAGTTTGCAAAAACAACACGATAACTCAGGTAGCTGTCATTCTGTCATGCTGGAACATATCTTCACATCTGTCCTACTCTTAGGTATACAAATAAACTGTGCTTCTTTATGCCTATGAGCTTTTTCAATGATTGTTGATTTCACCTAGAATTTTCTTCTCCTCCCACCTACAGCTCTTAGCTCTCCCAGCTTCACTGTTGCCTGTCCCTCAGGGCTCATTTCTGTTTCCCTTCTGCCCAGGGGCTATCTCTGCTCCCCTGCTGTTTGTTCCCTTAGCACCTTATGCTTACTCTTGCCATGGGATCCAGTTTACTATGTCAAGTTTGCCTGTTTACTTGGCCCTCTCTTCAGAGACTGTGAATTCCCAGAACAGCAGAACCGTGATTTATCTTCACTTTATTCTTCATAATGGCTACAGTGCTTGACACATAGGTGTTCCGTAAATATTTATTCAAGTAATAAAGAAATGAATGAAAGATGAACAAAGCACCTTAATTATATAGTCATATATCACAGGTGGTGGATCTAGTAGTCCAGCCAGCATCAAACTGTTTGGTTTGGAGATGGTCATAGATCTTCTATTCTTTCTTGATGGACTTATAGATAATGTGGATATTTGACATATGAGCCATAATATGTAAACACTTTAGACTTAGTCATTGGGAATTATGAGAGCTTTAGACAATCATTGTGAAGAAAAAAAATATGAAGATGACATAGAAAGCACCTTCATAAGCATTCTCTGCATAACTAGAAGAATAGAAGAACTTCTTAAAGCAATACTATTCTCTGAAGGAGCATGCATGGTGGGCAGTTAAAAGTAGCAGATGTCACTATAAATGCCCACACCGCTGGTTATTAGAAGTACTAAATGTGTTAATATGTGTTAACTGCGTAGCATGAAGTCTGAATAGAGCAAGTGTTTAATAAGTGGTAAATGTTATTAGTAGGCATGATTCTAGAAAGTTCAAATATCTTTTTCTCTCAGAGTGCTAACTGCTCTTTTTTTCTAAGGAATTATGAGTAATTATGAAAAATGGACATGATTGTAGGAAAATATACACACACACATAGCCTATGGCTATTGCATTTTATTTAAAGACAAAAAGTCCATAGTTCCCTTCTAGTCATAATAATTATATCCTGAGTCTGTGTGTATATGCAATAGAGGAACATAATTCACCAATCATGGGAACCACTAGTCAAAAAAGTATGACTTTTTTCCCAAAGTTTAGAGTTAGACCCTACATTTACTTATATTTGGGGAAGGACACAGACAAGAAAATTAAAGAGCTACTAAAAGAAAGCCTTAGGTTTTCTGAGAGTAATTTTGAATCAGATTGTCATTACCTTAGGATGTGATTCTAAGTATGTGTCATCCAAAAGCTTTTGGTTTGTAATTTTGGGGTTTTTATATGGCAGGGACAGAAGTAGTAAAAAAAAAAATAATAATCCCTAAATATAGTGTGCTAAATCCTGAGTCCCTTGCAAATTAAAGCTTGCTGCCCCTGGCAGAGCAAGTATTTCTGAAACTACAGTGTTCTGTGGCAAGCATGGTAGTATTGGATGCCAGGTTCTCCAGGCAAACATTGGTTACTGTGTTGGGCAATGAGGGGATTGAGATGTTTGTAATGGCTTTGGGAATTTCATTGGCAGTGGCTGTAATTGGTGATGATGAGGTTTGAGAGGCAGAAAGGAAGGGGCTGGATTCATATAAAACCCACACAGATTGTCTGGACCCAGAGCCATGGGAAACAGATTATCTTCCAGTGATTTCTAAGCTCTCTTGGCATCTTTATGAGTATATTTTTCTTTATCACTCTTCATGGCAGATGCATCCAGAGGTGATAAATGAAAATAGAGTTAATGAATTATCAGTAATGAAGAACAGTTCTATTGGGTATGAATCATTAAAGAAAGAATACATAGTTGGATAGCAACTTTATTTAAACTAGGAACAGCAACTAGGCTTGGAAGTGCTGTTATTGATTAATTGATTGACTTAGTTTAGTTAATATTTATTGAGCATGTACCATAAGCCAGGAACAGAGCTTCACTTTTTTTTTAAGATTTATTTATTTTTTGTGTAAGAGAAAACATGCATGCATGGGCTGAGAGCAGATGGAGAAGAAGAGAGAGCATCTCAAGCCGACTCCCCACTGAGCACAGAGCCTGACACGGGGCTCAATCTCATGAACCCTGAGATCATGACCTGAACCAAAACCAAGAGTAAGACACGCAACTGACTGAGCCACTCAGGTGCTCCCAAAGCTTCATTTTTAACACTACACAAATTAATGACAAGATATTGTGTGTATCCCAATTTACAGATGGAAAAATTGAGGCTTCGAGAGGGGAAATAATAAACTCACCCCCCTGGTCACTGACTGTAAGTGTAGGAGCTGGGAATCACAGCTATGCTCTGTGGAGGGTCAGTCCTGCTCATTCCATGCTCTGCAAGACTGCCTGTCATGGACCCGCCTTGGAGTCTAGCCACCATTAATGAGAGCTACTGGCAAAATGTGATTCTGTTGCCTAGGAGGAACATTGTATTCATCCATATTCATATAGAAGATCAACACAAATCAAATTCTGAGTCATAGGGCACAGGGTTATTTAGGAAGAAAGGGAGTGAAAACGTGGAAGAGCATATGTGTGGGGTCTGCAATGGTGGTTGCGGTTCATTTTGGGAACTGAAATGGAGGTGATGATGGTGAAGGAGAGTGGTACTGGGGACATTGCCATCCAAACCACGTAGCTATAGGGGAGCACTTGTGTAGTATTAAAGGAGGCAGAGGGAAGCTGAGAGGAAAGTAGTAAATATCCTTCAACCTGAGTCCAGTACTTTTCTTGAAACAAACTTTACATCATATCTTTGACCAGTCAAAATTAATATGACTTTCTTAGAATAACTACGTGGCTTTCAGTTCCTTTGATGAATTCACTAGACTTTCCTTAACTCACTGGCTTTTACTCAATACTAGGAACCTAAGCTAGTTATGCCGTATATAGGCCATTCTGCAAGGTCCCTATAATGAAGTCACCAACAATTAATTTCCAATTGATTACACTTTAGAAGTGTAACCTCAACCTCTTTTTTATTACTGCTCTCTAGGGAGATTTTTAGACAGTTTTTTTTTTCCCCTAATTGCCCCTCTCCCATAAAATTTTAATACCACAGATATACTGTATATTTAAGTACTGTAGGCTTTTGGCAGGTCAAAAAACATTTTAATATCTGGGATCCAACCCCCCACACACCCAAAATGCTTTTTGCTGCCTTGAGGGAGATATTATCCTCCATGGGTAACTCATGCTTTAGAATGATCGAACAATGATTGTGATCTTTCCAAAATGGCCATTTACCTCTTATGATAGCCTTCTGGATTTTTGCACAGTTAACATGTATTCCCTTACCACCTCCCTTCCCTAAGTAACTGAAAGTGAGCCTGCATAGGGTCTAATCACAATGGGACACTCCAAGGAAGTATGCTCACCATTTCTCTAACACAAGTAATGGCAGCTCTATTGTACAACTGACAGCTTCAGTTGCTGGAAATGAAACATACACTTCAGTAGTGTTCAACTGAAAACAAAAATAGTATGTTTGGAATTCTTTTTCTATTAACTTTAAGAAGGAGCAGGGTTGAAGTATCTCTCTGTCAAATGTAGAATAAAGATCAATAACATGGTTTAAGGCACCTCTCTGCCCCTGTGAATTAAATGAAATCAATTACCTCATGTGATTTTTCTACTATGTTTTGTTGTGTCCAGTAATTCTATGCTTAGTGTGTGTATTTCAAAAAGGATGTTGTCTGGAAATATTAAATATTTTTTGTTGTTTTTATCTTCACATGGTGGTTCCTCTGTGCATGCTTAGTCCTAATCTCATCTTTTGCTTAAGGAACCCAGCCATATTGGATTTGGCTTACCCTGATGATCTCATTTTAACACAGACCCTATCTCCAAATACTAGTCAGATTTTGGGGTACGGGGCATTAGAACTATAGCATATGAATTTTGGAGGGCATGGTTCAGTCCAAAACCAACATCGTGCAAGAAGAGGTGTAAAAGAAGCCTCTGTGAACCACAAATGCAGACTTTGACTAAGATCTATCTTAGTTCGAATCCTCATTGTTTCTTGTGTCCTCTTTGAACTCCAGTTCTCCTTAAAAGCATAATAATTATATCCATCCCAAAGGATTATTGTGAGAATTGTATCTAATCTATTAATAACATCCATAACTAAATATATATATATAACTAAATATATATATACACACACATGTATATATATTTATACATGTCTAGCTCAGCATCTGACTTCTAATTGCTTTTCCTCTTGAATATGGATTCAGACTTCAATGCATTGGGAATAATAAAACCAAGGAAGTCAATTAATGCTATTAATATCAAGAAGAGGAAATAAATGAGCATTTATTGAACAACTACTATATATTGAGTATTCTTTTGTACATAGTAGGACAAAAGTTTGTTTTTTACATAAGATCTATAGATTAATCATTCAATAGTATTTATTGTGCATGCAATATCAGGTACAGAAAATAGTCTTCTCATCTTCTATGTAGCAAAGGTGCTTCTTATTACACATACCCAAAGTTTCCTATATTTCTTGCAGCAGATTCCCTGGCATTGAGGAGTTTCTACAGAATCTAATAGAAAAAAAAAATTGTCACAAGTTGAATTACTATTGTTGTAACCAGATTTTTTTTCTGCTGTCATCAGAAACAGTCTTACCTGTGTCCAGAGGCTGTCATGTGGTATTTCTCTGCTGGCCTACATTACTAATTCAGCTAATTGCTGCAATTACATGAAGCGATCACTGCTAGCGAGAAAAGCCATTATGCTGTTCCTGAACAGACTGCATTCCACAGCATTCATTAATTATGCCTGCCTATAGATTCACAACCACCAAATCATACACTTGAGACCACACACCATATGCATTGAATCCCTCTCAAAGTTTGCAGTGCCTTTCCATGCTGGCTTGCACTCTTGTATTGCCCACCATTTGTATAACCTTTCTCTTGCCCTTCAGATTCTCAAAATTGAAATCAAAATTAGAATGGAGTCAGATTGTACAATGTGACTTACAAGGATAGGATAGTCCTGAGCCTCCTAGAACTGCTTTGAATCATGTAGCTTCTCATAAAACCCATACAGGTTGTCTAAACCCATAGTCATTCACAGCTACACAAGAGTCTAAAATGCTCTATCCTACAGCATGCCCTCTTTAGAGAAGAGAAACATAATAATGATAGGAGGCAGGACATAGTGATAAGTCTTTGAGGCTTTGGTTCATTGGTTTCCTTATCTCTCTCTCTCTCCTCTCTCTTCCCCCTACCCCATTATTTCCCTTTGACATACACAGCCAACATCAGATGACCTTGTTTCATCTGCTGAATGTTCAAGCGATGATGAAGACTTCATTGAATGTGAGCCGAGTACAGGTAGGTTAGGTCAGTCTTGTTTTGCTTGCTTTATTTTTACATTTGCAAAAAACAATACATACATATATGTGAATATACATGTGTTTTATATATATTATAGTGTGTTAATGTGTGTATTTTCTATATCTATATATGTATAAGCATACATATATAAATATTAATATATAATCAAAAGCATCAAATTCCATGGAAGGAGTAGGTAAGATCCCAGAGAAATTTAAAGTCAGTCAGTTCTTGACATACTAAAAAAAAAAAAAATCCATGGTGTACCACCCAACTTGGAGCAATGGGACACCCAGATTAACTGTGGGAACAGGAAAAGTACAGCAGCCACTGGCAGCTATGAAATTGACAGGGGTAGGGGCATGAAGATGTCTGTATTGGAATAACATCAAAACACCATGAACCCAAAGTGGAGCTATAAAGATCATTTAAACCTCATGGATTGTTCTGAGCCTGCATGGCAAATGAAATAAAACCAGAAACCAAAACCAAACAATTAAAAAAAAAAAACATTTTCCATGGGATTTCAAAGGCAGTTAACATGGTATTATATTTATACTAATTTTGTTCATTGTGTGTTTAGAGAATTGTGCAGTGATATAGCATAGTAGACACAAAATTAGTACTGAACCATGCCATGTCAACAGCTAAGATGCTTCAAAATGTATCTACTGTGCTGAAGTTAAGAGAACTTTAGCAACTTGATGCTTCAATGTGTTCCCCCATCCGCACCCGGATACATTTTGATATTTTATGGTCTTTCTTTATAGTGAGCTATATAATGTCCAGCAGGCAACTGCAGTCCCTGATTATTTCCTATCAATTTTTTCAAGTCATCTGTTTTGAGACTTGCTATAGTTAAACATTTATATATATATATATATATATATATATATATATATATATATATATAATAGAGAACAGATATCATCGAATTTCTGTGTATGTTTAATAAAATCAAAAGCTGGAATTGGGTTAGGATCTTATTTCTGCAAAGGCTAAGAGAAGTAAATAGACTATTCTAGTTGATTCTTTGGTGTTTTTTTTTTCTCTTCTTAAAAAAAAAGAGCTATTAAACATTTTCTTTCTCTAATTCTAGAGAAATTCAAGGTTTGTGAAAAAGAAATAATAGAGGAGAAACCTTCTATTTTCTTACCCCAAGATGATTTACATTTTTTTTTTCAAATTTTGTTGAAGGCCTGACTGGTGTCTTGCAAGTGGCTTTGAATCCAGGAAGTTCTGTGGGTCTCTGTTTTTAGCATTACATAGGGACATAATGATAGGTAAGGCCTTTCCATTTTGGAGTGTGACCTGCATCTTCAGGAGCTCAGTTGTGTAGAAGGAAAAGTAATTGTGACCTGGTGGTCAGTTTTTTTTTTTTTCAGATTATTAGGTAATAATTTCAATGTACTACATGATATTTTAGTAACATTAGAGGGCAGGTACACTCAGTCTATACCAGAATTTGGACATCAAGTTTTTATTCACTCATTAATTCATCCATTCAATATATATTTATGAGCACTAGGGCAGGAGGCAGTGTATCTCTAGAGTTGAGACCTTCCTGTTCTAATAATTTTCATAAATGAGCTGTTGGGAAATAGAATTAGGAGCTTTGCTACCCAAATTTCCTCTCCAAAAAAATTGAGTTTAGCAAATATTTTTTGAGTTAACTGTGTATGTTAGGCATGTACCAGATCTTAGGATTTCAGGTATGAATATAGCATGACCCCTAAGACATATGTTAAATTAACTGATTTCATGGCCAATAATTTAAGATACCTAGACTTTAATTTGGATTTTCTGTTTATCCTTTCTCTGGTTATCTTGCTTTCATAGCAGTAATATCCATATACATGGAATATTGTTGTTCAAAACTTGATTTTGTCTTCTTATAAAAAATCAAGGCTTGACCATTCCAAAATATTGCCACTGTCTTCCCCTACCACCTCCCTGCCTCCCACATAGTCATCTCCATAGCAACCTCCATAATAAAACAGAGGGCTTTTCCAGATCTGATTCACAAATTCTACAGCTCCCCAGGTTGTGGGCATATATTGCCATTTGATTTTGAACTTGAACAGGCCCAAACGTGAACGACCCCAAACTAAGTCCATTTGCTTTTTTTAGTGGCTGCACAGGTGTTTCATCTGATTCAAAAGCAGAGGACAGAAATTCAATGCCAGCATTTCTTGAGTAATATAATTACATTGGGCAGGTGGGAGATAAAAGCAGTTTTTAAAACAATCTGTTGTGTTCTGTAAGGGAGTGTGGGAGGGGGAATATAAATAAAGTAGGTGACAGAGTGTTCACCCTGAAGGAGCTAACATGTAGCTCTATGAGACTAGTATTGATTCCCTCTGCCTGGTATGATTCAACTCATCACATTTGAAGAACGAGCATTTCTTCTTTCTAAATTTATTTACTCCATAAAGTATTCCTGATAAGTGATTCAGATACACAGGGAAACATATTAGAGGCATATTTAATACAGGAGGGAGATAGATATTCCTACTAATGCAGAGATTTTACCCTGGGGGCCTGATTAACCCTGAGGATGGTTATATGCAGAGATACTGAGCCCTCATTTGTATTCTATGAGAAACATCTCCATAGCCTTCACATCTTCCCAAAACAATATGGCTTAAAAATTGGAAAAATATAAATCAGTTGTTTCTGGAGCTTGGTTTTACTCTGCCTAAAGAGAAATCTTCCATTGCCTGTACAGCAACAGGTAATGGTGAGATTTAGATAATTTTGACATAAATCTGAGAGTCTGTGTAAATACTAAGGTTAAAATTCTGGGTTTGAACACTCTCACTCACTGCCTCAGTTTCACAAATTTTATCCTTTTCCAGACCTGATGTTTGATGGAAATACACTAAATTTGGTTAATTACCCAGGCCTTGTTTTATGTTACTTAACAATGACCTGTTCTTCCCTCACTTTGTTAGCCAGTTTAAGATTTTCCGCCTGTCTCAGTTATAAGGCATTTAACTTCTACAGCTAGCGTCTTTCTTGATTATTTAGGTTCTTATTTAGAAGTTCTTATTTTTCACAAATTTGCGTAGTTCAGTATACGCTCACTTCAACAACTTTTGTTTTCATGTGAGCATCAAATTTTAAATGAAATTATGTTTCTCATTTAATTTCGTTAAATCAAAATGTGTTTTCAAGATTCTGAGTTTGAGTTGAATGTAAGAAATTGATTTTCACACCCACCACCTACTTAGTGATCACTCTTGTTTGTACAACTCAGTCATACCATCTTTAGGGATCACTTAAATTTTTTTGGAGTTTGGCCGATGATAATCTAGAAACCTTAAAACCAAATTTTCTCTGGATGTAATGAGTAAAAAACAAACCAGCGACAGAAAAACAAAACAAAACAAACAAACAAAAAAAACCTAGACCATGAGAGTAAGGCAGAAAGTGAAAGCTCAATGAATATTGACTGAATTTGTATGACTCTTAAAATATCTCATAATCTTAAATTAAAATTGGAGGTTTTTCTTTTTTTTTTAATTTTTATTTATGAGAGAGAGAGAGAGAGAGAGAGAGAGAGAGAGAGAGAGAGGCAGAGACACAGGCAGAGGGAGAAGCAGGCTCCATGCACCGGGAGCCTGACGTGGGATTCGATCCCGGGTCTCCAGGATCGCGCCCTGGGCCAAAGGCAGGCGCCAAACCACTGCGCCACCCAGGGATCCCAAAATTGGAGGTTTTTCATATCTGTAACTTCATCTTCCCTAAAGAGCTAGATAAAACCTGTTGAATTATTTAAAATATAAAATTCCATGCAAATAAAAATCACCATGACAAAACCCACATTTCCTCTTTAAAAAATTATCTACTTTTTATGAGTCACAAAATTGGATTTTCTGAATATTTACTTTGAGAAATCAGCATTGGAGCTTTATAACATCATAACAAAGATATCCACATTAAATGAAAATATTCAGAAAAATATCTGAATAGCTACTTAAATACCTAAAATTGAGGGTCAGGATTTTAACTTTTCTAATTTGTAAATGTGGATTGTGTTCCCCACAAAGGAAGTCAGTGTCTATATAATATTTCAGACTTGAGTCCTTGCAAACAAACTCTTTCCTTCCCAAGTACACTTCTATTGGTATGAAATTGTGCAATAAACATATTTTGTTGTTCTGACCTCTTTGAATCCAACAACAACAACAACAACAACAACAACAAAATAAGGAAGCTGTAGAGGATTCAGATGACCACTAGAAAATGGGATTATTGGTAAATAAATATGGTAAATATTATGGAAGTCAAATTACAATTAAGATTTTTAGTAACTTCACATTTGTGATTTAAAATGTGAGAACTGATTCTGAAATATAGAGAAATTGACAAAACTCTCTTCATAAATAGAAAGGAAATCTCTCCCTTCCCCTGCTGATTCCCCCTTTTCCATCTTTGGAAATAGAAATAATATCCAAATATTGCAATCTTAGGTTAGCTTTTCTAAAGTTGAAAATTACCAACTTTCTGCATTTTATTTATTTATAGTGTCAATATTCTAAAGTCCTGGAGGTAGGAGTTGCAGAGCAGAGAAAAAAAAATTTTAAAATGCTTTTTACACCTGAGAAATGGGCATGGCAACCATAACTATATTGATTCATCCATCTATTACAAAGGGATACATTTTTTCTGGTTGTCAATTAGCCAGATTTTTGTGTCTCCACTTTTGTTAAACGTTCCTTGAGCAAATTTCAAGGGACAGTCCTTCTTCCAACAGAGGGCAAAGAGTAAAAGGAAGTAAGGATGAAACACATCCATCCATCAATAGGACTTGTGAAACAACTTTCATAATGGTTGGATGGAGGGAGATGTTTAAACTGTTGGCAGTAATTTGAGATCACAAAATAATTACTATTCCCAGAGTGGTATTTTTACTCAGATGTATTTTTACTCCTCAAATCCACAGCCCTCACATTTACATTTGGTGTTATTGCTACTTTGTTCCTCTTGGTTAGTCACACTATAATATTCAGCCCAGTGTGGGTGAAATTTAAATTTGGCAAAACATCAAGAGCATAGGCTTATTTGTGTTCTCCAGGTGGAACTGGGTTCTTAATCTTTATCAGTTTGAGATTCCTCAGTATTTATAATATGAAAATCTGGCACTGAATTGTTAAAAGCTCACCAAATCCTTAACATTTTTATTTGCTGGAACACCATGGAAAATGCAGCTGAATTGTTAAGACGATAATAATTTTGAATCAGAAGCATAAGAATTACTTTCCAGAATCCACATATTAAAAAAAAAAAACTACACGTGCTGGTCATCAGCTTTAAATATGATATTTGTAGTCTTATATGTTTATGGAAATACATCTTGTCAGCAAGCTTGAAGCATTAGCAACTTGTACATTTTTATTACAAAGCAATGGATTTTTATATAATTTTTAAAAGATTTTTCCATCTGGAAAAATTGACTAATGACAAGATGATTCTATTTACCAATCTTGAGTTTCCACATGGGAAAATTTTTCTAAAATTAAATAAAAATTCAATGTATAGTATAATAGTAAATGCCTAAATAAAATGTCATAGGAATGTTTGAGTGTCACAGTGTTCAGAATCCATCTTGAAGCTTAAGTCCACTTTAAAATAGTTTGAATAAAGGGATAATGGAAGTAATCTCAGAAATGTTTTATTTTTGCTAAGAAGAATGTAAATAGATACACATTTCATTAATTATTAATCATTATTGCCCACATACAATTAGTCATTTTTACGTTTGAGTTATCATACATGTCTAATGTATGCAAAAGCAAACAGGTATTCACATGTTTAGATCTAGGCTAAATCCTACCAATTTTTGAATTTCCTCTAGTGATTTATAAATTAAGAGAGTGTGTATATGGGCACATAATGTTCCCATTCAATGATGTAATTTCTGTTTTCATTCTTTAACCCACTCAGTGATGAACTGTATCACTCTCTTATAACCTAACTCCACTCCAACCCACGCTAATTTTTAAGCTATTAGAGCAAATATGTGCCCTTTAAATCATTAATGGTAAATTGCTTTGGTAATTAGGGTAAGAATAGAGATATGAGTATAGGAAGGTCTACTGATTGGCTAGTAGGCAATTAGGCAATGGATAGCTCAGGTAGATGTACAGTGGCTCATGGATTGACCATTATTATGGTTTTCACAACAAAAACAGTAAATCTAATAGCAAGAATGATAAAAATGAAAAAAAAATCTATTTCTCTCCATTACCCAAGATATTCTGGTATGTTGAGAAGGGAGGGGAATCAATAAGATCAATGTATAACTATATACATTTCCATTTGAAAGTTTAGTAAATGATTTGTGCCAGAACTTTTAGTGACTGCTATATATAGGCACTGGAATAGGTGCTAGGAAAAGAAAAATAAGACAAAACATCTTCAAGGAGTTCCTAATCTATTAGGGAATACAGAAACAAAAAAAGGGAATAAAAATAAAATGAAAAAGAAAAAGAAAAAGGGAAGAAACAGTGTGGACAATGAATGGAAATGCCTAGAATATTATCAGAACTTGGAGGAAGGGTTGCTAACTCAGCAATATTGCATACTCCATCTAAGGATGAACAAGAAAAATCATAGAGAATCATACCAACAAATGGTAGAATCACTTAACCCCAAAGATCGTTCTTTTGTATCTTAGTTTGGGGGCACAGAATTTCAGATTCACCATGATTGAAAAATTAGTAGAGTTCAATAATAAACTTTTCTTTGGACATACAGTATAGTCTAGGACCGGGGTTTCGTGGGTAGTAGGGTAAGGTGAAGGGAGAATTTTAAGCCAAACCCACGAGAACTTCCTGATTTCAAATGCCAATGCAAGTAGTTGGTAACAAGTGAGCTTAATGGAATCATTAAGCAAGCCCCCTCCCCTCCTCTAAATGAATAAAGAGGGATTGGGTTTCTAAAAAAAGGTTTTTAGAGTTTTCTTTTTTTCTTTTTGTTCTGTATTTTTTCTCCCATAAGCCCCAGTATATATACTGTGTGTATATAAATATATTTGCATATAATATGTGTGCATACTAAATGCATGGTACCTATCACTCCATATATACGTAGACACAGTATAAATAATATTAGACTAATGTAAACAGAGATTAACAACAGTCCCTGCCATCAGTCATGTGTTTACACAGAAATTCACACCTTCATTTTTACATCAGCCAACATAGACATGCATGATACTGTTTTAACTTGGCGAACAAAGCATGTGAACTTTTCTTTAGGTTCTGTTTTCTTCTGTATCATAATTACAGTGATGATTCCATAATTCAGTTATCCTTGGGAGGGGTGGAGAGAAAAAATTATACAGATATATCTATCCATATATGCACATCCCTGTGTATATATATAAATAGATATATACCTTGTATATACTTGAAAAACATTTTCTGTCGTTTCACCTCATCTTGTGCCGCATGAATTTTTGGTGGTTCAATTTACTTTATTTTGTTTTGATCCACATTTACTATTTTGGTCATTATGGCTATGTGAAACCCATTGCTGTATTTTTATTAGTAATTCTAATCATTTTTTAAATACTGAGAGATATATAGATATACAAAACAAACAAGGCAACAAAATCTTTTCTTGCCATCCTAATCTCTGATTTCTCCCCCATCAGCATATCCCTCCAGTATTTATATTTATGCTCGAAACAAAACAACCCCCAAATCCAAGAAAGTTGTGTACAAAAGAATGAAATACTGTGTTTTCCTCTTCTTCCTCCTATACATATATTTTTTCCTCTTAATTTCCTTCCTTTTCCCTTTTCATTTTTCCCCATATCTGCACAGGCCACTTGCCTTTACTCCCCCCTTTATGACAATGTAATTACTTGAAAGGAGGACAGATGAGCTAGAAAAAGAAAAAGAAAAGAAAGAAGGAAAGATAGACATCCACATACAACAGAGAAACACATCCCTGTCCACAAATTTCAGATGGCATAAAAAGAATTTTATTGCAGACGGAGAACATTTGTTTTATCTTTTATTTCTGGACAAGCCCAGGATCATTGTGTGGCATGCAGTGATAGTTTTGTAGCTACTTAACTAACCATGGCCTTCATCACCAATGCATGACTGTAACGATGCCATCTTGTGTTTCATCCAAGTGACACATCCAGGCTAACCCAGCAAGTCCAGTGTATGAGTTGTGGGGGTAACTTTCTTTTGTAGTTATAATTTTATGGGTTCTCGTTTTTACTATTATTTCCATTGGGTCCCAGCAGCCCCAAGAGCTGCTCTCACAACATCTCTGTATGATTTTGTTCTTGTGTTTGCTTTCCTTGGCACAGCAGTCAAGCATGTGTCCCTTGTCTGGCACATCTGTCTTGCCATCTTGTCTTGGAGTCCACTGTCGTGGTGTTGTTCTGTGATTCTGTTCTCTGTAATATGTGATTTGAAATGCTCTCCCTTTATTTCTCACTCCCCTCTTGTTTCTACTTTTAACCTTATCCCTAGGGAACTTCACAAAGAAGCAAAACAAATTTTCAGTCAAAATGTAAGGCTGATGACTGTGGTTTGCATCTGGAAGTCATAAGTTGCACTTTTTAACTGGCTAAGGGGGCAAAACTAATAGTGGGAAACTGCTAATGATAACTGCCAAATAACCACCCAATCCACAACAATAGGAAACCCTTGTTGATTTTTTTTTTGCATAATTAAATGGGCTTACTGTTAAAGAGATTTCACATAAGAGCTGATTTCCGAGAGTTTGTCAGTCTTCTAGCTAAACCTTTTCTTCAGGAATAGATCAACAGGAAGGTTTTTCAGAAAATGCTAGTTAAGAGAGCATCATCATTTCTGCTATGTAGAGCAGTGCCTGTTCCTGAATTGGTAGGGAGTTTGTGAAAATCTGAATGTGTTTTATTATGAAATGCATTTATGTTTATGTATTTTAAACTAAAATATAAATGTATTTGGCAAGGCATCGGAGAGGAAAAAAAAAAGCTTTTTTAACTCACTGGTTCTACCTCATGCATATTTTGAGGTAAGATTATCTTTTGATCTTTCAGAGTGAAGTGATGTACATTTTATATTTTTTTTTAATTCATGGAAGCATTACAGAGCCAACACTTCGACTTAGACCTAAATCCTTTCTTTTCTCTTTCTAAAGAACATGACATACGTAATAGCTTTAGTTCTGAGAACAGAGTCTGAATTTCTTGAAACGGAAGCAGGAAAAAATGCCCAGTTAATATTTGGGTGCTGGGGTATACTTCTGATGATCCAGAAAATGTGTGGAATGACTTGGTTTGTTTAAAATGAATAGTATGAAAATGAATCTTTGTCACTTCACCTCCTTATCCATAAAGCCTTAGCAAAAGAATATAAAATAGGTATACAATGGATTAAGAGATTAAAGATTTTTAAAATGGTTCTAAGATTTCTAAAAGTTCATATTTCTGATCTAGAAAAGAGAAAATTTTTGAGGCAGATGGTTTTATGATGAGATGTTTCAGACATCTCAGGGCAGCTCCGTGCTGCTTTTTAGTGGAAGGAAGAGAAGGAAAGAGAGAATGAAGGGAGGTAAAGTGACAGGGATGGAGGGAGGAGGAAAGGGCTATTCATAATGAATGAGGGAAAGCTCCTTGCCCATAAGTGTTAAGAACCGGCACACACACAGACACACAAAGCCCTAATTTGTAGTGTTTGCCAGTTTCTGTAAAATACTACCACCATGGCTGACTTCAACCCACAAATATGACAACAGTAAACTGAGAATTGGGAAGTACTGCTCTGCTCATTAGTACATGATTATATAGTATTTTCACCATACAGATTCTACAGATGTCAGTCACCTCCAGACCATTAGATAACAGTAAAATGTGGTAATATAACTAGGAAGTAATGGGTTTTAAGTTCTTATTACCTTTGTTTTTAACATAATGCATTTGATTGCAATTTTATATACTTTAATCTTTGATGATGGCTGTTTAACAACCAACTTGCAAAATTCCTGAAAATGAGTGAGTAATCAGCTGTCTGGAGCTGGCTGTAACACCCCACTGGCCCAGGTACCATGCTGGGGGCATTCAAGCACAGTATTTATTTAAATACTTTTTTAAGTTATTATGAATGGAAACTATTACGGCCATCTTACAGTTGAGAAAAATCACATCTCAAAAACTTTGCTTTTCTAAGATTACATTATCTGCTTATAGTAGCAGAGGTAAGATTCAAACCAAAATCTGTTTAAAATTGGATACATTTTATTTCTACTGCAGTGTGCACAGAGGATCAGGATTAAATACTTATTAAAACACTAAATTTTGGAACTGTCATGTGCTTATTCATGGAGCTTTCACTAATTTTGTTTCCTAAAAATAGAGTTGCCAAGTACTCCTCCCTTACTAACACTGAACATGAATAAGATATTTCTTAGGTTCACAAATTTTGCTTCTTGAGCTTCAGAAAGACTATAATAGATGCATTTCTTAACACATAATTATAATCTCCAGCATGATTCCATTACTTAGATGTTATGTTTTTGTGACTTTTAAAATACAATAAGCTTTATTTACTTACAGTATTTGATGCATGTTAATTAACCAACTGCACAGTGAAATATATCAATGCCCTTTACTTCTACATTTTCTCATAGAGTAAACTAGTATACTAACACTTAAAACAGCATGAGAACCATTGAATTGCAGAGAAATGACTGAAGCTTAAAAAAGTCATTTTCCTGTTAGATACTTAATCATTGCTTTGTGAAAGAGTTTCAGAGATCTGGAAATTAAAAAGGAAAAATGTTAGATCTTATTAGCCCTTCTAATCTGATGAAAAAAATTATTTGATTGGGTTTCCAATAGTGCAATACTTTACTTTGATTTGATATCAGGGTTAGTTGCCCCTATGGTCAACTTTCGGGGAAAGCATACATAATACTGAATAAAGTCCCCTGAAGTGATTTCTAGGCCTTTTCCTATAGATTTGCCACTGCTACATCTTTGTTCCTTCATCTGATAAATATTCATTGAACACTTATTTGTAGTCAGGTATAGTCCTAAGTATTTTTAACTTCTTTACTCCTCATTGCAATCCTGTGAGGGACTATTATTCTTGTTTTTATTTTAAAGATGAGTAGACTGAGGCACAGAGGAGCTAACCAAATTGTCCAAGGTCATACAGCAAGGATGTAGAAGAAATGGGATTTGAACCCAAGCCAACTGGCCCACAAGTCCACATACTAGTCACTATGCCGTACCATCTCTTATTATATAGTGCTTACTCTCCATTAACCCAAATATGTGAAAAGAGCTATATGCTTCCTGCATAACCATGACAGAAAGTTTGTGTACTGAGTATATTAAGTGGTTGGGTAGTACTTGTTAAATGGATTAATTATTATGTATCTCAAAGGCTTCCAAAGCATTGCTAGATTGAGGTTAGGAAATTGCTTAGTTACAATTTATCCAAACAGTTGTGGTTGAAACAACTTACCCTTGTTTCCTGTGAGGTGGAATAGTTCCAATATTCAGGATAAGTACCATCACTTATGGGAGGTTATTCTCTCTTGATATCACCTACGTAGTAATTTGTGCACTGGGTCTTCTTGCTCGTTACTCATCAGCAGTATTGTTTAGAACATATAATTACACAACAGCCCCTCTAAGAATAGGGGGTCTTATTCTGGTAAGATGCTGTATTGTCTTTATTTCAGAAATTGTCTTATGTTACTTTGGCCACAGTGTTCTAGATGTTATAGATAATAGAAAGCAACAACATAAGTGAACATGGACCTCAGCAGACATATTTCTTACCTTAGCTCCTCATTTTTCTCATGTTCTTGCACTCTGTATCTCAAACTATTTTTAAAAAGTCAAAACCAGCAACAACAACAAACCCCCCCAAAAAACAAAAAACAAGCTTTTGGGGGGCCCTTAAATTTTCTATGCAAGAAAATAATCTTAAAGGAGTTATTAAGAAACCGAAGTTCACAATGAAAAAGAAAGCATCTTTTTAAAGCTGTGCTTGCTTTTATTAGAATCCTCGTAAGGAAACTAGAGCTTGCCCAAGCATCTGAGTGTCTCATTACAAGCTATATGGGTCCTGACCGGTCCTGAAAATGTGTACAATTGAGAATGCTTGGGTAATCCTTTATTGCCAAGTAGTTCCACTGCCATCTTAGCTTTGAAGCACAGAGGCAGCTTTATGCTAAAAGATAATGAGAGTTGGCAACACTGTATTGCCAAGTGTTCCAATTTGTCCGCTCAATCACTCAGAGCAAAGGTCAGGCAAACTTTTTTCTGTAAAGGGCTAGAGAGTAAATATTTTAGATTTTGGAGAGTTTTATTTATTTATTTATTTTTTTAAAAGAATTATTTTTTTTTTATTTTTTATTTTATTTATTTATTTATGATAGTCACAGCGAGAGAGAGAGAGAGAGAGGCAGAGACACAGGCAGAGGGAGAAGCAGGCTCCATGCACCGGGAGCCCGACGTGGGATTCGATCCCGGGTCTCCAGGATCGCGCCCTGGGCCAAAGGCAGGCGCCAAACTGCTGCGCCACCCAGGGATCCCCAGATTTTGGAGAGTTTTAGATTACCCTTCATAACTACTCAGCCCCAGTGTAATGGAGGCAGCCACAGACAATACATCAATGAACAAGTGTGGCTATGTTTCAGTAGAATTTCATTTTAAAAAGCAGGCATCAAGCAGGATTTGGTAGTCTGCTGACCCTTGATCTAAAGAAATCTGATAGGCTTCTGATAGTCACATATATGTCTGCAAATTCCTAACCAAAATATGCATATATGACCCCTGCTTGCCCATTCTATAGTCAATCTTAGCACGTGTTCGTTGAGTTCTCCATTAAGTATAAGTACCTGAGACCACGTAGGACATTATGAACTCATTGTTTCAAACACGTCATTATCTTCCACATAAAATATGACAACAAATTAGCATGCACTGCCCGGGTCATCTTCACTCAGCGTGCATGCTACATTTCTTATACGAGCTCTATGTTTTGCCCTTCCTTTTGCAAATTTATCTTTTGGACTCCCTGCCTCAACTGGGCGTGGGCTGCTTTCTCCCCTGCTACCAGGCCTCTTTGGCAGTAGATTCCTTGAACTCTGGCCCACATAACTGTGTCACATCCCAGTAATTCTTCCCCAAACCTTGGCTGTGGGTTATTGAGCTGACAAATGTCTAAATGACTGAGATATGATATTTGCAACCTGCTGAGAACCTCTTCTTTTCCTGTACTTTTTGATTTGTAGCTTTATAAGTTTTGCGAAGCAAAGTGAGAAAAATGTTCTTGGTGACACTGGCACAAGAACTGAATAGGGCAGACAAAATTGAAGGGACGCAATATATAGGACTCCTTTCTGCATTGAGGACAAAAGCATTTATTTATGTCTTAGCCCTCTGAGTGTCGGAGGTAACGGATTATACGGTGGGGCACAGAAAGGAGCATCCTATGTCCTGAGGAGAATAATGTGTTCTATCACCTGGCAGCAAAATTAGGCAGAAACAGGCTATGAAAATACAGGATCAAAGACATATTTAGTGTGACTGCAAAAGTGGCATCTGTTACTTAAAGATTTTATTTTATGAGTTAGGCTTTGATTCCTTTAGCATCTTTAACATTAGAAATCTATGGTAAACAAACATGAAAAACTCCTAGATGAGTATCAGGTAAACTGTGAAGTCAGAACCTAATGTATCCCAACCCCAGGGGGAGTGTAAAATTACCTTTGGGGAGCTGGGATGCTTAGTAACTACGAGAAGAGCTTTCTCCATTAGCAAGGCCCCCTGATGGGGTATTGTGCCTGGAGTTGTAAGGTCGTCAACCCACTCCGAAAGAAAGCAGAAAACTAAATGAAGAGACAATGCAGGGAGACAAGAAAGAGGGAGCCATTAGGAGAGGCTCTGGCGGCAGGAAGTGCAAGAGTTGGCTTTTAAAACAACATAATTTGGAATTAGTGTTTTAACAAGCCTCTGAGATAAAAGGGATTGCGGAAAACAGGAGTAAAACAAGGATAAATTAAGGACTATTGATGGATGACCTGATAGGGACATAACAAAAGATTAGGCAACTTCTTTTTCTCTCATTATGCTGGCAATAGCCTGATATTTTACTATGTGGTTGACTGGTTGGTTTAGTTTTTTGCTCTCTTCCTTGTTTATTTCTTTATTTCTTCATACTTATGCATTACAAGCTTTCCCTATAAAGCAAACAGGCAATCTCAGTCCCCAGGGGCCATCTGGCTAATATGAATAGATGAAGTAGACAAGATTTCATACAATCAGCAATAACAAGGACTCTGATAAACTGGAGAGAGTGCGCCCTCATTTAATAGCATTGAAATTAAATATATTTAAAATATTAAAATAAAAATAGACCCCATGAAAGTCACAAGGTACAACAATGACACACACAGTGTTTTTCATCCTATTTTTGGAAATTCCTTTAGGTCTTACCCCTTCGTAAAGTTTGAGGGATGTGCTCTCAGTAAGATTGGTGACATTGAATATCAAATTAAACACGGAAGTTCCCCTTCTACACTCCCATAAACTAAAGGTCTTTTCTGTATCTTTTTCTTTTACTATAATTTTAAAGTGTACACAACTCTAAACGTATACACTTGAAGAAACTGAGAGTTCATTGTAATTATTTTTTTTAGATGACAAAACTAAAGAAAGCCTATATAAGTAAATTTATTCACTCAAGGTCACTGAGCCAATTTTAGTTAGAATTAAATCTCAAGTGTCCTAATTCCATAATCCATGCCATTCTACTGATACTGTGTATTAATTTTTTTAAAAAAGCTCAAAGATTTTATTTTAAACTGTGATAGTATTCAACAGAAATTCAGAGAAAGTGTGAAAAAGTGGTTTTCTTCCTCTTACTGGCCTTTTAGGGGTCATATCTATACCTCTCTATTATACTGGTCACTAGGGGAGCCAGCTAAGAGATTACAAACAGATGGTGAAGCAATTAGTGTAGACTAGAAGTGGTTTGTGGTACAGACTCAACCAGTGTATGCTCTAGTGATGAGCTGTTGGTGCTATCACCTTCCTACACCCTGGAGTCCACCTCAATCCCCACAGCTCCTCAGCATCAAGAACCCGAACCCCTGTAACCACGAAGCCCCCAGTCTGAGGGTCTCTGGAATAAGCTCAGGGCCCAGTGCCCACATGTCAGGTGTCCTGGAGTCAGGCAAACTGGAGCTATGTTTCCAAAGCTCAAATATGAAGCCAGTGCCAAGCCATACCAAAACTTTTGCTCATCCAAAAGTAGGACAATATATAGAAAGAGAAGTAAGGACAATATATAGAAAGTTTCCACAAAGTTAAACTTATAGAACTGCCCTATATTCTGAGATTATATCTTCTGAGTTTTGATGGCTAAATCAATGGTTTTCACAAGAATAATGTTTTTCTAGTATCTTTAAGTAGCAAATGAAAGTTGGCAACTGGATGTTAATCCTTTGCCATAGATTTTTCTTTTGCATTTTACTGGTCTCTGTAACATAAATAAATAAATCAACCAAGCAAGCAAGCAACCAACCAACCAACATCCAGAAACCAGAAAACGAGATTTAAAGCATTACCTATACTGGCACAGTAAATTTAATAGATTTTGAAGACTAAAGACCAAAGTCTAAAATTTTATTATGAACTAGATAATCTTAAGATCAAGCAATTTATCTCACTGAGGCCCCAGGAAGTTATTTTATACATAGGTCACTTAGATATTAAGATAGTTTTTGAATCCCAGTACAAAAACATAGATGAAAGGCACAAAATAGGAGATTTCCAAAAAGTCCAGAATAATGTATGAGAAAACCAAAATCAGTTTATACATAAACAGACTTAAAGAAAAATTGAAATATTTAAGGACTAGAATCTAAATTGAGAATTTTTTCCATCTGAACCCTCATAGCAGAATGGAGAAAGTAATTCTATAGAGATGAATTAGCCTGTGTTTGAGCTAATGTGATCCATCTTTGTGTCAAAAGAAGGTCAGAAACCTTAGCTCCCCAGCCAAAGGCAAGGATATGATCTATACTAAAGGCAGTTACTGGATTATATCTATGGTTCCAATCTCCTCCTACCTTTTCTATCTCTTGGCTGATCTATACCAAAAACCTCTTGCTTAATGGAATTTATTATCTAAATATTGAAAATATTACACCTAATTTAGTCTAATAAAGAGCCATGCCAAGTATACTGAGTGTTTATTGGAAATCAGAGGTTTGATGTCCTGAATCAGATATAAGGATTATGTCATCAGTGCTGATCTTTAAGTGGTGGCCAGTAGATGATTTTTATTCTGTTATTCAAACTTCAGAATTTCTACATAGAATATGTATTACGTTTGGAATCAGAAATTAAGGATATATATATTATAAAATATAAAAATATATTTATATTTATAAAAAAGATTTTATATATATATATATATATATATATATATATATATATATATATATATTTGGGGAAGGTACCACTTGGTGACATTGAATATCAACCTAAAGACAGCAGCTTAATCAAATTAAACACACAGATACATATATTAGAAGGCCAGCAAGGGGAAGCTTGGGAATATTTAGATATAGGAACTCTACCAGACCAGTAATTTGAAAAAATAGTGAATCTTGCTTTTCCTATGAGTTTGAGTTAAGTCCATGGCGTAAGGCTCTGCAAGGAAGCTGCTGGAAAAATTCAAGAGGATGATGATGATGATAGGTAGGGCTCTGTATAGCTGAGCACACACTAGTTCCCTGAGGTCAGTACTGTTCATCAAGTGACAAATGGTCCATGGATGCACCAGGTGGTCATATAACAGCAGTAGGCATGAGGTAGCCTGTAAATGACCCATTACCAGAAAGTTTAAAATCTGTGCTTGGAAACCAGAAACACAGATGGGATGTGAAGTGGCCTTCAACAGACACTTGGGAATATGATTGATTTTATATCCCAGGCTTTAGGTGCTGTGAAATCCCCACTGCCTGACCACCCTCAGCTATACATCTGCTTGTGGGAGGGAATACATAGATGAGAGAATGCAGTTAGTTGCAAAAGAGTAATTAAAAACTTTGCATTCCTCTCTCTCTACCTCCCTCTTCTTCTTTCTCTCCCTTGATAGGATGTCCAGAAAATTAAACCAGCTGTAGATTAATTGAGACTCTCTTCCTGGTAGGGAACATCTGTCACCACTGCTACAGAGATTGTATTAACGAATTAAAGCATTTGATTACCTTGAATCCAAAAGAATGCTGTAGTCTCTTCAGTCATTAGTTTATCAGAGTTGTTTGGTGATTCTTTTTTTTTTTTTCATGTGCAGCTTATGACTGTAGCCTTTCCCTGAAGCTGTGAGATTTATCAGCAGATGTTGTTTTCGCTATGTCTACCCTTCTCTTGTGCAAGGGGGAGAAAGCCCTCAACAAAAGCAATTTTGGAGATAGACAGAAAGGGTCTCCATCATGAACATATTTTTAGAAACAGCTGGTAAAACAAATGGCCCAAATGTGATGCCTGGAGCATAGCTAGTCAAACAACAGGGTTTAAAGATAAAAGCAACCACTTTTTTTTTTTAAGATTTTATTTATTTATTCATGAGAGACACAGAAAGAGAGACAGAGACAGGCAGAGGGAGGAGAAGCAGGCTCCACACAAGGAGCCTGATGTGGGACTTGATCCCGGAAATCCAGGGTCAGGCTCTGAGCCAAAGGCAGACACTCAACTGCCAAGCCACCCAAGGTGTCCCAAAAGCAACCATTTTTCAATATCAACATTAGTAGTGATTTCCACACTTATATTTAAGAGATGGGAGAACTTGCTAAGACTTTTTTATTTCTTTTTTTTTTTTAAAGATTTATTTATTTATTTATGATAGACATAGAGATAGAGAGGCAGAGACACAGGAGGAGGGAGAAGCAGGCTCCATGCCGGGAGCCCGACGTGGGACTCGATCCCGGGACTCCAGGATCGCGCCCTGGGCCAAAGGCAGGCGCTAAACCGCTGAGCCACCCAGGGATCCCCGACTTTTTTATTTCTATTTTGTTTTCTGGGACAACTTCTTTCACTCTTTTGGCTTTGTTAGTGTGTGGATTTTAAAAGCTTCCTGTAAAATTGTTTTTTTTTTTATTTTTGAATTTACATATAATGGATCTTAAAATTTTTGTTTTATGCTTCTGAGATGTTCCTTTTTGATAGCATCTATGTGTAGTCCAAAAGAACAAATTGGAAAATTGATAATGTCCTGATGCTGCTATCACTGATCTTATAACCCACGTTTTTTTAAAAAAAGGCAATGCTACTAAAGGACAAACATTTTTATTTGTAGCCATTAGGAAAAAATCTAATTTCACTTTCATTGGCCCCATTCAGAGTCTACTTAATAACCTTCCCTTGTCATGACTTCATTTGTTTACTGAATTGGTTTGTTCTGGAGCCACTGCCAAATGCTATTACACAGGTTTCTTTATCACACCTATTAGTAAAATAATTCTTTATTATATTTTTTATTGTAGTTCTACTTTTCAAATTACTTATGGATTCCTCCGGGTCAGGCATTGCATGAATGCTGATTTGTTATCATGGAACTTGATAAATGAGTGTTCACCTTATCAGTTGCCATTCATTTTGACTTTTTCCTATGCTTTGTTCACTATAGTTTTATTTTAACTTAAGAAAATTGCAGAAGTAGTGCCTCAAGCAGAGATAGTTAATTAGTCATGTTGTCCTAGTGGGCTCTTACCCATTTTAAAATCATGCACAGAGAATAATCTTTAATACCTCTCTCTCCTCACCACCCCATCTATCCCATGGGGCACAATGCTTACTCTATAGATAAAACCAAGAAATTTGAAAAGTGCTTCACTTATTTTTTAAATAGATTTAAGAGAAGTATTTTCCATATCATGTCTTTATTATTTTACCCCAAACTGACCTACTTGATGCATAGTTTTGATGTTATGTCAGATAGTTGGAGACTATTTTTTTCCTTCTATCATGCTAGTCCTGGAAAACATGATCATAAATACTGACAACCCAGATTTTTTAAAATATATATATCCTTATCTTTACACACTTGCAGTAAAGCATCAATCACTAACTTTCATGGATGGTGGTTCTTTTGAACTAAAAATAATTCCAAATTGGAGTCACAGATCCTCTAGCACTTGTCACATTGGAAATCTGATCGTGAAGTCTGCATATGTGTGTGTTTTAATATCATCATGAGCATACATCATACATGCACAAAATTATATGCACACACATATATTTACTTCCTCAGAGTTTCTGGGTTTTTTTTTTTTTTAACTTTTGATTTCCAAATAATTTCAGAGCTGTGACAGAGTAGGGGTGGGGAGTTAGGATGCAGCATGAGGTCAGGGAAGCCTCTGATAAAATGATGTTTGAGCTGAATTATGTGTGATAAGTGAGAGTTAACTGGAGGAAGGAGGAGGAAAAAAGCATTTGAACTTGCAGGAAACTTTAGACATTAGGGAAAAAATCAGTCATCTCTGAGAGGGAGTCATTTGGGAATAGCAACTGTCTCAGGGGATTTTTGTCTAGGGTATAAAAGAAAGATACTTCGCAAAATAGGCTTTGGTGTCCTTTTGCATCTCTGAGTGTGTGGAAATGAAAGTGAATTTAGTGACCCTGCAGTGCCCCTTGGTGGGGAGTGAGCAGGCTTTGCGAAGAATGGACATATAGTGAGTAAAACAATGTGGTCACTGGAGAAATGTAGACTTAAAAAAAAAAAGGCAGCCTGTCATTTCTGGTACACCAATTCCTACCAATAAAGGACAAAGTGACAGGAGTATATGTCTGAGATAGAAAGTGTCACCTAAGCCATTTCCAGGGCCTCAAAGTCTTAGATGATGTATCACGTTTCAAGTATTATTGTGCATTATTTCTTCACACACATGCAACTTGGGTATGAGACACTTGAGACAGCATGCAAATTCTAGGCTTTCTTACATCTTGCAGAGCCTATGAGTGAACTAGTCACACAACAGTTTTTTAAGGAAAATAGACATTGCCTCAAAGGATTGTGCTAGAGATGAGAATTGCATATCAGTGATGGTGGTGAGAAAGTAGAGCAAAGTATCAATCTCCTTATAATTTACATAGTTCTACATCTCCCCACTACCACCCTCACCACAACATCCATTATCAGTTAAGTCACTGAATATGTTATTTTAAAGTTACTGATCATCTCCCAGTGTGATTAATGATCTTGAAGGAAATGGTTTGTACATGTTTTGCTTTTTTAATATTTGCCCCACCATAAAAATTTGCTTATGCTCCTACAGTTGGAATAAAAGAAAAATTCTTTGTACTAAGACTTAATAATAATGCTTTCTGCTTATCACATATACTTTATTATAATTAATAATACTTATTACTATCATAAAGAAATATTCTTTTTAAAAGAGATTTGTATTTATTTATTTGAGAGAGAGAGAAAGAACAGGAGCAGGGTGAGGGGCAGAGGGAGGAGTAGGCTCCCTGCTGAGCAGGGAACTGGTTGCAGAGCTTCATCCTCAGACCCTGAGATCAGGACCTGAGCCAAAGGCAGATGCTTAACTGACTGAGCCACCCAGGCACCCAACAATCTTTTTCCAAAAAGGAGATAATAGGAAATCTATTCCAGAATTTCCAGAACAGGACCTTTCTAATCATATCTTGGATTGCTACCCGCACCTCAGTACTGGGTAGGAACAAGTCTTCTTTCTCTCAGTTGGGAAATAGCAGTTTTTCTTTATGTCTGTTATTACCCATGTGTGTCTCACCTTCTGCTTATTAAAATCCATTCCTAAAAAAATAAAATAAAATCCATTCCTTCTGCTGCCTATTGTACTTGATAAGATTACTGCTGGTTACTGTTTAGATCTTTTAGATCTGTTAAATGACATAACACAGTTTATGGAGTCAGGAACCAGTAGCCATCAAGATCAGTCATGGTAGCCTGAATCAGTTACAAATGAATTGGGTTTTTTTTTTTTGCCCACACAATGATCCATATATGTGCTGCCACAAAAGCTCCTGAAAGAAAAAGAAAAAAGAAAAAATATATGTATATATTTAGTTCTATAGGCTAACTGACTTTTCTGAAGTTTTCTTCACATAGAGAGATTGCTAGTAAGCATCTTTTTCAGTAGAATAGAGCTGAGTTATGGTAACAACATCATTTACCCACTCAGCCTACCATGGCCACAGAACCCAATGACTTTTTTTTTTTAAATGAAGGTGTCTGAATATCCACAGCACTGCTCACTGTATTATAATGCATTGCTTCACTCAACACACTTGGAAAGAAGAAAACGTACCGGCAGCTTCAAATTCAGCCACTTCCTCCAAGCCAGGCTTGTTTATCAGCCTGCAACACACTTGGAGCATTTGAAAGACTAGCGATGAGGTTCATTCATGCTATAAAAACGTGTTGAGCGTCATGGTCGCTTCCTTCACAATGGCCTGACATGGAAGGATGGAGAAGGCCATTGTTACCACACAAATGACTGTCGATTTGCCTCTTATATGACCTGCCCAGGAAAGTTGCATCACTTTAAAGTTCTAGGGAACATTCATGACTATAGTATTTTAGTTGTAACTTTGTGAAACTCCTTAATAAGCTTGCAAAGGATAAGTTTGGAATCCAGAAATAGTTTGTTCTATTGTAGGGTGGGGTGGGGGAGGTGGTTACTTTATATTAATATGGGATCCTTTATCTAGTCATGGAGTTTGGATTCAGTCTCAAGAAATAGGCCTGGGAGTCATGCTCTGTTGACTCTAGATAATGACAAAATGAACAAAATGCTTTTCTTTGTCACTTGGAGAATGGAGGCACCTTTATTTCTGGAATTATACTCAGCAAACTGCAAAGTGTATGATAGAGATCCAGAAAGAACAGCTTGACATGTGAATATTTTCCTTCTGCAAGTACTCAACCAGAAAAGGAACCTAGTAGCACTCAAAAGGAGGCCTTTCACAAAGCCTGGAAGTTAGAGACAGCTCAGAGGCCTGAGGGTCTTCCCAGACCTTTGCCTAATGCCACTTGCCAGAACTAGGGAAAGGAATTCTTGGTTTACTGTTCAATGGTACAGATCATCTCAATAGTGGAGGAGAACTAGCCTATGTGTCTTTACCAGAGTTTGTGTAAATACAGATATAGACAAAATAATTGCTCCATCTTGTCTTTTTTTTTTTTTTAAGATTTCATTTATTTTTTTTTGTGTGTGAGAGGGAAGTGCAAGTGCAGGGAGACAAAGAGAGAAGGAGAGGCAGACTCCCTGCTGAGCAAAGAGCCTGATGTGGGGCTCAATCCCAGGACCCTGGGATCATGACCCCAGCTGAAGCCAGATGCTTCATGACTGAGCCATCCAGGCACCCCCTCCATCTTGTCTTAATGGACTAAACCCACCTTGGTGGGTCCATCACTTGCCTCCTAACTCATTTGCTTTCTCAATGGAGATTTGCTCAGTCAACTATTCAAGCAAATTTGTGAACCTTCTGTGTTGCTGGCACAAGGCATTGTTGATCGCTAGAAGCCACCTATTTTTAGTCCTTTCCTCATTTCCTTCACACTGATTGATGAAATAGGAAGGAGGTTGAATAAGCTCACTTTTTTTTTTTTAGGTGACACAAATATTAAATTGGCAGATACACTCCTAGGAGGTTCCAGTCCATTTCAGGAAAGTGTTGATATGAGGTCTTTAAGGGTCAACAGTCCTATTAGAGAAAAGGGGACCACCAGGGAATCAGGAGGAAAAGAAAAATGAAGGAAATGTCTAGATTCAATAGGAAATTGGAGATGCTGAGAGCATTTTAAGAAAAACACATGCTTTTTCACCAGCTGTGTCTTTTTGTTCAAAGGGATAAGAAATTTAATACTTTCTCCGAAGTGTAAGAGAACTGAAGACCTGTCTCCACAACTTTTTTCTCTTTTACATAATCTTGTTGTTCCTCAAGAGCTAGTGAGTGAGTGTTTTCACATGGGAACTGGCCATGTACAGGATGTTAATGCAGAACTGGGTGAGGCTGTAGTGTTCCACACTTTCAAAGTGAGGAAGCTCCTCCTCTGGGTAGATTAAGGTGTGTGGATTGCCCCATATGTTCCATCCATGCTTCTGGGAAGCTCATAAAATCTTGAGAACTGAGGATATATCTGCAGATTCCTTAGATACCAAGCTGTTAGGGGCCTAAACATTGTGTCTGGTTTTATTTTTATATTATCAAAACATGAAGTTTTTCTAGTTTCACTTAACACATCTGGAGGATGAAGCTATTTCAGTCTTAGAAACATTGAGGATGAATTTCTTCGTTGGTACCTGCTACTCACAAGAGACAAAAACCTGATAATTTGGCTGCTGGCAAAATTCCACTGCAACAGCTAATAGAGAGTTTTGGAAAGATGCCAGCAGCAGCTAGATTTCATTAAGTACTTAAACTACTCTTTAAGATCAGTTCTGCAGTTGAGAACTGGAAATCAGCTGCAGATCCACCTTCCACTTTCCAGCCTCCTCTGTTCTGTATTTTTCATGTCTTCTGTCATTTCCTCCAAATGTTATCCCAAACTGGATTCTCTCTCACTGTGTCTCTCTCACACAGGCATGCTTATGTGAAAATTTCATAGTATTTTAGAACTTAACGAGCACTTTCACATGTGTTACCTCTTGCCTTGTAAAATATTAATGATATGACAGTATTACCTATATTAATGATATAACACTAAAGGAATAATAATATGGAATATCTCCTAAGTTACGTTGTAGACCATAGCAGCAGGAGAGAACTAGATATCACAGGCATGGGCTGTAGCCCTGGCTCTGTTACTCAGTGTCTTCCTGACCTTGAGCCAATACCTTAAATTCTCTGCAGTATAGTTTCTCTACCTTTAAACCAGTGCTTCTAAACTGAGGGTGATTTTGCCCCTAGGAGATATTTGACAATGTCTGGAGACATTTTTTATTGTCATAACTGGGGAGATTCTATTGGCATCTAGTGAGTAGAGGCCAGGGATGCTGCTAAACCTCCTGCGGTACATAGGACAGCTCCCATAAGAGAGAATTATCCAACCCAAGTTGTCAATAATAGGTTGAGAAACGTAGCTTTAAAATGTAAATGATGTCCACCCCATTCATCAAAGGAATATTGTGGGGCTCAAATATATATGAAAACATAAAGTGGCCTTCCATGTCTGATCTTAATACTATTTGGCATTGCACATATAGACACCACAGTTGAATCTAGAAAAGAAAATGGATTTATTCTCCTAGATTAAAAGTCATAAATGAAACTATAAGATTAAAATATATTCAATACATCCATTAAATCTTGTTCCATAATTATGGTTTTAAGCCAATTCTCTAAACATAGGAGAAACAAGGAAAAAATATTAATCGTAGAAGAAACCTACCATTCAGTGACTAACAGAGATAAAGGAAATTGGAATCCATGCAACTAATAGACTTTTCTATTAGCATACAGTTATAACACATCTTTCCTAATAGAAGCGAGCTTGAAATAATAAGTTGTTTGGATCACATTAATTAACATTGAGCTCTATTAGATTTGCACCTGAGGTTGGGTTCATTTTACCAGTACTGATGAATATCAAACTTAACAATATCTAGCCACATTATATTAGAATAAAATATGTTTTACGTTGAAGGCAAATTTTAGACTAGACTCTTAATAATGGTCTTTTATATTAACTCAGATAACAGGAGATAGTAAAAAATGAATTAAATTTCAACAAGCCAAACTACAACATCAGCTATAATAGTAATGAGAATTAATCCTTTTTGTAGCTTTTATTGTGCAGTGGCCTCATATGTGTATATAACACTGGAGTTTACAAGTCAGTTTTAAAGATATTGCTTCTTTCCTTATTTTTGTAATGCAGTTCTCTCAAAATTTTAGCTTCAGATCTATGGACAAGACTTCCTGAATTTCTTCACAGAATTTTATTTACATGAGCATTTTTATTGGGAAAGAGCATGAATTTTTTTTTCAAATTTTCAATAAAGTTTGTTATTGAAAAAAAAAATGAGAGATCACCCTTAGGATAAAGGCTCATCCTCCCCCATGTGATCATTTTCACCAAAGTTCTCCTTAAATCATATAGTATTTATTCAATACCAGTATATTAGCAGATCATCTCTAGAGGTACTAGCTGATCAATAATGTTAGATTTCTTAATTGGCATAGACACAATTTTTTTTAATTTAAACATGCAGATTGGAAGCTCTGCCATATAGCTAACTCGAATAATTATGCAAATGCATCACAATATTATTTAATTGGACCTTTTGGAATGAAAATAACCCAGGTGTGCAAAACCCTTTGCAATTTGGAACAACTATTCTAACATATATCTGCCAAATAACAACATCTTGTATGTAAATAGGCAGAAGAAAACAGCTCTGACTATTCTCCCAAGAAAATATACATGAGAGAGCATGTAATTATAGTACATACAAATTCTCGGGTTGCTTGTTATGGAATTCCCACTGTATAAGAACAACTATATAGACAGACTGGAAATCCAGAGAGTTGGTAGTTAAACAGAATTGTCCTACACCCACCAATAATACTAACAAATGCTATTAGTTCTTAAGAAACACAACGACAACAACAACAAAAGAAACACAACAAAAAACACAGAAATCTAACATTTCTTCCTACTATTGAGATTTAAAGTACCACTGGAAAAGCACACTCCATTACAAATGCTGACATTCCACCCAGAGCCCATTCTCTTCATTTTCTTATTTCTATCTCCACCACCTTCCTCTCATCTGATAAGAGATTTCCAAGTACTTTTCTTATAACTGCTAAATGAGTTACCTGCTGTAACATGCCTCATCTGATTCTCCAGGAGGGCCCAGTTCTCTTAACCTTTCCATTTCTCGAACCAACAATTTAACTGATTTAACTGAATATTATTTGCTGCTCAGCTTCTCAGATAAAGATACAACATCTTCCATAAAATATCCCTGTTGAAAAATATTATGTGTATTGCTCAAAAAATAGCCACGTGTCTATACTTATGTTATAGTAAGGACTATAATATGCAACATGACAGAACAGGAGCTGAAGATTTCGACAAGGGTGTTCCAAATTAATACTAAATAACTGAAAATTACAAAGTCAGTATCAAAACCAGAAAAGTTTGCATTCATTTCCAACCATACTTTACCACAACTTGTAGTAGCTAGATTCAAATACCCTTTATTTTTCTTTGGCACATTTTTTTCATACCCTATCATCTTCAGGGGACAAACAGAATCATGTTAACTTTCCCCAAATACTGAGAACACATTGTAGACTCCCTTTCCAAAGCAAGAATATTCTTTTTGATTCCATACTCAGTGTGACAAAGCAGGAAGCCAGATCCTTTCTCAAAACCTGCCATATGCAATTGCCACCCCATGGACTTCGAAAGTGAGGCTGCAGAACTGCTTCATTTTGAAATATTTTCCTCTGTACCATAATACGTTTCCTTTTAGTGATATATAAGAATAAATATTTTTAAAATATTTTATTCATTTATTTGACAGAGAGACAGAGAGAGCATAAGCAGGGTGAATGGCAGGCAGAGGGAGAGGGAGAAGCAGGCTTGCCACTGAGCAGGGAACCCAATGCAGGATTCGATCCTAGGGCCCTGAGATCATGACCTGAGCTAAAAGCAGATGCTTAACCATGAGCCACCCAGGTGCCCTAAGAATACATATTAATATTACCCTCAGATTTTTTTTTAACTTTGAAAAAATTCAGCATCTGAAGATTTGGATTTTTATTTCATCTCATACATTCTTTGGGCCTCTGTTCCAGGATTTATGGCTATCCTTGTTCAGAGGGAGCCTCTTTTTGGCACAGCCTTTGCTTCTAGGGGGTAGAAATGTAGTGTATAGAATGAATTGAATAGCTATTTACCAGATGACACAATTGAGGGATTGAATGGAAGAAATTTGTGGTAACTAATATAATTATTCAAATTGGAATGTGGCCATTGCCCTAGGGTTCATATATTTCTTTAGAAGCAAAGTGGATGGGGATTCAGTGTAAGCATATGTAGTTAGAATTTCAACACTAAATTTTTACCATCCCTGCAAGGGGCAGGTGGGTTTTATTGTTGATGATTATAATAGTTACACAAGAAATTTGATAGTGATGGCAGGGGAACATCACCCTATCAGACTTGGCCACTGTTAGGAAGATTAAATTTAAAGCCTGCCATGCATGGAACAGCCTCATTTATCTGTGGATGGTTATTAAAAACTACATAGTAAATTGCAGTCAGAACTCAGCCCTCTGCAACTGATTTCCAAGTTCTCACAACTCTGTATTAGGGTAGAATGCTTTCTAGTAAAATGTATTTCTAATGTTATATAGAGAAAAGCAGAACAAATGCAGTTATTCTTCTCAACAAAGTTCAAACGGATGCTACTAAGGGTTCAAAGAATTTGGACTGAAATGGTTCTGTGCACTGAAAACCCAGTGGTAAATGGCAAAAAGGTTAAATGTGATCCATGGCTATTGCTTTAATAGCCCATGCTTTGCTCTCTTTGCCTTTCCCAGTTTGCTTTCTTGGAGCAACCAGTTCTTTGTGTAAGACTAGCAGGTCAGGCCTGAGAGTTTCTCGTTGAAACTCTTTCCAGTTGACATCGGATGCACGTTTAGGTTGTTAAAACCAAGAGCCCTTCTTCAGCTAGGAAATGGTACACTTTTACCATCAAGCTTGGCTCATGAGAACATTCCACCCACTATTCTGGACAACAAATAAAACCAGCCCAAACCACAGAAAGTTACCTGTGGTGCTTCCTAACTCCACTTTTCAAAATCTATGTAGCTTTCTTTTATTTGGCCACCATTATAATATAAGCTAACCAACAGAGAAAGAGCTGCTTGTAGCTTTAGAAAGCAGGTGGATAATTATTTCCATGCTCTCAAAACACCTTGAGTTGAGAGCTCCAGATAACTTCAAATATCTAAACATTAGCACAGTACAAAAGATAGATGTAGAGCAGTAAAAGTCAGCTGTGCTCAACACTTTCTTCTAAAAGCTCGAGTTGCTAGATTGAAAATTTGTGTCTATGCAGTAGCAAAAAAAAAAAAAATCCCAGACCCATTAGCTCCTATGTTGTCTCTTTTGGTCTATTGTTCTTTTGCTGTCTGATTTCCATAGCGGGTCTTTACAGTGGCTAATTTACACAGTGGGCATCAACTTTCAAACCTTAATCCTTAGATTACTTAACTCCCCTCTGTTTCCACTCAGTGTCCCATGCATCCAAGATAATACTCTTAGCATCCTCCCCTAGGATGTTGTCATCTCACTGCAAGAAACACAGAAATTATTTCCCCTTCTAGGAAGGGGACCCACTAAGGACCCACTAAGGAAGGGGTGTTGTGAAGTGGTTATGTAATTGACTTTTGATTCTTAAGAGATAAGGAACATAAGACGTGCACTTCCATTATGTAATGACATAGTGTTAAGTGAATGGTAACCTCAGTCAATTAAAAAATATTTGTGAAATGATCATACTCACTTTGGAACAGTTTTGAGCTCTGTCAGCAAGAGCCCTTAACTTCCTTAAGTCATTGGTTCTCTCAAAAGATCATCTTATCCAATCCTTATATTTTACAGGCAATAATTCTCTGGAGCATAGAGAATTTAAGTCACTTACTTGAAGTTACATAATCAGTAAGATTGTCTTGATGTCCTGCCTCATAATGTTATATATCCTCTAGGAAAATCAAGAGAGCTTACTTTCTTGAAGTTTTGCTTGTTAGTAGGATGCATAACCTAGGGAAAAGACCCAGCAGCATCTGATTTTACTCATCTCCCTGATTTCTCTGGAAGCATACTAGATAGCTATTCCCATCTCTTTCTCTATCATGGCTTTATTCTTTAGGTCACTAATAGTGAACACCATTGCTTTACAAAGTTATTCTTTGCACCACTAATAGTTCTTTGATGTCACTTTCTGTAAAAGTATCACAATAATTTACTCTCTAGAGACTTCTACATACTTAAGTCCTTGCTTTTAGATTTTTTTTTTCCTTCTAAAGAAATGTCTTAAGGACTTGGTTAATCAAAGCTCTTCAAATATGAAGGCTGTTTAGAAGTTAAAATGCAGACATTCTCTAACACCTAAGCTCTGCATGCAGTATCTTTGTGTCTTGATTTATGCCCATTAGCCAGATCCACAGGATATGTTGGGAAATGCCATTTTATTTTGCAGTAATTACTTATTGGGTGCTTATCCTGTGCCATTCTCATGTGATTTCTCTTTCACTATCTTTACCCATCTGGTCAACACTGCCCACAAACTGAAGGATCAGTGACCAAAGACAGTTGTACACTGTGTGTTCCTGTCATGTCCAAATTTTAGCTGTACTCAACGAGACCAAAAAGAAGAAAACCCAGAGAGAATAGGATTTATTCAGAGTAGTTACAAATGCTATTCATAAGTACAAAGGTAACTTGATTGGGGTTGTTGCATATGGCTTTGCAGACTCCAGGGGATATTATTTACATAGACTGTGAGAGGAACCACATCCCCTAGAGTTGTATAAAGAAATAGCCTTAACCTTCAAGCAGACAGAAGCATGGAACAAAACAGTAGGTTCTCCTGTTTTTTGCTGAATATTTTCCAGGAAACAAGACATACCCTCACATGCAAGGAAAATTTGGGTTGAGCCAAAACAAATATAAAAACAGAACAGGTATGATAAGGGCAAAATGATTTCTCTAAGTTTTTATGATACTGTACCAGCCCTAGGCCTTAACGCAATGTGTATTTCCATTGCCTAGTGTTTTGCCTATTGGCCCTTCAAGCAAGAAAGAGTGGTGATGAGTTACCACTATCAAAAAACTCTGCTTAGTCATCCAAAGTAACAAGGATTTTCCTAGTTCATTGTTTGCAAGGGCTAATATGTTTTGTATTGTATAACGTATCATTAAAAATCGGCTTTATTTATTTATTTTTTCAACAAAGGGGATCCACGGGAGCCTAGCTCTACACCAGGTGATTTTGCAAAGACAATACTTCGTACTTACTGAGTTTTAAGTTTTAGCTTACAATACTATCCATCCATCTGAAAAAACAAATATGACCTTCTGACAAATAGCATTGGGGGAAAAATAACTATAGATTAATACTATGAAACAGGAATAAAATTAATGCACAAATGTTCCAATGGAGTCACTGCATGTGAGCACATTAAACTTCTACATGAAGACAGAGATTGTGTGTGGGTTTCGAGGTTTCAGCATGCTGGCTTTTTTAATTAAATGTGGTACAATCACTAAAAGTAAAACCTTTAATGTTTCTCAAATCTTTTAAGATATTTCATATGGCCATCGCATATGGTGTGAAAACTTAAAAATCAAGTAACATCCATCTGAAACAGCACAAGCAAAATATATCATTATCTGTTTACTAATACCATGAAGAAATAGTATGGAAGCCCACACTGAAAAAATGTGACATCGTCTAGAGGAGATATTGAAAGTGATCAAGTGGTCACTGGCCCTTCCTTCCATTTTCAGAGTTCTTGTAACTCTTACTTTGTAATCCTCATCTGCAGTCATACTAGTGTCAGATCCTTGTCCTAACACACCATTTTTCTCTAATACACATAGTAGGTTCCCTGGTTCTGAAAGGACACAGTAGGAAGCCAATTCTGGTGTCTTCTGGCCTGCCTGAGACTGTGCTAGTAGCATCTGCCTATTCAATGAATACAGAGAAAGCCATTTTTATTCACTCTGCGATGATTAGTAGAGCCTTCCAGTTTGAGGTTAAAATGTAGAATAAAATAATAGGGTATGAAAAAAGAACAATGTGGTATGCCTGGGTGGCTCAGCAGTTGAGCTTCTGCCTTTGGCTCAGGGAATGATCCTGGATTTGCAGGATCAAGTCCCACAAGGACTCTTTGCATGGAGGCTGCTTCTCCTCCCTCTGCCTATGTCTCTGCCTCTCTTTCTGTGTCTTTCATGAATGAATGAATGAATGAATGAATGAATAAATAAATAAATAAATAAGCAAACAAATATTTTAAAAAAAGAACAATGTGATGGTCTCCTCCAACAATTGACTTATGGTACTTCAAAAAAAATTTCTGTAGAGTCAATGATGAATTAGGATATTATATGAAAGAAAATGACATGGGACAGAGATATTCAGGGAGCACTTGTAATTTAACAATTCAGGCAAATAGCAAAGGAATCAAATAATTTAGACTACTTTGTTTTTGATAGGTACTTCAAATATCTATCATGTTACTTTTAGAATAGAAAGAACATCCAAAACATTTATTGTGTGGTCCTAAAATCCATGTATTAGAAACTGTTAGGTAGCTTTGGATGTGCCAGTAAGATAGTTTATTACTATCTTAACATTTCTGGCAATATATGTATATGTTTGTATGTATTTTTAAAAATGTCTGTATATGTAATGTCTCCTTTGATTGATTCAACATCCAGTGAAGTTTATCTCCATTTTATGAATAAGAGTTTATGGCTTACTCAAGGTCACAGAAGTTGGATCACAGCTGGGATTTAGTTCACTACAAATTCAACCTGATTTTGCAGAAGAGCCCCTTGGGAAAATGCAAATATCCAGACACACCTGCCATCCTGCCCCCACTACCCCAGTAGAGTGATTTAGTAGGTCTGCCTTAGGTGACCTGGGGTTGTGAAAAAACAGAACCAAAAAATGAACATACAAAACCCAAACAACAGCGACAAAGAAACCCTCATAGCCCCTCTGAATATCTCATTGTGTAGTAATAATTTCAAAGTCAAAGGAGTTTGAAATAAATCTGTAGGGGCAACCTGGGTGGCTCAGCGGTTTAGCACTGCCTTCAGCATCCTGGAGACTCGGGATCGAGTCTCACGTCAGGCTCCCTGCACAGAGCCTGCTTCTCCCTCTGCCTGTGTCTCTGCCTCTCTCTTTCTCTCTCTGTGTCTCTCATGAATAAATAAAATCTTAAAAAAAAGAAAGAAAGAAAGAAATCTGTAGAGATCCTAGGATCTCCTATAGAAGTTGCTTTTGTGCCTAAAGAGTAGCTTGCTTGTAATTTCCCATGCTCACTGAGAACCAAATAGTAACAAACTTCTGTTTAAGGATTGCATTGTGGTTTAATGTAAAAATATGTAGGATTGGGTTCGTGCATGCTTATTCAACTTTCTAGTTGTAAAACTTTGGCCACATTAACCTCTTTCAGCCCAAGTTTACTGATATGTAAGATGTAATTGTAATGATTAACTGAAATAAAATATCTAAAGCATTCAAAATGATGCCTAGCAGAGAATAAAAGTTCTCAATAACTCTTAAGAACAACTCTTTCCAGAACTAGGCTTCTGGTTAATTAGTGTTTTAACTATATAATTACAATTTATATTTTCTTTCTCTTTTGTCATATTTGCAGGGAAATCACTTTGTCTACCATTTGATCATATGCATTTATCCCTAAGCATCTCTCTTTACTAATCCATAGGCTCCTGTGCATTGAGTTTTTGGAATGACTAGAGAATTTCTTATAGCTCCATCCCTAATATATAGCAGTTTTATTTAGAAAAAGCAAAGAATAATCTCATGATATGTGTCTTGTCCATGCAGACATCTCTACAATCTTCTGCTCCTCATGGCTCAGGTCAGACACAGTCAAAGCTATGCAGTTATAATACAGCATCTTGATGTCAAGTGCATGGTGGCCAAGCTTTTCATCTTGTTTGCATAGTACTAGTTTCCATTGATTACAGAAATGCCTTAATGGCATTGCTTTATGAATACTGTATGTTCCTTGCAATGAAAATATGTTTTAAGGGAAAAGAGGGTGTTTTCAAGATACAGTGAGTTTTAGTGTTGTGTGTGTTCACGTTCAGCTGTTTCTCCTGAACAGCTTAGAGGATTTATGGGGTATATAGAGAGGAAGTAACAGTTTGGGATGTCCAGCTGCTGCCACCTAAAGAAACTCTGGTAGAAAGAAAACAGAATTTTGGTCATAGGGGCGCCTGGTTGATACATTTGGTTAAGTGTTTGACTCTTGATTTTGGCTAAGGTCATGATCTCATGGTCATGAGATTGGGCCCCACATTGGCTCCATGCTTGGTGCAGGAATCTGCTTGAGATTCTGTCTCCCTCTCTCTGCCCCCCACCCCCCCACTAGTGTGCTCTGTCTTACTCTTTGTCTCTCTCTCAAATAAATAAATTAAAAAATATATTTTTAAAAAAGAATCCTGGTCATAATGACAGAGTAAATGTGCCTTTGTGAACAACAGAAGCAAAATAAACCTTGTTAAATAATTTATTACTCTATAAACACTATCATAAAGTGTCAGGGTACCAGTTCAAGAGAAAGGTCCCACTGCTGCCAGATTCTGCTGTCAGTGGCTGCAGGGCCACAGGAGGCAAAGATAACCAAATACATTTTTACTACCCTGGTCACCATTCCTCCTACTGATAATTTGTTTGGCTCCTTCCTTGCTATTGCCTAAAGACAAGCATCAAAGTTTGGCAGCTGTAGGTCTGAATATTCTGTTTATTTTATCTTTAGCTTTCACAACTGCAAAGGAAAGCCTGAGTTTTTAATAAACATCCCAGCACTGGTTTATGAAAGGGAGAATGAGTTAGATAGTGATGTATTTTTTCAGAAGCCTTCTTAAGGCAGCTGTGGATGAGAAGGTCCAATTTGCATTGGAACTGCTAACTAGAACTCAGGGAAATCCCATCTGGTTTAGAGAAGAGTAAAATAAAACAAAATAGAGAATGCAATGCCTCAATACTCAGTTTACAAAATATTTACTCAATGCCTGCCCTCAGAAATGATGTCACTGAGTGAAATCATTCAGCAGTAATTTCCTGAGCTCTTACTATATGTCCAGCTCTGCTCCAGGTATAGTGAAGAACAAGACAAAGTCTCTGTTCTCATAGAGCTTATTATCCATTGAGAGATAACTGGACATTAATGAATGTGTAAGAGTCAGCTATGTAGAGAATCAAGATCAGTTAGTGAGCAGGTTGCTACTTTACTGGGGAATTAACAGAAGAACTCTCTGAAGAATAAAATTAGGGGAGAGACCCAAATCAATGGAAGAACCTAGCAAGACAGAGAGCAAGGAAAGGAGTGTTCAAGGAAAGCTAGAGAAGTACAGCTAGAGTCTGAGACATCCTGGGTCAGCGGAGCTATAGGGGATCTGTAGGAGATGAGATGGGAGTGACAGTAAGCAGCTGGCAGATCACAGGGTACTTTCACAGTAGGTCAGGGGCCAGAGTTTGGGTTTGAGGATATCTTTAAATATTTTAGGCAAGAAACTGACTTGATCTGATTTATATTGTATACTTTTGAAAGCAGTTTGGCTCATTATGGAGAATGGATTTGGGGAAGTGAATAGTGAAGGTGGGAAAATCAGTTGGGAGGCTACTACAGACTTGAAGCAAGGAATTATGGTGATTTATGCTATGGCATAGATAATGGCATTGGAAAAAGTAGACATATGAAGAATTTGTTGCCAGAGTAGAGCCACTAAAACTTCCTGGTACACTGGATATGTGGAGGTGAGACAGGGTAGGGGCCCAAGTAGATGACTAATTAGGGGTTTGTACATCTGAGTCAGACCAAAGACATGGGAAATCCAAGGGGAGTTGCAAGGTTAAGAGCCAAATAAAATCCAAAGTTCTGTTTAAGCCTTTTTGCATTTGAGAAGCCCCTTAGATATTGAAGTGGAAATGTTGAGTAGGCAGTTTGAGATGAGGAACTGGAATCTGAGGATGGGTAGAGGTGATCTGGAAATCAGTCATATAGATGATAGGCATGCATAGCCAAGAGGCTAGATGGGATCATCAAAAAAATTAAGACAGCCTAGGGCCATGCCTGGTGCCATCCAAGAGACAGAGAGATGAGGCAGGAAGTAAGGAAGTAAGGAGAAATCTCAGGCTATTCAAGCAATTGGAACAAGACATTTCAGACAGGGCTTTCATTTTTCTGACTGGCACACAGGTGACTTTTTATGTTGATAAAATGAGTATTTTATATTACCAACTATCTTGGATTTTAATAGTATTACAAGGGCATAATCATTCGCAAATAACGAGCTTTATGCACATATTACCCCTAAGAGTCTACCTGGAGGCAAGGCAACGAGCAGGGTAACTGTGGCTAAGTTCATGGCTTTGAGGTCTATTTCTACTGCTCTTTCTCATTGTTTCACTTTATATTCCTTCTTGATTAAAGAAACTAGTGGCAGCAAAGATAGCTTTTTTGAATCCCACCCACTTCACAATGCAGACTTCCAAGAGTTGCAAGCTGTTCTATTTTTGTGATTTAATTCAACACATATGCACGGAAGACCTATGGTATGTCCTGCTCTATGCTAGACAGATTAAAAAACACAAAATAAGCATACAGATTCAGCTTGTGAATCAGGGAAATTTTAATATCCTGAGTGAAGAAAGCCTTATTTGCACTGATACCTGATTAAAACCAAATTAAAAGAAGAATAGTAATTCCTGAAAATTTCTTAATGGAGTTTTCCTTTTGTATATCTTAGCGTATTAATGCTTTGGGCAGGAAGGAACTAAAATACTATCGGGACCCTCTGTTCCCTCATGTCTTCATCTTACCCCACAGTTCTTATGTCTATTGAGATAGGTGTTTCCAAGGAATTTCAGGAGTTGGAGTGAAGAGCAAGTGACTTGACTCAAGTGACATGGTTTGCTAGAGGACAAGAGCTCACCTCCAGGTCTGTGCCCCTGCCACTAAATAAATAGGTTCTTATGAAAATGCATTTAAATAAGAGCTCTTCAAGAGTAACTCTAACCCACACAAAGAGTAAAATAAATTATGAAATTACATACAGAAATTATAAAAATTCACTGTTACAAGATGAACTAAGAAAGCGTTAGAAACTTAGCATTATTAGAAGGTTAGGGACAGAGCTTCAACAGAAGTGGTAATCATAGATATTCAGGTTAGGGTTTTGGATTGAGGTTGTCTGCTTGGTGCTGAAGCAAGGATCACACTTGGAGTAGCACTGACCTCAACTGTCTGGGATTCAGCCTCCTCTGTTGAATATGAAACCCTAATTTTAGGGGCACCTGGGTAGCTCAGTGGTTGAGTGTCTGTCTTTGGCTCAGGTTGTGATCCCAGGGTCCTGGGATCGAGTCCGCATCAGGCTCTCTGCAAGGAGCCTGCTTCTCCCTCTGCCTATGTCTCTGCCTCTCTCATGATTAAATAAATAAAATCTTAAAAAAAAACCTAATTTTATAACAATGCTATAGTGTCAGCTTTGAAAACAAAAGTAACAAATATTTGGAAAGCTCTTAGAATTTATTAGCACTTTGACATTAGAAATCGCATGAGTCATAAAGCCTATCCTGTGAGGTGGGTTAATTGAGCAGACATCATAATCTCCATATTATACATGAGGAAACTGATTCTGGGAGGTTAAATGACTTGTTCAGATTCTTAACAAGCTAGTATAGTGGTGACTACTACATCCAGGACTGGACCTTGGGTCTCCTGACTCTAAAATTTCTATCTCATATATTAAATACCAGGCACAAAGCAAGCCATGATAGTGGTGCATGATTTTAATGCTTTTATGGAAGCCATAGCCTAGTGCAGGGGCAAAAAAAAAAAGCATAATTAAATATATTAACCAATTTACTCACTCATTAGTTCAGTCAATAAATGTTTGGTTTTTAGTATTCTAGTTAGTAAGCAAATAAAGATAAAAAGACTTCATATTTGTACTAAAGTTCTTGTAGCCTAGTTGAGACTAAGAAGAAAACAAATTGAGTACAATGGAGTATTGGAGTCAGCAGAAATCTGTGTAGGGCATAATAGGTTCACAAACAAGAATGGAGATGGTGGGACTGAATTAAGGCACAAGTTAAGGATTACATGAGTATAGGGAAATAAGTCATTAATTTAAGGTCCTTTCACAATAAATGTTCTATCCTACTGGATTTTAAATTGTAATGCTACCCATTGTAATGTTATATCCATTCTTATCTACTCGAGTATGAAAAATTACCCTAAACTGAGAAGCAGATCATTAATACAGAAATACAGTTCTGAGTCTTGGGCTTGATGATGTCCTGGACTAACTTGTCCATCTTGGAAGCTTAATTATCTATCTCCCTATCTCCCTAATTTTCCTGTCTCTCCATATCTATCTACTATAACAACATGTGGAAATTGAGTTTGGGAACAGATAGTACATGACTTTTTACTTGGGGCATTTTTTACCATTATAAAGAAAATATGAAACTGCTTATTTAGAAACATATACCATGTATGAAGCAGGTTTCTTTACCCCTTCTCTGAGCATCACTCATTTCTGAGGAAGAGGTTGCAAGAAGGCAGAGTATATGCAAGGTTCATTTTTTAACACATATGGCACCCATTCCCATATTCCTGGATTCCATATGCATTCTTAAAGGCCAAACCATGATTCAGAACTGAGAAAATGATTCTCCCAGAAGAATCCTTCCCTTCTTCCCATAGACACATAAGCAATCAGTGAAATGTTTTTGTCTCTATCACTGGGGCGACAGATGGGGAGATGTACCTCATAGATCTAATGCAAAAACCTTGAAAATCCTCGGTAGATATTTGTTCTCCATACTTCTCTCTTAGCCTGCCCTACTTGGAATGGTTCAAGTGTCTCCCTGGAATTGCACTCAGACTCCCAGAAAGGTTTACTCTTCCTTCCTCTCTTCACTATTTTCCCCCAGAAATTTAAAATATTTGCAGTTATACAAAGTAGTTCATTCAGGCCTTTCTCTTGGACCTTACCTGTACACCCTGAAGACAATGCCTCTTAGCAAGCAGGATCCACTCTCCCAAAGAGGCAGGTCTACCACTTGAGTTACTTCAGTATGTCTTTGGAGTGTATCAAACACAACTCCAAACAATTTAGAAACTTACTTTTCTTTGAAACAAGTGCACTCCTCAAGATGAATTCTGACCAGTGTAATTCTATTGTACTGCATTTGATGTTTTTAAAAGTTTGACTTGACATTTAGACAGTGTTATTTGGATATGGTGGGATTAAAAAAAAATGGTTGCATGAAAATATGCTGTTTTAAGTCAAACTATTGTATTATTTGTTCTCTATGGCAAGCATAACTCTAAATTATTCTGAAACACCCACCAAGTAGAAGCATAGGTACAGAACCATGTAGTTACTGTAGTTACTACAGTTAGATTAATAAAACCTAACACAGATAGCTGATAAAAGATTAAAATAAAGCTGGGACATGATTGTGAGCTACTAGCAATATTACTTTGTATCTACATTAGAAATCAAACAAGCTTATATATGTAACCGATGGCTAACATATTTTGAAAATGTATATGTACTATATTTAGTCAGTGTTGGCTTCATTTAAAACTATGGCTTCCATGGGTTTAAAAAATACATATTTTATTTGCAAAGTGACAACCATTCATTTTGCTATGTTCAGCTGTTTAAACCAGTGATTTCTATAATGTAAGTGACATCCTACTTGTATGAGTTTTAAAACAGGTTACTTTGAAATCGGTAAATTACTCAATAAAAACTTAGGAGACCAAATTTGATGATCTGTCTTCCTCAAAACACCTCTTAACACCTCTTACTATCCAAGAGTATGTATATACTGGAAGTATCTTATTCTTTAAGTCTCATACTTAGGCCAGTTATGTTTCCTCCTTTAAAAAATTGTCTGTGAAACAAAAAAACAGCCCATCTGAGTATTACCAAAACTAACTTTGTTCTATAGAAGTCATTTGATGCCTTGTGAGGCCATATGAACATTTGTAGGATATTCTTATACCATACAATTCAATGTTAAAAGTATAATTATTCAAAAAAAATCAGGGGCAACAAGGGTTTTTCGTTTCCTATATTGAGATTCTTTTCCTCCTTCTAAAACCTCCTAGCTACCCTTTGTGAAGTTCCTACAATAATGATTAACATTATTAAACCAGAGACTAAAAATCTTGGTACGGACTGACCCATGGGGACACGTTACTATAATTATTTTAAAATAAAATAATAAAAGGGGCGTCCCATAGGGGTCCAAAGTCTGACTCATCCTCACAATGTATTTCCTTTTTGTTAAAGTCACCCAGAAAAGTTCTTAGGAGTGACTAGGATCGTGTCAGAACCAGGTGTTCTCAAGTGTCTTACCTTTGTGGTTTGCCTACCTGGGTTTCCGAGTCCTTGGTTGGACATTAATGTTCCCACAGGAATAAAGTATTGATTATAACTCTTAGGATCTCTTCCAGTAGAGGCTGAGGCCATTTCTAAAAACACACGTGCACGCACGCATGCACACGCATACGTTCACACTTACTCTCCTCCTCTCCCTCTCTTTTCCATTTTTCTCAATATAGATTGGACTGAACATTTGTTTCCCACGTGAAGACTGGTATAGTTTCCCCCAATGTCCTTGGAGTAAACCACGCTCATTTCCCGACTATCCTGTACTTTACAGACACTGACATTGTATCACTGTGTTCTTTGGAGTGGAGAGGGATTTTGCCTTACTTTATCATCTATCTATATCTATCTATCTATCTATCTATCTATCTATCTATCATCTATCTATCTATCTATCTATCTATCTATCTATCATCTATCTTATCATCTATCTGCTATTCCATTCATCAGGCTCATTTTATGAATACCTTATTGTCACTTACGGTACTCTGTCAATTTGACAAAACCATGGAAAACTCATATGGAACAATGCAATTATAACCTCTCTATGACTTACAAAGTCTGTGAATGAATATGGGATAAGTTTTCTAGACCAAAACCCATGAACCCATGCATATTTTTACCTCAGTTCTTGCCACTACAGGCTCTACAGGCCTCAACATGCATACACATGTGCACATCCCTTCCTTGTTGTAATTGGCAGGAAGCCTTGGGATGTCCTTTGCCCCTACTGGAAAGGCATGAAAAACTAAGTCCAGTACCTTCCTCCCACCCCCAAATCAGTTTTGTCTTCCTGACCTCTCCCCAACCCTAGCTTGCTGTTCTGTTTTTCTATTTTCCCTAAATGCAACTTACTTTAAGCATGTATTAATTTGATTACCATTCCTACAGTTAAAGGATAATAGAAGATTACCCATTTGTCAGTCTTAGCCACTTTCTTCTCTTTCAAATGTCTACTTATGACGTACATCCAGACTGCACGCCCTTTTTATTTTTTTTAAAGAAGCAAAACAAAAAAAATTTAATAAAATGCAAAATTTCTTTTTAAAGAAAATGCAAAATTTGTTTTCAATTTTGGCTATCACCAAAGGGGAATCAACAAGCCAGAACACAAAAGCAAAAAAAAAAAAGTGTCCCCTGACTGCTCTGTCTGTGCCTCCTCAGCGTGTGCATCTGGTTGTTCATCTCTGAAAGTGTGTGAAATACTTTTTTTTCTTTAAAATTTTTTTGTTCTTTTCTCCCTTTTTGTTTGGGAATTATTAAGTGCTTTTTGTATTATATCTATCTATATATATCAATATGTTTCTTTTAATTGCTAGATCTTTAACTTTAGATTTGGTTTTATCCAAAATTATGAGAAAAAAAAGAGTTATGAATTGTTTTCTGCAATTTTTCCCTACTCCCTCTTTAAATGTGGAACAACTTCAGCTGCAGTATCTCCACATCCACATCTTTGAAATTAGTGCCTTCTCTTTGGGAATCCCATGCACCATGGGTGGCAGGGGAAAATGGATGCCGTCATTTAAACAGAAACATTGCTCTATAGGGAAGTGATTAGTTTCCCAGCAGGTGGGCTCCCTATACGGTTTTGCCTTTCCATCAGCTCTGCAAGTCTCTAACCACCACCCCCAACTCTAGATGGGGCTGTGTGGCTGCCGGTGAAGTTGTTCAACTTGAATGCATAAATCTAGTCTCCTTGTTTTTGCTTTTAATCTTTTGATCATTATTAATAGTATTATTATTTTATGTAAATTGGCTACTTTTAGTAGGAAAAAGTTTAACTGTTTTTATTATTTGAAACTCTTTAATGAAAATGTAATGATTTTTGGAGTAATTGCATGTTGAAGAAGTTGCAGCTTAGGGTGTGTGAGATTGTGTTAGAGTTCTGTTCTTTATTTCTGTAGATGGGCATGTGTAGGCTCATTTGTTTTTGTATATTGCCCATCCCTTCCTTACAGCCAGAAGCTCTAATGCAGCTAGATCACTCCGTGCCGCCCTTACATGGACATGGCGACTCACTTACACATTCACCCCCATCATCTTCATCTCTTGTGTAGTACACTCATAAATACAACCCTCCCCTCTCTGCATCTTTCCTTCCCATTCCCCCCCTTCTTTAGCATTGTTCAAATATATGTGCTGTCATCCATCCCCTTAAATTAAAGAAATCTAAAACTTGTCAAAAAGACAAAAATATTTAAAAATTAAATATATATCTGAGAACCTATATTAGTGCAGAAGTTCATTCAAAACCCTCCAGATTCAAGATTTTGTTAAAGGCAAATTCTAAAAGTAAACAGGTTTTTTTTTTAATTTTTTAAGTCATTGCAATCGGAATTATTTTGAATTCAAAATCGATGCTCTCCTAAGCCCCTCAAAGTAAAACTTTGTTGAAGTGCAGATTTTTTTTTTCTTTTCATGTTATGTGGTGTGGATGTATGTGTTGTTGCCTCCCTGTATCATCCTCTGTTGTAAATTATTATATTTGAAAAATTAGACATTTTGCTCAAAAGTTTTTTAAGAAATGACAACAAAAAAAGCAAGTTACAAGAATGTGGCAATTCTATTTGTCCAAGAGCATTCTTACACAACTTTCTTTTGTAAATTTTTCTTTCATGCCAAAAAACATGCGGGCAATTTGTTGATGTAAGTTGACTATAAATTAATACGGTATGCTTTTTTCACTTAAGTTATTTTATCTATATGGAAATAATTTCTTTCTTTGTTTTCCAAAAACAGCCTCTATTTTTTTATTTGCTTTTACTTTTTTTTCTCCTGTCATTATACTGTGAATGCCTTTGCTTTCCTTTCCTCTAGCTTACTTTGGCCTTGATGTTGGTTTTATTTTCTACTGTATGATTTTGAAATAGTATTAAATATTTTATTTTCTTTGTGTCTCTCTGCTTAATTTTCACTGTTGTGTTCTGTGCTGAATTGCTTCTAATGATCAATGTGAACTCTACAGTTGGTAGAAGGGGGTAAGTCGTTCTTACCATCCAAAGGAAGCCTAGCCTCTTTGCCTGAACCAACCTTAATGCCTTGAAAGTCATGATAGGCTTTACAGTGGGATATTAAATTGGTTACAGCCAATGGGAGGCCTGGGCACCCCCCAGAAGAAAATGAGTTACCTCCAAGTATTGTCATAATGCATCCTTATTTAATTCCTTAGAAAGCACTCAGGGAAATCAGTCTTATCATATCTTCCTTCAGCAAAGGGAAATTAAGATACTCTCAAGTGACTATGGTAGAGTTTGGTTATCCAGGATTATGCCACCACCATCACTGCCGACTACAAAATCAATTCTATAAAGAATGAAGGCATCGAGAGTCCCAGGTGTTTCAAGTATGTTCCTATAATAATGATGCCTTCCAATGTATAGAACTTACTACTGGTGAAAGCACACACATATACACAGAAGGTACACAATTCTCTCTCCCCTCTCCTTCCCTGACTCTCTCTCTCTCTGTTTCTCTCTCTCTCTCTCTCTCTCTCTCTCTCTCTCTCTTCCCACCTTCTCTTTCCCTCTCCCTCTTCCTTGCCTCTCTCTCTAAATCTCTGTCTATCTCTCCTCCCCTTTTGCCTTTCTATTAATAGTTGCTATTTATTTCCTGGATTTAATCAAGTGAACTTTAGGGGGATCCTAAGGATTCTTCTACCAAGAAGCAACATGATATTTTCACATCTAAAGTTGTATTTAGGAAATCTTTCATGTAGGTAGGTACTGCCTTAGAGGTGAGAATATCCCTTGACTTTAAAGGTATTTGGATTAATGTTGCTTTATGCACTTTGGAAACATATGATCAGTAAGAAGTGCTATACAGTTTTTAAATGAAGAGGTTGTTTCACTCTAATGTCATGCATTGTGTTATCTGAAACTGTTATAGAAATAATCAGATTGAATGGTGGTTAACAGACATGTTTGCAACCTAGCAGCTTTAATGAATGGGCTTTCTCTGCCTCAGTTCATGTGATTCTATATTGTTTCATGTGTTAGATGATATTTTGGGTTTAAAACCAAGAACTTCCTAAATGGGGTGTTATTTTGTCTAATAGAATTGATTTTTGTGAGGAAGCTATCCATAGGTCAACTTAATAAAAGGTTAATTTTGTTTTAAAAAGATACAAGCTCTTTGAAATCTTATAAATCATTCTTCTAAGTCTGCATTTAAAATAACCTGAATCATCTAGATCCTATATTATTATACTTGTACCTTAGCATGAGGTTACTATGTTAAAAAACGGTCAGAAGAAAGTAATGAATGGTTTCAGTGTTTACAGGCCCAAAATGTTAATAGAAATAATACTAGTAATTAGCATTTTGGAATAACACTGGGTTCTGTGCTACATACTTAATATGCTTTACAATTAACATTAACATGCATTAAATTATTATTCACACTGGCGGTTTGAGATGGACTATGTTATTACTTCTATTTTACAAAAAGTTTAAGAATTTTTTGCCAAACTCCTAGGGCTAGTAAGCCACAGAGGTGTGATGCTAACCTGGAGTTTGAGTGACTCCGGAGGCAAAGCTCTTAACCAATAGGCAAATGAAAAATCCCACTGGACATTCCTTATTTTACAAGGTAAAATGATACCAAGTGTCTTTGTCCCATCTTATTGGGCATATGTTAGAAAATAGAACCTGAAGCTTTTCAGAATCAATCCCATTTCAGACAAACTAGGGAAAACATGTCCTACCTAGAGATTCGCATCTTATGAAAATGTAAGTGAAGCCCCTTTGAGACACTCGAGTTTTTCTGGAGTCTTCTCTCCAGGTACTTGCCATATTTGTCCATGGCTATTTTTTCTGAAGGTGGAGAGGAATTGCAAGCTTCAGGATATTTATGTGCTACAAGTACACAGTGCTTTGGCACCAAACAACTAAATGAATATCATTCAACCACTAATTTAGAAGGGGGAAGGATGATTTTTCTGTATTATGTGAATTTCTCAGCAGAGAATTAGGAAAATGCAAATGAGAGGTAAAGGACCTAAATATACATAAAATAAATTCAAGGAATTGGAGAATGGCGTCCTCTCTCAGTCTGGCTCTTTAGTGTCATTGTTTTGGTATTTTTGTGACTTCTTAGACTCAAATATATCCAGAGAGGCAAAGGTTGGAGCCACATTGAAATTTTGTGCTGCTCTTGTTTTTTGTTTTTTGTTTTTTGTTTTCAGATGACCTACTACATTCACCATTACCAGCAACATTCTCACAGTTCAGAAAAGTTCTATTAAATTTTTAATACACTGTCTTTTTCGATGGCAGAGAGCCCCTTTTGCTGGATATCAGCTCTAGACACATGAATTATATATCTATAAATACACTCATAAAGCAAAAAAGCAGGGCAGCCTTCAGGGCTAAAATAGACCTTTTATATCCCTAGTGATCTCTCTAGTTTAAAGAAAAGCACAACCCTGTCAAAAAGGGGTATATATTCCTGATTTAAAATGCTAACGTTAAGGAATAAAGATAGTTCTTATTCCGAGCCAAAGAAAAATTCTGGGGATGGAATAGGAAATTAGGGTGTTGATAGCCTGCAGGGTTTCTGCCTGTAGCCCCTTATGATTTTAGGCTTCTTGCTTTTGTGAATACTTTTATAAGCCTAGACATCTGGTAGATCCCTGACTCCGTAGTCTTTGGGCATTGAAAAAAAGTATCAGCTGCTGCTCTAGCATTTCTGAGGATAATCACTTTGGATTAAAACAAATAAACATAAAATCTTAAATAGCTTTCCACAATCTAAGTTATTTCTCTTAAGGATCTAATTTTGAGAGAAATGTATCCCTCATCTCAAAGGATGTGTGCCCTTGGACTCCCTAGGACACTATAAGCATCCTAAATCTTAAAGATGGGAGTTGATATTAAAATTGATTATACATGCCAACTCACACACACACCTCTCCCAGGCACCTTGCACATTTACAGTTCTTCAAAATTTTCTATCTAATTTTCACTGCAATTCCATTCATAATAGTTTCCATATCCTAATTGACTTCCTTTTAAACTGCAGACATTCTTCCAATTTCTTGAGATACCAAGAAAGGGGGTGGATTATGAAAGCTTTTCTCCCATTTCATTGATGAACCTACCACCAAAATTGGGGCTCACTTTCCCTGACAGGGGGCATAATTTATCATTTTTTATTATTGCTGCCAAGATTAATAACAAAATGGCAAAGCAAATTGAAGATTAGTAATCTGGGCAGATTCTTTGACTTCAACTCTGAAATAGCATACCCACCATTTTAATTTTAAAATAAGCTCTTCTCATTTCACTTAAGGGCTCACCAACCTTTTAGAAGCTCTTTATAAGTTGGCAAGCTGTAGGACTCTCTTTCCATTTCATTGTGAAAATGGTTTTACTCATTTTTTTTCAATCCAAGAGAGATTAAAAGGTATTGAACTGAGAAGTGAATAGCAAAGGAAAGTGGGGGCAATTCAACTGCAGAGTGAGCAATTTGTGGATTTTGTAGACTTTTTACAACAAAGACACTGCAGAAGTTTTAGCTAGGTTTGAAAAAAGAGGGAGGAAAAGGAGGCAAATTTAAGACTCCAGTTGGGTGTCACAGATGGTACACTAAAATTGCAAATGAATGCCACTCTGTAATCATGAAGGCAGTAATCTTAATCTCACTTAAAGGGACACCAGCACCCTACTTAACAATTTGCCTTTTTATTTAAGTGTTCTGTACCAGGCTTTTGCCTTTTTGCAGATTGGTTATTCTTTGTCCTTTATCCCAGTTTCCTGTCTACTTAATATACGTGGAGTAGATTTTTATCATTGGAGCAGATGACTCTCAGGGTTTGTGCCAGAAAAGAATACACAAACTAAACCTTTATTCTAGGTGAGATGGGTAAAAAAAAAAAAAATCCTGTCTTGTTCTCTGAAGGAAAGTAAAGTCATCCCTGAGTAATCTCTAGAGGACCTTCAAACAAATTGCATTGGCCTTCTCTTCTCTTCTCACTGCTCTTCTCGTACCTAAGTACTTAAACACTGCTTTTTTTCATGGGTCACCTTAAATATAAAACTTGGGACCACCACCACCTCCTCCCCATGGAAGAATAAAGAGAAAAGTCAACTCAGGCTTAGTTTCAGGACCGACTTACCTTTAGGGAACTGTGCTTCAAATCCCATTTATAAAAGCTAGCAAAAGTTGTAAATTATACATTAAATATGTTGCAAGATATATATATTATATTTGTTCACAATGTAAAAACAAAAACAAAAACAAAAAAAGTCATGCTGGTCCAGTAAAGCAAGTCTGAAGCTTGACAGAACTGCAAAGATCATTTCACTCAAGAGTTTGAAACTCTAAGCACTAGAAAAGCACTATGCTTGGGATTAGGGCATAGCCCAAAATATCATCTTGAAATGTTCAGAAGTGTTCATGTTTTATTTCTCTACATATGCTAACATTATCAGGTGGGACGAAGATGGTTGTATGTTCCCTTCCAAATGATACACATTATGTACATTATTGCCACCCTCCCCAACTCCATTTCTCTCTGCATAACACAATGTTATTGGCTAGTTAACTGTGGAGTAAAGCTTCTGACATGAGTACAAAGGTTTCTTCTCGGGTGCTTTGAAGGTAGGCAACATCTTTCCTCTCAGGGGGCCATTCTCTCAGCTTACAGAAAGCTGAGCTGGGGAGTTCTCTTTTGTGAGTCAGTCTTTGTAGGATGAACCCAGAAAAACCATGTAAGCGCCAAGACTTGTCCACCTAGAATTTTGCAGGATTGAGTCACATGTCTGTCTTTGTCACCAATAAGGGGCACCAGGGCAAAAGTCACATCTGACTTTTCACACACTTTTGACTATATGATAGTAGATCTTCAAATACCAATCATCCCATCAGGGCAGTTACTGTGGAGGGCAGAACTGACAAGAATATCATACCTGGCTGAATGCTTAATGACCCAGTTCAGAAGTAATATCATATTAGCAACTCAACTGTCTAACTGGGACAGGGAAACATCATACCATCCCTGCTAGAGGATCAAAAAAAAAAAAAAAAACAGCTGCATTGGAATAAATTCAACGAGGAGACATGAACTGTGACTTCTGGAGATTCCAGAGATTCTTTGTTTGAAAAATAACATTGTGAAGAGACAGAGAAGAGAACTTGATTATCTTGCTTGCATACATGAGTAATAAATGTGGCACTACAATTTGGTAATATCCACCATAGAATATTTATGGTACCCATGATTTACAAGGCACTGTGATTTACTGAACCATTCTGAACTTTCTTTTCTGACCTAGTCCACATGTTCAGAAGTGTGATAATTAAGGTCTATGGATAAACCAATTTATTTTTCTCACTGTAGATAGGAATTGCTGATTTTATTTTTCTTTAAAGATTTTATTTAAAAAAAAAAGATTTTATTTATTTATTTGACGGAGAGACAGAGCAGGGAGGGGCAGTGGAGGAGGGGAAGAAGGACAAGTAGACTCCCTGCTGAGCTGAGCCAGGAATCCTTTGGGGCTCCATCTCACAACCCTGAGATCATGACCTGAGCCAAAATAAAGAGTGAGATGGTTAACTGAGCCATCCAGGCACCCCCGGAATCTCTGATTTTAAAAACTCAATTTGCGGGCACCTGGGTGGCTCAGTGGTTGAGCATCTATCTGCCTATGGCTCAGTTCGTGATCCCAGGGTCCCGTGATCAGTTCCTGCATCAGGCTCCCCACAGGGAGCCTGCTTCTCCCTCTGCCTATGTCTCTGCCTCTCTGTGTGTGTCTCTCATGAATAAATAAATAAAGATCTAAAAAAAAAAAGCCACCTCCATTTGCTATCTCTACATTTCTGAGTCTAAGTTTTCCATAAAGCAAGGATATCTAGTCTGAGTATTTTTAAAATTTAGTGTCCAGCTCAGCATATATTGCATATAGCATAAAAGCAATGCATAAACATGAGATCAATGCAAGGCCAGTTGTCATTTAATAGATGAGAATTTCTGGAAAGGCACCAAAAGGGTTAGATGAACTTTTTTAACCTCTCCTGAGTTCCCCTCACTTAGCATATAGTAAATGAAGACTGAACTTGATAAATGTTAAATAAAAGGTAATAGCTTAAAATGCTAAAGACAAGGTCTCTTATGTTTACTGATCTTGATCTCTGTAACATGGAGAATGCATCATGGTCATCCTCATGGGAGCAAGTACGTAGAAATCCAAGAAGGCAACAAAGAAATGGTAGGGCTCACAGATTAATCACATGCATGAGTACATGTACACACACACACACACACACACACACACAATTCTGATAGCCAGTTTTTACAACAGTAACATGGAATGTCATTATCTCATAAGCAGATCCTGGAAACAGCCTACTTGAATTCTATCTAAATAATCACTTGGGAGTATCTTTAAAACCTAAGGATTTCCGATTTTGGTGGCAAGAGGCATATAATGGGCTCTAAATCAGTTTAGGATGGTTAGGCTGCAACAAGAAGGGATCCATGTGCGGACCCGGGTCATTTTATTATAATTTCTGGTGCCTAACCCATGAGGTGCAGTCACTGAGAAAATGACTATGAACTGTGTCTATCTACAAAAATACTAATTCTGTTTTTCTTTTTCTTTTCAATCCCAGGAGGTGAATTAGTTATCCCTCTTCTTGTAGAAGACCCTTTAGCTACCCCTCCTATTGCTACTCGTGCACCTTCCATTACACTCCCCCCTACCTTTCGCCCCCTCCTCACCATTATTGAGACCACCAAAGATTCCCTGTCCATGACCTCTGAGGCGGGGTTACCTTGCTTGTCGGACCAAGGCAGCGATGGTTGTGATGATGATGGCTTGGTGATATCTGGGTATGGCTCAGGGGAAACCTTTGACTCTAACCTGCCCCCTACTGATGATGAAGATTTTTACACCACCTTCTCCTTGGTAACAGATAAGAGTCTTTCCACTTCAATCTTCGAAGGTGGCTACAAAGCACATGCGCCCAAGTGGGAATCCAAGGACTTTAGACCTAACAAAGTCTCCGAAACTAGTAGGACTACTACCACATCTTTGTCCCCTGAGCTGATCCGCTTCACAGCTTCCTCCTCGTCTGGGATGGTGCCCAAATTGCCAGCTGGCAAAATGAATAACCGTGATCTCAAACCCCAGCCTGATCTAGTCTTGCTTCCGTTGCCCACTGCCTATGAGCTAGACAGCACCAAACTGAAGAGCCCACTAATTACTTCCCCCATGTTCCGTAATGTGCCCACAGCAAACCCCACGGAGCCGGGAGTCAGACGGGTTCCGGGGGCCTCAGAGGTGATCCGGGAGTCGAGCAGTACAACAGGGATGGTCGTCGGCATTGTGGCTGCTGCTGCCCTCTGCATCTTGATCCTCCTGTACGCCATGTACAAGTACAGGAACAGGGACGAGGGGTCCTATCAAGTGGACGAGACGCGGAACTACATCAGCAACTCGGCCCAGAGCAACGGCACGCTCATCAAGGAGAAGCAGCAGAGCTCGAAGAGCGGCCACAAGAAGCAGAAAAACAAGGACAAGGAGTATTATGTGTAAAAACGACAAAAAACAAACAAACAAACAAACAAACAAAAAAACAAACGACACCGCTAACAATCACGCGAGTTTGTGACACAGAATTATTCATATGTGAATCTATTACACGCGCTTGGAAAAGGAGATGCCACAGATGTCAGAACTGTCATCACTACGAGATGGGGTGTACCATGACTACGGTGGGGAAAAACCATCTTTAAGAGGACACGCGCGCGCACACACACAAAGGTGTACCTACCTGTAGAGTTCAGCTATGGCTGCTTTGACTTCAGTCATCGCTCGGAGACAGGACATTCTCTCTGCCCTGCTGTATCATAAAGCACACACTTTGCGCTCTGGAGCAAGCAGTTGGCTCCCCCACTTTCGCGGACTTGGAAGCTTCCTTCTCTTGAGGACTTTTCACCCAAGGTAGAAGACTTCATGGCTTACTTGTTCCATAACTCCAAGTGAGTCTGTAATGATCTTTGTGAAGCTTGACTGTAACAATGTTCTCTCTCTTCTTTTTTTTTTTTCCTTTTTTTTCTTTTGGTTTAATTATGTAAAAAACAAAAACAAAAAAAATTTAAAAAAAATTAAAAACAAACAAACAAACAAAAAACAAACAAACCCACCCTTATCTGGTTTTGGCCAGTGTACATGTAACTTTTCAAGATCTGAGGGGAAAAAAAAAATGGCTTTTGGGTTTTTGTTTATTTTTTTGAGAATGACTGGACATAATGAAGAAGAAAAAACAAACAAACAAACAAAAAAAACTCAGAAAATGAAAGTAAGAGAGACTATTGCCATATGAACTCAAAAGCTACCATGGTGTTCACTCTACATATCAGGTTGTGGTCTTTCTAGAATCTGTTGTTTGTTTCCTATACGATGCTTTGCCGAACACATAGCAAAATCACATGATGGATGATAGCATTGATTTGAAAAGCTGGTCCCTCAGGATCTAATTTCAGAATTTGCCACCCAAACCCTGAACAGATGGGTTTAGGGCTGGTTATATCAGAGCTATTGGCTTTACTTAACAATATTGTTCCTGTTCATTAGCCCAGCCAAATTGTGGTGAAGGAGAAAGCCCCACAAACTAAAACACAGCCTTTCCTAGGGAAGGTGAAGAGGGGGTGGGCTGGATCTGTGACTGATTGAAATGCATGTAAATGTAAAAGACAAGACAATACTGTAAGTCTGTTAAAGAATCAAAACAGACAGTAGGGGAGTTCAACGTGTGATGGAACCACAAAAGGTCACACAAGCCAAACGCGGCATGACAGAGTGCAAAATACATAGTTCTTCCCCCGCCCCCAACATGATGTTTTTCATAGTGGTTTAATTTTGTAGCCTGACACTTATGGATAACTCTGTCCTTCCATTTGCTCACATCTCCCTTCACCCATCTTTTCTAAAAACAAACAAATAAATAATAAATGAATAAAGCTGCTGTGACACACAAAAAAAGGAATTTAATAGTATAATATATATATAAATAAATATATATACAGATATATTTATCATGGTATGTTTGATGGGATGACTGAAACAGGAAAACTGTTAAAGTCTTGAAGTGGAATGAGAATGTTGTTTTAAAAGAAAATAACAAAACAACAAAAAAGTAAACCTTAAAATGTGAAGAAAGTGTGAGTTTTAGTTTTGTCACAGTTAACTGTGTCAAAGAGAATAAACAATCTTCTCAGATTTTGTTTACATATTTTACTACATTTTTGCTGGTATAATTCCTTAGCCACCTATGTACATACTGCTTTAAGAACTGTTCTTTCCTTTATATTGGTTTGTTTCTGTTTGTTTGGTTTATATTCCAGTTGTCTGTCTTTTCTTTTTGAAAAGAGGAAACAATGTACAGAATAACTAACTGGTTGTGTGGCCATAGCGATCCAAAAAGCAAGAGACAAAGCAAGACAAATATTCACACAAAAATGAAGTACGTCTTCTGGAGGGTCCGATATATACAATTTCTTTTGTACAGATGAAAACCAATCAGCTGCTTAGATTTAGAAATCTACTCTTGCTGGTCTTTGTAAGTTGCATGAATATTTGAGAAATATCTTAAAACACGAGGCAAAAAGCGCAATCTAAACGATGGTAGCCTTTACTAATGTGTATGGAAAGGTGTTCCTCATTACCTGATATTTAAATGTGTTACAATTTTTGGATTTTTTTTGTTGTTGTCATTAAAAAAGACAGGATTATAAAGAGATATCAAAGCACGATTTTAGATAACTTAAATGGCCCAACCTATATGAAGTTGATTATATCTCGATGTCTGTAAAAGATTGCTGTTTTTGGAGTCTTGAGGTCTTGTGAACTGATTTCCTGCTTTCTTTCTTTACATTTTTTTTTATTTGAGTAAAAATACATTTGTTATATTCCTTTTAGTGTAAGTTTCTATTTGGACAATTTTATGGGAACATGTGCATTCTGTATGTGAGCTTCTATCATATTCCTGTTGTTTTATGAGCAGACTCTTAAGGAATTTATTTTATGATGTTGTGAAGTTACTGCTTTTTTCTTTTTCCTTTCTCTTTTATTTCATATTTGCATTTTCGTTCAAGGATATGCTTAGCAATAAAATGTTCTTCCCAAAACCTTGTATGATGATGCATTGTTATTTTCTGAACACTTGGTAAAAGATCTTGCACTGGAGCTAAACATGTCCTTATTAAAAGCCACGTAAGCTAGGACCAGGTGAAATAAAATATTCTAACCAGTTACTAGTTACTTATATAAACTTATCAAAAGTGGCATATTTATGGGCTAAACAAGTATTGTCTGTCAACTGAGGCATTGTTATTTAGATTGCTATAATAAGGTAAGCAGGAGGTAAAACATTTCTGAACAGGTAAGACGACAGAACCATTGTATTCTGGGAAAGATTATTGGATACTATATATCTTTTTAAATGTTTGATAACTTTTAAGTATTTGCTGCAAGTCAACAAACTTTGAACCTTTTTCTAGAACCTTGTTTGTATAATGCCTTAAATCCTGGAAAGCTTTAGATGCCTTCTCTCCAAGTTTCCTGGCATATTGAATTAAAAAACAAACAAACAAAAAGAAAGTCCTACTAAATCCAAAAGCAAAATATAAATGAATGCTTACATTTTAACAACTTCTTCTGGATTTTTGTGTTATAAAATTCTGCAAACAGTCATTACAGTTGGCACCTTCCTCATATATCAGGTGTCCTTGATTTGCTGGTTCCCTACGCACATGGTTACTTTGCCAATTGGATAATCCATCATGATATTCTACATTTTTCACCATGATCCTGACATGTCAGTTAACTGAACTGGTGTACATTGTCCATAGATAGGTTATCAGTTCTCAAAGAGAAAAGCAAATTTAGTTAACCCTGTTCCTTCAGATTTCATCAGTGGAATGGTTATGCTATTGGCTCTCATGAGAATGGAAAAAAAAAAGGCTCAATAATGTCAAACTATGGGAAGTTCCTTTTTTTGCTGCCTGTCTCAGATAATTTGTGTAAATTAAAGCAATCATTTATCAATCCCCATAACGTGCCAGATACCATGTTAAGTGTTTTGGATCTGTATAGTGCCTCTTTATCCCTGAGTGGTAGATAGTATTTTCCTCATCTTAAAGACGAAGAAACAAAGACACAAAGAGCTTAATGACAACTTAGCAAATACATTTCTAATCATGTTAGAAGTCAGGCCTTGCTGTCATGGAGGTCAGAGGGATGTCATGGATTGGGTAGAGTCACTGAAACCAAACAGGGTGGGGTTGGAACCCCACCCAGCCAGACTCTCACCATATATGGGCAAATTCACAGTCTCTGAAATTTGGCTTCCTTACGTACATACATACATACATGACACCTCAATGACCTTGCCTTGCAAGAGTGTTTGGGGAAAAAAGTGAAATAAAGTGTTTTAATTGGATTGGTATAGAGTAAGTGCTCAAAGCAGTTATGCTCCTTTACTTTGAGTCCTCTGCTATTCTGTATACAATAGCTGCCTTCTAGAATTAGAGATCCTGCACTAAATTCTATGCAATAAAAATATTCAATTGTTGTCAGTGTTGGGAAGTCACAACTTGTTGTAATAACAAAACTAATCTTTTTCTAGTCCTGTACTTTGATTGTGGGCATGACTGCAGCTAGTAAATATGTGGCATTGAAATATGGTAGCATACATCTGTCTGAGAGCAAGTGGCCAGAAGTTGGGGTATGTAGAGGGAGTCTAGATTTGAGAAACTTGCCAAAGAAATTGAGAAATTTGAGAAATTTCCAAATAATGGTTATGTAGTAGGTTCATCAAGATCTAAGTGGCATTTGCTCAGAAGTATTGGTTAAAGTTCATCAGCAGAAATCCTTTTACATGATCTTTCCATGAAGAAGTGTTGAGACTACATCATCTCTTTTCTATGTGTTTAACTTTGGCTATCTGGAAAGTTGGAATCTGAAGCTTAGTTAAGATCTTGGATCTGAATCCTTAGTCTATCCTTTACTAGCTGTGAAACTTTGATTAAGGTGCGCAGTGACTCTAGGCTCATCTGTTAAATTGAAATGATATTGTCTTCCTCTTAGTTCTAGTCTATATGAGCTGATATATGTATGAATATAAGTGCCTGGTTATAAACAGAGTGTCTGGCCTGTGGCCCTCAAACAATAATGGCTAATATTGCCTTGGATATTGGATATTATCCTAGAAAAAAGAAGCCAAACTTCCTAAAAATTTAGAAAGGATACATATTGGAGAGCCCCAGAGCAATCACTTTACTCTGTCATCTAAAATCATAATCATAATAGTTGGGACTCCTGGGTGGCTCAGTTGTTGAGCATTTGCCTTCAGCTCAGGGCATGATCCCAGATTCCAGGATCCAGTCCCACATCAGGCTCCTTGTGGGGAGCCTGCTTCTCCCCCTGCCTTCTCTCTCTCTCTCTCTCTCTGTGTCTCTCATAAACAAATAAATTAATTAAATAAATAAATCTTTAAAAAATATATTAAAAAAAACAAAAAAAAATCATAATTGTTTTTCTTCCCTTACCATTGAAACCACATGGATTCTTGAGTGTTCCACCAGAAATGTACTTACCCCTATAAAACCCGTTACTTCAATCAACTCCTTCAGAGTAGGGTGCATGAGAAAAATTCAAATGGTAGCCTGTTCCATCCCTCATAGGACAGTCTTGCATCCCTTCCAAATTAGAGTTATCATTGACTTAGACACCCTTTCAAAACTCTATATTGGCTAGTATATAGTCCAAAAACCACTTTAAGCAATTACTCTTTTGATAATTCAACCAACACTTGCTGAGCACTTCTGTGTCATCCAATCTACTATTGGCTTTTGTTACTTTGTTTCAATGAAGGCAGATAATGGATATAGGCCTTTTGTCTGGTATAGAGCCCGGTAGGCCAAAGTTCTCTTCACCTTATTCAAGTTGAAGTTTGATCTTTCTCCAAAGATATTCAAGCCCTGTACTTGTCCCAGTTCAATTAAAATCTTGATGATTCTGTTTGAAATTGGTTTATTAATGTATTTGTTGGACATTGACTAAATGATTACTACATCTTAAATTGAGAGATTTAAGAAGGAGTTTATGACATACTAAAGGAATACAAATAATGATACTACAGTGACTACAAATTAGCTGTCAAAAAAGTACAAACTATATTCTTTGGGGGGATTCAGAAGAAATTACATAAGTGAGGACTTCAGAGCGGAGGTGATTCATTAGATAAAACTTGAAAAAACTGATAAGCAGAGCTTATCAGGGCTACATGTCATTCCAAGCAAAGCATTGAAATGGAAGCAAGTAAGATCAAAACCATAATTTGGATGGATCACAGATTGTGTAGAAAGTGGATTATGGATGGTATAGCTCAGAAGGTTTTTTCAGGATCAAAATTAGCTCCTGCCTGCATGGCTATCCAGCGCCAAAAAAAAAAAAAAAAAAAAAAAAAAAAAGGCATAAAAAAATAGAAACTAGGCAATCACTTCCCTAAGTCTTTCATTTTCCAAGGAAATACAAAATTCAGTTGCCTGCTCATTAGCAAAGTTTTCCCTTCACTGCCACAAGTTCTCTGCTTCCAGGCTCTAGCTTGGATCATGCCCATGCCAGCTCACACTGAGATTTCCACTCCTCTCCTGTGTTTCTAGCTTCAGTTTCCTGCGGCAGCTCATCAATCAAACACTGAGAAGCCAAGAGACCTTCAAGAAACCTTGTACCCTGTTATTGATATGCATTATTTTGCTTTTTTTAAAATTTAATCTGGCTTCTCATTGTGATCAAGAAAATAGTATAATAAACCCTCATTTATCTATCATCTGACTTCAAGCAGTATTAATATTTTGCTGTTCTTGTTTTATCTATGCCCATCTTCCCATGGAAAAAAATATCTTTTAATATTACATAGTGTTAAAACAAACAAAAAATGGCATTGAAAGAGTAGTTATTATTGGGTCTCTTGACCTGATTACTCGTTCATAATCAATGTGTTTTAGAGTAACTAACCTAGCATTCTTTCTGATGGACAATTAATGGCATGATTCCAGTTCTTTATTCAATGACAACATAAAAGAGCAGATTAACTGCTAAGTAGACTCTTCACTGTTTAATGAGATTGCTGAAAAACTGAAAGGATTTTTCAGCTTGTGCATACTTCAACTGTTCTCAATCACTTTTTGAAATGAATAAAAATGTCTATAGATTATATACAGCTGCTACCTTTTATGAAATATGACCATCTTGGAACAGAATCTATGTTTTCCTTCAAGTGAGTGGGTGAGAGAGAATACTATTCATTGGCACCTGTAGAAGCCAAGACATACTCACCTTTACCTCTAGAACTGTGATCAAAAATCTACTAGCATATTTCCCTAGGGTTATATTCATGCATTTGTAATACATATAACTACACTGAATTTGCATGCATCTACATAGAAGAGATAGTTCATTAGCACATTTCCAAGTTATAATTCTATTACTGCTCCACTGTCTGTTGAAAGTGGTGAACTTCTCTTCTTTGCTCTCGCTCACCTGTAATTTTTGACCTACGATTTTCATCATAAAAGTATCATGAAAGAGAGTCTGAGACACAGAATGTTAGTTATTTATAGACTATTTGAAAGTATATGCTCTATCACAAAGTCATAGTTAAGTGTTAGGGAAAATGGTTAGAACCACCACAGCCTTTTTTCGTGGTTTCATGGAGCGTAATGAAAAGGAGAATAGTAGGTTTCAATGAGTCAACAGTTTTCCTGTCCCTGTGCTTAGCAGTTCATCCCATTTTATTTTTTATTTATTTATTTATTTATTTATTTATTTATTTATTTATTTATTTATTTATTTTTTGGAAGGGAGACCTAGCAGAGCACACATAAACATTCTTCTAAAAACAACAGCAACGAGATACCTGGGTGGCTCCGTTGTTGAGCATCTGCCTTCGGCTCAGGGCATGATCCTGGGGTCCTGGTTGAGTCCTGCATCCTGCTCCCCACAGGTAGCCTGCTTCTCCCTCTGCTTATGTCTCTGCCTCTCTCTGTATCTCTCATGAATAAATAAAATCTTAAAAAAAAAAGAAAAAGAAACCAGTAACATGAGGGTCCTCTAGTTTTGCCTGAAAGGAAAATTAGGAGGGTGAGGAGTAGGATGGAAGGTAGCTTAAATTGAGGATGCTATTAAAACTGAAAAACTGTAACTTCTTTATTACTATAGTGTTGTTTTCAATGTTTATACATACATCACCCAGGAACATGTGCTTATGTTCATGCATGGGTAGGAATAACCAGATATGTTTTGATGTCATATTTGAAATGGGCAAACTAGGATAGTTATTCTTCATGATCCAAACAAGAAGGAAGGAAAAGTGGGCAAGGGGAAGAGAGTAGAAGAATAAAAGTAGAATAAAAATGGCACTTAAGCTCCTGTTTGTAATTGCTCAGAAGTTAGTTCCAGAATTAGAGCATCTAAAATAATGAGGTCAGTATCTCTATTCTATCCCCCTCTGCTCCCCACTCCCCTCTTTCTCCTTCTCCCTCTTCATTCCAGAAATAGTGTCTGATGTTAATAAGCTCTGCCTTTACCCACACCCACACATCCCCTGCACCCCCACACACACTTCTTTTGTAAAAAAAGAAAAAAAAATAGGTGCTTACACTTTTATAGTAATATGTTGTAAAAATGTTTTAGCTACTGTGCTAGTCTATTGTGCTGGTGTTTATGTACCTTTTCCTTTTTCTCTTTTAAATTAAAATTAAATTTAATTTTAAAATCTCTTTAAACACTGATATATGGGCATCATTTCCCAAAAATATTTGGGAAAACATAAATCATATGTCTATGTAATTGGACAGAACTTTCTTGACTTTCTCACTTGGCAGGGGACAAGCTGCAATAACATATACGTGCACTAGAGCAATAGCTGTTTTGTTTTGATGAATTCTAATTTGTCCAGCTTTACTGAGATATAATTGACATATAGCATTGTTTAATAAGCTTATTAAACTTATACAATGTTTAATAAGTGTGCAAGCTGCTGATTTGATTCATGTATATATTACAAAATAATTACTAATTAACATATCCATCACCCACATATTTAATTTTTTTGTACAGTGAGAACACAATATTTACTTTCTTAATAACTTTCAAGTACATAATGCAATATTATTAACTATAGTCATCATGCTGTACATTAGATCCTCAAAACATATTCATCATATAAGTCTAAGTTTGTACCTTAGACCAGCATCTTCCCATTTCTGCTGCCACCCCATCCCTGGCAACCACGGATGTACTGTCTGTTTCTAAGAGTCATAATTTTTTGATTCTATGTATAATTGAGATCATACAATTTTTTTTCTGTATGATTTATTTCACTTTTCAAAATACCCTCAAAGTTATTGAGGTACCTAATGTGAGGTGATATCAGAAGATAGGTACAGAATTAGAGTATCTAAAATAAGGAAGATGGCAGTGGAGTAGGAGGACGCTAGGTTCTTCTCATCCCACAAACACAACTAGATAACTATCAAATCATCCTAATACTCCAGAAATCAACCTGAAGACAGAATAGGCTCCACAACTAAAGGGAGAGAAGAGGCCACATCGAAGAAAATTGTGTTCTAAATGTAATCTACTAGTTTTTATTCACTTTTAGCTTACAGTAAAACCAGCTTTCCACCTTTCCTACTTGCTGGACAAAATGGATTAGAAAGTGATTCTCATGTTAATTTTACTGGAAGCTAGACAGTATAAACTGCCCAGTCAGCTACCCAGATTTTGGACATTTTTTTTAATTTTTTTAAGATTTTTTAAATTTTTATTTATTTATGATAGTCACACAGAGAGAGAGAGAGAGTCAGAGACACAGGCAGAGGGAGAAGCAGGCTCCATGCACCGAGAGCCCGACGCGGGACTCGATTCCGGGTCTCCAGGATCACGCCCTGGGCCAAAGGCAGGTGCCAAACCGCTGCACCACCCAGGGATCCCCGAAGTCTATTTTTTAAAGATTTATTTATTTATTTATTCATGATAGATAGATCGCGCCCTGGGCCAAAGGCAGGCGCCAAACCGCTGCGCCACCCAGGGATCCCCAGATTTTGGACTTTTGATTGTGTCTGTGTAACTATACTAGAGATAGATAGTATTTTGGGAATATTAAACTGGTGCACTTCAGCATGTTCCCTTAAAAAAATAATGAAATCCTCTACCCTTTCCTTTCCTCTCCTCTCCTCTTCCCTGAGGTTTTTTCATTTCCCTGGTGATTAATGATATTGAGCATTTTGTCATGAACTTATTGGCCACATGTACGTGTTTGAAAAAATGTCTATTCAAGACCTTTGACTATTTTTCGTTTCATTTTTTACATTAACCATTTTTACATTCAGGTTGTTTTCTTGTTACTAATTTATAAGAATTCCTTATTGATTCTGGATATTAACCCCTTATGAGATAGTTTGTAAATATTTTCTCCTACTCTGTAGGTTGATTTTTCATATTGTGGATTGTTTCTTTTGCTGTGTAGTGGTTTTTAGTTTGATGTAATTCTACTTGCTGAGTTTTACTTTTGCTGCTTGCACTTTTGGTGTCATATTCAGAGAAGCATCATCAAGACAAATGTCAAGGGTTTTTTCTCCTATGTTTTATTTTAGGAATTTTATGGTTTCAGGTCTTACATTTAAATCTTTTATCCATCTCAAGTTAATATTTATAAGTGGTACAAGAGAGGAGTCCAATTTCATTCTTTGGCATGTGAATATCCAGTTATCCTGGCACCATTTACTGAAGAGACTATCCCATTAAATATTTTTGGTTCCTTTGTCAAATATGTGTTGTTGTATTTATAGGCTATTTTGTTCTATTGATCTATGAGTTTTTATGTCAGAGCCGTATAGTAATCAAAACCATTTGAAATAAGGAAGTGTGAAACTTCTAGCTTTGTTCTTTTTCAAGATTATTCGGCTTCAGAGTCTTTTGTCATTCCATATGAAGTGTAGGATTATTTTCTCTATTTCTGTGAAAAATTACTTTTAATTTTGATAGATATTGTATTGAATTTTCAAATGGCTTTGAGTAGTATGGACATTTTAACAATATTAAACTCTTCTCATACACGAATACGGAATATCTTTTCATTTATCTGTGTCTTCAATTTCATTCATCAATATCTTATGCTTTTTGGTGTATATATCTTTCATCTCCTTGGTTATGTTTATTCCTAAGTATTTTATTCTTTTTGACACTATCGTAAATGGGTTTGTTTTATCTCTTTTAGTTTATTATTAATATATAGAAATGAAACTGATTTTTATGTTTATTTTGTATCCTGAAGCATTACTCAATTCATTTATCAGTTCTAACAATTTTTTGATAGAATCATTAGAGTTTTCTATGTATTAGATCATGTCATCTACAAATAGAAACAATTTTACTTCTTCCTTTCTGATTTGGATGACTTTTATTTCTTTTTCTTGCCTAATTGCTCTGGCTAGGATTTCCATTACTATGTTAAAAGGAGTACTGAGAGAGGATATATTTGTCTTTTTTTCTGATTTTAAAGGAAAAAATTTCAATCTTTTATTTTTTTAAAAGATGTTATTTATTTATTGATGAGAGACACACAGAGGCAGAGACACAGGCAGATGGAGAAGCAGGCTTCATGCACGGAGCCCGATGTGGGACTTGAACCCAGGACCCCGGGATCATGCTCTGAGCCGAAGGCAGGCACTCAACCGCTGAGCTACCCAGGCGCCCCACCTTTCATTTTTTAATATGATGTTAACTATGGGCTTGTCAAGTCTGACCTTTCATATGTTGAGGTACATTCCTTCAATCCCTACTTTGATACATGATGACAATTATGTATGATGATATCACAAAAGGATGTTGATTCTGTCAAATGTTTTTTTTTCTGCATCTATGGGGATGATCATAGAATTTTTGTCTCCCATTCTATTAATGTGATGTATTACACTTACTGATTTATGTATGTTGAAACATCCTTGAAATTCATGGTTAAAGCTTACTTGATCACCGACTGTTTTCTTGTTCTTTTGTTCTTTTATTCCTCTCTTGCTGTCTTCCTTTATGACTGTTTTCTTGTTCTTTTGTTCTTTTATTCCTCTCTTGCTGTCTTCCTTTATGAACTGATGTTTTTCCATAGTGGTATGCTTTGATTCACTTCTGCTTATCTTTCATGTAACTACTATAGTTTTTTTGTTTATTTGTTTTATAGTTACCATGAGTCTTACATAGAACATCTTATAGCTAAAACAGTGTAGACTGATAACAATTTACCTTTAATCACATACAAAACTACTCTTTTAATCCCATTTCATATTTTTGATGTCACAATGTACATCTTTTTATAGTGTAAATCCATTTTGACCATGCATTGTTTTCCTAATTTTATTTAGCTGTGTATCTGTGTCTTCTTGTCATTCACTGAATTTCTCTAAGAATCTTATTATGAATTCTTCATCATACAGTGCATGGGTCATTTCTTTAGGGTCAATTATTAGAGTTTTATTAGTTTTCTTTGGTGGAAGTAAGTTTACCTGATTGTTCATGACCCTTGTGTTCTTGCAAAGGTAGCCACAATTTGAGAAAGTAGTTTCCTCTTCCAGGCTTTTTCACCATTTGAGTGGGGCTCCTGACTTGTTTTCCTGCCATGGCTTCAGCTGTAGATGTGCTGCCTAGCTGCCTAGCATCTCCGGCCTTACTTCATAGTTTGGTGGGGCTGGAAACTATGCATGGCAGTTGGGAAGGGCCAATGACTTGTTTCCCTGCATGTGTGGGTCTCTAGACTGCACTCTGTGGTTGGGACAAACTGCCAGCTGGGGACCCAAAGTGAGTAGACCTAGTGACTGAGCTCTCTGGCCAAATAGAGCCACTAATGGAGTAGAACCACTGTATGGGCTCTCCACTCAAGCACCACAGCCAGGAAGAACATGTTGGCCAAGATCCACAGGTTTTGCTGAGAGACTTTCTTCCCCCTTTCTAACTGACTCCTGCAGTGATCAATGTTAGGCAGTACCTAAGTGCCTCCTTGAAATTGTCCCAGAATAGTGGAGAAGCTGAGTGTCCACCTTGGGTTCTCCTTTTCCCACTGGAGATACTGTAGACCTAGAGTGACCCCTTCAGCTTCAAGCTGCACTGGCCTAGGGTAGGGGTGAGTCAGTCAAAGTAAAACTACTCTCCTTAGCTTTCTAATGTGGATTTTTTTGCTTTTATGGTCCAAAGAGGGTACTTAAGCCTCATCCATGGATTCTGAGATCTTCACAAATGTGTCTTGTCTATGGAGATCCACCAGTTGATTTTTCTGTGAGGGGGACTAAAGTCAGAACTATCTGTTTCACCATATTCCTGACATAATTTCAGACAATAGCTCTTATAACTAGGCAGGATGATGTTATATAGCAATAGCTGGCAAGCATGTGTTATTAAGAACACCAGATATAGATAAGTTAATTGTGAACAAGAAAAATGAAGTTGGACCACTCCTTGACCACAGTTAACACTGAAAGCAGTAATTATTTTATTTTTCAATTTAAGAATTCTACAGGCCAGCCCTTCATTGACACAGGACTTTGATATTTCCATCACATACATCTGTTGAGATGGGACTGTTGGGTTATTTAAGTCAACTTTGTGAGACTCTGAAAAAGAGATTCTAGACAGCTATACCCTCACCAAAAAGCTGTCTGCATGTACACAAGCTAGGGAAAATTTTAGGATTTCCCAACTGCCAAGCATAGTTTTCAGCCCCACCAAACTATGAAGCCAGTCAAACAATTCTCAGAAGAAAGAGGGTTTTTAAGGGCCTCACTTAACAAGTCCTTCAGTTATCCGGCCAGTGGACATTCAAGTGTTGGCTTTGGGAGGCAGGTGCTGGGTGACACACAGAAGGAGAGGCTGTTTTCCCTTACACCACCTCAAAGTTTGGATTTTCAATTTATTTTTTAAAAGCAGATACACAGTAAACATCAGAATGTGAGTTTTATGCTAAATACATTTTGGTTTCAGAGCAGTTATCTCTTGCTGCCAGAATAGCCCTAAGGATTAAGATGGTTTATTGGGATCAAATGCCTGGGAGATTTATTATAGTGCAGACTGTTTACTCATTCCCATTAAAATGCCGATTATGCTTATTTTTTTGCCTCTCTCTCCTCCACCTCCTTTATTCCCTTCTCCAAAACCCATACTTTATTATTTTATTTTCCAACTTTAGGATGAATCTACTTAGATTTTTATTCTTTATTCAAATTGAGTCCTTGGAAGCTCTCTGACTTCATAGGGGTCTGAGAGTGGCAATGGCATACGTGTAGCTCATTTAGGTCTTGGGAACAGAGTCCCTGGTTAGCAATCCAAAGGGGAAAAAAAAGGTATATTCAGGGACTGTTTCTGATGACTAGAGAAGAGGCTGAACATTTGGATTATATTTGTGAAGGATCACAAACACCCTGGTTATAATTATTTACAATTTCGAGCCATATAGGAGCAAAGATAATTTGCCATCAGGTATATGCTTTACTTGGATCAAGTAAAGAGGGATTATCTATTTTATAGCCAAATTCTATGTAAACGATTCAACAGAAGAGATGAGTTTTCACACAATATATCAGCTCTCAAGAAAATAGACATGAGACATCAGAAAATATGATCTTTTAAATAAGAAAGCTACAGCCCAGGAAATAATCTTGGAGGGCTTTATAATGCATCTATATGTATAAGAAAGCCAATCAATAAGTCCATTAGGTGTGTAGAATGATTTAATGAAAATTGTGATCGGCAAGAAAAATGTTTGATATACCATGATAAATTTATCTTGAATACTTAGTGACTATTACAATGCCTGGCATGTAAGAGATGCCCAAAAAACTTCTGGGGAAGGAACAATTGAATATACCTCACCTAATATTCATGGAGTGTGCCAATATATTGCTATAATTTGTTTTTTTTTTTCCTGGCACATTTTTCCTTTTTTTCTGCTTTGGAAAGATCTAGACCAGCCATTGTCCAACTTTAGCATGTATGAGAATCACCTGGAGGGCTCTTTAACAACACAGACTGCTGGGCCCTGTTCCTAGAGTTTCTGATTCAACAGGTCAGGAGAGGCCTGAGAAGTTGCATTTCTAACATGTAAAAATGATGCTGTAATGCTCATACATGAACATGTTGAGAACTACTGTCACCTATAAAGTGACAGAGTAATTATACACTTGAGGACAAAGAAGTGCTCAACTCTGATAATTTAAAAAGCATGATTTGCATCTATTCAACAAATCTAGAGCAGTTACTGTCTGTTGCTAAGGTTTCTACTACAGTTGCAAGAGGAAAGTGTCCTTGTGCTTTCTCCCTTTCTCAGTGTGGCAGCTGAGATTCAATAGCAAAATATGGGAGAGAAACATGGTGACACAGAAAAAAACATGCAGAGAATTTTTGCAACTCAGAGATAATTCTGTAAATAGTAAAGACCCATTTTACTTAGAAAAATCTAAAATTTGGGATCCCTGGGTGGCGCAGTCGGTTTGGCGCCTGCCTTTGGCCCAGGGCGTGATCCTGGAGACCCAGGATCGAATCCCACATCGGGCTCCCGGTGCATGGAGCCTGCTTCTCCCTCTGCCTGTGTCTCTGCCTCTCTCTGTGTGTGTGTGTGTGTGTGTGTGTGTGACTATCATAAATAGATAAAAAAATTAAAAAAAAAAGTTTTGAAAAATCTAAAATTTAAATTTACATAAGAAGTATTGGAAAATCATTCCCCTGCACACTTGCCTTCTGATTGAATCCACTTTCTAAAGCTTAAAGGTTAAAACTAATTAAATTAAAAGAAAATAAAAGCACATGATTAGAAGGCTTTAGTTGCCTGTTAGCTCAGGTGCCTTCATACTTAAAATTGATTATTTCAATCCCTATTGATAGGATAGAGAAGGCAGTTGATTTACTATAAGCAAATGATTAAATGGAACAAAAGTACTGTGCACTGAGCACTCTGCTAATCTCTTTATATATATTATTTCATTCACTCTTTGTAACAACAATCCTTTGAGATCAGCACTGCTTCTCTCCCCATATTGCTAAGAAAAGTCAGATGCAGAGTGTTTAAGTGACTTGCCCATGGTCACACTGCCTGCTGGAACCAGAACCTGATCCCTTCCTGATAACTCAAAGAATTTGAAATATGTTAAGTTCCAAATAGGCAATGGTAGAGGAACCAGTATTAACAGCAGTATTAACAGTGCTGTCATTATAGCAACTGGAGTATTAATCCTAAAAAGTCCTATGATAAAGATATCTCTATCCTCATTTTATGTTTGAGAAAATCCAGAGAAGTTAAGCAGCCTACCTGAGGCTATATAGTTAGCAAGAGATGAACTAAGGTTTATAGATTCTAAAGCCCATGTTGTTTCTATATCACCACCAAACCCTAATATCGAGCAGTCCCTTTCCTAGACTCTTTAGTAACAATATTTAATACTATTACATTAGTGTCACTAAGTTTTCACAAAACCAAAATTCATTATTTCCCCACTGACAGCAGAATAATGTTGTGATGTACCACCTTGTATATAATGTCAAACTTTGATGTGCCTGTCCATAGGTTTACTGGGAAAAGGTATGTTTATTTTTATAACTGCTTTTATTTGTATCAAAGGAATATATACACAGAGTTTAATAGGATAAATAATCGCTTTAGAACCAGTAACAGCAGTCCCTGCTCCCACTTTTCCTCCCCTCCACTCTTATCCTGGTTGCCAGAGGCAGCCACTTCTACCCTTAGCTCTTTTATCAGTTATTTGCCTCTGCATTTTAAAATACAGAATGCAGCTATCTTTTGATTCACCGATTTAAAACATTATTCACTGACTTCCTAATGTGAAACTATAGAATTCTTTTCTCTCATACATATTGTTTCTCTTCACTCTTTCAATGTAGTTATACACTTTGATTAAATATTATTTGGCATTTTCATGATTATGACTACATAAATATTCTCTGCTAAGAAGTGTATGATTACATTTATTTGCCGTATTTTTTTTTTGTATAATGCTTAGATTCTTTTAGAATTAATACTAACTTTTAATCCTTTCCATTTACTTGGGTTCATCTGGACCTATAGCTAAATCTTTTCAGCTCTGTTGATGGCCTTAAGGTGATCTTCTGGATAAGACCACATTATCAACTCTGTCCAATAACCTAATAGTTTTCTTTTGTAAATCTTGGAGACATTCCTGCCAGAGTTCTCTATTTTCTTGCTCCAACCTGAACTAGCTGCTCTTTCCACCACCTCCGGCTATCATCCTTTGTCATCAACTTGCTATTTTTCTCATTCTTTTCTATGGTGGATTTTCTATTTGCTTTCTTTCTCCTACTTATTTTATTCCCTTGTCAATTAAAGCACATCCTCTAGTAGCTTCCTGCAAAAAGGATGCATAGTATGCAATCTTTGAGATTTTGCATCCCTGAAAAAGTTTGTATTCAAATTATTGATGGTTTGGGGCAGCCCAGGTGGCTCAGTGGTTTAGCACCGCCTTTTAGCACCGCCTTCAGCCCAGGGTGTGATCCTAGAGACCTAGGATCCAGTCCCACATCAGGCTCCCTGCATGGAGCCTGCTTCTCCGTCTGCCTATGTCTCTGCCTCTCTCTCTCTGTCTCTCTCTCTGCTCTCTCTCTGTGTCTCTCATGAATAAATAAATAAAATCTTTTAAAAAATTATTGATGCTTTGTTAGAGTACGGAAATCTAGATAGAAGAATCCTTTTCCCTAAGAATTATATTCCTCCATGGTCTTCTAGTTCTTATATTGCTGTTGGGTAGACCAATGGCATTTTGGTTCTTTGTCCTTTGTGTGTGATCTGGTTTTGTAGAATCTTCTCTTTATCTCTGGTATTTGAAATGCCATGATGATATATTTTGGTGGCTGCTGCTGGGTCAGCTAAAATATGAACCTGACAATTTTGTCAGAGAGGAAAATAGAGATTATATTCTCCAGAATTTACCAAAATAATCCCTCCCCTCCTTTTTTTTTTTTTTGACCTGCATTCCTCCAATGCACATGGCTGTGAGTAAGACAGAAGGGGGATAGTGGGGAACAGAGAGAAATAGGGAGAGAGAGTTGCTACTTGTCCAAAAGGTCGAGTAATTTAACAAGAAGCTAATATACAAGTTCAATTTGAATAAATATTATGTGCTTCCTCTTTGCAAGGCACAGCTCCTCCCTTCAGGGTGCTTGGAATCTACTGTGGCAGATGTGATAAGAACTTAAACTGCAAAAGAAAATTTATGGTAACCTTATTAGAGAAGTATGACAGAGCTTCAAGGGAAAATGAAATAATTTCAGATAAGGACCTGAGAAATATGCTAAGAATGAGGGGGTGTTTGGTGAGCTAAGAATGTAGAGAGAATGGTAAAGGGAAAGAAGGGAGTTAGCATTTCAGGGATTCTGAAATCTGAGTGGTTAGTAGTAATAGAAGTAGAAGAGGCATTTGTTTATAGTCAAGAGTAGGTGAAAGGCATCAAGATGAGAAAGTGAAAGACAAATCCAAGAATAACAAGTTTACTGGATCTTAGCTGACATGGAGAAATTTGGGGCTAAAGTCTGGGGCAAGCTTCAGATGCAAACTCCTTTTTTAGGGGTAATTAATTTCAATCATTTTTTCCCATTTATCAACTCATATTCACTGACCAAATACTGTGAACCAGTCCTTGTGTTGGGTGCTAGGGAAAATCTGAAGGAGACGTGCTTCTCAACCTCAAGCAATTAACTATTGCACTTGAAGATGTGTTGTACTTGTGTTTGTACCTACATTTGATGAATGAAGTATGAATGAGATATATAAGAATCTTTAGGAGAACAGAGAAAGTAGAATCCAGGTCACCTGGAGTCTTCAGAAAAGGTCAAAGACAGATGATGACACCAACAAGAATCAATGAGGTGTGCAAGTACTGGCAGAGCATTCTAGGCAGGGGAAATCACACCCTCAAAGGCACAGAGAGGAGAGAGAAGATGTCATGTTCATTCATTTGTTTATTCATGCTATAAATTTTATTGAGTCCTTATTATTATTTTTACAGATTTTATTTATTTATTCATGAGAGACACAGAGAGAGAGAGTCAGAGACACAGGCAGAGGGAGTAGCAGGCCCAGGCAGGGAGCCTGATGTGGGACTTGATCCCCCGTCTCCAGGATTGCACCCTGGGCTGAAGGCAGCGCTAAACCGCTGAGCCACCGGGGCTGCCCCTTGAGTCCTTATTATATGTTAGCCACAGTACTAGCCATGCTACAGAAGCTACTGATTTTTTAACCTAGAGTATGATGGTGTCCTTCCTAGGTTGTTACTTTCATGAGAGTAAGACTTACATCTGTCTTATTGGTTGTTGGGCCTACCACTTAATATTTGTATAATAAATATATGTAGAAGCATGGGAATGGATAACCATAGGGAAGAGGATACTGCAAGATAATAAAGCGATTCATGAGAGAGATGTTTTGAGAATTATGAATAGATTATAGCTAGTTAGCGATAGTATGGACAAAATTGCTCGCTTGCTCTCTCTCTCTCTCTCTCTCTCTCTATATATATATATATATATTAAATTTTTAAAATGCTTTTTTAAGCTTTATTTTATAGATTAAAATTTTGGTTTTCTAGATTCAGTAATACTAAATTGGCTATTGGGTTTAGTAGCTTCTTGCATCAGCTTCTGCAACTGTCCAATTTGTTCATCATGAAAGCCATTAAGTTTTTTCTTCTGGTAGGGCAGCTCCAAAACATACTTTCTATTGAATTTGTCGGTTTCATTTGTTTGTTGCCATAGCACTGCTGCATACATTTCTGTTCTTTTACCGACAGTTCTTCATGCTTTCAAACACCTGAGAGGCATTTGTACCTGGCATATATATATGGCAGGTAAAAAGCGGAATACTTGGGAATTCTATCATTTCTGCACAAAAGAAAGAGTGCCTTTCGGGCAGCCCGGGTGACTAAGAGGTTTAGCGCCCCCTCCCGCCAAGGGCGTGACCCTGTAGACCCAGGATTGAGTCCCACATCGGGCTCCCTGCATGGAGCCTGCTTTTCCCTCTGCCTGTGTCTCTGACTCTCTCTCTCTCTCTCTCTCTCTCTCTCTCTGTCTCTCTCTCTGTCTCTCATGATTAAATAAATAAAATCTTAAAAAAAAAAGTGGGTTTCTACCATCCCAGAGGCAAGGTTCATTGATTTGTACTCCATCTATGTTCTGACTGATAACATCATATGACTTGTATTTGGAGATTTCTGTTAAGTGCCTTGTTCTAAAAACCTTAATGTTTCCTCTCCTCTATCCACTGAATATTTGGTTCTACAAGTCTACACCAATAAAACCAAAACCAAACCAAACCAAAATCAAAACCAAAAACAAACAAAAACAAAACCAAAAAAAATTTGCTCCTTTAATTTGATATTTCTACTTTGCCTTTCTTTAGTTGCTAAATCTTAGTTTTATCCCGAATTGAACTGATCTCATCCTTTGGACACCTAGGCCTATGTCCCCCATGAAATAGAAAGTGATCTCTATGTTCCTTCTCCAAGGAATATAACCATAGTCTCAGCCACTCGGCCATTACCACAAACAAGAACCTTATTCCCTCTCAGTGGAGCCTTTGACGCTGGAAAGGAGTTACTGCATAAGTAACAAGTAAACCACATTAAAATATTATTACCAAAGCCTTAGGGAGGGGAGAAACTTTAAGGAGGGAGAAGTTTCTTCTCTCAAACATATCAGAGCAGTATATATAACTCAAAAGTATATAAAATTCTAGGGATAAAGGAAGGACAAGTTTATACACTCAAGAGACTTGCAGTCTTCTAAGGGACACCACTCCTTATAGAGAAATGCTTACAGTTCCCTTAATATGCCTAGCACTGTGATGGTAGGTACCCAAAGCATATTTTTTGAATGAATAAATGCATATGCCATACATTCCTTCACTTCTGTTTCTTTGAATTGGGTTTGACAGCTAGGAGATCATTGATGACCCTAATAAGAAAAGTGCCCTGTAGAGGCACCTGGGTGGCTCAGTGATTGAGCATCTACCTTTGTCCCAGGTCATGATCCTGGGATTCGGGATCAAATTCCACATCAGGCTCCCCACAGGGAGCCTGCTTCTCCCTCTGCCTATGTCTTTGTGTCTCTCGTGAATAAATAAATAAAATATTAAAAAAAAAAAAGAAAAGTGCCTTGCAATAATAGAAACAGAAGTCCAACAGCAAAAACTGAGGACTGAATGAGAGGTGAGGAAGTAGAGAAAATAAGCAAAGACAAGTTATACTGTTGTGGAAAGGTCATGTTTTTAAGAAATACAAAATTGTCTCTTGATGGTATTTACTTGAAAATTAAAATCAGAATGCCCCATGATTTTATAACGAGGAAAGATTCTCCATATTTTCTATCCCTAAGGGGCATAAAAGGGCTACTTGAGGATAAGGACCAGATTTTATTTATCTAAATCTAAAGAAATTTAGATTTCTTGCAGTTCTTAACTCAGAGTTTGGTACATACTGGGTGTTCAGTTAATATTTGTTAAATAAATTAACATATGAAGAACACATATATGATGTGCTGGCTAATTCTGCTTATCCTAGAGTATAACCAAGACAAAAGGAGTTAAACAGTAACAATAAAAGGTGGAAGTTGGGTAAAATATATTACTTTGCCACATTTCATACATGACAGCACCTATGAAGCTATATGAACTGTTGGTGATAAATGATTGAACAAATTAGCAAACAAATGGATGAAACATTAGATGGGAAATAATTCAATGTATGTAATAACCTTCTGAATTATTGGGTTATTTTAATGGTCAAAGAACCTTGCTGGTTGTTGGTGTACTTTGTGAGTGTTTTTCAGCCTATTACCTACAACCATTTGCCAAGCATTTCACATAGATTTTAGCAGAACTGTCTGTAAACCACCTTTGAAAACACAGAAATGCACTCCTACCTCACATTTCCTTACTAAAGAAGGTAATTGAGAAGCACCTGGGTGACTCGATCAGTTAAGCATTAGACTCTTAATTTTGACTCAAGTTGTTTCAGGATTTCTTTTTCCTTCAGTGTCTCCAGCTCTTGGTCACACTGCTTGGAAGAGTGAAGAGGTAGACCAGGTAAAGAGTGGTGACAGGAAAGCAAGGTTTATAGAGCAATAGTACAGAGCTCCCGAAGAGGGAAGGAACCTGAGAGAGCTGTCACTCAAGTTTCTAAATCTAGGGGTTTTTATGAGATTGTTGGTGGGCTGTTTTAATCTGATTAACCCTTCATGCATCTGTCACCCAATCAGGATTTTGTGCCTGCGTTCATCTCCTATCTTGTGGTTGTTCACATGGGAAAGGGTGGAGGGCTCCTTGCAGGGTGGCAGTTTCCCTTTTGGGCAGGGCCCTTTTCCCTGCCTGCCTTTCTTCCTTCATTAAGGTCATAATTTCAGGGTTCTGAGATCAAGCCCTGATTCTGACTCCACGCTGGCCTGCAGCCTGCTTAAGAATCTCTCTCTTCCTCTCCTTCTGGCTGCCTGCCCACTCACATGGCACACATGCTGTCTCTTTCCCAAGGAAAAATAAAATTGATTGCCAAAGAGCACCACCTCTCCACTTATTTTTATTATTCAGAAGAAAGTGGGGAACATGGTGCCATCCCCTTGTCACCATTTGGCAGGCACAATCAATAAGTGCCATAATTGCTGTGTAGAGGTGGGACTAGATTGCTATGATTCCTTAACCTTGGTGGAAAGCAGTGCATGCATTATGTAATTTGCTTTACAGGTTCTTAAAGAGATTGACACTGTGGGCTACCTGGTATCATTTTCCCTTTGCTGTGTGTAAGAATGCATAATGCTGGGTCATAGGTTTGCCAGCTGACAGCATGAGGCATTATCATTCACCTTAAGTTCTCTTTTCTAAGCCCCTCCTCCTAACAAGAAAAATGGCAGGACCTGTCCCCATGGCCTTGTCACCATCTTGCTTTCTTTGCAGAAGAGAATACACTGAAATAAGCATCAAAAAAAGGGATTTATCCATGTTTTTTAAAATGACAAAACCTCTCATATGGACTATAGCAATTGATAGAAACTTCTTCTACATTGTCCCTTATAATTTATTTACCAGAACAGCCAGCGCTCCACCTTGGGACCAAAGTACAGGCAATAACTAGCCCTGGCAAGAATTAATATCATTTGTGGAGTAGAAAGGCATTTCTTTCCCATGCAAATATCCATTTTGTATTCTGAAATATCATTATAGTTTTAGGTAAATGTATTCACAAGACCAGGAAACATATTCTCAGTTGTAGGTAATTATTACCAATTAGTAACTGGTTCAACTTTGTTCAGCTGCAGCATGACTCTACAGTCATTGGTAACACATATCAACACCTGTATGCTTCCTCCTATTGATGATCACTCCACAATTTGTGCTACCTTGGTAGAAAACTTAGGCATTTATGTTTATAATGGGCTTACATTCCCAGAACATGCAGAATAGCTATTACCTTTACCTGAAATGTTATCTGCCTGGCTGAAATATCCAGTTATGGCTACACACCAACAGAGACAGAAATTCTAGGAAATAGCTATTTTCTGAACAGGGTTACTCCCTCAGTAGCTTAACAAGAGCAAAATAACTTATTATTTAGAAAGAGTCTTCCAGAAAAATGGCTGAAGAATTCCAAGTTGGGACATTGAGTCACTTTTTAAATTTAAGAGTTTTGGGTAAAAAAAAAGAAAAGAAAAGAAATAGAACAAAAATGAGTGTATATAACAATACTTCTAAAGTAAGTATAAAACAGAAAGGACACTTGTCTGCATTCAGAGTAGGTTCTATTTGGCTTAGGAATTTTCAAGGCATAAAAAAAAGCCTACTGAAGAAAATTGTAGCATGTAATTTTATTTTCCCTTTATTTGTATACAAATCTATTTTGTAATTCTTTTTTATTCTTCTTTTATTACTATGCTCAGTGTATAGTTTCATAAAAATGGGATATCATTTTCCAACAAATTTTTACCTATTCCCCCTTTTAAACTCAATTTAAATTTTCTTTTCCAATAGCTAAAACTGGACACCATGTGGATTATGGCAAGGCAGCAGGAAATAAGATGTGATAACAGGGAACTTTGATTTACTGAAATTGGAGAGTCATGAGCAAAAGGTGCCTTACCTGACATGAGGCACGATGCCAAGCACAGATTACATTCACTATCCCATGTTATGGAAATATTTTTATAGGTAGTTTATTTTTATTTACATTATTTGCATGCTTATTTTTAAGGTAATATGTGTAGAATGCCCTACTAGAAATTTGAGTGTTTTTCATTATTTTAGGTCAATCTATTTTTTGGATTGAAAGTTGATGTCTCTGGACCCTTAAATTCCTGAGGACTAAGGATCCATTTGTGTTTCTTTGATTCTTATTGCTTTCAGCCTTCCTCCTCTCAAATAGCCTTGATAAGTTCCCATATTTTGTCTTGGTGAACTTTTCCCATGTTTTCCTTGCATGCGCCTTCTCCAACCCAGCTTCCTTAAAAAAAAAAAAAAAAGTGCTGTCAGAAACAAAAGCTTTACACTACTGGGGCCTCACTGAATTAAAAGAGTGATAAGACTGATTCTTATACTTGTTCACTACATTCTAATCCCAATTTAGGGCAACTCATTCTATAATTTTATGACTGGCTGATAGTATTTCATGAATAATAATGAAAGAACAACCTATCACTGCAGACTCCCTGACAAAGTGGTAATATGTAAATGCAAAGATAATTGCCATTTGGAAATGAAGGCTCTCTCTCTCTGTCTCCCTTTCTCTCTCTTTTTGTAAACACAATCAGTTGAAAATAAAAACTAGTCAAGATACATGCATTCTACTGCTATTTTAAAAGGTTGGCCTCAATTTAGTTCATGCAAAAAGGATTTGACCCAAGAAGTCTTAGAGAGTTTCATTGATATATGGAATAAAAGTAAAAGTAACAAGATTCCTATTTGAAAATTAGCAATATAATTGAAGGATTTGACCCAAGAAGTCTTAGAGAGTTTCATTGATATATGGAATAAAAGTAAAAGTAACAAGATTCCTATTTGAAAATTAGCAATATAACATTAGATATAAGAAGATATCTTATAAAGGAGATGCAGACATATGCAGTTAGAGATTCAAGGATCAGTTGTACTTTTAATTACTCAGCACATCAGGAACCTGATCTAATTATCCACACCATATAGGCAAGTCTTAATTCTTATGGCAGAAATTATATGGAATAATTAAAATCACAGATAATCCCAAACCCTTATGGCAATGTTTCATTAAAGTCTCCTTCCTTAGAGAAATGATTTTATAAAAGCTACAAATTATTACAAAACTGTCTGGCTTATGTCTCCTCTCCTTTGATTATCCCACTGCAAACTCTTGGGAAGGCCATCCATAACAGTGAAAAAGCCCAGAGTCAGGAAGAGGAAAGGGACAGAGCCTTCAGGAAAAGCCATAGATCCCCCAACAAACTCAATATAAAGCACAAGACTGTCAGTGGTAAACCTCTCCTGGAGAATAACTGAAAATAGGATTCATATCATTCTGTTGAAAACAACAGTGAGCAATCAGCTTATGGGAGAGGATGAATACAGACCCGGGTGGCAATGCCCCAACTACAACATGAATAACCTCTAGTTTGGTGGCCATGTAGAGGGACTATGTTCTAGATTTTATTTTTTCCTTATTTTCTACCCCCTTTTATTAGCCTCAGTAATATCAACATATAAGACTCTGCTCTACTCAAGTAAGGGAGAATGTAGTACTCTTTTACTTTAATTTTTTTCTCACTGTTGTTTTTTACTGGCACACCTGGGGCCTTATCAGTTCCAACCTGGGCTGAGCCATTACAGATCAGTTTTCTAACTTCAGATTCACTTCTAACTTCAGATTCAATGAATTTCTTGATTAATTATTAGTTTTATCTTCAAAACTTCACTTTCAAAATCTAGATAAATGTCTGCCACTTACTGTCTTCGTGAGCCCCTTTCAACAACTAGAAGACTCTAAGCAGACTTCATCATTCTCATTCTCTCTTTCAGCCATCTGTCAAAATCAATGTATGCACCTGGCAATAATTTTCATCAGGATGTTACAAATATATTTCCCATAATGATAAATGAAATCATACTTAGGGATGCCAAAGGAGCATAATGACTCAGATAATTGACTCAGGAGGGGTTTTCTTTTCTCAGAGCATTCGCTTCCACCAAGTAGGCCATTTGTAAAAGTAGGTGTGGATAGCACACATAGAGTAGAGAGGAAAGAAGGAGTATATAGACCTAATTACTGAGATAATCAGCTGTGTCAATCTGGGCAATCAATATGTAACAAATACAAATCCCATTGTTGATGGATTCTTGGAAAAAAATATTCCTTCCCTCCCTTCCCTCTTTTCTTCCTTCCTTCCCTCTTTCCTTTCTTCTTTCCTTCCTCTCTACCTTCCTAAAGTATTTAAACACTATCCCAAATACCATGAGAAGTACTCATAAAATAATAGGTATCATAAACTTAGACCTTGACCTGGGGCTTACACAATTACACAATTATAAAAGTCAAAACAATAAAAAACAAGGTAAAATTGTTATATCCCGAAGTCAGTCGTAACTAATTTAGTTTAGGGTCTGGATAGTAGTCAAGGAAGATTTTCTAAGGAAATGACTTCCAAAGTGAGACCTGCAGGATGAATAAGAGTTAACCAGACAAGTGGCACAGTAGGGAGAAGGTAAGAAGGTAAGTAATAGGCATCTCTCAGGTAGAGAAAATGGATATAGAGAAGAATCCTTAAAAAGTATGTCTCCTTTAAGGAACAGACATGAGTTTGTTCAAACTGGAGCACAGAATGTAAAGAAAGAAAATGAGGAGTGATAAGAATATAGATGTAAACAGGAACCAGGTCTTGAATATTCTTATAAGCTATATGTTGATAGTATAAAATCTCCGGGTATAAAATTCAGGCATGAACAGTATCTAACTCAGTTTTACTTTAACCCAACCTAACTTTTGATTTTGAGCACTGTAATAAAGATTGACTACCTTTTTACCAAATCTATTTCCCATTCCTCTTAGACATGTGGCTAGACACTGTTTTTCCCTCTCCGTTGCGATTAGCTATGGCCACATGTCTGAGTTCTGGCCAATAGAACGAGAGAAGATTCTTCTAGTCTTGGCCAATAAAAACCTCTTATGCAATCCTCCACTCATTCTCTTCCTCTGTCAAACTGCTGGATATCAATGCCCAAGGTGATCTTGAAACCCATGTACAAAGAACATCACTCCTCCCTTCCCCATGCACACATACATGCCACCATGTTGAGTGGATGTTATAATGAATGTATTTCTATTATACTAAGCCTATGAGGTTCTGATGCCTACTCATCACACAGTGATTCCCAAAATATGATTTTGAGAGGAACAGCTGTAGCATCACCTAAGAACTTGAAATAAATGCAAACTTTTTATCCCTACCCCAGATCTATCTGTTGAATCAGAAACTCTGGAGGTGGGGCCAGCAATTTGTGGCTTATAAGCTTTCCATATGATTCTGATTTGAGTTAAAGTTGCAGAACATGCTTCATTATTTTACATTACGTTAACCCATTCCACCCAGTGATAGAGTAAAGTTAAGTTAATCCAAGGGAGTCAATCAATGAAGCATTTCCTTTGTCAATTCAACTCACAAACATTATCAAGGCATAAGATTGGGTCCATCTGACTCTTAGTTATTAGTCTTTATTCTAATATCCTTTTTGTTGTTATTCTATTGTGGTAGGAACATATAACATGTTACACTCAACAAATTCTTTAAGTGTACAATATATTATTTGTGACTATAAATACAACACAGTACAGCAGAGTTTCAGAACTTATTCATCTTGCTTACCTCAAACTTTATGCTTGTTGATTAGTAATTCCCTATTTCCCCCTCCCTCTAGCCCCTGACAATCATCATCCTACTCTTTGATTCTATAGACTGAACTATTTTCAATACCTCATAAAATTGGAATTATATAGTATTTGTCTTTCTATGGATGACTTATTTTGCTTAACATAATGTTCAAAGTTCACTCATATTGTCTCATATTGCAAAACTTCCTTCTTTTTAAGGCTGAATAATGTTGCATTATATGTATATACTAGCTTTTCTTTATCCTTTCATTTTTTGATGAACATTTAGGTTTTTCTACATCTTGGCAATTTTGAATAGTGCGGCAGTGAACTAAGGGGTACAAATATTTGTTTGAAATACTTATTTCATTTCCTTGGATATATATCCAGGAGTGGGATTGCGGGGTCTATGTACTTCATGTTTTAATTTTTAAATGAACCTCCATACTGTTTTCCATAACAGCTGTACCAATTTATATTCCCATCAACAGTGTGGAAGGGTTTCAATTTCTCCACATCCTCACCAATACTTATCTTTTGTCTTTTAATAATAGCCATTCTAACAGATGTGAGTTAATATCTCATTATGGTTTTGATATGTATTTGCCTGATGACTAGTGATGTTGAGGACCTTTTTTCTATACTTGTTGTATGTCTTCTGAGAAATGGCTTATCCCAGGTCTCTTAGAGTGTGGGGCTCATCAGATTGGGCTGGAGCTGAGTCCATAGGGGAATGAGGATGCTTTAGGTCTGTAACAGGAATTACATTCAACAAGCCTGCTATCAGGGTGTGGGCTTGCTTTCTCAAAGCAGTTCTCTTTAATCTTGGACAGTAACTGGAATTTCACAACCTCCCAACTGGATCCCAAAGCTCCCATAATGGCACTTTTGTTTATGGGTGGACTGCCAGATTGTTGCTTGTGTTGAGGGATGTGAACTGGGGACCTTGTAATTCATCACCTTTGCTGGTATTGCCCTCCTGCTGTGGCATTTTTTACAGAATGTGAAACAAAAAAGGACTAGATATAGCTAAATCAATCTTGTGTCTTAGTTTTAATGATGTTAAAAGATACCTAAAAGAAAGAAGAAGAAAAGATAAGCAATGAACTAGGAGAACATATCTGCAATATCTAGACCCACAAAGGAGATAGATAGATAGATATAGATATAGACACACACATGTATTTGTATATATTATACATCTTTCTAATCAATAAAAATCTTAAATATATATTTATTTGTATATGTATGTCAGTATGTATCTTACTAATCAATAGAAAAGAAAACATATCAATAGAAAAATGGGGGGAAGCAGAACAGACAGGAAAAAAGACATGGCTAATCAAGGTACTGAACCATATTAGTGCTTTGGAGAAGAAAATCAAGGCCATAAAGATAAACAAATCAAGACCACAAAAGATACAATTTGATTCCATTTAATGGGTAAAGATAAAAAAGCCAGGCACTTCCAGAACAGATCTGTAGGGTTCCTTATACAGAGTTCATTGAAGCCATGTTTCAAACATTTTAGCATTATCTATTAGGATTGCATATCTAAAAACTTGCTATGTCCCTCCTTCTTACCCAGAGAAGGAAGGGAGCAATTCCCCTCCTTCTTACCCAAAAGTAAGCAGATACAAGTTGACAAGGTTTTGGTTCTTGGACAGTATACAAGTTATAAGGTGCTCTTTATGTTATAAAAAAAAAACACAAAACAAAAAAACAAAATAAATGAGGGCCCTGTATGAAACATTTAGGTAATCTCTACACCCAGTGTGGGATGCTAACACACAACCTCAAGATCAAGAGTTGCATGCTCTACCAACTGAGCCAACCAGGCATCCCCTAAATGTTTTAAAAGTGAGTGGTTGGGGTGCCTGGGTGGCTCAGTCAGTGGAGCCTCCAGTGTTGATTTTGGCTCAGGCCATGATCTCAGCATCCTGGGATCCAGCCAACATTGCATCAGGCTCCATATTCAGTGGGGAGTCTGCTGGCTCCATACTCAGTGGGGAGTCTGCTGGAGATTTTCTCTCAACCTCTGCCTTGCCCCCACCCCTTGTGCTCTCCCTCCCTCTCTCTCTCTCTCTCCTCTCTCTCTCTCTCTCTCTCTAAAATAAATAAATACATCTTTAAAACAAAAAAATGAACAGTTATTTGTGTAATAACTGCATATTATACCTAATATGCTTTAAATAAAGGCCCAATTTGGGCTTTGTGGGATTTGGTTTTTTGTTTTAAAATACTTATCTTTACAATTTTAAAAATAATTTCTTTACATGGAAAAAATTGCCCCTAGTTATGAATAACTATAGTTAAATTAAGCATCCAATTGTTTGTATCATTATTTATAATATTAAATAAAATGGAAAGCATTGAACAACAGGGAATTATTTAACTCATGTTACATCATTAAAATAATGCAATTAAACTAAGGATTCACCTTTGCAGTACTTGTTTAAATCATTTTAAAGACATTAAAATTCATGCATATAACAATTTATCTATATGAGCACAAGCTTATGACATGATATTAAGTTAAAAAGACATAATACAATAAACAATTGATGACAATTAGGTACAGCCATGATTAGTGAAACAAAGACTGGAAGGCAAGTGAATCATGTGTCATTATTGCCATGTTTCCATATTGGAATAGCAGGTGGTACTTTTCTGTATTACTAATATTTTTAATAAAATTACAATGATTACTACAATAAGCATGCTTGTGGGAAAATTTTTGTTCATATCATTTGTCATTGCCTTACAAAAAAATCCTATAAATAGACATATTAGATCAAAGAATATTTCCAAAACTTCTTATCTAGTGCCAATTGCTATCCAGAAATTTTTGTACAAATATACAGTCCAGCAAGCAGTAAATAAAAGTGCTTCATTGTAGTTTTTAAAAAGAAAGAATAATGAAGCAAACCATCAATATTTGAACCACTTTTTTTCCAAATGTGGTTCTAAGATCCATTGTGTTTTAACGATTACTACAGAAAATATGCAAAGAAGCTGAGGAGAAATCATTGTCACATGTTTCTGCTTTTCAGCGTGATAACAAGTGCATTTGGAAATTGCCCATTTTCTTTGATTAGGAAGCTTTGTAGAAATCCCCAGGAAATATAGTCCCATTAGTTTATGTAGTAAAGGTGAAAAAAGCCATGACTGCTCTGAGTGAGACCATTCTTCAATGACCACCCCTTGAAGACCACTTCAAATCTCTGTGGGCTAGGTAAAGTAATTTATGTCTGGATTTTTCTAACTTTGAGAACAGTTTTTACTTTCATTCAGTTTTGTTTGTCTGGTTTTCCCATGCTAATGTTTAAATACTTTATAGAATTTAGCTAAGTCTTTAGTTAAATCTTTTAACAAACTGTAGGATTTAAAAAAAACTAATCACACTATAATCACCTTTCATCTAGTCATTTGGTAAGTCCTAGGAAAACAGCAGAATACTTATTCAAAACGAGGTATACAGCTTTATTTTGATTAGTTTTTTTTGTTTCATTGTAAATTGCAATACTTTGCTATGGACATCACTGCCTGGAATTTTCTATAACTGAAATACACTGACAAAATACAGAGTTGAAGGAGATATAATAAAGTCTAGGACCAGGATACCTAGATTTGACTCTATGAAGCTGCAGTTCCTTCATCTAATGTGAGTATAATAATAGTAACTGCCTCTAGAGTTTTTATGAGTTTAAACAAGATTAAGTATTGTATGATATGTATATATTTCTATACACTAAGTAAGTGGCAGGTACTACTTCATTTACCATCATCACCACCATCCTCAAACCTGTAGTAGAAAATCTTAATAAGTATGTCTCAAATACAGGAGAGTGGTATTAATTTTCTTTAAGATTTTTATTTTATTGATTGGTGAGAGACACAGAAAGAAAGGCAGAGATATAGGCAGACGGGGCTATATAGGCTCCCACTCAGAGCCTTATACAGACTCAATCCTGGGACGCCAGGATCATGCCCTGAGCCTAAGGCAGATAGATGCTCAACCACTGAGCCATCCAGGTGTCCCTGGAGAGTGGTTTTAAATGAAGATTCTTGGACCTCACCCCAAGAGATTCTGATTCAGTTTGTGGGGCTGGGGTCCAGGTGATTCTGATGTAAGTCTTCAACTGAATATATTTTGAACTCCTGACGTATAGCTGGTCTAAGAATTAAATTGACATGAGACAGATTAACAGGGGAAAATAAAATTTAATTTTGTACGTATGGGGAATCCAAACAGACATGAGGTTCCAAAGACAGGCAAAATGAAGTACATATGTCATCCTCATCCAGGAAGGGGCTGGGAATCTGGGACTTCAAGGAGAAGGAAAGCAATTCATGGGAAGATGAAAAAGAGTATGTTTGGTAAACAAATGTTTGCTGAGCCACGGGAAACAATGGGACAAAGAAAGGAATTTTAACAAATAGAATTTGCTAAATTCATATTATACTGTAGTTATCTTGTTCCCTTCCTAGAGCAGGTCCTTAATCTAAATTCTTTTAGGCAGTTAGGGATAGGTCAAAACATTTTCCTAAGTCTTTTGGACCTTGATTGTCTTCATCTTGAAATATAATCTGCATGCAAAAGTGGCACATTATTAACAATTTGTCCTTGGCCCCTACAGGCTTCAAGGTAAGGAACTTAGCTTGCTTATTTATTTGTATTTATTTATTTATCTATCTATCTATCTATCTATCTATTTATTTATTTATTTATTTATTATTATTTTTTAAGTTCAATCACATGGAATTGGAAACAACCAGAAATAACTGTTTCAACAAGGCAACTTGTTTCCAAATTGATTAGCCCATGTTAAATGTGAATAACTATTGATAATTTACCAAATAGTACATGTCTTTGGGGATACATAGACCTCTTGCTTTCCTCCCGATGCTTTCCTTCTGAAGAATTTCATTGCTTTGTGAAATCACAAGTGGGTGGTGAATTAGAAGAGAAAAGAGGAGTGGATCCAGAATGGGATATCATCAGGAAGCACCAGAACCTTAGTCAAGATTGGAATACTGATGCCGTGCGGCCTAGGCACATTCTTTGGCTTAATCACTTAAATCCACTGTGCCTACTTTCTCATCAATAGGGCACTAATAGTGTCTATCTTACAGCATTGTTGTAAAAATTAAATGATGAGACTTTGAAATAAGATGACTAAAGTTAAAGTGCATTTTAATTAATCATCTTTGTTCAGCTGTCTTCCTCCCTAAAGGTTGGCAGTCATTGATCAAATAATGTATCCTATCTCTTCCTCTCCCCAGCCAAAGATGCTGCATATGATACAGAATACAAATTATAAAAGGAAACATGGAACACTGGTCAAGCAAAATGTATTGCTCTGCCTGCAATTTCCCCTTCTCTACTTCAGATATTAAAAACTAATTCTCTCAGTTATTCATTGCTGGCAGAGATGATTAATTTAATCTTTATAGATAAAGTAAAATGTTTGGACGAAAGGAGCAAATACTCTGCTGAGGCTAATTGTAAGGCACATTCGGGTGAATAATTCATTGTGTGCAGTATAATGATATCATAGATGGTTAGCCAAGAACAAACATCAATTCTATAAAGAGAATTAAACTAAAACCAAGTCCATTTGGCAGCAGAAAATGAATATAGTCCTTACAGCAAATATGGATCTCATTTCAATATATCCTACCAGGCCCAGGAAGATTCCACTATTATCAATTTATGATAGCCTTTCATGTGTGCCTTTATTTCTCAGTACTGATTCTTCTGTTTCAGTAAGATATTTAGAGTATCACCAGGTATTTAGAAATATGTTAAAGTAAGACAGACATTGGAAAAATCCCACACTGTTACTAAATGTGGTGGCTGGGCATGTGACTTAACCTCCATGAGCTTTCAGTTTCTCACCAGAAAAATGGGGGAAACAAATATTGGGTTGTTATGATTATAGAGATTTATTTAAAGCATCACTTAAGGGGCCTGGGTGGCTCAGTCAGTTGAGCATGTATCTTTGGCTCAGGTGGTGATCTCAAGATCCTGGGACTGAGCCCCGTGTAGAGCCCCATGTTGGGCTCCATGTTCAATGGGGAGTCTGCTTGTCCCTCTTCTCCACTCCTTTCTCTTGCTCTCTCTCTCTCTCTCTCTCAAATAAATAAATAAAATCTGAGTACAGCACCTCTTAGTATAACACTGGTCTTATAGCAAATACTTGATCAGAGAGGAATATGGAGATATGTAATATGTGTACATGTGCATATCTATAAAAATACATATGTATGTTATAAATAATATTTATACTTATCCTCCTACCATCCAGCTATCTTTCCTTTTACCCCCAGCTGTGTTCATATCTGTCTTTAAGGTATTTTCCTTTATTCTGCACATTTTATAATCCTCATCAACAAATACAAGAAGAAAACAGATGGAAAGATTCTTTTCCTCATTAGTAGTTAAAAATGCAAATTATAGCACCCTGGAAATGAAGATTAAAAAAAAGATAACATGAGCTGATGTGGCTAAGATAAACTAGTTCCTTACTAACAATACTTTATAATCTCTTTGTAAAGCAATATTTCAAAAGTGTCATAAATGTGCTCTTAGCCAACATCCCTTCTCTTCTCTAAAAGTATATCCAAAAGAAAGAATTTGCTGGAAGTAAAAATGTAGTAACACAATTAATATCTTCATGGATAAATCTAAGATAGCAAAAAAACAAAAAAAAAACAAAAAACAAATGGAAGACTGCATAATTTATGGCACAACCAGATGATGGAAAGTTACATGACAATTACAAATGGTAATAACATATAAGATATGTAAAAACCTGAAAAATATTTGTGACATGCTTAATAAATTGTATATCAAGATTATGACTATTTAAACTGTGCATATGTGAAAGTTAAAGCAAAACATATGAGCTTCTAATGAGGCCGAATTAGCAATTCTTGTGATGACAACTTTTTGGAATTTGTTTGTATCTTGGCTTTTTCTTTATTGAAAAATAAAGATCTAAGTCTAGTACACTGTGCAAGAGCTTCCTAATGAACTAAAATCACACCCATTTTCTACTCTTTTTGAGAGTAGAAATTCCATTTAGTTGTACAATTCCATTTAGTTGTAGTTCTTATTCTGGATCTTACATATATTATTTCTATCACTTCCACTTACTTCCCACTAGTTTTTTTTTCTTCCTAGAAAGACTTTAAACCGTTTGAGGACAGAGATGGAGTGACTTCCATTTTATAGATATCTTGCTACACTTAGCCCAGACCGAAATTCAGTAAAGCTAAGATATATTGAAGAGAATTGCCAACAAATAGGAATGAATCCTGAAAGTACTGCCAATACATTTAGATAAAATTGACTTATCGATTTGGGAACTGATTAACCAAACCAAAATGCTTGTGAGTTACCTTCATGCAGTTTCTAATACAGACTATGGATATGGAAAGGCACTTAGGGCTTGGATCTCTTGATCCCTTCAAGGTTCACCTTCCTGTCTTTGTTGAAGTTCCGGTGTCACTAATGCATTGCCTTCTGCTGCTGCTCTTTCTGTCCTGGACTCTTAAAGATGTGTTCATTTCCTCAATTTTCCCCAAACACCATCCATACAATCTATTTGTATGTGTGTCACATGCACTAAAGATCTGGCAAAATAGAGTTACCTGGGTAGCTCCATCGGTTAAGCATCTGCCATGGGCTCAGGTCATGATCCAAGAGTCCTGGGATAGAACCCTGCATCTGGTTCCTTGCTCAGTGGAGAATCTGCTTCTCTCTCTGTCCCTCACTCTGCTCATGCTCTCTCTGTCTCTCTCGCTCACTTTGTTTCTCTCTCAAATAAATATAATCTTTTTTAAAAAGATTTGGCAAAATAGATACACAAGTTTACACAATGGGAACCTTGACAATGGGATATTAGACACTCCTTGTATCAGTCAGGGTCTAGTCAGGGAAAGCAGAAAGCACACTAGACATTTAAACAGGATGTCACATAGGAAATTAACTGGACAAGCATCAGAGGTGAGCAACTGGACATACAAATGAACAATCGCCTGTTTATATATGACAAAAGAACTCCAACCATTGCCATCTGTAGAAGGCAGCCCAGAACGATTAGGACTTGACCAGTGACCATTGGCTTCTCTACTTTTTTTACCCACCCTCCATCCCCTGACCCACCTGTATCACCCACCAACTTTGGGGATCATCTCCCAAGCCAAATATGCTATCCAAATCAATCACATGATACCCTGCTTCTAGATAGCCTGCCTCCAAGATTCCCCATTCCAACAACCCCCATTCAGAGCACACCTGAAACTTTCCCTTTTTCACTATAAAGATTTTCCACTCCCCAGTCTGCCTGTGAGCCTCTGCCAACTGAAATGGTGGTGGCTGACTCCCTTGCTTAGTAAGCTTTGGATAAATAGCCCGTTTGTTCTCATTTGTTCTTTATTTCCACAGTGGCATAAAAAAAGGAGGTTACATTGAGGTAATACAAAGTTAATAATCACTGCAAGCTATCGTCACCCCTAGTGCTAGAGACAAAAAGGGAGATAATTAGAACCTAGAAGCTCAGACTCCACACAATTGGGAGGGACTTTGGAGGAAGAGTTTACCATCTGGCCGATGCCAGCAAATCAGGGTCTTGGAGAGGGTGTGGCTTATGGCTGGGCTGAATTCTCTGAGAAAAGGCTGCTGCCCTTCTAGTGCTGGTACATCTAAGAGGGTGCAATGAGGCTGGTCCTGGAAGCATCAGAATATAGAGACTGAAGTTGATTGCTGCATCCTGAATGAAGTTATTTGTCAGGAGGATGGTTATAGAAACAGCAAATGGTTCCAGTGACAGGAATAACAAGCAAAGAGGAAGGAGAAAGTCCCTAGACTCATTGTGGCAAAACCTAACAAAGGCAGCTGACAAAGGGAAATGTACTTTGCAGCATCCGAGTATCAGCATAGCAAAGTAGAGTATAGAAGGGCGATGAAGGAGAAAGACAGCCACTTAATAATTAACACACTCTGTCCTTAAAAGAATTTTAGCCACCCACATTACCCAAAGCCATTATTTTGCTTTTTCTTCCTTTGTTTTCTTCTCATTCCTTCCTGAATCATCTGTATTTTCTCCAACCTCATAAGAAACGTGACTCTCTGTCTTATATTGTATCCTAAACTGTGTCCTGGAAGGCTCAATGTTTGCACCCTACATCAGCCAATGGAGGTATTTTGCTTTGCAAAAAGCTGTCAGCTCTAGAGGAAAATTATACCGCTCCCTTGGGGGACAGAAGCAGCTGCCGCCAATTGGGACTTCTAAAGCCCGTGTGTCCTTGTTTACTTTGTTATGCATGTTTCCATGCTATCTGTGCATTCTGTGCAGGCAGATGCTAGGGTGACTGCAAAGGTGAAGTTCTAGGAGGTAGGCATTTTGCAGTGTCTCACTGCAGGAAAATGCATGTTAACAAAGGTGAGGGCGTGCAGATTCCGTGGCTGTGGAGTGTAAATATATGCAGATACGGAAAATTAAGTCAAAAATCAGGAAACTCAGAAGTCCATACCTGCAGAAGAATATTTTCCTCTGTTAACTTTTCAAAGTAATATAATTTGCAAAAACAATACACGTTCATCGTAAAAACAAAACAAAACAGCATGTTGGTACATAAGGAAGTAAAAATCTTCCTTCATCCTCTATGTCCACCTCTTGGGTATATCCACTCTTTATTGCTTAGTATGTATTCTTTTATATATATTTTTCAATGGTTAGTCCCCTCTCACACTGCCTGGGTTTGGCCACATGACTTGGTTTTGCCAATGAGATGACAACAAAACTGATACAAGTAGGAGCTTGAAAAATGCTTTGTGCATTGAGGGGTACCCTCTCCTGCTGCCAGTAACCTTTTCACTACCATGTGAACAAGCCTAGGCTGGCTTCCTGAAGGATGAGAGACTGTGTGCAGAGTGGCCTCAGCCACACTAACTGTCCCTGCCGGTCCAGTAGAGGCCAGAGTGAGGTCGTTCTAGGCAGCTAAGTCAGAACAACTTCCAACCAACCCATGAGAACTAAGGATGTTTAAGCAACTGAGTTTTGAAATGGTTTGTTGCCTATTATAAATTAGTTCATAAAGATGGAAAGATATAAATATGTAGTTATAAATAGGTTTGTATTTCTGTATAAGAATAATTTGTATTCTATGTAAAAAATAATACAGGGTTGGGATCCCTGGGTGGCGCAGCGGTTTGGCGCCTGCCTTTGGCCCAGGGCGCGATCCTGGAGACCCGGGATCGAATCCCACGTCGGGCTCCCGGTGCATAGAGCCTGCTTCTCCCTCTGCTTGTGTCTCTGCCTCTCTCTCTCTCTCTCTCTCTCTCTCTCTCTGTGACTATCATAAATAAATAAAAATTAAAAAAAATAATACAGGGTTAAAACTATTTTTATTCATTTTTGCTTGAGTCATATATGATTACATTCTTTAAAAATCACAAGACTACTCCTAAGGTGAGAGAATCCCTACAGTCAGTAGCCACCATCCAAGTCATCAGTGGATATGTGTTTATCTGGATCTATTCCAGCTTTGTGAAGTAGAAAAGAGAACTTCATTTTTTTTTTTTTTTTACTTTCTTCACTCAACAACCAGTATGACTTGGAAATAGCCCCATCCCAGTGAGCATACTTCTATTCCTACATATGCACACATGTACCATAGTGCTTTACTACCTATATCTTTATAATTTGAAATCTGTTAGATCAAGTTGCTCTCATTTTATTCTTTTACTAACCTGCCTTTAAATTTTCTCAGATTTATTCTTTCACTTGAATCTTTTTATAGTAATCTCTATACCCAAACTGCAGCTGGAACTCACAACCCCGAGCTCAAGAGTTCTAAGCTCTACTGACTAAGCCAGCCAGGTGCCCGTCCTTTGCTTAAATTTTAGACTCATCTGGTCAAGATAGATGAAACATCTTGTGGGGAATTTTGGAGGATTATACTGAATTTATTAAGTTTGAAGGAATTAATAACTATATTGTACTGCATCTTCCGATTAACAAACATATTTCTCTTTTACTCAGGTCTTTCCAACACCTTCTGAAAATGTTATAATTTTCTATACATTATTATACATTTACTTCTAGATTCCTTCCTGTTGCTTTATATATTGTGTTTCCATCAGAAGGATCTTTAAATCTATTATATTCCACTGATACATAGGAGAGCTCTAAAATTTTTTTTAGCATTTATTTTTTTTCAGGCTACAATATTGAACTTTCTTATTTATTCTACTAGGAAAACAAAGACAATCAACCGACAAACTATATAGGTAATCTTATCACTTGTAAATCATGATTTTGCCTCTCCCTTTCAGTATGTGTTCTTTATCTCATTTTATTAATTTGGAACTCCAATGTAGAGTATTAAGGACATTAGCAAGCATCTTTACCTAGTTCCTGACTTTGATGGGAGTGCTTCTAGTGACTCACCAGTGATCACGATATTTGCTAAAGATTACTGGTAGAAATTTCATATCAAATTAGAGTTGTTTCTTAGTTCTCATTTTCTTGGAGTGTTTTTTTTTTTTAGACAAAGAATGGCTGTTGAATATCATCAAATGCTTTTTCATTATCTGTTGAGATCATCATACAGTTTTATCTCTTATTTATGAGCTGAATGATTATAATTAATTCTAATATTAAACTACTCTTGCATTTCTGAAATAAATGCTAATTATGTTGTTATTTTCTAAAACACTGCTATGCTTTATTAGTAGTATTTTATTTTAGATATCATGCTTCTGTTCACAAATAAAATTTTTCATAGTTTTATTTTATTATTCTCTCCTTATCTACATTTGATAACAGATAATAACAGCTGATCCTTGAACAATATGGGTTTGAACTGAAGGGTCCATTCATATGCAGATTTTTTTGATATACTACTGTAAATATGTTTTCTCTTCCTTATGATATTATTAATCACATTTTCTTTTCTCTGGCTTACCTTATTATAAGAATATAGTATATAATACGTATGATCTATAAAATATGTTAATTAACTACTTATGTTATTGGTAAGGCTTTTGGTCAACAGTAGGCTATACATGGTTAAAGTTTTGGAGAGTCAGAAGTTACATGTGAATTTTCAGCTGCATGTGGGATCAGCACCTCTAATCCCCATGTTGTTCAAGGGTTAGATATAATACCAGCTTGATGGTGTAAGAGTTGCAGATGACATCTGTAGGTATAAGGTACTGTTTGTATGTGTCTGTTTATATGTGTGTTTTCTTCTGCCAATGACATATCTGTATTAAATTCATGCACATTTTTCTCCCCTCATCTATTTCTCTATCCACCATCTCTTTCTCTCTCCCCTCTCTCTATCATATGCTCATTTATATATCTACTATTGTCTCCTCTGAGTAATTTTGATTCTCACCTTCTAAAATAGCTGCTGAAATTTTTAGTTCTGTCTTCGGTGACTCTCATTTTTTCTTATGTTTTCCTCAGCTTTTTGAGATAGCATTTGAAAATGATAGTGAATACTTAACATAGCTCTTTATATACAGGCACTGTTCTCAGTGTTTTACATGTATTAACTCAATTCAATCTTCATAACCATCTAGTTCTGGTAGAACATGATTAACTATGTAAATTGGGATTGATTTGAGAAAACAAAAATACCCTAGATATTTTAGCAGAGGGAATTTACATAGGGGATTGGTTAAGCACGTAGTGGAACACTGAAAAAGGAAAATGAGAATGCTGAGTTAACCTAGAGGTATTATGGAGATAATAGTGGCAGAAAGTGGCTGCCACTTGTAAGTGTGGGGAAATTCGTGAAAGATTTCAGAACTTAGAAACTCCATAGAACTGGAGTACAGAATTCTGAGCAGGAGATGTTATTGTAGGTCAAGGAGGCAGAGGAAGTGTCTCTTGTAGATGAGGCAGGGCTCACTGTGTGGAGGGTGAAAAAGCTTGCTTTGGGATGCTAAAAGAAGGTAGAGACTAGAACCAACTGCTATTGTCAGAATTACCTCCTACTGTTAGGACCATGATGACATTTATGACAAGCAAACAAGAAGTCCCTATTCCTGCCTCCAACATCTTAGTTGTACTTTTGTGCTCTCTGTGGGCATAACTGTACAGTTAATAAAGCGACAAAGGAGAAATAAGTTTACAAATTCTTAGCCCTAGCTTCATAAAGAAAAGTATTGTAGGGTATTTTTGGAGTTTAAAGAAAAAGCTTAATAACAAGCACAAAAAATTTAAATTATATTTCCAATGTCACACAGCCAGTAAGTATAGACCTAGTATTCAAACCTAGGCAGTCTCTTAACCACCACAATGTTGCCTCTCTAACTATTTGAATTCCAGAAAATTTCTTGCTGCTAGCTCACTAGTTTCTCTTGAACTATGGCCTTTCTTTTGTTCAGCCCAAATACTGAGTGTTACTTCAATGATGAGAGTTTTGTTAATTCTTAAGTTTTTAAAATTTTATTGTAGTAAGAACATTTAACATGAGATTTATGCTTTTAAATTTTTTTTAATTTTTATTTATTTATGATAGTCACACACAGAGAGAGAGAGAGAGAGAGAGAGAGGCAGAGACATAGGCAGAGGGAGAAGCAGGCTCCATGCAACGGGAGCCCGATGTGGGATTCGATCCTGGGTCTCCAGAATCGCACCCTGGGCCAAAGGCAGGCGCCAAACCGCTGTGCCACCCAGGGATCCCTGCTTTTAAATTTTTAAGTGTTGTTAATTACAGGCATAATGTTGTTCAGTAGATATGTAAAAATTGTTCATCATCTCATATACTCATCCAATAGAAATTTCTCATTTGCCCTCCCCTTGAGCCCCTGAAACCACCATGCTACTCCTCGCTTCTGATTTTGACTACTTTAGATGGCTTATGTAAGTAGAATCATGAAATGTTTGTCCCCCTGTGGCTGGTTTATTCTACTTAGCATAGTGTCCTCAAAGTTCATCCATGTTATCACAATATTCTTTTTAAAGGGTAAATAATATTCCATTTTATCCATATACCACCTTTTCCTTACACATTCATCCATCGATGGACATTTAAGTTCTCTCCATATCTTGGCGATTTGTGAATAGTGCTGCAATTAACAGGAAAGTGCTAATATGTCTTAGAGATCCTGATTTCAATTATTTTGTATAAATACCCAGAAATGGGATTGCTAGATCATCTGGTAATTTTATTTTTAATTTTTAAAAGAACTTCCGTACTATTTTCCTTAACAGCTGTACCATTTTACATTCTTATCAATGGTGTGCAGGGGCTCCATTTTTTCCATTTTCTTGCCAACAATGATGAAGTTTTACTTTCCATTATATATTAGGTTAATTTTATTATGGGTTAAATATCTTCTCACATTTTTTAGGATATAAATTATATTTACTCTAAGCTTCTTGTCATGCTTATTTTTCTGTTTCTGTCCTTATGATTAAGTTCATCTTTTATTGAGGAACAACAAAGTATTGGCTTTCCTCAAATGATTGATGATTTTCTTTTCATAAAACTAGGCCATTTTATGGTTTTTTGTTTTGTTTTGTTTTTGCAATAGAATTAGTAGTTCTCTTGAAGATTGCAAATATGTAAGGCTGTTGGGTAGTATTCAGAAACATCACAGTAATGCTGGTTTTCTTTAATGGTGTGTAATCTTCAATAATTATAAGGAGTTACTTGTATGAAATTGACGTCAAACCATAGGACCACAGTTATGCATCCATCATTTTCAGGATTGCTGGTAACCTGTCAGTAAATCTTCTCCAAATACTTTGCCTCCTTCTGTGATTGTGTCACAAGGCCCAACATGCTCACTTTCACCTCAGTGACAGTTCTTTTGATAATGATACCTAAAGTTGCATATAGTGGGGATAGGAGACTCTTTTTTTATATCATGTATTGGTAGGCAAAAGGTGCCATTCATTTCAGGATGAGTTACATGGACTTTTTGAAACATAAGCCCATTGACTTAATGAATCTTTTAGATTTAGGTAGCTGTTCAGATTTAGGAGTAAAGCCATCTCCAATACAGCCAACTTTAGTAACCATCCTCTTGCACATTTTCTTCTTTCTCTTTCCTGTTCAAGTAATTGTAATACTTCTATTTCTTCCCAGGCAGGAACTTTGGGCAGAACTTTCCTGCTTTCATTTTTTGTTGTTGTTGTTGTTTTTGTTTAATCATTTTGGAAAGTATATTAGCTCAGAACTGTCCCTCTTTGTCCAGTAGATATGCAGGTACTGCTCTTTGTGGAGTCTTTTTACCATTCTTTCATTTGGTGTTTCTCTTTTCATGCATCTTGATAGTCTTTTTCATTTGACTTTCTCAGCATGACACTGTTTATGGTAGAGCTTAGCATTTAGACCAGTCATATATATATATATTTTTTTTGCCTTTGAACATTTGTGAACCTCATGACCGTCCTTCTTTCTCTTTTCCTCAGGGTAATCTAAATATATCCATAAGGCTTATGGTAATAGGTGTGCCTCAACATATTATTTTTTGTGGAATGGTGATGACCACCAAGGCACTAGGTGCACCCTCTAGGCACAAAGAAGCTCTCAATTTTTGGGTCTCAGAGACATATGAGCTGACTCCATACCACTCACAAAAGGAAAGGGACACTTCTGATATGGGAAACAAAGGCAGAAGAAAAATTATTAAATGTCCTTACTACCTATAGCCCACCCATTGGTAAGTCCTTAAAACAGGCAGGGTGACATTCCTCTAGGGACTCAATTGCCTCGATGTTGATACTTTGCTAAGGGCAAAAGTCAGTCAGTCATCTTAGCCCGACCCCCAGGACCTTGTAAGTCTACTTTAACATATAAAAATTTCTTTAGAAATCTCCTTTATATCTAACCCACCTTCCTCCCGATACATGTTGGCAATCATCCCCCAAGCATATGGCCCACCAATATACATCTGAAGGGTCTTGTGACTAAGGTTTTATTAGATGGTGATAAATGACTTTTTCCAACATTAGCTAACTCCCTCAAGGTTCTGGGAACCTTGCTTCCAAAATTCCTGAGAGGCTTATGCTATCCCTAACTCCTTCCCAACTTGGAAGTCTATAATGGGCTACTCCTCATGACCCTGGTGCAGCTCTTTATGCCCACGGGTCCTGTCCCCATGCTTTAATAAAATCACCTTTTTGCATCAAAGACGTCTCAAGAATTCTTTCTTGGCCATTGGCTTTGAACCCTAATGTCTTTTTGTACATCCTTTCTAAAATGGACCAATTCCAAAAAAAGCATGATGTGATTGGTGACTATTTGTGTGCTCTCATCTCTATAGCTATTCCACTAGTGCAATATGTAGTCTTTAATGTTATCCCATTTCCTTGACCCCAAGTTGTCGCAGCCTAACACCCTCCCACCCCCATCCCACCTGAATGTGAAACCCTTGTGGTTACTTCTGGCCTAAGAAGGTAGATTATGCAGAATCTGTCCTGCTTGATACCCTCTTCTGATTACCATTTGGTTACTCTCAGGACCACTTTTGAATCCAGGACCAACTACACTTGGGTATGAAGTTCCCTAGGTACTGCCCTCAACTTTTCTAGAAGAAAAACATGTTCTATGTCTTGAGACCTTTCATTCCTCTCATTTCCCACCTTTCAAGAATTTTTAATTTGTTATGATCCATTAAGAGTTCTCCTTCTTGATTTATATACCAGATGTGAAATTTAAAAAGAAAAGTACAAGATCATTTCTAAAGATTTTTTATAATATGGAGTAGCTAAAGTGGTGCTAAGTTTGCCATCTAGAATGAAATTTTATATCTTTTCTCATACAAATGGGATTCTGGTATTCCTAGTATTCTGGAAATTTTTTTAATGAATCAATTAAACACATTTCCCTAAAAGTAGATATATATTATTTTAAGGTTGCAATAGTGTTCTAGATATGCATATATCACATAGATATTCTTCTGTTGATGACCATTTAATTTCTTTTCAATTTTTACTTGTTATAAACGATACAGTAATAAATATGTCATGTATTTTTAAAATTATTTCTATAGAATAAATTTTTCAATGTAGATTTATAAAGATAATAAGGAATATTCATGGGATGTGGTTTTCAAAGGAAGAGATAACTCTTTCTTCTCCCTGTGTTTGTTAACCCCCATTTGCATTAGCTCAAGGTTCCTATGATTCTGGCTATTTCAGTCCAGGTAGTTGAGTGACAGACCTATCATCAAGTGTTCTCATTTAGTCAGAGCAATAACACAAAGACAGAGGAAAGTAGTCAAAAACATGGAGAAGCATGATGCAGAAAGAAAGCATCACTCATGCATTCCCAGAATGTTAAAAGGAGCCTACAATATCTATTGATATATAAATGAAAACATTTTTAATTAAAATGTTTACTTAACAATATGCAGAAAATAACATGTCCTGAAGTCAAACAACTAATTTCTAAAAATTATCAGAAGCTTTACACACACCAAGAAACACTTAATCCTTTTCAGCAAAACGATCTTTCCTTCACATTGTAAATCCTTTTTCTCAATAGACTCCAATCCTAACATCTGTCTTCATTCCACTTTTAAACATCTTCTTACCTGTTCTGGACTTCTTTCCAACAACTATCACTTTCAAGATCTGTTCCTTTCTTTTATTCTTAAATATAAATTCCAAAATGTCTGTGTCAAAACAAACATCTGGGGCAGCCCAGGTGGCTCAGTGGTTTAGCGCCGCCTTCAGCCCAGGGCGCAATCCTGGAGACCTGGGATCCAGTCCCACATCGGGCTCCCTGCATGGAGCCTGCTTCTCCCTCTGCCTGTGTCTCTGCCTCTCACTCTGTGTGTCTCTCTCTGTCTCTCATTCTCTCTCTCTGTGTTTCTCATAAATAAATAAATAAAATCTTTTAAAAATCTGGTAGACATACCAGAATAACCCCATGTACAAAAGTTATTAATCTGAAATGAGCTGATTCATAGCAAATAACCAAAATATCACTAGAATTTACTAGAAATGTGCTCTCTGTGAATAACTTGTTATTTTTTTTCTAGAAACTATAAGAAAGCACAGACAGGACACACACACACACACACACACACACACACAAAAGAAAGAAAAGAAGGAAAAAGAAGGGAAACAATGTGGCAGATTGTTTCAAAAAAAGGTCCCTGTTTTTGTGTTTCCAGTTCTACAATTGTAGAACCTTGACATTTCTCCCATCAGAAGGTGGAATCTAATTTTCACCCTTTGAATATAGGTCAGCCATGACTGCCCAAGAAATAGAAGGCAAAGGAAGGCACACTGTGTGACTTTTGAGGCTAGGACACTTTACAACCTACACTTCCATCTGGCTCTTTTTCTGGGACATTTACTTTTGGATCCCAGCCACCAAATTTTGAGGCATTCCAGGCTCCATGAAGACCACCTGTAGGTGATCTGGTTGACAGTCTTAGATCAAGTCCCAGCTGAGAGCCATTATGAATCATCAGGCATGCAAGTGAACAGCCTTCAGATGATTCCAGTCCCTAACCTTCCCCTGTAGTATCTTTCAGATGAGGCTTCATCAGTATGCATCAGTGACAAGCCATCTCTCTTGTGTTCAAGTTCCTGAAACATAGAATTTGTAACAAATGGCTGTTTTTGCCATTAAATTTAGGGGAATCATGGAAAAACCACCCTCACCCCTAGGAAAATGGAAAACTTGCCTTGGGTTATTGAAATAAATAAATATGGGAGGATATATGTTTAAAACAGGTTTGAAAAGGGCTGGACACAGTCATACCCTCCCATTACCAATGCTAGTTCTAGTGTAGAATTAATTCTTTTACTAGAGATGTGAATCAATATTGATGGATCTCAAAAGTTTCAGGTGGACACCTTTTCCTGTCCTTCAGCATTTTCTCTACTGTGAAGCTGAAAATGTTTAAAATTGCAATAGATTCTCCTAATGTTTAATTGAATATCGCCCTTCCTATGTTTTAAGGCATTGTCTCTAAGGTTCCTATCTAATGTCAGCCTTGACCCTCCCATCACATACTATACACTCTGCAGAGATTCATTTCTCTTCTGTGGCACCTGCATTCTCTGTTAGGTTTGGTCAAGTTGGATGAGAATTAATAATTTATTCATTTGGAAGAAATTGATAAGTTTATTATTTAGTAAGTATATTTCAGAGTGCCTTAGGCTCATCTATTAACGATTCCTTCTCCTTTAGCTCATAAAACAAAACAAAACAAAACAAAAACCCCCAAAATGAAAAACCAACCAGTAAAAGTTTTAGTCAAGTCACCCTTTTACGTCAGCCCTGCAAAGAGAAATCAAATTGGCTAAGACCTGGTTTTGTTTTTAGTTTTACTGAGCAAGACATTTTTTCTTGAACTAAAAGCTTGATGCAACAGCTAATGGGAAATTTTCTCTCTTCCTGATCATGTGCAAAATAGTCACACAGTTGAGTGTGAATCTTATATTCAATCAAAGATTAAAGCCCACATTCATTTATGGTATCTCCAATTCTGTTTTGGTGATGAAATTTAGTGTTTTAAAAAAATTTACACTGCAGCCCATTCTAATACAATTGCTGACTACTTTATAACCTACACCATACCATTTATGGATAAAATAATGAAATTTCACAGAGAATTAATTTAATGTTCTCAGATGAATTTTCCATATCTGTTTTTCCTTTAATTACCCAATGTGGATGTGAAGGGGAAAGATGTGGGAAACGAGATTCTATTCTTGCTGGATTTTGATCTAAAGCAGCTAAGAGACAATCCTTTTTCAGGTTCTTCAGATGGAAAACTTTCTACTCATGTTGGTCCTTGATTTTCCTAGGTGAGAAGTGGGTAATGGGCTGCTGCTGATTTGAAGATGAATATGTTACAGAGGTGTTAGAATCAAATAACAATTTGTAATTGTATTAAATAGTATAATATTAGTTTTAAGTCACTACCTCATAAATTAGAATTGCTAAACGTGATTTAAAATGGGACATATGTAGCATTGATCTTGAAAGCCAGACATTTTTGCTGCTACAGCTACTTTTTTTATGAGTCTGAGTGTATAGGATGTTCACATGAGTATTTTATAAAATGAAATAAAGACCAGAGAATTACATTCTCTGATAGAAATTGCATACAAAGAATAGCTTTTGACCCTGAGCTATTGATATCTTTCTCTCTAGTCCACTTCAAGATTTTTCCTTCGGATAATTATAGAGCTGAGAGGGTGGGACAGAGCCCACCCATACAGAATGTCACTCCTGCTTTTTCTGCCTCTGTAGTGGGCTATCATAAGCTTCTTACCTAAAACAGATTTCTTTGGGGCAGTTTCCAATCTCTTTTCCTGCCATCGCGATACAACTATGTGTATAAGAGACCTCTAAACCTGGTAGACATAGCTGGAATATCTTCATTCATTATAAGCTAAAATATAAGTGTGCTGTTTTGTGACTGTTTTGGTTGAAACTAGTTCCTCTGATTCTGGGATGAGCTTCATATTCTAGCCCATGAAAAGAATTTTCAAGAGGTATTTATTAGGCAATTATTCTAGTGCTTTGTAGTCATTGTGATATAATTTTTGAAGTGACCATAATTTTTTTCTTCCTCTTTATGGACCACTGCAAAATATCCTCCACCCACTCAACACTTAACTGTGATCTATGGTGTGTGACCATATCTATTGGAGAAGCTATCTGTTCTTGCAAGAAAAAAGTGAATGCAGATTTTGGAGATAATTAGTTTGTACTCCACAGTCATCGTTATTTTTATTTTAAAGAACTTAAGATATTATTCTCAGATCATTCAGGGGGTGAGTCTTTCCAGCTCATTTTCCTATTATAGCAATAACCACCATCATTACTACTAACATCACATTTTTTTGTGGATACCTACCAGATGTCAGATACTGTTCTAGATGTTAAACACATGTCATCTTCTTAAACCTTATGAAGTAGACACCCTTGTTTTATAAATGAAGAAATCATAGTTACCATGCATAGTGGAAATAGCAAAACTATGGGTGTCAGGCAGACTTGGACTCATTCTCTGCCACTTCAGAGCTATAGTATGATTGTTGAGTCATTGGACATATTTTTGAATCTTACTGTAATAAAAAATAAAAATATTTGGTTTGAGGGAGCCATGAGGCAAAAAGCAAATGAAAGAAAAATGAAAAGCAAAAAAACAAAATAAGTAAACAAAAGCAGATAACCAAACTTTAAAGACTTTTTTTTTTTTTTAATGATAGTCACACCGAGAGAGTGAGAGGCAGAGACATAGGCAGATGGAGAAGCAGGCTCCATGCACCAGGAGCCCGATGTGGGATTCGATCCCAGGCCTCCAGGATCGCGCCCCGGGCCAAAGGCAGGCGCTAAACTACTGCGCCACCCAGGGATCCCATAAAGACTTTTTTTTCCCGTTCAGATGTCTCAGCTGTTGTAAAAATGACCAATAATTATGTTGATCTGGTGAACTTTAACTTCAGTTTTTTTTTTCCCTTAAATGTTAACAAATCAGTCATTCTCACTGATATGCTTAGGCTTTTAAGTAACCAAGGAATGAATTTTATGCATGTGTTTTTATATGCATATTTAAATTCTAAATTGCCTAAAAATATGATTTTTGTCCTCATTTGAAGCTTTCAAATAATTATGACTGAATCTCTGGTTAATCAAGAGTTTTGCTCATTTCAGTTTAAATCATTCTGTTACAGAAGAAAGCCTAAGTATTATCTGAATTGAGGTTGATTTTAAGTTATTATGTCTCTTAACACCCTTCTTTTCAAATGAAGTTCTGTTAGCTTTTTCACTGACACCTTTTAAACCAAGACATTTAACTGACACTAATCCATAAAGTAAAAAAGAAAGACACGATTGGGTATTCTTAAATCTCAGCTATGGAAAAACAATATGCACATCTGGTCTTCCAGGGTTCATGCATAGTCTGGAAGATACCAGTTCAGATGTGCGATGGTCTTTGGTGAGATTTAAAGCCTTCATTTGGCCTATGGGTATGAAGAATTTTTGAAGCTTCTTTTGGGCAGAGGTATATGCAGTAGAATACCACCTCTGTTTGCCCACAGAAGCTTCCTGCCCTTCTAATTTGGCCAGGTCTCTGTGATATCCTTTGTCCAAAAAGGATGAACTGTGTATTGATGGGTACTAAATAGCTTATACTACCAGAGTCTTCCTTTTCACCTTCTGGTCTTCGATGATCATAGTAATCCAGGGAGAACATTATTTTGTGCTGAGGTGTCTTTATCTTCTAAACACTTCAAAGTGAAACTATCATTAAACCTGAGTGGAAGTCATTATTTACCTTCAAAACCCAAGTGAGTAGATGAGTTGGTGACTGTCCAAATGGCAAAGGGCTTGACCACTGACAGAATTCTGAACCTATCCTTTGTCATGAGGACAATAAAAAGGAGATAAATTTTATACTAGGGAGGGGCAGCAGGAGAGAGGTGTTCTCCAATTATGGTCATGGTCTATCAATTCAAAAACACTCAACATGCATTTGTTTAATGCCTACTTGTACACTGTTGTCCTTGAGCCACGTCACTCTCTGGGAACTGTTCCTTCAGAGGAAACAATAGCCTACACTCACAAGCAAGTTCTTAACAGCTATGACCTTAACGGATGGAAGTAGGGTTTCACACTAAAGTATTCCAACTGGAATTAAATGCTGGAAAGGGCATGGGAGTCAGAGGCACAGCTAATCCCACATCCTACAGACAGATACAGAAGACTTAATTAGAAAGACTATACTAGAAACATGATTCACCCTACTTTGAAATGTCTCAAAGGGAAATGTTCACTATTTTCCATGGAAGCCCAAATTCACGGTCTGTTAGAAGTTGTTATCCTCCTGTTTCCTTGCATTTAAAGGAGAATATTATTCTTTCTCTTTTTGAATCTTTCACCTCCTGTTATTTCCTTCTAACATAATGCTTACTCTATTCCATTATCATTTTCATGTGACTGTGGTTTGGAAGTCGATACTTAAGGATTTCTAAAAAGTTGGCCAAGTACCCTTGGAAGGTACCTTGATGATTATCTCAGACCCACAAAAATGTCTGCACTTTATATCACATACAAATTAAAAGTAAATACATTTTGAAGTATAAAATATAAGATGGAAAAAAATCCTTATTTAAATAACTCTGGGTAAGTCTTTTTTTGTAATCATTTCTCTAAAATAATTCCCTTACAAAATTTGAGGTAAATGAAGGCACCAAAGTTTTCTGGCACTTAGATCATTAATTATCTGCCTTCCTTTGCCATATCATAAAAGGCAGGCTTTTGCCCTGGTTTTCTTTCCTTTGTCTATTTAAAAAATGCTTTGCCTGCATACCTTTGACACATTACATTTCACATCCTGCTTAGCCTTTGCTGGTCAAGAGAGCTTGGATTTCTTTTTTAGAAGGTCCATTTGCTTAGAGACAGATTGTATGAAATGATCAGTAAAGGTGGCCTTGGGTGATGAACATGTGCTTATACTGTTCATGCACATGCCCTTCAACCCAGATAATTTTTAATGTATTAATCAAATCATTGGTTCCTTAAAAGCAGAAAGCACATCTCCTTCCACCCCTCTTTCTCTGTCTCTCTGTCTCTCTATCTTCCATGGTGCCTAGTAGAGTGCTGTATACTTTGTGATTGCACTGAGGAAAGGGTGCTGAAAAACACTGAAGACATAATAATAATAAAACCTTATATTTTTTTCCAGTTTCCTAATCTAAACTCTGTATCTTTCTATCAATCACTCTTATGGTTCCCCTCAGCTCCCTTCATTTCAATTGTATTCTTCCCATAAGAAAATGAACAAACCAATGTCAATTTTCAGGTGGCAATCTCATGCATTTCCATGGCTTTATTTACTACATATGCAGGTGACAGCCTTCTCATTCCATCAATCACAGAGGTAAATTCCCATGAGTCCCCAAGATGCCTCAATTTATTATCCCTGGACTATTCCCTTTGAGAGATTTATCAAAGAAAGGGTGTTTCAGAGAAACCTAACAATCCTTGCATTGAGGCTCACTCAATCATTCAGACAGTCTAAGGAATCACATTTGTGAAGCCTCTTGATGCATAAAATAATGCAAAGAAAGGAATAAAGCTCACACTGAACTTGCACTAGTGGGAAAGCCATGAATTACAGTGATTAAAAACACAGACTTTGAATTCAGTCAGCCTGGATTCAAACCACAGCCTACTAATTACTGACTGTGTGATGAGGGCCAGTTGCTGAATCTCAGTTTCCTCATATGTGAAGAGAAGTAAGACTCATACCTCATAGGACTGCTGAGAAGATCAAATGAGGTAATGGTGGTAAATATGAGACCTAACAGAATGTCTGGAATATATTGCATTTTCCTAAAGCTGTAACCATAGGTATTCCTAAAGGCTACAAAATGGTCAATATCATTATGAGAAAATTTGTTATTTCAGTTCCACAGATTCATTTGGTTAAATCACATCTCTATTGAACATGGCTTATCAGACATGGTAAGTGCTATCATGGTGTCAGACATGGCAGTGCTATCTTGCCATCTGCAGCATTATCAAGTGGCAGGAAAGCCATCTCATCAAATTGTGAATTTGGCAGCAATATTAAAAATGTATATGGCTTGAATCATAGGCTATGTGTTAATTAATATAAAAGCCAAAGGAGTACTTGATTTTAAATTCAACTTGAAATTTTCAATTTATTTCTTGGTTCAGTGGAATAGTGATATTAATAGCTAGTATTAATGGAGTGATTACTCTGTGCCAGGCACTAGATTCCCTAGTACAAATATTTCTCAATTTAGGGGAATGCTCTACAGGGTCCCTAAGACAATAATCCTTGGGTAGGCAATAATTATCTTGCCTTTCCCTCAAATGAATAAAAATTTAAATCAAGTTCTCCTTTGACTTTAGATATGCCAAAATATGGCAGCTACTTTGACATCTATGTCTCACCAGGCCATTTATTACTCCCTGATTTTCTCTTCATTCTGAAGACTTCTTTTTCATGAATTCCTCACCAATGTATAAAAGCCTTAAAGTTCAATGCCTTTTCATTGTCAGATGAAGAGTTCCAGGGACTAGTTGTGTTATCATGATGGGTCCTTTGCAACATCACTAGGCTATTCCTTATTGCATGATTTTTATCCATTCAGTGAAAAAGCAGAGGACAATTAAAACTGTTAACATTAAGTAATATATCTGAAAACATAAATAGGTTAACAAAGGGGCTACATAAGGCTGAAAGCAGTAATTTTATGGTACGGAGAATGCCTAAAGGTCTTATTTCAAATTCTGATGATGCAGCAGATCTAGACGCTAGCATTTTATGGTAATGCCTGAACTGACAAACATTAACCAGAAATCATTGCCCATGATACAGGTGGCAATCTATCATGATAATGTCAGTATGGGGAAGACTTTAAAAGCCAAAAATCAAAAAAGATCAGACACAGAGCTCATCCAATTGGACTTTGCCCTCTAGAGGAATTGTAAATTCAGATTATAAGTAGGTGACCTCTGTTCTTTATAAGTTCTCGAAGAAAAGTTCTCTAGCTCTGGGTGGTATTATGGCCCTGCATGATTACATATCAAATCCCCTTAGGAGAAGCAATCTTTGTATGCCAAAAAGATTTCCAGTTTCTAAATGATTGGCCCGTATATTTCAAGCTACATTGAAATCAGTAAAATTTCAAAGAAGCATCAATTATGGAGTTGGATCTGTCCTTGTGATCAGTATTAACAAAATTTAACTAAAGTTTACTCATTTTTTTGTGAATAATAATGATCTTTCAAATCAGAAATCTAATCAAAAGAAACCAACCAGAATATATCAGTTTCCTCTTTTAGATCTAATATCCTTGCTTCTATCAATGATATGACAGGAATCTCCTACAAATGTGTTTTTAAAACATAAAAAATACAACACTAAACTGATTAGAAAGATACTGAGACTCTTGTACCAGAAATGAAGACTAAATCATTGGCAAAATACAAAATCTTTCAAAATGATACCAACTTAACTTTCTAATCTTTTCCCTACCATTCCTATTCATCTCCAAAATTTATACCTAAAACCATAGCTACATAGACCTGTTGCAGTTTCTCTAATGTCTCATGGACTTTTTACCTGTCTGTTTCTTGCACTTAAATGACTCACTTCCCTTCTCTGCATGAACAATTCCAAATCAGCCTTCAAACTGCAGCTCAACTGCAACTCACAGAGCTGATTGCCTCTTTCTGTCTGTGCACAGTCGATCTATCAGAGCATCTGCCACATTGTGTGGCCTCTGACCACATCACACAGAGTGATAAACTCTATTTTGCCTTTGTATTTGCAGCACTCAGAATGTCATTTAGGAGTCAGTGGACAATAAATAATATATTTTTTTCTGAATGAATCATTCCCAGGGCTGCTGTGTACATCTGTGTAGGTTATGCATGACACAATTCTAGGGGCCACAATTCAGATAGATTATGATGTGAACCAGAGTCCTGCAGTTGTGAAGTACATATTATGACAACAACATGTGGCAGACTCAGTCATTCAAGCCTAAAGTCTTCTACTCCCTCATGCTAAATGTTAATGTTTTGTGCTACTCAGACCCTCTTCTACCAGTTTCCAAATCCTGATAAATCAGGATAAGCTTGGTTTTGTTGTAGTAACAAACAGTTCCAAAATCTCATTTATTTGACACAACAAGAGTGACTCACAGTACGTGTCCAGTACAGGTTGGCAGAAAAATTCTGCCCAATATTGTCTTTCAGAGAACCAGACTGGCAGAGATTACATCTTGACACATGGTCATGATCAATGAGACTAAAATCACAATGTGGCAGATCATGTACTGGCTCTTCATGCTTCTGTTTAGATGTGGCACATGTCACTTCCAATCCATCTCAGTGGCCAAGAAAATCATGTAGCCATATCTACTTTCAACGGGGTCAAAGAAAATGCAATTCTACCACATGCTCTAAAGAAAGGGAAAATATTCATAAATAGGAGCATCTCCTATTTCTACTCCATTTGCCTGGTTTAACTCCTTCCTATCTTGACCTTGGACTATTATAATCACCTACATAGCCTCCCTCATTTCTTTTTCTTTCTTCCATCTTGCCTTCAACCCTTCTCCCCATCAATGACAGATTAATTTTAAAATACAACTCCTTCTTACTTCTTTCAAGAAGAGATTTTTTTTAATTAAAAATGTTTAGTGATTCCCCCGCTGATTGTCAAATTAGGCCCCAATTTATACATCTAATCCCTTATCTTTCATTCATTCCACAAACAATTTTTGAGTTCTTAATGGGAATCGGATACCACATGGGACACTGAGAGAACAAAAAAAGATAGTTATTGGACTTAACAGAGCTTCAGCCAGACATAAAGAGAAAATGAAGACATTTCAGAGTAATGCTATAGTGGCATAGTTCAGTGGTAATATCAAGAAGAAAATAACTTTGGAGTTCAATAAAGCCATCTCTTGAGAAGGAGATGCTTAAGATGGTTCTTGGATTTTGAATACATGTTTTAGAGGCAAATATAGTTGGGGATGGGTGAATTGGGGAGGGGTGAAGGCAGAGGGAAGAACCTGGATAAAGAGGCATGAAAATTTGGTATGTTGTTAGAAATGTAAATAGTTCTGTAGACTAGAAGAGAAGGAGCTTGTTTGGTGGGATGGGAGTGGTCCTGGGGAGTAGGAAGTATACTTGGAAAGAGACTGAAGTCAGGTGAGAAATGGAGAAGGCTTAAAGCTGGTTTTAAGAAGTGTGTCCTTTGTCCCTTGGGATAAGTAGAATAATTGAATAGTTTTAAGCAGGAAATGATGTGATCTGCTTTGCACTTAAGGTTCACCCTAGTGGTAGTATGAATACAGAAGTGGAAGTCAGGGAAAATCTATTTTGGGGTGACTTTTACTGAATATGGTGCTTAAATTTATGTGTCAACTTTCCCAGGCCATGAGATGCCCAGATTTGGTCAAACATTTCTGGGTGTTTCTGTGAACGTGTTTTGGATGAAGTTAACATTTACATTAATAGAATTTGAGTAAAGCAGATGAGCTCATTCAGTCAGTTAAAGACCTGAATAGAATAAAAAGACTGGTCTCCTCTGAGTAAGGGAGACTTCTCCAGCAGACTACATCTTCAACATTCATCTGCAAACATCAGTTTTTCCTGGTTCTAAAGCAGATTGCCTCAGACTCAACTGGAACATTGGCTCTCCTGGGTCTCTAGCCTGCCAGCCCACCCTGAAGATTTTTGACTTGCCAGCCTCCACAACTGCATGAACCAATAATTTATAATAAATCTCTTTCCCTCCCTTTCTCTCCCTTTCCCTCCTCTCTCTCTCTCTTCTTTCACTATCTCTGTCTCTTTATCTCTTTCTGTCTTTCTCTGTCTTTCTGTCTCTCTCTCTGTTGGTTCTGTTTCTTTGGAGAACCCTAATACAAATTCTGGTACTAAGAGTGGTTCTGAAAGAAGAGAAACTAAAGGATGAATTTTCTGAGTTGGTTCTAGGACTTCTAGAATTGGCTTCTTAACCGATTAGATTTAAAGACATTAATTGACTCTATTTTAAGTAGTAAAGAGAGCACTAATAGGCCATGGTATGATCTGGCAATAGTACCATACAAAATAATACTAATGTGATAATGAAAGGTGAGAAGTAAGAATCTGAGAGGCCATGTATATATACTTGGACATTTTTCTCAAAGTAGCAATCTTTTTTTTAAGTATTTATTTATTTATTTGAAGGAGTACGGAAGGAGAGACAGAGAATCTCAAGCAGACTCCTCATTGAGCTCAGATCCCTACTGAGAACTCTATCTCACAACCTTGAGATCATTACCTGTGCCAAAACTGAGAGTTGGATGCCCAATGGACTGAGCCATTGGTGTCCTCAAAGTAACATTGGTAAATTCTTGACATTTACCAAGTCAAGAAATAATCAGCTGACTTGCCCAAGGCTCCAAAATTTAAAGTGGAGGATGTGTGTGTTGAACTCACATTTGCTGGTGCAGTTTCTGATACTATTATAAATATGTTAAATATTATATATAAATAATATCTTTCCATTACTCCAAAACTGAGGGGAACCTTGACTTCAGTCCAAGGACTTCACATTTGAATTATAATTTTCAGTTCTCCAGAAATAGCTCAGTACTTTTCAGGATGATCATAATGCAGATGCTGACCAGTGATTTATTAACAATGAAGGTGGACATAATCTGATGGGATTAATCAGGTGAGGGTCAAGTTGCCCCAAAAGTAATTTCCATAAACTACACAGAGAACCTAATTATGTAAATCACTCCAGAGATTCCCAACTGACCTTCTTGACAATAACTAACCAACAGTAATGAGTGGAAAGAAAAAATATTGAAAACAGGATCATTTCCTCAGGCAAATCCAAAATTGACTACAATGCCTCTTGAATTTGAGTGCTGTAGTTGCTGACTGGGGGCTACTAGTGGTGATTGAAACTTTCTGAGTGGGACATATAGATTCACTGGGAAGTGAACTAGAAAGATAACTGTTTTCTGTTTCTGTTTGACCTAGCTTTATACTTATTAAAACTTGAAATGTTTCTCAAAGTGATGGTAAACAAACTTCTTCAACTGGCAAGGAAAAAAAAACACTCTGTATTTTCTAATCAAGGAGGATTAAAAGGCTGTGAAACTATATCCAATGCACAAATGTTGTAATTACGATAAATATTTGTCCTTTCTGTTTTCACTACAAACTCAAAAATCGTAGAGTCTGTGTTTGGCACATGCAGGAGATTACAGCCATCTGCTGAGAGACAAAGCTGTCAATTATAAAACAATCTGGCTTTCCATTTCATTCCCTTTCCAGGTTAAATGTAGCCCAGCTGAGGTAGGATCTTACTATTATTACTATTAAAACTGAGAAGTTTTTGATACCCTCTGCCCTGTGACCATATTCTCAGGATCCCCAGAAATGTACAAATCTCTGAGCTTAGAGTTTCAAACTCAAGATCAGTATATCTTGTACAGGCCATTTAATAAGGTGAACCACAAAAAAAAAAAATAATAAGGTGAACCACACTAAGGGAAGACTGAACTTTTTATCTAACTTGAATACAAAATGATGGTTTCATTCAATTAAAATGTACTTTAGCCTGAGGAGAGGAATTATGGCAAACAGAAACAGCAAAATGGAGATAGAACTGTTGTCTGTCAGCTGGACTGGTGTACATTTAAAAAGGAGGCTTTGAGGTTAAAAAAATAATAATAAAGCAATGAAACATGGAGGGCCCCTGGCTGGCTCAGTCAGAAGAACATGCGACTCTTGACCTTGGGGTCATGAGTTTCAACCCCGCATTGGGTATAAAGATCAATTTAAAAAATAAACCAGAAAAAAATCACAACAAGGGACATCAGAATGGCTTAGTCAGTTAATCCTCTGACTCTTGGTTTCTCAATTCAGGTCATGATCTCATGGGTCCTGAGATTGAGCCTCATGTTAGGCTCTGTGCTCAGCAGGGAGTCTGCTCCAGATTCTCTCCCTGCCCTCTTCCTACTTATGCTCTCTCTCAGTCTAAAATAAATAAATCTTAAAAAAAACACATACAATGAAACATGCAAAGCAGAGTGGCCAATTTAATAATTTAGGATTCAGCAACATTGAGGAGAGACAGTTCAAAACCATACAGGAGACATTTTAACACAAAAGGCAGTGGCCCTAAAATTGTGTCCATTAAAGACCTAATGGAAATGAGTTAGCCTTTGTTTTGGCCAGATTCCATATAAGAAAATTCACTCTGCTTTCTTGAAATTTTCCTGCAATTTTACTGGAAACAGTTATCTTGTGTTTTGTTTTAGACAGTTAAATTACCTTTTAACAGACTTTTCAGAAACCCTTCTATTCCTCAGCAGCAGTGGAGGAAGAATTGCCTTTTAAACAGACACCTAACAGTAGAGAATAAACTTTTCCCACCTAGATCTGGGTGTGGGTCAGGCCTGAGGACACTTCCAGGGGCCATTGAGAGCCTAGATTAAGGCTCTGTTTACATGCTAATCATAGTGTTTTTTGGAAGAGTTCTTCCTCAAGGCCTTAGTGACCAGAGGGAAGTAAAAATGAGTTTGAATTTTCCCAAGTGCATGGTTCCTCCCCTCCATTCAATTTAACAACCATAGTTTCATTTCATAACAATGACCCAATCTTCGGTCAATAATTTTACATACCGACTCTTAAATTAAATCAAGGCAAAATTTTAAAAAAGACTATGTTTATAACTGAAGAGCCTACTGAAATATAATTCATAAAATCTGTTAATGCTTCTCAGTTAAATATAAAAATACTTAAAAGGATTCAGTTTAAAGCAAATTGGATAACAATTAGGGCATCTGGCTCTAGCCTGTAGAAGCAAAATTGGCCTCCTGGTTCAGGGAGAAGGTTAAGTTGGATTTCAAAGTTACCTTCTACTTTCCAGCTGGCTCTGTCCTCCCATCTGGTGACTGCTTATCCTAGCAGCGTCCTCAATGTCAGCATTTCATTTTCTCTTTTCTGTGCCTCTCATATTCAGCTATCAACAGTGTGTCCTGAGTCTCATTCTGTCAACTGGATTAAACGTTAACTCCATGGTAAAGAACAGTGGACTAACTTTACTGTCTACTGCAGCTGTTCTGAGCTATCAGTGTCATTATTGGAACACAATCAACTCTGAGGTTTATTATAATTAATTTAACACCTATGCACAGACTCCTCTACTTGACTTTCAGCTTCAGGCTCTTATAGACATTAATAAAATTTCACCATAAAATTGTCAACTTTTTTTCCTCGACAAATGGCAATATTAGGGAGACAGATAGGCGTTGAAGGGAGATCAAGATATGCCACCCCAAAATATGCCATTTTGACATAAGGATTACTTGGAGTTAAAGGCAACTGAGAGCTAATATATGCAGAAAGAGTTCTCTGTCCTCCCCATTATATGGCTAAAAGCAGAACATAAATTTCCCTTTGTGAAAGTGACCCCATCTTACCCAGAAGAGAAGGGTGACTGTCACCTGGGATAAAGAGCCAACACAAAGGTGAGCTTGTACAAACAAACCTTATGAAAATAACTCATCTCCCATCAGCTGTCTGGTATATTTCTATTCCCTTCCCTATAATCTATTGTCCCTTTGAAGCTCCAACTTTCCTTCTTTTGTTAAAATGATATATAAGCCTCCAAGTCTAACCACATTTTTGACTGTCATTGTTTTAAATATTTTATTTATTTATTTAATATTATATTATTTAAAGAGAGAGTGTGTGCATCAGTGGGTGGGGAGGGCAGGGACAGTGGGAGAGAGAGAGAATCTCTCAGTAGAATCTTCCCTGCTGAGTGTGGAACCTGATGCAGAGCTTGACCCTGAGACCACAACCTGAGCTCAAAATCAAGAGTCATATGCTTAACTGACTGAGCTACCCAGGTGCCCCTTGACTGTCACTTTTCTATGAACTTCTGTGCATGTAACTATTAGCAAAAGTTCTGTGCTTTTTCTCCTCTTGATCTATGTTTTATTAAATTCACAAACCCCCTAGAATGAATGTAAGAGATAGAGGAAGAGATTTTTCCTTTCTAACAGTGTACAAAAGTTAATTTTCAACACTGTGTGCATAAGTCGATATAGGAGAAGAACAGGAGTATGTCTGAAACTATAAATCTTACATATAGTAAAGTTACAGCTGATGGGAATTTTTCTGGGGACAGTGGGTATTGATTCATACTCAAAACAATCTGCACATCCTCAAGGTCAATGGCAAGAAGGAAAATGAAGATACTCAATGGAGCTTAGGAAGTTTATTAGTGACAAATGTGGCATCCAGTGCTTGTTAACCTATAATACCTATTTTCCTCCTTTTTACTCGTAATTTGAATTTCTTAAATTTCTTATTCATAATGAGTTTATTTATACCCCTACTTCCTTATCAGCTCTGATTTCATTCAGGATAGCAGTCATGAATGGTCTAAGACAATTAAAAGAACCTACCATCTTATACCTCCTTACAACTAGAGGATTATGTGGACCATTTGTGGCTGGTTAGGGGAGATCTCAAATGGGGAGATTTTAGGAATGATGTTGTTTTCCTGTCAAAAAGGACAAACTCAGCCTGTATGAACCTTTTTCTGTTTTTTCTTCTCTTTTCCTCTTCTTGCTGGAATACAGATGCAATGTCTGAGGTATAACAGCCATCTTACAATCATGAAGTTAAGACACAAGCTAAGAATGGCAGACCAGGAGGTTGAAGGAGACTAGTTTTTAATGACTTCCCAAAACAACTGCCCCAATTTTGGACTGCCCACTTCTGGAGTTCTGGTCATGTGAGAAAAATCTGTTTAAGCCATATTTGAGGTTGCTGTTGCATGAAGCCATACAAATTCTAAGTGACACAAACTGCTCTGACAGATTTTAATATTGATAAAAAGTGGTCTATTGAGTGGGGAATGCCTGAAAGGATTTATTTTAAAACTTTGAGGACTAGCTCAGACTTCTCTACAGGGAAGTATATTTGTTGAGCAAGTTAAATTTCTCTCTGCAACTATAGATTTACACAAAAAAGGGGTGAATAAAAGGACTTGCACACAGTTTGGCCATTCCCTTTCTTTGCCGAGGAACTAGCATTTGTAAATTATTTCTCCTTATGTAAATTAAAATGCACTCAACATTCCTACAACAGTGTCTCCTTCCCTCACTTGTCCACTGAAGCTCCATACTAGTGATAGAACAGTGGAATTCTAGTACTCCTGAAATTAGACACAATCCTGTACACACCTGGGAGAATCTCTGTGAGAATCTCCTTTGCTGTATTTGTCCAGGGAACTATTTAAAAGCTGCTAGAATAATACATGTAGCTATGATTAATTGTCTAAATTAACACACTGATCTTAACGATCCTTTCTGAAAATGCAAAGTCTTAACCCAACAGAATCCTGTACGAGAATGAAAAGATAGGTATTTGGAGAATTGGACCCTGTCAGCATTCTTCAAAATTGGTTTTACCTCCATGGGTAAGTCTCTTCTAGAACATGAATGCTAGATGGAGGAAAGTTGGCAGAAAAGCTAAAAGGAGAGAAGAAAGAAGTGGCCTCCATCAAAGTACTTTGCCTATGGCTCTCAGTAGTTCTGTTTGCACAACTATCACTCCTTGGGGTTCCTTCCACCAGATAAAGATTCCATCATTAAGTTTGTGATTTGCAAAACTCCCTTGCTGCTTCACTCTCACTGGAAGGGACTAAATGAATCAATCAGCATCACTTTCCCGAGGCTCTGTTTGCAATCAAAAGGGCCAAAGGTTTTCTTGTTTATAATTAGTGAAACATCCTGCTAGAACTAGATCTACATGAAGGCTTGCCAGCATCACACATCCTCATCCCACCATCCAACTCGTAAAGAATACGCACTCTTTGTATTGTGGAGAGTGGTGCTCAGCAGCTGCTTAACAGCACAGCAACTGCACACAGGACTAAAAAGCAAATACCAGATTTGATTGAACCCATAGGGAAAATTTCAGGTGGCATAATGTAATTACCTGAGTTAGGATATTGAGGTTAAATAACACCAATGCTCTCTTACCTAAAAGTATCTAGGATCTTTACCAGCCATAAATGACTTGGATCTTAGTTTTATAACCCGGTAGTAGAAAGGAGGCAATTCTCCAGCAGCACAGCACTCTCTTGTTGGAAACCCTGTTTCTCATCCGGCACCACCTGTGTGTCCCCTTGGCTGCCCCCCAGCACAAGGCACTGATGCAGCCAAACCCACTGAGCCTGTGAGAGTGGCCAGAAACACAGCAGAAGGTGTTGGCTTCCTGGCCTCTTGTTGAGGCCATCTGGACTCTCTAACACACCTGTTTGGGAGAGTTTCCCTAGCTTGGTTTACAAATGTAAATGCAGCTCAAAATGTTCTGGTCCAGTGCTGACTGATCATTTGCCTTTACTTTTTGGGATGTTAATTACGCAACAAGATCACTTCTGTGCCCATTTTTCTCCTCCGTTATAAACTTTAGATAGCAAAAATGTGCTTCTCGGTATTTTTTTTTAAATGGAATGAACAGATGTAAAAGTGTTTTCAATTCCTTAATAAAGGTGACATTAGGCCAGATTTGATATTACACTAAGTCCCACATAACATTTAAAAATGAGTTTTTTCAACCATAAAATTACTAATTGATCTGTCTTGTAAAAAGATAAAGGAAATGAATGCCTATTTGAGTTTCATTTCTGTCAGGCTCCCGATTCCTTATTTTATGTAGCACAAAATGAATTTTAATGAGGCAGCCTCCAAATTTCAAAATATGCCATTACCCTTCTGAAGTAATTGGCATATTTGACTGCCTCTTCCTTTCTTAGAGTCTGTCTGACTTTCTAATCTTAAAGTCAATGTTCCATTCAACATGTTCTTCTGCATGCCATCTGAAAAAAGTAAATTAAAACAAGAGGAGGGACTATACCAGAAAGAATTCATTCATTGAGCTACTCAACAAATATTTATGGAATTCCTGCTGTAGTCAGGCACTGTTCCAGGCACTGCAGAGAGAGCGGGGCATAAGTGAAAGTTCCTGCTTTCATGAAGTTTCTATGTTAGTGGAGTGAGACAGTATAATAGACACAGAAATATATAATATTTAGATGATATGTACCATGAAGGAAAAAAATGAATGTTAATGTGTAGAAAGGGACAAGATGGAGAGTCTGTATATGCTGTTTTTTTACAGAGGGGAATCCAGATGAGTGTCTTTAGGAAAATGACATTAGAGTAGAGACCCAATTGAAGTAAAAATGTGAGCGATTTCGGTGATGAGAATCAGCAGAGTAGCCATCCTTCTTCCTCCCATCTTCTTGCCTACTTATATACATATAAAACACTTCTGGTTGCTTCATCTAATCTGAGAGGCTACAGAGGGGATGAGGAGAAAGGCAATTTTGATTGAGTAACTACCTGTGCCATAGTTCCATTTTGTGAATCTGTAGGACACCCCTCTGGTCTGATAATCTGATCCTCTTTTTACAGCTAGGGAAGCAAAAGCTCAAGACATCAGGTAGCTTGGTGTATAAATGTTCAAGTTATTTATTGTTGCATTAGAAACTCCTAAATTTTATGGCTTAACATTACAATAATTCTTTCTATTGCTCATGAATATGCAATTTGAGCAAGACTCAAAAGGAAAGGCTTGTGTTTGCCCCATGTGGCATCATTTGGGGAGCACAATTTAGGGTTAGAGATCCATATCCAAGATGGCTCATTCCCATGGCTGGCAAGTTGGTGCTATTTATCCAATGATAGATAGCTGAGTCTGAGGGCCTGCAGGCCTCCTTTTCTCTCCGTGCAGACTGGGCTTCCTCACAGCATGGTGACTGGGTTCCTAGAACAATGCTCTAAGAGAAAGCACAAGATAGAAAAACACGGCATTATGATGATGTAGTCTTGGTAGTCCCATATGCCTAGGTCTGCCTCTTACTAGAGTTGGGTCTTCAGCAAACTGATATCAACCTAAACCCCAGAGAGGGGATTTCCCAAATAGCATGTTTCTCTGAATCCATTCGTTTAGTCAACAAGCATTCCTGAATGCCTCTAGCATAATAGTTAGAACTCTGCTGGGGACTCCAGTTGCTTGAGTTTGTATCCTAGCTCTTCTACTTGCTTGTTGATGAAACTAGGAGATGTATTCAAATCTTTCTTTGCCTCAGTTTTATTAAATGTAAAACATCAGGATTTAAAGAAGATCCAGAGAACTTATTCATGTATCTAATGAGATCACTAATTTCTACCCCTGTAATACTACCAGCTCAGCCCTATTGTTGTGTTTTGTTTTTTAATCAATTCCAAGAAGAAAGGTAAAATTAGAATTAATGGCTATTGGGGCACCTGGGTGGCTCAGTTGGTTAAGCATCTGACTCTTGATCTCAGATCAACTCTTGATCTCAGGGTTGTGAGTTCAAGCCCCATGTTGGTGCTCCATCCATGCTGAGCATGGAACCTAATTAAAAGATAAAAATTAAAAAAAAAATTAATGGCCTACCTTCTCCAAAAAGACTGCTATACATTTTTGTCTCCACAAGACATACATTTTGTCCAAGATTTATATGATGTTCTTTACAAGAACTCCTATTCCCCTGTGTTTCTATATAATCCTAAATCTAACTCAAGCTCTCATCTTCTACCATGACCTACCATGACTACCACCTCTGCCACAACAAAGCACCAAACTCTTCTACTTTTCCCTTTGTAATTCATGGTCGTCATCAGAAAACAAAACAAAAACAAAACCAAACAAACAAACAAAAAACTATTTCCTAAGCAATCTCCTCCCCTTCTTTCTCTAAAGGAAAATAGTTTCCTAAAGCTGTTTCCTGTGACAGCTATTTGTTTTGTTTTGTTTTTTACCACTATCACCCTATGTAAGAGGTTTGTGGTAGGATAATTGTCTTCCTTGTTCTTTCTTACTGTGTCTAAATCATTTATTCTCTCACCATTCCAAAATACAATGTTGTTTGAAGCAAATGCCATAAACTAACCTGCCTACCATCCCTTCATAACATAATAATCCATCAATACCATGCTTTTTTCCTTACCCTTTACTCTCAGCACTTGCCCCATTCAATAGATTGTCCTTTACTACTATACCTGTCACTATGTTTTTGGGTTTCACCATACATACAGAAAATCCATCCACTATCCTGGCTTCTAACAATAAATTCTCCTTCCTTCTTCCAATAACTTTATCTTTTATCCCATTTCTTCTACCCACTCTTACAGTCATATTTTGTATCTGATCTCTTTTCAGCTTATTTCTTTTAGTACAGGTTCCAATAATTCTTCAGTTCATTAAGAATTTTAATCCTCTTTACTAAAGACTCCTCTCTTCCTATTTCTTCCTTCCCTACCTTGCTAGGTAGGATTCTACAGTCCATTACTAACGACTGCTCCTTTGCATATTTTTTTCAACAATTTGACCTTTGCTACCTATGCATGAGTTTTTATTGCTGCCACAACAAATTAGTACAAATGTAGTGGATTGAATCAACATTTGTTTATTTATCTCACAATTCTATAGGTCAGAGTCTTGTGGGCTCTTACCTGGAGGCTCTGAGGAATCATCCACTTCTAAGCTCATTTAGGTTGTTGGCCAAAACCAGTTCCATGCAGATGTAGGACGGAGGTCCTATTTCTTTCTTGGCTGTTCACTGGGAGCCACCCTTAGCCCCTAGAGGACACTTTCTGGTCCTTGCATGTGGACCACTACATTTCAAAGACAATAAGTTTTGTTGAATCCTTCTCATACTTTTAATTTCTATGATCTCTTTTTCTGCCTCTCTGCTTTTAATGGCTCATGTGATTATATTGGGCCCACCTGGATAATGCAAGATAACCTCTTTATCTTAAACTCAGCTGATAATGATCTTACATCTCCAAAGTCCCTTTACGGTAGGACCTAGAGTAGTGTCTGATGGAATAATCAGAGGATGGGATCTTGGAGAGATGTCTTTAAAATTTTGCCTACCACCATCCGCATGATTTTTATATGACAGACTCTAACTCTACTTAAACCTGGCTCTCGATCCCTTTGTAGCTGCTCCATAGCATCTCAGTGTGGCTAAAGAAAAACATTCGGTGTTCTAACAGGAACATTCTGAATTTGTGATGGCAAACTTCAAGTAGGACTCAGCACAGCCCAACAATCATTCTGTATTTCCCTAGGATGTATCAGCATACAGAAAGTGTTTAAAATATTGAGACTAATGAGGTCAATTATAGGAAGAATGTTGATAGAAAACAGAAGGGAGCTGATGACTGAGCCCCAAGGAAGTCCAATGTTTAGAGTTAGGAAAAAGGAGAATCAAGCAAAAGAAACTGAAAAAGAATAGCCAAAAGTTCAAGTACAAGAAAACCCAGGAGAATATAGTGATCTAGAAGATAAATAAAAAGGTGTCTTAAGAACAGGGAATTCATCAACTGTGTCAGATGCTGCCAAGAATTGGGAATTGTTCATTGGGTTTGGCATAGTGGAGGTCCATGGTGACCTTGAGAAGTGGAACATCAATAAATGGCAGGAGCAAAGCCTGGCTGGGATGAGTTGAGGAGAAAATAGCCATTGGGGAAGTAAAGGTAGCAAGAATAGACAAATTTCTAAGGAATTTTGCTGTAAAGATGAGCACAGAAATGGGGCAATGCTGCAGGATTTCATAGGATTTAAGAGCAGAGAAAGATTGTTGGGGAAGCAGCAAGGGGCATTTGTATTGACTACTAGTTAGTTGGTGTGAAAACCCAAAAGAAGTCACTTAGAAAATTTTAATTTCCTCTTTTCACTGTTAATATTTTCAAATTACTGAACTTTGAATGCATGGATGCTTCCTTAGGTCTGCATTAACAGATTGGTTCTAGTGCAGCATAGGGTAAGGAGGCTATAATACATTAAATTATAACTGGGAGCCATATATCTTTGCTACAACAAAGTCCAGGGATGATTTTTTTTTTTAGTGGAAGATATTTCTGCCTTTTTGTATGGTAATATTAGCAATGCAGTAAAGAAAGAAAAATTATGCAAAGGAGAAAGTATAATTGCAATTGAAAAGTCAGAACAGGCAAGAGGGGATGAGATTGAGTACATTCTGGGAAGTTGATATTAAATTAAAGCAAAGAATTAGGGGTACCTGAGTGGCTCAGTCAATTAAGCATCTTCCTTCAGCTCAGGTCAGGAACCCAGGAATCCTGGGATTGAGCTCAACATCCATCTCCCTGCTTAGTGGAAAGTCTACTCCTCCCTCTCGCTCTGCCCTTCACCATATTCATGCTCAAGTCTGCCCTCTCTCTGTCTTTCTCTCTCTCTCTCTCTCTCTCTCAAATAAATAAATAAAATCTTAAAAAAGCAAAGCAAGGAGTTAAATAGGAGCAGGAGAGCCGAGTATATGCATAAAAATACAACAGATAGTTAGATTTCATAATGGGGAGATATTGCAATTTTCTTCTGGTTGCTTTGAGTCTTCCTCCCAGTGAAATAAGAATTGAAGTCATTATTTGGATGTAGAATATGAATAGAGTTCTGAGGATCAGAAAAACATGTGAAATGCCATCTGCGGCAGCCCAGTCAGGTTTCACTCCTACCATTTACTGATATTATCAAGGTCAGCATGGACCTCCACTCTGCCAAACCCAATGAACAATTCCCAATTCTTGGCAGCATCTGACACAGTTGATGAATTCCCTGTTCCTAAGACATCTTTTTTTATTTATCTTCTAAATCACTATATTCTCCTGGGTTTTCTCGTACTAGAACTTGTGGCTATTCTTTTTCAGTGTCTTTTGCTTGATTCTCCTTTTTCCTAACCTCTAAACATTGGACTTCCTCAGGACTCAGTCATCAGCTCCCTTCTGTTCTCTATCGACATTCTCTGAGCTCATTAGTCCCGGTGTTTTAAACATCTTCTATATGCTGATGGCTCCCAATTTTAGATTTCTAGTTCTGACATATCCCTTGAGCATTAAACTCATTTACCAATTGCTTATTCAATATCTCTTGGTTGTCTAATAAGGTTCTCAAAATTAGCATGTCTAACATAAAACTCATGCTTTTCTCCATTTCCTCTCTCACCTCCCCACCACAATTCACTTCTCTGTTTCATCTTCATCAATGTTATAATTCACCTACCTGCTCAGATCAAAAATATATTAGTTAGGGTTATTCACAAAGTAAAACCAATAAGATATGTAAACATATAGGAAAAGAGATGTATTTTACACTTTTTTTTTTTATGAGAGAGAGAGAGAGAGGCAGAGACACAGGCAGAGGGACAAGCAGGCTCCATGCTGGGAGCCGAACGCGGGACTCGATCCCAGGACTCCAGGATCGCACCCTGGGCCAAAGGCAGGCGCTAAACCACTGAGCCACTCAGAGATCCCCAAGAGATGTATTTTAAAGAATTATTAGCTTAGGCAATTGTGAGGACTGGCAAGTCTAAAATCTGTAGGAAAGGCCAATTGACTAGAGACTCAGGGAGGGGTTAATGTTGCAACTTAAATCCAAATGCAGTCAAAAGGCAGAATTCCTTCTTCTCTGGGGGATCATAATCTTTGCACTTAAGGCCTTTAACTGATTAGAGCATACCTATCCACATTATGAAGGGTAATCTGCTTTATTCAGAGTCTACTGATTTAAATGTTAATCACATTAATCATGTTAATGTTAATCTAAATTAAATTAAATGTTAACTTAAAAGGTATCTTCACTGCAACATCTAGCCAAGCTGACATAAAATTAACCATCACAGTCCACCCCTTGTCAACTTGACATCCTATGCATCTTCTTAAACCCTCCAAATAAAGGCCACAATAAGGTCATAATTCTAACATGATACAGATATCCTGTGTACAATCAAGGCACACTTGTATTTTCTCTAGAAAAGGATGCAAAATTCTTTGGTGATATTCACTTTTCTTCTTGATATCTTATAATTAAATACTATGATGTGAAGTGAATATATCTTATGTTATATGGTAAAGAGAGAAAAGGGAATAAACATATATATATATATATATATACACATGTATCATATCATCTTGGTGACAATGCAGAAAATTGTGTCCAATAATCCTCAAAAAGTCATTATTTTCAGTTCTCCCTCAGAGGAAGCCCATAGGCAGCAGCCATGTCACCCCCTGGAAATGGCATAAGTCCCAAAGCCCCACTTCCACAGGACTGGCAGGGGCACACTGCCATGTGGTTCAACCAGCTGGTGCCAAGATATCTGCAGACACAAGGCCCAGCAAGCCAAAACATGTTGCATCAAGCCATACCCGGCATGTAGACCTACCCAGTCCATTGTAAAGTGTCCCACAGTGAGGTATCACACCAAAGTACAAGCTGGAAGGGGCTTCAGCTTGGAAGAGTTGAGGGTGTCTGGCATCTACAAGAAGGCAGCACAGGTCATTGGGATCTCAGTGGATCAAAAAAGTAGAATAAGTCTATGAAATCCCTGCAGTCCAACATGCAGTAGTTAAAGGAGTACTGCTCCAAGTTCATCGTCTCCCCCAGGAAGCCCTTGGCCCCCAAAGAGGAAGACAGCACTGCTGAGGAACTCAAATTATCTACCCAGCTAACAAGACTGGTCATGCCCATAGGGAATGTCTATGAGAAGGAAAGAACCAGAGTCATTATAAAGGAGAAGAACTTTAAGGTCTTAGCATGGACAGTCCCAATGCCTGGCTCTTTGGCATCCAGATAAAAAGGGCCAAGAAAGATACAGAATAGGATGTTGAAAAGAAAAAAAAAAAGTGCCATTGGCAACTTGTAAAAAAAGTCATTATTTTCTTTTTCTCAATGAGCAGTCACCTTGGTAAAAGGCCATGTATTCCTTTGGAATAGACTGGGAGAAAGAAGAGCAATATACATTTTTGGCAGTAGTGGGGTCCTTCCTAAAGGGGAACTGGCCTCCCTTTCACTCAGTTCAAGAGCTCTTGCACCTTACACTGGCTCAAGTTCAGATAATTAATTAATTAGTTAATTTCTCAATTATCTCTGCTTTTATGATTCAAATTCGACTTTTCTTTCTTTGACCCAGAACTCTTTGTTTATACAAATAAAGTAATAATTTAGTAGACTTACCATGTATTTTACTCCTAAAAATATCATGATCAACTAGCCAATGCTGTAGCTCTCTGCACATCATACTGTTCTGATTGCTGCTTTTATTATGCTGTCCATTATAGTGACCATGCCCAGCTTGCCTTTGGTGATTAAATAGCACCACTTGGCCTTTGCCATTTTGGGATTACTTTCATTGCATTTAGGTTTGCCAATTCAGTTCCATTTACATTTAGGTTTTCCAATTCAGTGACAGCTGTTCCCACCATAACTTCTGACCTACAGAGGAAAATAATCACAGAGCTCTTCAAGAATGTTGGGCCTCCCCTCACAAGCTTACTGCTTATAGACATATTGAAAAGTATGTCCTCTGTACCCTCCTAGGGTGGATGAGTAGATCTTAAGTAATAAGTCTATTCTAACATTCAAATCTCCCTAAGCTTCTGAATGTCTTCATCTATAGTCGATCAAGGAAGTTCTAGCATTTCAGTTTGTTTAGTGTAGGCCACTTGTTGGTTTGTATTTCAGGTAGCCAAGCAACTAACCAGTTAGAGCTCTTTCTAATCCCCGAAACTGCAACATTAAATCCAGCTCTCTTCTTAGTGGACTCATATAAATAAACTCTGCTGATCTAATTTTATGGTCCTTCCACCACTATGCCACACCTTTAATATTGACTCCCACCCATATTTCCTGGATTTCTGTTTATATAAAATTGGAAAAATCATGTAGTTCTTGTGGAGTGTACTACATCTCTTTATGAGTCACATTTTGCACATCATCAATAGGGGCCTACAGGAACGTTAGTCCGTGATGGATCTAGAAACAGAGTGGTGGGGAATGATTCTGAAGAGAATGAGCAGTGTCTTGGCAAGGCAACTACCTCAGGAGAGGCCATTATAATTTCTTCAGGCACAGCAAGGTTAATCTCCTCAGATGAGGATGCAGTGGCTGCATCTACTGGCAAAGAAGACTCATGGGAGTTAAAGGATTGAGTGTCCCCAGCTTTATCAGGATCTTCCCATATGTCCTCATTCCAATTTTCAGGATCTCATTCCTTCCCAATTTATGCCCTCACTATAATAGCAGACACCCTGTGAGGTTGAAAATTCAATTTGCATTGTAATTCTACACTTGCAGGATGAGACTCTAAGTTTGGTTTCAGCAATCTCAGCTCTTTGACTACAGGTGATAAGGGTTTCTTTCAGGACAGACAGAAACTTTCAGATCCTTTATGCAGCACATGAGCTGGGAATTTGATTCCTAAGCTCATCCTTCTATTTTACTCACTTGGTCCAGTATAATTAGGAGCAACTAGCCAATTTCATACTCATTATTTTGATAAAAATGTTCTAAAATATTAAATGCATGGTCACTCAGAAACTTGCCTCATAAGTATTTAATCAGGAGTATTTGATGGTGATACTTTGTGAATATTGTCATATCACACCACAGACTATCCATGTTCTCTTCACCAACGGAAGTAGCCATTAGTGCCTTTGAAAAAAGATTAGAGAAGCAACTCCAAATATTGGGCACCATGGTCTAGCCAAGTTGACACATTATATTAAGATTATGAAAACCTACAAGTCATCCTTGGTGTCTTTCACTCCTACCACATTAAGCCATCACCTCCACTTTCAGAGTATATCCTGCCTTTTATCACTTATCACATTCAATATTATCGCCATCCTGGTCCAGGCCATCATCTCTCACGTACACTCTTGAAATAGTCTTTTTTTGCTTTCTTTGCTTTCACTCTGCCTCCTATCCCACTGGCCCCCTACCCTCTGAGCCTATTATTTATGAAGCAACCAAAATGGTTTAAGACATAAATTTAATCATTTCACTCACTAGTCCCAAAACTCTAGTGGCCCCATCCAACTCAAAATAAAACTCAAACTCCATACTGTTGTTTACAACTCTATGTAGCCTGACCCTGCCTCTCTTTTTCTTTGATTTTATTTCCACTGGCATTTTTGCAAACTCCCTAATGCCAAATTGAAGGTATTTTTGTTCTTTTTGCCTGGAAGCCTGTCCCAGTGCTCTTGTGGCTCTATTCAGATCATTGCTCAGAAGTCACCTCTTCAAAGTCCTTTCAGGATCACTCTTCTTAAATTAACTGCATTATACACTATTCTCTTACTCTGATTAACATTTCTTCATTACCCTTATCACCGTATAGCCTATCATATATGTATTTTTTTATGCCTGCCTTCCCAACTAGAATAAAATCTCCAAGAGGACAGGGGCTTGCATGCCTTATGTCCTGCCAAATTCCAAGACCTAGAACTACATATAATGTGCAGTAATGCATGATCATATTTGTCTAATAAATGGATGGTATTTATAGCAGTACCCTAAGGTTAGTACTCATAAGATCATCTAGATGGTTACATTTGATAATACACATATGACAAAGACTGCCAATTATCTTCTAATGTCAATTCTTCCTTCCTTCTTTCCTTAATGGAATCTACAATTTTTGTTTAGTCACATGGCCTCCTAGAATAAAGACTTCATTTCTGTCCCTTCCACATGGTCATATTCAGCTAGTACTCATGCCTGGAATCAGGCTGCAACCTCTATTTTTTTCTGCCACTTCTCATTGCTTCTAGACCATGGACCCCCACAGGTGAGTAAGCTTTGGACTTTGGTGAAAATGTGTAAGCAGGATCTGAGTGTTCTGCACACCAAGGAAATGTGCTTTCTGTGGGAGTGGAGAGCAGTGGGTAAAATAAAAATAAATCAGAAGACAATATCAAGGAAGAATAGATAGTAAGAAGGTAGAGGAAAACACGATGACAAATGAACCATCAAGTGAGAAAAGTGGTCTAGAAATGACAATGAAAGTGTGATTGAACCAGACACCGATGCCTCTCAAGAAATGGGAGATGAAAATGTGGAGATAAACGAAGAAATGATGGATAAGGCAAATTAGAAAAAAAAAAAAAGTGGCTGCCATTGATGCCCTAAATGATGGGGAACTACAGAAAGCCATTGACTTGTTCACAGGTGCAATCAAGCTAAATCCTTGCTTGGCCATTCTGTATGCGAAGAGAGCCATTATCTTCATCAAATTACAGAAGCCAAAAGCTGCCATCTGAGACTGACAGAGCTATTGAAATAAATCCTGATTCAGCTCAGCCTTTTGAGTGGCAGGGGAAAGCACACAGACTTCTAGGCCATTGGGAAGAAGCAGCACATGATCTTACCCATGCTTGTAAACCGGATTATGATGGAGATGCTTGTGCTTACTGAAAGAAGTTCAACCAAGGGCCCTGGAAATTGCTGAACATGGGAAAATTATGAGCAAAAACGTGGAGAACAAGAGATTTAAAAAAAAAAAAAGAGTAGAAAGGGTTAAGAAGGCTTGGGAAGAACATGTGATAGCCTAGAGGGAGGAAGAAGCCTGAAGACAATTGGGAGCTCAGGATGGCTCTGTCCCAGGCGGCTTTCCTGGGGGAATGCCTAGCAATTTTCCTGAAGGAATGCCTAGAATGGGAGGGAGGATGCCTGGAATGGCACGTTTTCCTGGGCTCAATGAAATTCTTAATGATCCAGGGGTTCTTACACCCATGCAGGGTCTAGAAGTTATGGTAGCCTTCCAGCATGTGGCTTAGAAGCCAGCAAATAGGTCAAAATATAAAAGGTTATGAATCTCATTAGTAAACTGTCAGCCAAACGTTCTTCAAATAAAGCCCTTGCTGAAGGAAAAGCAGCTTTGATCACCTAATGGACATCACAATAACACAAAAAAGTGTACCTCTGACCTCATGGAAAAAGCTAGAGTGCTGTGAAGATAATCCCTACCTCTCTGCCCCACGTGCAACTAAAACATTTTACAGTAGTTTGCTATTAGGGTTTTTATTTAGATAATGTTTTCCTAGTAGGAATTACAAACTTTAAACACTTTTTAACCTTAAAAATATCTAAAGACAATTTAAAAGAGTGCGTTCATTCCTTTTTTAAAAATTATTATTATTTTTTTGCTAATCATTTCAGTTTTTTTCCCTTTGGATTCATTGCTCAAAGAAGATACTTCAGTATGGAAGATTTATTGCTTCGTTTCAGTGAAATAAAGGTGTATTGAGCAGGAGGCAAATATAACATTTAAATACATAAAGTTTGAGTTGAATATATGGTTTCTGAGGCATTTTGACTTGTCTTTTTAAATGTTTTATTTTTTAAACATGATTTATTTCCATTGAGAAATAATATATATAAAACCATTGAGATTATCATTATTGCAGTAGGACCTGGATAGGTACTGCAAGTACTTGGCAGGGCAGCAGCAATCTTACTACTTTTATATAGCATATACCCTTGTGCAGATACATTTAAATCTTGCACTTTGGTGAAGGGATGATCTTCATAATGCTACAGTAGAGTTGAATTACTTAGCTGTGTTGCCTGATATAGAAAATAAATGGTTTTTTTTCCATACACATAAAAAAGAGTCAATTTTTCACCATGCCTTTCAGTTAAGAATGATCATGTGACTAGTTCCAGCTGATATGGCATAAGCAATGTTCCACATGAAATTTCTGAGAAGATATCTTAAAAGAAGTGAGTAGAGAGGAGGAGTTTGCCTCTCTTCTGTTTCTTTGCTGACAGCAATTCAGATATGATGGATCTCCAGAAGCTGTAACATCTATCTTGAAGCATGAGATGACCTTCAGAATTGGGATTGACAATGGAGGATCACAAGATACAAAGAGCCTGGAGTTTTGCAATCAAGAGTGACATATTATGTCCAGACCTACTGCCTCTGAACTTCTTGAATATGAGGAGAAAGTAAACTACTTTCATTTTTAACTAATTGCCATTGTGAGCTTTTCTGTTTCTTGCAACCATATCTACTCCTAACAATTTTAACATGTAAATTGACCAGGACAAAATTTGGACCATAATAAACCCTCAATAAATATTATCTTTTACTTGGTACTATCATCATTGCTCTAATTTGTTTCTGTTTCTGTATCTCCTTGTTAGCACTGTTGTTGTTGTTAAATACTATGTACTATACCAAATTTTAGGGATATGGACAGGAATAAAATAGAACTTTGAGTTAAAGGTCATTGTGGTTTGGGGAGGGTAGAAGGGTAGAAATAAAATTGCAATACAACATAAAATGTGCTTTAATGTTTTAATCAAAACATGCTATGGGAACGCAAAGGACAGCATAAGCCTTCTAGGAGGAGTAGAAGAAGATTCATTGCAGAAGACATAAATCTTGAAACAAGATGTAAATATGTGTAATGAACTATCATGAGGAGAGGGCAGAGAGAAAAGCAAGAGGAATGACTGCATATGGGCTTCCCTATTTGGTGAGCAGAAGTAATGTGGATCTTACAAAAAGAGGGAGAGAGAGAGAGAGAGAGAGAGAGAGAGAGAGAGGGAGAGAAAAAATAAAAAGAGAAAAAAGGAGGGCACGTTTGCCTCTAAGAAAGCCAACCTTCTTATTGTACCCAATACTTAATTGTAAATTGAAGTCACTAAATTAAAAAAAAAAAAAAGAAAGAAAAGAAAAAAAGACTAGAGGGCACCTGGATAGCTCAGTGGTTGAGCATCTGCCTTTGGCTCAGGTTGTGATCACCGGGTCCTGGGATAGAGTTCCACATCAGACTCCCTGTAGGGAGCCTGCTTCTCCTTCTGCCTGTGTGTTTCTCCATGCCTCTCATGAAATAATAAATAAAATATTAAAAAAAAAACTTTAGCACCAAAGAGTTTGATTACAAAATGAGTAATCTTAGAGAGCAAAGAGGTGATTTCCAGATGGAATGTATTAAATCAAGACTAGCAAAATAAATCATAATGACAATATCTTAGGTTGAACTCATTGAGGGATAGAGGTGGCGGAAGGAGGTGAGAGGAAAGATTATATAAACATATAAAATTAGAAAGGTATTCTGAGGGAAAGATAGCTAAGTAAGGTTCTTAAGGCAATAATTTTTAAAGTAGTTTCTAAAAATTACACTGTAAGTACTCCCTAGTCTATTCCTTATATTGACAAGCAATAAGGAGCTTAGGATAGTATTCATTTGACTTTCATTTTTCAGGGAAATTTCTGTACAAATTTCAAAATCCTCACCCTACATTTACTGTATGTTTTTTAGTGCAAGTCAGGGTAAGGGAAGGGGCACTAGGATAGTAAAACAAGGATGGACAGTTTGGGATTTCCTCCTTAAGACATCTTCACTGATATAACCTCAATGCTCCTGCTGATTCCTAATTTGGACCTCGGGGTTCTTGACATTGTCCATTTAACCTCCTGAAACTAAGCTGACCTTAAATTTCCTCCTGAAATCTCCCATACCTCTAACACTAGATTTAGCATTTCCTCACAGCTTCTCTAATACGAGTCTTCATTTTTTAAATTTTAATTCTCTCTCCCATTAGCAAATTATTTTAAATGTAATTTTTAGCATGCCTTAAAGCCAAGTGCATTTCTATGCAAACAACACACCTCTGAAAATAAAATGGCAATCTATCAAAAATTATTAGTTGATCTATAAAGTCTGATTTAGAGATTTTAAATGTCATGAATGACTGTACAATAAAAACAAAACAAAATAAGCAAAACAAACAAAAATACTCCATAAGGCAACACTTAAAGGAATTGATTTCTGGGACTGAAGAGGAAAAGAAATATGACATTTGCTTAATATTAATCTATTATAATCTATCCTTCATCTCAGCTTCCCTTGGACTCTAAAACAGCAACCCTTTTTTACTGACCATATAATTCAAATCTTTCTTTGGAGAAATTCGCAATAGTTGGTAATCGCATGCATTCAAAAACATCTCATTTTATGCTCCCCAAAAGCATGATTTACTTTGAATGATAAATATGGCTATGAAATGGAGTGTTTCCGGCATTCACAGATCAAATGTAACTGGGGAGAGATAACTCAGACGCATCCTGATGTTTTATACTTCTATACACTAATATTTGCTTCACACCATATGTCACAGTAACACAAAAATGTGATAAAGTAGAACAGCCCAGTGGTTTTCTTTTCCAACATCTGGTCTTCTGAGGAAGTCTAGCACTTTAGAGATTCGTGTTTAAATCCCCAGGTAGGTGAGAGAATCAAATGCCTTGGTGAGAGGAAGCAAAGAGAGTGCTGGAAAGTCTTCCTATTATCAAATTGGCATCGGTAAATACTATGATAATATCAATCGATTTAAACAAACAGACCTAGTAGTCCAGTGGACCCTCCCTGAAAAGCCACACACAAAGTCCGTTCCCAGAGCAGTAAAGAGAACCAGACGTCAGCCTTTTAAATGGTGGCCATTCGTCAAGCCTTCTGATTCTTCATTTTGTTCAAAGCAGTCAGCTCTAGAGGGGACCACAGCTACCTAAGGAACAATGGCAAAATCATCTTCCTAAAGCTGGCTTGGCCAGTCTCCACAGAAAAAGACCAAGATCATATCAGCTAAACGATGGAATTTGCAACACATGCGGTGTCTCCAATCCTTTAAAAAAAATAAACACAAAAAACAACTACAACAAAAAGAAACAATGGGGAAAATATGCTTTCACATTTCTTACTCCCATGCAGGAATAAATTAGCTATATTTATTCTCTTCATTTCCACATGCTTCTTGTTCTTCATGTGGGCACAATATGGCTACCATCCCTACCATTTCATAGAATCACTGAGTTCCCAGATGGCCACTCTGTAAGTGAAACTTCACATATCCTTTCTATATTTTGTATCACCACAGCATTTAAGATTGTTGGCTGCTCTCTCTTTGGAAGAGTTTTTGCTGTGTGAAATAGCCACCTCTCTGCTTTTCTAATAGCTCTCTTTAAATCTGTTTTTTTTTTATTATTTATTTTTTCTAGACACTCAAATTTTGATGTTTAGCAAAACTTGATCTTAGGCTTTCTTTCTGTCTATATCTCTTTCTGGATGATCTAAGTATCAGAACTCCAAGTCCTAATCATCTGTACACTGCTTGTGCTAGTCTTCTCTTTGGCTCTTTGGATCTGCTGTTCACTCTTCTCTACCCTGTTCTGTGCTACGGGAAGCTGATCTCTTATGAACTATGTCATCAGTTCATCAGTTGGTGGTTTGCTTTTGTCAAGGAAGATACCAGCAGGAAATTAGATACCAGGAGGAAAGAGGTAAGACACTTTTATTTTTCTGGCTCCTTCCTTGCCAGGCTATGAGTTAGCAGTGGTTGCATTTCTCTGCTAGAGACCATTCCTGTTAGGCGTCTTTCTTCTACAGCTACAGGTCTTAGAAATTCTAGTAGTTTCTCCTTTCTCTTTCCTTCAAAGCTAGAGGCAGTAGCAGCTTTCAGCTGTTGCCTATTCTAGAGTACTTCCCCACTTGTGCTGTGTTCTTGAATCCAGTCAACAACTTTGTAAATAGTTCATTCATTAAGGTCTTTTCTAGTGAACTCTTTCAAAGATGCCATCTATCTGCTGCCAAAACCCTTACCCACACTCTGAAATTACCCTAATCTGTATCTCAAGTTCATCTTTCCTGCCTGAGATCAAGAACCGAAAACCTGACTATGGTGCCCATTTGGATTTTTCAGGAGTATTTAAATATTAATATGGGCAGCAAGGAACACAGCAGCTTCTCCTCCTCTTTCTGTATATTTCTCTTTTCAGCAAATGACATTGCTGTTTGAAAAACACAGTTTTTCAAGCCAGAAACATTGAAGTTACCTTTAACCCCCTCTCTTTGCTTCAATTCCATTTTTCCAATGAAATACTAAGTGTCACTGAGTCTGTTCTAAGTATTTCTTGAACCCATCCATTCTCACTGCTTTTATGTTAAACTAAACTAACCTCCACTCTCACTGCTTTTATGCTAAACTAAACTAACCTCCACTCCTGTCTGGTTTTCTCTATGATACATTTTCCATAGGGAAGCCAGAGTAATCTTTCCAAAAGGCAAATTTTATAATATCAAAACTCTATTTATGAACCGTTAAAACAGGGACATCTGGGTGGCTCAGCAGTTGAGCGTCTGCCTTTGGCTCAGGGCATGACCCTGGGATCCGGAATCAAGTATCGGGCTCCTTGTGTGGAGCCTGCTTCCTTACCACATTTATGTTGCCTACCAACTAACTACCTACCTGATCCATGCTCCAATATAACATTTATTACACTTTATTATAATTTGTTACTTAAATTTCACCTGCTTCCACTTGAGTGAGGTCCATAGATTAGGTGTTAGAATTGACTTGTGTTTCTCTAAAATTTACATTCTGAAGTTCTAATTCCCAAGTAGCTCAGAATGTGACTTTATTTGGAAATAGGTTCGTTACATATGTAATTAATTAAGATGAGGTCATCTTGGAGTAAGGTAAGTCTCTAATCCTTATAAAAAGAGGAATTTGGACACAAACTCAGATACATGTACAGGGAAAGTGATATAAAGAAACATTGGGAGAAGATGTTTGTCTGTAGCCAAGAAAAGAAGCCCGGAACAGATCCTTCCCTCATAGCCCTTAGAAGGAATTAATGTGTCAATACCTTCATTTTATACTTCTAGCCTCCAAAACTATAAGACTATCAATTTCTGTTGTTTAAGCCACCCAATTGTGATACATTTTTACAGCAGCTCTAGCAAACTAATACAGTAGGGAACATGTCCGTCTTAATCATTGTGGTACCCCAAGTCTCTGACAGTGTCTCAAACATATACAGTGAGTATTCTATAAATATTTATTAAATGATTTAATGAATTCCTGTAATTACTGTGAAGTAAAATTACATATTAAGCAGGTAGGTCAGACCAATTTGATGGAGCTTAATTACTAAAGTATCAAGAATATCTCATTAAAACCTTAAGGACAAGTTAAAGATTTAAGGACAATGCTTTAGTTAAGCCCCATCGGATTCAATATTAATTAATCAAGCAGGAAAACAGAGTAAGTTTTTCATCAGAAAAAGAAAAAAATGCTGAGAGTCATTACTCAGCTAATGTAATAAACTAATTTTTGAAATACTATGTCAAGTAAAATGAAATAAAATAAAATTCTATATTAGCTTTACCTTATTCCATTCACAAGCCCTTTAGATTTTACTTACCTAAATAACAGAGAGTCGTTATAGTCAATAGGGACTTAAGCATAGAGGATGGAAGAGTTTGAATAGGTCCTTTGTCATTTTTACTTATATCTGAGGCACCAGGCAAAGAAGGTTATTTAGTTGCTACTTTTTGAGTTTATCTTTTCCTAAGTCAATCCTGAGAGTTTCAACACCCTCAACAGAGTACTTAAGGGCTGAAGTTCAGAAACCCTGTTAAAATTTCATGAACCTGAATCAAATATATTGGTTCATTCAGCTTTCCTTGGTGCTCCTAAGGCATGGCATGTGGATTTCTTAATGAATAGTGAACTCTGTAAGTTTGTAAGTATTCTAAAAAGCATATCTCTTAACCAGATATCACCTTCATATCTGGAGCTAATATCTTTTCAAGATATTAGCTAATATCTTGGAAATCAGAGCCTCCTTGGTATTTGGGGCACCACAGGTTGGCATTTAACAAATGAAATAGTCCTCTTTAATTATATAAAGACTAGTCATGATGATAAGTTGTGAATACAATTTGAATTAAATTATATTCTGAATGGTAAAGTCTAGAAAAATCAGCAGCCTCATAAAACTCATTAGTATTGACTTTGTACTTGGTGACATCAATGATCTCTTCCAATTTTTATTCAAGTATAAAGTCACATACATGACATTGGTACATCTCTTATGAAATGTCATCAAGCTTCTGCCTTCAAATAATGGAGAGCACTTTAGCCACTTTTACTAGCATTTCTTTCTTATTAACTGCTATTTTGTACATCCAAAGCACAAATCAAGCCATTAAATGAATTTGATGTTTACCATGTCATACTAATATGACTCTATAACCCCAGTCAAGTGCTCCATGAAGAGAAGCTAAATGATCAGAACATTGCATTTTCCTTAAATAATGAATCTGTTCACACCATGTGGCCAACTCTCAAGCAGAGAAGTCCTCACTCACTGGCATATTCTTGGCCTATATCCTAAACTCTGTCACCTCAGCTGAACTGGAATTCTTTGTCCTAATATGTTATTTGAATCGTCATTTTCTTGAGCACCGCAGGCTCCTGTTCTAATGACTAACAATGCTTTTCTGCCATTGCATTTGGCTTTTATCCCCAACTATGCATTGTACATGGCCCCTCATATGGTATCACCCTTCCTCTAGCCATGCAGATTTACTCTTACCTGGAGCAACTGAGATCCCTACACCCATCACACTATTAGCCATGTAGCCAGAGACTTCTGCAGCCTGGGAAATGGGAAATTAGATGATAATGAAAGATGTATAGTTTTCCTTTGTTACTAATCCAGAGCTCCCTTCTCTATATCCATGGATGCTTAGAATCTTGGTTCACAAACTCATGGAGATATGTTGGTGTCATGATGGTTGCTTCATGGACTTCTACCTGAATTAGAATGCGTAATTTAAAAAAGTTTATAAATGTTTTAGAATGTTTCTTCCATCTTAAAAATATTTTATAATCTCCCTGTTTCAGTCTTCTATCATCATAGCAGTTAGAAGATTGATTAGGACCACTGCTACCTGGAACATGAATTTAAAGATAATTTTCCTTGAAAAGCTTCCCATTTAATCCTTGTTTGAGCCAATAGAAATCTGGTTTCCTATTACTTGCAGGTAAATGATTTCTAACAAGTCATTTAATTCAATCTCTCATATCAAAGAACCTCTTACCCTATCTTAAGATTTTAAGAGTTTGGTGAAGGAGATAAAGGCAAAGAAGAAGAACAGAAAAAGAATTTAAATGGCTAATTGGAAATTTCTTGTGTCTCTGAAACTCCAGGGCCAGTTTAACAGACTTTATTCAATATGAAATGAAATTATTATTTTTAAAGATTCTTGAATATTCTTAATTCTGGGAGTTTGGAATTTAAAAAATAAATCCAAAGAATAAGTTGTTTTTGAGTTTTGATATGAATTAGCAGAAAAGAAACTCTGATACTGACCTAAGTTATTTACAAAATATTTAAGTATCAATTAATAAAATGGAGCACATAAGGATGTTTATTCTATTTTTTAAAAGAAATATTTTAGCTTATTAATCTTTCTAACCAAAAATATTCATAATTATCTCTAAAAGAAAGGATGAGGTTATTATTAATCATGTTTAGAAGAATTTGAAAGGGAAAACATTTTCTAGTGGAGCAAATTCTTCAAAATGCAGGTAAATGTGATCTAGCAAAAACATTGTGAACGCAGGCCTTTTAAAAATACATATGTATAATTTAATATTTACCTTTTAATAAAATATTGAATGTCAGAATGACAAAATGTAACTGCAGTTCATCATTAGAGGAAGAAAGATCACATCTTTCCTTTCGATTGACATTGGAATAATTATACAATAGTGCATAGATCAATAATACACTATATTCATATGCCTTGATAGAATATGAAACCCTAAAAGTTTGTTCATAGTTTGGTTGGTCAACATTTCTCTCAATTTTATAGAAAAAGGCACAAAAAAACACAAGCAATTTTCTGTCTTCCATGTTGGCTTCCAATATAACATCTGCATGGAGCCTGCAGGGAAACTTGGGAATTGGAACTCTTTTTCAATTAGTAAAGGAAAATCAAAGAGAGTTTCCAGTAGTGACTCAATTAATCCATGTACAGCAGGGAGTAACAACCTAATAGTTGGAATAAGAAATGGTGGGAGGATGCCTAAAATACATTTCTAATTCCAAAGCTGGAAAACTGAGTGGCCTAAGGCAATTGTACCTGCCTGGCAGTCCTTCACATTTCCCCACTGATTAAAAATAAACAAGTAAAATTTAATTTAGTTCCATCATGTAGCAAGTGTTTGGAATATTTACATGCTCTAGTAGCAGTGTTCATAGAGCAGTGCAAAGAAGGGTCCAAAAGACTGATGAGGCTATTAATTGCTAGTTATGTCCTACATTAAGTTTGTACACCTCAGGTCTTCTTTGATATCAAGAATATTTTCACATTTGACTTAATTTTCAGATATTCTACTTTTTCTGGATGGGGAGATATTTATCAGTGTAGCTGAGGCAGTTTTGATAGAAGCAGTTTCAGTTTTAAATCTCTCTTGAGAGGCTCTCATATCTTGTAGGTTCACCTAGGCTGATTCCAAGGAAGTCTCTTGAGTAACTATCCTTGGGCTATGCACATGCATTTTAGCTTCTAGCTGAGACTCCACCGAGTTAACAGTTTGTTAAAATTGTTTTTAGAAATATGTTCCTGAGTGGCAAAGCTCCAAATGACATCTAAATTATCATTTGTGAGGCATGAACGGGAGTGTGGCTGTCTCCACCTCATCCCTCACAGGCCAAGGCCCGCCCTGACAAAGCACAGGGTGAAGCTCTCATCTCAGAGGAAAGACACAATACCTCCAGCAGCTTCATCCCAGCGGCAATATGGCAACAGAGCTCCAGGGTAGACAGCTCATTAGGACAGTGGAGTTTTGCTTGCCTTCTCTTGACTGATGAAACAATACCCATTTTTTCTTTTTCCAATCAAAATGCAGGTTAAATTTCATCATGCACTACAGGTGTTTTGAAAGTGCAAACTGGCTCAAAAAAAAAAAAAACTACTGAGTACTATAATAGTTTATAATCATTGCTATGTAGAAAAGAGTCATGCTAATATTTTGGTTTTGATTCTTCACACATACTCTTTTCTCTGTTTGGAATGTCTTTTCTCTTTTCAACTTAGGTAAAGCCCAATCCTTAAGGAAGAAAGCTTTCCTTGGGAACCTTGTGCCTTCCCCAGGTAATCTGAGTGCCCATCTATGTGGCACTTGTGTGACTCTTATATCATAGTACTTTTCCCACCCTAATAAAATGTTTGGGTCACTCTCTAGATCATTAGACTGCAACCTCCCTGAAGTAGAGGACAGATGGCATCACCTTAGTATTTGCAGGGTCTTTAAGCACAATTCCTAGCACATTTATTCAAAAAGCTTGTTTATTGAATAAATGTACCTAGTGCTGTCCAACAATCAATGCTCTCAGTGAGTAACATAATTTAGATTTACATATCCTATGTAATTACTGCAGAACTTCCAACACACACTTGGACATAGATAATGGATTATCTTTAAGCTCTTATTTTTCTCAGACTGTCCTCTGACTTAAATGTGCTTTCTTATAACCATAATTTATTCTCATTTATCTTTTTTTACTTTGTTTTTTTATTAGACTTTGAAAAGAGGGATTGTGCCCTGCTTTCTATAGCTAGCAGATACAATAGTAAATTAGTAAAACAGTTAAACAACTAGAGGTGATAATGGGAGTTAAGAAGGGACAATAGGGTTGGAGCTAGGATAGGGAGAGTTTAGGAAACTAATAATAAAACCCTTCCACAGACTAAATAACACTATCCACAGTCAAGATAAAAGAAATTATCTCCTATATAAGATATTGCCATAGAAATAGGAGATGTGATCCTACAGTGTGGAAGGGTTAAAACTTTATCAATGAAAAATCTTTTTTATTAGGCTTAGAATTAGAAAAACAATCTTGAGTTATACCAATGCAGAGAATGGAATAGGGCCAGTGTAGTACGGACCTGTAACAGGCAACTTTCCAAAGAAAAGGTCATGTTGCTTCCACATAGCGCTAAAGGGAAGATATGGGGCCACGATCAATTCCAGCCATAGCCAGCTACCAGAGTATTACAAGGAAATAAGCCTGGAAAACCCCTTTCCCTCCAAATAGGTATGTTCATTTCCAAGTGACTTGGCTTCTTTTTTAATTCTGGCCCATTGCCTGTTAGAAAAGAGAATCATTTCAGAGGCCTAAAGCACCCAGCCCAGATGCTTGGACAGTTCTGGCATGCTTCATCATTTCATCAAAGCACCCGGACATCAGAGTATTGTACTGCACCAACTGGAGACCAGCCTTTTATCCTGATGCTTATGTGTTCTTAGGATATACAAACACTTGGAAACCACTGAGGGGAATTACTAGCCAAGGTACCACATCATGCAGCCAGCCATGATTACCAATAGAGCCCTACTGACACCAGTGCATGTTTTGTTAAAAAAAAAAAAAAAAAAGAAAGGTGACTCAACTGTGAAAGTCACTTCCCATTCAATTGTTGCCAGCCCAAAGTGCAATTACATAGATCCAAGTTAACAGTAATACATACAAACATACACCATTCAGTTAAAACTGAGGAACCACATGATTTAGAATTGAGCCTGGCAAATAACTAGAAATAGTTTTTCTTTCTTCCCCTTTTTCCGGTTGGCCGACAGGTATATAAGCTGACTGAGTCTACAATCAGCTCCATCAGAAAGTATGGATAAAAGACCAAAAGGCAGAAAGATTTTCTGTGTCTAGCCTACAGAGCATCCCCTGGGAAATCTGCAGAGGTGGAAAACATTTTTCAGAATTACTTCAATATACTGCCTGTTCATTGGGGGTTCTTACAGTGATTGAAATGTACTAATTAAGTTTCCTATCCACCTTCAGGATTAGGACTGGTCATTAAAGCAGGTCATTAAAGCAGGTTCATAAGAGATAGCAAAGCACTTGTTACCTATGCTAGTACTGACCCAACACTCACGTATAGAGCCCTTGTGTCACCATATTTTTTCCCTATAGTCTGTATAGCCAGAAAGAAATCAAGCCAGGGTTATATTCAGGCACCTGCATCTGTTCTTTAAAATTTCAGGGATATGGTAAAGCCTATGATATGTGAGGGATAAGAGGACATGGATTGGCAGAAAGGGAGCATGAAAACTAAGGAGAAATGGGAAAGTAGGAAAAGCTCATGGCCTTTCTTACTGACTGGTTTTTAATAATGATGGCAGTGAACAAACTGTCCAGGTAGTGTACTCCAGCATTCTTAATGAAGAGAGTAATTAATATGGTTCATTCTTCATAGGTATTTAAAAAACTGCTAGATTTCAGGAAGTCAAAATGTTTGTTAGTTTTTCTCCTGTCTCAAAAAACATATCTAAATGGATGATTTCCTTGTGTGTGCCTCAATTTAATCTCAGTATTGTTATATGGGCATTGCCTGCTAAAATGCTTCCTCACTGATGGATTTTGGAGATACTAGATAGATGGTCCTCCTCTCCATGAGTCCTCTGGCCTGTTTTTTGAGCATCCACATCACATTATCTATGCCTGCTGCATTCTTACAGGACCCTTCATCCTATAGGACTGCACTCCTGCTTGAGATCACATTGGGCACCAGCTCTTGCTGGCCCTTCGATCAGGGATGGACTCCTCATCTAACAAGAAGGATATGAAAAGTTTCCAGAGGAAGAAAAGGAAAGAGCTTTGGCATTAAAGTATTTTTTTTTACCCCCTTGAATATAATCCAGATTGTTTAACCAATTTTGGTTATTATCTGTTTCTGCAACATGCAGTCCTTGTAGACCTGTATGATCACTCAACTCCATTTCTGACCACCTGGAGCATAGGTTCTGGTTCTAGACAACCTGGATTTAATTTAGCCCTAATCCTAACTCCATTTTATGATCTCGGATAAATCACTTAATTTCTCTATGTCTCAGTTTTGCAACTACAAAATGCGAAAGTAGAAGTCAGAGGTAAGAAGCTATTTTTACTTCATAGAGTTGGTATGAGAATTAGGCTTTCTGGTTTTCCACAAGCCTCACATTCATTTTGTCATAGGGCTAAATTCTTGCCTTATGTACCTGGTTTCCAAAGGTATTTGAATTTATAGGTAAGTATTTGCAGAGTCCTCATTTGCCTACTATAAACCTACATTGAAAAAAAATAATTTTTAAAAATAATAAATAAAAAAACCTACATTGAAGAAATAAGTACTGTCACAGGAGATGTTAATACTAAATAAATAATGGGACGCCTGGGTGGCTTAGTGGTTGAGCATCTGCCTTCGGCTCAGGGCGTGATCCTAGGATCCGGGAACAGTCCCACATTGGGCTCCCTGCAAGGAGCCTGCTTCTCCCTCTGCCTATGTCTCTGCCTCTCTCTGTGTGTGTCTCTCATGAATAAATAAATAGATATTTAAAAAAAATACTAAATAAATAACTGGTAGAAATATCATACCTAGAGATTCTTCTCTTCACATATATTGTGAGACATTTGGAACCCAAACCACTAGATAAATCACTGCCTCTCTGTGCCCAGAAAGGGAAGCAACAAAAAAGGCAAAGCCAGCCCTAGGGGAACTTGTAAGTCAATTACTCCAATGAATGTGATAACACATGATCTATTTAAGGATCATAAAGACTACTTGATTTAAAAGAAGTTTTATATTTGACTGTATGACTATTGGGAGTTCAAGGTGAAGAGGGCCAATGTGAGCTTCAGCAGGCAAGAAGTCTCATGGCCTTGCTCAAGTGTGGTAGCAAAAGAGGAAAGAAGATAAAGTGCTCTCATCTGAACAAGTATGGGGAGGTCAAGGGCAATATAAATAGTTGTGCAACTTTTGGTCTAATTAAACTTTTGCTTTGTAAAAAACTTTTTAAAGCTTGCATGTTATAAATTTATTTGGAGAGAACACACACACACACACACACATCACAACAAAACATTTTAGTTCTTGTTGATAGATCCATCAAATATCATTACAAAAAAACAAACACTAAAAACCCCTAAAGTCAAAAGGCTCCACTATGACTGGAGGCAGATCTATTTTCAGGGCCATCGTAGAATATGACTTTTTGTTTGTTTGTTTGTTTTAACTGGCTGATGCTTTACAGATTCATTTATAATTTTCTGCTGCCTCTTTTTCATCTCTTTGGTGTTTCTGCTTTCAGAGTTCTCCTACCTTTTATCAGTCAAGCACTAGATCTCCCCACCCTCACCTTTAATGTGTATTTTGTAAGCTAAAAAGATTCACTTCAAACAGCTGTAAATCTTCTAACAAGTCATCAATAAAACCATTAAATAATTTAGTAACTAATGGAGTTGATCCTGATGGCCCCGCACTGAATGGCTTCACTTTCCTCTCAAGCCCCTTCCTGCCCCTTTGCCCATTTGCCATTCCACACTGTCACAGGTTGCTATTTACCAATGATTTTTACATAGAAATCTGTCAACATATGTTTGATCCATATGCTAATATACTTACAGAACAGACATTTTGAAATCGACTTGTAAAAACTAAAGAGAAGAAGAAAACCAGAGAGAGCTTTTTACTGTTAGATTAAAAGAGACTGGAAGATTAATTCCTTAGGGTATACAGCAATATAGAAGACTATATAGATTTGTGGATGCCTCTTAGGCATTATTTTGTGAGACAGGCCCCTGAAACATTCAGGAAATATATATTTTGCTGAATTCCTTGCTACTTTATCTCCTCCCTCTTTTTACTTTCTTTTCTTTCCACTATTTATAGAACTATAGCTCTCTCAACCTGGAACCCTCCTTGGAAGAGACATTCATGATTTATTTTGTGGATTTATAAAAGTGGCTATTTTTTGTAGCATCTACGGGTATCTCCTGCTTTCCAAAAGTTGGTATCATACCACTTTGTTCTTACAAAAGACCTGTGTTAGTACCTGTTTTCACTAACCAAAAGATATCCGAAGATCATTTTTGCTTTTATGAAAACAGCTATTACTGTAGTAATGGAGAAAGTGGAGAATATGCTTGCCAATGTTTCACAGGAATGCTTTTGAATAGCAGGGGAAACCTGGTATTCATTGAATTTTGAAACTGAACATAAATTATGTAGCATCACAATGGGTGGTCGCCACTGGGCACAAACAAATCTGGCAAGCTATTGAAAATGGGGAAACATATCAAATAGCCAATAGTGAAACCAAATAAATGTGCTATGCATTAGAACTCCATAAAGGCAAGTTTCAATGGTAACTGGAGGTAAAGCTTTTGTAAAAATTTTTTCAGTACCACTGTTATGGATGAGAGAGTCTGCATTGTGTGAATGGGTAGAAACTAGACCTGAGCAATGGAAGGTATGCCCTGAGGCAGAGTCCCAAGTCCTTGAAGGGATAGAGACTCAAACTGTAGGCAAGGATGGTAAAAAAAAAAAAAAAAAAAAAAAAAAAAAACAAACAAACAAAAAAAAAACTACACATTAAAAGCCCAGGAGTACAACATCTTGACTTTGTGGCTTCCAAGACCTTGGGGTCTTGGTCAACCAAAGAACAACAGGAGCAGACAGGACTCTCCTCTTCCACCCTTGCCCCAAGGTAACCACTACATTCATTGTAACATATTTGCATTGTGGCTACAGCTTCCCCAGCCCCCACCCCCATGGAAGAGGAGTCTTTGAACCTATAAGGTTTGTACTGGAACCATTCCTGCATCTTTTCCTCCATTGCTCTGGTCTAGTTTCTACTTAACACCACCATGTCTTTTAAGTGGCTATGAATATTTAAATTCCCAGGATAACTTAAATAAGATAAAGATCAATGTGTCTCTCAGAAATGTGAGGAATTGTAACAATTATATGTTTTACACCATATGGAAAGAGGAACACTGTCTAGTTCATTGCAGGTGCAAAAGGTAGACTTTCCAGAAAAATATACAGAAATTTTGACTTTCCAGTCAGATGGGAATGTGACAAGATTTGCTCTCTGATGTGAACAACTGGAAAGTTAGGCAAAATATATAAAACACCTGTTTTTAGACACTGGACCACAGGCAGCACCAGACTGTGATTTCTGAGAGAAGGAAAACAAATCAGGTTTTCTGCTTAGAATCATATCCTAGAGTTTGATGGAGAGCAAAGGAACCCAAACAGACAGATTTTGGTGTTTTTATTGCATCGCAGAGATGGAGGTCAGAGCACAGAGTAGCTAGAATTGTGGATGGGAACCAGAGAGAAGAGAACTACATAGAGACAAAGCTTCAGAAGTCTGCACCACATAACCATGGAAGCTGCTATTGAATATTTAGCTACACATGCATAAAATAAAAATCTATAAACCAGACAGAGAATTCTCAGGTAAACGATAATCAGAGTTCAAACAAAGCTGTAGGACATTTGAATTCCAATCAGCCAGAGTGGGGCATTCAGTAACAGGGTAAAACTTGGCCTATAGGAAAAACCACAATAGACTATTAATAAAAATGCTTAAATGGTAGAGTTAATCTTTAAAGTAACTTTAAAGCCTGCCAAAACATTATTTAACATTCTTTGTAAGAAGACAAAAAAAGTAAGAACCTAAATAATATAAACTTTATAGTGTCTAACATCCAAACAAAAAATTACTAACCATGAAAAATGAAGGAGAATGTGATCAAGAATCAGGTGAAAAATCAGTCAGTGAAATAGACCAAAGATGTGACAGAAATAAAAAAATATCAGAAAGGCTTTAACACTACTTTTATGAATATGTTCACTATGTTTAAGAGTTAAACAAAGAATATGAATATAGTGTGAAGGGAAAGGAAAAATAATAGAAGGTTCTAAGTGGAAATTTCAATGATGAAAAATAAAATACCTGAATGAAAAATTTGTGGATGGGAATAACAGTTGATTAGATTAATGCACAAGTAAAGATCAATGAACTTGAAGACATTGTATTAGAAACAATCTAACCTGAAACACAAAGGAAAGATTAAGCAATGAATACAGCCTTCGTGACCAATAAGATAATGCCAAGTGGTCCAGTATCTGTATATATGGAGTCCTAGAAAGATGGGAAAAGTGTGTATGGGGAGTAAAGAAGTAACACCCTCAAATTTTCTAAATGTGATGAAAGCTAAATCTACAGATCCATGGAATTCACTGGACCCTATGCAGGATACACACACATAAACACAAACACAGACACACGTGCATACACACACAAATATACACAACCAGACCAAGATACATCATAAATTCATTCTTGAAAATCATGTTAATGAAATCTTAAATCTGCCAGAAGAAGAAAGACATGGCACACACAGAGGAATGAATAAAACAATTACTACAGACACCTCGGAAGAAATAGGACGAACCAAAAGAAAATGAAAAACCACCTTAAAAGTGGTGGGAAAATATTTACCAAATTAGCATTCTTAACGTAGCGAAAATATCTTTAAACATGAAGGCATACTAAAGACATATTCAGACAAATAAAAGCTGAGAGAAATTTGTTGCCAGCATTCCTGGATGTTAAGAAATGATAAGGAAGTTTTTTTGAGCTAAAGGAAAATGATTCCAGATGGGAACTTAGATCTAAAAAACAGAATTAAAGGTAGCAGAATGACAAAAATGTGGCAAGTATGTTAGGCTTTTGATCTCATGTTCAACTTATTTAGGAACCATTGATTTTTTTAAAGCTAAAATGATAACAACAAAAGGTAGGGTTTTTAAATGTAGTACTAAAACGTTTCACAACACTTGTACAAGTAATGAGGAGAGGGGAATGGAAATATACTGTTGTAAGTCTCCTCTCCTTGGTTCTAAGTGAAGTAGCATTATGTTATTAAACTAGACTGAGGAAAAAAATAAAAAATAAATAAATAAACAGACTGAGGGAAGTAAAAGATACATATTACAAGACCTGGAGCAATTTGTGTGCTAAAAGAAGCACACAAATAAAAATGAAACAGTGATGTATCTAATAAAACAAGAAAGGACAAATACTCTCAATCATTCTCTCCATGGTATCAATTCTTCAGATGACCTGAGCTTTCCCCCTCTGCTACTGACTGAAGTAATAGAAAATCATCTGTGGGTTAAGACCCAGTGTGATAAGAAGTGAGGCAGACAATGCTTTTAGATTGAAAATCCATGATGTTTTAAACACAAAAGCATCTGCAAGTAGACACTTCCATTAAGGATCAGCCTAACAAAGCAAGTGAAATTTGTTTTTTGTCTTTGTTATTAAAAGTATAGAGAAGCTGTTGCGACAAAATAATTTTAAAAACTCACACACAAAAACACTTCTTATTGCACTCCTATCTATCCTCCAGAGCCCTCACACAATTCCCCTTATGGCCTTTCAGTCCCTTCATCCAGAGGGGCACCCATTCACTGAACAAAGTTTTTAAGCTTCCACTATTTACCATACAAGATATTTATTGGGAGGTCTTTTCCCTTTTCTGTAATGTAGTCACTTTCCATCAATTCCTCAAGCTCAATTTCAAATGTATTCTCTTCTCTGGTCTCAAGAATCTTCCCCTAAAAAAATCTTTTTCAGAAGTCCATAATCTATTGTCCCTCCCTCACAGCACCTCACTGTCTACCCTGCATGGTAACAGTCTGTTTCCATATCTCTGTCTTATTCATCAGGTTGTAAAATTGTCCATATTCATACTTGCTTCTTTCCCCAGGACAGAGTGCTGCACATAAGGCAAACTTGTAAATGTAGCAGGGCGGGGGTGGGTGGAGGGTAGGAGACAGGATTTTGAAGTTATTTGAGCCATCATTTTGCCTTTTGATTATCTGGAAGGCAAAAATGTCTGAGGATCATGAAAAAATTATTTTTTACCGGGTCACTTGCAAATATAAAGATAAAAATCTATGTTTACTTTTGATGATAAAACCCTCATGTAAGAAACTCAAGCACAAGATGTATCCACTTATGTAGAACAAACCATGTTAGGGAAATGAAGGGTTTGAACCCTCACTTAACTTAGCCCAAAATAAAATTGCCAGAGGAAGTCATGGAAAGTGAGCAGGCACTATGAAATCAAGCATATTACTCAGAGAGGTAGATCAGGAAATTCCAGTTTTATCTTGGTCTAGTCTCATGCATGGAGAGGATTTAAAAATTTAGAATCTGCAACTGGCCCACTTTGGGTCGCATGTATTAGAGAAGAAAAGAAAAGAAAAAAGAAAAAGAAAGCCAAATTTGAAGAGATATAATGAAGTCGTCATGACCAAGAGAAGCAACAATAGGAGAAAGAATATTGCTTAAGATACTTTTCTATTCCCTGGCCCCTCTACTCCAAGACAGTTGGCTGAATATCTGCCCCATGACTCATAAGTCATAAATGGAATTTTTTTAATTTATAAATTTTTTGTTTTGAGATAATTTCAGACTCACAAGAAGTTGCAAAAATAGCACAGAATTTCCCTATACCCTCGCCAGGCTGTACTTTTCCAAAGGTAGCATCTTACATAACTACAATACATTATCAAAATCCGAAAACTGATATTGGTATAATATTGTTAACTATAAGCTTGATTCATTTTTACCTACATTCTTTTCATGTTTGCTTATAGAACTGACATTTTATTTCAGGTATAGATGCACAGAATCCATAACCACCACCACAATCAGTACATAAAACTCTTCCATCACCACAAAGAAACTCCCGCATGCTACCCTTTGATGGTCAGACCCTTCCCCCAACCCTAACCTGGCAACCACTGACCTGTTCTCCATTTCTATAGTTGTACTATTGAATAGTGTTATATAAATAGAATTATAAGGTATGAAATCTTTTGAGATTGCTTTTATCACTCAGCATAATACCCCTGAGATCTATCCAAGTTTTTGCTTGTGTTGATAGCCTATTCCTTTTTATTGCTGTGCAGTACCCCATTATATGAATGTATCAGTTTGTTTATTCACACACTGAAGGACAATTAGCTGTTCATGTCTTTTGGCTATTATAAATAATGCTACAATGAACATAAATGTGAATGTATGAACACAAGTTTTCATTTCTCTGGGATAAATACCAAGAAGTGCTATTGTTGAGTTCTTTGGCATATATGAAATTTTAAAATGCATCTTTTCTTTAATTTTCCTGTCCTCAACTTGTTTTCTTTCTTACAAATCAAGTTTCTGGAATAACACCATGTCTGTATTCCCCACCAGAAGAGAGTTTTCCGAGGCAGAGGTCCTGTCTTTTTTTTTTTTTTCTTTCTCAGAGGTCCTGTCTTAATCATGATTGTATACCTAGTGATTGTGTTCACCACAGAGTAGACATGAAATGATACAGCTTTGTTTTTCTCTCAAAATAGCCAAGACTACTTGGAGTAATTTCTCATGGATCCCTAACTCATATTTACAAGGAAGTCAATCCCTTACCTTTACAAAGAATTTATAAAGTACAGAAGCCTATGTGGTCATTCTGAGTAGTAATTATCTGAGACTAGAATTCTAAGCTTCAAAAGAAGGCCCCTCTACTCATCATAATAACCATCTTGACCTCCTTAATCTCTCTATACCTATCAAGGGGAGCCACCAGGTAACCCAACTTGATTTTTTATTGCAAAAAGCAAGTCTTTATGACAAAATCTCAAGGGAAGTAGAGAATATTCTGTATAAGAGAAGAATAGGGAGGACATTTAAGACATGAAGAACAGGGTAAGTACAAGGAAAACAATCTCAAGGGGAATAAAAAGGCTTATAGAGAATTTGACTCCTAAAACAGCACCAATTTAATGAATTACTTTAATAACAAAGGCAACTACTGAGTTAATCTTTCTCTTGACCTTTCAATTGACTGAATGGATACTATTTTTCTTAAAACATAAAGCACATCCATACCTTTGCTATGGACAATGTTCCCTTGGTATCCTACCTTCTTTGCCAAATCAGAAATTATATAGACAGGCATCTTCATTTCCATTTCCTAATTTGAGCATGAGTATTTGCGTGTTTGCAGAGCAAAAATTTCTCATACCTGATGCTTGATAAGGCCATCAGCACATGTTACAGGCATCAAGGGTCCCTGGTATGGCTCCTTTAGAACCATGGAGAAGCCACATGCACCAGATGAGATAACCTTGGAAATGTTGACAGTTTGGTAGCAGTTAAAATACCAGTATCTTCCATTCACCATCGCTGTGGAAGGACTTGGGAAGTAAAGTGGGTGGAGGAATCTAGGGAAAGGACAGATGGGTTAGGGACAGTGCTTAGAATCAGCATTTTGCTATCCTTTTCATAGATGAAAATGTTGCTTTTTCTTTCTCTCCTTTTCTCTGAAATTGCATGTCACATTTCAGTGATTTTTCACTTGAAATGGGCATTTGGGAAGTGATGCTATTGTCAAAAAGTCATACAAAGGCAGTTTCAACTAGATTAAATAGAAAGCAAACAAAAAGCTGAAAGTGAACTCAAATCTTTTTATTTATGAAAGTGATCATTTTCTCTCTATGTGTGAGTTAGGTTTATCCAGAGATAGAAAAACAAAGACTTGAATTTCAACTGAAATAAGAGTCTTGTTCCTTCATACTTAGAGGATTACTCATTCAACAATCCTCCCAGTATAGGCATGGTGTTAGAAAAGACTAGTTTCAGCTACAAGTGATAAAGATGCTCAAATAACAGCAGATTCAAATGTATTGCTCTCAGATATAAATGACCTTTAGAGATAAACATTTCAGAGCTTATACAATACCTCTGTGATTGTTAGAGACCCAGACTCCTCATATCTTATTGTTCTACCATATTCAACATGAGGCTTTCACTATGTGATTCAAGATGACTTCCTAAGTGCTGTGAGGTCCACAAGTCAGCAGCAGAAGAGAGACAAATCTGTGAAAGTTCTCAGCCCCAACTTTTAGGAACATTTCTTAGAAGCTGCACCTGACACTTCTATTTACATCTCATTGGAGAGAAATTAGTTACGTGGTCATATCTATCCTCAAAGAAAGCTGGGAAATGTAGTTTTTATTTTGAATAGTCATATATACCCAGCTAACATTTCAGAGGTTTTATTATTAAACAGGAGGGGAAAATGAATTTTGAGAAATCAGGAGCAATTTCTGTCATAGTAGAAATCTATTACTTATGGCTGTCTCAAATCCTTTGAACATGTTGTCTGATTTGGTAGGGGGGAGGTGGTGTTTATTTATTTGTTGTTTGTTTTTGGTAGTTTTCATCATTGCAAATCCCTAGTGAGAGCAGTTGAGACAACAGAAATACGGCTGGTGAGAGGCCAGAGAAACAATCATAGAGGGCCTCGTTTATCCCATCAACGAGTTTGGTTTTATAGGGATTGGATATAGTTTTTATCCAGTACTTAGATACACTAGATGATAGAGAGATATACATATACATAGAAATATAATGCTTTTTATTACCAACTGTGCATGGAGGCTGGAACAAAAATAAAATTGACATCCATTGCTTTTAAGGAGTTTATAATTTTGTAGAGGAAATATATCCATAAAATCCAATGCAGAGTTATAAAAGGTTATAGCTTCTTTTAATTTACAGAGAACTTCTACATCAATGAGTAAATGATTAAAGCAAAGAAATGGAGTCTGAAGAGGAAAGGATATTTTGCAGAAATGAATAGTTTGTTTTGACTGACTGGGAAGATATATAGGAAATAGTGGGAAAAGCCCAACAAAATAAATTGAGAATAGGTTGAGAAATAAATTGAGTATATATTCCCTGTTTCTGAACATTTAGAAATAAGAAATATAAGACCTAAGTATTCCTGAATTCATACATTGAGGTTTGTTTGCACTTATCAAGTCTTGACTAAACCAGATACCAGGAATTACAAGCCTCAAAAGATCCACTGAGCCCCCAGGCATTTAAATATCATTGGTGATTCATAATCAACTCCATAAGGTCAACTATGTGAAGGCATAGAAAATTCTGACCTGACTGCTCAGACCATTCCACTGGCCCCCAGATAGTGACCTGGGATATTTACAGCCTGTCTCCAAAAATGCCTACTGTTTCTATAATCTATCCCTGGGTAACAAAGCACTCCAAGAGTTAGTTGCAATATCAGTTTACTATTGCACAAGATCCTCTGGGCACTTCTGATTCACATGGTGTCATTTGAGGAGCTAGGAAGAGTAGAAGGTCCAAAATGACTCCAGGTATGTTGTTGGGAGTTGGTACTGATTGCTGACTAGGAGCTCAGGTGGTACCACCAACCAGGAGCCTCAAGCCTCAATCCTCTCCTTGGGGCTGCATGGACTTTCTCAACAGAGTAGGAGTGAGGATCTAAGGAGTGTTCCAAGTGGCCAGGTGGAAACTATACATGTTTTAAGGACCAGCTTCAGAAGTCACACAGCATAATATCTGTTCTATTCCTTTTTTCAAAAAATATTATAGGGTCATGCTAAATAGCTTGATAGAGAAGCAGCAAGATTATATTTTAAGATATGTGGGACAGAAGATATTGTTGCAATCATCTTTGTAAAGACAATATACCACTATCCTTTGTCCATAACAATTCACACTCCTCTCACATGAAAAAAAATATCCTCATCCTATTACACCCAAATTTATCCCATTTTAACACCAGGTTTAGTCTCAAGGTCAAAGATTTTTTTTTTCATCTAAATTAGGTCCAGTTAAGAATGAGTTTTCTTGGCTTCAGAAACCTATGAACTCTCTATCCTACTCCTACTCCCAGGAGTGAGAAGATAGAGATAGGATAATCATAAAACACATTCTACTTCAGGAAGAGGAAATAGGTAGTACTTAGCAGTCACTTGTTTATGGAAATTCTGATACTAGCCAGGCACACTTTGTTTATCCTTCTTGCTCCAGCATTGGGCAATGTACATTAATTAGAACCCAGTTCCACTCCTTCTGAGTGATTCCCCTTGGTTTTTGGCACTACCTTCTGAATTCTAGGCTTTGCCCACTGAATCATCCTTTCTTTTCCATAAGAAATAGCCTGAACTTGTAGTTGAGAAGTTTTCTTATTCTGTTTTGTGATTATAGCACGATAGGAGTCCAGAAACCTTGATTAATCTTGAGCTATCTCAGTCCCATTTATTTATTTATTTATTTATTTATTTATTTATTTATTTATTTATTTATGTCCCTTTGTGCTTCCTTATGATGTTTCTCTTAGAAATTTTCTAGGTTTCCTATGAATCTTATTGGAGTGAGCATCCTTGGATGGCATCCATACATACTTTTTGGGGTTAGCATCTGCAAACCAAAGCTGTACTCTTCCTTAAAGATGGGGCCTTCCAGCCTGGGAGTGAGGATTGGTTGTAGAACACTGTCCCTAAAACTGCAAGTCCTTTTTCTGCCTGAAGCATCTATTAAGCATACTCTTAAAAGTTTTAGAAGCTTTATTTATTTTTTTTAATCTAACTGAGAGTGTAGGAGACACGGGCTTTAATTTTTATGAGGTCTTAAATAATCTTATAGACACATCCTTGACTTGGCTTTGACCTGAGACCACATTATACTAGCATCACCCTGGGTTTGATTTTTTTTCCCAGAGTCATTTCTTACTTTGCCAACTTCTTACCATCTGGAGATGCTTGGAATAAGAAACAGTTTTATTTTCCAACCTTGAGACTTTTGGATTAGAAAATCTCTAAATTTTGGTTAAAATCCAAATGTTTCTTTCAGTCTTCTTTCTCTTCCATCATTGCATTATCAGCAGTTAATAGAAGACAACAGACACTTTCAACATTCTTTCTGGAAACCACTTTTGCCAACTCCACAAGTTCATTAGTTATATTTTCTATCATATATGGTACAGTAGGTGACCGTGCTGTCAAATCTTCCATCACTACCTAACACTGGTTGCCTTTCCTTCAGTCCCCAGCATAAATCTTCTTATTGCCTTTCAGCCTCTACTGAGTCTCCTTACTCCCCCTTCATTCCTCTCCACAGTCCAATCTCAAAATCAATACCATGTGTTTTAGGTTTTATATTACAGCTGTACCCTGTCTCTATACTTCTCCAAAACTTTGTTATTTAAAGCAATAATATTTTATTATATATCAAGACTGTCAGTTGACTACATGGTTTTTCTCTTTCCTATGGTGTTGGTTGGAGTACCAAGTGAATGGGAGGTCCAAAATGATATCACCTACATAGCTGGCATCTGGTGCTATCTGTCTATTGGTAGCCCCTCTAGTGGTATAGCTGGGGGTCTTGGCTATCCTCAACGTGGGCCCCTCCACATATCTGTTTGGGCTTCCTGGCATTCAGTTACATTTATCAGATTTAACTTATTTTTATGTTAGAATTGTGGTGTAGATATTATCATCTTCAATCATCTAGCAAATAGAATCAATGATTAGCAGCTAGCTGTATGCCGGGAGCCATAGCTGATCTACGAAAATAAAAAGTCAAGTAAGACACAATGCTTGCCAAGAGGAGTTTATGTCTAGTGGAGGAGTTAATCAATGATTATAATGCAAATCATATGTAGGAAACAGAAGTTCAAAAAGTTTAAGTATATTTCTTTTCATCTAAAAGCTGACTCAAGATATGAACCTAGATCTGCCTGATTTCAAATTTTTTTCTCTGCAGCAGTATTTATAAAGTTAATATAAGTGTCCAGACCAATGGTAATGAAGATTCAGAAGTTAGAAATGAAAGCCAGATCAAATGCAAAATATTGCTCAGGGAGAGAAGACAGGATCTGATGACTGTTTACATAACGTAGATAAGGCTAACAGAAGAATCAAAGGTGAGCCCTACGGGACTGAAGCTGGGAAATCAGAAGGAAGGATTGGTAGTTAAAAATGATTCCATTTGTTTTATCCACATTGAGTTTAAAGGACTGACCAAACATACAGATGTTATACAGCAAGCAGGATAAAGACAGAGAACTTGCATTCATTTATTCAAACTTTTTTGAGTACCTACTGTATGTCAGGTACTGGGTAGGTGAATAAGAAACCATATCCTTAATTTCAATGATTTAATAGTCAAGGTGCAGAGGCAGTCTTACAAGTAGATGATTACTAAACTTTGATATGATTAGAGCCACAGTAAAAGTAAATATGCTAGTAGGTGCAAAGGAACAAAGAAGAAAGTAAAGACAACACTAGAGGAGTTAACTGTACATAGATGGCCATCACACCAGGTATGGATACAATTGCTAAGGCAGGAAAGAAAAAACAATAAAATGGCCAAAGACATTTACTCAGATGGGGATTCAAAGAAGTAGATAGGAGGACGGTCTGAGAATAAGAAGAGAACCAGCATCGAAGTCAAGGGAAGAGAATATTTCCACAATGTCATCCTGATTTTGGAAAAGTCAGCGGCAACTCAGTGGAATGAGATGTGGTCAGGGACTTTAATATGCAATTGATGTAGGGCAGTCAAAGAGGATTAAGACCAAGAAGAGAATTCTTTATTGGGATTGAATTCAGTTCTTTCTGTCTGTTTATACAGAAGTCAGATAAGCTATGATAATTCAATCTCTCAAAGACATTAAAATGACTTCCAGATAAACAAGTCTATTGGTTATATAGCTCTTTCATAATGACTCATATCCCAGGAAAGGATAAATGAACTATAAGCTGAATGAGAAAGAAACACTTAGCTGAGATAATTAAGTTAGCTAGGCTTAATTGAGGGTTCAGAAGCTCTAAGATTTGGAATGAAAATGGTAGAGGGTAAGCTTATTTTCAAATATGGAAGAATAATTTCAGGTTAAAAACTGAAGAGGCCTAAGCATTTAGTATCTGAGCTGTTTCATTTAGACTTCTTGCTCTGCCTGAAGAAAATGTCATTGTAAAAGCAGAACTAGCTATTTGTTTGGAAAAAAAAAAACAGGACAATTATTCATTTTTAAATTTTCTATTCCCTATAAGAAACTTTCAACCAAAACATAAAAGTATTTATAACAGGATATTAAAATGGGGTTTTCCTATCTCAGTTTCAGCTAAGACTCAAAAAAATGAGAACAAAACAATAGGTGCCAAATACTCCCATGATCTAAAATGAGAAGGTAGGCCATATACTCAACACTTGCAAAAGAAGTATTCTGGAAATTTGTTTTGGCAATCCTTAGCATAATGACTGCCTCAAGGATATTTAAAATGTTGGAGAGGCCAAGAAAGAGTACTATTTTTAGAGGGAATTTTTTTAGAGAGAGTTATTGGAATGCTATGGAATTCACAACCGATTCTGACTCAAACACACACACACCTCAAGAGACAGGTATCCTTACCCCTTACCTCAAGCCAAGTAAGTGAATATGAAAGAAAGTACTCATAGTTTTACCTTTGTCCCTAAAAATCTGTGAAATACATAGACTAATACCATATCTATTTCAAGAACAGTTCAAATGTGGGAAATGGTGGAGGCTGCACTGGTAAATAGTAGCATGCAACTACATGTTTCCCAGTGATTAACTGCAGGGCTCAAACTGGAACCCAGCATGGATACTCACCCAAGAGGGCTTCCTAGAGGGAAGATGGAACTCCAACAGAATAGATCGCTGGATGTTCATGGTCCAAGGAGAAATTATAAGCAGACAACTAGAAAAGGAGTGTTGACTTAACTTCAGAAATGTATTTGGGCAAATCTTTAAGAAACACATGAAAGCTCCCCAAGAGATAATGATTCAGCTTTGGATGTCTGCCAGGCTCAGAAATCAACAAAATGAGATCATGACTATGTGACCGTACTAGCTAGCAATGTTAAGCCTTTCCTGCCTCCTGCCCCTAATATATCTTCTTTCTCCCACTCTTCCCCTCCCCTCAGCCCTCTCAAATTGGATGAGTCAGAGACAACTCATTGTAGTAAGGTGAAATATAAAAACTTTAACCTCAAATAAAACTGAGTCTTGATTATTACCATGGGCTGGCCACATTAATCCTAAAACAAGATTGTTATTGCATTTAGAAATGAGACTGAGACTTCTTCTTCTTTTTTTTTTTCTAGCTGAGGGCCACAGAAGAAGGCCTACAGAAGAAATAGTCTACACAGATGTTTAAAGGGGCAGTGGTTTTTTTGCTTTCTTCTCACACTCTAAGGAATCTTGGTTGTTTGTTAAAATGTTTAAATCCAGGTGTTCTTTGTAGTACAATATAACATAATGACTAAAAGTGCCACTTGTGGAGTAAGACCTAGATTCAAATGTCCCCTTTACCACCGACAAGCTGTGTTAACTGGGGCAACTAATCTAGTCATTGCAAACTTTCTCTCCTGGAACATGGGGATAATAAATGTACCTACATTCTAGGATTGATGTGAGGGCTAAATAAAATTATGTAGGTAAATCACTTAAGTACTGTGCCCTGTCATAGTTTGAACTCCTTAAATAGTAGCTATTGTTATTAATTATTTACCAAATAGTTGCAATTAACTACTTTTTCCTTGTTTTTAAGAACATATTGGTTGATGTTTGTCTGTACAGACTATTCCTAATCTCTCCACTACTCATTAAATTTAACCTTTTAGATATAGATTTCTAGCCCCCCTCTGAAATAAAAGTTTGCAGTCCTTCCAAGCAGCTCAGCAACACTGTAGGATAGGGAATGGAGAGTATAACCAATTGAACATTGCAGGCCAAATTGAGCAAGTGGAAAGTGATTACTTGTCTGGGATCTCCCCAGTTCCCTGCAGAGCAAAAATTCCTCTGTACCTTTGCTAAGAATGGCCTAGGATTCTGGAAGACTTCTAGGCATGATTTTGTGCCATGTTTTAGATAATAATTTCACTGAAATTCTAGTTGGATGGGGCATGTGGCATTTTGATATTTTCAAACATTTCAAATTATTAATAGGATGGTTGTCAAATTTCTTCCTTCTTGGGGGGAGGGAGAAAGAATCAACATGATTTAAGCTAATAATTCTTGAAAAATTGAAATTAACTCATCTTAAAGAGCATTAGGTACTCAATCTTAGATGTTTCCTCTTTCCTCCAAAATCTTAAAAGAGCCCATCAAAGCATGCTTGGATAGGTAGGGCTACTCAACAAGAAGGAAGGAAGGAAGGAAGGAAGGAAGGAAGGAAGGAAGGAAAGAAAGAAAGAAAGAAAGAAAGAAAGAAAGAAAGAAAGAAAGAAAGAAAAAGAAGGAAATAGAAAATTGGAGTATTATAGAAAAGGGAGCAGTACGTAAATTAAACAGTTGTTTCTGTCTAGCTGTACTGAGACATCATATAAAATCCTACAGGATTTTATAGAAGTTGTCTATGGTATCAGCCTTCTCTATCCCCTGCTATCCCAGCATTCCATCCTAACTCTTTCAATTGACGCTCCCTAGCTTCTGCAATGACTTGTTTGAGTTCCTGAATAATTATTTCACTTTAGTTAATGTTTTATTATACAGATATAATACATTTACATGGCTAAAAATTTTAAGGTTAAAAGGGTATACAATAAAATGTTTCTATCTTATGCTTATTGTGGAGGACAACCATTGGATCTTTCCAAAAGGAACTGATGTTATCAGTTTAATATGTATCATTTCAGAGCACAGAATTGGAACAGTGAATGTGTGTGTGTGCACATGTATCCTTTCCTATTACACAAGTTGCAATTTATTACATAATAGGTTTTGTACTTTGAGTTTTAATCTAGTAATTTATTTTATTTTTATTTTTTTAAAGACTATTTATTTATTCATGAGAGACGGGGGGGGGGGGGCAGAGACACAGGCAGAGGGAGAAGCAGGCTCCATACAGGAAGCCTGATGTGGGACTCAATCTCGGGTCTCCAGGATCTCGCCCTGGGCTGAAGGCAGGAGCTAACCTGCTAAGCCACTCAGGGATCCCCTAAAAACTTATTTTAGAAATTCTTCCATATCCACAAAGAGCCTTCTCATTATGTTTATAGCTGCATGATTTTCCTTTGTACACGTGCACTATAATTCATTGGTCTAGTTCCCTACTTACAGACATTTAGATTATTTACAATATTTTGGTATCTCAAACAATGCTGTGATGAATAATTGTGCGTAAAGGTATTTCATATGTATGAGGATATCTGTAGATGAAATCCTAAAAGTAAAATTACAGGATAAAAGGATATGTGTGTTTGTTATTTGGAAGTGTCCGTACAAAGGTAACAGACACACACATACTCATGGCACATGCTATGGAAAAAAATTAAGCCTATTGGGAAAACTCACAGATTGTATAAGACCAGCAGAATGCAAGGGTTCACTGTCCTACTGACACCCTGAGGAGAGACATGCTGGGCTGGGCACAGCTGGATGCACCAGGGAGAGTGTTCCAGGAAAATGAGCCTGTCTTCATTATGCTCTTTGTATTTCTAGGGTGCTCTGACACAGAACACCTCCTTAATTCTGTAACAAGTGAGGCTTTCTGGCCTGAGAAGTGCCCTTGTAGGACTAGTGTTAAGTTAGAGTCTTTACATCTCAATGCTGCTGTTATTAACCAGAGGTCTTATGTTAGCCTGACCATCTAACTCCATTCCCGTAAATTAGCTCATTGCTAAACTATCAGAAGGAAAACAAACAAAACACTGAAGGTAAGGAGCTATGAGGGATAGCCAGAAGTCAGAAAAATGCCCTCTCCTCTGCCATTCATAGTTAAGTCGTTCACCATAGAGATTATGGTAATTTATACTCACACCAATGAATGACAGTACCCATTTCCTCATATCCCCACCGTGAGGACATGATCACAGTTTTTGATCTTTGAGAATATATGCTGTTGAAAAGTGTAGGCTCAGTGTGGTTAAAGCTTACATTTATTTTTATTATTATGTAGACTGAAACATCTTTTTATGTTTTAGAATAGCTTATTTTCCTCTTTTGTGATCCTTTTCTATTTTTGTATTGGGTTATTGGTCTTTTATTGGTTTGTAGGAGATTTTTATCTATTAGATACATTAAGGAATTACTGCTTTGTCTGTAACATGGATTGCAAGTGTTTCCCAATTTACTATCTGACTTTTGATTTTGCTTATGGTGGATTTTATCTTGCAGAAATCCAGTTTTTCATATAGCTGAATTTATCACTTTTTGTTTGGGGCTTTTTGTGCTCTATGTTATATAGAAAGGCCATCTATACACAGAGATCATTTAAAAAACAACAACAACAAAAAACTTGTCCTGTGGTTTTAGAACTTTTAGATAGTACTTATTTCCTTTTCTCTTTTTAAAAACATTTGAATCTTTAATCCATCTAATTGTCTCTAATTGTTCAAGCTGAGGACATATGGTATACATCTGCACACCATTTTTGTATCTAGAGTATTAGGAGGAATTTTATAAAGATGTAGCAGTAAATCTTGATTACTTTTTCTTTTTAAGGACATGATTTCTTCAGTATACTTTGTATGCTAGCCACTTAGTAGTGAGTTTGCCTTGTTTTGCCCTGTTTTTCCTACAATTGCAAACTTTGTAAGGATCTCAAGTTCCCCCAGACCTAGAACTCTTAATTAAATAGACACAGCTAGACTTCTACAAAAACTAATAGACATCTTTCCAGGGTTTTTTTTTTTCTGTTTATCTAAGATTTAGCCATTCTTTTTGGGTGTTAATCAGTATTACAAGAATTTATCCAAGTTGTTTATAAAACTTTTTGAAAAGGACATGTGTCCAGTAGGAATTGTGTGTGTGTGTGTGTGTGTGTGTGTAAGATTTGACAAACTGTTAAAATTTTTACAAGGAAAAATAAAAGATCAGGTATGGGCAAAACATTTTAGAAGAGCAATATGCAGGACTTATCTTTCAAGAGGTCAATAATTTTTATAAAAATAAGTCAGTGTAGTACTGGTACAGAGGTAGACCCAAAAATGAAATAGTACAAAACCCAGAATCAAATCCACACGTATATAGAAACTTGATTTATGATGGAGCTATTATTGAATAATAATGAAAATTGGCTAGAAGTAGCAGGAGTTCAATACAAATTGAGACAATTGATTATACAGATAGAAAAAAATGAAATTGGATATGTACTTCATCTTATGAGCAAAATATAAATTCTCAGTTCATTTAAAGATTGAAGGTGAATTTCCAAGCTAAAACATGGTAGATAATACAGAGAATAACTTTTTCATGGCTTTAGGGTGGAAAAGAATCTCTTAAACAGAAACAAAGAGTGTAAATCATGAAGAGCGCAATTAATAAATTTAACTATAGTAACATTAAGAACTTAAGCTCATTTAAAAAGTGGAAATAAAAAAACAATTAGGAAGAGAAATTGTGAAGCATATGATTGACAGAGGATTAGAATCTAGGCTGTATAAAGAATTCCTACAAATTGAAAAAACAAATGAGCCAAAAAAATAACAAATTGAAAAGTCACTTTATAGAAGGGGAAATGTAAATGGCCAACAAACATATGAAGAGAAGAAAACTTCATTGGTAATTAAGAGAGTGAAGGTTCAAATCACAATGGTTTCTACTTGAACCAGTTGGCAAAAGTTAAAGGGTCTAATAAATTTGATAAAGATATGACACAAATGAAACTGTATCTATATAAACCTAAATGATACACAGTTCAGAAATGAAATATTATTTTTTTAAGGTAAGAAAACAATAGATATAAAATGCAGACAGTGGTTATCTCTCTTGAGTTAGGGGATGGGGATGATATCAGAGGGAATTACCCAGAGAACTTCAACTATTATAGTAATGTTCTATTTCTTTAACAGGGTAGTGGGTATGCAGGCATTTGTTGCATTTTTTTTATATACCCTGCATATTTAGCTTCCTAAGGCTGCTGAAACAATGTACCACAAACTGAGTAGCTTAAAATAATAGAAATTCATTATCTCACAGTCCTAGAGGCTAGAAATTTGAAACCAAATGCTGTTGGATACAAAGAGCACACAAATTTACCACAGCAGATTCTTTCTGATTATTGTCCTTGTTCATTCTGGGGTGCTACAACAAGCAGAATATATTTAGCCCCCAAACGTGGTATCTTACCCTTTCCCCAGCTGACACTAGTGAAAAATCCTTCATTGCCCCTTCTAAGCTTCTAGTGGCTTCTGGCATTCCTTAGCTTATGGCAGCACAACTCCATTCTCTGCCTTTGCCTTCACAACGCTGTCTTCCTTGTGTGTATCCTTCTGCCCTCTCTTCTCCTTGTAAAGACACCACCAGCCATTGATTTAGGGCTATTACCCTATCAGCGCTATTACTCTGTGTAGGGCTCACACTAATCCAGTATGACCTCGTCTTAACTAATTACATCTGCAATGACTCTATTTCTAAATAAAGCCAGGTTAGGGTTCTGAGGTTCTGAGTGGAAATGAATTTTGGAAGGACACTATTCAGCTTATGATACTGCAAACATTTTATTTTCATTCATTTGTATCTATTCATATTTAACTTTACAAACAGAATTCATTATGGATCTCAGTGACATGTCTTTAGGGACCATGTCCAGTGTGATGTATGAATGCTGTTGGGTATGAACACGACACAAATACATCACAACGGACCCTTCCTGATGATTGCCCTGGTTCATTCTGGTGTACTACAGCAAGCAGGACATATTTAGCCCCAAAACAGGCCATCTCCCTCTTTCCCTCTTCCTTTTGCTTGCTAACTGTATGGATGATTTTAAATGACGTTAAATGGATGATTTTATCATGCACGCTCTAGTTTGCCACTAGCTCAAATAGCACAGTACAGTGGATCTCAAAGTGTGTTCCAAGGACCAGTGGTGTCAGCATCATCTGGGAACTTGTTATAAATGTAAATTTTCAGGTTCCATCCCAAATCTATTGAACCAAAAACTCCAGAAGTGAGAACCAGAAACCCGTGTTTTTCCAAGCTCTCTTGATGATGCACCCTCCATTCGAGAAACATTAGAATAGTGGAGAGAGTACAGACTCTAGTGTGAGAACACTAAGGTTTGAGTCCTAAAAAGTTTGTCACTTTTTAGCTATCTTACCTTGGCTAATTACTTAATTTTTTGTTTTCTCTTCTATAAGAGAAGAAAAGTGGTTCCCTACGTGTGGATAATAGAACATTTCTAACATGGTTCTTATGAAGATAAAATTAGTGAATCCACGTTGAATGCTTAGAATGGAGCTTGGCACACAAATACTATATAATCGTTGCCTAATTAAATGTATGTTACTGTAGGAAGGAAAGGAAAGGAGACCTGCCTTCTTCTTTGATGTGCATCAGCATCCCAGCTCCTAAAGACAATTGAATTAGCAATGCTGCTCTAAAATTACTTGAAGATACTTTGTCTGCTTTTGAAAATTAAAACATGTTTTATTTCTTAGCCTCCTGCCTGGCATTTTCATCATTTCTCCATGTAAAGGTAAGCTAGTGGTTTTATAATTGCATCTGCAAGTTCTGTATGCTGACATGTAAATCAATTGAGTAAAGGGTACTTCTCCTGGGCCTGGAAATTAAAATTAATTTAAACCACAAGGAATTCTCTTACCAAATACTCACCCACACCAGGTTTCACTTTCTTCCTAATGATATTTGTTTCTCTCCAATTTGAATATCCTTCTCCTTAATAGGAAATACGAAAGAAAAAAAATAGTTCTTCCTTTATTATAATCAGGTCATTTAAATGTTCCCTAATGATGGGCCTCTTACTTCATTGACCTTCTTATAAGTGGTACTTAGTTAAAATGCATTTAGTCATTTATTCAACAAGTATCTGTTGCATACTTATATATTCAAACAATGGTTTGTATGTTAGGAATACAACAGGGAAGAGAACACATGAAAATTTCTGTCCTTGTGAATCTTATCTCAAGTTGTAGTATACAGACAATATAAGTAAATATATTAATAAAATAAAATTATTGATTGGGTCAAAACTAAATGCTATAGGAAAACATGTTAAGTTAAGGGAGATTGATAATGTCAGGGGATAGGATTTTAAACAGCATATTCGGGATTGACCTTTTTTATTGATTTATTATTTTATTTCATAATGGTTTCTTCTCTTAGAAATGGAAAGTGAAGAGTGAGACTTGATTTCTTGGCCTTGAGCTTTCTAGGAGATCTATACCATTTAGATTTCAGTGAAGGTGGTTTTCAGAATCTGGTCCAGATCAACCAATTCTTTATAGGATGGTACATTTGTATCACAGGACTGCTGTCACAAATTACCACAAACTGGGCAGCTTAAAACAATAGAAAATGTATTCTCATACAGTTCTGAAGAATAGAACCCCAAATCAAGGAGCTGATAGGATTGGTTCCTTCTGGAGGTTCTGAAAAAGAATCTGCTGTGTTCCTCTCTGCTGGCATGTGGTGGCTGCCAGCAATCCTTGGCTTTCCTTAATTTATGGGCTCATCACACAAATCTCTGCCCTTGTCTTCCTTCCCTGTGTCCTTCTCTTCTATAAGGCATTTGTCATTGGACTGAAGGTCCACCTGGATAATCCTGGATGATCTCATTTAGAGACCCTTATTTATATCTGCAAAGATCCTTTCTCCAAATAAGGTCACCTTCACAGATTTCAAGGGGACTTATCTTTTAGGGGGAGCCACCATTCAGCCCAGTAGATGAGTTTGGAGAGTTTAATTTTTGTGGTGATATTTCCCTGCCCTCAATAATAGCTACTATAGTCAATTGTTGCAGCTAATTTGAGGACAAAATTAAATTCAAGATTAGGTCTCTCCACCATAAAATTTAGGTCAATTCAACACCAACCTGTGGTTCAATTCATCGACTAATGCTAGTCCAAAAGCTGTTACTTATCTATGAAGAAATAAGAAGAGAAATGGAGAGTAAGCCTTTAGAAACTTCTACAGTAATTTGACAATGTCTGTTGAAGATAATAATAAAAAATGGGGGCTTTTGTTCCATGTTTCTTTATTAAAACATATTTCTGGTAATTAAATGTCACTGTATTTTTAAAAAATATTGGCTGGAGATTAATTTTAAAAACCATGGATTATTTGAGAAGCACTGATAGAGGCTATTGTCGGTAACACAATTTAGAAAGTAATATTTTCCATAATTATGTCTGTCCACAGGACCAAAAACATTTCAGCGCCAGGAATGGAGGGGTATGTATCACAGACAAAGTGCCTTATATCACAAATAACAATTTCTCTTGTGGTATCTATCTTAGCAACTAGCTTTAATTTTGTCATTATTATGGTATCTACTCATCCAAGGCTGGTGCAGTAAACCTCTATGGATCAGGAGAATTGAATCAGGCTCTGGCTCACAAGTTGCCATCCTCATGACTGTAGACAACTTTCTTTGACTCTGTAGTCAAGTTTTCTCACCTGTAAAATATATTTCATTTTGCTTTGACATCCCATTCAGCATCAGCACCACTACTACAACCATCAAAAATAAAGTGTAAGACAAAACAGACTTTCTCACCTCGGGATTAGCTGGAGATGAGCATCGTTTTTCACAAAATTTTCCATACATCTAGCAAAGTTGAACAAAGTTTGCACTTGAAAAGTTCTAGAAGCAATTCCAGTGTGGAAAGTGGAAAAGTTCCTCACACATCCAAACAAGCAAGGCTCCAATACCTGCTGACTATCTTATGATTCAACCCAGTTTTGACACTCTCACATCCCATCACATCCCACTACATCCCACCTCAGTCCTACAGGACTGGCATCTGCTTCAGATGCCAATCACAAGCCCAGGTTGTTGCTTGTGCTTCTGACTGACCAGCTAAGGATTGGAGGTTCCTACGCCTCCCTTCCTTGGTCTTCAGAAGCCGGTCACAAATCTAGGTTGTTACCTGTACTTCTGACTGACTATCAGAGTTCCTACAACCCCCTGTTGTAGTTGGATTAGTTTGCTAGAGTGGCCCACAGAACTCATTTACTCTCTAGATGGGCAATTTATTACAAAGGATATTAATGGATATTAATCAACAGGCAGATGAAGAGCTACACTGGGTGGTGTCCCAAACAAAGTTGCTTCTCCTCGTGGAGTTTGAGGCTTGGCACTATGGCACATGGAAGGGTTCTGGTTCCCCAATCTGGAAGCTCTCCAAACCCTCTCTTTTTTGAGTTTTTATGGAGGCTTCATTACATAGGTATGATTGATTAAATTAAATTATTGGCCATTAGTGATTGATTCGATCTCAAGACTCCCTTCTCAGGAAACTAGGGAGTGGGACTGAAAGTTTCTACCTTGCATTCAAGGTTGGTTCCCCCATCAACCAGCCTCCATCCTTAGGTGTTCTCCAAAAGTCACCTCATTAACATACACTCAGTTGTGGAGAAACAGGGCTCATTATAAATATAAAACATATCATTCACCTTTATCATTATGAACTGATTTCAGGAACTGAGAACAACAGACCAAATATCATAATAGTTTCTCCCATTACTCTTATCACTCAGGAAATTCCAAGAGCTTTGGGAGCTATAAGTCAGGAACTGTGGACTAGACCAAATATATATGAAAAAGGTAACTTAGTGATGTGAATTGCCAAATACATATATTTTTATAAATCACAATATTGCAGCAATGAATACCCATGTAACTACAACCTAGATTTTACCATTTTAGCATTATCATTTTTTATACATGTTTATAACCTATCTAATGCTCTCTATAATCACTAATTCATACATTTTTCCCAGTCTAGGTTGTATATATATACATATATTATATAAATGTATATATATAATGTATATATGCATATATACATTTGTATATGTATATGTGTGTATACACATATACATGGCAGATATCAGTGCACTTCCACTTAATACTTTAACAAGCTTATCACTAACCAGAGCTCAATATTGGAATAGTTTTCTTTTGATATAAAATTTATATATGAAGAAATGAACAAATCTTAAGGGTATATTTGCTGAGATTTGACAAATGCATACATTTATGTAATCCAAACCCTACCAAGATTTCCAACATTTCCATCCATTCAGAGACAACCTAGTCCTGATTTTTCTACCTGAGATTAGATTTTTCTATTTGAGGGCTTCATAAACATGAAGTGTTATGAGATATTGTCTTTTATGTAAGACTTTTTTTTTACTCAACATGATGGTTCTATGGTACTGCATTTATTACTGTTCCATTTTGCTGAGTAGTATTCCATTTTATGACCATGGATGAGTATACCACAATTTTGTACTCATTCTTTAACTATTTCCAGGCTTAGACTGCCATGTATAAAATTCCTATGGACATTTTTAAATAAATATTTCTGTGAACAAATGTTCTTATTTTTCTTGATTAATTTGTGCTTCTATGTTTATGTCTGTAGTCTCTTCTGAATTAATTTTTGTGTATAATACAAAGTAAGGGAAGAAGTTCATTCTTTACATATGGGTATCTAGTTTTTCAGCACTAATTTTTTAAAAGACTACCATTTCTCCTCCTTTCTCGATTGAATTATCCTGGTATCTTGTCTGAAATTTAATTGACAATATACATGTGTTTCTCTCTGGGCTTTCTATTCTGTTCCATTGATTTATGTGACTATTCTTACACCAATACCACATGGTCTTGATTATATAGATTTATCATAAGTCCTATACTTTTGTTCTTGCTTTTTTTTGTTGTTGTTCTTGTTTTGAAAGGCTTTTTTTTACTTTTCTAGATCTTCTGCCTTTCTGTATAAATTTTATAATCAGATGATCAATTTCTGTCAAAAAGAAACTTGTTGGGATTATGAGTGGAATTGCATTCAATCTATAGTTACATCTGGGAAGAAATGATGTCTTTACTAACACTGAGTTTCCATTTTGCAATTAAGGTCATTCACTGATTATTAAATTTCTAATATTGTGTTTTTCAATTCTAGAATTTCCATTTGACTCTTTTCTTGAAATTCTATTTTCACTCCTTTTTTTTTTATTCACTACGAGCATATTGCCCTTTATTTTATTGAACACAGCTTTAAGGAATGTTTTAAAATACTTGTCAGGTACTTCTAATATCTTTGTCAGTCATCTTAGGTTTATCCATTCAAACTTTCTGGTGTCGTCTTATGCCAAGTAGTTTTGGATTGTATCCTGCACATTATGCAAGTTACATTGTAGATACTCTGGATTTATGTCCCTCTAAAATGAACTGATAGTTTTGTTTGTTTTGTTTTTATAGGCAACTAACTTTGTTAGATTGCAAAGACTGTCCTTTGGATGTCAATTCAAAATTAGTTCAGTTCTTTTATTCTTAATTTTCTTGGAGTCTATCTAGCTCATACATATATTGTTCAGGTGCCAGTGAGATCTTCAGGCAAAGTTTATACACAGAATGGGCAGCTCCTCCTCTCAGGCACTCTTCTTTCTGGGACTCCACAACCCTTTTGCTTTTCAGAGATCGTTGCTCTCCGACTCTGTCCTTTGGTTTTTAAGCCAGAAAGACTGTGGGTTTTCTGTTAGACTTTCACTTTCCTTAAGCTAAAAACTGATAAAAAGAAAGAAGCCAGAGGAGCAGAAGATAGAAAAGAAAAAGGAGGTGGAGAAGGAGTACAGGATTGAAATATATTCAATGCCTTTTACTTCTTCCAGGTGTCAGCTCCTCTTCAAAAGCAGTTTATGTTAATTCTCCAGTGCTTTCAGGTACTTTGTTGTGTTTTGTCCGAGTTTATAGTTGCTATCTGTAGGAGATCACATTAGGTAAGAGCCTACTTGGCCTCACCAGAAGCACTGAAAAACAGAACATTTAAAAGACGCTTGTAATTAGAGACTATTGATAAAAAGAGGACTGCACTTCTTTTAAAGAAAGAACTCTCAAGAAACACTTTAATAGTCCTTTTGCTTATATAAATATTAAGCCCAGGGCTAGAAGGGATAAGAGGTATTACAAACAAATGGGCTGCAAAAATTGATGTGCATAATAAAATATAGAAATATATAGAAATATAGTTCCCTGGGGATGAGTGGAGGTGTTTCTGAAATAAAGTATAGGGAAGGGATCCCTGGGTGGCGCAGCGGTTTGGCGCCTGCCTTTGGCCCAGGGCGCGATCCTGGAGACCCGGGATCGAATCCCATATCGGGCTCCCGGTGCATGGAGCCTGCTTCTCCCTCTGCTCTCTCTCTCTCTCTCTCTCTCTCTCTCTCTCTCTCTCTCATAAATAAATAAAAAAATTAAAAAAAAAAGTTTAAAGTATAGGGAAGAAGGGTGACACCAGAGTACCACCAGAACTTGGCTGGAGTCAGGGTACTAAGTGATGAAACAGCTAAGAAAATAAAATAACCTCTCATGTAGAAGAAATTTAGTCAGGACTGTCTGATATTCAAGTCTCAGTTGAATCTCTATTTTTGTTATACGCCTTCTCTTTATTCCAAACCATAGTATATCCCACTGACTGTAAAAGAAAAAAAGTGGGAACATATTCTCCTCTTCACCTGATTACTTTCCTGTATTGATTACCTACTTGTCTAGCAGGTATATTATTTGAAAAAATCATCACTAAATTAACTTGAGGAAAACAGCCTCCTAGAAAGATTAATGACACATAATTTACCTTTATGAAAGAAGCAAGCATCCAATAAATTAGAAAATGCATACCATCACCCAAGTAAATTGTTAAATATCCCAAGTGCTTACCTTATTGAGTATTTGACAAATGGATTTCACATTCATTCAATTACATCAGTGCTATTTTCGTGTCACTTGCTCTATTGTTTGAATAAATGTATGTCTTTTCACTAACGATGTTATGTGTGCTTAACTCCATTCACTCTGTGTCAGAGAGGGACAATCAGTAAGGATAATCATGTGTCACAGGCACTAATACTTAGATTCCAAGATTTCAGTGACAGTCTTATTCAGTATGGGATGCCAAAAGTTCAAATATTTTTATCCAAGAGATTCCTTTATTATTTTCTATACAGCTTTTGATTCTACTTTCAGAAATATATTTTTTTCAAAGCAACCATTTTCTTTCTCATTTAAGTAGGAAAAAAAAAGGAATAATTGACCAGCAGAACTTCCACTCCAGTAGGAACAACTGGTTTGAAAGAATTTCATCTAAACACAAAGTCTCTGTGTTTTAGTTAGTCTAGTAGTGTTTTCATAGCTAAGTACACAATATTTGTTTTATTTTAAAAATAATGAAAGTGATTTGCAAAGCCTACAACAAGATATTTATTTTTATTTCCACCTCTCCCCCAACTTCCATCTTCTTCTAATAACTGTACCTTTCTATTCCTTTGATAAACAACCTCTCCACCTCTATTCATTGCCTAGGGTGGCCATAAGAAAGTACCACAAACTAGATGGCTTAAAACAACAGAAATGTACTATCTCATAGTTTTGGAGGCTAGAAGTCCAAAATCAAGGTGTCAGCAGGGCCATATTCCTTCTGAAACCTAAGAAGAAGAATCTTTTTTTTTTTTTTTTTTTTTTTTGCCTCTTATCTTTTGGTGGTTTACTGGCAATCCCCAGTGTTTTGTGGCTTGCTGCTGCAAAATTCCAATCTCTTTCTCTATCACATTGTCTTCTTACAAGGACATCAGCCATGTTTGATTAAGGACTTTGGTATGATCTCATCTTAATTATATCTATAATCATATTTCCAGATAAGATCACATTCTGAGGTATAGGGGGTTCGGATTTCAACATGTCTTTTTGAGAGGCACAGTGCAACTCATAAAACCACCATTTTCAATCCTCTAGATGACATTACATTTGGCTCAAGAGATGGACATAGAGCTCAGGTCTAGTCAATCAGAGCATATTTGCCTGCCCAAGCTGCTTGGTTTCTGGTCTGTACATATGCTTAATCAGAGTGAACAAAATACAATGGGTATTTTGCTGAGATTTCAAAAGGTGAGACACTCTTGCTTGATTTTATTTAATGTTGGGGGTATATAAAGCCTGGATTCAGTACTAGTAGTTCTCTTGCCATTAATGGGTACTGATATGTAAAGAATATGGAAGAGTGAGGGGGACAGGGAGACAGAGAGTGGGTTGGGAAGAGGAAGAGGAAGAGAGGGTTTTCCAGGAAAACAGAACCAAGAGATAGGGTTGTGCGATTATGAAGGCTGAGAAGTTCCAAGATCTGCAGTCAGCAAGCTGGAGACCCAAGAGAGCTGGTGGTATACTTCCAGTATGTATCTGAACACCTGCAAAATGGAAGAACTGATAGCGTAAGTTCCAGTCCAAAGGCTGGCACGCTTTAGACCCAAGAAGATTCCATTTTCAAGTTCCTATCAAAAGTCAGGATAAGCTTGGTATCTCAGCTCAAATAGCCTTTATGTGCCATTTGGGCCTTCAACTGATTGTATAAGTCCCACCCACATTAGAGAGCAATCTACTTTACGCAAGCTACTCGTTCAAATGGTAATCTCATTCAAAAACACCTTCACAGAAACAAACACCTGAAATAATATTTGCTCAAATATATGGGCACCCTGTGACCCTGTCAGATCAATACATAAAATTAATCATCATGGAGACAGAGAGACTGGTTTCTTTGTCATGGCTTGAGCTCCCAAATTCACCCAGGCATTCTTAAAGCTCTACCTTTGGCTTTTTCAAGTAATGACCAATATATTCCCTCATTTCTTAAGTCATTTCAGTTGTCTTCTCTAATTTAAGTATCCATTTTTTTCTTCATAATATCCCAGGACCCTTTGGTTCTAAGTGAAAATCGCTGGCAAATACCATAGCTGTGATTATATTCTTCATCTGTCATCATCCTCAGGTCTTTGGAAGCAACTTTAGCTCTATGCTCCAGTAGGCTGTGGGCCAAAAACTTGAACCATAGTAACCTACTCTTTAAACAACATAAATAACATGCTATAGTATTACTTTTCACCTCACTAAGGAAAGAAACTCTTTCGTTGGGTTAGAATATGCTTGCTACTTAATGCTTTTTCAGAACTATTCTATTATTCATAGTCATGTCCCCAGACCAAAATATCTCATTGAAATATTAAAAACACAATCAGCTAATAGTCCAGGAAAGCAAATAGCTTTATGTCTTACAATAGTGTTTAGAGGATTTATGCAACTGGAGCAAAGATTCAAAATTCCCCACAATTTCATGTAGTCTATAAGTTGACATTTTTCTAGCCCTTGAGATGTCTGCATTTATGACTCTATATAAAGAGAACTCAATCAACCAAGCAATACAATCAGTCTGTTTTCTTTAACACTTGCTTTCTTGTAAAGTTTTTTTGATTGCAATGACACACAAACATAAAGAAAAAAATTGCCCTCCACAAAACAGAAACTATACCAACTCAAGGATATAAATAAATCATCTAGGGGATCCCTGGGTGGCTCAGCGGTTTGGTGCCTGCCTTTGGCCCGGGGCACAATCCTGGAATCCCGGGATAGAGTCCCACATCGGGCTCCCGGCATGGAGCCCGCTTCTCCCTCCTCCTGTGTCTCTGCCTCTCTCTCAACCTCTGTGTCTATCATGAATAAATAAATAAATAAATAAATAAATAAATAAATAAATAAATAAATCTTTAAAAAAAATAAATCATCTAAAGGAAGTAAGAGTGCCAAGTATTACTAAAAAGATTTCATTTTACACAATGGTTTTCCAAAAGTCTGTTCCAACCTGTTTGACTTCATTTGAGGGTCGTGCTTCTGTTCTTACAACTAAATTTCAACAGTTAAGAATGGAGTTCCACTCCTGCATCATGTGTCCACGGCCCAGTCAGACATATGGAGATGTTTCTCAAAAGTTTCTTATAAGTTGAATCATGTCAGAGGTTTGCTAGAGGAAATTGGTATCTAAAAGAATTATAGAAGAACATTTTTTGAAAACCAGACGTCTATTTGGTAAAATAAAATGTCCTCAGACTTGATGTTTATGTATAAAATTTGCTCTTTCTTATTTTGGATTTGCTTTAAGCAAGTCTAGAGTTCTCTTTTATGAAATCTATGAAAAATTAAATGAAGCTGAACTTTCAGACTACTCTAAAGCAAACATGAAGAGAGAAAGCTGTGTCTAGTTAACTAAGGGCTGTGCATAAGTGAAATTACGGTCTTTCCCTACTTTCCCTTTGAGGCTGGTTTTAAATATTTAGATTGAAATTTTATATATTTATAGGGATAATAAATTTTTATTTAGTAAACAAGTCTATTTTAAAAAGTTATATGAAGGGATGCCTGGGTGGCTCAGCGATTAAGTGCCTGCCTTGGGCCCAGGGCGTGATCCCGCGGTTCTGGGATGGAGTCCCGCATTGGGCTCCCTCCATGGAGCCTGCTTCTCTTTCTCTGCTTGTGTCTCTGCCTCTCTCTCTGTGTGTCTTCATGAATAAGTAAATGAAAATCTTTAAAAAAAAGAGAAAATAAATCTTAGAGTTTTGGAACATTCTATTGCAAGTGACAGAAACTCAATTCAAACTAGCTTGAGAAAACAAAAACAAAGATAATTCACCAACTCATTGGATGCTTAGTAGGTTACAAATATCTAGTTCCTCAAAGCCTTACTGATAGTAAGAACTGCCAACTTTTCATCAATTTTTGAAACATTGAAAATATATTGCATTAAAATTTTTTTCTGGGGCACCTGAGTGGTTTAATGGTTGAGTGTCTACCTTTGGCTCAGGGCGTGATCCCAAGCTCCTGGGATCTAGCCCCACATCAGGCTCACTGCAGGGAGCCTGTTTCTCCCTCTGCCTATGTTTCTACCTCTCTCTGTGTGTCTATCATGAATAAATAAATAAAATCATTTAAAATTTCTCCCCTTGATTTTTAGTGATACCGAAATATTTTATGTTTATTAGTTATTTGATTCATTTTCTTTTGTCAATTGCCTTTTTGTTCATTTTAACTGAAATATTTTGAAGTTAGCAATACTGAATCTTTTGTTATCAAAGGTTGTATATGTTTTTCTATCATCTTTTGGCCTGCAGTGTGGATTTTATTTTGCTTACCATTTAAAATTTGTCAGTCTTTTCCTATATGGAATCATGGGTTACTGGACACACTTAGAAAAGCCTCCTTTTGAAAAGCCTTCAAAATTATTTTCTTCTTTTTTAAGATTTCATTTTTTCCATTTAAATATTTTAGCTGGAGTTTTCTTGTAGGAGATATCTACCTGGCAAATTTTTTACATTTTACATCTTTAGTGCTACAGTTGGTCATACAAAGTGAAATGGGAACAGAGACAAGGAGATGGCAAATTTGACTTGGCAGAAAAAAAAAAGGTTTATTTGCTTATTATGTTTTGGGTTTATTGACTGTTAGTTAGGATTATTTTGGTGTGAGGTAGTTATCTATTGCTATGCCAAAAACAAAAACAAAAACTACTCCTTACAACACAATGATTTAAAATAAAAATAAACTTTTTATATCCTCATTTTTTAGGGTCTGAATTTTGACTTCTTTGAGTACTTTTGTTTCAGGGTCTCTCATAAATTGTAGTCAAGATGTGTGCTGGAGTTGCAATCATCTGAAAGTTTGAGCTACAGGTCCTGCTCCCAAATGGCTGGCAAGGTGCTGCCAATGACGGTCCAGCTCCACCCTAAATGGGGCCTCTCTATAGGACCATGTGAGTGTCCTCAGGAATGATACTGGTTTTCCTCAGACCTAGTGATCCAAGAGAGAGTAAGCTCAGTGCAAGACATCCTTTCTATGATATCTGCACTCGAAAGTCAAATTACACTACTTTTGGCATAACTTTCAGGTGAAAGTTACTGAGGACTCAGAGTTTTCAGGAATGAACATTACCTCCAAGCCCAGCTTTCTATTTTGATTTTAGTCCTAGACAGGCCTTTTCTTGGTTTGTAAGATGATGCCAACGTCAGTGACTACATTCTATCATCTTGATATGCTGATTTTCTTAGTTCTGGGGTCACATGTTCCACTACTAAAGCTACTGGTGAAGCCAAACCCAGGCCATGTAAATTAAGAGGGAAGAAAGAATAGACTCCTGCACAGGAAACAGAGATATTTGTGGAAGAAGGTGGAATTGATCCTAGTGAGGTTAAAAAAAACAGTATCTACTATATATCCAGATATACACACACTGAATGACATATTAGTTTTAAATTATAATTCTTGTAGGGCATAAATTATGTTTCTCAAATTTACTTTGGATAGTGCTAATTATAGTATCATACACAAAGATGTATCTACCCAGTGCTTCTGAATAATTATTAATGAATGATTTCAGATTATTTGACCATAGATGTTTCTAGCCAGCAGTCATATAGAAGATCAGAATGCAGAGAGCATGGTTAAAGGCAGCCTGGGTTTAATGTCTATTGAAATAATAACTGGGCATTGCTGGGAGATCTTCATAGCAGCGATTGAAACAGCACAGTTGAATAGGTGGCAAAGCCTAGTGTTTGTCATCCTTATAACTACTGAAGAGGAATAATGTCAAATCCCACCATGAACACATGCCTTACGTCAATTTAAAAACTTGAAAATACCTATGATTACCTATGCCCTTTTTATTATATATGTTCCCTTATGTTTATTCAAATTTGATAGTAACATGTCACAAACTTACACTACAATTTCCCCCAAACTGACAAATATCACAGATTTGCTAATGTTATACTGTTCTGAAAATTCCCCTCTGCTGCAGAGGGCTCTTGACAACCAGACTACAGAGATTTCTCTCACACCATCATTCAAAGCATCTATTTAGCTGTAGAGCTAGGGAGAGATAGCAGTAAAGGACTGCACATAGAAAAGAGGAGGGAGTACTATAGTTTCCCACAGACATTACTGCACAGGGAGTGACTCTGTCAACAGCAGTTCCTGCAGAAAGGTAAAGTTACCCAAGGGGATCCAACAATGAGTATGATTCATGTTAGTTCACACAGTTTCTTTTTAAACAAGTTCCTTATGATGTAGCTGCATATTCTCAGGCTCGACACAGCTGATTGTGTGTTTAGCCACGTTGTTGCCATAACTTGAGGGGTTCTAAGGCCAATTCTGTTCCCAAAATGCCCCCCTTACCTCTACACAAAGGCTGAAATCCCATAAGTGATGCCTTCAGATAAGGTTTTGTCACAATGTTGAGGAAAACAACAGAAAGTAAATAGTTCCAGAATCAGTTCTTAGGCACACATCAATGTCTAGGAAATGAGCTTACTGGTTTTCTTCTGAGCTGCCGCCTGCTCCATATAAGAGAGGCAGTCCCATGGCATTTTAAATTTATGCATGGTCCCAGGTTGAACACATAAGGGTACTTGGCCCTTTGTGTGGGAGGATGGAGATGATGGTTTACAGGAAGATAAAAGAGAGAAGGAGGAGATTAGGACAAACTTTACTTACTTCGGTAATGTGGCTAGGGAAGCCCCTACTCATTTGCTAGGAGGTAGGAATTGAAGCATTAGCCTATATGAGATTGGTTAGTCAGCTGTGTCCTTTGGCCTTTGATTCCATCTTCACTATAGTAATCAGGGTTCTCCAGAGAAACCGAAACAATATCATGTGTATGTGTGTGTGTGTGTGTGTGTGTGTGTGTGTGTGTGTGTGTAGATAGGTATGTAGATAGATAGATAGATAGATAGATAGCTGTTACAGATTTTTAAAACCTGCTTATGCAGTTATGGAAGCTGGCAAGTCTAAGACCCACAGGGTTCTGGAGACCTAGGAAATAGTTGATATTGAAGTCTGCTGGCGGAATTCCTCTTCCTGGGGGGTGGTCAGTCCTTTTTCCATTAAGACCTTCGACTGATTAGATGAGGCCCACCAACAATATTGAGGGTAATCTACTTTATTAAAAGTCTACTGATTTAAATGCTAATTTCATCTAAAAATATCTTCACAGAAAAATCTAAAATAAAGTTGGGCCAGATATCTGGGTACCGTGGCTTAGCCAACTCGATACATAACATTAACTATCACATTCTTTGTAGCCACTGATGGAGAAAAAATGGTTTTAGGGCCATATACTCCAACTCTGTCTTACCTAACAAAATAGGGCTCTCTGGATGAAGTTTTCAATCACTGCTCTCAAAAGCTATGGTCACAGAAATGTGAGATGCGATGAAGATTTGGCAAAATGATGGCTTTTGTCTTAGGGCAGTTCACTGAGCCACATAATTTGAAGACATAAAATATTTTGCCCCATGTCAAAGGTAATGCAGCTCACACAGATGCCAATTTTCAGCCACTGGGGTCCAATAATTAATGTTCAGTGATCTGCTGACAAGCACAGACCGTATAGATTATCTGAGAAAATAACCACTTTTATATAGTCATATTTATTTGTTTACTCAATCTGTAAAAATATTTAATGCCTATAATGTGCTAGTATGTGAATTAGATGCTAAATATATGGAGATTAATAATGTGAAAATCCCTTTCTTCACAATTAAAGAGGCAGATTGCTATGGATTCATTCCCTCCTCAAAAAGAAAATAAGTGTTTTGGAAGGTTGTTTTTTTTTTTTAAAGATTTATTTATTCATTCATTCATTCATTCAGAGAGAGTGAAGAGAGAGGCAGAGACACAGGCAGAGGGAGAAGTAGGCTCCATGCAGGAAGCCTGATGTGGGACTCGATCCGGGTCTCCAGGATCACACCCCAGGCTGCAGGCGGCGCTAAACCACTGTGCCACCAGGGCTGCCCAGTGTTTTGGAAGGTTGTAAGTCACTCTGGAGCAGTTAGGTAAAGGAATGATGTTCTGAGGTGATTCTTAAAAGTAATAATAATAATAATAATTAGTAATAATAATGATGAACAATTATTGTTAATAGGGAATGATAATTATTATGGCTAATAATAAGTAATAATACTAATAGAAAAATGTCAAAGGTTCCTTGGGCACTTTTCATATACCAGGCATAGTTACAAAGGCCTTACAGATTTTCATTTAGTTCATGATTAATACTTTCCCAGAAGCTTGAGGTGAGATGGCATTCTTGGTAAAAGGCACAGCACGTACAATCATGATAGCCAAAGAGAGCTGGACCCACTCAAGGAATTGCAAGTAACTTAGTAGTGGAACACACAAGGCTACTATGCAGAGTATCAGTAAATAAGACTGAAGATCCTGCCTCCTGGAAATTCCCACTAGCAGCAGACATGGTCCTGCTTAGCCTGTAGGTCCTGCACCCATCTCAGTGCTTTAGATTATGTAGTAGCTCACCCCATCAACTCAGGTGCTCTGAAGGTAGTTATCTGTTTATTTATGGTGTTGATTGCCTCGGGTTCTCAATGTGTTTCCTTTTCACCTGAGTCAACTAGGAGCATCTAGAGTCATTGCCACCATCACAGCTGCCCTCATGTTCAGTGCATTTGGGTTATGGATTGTTAGGATGCTTTCTCTTTGTCAACTGTATTCTATATTATCTATCATCTATCTATCTATCATCTATCTATCTATCTATCTATCTACATTTACATATAAATCATATCAAAAGCTTTGGGGTAATAGGAAAGGTCTTTACATGCTCATTCAACCATTATGATAATTTTGGCTACTGAGTCGATGCCTCAATCATCCATTTTTTTCAGGTTTTCTGATGATATTGGTTGCACAGGACTCATGGTGAATATTGAAATCCTCTTGACCTTGGAGGCAGTGACTCCATTTGTCTCCTCATCTCAAGACTCGAGAGGCTGTTTATTCTCTCTATACTTTGAAAGGAGAGAGAGACAGACAGCATCTGAATCTGCTGGCTGTCCCTCTAGGACCATAAATCTTCTTTCTTGATGGTCTTTGTCTAGTGTCCTTTCAAAGACTCTCTGTTAGTCCCCAGCTGAGGATCAAAGGATATAACAGAATGGCTTAGTATGCAAACATGATAGCTTATAAACTGCTGACATCCCAGGCGAGAGGCCCTTTTGGGTACTTTAACATTCCTTTTCATATTCTTACTCTGTTCTCTGTGCCTTACGTCTCTGTCAGGGTCTGGGTGGTGATAGGGCCAAAGCTGTGCAAGAGCTCAGCGACTCAGATACAGCTTGGAAAATAGAAGCATTTCTAAAGTCAGAGTGACGTTCACAATAGAAGTCCAGAAAGCTGGAAAAAAACCTAAGTAGATTCGTCTCTCAGGTCAGTTATTGAAGGAACAAAAGGTCAAGATATTTGAAGTAGAGGAGCTGCCTTGTAGAAGATGGTAACAAAGCAGAATGTCAGCCCAAAGGGTCTCAGAGTTTTTCTCAAGTTCCCTGGGCTTTCTATCAGAATTTCTACTATTTTGCCTGAAAACAGTGCTTTAGGGTTACTGAGGGACTCAGGCCTCATCTTCCCCCTACTCTCAGCTTTTCTTTCTTGTTCTGCTTCCTGCATATCATTTAAAACTGTATTTTATTTCCTTTCCAAATTGCAGAAATGTTGCTCTAACATCATTTCCTTTATTTGCTGTATCTTATTACTTTAGTAAAATTCCATGATCCAAATCCTCCATGACTGATTTTTAAACCAAAAAGTACACTCTGTTTCCAATAGTATTTTTTTAAATAAAAGTGTTTTGTTTTGTTTTTTAAAGATTTTATTCATTCATGAGAGACACAGAAAGAGGCAGACACAGGCAGAGGAAGAAGTAGGTTCCTTGCAGAGAGCCTGATGTGGGACTCAATCCCAAGACCCCGGGATCAGACCTGAGCCAAAGGCAGACACTCAACCACTGAGCCACCCAGACATCCCTTTTTAAATAAAAGTTTGATTGATGTAAAATTTATATGCCATAAAAGTCTTGTAAAATATACAATTCAGTAATTGTATTCATGGGGTTGTCCAATTATTTCCATTATCTAATTTAAGCACACTTTCATCTCCACCAAAAGAAACCCAATACCCACTAGCAGTTATTCCCCATTTCCCTCCTTCCCTCACCTTCTGGCAACCCTAAATCTATTTTCTGGTTTGTTTTTTTTAATTTGCCCATTGCTGATATTTCATATAAATGCGTTTATAAAACATGTGGCTCATTTTGTGACTGGCTTCTTTCACTTAGCATAATATTTTCAAGGTTCATCCATTTGTAGGTTGTGTCAGTACTTCAACCTTTTTTCACTACTGAGTAATATTCCACTGTAGAAACATACCTCATTTTATGTTCTTCAGATAATGAAGATATGGGTTCTTCCTGCCTTTTGGCTATTATGAGTCATGCCACTATGACCATTCATGTATAGATATTATTATAGACAAAAGTTTTCAATTCTCTTGAGCATATACTTACTAGTAGAATTATTGGGTCATATGGTAAGTCTATTTAACCTTTTGAAGAACTTCGAGACTGTTTTCCAAGGAGGCTGTGTTGCTTTCATGTTGACTAATAGTATACAGATTTCCAGTTTCCTCATTCTAGTCAACAATTCTTTTATGTCTTTCTTCTTATAGTTATCCTACTGTGTACAAAGTGGTATCTCATTGCAGTTTTGATGTGCAGTTCCTTGCTGGCTAATGATGTTGAGCATCTTTCCATGTGATCATTGGCCATTTGTGTATCTTCTTTCAAGAAATTCTATTCAGAGATTTTGTTCATCATTTAAATTGGGTTGTCTTTTTATTGCTGAGTTGTAAGAGTTCTTTATATATTCTAGATATAAGTCCCTTATTAGATACATGATTTGCAAATATTTTCTTCCATTCCTTGAGTTTTTTTTTTTTACTTTCTCAATGGTGTCCTTTGATGTACAGCTTTTTAATTTTGATGAAGTTCAGATTAACTTTTATTTTGTCACTTGTGCTTCATATTTGGTTCTCGTTATGCCTAACATATTTTAGGAATTTAGAAAAATCCTGCTCTCTATCCAAACAGTCTGATTTTAAAGATTGTTATCTCACTGTGGATTTGAGAAAGTCTAAACTCAAGGCTGAAAAATGTCTTGTACAAAAAGGCAGTGATACTTTATGGAAGGTCTCCTTTTGAGTTTAAAAGAAGAGATTGCTTTTTGCTGGGATGGAAAATAGACATATCAAAAACATTTTTTTCAACTTAGATAGGGTTTGGATGGAGAAAGATATACAGTCCATAGGATATCACAGACCTACCCAAAAGACACAAAGTTGCAAGGGCTGGTTGAAATCTGAGTTAGAACTGGGAGTGTGTAGTGAAGCACTGAATGTCAAGGCAAGGATGAATTATATTCTCTTATGAAGGAACCATTTGATACTTGGAGGAAAGGTAGGAACATGATTCCTTTGGGGATTGATGAATGTTAATCAGACTGAAGTCTGGAGAAGTTATTGGAAAAACATGACATAGAGGGAAGAACATCAATAGAGAGTCTATGGCAATGGGTTAGGTGGGAGTTAGTGTAAATGGGAGGGTTGGTGGTAACAGAGAAGCAAGGAAGGAGGGTGGCAGAGATGCCACAGTGGTGGCTCTGTGGAGTCCTTGGCAGCTGCTGGGATACAAAGTGGGGGCTGACAACAGGAGCAAGAAAACAAACTAGTTTAAATAAGAAAAATATTCCTGATTAAATAGATAAAGAGCTATTTTGAAGTAATCGTGGTGCATTGTTCTGATGTTCCAAAGGGTTTGGAGTGTCCTTAATCAAAAATAATCTGAATTATACTATTTTTGAAAAATATTCCTACAAAATTTTTTCCAGCCCCCAAGACAAGATATTTGAAAAGGGGAATTTATTCATACTGCCATTTTGACTCTAGCTGTAATGAAGAAAAGAGTCTGAACTCTATTTTCAGCTCTTCATGGAAACATCTTAAAATTCTCATTTCTCTATGCAAATTAAAGCCACCTTAAATGGTAGTATGTGTTTCCCTCTTAAAGACAGAAAAAAGGGTTGTATATATGTGATTGCAATAGGATATGAGACAGTGTTCTTCCGTATATATTTTTGTACTTACATATTGCTCCACTGTAGGCCCTGGGGGTTTCTAACAGACATTAAATTTGTACAACAGATCTAAAGGAGTGAAAGGAAGTTCATTCTTTTTTGGCTTTTCTTTCCGTAAGTTCTAGTGACCTAATGTCTGAAGAACAATGATAGCTAACCTAACTTCAGATTTACAGAATTCAAAAAAAAATAAGCTATACAATATATATATTCAATATCTTTAAAGATAAGATATACTGTATATATATTCAATTAAATATTATTTACAATATTTCTGATATAGTTGTATGATGCAATCACCTTTAGGGCTAATTCTGTGTTCTAGGTGGCAGCTTTTTGCTTATGTTTGTTTTGTGTTGATTTATTTTGGTCACAGGAACTTTCAGAAACATGACAAATGCTGTGGACCATTTCCAGAAAACACACTATATTTTGCATATACTTTCAGAGGACAGCAGATTTCCTTAAAATCCAATCTCATTCTGTGAAGAGGTTTCTAGCAGCATCACACTCAAATATTGCAGATATTCTTAGATGACAGTCTCAAGATGGTTACACTGGCAGGACTGTCTAAAAATCATGTACAAATTATATTAAAATTTTTTTAAAACACTCATATTTTGTGTATCTTAATAAGATGAGGCATTAATAAGACACTGGATAACTTCTGATGTTTTAATCAGTTAATAAAAATCATAATGCAGTCAACTCTTTACTATTCCCAAATAATATAATAAATTCTATAATAGGACATAAATCAAGAGGATGTGGAAATGTGCTAAGCTACCCTATTCTGTTTGTCTACCCAGAACTAGGCTGGTGCAAGATACACACTTAAATCAAAATCTACTAAGCATGAATTATTTTCAAAATTGCACTTGTTCTTTACTTTGTTGGAATTAAGTGCTTTAATTTAAGAGCACTTTTACTATAGTGCAGATAGAAGTAATGCAAAGGGGCTGGTCCTATAGGCATATAACAAAATTGAGGTGTACTTGATCAGGCCTTAAACCTTCACTCTGTCAAAAGGGTAGTCTGTGTACTCATAGTGGCTAATGTCCATTAGGAACAGACTCTGTCCCAGGTTGGAGCTCACAGGTATCTGGATAGACAAGCCCAAGACTGGAGATCACAGTACTGGCTCCCTATGGCCTCTAATATGAAAGGGATCCAGAAGCACCTCATGCCTTTCCAAAGTGGAGAGGTCAGTGAGCATTCAGTGGGTCAGGAAACACCTGGCTCTGAGCCACAGAAAGAGCAGAAGAGAGGCACTTTATAAGAGGCAATGCTCATGGCAAGACCTCCATGAATGAGTGTATGAATTGAGTTGACCTATGCCAGGGAGCTCACCAAAGGGGTGTGCAGCTACCATCTAGCCCATGTTCTGCCTGCAAAGGCATGCCCTCCAGTATGCCCTCTGTGTCTAGCTGCAGGAGGAATTTTTCTCTGATTCTAACAAATGCCCTATGTGGGCTAGTGATGGCTCTGATTCAAGGACAATGGCAGAAACAGCAATCCTCCCAAAGTCAATGGAACAGGCTGTATCACCACCACCACTGAGAGAGACTGAATCCAGAAGGAAGAAGAAAACATGAATATCAGGCCAACCGTAAAGCCTTGAGATCCATTCTCTTTTGAACCCAGACCTTACCTTGGGAAGTAAAAAGTGGAGGAGAGGTTCAGCCCTGGCAGGAAATCCAAGTTTGAACTGCCTGAATATTTACCCAAGTGGGACTAATCAACTTCCAAGAAATGGTAGGAAGTCACAGTCTGCCGTAACTCAAATTGTTTGTGTCTCTACTTCCTCCTCCAGCAGACACACCCAGCTGCTGTGACTTCTTAGGATGGGTTTCATATAGGAGGTGATAATACAGGAAACAAAGAATCCTAGTTATCTTGCATGACTAAATGGAGATGTGACTTTTTGACTTGTATGTTATATCTGTTCTCTCCATAGTCTGTAAGCCTCCCTATTCACATTTGTGTGTTTACTCATGTATTCCCTGACTCTCTTAAAATGCTTTGTACATAGCAGATGCTCAATAAATTTGCATAGGAAGTGCTTCATCAATGGCTTAGGATGTGATGAAGCACATTTAGCTCTTTCACAAAGACTGGCTGCCTTTTCAGACTCCAAATAACTTATGTCTTTGTTTTCATCATATTTTACGTCTTTGTTGTCAGTGTTTTGGGTTTTGGCAGAAGAAGAAAGGAAGCAAACCTGTCAGTTGTATATGTGTAATATATACACTCAAATGTTGGCATATCCACAAGCTAAGCCTGATAAAAATCTGTTCAACAATCTTACTAAATTAGTTCTTTAATCCTATGAAAGAAGAAAAATACTGGAAGATGAATAGAAGTCTTAGAAAATGCTGGCTTAGCAATTCTGAAAGCTAATTCTGAAGATTTCTCTAATTAAGTTGGAAATAGTAAGGCACATTTCTCCCTAGCATTCCTATTGCCAAAGCAATACTGCACTCATGTCCCTGGTAGCAGTAAGTAGTCTCTTTAGAGGATGGCATTACTACCTCCTACCTTTAGTTTGTGAATAGTACTAATGACACACCTGGAGAGAAGCAGTTAGTAGACGAGGCGCCAATATGAAAGGCTGCATCCATTGTGTACCTAGAATATACAACATTGACTGTGTAACATTTTACTCTGTTGAACTATCTCTTGATATTTATTTTTTTGAAATTAGTGATACTTGGGATAATTTTTCTTTCCAAAATGACGTCTTTATCATCCTTAGCTTTCTTTGATTAGCCCCCAATATTTATATTTGGACTTTTAACAATTCATTCTAGAAATACTATGCTGCTCTTTCTTTTTTGCTATATGCCTTTTTTCACTGTATATATAGCACCATGCATTGCCTTCATGGTTTTTAAAAGATGTATATACTATTACATGGTAGAGTCCCAATATAAGTGACTATCAATAGAAAATGGGTTAATACAGTTTTTACTTCTTTAGTGTTTCTACAATCAATACTCTTATAAGCATCTTGAATGCAAATTTTTGTGCATTTTGTGTTTCTAGAGATAGAATTGCCAAGTCTAATTGTATGGGCTTTAAAACTGTTGATTGTATTCCCAAGCCAATTTAGTGTAGTTGTACTACTCTAGACACTAACCTGGTACTTCCCATCCTTTATGAAATCATGACACATAGAGGAAATGACAGTATTTACATAGCATAAAGTTAAACAGAGGCAGGTGTTCTCAGCCAGACTAACCAGCTACAGCTACCATTAAGGTTGGCGTATCAGCACATTCACAGCCCATTTTTGAGCCACCATTCAGGAAGTGCTGTTCTAACCAATAGTGTGTCCAAGGCTATTAACAATATTCTTAAAACTCTCCAATCTAGGGATGCCTGAGTGGCTCAGTGGTTGAGTATCTGTCTTCAGCTCAGGGAGTGATCCTGGGGTCCTGGGATCGAGTTCTACATCAGGCTCCCAGCGGCGGAGAGCCTGCTTTTCCCTCTGCCTATGTCTCTGCCTCTCTCTGCATCTCTCATGAATAAATAAATAAATAAAATCTTTTTAAAAATCCAATCTAATTGGTAAAAAAAAACTCATTTTTAATTTTGTATTTCCTTGATAATCAGTGATATTGAACAGCTTTTTCTGTACAGATTGCTGTAATTTTCTACAAATTAGCTCTACATGGGCTTTGCCCATGTGGCACCAATGTGAGCCACTGGATGTTGCTAACCTCCACACTTCTGAAACTCTTTCTGATTGCTAATCTCTCTCCCCACATTCTATGAATCATAGTTTCGGAGAATTCAGCACACAGTGGGGTTGGTTATATTCACTTGTTGGTCCCCTGTGGTCGCTATCCTGCTCAACACCACTGTCCCCCCACTGTGGACACTCTTTTACAGTTCCAAACACAGTGTTAATATAAGTCTGTTCTGAGTTGTAAATGTTTTATGAAATCTGGAGATCATAGGGTTTACATCACATAATAGCTAATAGATTAAAATGACGTCTCATATGTCACTGTCCCCAAGGTTCCTGCCCATGCTACTCTGGGGAGAGACTTTAGCTGACCTGCATCTGCCTTGCTCTTACTCAAGCCTCTCCTCACATCTTCTCCCTATATCTGCCCTTCTCAGAGTTTCAGATCCCACAATCTCTCTATAAACTCTAAAGATCTGTTAGTTGAAATGCAAGGCAATCTTGATCTCATACGTAAACTTTCAATTAGGCCCGACCCAGGGAGGTTTTTTTCTGATAATAAAGTCCATCAAGGTGCTTCCTGAACAAAAAAACCCACTCTCTTCTGTGATAATGATAAAAGTGCCATAGTCTTTTACTCATTTCTGTTATCTTTTTACAGGAACTCTCTTCCCATTTCTCCAGTGGGGTGTTTGTTTTTCCTTTTCACATGTGGAAGTTCTATATATCCCATTTCTACCACTTAGAAGCTGCAGGCTTGGGGATCCCTGGGTGGCACAGCAGTTTGGCGCCTGCCTTTGGCCCAGGGCGCGATCCTGGAGACCCGGGATCGAATCCCATATCGGGCTCCCGGTGCGTGGAGCCTGCTTCTCCCTCTGCCTGTGTCTCTGCCTCTCTCTCTCTCCCTGTGTGACTATCATAAAATAAAATAAAAATAAATTAAAAAAAAAAAGAAGCTGCAGGCTCTAGATAATTATTTTAATTTCTCTGTGCCTTAGTTTTGTCACCTGGAAAATGAGTCTAGAGTAGTGTATACTTCATGAGATAGTGGGGTACGTGGGTTAATACAAGCTTATCACAATATCTGGTACCTAATAATCACTGTGTATATTAATCTAACATTTATTATTATTATTACTAAGAATTAATATTAAACACATTGCAAATAATTTTTCCTCTTTGTAATCTGTATTTTTAATTTGGACAATCAGTCTTTTGTGAAAATTCTTGTGTGAGCCATCAAGTTTTTTCCTTTATCATTTCTGGCTTTAACATCATGCTGAGACAGTCTCCACCTCAAACTAATCTTTAAAAAATCTATTATACTTTTATATTTACTGTAAATTATGATTCAACCTATAAATATTTTTGTTAAAAGTGCTGGGGGGTTGGGGCACCAGAGTGACTCGGTCCATTAAGCGTTTCCCTTCAGCTCAGGTCATGATTCCAGGGTTCTGGGATCTAGCCCCATATCAGGGTCTCTACTTAGCAGGGAGTCTGCTTCTCCCTCTCTCCCTTCCTCATGATGCACGCTTTCTCTCTCTCTCTCTCTCTCTCTCTCTCTCTCTCTGCCTTTCCCTTAAATACAGTCTTTAAAAATAAGTAAATAAAAGTGCCAGAGAGGGAATACAGCGCCCCCAGTTCCCAAAGGAATATTTTTATATCTTCAGATATTATAAAGGGGGATTCTAGATTTAATAAAGAAAACAAAAAAAATCAGCTTAGAATGACTGCACCTTGTTATCCCATAGCGTGGGTTGAAGTTATAAACCTCATTCAGCAGGTTCTTACTTTAACTCCTAGACTGTCCTTAGGAAGGTATTTGTGAAAATGAGCCAGGTTGGCTGGAAGACATATCCTCTCAGAGTTGAGTTTTCCTCTTTTCCTTTTTAGCATGATCCTCACCTAACTGAGGGTTCCACACTCTTGGTGTGAATTTAGAACAACTGTAGCAACAAAACTTAAATTCCTTGATATGAATAGAAAGTCCTTGACATAAGGGGGTAAGTGTTCCATGCAGACCAAATACAAGCTCTTCCTCAAACTGCTGATGAACATCTGTGCCTGATCCTGATATTGCAGATCCTGCCACAGTGAAACCTAAGGAGATCTAATCTTTGCTCAAATCAGCTATATTCCTGCTGTGGCTGCCAGGTACTCAGCAATAGCTTCTGTTTCTCTGTACTCAGTGTCTCTCAGCTTGCATGGAAAGGAGTAGTAGAAAGAAACAGCTTCTAAGCTGACTCCTACAACTCTACCCTGCCCTGCCGAGGTCCATGACGCTTTCTGGGTCACATTATCACATCCACCCCTTAGATATTTTTAAAGCTCGAGTTTTACTGTGAAACCATTTTATGCCCACTGGGGCTAGATTACATTCTCCTGTGTGGGGTCACATGAGGACAACTGGTTGTGCAAATTTGTACTGCACAGAAACCAACCCTAAATGTAGATGGAGTGAGCAAGTGTATAACAGAGAGATGAAAAATCACTCTTGAATAGATAGCTACAGACCCTAGAACTTCACTAACATCTGCCATTTTTTTTTAAGATTTTATCCATTGATTTATGAGAGACACAGAGAGAGGTAGAGACACAGGCAGAGGGAGAAGCAGGCTCCCTGCAGGGAGCCTGATGTAGGACTCAATCCCAGGACCCCAAGATCACAACCCGAGCCAAAGGCAGAGGATCAACCACTGAGCCACCCAGGTGCATTCCTAACATCTACTTTAAAGGCAGCCTTCTTGAGAATACAAGTGTATGCATTAAAAGGAAATTAGACATAAGCATTTTTAAATTGTAAATCAGAAAACTTAGTTTATCTAGTAAATCAGTGCCCACTAAAGCACTAAATCAGTTGAAAATAAGGGATCACAAGGAAAAGACACAGCTTAGACAGGGTGAGGAGAGACAAGCTGTCAGTGCTATTGCAATACTAGTGGATTGCAATCAGAACACTCAAGTTCATTCATTCATACAACAAATATGACCATTTAATATGTAATTGGCAATGGGCCTGGAACTAAGTACATGCTGGCCTATGGGGAATTTACACACTGATGTGGGAACCTGATAAGATACATAATTACAAGGGCACCTGGATGACTTAGTTGCTTAAGCATCAGGTTTTGACTCAGGCCATGATCTCAGAGTTGTGAGATCAAGCCCTGTGTCAGGCTCTGTGCTGCGTGTGGAGTCTGCTTGAGATTCTCTGCCTCTCACCCTGCTACTCCTTCTTCTCTCTCTTTCAAATAAACATAAATATTTTTAAAAAGATATATAATTATAAATGGTGATGCCTGCCATGTGGTCAAATGAGCAGGGTGCAAGGGATGGGAGCAAACTTCAGAAGTGGGAGTTTTCATTAGGTAGGTGGATCAGGGAAGGTCTAAGGAGACTTTAACTTGCAATCCAAAGAATGATCAGAAGCCATCATGTGGATGAACTGGACAGAGAAGAAGTCATGTGTGAAGACTCAGGTGAAGAGTTTAGTGAGTTTGAGGGATTAGTGGGACTGGAAAAAACTGGAAACAGCAAAGGGAGACATGAGGTGAGGCTGCAGGGTACACAGGGGTCACACCACAAATGGCCTTTCCAGCCACTCTAAGGACTTTGGGTCTAGTTGAAGTGCAATGGGGTCACAGGTAGTCTTTATGTAGGACAGGATTCATATTTTAGGTTTATTCTCTGGCTGCTATATGGAGAATAGACTGTTCATATAGTCCTGTCTTTCCCTTAACTTGCTCCTAGAGCCACTGTTATAGGTTGTAAATGTTCTCTAAGTTCCCTTTGAGTCATGAAACCTTAAACTTTTATTCATACTACAAGAGAGCCATGATGGAAGAGGAAGAGAGAAGAGTGTGTGCTGGTGGTGGGGATTCAGAGAGGTTAGTGCATATAACTCAGTGAATAGTTGGGCATAAATATAAAAATACATGTTAGTAGGGTTATAGTTTTATATCTACATCTCAGTTCTTGAGATTCTCACCAATTGTAATTTGATCTTCTTATGCTAAGGATCTTCACTGGTCTTTTATTAAAATGCAAATAATTAATAGCAGGCTTTTTTTGAGACCCTCACCCAGTTATTAGTGTTCGTGTCCTTCCTATGTTTCCAGAGGTAATCATGCTTTGGGCAGGTATGGGATACTGCTTAGGAAGGTGTTGATGAGCATATGGGAAAAAATGTGAAAAAAAAAAAAGGAAAGAATGTGGGAAAATAGTCTCAAAGCAAGGGGGTGCCTAGAAAAGGTGGGGGAAAACATCTTATGGAACCCATGTAATTAGAAGAATCATGTGAAGGCTTTGGGCATGTGGTATAGAGAAAAAGAATTACCTGGGGTAAAGAAGAAGTTCTACAAAGGCTGGTGGGAGTTTTCAGTTCACTTCTTCATAGTCTTAGATGTGACATTTTTATTCCATAAGTGATTCTAGCTCAGCATGTATCCTAGAAAGGCACATTGCCTCTCTGGTCTCTATCTCTTATTCTACGAGTTAGACCAGATGACATGAAAAGTTGCTCTCTTCTCAAAAATTCCACAAATTCCCTCACCATTGAGGAAGGTAAAGGCAAATGAAAATTTATTTATTTCATAAAAATACACAGATACACAAAGGGCAATGCAAACTGTCCACAATAGAATTCATGCAAACTGCACAGGATCTGGAGTGGCACAGCTAAGGTTGAGAGACTTATAATGGAATGATATTATTTTTTTTAAAGCATTACCTCAACTAAAATGGGAATTTGCCAGGGGCATGGAAAGAGCTGCAGGTGAATATTTTTGTTTGTTTGGAGAATATTTGCTACGCTCCTTAGCTGAATTCTTATGTACAGTATAGAATCTGGTGAAAGCAAAGGAACCCTTGAGATACCTTGAATAAGGAAAAAATCTGGGAGAACATCATAGAGTCAGGGGTCACCCCTCATCCATCCCTAAAAATAATCTATTATAATTGCTGTATGAGGGATCCCTGGGTGGCGCAGCGGTTTGGCGCCTGCCTTTGGCCCAGGGCGCGATCCTGGAGACCCGGGATCGAATCCCATATCGGGCTCCCGGTGCGTGGAGCCTGCTTCTCCCTCTGCCTGTGTCTCTGCCTCTCTCTCTCTCTCTCTCTCTCTGTGTGTGTGTGTGACTATCATAAATAAATAAAAATAAAAAAAATAATTGTTGTATGATATTTCTATCACCAGGAAAATGTGCCTACTTTAGAAATGTGCTATACAGACACATTGGGAGGATGAGGGGGGAGAAAGGAATTTTATCTCTAATTAATACTGACATCTTCATTCTCAGTGTTGTGTGTGTGTGTTTTCTGGAAATTTGGCAGCTACAGAAGAGAAAAATTCTTAAGGCTATGAAAACTCTGCTCAGAGGAGCCACCACCACTTACTTTTAATTCACCTCCTTCATTTGCACTTGAAACTCACAGCCTCTTTAGAGGACAGAAGGGCTTTTTGTACCTTTGTCTTCATTACAGAACTGTGCGTCACAGAGAAGGATGCAGCAGCCATGGGGAAGGCTTTCTTTTGTTTGAGAAGAGTGATGACGAGGTTCCCCTCTACATCAGAAACCAGTTCCACACCGTTTTCTCCAAACTGGCTCCAGAAACACCTTTTACTTAGGGAAAGGAGAATCAATTTTTCAAAGTAGCTTTTTGGCTAAATGATAGTCTTAAAAATAAATGAAAAAACTTCCTACTTTATTATTTTTTTAAATAAACTCAATGTAAAAGGAAATTGAGAACCTATTTGCAGAAATATGATTTATCTCTACATGCTAGCCCTTATTTTTTTAAAGATTTATGTATGTATGTATGTATGTATGTATGTATGTAGAGACAGAGAGTGAGAAAAAGAAAGACGATGTGGGAGCGTGCAAGGGGAGGGGCAGAGAGAGAGAGAGAAAAGCAGATTCCAGAGTCCAATGTGGGGCTCTATCCCAGGACCCTGAGATCATGACCTGAGCCAAAATCAAGAGTCAGACATTTAACTGACTGAGCCATCCAGGCTCCCCTAGCCCTTTGTTTTTGAGAAAGGCTTGGAGAAAAGGTTACTGGGTGCTTTGATGCCCCATTTTCTTATTGTTTGCAACAGAAGCAGAATGTTCTCTTTCTCCCAGTCTCCCTCTGTCAGGCCCAAAATGGATAACACATGAGGTTGTTAAGAAAGCAGCAGGATGATGAAAATGTAGGCTCTTGAGTCAGTGATATCTTGATTAGAACATCAGTTGCTCCACCATGTAGTGTGTCGTGACCACTTGTAAATCCAGAAAAGAGGGCCCCTGTCCTGGGCTCTGTGGACTTTTTTGCGTATTGAAACATACAACTACCTTCACCAAAGAACCCCAGGTGGCTTCAGTCCTCTGGGATCTGTGTTCATCACAGGCACAGCACCCTCAAATCTGTTTTCGTGATTAACACACTTCAGGACCCAGAGAAATGCTTTTCCACACCTCTTGCCCTCGGTCTTCAAAAGGAAAGTCACTTCATCTCAAACACCAGGAAGGTTTGCTGGTTGTGCGGCTGGGAACAACAAAGGAGAACAGTGCTTTTGAGTGCAGGGAGGATTGGAGCTGCAGCAGAGGCATTTAGATAAAAGACAAATTAATTAACTTGTCAAAACTTCCTCTCAGATAGCATAAATGCAATAAATTCTTACATAATGAAGTGTCATTTCCAAGTTGTACTGAAACAAATGGCTCAAAGGCGTCCACTAATTAGAGCAGTTTCTCTAACAGTTGTATATAGTGTCAGAGGAACATTCTGTCCTATTAAGCATTAAACAATTCATATACATTCAATTTGTACATATATGTGTGTATGTTGAGAGGTAACATGTGAGAAGTATGACGCCAGCTCTTTACATCAGTGTTTAGGAATGCTAGAAGTGAGAATGGTTTTATTCATTTTTTTCAAGATTTATTTTAGAGAGAGAGAGAGGGGAGGGAGGGGCAGAGGAAGACAATCTCAAGTGGATTCCACACTGAGCACAGAGGCTAACATGTGGCTCCACCCCAGGACCCTGAGATCATGACCTGAACCAAACCAAGAGTCAGACAACTTAACTGACTGAGCACCCAGGTGCCTGAGAATGGCTTTATTAAAGAAAGAAGAAAGAAAGAAAGAAAGAAAGAAAGAAAGAAAGAAAGAAAGAAAGAAAGAAAGAAAGAAAGAAAGAAAGAAAGAAGTAAATTTTATTAAATTTCAAAAATTAAAACCTCTAGTTTTATTTTAATTATTTTAATATTTTTCAAATATACCTTATATATGGCTCTTTAATAATTTAAAATATTTTAGAAGATAAATTTAAAATGAATTTGGAACAATGTTTTGATCCTTTATATTTACTTTAATTTACAGGTTTGATAAAAATATATTTGATACTCACTACTTGAGTTTTGATAAAATATATTCATATGCTGCATACTTTTGATACAATTATGCTTTATTAATCCTTCAGAATACTATAACCGATTGACCCAAATTATGTGAAAAATCTTGTTTATAACAGTATAATTATTGTGCTGAAGTGAAAATAAAACTATATTTTAAGGAATATATATATAAAATATTCATTTTATCATGTTGTTATTCATTCAAACATGTTTAGTTCAGAGACAGAATACCCAACAATATATAATAATAATTAAACGTAATCATCTTTAATATATTATCAACTTTCAGCAATACAAAAAAGATAGCTTTCCACCTATTTTTTCAATTTTGTTTTATAAAAGTACATGTGTCAAGGTACAGGAATGGGATATACTTATTTACCACTGTGATAGTTTAAATTGTAACAATTAAGTATGTCACCACGTGGCACAAACACTTTGTACCCTTGCCCAGATCCTACAATTTCTATGAATGGGGTTGAATGAGTGATCTCTAGTATTAAAACTCTTGGAGTTTTAATTTCCTCATCTGTAAAATCAGAATGATAACACTTCCCAAAATGATGGTAAAAATGATATGAAATAATGCCATAAAGCCCTTAGCATAGTGAAAGATGGCAGGACTTTAGTCACGGTGTTTATCATCTCCCTCCATGAAGTAACATCTCACTAGCTTCTGATATAGCACTGTCTAATCAAATTGCATTAAGAGGCACATCACCCCTTTACATAAGCATTGAAATGTATTGAGCCCTGGAAAGTACAAATAATTTTATTTTTATATAAATGTTGAATGAGCGGTTATTAAATTTTAAAAACTAAACCGCATGTTTCAATTTTATTTAAATAATTTTGATCACACTTCCTAAAGTAATTTAAGATAAAATGAAGTGATACTCATCAAGCCCTTGGCATAGTAAGTACCTGAGAAATCACTTAATGGCCTTTATCCTTTTCTTGCATGAAGTGACTTCTAACTAACCTATGACATAGCATTGTTCTGATTAAATAACCATCCCAACCAAAATCAACTACCCCCCCAACCACTAAAAACAGAAAGTATATTTGAAAAGTTTCTGTTGCTATGGAATATGGCTATTTTACTTTGTTATCTTCCCTTTATTTACACAGAGGGAGAGCATGTGTAGTATTCTTAGACTCAGGTATATATATATTTTTAAGAAGTACATAGTTGGCTCCACTGGCCCTTTTCTTTTCCTTTTCCATTTTACTGTTTTCCATGGAGCTCCACTTTTATATCACCCAGCATAGTGCTAAGTGTAGGAGTTTAAGAAACACGAATTAATTTTTGAGTATTCCATAGTTTCATTTTGATGAAAAATTTTGAGTTGGTTAAAATAATAATAATAATTAACGACAAAATTTTAAAAAGATACCAGCATGGACTCTTAAACTAAAACCCCTACCAAGACATCTCATGGATTTCTGCTCATGAAATTGATGGCTCTTTTACTAATCATACTGCCTATTGATTAAAAAAAAATCATACTAAAAATCACAAGAGTAAAACAGAGCTCAGAAACTAAAACATAAAAGGAGACAGGTCAAAATGAAAGTTGGATGAAAACAAATCATAATATGAATGATACCTTAAGCTTACAAACACAATTATTTTCATAACCATAAGGTTTTGAAAAAAATGTCACTAGTAATTTCATCCCTTACTATCTAAATGATACAGTAGAAGCAATGAGCACATCTCTCTTATGAGAATTGTCAGGGTAGATGTACTATTTTATTAACAACAACCAGGAAAGTCAAAGCTAAAAATAGGCTTCATTATTTCAATTAATATCAAAACTCAACCAGAAAGCCTTCCTAATACTCCCACCAAAAGTACTCAAATCTGGGCCCATATTTCTTATTATCTGAAAAACTCAAATCTATTTAATTCCAAGTTCTTTACTCTTCAGTCTATAGTTTGTCCCCACAAACTTCCATGACTTTATTTTGACATTTAAGATCATCCAAAACATAGTCCCAATCATTCATAAAATATTGCTACATGTAGTCTTCAAATGATTCAAGCAAATGCTACCTTTCTCTACTACCTGAATGTTCCAGATCATTTTGCTTTTGGTCTCTATCTGAAATGATAGCCTGTCTCCTACCTCCTACAATGGAAATCCAACCTGTCGCTTGAGGTTTACTCACTGTTCCTAATCTCCAAACACTAACTGAGTTCCTCTTCCTTTAAACCATTATACCTCCATTCCAAAGCATTTTATATTCTGTATGATATTTTTAATATTTTACCTAGAAGATCAGATTTTGTTTGTTGATTTTTTGGTTTTTATTTCTCAAGGGTGACTTACATTTGTGAATTTCCTTTCTGGATTGTTTCTTCTTCAAAACAAGAGCTGGGCTTTACCTATCTTTAGAACAATGGCAGCTCTCATAAAACTGTTGAGTTAAATATTTATGTTGATTCCTTTTCCAGATGTTTAAGGTATTCCTATATATATCTGAATTTTGGACTTGTATAGGAACATTATAAAAGCTAAAGGATGCTGGCTTATTTGAATAATTAAATTATTGATTTGAATATGAATTATTTGAATAATCTCTTGTGTAGAATCATGTCTATGGTTTTTGTTTAAATTGCCAACTATGGTAATATAAGAACTGCCTAGTGGGTCTTTACCTGATTTCTGTAATCAGGAATTAAGTCATTGCAGATGTATCTGTTCACTCATCCTCTGCTCCCAACATTGTAATCACCTATTATGAGCTCAGTTCAGCAAAAGGAAAATAAGAGAAAATCACATATATTGGTGTATGTTTATCTTTGGTTTAGCAGACACAAAACAAAAGCCAAATTCCTTTCCAAAATGGTGTAATCTACTTAATCCTGATGCCCTAAAGTATCTATTCTTTCTACTCTCTTTTATATTCAAATGTCTTATTTTGCACTGTTTGAATCTGTAAGTTGCTATAAGTCCCTTTGAACATAGGTGAAGGACAAGAAGTGAATATTAATGCTACATCTGCTAATACTCATTGTCTCAATATCTCAAAAGTTCCACAGATCATATCAACTCCTATAAAAAGCACTCTAAGCTACGTCCTGCTCTATTTGGAAACAGAATGATGAATAAGCTAATCTCCTCAAGTTTTTTTTTTCTTGCTTGCTGCTATGAAATATCAAGAATTTGGGCACTGAGCATGTTTAGTTATTAATGGTCCCACAGCACAAATTGCCCAAAACGAGATGCTCATAACCCAGACACCTTGGCCTAACTCCAAAGAAAGTAATTACATTCAGTCTACCTGAAATTCCCAATGCACTGAGAACTGGAATCAGGTTTTGTATCCTGCTTAGCTGAAGTATTATGTGGCATCATTGTACAGCAATAAAACAGCTGCTATATTTGACTCACTTCTACTTTCTCCCAGTTTGAGCAACTAAAATGTCTCTATACAAAATTCTTTGAATGAGTACTTGGGCAGATAAGACTTAGAGATTCCTTCTTAGTTTTCCAAGTCCCAGGAATTTTGATGCCAAAAGAATTTATCAATTGGAGTTACAGAATCTCAATGTTAGAAAGAGTAACATGTGGCAACATAGCATAGACATGTTCAAAATCACCATTAGGAACTCATTCTTCATCATCTTTATCAGCAAAGAAAAAAAGTCATAATTTTCTGTAAAGATCCTCTAGTTTAGTTTCTTTAATAACAAAAATTTATACTCTGGTGATGAAACGCTTCTCATTATTGCTTAACCAGTGATCCTAAACCCAGTGTATGAGGCATCATGATGCCTGTTATAGGTGGTTCTTAGTAGCATCATAGTTTGTTTTTTGTTGCTGTTTTCAGACCAGAATAGGTTTATTAATTCCTAGAATTATAAAATTTTAATTTACTGAGTGCCATTTATTAACTAGATAATTTGGTAAACTGCAAGACTTCTCAACACCTTTCTTTATTCCTAGATATTTATTTTCTTTTTCACAAGCTGCAAATGAAATTGGCTGGCTCTTTGACTGGACTTACTGAAACAAAGTAAATTTCTCAAGCCCTTTGCAAATAAAATTGGCGTTAAATTTCTACCTCAGTTTTTAAATGCCCCAAAGGGCTATTTAAGCACATAAAATAATAATCATTGATCTACCGATGCTTCAAGTGCAAGGGCACTTTGAGCAACTTTGCTTGCAGAGTTTGATCAACCACAGACCATCTTAATCAGGACATTCAAATGACTTGTATTGTTTTGATGTTTGGCTCTGAGCAAAAAGGAAAAAAAATAGAAAAAAAAAGGACAGAATTTATTAAAACACCATCTTTCTAGCAAATGCTCCTTCATTACTATAAAATAATCGGTAATTCTTAGTATAATATGAGATCAACAATATTTGTTTATCCAAAAAATTTTACTTAGGTTCACTTTTCTTTGCTGATACATTAAAGCAAGTGAACAAATACAATCAAACACTTTTGTTTGAATTTTGTAGAAAATATCTAATGTGTATTTCATTTGGGGTTCTTTTTTATTACTTTGGTTGTGGTTGCTTAACTCTTAGTTACCCAGAAAATTCATTATATAGGGCAACTTACTTATGGGGCATCTCAGTTAATTTAGGCTTTGCTGTGTTACTCAGTGACAGAGAATGGGATAGTAAGCCATCAATCTCAGAATAGAATTTTAAAGTATACTCTTTTCTGACAAGGGGCTGGTTAGGGGAGAGGTTTTGTTGAATGAATGAGTTTTTTGTTATTGTTGGAAAGATTTTATTTATTTATTCATGAGAGACACAGAGAGGCAGAGACATAGGCAGAGGGAGAAGCAGGCTCCATGCAGGGAGCCCGATATGGGACAGGATTCTGGAACTCCAGGATCATGCCCTGAGCCGAAGGCAGACGCTCAACCGCTGAGCCACCCAGGCATCCCAATGAGGTTTCTTTTATCTTCTATGTCAAGTATGAAAAAACCTCTTATAAAGGTTTTCAATTACTCTAGAGTAGCTTTCCTATATTGTAAGGTACAAAATTTGGAGTACATCAGAATCACCAAAAGGTTTGTTAAAACAGATTGCTGGGCCCCACCCCCAGAATTTCTGATCACTACTTATAAAGTGAGATCAAGGATTTGTATGTCTGACGTGTTCCTCGGTGGTGCTAATGCTTATGGTCTATAGACAATACTTTGTGAAATACTAACATACTATCCTTCGCCAGGCTCACACCTTTGAGATTAGTAGACACTTTTTTTCCCCCTACTTACTACCACTTCTCCCATTGTGCCACACTTTCCAGAAACTCCAACCATGCAGCCTCCACAGTATTGGTATGATACTATAGACCATCATCATGGGTGGCTTGTGTAAAAACTATACAACTGTTTTAATGCTAAGCAAAGCATTTCCCTGGGATTTTTTTTTTTACTTAAAACTGAACATTTGAGAATATGTCTGCAGTATTAATCCCAAGATTTGAAATATAGAAGTTCTTGGTAACCATATTTCTTTCATGTGGTGAAATGTAGACTGTAGGGCAGAGGATGACATGGCGTGCATTGAGCAGCAGACATGAGAGACAAAGGAAGAACCCTGGAAGGTTGAGTTCCAGCTGCTTGTGGAATATAATTGTAGCTTTCCTGTTGTAGGGATAAACAAAGTATCCTAGTGACCTCCCATATAAATTGTCTTTTTTCCTAGCCAGCCAGAATGGACTTTTTATCACTTACTATTGGAAAGGTAACAGCCCTTTCATCTGTACTTCTCATTGCATGCAAGTTTATTTCTCTTAAGGAAAAATAACGGAGTTAAAAATCAAGTAGCAAATCACCTAGATTTTGTGTATAATTAAACTACTTATGGAAACACATCACAGATCATTTGACAAAGAAACCATGTTTCTATTTAAGGTCACCATTGCTATCTGAAAACTTATACCCAATGTCAGTCTCTAGCTGGCAGCCAGACCACCAGGAACCATAAGAACTATTTCAGAACAAGATGCCCATGTTCTTCAGCAGCCAAGTTCATATATAAGGCTCCTAGAACTTGGCTTGTTTTTCACATTGAGGTTCTTCAGTGACCAATTCCTCCCAGCTTGACCAAGATTATCCTGGTTTTAAAAATGAAACTCCCATATTTCAGGAATCCTTTCACTCTTGAGCAAACCAAGACAGTTGGATAACACCGTTTACTGAAGCAGTGATTCTTTGTCCCTTTCTTTTGAGAAAACTGTGACTTTTCAAAATGGAAGCTGAATAAAAAGACCTGATGGTTTGGTTTCAAGAAAACAAGTTATGAATAATTATATCCTTCCATTGAAGAACCTCAGCAAATCTTTACCTACGTATCTACTCTCAGCACATTATTGATCAGTGCTCATATTATTTTTTTTTCCATTGAAGACCAAACTTCACAAACTTAGTCTTTCCTTTTTCAACATTTATTTATCAGAGTTGAAAAAGCATCTTCATCTAGACTGGTCAATGCTAAACTGTGTTGAAGCTGAGATGTTGATTTATTTCCTAGACTCTTACTCCTCTACTCCATTTTTATTAGCATATTCAACTTACCATATAAATGGCTGATAATATGTTACTCTCTAAGGTCTTATTTGATTTTTAATAGAAGGTATTTCTGAATATATTACCTTAATCTCAGGAAACTTCTGTTACTGAAATGTATAAGTCATTAATCGACCCAAATTGAATTAGTGCTCATTTAGAACAATACTGTATTATATTTGTTCCATTATATTCTAATCCATTTATCATTTAACCAGATGTATCAGGTCTTCTGAAAGATATCAAAGTACAGAGTTAGTTAGCATCCAACATATATCTGCTAAAGAGATAAAAATATGCCAGTGTGACCACCTTGAATATAGAAGCTTTTGACAAATACATCAGGCTTGTATATCCCCAGTTATCTACAACCTCTGGGCTAATGTAAAGCAGGGACTTTACATTTCAACCAGAAACTCCTCCTTTTCCTCCTCTTTCTCCAATTTTTAATAATGCCACTATTATTCTTCTACCTTCCTAGGCTTGAAAACTCGGAGTCTTTCACTCTCTATGTCCACAAATCGCCAGTCTTATAAGTGTCTTATGGTAATCTCTCTGGTGGTGCCATCGTGGTTCAGGTCATATTCACTTCACACCAGAGTATTATAATACTTCCTCCCTTGAGATTCGCCTCTCTTTTTCTAGTCTTTAGTCTATTGTAACACTTCATAATAGTAATTTTCCTAAGGTGTCATTTGATCATACTAATAATGTGCTGAAAAACATTAGTGATTTGTAGCTAACAAGTGAATTTAAAAGATGTATGTGAAACATTATTTACAAGATATTTTCAAAAGTAATGAAAGCAAATTATATTATTTGCAGAAATTTGAATCCAAATTGATCCTTAACGTTTGAATCTGAGGTATTCTAGTTTCCAGCATGGGTTTTGTATCTCTGATGTAATATATTTGCTACTGAACTTCTGGGAATTACTAGAAGGAGTCAGTACCATGTGCTATTCTGATTTACAGAGAACAGTAAACTGGTAGTAATGGAACCAAACTCCTAAGATCTAGTTCCTGTTTTTCATAAATACAAAACTCCACAGCTGCCAGTCTAATGAATTACCCCAGCATAGAGTCCTAGTTTTTTCATGTTTTCTTCTTTTGAAAAATACTATTTATATTCATTTAAGAAATTACGAAGTAAAAAGGCAATGCCATATAAAATTAACTGTAATGAACCCTATGAAAACAAATGTTTGTAAAAATTAATAAAGCTTCTGTATAATTTTAAACAAATGTGAATCTCAATAACCAAGAGAATCTGAGCTGTAGAACATAGCACTATGTTAGGCATTCCAAGGAATAGGAATAGTGAAGTTTCTCCATCAAAGGGAGCTTGCAATAGCCTGGCCAACAAAAATAAGAGGCAGAAAAAAAAAAGGCAATCCAAAGCCAAGTATACAAGTATATGGTGCAAATATAAGTGCCACAAGTCACCTGTGAAGGTGAGATAAGGGTCCATAGTAGGCTCAAAAGTGGCTTTTTTGGAACAGCTATGACTTGCTCTCAATCTTGATATATGAATAAAAAGAGGTTAGGTAGAGAATAGCAGAAGTGTTTTGGCTGAAGGAAGTAGAAGGAGGTAAGAAAGATGTGACTAGCTGATATTGTATAAAGGGAAGGGAGTATACCAAACTGAGATTTCAAAGATGGGTAGAATCCATGCAAAAGGGTTTTATTTAGAGCATTGCCAAGTGTATAGATGACTAAAGCCCATGACGAAAAGAGAGATCTCACTTAAAAGTGAGATTTATTTGAAATGCACAACATGTATAATAGCCAGATTTATAAAAAATCATGACACCCAATTTATACCTTCATCTTGCTCAGTTACCATAGCTGTCCTAGGAAAGGCATCACCAGGTAGTGTTCACTACTCAGAAAGTGCCAGACTGATGGAATAGCCCACTAAAGCACATCCAAAACATCAGCTCAGAGACACCACTCAGAAAGAATGGGGAGTCATTCTAGGAGGAAATGTGTGCACTATATCAAAGACCTTTATATCAGACGGTGTCCCCAGCAGGTAAACATAAATAGGTCCAAAACCCAAGGAGTGGCAGCAGGTATGTCTCACTTAAAGTTACTTCCAATCACCCACTGAGGGACTTTATACTTTTCATCCTCATGCCTTAAAGGCTCTTGTTCTCAAATGGAGCATGTTTTTGCTTAATCACCTATAGCAAACGTTCATAAAATGTTTGTCATTTTGTACCAAACAAGAAGTAATAACGCCTTTAACAAAAGAAATGGAATGGGAAAGGAATGGAGAGCTTGTTCTCTTCCCTCTTCCTTTTAGAGGTTACCTGGATCATGGCCCTTTCCTGCATTTCTTCAACCTCTGCTTCCATAATCACCTCTTCTACTCTGTGCCTCTTGACTCTACAGCTTCCCTCTTATAAAGACCTTTGTGATTACATCAAGCCCACCTGGGTAAAGCCAGATACTCTCTCCATCTGAAGATCCTTAGCTTAAGTACATTTGCAAATTCCCTTTTGCTGTGTAAGGTAACATATTCATAGGTTTCAAAGACCAGGACACTGATAATTTTGGATTCTATCTACTACACCAAACCTCTGTTTTCTCATCTGCAAAGCAGAAATAATGAGAGTAACTGCCCCCCAGAATTGTTACAGGGGGAGGAAGTGTACATACAGCTCTTAGCAGAGTACCTGACACATCATAACTGTGGCTAACATTATTTTGTCCTTACAAATGTTATTTATCTAAGGAGATGATATAAAGTGTGCCCACTATATAGTCAGACAAACTATATAATAGCATTTTTAGCATGGACCTCCAGACTTTATCAATGGTGGCAGACACAGAATGCGCTTCCATATTTCCAGGGTACTTCTAGCATGCCTCTGGTTTTGGCAGAGTGAAAGATTTCAACTGGTACATCTTATTACATGGGTGGTCGAGTTATTGAACTCTATTGACAAAGGGCTGGATTTTCCAGCAAGATGGAGCTTCATTAAAATTCTGCAGGGACTGAAAATTCAATAATCTTTCTCACAAAGCACTGCATGAGCAGGGCTGATTAGGCAATTTCTTTCCCATTCCATTTCTTTTGCTAAAAGCATTGTTACTTCTTGTTTGGTACAAAAAGACAATCATTAAATGAGCATTCGCTATAGGTGATTAAACGGAAAGTTTTAAAGGTGTGCTGACTCCTTTCTCAAGGCCTAATTGAGGGCTTGAAAGGGGAGAGAAGGAAAAAAAGAAAACAAAACATCATTACCATAGTCTGGCCTGAAATATGGAAAGCACCATGACGCTAATAAATTACTTTGCAGGTTTTTCTTTTAGACTCTAGATCATGTTTCTCAAACTTGTTTCTTTCCCACCAATTCCCTACCTTTCACTTTCCCTCCCCAACCCTCTTTCACTCCCCCTCCTTTTTCCGGAAGAATTAACTCATGATGGAAATAATATACAATTGTGCCCAATGAACCTCACATTTTCCTGATTAAAGCCACTGTAATTATTGGATTTGAGAGCAGATAACACACAAGTGCCTATCTTTCTATCCCCACTTAATATCTAATATCTGATTGCATCAATGAAGTAGTGTTAGAAGCTGGGCTGCCACATGTAAGTAAGACTAAGGAATTGTCCCCTTTCATTTTTATATGATCTCTCTCTCTCTCTCTCTCTCTCTGGCTTTCTATCTTGGCAGAAACAGGCTTTGTCACAGTATCCTTCTCTGTAGAATATAACTAACCTGACTCTGACATGAGGGCAGGGTTTTTTTAAAATACGTTTTGTTCACTAATACATATCAAATACTTAGAAAAGTTGTAACATGTAGTTGTTAAATATTTGCTGAATAAATTACTTAATTAATTAATTAACCTTGAGGGCAATAACAGGTGAGATCTTCCCTGTGCATGTCCTATTTATAATAATAACTTGATACGGTTATTTAACCTGAATCTTTCTAAAGATAGGAAAAGTATTAATTAAAAATGCCAATCTATGCCATGAGAAAACAAGGCTAAATCTCTGTAACTATCTATTATTTTATGCTTAATTCTATTTAAGAAAAATATAAAATGGTATCCACTGGAGTTCTGATAGAAAATTTCCATTTCTCTTAGTTAGGGAGCCCTTGAACACTTCCTAGGTATTCCTAAGAATATCATTTCTAGTCTAGTCTAAATTTCTCATTGTGCACCACCCAAGTTCTGTTGATCCTTATAGTCCCTTTCCCACAACAACTTGTTCTAGGATGTCACTTTTTTACAACAGGACTTTTATCCTTAATATCCTTAATATGAACTAGTCTAAGGTCAAATTTCAAGTAGCAGGGCTTTATCCACTCTTTTGAAAGGAATATTTTAATTCCTTTAATTCCAGCCAATGCCTTTATAAAATAACTGCTATAAATTACTCATCTGACTAGTTTCCAGAAGGCCCCAGGTGTACTTGAGCACTGTTGAGGTCCTGTCTGTGTCTTGCCTGTGCCATGACAGTGGGAAGGGTATTTCATTCTGCTCCCTTTGGCAGAAAGAGAAACAGGTATGCTCCATATAATTTCCTTTATATCAAACTCCATGGGCCTCACAAAGTATCTTGTTGTATGGGAATCATAACATATAAAATCAGGAGAAGCCTTATCTGTAGCCTCCAGAGCTTGGTCTCCCTGTGTCTTGGGTTTGCAAATGAAGAGGAGTATCCTGAAGGCAGCATGGGAGACTGAAGAGGGGAGGCAAAACCCCATCCCACACCTTTCCTGCTCCAGAGCTGTTGGATGATTCTTTGTGAGTCGTTACTGGTCTCTGTGTGGTCTGAGGAGTTGGATGGGATGGAGAGCATGAAATGACAAGTAGAAAGGGCAGCGTCTTCCTTGTGGCAGGCTGGAGGGGAGCTCTTTGCAGGACAGCTGTGCTGTGAGCCAAGACATGGAAACTGCAGGCAGGGCAAACAGAGGCTACACTTGAGGATTCACAGAGACTACCTCCCTCGATGAAATGGTGCCTGAGGCCTCGATGAAATGGTGCCTGAGGCCACCAGGAAACTCCCACAGCCAGCAGACCCTGGCAGGCCAGACCAGTATGCTGGGGGCTGGACTCCTGTCTCTGTGTAAGGGCTTCTAGCCAATAACCACAGACAGCAATGAAGAAACAGTAACATACACTGTGGGCATCAGCAGAGCCAGGCACAAAAGATAATTAATATTTACATAGTTTTAGGTCAGCCAGGTAAAAAAGCAGCAGGATTAGGAAGTCTTACGACTCTAAAGAACCCAAGTTCCATGCTCCTTGCTCGAGCCTGCTCTCCATTCCACAAAGCTGTGATCTCTACACAATATCATAAAATAGGCAATCATTATATTTAGCTCACAAGCTTGGCTCTTTTATTTTGTTGGCCCATCTTCCTTTCCCACCCTGGAATCCCATATCCTCATTAGAATTCCTTCCTCCTCTTCCCTTAAAGACCCTGCTCTCAGACTGCTTATGGGAAAGAACTAGTGTTCTGGGTGAGCATTTGAAACGGTAGACTGAGTAAAAGTAGATTGTCCTCGGTGTGGTTGGGCATCATCCAACCCACTGAAGGCCTGGATAGAATACAACTGCAGAAGGACAAATTTCCACTCTGCTTGACGGTTTAAGCTGAACATGTCTTCTCTTGCCCTCCAACTCAGACCCCATCAGCTCTCCTTGTTCTTGGGCTTGGAGGCTGAACTAGATCCCCAGCTTTCAGGCAGCTATCATGGGACTTGTCAGTTTCCAGAATTATGTAACCCAATTCCTCCCATTCCTCAGATTAAATCTCTATTTCTATTTCTGTATCTATACATACATATACGTGTATGTATGTATCTTACCATGTTTCTCTGGACAACCCTGAAAAATACCAAATGTGATCAAATATTTATTTCTGTTTCTTTCTTAAATATAAAATACTGATTTGAACACTTTTCCTTTACTACATAGAGATGCTATTGTGAGCATTTATTTTCAACACAGTGTTCTGTAGCTATTTCTGAGATTTTTCTGCCTTTCCGCTCAGGCTCATAGTCATCATCTCTTAACTGATATCAGGATGCCTATCTCCAGTGGAAATAGAACTAACAAGACTACAAAGACAAGAAGCAGTGCTTACAGATATACTTAAACTATCTGAAACCCAATTTCTCATTCATAAAATTAAAAAAAAAATCATTTCTGGGGAATTAGGAAAAAAATGCACATAACTGTAGCACATAGTAGGTGCTCAAATGGTAAATATTAGCATTATGATAAGCAGTGAATTGAAATGATAGTGCAAAAAAGAGGAAGTAGGGACATGCTGGATATTTGAAGGAGTGGAGCAATAATACTGGAGTTCAGAGTATAAGGATTTCCATGTCTTTCCACTTCCCAGTAGCCTTGACTTACTTGTTATATCCCAATCATTGTTCAAGATACAGCTCAAAATCTCCACTGCCAAAAATCCAGAATTAACCCCTGTATCTCTCATGGTCCAAATAGTAACAGATATATAGATATAGATATATAGATTATGAGATTTATTGCAAGGGATTGGTTTATTCAATTTTTGGTGATTTCTAGGCAAGTCAGAAGTTTAGGGATAGGCCATCAGGACCAGAAGACAGAAGCCCTCCAGTATGAACTGAAGTTGCAGTCTACAGGCAGTATTTCTCTTCCTGGAAACCACAGCTCTTCTCTTACAGTCTTCCTTGACTGAATCAGGTTCACTTAGATTATCTAGAATAGGGACACCTGGGTAGCTCAGCGGTTTAGCCCTGCCTTCGTCCCAGGGCATGATCCTGGAGTCCCAGAACTGAGTCCCACATCGGGCTCCCTGCATGGAGCCTGCTTCTACTTCTGCCTGTGTCTCTGCCTCTCTCTCTCTCTCTCATAAATAAATAAATAAAATCTTTTTAAAAAAAGAGTATCTAGAATAGATAGATAATAGACTCTACCTGACGTCAACTGATTGTGAATGTTAATTATATATACAAAATTACCTTCACCCCAGCATGTAGATTAGTGTTTAATGAATAATGGGTTGATAGACCAGCCAGGTTGACACATAAGCTGACCATCACAGTCTATCACTCCATAACTCTTATATCTCCACTCAAGTATTAACCATGGTGGGTCTCATTTTAGAATTAGGTACACAAGCATATGCTTTTCTCCCAACAAATTCTTGAGGGCAAAACCGTGAATTAAGCTTTTGCACAGCAAGGAAACCATCAACAAAACAAAAGAAAAATCTACTAAATAAGAGTAGATACTTGGAAGTGATATATCCAATAAGTGGTTAATATCCAAAATATATAAAGAACTTACACGACTTAATACCAAAAAGCCCCAAACAATCTGATTAAAAGAATGGGCAGAGGACCTGAATAGACATTTTTTCCAAAGAAGACATACAGATGGCTAACAGATACACGAAAAGATGCTTAACATCACTAATCATCAGGGAAATGTAAATCAAAACCACGATATGGTATCACCAAACACCTGTAAGAATGGCTAAAATCAAGAAGACAAGAAACAACAAGTGTTCGTGAGGATGTAGAAAAAAGCAATCCTCCTGCACTGTTGGTGGGAATGCAAATTGGTGCACCCACTTGAAGACAGTGTTGAGGTTCCTCAAAAAATTAAAAACAGAATTACCATATGATTCAGTAATTCCTATACTGGGTATTTACCCAAAGAATATGAAAACACTAATTTAAAAAGATATATGCACCTCTATGTTTATAGCATATAACAAATGGGATAAGGAAAATGTGTTTATATATATGGGATAAGGAAAATGTGTTTATATATATATATAAATGAGATATAGATTATATAGATAGATAGATAGATATAACAATGTGGATGGACCTAGAGAGTATTATGCTAAGTGAAATAAGTCAAACTGAAAAAGACAAATACCATATGATTCCACTCCCAAATGGAATCTAAAAATAAATAAACAGGCAAACAAAGAGCAGAATCAGCACTATAAATACAGAAGACAAATTGATGGTTCCCAGAGGAGTGGGGCATGGGGGGTGAACAAAATGGGTGAAGAGGAAAGGGAGATACAGGCCTCCAGTTATGAATGAATAAGTCATGGGAATAAAAGGCACAGCATAAGGAATATAGCCAATGATATTATAATAGTGATGTAATGAGACAGATGATAGCTACATTTATGGTGAGCATAGCATAATGTGTAAACTTGTCAAATCACTAAATTGGACACCTGAAACTAATGTAACATTGTATGTCAACTCTAATCAAAACAAATATAAAAATTTAAAAATAAAAAAATCACATGAATTAACATTATTGTCTCCCAAAGACATGAAATTGAGACCTTCTATATATTTGACTAATTAAGCTCCTCCACAATTCACTTTAATAAAGAATTCTATTTTCTGGTGACTGTATTTACCAGAAATTTGATTTCTGCAATACAGTGGCTAAAGGAAATGGTTAGCATTCGTTCCTCCAGCCTGCTGGCAGAGGGCAGGCAGGAGTAAGGAGAAGGGAGCCTTACAAGAACTGAGGCACCTGTGGGTCCTGCTCATCCCCCAGATTCTAAGGGCAGAGCTAGATGTGCAGCCCAGGCACAGCTGCTGAGGCTGAGCCTGGGTCTGTCAGCCATTTGGCTTTGTTTCCCTGTCCCTCTGCCTGTTTGCTTGTCTGCCTTTGTCTATTCCTGGGAAGTTCATCACTATGGGCTCTGGTACCTTCCCAGTCTATCCCATACTGTTATTCATAAACTGACCTCTTATTTTAAAAATAAAATAAAATAATAAAATAAAGAGGCCAACAGACCCTATAGTATGAAAATAATGTATTTGTAAAATTAGGATCTTTAGAATAGATATAGGGTGTGCATGTATGCATGTCTGTGTGTGTGTATGTGTGTGTGTGAGAGACAGAGAGAGAGACAAAATAAATGAGAGAAAACTTCATTTTATTTTAGTTTCCTCAGTGCATTATCTGTGGGCTTTGCTGTCTATGTAGATTGTATATTTTAGAAGTGCTTTGTATTATTTCTGGACTGATTAATCCCTCACAGAAGGAAAAAGAGGTGTATATATGTATTTATTTTAGTACAGGTTAATGGTCACATCAAAGAGTCACGAGTCCTGGAACAACTTGAGTTAATCCTTCTATCTGGCTATTATCCCTGCACTCCACCAAATAAATGAATACAATACAAATAACAACGTGGAAATAATTTTATTCTTTGGAAAATGCAGAAATAATCACATTGTTCCTTGCAATATGTTTAAGGACAGAAAGAGGGAATGGTGAGTGATATTCTAATAAAGGGAGCTAAATAAGCATATAATTGGGAGGTGACTGAAAAAAAAAAGATACCTGTTCAGAAAGACAAGCAAGTAGATTCTATTGTTATCTATGAGTATGTCTCATCTCAGAGAGAGAGGTGGGAAGAGAGGTGGGGGGAGGAGGGAGAAAGGGGGAAGGGAGGAGCAAAAAAGCAGAACTATTCTTCTGAATTTAATTCTGAACAAAGAGAAATCTAAAGAGATCAAGGTGGCTGAGAAACAGGTCTGCTGGTGGTCAGCTCTGTATCAAAGGATTGAAGGAATGTCACATAACCAAGTAGTAAAGTCCCTAATGGAATGCCTCAAGAGAGGGTGCTCTTAAAAGTGTCCAGCTGCTTACATGCCCACATGTGGACACAACAACTCACTTATAAGCATATTGATGATGACAATCACAGTGAAAGAAAATACTCAAAGGGGTCACACTAGGTTATGTAAATGCAAGGCCAAGAGGTACCTACTGTCCTAAAGGAAAAGGATCACAAAGGATTTTTGTGGCTTGATAAAGATGAATTCAGTTTCCTCCTGGTAGGGAGAGCTCAGGATAGGGTGTAATAATATATATAAATAGACCAGGACTTTCTGGAAGGAAAGGTAGAGCCAAAACGTGTGTGTGTGTGTGTGTGTGTGTGTGTGTGTGTGTGTGTGTTTAGTGAAGGAGGATTGTAGACTAGCATGAACCCAAAGAATGACTCCAGGCAAGAAAGGATACCATGTGAGAGGGAGAGGAATTCTAGACTAAGCAGCTGAGTTTAGCAGTGACCCATAGGGTCATAAGGCTGGTTCCAGTAAAATCAAAGACCCTCTGTTCACAATTGCCCTGGGATGACAGTGACTTAGAGAACCATGGCTCTCTAAGGTACTCAAGCCAATGGTAATTTCCCTTACACTGTAAAAAAGCCTAAATCAGGACAGGAAATGCAAGAAATAACTAGCTTCACTCAATGAGTTTAAATCTCCTGACCAAAATAAATGATTTTTCCTGATGACTGAGAGTCCTTATTTATGACAGTGCTAAACCTTTCACACTAGTTTTTGAAGAACCGTGATTAAAAGGATAATGTGGGAGAGAAGAGGAGCAAATGTGGTGCTGTGAATGATTGTCTCGTGAGATTATTGTCAATTTGGGACAATTTATTCACTTAAAAGGTGGTTTATGAGCACTCTGCTCAGAGTGATCATTGCTCCATTTTTAAACATAAATTCACAGTGAAAAACTCATACCAGATTTACTTCATTTCATTTTTTGGATATTTTCTATCCTGGTAAACTAGTGCAGAGCCTTGTCTAGAAGTAATGTTTCTGTATTTTAGCACAGCATCGACAAGATGCCTCCCATGAAATGCTTGTGGACAAGATGGAGAAAATATGACTGGATAAAAGTTCAATCAGGTGGCTCAGTAATCTGTTTAATAAATGCATTTGCTAAATGACAACAGATTGATATAAGTGCGGAAAGTGTCTCTTATGTAATGTAATTTTCAGATCCGTTGTTTAATGTCTTGTAATAAGTAATCACTCTAATAACAATAGTAACACCTAACTTTTACTGAATTCTTACATTGGTCCAGATGACACCAGGTTATGTGTGCTTTCTTATTCAACCTCCTTAAAACTTTGAAGATAGACGTTAATATTACCCCCACTTTAATTAGCAATAATCGTGCCTCAGATAAACCTCATTGGCTACAATACTGCCACTGCACAAAGCTATTACCCCCATTGTAAATGAGGAAAAGAGACTTAGTGATTTTTGATTATAGTTAAACAGCAAAATAGCCATGATGGCTTACTCCAACTGCTCTTTTTTAAATGTTGGAGAAATCTTAGAAATAAAAGGAAGACATGGATTCCAGCAACTGACAACAATAATAGAGATATCAAAAACCTTTGGAAAACTCCAGGGTTATTTTTGGCTAGCAAATCTAGAAAATAAAGACTGGGACAGAGATGGATGTTTCATGCTGTTTGCTTGTGGTGCCTTAAGATGATCAGTGGTTGCCAACATAGTGGAAGAAACCTACAGAAGTGAATCAGATGCTGATTCAGGTTTCAGAGGGCTAACAGTAGGATTATTCCAAAGCCCTGAATGAATGAGGAATTGATTAAAATAGGTACGGCTAACCACTTCTCAAGTATCCACTTCTCATTCTCTTCAAATCGAAACCTTCAAGAGTGTTAAACTATAAGGAAACTGCCTCCTTTTACTGGTTGTCCAAGATTTAGAAGATGAAGATGACCAGAAGAATTGCATGGTAGAGTGACAGCAAATGAAAGCAGTAAACAAGGGATCTCTACTACGAGGCATTTTCAAGTCCTTACACTCATTAGGCTCTAACACAGATTATTTTTTATTTATTCATTCATGAGAGACACAGAGAGAGAGGCAGAGACACAGGAAGAGGGAGAAGCAGGATCCCCGCAAGGAGCCTGATGTGGAACTCCATCCTAGAACCCCAGGATCATGCCCTGAGCTGAAGGGAGACACTCAACCAGTGAGCCACCGAGGAGTCCCTAATACAGATGAAAGTTTGCCCTAAGTTCTTCTCCAATTCACACTAGCAATCAGAGTAGCTCATGCGCCAAAGGAACATAAATTTCCAGGATAAAATAAACACAGAGCAATATGACTACCTCCAAAAGCACGCAAGGGATTGGATTATGTGTATACCATCTCAAGTAAAAGTATTAGAAGAAAAATGAACCTGAATTTTATGATAGGAGATAAGGGAAAATATAATCATTATAAAACAAGAAAACAAAATCATTGAAGAAAAGCCTACTGGGAGTATTAGGCTAAAAAAATAATAAATTGATGTCTCTATCTGGGCATGATAAAATAAATGGAATTAATTTTTCCTTTTAATGGCGAACAATTAGAAAACTCAAATGAAAGTTATACTTACTCTCTTATTAGACATTTGGCAACAGGCAATGAAGAACTATGACATCTGAGAGAGGGGAAACAAATGATATGAGCTTGATTATTTCCTCATATTTCTTCCATAAGGCATTTTTCAGACCATGGCAGGAAGAGCAAAATTGAATTGAGTTGAAAAGCAGAGACAGTCAGAATTTGTGTGCCAAATGGCTAGATATGAGGAATAGTTTCAGAAAATACAGAGGAGTCTACTTGACTCCTATTCTTTGCTGAATACTGAATTGAAGGTAAAACTCCATGAGTCCAGTCAAAGAACCACCATGATCAAAACAATTCCCAGAGCCCACATAAGGTATGAGACTTTTTAAATTTTGGCCCACTAAAGTGAAAAAAAACCTCACTGAAGATTCAGGTTATTTAGTATAGATTTCAAAATGGCATACTTTATTTGGAGGGCTAAACTAAACACGAGCAATAGCTCTCAAAGTATGATCTGTCGAACCCTGGGGAAACCTGAGACCCTTTCAAGGGGGCTGTGACATCAAAATCGTTTTTATAATAATATTTATTTTGTAATAATATTTATTTTTAAATAAACATTTAAATTTTAAATATTAATATTTACACAAATACATATTTATTATTATTTTATAGTAATCATAAGACATTATTTTTCACTATATTGACATTTACACTAAAAGTGCAAAAGCAATTGTGGGTAAAGTTACTGATGATTTAGCAGTAGCACAAAGTTGTATTAATTAGTAATTACATTCTTCACCTCAATGCATGTGTAGTTAAAAAAAGGCAAGTTTCAATTATGCATGTTCTTGATGAAGCTGTTGAAGTAATTAATTTTGTTTAACCTCAACTCTTGCTTACAGATATTTTTCTTATGCTAGGTGACAAAATAAGATGTGCTCACATAGCGCTTCTGTCGTATACTCAAGTGTGGTGATTGCCTTAAGGAAGGCACTTGTGTAATTGTTTGAGTTACCAGGTGAACAAGCCACTTTTTTCATGGGACACAAAGTGGCAATGTGGAGTCTGAAGCCATATCAATGAACTTTTGTACTCTAAGAATAGCAGAGAACTTTTTCAAGCTATAGAGAGTACAAAAACCTACAGCCAAAATCAACATCACACTGAATGGTAAAACATCGACTGTTTCCCCTCGAGAGCAGAAACAAGGTAAGAGAGCTCACTTTCTTCAGTTCTGCTCAACATTATAATGGAGGGCCTAGCCACTACAATAAGGCTAAAAAAAGAGGCAAAAATATAAGAAAAAAAAACGGAATTGTTTCTATTTACAAAATAAATGATTATTCACACAGAAAAATCACAGGAAATGTCCCAAATCTTTGCTAGAATAAATGTAGCAATGTCATAGGATACAAGTTTAATATACAAAAATCAAGTATATTTTTAAATATAATAAAAATTAAATATGAAATATTAAAAATTATATTTTGTAGTGCCATAAAACATGACACAAATAAATTTGAAAACGGTACTTAAGACCTCTACACTGAATGCTATATAACACTATTGAAAAAAATAGAGATGACCTAAATAAATAAAGAGATATGTCACCTTCATGGATTATAAAACTCAGTATCAAGGTTACAATTTGCCCCCAAATGACCTATTGATTTAATTCATTCCCAATAAAAATTCCAACAGCCATTTTTATAGAAACAGCCAAACTGATTCTAAACCTTGGTGGAAATTTAAAGAACACAGAATAACCAAAGCGGTTTTTTTTTTTTTTAAAGAACACAGTTTGAGGACTTAAAGTATCTAATTTTAAGACTTAAATACATAATTACTAATCAACACCATTAAGCATTGGTTAAAAAAAAAGGCAGAGAAATGCATAGATCTGTAAAACATAAAAAAAAATAGAATGCTCACAAATGGGAACAATTGAGTTTCAACAAGAGTTTCAAGGCAATCTATGAGGAAAGGAAATTTCAACAAATAATTCTGGATAAACTATATACTTAAATAATAAAAAAGGGGGCACCTGGGCAGCTCACTGGGTTAAGCATATGATTCTTGGTTTCAGCTCAGGTCATGATTTCAGGGTCTTGAGATCGAGCCCCACACCTACTTCCTGCTCAGTAGTGAGTCTGCTTGAGATTCTCTTTCCCTCTCCCTCTGCCCTTCCTCTGCTCACACATGCTCTCTCTCTCTCTCTCAAATAAATAAATAATAAAAAGTAAATATTGACTCTTATTTTACATGATTCACAAAAATTAATTTGAAATTGATTATAGATCTAGCTGCAAAAATCTAAAACTACAAAATTTCTATAAAAAAGCATAAAAGATTTTTATAACCTTGTGGTATGCAAAATATTCTTAGATTAAAAATCAAAACCACAAACCATAAAAGAGTACTCTACGCTTAATTCATCAAGATTTAAAACATTTGCAAAAATTTTTTTTAAATATTTGCTCTTCTAAAGTACCAAGCCACAGAAAGAAAATACTTATAACACAAATATCAAAGTAATTGTAGTGGGATGCCTGGGTTGCTCAGCAGTTGAGTGTCTGCCTTTGGCTCAGGGTGTGATCCTGGGATCCGAGATTGAGTCCCACATCAGGCTCCCTACATGGAGCCTGCTTCTCCCTCTGCGTGCGTCTCAGCCTCTCTCTCTCTCTCTCTCTCTCTCTCTCTCTCTCTCTCATAAATAAATAAATAAATAAATAAATAAATAAATAAATAAATAAATAAAATCTTTAAAAAAAGAATTCCCATAACTAAATAATTAGTCAAAAAATGTAATAGGAATATAAGCAAAATATATAAACATACTTCACAATATAAGATAGCTACATAGCCAAAAGTATGCATGGAAGAGACTTAACATCATTAGTAATCAGAGTAACCCAAGTTAAAACCACAGTATAAACTAGAACCAAAACTGTTAGAGGAAATGTAAAATGGTATAAAATATAAAATGGTATAACAGGTTGGTAGTTTCTTAAGAATTTACACATAATTGTCATATGATCAAGGCATTCCACTCCCAAGAATTTACCCAACAGAAATAAAAAATATATTCACCAAAGAACTATTACACAAATATTTATAGATCTTTAATAGTCCCAAATTGGAACTACCCATATGTCCATCAATGGGTGGATGAATTAACCAAATGTGGCAATGGAATATTACCCACCAATAGAATGAAACTATTGATATACACAAGAACATGGATAAACCTCAAGATAATTATGCTAAGTGAAAGACATTCGACAAAAGAGTATGTTAGATATGATTTCATTCATATAAAATTCTAGAAAATGCAGACTAATTTATAGTGATGGTAAGCAGGTCAGTGGTTCTTGAAGAGTTAAGAGGAAGGAGGGATAGATTACAAACAGGCAGGAGGAAACCTGTGGGAGTGATAAAAAATCTATTATAGTTTTGCAGGTGTTTCCACATGTCAAAACTGATCAAAGTGTACTTCCTAAAGATTCGGAATTTATTGTCTTTTAATTGTACATTAATAAAGTTGTAACAAAAATTCAAAGCATATTTTTCTCTCTTTCTACTGTAGTAGCCTAAAAACAATGACAAGTGCAGTAGTGCTGAGCATCCCTAGCAGCCACAAAAGGAAATCAAAGTTTCTTGGGAAAATGATAGTTTCCAGGTCTGGAGTAGGAACGGCGAAAGTCAGGCATGGAACATAGTATCATCTCAAAGACTGAGGATGTTATCCAAGCCTATGAGGCTTTCTTTTGAAAGGAATCATGAATTCTGAATTCATAATTACTCTAAAGAAAAACAAAACCCTCAAGACTTTCTGTTTACTACCAATCTTTAGGAAATGAAGGGGGCTGGCACCACAGGGATACAATCAGCCAAACTCAGGTTCTTGGAAACAACCCGGTTTGCTCTACACAACAATAACACTTAAATAGTTAATTCATTCATTCATTTAATCAGGGGGAGGTGAAACAGCAATGATATATTCATTCCTATATTTTTATGTCATGAACATGGTTCTGCATTATTCTTTTTTTCACAAATGAAATTGTAATATATTTAAAATGTACACCATGGTGGTTTTGATTTATGTATGTTTTGTGAAAAGATCCCAACCATTGAGTTAATTAACACATCCATTACTTCAGTATGTATTTATTTATTTATTTATTTATTTATTTATTTATTTATTTATTTATTTATTTTGGTGAGAACACTTAAGTTCTACTCTCTTAGCAAATTAATTTCAATTATATAACATAATACTGTCAAATACAGCTATTGTGTTATATATCAGATCCTCAGACCTTATTCATCTTATACTGGAAAGCTTATACCCTTTACCATCTTCTATTTTCCACATACTCACTTTTTTGTCCTGACAACCACTTTTTTGCTCTCTGTTTCTTTGAGTTTGACTTTCTTCATTTTTAGATTTCACATAGAAGTGATATCATGAAGTACCTATCTTTCTCCTTATGATTTATTTCACTTAGTATAATACTCTACAGATTTATCCATGTTGTTGCAAATGGCAAATTTCTTTCTGTTTTGAGGCTGAATAACATTCCATTGTGTACATGTATATATATATGCAGAGAAACACCACATTTCCTTTATATATTCATCCACAAATGGGCATTTAAGTTGTTTCCAAATCCTGGTTACTGTAAATAAAGCAACATAAAACACGGGAGTACAGATAACCCTTCGTAGTAATGATTTTGTTTCCTCTGGATTTACACCCAGAAGCAGGATTGCTAGACCCCGTGGTAGTTCTATTTTCAATTTCTTAAGGAATCTTCATATTGTTTTCCATAGTGGCTATACCAGTTTACACTCCCATCAACAATCCACATGTGTTCCCTTTCCTCTACATCCTTGACAGCATTTATTTTTTTCATAATGGATATCCTAACAGGTGTGATGTGAAATCTTATTGTTTTGATTTGCATTTCCCTGATGATACTGAATATTTTTTCATGTGTCTGTTGGCCTTTTGTAATTTGTATGTTTTCTTTAGAAACATTTCTTTTCAAGTCCTTTGCCTATTTTAAATTATTTCAATTAATCGATTCATTGATTGAGTTTTTGCTATTGAGTAGATGAGTTCCTTGTATATTTCAGATATTAACCTTTTATTGGAGATGTGGTTTGCAGATATATTTTCCCATTCCATACATTGCCTTTTTTTTACTAATTTTAATATGAATATTTTCTCAGTTACCTGATGTGTAGAAGTCACTCAACTAGGTTCCAGATTTCTTTCAGAAACAATTGTTTCATATGTAGCTGTATATTCATTGTGTCCATGGGAAGAGGGAAATTCAGGAGCCTCCTATGCCACCATCTTGGTTCTGTCTCTACCTCACAGTCTGTAACTGTATATTTAAAGAAACTTGCCAACTAATCACAATGTATAGGGTGAGCCTTATTGGGATTCTGATTCAATAACAAAGTGACCAAAAAAGTTATATTTAGGGAAATGTAAACACTGGGTATTTGACAATATTGAGGAATTTCTGGGTTTTTTTATTGTATGATAGTGCCAATTTAAATATGCAGCAACTCTGCAAAAAAAGCAGAGTACAAATCACTTATTATATCAACCTACTAAAACATTTAAATATAAAATGCTATACTTATCGAGAATTTACCTTAGTAGTCCAGGAGAAGGATAAGTGTATGAAGGTATGTTTGAACAAAATTGATCACAAATTAGTCACAATTCTATCTTAATTATGGATACATAGGACTCGTTATTCAATTATCTCTACTTTTGCATAGGTTTGAAATTTTCCTTATTATTAAAAAAGAAAAAAAAATTTTCCAAGTGTTATATAAAAAAATAAAATCTATAAAAATGCTGTTACCAAATATGCTTAGGAAATACTGTGCTAAACAAATTTGATTTTTTTTTAACTGCAGAGTTTCTCAGTCTTTAAAATACTCTTGTACATGAGTAATTTCCAACAGGAGAAGGCCAGTGCAGTGTTTCCTAAGCCCATGTAAACACAGAATCCATTTCTCACACAATTCACAAGATGGGTGTTGCACTGCAGTCCCTTTTTGGGAAACTCATGGAATCTTGGGTCATATCAGCTCAAGCCAAATGCAAATGATAACCAGTGTGAGTGTTCTGGTATTTGCATTGACTACATAATACCAAGAAGCTTATGTTCAGTTTGGGGCTCTGAACTTCAAGAGATCAATCGGAATAATGAAGATAGCTGAATCAAATCATCTTAGTAATCAGGAATAATTAAACTGGGGAGTAACATTAGGGACAATAGGATGAGTGTCTCTAAGGATTTGAGAGACATGGGAAAAGTTTAGATTGGTTCGGTAACCATAGAGGTTAAAATAAAAAATAATGGTCAGAAGTTAAAGCATTTAGTTAAGCAGAAAGATTTTACTAGTCAAGAAGAAGAGCTTTATGTAAGCAGAGTTGCCCAAAGATGGAATGAATTATCTTGATAGGTAATAAGCTTTTCATCACAGGTGGGATAATTTATCAGGAATTGGAGAACACTTTGCACAGAATATTAGTTAAGGTCTTCCGGAAGAAATTTCAGTGTTAAATAATCTCTAAGTTTCTTCTCCCTCCTCAAATTCTATGATTCTAAATGTATTTTGGGGATCCCTGGGTGGCACAGCGGTTTGGCGCCTGCCTTTGGCCCAGGGCGCGATCCTGGAGATCCGGGATCGAATCCCACATCGGGCTCCCGGTGCATGGAGCCTGCTTCTCCCTCTGCCTGTGTCTCTGCCTCTCTCTCTCTGTGACTATCATAAATACATAAAAAATTAAAAAAAATAAAATAAAATAAAAATAAAAAATAAATGTATTTTGTTGGTGTACCAATAATCTTAAAACTAAGGATCATTCCTCGATGATTTGGAGTTCCCAGGGCTCTAAATTACCTTTCCTATCTTTGACCTCTCTTATATGTTTCAGAGTACTTCATATGGTGAAGAAGTTATTCTCTAAAAAGTTCTTTCTCCCTTAGGATCTCCTCTTTCTCTGCAAAGTCATTGTGATCGATCACTGTATCATGACAAAAGAAAAGAAGTTTGAAAACAAATGTCTGGATCCTGTACTGTGGACCTAACTGAAATGAACTGTCTGCATGACTTTCAGTAGGCCATGATGTATCCGTTAGTCTCAATATTTTCATCTACAAAATAGGATAGCCAAGATTATTTCTAAAGTGTCTTTCTACAATTAACTGAAATGCTATACAGAAAAATCTCCAAATTTCATCTACTAAAAGCCAAGGCAGGTAAGTTTTAATGAAAAGATAAGGGAAGTAATATTTACAAAGGACCAGACCAATTTTAGATATTGTACTCACATTGTGTGCTCATTTGAACCTCAGGAGAATAGAGAATTCCTTGGCCTGTCAAAAGGTACCAACACAAAGACATGGTGAGGTTAAGTAAATTGGTCAGGGTCACACAGCTTATAAAAAAAAAAATTGCTCTTTCCATTATATCATATTGTGAAATTCTTCCAGCCTTGTTTGACAACACTGGCCTCCTGGATTCTAATGTTGACTGATTATAGAACATGCAGGCCACTCGTGTTCTGTCTTATTTGATTTTCCTCATTTTTATTGTTATTATTCTATTTATCATTAATTTATTATTATTACCTTCACTGTCAATATTAAGTATCTCTTGACAGAACTGGCTAGAAAGGGAGCCATGGTTTAAACAAAAATAAATGATATTTTGTCCATTTGGTGTTTACTATTTGAACTATTTGAAAGAAGAATGTTCTTTCAGGACATAACACAACTTTCAGAAAGAGAGTTCTGTGGTATCTTTTTTTTTTTAAAGGACATTTACTATCTTCACAGTTTTTTTCTTTTCTTTTTTAAAAGTAAGTGTGAGCTGTTTAGTAAGTACTTTATATCAGCCAATTCCCTTAATAATCTTAGGTGCCTGTCTAGCTGATTTATAAATGTGCAAATTTTCCAAGTTCTGTATTCCCTCACCTGATTGTTGCCAATAGCTATTTGGCAAGGTTTTCATTATATCCTAATAGTCCAAATTTGTTTGCTTCATTTTTCCTGTTAAAACTAGATTCAAAGAATGAGTTTGCTCTCTCAGCCATTTTAGAATCATCATCAATTTCATACCCATCCTCTCTGATTAGCAGCCTTAATTTCCCTCATCTCCCTATTTCCCTGGGCATATTTATAAAAGCCTTCTTTTGCACTCCACAACCCATTTTAGCACTAGTCATTTCACTACCTTTATCTTTTTCTATCAGGTTTTAACTGATGGGGAATAATTTTACTCCACGCTCTCGTTTTCAGTCATGTCAAGCAAGAATTTTGTTCTCTTGTCTCTCCTCTGTGATACAACATTGAATGTGTCATGCAATTAGCATTGCTGTTTTTCAGAACTGAAGCACTATCCTGATAATTTGGGCTCAAGCTCCACTTCTGCCTGAAATGTCTAGATAATTGCAACCTATGTGGGTGTTGTGGACTTTCTTTCTGCTTGAATTATCCAAATAATTGCTTTAATTCTTCACTTGGCTTTACATATAGAGATACAAACACAAAGAAAGTAGATCTAGAAAATGGAATAACCAAGGGGCTTTCTGTGAAGGACCCTTATTCTGCTCAGGGCTACAATCTTATGCTACTCTTCTGAAAGTACTTGTCTTCAGGTCACCACTATGCACTTGCCTAGTATCCTTCTGTGCTGAGTATTCCTCCCTCTATGAACCACTGCTCAGCCAGCTGTGACTTCCATGGTTTCCCACAAAACCCAAGACACTTTCTTAGTTATCTTCAACAGATATCTTTGACTATTTATAATATTCAGAGAATATCAGAGATAAAAGGAGCCTAGAATATCAACCAACCTCCCTCCACTGCCACTACCATTTTACAGATGTAGTAACTGAGACCTGAAGGAATTAAGTGAGCACAGAAATGTTCATAGAAAATCAGTGCAGGGGCAGAACCAGATGCAAGTTAGAAGTTAACCATGGACCAAACAAAGCAGAATAAAACAAAACCCCAAACCGGTTTACTTAATTGTATTTTCTCTAAGTGCTTATGAAACAAAACAGCAGTTTAGTTGTCTATAAAATTGGATATAGGGGAAAATGGGTGAGTGGCACCAGAGGTCCACTACCTCCTGTCATATCTCCACTTTTGCTGGGTAATACAGAGTAGAACAAAGAATAGGAGGAGTCTATGTATTTCCTCCTCAATGAGGGTAAAAACAGGTGGCAAGAGCTATGTTTTTCATTCTTTCCACCTTCTCTGGAGGGCTGTTCAAGAAGCCAGCTCTTAAGTATCAGCTAAAATTCTGGAGCCGACACATGCCAGTTGGGGAAAATACCAGGATCTAAATTCGGATTGGACATCAGTGATGAAGCGGAGTCCTTTTATAGCTGCTTCCCATAGTTATGCAAAGAAGAAAGTGGGCACAGTGGTCATAAGTTTAAGACTTTGAACACAGAATTTGTTTCTCTTCCTCACATTTCTTTAGCTTCAGCAGAAGACTCCACCATCTTGTCTCCTTTCTCATTTCCCATTCAGAGAAAGCTACTTTCATACCTTCTCCCCGAGGACTGTTAGACATTCACAGGCATATGCATGGGTGTGCATGGGTGTGTCTGCACACTGTAAGTGTCAGAGCAAATGCTTGGATCTTTCCATCTTGCCCTTCAACTTGGAATCCCTATAGAAAGAATTGCTGACAGTGTACACTGCCCACCACTAGAGAGCAGCCAAAGCCAACATTTTCCTGGGCAAAAAAACCTCTTTAACAAGTTCTTTTCAAAGGAGTTAGGCTCTGTTGGTCTTCTCTTCTTCCCTTTCACCTTCTATCTTTCTTTGAGCAAAGCAACTCACCAGTCTCTTTCACAAGAGAACATTCTATGTGTCTATTCATGTATTGTGGGAACAGGGAAAACTAATTCGGCCAGAGAAGCCTTTGTCAAAAACGTTTCTTCTTGAAATCTCCATGCTTTTACCCCATCAGGTTAACCTAAGTGAATCATAAAATATTGAAAGTGAGGTAATTTTGCAGTAAAAAAAACAGCTATCTTCATAAATCCATGAGGAAACAAAATCTGTTCTTGGTTGATTCTTTCCTAAGCCTCTCTAGAAGGATGGATAACACACCATCCTAAGTAAGGTCCTAAGCACACCTTTAGATGTCATTTATTGCTATGGAGAACATGATTTTTCCAACATAAGTGAAAATAGCAATTGTGCCACACATAGTGTATCTTTCAAATTTGAGTAGGTCTGTGTCTACTGCATTTGGTTTACTTTAATGAACAATAAAAGAAAATAATTATTATTGGTTAGAAAATAATTATTATTGTCATTGCAGGAAGAATGCTCTAGTCTTCTACATTAGAATGGAAAGAAGGTGAGAATGGACTTTTGGAACATAATATGGCTGAAGATTCAGGATCGTGGATCCTCAATTGAGTTTTAGATTTACACTTGATACCTATCTCTTCCACTTGCCAGAGACTGATCTCAAACAACTTACCTAAGCTCTTTCTTACCCTCAGTTGCTTTCTCTGTAAGGTAGGAGTCATAGCTGTTTTTATCAAGTAGGACTGGATTAAAGGACACGATGTAAGTAATGCCTTTAATAAAAGATTAGCTATGATTGTTCAAAGTGCTTACCATGTGCCAGGTTCCCTGCTGATTTCTTTCTGCCTTCTTCTGCTACCACTTGATTTCAATATATCCTCTTTCAATTTTAATTTTGTTAAATATTCATTAAACATGTGTTACATTCCAGGTATAATTCTGATCCTCGAGAGGTTACAATGTAGTTTTAAAAAGAGATAAAGAAATATGAAGGAAGGAAATAACAAAGAAGACATGTCTTACAACATTTGATTCTAAAGGGAACACACAAGACAGAAGTTGTGTACTGTCAAAATTACCCTCAGGACTTTCAAGTGCCCATAAACTCTAGTTCTGTATATGTAAGATCTTTTTTAACTATTTATTATCTAGTGTTTCTTTATGGCCTGAATTAATTCTCAATATTGGTATCACCAACAACTTGCTGGACCACTTAAACAAGTGGAACACATCTCAGTTATGGCAGAGAACTCTTAGTTCTATTCGTACATTCTTTCCAGGGGATTCACTGACAGACATTGACTCTTTGGGGTTTGACTGCATTAATTACCTATTCATATAGATGATGCAATAGCATCATGGCCAAATGCCTTGAGTTGGATATTGTAACTGATGTCTTGAGCAATGTAACTTCACTATAAATGCTAAATGGAAGTTTTCAGTCCACAAGTTGCTGGAGCACAAAATACAGTTTAAATAATTGTCACTGATGGCATTTAAAAAAGGACATATAGAAGATACAGTTGGTCTTGAATAATGAATTGGATTTTTGTAAATAGAGAAAGAGGTTAGGGAAGAATAGGAGGGCATACAAGACTGAGGGAAGAGCTTGACAAGGGCAGTGAGAGAAAGAACAGTGGCACTTATGGGTTAAGTCCTATGTGAACTAGTTAAGATACCTTGACTCCTTTAACCTGTTTCATTGTCTCCACAAACCTGAAAGGTTTACAGAAATAGCTCCATTTTTTGCAAATTGGGGAAATGTGACACTGAAGATACATCTAGTATGCAGCAAACTAAGGATTTGTATCCAAATTAGCAGAATTCCAATGCACGTGTCCATTATGCTACATTGCCAGAGCATACGGAGTGTAATTACAGAGGAGGAGATGCTGAAATAAACACAAAACTATTGCATTGTCTCCTTGAGCGGCAATAAACATTTTTAAAGGGTTTTCTTTTTTTTTTATTAGAAAGGGCTAACTAAACATTAAAAATGATCACCAAAACTTGTTGGTTTTTTTATCTTTTGTGACTGAGATTTGCTTGTAGCAGATCATTAACACTTTAACAACCATGGCTATGCAAGGGGCTGGCAAAAGAAAATCTAATAGATTCTTAAAAACCACAAGCTAGTTAGAAGATAATAGATGATGAGGGGGGAAAATGGGTGGAAAAGTTAGCCATCATGAGCATGTGAAATGGTCAAAGATCACTATAATTCACCTGTCTGCAATAAAAATACTTCCTTCCTAATGCTGCCCTACCATTAAGGAAACCTGCCTGTCCCAAGCCTAAACTTTTACCTGTTCCATAAGTGACAAAAATCCCTTTTTTAAGACATGGCCCAAAAGCCTTCTTGGTAGACTTTTTTTTTTTTAATCCCTTAGAGCTAGAATTCATTTCTTATTTCTTTGAACTCGTAAGAGCCTTTTCGTTTATGTCTATCTTGGTCATTTATTGATAGTTATCTTTCTATCAGAATAAAAGGTCCTGGGAGCTATGGTGATTTATTAACTGTGATTTATTATTGCATGCCCAAGACCCACTTTATACATAGTAAGCACTCAAAATATTTGTTGGGTGAATCCTGCATGTGTGTTTCAAATGGGTTAGCATCAGATTTGAAAATCAAACATCATACATGCACGAATTATTTTCAGCTTGTTTGGGTTTTTGTTAGTTGTTCATAGGCACTGCAGTCATCACAGACACTGTAACTTCCCAGTGGATTATACTGCTGAACCAATAAATTCACTGAATCTGGATTTTCAAAAAAAAGATGTCTTCCAATGATCAGAATTCTGAATATCCTTAGTTATATGTAAAATATCTGTTGCTAATTGTCCAACAGTGATTGTAGCTTTTGTTAAAGCCACCTAATGAAACTTTTGGTCAAAACGGTTCCATAATTTCAAGCTTCAATACACTCTTAGCAGTGACATTTAAAACATAAAAAGAGACAAGTAAACTCATAAGTGAGGGAGAACTCAAGACTCCTGGGGTTTGTGGCCAAAAGCAGACTGAGCCAGAGATCTGGATCCTACAGATTACTAGTGACTGAGAGTGGCCTATAAGAGTCAGGAGATGGGGCAAGATCAATGTCTGAAGCCAGGGGAGGGTGGCTTTCTTCACCTGGGAAAAGCATAGTTGTGCATGGAGTGGGAACAGGGAGGCAATGGCTGCGTTGCTGCATTGACTTTTTTGTGGGGAGGCAGGTAACTTTATTTTGAGATAGTTTCAGTTTACAGGAAAATTATAAAAGAAGTAGAAAGAACGCTTATATACACCTCATTTAGATGCCTGAATTGTTAACATTTTTACTACATTTGATTTGTATATGTATTCATAATCTGTATGTATGTAAAGGTATATATGTAAATATAATATATATGTATAGATATATCTGTAATCATATGATGTCAATAAATATATATGTATGTATGTAAATATCACTATTTATTAACCATTTGAGAGAAAGTTGCAGAATTTATCTTTTTACCCTTAAGTCCTTACATTTCCATAACCATGGTACAATGATAAAAATCAGAAAAAATAGCATTGATTCAATGCTATTTTATATCTACAAAACTTATTCAAACTTTAATTATTGTCTCAGTACTATCCTTTATAGCAAATAAGAAAGAAATAAGCTTCACGATCAACATTTTATTTAGTTTCCATGTCATTTTCATTCCTTGAATTAATCTTTCTTTTTTAAATTGAACTTAATGACATCAAGATTCCTGAAGAACACAGACCAGGTATTTTGCATATATCTCTCAGTTTATGAATGAATGATGTTTCCTCATAATTAGATTTGGATTATGCCCTCTGGCAGGAACATTACAGAAACTATACTCCATCATCTTCTGACTTTAGGTGTTTAGGGTTCTAGGTAGCGAGTATTAAAGAATGCCAAATCTGTATACATGGATAGGTGTAAGGAAGTGGTAAAAATAAGAAAGCCAACAAAATTAGTAATCAATACACAAATTCTCTTCCCCTCACAAAAATAATTTCTGGGGTAGATTGAGAAAGGCTACCTGTTTTAGGGTGCTTAAAGTAATAAAAGGAAAAATAATTTACATTAAAAACTTGTAAGAAATATGAAACAAAAATAGGAAAAATGTAACAAGAGACCAAAAAAAGAATTAGAAATTTTGGAGATACAAACATATCCATAGAAATCTACACTGGATGCTTTGAAACCTACCATCCAAAGACTATCAGCAAATCAGTAACATACCTAGAGTCAAGTAATCAGAAACACACATATAGGCAAAGTTTGATTTATTTAGCTTGCTCCGTGCACTCTGTGCACTCTGTGGACAAAGGAGAATGCACCCTATAAGAATCTCAGTAAGGGGGATTGAAAATATGTTTGGGCATTCCCTGGATTATTCCAAAAAGGGTTAGGAAAGTGGGGAAGACCTCTGAGTTGAATACTGTTAAAAAGGAGGATGAGCTAGCAATTCAGCATTTGAGTCAATCAGTAATTTATTTGTTCACAAGGTGGGAGAAAATAAGCACCACTGGCTATCACTGGTAAGAAAAGAACAGTAACAGAAGAAACAATTGTCACCCATTATTACAGCTATAGAGTGACTTTGTATAGAAAGGGCTTATTTGCTCTTGCTTACTTAGGAATGAAAATATTATCCATCTGTAATACATTGCTGACTTTATTGTCTCTGAGAAAGGATAAATTAGAATATAGTTTAAAGGAATTCACTGAGAACTTAAAATGAAGAGTCAAATGTATATACATAAAAGTAAAAGAAGGGGGCAAGAAAGCTTGATCAAGAATCTCTAAAGAAATGACTGGAAAGTGATATTTGTAGAGATCGGAACGTTTTCCAGAATTTTTTCTGAAATTGAGTAAAACATTATTCCTCAGATGAAAATTTACTCCAGTACTTAGTAGTAAACAAGACAACAACACTCTAGATATTAATAATAATATGAGAAAAGGATAATCTATGTAATTTTAAAGAGTTTTAAGTTCCTTGTCAAGGAGTAGAATGGAAATATGTGGGTATCTTTAGATTTAAGACAAATTATATAAATATGTGTAAAAAATAAGACAACCATTAATAGAGTAGAAACATTACAACTCTTATGCAAAGAAAATATGCAGAGAAAATTAAGAGAATTTTTGCAAATTATTATTCCAAGAGAAACAAGGACAGAGAAAAGTAAAGGTAAAGAAAAGGATGAATAGGGATGCCTGGATGGCTCTGCGGCTGGGCACCTGCCTTCGGCTCAGGTCGTGATCCCAGGATCCAGGATCGAGTCTCGCATCAGGCTCCCTGTGAGGAGCCTGCTTCTCCCTCTGCCTATGTCTTTGCCTCTCTCTCTCTCTCAGCCTGTGTCACTCATGAATAAATAAATAAATCTTTAAAAAAAAAGGACGAATAAAGAGTAAGCTTGAGTTAAAGGAGTAGGTAACTGCAAACACATTAGTGATTATAATATATTAATCTGTAGGTCAGAAAACAGAATAATCAAATAATTTTTATTTTTTTATTTAAAAAACACACAGACAAGTTAAAATCATAGGGATATTAAAAGTTATATCAGGCAAGTTCTAATCGAAATAAAGTTGATGTGGCTGTGATAATAGCAAAAAAGTTGGAATTTAAGGTATAAATCAATAATAGTGATGGAAGAAAAATCCAAGAAGGTTTAATTATCACAGATATTTATGCACTAATTTAAGATCAAAATATGTAAAGCAAAAATTGACATAATTACATAGAGAAATTGACAAACCCACAACCAAGTGGGGAGGAGGTTGGGATTATACTACTTCTCTCAGAAACCAGTACATTAAACCAACAAAAATTAGTATAGCAAATTAGAATAATAAAATTAATAAGACTGATCTAAAAGATTTTTTTCTAAAAATATTTTTTAATGGAGCTTTATATCTATAAACAAAATATACATTATTTTCAGGTACTTGTGTAATATTTACAAAAATTACTGCCAATGGGATTTAATAAATTCCAAGGAAAAACATCGTAAATCATATTCTCTAGCTAAACTTGATTAAATTAAATCAATAATAAAAATAACACCTGAATTAAAATAAACAAGCAAACATGCAAAATGTTTGGGAACTTTATAATGTATTCAGATCAGTGACCTAGTTCAAAAATAACTGCAAACTAAGCTCAAGTCAGTCCCCACCCACTTCAATTCTATCAATACATGCAGTTAGACAGTCATGAGACCAGTTCTGCCATTTCATATTGCAACATGAGTTGCAGAAATCAAAGTGCTATTTTATAACATGAAGAAACAAGATACTTGTTAATTTGTAGAATCAAAGAATTTTTGAAAGAACTAAGATTACTTTTGAGAATGTGGTGAGAATTAAAAGACTCAACACTTCAGCAAATGAGTGCTTTAAAGTACATACTATGGTATCTTTTAATATTAAGTACTGAAATAATAGTATATGATATTGAGTTTTCTGGATCATTTCCATCTCCTCTCACTTAAATAACTGTATTTTCCCATTATACCTTTAACGTACAGGATACTGTAATTTTCCAAACTCCTCATCAAACTGTTATTGCCACTTTTGATTTGCATTAATCATTTACTGTTTTATTAATAAATTATTTTATTAATAATTCCAATGACTATTGTCTTTGTTGAAGTTATTGTGTTCCTAAGTTTTTTATTTTTTAAGAAGCTCTTTCTTCATTTACCATGTTGAGATTTTAGGGAATTTCACTGGGATTTTTTTCTGATTTTAGAAACAAGTTATCAATAAGTGCATGAATCAGTAGATAGAGATCAAGACATCCCCTCTGTTGCTGATAAAACAATTGGAGAACATAGTTCCAATGTGGATCAATGAGAGGTTTCCTGATGCATCTTCTCAAAATTATCCAAACTTTCTTAATCAAAACCACTGGCAGCAGTGAGCAGAGATGGGCCTCTCTCATAATAAAAGAGTAAGACAGAACTCAGGCATTCTACAAGTAGACAGACTCCTGGGTGAGAGGGTAGGGAGATTAAGGAGCATGGTAATATTTTTTATCTCATTCTTCTAAACTGGTCAATCAGGAAAGAGTCTCTTTGTCTATGAGCAGAAATGAAGAAAGGAGGAGAAAGTTAAGAGTTTAATCTATAGATTTTCAGGTTAGAATCTGAAGCAAAACATCAAAGATGGAAAAAAAGAGACATCTTACTTTTTTATTTCCTTAGATAATCAACAAATATGAACTAAGTAAGGTTCTTATTTAGGAGCTAAGGCACTGGGGCTACCTAGAGTTTCAGAAGGCAAAGCTAGGCATGGTGTGGAGAGGGGCTAGATGGCATCAAGTGCGACATCCCAGCTGACAGTGGACTCAGGAATCAAAGCAGTTGAAAACCCAATAGGTTAGCAAGAGACTTAGTGCAAAATATAAAGAGAAAATTTTATAGTAGCCAAAATAAAGAGTTTCTAAAGCATTATTACATAAAGAGAGTGTCTTTTGTGCAACTTCACCTTAAATTGGGAATATTTACGGCACAAAGTCAGTTGGGAAAATATGGAAGATAAACCAGCTAAAGAGTTCAGAGTCTGGGATTCTAATTACAATTAGTTGAGGAGCTTTGGGAAACCATTCCTTTTCAAGATAATTTCTCAAGGAAATTATTTCCTTTTCAGTTTCCTTATTTATTCATTAAAAAATTCATTATAGATTGGCTTCCAGTTATAGAATTTCCATGGACTAATCCATTATGCAAAGACCACAATGAAAACTAAAGACAGAATTTTGAACTTTTACCAGAAAGATTATTGAAATATGTTTGCAGAAAGGATTCTATTTTTAAAATATTATTTCATTTAGTGCTTTCTATAGCTATGTATTCCTCAAGGTCAACAATTTGCCAGAAAACATGAAAGTATTTTTCTTGTGCTCTGGGACAATGTTTTCAGAAAGGTATAAATCTGATCATATAGATTGCTAAATCTTAACCAGGGAGAAGACACTTTCTTGAAGAGAATATCAGCATTCCTAAGGTCCCTTTATAACTTGAAAAATCTTTTAGATACTATAATTTTCATAGTAAAATTTGATTTACATTTTGAAAGCAAAAATAAACTCTTTGGTTTTCATAACACAAGATGTTGCCAGTTGAACATCAACAAAATTTTGGTAGGTAAAATAGACTGAATAGACTTTGACTCTTAAATAAGGTATTTATCTCAAGTGAGAGCACAAGACAGATTTTGGGAGGTGCAGGCTGTGGTTTAAAAAAAAAAAAAGGTAAAAAATATGTGTGCCTCAGTTTGGATTTCCCTGAAAGTAGAACGTGAGATAGTATACACTTAGTTTAATTAGGAATAATTCTAGGAATTATGAAATTATGACAAATCCTAGGAGTTATGAGAGTGTTTCAGAGAAAGAATGAGAAAAGGAAGAAGGAAAGGCCTATATGGGGATGCTTTCTACACCTGGGGACCAATTCTGTTGTACATCCTGATTATCTTATGAAATATCTTCTCAAGTATGGGAGGCTGAAACATTTATCCATGGACTCTTATCCCCATTGGTTGAGGATTGTCCCATCAGCAATAACTCCCCTTACTTCTGGTGTGTGTTCCCATGATGTTGTAAAAGGCCCTCAAAGAGAAACAGAAAGGCACGTGACATACACTTGAGGTAAGCTAAGTAAGCAGGGAACTGCACTACAGCAGCGACACGAGGAGCCCTTACTGCAACTGATACTGGCCAATATTTAGAACTTATCCTTGTTAAATGAAATTATTTATTATAAAGTCTGATTAGCTGGACAGATGCCTTAATTCTCTCCAGGGGCAAACATCCAATATGCTTTCTTTTACTACAACTAAGCCCTCGTTCGCTCTCCCAGTTGGTTTCCCAATCCCTTCCCAAGTCTAAATTGTATACTCTCACAACAATTTAAAATACTCACTTGCATATTTCTGAGATTCTTTTCCATTTCATATCTCTTCACTCAATCAAAAAATATTTTTGTACCTCCTATTATATGCCAGGAGGTGTGAGGCTTTATCTGAGGCACAACACTAAGTGCTTCACCTGGATAATCACCTGGAAATCACCTGGAAATCACCTGGAAATCACCTGGATAATCACCTGAAAAATTTAGATATAAAGTACTTTATAAAGTAACTTGCCCAAGGGCACATGGCTACAAATGCCTAAGCCAACTTTATAACCTAGGCACAGATCATGTTTTCTGTGCTCAGGCTGATTTGAGGGAAACTGGAAGTTTATGCTATTGTTCCTACTACTTTACCACTTCTGTATCTATAACCTCAGTCATGTAACTTTGCTGATCCTCAGACTAGAAGCATGGTATATTCTTCCATCACATGAATGTTGTGTCTGGCCATGTTATTTGCTTTGGCCAGTGAAATAGTTGCAGATATGATATCAGCAAAAGTTTGAAATCGATTGGACAATTGAGCTAATGCTCTTATATTTTTTTCCAACACCATGAGAAGAACATATGCAAGTAGTCCACTGGCCCCAGATCTGAATGTAACTTAGGACCTGAAGTCAAGCCTTGTGAGCCCAGTCTAAATTAACTGAACTCCAGTTAACCATCAGACACTTAGGTGAGAAATAAAGGCTTGATTTTGTATGTATGGTTTTGTTTGTGGTTGTTTGTTATGTAATAGCTCACCAGCAAATAGCCAGCTGAGACAACTGGAAAGCAAGAAAAAAAAATACTGATACAATTTGGTTAGTACTCTTGTAAAAGAATATTCTGGACTCTGATCAGCTCTTCCAATATGTCTGGAACTGAGGGATTTCCTAAGAAGTAGAAATTTTAGTGTACTTTTATTTCTGTGCAAACCAATAAGATTGGTCACACTAGATTGAAAAAAGTATTTTAATGAACAAGTAGGCAGATGTTTTTTCACCTCTTTACTTACTTAATTTCTTTACCATTCTATTTATATTTTGAAAAGATAAAGGAGAAATTAGTAGAATCTACATGGTAAGGAGGGTATAGAAGAAAGTACATTCATGTGTGTATACTTGTTCTATCCAGGTCCATGCAAGGATTTTCCCTCCTAAAAATGTCTCTTCTAAGGCTATAACTCCACACATATGATTACATATTTTGCTCACTTGAACCAAATTTTAAGGATAAGGAACTTCTCAGTCAGCAAGAATTGCTCATACTAGCAATGGTTCAAAATAGAGAAGAGAGGCATATAAAAATCTAGAGGCTAGACTCTGGTACAGGAGAATAAAATTCTCAGTAAATTTTATTCCAACCAAAAAAAATTATAAAACTGGAAAAAATTTCAGGGTTATGGAAATTGACCAAAATAATACACCAAACTGAGAAGTGGATATTCTTTTTAAAGAGAAAAAAGTGAACTTTGTATAATGACAGTGGGGATCTGTGACATTCTCCCTGGACTACTTCCATCTCTTTTCCCAGCTCAATCTGCAGAGTGAGTCTACCAATGCAAAGCAATGTATAATATAAGCAACTTTGTTGCTGGAGAGGAATGCCTTCATTTGGATCAGAATACAGAAAGATCCCAAAGCCAATGGGTTTATAACAGTTGTGAATTGGGAAGCAAATAAATTTCAGTGGCAAACGAATTGGGAAGACTTGAGGCTCAGTTCACCTGAGGCTGCATTCCTCTCTGGGACAAACAGCAAACTAGCCAGAAATTTTACAGGGAGATACTGGAAATAAGGCATCTGTAGTGTCTTGATAACCTCTCCACATATTTGCACAGGAGAGAGTAGAGAGCCTAAGTTACCCACACATCTTTGAGTGATCTTAATAGTACATCAAACTATAAAGGATACATTAGAGAGTTCAGGGAAAAGTAAAATACGGGCAAATTTTAAAATTGCTTGAACTTTGAATGCCCTTACTAACACAAACATATCCACTAACGCAAGACAGAAACTGTCTTGAGATGTTTGAGCATGACCTCCTACCAATCACAGGCTGACTACTAAGATATGCAGAAATATAAACATGTCCCCTAATAAGTTAGTCTTAAAATTAAAAAAATAAGGATCAAAAAAGAAAACTGAGCAGAGATACCAATAGCCACACAACATGGAAAAACAAATCCCACAGTATAGTCCAAACAAATAAGCAACAGCAGCAACAACTTTTGGGTGGAATTATAATCCAGAGATTCTACAATATGTTATGTAAAGTATTAGATTTTTTAAATGCTCAATTTTCAACAACAACAAAAAAAGACAAAACATGGAAAGAACCAAAAAGTATTTCTCATTTTCAGAAAAGAAAGAAAAGAAAGAAGAAAATAAAAGAAAAGAGAAGAAAAGAAAGAAAACTGTCTAAGGAGGCCCACATTTTGGACTCAGATAAAGACTTCCAAGGAGTTGTTTTATATATCTGTGTTCAAAGAACTAATGAAATTCTGTTTAAATAATTAAAAGAAGGGAGCCCGGGTGACTCAGTGAGTTAAGTGTCTGCCTTTGGCTCAGGTCATGATCTCAGGATCCTGAGGTAGAGACCTATGTTGTACTCCCTGCTCAGCAGGGAGTTTGCTTCTCTCCCTCCCTCTCTCCCTCTGCCCCCTCCCTGCTCTCTTTCTCTGTCTCTCTCATTCTCAAATAAATGATAAAATCTGTTAAACAAAAGTTTAAGTAATATATAGACAATCTAAAGCAAACAAAGAATGAAGGGAATTTTTGTTAGGAGCTTTGCCTTACAAGAAACACTAAAAAAATTTTTTTTCAGGCTGAATAAAAGGAAATATTTCCATGAGGTATCTACTCCAAGACATACAAAGCAGTGGAAAAGGTAATATATGCATAAATATTAAAGACTATGTAAAGGAATATATATATTAACTGTGTGAAAAACAGTGTTAAAATTTCATAAAACAATAATTTTAACACTATACCTGTACTGTTGTCTTTATAACATTTATGTAACAATAATAGCTGAAAGAAGCAGGGATGAAGTGGGTTGTATCAGACAAAAATATCTGTATTTTACTAGGATTACATTCATATTAATCTGAAGTAGACTTTGATAAATTAACACGCACATTGTAATCTCTAAGATATCATCAAAAAAAGAATTTAAAAATGTAGTGATAAAATCAATGAAATAATTATAATATACATGGGGAAAATGTCTATCTAACAAAAAAGAAAGCATAAAGAAGGAGCAAAGAAATAGGAGACAAGGCATAAGGCATATTAAAGGCAAATGGCAAAATGCCAGATGTAAATATGATTCTGTCAATAATTACATTAAATGTTAGTAGGTTAAACATACAAACTAAAAGGTAGAAGTCATCAGAACAGATTAACCAAAACAAACAAACAAAACCAAAAAAACCAAACTCCACAATTATTTGCTGCCTATAAGAGATACACTTTAGGTTCCAAGATACAAATAGCTTGAAAGTAAAAAGACAAAAAAAAAAAAAAAAAAAAGACCATAAAACAGTAATTATAAGAGAGCTGGAGTGGCTATATAACAAAATTTAACTCACTCAAAATGTCCCTACAATGACAGACATGTAATAATGATATAAATGATTTATCATCAGAAAAGTAAACAATTATAAATGTAAATGCACCTAAAACACAGCTCTAAAATATATAGATGCACTTAGAGATATTGTGGGTTTGTTTTCAGACCACTGTAATAAGAGTATACTGCAACATAGTAAATCAAATGAAGTTTTTGGTTTCCCAGTGCATATAAAAGTTACAATAGTAATATCAAAGAGCACTGTCACTGATCACCATATAAATATAACAACAACAGTAATAATAAAATTAATAAAATAATAAAAGTATTGCAAGAATTAACCAAAATGTGAACCAAAACATGTAGTGAGAAAATACTGTTGGAAAAATGGCACAATTGACTTGTTTAATGCAGTGTTGCTACAAATCTTCCATTTATAAAAAATGTAGTATCTGCAAAGCACAATAAAGCAAAGTGCAATTAAATGACGTATGCCTGTACATGAAATAACAATTGATAGAAATGAAAGAAGAAATAGACTACTCCACAAAAACTTTTAGGGACAAATAGACCATTTTCCATAATTGATAGAATAATAAGTTGGAAAATTAGCAAGAAGACTTGAGCAATACTATCAAATAGATTAACAACTGAGATTTATAAACAATTCCACCAAAGAACAGCAGAATAGATATTTTTTCATGAATACATGGAACATTCCCTGAGATTTCTCAGATAAATCATATTGTTGACAATACAAGTCTCAATAAATTTTAAAGAACTAGGGTCACTGGATAGTGCAGACAGTTAAGTGTCCAACTCTTGGTTTTGGCTCAGGTCATGATCTCATGGGTCAGGAGATTGAGCCCTGCATCAGGCTCTGCACTCTATAAATGAAATGTCTTTAAAATTTTTTTAAATTTTTTTTAAAAAGAATTAAAATTATACAAAGTATGTTATCCAATGACAATAAAAAGTAAATTAGAAATAAATAATCCAAATGTTGGAAATCCCCAAACATATAGAAATTAAGCATAATATTTCTAAATAACACAAGGATCAAAGGAAAAGTTATTAAGGGAAAATAGAATTATTTTGAATAGCTAAAAATGAAAACACAGTATACTATTTTTTTAGGATGAAGCTGAAGCAAGCTTAGAGGCTATTTGTAGTTTTAAACACCTATATTGGAAAGAATACATGTATTAAGCCAATAACTTAAGATTTCATCTTAGAAAATTAGAAAAGGAAGAGTAAAGTCTACCCAAAGCAAGAAGAAAGAAGCAAATAAGGGTAAAATCAGAAATCAAGGTAGAGAAACAATACAGTTGTGGAGAAAATAAATGAAACCAAAGATGTTTTTAAAAAAATTAACAAAGTCTACAAACCTTCTTTTGACAAGAAAAAAAAGAGAGAGAGAGACACACACAGACCTTAACAAAATCAGGAAAGCCTTTTTTTTTTTTTTTTTTTTTTTTAGGAAAGCCTTTGGAGGAGGCATCACTACCAATCCTATAGATACTAAGATTAAAAGGAAATACTATGAACAACTTTGTAATAACACATTTTCAACTTAGATGAAAAGGAAACATTTATAAAAAGATACAAATAACCACAACTTAATAAGAATTATAAAATAAATGGGCATGTAACAATAACAAAGAAGAAACACAATTAATAATGAAAAATCTCAGAACAGCTGCCATCTGAAGTATTGGCAATTACTGAGGCAGAGAGAGACAACTATCCATGGGAATGGCAAAGCCATTTAGAAACAACAATGGAGCACAGGGAAGAGAAGAGAGAAGCAACCAAAAAACAGACTCTTAACTATAGAGAGCAAATTGATGGTTACTAGAGGTAACCATAGGTGATGGGGATTAAGAAGTGTTAGGATGATCACGGGGTGTTGTCTATAATCACTATTGAATTGAATCACTAAGTTGTATACCTGAAACTAATATTACACTGTATGTTAACTGGAATTTAAATAAAAACTTAAACAAACTTCCCTAAAAGAAAAGCTCAAGCCCAGATGGCTTTCACTGGTGATTTCCAGTGAATATTTTAAGAATAAATAATACTAAAAAAAAAAAAGAAGAAGAAGAAGAAAGAAAGAAAATAATAAATAATACCAAACATTTACAAATGCCTTATGAATGTAGGAGGAAGGTACAATTTCCAACTCATTCTGTGAAGCCAACATCCCTCTTACACGAGATGCAAAAATTCTTTTAAAAAAATAGTAACATATTGAAAAAGAATTATCCATTAAGACTAAATGGGATTTATGTCAGTACTGTAAATTTGGTTTAACTTTCTAAAAACCAGTTGTTGTAGTAAATAATAACTAATAAAATGAAGGAAAAAATGATCATCCCAATAGATATATAAAAATTCATTTCGCAAAATTAAACTTTCATCCATGATAAGACTTACAACAAAGTAGTAACAGAAAGGGAGCCTGATATAAAGGGAGTGGCAGCAGGAATTGATTACATTCAGACAAGAGAGAACTTGTTTGGGTGATAGAAATGTTCTAAAACTATATTCTGGTGATGGCTGCATAATTTTAAATATTTACAAAAACTCATTGAGTTATACACTTAAAATGTATGCATTTATGTTATGTAAATTTTGCATCAGTAAAGCTATAAAAATTAATAAACAGCAAGAGTAGATGGTAGGGAGATATAGATGAATCAAGTTAACAATATACTGATAATTGATAATGCTAAATTATAGGTAATGGGAAGTTATTACAGTATTACTTCTGCTTTTGTATATATTTGAAATCTATCATAAAAAAAATTTAGGGACCCCTGAGTGTCTCAGCGGTTGAGCATCTGTCTTTGGCTCAGGTCATGAGGTCCTGGGATCGAGTCTTACATCAGGCTCCCCAAAGGGAGCCTGCTTCTCCCTCTGCCTATATCTCTGCCTCTCTCTGTGTGCTCTCATGAATAAATAAAATCTTAAATAAATACATAAATACTTTTAAAAATTAAAAATAGATAAATAAATTTTTAAAAAATCAAAGTGTCGGGGGGTGGGGAAGATTTGGGGCTTGGTCATGTGAAAACACCCTTTGGGCAGTCCTGACATTTTTTCTTCCTCTCCTTTAGGAAGCACCTTCTTAAATTTCTAGATGTTTTACATAGTTTTTTCTTTGCTTGGTGCATTTGATCCTAACATTTGGAGAGGAAGATAGACATTATTATCTCTGTTATGTAGATGAAGAAACCACAATCCAAGGTGACAAAAATAGAAAGGGGTGAAGCTAAGGACAAAGTCTGAGTGCCCAGTGCTCTGTCCATTCCACCATGAAGCTCCTTGCACTCCAGGCCTAGGACAAGGCTGGAACCAAACTAATTTGTGAGTAAGTGAGAATTATCTTCAGTGTCACCACTATTTCCCACCCATTTGAGAACTCTTCTCCTCATTTGGACTCACTGACATCTCTAAGCCTAGCCCTATATTCTCCCACTTCACTCCCTCCCCCCAACATACACACACACACACATAACACACACACATACACACTTTATTTTGATATTCCTTGAAATGTAGTCATTTTCAATTAGGACTCCTTACTCTACCTCTCTTCCATCTCATCTTCCTTACTCCACCAGTACCTTCTCTCTCAATTTGTGATTGAAAAGACTTAATAAAATATTCCCTCCAAAAAGTTAGTAAATTCATACTACTCTTACCAGAGTATTTACATTTAAACAGAGGCCAAAAAAAAAATAGTTGTTCTACTAATAATATTTTAAGGTTCTATATAATGTAGATAAGGAGAATATTGGAAGGTAAGGAAGCAAATTACTGGGTCCTATGTATTACCTTCCAGTCCATACATTAGGCCAGCTCTAACCTAAGTCATAACTAATATACACTGAGGATGATGAACAAATAATCATCAGTACAGTAAGCCAAATTTCTGTTTATTCCCAATGGAAAATAAGCCTCCATTGTTTAGAGAACATGAAAGAACTGTGGAGAGTCAGCTATAAATGGAGTTGGTGTGCACATAGAAGAACAGCAGGTAGTGAACAGTGTTGGAATTTGTCTAGTCTAAGGGGCCTTCTCCTCTCTTTGATGTGGGAATATTCAACAACCTTAAAGATCACTCTTACCTTCGGATGCATCTCAGTGAATCAGAGTATTGGATATTTGGCTTAACATGGGTATTTTTCTCAGAATTCTCTTCACAATTCTTTCCAGTTGAGTCTCTGTTCTTTGATCTATTCTCATAAACACTTTGCTCCTTGATGTCATCATGTGGCATTGAAAATGTGCATATTTATTTATTCATCCAATCTGCTAAGTGTCAACACTCTTCTGGATGCTGAAAAATCAGCCACAAACAAAACAGAGGAAGACCTTGACCTTGTGGAGGGATGCATAGGTGAGGGAGACAGACTATGTATTATAAAAAGTAAATTATGTAGGATGTTAGGAGTTGGTAGATGCTAAGAAACATTAGTAGTGCAAATGCCCTAAGATGAGAACATGCATGGGATGTTTGAGGGGTAATAAAGAGGTCCCTGTGGCTGGAGCAGAGTGAATGGGATGGGTATGTGGGGGCAAAGCAGTAGGTGATAAGGCCCATGATTACATGGGGCCTGGTAGGCCTCTTTAAGGTCTACTTCTTTGTTTTTGTTTTTGTTTTTGTTTTTTTGCGGACTACTTCTTTGAATGTAATGGGTAGCCAATGCAAGTTTTGAACAGAATAGTACATGATCTTACATTTTATGAGTCATCTTGGTTGCTATATTGAGAATAGGGGAGAAATGTAAAAGCAGAAAGATTAATAGTAAGGCTATAGGAGAAACCAAGTGAGAAGAGATGGTCAGAGTGGTAGTAAGTGGAGAGGGGGAGAAGTTACTTATTGTAGGTACAGTGAATATAGATTCAAGAGAATTTCCTTCATCAGTGAATAGGTCTATTTCCCTCTTTACACCATGAGCTTAGCATTCCTGAACACACAGTGTGCTCAATGAATGTGTGATTAATGAATTAAGAAATGATTGAATAAATGTTGAGCAGTTGTAATCAGTCTGGAGCAGGGAATACAAAGCCCTTTCAAGACAGCCAGGATATAGTTAACATAATCTGTGGGCACAAGTTGATAATTGTTATAAAGAATAGCTATAATCATCTTTGGGTACAGAGGCTACTGGTAATTTTCATTTGAAAATATCTGAAATAGATGTTTCCAGAATAGAATTGGAGAGTTTTCTGCCTGAGTGTTGTCCTCAATAAATGCATAAAATGAACCTTCCTTCATCCAGCAGCTGTTATTAGGGAAATGTGTGCAAACAACATACAATTTTGAACTGCTATTAAGTTCCTAAAATATGGTGAGTGGTTGACAGGCCATGGCAATAGCCTTCTAACTCTTCTATCCCCAGTCTCCCTTGCTTTTGTTGACCTGCCCTACTACTCTCAGGGCATTCTTTCTAAGGCCCATTTCTGTTTAAAACTTTCAACAACTATTCATTGTCTTCTGACTTAAGAACAATTTTCTCAAACTTGGTATCCAAGGCACTTCAAAACTTCTGTCTTTACACTATCTAACCATTACCTAAACTTGGGACAAGTATGCTTATTACTGACAGGAATTTAATGTTGTGTTCAGGAGAAAAATTCTGAAGATGAGCTACTTGGGTTCAAATCTCAGGTAAACACTGTAATTAATTTCTCTAGCCCCAGTGTCAGCCTTGGGGAAAATGGAATTTAATAGTTTCTATGTTGTGTCTTTTGAGGACTTACTTAGAAAACCAGTGTAAATCCCACTAGAGTATAAGCTTCATGAGGCAGAAACCAAATTTGTTTTATTCCACACTGAAACTCAAAACTATGTACATGGTAGACATGAAATTTATATCCACTAGATAATTATATTATTTAGTGTCTATTCTATGCCTGGCACTTTTCTAAACTCTGAGGATACTGTGATTGTTCTTCTCATGAAGTTCACCTTCTGGTCCAGGAAGGCAGATGATAAACAAAAGTACAAATAAATTAAACATTTGAATTTCATATATTAATAAATGCAATTTTAAACATTAAAATGGGGTAATATACAGAAGCATCTGATTTTGTGGCCATGGAAGAACTTTCTAAAGAAGTCACATATGAACTAAAATCTAAATATTAGAAAAAATAAAATAAAATCTAAATATTGGAAAATAAAAATCATATAAAACTAGGAATGTGGAAATATTACAGATTGAAGGATCTTATGTGAACAGCCCCTGAGGCAAATGTGTTCTGTGAGCAGAGAAAAGGCCAGTGCAGCTAGGTCACCATGACAGTGATCATGGTGAAGATAATACAGATTGAGTTCAAACAGATAGCCAAGGACCTTTGGCTAAGATAAAAAGATGAAGTTGTATTTTATGTGTAATATGAAGCCCTGGAACATTTTAAGCAGAGGAATGACCACAGCTTCCCAGGAAGCTGTGTAGAAAGTAGGTTTTATAAGAGAAGAGTAAAAGCAAAGAACTGGTTAGGAGCTCATATTGTAATCCTTACAAGAGGTTTTATACGGGTTTGTCTTTGACTGAAACAATGGAAATGAAGAAAAAGGAAAGATTTGGAAATAGTTTGGAAGTCTAAACAAATGAAAGGCATCAAGGATAGTTCCATTCAATACCACATTATGTCTGTTGTGGGCTCTTCCACCATGAAAATAATATTAAAAAATTATACTTTATGACTGCATTGGTATAAAGACAAATATGACCCAGGATGGATTATATTATTTTTCCTTCTAATTGTGAAAAAGACATTAAAACATTTTCATGGGCCACTAAGAGTACTGTGGGCCCTACACACTGTACTTATTGGATAAATTGAACCTGGTTCCATTTTTAACATAAAAAATATAAAGTTTAGAATTTATATTTAAAAACTATAAGATCTTAATGCATATTAACTATCACATTATTATTACTATTATTATATTATTATTATTACTATTATTATTTTATTATTACATGCTGGACATGTCCTATGCCTCCTAATCTTTATAGATTTGCTCATCGTGCATCTTGAATTTCTCTTTACCTATCAAAAATTCATCCATCCTTCAATGCCCAGATCAAAGGCCAGTTCTTTCTTTGTGTTTCCTAATTCCTCAACTGGTCTTGATCTTTCTCCTTCCTGTCCTCACAAGTCCATACTCTTACCTCTAATTACAGTCTGCCTTTGATTCATACTAATTTATGTACTTCTCTCCCTTTCAAGGTTTTGAGTTCCATTTAACGCTTGGCAATATATCTTATACCATGGCTCTATCTCTTACTGTGCCTAGCCAAGTGCCTTACACAGAGTATAGCCTCAATAAATATTTATTGACTTGAATATCAAGGAAACAGACGGTCAGCCAAGTAGTCTCACCAAAGCCTGTTGGGGCAAGTCTGGTCTCCATTATTGCTGCCCAGACCCTGGCACATAATTAATTTGAGACCATCTATTAGGCAACAAAATGCTAAAAAGAGGAATGCCAACTGTGACTCCCCACTTTGCAAAGGATGCTGCCAGGCTACTAAATAACAACTTCATGGAGTATCCATCCAAAACACCATCTGGAGTGCAGACAGACACTTGTACCTTGTTGACTCCCAGAACCATAAATCTAGAGCCTTGGCTAATCTCCATCATGGTTAATGATGACTGTGATCTATGGCAGCTGAAAGATAAGGATTCTGATTAGACATACAAAGGAAACTAGATCCTGAGTAAATAGAAATATTATTCATTTAAATCACATTTGTTCTACCACTCATTTAAACATTTCATACTCATTCTCCAGTGCTTTGCACCATGGAAGATCCACGTGGATGTGGGATCCAGTCCTTGTTCTCAGTAGGACTTTTCCATAGCAGGAAATATAGCTGTGGGGAAAGATACTGGTGAAATGATAAATGTGAAGATCTCTCTACCTGTGTCCTCACTGAGAAAGTTTTATTTAGTTCCAGCATGGAAATTGTGTGATCATATTCTTGAACTTCAGCTTTTCTTTCTGGAAAAAAACCTATTTATTTGTCTACCAGGAATGCTGGATGATTTCATCACTTACTAATTTCTGTGCTTTTCAATAATTTGAGGGTTTTTTTATTGCTCAGTTTTCATCTAAATAGACAAATTGCATTTCAATTTGTAAGCTACTATTTTAGGGAAAAGGAAGGAACTAATATCTCAATGAAATCATAATTGAAGGACCCCTGTGTGGCTCAGTGATTGGGCGTCTGCCTTTGGCTCAGGGTGTGATCCTGGGGTCTAGGATCAGGTCCCGCATTGGGTTCCTTGAAAGCCTGCTTCTCCCTCTGCCTATGTCTCTGCCTCTCTCTGTGTGTCTCTCATGAATAAATAAATAATCTTTTTAAAAATCATAATTGAAATAATTAATACATTTAGCAATAATTATTCAGTAAATGCCAACTAAGATCAAGGCATTTTGATCAATATAAACCAATAGTTCTTTGCTCGTAGCTATTTTATCCTTTAAGCACATTTGACAATGTCTGGAGATATGTTTAGTTGTTTATTATATATCTTATGCTTTCTGACAAACAGGCTTTCTTTTTTGTTGTTGTTGTTGTTTTCATACAGCTCCCTTCTCTTGGAAAATCTTTCTTGGCATTTATTTTTAAGCAGCTTTTCCTGAAGTAATACTGAAATAATCAAGACAATTAATTTTAAACTGGAGGTATGAAGAAAGGAGTCATGACATTTTAGGCCAGATAATTCTTTGTTGTGGAGAGCACAACTGTAGGATATTTAGCCCCAGTAGCACTTTCCTTGTGTAAAACAAAGTGTCTCCAAATTTGTGAAACATCTCCTGTGGGAAGAGGCAGTAATCATATCCACTTGAAAACTCTTGGTTTGGGGAAATTAGAAAGAACTAAGAGGTATGGTGAGGTTTTGTAGAAACAGACACTTGTACACACTACTTTGGGGAGTGAAGCCACTTGACAATCTTTATCAAAAGCCTTAACAAATGTTCATAACTTTGAGCTATTAATCACACTTCTAGGGAATCTATCATAAGGAAATAATCAGAAAAAGTTCTATTTTTTATGTACCTAAATGTCTAAATTTCCCTGAAGAAACAGGTAAGTAAATTTGAGCATAGTTACATTATGGAATATTATGCAAACAGTAAAAGATATTGTTAAGAAGAGATTTCTCTGATATTGAGTATAAAAAAATCAAAAATCTGGTTGCTAAACCCAACAATGTATATTAAAAAAAAACAAAAGCTGGTTGCTAAACCCAACAATGTAAACAATACTCAGTAAAAAATAAAATACAATAACAAAAAACCTAGAAGGAAATACATTAAAAAATTTAATAGTATTATTTTTAGATACAAGTTATTTTATCCTTTTTATTGTATATTTTAATTTTTATAATATGTGAATATTGTGAATTTTTTATCCTTCATTGTGTAAGTTTGAATCACTGAGCAATACCAATAGGGGTATCATTGGTAATGTCTTTCTATAAAGGTAGATTAGGCGTTACAAGGTTCTCTGCAAGTCTCCCTATAACATTGGTTTGAAAAAAGAGTATTAGTTCTGTTGTTGGCATCCTGTTGATTGGTAGAAAAGAGCAAATGATCAGTAGTTAGTTCTTTTGACCCAAAATTTGGCATCCAAAGCAAACCACTGATGAAATGCATTTGCATTTGAATTATGTCCACTCCAGAGCCAATCCCAGGTCTCTTCCAAAAGCTTTTTATGGTGATGTGAGTTCTTGTTCAGTTTGTTCCAATAGTGGGACTCTCTTCAGAAAAATGACTTCCAGTTCAGCTGAGTGGGGAAAAGGCCTGCCAGAAGAAAGTCATCCCTTTATGAATATGAAATGTTCATAAAAGAGACAGCTTCAGTAAGTCATTCCTCAAAAGAGATGTTGATACTGTGAGGTTCCAGAAATTAGAGTACTAAGTTTTAGCTTCTAATGCCCATTGCAGACACTATTTTATGAAGCATGTAAATGTATTTATTATGACCAGATATTCTGTTTTCTAGATGCTCATTTATGAACAACTTGGAATCAAGCAATAAGATATTTAAAAACATAGTATAAACATGTGGAAGTTGTTTTTGTAAACCATCGAACTACTTCAATATTAAATTGAGTGGTAGGCAAAAGTGCTTGAAAAGGATGCACAGAAACACACACATACATACACCCAGCAGATGTGACCTGCTTCACTTGAAAACATAATTTATTACTTTCTTTGTAGTCATGCCTCACTTACTCAATGCAGTAGCACTTTGAAATCTGATCTTTTCCTTAGCTATGCTGAGTTTGCATGTAATGACACATCAAAACATCCATGTTTTTCTTACATGCCACGGGGAAGTGACAACATCCTTTCTTTGTGGTTTTGGTTAACATCTACACATCCTTCCCAAAACACCACCAGGGAATGTTATTTCACTGATGGGAATGAGATGATATGCTTCACATATGACATGGTCTACTAAGGATGCTGCCCAAGAAAATCACAAAGCCCACTGTGAGACCTGAGTAAGTCATTTTCAATATGAAATTTCAGCCACTGTCTGGATTTATCCCCCCTCTGACACAGTGTGCAATGATTCATCTTTTTTCCACTTCTAGTGGGGCTCTGTCAGATGTGCAACTGGCTGAGCAGTAAGAAGGAATGATATGAAGATGCATAATTAACCAGTTAGTACGTCTCAATCCTCCTTGCTTCCAAACATTTCAGATTCATGTAACTATCTCTTCTTTTTCACGTGTGCCTTCTTTTGAGTCCCATCCTTTTATCCAGAGACATTTGGAAAGAAGTGTGTGTCAGAGAACTTGGCACAAGAATGAAGTTCAGAGATTCATTATTTTGGAGTATTCACTCTAAGCATTATACACTCACCATTCATAGAGCTCTTGCATATAAAATGTTAAGCACATAGCTAATCTGATGTTATGCTATTGAATCCTTGAAACAACCTTATAAAATTAACTCTATTATCCTCATTTCATATATTTAGAAACTGTGGCACAGAGACACTCAAGTTCTCATAGCTATGATAAATGAGATAAGCTGGGATTTTTAAGAAGAGTTTGTTGAGCCTCTAAGGAAACTGAGTAATTTTTTTGTGCTTCAGTAACAAAATTCTGGAATAATCTAGAGGTTATAGCTATTTTGTCTCTCCAAAGCTCGACTTCTTTCAGGTCAATTGAGCAAGGTCATTACTGCACTTGGTTTTATATTCAAATGCTCTGTAGCTTTCTGTAAGTGACCAACAATGAGCCTCCAAAGATGTGGCCATATATCAAAGTTGTAGTGTATATATAACATACTAAAGATGTGCCTTCAAGGAGCATTTCAGAAAAAAATGAGCCAGAGATGTAGCTGAGTTTATACTGAAAAAAACCCACATCATAAGATAAAAATACACAAGTTTGAAATAGTGACTGAAATCCCAGACATTGTAGATTTCCATGAAAGGACCTTTGACTCTGAGGTGTAGTGCCAAGATTTATTCACAGAGCAAACTTTACCAAAATATGAAAAAGAGGTATAATTGTAGCCATCCACTCATGTCTCACTTTCTTTTATAGTATTTTCCTTCTTCCAAAACAATTTTATTAAGACATGAGGGATTTCAAAGGTGTATCATTTATACAATTATTTGCATTTAAAAATGGATCATATGAAAGACAATTTTGAAATAAAGGAGTACATTTTTAGCAGTGAGACTTTAGGCATCTGGATTGTAAGAATCAGGGAAACTTGATTGATTTCTTGGTGGCAAGAAATATCAGAGGGCCCTACAAGTTACTACCTCCTCACACAATGCAGGAGAACAGAAATGACTAGAGACTTTCTATGTTCTTTCTTCCAAAGCTGTCCTTAAGGAAGTTCTTGGCACATGAAAATTAATCATATCTTCTTCCCTAGCCTCCCAACTACCCTAAGATCCTGACTTACATAATTAACTAATCACTACAAATCTTCACTTCAGGGATATCAGAGTGGTTTGGAAGTTTAGCATCTGCTTTTGGCCCAGGGCATGATCCTGGAATCCTGGGATCGAGTCCCACATTGGGCACCCCACATGGAGTCTGCTTCTCCCTCTGCCTGTGTCTCTGCCCCTCTCTCTCTTTAAAATCTTAAAAAAAAAAACAAAAAACAAATCTTCACTTCAGTATTTATTAGAAAGGCACCTCAAATCCATGTACAAACTGAATCCAATGTTTCTGTCCCTACACCTGACACTTTTCTTGTTTCTCATCTTCTGACCATGCCACACAAGAAGTATAAACTGATAAATAACTTCTACCCTACTGTTCCATCTTCATTGTCAAGGCTCTTATTTAAACCTTCATCATCACTTGCTTGGATTTCTATAAAGCTTCTGTATGATGTGCTATAAACGTCATTCCTCTTCAATTCATACCTCATATTCCTACTGGAGAATATTTTTTTTACCGTATCATTATTTTTAATGTCCAATGTTTATAATATGAGGGCCGGGGCTTTCTCCTCAACTCAAGTTTGTAAATTTTCAATTGGATTGTGAGGCCAATAGGGATACTTCTTCTTGTCTAATTTGGTTTCTGGGAAGACTTCATTCAGGTCCTCAATGGTCATCTGATCAAATGGAATTATGTTCTTCATCTTCTCCAGCTCTTTTTCATATTCTTCAATCCTGGCCTTTGAGAGGGACAAAAACTCAGCACAGCTTTTCACATCTTCTTTTTTCCTCAGCATCCACCTGGACAGTGTATTTATCCTCTGGCACAGGAAACTTCAGGGCATTAAACTTCTTCTCAAAGTCATCTACCAAGCCAGCCTTTGCCACATTGGCCTTGTAGTAAGCCCAGTCGATAGCAGGTGGTTTCTCAGGAAGAGTAGCCAACCTGGAGGTAAGCATCTCATTCCAGGATTTCAGGGAGTTGGCAATGGCCTTTTGGTTTCGGGGTATGATCTCCCCAAAAGCTACCCAGTCAATGGTTTTTAGAGCAAGTTTTCGCCCAGCCATCTTGAGATCCTTCACTGACCCTGGCAGCCCACAGTCCACGGCCTACTGGAGAATATTTATAAAATAGATCTGATCCTGTTACTCCTCTGCTTGAAAATATTTATTCTATAGATCACATCAAAATCCAAACTCCTTTCTGTGAGGCAAAGCTGTTTATTTTTTAAGACTTTATTTATTTATTCATGAGATACACACAGAGAGAGGCAGAGACACAGGCAGAGGGAGAAGCAAGCTCTATGCAGGGAGCCTGATGTGGGACTCGATCCTGGAGCCCTGGGATCATGCTCTAAGTCAAAACGCATATGCTCAACCTCTGAGCAACCTAGGCATCCCAAGGCAAAGCTGTTTAAAAGCTGAGCTTGTTGACTTCTCTATCTCAAATGGGCACACTATTGACTGTCTCTACAGCCCACAAAACACAAGTATAGAAAACTTAAAGTTTTCTTTTTGTCCTGTAATTGAATTGAACTTAGTTCCTGAGTGACCACTTGCATTCTGTTCTAAACCTTGAAGTTTCAAAGTAAATTCAATTACCTCTGTGTTTTTCTCTATTCCAGTCCAGTAATTACTTAGTCATTCTCAGCTGAAACTGAATATAATTTAGGATTTTCTGCCTCCTCAGTCCCTTCAAATTATCTGTTTCCCTCCCCTCTTGGTGTTGGTTCTAAAACTCTGGGTGATTCAACAATTCCCTTTACACTATGGCACAGTAAGCAACATACTTTTTGGCCTCTGTGGTCATGCTAGCATCTGTAGTTAAAGTCCTCATCCTGTTTCCCAGCTTAGGTGACACCCAGTGCTTGTTTGGCAGGTGGCAACTGGTCCGTCTGGAACTTCTCCATTGGCTCCTATGCAGCTTTTTGGCATCTAAATTCCAATAAATGAAGGTATATCCTCATCTACTCCATGTAGATGACACAGGCCCCGACTCTGCACTGTGATCTTCTGGATGACATATTAGTTTTCCCTCTTATCTAATATTTAGGTTTTACTCATAGCTTCAGAAAACATAAAATATTCTCAGAGTCACTTGGGGACTACGGGAAATTGAGAAAGAGATCTACCAGGTAGATACTCATACCACTATGGTTTGGATTCATCAGTGGAGCTGCTGTATTCAAAAACTTCCAGACAACATTGCAAATCTTCCCAAATCTTGGATTTCAATCTTATAGGCAAATTCACTCCCTGGAAGGACATTGAACACAAGGTGGCCCCTCCATGGTTTAATGATCTCTGCAAACTCTCTTCCCTTCAAAATGGAGTCCTTTTATCTAGTTGAATAAGAACATGAGAAAGACAAAAAAACCCACAAAACTATTTTCATCTTCTTATAAATCTATTGGTTGTATGCCACATTGAGGAAATAGAAGTAAGGAATCTAGCATCTTTATTTAAGGGATATACATTAAAATTAAAATGAACAAAAAAACTCCTAAAACAAAAATCCTATTAAAAGAAGATTTAAATAAATACTAGGAAATACTATGTTCTTGGTTGGAAAATATCTGGTAGTATAATTCTTTCAACTGTGTTCTACTTTGAGATTGTTTTTCTCTCTTAGCTGACTTTCCTACAAACATTATAATTCGTTGATTAATTTATAAAAAGGAATCCTATTATTTTGATTAGTATTGCATTAATTTTAAGTCAAAGTAGGGAAAATTGACATATTCATAATATTTAATCTTCCCTAATGTTTGGTGAAAAAAACCAGATCAGAGAACATCATTTATGACCCATTAATATAAAGTAAAACAAGCAAAAAAAGCATTCTTGTTTATTCTTCATTTCCTAACACCATCAAGTGTTTTCATGTTTCTAAGGCTATCTCACTCCTCCACTGCATGACAGTCTACTTATTGTTCAAGGCTCATTATAAATGTCACTTCCTTTGTGGAGTAAAGAACCAGAAAGCTGTAAAAACCTTTGGAATTGATTGGTTGCATCAATGGCCCTAAAACCTCATCCCTTCCTGGGTGCTCATTCTTTGCTATGTAACCTTATAGTGTGTTTCTGTTCTGATTGTAGAGCTTACCATGATATTTGCCTTAGTGAATGAAATGCTAGCATACTGATGTTAAGAGAGACTTGAAAAGCACTTGCTTAATTGGCTTTCTCCCCCCTTTATCCTTACTATTGCTATAAAAAGATGTCTGGTTAATCAGCTGAAAGGTAAAAGACATTTGGATCAGAGCCAAATAGCCTAGTTGTCCCAGACTAAGCCTGCTTAAATTGGCTGTCTGCCAGCAGCCTTCAGACAACATGAGTAAGCCCAACCAAGATCAGCAGAACCACCTAGAAGACCTGCAGCTAACTGCAGATACATGAACCAGTCTAGTTAAGATTATCAGTTTACTAACATCAGCAGAAACCCACAAACTGATGAATTAAATGATTGTTTATTATTGTATATTAATAAACTTCTATGGCATCAGATCATTGATATAACTTAGAGCTCTTTCTCTTTAGCCAATACTAAAATTCCATAAATAAAGTTTGGTTTCCTGGGACTTCATATATTGCCCCTTTAAAGTCTACATGACACCATTGGTTCTATCACATGGAAAAATGAAAATATAGGAAAGAAAATATGGCACAATAGAATTAGAATAACTTCATTAGACTTTAGTAAAGGCATTAATTCGAAAAAAAAGGCATTAATTTGTAAGGGTGGGCAGAGTACACACACACACACACACACACACACACACACAAGGTAACACAGTATCCCAAGATGATTACTATTCCAAAGCCCAAAGGATTTAGGAGAGAGACCAGTTATCAGACCCTAAAAGGTAAAACTTGTGGGAAAAGGACCACCTTGAAAGGAGACGTGACTTTCATTGAAAGGAGACAGCAAGCCTGAGGTGCCCTGCAGGGAACTATCATGGGATTAAATAACTCTGCTTCATTCTCTTCCCTTCCTCTAGTCTTTTGCCAGGAGCCTCCATTAGCCAAACCAAACCAAGATTCAGAGGAGTAAAGAGTTCTTTGGTATAATTCACACCTGTGATTGTCTGGGGCAGAGTGAATGGTAAAAAGGAATAGAGAGAGAATCTGAAGGAGCAAGCAGACTATCTAGCAAAAATGGCCATGGGTTTATATGGCTATATATATGAACCTGTCAAATTCTTTCTTGGGATCATATTTTCACATTGGGGTGGAGGGGATATAGCCAGAATTAGGCACCTTAAAATTGGAAAAGTAGAGAGAGGGTGCAGAAGTAGAAGCAAAGGAGAATATATTTAAAGTTTTTCTCATGTTAAAATTTGCATAATAAAGGCCCTCCCAGAATATGCTAACCACTCAGTGAGGATCCAATAAGTAACTGCTAAATTTAGTTTATCTGAACTAACAAGGAAAACATAATATATGAATATACTATTGGTCTCTTGGCACTAATGCTATAGATAACCTTCCATGAGTCTACTTAGCTTTGCTAGGGAAAATGATATTAAGGATACAATGAAATATTATCCTGTGTTATATTTTTAGCTTCTTTCTGTAGTGTAATTTTCCTGTTTCCCTACCAACTTTGAGGCAAGGGTTATAAGAAGATTAATATTTCTTTCTTGATGCATAGTTCTGTTTATTAAATAGGGATGTTTGGATGGCAGAGTTGTGTTCTGTAGAGTCAGTAAGCAAGCAAGGGAAGAGGAAACTTTCATTAGTAGAACTTCTAGTAGAGCAATCCGTATTATGATTGAGATTGATCTCAACAAAGACTAACTGTTGCATAGTGAGTTGCTTCTGGAATATATTTTTATTTTACCCTTAGTCCTCAGCTAAGTTGAAAAAGACAATTGAGGCAAGTTAATTTAGCAGGAAAGGGTATGAATGTATAGAGGTGGGTGATCTTAGAAAAGAAGACCTGGGTTCAAATCCTGCTACTGTAGGCTGGTGGCTGAATGAAGATAAAATTAAGACAGTTCTACCAACATCACAAGGATATTGTCAGCATTAGGTGAGAGTCACAGATGTATCCAAGGAGCTTTCATATCTGTGGTCACATATCCAAAACAGACTGCTTGACAGTCTGTCTTTGAAAAGCAAATACAAAAAGAATAGAATCCAGCTACAAACCATCAGGCTGGACACTTTATGAACAGGTTATCCCTGGCCTGTCTCAGATACTAGCTCAAAAGTTTTAATTACCAGTTAGCCTATCAATAGTCTGTTTGGGTTGCTACAGTAGCATTCCATAAACTGGGTGGCTTGTAAACAACAAACATTTCTTTCTCACAGTTCTGGAGGCTGAAAAGTCCACAATCTATATGCCAACAGGTTTGGCATTTGGTGAGAATCCACTTTCTGGTTCCAAGTTTATAGATGGCTGTCTTTTCACTACAACCTCACGTGGCATAAAGTGGGGAGGGATCTCTCTTGTTTCTCTTTTAGAAGGCTACTGCTCCCATTTATGGGAGGTCCTACCCTTATCTCCTAATCACTTCCAAAAGTTTCCACCTCCAAATACCATCACAATGGGATTGATTTCAACACATGAATTTGAGAGGGGACACATACATTCAGTTTATAAGAGTACCTTTTATTGAGGTCTGGCCAAGAATCAGAAGTATGGCCCAGGCACCTCTGAGAGAATTTTTGCACAGGGTTGCAACAGAACAGCTAAGATTAATTCTCTTCCTATGTAATTTTATATCTGAAACTTAGCTAAGCTCTCTTAATTACAAATCTCTCATCCTCATTCTTATTTCTGCATCCTTTACGGTGTTTATAAGCAAATATGTCAGACCCATAATTGTTGAATAATTATCATTTGAATGCTATTGAAAGACATGTTCAATGAGAAATTTAGCTAGTAGTTTGGTTCATTTCTTTCTACAACTTGCTTTGAGTCACCCTTGGTTTACTGTCCCTTTTTTTTTTGGAGTGATCATTTATTTGATGATGATATGATGGCTAATGAAACAGAGGTGACAATTAAGAAGCTTGTCCATAATTTCTTTTTAATTTGACGATCTAATTGGCTTTATTCAATAATTCCTGAATCAAGTAGCATCCCAACTAGCAGATAAAAAGGAGCTCCCAAGAAGCTTGTCTACAAATTTTTTTATCCTCATTTGAGGTCAGAAACAGTAATAAGTGGCAGCCAGCATGTTTCCTATCACATGCAAAGGCCTATGACTCATGGCAGTAAACCCCGAGGTGAACTTTTGAGTACACCGAGCCATTTGCAGAAAGAGTCTAGTACAACTAAGAAGTTTTTCCTCTGACATGATTCTGCAAAATTAAAAAATTCTTTATAATGGTGTATGTAAGTGTATGTGTGTGTGTGTGTATGTATGTACATGTTGTGTCTTAACCCCTTCTAATAGAAAACAGGTCTTCATCACACAGATCCTGGCCTTTCCCACACTAATCTATAGAATTTTTTCTATTAGAAATAATTCCAGAAATTTTCAATAAGAAATAAAGCCAGAAATTAATTTGAACAAATGCTTCACTCAAGAAAAGATGCTATAGTTGGCAAATTGAACTCCAATTAAAAAAAATAAAAATAAAGATGCTATACAAATCTGTGGCTCTTCACAGTATTTATTCCACCATAAACAAATAACGTGGAGGGCAGGAGATGACAACCCATTTTGATGCTTCATACTTAATGTCAGATCTTTGTTCCTTGTAACTTGTCATCAGTTGTAAAGCATATGATTGATAAAATCTAAAGTTTGGGGGAGGAAGGGTAGATCATTTTAATTTTTATTAATGAAGATCTTAAAGTTAACCCTGTCTTAGAAACATAAAAATGTGGGAAAATATGGGTTCTAAATTTGTGCTAATGTATTGTCCTTAAGCAGTAGATTGCATGGTCATTGAGAACTAAGTCAATGGGACCTTGGTGTCATGTGGCATTTTGTCCCAACACACATCTCAAATGTTCCAAGAGATGAGTCAGTGGTAAGAAATAATGGTATATGTTCATTGTAAAGTGCTAAAACAGACTCAGAATTCAATAACTGCTTTTCATTCCTGAGAATGCCCAAATACTTTAAAGTCATGAGTCAATGCCACCAAATGTCTATTTCTATTAGGTGATGAAGAGGCTCACCAGTGGAGCCTTTTGTGGAAGTATAGCATGGCAGAAATTGAGTAGCCCCAGGAAGGCTTCAAGCAATTGCTTTTTTTTTTTTGGAATGGGTGCCTCATAGAATGCACATATTTTATCTTGAATGTGATAAATACCAGCAGCACTCAGCAGTAAACTAAGAAAACGATAGAAGCTTCTGAATTCATCTGGGTTTTTTTCCCCCTTCTTTGCTTCACCTGGATACTTGAAGCATTGAAATGGTATAGGAGTTCTTGAAATTTTTCAACAAGTTTATAATGTTGATCTTAGAACAAAATTGAAATACAATGTCACACCTGAAACCTAGGAATCAGAATTTTCATTAGTCGTGGAGAACCTCAGTAGCATCGGGAATGCTGAACAGAAACTGCTTAAATCAGTATTCTCTTTAATGGATGACATTTGTTTACTTGTCTATAGCAGGATCCACACTGATGATCAGACATTGGTAGTTTGGGCAAAATAAAATTCTGGTAAGACTTTCTATCCACTAAGGATAGTAAGGAGCTAGAGGAGGTGAGTGTGGAATGCAAGCTTTAGCCACAGTACACATCTAATTCAGCTCAGACCGCCATAACAAAGTATACCATAGACTAGGTGGTTTATACAGCAGACATTTATTTTCTCACAGTTCTGGAGGCAAGAATTCCAAAATCAAGGTACCAGCATGGAAGGGATCTAGTGAGAATCCTTTTTCTAGCATTCAGGTAGTCATCTTCTAGTATGTCTTTATATGGGAGGGAGAGAGAGAGAGAGAAAGAGACAGCAAGCGAGAGAAAGCAATGAGCCCACACTCTGGTATCTTCCTCTCCACTAATCCCATCATGGGAACCCTACTCTCATGACCTCATTTAAACCCACTTCCCATCACTTTGGGAGTTTGGGCTTCCCACAGGAATGGGGGGGATCATATATATTCAGTTCATGACAGCATTGTATCTGAGGTGTCATCTGAATTACAGTTTAAAAGATGAGTAGTAAAAGTACAGGGGATAAAAAGAAAAGAATATTCTAGGCAAGTAAGTCAACTGAAGAATAGCATGATCTGAGGGTACGTATTGGTGGCCCAGAGAAAGAAGAGGAATTGGAAAGACAACTGTGGTGCTTGTTCACACATATACATCTCCACCTGCCCCTTGAGTTTTGCCTTTCTCAGTAAAGAGTTTGGGCCAGATATGTGGGTTGGAAATAGCATCTCTAAGAGGGCATTCGCTGGTATTTTTTTTTTCCTGCCAAGTGTCTATTCTCCCTTCTGTAAAACAGCACGCTAACTTTCCTTTGAGAAACCACTATTCCTCCATTCTGGATTTATGTTGTTAGAGCTGCTCTATTCCTATCTAGATGGAAGGCCCATGAACCAGGACTGCCCTAGCAGACATCACATTTCCTGGCACATGACCCAAACCAGACCAATAAAAATCAATCTTAGGATTTTGTCTGTAACCATTGAAAAAAAGAGGACCTGCTTTCACTGATACTGCCTAACTGGAAGATTATACTGCTGAGAGCTGCTACTGTCTATCTTTATATTACAAAGGGAGAGCTTGCCTAAGAAACACACAAAGGAGAAAATAATGTCCAGTTCTTTACTCAAACCAGAATATTATGATATGGCATAATATATTTCAGACAAGATATCTGAGGATTTGGATGCAGCTATGTCAACCAGTCCCCTCAGACTCCTTAGTTATATGAACAAAGGAATTCCTCCTCTTCCCCTTAAAGGACTTGAGCTGGGTTTTCTGTTATATGGAACCTGGAGAAGCCTGTGTAATACAGCTCCCTGAAGGACTTGGATATTTCCCCAACTTACATACTATTGCCCCTAAGAACTATAGGAAGTCATTGGACTAGGGATCAAGAAACCTGGAGTCTGGGTCTACTCTGCTATTCCCCATCTGCAATATATTTGGCAAGTCAATTAACTTCCAGATATTTCAATCTCCTTCCCTAAAAAAAAAAAGAAAGAAAGAATCTAATGAAATATTCAGTGTCTATTTCAAAAGGTTGTTATGAGGCTCAAAATAAGTGGCGAATAAGAAAGCCCTTAACAAATTGAAAACCTGTACTCACGCAAGTTATTAATTATCATTGCCATTGTAGCAGGCATTGAGGTGCATGAAAATTCTCCAAGTGGTCAAGGGACATTAAGAGTCAGAACGTGACAGTGTGTGTATTTGTGCCTGGAGTGGATTAAAGATTTACTTATGAGCACCTTTCTTGGGGTCACAGCCAAAATAAAGTCCACACTTCCCATGAATTGTGGCCAAGTTTTTCTTTTTTTTAAATCCAATTTTTAGGGGCAAAGAGCAGAAGAAAGCGAGGTGGTCGATAGCCTCTGATACACGTGATCCCCTTTGACCATTTTTGTCATCATCTTGTGATTCTGCTCTTGTTCAGGTCACAGATCTAGTTGCTCAAACATCCTAGGATGTTGAGTTCTATCAATTCCGCTTAGCACAAGACTGATCTCATTACCTAGAAGTTATTTGGGAAAGCCACAGATTAAACAAGCTTCTCTGTGTATTTCTCCGGATATTTTTGGACTTCTTATAAAGGTATTCATTTATTTCAATGTTATCTGTCATCTCCAGGATCTAAAATCATAAATCTATGGCCTTGACATAGATAGCTGAGAGAAAGAGGAACTCTTTCCATTTTCAAAATCCTTTCCTTTATGAGGAATCCACTTGGACAGGGAAATATAGAAAATATTAAATCAAGAATAGCCAAATTGTCCTACACGAAGTTTTCAGGAAGGCCTTTCCCTAAGACACTATTCTCTTTTATGCACATAATATTGAGTATTGGGAGGCTTAGGTTTCCTTATTAAGTCAGGAGTCTGTCAAATTTAGCTCCCAGGGGACTAGAATAAACTTATTTTCTTTCTTTTTCCTCAACCAAATTCCATAGTTCTTCTCCTCCCATATTTCTCTGTTTGCCTGAGGAAGTGACTTTTCGCCCACAGTCCCCACTTCCCAAAGCAGTGACTTTTTTTTTTTTTGTTTAATTAGCTGACACCCACTGCTGTAACAGAGACAGAAAGCAAGAATGTGGAGAGAGCAGCTAGGCACTCCAAAGGCCACAATGAAGACAGTCAAAAATATGACCAGGGCTGGAACTGTGCAAATAGTGGGTCACCACTACTCTCAGGATGGGTAACATTAGAGTCCCAAGGGAGTGTTTGGTGATGCAAAAGCCAATTCTTGAGCTCATGATTCTTGGCCCAATTGCAGCATTCCGCTTCAAAGTCTTCTTATTTTTAGACTGCACCTCATCCAGTGGCCTGGAAAGGTCCACCTTATTCCTTATCCAGAGACAGAGGACTAGATTTTACTATTCTATATGTGCTCTGAGCACAATAATATGCCTTCTTCTTACTTGGGGTTTGATTTTCCTCTCTGTATACACATATCCCAACAGATAATCATTGAGCCAGTCTCCTTGAAAACTAACTTTGTGTTTGTGGAAATAAGGGAAATAAGCAATGAATAAGCTTTCTAAACATAGCACAGATACCTTTCCCACTGGTTTGCTAATATATCAAAGACATGTGAACTGTAAGTGAACATCACCAACAGAGACCTGCTCCACCCCCTCCCAGCATGGCAAACTTACTTGATCTCTTTGAATTTCCAGTTTGGAGCTATGTGGGTTCCCCTACCCCCCAACTTTAATTCTCCACTAAGGAAGAGCAAACTTCTTAGGAAATAAGTCACCATGTCATTCACCCTTGATTTCAATGCCCGTTCCCAAATCAGGAACATAAAATGTAAAGTTCAAGGCAAACTAAACCTGAAGGTAAATGTCAAGTTCACTCAGCTACCTATTGGCAAAAGAGTAATTCTCAACCAGTTGACCTGCCTTATGGAGCTTGCATCAATGTTAGTCAGGCTAAAAGTTCAGTCCACAGCAGGAGGGAAAGAAACCACATGACTAAGTTACCCACTGAAAAGTGGGATTCAGGGTGTTGAAATTACATGCACAAACTGCCTATGAACAACAGCCAGAAAAAAAAAACAGTAAGTATCTGATGAATATAAATCCTTTTGCTGTGAACTTAAAACGTTATATAGGGATGCCTGGGTGGCTCAGTGGTTGAGCGTCTGCCTTCAGCTCAGGGTGTGATCCTGGGATCCTGGGATCTAGTCCCTCAGGCTCCCATAGGGAGCCTTCTTCTTCCTCTGCCTATGTCTCTGCCTCTCTCATCACTCATAATCCTAAATTATTTTTGTTTTGTTTTGTTTATAAAAGGAGTTTCACAGTTTCCAAAAAGAAAAGAGCCATACCCCAGTACATAAAAAAGCTCTGGAAACATCTGGCTGGTGTGGATGTTCCCTCTACAGGTGGCAATAAGAGTCCTTTTGCCTCCACTTTGCTTCTGCCTGGGAATATACAAGAGTGGAGATGGGTACCGTCCTTTCAGAAGGCCTTAGGAGTTGTACTTTACACAAACAACTAACTACTCAGGGAGCTCATGGGGAGATTTGGTCATACAATGCATATGACCAGTAATTGGAACAATTGTTTGAAATTTCATTTCCACCCCTCAGGTTCAAGGATTGAGGCTCAGTGGTGAATCTTGGCTGGGATCACGCAGCTCTCATTCTAGTATCTCAGGGGTCACCTGAGAATGTGTACATAGCAAGGATATGGATTCTAGGGCACACTCAAAGGAAATTTGTCCTGTTGCTATTTTAACCATGCCACAGCTGCACAGAAGAGAAAAATCTGAGAATATTATTAAGGAAGTTTTGCTAGTAATTAATCTATTAACGTGCACATTTTCCTCTCTTATTTGAGCAAATTACCAGTATAGGGACACAGAGAATACTATCTGCAGAAGACAGTGGATTTTTTGAATTATGAAGAAATATGTTGGCTAACAATGAGAAATCCATGGACTAGTGTGAGAGAACAGTTCCCTTGTCGCAGATGGGGCAGGCAGCAGCTGCTTGCACTGGGACTTATGTAAGGCACTGCTCTCAGCCCTGGGGCCCCGGTGCCCAGTTTCCAGCCAGGATCCAAGGGGTCAGCGTGCCAGGTGAATGAAATCCTGCCTTTGTTTGACTGCCCCAGAGTCTCTTGCTCTGGGACGTTCCGTGCAACAGAAACCCAGACACACTTATTATACAGAAACCCAGGAGGGGAAGAGGAAGGAGGCTTGTAGGTGCCAAAGGCAGTGGCAAAAACTGAATAGGCAAGAACTTTCTCCCGGCCAAGTCCGCAGAGTGTCCCAAAGTCTCAGAGATTCCAGTCTATGAGGATGGGAGAGAGTGTTCTATAAAAGCAATCCAACTACTATAACACAGCACACACATCAGAAAATAATGCTGTTTTCAAACAGGAAGTTACATACAGAGGATTTTTTAAGTGTTTTGAAAGCATACTTTAAAATAGATGTTTAGTTGTATGTATTAACTGGATTGAAGCTTGTGGGTCTCTACTAAACAGACACAGACCATGTAACACAATAATGACACTATGGATCCATCTAATGAAGACATAACTAAACTTTCAGGTGATGTCATATAAATGTGGTAATTATTTTTATTTCAAAAGTAGTAAAGAAATAGAAAATAAGGGAAAATATTATTTGCAATATCCCTAATGTAGCCCAGTCACCATTATATACAAAATATTTTAAGTTTTGATCATCTCTTTTCAATTAAATCATCTGTTTTCAGTCCTGACTTCAAGAAGGCAATGACAGAGAAGAAATGCTTTACCGGATATTTACAAACACTCACACAAATATAGATATATATGCGAGAAGGCACAGTAAAAATTTAAATCCATAAAAACATTATTTATTGGAACCCTACTGCAATACCTGACACTGTGTTACTATTGCATATCAAATAATCTGTAGCTCCCACCTTCAAATATAAACAACATGATAAGTTCATGTTTCTAAGACCTCCCCATTATAGTTGTTTCTTTGTTATATGGTGGAATGCCTGAAGATGTGCATCCTTGGATCAAGGTTGTAGTTTCACAGGATGTGGGAGAGCCTTAACCTGAGATGTAAAAGAATAATTAGCTTCAAAAGTCAGGCAGGCAGTCAATAATATTTACCCAGTACCTACCCCGTGCACAGCAGGGGCCTGTAAGAAAGCTGGTTAACAAGCAGTTTCTGACCATCCACTCAGTATGCAGTAGATGAAGTGCCATGAGAAATAAAAGAGGACATTGAAAGTCCATGCTCTTGAAGGAGTTTCTTCTAAACACAAAATCCACACGTGGGAATTGACTTGGGGGCACTGACAAAGAAACATGGGAAATTACTATACTTCAGACTGGGTGTAGAAAATACATACAGAATACACAATATAAGAGCCAGGAAAGTTGGGCAGAGTTTGTCCCATGTGTCAGAGAGAAAGGAGAGGTGTATAGGCTTGCTCATTGCACTTGGGAGTCACATGCTTTACTCTGCACTTTATTTCTGTATTTCAAAGGTTTTATTTCTCTTTAGTTGTGAAATTAAAAATTTAATCTGCGACCACTATTCTCTGACACACTGTTGGAGACCAAGCTATGCATAAACACCTGAAGAGAAATCTTAAATAACTTAGCACAGCCGTCAAGGGATAATCACTCCTCCTACAAAGTTCTAGTGACTCTTTAGGAGACTTGGCTAGCCATGATTGGCGGCACAGGAAAGGAATGATGGGGTTTGAAAGTGCTAAAAAGTCTTTTATTTTCTTCTGGAATAGCTACAGTCTTAAAGTAAATTACAAATTTGCTGGTGGTTTTGGATTTAATTTAATTCTGCAAATATATACTGAATTGGAACTGTGGCCCCTGGAGGAGATGGTTAGCGATCCATCTCCAAGAGATAGAAGAAGAATCTTTGGTAAGCAATATTGGTAGTATCACAGAGGTGGGCATTACCTAGGTCTTCCTGGAGCAGAGAAGCTCTACAGAGAAGCTGTCCCTTCCTTTGCAAAACAAGAGAACTAGAACAAAATAAAGCCATTCCCAGATAGCTGAGAGGAGAGACCAGACAGAGGCAGGAGGGATTGCTGGAAGCCAAGGGTGAAAACAGACTGGCTGGGATGAGAACTGGAAAGCAGTCCTAGAGTTTTGCAACCAAGTATCAAAGTCCTTACACTACAGATCCTCAGCAGGTTTTTCTTTTGTTTGTTTTGTATAAGACACACACTAAAATAATATATTTCTATGAGTATATTCATGGTATGCACATTTCATGTGTAATCCATGTATTTCTCTGTCATTCAAAAGAATATTCTAGAAAATGAGTGAGAATCATTTTTATATGGCTATCTTTGAATCTACTTTGATTTAATATTTTCATTGAAATTAGTCTTCGGAGACATAAATCAAACTACATCATTACACATAAGTTTATTCACAATGATTATGTTCATAGAATGTAAAATATGATGCAGTTTTGAAGTTATTTTACACTTTTTAAGGAGGTAGACAATTATACAGAAAAAACTCACCGTTATATAACAAAATTCAGTTATGCAAAAATAAACTTGGAAAAAATTTAAGAATTCATTTCTATTTATTAAAATATCAAGACTATTATCTTCATCACTTCTGAAAAGTATAATTTTTTTAAACAGTAAAGGCTAGTAATTGTTGAAGTCAAAAGAGAAAAACACTGAAAGATTATACGCATTTTCTTCTTCTTAAACCTCTAAAACATCACATGTACATTGTTCCATCTTAACTTGGATAATTTTAAAATTCTGATTTCTCTTTACTGTTGTGAAATGATTCCATTAAGGATTGAACTGGTGAACTACAAATTCTATTTCTTCTTTGATAAGAAATGCAGTTCTCCTCTCTGTACCTAATTCCACATTCCATTTTAGACTTCTCTCATTAGTATTTTTTAAAGGGAATTATTTTCAATTCTTCGTACTTTATCCATTAGCAAGTACAGTTGCTAATAGCTCATAAATAACAGCAGTACACTGAGAACCACTGTTCAGAAGGACTGGGCTCTTCAGTCCTGTCGTGAAGGGCAGCAAGCCAAAGAGAGAGCAGCCTTGAGAAGCAGTGCTAGAGAGTTTAGGTGAGCCTGTCTCAGAAGCTAGGAAAACATAGATCAGCCCAATGCCCTGAAAGGGCAGCAGGAAATACATGAAAATATCATAGGTTTTTACTATTAGAAAATTCATGCAATGCCTGGCATGTGTATGCACAGAGATAGAAACCAATGTAAAGCAACAGAGTAGTGACCATGATTAAGGCAGAAAGTTGTACATGAAACTGAACATGAATTAGTGTTACCTAGTGACTTCCAAACCAATACTTAGAGATATGAGCCCAACAGAAGAAGACTAAAAATACAGAGAGTGTCTGCATGGAACAAAAGTAACCAGATTGATACTGAAAACCTGTTCCTGAGTGAAGAATCTGTGATTAAATTAAATCACACTTCTATTATTCCGATTACAATTAGTTACATAGGAGTTTGCATGAAATGTTGTTTTCAAAAATCCAATATATGACTTTTTAACTTCCTTAAATCATCTGAATTAAGTAACTGATCTCCAAAGTTTTAATATGTAAGGACTCTAAAAATGGAAATTCTTGAATTTAGGTGAGCCTTAACTAATAAATGAGTCATGATTTTGGCGCTCAAACAAAATCTCCATGGAGTTCTTTATAATGTGTATATATATATTTATTTACTTACTAACTCATTTCACAGCTGTTTGGGGGCACCTACAATGTTTTAAGACAGTATTCTAGGCTCTAGGAATATAGCCGTGAACAAGGCAGGAGAGTTGTGCCCTTATCTGAAACTTCAATAGAAATATCCATCCATATGGTTTTGCCAAGAGGGGTTGCACTTGCTGCATCTCACAACCCTCTGCAGTCTCCTCAAGTTGCAACTATCTTAGAAACATATCCCCATATGTTAAACCAGATTCTCAATACAAACTTTGAGCCAGGTGCAGTGATTTTCTTCATTCCATGGTTTGAGAAGAGAGCTATATGGATGTGTGAACAAGGATCTCTACCCTTCATAAATAGAGAATTACCCAACACCCAAAAAATAATTAGGCTGATTGATTTCTTCTGCTCTGGTTGCATAATTTGTGTGTGTATGTGTGTGTGGGGGGGGTTGTGGGTGTGTGTGTGTGTGTGTGTGTGAACACAGAGTGAAAACTAGGAAGCCAGAAGAAAAGGAGAAATGCTTATTAGACATTCCCAAGCCAATCTCCCTAATGTCCTTGTTTTGTTGTGTTTTGTTTCTACTGAGTTTTAAACTTAAATCAGCAAAGGCAAACACGCAAGCAAGTAATGTCAAAAAAAGAAAAAAAAATTGGCTGATAAAAAACACCAGATTTTTATAATAAAATAGTTTTCCAGTTATTAACCCATCCACAGTTTCCTCAAATGAAATATTCCCATCATTGCACGATAGTCCAGATTCTGCTCTAAATTGTGGACAAATGACCTTTTAAGGAATAAATCTTAGTGACGCATAATTTGGGTGGCATTTGCTTCAACACACAATTGGGATGGGAATTGTCTTCATGTGTTTTGTTTTCTCTGGCAACTGGATTTCTTTGTTTTTTATAGGTCTCAAACTTAGGGCCACATAAAAGGTAATTGCATGTTTGCAATTTTTGTTCAAAAAATAAGTGTGTTGAGTATGGCTTTGGAATGATATGAGGGTAAATTTCTAGAAAGGAAAGCACTGGGACAAAAATATGTATTTTAGAGTTGTTACTGAATCATAAGAAGTAATTCCTTACAGACATTGTATAAGAAACAGATTTCATGACACACATATAATCTAGAAACAAATAAGCAAAAGTAAAGTGAAATGTTTTTTCCTGGTATTGTTTTAATAAATAATTGAACATCAACAACTTCAGTTGCTCTAATCTTTGTACTACTTATCAAATATGTCCACAGCGTATATTAAAGTGTCCTTATGCTGAAATCTAACCCCCTTCCTCTTACAGAGATTATTTTTTCTTCCTATTACCACATTAAGGTCAGCAAATTCAGTACTGGCTTGCCTCTACATTCTCATACCACACCCGGAGAGCAAGAAAGAACTCTGTCATTGATTAGAGATGTGGAAGCCATAACACTTTGAAGACATAGCCCTCTAGGCAGCCACGACAAATCCATTGAAGTGGCCCAGAAATGAAATCCTTTGCCATCAAACAAACAACAAACCAAACTGAGATGAGTTTAATGAATGAGGTTAGCAAATGCTTCTGCCAGGAACATCAGATAATTATAAAGTTCAGTTAGTTATTTGCTGAACATTTAGAATATCCTTACACTTTGTTAGAAAAGGCAAGAAGTTTAAAAAAAAAATTTCATGCCATGGTGTAAGTCAAGAGTATTGCAACCTAGGTCAGGAGGCAAGATCAACATATAAAGATGAAAAATGTGTTATCCATTGCATAGGTCCAGAGAAGGGCTAAAAAAAAATTTAAAACAGACTGAAATTAGCAAGGTCTGGAGTTATGAGTAAAATTTTCATGGATGAAACTTGAAATGGAATTTAAGCTGAATAAGTTTTAACTAGAAAAAGGGAAGTTAGAAGAACATTCCAAGCTAGAGGGGAAAAAAATCAAATAAAAAGCAAGGATGTGGGACTAGGTATGGAATAGTCATCAGAAAACAAAAAGACTAGAATCATCAGGAAGGAAGGAGCATGTCAAGAAACCAACAGTAAGTGGGCATTAAGATAAAGTCGGTCTTACGATGTAGGACCAGACACCCAGACAGGCATATTTCAAGTTGATACAGGAAGTAAGGAGCCCCTGAAAATGTTTTCAACTTCAAATCAATTCAATAAGTTTTTATAGATAAGCCCTGGTGTATGAATTTGAACCTGCCCTCCCCTACAGCCCACTCAGTAGTTCCATCATTAACCTCTGTTCCTCAACTTCCTTATTTACAAAACAAGGATCAGCCAATTCCTTTATTTCTTGAAACAAGGGTCATATTACCACCAGAGAGTTGAGAAGAGGAATAAATTATTTAATATTTATAAACTTCTTAAAACAATGCCAGACACATTGTATGCACTCTATGAAGGTGTTAAATACTAAGTAGAAAGTACAACATAGTTTACAGAAATAAGAATAGATCTGAGATATATACATGGCAGAAACTTACCTATCCATCATTTTTTCCTTGATTTTTTTTTTTACTCCACTTACAAGTAGTGTCTAGGAGTGTCCTCTGGTTAAGAGTGACTCCTGGTTTTTGATGGCACCACAAATCAGGCTTTCATAGGCAATTTGTGAGGGCTGAGGAACTGAACATAACTTACAATATTTTCAAAAGACATTCTATTTCATGTTCCTAGAGATGAAGAGGAGGCTTGAGCAAACAATCAAAATAACCTTGGGTTTCACTGAACATAGAAATGAATCCTCACACATGTTTTCTCAGTTTCACAATATGAGATATACCACCACACCAACAGAGGCTCAAAAGGTCAGAAACTCCCTATTTTAATATGGAATCTTACAGTTTAGATAGCAAGTTTGCATGAATCTACTCTCAGGATAATCCCTGCGTCCCTAGGAGGTGAGTGAGAGGGGTCCTCTTTTTCCATTTTACAGATAAAATACTGAAATTCCAGTCATAGGTAAAGGGTCAAATCTGCCATTTCCTACTCCAAAATTCCTTTCTTAAAGATTTTATTTATTTATGTGAGAAAAAGAGAGAGAGAGTGAGCATGAGCAAACTAAAAAGTGAGAGAGCATGAGCGAGGTGGATGGGGTAGAAGCAGAGGGAGAAGCAGACTCCCCACTGAGCTGGAAGCCTGACATGGGGCTTTATCCCAGGACCCTGGGATCATGACCTGAGCTGAAGGCAGACACTTACTTGACTGAGCCACCCAGGTGCCCCTAAAGTTCTTATTCTTAGCCATTCTAACCCTTAGACCTTGTCCTTCCCAGTGTCTTAAATGTTTTCTATTCTCTGCCACTTCCAAAGAAATTGTGTTGAGAATATCACTGATGACCTCCAATTTTGTCATCTACCTGAAGGGAGCAGTCTAACCTTGCAATAATTATTTCCATTTTGGCAACATCCAGTTGGAAACTACTTTAGAACCGTTCACCAGACATCTGAATCAAATTGATATACCTAGTCATTAGGGTGGGTGAGCTTTGTGACTAGCTGTCATAAAACTTGTCTGGGCCAGGTATGGGCCTACCTTGGGAAGCTGAAGACAAGGTAATATAGAAGCAAAAGCATGGGCTTTGGCTTCAAATAGATGTGAGTTTGAATTCAGTCTGCAACCATATCATTTAGCTCTTTATTAGTTGTGTGACCTTGATATGTGTGTGTTTATTGTGTAAATATTTATATATATATATATATATTTACAGATATATGGTATGTGCTCAATACATGGCTATAACTATTTTTATTACTCTAAAACCTCATTGTTTAAACAAACAAAATGAAAGCTATTAGCCTTCTGCAGAAGGTCCCTAGAATCTATTCCAACCTCATCTCTATGGCTCAGTCACTGGATCTGGGGCCAGAGTGACTCTGTGGTCAAAATTCAAGTTCCCTCTATTCCCCAGCTCACATTATATATATGAGAACAGAAATCCTGAGCCTGAGGCTCCTCTGACATTTGCTGTGAGATTTTGGGGAAATCATTAAGTGCCTCTAAAGTTTAAAAGCAAGTTTAAAGTTTAAAAAGCAAGCAAACAAGGCATTGAGTGGGGAGTGGAGGAGAGGTATTGGAGTGGCAGACAGTGTATCCAGTGCCTTCCCAGTCTACTTCCAAGGTTCTGTGAAAGATGAAATGTGCTAATACACACGAAACTGCCAGACTAATTTCAAGAGGCCATGTGAATGCCTGAGACTATTACAGGGAGTCCTGAATGTCTTCTACTGGCTTCTTGTTGCATGCACTTTTTACAAGGTTGTGTTTCCCTTTAAAATGTGTAGCAAACATTTGATCAAATAACATTTTACAAACACCTCTGCCAGTGACTTGCCTTCTTGCACATGCTCATTTTCCTCCCCATCAGCACTCACCTGCCATTTGTGGAAGTGGCCAACTGACTTGCTTAAGAAACTGGTTCCTTTGCTCAACTCTCAAACTGACGTAAAGGAAACTCTTCCACTACTTAATATTTTGCTGACCATTAAAGCAATACTTCAAATGACATCAAAGTGATCTCATCTCCATATTCACTTCAAGCTGTTAAAGTCTGGGGCAAAGTACCCAGAAGTGAATGAAGAACTCCATATCCATCTAGAACTTTGACAACTTGCTTAATCATGGAAGATCTCATGCAGAGAAAATAGACTCGTTCTGTCCAGACTTGGTGAGATCAATTAGACTCAGAAAGGCAATTTAAAATTTTACCAGAAATGGCTCTTTCTGGTGGTGAAACCAACTTGAAAATCCCAAACTCAATAGATACTTATTGAGTACCTAATATGTACAAAGAACTATGAATACTACAAAGACTTCATCTCTACTTTTAAGAAAATTGCAACCACATATAGTGTAAAAAAAAAAAACCACATACATCATAAACTAGGTCTCGCTGAAATGTAGGACTCTTATGGAAAAGTAATGGGGGGGGGGGCACCTGGATGGCTCAGTTGGTTAAGCATCCAATTCCCCAGTTTCAGCTCAGGTCATGATCTTATGCATCTTGGGATCAAGCCCTGAGTCAGGCTCTGTGCTCGGCAGGGAATCTACTTGAAGATACTCTCCCTCTGCCCCTCCCCCCCCAATCATGTGCTCATTTTCTCTCTCTCAATTAAATAAATTGTCTTTATTTTTTTTAAATAAATTGTCTTTAAATAAATAAATAAAAAGTCTTTAAATAAATAAATAAAAATAGAAAAGTAATGAAGAATAAGTTCAGAGGCATACTGTATGTAGGAGGCTCAGCATACAGAGAGCTACTATTTTTTGCATACTCATTACCTAGTGTTCAGTACTTCATTCACTCTTCTCAAGAGTCCTAACAAGTAATTCTTATCACCTCTGTGCCATAGATGAGCTGGGTTTTAGAAATATGAGATAACTTTCCCAAAATCTTTCAACTAGAAATAGGCTGAGCTGGGATTTGAACCCAAGGCCCTTTGATATCAATGCTCATGGAATTTCCATGATGCTTCACTTCCTCCCCAAATGTCTGCATAAGAAATTCTTATAAAAACCTAGGCAATTAGGAATCATTGAAAATTATTGAGCAGGAGAGTAAAAGAATAGATTTGGGTTTTGAAAAATCAATTTGACATTAATTAGTAAAATGGATTAGAAACAGGGGAGAGATAATAAGGGAGACATTTAAAAAGCTATTTTAATTGTCTGGCTAAAGGAAATGAACATCTGATCCAGATCAGTGGCAACAATATGGGGGAAAAAGGCAGAGACAAGAGACACTGCAAAGTTTAATTTATTAGATATGGTAAACGTCTAACTGTGAGGAAACTAGCTGTGGAGGAAACTAAACAGAAATGAGGGAGATCCACAGCTGGATGAAGTGAATATCTCTGTGATAGATGCCTTTGAAGGGTACACTGACCTTGTGCTTGACCTATCTGCAAAAGTTCCATATTTTTAAGGAAGATCTAAATAGGGTCTATTTTCTGAAAAACTGTAGATATGGGCACCAGAGTCATCTCACCCTTGGCCTGAATAATGGTTTAGCTCTTCAAAAAGTTATTCAAAAAATAACACTTAGTCTCAGGGCAGCCCGGGTGGCTCAGTGGTTTAGCGCCCACCTTCAGCCCAGGGTGTGATCCTGGAGACCCGGGATAGAGTCCCACATCCGCCTCCCTACATGGAGCCTGCTTCTCCTTCTGCCTGTGTCTCTGCCACTCTCTCTCTCTCTCTGTGTGTCTCATGAATAAATAAATTTTTAAAAATCTTTAAAAAATAACACTTAGTCTCAAATGTCCATTGACCCCAAATTAAGATATGTAGTTAATGGTTGTCTTGTCACAAAAAGGTCTATCTGGTTGGGTGACAGGCATTCTGGTCTATTATCAATTGAAGTTCAGTCCCTACCTTGTAAGAAGACTTTCAAGCATTTTAAATACATAACTTTCATTAAAAACAAAACAAAACAGAAACAGAAAAAGGGAAAGGAGAGGCAAGAAAAGGAGCTGAGTTTCAAAAGATGTTTTTCAAGATGCTGTGCAATTGGAAAGCCTTATATAGACAGTCATTTTAGGTGGTACTTATCTTAAATTAATGGAACTTGCTAGCTCCAAGAATCTCTCTGGTCACCTAGGATTTATTCCACATGTTGTTAGCAAGTGGCAATGCATAAAACACAAGATCTAATATTCAGAATGCTTGTAATAGCAAAGTCCTTCCTGCCAATTTTAATAGCATTAAAATGTCTACACACATCTAGCAAATCTGCTGGCTTCCAATGGCTGGAATTAGACCAGATTCACCTTCTGTCTGCTACATGAAGCCAGAACTTGAAGACAGGAAAAAAAATTAGTGCTAGTATTAACTCTGAGCTCCTGATCTTCTATTACCCACATTAGACTCAACTCATGAAGTCCACCTTTTCCATCATTCTAAGAAGCGACAGCTGGACAGCAGAACACAAGGATACCTTGGGCCTTGTAAAATCACTGAGATGAAATTGCAGGGAAGCCTAAATGAAAGAGATACTATCTTTTTATATATGTGGAGAAGAGATCAGACTTTATCGAAAGTAGTATGTACAAACCTGAGAAGAATGTAGGAAAGGCCTTCTAGAATGCTGGAATGGAAACCAAAATTATCTAGAATGGATCAGAATTGTGGTAAAGATAAAGGATTAGAATGAAAGTGGGTGCCAAACAGAGAGAATGGGCAAAAAAGAGAGAACCATTTCTTTCTTTTTTTTCTTTCTTTCTTTCTTTCTTTCTTTCTTTCTTTCTTTCTTCCTTCCTTCCTTCCTTCTTCCTTCCTTCCTTCCTTCCTTCCTTCCTTCCTTCCTTCCTTCCTTCCTTCCTTCCCTTCCTTCCTTCCTTCCTTCCTTCCTTCCTTCCTTCCTTCCTTCTTTCTTCTTTCTTTCTTTCTTTCTTTCTTTCTTTCTTTCTTTCTTTCTCTCTCTCTCTCTCTCTCTTTCTTTCTTTCTTTCTTTCTTTCTTCTTTCTTTCTTTCTTTCTTTCTTTCTTTCTTTCTTTCTTTCTTTCTTTCTTTCTTTCTTTCTTTCTTTCTTTTCTTCTTTTCCCAAGGAACCATTTCTAGGAAGAGCATGGTCATGTCAGAGTAGGCTATTTAGTTACATATCTGTGTTAAGTATGCATTGGGGAAATCAAGGACAACAGATATCTCATTGGAAATACAGGGAACTGTGTGATGAGGCATATGGGTGCTCATCTTGACCAAGCTAGTAATTAATTTAAGCAGGTTATTAAAATTTTCCAGTCTCAGTGGTTGTCTGCCTTTGTCTTAGGTTGTGATCCCGGAATCCTGGGATCAAGTTCCACTAAGGCTCTCTGCATAGACCCTGCTTCTCCCTCTGCCTATGTCTCTGCCTCTCTCTGTGTGTCTCTCATGAATAAATAAATAAAATCTTAAAAAAATAAAATAAAATTTTCTAGTTCTTGGTTTTCAGCTATAAAGATAGTCCCTTTCCACTCTAGGGCTCTATATGCTTAAGATTTAACATCTATGATTTTCTAATATAATTTCTAGAAGTTGAAAAATTGGAAGGGTCCTTGAAATTATTGAGTCCAACTCTTATTTCTGGGACCTGAAAAGGACAAAAAGGGGGCACAGAATTTTGAGATTCTGTGGTTCTCATTACTTAATCCTAAACTTAGAACACCTTGAAAATGTAAATTAACAAGAAATTTATCAACTTATATGTAAATTGCCTTTAGAGTTTCTTTGAACACTTCTTAAGACCTGAATAAGAGGTATATATGCAACTAACTTTAGGACAACTTGATGTGGAAAATCCAAACTTATAAAACCAATGAGTTAAAGGGCAATTGCTTTACAGAGAAATTTACCTTAGCAATATTTTGTGTGGAAATTTTCTCTTCCTGGAGGATTTAAAACATTTAAAAACTGAATTTTGTAAAACAAAAACAAATTCCAATAGGAAATTTTTGTATAAAGCTAAATGCCCCAATAAAATATATTCAGAAAACCGTTCTAGAGTTTAAAATGTTTTGTATCAAGGTCAAGTTCTGAAATTACAAAAACATATCTGCATTTTGTTATAAATATTTTACTAAAGATCTAATCTCACTGAGAGTAAAAGTCAAATTCCATAAAATGGCCTAATGCCCCATGAGACGTCTTCTCCTCTTGCTCTATTAGGTAACATATACCTTCATGTCCTACTGGCTTCTCCCATCCACTGAACTATCCTGTATGTTTCCCTCCAACCATGCTGATCTTTTCACTGTTTTGTAATGTGCTGGCATGCTCCCAATGCAGAGCCTTTATACTTGCTATTCCCTCTGATTAGAATGTTCTTCCCCCTCAATAGCCAAATGAGTTGTTCTTGCCCTCTTAGTGGAGTTGTCCCTGAAGAACCTATTTAAAATTGCAAAATGCTTTTACAGTTTTATTTTCTTCCCTTACAACATATCACTAACACACTAGAATTTTCCTTATATGTTGTTTATTGTTAGCTCCAGAAGGTCAGGTGTTTTATCTATGTTGCTCTATCCTTGGTGTCTTCAGCAGTAGTTGACATAGAGAAAGTAAGTGCCTAATAAATATTTGCTGAGTTGATGAATAGCCAAAAATTATGGCCTATGGATCATGGCTCTTCATTTCTAATTCTTAAAAAAGAATAAAATTTGGGTAAAATGACATTTCCCCATTTATTTTGCAAACTACCAACAATGAGAGATAGGTCAAAGATATCCTTATTTGAGGGGGCTGTTGTGAATTACATGATTCAAAAAGCATATTTTTGAAGTCCTCTAATTTTTTTATGAATTATATATCTTTAGTCTTAATTCAAGAGAGTTCAAAACAGATTTTATCAATTTTATCCAGATGAACGATATTTTTATAGCCTAGTTGTAACTATGGATAAACTTTTATTAGTCAGTATGAATATTAGTATTTAATAAGTTGAGTTGTTCTCAAGAATTCTGGGGGTTGTTTCAAGTGGAGAAACATCTCAATTTGAGCCAGAAATTTTAAGAGTTTTGGGCTTTATATTTTGGTCCTATAAAATTCCAGAACATTGTGGCTTAGTAAGCCTGGTTTGCTTTCTCTTCAATCATTTCCTCTGTTAAAACTTATCTACATAGATACTACATCTTTCAATGATCAATGTACATCTAGAAATTTGCTCTTATCAATGCTGCAAAAACTTAATGTTCAACTCAAGTTCATCAAAGTTTGTGAATCTCTTCTGAATGTGTGGCTTCATTTCCACTACATAGAAGTGATTCTGTTGAACTCATTGCTTTAACAATGGAAAACAAGGGAGTAGGAAAACATCAACTTCCTTGACCTGGTTTGAAAATAGATACACATACTTCCTTGAATAAATCCATAATGCTCTAATCTCACTTTCCTCACTGTTTTAAGTTGTTTTGTGTTCATTTACCTCGAATGTCAATCACAATGTGTCCACTGGAGAACAACAATTCTAAAGACCTCTTTATTTTAACGTGCATCGTAGATAATAGAAAGAGGTATTTGTCAAGCTTTTCTTCATATAAAGTAAAAGTTTTTATTTTATTTTGGCATCTTCCAACTATTCCACAACTTAGTGATTGTTAAGGATGTGGATATCAAGGAAACTCACCATTTTGATTTCTCCCTTCACCTCATGTTGTAATTAAACTAACTTACAGTATTTGGGACACCCTTCTATAGAGTGATAGAGAATTAGTAAACCAACTTTCTTTTTAACATAAACACAGAACTTTCCTTTTTCATCTTTCATTGGTAAGCAGAATCAATTTTTCCATGCTTAAGCTGAACATCTCAAATTCCTTATTAGCAGGGGTTTAGACCACACTGGTTCATGTATACCAGCTAGTCTGATAAAATCTCTTTTGCTGAATTCTCAAGCATGAAGCACCCTGGGGAAAGGTAAGTTGCATTGGACCTGTGGAATGAATTTTGGAATACGCCCTGGACTATGAGTCAGATGACCTGAGTTCCTGTCTCATACTGCCAGTTACTAATTCTGGGAGTATGGGTAAGTCATTTAACCTCCCTGAGCCTCAATTTCTTCTTCTATATAGTAGAGGGGGAAAATATTGTGGCTTTTAATTTTACCATGAGAGGGATATATGGGGATTAAATAAAACAATGTTGTTGCAGTGCTTTATGAGCTGGATGATATTATATAAAAATGTGATAATTTTTTAAAATTGTTCCAACTATTGCCAGCTGATTTGGTTCATGCCTCATTTCTAGCTGGGCTAGGTTCTCTTTTGTATCCTTTGGCTATTACCTTACACAATCCAGAAACTGCACAAATTATTTTGCTGCCCTGGACATTTGTGATGTTTAATATTGTTGAAAATAAATAGCTTTGAGAATATTTTCTACTCTGAGACTTCCTTGTGATTTATTTTCCAATTAGATCAATCCTGGGCAAAATTATGCAACAGTATTTTCAGCACCCCCCATTATTGCTCTGGCAACACCATCTCAATCTTCTTAATGCTCTTCTTTTTTCCAGGAAGTCTAATGTTTCATCTGGCTCTGATGCCAAAAGAAAACCTTAATCCGGTAACTGTGGTGCTCCATCCTTGATTGTCTGTGTAGGTAGTACCCTCACTGGCCTTCCATGCTCTAATACAGACCTCCAAATGGATCTGGCTAGAGCTCTATTCTTAGTAAATAGAGCCAATCTGATTAACTAATTAGCACTGAGTTGATAATGGAAATAATGGCCTAATATATTTTCTGCATCCAAGTTTAAAATTTACATTTTAATATGTTTTTCAGGCCTTAGCTCAAAGGTCATAGGATGTTTCTAGGATTCTGTTCTCTAAGAGGAATCTTCCTCACCTCTTCCTCTCCTCTATCTACTCATGCTTAGTCTGCCTTCACTAAGGGAGACTATTTCTCTGATCTTCCTTATTAAATTAATTCCTTCTGATGTAATTTCTTCTAGTATCATGTTTTTTTTCTTCATATCATTTATGATAGTTGTAGTTTTACATTTATTCACAGATTTTTTAATGACTTTCTCCCCAACTCCATGCTAAGCTCCAAGAGAGTATAATCTTAATTTTACTTTTCATCTTCATGCCCCAGGTCTAGAAAATAGCAGGCACTCAATAAATATTAAATAAATGAACAGACTTATATATATGAAAAATTCATTTTTTTTATCAGGGATATTTTACTTTTGAATCATCTCCTGAGGGTGATGAAAGAGGGTCAGTGGGAGTTCTTACCTGTAAGCAAAACTTAACCCTCAGTCTGGGCATTTCGAGTGAGGGTAGATTTATTTGAAGAACTTTGAGGGTAGATGGCAGGAAGCAGTCACCAACAAGTAGCTGTGTGCTGGGAGATCAGGTTTGGAAACAGGTTTTTCTGAACCCAGAAAAGCAAAACACAGCAATCTTATGAGCATCAAAAGTTGGTCTAAATGTCCTTTCTGTTGCCACCTGCACTATTGTTTTTCCTTCCATTGTAATTACCACCCCCGTCCCTATGTTAAAATGAATCTGGCCTCTAAATACTACCATCTTTGGGCAGCCCGGTGGTGCAGTGGTTTAGCACCGCCTGCAGCCCGGGGTGTGATCCTGGAGTCCAGGGATCGAGTCCCACGTCGGGCTTCTTGCATGGAGCCTGCTTCTTCCTCTGCCTGTGTCTCTGCCCCTCTCTCTCTCTGAATAAATAAATAATTCTTTTTTAAATAAATACTACCATCTTCTTTTATCACCAAGAGTCAATGTGTGCCCAGCCTCTTTAGATTTCATAAAAGCTTAGGGGAACAGAAGGAAATACTTCTGCCATATTCTATTTCACTCAGCTTATATGAGTGCCAAACATGGCTAGAAGTACCTTTAGTGGGAAGAGGCCATTTATGGCAGGACCAGGAATTATAATCTAACCCAGATTGTTTCCATTTAAAAGAAAGAATTCCGGGGGGAAACCAAGGGGATGGATGATGAACATCAGAAAATCTCATCAACATCAAGTAAGCAGTAATTAGTATAATTCCTGCTCTCTTTATTAAGAAGAAATTTGAAAAATGGCAGAAAAAGTAAAACATTCAGAATCCTTTCCATTGGTCCAAAAAATAAGTATGAAAGACAGAGATGGTAAAGTCCCTACAGATTCAGATATTAAGCTTAATATGGACACTGCCAGTCTTTCCATAACAAAAGATTCACTTAGGAATTAGAAATCCAATGAGGCTTTCCATCTATTCAGTGACTAATCATCTACAACAAGCCAAGATGGAACAATATCTTCCCCAAATAAACCTATGCCAAAAGTCAAAAGCAAAGTTAGAGCAACAAACAAAATCCCTAGCTTTCCTCATTTTATTCCTCTTAATGCATTCAGATTCTAGTAAATTTCTAGGACAATAATTGGACGTTTTATCTAATGTTCAATACATTGCTCAAGAGAAACATTTCTTTCTGTCAGATGCTGCTCTACAGAAACTTCCATAATTCCTGGATCCTTCTACTTAACTGCTCACCACACCCATATTCTGTGTGCTGATTTTTTTTATAAACATCTCTATTTTCTGTTTTCCTTTTGTTATTCATCTCTTTTAGTCTACAATGTCCTTCCTATTCATTGATGTAGCGATCTGAAAGCTAAAACCTATCAAAGAGCAAATTCAAATGTTAGAGAACAATCCTTTGTCCTAACTCCTAACTTTTCTGTGGGAGGATTCAACTTACTGTAACACTTGACCCTCTACTGCTTGACTCTCTGGCCCCAGACGTGTGGATGTCTCTGAAGAATAAATCTGGCCAGTGTGACCCAGTCTCATACTCTTCTTCTTCTGAGTTCTCATGCTACTACTCTTCACTCCCCCTCAGTATATGCCTTTTGCTGTTCTTGTGAGACAGGATCTTGCCTATGTTCAGTGATGTAAGAGACTCAGGGATAAAGTCTGCCATATTCTAGGGATTTGAGCTTTAATACTAGGCTCCACTGTGAACACAGATTGACTTTATAAGGAGATGTGCTGTCCTACATTTGTCACTTTAATTATTTCTAATTGTTCAAAACCTCACTGAGAAGATTGATGCTATTGGAGGGACCTTCAGAAACCAAAACATCAAACACTTTTCACCTAATTTTAACCCAACAATATTCTTATCTCCATATTTCCCTCTCTCTGTGAAGTGAGTAAAATCTAGGGGAAACTGAGGAGGGGAAACAAAGCATCCAGGGCTCCTGTCTAAGTTGGCAGATAAGGTACATTCCTCTGGTCTAGAAATTTTTCACATAGGATCAGTCCTGATAAAATCATAAGAGTTTAAAATGAGAACATCTGGCTGGTAAAATCCACAGAGGTTAAAGAACTTGTGCTCATCCCAAATGTGCCATCACCAATGTTATGAGGAATTTTTATTGTCTTGTATTCTCTAGCATGCATTGCAAACAGGCACCAGGTGCTCCAGTCCTCTTCTGTCGCACAATTAGTAGCAAACCATGCATAGAGTACAATTGCTTGGCCCCTTAGTGATTTGGCTCTCCAGACTGAAGAGGCCAAGAGCAAGCTGGCACTTCCCCCACCACTCAACTCACAGCTGGCTACTCTATTCACAGGGCTCCATCCCAGTCTCATCAATGTGTGTCCAGTCTGTCGGGGCTTATAGAAGCTTGGAGGGGACAAAGAGGAACGTTTTAGATTGATTGTTTTCAGGCACAATTCACCACACTGATTGTTTGTGTATAAAAGGAAGTGACAATGGGTCCTAGATTTTATTTGCAGAGGGCTTTTGTACCAATAAAGTCAATTATTCAAGATAGTTCATCAAAAGATGATTCATTTATTTCAGATTTTTTATGGCAAAAAATAAACAGGAAAAATTGCTTACGTTGAAAACATGAATCAGGTCATTGGGTTCAGAATGGCTTTGGTCATTCATCTGCATGATCTTTCAAAAAATATAAATCAGGTATGTCTTTTACCTACTTAAAATTCCCAGTGGCTTCCCTTTCACCTAGAATAATCCAGAGGCTACCTGCCATGTGCATTCCTGCCTTAGGACCATTGCACAGGGTCTTCCTTCTGCTTTAGACACTTGCTTTTCTCTCTCCCAACACCCTGGACCTGATTGGCTCATTCTTATTATTTGGTTCTCAACCCACAGACGACCTCCTCAGAGAGATCTTTTCTAACTATTTTGTTTAAAAAGGTACACCCCTACAAATTAAAACCACAGTGAGATATCATCTCACACCTGTCAGATGACTAAAATAAAAAATACAAGAAACAACACAAGTGTTGGTGAGGAAGTGGAGAGAATGAAACCCTTGTGCACTATTGGTGGTAATGCAAACTGGTGAAGCCACTGTGGAAAACAGTATGGAGGTTCCTCAAAAATTAAAAAATAGAAATATATTGTCCAGTGATTCCACTACTGCATATTTACTCAATGAATATAAAAACACTAATTCAAAAAGATAATATGCACCCCTATGTTTTTTTTTAAGATTTTTATGTTTTTATTCATGAGAGGCACACAGAGAGAGGTAGACACAAACATGGGGAGAAGCAGGTTCCTCACAGGAAGCCTGATGTGGGACTCAATCCCAGGACCCTGGGATCATGCCCTAAGCTAAAGACAGATGCTTGATTTAAGAAACAAAACAAAGAAAAAAAAAAGACAAATAAAAAAAAAACAGGCTCTTAACCACAGAGAACAAATCTATGATTACCAGAGGGAAAGTAGGTGGGAATATGGGGGAAATATGTGAAGGAGATTAAGAGTACACTTATGATGAGCACTGAGTAATGTATAGAATTGTTGAATCACTATATTGTGTATCTGAAATTAATATAACACTGTATGTTAACTGTACTGGAATTAAAATTTTTAGAAGTTATAAAAAATAAAAAGGTACACTCAACCCTAGTCATTCTGAAGCTTGTTTTATTTTTGTTTGTGTTTCCATTTATTGCCTATCTTCCTCACTGGGGTATAAACTGCATGTGGTCAAGTAGCTTGACTGTCATATTCATCACTGTAGCCACACATTCTGGAATAGTGCTGGCTGTAACATTATAGGCACTCAGATTAATTTGTTGAAACATAGTAACTTAAGCACTTTCAAAGAAAATTTGAAATATATATACAATAACTAAAACAATGTGTAGTGAATGAATCTTTCTATATCTGGTAATTGTATCAGTTAACATCATTTTGTTGCGTAGCCTAGTAAACTCAAGATTAATCACCAGTTGCTTTCCATAAATCTCTACATATTACTACAGATCCAGTATCCCAAAGGAAGGAAATCTGAACAAAAATTATATGTGTCCATTACATAGCCCTTTGAACAAAATATCCCAGTGTGCTTGCTAATATTATTCAATCACTCCCTGTTTTTAGTAACCAGGTGAAAGACAAAGGAGCCTAGATAGAAGAAAAAATGCGGATAAAATTTTTGGTCATATCTAAATTTCCATAAATTGTAAGCAGTAGATTTTATCAATGCAGAATGTAAGCTTTGAGGGATATCTGAATCCATACTAATACATAAACTTTACTATTTATTTTGTTATTTCCAACATCCTGTGTTACAACATCTTAAAATGATAACCGTGACAAACATTGATAATGGCTACAAAATAAATAATGTTTTGATTTATTTTTGCAGTGTCATTGAAGTTTTGTGCAATCTACTCTTTAGAAAATATTCAGAAAAATAATTCTCATGATATAGATTTTCAATGTTTAAATTTTCCATTTTTTAATTTAATGTTGGTTTCTTCAGATTCAGTCTTAAGCTGTTCTGCATTAGAATTGATACAGGACACATGTTAAACTTCAAGTAATTTTTAGCAACTAGATTACATCTGTGTGTGTATGTGTGCTCATTACATATGGTTATAGACCATTCTCATGGATCCTTGAAAAAGTTTCAGGAAAGTAAGGAAGTATTCTTATATCTGAAGCTCCCAAATAGAATTAAGGCTCTTTTAGTTACAAGTGACAGAAAACCAAGTAAAACTAGATTAAGTTCATACTTAATGAAATTTGTTGGTGCGTATCACCAGCAAGTAAACCAAAATACTTCAAGGATCAGGGAAAGTGCTCCTGAAGCAAGGGCTTTCAGTTCTGGAAGTAGAACCTGGGATCACAATACTGTCAGGTCTTTCTTACTTTCTATCCATCTTATCTCTGCCTCACTTTGTTTCTCTTTATATGTTGGTTGAATGATTTCCTACTACAGAAAAGCTTTCTCCATGTGACATTGAATGTAGCACCTGTCAGCTGAAACTTAGCACAGAAAAAGAAATCTTTTCTTTTTTTCCAGTATCCTTGTATCAGTCTGAGGGAAAGATCCCAATTGCTCCTGCTTTAATTAAATGCTGACCGTTGTGACCAAGGTTGGCAGAGTCCATTGGCAAGATCTCATTGGGTAGGAAAAAAGAATGCTATAACAGTACATTTCAAAGGCTAGGAATCAAACTTTATTTCCTGCTATGATTTACTGAGTACCTCTTTTCTATTAGGCATTGGACTATGCACTGTCAACACAGATAAAATGCACAATTCCTAGCACATTAATTTACACACATGCCTAATATTCTTTTTGTATTGAGCTAGGAACTCAAGATACAAAGATTAACTGGTTTTTCCCCCTCAGTGAACACAAAATATAGTTTGGGAACTAGGCCATGGACATTAATAGAGTCATATATGACAACTTATAAATACTAAATGAGATATGATTAATGCCATAGAAGTTTTTAAGGGCGTCAACATTACTGGAGCTAAAATAATCTGGAATATGTTCATGAAAGAAAAAGAGCCTGAGTTACTGGAAGATCTCAAAAAACAGCACCTCAATAAGCAGAGTCACCAACTCTTCTGGAGCTAACATTTCCATGTTGTTTAAATATGCCAGCTATGTCTGAGGTACATGAAGGATCCAGAATTCTATAGCCCTTCTCCAGCATCTCCCTCCAGAAATGTAGAGGGAGCACTGAACCCCCAATCTACTCAAATCTCTGGCTTCAGCACCTTGGGTAGTAGGAGATGTACATAAAGACAAATAGCCAAATAAGGATCTGAGTATCAGCTTCATAATGGATATCAAGTCAGGGCTCTTTCATCACTGCTAATCTGAAACAGGACAGAGTTTTGTTTTTGTTTTTAATTATTTTCCATGTTTATAGTTTCCTGGATGGCTGTAACAAATTACTATGATACTGGGGACTAAGATCACTTATAAATATATTCTTTCACAGTCCTGAAAACCAGAGGCCAAAATCAAGGTGTTGAGAGGGCCACTCTTCCTTGGAAGTTTCTAGGTGAGAATCTTCCCTTGCCTCTTTCAGCTTTTGGTGACAGCAGGTGTTCCATGACTTGTGGAAGCATAACTCCAACCTCTGTTTCCATATTTACATGAACTCTGATTTGTGTTTCTGTCTCAAATTTCCCTCTGTTCTGTATAAGGACCCTGTCACTGGATTCAAGACCACCTTAAATCTAGGATGATTCTATCTCAAAATCCTTAATAACAACTGCAAAAAGCCCTTTTCCAAAATAGGGCCACATTTACATGTTGTAGAGGTTGGGACTTGCACATACATTTTTTTGGCCATTGTTCAATCCATTGCACTCTGTATTGAAGATAGTTGCCCATTTGACCAGCCCATGACCCAGTCACATGCAAGAAGCTAGAGAATGGCAGGCCCTACTTCCACTTAAGTGAGCTTAATGCCTGGATTTTGGAAGAAAAGGAGAAAACTAGAGGACATGGGTGTTTAGAGGTCTAAGTACCTTTTCTTCCAAGAAATCAAGACAGAAAGGCACTTCTTTAAAAAAAAATTATTTATTTATTCATTCATTCATTCATTCATTCATTCATTTATTCATTCAAGACATAGGGAAAAGCAGAGACATAGGCAGAGGGAGAAGTAGGCTTCTCACAGGGAGCCTGATGTGGGACTCAATCCCCGGACCCCAGGGTCATGATCTGAGCCGAAGGCAGATGCTCAACCGCTGAGCCCCCCAGGTGTTCCCAGAAAGACACTTCTATTCGTGAGTAGTACCCTTCCTTGTGAAATAAGACCTCCTGGAAGTAGTGTTTTCACCCTTCAGACTCATGAATAAATCATGACTCTTCATCCTTAAGGGTTAGTCACAAACATATGGAAGGTGAGCATGGATGTTCATTCCAAGCCATTTCCCACCCTCTGAGGAGGAAAGAAGCAGTCATCTCCTCTACAGAAATTTATGAAAGAATATGGGCTTTTGAACATGTCTCCTACATGCCTTAAAAAAAAAAAGCGTTTGCGTGAAGAGCTAATAATACAAAACATCTAGAATATTTGGAAAATTAGCTCCAGGCTGATACATAGATATATTTAGTTATTCATTTAGTCATTTATTCAGCAACGTGTGCTAGGCACCACCTACATTCTGCAAATACAGTGGTCATGGTCCCTGTCCAAATGGGATGTAAAGTGTAGGTAGTGGAACAACATACTATGCTATAATGACATCTTTCATTGTCTAAGTGTTGCAATATGGGAGCATCGACCAGGAGCATATAACTTAGCTGTGAAGGGGTTAGGAGAAGTGGTGACATTAAGACTTAAATCAAAGAGAAAGTGCCTGGTAAGGGAAGCAAGGTGGGGCAGATGGCAGGTGAGAGAGAACCTGCAACTGCAGCAGCTGGTGAGATAAACAGACATTAGAACAAAAGGGCCTTGTAAACACGTTAAGGTGTTTGGACTTGTCCTGCAAGCTTTGAGGAGTCACCTAAGAGCTAGTGACCTAATTAGATTTGCATATTGAAATGCTCACTCTGACTGTAGCATAAAGAATTGATTAGAGGATACCAGAGGTGCAGGGCCAATTAAGAAGCTCTTGTAATACAATGTGGGTGTTTATTGGCATGTTAGATGCCAAAATAAATCAAAATCCTCTGTGACCCTCCCATATATTTACCTGTATCTCAAATTTTTCAGTATGTGGGCCACAGTGGTCAGTTCAGTATATGAAAAAGTTAAGAGAGTGCTACTTGAACTTCACAGAGATGCATCTTGAGGTTTAAAATTGGTGGAAAAGGGGTCCTGGGTGGCTCAGCGGTTGAGCATCTGCCTTTCGCTCAGGGCGTGATCCCAGAGTTCAGGATGAGGTTCTGCATCAGACTCCCTGCAAGGAGCCTGCTTCTCCTTCTGCCTGTGTCTAGGTCTCTCTCTCTGTGTGTGTGTCTCTCATGAATAAATAAATAAATAAATATTTATTTTTATATTTAAAAGTAAATAAATAAAATAAAATTGGTGAAAAAAACTCAAAGAAAGAAATATTGGCCTTTGTAAATAAAAGCCAGCTTCAGACACATTTGAATTTGGGAACTCAAACAATGTCATCCGGAATAGGCCTTTCACCTTCCATTTCTTAATTCTTCTCTCCCTGATATTAGCATGGCCCTTGGTCAGGTCTTTTCCAAGTGTTATTCCCCTACATTAGCCCAAGGGATGCATATTCCTAGTTCCATAATCAGCAGAAAGAGCACATTTTTTCTTCAAAGAATTGTGACAAAAGTCATTAGTACAAATTAGATAATATGTCCAACTCTGAACTAATTAGTATGTCAAGAAAAAAATATACTCATAAAGTTGGGTCTGGTTAAGGTACTCATTCCTAGAATGGGGCTGGGGCATGGATCCATCTTATATCACACAGTCTGAGTGAGAAACAACTATTTTCCAAAAGTAAATTTTAAGTGTTGTTATCAGAAGTAAAAGACGTGGATTCTGGATAAGCAAAACAAAAGATGTCCACAATACATTCTCATTCTTCCACCCACTACATATGGATTTACATAACCAATATAGGAAAAGTAATATTCCTGTTAAATAATTTCAGACCATAGATAGGAATCCTGGACCTTGGGAAAAGAAGGTTACAAAGCTTGGGCCCTTTTCTAAGCAAACCCAACCTCTCAGCTCAACCAGGCTATGGCATTATTTGTTGTGTGGCAGCCAAATGGCCTGCATTCTAGAGCAAGGAAGACTGCCACCTGGGTATTCCATGCCCCATCCTAAGTTAGGTCTTAAAGAAAAGAGATAGCATTTTGAGTGAAGCCAGCTTGGAATCGGGAGGTGAGACCAAGAGAATTGGGATAGTACAAACCCCAAGGCTTTGTCTTTGTCACTGGACAACTGTTGCACACCACAAAGAGCAAGATTCCATTCAAATCCCAGGCCCAGAAAGTGCAACTTACTTATTCAAAGCATCTGTGGGGGACACATAAAACAAATGTGGCTAAACCAATGTCTCAGAGACAAGGAGTCTGGACCCTGGCCAAAGAGGGAAGGCGGCCCTTTTGGTTGGAGAAGAAGTCACCTGGGAATCCAAAAGCAGCAGTGAATACAGTAACCTGCTTGATGGTTAACACCCCTGAATAGCATTACATGAGATTTCAATGTATCTTCCCTCTGACTACTCCTTTTCAGTCAAAGAATCATGAAGTTACAGTGCAAAGGATGATTTTCTTTAGGATATCCTTTCAGAGGAATTTTGGACAATGAACCACAACTTGGCATCTTGGGGGTTTTGTGTTGTTGTTTCGTTGTCGCTGTCTTCTGCAGCAGACACACGTCTTTTCCGCCTGCTTAATGTCCATTTCCTTTTTGTAGTATTTCCCCCCTCGCAGTGGTGAAAGTGATGTTCCAGGGGTGAATATGTTACCTAGGCTGGAAAAACACGTCAGCCTCAGTGACTGGTTCACTGAGGAAAATGGGACCTAATTAAAGTCAATGAGAGTCTGACCTAGGAAGACCTGCTTGGGTACCCTTCAGAAAAAAGCAATTTCATCTACTTCTACAAAGGCCTAACATCATTTTAGAACTCTAAGAACAATGGCTTAATTTCAATTATCCACTCTTAACTGACAGACCATCCCCTAAAACTTAGTGGCTTAACAAAGGAATCATTTTATTTGCTCATGATTCTCTGCATCAGGAATTCTGTCAGACACAGTGGAGATGGCTAACCTGTGCTCACTAACGTCTAGAGCTCTCAACTAGAGGGCTCAAATATGAGACATGTTTGAACAGAGGCCATGTGTTGGGAACCTTGGTTCCAGCTATTGCTGAATTTTCTCAGTTCACTTTCAAGTGGCCTGTGTATATAGCTAACTTGGGCTTCCTCACACTATGGTGTACACTCAAGGTAATACAATTTCTTTCATGGCAACTGGGTTGCCAACGAGAATAGTCCAATAGAACAAGACATAGAACATTCAACATTGGTACAAATGGCTATTAACTCCCTGAATTATGTTTTCTGATATTCTTCTGACCAAAGCAATACACACAGTCAAGCCCAGAGTCAATATGGAAGGGGACAAAGCAAGAGCTTGAATACTGGGAAATGAGATTCAATTATGAGGAGGGGCACTAATATATCAAATCTACTACAGGCTTAAACATTCAATTTCTCAGAAAGATGATGAGCCTTCTTCAAGCTCCTTCTTAGAGACTATAAGTAAGTAGCAGTTACCAGATCAGGAAAGAAAAAGCATAGCAGCCACCAAAACTTTGCTGCAGCTAAAAGATTGCCTTGTAGACACAAGGAAAGCACTCCTTTGGGAACTCTGAGAAATAACTAGAAGATACCATGAAGGGTACTAATTTCTTACTTGAATCTGGTGTCATTATAATGTGGGTGTAAATAGTAATATGACTTTCTACTCTGGTTAAGTTCTGGCAAGGTCTGGACTTAGGAATTACAGAAAATAATGAAAACAATAAATACGTGGTATTTTAAAGCCCACACTGTTTCCCTAGTTTTCATCCAGTTTCACCATATGACATTTGAATCATAGTCAACTAGTGGTTCTTATAATATTTTAGAGCAAACTAACCAAAAAGAATATAGATTCCTTCATGAGAGAGCATAAAATTTAACCTGTGACTTAAAAAAATTCTAATAACAACCTCCACCACAGGGACTCATTTATGCTAAAGCTTAGCAAAGAAAATATCTTCTCTTTGCCACAAGTCCAATGCTGGTTGTCAAGATTCTCCAGAGAAACAGAACCAATAAGATATATATATATATATATATATATATATATATATATATACACAAAGAAGTTTATTATAAGGCACTGGCCTACACAGTTATAGAGTCTGAGAAGTTCTACACACTGCCATCTGCTTGGTGGAGGCCCATGAAAGCCAGTGGTATAGTTCCAGTTAAAAGCTGAAGGCCTGAGAACCAGGGGAACCAATGGTGTGAAGTCTCAGTCCAAGTCTAAAAGCCCAGGAAGCAGGAGCAGTTATTGTTATTGTTATTGTTATTGTTATTGTTATTGTTATTGTTATTGTTATTGTTAACTGAGTTAATAACTCATTTATTGTTAACTGAGGCCGGAGAAGATGAATATCCAGACTCAAGCAGACCGAATACATTCACTTTTCCCTGATTTTTTGTTCTATTTAGACCTTCAGAGGATTAGATAAAACCCATCTGCATTGGTGCAGATGATCTGCTTACTTAGTCTACTGATTCAAACATTCATCTCTTTCAGAAACACACCCAGACATGGACACACTCAGACACATCCAGAAACACTCATAGACAAACTCAGAAATAATGTTTTACCAGCTATCTGAGCATCTCCTAGCCCAGTCAAGTTGACAAATAAAATTAACTGTCTCATCCGTCAATGCTTCAAAACCACTTTTCTAAGAAGAGTCTGTCCTTTGCCTTTAACTACACTCACCAATAAAACAAAAATCAAAATTAATTTCTTCTACTAGTTGCTGATGACAATGGTCAATCTCTTTAAGAAAACAAGACTCATTAATTAACAGCTCAGATGGGAAGGGAAGCTGAAAGTCATTTGATGTTACCACATGTTTCAAAGACATCCCTCAGAGAAAAGTTGTATGCTTGATTCCCAGAATTTCTCATCAGGGGCAAATATCAAGAAATAAGTGTGCCCATCTCCACATGGGAAAAGAGAAGATTGGCATTTTCTGTAGAAGATAGGGTAATTCCTATTCTAGCTTTGCTTTCTTAGTGTTTGCATCTGGAAAATTCTACAACTTAACAGGGCTCACTTTTAACCACTTGATCTGTTTTAACTCAAGTTGGACCACAGTGAAGAAGTACAAGGCCACTCTAATAAAAGTGAATATCAAACTTCCTCCTATTATTATCTATCCTCTTTAGCATTAAAAAAAGGCTTTGATTTTAATCAACCCACAAATTTTTATTGTACATCTATCCCATACTAAGTGTAGGATTATAAGTGTAAATAAGACAAAATCCTTGCTTAAGGATTTACATTTATGGATGCAGGAATTGCAAGGAGGAAGGGGGAAAATGGTGAACACATGTGCAAATAATCATATTTCATGTACTAATTAGTGCTGTGAAGAAGATAAAGTGATAATATGATGGCAAGCAACTAAGGGAAGAAAGATGAAATGAAATAAGATAATGACCAGTTCTCAGATAAATGAAGGGGAGGCTGCTTCAGCTAAAATGATGGGACTTACCACTCTGAGATCAGAGAGTTGGTAAATAGCTAATCTGAGGTAACAGATGGGCAGGTTGGGACTACCATCTACGTCTTTGGCTCTACGAGATTTATAGTGACTGTATAATTTATTGTTGTTATGACTTTGTTGAACTAACATTTGTTAAGTAGAGCACAGTGTGTCAGGTCATGAGTCATGATTCAATGACAGACCCCAAGAGAAACTGAAATAAAGAAGTTTTATCACTCACAGGTCCTGGAGTAAGTACCTAGGTTGCCACAAGGAGCCACATGAGGAGGTAAAGGGAAAGTATAGATAGAGAGACAGGACCTGGAGCTCGTGCCTTTAATAGGATCTGTGGGTGGGGTGCTTTGAGGTTTCCAGACTGGAATCAGACTTGTCAATTCAAGCCAAAAGAGCAGGGTTTTGGGCTGCTCCAAGGTGATCTTATCTAAATGATGAAAAAGCCATAGAAGTGCTCAGAAGCAAGGGAGACTCTTGATCATAAGATCTGTCAGGGAAGTCCTATCGGGAACTCATGGAGGCTTGGGACTCCACAGCTACTATCAAAGTGGTTCGCTAACATGAGGGACTGGTGTCAATTTAAGTTCCCTGGAGGAAGGATGCCTGGCCAAACAAAATAGATGCCAAGGCAGCAATACCATGGAGTAGCTGAACTAAACTCTCAACAATTGTCCAAACTTGGACACTTCTGAGAGTGCAAGAGCGATCTATTAATAGTTACTTCAGAACAACAGGTATAGATGGGACCATCTTCGGTGAAACAAGACATGTAGTCAAACTAAATTTAGTGGAGCAAAATACTATGTTATTCTTTATAAAATAATAAAGTGATGATAGCTTAAAGATGGCATTTATCTCTGGAGGTATCCAGATACTTTCACATATATTATTTAATTAGTTTTCTTGAGGAGAAGAGAATTCCTCACAAATAACAGACCTGTTCCAAGTAAAAAGGCAAAATAATTCACAAGGATTTCAAAAAACACTCATATATTTTAGACATCCAGTATGAAAACTTTAGAGGCCCTATTTATATGAAATACAAAGAACTTAAAAGAAAATAAATATAAACATAAAATTAGCAAATATTTACTGAATACATAATAAACACCAAGTACAGTATTGGGTTCTGGGAGACAAAGATGAATAGAAGCTCATTGCCCTAGAGAAGCCCGATGCAGCCAGCTAAAGAATACTGCCTAAAACACTAATTCTGAGTCAAAAATAAATAAAGAGCATGGGTTGTTTCTGCCTGTTGCATCCTCTGTTGCATAATCTCAAAGTGGGAAGATTCTGCTGATTGGCCACTTGTGCTACTATTCCCATAATGTCCATGTGTTACTGCAAAAGGAAAATGATTCCTATTACTTCCATTTTCACAGCAATGTTTTGAAGACAGAGAGCATGCAGGAGTGAACACTATTTTGAGAAAGCTCTCTGCTGGCAAACCTTGAGGATAAAACTTCTCTGGGTGCCTCCAGCCTCAGGCTTTATCTCTTTCTTCTCTGCTGGAGAGAATAGCCAGTACCTACTTCTAGATTCCGTGTCTACTATGAAACTGTATCCTCTGGGACAAAGCTGATATATATCCAATTGAATCAATTGGCTTCCTGTCCCTGAGTATTTTCATTGTGAAACTTAACTGCTAACTTCTAAAGGAAGGCTTTGTCTTGGTTGGAGAATTTTCAGAAATCTTGGAGAGACAATGAATGAGGAGTTCTGAGAGGCAAGGTGCCTAGTCTGATGAAGTGTAAAGCCTAGCAGAAGGGAAGATTCAGTTCAAGATATTTCAGGGAAAAGAGCAGTTTAATATCTTAAAAGCCCTCGAGAGACAGCCGAGTCTGTTGGGAGATTGGCATGGAGATGGTGGTGGAGAAAAAGTAAAAGAAAATCAAGGTTGACATTGTGAATAATTCCACTTTCTCCTGCTTATGACCACTAACGCAGCAGTTGGTTCTAGAAGTTTTGTAAGTCACTCAATAAACTGGCTTGGCTAATAAATCAGAAGTTATAAAAAGTTGGTGTTTATTTTCCAGATAAACTTCTGCTTTCCAGAAAGCAATGAGAACCCAAACTTTGGAGACATGTTACCCCATTCATTCCTTATTGACAGGAGATAATGAACCGAGACCTTTAAGGCAACCAGAGAAACAGGAACCTGCCACAGCCTGTAAACCCAGAGGCTTCTAGTTCAAAAACAATCTGTGTCACCAGCCTGGCCTGACCTCCTGAACATTATATAACTCAATTCCCTCACGTGTAAGTTGGGGAAACAGTAGAAATCCAATCAGAGTGTGGTTGTAAAGATTTTTTTTTTTTAACCAAGTGCAGCAGTGAACATGCACTGAGAAAAGTCAATATGCATTTGTCAATTGGCTTGAAATGAAAGAGAGTCACAGTGGGAAGACTGTGGTGAGTTGTAACCTGCCCATTCTTCCACTTCTGTGAAGTAACAGCCAGAGCAGTGGGAGAGGATGGTCCAATAAACACCCTGATGATCACATCTCTTCCTTGCAAATCACTCAAATGAAACCTCCCACGTGGATGCAGATGAGAGAAACCTCATTGCCAAAAGATGAAGGCAAATTTGGGGGATGGGAAAAGGAACTGAAAACACAGCAAAATGATTGCATCCATGACACCCACCTTTTTTTCATTCATTTTTTCAGACTTTATTCGTTAAAAACAGCAAATATTGAGTTTCCACTCTGATCAGGCATTGTGTTGGGAATGTGAACTTGGCCTGTCCTCAAGTTTACAATGCATCAGGAGGGGAAGACAAGCAACTCAGCAATATAAGTGTCTTTACAAGAAAGATCATGGGATGTTGTGGGAGTCCAGTAGAGAACACCCAGCCAAAACATTAGGAGGGAGGATCAGGTGAGGTTTCCAGAAGAGGTGATGTCTAACCTAAGACTGAAAGATGAATATGAGTTATTCAACAAAAATTTCAAGAGTAAGTGAGCAGTGGTACTGAAAGGAGTTTTCAGGAAAGGGAACAGTTTGCCCAGAGGCCAGAGGCCAGAGGCCTTTTTTCCAACATTTGCAGATTGTTCCCCACAAGGTAAGCAATGTACTAGATGTAGTGTGATATGTTAAGATGAACAAGAAACGTTTCCAGGAAACAAAGAACTTAAAACCTAACAAATAAGATGGTTTCAGCAATAGTTATAAGATAAAGCATGATTTATAAGCTAAAGACCTCTTAGTTTTGGTCAGTTGATTTGTATCATTCCTCCAGCCCATTTTCTCCAACTCCCATACCCAAGAAACGAGTTAATTCTTAGGATTTGTGTTACCCAAATAATCATTTAATAGATGGTTTTCTTCTTCCAGTTCTTATGATATCACAAGAAGGGGGAAGAATGTAAGTCATTCTGCATTTGTATACTCATTTGAAAAATGATCAGTTCAGTGGTTAAAAGAAAGCCCTATTGCATCTCAAGAAATCAACATTAATTTACTTTAATCAGTCCAGTAAGCTGAACTCCCATAACTATGACCACCCTATCCTCTTTTTTGGTCCTTATTCTCAACTACTTTATGTTGTAAAGGTTAGGGGCAACACAGTGACTACTACCAACCAGAACACACTGAAAAGATTTTTGTAGAGAGAGCTTCTGCCGCCTAATTTCTTGGTTTCCTGCCCAGCATCTAACACAGTGACATACATTTCAGAAAACATTTGTTCACTCATTATTGGCTTGACCCAGGTCATGAGAGTATCTGAAAGTAAAAAGAGTAAATATTTGAAAGGTACAAATATCTAAAAGGAAGAGCAAGCCATTTGTCATGATTTAAGAACACAGAAGAAAAGAGGTACAACTGACCTTGGAAATTGGCTCCTGAATGTCAAGTAATGCTTTCAGTCTGGTGGGCTAGGACTATCCCCTCCAAGGATTACTGAAACTCCTTTCGGGCCCTCTAGAAGCCATCTGGCCTTGAGTAATGCTGGAAAGGAAATCTCAGGGAATACTGTAGCCTTTCTCTGGCCCCTGATAAATGAGCAGCTGACCTGGTTTTGTCTTTTCCATCTCAGATTTCAGTTATGACTCAATTGGCCTGGAGCTCCAGCGAAATGCAGTCCACCCTGAACTCTGGTGTCCTGCCTCATGGCCTGAGGTTTAGCTGCCAAGTCACCATGGCAGCTCAGATTCCTGGCCTTCCAACTTTTCCTTGTCAGAATCTGGTCATGTAATGAAGTACAGCCTCTGCTCTCCTGGCAGTTTCCAGTGTCTGCTCCATTTCACTTGCATTTACTCCACTGGCTTTTGACAGGTCACTCTCTACGTGAAACCACAGTCAAAACTCAAATCGGTTTGAGGTTCCGAAGGGCTCTCTCTGGGAATGAAAGAGAAGCCAACAACAAACAAACAAACCATTGAAGTAGAGAAGTGAGGGGCATGTTCCTGATTGGGATGTCCTCTCTATGCCATGACACTTTCCTTGCTCTGCTCATCTGGTCTTCTTCCCAAGAAGATGCTAACCAAGCACTACAAAGCAACATAAGGAAGGGAGTACTAGAGACCTTGGAGAATTTGCAACCTGACTTATGGGTTTTGAATATATGAGAGGTAGCTTTATAGCTACATGTTGGTATTACCTTGTGGATCCAATATCTCCTTTAAAATGTTCTGGAAAGGCTATGGGCTTTTAGCTTTACTCACTAGTTGTTAGAAAGCCATATTGTGTCTCTACTTACAATCAGAGTTTATAGTCTTTATTTCAGAACCAGAATGCCAGCACTGCATTTCAGACCACTCTTCAACTGGGGAAAGCCACTCCCTTCTCTATGCCCCAGTGTCCCATCCTTATTATGGTTCTTAGCATTAATCACCCTCTCTTGTCACCTCAGAAGTTAAAAAAACAACTAAATAAAAGCATATCTTAGGAGAACACAGAATATCCTAGGCTAGTCTCAGAGCATACTATTGAGATAAAGGATTCAGGCGTTGCAAGAACAAGTCAAAAACAAAAAACAAAAAACTTTCCCTGTGATCATGAATTAGTTTTCCTAAGCCAAAATTATACTTTGAAATACAAATATCAAAAATATAAATGATTCTCTTGAGGCCAGGTTGTGGGGGGAAGGTAGTTAAGCTCAGCATTAGTACTCTCCTTGGGGTTATTGTTTTTTATCACTAGGGATGGCTGAGTTGCTAAGCTCACCCGAGATTAGAAGTGTTTTCAAACTGCCTCAGTGTGCACACAGGTCAGAATTTGTCCCCATGGGACAGCTGGCTCTTAACTGCAATTCTTAATCAGGCTCCTCTGGGGCACTGCCATGTCACAGTTTCATGTACATCATGATCAAGCCTGATTTTTGTCTTGTGGCTACAACTGACTTTTGAGCTACTACATTTTAACGTTCAGAAACAAGTCATGGTTTTTTCCCAGGTAAGATTTTTGGGAATATGGGCACAGAATTTTGGTAAAATATTACCTTGACCTTTATCTTTCCTGAACCCTTAGAAAATATGCCCTTCTTCTCATCAGATGACCACCAGATTCCCTGGCAAAAAGGAACTTTGAGGGTAAACTAGAAGTTTAGGGGTTGGTGCTTACAAATTACAGGGCTATCCAAATTCAAATCTTAGGGAGAAGTGGGCAGAGTAAAGAGGCCTCTCTTCTCTGTCACCTTCTGTCTTAAACAGATTCTCACTTTTCAGCAGCACCACATCTGACTGAAAGTATGAATCCCATTTTTTCAAGGAGTATAGCCACAATATCCAGGTATTCTTCAGTGTCTCCTGCTAATAAAGGCTACCTCATATACTTTAGGCACCTTTTTAATTTCACCTTTTCAAAGAAAACAAGGAAGCTGGTCATCAGGGTGTCTGCAAGCAATAAGTGACTGAGCTGACATTCAAATGCTGACACCTCTATCATAAGGCACTGGAGTGAAGAGGGCTGGGGGCTGGAGTTTCCAGTGCTCTGAAGCTTCTGCTTCAGCCAAGCTTCTGCTTCTGTCTCTATACTTACTTGGAAAAATAATCCAATTCTAGTTTGAATGAAGCCTGGAGTGTTATATTGTTGGGATTTACCTGTTCGGGAGAGGGAGAGGGTAAGGAGGATGGCATGTGTGTTTTGGACCAGTCCCATTCTGGAAGTATTTAAGAAGACCTGATTATTCGTACTATCCTCTTCATCCCACCTTGGCTAAATAATTGCTGGCAAGACATGGGAATGAAACCAAAACTGATTTTAAGAAAATTTATCTTAGGGATCCCTGGGTGGTGCAGTGGTTTAGCGCCTGCCTTTGGCCCGGGGCGCGATCCTGGAGACCCGGGATCGAATCCCACATCGGGCTCCCAGTGCATGGAGCCTGCTTCTCCCTCTGCCTGTGTCTCTGCCTCTCTCTCTCTCTCTGTGACTATCATAAATAAATAAAAATTTAAAAAAAAAACCTTTAAAAAAAAAAGAAAATTTATCTTAATTCATAAAAGGAAGGCTGGACTTTTCAAATAGAAAGAACAAAGTAATAAGGGAAAGTGGCTCTGCTAAGAAGTCAACAAGTGTGATAGAGTCTCTCAGACAGACATGGACAGTTAGTTGCTTAAAGAGCTCTCTCTCTTTCCCAGGAGAGGATTAGCACAAAGGTGAAATCAGAGAGGAGAAAAGCTGATGGGGATGCTGGAAATTTTCTCAAATACACAGTCACCATGGGACCAATTTAATTTTTTTTTTCACTGTATCACTAAATTTCTTCTTCTCTGTTGAATTGCCCCTACTCAGAAAATACACAAACATACCCTAATAGGATCTCACTTCACAATCAAAATCTGTCTGGTTACATCTCTATTTTCTGCACCCCCCCCCAACCCATAAGAGAAAACTCCAGAAAATTGTGTGCTATCCCTATTTCCTCACTTATAGTCACCCATCAGCTCTCCCCAGTAGCTCATCAGTGCAGCCCAGCTTCAGCCCCATCACTCCGCTGAAACTGCTCTTGTGAAAGTCATCAATGACCTCCACATTTCCAAATACAAAGAGTATATTCTGTCTTCTCTCTTTGAGGAAACTATCTTATTTCTTGACTTCTGTGACATTATCCTTTTCTGGATATTTCTCTCTGTTACTGGTCATTCATTCTAACACTTTTGCTTGCTTTTCTTCCATTATCTAAACTTAAGTACTAGCATTCCCTACGGTTTTGCCTTGGACTCTCTTCATCTTTCTTCATAAAGCAGCTTCTGAGTGATTTCATTCATTCTCACTGCTTTATTATCTCTATTCTAAACATTCCCTCTTTTATATTATTGGCCCACATCTCTTCTCTGAGCTCTAGACCTCTTCACCCAACTGCTTACAGCTTTGCAACCTCATGGGTATCTGAGGATTAAGGTTCTCAAAGCACAACTCTTATTTCCTTCTGCATCTCACTTCCCCGTATCAGAAAATAACACCACCCCTATTTATTTTTTTTAAAGATTTTATTTATTCGTGAGAGACACGAGAGAAAGAGAGGCAGAGACACAGGCAGAGGGAGAAGCAGGCTCTATTCAGGGAGCCCAATGTGGGACTCGATCCCAGGACCCCAGGATCATGCCCTGGGCTGAAGGCAGGTGCTAAACCACTGAGCCACCCAGGGATTCCCCACCACCCCTATTTAATTGCTAAAGTTAGAAATCTAAGTGCTACCCCTTTTTCCTCTTTGTCCCTCTTACCCTCCACATCTAATCTATCTCAATTCTGATTATTTTATCTCTAACATGAATCTTAGTTCTGTCCACGATGCTCTTTCTCCACTGAACCACACTGTTCCAACCATCATTCTCTTTTGCCTCTTGGCATGTCACCCTGCTTCCATTGACATCCATCTTCTACCAATTTTCTTTACAGCAGCCAAAATTATCTTTCTAAACGTGTAAGTCAAATCATATTACCTTTCTAATTCAACTCCTTGGATGAATTCCCAATGCATTTAGAATAAAATCTGGACACCTGCAAGGCCCTAAATGATAAGACCTCAGTTTATCTCTTTGTCATACCTCATTCCAGTTTTCCTCATCCTTACTTTCTAGTCATAATATAAATACTCATCATTATTCTTCATCATAGTCTCCTGTTTATATCCTTCATAGGGTATGTGGTAAGCTGAAAAGTAGCTCCCCCACCATCCACCAAGATATGCATGCTCTAACCATTGGAACCTGTGAAGTTGCCTGTATGTGGCAAAAGGGACTTTGCAAATGAAATTAAATTAAAGATCTTGAGATAGGGAGATTATCCTGAGTTCTCTATCTATATGGCATTACAAGTAACCTTATGAGAGGGAGGCTGAGGAAGATTTTGCAACAGAAAAGGAGACAGTGTGACCATGGAAGCAGTAATCAGAGTGATGTGGCCACAAACCACATCGTGAATGTCTGCAGCCTTAGAAGCTGCAAGAAGCAAACACTGCATTCTCTCCTACAGATTTCAAAGGGAGTACAGCCCTGTTGATACCTTGATTTCAGCCCAGGTAAACTAATTGAACTTCAGAAGTGTGTGAGATAAATTATTGTTTTTTAAGGCACCAAGTTTGTGGTAATCTGTTATGGTAGCCACAGGAAAATGATTCAGACATCACAATTTGTGATGATCTTATTCATTTATTTGTTTAGTTATGTCCTTCCCCTTTTTGGTCTGCAAGCACTATGAGAAGAGGGATTAAATCTGTCTATACTGTTTGCCATTATATGACCCATATTTGCCATTAGTAGCAGTTCAATAAATATATCTTGAATGGATGGATTAATTTCTTTCAATAAGGTGTTACACTTTAAAAGATCATCCAAAAGCTTAAAATTCAGTCTTTTATATAAAGACTGAGATATTTAATATCAGTCAATGAGGCAGGCAAATTTTCTTCCTATCTCATCTCCCCCCAACCCATATGCAATCAATCACCTATTCTTCAATCCTCTCCAACATCACCCCACCTCCACCCTATTCCAAACTAGGAAAATCTCTTCTTGGACTGATGAAAGCCATTCTTAAACTCCCTTCTTTCTCATTTCCAATATGATCACTACACAGCCTTTAGAATGACCTTGTACAACAGATTGGTCACATACATTTCTGCTTAAAATCGTTCAGTGAGGGATCCCTGGGTGGCGCAGCGGTTTGGCCCCTGCCTTTGGCCCAGGGCACAATCCTGGAGACCCGGGATCGAATCCCACGTCGGGCTCCCGGTGCATGGAGTCTGCTTCTCCCTCTGCCTGTGTTTCTGCCTCTCTCTCTCTCTCTCTGTGACTATCATAAATAAATAAAAATTAAAAAAAATTTAAAAAAAAATCGTTCAGTGACTTCATTGACCAAAATTCTTAATATGATCTACAAAGTCCTTTATTATCTCTCCACTTGTACATCTTCAACATATCACACAACATCCACTTCCCACTTCCTTACTGTAGCATGGAGGCTTCTCTATGTCCTCATTATTCACCTTACCCTTTCCTATTATATAGCCTTGGCACATATTTTTTCTCTCTCTCTCCATTCTCTTTCATGCAATGAATGTATCTTCATAAAATTCATACATAAAGGCTTAACCTCCAAGTGTGATGGTATTTGGAGGTAGGGCCTTTGGGAGGTAATTAGATTAAGTCATAAGAATGGGGCCCTCATGATAGGATTAGAGCTTTTATATAAAAGAAGAGACCAGATCTCTCTTTCTTTACACCATGTGAAGTGATAGCAAGAAACAATGATTTGCAAGCCAGGAGGAAGACTTTCACCAGAAACTGAATGTGCCAATGATCTTAGACTTCCCAGCCTCCTGAACTATGAAAAATACATGTGTATTGTTTTAGCTACCCAGTCTATGGTATTTTGTTATAGTAGCTGAAGCTGACTAAATACCTAGTTATTATTGGTATCTTTCACTAGACTGTACAAAAGAGCATGAGGCCAGAAAACATATATGTATCATATATGTTTATGATATATATGATATATATGATACATATATTTTATCGGCATATATAAAATATACATATATATATTTTAAGATTTTATTTATTTATTCATGAGAGACACACACAGAGAGAGGCAGAGACATAAGCAGAGAGAGAAGCAGGCTCTATGCAGGGAGTTCGATGAGGGACTTGATCCTGGGACTCCAGGATCATACCCTGGGCAGAAGGTGGACGCTTAACCGCTGAGCCACCAAAACGTCCTGAAAACATATTTTTAAAAATATATTTCTATATTCACAGAATCTAGCAAAGTGTCTAGTATAACAGATTTTTAATATTCCCAATTGTTGAATGAGTGAATGGTGACAAAAAGTGTTTTAATTTTTCTAAAAGGCTGACTTTATGATGACTTTAAATATTTAAGTGTTTTTACACATTATTGCATACTCCTAGAGATCCTGTGATAAAGACAAGATAAGTAACCTAATTTTTTGCATTTTAGAAGTTGAGGAATTAGTCTCTCAGAAGGTTTAAGTGACTTGCCTATGATCGTATAGCTAATAAGTTTTAAAAGGCATAATTATACTATACACAAGTACACAAAATGACCTGCGCTTTGTGTATAAGCATATAACTACTATGGGTTGAGTGCATCATGTCAGGCAGTGTGCTAAACATTGTAAATGCATTGATTCATTTAATCCAGAAAACAATCTTATAAAATGAGTACTAGTTTATTCCCATTTCAAAGATGAATAAATTGATCTTTGGTTGAGTAACTTTCTCAAATAAATAAACAAACAAAAACAAACAGCTCTTACGTAGGAGAACCAAGACTTAAAAATAGGTCTGTGTGATTCCAAAGTCCCATACTCTTAACCACTCACCTGGGAGATTCTTTTGTAATGCTAAGATGTTTCAAATGTACAAAAAAGTATAAAAATAATAGAATCCATTAAGTCATCACTTGCATAGGAAATAAAACATCACAAATAAAAGTGAGGTCTCTTAAGTCTTTTATCATATTCCCTTCTCTCACTAGTAGAGCTATTTACCTGAATTTGTTTTATCATTTTCATATGCGTGTTTTTACTTTTACTACATATGTACACATTCCTAAATAATGTATTGCATTGCTAGCATATTACATAAATGTTATTATCTCCTTCTGCAACACCTTTTAATTGTTCATGACATACATCTTTGTGGATATATGTGGCTCTCCTTCACTTATGTTAAGAGTTAATTTCAGTATAAATTTAGGTTTATAACAAGAAAACCAATTAACTTTTTGAGAGAGGAGGATTTCTCTACAGTTCTAATCTATGCATTGGGGAAGAAATGTGAAGGGAAGAGTAGTTTATGTAGCTCCAATCTCTCAACTTCATCACACCTGTGTAACATATAGATTAAAAAATTGGTAATTGCTCTGTTCATCTTCAAGCCTGACCCATTGCTCTTGGTCAATGAGAAGATGCCTATAAGTAGCCCTTTGGAAAATGCCCTGCTTATGTGGATTAGTATTATCACAAGCCTCCTCTGATGTAACACTAGATCACTCCTGGGAATAGGAAAAGTATTTCTGGCACATCTTAATCCCATAGAGGGTTAACTCAAATTTGGTAATATTTTGGATGCAGTGTTTTTCAGAAACCAAATCTTTGAGGGAGTTTAGGCTTGTCAATTAACTGGTTGTTAGAGAATCAATTAGGTAGAAATATCACAATATTTTTTTTTTACCAACTAGTGGGATTTTTTTTTAATTTTTATTTATTATTTATGATAGTCAGAGAGAGAGAGGCAGAAACACAGGCAGAGGGAGAAGCTGACTCCATGCACTGGGAGCCCGACGTGGGATTCGATCCCAGGACTCCAGGATCGTGCCCTGGGCCAAAGGCAGGCGCCAAACTGCTGCGCCACCCAGGGATCCCCCAACTAGTGGGATTTTGATGCAAAGACATGGTTATAGGATCCATGGAACACTCCTTGAGCATTGCCTTATTTAACTTGGAGAGAATCTGCTTGCAGGGGAAAAAAAAAAAAAAAAAGGTAGAGCAGATGATTGTTTTCCATGACACAAATGTATAAAACATTTGGTTTTAAATTCTCTTTCAACAGCTGGTATTTTGAATTTGAGCTGTGTCATTAATTCAAAAAGCTTGTGATATTGTTCAATGCATGTGTCCATTGACTATAATACTTACCCTATTTGTGCCTATTGGTTAATGCAACTTCTTCACAAGATTTTCCATACCGTAAAAAATATAAATACTGTCCCTATTAAGTGAAGCAAGAGCCTATTTAACTGAATGATTATTACATGTCATCCTGTCAGTTAATTGAAATAAGGAGTCACTCTCTAATCAGGATAGGTCTCTATATAGTTGCATATTTGTAAAAACATCAAGAAAATTGGATTGTGAAAGAAATAATTAGCAGTTACTTTTAACTACAGGCTTGAACTTAACCTTGTTTGGTTATTCTTCAAGTAAAAATTTCCTTTCCTTTGCATAACAGCATTAAGTTTAGGTTGAGGACTGGCTCAAAAGAAAAACAAAGAAAAAGAGGGAAATTTCCACTGTCCTCAGTAAATTAATACCAGTAAAAGAAGAGTCCAGTATGGATACTCCTCTAAGGAAAACTGCAAAAATTTCTTTTTTAGTCCATGTCTCTGGAAAGGCCTTTTAAGAAGCTCAGAGACAGACTGACCATAGGAATGAACACAAGACAACCCATTCTGTACAAGTCAGTGAACCTTACTGAATATCTCCAATCAAATGATGAGAGTGCTTTGTTCCAGGCACCTGCAGGTGGAAATCTATCCTGACTTTGGCACTATTGTTTGCTCTGTCTGGGATGTTTCATACTTAATTCCCTACCTTCATCCTCCCTCCCCTCCTTCTCTTCCTTGCAGTCAAAAAAAAGATTCATAATGGAATGTTGACTTGGTGATCTCATCTCAAGGCCCTGTCTATTTAGACACAATAATTTGAAGAGGAAATAAAACTGGTCATATTGGGAAAGGAAAACTAATAAAAAGGTTTTAGTCAGTCACTTAAAAGGAATAAACTAAATTCAATCTCTGTTTCATTTCCAAGCTGGTTTGTGCATATAGGCCAAGCCTGGGTAATAACACAAACCCAACAAATTAGGATTCTGTTCCTGATTCAACATGTAGATGAAAGGCCCCCTTACTGGGGTCCTTTGCTGCAGTCATTTCTGGGGTGGAATGTGGCAGCTGTCTCACAGCTGCCTAACATCATGGATTGGTGGTGACACTAGGAAGTGACAAATAGCCTTTTAAATTTCAACTGTCAGGTTGATGAAGGAAGAAGAATGCAGTCCAAAAGAATTTCAGGTTGGAATCTGACTAAAATTTTGTATTCAACATTCCTAATATTAATCAAAAGGGGTCAAAGACACTAATTAACCTCAGAAATTCAAATTTATATATTTACCCCTTCAGGAAACTGAAATTGCTTCCCCAATACATAATGAGACAATATACCCAAAACTTAGGAATGATAACTTCTGACAAAGAACATATTTTTCAAGGAAAGTTAGTTTTTACATGTATTTCCTGGTGGTTAATTTAAAAAGAGAGAGAGAAAAGTAACAGTTGCTTAACATCCACCTTGTGTCAAGCATTGTACTGGGAGACTGACATATATAATCCCATTAAATTACCACAACAGTTCCATGAGCTCCTGCAAAGAGAAATAAAAATCCTTAGCAAGGTTTCATTTTAGAGTTCTAAAAGACCTCTGTTACCTTCTAACACCAAGTGAGATTAACCTTTCTGATAAAATGTAGTAAAGAACAGGCAATGCTACCATATAGGTACCCTAGACAGGGATGAGCTTTTGAACTGAAACAGGACTTGACACGTCTCCTAGCTGCCAACTCTTCTAGAGAGGTAGATACCAGGTAGTCTTGGAGGGACAAAAGGATTCTCCATACACAATACTAAGGAAGAGATTGTTTTAGTGGGAAAACTTAATAAATTAAGCAGTCAACCCCCTTAACAGGATTCAAAAAGTTTTGTTTTGAACTAAACCACTAGATCATTCTAAGACTCCCAAAGATAATTTTCCCTTTGATCCTCAATCTGGATAAAAGATAGCTCCATTCAATTAGCACTTATTGAAAAGTCTTCACTATATGATACAGTGGAACCTATAATAATCACCAAAATGTGGTATTTTCTTTCAGATAGCTTACTATGTAGCTATTATTTATGGTATGTGTGGCGAGAGGATAACACAGGAGGAACTTGAGGGAAGAACTAGAAGATCTTCTTGAGCACCATAGCTAATGTTAAAAGCAGTTTAAAAAGCTTCAAATAAGTAACTTTTAGTCATCCCAGTAAGTTTTTCCAATGAACTTTTCTAATTAAACAAATCATCCAGTAACAATTTCAATAGATAAGAAACCTGAGACTCAGAACAGTGAAGTGACTTGCCCATTCACATGGCTTGTCAGAACCAGGCTCCTCTTTCTTGCATCCAACGTGGTTTCTCCTATGACACTTGGCCTCACTGTGCCAAATTATTTCTCAACCCACTCTGAACCATAATAATTACTTAAAACTATGGTTTATTGTATTTATTTACTTGTGATTTTAATGGGTTGGTCAATTGTTTCAGTGACTGTCCAATTCAGTCCAAATGGTCAATCCTATAGCCTCAGGTAGACTCAGCTTCCAAAACTTATCTCTTCCTGGTATTTGGAATGATGTCAGTGTGCAAAGCTGTTTGTCAAAGGATCACATGAACTCACAATCAACTGTTTGGAAAGATTCTAGTGACTAAATCTGATGATGGTGTCAGTGCTTTGGCAGCATGGTCATGAAAAGTTATCCAACGGCTTAAATCCAGTGCTTATTACTCCATCTGGAGCTCCCAGATGAGAGAGGGCATGTTGTGTTGCCATGCCTATATAAGATTAAGATAATCATTTTAACAGTAAAGACCAAAGACATTGGGAAATATTTGTTAGTAGCTATTAAGCAATCGCTACCTTGGATTGTGCCCTAAGCATTGCATTGTCATTACAGTATACCTAAAATGATATGGCTTGGATATTTTTATATAATCAAGGAAGTAATATGTCCTGCATATTGTGGTGGAATAACCACCCATGATCTACGCATGGTCAGCTCTCTAAACACAGGGAGTGATACACGTTTATAGACAGAGAATTCTGATAAATTTAGAAGACAAAAAGATTTGAAACTCCACTGAAACTCTCTATAATATCCTTGAAACTTTTCACTGACTCATGGTTTTGGAATATAAACCAGGCAATCATGTTTAAGAAGTTAATGACTTGTGATTGAATTGGACAGTAATTGTTTATCTTGGTGGTTCTCCCAAATAAGTACCTTAGACAAAAAAGAGCAACATCACAACAGTTAGCAGTCTTTGATACCACTGAAGCACAATGTCTAACTAAGATGACTATGATCTTTGGAAGAAATGAATAGATTTCATTGCAGTGGTTCCTTTCAAATTTCTTGGCAATATAAAATAAGGTGCTGGAAGATTGGTTATCTAGTTAAAAGATTAGTTTATGTCTCTTCTAATCATCACAAGCATGAGGCTATTAGGAAAGAAAATGAATGTATACATTAGATGGTAATCTTACCATTGTCTCAATGGGTAGCAGCCACAAAACTAATATTGCTACATATGACTTCCTACCTTACATTCTTCCCTTCTACCAGTATACTGTTTTCTTTCAAAACTACTGTGTATACATACCATTTTCCAAGGATACTAGAAACTTCATCTTTTCCATAAATTGTAAGTAAAAGTGCAGTGTTCTGAGTAGGTAATCTCCTTGGCTAGAGCATGAAAGTGAGCAAAGTCCTTTTGATTCTCTTTGTAATAGACTTCTCAAAAAATATATTGTAAAAATATATAATTAAACATATCTTAGTTAAATATATTTTACTAAATGTAAAAATGTATCAAAACAAAAAACAAAAAAAGTTCTTAAATATCTTTAAAAATATTAAGAAAACATGGTGATTCCCTACTTTAAAATCCGTTGTTTCCCAAATTTTCCTGCAATGAGGTGAACAGAGCTCTTAACATCATTTTTATAAATTTAGCTCTATAGTTAAATAAAATGGCAATGTGTTTGTAATCCATTCTGTCATTTAGGGAGACAAGGTGGCCGGCCTCCTGAGGTTTCTTTAAGACATTTGTGTCTATGGGCCAGTTAATCATGTTTATCATGGATCAATCAGATATTCAAGTCATAGTCTTAATACAACTGTGGTTTAGTGATTTAGTACTTGGCTTCTGGAACCATACTGCGAAGATTTGAAATCTGTTTTCTTCACTTTGTAGGTAACAGGTCTTAGGCAAGCAAACTAACATCTCTGTCTAGCTTTCCTCATCTGCAAAATGAGAATAATAGCAATGTCTACCTCACTGAATTACTATAAAATATATCACTATAAATTATTATTATATACTATATAAATAGTAATATATATTATTACATCAATACAGGTGGACTGCTTTGAATAGTGCCTGGCACAAAGTAAAAACAAGAGCTGTTACTGTTTTCTTGGAACTAGTTCACTGTCCTTCTCACCTCAGATCAGGACTTTCCCTTCCCATCTACCCCAACTTGCTGCTAGATTCCTCTTCTGATTAATCCAGATCAACACCTCACCCTGACTCATAGTACCACAGAAACTCCTTAAAGACTACATCCTTTACCTCTTTGTGTTTCCCACATGACCTAGCATTATAGTTTGCATAGGGTGGGTAAAACTTAAGTATTTATCAAAACTAACTGCCCTGGTTACCCCCAGGCAAGAAATTGTCAGCCAGGCACACACTTTCCTCTCTGCTGTCTTAGTGAGATGTTACAGTGCCACTCTTGAGAATTATTAAAGAGTGTTATAAGCAACATGAGTATAATTGAGCCATTAAATCTTAGAGGGTGTGATCTGCAATATCTTCACTCTTTTGTACTCAGTAAATTATTGGGCAAAAGGACAAAGATCAAGAACACATGTGAAGTTAGATGCCAGCTGTTAGACTGTGATACTCAGATTATGAACGATGATGGTCAAATTATTCTTTCTGAAAGAATAACTTCACTATTAATAAGAAATAGGCTGAAGAGATATCAAATTACAAATTGTGCTTATATAACACCAAAAATCCGGTCTACCAAAACACTTTCTACCTTACCTACTTACCTACCTACTTACCTATTGTAATCTGAGATGATAGACAAGACTAAACCAGACTAAAATATGTGGACAATTCTATCAATGCAGAAAAAATGAATTAGTAAAAAATGTTGTTTAACGAAAGTCATACCACTTTTCCACTCCTAACTTTTTCCCTTTCATCATCTATATAGAAGCAAAAGAAAGTTAGACTACTACATGTTAGATAGGATGTTCCTTCCCATTTAAGCATTCTATGATTCTGACCTTGACCAGGCAACCAGAAGCACACTGTGCATTATCCTTTGCAACTCTTGTACTAACGTAGTCCATAGACATAGGAAAATAAAGTGGGACCAAGTAAGTGAAAATGAGTATTGCAGGAGAACTCAAGGTCACTCATTTAATGTAGACCCAGCAAATGACTTTAATAACCTACAAAAACAAGAATAAAAGAAAAATCTTCTTACTGGTTAATCTTATTTCTCATAGGTTTAGCCAGGCATCTTTAGGTTTAGTGATGTCAACAGAAAAATAAATGTGAGAAGCACAAGGTGTATATTTTTTTATTTAAAAATGATATACTTGAAAGTTTCTATCCAAATTGAGGTTTTATAAATCCAATCACAACTAAAATGTATTAGAAAAGTTTGGTATTGAAGTGCCTGGAGCTCAGTCAATTAAGCCTCTGTCTTCAACTAGGGTCATGATCCCAGGGTCCTGGGATTGAGCTCCACTCAGTGGGGATCCTGCTTCTCCCTCTTCTTCTCCCTGCTGCTCCCCCTACTTGTGCTCTTGTTCTCTCTCTCTCCCTCTGTGTGTGTGTCAAATAAATAAATAAAATCTTTTTTAAAAGCTTGATATTAAAAGTAACTGTAATAATTCTGCAAAATAAATGATTGACAATTCATGTATATGGTTGATATACTCAACTTTTTTTCATTAAGTAGAGTTCATCTTTACCAGAAAAAAAAAAAAAGTGCCATAATGCCAGGGTTTCTCATCAGGTTTATTCTGGCCTTTGTTTTGTGAAGATTAAGCAAGTTAACGTATACAAAGCCCTTCAAGCAGTGATATAGCATTCAAGAAATGTCAGCTATTATTATTCTTGTTGCTTTTTCTTTCTATGATAAATAGTATGTCCATACATTCCCAAATATTCAGTGTGGTGGGCTAGAGAAATCTCTTTCTTATCTACTCCGTTTCTATGACCCTCCCCTCACTACCAAATTCTCCCTGAAGCAAGTAAAAGCTCTAACTGGAAAAACAGGATTCAAGTAAATTCTTTAGAGGATTTCACAATCAGATGTAGCTCAAGTAATGCATAATTCATCATACTGAGTTCATATTTTGGCTAAGACAGAAAGTTAGCTATTAGCCTTAATAATATTAACAAGTAGTAAAAATCACACTTTTATTTCTATTTAGCCCTTTATTGTCACATCTGATTGCTTATTTAAGTTCGACTGCCTTATCACCTACAAAAATTATTTTATGATTTTTCCTTTGTTTTAAATTTCACAAATGTTTTTGAATTTTTTTGAACCTAAACCCATGAATATATTTTTATATGCTATCAATTCTGATAAAAAATGTAAAAAGAAGCAGTATAGAATTAAAAGATGGGTTTTGGAATCAGACAAAATTTAGTCTTTCCATTAATCATGAAAGTTTAAGCACATTACTTATTCTCTTCCAGCTTCATTTTTTTGTTTCTAATATAGAGACAATAGTTCAGAGTTCATAGAGTTATTGTAAGGAATTAAATAATTTAAAATAAATGTCAAGGACCTTGTATATGGTATGTACTCGATGCTTGTAATTCTACAAAAATTGCTGAGATGGGCAGAACCTCAGAGGTCATTAGAGTTGCCTTAAACAGGGAATTATTAGTCTCAGCAACTACTCTTTTAATAAAAGAACAAATGAAAATATAATACATATACTATTCTTTAAGTACAGATATTTACTTGGCTCTTGTCCACTGATAATTAGATCTAAGTACATACACATACACACATTTAAGTAGCTACGTATATATTTATATGTGCATTTATATGTACAACAGATATATTTCTGGCCTGTAACTTCCTTTGAACACATTTAATGATATATTGAATCTCTCCTGAACTTAAGAGTAGCCAAGTATGTTCTCAGTGAAATTCAAATTTTCTGTGATCTGTTTTCCTACAGCTTTTGAAATATTTATCAATGTATGTTTTTAATCCATTACCTGTTTGAAATTTATAGTACTTTATATTTAAATTTGGACCTCCTATCAAAGCTTTTGAAAGAGCATTCCCTTCCCATAACCATCTCCAAGTCATCAATTTCTAAATGCATTAATCATGTTTCAAAGCACATCCAAGCCCTGCAGTGTTTGGACAGTACCAAAACCTCTCTTGGTAAAAGCATATGAAAATCACCTAAGAATAGGAAAGCATCCAATTACTTCCATATTGGTAAACATTGGTGTTTGATTTTACAGAGTATAAGACTGAGTGATCCACTTATGTTTAGCAAATAATAATGTCTTGTCCTTTGTAATAAAGATGATGCTATTGATTTATCTACACACTTCAGGTGTTTGAAGAGTTTATCTAGTATAGTAATGGATTACATAAACCATGGATATGCTTTTTTTTAAGTAAATTCTGCCTTGATGGCTCCCCTACCCCTGCCATCTCCACTCCATTCTGTGTATGCCCAAATAAATTTATGACAGGGGAAATTGGGGTTTAGAATACACCACATAGGGCAGCCTGGGTAGCTCAGCGGTTTAGCGCCACCTTCAGCTCAGGTAGTGATCCTGGAGACCCAGGATGGAGTCCCACATCAGGCTTCCTGCATGGAGCCTGCTTCTCCTTCTGCCTGTGTCTCTGCCTCTCTCTCTTCTCTCTCTCTCTCTCTCCCTGTCTCTCATGAATAAATAAATAAAATCTTTAAAAAAAATTGTTTAAAAAAAAGAATACACCACATATTCTCTAATAGGTAAAATTAGAGCTCATGACCCTGGCCCATATTGAGCTTATGACCCTGACTTCATTAGGAGTTTATACTCATTAATGGAACTAACTGGCCTAACCTTAATTGATATTAATTAGGTTATTATATAAATTGAATTATCCCTAGTACGATTTCAATGACCTGATGGTCTCAAGAACAGTCCTGGCTATCAAGTGAAGTTGTACTACTCACATTCCATTCCTCTCTATTCTTAATAACTGAGTTTGGAGACTGAACCAAGACAGGCTTTGAGTCTTCAGGCTTCTATTTTGTCTTTAATTGGTGTGCTTTTACATTGCATGTGTGTGTTAGCTGTTACTGAAGTTTGAATTATTCTAAACTTAAATCTCATATTTTCAGGGGCACCTGGATAGATAGTTCAATCGGTTAAGCATCTGCTTCAGTTCAGGTTATGATCCTGGGATGGAGCCCAGTGGGGAGCCTGCTTCTCTCTCTCCTTCTGCCAGCTGCTCTGCCTGATTGTTTTCTCTCTCTCTCTCTCTGTCAAATAAATAAGTGAAATCTTAAAAAAAAAAAAAAACTCATTGTTTCTTCTTTCCTATTTTTCTCATCACTCATAAATATACTGAATATTATTTATATGAATTGCATTTCTGGGTTTTCCATGAAATTGGTTGTCTCTAACATTTTCTTTCCTCCTTTTGTTTTTTTAACTTACCATCTGTTTTCCCTTTAAACACACTCTCCACTTGTTTCTGAACTTTTGCTTAAGGCAAAAGCTATTAGAATGAAATAAAGACAAAGGACAGGGAGATATGCACTTAGCCAACTCATCAGAAAAAAAAAAATTAATGCAACCTAACGTTTGTTTTGGGGATATCCTAATTTCAACCCAGAGATCCACAGATGAACTTGTTTTTTCAAGTCAGCATATAGTCTTCATATTAAATAATACCATAATAATAATAATAATGAATTTTTACTACTATAATATCAGAAAAATCATGTAATATAGTACAAATATTATAGTATGCGTTCAAGTATATAATTATATACTTGTAATATATAATAATATAAACACTATGGTAATATTGATTTACATAATAGAATGGAAATCATTACTATGATAAAATAGTACAATAATAGTTTCGTAGTATTTGTTATTAAATATATTATTTTAATATGATTAATTTCCTGATGTGATTAATCAATTCCAGTCACAATGCTTTTTTTATATTATTTTCAATTTCATTGTGATACCTGGCAAATCTGATTCAGGCAGTAGCTAGTATTCCATTAATTGATTAATTTATTTATTTATTCACCTGATTAATCGGCTTTGGATAGTCTTCTGTATGCCCTATCCTTAGCTAAAAACTGAGAACACAATTTAGAAAAAGGCAGAAATGCACTTGCCCTTATATAACTTGCATTCTCATGTAGTAAGGGCAATGTTAGAGTAAAATTCCTTCTACTACCTAACTCTTTCCTCCCCTGAGGAAGTGGAGTAACTTATCTGATTGGTGAGTCTGGAAGCAGGTCCTCAGCTGCATATCTCAACCCTTTCATTCTTGCTTCTCCTGAGGCACCGGCTTCCCTCTGAAAGCCCCTCCCAAAAGGAGCCGGCCCAAAAGTGGCATTAGATACCTGGAAGTTCTCTGTTGCTACACATCTAAGCCATTTCCTCCCATTCAGTAAAAAAGCTAACATTTCTATCTCCAGGATTATCTTTGAATTATTTGTCTTATCTCTTAAGTGATTTGAGACTCAGCTGGTAAAGAGAATTGCTCTTCCTTGGGTTTCCTCAAACCCAACACTGACCTAGGGAAGAGAGTAGGGACTGATTCTACATAAGGTCAGTGGCAGACATGAGTCCTGCCTACCAATGTTTCTGGATCTTTTCTCTTCCAAATATGAGGATCAGCTGCACATTTTAGTCCTTTAATATTAGGTCTGGCCATAGAGTAGAGGACATGTGTGTCACTTCCACATGGATGTATTCAAGAGCTTGTGTTCCACGCCATTCTCTACTTTCCCTATTCTGTTCTACACAAATATTTCAGAGACACGCAGTAAAATGTGGCATCCTATGAGCAGAGAGCACCTATCACTCCCTAAATGTCTATAATGAGCAGCACTGTCCTGCTGACCTGCTTTGGATCTGAATTATGAATGAGAAATTGACCTTTGTTGTTTTTGTTTTGTTTTGTTACATTTTTATTCAGTAGAATGCATTCCTTTTTTTTCTTTTTTCTTAGCATAGAAAGATAATAATCTGTGTTTATTATCAGACAAGGATATCTAAAAATTACATCAGAAGTTTGGCTTAGGATATATGATGTATAAATGTAGAATATGACTTCTTAAAAATTTTTTAATTTGAGCACAGTTGATGCACAATGTTACATTAATTTCAAGTGTACAACATAGTGAATTAACATCTCTATGTGTCAGGCTTACAAGTGTGTCACTCTACAATACTACTACAATATCTTTAATATTCCCTATAGTCCCTATGCTGTAACTTTTATTCCTATAATTTATTCATTTCATAACTGGAAGTCTGTATCTCCTCTCTCCTTCACCTATTTTACCTAATCCCTTCTTCTGTTACCTCTGGCAACCATCAATTCATTCTCTGTATTTGTGGCTCTCTTTCTGCTCTTTGTTTATTCATTTGTTTTGTTCATTTTAGATTCCACATGAGTGAAATCGTATAGTATTTAAGCTTTGTTGTTTCAAGCCATTGAGATTTTATAAGATTATAAAGGGTTGTGTCATAGGTGCAAATGGTCAGATTAAGATCTGTCTTTCTGAGGAACTGTAGTGACATCAGTGAACCTGATGCTAAGGATAAGAAAGACCAGGCCCCACACAGATAAAGATTCTAAACATGAATTGTAATTTTAAACATAAACTAAAGAAACAGCTGGCACAAAGGAGCTGAGGAGGGAGTCTGGAATATTTAAGGAAATTATGGAGTTCCAGCTAGAACAGAGTCTGATAGTAGAAGACAGCGGCCCAGGTGTTGCCTATGCCACTCATTCTGTCTTCTGCCTACTGCAAAAGGCAAGGAAGAGAATTTCAGCCCCAGAAAGTCGTATCTGTGATCATTATTGACCTGGGATATTACTCCTTGCTTTTGGTTTTCCTATCACTAAGATTGAGACCATGTTTAGGAGAAAGGCAGAGAAAGATAACAAATAATTTCCTAAATAAAGTATCACCGTTCTCTGAATCCATTATAAGCAGGATATCCTACAGAGAACAGATATGGTCAATAGGAGCATAATCAAGCTTTGTGGAGTCAGAAGCATATACAATATTCCAGAAGAGTCATTTTTAGGGCCCTGAAAGTGAAATGTCATTGCCTTCACAATCAACTCATCTTTACGTGTTTTTCTGGTTTTAAATCTATGGTGGCTTCTCAGTGCCTCCTAGATAGAATAGTAGAGTAGAATACGAGAATATAGTAGAATTTTTAATACAGATTGTTTAAAGGAAAAAAAATCACCTGCAATCCCCTTAATATTGCTCATTAATAGTATCTCTTTGGTCTTTTGCCTTTCCTATATACTTTGAGTATTCCTTCCTGTGTAAAATGTGAAAAAAAATTTTTGTTATTTTTTTGGAGAGTTGTGTTTACTCAAAAAAGTAGAACAAAAAGTGCAAAATATATTCCACATCCTCTCATGTGGACTTTAAATTGCGACTATACTTTCTGGCGGAAAAATATATAAAAATTATGAACATATTCTATGTTCACTCCAAAATTCCACAAACTTAGTTAGCTTAACTAGAGAATGAACTTATGATATATTGTAGTATTTTTAGTCATTGTTTTATAATTAATTATCTAATAATAGAATTATGCTTTATAATGAAATGGAAGACTTAGCAAAATAGGTTGGCAACATTTTTTAAAAAGGAAAGGCAATTTTTATTTTCTAAAGTTAATTTTTAAAGTAATATATATATTCACGATTAAAATTCAAAGAGAGCTATAAAGTGGATTCCATTAGCTAAAATATAATGAATATAAAGTGTCTTGATATCCTTCCAGAATTTTGTATTCATATATAAGCTTTTTAAATCAGAAAGTTCCATGCTATTATAAATTTTCTGCAACTTACCCTTTTCAGATTTTTCAGAGCATTTTAGCTATATATAAATTAGTGTATATATCTGTAGATCTATATATCTAAAATGGATAGATGGATAGATGGATGGGTAAATAGGTATCTCAGTCTTTCTTTTAATCTCTGTATTCTGTGGTATTACTAGGCTGAAATATGTATAACCTTCCTCCAACTGACAATATGGTTTATTTATTTGTTTTATTGTAGTTTAGGTCCAACTTGAATATCTTTTTTTCTTTTAAAAGATAAGTTAATAATAGCCATGATAGGTAAGTCAGGTCTTAAAACCATTTGTGTAACATATGTATTTTGTAAATTTCTTTGTTTTCTATCTATTGTCATATGGTGCTTTATCTATTTTGTTTTTTTCATCCTTTCTTATGAGAGTTTTCTTCATATTTATACTTTTAATTTAATGTAGAACACTGAAGCTCTATTCCTGAATTTTTTTCAACCTTGGGCAGTATTTATGCTATGTAATATTTCCACTTATGAAATGTGACAATATTTCCTCATCTACATTTCTTTCTCCCACTCCTTTCCTACACTGCCAGATATTTATGCATCATATTTTAATTTCATCTTGCCAAGGTTTTTAATATTTACTCTGTCATTGTAATCCCAAATGTTGTTCAATCTGAGGCCCATATTTACATTGCTTCTATGTTTCTTAACAATTCTTATAAGACATCACTTTTCTTTTTCCGATTTTTTTTTTATTCATTTCTCAGGAGGCTGACTTTTATCAAAAGTCTCTCACTTTTGTTTTCAATTTTTTTTTTCTTAATCTAACAAGGGATATATTTCAGAATCCTTGCTTGCTTGAAAATATCATTGTTTGGCATTTATACAAAACCAACATCTTGGCTTAGGACTTTTTTCATTATATATGTATAGTTTCAGAATTCTGTGATGGCTGTAAGGAAGCTCTGACACCAGATCACACTTAAAGATAAATTGATCTTCCAGAAAATTCTTATCTTCCTTTATTTGTGGAGATTTTTCTTCTATTTCATCTTTGAATATTATTCCATTTTAGCATGTTCTATATATACCTCAGGCACACTAATTATATTATTGTTTGATCTCTTTTATCTTCCATATCTAGCAGCTCTCTAATTATTTTTTCCTTGGTGACATCCTCAAACCAGAATACCATGTCACTGACATGATACTTTCAACGTCTGAAATGTTTTGAGTAATAACCATTCTATTTTTTTACCACTTCTTTTATGTAGTTCCTATTTATGCAACAGTTATTTTTTCTTAATCTCTTTCTCGAGTTTTGCCAGTGTCCCTTGTGTCTTCTAATATTGTCTTATCAATTTTCAATTAAAAATTTTTAACTAAGATTAATTAATTAAAAATTAAATGAAACATTTAATCAGATAAAATGATTAAAAGAGCTTTGTCTTTTAAATGTCATTATTTCTTTTAAAATATCCCTTTTCTTATCATTCTCTGAGGATATAAAGAAGTATTTGGCTGAAATTTTCTTTCATTTAGTAGAAAGTTCATGCTTTTCTAAAGTGTACTTTCAACTGCCCTTTAATGTAAATTATCTATCTTTTTGTTTTTGTAGCATCTGTGCCCAAATCCTACTTCAGATCTCTTTGGCTTATCATTCATCTTTGAACCAGCAGTTCTAACTGGGTCTACTCTTTTTCTAAAGAACAATATGGGAATGGGCAGGTATCTGATCTATATCACCTTGCTTATCTTTTCTGAGCTCCTTCTCACCACATCTGCTCTGTCTCCTCTTCTGGGGATATCTTTCTGCAGCAGATCAACGTAACTGCAGTCTATGTGACTTGCAGTGAAGTATTCTATCAACAAATGTCTTTTATTTGGAGATTTAATGTTTAGCTTTGGTCAGCAGTATATGTCGAACCATCATTTTCATCACTTTTTTCACTCCTTATTGTTCTAAGTAAAAAAAAAAAAAAAAAATCATCAGATGGACCTATTAGGATCCTCGCTTACTTTGAGAGGAACCTATAGTCTGCCTAAGCTTGAGAGGTATATATTGGTTTTCAATATCTTCTTGCCATTTGATTCAAGTCCCACTATATTTGATGGATGGCTGCAATTCATAGACTGTGCTTGGAGATTTTAACCAAGTTTCAATTCAGGTAAGATTTTACATTTCCAAATGTAAATTGTTATGTTCATCAGGTTTCTGGCATGAAAAGTGGTAGGCATTGAAAAAAAAAAAAAAATATGCCTTTATCCCATCGTGTTTTAGAGGAAATTCCCTTTCCCTTTTAAACTGAGTGACAACACAGTTTGTTTCAGGGAATTTATGTCAATCAAAAAAAAAAAAACAAAAAACAAAAACAGTAGTATAAGTTACTGATGTCTACTATCTATATTCTATATATTTATTCCTAGTTATGGGGATGCTCTGAATTTTTCTAACATTTAAACAATCAACTTTTTAAGAATCAAAGTAATATATATCAATTGCTGAACATTTAGAAACATGTATGTATTATAAGAGAATTTAAACCACGTATAATTTCACTACTCTATAATCAGTATATTTAATTTATTATAAGATGGATGTTTTCTTACATTTTAACATCTCCAAAATGAGGTTATGCCTTACAGTTGGTAGCACAACCTAATTTAATCAATGTTTTTTTTTCTTATTGGTATATGAAATAATTGTACATCATATAGCTGACACTGTCCTAGATTTGATCCAATCTGATATATTTTCTTCTGGATATATATACTATTTTAAACTGAAATTGGGATCATATTTATACACTTTAGAGGCCAACTATTTTTTTTTAAAGATTTTCTTCATTTTTTTAAACAGAGAAAGAGATAGAAAGGGTAGGGAGAGGCAGAGTGAGAGGGAGAGAGAGAATTCTGAGCAGACTCTCTACTGAGCACAAAACCCAGCATAGGCTCAATCCCAGGACTCTGAGATTGATGTAACTTTTTAATATATAGAAGAGGTTTGTGGGCGCTGGAGCCAGTGGCCAAAAATAGAGTTCTTGAGATGTCTTCAGTGCAAAATGATGCTCTTATTGAAGCATGGGGACAGGGGATGCCTGGGTGGCTCAGCAGTTGAACATTTGCCTTCAGCTCAGGGCACAATCCCAGAGTCCTGGAATCGAGTCCCACATCAGGCTCCCTGTTTGGAGCCTGCTTCTCCCTCTGCCTGTGTCTCTGCCCCTCCCTCTCTCTCTGTGTCTCTCATGAATAAATAAATAAAATCTTTAAAAAATAAACAATAAATCACGAGGACAAGATCCATCGGCAGAAGGAGCTACTGCTGCCTATTGCTCCCTGCTAATCCTGCTGCCTCAGGATTATTAGGAGCAAATGATTACATACTTTGGGGGTGGGGAAGTAAAGATAAGTGAAGTTCCAAAAGGATCTTCTTGTGCTAAAGAAGAGCCAGGATACCAGAGGCCTTACTATTATCAAACCAAGGTTGTTTTTCTCTCTAGCAAGGCATTAACATTAAGACAGTTAGGAGCTTTGTGGAAGAATATTATTTTTTTTGCGTGTATAGGAATATTATATTCTACCTGCCTCAAGTATTTGTCAATGGGCTGCAGGTATATGGACATTTAATTTTATCTACATTTCCTTCTGCCTTTGTTTCCCACATAAAAATCACAACCCAAGCTGAAACCAAGAGTCAGAAGCTTAACTGAGGCACTCGGGTTTCCCCTCTTTTTTTTTTTTTTTTAATATATATATATATATAGAGAGAGAGAGAGAGACCACAGGATGGGGGGGAAGGGCAGAAGGGGCGGGAGGGAGAGAGAATCTTAAGCAGGCTCCACGCCCAGTGTAGAGCCTGATGCAGGGCTTGATTCCATAACCCAGATCACAATCTGAGCTGAAATCAAAAGTCAGAAGCTTAATCAACTAAACACTCAGGTGCCACCCTCCTCACTTTTTTTTTATTTTTCAGAGAGGGAGGGAGAGAGAATCTTAAGTAAGCTCCTCACCTAGTAAGGAGCCTAATGCAGGGCTTGATTTCAAGACCCTGAAATCATGGTCTGAGCTGAAATCGAAGAGTTGGATGCTTAATGGACCACTTGACCAACTAAGCCACCCAGGCACCCTTTTGTCGCCAACTTTAAATGAAATGCAACAATTGAGCTTTTTGTAGAATAAAATAAAGCAGTATCACAATGTCATCATCCTTTAAACATGGTTTACAATTCTATAAATGGGTGATCTAAATGCTTACATAATGTAAAAGAAAGATAAGTACTTGTCTCAAAATCTGCAGGCCACTTAACTTCTCTAAGTCTCAGTTTTATTTATCTATAAAATGAATTTACTAACAATACCTTCCATCTAGGAAGCCAGGATAATTCAATGAAGTACTTACCTTAATGCAACACATGTTAAATACTCAATAAATGTGAGTCATCAGCATTATTGTTACTAGTTGCAGTGTCATTAGTAATGATCCTTCAGGGAATGGCCTCTTTGCACTTATTTCAAAAGACAGATGGCTGATTCCATTCTATTAAATTGACCTGCTTACCCCATGCCAAACACTAGCTGGATACTAAGAATACAAAGACAACCACAACTCTTACCAGAACACTCTATGAATCAGTTTCCTGTCAGTATCTTGTTCATGTATTTTGGGTAAATAGATTTATTTTTTCTGAATACTCTCTGCTCTGACCACAGGCCAAATCTCTTCCACGCCCTCTACACTTACATACAATACTTGCCCTTCTCCTCGCATGCCCTTTGTCACCCTATTTCTGCAACTATATTATAGTTCCTTCTTCATCTGTAATGCTTTTTCTTTTTCCCATCTCCAGAGGTCCAAATCTCTCCTAACCCAAAGAATATTTTAAAGTGAAGAAAGAAGTTCCTTATTATTTACATTCAGTTCAAACAAAAGAGCAGCAAGAAAGAGAAAACAAACCAGTTCACACAGGGTAATGCCATTCACATGCAACTCTCCTTGCATCCTTCTCAAAGCCAACTGCTTTGATGCCATTGCCTCTTCCTCCATACTCCCAGAGCATTATTTGCAATGTGATAAGGCATGCATGTCTTATCTGGCCTAGATTATGAGGTCCTCAAGAGCAGAAATATTATGTTGTCTTTGTCTCCATAGCATCTGTCACATAATGCATGCTTAATAAGGTTTTGAATTGAATTATTTTAGTCACCTGACTCTTACAACCATTACCAGGGTTATTTATCCCTTGAAGTAAGTCACTCCATCTACTTATTTGAAAAAACAACAGCAACGTCTATGTATATGTACTATATACATGAAAACATCAGTTAGTTTTCTAAATCTTCCAACAAAATCAACGATCTCTTTGTGCTTCTTTCCCAGTCTTATCCTGAGGTAAACACTTGCACCTTCTTCAGCTATTCCTTCCCACGATTTGCTTCTCCATGTTTAAACAGCATGAGACATGTGCTGTCCTCTTTCTTAACCTTTCCCATGTTATGATGTGGAAGATGAGCATTGATCTTTTTACATGACTTCCTGTCCCCCATACATATTTCACCTCCCTGCAAACTCCCAACATAGTACAACTTAATTTCTCGTCAGGTTTTCGTGTTCCAACCCTCTTGTTCCAATCTGGATTGTCATTCTTGAAGTCCTGGGATGTCCCTTTATCACATGTTGGCTGTTCCTTTTGGTCCTCTCCTGTGTTGGTTTCCACGTTTCTTAGGTTCCAGATATTTGTATTTCTGGTTTATTCCTTACGTTGGTGCATCACAGCTTCAGCAGTTTTTCAAGAAATGTTCTATCAGAAATAGTATTTACCTTTTTGAGAAGAGTGATCAGAGGTTTCACTTAGAATAGAATTCCAGGTTAGACATGACTATCCTTCAGAATCTGGAAGGTATTACCTGCCATAAGAGGTACTAATAAAGTACAGGTAAAGGGTTTCTTGGATTATGTGAAAGTGAAATACTGCTTATCTGTGGGTTGCAAGATAAAAAGTCAGGTAGGGTAACTGGAGAAGCAACATTTTAGGGAAGGGGACAGGGTTGAAATGAAAGCCAGGCAGGTTTTCCAAATCAGCATTGAATAAAACATGATAGAACATGGTAGGAAAGCCCACTGAGAGCAAAAGGATTGAAGTGAAGACTGTTAATATGGAGCTAGAAAAAGAAATATCCTGGGACAAAAAAAATAAATAAATAAATGAAATTATCTCCAGTCACTTTCAACTTGGTGCCAACACCTGGCTGTGAGGGAGCCTCTTCAGTGATTGACCACAATCTTAACACCTGTACACTCTCCCATCCAAATTTCATTTTCTTCGATGAGGTTAGCGCAGTCTCACAAAATGAGAGACCCAAAAACATAAAATGCAACTACACCACAAAGCAAAGCCATTCACGTTTTCTTAGAATTCAGGATCTCTTCAGTCCAGAAAATACAGCCAAGAGTAAAATGTCTCAAATGCTCTTTCAAATCATCCTGCTGAAGAAGGCCCTTTAGTTCTACATCATTAGGCAGCTGCTATCTCAGAAACGGGAAGGTTAGGCATGTTGGCCAGGTCAGCAGCAACCTCACTGTCTACTGAGAGGCCTGAACATTTATCAATTGCAGAATTCTACAAGGATACAAAATTCCTTTGGAATCAACACTGGCAAATGAGTGAGCAGTGATACCGCGTCTTCTATTATGCACTGCTCCATGCTGCTGAAAAGTTTCTTGTCAGCCTTGATATTAATGCACTCCTTGGACTTTTGTAGTAGTTGTGAACCTTCAGGATCTTCCCTAAATGGTGCATTAAATGTGTAATGGTGTAACAAAGGTTTCTTCTCATGGATACCAGATGGTATTAATAGGCCAAGACTATTAACCATTGCTTGTTAAGTAAAATATCCCTACTACCTCTCTGGCCCTTTCCAAAACAAATGGGCTGCATATCTGCTCCGGGAAAGGAAAACTCCTGTCACATGCAAATTCCTCACTTAAAGCCTTTTTTCTAGAAATAATACTCATTTGAGCTTTGGGTGTTTATGATGAAAAAACAACAACAAACCACTGGGGAAAGAAGTACATCCCTTTGTATCTCAAGTAAGATAAAGGAAAGTCTGGAGGATGATTACAAAGGATGAGAACACTCTCTTGCTACCTGACACCCCTGTTGCTGAAAAAATTACAAGTTTTTTCTACAGGCCACGATTCACAAAGTGTGGTCTACTTACAGCATCAGATCACCAGGGATTCTACTAGAAATTCAGAATCTCAGGCCCCATCCCTCCTCAATTAGAATTTGCATGTTTAACAAGATCCTTCAGTGATTTGTATAAATATTAAAACTTGAGAAGTGCTACCTATAGAGATGCATCATATTTGGAAGCACAGGATCTTTACTGGTGTTACCTTTGATCATTTGAATGAGGTGGTATCTACCAGGTTTGTCCACTATAAACCATTATTTTCCCTTTGTAATTAGCAAGCATTTTATGCTGGGATACATTGAGACTACACAAACATCCTATTTCTCTTCACATTTGTGCTCACTAATTTTAAGATCCGTTGATAATACATGACTGCCACAATCATTACTATGGTAGTGACAAAGTGGTGATTTTTTTTCAAATTCTTTGGGTTTATTTTAAGATTTTATTTATTTATTCACGAGAGACACACACAGAGAGGCAGAGACATAGACAGAGGGTGAAGCAGGCTTCCCTGTGGGGAGTTTGATGCAGGACTCGATCCCAGGACTCTGGGATCACGCAGTGAGCCGAAGGCAGACGTCCAACCACTGAGCCACCCAGGCATCCCTCAAATTCTAATAGACTATTTTTAAACAGTTTTAGAATACACACTTCCCCCACACCTAGTTTCCCCTATTACTAATATCTTGCATTACTCTACTTGTTAGGAGTGCCTGGCTAGCTAAGTCGGTTAAGTGCCTGACTTGTGATTTTGCCTCAGGTTTTGACCTCAGGGTTGTGAAATGGAGCCCTATGCCCAGTTCTGTGCTCACTGGGGGAGTCTGGAGTTTCTCCTCTCTCTGTCCCTCCCCCCACTCGCTTATGCAGGCTCTCTCTCAAATAAATAAATATATCTTTTAAAAATATATACTTGTTATAATTAATGAGGCAACACTGATTCTATTTTTAACTAAAGTACATAGTTCATTTAGATTTACTTAGCTTTAACATCTGTCCCTTTCTATTCAGAATCCCATCCAGGTTGCCACATTACAGTTAGGTATGTCTCCTGTGATCCCTCTTGGTTTGACAGTTTTTCAGACATTTATTCCCACCACACTTTTCCTTATTTATTAACTGGAATTCAACTTAAAGGAATTCACTTATTTAATTACTTAGGTCTATATGGATCCATGGACATTTATTTTATTCTACATATTTTAAGCTATTGCCATTATTATCTGTTGCATTAAACACACCGTCTCCAATGTGTCATTTGGAATACAAGGTCCAAGTTGACTCTTCAAGATGCTCCCATTAGTTTTTGAGCACTTCCATACTTTCCAACATCCAAAATATTCCAAGTCTTATCATGTATTTTCCTGATCCCAGACTTTAATTGGGTATTTCTTTGAGAAGTCTGGACCTTTAATTGTGAGTACTATTTAGAAACTAAGGACTAGGGGCATAGTGTTCTTTTTTGCTGCTGGGATGTCATTACTTCTAGGTTTTCTCAGTGCCAGGGCCAGAAAATATGGATGCTTTCTGACCCATACATACATGACCTTTATCCATTCCATGTATATTAAGAACCATGATTTTATATTAACACCTCTAATTCCAATCCAATAGTATAGGGTTCCCTTTTATCTTTTCTCTGACAATGAGAGACCTAGCTTTCATTACCATATTATTATATTCACTTATTAATTCAATCCCAGAATATAAACAAATAAATTGCAGAATTGCTAATCCAGATCTCTGAGAACAACAAATTTACTAACTAGAGCACAAGATTTGTGTACAGTTCTATCTTTAGCCTTACAGAACCCAGTTGAAATATTTTTTTCCAAGATCACTTAGCAATTTTCCTTCCCACCCATTTTATTGTGATTATGTGATTGTGTGATTCATTTGTAATATTGTTAGGTTTTTTTGTTACTGCTTATATTCCATCTTGGGTTCCAGGTAAGAAGAATGTTTTGACTATGGAAGGATCTCACCTTCAAAAAAGAGCTAAAATCAGCCCAGATAATATTCCAGTATTCCTTGATATTATAAAGTATTTAATAGAGAACAAGGGATATTTAAACTTCTTTGATCAGCATATGATTGTCCATATTTTAAAATTCCCATCTCAGTACAATCCAAAGAGGCAAAGTAGGAGCTAGCCCAGAAAAGAGAGGCATTCTTAATTAAGGCTTCCTCCAAAACAATGGTATGACTTCTCTCAGTAACCTGTAATGGCATTTCTATTTTGAATTCATACATCCAAATAAAACTTAGGGCTAAAGGAAGGAGGAAGTGGCAAGTCCATAAGCCATCAGTGAGAAAACATATTAGGCACTTAGTGAAATAAGACTGAGGAGTCAAAATAAGCATTATAGAAAATCCACATGGCATTTAATTTTCTCTATGACAGACAAGGCACAAATAAGTAAAAATAAATAAATAAATAAATAAATAAATAAATAAATAAATAATTTATAAGAGTAAAACACACATCCCTTAGGTCTGGATATCTAAAAGACAATGCAACAGTTTGCATTTGTTTATAGACTCAAGTAAGAATTTCAGGGTCCTGAGCCCTATCGAAATATTAACAGAGAGTTATCTCCCTTTCCCCTCAAGGGAAGTTTCCTTAATCTGGGTCCCTACAGGTAGTACACCAATCCTCACTATGACCACCATGAGTCTTACCAATGCCTCTAGAGTGCCTCTGCTTTGTGATCTTTCCTTCTCGTTTCTAAATCCCAATAAATCTCTCTCCTATTAGTAAAAATTATGTAGTAGTTTAATCTCTCACTCTCCCTACCAAATGGGAGAAGTTGGTTTAATAGCTCTCTAGAAACAAATAAACACGGCTTTGTAAGTAGTTAAATGTTGGTTCTAGTTGCTTCTGAAGGAGCCAATTACATAGCAGTCCTTCTCACGATTTAGTAGCTTTTTTTCCTTATTATGTGAGATATCTCAGTATATTCAATAGTTAATACCATTCCAAAATTTGAGTAGCTTAACACAATATATATTTTTTATCTCACTCACACAATCCATATTGGATGTATAGCTCCATTAAGTGGCTTCTCTCTGAGCAGTGACAGGGATTCAGATGTCTTCTATCTTATGTGCCACTTCTTTACACAGGGACCAGATAAGAAAAGCAAATGAAGTGCTGAAGAGGGGAGGGATTCATGGGTCAGGTCTATAAGTGGTACCTATCACCTCTGCCCACATTCCACTGGCAGAACCCAGTTAAATGGGCATGCTAAACTGCAGGGAGGGTGGCAACTGAATGCCCACAGGAGATAAGCAATGGTTTGGTAATCTGCCAAATTTTCTCTACTGTAGATAGTAAACTCCCATCTAAAAGATTCTTATTTTTGCTTAAACTCATTTGGTTTGGTATTTTTCAACCAAAGGTACAGACTAACATAGGTCTTAGGTATAGTAATAGTAATAAAGTTTGGATAAGGACAAGTCCTAAATCTCTCAGGTAAGCATTCAGGGAATTGCAGTATAGATTTCATTATTCATTTTTGTCATAAGAATATAAGAACAAAGACCCAGAACATAAAGTAAGAGATGAAAGACATAGTAAACATATACCAAAAAGGTCATAATATCCAGTAAAATATTAGGGCACTGTCATTTTGTTAAGAATTAAACTTTTTCTCTAACCACTGACATGTAGCACTGTCTTACAGAGTTTCTGATTTCCTTATCACTTTCTAGCAAGATCTAAACTTAAGCATTCAGATGTTTTATAAACTCTTCTGAGTTATTCTTCATAAGTCTTTTCATAGATCAAAAGTTCTTGGATTTGGCCATGTATCAAAATAACAAGGATATCCAGGCCAAAACTCAGATATCATCAAACATTAGTCTAGGTTAGGACCTGTATATCTGTATTTGTTTAATGCCACAGGTAATTCTGATGCATAACTAATTTGGAGAACCTCTGTCATAGGGTGTAGGAATAGACATGAATCTTATCTCAGGAACTACCATATATTTCCTATCATTCCCCAAGTTAAATTTGAAATGTAAATAATTACAATATTGAGTTATAAAGGCCATGTGGAAGATATTCAAAAGTACCTATTAAAATAATTTCTGTAGGATAGACCATGAAGTTAGAGATGTCCCTGGCTGACCTGGGTTGTGCAGCCTTCACGGGGCCAAGTTATTTGACCTGGACCCTGGTAAAAAGATAGAATCTGATAAAAAGAGGGCAGGAGAGTCCATCCCAGATAAACTTAAGCAGCAAGAACAAAGTCACAGTTGGGAAAACACCAGAGAGAGTCAAAGGATACACAGGCCTACTGTGGTTGGAGCAGAAATAATGAAGGAAAAATACAAAGTAACATAACTAAATGTTAAACTATGCTCTGTGAGCTTAAAATGCTATGGAATTTCCAAAAAGAGAGTCATTTGGTTAGAACAGCCAAGAAGACTTCATGAAGAAAGCAGAACTTGAGCTAAGTCATGAAAGACAAGTAGGATTCTGTCAACAAAGAGAAAAGGGGGAAGAATTATTTTTATTGTGATATTTCTAAAACCTAGCAGGCAAAATGAAATACTATATGACTGGCTATTTTCTTTTTTTTGTATAGATGTTCTAGGGTCTTATGTATACAGCTTAATACTATTATAAATGTTTACTAATCGTTTATTTGTTTAAATGTTGGTATACCACAGAGGCCTTGAGTTGGCTTTTAAGAAATTCATGTTATAAAAAAGTATAATATGGAAGGATCTTGGAAGCCATTCGGGGCCTGAACTGGGCTACGTGGGATGGGAGACAGCTGGAAATCTATTTTCATAAACTAAAATCAGTAAAAAAATACAAATAAAAAGAGGCATTAAAGAAAGGGAGAGATTGAACACAAATGTATAAGCACGTAAGCATACATATATTTAACATAATTGATTTATGTCAGCCAAAATTTTGTCTCAAAACTTTCTGGAAATTAAAACAAAAATAGAAACACAATCATTTACACAATTCTCAGTATCCATGAAAACATTCAAAAAGTTATGCTAATCCTTCATGGGAAGGAAAATTTTCTCCTGCAAGAAGAACTATGTCAACTTCATATTAAATCATGAACAATGTACACACCAATGGAGTTTCAGTGGAACCACAAAAGATAAGTGAATCGCAGGAGTTGCCCAAAGGGTAGAACCATTTTAGCCTCCTTGGTGAACTTCATGACACATCAATTGCTCACTCATACATAGCAAAAGTAAACTTGACTTTCACAAGATTTTCCCTACTGCAGGCCCTAAAACTCTGGAAGAACCAGGATCATCAGAAAGGAATGTTTCTGATGTGTCTATACAAAGTTGGTACAGCTGCTTTGATTTAATTAACAACCAGTCAACTCAATCAATTAATAATTTGATTCCATGAAAAACATTCCATCAAAATTCAGTAATATGAAAATGAAAGAGCCCACTAATATCCTAGATTTTCTCTATTCAGATGGCTACGTAGACCATGCAAAGACACAGTTTTTCTCTTTTCCTGTTTTTTTCAGATACAGTTCTGAGTATCCCTGGGCAGTGGCTAATTACCTGATGATAATGGTTAACATCTGTATTATGTCTTCAGAACTTCTTACAAGTACAACCATCAAGTGAGGTTGTGTTTTCACCTATGAAATAGGAGGTTCAATAACATGACCTAACATCTAGTTATTAATAGAAGAGGAGGAAGTATGGTGTAATACAAAGAACTTTGGAGTCATGGTAAACAAGGGCTTGTTGTCCAAATTCTGCATTTACTAGTTGGGTAGTTTGATGTCACCCATCTAGTTCCAAATTCTTGACGCTACACTTTCAACTTTGGTCTCTAACTTTGACCCCTCCAGAATTAGTGTTTATTTTCATTCTCACTTGAAATTTAGTCCTTGGCTTTATTCTTACTGTTTTTGACTGAGCTAACTCCTGTGGTCTCAGCATCTTTTGTTGTCTTGGATCAGAACACTTTTCTAGCTCCAGCAATACAGGACACAGCCCTCAGATTTGCCCTTGACTGGACCAGCCCTAACTATTCCCAAGGCACACACACACACAACTCCGGCAACTCTCACAGAAAATGAGGACTAGTACAGGACAGATATACAAATGGTAGGACACAGGGGGAAGGCTTGGACAGCAAAGAGAATTAAGCTTCACATATATAATATACATTGATATATAACAAAGACAATATAGGTGTTTTACTCTGGACCAAATTATGTTCAGGCAGATTCTGACTGAGATTCTGTGATTAACATATCAAAAGCAAATATAAACGCAAAATTCTCTCGATTTCTGTTTACTTCCTCAAATTATTAACAAACAAATCATTTTCCACCACAGGGAAGTACATATTTAAAATCATGCTATGAATTGCTCTATATAAATAAAACCATATGGGATTCAGCCTCTCATTCCAGCCTTGCAGTCCTACCCCCCACCATTGACAAGATCAGATTTAGAATATCTTTAATTAAAGTGCCATCAATAAATAAATAGACTGAGTGACACTGGATGGTAGCAGAGACAATTAAAACCAAGTTACTTGGTGTCCTATTTATCTGTCATATGGGCTGATTTATAAGCTTCCTACAAGAAGTAATTTAAAGGCTCTTTAATAGAAGGAGGCTTGATAAAATACCAGCAGATGGTATTGTGGGTAATGACCCAGGCTATAATGATTTTAGTAATGACTTGTCTTATCTATTTACCTGTACTCAAACAAAGGCTGAACTATATATACACACATGCACACACATTGTCTTCTGGTGGATTAGGCTCCCTAAAAGCCTTTTAGCAAAGAGAATGTAAATATAATTAAGTAATTAAAGTACATAAAACTCAAGAAAGGTACAAACCTAGAGAAAGTAATAGTAGTAGTAGTGGTAGTAGTAATTAATAATAATAATGATGATGATAATAATAATAATTGATGTGATGATGATGATACAATCCAAACAAAAGCTATTTAGTATTTCTATTCTCACTTGCCTTGGCTTTCCATCAAAAGATGTAAGGCATCTTCCTAGAGTTTATACTTTTAACCACTCCCAGCAAGTTTCACAGGGATCCTGAGGTATCTACTGCCGAAGGATGAATAGAAATGGCTTATTTATGCCAAATAGCCCTTTGGCATCCATATACAACACAGGCAACTCTCACAAGCAGTAAGGACTAGCACAGGACTCATACCAAATGATATCTCTTCTACTGATTAATTTCTCTTGGTCCCTTCTGTCTCAATTACAAACCCAGCAGCTACAGACACATTCTGAACGGCTTCCCCTGACCTTGTAGGAGCAAATGTATAATTGGGAACTTTTCTTAGAGGAAACATCCAGGTCAAGTGCAGTAGCATCCTATCTATGGTTTCATTTTAAGTATGGTAGTGTATGAGGCCCAGAAGTCTAGGTGTAAGCCATGGGATCAGTCAGGAGCAGGAGGTTGGGCATAAGAAAGAAAGTCTACAATGACCGGCTTCCTTGGCAGTCCTAGACAATGGGATTAAGGAGTTTCAAGGACCTGTTCTCTTTTATGCCTTGGTCAGAGCTAAGTCAGTTTTGGGCACCATCGATGTCTGGTCTCTATGGGTGGAAATAGCAGTGCATTATTTCAGGGAAGTTGAGCTCTCTCCTCTGACCTCTGCTCTGGGTGCCCCAGACAGTACTACTTGCCTCTGGCCATAATGAGAAGGTCTGTGAGCTCATTTCTGGGCAAGTTTTCTATGGAACAGAGACCAGAGTCCACTGGGGCTAATATGTGAGGGAAATTTTAGGTCCCTGTTTCCTAAGTGAGCTGGAAAAGACATTACTAGGTACTGAGAAGAATAGCCTGTGGGCTTTTTAAATAAAATTAAAAAGGGAAGGCAAAATGAGAATTTTCCCAGGAAAACTTGACTTGGCATATTTTCTATGGGTGGAGCAGCAGACACCAGCACTGACCTTGCTCGCCCGCCTTTGGATAAAGCCAGCAAATAAGCAGAGCTAAACATCTGGGCTCTTGCTAAAGCACCCTCCATCTCTGCACTCCCCTGGCTTCCCCCAGGACTCACTCTAGCTTTGCCCTCCCAGGAGGTACACTATCCTGCAAAATTTACAAGCTGGTTTTTCTAAGCTGTCCAAACGGTAGCCATTAGCTACCCGTGTCTATTGAGCATTTGAAATGTAGTTTGTTTGAGTTGAAATATTCTGTGAAATGTAAAATATATAAGAGATTTCAAAGACTCACTACAAAACAAGAATATAAAACACCACCTAAATGTTTTTATATTGATTACAAGTTGAAATGAAAATACTTTGGATATATTAGGTTAAATAAAATATATTATTAAAATTAAACTGTTTCTCTTTACTCTTTTTTTTTTAAATGTGGTTACTATAAATTTTAAAATTACATTTGTGGCTTGCATTTGCGGCTCACATTATATTTCCTTGTGACCACAGTGTTTTCTATCCTCAGGGCTTTTATGCTTAATATGGTAAATTGATCCTTGACAATGACAAAGGTGAGCTTTCTCAAATAATATGCTTGATTTTAAAAGAGTTAATGGAGATAGATATGTAGGGGAACAGGTAATTCCTTTGTCCTGGAATGTGCTTCCTTCTTTATTCTGGAAACTCTTATTCATCTATTATGATTCAGATCAAATGCCTCCTCCACCAGGAAGCTTTCCCTAACTCTCCCAGGCAGAGAGAGCTAGTCCCTTCTGTTCTGTCTCAACATTCCATGCAAATTTTTACCAGAGCACTCTAAATCATACTATGATATACCTTAATTTATATGTCTCCCTTTCCAAGCTGTGAACTCCTGCAAAGTAAGGATTTTAATAATAATAAGGCATAGTCGTCATAGTGTGTTTTCTGATACCTTAATTAATTCATTTATAAATGTATTAATTCATGCTGAAATCAAGCTGTCCTGAGCCATTCAATCAGCAACAGGGATCTGCCCATACCCCTTATTCTTCAAATAACCTATAATTATAGACCTCAAAGTGAGTTTTCTCCTGAGTTGCCAACCCAGCTACTTCCAATGAATTAATCTAGAAATGACTATATTCATAACTGAACGCAGAGTTTTAGTCATGTCCCTTGATTCCCTATGTAGGTGTCCTGGGTTTATCTCTTTGTATGTGTTACACATAATCCCACATAAGCCAGAGGTGTCCCTTGTTCCTGCACTGTTTTCTGTTCTCTCTCTCTCTCTCTCTTTTTTTTTTTTTTAGTGCTGTTCTCAAGGTTCTGTTGTAAACTATCTCCTTATCTCACCCCTGCGAAAACTCTCCTGCTTCCAAATGTATTACTTATTACATTGCTTGGGTGTTGACTCACCTCAAAGCTAGTGAAATATGGGATTTATTAGGAAGATGATGAAACTACATACCAAAGACTCAATGATAAGTCAGCCTTCTAACACATCCCAATCAGGCTGTCCGTTTTGTCTTGCCCATGGCTTTATTAGTCCTTGTCATGTAGAGTTATCCTATATGTTGTAAAAGGAGTCAAGACTTTGCTTAACTGGGGAGATGTTTCCCCTTCTGCGTAAACATGCCATGGACTACCAAGGAACAAATCCTGCTTCTACAGCCAGCATCCATTTTCTTAAAGGTTGGCTTTGGAAAAATAAGTTTCAGTCTTTGTAAAGGGTTGCCTTAAAAAAAGGAAGCAGCCTCGGAGTTCTTGTGAAAGGTGCACAATCAAAACTCTATCTTCAATCACTCTTGAGGTAGTAAAAAGAAATTCATTGCGAAACAATTGTCATTAAGTGAGTAAAAACAAACCAAAGGCCATTTTGAAGTGTTACACTCTCTTTGGTCTTGAGAAGGTAGTGACAAGACACTTAATTTGACTCTCAAAGGAAAAAGAAAATCTAATTGACGCATGTCTTCATGTTTTAAATATGAGATTGCACAACTGTGGAACTCTAGTTCCTAACTTCCTTGCCTAATTTCTATTTCTCAGGTCCACTGGGATAGTTTAGAGATAAAAAGATTTGGTCTGCCTGGAAGGCTCCCAGCCCTCCCACTTTGCCTGAAGAACATCTACCACTTCTTCCTTTCTCAGCTTGGACACCACTCCTACTGAAAAGCCTTCTCTGATCTCCCAAGATAGAGAAGTGGAGCTAGTTTTGAGCACAATGCCACATAGGCATTCAAGAAATATTTGTTGAGTGAAGGAATGAGTGGTAGCAGGATGTAGACAAAAAATACTTGATTTGGAGATAAGCATTAGCTCTGCAATTTATCAACATCATTAACTCTACAGCTGCTGTATGCTCCTCTATAAAACAAAGGAGATAATAGTACCTGTTTCATTTCATTTCTCTAGTTTCTGAGAGTAAGTAAGGTCATGCATGTGAAAGCATTTTGTAAACAGAAATGCTTTATAAAATTTGAAGCTATAACTTCCTTTTCTTTTTTACCTACATATTTGCTGTAACAATTTAAATATAATGCAACATCTTGGCATATGAGCCGAAATTATCTGGGAAGTAGGTTGGAGAGAGCCTGCCAACCATATCATGTGCTAAATGCAGTTTCATAGTGGACTGCATGTAATCCGTAGCTAATATGTAAAGAATCCCTTCGGGATAATCCAAGGCAGCCCAGCCCAGGGGTCTTAGAAATCAGAGCAACAGTGGAGTAGGTATTGGATAAAGAAGATGGTTTTATCGGCTGTGACTCTGTCCACAGGCAGTATTAGGTTTTAAGACCTGTGTTCAGTGGGGAGCCCCAAATACTGTTCAAATGTCCAGTGTTTTAATAGTTTTGCCACATGGTTGGGTAGAGTACGAAGTTCAGTGTATCATCTTGCCTGCCTAGGCAGGAGTTTCTAACAAAGTCAGAAGAATGAAAGATGCATATGGAAACTTTGCTCACTAGCCTCTTAATTCAGCATAGCATTTAGAAGAAGTTAAGAAAGAGGACGGACTGTTGAAGAAAAAGAGAGGAAAAATGAGTTAACCAGGAAAAACTAGTTTGCACATTGCACCAAGGAGCTTATGGATACTTTTTAGATGTTGTCGACCATATTTCAATTATCAGTAGTTATAAAATAACTGAGTTGTAGAACAGAGCTTAGTAGGACAGCCAAAGAAAGAAAGGAAAGCCAAGATTCCTCACCCAAATCTACTTAGTTATGTGAGTGACCTTGGCAAGCTTTTTAATCTCTGGTGCCACAGCATCCATATACAGGAGATGAAAAGTCAATTTAAATAAATCCAAGAGTCAACTATTGAATCTAAAGGATAAGGGATTAAGTTCTCCCAAGTTAATATAGTTGATTTAAGTGTCTTTGTGATTATCTGTTACAGGAATGGATACTTAGCTTAAACAAAAGATTTATACTATAAAGAGGCACAAGATACTTAACAGGCAGCTGAGAAAAGAAAGAAAAGGAAGAGCAGAGCGACACAAGGGTAACTGGACTTGAGAAGGCCAGGAGTGGAGCAAGGGTTTTTTTGTTTCTCTTGGGCAGTAGGGGAATCTGTACTTTGGCTGTTCTTTAATCTTCTTTATCTTGATTGTTCCCCTTTGGTTGCACCTGATCCAACATGGCATTTTAGTTAATCCACCATCATTACTTTCTAACACCCAAGAACATTGGCCTAGATGCCTCCTCTTTGATCCAATCAGTTATGGCCAGTAAATACTTGGCCACATGATAAAAGAAGGCACTAGGGTTTCATGTAGAGGCAGAGTTTTTAAAAAGAGGTTGGAAGCAGAAGTACAAGTGCTGTAAGTTGCCTAATCTTTAAGAGCAGTTTTGGGCTTATGAATGGTGCTGAGAATGTGGAAGGAGGTGTGGACTGAGGAAGAACATGAGGAAAATGGTTTTCTTTATTTAGGAACCAGTCCAATAAAGCAGAAAACCCGGGTTGACCAAAGTGTGATGTATCTCCTCCCTTTTCTTGTTTCCCCTTGGTAGGAAATGGTGATTCAGTCTTCTGTGGATCATAAAAGGAAAGGAAACTCTTCAAGTAGGCCTGTAATTGTGGTTTAGGAAACACACCTTATAAAAAATCTGTACCTGATTTTCACCTTACCTGCTGGTGTACTCAGCTGTACTCAGTACTTAGCACCAGTAACCAAAATATTCATCTACTTTTAGATTTTAAGTGCCCTTTAATTGTCCTATGCATTGCTTCTACTTGCCTTCTGCCAAGTTCAAATGGTCCTACCCCATACTGTACTCCACTCACCTTTTCTCACACCTACCTACATCTTTCACCACAAAGAGCCTTAGCCACATGGAGTATACACCCACCTCAATCTATATTTCTTTCCAAAAAATTCACCCTTTGGCTACCGTGTGGATCAAGAGAAACAGAGCCACAGGGTAGCTCACTCTCTGGAGGATAGATTAGGAAAGAGGAGTGAGCAAGCATTGAGGACTGGCTTTAGCATCTCAGGTTCCAGAGGACTATAGAAATGAGGGAGCTGCCACCCTGGGCTCCACAGACTTTTCATGGGGCTCTAACCCAGGTGGGGTCTTTGGCTTTGGGGTTAGTATTATGCTTCAATTGGCCATACAGGGCTGGGAGTCTCTGGATTTCTACCCATGTGCTATCAAGAAAGAAAAGGATCATTCTGCGAGACCATTATAGCTCCAAGACAGTATTTTCTAGATGGATTGCAGCCATTATCCCGTAATACCCCAAAAGATGTAATGGCCCTTCAACATCAGAAATTTAACATATTTGAAATCAAATTCATCATCCTTTTTCTTAAACCTTTTCCTTTTCCTGTTTCCCTTCACTATCTTAGCCCTGCTAAGAGTATTATTGTTCTCCCAATAACTTTGACTCCATATCACTTAGGTTTCTCTCTTTCCCCAACTTTCTGACATTGAATGCTGTCACCAAGTCCTCTTGAGTGTTTCTCTCTGTTACATCAAATGCCTCTCCCTTTCCTATCCTTGCATCTGAGATGTAGTCCTGGCCCTTATTACTTCCTGTCTAGACCATTACAATAAATTCCAGTCAATTTTTCACTTGAATCCAAGCTAAACAATAACAATAATTTTGTCTTAATCTCAGGATACAAATCTGTTCACATCACTTCCCTTCTTAAAAAGCTTCAGTGGCTTCCCATTGACCAAGAATGCATCTAAACCCCTTAACCTGTTATTCAAGTCCTCCACAACCCAGCCCCAGCCAAGCTCTAGATAACATTTGTTTTGGTTCTTTAGGTTTTTAAATTATTATTATAAAAATAACTCTAGGTAATTGTAAACATTTGTGCAAAATATATGGAAATGATATAAATCTTAATATTACCATTCAAAAATATTTTGGTCTATTTACTTATGTCTTTTTTTTTTACAAAAGTGGAAACATCCCTCTTTTTTTTCATTGCTAAATCTATCTTGGTAGCATTTTTTCATACTTGAAAATAATTTTTAATTGTTTTAATACCATTTGCTACACTGACTCAAATATAAGTGATCTGTTTTTATTATGTAATGAATCTGTGCTTATGCAAAAGTGTATAAAATTTAGATAAGCATAAATAATTAAACAAGTAAGTTTATTCCATATTAGGTAACAGAACTAATAATCATTGGCATTTCAGCATATATAGTTACTGCTTATTTTATTTACATAATGTATCATGACATTTACTGGGATTATCGTTTCTTTCTTTTTCTCTAGTGCTCTGGAAGGTTTATACCATGTTTTCTTTCTAGCAGTGATAAAAATATTAAATTCTATTTTAAAAATACATTAGACTCTAGTTTCCCTAGTTATTAGTATCATGAATGAAAAATATACATTTATTTTCCAAGTATAAGACATGATACTACTTTATCACTCTTTAATTTTTCTTATCAGTTTCCAGTTATTGATTTAATTTGAATTTTTAGACTGAACTATAATTAGGTTATTCTTTGCTTGTCTTGCATCTTTTGTTTTAAAGATTATTTTTGATGTTCAAAATATTTCATCACCCAAGAAATAATTATTGATATTCAAATGATTTAATTGCTCAAAACTATTTTTTTAACTATGACTTTCTTATCCTTGAGTTTATTATTTTGTCTTAACTCTCAATTTCAATTATCTTCCCAGGATGTGTGTTCAACTAATTTCTTCTTTTCAGGAAAGGTACGCTGATGACTCTCTTAGCCCCTAAAGATAGGAAATAACTCTCCTTTGCCCAAACACATTCCATTTGCCAAACATATTGTGAGTATAGAATTCTGTGCAACAATATTTTAAAATCCAAAACCCTTTTGTCATTCTCCATTCTTATTGTCTTCAGTATTTGGTAAAAGTATGTATGATGCCAGCCCCATATTAGCTTTTTTTTTTTTTGAGCCAACTTGTTGCAATTAGCTTCTATGCTTTTATTTTTTTATTTGATTTTTAAGAATTTCAGCAACCTATTTCTAGGTGTTGGTATATTTCCATTAAATTTGCCTGATAATTGGTGAATTGTCTCAGTCAAAAATGGGTTTTTCTTTAGTTCAGAACAATTTCTTCTTTTATTTCTTTACTTATTCTTTTTTCTGTTCCTTACTTTCATTCTACTATATTTAGATTTTTTTTTCCTAATCTGTGTTCAATTTTCTATTGTTCTCTCTCTCAAAAATTCCATTTTTTTTTTATCCTGTAGGTTCTTGGAGAAAGTTTCAAAGTTTCAAACATCATTATTCAGTTCTCAAGGTATTCAATCAACGTTTTCATGCTTCCTTTTAGTTAAGCATTTTTAAAAATTCCCATGAACTCTTTCATGAGTTCAGAATATTTCCTTTACACAACTGCTTGCTCAATTTTTTTTTTGCTCAATTTTTATATCTGTGACAACTTCTTGAATTATGTTAATGACAGGAATGAGAACATTGCTAAAATTTTCTTCATACACTTACAGAAAGGTGGTCTTATCCTTTTGAATAAAATATCATTTTGATGTATTCGGTAATACTCCCTATTTACCTGCCTTCAAAGATGAATTAAAAAATTCAATTGTAGCTGCCTTTGCTGGAAGAGAAGAAGCCCAAAGAGGTAGAACTTCCTTCATTTGTCCAGGATAAAACTTTTGGGTTTCTGGATTCTTTGCTTCTTGTGACTTCTTACCCCATGCTTGCCATTTTTCTGAATTAGCAGCCCATCAATATGCTCTACCGGTGTCAGAGAATCTCTACTTTTCCAAACAGAGAGCACTTGCTCTTTCTAGGAGAGGAAGCTTTAGGTCATTCTTCCATGCTTTATTTAATCTGTCATTGTTAGACTTTATGTAGCTGAAATTTTTGACATTTTTAAAAGGCAAATTTTACAGTTTCTAGTTTTCACAGATTTTTGCATGACCTTGGCCATTTCTATTAGAATCTGGTGATGAAGAATTGAATACCTCCACTAATGCTACCATCTTTCTGAAACCTTTCAGATATTCAAATATTAGAAAATATTTTTTTCATTTCTCTTCCCATTATATTTTCCATCAACATCTTAATGATATTGCCTATGATTTCTGGAAAACATGCATTTTCTTATCCTGTAAGCTTCTCCTGGAAGCTCTTTCTTGGTGTCTTTTCTCAATTCATCTCTTCCTACTAAAATAACCAAAACTCAAGAACTTTTCAATGAGGAGCATAATGAAAGTGTACATAAAGTAGATAATACAGAACTCTCTCTTCTCTGTGCTCTTATGCTCTCTATTTGTCAATATACATTAGAGTGCATCATGAAAGAGAGCTATCTGTGATTATACCTTAATCCTAATTACAGCACTCACTCAATCTTTAAGAGTAGGATTAATGCTGTGTTCATGTTATTTCCTCTGTAGGACACAAAGAGAAACTATCAGCTAGAAGAGGTTCCATAAAGAAATATGTTAAATTCAGTTTAAGCTCAGCTATTATTTATTATACATTCCATATCAGTGCATGTGTTATTTCTGTTCCCTACAATGAGTATCAGAGGTAACTACCATTGTCCCTTTTTGTAGACGAGGTATCTAAGGCACATGCAAGATTAACAATTTTCAGGTTATACAATTAGTGACTGAAATTAGATTCACACCCAAGTCTGGCTCCAGTGGCCATGTGATTTTCTGCCACACCATTCTGATTCAATTAAATTTTAATTAAGTTTAGATTACCTCACCAGGCATAAGACTTGCAGGAGTATAAGTGAGTTAGATATGTAACAACATTCTTCCCTTACTGTCCTCACTCTTTGATCAAAAATGAGAAATACACATCAAAGTTTCTACTGAATTGCTGCCTATTGAATTTCTGAAACCCTTTGTAGATCTCTCTTTTCTTCTCCCAAATAATGTGACAATTCTCAGATTAGGATCTATGTAAAGTAAGTAGCCATAGTATACCTTGGAAATCTGAAGTAAGATTTATAGAATATAGTTTTTCCTCATGTCATAATTACAATGTTATCTTGGAACACTAAACCTACACATATAATGATCTAACTCTACTCGGCTAGATCTATCCTCCGTGGAAGTAGTAGAAAAATAATATGTAGCAGCTGTTGTTCACTGACCAGAAAAGTAGTAATTGAAAATGGTAAGAGCAGAAAAAAAAAAAAATTCCTTAAAGCATAAACTGGCAGCCCATAGGCCAAACCCAATCCACTGTTATATTTTGTTTGGATTAAACAGTGTTTTAAAGCTATTTGACTTGGTGACTAATATTTAAAAGTTTGAAATTTTACACAAAAATCCAGATTTCTGGTTTCTTTTTTAAAAATATGAAGATCTAATCACACCAGGCTTGCATTCCTGCATGAAAACCACACACTCAGTTGGGTAGCAGCAGAGACGGCTGGTGCAGTGCCTCCAACTGTGGATCAGTGAATTTGCAGTATATAACACATGTGGAATAAATATAAAATATAGGAAGTTAGAGCTGGAAGGAATCTTCACAAAATTAAGAGTTTTTCATTTTAAATAAGGAAACTGGACCAGGATGGTGATACCACTCAGGGTCACATAACTGGCTACCAATAAGCTGCAATTAGAATTGCATATTCTGACCACTCAGGCCACCGATCTGTTAATTGACAAACTTCATAAGGAAATAAGGACCTCCCATTAAATTACATTATTTGATACTTTAAAAGTGAGATGTATTTTAAAACACCTATCCGTTATTCCTCTGTTCCCTTAATGCCTCTCCCTTCTCCTTTTGCATTAGCTAGCACATTGACTTTTACTGAATGACAAATAAATCCTTTGAGATAGGGATGCCAAATTATTTGAGCGACCATCTATCAGCATAGTTCTGAAAATAGGATACTGAACAAGATTAAGATTGTATAAATAAAAGTGTAAGGTCCATATAAATCTTATTATAAATATACAATATTTTGCTCATTTATTTAACAAATATTTATCTGCCAGGTGCAAGGAACTGTATTGGGCACTCACTAGGGACAAAAAGAGTGTATAATACAAATAAGATCTCTGCCTTTATAGTCATAAATTAGCAGTACCATCTGTAACAGAATCCCCAACAGTGAATTATCTAAATATGTGTTCCTGTAGATCCAAACGTCTTTATAGATCAGAGTATAGTAGATATAACAAACATAATTCATGATGAGTTTTTAAAAACTCATTATTATTAGTGGCAAATAGAATCAGAGTCTCAAAAAAGGCAGCAAATTAATGAATCAAGTGATAGGACAAATTCTCTGGAACTAGGTAAAAATATTAACATATAATAATCCACATTTTGAGCCAATAATTTTATTTTTAGAAGCTAAATTTTAAGGCATTCCTAAAATGCAAGAATATTTATATTGGAATAAAGGGTTCTTGGCCCCTCATCTAGTCACAGAATAATTATCTTCTAAACATGCATGTGGAATCAGAGACCTGACTATGGTTTCTGGCAGGTGTAAAAGGAATAAACATTTTTTCTTTCATATCTCATGGAACAGGCCTCTCTCCACAAGATAAAGACTAATAAACATATATTGAGCACTAACTGTGAATCAGTTATTTTGTTTATCACCGGAAAGATAAAAGATGACTAAAATATTTACCTTCTTATATTAAACATATGTTAGAGAAAGAGATTAAGGAAGATAGAAAATAATCAATGCTTAGTTACATGCTATTTTTTTTTCAAAAAAAATGAAAATAAATACAATAAATATCCCAAAATAGAAGAAAACAATGAGTTAGGGGATCCAGGGCATACTTCAAGGGGGTAATGAGTCTTGAAGAATGAGCAGTAACTATAATGAAGGAAAAGGAGGGAATCTTGGGGAACTAAAAGATCAAAACCTCACTTAGGATGGATAACCAGGATTAGATTTATTAGAGATTTATTAGCAATTTATTAGAGAAATTTAGCCCCAACTAGATCCCTAAAGAGGAATGGAATATGACAAAAAAGAAAAAAAAAAGATTGGTTTTTAAAGAATGAAAAAAAGTTTAGTAAGAGGAAGCTAAAGAAAAATAAGGAAAAGAAAGATGGAGATTTATTTATTTAGCTAATATTTGACTGGACGCAGGTACTGAAATGATGCCATCAGTCATTGGTAAAGCATCTCTTTCGGCTTTTCTTTCCTTCACATTGTCTTCAGTGTCATTCCTTAACTCCAGTGAACATTGGAATCTCTTCTTTCTTGTCCCCACCCATACATGTGTTACCTGAAGCAGACATTCAGGCAGTTGATACTTAGTCAATATTTAATTGAAAAATTATATATATGAATTTAGTAAATAAACTTTCTTTTTAGCCATTTGAAACCAAGAATCTTGAGGAAAGAGACAAATACATGTCTTTTGTATCAACTGTAGCAGCTTGCATGTTATCTGTCACAAAGGTGATCAATATATACTAGATACATGGAAATTATATCAAATTATTCTTGAGGTGATTAGGATCTTGTATTCTGAGTAGGGATTAAGAATGACAATTTATAGGGGTGCCTGAGTGATATAGTCGGTTAAGCAGTTAACTAGTTTGGGTCTCAGGTGGTGATCTCAGGGTCTTGAGATGAGCCCCATATCCAGCTCTGTGCTCAGCATGGAGTCTGCTTAAGATTCTCTTCTCCTTCTGTCCCTCCCTTATGTATGCACATGTTCTCGCTTTCTCTCTCTCTCTCTGTCAAAGAAATAAATAAATCTTTTAAAAAAGTGATAATGTGCAATACAGATGTTGGGGTAAAGAGAGGAGACAGTGACAGATTGCATAAAGAATATAAAGGCACTATAATCATTTCTAGTAGTTTCAAGGCTTACAGGCTAAAAACTAGCAATAATGTAGATTTGTTAAATAACAAAATAGCAACAATGGATGAGAATCAATTCCTGGAAGAAGATAAATTCCACTTTGGACACCTTGAGCTTTAACAGCTGATGAAATATTCAAGTTGCTAGTTCATATTAACAAGTGCCTATGGGAGGGGCACCTGGGTGGCTCAGTCAGTTAAGATCCATTTTGGTTCAGGTCATGATCTCAGGATCAAGAGATAGAGCCCCAAGTCAGGATCTACACTGGGTTGTGGAGCCTGCTTAAGATTCTCTCTCTCCCTCTTCTACTGCCCCTCCCACCCTCTCTAAAAGAAATTTAAAAATAAATCTTTAAAAACAAAAACAACAAAACACTTATGGGAAATAGAAAGCATATGACCATTTAGATCTGAAAATCTAGATTTGGGATTCACTGTCATTAGCATAGAATTGATGATAATAATGACTAGAATGGATAACATTCCATAAGAATGAATAGCAGCAAGTTTTGCTTTCAGTAATAGGATTGGCTATATATTCCAGAATAAAACATCTACCATAAACCCTGAGAAATCCTGGATAAAATAAAATAAATAAATAAAACAGATAGACTTTAAAATATACAGATGAATAACAAAAAAGTAAGAAAATTTCACAGATTAAAATAAGAAGAGCCTAAAAGTACATGAAACTGAGTGTAAGCAAGTGCTAAAGTCACAAACTGCTCAGGGACATCTCCTGACAGTAGGAATCTAGATGCTCAGGTTTTAACACTCAAGATCTGGAAGGGTGAGAAAGACCTCAGTCTGAATCACATTAATAAGTCAAATCTGAGACTCCTACAGAAAATTGGGTTACTTGAAGGGACATTCCCTCAATAAAAATGTGAGCCAGAAAAAATTTCATCCACTGGAAAAGAGAGCAACAGAGGAACCAGTTTGCCGTAGGTCGTTGTGGAAAGGAAAAATGAATCTCTCCTGGAAATTCATAATGACAAGCCTACCCTCTCAAAGGTTAGGGATTTGAACACTTGGTATCTTTGCATTCTAGTAAACTGCAAGCAAAATTAATTTTTAAGAGCTTCCAGGTTATTAGTGGCCCAGGACACCTGGCAGAAGGAAACACGGATCTTGTCTGGAAAAACATTTCCCTTAAACTAGATTCCTCAGAATCTCCATAAATTAATATCAGCCAAGAGGAAAAATAAAATATAAAATGATCAAAAACACAAGTAAACAATACACTAATAAGAGTCAGAGCAAAACAGCCCAAGGTCTTCAGATGTTAGAATAATCAGATACAGATTATCTTAAAATATGCTTTAAAAGTTTGGGGGGATAAGAAAGAATTAAAAATAAGAAATAGAACATGGTATTTTCAAGAAATAACAAAGAACATTTGAAAAAGAACTCAAAGGAATTTTCACAAATTAATCATATAAATTTTGAACTTCAAAAATCAGTGGATTGGTTAAACAGATTGGATACAGCTGAGGAGAAAAATCAGAGCACTCACAAGAGAGATATGAGAAAAACAAAAGCAATGCAGAACCTTTGAAATAAAAAAGTAGGAGAAAAAAATAAAAAATAAAAAAGTAGGAGATCTGGAGAATGGAATACTGACATATATACATCTACTTGGAAATAATATAGGAAAAACATAAAGAAATCGAGGAGAATTGACATTCAAAGAATTAATGGCTTTGAATTTTTCAAATTCCCCAAAAGTCATATATCTTCAATTCCATAAGCACAGCAATACCAATAAGAGTAAATAAAAGGATATCCTAATTTCATTACATGACAGTGAAGTTTAAAACACCAATGACAAAAGGGAAATCTAAAAATGCAGCCAGAGAGATAAAAAAGCAAATGGATAATAGGCTGCCAGCAGATTCTCACAGCAATATGGGAAACACCAACGAAATAACATCCCCAAAAGGTGATCTATAATTATTTTCCTGCCTAAACTTTAATTCAAAAGTAAGAGTGAGAAAGGATATCCATAGGGAAAAAAATAAATAAAACATTTACCACCAGCACACCTTCACTAAAAGAAGATCTAAAAAACATACTTTAGGAAAAAGAAACTCATCTCATGAGGTAGTCCTTCAAGAAGGATTAATAAACAAATAAATTGATAAATATGTAAGTAAATATAAATGAACAATGTATATGAAATTATAGTAAGTTTTAAAAAACTAAATTAAAATTTTTTAATTAAAAAAACTAAATTATTACACCAAAATAACGTCAGAATGTGTGAGAAATTCATTGAGAAAATTACAAACCTGAGCTGCAAAATATTAAAGAATATCTAAATAAATGGAAAGATATATCATGTTCATAGAAAGGTGTGATACTATGCAGATGCCAACTATCTCATAAAATAATCTATAAAGTAAAAAAACTTCAGCTAAGGTGCTAAAAATGTTCTTTCTTGGAACTTGGAAAACTGATTCTAAAATGTATATGAAAGAGTAAAGTTCCAAAAATAATCAAGATATTCCTTAGAAAGAAAAGTGTATGTGGGAAAAGTAGGGAGAGGACCTTGTAATAACAAAGCTTATTATGAAACTTTAGGGTTAGTTTTAATTCATAAGAAACTGACATTTTTATAGGTCAAAACCAAATATTGGTAACTTCTCAGCCTAGAAAGAACGATGTAGCTTACCGAAAGACAAATAGACAAGGCCAACCCAGAACACAAAGCATAGGGACAGACCCATGCACGCATAGAAACTTGTCAGAACTGGCATCATAGATCATTGGGAGAAAAGAATAAAAGATGCTGCAATAATTAGTTACCTGATAGGAAGGTAAGGTCAAATTGTATTTCTTACCTAATGCCATAAACAAAATTAGCTTCAGGTGGATAAAACACATACTTGTGAAAGGCAAATATTAAAACTGCTAGAAGAAAATATAGTAGAATGTCTTTACAAATATGTTTTTCCCCTTCTACAATCTAGAATTTTCATATGGGCATAGCTATCCAGAATAAAGACTGTATTTTTCAGCCTTCCTTGCAGGTCAGACTGTCTGACCGAAGGAATATAAGTGGAAATGCCCATAAAGCAGTTTCTTAAGAATCTCCTTTTAAAAAGCAGGAAGACAACTGCTTTGCCTTTGTTTCTCTTTTTTCTACTCTCCTGCCTGGGAGAGGGGTATATAATAAGGACTATAAGGCATCACAAGAGTGGAGCAGAAAGTGAAAAAGAGCCTAGATCCCTAAGGACTTCATGGAACAGAGCTTCCTTACCTATTGCAGATCGCCTACCTCAGAACTTTCACATAAGAGAGAAAGATAAACTTTCTGTCATAAGTAATTATTATTTTAGGTCTCTGCTCCTCACAGGCAGACCTAAGGCTAACTAGTGCAATTTGTGATGACATTTCCTCCCTCCTTATTACAGAAAGACTACAAGAGGGAGAAACAGAATGTATAGGAATAATTACATGGGAACATCCACTGTTAATGGACTAAGTAAGACTATGAGACAGTAAAAGAGAGAGAAGTTATAAAGGTTCCAAGTGCTAAATGCTGTGAAATACAGAAAGTGAGGACTGAAAAAAATTACCTCTGGACTTGTCTAGATTAGAAGGAGGTCACTGGTGACTTTAGAAGACTATTTCCAAAGAGTAAGAAGCCAGTGAAGCAACACAGCACTCAAAGGATTATTGCCACTCGCACGTTATTTGGAGGCCTTCCAACTCCAAACAAAACCAGCATACAAACACGTTTAATGTTTCTGGGTGACTGGTGTAACTAGATGTACCTGAATCATCAAGAAACAGAAATAGCCTTTACCCTGGATAATGTTTTGACGTCCCTTCCACAACCATGGCACGTCGATTAGGTATATGGTTGGTCCACACCATCTGGTCACTAGGACTGACATTTCAACTGGGATTCAACCTTTCTCCTTCAGTATGTGAGAGAATTCATTTTTATTGAGGGTTTAAAAATATAACTGTTTTTTTTTCTTTTTAGCATAGAGTGAAACACGTTACTATTAATGATATATTTATAGATGTGCGCATGTGTTTACCTGTAATATAAAATGACAAATCTTCTAAAGATTAAACTAAAATATTGGCCCAATATCCTTCACCAATCTCTGTGTAGAAGCCCTGAGCACTAAAACAGGGGAAAGAGTGAATGTAGGACAGAATTTCGAACTTTGCAAAATAGAAGTGGGCATTCCTTGATGTACCTGAAGGAGGTACTTTTTGAAAGTCTGTGCAAATTAAGAGCACATACATCAAAAGAAATTTTCCATAAGAAATAATGGTAAAGAATGAATTCAGGGGATTTCAGTCATTACAACATATGAAGAGGGGATGTTTGTCTCCCCTGATGATGACTGTAGGAAATGAAGGACTAGATTTGTCTAGTACCAACAAACTATAAGAATTCCTAAAATTGGGATCCCTGGGTGGCGCAGCGGTTTGGCGCCTGCCTTTGGCCCAGGGCGCGATCCTGGAGACCCGGGATCGAATCCCACATCGGGCTCCCGGTGCATGGAGCCTGCTTCTCCCTCTGCCTGTGTCTCTGCCTCTCTCTCTCTCTCTCTCTGTGACTATCATAAATAAATAAAAATTAAAAAAAAAAAAAAGAATTCCTAAAATTCCCCTTAGGGTGTTTTCTTTTCAATTTGAAGAAACTTTTCTAGTCAAACATTTACCAGGCAGTCCTTCTCCCCTTAGAACTGGTAAAGCATATAAACTTTAAACACTTAAGGTAACAAAGGTTACCAAGGTGTCAATGCATAGAAACACAAAAGGTGATAAAAATGTGGTGGCTGAAGTGGCATCACCTGATGAGTAACTATCCTGCAACATTAAGTGCACCTGCCACGTCCCATGGGAGTGGCCTATGAGGATACAGGCCTGTGGTCTGTGCACATGTCAATAAATTGCTTCAATTGCCTCATATGTGCTACAATTTACAACTCAAGATTTTTGCCTGAATTACAAGGGACTACACCAGTTATACAATCTACTCCATCCTAGCCCATCTCCATACTCACTGTAGTCAGGCAAATGTCCTTATTGTTTTCTGAGGGAAAGGGAAAATATAAAAGAGGTAGCAAAGCCAGGGAGGAAACAGAAGTTAAACTCCCTTTTCTGAAGCAGGAGTGGGAATGGATGGGTTCCTGGATCCCTAGCTTTCTCTCCCGTCCAATCTCCCTGGTTTGGACCAGTTAAAATGTCCTCGGTTTATCATTAGATACCTGGAATCTTTGCCACTGCTCTAGTAGATAGCTACAAGACCCAGAATTATCACCCCCTGGATACTTAATCTACAAGTATCAGTATCCTCATGAGGAGCAAAACTCCCAACAGGGCTCTAGCCAATCTTGGCTCCTGTAGGTAGATCCCTTGAATGTGTGTGCAAACTCACCCAGGACATTGCATTAACTTAGCAACAATAAACCTTGCACTTCCCTAATTAAAAGTTGCCAAGTTTTTGCACTGGCATATGTTGGGAGTTTATTCTATGCATCTTTCTCCTGTATACCTTTTGTCTCTTATACAAATCTAATCCATAGCAGTTGACTAACATGACTAAGCCACAGTGAATCCTCACCCATGTGAAAATTGGAAAAGAATTGTGAATACCTTTGCAGAATGCCCCAATAAAAGGCATTATACTAAGGAATTTTATTACAAATTTTCCTGGAATGTCTTTAAGAGCTCAATGCTGGGTAAAAGATTCCTTTATTTTTTAAGTGCCCTTTTTCTTCCCCCCTCCAATTACTTCTGAAGGTCCTTCTAGATGGAGTTAAATGGCAATACTTCAAAATTTTAAGGCTCGGTACATTTGGAGGCTGTATCTGGTACATTAGATTTCATGTTTAGATTTTTCATTTACTAATAAGACTGTAAACACTTAGTGTGGGAAACCATATTTCATACCATTTGTATATATACCCACCAAATGTAGTGTTTTGATGGATAGTGCTTTATTTATGACTTTTTAGGTGCTTAAAACATCCATTGGTGGTTGCATTTTAGATATTTAAATGTCTAATCACTCAAGAAAGGGAGAAATACAAATAAATAAATAACACAGCTTCTATCCTCAGGTCTCTTAACTTTTTCACTGAAGTGGATTGAACTTTTCCTTCTGAGGATGATGGTCATTTTAATGTCTTATTTTTTTGACTATTTGGATTTCTTAGTCAATTTAATGGGCACTTCGTAAATACAGATTGACTTACTATTTTTTTTTTTATTTTTTAAAGACTTTATTTATTTGACAGAGAGATATTGAGCATGATCAAGAGGAGCAGCAAGCAGAGGGAGAGGGAGAAACAGGCTCTCCCTGAGCAGAGAGCCCAATGTGGGGCTCAATCTTGGGATCATGACCTGAGCTGAAAGCACTTAACCAACTGGGCTACCTAGGCAACCCCCAGACTGACTTACTAAATGAAAGATAATCTATCTTCCTCTTTCTAAATTTTACCCATTCTCTGAGGTCAACTCCTATTTAAGCTCCACAAAGCCTCTGAGAGCTCTATCCAGAGTCCCCATCCTTCCTTCCTCTGATCTTACTTATTCTTATTGATTGTATATATCCAATCATTTATGTAGCCCGCATTATTAGGGAAATTAAAGAAATGGCCACTTCTGATACCTTCTGACAGAGTTAACTTCTGATACCTTTGGACATTCTCAGAACTTCTTGCTCTCCTTCTTTTGGTAGTGACCCTGCTACCATTGCAACACAGCTGGCATGTAACACAAGCTCATCTAATTCAAGTCCTTCTCTGGGGATAGAGTCAAACTCTATCTGAAGCATCTTATAGTTAGAACATAAGTAATGTACAGCATAGTAACAGCAATACTGTATTACATATTGGAAAGTTGCTAAGATAGTAAATCATAAAGTCCTCATAAAAGCTTTTTGTAACTATTTATCAACCTAAATAAAGTCAAAATTGTCCAAAAGATGCCTTTATTCAGGAATAGCAGAGGAATTGTAATTTGGGACAAGCCAACTGCAGCAAGCTACCGGCAAGTCCTTTGAAGGTTTGGGGTAGCTGTGTTTATGGTAAGGAAGGGAGAGCTCAGTTCAGTCTGTTGAAATAAAAAACAAATGAAGACCAATTCTGAAAATTCCCTAAGCGTACAAAACCCAGTCCAGTCATACAAACAAAGCTCAATTCAGCTCATCTTGTGAGAATAACCTGATCTGGGTCATTTCTTGTTTATGCATCTAGAAACCATAATCAAAACTTCCCAACGTTGATTTGAGGCAACCCCTGACCAATTCCCTATCATTTAAGAAAATTCCAATATTATCAGTTTTCTGTAAATCACGCCTTTATGGGAAACTGTCTCTCATTCCTTGAGTTTTTGTTTTTCTGAGGGCACATGTCTGAATTTTCCCATTTTATATCTTCCAGTTCCATTTTAGGTTGAAGTTCTTTCATACTACACGCGGTAACGAGTGTTAACTAGACTTCTTGTGGTGAGCATTACACAATATATACAAAATCAAATTGCTATGCTGTACACCTGAAACTAATATGATATTACAGGTCAATTATATCTCAATAAAAGAAAAAAGAAGAATATAAGTAAGGAATTCCCCCCAACCAGATCACCCACATGAGAAGCTGATCTAAGAGAAAAAGGTAACACCCAAAACGAGAAGAAACAAAAGACTTAGCAAGCACTGGAAGTTTCTAAAGCCCCTGGATCCATTCAACTATCCCTGAGGTAAATTTCCTCCCAATCATTTCTAGGGTTTGTTATATTGGCCAATAAATTCCATAAATTCTAAATTTTTGTAGACTAGTTTGAATTTGTCATTTGCAGAGCCTTGCCAAATCCATGATGGGACCCTGGAGGGAGTCATATCTTTGTGAATTTCATTCCATGACTTTTACACATCCCATTGCACCAAGTACAGGTCATGCCCTGTAAAGAATAGAATCTCAATCAATAGTTGTCAAAGTCGGGGCACCTGGATGGCTCAGTGGTTGAGTATCTGCCTTCGGCTCAGGTTGTGATCCTGGGGTCCTGGGATCAAGTCCCACATCAGGGTCCCCACTGGGAGCCTGCTTCTCCCTCGGCCTATGTCTCTGCCTCTGTGTCTCTCAAGAATAAATAAAATCTTTAAAAAAAATAGTTGTCAAAGTCATGAGTCCTCAACTTTCCAATACGATTCTGGCATATTACATAAGACACTACAAATATTAATGAAATTATTGTATGCAGGAAATCATAAGCAATTTCAGAGTCTCAAGATATATTAATACATTGGTTGAGTCACCTGTTTTGGGGAACACAAAGCACATATTTAACCATGTTGCAAATATATCTCGTCATTAACACACCACTGCCTACAGAAACCATTCATAGCCTTTACACCTTCTCACAAAGTACCTGATATAAATGTGTTCAAAATTTTTTCATTCCACATTAACACTGTAAAGCATATTTTGTATAATATATATATATATCTGTAAGTATATATACACACAGATTTATATGTATATATATAGATATATATAGATATAGATATATATAGCTTTAACCAACTCCTGGAAAGTTTATTTATTGCACTTAAAAAACCTAGGGTGCAAATATAACAAAGTGAAACTATGCTCCACAGGCTCAATTAGGGCCCTTTCCATGAATTCTGTCTGTGACTTGTTCATGAATATGGAAAGTATCTGAAGATTTTCTTCTAACTTGTCTTGATTTCCTTGAAGACTCTGGCACACAGCATGAGATTAAAATAACCTGGCATTGCTGGCGTCTTTACCCACAAATACCAAGGAATAAATATTAGAATGATGGATTCTCTTTCCCTTGTCAACCATAAATGTGTTCCAGCCAGGGGCAAGGTCTAGAGAGTAATTTAAAAATAAACAAACAGAACCAAAGAGTAACTTTATTCTTTTATCCAAAGTTTATTAAAATACAAGAACAAATTTTAAAAGCACACGTACCACTCAGCACCAATATAATAACACTCTTTCTACTGATAATCTCCAAAGCATTTGTTTCTGCAACTGAGCAGCAGAGAAATACACACGTACATTCTCACCACATTTACCCAGTACCCATAGCATCGTGCCCCAAATATTCTCCTTGCCAGGGAGACAAAGATGGACAGAGGAAAACTAATGTGACTGTATCCAACCACTAACTGAGTCAGTGACTCTTTCATCAGTAGTTATCATTCGCACACTGGTCACCTCTGCACATCCCAGTCTCCCTCTCTGGGTGCCCGATTACTTGGGTTAGTGATAGAGTCTGGTGATATAATGTGATGCAAAACTAAGTAAAACTGGCCAACATTCCCTACCCAAAATCTTTTAATTGCTTTGGTTATAAAGTACCGGATACTTATGTCTTCATACTCTTTCATCCTAATACACATAAAAAGTACATGGGCCAGTGATGTAGTCTGGAGAAGTCTTGAGAGAATTTTTACTTATTCCCCACCCCCTTCCGTGGGCTTCTTTCATTTATGTGTTTACCTGTTTGCTTTTGGGGAAAAGGGGGAGTTTTAAGCCCAAATAATGACTTCATTCAATATCTCTTGGGTCCTTGAGATCTCCTCAGTAAATATTAAATAAACTCCCTAGAGCTCTGGTGTTACTGCCCAAGATGGGCAGCAAGCCCTGACTTGCGTGAGCAGTCTTATTTGGATATTTGTACATGTTTGCTTTCTATTGGTTCAGACTCACCTTAGAACACAGCTGCGTCTCTTAGGTCTGAGACGTTGCCTCTGCTGCTATCCAGAATATAAGGCATTAAGAAGTGGCCCAATATTGGTCTCATCCTAAAGTCATTTATTGACACCTAGGAGACCTCTTCCTCTGGTGAGAAGTTTCTTTTCAAATTCTCCCTAATCGGTAGACCAAATTCCCAGGGCCTAGTTCCTCCCAGTTAGCAACTTTCTGACTCTCCCAGGCCCTACTCCCTTCTTTCATGGAGGACCTCAAGATACTACTAAAAGAATGCTGATCAACAAGCAGGGACTGATACTCATCATGCTCCATTCTGGATGTACATATGAAGACTAAATTTGAACTCTATTTTTAAGGTAAAGAAGAAAGTAAGGAGAAAGTTGCAATATAAAAACATTTTTGTTCTGATTTTTGGCAATATCATTTTAAGTTTTTGGAATTGGAATTCTTAATGTTAATCTCCACTGCTGAGAGACATGGCATTGGATATGTCCTGAAAAGCTCTAAGTGCTGGAGAGGTTTTCATTAACCCTTCAATGGGACGGAAATTGGTGTCTACATTTTCCCCTTTGCAATGGCCATTGTGATTCTAATTAAGTTTATTTTGCAAACCATCAGTCTGATTTACAGAATGGAAAGTCCTGTACATCAATGAGTTCCTTTTGCTGTGGACATAACCCACAGGGCATGCTAAGAGCACCTTGTATCCAGTTGGGAATTCTCCCAAAGGCATAGATATTGTCTTTAACATGCCCCTCTGGTATTTTATGCAGCAAGGCGTACCCACACATGACCTCACCATATTTCATATTTTTTATTCACGAGCCCAAATAGTGACATATACTTCAGGCAAAATAAAAGACAGCAGGCTTTTCTTCTTTCCTTGGTCATAGAATAGGCATTTTCTGCTTAATGGCAGGAGAATTTAAATCAATAGGCCATTTAGAATTTGATATTACCAAAAATCAAGGGTACATTCTAAAACAAGGTGAAGACATAGTACCAGAGATCCAAAATATGAATATAAAAACTCATATAAGTTAAATGAATGTCAATTTAGTTATACAATGAAGAGTTACTAGTCTGCCTCTAAGGAGGTCAGTTACATTTTAATATTTATATCATACATTTCTACATTATTGTTCAGGCATTTCATTCATGCCCTTTCAAGAAAGTCATTGTTGATTCACTAATATTTCCTCTAAGCAATAAAATAACATAAGTTTGAATAGTTCCAAGACATAAGTCTTTCAAACACTAAATGTTTGAGTAAATCCAGATGCTATGATAATATCTAAAATCGCTTGGAAACTATTTCAATAATAGACAAGCTAATTCAGTTTAAAAGGCTAAACTGATAGCTCCATGTAAACATAGCCTATGGAGGGAAGATATTTAGGTCTCAAAGTTTTATACATATATACACACACACACACACACACACACACACACACACACACTACAATTGTTCAAAGGAACATATTTTACAAAGACAAAATAGGTGGGGTTGGTATTGACAATCTAATAATTTCTCTGAGAATACTAGCTAAGCATTGATTCTCCTCTACTTCAAATAATGAGTTCTTGTGATGTTCATAAAAGATACGTCATAAGAAATCATAAAAAAATGATGTTGAGATAAATAGGTTACATAATTACAGGCCTATCATAACTCTGGTAACACCAAGACATTCTACATACTGTAGGATTCCTGAGCTTCGTCAATTCACTTTCTTCATTGGCCCCTAACTGCCTTTCTTCCAGAAAGTCTTCTATGTTCTATTGAACATATCTTTTTCCCTGATAGTCAGCCTATGCCTTTGTATATTTACTTCCACTGCTTCATTTTTCCATTGGAGTATCCTCATGGAGAGGAATTGCACACACACGACCTTCTCTTTTCCTTAAACATATATCACAACTGGGTGCTTTTTCCATCATTCTTTTTCCCAGACAACTAGCACTGCCTTAGCCAAATCTCATCCCCCCACCAGCTTCTCTAACATCCTGTTCCATTATTGTACGTGTAGAACAAAGGGGAAGTTTAAGGTTAACAGGGGGTGTGAGCTGCAACAAAGTTTTCATTTGACTTTTCCAGGGTATACATAATTTTGACACCACTTTAAAGGTAAAATTCAACAGGACCACTGAACAATCTGAAGTATAGAGTTTAACAAATGAGAACTCTGAAATAACCTATTCTCCATGGGGTTTTCCCTAATGTTAGATGATGCCATATTTTCAAAATTTGCTTGGTTTCTTTGTGGATGTGTATTATAGAATTTAAGACACTGGGAAGCTTAAATGTTGCTGTAAAGAAAATTACCAGTTAAAATAGTGCATTAATGTCTAAACAATAAACTAGTAATATGACTGATATGTTGCTCCAGTTTTGTTTTTTTTAATATACTTTTGGTTCTTACACAATCAGTTCCCACCTTTTTCTTATGTCAGGCAACTAGTTCCGGAAGATATTTTCAACTTGAGATATTTTTTTCCTATGACTTTTATTTTATAATTCAATTCTTAATGGAATGGTCATAAGAACCTTTGATTGTACATATCAATACAACCATATACTGTGATTTGACAGCATCCTCAAATTTACAATAAAAAATTTATAATACAAAATTAACTGGTCTATTCCTTGGGGGTTATGCTATTTAGATATTATATTACAGGTAACACTATAGTACCTTTATTTTAAAGAGAAATATGGTGTGCTATATACATGTATATACATATACATATATATAGCATTATAATAATGTACTATAGAGGCCTTAGATTACTAGACCTCAGCTAATTGGAACAAAGGAAGACTCCAGTCCAAATTCAAATGTAAATGGGAATTCCATTTCACCAAATTCCATGCCACTGAGGGTTGCCTTATTTTCAAGCCTCCAAAATTATTAATTAGAATTGTCTCTAACTTTTTCTTCCTCTGTTTTGTAACTCAAGAAAACTTGTTTATTTGCACCTATTATTCATTATAGTTCACCTACTTTGGGAGAAGAACAGTGCTATAGCTAAATGACCAGTTCACCTACCTCCCATAGCAGCTGAGAATATATTATATTATATTATATTATATTATATTATATTATATTATATTATATTATATTATATTATATTATTATATTATATTATATATCTGAGCTGAAGAATGTACTTCCCAGCTCAGCATTCAAAGGACATGTTATGGAGACTGAGACCAAGAACGTCTGGAGCCACAGCATAATTGTAGGAATGGAGAGGGACAGATAAGCACCACTGGAACTACTGGTTTTTACATTTAATCAGTATCACAGGGTATAATTCATCCATTGAAAATATACATACCACAAACCTGCCTCAAAAAGTAATTATTTCTACTAAAGAATCTTCATAATTACAGATAATGAAGGTTTTTTTCTCCTTTCCATCCCCTTCCTCCCTCAATCTAGGAGTATATGATAAATATATTGATTTCATGTGTATATTCTCAATGCTAACTTTAGTTGAGCTGCTTCTTTTTCCAGCCCATGTATGTTTTTTGTTTCCATGTTTCTGTGGCTAACAAATTAGTTCCACTCTCTATAGCTTCAAGGTGAAGCTGTGTGAAGCCTCCTTGTCTTTCTGCCTCTTTTCCCTAGCTTGTCAGTTTGATTTTCTTCTAGGGCTTTCCCCACCTGCCTAGAAAGGATCCTTCAGATTTCAGATAATCATCCTAATCCTCCAGGTAGGGATCATTCTCAATATCTACAAACATACCTGTGAGTTCTGGAATATTTAGACTGGCATAGAGCACCACATGGCTAGAAACTAGAACAGCAGAAACTACTTGAACATTGTTAAACACAAAGTCCTAACCAAAGGACCAGGCTCAAGGACTCTTTATAAGTTAATATTTGGGAATTTTTCAGTTGGGCTCTATCCGTGCTGAACAAAGCCTAGACAATACCCCTTATATTAATAAGGACGATAATTCCCTAACATAGTAGTTATTCAGGTAAGTCCTTTCTTCAAGTCCCAAAGTATGCATCAGCTGTATTACTTCTTTCCCAAGGCAGAATGAACATATGTTGGAATAGGGTTTCATCCTCTCCATCTTGGGATCTTTTCACTAGGAAGAGATGTGCTGGGGCTACTATTTAGCCAAATGCCATTTGAGTGGTAAAAGGGGTATAGAGATGTTAGAGATGTTTATGTTCTTCTGACATGTAAATTCCTGTCTTTCAGCAAGGCAATGGGACTCAGTTGAAATAGTGGATTCAGTTCTTAGTTTCCTTTCCTTTACATAATTTAAAAAAAAAACAAAACTCTTTTACAATCATACCTTTAACCAGCTAATCTAGATTTCATCTTTTGCTGAAATTCTTCTCCAGCCAACGCCGGACTTCTTGAAGGTTGTAGTAGAAGGGGCCCTTTCCTCCCAGATAAGCAATTTTCTGTCTCTGCACAATACACACACGTTCAAAGGCTACCCCATAAGCTACATTGGCATTATTGTCCATGCGGTCAGCCACAACTCGGCACTGGGGCGGCAAGGAGAAACGCTCCAGAAGCTGGTGGGCTGCTGCACATCGGTCTTCCTGGTTCCGGTGTTTCTTCACTTCAAAAGACAAAGAAGAATCACCAGGCACTGCCCAACCATCTGAAGGATGAGCCTCATCAATGTAAACCAACAGGAAGTCAGCCACTGATGAGAACTCTTCCACCAGTTTGCTGAAGGCTGGCAGCTGGCTAATAAAAGGAGGTCAAGTGGCTGAGCCAAAGTTGACCACCAGTGGGCGCTCAGGGCTGGCAAAGTCAAGAAGGTGGCACTCGGCTCCATCAACTATCTTCACCTGGGCGCCATTTCTACTGTTGTCACCTCCTTCAGAATTGGAGACATGCACCACACTGGAATTGGGGGCATCTTCACCCAGTTTCACCTGGTGGTGAGAAAAAGAAAAAAGAGAGAGAATACCGTATGAAATGCATTGTCGCTCCATTTCACTCTATACAAAAACAACTGGCTCTAATCAAATGTGGTATTTCCTTCATAGGACGTGCTAAACACATATTGATTTAAGAAAAGAGGCATCATGGCAGGTAATGTAAGAAATGGTCCTAAAAAGAGTAAAAAATATTTCTCATTCTATATATCACTGAGGATAATTGTTTTCATCACTAAAGTCATATTAGTTACCTCTCTTCGTAATTATGTTGAGGCTGGTATTCTTTACTACCCTTACTATGCTGTCAATGGTTAGCACACGTTATATAACAAATGATTAATTGACTTCATTTTAAAATGAATGTCCATCTCAACCAATGGACAATGATCCCAATGAGATATTTCTGGCCAGAGCTAGAAAACCTGGGGTCTCCCATTTCCCAGAAGGGCTACTCCCACTTCACCTCTTCATTTCCTTAGCTTTTCCATCTGTAAAATGGTGATAATAGTACCTACCTTCCTTGGGCAGTTATAGGGCAATAACATCAGAAAATGAGCTCTTGTATACTACAAATCATTGTGTGGGTATAGGTTCCATTATTAAATGCCACCCAAGCAGCATACCATTTCTCTAGGAAATTCTATGTTTTAAAAAAAAGATTATCCTTAGAAGTGATCTGAGCTCTTATCAATGATATCCTTCCTGGAGGTTTCTCGAGCTGCTGCTTTCTTTCCAGTTCCTATAACTAGGACCTCACCAATTTCATAAAACAAATGAAATAACAAAAACATACATTTATTCCAGAATTCTTTTAATTCCTCATTTTTCAGGTAACTTTTGGTTTTGTTTTGTTTTTATTTAGGAAATCACAAACCATTAACCTGTCTATCATATATTCTATTAACAAGCTCCTCTGAACTATAAAATATTCAGGTAGGTAGAGAAGAAGGTATGCAAGAAAATTGTTCCACATGCCCCTTTGCAAATGGTTTAAATTGCTGAACACAGACTTGGAAAATTTGCTGGCCTTAGGATCTGTAAATTGATAATAAAAAGCTGGCAACATAAAAGAACCAATTACTTCAGTTTGAATTAACACAGTCGGATCTTCCCCTAGAATGGTTTAATCAAAGCCAATAACATCGGGGACAACTTACAACAGCCCAATTGATTTTTATACACTATACTTAATATTATAAAACACTTCCAACTGGATCGACTCATTCCCTTCATATAAATACAGCCACATATAACACTGCTAGTAATTGAAGTCACTTAGAAGTAAATTGTTAAAGACTCAACAATCCAAACTGATGTAAAATACTCAAGGGCTTTTATTCAGATGCTTCTACCCAATATGGATGCATAACTCATTTTAACCATAGAGAAAGAAGTAAAAAAGTTCTTTCTCTTCCTTCTGAAAAATCCTAGCAATGAAGATTTGTAACGATACTATTAGTTTTCGTTAAAAAAAAAATCTTGGAATAACAACCTTCTTTCTTAGTAAAGGAAGCTATTGGTATGATTTAAATAAGTACATTTGTTTTCAGTTACTATCAGGGAGAAAGTCACTTTATTTATATTAATTTTCTTGGTTAATTTGCAAGTTACACTAGATAGAAAAATATAATAATCCACTTTCAGCTGGGTTATTTTATAAGAGGTAAAATAATACCTCACTTGTCTCGGAGGTATTGAAATACACTTAAAATTTAAAGATACACATTTTGAAGGTATTATAAACCTTTTAATCTATAGGTACTTCTTGCATTTTTTTTTTTTTTAGATGGAGGTGGTGGGTAGCATTACCATTATCTTCTCGTTAGATTTTTCCCACTTAAAATATTGTAACCATCCTAAGAGGGCTGCTTTTAACGATATTGTGCTGTGTTGCTCAATTTACTGTGATATGAAGATCTGAATGCATTCAGACCAGTCTAAATCCAGTAGCTGTTGTAGTGACTTCTTGTCAAGTGAGCAACCCATATACAGAAGAAAAATCATCTCTGGACTATAGACTTGTAGGTTCTTAGTAGGTGAAAACAACCATCTGCTTTTTGGAGTCAATTTAAAGACCTCTGATGCCCCTGACTCTCACCCAAGCAGAACTGCTGATACTTGCATTATTCTTGATTATTCAACTGAATAATCTAATCTGATCCTTCATTCTCTTATTACCTGTAGTTAATTTTCTTGGAAAGTTAAAGCACCTTCTCCTTCTTCTCAGTGACATAGTTCAGCCACATAATCCTTTTCAAAATACAGACTAGCCTACCTCAGAAAATTTCAAACAAGTATAATACATTCACTCTAGAATTAAAAATTAGAAAGGTTACCAAATACAAAATGCTTGTGTGTGTGTGTGTGTGTGTGTGTGTGTGGTGCTGGGGGCAGGGTTGGCACTTTGTTAAGCTGGGAATTTTGTTGAACGAATTACTGAATGAATGATAGCTGTTTTAATACTGAAAGTAGGGGCCAATGATGAATTTTATATTTAATAATAATCTTGATCTACAACGAACATAACTTTGTTTTGGCGATGGATATGCTCACGGAGTCAGATAATTTAGAAATGTGAATCCTGGAACCCTATTGTAGCGTTCTGCTGTAACCAACACGAAATATCTGTTGGTGATTATCTGTTTTTGATTATCTCAGCTGGTCAGTGTATGAAATGAAAGTAGCCAATCCTCGTTATTTTGCTGAACAGCCATGGGGCCCTATTACAGATTGGAATGTCATAAACAGATATCCTGTTCATGAGGGTGACTATGTTAGAGATGTGTAGGTTAAGACCAATGTCATCTACTAATTGTAAAATTTGTCCATTTTTGCTAAAACATGCTAATGATAATTTAGCAATGATAAAATAAAGCTTTAGAAATTTTTAAAAAATGAGAGTTCTCTTTTAAAAAAGAACCTTTTAAAAGGACATTATTGTCCTTTCTCAATTGATATTTGAGACCAGTGTCATTTCTCATCTTCACATTTGATCTCCATGACAATTAAATTCCTAGTATGACCAGAGTTTCAAATGGAGAATTTCTTGGTTTGCTCAGTTGTAGGCCCTGCTGAGACAGAATGGGAGAATCACCATTGTCTTCAATGATGGAAGAGTCTTTGCTTTCCCCAGGAGCAAAGCATTCCTTGACAAAGAGCCAAAATGATGAAGAAAATAAAGTTCGTCCCATAATAACATTTAGGCTGCAGGAAAGAAGCTCAACAAAAACAAGTTATCCCCTGGTACTCCCAAACTTTGTTTTAATTTCCCACAGTGGCACAGAAAGTCTCCTGGCCACAAGTTACCTATCATCTTAATTTCTCCTTCTTAGAGGGTTTGTGTTTGGTTTTTGTCCTTAATGAGACATATTTGCCAAAGAGGCATTCAAAAGGCATTTTTTACTCTTGCGGAAGAGTAATTAGGTCGGTACCTCTTTCCCTGCCAGCATTAGCTGCTCTAAAGAGAACCCTGCCCAGTATTTAATGCCCAAACACAAGAAGCATCATTTCCACTAATTGGTCTTGAAGTTCCGATGTTCCCAAAGGGTCCCTTTATTTTGCAAGGATCAGAAAGGACATACGTAAAATGTAATATCGTCATCACTGACTTTATCTCTCTCATCTGCGCTATTACAGTTGTCCTTTCTTATGTTTGTGTAATCAACATCAACACAACACCAACAAGGGAGGTAAATAAAGGGTTGCATTTTTACAACACAGGGCATTACTAGGCAGAGCAGAGCACAAATGTTGTGATAGCCATATTTATAAATATGAACAAGAGTGTAAATATATGGCATATAAATTTGATTCCCTCGATGATGGTATCCCTTTTTCTGACAGTGTTCAGTGCATGGGGAAAAAAGGATAATACTGCTTTAGCATGTGGACTGTGAAATGCAGGGCAAGGGAAAAAAAAGAACCATTCATCAAGCAGAAGCTGGAAATAGAGCATATACTACTAACCTTGTTTTTTTTTTTTTTTTTTTTTTTTTCTTTTCCACAGCCTGAGAAAGGCTTCTGGACAAAATATCACCTAATCTCATGATAAGAAGTAAGGCAAATGATAAAAATGAGGTGGTGGGTATGTCACAGAACAATATTTACACATCCTTCCTGCTCCCCAAAGCCCTGCAATGGCTTTATTAACCATCAAGAAATTTCAAATTCTTTGACTTAACGGCCAGGCTACATCAGTGTCCTTACAAACGTGTCCAAACAATTATTAAGCAGCGATTTACCCATTTACATTCATATTGGCCAAATCCACCAAAGTTGAAGAATCAGCTACCTCTTCTTTCCTCTGAGTTCGATTTCCTTTTGGCCATTCTCTTTTTGATTTGTACGTTGAAAATGTAGCTCTAAGTTCTATCATTTTCTAGTATTTTATCCAAGCGATGGACTAGCTCTCGCTATGGCCTCCTTTGTGTTCTTTTGGGACTATTTCTCTCTTAAAAAGGCTATTTTCTATTGTAGAAATTAGTGTCAAAAGGTTTGAGGTAAATGAAGAAGAGGAGGTGGATGTTAGAGACACTTTAAAAACCAAAATTATATGTTCAAATGAATATGTTTTCTGTGCTACTGCAACGTTAACCGTGCAGAAGCTAAACTGCTTGTCAGCATCTATACTGTGTGTTTACTTTTACACTTCATTTAGGTAGGAGCCAGGCTCCCAGACAGGGTAGTTTGCTTATTGGTTGCATTTTTGAGTCTTGGAGTGCCAGCACAAGGATGCAGTGTTAGATGCAATGACACAGATTAGGAAAACTTAAATAACAAACATCTGTTATTCACTTCTGTTACAAGTTTTCGTAGACTTCCTTTTTCATCAAAAACATGCATGGAACTCCATCTAACCCAGGGCAAGTTATCTTTAAAGGTTTCCCTCTGAAGTTAATTTCAAATCCCAGTCAATGTTTTAATATAGAAGCGTTGTTTTATTTTGTTCTGTTAATTTCCTTGTCACCTCCTATAGGAGCCAAATAGGGATAGGACTTTTACTGCACTTTCTCTAAATATCTTCCCAAATATCTGACCTTCAACAAGGGGAATTAGACAGGACGTGCCTAATGTATCACAGGTGCATAAACCCCTTATCCTGGAAAACTCTGCTTCTGTGACTGGCAGCCTCAAAATAATGCAAGTCAGGATTGGGAAATACTGTGGTGCCGTCTCACACAGAACCTCCTCCAGTGTGGCTCTAAACTGGCTACACCCAGAGACAGTGTCACAGATGACAACAGCCTTCAGGGAAGTGATTCAACCTGTTTCAGAGATTCTGAGTGACCCTTAAATGTCACCCGAACCACTACCACCCTTGTCATACTTGGGAGACAGAAGGAAACCTAAAATCAAAGCAAGCTATGTTCACAATTTTTTATTCATTATACACTCAGTTCAGTCTTGTCTCTAGATATATGGGTTCTTGGTGGCGTCTTCTCATGGTATCTATTACATAAATCATAAAAAACAAACATAATAACATCAGTTGTGAACTTGGTCACTAATCAAATCAATAGAAACAGGAGAAGAATACGTAAGCCATATGCAAAAAAACAAAAACAAAAAAAGAAAGAAAGAAAAGAAAAGAAAAATTACTTGCCCCTGTCAATTTTTTGGAATGCGAGTCACAAAATATTGCAACAGAATGGAACACTATATATTAGTGGGGAAAAAATCACGAAGTTTATTGAAGAGGCATTTGTTTGCTTTCCCCTCTTTATTCCAATAAGATGCTTAAGAGGAGAAACACTCTCACTTAATATTTGTAGGTAACAGCACAGCCCCCATATTTTATTTGAAATATCTGTGCAAGCATATATGCATATAAGTAAAATTCTCCCAAGTAGTGACTTTCTTTTTATAGCAAAAGTCAATTATCTTTCAAAAGAGTAAGAGTTCAATATGCTGAGTTCAAGCCACTGGCATTGCCATGTTATCTTCCTAACACCAACAAAATACAGATGTAGACAAGGGAACTTGCTAATTAATACTGTGCCTGACACACTTGTGCATTCTCCACCCTCTTCCAAATTCTTAAGTCCCAAATTAAAGCATAAAAAATTTCACATTCAATGATAGATTTGTGGGAATGAAACGGTCATCTCAATATTTCCCTCCCTCAACTTCCCTTCACCCCACATATATAGTACAAAGGAAATTATATGGTTAGAACTTTAAGCATTGTTTCATATTATTATAAAGGAGCTTTCACTTTCTAACAAGAGCTCTTACTATTCTCTGGCCTTTAGGACAACACATGCAGACCTTCTGCAGGTTACTTTCGATAATAAAGACATGCGTTGTAATAAAACATCCCTAAGTCACAATGAATATTTCTTTCTTGGACACTTGTTTAATTTTCAGAGAAACAAGACTTCTCTGGATTCTTTGTGACTAGAAGTTACTTGTTTTCCTAGGGCATAGATTTATTTTTCTAGAGTTTATGTATGGGGGACTCATTCCCTTTCCTCTCTTTGATTCTTAGTTTTCATCCTGTTTCTGAAGTACTGATTATCTATAACGTACCACTTCATTGGCTTCCATATTCCTCTCAAAGTCCTTTCCCTGGCATCTCAGACAAGGTCCTCCAATACAGTTAGGGAAAACCAAGACTGTCTACTTTGACCGCAACTTTTAGCCAAGTGAGTCCATTCTTCTCAAGCCCAGAGATCTTTAGGAGTCATGTGATTATGGGCAAAGGGGACAACCAACAAAGGACCAGTTCTCCTTTGCCCCTTGAGATCTGAGTTGGGAATGTCCTACCAACATCTCCAAGCAGCCAAAAGGCTGGAATGTCAGTAAGTCTTAGAGAAAAAAAAAAGATCAACTCCGGTTTTGAGAAGCAGTCCTGAGTTCTACAGCTAAGCGAGGCTACTGCTCCAGTGCTCAAGACACGTGTTCTAACAATTCTGAGACTGTAAGGAACCATAGACTTCTCTGCTCTTTCTAGGACAACTCATTTTACTTTTGAGAAAGCAAATGTGGTTTCCTCTACAAAGTCTGGATTTCTGACAGCTGGTTCTCAGCTTTTTTTTTTTTTTTTTTTTTTAACAAATTGATATCTAGTAACCCAGGACTCAGTGACTGATAACCACTTCAAAAGGGTTCAAATCAAATAAGTCATGGGGATGAAAAGTGTAGCATAGGGAACATAGTCAATAATTCTGTAATAACTGTATGGTGACAGATGGTAACCACACGCATCATGGTGAACATTTCTTAATGTATATAATTTTCAAATCCCCGTGTTGTACACCTGTTCATTGTATGTCAACTACCCTTCAATTAAGAAAATATCCATGAGGACACTGCACACAGGGCTGCTTTCATTAACTCTTACCTCTACCAGAAATGAGGGGGCTATTATGCCAAAGCATACTGCATGTGATCATTTTGTTACATCTTGCCAGCTCTGAGGGTTCTGAGTAGCATTTTCTTTTTTTCCCTCGCTTCTCAGTGCCCACCATTGAACTACCTTTCCTAACGTACCTCTGCCTCTCATCAGGCAAATCATCAAAACCCCAGTTTGTGACAAGAGCAGGTTAAATGCAGCAGTGTCCCCTCCCCCGATATTTTCTGACTTTTCCTAAAGTTATTCAACCAGCACAAATAGCCTCTACTCCAAAACTGCAGCAAGATATTAGTGACCCTTATTAGAAAGCCTCCTTACTGGGTCACCCAGAGTCATTAGGGCTTAATACCTGTCACCCCCAAATCCAACCTGTGTGACAGGTGTGGAAGGTGCAGGAAGGAGCTCCCTTGATCCTCACCACCAGGGCCCCCCCAGATAGAGCCCCACGATCCCAGCCCAGGGCTCCCCACGGCCTGCTGTCCCTGCCTTGCCAGCCCCTGTCCCTGCTGACCACGGGAGAAAAACCCCTGTCAGGGCAGCTCACCTGCTTGTAGGCATCGAGGAGGAAGCTCTTCCAGATGCAGCGCATTCCCTCTGAGGTCAGCATGCGCCTCCACTCCCCGCGAGTGGACTTGGAGCGGCTCAGCAGCAGCACCACGTGCTTGAGGAGAATGACCGAGTCATAGAGTGCCAGGAAGAGGCAGTTGGAGAAAAAAACTGGCAGAATTTGCAGTGTGATCAGCAAGTCTACGCTGAGGATGCCCATCTTCTCTGCCTCCCAGTCAGTTCCCTTGTGCGCTCTGGTTCCCCTTCACCCTCTTATTTAAAAGGGGGGTGGTGATAGAGGGGGTGGGGGAGATAAAGGGGAAGGCCGGGGGGTGGGGGGAGAAGGAGAAAAACTAAATTAAAAGGAAGCCCAAGTTGTCTCCTCTTTCAAAGAAGCAGAAATGGCAAGACCAAGTCCAGTCTCTCCAGCCCAGCAGTTGGAGTGTGCCCATCAATTCATTCAATTCGGAGCTGCTGCCTTTTTTTTTTTTTTTCCAGGATTTAAGATGTTAAAAAAAAAAAAAAAAAAAAAAAAACAAACCCCACACACACACACAAACTGGCGTACCCGTCCCTAATCCAGTTACCCCTCTGAGAGTCGGTTCAAGACAGGCAGTTCTACTTTCATTTCTAAGCACCTATGAGACTGTGGCAGAGATTGCAAAATATCCTTTAGCTTTTCATTGTCTCTGTGTTCAGAAACGTAGCCTGTTTCTTTCTTGAATTGCCAGAGTTTTAAAAATGTGCTTAAAGGGTAGTTTTCCCCCTTCTTTACTCCGTTTTACACACACTTTCTGTCCTCCTCCCAGGCTGTCTCTCTCTCTCCCTTCCCCAGGAGCGACTGAGTCCTCTCTTGCTCACTGCCTCTGGCTTTCCCTTCGTGCTATCTGTCTGTGGTGCAAAGTGCCTCTCTCTCTGCAGCCCAGTGAGTCTCCCTGAAGCCTTTTATACATTCCCTGGCTAATTGCTGCAATAGAGAAATGAAAGCCTAATCTTGGTAAAGATCTTGACGTCATTGAGAAAGAGGGCTTTACTTTGGCCAGAACTGCAGTGAATAGAAAAGCAAAACTCGACAACTTTTTTTTTTTTTTTAGGAGGGGGGGCGGGTAGAAGGACAGTGGAATTTTGCTTTGTGATTTAAAAAGAGGAAGAGAGCGAGAAAAAAAATTAATACCTTTGACAGTTTTCAGGAAATGCTTCCAGACTTTGGGAAAAGTAATTTAATGTAACGTCTAAATTGATAGGGAAACACTCTCTCCTCTGATGATGATTATTGTTATCCTTCGCTTATGAGGGGGTTTTGGAAAGAAAGGATTCTGGAAGGCAGGTAGAAAAGAGGAAGAGTACTCAGGGATGGCCTCTGTTTTATTTCTTGGAAGATGTGGATGCTTACATCTGGTCTTTATACCTTTATACTGTGACAGTTTCTCATCAGGTTTGTGACCTAGGTTCTTTAAATATTTTTGAGTCATGATCTTATTTAAGAAAATTCAAAATGAGTTGTGAGGTGGAAAACTTTTAAACTCTTTGAATACCATTCACAGCATTTCTCTAAAGCTTCTTGCAGAAAATTAATACAAGTTTTCTTTTCAGTGTTATTGAAATTTCCAATGCAAAAAAGAAAAGAAAAAAAAAAACCCTCCAGACAAATAGGAAAATAGCTAGGTGACCAGACCTTCTTTTAGTTCCATTTTGCTTATATATAGATTAAATTAAAACTTTCTATCAAATGGCATTAAGATGCCCTAAGACTGAGAAATAAATTCTTTATAAGTGAGCTCTCTAAATTCTGCACTTTCCCTGCTTCTGTTAACATAACCCTTAAGAGACTTGAAGCTTTAGGGAATCTTCCTTTTTCTTTGAAAAAAAAAATTAATTAAATTGGTAGGTGGTAAGGAGCAGACTTTGAATTGGTTCAAGAGCCACACTGAACTTTGCTCAATGGCTCCCCTCTGCCATTAGTCTCCAAGACCAATGGCTATTTAGGCAGACAATGCTCTGGCACAATGCCATAGCCCCCACCTCATTCTAGTTTTCCTTCCTCACTTACCTAACCGATCACTTCTAGGAATTATATTTTCTTGGAAGAAGGAGCAGTAAGTACAGACACTGAGGTAGGGACATAGAATTTAAATTGAAAATTAATTAACCAACTTTCCTATATACACAGTACTCTCATTAAGCATGAGCTAAGCAGGAGATAGAAACTTGCAGTCAGTACATTTCTGTGTTTTGTCCCTATGGCTATAACCTGCAAGATTACAGAAATAATTTAAAAGCCTAGAGCAGGGGTCATTAATTGATGGGCTAATGGGCCAAATTCTGCACATATATGCATTTTATTTGGTTGGCCTAGTGCTTTAAAAAATAATAATAATACAATGAGAATGCTTTTAGCTTTCATGAAATCAGGGATTCCTATCTGCTTTCTCTTTTGCTATCTTCCACCAGTAAGAACCATCCCTGGCATACAGTAAATCAAGGATACATTGAATGGATCAATGGGCAGGGTATGCATTGCTCCACACTAGGGGGCATCCTTCACATACAATATGATATGGCTAGAGTGCCCCAGAATTATACACCTGGCTGGTCTTGAATGAGGCCCTCCCCATTGACACAACCCTGACCATTCCCTATTGTCTTAAAAACCTGATTCCTTCATCTTTCTCATGAGTTTAGCCCATTATGAATCTTGGATTTATATTCCATGGACTAAATTTTGAGAGATTTCAGAGCTTAGAAAAATGAATTTAAACTACATAGAAAAATATTTTTCCTATGACTGTACATTGTTGGCTAAAGAACATTATTCATATACATGATATACATTTACCCCATTCATTCAATTTTCTTAATGTCCCTATTGAAGAAAAAAGACAAAGAGAGGGAAGTGACAACATGGCATTTTAACTAGTGTAGATGGAAAAGCTAAAGTGACAGATGAAGTCCCACTCCACAATGACAGAAGGTCTAGAGTCAGGAAATGATGTTTCCCCTCACTCTTCAAGCCTTAAAATCTTGTCCCTTCTCAGACATTCATTTTGACCTGTTTGAATGAAAGCAGTGCTCATTTAAGGCAGAGACTTTAGCAGCTATAACCAATTCTTCCTCACTTGTCATTTGCTTTCAAGGAGAAAGATATGATTAGAAATGGCAAGCTAAGGAGGGGAATTGGTAGAAAATCAGAAAAAAAATGTTTTCTTCTTAAATGCAAAGTTCAAGGCACATCGAAACTACAAATGATTGTAAATCAGAATGGCTTTTTTTTTTTTTTTTTTGGTCTTTTTATTTTCCTTTCTTTGGAAGTCAGATGTGTTTGGGGTTTTTTTTTTTTTTTAAATAGAAAAACAAATAGACGCATAGCCAAACTGTTTCTATCATTTCTCAGATTTCTTCCACCATTTTTTTTAAATGAGTAAATAAATGAATCACAAAACTGAGAGCCATTCTTTTACCTGTTGGACAGTCTGTCCCTTCTAGAAGTTACAGTTCTCCAAAACTATTTCTTACACAGTTTGCTTGCTCTAATTATTAACAGTATTCAGCACTTTAACTTTCGAGTAATTTTGTACCCATGAAGTAAAAAAAAAAAAAAAATGTATACAGTGACAGAGAATGATTTGTCCCATCATATAGGTGAAAGAAAGTGGATCATGAAGGCTAGAGAGTCAGAGCTCATGCTGATATTTTCTCTAAAACTGAACCTCACTTTTTTCATACGTAACTGTTTTGTGGGTCCTGGTCATACTCTGAAAATTGATCCCCTTGCCAAAAGTGGTTGTGCTAAATTATTTTACCTTCTAAATTGCAAAGGATATCTGGGATTTCACATCTGTTTAATATTGTCCTAATTCAAGCTCCTGGTTTAGATTTCATATGGTCATTTCAAAGGCTTGGATATCTTCTTGGCCGTATTAGTGTTCTTAGCAATCAGCATTGTAATCAGCTCATTGCAAACCAATGTGTGGCGTGTTGGTTGAATTTCTCCATATAACACTGTACACAGGTTTTAAATTCTAAACAAAGGAAGCTTAGGGCAAAATGCTTTGAGTTTTTCAATTAGTGCAGAACTGCTGTAAAATTGTTTAATTTTTTTTCTCTTTCTATAGTAAGAGAGCAGCATCATGTCCACCATTGCTTCCCTCTGGTTGGAAAAATAAGAATATGAGTGATAAGTCTTCCCTTAATTCGCTCTTTGACTCAAATTGAGACTGAGAACATGAAGCTGGATAACCTGAAAGCAGATTTGGAAATTCCAAGGATAGAAGCTATCGCTGTTATCTCGTTATTATTCTATGAAGGAGCCAAAGAGCATCCAAAGAATTCTGTGGATTTTTAAGAAGTCTTATTTCACATAATTTTATTCCTTGTAATTCAAGCAATTTGTTAAATATAGTTTAAAATGGAGATTAAATCTTCCTTTATTAAAAACTTGTCAAGTAAATAGATTATAAATCAAAAAATGTCTGGTCAGGACTGGTGTGTTGATTTGGCGTTTGGGAATATGATTGCCAAACACACCACCCCCCAAATAGTGCAGCTCTTATCAGAGAAGGGAATAAAACACTGCATGACCTTCCATCTCTGCAAACTCCTAGTTGTGCCCAGGAGGGAGTTATAATGAAGGGTTTGTACCACCACTACTGAGTCATTCAGAATTCCCTGTGGGCGCATCCATTTTACAAACACAGCCGTGTTCCCTGCCTTGTGATGAAAGAAGCTCAATGGATAAAATAGACAACCCCAGAGTAAACTCTGACACACCTTGAGCAAAGCAACTTCGGGCTGGGGCAGAGAAGGCAGACACTGTGGGAGGTAGGAGCATTCTATCCCAACAGCTGGTCTTAGGTTCCTTTGCAAGCCTTGGCAGAAAACACAGGCTGAGGTATTAATGCATTTTTCCCTCAGGAACTGCTGCTACTCTTTTGTTTCCAGGCCACCTACTGGTAAGACAGAGAAGGAAAGGAAAAGGGAAAAGACAGGGGGGAAAGGAACGCAGAAATGAAGAGAAGGAAGATGAGGGGGTAGAGAGAAGAGAAGAAAGGAGAAAAGAGAAGTTTCAATAGCTGCCTGCAGGAGGCTGTGAGCAAGAGAGCCTAAATGCCAATTGTGGCAATGCTTTCTGTGAGGAAGACAGCTGTCCAGAAACTGGATGGAAGCCACCACCTCATTTCACAGAGGCCACTGAACAGCTGTTTCGAGACAACAGCCTTCATTTGCTATTGACCTGGTCTAGATCTCAATTGATGGCCAATACCCGCCCCCAGCTGCCCAAACCTCTCCGGTGCTATGAGGCTTTCTGAGTGTTATTTACTTTTGAGAATAGTTTATTAACCTCTAGAGACACCCAAGGTTGGTGGTGGGGAAGACAAGAGAATAGAAAAGAACACAGTAATGTTATACAAGATGAATTCCTTCAGGACAAGAAACCCTCAGAATGGATACACTGAACTCATCCTCTTTTCCAAAAATTTGAATCAGTGTCTTCATTCTCTCTAAATCTTTGACACAATGCAACAGACTGAAAGAAACAGAGGAAAACAGTTAAAAAAAAAATCATCATCTTTGGAACACCTTTTCTTCTACTTTGTTCTACTCTATAGCTCATAGGAAACCACCAGCTGACATTAAGTTTTAAAATAAAATAGGCCATTCTTTATAAAGTTTTATAGTTGCCTTTTAAAAAATCACTTATACATTGCCTCACTCATATACTGAGTACATGAACGGAGCATAACAAAATATATTAAGATTCATGCTGGTTCATGCAATTCCAGAGGCAATAGTAGCTTGTTCCCACTGAGAGCAAAGGATGCCACACCTCCTCTCTCAAGAACTGGTAGCCACTAATGCACAGAGAAAATAAGCTAGGTATTCTATTCTAATCTCACCATCTCAGTGGAGATGATAAAACTAATAGAATTACTATAGCATCAAAAAAATCCACACTTGACATGGGAATAAAATACCTGCAATGAGGATGACTATACAATGAGATATGTTACCAAGGGAGGTTATGAAAATGTTATCAGTGGACTTGTTTTCAAGATAGGGAGGGAGGCTAATAAGACAATCTCTCAAAACCTTTTTAAGCCCATGGTAATCTGAAAATAATAGTTTAGAATAGTTGAAAATGTAACAAATACATAAAACCATACAACTGGGCGAGTAGCAGAATACCATAATCATATTGTTCTGTTTCCATGTAAATTTTGAAAATATTTTTTTTTCTAATTAAGTAAAACCTTTCGTTTTTCTAAGAGATAGTAAACAGGAAAGCATTTGTTTATCTTCTAAGGACAAAATATAGGGCTTAAATTCAAATCTATTTTTAAAATCCAACCTCATTTCTTAGATGGATGCTAGTGGTCTTTTATCAAGACACAACCACTTAGATAAATGATAATTTAAAAAAAGAGATGTGTACTAATTCCTTAATACTCTTATTTTGTTTTCTCAGGAACATCTTTTATCACTCAAAATCTGCTTTCCCAAAATAAAACCAATACACTTTGTGATTTTTGTATCAGGAATGAACTAAGTGATACACAAATCTAAGATGCTGAACTCCTCAGCCCAAGTATCTCTATTTCTTCTTGATAAATGTTAAATAATACCAGATCATTCAGCAAATTGGCATTCACCTCTTGTCAAGAAATGTCTCATTCTAGCAGACTTCAATCATCAGACACAGAATCTATTTTTGGGGCCATACAGGCCCATAGGATCAGAAACAAACCTCTGAATTGATTTCCCACCTATAAAATAGAGCTAAAAATGTCTTCCTGTACTGACCTCATGTTTGTGGCTAACGTATCCATGTTTTTAAGAAAGTCTCATTCTAAGAATATTCAAAATAAAAAACAATCTTAGCTGGAAAGTTTATTTGGACCTATCTATATCAACAGATTTCTTCTAATAAAAACTCCTGGAAAAAATATTCCTAGCAGGCCAGATCTGATTTTAGTATGAATTACCAATCTGTTCTAAATGACTTTAAGGAAACTCTGGTTACTTAGTGGAAAACAGGAATGATTACCTGTATTGGTGGATATTAGGGATGCACAAACTTTGCCTAAAAGATAATAATAATCAACCTGAATCTTTAACCAAAATCAACCCTGAACTGAATGGTTTGAGAGCCCTCTAGAGAGGCATGTTCCTTAACTCTAAATTATTAATCATGTAACCACTCCTGCATCTTCCATAATTCTAGGGAGCCTAGAAAGAAAATCTACCCAAATGTCCCTGGTCCTAAAAAACAATTGTTCTCCTAAGCTTTCTTGGGCCAGAATGGACAAAGGAGGAAAACCACTGATATTTTAATGGATAATATTTATCAAACTGAAGCTTCAACAAAATCCATGCCTGCCACTATCTGTGGCATTACTTTGTATCTTTAAGAGACCATTTACTCATCCTACACAGAAATATTTCTCTTCTACCATGGGACCTCAGAACTACCCGTCTTAAAAGAGCTATCAAAGCTATTTGTTTGTTTGTTTTTTTTTAACAAAATTACTCTTCTATAAGGGCCTAGCAGGCAATGGGAGAAGGGAGACAAGAGATAAGGCAGAAAAATAGAAGACAAGGCTGGATTTAGAAGAATGAATATAATAAGGGTTAGGGGGTCATGCACATTCAGTAACATTTGATTCCTTGATCACAGATTTTGGATCTACTAATATATTAAATATTGAAAAAATAGAGAAACATAAAAATGTAGAGGTTAGTTCAGTGAAACGATAGGAAATTGGAAGTCAGAGTGTAAGATATTTTCCTCTTCTGTGTGTGTAGCCGCAGTAAAAGGATATGGGAAATGTGAAAAAAGGGATAGGAAAAAGTCAAAGGCATCTGCTTACATAGTAAAATAAGCTCAAATACACTCAAAAGATCATCCACCAGAAGACATTTATCCAATTTGCCAATTTACTTTCAACAAGCATTTATTAAAACCTACAACGTGCTTGTCATTTTGCCGGTCATTGAAAAGGATTACTGGTCTCAAACAAATTTGGAGTCCAGTAGGGGGAGACAAACATGTAAACTAAAGAAGGCAACTCATGGTACAGGTGCTATAATAAATAAAACTGCAACATACAGTATGGTATTAAAGAAGAATTAGCCAATTCTATGTGGGATAAGAGTCAAGAAAGTATTTTTTAATGAAGAAAATACACCAGCTCCACTAAATATAGTACTGCAAAATCAAATTCAGAAATGTGGTATTTGATAATAGAACAAGTTCAAAACAATGTTTATGTATTACTTTATCAATAATCAAAAGATTACTTTATCAATTATCTTGATTAGAGTTATAAATACATAGTATTTTTTTAACTTGGAACTAAATTATATAAGTATATATAACCTTCTCTTGATAAACAGTGTGTAGCTTGTTATAGCTACACAAAATGAAAAAAAAAATTATTAAAGCTTTGTTCTGACAGATTCTACCAGTAATAGCAAGGAACAGGGACCTAAATATATTTTTTCTCTCATTTTATAATTGAAAGTTAGTAGGTACAAGTTCAATCTGAATGTTATGGATGTATTATGGAAGATAAGAAGTACTTCTTGATAATGCTGTTCACATCCAGTTAAAGAATAATCAGTGATGGGGATAACAGTGACCAGGTCAATTCTAGTCTTCCACTACCACACTTGTATGATTTCAAGCCATTCATTTCATTTTTAGCTTCTTCAGGTATGTCATAAAGGCAAGCTCAAAAAGCACACTGAGATTCCAAATTAGTGAGTATCTAATATCGTAGCTTTTGGAATCTTATGCTGCTACAGGGGAAAAAATGGGTTGAGTAACTCAGAATCCAGATTTTCATTCTTCTAATTCTCTTCAGTCCATAGCGTAGGGTATCCCTCTTGCTTCTTTATTTGTAATTTTTATTACTTTTGTCTTCTCATGACAAATCCCCCAGATAATGAATAGGATGCAGGGTCAGAAACATTGACGATGTTTACTTGTTGGAATCATCTAAGCTAGTGCAAGAAAGATGTGGAAATCAAGATTTTATGGAAGTAGGATATATTTATGAAATATAGAGCCTGTAGTATATATGCACGAATGAACATTCTTGTTTCCACATTTGGAGTATAAACTCCTGCTGGGAAATAGTTAAATCTTGGGATTTTAGAAAAACTTATTATGGAAAAATTCAAAGACATGCAAAAGTAGAGTGATGAGAATAAGGAATCCCATGTATCCATCAACCAGCTTCAAAAGATATAAACTCATGACCAATCTTGTTTGATCTCTACCAACCACTCTCACCTCGTTCCTGGCTTTCAATGTAATTTGAAGATAGTTCAGGTCAAGTTTTTTATTTTCCCAAAATATCTATGATGTTTCTTTGCCTACAGAAAGCATCATATAAATTAGCTAGCTAATTGATTTATTCTCTTATGTCTACCTTTTAACTCACTGTGACATTTATCTGTCGAGCTCCTAAGAAAGAAATGGAAAACAGATATTCCTCCCCATCATTTTTGAGCTTGAATCCAATTTTTCATCTGAGTGCCCTGGTGCTACAGTGATGGCTATTGTAAAAAAAAAAATGTATAAACAATAAAACCGTAATATTTTTCACAAATTATTGAATGAGTCATTTCCTTTTTTCCCCCATTTTTAATGGTAGGCAGTACACATGTTGACTCAGAGTAAGATTGCTTTTTAAATTATGAGGTGGTCTCAATTTACTCATTTACATTAATCCCAAAATGCAATGTACTATAAGGTACAACATGAAATTGCCAACCATGTCATAAGAATCAGATTGTGATAGAACAAAAGCTGATAAGAACTCATGGAAGTGATCAATGACAATCTGATGTGCTTCTTAATGTGAAATTTCTCATGGAGAAACTTCATTAATACAAGAAAATCATGATATTTACTATAAAAAAAAACAAAAATCATATGAATGTAAAACTTAACTTCTTAGTGAAACCCATAATAATAGGTCTGTGTGCCTATTCCCTAAAGTCATTCTCCTTTCCTGAGTCATCAAACACTCCCCAAGGGTAATGATCTTTTCCATTAGAGATTATTCCATCTTCCCAACTACTTACCATTCCAGAACAACTCTCAGCCTAGAAAGTGATGAATAGATGTTTGGAGGGTTTTATGGAAAATATAATGCTTTTCCCCATATCACTGATCACTAAGGGAGAGTGTGGAGGATGGGAGGGCAGAAGCATGTGCATTTATTTGGGTGTTTACATCTTCTCCAACAGAAAGTATAAATTTTTACCTGATACTATGCCAGAATAGTGTACTTGCATATGCATGTACATTAAATTTTGTAGGTGTGCTTTGCTATATTGGAAAACATATTCAAATAATAAATCTCAATAAATGAAAATGACTTTCTTTTCCTACAGTATATAAAAATGCCAGGGCAATCTGCTTTCCATGTTCAGACACCAAAGAGCTAAACATTGAGTGATATCCAACTTTATGAGACACATAAAAATGAAATAAAAATGGGTAAGAAGATAAACATTTAAAGAGATAAACATTGTCAAACAGAAATGATTACAAAGTTTGTAACAATCTGCAGTTTTCATTGTTTTCTGTTTACCTAGCTTTCCCTACTATGAATTTCTTTTGCTCATTTCCTTTAATAATGTATGTTCCCATAATCATTGACATTAAAGTAAAGGATGTGAAGCAGGACCCAGTTTATATTTATTGGAAGAAACATCAGTAACCTGAAAATGCAAAAATTTCCTTATATACTTGAATATTTCATCTAGCTACTTTCTTTTAATAGCTCTGGAAAATTGAACTCCTTCTTCACAGGGGTACTGTCTGTTTACTTTGTACTATATGAAACCACCATATGCAACCTTTTTTGACCTACTAAAACAGCAACTTCATGTTATTTAACCTAATAATATTTAAAATGTCAAAAGGTCTACAGATTGCTGTTACACGTGAGCTTACATACTGTTATTTCTTGGTGAAATGCACAGAGAAAAATGGAAGTATTTCCAGTGGTGCACCCTTGACATTATTTGAAATTTTATTTTTAAAAAATCATATAAACAATGGAAAATAAATTATTTTTTAGTCTGGCTTGTCATTGTCTCTCTCAGTGACCTAACATAGCCCCTGGAATAAATTACATCCCCTACCCATTAGTGCAATATGCCCAATGGTTCCTTCTTCAAAACGATGACATCTAATGTGTGTAAGAACACAGAATGTTTCTAGAAGATCCAGTAATACCTTTGACTAGAAAACATGTTGTAGACAACATGTTGCTTTATTACTAACAAATTAGATGTTCTTATATTGCAATAATGATGTGGGGGCAGAGGAAGGACAATCTAATGTGTTAGAAGTAGAAAGGCCACCTTGAATGTGAGACTGATATTCAACAAGCCAAGTTCTGTAAGGATGGGACTCATATTTATGAAGAAAGGATTTTTATTATAGCATAAAAATTTGAGATTTTACTTATGTCCATAAAAAGTTGAAAGAATGACTCAGACATTTTAAGATTATAGAACAATTTCATCTCTGAAAGAATCCTACATCTCTGCTATTCCTAAAGCTATCATTCTTTTTTTTTAATTTTTTTTAAATGAAATTTTTAATTTTTATTTATTTATGATAGTCACAGAGAGAGAGAGAGAGGCGCAGAGACACAGGCAGAGGGAGAAGCAGGCTCCATGCACCGGGAGCCCGACGTGGGATTCGATCTTGGGTCTCCAGGATCGCGCCCTGGGCCAAAGGCAGGCGCCAAACCGCTGCGCCACCCAGGGATCCCTAAAGCTATCATTCTTAATGGGAACCTCGGTAAGACTTGGTTTTTAAGTCACCTTCTCAATTTGGGGGTTAACTTAGTCTGTCCCTATTGTAGACAAAGTTAAATGAACTCCATAAAGCAGTGTTCTGTAGACACTAAGTCACCACTTTACTTCTGTGACTCACCTTCATTAAATTTGTCAAAGCAAAATAAAGTAACAAAGAAATGTTGATTATATCATAGGCCACCAAGCAAGTACCCAATTATCTTCTCACATAGTCTTCTTTTTTCTAATATTAATATCAACACAAACAGCACCAACAAGTAATGATAGCTGACACTTAGTGAGAACTTCTTAAATAACAGTAACTCTTCTAAGTATTTTAATTGCACTGAGTCATTTAATATTTGTAACAATCTTATTGGCCTAAATACCAGTGTTAGGCTCATTTCATAAGTGAGAAAACCAAGGCTCAGGGAGGGATGAAATAAATTGCCAAAGGTCACAATCTTCGGGGCACAAAATCCTAATGCTGGAAGGTGTACATGAAGCAGGCAACCAGTTTATCCCTCAATTTTGTGTGGTTGGCTAAAAAAAAAAAAAAAGAAAAAGAAAAAATCCCCCCTTCTGAAAAAAGAATTTTAAATCCTAATCCCTAGAACCCATAACTGTTACCTTATTTGGAAAAACGGTCTTTGCAGATGTGATTATGTCAAGGCTCTTGAGATGGGGAAATTATCCTGAATTATTCAGGTGGGCCCTAAATACCATCTTATATTCTTGTACAAGAAAGGCAGAGGGAGATTTCATACAGGAGCTTGTACACATGCACACACACAAAAGGCAATGAGAAGACCACAAAGGAGATTTGAAGATGTTGGCCTTAAAGACTGAAGTGATGAGGTCACAAACCAAGGAATGTTGGCTGAAAGAGGCAAAGTAAAAATTTTTCCTCACCACCTCTGATCTGACCAACACCTTGATTTGTGGCCCAAAGATACTGATTCCAGACTTCTGGACTCCACTTCTGGACTCTGGAACTGTGAGAAAATGATTTCTATCAGCTAGAGCCGACCAATTTTGTTTATCTGTTACAGCAGCCATTGGAAACTGACATAGGCCACAATAAAAAGAATATCTAAACTGTTGAACATAACTTAAATGTTCTGGTTTTTAAGAACTTTAAAAGAGCATTATTCATCTTATGGAATGTAACAATGATATGAAGTTACTTACAGTATGGAAGGATGTCATAAAGGACAGAAATAAACTAATATCTGTTCCTTTAGAAGGCAGAGGAATAGTAAGTGAATGATTTACAAATTAGAAGGGATTATTTCCTGAGAGTGGGATGATCAACTGTGTAACATGCAAACTGAAGGAAGAACTGTAAGTCTCTTTTTCATTTAGTCTCTTTATTACAGGACTAATTTCTGGTGTTACAATTCTCTTTCTAGTTTTCCTCTGATATCCCACTGCAGTTGTGAAATTCAGAAATGGTTCCAGAATTCAAATAAACTAGATTTTCTTCAAGGACTAAGCATAATGCAGAGACATGGAATGGGATGAGTATGGTTGTAAGATTTTCCAAATCGATCATGGATCTTTAACTCAAAAACACTTAGAATAATTCAGTCAAAATCCCTCCAACATTAACAGTGATTATTTATTCTATAAACATTCCTATCAATCCACAAAGTTGTTTTTAGTCATCCATATAAATTGAAAAAAACTGTTGAAGATCTGTTATTTCTATATTAGGAGTTTAATCTGTAAGGTAGTATTACCAATTAAAACAACCAATATTTACTTAATCGTGATAGATAAGAATTTTTGTATAATAACAAATTCAGGGGACATGAGACCTCTAGTTTACTTATGGAAATTATAAAAATTACAGATACACTTACTTGCCCCAAGCTCTAGCAGATTTTACATCTATTTGACTCCTCTAAAACAGCAACTAGATTATGCCATCATAGAATAGCAAGCAGAGGTCAAGATGTCCACCCCAACCCATTTCTCTTTCCCCGTGAAAATAAAAATTGGGTTCAGCAAACAGAACATGTTTTACTTGACTGTAGCCATAATTAACAATGACACAAAAGACTTAGGAGCTCATGGTGGAAGGGATGCATTTTCGGGTTGCCTGTAAAACTTTTTCAACACATAGTCATCAAATAGATTTCACTTGGGGCACCTGGGTGGCTCAGTGGTTGAGCATCTGCCTTTGGCTCAGGTCGTGATCCCCGGGCCTGGGATTGAGTCCCACATCAGGCTCTCTGCAGGGAGCCTGCTTCTCTCCTCTGCCTATGTCTCTGCCTCTCTGTGTGTCTCTCATGAATAGATAAATAAAATCTTTTTTTAAAAAAAAAATTTCGCTTTTTTCTACTTTATGTGTACTGTTTTAGACCAGGATTTCTCAAACTGAGCACTATTGACAATTTGAGCCAGATAATTCTTTGTTTTGGTGGCAGTCCTGTGGATTGTAAGATACTCAGCAGCATCCCTGGTCTTTACACCTTACCTGATCCTCCCATCAAAAATGTCTCCAGATATTGTCAAATACCCCCAAGGAACAAAATTACCTTCGACTGAAAACAACTGTTGTAGAGCAAGCATAAACACTAATGAATATAACTAACTGGCTGAAATGAAATAGGAAACAAAGAATGGAACTACTATGCCTCTTTTACAATGGTCTTGCTTTAAAAGAAACCATAAAGCGATAATGCAGGCCAACAAGGAACAGTAAAGATAAATTTCTTTAAGAGAACAATTGAGAGTTTATTTTTAATCAGACAATTTTGTACCTGATCTTGAGACCAAAGCACAGCTTGTTCATGTTTGATATCTCTTCAATACTTCTTAATTCAGGTTTCTGGGAATGAGGACTTTAAAGCCAATCCTTGATTTACATGGATTATGCTGACATTCAGGGCAGGTGTGCATCTATTCATATATGTATCTAGAGCATATGGAGGTGATGTTCCTGCATCAGACATTAGCAGTTTCATTAATTTAAGTGGCCAGCAGGCATATTTTTAATTCTCTCAGATATTTTTAATTCTCTCAGTGATTTAGAATTGGAAGTAAGGAGAAAAGGGCTTAGGAGAAGGTCAACTGAGATTCTTTTTCCTTGTTTCACCCCGAAATGGGATTTTTGCTCTTTCTACAACAAATAAAAATAAAACTAAGGCACATGGGTGATAGGGCTTCCAATAGTGATAATCTATCATGAACTTTAAGAGAAATAGAAACTTCTGAAACAGATTTTCAACTCTTTGTTTTTTAAAGATCTATTTATTTATCTGAGAGAGAGAACAAACAAGTGAGCACAGGGGAAAGGGCAGAGGGAGAAGGAGAGAAATTCTCAAGCAGACTCCCCTCTGAGTATGGAGCCCAATGCAGGGCTCAATCTCACAACCCAAAGATCATGACCTGAGCCAAAATCAAAAGTTGACACTTAAGCGACTAAGCCACCCAGGAATCCCCAGCTTTTTATTTTCAAAATAATAAAATAAATGTATAAGCACCAAAATGTTTTAAATCCACCAAGAGAGTGAATTTTTGTGAATGTTTATGGAAATAATACCATCTGAGCCACCAGTTTCAACTTCCACTGTGATTTCTGTTCAAATCATGTAAATATGTGATATTTTAAATAATACCAGAGGTTATATGATACTCTCTAGACTTTTATTTGATTAGGGTCAACAAATTAAAAATCTGACCTCAGATCTAAATAATCCTCACAACCCCAAAAGATAGTCCATTACAGTCATTACCAAGTGAGGGCAAAGCTTAAAGCTGGCTTTCATTTCTAATACCCTCAGCCAGCCATTCATTTCTGCTCATTCTGCAAAGATAATGCATGTATAAACAAATATGAGCAAGTGTTTATTGTTGTTATTTTTAATCAGACATAATTTGTGAGAGTATATGGGCAAAGTTGTTGTAACGCTCCCATTCCTGGCATCACAACCACTCCCTCCCAAGGCAGAGGACACAAGCCCTGCCCTAGCTCTTGTACCAGCAAGTCAAGGACTTCTGCTGAGGATCACTTTCACAGTCATGAAAAAATTAGTATAAGAAGCTCTGTAGACTGAAAGTGGATGGGGCCAGTTCTGTTGCCAGAGATATGTATTCCTGCCCCTCCTTCTGATTAAGTGTTTTGCTCTTTTGACTGAGGGAGTTTCAGCTGGTGAGGAAAGCTACCCTTGAACTGTCATCTCTCAAGAGGAAACTGACAGTGCTAATAGTTCAAGCACAGGTTGATTGATGAGACTGTCCCAGCCTGAGAGGCTAGCAATCTTTGTCAGTGTAAGGATCAGGTAAGCAGTTTCACCTGCCAAAATTCTGGTCTCTCTCTACCTTATCCTGCCTACCCTAAAATAGAGAGAAGCAGTTCTGTTACTGAAAATAGAAGTTTCATGTGATTTGAGCTTTGTTGACTTTACAAATCCAACGGCCTTGGCTTGCAGGTTAGAGAGTACTCTACTAGTTCTTTGTAGTGAACAAGATAGCATAAGAGAACACAGAATAAATGCAGATTTTATGAGGCCTGAAGTTTCTATAGTTTGGGAAGGCTCTCTTTAAGAAAAAGAACATGTAGTTATAAATATAAAAATTGGGTACAAAAGTGAATCACTAGTCAGAATATTTTTAAAAAATCACAAAAAATTACAATTTTAAAAGACTGAGAAAAACCACAAACATCACAAAATCCAGAAACATAGCAGAGGGGTTTTTTTATTAATTAGCTATAGGATACATTTCTTAAATTTTATGACTATATATCATCTCTTCATAATACAATAAATAGTATTATCAAATAATTTTATATAGAATAAAAAGATAATAGTCTTTTACATAAAATTGCAAACAGGAATAAAATTTCTTCTTATTTATCATTTTCTTTCAACTTTATAATTCATTAAAGTCAATATAAAATTTTAGGAGGGATGTCAAATGTTCTTTCATATGAGAGTTCTAAGGCTGGACATTCCAGCAATAAGCTTCTTTTTTGTATATTTCCAACCTTATTTTTTTCTTCCACAATCATATCTTTAGTCCTTTGGTCCTGTACTTTGCTGTCACAATGCCATTGATTTGTAATGGAGAGTAACATTCCTAGAAACAATTCCACACCAGGATAGCTAGCAATAGCTTAATTATGCACAAGTGACTGAAAATAACATAAATACATCCCATTAAACCTGAACTAAATCCATTTCTACTAAACATATCTGCCTGCTCTCCAACACCACTGAACACAAAAAGTATGAAAGAATAAAAGCCAGGTTGTAAAGAGATAGTTGATTTAACTAATTGTGATTAAAATACCTCACTTGTGTAAAACTTTGAAAAAAACACATGACTATCTGAACACATTGCAAGTGAAGGGCCTGAGGCTTAGCTTCATTTAGCAAACCATAAAATTGCCTTGTGGGGAACTGTGAAGGTTGTACCCTCTGTCCACACATTCCTATCCCTCTCTTATATTCCCCCAGATACTTCACAACTCTTTGTACTTCAAAGTGACTGGCAAAAAACTTAGGTATGTAGTTTTCATTAGGAAATTTTCTAATACTAGAATGACTATGTTAATTGTAAAAAAGAAGGTGTGATGAGGATTTAAAAACAAAGGATCTCAGGAACAGGGTAAAGACATAGAGATGGTGTAGTTGAAGAAATACATACATGAAGACAATTTCATTCTGTACACATTCATTAAACTACAAATATGATGTACCTGTTGGTCCAAGTACTGTACTTAGTGTAAGAGACAAAAATAGAACTACAATCTGGACCTTACCTTCTGAGGGGTCCTCATTTTAAAAATAACATGTGTAATCAAATTCACATTGTGAAATTTGTCTCTATAAAAAATGTATAAAATCACCATAAAAACTATGAGAAAAGATAGGTGATTATTTAATTCATCTCTTTTAGAGGATCAATAATTAAATCATATAATGGAAGAAATCACAAAGGAAAACCTGTAGATATTATATTGAAACACTGCTCTACTTACAAACTATTATCTACCAAGTTAAAAGGTAAAGGATAAGTTGGAAAAAAAGTCCAACATTTATTGCAAATGGAGGGTAAATATAATTTCTCTATAAAGAGTTATTTAAATTAGTTGAAAAAAGATCAACCCAGTAGAAAAATAAGAGACATAATAGGCAATATAAGAAAAAAATATAGCCAAAACAAATATTTGAATATATATTTAAACAAATAGTAATCAAAGAAATAGAAATTAAATCGATACTATTTTTTCACTTATAAAATTACAAATATCCTTTGTTTTAAAGACAAAATTAATCCTGATGAGGATATATTGAGGTGACAACTCTAATATATTATTAATAGGAGTGTCAATTAGTATAAATATTGTAGCAGAATGAATAATGGTCCCCAAAGATGATGAGGTAAAAAAATGAACAAATACTTCTACTAAAGGTAGAAATAAGTATCCTAAGAATTAATCAAAGATTTAAAAAAAAAAAACTGGAGAAATGCTGTTCATAACAGCATTACTTCCAATGGTAGAGAAAATAGTAGAGAAAAACTACATGCGCAGTAATAGGGAATAATACAATAAATTATGTATGGATATAAACAAATATTTTACAATCATGGATTTTTTGAGGATTATTCAATATTAAAACTATGCCAAAGGTATAATATGAAAATATTTTAAAGTAGGTCATAAGAATATATATGTATGAAAAATTTTACAGATCAGGTTCATCACAGTATGCCTATCATAAGGGAAAAGGTGGGAAAAAGATGAATGTGCAACAATAAATAAATTATAGCCCACCACATGATAGGATATTATGGAGCTATACCAGGGACTGTAAGTTACTTGCCTAATTTTTATTTCTTAATATCATAACCCTATTCTATTTGAAACTACTTACTAGATAAAATTCTGCATTTACCATTTTATAGCCAGGTGATAATGACACGACATCCTAGCCACTGAGATAAAAGCAAAATTTGTTAGGTAGAACTTCTGAGAATATTCCCTTTAAGGTCAAATAACTGGTAGGTTTTCTTTTTCCCATTCTTCCATTTATGCTTCTAAAAAGGACATTGTGGCTAGAGTTCTGGCAGCCATCTCAGACTCTGTGACAAACTTGAGGATGGAAACTACATGCTAAGTCTAGTAGAACAGAAATATAAAAACATCCTGGGTCCCTAATGACCACAGAAATGCCAAACAAGCACTAGATGGATTTTTTCTGGTCTTCTTTAATATAAGAGAGATATAAACCTCTCTAGTGTTTAAGCCACTGGTGTTTGCTGTTACAAGCATCCAAACTTAACACACTAATTATTTTTAAATTGTGTTTGGCAATTACTGCCAAAATGGGCAATTCAAACAAAAGCTCCCACTGAAAACAAATAGAAAATTTAGACAAATTTTTTTTTAAGATTTCTTGAAGCTATGAGACCTAAGGAGACAGTAAAAACTTATAGGTCAAAGATTTAAGAGAAAAGGTCCCAGAGAGGTGTGTCTGACATTTGGGGCCACTTTAATTATAAGAGTGTTTTGTAGATTCTAGAGAGATAGCACATGCTGGGGAGAGGGACAGATAGAGAAGGAGAAGCAGACTCCCCACTGAACAGGGAGCCCAATGTGGGGCTCAATCTCAGAACTCTTAGCCAACTGAGTCACCCAGGTGCTCTCAATGGATAAACTTAAGAAGAGCTTAAGTTGCAGGTGAAGAGAGGATTTGGGAATTCAAATACAGTTTAGTGGAAGGAAAGGGTTCAGAATAAAGCACATATTTTTAAAATCATGAAAAATACAAAAAACACTAAGATAATAAGCATCTAAGGAGATTAAGAAGGTCTAATGTACCTTCAGGACTTCTAAAAGAAGAGAAAAAAAAGAGCTGAGAGCATTCCAAAAATGATGAAAATGCCATAGTTTAAGTTCATAGTTTTTCTCATATTATCTTGACTGGAGCATGCTGAACTTCTTAAATCTCTGGAGTGCTATCTTTTATCTGTTTTGGAAAATTCTTGCCAATTGTATCTTCAAATATTGCTTAAATCTTATTCTTTTATTTTTTCGAGACTCTCCTTATATGTTTGATTGTGTCCTCCAAGTCTCCTAACTCTTTTTATTCATTCAATTTCTATTGACTTGCTTTTGAATCCACTAATTGTATCTAGCATGTACAATCTAATACTAAGCCATTCCCGTGAAATCTTAATTTCAGATATTGCTTTTGTTTTCAGGTCCATAGTATCTGCTTGGAAAATTTTTTTAAATTATATTTATCTCTCAAAATTCTCCATCTCTATCAAATTTTTCCATTTTTTTTTGTATTTTTCATACAAATTTTAAGAGTCATCTCAAAGTCCTTGTCTACTAATTCCAATATCTAGGTCATCTGGGGGTCTGAGATATGTATTTCTCTTTGATTATGGACCACATTTTCCTCCTTCATGTGCTGCATAATTGTTTTGTGTATGCCGAAAAGGACAATAGAAACTGGAGTCAATATTATTTTCCCTCAGAGAGCGCATGCCTTTTATTTGTCAGGCAGACAAGGAGTGTGACTGGCTCTTTTGAACTAATTAGGAATTGAGCTGGATAAACATTATGTTGCCACTTTAATTAGACTAAGTCACAAAGGTGTGAGCTGTTCTGTGTTTATTATAAACTTTAACAGCTCACAGAACTTTGGCTTCTAAGTATTGAAACTAGAAATAGTTTTTATTGAGTATTTCAGCCCAGTGTCCCCCCCCCCCCCCACAGAACCCTAGACAAGAGTCTTGTGAAGAAATACAGTGGGGGAAAATAGCGATGCATCTAGAACTCATCTAGTTTCCAAGTGGCTATACCATCACTCCATTAAAAGTTCCTCTGATTTCTCTTTCCCTCAGCAATTTCTGCCTGTCTGTATAGGAACCTCAACCTATGACTGGACTTGGTAAAAGTTCCCAAAGGAACATGGATGCCAAACTTTGTCCACGTTGAAGGTCTCTTCAATCTCTGGAAATTAATTCCTCTAGATCTCTACACAATTTTCTGATGACTTTGTAGACATAGATACAGAGATAGGGATAGAAGTAATAGGTATAAATAGTTTTTAAATCCATCCAGGTTTTTCTAGTTGTTACAGAAAAAGTAATGTTCTGCCTCTATATCTTAAAGGAGTGTAGAAGTTCCTATACTTATAAAATAATCTAATTCAATTAAAATTTTTTTTGATTCAGAAAACTCCATGCCTACATGACTTAGTAGATAAATTATACCTAATATTTAAGGAAGCACTAATACTGATCTTAAATAAATCTTCAAGAGAACAGAAAAATAGAAATACTCTCCAACTCATTTTTTGAAGCTGCACCACCTTGATATCAAACTTATAAGAGAAATTACAGCTAAATATCTCTCATGATTATAACTGCAAAAACAAAAAAACAAAAATTGTAAAATTTAACTCTAATCTCAATTTGTTTGCAAACACCAAAATAATACATCACAACTAGTTGAGTTTACTTCAGTAATGTGAGGCTTATTATTTGAAAATGCCACGTAACTTCCCACATTAACAGAGAAAGAAGTAAAATCATATTGAATATCTCCATATATGCAGAGAAAATAGTTAATAAAAGTCAACATTTCATAATAGATGTTCAACGCAAACCAGGAGAAGAAAACTTCTTTAATCTGATGAAAGTTATTTCAACAAAATTACAGCAAATGCCCTACAAAATAGTGATTGAAATCTTGAAAGCTCTCCCTCTACTATCAGTAACAAAACAAGGATTCTCATTATTAGCAATTTAATAAATATATATGAGTAGTAGCAAAGAAGAAATAAAAGCTGATAATATCTTATACATAGAAAAGTGAAAAGATTTGGTACAAAGTCAGTATATAAAATCAATAGTATTTTTTAAACATCAATGAACAGAAAATGAAAATTTAAATTATATCATCTATAACAACATCCAAATATATTACATATTGAGAAACTAAAGAAATATGTATGGAGTCCCACACAGAAAAATATAACATATTATGAAAAGAAATAAGCAATATTCAAATAAGAGGAAAGCAAATATTTCCTGTAAAGGGTCAGATAATAAATATTTTCCCCTTTGCAAGCTAGATAGTTTCTGCCACAACCACCCAACTCTGCACTGTAATGCCAATGGAGAAATAGACAATATATAAACAAATGGGTGTGGCTGTCCTCCAGCAAAACTTTATTTTCAAAAACAGGCAGAGGGCCATAATTAGCCAATGGGCTGTCATTTGCCAGCCCCTGTTTTAAATAATCAGAGGAATAAAATATATTAAGATATAATGAAGACATAAATAAACATATCTGTTCTCCCCAAATTGACCTTTCCATTCAAATTTCTTGCAGTCAAAAATCAGGAAGTGGGTTTTGGTTGCTGTTTGGTAGACATTGACAAGCTAATTATAAAATGAAGTAAATGTACAAAGGGCAAAATTTGTCAAACTTGAAGAACAAGAATTAAAGGACTTTGGGATGCCTGAGTGGCTCATCACTTGAGCACCTGCCTTCATGTTCAGGGTGTGACCCTGGAGTCCCAGGATCAAGTCCCACATCAGGCAGTTTGGAGCCTGCTTCTCCCTCTGCCTGTGTGTCTGCCTCTCTCTCTCTCTCTCTCTCTCTCTCTCTGTGTGTGTGTGTGTGTGTGTGTCTCTCATGAATAAATATATAAAATCTTAAAAAAAAAAGAATCAAAGGACTTTAACAGATGCTGAGGCTTATTTTAAAGCTTCAGTAATTAAGAGAGCATGTTATTGCCAACAGAATGGATGCTTCGATCAGCAGAACATAACAAACAGTCCATTAATACCCTTACATACCCAACAGGTTCATGACAAAGGTCGTACTCTAAAGCAGAGGAGAAAGAATGGTCATCCCAAAAAAATTATTCTAGGTCATCTAGATAGGTGTATTATAAAAGAAAATATTTATTATATTATGCAGAGAGATCAACTAAAGGTATATGGTAGAGCTAAATGTGAAAAATAAAACAGTGAAGCCCCTCAAAAGAAACTATGGAAGAATATCCTCAGTACTTTGAGGTAAGCCAAAATGTCTTGATCAGAACACATAAAACACCAATGCTAAAGGAAAAGACATTAAAGTTAAAAACTTTTTGGGCAGCCCTGGTGGCTCAGTGGTTGAGCTCCGCCTATAGCCCAGGGCCTGATCCTGGAGACCTGGGATCGAATCCCGTGTCAGGCTCCCTGCATGGAGCCTGCTTCTCCCTCTGCCTGTGTCTCTGCCTCTCTCTCTCTCCTGTGTATACTCATGAATAAATAAATAAAATCTTTAAAAAAAAGTTAAAAACTTTTCTATTTATTAAAAGATATTTTAAGAGAGCAAAAAGGTAAGGCACTGATTGGGAGATTATTTATAGAGACTTGGCACACAAAAGAAGGCATCAAATGAAAAGACATTCAACATTATGACACTTTAGGAAAATGTAAACCAAAACTACAAGAACATATCAATACACACCACGTTGGAATGGCTAAAATAAAACTGGTACTCCTAAGTGTTGGTGAGAATATGGGACATCCAAAATTCTCAGAGAGCCTGTTCTACTAAGTAGAACCCCTGTGGAAACATACGTTCTATGCTAATGTAGAATATATATAAATATATATATATTCAATTAACGATTCCATTTCAGATGTATTTCAAAGAGAAATACATGTATGCACACATAAGAATATTCATTGCAGTGCTACTCATGATAACCTCACACTGGAAACCACCCAGATGTTAATCAATAGTAGAGTGAATATTTTGTGGCACAGTTATTCAATGGAATATTACACAATAATAAAGATGAATAAACTACTGTCCCACATACAAGGTGGAGAGAGCTCTCCAACATAATATAGGAAATAATTTGCTAGACACAAAAAGAATGTATATTACTTCACTTAAATAGATGTTTAAAAGACAAGTAAAATGAACCATTATATTAGTCACAATAGAAATGTTTGGAGAAAGGGAGAAAGTAGTCATAGAGAAAGCATGTGAGGATTATCTGGGTATTTGCCATACCTATTTTTTTGACAGGGGTGATAATTACATAGATACATTCTTTTTATTATTATTTCAGTTATATACATTCACATTACACTAAAATTTTTGCTTATTCAGGTAAGTGAATAATGATTGTGTTTCTCTAATGTATGAAACAATGACCAGAAGGATAAGTAGCAATATAAAATTCTCATTTCTAGATGGAGGTTATGAGTATTTATTTTAATTTTTTGTATCATTATACTACTCATTTTCTTCTTTTTAAAAATAATAGGATCCTACATTCTTCTACACTAAGAAAAAAATCAATATGATTTTTTTAAATTAAGAAACAACTACTTCAAGTTTGTCAGGACTGAGTGTCTGAGAGGATGTTAAAGTCATTAATCAGTATGGATAATAATAAAGGGAAAAGGGCAGGTTTTGACAAAAAGCAAATCCTGCAGATAGCTTAGTTTTGTGGAGGGTGAAGTAGCAAAATGGAGGAGTCAATCACAGACAAAAATTCAGTCAAGGCTGAAGATATAGATTTTAGGTCTTGCCAACAAAGATGTGACAATTCACTGTGAGAATGGGGAAATTTTTTTTAAGATTTTATTTATTCATAAGAGACACAGAGAGAGAAGCAGAGACATAGGCAGAGGGAGAAGAAGTCTCCCTGTGGGGAAGCCCAATGTGGGACTCGATCCCAGGACCCCAGGATCACGACCTGAGCCAAAGGCAGATGCGCAACTATTGAGCCACCCAGGGGCCCTGAGAATGGGGAAGTTTTTAAAGGGAAATGTACATTGTAAATCTGTGTGCCAATTTTTATTAAATATCAAAAGTTTTTTATTATGAGTGGATTATCTACTCAGAAGTCTTTACTCTGGAGTATCTCCACTTTAATGTTTTTATTTACTACTGGGGTGAATATTGCATTATCTATCTAGCACATTACCTTATACATGGTAGTTTTTAAAGAAATACTTGATTAATGAAATAAGTGATAATGCTGATAATGCAATAAGAAGAGAAAGTTTAAAGAAAGTAAACACACAGATGTCAGAATCAGGACTGAGAAGATCTCAGTAGGCTAGAACAATGTAAGCAAATTTCCAAGATAAAACAATAGGAATAAATGTGCAGTCCTAAATAGTTTAAAAAAAACTAACCTCACAGGTATAGGATGAGAAAGGAAATCTTATGACATAGACCTTTATGTGCAAAGACTTCAGGTTTGAAATGATGCAGAGTCCAAGATAAATTCATGAGGTGTACAAGGCTACAAAAACCTAGGTCAGTTTTAGGCTATATCAATAAATGTAGTGTCCCAAACAAGAAAGTTAATAGTCCCATCAGACATTTTGCTGGCCAGAACAAACTGGAATGTTGCACTCGGTTCTGGCTGCATGTCCAGAGGAAGGTAGCCAAAACGGTGAGGTATCTGGAAACCTGATTTAAGGACGGTTGATTTTTGGGAAAAAAAAAAAAAAGAAGCGTAAAAGGGGACAAGGCAACTCTCTTTGAGTACTTAAAAATCTGTCATGCATAAGTGGGATTTGATTCTCTGTGAAACTTTATAGACCAAATAAAGAGTAAGTGCTGAATGCTCCAGCTTAATATAAGGAAAGAGATTATAAGGTAGACATGTCCAAAACCAGAATGGGTTATTCATGAGATTGATCTGTCACTGAAACTTTTTTTTTATTATGTTGAGACATTTCATAAAGTGGTACATTAAATAAATTTCGATAGTTTAAACAATAATAATATTTGAAAACCCATGTATTTAGCACCAAAATTAGAGAAAAAATATCAGCAATATTTAGAAGCCCCTGTGGGATAGAAATATCTTGAATTCATATTTATCATATCTGTTTTTCTTAGTTTTACCACCTATGTAGTTTTCCTTAAATAATATATTATTAGTATTAAACTTTGTAGGAAATAATAATGCTGAGGAATTTACCTCAGGGTTTTTTTCCCCTTAAAGTTTTGAATCCAGGCTGCTGATGATTAGTGATGGTTTGTTTTTGCTACTGAATAGTACTCCATTTGTAGGAATATTCACAATGTATTAATCTACTGATATGCATTTCAGTTGTTCCCAGCTGCTCTTAGATAAGACCCTACTAGAACGTGTTTATTTTGTATATGTTTCCTGGTGCACAATAAAGAGTTTCTATGGATTACAGAGCAAGGAACAAACACACAAGTTCAAAGTTCAGCTTCACTTGGTAACCCCAGATAGTTTCAAAGCAGTTGTGCCAATTGACCATCCTGCAGTATCTGATGAGTTTCCATTGTTTCAAGTTATCACTGGTCCCTTGGTATTTTCAGACTTTTAAAGTGACCCATCTGGTGTGTGAAATGTATAATTGTGATTTTAATCTGTTATTCCCTTAATGCAAATGAGGTAGAGCAGCTCTCATACGTTTATGAAGCATTTGTGTTTCATAGTCGGTGTAAGCCTCTTTACACTTTTTGGTTTGCTTGCTGGTTGGTTTCCTATTTCTCTACTGAGTTCTTATCTTTCTTTCTGATACTTAGCTACTAATCCCTTTTTGGTTGTTTGTTTAATCTTCTCCTAGAATGCGTCTTGCTGTTTTGCATTTATTATGGAATTTTTAAATATTAATTTAACATCTTTAAATGTTAATTAGTACCATCTTACAGTCTTTTCCTTTATGGTTTACCTTTATTTAATTTTTAAAGAATTCTCTCTCTGCCCTGAATTAATAATATATTTTTCATTATGGAAGCCTAAAGTATGGCTTTTTTGGCTTTGCCACTTAAAAGTCTTTATTCAGTCTAGAATTGATAGTTGATTATGGTATATGGTAGGGATTCAAATAATTATTTTTATACGATAACCACTGATATAAAAGGTCACTATTTGATAATTGTGTTTATGCATGCATGAGTGTGAGGACTCCCTTTTCTGTTCCATTTGCCAATGAGTCTTTCCCTTCATATATATCACATATGTGGCAGGGGAAAATATACACATACATGCACACATACACACACATGCTGGCTTTCCTCCTCAGGAGCATGGGGCCTTAGTTTCTTGGACATCTGCTCTACAATACCTATTTTAAAACTAGCTTATCCAATACCATAAAAATAGAACAATACAATACAAGAAATCTTACTGAGGTTTTGTAGAGAATTCCTTTTAACCTATAAATCAACATGGAGCTATCTGACAGTTTATACCATTGAGTCTTCCTATTCAAGAACATTATTTAGGTTGGTTTATTTGCTTTACTGTTTTCCAATAACTTAAAAAAATTGTATCATAGAAATTTTAAACATCTTTTGTTAGATTTATTCACTTTCACACGTTTTGTTGTTAGGTTTCATAGAACATTTATCAAACACCTCTTGTGCATCATTTCATTACCCCATGACAATGTAATCTCTAATCAAAGTTGGCAGCTTAATTACATGCAACCTTATACATAGTACAGTACCTTTGTTGATATTTCACATGGGCTAACATCTGCCCTGAGTCTTTCTGACATACAGTGGAAGATACTCATGGAAACTCATCGCACTCATCTGTAGGCAATCTGAAAGTGCAAGGGACTTAGCCCTCATTGGCTCATCCTTGAGCACTGGTTGACAGAAGCATATGGATAAATGCTTCCCCCTTTCACACCACAGGAGGCCATTTCTGAGATGTGTTGCATAAGATCTTCAGAAGTTCTTGTGGCCAGATCACTAGCACAGACTTATCTTGGCTTTCTTTTCTTTCTTATTTATTCTCCCATCTCTCACAACTGCTACATGGCATCACATTTTCCACTTATCTAACTGCACAAAAACCTTTGTTTCAGACTCTACTTCTAAAGAAACCTAGGCTTAGACAGTAATTTCAAATTACATTATCTAGTTACTGATGTACAGGGAAGCAATTGACTTTCACAACAATAACAATTCTACCATTGGAGTTTCACATGATAAGTGCTTCATGTACATGACCCATATTAATTCTCATGGACTCTATTATGCAGTTATGTTATCATACCCAACAATAAACTTTAGTATATGACTTTTGTATCTAACAATGTTGCTAAATTCATATTAACAATAAAATTCCCATAGAATTCTTATAATTTTCCATCTAAACAATTTTTTACTTCATTCTGAAATAAAAAGGGATGTTTTCAACATTTCATGGTTAAAAATTATGCTTACTATGGGATTTTTGCAGATCCTTAGATTAGATTAAGGAAAATTTCTCTTATCAATTTGCAAGGAGTTTTTATTTAAAATGGATAGTCAGCCCACCAAATGTTTTTCTTTTAACCTATTTAGTACCTTGACATTTGGTTTTCACTACTCTGTTAATGTGATAATTTATTTAATTGATCTTAGACTATCATTGAGATAAACCTATCTTAGTCATGATTATCTCTCTTACGTACATCACTTGATTTTGTTATTATTATTGTGTCCATGCTTAATAATAAAATTGACCTAGTATTTTTTAATAGTCTTGCCTGATATTCCATATCAAGGTAATATTAGCCTTATTAGATACATTGGGAAGTAATCTTTTTTGTCTTCTTCAAGAGTTTGTGTGAGTTTAGAATTATCTTATCATTGACAAGTTAGTATAACTTGGCCATAAAGCCATGTGAGCATGGTGCTTTCTTTATGGAAATGTTTTTAAACTCCAATTCAACTTCCTTAATGATTATAAATTAGTCATATATTTCTTCTTGGGTCAGTTTCAAAAACTGTATTTTTCTACAATTTATTGACTTTACCTAGGTTTCCAGATATTTTGGCATAGGTTATTTATTATTTGCATAACATCTGTCCCTTTTTTCTTTTTTTTTAAGATTTATTTATTCATGAGAGAGAGAGAGAGAGAGAGAGGCAGAGACACAGGCAGATGGAGAAGCAGGCTCCATGCAGGGAGCCCAACGTGGATGAAGATGGTGCTAAACCGCTGAGCCAGTCGAGCTGCCCTCCTTTTTCATTTCTAATATTGCTTATTTGTGATTTCCACCAAATTTTTCTTGATTAATCTCATCAGTGTTTGATTTATTAGTATTTTTCAAAGAATTAACTTCTAGTTTTACAGATTTTCATTGTATTTCCTCATTTTCTATTTTATTACTTTCTGTTCTTATTTTCTTCCTTCTACCTTTTAAGGATTATTTTGCTATTATAACTTTTTTAAGTTCAATGCTTAAGATACTTGACTTATTAACTTTGAGCCTTTCTTTAAAACGAATAATTGCTTTCTAATACCACCTCAAATACATAACAGGGTATGAGAGTAGGAGTTTCATTATTATTAAATTCTAATTATATTCCAAATTTATGATTTGTTCTTTGACCCATGAGTATATTTAGTAATATGTATTTTAAATTTCAATACTTTTTTTCTATTTTAGGGAAATTACTGACATCTGACTTAATAACATTGCGATTAGATGATGTGGTATTTATGTTATCAACCTTTGAAATTTACTGTGGTTAACTTTATGACAATAGCACATGATCAGTTTTCATAAATGTTTTATATGTGCTTAAAAAGAGTGATTGTTATCTAATTGTTGGATGCAATGCTCCATATAGGTGAATTAGACCAATTTTGTTGATTTTGCCATTCAAATCTTCTATACACATAGATATAAAATTATTTTAGTTGGCCTGTGCTATCAAAGACTCAGAGATATAGTGCCAATGCCGATGGTTTTGTGTGCATTTCTCCCTGCAATTCTCAGTTTTCAAATCAAATTTTTGAAGTAACTGTGTACATAAAATTTGAGAATGTTTTAACTTCTTTCTAAACTTATCCTTTCATCATTTTTTGCATTTCTCAAAATCACAAGTAATTATTTTGCTTCTTGTTTCCTTGGGATGACACTGATATTGATATTGATATGGCAACTTCTTTTGGTTAGTATTCAACTTGAAGTCTAGAGGAGTTGAATGACAGGTCCAAATTGACACAAATAATTCACAGAAGTAGAACTAAGACCCACACTTCCTGACTTTCAGTCCAGTACTCTTGCTAAGTGTCCCAACAAAATGAACATGATGTGGTACAGAGAGCAGAAGAGAGTCAGAAGAGAATGAATGATATGTGCCAACGAGCAATGGGAATAGCAGGCACAGCTATAGAAAAACAATGGGGAACAACTAAAGCTGGCACAAAGTTTGAATTTTATGACAGGTGTTATGACAAAATAGGATTTAAAGACGTCTGTAATTTTAGCAATATTCAGGAGAAAGAGAAGGAAATGAGATGGTTTAGGAAGGACCTTGCCCTCTAAATCCCATATAATGTAATAAGAGCTCTAATCAAGGCAGTAGGAATGAAGAGGAAAAGGTAGACTCAAGAGCCACCTGATGGAGAAAATGACACATCAAAATGACTTCGTGGATTTTAGAAACGTAGAAAATCGTAGAGTCAAAGATACTACCTCATTTATGTCTGTTGTACCTTGACAGCTTCATTATTTCTTAGGCTAGAAACCTGAGTTAGAAAACAGTAGTTGGCCTAGAGGAAGAGAGAAAATAATGAGTTTTCTCTCCATGCAATGAACCTGGTATTTCGACAAGTGAAAATATAGGACTAAGAACAGATCCAGATCCAGATCTGTAAGGTTTTTTGTTTTCTTTTGTTGCTGATTATGAAGGGGGCTATTTGCATGGAAAAGATAGTTTGTTGTTTGGATTAGGCTCTATATTTCTTAAACATTCCTGTTTTTTAAACACCAAGTATCATTTTTTCGCCAAAATTTTTCAATTAAAAGTATCTGTAATTTATTACTGCCATCTTTTAAAATGGCTGCATGAATAAACTTCTGGACAACCCAGAGAGCTTTCTTGGACAACCACCATACTCCAGGTTACTCTTGAGCACCACTGTAATAAAAAGTAAGGTTTATTGCTACAGACCTTTAAAATTCCTTGTAGACCTCCCCTTAAAGTACTGACAAGGCTCAGCCCTATTTAATTCACAACCATTAAGATCAAAGCTTTACATGGTACATCTGCTTGTGTAATTATCACTAATGCCAGAACACAGCTTTGTGAATTTGGTCACAATGAACTCTGAGGGAATAAGCAGCTGGAAAGGCTCTAAGAGCTTTCTCCCCAGAAGTTTAAAAAACTGTACTCAACCCAGTGAATTTTTTTTTCAGTGAGTTTGGTTTTGTTTTTTGTTTTTCCAACTGGATATAATAAAAATGTCTGAGATTTTGCTACATAATATGATCTTTTTGGAAGGGTCAACACTAATGTTTTAGGCCAGTTAAGCAGGCTTGAGTTCAACTCTGGAAGTGTATAAGTTTCAACAGGATTCTAACAAATCCACCCAAAAGAGCCGGCATTTGTCCATGGATTATTTATGTTGACCTCCTCCACTGGTAGAGTAGGCAAGTCCTGGGGGAATCATTTAGTTGTCTGAGTATCAACTGTAAAATACTTAGAAGCTCTGAAATCACAAATTCAAATCCCCACAAGGCCCACTCAGCCCTCGCTACAAGGTATATTCATGGAGTATAATGCTCTCTGCTAAAGAAGGCTTCAGGACAAAACTTTTATGTTAATACAGAGCACATGGAACTCTGGTTTTAAAGATCCCAAGCCATTTTTGATATCAGGGGAGGCTTGTCTTAGTGCTCTCAGCCAAAATTTCTGGGACTCAGCCAAACTTTTGAAGCCATTGAAAACTTGGCGCTATATATATGTAATCTCAGATTAATAATAAAAGACATATTTCCTTATTTAAATATCAAAATGTATTGGATATCTAAAGTAAATAAAATACTTTGAGAATGTCTCCCTACAACAGAATTCTAAGACTCTATATTGGCCAAGTTTTCACCTCTGAACTTTATATAGAACCATGAAGTGTTTCCAAAAATTTCAGCAAATATAAAGTTCTTTAAAGTTTTTCCTAAAAAGAGATTTTCTTCTGTTCACTGAAAAATCTGCTAGCTGTCCATGTTTATCTTAATGCACCATCTCTTGCTACTCTCATCCCTCTTCATGTAAGAATGAATGGGAGGCACATGAATGAGACTAACTGTAGTTCTCGTAAAGTCTGTCTCTCTCTCCTCTCTCTCTCTCTCTCTCTCTGCATTTTCATATGTGATTCCTCCTGCTGCCTAGGTTGATCTATCCTACACTCTCTTTTAGTTAAGTCCTAAGGATCCTTTAGCACCCAGCTGAGCTTTCCCTTCTTCTAGAAATCTCTAGAAACCCTAATTGTCTTTCCTCTCCCTTGACCAGGTTAGGAACCTTCCCCCATCTTCCTCAGTCACTTTTCCTTATTTCTATCATTCATAACACTGTGTATGTCACCCTCCAGGGAGAATTCCTCAAATATAAACTGCCTTATTTGTACCTGTAGTCCCAGCATGTAGTTTAATAGATATTTGTTAATAAGTGCATAATGAAGCTCTGATAAATTACTTTTCCACTTATTTAGCAGAAGTACAAAACAAATGTGGATCTTTTAAAGTGGTTAACAGATTGCCTTCATTCATTAATCCATTAGAGATATTTACTGAGAAACTGTTATGCGTCTGACACTTTAGACACAGAAGGCAGAGTGATGAACAAACCAAAAATAAACCAAAAATGTCCCTCTTCTCATAAGTTTGTATTCTAGTGGGGGAGACATACACTCAAGCTAACCAAAGCAAAAAAAAAAAAAAAAAATACAAGTAAATCCACAATACGGTATCAATCAGTGTTAAGTGCTATGAAGAAAAAGCATTCAGAGCCAGGGATAGAAAATGAATGTGTGGGGTGGGGTAGGGTGTCATGGGGATGCGGAGCTTGGGGAAGCCCTTTCTGACCTGAACAATGTAAGTGAATAAGAGCTAGCCATGGAAAGAAGAGCATTCCAGTTAGGGGAACAGCAAGTGCAAGGATCCTGAAATGTAAGCACATTTGATGTGCTCTTGTAGAGAACAAGGAGACAGTACGGCTAGAGCAGAGAATGGGGGCAGAGCAGTAGGAGATGGATATAAAGGTGATTATAAGAGACAGATACAAAGAGCTCAGACCATTCCTCTTAGGCACTTTGCATGGGATGCCTATAATGCAAATGTGAAGGGACCCTTTGAAGGCTTTGATAGGGGACATGACATGGTCTGATATATACCTTAGAGGGAGCACACTGGCTGCTAGGTAGAATCAGAATGTAGGAGCACACAGAAAATTGTAAGAAAATTCTTAGAGTAATCTGAGCAAGTGTTGATGGTCACTTTAGCTAAGGTGACCATGGTGGAGGTGGTGGGAATTAGATTTCAGATCAATTTTGAAGGCAAAGAGAATAGAATTTGGAACTTAGTATTGTGAAGTTATGTTTTAAGTTTATTACAAAGTAAACTAGGATCAGGCTAATCCTATGATTAGCTGTAATACTTACAACACACACATACACCGACACACATGCATAAGTACAACACACATCAAATAGATATAGCTAATGACACAGAATACAGGAAGCCCTGGTTTGGTCTGATCCAAGGCTTTAGGTACCTTTTTCAGATGCTATGAGTAACTTAGGACAACTGCTGAACAATTGCTCCAAATGAGCCACCTCTGGACGCTCTTCCCACCTGATTTTCTACAACCATAGTTTGCCAGGATTCACTCCACACATGCATTGCCCTATGTGAGCCTGTATGTTTGTGTGCCTATGGGAGTTACTTCTACCCCTCCACTCTCACAAAAACCTGGTTTTGTATCAACCAGGGAGGCTGGGCTACCCCGAGCTCCACTTCAGAGATATAATGGAAGGAGGAGAGGCTTGGAATTTAAATCTTGACTCTGAGACTTAACTGTCTGAGTAACCTTGGATTACTTACTTAACCTCTCTAAACCTTAGTTTATTCATTTGTGAAAGGCAGATATTTAACAAACTTGAGATGCAAAGATATTCTTCCCCATTCTGGCTCCTGCACTTCTGGTCCTCATTCAAAGTTTTTCCCAGAAAAGTATGGCATCAAGGTAACACTGGTAAAACCATGAATAGGGACCGCGGTGGCATATCCAACATTCACAGCCATGTTCAAGATCAGAATCTGTCTCTGCTTTGAAGACCTTAGTTTGGAACAATTCCCGTCTACAGTGACATCACTGGGAACGCTTGCTATCTCTGTGACAGAATCCAAAGACAGCTTCCAGTCTCAAGTTTCCATTAAAATCTTTGGTGCTCTTAAGGGTAATAATACTGTCAGCATGGCAATCCACACACACAAATGAAAATGATGTCTCAGAAAGGAGCCATCAAACTGAGATATTTTCAAGATTTGGCAAGTCAGTCTCTTTATCCTGCCCTTTTTGTCACTGAAGGGCTAAGGCTACTTTAGTTTCATTAATTTTAAAGTAGCCTTTTAGGATAAAGGCTAAAATTGCTCCAGTGGGAGGGAGAGAGAGAGGGAGTAGACAAGAGCCAAGGGTTGAATGTTGAGCAATGTGTCAATACAAACAATGGAAATCATCAGCAAACACTGAGGGCAAATTGCTTTCATATATAGAAATTATACCACAATAAAAGACTGATAGATGGTTACACAGCTGTGGTTATTAGGGCGACATAATAGCGTTTGTTCAAAGCAAATAATGGAGTAGCAGCAGGCTCAATACGACAGGCTTTCAGACCTTACCAACAATAAAGAAGGGACAAGTACCAGATAAAGCAATAAAATAATCAGGGAAAAAGAATAAAGATTGAGCCCTTGGTTGATGTGATAGAGTGGGAGTGATTTGAGAAGGGTTTTTTAACAAGGCTACTTTTCTAGTGTATGAGGTTAATTCTAAATATCTAACAAGTTAACAATTTTCAGACAATTTTACAACCTGTGCAATTGAAGTGGTGTTTGTGAGTTATTTGTTTTCTTTCTAATTGAAATTTGGGATTTGGACTGTGTAATGATTGGTGTCAGAAGAGAGATGGCACACATAAAGAGCTGACAACTTGTACTTTTTAGAAGGATATTCCTATAAGCCCAACAGATAATGTAACCTAAAAAAAATTAAAAACTCTCTCCTGGCAGTACCCTAGAATGTGTAATTTGGATAAAATGTATTATTGGAAATGGTGGTAAAGAATGAAGTAAAATAAGTTTGTGTCTCTTCTGTTGACATCATCTTTTAATACACCCCCTCAAGTAAAAGTAGGCTTTCTCTTCCCAAGAAATGATATGTGTTATTCCATTCCTTGGACAATTTTACATGAGGAATAGCACTTGGTTTTTATAAATATACCCTCTGATGCCATAAGAAAGGCAATCACTACATTTACTACATGTCTCAACCTGATATGTGGCTCTGGAATGCTACCCACTCAAGGTGCCAAGAAGACGAACAACTTTACCTATTATATAAAGTTGAATATTGTCATATAGTCATTATCACATAGTCATTTTAACAAATCTGTAGCAAAAAGGAGAATCAATAGTTATTGTTAAAAGTTATTTGCATTATCATCCAACTAACATTAATTCAACTAACCCTCTGACGATAATCCTCTGAATATATTTTCTGTAAGCCCTATTTCAGGCCCTGTGACACACTTAAAAATGTCTTATTTCTTTGGAGCCTGAGGGTCCACTGGCAATGTAAGAGTTAATCATGAGTTTGTAAAGCTTAAAGGCTCACAGTTTTCATTTCTTTTTGTTCAACAGAAAGAGGCCTTGAGAAAGTTTGACTGACATTTATGATAATTACATTTGAAGATTAAAATAATTTAGGGTTTCGAAAGGTTTAAAAATTATACACCATATTGGGCCTCACATGATTATGGCTTCCTCCATATCATTTTAGTCGGGTGTTGAAATCCATTTGATGTGAATGTAATAGTCATTTTAATGGATATTGTTAATTCCTTGTTTTCAGCATAATAGATAAAGGGGATTTTAATTAAATTCATTGTGTGAGCACTTATCGGGGGTAAAAAGGTTCACAGAATTATTATTTTTCTGGTATGACATGTAAAGAACATTGTAAAAGGGAAGAGAGAAATATCAAAGTGTGGCTGGCATGAGAAGTCAGGCTAGTTTCATCTCCTGTGCAGATGATGTGACGAGGCTTCAGACACTGAAAAGTAGAGCCTTGAAACTGTAGTTTCCATAAGGGACCAGCATGATGTAACAACATTGTTTTCTTTCTTCTTCATACTTAATGGAAGTCTTTAGGTCAGAGTTCCAGTGTCCCCAAAAGTCTCAAAGTCTCTTTTGAGTCATTGAGACTCAAAAGTCTCAATAATGGCCCTCAATAGAGGGCCAGATCCTAAATCCCATAGCAGTCAGCTAGAAAAATGGTAAGAAATGGCAAGAACTTTTGTCCCAGTGGTTCTACTTCCTGTGCTAGTTTAGAAGACCAGAAGACAGCCTTTCCCCCTTTCCCCTCAGGGTTTTTAGGACACTCCTGGCTAGAATCACTAGATGACTGAAGGTCTCTAAAAGTCATTGGCCTGGTTACAAAGGAGCTATAACATCATGGAAGGTAGCATTCAGGGAGTCAAAGGCCCAACAAGAACTGCTGAGATGGTGACTTTATTTTGGTAGAAGACGAAAGCCTGAATTATTTATTCCATAGAATTTTTACAACATATTAATCGACTGACCAAATCTCTTTGGGTCATTAAGCTCAGAAACACTGCCCTTAGTTTGCTACTCACAAACCTCTGTCATAAATTCTTCAGTGTTGTTAGGCTATGTTCAAACAGTATAATTATTAAATGTAAAAATATACTAGGGAGCTTCCACTGGAAAAAGATAATTATAAGGAACCCAACCAGCAACCATAGCAAATGAACCCTACAGTAAACAAACCCACTACTCTCCTAACCTTTAAAATTTTGAGCTAGGATACTAAAATTAGGTCATGAATAGTTGTACACAAATGCACACACACACATAATACGGATATGCTAATAGTTTTCTGTAGAAAGAGGAATTCCATGTGATTTTCTTTTCTTTTCATATGACTATATTAAATAATAATGAATATATATTACTTTTTAAATCTGTACAAATGCCTTGACAAGTTGAAAAAGTAACTAACTTATATACAAAGGTCTCCCTCTCTCTCTCTCTCTCTCTCTCTCCAACACTTGTGTGTGTGTGTGTGTGTGTATGTGTGTATAAAACACTTGTATATATGTATATATACACATATGTATATGTATCGCTTTTCCCAAACCAAATCCAACTCCTTACACATTCAATTTATCCTAGCAATCTCTTCATGATTCAGAAGTAGCAGAGAAAGACCTAAAACATAACTCCATCACATTTTTGAACTTTCTCAAATTAAGTGGAAGGGGTGGTTTTAATACATATTTTGTGGGGAGACTTTCTACTTCTAACATGAACTCCATGATATCACTCTTTCTTTCTTGATTAAAATTCTCAGGGGCACTTTTTGTTAGTCTCCTTGCCACCCATTTCTTAGTGTTTACCATATGGCTTCTACCTCTCACCCACTAATCCCTTAAAACTCTTCTCCCAAACCTCACCAGTGACTTCCTAATTACCCAATTATTATATTTTTGCTCACTCTCTCTTTTCCTTGATCCTTCTGCTATATTTGGTACTTTTGTACTTCCCCCTCCTCTTTAGAAACCAAAGGTAAACTTATTTTATTACTAAACACCTTGGTCATTATTTTCTAATTCCAGTGACTATTCTTCTCTTCTCTAATTTTGGCGGCTATTCTTCCCTTCTTTGTTTCACCCATTCTCACTCTTTCCTGGCTCTGCTTTCTCATTCTAATCCCCATGTGAAAACTGTTTCCAAGTCTGTTTCCAGTCTTCATGCCATTTTATTTCAGCAAACATCAATTTAAAGACTTGCTATATATTTACCACTGTGGCAGGCATTGGTTGTGGACTGAAAACAGAGTGATATGCATGCAAAGGAGAAAGTGGCAGATTCTGCTTGCAGAGGTGTGTGGAATGACCTCTGCTAGGAAGGGACAAATCCCCTAGGTGATAATAAAGAGATTAAACTTCTTAGACTTCATCCCATGGATGAAGAGAAACTGAGGATTTTTAAGCCAGGAAGTAACAACAATTAGCATTTTAGAAAAATTGTTGAAAGGAGTGAAAGCAATGGAAGAAAATAGCTAGAGATGAGGAGACTTATTGGAACTGTTGGCTGGGTGAGAACTGATGTAGGCATTACCTACTATAGCATCACTGAGGACAGAAAAGGGGAGATGGACAGGCATGAAGGAAGTTGTGAAGAGTCAGGATCAAAGAGGTAAAATCCATAGGATTTGACCCTCATTCCATATAAAAAGGAGGAAGAGAGAAAAAGGAAACAAAGATGACTCCCAGGATTCTGAATGGATGCCGCTGGTGCCTTATCTTACAGATAGGCAATATAGGAAAATGTCTGTGTTGATGGGAGAAACGGTGGGTTAAGTTTTAGAAACATGAGCTTGAGATATTTCAGGGAAATCTGGGGAGTGTTGGCTAAAGGGTCTGGACTTTGTGCTTTGAATTTGAATATAATTTGTTACTCATAAGTATAAGAGAGTCCAATCATGTGATCATAATAGGAAAATATATGAGAGAGTCAGGGATGAAGAACAGAATAAGGAGAAAACAATACCAAACCAGAATCCAGGAAGTATCAGCATTTAATTGGTAAGCAGAAGAAAAATCAGCAAAGGGAAAAGAAATGATTGCCAATTCTATAAACCTATCTACACTGGCAGTCATATTTCCTGTTTTCCTTCTTGCTAGAAATATCCCATTAATATTTCCTACCCTCTCAAGCAACCTTTCAAATAACTCCAAAATCTATATCAACAAGTCAACCTCTCTTCTAAACTCCTCAATAAGACTCTCCAAATCTGAATCAAGTCTATTTTCTCCAGACTTTCCTACCATAATTCTCTCACAAAAGTCCTTATTTTTAGGCAATCAAAATTACCCCTTTTCTTCACTATTCTGCCATTCTGCTTTTATTCAGGCTGTCCTCTCTTCTTAGGATTCCCACATACCCCACACCCAGCATCTCCACCAGCCATCACTCATCATCCTTACCAATGGCTTAAAAGAAGCTAAAAAGAGCCCAACTGTCACCAACATCAAAAGATAAAGGAGGAAGAGCACTAATATTTATTCAGGATTTACTCATATACTAGAACTATGCCAGGCTGTGGATGTTTGAGTGCTTGTGAATAAATATCATTTAATCTTCATAGAAACCCTAGAAAATTCCTTTTACATATGAAGATACTGAAGCTCCTTCATGACTTAATAAGCATTTATCAAACAAACACCTATGATATGTTAGGCACTGTGCTAGGTGCCAATAAGCAATCATGAACCAAAGAGAGCCTCCAGGTTGCCCCTACAAGGGCTAACAATTATGTAAGAGACAAATATTAAAAATATAATTTTGTAAATAATGTATAACAGAAACTTGGAGCAAGAGCCATTATGTAGGATTGGGAAGATAACTTAGGAAAGTAGGTCTCTTTTCTAAGATAGGAACACTTTAGCTAAGATTTCAACAATGAGTATCCAGGTGAAAGGATAAACAATGATGTGTCAGGCTAAGGAAAGAATCTGTTGGAAATGTAAGGAACTAATGATAGGACAATGAGGTTGGCGGGGTTGGTGCTCCTTGAGACTGGAAAAGTAGGCAAAGACAAGATTTTGCATGTCCTTGTAGGCTGTGTTCAGTAGTTTAGATTTTAGGGGCACCAGGGTGGCTCAGTCAGTTAAGCATCTGCCTTTGGCTAGGGTCATGATCACCAGGTCCTGGGATCCAGCCCCACATCAGGCTCCCTGCTCCGTGAGGAACCTGCTCTCTCTCTCCCTCTGCCTGCTACTCCCCCTGCTTGTGCTCTCTCTTTTGTTCAAAGAAATAAAGAAAATCTTTTTTAAAAAGAATTTAGATCTTACTCACCAGGCAATCAGAAGAGATTGGAGGATTTTAAGCAGCACAGTTATATAAGGCTAACATTTAAAACAACTCAGAAAAGCTAAATAAATAAAGTCATCCAGTTAAATGGTAGAGTCAAAGATTAAATGCTGGGTCTGGTGCCTACCGTTTGCAGGAAGCTTGTAATCTCAGTCCAAACCTAATCTAAAAGGCATAGCCACCCCCTGTTTGGCATGGGTGGTCTCAATTCAGATTCTGATGCTTCTTGCTCAAACACAAAATTTAGGTGACAATCTGAATTACAGAAACTTTTTCTTTGCCATAGGGGACTAGAACCCTAAGGCTATCCTCAAGTGATGGGTGCCTTAAAAGGGCATTAGCCTTTAGTAAAGGCAAACCTGTGTGTCTTTCAACCCAGCATCATCCCCTAGAACGACATTTGTGGTTCAACAAGATGTTTGAGATGGTGCTGCTGCTGTTATCATCAGGCTTGTCATTATCATGGCTTAGGAGAAATAGAGCTAGCTAACCAAAGGCAGCATAGGGTGATGGAGCCTGATTGCCTAGGCTCCAAATCTGGCTTCACAACTTATTAGCTGTGTAACCCTAGGCTAAGCACTAAAACTAAGAGAAAAAAGTGTAACCTTTTTTCTCATCTATAAAATGGGGATGGTGATAATAATTAATAATAATAATAATATTACATAACTATTAGGATTGTGAGGATTAAATGAACACACATATATAAAGCACTTGCAGTAGTACCTAGCACAGAAAAAGTGCTGCCTAAGTGACATCAGCTAAATCCCAAGACCTGAGCTTTACTATCCACCTACTAGTACTCACCAACCTTTGCCCCACATTTTTCCTGAAGCTCTTTTTTTCCAGCTTATGTCTTAGCTCAGGCAAATGGAAACTGAAGCCACTCCTCAAGATATAGTTACTGCCCTGACAAGACCTCCAGCTAGCTCAGACTACCCAGACCAGTTAGAGTGTAGTCCCCTGCCTTGTGCATGCAGATGGACCACCGGGGTGATATCTAGAATGACTGACAACTATCTTTACCTCACTACAATAGAAGTGAGGGAGGAGTACAAGCCTCATTTACATAACATATAATGTATATAAAGGTATATTTCCTTAAGGCACATGCATGGCCTTATGCCCACCTCTAATAGATGACAAGGCTTTCCTACCTAAAAATTCATCCTAACCCTAAACAAAAGGAACCCATTCACTCTTGTTTGGGGAGTCATGGCTTTAAAACTTCTTCCCCGTGATCTTATTTGCAGCAAATGATGTTTACCTTGTGAAACGACTCCACCTGGGTATATCTGTGACTCAACAAGGAATGAATGAACTCATCTTGGTTGGGTTATATTATTACCAATAGTTATGAAGACATTCATAAATTAAGATGTTTCTTAGGAAAAATGCATATATTCATTTGTAACCATTGTTTATAAATAGACTGGACTTTTAAGGTGGGGAATCTAAAACAAAGAGACATGTTCTTTCATTTCCCTACTATAATATGTAATGCCAGATGCTTCATGATCACTTTTGTGCTTCTGTCCCTACATGAGAAGTAAGAAAGCCCAAGTGAGTGAGCTCTGTTCCATCCAGAGTCTGGTGGAAGGTGTACCCTCACAGCACCACTTCTGATAACCCAGTGGCTAACAGGATCTGAAAGCTACCCAGAAACCTTCTTAGATGGTTTCTGGTGCTTATCAAAATCAACAGCCACCAAAAGGGAACAGAAATAAATCCTAGAGGCCATATCAGGTTGAATAATTCACTAAGGTGACAACTCCATAAAAGATTCTAACTAGACCCTAGACAAATTACAGGAATAATATTACAAGTGACTTCCATAACTAATCCCTGCAAGAGAGAATGCACAACTGAGGGAGGAGGGCTTCCCTGACCCTACTACCACACAGAAGAAATGCAAAGGCTTTGAATCCATTGGTTATTTAGATGGCATGAGTTACTCTGGTTTATGTTTTGCCAAATGTTGAATCTAACCCTAAATTGATGTAGGGAGAGAAAAGAAAGAGAGGCCTCCAGAATATTTCTAAAACTAAGAGAAAAAAGTAGAGCAGAGGAGGGAAGGTAGATCAAATCAAGGTAATCTCAACTGGGAGGGGTGAGGGGCTGTGGTAAGGAAGGAAGAGAAACTAAGCACAAACACAATTTTCACACTTCACATTTGAAAACTGATTTAAAGAACAACAAGGAGGGAAGGATGCTGGAGAAAAAGAGAGTGATAAAACCCTCTCCAGCCTGATACCATACACGAGGTGAGGGGGAGATCAGAGACTGGCTGACGTGAAGGCAAGATTGAGACTTAAATGCATACTTTGGAAGTCTGACGTCCAATTCTACAAATTCAACTTCCTATTTGGAATGTTGACATTGCAGCCAGAATGACACCTTTGCTGGGATTCTATGTGTATATTTCTAGTTGATGGTATATGAATAGAGTAGGTGGTAGGTATATATTTTTGCATATTTAATTTTTTTTTCTAATAAGAGAAGTGTTTTAGAAGGACTGAAATACTATCACATGAAGTGTACCCATCAATTAGAAGATCCTTCACAATTCTGAGAATAAAAATACACGGATTGGGACCAGCAGGAAGGGGATGGACTGATGTACTGTCAAGAAGCAAGTGTTTGCAGACTGCCTCAAACAGCATCAACCATGAACAAACCAGTACCTACAACTTTTCTTTTTTTAAAGCTTTTTCAAAATCAGACTTGGAATTTTCTTAGAGACAGGTACCCTTGGCTCATTTCTCCTGCTGCCTTTATGTCAAGCAGCTTCCTTCAAACATGTCTAAAAAATGAATGAGTTCCTTTCATGGTTTACTTGGAAATCTGATACAAGTTATGGACAAAACAATTGAGGCAAAAAAAAAAAGAGAATATATATATATTACAATATCTAGTCCAAACTAAAATTAGGTTGGAAAAGATAAGCTGAAAAATGCCCAAGAATTCAATTCCTTGTGTGACTCATTTGTAGATTTTAAATTAGAAAACATTTCTTTAAAAATCTGCAATGTTAACATTTTATGTTACTTATTTAGACCAAAAAGGAACATGAATTTCTAAACTTTGGTAAACTTATATAAGTTTATAAGTTATATCATAAACTTAGGGACTACAGACAAAATTAAGGAAAAAATTTAAGTCTTCCATAATATGGCTACCTGGATAATTGTTAGCCTTTTGACATGTATCCTTATATTTTTCATAGATATATTTATATAAACTTAAATAAAATTAGACTTATCTACATATTGTTTTATAAGCCTTCATTAATGCTTAAATTATTAAATTATCATTTTTAATAACTACAAAGAATCTCCTTGTATGGCTATACTCTAAATTATATAATCAATAACCCCTTTTTGGTCATCTTAATTGTTTACAATTGTCGTAATATTGCAATAAGCATTCTTGACATAATTTTGGGAATATATCAGATTATTTCTTTATACTAAATACATGGAAGAATTATTAGGTTGAAGAATATAAACATTTTTAAAACATGATATGTATTGTAACTTGTGCCATTAAAGTGTACCAATTTGCCTTTCCACTAACAGTATAATCTATATTGAATAAAAAACAAACTACAAACCCTGAAGTTAAAGCTACATAACAATTTCTGCTTCTAGCTAGAATCAAAAAAGAAAATGGCAAAAACAAAAAACTATAAGTAAAAGTAGTAAGCATAGCTTTTCTTAAATCAGTGAGTACAGAACATTGATACACTTATTTATGCACTCATCCTAATGCTCTCTGAACTTTTAAAAAATTTCATTTAGTCTTTAAAAATATGGTAGAGAATGACTCGGAAAGGCTTTGGAGTGAGAAAGAAGTAGCTTCAAGTCCTAGTTCTCCATTTGAAAAGTGTAGGTTAAAGGAACTCTGTGAAGTTAAATTCTTTCCTATGTAAAATGAGTGAAAAACAAACTTCTCAGCGTTTTAGGGAAGACTGCAGGACAAGATGAATGGAAGTTGCCTAGCACGGTGTTTGTCTTAGTAGGTCTTCACTCCTAGAGAATCTTCCAACTCTTTTTAAACATATTCCATTCATGGTATTTTTAAATACTATGGGAATATGATGGGAAGTTGTTGAAAGGGATCTAAGAACTTTCGTGCCCAATTCGTTTGTTAATTGGCTTTCTTTCAGCAGGCAATATTAAGAAAGAGGCCATAAATCCCGACATAAATATTTAAGAGAAAGTTTTATTCATTCGATGTTTGAAAAATTAAAATTACCAATTCAAACTGGAAAAATGCAGGCTCTATCCAGCAAAAATCAACTGTGTTATCTAAACTCTTTCTCCATTACATCTCTGTGGTTGTGAATGCCTTTTCCTTGGGGACTCTGCCTACCAAAACAGCCATTTTTGTCTCTTCGTCCTCATTGTTTTCATATATTTTTCGCATCTCCTCTAATGATTAATCTTGCCCATAAAGCCTGTGCATTCTGATTTCTTCCTTTCTGCTCCATTTTGTGATTTAAATTCTATCAGGCAGGAGGGGTAGGGGGCCAAAAAGCTTATAATGAGAGACACTGAAGAATAAAGTGGTAGAGACTTGTCTAATACACTGATGAATAGCTAACATAATTGACTCAAACATATGAACAAAAGAAAGTCATGAGAACTAAAAATGTGTGGGCATTGAAATATGTCATAAACAGAAGATTAGCCCAATGAGTCACAGAACAATGCTGTCTGAATATGAGAATATGGATCAAGAGAGGAAAATAGATGAATTTCCACCTTTTGCTCCAGAAATTTTATTTTTTTCATTGTGAATAAATTGAGCTTTAACATTTTTAAAGTTCTAATACTGAGTGTGAGTGTATGTGTTGACTTATGCCATCTTGACAGCATTTAATGTTCACTGCAAAGTTACCCATGGGAATCAGCATCTTACTCAAGAAAGCTATGACTGACCAAATGTCCAAATTGACCTCTGTAATGGCATAAAAATGAGTGTATTTCAAAGGAGGATGCTTGTCCTTTGGGTTTATATGAAATAAGGGATTTTTAAAAAGAAATTATTAAATTATTGCTATAAACTGAATGTTTTTGCTCCTTCCCTTAATTTATACCTTGAAGCCTAATCCTTGATGTGCTGGTATTAGGAATAGGGCCTTTAGGAAATAATTAGGTGTAGATAAGGTCATGAGGGTTCAGCTCTCATGATGGGATTGGTGTCCTATGAGTACATAAAGAGTGCAGAGTAAGAAAACAGCTGTCTATGCACCAGGAAATGGGTCCTCACCAGACATTGAATTGATTAGTGTCTTGATCTTAGACTTGCCAGCCTCCAGAACTGTGAGAAGCATCCATTGTTTAAGCCACCCAGTCTATGATATTTTTGTGGTAACAGACTCAACTAATCAAGGCATCTCTCAATATTGATGAAGTTTACCATTGTACATCAATAAAGAAAAGAAAAAATAATAGGGTAAGGGATTTATTCTATGTGGTTATTAGAAAATGGAAATAGGTGACCTAACATTTTCTCAATGAAGTCTATTTTAGTCTATTATATAAGCCAGATCACACAATTGCCAAACCTCACAGAGGTTTTGAAGGTAAAAATGCAGGCCACACTGTAGCCCTAGACCAAATACTGTATTTCTGTTACCAACATATCCAAATAGCCTACTAAAAAAAATCTATTGGCCCCATACTTGAATGTCCACGTTTTTCAATTCTCAACTATAAGTTAGTGCCAGAAGTTACCCGAACATGCAATTTATATAAATGATTAAAATCAAGATAATCTTCACTGAGATGGTCACCCATCCCACATGTTTAATCTTGAATAGAAAACACAAATCTTGCATCTGTGCAGATAGACACTACTGGTGTTACCCTCTTTTTTGCTAAGAGAACCCTGATTTTATTCTTGTCTAGGAAAAGAAATATGTTCAGAGAACCTTCTCAGACATTATTGTTCTAAATTAACCATAGCAATTCTACTTCTTACCAGTAATTATTTAGAAGTAGATATCTGAACTAGTTCTAGCTCACGAGATAAAAGGAGTGACCTAAAAACAAAACCATCACACCAAGCATGGCAGGATGGAAAAGTAAAGCTCTAGGCCAGTATGCACATCCTTCTAATACCGAAGGAATCCTAAAATTCACCACCTTAAGACTCCTTGTGTAATGATACAATGCATGTTTTTATTTTCTTCTTTAAGCTTCTTTTAATTATTTTGTTAATTGCAGCTGAAGTTATCATAAATTATAACTAGTTAGACATTAGACATTACTTTCAGAAATGGTCATAAACTACACCCCTACTTAGCCTCTAGTCTAATCCTTTTCTGTATCATTGTGTCTTTGTCTATTATGTTCTTTCCATCTAGAGTGCCCTTCCTCTCTTTCTTCCCTGAGCAAATGGCCCAAAGTCCCCTTTGTAATGTTGTCTACATCCCCCTGCAAGAATAAAATTACTCCATTACCTCTGTTTCTACATAATTGAGCCATTGTCATAATGGCTTATTATAAATCATATTGCTATTATCATACAATTACCAAACAATATATTTGTACTCTGTGCCAACTTGTGCTAAATGCTTTATATGTTACATCTTGTAGCACAATATTCTATTTGTTCACAAATATTTATCTGCTTCTCACCTGTGCCACGCTCCTAGAAGGCAAAGTACTCTTCCTTATCTATTGACTTTGGGCTTGGCCACGTGCCTTGATTTGTAATTGGATCCAGGTGGAGAAGGACGGATTAAGGGGAACACATACAGAATATATTAGGATTATCCAGAGAAACAAACAGGATGAATGGGATGGGTGAATGGATGATGGATTGAGAGATATTGTAGGGAATTAAGTCATGCGATTATGGAGACTAAGAACTCCTGAGTTTTGCAATTGGCAAGCTAGAGGTCCTGGAAAGCCAATACATGACTCCAGCCTGAGTCCAAAGGCCTGAGAATTAAGAGAGCCAATGGTGTAAGCCCCAGTCCAAATGTTGGCAGGCTGGAACCCCAAGAAGAGCTGATATTTCAGGTCAGAAAAGAACCATGTCCAGCTCAAGCAGCCAGGAGAAGTTCCCTCTTACTCAGCCTTTTTGCTCTAGTCAAGTCTTCAAATGATTGGATTAGGTCCTCCCACATTAGGGATAGCAGTCTGCTTTACTCAGTCTACCAATTCAAATGTTAATCTTATCCAGTAAAACCCTCACAGACATACTCAGAATAATATCTGGCCAAATAGGCACTCTTTGGCCCAGTACAATTGACACATTAAAACTACCCATCACACAGTATTCCCTCATGTAATGAGTATACACTCAATGTGTTAAATGACTATTCTATGTACTTGAAATAAATCTTCCCATCAACATCCTTGTAGTAACTGAACTTTCATCTTTCATCAAAGAATTTTAAAAGTAAAGTCATCTTAGAAACTATGTCGTCCAGCTGAATCATTTATACAGGTAAGAAAAATAAGGTTCAGAGATACTAAGTGACTTGCTCCAAGCAACATAATTTTACTGGTAAAGACAGAGGTAAGACTAGAGCCAAGATTAAGAGCAAATGTTCTTTCCATTATACTGTACAGTTCCACTTCTCCTTCTCAGTATTTGATTGTGAATCCCAATCCCAGAACAAAAAAAGAAATTAACAGACATACACATAGAAGTCTTGTGAAGTGTTTATCTTGCTGCAGACTTACACACACAAGCATTTGTGAACACAGGGAGAGATAAAAGCTTTATTATATCTTCCAAGCAATAGTAAAACACATTTTAGGTATAAAAGACAAGATTCTCATAGATAAAAATGCATCTTTTGTAGTTTTTCATCCATTAGAGAAAGATATAATAAAACATCCAATTTCTATTCCTGAATGGAATATTTCAGAAGTTTAATTTTTCTCAGTAACATGCAAGTAACCCAATGATGTTCATCTAAAAATGAGGGCAAAAGGTTTTAAATTCATCAGCATATAAATAACTTTTCTAGAATGTAAAGATGGATCACAGTGAAAGACATCCATGATTACAAATATTATTACTTACCAAGGAAAAATAAAATCAAGTTTTTCATGCTATCATATACAAATTATTTCACTAAACTGTTCTTATATTATCACTTTGTTTTATTATTTTCCCTCAGAGAAATTAACTACAAAATAATATGTATGACTCAATATTCTTCAAATCTTAACACATTTCTTCTCCCATTGTTTCCCTAAACGATCCTGTTAGTAAAAAAATAATAGGTAATTGACCCACACCAACTGAATATATGTGGCACCAGCTCAGAGTGAATTTCAAAATGGCTATTATCTTGTTTCCATGCCACAGAAAACATGATGTAACCATGAAGAAAAGATAAGAATAAATGCCAGTAAATGCTTAAATACTCTAGTGTAATTTTAGTACATAAATAGTTGAAGACTATTATTTTATGAACTCTTCTGAACTGTTTTTTTTCTAGATTTTTATTTATGAGAGACACAGAGAGGAGGGAGGGAGGGAGGGAGGGAGGGAGAACGAGAGAGAGAGAGAGAGAGAGAGAGAGAGAGAGGCAGAGACACAGGCAGAGGGAGAAGCAGGCTCCACACAGCCTGACATGGGACTCGATCCCAGGTCTCCAGGATCACGCCCTGGGCTGAAGGCGGTGATAGACCCCTGAGCCACCCGGGCTGCCCTTGTCTGAACTGTTAATAAAAATATATGTCCAATCAAAAATCTCTCATAAACTGACTAAAGTTCAATTGTGTATTTATCCATTCATCCATTTACTCAACAAATATGTCTTGTTAGACTAATAAAAGTCATATGCTAAGTCTGGTACTATCAAATATTTTAGAAGCTGAATTCATAAATATAATAACTAATTGGATAGGAGTAGAAAAAGAAGAATTAGGGGATCCCTGCGTGGCTAGGCGGTTCAGCGCCTACCTTTGGCCCAGCGCTTGATCCTGGAGTCCCGGGGTCAAGTCCCATGGCTGGCTCCCTGCATGGAGCCTGCTTCTCTCTCTGCCTGTGTCTCTGCCTCTCTCTCTCTCTCTCTATCATGAAAAAGTAATAAAATAAAAATAAAAAAGAAAAGAAAAAGAAGAATTATATGAATACAATATGGTTCCTACCTTTAAGGAGGGCAGAGTGTTTGGGGAATGCTAAATAAATAATGGAGTCCAGGTATATTACAATATTCTATGGATGCAGAGTAAGAGGACAACTACCTCCTGATAAAGTTTCACGTGGCTACTCAGAGATGATATCTGAGACCTATCTTTATCCAGCAATGAAAAAGGATGAGATTATTACTGAGAGTGCGAAGAACATCAAAAGTCCTAGAAGTATAAAACAGCAATATATTTTTTGTTGAACACTAAATAGTTCAAAAAGAAAGTAGTATGTGCTAGTATGAAAGATGGAACTGGAAAAGCAGGTTGGGGCTAATCTACATGCTATGCTGATATATTTAAATATATCCCTTCATGATTGGGGTTAACACTGAAAGTTTTTACACTGAAATGTGACCAGATTAATGATGAATTTTAAAAAACAGTGGGCAGAGGAAATAGAGACCTGAGTCAATGATAATAGTTGGGCAAATATAAACCAGGAAAGAAAAGGTAAGCACCTGAAGCAAACAATGAAGGAGGTGTATTCAAATGTTCAAGTTGATCCTAAGGACCTGCAAGGTCTGTATTTGCAAATATTCCTACTTGCTAAAATTTTTTTGTAACCCTAAATCCCCTTTCATAGTCATTTGCAGGCACACACAGGTCAGAGAAAATTTTGAATTGCCCAATGTGCATATTCTCAGCTGAGATCAAACAAGGGGATGTTTTGCTTTCCTTTTTCAGTTTTGATATTGAAAACACACGTCCTTTTCAGAGTCTATGTAGTGCCATGTTTTCACATCTTTGTACTTTTTGTTGGTTATTTCACTGCTTAGAATGGTTCCCTAGCACAATGCTGTCTAGAGTACTTAAGTGCAAGATGACTGTGATGTGCCTTAAGGAGAAAATACATGTGTTAGATAATTTCATTCAGGCATGAGTTATAATGCTATTTGCTGGCCATGAGTTCAAAGTCAACAAATCAACAATATATCATAGTAAAGTTGTCTTTAAATAAAAACTCATGAATAAGGTTATCCATTATTTAGTTGACAAAAATGTTGTTACCAGAGGCTCACAGAAAACTAACTTTGGGTTTCCTCTAGAAGCAATGGTTCAGTATTCACTAATTCATTGTTCAAAGTGACTTTACAGAACATAACTACTATGAATAATAAAAATAAATTTTATTTTAGAATTTATAAGATTCAGCTGTTGGCTAGATATGGAGGAGAAAGGAGAAGTCAAAAATATTACTTATCTTGCTTGAGTATCTGAGAAGATGGTAATGCTGTAACCTGCAACAGGCAGACAGGAGATGGTACAAATTTTAAGAACTGGCATTGGCTTAAATTTTGAATAGGCTGGATTTGAATATGTTCAATATAAAAGACATATAGGCAGAGAAATTTAGAAAGCTTGGGGGTGTAAAAGTGTGAGACTTAGGGGTAGTGATATAGACTAGAAAGTCAACAGCCTGGAGTTAAGGGAATAAACGGGGTCATAGTAGGAAAGATATATAATAAGAGAAATGAGGCTGAAGAAGACCAATTTTCTTTGCAACAGTAAACAGAAAGAAGTCCAAAAAGGAGCTAATAAATATGCAATAACTTAGAAAGAGAGGCAGGGCATAGGGAAAAATAAAAACCAAGGAAAAGGAGACAGGCTAAGAGGACAAATCCTCCAAGAGTCAAGTGAGAGAGAGACTAGAAGAGATGATTCAATCTTAAAATTGGGAGACTTTTGGTGACATTAGTAAGGGGAACTTTAGGAAAATGGTAGAAGAGAAGCCAGATTGAAATGGGAGGAGGAGGTAAAGAGGCTGACCTATCAGTAAAGGAGCAGAAACACTTGCTCCTGCAAAGACTTTGGCAGTAAAGGAGACAGGAAAGGTAGGCACTCAGCTTGACTATAAGGCAACTTATTGAAGGGGGAAAAAAAAGAGGAGTTCATGAAGTTTGCCTTCTGGAAATCTTAAATAAGATAAATGTACTCTGGAAAACTGGATTTAAATTACTCTTTCAAGTCCAATTTTTTAAATTGCAACAATTCACCTGAAGCCTAAATTGTCATTTATCATTCATTCACTCAATTAACGTTATGGGAACCTACCATGTGCGCAGCATTATTCTAGACTGAGAATACAGTAGTGAATAAAATAGACAAAAGTCTTTGTCCCTACGAAGATTATATTCCAATATACCATGTCTTCTAGGAAGACAAATGGCATTCTCCAAGTATAACATAAGCCAATGGATCATATATGAAAATCAGAATATTACAGAGAATGAAATAAAAAAATAAAGAGCATGTCTCCTAGAATCGTGTTAAGGATAGGAAGGAGTTTCCAAAAAATCATAGTAAAGAATGACAAGAGTGGCCTGACCAATAAATATAGCAACTGAAGATCACTTCTGGTAGTTCTGTGGTGAATGGAATGGCAGGGAACATTGGAACTCTACTTGCTTATTTAAAAACCATAAAGTATATTTTTTCAACTGGCACACAAGCTTTTTGAAGTACCAACTAAGTATTATATTCCTTTCACAAACCCCCAATAACCCTAGCATAGAGATGAATCCATCTAATTCAATACCTCAAGGGCATCCTTAGATGCCCCTCAAGGATAGCTAAATAAGAAGATTCGTGATGGTTCTTGTTTCAAAATCAGAGAGATTCAGCCATCCTAGAGTGGTACGGCCCTGGGGTTGAATTCTAGTGTGAACATGAAAATGCATCTTCAACCTTTAAACTGCATGTCCTGTAAGTGACAGATGAAGATAAATAGATACAATAAAACTGACAGACCTGATGGATTTCATAACATGCTTGAGTATCTAGAAATATATTATTAATAGTATAGTACTTTTTTGTAGTTATAGCAATGCATAATGATGGTTAACTGATTTTTAGAAACTTCTATGCACCTGTTATCAAACCATATAAATAATTTGATATATAAATAATTGTTTTATTTGAATATAATTTTAATCCCAGGAATCCCTGAAGTTCAAAGTATTACAAAAACATTTTATTAGTTAATTCTTAATTTACTCATTTTGAAGTTATGATAGATCAGAAAAAGGCTAAAAGAAAAATGGCATATTATTGGAATAGCAAATATATATGGTACTGCAGAGTTTATGTTTAACTCACTAGAAAAAATTTTGAGTGCCTAATTTTTTATCAATTAAGTAATATGCAAAAAAATCAAGTAATATGTTATGAATTCTTTTTCTTCACTTTTTAGGAACTTAGCAAATTTCTCAATGGCCTCTGACAAACACTTCAGTTACCAATTGAGGGGATTAAGTAGTGCAAACTTCCAATTATAAAATAAGTAAGTCGGGGTTCCCTGGGTGGCTCAGCGGTTTAGCACCTGCCTTTGGCCCAGGGCGCGATCCTGGGAGTCCTGGGATCGAGTCCCACCTCAGGCTCCAGGCATGGAGCCTGCTTCTCCCTCTGCCTGTGTCTCTGCCTCTCTCTTTCTCTCTACGTCTATCATGAATAAATAAATATAATCTTTTAAAATAAATAAAATAAGTAAGTCATGGAGATTAAAAGTACAGTTTAGGAGATATAATCAATAATACTGGAATATCTTTGGATGGTAACAGATTATGACTACAATTATGATGGTGAGCATTTCATAATGCTCATAATTGTTGAATCATTATGTTGCACACCTGAAATTAATATTTTATATCAATATACTTCAATTAAATATATATAATTCAAATTTAATATCTCTATGACTAGGTCTCAATCTGAGTTAGTAAGATCTAATGCCATTCCTATTCAGCTGCTAGGTAAAAGGCCCAATTTTTCTACATATCCTGGATACTCATAAATAATTAACTTTTATTAGTTAATACCAGTAATTGTATGCATTTGAGATCTCAAACTATTTTGATTTCTCTTCTCCATAAAAGCAGGCTGCCCAAATTACCTACATCAGTAAAACAGTTGTCAAAATATTTCAAAAGCATTAAGCCAGATTTTTAACCTGCAGAGACAGCTATTAATTTATTCATACCAGGACATTGGAATTTTGATGCTACCAGTTGCCTTTTGAAGTGTTTGCCAAGAAAACAAAAGTGGAACCCAGACAAAAAACCCACTGTTTTATTTATGAGTAGATGATGTGAAATAAGAATTTAGATGTAAGGTAAAAGAATAAAGGGAGTATGTTGTTGTTGTTGTTGTTTTTAACCAGAGCATCAACTTAACATAAAGCAGAGACATCTAGGTATGTATAATAGAGGCAATTCAGAAGTCATTTTAAAAGTAATATGAATTTATATGGCTACCCTTCAGAAGTACTAAAATAAAAAGATAGAAAAAAACAAAATTGGCGAGGCAAGTAAGGATGCAGAGCAAATCAGAACTCACATGTACTGCTCGCGTTGTGTAAATGGATACAACCACTTTGGAAAATTGCTTGGCAATATCTATATACCCTATAGCTTAGCAATTCTACTCCCAGGTATATACACACTCAGCAGAAATGTACCATATGTGCACCAAAAATACACTACAATATTCATAGAAGCACACTTCATAATTGCCCAAAGCAAGATACTCTTCAAATATCCATCAATTGTGAAGTGAATCAATAAATTACAGAATATTTTCACGATGAAATACTATGTGACAATGAATATAAACAATCTACAATTACAGGCAACAATATGGATGGACTTTTACAAACAAAACAGGTTAGTGAAAGAAATCGGATACAAGAGCGTATACCGTACTATTCCATCTGTATCCAGTACCAAAAAAAGGTGGGGGGGATCTATATTGTTAGAAGTTGATAGTGGCTAGTCATGGCAGGTGGGGCAAGTGGGTAGTGTTTAGAGAGAGCTACGTGGGGGTTCCTAGTATGCAAGTATTGTTCTATTTATTTATTTGATTGTTGGTTACAAAAAGTTAGGTTCACGTTTATTAAAGTCCACCAAGCTATATAATTATGCTCTGTGCAATTTTTTTAAATAGATATTTTTTAGAGTTTTAGTTTCACAGCAAAATTGAGAGGGGAGGTACAGAGATGTACCATACAATTCATGACCCCTTATAACCCCTCTGCATAGCCTCCCCTATTAACTTCCCTCACCACAGAGTAAATTTGTTATAATTGATGAACCTCCAGTGACATATCATTATTACTCAAGTCCACAGTTTACATCAGGGTTCATTTTGGCCACATTCTATGAGGTTTGAGAAATATCTGATGACAGTATCCACCATTATAATATCATACAGAGTAGTTTCACTGCCTTAAAAATCCTCTGCTCCACCTGTTCATCTCTTTCTGTCCCCAACCCTCAGCAACCAAACCACTGATTCTTTTACTATATCCACAGTTTTGCTTTTTCTAAAATGTCATATAGTTATGATTCTTCTGAAAAGAAGCCTTTTCAGATTGGCTTCTTTCACTTAGTAATTTTTAGTTAAAGTTTCTCTGACTTTTCATGGCTTGACAGTTCATTTCTTTTCAGCACTGAATAATACTCTATTGTCTAGGTGTAGTATTTTATCCATTCACCTACTGAAGGACATCTCGGTTTCTTCTAAGTCTTGGCAATTATGAATACAGATACTCCATGCATCCATCAATTGGCCTTTATGTGGATAGAAGTTTTCCACAGCTTTAAGTAAATACCAAAAAGTATATTTCCTGGATCATATGGTAAGAGTATGAGTAGTTTTATAAGAAATGGTCAAATTGTCTTTCATAGTGGCTATACCATTTTGCATAACCACCAGCAATGAATAAGAGTTCTTATTGCTCCATATCCTTGCTAACAACTAATGTCAGAGTTCTGGATTTTGACCATTCTAATGAGTGTATGGTGATATCTCATTTTTGTTTTAATTTGCATGCCCCTAATGACATATGATGTGGAGCATCTTTTCATATACTATTTGTCATCTTTATATCTTCTTTGATGAGATGTCTTTTAAAATCTCTGGCCCATTTTTTAATTGAGTTGTTCATTCTCTTATTGTTGACTTTTAAGAGTTCTTTGTAGGGGCACCTGGGTGGCTCAGTTGGTAAAGTGTCTGCCTTTGGCTCAGGTCATGATCTCAGGGTCCTGGGATTGAGCCCCTTGTTAGGCTCCCTGTTTAGGAGGGAGCCTACTTCTTCCTCTCCTTCTGCTCCTCCCCTTGCTAATGCTCTTTCTCTCTCTAATAAATAAAAAAATTTTTCTCTTTTAAAAAAAGTTCTTTGAATATTGTGGTAACAGTCCTTTTCATGTCTTTTGCAAATATTTTTTCCCAGTTTATAACTTGTTTTTGAATCTGTGTACTTTTCACCTTTACATTTTATCATTATTTTGTATTAAGCAGTTTACCTTTGTTATTGTATATGTACAAAATGTAAAATTAACTGAATGTAATCATTTTTAAGTGTACAGTTCAGTGGCATTAAGTACATTTATGCTGTTAAGCAATCATCACCACTACCTATCTCCAGAACTTTTCCACTATCTCATACTTAAACTCTGTCCATTAAACAGTAACTCTCCATCACCCTTTTTCCCCAGACCCTTAAAACTACCATTCTTTCTCTCTATGTGTTTGACTGTTCTAGGTATCTCATATAATTGCAATCATACCAAATTTGTCCTTTTGTGTCTTATTCCACTTAGCATAGTAATTTCAAGGTTTATCCATTATGCAGCATGTGTTAGACTTTCATTCCTTTTTAAGTACTGAATAACATTTCACAGCATGTCATCATTTAAAATGTCATATAAATGGTCATTACATCAAAGTCATGAAGCCAAACGTCCTTAGCCAACTAGCTGATATTTGTATAAAACCATGAGACAGTTGGCCAGAATCATATGTAAATGATGTACGTGATCACTTCCATAGTATTATTTAAGGAAACTCAGAGTGTCCTTGTGCCTTCAAGTGTTTCCCTTCCTTACCTCTGATACGTTATTTAAAATTCTACACAGGGTATTTCTAAACTCAAATATTCCTGAAAAAGAGTAACTTATTAAACAATAACATCTTAGGATGGTTTAAATATACTGCTTTCTTTTATGACAGGAGAGATCTTAAGAGGGAAAGAAAGAAAACATTTCTTCTGTTTCAAGTACTCTGTGAAGTGTCATGTAATGCTCATATCAGCTCCATAAAGCAGGATTGATAATCCTCCTCTTGGAAATGAGGAAATAGAGACCCAGGTTCAAAACTGGGACCAGATGAACAACTGGCATATGGGAGACTAGATTTAATTTTCAGGTCCAATAATTTTCTACTATACCAATGCTGCCTACCAGGAAGAGATAGGATTTGTGAAAGAAGTAAAAGAAAGATAATACCAAGAATAACTTTATCAGCTTCCTAATTTTGTCTAAAGCTAGCATAAATTGTTAATTCAACTGATCTATTTCACTAGAAGTTGCTTATCATAAAATAATAAGAACTTAAATAATAAACTAACTTAAAATTTAGTCCATACCAAACTTTCTCAGTCCCCTCCCCCCAAAAAAAATGAGCAAGAGATGAAGAGGGAGAGAGAGGGAGGGAGATTGATTGATTAATTGATTGATTGATTTACTGAGGGGAAAAAAGTGTCTGGTTCATTGGATTCCAGGGAAGTCCTCTGCCTCTAACCATTATGTCCACAGTGGCTCCCATTGATTGCTTTTTTTCCTATGGATAAGAGAAAAAAAATGCCAGGCTTATGTTTGGCAAGTCATGTCAGTATTTGAAATCATTATTCTAAGGAATCTCTTCCTTAGACATTAACAAAAATCTTCTTTTTTAAAACTATTTCTCAGGGTAGATGGAGACTAACTGGTCACTATTTTTTAAGATTCTATCCTAGAAGATTCTCAATGAGCTTCCTTTACCTAGGTGAAATAATTTTAATGTTTTTCATCCTATCTCCTAAAATAATCATAATTTTCTTAGACTTTAACAAGGGTGAAGACCAAGAAAGCAACAGCTCATCCATGGGTATTCAGCATCAGCCATGGCCCATAAATGCCAAGTGCATCTGCTAACAGCAAGCATAAACATGAAAGTGGTTTTATTAGTTTAGGCACTTTAAACTGAAATAACCTAAACTGATATTTATTAAAACATGGGAAGATGTAGCTATATCACCCAGATTTTAAAATGTATCTTACTATAGTGTTGTAATTTTATAGACTGAGTTATATCAAGAGAGATACAAATATAGAGATAAAACGAGGTAGGGGTACAAGTAGAGATAGAAACGGAGATGAAGATTATGAAATTAGATTGCTTTAGATAAGACCTGAAAAAAAATCACAAAATCTTTTGTACTAAAAATCTTTATAAAGCCCTAAATTCAATGGTAGAGTAATCACAAACATTCTCAACTCTGCAGAATAAAATAAAGTCTTTAATGTGTTTCTTTGAAATGTAAACAAATCACATGGTATCTTTGTTATGATCTGTTACCTACAGTATAGAAGTCAAGCAATATTAGATCATATAATAATCCAAGAAAAACCACTTCTCCCTTTGACCTAGTTCCAAAGCACTTTCCTCTGGCTTTGAAGATGAGTAAATATGCTTGTTAAAGTACTAGATCAGGCCATCCACTTTTAGTAATAGATTCTATTAATTATCAACTAGTCCCTATTAATGTGACTTTAAAATTTATTTGGAAAAAAGTCTTTATTGTATAAGTCTTCTAATTTCTCTTTTATTTACTAAATGTCTGCATATTAGTTGCTCAAGAGATTTCTAGCTATGCTTAGCCTTTGATTATCCCTTTTAATAGAAACAAACTTGAATGATATTCCCAATGCCATATAAGTATCATGATTAAGAAACTTAAAAGTAACCTTTCCTCTTAACCCCCTTAGTTATTCCATAAATGTTTAAATACTGGATCTACCATTTTCTTTAATAAAGACATTTCTACAAAAAAAAAAAACTCATGACTATCCATCATATTTCTTAAGCACCACTATGCTTGTTATATAAGCAAGATTTATAGAAGGTAAATTTTTGCCCAGAACAGCTAAAAGAAAAACATTAGCCCTAGCTTTTAGTTCTATTAAGATAGAAAATATTGGCAGAGATTGTGATTATTTCCTTTTCAAATTGGTTGACATTTCCTAGTTCCAGATGCACTAGAAATTTGAAACTGACTTTGGAGAATAAGTAATTTCATACTTTTTGACTAACAAATGGTTTAGTAGTTGTCCCCTTTAGTATACATTAAGTTCATGTGCTAATTGAATAATACAAATTTTAAGATAAGAATACATTTACAAATATTGCTATCCCCATTGGTATTTGGCAATATATATAATTGGTTTTGGAAATGTTTAATTTACCAGTATCTATAAGGTTTTGCCTAAAGAAATCATCAAGTTTTTTATCCTCTCAGTAGTTTAATAATGATAATTTTTAAAAATTAAGTTTACACTTAAGCAGTCAATACTTATTATTACTATGAATCTGAATGTTTGGAAACTTATCAGATTATTTACAATTAAAATAAAAATTAGAATACCTGAAGATTTGGTTGACTATTATAATTGGTTTCTTATGAAAGAGTAAACATTTATCACAGTGCATCTTTCTTTTGGTATATCATAGAACTAGTTGTGTTCTACAAAATATCTAGCAAAGAGGAATATTAAAACCAAGAAAAAAAATTATCTTTCACTTTAATAAACAATGATGATTTCTACTAGACTCTTTCAACCTATTGCCATTCTCCTACTATTATGTGTCTTTGTGGGTCATAAATTTGCAACTCCATAAAGAAAGGGGTTTATGGAATAGAACACCTAAATTTTAGAGAAGTTATAGAAGAAGTTGACTGAGGTCACATTGCAAACAATGACAGAAGCTTGATTCAAGCTCAGGTAGATCTAACTCAAAAATTACATGGACCTTTTTTCATCCATTACATTATGCTTTTCTCTACAGTCAGCAGCAACCAATGCTATTCTCACCACCATTGCCATGATCTTGCCTCCTAATCCTTTGAACTGTATACATCTAAACCATCACAACAAAGTAGTATGCATATTGTATGGCAATTTAAGGTAGAATTGGGGGTTTGAGGGAACAGAGTCTATCTTGAGGGTGACTTCAAATTTGGATATTAAAAAATGCTGCAAACAAAGAAGACTGATCTGCATAATAGAAGCCTCCAAGAACAATAGATGTCAGGGTAAAAGGGACAGAGAAAAATACTGTAGTCCAGATATTCTCAAATGCACCAGTTTTGTGCTATCTCTGTGTCAGGTGTAGTTCTGTTATCTCACAGTTCTTCTAAAGAAGCCATCTACTCCAAAGAACTTAGGAGCAGTGTAGATTTTACCGAAGATTTTATAGGGAAGATGGAGGAGGAGATTTCTTTCTTTCTTTCTTTCTTTCTTTCTTTCTTTCTTTCTTTCTTTCTTTTCTTTTCTTTTTTCTTTTCTTTCTTTTTATGGAGGAGGAGATTTAATTTGCACACCTCTCCAAAACCTTTAAAGTCTTCCATTAGATGTTACATTTCTTTTCCAAATCACTACCAAGACTTTTTTTTTTTTTTTGCTTCTTCTCTTTCTCAACATACTGACCAACTTGTTTACTCTTCTCTTTCCTTCCTCCAATTCTCAGGACCTTCAAACACATCTCCCCTTCAGGATGCTGAAAATTTCAGCTCTGCCAGAGGGACTACCTCCAAAGTACACTCAATTCCCTTGATATACACAAAAATAAAGGACTTCTGATTTATATCATTCATCCTCCATAAGAAGCAATGAGAAATTACAGCATTTCCTGAAGTAAACTTGGTTCTCTGAAATCAGTGTCCATAAAAATTTATCCAGAATAACTATCCATGAACATTATGTGGACTGATGCTATTCTCTACATAAACTCTGTCTCCGTGTTCATTCTAGATGTCCTCGCCTGAGTTTCATTCATCCTCACTTACTTCACATCCTGATCCTCAAGTCTGACTTTGGCCAAAAATCAGAATGGACCCTGCTTCCAAAGATGTTCATCAACAAAAGTCATCAATACCCCATTTATTTAGCATTTCCTGCGCACTTGGAAGTGTGGTGAACACTTTAAAAATAAGCGAGTTAAACCTCCCAAGAAGTCTATGAAGTAAATATCACTGTTCACATCTGCCCCTTGGCCTTTCCCTTACATTGAAACAAGACTTTTATCTTGGTGCTAACAATTTAGTGATAGAGTTTGCGAAGTAAGCATCTAGGAACAGCACAGATAGTACAAAGTATTCACCTTGATCTCACATCTTAATGATTTAATGGGACAAAAAAGTATGCCATTATTTAAATTTAATTCACTGAAGTTATGTAGTGCTTAATAATTTCTCAAATGGTGTTGCCTATATAATCTTCCCCAATCTTCACAGTAACATTGAGAAGCAAATATTGTTATGACCCCATTTTCATAGACCAGGGAAGGAGACTCATAGATGTTAAGCAACCTACACAAAAACCTATTAGCAAATGGCAAGAGGTGTCTTACAGGTGAAGGTGGTATCCCTTCAGATCCATTTACTTTGAATAATATAGTGACTCTATATAACTATATATACTAACTGTATAGATAGTTACCTATGTAACTAGATTAACACACACATGGTAGCATGTGTTGTAGTGGTCAAGGCCAAGACAAGTCACTTTGGCATGAACACTATTTTGAGCTGAAGGCAATCAGGATCCTGCAGGCTCAAGAAAAACTTTTGCCCCTCCCTTAACTACTTAGAAGAATCTAAATTGGGCATCTTTCTCAGAATAAGAGTTATTAGCAAAGATAATTTTTATGTAAGTGACCCATTTGTATGGCAAGGTAACATCCAATTCCTAAACATATGCTTTTCTTATTGCCCTGTGAATTGCATTCATTTCTTCTAAATTGCCTGACCCCACCCTCTTTTCCTTAATTCAGGATGATGTATATACCTCATTTTGCCTAACTAGCTTTGGAATTTTCATGTCTTTGTGGATTCCCCATGCATATGCTATTAAATTTGATTTTCTCCTATTAATTGATCCCATGTCAAATTGATTCTTATTCCTGCTAAGAAGGACCTTTGAAAGGACAAGAATTCTTGTTCACTGACAGTGTGTGTCATATGCAACTGTGTGTGCCAAAGAAATGGCAACTGGCTTAACAGGGCTGACTTTTTAAATAGAGACTAATAGCTCAACATTTGCCCCTCTGAAAAAGTAAAAAGTTCAAGTACAGTGAATTGATTCAGAAATTTATAACCATAACATGAAAAATCTCCTTTAATCTCATTATTTAAATCTCATACTTTTCATCTGTAGACTAGAGATATTATTATAGGATTTTGTGTTATTTCAAAAAATACAACTTTAATTTATGTATGGATGGGTACTGGGGATGGGTGTACCACAGTGTTCTTAGAGCTGAGGTCTTCTAATATTCTGAACCCAGAGATGATAATATAGAACATCCCTTCACACTATTCTACTGAGAGAAGAAAAAGAGGGTGGTAGCTAGAAGGAAAAATATAGGTAAGGAGCAATCTGAATGAATAGGAAAACTGAAATCAAGACAACTTAACATATATTACATATATAACCAAGTGAATATGAACTGCAAAGCATAAATCAAGTTTCAAATACAAAAGAACTTCTGAGATAGGAGATGATGACAATCATAAAAATAATTAACATTTCTCTCACACATGACAATTTGCCAAGAATATTATATGCAGCATTTGTTTAAACCTCACCTTGTTTCCATGAGGTATTACTATAATCATCTGCATTCTGTAAACAAGAGAATAAGGCCTGAAAGATTTTTATAAGAGCTCTAAGTCACCCAGCTTGTGAATGGTATTAGCCACCATTTCCAAAGTGTGGCCACCTGCAGTGGCATTCTCTCAGGCAAAAGGGAAGGTGGTGTGGGAAATGTAAAATGTGGAGCTGCCAATCCACAAAATTTACGAAACAAAGAAATTAGAGTAATTTCAAACTCAGAAGTTGAAAAAAAAAAGTAGAGTAATTCATGGCAGCTTAAACATTAGAAATTGAGGAAGTTCTGTAGCAGCAGGGACCTAATAGAAAGAAAAAAAGACTATAATAGATAAAATGTATAAATTAACAAATGTATTCAAGCTGTCTCTTCCTGTGGAGCAGCTATTAGGGGCAGAGAGGGAGGGCAGGGAAGAAGAGGGGAGATGGGGGGAAATCATGACTGAAAAAATACCAAAACATCAGAGACCCATCCAAAGAGTAATTCAAGGAATTCTCACTGAGAACAATGAAAAGAAAATAGAAAAAAAGTTTCAATATCATAAAACTCAAACATTTGGGCAAGTATTCGAGTTAATTGCTTGAAATAAGGTTTGGAAAATGATTCTCTAGCTAATGTCTTCTTAGAAAGAACAGAAGAACATTAAGTAATTTGATTACAATCATTACAAGGGAGGTTTATATAAAATTCTCTGTTTCTCAGAGCCTCACCTTAACTCTTGCTATTCTCATCACCATTTTGATTCCAGAATACTGGAAACCAAGACTGTATAATCATGAATAGAAAGTAAACATGCCCTGGTGGGTTTGTTTTCCCTTACTCGGGGGGGGGGGTGTTTCTGTGGGGTGTATATAGTAGGAGTTACATCATGCATAGCCAATTGTATTCAGTTCATCAGCTGATTATAGACATCCCTTCCAGGAAAGCTTCCATCCCTGATATGCTCAACTCTATTACCCAACTCTGAGGCACAATGAAAGATTCATGAGGACAATGACAGTACAGATGTGTGAAATGCAAGATACCCAGAAGAAGATGAAATTCATTGCTCAATCACAGTGTGTTTTATATAATACATTGTGGCAAGCCGCATACATGATCAAAAATGTATCTTTATAAACTATGGCACCTCATACTTTACTTATCATCTCTGCAGATATGCAAGTAATACCTCACACCTAGGCAGAATGCTAATGATGAGCAGAAGATGGTCATACCTCGGAATAGCTAGTACACTTACTTCCAAAGCTCATACCTAAAACATCCATATTTCATTCAGTGAAAAGTTTATTGCACTCTCACTTAGAACCTTTTTACTTTTATTTTACACACAATTCTAAGAAATTTAGTATAGCATAGGATTAATCTAAATCAAAATCACAGGCTCTCCCATAAATTAGTGCCCATGTCTTAGTTGGTGAGAGACTTAATCTTTGCTAGCTCCCACTTACCTGGAAAATGAGTATTTCACAGAATAGGTATGAAATGTAATCATGCTGTGTAGAAATCAGCACAAAAAGCAAGTGTCCTAGAATTTAAATGCAGATATTTTTTCATAGAACCTGGTTACCACATTGTGAACCAACTATTTTATCTGAGCTTCTATCAGGGTAAAAACAAGCCTTTCCAATGCCAAAGAAAAATGGGTTGTTCTGGAATTCTTGAGAGATTGATTATACATCCATCTCCACAGAGAAACTCCCTAGGAGATTTTCAAAGGTAACTATAATTTATAGGGTTGTCTTTTATTCCTAATGTTGATATCCCCCCTAAGAATTCAAAATGCATAGCAATCTTAACTGGCACACAGGTAAACAGCTCTTCCTAACTTCATTGCACTGCCTTACATAGCACAGTATAATAATCAATGCTCCTGATGATGAATAACGTCATCAAGAAAGGGTTAAGTATATGTTTCTTAATGTTCTGACAAGGAAGACAAAGTGAAGAGAAATGTTAAGATCAACCACTTAAAAACTTCTAATTTAAACAACATTTTTTCCATAGGAAACTTAGAAATTTCAGTTGAGAAAACCCATTCATTCAAAACAAAGCTGATCACAATGCCAAAATACATAATCACTATCTTCCCACTCATGTATAAAGATGGTTTAATACTCTGTCTTCAGGACTTGGACTTGTCTTCAAGACTATCAAGGTAACTTTTTTTAGGTGGAAGGAAGCAGTTACCTAAACATATGCCCTTTCGTGATCTTTGCTTACTGTACCAAGTTGTTTATCTATTTTTATTGATTTGTAGGAGCTCTTTACAAAGGCCCTTCATGATATTAAGGATATGAGCCTCAGCTTCTACATTGTAAATAAATTTCTACAGTTTATCCTTTGCTTTATGGTTACTTTTTTGACAGAGATCTTAAATTTTAGTGTAATGAAATGTGACATACTCTTCTCTTAGATCCCTGAATTGCTCTCATGGAAAGGGAAACTTTTTCCAACCCAAGATGGTTCAAATATCCCCCTATACTTTCTCCTATTCTCTATGTGGCTTTAGTTTCACATTCAAGTCATTAATCCAATTGTAGCTTATGTTTGCATTAGGCAAGGCAAACAAATTCTCAATAAAACATCTTCTTTGAAAATATAATTCTTTGCCTCTTAATCCATGTAGATAAAAGCATGGATTTTTACATTATGCCTAAGAAAAATAAGTGGAATAGATTTTTCATGTTATTCTAAGTCATCAAACATTCATCTCTTAAGTAAACGTTTTGGTGTTATAATGAGAAGGAAAAGGGAACTAACACTTAGATAATGCCAAAAATGTGCCAAGCACTATCCTGGGTACACTATATCCACCATTTCATCTAATCCTAATGAAGCTGAGAATCAAAGGGGATAATAACTTACCTGCAGGTCATGTAGCTGGAAAACTGGAGAAATGGTTCAAAACCAGTTTGTTCTAACTTCAAAATGTATGTTCTTTCTGCACAATGACATAAAAATGTTACATACAACATGTCTAAGGGATGCATGATTATAATATTTAATGGTTAATGCTACTTTTCCCCAAATGCTATGCAGCCCATGTAATGCTTTGAATAACAGTTACTACCATCATGTTGCATCATAGTATATAAAGAGAAAAAATGATAATATAAATGGAACTCTATTCCTGGTCAGATGAGAGCTGGAAAATGGATTCTTACCTCTTTTTCTAATTCTGTGTGCTGCATTTCTAGCCTGGAACTTAGTACAGAGGTGACATGATATTCCACAAGAGTTCTAGGCAGTTGGGGAATTTTGTACTTCTAGGTATAGTCCCCAGCCTCTAACCACTCATCCAGAATGATTAAGGACCTAGGTATAAACTGCTTTGTGAAGTGAAATCAAAATAAAGTAGATTCTGTTGTTTGTACACATAGCTCAAAAGAAATATTTATGTTAATGTTATGCACTCTAATTTTCCTATTAATATCATGTCAATACAAAAGTTTTATAGCACTTTATTACATGAAAAACATCACCATGTACTTTATCATAATTGATTTCCACCATTACCACATAAAAGGAAAGCAGAACAGGTGTTATTTCCTCTGCTTTTATAAGGTGGGGTCTGTGCTACTTGCCTAGATCCCAAGGCAGGAAAATGGATGAATGAAGGAGCAGGGGCTACACTCACTCCTGGGATGCCTAATTCAGTTCTTCCCACCTTGCAATACTCCTTTAAAAAGAAAAGAAAAGAAAAACCTAGCTTTAATTTTAAAAGTCCATGAAAGTCTAATAAAATAGTTTTTAAATGATTTATTTTATTAACATATGCTCTGTAGCCCTATCCTTTTATAAAAAGAGATACCGTAATCTCTGTCCCTAGAGCTATTTGAGAAGTTAATAGGACAAGCATCTGTCCTTGAGGATTTAAAAAAAAAAAAAAAGCAGGTAGACAAGAAAGTCCACTGGGTTTCACGCTGTGCCAATAATTAATATTCATAAGGGATTTACAATCACTTTCACATCTTTTTGGAAAAGTTCAATTCCTGACACACTGATAGACCTACTATGTACAGAGTTTCTGACGGGTACTAAGAAAATACAGTGGTAAACGAGATGCTTAAAACCAATATTTACTGTGGCTATCTCTGAGAGTGTGGGATTTCAGGGAATTCTTTGGCATAACTTCGTTTCCAAATTTTTACCTAATTTGTATGCATTTGTTTTGGAATAGGAAATAAATAGAAAATGTATGGAAAAGCGTATAGTGTAGTGAGATCTTATTTCTAATAGAATAGGTCTCCCATATTAAGCTCCTTTGAAAATGCTATCCTGCTGAGCTGAAAGAGAGAAAAGCCACACTGATTGCGCAATGACTATGTCCAGGCATTTTCTTGGATAGTTAGAAACATTAATCTTCCTTATTTCTCACCACAACTTCTCAAGGAAAATATTATCCTCGTTTCATAGATATATAAAATGGCTCTTACTGAGATTATATGACTTGCTTTTGGTCATGCAACAAGGTTTCTATATCCCCAGCACAGTACTCTTTTCACATTCCCATGATACCTTTCAATTGTGTAGACAATAGGTCTGTCTATTGCGGGGAATACAGGTCTGACTTATGACTAAAACAGAAAATCATGCGTGAAGTTCCTAGGAGCACCATATTCATTTTGGTTTGTAGTTCTTTAATACACCAAATATCAATTCTTAATGAATTATTCCTAGTTCCGATAAACTATTGTACTGAGTCTATTATATCCAACCAATGGGTCTGCTTGTTGATCAAATTTTCCTGTTAGATAAAACGGAAAAAAAAGTCAACTACTTCTTTTAAACTAATATAGTTCAAACAATTACCTGAAGTGTTCCATAATTGATATTAACTACACACTTATTACCACCTTGAAATTTTAATTTGTACATTCCAAGGTTAGAAACAAAACATGGAGCAAACAGAAATGTTTCAAGTTGAATGTAGGAATTGTCACTCCGTGAAAGAAAAATTCCAACATCATAAATTAGCAAAACAAGAGTTTTTTAAAAGTCTGCATGTAGTCAGGAATGTTCAGATTAGATTAGTAAGATGCTAAAGATTCCAATATGTACAGAAAGAGTAATATTTATTAAAAAAATAAATGATTAGATATTTTTGAGAAGTAAAATTACTTCTAGCCATCAGGAAAATGCTCTTTCTTGGAAAGTTTTAGTGACTGAAATTAGGGACAAACAGGATTTCTGGGGTATCAGTGAGGTTCTGTTGCTTATCTCAATACTGGTTAAATGTTACCCTCGGTTTGTATATTTTCTGGTTATATATCACACAGTTCAATAAACATTTCTAAGAAATGACTTCTAGGAGTGAGGACTAAAACCTTGACTGGTTTTTAATGATGCTTTTTGCATCTTCACACTATAGATTTAAAAAAAGTCATTAGAAGAGCTTAGGTACAGGGGATATCTATTCATTTGCAAAAGAAAAAGACAAAAGAGGGGTGTTTGGATGGTTCAGTCAGTTGGGTGTCTGCCTTGGGGTCAGGTCATGATCCTGAGGGTCCTGGGATGGAGGACCCATGAATCAGAGATTGAAGAAGTTCCCTGCTTGGCAGGGAGTCTGCCCCTCCCTCTACTTGTGTGCATGTTCACTCTCTCTCTCTCTCAAATAAATAAATGAAATCTTTTAAAAAAAGAAAAAGACAAAAGAAAATTTCTTAAAACCATTTCCCAAAAGGAAAAAAGATTAGTTATTTTTAGTATTCCATAAGTATTTGATCTGGGATAAGACGGGGTAATCTAAAGTCCTCAGACACAACAGGCCCCGGTCCTACATATGCACATGTGCACAAGTACACTCATACACATACACACATATGCATGCATTCCAAACCATGTAAATCCATCCCTGAAAATAAGTCTTTGGTCTATAAAGAGTCACTATTGAGCAAGACTCAGACACTTATATTTCTAAGGATTAATTTTGGGACAATTTTTCCTTAGTATCAAATCTGACAAACCAGATTATTTCTAATTATTTCTAATCCTGACAAGTTCTGTGTTGTAGGACTATTGCTGATCCATGAAACTCTTATTTTTAAAGTCAATTATTTGAACCCCCAATTCTACTGAAAGCCTATTAGAAGATAATGGTAAAAGAGTACACTTAACTTCAACAGAAGCTTGTAGTTCTCTAACTTTAGAATTCATAAGAATCATCTGGAACATTTGTTGACAACATAGACTTTTAATCTGTATGTCAGAGGCCTTGATTCAGTAGACCTGTAGGGCAGTCCCAGAAATCTATGGTCTCCAGAAGCATGCCAGGTAATTCTGAAACAGATAACCAGCACACCACACCTTAAGAAACACTGCCACTATTAGATCCTCAAATATTTAGTTCCTACCAAACTCTGCATGGGATTTAGAGAGATCACAATACAAGCAGTGTGCATGGACCTGAATAACCGGATGGTTCTCATCCTGAAAATATAATAGTCCATGATTTAACACCATGCTAGAGTAAAACAAGGGAGAAGAGCACAACAGGACAGGTGACTTCACCATGTTCTCTTGGTGAGTTTGACAAGATGTACCCTGGCTGAAGTATTGTACATTTGTAAACTTTGTTCTAGTACTTTCAAAACCTTCATCCTATTAGACACAATAGCTTATGTGAGGGAAAAGGGTACAACTCAGTAAACTTTTATGACACCCTGACCCATGGTTGGCTAAGACCTAACAAAGATTTTGGCTAGCTAGCAGGCAAACTTTCCATTTGGAAACAAGTCCCATTCATGGAAGCTGTAACTCAACCTGTCACAGCAAGTATAAAAGCATTACATCTGGACTGTCATGGGCTGTCAATCGCAGGATGGCTCGCTAATTTTCTCAACCCAGAACCTCATCATGCTAGAAGCAGCAGCTACTTTGTTTACCCTCATTCTTAGGCAATCTTTCTCTGCATTATCATTTTGATCATTAATGTGCTTATGTTGACAAGAGCCAAAGAAAATTCAAATGCAACCCAGAAACAACAGAAATGTGTCATCCTGGAACGGACATGTGGTCTGTCCAACCTAGGCACCTGCTTCTCATGATGAGTAATGCCAGATGTTTCAGGGAAAGATATAAGTCTCTATTACACATGTGCTTTATGCAATTGTGCAATGATACATCACAAGGGAGTTTTCTTTTTCTGACCCTGGGTTAACCATCAGTTGCAGCCTAATATTTCAAGACATCAGCCCTTGAACTCATTACCCCTACATCCTTTACAGTACTCTCCTAAGAAAGAAAAAAAAAAGAAAAAAGAATATTTGAATATTTGTTCAATATGTTTCCTCAAAAACTCTGGACCAAAGCAATTACACTTGTAGACAACATTTTCTGGTTTCCATTACGGAGATGGCTGGATATTTGATATAAGGATAATATTTATTCGATAGAGTAGGTAAATGAGAACTAGCTCACATTTGCAAATAACTTGGAGACAAAAATTACTACTGATAATCTTTAAAGTTGGTATTAGGAAAACCTCCCAGAATCTGTATAACTAATAGCATAATTTAGGTAAAATGACAAAAAAATTACTAGTAACAATTGCAAGAATTATGAACACTAACCATTTCTCTATGATTATATACTCTTGAAAAAATTCAGTAAGAAACATAACAATAGTATGATTTATTCATTTGTTGAACAGATATTTATAGAGCACCTTCACTACTCACTGTGTTAAGGACTAGGGAAGTAGTCATGGGTTTTACCCTTATATGGTCCAAAAGGGGAGATGGACAGTTGTTAGAGAAATAAATAGATAATATAATGACAAACTGAGATATATGTTCTGAAGGAAACCAGCATGGTTATAATAGAGGGAAAACTGGAGGAACCACTATAGAGTGGTCATATACATTTTCTTCAAGAGGTGACGTTTAAGCTGAAATGAAAGGTTAAGAAAATAAAGATCATGCCAGAAGCAGAAGGGGAGCATTTAGAGTAAAGGAAGCAATGACGAAAGTCTTACAGGTAAAACCAAGCTTGGTGTGTTTTAAGAACTGAAAGGAAGGGGAAGTCAGTGTGCCTAGTAGTTGGTAAGAATCACATCTTTTGTAGGACAATGTAGGTTATTATAAAGAATTGGATCTTTACAATAAGTGAGATGGGAAGCCATTAACTTCAAGGACTTCAAGTAGTGAAATGGTGTGAATGAATTTCCATTTTTTGAAGATCACATTGGGTACAGGGGGAGAATTAATGGAGGAGGTTAAAGAATGTGGTTTGTTTGTTAGAAAGTATATGGAAATACCTGTCAATCTGATTAAAATGCAGATTCTGGTTCTCCAAATTCAGGATGGGGCATGAGATTCTGCATTTCTAACAAGCTCCCAATTGATGCAGATGCTACTGGTCTACAGACCACACTCTGAATAGCAAAATATTGCTTGGCAAAAGTCCAAAAATATTGGACTTTTACCAAAGTCCAAACTTTTGTCTCTTTCAAGATGGTGGCTTGACTTAGGTTGGAAAATGTGGTAATGGAGGAAATTTGACAGATTTGAACTACCAGATTTGCTATAGCATGCTTCTTTACGTTGTAGCAGTATAGTATTAAGAAAACCTCTGAAACCAAAACATATGAAAGTAAAAGTTGATCCGGGAGTTTTTATCTCAACACTGGGTGTGGATGTAGATTACTGCTGAAGAATTAAAGGCAGAGGTGGAAACTTTCAATGAATAGGCCATAGCTTAGCTTTGGTGGGTAGCTTAGAGGGGGTTGAAGGAGGTGGTGAGTGGGATAGAGCTGTTGCTTGGGGCTCAGCCTGACAGCCAGGGAGTTATCATCAGTGCATCAGTGAGAGCAGAAGACTACAGACGGACAAGAAAGAACCTCAAATTCAGAAACTTTGTTCTGCCACATTTTAGCTCTGTGTCTCTGGAAAAAAATCACCTGTCTCATATCTATTTCTTCATTTAATAAAATATGATGCAATGAGATCACGCACATGGAAACATTTAGCATGGCACCTATCATAGTAACAAGGTATTAATAAATATCAACCAAGTAAGCTTATGCATTTCCATGGGGGACCACTTTTGGTTCTTCTGAACATATAAAAAGAAAAGTGTTTACATAAGCTATAGGAGGGTGTGATTTCATATCATGGAGTGTGTCCCTATGCAACCCATGTTGTTTCTGCTCTGGTAAAGATACTTTCTGACAACGAAGTTGGAAAGCCTTTTCTTAGTTAGAGGCAATAAATAAGCATCACCTTTAAATTAAAAAACAGTCCACACTTCTGCAAATGCTTCAAAGGTAATTTCCAATTAAATATAATATTGTTAATACAGAACGTAAAAACTTATCCAGTCCCTTCACCATACCTGAAAAGCATCCCTAAAAGGTAACAGACTCTTATGTTATCAATACTCTTAGGAAGATTGGCAAAATTGAGACTGGCTCTTTCAGGTCACCACCCTGCAGTGGCCATCAAGATTTTTTTCTTGATTCGACCTCAGTCTTTTGTTTGTTATATTACCTGTACTAAGAACAAAGCTTGCTGACTTTATCTTTCCTAGTTCAATTTAAAGTCATTTGTCTTACCCACACTTGCAGAGGGAATAGAAAATAGCTGACCCCCTTTCTCTATTACTCAGGTCTGGTGTGAAGTTAGACTGACTTCAATTAAGCCTCTTTTGTAATTAACAGCAAATATTTGTCTACAAGCAAAGTGCCAGAAGTCACCCCAAAGCTGTTTGATCTCTAAGTGGGTAAAACATGACCCCTGTAAACATACTCTGCATCATTAATTCATAGTGATTCTGGTTTTCCCGGTGACACAAAGGCAAACTCACTCTTTTCAAATTATAAATACAAAGCAATTAGCTTCTTTATAATCTTAAAAGTCATGGGCTTTATGGCTCTCTCAGGATAGGAAAGAATTTATAGAGTACAACTTGTATAGCCCTATGAGTTTATTTACTTGTTGAATCCTAGGCCTGAACTAAATGACCAGGGATCTTCTCCCCAGAACCACTCTATCTATCCCAGGCAATGCAGATGCAGCCTTAGTGCCCACACTCCTTTTATTTCCCTAGAATATTCTCAGACTCTGAAAAAGGGTCTCTGAAATTTCCATTGACAATCCACTCTGATAGAAAAGAAGTAAAAATTTTGGTCATTATCATTGTGCATGCTCCCTCAGGCAACAACTCTAGGCCTCTATAAGAACTTCTCACAAAACATTTCTAAGTCAATTCCTCAATTGCACAGAACCTCTCCAACACGGGAAACAATCAGGCATTTCCCACACCTGTGAAACAATCACTGTCCATTTTCACTCACAGGCAGGGCAACATCAAGGAACTAAATATTCTAGCCACACAAACTACCTGAATCCTATAAACCAATCCTTCCCTTCACTTGGTCTCGTAATAAATAATGCTAGGATGCCTGGGTGGTTCAGTGGTTGAGTGTCTGCCTTTGGCTCAGGTCATGATCCTGGGGTCCTGGGATTGAGTCCCACATTGGGCTCCCCATAGGGGCCCGGCTTCTCCCTCTGCCTATGTCTCTGCCTCTCTGTCTCTCATTAATAAATAAATTAGAATATTATTTAATAAATAAATAAAGCCAAGTTTTTGGGTTTCAGAGATGAAAAAAATCTTTCAAGAACTTATCTCACACCTATACCTCTGAAATGACCTTGATCGGGCTCTACTTCCAATTCACCTCATTTAAATCCATCCTACACACTGACCCCAAAGAGAGAAATCTAAGAACAGATATGATCATGGTGCTCAGGCAATGGAAGAGCTTGTATTTAACACATCAAACCCATCAATATTCTTGTGACTCACTAAACTGTAAAACCTCTAAGGCAAGGAACAAATCACCTTCATCTCATTAATCCTACAATCTAACACCAGGCATGGCACTCAATAGATACTTCATAAATGCTTACTGAATGAGTAAATGTTAGTTTTTAAAAATCACAGATTCCCAAAAATGGAGATCTCCAAAGAAGAAAATAGGGGAATAAACATAGTAAATGACAAAGATGCCAAACTATAGACTTTCTGTCAATCTTTCTTTTGTTCCCCATAGCAGTTAGAGTAATATCTGAAATAAATACTTTATATCACAACCTTCTGCTACATCCAAAGATTCTGAGATCACCATCACCTCCCAAGTGATATGCAGGGAAATCACATTTCACACCAACAAATTATTACTGAAACAAAGCAAAGCGGTCCTCTAGGTTTTAAGTAGAATGGAATGGAATGATGTTTTCTGAACCCAGTTTCATTAAAATGGATTTCAGTCCAAATCCTCCAATAATTGTAACTCAATATCATCTGCCTGTTTATGCCCACCACACACACATACAGGTTTTTGATACGGTGAATCTTACTTAGATATATGGGGGGTGAAGTTTACTCACCCTTAACTACCATTCCTCCTCGGCTTCCCTAACTGCATTATAATCATAGTCATTACTGCCTTAATGATAGTAATAATGTTTTGTGCTTCTACAGCACTTTTCAGATGATCTCAAAGCATGACTGCATCGTGACTGTAAAAATTAAAAATGTGTGCCTCCTCTGGAATGGTGTTTATAATAAGGGCGGGAGCTCACAGACTTGTCTGACACCCACAAGTCAAAATTATGAGGAGGCTTGTACAGATTTGTTTCTTTTATTTAGCTAGGAAAGGGTGATTTTATGGACACAGGTCAAGACAAGTCTCCAGAGGAGCCCATCAAAGAAGAAAGACCTATTTCTTATCCAACACTCACTGACCTTATCAAACACATTTTATACTGACAAGGAGGAAGAAAAAATTTAATGCTTCCATAGTTTAAATCTGCAAAATGCCTTTCAAGTCATGACAACAAATTGACCAGATGCCCTGTGTAGTCTTGGTCTCCAATCTCAAGCCAAACCTGTATGATTTAAACTTCTCATCCTCGTTTCATGTGATGCTTTCATAGCACCCCCCCCCCAATCTATCACTGCAAGTTCTATATGGCCATTATTATAATTATCTTCCTATAATCTGAGGAAATCACTTAGAAAACACTAGAAAATATAGTGAATCCAATTTGCCCTTCATGAGGACCAACCCATCGGTTAGAAGGGTCCTAAGTCATGAGAGGCTAAGACATTTCTGCCTCAGTCTAAGAAATTTCCCTCACCCACACTTACAGAATATACTTAGTAGTTACCAAGTACCCATGTAGTGCCAGGATAAGGCAAAGCAGTGGGAAGAATATGTAGAGATACAGTCTCTGCCCTTGAGGAGCTCATATTCTTTGTAGGCTAGATCCCATGAGAGGGGATAATTGGTCCTGCTTCCCCATGACTGCCCCAAGAAGTTTAGTGTCTACATGGCAACAGAAAGATGAATTTAAGATACAAATTAGATCATATTGCTCACCTGCTCAAAACCCTTTGTGTTGCTTAGCACAGTTAAAATGATATATAAATTCTAACCATGACCTACACAGAGATCCCTGGTTCTCTTGCTGCCTGCCTGTTTCTCCAGTCTCATTCTCTTCTCTGTGAACTTTCCAACTTAAGGCACCCTCACTTGCTTTCTGCTTCCCTAAAAATCTAAGCTTAATCACCTCCAGGATTCCACAGTTACTGCCCCATCCTCTTATAACACTAGTCTAGACCGTCATATGACTTGTTCCCTCATTTCATTCACCTCTCTCCTCCAGCCTCAACTTCCCAGAGAAGCCTTCCTTAACCACTCCCTCTAACATGGCTATCCCAACTGTAATAGGTCCACTCTCTCTTTTTAGCCTACTTTATATTTCTTTATCATCCATATCCCTATATGGAATTATAATATATATGTTCATGTGATTGATGGTCACCATTGCTCCTTTCCACTAGAATGTAAGTTTCACATAGGCAGAGATTTTGTTGTGTTCATTACTGTAACCAAACCATCTAGAATAACACTCTTCACATAGTGCCTGCTCAATAAATACTGATAATAAATAAATTTGTCTATACCCACATTTCACCTAACAATACCACTGGATCATCTATTTTCTCCTAGTACCCTAGGGATTCTTTAAGGTCTTCAAGATGGGAAAAGAAAAGGAATGGATCTTTACCTTTTAAACACAGACACACTGATGTGGGCTGCAAGTTGTATCTATGTTCCTGCAGTCATCCTTTACTGCCCATAATCCCAGTTCTCTCTTTCCTTTACACATTAGGCACTATAATTACGGTTTTATTATTGGGGACTGGCTGTCCAGTCATCAGAACGCATCTTTCATTGACGTGTATTGCCCCATGGACATAGATAGGCCTGATAATTGTGGCTTTTTGTCTACATCTACTCCTATTTCTTTTGAGCAGGCTAAATTTTGATGCATTCACCTATCCCAAGGTTTCCCCATAAGAGCAATAACAGGAACTAGATTGTTTTCATAAAGCTTCATGTTTATCTTGTTAGCCTGAAGGGGTCAATTTTTTTTAAAAAATCTTGCTTTCTTATAGGGTATTTCAAACTATCAAAACAAGTTTGTTCAAAGAAAAAGCTACTTAGTTGGATTCACCAAGAGCCTAGCTGCCTACCTACAAACACATACAATTCTTTGTGCAAAATGTTAATGGACAAAATGCAAGGACACAAAAGCTCAAGTCTACCAAAATGAACACACAAATCTTAAGATATACCACATTGGTGCTTTTGAAATTCTGATGGGTTCAAATAAGTCTTGGAGCTTAGTGTAAATGTCTCATTCATAATTGTCCCACTTCTGTATAAAGCTGCCTCTCCAACAAAGATTATTCCCTCCTTTCCACCCCAGTGCCCAATAAGGATATTGGTTTCCATTGCCAGCAGGCAGCACTCTGTGGCATGTGAGAAAACAGGCTGATGGCATTGTCTTTATACCTCTTTTCTGCTTTAATAATCACTTAGCAGTTGGCTTGATCTCATTGGCTGACAATAATACTAATTCAGAAAATGTTTCCTATCACAAAGAATAAGCCTTTTTTCCTCAGTATTTCATGCCATCACCTGTCTTTCCAGAAAATGAGGTAAAACACTGCAGTATTACCAAAATATTTAGTAAAAGTCATGATGTTGGTTTTCTTTTAAAACTGTATTGAGCTGAGCTACAGAGAATACTGAAAACTGCTTTTCCATTTCTGAACCTAAAAGTGAACCAGAGCTATGTAGCCACCCACCCATCTGTTCATCCATTCTCCCATCCCTTTTAACAAGCACTAAACATCTACTCCAGGGCAGACCCTGCTGGAACTGGAACTTTAAGTATTAACAAGATATAGTCCTTGCTCTAAATCAATTATCTACCTTCAACCAGAACTTTTGTCTTCAACAATAACAATAGCTTTTAGGTCCAAACATATGTAGTCTGTGTAGCTTTACACCTACTAATTTTCCTTTCATGACTCTCTACCAAAGCTTTAATTGAATCCACACTACATATCTGTGATGTTGGGATTCTCCTATCTCCTTGATTATTCATAGTACTTACAAAGTACTTGTTTCTTGGTTTGCCTATTTTTTCCCCTTTGCTTTTCTGTTTTGTTTCTTAAATTCCACATATGTGAAATCATATGGTATTTGCCTTTCTCTGATTTATTTCACTTAGCATAACTCTCTAGCTCCATCCATGTTGTTGCAAATGGTAAGATTTCATTTGATATGACTGAATAATTTTCCTTTATATACATCATGAACCTCATTTAACAGAAGCAGCAGCAGAACCTCAGGAATGTTATGTCAGTTGTCCAAGGTTACATATGGTCTTCAGGGTAGAAATGGACATTTCTGAATCCACATAATTGCACTATTACCAAATGTATTATCTCCTTTTAGTCTTCTTTGGTTGCATACTCTATTGGCAAATATTTGTTAAACATGATGAACTGACTACATGCAAAATATTTGTATTCAATCCTTGCCTGCTTGGTAAATTTCTTCAATTCTGAAGTTGACCAGGTTGTTTATCTCTGATCCCTGAATCTAGAACTAGTTTCCTCTACAGTTTCTAGACTAATACTATTAAATATCATGCAGAATCTGACTTAAAAAAATGTCTATTTCACCTCCATTTCAGAAAGGGTCAAAGCTTTTTTCCATTAGTCATATCATTTTTTAAGTTATTTTCTTATTTTGCATAGTAGTTTTTGGCTATAGCACGTTTTCTCCTTGTCCCACCTAGAGAAAAACATAAGTGGATTAGAGGAGAAAGGGCTAAGTCACGTTGCAATTCCTCGGCCGTACTTGAGAAACACAGGTGGATGAGCAGCTAGATGCACCAGGGCCCAAGGCAAATATAAATGGGAGCCATGAATATAGATGACTACTCCAAAGCTCAGGTTACATAGATAGTTTTGTAATTTCTGCTGCTTTTTAACCAGAACCACTTCCCTCATTACCTTCATCTATCACTTGCTGCTTGTTGAGCTACTTTAAACCCTAGTTCAGAAAGATGGCCCTTGAGATAGAAAGATGTGAAATCAAAAGCAGATGCTTTAATGTACTGGGGTCATGTCTGGGTCTGGAAATAGAAACAGGGACAGCAGGTTTTTATATTCTCTTGAGCAAATCCCAAGACATTCTTTAAAATGAAGCAGTCAAAAAATATAATTATTTCCATTAGTCAAAGGATACCAGGGCAAGATTTGTCAAATAAGAGACTGCAAGAATTTCTCCAAGTGGAAAGTACCGAGGCAATCATTGTTACCAAGGCATGAGTACCGAGGCAATCCTTGTTACCAAGAACTTTTGTGGGATGTATGCACCCTTCTCCCTCATTTCCAGATGTTATTGGATGAGATGTTAAAGAAAACAAGAATTAGGGACACCTGGGTGGCTCAGCGGTTGAGCGTCTGCCTTCGGCTCTGGGCATGATCTTGGGATCTGGGATCGAGTCCCACATCGGGTTCCTTGCAGGGAGCCTGCTTCTCCCTCTGTGTCTCTGCCTCTCTGTGTGTCTCTTATGCATAAATAAATAAAAGCTTTAAAAAAAGAAAGAAAACAAGAATTAAAAGACATAGACACTGAAAGGAAAAGGGTGGGATAGGTGAAAAGAGGGAGGATAGATGGCATAAAAAAGAACAAGTTTTTTTTAATAAAGCTTTTTGTTTATTTATTTATTTATTTATTTATTTATTTATTTATTTATTTATTTATTTATGAGAGAGAATGCACACATGTGTAAGTTGGGGGGGAGAAGCAGGGGAGAGGGAGAAGGAAGGGGAAAGCATCCCAAACAGACTTCATACTGAGCATGGAGCCTGACAAGGGGCTTTATCTCAGGGCCCTAAGATCATGATCTGAGCTAAAAACCAGAGTCAGATGCTTAATTAACTGAGCCACCAGGTGCCCCCAAAAGTAAAGTCTTGAAATCAGATAGGCATTAATTTAAATTCTGGCTTTTGCTATGTGTCCTTGCCCAAACTGGCTCATCTCTATAGTGGACACAGTTATATACCATAGGCCAAATGTAAACATTAAATGAGATGTTGAATGAAAAGAGCCAGCATGGTGTTTGACAGAGCAGACCCTCAATAAAGAGAGGTGGCAGTGACTGGTTTTGTTGTTGTAGTTGGTTGTTTGTTTTTTAGAGGAAAAGATTGAAAAAAGGGAAAGAAGAAAAGATGTTCTCATTGAATAGCATATCATTCTCAAACCAGATTTTTAAGAAATTTCTATTTCTAAAAGTCTACCTGGATAGTCTAGGATCTTTTAAATAAACTGTGATCTGAACTATTCTGATAATTCTATAGTGTATGGATACAAAGGTAAAGCTACCCAAAATAAAAACTGAAAAAGTTTTTGAGTGTACTGTTCATTTCAATCAGAATCACTTGTGGAGCTTCTGAAAGAAATCACATCCCCAGTTATGACCTCCATCTAATTTGTTTTCAGTAAGTCTTGGGCAGGGCCTAGACATTTGTACTTTTTTAAAAGTTCCACATGTATTCCACACCCAAACAATGTTGTCTTTTGCTGTCATAAACACTACATAAAGTTGGGCATTTGAGCAATGTGAGGCTCCTCCTACCACTATCCTAAATCAATACAAAACATCAGTAAAGAAATAGACATTCAACATTGCAATTTTCCTTATCAGATTAAAACCTACAGTTACAAAATATTTTATTTTCTGCATCTATTGGCTCAAACTTCCTCTGTGTTTAAATCTATTTATAAAATCAAGATGTGGCCTACAAGAAAGACTATGGAAACACAATAAACTCTTCCTCTACAATGTACTCCAAGTTTTAACTACCTTCATGGGTCTATATAATGACATTAGTAACTTAATGACATCTACTTCAAATGTGTAGAGAAGCTCACCCTTGAAAATGGGACAATGACTGTATGTAGCTTGTCATGTTCTGAGGAGTAATCAGGATAACATTAAGTAATTTGACATTTTGCTTCAATTTTTTTGGATGCCTCCATCTGCACAAGTTATCGATTGGTGTATGGAAAATGAATTATTTCACTTCCGAATGGGTCATGAAGGAATTAAGACTATCAAGACTAAATGGCTAATAATGTACCAAGTTTCAGTAGAAAACACTTCATTGTCCATTGATCCTTGTGGAGTGCACTTTTTATTCAAGATTACAGCTTTGATTGCTTAAAAAAACCATTATTTCCACCATTCCAAAAGGAAAATAATTACAAGAACAAAAAGTGTTTATTCTTATAAAGTTAACCATTTTGCAAAGCTTTGTTTGCAAAACCCAAATGAGCTTATAATGCATTTATTTTTAAATAAGCAACAGAAAAATTGTTCCAAATAAATTTTAAAATGAAATGCCAGAAACTTGGGAAAATGTACTCAGTGGGCCAAGAAAACAAAAGAATGGATGGTGATGAGAATTTCCCTTCTCTTTCATCAGGTTCCACTTAGCTAAGGTCAGTCATGCAATTGCAGATAAACAAACAAAAGAATTTACATTTAAACATGGTACATTACTAACAGGACTTCTCAGCACAGGGGAGAGAGGCCATCTTGTTGCTTTCCTGCCTCATGTATGCACCAGCTGCTCCTCATCACTTGGGGAGCAAGTAGTGAAGAACACTAGTGACTTATAATTAAAGTGAAGAAATTCCATTCAGATGTAATCATAAAGGGAAATGACAGAGACACAAAAGAAATGCAGAAATTAAAAAAAAAATTTTAAACCCACTAAAACCTTAAAGGCCTGAAGTGACCCCACATTATTAAAAAAGAAAAACAAAACAATATATTGGCCTTAAAAGAATTTTCCTTTTGATAGGAAAGCCACATCAATTGAGATGAATTCTGAGAAAAGGCAGACTTGTTGGTATGAACGGATATCATTTTAATAGCTTAACAATGCAGATCAGCTGGTGAAAAAGGAAGGGTGGCCACTCATCAATCCTCTAATTATTTACCTTTTTTAGCACGCTGGAAGCTTTTACTGAACACTGAGTTTACCAGATATGCTTAGTCTTACCAAATAAGTTTAAGGAAAAAATCACTTTGAGATACCCTGAATACCTTCTGTCTCTCATAAATGTTTAGACACAATGGAAATCTTTATTCAATAAATTCATTTTATTCCATGGCTCATTTGTGCATTCTCTCTTTCTCTCCCCCAACATCTTCTGTCTTCTCTCTCTCTCCCTCTCTTCTTTGAATAAGGAGAAAAGGCCCAATGTCTTTTTCACTATGTTTCCAAGACACCTACACAGAAACATACCTCTGTGGTGATGAAACAGATTAATCTTTCTTTGAAATAGTCCCTCATATAATTTTTAACCTGAACAGAAATTACAGAAATAATTTAGCCTCATGGGCGTAGTAATGGAGGCAACGGCACCTTTCAATATTTGTGTGGGCCATCAGTTGAATTAGGACGGGATGGATATATGGCAAAAGAGTTGCCTAATATGGAAGAGTAGAAGAAAACAAAATGATGCATCAACGATATTTGCACAACTTTTTTGCCAAGTTACCAAAGTACTGATCTACTCTAGGTATCAGAGCCAAATGTGACCCTTCAGCTCAATTTTTATATTCTCAGACCCGAGTCCCTGACCCTAAATTGACTTGTATCACTGAGGGTAACTTTACATCATAAACAGCTAGTTCTACTATTTGAATAGTTGGGAACCTAAAACAATATATTCAATGCACAGAAGTTAATGAAAGTCTATTAAGACTTGCTTACCAGATTCCATCAGCTCTCTTTGTAACAGCACATTCAGAAGCTTTACTCTTCAGAAACAGGTGAAATAGAGGAAATCACATGAACTGAAGAGCAATGGAGACCCCATTTTATTTTTTTTAAATTTTTATTTATTTATGATAGTCACAGAGAGAGAGAGAGAGGCGCAGAGACATAGGCAGAGGGAGAAGCAGGCTCCATGCACCGGGAGCCCGATGTGGGATTCGATCCTGGGTCTCCAGGATCACGCCCTGGGCCAAAGGCAGGCGCCAAACTGCTGCACCACCCAGGGATCCCAGAGACCCCATTTTAGAAGCTCCACCACAGGCCATGTGATTTAGAAATAATAACATTTACGGAGAAATTAGTATTTGCCAGAAACTGTTTTTAACACTTGACATGTATTAAGTGTAGTCTATATAACAACTGTATGAATTAGATGATGTTATTTTACTGATGTTGAAACAAATACAGAGAGTTTCAAATAGCTAATTAGTGAGAAAGCCAATATTTGAACTCCTGGTGCTAGTTGGTTAAGAATCATGCTCTTATCTCCTCTATGTTATACCATTCTTTAGCATTATTTAATTTGTCTGACTCTAATTTATGAGAAGGCAAGAATTGTGATGATTACATAATACATAAAATGTCCTTAATGTTTTATAGTTCTACCCTTAAGGGGACTTCTAATTCCAGTCATGAGGAGGTAACATAGACCAGATTTATTCTCCTGCCTTAACAAGAAAACTATCAGGGGGTGAAGGGATATGAAACAATGATATTCAAATATAAAACTGGTAGCATGGGCCCAGTAGTCCCTGAGAAAAATGAAACAAATAAAATGGCCTCTATGATTGCCTTCAGAGTTTCCAGGCTGCAGTACAGAAAAGGAGATCCCAAATATAACCAGAGGTCTTCCTGAATTGAGGGTACAAGATGTTGGAGTTCAAGGAGGCTAAAAGATCTAGAATTAGTGGGGCAGAGTATCAGAGAGAGTTATGCAGAGAGCAGCCCCCAGAAATCTGAAAAGGGGTGCTCTTGAGTTTTTGGCTGAATACTAACATGCATGTGTATGAAAGGAAATTATCCAAAGGTAAGGAAGGAAGAGGTGAACAATTCCTGAAATTCATACAGGGCTGAGAATAGTTCTATTCCAACCACACTGATTAGAAGGATCTCCTTGTACATGGGGAATTCAGTCCTCAGTATGACATTGCCTTAGAAGTGGGGATGAATTAGTCTTAGACTACATTGTGTTTCTGTCCTAATGAAACTTAAAAGCAAGGCTTAAAAGAATCAGACTGATTCCAAGAACTTTAACTGCAAACGAGAACAAAGCCAAACAAAAATCATCATTCAAGTACACATAGTTTACAATATTGACATCCCATCAAAAATTACTAGGCATGCAAATAAGGGGAAAACTATGACCCATTTTTAGGAGAAAAATCAATCAATATAAATAGACTCAGAAATAAAAATATGACAAAATTAGTAGATAAGGGTATTAAAACAGCTATGATAAATAAGTTCAAGAAGGCAGAGGGAAAAAAACATGAACATGATAAAGAAAAATGGAATATACAAAAAATAACCAAATCTGACATGAAAGAAATGCACTGAATGCAATTGAAAATAGATTAGACATTGCAGAAGAAAAGATCAGTAAACTTAGAAACAGAACAATAGAAAATGCCCAAAATAAAACAAAGACAGGGGAAAAGACTAAAATATGAACAGACCATAAATGTGGAACAATATCAAATCATTTAACATGCAAATAGAGAGATAAAATATTTGAAAAATATGACAAAAATTTTCTGAATTTAATAAAAACTATAAACTCACAGATCCTATAATCTCACCACACACCAAACCAGATAAACATTAAGAAAACCAATCTAATGCACATGATATTTAAATCGCTGAAACCAATAATCAAGAGAAAATCTTAAAAACATTCAGTGAAAAATGCATCACATATAGAATACTGGAGGTAATAATGACAGCAGACTTCTTTTGAGAAACTATGCAAGCAAGAAGACAATGTACTGACAGCTTTAAAATATTGAAACCAAAACTCTCAACCAAGAATTCTACAACCAGCAAAAATATATATCAAAAATGAAGGTGAATTTCAAACTTTGTCAAATAAAAGCTTTAAGAATTTATCACTAGAAATTCTTCAGAGGGAAAATACCAGATAAAAATTTGAATCTCCACAAAAACATGAAGAGCATTAGGAATAGTAATATATGAGTAAATTAAAAAAACATTTTTTGCATGTTAAATTTCTTTTTTTGAAAGATAATCACTGTTTAGAATAAAATTAATAATAATGTAGTATGGACTTCAATATACATATAAAAGTAAAATATATGCTACTAATGTAAACGATTTGGTTTGGCAGGAGTCACTTAATTTCAGTTTAATGATATGCAAATGAGAGTATTTGTATTAATTCAATCACTTCACTTAAAGCACTTAGCATAGGACCTAGCATATAGTCATTAAGGTTAACTATTGACGTTACATTTATTCCTGTATAATTTGGATTTTTACATGGAAGATAGGTGTATATTATTCAGTGCCATGACAAGCCATATTGAGGTTGCAGGAAAAGGGAAAATCAGAAATGCTGATCCTTTTTTTATTTAAAATTTTGATATTGTGTCCATCATGGTCTTTTTACGTTATTTTTTATTTTTTTAAAATATTATATTAACATATTATTAATGGGAGAGGGGTTGATGCCTAAGTCTAGTGACTCAATCTTTCTCCTCCCAGCCTGTACCACCATATAAATAAAAGAAGTGGGAGAGAGGCTTATTCCTTGACTACAGTGCTCACCAATCAAATATTGTAGAGTTATATAGGTATGGCCTCCTACTCTGAAAGAATGGGAGTTGTTAGTAACCTGAAGGTGAAGTGTTTTTTCACTATTAAGGCATTTCCTATGCCTTCTTTCAAACACCTAGTTCTCCTAAAAGTATTTTTACAAAGAATTCAGTTTACTGAAAAGTTGTTTGCACAACACTTCATAAAAATGTTTTGCTGGCAAAATGACCTCAAACAAGAAAAGTAATTTGGTAACACTCATGTTCAGTTTGTGTCAGGTATTGTCCTAAACATTTTACATATGTCAAATGATTTACTTCTCTCCATAGCCATATGAAATAGGGACCATTTTAATCTCTATAGATGAGGAAATTGAGATCCTTTGATGTTACATGACTTTCTCAATATCACACAACTGGTAGTGGCAGTCAGGATTTGAAACTAGGTTTCTTGATCTGGGGCCTCACTCTTAACCACCACACTACATGGTCTTTCACTCCCAAACTTAGGAGGCCGAGATCCAGAAAACCATAGGATTTCAGTAGGCAGCAAACACATCTAGGACCCTTTAATTCCTGCTTTTTATGTTCCCAGACACTGACAAGTATCATGGGTGGGTAATCATATCAACAGATGATTCCACTGCCTAAATATTCAGGAATATAAAAGAACATTCTTTATGATTTATAGTTATATTGGCTGTTCATTGGCAGAAAGAAACACAGAACACACACACACACACGGGAATTCATTCCACTTGTCAAGTGTAGAAAGCAAGCACACTTGGATCACTTAGGCCTGTGCCCCCTTTTTCTCATTATGATATCTTTGCAGTCATGAATTCCTCTGACAGCATGTCAATTTGGAAAATGGTATCTCTGTTGAAAGCTTGATGAGTACATCTTATTTTTAATGCTAACTAATTCCTGCTTACAGATAATCCTCCTCGAGTGATGTTTACATAAGATACACAGAAATGACAGGATAAAAATAGTTGCTATGAAATTCTCCACAGGCTATAAACAGTTTTAACTTTTGGCAAAAGGACTTTATTATTTACATACTCAGACAAATATAGGTCATACTCTTCTCAGATTATTAATGTTCTTCTGCAAATAACTCAGTGCGTAAATATACCAATGGAACCCCTTACTGTGTCTTAATTAAATTCTAGCAATCTTGTTCAGAGTTTTGTATATTTGGTTTATCTTAGGATCATCATTAATATATATCAACAATATTGCAGTCGAGATCTTTTCTTGCCTTCTTTTTTAAAAAAAACAAATACAGTCAGAAGTAATTTATTTCCACTGATAAAGTCTAACTCCAAAATCTCAAGATTCCAATCCCCCACTGTCCAAATGTCCATAAACTTCAAATAACATCAACCCAAATGCCATGCTTCTAGTAGAGAATGAAGTGGCAGATTCTGTAACTGAAGTAAAGAGCACACTGGTTTACATTAAAACAGTTATTTCTCTGTCAAATCCTCACAGCAAGAACAGAATCTCAGTTCAACTTTTTTAGGCCAAATGAAGCATCATGTTTATAAATAAAGCCTTCAGTCCTTTTCCTCTCTAAGCAGTAAATTCTTTGCAACCTCTGGCATCTGCAGTATGAACATCTGTCTGATTTAGTTGCAGGACAAAGTTACTCTGTTATGGAAAAAGCAAGCATTTCTCCACTCAACACCATATCCCAAAACATTCCTAAAATGTAGGTGTCCTATGGGGTCTGTGGTAGGTGGAATAATGATTCCCAAAGTATGTCCATATCCTCATCCCTGGAACCTGTGAATACTTAAATTATATGGCAAAAAGGGCTTTGCAGATATGATTAAAGTTAAGGACCTTAAGATGGTGCAATTATCCTAGATGATTCAGGTTGGCCCAATTGATTACATGGGCATTTAAGATAGAAAAACCTGAGGTGCTTGGGTGGCTCAGCCAATTAAGTGTCTGACTCTTGATTTCAGCTCAAGTCATGATCTCAGGGTCATGAGGTCAAGCCCCATGTCAGGCTCTGTGTTCAGCATGGTGGCTGCTTGGTATTCTCTCCCTCCCTCTTCCTCTGCCCCTCCCCCTGCTCCTGCAGGCAATCAATCAATCAAATCTTAAAATAAATAGGAAAATCTTTCTCAAATGGATTTAGACTCAGAAAGAGAGATAGGAGAACAAATGGCCAGAGATGCAGTGTTGCTAGCTTTGAGATAGACAAGGGACTGGACTTGGGTCCCCTCAACTCTGACCATTAAATCCAGTATTCCTTGACAGCTGAAACCCTATGACCATTGAGTGGCGTAACTTGCAGGAATGCAGAAGCAGGATGCTTACCAAAGGAGGGACTCAATTAGAAAGACTGGTGAAGATCTGACCTACCTAGTCTGCACCAAGGTGGACCCCCATGCTAATGTCTCACCCACTTTTTCTTTCATTTTAATGCTAAAAAATCATGCCCAGGTGTGGGATTTGATATGCTAATGAGATAGGTACATGTTTTATCCACTGTACCTATGGATCCAACTTACTGTATCTCTTCCTGCCTCTACATGCTTAGATGTCACTCCTTTCTTGGTATAGCCTCTTTAAAAACGGCTTGAGGTCTTTGTTCTGAGAATTGGCATGAAGGACTCTTTCCTTTGTGCTGCCTCCCTTGTGATCGAGCCTAAGCCCCTATAAGACATCTTGCCTGGAAGTTCTCATCAGGCCCTCGTTTGATTGCATTACTTGAGAGCCCAAGGACCTGAGTCAGTAATAGGTTTAAAGTTAGAGAAGGGACCACAAGCTAAGGAACATGGAACAGTCTCTAGAAGCTGAAATAGGCAAGAAAACAGACTGTCCCCTACAGCTTTCAGAAAGAAATACAGTCAACACCTTGATTTTAGCACAATCACAACTGTGTCACACTTCCAACCCACAGAACTGTAATAAATGTGTGTGTTTTAAACCACTAAGTTTGTAGTAATTTGTTACAGTAGTGATAGGAGACTAATACAAAATATATTCAAGAGGCAACTGAATCAGCTCCACAAGGAATATCATTGCATCTTTAAAAAAGATATTTTTAGAATCTACTCCTTAAAGGAAATACATTGTGAAAATTAATTTTATGTGTCAGATGGACTAGCCATGGGGTTCCCAGAATAAACATATTTCTGGGTGTGTCTGTGAGGGTGTTTCCTGATGAGATTAGCATTTGAATCATAGATTCAGTAAAGCAGATTACCCTCCCAAATGGGCATCATCCAAACCATTGAGAGCCTACAAGAACAAACGGTGTAGGAAGAGGGGAAAACTTTCCCCTTTTGCTTCCTGTCTGCCTACATTGGGACATCTCGTCTCATCTTTTCTGGCTCTCAGACTGGAATTTATACCCTTAGCTTCCCCAGTTCTCAAGCCTCAGAATAAATTATACCAGAGGCTGTCTTGTGTCACCAGCTTGTAGATGGTATATTATGGGACTTCTTTGCCTCCATAATCTTGTGAGCTAAGCCAGTTCCTCAAAACAAAAATATATATTAATTTATCTATATACATATAGATATCCGTGTATCTTACTGTTTCTCTAGAGAGCCCAAATACATGAACTTTCTCTTTTTTAAAAGATTTTATTATTTATTTATTTATTTATTTGAGAGAGAGAGAGAGAGAGTATGAGCAGGGGGAGGAACAGAGGGACAACCAGACTCCCTGCTGAGCATGGGGCATAACTCAGGACTCAATCCAAGGACCTGAGGTCAGGACCTGAGCTTAACCAGCTGAGCCACTCAGCCACTCCTGAACTTTATTCTCTTCATGCAGAACCATGTATGCTATTAGAACATGAAAAATTTATTAATCTTCTATTCTCCAGGAAAAAAAACTAATAGAATGTTCTTAGGTACTGAAACCAGAACTACATAACTGTAAACCTCAAGCTTCAACAATTTCTCATCCTTCGTTAAGATGCAACATCCCCAGAATTTCCTAACAGTTAGCAGCTCTTGATTATTCATATCTTGGGTTTGCCACCAGGTTGTAAGGATAAGAGGTTTGGTGGGGAAGGACAGATAAGTGACACAGCCCTGACTCCTAGGTGATTTCCTTAGAGAACCAGAGTTTTACACCCACCTGGGGTGTGATCAATTTATCATTTACTCATTCCTTAAGGAAATAGTGTTTATCTACAATTTCCAATCACTGTGGTAGGTGCTAGGGATACAATGGTGAATGTGACAGGCAGTGCTTCAACTCAGAAGCTGGAATTTACTGAGTTTACAGAACAATGAGAGTTAATAGAACAATAAGAACTTCTCCCCAGCTCATAAGCACCTGGTTGAGAATTTTGCTCTGCAAATAGGAATAGAAATGACTTAGTAACTGACGTAGTTTCACAACATAGGTGAGCTGATTATATACTTGGGAGTTGGGGGACGAAAGGAAAAAGTGAGGCTTTCAAAATAATTTTCATATGCTAAAGAGGACCTATAAGACACTGGAGACCTTGCCATTGTCAAGTTAAGGTTATTTTTCCTTCTAGTAAAGCATTATTAACATTAAGACAGTTGGGAATTTCCTTCTGAAAGTTAGGTTATTGATAAGGATTTTTTTTTCTGAAATCACTAAGACATTTGTAAAATGTACAGTTTACACTTGTAAGCTGTAATCTCTGTAAATTAATCATTTGTTTTTCCTTCCTTTAGCTTTAGGGAAGCCAAAAGTGACTGAGGAATGTCACACACATATTCCACCTGGAAGGGGAGGAAGGGGTGTTGCCCTGTGTCTGCGTGTGCTTTGTCCTTAGCTGGTCTTCTGCTCCTTCATCAGTAATTACTGAGACTTCACCCTCCAGGTGATTTCCAGCTTTACATCTAAACCCATTCCTGACCAGAAAGAACAGGACTGCAGTGTTCCAACTTTATTCTATTCTCTGCTCTACAAATCACTTTTTCCGTGCACAAGCTGAGCAAGCCCTTTTAACCTGGTTGTTCTCAAATTCTAGTGTGCAAAGGAACCACCTGGAGTGCTTGTTTAAAATACGAGTTCCTGGGTGCTCATCAAGCTAGCCTGATTAGGTGGGTGTAGCATGAGAGCCAAGAGTCAGAATTTTAAACAAATATCCAGGTGAAATCTGTTCAGATAACTACAGATTGCACTATGACAAACACGGATTTAACTCCTACATTTTTTATATCCATAAGGCTATGATGTTATTACATTTATTAAAAAATAATTTTTGATTTATTCTGAATTTTAAAAGTCTATTCATGTTGAAGAAAAAAAAATATACAAACAAATCAGCCCACCTTCAATTATACAAAGATAATCACTTAACATTTGGTAGATTTTCTCCCATCTGTTTCCTAAGTGGATTAGAAAAATATTTGAAGTCAGGCTGTATATAAAGGTCTGGGTCTTGCCAATTTCAAGTAAATATTATAAACAATTACCTATATGATTAAATCCTTCAAAAATGAAATAGCTTTTGATTGGTCTTCTTTTAGGTTGCTTAGTAAAGCTTAAAACTTTCTGTCAATTTTACATACTTTGTGATAACCTTATTTAAATATTTTCAAATTTTGTGACTATTAAATTGTTTCTATTATACTTTCACATTTTAAAATAGTGTCAGATTCAAGAGTAAAATTATATAATTCCTGATTCCTAGTCCAAGTTTTGTCTTGGAATTTCTTCTTTGAGATGTCATTGTGGCTAGTCTGTGAGGAACACATTCAGGGAGCATTGTAACATGTAGGAAATCTACTAATTCTTATGTGTTTAAGTTTTAGAAGGAGACCATATTTCATTCTCTTGCTAGTTCTAATTAACACTAAAGTTGATAATAACTTTCTGTATGATTTGCAAATTAATAACTGTCTCCTTCCTAATATTTATATTCATTGATTTTTCTTATTCCATCCATTAAAAAGCAATGCTAAAAATTACTAATAACTCATATACTTACTTTATTCCTGGTTTTGACATTATTCTAGCCTTTCACCTTTAAATGTCATACTATCTATTTATTTCAGGCTGCTCATTTTAGTATTTTAAGCAAGTTTTCCCCTGTCATAGGTTACTAAGACTCTTGATTTTAAGATCAAGAGATGTGGCATTTTGGGTGCTTGGATGTCTCTATTGGTTAAGCCTCTGCCTTCAGCTCAGGTCATGATCCCAGTGTCCTGGAATAGAGCCCCCACATCAGGCTGTCTGCTCAGTGGGAAGTCTGCTTCTTCCTCTATCCCTCCTCCCTGCTCATGCCCTCTCTCTCTCTCTCTTATGCTCTAATAAATAAATAAAGTCTTCTTTAAAAAAAAAAAAGAGCTGTGGCATTTTGCCAAATAATTTTTAACATCTACTAAGAAAACAATATACATACATTTATTTTCTTTTCAGCTTAGTCTAGCTTAGTAAAACAAATTGAGAAGATGTCCATCTTATACTAAGCTTTGTTTCAGAGCATAGATTTATCTTTTCTTCAAAGATTTAAAAGAATTTGCATTTAAAAAACAAAATTGAATTTCTGAGAATTTCTTTTTGATGCCATGCATGTGAAAAATAGGTTGAGTATAAAATGCTTAAGTCATAGTTTTCCCTCAAAATCTAAAGACTATTGCATAGCATTTAATATTTTGAAAGAGATATAATTCATAAATAGCTTGTTTCTTCCCACCTGAATGTTTGCAGGAATTTTTCTCTTTTTCCACCTAAATTTAAAATATGTTAAGTGTAGGTGCAGTTTCTTTTTTATTTTGCCTGAATTTGATAATTGCTTACAAGGTGAAAACTTAAATACTCGTGGCAAATTTTCTCCTCTTAATATTTTTTTTATTATTTATATGTCCTTTTTCCTCATATTCCTAGATTGAATAGCCTGGGACTACTCTTCATATTTCTTATATGTTATCCTATAATTATTGTTTAAATTTTTCCATGAGTTTTGTGACAATTTCTCAAAACTGGTTGAAGATAGTCATAATAGATTCATCAATGTGTTTTCAAATTTGTCTTCCAGGTTTTTTACAGCAGCATCCCTATAAATTAACTAGGCATATGATATTGCTTCCTGAACTGAGTTACTGTCCTTATAAAGTACCAACTCCAGATAGGTCCCTACTTCATTCAATAAGCTGTTTCAATCAAGCACAAGCTATGAGCAGCACCATGGCAGTAACTCAAGGTCCACGAATCTCAGAGATTTTACTGAGATTGAGATGTGTGTGGCACTCCCTATATCTGCTAATTGCCTAATGATTAAACTGTCCCAAGTCTATGTCACTCTGAAGGAAGGACCAATCAAGCTGTGAGTCCCTACAAACAAAGAAAAGCCTGCTTGGCAAAATCCCTTTAATATTTGCCACCTCAAACAAATAAAGTCTCTCCTTTATCAGATCCTAAAAAACAAAAATTAATTAATAAGATTCTTGATGGTATTCAGACCTAGTTTTCAGTTATGATAAGGGGTTCCCTTCTTATTATGGCCCTTTGTCAAACGGGCATGTGGGACAAAGTCTAAGGTGACAAACAGACTCAGACCATGTCATCATACAAGAACATCATCATTCTGATAAATACCTCAACATAAATACAAAAAAAAAAAAAGAAAGAAAGAGTGGAGAGTTAAAATAAATCATTCAAAAACTATGTTGGACAATAGTAATGATTTAACATGAATATTACTAAACTCCAAGAAGAGAAAGAAAATAGAACATCAAAACATTTAGAGATAATGGCTAACAATTTTCTCAAACTGATGAAATACAGCACATCACAGATCTGATAAGCTCAGAGAATCCCATGCTGTATAAACAGGAAAAGACACACATAGACACATGACGGTCAAATTTATAAAAATCAAAGACAGAGAAAATCTTGAAGATAAATATAAGAAATATACATAAAGAGAAACAAAGATATGAAATACCCTAGATATTTTGTCAGAGATTACACAAATCCAAAGATAACAGACTTACATATTTAAAGAATTGAAGGAATAAAACAGTAACAAAAGAAAAAAACAAACAAAATCTGCTGGCTCAGAATTGTATATTTAGCAAAAATATCTTTCAATAATGAAAGTCTTTTCATAAACCTAAAGCTGAAATAATTGTTAGATGTGTACTCAAAAAAATGTAAAGGAAAATCTTCCAACAAAAGTATGGCACCATTTAAAAATATGGATATTACACAGAAAAATTAAGAGCAAGAGAAATGACTTTTTAAAAGGATGCTCTATGAAAAAGATATTGTTCTTACTTTAACTCCTTTAACAATAATTAACTGTCTATAGCAAAAACAATGTCTTTTTTTTAAGATTTTATTTATTTCTAAATAAATACACAGAGAGAGACGAGAGAGAAAGGCAGAGACACAGGCAGAGGGAGAAGCAAGCTCCCTTCAGGGAGCCCCATGCAGGACTCGATCCTGGGACTGAGGATTCTGTCCTGAGCTGAAGACAGACTCTCAATAGCTGGGCCACCCAGGTGCCCCTGCAAAAACAATGTCTTGCCAGATTTATAATATGTAAAAGTTAAAATATCAAATAATATAAACTATGAGAGAAAGAAAATGAAAGAATATTGTTGAAAGCTTCTTATGCTATGTGTGAAATAGTGTAATATAATTTCAATGTCAACAATTTTAAGTGATATTTATTTCAACCTTAGAGCAATCTTGAAAAAATGTAAAAGAGGTATAGCTAATAATAAGCCCATAATGGAGAGAAGACAATCCAAAAAAGGGAAAAAGGAGGAGAAGGAGAAATCAGAACAGATAGGGCAAATAGAAGAGAAGCAACAATATGTTAAATGTAAACATGTCAGTTACATTAATATAAATAGTCTAATACCCCAATTAAAAGGCAAAGATTGTTAGATTGAATTTTTTAAAAAGCAAGACACAACTATATTCTATCTTTAAGAATCTTCTTTACCTATAAAAGCATAGTAAATAGCATATAAATAGTAAAAGGCTGAGAAAAGCTATACCATGCAGACACAAATCAGAAGAAGGTTGGAGTGGCTGTTATATCAGAAAGACCTCAGCACAAAGAATACTACCAGGAATATATAGAGACATTTCATAGTGAAATAACAACAGTAAATGTGATTGCACTCAAAAGCAGAACTTCAAAATACATGAAACAAAACTAAGAGAACTAAAAGAAAAAGTCAAATCCACAATTTTTGTTGGATATTTCCAACTATCCTTTTAGTAATTTGTAAAACAACAGAAAATCAGTGAGGATCTAGAAGACCTGAATAACACTATCAACTAACTTCACCAAATTGCTATTTATTGGCTCTTCCATTCGATGACAGAATGGCATATTTTATTTTCTAGTGGTATGGAACATTCACCATGATAGGCTATACTCTGGGCCTGAAAATGAATCTCAACAAATTTTTAAAAAATTAAATAATGCAAAATACAACTTCTGACCACAATGAAATTAAACTATGTCAGTAACAGAAAGATACCTAGAAAATATGCCAATGTTTAGTAATTATGAAATTGGTTTCTCCTAAGTCTCTCAAATTTATCCTTTTTCTCCTTAAACCTAAGTCTGTTTGGGGGGTTTTGTCTCAGAGGGCATCCCCAGCTTCCCATGCTCTAAGACATTAAACATTCCTGCTTTTTTTCTTTTTTAACACCCCAACCTCTCTAACACACACAGACTCATCTGTTGACAGAGTTGTGGTGCTACCTCTGAGAAGTCTCTATTTCACAATCCCCAGTTCAGGTTCTTATTACCTCCCCTGTGGCTATTCTATCAGCTTTCCAAACAATCTTCTTTCATTTACTCCTTCAATCCAGTCTTACAACAAGTGTTATCTTCCTAAAACAGGATTTCCAATGAAGTGTGCACAATGATCTGTTAATCCTTTTAGATACACTATCACAAAAGTATTTCTATGACCAAAAATATTAGGAAAACATAGCTTATTACATTTGTCTTTTTGAGCCTTACAACACCTCTTGGCACATTAATATTATTTGAAGTATTGCAGTAAAAAAAAAAAAACCTGTTTAACTTTGCTTAACCTAGCATGTCCCAAATTTGTTTGGAAATTAAGTTGTTGTTGGGTTTTCTTCATATAATACCTACCAATAATCTAAGGATAAGTGTTTAAAAAGAACGTCCTTCAGCAAATACTTTCCTAAATCACAACAAAACTTCACTTTTCCCTTCCTTTGAAAAGCTGATGTTTAGACCTGGTTATGAAATGACACCCAAGTTCTGTGGCCTAGCTGCAAGGTCTTTCATGGTCTGGCTTCAATGTTCCCTTTTGAGCCAGTCTTCCTTATGCTCTCCATGCTCAGTCCACCAAACCTGTTCATGACTCAGCTATTCTGGACTAGTGTCCATGACTCAAAAATACCTTGTACTTTCCTACTGCTCATCTTGTTCTTTCCCCGTGTTCACTATTTAAGTCTACCTGTACTTCCATACACAGCACAAATACAGCATCACCTGTGATGGGGTGTCATTTATTTATTCAGAAAACATTAATTAATATCTACTAAGTCATAGGTACTGGGGTCTGTTCCAAGAGGGCTCCAGTTGGAAATAATCTCTTTCCACAATAATTTGACAACGAGCTCTTCCTATGTTCCATCTCTGCTTATATTTTGTGTATATTAAAGCACTTATCAAAAGCTGATCCTCAAACACACTAGGCTCTCTTCTGCCAAAGGTTTACAATTGCTATTCCATCTCCTGGACTACTCTCCCAGGTATCTGTATGGCCACTTCCTTACTTCTTAAAGTCTTGATACAAATCGGATCTTCTCTATGAGACCTTCTCATTCTTTACAATTATAGTGTCCCTTCTCTCTTTTTTACCTTACTTTCCTCTGTAATATCTACCACGTGCTATAATTAACTTTTATATAGCTGTGTATTGTAATCTCCACAATCACAGGGATCTTATCTATCTCATTCACTGCTCTATGCTTGTTACCAAGAACAATGCTCACTACTTAGTAGATGTGATGGCTAATTTTACATCTCGACTTGGCTAAACAACATAACTAGATATTCAGTCAAATACCAGTCTAGATGTCACTGTAAAGGCATTTTTTAGATGAGATTAATATTTAAATCAATAGATTTTTGAGTAAAGTAGATGAGCCTTCATAATGTGGGTGAGCCTCATTCAATAAGCTGAAGGCCATAAGAGAAAAAAAACCTGAACTCCCCCAAAAAAGAAGGAATTCTGCCTTTAGACTGCTTTCCAGTGGTAGTGTTCTGTTCACTCTTTTCTGTATCTCCAGCCTGCTATCCTATACTTCACTGATTTCAGGCTTGCCAGAACTCACAATCTTGTGAGCCAATCCTTAAAATAAATCTATCTATATATGGATATGGATATAGATATGTATATCATCTGTGTCTCTATCATCTATCTATCCTATCTATATATGGGTATAGATATTTATATCCGTGTATCTATCTTTCTATCTCTCCATCTATCCATCTGTCTACTGAGAGAGAAAAATTCTGAGTCTCTTTTTCTGAGGAATTCTAATACAGTAGGCACTCAGTAAATATTTGAAGAATGAATAAATGACTTATCTGTAGTTATTAACAGCTTAGACTCTAAGCTTCTTGAAGGGAGTATAACTTACATACCCTTCTATTTGTTTGGTGCCTAATGCCATTTTTCATTCATTCATTCAATATGTATTTTTTGATTACTGACCTAATACCAGGCATTAAGCCCATGCCATGTGCATTCCTATACTTCTCTACCTCTGGTTGCGTCCTCTCCCCGACCCCATTCATTTATTTAAATACGTCTTCTATGAATAGGAAGCCATTCATCTATTCAGCAAACATTAATTAAATGTCTACTATGTACCAAGTACTGGGTTATGTTTGTTGAATAAACATATGAGCTTCTAAAAAGAAAGTGTTACATAAGGAGAAAGTGGGCACGATTAAGAAAAACAAAGTTGAACGTGTTAGAGAGTCTATACATTAATAAGATCACAAGCAGCAAAAATACATAGATCAATTGATTGGAATCACTTTAGTCGCCCATGAAATGTAGTCACTGAACAGCCAAAGGACCACAGCCCTGAGCATTTAGTATAGGAAAGAAGCATATTCATATGAAATCAAAAAGTTAAGCAAATGTGGGAAGTAAGAAGTGGACAAGATTAAATAGTATAGCAGGTAGGGAGTAATAAAGAAGGAAAATGGTAAAAGGTTTTCAACGGAACATCATTTTTGCACCTTATCCATATTTTTACCATCCATCAAAGGTGATCAGTCCAGGTTTAGCATCAGCACTAGCAAGCAAAAGCTTTATGTATGAGGTAAAGAGCAGTCTTCTTGGCTCCTGCCTTACACTGAAATGATATATTAGGATAACAGAGATTGACAACTTGGAAAGGTCACTTCTCCAGTCAGCCCAGCACACCTTCTTATCTTGCCTCCATGTCATAATAAACTTCACTTGCAGACCCTGTCTGAAAGCACATCCATATGCCTTGGATGCTCTAGGAATGGAAAGGTCATGTTGGACCTGAGTGCCTCTTGGTCATGTGTGGGTGCTCGTGGTCTACCCTGACTTGCATGTATTTGTATTTAAAGCCATAAGCAGGTAAGTTTCCATCTCCTGTTCAGCCTTTCAGCCTGAGTCTGAATCATAAATTATATATTTTTTTCTTTTTACAGTCAGAAAAATCTCCTCTTCAATGATAATAAAATCAGTGGACCAGCTTCGCCCTTCGTTACTTATGTACTAATCCTGCTGAAGTCAGCAAAATTTAAGGGCATGCAACTTTGGGCAGAATGTATTCCAACGTTTTTTTTTTTTTTCCTTGCTGGATTTTTATTACCTGACATCTTTCTGATTCCTCTGGATTGCACAATAAGGGAAGGGTGGCCCAGTTTGGGTAAAATAAAAAATGACCCAAACCACTGACCTAAATCCTGTCTTTGAAATTTAAAATTACATTTACTAGGAAGGAAAATAGTTTTTTGAGTGTGGGTGGTTTTCTTTTTCAAAACCCATTTTCAAATGTTGACCTCCTGAATGTTATCATACCAGTTTGGATTGGAAAACAGAGGGGTAGGTAAACATTTTTTTAAGCTTGGTGGGGGGAGGTCATCCTTTCTGAATTCATTATCTGCAAAGAAGCAGGAAATACCAAGAACTTTTTTTTATTCCAAAAGATTTCCTGGTTGCCAGATTTGACTCCAAAAGTAAATTGTCCAATTTTGTGAAATATTGAGACTTTTTGTCTTTCCTTCTTTCAAAGGTGAATTCAGGTAGTGAAGAAGCAGAGGCAGGAAAGCTTTGCTTGAGGAGAGTGATAAGGGATGAAGATGAGGAATTCTCCTTTGCACAAATAAAGAGGCCACATGCATAGTTGCCACACAGATGACAGCCCGCATGATTTGATGTAATGACTCAGACTATACCACCATAAACCTCACAGCTTTTCCCTTGAGATGCTTACCGATGTTAGTCTTTTATAATAAGATCCCATCTCTAGAAGCACTCTGTAAGATATCTGGGCTATAGGACTCTTAACACATTATAACCATATACTCAATTATTTACCAATCCCCTATCTGAGATTAGAGCCCTGACTTAATGGAACATGACACAGGAAAATTTTGATAAGAAAGAAGAAGGTTAAATGTGATAATGGAGGAAGGAAAGATTGGAGCAAAGCTCTCTGTACATTACATTAACACTATGTTGTCATTCTTTGTATATAGAACTAGTCTCTGACCTAAATTGATCACCTTAAAATTGGGGTCTCTGGCTCATTTACTTTTGTTTCACCAGAAACCTGGCATAGGGCCTGATAATATGGATGCAATTTAACATAGTGCTTTGGTTTTACAGTCCTGGGCTTGAGTTCAAATTTTGACAATTACAAGTTATATGACTTCGGATAAGATATTGCACCTAGTTAAGCCTAAATCTATAAAACAGTCATAGTAATTCCTTCCTCATTCTTCTGAGGACAAAATAAGATATTCTTTTAATGCTTTTCACAATGCTTCACAGAGTTTTCACTTAATAAAAACTATTACTATACATTCAAAATGCTTCTTGAATGAATGAATGACTCAATCAATGGATCAGCCCCAAATTAAAATTAACAAGGGAGTAGTGGGAGTATATGAGTGCTTTGTCATAGGAAGACATTTAAAGGGTCAGAGTGGGGAGTACCTAAAGAATGCATGAAGCAATTAACTTCAATTTTTGTTCTCAGCACATTTTCAAAAACTTACCACATTTGGTGGGACATTTGAGTAGAATAAAAGTCCCTGAATAGCACTAAAGTAACAATAATTTAGAATACCAGTGTTTCACAATGTCAATACCATGTGCTGATAATCTTTCAGCCCTGGGCAGCTATTTAAGTAAACTATCTATGTGCTCTTTTAAATTCTTATGTGTGTGTGTGCTCTTTTAAATTCTTATAGAGCAAAGTCACCATGTGTTTTCGGAAAACATGTATTCTTTCTTTCCTGCTGACATGTTTATTGGGCCTCTGACCTCATTCCAGTCATGTTGTGCCTCCTGCTACATCATAAAAAGTTAACATGGAGAGCTTACTCTGCGCTCAGCACTTTTCTAAGTACTTTACATGAATCAATGTCTTCAATTCTTACAACTTCATAATGTTAAGTACTACCTATGTGGAGGTTACCAGTATCAACTTTATTTTACAGATGAGGAAACTAAGGCCCATGGAATCAAATAACTTGGCAAAGGTCACAGAAGTAGCAAGAGCTGCAGTGTATATTTGAAGCCAGACAGGTAGACTCCAGAGTTCTTAACCACTGTGTCATATGCCCCACAAGACACACCAGCTCCAATCGCCTAATTCAGGCACCATCAGACCAGTGTTTATAAATTACATTGTAGCTAAATGAACTTTTTCCCATTGGTGGAAATACATCTGTATACCTGAGAGAGCTCTTTATACATGGTATAAGATCTGTTGGCAGAGGCACAGTGTCTTGGTGACAAATTCTGCTTAAATCACAAACATGCCAAGGGCCAACATGCCAAGCTGAGGAAGTGAGGCAAAAACTGACCATATTCTCAAGCATGTAATTCTTAGAGGAAACATGGCCCATCATGAGATCTCAGCAACAATCCCAGTTTCTACTGGAATGCTATTGAATGCCTGTTCAACCCACTTTCCAAATTTTCTGTCAATGGAGCAGACCTACAGATAGCAGCTGGGCAATTATGAGGCATAGCCAGAGCTGCTTAAGCCCTCCTAGCTTAACTTACAAATCATTAGCAATTCCTCGCTCATGATAATCGTGCTAAAAATAAACTTGAGCGTGACAATCACCAAAAGAAAGGACAACAATTACTGAAGACAGTAACCAGCATGGAAAATACAGAATCTTCCATTCAGTTTGTGTTTTAGGCCCAGGCCTGTGTGCCTGTATACTTGTAGGTCTTGGCAATGCTGCCATACACCAAATTACTGCCTTCAGAAACTTTGCTTGTGCATATTTTTATATCTGTGCATGAGCTGGTTAATAGAGCTCCCCACTTTGATTTGTTGCTCTTGGATTGATTGTATCTAGATACTAAGATTCAGCAATAGCATCCATTGTTAATTTTCTGTACAATAACAGGATTCAGTAACTTTGTCTAACTGAATATGTCAAAACCATTGCAATTGTACGCTGTATTGCATCCAAATAAAATGTTAGTTCTGTCCTAGAACAGGCAGATTGGATTGCATATTTATTAAAATTGGGAAAACAGGCCAAGGACTTTAGGGAACTCAACTTTGTTACCCCCTGGGATCTTTACCATTGCAAGCTACCTTTCTCCTCAGCTGGAACAGTCATGACCAGTAATGGAGAACTGGTAAACTCCTTTGAGAGTCTCAGTTGAAAGGTTCCTAAATAGCCCTTAGAACACTTTTAATTTTGCATATCGCCTTTCATCTCTAGAGCTGTCCCTGCTGACTTATCTTCTCTGTTTGTCTCTATCTCAAAAGAGAGATGGCCCTTGAAAACAAGGAGCATTCCCACTTGGCAGATGGAGAAAACAGACACCCGATTGGCTGTACTCTATTCACATAATCAATATTCCAGAAAATCACGCAGCACACATAGAATCCATGGAATGATAGGAGTGCCAATTCAAAAGTAATCTTCACCCTTAGATCCCACTGAGGTTACCAAATAAATTGAGAAGAGTATTTCCAATTAAGATCAACACCGTAGAACTCTTAATGTTTGTCGTTAAGCTTCAAATATCCTGCACCCAAAGAGTGGCAACTGGACAAGAGGAACATCCACAGTCTGCTTCCCCTATTTCAGCTATATGCCTGTAACAGGAGCCAGCTAGGTAATCGGCATTGGGTAAATAAAGCTAGGGGAGGATGACATTAAATTCAAGTTACCATCATACCTTACCTCAACAACTGTAATATCTTCTCTACCACCTTTCTTGCCCATCTCAACCTTTTCTTTTCTTTTCATGTAGACTAGAATTATTTTCACAAATACTGTAGCAGGTCCTACCCTGCCCTAAAACTTTCAGTGGCTTCCCATTCCACAAAGATAAAGTGCAAATTTCTTAACATGGCCAACAAAGTGCTTTATAAGCCAGCCCCTGCCTACCTGTGAAACCTCATCTTAAACACTTTTTCCCCTCATATCATTTCATCAATACTCACCTCCTTTAACTTCCCAAACCATGCCAAACCCTTCCCCCCAACCCACAGCATATCCTTTTCCCTCTTTGTGTAGCACATCCCTCCCAATCTCTTCCCCTCTCACAGACAACCAACCTCCCTCTGACTTTTCTCATGACGGCTTCTTATTTTTCAGGTTTGCACTTTATTGACTTTCCTGAGGCAGACCTTTCTTTATTAACCTAGATAGATCTCACTCACTCTTCCCTATCATAATACCCTGTTCATTTTCTCATTCACCTAACAAATTTATTTGTGCACTTATTATGTGCCAATGACTGTTTTAAGCACTATGGATTCAACAATGAACAAAGCACACAAAAAATGCATGCAGTCATGAAGACAACATTTTAGAAAACCATACAGTGAGCAAAATAAGTAAGTGAATGAGTATCAAAAACATTTAGATATTCAATTATAGATACTGGAACTAGGGCATTTTTTAAAGATTTTATTTATTCATGAGAGACACAGAGAGAGAGAGAGAGAGAGAGAGAGGCAGAGACACAGGCAGAGAGAGAAGCAGGCTCCACGCAGGGAGCCTGACATGGGACTCGATCCCAGGACCCCAGGATCAGGTCCTGGGCTGAAGGCAGTGCTAAACCGCTGAGCCACCTGGGCTGCCCTAGGCATGTTTCACTGAGAGGGTAACATGTGAGAAGAGACTGCCAGAGGGGAGGGGCAAGTCTCCTTATGACTCCCCAAAGAGAAGGTACTCCAGGCACAGGGAGTATCAAGTGCAAAAGCCCTGAGGCAGGAAAGTGCCTGGAATATTTGAGGAAGGCAAGGAGTTACAGTGGCTGAAATGGACTAAGGTAGAAGTCAGTTGTAAGAGATGACGCTGGAGAAGAAATGGTAGGGTAGATACAGCAGGACCTTGGACATCAGAACAGGCTCCTTGGCATTTTCTCTGACTGAAATGGGAAGCCACTGGAAGGTTTAGAGTGAGGGCTGATATGATCTACCTTGCATTACAATAGGATCATCCCAGTTGCTCCTTGGGGGAATAATTCCAAGGACTTAGCAAAGAAGGTTTGTGTCCCTCCAAAACTCAAATATTGAAACTGTACAACTCAGTGTATTTGAACTTGGAGATAAGGCCTGTGAGGAGGTGATAAAAGTTGAATGAGGTCATAAGAGTGAGACCCTAATCTGTTAAAGCTGGTATCCTTGTAAAATGAGGAAGAGTCACCATAGCTTTCTCTCTTTGCATGCAGGCACCAAGGAAAGGCCATGTGAACACCTACTGAAAAGGAGGCCAAAACTGGACCAGGCTGGCACACTGATTTCAGACTCTAGCCTCTAAAACTATAAGCAAATAGATTATTGCTTAAGCTAGAGCGCAATATATTTTTATTATTTATTTTTACCAAAGACAATGAGCAAGAATGGAAGACTTTGTTTCCTTCCTATCATTTAAAAGAATTTGTAATTTTAAAAAATCTGCCAGTGTGAGGATGCCTGGGTGGTTCAGTCAGTTAAAGGTGCCTTTGGCGCCTTTGGCTCAGATCATAATCTCGGAGGCCCAGGATTGAGCCCCACATCGGGCTCCTTGCTCAGTAGACAGTCTGCTTTTCCCTCTCCCTCTGTACCTCCCCCCACTCCTCCTCTCCCCTTGTCTCTCTCTTGCTCGTTTTCTCTCAAAAAAATTAATAAAATCTTTTTTTTTTAAATCTGCCAATGTGTATTTGTTTCAAGCCTTCTTCAACTCAACTGCCAGCTTCAGGAGGCTTGGCTCTGAGTTTCTCTTATTCACCACTCTACCCTCACATCCCAGTACTGCACCTTGCAAGTCATGCATCCAGAATAAATATTGGCAGAATGAGTGATTTGATGAACTTAGGACTTGTCCTAAGAAAGTCCCATGAATTTAAGATATTTGCTTTTGTATTACAAATCTTTTGTTTGTGTTTGTTTCTTTAGAGCCTTCTCTGATGTGATACTGTGATGTGATACATCACATCTCTGATGTGATGCTTTATTTTAATCAACTTTCCTTTTTTGCATTCCATTATTCCACAACCGTTTCTTGGGTACCTACTATAAACTGCCAGGGCTGGGGTACAAATAGGAGCCCTAATTGCTTACGAGGCTTACTAAACTGTTAACAGATTTTTATGTTTTTTGTATTCAATATTGTAGTATTAATAAGAGTTCAATATGTTAAAAAAAGGATATATATATATATATATATATATATATATATATATATATATATTTTACCAGAACCAGGTCTCTTTAATTTCTGAAATGTTTTTTACTGGACTGCTTAGCAATCATCTGTTAGAATTTAGAGGGCACCTATTCAAAGTGTAACATTTTTATACAATAAACTGTAAGTTGAAAATTTGGAGCACTTAAAAAAAAAAAAAACCTCTTTTATTAGTTTCCTAGGGCTTCCATAACTACATATCACGAACTGGGTGGCTTACATAACAGAAATTCATTGTCCCATAGTTGGGAGCTAGGAGTCCAAAATCAAGGTGTTAGCAAAGCTGGTTCCCTCTGAGTTCTGTGAGGGAGAATCTGTACCATGCCTCTCCCCTAGCTCCGAGAGGTTTACTGATAACCTTTGTCATTCCTTGGCTTGTGAAGCATCACCCAAGTCCCTGCCTTCACCTGATCTTGAGCTCATCTTCCATAGACACAACAATCCACTACATTTGGAATAAGTCCCACTAAAGGCAACCTAAAAACTGGATGAACAGAGCCTCCACAATAAGGGGCAGCACGGAAATGTGTAGAAGAAGCAAGGATAGGGTCTTACTAAGGAAAAAAGCACACCAAAGCACAGCATTTGATGGCCTTCTGCCTAAACAGTGAAGTATTTGAACTCCACATTAAGCACTGCAACCATTAAATCCTGACAGGAGAAACAAGCCCCCAAAAAACAGCTGCTTTTGAAAAACCAACAGGGAAGGGGATCCTGGGTGGCTCAGCGGTTTGGCACCTGCCTTCAGCCCAGGGCATGATCCTGAAGTCCCAGGATTGAGTCCCACATCGGGCTCCCTGCATGGAGACAGCTTCTCCCTCTCTGCCCGTGTCTCTGCCTCTCTCTCTTTCTCTCCCTCATGAATAAATAAATAAAATCTTAAAAACAAACAAACAAAAACAATAGGGTATGTCCTGTTGGAAAATTATTGAATTACACAGAAAGGAAAACCTGGTGTTAAGGGGCTCATGCACAGACCCATTCAATCCAAAAACCAGTACAGAAACACCAAGTCAAAAAGTACGCAGGCAGTAAGTGAAGGAGACCCACCTACTGATAGTGGAGCACCTGCCAGTGATGCAAGAGGCATCTGTCTCTCTGCCCAGGGACTGAGACCAGGACGTTTGAGAATCCTTCCTCTAGATTGCTAATGCTAGGGGCTGCACCCAGCTGAGGGCTCTGCACAACCCTGCCTTAGTCCATTGCAAATAGCAAAATACACATTCTTCCCAATTGCACATGGAACATTCTCCAGTATAAATCACATTAGGTCACAAAACAAGTCTTAAAAAAAAATTTCTTCCTTTGTATGTCTGTGTCCTAATTTCTCCTATTTTATAAATATAGGATAACCAGTCATGTTGTATTAGGAGCTTATCCCACTTCTGTAAGACCCCTTTTTAACCATTACATCTACAATCTACATTTCTAAATAAAGTCACATTCTGCGTGGAATGTGGGGGTCACATTCTGAGTAGGGGAACACCATTCAGCTCATACCAACTCTTAACAAAGAAACAAATAAAATAAAACAAATAAAACAAATAAAATCTCTTCTCAAAGACTCCTCCTCCTTTCAGCCCTTAATAACTACTTGTCTTTGATCAGTGTGAGGGTTCAACGTTAAAAAAAAATGGAATTCAGCATTCTACAACTTTTGTCAGAAAAGCACCAAGGGATAACAAAGAAAACACTTTAGCAGAGGCCACAAAGCCCTATTCCAGTCTCACATATCTGATTCAACTAATGTTATTGAGGATATCAGTGAGGTTCCTCATATATAAAAGGCAGGGTCAACTTTCATCATTACCAATATTTCAATCTGTCCCAAGAAGAAGGAAGTAAATGTTATTATTAGTGATAAGCAAAATTCAAAAATGACCCCCACGACCTTCACCTCCAGGCATTAGCCCTATGATTGCTACCTCAAGTGGTGAAAAGGATTTTGTGACTATAATTAAGGTTACCAATCAGTTAACTTATCTTGAGGAGATTAATCTATGTGGACCTACCCTAGACACAGGGGCCCTCTAAAAGCCGTGTTTTCTCCAACTGATAGCAGGAGACAAAGTAGATTCAAAGTACAAGAGGGATTCTTCTAAGTGAGGTTCTTCATTGAAAAGATGGAGTGGTTGGAGACAAGGACCCAAGAGAGGCCTCTAAGAGCTGGAAGAGGTATTGGCTAGCAGCCAGTGCGAAAGTGGGGGCCTCAGAACCACAGGGCATAAAATTCTACCAACAACTTGAATGAGCTTAGAAGCAAATTATTCTCTGGAGACTACATATTAACCAAACTTTTGAGACTCTAAGCAGAGGACCCAATCAAGTACAGCTGGACACTGACCTATAGAATTGGGAGCTGCAAATGGGTGTTGTTTTAAGACACTGACTTTGCAGTAATATGCTACACAGCAACAGAAAACAAATATATTACTACATTATAATGAGACAAGGAAGAGAGAAACCAGGAGGAAAAAGAAAGAATGGAATAGGGAAAGAAACCAGGTAAAAACTGAGTAGGATGGAACACCATCAAAGAAAAAAAGCAAGGGAAGACATAGAGATAGAAAGAGATAAGATAGATGAAGTTTGCCTTAAATATTTCTACTTAGAGCTAAAACACCCTTATATTTGTTTCTTTAACTGTTCCCCTGCTTGCATGAGTGGGGACAGTGGCTCTAAACACACACCACTTTGAACAATGAAACTGAAATCATTATCCATACTATCTAGGAAACAATAATCTAATAATAAAAAAAAAGACAAACTGTGCTCTTTGCACATGAGGAAAAGCATAGAGGAAAGGAAGAGACGAGAAGATGAAGAAAAGAGAAAGGATGGGGGAAGAAGAGAAAGAAACTGCAAAATAAATGGTTTCTGGAGAAATGTAAAATTCTGTATTGAAAATTGAATGAATGTGTGTCAGAGACAAGCATGGTGGCATCAAACTTCTCTTGAAGTTCTCCAGGAGTAATAGAGAAATTGCCATTTCCATTCTGCCTTTCAGCCTTTTTGAGCTTCACTGAGTTGCCTGGCTGCTTAAACAGCCTTCAATGCCATCAAAGGAAGCAAAAACTCCACAGCCATGACATTAAAAAAAAAATGCCTTTACCTCATGTAGGTATTTCTGAATCCAATAATTATGAAAACACAAAATCACATCTGTTTGAAAGAGACGAGTAAGCCAATAGCAATGTTAGACATTTCCAATAAAATTCAGTAATTGAAAATAAGTTTTATTAGGAAAACATCATTTCTGGACTTTTCCTCAGCAAGGCAGAGAAATTACTCTGACATGGTCGAAATCCCAAGGAGAATTTTTTTCCCTGTGTCCTTAATGGTTCTATGGCTCCTTTACAGTATGTGGAGACATTTCACCCCATGTTCAATGCCCAGCGATACAGACCAACCTCAGCGCATTGAAACAAAAACACAAAGACCAAGTGGGTGTAGAATTTACAGTAAAGAGAATTACAGAGCCAAAGTGGCCAGGCAATTAAAACAACAAGCACCAAAAAATGAGCAAACTCTGTGTAGAGACAGCTAGTTTCATGTAAGAATTCTTTTTTTTTAATCGATCTATTAAACACTAAAAAACAAGAGCTGAAAACACAGGACAAAATTCAGCTATACAAGCTGGCACCCAAATAAGGAATAAGAAAGCAGATATTCATCTAGCAACTTCTGTTCAGGGTTCTAAGGAAATACCAACTCTATTTTCTTTGTCTATGACTACCAATATTACTTGTAAAGCATTCTCAACAAGTTAGTTAAATCAGATCCTTTTTCCAGCAAGAACTAAAAGACCTCTAATGGAAGTATGCTTTCAATAGCTCCCCTTGCTGTGCTCAGGAAATTCTACATGATTATTGCCATTATTTCCTACATGGATGACTGTTATATAATTGTCTATTCTCTGTCTTGTGGCCTTGGGAGAACGATTAATGTGATGGTTGATGACCAGCCAAACCCCAAGATTGTCAAGTGACCCAAAGAGTTGTTTATGCCAATCTCAGGAAGGAAAAGTACTACATAATTACAAAATAACATATTTAGACCAAGGGTCAGCAAACTTCTTCTGTAAAGGCCCATAGAGTAAATATTTTAGAATTTGTGGACCATGTGATCTCTGTCACAACTACTCAACTCTGGCTGTAGTGTGAAAGTAGCCATAGATGATATATAAATGAATAAGTGTGGCTATGCTCCAATAAAACTTTATTTATGGACAAAAATTTTCTATTTCTTATGTCATAAAATACTATTCTTATTTAGATCTCCTTCAACCACTTAAAAATGTAAGAACTGTCTTAGTATACATCCATACAAAAACAGGTAAAAGACTGGAATTGTCAGGAGAGCCATTGTTGCCCACTCTATATTTATACTATTTTATGTGTTTCCAGAATCCACCACGTGATTATACTTTTAGATTGAACACATTATAAAAACAATAAAAATTGGTTAAAGTTATATACAATGGGTACCAGGTGCACACTACTGAATTTTGTGAAATATTCATAGTTGTTCACCTTTTCTAATACATTGTAATTCCATTTACTTGGTGGTCTTAGAGCTTCTAGTCCATGAAGAAAACTCAATGCAGAAAATCTGAAAATCCCAACTAATTTGATTACCTAACAACTGCAATTTTTTTTGACACTGACATTCTGTATAATGTCATAAAAACCCTGCGATTTGTTTTTCAGCAGACAGGAATTATCTCAGAATTATTTGATGTTATTTATTTGGCTGGGCGATTATCTCAGAATTATTTTGTGATTTACCATGTATGATAGCACAATTACAAATGACCTATAGTCAACATCTGCCCTGCCCTCAGTCCTCTGACATCAGCAATAGCATTAAACAGATACAATCAAAGAATCAAGTTAAGGTAGACTCTAATGGCAGATCTTGGGGCAGCTCTAGTGGGAGTTTCAATGTGGCTTTACTATTATCCACATGGAGTGATTCATAGTTCAAGGCAACACTAGCCATTGCTGGTGTAGCACTGTTTGTATGTAAGTCGTCCAACACATATAGCAGCATATTCTTCATATTAACGCAAAATAAGGTGATGGCTAAAGAGTTCTCTAACTTAATTCTGTCAATAAATCAACCACCTTTTTACCAACTCTGTGACTTCTTCAAAGCTTCACAAAATTCCCTTTATGTCTGCTTCCCTTCCACATACCAATGCAAGTTACCTTTTACAGTTCAGTAGATCTGGCAATTACTTTTCCCAAATTGTCATTTTTTTCCCTCACAATTGAATTTAAGTTTTAGGGATGTAGTTAGGCTCCACTAGCAAGAAAAGATAAATCCTAGTTTTTTTGTTTTTTTTTTAAGCCCTTCCATTATCTTTTTAATTTTTTCTTTAATAATAAATTTATTTTTTATTGGTGTTCAATTTACCAACATACAGAATAACACCCAGTGCTCATCCCGTCAAGTGCCCACCTCAGTGCCCGTCACCCATTCACCCCCACCCCCCGCCCTCCTCCCCTTCCATCACCCCTAGTTCGTTTCCCAGAGTTAGGAGTCTTTATGTTCTGTCTCCCTTTCTGATATTTCCCACACATTCTCAACAGGAAAACATACTTTCTTCTTGGCCACACAGAAAAAAAAATGCCACATCTTTTGTCTCTTCTTTAATTTAGCTCTGATTTATTCTCCCCTTCAAGTCTTCTTTGCTGTCATTTACTCCTTCCTCTTTCTTTTCTTCCCTTTTCATAGTCCCAGGTTTTTCTGGTTTCCTTTCATTTTTCCCAACCTTCCTTCCCACAAACACTGATTAGCTATCAGGATCTGTACTCAGCACCACGTGCACAAAGATCAGTAAGACACAGATGTGGGAGGTAGAGTGAGGCATAAGAGGCATAAAGACTAAGATGTGGCATGGATCTCAGAGTCGACTCCTCTCTGAGCCTGAGACCCTATGTGCTTAATTTTCAAAAGGCCCATGTTTTATCCCCAATCTCTTCAGTGTCTTAAAATTCTCCTTCTTTCTTAGCACTAACTTCAAAAAGAATTATGTCTCTCCAAACTGAAAAACAGTCTTGACTTTCATGTTTTAATAAAATATTTCACAAATAAAGTAAAATAAGAAGACACCTACAACCTAAATGAACTCATTAGAATTTTGTCTTATTTCATTCAGACTTAAAATAAAAATAAATAAAACACTTCAAGTGCATTTGAAATTTTCTTTGTTAGGATGCCTGGGTGGCTCAGTGGTTGAGCGTCTGCCTTCTGTTCAGGCTGGGATCCAGGGATCAAGTCCCACATAGGGCTCCCTACAGGGAGCCTGTTTCTTCCTCTAACTATGTGTCTGCCTCTCTCTGTGTGTCTCTCATGAATAAATAAGTAAAATATTTAAAGAAAAAAAAAAAGAAATTTTCTTTGTAGCTCTGGTTGGCCTCTTCCCAACTAACACCTCCACCAGCACTTTACCCCATCAAGTAACTACCATGATGAATCCTTCCCATTTAATATTTTATACTTTTGCTACATGTGCATGGGTCTATTTAGTTCTGTTATATGTATATGTAGTTTCTAAAATAGTGTTCCTTTGAGTGTTTTAAGTACATGGTATCATCACGTTCCATTCTGAAATTTGTTCATTAAATATATTTTGTATATTACTTATATACTTGAGATTTACCCATATTGATACATATTACTTCAATTTACTCATTTTACCTGATGAATAATATTCGTCATATAAATAAGGCACAAGTTATTTATCTTTTCCTTATGACAGATATTTACATTGCTTCCAGTTGTTCACTATCAAATATAATGTTGACATTTTAGTACAGGTCTTTTTGTGGGCATGGGTAAAAGTAATTAGCCAGATATAGATTATCTGGACCTCAAGCCATGTGCATTTTCATCTTCACTAGATACTGTAGATAGAACCAATTTCCTCTCCAAAATAGTTGTTTCAATGTGCTCTCCCACTGTTAATGTTTGAGGCTTCCCCCCAGCCCTGCAGCAATGGGTGTTGTCAGATTTTTACATTTTATGCTGTCTGATGGGTTCAAATGTATCTTATCATTGCTTTCCAATCTGGTTTCCATCCTCATTTAGCTATAAAACTGTTCTTTCCATGGACATCTAATAATCACCTTCTTGCCAAATCACAAAGACTTCACTAGTACTCGTCATTCTGCTTGACCTCAATTGCATTTGGCATACTGGTCAACACCAAGTCCAAATTCTCTTCTCCCTTTGCTTACATGTAACAGCATTCTGGAGAAGAGAAGGCAGAGAACAAGATGTCCCCTTAGAAGTTCAGGTGTAAATCTGGTAGATAAATCAGGGAATATTTTCTTCAAAGAAATATATTTAATAATAGAACTACAAACTTGAAAAATATTTTTAAAAATACAGGTAGCTTTCATAATACAAAATCCATAAAATTAATATCAAAACAAAGACTCCTAACTTTGGGTGTATAAAAAAACAGCCTGAGAACACATTTATAATAAGTACTATCCTTAATGCAAAATAACATAATTTCTTAATTATATTTAATATAATTTTGTGATTTTTTGATAAGCTTATTTCTTAATGGAATAGAATGCTTTATGTTTTAAGAATTAACATATTTGAATCTATTGTAATATCAAAAAGGGGGTAATTGGTGTCATGAAAGCTATTTATGATGATGCATCTTCCTTTTCCATGAGCTATGTATGGTTCATTTGGACTAAGGAAGTTAGAACACAGATTTAAAAATAAGATTGGGGTGCCTAGGTGGCTCAGTCAGTTATGCATCTGACTCTTGTTTTTGCTCAGATGATCATTTCAAGGTCATGAGATGAAGTCCATCCTCAGACTTCTTGCTCAGCACAGAGTCTGCTGGAAATTCTCTCTCCTTCTTCCTTTCCCTCCCCTGCTATTCTTTTCCTTCTCCAACCCCCTTACTCAGGCTCTCTCTTTCTCTAAAATAAAGAAAATTTTTTAAAAAAATTAAAACACACATGCATACATTAAAGATCATTTGAATCTGGCTCTAGGAACCTTTCAATGGGTCTAAATGAGTAGCTATACATGGAAAAATTACCTAAAATACTGCTTGCTGGAGCTCTTATATATCTGAAACAGCCAGCCCTACCATCCATTGCCCACCCTTGATGTCACTGATAACATTAAACAAATATTCATTAAGAAATTTACTCAACAGATATTTTCTGAGTAATGACTCATCAACTCTTCTGGCCAAAGGTACTGAATAATGAATAAGAAAGCATCTTCCCTCACACAACTTAGATTCTAGACTTCTGTTAAAGTAATACCAGTCTCTGATTAGCAACCCTTGTTTTTATAAGTTCTTCAAGTGATAGGGGATGAGGTGTTTCTGCTTTCGGGGGATAGTAGGGTAATTGTCAATGTTAGCAAAAATAAAACTCCAAAAATATTCTAAGACTGATACCAAGAGTCACAAACATTTTAAAAGGATGATGTCCAGATTTCTCACTACAGTCCAAATCTCAATATATGGAGCAATGTACCAAATGATCTTTTTGAATGGCATTGGAATAAAAATGTTTTAATAAAAATCACACAAGTCCTAAAAAAAAACCCTCCAAACTATTATTTGGCAATTACTGAAACCTATAACCAAGAATCCTCAAAGACTGTGAAAATTTTATGTGAAATAGCCATTTTAATTGCAAAAAGTAATTCTGTGGTGACTTGTATTAAGCCTTGTATTCTGAATATTTCCAAAACTCTTATTAAACAAACACTATGGTGTTTCTATGGAAGAAATAGTATTCTTTATTAAAGAACATTATGATATTTCTTTGTATAATTTCTGCAGTCAATCTTCAAAAAGATAACTCAGCAGAAAATACCATAACTCAAATTTGAAAAAAAAAATCAGTTCTTATCTTTTATTTTCTTTGGTTTGCTTGGTATGGTTCTATCACTGGGAAAGTCTATTCAAATATTAGTTTATTCTGAATGCTTAAAGATTCTATGCAATAAAAATGCCTTTTCTTTTTCACACCTTGGCAACTACCACAAAGATCTATTATCTTCATGATTCTATCAATTTTTTTTCTAAACAAAGGAGAATTAGGGAGGAGAAAGATTATAATATATACTTTTCCTAATCTAGAAATATTGGGTTTGGTAATCTAGATTGCTAGCAAAAAAAAAAAATTAAAGAGGAAGAAAAATCATCAGTTTAGATGCCCTGTGCCATTTGTCCCCGCAATGAATTTCCAAATGCTGCCAAATTCTCTTAGAGAAGAACTCATCTCATTATCAAGATAAATGATATGAGAATAACAGTATATGAAACCAGTTTTTTTCCTTTGCTTTGTGAAGATATGTATGTGGATCAAAAAATACTTGTGTTCCATGTTGAGGTCCTTTGATTTTCAAAAGGAAATATGCTTGGCTAAATTTATGAGCTGAAAGACCAAGTGACCTATTTTTGGAACACCAGAGAAAAGACCAACTGTGTCAAACCTGAAAAAATTATAACTGTCAGTGGATCTTGGCTGTTTGGCAGATATACTTTAAGTATAGAGTATACTGCATCTGAAATTTCAAGAGAAAATTTCCAACCTTTCTCATTATAACAAATTTTAAGCATTTATAGCCAAAACCCATTATGGATACTACATATTAAAGCTAAAAAAAATCTAATTATTGTCTCAAGTTGGTGAAGATTTCAAGGACAATGTCTTAAAAATGATTTTAGGGAGGAAAAATTGAGTCTCGTCTACTCCTACTGTAAGAAAATATGGATGGTATTTTCTTGATGCTGTGGCTAAAAATCCCTTCTGGGGACTCACAAGAAATATTTTCTAGGATTGGACTATACACAACTCACTTGATGGAGCTTTTTTAAAGCATGCTTAATTCAGCTTCCAAAGTTAATTTTTCTACAGTCATAAGTGGAATAAAATATCACTCCAGAGGAAGTAAACAGGCTTTCCTTGTCACTGTTCAATGTTCATCAAATTATACAATGTGACACCTATTTTCTTCACTTTCAGCAAACAAGAAAAATAATGGAACAACACATTTGATACTGAAGCACACCATTATGCCTTCGTTTTCCACATAGCTTACCAGAGAAAATTTTATAGCAGCCAAGAATATTCAATTCTCACATAATTGACTCTTAAAAAAAAATCAATGTAGGATTAAGGGTAGTTTTTTCTTTTAAAACTACTGCTAAAGTGCTGGTTTTGGCCCATGTCTTTTAAATTATAGAAAATTTATACATTGAAGCTATTGTCTTTCTTATCTATATCATTTCTTTTGTGAGGTCCTTGTCTTGTTATATTTCCTCACTAGAAAACTGTCCCAAGACTTGGCTCCTGGTCATTTTCTTCTTCCCCTGTCCTCCCTCCTACCTTCCCTTCCGTCTTCCTCCTTCCTTCATTTCCTTTCTTCTTCCCTTCCTTTTTTTCTCCTCCCCTCCCTCCCTCCCTTACACTCATTCAAAAACCTTATCATTTCTCACAATTTGAACCAGGATCTCTGTGCAGATGACTTCCAAATCTTTGTTCTTGACACTTAATCAAATCACATTATATATTTACTTCCTTTAGTCATTCCCCTAATATGTATAGGACACTTACTCTATACAGAGCTTGCCACAAGCATCTGGTATACAGCAAACAGTACAACATCCCAAAAAGCAGTCACTGTAGGTACCTTTGGATAACCTCCTTACATATGTGCTCAACACGTTGCATTCAACATTCATTACCTAAAACTCATCATCCTTTCCATTAGCTCTCCTTCTTGATTAATGTTTTTTTTAATCAAAGCTACAGTCACTATCCTATTAATCCAGATGTGTAATTGTGGGAGTAACTTGAATATTAGAATGAAAGTGAAGAGAGGACATTTTTTAGTTTCCACTCCACATCTACCTACTTTCATTCCATGGTGTTTTAAGTTCATTTTCCTAATGAACCCTTCAGTCTTTCTCTTCCAGTCCCTTCTCTATAAAGGTGGCACATTATTTTTGTAGTATCATCTGCATAATGTCACATCTCTGTTCAAAACCATCCTTGGTTCACTACTACTAAGTAATAATATCTAAACCTGTCATTCTAGCATTCAAGACAATCCACAAAGTACAAGACACTTTCCAACTTTATCTCCCATGACTCCCCAATATATATTTTCTGCTACAGACAGACCATTCTCCTCATTGTTCACAAAGCATATTTTAGCATTTGTACCTCCATATTTCATATCTCCCGGAATGCTTTCCCCAACCCCCACCCCCATTTTCCTCCCTAGATGGCCAGGTTTTACCCTATTTAAGAGAGATCTGTAGGGGTGCCTGGGTGGCTCAGTCAGTTAAGCATCTGCCTTTGACTCAGGTCATGATCCCAGGGTCCTGGGATCAAGCCCCACATTGGGGTCCCTGCTCAGCAGGAAACCTCCTTCTCTCTCTCTCTCTCTCTGACTGCTGCTCCCCCCTGCTTATACTCTCTCTCTCTCTGTCAGAAAAAAGAAGAGAAGAGAAGAGAAGAGAAGAGAAGAGAAGAGAAGAGAAGAGAAGAAAGAAAAGAAAAAAATCTTTTAAAAAGGGGTGAAGGGGAGGGGGGGAGGGAGGGAGGGAGGGAGGGAGAGGGAGAGGGAGAAGGAGACCTGTAGTACTATCTCCTCCTGAATTTTTTCTTTAACTTCTCCACTCAACATTCAAGTTTCTCAAAAAGCATAAACTATTTTATCTTATCACTCATGTTTTGGTGATTTAGTTTTAAAAAGCGAACCTTTTTTCTCTCTGATACCAAATTCAATTTCCTTAAGTTGGGGACTTCATTTTTCACTTCTATAACCCCTAATATTGTGATTCTATTTGTCTAAAGGTTTACTTTATAAAATGACTTGGCCTTTTACAGGTTTAGATGTACTGCAATCTAATCACATCCTATAAAAACAGCACACATGTGAAATATCATGTAAGATAATTAACTATAAAGAGCCCAGTGGCATCCCCTTATAGCAATGTTTTCATGGGATCTCCTGCATGACAGTGTTCCTTCTGTTTGTAGTAGGTCTCAAGTCAAAGAATAGGCCAGTGCCTTCACATGTACCATTCACTATGATCCAACTGGCAGGGCTTTTGTGTCATTGTAGGAAATGAAACATTTCCCATCTTTTACGTGACTGCAGAACAAGCGGCAAGAATCGGGTTTTGATGTTATGTTCTCCATGTGAACTAAACTTAGGCATTGGATTCTATTAACTGAATTAGCAAGTGGAAACGCTTGTGAAAGACTGGCTATCCAGACAAGTTTATAAACGTCATTTGCTCTCTGCGCAAAGGAGTAATGGTGAGAGATTACGGAGAGAATATCAGATGCATTTCCTGTGACTAACAGTACTAACACGGCCCCGTTCTTGCTCCATTACTGTTTATTACCTGCTTTTCAACAGTGCTCTGCTTTTTCTCCAAAGATTCTGAGGCGGTGATGAGCAGAGCATTCCTCAAGCGAGAACATGCTCAATGTGCAGTACATCGATAGCAAAGTGCTGACAGATATTATTCACGAATTGCGATATGTCAGGAACTGTACCCCTGTGGCTCATAATGGGAATCAAGCGCAGCTATTAGATTTATTGGCCAAGGTCACACCACTTGGCTGACAGTGCCAGAAAAGACAGAGGTCCTCACCCAGTGCCTCCCAATTAATGTATTTATAATTCCTGTCATTCTACTAAACAGCTTGTGCCTGAAAGTCACAGATAATTCTGTGGTCAGAGTAGCCCCATCTACCTCAGTTCTTTCCAAGATAAATAAGTATGCAATTGGCCAGTAATGCTTCTGAATGGACTCCAAAGGATCTGTGAAAAATCATGGTGTTAAGATCAGTATTATCTAAAAGAAGAGAAATGTAGGCTGGACCAAAGCCAAGACAATTCCCAAAGATAGGAGTTTTCAACAGTTTTACAGGAAGAATAGGAAGCTTTATTAGCAGTTTTTTTTTCAACAGCTTTATTGAAGTATAATTGATTAGCATAAATTCAGCCTTTGTAGGTGTATAATTCAATGCTTTTTAGAAGATTTATGGAGTTGTGCACCATCACAATACAGTTTTAGAGCATTTCCATCACCTCCAAAAGTTCCCTTGTGCCCCTTATTTCTAGTCAATCTTTATTCCATCCCAGCCCCCTGCAACCACTGAACTGCTTTGTGTGTCTACAAATTTGTCTCTTCTCAGTGTTTTTATATACATGAAATTATAGAATACATAGTCCTATGCTTTGGGATTTTTTTCACTAAGTAAAATGTTTTTGAGGTACAATTACATTGTAGCTTATATCAGAAATACACTCCTTCTATATTCCTTCTAGTATCCTACTATATGTTTGTCCATTCACCAACTGATGGTCATTTGGATCATTTCCAGTTAGGGGCTATGATGAATAACATTGCTATGAATATTCATGCACATGTCTTGTCTCTAAGTGGATGTAAGTTTCCACTAAAAATCGAAGTAATCCTGTACTCTTCAAAATTAGTTGTTTTTCCTCCCTGCCAAAATTCTAAACTCCATTGAAATGGTCAAACTCCACAGAAAATACCAATACCAGCAAGATTTTAAAAGAATGAAAAGCCAGAACTGATTCATTTCAGTCTACTGAATGACTGACCCTTTCTCAATTTTATTCTGTGTCCAGGTAAGTGACACAAGTGACACAAGGTCAACTCAAAATGCTAGAAAAGGTAGCCTTTATCAGGGGTTATAGACTTTTTCTTCCAGGCGTACAATAGTCTAAAGAATATGATAAAACTTATTGGCACCAACTTATTGCCACAGATTTCTTGAGACAAACAGAATAATAATCTATTAAGACATAATTCTCAGTTTAATTAATGTTAATCCTAATATGTATTCAGCTATATACTCTATCTCAAAACAGAAAAATTTGCTACCAATTTAGATATGCACAGTACTTTCCTGGCAGGTAGACCATCCCTCTTACAGTCTGAAATGTGTCCCTCTAAAATTCATATGCTGAAATCGTAGCCCCCAGTGTGATGGTAGTAGGAGGTGGAGCTCTAGGGAGGTAATCAGTTTTAGATGAGGTCATGAGGGTGGGATCCCCATGATGGGATTAGTGCCCATATAATAATAGCGCCATATGAGTCATACAGCAAAAGAGAGACATCTACAAACTTGGAAGAGGACCCTCACTAGAACTCAACCATGCTGACATCCTGATTTCAGACTTTCAAACCCCAAAACTGTAAGAAATAAATATCTTTTCTTTAAGCCACCCAGTCTAAGATATTTTGTTATTACAGCCTGATCAGACTAAGACAATCCTTTTTTATGACCTTCATTCCACCCTAAGAAAAAACCTCTTCCTTTCTCAAAATTAAATACAAAAAAACCCTGTGGGAATTAAAATATTATTTTGTTGCTTATTTCTAGTGTAACATCTTATTTTAGAATTTTGTGAAATTAAGATCCAACAAGTCCATTTCACTTATTTTTGATATCTTGTGGATAATTTTTCAGAAGTTATTCTTTCTAAATAAATATGTTACAGCAGAGCTTTTTTTTTTTATTAAAGAATGATTTTAATTTACCTTAGTACCAGTATTTTTAATGAGGGCACACATCCCTGAAGTTATAATGTAAATCACTACAAAATGTGCTTTTCTTTACAAAATGTGTTCAGAATAATTCTTAAGAAGCATAATCCTTGGTAAATTGAACTATGGCCGAAATATGCATAATCACTCCAGTGCATGTAGCTTTAACTGAGGTCTCTAACAAACGTCCTTGTTTAGCTGGCAGAGTGTATGAGGGAAGAATGTACCATCACCAAATGTTTTTCGGGACACTCTGCCTCATAAGCCCAGACTATATTAAGCATTGATAACACAGTAACCACAGCAATGACTTTGTGTGTAACAAAATAGATAACCGCATACAAAATTCTGCACAATCAAAAAAGCATATAGAATATTATCAGAAGGATATGTCTCGGGTACAATCAATAAATAAGTAGAGACGATGGGATTATAAAGGCACATGGCCAGACAAAAAAGATACTCTATAACTTCAGCCATAATCAGCATACTTACCTTTCAAAAACAAATCATTATATTTGTAAAAGGCTACTGTCTGCACTCAGGAAACATTTATCTGGGTAATAGGAGATTAAACAGGAGTTAAGGGGCACCTGGGGGGTTCAGTCAGTTGAGCGTCCAACTCTTGGTTTTAACTCAGGTCATGATCTCATTGTCATGAGATTGAGCCCACATCAGGCTCTGCACTTAGCTCAGAGTCTGCTTGAAGATTATCTTTTTTTTTTAATATTTATTTTTTTTTATTTTTTTAAATTTTTATTTATTCATGATAGTCACACAGTGAGAGAGAGAGAGGCAGAGACACAGGCAGAGGGAGAAGCAGGCTCCATGCACCGGGAGCCCGATGTGGGACTCGATCCCGGGTCTCCAGGATCGCGCCCTGGGCCAAAGGCAAGCGCCAAACCGCTGCGCCACCCAGGGATCCCTGCTTGAAGATTATCTTATCTTCTATCTCTGCCCATCCCAGTTGTGTTCTCTCTTTCTCTCTCTCTCTAAAATGAACAAATCTAAAAAGAAAGAAAGAAAGAAAGAAAGAAAGAAAGAAAGAAAGAAAGAAAGAAAGAAAGAAAGAAAGAAAGAAGAAAAGAATAAATCAGGAGTTAAATCTTGCTTCCTTTACCATCTTCTTTGTTGTCAGAAAAAAAATAGATGACTTTCTTTTTATACTCTGCTGGTAGAGGAGCAACAGATGCTTAGGCCATACTGAAAGTAAAGTGGCCAAAGGATATCAACTCCAAGTATTCCATAGGTGGAAATACCAGCATGGGGCTCAGAAGAGAAATCTGGCTGGAGATTTATAATTGTACTTCATCAACATAAGGACTCCAATTGAAGCCATGGAAATGCATAAGTCCAAGAAAGGACAATTTGCAAACTGAGCAGAGAGCCGGGAAAAAATCCCCCTAAGTGTCCACATTAAAGAACATGCAGAGGAGGAGGAGTCTGCAAACACTGGTAGGCTGTCTGAAAGCCAAAGGAAACGAATGTATAGAGTGCTTACGTGAGGACAGGTGCATCAGCCCTGCCAGAGCAGTTTGGGTAAGAAAGTCAGAGCTGTATCTTCTTCACCTTGCCTCAGAAGACTGCCTAGAGGTCAACAACTCCTGGCACTCACAGTTGCTGACCCAACATGATGGCTTAAATAATAAAAACAATGAAATAAGGGCTTAGTTCATTTATGCAACCCTGCCCTGATCTGTTAACCCAAGTATATACTAAGTGCATATGGGAAAGAATGGTAGAAGTTCATGATGTTTAGTCTGTAAAAAAAAAAAAAACCAAAAACACATTTTGCCCCAAGCATTTTTCCCCTTCATTTAAAAGTTAAATTGTGTATTTCAAAGATAAATCTAAGCCATGTGTCTCACTTCTTCCCTTTAACAGCAAACTGTTCTGAAAGACTTCACTGTCATATCAAGGACTTCCAGAATGTCATTTTTATTCCAAATGAGAAAAATCACATTTTCCCTAAACACGCAGCATTCAATCTCAAAAATACATATTGTCTTAACTCATGTCTCATAAAATACAATAATAATCTATTTTCACCTGATCAACCTATATCATTTCTGCCAATATTTGCCATCTGATCAATGCCATCAGCAGTTTAACATTAATTAAGAGCCTACTAGACACCAGACCACATACTTTGCAAATATTAGTTCTAACCTCATGGTAGGAAGGTATTATTAATTAATTTAATAAAAATATTAAAGTTTCAAGAGGTTATATAACTTGTGAAGCAAATAAAAGGCTAACACAACTCCTGCCTAACACATAAGCCCACAGTCTTTCCATTTTTCCAGATGGCAATATGTTCCCTCACAGATAAGAAAAGCTAAATCATCCCTATTTTCTGTAAGTTGATAGTCTTATAAAACACATAGACAAAAGCATATTGACACAGAGTTGACTAACCCATATTAGAGAACAATGCACTAAAATGGTACATGCTTGGATCTAAAAAATGCGTCTTTTATAAGAAATTAAGTTGCAGAATTCACCCAAAAAAATCAGACTTCTTTTTAAGATGATGTATAATATATCCTATCTCCAGTAGTAACAGCTTTTTCTGGAGGGTTGTTAATTATATAGAGATTGTATTTTTCTGTATTATAAGGGTGGAAGAAAAGAGAAAGAACATTTTCAAAGTTCTCTCATTAGAGAGCCATTCTGGATTCTGATGCTCTTGGGTTCCAAACCAAGTTCTGCAGTTTACTTGCCAATTATATGATTAGAGGCTCTTTGCTTAACTACTCTGTACCAGATTGTCCTCATCTATAAAATGGACATAATAATACCAATCTTAATAGGGATGATATAATAAATAAATATTTGGACAATAGTTGTCCTAGTGCCTGGGACAAAATAAACATCCTGAGAATGGTGGTTGGGTTATAGCTAAACCATCAAGCAGAAAACTTTGGCAGTCACAGTAAAGTCATGGAGGCCAGTGAGGCACTTTCAAACAATTATAGCCCATGCATAGGAAAAGGAGAAATCTAGCTATGTGATAGACAACACTGGGAAGAAGAGAGGGGAAAGGTGACTGTCAGAACTGGCATATGCATGGATAAATCAGAAAAGAAAAAGAAAAAGAAAAAAAGAAAGAAAAGAAAGAAAGGAAGGAAAGGAGGGAAAGAAGGGAAAGAAGGGAAAGAAGGGAAAGAAAGGAAAGAAAAGAAAGAAAAGAAAGAAAGGAAAGGAAAGGAAAGAAGAAAACAGGAGTTAAATCTTGCTTCCTGTACCATCTTCTTTGTTGTCAAAGACACCAAAGGGCTTGGCAACGAGCATAGTAAATATAACAAAAACACGCTACTTATATTTTTAGCCATAAATTATCTCCCATTTGAATGTTTCACATGGCAAAAAAATAAGACATTAAGAGATTATTTTCATTGGATTAGGAGAAATAAAAAATTAAGGAAATTCAGAATTTCTATGGTTTAGCATTAGAAGTAAGCATTAGCCCATGTGCTGCTTGCCTAAAAGTAACTCTACTATTACTAATGAGAATCATACATTGGGACTTTCAAAAGTGGAAGAGGCAATATATTATCATTATTTTGTGTTTAATTAGTAATAGTGAAAATCTGCCTTTGAGAAAAAAAAACTGGATATATCTGTTTTGTTTTTTTGATGTTTTCATAGAGCAAGGGCCAGCAAACTACAGGCTGCGACCAAATTGCCCCATTGCCTATTTTTATAAATAAGGTTTTATGAGACCACAGCCTCATTTGCCTTTTTACATATTGCTTATAGCTGCTTCTGTGCTACAATGGTAGAGTTGAGTAGTTGCAAAAGATTCTAGGACCTGAAAAGCCTAAAATATTTACTATATAGCCCTTTACAGCCACAGTGTGCTAACCTCTTTCTTAGAGCTAGAGGTAAGTATTTCATCTTAGTCATCTTGGACTGCCATAATAAAATACCCCACACCAGGCAGCTTAAACAATAGACATTTATCTTCTCACAGTTCTGAAGGTTGTAAGTCAGGGTGCCAGCAGGGTTTTAGTGAGAGCTTTCTGCCTGGCTCATAAGTGGCCACCATCTCACCATGACCACGCGGTTGGAGGAGAGGAGGAAGAGCAAGCAGTAACTCTCTGTTGACTCTTCTTAAGGACACTAATCCTATCCTATCAGGGCCTTTCCTCATTATTTCATTTAACCTTCATTACCTCCTTACAGGCCCTATCTTCAAGCACAGCCACAGTGAGGGTTAGGGCTTCAATACATATGAATTTCAGTGAAACACAAGTCAGTCTATAACATGTTTCAAACCCATAAAAATCTGATTTTGCCTTAAATATCCATCTTTCATTTCCAATATATCTTCCAATGTGTCTTTCTAAACACATCTGGGAAACAGGTTGAAAACAAAGTACAGTGGAAACTTCTCCTGCTGACTAAGAATAAAGAGCCCATCCTGAAACCTTATCCCAAATGTTACCCTTAGCAAAGCATTTGAGCTTAGAGAAAAATGGAGATGAAATGACTTCTGGAGGGCAGAACAAATTCCTCCATTGAAAGCCTGAAGAGCACCTATTAATCCATCCCCCAAATGGTAGTTTCCATCATGTGGATGCTCTTTTTTATCTTACTGAGAAAAAGAGCAGCAAAAGAACTTGGGGATAATCTGTGACCAAGTGGGGTCAAAAGATTCAAATAACCATTAGATGGGTCAAAGTCAAGTTGTAGGCTTCATCATTCTTGCACTATTAGCAAAGAGGATATAACTTTATTTCTCTAACAACCACAGAGTATTTTAAGAGACACTACCTCATTCATCTCCTGAGTGCCCTTTGAAGTAAGTGTCCCATATTTTATTTCTATTTTATAAATGGAAAAACTAGGGCAGTGAGCAGTCGTGTACTTCTCCCCAGAGTAAATCAATCACTAGAGATAGAAGAATTTTAAGCCTTTTGTTTTCTATGCATTCAACCACAGATTGATGTATTGAAGACCTCTCTATAAATAAAAAGTGTCTTATGCTTATTGAATACAGTATTACTCATACCACAATCATGGTGTGTATTTCCCGCCATGCCAATATGGTGGACGACTCTCTCATTTTGGAACTTTTAAGGACTTAATTATCAATTATAAGATAATTGAAACATGAACAACAATAGGAAAGAAATGCTAAACCAAAAATAGGTTACTGCCAAAGCACCAGAAGTAGTACTAGATTGAGATCCCCAGACCACATGCCTCATGGACATAGAAACAGGCTCTAGCACCATCTAGTGGGAGACCAAAATAACTCATGGATTATTAAGAGGGTTGTCAACCTGGGGGCTCCTTTTATCAAGAGGTTTGGATTTTTTCCAGTTTAAAGCTTCCTTGGGTTTACTCCTAAATAAGCAAGTATATCTTTTTTTGAAATAATTTTAGAAGTACACCAAGGGTTGGGCTTGGGTTACCTATTGTAGTTTATTTCCCAATGACACAAAGTAAAACGGGCAAAGACTAGAAGTAGATATACGAATTTAAGTATACTCCACCAGCAGCTCTTTGGTTTTACACAAATTACCCTATCTCTCCCAGGGCCCATTTCTTCACCAATATAATGAAGTTGATGCCCATTTAAAGGGTAGTTGTGATGATTAAGAGAGACCTTTAGTTTATTCCTATTTGTTTATACAATGACTGTCAACAAATAATTAGTTTCCTCTTTCCCCAAAAAGATTTCTGTGATATTTCCACGTAGCATACATTGGTTTCTTAGGGATACTCTAACAAAGCATCAGACTGGCTTAAACGATTGAAATTTATTTTCTCACAGTTCTGGAGGCTGGCGAGTCTGACATTAAGGTGTAGCAGGGTTGGTTCCTTCTGAGGACATCAGAGAAAGATCCGTCCCAGGCCTCTCTCTGCTTATAGACAGCTATCTTCTCCCTGTGTATTTTCCCACTATCTTCCCTCTGTACATGTCTATGTCCAAATTTCCTCTTCTTATAAGGACAGCAGTCACATTGGATTAGGGCCCATCCTAATGACATCATTTTAATTTAACTAGTTCTTTAAAGATTCTATCTCCAAATACAGTTGCATTCAGAGGCACTAGGAGCTAGGACATCAACATATGAATTTGTGGAGGGAGCACAACAAAGCCCATAGCAAGCACAATGAGCAGACAGCTACGCAGCAAGTAAATAGTTGAGGCAGGATAAATCCCAGCCCTAGACCAGTGTGACATAGGCATGCTGCCTCCCTAGAGAGGGAAGTAGGAAAATACAATTTTATAGACCAAATGAAAGATCCCATTTACTTTTGTTTAAGGCAAACCGTAAGCTCTTTTCCCCCAGGATCACAGGTTTCTGAGATAAAAGGGACTCTATGAGTGCAACGATGTATTGTTAATTATAGAGCAGCCCCCTCAGGTACCCTGGGCAAATAAGAAGGCGAAATCAAAACATTTGTTCTAGCCCCTAAATGGATTGAATCAATGGTTCCTGAATTATTATGCTCCCCACCAGTGCTAAACCAACTTCGGAAAACTTCATTTCACTATTTAGCTGACTCAGGAAAGGCTTATTGTAACTTCTAGCTAATCTATAGTACAATTCAAAATCTTCAGCTGCTAAAAAAAACTGCACTTTCCAGTTTCTATTCTAAAAAAAAAGTGTCTGCCAGCATTTTCAAAATGTATTTTGTGAGGTGCACATATGTTAATATAAGTATAGCAAAGATTGTCCACCTCGTTGCTCTCCTATTAAGCAGATTTCCTTTTACAATCTCCAACATAGCCAGCCTCTGCACTTCAGGTTTAGAGAGAACAGAATTGCAATGCTTTCCTTGCCTGCTGTACCGTGACTTTTACACTGTTTTTCCCTTCCAATCTCTCCACCACAGCTATTTGCATGTCTGGTATCCAGTCTTTCTCTGCCTGGGACAAAATAAAAAGTCATAATAATAAAACACAAACAGGAGCTTCAGAATCCCAAACAACTGTACTCTCTAGTTATCATTATCATACCATTTATATTTTAAGTGACTATTTGAGTTTACCTCATAAAAAGAGAGAAAACACAGTGCAAAGAGAGCAATATCAAGCAGTACTTGGTTTTGAGAACCCAAATGAAGCTGGGTTTGAGAGATCAGCTATGAATTTTTCTTCTACAATTGCATATTCTACTCAATTTCAAAGATGGCTTGTCATATATTTACTTCATAGTCCCATCATCAATTTAAAATGCCTGGGTAGAGGCGCCATGCATCTTAATGTACAGTGTTTCAGGTGAGTAACCAATGGGCACCATGATTTACCTCCAGCTTCAAAACATCATTCAATCCTCAGCTATCATCCAACCCACTCCCTTCATTCTTAGTTTTTTCTCTTCTTTCTTCCCCTGGACAGATGATCCCTTCCTTTCCCTCAAGTTGACATTTTCCAGTATACAAACATACTGCCTTTACACCCAGCACCTAGATCTTGGTTTCTACTACATTCTCCAATAAAGAAAATGGAACTGGTTCTAGGTCTGCCATACCTAAGGGATATACAAAATGGGCCTGGAGTATTTTGTACTGTCAGAAAGTAAAGTGCTCAATGAAAAAAAAAAAAAGATTTTTAAAAAGGATGGAGCATGTCAAAGAAACAAAGGAACCTACTTGAAAGAGCTCTAATGGCCAAAGCTGGGACAATTTGAACAAAATAAATAACACAGAATTGGATTATAACACAAATATAAAATAAATATACACGCATCCATACTGATATATGATTGAATAAATACATGGACGAGAAGAGACAAATCTTTGATACAAAAAGTTACAAGTAATTTATGTAGATACTTCCCCACATTATGGACTGAGTATCTGTGTCCCTGCCAAAACTCGTGCTGAAATCTCAGACCCCAGTGTGATGGTATCAGGAGACGGGCCATTAGCAGGTCATCAGATGGAACTCTCCTGAATGGGATAGTGCTGTTATAAAAGAAATTGAGAGACCTCTCTCTGTTCTCCACCATGTGAGGATGCAACATGAAAATAGCTGCCTATGACATAGTCTATGAAAAAGGAAGTGAGCTCTCACTAGACACCCAATCTGCTGGCATCTTGAACTTGGATTTAGCAACCTCCAGAACTGTGAGAAATAAATTTGTTGTTTCTAAGTCAGTCATCCAGTCTATAGTATTCTGTTACAGTTGCCTGAACAGACTAAGACACCCTTCCAGAAGGTAGGGCTTAATCTCCCCACACCCTGCTCTGCATATGAGCTGGATTTATGGTTCACTTCCAAAAAATACAGTATGAAAAGGAAAAATCATAACTTATAGCCGATAAACCTAGTAAACATTAATTTAAAGAAGTAATTAAACTTAATATCTCTAGTGCTAAGTCCTGTTGATACCATGTACTCACTCATATGATGTAATGAGAGATATATTTGTATTATTTCTCCCCAAAAACCATAAGCCCAATCTAATCATGAGAAAAATATCAGACATACCTAAACTGAGGAGCATTTTATAAAATACCTGAACAATTCTCTTCAACACTGTCAAGGTCAAAAAAAAAAAAAAAGAAAGAAAGAAAGAAAAAGAATGAGACAGTCACAGATCAGAGGAGTCTAAAGAGATGTGACAACTAAATGCAAAGTGGTGTCCTGGATGGGATCCTGGTACAGAAAAAGGACATTAGTGGAAAAACTGGTAAAATCTGAATAGAGTTGGAATTTATTTAACAGTAATGTATCAATGTTAACTTTCTTAGTTTTTAGTCTTGGTCCTGCAGTTGTATAAGCTGCTGACCTTAGGGGAAACTGAGTGAAGGACACAAAGGATTTCTCTGGGTAAAGGACATATAGGATATCTCTGTATCATCTTTACAACTTTTCTGTAAATCTAAAATTACTCTAAACTGAAAATCGTTTTAAAAATTAAAAAGCAAAAATAATTCTTCTCTTTAACATGTTGATCATCTACAAATTTAGTTTACCACTACAGATTCCTCCTTTAGGAAAAGGTAGCACAAAGTCAGACAAAGGAAGAAAATAACTAAAATGAAGATAGCAGTAAGTCTGGGGGATAGAAGCATGCTCACCTCTATCTATTTGAAACATAACTCATATGACATAAAATTGACACTTTTAACATGGACAATGCATTGGTTTCTAGTGTATTCACAAAGTTGTACAACTATTCACTATCCAATTCCAGAACATTCTTTATCACCTCAAAGGAAACTTTATATACTCATTAGTAGTCATTCCCATTCCCCTCTCCCCGTAGCCCCTGGCAAACACTAACTAATCTGTTTTGTTTATATAGAGATTTGCCTATTCTGGACATTTCATATAACTCAAATCATATACTATTTGGTCTTTTGTGTCCACCTTCTTTCACTTCATATAATCTTTTCCAGATTCAGGTCATAGTATAGTATAAATCAGTACTTCATTCCTTTGTATGGCTGAATAATATTTCATTGTACTAATAGGTTACATTTTGTATATCCACTTATCAGTTGATGACATTTGGCTTTCCGTTTTTGGTTACTATGAATAGCCCTGCTATGAATATTCTTGTACAAATCTTTTTTTGTGTGAACATACGCCTTCTTTTCTCTCATATAGCTAGAGTGGAATTGAAGTAGGTTTTTAAAAAGATTTTATTTATTTATTTGACAGCGAGAGAACAAGCAGGGGGAGTGGCAGGCAGAGGGGAAGGGAGAAGCAGGCTTCCCACTGAGGAGGGAGCCTGATGCTGTACATGGGCCCAGGACCCTGATCATGACCTGAGCTGAAGGCAGGTGTTTAACCAACTGAGCCTCCCAGACACCCCAGGAATTGATATTTTATCTGATAACTTTATACTGAACCTTATGAGGAACTGCAATTATTTTTCAAAGTGGCTGCACCATTTACATTCACACACCAGCCAAGCATGAGAACTCCAATTTTTTTTTACAATCCTAACCAATACTTGTTATTATTTGTCTTTTATATTATAACTACCCTAATGAATATGAAGTATCTCACTGGGGCTTTGATTTGCATTTCTTTGATGGCTAATAATGTTCAATAACTTTTTATGTGTTTATTGATCATTTCGAGATTTTCTTTGGAGAAATGTCTGTTCAGATCCTTTGCCCATTTTAATCAAGGTGTCTCTTTTCCTGCTAAGTTGTAATTATTGTTTATATATTCTGGATACTAGACCCTTATCAGATATATGATTTGCAAATATTTTTCCCATTCTGTGGGTCATCTTTTCATCTGCTTGATAGTGTCCTTTGATGAACCAAAGTTTTTAATTTTGATGAAGTTCATTTCATTTATTTATTCTTTGATTGTTGGTACTTTAGGTGCTATATCTAGGAAATTGCCTATTCCAAGGTCATGAATATTTACACCCATGTTTTCTAAGACTTCTATAGTTGGAGCTCTTACATTTAGGTCTCTTCATGTATATGATGGGAAGTAGGAGCCCTCTATATTTTTCTTTATGTCACATCAGGAATAATTGTTGATCTTAGAATCAACAAAACTGAAATATTAGTTACACCAGTTACCAGTGTAAAGATGTTTACCTTTTCTGAGATCCATTTTTTCACCAGTATTGGAGAGAATTAAATATCTTCACTGGAACTTGTTTTGATTCTATTTGGGATTTTACTTACAATCACTAAAATTTCAGGGTACATTTAAGGAATTCATCCTTACTTTCTACAATTAAATGCTGAAATACTTATGTATCAAATATAAGATGGATTTCTTAAAAACAGAAAGAAGGAAGGAAAGAGACAAAAAGAAAAAAAGAAAAGAGGTGGATGAGCAGTGATATAGTCAGACAAAATAGAATTGACCATGACTTGTGCAATGTAGAATACACATGGGTTTGTTATACTTTTTATAAATGTGTGTGTGTGAATTTTAAATTTAATGAAAGAAACAGGACTGCTAATATTTTAGGTAGCCAAGTAAAAATATTTTTAAAAATCTGTTATAATTATAAAACTATTATCATCAGAGTCATAATGAAAGAATGTTCTATGCCAAATAATAGGAGCAATACCATCTCTACATAAAGTGGATTTCTTTAATTTGGGGGTGGAGGAAGCTTCATGAAAATTAGTTGCCTTGCCCTTTTGTTTTTCATTTGGCCATAGACCAGGACTGATCCCCACTCTGATGCTTGAGAAGCACTGAATCTGATTATAATTCTGAGGAATTAACCATAAAAGCTCAAGTTTATGATTCTGTCTACTTTTTGATAAACATAAAGAATAGCATGGTGGTAGGAACTAGACATTGTCAAGTAGAATCGTGTTGATACCAAGCTTTCAATAAATCAGAGAGTGTTGAACTATAGGACACCAAGTGAAGCTCCATCTTTATTTACAATACAGTAAATTTTTCATGAAGTGCTCATGACTACAGACTAAATCAACATAACTGTGAGACAAGTGGAAAGTGAGAAGGGAAACTGTCATATCCTGTCTTGGAGTTTGTTAATTTTTTTAATTATTGAAATTATGGATGAGTTCAAATACATTGCAGTAAGTTTTAAGTGTGTGGCTTTATTTAAAAATTAATAAAATTCTAAGTAACATACAAAGGCTAAAATCTAGCAGTGGACATCACTCATTTATAAGATTCAATGTACTGGAAGTGTTTGTATTAGAAACCTCATTGATATGATAATTTTGCTTTCATAAATATTTTGAGGAAAAAACTATAATTTACAAATCAAAGAATAAAAAAGAAAAAATTGGACTTTCCTTCAGCCTCCAAATGCTATCTAGACAAACAGAAATTAGTGCATCCACTGACTCAATAAATTTTAGAGCCTTTATCCAAGCAAGGTCATGATAAGAGTTAACAATTCTGTAAAAATACAGGTGGGCATTTTCTGTTGTATATATCATTTGTACTCTGGAATGGCCATTAAAGCTTTGAATTTACCTTAAATTTCTTTACATTAAAAAAGAAAAAAGGTGGGGGAATGCCTGGGTGGCTCAGTGGTTAAGCGTCTGCCTTTGGCTCAGGTCATGAGCCCAGGGTTCTGGGATCGCATCCCGCATAGGGCTCCCAAGGAGCTGCTTCTCCTCTGCCTATGTCTCTGCCTTCCTTTGTGCCTCTCATGAATAAATAAATAAAATTGTTTTAAAAATTTATATATTTATCATTTATTGTCAGCTATATATTTTTGGGTGATACTCTGAGCTTTGAAATTATCTCCTCCATCACCTTTTTGGATATCAGGTATTACAATCTTTACAAAGGAATTTTGAATTTACAAAGTACTTATTTTTGAATAAGTGATTCCTCAGTATAGGCTTGTAAAATGGATTAGTCCTAACATGTATTTTATAGTCAAGAATTCTAGAATGTTGAAAATTTCAATGAGCTGCTTTCCCCAACTTCCTTCCTTTTCCAATCCCCGTGCACCACTTCCAGACAATTTTCCTTTACTAGGATTTGGATCTCTTTCAATTAGTCATTTAGCATTTATTGGGTACCTACCAAGTGCTAGACATTGTCTGTGTTAAATGGATATAGCAGTGAACGGCAGCAACAAAACAAAACACGAAAATGGCACCTGCACACATGGAGCTTCCCCTATCTTTAAGGAGGGGAATATAAGTTAATTAATTCTAATTAATTAAGAAATTAATTAAGAAAGAGAATATAAGGAATCTTATTTCAGCAACTCTACTCTAATTTAGACTTCTAGTTAGCCCAAATGTGGCCCTCTAGCTTATATTTGTTTCATGAGCTTCTCTCTTATACCCTAATACAGGCTCATATCTTGTATCCTGACAAACTAGTTGGTCTCTTCATGACTTGATATTCCAAAAATGTGATGGAGGGGATAATATAAAAGTTCAAAGACTCACTCAGAAAATATATAACTAATATTAAATGCCAATGGTATAAATAAATTTAAGATAAGTTCAAAGTTATACTGATTTAATGTCCATTCCATTCTTGAGTGCAAAGTGATATATAGAGAGCAGAAAATGTTTAACCTTACTTTTGTAGAATTTATGAATCTTACCATTACCTTGCTTGGAAAAAGGGTCTAAAATTTATTGAGTCAGTGGAGATACTAATTTGCTATTTGTCTAGAGATCATTAGGCAGCCAAGGAAAGATATGATTCTCAGATCCTGCAGGCAATACTTTTAAATATTGCATCTTTCCTTAGTTTTTCTAGCCCATGCAAGGCTGCAGTCATGCTAACTAAATCCTCATCATTCAACTAGTGCCTGACACCTGTTGCAAGATCATGCTTCACTGGACCACTTTGACTAGCAGCTGAATTGTTAAGTTCTATAAATAGCATGTTCCCTGCTTGTCTGGACTTCTTCCTCAACTATTTAGAATAGTTCTTAAAATACCACCTCTCCATCCATTCACCTGAGTGGATGGACTTTAGAGGGTGGGATTTCAGAGGTAAGCCCATTTTCCTGGTGCATAACCTTCCTGGTCTAGCTGCCAGACTATCTCCTAAGCACAAAACTTCCTTCTCAAATACAACCAACGCCTACAGGCATAGGCAGAAAATCATAAGGAATTGGAAATTTAACTCAAGAATTCCCTAGATAAGTTCAATTACTGATTCTTTTCCAAAGTTTATAACATTTTACCCTGCAAATTCAGCATTATCTAAGTAGATGGTTATTAAACAGAAGGAAGCTCCAGACATGGAGCTGGTATTGGGAGAAGGTAACTGACCTTGGCAAGGAGAGAGGATTCAGGAAGAATTTGATGTTTGAACAGAGAGGAAATACTAAGTCTGTATATCATCTTCAGTCATGAAAAGGAGTTTTTCCTCACACATGCTTCAGAGCCTGAAAAAATAATGTGTAAATTGCTAAAGACATCACCCTTGACTCTGAGCAAGACTCCTTAAGGTCAAAGTATCTAGAGGAGGATTGGTTACGAGAGGGCATGATGAGGCAGAAGGAAAGAAGAAAGGGGAAAAGGGATAGTCTGATAAAAAGTAACATGCATTGCCTTTGTGGCCAATAAGTGAATATCTAAAGAGTAGGGTATTATTATGTTTATGTGACACCACTACAAAAGCCATACAGAAAGAATTCTGCAATAAAGAAGAGCAAGCATTAAAAAAAAAAAAAAGATACTCTGCTCTTAGTGAGGCAAAAAACATGTAAAATAATTTTGTTTAGAGTAGTCATACTAACTAAAATTTAAAAATCTCCTCTTTGTTTTGAAAGCAGAAACTATAGCAGAGGAGCACATTTCTATATAACAATGATATTGCCTATCGTACAGACAAGGTGAATGTATATGAGGAAGTTTAATTTTTCAGTGTTTATTAATAATTAACCTGATCATTAGGTTTATTAGATAGAATTAATCCCTAATTGGAACAGAACAACCGCAAGGCAAATTATTAAAATAACTGATGGAACTTTCTTTCTTGACTTTAAAAGATAAAGTTAGGCAGCTCCAGATATTTATATGTCCAATATGAGAAAAGACAGAGTTTTTAGTCTTAAAGAACTGTAAAGAACAGTGATATATTTAAGTACAAACTGGATTCTTTGAGACTAAAGTAGGGTTTAATACAGACACTGGGAAAAGAGAAAATTTTAAACCTAGATATGCTTCTCTGGAAGGAGGGATAATGACAATGAAGGAGGTTATGCGTGTGTGTGTGTGCGCGTGCATGGGGATATATGGGAAGTCTTTGTACTTTCTTCCCAGTTTTGCTATGAACCTAAAACTGATCTAAAAATAAATAAAGCCTTAAAAAATAGATATGTTTCCATGTGTTGACATAGTAAGTCTTCTACTCAGCACATGAGGCTGGTCACTCACTATCGATGCCATGTTTGGTAAGAAGACCACAGCAGTGTATGAGTGTAGGAAAACATATATGCAAAATGATTTCTCAAAAGTATATCTGACATAGCTTTGATCTCATAAGGTTTTCCAGGATTTAATAAATAAGTGAAGTTCTCTTCAAAAAACTCTGTACTTGAAATTTTATACTAGGAAACTCAGGAAGAATAAGGTCTGCCAAATATAAAAATAAGTGATAACAAAGATGACTGTATCTAATACTTTATCTTACTCTTTCACTCCCATCCCAAATATTACTAAATACTTTTAAAGACTTATGAACTATGTCTTTTTAGATTCTGGGATATCTTTGCTGATTTATGCCCTAGAATATTTGAAAAAATCAAAATACTCTTTGAAAAATGCCTGGCTCCATTGATTTTGTGGAGAGGCTCTTGCTTGGCTGAATTTAATTTAAATGTAGTCCTTTGTTATTGCTTCAAGAGGACGACAGTCATTTCTAACAAGCACAAATTATTCAGAGCATGACCCTAAATGCTGTATTTCAAATAGCAAAAGAAAACAAGCTATCCTCTAACCTACTTCACTTTGCAGGAAGAGAAGCTGTGTGAAAGAGAGCTGCAAAAGGGCAACCTGACCCAGAGAGATTCGCCCTCACCGGGGCCCTCCTCCCAGCTTTCGTGGGTCTCTGGATGGGCCAGTTGCACAAATACAAGAAGATCAGGCCAGCATCCTGGAAGGGGGGAGGGGCCTTGGTATCACCCTCCTTGGGTAGCTCTTTGCCAAGTTCTAGTTAACCCAGTTACAGTAAAGCCATTGTGGACTCTTTAGTGGAGCAAGCCTCAAATCTACATGGCAAACACGATTTTTTGATGGCCATGGCCACAGCCAGTAACTGCAATTTAGTGGCTTACACATTGTCATGAAAGGGGGCGGGCAAAGGCTCAAGAGCAGTGGATTTTACGGCAATAGGAAATAGGACACATTTTGTGCAGTAGCCAACTCCTTTGCATTTCTGAGGATGAAATGCCCCCTAGATCAAAGTGACAAAGTAGTTAGGATATTCACGGGACAGAAGACAAAAGGAGTTCATTCACTGCCAAAAAACAGCCTTCTGTTAAGTATTTAGAAGTTTAATAACAGTACTTACATGAGAAGCAGAATGCAGAAGGGTAACTTGAAAGTGTGCATAACTTAACAGAAACTGGTCACTCTTCAGGAGAGTAGACAATCAGTAATTCACTTATTCACTCATCACACATATATCAAGTACCTTCTATGTGGGGCACGGACCTAGGTATTATAAGGAATATAAATATACACGACAAAAGTCTCTACCTTTAAGGAGCTTGTAGACCTATATAATAATATGCTATTACATATTATAATATATTATTATACATATAATCAAATTAATCACAATAAATGAAATTAAACCATTATATGTAATACATTGTATGTTATATATTACATATATACAAATACATATATATTACTTATATGATATTATATAGTTGGCATATATATATATATATATATATATGCATGCCCAACTCAAGGTGTCAGGCTATCTATACCACACTTGCAAAGCAGATGTACAAAAAAATTACCTTGCAGTTTTACCCCAACACCCCCTTCAAGAGGAAAAAGAATTGGGGTTGAAGAGGCAAGAAGAGAAAGTCTGGAGCGATTTACTGGAATACTGTGCATTTCCCTCTCCACATGTCCCCACCCTATTAATGGAGAAGTTGGAGAGAACTTCCTTACTTGATGCCAAATGAAAGCCATGTCAAGAGAACCACTTGGTGAGGGGGGGGGGTTGGCTGTCTCTTTAGAGTTTGGGGAGTCTAATATAAGACAGGGTCTAATGTAAGACATATACTTGAAAGAAATCTCCAGGCAAGAAGCTGCCTGAGGCTGCCTATAGTATGTGATTTAAAAGTTGTACTGAGAGCAAATTGTGCTTCCCCTAATGGCAGAGGCAAGGATGCATAAATGTCTTCCAAGTACTATATGTGGTCTACAGCACATGGGGAAACAACTGTCCTAGAGCAGTTAAGGTCCTTTACCTAAGAAGGTGCCTAGAGGGACAATGGGTTTAAAGAAATGAAGGAAGAGTAAGGGAATGGAAAATGAAGTTGCCTTCTGCCTGCATCTGATGGAGATCAGCACACTTCATTCAGCAGCTATATTACATTAAGGTAGAACGTCTAAATCTCATTAAGATACTTGAAGATACAGTGTTATGGAGGGAAAAAAAATTTAAGTCACCTAAGACTTTTTATACTATTATGTCACTGAAGAAAGACTGGATCTAAAAAGTTCATATTGATAAATCAAAGTAGTCAAAAGTGAAATTTTAAGTTATTATCCAGATATTTGGCTTGCATTACTCTAAATTTTTAGAAATGTATAGTTTTGAAGTTTGGAAACTACAATCTCCACCTACATGTCTAACATATCAGATAGGACACAAAAAGTAAATGCAGACTCAGTATAAATGTATTTGGTCCTTTGGCATAAAAAGCCCTTAGAGCAATGCCTCTTAAGAGTGACTCAAATAGGTAATTATGGAAGGTTTGCATCCTCTTTCCTGGAGGAGTTGAGATGGGATAGAAATAAGAGAGAGACAAAGCCAATTTCTTCAGGCTTATCCCCTCTCATTAGTCTGGGGAGGTTAAGTCATTCAGAAAGCGAAGGACAATCCCTGCTTCCATACTCCAGCTTCCCTCCTTTTTTTATCCTATTAGAAAGTCCCTCTCCTCACTGCCTTGCTTCTCAACCCCCTTGACTGCTTAGTCAAACAGGCCATGCCTAGGAGTCCTTTCAAGGCTGAAGACTATGGTTTGCTGCAGTCCACAGACAGCTAAAATATAATCCAGAAGTCATATGGTCTACACCCCTCTGGGATTTAGAAAAGTGTCCCACTTATCATAGTGTTCAGGCTGATAGCAGTGACAGGAGAATCTTGATCTGCTCCTTCTGTAATAAGGCTCTTTAGACTATACTATACTAAAGGAAGGAGTGTGGTGTCACATGCACCCACACATACTATTGCCTTGCCCCATTCTACATAGAAGTTTGGGGCCATGATTTCAAGAAATTTCATTTGGTATTAGGCAGCAACCAAATGAGAAAAAAAGGCAGGAAGCAAGAAGGAAAAGGGAGGGAGGGAGGGAGGGAGGGAGGGAGGGAGGGAGGGAGGGAGGGAGGAAAAGTAGCAGCAGCAGTGGAAGTGGTAGTCATAGTAGTAATTTGGAAAACTCAAACTTATAGAATCACTTTACAGAATATGAAATTGTACCATGTGTTGTGAGTCAAACAACCAATTAAATAAACTGGGAATGTCATGAAAATTCCATTAACACTCATGTCATCTTTGCCTAGAAAAATCATGAAATTAAGTAAATTCTGAAAAAAAAATCTCTAATCTCCAATAACCTGCAATTCTCAGTATACAGACATTTACATTTTATGGGGCTGTTGTCCAGTCTACACAGATGTTTCAGGCAAAGGGCCATGGGGTTGTCTGCAGAGCCTGCAACAGAATTAATTTTGTTCCCTGCAGGGTTCCCGTTCCTGTGATGGTGCATGGGCCCACATCTTTCTAGGAACCATTCCTAGATAAGAGTCTATTTCAGCCAAGTCCTCACTCTACAGTGTTCCGGCCTCATATCAGTGACTGCAGGCCTTCACAGAGGGTCCTTGCTGTAAAAAGCAAAAGGCTGAACAGCACTGGCTGCTAAGAGTCTCCTACATTTGGAGGTAAATTCCTTGATTTTATCATGGAGATAAAACCAAACAGCTCGAACAAAACACCTCAGTCTCATACACCAACTGTTCTTTCAATGGCAAAAAAGCAATTTTTTCCATAACATGAATAATAAAGTATGTACTAATGAGATTTACGCAATATTGGAAAGAAGGATTATGAATGGGTAATGATACTTTTAGAAGATTTACAGATTTCAACCAGTTTAGTCCCATGGTATGATTATCTCATAGTCCTATGCACTCAGAATGAATATAGAATAGGCTGGGTGTGAACAACACTTTTTGCCAGAAACTAAAGAAGAAACTGTGGATCCAGTAGGATATGTACCAAGCATTACCTAAGTGGATTTCATGCTTATGAAAGGTGAGAAGCACCTGGCAGAGCAAGATCTCTACGGTCAGAGCCATTCACACCATCTGCCACATGGCCAGGATCCCAAATAAACTACATTGTCTCAAAAACGTCCTGGGCCTCCCCTTCTCAGAGTACTCCATGTTCTTTCTATACCACACTCACTTCTCACCCATCCCTCCCTCAGGCCTTCTCTGTGGCTTGCTCTCCCAGCCCTGTCCCTGGAAATGAATTTATTTTCATCCACTCTTATTCCTAGGAGGCACATGTGAGTGCCTCTGGAGGTATGAACCTACTGCTTTGGCTTCAGTTAGATCCTACTCTAGCAGATTTCTCCTGAAGAGAGCGAGCTGGGAAGGGCACAGGTGTTCTGCTTGTGAGGAATGCTCATTACACAAAAAGAGAAGAAAAAGAAGTAGCAAATGGTTATAAGAACAGTTTCATCAATGATGGCTAACATCAAATGAAACCCTACTATGTGTCAGGCACTATTCAAAGAGCTTTATCTGTGTCAACTCATCTAATTCTCTCAATAATTTCATGGGATAGGTGTTCCTAGAATCCCTAATTACAGAGTAGGAAATAGAAGTGCAGAGACATAAAAATTGATGAAGTTTAGAATGTGGAACCGGAAAGACCTGCTCAATCATTATACAATTAATTGGACACTCAGTTGGTTTCATTAGTGTTAGTCATGTGCCAAGCACTGTGCTCTAGTTCTATGGATTATTATCTCATTGAATCCCTACAACAATCTTATGAAGGAGGTACTAACATGATGCTCATTTATACATTGGCCTTATTTTACATCCAAAGCTCAGAAATTTTAAGCAACAGATGGAAACCAAACCAAGGTTTGAATAAAGAAAGATTTGGGGTTTTTTCTCCTCACTATTGCCTCTACAAAGTTATATCCAACTAATCCCTAGAGAAAGTGAGTGGGATGCTTAAGAAGAATGGACTGCCCTACTATTGGACATAGTCAAGGAGGGGGTTGACATTTACTCAAATGGGGTAAGCTTTTAAAGTTATTTCTATATTCCCCTGTACCTAGGGATATATGTTTATATTCATTGTTTTCATGCCTTTCTTGTATTCTTTTCCTCTCTTGTTTCTATTTACTTATCTTGAGGTTGCAAACTACCTTTTCTTTTTCATTTTCTCACAACATCCGGGCCCCATCATCAATAATTCTTGCTGCTGCTGCAGCTAAGAAGTTTGAGGTTATGGAAGGCCCTGAAAAACAAGTCTGAATTGTCTTCTTACAAAACAGACATTTCCTTGCACAGCATTTGTGCCAAGAGCAAGGATCACATTGTTCAGACTTGTAATGGACTGGGTGCTCTGAAGACGGCAGCACCACCACACCCAAGCATTACCTCAGGGGTGTTTTGTTTCTCTTCAGATCTGGGTCTACGAGGTAATGTTAGGTTCTGATACACTTGGAACTTTGTGATTAGTGACAGATTAAAAATCAAGTGATCCACATTGATGAAAAGTCCATACGTTCTGAATCCATTATTGTAGTGGAGTCAGTTTCTCCAAGAAGGAGGATATCATGGTTTCACTCATACTTGGAATATAAGAAGTGGTGAAAGGGATTATAAGGGAAAGGAGGGGAACTGAGCAGGAAAAATTAGAGAGGGAGACCAACCATGAGAGATTCCTAACTCTGGGAAACAAAGCATTGCAGAAGGGGAGGTGGCAGTGGGCCGGGGGGTCAAGTAACTGGGTAATGAGCACTGAGGAGGGCACTTGACGTTAGACTTTAGATGTTAGGTGTCAGACTATATGTTAGCAAATCGAACTTAAATAAAAACAAATGTAAAAATAAATAAATAAATAAATAAATAAATAAATAAATAAATAAATAAATAAATAAATAAATAAAGCCAGCAGCCCTGGCTTCAAAGCTGGAAAAAAAAGAGGAAATCAGAAGTATAATAATTATTACTTAATATTTATTAATCATTTACTCTATGCCACTCTGCTGACCACTTTACATTTATAATTTCATTTATATCCTCACACATAAAAGAAAATTAAGTATTAAGATTCATCATCCAGTAACGTAAGAAAACTGAGGCATTTGAAAATGAAACAGCTAACCAAGGGTCACACAGTTGTGAGAAGTGAAAATAGTATTTTAAAACAACCACAGAGCTCTGGAAAGCCTGCATCTTTGACCAGTACCCAACATGGCCTCCCACCTTCCCAATATAATCTATCAACACAGCATCACAAAGGCCAAAATGAGAGCATTTATGGATGCTGCTTACTAGAGCTTCTGAGAGGGCCTTCTGTGTGGAGGGAAGTTCTCAAATTCCTGCCACCTTGACTATTAGTTCAAAATGGCCTTCACTCAACTAGATACTTACTGAGTATATCCATTTACTATGGATTTAAATTCATAGTAAAGGGCTTAAAGCCTTTCTTCAGTAGGAACTTTGGCTCTCCTTGTATGCTTATTGGTGTAAAACCATCCTAAGAAATATAGTTTGAAGAACTGGAGGCAGGATTGTGTATGTACTACTTTAAGGGCACCTGGGTAGCTAGTCAGCTAAGCACCCAGCTCTTGATTCTGGCTCAGGTCATGATCTCAGGCTCCTAAGATGGAACCCCATGTGGGGCTCTGTGCTTAGCAGGGAGTCTGGTTCTGTTTCCATCCTTCTGCCCCTCCCCACTGACTGTGCATTGGTGCTCTCTCTCATACTCTCTATAAAATAAATAAATAAATAAATCTTAAAGAAAAAAACACACCAAGGATCCCACTTTAGAACACACAGTTTTTCTTTGTTTCAGTTACTATTTGGTAGAGGGGATTTGATTTCACTTTTTGCCATTGAGGTTTATCTTTTTGAGGTACTTAGCTTTGAAAATGGCAATTTTTTAAAATTTTGGCCACTTGCTTCTTATAAAATAGTTTTAGAGTATATTTTTTTGGCACAGACACCCTAAAACCATGGACATAATGGAAAATTATAAATAGTGTATATAAAAGAACATGAACCAATCAGATGGAAGTTTAAACTAACTATAAAAAACTTTAAGACTATGGAGACACAGCATCATAGAAATACAAATCAAAACTACAATGAAATACCACTTCACACCAGTCAGATGGCTAATATTAATAAGTTAGGAAACAACAAATGTTGGTGAGGATGTGGAGAAAAGGAGAACCTTCTTACAATGTTGGTAGAAGTACAAGTTGATGCAGCCACTCTGGAAAACGGTAAGGAGGTTCCTCAAAAAGTTGAGAATTCCTACAACCCAGCAATGCACTACTAAATACTTATCCAAAGGTACAAACATAGTGATGCACATGTGGGCATATGCACCTCAACGTTTATAGCAGCAATGTCCACAATAACCAAACTATGGAAAGAGTCCAGATGTCTATCAACAAACAAATGGATATAGAAGATGTGACATACACACACACACACACACACACACACACACACACACACACACACTGGAATATTACTCAGCCATCAGAAAAAAATGAAATCTGACCATTTGCAAAGATGTGGATGGAACTAGAGGGTATTATGCTAAGTGAGATAAGTCAATAGACAAAGACAACATTATCATATGATTTTACTCATATGTGGAATTTAAGAAACAAAACAGAGGATCATAGGGGAAGGGAGAAAAAATAAGACAAAATCAGAGAGGGAGACAAACCATAAGAGACTCTTAACTCTAGGAAATAAACTAAGGGTCACTAGAGGAGAGTGGGCAGGCAGATGGGATAACTGGGTGATGGACATTAAGGAGGGCATGTGATGTAATGAGCACTGGGTTTTATATAGAGCTGATGAAAATCATTGAACTCTACCTCTGAAATAATAATACACTATATGTTAATAAATTAAATTTTAATTTTAAATTAAAAAAGACTATAGAGACAGATGTAGCTAACTAAAGGTATAGGGAATTCAGATTCTAGATTGACTTGAAACAACAACATTATAGAAAGTTTACAGTAAAACTTCCTTAGAAACGAGATTTCCCAGTACCCTCACATCCAGATGAGGAAAGATAAGGCCTGTTTCATTGGGGTGCCTCATCTGAGATGACGTCAGGAGCTGAAGCAGGGCCACAGTGTGTAATCCTCTCTCGGAGTTGTCATTCATCCTTACCACTGCATTTTTTTGTGTCTTAGTTTTATCCCTTATCTTCTTTCCTCACTCTCTTCACCAGATGATAGTTTTTATAAAGGAGCACTCTGTCCTATTCAGCAAGAGATCCATATTCAACTTCCACCTCTGCTACTAACTCACTGTGGACAAACCATTTACCATGGTGCTAGCCCCTTGCTGTAACTTTGCATCTCTCTCTCTCTCATTCTTTCCCTCTCTCCCCCTTTTTTCTTCCCCCCACTCTCTCTCCCTCTTTATTTCTCACTGATCCCAAAACAAAATCAATGACTGTACCCTAGAGCCCAGGCAGCATCAACAAGGACAACGGACTCTGAATTTAACAAATTGGGAAGGCCTTTATCTCAACCAGTTACTTTTTTAAGGACCTGGAAGCTACAAGCAAGTGATGTAACATGTTCTCTTGATAATAAGCCAAAGACAAGATTACATATTGGTCTTTCTCATGGACATTGAGCCAGAAGTCAAACATTACCTTCCCCCTTTACTATGGTGAAGTAAAATATTTGTGTTGGATGGTTCCAGGATATTTCATCACCCTAGTTTTCCCTTGATAGGAACTCTTCTGTCAGAACAGATCAATGATGTTCATCAACCAATAGTAGGGTTCTGAGTAGCCAACACCACATACTATTCTAGAAACTTCTCTTGCCTTCTTCACACACTGGGTGGAGCAGAGGGGACTGCTATGCAAATGGCAGCAAGGAGGAATGGAGTGTTTGCCCCTCTGCAGACATCAGAAATCTTCTCATATTGTCTCACACAGTATCCCTAACTGCCACTGGAGATGGCACACAGAGAAGTGCCAGCTGGCAACTCACCTGCTGGCTGGCTTTCTGAGACAGGTTCAACTCATTAAATCCAAGTTAATAGCCAAGCCAACATTATCCTGACCCTGCATCAGAAAAGGCTGAAACCCTGCCACTGAAAGGAGGTGGCAGGAAACATGGGGAGGCAGTTCTGGGTGCAGAGATTCTGGTTCAGCAGTTGTATCTTTTCTTCAATAGCTACATCTTGGATCATGTTATGGTTGAATTCTGTCCATCTGAAAATCATATGTTGAAATCCTAACCTCAAATACCTCAGAAAGTGACCTTATTTGGAAATAGGGTTGTTGCAGATGTTATTAGTTCAGATGAGGTCATCCTGGAGTGGGGCAGCCCCAAGCCAACATGACTGGTGTCCTTATAAGAAGACACAGCTTCACAGAGAGAACACCATGTGAACATGAAGGCAGAGCTCAAGGAGATGCTTCTACAAGCCAAGGGATGCCAAAGATGACCAAGAACCACAAGAAGCTAGGAGAGAGTCATGGAACAGATTTCCCTTCACAGTCCTCTGAAGTATCCAACCCTGCTGACACTTTGATCTCAGACTTCGAGTCTCCAAAACTGTGATACAATAAATTTTATCACACCCAGTCTGTGATAATTGTTACAATAACCCTAGAAAAACTACTAAAAATCATACTTCCAAAGTTGTGAGAAACTCAATCTATAAAGCTCTAACAATCTATATATTCCAGTAATGATTTACTAGAATAGAAGAAGGTGGGTATAATTCATCATAGTTAGTGTTTCTTCTTACTGGGTGATACATTGTTCACCTGTTTCCACCCAACAAATACCATCATTTCAATGTCCCTCAAAATAAACTGAAACAACAAACAAACAAAAAACCTCAATGAAACTTAGATATTTCCACATAATCCTTTACTAAGCAGATTAGCATTCCCAAACTGTACTTAAGATTAGCTAAGGACATCCCATGATTCAACTGATACACTTGAGATGTATATTCTTTTCTTCCCTACAAGTATCGTTTGGCTGCTCTGAGCCAGGCACTCTGATAGGCACTTGAGACCAAATAGTCTCAACAGCAAAATAGGTAGATGTTGTCTTCACAGTGGCCCATGTTCAGTAAGGAAGATAGATTTTGCTCAAATAGCCACTCAAATATATAGAACTGTTAACTGTGACAGGTGCAATGAAGGGGAAGTACCACCGCATTCTGCAGGCAGCTACTTTCCCTATTGACCTGTGGATAGGCAGGACAAGGCTTACTCTATTCTATGTGAAGGCTGAAATTTCTCCCATCAAAAGAGAATCTGAATTTTACATTCAGGGGACCAAACCACCTGCCAAAAATAATCATCTTAATAAAATATAGGCCCAAAAAGAAGGTGGGGTTAGGTGCTGAAACTGGTAAAGAGAAGCAAAGAGGGAAGTGAGATCTGGAGAGAGTTCAACAAATAGGAAAGTCAGGACAAGATGCTGACATTGAGTACCCCTCCCCCACCCAGGATTCAAGAATCAGAGAGTGAAGACATATGCCCAGTGCTGTGAGCACGGCAATGGTGGTTGGCATGTGGTCGGGCATGAGATTTTGTGCAGTTGAAAGGATGCTACCCCAAATAAAAGCCTACCTTTGTTTGCAGCTCTGTCCTTTTAAACTGGAACATCACTGTACAGCATGCTCCTTGCTCTGTGCAATTGTGAGCACTTTAGCCCGCTGCCAAACGACGTAGCTGGTCACCAAAGCTGCTGAATGCTGAAAACAGGGAAGAAAATCCATTGAACTAGTCCTGAACATTGCAAAAGCAACTGCCTCTCTCAATTACTTTGTCAAGTCCCATTATAATGGTAGCTCTGATCACATGCAAAGGTTCTCCCACGGGTGAGGATGGAGCCAGGATCCTCAAAGTACTGACATGTACCACCACCACCACCCCCGCCCCCGCCATCAGGCCACTGTGGACAGATCTGCAGCTGCTGCATTGCTTGCTCTTGGGGGAATTTGACAAGACACACTGCTTCCTTGGCATTTATATTACACTTAGCAAGGGTTATTGCCTATTGGTAGTGACCAACTTGAATGATCCACTTTGAGATCTCCTGAACAACTTATGCATAATTGATTTAAAAATACTTTGAAAATAAATGCATCACTGAATGAAAACATAGACCCCTCTGTTTTCCAAAATATTTATTTAGGGAATACCTGTACTGATAGCTGGGGCCTGGGTTGATGAGCAAACAATATCATTGGGGCAAAGAACTCCATCATTAAACAGAAATAAGCTTGCATCACAGCACAGAATTCTACTGTGACCCTTGCTTTGTCCTTGTCTGCTTGACTTACATAATTCAGGAGGTGGTCTGTGATAGTTGATGATGTCATATCATCCTTAGGTAACCAGTTGCAACACTAGAATGCCCGGATGAACAATGTGAGATGAAAACTACATATTTTGAGTGCTATTATATCAGATGGTAAAACCTAAACAAGTTCGGCATATTTAGCATCATATTTGAAAACCAGTGGGGGGAGAAATGGTCTCAAAAGAGGAAAAAGAAAAATATATGACCTTCACACAACAGAAAAGTGGAAGGTTCTGAGAATGGGCATTGATGGCTAGTTAGCACAATGGTTCTCCATGTGTGGTCCTGGGACCAGCAGCATCAGCCACACCTGGGAACTGTTGAGTACCCCAAATTCTCCGGAGTCAGAAATTCCAGAGTGGATGGGGATGTTCTGCTCAGCAAGCTGCCCAGTGGTTCAAATGTTCACATTTGAGAACCACTGGGTTAAGGCATGAAGACCAAAGCACAAGGAAGAGAAAATCAACATGGGGCAAATCATCTTCCCCAAAGGAGGATTATCAGGGCTGAATGTCAATGTCTCCAGGGAAAGACACTCTAATCCTGGAGTCCTGGAAACTCACAGGGTCTAGGAATCAGAATAATGATGATAAAGAGATGAAGAAAGTCATTAAAGAAGACTGACTGTTGAGCCTTTTTTCACCTGAATGGTGACAGACCTGATCTCTGCCCTTGTGACATTTGCAGAATTCCTACCAGTTCCCTACAAACAGTATTTTCATCCTCAGATTCTTAAGTGACTAAAATCAGCCTTAAACCCAGGCTGCTGAAGTTTTTGTGGTCTGGCAAGTATTTGGTATGACTGCCTTCACCTGAATCTGAGCATTTTCCCTCTGAATCGTTCACTGAGTGAGAAGAATTTGAAAGGAATTAGTAGAACACATTCTTTGAGGTTGGAAAAATACAATCTGCCCTAATCATAGAATGGCTAGGTTGGTACAAGCAAATGACATACAGATAAGAAACACTATTTTTATTCTACATGGTATAGTCTTTCTAGTTATTACATATACACCTAGGGAAATTCCAGGCAGTGGTCACTGGTCAAAGGTAATGTAGAAAGGATTGAAAATTCAGGAAAGAAAAAATGTGCTACAATAAAAGTAGAGCTAATGTGGTTGGTTCCACCTAAAGCTGAATACCAGAGATATTTCTCCACTTTCCTCACCCTCCCAAATGTTACAAGCAACTCTTAGCTCTGGAATATTAACAAGAGAAAGATTTGTGTGAATGGAAGTTTCTTTTTCTTTTAAACGCCTTCATTTCGTATATACCAAAAAGATATTCGTGTGCTTAGAAGTGCCATCCATTTGCTAGTTTCATTCCCCCAAGCTAGCAAAGTAAATGTATATTTTGGCAAAAGTCCTAACTAGCACTCAAATTTGGGTACACCAGTCATGCTTGAGAAACATTTTATTTATTCAGTGTTTTTCTAGAATAGCAGGTGGTGCAAGATTAATTTTGAAAATACTGGGAATATTCTAATGAAATCTCTTTTATGCTATGCCTAACTTTTTTTTTCCCCACATAGGATTGTGAGCCTCCTATCTCTACCACAAATTGACATTTCAAAAGATTCTTTAAAGTGGATACCCAAATGTGTAAGCTTCAGAGCCATCAAGTCAATTTAATTTCAGTTTATAGAAATTTTTTCACTGAAAAACTAACATTTGCTCATTCAAGTCCAACTCTATGAGTACAGATCATGAATTCAATTTTCTCTACTAAATTCTTCTCCTTTTTTTGTACAGCCAGGGCAGCAGCCTATAGTCATATCTCTGCCAAAACTTTTGAGGGCACTAGGAAGTACAAAAATAGTAATTTAATATTTCCCACCTGTAGCTATAACTCTCCTTTAGTACTTACTGGTCTCATGCTGGCAAGACTCACATAATGCTTTTGACACACCTGAATTTTATAACTTTTCCTACTGTCTTTTACTCACCAATAAGAATAGTCTTGTTTATCTCTTGTTTTAGGACAATGCATTTTAGTTTGGGGTGCCTTACTGATCCTACAGATCATTAGCCCAAACCCTGATTTGTTCACCAGTGATCTTCAAAACTGAGATGGAGAAGGAACTAGTTCAAACCTCATGGCGACTACTAATGGGAAGAACCACTCTTAGAAGCACCAGCCCAGAGGGTTGTTCAAAGGATTTTTAAAAGTTTGGCTGAAGCTAAATTTCCGTTGGGACCTAAAAAGCTGACCAGTTTTTTGAGCCGATACATGCCAGCTTTACTGTGATCTGTTCCTTACACTCCCTAAGCAAGTAGCTTTGTGTGAGGTTAAGGAAACCAAATACCTCAAAGGACTCAGATATCCAATGAATCAAAATTCTCTCTCTCTCTCTCTCTCTCTCTCTCTCTCTCTCTCTCTCTCTCTCTCACACACACACACACACACACACACACACACACACACACACACACACAGAGACAGGAGTCTAGGAACCCAAATTCCTGTAGTGGGGTGTTTCACAACCTCAGAAGCACAGTGCTCTCTTGTTTTGTTCCCCTTCTTTCCATGATCAACTAAATGGGGGTTGACACTAATTGAAGCCATGTGGATTGATGTGCTTCAGGTTTTGTTGATAGTGTAAAACTTACTTCCTATTCTTCACAGCTCCTAAACTTTCACTTATACCATGTACATAATATATGTCACACCTCATTACAATAGAAACCTTTGAAAGACATATTTCCAAACACCTTGGCCAAGATCATGTCTTTTTTTTTTCAGACAATATGCAATACTATAGTTTTCCCTTATAACAAAATCTCATGGACAGTCTTTTGGAGTTAATCTAAAAGAAATTGATAATTATAAGTAAATATAAATAATCTCAAAAAATAAAAATAAATAAAAAAAATAATCTCAGAAGAAACCAAATCTCACCATTGACATAGCACTAGCTTTCTTAATGTCATTCCATAAAATCTGATTATGATTACTGATTTACATGGAGACAGAGTATACAATAATGTTTTCACGTATATCTCATTTGCCCTCCATACCATATCCTGGCTTCATCCCTGGTTTATAGAAGTTATTCAGTCTCCCTGGGGTAAAATGAGGCAGTTGGCCTATATAGTAACTAAATTCCTTTCTAAGCCCTCAAAGCCTCTGTCTATCCTCAAAGAGGCTCAAAGATTCATATTTTTTTTCAGTATATTTCATGGACTTTCCTTACCAAGTCCAAACTACCCTACTTAATTAAATTCAAGTCAACTCATTCATTTACTCATTTAACACATATATATTGAATTTTGACTATGTTCTAGGCATTCTGCTAGACGCTGCCCTTAAGAACCTCGTAGTCTAGACTTATATTTTTCATACTTAGTAGGTATTTATTTTTAAAAGGGCTACATATGAGCACTGGGTGTTATGCTATATGTTGGCAAATTGAACTCTAATAAACATTTTTAAATAAATAAATAAAATATAAAAGGGCTACATATACTCTTATGTCATACATTATCCATCTTATGTGTATCAGTGCAGTCTAGTGCCCTTGAGACTAGAGACATCTCCAAATTCAGGTGAATATTTTATCAACTTTGGCCCTGTAGACAAAGTAGTTAAGAGACAATCTACACATTTAGTATAAAAACAAAATAATAACAAATAGTTTATTCAAACAAATTAAGGAAATACTATGGATATTTTCCTTTAAATTTCCAGATAAGGTAGAAATCAATAATTCAAATCCCTGGTTGTGAAGACAATTAGGAGGAGATTCAAGTGAGATTTGAGGATTACATTTGCTAGTAAGTTCTTTTTCTCTAATTCTTAACTATTACCAATTATTACTTAAACTTGTATATAAATCCAGTATAAGGTTGTATCAGTTAGGCAAATAAATTCAAATTTTATTCTGATAACATTTTTATTACATTCTAGTAATCTTCAAAGGTCATAAGTTAGATCTAGAATTTAATGCAAAGGCTGTGAAATCCTGCAAGTTAGCCTATGAGATAACTTATCAGCATTTGTAAGTATGCCAGAATATTATCTTTTCATTGTTCTTAATCCTAATATCTTAGGAAACATAGAGCTGTTCATAAGCATAGGAATTTTAACTACACCAGATTTGAGAAACACTAGATAAATCACCATGCCTCTGAATATCTCCCTAACTAACAAAAAATTATCTGAATTTCTCCATTAAAGGTGCCTTCTTTTGGGTTCAGACACTGCATCATCAAGAGTGGTCTGGTTACAATAATGCCCATTTATTAGTGCCCAGTCTATTCCAGACACCGTGATAAGTGCTTTACATACTCATTCCTAAAAGCATCCCTGTAAAATAAGTATTATCTCTCATTGTTCCCTGCCCCCCACGACCTGCCCAGGAATAAGTGAAGTTAGGGTGGTCACCTAACCAATAAGTGATGTAACTAGCATTCAGCCCCTACACTCTTCTACTGTGCCATCTTAGGACATTGTGTTAAGCCATCATCACTTTTGGTGGCCCATCATAAAGAATTTTATTATATTATTCTTCCAGATGGCCAAAAATAGAGAAATGTTTTTAATAGCAGAGAAGAAAAACAAATGACACATCTGAGGAATGGAGCATTTCTCAGGGTGACAGTTGAATTAGTCCCTTTAGTGAGGAGTGGTAGAAAAAGATACACAAGGCTGCAAAATTTGGAGGAAATAAACACGACATTAATTATTATAGCTAGCATTCACTAAGGACTTACTATGCACATTCCCTGTCTTAAGTGCCACACATATCTTACCTGATTTAAACTCCCAAGATCAGAGAAAGATCTCAATTTTGGAAAAATCTCAGAGGAACGCGCAGACAGGAAAAATAAAATATACCAAACAAATTTTGTCTGCATTAAGGATATTCCTTTGCATAGATAACTATTTTGAAAGCAACCTTGTGGCTATCTGGACACATCACACTTTCCTAATCTAATATCTACAATCTTTTAAGAAGTATTTATTATAATGAAGGAGACAGATCGAGGTTTGTTAGCTTTAAAGTTTATGAAATTTGGGGGTCTTTAAGAAAAAGGACACAAAATTGATTGTGAAAGTACACAGGTGGTTATAACTGATTTTTTGCTAGATTATTTTATATTTTCAAATTTTACACAAGTCTGATTGCATTACAAGAGCTCTTGCTAGAGACTTGGAAGGGGATCATGCAAGCAAGGGGTCTTAAAACTTGAGCTTCATTTGATTCACGATAAACCTGTCTCTGACAATGAACAAGAGTGAAGTGTATACATTAAGCAGGAGGTTAAAAAAGAAGTCATCAGTGAAGTCACAAATTGAAGTTATCTTTCAAATTAACCACCAACAGCTCAAATATTTAACTGAAAGAACTTTATAGCCAACTGCAAAATCTCAGTAACTGAGATAAATGTTGCAACTGATCATCAAACTGGAGACTGAGGCACATATAATCCGGCTCAAAAGCGAGGCTAAAGGTACTTGCCTGGCAGAATGATAAGAGTGGCATACTGTTACACTCCTTAAACCTCTTCTGGGAAGCAGCAACTACCTCTCCTCCTGAATGTGTCAAAACACATCAGAGCACTAGAAAACAACTGAGGCATTTACCACATTTCCATTCTTGTATATTGACCCAAGAGATAGGGAGGGGCAAGTGAGGCAGTAAGCATCCTGTTACATATAATCCACCCAAGAGAACAGAATTCATTTCTTGAATCGCTATCACACCCTGGGCCCCTTTGTTTCAAAGTCCAAATAGATGGACTCATTTTTCCTTCCACCTTGTAAAATCCACTTAGAAGGAATTTAATGCAGTCAGAGAGCATTAAAAAAATTCCTTAGTGGGACCACCCATTAATAACCTTACCCTAGAAGAGATAAAAAATAATGAAGTATAGACACAAGGATCAAAGGGGCCAGGTGAACAGGATCCTAATGGCTCTCACAGAAGATGATCTAATAAAATGAACTGGATTGGTTTTCCTTTCAAAAGCAATCTTGAAATGAAAGAAAAATATCTTATGCAGAGTGAAACATACAGTTGTAGTTGATGGACACAGACTGACTTCCTTATTTGCACCCTTAGATTTTTCAGAAGGCTGAAGAGATTGAACCCTTCCCTGCTGTTTGTTTGATTTGGTCTGAGTTGAAGCCAAGAGATGTGGTGATGGAAGTTTGGAAAAACAATTAAAAAGAAATGTATGCGGTGGTTTTTCTGGGATCCTAATTAACTGACCCATTTCTAGGTAACATTAGGGAAGTTGTGGGCAGTGATTATTATCTCTTTAAAGTCCTAATTAAAATGTCAAACTGTAAGGTAGAATGTCTTCAAAGCTGCATGTAATTTGATTGTGTTGGCTTATTGGAAAAATGGCCTTGGAAATACAAATAAACCAGCCACTAAAAAGATCCCAGAAGTCCAGGCTTTATTCCAGAAGTATAATCTGTTGAACCAATAGCATTTTATAACTAACCACTCACCAAGTGGTAGACATCCAAATGTCAAAGCCAGTTTCATAACATGGTAACACATAACATGCTGCAAGAATGCCTTGCCATGGAATACTTAGGTTTGAAAAGGGTTTTGGCATTAGTTCACCTACAAAGGCTTATCACTCAGCTTTAAATGTTCTCATTTGATGAGCTTCAGAAATGGCTGGCATCTGACCCACTCTCTAAATTAGTCTGCTAGAGCTTTGGATTTCTAAAAAAATTCCTGCATCCTATGGCAGACTTCTGCTACTTTCAAGTATCAAAATCTCAGGCAGAAAGGATCCTTATTAAATTTATCCAGGACCATTAGTAAAGCTGTCCTTTGCTTAAGAAGATGACGTATTTATGACACTTTGGGATGCAAGTGACAAAAAAAGGCCAGTCAAAAAATGGCTTAAACAATAAAGACATCTATTATACCACAAGTACATTTGATTAATACAGCATCACAATGATAACAACAATGGTACACTTTCTTTCCATGTTTTTCACAGTGCTACTCTCACTGTGCCTGCTGCTCCCCTCATTGTCACCCTTTGTTTGCATAAGCCCTAGGCATCACCTCCTCATATAATCACTTCCAAGGGAAAAGAACAGAAATGTTGCCTCCCATGCATCTCTTTTTGTCTTCTCCTATACACTCTCAGATTTGCCATCTCATTTCACTGCCCATAATTGTATCATATGCCAATCCCTAAACCAAACACTGTCGAGGGGAATTACTATAACTAGATTAGTCTAAACAAGACACATCCCTCATCCCCACACCTAATAGGAGACCCAGTCTCCCCTGACATACATATCATACTGATACTATAAAAAACAAATCACGATTCTATTTGCAAGGAAAAAACGAAACAGTGGTTTCTGGATAGGGAACCAACAGTGCCCACCCTAGTAAATAATCTGTCTACCACACCACTGTCGGCTGGGTCTGAACACACAATTGTTTTTCTAATGGTGGGCAGATTTGTATGGATGCATATGTCACACTCTCTCTTCTATCTCCTCTCATGGCAACATTTATATAAAATACCTTGCTGAGAATGTCCACAATAGCCAAACTGTGGAAGGAGCCTTGGTGTCCATCGAAAGATGAATGGATAAAGATGTGGTTTATGTATACAATGGAATATTACTCAGCCATTAGAGATGACAAATACCCACCATTTGCTTCAACGTGGATGGAACTGGAGGGTATTTTGCTGAGTGAAATAAGTCAATCGGAGAAGGACAAACAGTGTATGTTCTCATTCATTTGGGGCATATAAATAATAGTGAAAGGGAATATAAGGGAAGGGAGAAGAAATGTGTGGGAAATATCAGAAAGGGAGACAGAACATAAAGACTCCTAACTCTGGGAAATGAACTAGGGGTGGTGGAAGGGGAAGAGGGCGGGGGGTGGGGGTGAATGGGTGACGGGCACTGAGGGGGACACTTGACGGGATGAGCACTGGATGTTATTCTGTATGTTGGCAAATTGAACACCAATAAAAAATTAATTTATTAAAAAAAAACACCTTGCTGAGAACTTTGGTCATGAGTAAGAGAAAAAACTACTTCCACTTCGGAGTTCATCAATTCATTCAGTTGTTTATTCACAAATATAGATTGAGCATCAACTATGGAGTAGGTCCTAAGTTAGAGATATAGCAAGCCAGTCATGGTCTCTAATAACAGAGATCTTCTAGTCTGTTGGGGAGAATACATAAAGGTAAATAGGTATTATAGTATCATAGTCCTTTAAAAGGGAAAGCACAGTAAAGTACTTAAGTAGCATATTTTTTTATATTTTGATAGCAAGAGTCCAGAATACTATATGGATGCATATAGAGGATGCACCTTACCCATTCTCCTAGAGATTCCTGGGATAAGAAATGAAGAATGACATGAGGATAGGTTGTAAGTAGAAAAAGTTCAAAGGAGATTAAATGAGCTCCACAGCTTTGGCTCTCATCTAATTAAGTTTGACTTATCCAGCTAACTTCTCAAGAATACCTACATGACTAAAACAGAGATTCTTAGTTTGAGATACATGGATGTGATTCAGATTACTTAACTAAGAGAAGAAAAAAATACATCTTTACTTTTATTAACCACTAAGTGAAACTTAGCATTTCCTTCAATAATATATATGGGCAAAAAAAACATAGTAGTATTATCATTACCAATTACTTTGTCAACAATAGAAATAATGGATATTTCATATTAGATTACAATTGATGCAGGTATCTCAAGAAAGTGTTCAAAATTATGGCATGTATAAGACCTACTGCTAGGTTTTGCTCTTTAAAGCATTCATTTCTTAAAAATATTTGTTTTAACATTTTGATTACTGTATTCCAATATTAGATTTCTTTTGATTCACTTTATTTTATTTTGTGTATCTGGGAGCAATAGTCCAAAAGGGGCTCAATGATATAGATTTCACCAGACTGATAAGAATGCATTTCTTCCCAAATCAGACTCAGTGCCTCATGTATACATGAGTCTCTCAGTATATATGAGAGACCTGAAAAATTATGAATTTGACTTTTATTGTAATTGTTCATCCTGCCCAGTTGAAATTTTGTATCTGATTTTTTTCAGTAATGTTAGCTCTATGGCTACAAAGAAATAAAATATTCTTTTAGCACTGAAATAGAGTCTCTTTGAGCATCTGAATTTGTTATATTCTTTCTGTATGAGCAATCAGGAAATCCATCCCACACCAAAGTCCTTGTCATCACCATTACTGTCATAAAGGTCAAGTTCAGTAGCTTCTTAGTCACTCACTTTATCACAATCAATCACAGATGATCATTGGATTAAACAAGATGCTACTGCATGACATGGATTACCAGCACCTAATTACAGCATTGTGTTCAAGCCCAAGAACATGACCAAACCCCAAATCCCAATTTTCGGGTGTCCATTTCCTGGGACATTTGTGGAAGCAGTTTTTTTTTTTTTAATCAGTCAGGGTCCAACCAGGAAACAGAACCATTTGAGTTATTTGAACAGAGTGAATTTAATATGAAATCTTTAGATTCTAGTGTAAACGTGTAAGTCTTGCTGGGTGGCAGGACTAGAACACTGAGGCAGAGTTAAGTAAACTTTTTGTATAAAGGACAAGATGGCCAATATTTTAATACAGTAATATGTTCTCTGTCACAAGAACTCAAGTCTTCTGTTATAGAACAGAAGGAGCAATAGTCAATATATATGTGTATTTGCCTACCACTGTACTAAAATATCATGGAAGTATCAACTGCAAGAGGCAAACCACACTCCTTGGGCTGGCAAAAAAACGGGGGAGGCAGGAGGGGGAAGGTTGGCATTTTTAAACTAGAGGAAAGAGCCTGTGGAGCTGAAATGCAGACTCCTGAGAAGGGGGTGCTAGCTGAGGCTGAGGTCTCTGAGTGGTGCCATAACCCAACTCTATAAGTGTTTGAAAAGCTACAGAATGAATCCAGTTGTCATTATGCAAGTTCACTGTTAATGCTAAGGGGAACAAGTGTAGCAGTGATAGGAACCAGGCAGGAAACAAACAGGAAACCCATATAAAACAAACAGGAAAGAGAAAATCCTCCTTGCTCTGTCCCCCAGTCTTGTCATCTATCTATAGTGCCCCCCATTGGCATAGCCTCGCAGGAAGCTGTGTGGCCATGCTGAAATGTGGTTTACAGAAGTCTTATCCTCAGCGTCACAAAGAATTTAGAGGCGTGGGCTTGCAGCTAAGAAACAGTAGCTTTATAACTGGTACAGAGATGGTTCATAAGTTTCACCAGACTAGTAAAGGATAGACAGCACCGGAAAACAAAGAATGAACTGGCTTGTATTTGATGAACTCTGATTACTGAATAAGCTCATTAAGTAGTCTGCATGAACTGTTTGCTTAGGCAAATATTCATTTTCACTATGCCCTAAAAGAGTATTGAGAAGTATGATTCCCCTTGTTATCAGTGTGAAAGACAGAGAACTATAACTGATCAGTAAAGGCAATGACCCCATTCAGGTCTCTTTTTAAAAAAGAAAAGACTACCAGGGCTGAGGCAGGTTCTCCTGCTATTATGATTACTGCTTCTGGGCATATGCAGATGGTTCCATAATCTCTTCAAAATCTACTGGGAAATTAAAGGGAATAATAAATCAATCTAACATTTTTAATAAAATAGTCATGTTTTTTAATGGAGTCTTTCATTGCTATGGGTGGCAGAAATGGACTGGAGACAGAAGAGATGATAATTAGTAAGCTATTTTATTTATGGAAACTAGTTCCTGGTCAAAAGGACCACACATTCTTTGCCCTTGGATAATTTCCACTATTAAAAATCACAGGGATTCTGAGTAATAAAAAAATAATAAAGCACATTCCAGGTTGACATGTCATAATTGGAGGGTCCATCAAATATTCCAGGTTCCATTTTTTCCTAGGATGTTTATACCAAACAACAGAGGACCATGAGGACCATAGAATATCTGGATTTTTTTTTCTTTTCTATCCCCCATTCTAGGTCTTTGAAAAGAAACAAAACCTTTGCAAAATTATACTACCTTCTTTGGAAACTTTCTGACTAGTGGTGTTGGATTCTCAATCACTTCCTTATGCTGTGCAACCTTCTGACATTTTTCAGCATGGCTTCCCCAGGCAACAAGCACACACTGTTAACTGCCTAATGCCCAACACTGCCTGAGGTACTACAGGATTCTCAGAACAACTTGCATTGTCAAAACGTTTACTGTATGGTATGGAGAGTAGAATGGGACTATAGGAAACTCTTGGATTCACCAGAATGTGAAATGAGGCAATTTCTTTCCCAGCATCCTAGTTCATAGACTCATCCCTGGCAAAAAGAAAAGAAAACAAACATTCACGAGCTGACGTATGTAGCCTACAGTTGCAAGTTAAAAATAGGATTTAGACTGGGCCTTGGAGGGTCAGTAGAATCTAAACCAAGAAGACTAGGGCCAAGGAAATAGCTGAGCAAAAGTACAGAAGCAAAAATAAAAATTCTGACTTAGGAGAGGCAAGGGCTAAATATCTGGAGGGGGAAAAATACCCTGTGAAATAAGTTCATAACAGTTTATGGAAGTACATGAAAAATGATCAGTAAAGTGTGAACTTGAAGCAGAAACTTCAAGTTGGCAGGATCAGACATGCTGAAAGTGGGGGTTTGCGAAGATTGATCATTCGTATAAAGAATGGTTAGGCAAGAGGAGGGCAGGTCTTGGAAGGGTTGCCAAACAGGCATCTAGCACAGAGGCCCAGGCAGAGGTTGGTTAATAGTCCTACTAGAGAGCAGTAGCCATGAGAGGAAAGAGGAAGGCTCCCAAACTATAGAAATTGAGGTCACACCAGTTGATCACTTTGACAGTGTCTTTTTCTGCACCCTGGATCCCCTTCTAGTCCATCGACCTTTAGTGTGTCCCCTCCCAGCCATCTGTATAGATTGCTCAAGGATCTAAACAAAGACAACATCATGCCCCCTGAAGGTGGTGATTGTTGCTTTTGGGAGCCATGCTGACCACGCTGACCCACAGCTATCTGTGGGTTTTTGTTTTTTTTTTTTGTTTGTTTGTTTTTACTGCATTCCTCTGGTAGTTTTTAAGACCTCCTCTCATCTCCTGAAATCTTCTATTCTGTCCCCCTACACTGAGAGGATGAATGTGCTTCCTGCTCTGCAATTTGACTTTGGAATTAAGAATCATCAGAGATCCTATCTGACCACTTCATGTTATGATCTCAAGGCCCCATCTCATCCAGAACACTTGGCTCTTTGCACAGAGGATACATTCTTGCTTTATCGGACTTCTCCAGCCTCTACCCCCATGTCTCCCCTAAAGCATCGCCATATGTTATATAGGTCCTCAGTGTGTTGGTTCCCTCCTGGTCTTAAGCAGTTCAGATATATAGGTCTGCACAGTAGAATTTTATACTATATTATCATCAGCTTGTTTTATTATATTTTTATCTCTATACTTGGAATCTACAATTTTCAAGCACAGTAACTTTGTCCTACCTAGGTTTAGAATAGCACTGTCATTCTGTATCTCAATAAGTACTAGTAAATGAACTAATATTTTATTTTTAAAGATATATTTATTTGAGAGAGAGAGAGCGTGCACACATGAGGTGGGGGGGGTAGACAGGGAGAGAATTTCAAGCAGACTCGGCACTGAGCTCCAAGCCAGAGTGGGGCTCAATGTCACAATGCTGAGATCAATACTGAGCTGAAATCAAGGGCCAGATGCTGAACTGACTGAGTTACCTAGGTGCCCCAAATAGGCTATTTTAAATGTTTATAATCCTTGCCAAGGATCCAGGGATACAGATGTAGATATTCTGGCAAGCAAACCTAGAATTTCTAAACTTTAAAGGCACTATGCTAACATTTGAGTGAAATTTCATAAAAGCATCTTTCCCTTTAATGTATGCTAAGAGACAAATTGTATATAGGCAAGAACCCTGGGTTTTGAAATGTCACATTTAGAAAGAGCTATAAAGTGTTCCTTGGAAAACAACTTTAAAACAGAGCCCAATATGAGGGCTGTTTCCCCCTTTTTAAACAAAATATCATTTGTTCTTTGGCACAATGATCTCAAAATAGTAATTTATATTATAGTAAACTCTAATAGCATGAAAGCTCAGACTATTCACAGTTAATGACCATTACCTTTTCCTGTTAGATTCACCAGGTACAGATTTTCATGCATTTTGTTTGCTCCTCACATTATTTCAGAGGACTCCTCCCTTCTCATTCTGTAAATCAGTTTCCATAGTCTCCCACCTTTGCAAAGTGTCTACTAAACATATCTAATTTCTCAGTCCTACCTAGCTGCAAACCATTATTGTTACTACTCTGATGACTATTTCCACAACCTAGGGATATCCACGCAATCCAGCTATAAACTTAAAAGAAAGTAAACTTTTTACTATTTATGTATCAAACCCTGCATTATTTAAACAATGTATTCTTCAGGGCCAAGTTTCTGATGCTCCCTTCTCTGCTTGGAATAGAAAGGAAAAGAAAGAAAAAAACACCTAGAAATATCTTCAATAATCAGATACCCCAAAAGGCAAAAATACACAATAAAGTTAAATAAAGAGCATATACAAAAATTTTTAACATTACCAAAAGTATGTGTCTTATTTTAGAAGTAAAATATATAAAAGGAAAATAATTGAAACATCCTAGATATAATAAGGAAGTAGAAGAATAAATAATTTGTTACAAAGAGATATCCAGTCATTTAAATATTTTGCCCAAGCACTTTCAGACAAATGATCTTGTTTTAGGTCTCATGGAGCCTATACCAAAGTAAACATCAAACTCTGTTCTAAAAAATGACAATTCAGTTGGAGAGAAAACACAAGTAGAATAAGTATTACATTGAATTAGAAAAACCTATCACGGGTACATGCCTTTGAACCAGATATGCTATTTCTCATATTTTAGCCTAAATAAACAATCTACATGGGTTCATACTGGTTTGTAGAATAACTAACCTTAGAGAAATGACAAAAGAATTGGTTTTAAAGTTGTAACGTAAAATAGACTAGCATGTAGCCATTACAGTCATGTATAAAAAACTATTTAATGATAGAAATGCTTATGGTATATTAAGTGAAAAATCAGGCTGATAATTACCAAACTTGGTATGATCCCCTTGGTGTTAAAAATATACACAGAAGCTTGTCTACAAAAAAACCTACAACTAACATAATTAATGGTGAAAATTAGAAATAGATAAGGATGTCCACTCTTGCTGTCTCTATGCAACATAGTAGTAGAGGTCCTAGCCAGAGAAATTATATGAGAAAATTAAATAAAATCTCTAGATTAGAAAGGAAAAAGTAAAATTATCTCCATTTGCCAATGATATATCCTTATACATAGAAAATCCAGGAATCCACTAAAAAACTATTAGTGATAATGAGTTCAGCAAGGTTGCAAGATATATCAAAATATGAGTATTAACTGTATTTCTTTATAGTAGCAATAGCCAAATCAAAAATGAAATCAAGAAAATCGTTCCATTTAAAATTGTATCAAAAATACTTATGAATAAATTAACTAAAGAAATGTAAAACTTTTACTCTGAGAACTACAAAACATCACGGAAAGAAATTAAAGGCCTAAACCAACAGAAAAACACCCTTGTTCATGCATCAGTATATTTAATGCTGTTACAACAGAATTTTCCAAATTGATCTACAAATTCAAAGCAACCCCTACCAAACACCAGCTGTCTTTTTGCAGAAAAAAAAAAAGAAAAGAAAAGAAAAAAGAAAGCAAATGGGATCCTAAAATTCATATGGAAATGCAAGGGATGAAAACAGCCAAAACAAGTTTGAAAAAGCAAAACAAAATTGGAAGACTCACATTTCCCGATTTCAAGAGCTACTATAAACTACAGTAATCAAGAAATGTAGTACTAGTAGAAGCATAGACATTTAGATAAATGGAATGGAATTAAGAATGCTGAAATCAAAACCCAACTGATTCTCAATAAGGATGCCAAAGGTTACACCCCTACCTCACATCATATACAAAAATTAACTCAAAATGGATCAGAGATCAAAGTGTAAAAGACTGAGGTATAAAATTCTTAAAAGAAGATATGTGTAAATCTGCATGAATTTAGATTAGGCAATCGATATGATTATAATAATATATATAATTATAATTATATAAATAATATATAATATATGTATTATATATAATTATATACATATATACATATATAATACATATATAATTATATAATAGTCAATATACCAAAAGCACAAGCAATAACAAAAAATAAATTGGACACGTTATTTTTTGTTTTCTGTTCCCTCTGCTTTTTGTTTTCTTTTTCTTGTCTTCCTGTGAGGTTTTCTAAATTTTTTTTTAATTTTTCATTTATTTATGATAGTCACAGAGAGAGAGAGAGAGGCAGAGACACAGGCAGAGGGAGAAGCAGGCTCCATGCACCAGGAGCCCGACGTGGGATTCGATCCGGGTCTCCAGGATCGCGCCCTGGGCCAAAGGCAGGCGCCAAACCACTGCGCCACCCAGGGATCCCCCTGTGAGGTTTTTCATAACAGAATTCCATTTTAATTTAGAATTTTTAGTTTCTCTCTTTGTTTAGCTTTTTAAATGGTTGTTGTAGTTATTACATTATGTATACACACCTTATCAAGGGCTGCTGGTACTGTCATTCTACCAGTTCAAGTAATGCGTAGAAACTTTACCTAGTTTATGTCCCTTTACCCTCCTGCACTTGTAATAGATACTTCCTCTAAATGTATTTAAAGCCATTATAATAATTTTTTTTAACCATCAAACATAACCTCTGTGTAAAGAACTTCCTTTAGTCACTCATTTATAGTAGATCTCCTGGCAACAAATTCTCTTAGTTTCCATTTATTTTAAAATGTCTTGGGGCACCTGGGTGTCTCAGTGGTTGAGCATCTGCCTTTGGCTCAGGGTGTGATCCTGGGGTCCTGGGATTGAGTTCCCCATTGGGCTCCCTGCAGGGAGTCTGCTTCTCCTTCTGCCTATGTCTCTGCCTCCCTCTGTGTCTCTAATGAATAAATAAAATCTTTAAATAAAGTAAAATGTCTTGATTTCTCCCTTCATTCTTGAAGTATGTTTTTTCCAGGTATATAATTTTGGGTTGACAGTTCAGATTCCTGTGCCCCAAGAGTTACATGGGAAAGAGCAACAGCACTTCTGGATTTCAAAGGATCATGGACATTTCAGAAGTAACCAGAAAGAAGTCCAGGTCTCTGGAAAACATACATGGCCCAAGATTTCTTCCTTGTGTTACACTTACAAATAGGGAAGGGGTCCCAATAATAACCCAGAGTGAATTTACCACTATCTCTGTAGTATAGAGGCTCTGGACCAAATTTAAGTTGATTTTAAAAAATAAAGTAACATGTCTTGCACACTTAGCTTTGTAAAATACAGTCTAAACCTCTGACATGGTTTTCATTTTTATCTAATTCCGGCAGGGGAATGGGAAATCTTGACCTTAGAATAATTTTACTTACCTCTCCTTTATTTTTTTCTAATTTGCTCCTTTCTAGACGTAGCCTTCTATCACGTTATGCTCTGTTATTTTTTTTAAGATTTTATTTGTTTGAGGGGGAGGGAGAGGGGGAGAGAGTGGGGAGAAAGGGGGAGGGAAAGAAGGGGGAGAGGAGAGGAAGGGAAAGGAAGAGGGAGGAAAGGGGGAAGGGAGGAGGGGGGAGGGAGGAGGAGAGAGACAGAAAGAGAGAGCAAGTGCACACAAGCTAGGGCAGGGGCAGAAAAAGAGCAGACTCCATCCCCTGAGCAGGGAACCCTATGTGGGGCTCAATCCCTGGACCCCCGGGGATCATGACCCAAGCTGAAGGCAGATGTGTAACTAACTGAAACACTCAGGTACCTCCTCAGTTCTGTTTCTTGTTTTTGGTGGGGTTTTTTGTTGTTGTTGTTGTTGTTGTTTTAAGAAAACATCTGAAACCAGTCAGCTTGTCTTACAGAGCTAGCATTACACACTGTAGAATGACTTTAGCTTGGGCCTCAGCGTTAAAAGAAAATCCATCAACGAGCACATGTAACGTTTTACTCACCTTGCACTGGAATGTCACCTGTAACTTTAAAGGTAAAAATGCCTTCTTTTATACTCTCTATTCCTTCTGTGGTCTGGGAATTGCAGACATTGCCTAGACAATGTGAGTCTACTTTTGTAGTTTTACAGACCTAGTGGACATTACTGGTTCTATTTAAGACTTCTGATGTACCATGTATTCTTCCTAAGGCTGCTTTTTTTCTATCGCTGTTTTTTTCTGCATCCTCAAACCTCCATCCTCATCTTCTGCTTAAAATCTTTTTAAAGCTATTCCTTACTCTCATTTTTTTCTAATTATTTTCTCAATTAGTAATTTAAAAACTAAATAGATAGAATAGTTGTAAATATACTCCTGACTACCAAATAGTTATCTCAAGGCTAAGTCTGTCCGTGTCCCTGATGTCACACTTGTGTAACCTCCACTACTGCATATAGGAACTTCCCATGGAGCAGCAAATGCATTTCAAACACAAAATATACAAAACTAAACTACAAATTCCCCATTAAAATCAGCATCTCCTTGGGGCATGCCGGTGGCTCAGTGGTTGAGCACCTGCCTTTGGCTCAGGTCGTGATCCCAGGGTCCTGGGATCTTGTCTCCCAACAGGCTCCCCACAAAGAGCCTGCTTCTCCCTCTGCCTCTCTCTCCATGTCTTTCATGAATAAATAAATAAAATATTTAAAAAATCAGCATCTCCTGTGAGCTCTATCTCAGAAAATGGCATCACTGCATATCTAGCCAGGACCCCAAGTTATATTCTCACCTACTTTGAAGTCCAAATGTTATCAAGACTTCACACCTCAATATCACACAAAATTATTTCCCTCTCCATCCCCAATGCTACTTTCCTTGTTTAGCTTCCAATCCTTTCTCACCTAAACAGACTACTGCCATTACCACTGCTTTCTCTGTGCTACTTCTGCTGCTACTACTGCTAACAATAGTAATAATAAAACAGGAATAATAACAGCCAACATTAAGCACTTTCTACGAGCCAGGCACTGTTCTAAGTACATAACAGTATTTGATTAATGACTTCTCACAAACTTAAGGAGTAAATTCTACCTTTAATCCCAATGTAAAGATAAGGAAACTGAGGGCACTGAGAAATTATATATTTTAACCAATGTATTAAAGCTTGTAAGAGGAAGATCAAGGATCCAGACCCAGCAAGTGTGACTCCAGAGCCAGGACTGTTAAGTACTAACCTGCTACCTCCAAAATGAATTCCCCTCTCCCCCAATCCCTCCTTCAGGCCACAGTGATGATTTTAAAATGGAAATCTGACCATGTTACTCACCCATTTAAAATCCTGAAGATAGCATGAAATGGCCACCTGTGTCACTGAAAAACTTTCATCATCCATACCATCCAGGCTCATCTCCCAGAGAACACACCCAGTTCCAGTCACATTAGCCACATATGGGGTCGTTTGCACAGATTCTTCTGACTTCATTTCTTCCCCCATCTTCTTCCCCTGCTGAAGCCTATTCTTACTCCAAGAAGTAAATAGGTAGGTGGTAACCTCTCGGCAATCTCCAGGGCAGGTGGTTTTCATTAGCTAGGGGCCATGAGCCAAAACAGGTGGCAGAAATAAGGCATTAGCTTAGCGTTGGCAGCAGCTGAGGAAAAGGTGTACCAGCCAGGGAGTGGACATGTGGTAATAGCATCGTCTACAGCCTCTCTCACATTTACTGCCGTGGCTTGTAGATGTCTATTTGTTATCTTCCCTGCTACACAGGGAATTTCCCTAGGATGAGGACTATGGCTTTTACTTTAGATCTCTTATGCAAGCACACTGTCTGGTAAACTAATGAAAGAGTGAATGGCAATGCAGTCCCTCCCACCATAAGTGAGGAGATAGACAAATACTTACAAAGCAAAGTGAGTGGAGCATTAGAAACACAAAGGAGCGACTCACTGAGTCTTGGGTTCCAAAAGAACAGAAGCTCCACGAGAGCAGGGTTTTTGCCCACCTTATTCCCTACTGTATCCCCTGAACTTAATAGAGGACCCAGATGTTACTACGCACTCAACAAATACTTAACTAAATAAAAGAATTCGTGTGGACTAAATTCCTGAACTCAGGAATTGATTAGAAGTAGTTATACTTAATTTCTACTAGCTTGTATACATCAGAGGGTCAGCAACTCCTAAAATAGTTCTCAAAGTAAGACCCTGACATAAGCATTACCTGGAGGCATTTTAGAAATGCTCCAATTATGGAGCCCCACACAAAACCTACAGAGTCAGAAACTCTGGGGGTGGTGCCCATCAATACATTTATTAACAAGTTCTCTAGGTGTCTTGTGGGTTTTTTAAAGATTTTATTTATTTATTCATGAGAGACACACAGAGAGAAAGAGAGGCAGAGACATAAGCAGGCTCCATGCAGGGAGCCTGATGTGGGACTCGATCCTGGGACTCCAGTATCACACCCTGGGCTGAAGGCAGGCACTTAAGCGCTGAGCCACCCAGCCATCCCTCTCCAGATGGTTTTAATGCACACTTGACAGGCCCTGTTCTAAAGCAATGGTTCACAACCTTGAAGGCACATTAGAATCACCTGGTGTGTGTGTGTGTGCATGCACATGTGTGTACACTATGGACTGATTGTGTTTCCCCACAATTCATATGTTGAAGCCCTAACCCCCGCCGTGTGATGATATTTGGAAGTGGGGTCATTGGGAGATAATTTGGTCTGGATGAATTCATAAGGGTGGAGCCTAACCTTTTGATGAGATCAGTGTCCTTATGAGTTAGGGACAGATGGAGCTAGGCAAGGAAAGATAAGGGAAAGGCCCAGAGTTAGGCTCCCATAAATCTCTGGGCTCTCATAAATCCCAAACACATTGAAAGGCCCAGAGTCGGGCTCCTACCAATCCCAAGGAAACAGAGATAAGTCACCAAACACAGAGAAAAAATAAAAAATAAATCTGGCTCCCTAGCTCCAAAATGTTAGAAAGTATCTCCCTTTGATGGCTACGAAGTAATCACAGAAACTCACCAGACCACGAAAAATAAGTCATTAAGGGTATTATCAATAGTCCTTGCACAAACCAAGACTGCATGAGAATCTCAAGGCCACCAGCTTCCCAGTCCCTTCTCAATAAAAGACTGCCTCTAAAAGCCCTCAGTGGTAACCCTATTGGTAACCTCTCTTACTTCTGAGAGCTTTCTCTGTATCTTTGCTTAAAAAACTCCTAGCACTTCACTTACACTGTCTTCATGAGATTCATTCTACAACTCCATGAGACAAGAACTTCTAAGAGACAGAAAGACCAGAGCTCACTCTCTCTCCACTATGTGAGAATACAAAGAAAAGACAGGTGTCGCAAGCCAGGAAGAGGGTTCTCACCAGAACCTGACCATGCTGGCACACTTATCTTTGACTTTCAGCCTCCAGAACTGTGAAAAATAAGTGTCTCTTGTTCAAGCCACCCTGTGGATGGTATTTCATTATAACATCCTAAGCCGACTAACATGGTGTTTATGAGCCCATACATGCACAGTTACGTACACAGACACATACATATGTATTATACATCAATCCTTGGTCTGTTCTCAAGGAGCCTGATTTAACTGGCACTGTACGGACACTGGTGTTTCTCCAAATGCTTGAGACCAGGTCTCAGAACCCCCAGGTCTTCTCACTCTAAGGAGCACACCTGTGTTCTGAATCTCACAGATGTTTACTATCCTCCAGAAGAGTACATCATTCTTCTCTCTCCTCTCACCCCGCCCTTATCCTTTGCTTCTTTATTTTTGGAGGCAGTGTATGCTGAGATAAAAAGAACATGACCTTCGAATCCCAAGACACAGATCCTGCTTTTATCCCAACTCTGCCAGTAATGGCTTTGTGAGCTTGAGCAAGTCAACCTTTCTTAGCCTCAGCTTTTCAAGTTAAAAAAAAAAAAAGTAAGATAATGCCTACTCTCTGAATAGTGTCAAGATTAAGTGACATTAAAATAATGTATATAAAATTCTAGCATAATTCATAAAGCTAGGCAAATGCCACTCATCTTTTAAAATAGCATTCTTCTCAAAGTCATATGATAAATTTAAAGGCTTCCCCAAACTTCATGATCATAACAACAAAATAAACAAGATGTATTTTCTTTATTTCTGACATATGCATATTGAAACAATAGAATGGAGCATATATTTTTAGGAGAATTCCTCAATGACAATACACAGAAAATCTACATATCCACTAATAAATGATGTTCCAGTTACAAAACATCAAGTGAAAAGAAACCCAACAATAATATTTTTAATAAGAGGTTTTGTTGTTGTTGTTTTTTAATAAGAGGTTTTGATAGTCTGAGACATGTTCCAAAAGCACACAAAAAAAATCATGCTTGAAGATAGCCTTACTTTCTTGGAGAATGAACTCAAGAAATTACAATTTCATGGTTATATTCCCCTAAGCTAAGGGGAAATGTGAGTTTCCTTGTCTTTCACTTTGCCTCCTAAGAAAGTAAGGATAGGTATGAAGCTGTATTCTTGTGAAAGTGTAAATTACTCTCACTTTCTTGAAAGACAACTTAGTTTTCTTTTGAGAATTTTTAAAAATCATCTTTTTGAGGTGCAATTTACATATGATAACATTCACCAATCTTAAATTAGCAATCTGATGAGAATGGATAAATGCACACAGTTGTAACAATGCCACACATAATCATAATACAGAATATTTCCATCACAACAAAAAGTTCTCCTCTTGCAGTTAATCCTCTCCCCCAAACTTTAGACCCTAAAAGCTACAGGTCTGCTTTCTATAGTTTTGACTTGTGTAGACTTGGCCATTCATTTAGCCACTCTTCACCATTATAGCTCTTGAAATGTCAAGCCACATTTTGAACAACTTCTTTGTTTTCAGAATAACATCTTTTTCACCCAAAAATATACTAAATAAATACACATAAAAGATGATATTTTGACACTACATACTCACTAATTTTCTTCACAGTTTCTTCTTAAGAAAGAAATTATGGAAACAAATTTAAATTGTGTGACCATAAGGATGAATCCAAATGTTTCGCTTGTATACATATGCATACATACAAATGTTTTGCTCTTACACATGCACACAAAGTGAGAGGGATGGAAAGGTAACATCTCCTACCATTCTTTTGTCTATATTGGATATGTACTATTTTCTCTTGCTTTTGAGAATTTAGTCTTTAGAGGCCCTAAGAGTGGTTTTCTATACTATCGGTTTTCTAGGTGTAATTTTATTGCAAGTTAAGAATGAGCCATAAATTATCTCAAATTATAGGATTTGTGTTTGCTTCCTGTGTGTTCTTACTTCCATGAGCATCCCCCTAGCAATGCTTTCACCTTGGCAGCAGCAGACCCAACCCGTCAGTTATAGCAGCTGAATCTAATTTTAATTATTCCAAGATTGGTAGAAATATCCTTATCACTCCTCCTCCCATTAAATATATCAGCACCAGCTAAGCAGAGTCATTTAGTCAGAATGCCGATTTCTAGTACCATAGGCCCTTCCTCCCAGCTCCCAGGGGTTAAAATTTCCAACCTCTCCCTCTTGCTCTCTCCTAGCCCTAAAGGAATGGATGCTTCCAACAACTGCTACCTCTGAGACACCCTAGTTTTCTCTCTCCCCCTCATTTACTCTCCCTCATTGTGTCTCTCCATCATTCTCTCTTTTTCTCTCTTTTTTTCTTTTTCTGGTATATAGATACTAATTTTAGTCATATTTAATAATTCATTCAATCAATTCATTTATGTTCAAAACACCGCTATGCTTTGTTTTTGATGGACCCTGACATAAAGATATTATTAGCACCAGGAACAGTCCCGTGAAACAGACTATCAAACATAGTATATTGGGGTTAATTTGGTCATTTTGTGGGCTTGCATGAGTGTCGAGCTCCTTGTTAACGGGAAATGGATTGTTGGTGATCCATGACATGCACTGGCATATGATTAATTAAAGCATTACTTGTGATTGATTGTGGTAAGATGCCCACTAAAGTAAGTCCTTGGGAAACCAAATGGCTATGGCCCTTCAGCTACTGTGACCATTACAAGTAACAAAGACTGTGGTGAGATGGATTCTCTGAGTGCACTGGAACAATTACAGAAAGAATTGGATGATTCTCCAAATGGATTCTAAAGATGTTAGATCAAGGAGGATGGAATAAAATTCTGGAAAGCACCAAATTACTGATTTTGATGTATGTATCAGTGTTTATGGACATAATGCGTTGATTGGAAGTGGTTCTAGTACTTTATTCTGGTTGAGTGACCCTTGACTTTTTGATAGCTTACATTTAGTGACATCAAAATGCAAAATGCAGAACAGATCCAAAAGCCTTGAGGAGATAAGAATGTTAGAGCAGATTTATTAGATGTGACCTGAACTACATTCCTACCCCTCTACCACCCTCAACCTGTACTATGTTCACTGAGAGAGTTTAAAGGACACTCACTTTACATTGGTGAGGGGAGAACCAGAATCTTGGGAAAGCCCTCTGGTTGCTGTTTTCTATAGGAGAGGTATGAAAAGGAAGATGCTGCCATCAAAATGTTCTGATTTTCAGTGGGATCTTACAGTTGCAGAGGCCAAGTGTCAGTGCCTAACTGACAGAAGCAGTGTGAATACATTTACCATAATGGGGGGAAGGAATAAACTGGTAATCAGTATGTTTTGTCTTGCAGATATCTTTGGCAGTGGCAACTTAATAACCATGTTTCTAGGAATGAAATACATACATAGCTCACTAAAATGTTACTTGATCTATAAAATAATAATTTTCAGGCTGTTAGAAACCAGCCATGAGTTGACACAATTCCTCTTTCCCGTTTTCCATACATAAGTCTAGAACTCCTACCCTAAAGGGAGACTTAAAGGGAGAGGCTAGTTTCATTTGAGGGTATAGCCTGCTCTACTGCTATCTATCATCTATCTATCTATCTATCTATCTATCTATCTATCTACCTATCTATCTATCTACATATCTATCTATCTATATACTATAAATCTTTCTTGAGCCTTTTACACTGTAGGCACTTATTAGTATGACTATACTATAGAAAAAAGAAATACCCAGATATTTCAGGAGTTGTTAGGCATGGACTTTGAACTGGTTTTGACTTCTAAAAACCCTAAATGCCACTATGTCCATCAACCATATTGAAAGTTTATGGTGATCACATAGAAAGTGGAGTTAGGGATCCCTGGGTGGCGCAGCGGTTTGGCGCCTGCCTTTGGCCCAGGGCGTGATCCTGGAGACCCGGGATCGAATCCCACATCGGGCTCCCGGTGCATGGAGCCTGCTTCTCCCTCTGCCTGTGTCTCTGCCTCTCTCTCTCTCACTGTGTGCCTATCATAAATAAATAAAATCTTAAAAAAAAAAGAAAGTGGAGTTAACAATGGTGTGCTGACAAACGATATAAGATGGAGATATAATTTTGGAGTCATTAGAATATAGATGATATTTTGAACCAAGATACTAGATGATATCACCAAAAAGTGCTATAGCAAAGGAAAGTGTGAAGTCCAAAGATTAAGCCATTTTAATCCAACGGTTAAAATTTTAAACAGTGATGATATGAGAAGGAACTAGCAAAAGCGATTGAGAGGCAATAGCCAGAACTACTGTAGTGGTACCAGCTGAATGTGGTGTACTGGAAGCCAAGGGAAGAAAAGTGTTTCAAAGAAGAGAATAAGCTAGCTATGTCAGATGCTGGTAATCAGGCAAGTAAAAAAAGGACCATGAGATGGCAAAAAGGTTTCAATGGTGTGGTGACCAGAAGAAAGGAGTCTCAGAGCAGTTATTGGTGTAGAAGTCTGATTTGACTGGGTTGAAGAAAAAAAAAATGAGAAGACACATAGGAAAAAGCAAGCACTGACAGCTTTTTAAGAGTTTTGCTGCAGAAGAACCGAAATAGGGCAGAAGCTGGAAAAAAACAGTGCAATCAAGAGTATGCTATTTGTTGTTATTGTAGTTGTAAGATGAAAAAATAATGGCATATTTCACGTTGATATCAATGTTTCAATAACAAGGGGGGAATATGATGATTCAGGAAAAGAAAGAATTGTCAGGTCTTTGCCTTTGAGTAGGAGAAAGGAATACAATTTAATGCACAAATGAAGAAGTTACACTTAACTTTGAGCACAGTTTATCCATAATAATAGGAGAGAAGGCAAAAAATATTAGTACAGATTCAGAACATATATAAAATAGAAATAATATGCAAATAAAAAGTTACTTCTACAATTATAAAATTATTATAAACTTAATTTTATGAATTCTTAAAAATTTATAAGACCAAAATAAGTTAAAAGTTTTTATAAATTTTTAAAATTGGTAAAACACTGTCAAGGTTTGTCAAGAACAAATATTTTCATAAGCAAAATTAGGAATAAAATAGACATAATTTAAAATGCTGGAAGATATTTCAAAGATAGTAAAAGATTTTCATGACCAACTTTATGCCAACAAATTTTAAAATAAATGTTAGGAAAATGTAACTTAGTAAAACTGCCTAGCAAAGAAACAGAAAATTAATAGTCCTATAACTTGTTAAAAATTGAATCTGTGATTTAAAATCTTCTTACAAAATAAACTCATACTTAGTGATAAAGTGCTGAAACCATTTCCTTTAAGATTAGGAATAAGAGTAAGAAGAAATTATCACCATTTATATTCATCATTGTATTAAAGAACAGCCACGGAGGGGGACACTTGACGGGATGAGCACTGGGTGTTATTCTGTATGTTGGTAAATTGAACACCAATAAAAATTAATTTATAAAAATAAAATAAAATTAAATTAAAAAAAAATAAAGAACAGCCCAAAATGTAAGGAAAGAAATAAAAGTCATGAGCATCAGCAAAAAATGTATAAATACTCTTGATATTCGCAAATGCTATCATTGGCTACATAGATAACCTGAAAGAATCAACAGAACCCAAAGGGGTTAAGAAAAGATTACTAGATTAAAAATCAGTGTATAAAAAACCAATTGCATTTTTATAAACTTTCAACAGAAAATTTTAAAAAATAATATCCTTTCAATAGTAATATAATTATAAATATTTAGAAACATACAAAACCTATGGAGAAAATTGTAAAACTGATGAAGGACAGTTCAAGGAGACCTAAATAAATAGAGATACACCATATTCATGGTTCATGATACTCAATATCATAAAAATGTCTTTTCTTCCAAAATAATGTATACTTTCAGAGCAGTTTATCAAAGTGTTAACAGGTTTGTGTGTTTATGTGTGTGGGGGTTGGAGGGTACAAATATGTGTATAAGTGAATAAGTGAAATCTGATAGCTAATTCTAACATCCATGCAGAAGTTTAAGGTTACCAAAACCACAAAATTCTCCCAAAAAATCAATAACAGATCTAAAGGAAAAATACTTAAGTTACAATTGTAAATAAGAATCTTTTAAGGGATCCTGTGAAATTTTTTAAGCAGCTCTATTGATGTTTACTTGAAGTATAATAAATGCATATTTAAAGTGTACAATTTAATAAGATTTGGTAAGTTTTGATACACTTGTGAAACCATCACCCTCCAAAAATTTCTTTGTGCTTCTTTATAATGCTCCCCCTCACCCCACTCTGTATCAAGGCAACTACTGATCTACTTTGTGTCACTATAGATGAATTTTCATTTTTCTAGATTATATATATAAATGGAATCATACAGAATTTCCTATTTTTGTCTGACTTCTTACACTGGGCATAATTATTTTTAAATTCATCCACACTGTAGCATGCATCAATAGTTCCTTCCTCTTTGCTGGTGAGCAGTATTTCTAAGTAAAATTTGAAACCATAACTTCCTAAACATGGGAAAGCAAAGACAAGGCAGATGACCTCATATCCTAGAAATCCTCATAAGATGCACGTTCACAGGTTTTCATATGTTGGTCCTGATTTTGCTAACCCACTTTAGAAAGCTGTGGCCAGATACTTCTCCAAGAGCCCGTTGCTGAACCCCATTCTTTTTACAGGCTTTTTTTTTTTTTTGGCTGAAAACAGTATATTGTTATAAAACTGCAGCTCTGTATGTGGTTCTCTTATGGGCCATTTAGGTTTTACTTTATTCTATTTTTATAACTGTAGCCCCACCCACCGGCTAGTTGATGTGAGGTTTTGATCCCAAAAAAGAGTTTGTGGCTAGGTAAGCCCTCTTACTGCAAGAAAAGCAGTTCAAAGTGCAAATTGGTGGGTTATCAGGACAGACAACACAGCAGCAAAACTTCTAATAGATAGATTATTTACAGTGCAGTCGTGCAACTAACGTTTGAGTATTTTCTACGTACTTGGCACTGTTATCAGAATTTTACATGTATTGTCTCGTTGGATCCTTAAATCCCAGTGAGATTAATGCTATTAATTATTCTTGTTTTATACAGAGGAAACTGAGGCACAGAAACTCTAAGGTCACAAAGGCAATGATAGAATGTAGCAGAGCATAGACTCTAGAGACAAATATACCCCGGTATGAATTCTAGCCCGACCTTTAGTAGTGCCCAGTTTTCTTGCTAGTTAAACAAGACTTCTGTAAAGTCATTACCATAAAATAACAGTACCAGCGTATAAGGCTGTTGTGTGGCTTAGATGATACACTGTAGGCAAAGTGCTTGCCACAGTGCCTTGCACAAAGTAAGTAATAAATGGTAGCTGTAATAATTATTATCATTACCATTTTATTATTACCATGACCAAGTAGTAATGCTTTCAACCATTATTACCTTGAGTCAATTACCTGAAAGTAAAATGTTTCCAAACCTCCTAATCGAAAATGAGCTTGTGTCACTTCTAAATACTGGGCATTTAAGAAGCACAGGAGATTAATATTAATTAAAATACATTCTGATTTTCCACCACATGTGTTGATTTATACCCTGTCACTAAGCAAGCCTCTTTACAACATTTTAAGACAACTAATTTTCTTTAAAATGCATAGAGAGAAAAATACACCTAATATTTTAATCCAGTGACAAACGCGTTCACCACATGGGTATTATCTTAGAGTTAGCAATTTGACTCCTTGATCAACAATCCCTGCTTTACTTTGTTCAGTTCAGCCAACTCCCATTTCTTTTACTTTTCTCAGCACATAATGTGATAAATGTTCCCACTGCAACGTGTCACAGGGTAACTGAGGTTGCCAAGGTACACACACACACAGTCTCACCAGGCGATGAGGAGGAGGGTAATTCAGCAAGGCTGCCATGGCATTCTGGAATTCTTTATGGCTAGGGAAACTTGAAGGCTTGCTCTTGAAGACAGTTAACTTCATGGTGATTTTTAGTGTGAGTGCTTCCTTCCCCATACATCTGATCATAACTAAGGATTATAGGCTCTTAGCCAAAATAAGGTGGGGACCACTGGCTTGCCACATGCCCTTGCATGCCACATGACAAAATTAGCCTTGCCAGTTGCATCTCTCCCTACCCCCATTCCAGTTTAGGATTAGTGCAATGACCTTTTCTAATTGGTTGGCACAAATTCCTGTCTGGAGTCTTACTCTGAATTGTAGTTACCAATCATATGACTGAAAGAAAATACTCCAAGCTGTTAGCACCAGGCAGCTGGAGGAGGAAACCAAGGTAGGAATTCTTGCTCGACAAAACTGTCCTTGGCTCTTTCTTTATAAAAGAACAGAACTGGAAATACTGTCTAGTCTTCTGTGAAAATAACAATGAACATTTGGCAGTTGTCACTCATAACCATCAAGTCCTTCTCAAATACCTCTATGGAAGATGATTTTTCTAATTATAGCCTCTTCTTGGAAACAAAAAAGAGTTGGAAGGGACCTTAGTCTAAACCCACCACCTCTTCATGTTAGGTTTATTGCCCTAGCCATCTGCATTCAGGATCCATCACATCACTTGCTTGTCTCTCCCTCAATAATCCCTTCCTGCACACACAAACAGCAAGCCCTCAATACCATCCAACAATACTGTGATGTCTTTTGTTGACTCCCTCTTCCATTCATTGTAAGTAGTATACCCAACTCACTACTCTACCTAAATCCCCAGCTCCCCTCACCTAACAATGTCTTTTCAATGTCCTCATCCTCCTGCTTCACAGAGAAAACCCAAGCCTTCACAAGTGACAAACCTAAAAGAATACATCAACACATGTTTTATCCTTCCACAATGAATGGACGATCTCTTAATTTAAGAAAATAATTCTTTTACCTGTCCAACAGATCTTTTAAAAGTCATGTCTTCTTTTTTCCTTCTTTTTATTAGGGGGAGAGAGAAAGCACATGCAAGAGACAGTATGGCAGTAGGGAAGGGGCAGAGGGAGAAGGAAAGAGAGAATCTTAAGTAGCTCCATGTTCAGAGAGGAGCCCAGCGTGGCACTCGACATGGAGCTCAATCTCACAACTCTGGGATCATAACTTAGGCTGAAATCAAGAGTGAGATGGTTAACAGACTGAGCCACCCAAGCACCCCAACATTCCTGCCTTCTTGAGAACCTAATCCTATAGATTGCCCCACATCATTAATTAATCATCCTTTTTCTCCCTGTGGCCTCTTTGCTATCAACATTTAAACATTTTCAACTCTCTCTTCTTTTAAAAAGAAAATATCTCCTCGAAATGTATTTCCCCCACTAGCTACCTCTCTCTGTTTTTATTCACACTACTTCTAATTTAGTCTGGGCAGCTCCGGTGGCCCAGCGGGTTAGCGCCACCTTCAGTCCGGGGTGTGATCCTGGAGACCTGGGATCCAGTCCCACGTCGGGCTCCCTACTGCTTGTGTCTCCACCTCTCTCTCTGTGTCTGTCATGAGTGAATACTTCTAATTTAGTCCCTTTCTCTGTTTTATTACTTCTTCAGAATATTGTCCTCTACCCTACCATAAATCCCCTGAAATGGTTCTTCCCAAGGTCACCAAAGACCTCAATGTCATCAAATTTAATTGATCTTGGTATTCAGTACAGTCCTTCCTGCTGGAAACATTCTCTACTCTTGATTTCAGGAGACTATAATCTCCCGTTTCCTCCTACCATAGACATCTCTATATCTTCTCAACTTTCCCAACTCATCCTGTTCTACCTCTCCAGGAAATGATGGAATTCCCCAAAACTTAGTCTAGGCTCTCTTCTCACATAAAACTATAAATTGTCCCTAGATGATTGAGACTGCTCTGCACATTTTTCATTTACCATTAATATGTTAATTAAGCTAAAATAACTTTGCCACTAAACTTCTATGAGGCCCATACCTATATGTTTACCAACATATTCAGTTTGTGTACATATTTCAAAGGCATTTTAAAACTAGCTTGCCCAAAGCTAATCTCAACTTTCCCAGAAGTAGTTCTTCTGAATCTTCCCCATCTAATAGTACTACTGTATATTCAAGCTCACATAAGAAACTGGGGAGTTATTCTTGACATATATTCTCTTTTAACTGTCACATCCAATCAATCATCAGGTTCTGTCTAATAAAGAGAATTCCTGTGTCCCTCTGGTCATCTTGCTTTAAAGGGATTTCTGGTTCTAGAGGACAACAATTGTATTTAAATAACACTTCTATTTCTCTTTCCACCCTTCTATCCGCATCCTCCTTTTTCCTCCTCAGAGGAGATGACATGAATTGCCTTATTGGTGAATTTAAGACCATTTTGTATTTCCCTTTCGGCTGTTCATACTGTAACAGTGGGTGCATTCTAAAACATGTAGAAACAAACAACCCAAAAAGTACAAAACTTTTGTAGTTTGTACATTGCAAACTATAAAACATTATTGAAAGAAATTAAAGAAGATCTAAATAAACAGAAATATATCCCAAGTTCATGGATTGGAAGATTTAATATTATTAATATTTGTCCAAAAATGATCTACAGATTATCTGCCAACCCTATCAATATCCTGACTGGCTTCTTTGCAGAAATTGACAATTTGATACTAAAATTCATATGAAAATTTAAAAGAGACAGTATAGTCAAAACAATATTGAGAAAGAACAAAGGTGGAAGACTCACACTTCTCAATTTCAAAACTTACTAAAAAGCTACTGTAATCAAGACACGATATTGCTGGCATAGGATACACAAATCAATGGAATCTATCCATTCTAGTTAAGAATCCAGAAATAAAATCTTATTATTATGGTCATTTGATTTTCAACAAAGATGTCAAACTTTCAATATAGGAAAGAATAGTCTTTCTAACAAATTGTTCTGGGACAACTGGATATCTGCATGCAAAATAATGAAGTTGAATATCTGCCTCATATCAAACATAAAAATTAGCTCAAAGTGGACCAGAGATCAAAGTGGATCACATTACCTAAATGTAATAGACAACATAAAAATAGGTTTTGAAAACGATAAAACTCTTAGAGGAAAAAAATGAATAAATTTCTATGACCTTGGGTTTGTGATAAGTAGTACTTCACAAGCACAAGCAGCAAAAGAAAAAATGAATAAGTTGGATTCCATCACAATCAAAAACTTTAGTAATTTTCAAAGGATACCATCAAGAAAGTGAAAAAGATAACTCATATAATGGGAGAAAATATTTGCAAAACATCTATATTAAAAGAGATTCTTATCTAGAAGATATAAAAATGATCACTTACAATGAAACAACAAAAAGGTAAATAACCCGACTAACAAATAGCTAGGAATCTGAATAGTTCTTCAAACAAAGTACACAAGTAGCCAATAAACACATGAAAAGATGCTAAACATCATTAGTTATCAAAAAGATGCAAATCAAAATCACAAAGAGATACTACTTCACAACCAGTAGGATGAATGTAATTAAAAACGACAGACAACAAGTCATGATGAGGATGTGGAGAAATTGGAGCCCTTATACATTGCTGGTAGAAATGTAAAATAGTACAGTGGCTTTGGAAAACCACTTTGTAGCTCCTAAAATGTTAAACACAGAGTTATCATATAATCCAGAAATCCCATTCCTTGTTATGTCTAAAAGAAACAAAAAGCAATTTCCACACAAAAACTTGTACACAAATATTCATAGTAGTATTATTGATAATAGCCTCAAAGTGGAAACAATCCCAAATGCTATCAACTGATGAATGGATAAACAAAATGTGGTAAGTCTATCCAGTGGAATACTATTCAGCGATAAAAAGGAATGAAGTACTAATAATACAGGCTACAATATGGATGAACTTCAAAAAATTAGATTAATTGAAAGAAGCCACTCACAAAAACTACATATGTATGACTTTGTTTATATTAAATGTCCAAAATAAGAAACACAATTATAGTATATGTAATTATGCTAAAAAGCACTGAATATTGAACTTTATACAGGGGAATTTTATGATAAATGAATTACTTTCATACCACAATTATAAAGTTAGTAAAGTAATATCTCTCTGACTCTTAATACACTGTCAAATATTTCTTTCTAACCTCACCAGAAAAGGTTTTCCATTTGGAAATACTCGTCATAGGATTGAGCCTACCTGGATAACCCAGAATACTATCCCCATTTCAAGGTCCCTAAAAATCTGCAAAATTAATTTTATCATGAAAGGTAACAAATTCACAGGTTCCAGTGTTATGATATCTTTGGGAGTCCATTATTTTGCTTTTTACAGTAGGTAAATTATCTCTCTCTCTCTCTCTCTCTCTCTTTTTTTTTTAAGAGTGGGTACATTCTGTCCTGCCGCCAGGAGAATATCTACTAGATCAGATCCTAGGTTTGGCTTCCAGGGGCAGTTTGGAAGCCCTTTGTATCTCTGTCCCTGTGACAGGACCTGCACATATATAAGATAGAGATCCTGGGAAAGTGGATCTACAGGGTAATACACTCCCTTAGTGGGCCATTCACATTCTAGACTTGGGCAGAGGCATTTGGAAAGAACTGGTTACATACCTAAGTTTCCTTTGAATGATTCAATTGTCTCATGTGTCAACTGTCTTCAATTTATTCCAAACTCAGAGGTTAGAGAAAAAGAATTACTGTCTCCAGAAGCTCAAGCATTGATTTTGTCTTCTAGATAATATTCATAAACATCAATTTAACTCTATCTTTACTGTTACCACCTTACTTTAAGTCCCTATCATGGCTCAAGAAGATTATTAAAATAACTGCTTTGCATATTTTCTTTTTTGTCTTCTAATCCAGTCTCCTAGATACAGCCAAAGTGACCTTATTAAAATGCAAATCTTATCATGTGATTCTGCTGATTAAGCCTTCACTTTGTTTCCCATGACTGTTGGGATAAAAATTTTAAATGTCTCACATGCTCTACATTCCAACCACAGTGCCAGTCTCCACTTGAACCATGCTTCCCTGGATCATGGCATCTCAGAACCCTAGTATGCTACTTTTTTTCTAGGTGGCCCCCCTTTCCCCTCAATCTTCACCTGGATGACTCCAGCATAGTTTATGATCCTAGATTAAACTTCTCTTTCCAGAGCTCTACTCAAAATTAAAAATCTTGAATTATGCCACTTTACCTTCAGCACCTGTTCTTTTCCTTTGAGGCACTTACCACAACTTTTATTTAATATCAATATCAATGAATATTATCCACCCTTTCCAATCTCAACTGATACATTAACACACTATATTCAGTACATGAGAAAGACAGTAACTATGGGGTTTCCACTCTTCCCAGGCAGCCCTATTCCCACCAGAGTGACTATATAACTGAAAGAGAAATTCATCTCGGAGAAAATGGTACAATCCAATGACTTCTTATTCTAACATAATTTTATGTCATTTGTTGATGGTAGAATTAATGTGTGTAATAGGATTATGAACCCACACATAAAAATAGGTCTTTAATAAGCTCATGAAAAAAAATAGCTATATCAGTGGTATACATATAAATGGAATATTGCTCAGCTATGAAAAAAGAATGAAATATTTCAAGTTATGACAACATAGGCAGATCTCAAGGGTATTAGGCTAAATGAAATAGTCAGAGAAAGACAAACACCATATGATTTCACTTATATGAGGAATCTAACGAAACAAGCCAAACAAAACAAAATAGAAATACTTAGAAGTATAGAGAACAATGTGGTGGTTGCCAGAGGGAAGGGGACAAGGAGATGGGTGAAATAGGAGAAGGGAATTAAAACATACAAACTTTGAGTTATAAGATAAAAAAGACATGGGGATACAATATACAGTATAGGGAATATGGTCAATAATATATAACAACTTAGTGTGGTGACAGATCGTGGCTAGATTTATCATGGTGATCACTCTGTTATGTATATAAATGTTTAATCACTATGTTGTATATCTAAAATTAATATAACATATGTTGACCATACTTCAATAAAAATAATAGGTACATCATAAAAGTGAATATTTTAATGACATATATTTGTTTCTTCTACCACTTTCATTATCTAGTGATAATCCTTTTTTTTTTAATTATTGGAATTATGGGGTTGGAAGGGACTTCAAAATATCGCTAATTTTGTAAAAGTAATTTATATGGCAGTATTCAAGAAAGAGGTAGAAAAAGTCTTTAAATTTTGAGTCTTGACTGTTCCACCTACTAGCTGTGTGATTTCAGGTAAATTATTTGACCTCTTAGCCTCCGTTTCTTCATCTATAAAAGAAAAGAGATAATAATACCTAACTCAAATGGCTGTGAATAGTAAACATCAACTACAGTGTTTGTGAAGTAACTAGCACAGATTGTCAACATTAAACAGAAATTCTTGGACTTGTAGACTTCATGGAAATTTTATATATATCATGTACATGCATGTATATTCATATACACATATATTTGATTTAGGTAAGACTCATGGGATGTGATGTTGCTTTTATTTAGTCAAATATCATTATGAAAAAAATCTATAGGGATCCCTGGGTGGCTCAGCGATTTAGTGCCTGCCTTTGGCCCAGGGCCCAATTCTGGAGTCCCAGGATCGAGTCCCGCGTTGGGCTCCCGGCATGGAGCCTGCTTCTCCCTCTGCCTGTGTCTCTGTCTCTCTCTCTCTGTCTGTCTCTGTCTCTCTCTCTCTCTCTCTCTCTCTCTCTCTCTCATATATATATATATATATATATATGTCTATCATAAATAAATACATACATACATATTTTTAAAAAATCTATAGAACATTATTTTACTAAAAAAAGACATTTTAAAACAAAATTGGAAACATTAGGCTCTATGTTATGCATTTCTCTATAGAAGGATGAAAACCTGATCTCAGACTATTACTAGCTTATGGGCTGGATTTGGAGACCCACAGTTACAGCAGATATTTTGTAAATAGGACTTAAACCTAAATCTGGTCTTGACTATCATTTCAGACAATTCAGTGTCTAAACCATTCAAGACCAATTCTTGCCTAGGCTCTTTTAAGTTCTCAGGAACAGATTCTCCTGTGACTCATGGCATGTCCAAATCTATATATGCCACATAAGACTAATCTTTAAGGTACTTTCAAATAAACTCATGCCTATTTTTTTGATGGCAGAAAAGTATGATCCTAGTAGTTTTTTTTAATTAAAAACTGTTTATCCAATTTTAAGTTGTTTGGGAAAATTTCAGCTAGGATATTTCAGTCCACTTGTCTCTAAAATAGGTTTAACTTTTAAAATATGGGACTAAGATCCTAAATAATGAAGCTACAGAGCTATCTAAAGAAGGGTTAAACTTCAGGACATTTGAAAAAGACTACTTAGGGCTCTTGTGAAATATAACTTGTACAACTTTCTGGAAAACAAAGTGGCAACAATGTAATAAAAGTCTGAATTTATCTACACCCTCCAATTTGCATATAATCTTTATGAACAAAGATGTTCATCTTAATCTTAAGGACTAAAGTTTGGAAAAATCCTTAAATATTCAAAAATAAAGAAAGCCAACATACATACATGACACACACACTCACATAATGGAATATAATTATTGAAATGCTCATAAAGAGTTTTTAATTACATTGTATCATAGACATTTTCTCACCCATTAGTTTTAGACCAATGGCCAGCAAATTATGATAGCCCATGAACTAAACATATTCTGCTGCTTAACTTTGTATGGCCCATGAGCTAAAAAGTGATTTTTTACATTTTTTAATGATTAAAAAGACCAAAGGAAAAATAACAAGCTGTGATACAAGAAAAACATATAAAATTCAAATTCCAATAGCCATAAATAAAGTTTTATTGGAACATAGCCAAGCTCATATGATTATGTATTGTTTACGGTTTATTTGGCACTACAACTACAGATTGAATAGTTGTGAAAGAAATTATATGGCTCACAGAGCATAAAATATGATGTGACCCTGTATAATAAAAATTTTGCTGAACCCTGTTCTAAGCAACAGTGCTATTTTAGGTTGGTTTGATTCCAAAGCTCCTTCCTCATGCCATGCTGCCTTCCCCCACACACACACTCTCCTTCACTGCAAGTGAGATAGGGTGAAAGGCAACACAACAAAATGTTAAAAGTGGAAAATTATCTTTGAGAGAACAGCATCTGGCCCATGACAGACACTCAATGTTTTCTGAGTGAATAAATGTGTACATGAATACCAATGCATAAAGAGGGATTCACGTGGAATCAGAGTTCTTTCAAAGTCCTATGTCAGTCTGTCTCTTGCCATTATCTACAGAGAAGCTGCCACTCAATGAAAAAGCCAACAGTTGCTAAAAGGAGCTTTTGGGTTTCTTATTATGAAAGAATGTCCTGGCTTTTGAACTTCTAAAGTCATGAAATAATGGGGAAAGAGTCTTCTCCAATTCAAGTCTGATTTCTGAGAAGGCTCTTCTGATGCTATTGAGTGTGACAAGCTAGCATGGTCATTGGAATTGAACATGCTTACAACTGAGGCCATGATATAGGAACTTCTGGTACACTAACTTGTCTCTATAGACCTGTGTCACTAGCCACGTGTGGCTCTATTCATATTCAAATGATATAAAGTTAAATAAGATTAATATTTCAGTTCTTTGGTCATACTCGCCTCATTTCAAGTGTTCAATAACCACACACAGCTAGTGGCTTCTGTTTTGGACAGCTCAGAACAGATCATGTCCATCATCATTAAAAGTTCTATTGAACAACGGGACGATTCTTTTAAGGTAATTGGTGGTACGGTGTGGGATTGAACATTTTTGTCCTGAGTCGTCTGTGGGAATTGTTAGGCTAAGCTTCTCATCCCATTATTTTCCATAACAACACATCTCTAAATTTAGAAATCATTGGGAGACATTTGTCTCCCAAACTCCTGCTTTCCAAATTTTAGGAACTGATGTGTATCTCTCTTTATGCTTGAGATCCAAAAATTAAGCATGCCTCCTTGTCTCACAGTAGAAACACAAAGACTGGTTTTTCACAGCATATAATTCTTATTATGTAATTAAGATAGATCAAGCTCTGTGGATGCACATTGGTAATCATTTATTTCCCTTCTCTACTTCTCTGTGATGTGTTTAAAGCCTTGTGGGCTATAAATCAAGTATTATTGAATGTGTACTGGCTTGCAACCTTACTTACAACAGTCTTCTCTACTCCCAGGGCCTTTTATCCAAGCCTCTGAGAGTATTTTACATCTCTGTACTCAATAGAACATCTCATTCTCCTGGATGGGTGACAGGGATTAAATCTGCTCACAGATGGAGAGACCAAGGAAAAGAGAATTACAAGGTCACTATGTGACATTGACCATTCTAAGAACTGAATCCACTAAACCAACAATAACTGACCCAGTGCTAATAGTGATGATTTGACCTTTGAAGAACATTCCTCATCCAAAACTTCTTTACAGGCATTTTTATTTCTGGAACCATTTTCTGCATGTGGAAAAGAGCAACTTTTTTCCTTTTCTTTTTTTTCTTCTTTTAGTAACTGTAAAAGTAGTGAATGTTCTTTTTTTTTCTTTTTTTTTTTTTAGTTTAGCAAGTATAAAGGAGAAAAAGAAATCCAGAAGCCAATTGCTAATCAACTTTTTTTCATTCAAGAAATATTTAGTAAATGCTTAGTACATGCCACATACCATTTTACTTGAAGACAACTTTCCACTTCATCTCTCGGTGCTTTATATAAATAAATAAAAGTCTGGGAGATAGCAGGGCATAGTAGAAAGAGCATGATCATTAGCATCAAACCGTCTGTGTCCAAATCCTGGCTTTGACACTGACTATGTGAAGTTGGGCAAGTCACTTAAACTCTCTGAGTTCCATTTTCTCATATGTAAAATCAGTATATTAATAGCAGCTCTGCAGTTTTTCTAAGAATTCTAATAATCTCTGCTCTGTTGGAGAGTATCTAGGTTGTTTGGGACACAAGCCCATGAGTCTCAACCAGGTTTTTGCTCTGCACCAATCAGAAGCAACAAATGAGCAGGAATATATATATATTTTTGAATCATAAAAAGAATGTTGAAGCAGGGAATAAGGGGATATGGGCCACTGGGATAGTGGCCAAGTTTTTCCAAGATTCAGGGAGGGAAGACAGATTTTTTCCCTGGGCCAAGCTTGCAAATCCCCAAGTGTGTCACCAACTACAAAGCGCTCCATGTTAACACACCATTCAGAGTGAGAATTGTTAGGTTCTCAAGCAAAGTTGTAGACTCAACACAGAAGGGGATGTATGCAGGGCAAGTAGGGCTGTGTAATCTTAAATTATAGTGAGTTAAATGGGAGCCTTTGAGAAATGATTAGGTTTATCCATAGTATTTGCAGGTCTCTCTTGCCAGCTCACATACTTCTGCCACAATGGGAATGAAGGAATCATGGAACCTTCCATACAGCCTTGCCAATTCTTTTTTTTAGTAGGAAGCTGATTATTCAGTTTGGAAATTAACCCAGATTCCTTGTTTCTCTTTCTGCCTACTTTCCTCCACTGTTTTCTGATCTGTTCACTTATTAGAAGCTCTGCCAGAGGGTAGAAAGGAACATGTTCAGGAAGCATTGAGTCAATGTTTCATTGTTTTCTGGTTACACAGATAAAAGTTATTTGGAAGACTATACTCTTAAGACTGTCCTTTACTCCTGATTATGCAAATGACAGATCAATCAAAGCCTTGGTAGAATTATCTTGTTTTCTATACCAATACTCCATTCTTTAGAACTGGGCACTCAAGAGCTACCATCTCCTTTTCCCCTCATTACCATGGACAAATTAAAATCTGGGTGTACCAAAAATCTCCCAGAGGTTTTATATTTATTTTTGGCTCCACACATTGATCCGAAACTAGTTTAGAAAAAAAAAAAAGTGAATTTCATCTTTGAACTGATGAGAGCAATTTACAACATATTGAATAAGTTAGTTTCCAGTGCATAATAGCGTCAACAATTGATAGAGTTTAGTTTCCTGCCTTATAATCTGATTTTACGAAAAGTATAGTTGTTCAGAAAAATTTTAAGAACATAATTTTCTAACCATCTTGCCATCATGCAATATTTACTGTTACTGCAGAGAATTTTTCCCCCCTTAGCCCCAGCTTGAGATCATTTTATGCCCTAAAGCACATCACAGTATGCCCTGGAGCATATCTTGGGAATCAGAAGTGAATCTTTAAATCACCTAATTTCACATCTCAGCAGCTACGGTTTGGTCAATATCTGTGCAAAGTACACACTGAGGCAGAGGTTAAAAACACAAAGACAAAACCTCAAACTGAGTGGAATAAAAAAGAACTTGTCTTCAGGTAGAAACAGTGTATTTCTGTTGAGTTTTATCTTTCATAATACCCCTTTTGAAAAAGATTAGCACCTCAACATCCACAAAACAACATCCTCCTCCCACCAAAGTATTTTTAAAATAATTAGGCACTGTCTTTATTACATGTGAGTTGTCAAATAGGAGAGATATGCCTCTGGAGTCTGCTTCTCGGTGATATATCACTTCTGATCTTTATTTGTTCAATTTGAAGATTATTGCTTTTCATATTGCCTGTGAGCCCTTGGAAGCTAAAAATGAGATCCAGCTATCAAGACCTAGGCAAGCTATCTATTCAGAATGCTTTAGAAAGGCCCAGGTATCCAGATCCAACTATGGCCATAAATATACTTTTATTTTATTTTCAAAATTATAAAAGACTATACATAGACATTGGAGCCTGGCAAAAAACTGCTGTATGATCTTCATCAATTTAATTAGGCCCAGCTTTTTGTTCTGGAAAATGAATTTAAAAATATCTACTTCATAGGATGGTTGTAAAGTCCAATGCAGTTCTCATTTGTAAGCTTCCCAGAGTATTACCTGTCACAGAATAGACATTCAAATAATCACTCTCTTTATAAGCAAACTTGAAGTTACTTGGGTATCTTCTTATAATATTACAGAAAGGAAAAACCTGTTTGGAAACAGAAATGCCTCCTGAGGAATATTGGTTTTTCTGAAGTGTCCAAAGAAGTTTCGGGGGGAACACAGTTGCTTTGTTTTGTTTTGGTTTAGTTTTGTTTGCAGTCTTGATGTATACCACACACGAGGATAGGCATTTGGTATTTATTTCTTTCTGGGCTACAGTAGTAGGGACTAATGCCCCATTATTCATACTATCCCCAAATCAATGGCCCAAGTAAATACTGACAATTTCACACCTGTCAGTAATAGCTTCAGGAGTACCCAATTCTGGTCAAAGAGGAGCGGCACAAGACATTGTGACAGGACACTTGCTAACAAATTGCCCCACCATGTGCTAATTTCTCTCCTCTGTCAGACTTGGTCATCCTGGGACATAATGCTCAGAGCTACAGCAGCTATCTTAACCAGCATGAGGGAGAAATGAAAGCCAGGGATGGTAGAGGGCATCTCCTGACAACATCATGGAGTTGCTGAAATAACCAACCTTAGAGTCTACCTTGCTCATGGGTATCTTATATATGAAATAATTATGTCCTTGTATAAGCCAGTTTGGAGCACTTGGATTCAACAAAATAAAACACCATTCTAACTAAAAGGAGGAGCCACAAACTGGTCCTCTTGATTCTACTCTTCCCCTCATGTCTGTTCTCACACAGCAATCAAAGTGACCTTTTAACTCGTATCTTACTATCCTCTGGCTCAGAATTACCTGATGGCCTCCTATTATAACCCATGGAATAAAATCCAAAATCAGTACCAAGGCTTACACCCTTCATGAGTGAATCTGTAGGAGCCTCCAGGACAATGGACAACAGCATCCTGTATGACCTGACTTCTTTCCACTTCTCCACTTTTCCTTTTACTATCCTTCTTACCCTCTCTAGCTCTGCTACAGCCACAGTGGCCTTTTTTCTGTTCCTTTAGCAGCTCTTTCTCACCTCCAGGTCCACAATCTTACAGTTCTCTCAGCCCGGAATGCTCTTTTCCCGACCCTTATTTCATCCCATCCTCAGCTCAAAGTTACCTTCTCAGAGAGGCCTTCATCATCCTATCAAAAAAACTGCTTGCATTCTTAACTAAACCTAGCTCTTCACTCCATCATAATACATTGTTTTCTTCATAAATTCTGTCACTATCTGAAATTATATTATTTGTCTTCCACAATACAATGAAAAGCCCATGGGAACAGAGAGCCCATCTGCCTTGCCTTCTCTTGCATCTCTAAGGCCATGTATATGGTATCATATAGCAGACATTCAGTAAGTATCTGTTGAATGAATGAAAAGCAGAATTATTATTGTAGGGATGGGAGTAACTAAGACTAGGATGAACAGACAATACAGAACGAAGAATTAAAGGAAAGAGGGAAAAATATTCAAAGGAAATCTTTATAGGGTCATTAAAATGAAAAAATACAAAAAGCAACATGTAATGCAAAACAAATGGCTCTAAATACCAACAGCCAGAGGTCTAGCTCTGAGGAAAAAAAATAATACATGGATGCTGCCTTAGTATGACAATAAATCTGAAATGAAGAGAAAGGCATGGAACACAGATCCCAGGAAGAAGTAAGCCCCACTGACCCAGGAAGTCAAAAGGACCTGAGATCTAAATTGGAAGACCCCATCAGAAGTAAATTTAGTTGTAGTTGTTTAAAACAAAAAGTTTGGAATTGCATATTTCCTCCCTTCTTTCTGGGGAAAAATATGAAAAATTGGAAAGAGATATGAGCTCTGTCTCTAGGAAACTGCTAAAAATTTAGAGAAGTATGAAAACATAGGAGGGGCCCAACCTTTTAAAAGTACCTCTTTAAATAGTATTAGGATGACATGCTCTTTGGAATACACAAAGAAAAAGTTGGTGAATCAGGAAAATGAATGGATATACAAGGAAAGAGGTGGAGTTATGTGAAATTTAAAAAGCTTTCTTTTCTGTTCACACAACCATGAGGTTGAAATCATGTCTCCCAAAGCTTAGAAATTTGTTTATAATAGTGAAAAAAAAAGTATCAGCTACAACAACAAATTAAAAGATGCTTAAAGGGAAGAGCAAGACATGAACACTTTGTAACATATATTTAAATATATATAAAGAAGGTGTCAATGAAGAGGTAAATTTAAAAGCTTTAAAACAGATTTCCATCCACTTAAGCAGTTAGAAAGAGAAAAGAAGTAGAATTCTCATGGATTTCAAATAATATGGAAAAAGTAAAGTTGGTTTAAAGAAATTCATAATGGGGGCACTTGGGTGGCTTAGTAAGCTAAATGTCTGCCTTTGGCTCAGGCCGTTATCCCAGGGTTCTAGGATTGAGCCCTGCCTTGTTGGGTTCCCTGCTTAGCGAGGAGTCTATCTTCCTCTCTCTGCCCCTCCCCCCTGTTTCTTCTCTCTCTGTCTCTCTCTCAAATAACTAAATTAAAAATTCAAAAGAAAAAGAAAAGAAATTCATAATAGTCTTTTTGAACAGTTGGGCCCCAACCAGGGCTTATGAGCTATGACTTTATTTTTACATAAAAGTCTACCATTAAGCCAAGGACAGCAGTGTGATTATAAACAGATGAACGAAAAAAATATATTAACAGTAGTCTTCAAAACCAAACAAACAAAAACTTAGAAAAATAATGTTTACCTGGCAGACATAGGAAGAGTGGAAAATAATAAAGCCATTTGTACTGACCAAAGGCCCTTAACTCAATCACTTGGAGCAGGACTCCTGGTTACCCTGGTTATCCATCGGACTGAGACTGAATTATAAAAGAAGGTTAAGGAAAGCATTGCCGCAGGTTGTACAGTCTCAAAAATTCTAACCTCTTTCTACTACATATAATGCTTGAAGTTATTTTCACTAAAATAGTAATTAATAGCTAACATTTTTTTAGTAGTTACTACCAGATATTGTTCTAAGCATTTTATACATGGGATCTTATCTCTCATAACAATCCTGCAAACTAGGCTCTCCTCTTCTCCATTTTATGAGCATGAAAAGTACTCATCTCTGACTTCTCAGCATCTCGAAAATGATAGCCCCCAAAATACCTATTGAAAAGATAAGTTGGGGAATGTGTGAAAAGGATCAGAAAGTAAAAGAGAAAGGAGGGAGAGAGAATGACAAAGCAAAAGAGGAAAGAAAAAAGAAAGGAGGGGAGAAGAAGAGGAATAATGGGTAATAGCAAAAATCAAACAACCTTAAGACAAACCGAAATACCACAAACAGTAGAGGAAGACAAAGGTCTGAGAAGATCTTCAGAAAAATAACAAAATGACACCACGAATAATTGCATGAAATGCACAGGAAATCTCAAGTGGCCATAACAACATCTAGCAAGCCATACAGGATGTAAAAACAAGTCTAACCACTTGGTGCCATGCTGCATGCATGCATGCATGCATGTTTAACTGAGCACAGTTAAACAAGAGAAGTAACTCAGCCTACCAGAGAAAATGGAAATTCTTCCCTTCGAGGTAAATAAAATGCAAAACAGAGAGGGAGAGAGAGAGAGAGAGAGAGAGAGAGAGAAGGGAGAAAGGGAAGAAGAGGAGAAGAAGGACAAGAGGAAGAAAGACAAACATCCTCATTATAGTTATACTGACTCCTGGGACCCGGATTTTCCACAGTATGAAATTCTGCTTTGAAGGAGGTGCCAAAAATAAAAGCACAATTCAACATCCTGAAGCATGCTTTTCTCTACCATAGAAACTTGTATGAAAATTAAAAAGAAATATAGTCTATTGCATGATGCTTGTTCTGGAAGAAAAGATCATCATTTTTATCAGGACTTTAGTCTAATGAAACAACTATTTATTGCAAGAGCAGGAAGGCTGAAATTCAGGGTCTGCCCCAGGGGTAAGTAGAAAGACAGTACAGAGTCACATAAACTCCTGATTTGTGCAAAAAGGTACAGAAGAGTAGCCTGGGAGAGACTAGAGAATCATACCTCTGAGAACTTGGTAATGCGTTGAAAAAGACCATTTGGGTTTTTGTTGTTGTTGTTGTTGTTGTTGTTGTTTTAAGATTCTACTGATTTCATTTTAGAGAAAGAGAGAGAGTGCAGTCATGGGGAGAAGCAGAGGAAGAGAGAATCAGAATCAGACTCCGTGCTGGACATGGAGCCTGACATGGGGCTCAATCCCACAACTGTGAGATCACAACCTGAGCTGAAATTGAGAGTCGGATGCTTAACCGACTGAGCCACCCAGCCACCCAAAAAGACAGTTTTTAAGACCACAAGGAAAGCAAATATTTAGAGTAGTACAGAGACTACAAGATACACTCAGAAGGTTGTTAGAGAGGGCATAGTGATGCTGACCATTCCATGCACTGGCTTGCAGCTAAAATTGGCCTGAGTACCATACAGTAGGGAAAAATATCACCTTACTTTTGAGATGTCTGTTGTCTAGTACCATTTCTGCCACCAACAAGTTGGGCAACTTACATAAGCTCTCTAGGATTCAGTTTTCTTTGTATGAGGCAAAAATTATATTGGTTGATCAGAGAGATTGCTTCCAATTCAGTAAGCAATTCTATGGGGGCCTCCAGTAAGAACTGAAACAGGAACCACTGCAAGGAGGAACATGAAGCAGCAAATATGGCAAGTCTTCATTAAATTTTTTTAAAAAGTCAACCACTGTTGGAAGCAGATGGACAACTTCAATCTAAGAATCTCTGCATTACATAGTAGTCTTTTGCAAAAGTGACTAGTGGTGAATTTCAGAAATTTCTAAACTCTTAGGAGATGAAAATCATGGTCGTTATTTTGAGTGCCTGTGAATTTTAAGTTTTTTTTTTAAGATTTATTTATTTATTTATTTATTTATTTATTTATTTATTTGGAGAGAGCGAGAGAGAGAGGCAGAGACACAGGCAGAGGGAGAAGCAGGCTCCATGCAGGAAGCTCGACATGGGACTTGATCCCGGGTCTCCAGGATCACACCCCCGGCTGCAGGTGGCGCTAAACCGCTGCGCCACTGGGGCTGCCCGAATTTTAAGTTTTTAATGATTTTAAGAATTATTCTCCGACCCCTGGTATCATTCTCCCTCAACCTGCCTCTGTCCCGAATTGTTCTGAATCTTTTTTCAGTGCCTGTAGTTCCACTTCGTCTTCAAAATTACCCATAAAAGGTATGCTATTTACTTTGTACTTTAAATATTGTCACTCTATTTATTTTTGAAAACTATTTATTCATCTTTCAACAAATATCTTGTGAACCCCTACCATGTGAACAATGAAAGGAGCTCGGAATACAATGATGAAAACAGAAGGCATAATAATTTTGGACATAAGGACTTTACGGTCTGATAGGAACAACACACTAACTAACACTAACAAGAGGGGCAGGCACGAATGCTCTCATTTTTAAATATCAGTCATGGATACATAATTAAATTTTAAGTTAGGGCAAAGAATTAAGGGCAAGGATTATTTTGTTCGTCCTTGATCCCATTAGAGTACCAAGCTACAGAGATTTTCTAGAGTAAGTGTTCAATAAACACTTTATTATTCTGTTGTTAAAGGCCACTGTGTCATAACTGTCTTTGTGCTAGGCGTAGCAGCTGAGTCTTTCACCCACTGTTCCCAATTAAACATTTGTTGAATGGCTATTATGTGCCAAGCATTGTGCAAGGTCCAGGTGGTCCTGGCTGTCAAGGAGAGCAGTCTGGATGAGACAGGCATGTATACACATAATTATTATTGCATTTAAGATACACCAGAGTACTATGGGAGCAAAGAAGCATGACCAACTTCATTTGGGGAAGTAACTATAATTTTATATTATAATAGGATCTTTAAAGTGTGAAAGTTTTGCAGGCAGAGAAAAGTGGGAAAGGCCACTCTAGGTCACAAGAACATCATGTACCAAAGTACAGAGGCATGAAAAAGCAGATGGGTTTGGAGATTAGCAAAGCATTAAGTATGGATAGAATTGAGGTTGGGTGGGAATTGAGTGATGAGAGATGAGGCCGCAGCTGAACCGAGAAGAGCTTTGTATGCCAAAGTAATGAACCGAGATATTATTCTATGGAGATCAGAGAACAAATGGAACATTTTAAGAATGAAAGAATTGTGATTGGGTGCTTTTATTTATTTGGGAGTGACAATGTGGAGACTGGTATACGTAAGGATAACTTGTAGAAAGATTGTAGAAAGGCTGTTGAGGAGGGGCGCCTGTGTGGCTCAGTGGGTTAAACATCCAGCTCTTGATTTTGGCTCAGGTCATGATCTCAGGGCCATGAGATCAAACCCCCTTCAGGGTCCATGCTGGGCATGTAGCCTGCTTAAGATTCTTTCACTCCCTCTACCTCTGTCCCACCCCTCCCCCTCTCTCCCTCTCTTAAAAGAAAAAAAAAAAATCTGGCTAGGAAACAGTTCTGACCAAAAATTATAAAGGCCCAGCGAGGCTGGAGGGTGGATTGGAGATGTGTCTCCAACAGGGTTGACAGGATATGCCGAGTCAGTGGATGGGAAATACAGAGAGGGAGGTAAACAAGTCTGTATTGTGTCTAAGTTGGGAGACCCATGGGAGCAGTGACTTCATAAAATAGGAGGAAAGGCAAATTCTGAGTAAAAAGGCTACTACTGTAGATTTAAATCCTGCCTGGTGTACTCATTGTTCTGTAATTTGGGTAAGGTACTACACTTTCCTGAGCCACACTGGTGTCATCTACAAAATGGAAAAATACTATCTACTTCATGGGATTTGTCATGAGGTGAAACAGGAGTAAAACATATGAAAACATCTACCTTACTGCCTAGACAGAGAAGGTGCTTGATAAATATTTGTCAAATGAGGAAAACTGACAGAAATAGAATAAATAGCAGAGACTAGGATCTAAAACTAGGCTTTGTTGTGTGACTTTAAGCCTGTTACCTAACCTCCTTGACTCACATGTGAAATAGGGAAAACTTATCCTATCTCCCTGGCTTGTTGGAAAGATTGAATTGGAAACTTTATGCAGAGCCTGACCTAGTAGTCACTGGAACATAACTGGTGTTGAATAAATGTGCATTGAATAAAAATACAAATTAGCTCAACTGTGGTAGGTACATCTTTTTTAAGGAGGTAGAAAACTACTTCAGGTTCCTAAATACTACATACATGTTCAGACACATACCCACAAAAGAGAACGTTGACTCTATTTCACATTAGAATTTAAAATTGTTAAGATACCGTTGTTTGAAAAGTTAACTTGCCTAGAAAAGGTTATTTTTCAATAATGTCAACAAAAGACATGCCTCTCTAATCTATTTGTATTATATAAAAATTAGAAACTACCTTCATATCTTATTAAAAATAAACAAACAAAAAACCCCAGCTAAATCTTTGTGCAGCGTGTAGATGACCTGCATAAATTTGCTCCACAGAAGTGATACTGAGAAAAATTGAAAATCATTATTTTTTAATTTTTAATTTTAAATTACCCAAGTATGACCAGCATTACTTCATTTTTTATTTGTTTGGATGCCTTTGATGGTTTGTTTGGATTTTGTTCCTGCTTGGATAAATGCAGTTCACTTTGAATATTGTGGCTGTGACAGCTAGATGATCCCCAATATACCTTCTTCTCCACTTTCTTTTAATAGATGAACTCACCTCTCCAACCTCCAACCTTCTTCCTCCACCCCAGATTTTAGAAACATGGCCTCCCAATTACAGACTACATTTCCCAGCATATCCAGAAGTTAAATAAGTTCATGTGCTAAACTTCCGGGTAATGGAAGAGGAGTGAAATCGATATGTTTCATTTCTGGGTCATCTCCTTAAACACTTGCCCTGTACTTTCCCCTGTGCCTTCTCTGTGGGCTGTAGCACAGGTTCAGTAACACCGAAGAGCATGACATCAGGGAATGGTAACGCAGAAGAAAGGAAGGAACTTGCGTCCTTTCATGACCTAGAGGAGTTAATCTACTTCACCACCTGGACCGGCGGGACTGTAATGTGAGAAATACATTTCTATCTACGTAAGCCACGACATTGGTTTTTTTTTTTTTAATTGTTATTATTATAGCATCTCAATCACTACTCCAGGTATTGCAGGGTTTTACCTTATTTTTCAAGAAAAAAAATGATTTCAACTGTGAAAATTGCCTTTAGGACTTCTGAAACAAACAGATTTTTAAAGACGAAAGTCTGATGTGTCATCAGGCTGAACTCTGAATATTCATTACCACACCAAGGTTATTACCAAGGGCTTTCCATTGCTCCTTATTTGATAATGGTATTCTGAGTTCTAATGGAGAATGCTTAATTGTCACCTTGGTCAGTTCTGATCATGATTATGCTGTTGTTTGCAATGAAGTAACATTTTTCCATTTCTTTTACCACTCCTGACAGTGAGTAGTATTTGAATAAACTAAAGACCTTTCAATTAGTCTTAACCACAAATTAGATTAAAAACTGGGGTCTCAAAAGAGAATGTCTAAAAAAAAATGGCTCCCTAAGTTTTAACCTTGAAATAACAGGGTCATTTTGTATACCATAACCACTGACTTCCATTAAGACTTCTTTTTTTTTTTTTTTTTTTTTTTTTACTAATGGGTAGTCAATATTGGAAATACAATTCTATTATATTGTCTTGCCACTATTGTGGCAAATGAGGTAAAATATGATTCAAAATTCTAGTTTTGCATAACTTTAGCATAAAGTATTTGCATCAGTATTTCTATTACTAATGTAATGAATAGCTATGTCTTGTTTGTCAGAAAAAAAGTCAATTAAAAAGATAGGTAAGAAAAGAATTTTAGCATCGGGTGATGGTGGAATATAGCAAAATATAAACAGAACGTAACAAAGTTATCGTATATGGCCACCTACGCAACTTAATTCCATCCCACATAGGATTGTCTTGGATCAACTGATTTGGAATACAATTGCACGACTGATATTTCAGTCACTTTCAATAACTCTGAACTTCAGAAAAGCCAAATCAGTTTCTTCCCCTCACCTTCCAAGTAACCAGTGACAGCTGTTGTAGCAGAAAGAACTCTTGGCTAAGAATCAGGAAACTTCATTGCTAGGCTTGGCTTTCCCACTTGGGAAGTGTGAATTTGGGCAGGTCATTTAACCTTTGTGCAGGGTGACTATGAATTTCAGAATAGGATCATCTATAAGAAGTATTTTGGAAAATAAAAAGCTTTATACAAATATGCAGTAGTATATTTGTGTGCCTAACATCATCAGTAGTAGAAAGTCACCTATTAATGTATTTGTCCATATGTATATATGAACACACATATATGGGTATATGCATGTGTATATATAAAGATACTCATACACATACACACATATTAACTAAATTAAAAACTTCCACTATTTAGGATTTATGTCCTGGCTGCTTCTAAAATAAATCAAGGCAGTTATAGATTAACACACAATGCCAAGGTGCAATAAAGAGCTTTAAAAAAAGACAAAGTCCATGTAGATGACATTTAAGACGTATTTTTTTGTGTGGAGCCCCTTTGTTCTTCATTGATGGTTAAAAGCAAAGCAGATAAGGGGACTTCTGTTTTAGAACAACAGGTTACCAATAATTTATTGAACACCTGTGAATTCCCCCACCCCAAATTAAAGTTAGAATCTTAAAAATGACCTACATCTAATCATTAGGTTTCACCCATGTCCTATTCTTCTGTCTCCCCTCTCTGGGTGATGAAGTTAATAGGTCACCTCTGCCAGAGTTTTCAGGAAGTAACATCTGAGAAGTATCAAGTTCCCATAGTGAATACAAGGCACACATTAGCCTTGTACCCTAAAGTCAGTAGGACTATTATTATAACAGTCTTTTGAACATTTCTCTTTCTGATCATCTAAGATTAAGGAACAGAATGACAATCATGAGAATAACTAATCTTCCTCTTGCCTGGTGCCATACCACCTAATAGTTGTTGAGGACCCAATAATCTCCTCTCCTAAAATAATTTTAAGTGAGCTATATTCCTTTTACATAAATATAGATGAATTAGGAATGAATTTCATTGTGAGGCAGAGGGTAATACAAACACCTTTGATTTGTGAGCTCAGACAATGTCATTCTATTTTGAAACCATCCATTAATTCCCTTTGATCTTTATTTCAAAATGACCAAGAATAAAGCATTGAGTTTTATGGTCTCAGTCTTCAGTATGAACAACAAATATATTAGACTGTATTTTTATTGGACAGGTTAGTATTGATGGTCATCTCTCTCAAATTGAAATTCACAGATTAATCACTGGGTTAATAGGACTAACCAAAAAAAAAAATTGGCATTTGAGGTTTTTCCCCATCTCCCCTACTCCTAGTAAAATGTAACGTGTAATATAGTTTTGATATTTCTGCAAAGGTGGCATGGAGACAGAGAGCAAGGGCTGATCCTTGACTACCATTCTGTACTTTATTCTACTGCTGTGGTTTGTTTGCCTCATCACTTCGCCAAAGCAATCACTCCAGGAGCATCTCTAGGCATTAAAAAATGCTCACAACTAGGACATAAGTCTTTCAGAAGTTGGAATTTCTTCTCCAGACTAGTATTTCTATTTTCCGATTCTCATGAAAAACAGTTCCTAAGAAAGAATTCTGCAGCAATAGACTGGAAGCTTGCCACCTAAGAACCTTAATGTACCTTTCTTGTAAAGAAAACCTCCAAAAGCAGTGTCTCATGAAGTCCCATAGCATACTTGCCAAAGAGGTGGCAAAAAGCACTGGTCGCGTTTTATAAATGGAGGCCTGAGTGCCAACCCAGCCTCTCTCCATGCAGAGAGAACAAGAGGAAGCAGTGACAGTCCCATATTCTACTCATTTCTTGAATGTGCATTTGCGAGCTCACATGTCAATGGCAGACTCCTTAAACTGATGCAGAGTAAACAAGTAGAATACATTGGGAATGCTGGTCCTCGTGATTAGAATTTAATCTGTCTCATGAAGCAACTGCAAAGACACAAAATATATGCAAGTAAACATAGTCTAATTGATTCAGGACTCACCTGACCCCTCTTGTCCTCTTGGAGCTGTAAATACCTGCCCAGATTGGCAAAAGTCCCCTAGAACAGAGACAGTGGAGAGAGATATAAAGCCCCAAACCTTTAGTCTTTATATGCACCCCCCTCTCTGTTCAAACATTCTCTTCCCTCTGATTGGCTTCTGGTTTTCTCACTGCTCCTTGCCTTTGAAAAAATGTTCTCCACTCAGCAGCATGCAGGGTTAATGTCTCCAACTCCCCCAAAGCATCTACGCACGTCCTGGGCATGTATGTGTGTTTCCAGTGACCCAAAGTGACAGTCAGCGGGAAGGAGCTTCTTGTGACTCCTTTTCCTGGAGACTTGTTTCTTCCTTGCATGGCTTGTCTTGGCTCTTCTAAAAGGCTAAGGGAGGTTATCTACTCTCTTCACCCACAGGTTACAAACCATAATGTGGCTCCGTTTTAGAAGGATGGCCTGCATGACTAGTACATCACTGCCAGAAAGAAAACTCAGGTTCTATATTTGAACCCCTACTCTGTCTTCCAAATCAAGCAAACCTCTAAAAATTAGATTAGCCCATTATTGCCTTTCTATTTGACATCTTCCTACCTAGGTTAAAAATATTTCTTTTCTTAATCTGATCCCCCCCCTTTTTTATTGTTAGTTTTCTTTATATAGTTTCTTCTGACACAGGTGAAGCTATAGGTTGCTTTCTGAAAAGAAGAAAAGAAAAATTCTTTAATCCCTAACTTCCCATACCATATTACAGTATGAATGTATGTGATTTTCAAGGAATTATAACTAGAATAATTTTGCTTGTCATTCCATCTTCATTTCTTGATTGTACAAAGGGACATTCAAGTCAAATTTTGCCATAATTACACAAGGGAGTTTCCAAGCCTTTTGGATATTCACTATTCTGGGGTGAAATATTATTATACCTGTTATTGAGTGAAAGTTAAAGAGAAGCTTAAGAATCATTCAGCTCAGGGCACCTGGGTGGCTTAGTTGGTTAAGCATCTGATTCTCAATTTCAGCTCAAGTCATGATGTCAGGGTTGCGAGAACAAGCAACCTGGGTTTGATTGGGCTCCACATTGAGCATGGAGCCTGCTGCTTAAGACTCTCTCTCTCTGCTCCTCCATTCTCTCTCTTTCTCTTAAAAAAAAATCATTCTGCTATGCATAGACTTTGCTATTATAATGATATTTGCTGAAATGGCAGATATCCAATATACCATTTTTGAATTTCATCATGACCAGTTTTGATGACCAGAATGTGATAGCATGATTACCTACATGTAACTTGAATTTTACAGCCCTGGCCTACACAGACACTGGAAGAATATCTTTTGAAAATCATGTTCAATTGAATTTAACTGGTTTCTACCAAATAGATAAATGTCAGCTTTCACTACAGTCTTTTTATTCCAGTGAAATTCAATTAGTAATGAGATTTAACATTTTCAACAATAAGTTTAATCTAAGTTTAATCTTTTGAAGTCTTGAAACAGACTAATGTACTCCTTCTTCCAAATTTCTCTGGGATGGAGGTGTACTGAATGTCCTCTCAGAATTCTCAATCATTGAGTTATTTTTGATTCAGAACATTTCCACTGGTTGCCCTTGGGAAGACATGCCATATTATCACATTACCTTTGGAATCTCTTTAAACTGTGACCCACATTCTTAGTAAGGCAACTAGATATGAACACCTCTTTTCCACTGATTTTTTTTTTTTAAGGACATTTCCCTTGAGTAACTGGTCACCTTGCATGGTCTCAATTCATTGAGCTGAGTACATGTGATACATATTCCTATGAACTGCAGGGACTTTTTGTTTTGCTTAACTTGGAAGCACCAAGAACTTTAATATTGCCTCACATACTTGAGTTGTAATGTTCACAATATTGTCCTAGGGAATTTCATTCCTCAGTATTTCTCATACTTTCTTCATACCCTGCACACCAATTGCACATATGTGTGTGCAGTCATATATCCAGTTAAAAATTTAAGTTTTAGGTGAAGTCCCACCAATGTAACTCACAATTCAGGACTTTTGATAAAATATATTTTTCATTACACTCTTAAAATTTATTATTGCTCTCTGTGGATACAGATCAGGGTATGCTATCTTTCTCAATCATCTTTTTCACATGATCCATCTGAAAAAATCTTGTGAAGTCATTGTCTCCTTATCTTCATCTCCCCTTCCCAGGTGCCCAAGCCAGTCTTCAGAAGTATGTTTAACTAACACAGACTTCTGTCTTCTCCCCAGATATCTTCATTTTAATTAAGAATGAATCTTAATGAATTTCTAAGTGGCATGTTTCCAGATACCTTTAAAGGGGGTGGGGGAAATTGGGGTGGAAATACAGTCAGTGCTTTGAAAGGAGGATAGAGAAATGTGGCAAAATACATACCTTGCAATTTTAATGAGCAAACTTGTACCAACTAATCACTGTATTTCCATATATTATTTCTGATATTTACCCTGAAGAGTGGGTATTATTATTAATCCCATGTTTACAAATAAGGAAGCTGAAGTTCCCGGTTGTTTTGTGATTTGCCTAGGGTTACATAGCACTGAAATGGCTGAGCCAGGATTCAAACCAGCTCTTTGGATGCCCATGCCCACCAACCTGTGGCTGCACATTTTACTAGACTTTATCAGAAAGCTTTGGGAAAGGGTAAGTGAGAGCTCAAAATCTTCAAATATCAGCTCCAAGTAATTTGGAATTTGTGCATGAAAAGATGTTGAGACAAGAAGACACATATGGAGAATCTAAAAATGCACCTCCTCCCATCTCTTTAAACTGAAGATAGGTACAAAACAGAAAACATGGGCTTAAAGGGCATAGAGCCCTGGGTCAAATTCTGTTTCTGCCTGTTTTTATACTGGTTCTTATCTTGGATAAAATTAGTTGCTTGGAGCCAGGTTCTTCCATATGACAATGAACATGACAGTATCTACTCCACTGGTCTATTGTAAGGATGAAATAAAAATAACTTAGATGAAAGTCTCAGGGTTGAGTGTCTTGCTCCTAGTAGGACCTCAATAAATGGTCCTTCCCAAGAACCATTCTCTCATCCTTTCTTGAAAGGAAGGTATGCTCCTCTTTTCATCCATTGTCACAATTTATTTATAACCTTTAAATAGTTACAAAGGAAAATGTTTTTCAGGTCTATGGCAACATATTCTTAAATGATCACTGAACAGTAGCTACACTTCCATGGCTAAAAGTATAAACTCTAAATCCTGTCGGTTTAAATCCTGGGTCTATTCCTAAAGTTGTATATCTTAGCATATCTGTGCAATACTTCTGGGCCTCAATTTCCTTATCTGTAAAATAGGAATAATAATAGCATTTACCTGGTGAGATTTCATAAGATTTAAATTCATTAATATGAGTAAAGTGATTAGTACAGTGACTGACAAGTAAGTGCTTTAGAAATGCTAGCTATTATTATTAACCAAGCAAATAATAGAGCTCAAAATAATAAATATAACATGCTCAAAGTATCTCTTACTTGGAGGCTGAGGGTCTCAGGTGAATTTACCAGGATCTCGAGATAGGAGGACTCCTTATCAATCCTAAGACTTTCTTTAGATGTCCTCTAGCTTAGGTTGAAGAGAGCATGTTGGCAATCTAACCAGAACTAAGTAAGCCTAGGGAATGGCCTTTCTTAGGAATAGCCTTCACACTCTGAGGAGGAACATAGGAAGCTCTCCATCAGGAGCACACTAGATCCTGACTCCCATTATTTGGGATCTGATGGTTGGTACTCAAAAAACTAGAAAGATACAATGAGGTCTCTTCTTCTTCAAATCCCAGGCAGGGAGATACTGCTCAAAGGCAAAACACTGTTCCAAGGAACAGAAGATACGTGAAGAGGTAGGACTCCTTTCTAATGCTTGTATGTGAGATCTACCAGAGGGGTTCATATCAGTATTGTCCACCATATAAAAGGAAGACTCTATCATTCTGATTGTAGGGGGCTGAATAATAGTGCATAACTATGTAAGTCCTAATGCCCAGAACCTGTAAATGTTACCTTATTTGGAAAAAAGCTTCTTGCAGATATGACCAAATTGTGGCTCTTGAGATGGGGAGATTATCTGGCTCTTCTGGCTGGGCCTTAAAAGTAATCAGGAGGATCCTTAAGAGATATGAGAAGGAGGCAGAGGAAGATCCAACACACAGAGAAGAGGAGACTATGTGACCGAGGAGGCAGAGACTGAAGGGATACAGCCACCAGAAGTTGGAAGGGGCAAGGGATGGACTTTCCCCGAAAACCTCTGAAGGGCAGCTCTGACAATACCTTGGTTTCTGTTCAGCAAAAATAATTTTGGACTTTTGGCCTCCAGAACTGTGAGAAAATACACTTCTACTGTTTTAAGCTACCAGGTTGTGGTGATTTGTTTTCAGCAGCCACAGGACACTAATACAGCGGTTATGACTATGGCTTCTCTTCTCACAGGCCTGCATTAGCCAAACCTAAATGGGAAAAAGGAAGTGAAGGAAGAGGAAGAAGAATGAAAAAACAGAGGCAAACAGGAGATAAAAGGTTGAACAGGAGAAGGAAAAGGAGAAGAAAGAAGAATCAGAAAAAAAAAGTGAAAGAGAAATAATTCATTGAATGGCATTGGTCACGTGTGAACAGTATTGGGGAGAAGTCCCTAAACTCCACTCTTATCTACACGGTGGACATTAAGACTATGCCTTAGGCTTGAGCCACAAGAATTTTGTCTTTAAAACATCTTCATGATTCATCCAGTGGTTATATGCAGCTCACTAAAGTTTTTCTCATCAAGGTTACCAATGACCTCCCTTCAGGCAAAAGAAAAACCTCTTAGTCATCAAGCTCTTTAACCTGACTTGCCAACATTAAACATCCATCAAGATCTTGCTCATAACCCACTTCTTCCATAAAATTTCCCTTGATCTTTGTTTCTATTTTCTGATTTCCTATTACACTCACAGGAAATGTGGCTTTTATTTCTGCCTCTCTACAAAAAGGCCAGGGAGGCTGCTAAGCATCCTACAATGCATGGCGAGACTCCCTACAACAAAGAATTAGGATATTTTTATACCTCCTCCAGCACTTTGCACAGGACTGGTGTGGACTGGAGTCCCATGGTGACTACCTATTATTCTGTTCAATAATACAGATGGTCTTACCTCCTTCATCTTCTACCTATTTATCATATTGTACAATGATGATTGATACTGAGAATCATGTCCCTGAGGCATGCTAGATCTAAATCATAAAAAATTAATTGACAAAATTCATTCATTGTCTTGATGGTTAAAAAAATCGACTCATACATTTTAGAAAGATTTCCAACTGGAAGAGTTGAGGCCAGAAAGCATTACTCATTCAACCTAATTTAACTCCAAAATGCAATTAACAACAACTCCTCAAGTCCCAAATACTCACAGTATCTGAAGATTTACTTATTACCGGGAGAGTTACAGGTTTATCCTAAAATAGACCTGAGGGTACCAGCTTTCTGATATTTATTTCCCAATAGATGGCAACTCTTAGTATAAAAGTAAGTTTATTCTAAAATTGATTATATGTCCTGGCTTAAAATTTCCCAAAGGAGAGTCTGTATTTGGGAGACTGTTTATATTTTTCATATTGCTTGTTTGCATCCAATGTAACTGATCAGCAAATCATCCCACAGTAAGTGATCAGATAACTGTCCACGTGCAAACTCTTATGTACACACATGGCTGAAGAATCCAGTCAAGGACATACAACTGTTTGTGAGTATCCCTCATGATTTCACATTTTAATGTTTATTATTTTTTGTTTTTTTAAGCATAAAAAGACCTAAGACAGTGTAGCATTCCCATCATGTAAGAGCAGTTTATAAAAAACACATTACACAATTAAGAATCACAAACACACAGAGAACGGAAATAAATAAAACAAGTGAACTAATTAACAGACTTCTAAAACAGAAAACCAAAACTTAAAATATTGTACATCTTAGTGAAATAACAGCTGCTCTTATTAAAGACCATATTCCATTAGTACGGTATTTTGTAATTTATTGCCTTTCCCACCTTGGAAAAATTATGTTACAGTTATATGGCCCTGTATTAACATTTTTTTGGCCTTTTATAAGTAACCGCTTTGAAACTGGACATTTAGCTATCCATTAAGTCAGTTGCATGAGAAGAGCTTTCATTTTTTTTCCTCTGGCTCTTTAGAATGCTTCAAAAGAATGATTCAGAGAAATCATAAAAGGATGAATTCAAAATGATAAAATGATGAAATTATAAAATGTAAATGTACCCTTCCACACAGGGCCACTCTGTTACCTATGTCTCAATAGCATGATACAGTCACATTACCTGTATATAACACAGATTTCTATTTTCATGACATTCATTAGTCCAGAATAATGACCAAGGTCAAAAATCCCACACACCATAAAAAGTCAGGAGGCTTTTATGTAGAGAGAAGGGTCCTTGATGAGGCTGGTATTACCGTGCTTCTTTTCTCCACTTGCCAAAGAGAAATCCTATGGGTTGTCCTGTTTGTGAATGGTAAAATGCCTAGTATATTACCAGCACTTTCTGAAACTCTTAAACTTCACTGTCTTCCTGAGAGAACTCTGCCCTGAAGGGAAAAATAGTTTTCTTCACCCAGAGCCTTTTTCCTTGTATTAGTATTAATATCCCATGAGAATATTAGCTCTGGAGGAAAGAATTTGGTGGCAAAATTCCATATTTACTCATGAAATCCACCCCCAACTTCCACTCACACATTTTAACAGGACAGTCAGAAGACAAGCTCCCATTCCTACCGTCCTTTCTTCATGCTTCCCTTCCCTCCAGCTGCTGACACCCACTCAGGGTTTCTTTTCTGTTGATTTTCTTTTTTTGTTGTTCTTCCTGCTGAACCAAAAGCCACTTTTACTAGCAGAGGCTCTTTTTTAGAGTATACCTTGTGTTTATTAGGGTAGAAAAATATTTAAGTTAAAAAAAAAATGACTTCCTCGGCCCTGGCTAGAGTTTGAAGGGAGAACATGGTGTGTGTCCCATCCTAGCCAGGCTCTAACCCCTCTTGCCTGTCTCTCGTGGGTTGCAGGAAGTGTGCATCAAAGCCTTATGCATCAAATCTCAGTAAGATTTAAGCATTATACTGAGGCTCAGAGTAGTTGCCTATCCTTCCTCTCCCACAAATGCTATTTAAAAGAATTGCTGAGGGATCCCTGGGTGATGCAGTGGTTTAGCGCCTGCCTTTGGCCCAGGGCGCGATCCTGGAGACCCGGGATCGAATCCCACATCGGGCTCCCGGTGCATGGAGCCTGCTTCTCCCTCTGCCTATGTCTCTGCCTCTCTCTCTCTCTCTGTGTGACTATCATAAATAAATAAAAATTTTAAAAAATATTGCTGAAAGAAACTTCTTGGTGCTACCAAATCTTTAAAAATGATTTTTAAATAGCTATTTGCATATATGGCTGAGTGACAAAGTGCATGAACTCTGGAGCCTCTCTCTGCACTCAAATGTGGGCTCCATAATTGACCTTAAGTAAGTTACTCTATCTCTCTGCGCCACAATTTTCTCATTTGAAATAGTCTCAAATGAAAATGGTAATATCAACCTTATAATGTTGTTGTGAGGCTTAAATAAGTTAAAATATGCAAAGTACTTCAGAATAGTGTTGGCATTTGGTACACAGTATGTGTTAGGGATAAAGCATCTATATCTTTTTCTCAGACACATATGAAGATTTGAAGACATGCTTGTGGCAATATAATATTTTGACCTTTGAACAACAGTTGACCTTTGAACAACATGGGGGTTTGAGGCTCTGACCTCTCAGTTGAAAATCTGCATGTAACTATTGACTTCCCCCCCAATTTAACTACTAATAGTCTACTGTTAACTGTAAGCCTGGTAACATAAACAGTCGATTACATATATATATAATGTAGGTGTACATTATATACATAAATGAACTGGCACTCAGCAAATAGTTGGGTGAATTAATACCATCTAACAGAATAAGTGTATTATCTAGAGCGTAATTAGCTTTGTCATTGTTCTATATTTGGCGTGACCCATTGCTGTTAATAAATGGAGACAAGCATAGCAGGGTTCAGGGTAGACTTGTATGGATGAAGGAGCTCAGGCCTACATAATAAAGAAACACGCACAAAGAACCACCATGTGCCATGTTCTGAGCTTGGCATTTTTTATGTGCCATTATTTGTAACAGTTCTATTGTGTAGATGTGGCAAATGAGCTCAGAAATGCTAAGTAAATTACCCCAAATCATACAGCTAGTAAGTTAGTGGTAGAAGTAGGACTCTAATCCTACACCACTTTTAAGCAAAAAAAAAAAAAAAAAACAAAAACAAAAAAAAAACCCATAACATGGGAAGAGGACAAAGATGGGTAATGCAAGGAAAGTGATTTTTTTTTTTAGAATATATACAGACATTTTTATTTTCTTTCTTTTTTTAATAATAAATTTATTTTTTATTTGTGTTCAATTTGCCAACATACAGAATAACACCCAGTGCTCATCCCGTCAAGTGCCCCCCTCAGTGCCTGTCACCATTCACCCCCACCCCCCGCCCTCCTCCCCTTCCACCACCCCTAGTTCGTTTCCCAGAGTTAGGAGTCTTTATGTTCTGTCAAGGAAAGTGATTTTATGAAAGGGTCATTATTGAATAGATCACTGATAAACAAAGTTTATAATTTAAATTCAGTTTGGTATACCTTAGACTCAGCTTTGAGGTAGATATTCAGACTCCATAGTATCCACTTCTAATCCCATGAAGAAGGTTATTGTACATTTCAATTGTAGACTCAAACATAATTGGAGATGGAAAGTCACTTAGAAGACCTTTTAGTTCAACTTTTTCATTTAACAGCTAAGATACTTCAGAGGTGAAATGACAGGCTCAGCGTCATACAGGCAATCAGCAGCATAAGTAATCAGGATTCTTCTGGACTCAACACTCCCCCCCTCACAGCATGCAGAATAGCCAACAGAGACACCAGTTTTAAATCCATCCATTTAGATGCATGTAAATTCTAGTGCATTTTAAATATTCCAATTCTTATTTAACATCTAATTTAAAAAGAATATTAAGGTGATTCTTAAAATTCTTTGGGAAGATACAATAAATACAAATATTCTCTAGTGGAAAATAGAGTTTGTCTCTAGGAGCTTCTATTTTTATTTATTTATTTTATTTTTTAAAAGATTATTTATTTATTTATTTATTTATTTATTTATTTATTTATTTATTTATTTATGAAGCAGAGGGAGAAGCAGGCTCCATGCAGGGAGCCCAATGTGGGACTTGATCCTGGGACTTCAGGATCATGCCCTGGGCCAAAGGCAGATGCTCAACCGCTGAGCCACCCAGGCATCCCAGAGCTTCTATTTTTAAAACAAAATTCTGGTACTGCTCTGTGCTGTCCAATGAGAACAAAATTTAAGCATTGTCTGCAGGGGCAGGGGGAACAGCCTTTTAAAAAGAAGGTGTTGTTTTTCTTCCTGCAGAGAGGAATTAAAGGGATTTTTTTTTTTTTTTACTTTTGTTGTTGTTGTTATGCTGCATTCATTCAGCAAATATTTAGAGTACCAGATGACAATAATAGTAGGAATCCTACCTTCCTTGCAATATTTTGTAGCTCTCATTACAGTGCTGGGTTTTTGATAGTCATTGATTGGTGGTACCTTTTGCTACATTCAGCGTATTACTGAGGTTACATCAGCTACTATGGAGGTAGAAGGAGATGGCTCTTGACAGATCCAGTGTTTGTGTTGTTTAGAACTATGAGGCACGGTGTGCAGTTTCTTTGTTATAATATCATCAGTAATGTGAAGTCCAAAGGCTTACCGTTTCTTTCACTGTGCATGTACCAGAAAGTTTATTAGTAGCATTATCTCTTATCATGTTGCCAACTATGAGGCAGCATGATGGTATGTATACTAAAAAAACTGTACCATCTAGCGATATCATAGTACAAACCTATATCATAGAACCTAGCAAGCTTTGTTAATGTGAATTATAAATTATAATTATAATGTGAAAAACACCTTATCCACTACTTCAGATATATTGCATTATTTTTTTTTAAGATTTTATTTGAGAGAGAGGGGGAGAGAAGGAAGGAAGGAGGGAGAAAGCATGAGCAGGAGCAGGGGCAGAGGAAGAGAGAGAAGCAGACCTCCTTTGAGCAGGAAGCCTGACACAGGGCTCAATCCCAAGATCCTAAGATCATGACCTGAGCCAAAGGCAGACACTTAAGCAACCATCCAGGTGCCCTGGGAATACTTCATTATAGCAAAGAAAACAGAACAGCTGAAGATGCCGGATCTTGGGAATCTCAAACTCTTCTACCTAAACTGCAAAATGTATCAAACACCATTTTGGTAGAAAGGATTGCAATGGTGATGTGGAAAGGAAGGAAACACTAAAGTAATGATACGGACAAAGAAGGATGGAAGTACACGATTCCAAGTGATTTTTATGGCAGACTCATAGCCCAAGTCAGCAAATAAACTGCCAACTGACAAGAAACGGGCATACGAACTAAGCAAGTTTTTCAGGCCAAATGTCCAGAAATAAAGGAATGCTGGTGGAAATGAATAGACAAGGAAACCACAACAAGCCACAAATTAGCTGGATATCGTCAGACCTATAAGGCCAAGCAAAGGTTTACTTGCCATATTGTATAGAGGGTGAAGCCCCACTTCCCAAAGACAAGACTGAAAAGTCAACAATGGAGCAACTGGTGTTAATTCATCATATGGGTCTATTTCTGTAAAATTCTATGTTGCAAAATCCATTTGGGATTTAAGGGACCAACATCACAATCTCAGGGATTTTGTTCCATATAAACCATCTGGTGGAAAAGTCCTGGTGAACTATGTGGTGATGACAGGAATCTCTATAAAAATCCACAAATATGATGGCCAGCACATACTCAGGCCTCAATAGCACACTTACACAAACACAAGGGAGATGGTGCACACAATGATAACACAGATACTTTACTGATATCCATTATGGGAAAATCAGCATTTTTCACGCTCAGTAAATTAGTCACTAATATTGGTGACATACGGATGTTATCTGATCATTGTGGTTTTCATGCCCTTCGAGCACTGAAGGCATGATTTAAACCCTAAGGCAGAAATTCAAGAACAACACTGTAATTTGAATTTTCATGAATACAATCAGGCAACTGGTCTGTTAAGTGCTGAAAGCCGTTGCAGATTTGGCTATCAAGATTTTAATAAACACCTTTTGCTTAGTGTAGAGAAAGATGATTGAGAGTATTAGGGTGGTTGGTTCAGTTAGTGGATACATTTTGAACACTTACATTATGCCAGCTCCTGGCTAGGCAAAACAGAGTGACTTTTTTCAAAGAGTCTAGTAAAGCATCTTGCAATTTAGAAATATAATTATATTGCTAGCATCTAAACATACTACAACAAATAAAGATGCTTTCTGCATACCCCTGGTTGATATGACAATTTTCTATATAGCTTTCAAAGATTCTGATTCTGGATCCATATTGATTTAAAGAATTAAGAAGATGTTCAATCTATGATGATATCAAAATAACAACAAAAAACTAAATCTTGGTTCCAATCATACATTTTTTTTTTTTGGATGCTAGACAGACCTTTGGCTAATAATTAGAAGAATGAACCGCCAATATTAAAGTGGTGATTTACTTTGGTCTGACCTTCCCAGATCCTACCTGGATTCCAAACATTTCCAAACGGCTCTTCCCGCAAGTTATGGGTAAGTTGGGAATACACTTTTCTGATGCTACCAGCAAAAGGTAAGTAATTACTCTGAAGTAACTTATGAATGTTGCTTCTGTAAAATTGATCAAACATTTGTATAAAAATTGTGGTGTTGAGATCAGTATCAAAATAAGCTTGGATTTCACTCAGGTAGTTGCCACTTTGATGAGCTTCAGTTACCCTAACATTAGGAAAAGTTGGTAAGTTTCAAATTGTTGATTGAACATGTGGAAGGACAAAATAAGATTCCTTTTGTATCCATGCTTTCAACCTATTACACGGGGGTGGGGGAGGGTAAAGGTTACAGACCCTGGAAAATACTCTTCTTTATATGCCTATTTTGTTTCCAGTTCACTCGTAATCACTCTCTGAGAACAATAAACACTAAATATTTAAGGGTAATGAAAATTTAGGCTGAACATCTACTTGTATGAACAGTGCATGGGAAAGTTTTTCTCTAGCTGCTCTGTGGTACCAGTGTCTGCGACTGTACATCCCACTGAGATATAAAGAGTCCCAAAGGGTAAAATTAAGGGTAGAGAACATCTGACCTCAATCATGGACGTCAGGATAAGAAATGCATAACACATGGTCACAACTCAAAAGCAGCGATCTCAAGGTTACTGCAGACAGAAGATGGCAGCTGTTCAGTTGGACATCTGGATCTCAGTGGCTCCAGAACTGGATTGTTCTCACATGAGATCTATGAAAAGCTCCGCCCATCTTTGCTAATGGTTCTGAGACTCTGACCTAATCTTCATGTAGCGCCCAACAAACGGTGAATTTTCATACGTACACAAGATCCTCGTTTCTGGAAAGTAAAGGTTGTCCTAAAGTGGGGTCGTATGGCTCTGTCCAAAACTGATCCTTCAAAGACCTTTAGTGTTTGTACTCAAAATAGCTGAAGGATAATGTAAGGGTCTTGGCTGTCTTGCTGTATTATTTGATATCACCTAAATACCTATAACTTTTTACCTACTTTTTAAAAGTTCAATTTCATTCCCTCTTCTGAGAAGAGCAATAAATAGCAAAATGTTGGTGGGTAATGAAAGTTCAGCATATGCAAGTTTGGGTTAGTAATAAGGTTTAGCTGTATCATTTTCAAAAGGTGTATTATATAAACTATGATAATTGGTAACCAGGAATTATGAAGTATTTGTATATTGAAACATATATGTCCAACTAATTAAATTTATCACTCTACCAAATAAAGGAATTATATTTAAATTCTTAAAAATTACAAGGTTAAGACTGGCAATATATAGAGAAGACTTTTGGATAGACATCTGAATTAATGGAAAGAATTTCTTGGGTGGAAGGCCACCAGTGTGAAGTAACTTATGAATTTAAGTATGTTGTTGGCATAGTCCCTGTTCAACAGTGGAAAATTTTTCTAAAGCAGATCACAAAAGGTGTAGTAAACTGTATTTGTATACTAATGTAGGCATTTATTTGCTTGCTTTTGTTTTTAAATTATTTATATAACTAGTTGATACAAATCCCAAACCATAAAATAGTTATTTTAAACACAGTTTGAAGGGTTAAGCTGTTTGCTCAATTTACTTGATATTGTTATTTATGTAAGAATTTTACATTTCAATTGCTGCAATTGGCTGGAATGGGGGCTTAGGCAAGGTTCAGAAAGGTTCACATTGTAGTTACTCAATAAATAAGCACCCTTCCAGAAAAACACTCTTCCCTTAAAGTATGGCATAGTGTAATATTTAAGTCAATTATTTAGAAAATGAGAGAAGCTCTTGAAAAGAGGTAGTTAAGATACTTTAAAATTGGAGAATTCTGTGTAGATAACAATTTAGACCTGTTCCTAAGCAAATGAGAAGGGGAAGAAACTTAATTTCAAACAAACACTTCAAATGATCAGTCATATATAATGGGGGTAGAGGTACAACATGTGAGACAAAGGGCCAAGACAAATTATATATGGCCATTAATCATCAGTTTTCCAAGGACAAAGAGATGCAATGATACAATAAATCCCCGATTGCTGTTGTAGACAGTGAGGCTTCAATGTTCAGTGGTCCTCCAACCACAATCTTTTTTAAGCTGACAATGTTAGAGTCTGGAAGCGTTACTCTGAAACACAGCATGGGATGGTGAGCTGCTGGTATAGACAGAACAAAACAAAACTGCACGTGAAATGATAACACAGAACCAATGCCCCAAATCAGGTTGCTTCTAAGCAGGTGGGAACAAGGAAAAATGGGATCAGAACTCAGCCCTAAAGAAGTTCACACCCTTTTGATAATCAAATCTCAGTCCTACACTTCAAACCAGGGAGGAGCACACCTAGAGGTCCTGATGTACTCGGATGCATCCTGATGAATGGGTGGAGTCCTGGTTAATAGTGGTCAGCCAGGCAGAGCCTATGTGGAAATATCCTTGAGTGGCAAATCAAGCATCTTTGGAAGCTGCTTTAAGTCCTCCACCTGGGTGACCCTTGGGACTCGAGTCACAGCTTGGACACCTGGGAGACCAAATTTTAAAAGGGTAGCTTTGCACATGCCATGGAAAAGAAACCATGTTCTCATTTTGTTTTCGGGGAGTAGAAACTGAAGCTCAAAGGCGGCTATAATCAGATGATCCTTGAAGGCACGGCTCTTGAACTTGAGCATCATCAGAATCTCCTAGAGGAATTATTACAACACCTTGCTGGTCCCATCCCCAGAGTTTCTGAATCACTAGGTCTAGGGGGTGACCTGAGAGAATTTGTAGTTAACTGGCTCTCAGGTGCTACTGCCGCTGCTGGGTTGGGAACCATGTTCCCAACAGAAGGGTAAGTATCTTACAGAAAACTATGATTTGTTCTCAATGGAATCTAATCAGTAGGTTTACACGCAGTTAAAATTTTAAAAATGAGCAATGACCACCACAGTTAATTTGCAACAGTCAAACTAACCTCACAAAAGACTTCTCCAATGGAAAAAATGGGAAACTCTTTCCACGGTACACATTGGCTTTATTGGCTGTGGTCTTAGAACACAGAATGAACCTTGGCCAGCAGCATGAGGTCTCTCAAGCTTGCAGCTGTTGGGAGGAGGCTGCTCTGCCAGTGACTCTGGGCAGGAAGTGCCTCGTTAGAACCGATGCATCTATTTTATTCAGCTCAGAATAAAAAAAAAAAAAGGCATAACTCCCTAGGTTTCTTCAAACTTCTTTTAAAGTGCCCAGCTTCCCCAAAGCCACCATGTTCGATGGCTTTACTACCACGGAGGCCTGACTTCTGGTAACTGACAGCTTGAGGTTCAGAATGATGGGAAGTTTTGAAAATGCTAAGCCATAAATCAAGCCTGTATCTTCACTCATGGTGGGCTTAATGATGGCATAAATAAAATAGAAATCCAAAATGACAGAGCACAGGGCACTCAGACTGAAAAATATCTGAAAGGAGGCCACTTTCCACCCAGATCCAAACTGCCAGAAAGCAGTCCACAAAGAACATTAAAGATGAATGCAACTTGCATCAGAAGTAGGACTTAACAGTGCACAAGCTCACAGCACTTCTCACAATGCGCCAGGACCCTGCATCAGATAAAGGATGTAGTGCTACCGCAGTTTTTTCTTTCAAGTAAACAGTTTAAAATGTGTGCTGTTGAAGGCAACCCAGCTTCCTCTGTGCTCATATCATTTTACAGAAGTCCTGCCACCCTTCATTCCCTTATCCAGCTAAGTGCTCAGCAATAATGGACAAACAAAATCTAAAGTAGCATTACCACTACCCTAGGGATAACACTGAATACGAGTTATGCAGGATGATCTGATAATAGCTGGCTTCAAGAGCTGGGGGGAGGGGGGAAACCTTGTATAGGGGATATCTTAGAAACTTAGAGTTTAAATCCTATGTGTAACGTGACACACATTTTGGGAACTGCTCTTTCGGCTTTCAGATAAAAAAGGTGACATAAATAGGTTCTCCTGATATATGAAGTACATATAAATATTCCTCTAAAAAATAGCTGTGCATCACACACAATGGTGAAGAGAAACAATCTTGTTTTACCAAAAGAAGTGTTTCACCCCTCGTTATCAGAGCAGCCTACATCACTAGAAAAAAAAATCAATTAATTACTAATTTCACTGACTATGGTCGTCATTATTCTGAGGTCTTGAAATGCAGGCACAGGACAACCAAGCATGACTCTACTCTATAGGCTGGCCCAAGTAAAGGACGTAAAGCTGCGTCCAAAGATCCTTGAAGAAATGACTATGAATTCCAAAGAAAGAAGTGAGAGAGACAGATACTTGGAGGAAATATTTCTAGTTGAAATAGAGTATTTCAAGAACAAAGAGAGATACATTATCTCAAAGTACAGATTTTCACCTTGTTGACCAAGTGTTTTAAAAGCCAGTTGAATTCCTGAGGTCTTCAAAAATACACCTGACTTTAAAATGAAAAATTTGTAAGAAAAAAAAAAGGAAACTGTAACTTGATAGAAAACCTGGTACTATAAAATTAGAATTGTTTTTTTTTAAAGTTAAAATATTAAATCAGAATTAAAAGAAGCCTGTCCATTAGTGACTAATGAGCATATACTATCATCCTCTTTTCCCTCAGAATAAGATATTTTCTTACTTTTATAACATCTGAACTGTTGGTAGTTTAATATCCACTCGTTTTGTTTAAAAAAATATTGCTTCAAGCCAGTATTCCAATCTTTTATTTCCTGTTAAGTATATAGCTAAGATGACACAGAGCTCCAATATTTAAGAATAAATTGTAACTTAAAAAAATTTTTTAAATAATGCCAGTCAAAATGCTTTACTAAAGAATAAAAATATGAGAGGATGTCAAGTCTTGGGGATCTATGGACAGATGATGGGATACAGTCTGGGCATGAATGTCCAGCCAGTTTGAGAAAGACAGGGCATTCATTCTGGAACAGCAATTGTGTGACTTCAATGCCTTAAAACATAGCAAACTATTATTAGAATTACAGGCGACTAGTTTGGTATGGCTCTTTTTTTGGGTATGGTGGAAATTTTTTTTCATGTCCCCACCTCTATGCCCAATGGTACAAGATTCTACATTTTGAAAGGTGGAGGTCATCGGATTATATATTGTTTTGACTATCTTCCTGAAAGGGAACTAACATGCTGCTATGTTTAGAAATCCAGTATTTTCCTGCAGAGAGCAAGGCAACAAGTTCTCATCCACAACTGTCACATGGCTTTGTACCATGTCAGAGTCAAGCTGTGTTACAGAAGATACCCAGCCACAGAAATATTCCTAGGCTGTCAGCCATGAGGAGTCAAAGACATTTGCCATTTAAATCCTTTTTCAGTTGGCTGGCCCTGAAAGACACGCAGGTGCTACAAACCTCTGACAGTCTGCCCCTTCGTTGTAGGTTGTAGTTATTAGACTTCAAAGGTCAACAGTTGGGGCTGACCTGGTGAAACACTACGGGTGACCTGAGTTGGGTTTGGATTTCGGTAAGATGTGGGCCTGAGGTGTGGATAAAGCAGCAGAGGCTAAGCTGGGGGCAGATGAGGTTAGAATTTAAAAGTCTGCCTGGTTTCACCAGAGCAGAAAAATTGGTTTACTTTGTTACTAATCAAAAGCAAGGGAGACTTCTCTGAAATTTGTTTGGGGGCTTGGAATCTAACATTCTGTTTCTAGATGTAAGCATTTCTCCTAGCCTTAAATTAGATGTGTCGTGTTTTGTACGGAAATGAAACTAAATGGAATCTTTCATGGTTTAAATTTCTTTTCTCAAATAGGGATAAGCTGATGTTTTTATTGCTAAACATTTGAGAACTTAAAAGTTGAAAGATGTAACTATTTTTATATCATACTTTGGTGCATGAAATGCTTTTATATACAAACTTTCCCAAATTTACTTTCCAGCTTACAGTTCATGGTTTAGTTTTGATCCAAGAAAACCAGATGCCTTCGTGAGGACAACTTCCTCATTTGAAGGCCATGAAAATCACAAATTTTCTTTCTTTTTCAAATTAAATGGAGACGAAACAGAGGGATAGTTTGAGGAAGGGGTGGTGTGAGAATCTTGGAAAAGGAATAATTTACTCAATGATCATTCCTATTCTTGGCTATTATATGATGTGCAGTTGGGTTTATAGTACAAATTCTGAGTAGGAACAATCTGAGATTCTTAAATCCTTCCTAAAGAAGGGTTTGCTAAGTATATATACCATCTAATTATATGTAAGAATTTGGTTACATTTTTTAAAAAAATGTTTGCTATTTAACTGTAAGATTCAATCGAGATTAAAGAAAATACAATTACTGTGACTCTAAGTACACTTTACATATCATTGATCAGAGCCTCAAAAGGAAAATGCTTTTTACCTTAGTTGAAGGGATAGAAAAAAAAAAAAAAAGGACTTCTCTTTTAGCTAAGGAGGTAGGCACTTGTAACCCATGTAACCTTTAAATCTAAATGCTTTATGTGTACAGTTTTGGTAAGCTGTAGATTTTATCTTTTATGAGTAAAAATATGTAAACTATAACAATAAGAAAAGCTGGTGATTCTGGGAAACTGGATGCATAAGATGTTATATAACCAACTGGTTTCCAACCTTTAAATCAGACACTAGTCAAGGAAATAATAATAAGCTTCGCCAATGGGAAAAACATCCAGCCAGATTTCTCCCAGCTGTGTTTCTCTCCTCTGTGGCCTTCAGTAACTTCAGTGGAAGTTTAGTGTGTTTAGGGAGAAAGATGGCCAGAAGAATCAAAATTATTAAACCAAAAAGGTCAATCTTCAAATTAAGTCTTGGACCAGGCTCACTGCAAGAATAAGGTTAATCCTTTCCAGTGTCCCAGCACGATAAGCAATATGGCTGCTCAGCCACAACTCAAATGGGGCTGATATCACGAGTTATCCTGCCAAAGGGGTGAGTGAAGGAAAAACAGTTGCTGGCTTTGAAATCTACAAATCAAGCTATTAGTGTTTCCTTAGCATTCCTTTTGATTTCCAGCTTGAGCTTACGGTGACTGCAAGAGATAGGAAAAATCCTCGGAGAAGACAGGTCCTTGGATTTAATTCCATATAAACAGAGGGCCAAGGAATTTTACAGAATCGTTGCTCACAAAAAGTTGACTTTGCCTTTGAAGTTCTTGTGTGTTCCATATTTAAAGTCAGACACCTTCATTCATCCAACAGTAGCACAGGGCCTTCAATAATATGATATAATGGCTTTATTTTTTTCGGATTAAAAAAGGTCTTTCATAAGATCCTTCTCCATTCTGTTATAAAATCATCAGCTAATATGTTTTCAAGGATTTGCCAGGTAAATAATCTGTGTTACCTTCAACTTTCAGGTCTAACTGGCCTGATGTAATTTTTTTTTTTTTTAATGGCCACAGATGTGTGAATAGTGGTTTAAATCAGTTCCTACTAAAAAGAATGGACTGCATGGAGTTCCTACTGATGCATTAAGGGGAAAGCTGTTTAACTTTTATCCGTAGGATTTAAATGAAACATGTAAATATCCTCCCTTATTTTCTCCTCAGTTAGTCATTTAGATCCAAGGAGATAAAATATTATAGTGTTAGTCAAAACATCAATGAAAATACTGACATAATTTTGCAATAACCTCAATATTACTATAGCATGCTATGGGTTCTGAGAAGCATCAGGACTGTGAACCATTCCTTCAGAAAGGGCTACCCCACTGAACCTCCTAGTGCTCATTAGCACATTAACGGCTTCAAGTCCTGAGGTTAGACAAAACCAACCCAAACCTGTTTAATGTTGTCTAATGCAGAATTTCTCCAGCTAGCCTGAACACATCACTCCTTTTTTAATGGAATTCCTAATGTCAAACAAACTTTGGGTCACGCACAGCTGCTATTGTGTCTCCTTTGTCCTCCTTAGCACAATGACTGGCCCATAGTAGGAACTCAGTAAAATATTTCTGTAATGGATAAATGATGAAATGCATGGTTGTACTCTCAGAGGTTATGTAGATTTTGTAATTTTTTTTTAAAGTTTTTTTTTTTATTTATGATAGTCAGAGAGAGAGAGAGAGAGAGAGAGAGAGAGAGAGAGGCAGAGACACAGGCAGAGGGAGAATCAGGCTCCATGCACCGGGAGCCCGACGTGGGATTCGATCCCGGGTCTCCAGGATCGCGCCCTGGGCCAAAGGCAGGCGCCAAACCGCTGCGCCACCCAGGGATCCCCTAGATTTTGTAATTTTTTGAGATAAAAGATCTGTGTTCTGTAGTAACAACCCCAATCAAGTTCATAGACAAAGAGTGCCATTTCTTCTGGATATTCAAATAAAAAGTAAATTACCAAAACATATGGTAGTGGAAAGAGAAGCATCCTCACAAAATATGAGAAATCTAACAAGCAAGTATACTTTAACAAACACAACATGTAGTTAGGAAGGTATTGCTTTATTGTTCTTGTCCCTCTGAAGAATATTCCAACATGGCCCAGTGGGATTCAGTTCCTGGATGTTTTACTATTAGCATTTAATAGAAATCTTTCTCCATTGGTAGATTAGCATGTAAAGAGCAGAATTTCTTAAAAACACTTTGATATTGAGAAAGGCTGAGATGCTGAAAGTATGTAGTGCCAGATCATACGAGAACTCTTGCAGAGCAGATCTTATAACACATGAGTTTGGTAACTGTGCATTTGGTCAGAGTAAACCCAAAGACAGTCCAGAATATGACTGAAGTGATTGCAGTGAGATACTTGGCCACAGAAAGATAAATAAATAAATTGCGCTATGAATTCTTTACAGTGTTCTACAATTCAGGTATCACTTGTAAATTCTTTATTGCTATTAAAAATGGATGATTGGAAATAAAATTTTAAGATACTGCATGTAGTAACAGACTGCTGAGATGATGGATGTAACAATCCTGAGCATTTATAGAGTGGACTGCCTAATATTATATATGCATAACTCCATGACATGTTATAACATGTGAAAATTAGGGAGAAAGCATTTTTAAAAAATCAATTGTATATAAACACTCTGAATCTAAAGTGCTGGCAACTTTGGCCTCAAGGAGAACTCATTTCTCTCCTTCTTAGCCAGTCATTTGTAAAAGATCCCAATTATAAATATAAATTATGGTTGGAAAAATGTGACTGATCACACCTGAAAAAGGAAAATGCAAAGTGAAAAGTATCTCTCTTTCTCTGCTGGTATAAATTGTCAATAAGTTAGCTGTGTGTCATTCATGAGTTGATCTTACTTGGATTGATTTAACTTCTATCATTCCCAAAGACCAATATATTGTTATGTCAGTCAGTGTTTGGCAATGCTGAAGAGCAGAAGTTGCCGATTCGTCTGCTAGATAATCTGGGCCAAACTGCAACAAGGACAGATACTCTGTTACTTGTAAAACACTCATGTGAAACAATGGATTACATTTTGCTTTTTTCATTTTCATATTCCTCCTTTTTAGACTGTGTACTCGTTCCATCCATTGGTAAACCTGTGGCATCTTCCTTGATTGAAGGTGAATCTGGAGCAACTGTTCTTTTGGCAAATGCTGACAAGGTGAGAGAAAAGACAAAAATAAACCTAGATGAATAGAATTCTTGGACTCAAAATTGTAAGTAATCACAGTGTCTGATCCAGTTTTCTATAAACTTTATATGAAATGACAGACCTTCAGTATAGGAATAAACATACTAAGTTTACTATTTTTTGGAAAACATCTATTCACAGGATCTAATTTGGGAGGGATCTGAAGAGTATCTGAGAGTGGAAGATGCGTGTTTGGTCAATACACAATGATACAAAGCACATGGACAATTTTGGAGGGAGAAATCTTCAGGGCCTTCTTTTTACAGAATCTTCTTCATTACACAGACTAGATCTGGAATCTAGGTTTACTGTTTTTCTACAACCGCCTACCTCTCAACTGTGCTCCAGATGGGCACGTCCAACTACTTCCATGAAATCCGCCTGCCTTATTTCTAATCTCTGATGCTTGCCCATTCCTTACTTTTTCCATCTTAGAAAGTGACACACTTATCTCCTTCAGCCTGGGTTTCTCAAACTTTGGTTTCCTCCTTCCTTTGTCCTATCTGCTCCACCCATCCCACTTGAGAGTCAATTCTGAAGACTTTACTCACCCCAGGCCTCCGGCTCCACACCATCTCCATTCTATCAACTCAGCCTAAACCATCATGTTCTCTCTTCCCATTTTCACTGTGTCGCATTCTCCACACCACAACCAGAATTATCTTTCTAAGAGGTAGATCCAATTATGTCACTCACTCTCCTACATAAGCCCTCCCCCCATGCCCCAGTGCCCCCCAGGAAACCCAGAATAAAATTCAAACATCTGACTGGCTGAAAAGGCTCCCTTGGAACTTCACCTCTCTCCCTTTCTCTCCTCCTCTCTCTCTCCTTTTATCCTCGCCTCCCCCCTCCCTCAGAGCTCCATCTTTCTAGAAGGCCATACCTGTTCTTCTCCGCAACCTTTGTACTTCCTACTCCCTCTATCAGGGAAACTATTCCCAACCAGTTTTAACTCTGCTGATTCTTGCCATCCAGGCTTCAGCTCAGTTGTAACCTCCTCAGAAAGGAATCATCTCCTGATCACTAATCTAAAGCAGTCTGTTCCAGGTATTTTGTCATTTTACCTTCATAGCACCAATCATCATTTAAAATCATCTGTTTACTTGCTTAATGCCTGTTTCTTCTCTGGGATAAGGTGACATCTTCCATCTGGTTCACTTGCTATGCTCCTTTCTCCCACCTGGGTCTAACAGAGAGCCTCCTGTATAACCTCTTAGTAAATATTGTTTGAAGAAGTGAATATATTTATGGGATTCTTAAGAGATAGTCAACTGGGGACTTTCTAGCTGCCTTCTCGAAAGTATCTACAGAGTACCTTGCAAATCGAAATAATCAGAACTCAGTTATTTAAAAATTTCTGACATGTAACTGGTCAGTGAAAAGACTATCATGCACACAAAAATCACTATCACATGAAATGAGCCTATAAAATGTTGTGCTTCTATGAAATAAATATATCCCTAAGGGATGAGAAACAATTTTTTTTTACCTTTATCAGTATCCCTACATTTTGACTGCCACAAATCTTTGGCATTTTATTCTGTGAGTCTGAGCAGACTACATATGAAGCAGTTCAGTGAGTCAGTGGATCCTGACATACAACATAGAAAAAAGCGTGTTGTTCTTGCTGTGGATAAATTATTTTTCACAGGAGGGACTTAAACCTTCACAAAAGGCACCTCAAAACACAAACAGAATAGTAACTTTTCTTTCCATAGCAGTGTAAACTGATGTCAGAAAGCAAAAGAAAGTTCCTTTTAGTAATTTTCATTGATTTACTTTTTTTTTTTTAAGATTTTATTTATTTATTCATGAGAGAGAGAGAAAGAGAGACAGAGACACAGGCAGAAGGAGAAGCAGGCTCCTTGCAGGGAGCCCAACGTGGGACTCGATCCTGGGTCTCCAGGATCAGGCCCTGGGCTGAAGGCAGCCCTAAACTGCTGAGCTACCAGGGCTGCTCAATTTACTTTTTTAATAATATCAAGTTAAATTAATATGTATGCTTCACATTCCAATCCTACAATAATCTGAAGAGAACACTTCCCCCCACCCCTTGAAAAATCACAGTCCTTTCTTTTTGGTTTTATTTTAATAAACATTATTGACAACAGTTTTAGAATTACAGAAAATTTGAAATCTGCATTCATTTCTAAAATTCAGTTTAGAGATACCAACTCCATAAACATTAGGGATTTTAATCTCAAAGGATTTGAGATTTCAAGAAGTCATGAGATTACTACAGCCCTCCCTCAAATCCAGTCTGTTTCTGGCCCCAAGGGTGAGGGCCCTGTCTTGGGAGTTGTGTTCCTTTAGCCTAAAAGGAGCTATACATGGAGACTAGTGGTCAGTCACTACTTATAAAAAGTAAAAATGACAGTTTCAAAAGCTGGCATTATAAGACTCTCTTTCTAAGCCCCCACTGTCTAGAGGCTGAAGGTAATGGAATCCAAGCCTTCTAAAAGAGTGTCCTGAATCACGGCCATCACTTCTAGCCAGCCAGGATAAATTTGGTAGTAATCATGGCTCTAAATAATGGATTTCTGTGTTCCTATTTCCAATGGTAATATAAACTTACAATTTATACATTTCTTCCCTTCTTCCTGGCAGAAGGAATCTACCTTTTCTTGAATTGACCTGAACTACACAAAGCTGACATAAATTACTACTTAAAACAAACTTTCATTAATGCTGGATCATTTCAGAGACCACAAATTATGCAGTATTTTCCCATTTCCTTTGTTTTTTCCATGGTCAGTGATTCTACGCTTTAGTTTGGTCACAGTTTGACAGGGCACCTAAGTCAGCAGAATGAATGCCTTAGCATCTACAGCACAGACAAAAGGGCCAGTACAAATCCCAACTTGAGTGAGAAGAAGCCTGTTCTGTGGGCTCATAAACTCATGTCTGCCTCAGCACCTATAGTTATGTACTCTTCATGTCTCTGTACAGGTCTAAACTGCTCTAAACTCCAACTCCCAGCTTTCATGTCCATTGAGAAGGCAACAAGAAAATCGAACACTTGCTAGTCAGACATAAAAGCTGGGGTGTTCTTAGCAGCATTTTATTTTTATAAGATGCCTTTTCAGCCAAAGTGTACATACACCTATCAAATAGTACCAAGGAGATCTATAGAAAGGTAGCAGCTTCTACCCTATCCCTCCCAGTACCCCAATTCTGCACCCCAGAGTTAATCACAATCAACCCTTTTAGCCTTCTTTTCTGTATTTATTTCAATTTTTGTAAGAAAAAGAAGCTGATATTGCTATTTTCTGACTTATCATTTTTAGACGTATTCACACCCATCCACTTCCCCGCACTTCATCCTCCTTATATAGTTACATTTCAACTTCTAGTTGTGTCAATAATGAGTATTTATAATATTATGTAAATATGACTCACACAAACCTAAGAAGCATACTATGACAACGCTTCTTTTCTTGCCCATTTTTCCCCTAAAGTTATTAAATGACTGGTGTTTTTATTTTGTTTTTTTTTTTTGTTTGCTCTTTCTCTGTGACTATCCTTAATGATTTCTAATGACTCAGTGAGATCTGCCATATTCTAAGTGCTCAACTGAGTCAAATAACCTAACATCTTTATTTTCTAAAGATTTTCCTTTCTTCTATCAATTTGAGAGAACTAAATATGAGTGTTCAGATTAAAGTGTTCACTCATCAAATAGCTGTTTGAAAAGCAAATAAAGTAAGATCCACAGGGAGGCAAATCATCACAAAACCCACTGGGGCTAAAGAGAAGATCCTCAAAGGTCCCAGGGCTGGGGGTAGGGGTAGTAGCGGTGGTGGAGAAGATTACTTCAAGGGAGTGGAGGTCAAAACAAAAAGACATAAACTTTTTTAATATTAGATTTTGGAAGAGAATAGTGCAATGACTTCAGAAGGACAGTTACTTTCAACCTAGATTTTTATAGTCAGCTGAAGTCTCATCCAGTATGAGTAGTGGAAGAAATCTATTTGCAGAAATGCAAAGACTGGAAGCATTTACCTCTCTTTCTTTGGTGGGCTTACACAGAAGAAAGAACTAAGACAAACAAAGGAAGGCATGTGTTCTGAGAAACTTGGGCATCAACATGGCGGGGGGTGAAGAAAAATCTCAGGATGACAGCCATACAACAGGTATGGGCTGGCTTAGCCTTTCTGACCTGCCGACTCCTGGCCTTTGATTTGTTCTTTCACTAATCAAGTACTGTTTCTCTTGAATGGATTTCCTAAGTATCTTTTCTCTCCTATTGCCCCATTCTTTTTCTTCTATTTTCTTTGTGGTTTTCTCAACTTTGTCTCCCACCTTTCTAGTTTTTCATATTTTAAATTTCTGAGACCTTTTATATTGTGTTCCTTTCTCATAGCATCTTGCTCTTATTTTTAATGGATGTAATATTTTCTCTTCAATTTCTGAGGACATTAATGATATTTTATTTTATTTTATTTTAATTTTTAAAAATTTATTTACGATAGTCACACAGAGAGAGAGCTAGAGAGAGAGAGGCAGAGACACAGGCAGAGGGAGAAACAGGCTCCATGCACCAGGAGCCCGACATGGGATTTGATCCCGGGTCTCCAGGATCGCGCCCTGGGCCAAAGGCAGGCGCCAAACCTCTGCGCCACCCAGGGATCCCCATTAATGATATTTTAAAAAGACATATTCTATTCCCCATATGATCAATTTACTGTAGGTTCATTTTTCTCTGTTGGTTTTGACATTTCTCCTTCTTAATTTTGGAGGTTTAAAAGGAGGTTAAAGAAACATGACAGGATAATTTCTGTAACTAAGCTGGAATTGTTTGTGCTACAAAAATGGAGACATATTCAGGGTGATCCTGATCCACTTTTAAAATACCAAATTATGAAAAAACATATAGAAAGTTCAAGGTTCATCAGACAAGTAAATAAAAATAGCTCTGATCTCTAGAAATAAGTTTTAATTCAATCACTTAAAATGATTAATAATAAGGTACCTATGATTAAATTTTTAAAAGTATCCTTGAAAGCAGGGGTTAGTTATGGAGGAAAATCATAAGTTAGACTTGTCAAAAAGAGGAATAGTAAAAAATAAGCTATGGATTAATAAATTAAATAATTTAACAATAAGTTAATGAAGAGGTTTCATTTTTAAGCTGAATCTTTCAGTTAGATCTTACAATATAGACTATACTAAGTATTTTCATATCCAGGTTATGTTCTCAATGATATTGTTTCCTATTCTTATTTAACTTTGTTTCCTTTTGAGCAAGTATTTATAAAGAAACTATGAGGAATAGATCTTAGAGAAATGACCACAGCTGGTCATGAAATGCTACTGAGTGGAAAGCTGGATATAGTTTCTTTCACTACCTGTCATAATAATAATAAAAATTCTAAAAATCTTGATGTTTTCCCTCTAATGTCTCCTAACCACTATTTCCTAGGTGCCTTTTTTGAGAGCCTTATGAAAGTCATAATGGGAGAATGAAACAGCAGTAGAACCATGACCTCTGTGCTCATATCATGGTACTGTTTACCTCCAGGTCCCTGAATGTCTTAATGGGTGGGATACTATGAGGTTTCATGGTGTTTTGTCCCTACTCCCCACCTACATGTTACATATGACCAACAGACCTGAGTAAGATTTTCCATTTCTTCATATGAAACACAAAACTTTTGTGTATGCATGTATCAGATTTTGAGGTACCATAATCAGCTTGAGATACAATCTACATTGAAGGGCAGCTGCCAGATTAGAATAGCAAGGGTTTTATGCAGAAATATAAAATCACTTGGCAAAATGGTTAGGACAGGAAAGAGAAAATGCTCAGCCTTTGGAATAAAATAATCATGATATAATGAAAACCAAACCATTTATCTGAAACTGATAAATATTTATTCAATGAATCCATGAATATAAATCAGCAAAAATGAGAGTTATCACTTTTGGATCTGACCTATTTCTTTGTGGCTTATTTTGGTATTTTATTTTATAGCAACCTACATTTTTTAAATGACAGAATTGTCAGATTTAATACACAAACTCTATGCCCATGGTAAATTGAGCATCTAAATGATTATTTAAATAAGAAATTATTAAATAACATTTGAGATCCAATGGTTTGGATAAAAGTGGACTTAAAAATTCATATACTCATTCTATTAATTGAGAATTTACTATATGTTCTAAGTAGGACATTGAGGAAACACTAGTGAACAAAACAGACACTGCTTTCATCATGGAATTCATTCTTTGGTGAAGAGAATAATCATTAAAGAAAAAGTCACTCAAATAAAAAATAACTCCATCGTTATTCTAAGAAGATATTTAAAGGAAAAATGCATGACGGGCATTCATAACGGACACCATATTTAAAACTGTAGGTTCCAAAGGCTTCTTTAAGGATACTACATACAAGTTGAGACTTGAAGAATAAGCATTGCAGGAAAGAAGAGAGGTAAATGGAGGGGGATGGTGTATCACTTGGTCAAAAAATTCATACCTTGTTCACACTGATAACATTTTATCAACATTTAAAGTATATTCACAGAATGAAATCTAGCTAATAACAGTATTAGTATCCTTATTCTTTGCATAAGATGATCTATACTGCCGAACAGTTCTATGAAAATATTTTCTACTTTTTGATGATTTAACTTTTATCATATCATCATCTAACTGACTTTACCCACTCATCCACAGTTACCAGGAACTTCTGTACAAAACATTTGCTTAATTAAGATGATTACCTTGGGTGATTCATTTTAAGTTTTTCTGAGCAGTGTAAGGTCTAAAAAGGGATTCCATACACCTTTTAGTAAATCGGGTAATAGAAATGTATCTGGGGGGTGCTATAATTATGATTCATAATAACAATTTCTTCAAATTCCTAACATGAGTATTACTATTATGTACTTGCCTTACATTTTAATCTTTCCATGAGTTGTATTTCCTTAAATCCAATTTAAAGACTGGTATAGGGCTTCATTACTTACAATTCAAGTGTGAAAATCGTGGACTAGACAGGAAGTGACTGTGATCATGCCAAGAGGATGAGTGCTCGAAACCATGAGTATGGGAACTTTCAGTAAAGAGTCTGTCATCCTAAAACAAAGAACACAGCACTTTAGTTCACTGATTACAAAACGTAAGGATCAGGATTCATTTAAATGTGCTGAAAATGAAATAGGCTATGTTATATAGCAATTTAATTGTAAAAAAAAAAAACATGTGCATGCTAAAGAAAAATATTTTAAAAAAAAGGGGAGAGTGAGAAGGAAATCACCCGTGGTCATGACAGTATGACATATTTCTTTCTAGTCTTTTTTTCTTATGGATAGGTTTTACAAATTTTGTTATAAAACTGTGTTCTTCACTTATTTACACTAATACTCTGAACACTTTTGAAGTCACTATATTATCTTAACCTTTAGCTTATGTGTTACTCATATACTATCTAGTGGATAAACTATGATTCCTTCAACTATTACTTTATTGGGCATTTAGGTGGTTTCCAATGCTTTACTCCTATAAATAACACTGTGAAAATATCTCTAAATACATACCCTTTTCTATATTTAGGACTATTCCTTATGACAAATTCTTAGGTGGAAATACTGGGTCAAAAAAAAAACCAATTTGATGTTTTTAAATACACTTAGCTACACTGCATTCCATAACGATTATACCAATCCTCTTACTCATTCAACAAATATTTAATACATAAACAAAAATGAATACAGAAAAAGGCCCTCTCCTCATGGACTGTATGAATGAATGTGTTCTTATACCCAAATCTCAGTTGAAAATGGGGAATTAATTTTAACTACAAATAATTTATTAATTAGATTAAAACAAATGCTTTAATATATTTTTTTGTAATAAACAGTGAAATTGTTTTTTTTTTCTCTTGGACATGTCCTAATTACTTACAGTACCCTTTATTTTTTCTTTTTCTCCCCCAGTTATTTATTCATGCAACAATAATTTATTGGGCACTTAGTGTGTGCTGGTCAAAGAGCAAACAAAACATTGAGGTATACAGTTATGAAACTTTCAGGTTTGCAGAAGAGAAAGGCACCAAATAACTAACTCTGCAAAATATAATAAAGTGAAAAATTATGATGAGTGCTATAAGAAGAACAGGAAATAATTAAATTTAGAATCAATGTCAAGAGAAGTCCCCTCTGGGATGTGATATTTAAAGTGATATTTGAATGCTGAGTGTGAATAGGCCGGCAAAAGCTTACCGGGTGGAGGATGAGAAAGAGGGAGCCAAGGAGGAGTAGGAGATGGTGGTCGGTGGACTTGTGTGAACGTGCTGAGGTGAGGATTTGGTGTCTGAAGAACTGAAGGAAGGCCCCTTAGCTTTGGCCGCTATACTGGGGGGAAAGTGGTTACAGTGAGATCCAGAAGTGAGATTTGGATTTGGATTTTTTTTTTTAAGTTACAATCAGAAGGCAATCAAAGGTTTTATGGAGATTTCTATTTAAATTTTAAGTAGATTTAGATTTAAATTTCTCAAAGATACTTTTTCCACATACTATGTGGAAAAGAGACTGAAGTGGCACAAGTGTTGAAGGGGGGGGGACCAGTTTAAAAACTGTAATTGAGGGCACTTGGGTGGCTCAGTGCTTGACTGCCCATATTTGGCTCAGGTTGTGATCCTGGGTCCTAGGTCGAGTCTTGCATCAGGCTCCTCACAGGGAGCCTGCTTCTCCCTCTGTCTGTGTCTCTGCCTCTCTCTCTGTGTGTCTCTCATAAATAAATAAATAAATAAATAAATAAATAAATAAATAAATAAATAAAATCTTTAAAAAAAAAAAAGAAGAACTGTAATTGAGGATGACTGAGGAGTCAAGTGAGAGGAGGAGCTTGAGAATGCTATCAGAGTCTAGATAAGACATCTGTAGGTCAGGTGGCCCCCATGGATTCCTCCAAACATGGCCACACAGTATAGGGCCTCGTGCCACAGGACCATTGGATGAATCAGCTGTCATTCTCTGTATCAAGTACCAAGTTTATATTTTATTTTTTGGTCACATATATATGCATGCAAGTATAAAAGAAAGGCCAAAGAGAACAAGTTTATGTATAATGGTAAAAGGCCCATTTATTCTGAGGTAAAAGCATGAACATAATCCTCAGATTGTTCAAGATCATTAACCTTCATGTACCAAAAGGGAGTTTAGGTCTATTTAATATGAAGTCCCTGAGGTTTTTAACCAAGCAATTTATGGTTTTTACTAATTATGGGGATTTCATAAGAAATTAGAAGTCATTCACTGTAGGATCTCTGGAAAGAAAATGATATACTTTGTATCCCCAGTGCATTTCAATAAGTACTTTATACAAGCTGACTAGGAGCAACGAAAGACAGGGACAATAAAGCTAGCTTATCACAGTTCACACATGACATACTTTAGGCCTGGGTGGAGGTGGAAGATACACAAATGAAAAGATTTATGTTCTCACCAGTGCTAGAAATCTACATTTAAGCACGGTGTCTATATGAAGCATGAAAGAGAAAAGCATAATAAATGGCTTCCCACTAACAGATGCTTTTTTTAAAATTTTTATTTATTTATGATAGTCACACACACACACACACACACACAGAGAGAGAGAGAGAGAGAGGCAGAGACATAGGCAGAGGTGAGAAGCAGGCTCCATGCACCGGGAGCCCGACGTGGGATTCGATCCCGGGTCTCCAGGATCGCGCCCTGGGCCAAAGGCAGGCGCCAAACTGCTGCGCCACCCAGGGATCCCCAGATGCTTTGATCATTGTGGGTCAATAAGAAAAAGAAAAAATAAGGGAAGCAAACACAGACTTTTTGCCCACCAACACCTGGACTGAAAAAGACAGTGAGAGTGGAGCTGTAGGTCTAGGTGTCTTGCTCAATGAAACACAAGGCAAAGATGGCCTCAAAATGGGCCTCCCAGAGGAAAGATAAAGCACCCAAAAACATTCAGATCCCATTCATCCTTCCCAAAAGACATGGTTTTAAATTTCTAAAACAAATCAACTGTCATCAAGACATTAAATTGCATGTTTTCTGTTACAGAAAAAGAGTAATTTATATTTTCAATGACAAAGTCAGTTTATTGGCATATGACAATTAAAATATGGCACTGACATATTTCACTCTTAGCAAATTTGGAAAATACAGAAGAAACTAAGAATAATGCAATAAATTTTAAAATAGCCTATTAGCCTAATTTAAGGACATGTTTTCTGATTCTTCTTTATAAATATCTGTGAACGGAGATTACTATTTATTGACAATTTTATTTTCTACTTTTTCATGTAGTATTATATATGGGAGTTTTTTCTACTATCATCATCATCATTATGGTTATTCCACAGTTTATTTGACTAATCTCCCATTGTTGGAAATGTTAAGGCTATTCTCAGTTCTTTTTTTCCTATTATAATTTGATAAACATCTTGGTGTGCAAAGCTTGGCCCACACTTTAAATTTGTCAATATAGATTTCTAGAAGTAGAAATATGAGGTAACACATTTTAAGGGTGCTTTTTAATATACAATTCATCTAAATTGTCAAATTTATTGTCAGTATGCTGATACTCATAACATTTCCTAAATATCCTTTTATTGTCTATGAGAGTTGTAGTAATACCCCTCTTTCGTTCTTAATGTTAGCAATGTGTACGTTCTCTCCTTTTTCCTAGTCAATTTGGGCAGAGTTTTTAAAACTTTACTGATGTTTTCAGAAAACTTGGTTTTGCTTTTATGCCCCTTCCCCATTTTCCTGCTTTTTATTTCATTGATTTTTGCTCTTATCTTTATTATTCTTTTCCTTTTACTTTAGGTTTGTTATTTTTTTAGTTTCAAACTTGGATTATTGATTATCAACTTTTCTTCTTTTATAATGCACACATTTAATAATTTTCTCTCCAAGCACTATCTTAACGGAGTCCTACAAATTCTGATAAATTGTACTTTTATTTTTATACACTTAAAAATATTTTCTAATTTTCCTTTTGAACCCCCAGTGGGTTATTTAGAAATATGTTGTCTATTTTCCATCTAGGAATCTTCCAGATATCTGTTATTGATTTCTAAGCTTCATTCCATTGTGGTTAGATGACATACTTCACATAATTTCAATCATCTTAAATTTATTGAGATTTGTTTTATTTCCCAGAATATAATCTATTTTGGAGAATGTTAAATGTGCACTTGAAAATTATATATAATCAGCTGTTGTTAGGTGGAGTATCCTACAAATGTTGATTAGGTCTAGTTGGCTGATAGTGTTGCTCAAGTTTCCATATCTTTACTGACTTTCTGCCTACTGTTTTATCAATTACTGAGAGAGGGATATTGAAATCTTCAACTATAGTTACAGATTTGTCTATTTTTTCCTTATGATTCTATCAAGTTTTGCTTCATATATTTTGATGCTCTGTTAACTGGTACATACGATTTAGGACTGTTAGTCTTCCCCTTTAAAAATGTTGACTTTTTTTCAAACCACTCACATTCCTTGTTTTCATGTATACAAGTGAGGAAGCTTACCTGTAATACATCTTAAAGTTGCAACAATTTATAGGTCTTCAAAAGACTGTTAGACTCCCTCATATTACCTTGAAATATAACTAATGAAATGAATCCTAAAAGAATACCCCCAAAGAAAAATATCTCACAATCCCTTTGAACAATCAACATACCAGAATGTGGAAAAAACAACCAACCAACCAACCAACCAACCCTCCATTTTCTCCAATTTTATATTGATATTTAATTTGTGGAATTTCTATAACAACTAAGTTTTACAAGGTAACCTTTAGATGAGTGTTTCTAATTCTTACCCATCTTTCAATCAAATACTTAAATATTTAAATGGAAATACTGGTTAAAAAGGAAGATTCTTTGCAATTTTAGGAATCCTAGCTTTTGCTTTTTACCAATTCTTATATCCTTAGCACAAGGACCTATTTTTATTGCTGTCTTAAGTCTCAACAAGCTAGTTAGCCAGAATTCCCTGCAAAAATTCCACTGGGTGAAGGGACTTGCATTTTCTAATATTTTCCCTGGGTTTCTTCCACTTCTCTTTCATAACCCACATTGTAATTGGTTTCTTAAAAGCTGTTCCAACCTGACTAAATCTCTTTGCTAAACTGATCTCTAATGATTAATATTTAATGACGCCCACCAAGTATTTTTCTCTCAGGAATATTGTAAGTTCAAAGTTTAGAAGACAGATGATACATGTGATTTTTCTTTTTTAATTTTAATTTATCCAACCCTTCCCCTGGAGAGAAGGAAAAAAACACTTATAGTGTTTCTGGATCTGTGGCAGCAATGTTTTCTTGAATTTGTCTCTTGCCTAACAACGTACTGTACCTCCATCTCTTCCCCACTCTTAATTCCCAATTCTCCATCAGTGCTTGAAAAAGCTTAGCCTCTTCTTCAGTAAATTTTATTCCTATTTGGAAGTTCGACCTGGCAGATAGTTTACTTAAAGCCTGTCTTCTCTATCTTGATCTGCATGGCTGCAATTTTAGCTTTTAACTTCAATGAGGGTTAAGCTTTCCTTGTTTCAATCCTTCCATCTACCCATCCCAATATCCCAGAATTTAGCACAGTGCCATTTGCATTAAGGAACTTAAAAATGGTCCTATATGCTCATTTCTTGGCCAAAGAACAGCAATTAAAAGTTTGCTATGGTTAAACCTGGGAAGTAGGACACTGCCAGTCTCACATTAAAAAAATGAGGGCACTGGAGCAGATCATGTCTAAGTCCTTTAGGCACTAACATTTTATGATTTTAATCTATCTGAATAGAACCACTGAAGAAACAGTATTCTAACTATGCAAACTATCTTTACTACAGGAAATGCAAATTTATACAATACTATAAATTCAAAGCCACACTTGTCCACAGATGAAGAGACTCACGAAAATACTGTGCCAGATCAGGCCATGTGATTAATTTCACTTTATCCAATTGATATTTTATTATATATAATTTAATATTCCTAGTGACTCACTCATGAAAAAGACTGTAGTTTTTTTTTTAAATATACCTTAGATTTGGACCCATATGACTTCCATCTATTTTCAGAAGCCAAATCTTCCCACAATGGATAAAAATTTGCCATAAATAAGGATATTCAACAGAATGTGCCACTGACTAATGAAACAAAGGAAGATATCAAAGATGTTTTAATAATGGTGTCTCATTGGAATCAGTGCTTATTCTCTTAAGGGACTACTGTAAAGGAAACAATGATTGGATAAATATGTTACAACATTTAAAAAAAAGATTTTATTTATTTATTCATGAGAGACAGAGAGAGAGAGAGAGAGAGAGAGAGAGAGGCAGAGATACAGGCAGAGGGAGAAGCAGGCTCCATGCAGGGATCCCAACATGGGACTTGATCCCGGGTCCCCAGGATCAGGCCCTGGGCTGAAGGCGGTGCTAAACCCCTAAGCCACCCGGGCTGCCCAGTTATGACATTTTTTAAAAATTAAGACTAATAAGACATGTAATCAGTATTCTTTATGTTTTTTAGCATCTGGGATTTTGTATTTAAGGTGATTAAAAGTGTTATCTTTATAGGTGAATTTCTTCACAATCTTTCCTAATGTTCCTATTCAGTAAATTATTGGGAAAGGTGAAAGTATGGTGCTTATTAAAGGTAAAGTTTGGTAGAGGGGAGCTCAAGTAGGTTAAAAAATTAATATGCTCATCTAAGTATCCATGTTGATTCCTAAATAAGCACCTTTGACTCACTGCAACAAAAAAGAACTCCAATTCATTTGGCAATCTTTCATTTTGCTTTAAAGAGGTAGATGAAATCAACTAAATATTATGGCTGGCAAGTTAGTATTGATCACTTCAAAAGAATAAAAATCTCTAGACTTCAACATGATTTGATTGCTTAAAAAGTTTCAGATGTGTCATCTAAACATTACTAGAAAAACAGTATTTAAATTTTTGTTAGAATTCCAGAAAGGCTGAAGTTAGGGGAAAAAAAAATTACCAGTTTAGCATGTATAGTATCCACTGTGTATTCTGGAGTTAAAGATAAGGCAGACAGTGTCCTCATAAGTCATATAATGCAGTAGGACAGTATTTCCCAAATTTCAGTCATCACCTATAGATATACTTACTATTTTTTTAATGTTAACTTCAGGATTAGCCTTGTACCCTAAATCGCTATATGGGAAAGGCTGAAAGGATGGGAGATTGGTTGGGGATGGGGGGAGCCTGGAGCTGTATCTGCATAGCAGTTTATATATGATTTCTTATCAAAACATGGAGAGGGATGGTTATAAATGAGATACCCTGAGTATTATGGGATTAAAGATCCTCAAATTTCCCATGGTTGCTACTATTGTTTCTAAGCAACATCTGTAAAATTATCCTCAATAATATACTGGTGATGTTTTTTAATAGTTACTAAATAAAAATCACCTATAACTTGAATTGTGCCAGGAGTTATGTATAGTGCAGTAGCTACTATTGGAGAAGATTTAAGATATGTACAGAAATAGCTGACCTAAGAGAGGAAGTGTTAACAGCCTTTAATTGCTATGAGCAAAGGATAAACAAATCATGGAGAGATTCAAGGAGGGAGAAACAGCTTCCAGGAGAAAAGCATGTACTTATATCATACACATGCTTACATTGAACAAATATGACAAAGGGCTTTGGCAGACTCTGCCTTCATAAACTGTGCTGAAAACCATTGTCAACACTTCCTCACCTACTTAATCTTATCCTGCAAAACATCTGCTTCTTTAAAAAGATGTTATGTACTAAGTCTTCAACTAGAAATTGAAAATCATGATTTTCCTTTCAGGAGGAAGGAAGGGAAAAAAAACCATGCCTTCTGTGATTTTACTATAAAATCCACTGCTAATTAAAACTATATATTTAGTATGGGTAGAGAGCAAAAAGGGAGGGCAGCATGGGGATTTTTTGGGGACAAAACCATGCTCCTCTTTGAATTCAGATTAGGAATGCTAGGTTGACTTTCGAACATTCTGTTCTATTTGAAACAGCTGGGATAGCAAGGAAGGGTGTATGTTCTACAGAAACCCAATTAGATGAAAAAGAGGCCATGAAATGCTTCTGTTGTCTACACACAGACAGGAAATGTTGTGTCAGGTTCAGCTTTGAATTGAATTCTAAACATAAGCTTTTAGATCAGGCTTTGTCCTATTAACTTGGTCAGTTTAGTATATTATACTTTCAGAAATTGGGGACATTGATCCTGCTGAAAATCTTGAAAGATTTTGGAAATATGATTTTTTTTTAGTTTTTATTTAAATTCCAGGTAGTTAACATACAGTATAACATTAGTTTTAGGTGTACAATATAGTGGCTCAACACTTGCGGACGTCACTAGGTACCCACCAGGATAAGCGCACTCCTTAATTGCCATCACCTATTTAACCCATCAGATTGCCACAGAAGTAAACAGCAGGAGGCTGCTGTAACCTAGACAGAATGGGCACCTGATGTACACTTCCTGCTCACTGTTCTCTCCACCAGCAGTATGGTTACGCTGGACGTCTCGCTGCCTCCTTACAACAGCAACAAAATGAGAGAAGCCCGTTGCCAATATGGTTCAGCTATTCCAACAGTTATCTGTCTGTCAACAGGACTGCAGTCAGGATTCTACAACTGTAATGCTAATAGTGATCCACTTCCAAACAAATGTGCATGAAACACTTCTCTGCCCTGTCATGACAAACAGCTTTTCAAAAGCCTTGGAAGCATCTTTCTTTTCTTTAAACACTCACAGCAATTTATTGAGGCCTCCTCCATTAGAGTATTTATCCCTTTCTCTTTTGGACTCTACTTTGTGTGAAGGCTTTTGAATTCCTAAGGGTTGGTTATGATTTTTCTTTTTATGCCATTGTCTCCAGCCCCTAGCAGAGTGCTTATATATAGTAGAAACTCAAATGTTTGTTGAATGTTGTATTGAAACAACACAAATGTCCTATAATTAGAATGGAGGCCCCCAAAAGGCAGGAAGCTTCATCTGTTTTGTTCACTGATGTGGGTCACATGCAACTAGTAAGTTCCTGGCACATAACTAACACTGAGTGAGTATTTGTTGAATGCATGGATAAGTATTATGACTTTTCAAAGAGCCTGGAAAGTACTTGATTAGTAAATAAAGAAGAGGACATACTGTATATATGTGCAGAGGAAGAAAGGCAAGGTTGGTAATTCCTCCTTTCTTTAGGCCAGGGGTTGGCAAACGTTTTCTTTCGAGGACCAGATAGTAAATATAGTAGATGTTTTGAGTCATTCATTCTCTGCTGTACCTACTTGACTCTGCTGCTGAGCATGAAGGCAGCCACAGACTATATGTGAATAAATGTGCGGCTGAACTTCAATAAAATTTTATTTACAAAAAACAGTTGGCAGGTAAGATTTGCCTCATGGGAGGTAGTTTGTTGACTCCTGCTCTAGCACACGGTGCAGGAATTAATCTCTTCAGAAAGACAAATAGGTAACTATTCCCTCTACAAAGACCATGCCTTCTGCATCTTTATATGTCCTGTATCCTCACCTCAATTAGGTAGTACAGGGCTTTGCAGTAAGGTAGCTGTATGTTTGTCAAATTAAACTGAATCTTACAGTAAGTGATTTCCCAGAACCACAGTTATCAGGAGAACCAACAAATTCAAGTCACTGCATTGTGCCTTTTCTTTGAACTCTCCTACCAAAATACGAGGGAAGTTAATAGCTGTGGAAATAATATCATATAAAACTGGGACATCTTCTCTCTTGATAGTGGACCAATGCCTTTTACTTGAAGCATATCCTTCAGGATGTCAATAATGAACCAGAGGTAGCTCTTCTGATTATCCATGAAGCCAAGAAATGATTAACAACTGTCTCATTGTCCATCTGAGCTCATGCTTCCTTTGAAACATTTTCAGTAAATTTTCATAAAAAGCATATAAGCAAATTGTTGTTGGTATCTACAATGGGCTAAAAGGTGCTCCCACATTTTCTTTTTCAATAACTACAAAAATATTATCTTGTGGGTGCTGAGTTAGATTACTGCATTATTTCAGGCCAGACATCTGTTACAAATGGTGATAGTCTACATATTCATTACTGAAATGGATCAATTGTTTAAAATGTTTAAGTAGTATTACTGTGGAATGTCATCATAAAATGTGCTTTGCGGCCTTCTCTTGCACTACCTGTCTGCAAAATTTTCAACTTATTTCTCATTTTGCTAAGCATTGTCCTCACTCACAAACCAGGCTTCAGCTGCAAATGTAATTTTAAAGAGAACTCCAACAAGATTACTTGCTGAACATGTTAAACATTCATAGCTTTGCCATATGCTGTTATGGAAATTACACTGATTTAAAGCAATCTGGGTGTCACTAGATAGTACTGAGTCACGTGGTATCAAATCTAACCATAGTGAAAACTAATGTTTTAAAGGTTTCATTTGCGTCTAGACTTCTGTTGAACTAAGAGGCATGTATTGTTTACGTATTTTTGGAGACAACGGATTTTCATGTGTTAAAAACACAGTCCTACATTTGGTGATTTCTAGAAAAATTAAGGTATATGAGGCCCAAATTTACACTATTAGAGCTTAGCAGTCAAGGACACAGATGACCGAAGCCAGGCAGATTTAGGCTGTTATCCTGGCTCAATCATTACTCTACAACCTTCAATATAAAAGAGGACAAATAATGGTGCCAACCTGACAGAGTTGCTGCAAGAATTAAATGACATAATGCATGTAAAACATGACACCTCCAAACAGCAACTTCATGTGGTCGGGTCAGCAATGAGTCGGTAGTACTATTTGCTATGACTGCCTGACCCTTGTACTTCTGTTGAAGGTTAGCAGCAGCCCCTGCAAGTGGTAGAGAGATGCTTGAATATACAGGACCTGATTTGGGAGGTCAGAAGATGACTTAGTGAAATTAGAATCTGCTATACAAGGCAACACAGTCATTGTTATAGTCAAGAATACGAAATGATAAAAAACAAAGGGAAAAAGGCACAAAGTCAGAGGATGCCCTTTGCACAGTAAGAGCATCAATAATGTGGTATAACTGTTGTTTTTATTTGGGATGGGGAAAGTGGAGAGCTCATTTTAAGCATGCTAGGGAAGGCCTTATGGAAATGAACACTGTCTTTATATTCACTGAGCATTCCATCCAATTACATTCAGAGGAGGGAAAGAGCTTCTTAGAAATAATTACATTTGGCTGTAATAAGTGGATATATACAGTGTAAGGAATATTTATACATATTGAAGTCTGTGAGAATATAAAAAAGACAGAAGAACCTTCACCTTTTTTTCCCCTTGACTTAGGAGTGTACATTCAAATATATAGATGGATTCTTTCTAGGTCAGTGTTCCGAATGGGGGTACAATTTTGTTTTCTAGGCAATGTTTGGCGGTGGCTGGAGACATGTTTTGATGTCATAACTTGCAATGCAGGACACCACTGGCATCTGGTGAGTAGAATCTAGGGATGCTGCTAAATGTTTGATAATGTTCAAGACAGCTTCCACAACAAAGAATTATCTGGTCCAAATGTTAATGCCAAGGTTGAGAAATGCTGCTCTAAGCTAATAACTGTTCAGGGCCAAATGGGTTTAAAATCACCCACACCCCAGGTGGATCTTGGGGATGCTAGAGAATGGTAGGCTTTTTTGTTAACATGGACAAATCTTCTGAGTCTCTTGAGTTGATTCCACACTAATGAACTATAAGCTGAAGTAGTTGTATGGAGTTCATATCCTGAGGAAAAGAATGATTATACATGCCAAGACTAGAGGTTACAAAGTATTATGTGTTACTTGACCTTCTGGAGCCTTTCAACATTGAGTAGCTGGACTGACACACAGTGGAGGGCAACCACCTATTCTGAGTCCCTGACCAACCAAGAGACCAGGGGTCTCCTGGCACATGATTTCTTAAGTGACATCAATGCCAAGAGACATGTTCAGCAATAATGGCCTAAAATTAAAGAGAGTTTCCAAGTAAAAAGTTATAGGTACAATCTCTGGAAATTGTACTCTCTACTCCCACAGATCTGAAGATTAAGGAATATATTTCATTTTATAAGCACCCTTCCATGAATCCTGCAGGGACAGCTTTGAAGGCTCTAGTCATAAACACAGATAATGCTCAAAGACTGAAAATGTATATATAAAGGGCATTACTTTGAAGCTTCTGACTCTGTACTTGATGTCATCTCGGTGCTGCTGTAGAGACTCTCTGTGAACTCTGTATTTAGAATATCTCCCATCAATTCTCTCTGCAGATAAACTGCGGAAATCCTGAAAAAGCAAAAACAAAAACAAAAAACAATGTCAAAACTGGTAGATGAAAGTAAACACAGTACCTGAAATGAAAATAAGAAAGTATTGATAATTACAGGTGTTTAGAGAGATTTGAGGAACCATAGGGTCCCACTTTGGTTATTTGCCTTCTTTTCACAAACCCTTATGCTAGTCTGAAATGACTGACACTTTACTTGAAGGGAAAAAGGTTAAAATAACAGTGGGTTGTCCTCAGATGGTCATTAATGACACCATGCCAGTTTTGAATGTTGTGCACTCTCTCTTGGAGTAGTGCCTGACATCAAAATATTGTTTAAAAAAGAAAAAGTCACTGGGGCACCTGGGTGGCTCAGTTAAGCATCTGATTCTTGGTTTCAGCTGTGGTCATGATCTTGTGGTTGTGAGATTGAGACCTGTGTGGGGCTCTGTGTCAGTGCAGAGTCTGCTCCAGGTTCTCTCTCCCTCTGCCCCTCCCCTCGCTTGCACATGTGTGTGCATGCACATGTGCTCTCTCTCTCTCTCAAATAAAATATGTTTTAAATGTTACCTTTAAAACTAGAGTCCTCTTTTATCATTAATTCTTAAGCAACATTCTACCCGTTAACCAATATATCACGTAGATTTTTAAACTGAAGGATGCTTCATCTGCCCTCAAAAGTATAAAGAGCTTCAAGTTGTAAAGAAATTAAGAAAAATGCCATTCATTCATTCATTCATTCATTCATTCTTCTTTCCCCCCCACCCTCCGCTTCCCTTCTTCCTTTCCTTCATTTTTTGGGGAGAGGATGGAACATAGCAATCATGATACTCAGTTATTTAGACATTTCTATTATGAATTAGGGAGAAATTAGAATAAAATGAGGGCAACTGATTTGCATATGTAAGAAAAATTATCTATGGGATTTAGTTCCCCAAATAGTCCTAAGGAACTTATTGAATGTTCAAGCTAGAAGAGGTATTAGAATTCTAAAGTTCTCATTTTTATATATAAAAAGTTATAGCCTGGGGAAGTTAAGAATGATTTGCCCAAGACTAGGCAATTTGTGACAGATTGGGCTTGAAGCCCAAAGCTATTTCCCTTCTACCATACCAAATATGTAAAGTTTAAATATGGAATTGTAGAGTTGAACCACTTCTTTCAAAATAAGGTTAAAAAAAAACAAGAGGGCCTATGACATTTTTAAAGAAAAAACCCGACTATCTAAATAGGATGAGATTTGTATTTACTATAGCTTATATTTACTGAGTCATAGACATTGGACTATCAAGAAACTTACATGTGAAATATATCTTCACATAGATGCTAGTGTTGCCAGTATGAATAGGAACCATAGAGATAATATTGTTCAAGCCCCACATTTTAGGGATGAGGAAGTACCTAAGATATTAAGTAATTCTGCCTGGTACATAAGCTCAGATCAGAGCTTAGTCTTTGGGCTCTTGTTGACAGCATCTTGGTTTTTAGAAAGTTTTAGAGGTTTGAGAAACAATCTACATCTCATAATCTAAAGGCTTTATGCATTTTTATTTAAGGCCATGTCTAGTTGTTTTCATTAAGTTGATGAAATAAGCTCTTTTTAATCATAGAGATGACTTCAGAGTATATGTAGAGTGGGTTTCAAGTTAGAGGCAGGTAAGGCAAAGAAAATGGGCTTTGTAGTTAATACAAGGAACTAGATCGCAGTTCCAACTAATTTTTATACTCCAAGCTTCAGTTTCTTCAGAGGCGGGGGGAATAATGTCCATGGGTAGGGTATCTCTGAGGATCTGAAAATAATGTCATATAGGGTTAGAACATAGCTACTGCCTGCTCCATAATACTGCGTAATACTGTGCAGAATACTCGCTATGAACTTGTTTCCATTTAAAGCTAAAGGTTTCAATTTTAATGATTAACATTGGAAAGTACAATTATGAACTTTGAAAAATACTCTCCCTAAAAACTTCACTATATAGACATCTCCATATGTGTGTATATATATAAGCTAGACTTGTAGATAATCACTAGCCTATATGATGAAAAAATTATAAAACTTTTTGGTAATAGTAGAGAACTTTTTAATTGTACTTATGAATATTCTGTTCAGTGCAGGATCCTGGAGAAAAAGTGAGCTGTCACTGAAGGTTAAATTTTTTTCTTTTTTATGCTGGCATAAGACAGACACCTGTTTTTCAGTGACAAAAGCCACCTATTTCCAACACCTTCTCTTGTCTGCTCTTCCTTCCCTCAAGATGACTTCTGTTAGCTACAGAGAAAAAAGTGGAAGGGATATGGGCATAACATATTGCCTGCTATCCACATTGGGTAATAATGGGAGTCAAAATCACATCTCATTGGACATTGGTTTCATAACCCTTTGGTAGGGATTTAGACTGCAAATAAATAATCAAATTGGAACTTTAGCAAAATGTACTAGAAACACTTGGTTTGTTCTATTTGTGAAAGCCTAGATTTCTGGATGTGTCAGCTCAACCTTGGATCCTGTTCAATAATGTTTAGTTACTGAACTATCAAAATATGCTTAATGAAAGGTGATTTTAAGATAGTGTAGATCTTGAGAGCCACATTATATCAGTGCCTCTGATAATCAATATGGCATGATCAGATTGTATTTCCTACTCATTAGATTCTCAAATAAGATTTAAATAAAACCTAACTGTAACATAAGTTATATTTTAAAGCCAATGTGAAATAAGAGGTTCATGGTTTTCAAACAACACTCTCACCATTGCTAGCTTTAGCCATATGGGGCCAAGATATCATAAATCACTACAGTTGTTCATTATTATGTGTCCCTAAAGGGATATGCAAGGTATTCTCCAGTCTGAACTTTGTCTGGCAGGACTGGTGGCAGAATTATTTGTTTTGCATGTCTCTTCTATGAGAACTTCAATAAGTTACAGTAGGTAAACCCACACATGTAATTAATTTCCTTGATAATGAAATGATTTGTGGTTAGAGTTCTATCAATAAACAGCATGAGATATAAAATCTATAACTCTGTGGATCTGAATTCAAATACCATAGCATAGAGATAACCTGTGTACTATCATATCTCTAAAACAAACAGCACTCTGAAAATTTGTAATTAAAAAAAGAAGATAGTCCATAAGTTAAATTTGCTTGTCAAAAACGTTATCTATTGTGAATGTAATGTGTAACTGGTTTTAAGTCTTAAGTTTTCCTAAATTAAAGTTAAAGCTTTCGGAAGCCAAATGAGCTTCTTGTGTGAGGGTAAAAATCTTTATTTTCCTCCATTGTGGTAATATAGAAGCTCCAATATTTTCGATCCTGACTTAACAACATCAATAAACTCTGATAAGGTGGAGTATTAAGAGTCCCCAATGTTTTTTTTTTTTTTTTTTTTTTTTGGTCTTTCTTCCCTCCGTACAATCTTCTTTGCACATCAGGAAGATGTCAAATGTTCTCACTCAAATAGGAATACTGAAAGAGACAAGCCAACTTTTTCTCACTCTGAAGTCTTTGAAATCTTCTAGTAAGCTCAGTTTCTCAGGAACAGACTCCAGATGGTCCAAGGCCAATCGGGTACTCTGAAAAAGAAAACATAAGGAAACCAAACATTATAAAAAATTGATCAATACTCTCAGAATCCAAGTACTAAAAATCACTTGTACTACGGTTAGAAGTAATTCAAGGCATAGATTTAGAGAGTCAAAAAAGAACAGATATAATAGTATTTCTAAGATAAACAGATCTTTCTAAATCAGGAGAGTTATTTCTTTTCAATGAGATGCATCTGCCAAACTGACTTACATATAAAAACTCTTCCTGGATAATTACTTTCAATTGATATGCTATAAAACTTCCTATAGAGCACTGCATATTAATATTCATTTACAAACCTGCTTCAGTGAACATCAGAAATAAAGCACAAAATAATACTGAGAAATAGATGAATTCACAGTTACTTTTCTATGGCACATATTATAGATCTTCACCTGTTGCCATTATAAAGAAGAAAAGAGTTTTCAACAATTGTTTTAGTTAAACAATTGTCTCATAAAACTTGGGAGAAACATCTGAAATTAAATATTTGCAACAGGGACAAAAAAATCCCATTGATTACAAAAAAAAATTAGTCTTTGATTAGCTGGCCACTGGTTTATACTCACTGATATAAACATTAAGGGGGAAAGATCTGAAAATTAGTTTAAAGGCAATATGAACTAGAAGTGGTAGCAAAACAATGAGACTAGACAGTCCTGTCACAAGGCCAGCACATCTTTATATTCTTAGTCAACAAAGATATTAGTTTTTAAATTTCAAATGAATTATAATTATTCAGTGAAGTAAACCACAAACCCTGTGGCTGGTGCACAGGAAGAACATGGAGTGCCTTGTGAGAATAAGTTTGCACAGTGTTGTGGAAAAGTTAGTGGCCACCCAATACTCCATGTGTTGCTACCCTACGTCTCCCATGTGAATGGTCTTGAGTGCAAGTGACATGTCTCACTCATGAGCTGAGTCAGTTAAGAGCCTGTGTGTTTGTTCCTGCTTCCATTCCAGTCCTTGCTATGAGGACCCTGGAGACCACGTACTTCTGATGACATAGCTACAAGAGAGAGGAGAGCCATTGGCCATATTGGACTTCATTTGAGTGAGACATCAACCTCTATTACGTTAAGCCATGAGAGTTCAGGATTTGTTAGTTATTACATAGCACAAATGCCTTAATTATTGAAAATAATGCCTGAGAAATACATAATTAAATTATAAGCTAATCAATTGGTCAATTGGCTTTTTTGTTGTTGTTGTTGTTATTATTATTATTATTATTATTTTGTAGGAGGCAGCTTCAAGTTATGAGGCTATGAGGATTTTTTCCCCCAGAGGGAGTTCAGTTTTTCTGGAACCAGACACGGTTAGAAACTGGTTTTACCATCATTTGGTATACCCACTTACACTTAATTTTCCTATTTTAAATCCTCTATGTCACCCTACTGCTGCTGTCTGCCCTCAATCCAGAGCTTCTCCAGTACACATATATCCTCGCAGGGTTTGTGTTGGGGTAGGGATGGAGACAGAGAGTTGAAGGTCTAACTTCTCCTTGCAGACACTTTTAATATACTCGTTTCCACCCTTTCCTTCTGTAGTAAATGTTACATCCAATTCAAAAGTTTCTCAAATTCTGCAGGGTGAATGACATTTCCTTTCCGTGGGTATCCTTGTGACAGGCACCTGGGTTTTACCTTCTCTGTTTTGAATTCATTTTACCATTTTTCTTTCAGAGTTCTCCAGCTTGGGAGTTGGACATGTCTTCTAGTTGTCAATGCATAAAATCAGTGTTTCTCTTTCTTCATATTCTTATTTTTCTAATGTGATTTTTGAGAGAGCAGAAACACCCTAACTTCACCTTTTTGAAACTGGGAGTTCTATGTGCTGTTTCTTCAAGTTCATAAAATTTTCCTTTGGAGTTCCATTTAAAGAATTTAGTATTTTCTTCCTTCTGCTTAACATTTATATGCTTGTTAGGTTTTGTTCTGTTTTTTTTCTTTTTCCCTGCATGTGCTCACTTAAATGCCCATGCATTTTAAATGGCTTCATTTAATTTTTTCATGTGTAGGAAAGATTCACTAAAATGACATGTTTCTTAGTATAGGCCCCAACATGTAGGTTTAGGACAGCAAGTAGTTTTAGCCACCATATGTGCTATATTCATTTCAACAGTAAAATTAATAGATTTCCTCAAGAATTGTACTGGCTTTTTAACAATGAAATACAAATCCGTGCCATGGTGATTTTAAAACAAAATTTTTTGCATCAAAAAGAAATCTTCATAAACAATGATTCCAATAGACTTGTAGTTTGGAAACTTTATTTCCCTTTCTTTAATCCCATAAATTTTCACATTCAGAAGTGACCCTCTGAACTGGGGAGAAGTATGTTAAACTCGTTTTGTTCTTAAAATAAGCAAATGATTTCTTTCCCTACTATAAAATTGGGCATGTTATGCAAATATTTTTGTTTAAAATTTTAAATCAACCAGGTGACTGCATGAAGACATTTTTTTCTTGCATATTTTCACATACTAGTTTATTTTGACTATTCGATAGTTTTTGGATGCATATTCGAAATGGCTATATATATTTTTTTGAGTGACTCTTAAAAAAGTCTTTGGCTCTTACTTTCTTAAGTACAGTTATTTTTCTACTCTCCTCCCCCTTCCCCTTAGATCTTCATCAATATCTTTAAAGTTTTTCATCATCCATTTTAGTTTGGCTTACTTTATACTTCTTTTATGTGTTGTTTTTAAGTATCTTCCTCATTATCAGAAATAGTTTTGGTACACAAGCCTTTCCCTTCATCCTTACAGCCTTGTCAACCAGGTAACATCAAATATATATCTACATATCACAGAAAACTCTGCAAGACAGAGATGGCACACTTCCTGTTCTTTAGGAACTTTCAATGGGAGGAGACATTTGCATATGCAAAAGACGTAAAAATTATACAAAGAAAAAATTCATTGCACTTATTTTAAAGAAATTACATATGCTGATTACAGATGCTGAGATTTCTAAGGCATCTGCAACAATAAGATGAAATAATAAAGAAAATGAGTCCAGGACTGCAGGCACCTTATGTCTCATAATTTCACGATTAAGTGATATTTGAAGGAGTATATTTATTTTCTGTTGCTGTCTCTTTCTCCATGCATGTGAGTGTGCTTAAACCCACCACTTTAGCATATAGACTTAAGAGTATGCATATTCACACTTTTTTTTTTTAAATAACACGAGATTGTCTGAGGTTCTATGATTAGAGTCTGGTCACATTACATGTCACTTCAAGTTCACTTTTCCCCAAAAAATGAAAGTGCTAGAAAAATGGAACCATTAGCAGATGAATAATCTAAATAAGGAACTTGTTGTTTTTAAATGCCATAAGGACCAATATAACATGTTAGTTCCTAGGGCAAAATACCTCATGCAGAGTCAGGGAAACTTTTTTATTTTTTAAGTCGGTTAATTGTTTCTACCTTACACAGTTTAATGCTTTACAGGGCACAGACAAGTCCCCACTGTTGGAATTAAGGGAATAATTTCTCCAGTTTATTTAGTAATGGCACCAGCAAATGACAGGTGCTTAACCTGTCTTTAATTTCCTTAGGTCAATTTTATAGAACTAAATGAGACATTCACAAAAGAGTTTAAACACGATTTCTCTTTTGAAAATATTACAAGATACTAAATTTTATATGAAAATTGAAAATAAAGAAAATTTCACAATTAAGAATCCCTTTAATAAAGAACCAATACATTGTGAATACCTAGTTTATCTCAGAGGCTTAAGGACTGAACCTCCACTGAACTAAGAGCAGTGACAAAGCAAATGATCAATTACTTCTAATTCTGTTTAGCAGCACAATGAAAGACTGAACCACAAAAATTGTAACTCAATTTTGAATATACTTCTTAATCCTTATACCATCATATGATATAGATAGATCTGTTATTCCCATTATACAGATGAAGTAAATGAGAATCAAAGTGTAAATAAATCTCGTCATGTGGTAGCAAAACTGGGATATGAATCCGAGCAGTTAAGATGCAGAAATGTCAATGTTCTTTGTATTATTATTATTAAAGATTTCATTTATTTGAGAGAGAGAGAGAGAGAGAGAGAGAGAGAAAGGATGAACGGGGGGGGGGGGAGGGGGTTGAGGAAGAAGCAGATCCCCACTGAGCAGGGAGCTTGATGTGGGGCTCGATCTGAGGACCCCGAGATCATGACTTGAGCTGAAGGCAGACGCTTAACCAACTGAGCCACCCAGAGCCCCAACAGTTTTTTATTATATAAATACTTTAATGGTAAATCACCAGAATTGTTTTATGTAAATTCCTAATCCCTCTCTAGCTATCAACTTTTGGCATCTAGAACTTTGGGGATATGTCCCCAATGGGCTTATTTACGGAAGAGAAGTTTCAAGATGAATGCAAGAAGAATTTCACTTTGCCAGTGCTGAAGGGTCTGTGCATCCAAGCACACACAAGCACAAAAGGGCTCAGGATTTTCCTTCTTTTGATTTGAGGAAGTTAAGTATGAGATTCAGTCTTATGATACTAACACACCCTTTTCTTTTTTGTAACATTCTGTGATAGTATAGCTATCTGGCCACAAGAGGTGCTTTGATAAATGTTGGCTGAGGAAAGACAAAGGCAGGGTTACCACTCTCTGACTGACCCACCGAATCTTGGCTCAAAAAAATGAGAAGTGAAAGTTTGAGGTTTCATTTATTTTCTCTAGACTAAGGCAAGATCGAGCAGTAGAAACAACAGTGAAATTCAGAAATCCTGTCCATTAGGCTCTATGTATGGCTTTTGCACCTACAGGCAGGTTTGGCTGTCAAACTGTTGAAGAAAGCAAAGAATTAAGCTGGCAATTTTACCATTCCAAAATCTTCAATACACACCAAACTGCCATGTAGTTGAGCAGTTTGTACTGGTCAACAGTATATTTTTCCTTGGTTGTTACTCTGTTTCAGACTACAGGGAAACTGAATAATGAATGTAGTATGACAACGTAAGTAGCAGCAATTAGGAACTAGAAAGGGACTTCACTGCAGTTGTTAGTTTCCAGTCTCCTGTAGAGAAAGCTTAAAGGAACAGATTTAACTGTGGGTTAAAATTTGGTAGATATACTTCTCTTTGTAAAAATGCACGTGTTTATTTTATTCTGAGCATATAACAACTACCATTTTCTTAGAGTGCTATTGAAATCATATGTTTTCAGGTTTAGATGATAAATAAAGGAGATGCTATATTTTTATTTTAAAAATAAGTGTGTGCATTTTTGGCACTATACAGATGTTAAATAAACAAGGTTATGAAGCAGTTTATTTGGGTTCAAAAATGCAATTCTATTTCATTTGGAAAGAGATCCACTGCAAAACTTTCTTGACAAATGGCTGAAAGGTGGTAAGAGGACCTGAGTAAACAAATTTCAAGGGGAGGAAGGGTGAAATCATAAAAAGGATAGACTGTCTGCCTTTTTACATGTGGGGACTCTATCCAGCACAGCTGTATCGGCTTCATAGGGCCCTCTTTTCATCCAAACTGTATCAGGCACTTATTGAAACCAAAATGGAACAGTAGCAGAGAATAGGCCAGCAAGTAATATTGTTCATGTACATCCTTCAAAGGGTCTCAGTGCTCAGAGGTGTGGGGATTTCTCAGAATATCAGAGGAGTCCTCCATTTCTAAATTGTGTACTTTAAGAGAGTTCTACAAATCAGATACCCACTTAGGTAAATGTATTTATGTGTCTCTTGAAGTATGAAGGTAAATAAAGCTTGTTACATAAAACTACCAGTTCACATGGCCAGATGACATCAGTGACTATATTTGAGTTAAAATCCAGAAGAACTGTCAACAACAAATTCTGTCTTCATATAACACCATTCTACTCAAATTAGATTTCCTTTAAAAAAGCATGCATCTATAAAATTTGAGAACAGGTGGCGCATCTTCATTGAAAAAACTTGAATAAAGAAAGCTTTCTAGACCTTTACCAATTCTCATTCACAATAATTTTTAAGTGAAGAACTTTATGAAACATACAGAATTTGCCATTCCAGATTACCACTTTTTTTTAGACATAACCAAATCATAAGTCATAGTCAATTCATGATCTTATTTTTAGATTAATTGGAGGAGTTTTTCAATAATACCAAGAATGAGTTGAAGGGGAAAGGAAGATAGAAGGAATAAGCAAAGATAACTCTTCCTCTTGAGATTCCCTTTACATTTTTTTCTTGCTGCTCCCTGATGTGAGGGGAAAAAAAAAAACATGAAAAAAAGTGAGGCCTAGTTTACTGTTCTCTGTATGCCCTTACAACTAACTGGTCAACAGGCAGGTGGGTCTTGACATCCACATCTAATTTCTGTGAAATCACTTTATTTCTTAAAATTGAAAATAAAATTTAGTACCAAGGCAAAGAATTTTAAGAACGTTTGCCTCCAAGATGTGACTGCATGTTAACAAGGGACAAACAAAATATGCAAAGACTTCCTGGAAGAGATGGAGTTTAGCAATTTCTGCTATTGTGGCAGGTAAAGAAACCATACTTTTGATTTACTGGTCCCAGACGTGTATTTTATCCTGGCAGATGAACAGTGGGGAGGTGTAAGGCATGTTGAACCAGAAATCAGCATACCTGACTTGTGGATATGCACAGTTCCAGCAACGTTACTTGTATTTTGTGGTTTGGGGAATATTATTTTTCCCTGCCCTTCCAAGCTTCAGTCTTTTATTTTGCAAAATGGGGATAAATACTGATGGTCTTTATCGTCTCATACCCACAGGGTAGCTGTTATTATCAAGTAAGAGAGTGAATGTGAAAGTGCACTGAAGGTGGTCAGATACTTTCCAAACAGCAGGTATTTAAAAAAGGCGGGTTCTGTGAGGTACTGTCAACTTTGGTAATTCTCAAATGCAGAAGATGAGGTCAGTGACAGTCTAAACTTACAACTGATAAAATTAGTTACAGAGTTTGATGCAGAAACAAGGCAAAATTAATTAAAACTATATCCAATATTTAGAAATACATTTACTGTTCTACACACATTATCTGACAGACAAAAGAAATTGGAGTTTAATGGCACATAAATTGCTTTTATACAAACTGTGCCCTCAGTGGAGAATGTTCCCTCCAGTTTCCTTATCTGGTTAAAATTTTTCCCCCCAACATTACGAGCATTTTCAAGCATACTGGAAATCTGAAAGAAATTTACAGAGATCACCTACATACTCACCATCTAGATTCTGCTATTAACATTTCATTACATTTGCTTTATGATGTTAATCCATCTATCTATCCCTATGTATATCCAACAACCCAACTCATTTTTTGGATGCCTTACAGAGTAAATTATATATATTAGTACACTTTCCCCTAAAGACTTCAGTAGGCATATCATTAGCTCCACTTGGATTTTTCATTTTAAAATGTAAAATTTATGCCCAATGAAATGTACAAATCTTAAGTAAACTGGTTAAATTTTGTTATCTTTTATCATTTCCTTAGGGAAGGCTATCCTGCCTTTACTGATTCCATCAAACAAGCTCTCCACTGCACCCTGAGCCCTTCCTTTACAACACTCACCAGAATATTGTGTAATTATTTATTGACACTGGGAAATAAGTATCACAAGGGTAGGGCGCATTTATCTTCCCTCACCACCATACCCCCAGCACTCCACCCAGTGCTTCTATAGAAGTGGTATTTAATAACTACTTCTTGAATGAATGTATGAATAAACAAATGAATGAATGAGTCTTATTCAGTGATGAAAAGGTTTTCATCCATTTATTCAACCTGCAAACATTTAGTGAGTGCCTCCTCTATATCTCTATATTGGGCACTGTTCTTTCAGAGTAAGCTGAGGAAGCACACAAGAAGATGAAGCCAAAGATGCCTTTGGGGCAAGATCTTAAGAGGGCCTTTTTTGCCACAGTAAAGTTTTTATATTTAATTTGGAGTGAGATCGAAGGTCTTCTGAAGACTTTGAGCAGAGAAGTGATATGCTCTTATTTACAGCTCAAAGTAAAACCCTTTGATGTTGTTTTCAGATTGTTAGTCCCTCACCCATGCAGGAGAACTCCTAGAGCATGGGGAGAACTGTGAGAAGGCGAATTGGGCATCTCATTCCCAGGCTAGGGTCCTGCTGAGCAACAGAAACTCTGAGACCCACTTTATGGGCACCATCTAGGTAGAGCTCCATAAGAAATTTGCTGAGAGACTATACCATATGCCTAGAAAGTGACCGGTGCCATATCAAAAGCCTTTGATTTACCCCAAAACATACTTTCTGACTGTAAGCATCTGAAAATGTCCTAAAATGTTGGAAAAAAAGATTTCTCTAAAATCTTATATTATTTAGAAGCATCAGATAACATTTTTATCATTGTAGTCTTCTGTCTGAAGTGAGGCAGCAAAACAGAGTTAAAAAAAAAAAACACTGATTAGAAACCAGGAGATACAAAGTTCTATCTCAGCTTTGTCATAACCAGTTGCATGACCTGGGAAAATCATTTAACCCGTGGGGCTTTGGCTTCCCAATCAGGAAAATGGGAATGTAGGATCTAAAAATCTCTAAAGGGACTTTCTGGCTGTAGCTTTAGTCACTGTACCTTTAACTTCTTTTCCAGATTAGGGTGGGATCTGGTTTTTAAGCGTAAGATGTTGGAAAGAGTATATAAAATGGTTTTATAAAGATGAAATATGGAGAAAATCATATATGGGATTTTCAGAGTTAATCCATACCCAGGAATACCTGTGGGATGGGAAAAACCTTCACTCCTTTATAGCAGAAAGCAAGGCTAATGATTATATAAGAAAAACAGGAAGAAAGACATTTTTGTGTTTGCCCCATCAAAAAACCCAGATATTTATCATTTTTTCATTTTTAGAACAGATACTTCCAAAAGCAAAGAATTGCTTTCAATTTTTTTTAACTTTATAACTGCCCTTAGAAATACATAGATACTTCCCTCATCTAAATAGTGCTAATTAGCTTCCAGTTCTATTACTCCATATTTTTGCTTCTCTCCAAAAAGCTTCTGTGCAATCATGACTTTGCACATGAAGCCCATCTGTCTGAATGTTCTCTACACACTGCTTAAATTAGCACACTGATTCTCCTTCTGCAAGACTTGGCATGGTCACTACTTTTTCTAACATGGTAGTTAAACGTATGGGCTCTTGAGCTGGTCTGCCTGACTTGAAATCCTAGTTTAGTCACCTGTAGCTATGTGTCTCTAGGGAAGTTCCCAAATTTCTCTGCACTGGGACTCAGTTTCCTCATTTATAAATAGGAATGATAACACTACTCATAGTGGAGAATTACTGTCATATGTTACCAAATATATTAGCACATGTAAGGTACTTAGAGCATGGAGGGACACTAGTGAGCACTCAGGAAGCTCTAGCTATTGTTACAATGGTGATCCTAGCTATTATTCTGGGAAAGGGTCCCCTAAAGTCTGGATTAGGTGCCCATCCTCAGTGCTTCCTATGCACACACGTCTCCTGTCTTGTGTCTAATCATTTTCTACCTCTGTGCTTGTCTCTTTTAGTAGACAGCAAATGCCTTAAAGGCAAGACTGTGTTTTTTCCCTTTATTTCTAGTGGTAAGTACTTAGCATCACACACAATAGACTTTAGTTTTATGAAGAACAACAACAAAAAAAAGCACTCTCCTCAGCACAAAAATTATGAAAGGCACAATTACAACTCAGAAATGTGGGGAAGAAAAATCCACTAGAGATTTTTTAAAGGTGGAATTTGAAAAGCAATTGTTTTGGAGGTGCAGAGAATATTTCTAAACAGACCCCAAATTAAAGAAATAACAAAGAACAGAACTGGAAGAAAAATGAGGGACTCTAAGTTGAGTTAAAAGGTGTAGACAAGAGTTAGAGACAAGAAGATGAGAAATAAGATGTTCTTCAGGACCTAATAAGCTGAAGCAGGAAGCCTGTGATACAGAGAACACCCTGCTTCCTGGGGATGAACTGGCAGGGGCTTAGCCATGCTAGGCCATGACGGGGACACCTGACACAGGGCAGATACTGAGAAATGGTAATCATTTCCCTGAATACTGCAAAGCCCTCGTCCCAAGGCCTCAAGACACACTAACGCAGGCAATCACAGTTGCCTCTTTCGTATTTAACATGGAACAGAGGGTCTTGACGTGAACACTGATAAGGAATGATAATTGTTCTGGTTGAGGCAGGGTCCAGGCTAATTTACTTAAAAGCGCCTCGGTGAGGTGAGTATAATTAATCTTCTCTGTTCTCAAAATAAAGGGTTATTTTCTTTTTAAGAGATGTCCTGTGTTCTCAAAGAGAATGACAAAACAAATTAATCATTTTCCATTACTCCACACATAGCACTTGGATTTTGAAAGAGCATGTGAACAGTTAATCCCCTATATGGATGAGTTTCTGGTGACAGGCAGATCAGATCTAAATAGAAATCAGGCAAGGTATTTTATTTTTATCATTGTGGCTTTGAGACTTAATTCAAAAATAACTGAGATCAACCTTGCCCATACTTTTAAAGTTTGCTTTCATAATTAATCCTTTTTTGAACACTTAGAAACACTCTTTTGGATCTTGTACAAAGCATTACCCTGGCCGACTGTTGCCAAAGCAGACAGAAGCAGAGACTATCTAGAATATTTTAAAACCATTGAAAATTCAACTGAACTATCTCTTAAGGCACCCCAACTGCCAGGCCATACTTAGTTCAAAATACCAATAATCTGATGTTAGAGCAATACATTTTGGCAGACAGCTCACGTAAGCAACTAAAGTTAAAGGTGAACACTAAGTATGTTTATGATACTCTGTTAAAGCTATGTCCTGAATGGTGAACAGAAGGGCAAGAGGGCACAGATGGGGCATATGTGAGCAAAAGTATTTATTTTTTAACTAAAGCCAGCCAGTTTCTGCATTTTCTGTCATGGGCTGAGAGAGATGGGCTATGAAAGCCAGTGGGCATAAAACAGCTGACAATATGATTTGGTGAGCAAATTCATCTGACATTTGCCACAACCAATTGTTTTCCTGAAATTTAAATTGCTAGAAAGTTTTTTTTTTTCCTTTTCCCAAATGAAAGCCATGCATTCATTTAACTGGACAACAATGAAGCTTTGTGGCCTCGTGGTTAGTATGAAAAGGAGTTAGTCTTGCCAAAACAATTTGAAATTTTGAACTTACTCTCCCTCCCCCCACTTCGTTTTAATATGCTCAACTAAAAAGAACAAGTTCTGCAGCCTCTACTGGACACATTTAAAAAAACAAAAATCAAAAGTAGCCAAAACCACATGACTTTGGACATTTAAAGTATGTTACAAAAATTTTAGAGAACATGCGATACTCTGGAAATTAGGCAAGATTTCACAGCATTTACCATACAGAAACTAGATGAAACATCAATCTTCCCTTTATGCAATAAGAATTACTAAGCACTTACTATGTGTAAATCAAATTATAACATTAGTACATCAGACTTCACTCTATTAAAGCTGCCCAGATTTATTTCAAGCATATTCTTTGGTTCCTGAGTAAAAATAAATTATTAGGGCAATAGAAATATATATACATATATGTATATGTAATATACATATATAATATATGTATTAACTTAATTTTTCACCATTAAACTGGGAAATTTTAAATATGGTGACAAACCTTACTATTCTTTGGATCTATGGTGTTAATACAGGATAGCTACTCAATAAATACTTATTAAAATCGGTGCTATAGTTGCTTCTCAGCCATCCAGTTAACTGTATACATGCAATGGTATTTTTAAAATATGATAACGTGAAAGATAATTTATTTTCAGTTTAGGATCTAATATGCTCTCCAGTGAATATGGGTATGCCAGGAGTTCTGGGTTACACTCTGAAATAAGGAAGTTGCCACAATAAATCAAATTATGTGAGAAAAGTTTTCAACTTTTTCTTTGAGGATTCCTCCTCCTACATTTTCTTGGGATATATTAGGACAGGATACCCCTGAGAAGTACCAGTCAGAAAGACCAAATTTGAAGTATCTTATATTGCTTTATACTGCCTTTATGTCCACCCCCCAATCATCAGATTTAGTTGGAGGCCAAAGGTGAGAGGTTTGTTCTGTATTATTTCTAAAAGGTGCAGACATAGATACATATTACAAAGTCATGCGGAGCATTTAAATATAAATATGCTGTTTCTCTAGTTCTCTTAGAGAGAACCCAATGATTTAAAGGAAGTTTCTGGAGATGTAAACATCTGGGTCTATCAAATTTACTATAATGTCATTTGAAGTCAGTTGCAATTTGCATGGGAACCATAGGAGATTGATTTGTAACAAAAACAACTAACCAAACAAAAAGGAAGGAATGGCACTTTGCTCCCAGATCCTGAACACAACAATGTATTTCTGCTTAATCTTTAGTATATCAGAAAAATTAGTCATCACTATTTACTCTGGTCCAGTGGGTGAAGTTTAAAAAAAATTAGTTTTATGATAAATAATTTAGAGAATGACAGCAAAGAATAACTTTATTAGATACTTAATAAGAATTTAAGCATTTTATATATTCCCTAGTTTTAAAGGTATGAATGCAACTGACTACTGATGAACTATCATTCACAATTCTGGAAAATACCCATCTTATAAATATTGATTTCAGATTTCAAATGTATTTCTAATGAGTCCTAGTTTATCATTACTTCTGGCTCATTATTGCACTTGCATCTTCAAAACCCAATACTTCTAAAAATATGATAGCTCTTAACTTTTTTAAATTGATTAAGCTATCTTTTCACTATATAACTGTAATTTTTTTCATTTTCTAGATTTATAAGCATCAATTAGAATGGTCATTTTCCTTTGTCATCTTCTCCTTCTAATCACATTTCTGTACAACCTGCATTCAGCATTTGCCCACTTATGAGCCATATGAAATAAATTTTGGTGAATTAACATAATAGAAGTTGAAAGAGTACTGACTACATTTCTTTAGCAAAATGGGCTGGTCCAGGTTCTTGCTGCAAATTACTGCAAGGAGAACTACTTCTTGTTGAATAACTAACTTGATGAGTATCCTATTTCCTTTTACTCCTTAGAGATTTATTGTTCATTCATATATTCTTCAGTTTGCAAAAATCATCTAGGATAGTATCATTTGAAGACTCATAATCTGACTCTGCTTATACAATCAATTTCACCATCATCATTAGTTTCTAGAGTGCTGCTATCTCTTTATATTTGCCTTCTGATATATCATAACTGTGAAATGTCTTCCTCTGTCAGTTTCCTTCTCTTTGTCGTTATGGGAGAAAATGAGAAATTCAGAATTCTCAACCACTGTTCAATAAAAGTGATAATAATAATGAAAAACACTACAGGGCAGCCTGGGTGGCTCAGCGGTTTAGCACTGCCTTCAGCCCAGGGCCTGATCCTGGAGACCTGGGATGGAGTCCTGCCTTGGGCTCCCTGCGTGGAGTCTGCTTCTCCCTCTGCCTGTGTCTCTGCCTCTCTCTCTCTCTCTGTGTGTCTCTATGAATGAATAAATAAATAAATCTTAAAAAAAAAAAAAGGAAAACACTACAAAGCTTCTTCTTGAAAGGTAATACAACAACTTGGGAGGTACTTCTCCATGGCACTGCTAACATGGCTTGTGATAGCTTTTATCTCAGAATAGCTTTTCAAGGATGTTTGTATAGCAAATAGAGATAGTATCTCCCCCTGGTACAAAGGTAAGAGTTCTTGTAGCTCTCTTTATAAGACTGGGGTTGCACAACCTCAGGGGTCCTCACTATAACACAAATTCACCTTGTGTGCAACAATCATCTACACCCATGTCCACTGCCCCTATGAGACTTGGGAAGCAAAGGGAAGATGCAAACATGTAGGTAGCTCATGGGGCCTGCTGTGCTGTGAGTAATAGTCTTTTGTCTTGTGTCTTCTTCCAGCATCCATCAAAGTGTGTCAGGATAACCTGGTAAAGTGCAGGTAAGGTAAAATTTCTTCATTTCTTGATAGACTTTGGAAAACACAATAAGAAAACTGAAATATTATGTAATAGTAATGATTTAGTCCACTTATTGCAAATCCTTCTGTATGATTTCATTATTCTTCCCCTTTCATACTATTTTAGTTTTTTCTAGCATAGTTGGGAACAATTGATGAATAACAATAAAATAATTCCTAGGATGGTGAAACAGGAAAATGTTTTGAGAAAATAAGCTCACCAAGATCCATTATGTATCTTAGATTTATAACATGGTACAATAGACCCATGTGGTATTTGCAAGACAGAATCAATTTTTTCTCTTTGAAATATGAGGAAAATTTCTCTTTATTCTTCGGAAGATATTTGAAAAAGAATAAAAGTAAAAACAACAACAAAAATCAATACTTACCAAAAGGAATGGAAAAACCAAGACTGGGTCCAATTGGTACAGTAAAGATTAAATCACCCTTTTAAAGCTCTCCACCTTTTATCATCTCAGAATCCTCTTTATCTGTTTAGTGCCAAATTTCTCTTCCCCTGGAGCCTTCCTGGGGGGCCGGGGGGGGGGTCTGATGATGACAGTTCACGACACATGTACAGCACTGCCTTGTGAGAAGGCTTGCTTCCCACTCAGCCCACACTTTGAATGGGGAGGTGACTGAATGGTAAAGAGCATGATGCTACAAAGGGGATTAACTCAAAAGTAGTACACGGAGAAACAAGAAATGAGGAAGGCAGGTAATCGACATAACCTTAGTCACTTTGCCAAAAGTAACTTGATTAAATAGCTAATTTTCCCAACATATTGATGTACAAAACAACTTGTTTTGTAACTGTTCATATAGTTTCCAAAAGTGTTGTTTTAATAAACTGGCCAGTTTGTTAAAATCAGAGAATTAGCCATTTGGCAAATTTGTGACTGGGTAAATTTGCCCTTGAAGTTAAGTCTAGCAAATTTAAATTTTAGTAAGATTCTTGAAAAATTAAGGAAAACAGTGTCTGAGAAAGAATCTTATAACTGTTTTAGTAGACTAGAAAGAAGAAATACTGGAGACAGAATACATAATACTTTTGGTCAAAAAGGCATGAAATTAAGTCAGTGGAAATGAATAGGACTAAATCCAATAGGCATGAAGACAAAGTAGCACCAGGCTCTAAGAGATGGACCATAACGCATGTGGACAATGGCCAAAATCAGTGATTTCTCAATCACAACTGCACATTAGACTTATCTGGGGGAGCTTTAAAAAAGACTGAGTCCTACACCACATGCCAACCAAATCTGGGGGTTGAACTAAAATTACTAGGATTATTAAGTAAGATCTGTAAATCTGTATGTCTCAGAGCTACCATCTGAAACAAGTGAATTAAATTTTGTAGGTAAACTTCATATAACATAGAGTGTCTAGACACATAACTTTTGTGGTGAAACTCACACCAACATTCAAATGTCCTGATTAATGAGCCTGAACTTTCTAGTCTATACACTGATTCTGTGACTGCTGAAGGTAACATACACATAAAGGAGGAATATTTTTAAAAATTAGAAAAGGACTTTCCCTTCCATTATCTCATTTGTTCTTCTCCACAAAACTGTGAGATAAGCAGGAAAAGTATTGAGCTCATTTTATCGATAACAGAAAAATTAGGCTCGGGGAAGTTAAATGAGTTGCCACCATAAAAGAGCCAGGGCTCACAACCAGATCTTCTAACTCCCAGTCCATCAAATTCTAATCATTCTCTCAGAAATTCAGAGGTCACCTGCCTTTTGCCTTTTCTTCTCACTCAACTGTGAACAAATACACTCGTCTCCAAGACTAAACCCATGTCTAATGAGGAGCCTTGAGGTATCACAGAGCAAAACAAGTTTTGAGTTAGAAATGATAGAGAAATACAAATGATGAAAACAGGAAGTTTTCTGAAAAAATGTAAAGGGAGTACTTCAGAGACTCAAGATGTTTTGTCAGTGAATCTATACTTAATGTGTTTTAGACAGTCTGGTTAACATCTGATGACAATGAAACAAGTCAAGGATGTGTTTCAATGGCCTTTGCTGTGGATAGGTAAATAGTGAGATGACAGTGAAAACATTTAAAAAGCTCCAGAAAACCATTTATGTAATACAGCTATGCAAAATAATTAGGAACAGAACCTGAAGAGAATAATGAGGGAAGGGCTATTTTGATGGTTTGGCCTTTTACTGTTTGATGTTCAAATATAATGTAATTGGGGGCAATGATAGGTTGAAATCGTTCACTAATGTTAAATAATTAATGTAAGACCACTTTGGATATTTATATTAATAGTGCTAATAGTGACAATTTATGCTCTCTCCAGCCTTTCATCTGAGATCAAAGTTTACTAAAAGCCCTAAACAAACTTTATAAACACTTGTGTAAGTAGAATTAGGTTGGTATGCAGATGCAGAAAGTAAAACAGATCAACTGAGGCATTTAATATCACTGAGCAAGCTCAAGACAGAACTAGTAATGCAACCTAGGGGCACAGCAACTCTTTTCTTCAAAATTCAAAAAGAAGAAAATTATTTCAAAGTTGCTTTATAAAACTTTACCAATATATTGAGGACATATTAGGACAATCCTACATATGGCCCATTAATGTCAATGCCCTTTTTATAAGTCCACCCTTCTTGCCCTACTCAAGGTAAATACAGGATCTGGCTGTTGATTTCCTTCCTCTTCATTGTGCACATTCACCAGACACTTATAAAGTGTTCTTTACTCATGTCTTCATTACTCTCACCAATCACAAGAGTATGTGGAATGGAAAGAACACGGTGTCACTAATCAGGACACTTGAATTCTAGCCCTGGTTTTATCACACTTGGCAATTCATAAACTTCTTTGGTCTCCTGACTGCTGTCTGTAGGGAAAAGGTTTTGAAAAGGATCTTTAAGACTCCTTCCAGTTGTAATGTTACCTAAAATGTGGGATTCAGGACAGTTGGGACCTAACCTGCTGCACACTGAGAGGTATAAACATGGTAGAGATTAAACAAGTATCTGTTATATAATATTATGTGAGTAAATCAGGTACATTATTTGATAGCAACTATTGGTAAGTTAGAAATTTTGAAGACCAGATTTTTAATTCCTCCTAGACTAGACCAGAGCCTACTAAGGAGGGGACCTTTTGCATATCACCTAGCCCAGCCCAATCATTAAAAAAAATAAGAAAACTGAAATTTATTTATTTATTTATTTATTTATTTATTTTTAGGAAACTGAAATTTAGAGAGATGAAACAACTTGTTCAGAATCATGTGTCTGGCCATGGTAGATATATGACCAGAACCTAGCTTTTCTCTGAATCAGATGCTATTTTTACCATATCACCATCATTTAAACCAGGCATGTAATAATTTTCAGCTGAAACTTAAAACTGGTTAAAACTAGATACACAAAATGAAAATACCCCAAATCAGCTAGCTTTCTATTTAAAGGCTACTTCAAAAATGTAACACACTATTCCCACCAACCATATATTAAGGGTATAATACCAATATTTTGTTTTATGGTTAAGTTAGGATCTTAAAAAAAGACTTAATACACTATTGTTCTGAGATTTCACCCCCATATGTTCTCTTCTAGAAAACAGGAAGTATTCCTTCTATGTATTATATTTTTTCAGAAAGATACTTCTATTGAGTTTTATAATATACTCTCGTATTATCTTCACAGTATAAAGCAAGAGTTTCTTATGGAGAGAATGCACTATGTTATTGATAGTAGTTAGGGCAGGGCTATGAAACACCCTGTCTAGCAAGGCAGTGAGATGGGCGGTATGACTACCTATCAGCATCAAATATGAAGCCGTCAGTCTGGCCTCCAAACACTGAGCAATTCGATAATATCAAATTCATCTGTTGGTGAAGCTGTATTCATTATTTAATTTCTCAAAGACACTTTCCCTATGTCACCGTATTTATGAGAAACCTGACAGGGCTATAAGAAACCATTTTTGCAGGCTGAAGGAAGTCTTACATTTTTAAATTGGTCATCACCTTTTGCCACAAGGTTGCAACTCTGAACACAGCTTATTTGTCTGAATAGCATTTTCTTTGCTTGACCTTAAATACAGTCATGTTTTAGAAATTTAACCCTTTGAAGATGCCCCATTATTGGAAAACATACATATTTCAATACTGACGAATGTAGAAAACAGGCTCTGTGTTTCAGGACAAGGTGGTGAAAGGAGAATGTCTAGATTGTTTCAACCAAGATCCCTCATGAGAGATTCATGAGGATATTTCCGTTTGCCCTCAATGCGAATATACAGAAGGTAGACTAACATTAGAGCAGTGGGAAACTTGGCAGAACGGGCTAGGACAGGGTTTGTGCAAAAACTTTTTCCGGTTTCAGTTTGAATGGGTTCCCAGGAAGTGTCAAGTTCGAACAAATCCAAAATTTTACAATGTAGCTCAGCCAAAACTGCTGAGATTCACCTGATTCTGGGTCAAAACTGTACAGAGCACACTGCGTTTTATTTGGTGTAAAGCCAATTTGACTGAACCTTTCAGGCAACTTCAATGAGAGGCTCATAGCCTTGGCAAAACCAAAAATGAACCTAGCCTGATCTTTGGTTTTGAAACAGCAAGTTCTGGCTTTACAAAGAGATAAAGGCAAGTTTTACTTAGCTTTAAGATTCTTACAAATACTTAGAAGAAGCACTGCAAATAATTAACAGTTATTTGGCCAGATTTACATACTTGAGTCAGTTATTTCCTGAGCTTAACCAGGACACTTCGGGAAGTACATTAACTCTATTGGCACCATATACTCCTCAGTGCCATAAAGCAGAATTTGGTGTTCTCTCAAAGAATGGTGGTCCTTCTTCAACAACGTATGTGCTTGAAGAGTGGATCACACATGTTGGAGGATGAAGCACAATTAGTGCTGGCTCAAGGGGAAAGGAAAGAATTAAAAATAAAAACTCCAACAGCAATTGTCTACTGTAATGGCAGACGTGTAAAGGAAGGATATATAGCGTGACTTGGTGATTTCCACAGAGACACACTGGCATTCTCTTGTACTCTTGGACATCAAGGTCTTGAAGATCTACTGGTATGCATAGTTCAAATTTGTAGTATTAGCTGAATGAATCCTTTGGAGGTGTGCTAAAGGCCCCAACAGTTAAAAAAATAAATAAAAACCATATTTCTAAGAGTTTTCCAGTGTTGTACAATTTTTTCTCAATATAGGTAAATTTATGTATATATTTCTCCATATTGCTACAGGTTAGGTTTATCCTATCAGTTATACCATCTCTTTTAGTACACACTGAAAACAAGGGAGATTGGATTGTTTTAGGTCACTTGGCTTTGAGAAGTGCATTAAATAATGACAAATTACAGCTATATTATTATACATTTGCTCTAAGTCAATGATTTTCAAAATTTTGAGTAGATACTCCCTAAAATATTTTTAAAGCTATGTATATCCCTTACCTTCCACCCCCACACATACATTTTTAAGTTTTCTAAACGTTTTTATCATAAATTTAGGTAGCTGCAAAGGATGAAATTTCTGGAATATTGTAAACACTGACATTTTCAAATAAAACTCTTATATTACTCGTATAAACTTACCCAGGAAACTTTAAGTACTTCAGTAATTTGTTACCACCATTTATCCACTGACAAAATAACTAAATAAGATTCCCTTAAAAGACAGAAATTTTATATTGTTCTTTTGCCCTTTGAATTTATTTCCCATCTATTTTTCCCAGCAGACTTTTAACCTAATATAAAAAATATTTATGCTTGAAAGTCCTTTTTATTGGCTATCCTATCATACTTCATCTTCTCTGTAACAAAAATGTATATATACAGAGAGAAAAATTAATTTCTAAAACGCCCCATGACCATAATGCTCTGTTACATATTTTTATAGCTTGAATTATCATTACAATATTAGGTCTATTAATATTTTTGAGAAAAATTATTAAATGTAAACTATATAAAGACCCCAAAGCTTCTAAAAGTATATCCCTTAATGGGATGGATACTGCTTTCTCTTCTCCTGTACTCAATTAGCTCATGTACCCAAGGGTAAGTGCTAACTTTTAAAAATAAGACAGGGTTATATTTCATTTCTATTTCTGGGTGGGTTTTTTTGTTTGTTTCTATAGATTTAATCACTGAGATATCTTGTTCACATAAAAAAGTACCTAAGAATGAAAGTAGTTTGGTTATAACAATGTCACTCAATTTCTTGAATGCCTTCCTAGTTTTATGGCAAAGATTACATAGTGATCTGTCATCAAAAATTAATTTTAATGATCAGCTCGATTAGGTCCTCTTTCAATTTTGTTGAAAGCAAAGAATTAGAAACCACTTGACTCGCCAAAGGACTGTAATGTGGTTATTAAAGTCATTCACTTTCTGTTTTGGAAGGTATACGAAAGAGGCTTTATTTACCATGACTTGTCAAATGATTACAAGTGTTCTTCTTTTGCTTAGAGGAATTTCATTGAATTCTACATATGCAAAAAGTATTGAGGAAAGTAAAAATCTTGCTACTGTTAATACCATTCTAAAAGCCTAAATTTTTAATACTTTCATTTTATATTAACAATATATTTTCATCAAAACCTTAAGGGTTGCAGATTGGCAAAGCTGGTCCTTCTTGTCAAACCAATCAGCCAGATCAGGCTTGCTTTTGGCAGAAAAAAAAGTCTGATTTCATTTCTCAATTCTATGAAATGTGTAAATGTGCCCTCTGTTGACTGCCTTTTGAATTATAATTCTAAGACAGATAAATAAGACATGGAGCCAGGCCAAAGTTTGTCACCTGGATGAAATAAGACACTTTCAAGTATTTCTTTCCAACAATCAGTTTTGTTTTCTGGGGCTATACATTCTCTGATCATAGTAAGGTGGTAAAAGAGGTAAGGTCATATAATTGTCATTACTCTCCCTCAACATCAATCAACAATACATGTTGATTTCAGAACACCCTCTTCTAATACCTCATATATCTAATAAAACTATTTATCTTATCAAAAATATATGTATGACTAAGAGGAGCAAGGAGTGTTACCTTAGTGACTTGATTAAAGACGACATGAAGTGTCCCTTAAGTGTTCCTCCTTTGGCACCCTGAAATGCCTCAGGGAATCTCCCATCACGGAACCCAGGAGAGGTGAAAGGTAGGCCATTCTTTTGTAAAGTGGAAAGAGATTGAATAGGAAAAATTGGCTTCTTCAATCAGTCATTTTAGAACTCTGCTCCAAATGCCTATAGAAGCTGAGGACTTAAAGATGAATTCTCTTAAAGCTATTGGCATCTCAAGATCCCTTGGAAAATATTTGCATACTCTTAGGAGTATACTGCTCCAGTTTGAAGACTCTAACTCACCAGCTATCTTTGAACATTACCCTCAGAGACAGCATGAATTATTTCATCATAAAATTAGGAAAAAAAAAAAAGTTCTGCTAACACATTTCCATTCCCTCTGTTTTGGCAAAATGTGTCACAGGCACAAAAGACTATGTAAAATATATACATGAAGTTTGAAGAAAATGACAATTCTTTGTCATTTTAATTAGCATTTCCCTGTTTATTAATGAACCTGAATATGTTTTTCAACTGAAATTCTTGCTCATATATTTTAACCTCTGCTTTTTTTTGAAATCTGGGTTGTTTCTCTTTTTCTAATTGCTTTGTTGGCAATAAAATTTGGATGGATATAAATTGATTTGGATACAAATCGCTACTCAGCTATATATTTTGCCACAAATATAGTCTAAGTATGCTTTTCTTTTCCCTCTTTTTATGTTGCCTTTTGACTTACAGAAGTTCTTAATTTTAATGTGGTCACATCAGTTAAATCCTTTTGGATGTTTTTAGAGCTTTTTATATAGACAGTAACACTATTTAGAAAATAATGATAGTTTCACTGCTCTGGCATGTATAGTATCTAATAGAAGCTGTGGAATGGGGCATCCTTTTCTTGTTCCGGTCTCAAAGGAGGACTTTCAAAATGCTAAGGTAAGGTTTGCCATTGGGTTTTTTTCATATGATTTAAATTAGTAAATTCTCTTTTATTCTTAGTTTGCTAAAAGGTTTTTGAGGATGATAATGATATCATGGGAGTAAATGCTTCTTATTCATCTACTGAGATGACCATATTAAATTTATTTCTCCTTAATCTGTCACATGGTAAATTACATTGATTGATTTTCTAATATTAAACCAACTCTGAATTCCTGGAATGAACTCAGTTTATTCATGATGAATTATCCTTTTAATATATCCCGGATTTATTTTGCTAATATTTTGTGTATAATATTTTTGCATCCATGTTAATGCATGAAAAGTCCCTTAATTTCCCTTATTTATACTTACTACGTCTGGTTTTGTCTCAAAGGTTATGCCAACTCATAATGAGTTTGGCATATTCCCTCTTTTTCTAGTTTCTGGAAGAGTTTTTATAAAATTAAAATCATCTGTTCCCATAACATTTGGTAGAACTTATCTAAAAATTTATTTAGGCTTGGTGGCCCTTCTGGAGAAAATTGTAATTGATTAAAAATTGTTGATGATACTTATTATTTTTAAAAATTTACTTATCCTATATTATTTCTTCTTAGTTCTGGAAAATTATATTTTTCTAGGAATTTAGTTATTTCTCCTAATTTGCAAATGTATAATTGCAAACTTATTCACAATACCCTTGTATGTGGTTAAATTCTCAATAGCTATAGTTACATCCACTTTTTCATTCTTGTAGTATTCATTTTCTTTTTAAAGATTTTATTTATTGATTCATAAGACACACACAGAAGCAGAGATGTAGGCAGAGGGAGAAGCAGGTTCCCCACACAGAGCCTGATGTGGGACTCGATCCTAGGACTCTGGGATCACTGGGATCACGACCTGAGCCAAAGGCAGATGTTCAACCACTGAGCCACCCAGGCGCGCCCCGTATTATTCATTTGTATCTTTTTTTTTTCTTCATCAGTCATGCTGGATATTGGTCATTTTTTGTTCTTTTTAAACAACCAGCTTTGCTTTATTGGCCCTGCATGTTGCATGTTTGTTTTCTATTCATTATAATCATTTCTCTATCTTTTCCTGTCTTTTGCTCTTTTTTTTTTAAGGTGTTTGTGTCATGCTTTTAATTTCTTATGTTGGGTGATAAGCTCATTTTTTATCTTTCTTTTCTTATAGAAGCATATAAATCATTAAGTATCCCCATAAATACTACTTTTGCTGTAGCATTCATATTTTATAACACAGTATTGCTATTATTCAGTTCTATGTATTTCATAATTTCTACTATAATTTATTTTCTGACCTTGAGTTGTTTAAAAATTTACTTTGAAATTTCCAAAAGTTGGGCAGCTTGGGTGGCTCAGCAGTTTAGCACTGCCTTCAGCCCAGGGCGTGATCCTGAGGACTCGGGATCAAGTCCCGTGGCAGGCTCCCTACATGGAGCCTGCTTCTCCCTCTGCCTGTGTCTCTGCCTCTCTCTCTCTCCTCTCTGTGTTTCTCATGAATAAATAAAAATAAAATCTTTTTTTTAATAAAATCTTCAAAAAAAAAAAAAAAGAAATTTCCAAAAGTCTATGGCTTATCTGATTCTCTTTTTTTGAATCCCAGAGCTAGTTACATAATTCTTATCACTGAATTCTGGCCCAGAAATGGATAGACATAAAATATGCAGATTCTAGTTTCCACTAAAGGGAAGTTATGTGCTCTCCCTTTCTTTCTTTCGTTCTGTTACAATGCAAATATAAGGGCTGGAGGTGGTATAGGCATCTTGGATCACAATGGGAAGCAGTATTTTGAGGAGAGACAGAGGAGCAAAAAAGACAAAAGTAGCCTGGGTTTCTGACATCATGTCTGTCATAGAAACCATATATTTGGATTGTTAGACAAGAGAGAAATAAATTTCTATCTTGCTTAATCCACTATTACTTTTGGAGTTCTCTATTAACTAAAGTCACACCTAACTCTAATATGAAGGTGTGTGATTATCATAGTATTAATGAAAATGAAATTAAAGACAGATTTGAGAGTCGACATGAAAAACTCCATCTGTATCTCCAATCTGAGTTGTCTTATATTCCTTTTAAGCTTCCTCAAATGACTTACTGCACTGTCTCTATCTCCTCTTCACTCTTGACCTACTTAGCAAGTTCACTAGTTCCCTTCTCTAAACAAGGACATCCATTTAACCCTGCCTTTTTTGCACCAAGTGCCCAATCCCTAATTTTTGGAGCACATTTCTAAAGTTGCAATATCTCCAACATACACTTTCCTCTATTCCTACCCACAGACTTTCTCCACTGCACTCTGCCCTGCACGGGAACTACAACATTTGCATTCCTACACACCACATTTACTGCTCCACAAGCCCTGATTAGAAACCACTAGTGGCTCCCTATTGGCTAAATGGCCATGCTACCACTTTAACTCTTGTAGTAGTAGGTAACTGACAGAATGCAAATAATTTTTGTTCACAGACATGCAAAAAAATGTTGTCTGGGAGGTTCAATTGATTTTTTTCATTTGGAAGAAGCCAGTTTTGCATCAATTTTAAATTCAGTTCAGCACTATAGTACCTACATCTGTGTGGCTCTTTGCTCCTTTAAGTCACTTGTAACATATTTCTTATTCTCTCATTAATTAATGAGTTAAAAACATTTGTCATGATTTCATTTCATATTTGTGTAAGAGCCATGATTTCATAATTTTACTTTTTTTTTGAAAAATATTCTTTTAACAAACTGTTTATTCCTATGTTCAAAGTTTGATTGCAGCCCCAACATGGGATGCTTTCTCTAGCTCTTTCTGCCTGCAACGACTAATTCTTCACATTTCAGAGATGAATCTAATCTTCTCCATCATGTCCTCGTTCCTACAAAATTCATTGTGTTTTATTCAGGTGGTGTAGACACTGTATTTTTATCTTATATAATTAATTTATTTACATGTAAGTAACTTCTCTCCTCAATGAAAGAACAGGTTCCTTGAGAGAACTGATCACAGATTTTTCTTTTCTTTCCTTCAGCGTCAACACAGTGCCTTAGTGCCTTATATAATATCAAATAAATATCCACTGCTATGTCTTATCCATGGCTCATCAACTGGGGCTATCAGTCTAGATTTTTTTTTCAGGTTTTATTTGGGGAATCAACCTGCTTTATTTTGGCTGAAAGCTGGTTCCTTCCTAAAAATTCACATTAAACTTTAATGAGGATCATAAGAGCTTTTGTGAAACATCAAATAAAGTATAATACTAATAGGAAAGGCTAGGGAAAGAAAATAAATTGATGTGCTTCTGGGGAATTTTTTCCCTCAACTACTGAACTGGTTCTCTATCTACCTCTATTCACAAAAAGTCTTATGTGAGGGTCATATATGCACAGTTTGGCCTTCATTCTCTCCTTCTACAAATGCTTATACATTGTCCAATGTATATAAGGAGTTTTTGATAGCCTCTGGGATGTTTTTGCAAATAAAATGGAATTTCTAATCCAAGAAGCTTACCTGCTAGTGAAGGAGAGGGAAAAGTTGAGGAGGAGGAGAAAAGTGGACACATGAACGTGACATAAGCATTTGGATCACTGGTGACAAGCCAAAAAATCAAGGTGTTCATACTGAGGAAAAGACCATCTTATTTTCATGTATTGTAAGTACTGAACCTTTCAAATCTCCTAATGAAACAATGAAATTTCAAACTTTTACAAATTTCTAACACCATAACATACATCCTGCATTCAACACTTTTTATGTTAATACCAACCCAACCAAATGTAGACCACCAACACTTTTATATGGTTTAAGTGCTGAGTGGTGAGAGACAAATAAATGATCTTGAGATTACTTTCAGCATATTTGATTTTATGAACTATAAAACACTTTACCAGTTGAATAGTCTACCAAGTGTATTAAATATGCTGCTTATAGTGCCATATGAACTCAAAGAACTTCATAATATTTGAACATTAACATTATTACTAAGCATTTTCATTTTTATGGTTTTACTTATGATAATTATTTCAAATTAAAACCATCTTGTAAAACTGCTACTTTAAAAAACCTCGTCCATTTAATCAATTTTATTTTACTCATGATGATTTTTTATTTTTACCTTAATTCCTAAAGGAACCCTCAGAATAATGCACTTAAAATCATACTCCATAGTACTTTTAGTAAAGAGATTATATAAATACAAGACTAACAAATGCTACTAAAATTTATAGACTTCTGGTTGTTGTTTGTATAATTTTCAGTTTTGCACGGCTTACTGGTATAATTAAAATGATTAAATAAGAAATAATAAGCAATCACATAATGATAACCTAACATTTGTTTGGCCCTAATTATTTTCACATATATTTTGCCTCTTAATTCTCACAACAACCTGACAAAGTAAGTTTAATTATTATTATCATTTTTACAGATGAAGGAATCAAGAAAGAAATGACTTGCTAAATGTTGTATAAGTGGCATTTTGTATGCTGAACCCAAGTCCTCAGTCTCAAAATTTCTGTTTTTGTTCATACTTTTAAAAAGACCATTTAATTCACAAGCCAAATTCTGTTGGCAAGACACCTCCTAAGGGTAAGTAAAATATATGTGGAAGAACACTAAACATTTTATTCACCTACAATGTCATCATACTGAAACTGAGAAGGTCAGTGTAATTTCCAAATGGCCCAGTTAAATCTAAGGAATAGATTATTTATCCACTAGAGTCTGGACACTGTCAATCAAAATCACTTGCTTACACAGGACTAAAATGTGCTCCATTAGCATCTTTCCATTTCTTACATTCACAAGATAAATATTTTATTCTTTATTGGCCACATTGTTTAAAGGTTTCTTATTTTTTTCCTGTTCATTAAAAACATAAAAAGAAAAAAGAAAAATCACCACTAGTCCCAAGTAATTCTTAATATTTTGTGTGCTTGCTTTCTGAAAGTCTTTTTTAACACAAAATATTCAATATTTGTATCATACTGTTTATATACCTGTAGATTCTACTGCCCTCTCCCCCCATATAACAGCATGACAATATTTACTTTTGAAAAATATGACTTTTTATGGCCAAATAATCTTTCATCGTAAGGTGGTATCATAATTTATTTTACAATTCTTCCAATTCACGTGGTTTTTATTACAAAAAGGTTTATTTATAAAAGTAATATAGTATTTTATAAAACTTGAAAAAATAGAGAAAGGAATGAAATCACAGTCCTAACTTTGGTCTAACAAGTCACTTGCATGAGTTTTGCTCAGTCTCTTCTATTCTTTCATTTATTTACTTATTTATTTGAGAGAGAGCATGCTAGGGAGCATGAATGAGGAACAGAGGGAGAGGGAGAAACAGATTCCCCACTGAGCAGGCAGCCTGATGAGGGGCTCAATCCCAGGACCCTGACATCATGACCCAAGCGGAAGGCAAATGCTTAACCAACTAAGCGACCCAGGTACCCCAGTCTCTTCTACTCTTTATTCATATGCCTATCACTGAAATACGCATGATTTTTTTTTCCAATTTGTTTTCTATTATAAGCCTTTTCTATAATCATAGTGGCATATTGGGTGGAAAGTCCACACTTTATCTAACCATTCATTACTATATTGTCAAACAATAAGCTGCCCCCCATTTTTTCCTAAAATCATTTAAAATAAATAATTTCACAATAAATATTGCAAGTGCATAGTCTTCACATTCATGCATCTTAACAAATTTATTCTCTAATGCTAGACTCCTACAAATAAGATTATTGAGAAAAGGCTGACCAGCTTTTAACATTATTTTGGTTATTTGGGTATTGATGAAAACAATACACAAAAATACTGAGGTTGAATATCTGCACTTCAAAGTATAAACAGCATCCCAATTTCAGCTTTTGATCAACCAGTCCTTTCAGTGATTGGGAAATACAGATGCAAATATATAGTATATTGATTACATTTAAACTGATTACATTTTCCATAGATTAGTACATTTTAGGATCATCAGTCTTGAAAGAGCAGTGAACACTTAAATATGTACATTTTTGTTTTTTTTCTCTTTTTTCACTTCAAAAATCTGTATCCACATACCTTTCAGGTATAGTTTAGTTTATTTTCCCCTTTGAATCCTAGATGTAGTTTTAGAAATGCTTTCTGGAACTGCTTCTTTTGGGGAGTGATCTGAAATCCCCTCAGGACACAGCAGTAATTCTGACAGAAGGAGAAAAAAAATGCCCCAACTTACCGTTTCTAATGCATTTACACGGTCCTGCAAATAAAGCATAATGCAGAATTATTAAAACAAAGCTATTAAAAATCACTTCAAGTTTACTCAACTTTCAGATTGTCTACTTATCCTCTATTAATAATAATGTTTTTGAAAATCTTAAAAAATGAAAACTCCTACGCAGGATGATTTCTACATTAGAGTCATGAAAGGATCACTGTACTTATCTCAGCGTTAGGACTGCAAGGTTTAATGGTAAATATCATAAACTCAAGAACAGTGCATCACTTTTGCATTGGCAAAATTATCTACTTAAGGACTTATAAGTATAACATACGTTTGAATATATGAACAACTAGATGATAGAAGTGACATAAAAAAAAGACTTTAGCACACATACCAGCTCTCAGATACACACCACAAAGTATGATTTGGAAAGTAAAGTTCAGACATAAAAATAACTCAATCAATTAAAATTAAGAAGTAATTTGTTAAGTGAAACAAGGCAGGAAAAATAAACAAGAAAGATGTTACATGAAGCCAATCTTGAAGCCAGATGGACCTTCTTCATCTATAGTATCTTTGAAGGTTTCACAGAAATCTGGGTTTTAAAAAGGGTAACTGACAATATTGCTAAAAAGCTGAACGATTAAGTAATGGTTGCATTCTCAAAACGGATCGTTGGATTCTCAACTCCTTTCAGAGCTGACAGCTACATACAGGAAGTCTTTACCAATTAAAAGAGGCTGAATTTGACAGAGGTGAGTCTAAAGATTTAAGAAAATAGAAAGCCATCTTTTTTGAGAAGATCAAAGCCACTTTTCCTTCTCTTCTTTCTTTTTAAGCAATGGGAGGAGATGTGGGAAATCTGGATTTGCTTTTTGTTTAATCAAAATAATCATTTGTCCTAACAGGCAAATGGGGAAACTGCTAGAGAGAGCTATACTCAGCTCGGCTCTCTTGGAGTCTTACAGGGACTGAAGTGGACCCCGGACACTTAGGAGCAGCAAGAACTTGGCACTCACTGCCATACTCCCAGTCTTACCTAACATAGAGAGGCCTTGCCTTTGAGGACTTCCACAATCTGACCTCATACCCTCAGACTGGGAAACTGAGTTGAACATTTCTACCTTTTAAACATTTTGCTATCTGGGTACACGTTAAATGAATATATTATGCAAAATCAGCCCAAAGCAGACTGTTCTTAGCAATATAATCTGTTTAATTGCATACTCCCAATTTTACCTAACACAGAGAGGCCTTGCCTTTGAGGACTTTCACAATCCGACCTCCTACCCTCAAACTGGGAAACTGAGTTGAACATTTCTACCCTTTAAACATTTTGCTATGTGGGTACAAGTTAAATGAATATATTATGCAAAATCAGCCCAAAGCAGACTGTTCCTAGCAATATAATCTGTTTAATTGCATTTTGTTGGCATACTTGAGAGAACTTCACCCGTGCCCCCATAATTTTCATGAAATAACTGCTGTTTTGTTGGTGACTTGTGTACTGTCACTTTTGAATGCTTCATAATAAATGCATATAATAATGCCTCAAGGGGGCTTTGATCTATTGTTACCAGGCATCTAATTCACAGTCCATCTGGGACAAAACCATTCAGCAATGCTTTATCATCCTTTGCAGATTGAACAGAAGAACCTCATTAGATACCTTACAGAGACAGAAATAGCCTTTGGGCAGTATCACATTTATGTGAACCATCTTGGAAGGCTTAAAATATTTACAGCCACTATTTGGGCCTTAAGTTTCCCCCATACTATATATTTATGGGCTCATATTATTTAGGATTAGCACATTCTCAAAGCAAACATACTAGTTTTAAAAAGTACACATAAACTAGTTTGAAATCAGAGATTTCATATGATGTCAAAACAGCAGAATTACATTTTGTCTGTCTTAATTCAGATCTCGGTGTTTGGCAAAGATAAACTGATATAATTTATGTATCAAGGTCTTCATTTTACTTGAATATTTGTTACAAGATTTTAAAAGAAATACACACCATTACAGACTGCATCTTTGTATCCTCACAGAATTTATGTAATGAAACCCTAATCCCCAATGTGAGGGCATTTTAGAGATCGGACCTTTGGGAGATAATTAGTTCATGAGGAGTCCTCATGATGGGATAAGTGCCCTTATAAGAAGTGACACAGAATGTCTGTTTCTCTTTTGCTCTCTGCCACGTAAGGATATGATGAAAGAAGATGGCCATCCACAGCCAGGAAGAAGGCCCTCGCCAAGGACTGAATCTGCCAGCATCTTGATCTTGGACTCCTTCCTCAGCCTCCGCAACTGTGAGAAATGTTCGTTGTTTAAACTACCCAGTCCATGGTAATTTGTTGTAGCAATCCATGCTGACTAAGACATGTGCCTAGTCTTTAAGACTATGAACACGAATGATCAGAGAAAACTCCATTTTGTTAAAATATAAAGATGAAGAAATGATTTACTTCAATACAATTTACTTACATCGTTTCATCTATAACCTACTTCATTCCAAATTGGTACTGAGATAGCTTTCTATGAAAAATGTAATATGTTATCAAAATGAGAACATTAGGGCAGTAGGCAATTCAGTTCATTAACCTGAATTTCAATAATTCAATTTGCCAATCAACAGCAGCTAATAGAATACCAGCCATCGCTGCAAATTAGGGAGCTTCATCTAACTTGTAGAGTTCTTTGGTATTAATATGTAGGCTATCGATACAAAGAAATTACTCCTAGTCTTTATGAACTTAACTTGCTAACTTGCTTTTAAAAGTTAAGAAATCCTTTGAAAATTTAAATGGCTAACTTCCTTTTTGGCAGATAAGGTTATTATAATTCTGTATATAAAAGAATTAGGCTACTGCAAATATTTATTCTCAAACAAAATATCTCCACACTTCCTTTCTTGTTCTTCTTATTAAAATAAAGGTAACTTAAGCCAATACCGTGGCACTCATACAGCCCATGAAACAAATGCCAGTATATGCCTTAGAATGAACATATAAGTACATCACAGTAAATTATATTCTTCTTTACCTCTTCCACTCTAACCAGAAGTGCGGTGTTTTGTTGTTGTTGTTTAATCTCCAATATTCATTTCAACAGATTTTATCTTCAAACTCAATCCAAAAGTTCAACACTCACCCACACCTCCTACTGTGAACACACACTCCCATGGAAAATAAGAAGACTGCATCAGACATTCTCTGAGGCTATTTGCAAATATTATTATCTACAAATTTTCTTTATTTTCCTTTTTAATTTTACTTCTGCTCTTGTTTTTGTTTTTGTTTTGTTTTGTTTTTTAGCCCAAACTGTCTTCTGCCAGAACCCTCCTAATTACTATCAAGTTTATCTCAACTCCTCTAATCTCCCCAGATCACCAAGCATACAGTAAGAGCCCTGATTTGCAGTGGTAGGAACTCATGCTCTGTGGTCAGTTTGGGTTCCCCTTATTGTGTGGTGACCTGTAGCAGAGGAAAAGAAGTGGAGTGAGAAGCCAAATTGAAGTCAATGCTTACGTGGTTGGAGTGGGAACTGAAGCATAAACTTTCAGATGAAAAAGAAGGTGTGCAAAATACTTCCATACTTGGATCCTGAACAGCACTGGGACATTAAAGGGGGGGGGGAGGTAGGAGAAGCCAAGAGGGCAGAGAGCCTCCAAAATAGTGAAGATGCTCTCACTAAAGTCATGATATTTCAGGTGGTTTTAATACCAGGCATTCTTATTTTTGTAGTCAAGGACTTTGAGAGTCTGATGAGACTTGATCTTCTCCCCAGGAAAATGTACATTATCCGTAACATACACATAATTCTGCAAACACTTTGAGGACAACTGCAGACTCTCAGAGGCCTTTGAGTCCTTTTACCACAAACAAAAACACTTGAAATAAGATGTTAGAATATTATATAAACAAATTATTTTGTTAAGCTGAATCTATTGATTTCTTCTATATGAAGTATTTCTGGATAAACAACACCTATAAGAAAGAAATAATTGGGAGTGGAAGGTTAAACAAAAATAAAAGGAAATGTGGCTTCAATGTTTTGGAGAAAAAAGTTCTTGGGAGGGAAAAACCTATTTTGTTGCTATTGACTTTTTATGACTTCTTTCATTTCATCTAAGGAGGGGAATGGTCTAAGAAACAGCTAAAATGGAAACAATTATTTAATGTTTACTCTAAAAATTATATACATAGTCACTGTACAGCCACTGAGTTCCAATGTAGAGTTTTAGCTATTCTTTACTATGTGAATATTACACACAATTTTTGAGTATCAATAATGCTGGTAAACAACACACTGTAATTCATTCTGCGCTTGGCAGATCAGGAAGGGAGAGGAATATTTTGGAAGAGGTCTACAACATATGTACTATAAAAAGATGTATTTTAACTTTTTATGATGAGGTTAGTAACCTGCCTTGAGCTGTATATGTACCCCTCTTCTACTTGGTCACAAGGTTGTGCATTGGAATTTATAACTGAACCGAGACAAATATATTAGCATCATTGGAGATGGGCAAATATTTGCAGGCTAAGTTAGGAAACGAGTGCTATATGGATTGCTGGTATCTGAATCCCTGATCATTAATGGTTTGATTCAGCCAAGCCAATCAATGAGACACATTGATTCATCCATCCCATCTAAGAGATGAATCAGAGGCCTTATAGGTCTAAATAATCAGTTTTGCCTCTGGTAAGTATAGCTGAACAGGCCTGATGATTTCATCACAATAATGCAGCATTTTCCACTGACCTATGAAAACATACAATACTGGTATGAGGATATAACAAGAGTCATTCTTCCAAGTCTAAGGATCTTTAAGAGTACAGAATAATTCTGGAAACTTCTCTGGGACTGAAGATCAATGATAGACAAATGATTTTCAAATTATTGGGACTCCCTCCATTACTGTTCCAAAAACAAAAAACCTTTCTGGTGAAAGAAAAATCCACTTGGCTTCACCCAGAGATACCACTGTGTGGCATTTTGCCTGTCAAATGTTAACTCTGTTTAATCAATGCTCACACTTTATGTGCTACTTCCTATATAAATGATATAAAATGAAATACAAGTATGTGCAGTTTCTTCTCTATGAATTTGTACAAGGCAATATTGTCAACCATTTTTTAATAATTAAAAGAGCTGGAAATAATTCCAAATATATTCTTTTCAAAAATTCAAGGTATTAAAGTGAAAGAAAGGGAAAAGGCCTTTATTAGTCATCACAAAAAAATGAGTGTTTCACATAGTGATTTAAAATAAATTAAAACAACTGCAAACAACCTTAACATTGCAACACCAAGAAAAGTTTTAAAATATAGCATAAGTTGACTTTGAATACACCAAATTAATCAATAATCTATATGCAAAATTGTGTTATCTATTAAAAGGTAAAATTACACTTAAGACAAAATTTAGAACAAGTGGCATGAGAGCAGCATGTAGTGTTTTCCCAACCATCCAGAGTTCGTTTTACCCATCAGTGGATACCTGTAGTCTATCCTTATTAATTTATTTCACTAGCTGCTTAAGTGTCCTTTTTAAATAATCCACTACAGGATTTGAAACAACACAGAAATACTGAAAACTACAGCAACACATCAAAATTTTGTCTAGAAAGTTGTCAATGACCAACCTCCCCTATCCCCACACTCCCCAGCATTTTGACTTATCAAGAAAAGCCAGTTTAAAGGGAGGTATCATTTCTTAGCCTAGAGGGAGTACCCAGTAACATTCCTTGTTGCACCTGCTTTTTACTTAGGGTATGGCAAATCCCTAATAGAATCAGAAGCAGGATTTATGCATAGAGTCAAAATATGTGCTCCATATTTCTGATCTGTTCTTTCATCCACTACCACTGTCATGATAGAGACTTGAGACAGCCACGCCTCTGTAGAGTTCCTCAGCAACACTCTCAGGTTGCATTTTTGCTTTGCAGTCTTGTTAGGAGGCAATCATCAACCCTTCTACTTTGGCATTGTTTGTGTTTTGGTTTGACCCTGTTCAGAGAAGTCTGAGATTGCACTTGCACCGAAGTGGGATGTGTGCGTGTGTCTGTTGGGGCATTTAGTGGTGCAGGGAAAATGAAGAGAAAGACAGAGAAATGGGGGCTCTGTTGGTTTGTTTCAACAGATTTCCCACTGGAAAATGCATCCTGAGAGACAAAGTAGGGTTTTGCTTTAAATCCCTGTAAACGCTTCCAGTCAACTGTATAAAACAAAAAACAAAAAAATCTCAGATTTATCCTTTATGTTTCAGATCACGGAGAAAAGCCATGAGGTTTCTTTCCTTTTTTTTTCCCCCTTTAAAATGAAGAATCACATTAAGACTCTTCTTTCATGCACAATGTTATGTGGTGCACAGGTGCCTAGAGGGTAAGACTACAAACAAAACGAAGGGCAAAATATACAGAATCTTCCTCCTCCCAGAACTGTGCAATTCCACAGTGAACCTGTTGGTAACAGGTAACAAGAGTTCCGTGAATGACATCTAAACCAGCGAACAACCAAAAATTATTTGCAAATAACACAAAGGCTATGATGGTGGTTAGGGACAATGCAAATAACAACCAGTGTCATTTCAAAGATTGTCCCCCAAAAGAGATGTAGGCACAGAGTTGAATAGTAGGGGGAGAAAGGCAACAACCCAGAAACCAAAACACCGTATTTTTCCCCCAAAGATTTACATTTTCAAAAATAAAGTACATGTCTCCAGTGGTGAGGTTAGTCATATATCAGCCGAATATGCTCTGAACTCATATGCAAATCTTAGTGCAGCAGTGATTATGGCATAATTTATGAGTAGGTTTGTGTCATGAACAACTTGTGGAAAACAACAGGGTATGCTTTTTTTTTCCCCCTCAGGGTATGTATCTAACTGTCACCAAACATAGTTGGCCTAATGAGACTCCCTAAGGATAACATCTTCTTTGAATCCCTCAAGGGCACACATTTTCCAGACCTCTAGGAGAAGATTATTCACAGAGAAACCCACATAACCATGGAACCCACTATCCCAATCTCCTTCTTCCTGAATATTTGAATCACAGCACTTGGTTGGTGACCATCATGCATGTCACAAGCTGAGTCGTTAAATGGGATAAGCAAACAGTCCACTTTGGGAATTCAACTGCTAACCTTTGAGCAGTTCCAATAATTCACATCTCAAATTACATGTAGTCATTTACTCGGGTGTTTTCAGGAATTAAAGCACAAGGAACAAGTCTTAGAGGCTCTCTTACCCTTATTCCCATATTCCTCTGTGAGCTCTTATATAGTTACCTCTCACTGTTCTATATTAAAGACTATTGATAAGGATAATCAGACATAAGCAGACTATTGAAAAGGATAATCAGACATAAGCAGATGGTTTTAAAATAAGGTAGTTGGCTGACATGAGTTAGGTTTTTCTTGCCTCCTACTCAGTTTGACTGAGATTAAATTATTATTAATCCCCATTTCCTGACATACAAGCACAGGTGGGAAGGGAAAGATAGTTAAAGGACTTAAAATTAATCTCAAGCTATCTGTACTCTGGCCATCAATGGTGCACTATTTTTAGTATCCAAGAATACTAAGGAGGAGAACCCCCAACAACCTAGTGTCTAGTTACACTTAGGAGATGCATACCTGAAGGGTGACTTACCCTGCATGTCCTAGAATAAAGTAGACATATTTTGACTTTCAGTTCTAAATACCCTAAATATTCCTACCTATGAAATACTTAACTGCTTTTTCTTCAAATTGAGCTTCATTCTGATTTTTCATTGCAGTCTGACTAGCATCTTCCCATGGTGGAATTTTAAACAGTTGCTTTGGCTGTTTAAAAGAGATGTGAGTAAAGAAAAAGTTGGAAAGCTCTATTGTCTTAAAATATTCAAAAGCACTATAGTCATAGCTATAAAAATAACACCAATTAGACTATAATAATTTCTACTTAATTTTTAATTTCTGTAATTAGAAAATGATATCACACTGTATTCTTAAAATGTTTTCCCCAAATAATCCCTTACCCAACTTAAATACACAAATTTTAGGGAAATCATTACTTGAAATATAAAGGATTTTATTCTTCTATATTCTTAAAGGATTATAGAGCTACAATTCATTAGGATTTTAGAGCTCAAGTATCCTCAAACTGTCATGCTTTCTTTCACACATCCCTAGAAGTAACTAATCCTAAATTTCAAACAAAGTCTATACATATAATAAATAAGGTGGGAGCTCACTAATGGACATACCTAGGCAGTTTTAACTGGTCATGAAATCTAATTTTAGCTCTCACAACCTTACCTGTGGATAATGCAGTGCTGATGTAATATAATTTTAGGAGTTCAGGAAGGTCTGCTTACTTAAAATTATGCTTTCCTTCCATTTGCAAAATTATTAAAAATTCTACCAATAGAAATTTATTCTTTGCCTCTCCCTATTCCAGTTCATCTTTCAAAAGGCAAACAATCTTGGGATAGAAAGCCATTAAATTAGTTCATTCTAAGGCAGGGATCAGCAAAGTAGACCACTGTAACCTGTCACTTGTTTTTATAGGCCCACGAACTAAAAATGGTTTTTACACTTCTATTTGGCAAAAGAAAAATCAAAGTAAGAATATTTTATAACATGTGAAAATTACATGGAATTCAAATTTTAGTTTCCCTAAATAATTTTTATTGGAACACAGCCCACTCATTTCTTTACATATTGTCTATAGCTGCTTTCATTCTGTAATGGCAGAGGTGAGTGGTTGGGAGACAGCAGATAGCCTGTAAAATTGAAAATATTTAGAATCTGGCCCTTTACAAGAAGTTTGGCAACCCTTTGTTCTAAGGTGTCAGTATCCTATAAGAACTACTTCCTGCTTCACAGAGGGAGGTCATCCTATAGCAAAATAACCTCTGTCAGTTTCCAGAAGGAGAAGATAAGGTGAAACACCTTCTTCCAGAAGGAGAAGATAAGGTGAAACAAGGGGCAAGAAAAGACAACAGGAACCAGAAAACTTTTACCCAATTTTTAAACTTAAAAATAACATTGTAAAGTTGTATATGTATAAATACATATATCCAGAATATAAATCATTCCTCAGGCCATAAAGGTATCTTTTCTTTGTCCTTTATTCCTTTTATCTATCATCTTTTTCCTTCCTTCCTCCCTCTCTCTCTCTATCCCTCCCTCCCACTTATTTAATCCATCCACATTCATTCACATTTATTGAGGCAGACAGTTTGTTGAACATTGGTACATAGTTATCAACAAGAAAGATAAGGTCTCTCTGCCTTCATGGAGTTTACTTTCCATAGAAGACAAAGACATAAGAAGATATTCCAAAACCATGATGGGGGGTCAGGGCAGAGATTTACTTTAGACAGGTTAGTCAGATTTCCATGAAGAGGTGACATTTCAGCTGAAACTCAAAGATGAAAAGGAACCATCACTGAAAGAGCTAAGGGAAAAGCATTAGAGAGAGAGGAAGTAGCAAATGCAAAGGTCCTGGGACAGGAAAAGGGTTTGCTTAATTTCAGGAATAAAAGGGACACTAGTGTATGTGTTGTGACTGTTAACAAACAGTCCTTTTAAAGTACCAGTATCATAAAACCCATTACTATTCATTAAAAGTTTATTATTCGCTGAAAATATGTTTTCATTTAATGCTTCCCCAAACTCTCAATAGGTGAATATTATTAATTTCATTCATTTTAAAGTCAGAGAAATAGACTCAAAGATATTAAATGTATTGAATATCACACTGGGATTGAGTTTAGACTGTAATCCAGGTCCAAGTGACTCAAAGGAGTCCATACTAAATCTCAAAAACAAATTAAAATCCACATTTAAAAAACTATGTATATATTTGTCTATATAGATGATACCCTCTTTATTACCACTAGTGCTGTATTTTGTGTGTGGTGGAGGTTAGGCTGTACACTGGAAAACTGTTTTAGAGCCTCTTTCTTGAAATTACACATGCCAGAACCTTATGTTTAACAGGTATCAGGTGATGGTATAACAAAACATACTATATGACAATAAAATTTAATGTTCATATAAAAACCATTATTTCTATACATTCTTATAGCAATTTCCCATATAATCAGAGGGATTATACTTTTGCTATACACCTTTTTCTTTTTAAAGATTTTATTTATTTATTCATGAGAGACACACAGAGAGAGGCAAGAGACACAGGCAGAAGGAGAAGCAGGCTCCCTCCAGGGTGCCTGATGCAGGACTCAATCTAGAAACCCTGGGATCATGACCTGAGCCAAAGGCAGACACTCAACCACTGAGCCACCCAGGTGCCCCCATACACCTTTCTTAAGTAAGTTGCAACTGCTTCTGACTTCGTAGTCTGACATTAGGCCAGCTGAAGCACACACAGCCAATACCACTGGGGAAATATCAGAAAAAAAGATAAAGAAAAGCAAAGATCTAAACTTAATTAGCTGTAATGCTATACAGCTAACTGGCACCTCTATTGTACTGGTCTCCCAATTCTTTCAGGTTTGGGCTGCACAAATTAGATTCATTACTAAGCTCATAAATGGCCTCTCCCCCCACCCCTGTTTTACTGGTGACAAATTTATTAGTTCTTTTCTAACAGAGAAATGAGAACTAGGGATTTCAATTACTCCCAGAATGTAGTAAAGGCATGGAACCTCTTGTAGGTAATATTTTTCTATTCCATTTTACGAGCAAATATGGAAGTACTGTTAATAGACATTAAATGTTATTTATTAGCATGCTAATAAGACTTCACACTTTTAAAAGTAAACATTAAACTTCTAGCAAACTACATTTAGAAGAATAAGTATAATGCAGATACTCTGGAAAAGGAATGCACTTCAGAATCAATTTTTAAAAGCCCATATCATCACTGATTATGATAAAAAGACAATGATATGAGGAGATGCTTATTACTCATTCTTTCAGCTCATTTTAGTTTTATCACTTTTTGCACAATTTACAATTTATGCAAACGTTTTCAATGTTGCCTTTAATTTTTGCCAGAATATTTTGAACCTGGTTTAAAACTGAAATTGAAGAAGCCCACAGAGGGCTTTAATAACAACTTTCTTTGGTCTGTTTATTTAAAACATGATGAATAAGCAAAAAGAAAAGGTGCAGAATGGAAAAAGAAAAATGATCCCTTCTCCTTCCTAGAAGTGTTTGAGATTACTGGATTGTTCATAATCTTGCACCAGAGTTAAAATCTTCCCCCCACATGCGAACCAAATATATACACACACACACACACACACATACAAACACACACGACACTGCCCAATTACCATATGTGTAAGCTAAGAGCCTAAGAGTTTGTAAATAGTTTTAAAGCTAATAGAAAGAAAAGCAGTAAGGAGTTTCACTAACATTAGTCCTAGTATTGCCTGATTTATTTAATGCACTTTCAACAAATCATTTAGCTTCTTATTATAGTCTGTTTCTTGAGAAGGTAAAGGGGTTAGTATTTTACCACATGAAATACTTAGTATGTTTTTTAATGAATTATTCTCCTAGAAGAAAAAGATGGAAGAAATTCAAAGAAGGAAAGGCCAAGAAGCTAAACAAACAAAAGGTATGGAAACTACTTTCTCTATAAGCTCTGGAGGCATGTAAGTACAGTAGTACAGAAGACAGGCAGATTCAGTTATAAGTACTAGCCCTGCCAACTGCTGGCTGAACAAGCTATGAATCTCCTTTATTTGTAAAATGAAAATAGCAGTATTTATCTTATAGAAATGTTGCAAGGAATCAATAATCTATATTTAGAAGTTTCAGCACAGTGTATGTCACAAAAGCATAGTCTGGCACCATGGGAGTGATCTTTTTTCTCTTTTGATACACAGACATCACCCTTTGGGATTGAGTTAGCAAAATCTTGACAGGAACTAACAAGTACTAGATCAGTATTTTGTAATTACTGAAACATAATATTAGAAAGTTTTTAAGAACCCAATTCGGGGAAATCTTCTCTAGTGTTTCTTAACATTCTGGAAAATGTGCCAAATGGGGATGGGAGATAGCCCTAGAAGTGAGAACTCTAGTTTCTTTCAATGATGTTCTATGCTTCTATATGATGATCTATACAATGATCTAATACTTAGAACCTCAGAGATTTGTTTTACAATCAATGGAAATGGTTTCAACCAGCAATGTATTATTGCTGAGCATCTGTTCTCAAATCTGTGGCATACTACAGTCATCCCTTAGAATATTCTTTTCACAACTGTCATTGTCATCAAGAGACAGAAGACAAAATGGAGAATGAGGTGTTAAGGCCTGAATGTTTGTGTCCCTCCCTCACAAAATTTACAGATTGAAATCCTAATCTCCAATTGTGGTATCTGGAGATGGGGCCTTTAGCACATGACTGACTGGTCATGAGGGTAGATCCATCATGAACAGGATGGTGCCCTTAGAAAAGATTCAAGAGTGTTCCTTCTCCTCTTCTTCTCCTGCTGTGATCGAGGAAGTGGGCCAGATACTGCATCTAAATCTAACATAACTACTGAAAGCAGGTGATGAATCTTCCTTGATCTTAAGACTTCCTAGCCACCAGAACTGTCAGAAATAAATATTTATAGTTTAAGCCACTCAGTCTATGGTAGTTTTGTTATAGCAGGCCCAATGGAAGACACACGATGATTTTTCCAAAGTTTAAGGCCTATCTAGGGGTGTGACCAAGAAGAATAAGCAGATACACATAATTTAGAATGGGTTTGAAGTGATTACTTAAATTGAAACCCAAATGAAACTGCCCCAAATTGCAAGGTGACAGTTGACTCTGGAAACATGGCAAAAACTCCCAGACAAGCTCAACACTGCAAAACATCATAATATGCTGAAATAGTTTTCATTTTTCATAAGAAAACATAAGCCAGTGTTTCATCAGCCCCAGTGCTCATGGAGCCCAGAATTCAGACTCTGACAAAGGCACTAAGGGATATTTTCTGGAAGTGTTGCTTTTCATGGAGTCAACTGCAAAGGGGTTGGTATATGGAGACACATAAAATAAATTCCCCCCTTGTGGGAACAATTTATAAAATTTATAACACATACTTGGCTCATTTACTCTACCAAGTTTTTAGAAAACTTTGTCAAAGTAAAATTTGGGCACTTGAATGAAAAAAATACACTTTATATTTGCATTTTTAAAATGTTTCCAAATGGCGTCTATTTCTTTAGAGGTTTTTGTAGAAGCTTGATTCAAAGGAGACTGCTAAATCCTGTAGAATTGTGCTTTGCATCTCTCTGGATAAACAGAACCAGTCACATTATCGTATTTCTTTTATTCTCCAAAGAAAATGATCTAGCCAATCAACTTCCATACCTTTGGACAAAGACTCCTTCACTTTCAGGCTATTCAACTTTCCAGTTTTATTGCCATAATTTTGGAATTAAAGTTAAGTTGCTAATTTTAGGTAAAATAGAGCAATAAAATTTAATGGCCATTAAATTTTCAAGTGGAATTGATTTTACTGAGCTTGGTTCCCTGTTTTCCTGAGGCTTCTTGACATAGTAAATGGAAGTGTGCAAATCTAATGGGCTGAGACCCTGTTTGACCCTAATACAGACTGCTAGCATTTCATCTCTGTTGAGACCCCATACCAAATTTAAGCTTGGTAAGCTTCTTCACCTTTTGAGAAAATAGAGATTTTAATAGGCCATTAAGTCAGCTAGTCCTGAGAGTGGCAAGTGTTGCCCAATCCTCCATCCCCCACAATTGCCCACATTTTGCTTGTTTATGTCATCGCTTACAACACTTGTTATTTTTCTTTAAACATATATCAGAAAAAGAAATAGACATATAGTGATTTGCCTACATTTTTGCATCTTGGGAAGAGTATTTAGGAATGCATTATGTTTGATTTCTAGAATTATGGGAAGTTGCACTTTAAGTCTCATGGGTCATTCTAGGGAGGAGCAGGATACTGCATGTACCTTCTAGTTTAATAAACAGTCAATCATAATTTGTCAATTTATTCAAATTGGGACTTCTATAAATGTACCTTAGTATCTCCCAAGCAAATTAGAATTTCTGGGACAACTGAAGAATTGCTTTAAGGAATCCTTCAGTTCTAGAGAACCAGTGTTAGAGCACAGCGTTAGACTTTACCCTTACTTCCCCTTCTAACTCAGGGACTGTTAGTAGCCCCTTTCTCCACTTTTTTACCCATAATTCCTAAAATCCTCAAATCACTATGTGGTTTGAAAATACAGGCTATGGACATTCTATAGTCAGAAGAAGATGAAATGATTGACAGCAAAATTACAGAAATTATCCAGTTGGTTTGTTACTAGCCCAGTTTATCACATAGTTGTTTACCAGGAGGATTGGCCATCAATGGGTACTACTGAGATGTTAATGTACAATCCTCCACCAGGGCAATTTATTTATCCAGGTCAATTTATTTATTTTGTCTTTTGTGTGTTTCTTGCCTAGTTTATTCCCAAGGATGGTATCTGCTAACTCCATCCTGTAATTCTTTTTCGCATAATACCCCTATATTAATATTTATTACACTTTCAAAAAAACGAAGAAATTCGAGTTTTATTTTTCCCTCAAACACTATGCTGTCATAGGTTACTCCATAAGTAGCTGAAATGAAGTAATGGCTGAGGAAAACATTATCTTCTCTTTCCACTCATTTCATATGCTTTTGTCTGAACACTATTGAGGTGACAAAAAACAAAATCAAACACCTGTCCTTCCACTCTAAAAACATTTCTAAAAAATCAAGTCCTTCAAATGGAAGGTTCCAGGCTATTTTTAAAGCTACCTGGGAGAAGAATTAAATATAATTATGGGTCATCTGAAAAACAGCATGTCAGTAATGCTACTTTAATATTCTTCAAGGGCATACATAGCTTCTGGAATGTCCCAGAAAAAAAAAATATATACTTAAACAAAAAAAAACAAACTACAAACCCGATGTTTTTAATTAAATGAAGGATTCAGTTCATTTCTAATGAAAATACTGATACTGAACAAAGTGTCCAGAAATACTTGTGACATTTCCAGATTCTACAATGTACTGTTTCTTTTTTCCTCTTAAATAATATTGATATTCAAATTCTTCCTATATAATCAATTTCATTATTGCCACATTGTAATTTTTTTCACTGTTTCATTATAGTTAGTAGCTAACCCAAGATGTAACACTTCTTTTAGCATAATCTGACCAAAATCTGAATTTAAAATCATGGTTGCCCAGGTAAGGAGCAAGGAGGGTCAGATAGAGGGAGAGGGTGACTGTCGGAGGGCACAGGGACATTTACCACTTTATCCCAGTATGCAGCAGTCTAGTACCCAATAAGTGTAGCCAGTGTGTGAAATTAATATTTATGGAAGACCTGCCAGGTATCAAGGTTTGTTTCTGCGTTTCTTATCCCAATTAATCCTCTTAATAGTACTATAAAGTATTATTACCACCCCCAATTTATAGATATGGATATTACCTCAAAATGACCTGAATATGGCTTAGTAAAAGAGGAAAGTGAATAGGAAAAATCATGTTCATAATCATCTAGTTTTATCTTGAGATAAAATGAAAAGTGAGATGACTGTAAGTCAGGAGAAGGCAGGGGGCATATGCATTTTCCAGATACTCTGTTCAGTGATGGTCAACCTCCTGAGTCAGCCAGGCATCCCAATCCTATGACTTTTAGTATCATCTATATGATATGGAGACTAATTGGATGACAAGAAAATCTTCATGTCCAGTTCACAGATTTTCTAAGCTCTAGACTCATGTACCAATCCTCTCTTGACACTGCCATCTGGATGTTTCAACGCACCCAAACAGAAAATATCAAAAACTGAACTAATCAGCTTCCCTTTCTCTTACTGACTAGAATGACCATCCATGAAGTGGCCCAATCAAGAAACCTAGGAGTCATTCTTAACCCTTCTCTTTTACTTCTTAACAACCAATCTCACAGTTCCATGGAATTTTAGATCTTAAAATGTACTAAGAAACCACTCTTTGGGCAGCCCTGGTGGGGCAGCGGTTTGGCGCCGCCTGCAGCCTGGGGTGTGATCCTGGAGACCCGGGATGGAGTCCCACATCGGGTTCCCTGCATGGAGCCTGCTTCTCCCTCGGCCTGTGTCTCTGTCTCTCTCTCTGTCTATGAATAAATAAATAAAATCTTAAAAAAAAAAAAAAAAGAAACCACTCTTCATGCTCTCCACTACCACTCAATCCAGATCACTATCATCCCTTGCCAAGATTCCCACAAACGTCTGCTTAATTGGTATCCCTGGTTTCAATCTTACCTGCCCCCAATTATTTTGGACTTTACAGCCAGTTAGTTACCCATTAAAAATGAAGACTTGAGGGGTGCCTGGATGGTTCAGTCCATTAAGCTGCTGTGTCAGGCTTCCTGCTCAGTGGGGAGTCTGCTTCTCCTTCTCCCTCTACCTTTCCCACTGCTTGTACATGTTCTTTCTCTCTCAAATAAATAAAATCTTTTTAAAAAATTAAGATTTGATAATATTGTTCTCATGCTTCAAACTCTTAACTGGTTTTCCATATACTAAAGGTAAAATCCTAACTGCTTTATGAGGTCCTTTAAACCTCTGTCTACCTTACAAACTCCTGTCTTGCCTTTCCTCTCTCAATGCTACATTCCAACATACCAAAAATGAAACTGATATTCTTTTACTTCAGGTCTTCCCATCTCCTTCACACTGCCTAAAACTTATCTTTACTCCAAACTTGCCAGGGCTAACTCCTGGTTATCATTTAAATATTAGCTTTTTGGGACACCTAGGTGGCTCAGATGGTTAAGTGTCTGCCTTTCGGCTCAGGTCATGATCCTGGGCTCCTGGGATCGAGCCCTGCATCATTTCTCTGTTGTTCACTCTCTCCTAAATAAATAAATAAAATCTAAATAAGGAAAGAAAGAAGAAAGAAAGAAAGAAAGAAAGAAAGAAAGAAAGAAGAAAGAAAGAAAGAAAGAAAGAAAGAAAGAAAGAAAGAAAGAAAGAAACTAACTTCCTTTGGGAAGTCTACTTGGTTTGCCACTCTAACCTAGCTCCACCAAATAAAGGCAAGTGTTCTTATTATATGTTCCCAGAGTGACTTGTACATCCCTTCTAATATCATTTTTAAGTATTTCATTAAAAATAGTTTATTATTATGTAACAGACACTTTCCCAGTGCAGGAAGGCATCCAGTAGAAGCAGCTTGCCTTTGGATCCCTAGCAGTCAGTACAGTGAGTGCCTTGCACAGAACCAGTGCTCAACAAGTATTTTTCAATGAGATATGAAACATCTTTTACTTGTAGAAAACTGGAAAGGGTATGGAAATATATAGCCCCTTATCCTTAAGGGGGATGACATTAAATGCAGAATGTCTGTTATACATAATTATATGATGATAACGAGTAAATAAAACTGACTCCAATTTGAATACATGGGGATTTGTTAACACTGTAAATTGGAATTAAATATTTAGCTCTCCCTTCTAGGATAATCTAATCCACACTAAACACTTCTAGAAGACAGTTTTATGATTTTATATTATAGATGAGAAAATGGGCATGGCAAAGTTAATTGAGTACTCAAAGTTGCCCAGAAGTAGAGCCAGTATTGAAATTCAAAGTCATCAATTTCCAATCTTTTGCTTTAAAAAAAAATTCTGTTTTGTCTTTGACTTCTCAAGGTTCTGTGTGATTATAGGACTTCAATCTAAATACTTTAGTAGTCTTCTCAAAACTATCAGCTGTGATATTTATAATTTGAATACAGAAATTCAGGAATATAGGTCTTTTCAGTGAATTTTCCTCTAGTGTTAAAATGAAAGGTTTTCTGTGATGTGTCTCTGTACTCTTATGCACTCTAAGAGGTGTCAGTTTCTTTGTTCTTAATAAGATGTTACTTCTAGGCACTAATTGCCACCACACAATGCCAGCATTGAACTTTCCTGCTGCTGGACATCATACTGGATACTCTAAATCTATAAATGTCCATAGTTAGTTGGCTGGTACATTCTATTGCACTTGCTGGACATTTTGGTAGAAAATGCTGCCAGTTCTTAATAAATATTTGAGAGGCAACAGAGGCTATTAAATTTAACAGGGTTAGTGGTTCCAACATTTGTATTTGAGAAAAATAAACTAAAAAAGGTTTGTACTATCATTTCAAAAGGTCATATATGTACTATCTACTCAATAAATGTGTTTATGTGTTATTCTGGCAAACATACCATGTATAACCAAAGTGCCTCAAAAAAGACGTTATTACTTTTTCAATATATACATTTAGTATACATGGAAGCTTTGCTCTTCATAACTCTGATATTAATTTCTCAGACATAGACAGGGTGAGTATACATTTGAGATTTTTCCTAGCCCCAGACAGGACCAACCAGGCTGTTTCTTTTTAACTTGACTCTGACTCAAGATATTAAAAGCATTTAATCTGTACAGAATTATGGCCAACACATGCCATTTTTATTAGGGATATAGAGCTATCTTCTTCTTCATTTTTAGATCAATAATATAATTTTCTTTTAACAAAGACACCATTAAATAGAAGAATCCCCAATTATAGAACATTTTCCTTGCTCTTTGGACTTCGCTTGACCCATCCTTCATTTGCCAGAAGCAAACATCTTTACCTCTAAAGCATTCAAGCCAGCTCATTAGATCACTCTTCAGTCCTGCCTTGCAGCTTCCAGGCCCAGAGAGAACTCTAAATGTCCAAAGTATTTACTGTTCTTTATCCCCAGCATGATGTTAAGTGAATTGGTTCTGTCATGTGAGTATAACTGATTATGTTTCCCCTAATAAAGACAGACACTGAGTTACCCATCTGCAAGTTAGCCCAATGTAAAAGGAAGAGAGAACTACCACTGTCAGATGCCAAGTTAACATCAATTGCTCATACTATGGAACTGTCAATTAAAATTCTAGAGTAATCTTTCAAACACGATTTTCCAGTCCAAGAGCCATGTATAAATCCATAGTGAATTAAGAGATATACAAGGTATAAGTCTTAAGCTCCATATATGAGTTAATATTCTTGGTTGGTCATTGGGGGATGACATTCATGGACTCAGAATCCCCTGGACTTTCACTCCAAATGTAGATTCCATGAATTCATCTTCATTCATCAGACCTGTTTTTGGGGGGGGGGGTGGAAATGACTGTGCAAAGGTATTGCTTTCATTTCAGTTCCTATTAAGCTATACCAAAGAATAAAGGTTCCTTTCAAGAGTAGCACTGGGACTAGGAGATTATAAATATTCTCAAACACTTCTAAGAGGAAGCAAATTCTAACTTGGGCTTTAAAATTCTGACATATTTTTCACTCTATTTGTCAGTGGTCTGAATGTGATAACAATAAAGTCTATCAGCGTAAAAACAAATGTTTTTATCCCAAGGATACCTGCTCTATTGGAGAATTTATTTTACCTGCAGAGACTCCATTTCTTCATCTTTTCTGTGGGTCTCCTCCAGGAGATCTATAACAAGAAAGCAAAATACCCATCAAGATAATGTGAAAACGAGTTGCCTCTTATTATCAAACCCAATTCAGTAAAGAGCTTATAAAAACTGTTGCCTGGAAAGAGAACTTGATGTTTAAGTGTGAAAAAGGAATGTAAAAGAAATGCCCTCTGATCTTAGCTGATGAGATGGGACAGAACTCTGGACTCTGCTCATCCTGAGCTAGCTGAGAAGCCCTGGGAGGTCTTGACTCTGGTGAAGGTACCAGAGAATAAGGCCAACTAATTTACAAATCCAAAATCATATCAATATTTTCGGAATTTGGTCAACTGTTTATATAACTCTAAAGTAACACAAAATTTTCTTAAAAAAAAAACTTTTTTCTTTTTAACAAAAAATTAGAAACAAACCATTTGCTCTTAACATAAGCTCCCAAGCCAAGTTCCACCTCCAGAGTCAATTTTTATGATCAAATTAAAACATCCTGGAATAATGGGTGTTATTAATGGAAGTAGAACACCACCTTAACTATAAAGTCATATTAATTATCATTTCACACTAAGAAGGTGGGAAGCATTGAAGCTACATCTGACCAAGAGCTTGGCATCATCTCAGAGAAATTAGTGGCTGGAAGGGAAGGTAGTCAACTGAAAACAGTTCTGTCTAAATTCATGCATATAACCAGGATATCTCAGCACCCTACATTAATTTACAAACTTGCTATAAAGGAAAATATATTTGGCAAGCAGAATTTTCTGCCTGCAGCTATACCACCCTGTGCTATGATCTTATTAGATCTCACAAACCTAAAGAGGGCTGGGCTGAGTCAGAAGTTGGATGAAAACAGGCAAGAAACACCTACAGCAGTGCACATTAATATTAGCATTTGCCTTGCTCTGTGATTGATATAGCTTACCAAGAGGCTGTGCTGCATAAAAGGAGAATATAACTCACAGAAATTCAATATATATCCTAGAAAGGCAAATGCAAATGTTTTTAGCAAGTGCTATACTACATACAGCAGGAAGCAAAACTATAGTGAGTAGCCGAGACATACTGGTATATGTCATAACTGAACAAGCAATACGCTGCAACTTCAGGAGACCTGGCAGACGATATAACTGAGGGTGAGACTGCATGGCTAATTCAGCTACAGAGGAGTTGCAAACAATCCCCTCAAGATACAATGTATTGGGGGATCCCTGGGTGGCTCAGCGGTTAAGCATCTGCCTTCCGCCCAGGGCATGATCCCAGAGTCCTGGGATCGAGTCCCAGGATGGAGTCCCACATTGGGCTCTACATGGAGCCTGCTTCTCCCTCTGCCTGTCTCTCTGCTTTTCTCTCTCTCTCTCTCATGAATAATAAATAAACTCTTTTTTTTTAAAAGATACAATGTACTGGAATTCAGAAGAACAGGTAATTTTTGCTCTGTATCCCATTGAGGAGCTGACTTTGGCTCTCACACCTTCCATAATCAGAGTTATGTCAATAAAGTGAGAGGAGAAAGTCAATGCATTCGGTTGTATTTTTAGAGGGGTTTCTTGTTAGCACATCAGGTTCTTTAGCTATACAGAGATGAACTTGGAGGTGGCAGATTGTTTAAGTGTCTTCAAAAATTTCTCATCCTGAATCCTTATTCATTTGCATTGTGACACTGCAGCTGCTACTATCGGGAGGGAGGCCATACACATCTACTTTCTACATCTCACATCTGTGCTGTCCTCTTGACTTGACTTGCTAAATAGAATACAGCAGAAACTGTACCAATCTGCACTAAGAGTTCTCACACATTTTCTTTTTTTTTTTTAAAGATTTTATTTATTTATTTATTCATGAGAGAGAGACAGACAGACAGACAGACAGGCGGAGGGAGAAGCAGGCTCCAGACAGGAAGCCTGATGTGGGACTTGATCCTGGGTCTCCAGGATCACGCCCCTGGCCGAAGACAGGCGCCAAACCACTGAGCCACCCAGGGTTCCCCTCACACATTTTCACTTTTCCACATGGAACTCTGTCACCACAAGCCCAGGACAACCTGCTGAACAAGCCCAGGACAACCTGCTGGATGACATGGGTCCAGGACACTTCTCACCTAAGACACCCTGCAGGTTGCCTTAACTGGCATCCAACAAATGCCCAAGAGCATAGCTGTCCACAGGCCTGAAGATGACTACAGACGATTCAGAAGGGGAGCCCAAATGAGACCAGACAAACTGCCTAGTGAGCCAGGGCCAACCCCAACTCACAGAATCGTGACCTACATCAATGGAATTGGGGGGTGGTTTGGTACACAACATTTGCTAACATACAGCAACCATTTGTTAACTATAAAAGAAACATTCAGAATTTATTAGAAGAAATATCCAGACTCTACAGAGAATAACAGCTGGTCTGGGATGGTAGGGATATAAGCAGTATGAACTAATGGGCATTTTATCCTGGGTGTCTCTAGTCTTTGTGCCACTCCACTCCAGATGAAATTCTATAAAGAGTAAAGCTAATGAGCCTCACTCAGATCTCCTGCCTACTGCTTGGCTAGGGAAAAGGATAGAGCACCTCCACTGATAATCCCAAAAGGATTAGATGAAGAACAAAAAGGACAGTTTCTAAAAGAAAGATCAGGGTTCTGTTAAGAGAAGGAAGAATGGGTTATCAGGCTAAAAACAATAGTTTCAGTAAATTGTGTCTTCAGCACGACTCTTTTGAACAGTCACAATATATAAGTTCATACTGTGTTCCTATGTGAACCTGGCCATTTTGATACACAACTTCTGGATATTAGAAGGTTCTCTGAGCTAGACCCCTTGTAGTGAATTACACTGTTTAATGGTACATTGGACCCGGAGTGATGGATAGTGCGGGTCCATCAACCATTAAAGAAAACTGATCATGTTCCTCCAAAGTCAACTTGGTACAGCAAACACCAAACACCTTAGCTAAAACATAGCTGATAACTAATTGCTATTGGATCTGGTTATTTTTAAATTTCCAGGTGTTAAGTGCCATCAATTGTAAGAACTCTTGAAATTGTATGCCTCTCATTTTCAAAGTCAAAAGTCCAGGAGTTCTATATTTTAAATGCTCATTGTAGGAATCTTCTTGTAGTTTGTTGTTGTTGTTGTTCAGCTGTCCAAACTCAAGCATTCTAATTGGTATCAGCTTTGTTGGAAAAGCAGCATAACCTCTATGTACTGAAAACAGAGAACATAATTTTTAAATTGCAATAGTTCTATGAAGTTCTAAGAGTGACTGAACATCTTTAAATTTATAATTTTATCAGATTTGTGAGTTGAGTTTGATTATACAGGAGATCTGATACCTGCTTCTTTCCCCTCTCTGTGCCCATGGTGTCCCTCCCTGTTTACAGATGTTTAGCTCCCAACAGCATCTAAGTTCTTCTCATCCTCTTCCACATGGCCTCTTCTCTACATTTAATTGTGAAATGTCTGTTCTGCCAGTCTTTGAATCATGTTCTGGGTTATTTACACTGATAAGGGTATTATCTGGTTGTATCCATTGGATGAGGGGAGCTCAGGGAAAAAGATCCTCACCCCAGGCACCTTAGGCATAGGGAACCGGAACAGGAAAGAGGAAAGAGGAATCCCTCTAACATTTGACTTTGAAAACAAGAGGCACACAATTTCAGGACTTCTTACAGTCAGTGGCACTTAACACCTGGAAACTTAAAAATAACCAGGCTGGGCTCTAGGAGAACCAGGAGAGTCAGAGGAAACTGAATTCCGATCCTTAGAGAGACAGCACAACAAAGAGCCTTGTGGAGATACAGCATAGAAGCAACAGTCTGCAAAATGCCTGGGGCATATGGGAAAGAAATTTGTTTACTAATCAAGACTATGTTCTGGAGGGGCAGGGATCATTGGGCGACTTCTCTAAGAATAAAACAGCTGGCCGGCACCACTTCCCTCCCCCGCTACTCCCAGCCTAGACACACGTGGACACCTGTGGGAACCAGCGAGGTGTTGATGCCTGCTACCCGACTTGCTAACAGCATGCCCTGCCAGTGTTCTCTGGCCCCTCCAGCTAGGCTTCAACTCAAGCCCAGAGTGGCTCCAGACGGGCCCACTAACAACACAGGGACCACACACTATCCACAACAGGCAAAAATTGGTAGAATTTCTCTCTGTCTAAAGCCACAAGCTTATATTGGCCTGGTGCTTTCAAGGCTGTATCTTCCACTACGCCAAAGCAACTTGTACAACAGCAAAGCTGGTAAAGAAGAAAGCAGAACCAAGAGACAGAAATAATAGGCTGAGGACAAGATCACCCTTGTCTGAAGCCCACATAATCTTGAACTTCGAACTCTCCTCGCTCCCTCCATCATCTCTCTTTCTCTTCTCCACTTCCTTCCTTCTTTCTCTTCCTTCCCTTCTTGTTTGTACTTAAATTAGGTTTAGCTGGATTGCTGTCAGTTTTAAAAGTCTCTGGTTGTATGGCTATACTGAACCTTCTTATCTTTATTCAGAAAGTTGGGAGAACTAAGATTTGGCAAGAATGTTCTATTCTGCAGTGAGCACTTCATTTTACAATAAAGACATGAGGCTCAAAGAAGGCAAATGATTTGCTTAAGATTGCCTAGTCTAAAGCCACAGCTAAAGCTTTGCTTTCCTTGCATTCCTAGAGCAATCTTCTGAGGTATATATCATACTTTCACTTGTATCACTCAGTACTTAATTGTATCTTTCTTAATACTGTTATTTTTAAAGATGCACATGTTTTGTATTCCTTTGATTTCCTTTAGGAGTTCTCTGATGTCAACAATCAAGGCTCCGATGTCTTCATATTCATATCCTAACTACTTCCTTTTTACCTTTGTTGCTTAACTTGAATCCCCAAAATTGTCTTCTCCACCTACATCACTGCTCTGTGCAATTGCTCACTTGTTAGGTTCTTTGTTCAAGTACGTGCATTTGGGATGATGAATAGGATTATTAACCTGTGCTGATAAAATATGGTCACTGGGCTTTGCTGAGAAGCAACTACTCTGCTGTGACCACAAGATGAGAGAATACAGGTGAGACCTTTGGACAGCTGACGTGACATATGCTGTGACAACAGAGTGTGATTAGTGCGCCTCGTTATAATGAGCAATCTTGTTGTTGTCTGGTCTTAGCAGCTTTAGAACGAATGATCATCATGGAAAAAGTTGAAGGGCTGCCCTGCTCCCTTGCTCACCATTGGCATGTTCATGTTTGCTTTATTATTCTCTGGTTTGCTGTTCAATACAAATAGCAATTCAACTGCCATGCAAATTGCTGTGGCTAAATGTGCTTCCATCAACATTAGTTAATGAAAGTTTTTTTTTTGTTGTTGTTGTTTTTTCTTTTGTGTGTGTGTGTGTGTGTGTGTGTGTGTGTGTGTGTGTGAAAAGGGCAGCAGTCCTGTGTATTTTCCTTGGACTGGCTTCAACTCTTTAAATGAGCTGATACTAACTCATTATGACATACAGTCATTAGAGGGGGCAAAATCCTATTTAAAAAAGCAGGCCATCGTGGATAAAAATTGGAGAATCTGGCTGTGTTTTATTTTGTTCCACTTTGCATTTCTCTGACCCATCCAGGGTAATATATCATGACCGTGTTTTTGGCTAAGACAGCCTTGTACTACTTCCTTCACAGTTTTCCCAACTAGTGGTCTGGCTGTTTAAGGAGGTTTGACACTTTTTTATGTTGATTCTGGTTCCTGGTAGCTGAAGGATCAGATAGGTTGTTTGTTTGTTTATTTGCTTTTAAAAGGAGAATCATGTTCAGCTGTACATAAGCAATCCATCTATCTAGCTACTTGACCCTTCACAGAAAAGTTAGAGATCAAGTTTAGAAAGGAGTAGATTTTTCCCCTTAACCTTTACTATAAGATATCCATATTATAACTCTACCCAGCTGGTAATGGACAGAAGGTTATAGAAGCAAGGGCTTCAGACACAGCAACATTTATAACAGCAACACTGGACAGAGGAGCACTGACAGCAGAATTTAGCAAATTAATGGTTGCAGAGAAAAGCATCTAGCTTCTGGCCTCTATACCTCACTTAGTAATCTATGCTCCTGTTCAGTATTACTCTATGTGCTGACATTTACCTAAAACAATAGATAAGTAAATTCTCAAAAGAATGTAAGCTTTTTAAAAAATAAATTTGTGTCATTTGTCTTTGTGGGTGGCAGTTGTGGTCTAATAAAATTAAATAAAAGAGCACCTTACAACCCTTCAGAGGTCATAAATGAAGGACAGAGCCTCCCACAGTTGTATACTAGATATTTGAGACACTAGTCTAGCTACATGCTAAAGACAATGGCCAATTTCTGTTTTTCTTCTTTGGCTCCCCAGTTATTAGAATCACTAATATTTTAGGGACAGAAGGGACCATTGGAATAGCCTAATCCCAGGGTTTTCACTCTTTTTTAAAACCTTTTTAAAAACAAGTAGAATTGTGTCTTATGAATGAAATCATATAGTTTCAAATGTATATTATAAATAAATACAGTAATTTAAAAAGCTGAAACGAGGCTTCTTAGGTAAAAGCAGAAGGGAGGACCTGGGGGGCCAGCCTATTGGGGCTTCATTCCAATCCTGGGCTTAACCTCTGTGGTGCTATGGTGGAGCTACAAAGCTCCAAACTACCTCATTTAAAAACCAATGATCTAATCCAACTTCCTCACATTTTGTGGATGAGGACGGAGTTCCCAAGGAGCAAAAGCCTTTGTCAATGTAACACAGCTAGTTACAAAAGTAACACTTTTGTGCAGGAACCTGAGCCCAGGGCTTCTAAACTGGATGTGGGTCCAGGACTTTTTCCCCGCAAAAAACCGACTATTCTCCTTTGCCTTTCAAGATGTATTGAAATGACATACTATTCTAAACTCTATCACACATGCTTATCCATCATCCAGTGCCTCCTCAAACTGAAAGGAAACTCTGCTAAAGCAAATTGTAGAACAACGGTTTATGAGAAGACCTATATAGTTAATATAGTTAATTGCTGTCCAAAATGAAATCCCTCAACCCTGGGAGAGGACATCAAAAGATGTGGCTTTGATGGAAAGCAAATACTTAAAACATTTGAAAAGGCAGCTGTTTTTGGCAAGGTGTGCTCCACACAATGTGCAGAATATCTCACAAAATAAAACAACCACCAAAAATCGGGTTAAATGAATGGCTGACAGCTGAATAGTTCCTCTGCTTAACATAATATGTATCAGCAAATGCTTTTTCTGTTCTGTTATACTAGTATAGGTAAACAGGATAAATGAATAATAATACAACTTTACATTCGCCAAAATACCTTGAAAACAACCAAATGTGTGTTGCATGTGTGTGTTTAATTAATATATGTAAAACACTTAAAATTGTGCCTGGTACTATATATGTTAGCTATTATTATTTTTTTAAAAATTACCATTCAGTATGCCTGCCAAAGTCAGGAAAATGTGTGAAAAATAATCAGCTGCATTTTAAAACAAATAAGCAAAAAAAGCCCTCAAGTATACTGCTTTTAGACTCTTATCTATGATGGGTAGCTATATTACTTAGCACTCTGACATATCTACTGCCACCCACTGGTACATATCTGGATATACCACAACAAGTTAAGAGTTTTCTCATCAGGACTGACCACAGAAAACACAGATTAAAATGAAGAACAACATTCAAAAAGTATGGCTATCCTCTGTGGTTTGTCTCAGACGCTGAAACAACATACTGGTCTACAGATGGAGCCCAAATAGTCCAATAAATGAAAGGTTTATAATCCACTGTCTGTCTTGGGTATGTGGTGAAACATCCAAATACAGGTACTCATGTTTTATTTGATGTCAATTCATTTCTGGTGAAACTTTCCATCTTGACAACTTTAGAGATTTAAAACCTCTTCTCCGCAAAACTGCTACCCTACAGAAAACAACACAGTAATCTACCCCATTCCATCTCATTCTTGGCTCTGGCTTTGGAGAAACATCAAAATGTAGAACAAAACATTGAGACTCAGGCAACTGTTAAGATTTTTTTGTCATTTATTAGCAACACAAGCATAGAAAGTAAGAACATATTCATTAGCAAGTAAGTCACTGTTCTATATTGGTCTGAGGGCTGCTTTGGTCAATGAGACTACATGTGACAATTAGCAAAACGAGCAAGAGAAGTTTATTATAATCTGTTGTAAACACCACTCTATGAATAAGTTTCATATGCTCACATCTAGCCATAAAACCATGCTTCTTCCTGCATATATTACCTCTAAAATTGGGTTCACCTAATAGGAAGTTTGGCTTTTATTTAAATTCCTTAAGTTGGAAGGCAGTTTATTTTAGATTGTGTTCTGGCTCTAGATTCATAAGATGTAATTGAGTATGTATTTTTGGGCTCATAGAAATTCTAGGTATACGACTTGTTCTTCAATCATACCCTGTTTACAGAAGTTACAAAAAGTTTGTGGTGGTTTCTTGATGCACCTACCACTAAACTGGGCATTTCAGATTTCTGGGTCTACCCTACACCTACTCTAAATATCACAAAGTTCTAAAAACCAAATAGTCTTGAAAGCAGTGAGAGAGAAATAATACTTTAGTTAAAGGGGGAAAACAATTAGAATGCTAGTGAATTTCTCATTAGAAGCCATAGAGGTTATAATACATTTTTTAAATGCTGAAACAAAAGAACAGATAACTCAGTATCCTGCAAGCACTAAAAATATCCTTCAAGAATTAAGGAGAAGTTGAGACATTCCCAGGAAGAAAAATTAAAGTACTTTGTTCTCAGCAGATCTACACTAAAACAGTGACTATGGAAAGTTATCTAAAAAGAGAAGAAATGATATAAAAAAAAAAAGAAACTTAGAAGATGAGGAAGAGAGAACACAGTAATAAAAAAATATAGAAAAATCCAATAAATTTCCCTTCTCCTATTGAGTTTTAAAATTATGTTTGATGTTGAGACAAAAAATTGAAACACTATCTGACAAGGTTCTAAAGGCATATAGAGGAAATAGTTCAATTACAAATATTTTTAAAAATTTATTCTTTTTTTAAGAGGCTGCATATCCAATGTGGAGCTTGAACTCACAACGCTGAGATCAATAGCTGCATGCTATACTGACTGAGCCAACCAGGGCAAAAAAACATAAAGAAAGAAATCTGCTACACTTTAGTTAGATGACAATACCAGTAGACTGTGACAGCTGTGTATGTACAATGCAATGCTCACAGCAAGCACTTAAAAAGCTACACAGAGATAAGCTAAAAAATATAATTGATTAAATGAGATTCTAGAAAAGTCTGCTCGAATAACCAACAATAATGGTGGGGGAGGGATGCCTGGGTGGCTCAGTGGTTTAGCGCCACCTTTGGCCCAGGGCATGATCTCAGAGTTCCAGGATCCAGTCCCACATCGGGCTCCCTGCATGGAGCCTGCTTCTCCCTCTGCCTATATCTCTGCCTCTCTCTTTGTGAGTCTCTCATGAATAAATAAATAAAATCTTAAAAAAAATAATGGTGAGGGGAAAAAAACTACAGAGAAATAAAAAACACAGAAAACAAAAAAAAAATGGCAGACTTAAGTCCTAACATTTCAATAATTATCTTATATGAAAATGGTCTAAATATACCAACTAAAAGACAGAAATTACTAGATTTGATTATGACTTCTCTGCCATTAATCTATGACATGATCCAGGGACTCAACTATATGCTGTCTATAAGAAACTCACTTCAAATATAATGATTTGGCAGGATGAGAGTAAAAACTAAAAAAGGTTATATCATGTAATCACTAATGAAAAAAATTAGGAATGATATATCAATATGAGACAAAGCAGATTTCAGAGCAAAGAAAATCAATGGAAACAAGAAAAGGACATTATATAATAAGAGCTAATCTACTCAGAAGACAGAACAGTTCTATATGTGTACATACTAAATAACAAATCTGCAAAAAAAAGATGTAAAAACTGATATAAAAGAAAAAATAAAAAATTCAAAATTAGAGTTAGAGATTTCAACATTCCTCTCTCAATAAGTGATTGTACAACTAGACAAAATTATCAAGGATATATAAAAGCACATAGAGGATATATTTAAGTATAAATATAACAGGAAAATCTCTAAACATTGGAAATTAAACAATATTAAATAATCAACAGGACAAAGAGAATGTCTTAAGGGAGATTAAAAAAAATCATGACGAATAAAAACAATTGTGAGACACAGCCAAAGCAGTACTGAGAGGTATACCTATGGCATTAAATGCATGCATCAGGAAAGAGAAAAGGTCTTTTTTTTTTTTTAAAGGTTTTTTATTTATTTATTTACGATAGTCACAGAGAGAGAGAGAGAGAGAGGCAGAGACACAGGCAGAGGGAGAAGCAGGCTCCATGCACCGGGAGCCCGATGTGGGATTCGATCCCGGGTCTCCAGGATCGCGCCCTGGGCCAAAGGCAGGCACCAAACCGCTGCGCCACCCAGGGATCCCGAGAAAAGGTCTTAAATGACCTCAAGAACTGAAGAAGAGAAAATAATAAATTCCAAGCAGCAGAAGAAAGGAAATAAGAAATAATAGAAATCAATGAAATTAAGATTAGGAAAACAAAAGAAAAAAATTAATGAAGCAAAGAGCTGCTTCCTCACACAGCTCAAAAAAATTGACAAACTTTTAGCAAGACCGACCAAAGAAAGAAGGACTGTGACAGAAAGAAAGGGGTGGGGGAAAATGACCAATATGAGGAATGAAACATGGGATAGCACTACAAATCCTGCAGATATCAAAAGGATATTAAGGGAAGACTATGAGCAACTCTCCATATATAAATGTGGAACATGGATGAAATGAATCACTTGTTTAAAAAGCACAAAGTACCATAACTTACCCATACAAAATACATAATCTGAATAGCCTGTAAGTATTAAGGAAATTGGATTTGTAAGTGTAAAAAAAAAAAAAAAACTCCCAGAAGAAAAATATTCAAGGCAGAAGGTTTCACTGGTGAATTCTACCAAATATTTAAAAAAGAATTAGCACCAAATTTATAAAATCTGTTCAGAAAACAAACAAACAAAAAAAAGGGAATATTTCCCAATTCATTCTATCAAGCTAGTATTACCTCACTACCAAAAATGTACAGTTAAAAAAAAGGTAAAGTAAAAAATTGCAGCTCTCTCCTAAAATACAAGATGCAGAAATCCACAACAAATATTAGCAAATAGAATTTAACAACATATAAAAAGAATTATATATCATGACTAATATTTATTCTAAGGGTGCAAGATTGTCTCAATAGTCAAAAATCAGTCAATATAATCCATCATGTTAACAGAAGAATTACATAATCATATCAGTGTATAAAAACCACTTGGCAAAATTCATAACATTCAAAATTTTTTAAAAATCAGAAAAAAAATACAAGGGAATTTTCTCAACCCGATTAAGATTGCCTACAAAAAAGCCTACAACGAGCGTTATACTTATGGTGAAGGATGGAAAGTTTTCCCCTCAAGATCAGAAATAAGGCAAGAATGCTCTTTATCAGGGAATTTTCTCAACCCGATTAAGATTGCCTACAAAAAAGCCTACAACAAGTGTAATACTTATGGTGAAGGATGGAAAGTTTTCCCCTCAAGATCAGAAATAAGGCAAGAATGCTCTTTCTCATAATTCTTATTCATCATAGTTTGAGAAGATCTTTCTAATGCAATAAAGCAAAGAAATAAAAGGTATACGAATCAGAAGTGCTAAAATAAAAGTGCCTCTATTTGCAGATGATATGATAGTTTTCATAGAAAATCCCAAAGAATTTATCTAAACAAAAACAAAAAACAAAACCATCTTTTTGAATCAATAAGTTGAGTTTAGTGGAGTCACAAGATTCAAGATAAACATATACAAATTGATTATATTTCAACATATTAGGAATGAACATGTGACGAACAAAATTAAAAATTACAATACCAGTTGAAAAGACCTCCCCCCAATGAAATACTTAAGTGTAAACTTAGCAGTATATGTAAAGGACTTACTTACACATGCTGAATATTACAAAACAATGGTAAGACATCTTGTGTTCATGGACTGGAAGACTCACATCATAAAGATATCAATTCTCTCTAAATTGATATAAAAGTTCAATACAGTTTCTATAAAAATTCCAGCAATATGTTTTGCAGCTAAAAACAAAATTCTAAAACCTTTATAGAAAAAAATGGAACTAGAATAACTGAAAGTTTTTAAAAAGAAGATAAATTGGGAGGAATCAGTATTCAATTTCTAGGTTTATTATACGGCTACAGTAATCAAGACTGTGGTCTCTGTGGAAGTAAATACACACAGATTAATGGAACAGATAGAGAACTGAATTAAAGAAACAGAGAACAGATCAGTGGTTGCCAGGAATTAAGTGGTTGCCAGTGAGGGTGGAAGGGAAGTCAGTGTGGCTATAAGAGGCAACAAGAGGGATCTTCACATGGTTGGATATGTTCTGTATCTTGACTGTATCAATGTCAATATCCTGGTTGTGCTATTATACAACCGTTTTGCAAGTTATTTTTTTAGGGGGAAAAATGGGTAAGGAGATCTTTATATATTATAGGATCTCTTGAGACTCTCACAACATTATGTGAATGGAAAATTATCCTCAAAATAAAAAATTCAATGAAACTACTGTTATTTAACATAGTACTGGAAGTCCTAGCCACAGCAATGAGACAACAAAAAGAAATAAAAAGCATCCAAATCAGCAAGGAAGTAGAACTTTCACTCTCTGCAGATGATATAATAACATATGTAGAAAGCTCAAAAGACTCCACCATGTAACTGCTAAAGCAGATAAATGCATTCAGTAAAGTCACAGGATAAAAAAAAAATCAATGTACCGAAATCTGTTGCATTTCTATACACCAATGATGAAACAGCAGAAAGAGAAATTAGGAAATCAATCCCATTCTCAATTGCACCAAACACAGTAAGATACCTAGGAATAAACCTACCCAAATTGGTGAAAGACTTGTACTCTGAAAACCTATAAAACAATGATGAAAGAAATGTTATATGACATAAAGAAATGGAAAAACATTCCATGTTCACGGACTGGAAGAACAAATATTGTTAAAATGTCTGTATTACCCAAAACAGTCTACACATTTAATGCAATCTCTATCAAAATACCAACAGTATTTTTCACAGAGCTAAAACAAACAATCCTAAAACTTGTATGGAATCACAAAAGACCCCAAATAGCCAAAGCAACCTTGCAAAAGTAAAGTAAAGCTGAAGGCATAACAATTCCAGAATTCAAGTTATATTACAAAGTTGTAGTGATCAAAACAATAGAGTACTGGCACAGAAATAGACATACAGATCAAGGGAGCAGAACAGAAAACCCAGAAATGAGCTCACAGTTATAAGGTCAATTAATCTTCGACAAAGCAGGTAAGAATACTCAATGGGGAAAAAGGTAGTCCCTTCAACAAATGATGTTGAGAAAACTGGACAGCAAACATGCAAAAGAATGAAACTGGACCATTTTCTTATACCACACACAAAACTAAATTCAAAATGGATTGAAGATCTAGCTGTGAAACTCGACACCATAAGAATTCTAAAATAGTACAAGCAATAACCTCTTCAACATGTGCTATAGCACCTTCTTTCTAGATATGTCTCTGGAGGCAAGGGAAACAAAATCAAAAGAAACTGTTGGGACTTCATCAAAATTAAAAGCTTCTGTACAATGAAGGAAACAATCAACAAAACTAAAAAAGAATCTAGAGAATGGGAGAAGATATTTGCAAATGACATATCTGATAAAGGATTAGTATCCAAAATACATAAAGAACTTATAAGACCCAACATCCAAAACAAACAATCCAATTAAAAAATGGGCAGAAGATATGAATAGACACTTTCCCAAAGAAGACATCCAGATGGTCAACAGACACATGAAAAGATATTCAACATCACAGATCATCAGGGAGAAACAAATCAAAACCACAATGAGATCATATCACACCTGTTAGAATGACTAAAATGAAAAACACAAGAAACAAGTGATGTGGAGAAAAAGGAACTCCTGCACACTGCTGGTGGGAATACAAACTGGTGCAGCCATGGTGGGAAGTAGTATGGAGGTCCCTTAAAAAATTAAAAACAGAACTACCATATGATCCAATAATTCTATTATTGGGTATTTACTCAATGAATATGAAAACACTAACTCAAAAAGATAATATGCATCCCTATGTTTACTGTAGCATTATTATTATTTATAATAGCCAAATTATGGAAGCAGCCCAAGTGTCCATCAATAAATGAATGAATAAAGAAGTAGTTATATAGGGGCACTTGGGTGACTCAGTGGTTGAGTGTCTGCCTTTGGATCAGGTTGTGATCCTGGGCTCCTGGGATTGAGTACTGCAAGCAGGCTCATCAGGCCTGCTTCTCCCTCTGCCTATGTCTCTGACTCTCTCTGTGTGTCTCTCATAAATAAATAAAACCCTAAAAAAAAAGAGGGGTAGTTATATATACTATGGAATATTACTCAGCCTTAGAAAAAAAATCTAATTTTGTCATTTGCAGTGACATGGATAGAGCTAGAGAGTATAATGCTAAGTGAAATACGTCAGTCATAGAAAGACAAATACCACATGATTTCACTCCTATGTGAAATGTAAGAAACAACATAAATGAGCAAAGGGGAGAAAAAAGAGAGAGAGAAGTAAACCAAGAAACAGACTCTTAACTATAGAGAACAAACTAATGGGTCCCTAAAGGAAGGAGGGTGGGGGATGGGTGAAATAGGTGATGGAGAAAGAAGTCCAGAGTGCACTTGTGATGAGCACCAGGTGATGTATGGAAGTGCTGAATTATTATACTGCCCACTTGAAACTAATATTACACTGTTAACTAACTGAAATTTAAATAAAAACTTATATTAAGTTCAGAATGGCTTTAGACAGAATAGCAGATAACGGATATTAAAGATAATTGATTAATTAATTATTTCTTGAGGTCAGTACCTCAACATCTGCCCTTTCCTGTCCATCCTCACTGCAACTGCCTTAGTCCACATAGCCATCTTCTCTTTTCTAGACATCTATGATGACACATATTTCTAAAGCAAAGTATATGGGCTCGATATTGTTCTACCACTAAAATAAAAGAAACAAAAAATAAGAATAAAACTCTGAACGTGCGGGGGAATACAGAGCATGAGCTTTGGGGTCAGCATCACTTGGATATATAATCTTATCCACCTACTCTTCTTTCCTTCACTCTAAAACGGGGACAAAAATACAACATTATGTAACTGCCAAATAATTATATGAAATAAGGTACATAACTTTTCCAATTAATAGTAATTATCATCATTATTTCATCACATCTGTATAAAGATATCACAATAATTATTAATTATGAATACAAACTGTGTTTATTATTAGATAGCCCTGCTTTTGCAATAGAGAAAATAATTAGGTAAAACTGCACATTGATAAAGATCTTCAGTATTTTCTTGGATACTGTATTCTGTTCTGAAGAGAGACTATACAATATTATCCCCTCCCCTTCTCATATCTTGTAAATTAGAAATTAAGTCCTTTGTTGATCTGAATTTTTTCCCATAAATCTATATAGTAGAATGCTGTGAAATATACTATGTAGTTTTTATTAAATCCAAAATGGATGCTATGTAGGGAAAGCTTTATTAAAACTTTGAGAAGAGCAGTGATACCTTCAAGTTCCATAAATTTCACGTCAAAAGTGTGTTCTGAAATTCTCATTTGAATTACTACAATAGTGTTTTGGCTATGTTCTCTACCCTCAGTGTCTTATCACTCAATCTTTCTCCTAGATTGCTCTGAATGATGATTCTAAAACAGATATGCTTATGTCACTCTTTGTTCAGACATACTGGGGGCTCTGAACTACTTACACTGTTGGATTCTATCTGTGCTGCCATGAGCGACTGATTGGCCATGACTTCCTAGAGTGTATATGGTCAACTATTCTAAGGTTATGCCTGAGCTCAGTGGAAAGAAGGTCTTAAATTCAGTTTTGATGTCTTCCATGAATATACAGGTAGGGGAGAATAGTAAAATGTAGATGTCTAGTATTTCCCATGCAGAGATAAAGTCCAAACTCCTTAGTACATTTTTTATATAAAGGATCCCTCCACAGTTTACTTCCAAGACCATTATCTTTTGTCATCACTTCAATATCTCCCTTATATTATCTATAATGCCCTTCCTGAACTTCACTAATTAGAAAATATCTAACCATTCTTCAAATCCCAGCTTAACAAATATCCTCTGCTTGACTTTCACAAACCATCCCATGTCCAAACACAACTCATATTCCTGGAAATACTGCTTTGACTCGTGTGTTTCCAGAGTACTATTTTTTAAATTATTTATTCTATTATAGTTAATTGTTACACACTTGAATCTGTTACCAAATTCAAACTCTTTAAGTACCATTCATTATCAGGAGCTTTAGCTCAGAATAGAGTATATGCTACAGAAAAATTTGCTGAGTAAATGGATTTTTAAGAAAACGATAAAAGTTGAATTTCTTATAAACATTCATAGAGTAAGTAGAGAAAACAGAAAAAAAATTTAATCCTACTTTGCTGTATTCTGGTCTTCACATTTATATACGATGATATCTGGAAAGCTGGAGAGGTCAAGGGTTCACTATCTTGGGCTAATATAAAAACATAACAGACTTGATAGATGTTCCTCAAGATAGGAATATCAGATGACAAACCAGATGATACAAAATAGGGAAATACTACTGGCATTTCAAATAATTATTCTGAAGTTATAACTAGAATTTACTTTATTAAATTTTATATTATTCTTCTATATTTTATCTTTTTCTACTATCCCTGAGACAAAAGGGATTTCCTATTCCTGGCAAATCTAGTCATCTCTGCAATTGGGATAACTTGACAATTAAGATAATAATGGTAAAACCCATGATAAGCCAATCAGCAATGTTCAAGTTCATGGCCAGGTTTCTATTAAGCCCATTCAAAGAAGGCATGGTTTAGTCAATATGGTGGAAAATACCAGAATGACAATCAGGAGATCTGGGTTCTAGTTCTTCTCCTGCTGTTAGTTAATAGATTTATTAGAATGGCCACTTAATCTTTCTTGGCCACGGTGATTACATCAATAAAATAAATAGAGTAACCTAGATTATTGCAAAGATCCCTCCAGTAATTAAACTTTAAGCCCTGTACTTAGGTAAATTGCTGCATGGTCTCCACATATTAGTTGTTGTCTCTTAGTTGAGTAACGATTATTCAGAATTAATATAAATGACAATCATCTCACCAAAACTTTTTAGAAACCCAAACAGATTCTTCACTTAGTTAAGTAACTATTCATATTGTTAGGACTGTTTATATATAATGAACACGTGACAAATTCATTTTCATTTACCTCTAATATCTACCTGTTTTCTTTTATACCAAGGTAAATACACTTCAGATAATTACAAATCTTCCATTTTTGTTCTTCAAATCCTCACAATTATAATAATTCTTCTATATCTTCTTATTCAGAGTCCTTTATACAATTCCAATAAACAAATTAAATCAACCATTTTATCTGGAAGTAGAAAAACATCACAAAGTGGATTTTGAGACAAATGAAGATTTGTAACACAAATATTTTCATTTGCCAGATCAGTTTCTTTCCTTGTCAGTGTCAAGGCAAAAAAGCAAAAAACCAAAAACCAAAAAACCCCAAAAAGACCAAGAATGTCTTCAAAAGCATCTGACAGGCATTAGACCTTCTAGAGGGCACTTGAGCATACCAAACCTGGTTCATGAATTGGTAGGATTGGGATTTTAGTGGTTCTAATCCTTTATTATTAATGAGAATTTAAAATGTATGTTTCATTTAAATAGAAGGGATTAAGAAATACTCAACTAACTGCTAACAGAAAAAATGAAGAGTAAACTAAAACAGTCTCCAATGTAAGATAATACCATAAGAAAAATCTTAAATAAGTGTTTTCTTTGGTGTTATATTCAGATGGCAAATAATTTTCATGGATAATCTTACATACAGGTCATTGCTTCCTTTAATTAGTAACTTTTGTTAAACATAAAGAAAGCTTTAAGTTATTTTTAAAACCAATTACAATTGCCTAGTCCATTAACAAATTGTCATATTAATTTTGGCCACATTGTACTGCCTATCCTTAAAGGTTACTCAATTCATTTTCATAGATTTCAATTAACTTTTCTTTTCCAATTAGGGTTGATCATGAAATAGTGACAGAGGCATTCTGTCTTTTTTGCTTCTGTCATTTTGATGGAAAAACAGGACCAGAAAATGCAAAAGATGTGGATCCCAAATTAGACGGTGATGACTTGTAGATATATTCAAAGAATCCAGGCTCTGTGAACTCCACCAGCAAACTGATGAATCAATTTCACATTGCCACCATACTTCTGGAAGTCTCTTTAAAATTCCTATTTCCGTCAGCAGCTTCTCTTACTTGCATTAGCTGGGAACTGTACATATAATCATAACTGACAGGCTAGAGGGAGTTTAGGCTTATAAAACAGAGAAAGGAAAGGAAAATGCTCATTGTTTAGATTTCCTGAAGTAGAAACTGTTATCTTTGTTTCGGAAAGAATTACTTGCAGTCCAATCCATAAGGTTTAGGCAAGTCTACAAAGCTTGTAACAGACTCAAGGGTTCTACTCTCAAACAATGACCTCTTTTCCTAGCACTTTCATATGTTTAGGGACCACATATATAGAGAGAGACCAGAAGAACCTGGCTCTTGAACACTGTTATTACGTATATATTTGTAACACACACACAAACACACCTGTAAAAATATACATATATACGTTCATTCATTGTCAATATATTTATGTGTATACATGTACATACACATATACACATGAATATGTGTAGGGATGTGTGCATGTGTATGATCTCTGTTCAAATGCCATCTTGTCAGAGAGGAATCTCCTGATCTAAAAAGATCTAAAACAGCACTTATATTCTTCTCTGCTTTCATTACTCCCTATACTCTTACCTGGTTTTGATACTGATATATATATTCATTAATATGAAAGGCTGTATCTAAATACAAACACATGTAGCTCATTTTATTTTATTTATTTTATTTTTTTTAAAAGTCCCATTGCTCTTTTGTTTTCTTTTTTAATTTTTTTTTTTATTTATTTATGATAGTCACAGAGAGAGAGAGAGAGGCAGAGACAAAGGCAGAGGGAGAAGCAGGCTCCATGCACCGGGAGCCCGATGTGGGATTCGATCCCGGGTCTCCAGGATCGCGCCCTGGGCCAAAGGCAGGCGCCAAACCGCTGCGCCACCCAGGGATCCCCATGTAGCTCATTTTAAAAATAAATAGGTGCTATAAAGAAAATAACTATATACTAAGAAAAGACTGAAATTGCATAATAAATATGACCAGTTACAGGGTAACCAAAATAACACAAAATTAGAGAAAGAGGAGGAGGAAGGAGACAGAATGAGAGACAACAGCAAAAGATAGATGGAAAGGACTGCTATTCCTATAGCATTTCCCCCTTTTCCCAAAGTAGATCTCATTTTTTTTTTATTTATTTATGATAGTCACAGAGAGAGAGAGAGGCAGAGACACAGGCAGAGGAAGAAGCAGGCTCCATGCACCGGGAGCCCGATGTGGGACTCGATCCCGGGTCTCCAGGATCGCGCCCTGGGCCAAAGGCAGGCGCCAAACTGCTGCGCCACCCAGGGATCCCAGTAGATCTCATTTTTAAGTCCTGTCCTCACATATGCAACCATTTAACATGTCCACTGGCTCTCTCTCTCTTCTGTTACAGCTCTCCTCCCTGTAGTCTCAGCTCCAGTCCTACTTGCTTCTCTGCTCTTGTATATGCCATTTACTCTGCCTCAGGGTCTTTGCCAAACAGATTCTTCTGCCTAGAACAAATTTTCCATTCAATCCTTCATTTCATTTAGATTCCTGCTCCTATTGGAAAGGACTTCCCTGATCTAAAAAGATCTGAAACAGTACACACATCTATCTCTTCCAACTTTTCCTGCTTTGATTTCTCCTTAGTCCTTTTTGACATACAGAATATTATCTGTATATCCTTTAACTGTTTATTGTCTTTATCTCTCCACCCTCCAATAGGATATACGTGCTGTTAATAAAATGGATTTTGTCCGTTTGTGCCACTATCTTAGTGCAGTCTAGAGCAGTGCCAGACACAAAGAGGGTACTCAGCAAATACTGGTTGAATTAATGACACTAATTCTAGCTTTCCTACTAATGTAAAATTGGATTTTATACAACACAAATTACATCTCATTTCACATCTTCATTTTCCTCCAACACCAACCTAACATTGCTTAAAATACTTTAATCAGATCCCTATGCTTTCAGACTATCATCCACATCCCCCTTATGAATTGAACTCCATTTAATTTTCCAGTCTTATTTTTCACCATCCCTTTTCACATTCTAAATTCTACTCATACTAAACTCTTTACAGATCTAAAATGTAGTATGCTCCCTTCAATTTCTAAGTCCAAGTTTGTTTTTTTTTTTTTCTGCCTAGAGTACCCTATCTACCTCATTTACCCTGGCTGACTCTTAATTGTCCATTTAGGGTTAGATACCCTTCATAATTGCTCTCACAGTCACTCTTCTGTGCTTTGCTTTCACATACCACTTTCACACTATTTTTAAAAATAATAATGGTCTCCTGATTTATCTGCTTAACCTCCCTCATCATGTAAATCTCTATAGGGACTGCAAAATGTCTCTTTGCACTTATTTAGCATAGTACCTGGACTCAGTCAACACTTAATAAATATTGGCTAATGGAAATATATTATAAATTTGTATTTAAAACTAAAGTATTCTGGGACACCTGGGTGGCTCAGTGGTTGGGCGTCTGTCTTGGGCTTGGGGTGTGATCCCAGAGTCGTGGAATTGAGTTCCGCATCAGGCTCCCTGCATGGAGCCTGCTTCTCCCCCTGCCTGTGTCTCTGCCTCTTTTTCTCTGTGTCTCTCGTGAATAAATAAATAAAAATCTTAAAAATAAAAAAAGTATTCTGGTTTTTGAGATTTGAGAGCTTGCTGAAGCATAACCTGAGAATACTGGAAACATACTATGATACTGCATAGACTTACTAAGATCACAAATCTCTACATCAGAAACTTTATTTACAATAAACTACATAAACAAATATTTGTTATATGTAATTTCAAATATACAGCTGAGATATTTTAAACTTGGTAAAGCATTCGGATAAGTAAATATTATGTAACTGGGAAGGGCTAGGCATGACTCATTTTTTTTTTTTCAAAATGCAATCTTGGTTAATACTTCAAGATTTGCCTATAAACTGAACTTCCTTGCCTGTAACTGACTTTAAACCTTTAAAAACCAAAACATTAAATCATATATCTTGAACTTTATAGCATAAATAATACAAATTTAAGATGTGAACTTAGAGATTACACTACGACAATACCCCTGCAATCACCCCCCCCCCCATCAGCTGGGTGAGCATTTGGGTGCCCATTTTCCCACATGGTGATGGATTTGCACTTTGCTTCATCAGGTCTCCCTTGGGCCAAGAACACATTTTAGACATAATTATGGGAGCAGTCTGTGGCAGTGGAAAACCAAAGTTAACTGAACCACATGGAAATAAAACCCATGTCACTGGTGTCATTACCAGTACACTCTAACCAACAGAGTTAACCTCAATGTAAATACCAGGCAAAAATAGCACAACACTCTGTCCTCTGGAGAAATCAGTCCCTTTGGAAAGAATGCAATAAGGAGGAAACACCTGGACTCATATTTTTTGGACCAAAAGAGGACACAAGTAGTGATTTTTTGGAAGATTTAATTTATTTATTTGAGAGAGAGTGAGCACATGCACGAACAGTGGGGAACAGTGGGGCAGAGGGAGAAGTAGACTCCTCACTGAGCAGGGAGCCCAATGTGGGGCTCAATCCCAGGACCCCAGGATCATTACCTGAGCCGAAGGCAGATGATTAACTAACTAAGCCACCCAGGCGCCCCTTGATTTTTTGTTTGTTTAACATGTAAAAAAAAAAAAAAAGCAAAACAGCTGAAAAAAAGTTTATAGTGAAAAGTTTCATGATCTATGTAAAGAAAGAAAAAGGACCGAAGAAGGTATAACTGAAGGTAAAATAAAAACTTTTATTTTTTCACTCTTAACCTACCAGATAACAATTTGTTCAAAATGATAATAGCAACAAATATTAAATTATGTATGCTTATGTATGTATCTTATATACACATGTATGTGTATATACATGTACATATATCTCCATTTACATAGGCTTATATATAAGTGAAATAAGTAATAATGATATAAAAGATGAGAAGGAGAAAAATTAGGATTATTTTGTGATTATAAGGTACTTAGACTACCACTGATGTGGTATAGTGTTATCTGAAAGTGGACTTGTTGGTACACCTGGGTGGCTCAGCGGTTGAGTGTCTGCCTGGAGTCCCAGGATCAAGTCCCACATTGGGCTCCCTGCATGGAGTCTGCTTCTCCCTCTGCTTATGTCTCCTGCCCCCCTCTCTCTGTGTCTCTCATGATAAATAAAAAATCTTTTTTAAAAAACATGAAAGTGGACTTGTATTAGTTGTAAATATATATTATAAACTCTAGGGCAAACACTACAAAAAGAAAAGAAGAAAAAGTATAACTAATATACTAAGAAAGAAAGAAAATGGAATCATATAAAATATTAACAACCACAAAAGGCAGAAAACTAGGAACAAAGAACAGGAGCAACAAATAGAAAACAGTAACAAATACGGTAGGTATTAATCCAATTATATCAAAATCACTTTGAATGTCAATTGTCTAAATGTATGCAGAGGTTTTTAGAGCACATCAAAAAACATTGTGACTCCCAACTATGTTATTTACAAGGAATCTAAGTATAAAGACATATATAGATTCCAAGTAAATGGATGGACAAAAATAAACCATTCTAATAGTAATCAAAGATACAGGAATAGCTATATTAATTTCAAACAGAGCAGACTTCAAAGCAAGGAAAGTTATTAGGAATAAAGAAAGGCATTATATAATGATGAAGGGATCAATTTTCCAAGAAGATATAACAATCATTAACATGTATATACCTAACAACAAAGCATCAGCCTATATGAGGCAAAACTGATAGACCTACAAAGATAAATAGATGATGCATCTACTATAATAGGTGGAGACTTCAAAAAACCTCTATCAAAAATAGATCCAGCAGGTAGAAAATCAATAAGGATGTAGTTGAACTCAACACCATCAATGAACTAGATAAAACTGACATCTATTGACTACATCTAACAACAGCAGAATACATAATCTCAAGCTAACACAGAACATGCACCAAGATGGATCACATTCTAGGCCATAAAAGACACCTTAACAAGTTTAAAAGAATGGAACATACAGTATCTGCTCTCAGACCACAATGGAATTAAACTAGAAATAGATAATGGAAAGATAACTTGAAAATACCCCATATGTAGGTATAAAACAACACACTTATAAATAACACACAGGTCAAGGAGAAGTATCAAGAGAAATTAAGAAATATTTTGAACCAAGTGAAAAAAGAAACACCACTTATCAAAATATCTGGGATGCTGTGAAAGCATTGCTTACAGGGAAATTTACAGTATTGAATGCCTGTATTAGGAAAGAAGAAAGATAAAAAAATCAATAATCTAACTTTCCACCTTAGAAATCTAGAAAAAAAAAAGGCAAATTAAATCCAAAGTAAACCTAAGAAAAGAAATAAGAAACAGAGCAGATATCAATGAAATTGAAAACATGGAATCAATAGAGAAAATCAATGAAACCAAAAGCTGGTTCTCAATAAAGTTTAATAAAACTGATAAATCTGTAGCCAGGATAAGAAAAAAAGGGAGGGCACAAATTATTAATATGAAACTGAAAGAAGGGTTATCACCACAGATCCCATGGAAATAAAAATAATAATAAAGAAATACCATGAATAGCTCCATGACCACAAATTTGAGAACCTAGATGAAATAGACCAATTCCTTAAAAGAATTGCCCAAACTCACACAAGAGTGTACAGACAATCTACATCTATTAAAGAAATTGAATCAATAATGAATACCCTCTTCTCCTGGCAAAAAAAAAAAAAAAAAAAACAAACAAACATAAAGTATCAGGCCCAGATGAGTTCACAAGTGAACTTAATTCTAAGGAAGAAATTATACCAACATTCTACAACCACCTTCAGAGAATAAAAGCAGAGGGAGTACTTTCTAACTCATAATATGAGACCAGAATTACCATAATGCGCAGGATAGGCAAATATAGTACAAGAAAACTACAGACCAATATTTCATATGAACATAGATGCAGAAACTCCCAACAAAATATTCAGAAAATGAATCCAACAATATCTAAAACTAATTATATGTCACAACCAAGTGGGATTCATACCAGGTATGTGAGACTAGTGTAGCATTTAAAAATCAACTATTGTGGGACACCTGGGTGGCTCAGTGGTTGAGTGTCTGCCTTTGACTCAGGGCATGATCCCAGAGTCCTGGGAACAAGTCCCACATCGGGCTCCCCAAAGGGAGCCTGCTTCTCTCTCTGCCTATGTCTCTGCCTCTCTATATCTCTCATGAATAAATAAAATCTTTAAAAAAATAAAAATAAATATCAACTAATGTAAGCTATCCCATCAACAGATTAAAAAGAATCACATGAGTACACCAATAGATTAAAAAAGCACGTGACAAAATCCAATACCTCTTCATGATAAAACTCTCAGTAAACTAGGCATAGAGGGGAACTTTCTTAATTTGACACACAAAAAATTATAGCTAATATCATACTTAAAGGTGAGAAACTTGAAGCTTCCTTCCTATTCAGGATGTCCCTTCTCACCATTCCTTTTCAACATCATTCTGGATCCTGGCTGATGCAAAAATGCTAGAAAAAGAAATAAAACGTATGCAGATTGAGAAAGAAAAAGAAAAACAAAAACTACTTCCTGGAACAAGTAACTATAGGTAAGGTTGCAGGATACAAGGTTATTACACAGAAGTCAGTGACTTTCTATATACTAGTAATGAATAAGTAGAATTTGAAATTTAAAACATAATACTATTTACATTAGCATCCTTAAAATGAAATACTTAGGTATAAATCTAATGAAAGATGTACAAAATCTATTTGAAGAAAATGACAAAACCCTGATGAACAAAATCAAAGAAAAACTAGATAAATGGAGAAATATTCCATGTTCACAGATAGGAAGACTCAAATTATCAAGGTGTCAGTTTTCCCAACTTGATCTATAGATTCAGTGAAATCCCAATCAAAATCCCAGCATTAAGATTTATTTTACGGATTTTGACAAACTTATTCTAAAGTTTCTATGAAGAAGCAAAAGGTCCAGAATAGCCAACACAATAATAAAGTAGAAGAACAAAGTAGGAAGACTGATGCTACCTGACTTTGAGACTTAACTACAGAGCTACCACACTGTAATCAGTGTGGTATTGGTACAAGAACAGATCAATAAAATATTAAATTGAGAAATAACCCACATAAATATAGTCAACTTATCTTTGACAAAGGAGCAAAGACAATAAAATGGAACAAAGATAGTCTCCTCAGCAATAGTGCTAAATAACTGGGTTTCCATATGCAAAAAAAAAAAAAGTGTATCTAGACATAGACCTTACATCCTTCACAAAAGTTAACTCAAAATGGATCACAGCCCTATATGTAAAATGCAAAACTATGAAATCCCTAGAAGATAACATAGGAGAAAATCTAGATGGCTCTTGGTCTGGTGATGGTTTTTTAGATACAACACCAAAGACAGGACCCATGAAATAAGTAATTGATAAGATGGACTTCATTAAAGTTAAAAACTACTCCTCTGTGACAGACAACATGAAGATTATGAGAAGACAAGCGACAGACTGGGAGAAAATACCTGCAAAAGACACATCTGATAGATGACAGCTACCCAAATTATACAAAGAACTCTTAAAACTCATAATGAGAAAACAAACATGATTCAGAAATGGGCCAATGACCTTAACAGATAGCTCACCACAGAAGATATAGAGCATATGGACAGATGCTTCATATAATATATCATCAAGGAAATACAAATTAAAACAATAATGATATTCCACTATGTACATATTGGAACGACCAAGGTCTGGAACACTGGACAGAAAATGCTGGACAGGATGTAGAGTAATAGGAATGGTAATGAACTGCTGGTGGGAATGCAAAATGGTACTGCAACTTTTGACGACAGTTTGGCAGTTTCTTACAAAACTAAACATACTCTTGCCATACAATTCAGTAATAGCACTCCTTGGTATTGACCCAAAGGAGCTGAGAACTTATGCCCACATGAAAGTATGTACATGGATGTTTACAGTAGCTCTATTCATTACTGCCAAAACTTGGAAGCAACCAAGATGCCCTTCAGCAGGTGAAATGGATAAACCATGGTACTATCCAGACAATAGAATATTACTCAGCATTAAAAAGAAATGAGGTATGAAGCCACAGAAACACACGAGATAATCCTAGATGCATTCAAAAGTGAAAAAGTGCCAATCTGAAAAGCTTCCTTACCATATCATTCCAACTATATGAACAACATTCTGGAAAAGGCAAAACTATGGAGACAGTAAAAAGATCTGTGGCGCCAGCAGATTGGGGGTGGGGATGAAAAAAAAGGGCAGAACACAGAGGACTTTTAGCACAGTGAAAACACTCTGTATAGTATTACAGTTGATACGTGTTATTATACATTTGTCCAAATTTACAGAATGTGCACTTCATAGACAGAACCCTAACATAAACTATGGACTTTGGGTGATTATGTGTGTCAATGTAGGCTCATCAAATATAACAAACATAGGACTTTGGTAGAGGAGGTTGATAATGCAGGAGGCTGGGGTGGGGATAGATGGGATACTGGAAATCCCTGTAGCTTCCCATCATTTTTGCTGTGAATCTAAAACTGCCCTAATTTTTTCTTTCAAAAGTAACCTTCATTCCCCAATACTCAAATATTGATTCCTCATCTCTTAGGTAACCACAATCAACTTCTATTACTGCTTTCTAAATTTCATCTCCAGCTCATTGTATTGGCATGTGCATATGTGATGTGGTGTGTGTAATGGGCACAGTCCTCTTCCTTTTTTTTTTTTTTAACAATGTTGCAAGTTATATACCTGTTGGTTTGGTTTTTTTTTAACACTTAAATCTTTTTGATCCATCTGGCATTATCTCTTTTCTTTTTTTTGACATAAATGGCTAGTTGACTTAAAACCATTTATAAAATCACCAAAATTTTACCCACTTGTTTGAAATGCAAACTTATTGGGAACTAAATTCTGTATGTATTTGAGCATATGTCCAGGAATAATACTGTTCTTAATATGTTTGCATTAGTTATTTGCAACTACCATTAATTTAATGTTGCTTTATGTCTTAATAACTCAGAAGAGGTGTAAGAATCTAACAATATAGAATGGTAGATGTGGCATTATGATATGAATGCTCGAAACCATAATTTATGGGGTACTTTCATCAATTCTGAATCTCAAATATATACATAAAATAGGGATAAAATCTTTGGTTTAACAATCAAGTAAAAAGTATGAACACATTATTGTTACATGAATGAGGAAACACATATTTTTACTCATTCCTAGGGGAGTGGAAATTGGTATAACCCTGTGGAAAGAAATTATACAAACACTACCAGAATGATCAATCCACATACTCTTTGACTTAACAATTCTATTTCTGGGAATTTATTCAACAGCCATAATTTTACTTGTGCAAATGACATATATATGTTTTTATTCACTGCAGCATTGCAGCAAAAACTGAGAATATATTAAATTCATATCGGCAGGGAAACTTATTAAATAAAGTATGGTATATTCACCCAATGGAATTTCTACACAGTTGCTACAAAGAATGGAGTTCATCATACATTAATATGGAAAGATCTCAAAAGCATATTAAGTGAAAAGCATGATGTGGAACAGTCTATATAGGATGTTGCCAATTGGGTAAAAATTAATAGAAAAATACGATGTATTTTATTTGCTTTTATTTGTAATAATTATTCCTGGCAGAATATATAACAAAATAGGGGTGTGAAAATGTGTGGCAAAGGAACAGAACTAACCGTAAGATTTTTAAATAAATCTTCTAATGTACCATTTTAGTTTTAAACCTTGGAATCAATGGTTAACAAAGTATTTAATGAAAATCTATTATGTTACAAGAATCACAAGAAATTCTCCCTTTCGTTATTAAATCTATTCAATGAATGTTTATTAAATGTTAAAAGCCTAAAGAGAAAATATTAATAGAACTTTACACTGCCGTGCATTATTGAGGAAAAAAAAAGAGAATTAGATACCGGTATTAAGTAACAAACAAGCAAAAAAAGTAATTAATTTTTATCTAAAGTAAATTTTAGTTAGGAATGAGAAAGTTGTTTATAAATTATGGCCATGTAAATCAACAGAGAAATCTAGTGAAAAGTGTCTCAATAAAATATAAGGATAATTCAATTTAACACTAATGTCATAGCATCTTAGATTATGGTTCTTTTAAAATATAAACATTTTGACAAAATTAAAGCTTAAATTTCAAGTATTCCTCAAAGTTATTTAAAGAATAGTTAAAAGTCAGATTCTGTTTTTGTGGTATAGGCTTATACCACGTAAAACAGCAAGATTGTAGCCATTAGGTTAGCAGGTACTCTTATACCTGAGTTTTTAAGAGCATTATTTACTGATTTTTATTATATTTAAAATGCTTCATATTTTATCTTTTAATAATGATAAGCATTTCTTGTTCAATATACTTGATTTCAGGGTTGTTTTACTGGCTTCTATGAAATTATTATGTTAAATAAATAAATTGTTAAATAATCTAAAATATCTCAAAATGACTTGGTGAAAGAAGTCAAAGAGTAAACAAAGAAAATATAGAGCTATGTACACATATACACATATACACTGAAAGAATGAAAAGGAATGCTAAATTCTAAGATTAGGAGGAGCATGGACAAAGAGAATAATCATATTAATTTGATCAATGTGCTTCTCGTGTTATATATAGTGGCCTTGGTTATTACCACATTAGATCATACTAGATTAGGACATCAAGATTCTTATCAACTTAAAAAAGTACCATGAATTTTCATTTGAGATTTACTCAGAATTCAAATTTCAAAAATATCAAAGGATAATCATATTCTTTGAGAGTCTGTGAATTGCTTAATAATGCTGTATCTTGGAAACTGAAAGCAAAATGGTGTATCAAAATACTAGTAATCAAAACTAGCCTGAAGAGGAAAAATGGACCTAGTAAAATGTAGATACCTTCATAATAGTGAAGGTATAGTGAAAATTAAAGTAGCACATCCAGAGTTACGGTTGACAACACTGAATTCAACTGAAATTAGGAAAGCTTAATAGATCCAATTACATTTTGAAAGTAATTTCTAAAATTCTTAAACATCAGACAAACCAGAAATGCTGTCTTAAAGGCTTAGAAGTAAAAATAACTGCTAGGTAATGATGGCTATGATCTTACAGTTATATGTAACACAAACTACGTACAGAAACTGCCATTTGCTTCAAAACTATTCTGAAACAATAAAAAGGCACCTTTAAAAAGTATTTTCCAAAATTGTTATTAAGAGATGATCTGTCTCACTTTCTATGTATGTATGTGTGTATATGCATGTATGTAATATGTAGCATATTTCTAAATACAAATTCTAAATGACCTCATTATATTTTGATTAAAAAACACTGTTTACATAAATTGTTTACATAAAAAGCTAATCTCATTTAATAAAGAAAAATTGATTATAGAAAATATTTTATAAATTTCCATAATAAAACAATCTCTTTCATATTTAACAAGATAAAGTTTCTAAATAATAGTGGGAAGGAGTTATAAAGAGAAAGAGATATAAGAATTAATGAGTAAGATATATAAAATACAAATAAAATGGGAAGGAAAAAATTGATGTAGTTAAAAAAGGATAAAAAAAGAGGACAGGGGATCCCTGGGTGGCTCAGCAGTTTAGCGCCTGCCTTTGACCCAGGGTGGGATCCTGGAGTCCCAGGATCGAGTCCTACCCTGGGCTCCTTGCATGGAGCTTGCTTCTCTTTCTGCCTGTGTCTCTGCCTCTCTCTCTCTCTCTCTCTCTCTCATGAATAAATAAAATCTTAAAAAAAAAGAGGACAAGTAACAAAATGACTTACTCGGAAATAATATAGTTTATTTTATTCTATATAATTATAGTACCATTACATCACCTCCTATATTTGCTGAAGCCAATGGATACCTTTCTATTTCTACCTTATTTAGGATCTTTGCAGCATTTGACACTACTGATCACATGCCCATCCTGGAGATTCACCTTTCCTTGGCTGATATAACACTGCTCTCCAGGAGTCTCTCCTATCCTTTTGTCATACACTCTCAGTATCTTTTGAGAATTCCCTTTGCCATGGTTAAACCTTAATTATTACTATTTAATCGTTCTGTCTTTAAACTCTTCAGGGTAACATCCAGGGTCCCTGCAGATTGTGTTCAATATAAGTAGCCTAATTTTAGCTCTCATGACCCACCTCCAACCATACAAGTACCCCATCCCATTCAGGTAGGCTGCTCCATGAGATACTGTTTTCATAATGCTGCTCCTTCTCTTCTGAATGCCTTTCTTTGCATGAATAACTACTACCTAACCTTTAAAACTTTGGTATAGTGTCATCTCGTCTAAGAATCTTCTCATAAATTCCTAGTATAGGTGACTTTTCTCTGTGCTTTCACAGAAATCTGCTCATGTAATAGCGTTAATCACTGCTTAAAAATCACTAATTTACATGTCTGCTTTCCTACTAGACTATAAAATACCTTGAGGTCAGACCACATCTTTTTTTAAATTTTTTACTAAGAAGTATAAAGTACACAAAGAAAAGGTTATCAAATGGACAGTTCAATGAATTATCACCAGGTGTGCATCTGTGTAACTAATCCCAAAAAGATCATATATCTTACTTGGATTTGCATCCTCAGTGAGTAGTGAATAATAAACAATAAATATATGATAAGTAGTAATAAATGACATTAATTAGTTTTGGAGTAAATTTGCATGAAATTTGCAAGAAATCATCCCAGCACTATGATCCAAAAATCAGATTTTAGATACAAAGATTAAATACCACTTATAATGCGGAACGTCTATAGTCACATAAACTAGCAATAGCATAGAACTACAATTTGCAATTCAACCATATGAGGTCAAATAATAACCTTGCCAGGAAACTAAAAATGTAGAAAGCTTGGCATCAAAATCCAAGGGATAATCAGGGTCCAAGGGATGACCAGGATCCATCAAATACTGTTCTTTTTCAGCATTCACTATTCTGGGTTAACCAGTTACAGGGCATAGCCTTAGAAGATCTCTACTAGTAAAACCCAGAGATATGCAATCAGCCTGGCTTCTTAGCAATGAACATGTCAAAAGGATTGATGAAAATGGAATAGCTAGCCATTGGCCCCATGGTGAGTAGATGTGGGAAATTGTGAGAAAAGTGGCCGGGAGAAATGCTTTTGGGACATGAAAGCACAACTCCAAGCGTCAGTTGCTTAGAAATGACAGCAGCAGACAGGCCCACTGGTGTACAGGACTGAGACAGATTATCTCAATGTATATAAGAACACTCTGCAGCCTGGGAGGCTAAACAGCACAAGCTTAGATACAGAAAGCCTATATACTTGATCTCTGAATGACAAGAGGGTTAGGGGCACTGATCCCTGAACAGTCAAAAATCCACGTATAAGTGGACTCACGTTGTTCAAGGGTCACTGACTGTGTAAGCACCAGCAGCAACTGCTAACCAATGGGTCTGACTACAAATGTACTTCACTTAGAGTGGGTCTCCTGTGGCCTGCTAAACTTTACTCTTGCTGATGAGAACAGCATAGGAACTAGACTCAAATAATTCTTAGTGCAACTAAAAAATTCACATCAATTTCCGTATTCCATTTTTACTTCCCTGATAGTTCATTCAGTGAGAGCAATAATATAAAGGAAAGAGGCTTAATAGGAACCATCATGGTGACAATGACAATAAGAATAGCTGAAATTTATGAATGCTTACTCATGCTCCAGACATTGCACTAAAGGTATCCTTGCATTTGCTCATTTAATCCTCACCTAATTGTGTAAAGACTGTTATTTTCCCTATTTTATAGAGGATAAAACAGAATGGGAGATAAACTCACCTTCATGACTGGGAATTAGCAAAGCTGGACGTCTAATCCAAGATGGACTTAGAATTTGTACATTTGTCTCTTATGCTAAATTACCCAAGTTCAATGATTCGTTTCTGTGATATAATAAGTATTTTAACAATCAAGAGCTTACATTTCCAGTCATGATGACCAATGCTAATGAGATTCTTAAGAAGCAAAGAGCAGGAAAATCATGTAAGATGACCAAGTTTACTTTAGTTCTCCTGACATCAGTCACGAATGTTTCAAATTCATATCATTATATGTCACAAAATACTAGATGGAGTCTCACTGAGGAAAGAGCACAAAGTAAGATTGAATCATTAAGAGTTAACTGTCTATAGTTTGAAAAACTAAATTATTATGAATTACTTGTATTGAATTAGAATATCAGAGCTACAAAAACACTTAAACATGATGTAGTTTAAAAACAAACAAGAGTAAACTGAAAGTCAGGAAGAATGGGTGACATAATAAATGGCCCTATTTCCCTAGTCAATAAAACAAATATTATTTTGTTTCAGACTTCTTAGTTCAATGATTCTGTTAATCACAGGGCTGGATATTACTCTGTCCCCTAAACAAAAACTTCCAATAGTTGGGCTGGTAATTTTCCAATAAAAAAACTATATTATAACCACAGAAGAATAAATTTTGAGCTAAGTAAGCCTACCTACTTATCATGGATGCTTTGGTAGAAAGTAGACTTAGGTTCAAATTCAACTCTAATTCAGTCAGGCACCATGTCTTAAAAACCACAAAAAGGTGGGGTGACTGGTAGGAATGACTTGTAGGATTGTTATAAGCATTAAATAGGAAATCGGTGAAAGGGTTTAGCGTGACACACAAACTGTATTTGTTCAAAATGCTGTTTTTCCTTCCTTAGAGCAAGTGTGGCATATAGGTTAGAGTATCAGGTCTCTATTTGGGCTGCATAGGTTCAGATCCCACTTCAGCTAATAGCCAGGTGATTTGGGCCAGATACCTACACTCCCCATGCTTTCACTTTCTCATCTGTAAAATGGGAATGGACTATTTCTAAGGATTTAATTAGATGATACATATAAAGCACTTAGCTTACAACTAAGACATATTAAGTGTTTTTGAGAGCAATTATCTTGATTCCACTTTGTAAAATGCAAGACCTTTAAGTATTCAACACTCCTATTTTTATTCTGTAAAAGATACTATGTCAATATCTTTGCTGCAATATTTATTCCCGTATCTCTTGTGTGTGTATGAAGATTTAAAGAAGCTGTGATCATCAGGTAATTGTATAAAGAAAATTAGGGCCACACATCTATTCTCAGTATCCAAATTTCAAACAATCACTATATGTATCTACTATTCAAGATAATATCAGTATAAACATGAATTTAGCTAAGTCTTCAAGCAATAAGATGACTTGAGTTATGCTACAAGTCTTCTTACTGCACATATCTTGAAATTCTACATAAAACACAGTTGAGTTCATAAGAAAAAAGAGATGTCCCCGAATGCACAAAGAGTAAAATGACAACCTGTGATGGGCAAATTGTTGTTGTAGCAGACCTTGCGGTGGATTGGGGGTTGGTCTACAAACCTGAGGAGAGGCTCTAACAGCTTGAGTTTCAGATTGTAATGCCCATTGACTGACAGGAAATAAGGTCTTGAGGCCTGCGTAAATGAGAAAGCAAGCTGGAACGAGATTCTTACATGAAGTTGGATCCTCTTTAAGGTTGTACTTCCCAAACTTTAGCATTCATAAGAATCACCTAGAGGGCTGATTAAACCTAGACTCCTCAATCTGCTTCCAGAGTGTCTGACTCAGCAGGTCTGGGAATCTGCATCTCTAACAAGCTCCCAGGTAATGTTGATGCTGCTGGTCCTTCACAGACCAAACTGAATAACTCTGTTCTATGAGCTGTACCATTAGGAAAAGGATCCTTAATATGATCTTTCCTGGGGCACCAGGGTGGCTCAATTGGTTAAGTGTGGGACTCTTGACTTGGGCTCAGGACAGAGTCTCAGGGTCATGAGACCAGGCTGTGTGACCAGCTCCATGCTAGGTGTGGAGTCTGTTTAAGATTTTCTTTCACCACCCTCACCCTCTACCCCACTCCCACCCACCCACCACGACCTCCTCTGTTGGTGTATGCTCTCTTATTAAAAAGATAGGGATGCCTGGGTGGCTCAGCAGTTGGGTGCCTGCCTTCAGCTTAGGTTGTGTTCCTGGGATATGGGATCAAGTCCTGCATGAGGCTCCCTGTGAGGAGCCCTCTGTCTTTGTCTCTCTCTTTCTTTCTCAATCTGTATCTCTCATGAATAAATAAATCTTAAAAAAAAAAGATAAAAAAAATAAAAGGATCTTTCCTGACTCAGATGATAATAAAGCCTATCTCTGACCTGACCAAGGCTCCTTTGTTTTATACTGGTTTGGAGTAAAAACATATACTGCCTGCACAGTATGAGTTCTACATGTAAGAAATTAACATTTTAAAATTGATCTTGGGTTGGGGACTCTCCTGAGGCATATAAAGAAGTAAACATAAGACTGCTTTATAGGAAAACTTTCACAAGCCAGATTACGTAAAATTCCCATTTAAATAAGTCACAAGCAGTAACTACAAAACACACAAGGAATCGTTCACCATGAGTAAGAGTCTACCAAAACAAAACAAAACAAAACAAAACAAAAAAAAACCCAGATGATTGGCACACCCACAATTTAAAGTAATAGAATAACTGAAAGAAAAAAATAAAAGACATTTCCAAGACAGAATCTACCACTCACTGAAAGAGCTATTAAATAATGCTTTTCAGTAAGAAAAAAACTGAGCCCAGGGGGGAGAAAAAACAAAACAAAACTGAGCAACAGGGACAATGATGAGCAATGAAAATGGTAAGTATGTGGGTAACACTAATAAGCATCACGATTAACAACAATAATTAGCTTAAGAATGTTTAAGAACAATATGTAACTAAACCTAGATAAATTCTAACAGGCAAAGCGGGGTGAGTCAAGACAGATTTTAATGTCTGAAGAGACAGATATTAGTACTATATGCTTTAAATAGACATTATTGTTTCTAAATATGTACCCAAATAACAGAAATAGGATACACATTTCCAAACATATAGAGATGAAAAATGTAAAAGACAACTGAAGCAAGTTATAAATACATACATAAATACTGAAAGTATAAACATGCCCACAAGAATGATGCAGGATAGTGGTCACAACTAAAGACTGTGAGAAGAAAAGGGGTATGCTTAGGATTCTAACAATATGCAACAATTTCATAAAAATATGGCAAAATGCTACCATCTGCTAAATTTAGGTTGTGGGTACAGGAATGTCCATCATTTTGATTTCTATATACTATGTTTTGAAATATCTTATCATGAACTTTTTGATTGAAGAAAGCAAGTAAGTTCAGCAAAACCAACACAGTAAGAAAGGCTTAGTTACCTGAAAAGTAACCTGGCATGGATTTATTTTCCAAAAGAAGTCAGAATAGGCTAAATTAATTAGGTAGCTGGCCCATGGAAATCAGGTTTAATACATATTCTCTTTCCTTAGGAATTTCTTCCTCTTTGGTTTGTATAAGACTCTGATTATAGAGTGAAATGAAAAAAATGAAATGAAAAATGAATAATGAAATATATACCAATGAAATGAAAATGAAATGAAAAATGAAAAAAAGCTATACCAAATGAAATGAAAAAAAATCTATACCAAATGAAATGAAAAAAATCTATACCAAAATGTGGTGTTCTTTTTTTTTTTTTAAAGATTTTATTTATTTATTCATGAGAGACAGAGAGGGAGAGAGAGAGAGAGAGAGAGAGGCAGAGACACAGGCAGAGGGAGAAGCAGGCTCCATGCAGGGAGCCCGATGTGGGACTCAATCCTGGGACTCCAGGATCACGCCCTGGGCCAAAGGCAGGCGCTAAACCGCTGAGCCACCCAGGCGTCCCCAAAAGGTGGTGTTCTTATTCTACTGATGGTCACATCAGTGGCTAGCAGTAGAGATGAATGGATAAGAGATGCCATCAAATGGGATTTGAAGCAAATTCTATAGATTAAGCAAAATCTTGTAAAACTACTTGAAGGGTGATAGTGCTATTTTAAGCAGTTTAAAACACACATAAGAAAATCAGAAAGACTAAAAACAGACTGCATTCTAGGTTAGTCTTTGAGATTCATTTGTTTTATTATTTCTCAAAAGTCAAGTTCCATATCTGCTATCATGTATTTTTTTACTTTGGCTTCAAAAGACTCTAACCTCAGCATTTTTCACTGATAACTCAATCCTTGTTATTTCCACTCAACATCATATGAAAATCATGTTTCCTTTTTTTTTATGACTCATATCTTACAGTTTGTTGTTTATTAATTCCAAGACAATTCCTGTTAGTGACTGTTAGGTTATTCCCAAGAGAATGAAGGCTAAAATTAGACCTTGTGGTTTCCACTTTGTTCTTGGGCAGGTATGTGCATGTTTTGACCTTTCCCCTCTCCAGCTGGTCATTTCTTATAAGGCAGCAGCATAAGGGCAGAAGTCAGAGAAATGGAATTGCTTGCCTTACTTTTAAAATTAAAGCTGACAGGTACAAAGGGGTAAAAGAAAAACATGTCCACACAGATGTGGTCAAAGACTTCAGAGAGCTGTTCATGGCATTATTTATGCAGCTAAAATTAGGTGTATGTAATGGAATGATTTTTTGTTTTATCTTTAGACAAATATAGTATCTTTTCAAAATACTTATTTTTCATTGAAATGGACCTCTAAGCTGCCTTACCCCTTGCCAATATCATTTATTAAGATTTAAAGCATTGCCTGTTTCAGATCTCATCAGCTCTGATGAGAAATATAAAATGCTACAAATGACATTCATATTTCATATATAAAAAAAACAACTATTTGCCAATATCATGAAGACAAACAGAAAACTAGAATGTCATAGACTCAGTACATGAAGGCACTCAATAAACATTTGGTGAATTCAATGAACTAGAGCAGAGGTCAACAAACTTTTTCTACAAATGACCAGATAAATACTTTAGGTTTGCAGGCCATAGGTCTCTTTTTCACATGCTCAACTCTGCCATTGTAGCATACGAAAGTAGCTTTAGAGGATACGTAAATAAATCAATGTGGCTGTATTCCAGTAAAACTTCATGAATACTGAAATCTGAATTTCATATAATTTTCATTTGCCACAATATATTATGCTTCTTTTGACTTTTTTTTTTTTTGACCTTTAAAAATGTAAAACCTACTCTTACTCACCAGCCACATGAAAACAGGCAGAGAGCCAGAGGTGGCCTGTGGGTCACAGTTTGCCAACCCCTAAAAGAGATGTTACTGATTTCATAAGCCACTGATCTTATTCCTCAAAATTACTTGTGGAATGTAAAGGATTAAATTGTAGAGCGCAGTATGAAATGTGGATATAACAATTGAAAGCATGAGCGAGGTAGTTTAAGGCGTATATACAATTACGTATGTCTTTTTCTTTTTGAGTAGCTTCACAAAGACTAGCAACCTTTGATTCATGTACCTGTAAGGTGAAAACAACACATATCTTAAAAATGCAGATGCATTGCTTTGAGTTGAATTTTATAACAATGCAAACCTAAGGATACATCTAAGGCAGGGATTCTTAATCTGGGATCTATATATCTATACTTAGTTAATGGCTAATCTTCACGGATTCCTTGAATTTTTTTTTTAATTTTTGAAGTTGTAAATATTTGTTACATGCGCATTTTTACTTATTTAATTTTTTTAAGATTTTATTTATTTATTTATTTATTTATTTATTTATTTATTTATTTATTTGAGAGAGAGAGAGAGAGAGGCAGAGACACAGGCAGAGGGAGAAGTAGGCTCCATGCCTGATGTGGGACTTGATCCCAGGACTCCAGGACCATGCCCTGGGCTGAAGGCAGGCGCTAAACTGCTGAGCTACTCAGGGATCCCCGGTATATGTGCATTTTTTTAATGTGGAGTCAGTGAGGCTTTCATCAGTTTTGAAGGGGTCAGTGGTTCAAACACCAATGATCTAGCAGATTGGAAGTGATTAGCTAATAGGCTCAATTATTATTAACTTTGAATCTTCAGTATCTAAAAGCAGTATCATTAAAAAAGCAAATACCTAAAAGCTTGATATTTAAACTAGTATTAAACGGAACACATACTTTTAAAAAATCATTTCTTTCTAGAATGACTTTTTAAGGTATGAAATTACTTTTCTCATTTGTGCCAAAATCAAGTGGGCCTGTATTATACTAAAAAGCCACAAAATACTAAACAGGAACTGTGGTAGGATGAATTAATAACCCCAAAGATACCTAGGTTCTATTTTCTAGAAGCTGTATGTTACTTTATGTGGTTAAAAAAAAGACTGTAGATTTTAAGGATCTTGAGGTGAAGATTCTATCCTGGATTATCCAGCTGTGCCCTAAATGTAGTCATAATTGTCCTTATGAAAGAGGCAGAAGAAGATTTGACTGCAGGAGAGAAGGCTTTGTGACAATGGAGCATGAGTCAGAGGGTCATACTCTGACAGTGGAGGAAGGGGCCACAAGCCAAGCTACCAGTAACTATGAGAAGCTGAAAAAGGCAAGGAAATGGATTTTATTCTCAGAGCTTTCAGAGGGAACCAGCCCTGTGGCCACCTTAACATTAACACTGCAAATGGATTTCAGACTTCTGACTTCTAAAACTCTAAGAGGATAGAGTTGTGTTGTTTTAAGACACCAGGTTTGTAGTAGTTTGTTATAGCAGCAGTAAAGGAACTAATACAGGAACTTTTTATATTCCTGCTTCCACCAGGTAATATCTGGTCCTGTGCGTTTTTACCTTAATTTTTATTGAGTTTCATCTCTGGTTCCTAGGAAACAAGGATATGAACAATTTGATTTTGCATTTTATGTTTATGTGTTTCACAACTAGAGAAATACAAAAACACAATCAAAATGAAAAGGTATAAATCCAGCCAATTTTTCTCTCCCTAAAGCAAATCCTAGAGGAGTTTGTTGAACTGAGAGCTTTCATATAATTTATGTCCCAATTTTATACTGAAAATACCTAAAAACAAAATAATTTTAGAAATTATCAGAATACAGGGCGCCTGGGTGGCTCACTGGGTTGTGTCTGCCTTCGGCTCAGGTCATGATCCTGGGGTCCTGGGATCGAGCACTGTGTTGGGCTCCCTACTCAGTGGGGAGTGTCTCTCTCTTTCTCTCTCTCTCTCTCTCCCATTCTCTCTCTCGCTCAAATAATAAAATCTTTTTAAAAAGAAAAATTATCAGAATAATAAAGTAATTTTAGAAATTATCTGAATAGCACATGCCTTCTCTAAATACCTAGTGATCTCAATTTTTAGAATGCAGTCCGGAAAACAGTATCCTCTCTCCAAAGACATATCATTTTACCCTTTCCCCAATTCACATATGCATGAAAGTTTGAGGTACAGGGGAAATGATACTGAAAAGTCAGAAGAGATGCTCCAGAATCCATGCATCCAAAACATTATACATTTTATTCACAGGTAAAACTCTCAATACTTTCCTCAGAGTTGTAAGGACTTTTATATTCCATAAAATAGTGACTGGGTATTCTTTAGGCAACAGATATTTAAATAAGACAATCATACTTGGGCATGTGGAGATTCTAGAAAACTGACAGAAGAATGCACTCTTGATAGCTAGAAGAAGCAATCTCGCAGAATATGGAAGGAAAGAGACATAGGAATGTTTGAGCATGATGCAAGAAGACCAAGTAGTGCTGTATCTTCAGTTGATGCTGCGGATAATGATTTCAATAGAGTACAATCATTAAGTTGGGAACAACTGCCCCAAGTCATTAAATAAATGTATGGCATATTCTGCTTAAGAAGGTAAGGGAAAACAAAGAGCTGTAAAGCCCTTATTGAAAGCCTCAGATACAATTAAAACAAATATTCATGCTTACAAGTAAGCATCAATCACCTGAAACATTTATCTATTTATAGTGCTAATGCTGCTGTCAGAACTTAATGGATGTTCAACTACCACTTGATGGGTAAATTTATGAACAAATAGTGAATTAAATGATTATCATTTATTGTAGATATGCTGATAAGTGTAATAAATTATAAATTTATTTAGGTCTTATTTAAGAGAAATATTTAGAAATTACCTAGTTCAGGAGCAGCTTTAGAAAAAGAAGAAGAGAAATAAAGATACTTAGAAAAATAATTTGAAGTTTATTTTTTGAGCTTAATAAAGTCAATCCCAGTGCCTGCTCACTCAGATTTTTGGTGTTAGACATAAAAGAACTAGAGAAAAAAAAAAAAAAAAGAACTAGAGCAATAACCCCACCAGGCTATAAAATGAAAGTTCCATATCAGAGATTGCATTCGATTTCCCTTAAGAGTTTTTCAAGTAACCTAACACATTTACCTCACTCAGGCTGTGTGTGTGTTTAAGTCATGTTCAAAATCTCCTCAGCAGTGCTTTTTTGGAGGCAGTTTATTCTCAGGAGTAAGTATACCACTGAAAAGGCTTAGGTTGCAAGGACAGAAAATTCAGAGAGCTTTTTACTGCTAGAGACCCATATGGTAGTTTGACAGCTCAAACTAACCTCCAACAGGAACTTTCCATCTGAATACTAAGTAGATGATTATAGACACGTGCTTGAGATTTTATTTAGAAACATAGATTAATGCATCTGCTATCCTAAATAGTGAATGCTGGCAGTAAGATTTTCCTTTCTTACCCTTGGGATCACTATAGATATCTGCTTATTGGTATTCGCTTGCATTTTCAACATATAATGTACATTTTCTTTATCTTGACTGAATGTCTTTAGACATAGTATCAAGTATCAAATTAGGAAAAGCACTTTGCACAATTGGTTACATGTAGTAGAAGCTAGAGAAAAGAGGTTATTTCAACCAATTTCAAAATATGAACTGACATGGCTTTAACAGGCTCAATTCTTAACATAACATATAGCTACAATACATGTCTATCGATTTTGCCTGTCCAGTCTCCATTTTTCCCTTTTGCCCAGATTTTGCTTTGGCAACCACCCTCTCCGATATTCATCCTATAAAGTTCTTGTAGGGCTAAATCCACTATTCAGTTTTAGCTTTGAACAAGTGACTGAAATCTGGTCAATTAGAGTACCATAACTGGGGACGGGTTTAAAAGGAGCATACACAAGTTAGATAAATCAAAGTCAAGGAGTACCAGTCCCAAGACTTTTACTGGAACTACTGAAAATTAAGCTTTTGCTTGCTATCACTTACTAATAAGTAAGATGATAGGATTTCTGCCTACAGCTAACAAGGACCATACTGTCACTGCTTATGAGCCCTGAAAGTTAACAAATAAGGAAGCTTTAAATGTAAAAGGGTTGATTGGTTAATAGAGTAACATTTTTGGATGACAGAAATGAATTTTCTCGTGCCACAGTTAGACTACATTTGTATTTTTAGTTCCTAACTCAAGAAATAACCTAAATAATTCCCAGCTCCATTTTTTTAAGCCAGTTTTTTTTTTTCCTTTTAGGTTTAATGTCATTCTAATCAAGATTACTTATAGCTCCTACCATTCACTACTTTATTTCCAAATGACTGGCATTTTGATATTTACCAATAATCAAGGGGCAGCCCAGGTGGCTCAGTGGTTAAATGCTGCCTTCAGCCCAGGTCATGATCCTGGCGTCCTGGGATCGAGTCCCATGTTGGGCTCCCTGCAGGAAGCCTGCTTCTCCCTCAGCCCGTGTCTCTGCCTCTCTCTGTGTGTCTCTCATGAATAAATAAATAAGTAAAATCTTAAAAAAAAATAATCAAAAAAATTGGTCTTTGACTTCCCAGTGAGGCTTGGGTTCTAAACCTAGGATCAGTAATGCTCACTGTATGGTCTTTGACAAGCCATGTCCTCTGAGGCTGGTTTCTTTATTCATTTATATGTATCTATTTATATGTACCTTACAAGGTCGTGTTGAAGATTAAATGCACAGTGTGTTAAATGTCCAGCAGAATGGACACATGGTAATTGCATTTCCTTTTCCTCTTTTGAGAAATGATAGGGTTTTATATCTTTATTTTTCTATTTTTTACATTTTGTGGTGAAATGACAAGGTTCCTCTGAGATAGGGTTCTGTAATTCAAAAGAGAAAGGTAATCCTTAACACATATATTAGAAGGGTATGTGTGTGTTTAAGGTAGGGACAATTCTATTTTGGAGAACTAAGAAACACAAGTCTAAATACAGGTTAAAAAAAGAAGGGTTCTACTAAATTTTTTTTCACATAAGCAAAAGCCTTATTAATGTACATCAACATGAGGCATTTAGTCTAGACAGACCTACAGTTTACGCAAAAGTGGTTTTATTATTTGTTGATTTTAATTGGTTTGAGGTTTTTTTGGCTTATTTTTCTTTTCTTTTCCATCAGTGACTTACTCACTCCTAGTGTGACTTTGAGTCACATATTCCTGAGATACTATAGTTCTGGAACAACATGGGAATTAGGTAACCTGATAAAATATATTTTGAATTGGTTTCAGACAAATCTATTTAAGAGTGAATTTAATGTGTTTTAATCATGGGGTTTGCTATCATTGACCCTAGCATGAAACTCTAATGAATTCAACGAATTTGTAAATTTCTAAACCACATCACCTAGCATAAAAGTTTCGGATACTTTAATATTTCATTTATCCTTGAAACCTTACCTAGATGATATGTTCATACAACTATTACCTTCAAAAGAAAAAGCAATCTGTAGTATTAGTCACAGATGAACCCCATCTGCTATGTTCAACACTGCTCTAGCAGTGATCAATATAAATATACCAGTACATCAGTTGTTTAAAAGCTGATAAAAATTGTCAATTATTACTCTTAAATAATCACATATTTTTATAGATTATAGTGGACATTTCTCTTACATTGCATTAAATTATAAACAAAAATTGAATTCCATTAAACACAGAACAATACACTATAATTATCTAACCTGTGATTTTGGAGAAATCAAAGAACTCTGTAAGCAAATAGAATTGAACATTTATAATTACCACTCTGTAACATGATATTTAACATTTAAATTTTCTATAGGCTTTCGAGTTTAAACTAAGATATAAGATGAATCATTAGGATAGTAGTTTATAGGTAGTTAATTTAATATTTAACATTACGAAAGACTCTTTAGCATATGAAAATGAAACTCTTAAGAAACACTCCAAAATCTACCTCTGTAAAAAAAAAAAAAAAAGTGAGTCATATGGCAAAAAAACAACTTACAATAGATGTTGGCTTGTTACAATAATACATACATTGTCTCTGAATTATACAGATAAGGAAAACTCTAGTATACTAAGCCGAAATACCTGGAGGAATCCAAGATGGTGGAGGAGTCCAAGAAGGCAGAGGAGTAGGAGACCGTAGTTTTGTCTGGTCCCAGGAATTCAGCTAGATAGCTATCAAATCATTCTGAACACCTGCAAACTCAACTGGATATCTAAGACAAGAATAGCTCAACTCTACAAATAAAAAAGCCACCACTTTATGCAAGAATGACAAGATGTAAAAACTCACCTCAAAAAAAGAGAGCAAGAGGCACTACTGCCAGGGACCTAATCAGTATGGGCCTAAGTAAGATGTCAGAACTAGAGTTCACAATAACAATTATAAAGATACCAGCTGGGCTAGAAAAAAAGCATAGATGACACTAGAGAATCCATTTTTGGAGAAATAAAAGAACTAAAATCTAATCAAGTTGAAGTAAAAAAGGCTATTAATGACATGCAATAAAAAATGGAAGCTCTAAGTGCTAGGATAAATGAGACAAAAGAAGGAATTACTAATACAGAAGACAAAATGGTGAATAGAGAAGCTGAGAAAAGGAGAGATAACTACTGGATCACGAGGAAGAATTTGAGAGATAAGTGATACCATAAAGTGAAACAATATTAGAATAATTGGAATACCATTAGAAGAAGAGAAAGCGTCAGAAGGTATAGTGGAGCATACTATAATGAAAAACTTCCCTAATCTGGGGAAGGAAACAGGCATTCAAGTCCAGGAGGCACAGAGAACCTCAAAATCAATAAAAATAGGTCAACACCCCAACATATAATAGTGAAACTTGCAAGTCTCAGAGACAAAGAGAAAAATCCTGAAAGCACCTTGGGGATAAGAGGTCCATAGTTTACAAGGGTAGAGATATTAGACGGGTGCAGACCTATCCATAGAGACCTAGAAGGCCAGAAAGGACTGACATCATAAATTCAGGATGCTAAGTGAGAAAAATATGCAGCCAAGAATACTTTATCCAGCTAGTGGTTCATTCAAATTAGGAGAGATAAAAAGCTTCTAGGACAAACAGAAACTAAAAGAATTAGTGATCACTAAAACAGCCCTGCAAGGAATACTAAATGGGATCCTTTAAGTGAAGAGAGAACCCAAAAGTAACATAAACCAGAAAGGAACAGAGACAATATACAGAAACAGTAGCTTTACTAGTAATACAATGGCACTAAATTCATATCTTTCAATAACTACTCTGAATGTAAATGGGCTAACTTCCCCAATCAAAAGAGACAGGGTATCAGATTGGATAAAAAAGCAAGAACCATCAATATGCTGTCTGCAAGAAACTCATTTTAGACTGAAAGACACCTCCAGATTTAAAGTTAAGGGGTGGGGATCCCTGGGTGGCGCAGCGGTTTGGCGCCTGCCTTTGGCCCAGGGTGCGATCCTGGAGACCCGGGATCGAATCCCACATCAGGCTCCCAGTGCATGGAGCCTGCTTCTCCCTCTGCCTGTGTCTCTGCCTCTCTCTCTCTCTCTCCCTGTGTGACTATCATAAATAAGTAAAAATTAAAAAAAAAAAAAAAGAATTTAAAAAAAAATAAAGTTAAGGGGTGGAAAAGCATTTATCATGCTAATAGACATCAAAAGAAAGCTGGGGTAGCAATCCTTATATCAGACAAATTAGATTTTAAACCAAGGACTATAATAAGAGATGAGGGAGGACACCATATCATAATTAAAGGGTCTATCCAATAAGAAGATCTAACAATTATAAACATTTATGCACCTAACATGGGAACAGCCAATTATATAACCCTATTAATAACAAAATTAAAGAAAAACATTGATAATAATATAATAGTAGGGGACTTTAACACCTGACTCAGTGCAATGGACAGGTTATCTAAGCAGATTAACAAGAAAACAAGGACTCTGAATGATACATTGGACCAGATGGACTTCACAGATATTTTCAGAAGCATTCCATTCTAAAGCAACAGAATACATATTCTTCTTGAAGGTACAAGGAACATTCCTCAGAACAGATTACATACTGGGTCACAAATCAGGTCTCAACTGGTACCAAAAGATTCAGATAATTCCTTGCATATTTTCAGACCACAATGTTTTGAAACTCAAACTCAGTCACAAGAGGAAATTTGGAAAGAACTCAAATACACGGAGGATAAAGAGCATCTTACTGAAAAATGAATGGGTCAACCAGGAAATTAAAGAAGAATTTTTAAAAAAACCATGGAAACAAATGAAAAATAAAACACAACTGTTAAAAAAAGAAAGAAAGAAAGAGAAAGAAAGAAAGAAAGAAAGAAAGAAAGAAAGAAAGAAAGAAAGAAAGAAAACAAAACTGTTCAAAACTTTTGGAATGCAGCAAAGGCAGTCCCAAGAGGGAAGTATATAGCAATACAAGCCTTTCTCAAGAAATAAGAAAGGTCTCAAATACATAACCTAAACTTATACCTAAAGGATCTGGAGAAGGTACAGCAAATAAAGCCTAAACCCAGCAGGAGAAGAGAAATAATAAAGATTAGAGCAGAAATCAATGAAGTAGAAACCAGAAGAAGGTAGAACAGATCAATAAAACGAGGAGCTCATTCTTTGAAAGAATTAATAAGATTGATAAACCCCTAGGTAAACTTAACAAAAAGAAAAGAGAAAGGACCCAAATAAATAAAATCATGAATGAAAAAGGAGAGACCACAACCAACAATGAAGAAATACAATTATAAAAACATAGTATGAGCAACTTTATACCAACAAATTAGGCAATCTGGAAGAAATGGATGCTCCTAGAGACTATATAAGCTACCAAAACTGAAACAGGAAGAAATAAAAAAAACCTGAACAGACCCATAACCAGCAAGGACATTGAAGCAGTAACCAAAAATCTTCCCACAAATAAGAATCCAGGGCTGGACGGCTTCCCAGGGGAATTCTATGAAACACTTAAAGAAAAATTAATACCTATTCTTCTGAAGCTGCTTCAAAAAATAAAAATGGGAGGAAAACCTCCAAACTCTTTCTATAAGGCCAGCATTACCTTGATCCCTAAACCAGACAAAGACCCCACCAAAAAGGAGAATTACAGACCAATATCCCTGATGAACATGGATACCAAAATTCTCACCAAAATACTAGCCAAGAGGATCCAACAGTACATTCAAAGGATTATTCACCACGACCAAATGGGATAAGAAATAAAAGGCACCTGAATAGGCAAATAAGTCAAACTCTCACTCTTCACAGATGACATGATTCTCCATGTGGCAAACCCAAAAGATTCCACCCCAAAATCGTAAGAACTCATACAGGAATTCAGCAAAGTGGCAGGATATAAAATTAATGCACAGAAATCAGTTGCATTTCTATACACTAACAATGAGACAGTAGAAAGAGAAACTAAGGAGTCAATCCCATTTATAGTTGTACCCAAAACCATAATATATGTAGGAATAAACCTAACCAAAGAGGCAAATGATCTGTACTCAGAAAACTACAGAACACTGATGAAAGAAATTGAGTAAGATACAAAGAAAAATGTTCCATGCTCATGGATTGGAAGAACACATACTGTTAAAATGTCTATGCTACAAAGAGCAATCTATACATTCAACACAATCCCTATGAAAATATCAACTTTTTTCACAGAGCTCGAACAAATAATCCTAAAATTTGTATGGATCCAGCAAAGATCTAAATAACCAAAGGAATGTTAAAAAGAAAATGAAAACTAGTGGCATCACAGTTCCAGACTTCAAGCTCTATTACAAAGTTGTGATCAAGACAGTGTGGTACTGGCACAAAAACAGACACATAGATCAATGGAACAGAACAGAGAGTCCAGAAATGGACTCTCAACTCTATGGTCAACTAATCTTTAACAAAACAGGAAAGAATATCCAATGGAAAAACGTCTCTTCAACAAATGGTATTGGGATAATTGGACAGCCACATGCAGAAGAATGAAACTGACCATTTCCTTACACCATACACAAAAATAAATTCAAAATGGATGAAAGACCTAAATGTAAGATAGGAATCCATCAAAATCCTAGAGATGAACACAGGCAGCAACTTATATACATACCACATCTTCTTTATCCATTCATCTGTCAATGGATATCTGGGCTCTTTCCATAGTTTGGCTATAGTGGACATTGCTGCTATAAACATTGGGGTGAAGGTGCCCTTTCAGATCACTATATTCGCATCTTTGGGGTGAATACCTAGTAAAGCAATTGCTGGGTCATAGGGTAGCTCTATTTTCAACTTTTCAAGGAACCTCCTTACTATCTTATCAGATAAAGGGCTAGTATTCAAAATCTATAAAAAAAAACCTATCAAACTCAACATCTAAAGAATAAATAATCCAGTCAATGAATAGGCATGTTTCCAAAGAAGACATACAAATGGCCAATAGACACTTGAAAAAAATGCTCAACATCACTCGGCATCAGGGAAATACAAATCAAATCAATACAAATACAAATCAAAACCACAATGAGATACTACCTCACACCAGTCAGAATTAACAATTCAGGAAACCACAGATGTTGGCGAAGGTATGGAGAAAGGGGAACTCTCTTACACTTTTGGTGGGAATGCAAGCTGCAGCCACTCTGGAAAACAGGAAGGAGGTTCCTCAAAAAGTTGAAAATAGACCTACTCTATGACCCAGCAATTGCTTTACTAGGTATTTACCCCAAAGACACAAATGTAGTGATCTGAAAGGGCACCTGCACCCCAATGTTTATAGTGACAATGTCCACAATATCCAAACTATGGAAAGAGCCCAGATGTACATTGACAGATGAATACTCAGCCATCAGAAAAAATGGAATTTTTTGATTTGCAATGATGTGGATGGAACTAGAGGGTATTATGCTAAGTGAAATAAGCCAATCAGAGAAAGACAGTTATCATATGAGCGCATTCATATATAGAATTTAAGAAACAAAACAGAGGATCATAGGGGAAGAGATGAAAAATGAAACAAGACAAAATGGGAGACAAACCATAAGAGACTCTTAATCACAGGAAACAGGGTCACTGGAGGGGAGAGGGATAAGGGGATGGGGTGACTGGGTGATGGGCATTAAGGAGAGTACATATGTAATGAACACTAGGTATGAATCACTAACCACTAACCTCTACTTCTTAAACTAATAATGTATTAATTAAATGAATTTAAAATTAAAAAATTCACATGATTTATTTTCATGGCAGAATGTAATCACATCTTTATTTTGTAAAGACTGATTAATATAATAAAAATAACTTATTCAATCTAGATGCAAAAAGACAAAGAAATAAATCTGTAATATCTAGAATCACAAAAATTTACAGTGAGGGCACAATCTAATACATTGTGAACAGAAAGTAATATTAAGATTACAAGATTGTATTAAGATTGTAATCTTACAATGTCAAACAATTTTCCCTAAGATTTTTTTTTAATAACTTTTTTTTAAGGTTTTATTTATTTACCCATGAGAGAGGCAGAGACACAGGCAGAGGGAGACGTAGGCTCCACGCAGGGAGCCCAATGTGGGACTCCATTTCGGGTCTCCAGGATCACGCCCTGGGCTGAAGGCAGCGCTAAACCGCTGAGCCACTGGGGCTGCCTTCCCTAAGATGTTTTATTTGGGCTTCTATTTTTGTTGAATGGTCAATGTAAAAGAAAATCTGCAATGCCAATTTACTAGATGGTAATTTTTATTTTTGAACTAAGAGACTTAATATTCAAACTTTTTTGACCCAGCAATTTCACTTAAAAGAATAACTAGAAATGTACAGAACTACATATATGTAATGGTCATCATTCTCTTTTTATTTATAATAACCCCATTTTCTAGAGAACCTAATATCTGGCTACAGATTAGTTATTACCTCCTTTGAGAATCTGATGAACACTAAGGATTCTTTACTTGAGAAATATAAACATTTGCTTTATTTCTATAACACACACACAGAGGCATGCACTTTTGCACACACACACAGGATATAATATAAAAACTGCACTGCCATCTAACTTTGAAATTAATGGAGTCAGTAACAGTTTTCTAGTATACAGGAATAATTTTAGGATTGCAGAGGGAAGAGAATGCAGTTTTCTAAGAAGTGAAAAATGCAGTTCACTTGGCACTGAAATTAAAATGACTGGCCTAAAGAACTTACGTAGTAGATAAAATTCAAATTAGAGACTACAAAGGTGCTCATACATTATTAGGTTTATTCATCTCTGTTTTTCATATTTAAAGAAAATACTACCAATATTCTATATATTATTCAGAGACTTTTAAGATCAGTGAGTGAAGCTCTAGGAAGCTGATCTTTGATTTGAGGTTGCAACTGTGATTGACAAAGCTTAGAACAATTTGTATTTTTCTTGTTCCATAGAAGTACAAAGTACATTGTTCACTTTTTTACACAATTCAGTTTAATTCTATAAACATAGTCATAGATTCAATTATATTAACATACCTACTATGTGCCAGATTTAGATGCCAGACATACTTAGATAAATAAAGCACTGAGCCTGTATTCCAGGGAGCTCACTATTTCGAGAAGAATTCATAAACATTTATTTCCAACTGCAAGAGGATAACCTGCATGAGGATAGGGAATTTTGCTTCTTTTACTCAGTGGTATATCCTGAGTACTTAGAACAACTTCACAATTACAAAATGAGAGAGGCAGAATTTGGAACACTGTTTGCCTGACTCTAAAGTTCATATTCTTAGCCAATATGTTATTCAGCTTTCCAGTATCCTGACTCCTTACCAAACTATAGATTGAAAATTGGCTTATTCTAAAACACATAAAATCATATATCTGAAACACAACAGCAAGGATAGTACATAATAATAAACACAGAAATTTCAGAAAAATAGGCAGAATATATACTATGACTATTATTCAGAATTGTTCTTTATCGTTTTCTATTTGTACATATCTCTAAACGTTTCATTTTGCTGTCTTTTGACATTATATAGTTATAACTGCATGTGTTCTTTTGTGACTTGCTGTTCTCAACTTTATAATTGTGAGATGGCCATGGTGGTGAGTTGATACATATAATACATTTGTTTAAACTGTTTTTTAGCATCCTGTTGAATAAATGTGCCACAAGTTTTTCTATTCTTCTACGGGTGGGCGTGCAGTATGTTTTCAATTTTATGCAGTTACTAATGGCGCATAATCTGGTTCAGGTGTGCAAAGAGTTTTTTTTTTGGGTGTATGCCTAGCAATGGAATTGCTGACTCAGCTAGCAAGCATACATTCAGCTTTATAAATTAATGCTGAGCTATTTTCCATGTTCTTATACCACTTTAGAAGTATGCCCTAAGAATGAATGAAAGTACTATTGTGTTAGTCTGTACTACATTTGTTACTATAATATTTTTTCAAGTTTGCTAATCTAAAGAGAAAAAAAAAAGTCTTCCTTTTATGACTTTGCTCCAGAGGGATAATGCATGTTGGCACAAGAGGTCTGCTATGCTGGTAGTAACACTTCTCATTATAGAAGTTTCACCATAAAGTCTTATATGGGTATTATGATACAGTTCTACTTATATCACTCTCCTGCTTAAAGCATCCCTGCTCCTATACATTGGACAAGCAGGACTTCCTACTCTGTGCTTCCGTCCACCAGCTGGACCACAGGTTTTGTGAGGTTGGGGATGAGCTCTACCCCATTCCCTATTATATGTTCTTTGCTTAGTTCCCTGGTTCAAATAAGTCCTCAGTAATATTAAAATGGATGATTATATGTTCCTAGTTAAAATAAATCTGCTCCTTTAAAACTCTTCATCTGTAAGTCTAGTCTAAGTAACAGACCCTACACCATGACGAATTTATCAATGTTAAGGGCTACTTCATGGACTGGTAAGACTGTGACACCACACTTTCTTGGGTGTGCATGTCTAGAGCAGCAAGTACCTGTGCTACATGTGTCTTCATTAATATTTGAAATATCAACAACTTCTGTGGCTGGAGATATACAGGCGTCAGGAGATGAGGCTGGAACTGTGGGTCACTAAGGATCCTGAATGCTACATTACTGAGTTCAGATTCTGTCCTACAAGGTTTAAACTTAGGCAAGTTATAATTAATTTAGTTTTTCAGATAAATTTATTAGAATGCTTTGTGGAGAGATAAAAACTGTTGAGAAATAAGGCTTCTTGCTGGAAACCCATTGATACCAACTTTCCCTTTACATTGACTACATTCTCTCTCTCTCTTTCTCTCTCTCTCTCTCTCTCTCTCTCTCTCTCTCTCTCTTTGTCAAGATTTTATTTATTCATGAGAGACAGAGAGAGGCAGAGACACAGGCAGAGGGAGAAGCAGGCTTCATACAGGGAGCCTGACGTGGGACTCCATCTCTGGTCTCCAGGATCATGCCCTGGGCTGAAGGCGGCACTAAACCGCTGAGCCATCCAGGCTGCCCCATTGACTACATTCTCATAGATGAATGAATCCTTAATATTTTCCTCCTGGGAACACTTTTTGGATTTTGATACCAAAGATTCCTGAAGGGCATTTCTGTGTGGAAATTTTTAAAACAATGAAAATGATCTCTAAGGACATTTATTATTATTTTAAAAATCTGAAAGTGGCACACACTAAATCAATATAGAATCTCCATGAAGACACAAATAGAAAAAAAAAAGCAAAGTAGTAATTTGTGCAACTTTTCAGTATTTTATATTTTCTCAATTGGTGAGTTTAGTTTGGTACATATTTTCTTCAGATTGTATTGAGCAGAAGATAGAACTAATGCTGTTATTCTCCCTTTACCCTAGCCATCATTTATTCTTAACTTCTGGTTCAGAGAAAACAATCTCATACTCTCAGTGGTCTCTTATTTCTTTCTTTTCTTTCTCTTTTCTTCCCTTCCTTCTTCTACAAAGTCACTCACATGTCTTTTTTTTTTTTCTTCCCCATTTCCACAGTTACCACTCTGGCTCATCTCCTGATGCTTGGATTGTAACTAAAGTCTTCAAACAGTTTATCTACATTTTCTCTCTACTACAATATATCCTCAAAACAGTCAAGATGACAATCTCCAATTTTCAAAAGATCAAAATTTCACAGCCTTCATAAGATTTTCTTTCTAAGAACCACCAGTCACTTCCTACAACCTGGTCTACCAGTCTGCATTTGCCTTAATATTTTTGGTGAGCCATTAACATATTACCCTGCTCCAAAGCACCAGCCCTTCAGATTCATAACTCAGTGTGTTCTAAATATGTTCTCTCCTCCTAGAAGGTGATTCCCTCTGATCAATCCCATTATTTGGCTTGCTTATTCCAACTACCTCTAATGCCTACCTTTCTTTTTTTTTTTTAAAGATTTATTTATTTATTCATTCAGAGAGAGCGAAGAGAGGCAGAGACACAGGCAGAGGGAGAAGCAGGCTCCATGCAGGAAGCCCGATGTGGGACTCGATCCTGGGTCTCCAGGATCACACCCCAGGCTGCAGGCGGCGCTAAACCGCTGCGCCACGGGGGCTGCCCTAATGCCTACCTTTCAATAGCCTTAAAGAACTATTCCTAGCTTTATTTCCTACAACTCTGATCACTTACTGAGTCTGTGAATGAAAATTCATTACAATATTCTCCTTGGACCGCATACTCAATTATAGATGAGACATTTGCTAATTGAATTTCTCTTTGATTTGGACCTAGAAGAGATATGACACACTGAATCCAATACACAATACATTATAGGAAGATTTGACATCATCCCTGCCTCTCTGCATTCTCTCTTCCCTCTTCAGAATTTCAGCTCCAAATTAGGCCCTTCCACCATCATTCAAGACAGCCAAACATGACTCTGTTATTGCACTATTGTATTATATTGTTAGTTCCTAAGACTAAAATTTTCAATTTGGAAGGCAAGAACACCCAGTCATTACATTAAGAGAATATAATGTTATACAACAACGACTAATATTAGGTTTTCAATAAATTAATCAATCTATCCATTTATGGAGAGTACCCACTATGTGTCAGACAATGGTTCATTTAATACAGATTTTTTCAGTGAGCAAAGGAACATAATCCTAAGTGAATAAATAAAAGTGCATCTTCATATTCCTATTAAGTATTGCTACTTATTTGTCCTCTTGTTTTCTGAAATATTATTTATCTGTGAGTATCTGTGTCTTCTACCTTTATGTTACTCCACAGTGTGGAAGCTGTATGTATGTATGGTAATCAGGGACTGCTTGCTAGATGCGTGCATGGAACATTAGAAATTTACTGAGTTACTAATACTCAAATAAATAAAAATGCTACCTCCCAATTCAATATCCATCTCCACCCCCACTGCCTACCATTATGGCTTTCCAATAATACAGGAAACACTTTATGTTTTATAGTATAAAGCTATACTATCCTCTCTTTTCTAGTTTTCATATGCAATTCTCAACCCATGCCAATCCTCACTCCAAAAAGTCTCTATTTTCATGTTTCCCCCCTCCTACTATTGTTGCCTCCAGGGTATGCAGAAAAACAACATGTTATTCTTTCCCTGAAAACTATTCCTCTTCTAGTGTTCTCTCTTCTAGGGAATAGTACCATACAGTCTTTAGGTTCTGCACCCCTCTCTCATTTTAACTCTCATAGAGTCTGATAATAATTTCTCAGGGCCAGCTGGTTCTCATCATCTCCATTACCACTACTCCAAGCTAATTATATTTTTTCTGGGACTGGAATAGCTTCTTAAGTGGCCTCTCCAGCTCTTCTCCCCTCTTAGTCAGAATTACCTTTTTAAAACACAAATCTGACCATATGTCCCCAGCCTGCTTAAAAACCAGCAATAGACTCTCAGTGCTCTTAGGATAAAACTAAAATGCTTAAAATGGTCTGTCCTACCTGTGGTAGACAAAATAACAGCCTCAAAAATGTCCCCATCCCAATCCCAGGAACCTAGGAATACATTAGATTACATAGCAAAGGAGAATCAGCTTTGGAGATGGAATTAGGTTGTTAATCAGATGATAATAAAATACATAGAATATCCTAGAATGCCAAAAGGATCCTTAAACATAAAAGAGGGAGGCAGAAGAGTGAGAGGATGAGATGTGAAGACAGAAGCAAGGTTGTCAGAGTGACATGATACAAGGAGAACTCATTCCCCTCCTATGGCTATGAGCCAAGGACTGTGGGAAGCTTCAGATTCTCCCTAGAGCATCCAGAAAGCCCTGGTGACACCTTGATTTTAGCCCATTTTGGAGTTCTGACTCCAGAACTGAAATTGATAGAAATAAATTTGTGTTATTTGAGCATCTAAGTTTGTGTTAATTTGGGTTAGTATCAGTAGGAAACTACTAGACCACCTAACACTCCTCTTAGGCCCTCCTTACAGGTGCCTCTCTACTCTCTGCTGCTGAGGGCCTTAAAGTATTTGTTATACCTATTTGAATAATCTCTGGATTAGTAATACCATGTCCCTAACTAGATGGAAAACTCCATGTAAGTGGATACAATGTCTCCTTTTTGTTCACCATTCTGTCTCAAGCTCCCATCCCAGAACCTACGTAAAGTAAATCAAATAAATATTTGTTGAATGAATGCAGCCAAGCATGTATGTACCATCAAAGCTTTGACTACTGCCCTCTAGTGGACCATCAGTGGACTACTGATCCAGTGTTACTCTATTCTAACAAATTCTATACACAAATAGTAGATACAGACTCCTAAACTACCAAGCACATGATTCCTCAATTTAAGAGCTGATCATATCTCAGGAACTGATCATGGATCAGGGTCAGTTATTGAGATGTATAATAGTGAGGCAAATTGTACTTCCCCTTTCACCACTCTGCTGAGTTAAGTATATTTAGACAATTTAGTTAACCCCTCTGGGCTTCAAGTTCTTCACTCTTAAGTCACAATATTCTTCACAGAAGTTAAGGATCTGGACAAGAGATCTATAACTCTATAATTCCTAATCCTTGTACTAAAGGCTCTCTGCCTTATGTCTCTACCCTCACTTTTACCTCTATAAGGTATAAATCCTATAAGGTCTGTAAATTCTAAGAATTCTAAAAGGTCAGGGTCTGTGTTTACTTCCATGGCTACCACTGTGTCCTATAGACATTTGATAAATAGTTTCTACATGCATGAAAACAAGCATTAAATGTTTGCTAAACACATGAAGGGAATATTCCTGATAGAAATTCTTATATTTTTGTTTGATCGGGCTCTGTACTGTTAAACATGCCTATCTTCCCTACAGTGGAAGTGGCCCTCCAAAAATATCAAGACCTAATCTCTGGAATCTGTGAATGTTACATTATAAAGTAACATTTTTACAGATGTAATAAGTTAAATATATTGAGATGAGGATATTATACTAGAGTGTCCAGATATGATTGAATTAAGGATCTGGAGATGAGATAATCTAGGATTAGATTATCCAGGTGGGCCCTAAATGTTATCATAAGTGTCTTTATAAAGGAAAAGCAGAGAAAGAGGAGACATACAGAAGAGGAAGAGACAAAGTAACAATAGAATAAAGACTGTTGGGGTATAGCCACAAGTCAAGTAATGCCAGCAGCCACTAGAAGCTGAACAGGCAAGGAATTCTCCCTTAGATTCTCCCTTAGAGCCACCAGAGGGGCTGAGGCTCTGCTAATACCTTGGTTTTGGGTCAGTAAAACTAGATTGATTTCTGGCCTTCAGAATTGTGAAAGAATACATTTCTGCTGTTTTAAGCCAAGTTTCTAGTAATTTGTTACAGTTCTTTGTTAGAAGAACTAATATACTCTCTTTTGAACTTCTGATCATAATCCTCTATTTTCTGAAATACCTTTCTTCCTTATTTTCATATTAATAAATGTTCAGCAAATAAGTAACAATGAATAGTTAAATCCTACAGTTACTTCAAGTGTTACTTCTTCCATAAAGTGGTCTCTGAATATTTAAGGGCATGTAACTCTCACCCATCTGTGTATAGAGATGATAAATTGTATGGAATTCTGCAATCTGGGACTCGTATACCCACTGATATATTTTTCTAATTAACCCACAGAAGTAATTCGATGTTTAATTTTTCCTGGTGTCCCTCAGGCTTTGCACAAAGCCCAACTTATGGGCATGCAGGCCTAAAATGTTTTCTTCCCAGCTGTCCACAGGGTTTCATGCTTCTCTTCATTCAGATGCTCCACTGTCACCTGATCAGAGAGGCCTTACCTGGCTACTCAATCTAGAAATAGCACATCTCCTCCTTCTACTTTCTCACTCTATTTTTCTTTATAACACTTTTTATATACTCTGACATGTTTTTTTGTTTATGATGGCTCTTCCCCTTCCACACTGAGACAGTGAGCCCCAAGAGCATAGGGACAGTGACTAGCAAATAGTAGGAACTCAATAAATATTAACTGAATGAATGAATGAAAAGAAATGCCTAATATTAATCTTATTAGCCTTATAAAACTAATCTGGAAATAGGTGACTGAAGTAGTAGCTCCTAATATTTGAAGTACTATCTCTGAATTCAACCAAGACCTAAATTTCAACTCCAATAACCCTTTTATTCAGATTCTTCTGAATGTCTGAGAGTCAATGACCCACTGCAAAACCACTTTTTCTCTTCTTTTTGTTCCATTATATGGAACCTCTGAAAGTTGAGATGTGAAGAAAAATTATGGAATGCAGTCTCCCAACTCTCTAATATGTGGATGGTTGGTTATATTCCACATGCAATGTCCAGCTGATGTGGTAAACAAAGGCAAAAGAAAACTTAAATTTCCTTACTACCTAGAGCTTGCAACAGGCAGAGTGACATTTCTCTAAGAACTTAACTGCCTCAATGTTAGTAAGGGCAAAAGGCAATCTTAGCCTGATCCCCAGAACCCTGTAAGTCTATTACAAACATATAAAAATTCCTTTCGAAACTTCCTTTATCTCTACCCCCAAGATATATGATGGCAATGATCCCCCAAGCGTATGGTCCATTGATATACATCTGAAGGGTCTCATGATTCAGGTTTTATTAGATAGTAATAAATGACCTTTTCCCGACAATAGCTAACCCCTCACAGTTCTGGAAATAATGCTTCCAAAACTCCTGAGAGACTTATGCTATCCCTAACTCCTTCCCAACTTGAAAGTCTATAATGGGCCACTCCTCATGAACCCAGTGCTGCTCGTTCTGCCCACAGTGCTTTAATAAAACACCTTTTTGAACCAGACATCTCAAGAATTCTTTCTTGGTCATTGGCTTCAAACCCTACCATCTTTCCAAAATCAAAGCAATAACAAATTGATCATTTCTCAGTGAACTGTTAGAAAATGGTACTAAACAAAAACCAAACCAATATTAAAATTAAACTCTTTTATCTATTTCCACAAATGAGATTTAAACCCATTTTTACCTTCAAATAACTGAAATGTTTCTGATTATAAAGTTAACTGTATAAAAATAACTCAAATAATCCTCATTCTGGCAGCTACATACAAGATATGGTTCAGAAGCTGAGTTCAGACAAAATAGTTTTATGCAAAGGCTAACAAACATATGGGATAAGTTACCAAAAAAGAGTTGCTGAAGCAAAAAACACTAATATGTTCCCACTAAGAGCAAGAAGGATATTTACATACAATTCAAATGAAGAATGTGGGAGTAGAGTAAAATACAAGGGAACTGGAATTGCCCCCAGAAATGTGTGCCTGAAGTAACCATTGTATTATTATAATTGAAAGACAATAAAGTATTGTATGTCCTTCTTAAATATGTTTATTGATATTTGTTAAGTCTCTTATAATGAAAATCTGTGGACCACCCAAATCGTTTTATTCTACTATAATTTGTCTAAAATTAACACATTACTGGAAATAATGTTCTTTGTATGTCTTAGAAACAACTGACTGCCATCTTTCAATAATGACTAGTCTACCTGTGGGGTAAAATGGAAGAGTTGAAGAGATAATGCAAACTTCCCTTCTCCTCTGAGTAGAATTAAAATCTCATAGTGAGCCATGGTTTGTTTTGATGGAGGTCTGTGTTCATACATTGGAATAGGTAAGAAGAGCTGACAGCGATCATTGCATGCTGTCAGGACCAAAGAATAACCAACAAAGTTTAACTCAGCCTCTCTGCCTTTGTACAAAAGCAAGTAACACATAATCAAATTCCTTCTGATAGAAAGTGACTTTTCCATGGATCAAGACCAACAAAAAGCACTCGCTGTATGACATTTACAGTAAACTCAATAACAACGCATCATTTCTAACCACCATTCTTTGGAATACAGAAACATCTTTGTTATTTTACCTTGAAAGAGTATTTACCGTAACAGATTTTTATTTCAAATAGGATAGGTCTCTCTGTTATTAGTCAGTTCAATGGCTAGATCATAGTACAAATGAATCTAAGTCTAATTCAGGTACACAGGGGGTACCCTTTTCTTTCTTTTCCAGATCATAAAGTATGTCTTGAGCAATAGGTGGGATCAAATCAGAGATGGAGGATAAACTTTCTTTTTTATCCATTATCCTTACTGCTAAAAAACAAATTTCATGGGGTACCTGGGTGGCTCAGTCAGTTGAGCGTCCAACTATTGATTTGAGCCCCGAGGAGATTTGGATGCAGTGACATAGGGAAGAAGGCCATAAGCTGTGGAGGCAGACAGCACAGTGCTTACTTTATAAGCCAAGGAACACCAAAGGGTGTCCATCACCACCTCAGGGTCCTGGGATTGGGCCTCGCACTGGGTGCCACACTTAGCCGGATTCTCCCCCTCTTCTTCCACCCTTCAAGCTTTCCCCCTCTCCCCCTCACACTTTCTGCCTCTCTAAAATAAACAAATAAATCTTAAAAAAAATTTTCATGACTTATTCAATTCTCTCCTAATGTTTAAATGACTAATCTAACTTGACCTACCTGTTGCCCTGGATACTATGGATGTTTCCTCAAATTTCTCTTTTTTCTATAATGTTCTTCTCCTTTTAACTCTCTGATCCCCTCTTCTCTGTATGCTTCCCTGGTTCTGCTTCTATTACCACCTCCTTAAATGTTGATGCTTCCCAAGGTTCACCTAAAGCTCTCTTCTTACTCCTGACTTTGCCTCTGGACAATCACAAATAAGTATGTGGCTTTGAAAGTACCCATTATTTAAACAACTCTCAATTTGGTCCTCCTAAAAGACCCATCATTTTTCTGAGCTTAAGTTCCAAATTCTAACAAGTCTCTTAGAAGATCTGACCTAGATATTTTAAGGGTGCCTCAAACACAACATCTAAATCTATGCTTGTTACGCCCTACCTGTCCTCCTAAAAATTTAAGAGCATGACTTTTGCAGTTAGAGAAAATGACCAGCTTTGTCACTGCCTAAGTTAAACTTACTTGTATTAGCTTCTTAACACTCCTTGAGAACTGAATCCTAGCTACTTGGAAGGGCTATTATTATAAGAATTAAATTATATCACATAATGGCCCTTCATAAACGTAAGTTTCCAAGGTTACTTCTATTTCCTTATAACCTATATCTCAGTTGAAGGTAATCTGAAGGTATCTCAGTCACCTAAACAGTCAAGGTAGAAACCTGAGAATCATTCTAGACCTCTCCCCTTCTCCCTACATCCATAACCAATTAGTTATGGACCATGAACTGTCTACCATCTGCAAATCTCCAGCATTTGTCCCCTTCTATATAACTATTCTCACTTTAGATTAAATCCTCATCATTCCATATTGCAACTGTCTATGGACATCCATGCTTCTAATTGAACCTTTATACTACTCCTCTAAAAATAAAATATACCGTGGGATCCCTGTTGTACAAAAGCTGATGTTTTATATTCTTAGCATGGAGTCCAAGTGCCTTTTCTACTTGGCTTCCACCTGCCTTTCAGTTTTGTCAAGTGCCAATTTCCCCAGTACCTTAAGCTTCAATCACAAACTACAGATGTTATGTTGTCATTATTTATCCAGATTTGGATTGTGAGCTTGTCTACCTTTTTTTCCTAGAGTCTGATACAATACTGGTGTGAAGTGTGCACAGATAAAATATTCATTGAGTTTAAAACCAAATTTTAAAGTACTCATGGCTGTTGAAGAGTGCTTTCTGGGTCTAATGTTAATGGTTGTTAAAAGTTCAAAAAAGGATATTTTCTTCCTCCTCAACTGTATTTATCTTAATAGTGAAAGAAAGCTCTTCTGTAAATAATTAAAATAGCCATGTCAGAACAATTTGGCAAGTTAATTCAATTCAATTCAGTACTACATGTGTGGGATGGGAGAAACACAAAAAAAATGGGAGCTGGCCCTACCTTGAACTTAAGCTACAAGCTGCTACTATTCATATCACCCAGAGATATTTGAACAGTAGGTAAAGAGAAGCCTAACAGGGACCGGTTTGCTAGAAAAAGAGAAGACTCTCCTGGAAAGATCTCATCTTAAAAAAGAAGAGGTGAAGTTCTATGCAGTAATAAAGCTTTAGCATTAATGAAAACAAGTAGTTCTTAAAACATGGGATGTGTAACTAGTATTTATTGCTTTAGAACCTACTTTATATAAACTCAAAAGAACGTTGCGAGGTTCCACAAGTTTCTCATGCACCAACAGTGGTGCCACAGGCAAGTACAGGGCCCAATGGGAGATGGCAGTCATGCCCATCAGTAATGGAGGCCAGAGGCATCACAACAATTAGCAAGGGAGGCTTCACAAACAGGGCACATACCCTAGCTCAGGCAATGGGGCTTAATGATTGTGGTATGTGGAATACCCAGCAATATGTAGCTAAAGGAGCATTGGAATCCAACAAAGACAGCAAAGCCTGGCAGAAACAACAGCATGTGGCAGAAATAAACATATTCCCAGCAAAAGAGGCAGAGTACTTGGCTCATACCAAGTATAGTGGGCTAAAGAGTGACCTCCCCAAAATCCATGTCCCCTGCAGCAACCTCAGAATGTGACCTTATTTAGAAATGAGGTTTGTAAAGGATCTCAAGAAGAAATCATCCTAGATTTAAAGTGGGTCCTAAATCCAGTGACCAGTGTCTTTGTAAGAGAAAAGAGAAGAGATATGGATGCAACGACATAGGAAAGAAGGCCACGAGCTGTGGAGGCAGAATGCAGAGTGCTCACTCTGTAAGCCAAGAAACACCAAAGGTTGTCAGTCACCACCTGAAGCTGCAAGGGACAAGGAAAGATTCTTCCCTAGAGAGCCTGCACAGTGAGCAGAGCCCTACTGACATCAAGATTTCTGACTTCTAGCCTCCAAGAACACTGACAGAACAGATTCCTGTTGTTTTAAGCTACCTGGTTTGTGGTACTTGTTATGGCAGCCCTGGGAAACAAACATAAGACAGATTACTAATTAGACAGGGGTATATATCACATCAGAGACAATCACTTAGGACTCTTTAAAATACCTGTAGCAACAGGAGAGAAGACTTTACTGAGGGAGTGGGATCTGCAAAAGCACGTATGGACAAAAGCTAGTAAAGCAGGTGTGTTAAACCGTCAAGAGAAATACATTCTACTTTGTTGTCTGCATTTTCCTATCACTACTTGTTTCTGTTGTTTCAAAAAGAAGACGTTTACTTTCTCAGAAATCTCACTGGAGCAAAATAACAAGAATCAAAACTCAAAAATCAAAGCAGCAATTAAGCAATGACCATTTTTTAACATTAGCCTCATTTGTAAATATTCAAATCAATGAAACAGCACATTACAGTACTAACATAAAACCCTTTTTCTAAGGTTATAATTTAAACACTATTAATATGAAATTAAGCTCATCAGAAAAGTGAAAGGATGTGAGTCATGACAACTCATTGTTATTTTAATGAAGCTGGACATTTTCAATATGTTCTTAAATTACACATTTGCATTTTTCTGGGAATAGAATCCATTTCCACAGAACAAAACTAATCCTATTGGACTCAGTAAAAATAGGAAAGCAGTAAGAAAGTTTTGAGGAAAGACTACAAAGGGTGACAAACGAGATACATCACACTTCTACCTCTATGACACGGAGAGGGTTATCACAACACTGCATCTCAGATGCCTCACAAAGAAGTTAAAAAGTTAACTGGGCTAGGGGCGTCTGGTGGGCTCAGTTAGGTGTCCGACTCTTGATTCCTGCTCAAGTCATGAGCTCTTGGCTTGTGAGATCAAGCCTGTGTTGGGCTCCATGCCCAATGCAGAGTCTGCTTGAGTTTCTCTCTTTCTCCCTATGCTGCTTTCTCTCTCTCTTTCTCTCTCAAATAAATAAATATTAAAGAAAAAGTTAACTAAGTTACTTTTCACTGTAATGAGCTATGACTGTATGAACTACATATAAACCTAACACTATTTTACCCACTTCTCAACAAAATTGAAGCAATTGAGATATGCTATGGGTATATTTCTAAATGGTTTTAATTTTTTAATGGTTTTCATCTGAAAAACATAACCCCAATTCTTCTATTCAAGAAATGTTAATATGTATATTTTATAAAAATGTATTAAGTACTGCATTTTGTGTAAAAAAATGGTTGCTCTCATCAAAAAGTTAATATTCTAATAGGAGAAATGAGAGAAGAGATGACCGGCATGCAGTGAGTCTAAATGAGAAGTAAAAATGAAGATAATTATAGTATGGAGTGGGGAGGTACTTAATGGGTTGGTTAAAACAATATTATGGAAGTTGTAGCACTGGAATGCTCTAAAAAAATAAAGCATTTTATTTATTTATTTTTAAATATTTATTTATTTGAGAGAGAGCAAACAAGAAAGCATGAGTGGTGGGGAGGGGCAGAGAGATAGGAAGAAGTAGATTCCCCACTAAGCAGGGAGCCCGACATGGTGTTCGATTCCAGGGCCTCAGGATCATGACCTGAGCTGAAGGTAGATGCCTAACCACCTGAGCCACCCAGGCACCCCTAAAAAATAAAAGTTCATTTTTTAAAATAAGCAAAAATTGGTATAAAGACTTGCAATATAATATATTCTAAGCAAACACAAAAATATAAACAACAGTATGGACTGAGAAAACCACAGTGGCGGGACACCTGGCTGGCTCAGTGGTGGAGCTTCTGCCTTTGGCTCAGGGCATGATCCTGGAATCCCGGGATCAAATCCTACATTAGACTCCCTGCACGGAGCCTGCTTCTCCCTCTGCCTGTGTCTCTGCCTCTCTCTCTCTGTCTCTCATGAATAGATAAATAAAATCTTAAAAAAAAAAAAAAAGGAAAAGAAAACCACAGTGGCTATTAAGGGTTCAGGTGATATTCAGAATGTTCAAAGCATACAATTCTTCTGAATCAGAAACAGAATTGATTGTTAACAAAATGAATAATTGCTTCTTAATGAATACATATAAACCCACATATACACTGAGGAAAACATATGTCATTATACATATATACATATGATATCACATATGATATTGATATACAGACATATATATCAATGTCATCATTGAAAATGCTGTATAATATTCCATTAAACACATTCATGAATGCAATCAGCAAATATTACTGAGCGCCCACTGCGTCCAGTCACTATTTAGATATACTAAAATTTAATTTTTTTATTTTTTTATTTATGATAGTCACAGAGAGAGAGAGAGAGGCAGAGACACAGGCAGAGGGAGAAGCAGGCTCCATGCACCGGGAGCCCGACGTGGGATTCGATCCCGGGTCTCCAGGATCGCTCCCTGGGCCAAAGGCAGGAGCCAAACCGCTGCGTCATCCAGGGATCCCCTAGATATACTAAAATTTATTCAACATTCTCTACTTGGCCAATTATTTTGATTTCACTTATTCTCATAACACTGAGATGAACATATATGTACATAAATCTTGCACATTTTTTTAAGAGCAATTTCTTAGAAGTAGAATATTGGGCCAAAGAACACTTAGATTATAAGGCTTTAGACATATAGACATATATATATGTAAATAAAAAGAAGAGGTTATTATTAATTATATTATTATATATTGATATATTATTATTAATTATAAGGTTAACATGAACTCGTGGAAAAAGAGGCCTGATAAACAGATAAGATGCTGCAGTTGTCTCCTGAAAATGTACAAGTATAGGGTGATGAAAATGGGTTAGGTGAGGGAAGTGGGTGGGCTCCAAATACAACCCCAATTTCCTACCCTCCTCCCTCACCCCCCTTCCCCTGCAACTAACAGGTTCACAAAGGACAGGTATTACCTCTATATTCTAAGGTCACCCATAATCTGACTTGTTCTACTCGACACTAGTCTGTCTGATAGAGGTAAAAAAGCAGGGTGGGAGGTAGGGAGGCCTAAAGAGCATGTCTCTAATTTTGGGATTATAACAAAGGATGTCATATATAGAAAGCATAAAGAATGATATAATGAAAAAATGAAATGTAAATGAAATAAAGATGCTAGTGCAGTGGAGAAAAATGTGAGCCTGGCAAAAAGAATGGACCAGATGAATGAGATAAAGAGATGAAGGGGAAGCAGCCAGACTTCTGAGTCTCTGCAACCTCAGATTCTAAAGCCTTTCAAAGTGTGGTCTCCAGGTCACTTGTATGGGGCTTATTTGGGGACACTATTAAACAGCCAACTGAAGGGCCCTTTGCAATTGCAAAATCAGAAACCTGCAGTTTAAAAAAGCCTCTCCAAGTATTTATGCGCATTAACTCTTGAGAACCATTGAAATAGAGTGTAAATCTAATACTGCTTTAAAAACAATCTTCCAAATCTCATCTGAAGTTTTTCACATTGTAAGATATGACCCATTAGTGGATTATATCAATCTAAGTTTCTTCACTCTGTAATGACACAGAATGCCCAGCACAATATTAAAAATAAGATCACAACCAGATATAAGGACAGTACTGTTTCATGAAACTTGTGTTTCATTCATAAATATGTGTATAGGGCAGCCTGGCTGACTCAGCAGTTTAGCGCCACCTTCAGCCCAGGGCCTGATCCTGGAAACCAGGGATCGAATCCCACGTCAGGCTTCCAGCATGGAGCCTGCTTCTCCCTCTGCCTCTCTCTGTTTCTCGAAAAAATAAATTAAAAAAAAATCTTTAAAAATTATTTATTTATAAGTAAATAAATAAATATGTGTGTGTCTCCACTGCTACTCATAGGTAGTCGGTAGTGACACTGAATGCATCTTATGGGGGATCACGGTCAAAGAAAGACACTATGTTACAGAACAATAAGGAACATTCATAGGAAGTAGCTAGAATTCAGTTCTTGACTTCAGGAAGAGAGATGAGCATTTGTGGGGTGATTTTCTGCTGTATGCTATATGGGCCTGACATGACAAATTATAAAGTGTGCTGTTTTCCTATAGCAAATATCAGATATCCGACCTGACAAGGCTTATCAAATCCACTAGCTGGTATTTATTATTTCTGATTCACCTGGCCATGAATAATATAGGCGGAAAAAAAAATGGAGTGTGTGTATATATATATATAGATATATAGATATATATATCTATATATATATATACGCAGTGTGTATATATATATGTGTACATATATATAACACACACACATATATATATAGATATATAGATATATAGATATATAGATATCTATATATCTATATATCTATATATCTATATAAAATAGTGACTCTGAAGCTCCCAAGATAGGAAGCTGAAAGGTTCAGGAGACATAGTTTCCATTTCTTCTTTTATTTGAAGGTCAGGGCATTTAAGTAGAGACGGGAATATCAGAAGCAAAGAACTAACTGTATAGATAATATAGGACAAAATGAAGTTAGTTTTCTGAACCAAAATGGGCTTCTGGCAGGGAAAGAAATTTATCACAACGTTACAATTAAAAAAAAAAAAAGATAGGATTTTTATCAGAATGCCAAAGAGGATTTTGACATGAAAATGTGGACAAGAGTGTAAAAAATTGAAAACCAGATACTATGTGAATCACTGTTCAAGGTGAGCTACGTATTTTCTAGGAGACAGTAATGCAGGGAAAGGTGAAGGACTGTACAAACAGTCATGGATACCTCCATATCATTATGGAGAACATGGGTGACAGTCACTGTGAACTTACAGTTGAACACATGGAGAGAAATTCAACGTTATAAATATCATCAAGGTGGCCCACTTATTCAAGAGATACTCATTCAGTCTCTTTCCTTATTTAGGTAAGAAAGAAACAGGTATCACCACTGAGGAAGTCGTACTTTATGAAAAGGCGTAACTTGCATGTAAAATCATGTTAACTAGAACATGATTGGTATCAGAAAAGATGCAGATAAACTGCAGTGCAGATAAAATTCAAAGGAAGGAGAAAAGACTTGGCATGAAAATTAGGGAAAAAAAGAGGTAGCCTGCTTATTTATTTAATGAAAAATAAATGAAACATTTATTTTTGGTTGTATATTTCTATCCAATCTATAACAATGATAATTTTATAAAGAAGCAGATAGATCAAATAAAAATTTCTCTCCATCAATAGTTCATTTGCCTTCATCTCACAGAATATGAAAAGACAATTTTGATGTGGACAAAATAAAAAATAATTATCTGTGATTCTTATGTCATTTTTATAGTAGAGGTAGATTGTTTTGAGATAAGTCTCACAAGAGTAGTCACACTCATTCATATATATATGTGTGTGTGTGTGTGTGTGTGTGTGCGTGCATGTGTGTGTGTAGAGAATGGAATAATGGAATACTATAAATTGTTTTAGAAACCCAATCCAATGATTAGAAATGATTTAGAAATTTAGAAATCCAATGATTTAGAAACCCAGTCTAACACTAATGAGATCTCCCATTATATTTATATACTTGTATTTTCAGATCTGGGTATTAACCATACATGCATACATATAAATAAAATAGGAAGTATAGTGAACAGTTTTTTTTTGGGGGGGTGGTAAATAAAGGAAAGAGAAATAAATTGTTATTTCTGGGAAGGAAATTATATCCTGATCTGTTAAACTGAAAACAAACAAACAAAAAAACCCAGAAGATGGCTTCATAAAACTTACCATAAAGCCAGACCACAGAGCAAGATGTAGTAGTGAAGGAAGAACACAAATGTTAACACAAGGTCTCACCTGTTCAGCGACTGTGTTTTATTTATCTTTGCATTTCCTATATACCACTCATTCATTTATTCCTTTCCCCTACCTTGAAAGGTGTTCCTTTAACATTGAAGTATCTGTTGTGCAAATGACCAAGAGAATTTAAAAAATGAGCGACTGTTTCTAAGAAGAAAACACTTGATAATTCTAGAGTAGCTGGATCGGAATGCACAGGACATGATCAGGAAACAGCATGAATTTTAGTTTGGCTGGAATACTGGGAGCATGCAAAAAAATATGTGTACCCATGGGATCAGTGAAACACTATCATTTGAAAGTTAGGTTGGCTCTTGTAGGGTGACTTGAATCCAGGCTTTAGCACTCAGACTTTGTACATTAGTAATGGGGAGCCAGAGAGGATTCCTGAGAAAAGTGATGTGATCTAAAAGAACTCTAAGAATATTAATTTAGTAATAGGTAAGAGGTTGGATTTAGATAGACTGTGTTACAGTGAAGTGTTTGAAAATCATCACAGAGGTAGAGAAGATCCCCTGGGAGAAGTCTAATGAAACAGCTTTAGAGATTACCTCTCACTAGAAAACTTGCCTCCTGAAAGAATAGACAGTACCAAATGTTTCCACTTTCTTAACACCTATTTAACTCTTGCAATTTGGCTTGAAATGGTCTCTCGAGAATCAATAGTGACCTAACTGCCAAATGCAATGTTCTTTCTTTTTTCTCAATCTTTAATTTTCTTGAGGCATTCTATGTAACTAACTATTCTCTTTCCTTCTTGAAACATCTTCCGTGGACTTTTTTACTCTCCTGGCTCACCCATCAATCTGATCAATCTTTTCCTGTCTCTTTCTGCCTTTTTCCCCCCTATTTCAGGCCACCTCTGATCGTTTTTCAAAGTCTTATTCTTGACCTTTTTTTACTCTTTTCATATTTTTCCCCCTTTTTCTTTCAACCTTTCTCATTGTGTGAACTAAATCTCTATATGCACGATCAAAATCCTCATGGGCTTTAACATCACAGCTATTGGCAGCAACTGTTCCTCCAAAGTTTCATTTCATAGTTTTAGCTGTGGTTCTAATTGTGCTGAGAATGTAGTTTGTGTAAATAATCATCTATCTGACACTATAATCATTTTCTCTCTAAATGTCACCACAATTCTCATAGTCTCAGTCTAAATAAATGTCCCTTTCCTCTCTTACCCTCTTCAGTGAATTGGCAATTCCTATTGGTTCTTTGTTCACATTTACTCACATTGAATCCCTTAACCTTTATGTATTGTTTCTACCCCTGTTTAAGACCTTATCATTTCATATTTCATAGCTAGACCATTATTGCCAAATCTGGTGGACAGGGGTGAGATACACATTATATTTTGGAATAAAATATTATAACTTCTATATCTCTATCCCTGTCTATCTATCCATCCATCCATTCATCCTATTCACATTATCACCAGAGTGATCTTACTAAAGTATAAATCTGGTAATATCGTATATCTTGTACAACCTTCAATTAGAGCTCTTAACAATGATATGTTCATAATGTGGTTACTGTTTCCACTCTAGTCTAGTCATACACCATATGCCTTTCTCTATACTCATATCAATCTTTTATAATTCTCCTATTCTCTCCCTCCTACCCCCCTTGCTTATCTGCATAGCATCCCCTTAAGGGGCTCTAACACACAGCCCAGGCCTACCATTCAGGGAACAACTTCCTGGCCACATTGATTACCTCTCAGGAAGACAAGATTGTTGACTGAAGCTGAGCTAAGGAGGTGTCTGGAGGAGATTTCCGTTAAAACTTTCAGGAAAGAGGTACCTAACAACCATGCTCAAGACAGATGGGGGACACTGATGGTCATCTTTGTACCACTTGGGAGAATCACAGAGGACAATGGAAAAGAGATGAAGGCAGATTTCTAACTACAGACCTATGCTAGGCTTTTGGGTCACATGAACCAATGAAAGTCCTTATATCTTATATTTTACTTTTTGGTTTAAGCCAGTTTGAGTCTTCGTTTTGTTGCAGCTGAAAGCATAATACTCATAATAGCTACTTTAAGGAACGTTTAATAATCTAGTTTGTTTTATTCATCCTTCTCTGTCCTAGGCTGCTGTCTCTCCACTCCAAGTATCATGCATCTGGTCAAAGAATTAGACAAAAACTGGAGCCTATCAAAAACTTCAAAAGAATTTTTACATCTTTGGCCAAGTCCAAAGTTAACTTTCTATAACAAAGATCTCCATTGAGATTTAGGAGTGGAGTGGCAGGCGGGGGTGGGAGGGGGTAGGGTAGGGTGTGGGGGCAGGGAGTCAATATTAATGTGAAGGATCTTCAAATATTTCTTGAATAATCCAAGTTTATAAAAAGAAACTCATTCAGGACAACAACTCTTCTGCTTTCAAAATTCTCCTTCCTAGAGCTGAAGCTATAGACTGCACTTAGTCAATTTCACTGACAGTAAGGGAAAGCCACAAGATAGAATATTAGTGCTGACTAAAAATAAATAGGACTGAAAAGATGAGATTCCTTTCTTACCTTCTTAATAATGGAATTATTCAGAAATTAAATGTGACAAGTTCTAATTGCCTCAGGCGACTCTTAAATTTACCTCTATTCTACTTAAATCTAATGAGAAATTTGTGAATAAGCATTCTTAAAATCAAAAGAAAACCAAATCTATATTTAATTTTTGGTGACCAAGAAAGAGACCGGACTGATATTTATAATGTGTTACTAAATTCCCCTCCTTTGGTCATCACCTAATATCCAGGTTCCCATTTCTTTTTACTGGTCCTAGGTCCACCTAAGTTCACTCACTCTTATAGACTTTTCCTGTTCCAAGCTGTCCTGGCCTAACCCTAACATGGTATAAATAGAACTTAACCAGATAGACAAATAGAACACCCAGTCAGGTTTGACTAGTTATAAATCCATTCATTTTCTAAGAATATACTGAACTATTTTTTTTAAATGGTGGCATCTCATTTTTTCTCAAAAGGAAGACATCTATTTTGGCCTTATATTCATGGCCATTAAATGGATATTTAGATTCTTTGAGAGAAATGACATTAAGTAGTAGCTCTACTTACTATGTATTTTATACATGTAATCCTCATTAACACTAGAGAAAAACATGTAAAAATTTATGGAAGGCAGAGAGGGGAAAAGGGAAATTTGAAACTCCTTCTAGTAAGGCAGACAAGAGTCAGTTCTGAGCAAGAAATCTTTTGTAACCCAAAACACTAATAGGTGATGTACTGATGTTAAGCAGGACAATAAAATGTATCTCAAAAAACTTTTTGAAATTACGAACCCTTGAGTAAACCAAGTTTAAGTTGAATGATCCACTGAACACCCTATCTCCTGTTATTGTGTGTTTTTAAAAGCTATCACCAAAGCAGAGTACTTTAGATTGATAATTTAGACCTTCCAAGAACATGGAAAAAAATTAAGTTAATTGGTTTTTAATTCACCTAGTACAAGTTTTAAAAAGGTAATTTGTCATTTTTGATCTGACATTGCTTATGGGCATGGCAACTATAGAAGAATTATGGCAAGGGATATAGAAAATGATAGAGAGGAAATTGGTTTTGAGTCTTCTTAGGTTTTGCATCAACATTCTTTTGTTGTTGTTGTTGTTGTTTGCAAGCTTTATTGCCCCATTCATATCTATGCCTGTCAGCAAATTTCCCTTGGCTACATTCAAAAGGCAGCTGTTCCTCCATAGTCCCCAGTGAATAAAGGATATATCAAAGCCAATTCTGGGCCCAGTGACATGATCTGATTTTTAGAAGAGTTGCCAGCTTCCTCCTTTTAAGGTACTTACAGTGTATCCCGTGGACCCAAACAGCCTACATATTTATTTATTTATTTTTAAGTAACTATTACCGTATTACAACAACACTGCAAAAGTAGGATAATCACTGTTGAAATCTGAAGGCTCAAAGCAAGGAGTAATTTCATTTGTTAAACATCTCTATGGATGTAGAATGTCTATGACATCTTAAAAAAAAGAGATGCAGATTCCTCTTTAAAAGACTGTAACAGAAAAGATATGGTATCCTTGTGAGAAAGAGGTCTAGTTGATCAAGAATTAAAACAGGCACAAGCAACTGACAGAACCTGGTATATCAAGAGCTATTTTGATTTGGGAACATCATGGGCAAAATCATATTCACTATAAAGATTTTGTACCACCCTAGATGAGGCCTCAGCTCCCAAAGTAATGCTTACAGTTACATAATGAGACTGCTGACAGGGGACAGGAACAACCAGGCTACACAACAAAACTTTTGTTTCCATGTTAACTGACCTACATGAACATCAAGTGTAAATGTGGCCTGTGAATACTTGAGGAAATGAATTTAGAGACATTTTTAGAAAGACAGTGTACAAGTATTGTGACAAGTATGGAAATGATCTCAAAGGACAAAGTTACTGAAGAATTCTGTTCTCTTCAAGGAAATGGCAGATCTCTTCAATGGAAATAAGCTTTGCTAATAAAGACAAAAGGCATAAAGTACAAATAGGGCATAGTCAGGTTTCTTGGAGAAGACATTTTAGAGAGAAAGTGGCAAGATTTGGTAATAATTTTACCTCAAACAGCAGAAATGGAGTCAAGACATATATAGAGCCCCAAATGCCCTTCTCTGAATCAAAATAATGTGTCTTAACATGAGTTACAATTAATTATCATTACCTGCCTCTGGGTCAGTCTGCTCCATTGGACAGTATGCTTTCTGAGGTCATGACACATAATAAGGGAACCATAAATATTTGTTCAGTGAATGTGGATACACACGCATTCATGTGCAAGTAGAAAGTCACAGCAGTACTGCCATCACTTGCAGCTTTCCTGCATGTCATGAACCTCAGTGATATCTACAATTCCCCACTTTACTCAGTTGAGAGTTCTACCACTTTAAAATTTTGAAATTATTACACTATGTATAATAAATCCACTTGCTGATTTAAATAATTATGGTTTACTACTAAAACATGATGGTGACATTTCTATTTTAACTAACAGAACAGGCCAGTAATAACTGGAAATGACTGAATCAGGTATGTGCTTCATTACTGGCACTTGCTTTTTAAAAATTCCTGTGAAAGTATTATAAATAATGATGACACCCATTTTTCGAAGTCAGATGTGCAATTACATGACAAATCAGCAGTACTTACGATTCCTCAATTATAATGATGGATTCTGAGTAGCCTTGTACTGAAGTACAACCCTAAACTTTCCTAGAATCAACCCCTTTAGCTCCAATGTTCCCAGGGCCAGACAGTGTGTGCTAAAGTTTGTGTTTATCAGAGACAGCAGATATGAAGTAGGTGACAGCTTATAGATGAATGGGTGGGTCTTTTAAGCACGCTAAAGATACTGTAAATTAACAAGATTATAAGATTTTCAATCTCTTCTTTACCCACCTACTCTAAATCCACAAAGACAGAACAGGATCTGGCTTTGAGATATGGAAGAGGTTTAAATAACAGGATGAGGCTCAGAGCACTTCAGATCATCATCTGTATATTGTCTTCATAAAATTAAAAGTCTTCAGTTTGGACATATTACCTGAATTAACATGTCATCTTATTGTATTTAAAATTTTCTTTGCTTATTGACCATATCAATGAGTTCAGAGATACAAATGCAGTAACTGACACCCACACAATAACTGTTACACCTCAGTGAGTTTATGTGCCATTTTCTACATTAGACACGCTTGCCAATTACACAGAACATAAAATTAGTTCTTCATCAGATCTTATGATTGTAGTGATAAATCTGGAAGAGTCTGTGACTCACATAAATTTAGCCTGCATCACATGCATGCTATAGAGCAACTTAAAAGCATTTACAGATCGTTGTCATGTTGACTAGAGTGTTCAATAACATTTACTGAATGTTTGGTATTTCTTAGGTACTATGTTAATATATATAGTTACCTTTACAATAATCTTATGAAGTATTCAGTATTACTTTTATCCATGTTTTATGCATGAGAAGAAATGGGGAGTCAGAAATGCTATATAACATTCCCAATGTCTCATGGAAAGGAATAAAGCTGAGCCTGTATTTTTATAGCCATTTGGCTCTTATTCTGTGTTCCTAGCACATTTTCCTTATACATGTACCCTGAAACATACAGAGATGTTCTATATAAGTCATTACCTTAAAAAAGTCCTATCCGACATCTGTAACAGAGTTATTACATCATTGCTTAGAAAAAATAAAATCTATATACTTACCCTACTGACTTATCCATGTCCTTCTATAGACCCTTTAACATGTGTACTAGGAATCCTGTAAAAACCAGGATTAGAACCTTGTTTGCTGAACACCAGGCAGGGTTCAATGAAGGCTTAATTGCTGAATTAAAGTTCATTTGCCTGAATGCAGTCTCAGCTACCAGTGAAATAAAAAATGTAAGGTTAAGAAATGAAACTAGTAAGTACTATAAAAAAAAAGTATTAAAAAATACTCCCCTACAGACACACACAAAGCAATGGCATCAGTCTTTCCTCCTTTTCTGCTTCATTATTAATGTGCTATGGCATTATTTCCATGTGTTTAAAACTGAAGTCTACTGGCCTGTTATGCTAATATGTGTTATTCCCAGGACCACCCCAAGATCTTAGAGTCACCATCAATATGCTTCAAAGATATGACAGGCCTTGGACAAGCACAGAAGCAGGAAGCTGTTCTGCCTAATGGTCTGAAGTCATGAGTCTTTTTAATTGGACATAGGTCTCTGCTTCTGATAGGGGCTAAAATGAAGTCTCCCTCTTTAGAACAACAAGAATAGCGTAAATTGTTGTCAAGGGGAATATTTATATAATTGAGAGACCAAAGTGTTTGCAAGAATTTCAGATGGACTTGTTACCTAGATACATATAAATAAACTGTAAATACAGGCAAACATTGTTCCTTAAAAAGATATTGTGAAATTATAATTGTTATCTTTTCATTAAAGAAGGTTTTTGCTGGGTGATTTGACTTCAAATAATTATATATATTGAGGAATTAAAGTAACTTTTTTATAGAATGCTTTAAGCTTTATAATTCAAATTTTTTGCTAATGTTGCTTCTCAAATCTAATTAATGAGATTTAAAAATGATCAGAATAACTAACAAAAATGAGTTCAAAGTACTTTTGGGAAGGGCAGACGAAATTGCTTAATGGACTAAAGAACATCAATTGCTTAATTATACAGAATACATTGGGCTGAAACAATATCACTCAGTTTCTATCAAATCTTCCATCAGCAGAGACAGAAGTTTTCTGGCTGCTTAGACAAATGTTTTTTCCAGCCTGGGTAGAACTACAAGATATTTAGATATGGGCAACTTGATCTGAGTTGAATGCATGAGAAACAGCAGTGACAATATTTCAAGTGACCCCAATACCACAGGGCAACATTTGCTGAAATATCCCATAACTAATTAATGAAGAATGAGTATGTGCATCATTTGTGGGTCCCAAAATGTTTAGAAAGTTAGTCTAAACCGTTCATGCCATGGACAGTGGCTGACTTATTTGTGCCACAGTGGTGACTCTGATTATTTCTTTTTTAGAATAGAGAATATTAAGCATACTTTCAAACATTAAATCTTAAACTCTAAATTTATACCTATGTAATATATAACACTGCTATCTCTAGATATTTTGCCACATTTTTAACTAGAGACTAATTATTAAAAAATTTAAATCAATTATATTTATGGAATTATTATTCATTTTGACCTTAGTCTTTGGAAGAATCCAGATGGACTATCAAAGAAAATTTCGAACTTGTCCACCCACCACTATAAAGCCATTCATCCTGCTTTAATTTGACAGCATGCAGTTAAACAGAGGATTTGCAACATTGCAAAAAAAGAAAAATGGAAAACCAAAAGGGTAGCCTGTGTAATGATATTCTGTAACTTATAATATACCTGTTATTTTCCCATATGTAAATAACTAGATGACAGGTAATGGGATAATATATTTTAAAAAATTGAGAGATGAAAATTAAACATTAGACATGTTCCTTGAGCTAATTTTAGATAGACCTTAGGGATCACATTGGTATTTATTAGACTATTGTTCAACAGAACTTTCTGTGGTGTATGTTCCACTAGCTACTAGCTGAGCACTGCAAATGTGGCCAGTGCAATTAAGAAACTAAAATTTTTAAGTTTATTTAATTTTACATAGCCTCATGTGGCTAGTGGCTTCTCTACCGGACCACATAGTGCTACACGACTCTTTGTTACCATCCTTGGCCATCACACCCTCATGTGTGAAATACAAAACATGAGAACTCTGTCACTATTATCAGCTTTGTTGCAGAAACAAAAAACTCTACACTATAAGTGACTAAAGATTATTTTTTGTCATGTTCCATGCTATCTTCACTATACGCTCCCAGCTGAGGGGCCAGCCTCATGACAGAAGGGAAGAAAAGGGAAACTGCTGAGTACAATCTGGCTTCTAAAGCTTCTGTTTAAAAGTAATTCATGTCACTTCCACCCACATTATTGGCCAAAACTAGCAATGGCCTCTCCTGATTGCAATAGGATGGAGCCTGGTGTCACATGGCAAAGCTAATGTCAAGGGGACCAGGCAACATAATCCTCCTCCAGAGAACAACAGCAAACATCTTCAACAATATTATAATCTACCACAATAATAAAATTCTTATTTCAGTTGGTGAACATATACACAGGTTACAGAATATTTTGGTTTACATCATTTGTCAGTCAAGATATAAAATGCCTCTAGATCTTGTAAAGGGTTCTTCTCCAGCCACCTTCCAATAACAATGACAACAAAAGCCACAACAATAAGGCAGCAACACAAATTAGAGCAGCAATAATACCAGCACTTCATGAGCCCCTCTCTGTGCTAGTGTGTACTGTCACAGATGATTTACATACATGATTTCACAGTATTCTCTCACCAGCCCCAGGATGTTGGTATCAATTCCATCAGCCCCCTTATAATAGAGGAGGCTGAGGCTCAGGCTCAAAGCCAGAGTTCCAGGAGACTGTATCATTCAATTACATCATAGATGCCTTAGACAGAACTGACTTCCAATCTTATTCTTGCGCTACTCCATTTCTTGGTATCAAAGTTAATCTTTTTTAACTGTAATGTCCCTATTTAGAGGTAGATCCAGTGCAAAATTTACCTGGAAATTCCTTACCCTACACTCCTCATCCACATCTCTTTACAATTCCAAGATTCTAAGCAGTCACCAATTGCCTCTAGCTGTCCCTGGCAAGAAGATACTAGATTAATCTTCCCATCATTTTTCTTGGAAAATTTATAGGGCCTATTTAATGTCTTTTATTAACTGTTCAACTTAGACTATGGGGGGACAGTTTCACATACAGACAGCAACCTATCCAGTACCTAACATTTGGAAATTGGAGATGCCCTCCAGTCTAGATAGTCTGGAAAAATGGTAAAGGGATGGCCCCAATACCTCATAACAGAAGGGAAAGACAGTTCAAAATCACCCTCCACAGTGCTTGAAAATATCTGAACTAAGATTTTGAAAAAATTAGAGTATCAGAAAATTCTTCAAGTTAGGCAATTAAACAATCAGCAAGCTGAGAAACAGCAGAGGCTTATAGTCAGTAAGCTGATGCTCTGTCTATATGACAAGTTAGAAAGCAGAATAAGGAGATGAGGCAGTGACAATACTACATTAATTATTGATCCCCTCAGACAATGTGCTAAACAACTGTTTACAGCAGCTCTTGGATATAGGCATTATTTACCTTCATTTTTCAAATGAGGAAACCAAGGCCACAAGAGAATAAATTCATTGCCCCTGTCATGAGTGGAAGTGATGCAATTCAAACTTAGATCTTTGAGGAGAGATTCTTTTTTTTTTTTTTTAAGATTTTATTTATTTATTCATGAGAAACACACAGAGAGGCAGAGACACAGGCAGAGGGAGAAGCAGGCTCCATGCAGGGAGCCCGGCATAGGACTCGATCCCGGGTCTCCAGGATCATGGCCTGGGCTGAAGGCGGCGCTAAACCGCTGAGCCACCGGGGCTGGCCCTTGAGGAGAGATTCTTAACTTCTAATGTCAGTATAACTTTTAGAAAGAAAAAATAAATAACTGCCAATTTAGGCATGCCTAAAAATCAGGACCATAGATCTGGTCAGCAGATTTGATGCTAAGAAATTGTTTTCTAGGGCAAATTTCCTTTCTCAGATGTTAGAATTGACTGGAAAGATGAATACATCATCTGCATTTTCAACTTTCCCTCCATGAGCACAGGTGATGGAGATCTGACTGCAGTGTGATTACAGTGTATTTCATTAATCAATGACTTACTTAGCTGACCCTTAAAGCAGCCTAACAACTGGGAACCAAGGAGCTAATGCCTCTGCCAGCAATAAAGGCTCAAAACCAGAGAAATGGTGTAATAATCTACAGTCTTAGAATGGATTTGCTATAATTGCACACAAGAAAGTCAACCCCAAGTGTTAATCAAATATACCTGCATTGTGCAGCTAGGTTAGGGGCAGTCGGCTTTAATTAGTTGGATGTCAGCTGGGTATTTGGTACAGCCTTGAAACCTTACCATATTTTAAAACAAATAAATGAGCATTTCCAAGTAGCACCAACAGCCAAAACTAACAAGAGGAGACTTAGAATTGGAAAGGGAGATCTAGTTAACTGGTGATGGCCAGGAGACATTGAAGTTAATTAACTTGGGAGAGAGGCAAAAGGTGGAAATAGAAAGCGGAAAAGAGGGTAGCCCGGGTGGCTCAGCAGTTTAGTGCTGCCTTCAGCCCAGGGTGTGATCCTGGAGACCTGGAATCGAGTCCCACGTCAGGCTCTCTGCATGGAGCCTGTTTCTCCCTCTGCCTGTGTCTCTGCCTCTCTCTTTCTCTCTCGATCTCTCTCTCTCTGTCTCTCATGAATAAATAAATAAAATCTTTTTAAAATATATTTTTTAAAAAAAGGAAAGGGGAAAAGAGAGGAATCCAGATAAAATGGACTCTGGGCTTGAGCTTTCACCCCTTTATTGTAAGATACTATCATCAGCTTGTGATAGAGGTAAAATCAAGCTCATGCTATCATTTTAAACTGTATGTAACAAATGGAAAAGCAAGTTTCAAACCCCAGGGGCACCTGGGTGGGTCAGCTGGTTAAGCATCTGGGTCTTGGTTTTGGCTCGGGTCATGATCTTAGGGTCATGAGACTAAGCCCCAAGTTGAGCTCTACACTCAGTGGGGGTCTGCTTGAGATTCTTTCCCCCTCCCTCTTCCTTCCTTTCTGCTTCCCCCCTCCACCTCTCAAATAAATAAAATCTTTAAAAGTTTCAATCTCCATAAAAAGGAGATCATCCGCAGTTTCAGCATAAAGAAAACATGAGAGACTATAAGCAATTCCCCTCTTTCCAATAACCAGAGTCACTATCTAAATGATTACTCTTTGGTCCCTAATTTCTCCTCAGAAAAAAATTAACAGATGCAGATAACTTATACCAGATACAGAAAGATCCTTTTCTTAAACAAATGAAAACAAGAAGTACGGAAATTGAATTAATAAATGAGAAAATGCACATTTCTCCAATCCAGGCCCCAAATCATGAGTTACGAATTTAAATAAATAAAAGATACAATCAATACCAGTACCAGAAAGCAGAAAGTATGCCACAGACTGGCCAGAACATGAGAAATTATTGCAACAACATTTTAAAGTAGGTGGAATTGGAATAACAGAGAAATAAAAGAGTAGGAAATATTATTATCCAAAAAAGGACAGGAGGAAATCACCTTTGATATATAAACAGTTCCAGGGCTTTTCCAACATCAGAGTAAAACCTATTAAAGAATCAAGAGATGGGGGTGCCTGTGTGTCTCAGTTGGTTAAGTGCCTCCTTTGGCTCAGGTCATGATTCTAAGAGTCCTGGAATTGAGCCCCAAGAAGGGCTCCATGCTCAGCGTGGAACCTGCTTCTCTCTCTGCCTCTGCTGCTCTGTTCACCTTGCTTATGCTCTTACTCTTGCACACTGCCAAATAAATAAAATCCTAAAAAAAAAAAAAAAAAGAATCAAGAGAGGACTGCTAGGTTAGTTAATTTTACAACTCCATTAAACTGATACTGTCAAGTTTGTTTATAATGAGCAGCAGAAGGAAGGGATATGTGCCCCAAGAAGAAAACCCTAAATAATCCTCTTAAGTAGATCAATTACAATTCTCAGAAAGGAAAAGCTGAAATAATCAAGCTCCCTGCTTTTAGACTCTATTAGAAAGTTATAGTAATTAAAACTGTATGATACTGGCATAAAAATAGGTACATAGATCAATAGAACAGAATAGAAAGCCCAGAAATAAATTCACACATATATGGTCAATTAATTAATTTGTGACAAAGGAGCCAAAAATATACAATAGGAAAAGGACAGTTTCTTCAATGAACAACATTTGGAAGAGGACAACTATATGCAACAGAATGAAATTCAGCCATTATCTTATTCCGTATACAAAAATTAACTCAAAATGGACTGAAGACTGGAATGTAAGACCCGAAACCATAAAAATCCTAAAAGAAACCATAGGGGGCAAGCTCCTTGACACTGATCTTAGCAATAACTTTTTGAGTCTAATACCTAAAGCAAAAGCAACAAAAGCAAAAAGAAATGAGGACTACATTAAACTAAAAAGCTTTGCACAATAAAATGAAAAGGCAACCTATCAAATGGGAGAAATTACCTGCAAATTATATATCTGATAAGGAACTACTATTCAAAATACATAATGAACGCATATAACTTAATAGCATAAAAGAAGAACCAACCCAATTAAAAACTGGGCAGAAGATCTGAATAGACATTTTTTCAAAGAAGACATACAGATGTCCAATAGGTACATGAAAAGATGCTCAACATCATTAATCATTAGGTAAATTAAAATCAAAACCACAATGAGATATCACTTTACACCTGTTGGCTACTACCAGAAAGATAAGAAATAACAAGTGTTGGCCAGGATGTGGAGAAAAGGAAACATATTTGTGCACTGTTGGTGGGGATGTAAATTGGCATAGCCACTATGGAAAACATTGTGTGGGTTCCTCAAAAAATTAGAACTACCAGAAGAGTTCGCGCTTCTATCAAGGTAGGAAGACGGGGAAAAAGAAATAAAGAAACAAAAGGCCTCCGAGGGGGAGGGGCCCGCGAGGAGCCGGGCTGAGGCCGGGGCGAGTGTCCCCAGGACAGGAGAGCCCCGTCCCGGAGGAGCAGGAGCTGCACCAACCTTCCCGGGCGGGCGGAAAGGGGCTCGCAGGGAGTTGGAGCAGGACCCAGGAGGGCGGGGATGCCCTCGGGCTCCCGGGGACACTAACAGACACCTGCGAGCGCAGGAGAGTGCTCCGAGCTCCCTAAGGGCTGCAGCGCGCACGGAGGGACCGACCGGAGCAGCTCGGAGGGGCTCGGGCGGCGGCTCCGCGGAGGGGGCTGCGGGGCGGGAGCGCGAATCCACAGCGCAGGCCCCGGAGCACAGGGCGCCGGGACACAGCCCAGGATCCGGCCTCCCCCGGGACAGGCAGAGGCCGGGAGGGCCCAGGACAGCGAGGACGCTCCTGCCCCGAGCTGAGCAGATCAGCGGCCCCGCCCCGGAGCCTCCAGGCCCTGCGGACGGAGAGCCGAGAGCCCCGAGCCCCGTAGTTCCTGCGGAGGCTGAATCCAGGCTTCCAGAGTTGCCATAGCAACTGCTGCTGTTCCTCCTGGGGCCTGGCGGGGTAAACAACCCCCGCTGAGCCCTGCAGCAGGCAGGGGCAGAGCAGCTCCCCCAAGTGCTAACACCTGAAAATCAGCACAGCAGGCCCCTCCCCCAGAAGACCAGCTGGACGGACCAGTGATACTCCCCGTGTTCCAATACAACTTGTTTTTGGCCACTCTGCACTGAGCAAAATGACTAGAAGGAAAACCTCACTCAAAAGAAAGAATCAGAAACAGCCCTCTCTCCCACAGAGTTACAAAATCTGGATTACACTTCAATGTCAGAAAGCCAATTCAGAAGCACTATTCTACAGCTACTGGTGGCTCTAGAAAAAAGCATTAAGGCCTCACGAGACTTCATGACTGCAGAATTTAGATCCAATCAGGCAGAAATTAAAAATCAATTGAATGAGATGCAATCCAAACTAGAAGTCCTAACGACGAGGGTTAACGAGGTGGAAGAACGAGTGAGTGACATAGAAGACAAGTTAATGGCAAAGAGGGAAACTGAGGAAAAAAGAGATAAACAATTGAAGGACCATGAAGACAGATTAAGGCAAATAAATGACAGCTCTAAGGAAGAAAAACCTACGTTTAATTGGGGTTCCCGAGGGCGCCGAAAGGGACAGAGGGCCAGAATATGTATTTGAACAAATCCTAGCTGAAAACTTTCCCAATCTGGGAAGGGAAACAGGCATTCAGATCCAGGAAATAGAGAGATCCCCCCTAAAATCAATAAAAACCGTTCAACACCTCGACATCTAATAGTGAAGCTTGCAAATTCCAAAGATAAAGAGAAGATCCTTAAAGCAGCAAGAGACAAGAAGTCCCTGACTTTCATGGGGAGGAATATTAGGGTAACAGCAGACCTCTCCACAGAGACGTGGCAGGCCAGAAAGGGCTGGCAGGATATATTCAGGGTCCTAAATGAGAAGAACATGCAACCAAGAATACTTTATCCAGCAAGGCTCTCATTCAAAATGGAAGGAGAGATAAAGAGCTTCCAAGACAGGCAGGAACTGAAAGAATATGTGACCTCCAAACCAGCTCTGCAAGAAATTTTAAGGGGGACTCTTAAAACTCCCCTTTAAGAAGAAGTTCAGTGGAACAATCCACAAAAACAAGGACTAAATAGATATCATGATGACACTAAACTCATATCTGTCAATAGTAACTCTGAACGTGAATGGGCTTAATGACCCCATCAAAAGGCGCAGAGTACCATGGACTTTCTTCAGAGACTTAGAACAAATTATTTTAAGATTCGTGTGGAATCAGAAAAGACCCCAAACAGCCAGGGGAATTTTAAAAAAAGAAAACCATATCTGGGGGCATCACAATGCCAGATTTCAGGTTGTACTACAAAGCTGTGTTCATCAAGACAGTGTGGTACTGGCACAAAAACAGACATATAGATCAATGGAACAGAACAGAGAACCCAGAAGTGGACCCTGAACTTTATGCTCAACTAATATACGATAAAGGAGGAAAGACGATCCAATATGATCCAGCAAATCCACTTGTGGGTACTTTTCTAAAGTAAATAAAAACACTAATTCAGAAAAATATATGCACCCCCCTGTTCAATGCAGCATTATTTACAATAGCCAATATATGAAAACAACCTAAGTCTCCATCGATATATACATACACATATACACACACATATATATACACATATACATATATATGTATATATATCCATAATTTATTTGTGTATATAAAATAGAATATTACTCAGCCATAAAAAATGAAATTGTATCATTTGCTATAGCATAGATGGACCTAGAAGGCAGTATGCTAAGTGAAATAAGTCAGACAAAGAAAGACAAATACCCTATGATCTCTCTTGTATATGGAGCCTAAAATAAAAATTAAAAAAAAAAAAAAGTTGAGAGATACAGAGAACAGTTTGGTGGTTGCCAGGGGTGGGGTGTGAGGGGCAGGAAAAATGGGTGAACTGTGTTGTAGGGTTTATTTTGGTTTAAAATACATTGTTTTAATTTAAAAAATAAAATTAAATGAAACAACAGTATGACAAGGAAGAAAAAGAACACGCACAGATTAAAGTTTCAAGTTCTGCTAACACTAAAGGAAGAGACAAATGAAGAGAAATACCTGACTCAGGCTAATGGGCTGAGTTTCCTTATTAGAAATGTAGTTCTAAGATGAGTCTCACAGATCTGACTGTGGGGCAGGATCATTAAGACAAGTCTTGGCAATTTATGTCCCCCAAGAAGCAGGAAAGACTTAATTCCCAAGAAACCAACACTCACAATCCTGTGGTCATATGGCCTGTCTCTCTCCCAATTAAAATCACTATTCTCTGAGAAGTCAACAGAGTTACAATGTACATTAAACAGAAATCTATTAATGCTGAAATGTTCCAGGAAAAAACACCGAGATTTGCTCACTGAGTCTACAAATGTTTAAGTACCTACTGCATAAGTAATGGGAACTTTTTTAAGATCTTGGAAATATAGTAGGGAACAAAACAAAGCACCATCATCATGGAACATATATTCTGGGGGGGGGGGAAGGATAAAAATATCCAAATAAACATATAAATGCAATATCGTCCCAAGAGAATTAAAGCAGGGTAGAGAAACAGGAAATAACAAGTGACTAATAGCAAAATTAATCTCATGAAAGACAGAAGAAATAATATAAATAAAAGTAGCATTAAAAAGCTTCCAATCAGGATGTCACAGTAAGTTCTGCTCCCCTTTGCTCCAAAATTGCACCAGTGATGGGTAATATATAAAAACAAGAAATCAGTAAGCTATTTCCAAGACCCAAAACAAGGCAACTATCTCCATGAACATGAGGCCCCACAGGTCAGTAATGAGCACGGCTGAAGCTGCATACCTGGTTTGGCTCCAGTTGAAGAAACCAGGTGGTAGATAGGGAGTTCAGCTCCTATAGGATAAGGGTAACCCAAAGTGTTCATTCAAGGAATGGGCCCAGGATCTCTGCTTGAAGCCAAGAGCTTGGCGTAGGGCTACAGACACTAGAAAGGAGGCTGATGAAAAATGCTGTCTGATGCTCCCTGAAGCTGTCATGGCTACTGAAGCAAAGACACAGATACCCCTTGCAAATAGAAAAAATGGAGTGGCTGAGTTGCTCAACAATTGGATGGAGATCCAGCCCGTAAGTTCTCAGCACAAGATCTCAGAAGCAATTATTGGACAGGATTTTGAAGTGTGGAACAGAGGTAACTATAAAACTGTTAGGGAGAGGGGAACCTAGAGGAGGAGACACAATAGTAGTGATAATCAACCAGTCAACATGACTTTTCAAACACAAATTGTAAATCACCTTTAAAAAACCTACAGCTATAATGCTGGTCAACAAAATCAAGACACAGAAAATGAATTTCTCAGATTAAATGAATTTTATAGTACATTGTGACAAAGACTTTAAAGTAATGACATTTATCATGCTCAAAAAACTAATGATACTCATGATAACAATGCTGATGATGAGGATTATTATGATGGTGGCAGTGATGATAATGTCACTACCAGTAATGAGCTAACAGTGAAAATTTAAAATTTGCTAGGAATTGTTCTAAAACATCTGATGTAAAGTAACTCTTAAACTCTATAAACCCTCAAAATAACTCAATATATATTTATATTATCCTGATTTTGCTGATTGGGAAATTGAGGCATGGTCCAATTAAGTGACTAATTTGCCTAAAGAAACACAGCTGTTATGTGAAGAGCTGGAATTCAAACCCAAGCAGGCTGCCTCCAGAACCTATGAATGTAACTATACCAGTTTTCCTGAAGGAATAAAAAGCATTGAAATATTTTTTTAAAAGAACAACAGATTATGAAAAACAACGATGCAGAAATTAAACAAGAATTTTTGGATATAAAGAATTAGCAAAGTGAAATATTAGAAATAACACATAGTCATTCATATAAAAATTAAATACATGTGATGAATTCTGGAGTGCACAAGGTAAATTAGAGAGTTGAAAAATGAAAACTGAGGGGGAATTCATTCAGAATATAAGCCAGAGAGAAGAATGCAGACAAGAGACCATTAAAAATAATATGAAAAAGCAATTATGTCTCATGAAGGATAGATTGAGTGGTGCCAATGATTGGTTATTAGGCATTCCTGAGGGAGATAAAAGGGATGTTAGAGATAATGTGGAAAAAAATACTGGCTGACAATCTTAAGAACTGATGGAAGATGTGAATTCTCAGAAATACAAGGTGGGGTTATCATAGTGAAATCATGAAACTTTAAGAAAATGTGACAATGTAAAAGGTGGCAAAGAAGAGAAAGATGATGTAAAGACGAAAATAAGACAATTAGATTGATAGGCGATTTCTCTGTGGCAACAATAACCCAAGAGAAAATGATGTAATCTTTAAAAGAATTAAGAGAAAAATTAATTTAGAATTTTGTATTCAACTGTGTTTTTATCATTGATTCATATTATATATTATCCTTTCTCATAAGAGAATTATACACACTCACCCCATTGACACAAGGTCATAAGATTTACTTTGGGCAATGAAATGGGAGGGAAACTGACATGTGCCCATCTGTGCAAAAGCTTTAAGAAACATAGTTTGGAATTGTCTTAGTCTTTTCTCCTTGTTACAGAAATGACATATTCCAAACCAAGGCTGCTCTAGCCTAATTCCCAAAATGAGTCAACAATAGCAGATGATCTATATACAGATGTCTCAGTAAGAAGGTGGCCATCTATAAACCAGGAAGAGAGGACTCATTGGAAACCAAATTGTCCAGAACTATGATCTTGGATGTCTAGTCTCCAGAACTGTGAGAAAAAAAGAATGTCTATTGTTTAAGCCCCCCAGACTGTGGCCTCTTGTTATGGCAAATAACACTTTTGCTGCTGTAAAGTACAACAAAAAGGAAAAATGAAGATATACACAGACTAAGATTCTTATTGTAAAGAGAAAAGAATTATTAAAGTATCTATTTCAGCATGTAGAAAAAGAAAGTAAGGGAAAAGTGATATAGAGATAGATGTAGCTTAAAATTGAAAAAGAAGTGGAATTAACCATTGAGTCCTAAAAAAGCCCTTTTGTGTGATTCTTCTTCAAAGATAAAACTAAAATAAAATCTATGCCTTGGAACACATCAAAGAGGGGAAAGGGTAAATACAGAAAATGTTACCAGTTCAATTCAGGTCAATAACAAAAGACAGAAAAAGAAGAATAAACAAACATCACACCCAAAGAAGAGGTGAAGACAGAAGTCCCAATATATTATTAAGCACAATACATACAGATGGAATAAACTTATTAAAGATGTATTATTTAAAAACAAACAAAAAACTGCTGCTTACAAAATTCTCTCCTAAGGCAACATAGAGGAGTGAAATTAAGTTGGTAAGAAAAAGATAGACAAAATGAACAAAAATGAACCCCCCCCCACACACACACAAAAAAAAAAACACTGTGGCATTTTTATATCAAACTAAATTATACAGGGGGCCCTGCATGGCTCAGTCAAATAAACCTTGGTTTCAGCTCAGGCCATGATCTCAGAGTCCAAAACTCTAGCCCTGTGGCAGGCTCTGTGCTCAGTAGGGAGCCTGCTTGAGATTCTCTTCCTCCCTCTGCCCTTCCCCTCATGCTCACATGATCTGTCTCTCAAATAAATAAATCTTTCAAAAACAAAAACCAAACTGTACTAAACTCTAGCATGGATAAAGAGATAACATTTTTAAAAGTATAAGCCACAGGGGCACTTGGGTGGCTCAGTCACTTAAGCATCTGACTTAGCTCAGGTCATGATCTCAGGGTGGTGAGATAGAGCTCCATGTAGGGCTCTGCGCTGGACATGCAGCCTGCTTAAGATTCTCTCTCTCCCTCTCCCTTTGCCCCCTGCCACTCCCCTTTGTTCATACATACTCTCTCCCTCTCTCTCAAAAAAATATATATAATATATAAACCACAAGAAGATATAACATTAATGACCTTCTATGCACCTTGCAGCAAAAGTTCAAAATATTAAAAACAAAATTGTAAGAACTACAATAAGAAGCACACTCATCCACAGTCTTACTGAATGTTTTAACTTATCTCTATCATAGAGTGAGCAAAGAAAAACAGAAAAGATTCTAACAAAACTAATAAGCTAAATCTACTGCATATACACATATACAAAACCCTTAATACTACAGAAATAATACGTGCATATATATTTTTTAAATATACATGAAATATTTACAAAAGTAAATTTTAAATTTTTTTTTAATTTTTATTTATTTATGATAGTCGGAGAGAGAGAGAGAGGCAGAGACATAGGCAGAGGGAGAAGCAGGCTCCATGCACCGGAAGCCCGATGTGGGATTCGATCCCGGGTCTCCAGGATCGCACCCTGGGCCAAAGGCAGGCGCCAAACCGCTGCGCCACCCAGGGATCACCACAAAAGTAAATTTTAAAGATCATCAAAAAAATTATTTGGCCAACATTTACTTCACAACATATAAATATACAATCCTGAAGAAATAAAAATAACGTGAGAAGCAAAAATTTTTAATTGTTATTAGAATATATAGAAGACTATCATTGTGAACTCAGAGCAAAATAAAACACACAAAAATCTTCTGTTAAATAACTGAAGCCATAATCAAAATTAAATACAGTGTGTGTCCCAATATGTTAAATAATCAAAAAAGATAATTTTTTTAATGGGCAAAATAAAGAAAAATGGCCCATACACATGAAAATGTGGTTTCACAGGTAATCAGTAAAATACAAGGTAAAGCAATAATTAGATATCATTACCCAGCCATCTGATTTTCTGAAAGTAAAAAGTCTGCAAATGCCATTATTGTATAAAAATATAAATCAGGCAGCCCGGTGGCTCAGTGGTTTAGTGCCGCCTTCAGCCTGGAGCTTTATATCTTTAAATATATATATATAAATCAAGAGAATGATGAAAATATATACCAACAATCACTCTGGACAGCAATTTGATAAGTTGGATTATGCCTACAGCTTGGCTTTGATTCAAAAACTCCAACTCCTAGGTATTGATCTTGAAGAAATGATTTCACATATGTATATGGAGATATATGCAAGCGTGCTCAGTACAGAAACTGCTTTAAAAGTAAGAAACTGGAAGGAACCTAAATGTTCATGAATGAAAGTGGAAAAACCAACTATAGTATAGCTACAATTAAAATGAATAAAACTGTACTATATGATCAACAGTAAAAATTAAAAATCAAATTACTATAAGGAAAAAAGTCATCTGTATAAAACTTTAGAAACCTACAATCAGTAGTATATATATTTTGTTGATAAATAACATGTAGTAATAAAAGTACATAATATGTTTAGTAATGATAAACAGCAAATCAAGATAGTGCCTACCTCTGGGCTTCTCTCTTCTCAAGAAAAATAACGGAATTGGGAAGGAGTAATAATTAGTTAGAGGCATCAACTGCCTTCTTTAGAAATAATAGTCTAGCAAATCAGTAAAACCCAAAGCTGTTTTACTTTTCTAAAGACTAACAGAAAGATATTTGCCAAATCTAATTTTTTTAAAGATTTCATTTATTTATTCATGAGAGAGACACAAAGAGAGAAGCAGAGACATAGGCAGAGGGAGAAGCAGGCTCCACGCAGGGAGCTGGATGTGGGACTGGATCCTGGGACTCCGGAATCACGTGCTGAGCCACCCAGGCATCCCGCCAAATCTAATTAAAGAAACAAAGACAAAGAGGACAAATTGGACAGTATGAAAGATAGAAGGCCTACATATCTGTGTAAGTCCTATACCTTCTGTTATCGGCTAAATTGTATTCCTTCAAAATTTATATGATGAAGTCTCTACCCCAGTATCTCAGAGTACAAGTACATTTGGAGTCAAGTCCTGCAAAGAAGTAATTAAGGTAAAATGAGGTCACTAGGGTGAACCCTAATCCAATGACCGGTGTCCTTAAAAGAGATTAGGAGGGACACTTACATGCATGCACGCACACACGCAAGCACACACAGAGAACCATGTGAAGGCAAAGGAAGAACATACACACTACAAGCCAAGGTGAGAGGATATAACCAACCCTGTTGATGCCTTACTAGCCTCCAGAATTGTGATCAAATAAATCCCTGTTGTTTAAGCCAGCCAAGTTATGGTACTTTGTTGTGGCAACCCGAGAAAACTAACACACACAGGTTAAGGAAGTCCTTTGTTAAAAGAAACAGTGTGCATTATTAGGTTTTCTGTTACTTCACTAAAAAATCCTAATACATTCAGTCATTTTATCTGGGTGCACTTTCTTTTTGAAATGTCTTGAAAGAGCATTTACTGTAAATACATTTTAATTTGTAAAATTTATAGTACTTGAGAAAAGTACTGGAAAAACTTTCTCAGAGGCTCAAGTATTCTTTACATATGAAGAAATTGCCAAAGTTCACATAATTACTTCAAACCTCTCCTTCTCTAAAGAATTGCAACCGTGGCTTGACCGACATCTTTGGTGGGATAATATTTATTGATAATTTAAATGCTGGTGCTTTTTGAAGATTTATTTTGTGAAGACTGAGTTGATGAACTGAATTCAATTATTGATTTGTTCCAACTTTATTATAATACAAATCTAAGCATTAAAGCTTTAATAGCACCAACATAAATAATCCAAATCCAGAAAAAAAATAATTCAGCTGCTCTTTGTACCTTAAATATAATGAAAAGAAATTATCACAACCAATATTATTATTTTTAAGAATTACAAGTTGCAAATAGTTAAGACAGAGAAAAAAACTTATCTTCAAAATGGCAACTAAGAGTTTAAGAGAAGATGCACATCCACTTTCTAGTTAACTGTTCAAAGTCTGAGGGTTGCTGGAGGGGAGGAGGTGGGAAGATGGGCTAACTGGGTGATAGACATTAAGCAGGGCACCTGATGTAATGAGCACTGGGTGTTACATACAACTGATGAAACACTGATCTCTACCTCTGAAACTAGTAATACACTGTATGTTAATTAACTGATTTAAATTAAATTAAAATTTAAAGTCTGAGGGACTCAGGAAAATTTAATAGAAAAGAATTTAGAAATCACCAAATGGAAATGAATGTCTATCTAATTAATGTGGTCAATACTATTATATTTATATAAAGTCTTGCTCACTCTAGCAAAATTGGAAACTATTATGCTATTTTGTGCTACCACATTGTTACTGTATCCTATTGGAGGTTTTGCTTTTTGAGAGAAAAAAAAAAAAACTTGGACGCCTGAGTGGCTCAGTGGTTGAGCATCTGCCTTTAGCTCAAGTCATGATCCCGAGGTCCTGGGATCGAGTGCTACATCAGCTTCCCTGCAGGGAGCCTGCTTCTCCCTCTGCCTGTCTCTGCCTCTCTGTCTCTCATGAATAAATGAAAATCGTAAAAAAAAAAAAAATATTGATGCAGCTCTTAAATACTCTCTCCCCACAGTCTTCCTGCTTTGATAGCTTTCTGGTACTCAGATTTTTATCAATATTAAAGTATTTTAAAATAGAAAATTTGGAAGAACATTGCTATAGCACATGATTATCCAATTTCAGCAAGAAGTTAATAAAAGGGCACAGGACTAAATGTTTCAGTGTGTCTAACCTACATATGTGAGATGAAACCAAAATCCCAGATATTCAGTAGTATTATAACAGACCAATATTTGAACCCTAAACCCTAAAGCCATCACACTTCATTCATCAGCTACTGGCACGTATACTCACCTCCAACTTTCAGTTTATTTTTATAAAAACCCATTACCATTTGTAAAAATAATATAAACTTGAAAATTGTTATTGAAAAAGATTTTTATTAATGAGAAAGATTCCACTTGACTTTTTAATATACATTTGACTCAATGACAGCCACCTTGAGCCCTTATAAGAGAACTATCACATTCAGCTACTTGCTTTTGTTTTGTTTTGTTTTACCTTTAACTTCTACTAAACCAGAGAATCCATATTTATATCAACAGATCATCAGAGGAATGACTCGAAGCAGAAGGTAGGTTTTCAGGACGTTTTAGATAATTACTGAGAAAGCGTATAACAGCTTGTCAACAGACAACTTCCAGCATTTTATCAAATAGTAAGCTATCAAATATAATACACTGAAAAGTTCGAAGGCTAAATATTTCCACTAGGGGTATAAAAGCAAATAGATTCATGAAAGGTAATCCATTAAAGTGACTGTCTTCTTGAATTAAAAATAAGGAATGAGAACTGCAAACCACAGCTCTATAGTTAAATGGCCTTGGATTATAGGTAAGGTACTGATGGTGTCAGACAATGTTTAACAAATGCCAAGTTCTTTGACATTTTTCTCCATTTGTTAGTAGCATATGGTTCAGCTCATCAATAATAAAAATATCACAAGACAGACTTCTGCAGAAGAGTATCAAAACTAAATCTAAGATCAATTCAGTCATTCTCAAACCTTGTGTCATGTCAAACCATCACACAACACAATCATTGTGTCTACCATGAAAATAGGACCTGTGGAACTTTACTATACCTCACAAATAATTAAAAGATTAAGAAACCCCTTTCTGTGCCAAAGACAAGCTATGGGAAATGAACAGAACTAAGCAGGCAACTGACTGATAAAAGACCCAACAGTCTGGGTATGTGAACAGTATGAACTGAAATTCACCACTCCTTTTGCAAACTGGGCAAGTTGGATGCTTTATTTTAATGAGCCATGGAGAAGCACTGATTGATTATAGGGGATGTTGCTTTATGGTTTACTGTTCACAAATCACTGATCTCCTTATTGTATTGTCTATATATAGTAATCTGTTTTCTCCTTCTTGCTTTTTGTGGAAAGAACAAAGGGGACAGGTTGGGGGAATTTTACATCTTCAAAATTATCCTCACATATCAAAACTGACAGGCCCTTGAAGTTTAAAAGCACCTTTCACAATTTCAATTTAGTAAAAGCAAAAACAAGAGATTTACACCAAGCAGGTGACACATATAAATTGACCTTGAATACCAGTGGCCTGCCAATTAATAAGTTTCTTATATTTCTAAGTTTATTTTTCTGGCAATAGCAATAGAATACTTAAGCTAGCTACTGACTCTAAAATATACAAGTCTATGCCATTTATTATAAATTTAAAAATTCAAACTAGGAAGAAATATTGTTTAAAATAATCTTCACAAAAAGGACAAAATCTTCTCTTGTTCTTCTCTGAAATTAACTCGACATTAGCATTAAACAAATTTTGAGATACTTTTAGGCAACAAAGAAATTGTACTGAAAATAAACAGAAAAATGTTTTTAAAACAGTATCACAGAATTGATAAAACTATAGTCAGTATATCAAAATACTTGTGAATTTAAGTTCTATGAAAAGGAATTACAAAGATAACCAACAATTCAAATTAACAGACCCAACATGGCTAAGATTTTTAGGTAAAATATTCACCTACAAAACATAGGGGTGAGGAATGGGGGAACCATAACAATTATGAACTAAATTCCAGTGTTTTTAAGCACTTTACTTGGACCCGTGGTTTTCACTGCCAATTATAGACATTTGTGCCCATTAAAGGCACATCTGTAGTGTGATTTATTTTCACATTTCTTCTAAAATTTCATTGACCTCTAAATCAGTTGATTAGTTTCATTTCACAAGAATAGCCTATGCTTTCTAGTACAAAAATACATTTTCTTCCAATTTAAAAGTACTATAGCACCTGGAGAAAATATACATCCCAGGAAAATTAAGCAAAATCGAAAGATAATACATTTCTGCATAATAATTCTACAGAAGTTTGTAAAATTAGTGAAGTGAAAACTATCAGTGGCAATTTAATTCTTATCTTTCTCCTCTCCAAATACTCTATTCTCAACTCAAAGTTCCAAACTTTGCTCTAAAATATTTGAGGTTTTTTTTTATAAAAAGAAGTGGAATGGTTAGAATTTTTTTAAGAAAAGAGAAGTAAACATCTCTGTGTAATATGACCTATATAACAGCACTTCCTATATTTCGGGTATGTTTTCCCATGAAATCTATCTTAGGGCCAGGATTAATAATAAAAGGGAAATTTACAGTCTGAACAAAAATTTAAGTTGCAATTCTACTAGAAGATTTACATAATTATAAACCATTTTATACCAACTCCATCCTAAAATCATAAAGGAACTCTTTGTGGTATTTGTTTGCACAATTAAAGGAAGCCAAAATATTCATTAAAAGAAATATATTATCATTTCTTGCTTCACTAAAACCATTGTTTCATTAATGAGCTGATAAGCATTTTTTAAATGCATTACAGCAAAGAAATATCACACTCAGAAATGTAAAATTGCTCACATCCTATAATCCTGGCCTACTTTTGGTTTTACTGACAGAGATATATACGCCTTTACTTTCCTTTTAAACATCAGAACTCTAGAAAAGATAAGCTTCCATAAACTGCTGGATATTAATTAATAAATCCAAGAATGTACTATCTTCACAGCAAAAACAATATAGGATTTTGAATCACTGGTCCTTTATAGGAAATTGACAGTGCGTCTGATTGGCAAATTTTGAAACAATTCAGCAGAAAAAATAAATAATTGCATTAAATAGGATTATGAAAATTAGGTCCATTTACTTTTCCTATGCAAAAGAATCTTTTAAAAAGTTTCTTGGATACTCATTCTATTTTTTTTCACTTTGAAAAATGTACACATTTTTGATGTAGAGAATTGGTAAAGAGCTAAAGGACTTTAATCCAAGTATCTGGTTCCCAAGCCTAGCTTTATACGTATCAACTGTGTGATCTCTAAACCCAAGAGGATAGCAATATCTAAATCAAAGGACAATTGGAAAGATTATTAAAAGCAATTAATAAAATCTTTTAAAAATGGGGGGAGGGGGACGTGTGGGTGGCTCAGCGGTTGGATGTCTGCCTTCGGCTTAGGGCGTGATCCCAGAGTACCAGGACCGCGTCCCACATCGAGCTCCCTGCATGGAGCCTCCTTCTCCCTCTGCCTGTTTCTCAGCCTCTCTCTTTGTGTCTCTAATGAATAAATAATAAAATCTCTAAAAAAATAAATAAAATAAAAGCAATTAATACCATGTTTAGTGTTCAATAAATAGCCCATAAATGAAATTATTATAATAGCTATTCCTGCAATTATTCACTATCATCATCATCCTTACAGAGATTCTGGAAATCACATCATTATAGAAATTTTTCCACCAACAAGTGATCCTACAATTTTCAAAGTCTGTGACATATCCCATGATTTCCATAAAATGGACTGTTAAATTCTTTAAATATTCAAAGTTAAATGCAAAATATACCTTAAAACAAGAAAAAGAAAATGTTAAAGTGCTATTGTTCTCCTTATAAGAAATTTCATTGAGTTTTAGAAACGCTCTATAGTCATAAAAGGAGAAAAAAATGCCTCAAAACTATGTGTATGTATATATACATATGCATACATGTGCAAATGAAATAGAAAAGAGAGCTACGTTTCATACCAACTTGCTTTATTTTATTCCACCATATATTCTGCCTCTGACCGAGCTCTATTTCAGAGAATCTATGATATAACAGTCACAACTGGCTTAACCACCAGAAAACTTATTTCATATTTTCCCCTGTAAAGTGACCCAAACACCTACTCCACTGCATGAGATTAACATACAGATACAATTCCCCACTACACCTTAAGTATACTACTCATGCAGCACATCATTTACTTATTGTTTAAAGGATAGAGCTGCTATAAAGCTCAAATGGAAATCCCATTTGACTTTAATGAAACCATTAATTACTGCCATTTTGCCTTAATCTCATAATTACTCCCACTGTTTTCACACTCTCTCCTGCTTCTTTACATGATCTTTTTTATTTAAATCATTCATTCATTCATTCTCATTTATGGAAAATTTCAAACATACACAAAAGTAGAGAGTATATTTATTATGCCTTGCTATTTAAGGTATGATGATGGCATTTGAGTTCTTTCTGCTCTTTTATTTTATTTTTAAAAGATTTTATTTATTTATTCAGACGACACAGAGAGAGAGAGAGGCAGAGACATAGGCAGAGGGAGAAGCAGGCTCCATGCAGGGAGCTTGACATGGGACTTGATCACCGTACACCGAGATCACGCCCTGAGATGAAGGCAGATGCTCAAACACTAAGCCATCCAGGTGTCCCTCTTTTTGTTCTTTTAAACAATGATTCTGTGAACTGATTTTTCTATTCTAAACAGTCATTATTCTATGAAAATTCTTGAACATACCACCTGTTAGACACAAGCAAGAGATTATCTTGGGTAAACTCTTATGAATAACATTATTGGAACAAATGGCATTTGACTATTTAACTTTAGAGTATAAGTTTTTTTCAAGAGAGGTTATACCAATTTATACAACACCAACATGGACCCTGGTGATTCACATCTCTTCTAACACTTTAAGTTGCTAGACTTAAATTTATGCTAAATGAGTGAAAGTGGAATTTTATTGAATTAGCAACCTGCAATTATCTCATTTCTTCATGGTTACTGGACCCATAAGACTTTCTTCTATTAAGTATTTGTTCATGTCTTTTGCCTATTTTTGATTGAGATGTTGCCTTTTCTTATTGATTTCTAGGAGTTCATTTATTCTTGACATTAATCCTGGTTATGTTGTATTTTACAACATCTATCTTTTAATTAGAAGTTTGTTTCATTATTTTATAAGTATCTCTTAATGATAATGAACTTTAAGATAGTCAAAACTATCAATGAATAAAAAATTCTATTTTTTTCTATATAGCTTTAGCATTTTCTCCTAACACATTTACTAAATGATCTCCATTTTCCCCTAATGTGCCATGTAAACTGTGTCATATTGCAAAACTTTTATATAGACTATATATTAAATTAGAATTGTATTATAATTAGTTCTAACTAAATTGGTATTAATATCAATGAATCCATAGGTTAATTTGGAAAGGATTGAACATTTTTATATATAAAGTTTTCCTTTTCATTAATACGAGCTAGTTCATCATTTATTATTGTGTTTCAAAGTTTTACAATGTGTATGTGTACATTTTATACATCTTTTCACAGATCTATTCCAAAGTATATTACTGTATTATTTTTATAAATGGAATCTTAAAAACAATATTTTCTAATTGTATTTTGTTAATAGAAATTATTGATTATACATATGGAGTTTTATATCCAATTTTTAACTTCTTATATCATTTCTAATAACTTGTCTATAGATTTTTTTAATAATCACATTTATCTATAAGTCAAACAATTTTACTTTCTCCTTTTCCATCTTTATACCGTAACTTTATCTTTCTTATTTTATTACACTGGCTAGCATCCTGTCCTACAATACAGTTGAATAAAAGTGGTAAAAATGAGTATAGTTTCTTATACCTGTTGGGGTTTTTAAATAGTATCTTTCTGTTTAAGATGTTTTTAAAGGATTATTGTGGTAACTATTTTGTTTTAAATCAGATTTATAAATGCCCTTAATTTACTAAGAAAGTTTTGTAATATATATTTGTATAGAAATTATGTAAATACATTTTTCTGCAACTATTGATACGATGGGTTTTTTTCCATCTAATCCCTTAATTTGGTAAATAATATTTACAGATTTTCTAATATTAAACTATGTTCACAATACTGAGACAGAGTCAACTTGACCATTATATATTATCTTTTTTACACAATAGTAGATATTTGCATTTAAATGAATGAAGTGCCTAAAACATTCTTTTCTTATAATGCTTTTTCTGAATTTAATATCAAAATGAATACATCCAAAATGTGGAATTTAGATGTAACATTTTATCATTAAATTATCTCTGAAGAGTTCATTTTAATGTTTCTTCAAACTTTGTAGTATGCATACGTTTGTGTGTGTATGTTTCTAAATTGGCATTAATATCTATTAATATTCTGTCTGCTTCTATTGATAACCTATTCCTTATCTATAGATATATTAGCTTTAACAAGGGATACCAATTCTCCAACCCCAGTGTTTTTAATACAATGAAGGCACATTTAACCAAAAATATGCAATGAAGAGTAAAATAAATTAATGTTATTTAGGTCAAGAAAATAACAATTTAAAGAAGATGTTTTAGTTATACAAAAACTAGCATCTTTTGCATATTTAAAAGAAAGTATTCTTCCCCAAGTAACACTCTAGAGTTGAAACACCTAACTTGCACAAGTGTGTTGAGCTCAATTGAAAGATAAAAGACAAAGATATGGGATCCCTGGGTGGCGCAGCGGTTTGGCGCCTGCCTTTGGCCCAGGGCGTGATCCTGGAGACCGGGGTCGAGTCCCACGTCGGGCTCCCGGTGCATGGAGCCTGCTTCTCCCTCTGCCTGTGTCTCTGCCTCTCTCTCTCTCTGTATGACTATCGTAAATAAATAAAAAATTAAAAAAAAAGAAATTTAAAAAAGACAAAGATATTAAAAGATATATACCTGGGGGCACCTAACTGGTTCAGTCGGTAGACCATGAGACTCTTGATCTCAAGGTTGTGAGTTCAAGCCCTACACTGGGTACAAAGATTATTTAAAAATACAATCCTTAAAAGAATAAAATAAAAGATATATATATCTAAAGAAAAACAGAATATTATTTACCTCACAATACATTAAAACCACAAAACCTTCACTTAGGGTTTTAAATTGGTATTAAAACAACAAATAATTTAGAAGGTTTCTTTACAGCGATAAAAATGTCTAGATGCTCAAAAGCGTTTGAGACATCTTTCATATGTTTTAGAATTACATAGTAGAGTCCTTAATACAAAAAGTTAGGATAAACTAATCTGTGTTTTTCAGATTTTCTTGGCTTAAGGGCTGTTTGTCAACTGCTATCCACCCTCTATTTTCAACATGGACAGTTACTGTTTAAGAGATATATACGCTCAAGGGAAAATTACATAGCAATTGAAGTCATGAAGAACTGCCCATCAGTTAAGCACAGATTCCCACAGGTGATCTGAGAGCCCCAATTCAATTAAAATGAAATGGAACAGCATGTGTACAGTAGATGGAGATTTTCCATCAGTTTTGTCTTATATACAATCATTGGGGATAATCTGTAATCCTGCTGTGAAAGAAAATAAACACAAGTGCTACTTTCACATAGAAGATCATCTATCAAAAATGTCAAAGACACTTTTACATTGCTATTCCAAAATGTTCTAACTCCATTCCTTAAAGAAAAGGAAAAAGCGAACTCTAAATATATATGAAGTTAATCAGTTGGAAACTGAAAAGGTAAGAGTGTATTCTTCCCACAAATGAGATTCTACTCATGCTTGGAAATAAACATTTGACCACTGGACACTTGTTATTACTTGATGACATGACCTATTCTTTAAAAAACAAATACATAGTAGATTTTTCCCATGTGACAGGTAAAATTTATACATAATCTAGAAATTTATCTCCTTTTCTTCTTCCTAGTTGCTTTATCTTACTCTAGCTTCCCTTTTAATAGACTAAGTCTCTATCTGATTATCTACGTCTGGTCCTTCAATCAGTTCTTTCATAAAATTTAAACTTGCTATAGTTTCAATTTAACCTCATCATTAAATATTTACCCTCTACCAAAATGCTTGCTTCCCTAAACTCTATGCTGGTTAGAACAAGTATTATATTAAATATTATATTAATTTTACTTAAAACAACAAAAAATGTTTCTAGATAATCAGTAACTCCTTCATGAGGTCTGCAGAATTTCTTCTAATTCTTATGCTCACTGGTTTCACTTGTCTGGTCCAGAATCCATATGACCTTAATTGTCAACTTTTTGATACTTTGTCCTCATTGTAAAAATAGCCTTGCCAACAGGTATGAAGAATGCATAAATTCAATTATTCACTAGCCTGTTGTATAATCATATAATAAAAATAAATGAAATCAACATTTTTTATTGACTTAATAGCATCAGCTTTAGCAAGATACTCTTTGCAAGAGTTCTTAAACCTATGGTAACAAATGTTTTTATACTAAGCAAACTTTCATATTTGTTTCATGTTATTTCCCCAATTGTAAGATTAGAATAAGATATCACATAAGAAGCTCCTGGGAGCCCTCCATTTTTATGAGTTGATGACAGGAAATAGAAAGGATTAAAATACAGGAAATAACTCCCAAAGGTGGTTAATAATCGTAACAAAATGATCATCTGTCTCTATTTGTAAATGAATAAATACATGCATACATACATAAATACATAAATACCTTGTTTTATAAAGCTGTGGAATAACTAAATCAGATAGCTTTAGTAAATTTCTTAGAACTCTCTGAAACATGTTACTTTATTATAATTTCATCCATATATCTCCTCACCATCAGGGCTGAGTTACGTCAAATTCTTTTGAGGGCACACATTAGATGGGTCCAAGGAAAAAAAGACCATGAGTTAAAGACTAAGGAATCATAAGGCAGAAGTTTTCTCAGCAAACATAATTATCCCAAAACATTTATCAAGAAACTGCTATGAAACTGCACGATACACCAAGCACTAGAGATACAATGATGGATAAGGAAGGCTTCAAGTTGTTCACAGTTCAAGCAGGAGGAGACCAAACTACATTAAGCTACCAGTTCATTTTACTGAAATGAAATGAGCAAGTCAATTTATAGTGATTTTAAGTAGGAAAGAGCAGAGCTGGAGTTAAAGACGCCAGGACAGTGGCAAGATTTTTAGGTTATTCAAACTGCTACATATTTGAAGCATTATTCCCAAATTCTATTCATCTACATAGACACATTGCTCAAAAAACATGCTGAATATATGCTAGATTCTTAGAATACATACAATGAAAATTTTAGGTTTTGAGAAGCTTTAACAATACTAGGGTACTTTGGGGGTTGTGTGTGCATATATATATATATATATATATATATTTTATGTATATCATAACAGACATATTAGAGGCCAAGGAATTTCTTTTCTAAAATGGATAATATAATATTTTAAAGTGAAAGCATTCTTAACTTTGACATTCATAATTAAAATTTATATGATGACAGAGTCAAAAGATCACAGATTGATTTTAGTGACTTCCTCAACTATATTCCTTGTAAAAAATCATATAACTTGAGGAAAAGGACAAAAGGAACAAACACACCAAAGTAATAAAGCAAGTCTGTGATACTGAATACAAGGCATGGCAATCCTGAAAATAACCATCTATTCTGTTCTAAACCCTCCCACCTGCTGTTGCATTAGCAAATTAGGTTGTTTTATACTGTTTTATATTTATGATTGTTAGAAAACACAGTTTGGCAGACATTCTCAGTTAAGTTACTCAGGAAGAGAACTGAATGCTAAGTAGCTTCAATCTTCAGGAAATTAAATTTCTCACATTGGTTGGCTCAAGAATAGATAAAATTATTGCAAACACATCTTGTCTAAGATATTTAAAGATAAGCATAACAAAAAGCTCTACATCATAACCTACACCTAGGTGACAAAAGAAAAATCAAACATATTTCTTTTTATGTGTAATTCCAAAATAGTACAATTCTAAAACACAACTATTAGTATGGCATTTAATACTTTATTATATAACTATGGTTTTATGACTTTCCTGCACCCCTTTACTGTACTGATGTCTCTTTACACTGAATCCACTTTAATGCTCAAAATAATTTTTTGATATAGTATCCTGAAATACTGCATTCTGATTAAGTAAAAGATATTTAATGTGATGAATTAGTGGGTCAGAAACTTTTTCTTGCAGTTTGTATTCATTAAAAATAAATGTTAGGAATATTACTTTAAATATTTGCCACAGAATTTTATTTTTAAAGATTTTATTTATTTGAGAGAGAGAGAGAAAGCATGAGTGCGGTGAGGGGTAGAGGGAGAAGCAGACCCTCTGCTGAGCAGGGAGCCCAATGCAGGGCTCCATCCCAGGATTCCACAGAAGGCAAATGCTTAAACAACTGAACTACTCAGGTGCCCCTGCACAGATTTTTATTTTCTTTATTTTATTTTAATTTTTTTTCCTGCACAGATTTTTAAAACATATTTTTATTAGATGTGAAATATATTTCTATTAAAATATTGTAAAAAATGATATTGTAATATCTTTCCTATTTGTCCATAACAATATAAATCTGTTCTAACAGAAGAGTAATAAATAATCCCCTAACTTTTGTATGTTCGATTAGAACAAGACTATGACCTATAATTTTATGTAGTATCATCTCATTTTGAAACCATTAACACAGAAATTTTGTAATAAACTCCACAGACCAATAAACTCTTAAACTCTTAGCCTTTCCAAATCCCTTTTCCTTCTACTTTAAATGGGGCAAAATTTACTTCAAAACTTACTACAAGCTGACAAGGACAAATGATATTACTCAGCACTGTCAATTCTTTCCGGTTAGTGAAAAATAACAGCAATCAAGCAGGTGCCCAGAGAGAAGAGAATGTCACATAGGTAATCCCAAATCACCATTTAACCACAATCTTCTGCTCCTTATCTGGGGTCAGACTCGCAGGAGAGGATTAACCATGTCCAAAGTGACAGAAGGACCTAGAACACGCTCAGCTTATCCATAGGCCTCGGCAACTAAATAGCTGAGTAGGGCTGACTGCCTGGCAGGAAGAGAGGAGAGCAAGCTGTTTAATTCTCTCACAATCTAGGCCTTCTTAGATTTATAAAATTTCAACTTAAAAAATATTATCCAAAAAAAAGGAACAAAAAATAAGTTACTAAATCTTCACAAATAAAGGACCAATGGGCGAACTGCATACCTCTAGTGCTGAACCAAATTAAATTGCAGTTTTAGGTCAAAACAGCTCAATCAAAGTTCCAAGAACATTCAAAATTAGGACATAATAATTATAACTAAATGGATGCTTTAATATTTTTCATTTATTGCCAAGATATCATAATCCAACAATATTCCACACCCAGAAACATTTAATAAAGTTTCATAACTGTATTGAAAATCAAGGAGAGCCATTAAAATAAATAGTGTCATCCCCTCATGTGACACAGAGTAGAAGCAAAAGGATTCCCGAAAGATAAACTGTTATAACTGATCACCCACATAGAGAGATTTTTGGAGAGAAGGTGAGAATTGAACTTGGAGGTTTGACAGTTTGCTGAACTAGAGAAATTGTAACTAGATATCAGGAAAGGTCAGGATTCAGGACCCAGCAAGGAGCAGGCATCAGCTTGTCAGGAAATGCAAAGGAATAATACAATACCTGTCTGAGGTGATAGAGGGAGCTAAACAGTAGATAGACAAATTTGGTCAGCTAAGAAATTGTGAAAGAGTTAAAGATCATGGTTCTGAATCATATCCAAAAATCGATTTTCCATCAGTCATCTTTATATTAACAAATGTCAGGAAAACTCTGCCTAAAATGTAAAATTAATCTACTGAGTTCAATGATTCAAAGCACTGGCTCTCATGTTGATAACCAAAGAAAAGATGTGTACTCTGAATGTTAAAAACATAAACAGGTACAACTCACATGAAAACTGGCATGAAAATAGATTTCAGAGAATGTGTCCATGACAGACTGAAGAGTTCACTAAATTTGGGGGAAAGAAACTTCATGGGTAAAATTAAAAGCACAAACTGTGGAATGTCTTTCTCCTCTATATCTAGTGACTCATTAAGTGGTATAAATTATTCTAGACTATACTAAGTGGACTGTGATCTCAGGCAAAAGTAAATTTTATTCGATAAATATTTAACTTTTCTTTTGGGAGAATTCGATTTCTAATTATAAAGAGATAGGATGGGACTAGATCATTCTTAAGAATCCTTCCAGATTTAAAACAACATAATACTGGGGTACCTAGATGGCTCAATGGTTGAGCATCTGCCTTTGGCTCAGGTCATAATCCTGGGGTCGAGTCCTGCATTGAGCTCCCCACAGGAAGGCTGTTTCTCCCTCTACCTATGTCTCTGCCTCTCTCTCTGTGTCTCTTGTGAATAAATAAATAAAATCTTTAAAAAAACCCCATAATACTGAGTGGGCCTCCAGTCTTCCACACATCAACTCGTTAATACTTTGGTTTTACATCAGGAAGTTTTTTCATGTGGTGCTGTGAAACTCCCCAAACCATTTTTACAAGGAGGCCTCCCTTCTTCTTCCAGTGAGGGAACATAATATTCCACTGGTCTAAGGCAGTGCTTCTCATATTTTAACGTGCATGTGAATCACTTAGAGATCTTAAGATGCTCCTGAATTCAGGAGACCTAGGATGGGGAATGAGCTCCTACAGTTCTAACAAAATCTCAAAGTAATATAAATGTTGCTGGTCCATGAACCATGCTGTGAGTAACAAAGGTCTGAGATACTCTGGAGATATCAATGGTTTGGGGGAAAAAAAAAAGCAGCAGTAGCAGCCTATACCAGATTTCTTAAAGTCTGCAGAACAATAGCTCAACAAGATATGTATAATCTAGATCAAATCTAAGACCTATTTACCAATTCGATTTATTCTCAAGTCCCCTATTATCAAAGACACAATTTCCATTCCACTGCTAATATTTAATTTTAGGTCCATAATTCAATGGTGTAGGTTAGAAAATGTCAGAAAATACAAGTTATAAACAGCTTATAAGTTTACAAACAGCTATGTTCTATGTCAGAAGAAACAGTATTGACTTCAGGGTTCATTCACAAAAATTCACTTTATCCCGTTAGAAAGACATAAAGTACTCTCAAAACAACTGAAATCCAATTTCTTCTATCTGGAATTTATTTTTGATCATTGAAAATCAACTGGTACAATTACTTTTGTTTGGGGGGAAAAACTATCATCAAATATTTCAAAGATGATCTACAAAACAAAACAAAAAGGTCATACTCGTTTTAAAAAAGAACCTCCAAAAAAAAAAAAAAAGAACCTCCAATAGTAAGCTATGAGATCTAAAAATCAAAAATATTACTAAAGGATAGCTCCATACTTACCAACATGTTTAGCTGTATCTATAAGTCAGCTGTTTGAATTTAAACCATAATTTCCCACTTAAAGAACAGTTTTGTCCCTAGATAGATAACAATTCATACTTAAAGTAATAATTTGGCTGAAATATTGGGTTTGCATTGGCAAAGTAAATATACATTTGAAAAACTTAATAAAAGAAAAATACTGCAATTGAATAAGAAAGCATTTTCAATGTACCTTAATACTAATGTTTCAGAAAGGATGTTTGAGGATGAGGATGGGTATAGCAGAGACTCCTATGTTTCTTCCACAAATGCTTTAGATTCTTCCTGATATATGACTTTAGTTCAAGACTAGATTTTTTTTTCTTTAAGACAGAAGAGTTCACTCATGTAGTTTCTGTACATTAATCACAACTAAGGACTGTTTGTTTTTGAAACTGTTAAGCTAATAATATTATTTGCAGTTTATGAATGAGGAGGTAAAAAGGAAAGAAAATAGAGATGTTTCTGAGGGAAAAACTTGGAATAAAAAGAAGAAAACTTTTTGCAGGGGTTACATATGTGCCTATGAGAGGGAAATGTGAGGTGCAAGACACGAGAAGTGGAAAGCACACAAATACATGACCTCATAAAGGAGAAAACAGGGTTTGGGAAAATAATGGGTCAGAATCATCTTCACTAATCTTGAGAGAAGTTGGGAAAAGACCAGGCAATGTTTCAGAGAGCAGGTGACACGTCAAGCTGAGCTTTGAGAAATAATTAGTTTAATAGTAGTTGAAAATGGAATTCTAAACAGAAAAGAAAAAAAAAAAAAGCATTTCCAAAGAGTCAAGTTATGAAATGGCAGTATGTGCTCAAATAATGTCAAATGGTGTCCCTGGAGGGCAGAGTATTTAGGAGAGTAAAAGTAGTAATAGACTTAAAGGGTCTATAAAGATTTAAGGTTCATATGATGTACCCCTTATACAACAAAATACTATGCAAAGGATTACGCAGGAGTAAACATCTTCAAATTTCTTTATGGATCAAATACTCTGGTATTACAGAAAACAGACTGGATGGTGGAAAGACTCAGAGACAGGGAATATTCCATGCATAGAACATAGAAAGTCTGAACCACAGTTCAGTGGTAACTGGGAAAACACAACCACAACAAAAAGTAGTGGTGGAGGAGGTTCATGGATTTTCAAGCTATGAGAAAAGTAAATATGAACCAATTAGTGAAACCTTAGTTACTGGGATGGGAGGAGTATTGGGAGGGTACTGCAAAGACCTGGAGATTTCTAAGACTGGCTGAGTGGGTAGAGAGGGAAAACAGGAAGACAAGCAGTGTAGAAAGGAACACAGTAGGTTAATACTCAGACACAATGAGGATGTCCTGTAGGACATCCAAACAAATATATATTTGAAAGATAATAAGATACACAAGTCTTGGTATTCAACCAAGAGAAGAGGTTGTGGCTAAAAGTCATCAGCATTTGGATATTTAAACCATAAGAGTGGGCTAAATCTTCCCGAGAGCACATAGGGTATGAAAAGGTAAGAGGGTCTGGAATATTTAGGAAAAAACAAAATTTAAGGAATGGATAGAGTAAAAGGAGCTGATAGAAGAGCTTGGAAAATGTTTAGAAATGCACTTAGTTGGGGCGCCTGTATGGCACAGTTGGTTAAATGTCCAACTCTTGATTTCAGCTCAGGTCATGGGATCAAGCCCCCAGTTGGGTTCTGTGCTCAGTTCAGAGCCTGTTTCTCCTTCTCCTCTGCTTCTCCTCCTGCTCATGTACACACACACTCTCAAATAAATAAACAAAAGCCTAGGGGGAAGAAAGGTAATGCACTTAGTAAGCAGAGAAGAATGGTGTCAAGAGTTCACTTAGAAGAGAGCAGCCATCAATTAAGTGCTACACAGAAATGAAATGCCAAGTCCACTGAAAAGGGGCCTTTGGATTTTACAATTAGGATATCGCCAGTGATCTTACTGAAAATGGTTTCATAAAATCAGTAGGATGAGCAATCAGATTTGATAGTTTGATGAAAGAATGTGGGAGCTGAAACTAGCATGAACAAGATGGCTCCTCATAGACCTTCGAACAAGAGTAAAATTAAGTTGGGGCATAACATTCAGAGAGGGTTGTTTGTTTGGACAGAGCAGACCTTAGCACATCAATATATTGGAGGAAAGGAAACATTACAGAAAATGAGTACAAAATACAGAAAAGAGTGAAGATAACAGACATAGCAGATATGTTATGCTATATGATTCAGGGCAGAGATAGGTGGTTGGTTTTCAAGTAGAACCCTGTCAGAAGACTGTGTATATTACACCTGGATTAAACCTAAAACACCACTCCTTGAAATTAGCTGTTTATTTGAATCATGTCAAATTACCAAATACCAGTGACTAAAATTTAAGACATAAAAAAGTTTTCCAAACATCAAAAGTAAGAAACTCTATAAATCAATTTGACCTTTCAGAGATACAAGATTTCCTTTTCTATTTTTAGCTTTACTATAAAACGGATCTTATTGATGAACCAGAAGTATAATGGTTGTCCTCCTTACACAATAAAAATAATTTAGAGGTACTAAAGGGTAGGTAATGGATTTTCTATTTTCATGCCATAATTATAGCTCCCAAAATGTATCTAACAGTCATTCAATTGAATGTCTTCAAGCACATCTTTTGAAACATCTTAGATTAGGGATTTTTTTAATGAAATACTCTCTAAATTATCTATTTTTCTCTCTCTAAACTTATTACTATTAAAATCACATTTGAAAAACCTTATTTAATTGATTTTATTCTTAAAATAAGACAGCACAGCCATTTTCTTTTTTGTCTGTGCTTGCATTTTGTTTTTAATAACTTGGGCTAACTTGGAAAATGCTGAATAGAAAATAGGCTAACATTTTAAAATAGAAATATAGAGGAAGTCACTGTAACATCTGTTCTATCTGCTTACCTCAAAATGTGAAGATATGTTAAAGCAGATTTTGAATGTGCTTTGTTTTATTTTATTAAACAAGAGTTTACGGAATATCATGAGAAGATTCAGTGAAAAAAGAGTAGTTAAGGCAAAAGATAAAAATTAGACACACATCAACATTTGGGGAAACATCATTTTGTCATCAGACATAATCAAAGCTATTTCACAGGACTGTGTACTTGTCTTTACAAAAAGAAAATAAATATATTTCAGAGACCATATACATTCTAGCTATAGATTTTATAAATTATTAGTTTTTAGGGGTGCCTGAGTGGCTCAATCAGCTAAGCATCTGCCTTCAGCTCAGGCCAGGATCCGTAAGTCCTGGGAAGAACCAGTGTTCAGTGGGGAGTGTGCTTCTCCCTCTTCCTCTTCCCCTCCCCCAACTCGTGTACACACTCTCTTTCTCTCAAATAAATAAATAGAATCTTTAAAAACTATATTAGTTTTTAACTTGTCTTTCTGAGTAATATGGGCTTTGTCTTGGCCATTCCAAAGCATCTATCTGAGCGGAGGTTACAATTAGTAACTAAGGGTTTTGTTTTGAATTAGTAATTTAGGATTTTGTGGCATGAGGGATTCAAAGAGAAAGAACAATGTAATATTAATATTCATCTCCAGGATTTCTGGGGCCAGTTACAACTTGAGAGAAAATACTGCCTCCCAGTTTAGCAAACCAAGAGACAAGTTTGTTTAGCTGACCATATAGCTTTAATGTAAGGGATATCCAAAAGGAATAAGATATGATACATAAGAGAGTCTGTCCCTTTTGTGTCTCAAAGGGGGCAGGGAAGAAAGAAGGAAAACAAACAAGACTGTCTCACATACTAATTGATTCTCCCTTCTCTGTTCTCTGTCTAGAGAGGAAGAAGCTCATTAAATGAACAAGGATAAAACTGAGGGGAAGGCAGGGCTCTAGTTTCTTGGTTCTTGTTCAAGAATGTGAAAAGTAACTGCCTCTCAGGCTGCCCCAGACAGTAAAGCCACATGGCCTTGGCAGGAGAGCACAGTCAGGTAGAAGGGGGACCCCAAGGTTTAATCTGCTGATTAGCCTTTTGCTCTTGCGTTGTCTAGAAGAAAGTAGAAGGCCCTGACAGTCTGGCTGAGGCACCTACCTGCGAGGTTGCCATAATGTAGGGAGGTTGCAAGGCAGAGGGTTCTGTGGAATCAAAGTAGAGACATATCCAGGTCTCAGAGGAACTGAGGGCAACAGTGAGATGAGAGCAGAGAGATCAGGCTGGCAAGTGCTACAGGAAACACTGCCTAAGATGAAATGCAGCGGATGACAAGTTACACCAGCTACAGACTCCAGCCATCAAATAAATTCCAGCAGGGAAGCAACCACCAAATGGATGAGGAACTTCACTCAGGGACAGAGGAGCCAGAGCGATGGAGTCTTCTCTTCTGCTGCAAAGACACATAAACTGACCTCTCCCAGGATGTTGAGGAAGTTATCTGAGAGATTTAGCTTTCCTGGCCTCAGACGGACTGAAAAGGACTGTTTTAAATTTTAAAGTACATTCAGTTCACTTTTTCCCCACTAATTTTGTTTATTGTTCCACCATCAGTCTTCCCACCTCAGAGTTGGAGGGCCCAATGTTTTAGCTATTCAGGCTAAAATCTTCATTATCATTTTTGACTCCTTCATTTTTCTCATATTTCCCAACTATACTCACAGTCCCCCCGTCTTTGCCCACTCTACTTTAGCCACACTAGCTTCTCTGTGATCCCCGAAATAAGCTGGATATAACTGCTGTCTCTGGGCCTTTGCACTACTGCTTCCCTCTGCCTGGGATGCTCTTCTCCCAGATATGCACATGAATTTTCTTTCATTTTTTTTTGTCCTAACAACATTTTTCAGTGAAGCTTACCCTGATAATCTTATTTAAAATTACACTTTGCATTCAGTAGCATTCCTTAGCCCTCTAAGCCTCCTTTCTATGCCTTCTCCCATGCTAATTATTGTCTATGGTATTCCATAATTTACTTGTTTTTGTTTACTGTCTGTCTCCTGCCAATAAAAATGTAACCAATACAGCTGCAGGGATTTTTGTGTACTTTATTTACTGCTCTATCTCTAGTTTCAAGAACAGTGACTGACATTACAAGGAGGCACTCAATAGGTATTTGTTGAATGGATGATGAATTAAGGAAACCACATTTTCCTTACACATCCATTTGCCTTTGATATCACAGGTGCTAAAAGGTGATTTATTGATTCCTCCTGTATACACTCCTGATCATATTTTTACTCTCATCTTTCCCCCATTCCCCAATGCAGCTCCTGGACTAAGTGGTGTCTCATAAGAGTAAAATCAAAACTATGAGCCATGTTTAAAAATAGCTAACACTGAAAACTTCCTAGCTACTAGTACAGTTTCACTTTTTCCTATATCAGCATATTTGATACAACAGTCCTACCTAGTAGACAATAGTATTAATACAACTTAACAAAATGAGGCAATTGAAGAATGGAGAGGTTGGGAAAGTTTCCCAAGGTCACAATGTAGCAGAGCATTAAGACTTCAGAGCCCATGCTCTTAACTTCACCCTATGGGTCATGCACATCCATAGGTTCCTTAGATACACTACAGCAACCACTGCTTTTTTTTTGCACTATACTATATTAAGAGCTACTTCTCTAAAATCAAGCAAAAAAAATGTCTAAGAGAGGTACAGTAATACAAATACATAAAGTAAAACACTAACCAAAATATCCACACACAGTAGGGTTTTTTCATCGCAGAAATATCATCGCCTAAAAATGTACACTCTAAAATATTATTTGTTCATTTGTCTTTACTATTCTTATGATAGCTTAGAGAGAACAAAACTAAAGGAAAATTTCTTTTTTTTTATAAATTAATTTTTATTGGTGTTCAATTTACCAACATACAGAATAACACCCAGTGCTCATCCCGTCAAGTGTCCCCCTCAGTGCCGTCACCCATTCACCCCCACCCTCCGCCCTCCTCCCCTTCCACCACCCCTAGTTCGTTTCCCAGAGTTAGGAGTTTTTATGTTCTGTGTCCTAAAGGAAAATTTCTTAAAATAGAAGATACAAATATACAGATTGAAAAATGCAGCAAGAAAAAAAAAAGATCAGAGATAAAAAGGTAGGCAAAATTGGGGATCCCTGGGTGGCTCAGCGGTTTAGCGCCTGCCTTGGGCACAGGGCGTGATCCTGGAGTCCCGGATTGAGTCCCACATCAGGCTCCCTGCACGGAGCCTACCTCTCTCTCTTTCTCTCTGCCTCTCTCTCTCTCTGTATCTCTCATGAATGAATGAATGAATGAATGAATAAATAAATAATGTTTTTTTTAAAAAAAGTAGACAAAATCAATCACTCATTACTGTATGAAAACAGCAGAACCTTGGAAAAATCACCTAACCTTTCTGGGTGCATTCTTTCATTTGTAATAAAGACAGTTACAAACAATAAGATATAAATAATATATAAGACCTTCCCAGTTCTCAAAATTATGATTATCTCTAAGTCCAAATTAAATTATGTACATAAGTTCTCTAGTATCTACCATGAGACTACATTCTCTGTAGTATCTTTTTTTTAAAAAAAGATTTTATTTATTTATTCATGTGAGACAGAGAGACTGGCAGAAAGAGGGGCAGAGACAGGAGAAGCAGGCTCCATGCAAGGAGACTGATATGGGACTTGATCCCGGAACCCCAGGATCACACCCCAAGCCAAAGGCAGATGCTCAACCACTGAGCCACCCAGGTGGCCCTCGCTGTAGTATCTTAACTATAGACATGCCTTCAGTTTTTGAAGGCTTCCAGAGAACTTTGTGTTTGTCATGGCATATTTAAAAATGGGGTTTTTTTGAGGAACAATATCAGTTTTTAAGAATTTATTCAGATCCCTCCCTAATTTAAAATTTTAAAAATCAAAAGCTAAAAAAAAAATCAAAAACTAAATTAGAAAAACCTGTGTTTGCTATTTTAACTAGACTTGATGTCTGATTTTCTTAGAATAGTAATTTCCCATTCAAAAAAATAAAAATCAATGTAAATTTTCAGCTTCTGTTGTGAAATAATTATAGACTCACACACAGTTGTAAGAAATTATAGAGAGTGATGGCATATACTCCTCACCCAGTTTCCTCCAATGGTATGTACTTCCATGCAATTTTATCACATTATCACATGTGTTGATTTGTGTGAACACCAAAAAAGTCACCACACAGGGCAGCTTCTGCACAAAGATCCTTCATCCTCCCCTTTTATAGACACAGATACCACTCTATTTTCTTTTAAAATAAAAGAAACCTAAAAAAATTGTTTGGGCAACAGCATCTTAATTTAGATTCAACCCACAAAATGATTACTGATAAAACTTTAAACTACAGAATTAAGAAACTATTTATATTACCAAGATAGAGGCCTCTGTAATGGGAAAAACACACTAAAAATAACACCTTTATTTCTTACCACACAATTAAATTTAGAATGACAGTATCTCTGGGAAATAATTTCAATACATAGTCCTGGAGCATTAGAAGATTTCACAAAGATTAAATTGGGATTTAAGAAGCCAGTATTCATTTGAAGAATGAAGAAAAGCCATAGGACAAACATCCCAGCCAAAAAGTTAACATGTCAGCCAAAAGAATATTCAAACTAAATTTTTAAGAGGTAACACAATCTAAATAATATTTAACATTTAGTTACTTGAAAATAAAATTATTCTGAACTTTTAAAGATAACTGGCACACTAGTATCACATCTAAAAATTAATATTTAATAGTATATTCAGATATTATTAGGCAGTTTGGTGTTCCTATTTCCCTTTTTATGTTGGTTTGAATTGGGATCATGTAATGCAATTTCATTCACTGCACTGACAGAGGGGCCTCTTCAGTCTCTTTTAATCTATAGATTCTCCCTCCAGCTCTTTTACTCTCCTTGTAATTTCTTTGAGTAAAACATATCTTGGGTCCTCTAAAGTTCCCATAGTCTGAATTCTGCTGATTGAAATGATTCCCATGTATTTATTATATATCGGTAATTAGATCTAGATCCTTGATCAGATCTGGTTCTGTATGTGTGTGTGGGGGGGGGGGGGGTGGGGCACGATTACTTCCTAAAGAGTAAAGAGCATGGTGGTTCTAAAAACATCTGAAAATCTTTAACACTTCTCCCACTGAGAATGGGAGGGGGGGGGGTGGAGTCCCCCTCCCTGAATATGGAAAGGCTTGTGACTAGCTTGTAACCAGCAGAATGCAGGGAAGTAATGCTGTGTCACTTCCAAGGCTAGGTTAAATGCAGCTTCTGCACTGTTCCCTGGGACTCAATCTAGGAGCCCCCAGGCAGCCCTGCTGTGAGGAAATGGAGCCTGTGGAGAGCCATATGGAGATTCTCTCACAGGCAATTACAGTCTTCAAATCAGCCCAGCCCACACAGCAGACAATGAAGAGACATTTCTCTTCACTGCTGCATTTTACTAACCTTCTAAATGCACCACTCTTTCTTCAACTAGACCCCTCCCGATGGACATAGAATGATTTCCAGCCTTTTGCTATTAAAAGTAATACTGCAATAAGTAGTGTTAGGCAATGGGCCTTTTGAATTGTTGCTACTGTATCTTTAGAATAGATTCCTAGAAGAAGGACTGAAAGTCAGAAGCAAATACATGATTACAAAAATTAACTCCATTCAAAGTCACTTCAAAGGAATCATAATGTTTTGCATTTCCACAAGCCATGTATAAAAATGCCTGTTGCCTCACAGTTCCCAGATTCTCATTCTCACACATTTGGACTTTTTAATAGGTTGTTTATATATTAGGGATATCACCTCTTGTCTATTATAAGACTTGGAAAAATACTGTCTTTTTCTTTTGCTTATCGTGGGGGTTTTCTGCACAACCAAATTTATGAATTGTGTTATTCCTTATTGCTTCTGCATTTTAGCTAGAAGTTAGGTAACCTTTGCCTACTGCCAGACTATAGAGGCACTGCCCATGCTTTTTCCAGTATTTGCATAATTTCATTGTTTACATTGAAATCTCTAGTGCATTTTAAATGTATATTGGCAAATGATGTCAGGAATGGATCTAACTTTATCTTTTTCCATATAGATATCCAGTTATTCCAACACACTTCTTAAAAAGTCTATCCATTCCACAGATTTAAAATTCCAGTTTTATTGCAGACTAAACTTTTTCAAGCTTTTGGGTCTAATCCTGAGTTTTCTATTCTGTTCCACTGGGCTCTCTAGCCAAAAGAAAAAAAATATATTATAAAGGTATATATTATAAAAGGTTTATATATTATAAAAATATATTATAAAGGTAAAAAAATTACTTTTTTACCATGCTCTTCTTTTTAGAACTTTGCTAGATACTCTGTTTTCTTTATTCTTCCAAATGAATTTTATAATCAGCTTTCCAAAATTTTTGTTTTGTTCCAAAACAAGAAACAAAAAGATGAGAGTGTAGGTACATAGGATTGCATAAATTCATAAATTTAATTTAATTTTAAGAGAAAACAATGAAATTGTAGTACTAGTATATTTGGCAGTTATTTTAGTGAAGTGAAAATAATTCCACAGGCCTAGTTGCATTTACTTATTTAAGTACTTTCATACCAATTCACTTTCGATTATCTTGTTTTACTACAAACCTAAGTACATGAAATGAACTTATTAATTCTATTCTAAGTCCAGCGAATATACTTGGCCACCCTAAGGAATTAGTGCATGAGAGCATAATTCAATAATCCTCTTTTGAAGGAAATTTTTTAATTTGCAACTTAAAAAAATTAAATATAAGAGGGTAGAAAAGTTTGAAACTTTTTAGTGTTTGAAACAAACACTAATGTTAAGATCTGTCTCCAACATAATGAAGAGTTTGAGACAGATAATGTTTAAGAGCAGTGTACATCTTCTCTAAGGAGTTCAGTTGACATGTCTCAATTCTACACTGGAGCCTCCTGATAATTTTAACTTCTGCATTCCCAACTGATTCTATCATATCCAAGTAGGCTGTCTTTAACATTTTCAGGGCTGTAAAAGAAGGCCCTATAGTCTGTAGTCTTCCTTCTTGTTCCACCCCAGGCTCCATCTAGCACAGAGGAGACAAGGATGAAGAGGGAAACCACGGCACACACCTAGCCGTTGTGCTCAGACAGCTACTTTTCAACCACCTCTTGGGCCTAGAGTTATTCACACTGTCCTTGAGAAGATATATCCAGGAAAGGGGCCTGAGTTGCTCCTCTATAAAGGCTCTGACAGTTTGAACAGGGAATTTTGGAGCCTAGTAGCCAAAGCATGGTCTAGAAAAGGGAGGTGCTGTGGCTATAAGTGACAAATCATGTTTCCATGGCTCCCTATACTCATCCCATAGAAGGGTGCTCTAAAGCACAAGGCCCAAGGCAGGTACTTAGATGCATCCTCAAAGGGCTGCTAAAGAACACAACAATCACCAAGACTTATGTACTTGTTCAATTAGAAATCTTAAAGTTCTCCCAATCAACCTATCTCAGCTGAACACATCAGCTATCTCACCATTAATATCCTAAAACAACAACCAAGTCAGTGGCCAGGCTGTACTTTCCTTGAGCCTTGCATTCCCCCTTAGGCCTAGCTCCAGATGGACCAGCAGATGACTTCCAAATGCCACATAACTTACAAAGTATAAACTGAAAACAGTAGGTTGATCTAACTCCATCTTTTGCCAGATACTGCCCTGACCTATCTGGAAAGAATATAAAAGTTAAACTTAACCATATCAAAGGGCAGTTGAGACAGACACAGGCATACTAGCAAGTTGAATAATACCATAGTTCCTTGTTAGTACTAATAATAGAGCAGCTATCAAGAAAAACATTTTATGTGGGAGGCAATATAGGTAAAAAGCAGTTTCCCCATTGCTCCAAGCATTAGCCTACAAAAAAAGTAAAAGGAATCATCACACTCACTCACTAGAAAACATCTGGTCAGTGATAGAAAACACTCTTCATAATCTAATATCAAACATATTTCATCTTCCTGTCCACTATGCATCTACTGAAATTTTCTCCTGCTTCTAAGGAAGTTGCCTTAGAAATAGTTGTTGTTCTATTTGTGCCTTCCTGAATTTCATCCTATTTCCTGGGCAAACATGGCCTTTTCAGAATTCTAAGACTTTGTGTAGGCTGTTTCCTTTGGCTACTTCTTCACCTGGCAAATTCCTATTTAACCTTCAGAGTCCCCAACTGAAATACTTCTCATTTCCCTGACCCATCCAGGTAGAGCTACTGCTCAGACATGTATACAGCACATTATTAGTATCTACAGCAATATATACGATGGTGCATTGAAGTGAATCTCTACTACTGGGCCATAACCTCCTCTACTGGAGGGACAGGGTCTTACTATTCTTTGAATCTTCTCAGTCATGCACATAGTAGGTTACTTTTGTGTATGTATTTAAAGCATAAAATGTTTTTAAATACAGTAACTTTGTTTAGTATTGCTTATAAGTACTAGATAAAAGAGACAGTGGAAAGTAATGTTAGTGATTTTGTTTCTAATTTTATGTAGATTGCATTCATCCTCCTACAAGTAGCCTATTTGCACAAAGAATCAAGAGTCAGCTGTGTGGAAAATCTTGGTTATTAGAAACATTGTAAAAGCAACTGGAGCCTGGCCATTCAATGCTGCAGTTTCCTATTTTGTTTTTCAGCACCTAGTGTTTACCTCTCTTGCTCTGCCAAGTGGTGAAAAAATAGAGAATTCAATTCAATGAATATTATTTATGCACATAGGATCCAATTTTAATATTCTGAAAAAATAAAGCTACTTGTAACAACACTGAATGTCATATTCTTTCTCAATACAGCAGAGGCCAGCAAAACAACATCATGTAAATCTTGGACATTAATTGTATAATACACTCCTTCCTAAACAAGACCATGTTTTCTTCAGGATATATATACAAAACTGGAATTTTAAAACTTCCTCATGAATGTACATGGATTACATCACCCATTTCTCTCTCTCTCTTTCTTTCTCTCTCTCTCTCTCTCTCTCTCTCACACACACACACACACACATACACACACACACACACAGCTATTTCTCCCATTGGGAATATAAACACTATCATTCTGAGAATGAAAAGTCGACAGAGAAATAAGAGAAGGAGGCCTATTGCCTAAAGGCCATTACGTAAATGCAGCATTGGTGTGTGTTTCTGTGCATATGTGTATGCACACATGAGTACATGTATGTGTGTCGGTCCAACTAAAGGATAGAAGGTTAAGGGTGATACAGCAGGTTTTCTCAGTGGTAACTTAGAATAACCTAACACCAGCAAGAACAGATCCAGAAAATTACCTAAGCTTTTTCACATTTTCTCCATGCTGACCATAGCTATATCACTTCAAGGACCCCATAAAACCAACAGCCAAGAGCTGCTCTCCCCACTCTTCACACTCTCTACACGCGCCCCATACCTGAGAATAATAAAACCGCAATGTAGAAGCAGCAAATCAACACCCTAAAAAACATGGAACATTTTAAGAACAGTAATATTGTCCAATCAGTCAAATATATTATCAAAAGGCCAGTTCTCACCTTAAAACATGAGTCATTAGAGCATAAAAATAGTCTTCCCACATGCACTTTATCCTTTGAAGAATGGCTTCAACTATAATTTGAAAAATATATAAAATCCTACCCTCCCAAAGTCAGTAAGTCAGAAAACAAACAAACAAACAAACAAACAAACAAAATGAGCTCCTATTATTTGGCAGGGGCAAGGCATATTACATTAAAAAATAAAAATAAGTTAATTTCAAAAACTGATAAAGGCAATGAAGGAAACATATGAAAACTTAAGAGCAAGTTGGAATTACTGAAGATGGTTTCTCTGTGGAGGTGACACTGAAGTCAAGAATAATGAGAAGGAAAAAGACTCTAGGGGAAGTACACTCCAAAAACATGGACCAAGCACAAATGGACCAAGGCAAGAATGAGTCTGGTAGAGTAGAAATTAGCAAAAAAGAGGTGCAAAGAGGTCAGACTATGTCACTCGAGAATGTTAAGTCAAGGGATTCTTTGATCTACTTTACATAACAGCCATTTACTTGCTGTATTATCCCTGGGCAAATTATTTCTCTGCACCTGAGTTTTCTCCTCTATAAAATGGGAACAGTAACAGCATCTACCACATAGAGTTGTGATAAAGATAAAATGAGTTAGTATTTCACTACTTAGAATAGTGCTTGTCACCGTAAATTGTAAAATGAGTTAAGCATTATTTCATTAGCATTAATGTTACCTGTATTATCAATAATTTAAAAATAATCACTGGCTGATAGATGAAACAAATATCTGCATGAGCAAAAGAGGGCAGGCAGGCAGGCAGGCACACCAACTAGGAGATCATTGCAGTAATGTCCAGGCAAGAGTTGATTTTGAGCCAAAATTACAGAGTGGGACAGATTTGGAGGGTAGTCTAAAAATAAAGCTGATAAGACTATTTAATGAACTGACTATGCAAAGTGAAGGAAAGAATAGAAATAAGACTCCGAAGTTATTAAAAGTTTGAAATATAACTCATACACCATTTAATTAAGGTATTCATATGTACAGTTTAATGGCTTTAGGTATATTCACAGAGTCGTATGACCATCACCAATTCTATAACATTTATTACTCCCAGAAGAAACCCTGGACCCCTTAGCTGTCACCTCCCAATCTACCCATCCTGTCCAGCTCTAGGTAACCACTAAACTACTTTTTGTTTCTATACATTTGTCTATTGGAGACATCTGATACAAATGGAATGATATATGCTTCCCTTCACTTAGCATAATGTTTTCAAGGTTCATCCATGTTTTAAAATTTATCGGTACTACATTTCTTCCTATTGCTAAATAATATTCCATTGTATAGCTATCCCACACTTAATCCAATCGGCAGTAGAGGGACGTTGGACTGTTTCACTTTTTGGCTGTTATGAACATCTGGCTACTATGAATACTCGTCTACAAGTTTTTGCATGAACATGTTTTCTTTTCCCTTAGGTTTATACCTAGGAGTAAAACTACTGGGTATTATGGTTTAATCTTTAAGTAACCGCCAGACTATTTTCCAAACTGGCTGTACTATTTTAGATTCTTATCAGCAGTATATAAGAGTCCTAATATCTCCACATCCTCTCCAACAGTTATCATCTGTCCTTTTGATTAAAGCTGTCCTGGTGGGTGTGAAACGGTATCACATTGTGGTTTTGATTTGCATTTCCCTGATGGCTAATGATGTTCAGCATCTTTTCATGTGCTCATTAACCATTTTTATATCTTCTTTGGAGAATTGTCTATTAAGACCTTTGCCCATTTTTTAATTGAGTTATTAGTCATTTCATTATTGAGTTGTAGGAGCAAAGCAAAATACTTTAAGCAAAGCAAAGGTTAATTGAGAAAGAAATAATGGTCAAATCTAGTATGTCATGTTAGTTCACAAAATTTGTAAGCTCACAGGCAAAGACCCTGCCATAACTCACTTTGAAGGATACTTGTCCCTTACAGAGTGACTAGCAGAATCAGAAGTAAATTATTTTAAAGAATAAATGAAAATATTGGAAATAGAGCCCCTGAAACATGAAGGAAGTGCCATTATCTTCAGTTTATTTATTATTTATTTTTTATTTATTCATGATAGACAGAGAGAGAGAGAGAGAGAGAGGCAGAGACACAGGCAGAGGGAGAAGCAGGCTCCATGCTGGATGCCCGACGTGGGACTCGATCCCGGGACTCCAGGATCGTGCCCTGGGCCAAAGACAAGCACTAAACCGCTGAGCCACCCAGGGATCCCCCATTATCTTCAGCTTAGATAGAAGACGGTAATATTTAGAACTCATTTCCTATAGATATTAACAACTACCTTTCACTCCATGGATCAATTTAAATAAGCTGGCAGTGGCTACCTACAGCAGTGTTGTAGTTATTAAGTTATTAAGTTATAGGAAACTAAGTTTACTAAGGTCTGTCATGTGCACCAGAAAATGAGAGTGGTGGCAGTGTGTTGTAGGGCAGCGTCCCTAAGAAAGTTTATATGTCTTGAAAATACAAAAGCAATTCAAGAAGTCTTTTAAGGCATAAAGATGAATTTTTACTTATAGTATACTCTTAATATTTTAAAATGACCAAATAAAAGGATTGAGCCTCTAGCAGAATATCACTTGGTATCATGGTCAGAACCAGAATATTGAGTCAAATGGATCATTGATCTAAATTACAATGTCATTTCACATGCATCTTCTCAGAGCCTGAGTCACCTAATCCTCATTTTCACATGACTTAATCAAACTCAATGGTGAGCTTGTTATTTTCCCATGTAACTGAACATGTGAATCCGACTAGAAAGATATCCACAAGTCTTACACAATTCAGTAGCAATGATCTTACTGACCTGAAAGATAGTCTGTACAGATTATTGGCAATTCATTAATTTTAGTATGGGATAATTTCACATTAGTATTTATATTGCTTCCATCTTTTCAGCAAAGTCTCACAGTCCTTACTTCTAAATCCTAGTTTAAATAAATGATGACTTAAAAAAAATTAAACTAGGTTCAACAGATCCAAAATCTATATAGCATAAAAATACAAGAATTTTAGCAATAAAATGATATAGTCTACAAGTTACAATCATTGTGTATGTATGTGTGATATGATATATATGTATGATATATCGTATCATACAGATACTTTACCTCTCTAAGCTTTCAGAAATTGAAGGAAAATTGGTAAGAATATAATTCTGGACAGAAAATATACAGTAGCAGAAAAAGTGGACCACCATTTACAAACTAAATAAAGTTAGTTTAACATGATCTTATTGTGATATTGAGAAGTATTACTTAATTTAACATAAGAAAACAAAGTGGATCCTGACAGCCCCTGCTATATGTGGTTTGGAATATGATTGGGGACATTAATATGTCAAGACTGTAAGAAAGGGAGAGACAAGGTTAACTAGTTTAAGTCAAAGAGGAAAGAATGAAATACAGCATCTGATCAAGAAGGGCACAGCCATAAATGAGGGCAAATGAGTATAAGGACTTGACACCAGTAAGCCTATCATTTGCCCTACATCTTTAGTTCTTTTCTGAGTGTTAACTTATTTGTCTGCTATTTTTTTTTTTACTCCTTGCATGAGATATGATCTTTGACAGAGGTCTATAAACTTTCAATATCATGTACAAAGTATAAAAAGAGGTTCTCTCTCCTATTTTGAGTTTGAAATTTTCAATCAAGAAAGGACTCAAAAAGGCCTGTGCTGGATCACATCTCTTGCAAAAATCCCTGTGGTGAGGGGCCAGTGAGCTACCAGGCCAGATCAGCTTGGTTATATCACTATCCATGTGTGTCAGGAAATATGGTCAATTAGAACAAAGAGGGGGATATGAGCCTAGAAGTCAACCAATTAGTATTTATTACAATTTGGCAACATTAGCAGATGAAACAGAAAAGTGAGAAAATGAACTCAGAACAATTTAGGAGGCTATTAAGGCAAGCCAGGTACCAAAAGGCAAATATTTATTCCCAACAAATACTAACTGTGCACCCATCAGAACAAGGGCAACGGATTTGGTCATTGGCCTTATGATGTTTACAGTCAATTTATATATATATATATATATATATAATATATATAGTGGACAGACGACATATAAATACATGAGCATATCCAAATAAAATTAGAGTTTTACACGCTCTTTAAAGTAAATGAACAGGCTGCAATGACAGAAATAAAGAAAGGGACCTACTCAGACTGGGCAGAGGAGTAAGGTCCGCCTGAATAAAGAACATTGAAGCAAGCTTAGACTAACGCAGCAAGAGAGCAAAGCCATATGTGCAGGGGAAGAAGGAAAACAGGAGTATGACATGGGAGGGGAAACAACAGGTGTGAATATTGTGAGGCTGAAATGGGCTTTGCATATAATAAGGAACAAAAATAGGATAAAACGTGTCTAGAACTTCATGCTCAAAGTTGAGACAGGAAATGGATGAAGTTGGAGCACAAGGAGGAGCCAAATCAGGAGGGATATTGCAAATCATGGTAAAGAACTTTGGTTGTTTCCCTGCCCCATCCCCACTCCCCCAGCCCCCTACCCTCCACCCTCCACATGCACAGGTAACTAAAAGGTGGAGGTAGGATATAAGGTGATATAATTTATGTTACAAAGCAATTATTCTAGGCCGTTGAGTGGTGAATGACAGAGATAGGCTATAGTTTAATGGGAATAAGAAGAAATAGAGTCATTTCCTGCATTTTCAGTCAAGCCACATTTTACAAAGGAATCTACTCTACATTATCTGTGGATCCAAAGGCTTCTCACTTAACTGCTCATAGTTTTAATTTTCTCATCAACAATCAGGAATAAAAATACCTACCTTAAATAAAAGATTACCTTTCAAGTTATATAACATATCTAACACAGTTTGGCATGTGGTAGGTACTCAGAAAACATTAGGTCCCTTTTCACTTATTTCCTATGTAGCCAATAAAAACCTTTCCAAATTCATTAGCAGGTGCTCAATTTTGAAAAACAAAATGCTAGAGCCAAACAACTTGGTCTAGACAGTCGAAACTGTGCCTAAGCAATTTAGACGCCATAGTCTGAATGGAAAAAACTGTGACTGAAGCAAAATATTTACTAAGCACTACAGTCTAAACCAAAGACAACATGACCCATGTGTTCTAAAGAACAAACTGTTTTTAATAAATATCCAAATTATTTACTGCAAACTATACAATGTAGAAAAATGTAGGTAAAGAGGGCAAATAGATCCTAAAATGTCCTTCCTCCTAATTTGTTAAAATGATCTTTACTCCTCAGCTGCATAAATAACTGTGCTATTCTCTACCATCTGTTTTTAAATAGAAGCAGAGAAAATTGAAAAATTCACGGAATCTAGCCTATTCAAATCATTTCTACATATCTTTAATTTCCCTTCTGATATTTTGGCATTGTGGCTATAGTATTTATTATAAGATACTTTAAATCATTTTTTAGACAGAAAGTAAATATTTATTTCACAAATAGAATATTAGAGTATATAAGCTATTTATAGTCATCATCTTTTGCTTCCTAAAGAGTTCTCAACAATCTTGGCAATCCTACTACAGATGAATGTCTCATCACAGGAATGATGAAATGAAATAACAGACAATACAGAAGGTCTTCTAGGGCTGTGCTATGCAATACATTAGCTATGAACCACACATATGCTATGGTGTGTATAAAATGCAGCTGGCTGGAACTAAGATGAGCAATATGGGTGAAATACCTGCCAGACTTCAAAAGTTCAATATGAAAAATAGCTCAGTGATTTTTCATATTGATTACATGCTGAAATAATCATATTTAAGATATGATGGGTTATATAAACTACATTGTTAAAATTAACTTCACATTTTCTTTTTTACCTTTCTCAATGTGGTTATAAGGTAATTTTAAATTACGTATGTAACTAACCTTTGTGTCTCATTTCTTTTGGACATCACTGCTCTATAATGAAGTACATTTTTAAGCTAACAGCTCTGTATATATTTGTTACATAAGTCAAGATATAAACAAATGAAAAGATGAATAATTAAACAGACAAAGCTCTTGATATGGTATCTCTGGTTAATTTCACAACATGGCTTAATAATTTAGGGAAATGCTAAGTTTAAGTAAATATTATAGAATTACATTTTATCTGATAAATAAACATGAATTAAATGCTAATGGGTTACATACAGTGATAGGTCATGGAACCCTAATATATTTAAAATAAGGTCTATGTTCTTATGTGGTTCATAGTTTATGGAAGGATATAAATAAGAAAATAAGTAAACACAATAAAACATTTTTGGTGCTATGAGAAAGGAATCTAATAGTTCTCTAAAAGAATTTGGTGGCGCGTGGGGAAGAACACTTTTCTTATTTCAGAGACTGGAGATTGCTACTGGTATTTAGTGTTTGGAGACCAGGATAAGCAAATGCCCTTCAGTGTGTGAGAGCATCCTGAACCACAAAGAACTATCCAGTTCAAAATATTCATAGTGCCCCTACTGAGAAATAGCCAGTGTTATCTCACACTGTGGACACGATCCCAAGTGCAAAACACAACACAAACATGGTAAGTAATTTCTGAGGCTGGTTCCTGGACACTCAGAGACTCCATTTTAACAGTGTAATCAACATAAGATTACACAAAATCTTCTCTGTTCTTTGGTATATAAATATATATAGGTACACACACATACACAAATAAACATAACATATACACTTATAGATATGGTGTGTGTCTATAATAACATATTTTGCCATTCTCAATCTAAGAAAAAAATAAGTTACTTGAAGCAATTAATGGCTATAAAACAGAATTTCCATATATGAGCAAATAACTTCTCCTAAAAAATTTTTACCATTTACAAATATTTTTGTTACTGAAACAGGAACACCAACCTTGCCATTCGTATCAACTGAAAAATAACCAGAGAGAGAGAAACCTTCTTTCATTTGTCAACGGAGAGATCACTCTTTATTCCTTCTAACCGTTAGAAAGGATACTGCCAATCTAGAATGATTGTAAGCAAAAGATAGTCACCATTCAATACAAAATGCTAGAATCTTTAAAGGAAAAATTAGTCAAGCTACCATAATTAGAAATTAAAACATTCATTATCTGAAAATAACATAAGTATATATATGAACTCCATTTAAAAAAGTCGTAGCTCAATGTCAGGCATGCTCATCTCTCCCACCCAAAGGAAAGAAAGATCCTTTGAAGAACTTACATTCTAGAATCTTATTCAGTCTCGAAGCAACAGGAACATTTTAATCCATGCTTAAATCTAGGGTAGCAAAGCTATTTGCCTCAAAAATAAGGGTGTAGTACTCTTTTCAAAATGCCTTACTACATAACTTAATTATCTCTATAAGAAGCGTAAAACTTTGAACCATAAATTATGGAGGGAAATCTAGCATAATGGTGGAATACTGTCCAAAAACTGATACCCTTTTTGCATTAAAATATTCAGGGCTAATTGTGATTTTAGCACTTGTTTTTATCCTTGCTTTGTTCATTGGCCAAACTTAAACACTTCTCATCTCCTTCAATGAAAAGTGGTGCTATTATGTTCCTGGAAGCATGAGCACGGTTCCTCAAAGCCTAATTTTAAGGTCTTAATTGGCTGAGGCAATGGGAGACCATACAAAGCCCACTTCAGAGAGAAGGGCAAGATTGCCAGGTCACTTGAGAACAGATGAAGAGCTAACTAGAAGCTATTGCTGAAATCTTACAGTGTTCGGGGAAGTTTTACCAAATAGTATCTTACATAGAGTAGAACGTAAACATCCGTCATAACACAGAACCCAGAAAAGTTGAAGATGGCTTATAGAAAACAAAACAATTAAAACAGAGTTTCACTTAATAAGAGGACAACAGCGTACTGTGATTGGTTCTGTCGTGTGTTGTGGATATCAAATAATTGGCTATATCTTCTCATAACCTCTAAGTCTAAAGAACTATGTGCTTATAATTCAAGAGAGTACTACTTAGTAACACTTTTGCTCATTTGGTACTACTGGACCTATAGTCTACTTTTACCCAACATTTGTTGTGTGTTACATGATAAAAGACATGATATGGAATAAAATTATCTTGTCTCTCAAAGAGTACATTATCATTTAAAAATAACTTATCAACATACATATATTTTAGAAACCCCCAATTTAGAATAATTTTAAGCCAATGAATTCATTTAGCATCAACTCTAACCACTGATAAATTATCAAAATAAACCCAGAGAAGATTATTTTTTTGTGAAATTCAAGATTATGAAAAGTTAAAAGTCCAGAATTAACCTATACAAGTCTTTAAAATGATTTTATTTTCACATTAACAATAAAGATGCATAATAAAAGATACCAAATGATATACACTTTTAGGTTTGAGTATAGTGAGAACTAACTACTCATCTCACTCCTGAAATCTCAATAAAATGCTCGTAAATTTGTTTCAATACTTCACTGTTAGAAAAAGATCGAATGAGAGGCTTATTTTTTTAATCCCCATGCAATTAATACTTTCTCATTATTTACTATAGACTACATACCCTAGTTGTTTGCTCCATTGTTCATTCACTCATTACTTGACTCAACAAATATTTACCATACGTTGCTATGAAGAACAAGAAAAACCAAGTTGCTTATTATCATTAAGTTCTATCTCCAACTGTCTCTCTTAAGATACCAACGGTGTTTTGTTTATTTTGTTTTGTTTTGTTTTCTATCAATCACTGGAATTCAATTCATAAGTTCAGGTATACTCTACCTCATTCTAATTTTTCCAAGGCCTTTTACTGAAGAAAATTTGCTCCTTTATTTCTATTACCTCTTCCAGAACAGAGGGTCCCTCTTATTCAAATAATCTCCAATAGAAATGACCCACAACTGATGAAAGCTGAATATACAAGCAGGAAAATTTCTATAAATCTAAGAATTGTAATACACTAAATTTTTTTAAAGATTTTATTTATTTATTTGGGGGGCAGGGCGCAGGGCAGAAGGAAAGGGAGAAGCAGGCTCCCCACTGAGCAGGGAGTCCAACACAGGGCTCAATCCCAGAATTTTGGGATTATGACTTTAGCAGAAGGCAGATGCTTAATTGACTGAGCCACCCAGGTACCCCAGTATGCTGGAATTTTGTATGAGAGAAACATGATCATGTTGATCAGAAGATATTGTAATTCACAATTAAAATATAAGAGGAAAACTTCCCTTTGGAAAAAAATATGCATCACTTAAAAAAATGGAAATCTTATATGTATTAATTCCAATTAACTCACATGGGATAATCAGACACTGGTATTTTTCAGCTACATTTACAGATCTTTAAAAATTACAAATGAGGGAAATGAGATCTAAAAAACTGTTGTCCCCCAAATAACTCTTCCCCAATAATGCTCTAATCATTCACTTATTCTATTCCTTCACCAGGAATAAGAAAAGGGAAGAAGTAGTGTAAGGTACTATGCATAAAAATAAAAACCTGTAAAATCCTTTTTATAGGCAATTGGCACATGTCTCTCCTTTTCCTTATCAATCTCCAAATCTCCCAAAGCATAAGTGTTTCTTTCCTTACTGTAGCAAAGAAACCAATAGACCTATCCTATCTCTACTACCATAACAGCTACGGTATGTCCGATTTAACCAAGCAACAGGTGCTAATAACATCTGACTAGTATGGAAACTTCCTAGTTATAAAAATCACAAAGACAAACTTTTCCTTATGACCGTTACAGAAATCTACAGTTTATCTATAGTAATCTACAGTTCATATTTCCTCAGGGCATTTATAGCATTTCACAATCAGAGAAGACAGAAAGAATCATCCCTTCAGTGACTGTAAGCAACAAATCTATGTGGAAAAAAAAAAAAAAAACAAAACAACTTTAGAACCAACCAGAGCCACTCCATCAACAACTTTTCCATTCTGTAGAATATATACCCACAACAATATAACTCTTTTCATAGCTTTATATATAAATATTTGTGTAAATCCTTATCTGAATTAGAATTTTAAATTCTGTGAAAGTAAAGAGTATGTCTGCATCATATATGGAACACAATGGAACCATACACACTCTAAAGACACTAATAGGTAGTCACTGAAGGTGAAGTACTTTTTCTTATGGCTTGCCTAAGCAAGACAGGTACTTTCATTAGCATGAATTAAACTGAAGGACAAAAATATAAACTATATAGCCAAATGTGCATTAAATAGCAATGGATCTTATTTAATATTTCTACCAGGTAATAATAAGAATAAATGAATATTTCAAAGAGAAGGAGTGTAAAAAAAATTTTTTTTTTTTTTAAAAAGCAAGCATAGTTAGTGACTAAATCCCAATTCTTACAAAATGGACTTTGGAACTGAGATGCCAAAAGGTGAGTAAAATATTTGAGAACCAGAAATATGAAGGGAGGGAGGTCTTTCAAGGTCCTCCTGGAGGAAAACTGATCTGAAGAAAGACTGAAAAAATACTGCAAATGAAAAGTAAACTAGAAATTTAGATGGAGCTACAACTGTGGAAAAGTAATAAGATGCTTAGTCACCTGGACACAGTTATGGAGGCATGGAGATTGAAGGACAGCTACAATACCAATGTGCCAGAGTGCAGATTGGTTTACATGGAGTTGTACAGCTTAGGCCAAACAACATTTAAGTCTTGTCTCATGCTGACCTTACAGAAAGATCTACACAAAAATAAGGTTATCATGTGATGTGGGGTTGGGGAATTGTTAAGAACTTAAATAGAAGAGTATATTAGTTTAACATGCTATAATAAAGGCCAATTTCTAGTAAAGTAAAAAAATAATAAAATCAACCAATAAAAAAGCTCTGTGTACTGAAGCCTCATGAGGAAATACATATCTCCATGTCAGCTCACTGCAGATGTCTGAGCCAGCAACACAAAAGCAGAGAGGGCAAATCCTAAAGTAACCCTCTGCCAGAAAGTATGTTTTAAATGTTTGCTCCATAAATTAAAAAAAAAAAAAGAGGAAAAAAGAATACAGATACACATGTCTTTTTTTTAAGATTTATTTATTTATTTATTTATTTATTTATTTATTTATTTATTTATTATTTATGATAGAGAGAGAGAGAGAGAGAGAGAGAGAGAGAGAGAGAGAGAGAGGCAGAGACGCAGGAGGAAGGAGAAGCAGGCTCTATGCCGGGAGCCCGACACGGGACTCGATCCCGGGACTCCAGGGTGGAGACCCGGGCCAAAGGCAGGTGCCAAACCGCTGAGCCACCCAGGGATCCCCAGATACACATGTCTTAAACTTTGCTTTAGAACTGAATTCAAACCCAAAGGGTAGAAAGACACTTCAAATTCTTATACTCTTATTCTTAAGGTATTTTAAATCAAAACATTTTTATTCTTTCTTAATAGCTGATTAGATTATTTCTCTGCCTGGCCAAAAAAAAAAAAAAAAACATGAGAACTCTTAGATTTAAGCAGAAAACTAGAATAAACGTATATGCAGATATGAATACTGTCAAGTGGTATGAATACAATAGGCCAGAGTTTTTACTTTGATTTCTAATTGGAATGTAACCAAATATTAACTAGTTATATTTTTCCTCTTACAACAGTTTATTTTTTTCAGAACAACTTATACATGAAGAATGTTTGTTTGGAAATGAGGCATTTCATTGAAATTGTATTCACCTCTTTTCCCTTAATGAACCCCATTATTATAAACATATTTAATAAATTATTCTAAGAATTTATGTGTTGGGGCACATCGGTGGCTCAGTGGTTGAGTGTCTGCCTTTGGCTTAGGGTATGATACCAGGGTTTTGGGATTGATTCATCCATTGGGCTTCCTGCAGGGAGCCTGGTTCTCCCTCTGCGAGTCTATCATGAATAAATAAAATCTTTATAATAAAAAAAATTGTGTAATAGAGAATACCTCCAAAGTCATATTACACATAGTAGCCATTTTCTCTCCCTTGTACTGTCCTAAAAAACTTTCCAACCTCATCATGAACAAAAAGATACAAATATTAAAGAAAACCCATCAGAGGCTTCATTGATATGGAGGAGCAAGAGATCGTGTTACTTAGATACATGCCTCTGCAGAATGTCCATAGTAAATAACCAGAGCTACAAAGTGCCTAGAAAGCAATATCAGTCACTTCTTTAAATGAGAGTTCACAATTTCGGTTAAAGAATAAGAAAATTAATTCCTATATTTGTTCATAATCATTAGCATTTCATTGCAACTAAGTCATAATACACAGATGTCTCTCCCTCTGAAGATCCTGGAAGAAAGGAGTCCTTCCAACTGCCATAGATATTTTAGTTCTAGTAACCTCATAGTTTCAAAGTATTCTTACGTCTTAGCTAAATCCTTCTTGCTGCAGTTTACATCTCTTTCCTCAAGATGAAAGTGCTTCTTTGTTAGGTTATGGTGAGTCATTCTCCATTCAGAACAGAAAAAGGTAGAAAGAGATGTGAACCTGAGAGCAACTGCTAAAACACTGCCAGACTCAGCTGAGGCTCTTGTGGCAGATAGGACTGTGTTAAAAGAGAGAAAAAAGTAAGAAACTGTAGATCACAAATTGGATATACACCTATTTTGACCCCAGTGAACTCTGAAAGCTTTGAAGAGAGCCAAATTTCTTATGACCATAAAAGCAGAAGTCAGAGTAGTCCTTGGAAATAGTTATTCCATGGAACTGAAGTACATAGAGATGGAAACTAATTGGTTGCTCTGAAAACTATAGTGTCCTCTAATCATTCTGAATTTGAAAACCACAACAGAAAGATATGGTTTTGGGTTAATGATTAGGAAGCAGATATCACATTCCTGGTAGTGGCACACATAAGAAAAGATTTGATATTAGTTTCTTGTTTATGGGAAAGAAAGGTCCTATACTATAACATTAGAACTAGTTTCATTAACTAAACTAGTAGCCAAAAAGACTGAGACTTTGACAGAGCAATTTTATTTCTAATATTCTTAACGAAAACTTGATTTATTTACAACTTCAGAGAATAGAGCCCATAAAAGTGGGGAGGGATGGTTGTTTCCAATTTATAAGACTTACTGAGCTTGACTTAGTGCTGGTTCATTTTGATACATGATATGGTAGTAGAGACACATGTTGGAGTTTCACAAAGACCTCTCCCATCTATAATTCACTCTACCACTTTGTGAGAAAAAAAACCCTGCACTTCCTGGCATCCCAGACTCAGCTGCTTCATTATAAAATGGGATTCATAATCTCACAAGGTTGTTTTAAGAGTACAATGAGATAATGCATATAAAAATATGAATAAAGCAAGCCCTCAAGAAACAGCTTCCTCCATTTCCCTAAAGACCATCTCAAATAAAATGAGAGTGAATAGTTGAACATAAAGATTTAACATCACCTACAGGAAAGGGACTGTGATGAATCTTTTCAAAGTGTGACATCATTAAGAAATGAATTTTAAATACTAGAGTGTAAGTTCAATAGTCTCAATAGGAAATAAATCAAATCTGAAATCTCTCACAGCTCATGTGATGAACTGCCATCAAATCTAAAAAAGGAGAATATGTATATCAAAGTCTTTCCAAATACTATCAGGGATATCGGAGATGGATTCTCTTATTACCAATTATCCTAGATTCAAAAGATTTAATGAACACAGCTAAGCTAATAGAGAACATCATTAGAATAGTTTGGGGGTAAATCTGAGTTGTTATCTAATACCTCATGTTTGTTCCTGTGTCCTGAAGAAGTAAGAATAAATCAAGATAGATTTGGGTTTTTTTCCTTTTTGGTTGGTAAAACAGACCTAATGTCTAGAGTGTATATATAGGAAGGGGGTATGATTTCTGATAATAATGCCATAATAAATGGGATAAAGAGGTAGGAGGCAAAATTTGCACTATCCATTCATTCATCCATCCATCCATCCATCTGCACACCTACTCAAATGTCCAATAATTATGTTTATTTCTCTTTTAAATATAAAAAATGGTACAAGATGCAATGGAAAGACAAGAGTCTATAAATGAGATTAAAACTTAATATAAAAAAAATACATGTGGATACCCAGAATGAAAAGTCATAAATGGCAAATGTCATGTAATTACATCTAGAAGTTTTAATAGTAATGGGGTAGTAAAAAGAAAAATTCTGCTAGCAAGGGTAAATAACAGGGAAGAGTTTTCATATGAAGAGGGGAAAATGGTAGACTCCTGTAAGTTTGAACTTTACTTGCTCAGCAATGAGAAAGCCACTGAAGGTCTTTCTTTTTTTCTTTCTTTTTCTTTCTTTCTTTCTCTCTTTCTTTTTCTCTCTTTCTGAGAGACAGAGAGGGAAAGAGGCAGAGACACAGACACAGGGAGAAGCAGGCTCCAAGCAGGGAGCCCAACATGGGAATTGATCCCTGGTCTCCAGGATCATGCCCTGAGCTGAAGGCAGGTGCTAAACCGCTGAGCCACCCAGGCTGCCCTGAAAGTTTCTGAGCTAAGGATCTCCTGCTCAAAGCTGTGTTTAATGAAGATTCATTTGGCAGAACTGATTAGAACAGCAGTTACATGTGCATGCACATGTGTGTTTTCTCCAGTAAAACACTACTGAGTGGAGGTCAATTGTGGGGTGTGTTGCAAGTAATTTATTATAAAAATACAAAACCAAAGTTTGAGAATGATTTACCTTTTTTGTATTACTCTGAGCATATTCAAGGTTATTTCTAAAAGATGTCACCCTTACCAAATGTTTTATTAAATAGCAGAGAAATGGATGAAGGATGGCTTGGGCCCAGGAAATGGTGTGAACTTGAACACATCCACTGAAGTGTGTCTGCTTGGGAAAATCTTGTATCTCGGAAGTTCTGGCAGGCTCATAGGTGAAGACCAGTGAAGTAGACTAAAGGTTAAGAAGATCTTGCAAATAAGAAGCTTCTGCAATCCTTGAAGATGAAGTAATACAGAGCTAAATAAGATAGAGGTCAACTAAATGGAGGGAGGAATAGATTCACAGAAACAACCAAACAAAACTCTAAAGCCACTCATTGCAGAGTACAAGTAAATGGGAGAAAGTCATCTTTCTTTCAAATGATAAGTGTAAGAATAGGTTTTAAATGCTCTCAGGAAATCTTTCAAATTAATAAAATAAAACTTTCCTTGGAGTTTCAAATTAAAATTTCATAGCTATAAGACAATACAGGCTTTATATACAGTATATTGGCAGCCTCCATTTAAAAATACCTCCATATTAAATTTCATGACATGCATATGTTTATTCTCCACAACCACATCTGGTATTTAAAGCATTCGGGATCCCAACTTATTCAACAATAAAGAATAACCAAACTTCAAACACTTACTCAAGAATTCAAGGATAAATTGAACTTTTATTGTCCACTCTAAGGGTAGTGGTAATTTCATTAATTCTACTATCTGTAAAGCATTAGGTCAATCACAATCTTTGTGCTTGCACTTCAATCAGACTTAAGATCCCACCAGTGTCACTGTCTAAGGAAATCTTGTCCTCACCACCTACTCCATAAAGTCAGATCTCCCATATGGTATTACAGCACACCCTGTATTCTTATATCTGAGGCCAACTTCTCCAATACGCATACTAGGCAGTGTCTCTGGCCAATGAAAATATATTCGTTACATTAAAAAAATAGAAGAAAAAATGAAAATAATAATGAATAGATAATAATAAATCCAGTCTGAATTATATTAATCTTTGTATCACCATAGCCAAAAATTTCATTATTTCATGGAGGAAGGGGCCCAAAGGCAAAAGTGCCTGGGGACTATAAAAGTCATAATGTGTCTCTAGTTGTTTTGTAGAATTTCTACAAAGAAATGAATCCCCAATCGTTGTATTTTGAAATCTGAATAATAATACCTGCTTGGGGATTAATGAAATAATAAATTGCTTATAGCACTTAGAATCTGACACAGAGCAATAAATGTCAGCTCTTATTACTCTCTAAACAATAACTAGAGATGGTTACAATGCTTATAGAAATATGAATATAATATATTCCTATTGAATTCAGTTTCCAGAATAATTTTGTTTCTCATAGGAACTTCCATGCTCCCTTTAACTAAGATGATAGGACACTATTAGTAGATAGTGTTCTAGATAGTCACTATCTAGATAGTGACTAACACTAGATAGTCAGAACACTCAGAACTAAAGTGATAAACTACAATAACTCCCTTCAGGTACCGGGGACACTCTTTTTCTGCTCCCTATTTTTGTCTTGTGATTTTGTTTTTTAATTTCCTTCTATGTACGTGTTAATACTATAACTTTAAGCCAAAGTGGAAGAACAATAAAATGTAAAGGTAAGAAGGACTATAAATGAACAAAGGCCTTCCAACAACCAAAGCCAAGAAGCACTATTTACATTTCAGGTTCATTCATGACTCAATGTAATGTCTTTCAATTTCCTAGCTATATTTAAGTGGAAAGGACCAAATATGTATAGACAGGTATAAGGATACTATTTTCATTTTGGAAGTACTACATTTGACACGTTTTAAGACCTGCCTCAGTGCATTTCAAAGTTAATTTTAGTAGATTTAAAGTAATATATGTATATTCCTAACTTTCTGACAAACATCCAAAGATGGACACATGTACCCAAAGAGGTTCAAGCAGACTTGAGAATCACATGATATGCCATGAATAGTGTCAGAGAAACTACCACAAATCTCTAATTTCATGATTTTATTGGTGCATTCGTTTATCATGTATCCTATAACAAATTACCATAAATTTAGTGTCTTAAAACAATGCAAATTCATTATGTTACAATTCTGTAGGTTAGAAGTCTGATATGGGTTGCACTGGGGTAAAATCACGTCAGCAAAGGTGCATTCCTTTGTAGAGGCTCCAGGTAAGAATCCATTTCCTTGCCTTTTCCGCTTCTTAGAGGCCACCCATATTCCTTGGCTTATAGCCTTTCTCCATCATCTTTAAGGCCATCAGCAGTAAATTGAGTCTTTCTAACACTGAATCACACTGACTTCCTTTTCTGCTTCTTTCACTTTCAAGAACTCTTATGATCACACTGGGCCCAAACAAATAATCTGGGATAATTTCCCCTTCTCAAAACCATTAATTTAACCACAACTCCAAAACCTCTTTTGTGGGGCACTTGGGTGACTCAGTCAGTTAAGCATCTGCCTTTGGCTCAGGTCATGATCCCAGAGTCCTGGGATAGAGCCCTGCATCAGGCTCTCTGCTCAGTGGGGAGTCTGCTTCTCCCTCTGCCCCTCATCTGGCTCATGCTCTCTCTCGCTCGCTCTCTCTCAAATTAATAATAATAATAATAATAATAATAATAATAATAAATCTTTAAAAAGTATCTTTTGCTATGGAACGTAAGATATGAATAGGTTCTGGGAATTAGGATGTAGATATCTTTGAGAGAGGTGGGCTTTTACTATTCTGCCTGCCAGAATTGGTAACTATTATGTATGCAACAAAGTAGAAAAGATACAATACTTAAAAGATATAGTGCTTGGGGAAGCCTGGGTGGCTCAGCAGTTTAGCAGCTGCCTTCAGCCCAGGGTGTGGTCCTGGAGTCCCGGGATCGAGTCCCTCATCAGGCTTCCTGCATGGAGCCTGCTTCTCCCTTGGCCTGTGTCTCTGCCTCTCTCTCTCCCTCCCTCTCATGAATAAATGAATAAAATCTTAAAAAAAAAAAGATATAATGCTTAAAAGAACTCAAAACAGTAAGGATGTGCTTTGAATTTAATAAAGCTATTTACTGACCTAAGAACTCATTCAAGTCTATTTTAGCACATGTAGCTCTATCTTATTCTTCTCCGAGTATCCTCATGATCCAAAGTCAAGTAGGCCAGCTTTGTTGTACTATGAAACAGCAGAAAATAATGTAGATAATCTATCAGAGGATGAAACAAGAAAATCTAAGAATTCATTCATATCATATATTTAACATGTGCGGATTTTTCTAAAATATTGTCCAGAATACACCCACATATCCAATAATTTAGAAGGGGAAAAATGTAAATTTTAAATATGTGAACTCTTTATCCAGTCAATACTTAACTATTATCAATTTAAGCATATTACTGGAGATATTAAAAATGTATGTCTCTAAAATTAAGTTTAGCCAACAGTAGTATAAGCTTGAGGCTCCTTACATAAAAGGGTGAGTGGGCAGAGATACAGCCAACTAAAGAAAAATAAGCCATACTCTATTGCCAATTTACTCACTAACAATGTAAATGTTGATTTCATATCCAATTGAAGTTGACACTTGCACAGATCTGTGGATCAGGAACTCTAGGCATATCATTAATTTATTTAATTCTGGTCCTAATAATGCCCAACAAATGGGGTTTAATTTCAATCCCCATTGACCTATCTGGATTTCAAATCATAACATAAAACATTTACATAAAAAAGATTATTTAAAAAATGAAATAAAAGATCATAATGAAACATATATAAGCAAAAACACAAATGGAGATTAAAACAAATTCTACTTTGACTCAACTAGTGGAGATAATTTTTTTTTTTAGTGGACATAATTTTAAAAAAAGAATTATTTCTCAATTGGTTTTTGAAAATAATTATGAAAAAGTTGAAAATAAAAGGGAGGAGACATAATTTCATATCAAACAAAAATAACAGTTTAATGAGTTTAAATAATTTCCTCAATCAATAAATCAAAATAGCAATTCATTATCTCTAATGATTAACATCACTAAACTTCTGAACTGGTGACAAAGTAAAATGAAGTTCTAAATAGATTTTTTTTTAATTAACCAAAATCCAAGTAAATAAATTATATTATACTTAGAGATCATCCCCTAAATTAATTCAAAATGTCTAATTATGCTTCATTATGCAATAGAAAAAAAAACTGGTTCTCCTTCCTATTAGACTAGATGACAATGACTCATATTTATATAAATGTCATGACTGTCAAATACTCTTTCAAACAAACAAACAAACAAACAAACAAAAAACCCTTGAAGTGATGTGGGAATAAGTAATAAGATGAATGCATGAGTGGTGGGAAAACTAAAACAATACGTAAAAAATGTCACACACAAAACACAAACCATGCAATTCTATGTCTAGCCTAGGAAAGATGCCTTCAGTTTGCAAGTTCCTCCCTTATTTCTGTACCACAAGTGAATTCTGAGAAATTATCCTCTGTTCAGCCAACCACCAACTGCAGAACTGGTACAGAGATTCAGATGAAGAGCAAGGAAAACCGGAGAAATCAGCTGAAAGGATTTTTCTTAGAACTCTAGAACAGTGAAACCAAAGGAAAAGTGCTTTAAAAGTTGAGACAAACTAGGTAAATGAGAACCTATGAGAGAAAACAGTGTTTTTCAAGTCAGTACCTTGAACAGCACAGCAATTTCAGAACACCGAAAAAAACTTGGCTCATCTCTCTATTATACAGTAAAAATACTCATCTTCAGAGACATTCTATAAAGCCAGAATGATGAGGGTATAGTATACAAGCTTCATCACTAAGCTGGCTCTGTCTTAGTTATCCGTCACATGACAAGAGTTAACCTTTGAAGGCAGCTTGCAAAAAATATACTTGTGAGAAACACTCTACAATCAGGCTTAAAATGCACAAGGCTCCTACTAACACAGGTCTCTCAGATTTACATGGCAAATTCAGTAACTACCTCTCCTTCCTCCCATTCTTTTCTCCAAACAGGTATTGAGCATATACAAGGCAAAGATGTAGTAAAGCAAATTACAGACATTGTAGAACAGTCAAAATAAGGAAAACACTATATAAATTGTTGTGATAAGTGAAACTGCCAAAACTAGTAGTGTATTCAAAGAGCTAAAAAGGAGGAAAAGCCAAGATGCTTTATCCTGTTCTTTCCAAGATTGATTTTTCCGCTGTTACTTTTGACCCCATCCATTCTCATATCTTCTAGGATCCTGCTATACCAATTAATCCTTCTTTCTCCTGTTCAACCTCTCCCATTTTTGGATCCTTCTACTTAACATTTATAGTCATGCTTAAGCTTGTTTATCACCAATAGCAAGTAGAAAATTATAATCTAAAAGCCATATTCATTTTATACTATTAAGAACTGAAACTATTTTAAATATACACATTATTTTAATACTGTTTACTTTTTGGTATTCATGTATTTTTAAAATTTTTTTCAGATGTTATACTAGAGCGCTAACTCAAATCATAGTACAAAATGGAGCTAGAATTTGTACTAACAATGTTATACCACCTTCAATGAAATATATAAAAGCATAAATTGTTTAAATACTTCTACTATAAAATGTAATACATAACTGAAATATTAGGAAAGACAAATATTATTACCTAATCCCAGAGTGTCATAAACAAAATGTAAACCATTCTGATTAAATTACTTACCTTCTGCCAAATGTGTGCTGATTTGCCTTTTGGTTATGTAGAGCTTATTCTGGTTACATTGGTTTTGCTTGTTTTTATTGTTTGTTTGATGCACCTTTCCTCTACTGCTTACTTCGTGGCTAAGGCATAGATGCTAACCAAAAACAATCAATATGAGCAACTGGTCTTCTGTTGCAAAAAATATTATTTTCTGAAGTGGTTAAAGAACTATTTCCCTTCTTCCACATCCTATTAATATTTTCCCTTTTACTCAGAAAAGGTAACTTCCTAACAAAGAGGTCTTGACAAAGGCCTATTCATCCTTGCATGTACATTCCTAATAAATAAAATATGATGGAAAGAGATAGATTAGAGAAGCCTGAATCTACAGTGCTGAGAATTACTATTTTTCTAGGCGTTGTACCTATCATAGTATCAGAGTAGTAGGGCTTGGTGAAGATCCCACCTAATCCAACAAAGCCAAATGAATATAACACCTACTCAAATCTAGAAAATGGATAAGATCAAATTTCACTTTTAAGGGAAAAGAATTTCAGAGGCTATGTCAATTTCTAATTACCCCAAGAAGAAAATCTATGCACACTAAATAGTCACAGTCACAACCACAGAGTCCCTAGAAAGTAGGACAGGTCCCTTGTTTAACCAAAACTTCCTAACTTCAGTTTAAGGAAAAATATGTAAATTGTCTGCTATATTTGTTCATCATCATTAGCATGTCATGAAGCAAGACTGAATCTAAATCGTCCTATATAAATGCCCCTCCTTCTGAAGCTCTTTGAAAAGGGGAATCCTTTCAACTTCCACATAAATGTTAGTTTTTAGTAAACCATTGTTTCAAAGTATTTTTTACAGAGAAATACTGACACATACAGGAGCAGCAGCTTATCAGAATATTAAGAAGGTAGACAGAAACTGGTTTATAAAGAAATTAGTAAAATAGCTACCTACACCAGTGAAAATACACCTAACAACTTCCAGCTGCAGTTTACATCTCTTTATTCTTGTCTTTGTTGCCATTCATAACAATGATGTTTAGTCAATAATTCCTAAATTTCCAAGAGGGTCATGATATTAACTTCTCATTAGAGTTCCTCTCCTTTTTGCACACTCCAACCGAAACCTATAGGTCACAAATAGCCCAGGAAACATAGATAATTCAGATCTACAAATGTGGCAGCACTCATTGATAAACTCCTTGTACTTGGGTTTCGCTTAACAGGGCACATATCAGTTAATATGACATTAAATCAAACTAAATATATGAGTGCAGAGAATGGCAATTGCAATGAATAGAAAGTTTCTCTGTCATGTTTCACTTATAAATAGGTTAACCTTATCCTAACAGGTAAGTTTCTAAGATGGTGAATGGAATCAAACATAAATTTCTACAACAATTCATTTTGCAGTTTCAGAAATATCTAAATGTAACCATTTAGTCTTGCAGCCCTTCACCTCTCCTATGTGTATACCATTGTAAACAGATGCAAAAATACCCAAGAAGAGATCACTATGCAGATAAATCCTGCACAGAATCTTTCTTCCTCTTCTCCTCCTTATGGAAATCCTGCTACATTCTTCAAGATCAAAATCAAAGAACATATCCTCCAAAAAAACCTCCCCATATGGGCCTCTACCCAAGTAATCAATAGTCCCATTTTCACCAGAACATTTTACTCGTATTTCTAATACTTGTACTAGTTCACCCTACTTCCTAATAAATATGTTTATATGTCTCCAACTGTAACAGCCTTTGCTTGGTCTTCATTATTCATATATTAAGAGTACACTATTTCTGAATCACAGACGGCACCTAATACATCTTACACACATTAAGGCAAGAGATTAATTACCACATCATTTCTCATAACAAAAGTTTGGTCCTTCCCAAAACTTTTTTTTCATTAACGACTTTAAGGAATAGGTTAAAAATAGGATCCCTCTTTCTCTGCCACCAAATCAGCCCCTATTTCCCAACTTTCTTATTTCTCCCAATGGCAAAACCAGAGACCTTAGAGTCTCCTGTATGTGTTCTATCACCTGCACTGCCTGCCTCTTCCATTAATTCCTCCACAATACCTTTTGCATTTGTTGCCAGTACCAACATTGTTCTTCTTTTGTGGAGGCTGAGAAAAATTAAGGCAATTCCACCTAAAGTTTAGCATTAGCACAAGTACAGCCATCTTAGGCCCCTGTGAATAAGAGCTGAACTTTATGGGAAAAACTGCAGAATGTCTTCAATGTCCTCGGCAGGGAATCCCATATCAGAAAGACAACAGAGCTCAGAATTGCCCTCCACAGAGAATCCCATATCAGAAAGACAACAGAGCTCACACCCATGGTAGAAAGTCCCATATAAGAATGAGAACAGAGCTCAATGCCCTTGAAAGCCCCATATCAGAATGTAAACAGAACTTGAGAAATTCCTCCACCCCTTCTGAAAATCCCCTAGACCAGCCTATAAAAAACCCAGCTGTAACCCACTTCGGGGTCCAAGTCCCTGCTCCGCTGTGTCGGGTATACTTGGACCCAAGCTCAAGTTTACTAATAAACCCTCATGCGCTTGCATCGGTGTTGGCTCCTTGGTGGTTTCTCGGATTTGCAATCTTGGGCACAACACAACAATTTGTAGGTGACGTGATTATGTACAAAGAAAATCCTACCTAAGTGCTAAGAAATCAAAAACAATGATAACATCAAAAAATAATAAAAAGCTACTACAACTAATAAATAAGCTTAACACAGTTAAGGAATACAAGGTTAATAAACATTAAAAAATCAATTGTAATTTTATATACTAGAAAAGAGTCATGGAAATGTCAGAAATTCAAGTTTTAAAATGTCACTTAATGTAATCATACATCAGAAAAAATCGGGAATAAACTGAAAAGAATGTTCAAGACCTGTCTCCTGAAAAGTACAAAATATCCACGAGAAAAGTTAAAAACCTAAATAAATGTATAGATATACCATGTCCATGGATTGGATACTCAATATCAAGATGTCCATTCTTAAATGTGTACATTTAAACAGTCCTATTAAAACACTAGTAGGTTCGTTAAAAAAAACAAAATTATAAGCTGATTCTAAGATGCATAAAGGAATTCAAGTGCTCTATGGATACAAGACAAGTAATAAATTTTTATTGAATTTGCATAGTAGAAATCACAATCACCTTGAGAAATTTAAACTTTATAACTTATCTTCTGAAGCTTTTATGAAAAAAGCTAGGCATTTAAACATACTTATTTTAGTGCACAAATATTCGGTTCTTTCCTTTTGGATTTGTCCCCCTAAGAGTTATAGGTATTTATAATATACTACTACATAAATCTTTACACAGAAAATAATTTACTACGTGATAATATTGATAATATTTACTAAAAGAAAAACTACATTGTGAATATTCTAAAACATAATATAGAGATCATACAATGTTTTATCTATAAAGTCCATAATTAGATTCTATTCTATAAAGTCCATAGTTAGATTCTATTATACTGTCATTAGAAAAAAAATATATAGATATATGAATCCTCTGACTTTTACTACTAGCAGCTTATATTTTTCAATTGCACTAGAGCCACAGTTCTCAATGGATGTTTGGGGACCATCCAAGACCCCTTATTAATAATACTAAGATATTACTTGCCTTTTTCAGACTCAGTTTCTCATAAATGCAAAGTTCAGTTTTCCCAGAGGTTACATGACATGGAATATAACAACAGAATACAGAAGCAAACACAAAAATGTAGCTATCTTCTTTCAAAACAGCAATGAAAGAGATTTACAAAAGTGCAGAACAATGCCCTCTGTAATTTTTTTTGTATTGGAAATAGTTAAATATCATTAATTTTTATGTTAATAATATAATGGGTTTATAATTATTATTTTAAAGGAATTAATATTTTTAAATGCTCAGTTTTAATTCTTAGTATGGAAGATATCAATGCATATAACATACATTGATTAAAGTTCTTTGAGTTCTCAAAAATGTTAATGTAAAGTAGTCCTGATACCAAAAAAAGAACTGAGAATCACACAAGATAGCAATTAATAATTTCTAACTAGTACCTGTAGAAAGAATAATCCTGATAACTAAAATGAAAAACCAAGACATTTTTTAGGGGATTATCATATGTTAATGTTATTTCTTAGTAGGACATTATATTAAATCGCTCTCTGGTTCTTAATAAAGTTCACCAACAACTAAAGACCTAAGGCCAACACAACATAAGATACACATAGGATTCCCATACATAATGCTGTTTTTCTTTTTCTCATCATTATGCATCCCTAGTATCACCAAAACAGAAAAGCCATTTTCAAAAGTTCTTGTCTAACTTTTAAAGTTACGTATTGCCTACATATTAAGCACATTAAGCTCTGCCCCCTGTTCTCCCAAACTCTTCTTTCCTTATTGTTTGAACCATTGTGCTGAGATCTTCTCATATATTAAACAATTTACCCATACATTACATTTACTTTCTGTCACTCCACTCAATACAATGTAAACTAAAGAAGAGGATTTTTTTTTCTTTATTCATAATGTATGAATCACCACTTACAGTAGTGCCCATAACAAAATAGGCACGGAGTAAAAATATTTATTTGTTGAATAAATTAATGAATATTCTACTGAAGTAAGATAAAAAACATTAGCATTTTATCAGGGAGGAACAAATGTCTGACCAAATTAATACTTGCAAATGGCAACAGACACAGTGCTACGTACACAAAAAAGATCCATCTAGCTGAAGGAAAAAGTCTCAGGCGAACAATTTTCTCTTCTGGACCCAGAAATGAAGAAAGAGAGGGAGATGAGAGACAAGTAAAGGAGAGGGATTTGGAAATATTCCAAAGAAGAGACGAGAAATATTTTTTCTTTCAATCCTAGGATTATACAAATACAAACAAAGAAAAATAAGAGTAAGAATAGCTAACACACCTCTCTTCTCCTGGTGTATTTCTTCCAGAAGCTGCTCTTGTCTTTCTATCTGTTCAAAAAGACACTGGAGCTCAGATTCCTTGTTTTCCGTCATATTCCTCAGTTGTTGTCTACAGAGCATCAGCTGGTGCCGCAGATTTTTTTCTCGGTTTTCTCTCTCTTTCAGTTCCTCACAGAGCCACTGAAGTTTAGTCTTAAAAAAAAAAAAAAAAAAAAAATTGTATACATCATTTTTTTATAAATCTAGAAAACAGTAACATTTCAAAAACATGAGGGAAAAGTCATGATAATCTGAACAAATACAGACAATAACAAATTTAAGCACAATAAAAAGGTACCCATAATGTTTTAATTTGATAATGGCTTACATTAGTTAAAAGTTGGTATAGAAATCAAGCCATGATTTTCGTGGATTTTTATAAGATATCTGATATTCTCTATCATCTTGGAAAGGCAATACTATGGAAAAGTTTGGTCTACTGAACTTGCAATCATAATACAATTAGCTCCCTAATGTGGTATATAAAGCAGTTAAGCATTTTTAAACTAAAAAATACCCTGTAACAAAACTACAGACTTGTCACAAAACGGAGCTTGAATTCGGAGGACCTTTTTTTTTTTTCAAAGACATCAAAAAGCATGAACTCTTGCCATTTGCAACAATGTGGATGGAAATAAAGGGTATTATGCTAAGCGAAGTAAGTCAGAGAAAGACAAATACCATATGATTTCACTCATATGTGGAATTTAAGAAGCAAAACAGATGAACATAAAGAAAGGGAAGGAAAAATAAAATAAGATGAAAATAGAGAGAGAAGCCAACCAGAAAAGATGCTGAACTCTAGGGAAAAAATGGAGGGTTGCTGGAGGGGAGGTGGTTAGGGGGATGGGGTAACTGGGTGATGGGTATTAAGGAGGGCACTTAATGTAATAAGCACTACATGTTATATGCAACTGAGGAATCACTGAATTCTACGCCTGAAACTAATAATACAGTATATAACTACATTGAATTTAAATAGACTTATAAAACAAGAAATAATAAAAACTTTTAAAAAAAGATAAAATTCTTAGTTTTGGTTCCTAAAAATTCATATCCCCAAGGGTCCAGCTAATCATGTAGAAATATTCTATACAGCATGAGGAAGATAAAGTCAGTATTTGCCCACATTTTAAAGACTAGAAAATTTAATTGAAGGAACTCTTTCACAGACTCTAACCTCACCATCTTTATTATTTAAATATTTAAATCAGAGATGGGGAGGAAAAATCTTTTCTTTCATCTTCACTAGAACAGGATGTCTGTCAGTTCTTAGGACTTTCCCAAGTGAGGCTACCCTTCAAATTTTAGTTGATTTTAAATAATCTAAAACAGTCTTTATTTCAGTAAGAAGGAAAATAAAAGAAGTAGTGGACCAAACAGGAAAATTAGGTTAAGATAAGGGATAATTTCCCTGAATATTATTCATTAGTAAGCAAGAAAGTTGCAGGCCTCCAAAATCTACAAGTTTCTCAGGATATGCCACAGTGTATTAAAATGAGCCATGATAGAAAAGTTTGTCCTATGATAAAGTAGGACTGGGAAATGGCCCCTAAACTGAGGGCTCCCCACGTATATTACCTTTCAAACACCCCCAGAACTGACCTCTGGTCAGCAGGTCTAACAGACTGTTTCTCTGAGACATAAAAAAATATCATCAGTAGTCATATTGTGGAAAAATTATACACTAATATTGTAAGAACAATTTTTGTATGTGAATGTATTAAGTGAAGGGAAATCATGCTTATAAAAGGCAAAATCTAAGCACATTTATTATAAAAGCTCATCAAAACAAAGGGAGAACTTCAGAGAAGTTCCACTTCCAGAATGAGGGCATGAAGGAGTTCTGTGAGGCTGCTCTTAAATGAAAACGTTAAAGAAGCTAGGTATCAGCAGTGGAAAGAACCACCCTGTGTGACAAAAGCTCTACTCTGTACTGCCAATAGGGCTCCCTCTTTCCCCAGTTCACAGTCAAGTTACATGGTATTGTGGCATAATAAGAAAGATATTTGGTCTTCGTTCTTAAATCTTAGCACAGAGCTCCTAAAGTCCTCAGAACTTCCAGAGTCTTAAGAATATCCTTTGTTATTCATAGCAAGCTTGGATCACATCAGAGTTCCTGCTATTTAGGTGGTTTAGGGTGGGGTCACTGGATAGCCTCAGGATGGGACTGGTGATTAGAAACTTGGAACTTTCAGCCTACCCATAAACCCCTAGGAAGTGGGGAATCAGGGGGCCACTGGAGATTAACTTCTATAAAAATTCTTTTTTTAAAAAGGATTTTATTATTTATTCATGAGAGACACACAGAGAGAGGCCAAGATAAGGGCAGAGAGAGAAGCAGGAACCCTGCTGGGAGCCTGATGTGGGACTTGATCCCAAAACCCTGGGATAATGCCCTGAGCCAAAGGCAGATAGATGCTCAACCACTGAGCCATCCAGGTGCCCCAAGTTCTATAAAAACTCTTGAACAATGAGATTTGATTAGCTTCCAGGTCAATGAACACATCACGTGCCAAGAGTGTGAAATACCCCCAAACTCTATGCAGATCTTACCCCATATAAACTCTTCATCTGGCTACCTATTTGTGTCCTTCATAAGTAAAGTGTTAACAGTAAGTAATGTATTTCCCTTAGATCTATGATCCATTACAGCAAATGACTAAACTTGAGGAGAGAGCAATGGGAATCCCTAATTTGTAGCCAGGTCAGATGGAAGTGTAGGTAACCTGGGTACCCACTACTTGTGACTGGCATCTGAATTGGGTGCAATTGGGAATGAGCCTTTAACCTATGGTATCTGTACTAACTCTGGGTAGTTCCTGTTAAGAGCTGAATTAAACGGCAGGACACCCAATTGGTATCTGTAGAGAACTAGAGAATTATCCCCTGTGGAAAACTCAAAATAGCTGGAGTCAGAAGTGCTGTGAGTAGAAACAGATCATAACAGTAGGTATTGCACTAGAAGGGCAAACCACTAGGATTCTTCATTTTCACAGCTCTGATTTGCATAGGCTAATGTCCTGGCTAGTGCAGTGGAGATACTAGGGAGTCCCTCCTCCACCAACCCCTCACTGGTAGAGTAGCCACTCTACCTCAGCCACAGCAGCCTGAGAAAACTGGGGTCCAAAGTGCCACTGCCACAGACATCTTGTAAGAATTAGGGACAAAAGTCACGTGATCATATCAAAAGGTTCAGAAAAGGTGTATGACTAAATTCAACACCTATTCACAATAATATCACTCAGCAAACTAGGAACAGAAGAGAACCTTTCAAACCTGATAAAATATATCTATGAAAAACCCATAACTATTATCATACATAACAGATAAAGACTGAAAGCTTTCTCCCTAAGATCATAAACAAGAAAAGGATGTCTGCTCTCACCACTTCTAACATTGTATTAGGAGGTTATGGCAGGGCAATTATATAGAAAAATATCAATATACATAAATTATATGTATTTCTATACACTTGCATGATCAACCCGAAAATAAAGTTAAAAAGATAAACATGTTTATTAATAACATCAAAAGAATACTTAATAACATACTTAGATACTTTGTAAAACTTACACTCTGAAAACTACAAAGCACTGTCGAAAAAAGTTTAAGAAGACCTAAAGAAATGAGAAGATGCTCCATATGTACATACATCACAAAATTTAATATCTTTAAGATAGAAAGAGTCCCCAAACTGATCTACAAATTGAAACACCTACCAAAATCCTCGCTAGCATCTTTGGGGAAATTGACAAGGTGATCTTAAATTTCATATGGATATTCGAGGGATCCAGAATAGCCAAAAACAGGTGTTGAAAACATAAACAAAGGAGTCACACTTAACTGATTTCAAAGGTATCTAGAAAGCTGTAATAATCAAGACATGTGGTACTGGCATTTAGGATAGACATAGATCAATGGAATTAAATTGAGAGTCCAGAAATAAACCCATACATATATGGTAAACTGATTTTCAACAGGGCTTCCAAAACAGTTTGTTGAGGAAAGATTAGTCTTTTAAACCAACAGTTCTGGGACTACTGAATATCCATATACAAAAGAATGAAATTGGACCCATACTTCATACCATATACAAAAATTAAATCAAAATGGATCAAAGACCTAAATGTAAAAACTAAAAGTAGCAGATTCCCAAAAGAAAGCACAGGCATAAGTCTTTGTAATCTTGGTTTGGCAATGATTTCTTAGATATGACACCAAAAGCACAAGCACTCAATGAAAAAAGCTGATAAACTGTACTTCACCAAAATTAAAAACATGTGCTTCAAAGATCACCATCAACACAGTGAAAAGACAACCCACTGAATAAAAGAAAATATTTGTAAATTATATATCTGTGAAAGAACTATTTAACATTCATAAAAAACTCAGTAATAAAAAGACAAGTTGAACAAGAGACATTTCTTCAAAGATATACAAATAGCTAATAATCACATGAAAGATGCTCAATATCAGTAACCATCACAGAAATGCAAATCAAAACCACAATGAGATTCCATTTCACACTCAGCAGGATAGCTAGAATGAAAAAGGCAGTTGATAACAACTGTTGGTGTGTGTAGAGAAATTAGAATTCTTATATAATGGTGATTAAAGAGTACTGGTGTAGCCACTTTGGAAAAACAGTCTGGCCATTCTTCAAAAGGTTAAACATAGTTACCATATAACCCAGCAATTCTAATTTAAGAGAAATGAAAACATTTGATCCAAAAAACCTTGAACCGGAATGTCCATAGCAGCATCATTCATGAGAGTCAAGAAATGGAAATAACCCCAGAAACATCAACTGATAAATGGATGAATAAAATGTGGTATATCCATATGATGGACTATTATTTAACAAGGAAATGAAATACTGATACATGCTACAATATAGATGAACCTTGAAAACATTCTGCTAAATGAAAGAAGACATTCATAAAGGACCACATGTTGTATGATTCCATTTAGAGCAATTGTCCAGAACTGGCAAATCTACAGAGATAGAAAGCAGATTACTTGTTGACCAGGGTTGTGGAGGGGATGAATAAGATCCACAGACCTGGGAGGTGATGGCTAAAGGGTCCATGTTTTCTTTTTGAAGTGATAAAATGTTCTAAAATTCATTGTGGGTATGGCCTCACACTTCTGTGAATATATTAAAAACTACTGAATGGTACATTCTAAAGAGGTAAATTGTATGGTATGTGAATTATACTCAATGCAGCTTTTATTTAACAACAACAACAAAAAGAACAAAAACAAAAGGAAGAGGGGAAATAAGAAGGGTCAGAAAATAAAGCTAAAATTAAACCTCCCTGCAGAGATGAGACTTGGCTCTACTACCTGCTACATAATTTATAGGGCTCTGTCTTATCTGAATGCCACTGGGTAAATACAGGAAGTCCTCAACTTAAACTGAGCTGTGGACTTCCAATTATGATTGCAAAACTTTAATTAAGACTGCTTCATTTTGGGGGCACCTGGGTGGCTTAGTCAGTTAAGTGTCTGCTCAGGTCATGATCCCAGGGTCCTGGGATTGAGCCCCACATTGGGCTCTCTACTCAGCGGAGAGTCGGCTTCTCCCTCTGCCTCTCTACCCACCCTACCTCCCAGCTCGTGCTCTCTCTCAAATAATTTTTTTTTTAACGGGGTGCTTGGGTGGATCAGTTGGTTAAGTGTCTGCCTTTGGCTCAGGTTACAATCCCAGGGTCCTGGGATCCAACTAAGTGTCAGGCTCCCTGCTCAGCAAGGGAGTCTGCTTCTCCCTCTGCCACTGCTGCTCCCCCTACTCATGTGCACTCTCTTTTTCTCTAATTAATACAATCTTAAAAAAAAAATGATTGCTTCACTTCCCAATATCCATTTTAAAATATCCATGCAAATACAAAGAGATAAAAAGCTTCCTTAGGACAGGAAACCAGAAAACATAATTAACTCTTTGCCAGATAAAAGGAGCAAATTCTACTACAATTCTTCTCTAAATAAAGCACTGAGGTAGAATATAGGGTCAAAGGTGAGGGCAGCCCGGGTGGCTCAGTGGTTTAGTGCCTGCCCTGGGCCCAGGGCCTGATCCTGGAGACCAGGGATCAAGTCCCACGTCAGGCTCTCTGCAGGGAGCCTGCTTCTCCCTCTCTCTCTGTCTCTCATGAATGAATAAAATCTTAAAAAAAAAAAAAACAAAGGTGAAGGTGAGTGAGATAGCACCAACTCCATCTAACCACAATATGAGACACAAGGATGTGAACTGGACTGTTTAGAAAGCATGCTCTATGTATATAGAGTGGAGCCCATATTGGAGGCTAGAACTCAAGAAACTGTTACCAACATTTAAACGAGAGAAAATGGTAAGGAATGGGTCCAAGTGTGTGCATGTATACTTGAGATTTAAGTGTTGGGGTAAAGGAGAGAAAGGCATCAGTACTGATGTTCAAGTTTCCAGCTTAAGAAACCGTGAAAGAAGAATCCTAGAAGCAAAGATTTAGAGGTTAAAAAGTTAACATGAAATTGGAATAAGCTGAAGTTGTTAGGACTAAGACACAGAAGTGTGAATGACGGGTTGGCTGTGCAGATCTAAAGCTGAAGAGATATGGACAAGAGATAGAGACTGAAGAATCAACAGTATAGAGGACACTCAAGGCATAGGAACAGATCAAACAGCTTAGAGTGTTTATAGAAGAGAGAGGAGAGTTTCAAAGAGATGAACAGAAGAGAACCCTAAAAATAAAGCTGAGAAGAAGAAATTGGAGAGGCACAAGGAAAATCCAAGACTCTGGGGTGACAGAACCCCAAAGAAAAAAAATAAAAATACCACAAGAAGATGGATATGCTTAGTGTTAAAGACTGCCAAGAGGAAGGGACTGATATATTTGACAATTAAAAAAATACACATCTATGTCAAAATCAACTGCAGCTCAGCCCAGCAAACCAAAACATGACTGAAAATATGAACACCAAGGTGATTATGCCTACTAACGAAAGAGGAACAAACAGGGAAATGGGGGTAGATATTCTAAATTTATTCTATGTACACCTCTATTGTTAAAATCTTGAAAATGAGAACATGTTCAATGTACTATGTAATAAAAATTAGACAATTCACTCAATAATTTTTGATACAGATCAGTAGGAAAATGATTCTAAAACATTACTACTTAAGTGATCCATTAATTGATAGTAACTAAGCAACAGAAAGGGAAGTCTATGCGATAGCTGCTGCTTCCATGTTAAAACAACAGTCTGAATCTACAGATCATACCTTTTGTTCACTTCATCAAACTTTACCAGTTACTCAAGAAAAATAAATAAGCTGAAAAGCCCTAGTAGTATCATATTATTATTGGCATGATGCAAGGGAAAAGGGAAAGGTCAGAAGTATAGTTTCTGGAAAAGATATATTTTCAATCAAGTCTTTTTGCTGCTTATTTGGCACCTAAAACATGCACATATTTATCCTTGTATATTAAAGAATTTGATATACTAAATCCTCAAGAATTTTAAAATACTTCAATTTAAAGCATCTTGAGAATGGATGTGTATTCATGTTTGGGCACATACAAACTAAAATTAATACAGTGTTCTGCACATAATGAGGACAGGACACATGCAATTAAATGAATTATTAGATGCTGTTAAGTTCCTGTAAAGAGGTTGCACCTTTCATTTAAGTAATAATACAGAAAAATAAAGTATCTTAAAAATATCCAAGATTTTTTTAGTATCACTATGTTAAGAAATTTTAATGAACATTAAAAAGTAACACATTTAGGATCAGAACACTACTGGTTTGGATTATAAAAATACAACCATGGATGGAAGGATACACCTTCTACTATGACTGTGTCCATGTTTCTCAGCAACAAGTCTCCTATCACAAAAGAATGAAACCCTATGTTATCAGATCTTCTTGTGCTACCTCAAAAGGAAAACAAGTTCCATGCTGTAATTATGTAATTGGATGATTTTTTTAAATGTCCACTACCAATTCGATTTTTTTAAATCAGTGTGGTTCAATGTGATCCCTGGGAACCCATCAGTTTCAAATCACTCAGTTTAATCTGTTCTTGCCCAGTGATTTAAATGCAAATTTAGAAAATAACTGCACATTTCCCTTTTCTCAAGGATTTCCTGCTTATTCCATCACAATCTGTGGCCTGGGCTCAGTACCATTGTTAAGGGTTGATAATGGAGAAACAACAAATCTGTTTTGTCACAACAATAATCCTACAGGTTCTGGTAAAAGCAAAACAACACCACAAAAAAATCTTGGAAAGAAAGCATTAATCAGGTCTGATATGTGTTATGGACTAATTGTGTCCCCCTCAAGTTCATATGTTGAAATTGTAATCCTCAGTGTGACTGTATTTGAAGATAGGGCCTCCAGGGAGGTAGGCAATAAAAGTTAAGTAGGATTACTACTAAGAAGGGCCCTAATCCTATAGGAATGGTGTCCTTATACAAAGAGGAAGAGACACTGTCTCCTGACACTTACAATTCTTCCAGTAATACTCCCAACCCCCCAAATGCCCCTCCCCCTACATGGAAAGTGGCCATCTACAAGAGGCTTCACCAAAAACTGACCCTGGCACCTTGATCTTGAACATCCAGACTCCAGAACTGTGAAAAAATAAATGATTGTTGTTTAAGTCACTCGGTCTGTGGTATTTTATTATGGCGGCTCAAGCAGACTAATATAACATGACCTATGGCTTCAGTTTATTCCTAAAAAGGCTTTATTCCATTGCCATACAAAATTTAAAAATAGGTTATAGTTAGATACGATACGTGTTATGAATTGAATATGTAAGCAGAATATATTATTAATCCTACAAAACAAAATATGAACTTATGGAAATTTAATCAACCAATAGTCAATGATGAGAATCAGTATTTGTTAGAGAAACACTCAACATCTTTCATTAAGTGTCTTACAGAAACAGCTTGGAACACAGTATAGGAATAACTTTACCAATTCCAAATAATAATTAGCTGACAAGGCTATTAATCACAGTGCAAACATCATTCTATTAACCACTCACAAGAGCATCTTAAAGATTACATAATAGGCTCGTTTATTTAACTACATCAAGTACTGCTAAATAAACTAAAATAGAGAAAGAATTTCTAAATAAGGCAGTTTTTTTTTAACCTTCATAGTTGACAACTTGCAATTAGGTGGGTATAAGTATCTAGTAAAATAATCAAAATGATCTTTTCAATCTGTAAGAATCCTCTAGTTGGATTTAGTGTAATAATATACTAAAGTCATTAAGAAATGACTCAAAGCTAAAACCAAGGGAAACAGAAAATTCAAATAAAAAGATCATAGTTGATAGAGTTAACAATTATATTAAGGCCCATAATTTTGCTGCTTTTAACTACTATACTTCTTTTGCCAAAACTCAAAAAAGAATTTTGAGAGGAAATGTTTATAGAAGAACCAAAGGTAAAGGAAGAGGATAGCAATTCTTGAGAATGTGCCAAGCCACTAAAACAAGAATTAAACCCAAAGGGCAAAATTCAAACCCAAATCAAACTCAAAATACAATTCTTTTACTAATATTTTCTCCACTTTTTTATATAGCTATGAGTACAATTCAAGAAGGAAGAAAAAAATATCTCCATCAAAAGAGTACATATTTAAAGATACAAAATACTTTTCTTCAATTAAACCGAATATGTTCCATGGACACAATCTAAAATTATCTTTCCAACAAATGAATCAAGATACTGAGTTTTGTATCTCATTTTGAGGTCTATACTGGAAGGATAAAATATTAGATGATTATTCACATCCTTCAACAAGAATTAAATACACTGAGTCTAATACTTCTCACACGATGACTGCTACAAAAAATTTGAATCACTACAAAGACAGTATGCAGAAATGTAAGATTTATATTCAAATGTAGGCTATACAACCAATGGAAGGAAACACTGGCACAGAATTCAGAGATCAAGGTTCTAAACCCTTCTCAGTAACAATTCCCAGGGCCTTCTCGAAATTAAACTACATGATCTCCAAAGCTACTACAGTTATAATATTCCAAAAATGGCAAGAAAAGGCAACACCTAGAACACATCATACAATTAAAAGTATGACTCTTTGAAATGATACTAAACAGAGTAATAAGGAAAATCCCCATGTAATTTGGAAGTGTATTTCTTATCTATATAATCTTAAAAGCTTATAATTCTGATCAAATGAAACAATATTTGAGAGTTAATAAATTTACTGAATCTAATCTGCTTGCTATTTATTCTTTTGTAATATTTAAGCTGAAGAAGTAACCTGAATAGGAAAATGTAGCATTCCTAAGATAATTACTCTTTTTCAAAAAATGTTTATTGAGCATTTAGGTAGGTACTGTGGTTAAGTGCTTAAGATGCAATGAGGAACAGGCTGGACATAGACCTTCCCTCATGAAGCTTACAGACAAAAGGAAGAGGAGAATAAATGGGATAAAGGTGAAGAAGGAAGATCTCTTTACAGCTGAAGAAGCATATAAATTTACCTTTTTGTATCTTAAGGAAATTAGTATTAGACTCCCAAAACTAAATGTGCTCTTCTGTAAACAACAGAGCACTCAGGATCCTGCCTTGTGCTAAAGAGCAGTTGACACCAGTTTTTCTTTTATTTGCTATCATAAAATGATACCTTAAGATCTGAGATCAAGTGATAATCTGTAGCATCACTGTTCCATCCTGAGTGCCTGCCTGCTCTAACTTTGATAATGTCTGCATTTTCTGTGAATGTCTGCTACTTCCCGTTTCTTTCTATGGTTTGAAACTAAACTCTGATCTTTGCCTTTCTTCCTGCTTCCTGTCCAAATAGGACTTTCTGGATATCAACCCCAGGGCTAGAAACTCTTTCAATACTTCTGCTAGCTTGCCTATCTAGGACACCATATGCCCATCTATTCAGAAACCAAACTTTGAGAGAGTATCTTCTAATTTGTCTTAAAAATCCTAGATATCTCCTTCTCTATCACTCCATCTGATATGATATTAAATATCTCTTGTGTATTATCACCAAAACATTACTCCAGTCTGTCCTTTCCTCTGAATCTCTACAATTTCCTTAGTTTGTGGACTTTCACCCCAGAGACATTGGTCTCACCCAAAGACCTCTTAACTGGTCTTCCTGCCTTTGATCTTCCCAGCTCTAATCCATCTTTTACATCACTAACAGAGCAATGTTTCTGAAATAGGAATATATCAGGATCCGGTTCAAATATCCATTGTAGTTAGTTCCCCCTCTAAATGTAGAACTGAAGTCAACCTTTTTAAATGCCATACAATGCTCTTCTTGGACCTATTCTCCATCTCTTTCTAGAGTCTCATCCCTGCCATTCTCTGCCTCACGCTCTCATATTGTAGTACTGCCAAACCACTTGGGATTTCTTTGCATTTACTATGCTGTTTCTCTTTCCATACCATTCCTACAATTGCTTACTCTGCATGCATGGTCTGTCTTCTTTTTCTGGCCAGCTTTAAGATTCATCTGAGGGATCGGAATCCATATCAGCTTCTGCACACCTGTATCACAGCTCTTACAGATAATTTTGAAATTATCAACGTGTCAGCTTTTCTAGAGAAAAATGTTCCTCAAGGGGAAGGATCATGCCAAATTCATTATTATGCCCACAGCATGTAATATAGCATCTGGGACATACTAGCTATTCAGTAAATTCTCTGTTAAACTGAATAAAATTTGGCCTCTAAATGCCTTGTTGGGATTTATGACAAAAACAAATCCCTGATCTGTGGAAACTGCTTGCCTGGTATTCCCTAATGACTATCTCAATCCTCTTCCTCCCTGTAATGTATTGTTCTTAACCATTCTTTGGTTATCTTATCTGTAAGCCTGGCCTAACTCTTAGTTGGGCTTCATATTTATATTACACAACCAATGCCAGCAAAGCAACAGTGACACTATCCTCACCCAATCCTCTACTCCTTCCAGGATTAACACTAACAGAAGAAATTCATTTGGCAGATTTATGAAAACAATTACCAAATGCCCTGAGAGGTCCTTTTAACACTGCAAAATGTCAGCGTGGACTAGCTGAACAGCAATTCTACTTTCCATATAGTTTTGTCCTCTGATTTCAGATCTTATCTTCAATACTTATAGAGCTGTCCAGTCATAGTTCATGGGAATTACAGTATTGTAGCCCATCAATAACCTAAACCATCTTTCTAGTAAATAGATTCAATTCCTCCTTAGTCAGTTGGTCAGCGTGGTATTGCTTATCATGACCCTCTTACACTGTAGAGGAACACTTGTCTCACGCAGTATTAAAACTTGTCTGATCAGAAGTTCAATCCCATTAAATGATAAGGGAAAACTGCTCACTAGCTCCCAAATTAAAGAGCTATGATTAAGAGTCATCTCTGGCTCTCATAATTTAACTGAAGAACAGCAGTGAAAGCTTTCTATTCAGAAATGATAAAGATTTTAACTTGAAAGAAAATTTCAAGTACATTGGTCTTGTTGTCAGAATTGAGGAGTTGGGAAAAAGAAAAAAGAGAAATGCTTTACTAATGCACAATAGAAGTTTCTAGCCCAAAATTTCTGAGACAGCAAAACATGTATATTCTGAATTTCCTATGCAGGTGGCATAAATACAAGTTTGCATTTGGTTTTAGGAATGAGCAGCATCGCTATACTTAAAGTAGGAGGAAAATTTTACAAGGTTGGGTAAATTTCAATGGTCAATCACAATACTGTTAGTTTCTTATTTAGAATGGTGTGTGTGTGTGTGTGTGTGTGTGTGTGTGTGTGTGTGTGTGTGTTTTAAAGAGGTTTCTTTTATGTGCAGCTGGTCTTCAAAGGTGAAGGCCCTGTCTTTCCCCCACCTCCCACCTGTACTTGACTCATCAAGCTCAGGGCATTATCTGTGTTCACTGAGACATCCTCAACTTCTTCCTATTATTATACCTCTAATTAGCCAACTGAAGAACTTCTGCATGTTTTTTTGTATGATCAAGTTTAGATACTTCATTTTGCACTATAAATTTATAGAAACCTTCTGTAACATGACCGTAGCATCATATCCTCCTATTCTCCTAGGACAAATGTCAGAGTCAATTCTTCCTCCTCTTGTGTTTCCTTGTCAATGTTTACATACTTCTATAATAATATAATACATATTAAGGATTTTTAAAAATTTGTATACATTTTCATTTTCCTTAATTTTCATGGCTTACTTATACCTCTCATGTCTATACACAAAAGAAGTATACAATCAATAAATCGTAGTTGAATGAAAACTTTACATAGTAATACACACAATGGTAAGAACATTAATTGTGAGTCTAACATGCAATCTATTTTCCCATGTTATATATGGCACGGGAAAAGTCACATTCCTTTTCTAAAACCTCACTTCTCTCATATTTTTAAATTAGGATACGACATGAACTTGTAAGTTCTTTCTTACAATAAAATCCTAAGACTTGCACCACAACTGTTCATGTTTATAGTACAGCTGGTTTTCTTATTTAAATGGAATGGAAGATTTTTCACTTTAGCATCTTAAAGTGAAAAACACTAGTCCAGCAAGGAACACAAGTGCTTAGGTGACAATATTTGGATAAACAGACATCTACATTGTACTTGGTCACAATTTTCCATATATTTTAATTAAGGAATTTCCAAGTTGATCTGACATATGAGAAGAGCTGGTAATTATCTCATAGAGAGGAATTTTTTGCTAAAATTAGCAAATTGTTCAATTTTATTTAGATTTGCTTACATGCCCTTTATATTTAAGTCATCATGCCAAAGAACCATGAAGCAAGAAAGTTATCATCAGAAATAAAGTTTACCCTTCCTATTTTGTAACTGAAGAAACAAGATATCCAGAGCAATGAAGGGATCTGATTGAGCCACAAGGAGATTTCATAGGCTTTGAGCTTACCTTCAGGAACTAAAATATATTAAGCATCTATGTGTACATAAAGGTTGGTTATGCCTGCCCTGACCTTTATTCACTTCCCCAGACATTGCCTATCCCAAGGAAAAGGCAGAAGAATTTGTCTGACAATCTAGTTTTAATAATTCAACAGTTTTACCTTTCTTTATTCTCTCATTCTGTAAATTATCTTCCTATATAGTTAAGCTACTTTTTAAATGTTAAAATAAAGGAACATGGAAGTTTCTTAAATGCATGACAATGATATCTTTCCTAGAGCAGCTTTGTATGTCCTGTTATATGACAAAATCTATGGCTAGCCCAAATAAGACACCTTGAAGGTCATAAATATTATAGTAACTTTAGGATTTAAAGATAAATTACCTTGCTTTCTGCTAACCAGCGATGTGGGTCATAGTTAATGTCAGGACCAGATGAAAAGACCTACAAAAAAAGGAAATAGTCTATTAAGTAGAATTTTCTCTGAAATGAACCTACATAAGTGAAATTCTTCATCACAACATCTAAAAGTTTAGTCTCTAAATTTAAAAGTTTAAAAAGAAAACAGTTCATATCAAGTACGCAACCAATTCCAAACCACCATTTATCTAATATGTCTATTTACATACACATGTATGTATATATGTATGTATGTATGCGTTGACAGTAAATATTTAGCTCAAATACAGCAACATGAATCAAGTCTCAAGTGTTGGCATTGCTAGAACCTCCAGAGGCTGATTCCACAGAGTTCTGGCAAGCAGCCTCAATTAAACCACTACACTTCATTTTTGTTTCTTTCTTTCCCTCAGTCTTGTTCCACGTAATATATTTCAGTGGGTTAGATGCAATTACACGGAAATTTAATTCTTTGTCTCATTTATCCTTCTTTAATTTCATACTATGAGGGCCATTTTGTCTCATTAATGTTTCGGTAGAACTGACAGAAACTAATCAACATGACTTTGTGCAAACATTGCTTTATATTTCATGATGGTAACAAAATCCTACAATAAGTAGGTTGTCTATATCAGCTACCTTGATTTCCTTCACACCAACTCATTTATAAAATCCTTCTTCATCTGGTTCTGCCGTATTACTAATAAAATGGTGCTCAAAGTTTGTCAGTGACTTTATGATTGTAACACAAAATTTTTTCTGTGTTCCTACCTTCTTTGAAACAAGGGCTACCTGTGATATTTTCAAAGGACCCCTCTCTAGAAATTTTCTGCTTAAAAATACCCTATTGCGTTGCAAGAGACATCTATTCCTATTCTCAAGTATTTCCATATTTCCTGATCTGTGTGCACATCACTCCCCTAAGGAATATCGTTAGGTAATGCATTTAGACACATTATGAACGTATAATAATGCTGACCATATGCCATAAACAAGAGTGCTGTGCTGTAATCTTATATCCAACTTTTCTCTCCTCCATTTTTCTCACCATCCAAATTTCATGCCTCCCTGCCTTCAGTGAAAACCTGCCTAACCACTCTAGCTCAGTGTTTTTTTTCCTCTTTGAATTCTGTTATTTGTAAGCATCCCATCTGTCATTGATTGTCACTGATTATGATATGTTTTTATTATTCTTTCCCATTCATCTGTGTCGTAGTTTCAATAAAACCTCAGTGACTGAAGATCTAGTGCTCAAGTCTAAAATAATTTGATATGAGTATAAGGAATGTTCATATTTTGTGATTTTTTTCACAAATTTATATATAGTTTGTGCTTAAGAGAACAGCCTCATACACTTACAAGTGGTGTGACTTAATTTCTCTAAGCTGCAGATTATCATCTGTAAGGTAGGCAAATGACCTCATAAGGCCAAAGTATAAATTAAATAAAACAAGGGTTAGCATAGTGTCTGACACATAGAACATTATTAATACTACTAACTGCATATAAAGATGTCATCATCAGGAAATAGACTTCAAGGTCTATTATGACAAGAACACTATAACAACAATTTGTCATAAAAAGTTAAAAGAAAGAGGGATGCCCAGGTGGTTCAGTCAGTTAGACACCTGCCTTTGGTTCAGGTCATGATTCCAGGGTCCTGTGATGGAACTGCATCAGGCTCCATGCTCAGCAGGCAGGTCTGCTTCTCCCTCTGCCCCCCCTTCCCTAGTGCTCATTCTCTCTCTCTCTCTCTCTCTCAAATAAATAAAATCTTTTAAAATAAGTTAAAATAAAAGCTGTATATACATGAATATATAAATATATATATGAATATATGACCAAAAAAGGCACTACATAATAATGATAGCTAGAATTAGTTGAGTATTCAATAAGTGCAAAATATTTCATTCCATAATATGCACCTTATATATCTTATTTTACTTTATCCTCAAAATAAGCCAACTTATAAATGGGACATGAATTCTTACAGAAGAAAAAAATGCATAAATTGTCCAAGGTCAGACATTAGCAATTTGGAGAGATACAATTTGAGCTTCCATCTGTCTTATCCTATCCTTTTATGCTCTACAAATGAGTGAGTACTCAGATCAAGTGTTAGGAGTAAAGCTCTTCAATCACCAAAGATTGGTCTGCAAAAATGATGTAACTTTAATTCAGACACTTTCCTAATTGTTTTATAATAGTGATGGCTTATTAAGTGTCCTTTAGTTTTCAAACACTACATGCATTTACTAAAGTGGAATAAGTAATAAATATGGTGGCTGGAGAAAGAAAATGGTAATTAGAAATAATATCAATATTCCCAAGGACTTTTCTCAGGCTCATTTGGTACATATCTATTATCCAATTCATTTCATAGCTGTCACTCTCTACATAAAGTGGCCAAAAATTTCATGAGCATTATTTCAAAATCAACAAATGACAAAGAATAATTGGAATTATTTCATTTTTTTAAACATTTTATAAGGACCACCACTCTCCCTTAGATCTCTGAACTATAAAGCATAGAACTAATTTTATTTTAACAACACCTTGAGTGGTTTATTTGAAGTGAGAGCAAATGTTATATTCTTGGGTATTCATTTTTCCCCCAAGTTTGTAGGAAGGTAACAACAGAAGTTACTAACAGAAAGAGACCCACAAAAAAAAAAAACCAGTGTACTCTTAAAAAAAAAAAAAACTTAATAGAATTTCTATTTTTTTAGATTTACTTTTCACTCATCACTTGGACAGAATTAGTCTTTCTCTAGGGAAAGAAGTGTAAAGATCCATTACCAAAATCAGTGCATTCCTGAAAGCCTATTAAAAAATAGGGTGTTTTTTGGAATATGTTGGAGGGATAATTTGTTCCTCAAAAAGAAATAAAATATTTAAGCAATCTGCTATCTACTCACTATGCTTCAGCCTGTAATTGCCCATAGCAAGGCTTATATATCTTATACCATGATCCAAATGATTCCATTTCTACATCTCTAACTGAAAATAAGCCATCCTGACACAAATACTTAAATATAGAATAAATATTTCATTGTTAATATGTGCTTTTTTAGATGAAATTAGGATCTTAAGGCCACACATCCTTTAAATATAGGTAAACATGACAAGTCTTAAATAAAAAAAAAGCAGCAGCAGACAGGAAAAAGAATAAACCATCATTATAACAGGTCCTATAACAAAACTGAAAGAGTTTTTCCTCTAAAGCCAATTACTTCTCATATTTGGCTCACAGTCCTCTCAAAATGACATCTAGGCCTTTTTAAAAATGTAGAACTTCCATCAACTCCACCAAATTCTATCCACTGAAATATTTCTGTTAAAGATGAATCCTAAGGTACCTCCCATTGCAAGAGTAGAATTATAGTTTTATTTTCTTTAAAACACCATATTGGGGGGGGGCGAGGATAAGGGAGAGTAGGAAAAAAAGAAGAGAAAGCAGCAGGAAAAACAAAAAGGGAAGATCATTTTTTATGAGGAAAAAGATAAATGACAAAATAAATAGAAGAAACACCTGGAAAGTATTAAAAACTAAAAAGGCCTTAGGCATAACACTATAATTTGAGTCCTGCCATCTCATCGCATGAAATAAATACAGGTAATTGATGGCTAAATGATAATAAGTTATGATCCCACTGTATCAAAGCCACACAATGCAACATAGTGGTACTATGACCTAGAACAAAGGAGGTAATTGCCTTTCTGGAATTAGGAATATATATGATCGATTCTTTTTATTTATCATTCCATTAGAACTATAAATTGAATAGCAATATTCCATTTTAAAGATAGAAAAAAACAAGTATAATTGCTCTCTGATCAGGGAAGGCAAATAGCATAGGGGTCATGTGCTTAACCTCCAGAGTTAGAGTCCCAAGGTTTCAAGTCCTGGTTCTAACCTTTAAGTAGATACATGGCCAGAGGCAAATTGCTTAACCTCCCCAAACCTTACTTTCTCTTGTCTAAAATGGATTTAATCAAAGTACTTAAAGGACATGGTGGTTTTAGGGGTTAAGGGAAAGGATCATACACTGTAGCTACCACAGTATCTGTACTATAACTAGCACTCAATAGATGTTGGCCAGTCATACACTAACGACAACAAAAATGGCCTGTGATAATGAAAACCTTTAGATTCCAAGGATATTTTTCTAGTCAGAACTGTTGCCTCTCTCATAAGACATCTTCTTCTCAGAGTGATAGAGGCAATTCAATGAATTAATGGAACACTTTCTCTTCCAGGACTGTGCAATAGATATAGTATCACATTCTAAAAAAGCACAAGGTGTTACTTTGTTTCATAAAACTTTTCATAATAAAAATGTGAATACCATGCAACTATGCATTAAAATCTTATTATAATTATGTACTAGGAAACTAACTGAAAGGCACAATGAGAACTCATAATTACTTTCAATTTCTCCATTGAGTCCCTGGAGAAGGTTTTACAAGCTGCATCAATTTCCTTTCCTATGACACCAAGAATGGATTCCTGTTCAGTCTCCAGGCAAAGAAGTTGATCCTTGAGCTGCAATCTGGCCTCTTCCATCCTCCTTAACTGCTCTTCTTCATTGCTTATGTGTTTTTCCTAAAACATTGATAAGCAAAAAAAGAGTTAATTATTAAGGCAAGAAATGCTTGTAATATCTGTACAACCAACTCAAAAGACTACAGTAGTAAACAGAGTTATTCTGTCTCTTTACTTCATTAAAATAAAATGTGCTGCCCACTCATCAATTGAGGTCAAATTACAGAGAATTCAGAAAAAGGGCACTGAGGAACTGGGAGAGTGGATGCTTGGCAAAGAAAATTAAAGTAATTCTGTTACCAAAAAAAAAAAAAAAAAAGAAGTTAAAAAAAAAATCCTTTACATTTTAATAATATAATATCATTAATGGGTTGGAGAGTGAAAGCTGATGCCATGAACAGACTTTAAGATTTCAATAAATATCAGCAAAACACTGGAAAAAGTAAAATAAAAATAAGATTGTGAGTTTCCTTTCAGAAATAAATGCCTATTACTATCTTATCTCATCAAAATATAGGCTTTAGAAAGCCTAAGTTTGCAAATGCGTCATACTGCATAAATGCTTTGAGTCATGTAAATTTGATAAAGGCAAGATGGAGGTACTGTTCAAGTAAGCAAATATATTTAATGAAAAGAGGTTTCTAAGAACACTTTAAGAGATTACAAAGACTTGGGGGCCCGCTCTAGGTAAAGGAAGTCTCCGTCATGATTGCACAATTTTATTACGAGAGAAATTCAAGTGGTATAGCCCAGACCTGGAGGAAAGTAACAGAATCACTAGATTCATAAGTACAAAGAATGGCCCCCAAAGACATGGCTAGCTAGCTTTGCTTTCATTCATTACACAGTAACCTGATCATTCTTTACCTACCCTAGTAAATATAACACAAGCAAGAAGATTATGAGGAAAAAAACCCAGCTTGAAATTAAGATATCCATTTACCCAAAGTTAATCAGGAAAGGAACATGCTAGTGTTTTAGCAGAATCACAAGATATTTCCTTTCCACTTAAATTACTTTAAAAAATGAATGAAAAACCCTCTGCCCAAGACTGTCCTTTCATAAACTGTCTTCTGCCCTTCCCTCCAGCCTCACACCTCCCTCCTTCCCACTCTCATATTTCAACTACTTGCGGCTACTCAAATATGCCTTCATATGTCTCTCCAACCACATCTGATGTGTACAACACTGCCTGAAGCTGCACTATTTGAAAATGGGGCTGGTAGCTAAAAGATAGTATTTATCTTGATGACTACATCCTCCCGGTTTGTATCTCAGCTTTATAAACTTAGAAACTGGATCTGGTATCCTGAGTGGAATCATCTTTCAGCAAAAGAGTAACAGTAAGCTCACAAGAGACTAATGCACAAACTAGAACGCCACTCAATTAACTACATCAGTTTACAATGAGGACCATAACTGCCATATGGATCAGAACGTTCATGTCAGCATAACCAGTATATACTCTCCCTGCAGAACAATCTGGATGGGAAGGCAAATTATAATCAGAATGTTGCTTAATGAATGGGAAACTGGAGTGAGGAGAGGTTTTTTTAATGAAACAATGTGTAAATGGCATTACGCTAATGGCAGCCTGGCATGTCCATCTACACATCAGGGACCTACAAACCACAATAACAAGTGTTCCATCCTCCTGGTAGTGTGTAGATGGAGACCGCTGAAGTGCATCTACCTAACTTTCTCCTTCGTTCACATTCAGTTTCTGCCCAAACTCTCCCTCCTGATTGTTTTTGGCATCTCTTTAGATACATTGATAACTTCACAAAGTCTCACTCTTTTCTAGGAGCCTTTCTGAAAAATTAACATCCTGGCTCGGAACAACATTTGACTTTTAAAGTTTACTAGAAAGCAACCTTACTGTCAAGTCCCTAGGTAAGTATACTTGCCTCTACTATTGGCTACGTACCTACCACCTATATTTCCTATCCCTCAAAATTTATCCTTCAGGACCTACTCTCCTTTCCTTAATGACTTCCCAAAGCATAATGTTCCCTGAGCATATTATGTATATCACAGTTTTTTAAAAAATGTATCAAGTTGTAATATAATTGTTTTTATACCTCCATCAATAAACTGCTAATTACAGGAGACTGGAAAACATGCTTATAATCATCTTTAAACTTCCTAACTTTATTGAATAGGTGATACATAATTTTTCAAGGACTCAAATTCAACAATAGAAAGATCATTTCATCAATGACCATGCAGACTTATATACACTCAGAAGCTACTGAGGTGTGCTTGGAGGTTCCTCCTATGCATAAATAGACCTCCAGACTGCTGCTGTATTCTCTCTGGTGTGCTATTAATAAATAAAATATTGTATCAGGGATTACTGAAGTATTTAGAGGACAATTGCTTGATATTCTAACCCCAGGCAATTCACAATGATGTTCTAACTGTTCTTTCTTTTCTCATTTCCCTCAGAGCCAGTTTTCTTCTATCCACTACCACTTTTCTGTGCTGTCACTTGACTCAATAAGACAAAACTATTCTATATTTAGCTATTCCTAAATACGTTGACATTGTCAGAAAAGGCTGTATAAATTCAATCTCTTTAGCAGAGACTGAAAACTTCATTATCCACTTCACTATCTTCTATGAGATAGTCTATATGCCATGTCCCAACCTTCCTTTGAAGTAGAATTCACAGCACATTTCTGACAAATGGTCATCCAACCCCTACATGACCAGCTTTAGTTTCAAGGAATAGAACCCTGGACAAAACTATAACATCTTTCCATTAGTCTAAGTGCTATACTGCAAAATTAAAGTAAATAAATGAGTCTCCTACCCTTACTAAATCACATTCCAGGTAAATCCATGTTCTTTTATTTACCTAAATTTCAGACACTACACCATACTGGTTCTCCATCTGCATGTGCTCCAAGACCTTAAATCTAGGAGTTAAGTAAGCTCTTTCATTCTATACTTCTGTACTATTCTGTATTGATTTATTCATTCATTCAACAATTTTTTATACAAAGCCTACTATGCTAAGACATTCTCCTGAGTATTAGGAACAGAGTGAATAAAATAAGGCTCCTGTTCTCATATAGCCAAAAATGTCTCCATGTAATGCCATCTCTTTTGTTTTGCCTCTTTATTCTGGCTTGAGAATACTTAATTGAATACCAATAGTGGCATCCAATGAATTAGCTTTCTCTCCCAGCTTCACGTTTCAGAAACAGCTCTATAAATGGAACAAGCACAGCTAATTCTGAGGAAGAAGTAAGAAACTGGCTGACATTAATCCAATCATCCTGTCTGAGTTGAGGGTATATGGATTAGGGGAGATGATAATATTTAGGCACTACTATGACTATTCCCTGGTTCTTTACTGAATTTAGAAGGAGCAATAATTCTACAATAAGATTAACCAAAAGCCACCATATTTCTATATAACCAGAGGTAACTCAAGATGTTTTAGAGACTATTTAGAAATATGCAAGAAAAAGTAGCTTTGCGGCACGCTGGACTTCAAGAAATATGGAAGACATACTCAGTCCAACTTCAATGTTTCAGCATGAATGGATACAAATGTGTCTTGGGAACATAAAAGGAGCTTCTCTGGTTGGGGTGGGAGAAGTTGGGATTAAAGAGATAGATACAGATGAAGCTGACTATAGCAGTCTATATAAGTCTATACAATCCAAAAAAGAAAGATATCCTAGACCATGACTGAGTTTGAGAATCTTAGTAAGAACAAACTCAACCCTAAAGTACACAAATGAGGAAGCCAAAGTTCAGACAGACTAAATAACCGGACTAAAGTTGAAGGGGCCATAACCCATAACCTGAGTCCCCTGCTCCTAAGTGCTCTCTATTAAAATGCCAGAGAAGTTGCGTTCTTAAAATTGGAATTTAGAAAGCCAATGTGAAAAACTCAGGAAATTCATCAGCAAGTTATGTGGGGACTAATGCAGCCTTAATGTAGAAAGAACAACAAAAAAATACTTCTGAATGAACATTACAAATGAAACACATGACATATTGGGAAATTCAGAATAGACCACAAAAAAATAAAAGAGAGAGAGAGAGAGAAAAAAAAAACCATCAAGCATGCACAACATGACTAAACTTTTAGGGGTTACCCATCTAAAGTGGAGATGTACCGGATGTAAATGGAAAATCTGCACCTGGCAGATTTTGGCCAAAAAAATATACTAATCACACAGTAAGCAAGGTACAGTTCCATTGTCAAGACAGCACAAATTTTATGAAGCTTCCATTTCAGGACAGCTTTCCATTTAAACTGCTGAAATTTGTGTCTAAAGTAAATAAAAATAAAATCCTGCTCACAATCTCATCAAACACACATATGTGCACATATTCAATGCTGACTGGATTCATCAACGGACTTGTAATTCAAAGGATGAGAAATGTTCCTCTAATTATATATTTATGTTACAGCACACTTTTTACAAATCAGAACATCCACTTTCCCAAAGGCTGTAAAGATTATGAGACACAATCTTCTCAGAAATAGAACTTCAGTAAAACTAGAGACTGCCCAAAATATTATCTCCTTGACAAAAGTTTACGAGATTCCTTCGATGTCTTAAGAGTTCCAGAAAAGCCATTTTATCTCCAATATGGCTGTTACAAGACATGAAAACAGCTCTTCACATATCTTAAAAGAAGATTTTAGCAAATAAAGCAGACTCATGTGACTAAATGAATCATTAATTACAAAACTGATATTCCTTTACTGAAAATTAACTTGAATAAGCAAGTATGACAATATTTCAGCCCCAAGGCCATCTTTAATACATCTGCGGGGTTGGGGGGGGCAGGATGAGAGGCAGAGAGAGATCAAATTACATTAAAGGCTGGAATTAAAACAAACATAATGTAATTCAAAGTAATTGGAAGCACAGCATGCTGAAATTATAGATCAATACATATCACCTAAAAAGTTTTGAGAAAAAATATTTCTGTAACTCAAGATAACTGTTATGCCTAAGCCTTAAATCCAGGACACTAGCATTTCAAGGCAAATTATGAAACTATCCTGAACAAAAATTGGATCTGTCCGGAAGCCATTTATCTAACTCTCTAAAGAAAGCTCACATTACTTATGCCAACAGAGGTGACTCAGCTACAAGGAAGTTAAGTTACAATGAAATGCCAACCAAGGCAGAAACTGCAGCACAGCTAAAAGAGAAAGATCTACTGTGGATATAACAGTGTATCTGAAAAGAGTGTAATCTAGAAAATTACCCCACTACAGTTGAAACTGTCTTGAAAAACGGAAAGCAAATAATAAACAAAGAAAATGTTAAGTCTTGGCTATACCATAACTACTTTTTTGCAAACTTATTTCTTAAAAATAAAAGATTTATATGACGGTGCATTTTTTAAATTCAAAATATGGCTATATGTTAAATGTTTAGATTGGTATCAAAAATAAACAAAAAACAAAACAAAGCAACACCTCCAGAATCAACAGTTCAGATCAGTTTAAAAAGTCTCCATGAGGGGGATCCCTGGGTGGCGCAGCGGTTTGGCGCCTGCCTTTGGGCCAGGGTGTGCGATCCTGGAGACCTGGGATCGAATCCCACGTCGGGCTGCCGGTGCATGGAGCCTGCTTCTCTCTCTGCCTCTCTCTCTCTCTCTCTCTCTCTCTCTCTCTCTGTGACTATCATAAATAAAAATTAAAAAAAAATCTTTAAAAAAAAAAAAGTCTCCATGAGGGATGCCTGGGTGGTTCAACGGTTGAACATATGCCTTCATCTCAGGACATGATCCCAGGGTCCAGGATCAAGTCCACATTGGGCTCCTTGCAGGGAGCCTACTTCTCCTTCTGCCTATGTCTCTGCCTCTCTCTCTGTCTCTCATGAATAAATAAAATCTTTAAAAAATAAATCAAATTTTTAATAAGTCTCCATGAATCCAACTTATGTATATCTTACGTATATCAACTTATGTATATCTTTTGCCCTCAGTGAACCCAACACCACTCAGGAATAAAGCGGGTAAGGGAAAGTCATAAATTAAATATCTTGTTATAAAAGTGCAATAATATGCACTTCCTTCCTCACCTATATGGATATTATAACAGATAACTTGAGCTTTTAAGAAAAATAGGATTATCTGCCTCTTTTCTTGCCCCCAAGGTACTTCACCTAGGGCTCCTACTACTTTGTCCTTTATGTCTGTTTCCTCACCAGGTGGTGAGTTCCTACTGGGTAGAGATCTTATTCTTTATTTAAACATCCTAGTATGGGGTGCCTGAGTGGCTCAGTCAGTTAAGTGTCTGCTTTCAGCTCAGGTCATGATCCCAGGGTCCTGAGAACAAGCCCTACATCAGGTTTCCAGCTCAGCGGGAATCTGTTTCTCCCTCTGCTCTTCACCTCCCTCGTGCTCTCTCTGTCTCACTCTCTCTAATAAATAAAATATTTAAAAAAAATAAAAAATAAATAAACACCACAGTACCCAGTAGAGTCTCACATAGCAGTCAATCAATAAATCTTTCTGAAATATATAAAACCTTTTATGTTCCATTCAATGAGCATATATGTGTGTGTATGTATACTCTGTATGTGCCAAGCAGAATAGACCCCAACTATACAACAATGAAAAAAAACAGAATCTCTGAACTCAAATTACTTCTTGTGTTTCTGTAAGTTTGCTTTTGCAATAAATTAATCAGTAAACTCACTGAGGGCAATCATCTTGCCAGTAACAAGTTATTGCAACCAGCAAGCAAGTTGATGTCACAAAAGTAAGAGAACTGCCAGTAGTAAGAAGTAAACAGATGCAGACCAAGTTTAAGGATAGAATCAGTAAGATCTGCTAATGAATTAAGTAAGGATTCATGTGTGAGAGAATGAGATGGCTCTTTATATGTATTTAATAAGCAAAAGAACATCATAATTCCTACTAGAAGATTGGCTCCCCAAAATAAAAGTGCTACTATTTCTTGGGTTGAATATATTCTTTTTTTCTCCTCTGAAAGTAGATACTTTATACTATTCCCTTCAAAGGAGGGGAAGAAGTTAGAATTAATAGTATGCTAAGCATAAGAACTGAGAGCATCAGTAAAACAGCAGAGCTAACAGAAAAAAAGTAAGGCATAATTAGAACACTGGATATATGATTCAATACATACTGAAATGTGGGTATAAAAGACTTTCCAATTCGTAACCTAGTCTTAGGCAGTCATAGGAAAGTTATCCATAAAACAGAAACCAAAAAGACACAAATTCAAATTTAAACTTCTAACCTCACTTAAGGAAATTATTCTTGCCTCAGGCTTTTTAGTATCTTTTTCTAGAATATTGAGCAATACAAAGATCATTGGCAGCATAATCCGAAAGGTGTCAGGATATGAATTGGATACATTCCTAGAAATTAATATTCAAAGTTGGAAACAAAAATACCTCTAAAGGATGTTTTATGCATTCATTAAGTTTTAGACCATTTTGCAATTATTACATATTTCTCTTAAGTCGAATGCTAGGAAACAGAAATAACGTTAGTTATTTAAAATCAGCCACTTTTGATGCATTTCTATTTCGGAAACAAATATGGACAAGGAAACAAACAACTAGAATTTCAAATTATGTATTTGGAACGAACACTGTTTAATTTTCAAAAGAAAAAAATGTATCATTCATCACCAGAGAAATGTTTATAAGCTCATAGTGTCTTTAAAAACCATGAGGATTTCTTTTTTTGTTTTCCTTAAAAAGATACTTAAGCATGCATTTATTCTTCTGAAGAATATGGGGGAAAAAGTTTAAGCACAAATTTCCAAATAATATAACTTATGTAAACAATGAGCACTTCCTGGTGGTGGTTGTTGTTGTTGTTTTTCCCTAAAATTTACAGGATATTGCTTGTTCAACATTAAATGACAAAATGGGTAGAGTCACTTTAAGCTGTGATGAAAAAAAGAAATTCACTTAAAACAAACCTGGACATCCATTTTATGTTCCTTTTTAGGATCTACAAAAGCAAGCAAGCTAGGACTGCTTAACTTCCAACAAAGCACAGATATAATATAGAACTCTTCATGCAGCCTATTCCCTTTGGCTTCCCACACCACAACCAACTGTATATACCATTATTTAGCCTAATGCCTACATTATGGGTATCACTCACAACCTCAAATGAAAACAAGCGTACAGGATTTTAAACGAAGGTGTCCAACAAGACTACTTTCCTCTCAGGCCTTTGTACTTTTCAACCACTCAACAAATTAAGGATTAAATGGCAGGCCTCTCAATCAAGTCCAAATCAGGGATGATAAAGATGCAAATTTTGACTTCACTCATTATATTCATTTAAAATCAACCTGACTGGGATCCCTGGGTGGCGCAGCGGTTTGGCGCCTGCCTTTGGCCCAGGGCACGATCCTGGAGACCCGGGATCGAATCCCACGTCGGGCTCTCGGTGCATGGAGCCTGCTTCTCCCTCTGCCTATGTCTCTGCCTCTCTCTCTCTCTCTCTCACTGTGTGTCTATCATAAATAAATAAAATTTAAAATAAAATAAAATAAAATAAAATCAACCTGATTGTAAATGGTTGATAGAAAAGTCACTGCCAATGGAACAGTGTTTGAAGATGGCTTCTCCACACTTAGGTTCCACTTTGGAAAATAGAGACCACATGTACTCCTATACTTTTATTTTTTGCCCTGTCCTTTGCCATAGCTGTATGTATAACTGTCCTTCCCCCACCCCCACAACACCGCCCCGCCATCAACGCATAGTCATTTCACTTTTACATTTGAAACCTGTTTCTTAAAATCTGGCATAGTGTTTCATACATGGTAAAGGCCTCTGATATTTCAGTCAATTCACTGTAAAAGTCAAAACCCTAGACTTAATGACTACAAGTGGTTCAATTAAAAGCATTTTATAAATAACAAATAGAAAATTTAAAATTTTACCTTTAATTTGACCATCTTATTACTTTCATTGTTTTTTTTTTTAAGATGACAGCAATCTCACAGGAAATTACTCATAATATCTTAGTATTTATTTAGAGTATCTGGTTTAAATTTGCCTCCAAATTAATACATGGTAGCTACAGTTTTATTTTCTTTATTCTACTCACACAATTTAAAATAGATGAAGCCAAAGAAAGAGTAAATCCTGCCTAAAAATGGCCTAAAGTATAAACACTAAAGTAAAGAAGTCAACAGCTCATTTGCTTCTATTTCTTTCTTGCTGTTCTGAAAAAATAAAATAAAATCAGTGAATTCTGTTACAATCAAAGAGTTCTTAGTAAAAAAAACATACAGAACTGAGATTTTGCAAACTAGGAATACTTTATAGAATAGACAGCTGACAATCATACATATTTTTTCATATCATGAGAAGTAGCAATCCTAAACAGATGGTCAAATTAGAACCAAAACACAAAATTAAACAACACTGATTCATTTTTTCCTGCCACAGATAAATTTTATGTGGCAATATCAGGTTTTAATTAGATTTTTCTAACAAAATCACTGATGACTCCTTTTCCAAAACTGGTGTCAAGCTAAAAAAATAAGAGAGTATATGGTAATCTGTTGAATATAATAACCTTAAATTTAAATTCGACACTGTGAGTTCAATGAAAAGATACAAATGTGAGTCATTTTACTGGCAGTAAATAAAGGGAAAAAATAAGAGGAATTTGCGCTCATATCCTGTTTCCACCACAAGCTATGCAATGTTGGGCAAGTCACTATGTTATATTCTCAACCTCAGTTTCCACCATCTGTAAAAATGGGCATCATAATCACTTTGCAAATGAGAATTATAATTATCATTTTTAAGAGATCCATATCTTGTCTGAGAAAACTATCTCCTAACTGTTTTTATCCAATATAATTGTCGTTTTAAAATATGTTGCTAGGTGTCACATAGGCTGCAAATAATCTGAAAAAAGTATTTCATGGGAAGGAAAAAAAATGCGTTTCTCTGAATCCTGATCTACTCAACACTTAGGTTTCCATGAACTGCTATAGCCTTGGATGGCACATAATCTGTGGCCTTAATGTGTCTAATTGTGTCACCATGGTTTCTCTTCTGAAGGAATAAGAGAAAAATGGTCTTCTTGAGAGAATTCAGTACAGTGCATATATTTGCAAGAATTATATGAGATAACTAAGAATCACAGATAACCTATATTGTCTACGTACTGGTTCTTACAGATTCTGGTACAACAGAAAAAAACAGAATTGGTAAACCTGATTCCTATTTCCAGTTCTACCAATGACAGTGGGGAGCACTTGCGCAAGCGAGTTAACTCTTTGGACTAGAACTGCCTCATTAATAAAAGAAGGTGGCAGAGGGCTAATATTATTGAAGGTTCTTTTTTTTTTTTTTTTTAAATTTTTATTTATTTATGATAGTCACACAGAATGAGAGAGAGAGGCAGAGACACAGGCAGAGGGAGAAGCAGGCTCCATGCACAGGGAGCCTGACGTGGGATTCGATCCTGGGTCTCCAGGATCGCGCCCTGGGCCAAAGGCAGGCGCTAAACCGCTGCGCCACCCAGGGATCCCTGAAGGTTCTTTTATAGTTCAGAATTACACTGAGGCCAAATGTTTTGGGAAACACCACCTTTGCACAATATTCCAGTGTGTTCTTGTAAACACGAAGACACTGCTTATTAAAAACAAAAACTAGCACATAGATTTTTTTTTTTTTGTAGGGCAGAAAAACAGAAACTATTGAAGAATCTTCTAACATTGCCATGGCTAGCTATAACCACAAGGTATGTGTACCCATGTGACAACATCTCCTGTAACAGGGGAAGTTCTACATATGGTTGTGATTATGGGTAGATTAAAGGAGAAAAGCAAAATGAGGAGAGTGGATACCTCTGGCTTTCTCTAGGTTAGGGTAGCAAGAAGCCTATTTGCAGAATTCTGCTTAGAATTAAATCAGTAACAAATACAAATGAAATCTCCAGGTATGGAAAGTACTGGGTCATGTAGGAGAGAAATTACTTGATCTATAATTTTAAGATAGAAAAGACACAGTAATGTAATCAACAAGAGAATGCCATATCCACCACACCAGATAGAATATTAGGTATCAAATAAACTTGATTTTGAAAAATGTTCAAGGACACAGGCAAATTTAGAACACAAAGCTGTGCATGGCAAATAATCCCAAATGGGATCGGTGTATGTGTGTATAGAAAAGAAACCTGAAAAGAAATTCATCAAAACTTGAATGCAAGAAAGTTAGGTGGTAGGATCACAGATAGGTTTTTAAATCTTCCCTATAAAGTATCCTGCATTTTCCAAATGAAAATCTGATTTATCTATTTTATAATTCTTAATTCTCCCTTTTAAAGAACAAAATTATCTTAACATAATTTCAAAATTTATAAAAATGAATGTAATCAATAAAATTATTCTTTTTCAATATCTGAAAATTAATGTCTTTATTATGTCTACATTAAACAAAGGAAAACAATCTCAGAACATTACTATCATTTTTTACACAATTTTTCTCATTGCCTATAAAGATACCTGCACAAAATATTACACATATTTTTTCACAAAACAGTCATACTTCTAAAACATAAGGTCCAAGAGAATAAACCTAGTATAAACAAAGTAATCTACAAAATCATATTCTCTTAATTTTAGACATCATATTTATGTCTAAAATATTAAGTAAACATGTTCAAAATTAAAAACAATGTTTAATACTTATACTACAAAATTACTTGGACAGCTCCACAAAGATGGACAGTATCATTAGTAAACGCATACCTACTTTAATATAACTTTTTAAAGTTGGATCAGAGACAGGTCTGTTTAAATAAAGCATTTAAAATCTTCACTATGAAATCTCTGATGTTGACTTGCTGAGAAAAAATGGTTTAATTAACACACTAACTCTTTCGATGATTCAGATTCCAGTGAAGCCAACAAAAATAATTTCCTTTTTTTTTTCCCAGATTTTATTTATGTATTCATGAGAGACACAGAGAGAGAGGCAGAGACATAGGCAGAGCGAGAAGCAGGCTCCCTGTAGGGAGCCTAATGTGGGACTCGATCCCAAGACCCTGGGATCACGACTTGAGCCAAAGGCAGACGCTCAACTACTGACCTACCCAGGTGACCGCTAAAAATATATTTCTGATAAAACAAACAGCATTGAGTTTCCAGGTAAATGCCAGAAGAATAAAAAAATTAATGTTAATAAGATCCTTTTAGAACAAAAGAATCAAATATTTTCCTTTAAAATTCTAAGCAAAAGGAATATTAAATTTCAATGACATTACATACAGAGAGGAGAAGAGTTCTAACACTTCATGAGAGCTTTTTTCCCCCAGTAAGAAGTTCATAATAAAGTTTTCAACGCATATGTAAAAATTCTGTGGGTTGCACAATACTTGTTCTCTTTGTCATGTAAAATTGAAAAATAACATTTGATGTTAAAGCAAAATCAGATGTTGGAAAAAATGTATTTTATTACCACATATCACCGCTGACTACACAAGGAAAATGTGCTTAAGTTAGTTATTCTGTACATATATACTAACAGCTATCTTCTACTGCTGATTCAGGCTGCTGCTGTTAATGATTTTATATGAACTTTGATGCAATTTTCATATTTTTAGCTCACCAAGTAATAATATGACAAGAAACAAAGACCTAAAGTATGCAGTCAAAACAGTAGTAGCAAGACATTTAGAAAAGAGGCGAAGTGTGTATTAGTGGCATAAGAGGGGCATACAAGAATAATGGTATGTTAACAAGAAAGACTACCCTTTTGATTGCAGCAGAATCATATTTGAAACCCCTTCAATCCATAAGGCCTCATTTACCAAGTTCATTGCACTTATATAGTAATCTCTGGACTACAAGTCATGGAGCTTTATTTTTTTTTTTCACTGAAAATGTATTTTTGTCTTGTTTTCTTATTTTCCACAGTCTTCCCTCCCACACACACAGAATAAATGTACATATATGCATAGGTTATACATATTTTTATCTACATACTACATATGTGTAAGCATGTATATGTGTATCCACAGATACCTCTTTATCCAAAATTTGCTTACAAATTATCTACTCTAAAAAAAAAAAAATTACCTACTGTGTATCTGGTTCTGTGCCTGATCTTGGAGATGGAAACACTATCAGGATTTGGTTCCTGTACTCAAATAGAAGACATAATTATAAAACTCCCCACTTACTTAGTTTACTTAACACACACGCCTTCAATATCACTTGCTAATAAAAATGCCAACTCTTTTCACAAGGGAGCCTCCTTTGTGGGCCATCTGTCTCAAGTGACTCAACACAGTCTGGTTCTAAACTTCCAATCTGCAGAGTTCTGCAATAATTCTGACTCCCAGTTCCCTGGTCCTGCACTACCTAACTTTACTGGAAGACCACAGTCAGTCAATATTTTCTGATTGGGTGATTGCTTAGTGGTTGAACCACTAATCAGCATTTATTTGAAAGTATGACAATCACAAAATAATGCCATTTACTAACTGATAGATTATTAGATATGGGTTACTCTGACAGGCTTATTCATTTTTTCACATTTAATTCTATAAAAGAGGTATCATCATACTTTTTTAAAGATGAGAAAAGTGAGGCTTTGAGTTTTAAGCAACTTGCTTAAAGCCATACAGTCGCTAGAAAATGATTTACATTCAACGTTCTGCCCACAGTCACTAATGCTATACCATCTCCCAAAGAGAAGAGCCCTGTTTATAGATGGCTGGACCCAAAAATTTTGATTCCTATGTAACCGTATACTAAGGCACAGGTCAACATAAACAGCTAAGTGAATTGAAAGTAAGTAATAATCATGTACACAAAAAAACAGATCTTAAAGGCAAACATATAAGCCATACATATTTACATATGTGTGTTTAAGATAATTGCATCTTTGAGATTATACACCAGTTTAGACTCCAGAGACATCTTTTCTCTGTATTAGCACACACTGTCAAGATTCGACTATACAGTTTTAACAACTGAAAGTGATTTTGTTTTTCATGATCTGGCTAGGAACATTCAGTTGCAGACCTTTGTCTCACCTCTATCCAACCCTCAGCACCCAGCATTAAGGCCTGCCACATACTGGATGCTTAATACATAGCAATGGAATACTATCATTAACTCTTGAAACTTTGTCCTAAGGTGAATGTCCCATCTATGTGAATATGTGATAACACATATTTATCTTGAACATCACAAATAGAATGAGTGAAGAAATGTTTTAAGCAGAACAAGGTAAACTTATATTCCAACATAAGAAATTTTCAATATTTCATAAATGAAAATACATGAACATAAAACCTGTTAGCACAATCTTCTGGCTAGAATTTTAATTATGGAAAAGTTGGAAAAATTAGCATTATCTCCACAGCAACTACACCCTGGCAACAGATAGAGTAAATATGTGTGAACTGGTCATACTCAAAAGAAAGCATGACATAAGAACTAAATTGCAGCGGTTGTCAAGATTGTAGGCCTAAAATTTAGCAACTTAATTTAGCACATTTAATCATAAACACAAAACTAACTTATATCTTATTTCCTTGATTTTACCAATTACTAGAAAGGTGTGTGTGTATGTGTGTGTGTGTGTATTCACTATATATATTCACTATATATATATTCACTATATATATTTACATATATATATATATATATAGTGAATTTTGCAAAAAACATAAAGAGGAAAAGATCACTTAAGTGTTAAGAAAGTTTCTTCCTAGAGATTTATGAAGCATTTTATGATACCCCACCCAGTGGTGGCAGCTTCCTCATAGATGTTTTAGTACCCTTACCAAGTACAGGATTCATTTGACCTAGTCTATGCCACCTTATCCTACTATCAGTACTTCAGCGGTCTTTTTACATTTGACTTCTATCATACAATTGCAGATCCCTTTTGGAAATTAGTGGAAGAAAAGTACTCTGTCTTCTATTCCTACTTGACTTTTGCCACGAAAGTGGTGACTCAAAGTCCCTATATTCTACCCAATGCCTGATATATAGCAGATACTCAAAATAGGAAAGCAGTAAGCCTGCTAGGTATGTCCCAAGGTTACCAACCTTCTTAAGCTTCAGTCTCTGCAACTGCAAAAATGAGCGTCAGTATCAATTTCATAAAATTACTATGAGCATTGAGAGCGTCTAGCACATAGTGAGTACTTAACTATTATGTGTTTTGAGTCTCAGTTTCCTCATTGGTTGAAAGGGATCAATAAAACCTAACCCAAAGAGTTGTGAGAACTGAATAAGCACACATATATAAATCAGTTGGCATAAATGGCTGACATATAGTAGGTTCTCAATAAACTGGAATTCCTTTGTTACTTTTCCTCTAAACTCCTATTTCAAGACCCAGAAGAAATTTAAAAATCAAATGTAGTAGAAGATTAATAGATGGTTGAAAGAACAAAAATCCAATATTCTAATAAACTATCATTTTTTTTGTGTTGCCAATAAAACTTTCCTATGAAAGACTACAATTAGCATTTATTAATACATATAATACAGGCACCTCGGTGGCTCAGTCAGTTATGCATCCAACTCTTGATTTCAGTTCAAGTCATGATCTCAGGGCTGTGGGACGGAGCCCTATAATGGGCTCTATGATGAGCATGGAGCCTGCTTGAGGGTCTCTTCCTCTCCCTCTGCCCCTCACTACCCCCATTTGTGGGTGCACACTATCACTCAAAAAAAATGAATAAAATATATTCTAGAATACCAGAAAAATTTAAATAAGTCATTTTTAATATTAAAATTCATTCATATTTTTACCTTTTCTTCTAGCTGGTCCTTCAAAGCCTGATATTTTAGCTTCAGTTTTCGGTTCTCATTTTCATTCTGGGTTAATTCCTCTGTCAGCCTGTCACATTGTGATTTCACCTTCTCTAGCTGACAACGATGGACTTTAGCTGTATTCTTATCTTCTATGCTTTCTGCCTGAGAAAAAGAGGAGAAAAGAAAAAGTCCACTGGCCATAGCCAAACTGTACACCAAACAAATTACACATTTTATCCGTGGGAAAAAACTTCAAGATTTTGCTCTAAGCATCTGTACATACATACACACAAAGGAAACGCTGCCTGCATTTACTCAATTACTCCTTAGTGCTCACCGAACATTTACTCAGTGAAAGGTACCGTACTAGGTGCTAAGATAGCAAATATGAAGAGTAAATGTGCCAGATACAACTATCAGTTAATTCTACAGCAATGAATGAGAAGGGCTTAACAAAGGCAGAGGCAGATACTACGCCAACCTAAAGCGGGCACCTCAACTCTGCTGAGAGGGAAAGGGGTTGTGAGAGAAGTCTTCCAAAAGGGAAATACTGTGACACAGTACTGACTGATCAGTTTCCTCCTCTATACAAGGAGCTTTACAACATTCCTGTTCATCAGCCCATCTCCTGGGTCTTGTGAAAGAATTGGGTACTTCCAGTACAACAAAATTACTGATCCCACCCTGTGAGGCTGAAAGGATTATGAATTGCAGCAGCCAAGAAGCTACAAGTAACTTAACACGAAAAGGAGCGTACTGGTGATTATTTCAGTACCGGGTTTTTAAATTTCTTTTTGGAATATAACCAGAATCAACTTTGAGAAAAAATTAGGAATAATCTATTCTGTATATGGGATTCAATAAAGATTTGCCAGGTATGTGAATTTTAAAACTTTTTAAATAACAACTATGTAAACACTTACTATATGTCAGGCACTGCTCTCAAACTTCTTGCATAGTTTTTCTTCATTGTGTCCTCACAACAACCCATCCAAGGGAGGTACTATTACTACTGCCCCCTTTTCTGAAGATGAAGCCCAGAGACACTAATAACTTGGCCCAGGATATGCAACGAGTAACTGCAGAGCCAGAATTTGAACCCAGAAATTCCCTCTAATGTCCATGCTTTCAATTAGTCTGCCATGCTGCCTTTAGCAAAGTACATTTATCATTTTTAAAAACCAGCTGGGTACAATTTGGCAATGTTCACTAGTCACACCTACAAGTTACTAATAGCTTATAAGCAACTACCTATGATCTGTTTAAAATACATGTTTTAATTGCCAAAATATGTTTTTTTTCTTTTTACAAGTTTATTGTATATGTGTAATCAGGTATGTAGGAATTCAATAACTGGAATCAATTTCCTGAGAGGAAGTTTTGTCAGCTTTAGACAAAATCTGTATTACATTCACCTCACAAAATTCACCTAAGACTGGATGCAATTTTAAATTAACAAAAGAATTGATTTTTAATGAGGAATCCTGTTTCACAACCCAAAAACAAAAATTATAAAATAAAGTCTCTCATCAGGAAAATTGCTCAATTATGATTTTAAGTTCCAACAGAATGCTTTGCCTTTTCCTTATGGCTAATGAAACTCTTGGATATAGAAGTTTCCCCTAAGGCCAGTGGCAAACTGAAGCTGGTTCAGGGAGCCTTAAAGAACCAGCTGTGCCCATCTCTTCCCAACACTGTCCCTCTCCAGCGATGTCTTCTTTGACAGCCTGAAATCAAATGAGGTATTCACATAACACTAAAATAGACAAATGCTACAAATCAGGGTTTACTCCTCTAACCCCAGGGAACCTAGTTTAAACCTAGTTTAACCTAGGTTAAAAGTAAACCTAGTTTACTTTTTGTGGTTTTACTATTACGTTTACATTTCATTCTAAAGTTTACAAAGTGATGTTTTACTCACAAAAGCCCTGTGATAAAGATATTACTAGTCCCATTTTATCGATGAGGTACAAAAAGGTTAAATAACTTGACCATTATCATACAGCCAGCAAGAAGCGAAAGTATAGAGCTCAAATCCTTGGTCTTTTGATTCAAAAAAAAAAAAAAAAAGTGGGGGAGCTCTACCAAATGATTTCTGTTGAAATCATAATGGGGTGATAACCCAATGTCCTTCAAATATTAATAGTAAAGTACTTCATTAAAATATTTTACATTTAAATTTAAAAAGAGGCATAAGAAGAGTACTTCTAGAAGGGGAAAACATGTAATTCATGCAAAGAAAAAATATGGGTAATGCATTAGCATTAGTAATAATGGATTACACATTGAGGAAGAAAGTAAGACCCAGGAAAAGTAATAAAGATGAAGCCAAAAGACAAAAAAATAGAACATGTATAGAGCCACTTGTCCAAAGTCCTATTGTACATAATTCAGTACACTAAGTCATCTGTGATAATCATTATTATCAACTCCTTTTAATTAATATAAGTAAGTAAAAAGTTTAGAATTATGTTAATGAAATAGCATGAGGCAGGAGTTGTTCCTTATGGGCAACTCATTCAGTTTACAATGAAAGTGCTCACAATCTCTGGTTTCCTTTTTAGCTCTTATGCAGCTTTTATACCATAGTAAAGGGTGGCTATAACACTCCTCCTCTCTCTCTGTCTTCCTAATTAAAAATGCCTAAAAATTTGAGAATATTGACAGAGTCCTTCTAAGTTATATATTATTTTCATACAGGTACTTTCTCAAAGCTTTATTGTCATCTCATTACATATGCATAGAAAGACTTCCTAAAGAAAGAATGGGGAAAACTACCCTGTGTCCTATTGAATACCATCCACTCTATTTTGATCTAACACTCTCACACTTCCGCATGGATCATCTCTAATCCACCTATGACAAATGGAATGAACATGTTTTCAGTTCTTCTTTTATCCTGTCACATTTGACACCTTGACTGTACCTTTCTTGAAATGCCCTGCCCAGGTTTCCAAGATACCATTCTTTTCTGGTTCCCTCCTGTCTCTCATATAGTCCTTTATTCTTCTTTGCTACAACCTCTTTCTCAGTACTTTCTTAAACCCTGGGGTTCTAGAGTTTCATCCTCTACTTTCTCCCTATATGGTCTCATTAAAATCTCAGGATTTCAACTACTACCAATGGGTTACTGGATTCCAAATATTCAACTTTAATCTTACTTTCTTCCTCAATGTGTAATCCATTATTACTAAAAACTATTCTGCTTAGACTTTCATGGTCAGGCTTCAGTTCCTTTCCACCTCAACATGCTAAAAAAACTGGATTTTTCCACCCTTCTCTCCGAATCTGCTCTTCTGACTGCATTATCTACCTTGACAAATAGCCTCATTAACCACCTTAGTCACCCAAGTCTATACCCAGTCATCCTCAACACTAAACCTTTTCACCTATAAGCAGTGTAGTTAAGAATACAGGCTCTGGACTACCTAGGTTCAAATCCTCATCTCCACTACTTTTCAGATGTAAGACCTCGGGCAGTTAACTTTCCACGTCTGTTTCCTCGTTAATGAAAAGATACCATATGATCTGCAAGGATGATGTGAGGATTAAATGGTTAATGCATATAAAGTTCTTACAGTAATGACTGGCATGAGCTAAGTGCTGGGAAAAAATGTTTGCTAGTATTATTGTCACAGCCAATCAATCAACATATGACATATATTTTATTTTCTTTAAGATTAAGTCCTCTCCTATCTCTGATTCTATTTTTATGTCCTCATCAATTCTGACATATTGTTATGCCATATTTCATCATCAATATTAAGACATATTTTTACACATTTTACCACTTGCCATTTTTATGGCAGTTGTATTTCAAGGAATTTTGAAAATTAACCTAAGTTAAGTTATAATTAACCTTAAAGACTTACCTATTTACCTATGCAACAGATATCTACAATGTTCCAGAGACTGTTCTAGGCATTGGAGATATAGCTGTAAACAAAAGAGACTCAAAACCCAGTCCTCATGGAGTTTTCATTCTAGTACAGGGAGACTTAAAAATAAATAATATGGGGATCCCTGGGTGGCGCAGCGGTTTAGCGCCTGCCTTTGGCCCAGGGCACGATCCTGGAGACCCGGGATCGAGTCCCACGTCGGGCTCCCGGTGCATGGAGCCTGCTTCTCCCTCTGCCTGTGTCTCTGCCTCTCTCTCTCTCTCTCTCTCTGTGACTATCATAAATAAATAAAAAAATTTAAAAATAAATAAATAAATAAATAAATAAATAAATAAATAAATAAAATGGAATCTATGTCATATGATGATAAGTACTATGGAAAAAAGCAAAAGCAGGAAAGAGGGACAGATTTATTACACTCCTGACAATCATGTATAAAATAATTCCCCTGCATGGGGATAATGCTAATACCATTAGAAACTAGAAACATTTCTCCAAATGCAAGATTCTCAATTATGCATTTACCCAGGCCAACTTTGATTTGGAAAAGGAGGAGTAAATCTCAAAAGCCTTGGGTTTACACAGCTCATAAGCTGATCCACTTTAGTTACCATACTAATAAGGACTGTAGTTATAACTCCTATGGCCTTGACAAGTCTTTGCCTTTTATATTTTAGGAGGTCACAACGTGAATGAGGGCACGTTTCGGGTCCATGACTTACTGCCACCTCTGCCTTTCCTGAACTCCCAAAATAGCTAAACGTTCTTTTTAAAGGGCTTCAGTGCTCTGAAATAGGCGCTCCCAGGTGGCTGCTATAACTCATTTCAACCTGGATGAACAGGCATGAATAAGCCTCTTTAGTGTTAGTTTTATCTTCCCTTCAGTGCTTAGGAATACAGAATGATCCCTACAAGTTTATGCTTTATTAACTTCATGAGCCACCAGGAAAAAATCCTTCAGTATCATCAGGATAATTCAGCGCAGGTACCTTCAGCGTCCTAATATGATTCTCAGCCTCACTCTTTTCTTTCTTGAAGTGCTTCATCAGCTCCTGGATGTTCTGTTCATGTTTAGTTTTCACACTCTGCAGTGATGATGTGAGATCTTCCAGCTCCCTCTGGTGAACGTCTCGTTCCAGCTTTAACTGCGTAATGATCGTAGCTGTTTCTTCCTCTCTGGATTTCGCCTGTGTCTTGAGGTCAGCAAGGTTCTTAAGCACCTCCTTCCTGGCTCTCTGTTCCTCAGCCAATTTATTAGCGAGATCCGCCCGGATGGCACTCAGGTTCTTGACAGCCTCTTGCATCTCAAGAAGTTGAGCTTTGTCCCTGGCCTGGCTTTTCTTTAGCTCAGTGATTTCTTCTTCTAGGTGAGCTTTCTCCACTTTCATCTGGCTTTGAATCTTTCTCTGCTGCTTCAATTCACTTTCTAGCCTATGGATAGTGTCCAGGGAATCCTTGACTTCTAGTTCAAGGACAGTTTGACGAGACTCAACGTCACTTAGTTTCTGCTCCTTACAGTGAAGCTCCTCCTCTTGAAGGGCACGCTTGGTTAAGACATCGTTCAATTCCTTTCGAAGATTATCTATCTGTTGTAATGCTGTATAAAGCTGGCTTTTCAATTCGTCCTTTTCTTTTAGAATCTATCAGGTTAAAAAAAAATCACTGTAAAATTCGTCATAGAAACATCACCAACATCTATCAATCCTGGATTATAAATAATTATTTAGGGATCCCTGGGTGGCGCAGCGGTTTGGCGCCTGCCTTTGGCCCAGGGCACGATCCTGGAGACCCGGGATCGAATCCCACATCAGGCTCCCGGTGCATGGAGCCTGCTTCTCCCTCTGCCTGTGTCTCTGCCTCTCTCTCTCTCTCTCTGTGACTATCCTAAGTAAATAAAAATTAAAAAAAAAAACTTGTTAAAAAAATAAATAAATAAATAAATAATTATTTAAATGTTGGATAAAATTTAGCAAAAGAATGAGGAAAGAAAAAGACTACTATAATTTACCAGAGGTTGCAATAATACAAAGTTACTTAAAGTAACAGTTCTTTACATTTCAATTGCACACTTTTAAAAAGGAGAAACCTCAAAATAGATAAGGAAGATAATATAGGGAAGCATGCATATATAATCTAAGAAAGATTATGATACAATCAATCCTTATTAATAAATAAAGTCAGTAGGGGCAGGAAATACACCAGTATGTAACTGGGAGTCTCGAAGCCCCAAAAAGATAGAAATAATACTAAGATTAGGAGAGGTTGGGGAGGGATGCAAAGAGCAAAGTCAAGGGACCAGATGTCCATCCCCCTCTGCCAGCCTCTATGTAGAGTGAGGGTTGACACTGCAGGATGAATGGGGCCAAGATATCTCTCTCATCCTCATCACCTACCAATGTAATAAAAAAGCCAGCAGCTAAGGAAGCTAGAATTATGCCTCCTCTCCCTAACACTGGCACCAAGAACAGTCTCCGTCTCTGCTTATAGATGCCTGCCATGGTTTAAACCCAGAAAAAAGAAAAGTAAGATTCTCACTTCAGAATGAGAAATAATGAATAAAAATGCAAATACTTACAAGGCAGTTTTAAAGTTTGTATTTTATACTTTAGTATGAAACAATTCAAGATAAACTACAATGAGTCAATCACTCCAAAGAAACAGATTCCTCAAAGCCCTGTCAGTTTCAGCATGGAAAAACAGCATGAAGCTAGCATGAGAAATAATAAAAGGAGGTGGTAAAGTAATTGAGCTCTGACCAGAGAAAACTGAATGTGATTCTCAGTCCAGTCATAAGTCATCCCAGGGCCTCAAGGAATTTATTTATCTTTATAAAGGTAATAATAGCAACTATATTATAGGGTTGTGATGAAGACTAGTGGGAAAAAGAAAAAAAAAAATGGGCAAAGGATTCAAGTTCAAGGAGAAGCCAGGATCCCAGGGAGGTATCATGCAAGACAGTAATCAGATCTGTGAAGAACAGGTATAACTGATAAAGCAATGTACCTTGACTAAAAATACTCAGGACCATAGAGGACTTTACTTTGAAAGGCAGGAAAAAATGGCTAGAAATACAGGGAATTCTAAGGGTAGATGGTTTTTTGTTTTTCCTATTGCAGTGTACCCAATTCCAACAAACTTAATGGCTTAAAACAATACCATTTATTATCTCCTGTTTCCACAGACCCCAAGTCCAGGAAAGGTATTGTGCTTTCTCAGGCTTTCCTAAGGTGTTTCCAGGGCTTCCTAAGGCTAAAATCAAGATATCAGCTGGCCTGGATTCTTGGAGGCACTGGGGGAGAATCCACTTCCAAGTTCATCCATGTTGTTGGCAAAATTTAGTTCCATGCCCTTAACACTCTGGTCCCTATTTCCTTACTAGCCCTGGGTGAGGGGTTGCTCTGAGCTTCTGAGCCACCCACACTCCTTGGCTCATGGACTCCTCAGACTCTGAAGCCAGTAACACCACAATGAATCTTGTGTTTTGAATCCTCCAACTTCCCCTTCCCTAAATAGCCAGAAAATTTTCTGTTTTTAATGACCCCTCTGATTAGATTAGGCCCATCAGACAATCTCCTTATCTTAAGGTCAACTCTGCCATATAACATAACCATGAGTGATATATCATCATGTTCATAGGCTCCAGGAATTAGGATGAGTCATCTCTGGGAGGTCACTCTACTTACCATACCAGAGAAGACAGAAACTGACAGAATCAAGTCTTGGCTGTATGGATAATGCAAGAGGGGCCTGACAATGAGGAGAGGTGGCTTCAAGACAATGATTAATGTTTGAAACAGATAATATAGGCCCCTGGCCAGCAGTTAAGAGACTTCCATGCAGCCCTGTAGATAATTCTTTTTTTTTTTTAATTTTTATTTATTTATGATAGTCACACACACACAGAGAGAGAGAGGCAGAGACATAGGCAGAGGGAGAAGCAGGCTCCATGCACCGGGAGCCCGACGTCGGATTCGATCCTGGGTCTCCAGGATCGCACCCTGGGCCAAAGGCAGGCGCTAAACCGCTGCGCCACCCAGGGATCCCCCCTGTAGATAATTCAAGATGCTCTAGCAAATAAAACATCTTTGGTTGCAAAATAATATGCTCCTAAAGTTGGTTTAAACAGCAAAGATATTTATTTTTCTCACATAACAGGAACACCAAAGATGGAGCTCTTCAAGAAGAGTCTGTCAAAATTCAGGCACTGCTACTCTACGATTCTCTAGGTTTGCCCTCTGTTTCAGTATTCCAAGAATCACATCAATTTACGACAAAGGTGGCAGCTTTAGAGTGGACAGCCACAGACTACATTAGTCAAGTTTGTAATTTCTTTGGCAATACAGATACTAAAAACTAGTTCTATTTGCTTTCTGTTAATTGCTTGGCTAGTAGCCACAGCCCAAGATTTTGTCTAGACATTGTCTCTGAGTCTGAAAATGACAGTGTCTTAACTGCCACTTCAACAACCTGGACACTCCCAGGGACCCTCAGTTGTATAGGCTTTATCTTGAGGGAACTCAAACTTAGATCCCCTTTATCTGGCCAGGAATACTTAAGCAGAAGCACTTGAAGGGGTCTGAGAAATCAGGCTTGTTTTTCATCTCATTTTTATTTCTGCTAAGTTTCCTAATTCCCTCTCTTGCTTGGACTAACTTCAGCAGGGATACATCATTTGACTATTCCAATGCTAAAGAAACTCCAAATTACCAGACTCTATATATTTGGATTGTAGATTGCAGATTTTCAGTCTCCCCCCACCCTCCAAATCTTGCTCTCTGCTTTTATTATTTATACTTTTTCTCTCGGGGAACTTTTCTGAAAGCTGTAGTAAGTTCATAACACATGCCAACATCATAAAGTTTTCATATCAGTCACTTAATAAGCATCACTGCCCCAAGGTAGGATTTCTGATGGTTCAACTACTATCAATAGCATAGTTTGTCAGCTTTTCCTGAGAAAGATATGACCCTCCTCCTATCCCCACTTCATTTCTCCGCTTAGTCAATCCTCCATTTTAGGCTCTTACTTAAGCTCCTTACTCCTAGAACTGATGTTTCATAATGGCTTGAATATCTTCTGATGAGAGTAAAAGAAAACTCCAATTCAAAGTAATTTAAACTACAAGGTAACTTAATCTCACTCCAGGAAGAACCGTTCCAGACATGGTATCAAAGCTCTAGGTCCACCTCTCCGCATTTCTCTTGGCAGTACCCTCTTGTGTGTGAGACTTGATTCTCAAGACCATCACAAGACTGCCAACTTCAGCCACTGCAAACATCACAGCCGAGTACAACCAAACCAGAGAAGTAAAAAAAATAGTCTCTTGTGTATCTTCTTCAGGAATAAGTAAATGTTTATCAAAAGCTCTCCCAACAGACTTCATAACTCATTCTTCATTAATCAGAACAGAGTGAGGTGCTTGATAACTGGCCTATATTAATTTTTGAACAGGATGGAATGGGTTGGGGCCAGGGGTAGATGGGGAAAATCAAGACCACTATAGAAGCCAAATGATGTTTCTATATAAGTTTTGCTGGTACTATTCAGGAGCAGAAATGGGAAAAATAAGAGTTTGGTTGATTCCAGATTGAAAATCAGTAAGATGTGTGAGATGGAAGAAAAAAAATCAAAGATGCTGGTGAGCATGTTATCAGAGTAGCTTTTCACAAAGTCCAAGCTGACAGGAAAAAACGGATTCCAGGAAATGGCTGGTCAACTAGAGGAATGTGGAAAGATCAAAATCAGATGGTAATGGTTAAAAAAGGAAAAGGAAATAAAAGAAATGTGTAAGTTCAGAGAATGAAATTTTGGAACTAAAGATTTGAACATAGAGAAATAATAGATGAGGACAAATTTTAGCCACAGAAATTAGCTGCTGAGTGACTTGAAGGTCACAGTAAAATGGGAAATTAGTGAAGTTTAAGGATGTGGAGTTCAATGCTGACTTGAACTATATGTAATCACCAAAGATGATGACAAGAATTATAGGTAATGAAATAGGTTGAGGGGAAGCCAGATACAATAATCCTTGAGAAATGTGGAGGCATAATGCAAAAGTATGTAGCAGTCAGGAACAATGAGAAGAGAACATTCTAACCAAGCAAACCTAGCAAACTTAGTTTCCAAAGAAGAAAAGCTGAGAGAAGATTATGAAGGGGGCATTGAAAATGGCTGTGTGAAGCCAGAAGAACAATACTGTCTAAAACCATAAGAACAGGAACCAACTCTCCAAAAGCCTGACCACAAAGTATACTTAGGTTTTTGTTTTGTTTTAAATTAACTAAGAGGTAGACAGAAATTTTAAAAAGAAAAAAATCGAGTATTTTTCTGCATGCGAGGGTACATGCAAACAAAATGCTGGATTATTCTAATATATCAGTACTTTAGCCTTTCTAAAATTGCATATCATAGAACCGTATATACATTTAAAATGTACTTCAGCACTGATCCTTCTTACTTTACAATCTTTAAATCAAAAAAAATTCAGCTTTTAAAAGACAGTATATATTACATATACTCTTCTCTTCCTCAGCATGAAGGCAATATAAAAAAGGAAAATATGGCAATTTAAGATTCTTGAAGTCAAATGTTATCAAGTGAAAGCTCAATACAGAGGCAAACCAATTATTCTGCTAACTCAGCAAGAAAAACAAGCAACCTAAGCAGCCTTCCCATTATCCATATTAAAATATATATCTTGGGCAGCCCTGGGTGGCTCAGCGGTTTAGCGCGGGGTGAGTGAGTTCTGGAGACACAACATGCAGCGACCCGACTGGAGTCAACGATACTGTACAGTTGAAATCTGCTAAGAAGGGTCACCTGGGGGGCTCGATGGTTGAGCCCTTGGCTTAGGGTGTGATGCTGGGGTCCTGGGATCGAGTCCCACATCGGGCTCCCTGCAGGGAGCCTGCTTCTCCCTCTGCCTGTGTCTCTGCCTCTCTATGAATAAATAAAATCTTAAAAAAAAAAAATATATATATATATATATATATATATATCTACGAATTTGGAGATATTCAGAAAAGCATACGTTGTGATAGGATCCAAGTTCAAAATTTTTTCCTTTATCATTTGCAAAGCAGGTATCAGAATCAATAACTTCAAACAGTACTTTAAAAGACAAAGACAAAAATAGAAAAAATAAAGACAAAAATATCATAATTGATGATTAGATTTTTTTATCTACATACTCCTAATGACCATCATATCATGATTCCCTGATGTAAACATCCACGCCATTTTCTTTCAAGGAAAGTATACAATCTGATATTTCTGGTTTTTTTCTGCAATGGTATGCTATTTGTTTGATATTCTATATCATTTGATAACAAAGTAGTTTTGTAATAAAATATATATCTAATAATCTCACCAAACTTCCAAAAATGTAGAAAAATAGGAAAAATAAATAAATCAGAGCAACTTTTAAGAGAATAAAAGTTCTCTTAAGAGAATAAAACTCTTCAGCCTTCTGCTACATTTTTAAGTGGCAAATCTTAGAGCAGAAAATAAATTATGCTGGAAAAAGAGAAATGGAAGTAGTCATTGAAGTATTTAGAAAACACAAAAACTGTATCATTTCAGTATAGAAAATGGCTCAACAAGGCTACTTACTAAACAATTTTCTCTGTATGACATAATGGGTTTTAATTGTAATTTAATATTTTTTAATATATACTTCCAAATATACCCTAGAGTCATTGTTTGAAAATAATTAGTCCAAAAAAATGAGAAACAAAAACAAAAACAAAACAAAAAAGGAGTGGACTGTATTCCTAATGCCTTAGGGAGGCTTTGTGATTTTTTTAAGAATTAAATACTCCTTAGAGATATTATTCAGTAAGACATAAATATATGGATGGTTTTTTCCGAAATTATTTACAACGTATTTCCACATCACAGATTTACTGGACACTTGCATGTGCAGTGAAATAGCTGTTACCCTTCTTCCTTGATTAACCGCTACTCTAACTGCAACAAGCTGCATTCATTTTTAAGGATTTTAAAGTGGAAATTACAATGCCTGCTGTGATAATTGTGATACTACCCTAACTGTGGCAATCACTTTAAAACTACTTCTTTGCTTATCATTAGCAATGCTAAGTGATAAAAATAATTACATCAGAAGCATTCTGGGAAATAATTGTTTAACAGTTTTGAATATTGTAAAAAAACTCCATCTAGAAAACTCCGCACCATGGATTAGGAAACAGTCTGATGACATGGTCCCTTCTAAATTTCCTCTAATTAAGTAAAATCCACAGATGATTTTCAATCACTCTCACCCCCCTTCTTTCTAGCTACCTCCCCTACATTCATGCTCACTGAACCAGTGGCCAGACCAGGCTGACAACAGAATAATCAAGGTAGAGCAATTTGCTGGGATCAGATCAGTTCAGATTCAAGTCTGAAAGCTTTACAACTCCTGTACCTCAGGGCAACGAGTCACCCAGTATGTGTCAGATGGGTTAAACTGCAAAGCACTCCACAATGAGTGCAAGGTGATCATTTATTCAATCTTCCATATATCCATGAAATTCATATGTAAATGGGAAAGCATCTTTTCCATGACAGCTCATCTGAAATAAGCATCTGTCACTCTTAAGTGCTAACAATTGATTTTATAAATATAATTGACCTACATCTTGTCTTCTTTGGAAAGAAAGTCAAGTTATCCAAGTAATTATTCTTCTGGATGTTCAGAATTCTTGACAAGTGACAAATGACAAAGCAGAAATGATACACTAAGACTAAACATGGATAAAAATCAACCTTGACTTTTCTGCTTATCATCTTATAAGCGTCTAAGTTTAATTCAACCCAAAGATACAGTTGAGAATCAACACAGGAGCATAAAATCCATTTAAAGTAACTGATTATACAAGAGAAAAGATGATGTGAAATGCATACGTGGATCAGTAAAACGCTTCTTGTTGCGATCAAAAAGGCATAAAAAGCAGAGTCTTAAAGAGCTTTGTGACCTGGTAATACTGCTCAGTCAGTGAGATTGTGAACATCACTCATGTAACTAAACCCATTATAGTTGCTGCCAGAAAATGGTCCAGTAATAACTACCACATTTTTAAATGCTCCTTTTCCAACCAATACTTAAGTTGAAATATACTAAAAACATGAGATTTTAAGATACATGCACTGGGGGAAAAGTCAGGTGATATTATAGAAGGCTTCATGATTTTTTTTCCTTTTTTTTTAAATTTTTTTGCATTTGAACATTAAAGAACAATTTCAACTTAGGGAACTAAAAGCTAAACTGAGGGACAGGGTGAATCTCTTTTAAGGGCCAACTCTAAAACCTCACAGAATGTTAAACTATTAAAAAAAAAACTTAAAAGATAAAAAACTAAGTTACTTTTACCTTGAAATAGCCAAGACAGAAAGACTCTTCTATCAAGGACATCATGATAGGTTACATGCACAGCCTGGCACTCAAGTGTTTATTCAAAGGAAGAATGAATGAATGGTTGGTCACAGCAAAAATCATTCCTTAGGAATTTGCCTTTTTATACCTGATTATTCTTGTCTGTCAGTTGATCAAGAGTTTCAGATTGTTTCTCCAATGCTCGCTCTAACTTCTTATGCTTAAGCTTCCACTGCCTGATGGACTCCTGAGCTTTCAGTTTCAGCCCTTCTCTCTTCTTCTCTGCCTCCTGTCTCAGAGCCTCTGACTGTTGGAACTCTAGAAGGTACTGCTCGGCCTGCTTGGTTGCATCCTCAGCATGGTGAGTCAGCTCTGAGATCTGAAGGTCAGCACGCTTATGTTTGGCCTCACAAGTCTCAAAGTGATTCTGGATCTCTTTAAGTTGATCCAACATCTGTAGTTGTTCCTTTTCCTTCTGTTCCAATTGCTGTGTTAAATTCTGGGAATAAAGCATGAGAAATATTAGGAACACGTTCTTGTCAAAACTGGATGCCTAACATAGTGTCAAACAAGAATCTCTAATGTCACCAAAATGGGAATCATCTGCACCAAATTCCCTTACCGGTCAGTCTAGAAAATGAGTCTCTTTCTGGGTATTTCATAAGCACATTAGCTGGTAATAATTTTTTATAGAATAGTTTCTCATTTTTAGGCTACTTCACTATCCAAAAAGGGAAAATATATATTTTCCAATTGACTGTCACCAAAATAGAAGGCCTTTTGATGAGAAAAACAATATGCATTACTTTAGTAAAAATGTAGTGCTTTGTCCAACTGAAAAAAAGGTCAATGCTTTTAAAAGTGTCAGGTTATCACCATAGTGATACGTGATATTTCACTTTCTGGCAGCACATAAAACTTTGTGACAAAAAATAAAAATATCTAACAAAAATGCACATTGATGATAGAAACATTAGTATAGATAATATCATATTTGAAAGTCCATTTAAAAGACTCAGCACGTGATGTGATGAGCACTGGGTGTTACACACAACTGATGAATTACTGAACACTGCATCTGAAACTAATGATGTACTATACATCGGCTAATTGATTTTAAATTTTTTTAAAAGACTCTCAATAAAGAGTTTATAGATAGGTTATTTCCAGATAAATCTAATGTTACTAGTTGATGAATTTAGCTCAAGCTTATATGAATCAGTGTAGGATAGATTTTTAAACAAACTTAAATTTATTTGGAATATAGTATAATTAAGAAAATCAAACTTGAACACTTAAAATCCAGTTTCCCAGAATGAGTCAACAATACATTTGGAAATTGCACTAAATCATCATGATTCATACTTACTTTAATTTGAGAAGAACTGGTAAAGATCTAATTTTAACTTCAAAAAAAATTAACTTCAAAAATGAGGACACTGCTTTTAGATAACATTTCATATGAATAAAAGAATGATGGGATCATTAACATTAAGCCACCATTGTAGAGCTTTGGAAGGGAGTAACAAATTCAGAAATAATGGATTCCATAAGCTGCCCTTCCTAAGCCTTACTTTCCAAATACCTGAGGGGCAAAGGTAACATGAAGAGGCCATGTCAGGACACTGAGATGATACTGGAGCTGGACAAACAATAAATATCATCTATATTGTAAGGCTCCTGCAAATGAAAACTGAAAACATTTACCGACTTCTGCTGACCCTCACAGCAGAAAGCCCAGTTCCAGGTTCCATTATCCCTGCATCGTGACTCAAAGTTAAATACAATTTCTTTCACGATCATGGTTTGACATTATGGCAAAAAAAAAAAAAATATATATATATATAATAATAATAATAATAATAATAATAATGCCTTGAAAACAAGATTTTCAGAGCAACAGGTTTGCATTTGCTCAGTTCGCTAAATTCAATGCAGCCTGGAAGAGATGAGTCACTCCTTTATCTACCCAAACCAAACAGTAAATTGAGAACTGTGCACTTGTTTGTATGGAAAATTCTAAAATGAAATCAGAAAACCATAGCAGTAGTGGTTTACCAGTTTGCCCTTATCAAAGTTTTACCACAAAACTAGAAATCAGCTTTATTAACTAGTAGTATTCATGTGATTTCTCTATCAGCAGAGAGATACCAATATTTTTTTTTCTCAACAAACACTTGGAGAGTGGGTACCCTTCTTATGTGTTAGACACATAGCTTACAGAACAGTTAACGGGGCCCAGCTTTGAACCAAAAAAGTAAATAACATATATTGGGGAGATATTCATGATACCAGCTAGATTACAACAGCAGATAATGCTAGATGCTAAAACGATGGGCAGTTACCTGAAGGGGCCTGTATTCTACAGTGCAGCTGGGGAAGACCTCTCTTGGGAGGTGACATATGAGTTGAGATCTAAATGAGAAGGAGCTAGCAATAATAATTATTATTACTATTGAGGTTTATTGAGCACTTGAGTTGTGCAAAGGATTGAGCAAATGCTTTATAGGAATGACCTCACTCGATCCCAATATTACTATCTTGATTTTAGTGATGTGTAACCAACTCTCGGAACTTGCCCAAGATCACATATCTAATATGTGAGGGAATAGGATTCAGACCCAGACTGTCTGGCTTCAGAGCCCATGTTTTCAACTTTTTGCTAAGCGGCCAGACTCTCAAATGACCCTAACTCCATGCCTCTCTGTCATCTACTACCACAGACCTATCTTAGTGGCTTTTTCCAGAACTGCCACCTCTGAAGCAAGAGTTATGTCTCAGTACTCCCTTCCTCCACTAATCCCTCCTCTCACTCCTCCCCACTCCTCAGGACTTTTGCTTTATCTACCAATTTTCCTGGTTCCCTCAATCCTTTCCTTCTGATACATCTGCTCTTCATTGTCAGGAAGATGACCACGCCTTGACATTTCTTTTGCTGGCTTTAAATCCAAGTTCTTTGACCTAACTTCCTTAATTTTCACTTTAACCACTTTCTTGTTCATATCTCAAACTCCTTTTTAAAACTGAGCTTAGGGCAGCCCGCATGGCTCAGCGGTTTAGCACCGCCTTCAGCCCAGGGCATGATCCTGGAGACCGGGGATTGAGTCCCATGACGGGCTCCTTCCATGGAACCTGCTTCTCCCTCTGCCTGTGTCTCTGCCTCTCTCTCTCTCTCTCTCTCTCTCTCTCTCTCTCTCTCTCTCTCTCTTTCTGTGTGTGTCTCATGAATAAATAAATAAAATCTTAAAAAAAAAAAAAGACAACTGAACTTAAATGTCAAAAAAACACCCGCTCTGGGGGAATTAACTAACTTCCTGTTTCCTTTATCAGGTTACTAAATCTTCTAAGGAAAATCACAGAGGGGTATCAGTTGATGTGATGGCACATGAAGAGGCAACTCCTCAGTACCCAGAAATTCTACTGCATGCCTCTTCCCAGTCCACACAGTGGCCCTTCCAAAATGTCCTGTCTTGGACCTACCATCTTTTCACTCACTTCTAGTATGTAACATAGCTCCTTCTTAAGAAATAAAATTAAACCTTTTAGGCAGGACATCCTCCAAATTTCCTTAACGTACCATTCTGAAACTTAACAATGGTTAGTCGTCCCCATCTCTAGCCTCTAAAGAAAAGAGATCCTTCTTAGACAAATTACCTATCTTTGTAATTTCCTTCCACATCTATGAAGGGCTTTGCTACATTAATTATGTCCTCTCTTCCTTGTATTGAACCACTCTTCCTTTTTCCCCCCTTTTTAAAAAGATTTTTATTTATTTACTCATATATAAATGAGAGAAAGAGGCAGAGACATAGGCAGAGGGAGAAGCAGGCTCCCTGCAGGGAGCCTTGATGCAGGACTAGATCCCAGGATCACCACCAGAGCCAAAGGCAGATGTTCAACCACTGAGCCACCCAGGTGCCCCTGAACCTCTCTTTTCCTATTGGATCATTCTTCTTTATCATTCCCATCTTTAAAAAAAAAATCACAGTAATAATTTTTTCTTAATGAAACAAATTGAAGAGGATACAAACAAATGGAAAGATAGTCCATGTTCATGACTTGGAAGAATCAATGCTGTTAAAATGTCATACTACCCAAAGCAATCTACAGTTTTAATGCAACCCCTATCAAAATACCAAAAGCATTTTCACAGAACTAGAACAAATAATCCTAAAATGTGTATGGAACTGCAAAAGACCCCAAGTAGTAAAGCAATCTGAAAAGGAAGAACAAAGCTAGAAGTATCACAATCTCAGATTTCAAGATATACTACAAAACTATAATAATCACAACAGTATGATACTGGCACAGAAATAAGTACATAGATCAACAGCACAGATTATCGAATCCAGCAATAAACCCATGCTTTTATGGTCAATTAATCAATGAAAAAGGAGGCACAAATATACAACAAGAAAAGACAGTCTCTTTAGTGATATTGGAAAAACTGCATAGCTACATGCAAAGGAATGAAACTGGACCACTTTCTTTAAAAATGCAAAAAATAAACTCAAAACGGATTAAACACTTAAGTATGAGATCTGAAACCATAAAATTTCTAAAAGAAAATATAGACAGTAATTTCTTTGACATCAGCCATAGAAACAATTTATCCAAATACGTCTCCTTTACAAGGAAAACAAAGTAAAATTAAACCACTGGGTTTACACCAAAATAAAAAGCTTTTGTACTGTAAAGGAAACCATCAACAAAACAAAATGGCAACCTACCGAGTAGTAGAATATATTTGCAAATGAGATACCCGATAAGGAGTTAATATCCAAAATATATGAAGAACTTATACAACTCAACACCAAAAAGCAATAATCCAATTAAAAAATGGACAGATAATCTAAACAGACCTTTTTCTAAAGAAGACATACAGATGGCCAACAGACCCATGAAAAAAATGCTCAACATCATTAATCAGCAAGAAAATGCAAATTAAAACCACAATGAGATATCACTTTATACCTGTCAGAATGGCTAAAATTAAAAACACAAGAAATTACAAGGTGTTGGTACGGATGTGGGAAAAAAGGAACCTTATGCACTATTGGAGGGAATGTAAATTGATGTAGCCACTGTGGGAAACAGTATGAAGTTTCCTCAAAAAATTACAACTAGAATTACCGTATGATTCAGTAATTCCACTAACGGGGATTTACTCAAAGAAGATGAAAATACTAATTCAAAAGGATACACGCACTCCTATGTTTATTGCAGCATTATTTACAACAGCCAAGATACAACCCAAACGTCAACCCAAATGCCCATTCATAGATGAATAAAGATGTGATACACACACACACACACACACACACACACACACACACACACACACTGGAGTATTATTATTCATTTATAAGAAAGAATGAAATCTTGCTGTTTGCAACAGTATGGATAAACCTAGAGGATATAATGCTAACTGAAATAAGTCAATCAGAGAAACACAAATACCATATGATTTCACTCATTTGTGGTATTTAAAAAAAAAGAACAAATGAACAAAGAAACAAAAGAGACAAAAAAAACAGACTTACACACAGAGAATGAAATAGCTATTGTCAGAAAAGAAGGGGATAGAGGTATGGTGGGGAAATAGATAAAGGGGATTAAGGTACACTTATCTTGATGAGCACTGAGAAATGTGCAAAATTGTTGAGTCATTGTGTTGTGCACATGAAACTAATGTAGCAAAGTGTGTTAATTATACTTAAGCAAAAAAATAAAATCATAGAAATAATTTTTTTAATGAAACAAACAAAAACCTTTATTAATCCAATGAGATCTAACCAGCACCCTATACTCTTCTTCCTACTAAGCCAAATTCCTGGAAAGAGCAGTCCATACCTGGTACCCCACAATTTTATTCCTAATTCATTTCCTCAATTGTTGGATTTGGTTTCCATCCCTATCATACAATTAAAATAGCTCTCACCCAAAGATCACCTACAGCCAAATATAATGGACTCTAAAACTCTACCCTAATTTCCTTGTAGCATGTGACACGGTCATTTGCCCTTTGTGACTTTTAAGTCTCTCTTCTTCCCTGACTTTCATAATTCCCCTCTTTGCTAGTTCCCCTTTTTCTTCCTGTTCTTTAATAATCTCATTTCCTAGGTCTCTTCTACCATTTAGCTTTTAAATACAGAAACAGTACAAGGTTCTAGTATTAAGCACCATTCTACCAGAAAATATCTGCAGTAAGTAAACATGTAGCTAGATAAAGATATTTAATAAAGGTGTTCTAATTCAGAAGTCAAACTGATTTTCTAAACTCCAGGCCTTTAAATATTGAATTATATAATGATTTCCTACATTTGGGAATCCCACAGGCATCTTAATTTTAGCATGTCAAAAAACTGAATAAATCTGATGCCCGACTCCTAACAATTAAGGTAGTCCTACTTATAAAATGGTGGTAAAGGCTCTCTCTGCTAAGACTATATAGAAATGGGAGTGGAATTGTATATCTAAATAGTGAGAAAGTCTGAAATAACTGCTATGGGAAAAGAGAAAATGAACAAGAGATAAATGTTTAAAAGCTAACAAACAAATAATGTCATAGTCAGATAGTCTCAAATTTATAATGGATTCAAATATACAAAATTCTTCAACTTTCTCCAGCAAGCTTTTGAACCTAAAAGGAAAATAAGTTCAGAACTATTTATTTCTTCTGTAATTGTAGAACAATAAGAATAGGTACATGATTAACATCTGTAAGCCCAGAGTTTAAGCACATAAATTTCTTTATTCTCACATTTTAAAAATTACAGACTTTCATATTAACATATTACACACAATAACTCGCTTAGAAGAATATTTGAAAATACTATGGCATTAATTGGGTATATAAGTATAAATGAATAGAAAAGGATGTGGTTCTGGGATGCCTGGGTGGCTCAGCGGTTGAGCATCTGCCTTTGGCTCAGGTTGTGATCCTGGGGCCCTAGCATCGAATCCCGCATCGGGCTCTCCTGGAGGAGCCTGCTTCTCCCACTGCCTATGTCTCTACCTCTCTCTCTGTGTCTCTCATTAATAAATAAATTAAATCTTAAAAAAGAAAAGAAAAGGATATTCTAATTGTAAATAACTGTGGTTCTTACCATTGATGGGAAAGTAGGTTTGAATTTGAACTCAAAGAATACTGCCTCTAACTGTCCCGAGTCTAGAAACGGTTGCTACTGATTTGCTCTCATCAGTCTATTTATATTATGCTTCAGGTAAAACCTGTCATAGAATTCCTTCCTAATATTCACTCCTTGGTAGGTTCTATTCAGTCACTGTTTTGACACTATCTTTAATCCATCTTCCACAAATAACCAATCAGAATAATCTAATTGTAATAAACATTTCTCCCCCATCTATCAAGAGATTATATTACAGAACCTGCATAAAAACCCTTCACATAAGCACACACCTATGGAGAGCATACAGGTAAACAAACACATCATTATTCCACAGATAAATGCTTTCAGGGTAGGCAGGTATTCTAAATATTAGTATCTTCCTATGTATTAGATGAAATGCTAAATGAAAAGCAATTTTCATATTTATTCCATTAGGATGATTTTCAATTCTATTACTATGATCATTCCATTCCTGGAAGCCTCTTCTATCCTAAAGAACATTTTATAGTTAAACTGTGTGAAATTATCTCAGCTACTAGAACAGGGTAGTTAAAAATCATATCACTTAATCAAGTCTATTATTTATTTCTCACTATATAAGTACTGTCAAAGACAGGAATCATCCAAAAACACAGAATGTCCTTTTTTTCCCCCAAGAATTCCATCCAGCTACATGGGAGAAAAACCTTTGAGGTTCTGTAGCCAGTCCTGAGAATTAAACCAACGTAAAATAGATTAACAGGAGAAAAGAACACAAATTGTATTTAATATTTTTACTTCTACATAGGAGCCTTTGTTGAAAAAATGAAGATCCAAAGAAGGGTTCTATTTAGAGCCAAGAGTTCCTAAGCCTTTTTGACAGAGAAATTATGGAAAGTTGACATGAAAAAGGAAAAGGGATCTAATAAGCTTCAAGGGGTAGTTAACTGTGGGAAAATGACTAGGAAATATATGGAGGAAACTAACTGGAGATCAGGATGATTTTAGGTTTGTTTGTACAAGTCTGTTTTAGAATCAACTCCCAATCTGCACTGATAAAAAAATGTTCTCTTCCTGGTAGATGGAAGGCACTTTCCTCATGGAAAATATTATGACTTCCGTTAGGTAGAAAAAGAGGGGTCAGAGTACCCTTCCTACATCTACTATTTCTCAAGGGCCCTCAACTCAATATATGCCAAAGTGACACTTTTGGGGTGGTCTGTTCAGATCCCCTTCACAGCACCTTACCAAAGGTTTATAAAAGCTCCAACTCAATATAAAACCTTACACATTTGATTTCTCTTTTATCTCTTTCTTCAGGTGGGAAAAAAAAAGTTAATAAGGAATTGTGTTGAAGGTCTCAGGTTTGCTGATAACTAGAAGGATTCACTGGATTCAGCATACAGTCATACTTATGCTAAGATTTATGAGAGTGGAAAAAAAAAGATTTATGAGAGTGAAACGATACAAGGCAAAATCAGCAAAGGGAAGAGAACATGGGTTATAGTCCAGAGGAACCCAGGCACAAGCTTCCAGGAGTCCTCTCCCTGTAGTCACACTGGATCTGTTCAATTCTTTCAGCAGTGAATTCTGACAACATGTGTAAAGTACTGTCTACCAGGGAAACTCATTAGACACTAAGGGCCCCAAGTTTTAATTAGAAGCCAGTCACTGAGCTACTATCTGCCTAATAAGTACCAAAATTCCAGACTCTGAGGAGCAAAGCAGGTGTTCAATATAAACCACATTCTTTGTACAAAAGTTTAGGCACCATGAGCTACATCTTATCATTTAAGGAAAGTTTCTTACTTGATTTTCATTAAAGCTCCCAGATGTCAAACAGGACCTATTTTGGAAGCAGACCTAAGGAAGTGGTCTCTTGTCTACTATGTTAACTCCTTTCTTCTCAGTAGTAAAATGGCAAAAAAAGAAAAAAAAAAGAATGCATTATAACAATGCATTTAGGAGATAGCAGAAAAGAACTCTCTCCTTTTAAAACTGATTGGCTTTGGCTACCAATGTCTCCCTTTTTAATTGCTACAGTGATTGCATTCAAATTATACCTACAAACAGCCTACTCATAAGAATAAGGCAGATGAAGAAGACATCAAAATGAAAACAGAAGATGAAAAATAGATATTCTATTTTTAAAAAGTAGTTGTGGATAGGACCACCATAAATTCTAGCTTTAACTGTTCACACGTTTAAGATCGTAATTTTACATATGTGGGTTACAAAAAAATATTTACCAACATAAAATTACAAAAGTGGAAAAAGTGAACTAGGTAGGGGGAAAATGAAGTAAATTTACAGAATAAAGAAATCAGTTCTGTCTAGTATACGAGAATCTTTCGATCTGCCTTCTTTCTATTTCTCATACTCATAAAAAAAATGCTATGCCTACATTGGAACACTTTCCATTAAAGGACAATAAATAGACTACTGTGTAGGTGACAACAATAATTATTTGCTCACTGGTATCATTACAAATTAATACAATTTCTCCTCTACTCTTATTTAATAGTGAATACACAAAAACAAATATTGATTCCATATCACTGTATTATTGACTTGGATACCAGCCAAAAAAATCTCTTAAAGAATTAAATAAGTTACCACGTTATCTCCTGAGATAGGAGGAAATCCTACACAGGAATTACACAATCTCTGAAGTAGAGGTGTTTCTGGAACATTTTTAAAAATGAGAGGGGGAAAAAAATCACAGAATAAAGTTGACTTGGCTAAAACAAAATCAGAGGTAGACTAGTTATCCCCTTCTATGTTCAAGACACTGGCTAGGCACAGAGGAAAGTAATATATGAGAAACACTAATTGGGACAAATATGATCAAGCAGGAACGAAGTAACATCATTGTTAGCTAGTAGAAACAGGATTTAAGTTAGTAAATTAAAGAGAAACTACTCTGATCAACAAGAAATCATAAAGAAAGACCCATAAAATAAGGAGACAATGGGCAAACTCAAGTGTGAAGAAGAGAAAAGATTGGGTCACTGATAAAGGACAGGCATTTAAGAGCAAGGGTAGCATGAGCAAGAGCCACAGACGGGGCCATCAGGGCTATTCATGAAGAGTGAAAGTCCAGAGGGCTAGAAAGAGATTAAAAAGTAAGGTCAGAAACCAGGCTAGGGGAATGCTGAACTCCAATTTAAGCTTTCAAAAGTTTCTTAGCAGGGGAATAATATGATCAGATATGTGCTTGAGAAAGATTAATCACCAAAGGACATCATACTAACACCAGGATATTAAAATATAATAGCAACATTAAAAATAATTGAAGATCATCCTTTTAAAGCAGGAATGGACTTTTAGAACCAATTTTTTTTTCTCATCTGAATTCAATTTCAGCAATCAAATTCAATAGAGTTGGCTTATAGTAGATACGAATGCCATCTATGGCATTCAGGAGACTAGGAAAAAGAAGAAACCACTTGTCAGTCTTTTTGAATAAAATACAGGCATGTTTCCATTCAATCCAATAAACATTGCACTCAGAACAACCAAGCTACTGAGACACAAAGATGAATAAGATGGCACAGTTCTACATTCTACTGCTACAGAGAACCATACAGTGTAGTTAGGGAAATAGACACATAACAGTTATTTTTAATAAAAGTGTTAGATATGAGCAATTTTTTCTCCTGTATTTCAAATTCTGTCTCTCTTTCCAATTTATGCTTCCTAATCTGTACTTACATTTCATTCTTCAGTGTCTTCATCTGTCCTTATCTTTATATGATGTTTTCTAACAATGATTCTTTGTCAAAAAGAAAAGAGCCCTGAGCTAACACCATTAAGTGGTGGCTAAGGGAACAAAAAGAAGATAATTTGCACTTGCTAGTAAAAGTAATAAAGACAAAGAGAAAGCAAAAAAAGGTAGAAGGCAAGAAAAAGAAAGAGGTAGAAACACAGCTAAAGAGAAAACAAATGCCCATGCCAGCCAGTCAATGTCAGAACCCAAACAACAGCCAACACCACTATGGCAAGACTGGGCATGGCACGCCTGTTCTTTTTTCCCTTCCATGCCTTTCATGATGAAAGGGCTCATAACATTGGTGTTGGCAGGGGAAATGGGAAATGGGTTTGAGAGGAGAATGGGAAAGAAGGAACAGATTAACAAGAGAATCTGATCAACTAGACACCTCCCAAAAAGTCTTTTGTAAGAATTCAAAACAACTTGATTCTGTAATGTTTGAAAAAGAATGATCCCAAATTAGGGGCAAGTCAAATGGAAATATAGTCATCTGTAAAGGCTCTATTTACTAATGAAAAATTAGTGGAGAGAAAAAGCCACTTGTTCAATTTGTTCAGTTTTCCCAAACAGTTTGATAAAAGCCTCTTCTAAATTCTGGACAAAAAATTACCTATAAATTTTTCTTTTAATTTTTATAATTGCTAGCCTTTGAGTTTTAGATACATGAAATATATAGCACAACAGTTATACACATGCACACATAACATACTTTTTAGTACACAAGGGTAAACATGTATACTGTAAAATCATGTGTTTATATTATACTCACTTTATTGAAAGTTAAAAAACAAGTTTAAATTTTAACTATTATAAAGATTAAGAGTTTTTATATCTTGTCATTGATGTCAAGTTCATTTTATGCACAAATGTTTTGTTTCCCAAGTCTCCTTGGTTGGAAACATCATTCTAATTATAAGATTTCTCATATAAAAACACACAAACCACAAAAGATTGATCTGTTTTGCAATACAGTTTCTAGAAACCCAGCACAGTGAAAAGCAGCAACTGCCTGTTATCAAAATGGTAAACTGAAACAAAATGATATCTAAAGTATAGGCAAATATAAAGTTAAATTCTTCATAAAGACAAAAATGGTAACATTAAAGTTAATAAGTAAGAAGCCTCAAGTAGAACACGGTTTGAAACAGAATTCAATCAATTATCTTAATACTGACTCTGTGAACAAAGATAAGGCTAATTCCAGCCCAAAATATGACTGTCTTAAAGCAGACATAAGATGAAAACACAGACTGACCCGGGATATTCAAAATGAGATGCAAATATTTCAGTGAGAACAAGAGGACTGATTCAAGTATAGGAAAAAAATTAAAATTTTACTTATATTTTCTGTATTTATTGAAATTAAACTCTTTTCCAGAGTTAGGTTAGTTAAGTAACCTAAAATGGACAGGAAGCTTTAAAAACAAAAATCATCAAAGAAACTATACACTGAGGGGTGCCTGGGTAGCACAGTAGTCTAAGTGCCTGACTCTTGGTTTCTGCTCAGGTTGAGATCTCAGGGTCATGAGATGGAGCCTCATGTCTGGCTCTGTGCTCAGTGCAGAGTCTCTTAAGACTCTCTCTCTTTCTCTCTCTCTCTCCCCTCCCTTCCCCATGCTTGCTCTCTCTCTCAAATAAATTAAAAAAGAAAGAAAGAACGAATGAACAACACATTGAATATAACATTACAATATATGGATAGGTATTTGTAAATGTGACATTAGGATTAACATGAATTCAACCAGCATTTGCAGAGTGCCAATCATGGGCACAAGGCTAGGCTCAAGGGCTATGAAAAATATAAGGTAAGGTCATGTTTCTCAGCTAAAAGAAAACCTGATTACTGGCACTTGGTTTATGACCTGACTGACAGCAGTTGGCCCCCATCTCCACCTCCTTCTATTATATACTCTCTTATCCCATAGAGGCTACAAAACTGAATGTTAAGCACTTCCTTGAGCTAGGTTTGGGGGCAAATTAGACTCAATATAGAGAAAATTAGAATGTGGAAACTGAGTAGAGACAATATACTTGATAATTTGGCTTTTTGCTACTGGCCAGCAAGGTCTTAGAGATGTAATTTATTTTGTTCTGTAGTGAATATGCCCCCTTTGTGCTTTCCCTTCTTAGAAGCCTAGGCAAGGCATGTATGCAAACAACTATTGCATAAAATACCTAGAGCAGTTCTATTTTGCACACTAACCCTTAATTGATGTTATAAAGTTTTATAACATCAATTACCATGTAAACATCTTTATACAATTACCATGTATAACATCTTTACCATGTAAACAAAAGAACAGATTTAATAGGATTTCACCTCAAATTCTCAGATTCTCAATTAAGCCATGCCCACTCACCTCTATTGGGAAATTAGCCTGACATATTCTTGCATGTCTTGATAAGCTCATTCATTTCAGTATAATTTAGGTGTTCCATGAACTGATAGTGAGAGGACAACTAATCAATTTTCCACAGTCAGGTGAAATAAGGGAAATATCTGAATAAAAGAACTCAAACCAATCAAAATAAGCATTGTAGCCCTGAAATACAGCTACAGGCAGCTAACTTAGGCCATCACTTGTTGGGATCATATTATTAAAAATTTCTGAAGTCATGATTGGTTGAAAGTAGAATATATGCTTAAAATTTATGAGTCAATTATTCTTAACAAGCAAAATACATATTAATAATATTGAAAAACTGATTCAAATCCTTTTATGAGTTAAAGATCAACTACATAAATATTAGGGGCCAATGCAGTAACCATTTCACAAATAATTCTTCCTTTACAAATAGAACCTTCTGTCTTTTCTATCCTTCTAATTTGGCTACATATACTATTATCATTTTCTTTTTGCCAAATGAAGCAGACACATGTAAAAGGACATTAATCCCAAATAACAGGTTCCTCGGTCTTTCTCAGTGATTAAAAATAATTATTTCTCCACAAATCCTATGAGAATGTATCTGCTTCATACAACTACAGTTTCCTTGTACTTTTTAATGAAACATGATACTAAGCTCAAGCAAAGTACAGAAAATAATGTTCAATTAATTAAATACATTCATTTCTTTGTGAAGAAATAAAATATTAACTTCTGTTTCATTAGCCATGATGTTCACTACACAGAACATTTTAAATGCACATTTCTTCAGAGTGTTCAACTTAAAAACACAAGGGGATATATAATTAATACTGAGGTCCCAGCAACACACTGGGGAAATTCTGACCTGGGCACACATATCTGAAATACATTTCTGTTTTCTTAGTTCTTCTCACACTCTTATTAGACTGATAATTTTAACTCTGCAACTCTAATATTTAACTAAAATAGGTACTTTGGGGAAAGAAAATTTGAATATAGATAGTATAAGATCATTCTGCTTTAAGCAGATTGGTATTTGGGACTGCTTTTGATCAGAGGTGGAAGGACCTCTGATCATACATCTGCTATGAAATGCAAGAGGACAAAGCAGGTATCAATAAAAGACGTACACTTTTGTCTTACCAATATTGAGGTAGGCAGCTGAGAGGACCAAGATAAAGTACATAGTTAAACTAAGGAAATATTTTATCTCTAATTACATTACATATAATGAAGAGGAGAAATTAGATGTAGCCTAACACTTAATATTATAGCTCTACATTATCATAGAGTATTATGGATTATTGGAAACAGATCAGACACATTATCCTACATGACACAATTAATACTGCACTTGAGAGTTTTGAGTTGAGTTTTGCACTTGAGTTTTCTTCATTTCTAAATTTTGATTTCTTGAGAGAAATCAAAGCTAAGGAAGGCTAAATGAGATAAAATAGTCCTATTTTCTTTTTTTTAAATAAGTACTGTTTCAAACTAAAATAATGATCCCTTAAGATACTGCCTCAATCCATTAGGATGGCTACTATTAAAAACAAAAAAAACAACAACAAAACCCAAAAAAATAACAAGGGTTGATAAGGATGTGGAGAAACTGGAACTCTTGTGCACTGCTGAGAGGAATGTAAAATGGTAAGCCACTGTGGAAAAAAGTATGGGGGTTCCTCAAAAGATTAAACACAGAATTACCTCATGATCTAGTAATTCTACTTTTGAATATATATCCAAAAGAACTGGAAGCAGCGTCTCAAAGAGATTTATACACTCATGTTTATAACAGCATTATTTGCAACAGCTAAATTGTAGAAGCAATCTTAAAAAGGAAGAAATCCTACAATATGCTACAATATAGATGAAACCTGAGGACATTACGTTAAACGAAATAAGCCAGACACAAAAGAACAAATATCATATGATTCTACTTATATGAGGTATGCAAAATGATCAAACTCATAAAGTGTAATAGTTATAATGCTGGTTACCGGAAACTGTGAGGGCAGGGGTGGTTAGGATGAGGAGTCGGAGTTATTATTTAATAGATACAGAGTTTCAGTGGGGATGAGGAAGAATGGTTGTACATTGAATGTATGTATTCAATAAATGTGAATTTATTTAACATCACTGAATTGTGTGTTTAAAAGTGGTTAAGATGACAATTTTATGTTTTGTATTTTTTACCACAATTTAAAAAAAAAGAAAAATAATAATCCTTTTCTTGACTCCAGTAGATTTTGTAGGAAGGGCTAACTATGAGGGATGTTACTTTAATCAGCTCTCAATAAAATCCAAGACTACCACCTTCCCACCATACACACATGTCATATGTAGGCAAAGTAAAATCAGTGTGCTTTCTATACCAATGGGAATTCAAGACATGGCTCCTAACCCAATTTCATGCCAACTAGTCACATTCCCATCTGTTAAGTTCCACCTACATTTAAATTAAGTAAATTAAAAACTCAGTCACACAGACCTCATTCAAGTGCCCTAAGAGTACATATGGCCAATATACTGAACAGTACACATATAAAACATCTCCATCATTGTTTAAAGTGCTACTAGACAATGTTAATCTAAAGCAAGCATTGATTCATGTCAATATAATGACGATATTCTTTATAATCTTTCTTCTCCTTGGTATGTATAGGTAGAGCTCCTTTCTTGTTCTTAATATTGATTACATATATCTCTTTTTTAAAAACATAAATTGCATACATTTTATCTAAGAGTAAAAAAAATTCTATTTGTTCTCAAAAATCAATACTTAGGATAATACTTTTGTGGAAACAATGTGACTGACCATGATTCAGTGTCTTGTTTTTAGTTTAGAGCTGATCAAAGTTTATTTTATTGTGATATTCGGTTTTACTCATTGTCTTAGCTGACAATACATACCTAACTTGTTAATGTTAATAATTCACCTGTAGAGTCTATGTGGTTTTTTTTAAATATCAATTGGAAATAAAGACAGCATTACTAATTCCTTTCCACCCAGATGCTTTTCTTTTAATTACTGCCTGGACTATTGGTCCTATTATATCGCTGAATAGAAGGGAAGTGTTTACTTCATTTCCCCTCAGTATTTCACTATTAAGAACGGTGTGCCATAGGTTTTTAGTAGATACTCTTCAGTATCCGAAAGTTTCCTTCTGGAGGATCCCTGGGTGGCACAGCGGTTTGGCGCCTGCCTTTGGCCCAGGGCGTGATCCTGGAGACCCGGATCGAATCCCACATCAGGCTCCCGGTGCATGGAGCCTGCTTCTCCCTCTGCCTGTGTCTCTGCCTCTCTCTCTCTCTCTCTCTCTCTCTCTCTGTGTGTGTGACTATCATAAATAGATAGATAGATAGATAGATAGATAGATAGATAGATAAAAAGAAAGTTTCCTTCTCTTCCTTTTTACTAAAAGTTTCCCTAATTAATGGATGTTGAACTTTTCATAAATGCTTTATCTTTATCTGTCATGACATTAATGATTTTCTCTTACACTCATTATAAGCATTAAAAAATGGCACTGCTATAATGAACCAAATATATAGGTATTATAAATAAACATGATACCAATATATTGTTCCATATATGTTCCATGAATATCTTCCCCCAATGTGGCTTGTTCTTTTCATTTTCCTAATGCAGCCAAGTGTAAGGCAGAAATTTTTTACTTTGTTCAAGTCTGATTTATAATTAGTTTCATTTATGATTCATGCCTTTGGTGTCCTAGTAAGAAATCTCTGTTTACCCAATGTTGTTAGTCATAGTATAGTCATAATAAGTACATAGTAAGTACACAGTAAGTCAAGTAAGACTTATTTTGGAAATCTTTTTTTTTTTTTTAAGTAAATTCTATGCCAAATGTGGAGCCTGAACTCACAACCCTGGGATCAAGCATGATATGCTCTACTGACTGAGCCAGCCAGGTGCCCAGTTCCACACAAAAGGGGCCAGCTGAGGTAGATCAGGGACTACCAATCCCACTTAGAATCACACCTGAAGAGCTGAGGTATCACCCCAGAAAGAAGCAGCCTAAAGTCCCTGAACTCAGCTCCAGTACAGTGATGCAGAGGTTCTATTGAGAGGAAGAGGGAAATAATATAAACAGAGAACTCAGCAGTTCTAAGGGGACTGACTTTATTTGTAACAGAACATAAAGAAATAAACATCTAAGGATGAAAACAACAAAGACAGCTAAGAAGAGTGCTCTTAGAATCAGAAAATGCTCCCAAAGACTGGCAATACCATTCTCTGCAAAGAGAACCCACTTTAATGGAATCTGACTGTGGTACAATTTATATCCCAGGGCACTGAGAGATAGATAGAGATGAGATGAGATGAGATGAGATGAGATGAGATGAGAAGAGAAGAGAAGAGAAGAGAAGAGAAGAGAAGAGAAGAGAAGAGAAGAGAAGAGAAAAGGAAGAGAAGAAAAGAAAGAAAGGGAAAGGGAAAAAAGAAAAGAAAAGAAAAGAAAAAAAGAAAAGAAAAGAAAGAAAAGAAAAAAAAAAAGAAAAGAAAGGAAAAGAGAGAGGGAAAGGGAAAGGAAGGCTGAAAAGAGAAAAAAGCAAAAGCAATCAGCTAGCAATTAATAGGATAAAAGCTAGGTAGGATATCAAGTCAGATTAGACAGACATATAATGGGGAGATCAAAGGACTAGAGAGTCAAACAAAGTCCAGCTAAAACCACAATCATCCCTGGTGGTCATGGAGACTCGGCACATATTCAAGGTTGCATCCTCTGAGAAGTAACATCAGAAACTGCACACTGCAGAGAAAAAAAGTTTCACTGAACTATTTCAACCAATTTGCTAAACTAATCTAAAAGCAAATAATAACAGCAACCCCCAGAAGGTGGGAAGTTAGTATTCAGACTAAATACATTATAAAAAATGTCCAATTTCAACAAAAAAAGAGTCGACATGAAAAGAAATTTTAAGTGTGACCTATTAAAAAAAAAAAAGATAATCAAAACTACCTTTGAGGGGACCAGATTTTGAACTTAACAAAGATTTTTTTGAAAGCTATTATAAGTGTGTTCAAAGAGCTAAAGGAAACCATTTTTTTTTTAGAAAACCATTTTTTAAAAGAAGTATATGGTGATAATGTCATAGAGAACAGCAGTAAAAAGACAGAAATTATTTTTTAAAATGGAAATTCTGAAATTGGCAAGTCCAGTAAGTATAATGAAAAATTCACTTGAAAGGCTCAATAGATTTGATCTGGCAAAAAAATAAATAAATATAATTTTTAAAAAATGCAAAACTTTTTAAAAGATTTATTATTGAGAGAGTGTGTGTGCATATGCACATGCAAGGGGGAGAGGCAGAAGGAGAGGGAGAAAGAGAATCTCAAACAGACTCTCTGCTGAGCATAGAGCACTACACAGGACTCCACCTCACAACCCTGAGATCATGACCAGAGCCGAAATCAAGAGTCGAATGCTTAACTGCCTGAGTCACCCAGCTGCCCCTAATATCCAAAAACTTAAAGCCTCAAAGAAATGTGGAATATTAACATATATGCAATGGAAATACCAGATGGAATAGAGAAAGAAACACAAAAAATATAAGAAAAAATAATGCCTTAAAGTTCCTAAATGTGAAGAAAAACATTAAGCTATATATCCAAAAAATTTGATAAAGTGAAAGTAGGATAAATACAAAGAACCTTCACCCAAACATATCACAGTCTAATACTAAAGGCAAAAACAATGGGAAAATGTGGAAAGCAGCAAGAGAAAAATGACTCATCATGAATGAGGAATGCAACAGGATCGGAAGTTGACTTTTCATGAGAAATAAGGAAGAACAAAAACCAGTGGGATGGTATAGTCAAATGCTGAAAGAAAGTGAACTAAAATCTTATATACCCAGCAAAATTATCTTTTTTAAATGAGGCGGAATAAAGACATTTTTTTTTTGAATAAAGACATTCTTGAGGAAGTTTTTCAGGTTGAAATCATCTGATACTATAATAGCAATTCAAATCCACGCATTAAAAAAAAAAAAAAAAAAGAGGGCCAGCAGAGTCTGGTGACTCTACCACCATAGTCACAAATGAGTGTACCAACGAATTAATGCTGAACCCAACATAGCGATGGCTCAAGTTTTCTTATCTTTGCAATCGAAAGAGTCTCAATGAGAGCATCAGTGTGGTAACATGTATAAAGTTAGTTTTCTCCATGAAGCCCAGTAGGGCAGCTGTCAAGATAGTTCGTGCTTCCCTATTGAGTGTGTCCCAATTTCTTGTAACCTAGAAAGAACAAATATAATTGGGCAATGTGATATATAGTAAGCTTGTAAAATTATAAAACCTTTATTCAGATTTTCAATCACCAAATACCAATTCCTATTGAAGATATTTCTGCTCTTTTTTGTCTTCTGATATTTCTTTGCTTTTACATTTATGGCTCTGTCTTGGAGGACAGAGGCCATTTTGGTACTGGATGGATGCTCCTCATGCCCACTTCCTATGGTTCAGACCCCCCATACACTTGCTCCCCATTTTAAGTCTCACTATGATTCTACCCAACCATGTTGAAGGGTGCCTGGCTTTTCTAGGGAAGTGACACTCCAGTGCTAAATGGAGTTTAATGATTGTGACTTCATTGAGGGCAATGAATGTTATCTCATTTGTGTACCCCCAGATTCTGGCACCACACTCAAGACATAATAGACTCTTAATCAAAATTTATTGAATCAAAGACTGAATAAATTGAGGTTTGTTTTTTTGCCAATTAGTAGAAAAACCAGATAATAAAACCATAAACTAAACCATAAATTATATAACTTAAGAATATATAGAAGAGAGATGGAAGCCTGATAAAATTTTTCAGAGGAATAAAACAAAATGTATCTAATTTTTGGTTAAACACTACCTACCTATCCAGCTCTTAATTTCAGTTACTATATATTTTGGTTCTCAGATTTCTATTCTTTTTATAATGTTCTGTTCTTGATAGAATTAACTATCATATAATCTAATTTCTTAACCTATTAATAACCAATGGCTTAAATTTCATTTCTGTCAACTCCACTATCAGAACAGTCTCTATGCCTATTCCTATTTCTTGCTAATATCTTGTTTTCTAGTAGTTTTTTTCTTGATATGATTGCTAAGTTTTGATCAAATGCTAAACACTGTATGACAAATTATAGAAATAATATGAGGGCTCTGGTTGATAATACCTTCCTCCTCAAAAGATGTACTTCTGTTTAGATGGGCATTTAGCATAAGGACAATGTCACAAGGAGATTCAAAGTTATGTTAGTCTTCATGACTGTTAGTACATTTCCAGCTTACCCAGACTCCTAGGGTTTAGCTCTTTGGGTATCCCAACTGGAAGTGTGGCTGTTTAGCAGGGCCCTTCTCCTTAAAGGACCTAAGCTCTACTGTAAGCTCAGTTTGTGATTAACACTTCTCAGGGTAAAGGTGGTGCCAAGTGTCAGACCTAAAGCTCTGCACTCCACTCCTCAACAGAATACATGACTCCTCCTGTTATTATACCCAGATAGCTCTCTGATAGCTTCAAACAATTTTTAAAAACACAGGTCTTACCCAGTTTTTCTAGTTTTTTTCAGTAGGAAGTTTGGTCTGCAACAAGCTAACCTACCATTAACAAAGGCAGAAACTGTTCTTTAATCAAAATTGCCAGTTGTTTACCTAATCTATTAATCCATAGCAAACTATAGCCTAACACAATCACAGGTTCCTCTCAAATAAGTACTGTCTCACATAAACTCATACTTTGTGCAATCAGTACTAGAAATTAAATGTTTATTAATACATTTGAAAAAACCTGCTAACACTGACCTTTGCTTATGTTACCCATGTGTTACTTACTAAAAGTTTTTTTGGCAAAGATAATTTATAACCATTCAAATATTTTCAAGAGTATAACAGTCCCATTGACTTTTTCATTGCTTAAGGCTAAGTATAATCTCATTTCTCCTTGTAGAAAGCTGCCTGAAAATAAACATCTAAGACACAATTTAGATCTCCACTTAAAATGATATGCTATCAAAAATCACTCTAAAGGTAACTATAAAGACTACAGGAATAATTCATGAACAGTTAAAATATGCTTATTATAAAGTCTACTTTATATCCCTTTAGTGGCATTGGTGGTGGTCAAGAAATGAACAACTATCAATTACTAAGATTCTGTGAAAAATATTACCTTGTTACATATCACCTAGTTTTCCATAGCAAGTCCTTCAATAATTATTCCCAAAGGTGTATGACATCTTTATAATTGCTTTTAACATCAAATCTATCTATAATTAACCTAAGTTACCAATATTTCATTATTCTGTGAGGAATGTAAGTTTCTTCCTCTCCTCCACCCCGACTCCATGCCTGTGTCCATGCACATCACAGAGACATATATAAAGGCCTATGTATTTAATTTATACATAAAACACATGAGGCAGAAATTATCATGACTTCAGAAAATAAAGAACTTTAAAATAGACACTTTTATTCCTAAATTATTTCTTTACTGGTCATATTAGTCAATATTGGTGATGTCTTAAAGGAAAGTTTAAAATATTTGGTCCACTTCTACTTTCTGGCCTTATGGAAATATTCATGCAACTCTTGAGTTACAGAAAACAGAAAAGCTGCCTTTCTTCACTACTCCTATATTTTCATATAGATGAAAGATTTGAGAATTACACTAATTTATCTTCCTCAAGGTACAAAAGTTTATTTAGTTTTGGAGTTTTTACTTGTAGGAGATCTCTGCCAGTAGTCATCTTTATAAAGAACTCAGAGTATAGAGCATTTGTGGACTTAGAAATCTGCTTCAATGCAGGTTAATCTGGCTAATAACAGAGGCAGACCTCATCTCCACTAGGTTCAACAATTTTAGCCTGTCTGTAAAGTTTTGCTGCCAATATTTGTTTTCTTTATAATCTGTGTATTAAAAATTACTTAGTACTCAGTACTTTATTTTACAACAAGCACTTGGATAAGGAAAAATTTATTAAGATAAAAAAAGAACCAAAAATTATAGACAGGGCATTAAAGTCTCTAAGAAGGGCTTAAAAGTAGTATTGAAGGGGGCACTATTACATAGCAAAATAGCCAGCTTTATATAAAAAGTGCAAGAATCAAGAGTTTATCTTAAAAGCATGTTAAATGGAGCAACATTCCTTCTGTTCCTCATGTACTAATCATCAAAAAGAAAAGTTATTATTGATTATCATTTCTGTTTTCCACTACTCCCCTTTTAAAAGTAAATTATGGCATTACAGTCCCAAGTTTCTGCTAATGAATAATCATGTCAGTTGTCACTCAATTATCACTTTCAACATTTAATCTAAATTATGTACAGCACCTTGTTTTTTTTTCTTTCTTTGAAGTTCCCCCATTGAATTTAAAAGTCAAATTTTTTCTTCAAGAAAAGTAAGTTGATAGAAGATGGAGGCTGAGATTAAATCAGGGGGAATCATTGATCAAGGATACTTGGAATTCTTATGAATACAAATAGCCTATCAAGGTTAATGAGGTTCAACTCAAGTTTAGAAGAAGAAAAAAATGTACTTAGTATTTTCTATGCATATACAGATTTAAGGTTTTAGGTACAATTTGAAAGGTAAATTATGCAAACCCAAAAAAGCTTTCATTCCGGTTTTTTACAAGCTTAAAACACAGTTTTTCTCCAGTACAAAACAACTGCTTAAAATATATACTCTGGATGCACAAAAAGTAATGCAATTAATAAGAGCAAAGGTCCCCTTGAATACTGACAGACAACTCTTCCAGAAATTAATGTGCTTTTAAAGAATGACCAAACAACAAATGTTAGCTTTAAAATTAACCATAAAAGTGTTCTACAATTTATACTTCAGTCAACAAATACTGAGTCCTAATATGGATAAGACATTGTCAAGGGGCACAAAGAAATAGAGATAAGACCTGGTTCTTTCCCGATACTCATCTATGATTTGAAAAAGGACATAAGTATTTTATTCATAAGTGGCTTCCAGAATGCCGGAAGTTTGAATTACAACATCAATACATACTGGAAAAAGGCCCAGAGCAAAATCTGTGCACAGCAACATATCAAAAGAAAATGTAAACAGAAGGCTGCGCATCAGAGTGGAAGGAGAGAAAACTGTGAGAAAGACAAAAGTAGTCAGTTCAACACACTCCAGGAACAAAAACAGAATCTGGTGAAGTAAATAGATCTCTGGTTATAAGGACTCTGTTAAAGACACGCAGTGGGTAGCCTTACCATAGGGAGGAAACAAACAGTCGTTTAGACATCATTATTCTCTGATTCTGTTCACCAAGCAGCTCTTTGGTTATTAATTCACCTTGCTAAAACCAAGGTATAGAAAATTGGGACACTGGTGCTCTGCACAGAAGAGTGCTTAAATATCCGTACAGAGCCCCCACAGGCTACATTAGTGAACTGGTACTCTTTTATACAATGCTCTCTGATGAGTTTCATGATTAGTATGAACCAGTCTCCTGGGTCACATTAAATCTAGGACATAGAAAATTCAAGTTTCCAGATGTGAGGACAAGACCTTGAAACCTGAAGTCTTCACCAAAACAAGGACATCGAAGTCTTATTTGTCTTAGTGACAGGGCAGCTTTCTTCTGCACTCCCCTATCTCACTCATTTTGAAATTTTAAAGACATTTACCCATATACTTTAAGGCAGTGTGAGAACATTAGTGATGTGAATAAAAGGACAGGGTGTAGAAGGAAGGATCATCACTTGTAGCTGATATAATCAAAGGAGGCTTCAGGAAGGAAAAGGCTTAGGATTTCCACAAAAAGAAGACATTACAGAAACAGTGAACAACTAGATAAAAGACCCCCCCAAAAAATGGAAATGAATAGGAAAGTTTAAGAAAAAATGAGTTTTCAAGACTGTGTATAAAGTTTTATAGGAAAGGTATTAGGAAGTTGATATTAAAGACAAAGAGACTAGTGATTGAACAAACTGAACAAACCATAAGAAAAAGTATTATGGCACATGTTTGGGGGCCTGACCAATAGTCACATTTTGTGCATGTCTTCTAATTTATATTTGGTTTCTAAAAAGCAACTAAAGAAGATTAATCTTCATTCTTTATAGAATATATAAGGCAACATCAAAATTTTTTTAAAAGAGAGACAGCAAGCACAGTAGGGCAGAGGGAGAGAGAGAATCTCAAGCAGGCTCCATGCCCAGCACAGAGCCCAACATATATGGCTTAATCTCACGACCCTGAGATCATGACTGAACCAAAACCAAAAGTTGGACACCTAATTAACTGAGCCATCCAGGTGCCCCCAACACCAAGTATTTTTGAAAAATAAATATCACTGAATATTTTTGAAAAATAAAGCAGAAACTAAATGCTTTTCAGTTAAATTTCAAGCAAATACCCAACAGAAGTTACACTGAGTGATCCATGACTGATTCCCTCACAAAGTCTACACTAGATGTCATTTTGAGAATAGCTTGGAGATATTGAAAAATAAGCCATAATCAGAAGTGTCACAAAAATCTAAAATAATGACTATAAATTTAATTATTTTATTGTTAAAAATAAAGTCGGGGGAGGGGAAGAACTGGCTAATGGGAATTTCTTCCAGAATAAACAATGTCTTTTTGTAATTAAGAGGATGGGAAAAAAATCTTTCATCTTCCAAAAGGAATTTGAATTAGACGAAAGACAAACTCAAAGAACTTTCTGCATCAATTTTAGAATGTTACCCGCACACAGAAAAATCTGCCTAGTTTTTGTTCTTTGCTGTGTCACCACCACCTAGAACAGTGCCTGACATGTAATACACAGTCATTAAGTATTTGATATGTAAATGTTCAACCTCTCTGTCCAATTGTCTTTCACATCCAAACCCATGCAATCAATCCAAACTAGCCCCAGAGAACACCAACTCTTTCCCTAACCCAGGTAAAAATGTAAAAGAACTATTGTTAGGACAAGGGGAAAGACAGGCTCTTTGAAGGAGAGCACTTTTAAGGCATTATAATTTTTTTTAATGCTTGTGTATATGAGACTTTTTCAATTGATTCTGCAAGTGGTAAATGAAACAATACAAAGGAAGGAAGGGAAGAAGGACAGACCAGTATGCGGTTATAAACAGCTTAGCAAAGTGATTTTTCTACCTTTGATATTTATTAGCATAGGGGTTTTTATATTATTTATAATACTTAACTTTAGCAAAATAATATTATAGCACTTTTGTCAGGAGGATCAAGGGCTAAAATAATACCCATGAAGCAAACCCTAGAAGTTCTACAATGACAATTGCTCTGATAATATTTCTGTTAAGTATTTATTATACATATAGAGGGCTTTGTAAAAAGTATGTCAATATTTCATTATCTTTACAATCTGCATCTTGATCCAAATCTAAAATACATTTTCCATTAATTCAGACAAGATGAAAGAGAAACTCAAACTGCAGTAACATTAAATATTTCCTTTAGATTATATAAAGTTAGACATATTTAAGACCAATTTTCTACCTTCCATTATAATTTAGAAAATTCTTCAAATGTGGCACCTTAATACAATCAGACTACAACTCCACTAATAAAAACAGATATAGAAAAGGCATGGTACATATCTATTTCCAAATGTATCATCTGTGTTTGATCTAATTTACATAATTATAATTGGAATTAAGACGTTTCCTTTTTAGGAAGTTCTTTTTTTTATTATTTTTAGTATTTTCTGATACCTCAATTCTGCCTCATGCAGAGCAGTAAGAGATTTAAAAACCTTTATGGTTCCAAAGAAGAAATATCAGTAATACCTTTTTTGCTGTGCCTTCTGTCCGTATCACCCCCAAAATAAATGATAATTCACCATTCCTTCAAAGAAAGGCCCCCTCTATCTGAAGGAAGAGCTCAATTGCCACTACAACAAAAATATTTTCAAGTTTAATAGGTTCCTGGCTTTAAGGTATAAATGAAAGAGAAATGAATCCATAGGTATTTCTATATATAATTAAAGAAGTTATCTATATAACTTTACATTATGTATACTGAAACTAGAGTTCATAAAATATCACAAACTTTATATTAAAACTTTACTAAACAATTCTATGGGGAAAAAAAACTGAAATCCTTTGAATACAATTTAAAAATAGCAAAGTCACCTCAACTTGTGCTGCAAAATGTGCTTTCTCCTTGTCTTTTCGCTCCATGCACCGCTTCGCTTCCTCTAATTCAGATGTCATCGCACTGAAGTTCAGCTGCACCCTCAAATCTGACATCTGCTTCTCCAGATTCTCTTTTTCCTGCTCAACCCCTTAAAAGAGAAAGCGTAAAGCTTGATGGTTGTTCTTTATTCACAGGAGAATGTACTTTCAAATGGTACAAAGCCTTGATGTTCTAATATTCCAACTAACATAATCCACTTATTAACACTGTCACTAACAGACTTCAGAATTTGCCAGCCTATTGTAACAAGACTCACTCAGTATTTGAAAATATATACATTGATGTGCTATCCAATACTATTCCATTTTGATACTAAAACTTGAAATGTTTCTAGTACAATTGAGTTCAAGAAAATCCTACATATTTTTCTTTAATTTTCTTACATTCCTACCTCCAAAGTCTAACACAGAAATACTGAAAGAATTTTCAAGTCATACATTAGCTGAAAGTTACTGAAGTTGACACAAAATAGTTACTTCTTGCAAAATAAACAAATGATACTGTTAAATCTCTGATTGTGTATGCCCACTGATTTACTTACTAATCCTGGAGACTGCTACCTGAAATTGTATCACCCAACAATACAGACTTAGTATTTGATTCAACATACTTGGTCTATGATGCACAGAACACTGTAATACCATCTTCTTCAAACATATATAACACAAAAACCCTTTCTCAATGACCTTATACCTCAAGAACAGAAAGCAAGACATATAAATAAAGTACTTCCTTGAGTCTAAGATGCCAAAAATTGGAACATCTATTACCAATTTATCTGTTTTCCTAGTAGTTTCCTTTCCAGGAAGGGAAAGGAAGGAAACACTACCAAATTAAATTTACACATCATTCATAAGACACACCTGAACTTAAGAGATATCAAAGTGTTCAAAATTGTGCATCTTGGATACACATGGATGGAAGGACATACACAGGCATTTTAATAGCATGACAAAACCAATGACAGATACTATACAGGTATTTTACAGATACAGTTATCATACAGAAATAGTACAAAGGATAGAGTGATTAACTCTATCTTGATGAAAAACTAAGCTAGGAAGAATTAGAAACTAAGTTAGATTTAAAGAATGAATACAGAATTTCACCCAGCAAAGGACATGGGAGTTGTGATAATTCAGGGAAAGGAAGCAGCATAAAGCACAGAGGTACAATACTGGATTTAATATTTAGGTAGCTGCATACAATACTTCACATACCTACCACAAACGAGGGAGGGAAGAAGGAGAATCAGTAGGGTGTTTATACATTGCTAGGGAGCTTAGAAATTATCCTATAGACCAGGAGTTAACAAACGTTTTCTGTAAAGGGTCAGATAGTAAATATTTTAGCCTTATGATCTCTGTCACAACTACTCAACTCTGCCATTGTATGGCAAAAGTAACCTAGACAGTGAATAAATGAATGGGAATAGCTATATTTTAATAAAGTTTATTTACAAAACTCTGGATTGGCCCATGGGCCATACTTTACATAGCTCTGCTAGGTTTGAAACTTGAAAATATGTATATCTGTCTATATGTAAAAGTATTCATTATTAAATATATATTTTAAATTTTATATTTAGATAGGTATATATGCATGTGTACATGTAATATGTATCTCTATAGTGTCTATCAATGTATGGACATACATATCAGGATATAGATTAGTGTATATACATATATAAAATAACAGGAATATATATTGTACAAAATATGGAGATATTAACACATGAATACATGTATAAATACATATAATTTATGAAACATATTTAATGCAGACATAATAATTTGATAAGTTTCATAATCTAGACACATAAAATAGTATGGTTATATATAAATATATACCTATGCACAATACTTACCTATGAAATATTTAGCAAAGTTAAAATACTTAAAACATAAGGTGTAAAACATAAATAGTGTTGCAAACACTCTCTTCCCACACCCAGGGGATTATCTCATATGCTCTACTTTGAAGAACACTTGTTATAAACATCATGGATCAGTATAGTATAGCAATTAAGAGTTCAGGTTTGGGGAGAAAAAGATTTGGGTCTGTTACTTCCCACAAATATGGCCTTAGGCAATCTCTTTATTCTTCAGTCTTCCTTTTTCTTAATCATTAAAATGGAAACAAAACTAGTACCCTTCTTATAGTGTAAAAACTAAAGGAGACAAAATGAGTAGCAAAATGCCTTGTATGTACTAAGAACTCAGTAACATGTAACAAAAGGTTAGCAAGAGTAACATGAATGCTTTGTGGCTTAGGAAGCATCCCTTCAGTAGCAGCAGTATAGAAAACTGATTACAGAGGGACTGGAGTAAGTTAAAAGGGTAATACAAATGAGACAAAGCATGCCTAAACTGAGGTAGTGGGAATGAAAAAGAAGATATGTCAAATTCAAGAAATACCAAGATCTATAAACAGATAGAGATGAATTTGACAGAGGAGAGAAGGAATAATTTCAGATGTTCTTTGTATTTTAGCCTTGGCTATCCACATAAAGGATGCTGTCATCAATTGAAAGAGGAAATAAAAACAAGTTTTTAAAAAAAAAAAAGAAAGAAAGAAATAAAAACAAGTTTTAAGGAAAGGATGAACTCAGTTGTCAATCTGTTGACTGGGCATTCTGTGGAACAGCACACGCAGATGTCCAATGAAAGACTCCAACTAGGGGGCTGAAGATTAGTGAACTTAGATTTAGGAATCATCATTACAGGTTATAGCTAAAGCATAAGATCAAATAACAACATCTAGGGAGAAATATTAAGTAAGAAACCCCTGAAAGAGGATCCTAGACAACACTCAGCATTTTAAAAAGATAAGCTGTGAACAAAGAGAAAAGATTCAAATGAAAATAATAAAAACAACAAACACAGAAGAATCAGGAAAGAGCAGAAACATAAAAGTCAATGAAGAGTTCCAAGAAGGAAGAAGAAAAAACAGTCGTCAAGTAAGAAAAGTAACAGCATGATTCCTGTGAATTTTTTTTTTAAGATTGTATTTATTCATGGGAGACAGAGAGGGCCAGAGACATAGGCAGAGGGAAAAGCAGGCTCCCTGCGGGGAGCCTGATACAGACTGGATCCCAAGACTCCAGGATCACGACCTGAGTCAAAGGCAGATAGATGCTCAACCACTAAGCCAACCAGGTGCCCCAATTCCTTTGAATTTGACTGAGGAGATCACCAGTAAAGTAAAGCAAAGTTGATTTTAAAAACAGACATGGAAGCTATTTTGCAATGGGTGGAGGATCAAACAGCAACCAGAGTGTGACATTTGACAATGAGTGTCGTTTCTTATACAGATTTAAAAAAAAAATAAATAATGCAAGTGTTCTATAAAGATGAAAACTCTAGAACCATTAAAAGAAAGTGAAGAAGTTCATTATCAAATTGATAAGAAAACTTTCAGATTTTTTTTAAACCTGATAAGTAGTTAAGTGACATTCTTCTAGTCCACAAAGACTTACAATAACTAGATTTTAATAAAGTGAGAAAACATATGACAATGTACCACAGTCTTATTCCAAACAAAAAGTTCCTATGTGCATCTTTATGAAAATTTGATGAATAATTAAAAACCTTAGGATTTTACTCTTAAAAATAAATTTTAAAATATTTGATGTCAAAATATATTTCAATAACAACATCACATGAAACTTAAGTGAACTTAATGACATGCAATTATGTTAGGATAGGTATGTCAGAATTTGCCATCTAATGAAGATTTTCTGGCAATGTGAGAATTCTAACTTAGGCAACATACTGAGTTATGTGTCGGGAATCTGGAAAAATATTTATCCTCCCTGAATTTGATAGTACACTAAATGCTTACAAGTGTTTCTCCAACAATTTAGGCATTTGAGTAGGCAGCCTTATTACTGAAATAATTTACAGGCTGAATAATCTGGACTAGTCTATTAGACCATTATAAAATTTCAATATTACCATTTCTGTTACAAGTAAATTTCCAAAAAAGAAACACATCCAGACTCATTAAATTCCACAACCTAAATCAACACCACCACTAAAAAGGTATCCTAACATTTCTCAAACACGAAGTATTCCTAATCTACATAAGAAAAAGCCATCATATGACTCATAACCACTTCTGCCAGATGATTAATTTTTGTCAGGGATCTTTAGATCACAAAAAAGATAGGATCTGAATTTTAATTGTTAGTACATATTTTAAAATTGAGATAAAAGAAAATCAAAACATTGCGGTATTTCCACCTTAAGTAAAAGGACAAGTGTATACACACACACACACACACACACACACACACACAATTAGGCATGGAAATAAGAAGCTGGAAAAAATTCCACTACTAGTTTTGCTGGGTTTTTCTTGGAGAAAGCCTCACAAGATAAATACATCTGAAATGGATTTAAAATTAGAGGAGATATTAAAATTGGATGCTAATATCAGCAACAAACAAGTGAAATTTGAAGTTAACAGCACAATTTACATTCACATCCAAAGAAAATGAAATACTGAAATACAAATCTAACAAAATCTATATGAGGAAAACTACAAAAGTCTGATGAAATAAATCATAGTTGAATGAAATACATGGAGAGACAATTCATGTTCATGGCAGGAAGCCAAAATATTGCCCAATGTGAGTTCTTCCCAACCTGATCTACAGATTTATTGAAATCTCTATCAAAATCCCAGCAAATTATTTTGTAAATATCAACAAACTAATCCTAAAGATGTGTGGAGAAGCAAAGAAAGGATCCAGGACAGGCAATGCATTATTGAAGAAGAAGAACAAAGCTGGAAGACTAACATCATCCAACTTCAAGACTCACCATGAAGCTACAATAATCAAAACAGTGTGATATTAGCAAAAAAAAAAAAAGATAAATATATCACTGAAACAGAATAGAGGCCCCAAAATAGACCCACATAAAATCAGTCAACTTATCTTGATCTTTCACAAAGAAGCAAAGACAATACAATGGAGAAATGTTTGTTTTCAACAAGTAGTGCAGTGCTGGAACAACTCAACACCCACATGCAGAAGAAATGAATCTAGACACAGACTTCTAGGCATGGAAATAAGAATTCCTTTTACAAGAGTTAATTCAAAAAGGATCACAGACCCAAATATAAAACTCAAAATTACAGAACCTTTAGAAGACAGGAGAAATTGTGGATGACCTTGGATTTGATGATGAGTTTTTAGGTAGAAGAGCAGAATCATCATCCATGAAAGAAATAACTGATAAGCTGGACTTCATTAAAATTAAAATTTTTCAACTCTGCAAAAGATACTGTCAAGAGAATGAAAAGACAAGCTACAGACTGAGAAATTATTTGCGAAGACACAGGTGATAAAGGATTGTTACCTAAAATATCAAGAGGACTCTTAAAATTCAACAAGAAGCTAAACAACCTGCCTGAAAAATAGGTCAAAGACCTTAATGAAGAGCTCCTCAAAGGAGATATATAGGTGGAAAATATATATAATAAAAGATGCTCCACATGTTACATCATCAAAGAAATGGATATTAAAACAACAAGATGCCATTACAAACCTATTAGAATAGCCAAAATCCAGGACACTGACAACTGCAAATCCTGACAAGAATCTGGAACAACAGGAATCCTCATTCATTATGGGTGGGAATGAAGAAATGATACAGCCACTTTGAAAGACAGTCTCACCATACAATCCAGCAATCATATTCTTTGGTATTCACCCGAAGTAAATGAAAATTTATGCCCGTACAAAAACCTATATTCAGATGTTTGGTTTATAGCAGCTTTACTCATAATTGCCAAAATATGGAAGCAACTCAATGGCCTTCAGTATGTGAATGGATATAAAACTCTGACAATGCTTAAAAAAAAAAAAAAGAAAGAAGAGAGAGAGAGAGTGAGAACACTATCAAGCCATGAAGAGACATGGAAGAAACTTAAAGGTGTATTACTAAATTTAAGAATGATTGCATGATTCAACTATATTAGATTCTGGAAAAGGTAAAACTATGGGGACAGTAAAAAGATCTGTGGTTGCCAGTGGTTAGAGGGAGGGGGGGATGAACAGGTGAAGGACAAGGGATTTTTAAGACAGGGAAATTACTCTATGATATTATAATGGTGCCTAAATGTCATTTATGTATTGCCCAATCCTAGAATACACAACACCAAGAATGAATCCTCATGTAAACTATAGACTTTAAATGATAACAATGCATCAAGGTAGGTACATCAGTTATAACAAACATACTCCCAGTGAGGGGAACTTGATCATGGGGGAGGCTATGCATTTGTGGGAGTAGCAGGCATACAGAATAATCTCTGTACCTTCTGCTCAATATTGCTGTAAATATAAAACTAAAAAGTATAGTCTCTTAAAAAATTTTTATGCTAAATTATGATTAGCTTATTGAAAAACCTGATAGTAGATCAAGAAATAAGATGACAAGAGCACAATGTAAAAAAATGCAACTCTGAAAATGGGAAGTATTTAAGAAAAATTTTTTTAAAAAAAACACACTTTTCCAAATCAGAATTATACCTCTCCTAAACCTCCAGTCATCTCCTTGTTCATCCTGATGGTTTAACAGTTGCTTGGAAATCTGAGATACTTGATGCTGTAAACCCTTTCGGTCACCTTCTGCTTTCATAAGTTGCATACGGAGCTCTTCTACCTAAATACATAGAGTCAAAAATGAAACTTCTTTCAGTTTTAAATGCAAAAAAGATTAACTGAACTTACGAATTATTTCAAATTATTTTTCTAGGGAGAAATATTACTTCTAACAGACTACTGTCAGCACAAGTTGAAGCCAAGTTAACCTCCTTGTTATGCCAAGCACAGTGGAATAGTCTCTTGCTCTATTTCTTTACTTCTCCCATTCCTTCCACAAAGAATGAATGTCTTTTCCCCTTCTCTGTGTCTACCAGGACAAAGAATTTGACACACACACAAAAAAAAAAATTCCTTTATTGTGAACTCAGTCCACTCTACTACTATTAACCCAAGCACCTCCATAACTGTTTTTAGATTTTTTTTTTACTCCATCTCTTTCGTATGAATATGACCTACTGATTGATAAACTCAAGTGAAAAGATCACATTTCAGCATATTTTAATATCAAAGTACTGTTCAAAATAAGAAAGAAATCAATGCTGTTGAACAAACTATGAACTCCTTGAGGTCAGGGACTATGTTATTCATCAGTATTTCTAAAGACTAGCAAATTACCTACCACACATCAGGTATGTCCCCAGTGGCCATTAAACAAATTAGGAGTCTCAAAAAGACTCAGCTAAAGTCACAATGACAACCTGAACACAATAATCTCTTACTTCAAAAGATTAGAAATCACAAGTCAGAGTTCAAAACCAAAAAAAATTAGAGTGGAAAGGACTACAAATATAAACTTTCAACAAAGGAAGTCTGAACCCTGCCAACATTAATTCCATTTGTAACCCTGGTTGCAGAACAAAGCCAGTGACCATTTTTCAAGGTTTTGTAAAATAGCTGTTATAGTGTATTTTCAGCACTAATGGTCAAAACATAATATTCCTTCTGAGCATCTACGATGCTTGACATCTTTGCCTACATAGCACACAACATTGTGAGTTAGGTAAGCCATAAGCCACAATTCAAAACAGACAAAGGTACAAGTACAGTTTATATTAAACACAGGCAGAGAGGCAGTTAGAAACCTATATGCCCTTATCCAATGTATATAAGATTACTATTTCAAGTTACTGAACTTTAAATAGCAGAAGCAGCAAACTCTCATTATAAGCTATGAGTTGCAAATGTTATGCTTTAAAATTAAGCTTTATCTTTGGTTAAAAGGGTCAGGCAGCATCTTGAAAGGGTAAATATAAGACAATGCAAAGTAACTCAAATTCTGTATTTCATGTATTTTATTTCTTCCTGTTTCATGTATTTTACTTTTTCCTTCACTGTTTCATGTATTTTACTTCTTCCTTCACTCTCCAATGCCTCTTTGAATAAAATTAAGCCCCTGGGAAAGTTTAATCTTACACATCCAGTATCATTTTTACACTGGTTATACTAAGAGAGATAAATCCCAAATTGAAGCAGCAATCAGCAAAATACACTATCACAGCGGGAACTTGGTCCAGTGTTTTGTACCAGCTTTCTCTGACTCTTCCTGAAAGGATTTCATCTTTTGCTTATGTGTTTTAACATACATTCCTTAGGGGGAAAAGAATTTCTAGACCTTGGTGGATTTTTTCTTCCTCTCACAAAGACATTTTAATATAAAAGGAGACTCAATCCAGATTTAATTTAAAAGAAGATATAGCTTGCATAGACTTACCTGATGCAGAAGTGTTTCTCTGCTGCCTTCTGACTGATTCAATAACCTTCGGGATACCTCTAATTCCTGTTCAAGCTAAAGTTTCAACAAAGGATAAAGAAAAATGTCCAGTGGGGCAGAAAATAAGTAAATTATAATGGGCATAATTTAAGAGGAGAAAACTGGAGAACTTTTCAGAAGATATCTACAGCTAATATGAAAAAAAATACCTTGCTATCAAAACATATCAATGTTTCCATGAAAATAATGGGTTTGGGGGGGGGCGGTTTCCATGAAAATAATGTTAATTGCATAACAAAAAGTGAACCAAACCAGACCTCAGGGGGTCCAAGTTCTTAGTCAGTTGGATCTCAACTATGACACTCTTCCTTAGTCTCCTTTCTATCATCTGTAAAATAAGGACTTTATATTAGACAATCCCCGAGATTCCTTCCAGTTCTAAATCACTGTAATCTAACCTCCAAAGCAATTTTTTTCTTCAGTACATTTAACATCATACAAAACTGAATTAGAGGGACGCCCGGGTGGCTCAGGGCTTGAGCGCCTGCCTTCCACCCAGGCAGTGATCCCAGAGTCCAGGGATCCAGTCCCACATCAGGCTCCCTGCATGGAGCCTGCTTCTCCCTCTGCCTGTGTCTCTGCTCTCTCTCTCTCTCTCTCTCTCTCTTTCTCTCTCTCATGAATAAACAAATAAAATCTTTAAAAAAATTGAATTAGAATAAAAACGTGAAGGACCCAATGACTAAAGTATATTTCATCTAATTGGTGATTCTGTGTATTCTTAATATTATACCATTCCTAATATTTCCGATATTCATAACATCCCTAAAATTTAAAACATCTAATTTCAGAATAAGACATTTAAAATTTCCTTAATAATATAGTCATAAGATATATATTCACAGAAAATGAGCTAATTAGATGACCAAATACCTAAAAAGTTTGAATGTGCCTAGCTTACAAGTCGAAAAATATAATAGGATATGAAGGGGAAGAGGAATATGCTGCTTCCCGACCCCCGCCCAAAATATGCCTCTTTGGCATAAGTATTTCTTGAGCTGAAGGAAATCAAGACCCAACAGACTCTGGAAAAGCTTTTTACCTCTCCGTTAACTGCATTAAAAATCGTGGAGAGGGAGTCTGTGTACCAGGAAGAGAGCTATGACCACAGCTAACTTTTTATATCTAGAAGACTTCTCCACAATACAAGGCAAACATCTGTTTACCAAATATTTGCTCTTCTCATCTTCCTGTGAATTGTCTTTCTCCCCTTTGAGGCTCAAGACCTCTATCCCATTTCCTTAGCTGAAGGTGGTATATAATAAGCCTCAACAGCTTGGCTCCCTTTGAGCTCTTATTTTTATGCAGCTCCTATAAATACAAAATCAGATTTTTTTTTCTCCTGTTAATCTATTTTATGTCAGTTTAATTATTAGGTCAGCCAAAGAACCTAGATGAATAAAGGGAAGATTACTTTTTCACCTCTACATATGGAACAAGTGTTTGTTAAAATGCCTGCGATTACATATGCTAGACATGTTTGCATTTTGTCACAGTAAGGCTGTTTTATGAAACCACAAATTTATAAGATGTTATTAAGTACTTAGATTTGTGATAGTTATCCGAAGTTATTATTTCACTTGACCAAACAACTCTCTATACATTATATCAGTCCTTTAAATATTGTCCATGTGGTAGTTACGACTATCATAAAGGAACAAACACTATAGTTCTGTATCTTCACTGTGGTGACAGTAACATGAATCTATACATGACTCAACTTCACAGAACATGAATAAGTACACACAAGTTGGTCAAATCTGCAATTTCACAATAACTTATGTGATTGTACCAAAGTCAATTTCTCAGTTTGCATATGGAATGACAATTATGCAAAATGTTACCACTGAGGGAAACTGTGTGAAGGGCACATGTGACCTCTCTCAACATTTTGTCTTGTAACACCCTATTGAAATTGTAACTATTTCAAAATACTTTTTAAATTTGGTTATATAAGTTTTTTAAAAAACTTATACATATGGCAAATAAAACATCATATTCTAAAAAAAAGTAAAGTATATATGAAATCACAGAATCCACACAAAATATTATCTGACTTGTCCTCCAGTTTCTTTGGAGAAATAAAGAGGGAAGGAATCACATTTCCGTTAAAATGTTTTCAAAACCCGCAAAGACCCATACTGGTTAGGTTCCCTGGATAATAACATCGGCAGCCCCAACTCCCTAAGGGCAAGCATGATGGCCTGACACAACTTGCTTACCGTAAAGGTATCATAAATGCATCATTTAACTTGACATAGGTTGGTGAAATAAAAATCAAGGAGGTAATGGTAGATTTGAAAAGAGATAGTGCAAAGAACATTACATCATTTGCAAATTTTCATTTTATCATTCATTACCTTGGGCTCGTCCTTAAATCTGTTCATTTGCAAATTGAGGACCTTTGTCTCTAAATGCCTCTCCAATTCTAACATGCTAGACTCTATAGGTCCATAGACATGAATATATGTCAAAAATCCTTATTATTTAATGCACCTACACTGTTTTCAATGATGAAAATAAATATATTCAAAATCTCCACCCTTTAAACAACAAATCTTTCCTAAACAGCCCTGCAGTAAAGTCAAGGTCATTACATGTTCCCCACAAAGGACTGATACAATTCAATTTGCCTGTAGGAAGGGAGTGGCCATATGACAAGGTAGCAAATGACCTACCTATACCTGTTTCCCAAAGCAAGCAACAGAGGATGGCAGAGCCATCAAACCAAGGGACTACACATCAAAACAGATGTGTTTCAACAAATGATCTCAGGGACAATTTCCCAGGCACTCAACAATTATCACTGGCCCCATTGCAAAGAGCATTACTCTTTGATGAAAGAGAACTTTCAAAATCTTACTTGACTCTTCTCAGTTTCAGTCTGTCTTAGCTTATTTTTCATGACTCCCTCATCTTCATCTACTTTAGCTTCTTGTTTCTTCAATGCCTAGAATGAAAGATACCAGAAAATTGTAGCATTGTAAAATACACATAGAACTGAAAGTCACTATTAGGATTTATTAAGGAAAGGGGGGGGGATGATTATGAGTTGTACAACATATACATAGGAATTATAACCCTCTCATTCACTGAAGTCCTAAGAACACCTCGATGGTAATACATATTTTTATATATCAAATATAAACAACTTCTTGATGTTCTTAATCCATTTCCACTTAATTTCACTTTTTCCCCACCTTTGAGTATTTTGTTACACATTTAGGGAGTGTAGACAGTTAAAGCACTCTTGGAAACAAAACATACTGCCAGGTGAAATAATAGTATAAAAATCATATTATCTGTTCAGCTATTTAGACATAATAATCAAACTAGACTCACTAGTTTTTCAAATTCTGAAAAAAATATCTTAAGGTAGAAACATGCTTACGGCAACATTATTACATGTATGATATTTTATCACTGCATATAACTGGCTCTTCAAAGCAGTCTTCACAAAGAGAAAAGCATTCTTTTCTACATTTGTCTCTAATAAAATGGAAAAAGAATTTCAAGAAAATTCAAATTTCAAAAGGTAGCCGGAAAAGTATGTTTTGATTTGCTCTAAGGTAAAATTAAACTTAAGGAAAATATATATATATTTGGAGTAATCTTTCATGATATTTAAAAAGCATTCTATTTGTTTAAGAAAACTTTTTATAATTCTAGCATTTAGACTTAGCAAGCTATATGTGCAGAAGCCACCCAAATTGAGAAAAGCCAAATGCCAGAGGTTTTCCAACAAAATCTATGGCACTCAATGAGTTCTAGACAAACAGCAAAACATTTTAAAAACTGTTTTGAAAAAAAAAAAAAAAAAAACTGTTTTGATGCAAGGGTGCCTGGATGGCTCAGTCAGTTAAGCCTCTAAATCTTGATTTTGGCTCAAGTCATAACCTCAAGGTGGTGAGATCCAGTTCTGCCTTGGGCTCAGGGTTCAGGGAAGAGTCTGCTAGAGATTCTCTCTCTTCCCACCCCTCGTCCCCTCCCCCTACATGTTCTCTAAATAAATCTTTCAAAAAAAAAAAAACTGTTTTGGTGCAAATATAATCAATCACATTCAACCTTCCTTAATTTACATATCCAATAAATAAATCCTAAGTGTACTTACAATGTGTCAGGCACTGTGCTGGGGCTACTAATATACATATATATAAAATAACCATGGCCCACTGTCCAGGAAATTACAGCTCCCTCTGCCATGGCTCTGTCTCTAATAAAAAGCAACTGAGTAAAAAGTCAGAGAAGCATTATCAAAATGAAAAAGAATTCTGGTTTCAGTATGGTAATAATATTACAACACTTATTAGCATTCACTACATCCAGGTGTTCTTCTTCTTACATATTAAATACATTATATATAGTGAACATAAACATTTAATCCTCATGATGTGGGAAACAAAGGCAAAAGAAAAAAATTACATTTCCTTACTACTTAGAGCCCACTGACAAGTCCTTGCAACAGGCAGAGTGGCATTCCTTTAGGAACTCTGCTGCCTCAATGTTAATGCTTTGCTAAAGGCAAAATGCAATCCTAGCTTAACATTATCCTCAGCTCCAGGATCCTGTAAGTCTATTTTAACATATAAAAATTCCTTTGAAAATTTCCTTTATCTCTAGCCCCCCAGATAGATGTTAGCAATCATCCTCCAAGCATATGACCCCCAATATACACCTGAAGGGTCTCATGACTAGTTTTTACTAAACCGTAATAAATGACCTTTTCCTAACAACAGCTACTCACTCCTTCCTCTACCTCCAGGCCCAGAGGTCCTGGAAATCTTGCCTCCAAAACACCTTGGGGAAAAAAAAAAAAAAAAAACACCTTGGAGGCTTGTGCCACCAGTAACTCCCTCTCAAGGTGAAAGTTATAATGGGCCACTCCTCATGACGCCGTTCAGCTGTTTCTGCCCATGGATCCTGCCCCCATGCTTTAATAAAACCACTTTTTTGCACTGAAGACATCTCAAGAATTCTTTATTGGCTGCCAGTTCTGAACCCCAACATTTCAAATCACATCATGTATAAATCCACAAGTTATTATTAAGCCAATTTTATTAAGAAGGAAAGAGGGGTATAAGAAGTTGAGAGTCATAATGTTTTTCAGGTAGTTATCAAATGATTTTAATGTTTGATATTTGTTCTTTTGTCCTTTATTGTAGGGTAAATGGAATTTGTAATAATATTTAATTCTATACGCATAATCTATTCAAGGTGGGATATGTTTATGAATTTTGCTTGCAAAATTATAATTATCCTAGAAGCCTGAAACTGACTGCTAACATCTTTATTCTTTCAATGACTCCTTCTCCAGACCAGGAGTGTGTGTTTGTGTGTTTGTGTGTGTGTGTGTGTGTGTGTGTGTGTGTGTGTAAGAAAAGAGATAATAAAGACATAGTTATTACATTTTTTAGTCATTCCTTAAAGTTTTGAACTATTTCCCTCCTCAACATCATCATTTCAACCTAGCCCCATTTTATTTTAAATGAGTTAATTAACTGGTTATCTTTTCGATATTTTTTTATTGAGCTAAAAACCAGCCTGGGCTTTTCCATGGTCAGGGTAGGAGGTTGTTACAAGGAAGACTTCCTCAGGCAGTTGATAAGTTTCATCAAACTATGAATAGCCTCTGATTCTGGTTTCAAACTCCTGAGCAGAAACCACTCCAACTCAAAAGGAAAATTAAGCTCCACTACCCAGAGGGAAAGTATCAAAAACTGTGTGGTTCTATGTTAAAAACCACTAAAGTAACTTACACATATTTTGGTAGCTACTTTGAGAATATACAAATATCCTTAAAGTTTCACCCACTGATTAGCTCAAAGCCAGAGCAAAGATAACACTATTGGTTCTTTTTTTAGCATACAAAATTTGCCTCCATCAAACTTAATATTCTAATGCCACTCAGATTCCTAGTAAATTAACTCACAGGTCAGTGTTCACCAGACACAGAATGCCAAAACTCTTTGCACTGACCCCGAGATAACTTACTTACTGCCAAAACACCAATAAGTGATATGGAATTTACTTAAAACTATTATAGATCAATGGAGTATACTTATCAAAGCTCCACCAAACACTGGCTGTTCTCTTAATTCTTAGGCTACCTCCTTGTTCCCTTACATCTTGTTCATTCTCATTGTTCATTTTCTTTGCACCTTTTGGACCTTCCTGCAGGCTTCTAAATCTCCCTCTCTAGGTTATGCAGATCAGTTTGCCTCTATTCCAAATCTCAATTTTGAATATTTATACTTGTAACCACACCCAACACCCCTACATACCCAACCCTGTAAAGACTTATCAGTTACCAGAATTCATTCACCCAAAAGTGCAATGTGAGAAATAATTATTTTCATGCTCATGCTAATAGATATTTAATCTTCATTTCTTATAATTAGTATACATATTAATAATTTTACTTGATGTTGAGGGAACAGAAATCAATAACCTGAACTTTAATTTAAAAAATTGTTTTTAATTTTTTTAATAAATTTATTTTTTATTGGTGTTCAATTTGCCAACATACAGAATAACACCCAGTGCTCATCCCGTCAAGTGCCCACCTCAGTGCGCCCGCCACCCAGTCACCCCCACTCCCCGCCCACCTCCCCTTCCACCACGCCTAGTTCGTTTCCCAGAGTTAGGAGTCTTTCATGTTCTGTCTCCCTTTCTGATATTTGCCACCTATTAAAAAAATTGTGTTTTACAATATGGAATTATACCTTATAAAAACATAATTCTTCTGAAAGTTAACCTTTTTTTTTAAATCTAAATTTCCATATATGAGCTAGTTGAATAAAAGAACCTCTAATTATTCTGGCTACCTAGGAATCTGCAATAAAATTTCATTTCCTCCTCACCTTCTATCTTCACCATCTGACCATTTATTTATATCTCTTTTCCAAATAATACACTTTTCTATTATAGTTCTACTTGATGCCCAAAATGTTATTTAATACCTCCCTTTTTTATTTCTCCTTTTATTCTAAGGATATATAAGTCTCAGAAAAATTCAGTCAGTGAGAACTTAAATTCTATTCTTTTCAGTAGAGGAGCAAGAATGATGTCTTAAGGAGTAAACCAAAACAAATTACTATATTTCCACTATATCATCTAGAAATGTCATTAGGTTTGAACATTATTGCTGCTTCCTATAGACCATCAGCCGGTAAACAAGTAAACACATATACAGTATTCTAGCCCAGAATAGGAACCTATTTTCTACATTACCTAGTTTAAAATGAAAGACAAAGAAAATCTAACTCTTAAGACCTAGTAAATACATATTAAGGCACTTTAAACTTCTGAAAACACAAATAACATTCAAGGAGAAAGACTTTAAAAGCTAACTGAATCAAAATTACAGCTATTTCTTTAAAGCTTAATAATAAACTTTAACTATTTATTATCTTTTTAAGTATATAAGGCTGTACTAGATTTCTTTTCCATTTGACTTAGATCAAGCAACTGAGAAGCATATTAAAACTGACCCAGTAAAAGCAGTTATAAATAGAGAAAAAAAATCACATGCCAATGAATTTCTATTACTATGTTATTTTGCCTCTTAAAGCTTGTTTTTTTTCCTTAAAAGCAGTTTAGCTATAAAGCTATCATGTGCCCTGCTCCAGGATTCAGATTGTCTTTTACATGTTTAAGATTACAGCAACAGCACTGAGCCTTAATAGAGCGTCCCTGGAGCACATTTAAATCTTTAATAACAACAATTTTTCTTCTTTTCCTTAAGTGTGCCTATTTCCATTAAAAAGGACTAACATATTGAGTATTATACTACTGTAGTTCTTTAGAGGTAGAGGATTCTGAATTCTCATGGTTATATATATTAAAAAAAAAAAAGCAGCCTCTTCTTTTAGAAAGTAAAGGAGAAAAGGAAGATGTTTGTAGACATCTCATCTGACCATAAACACTCCCACAATTTTGACAATAGCCATGTTTATCAAGAGGCTCTAAAAAATCACACACACAAAAATAAAGAACAAATAGGGAACTAAAGGCCCTTTGTCTACTGTAAAAGGACCAGATAGCTTGGGTAAGAATGATGGAGCTGGAATGAAATACAGGTAGGTCCTATGTTAACTCTCACACAGGCCACTGAAATAAAAAGAAAAAAGGAAAAAAAAAAAGAAAGAAAGAAAAGAAAAGATGAACATAAACTATCCTGTCTCATCCTAATCATTCAGCAGTGCTCCAAGTGCATGCCTTTGGCCACAAGAGCAAGAACATGTAGATGACTCACCAGTAAACTAACAAGACTATAGAAAAACAACTCTGTGCTCACATGGAACAATAGGTCAGTAACATTGCCCTTTAAAAGGTACAAACTTCCAAGTCAGATTTTTTCCAGTAACAAAGAATGAAGTCATGTCACTGAAAATTAAAAAACTACTGCTTTTACTATATATTTTTTAAAACTTTGTTTTTTAGCAGTTTAGGTTCACAGCAAAATTGAGAGGGAAATGGAGTTCCCATACGCACCAGTGCCCTCATACATGCATAACTTCCCCATTATCAACATCCTTCAACAAAGTAGTACATTTGTTACAACCGATGGACCTACTGTGACACATTATAATCACCCACAACTTATATTAGGGTTCATTTTTGATGCTGTACACTCTATGGGTTTGAATAAATACATAATGACATGTATCCATCATTACAATATCAGTGTATAGTTGCTACCCTAAAATTCCTCTGTGCACTACCTACTCATCCCTTATCTGCCAAATCCTGGCAACCATGGGCCTCTTTACTGTCTCCGTGGATTTTCTTCCTCAGAAAGTCACACAGTTGGAATCATACAGCATGTTGTCTTTTCAGATTATTCTTTCACTTAATAATATGCCTTTAAAGTTCCTCTATGTCTTATCACTGCTTCATAGCTCATCTCACTATATTTTTATATTTATATTCTTCATGTAGGTACAAAATAAAAGCCAGTAAATATTTTAAGCTTCACAATATAATGCTATTCTGATCCAAATTAGACATATGAACTATGAAGTTAAAAGTTTATATTTATGTATAGTAAACATTTTAAATAGCTTTAAGGACATTATATTTCAAATCAAGAAAAAAATTATTAAGCACTTAATATGTATAAAATACTGTAATAAGAAACTTGAGAGGTTTTTTTTTTTTTTTAAGATGGAAATCTGGTGTCTATTTCCAAAATTCTCTTTTGAAAACCTAAATCACAGCTCTAAAACCATCAAATATCAATAAAATACATATTTTGAAAAGGAATATATATGCAAAATACAGCAGGATTGTATTGCTCAGAACTAATACTACTGATTCAAATTAACATAGGTTTTATTTCTGTCAAGCTCTATGAATTTCTAAATTTTGTTTTTTTCCTAAATCAAGTTAGAGATTCCTCCCACATGAGAACTAACTAAAGTCATGGAAAATTTTAGCCTTTAAGTTCATCCAGTTGGGGATTATCTGTGCCAACAAAAACCAAACAAAACAAAACAAAAAAAATGAAGTTTCTTTTCAAGGCAGAAAACAATGCATTCATATTCTAAATCCCTGAACCAATATCGAACTCAAAATAGCTAAATTTTACTTAAATTGTTTAAAGAAATTTATTTTTCAGCCATACCGAAGGAACAAAAATTCAATATGAACTACCACTTAAAAAAAAAAAAGTTTAATAAGTTAAAGTAGAATTGCATGATAGAGTCCAAAGAGAATCCAATTGTGATCATTACTGTTATAACACCATATAGATTTGGGGGATATCAAAATATGGAAGAAATTCTAAAAATCTGCTACCAGCTGAATTATGTGTATTTTCCACATGGATATGGTAAGCACATAGTGCATGGAGTCACAAGATACAATCATTCTTGTTTTTCAAAAGGCAGAGTAGTATCAAGTATCATAGAGTTAAGTAAGATTTATCAGTAGTTAAATATATTAGTATTACTTCTGATGGTAATTGTAATCATTAATGATGTTCTTTAAAGATACCTGAGGTTTTGAAACCTAAAACTCAAAGCTTCTCTTTGAGAATGGCCCAGATGTCAATTTTTTTTTTATTTTTTATCTTCTTACGATAAGGTGTTTATTTTTTCAGGAATCTGAAGAGCTTTTATGGAAATTATTGTGGTAGGATAGATGGTTTCTTCTTACTGAGCTATTTTCCCCAATGAATAAGGAAACTTTCTGTTTCTATTATGTCCATATTTATGGAGTCTATAACTGGCTGGGGCACTCTGTGCCAATGAAGCCAACCAAGGTCATAGGTTCAATCACCATAAGAGCCAATTCCCTTTGCTCAGTTCTATAGTCATAGTCTTTACCCTAAACCTTAGCCAAAGGCCACATGGAAGACTGACTAGGCCAGAGACCCTGGATGAATCAGCAAGATCCACTACCAGGACTATAAAAAAACTCAAAAGCAAAACCCCTATTGACTACTGTCAGGATTTCATTCTCTAAATGTTATTAAATTTGCCAATCTGCAAAACAAAACCTTAATTACTGCCTACAAAGTTGGTCTGCTAAAAAGACATACAAGTCTTTTGCCTTCTTTAATTCAAAAGAAACAAGGGTAATGAGTATTATTCCCTAAAATGCCATTGCTTTTACTGGAACAGATTTTATTTTTATGCAATCTTTTACTTAAGAAAAATCTTGCAAGTAAAGTTAAATGTGAGCCCAACAAGTGCACTTTCCAGGATTTCCTTCAAAATCAAAAAGCAAAGGCTCTTAGCGGAGGGTCTGTTTTTATCTGAGTAGTTTCCTTTTTGAAAAAGGAGACTCATAGTTTTATTAGAAACCCCAGAGCAATATGATACTTCATTTGACTTTCTAAATACAGGACCACTGAGTTAGAATTGTTGACAAACAGAAGATCACAGAAAATTACAAAAATTTAATTTAAAATTTCTCAAGTTTAAAAAAAATTAAAATTAAATTAAATTTCTCAAGTTTTATATGTACTTGAGCAGAATTCCCTGTAAATATACAACACCTTTCATTGTTTACAGTTAGAGGATGTTATTTTATGTCTTTGGTTTTTGTTTTTGTTTTACTATTTTCTAATCAAAATAAAACAATGAATAAATCTATCTGTAGCAGAGTGGTCTTTGTTTACAGAATATTACTATGCACTAGGTAGCTGCCCAGTAAATATTAAATGATAATGATAGGAAAAGGCTTTATAAACAGATGATCTAGGATAAATTCACTGAAAATGTAGATAGAAATATTACACTCTTCAAGAAAAGCACAAACTAGAAATTAAACAAGTCCTGCACTCAGAAAATCTCAGGCTATTGTCAGGCAGCTGTTCAGTTCAATAAGAACACAGATATTTTTCACCATCATCATAGCATTAGCAGCATTAAATGTCTATTTGCATATGGTGCTACACAAAGGGACTCACACAGATTCATGCTAGCCTTATTTATTATAGTTTACAGTGACAATATTGGCAAGAACAAATAAGTACACACAGCAAAATTAGTATGATTAAACAATACTTTAAGAACTAGTCATAAAAAAAAAAACTAGTCATATATGGTATGAACATGAAATGTGTCAGACTTAAATGCAACTCATAGCAGCAATAAAAGTATTTATTCAGGAGCCCCTGGGTGGCTCAGTCTGTTAAACATCTGCCTTGCGTTAGGTCATGATCTTGGAGACTGGGATCAAGACCTGCATCGGGCTCCCTGCTTGATGGGTTCTGTTTCTACGTCTGCCTCTCCTCCTCGTTCATTCTCTCCCTCTCTCTCTCAAATAAATAAAATTTTTAAAAGTCTTTTTTAAAAAAAGTATTTATTCATAATGCAAACATCAACTATTTCCAAATTCTGAGGTGCTTTATAAGAATATCTAGATATAGATTTAAAGAATAGGTGAAACAAAGAAAGGAGTAAAGGCCATAATGGCCATTTTGGAGATAATAAGAAATAATCAATAATCTAGAAAGCAATGATCAGGGAAAAAAAGTGAATAAAACAATCATAGAAGGACTAACTTCAATGAGGATAGGAACAAGGGAGCTACAAGCAAACTGATCAACCCAGGAAGATACCCTGAAAACCACACCTTATTCAAAAATATTTGAATAATAAAAGCTGTTATATACAATGAAATTTTGGAGAAAGGTCTTTGAAATGGAGAGGTAAAAGGGAATAGAAAAAATATTGCAAAAGTTTAATAATTACTATCCTAAGGTAATATTTTCTTAATAAAGTAAAAAACCTAAGAAGAAATGGCATAAGTGTTAATTTACAGAAATGAGATTTTAAGAATCTCAGGACAACTGACATCTACCTATCATCTCATATAAGTACACCCTTCAAAGGAATCCAAAGACCTTCACCAGCATGCTAACACTTGGCATGTTACTTCTCCTGTGATGTAGGATACAGTTCTACACTTTAAACTTTTATTTTAGCAATATTAAATAGCAGCCTCCTGAAATATATGATCAAAACTGGAATATTCTTTAATCCAGCCAGCTATTACTATCCTTATTTCCCATTAAAAGGGAATATGGTGGGGGATCCCTGAGTGGCTCAGCGGTTTAGTGCCTGACTTCAGCCCAGAGCATGATCTTGGAGACTGGGATCAAGTCCCACATCAGGCTCCCTGCGTGGAGCCTGCTTCTTCCTCTGCCTGTGTCTCTGCCTCTCTCTCTGTCCCTTTCTCTCTGTCTCTCATGAATAAATAAAATCTTAAAAAAAAAAAAGGGAATATGGCTTGTGGAAACTATAATATACATGAACTACACAGGAAGTTTGCTCTGTGAATGGAAATTCAAGTACTGAGTGAGTACGAGGTTGAAAGACAACATAATGATCTCTTCCAGTTTCTGTTCTACAAGGAGTTTTGGGAAAAAATATTTTCCACAGAAAAAAAAATATTAAAAGTGTTTTAGTGTTAACTGAAATGATCAAAGCCTAATAAAACAGACTTATAGGTCAAATCAGCAAGGGTAGGGTGCAGGAGGCAAAGAGGTAAATCAAGAAAAAGACTAAGGAAGAAGACAGGAGAACACGATATGTCTTGGACCTGCACATTTCAAGCTGTGCCAAAAAGTGTTCAACCAGCTTTGAAAGACAAATCCCATAATAGACAATCATTCTTTTCCATCCATTTCCTTTTTATCTTCATGGTAACATTAATGATTCTTTCACAACCTTACAGAAAAGTGTTGACTTTATCCTTGCAATAAAATAAGTAATCCACAGGGAACATAAAGGAGAGAAAAAAATAATTAACATGATACAAAATAGTACAACAGAGAACAATATTATAAATCAGAACTATAGTGAATCAGAATTTTAAAAAGTATTTCAGTGAAGTATAGATTGGTAAAGTGCTTATCAGGTAGCAATAAGCAACAGGGCGAATCACATTCATAAAAGAAATGCCTAAAATGATTTGAAAACACAAAGTCTTAGCAAAATGCCACTTCTCCCACCCAAATTTTCCCCAAAGGTCAAGAAGAGGTAACTATTTCCCTTGGGCTACTCTGAAGCCTATTTCAAAACTGAAATAACACCCTTAGTGAATTACAGAGATTGTTAACATTTCTCAGCTAAACTGGGAGCCCCTTGGAGTCAAGACAACGTTTTTAAGTACCATTAAATCCCTAGGCCTCAGCACAGAACCTGGCATATACTAAGTATATGAAGGTATAGGCTATCTTACTATGTATAGTTCTGACTACATAGCAGACAATAATCATTCATCCTTTCCTTCAAAAAACACTTATTGGGCCCTTACTGCATGCCAGCCACAGCTCTAGCTACTCTACGTACAGCAATGAGCAACATGCCTGCCTTCATAAAGCCTGCGTTCTGGTCAGGGGACAGACAGACGACAGGTAGTGAAAATGCTAATAAAGAAAAAATATGGCAATAGATGGGGCTCACAAATGAAGAATGGGTTTATCTAGGATAGTTAATAAGGCCTTGCTGAAGCAGGTCTCCAAAAGAGATGAGGGTAAACAGTAATGCAACTGTTTCCAGAGCTGAAAATTCCTGGATCTGGAAATGGAAAGTGCAAATGTCCAAAAGCAGGAGGATGCCTCGATGTCTGTGGAAAAGCAAGAAGGTGAGTGTAGTTGGCCTGGAGTGGACAAGAACAACAAAGAATTAGGCATGCAGGAACTGTCACAGCAGAAGGGTCTTGTAGGCTGAGGACGTTACATTTCATTCTGAATATGATACAGAAATCACTGAAAGGTTCTGAAGAATGATGTAGCACTATCAGATTCTGTGGGGAAGACTGCAGGAAGGTAAGAATGGGAGCAAGGGGGCTACTGCATCAGCTCAAGCAGGAGAAAATAGGGACAAGAGGATAGACAGGAGTAGTAGTGATAGAGGGAGTAGAGTCATCAATTCAGAAAATATTTAAGTAGAATTGATGGAGCACCCAGGTGGCTCAGTCAGGCATCTGACTCTTGATTTTGGCTCAGGTCATGATCTCAGGGTCATAGGATCGAGCCCCATGTCAGGCTCTGTGCTCACCATGGAGTCTGCTTGTCCCTCTCCCTCTACTCCTCCCCATGCTTGTTCTCTCTCTCTCTCTTCCCTCCCCCCCCATCTATTTATCTAAAGATAAATAAAATCTTTAAAAATAAATAAAATAGAGCTTACAGAATTTAATGATGATAGGATGTGAAGGATGAGAGAAATGGTGAAGGCAAGAACATAAAGGAACCACATAAATTTTTTTCAATATAAGTTTTAATATTGAAAAAATAAAAAAATAAAGTTAACACTGTTTTTGTCATCACAAAAGAAGAAATAAATCACAGGAGCTACCTACTAGACCGAACCACACAAAAAGATACAATTTAGCACCTTCTATACAACTGCCCAGGTCAGGAGGGGAAAGAACAGGAAATGGAGCTCCAGCAACCCAACTCCACCCAGGCTTTGTGGTTTTAAATCACAGCACGGCTCTAACTTGATTCCTATCCAAGTCCAAGTCTGATACTGGCTACAATGCTTCAGGATCTCAATCTCAGATGAAAAATAGGAAACTGAACAACTTTTTCTCACTGCTAAATAAGGCCCATGGAATGATGACATAAGGTTATAGGTGTAAATAGTGTTCTAACTTGACCATAATATGGACAAAGAGATGTTAAAAAAACCTAAGCAATTTCTCACTTCTTGGGTAATAAATAATACCACAGCTTCAGTATTTATAAAAAAATTTTTAAAAATCCAGGGTACTTAATACAAATGTAAATTAACTAGAAATGCAAAGGGTCATAACAGGTATAAAAACTGCCTTTCTGTCAGGTAAAAGAAACACAAACAAGATTACACAAAAGAAAATCAAACCGCATTAGAACACCAGTAGAAAATGTAACTGGGTTGGGGGGACAGCAGGTACAAAGGCAGTGTATTAAGGAAAAGAAAATGATAATTAGGAGACAGAGTTTGGATCTATAGGAGATAAAAATTTAGAGAAAGTATCTTTGGGATATTCCTGTATAGATCAGACACATGAACCATGGAAAAGGGCATGGAAATTCATGATTCCAGTGAAAAAACTCTCATTATCAAATTACAGTCACTAACTGTTTTACTATATGTAAAAAGATTTTTTTCCACAAAGGGAGGGAGGAAGAGAGGAAGGAACTGTAACCCTAAACAGGAAGCATAAAAGAGACTACAACAAAAAGGCACAAAAATGATAGTTTTAGTGTTAAATATAACAGATGTCTTAACACATAATACTGAATGGGTCATGTTTTATTTTTCAACAGTAGAAAGCAACACTGTTTCAAATTTAAATTTTCAAACAGCAATAGTTAAATAACTATATTCTTTTTCAGTTGCACTGTTGGTGCCAAGTTACACTTACAGGGAACCCTAAGAGTTGAGATACACATATTATAAACACTTTCCAAGACAGTGTAGCAACTTTAATGAAGGATGCCTGCTGAGTCACAATCAATGGTTTAATACTGACGACTAGTGGTCAAAAATATGTAGTAATTCCCTATTTTTGAGTATTCTAAGATTTTTTATCATCTAAATTTGAAAAGTGCAGTGTAAATTATGTGGAAAAACCTATATTAAAAGAACTTACAAACATTCTGAAAACTATAAAGAAAAACTGTATCTCTTAAGTCTTGTTTGTCCATTATTTGCCATGTCCTCAAACCAGTCAATCATCCTTTGATACGGACCCATAATAGGAACAACCCCATGATGTGTCGGTTCATTCACAACTACACAGTTGAATTAACATTGTTTCAGAAATCCATAATTAATATTTTAAAGAGATCTTCCTTTCAGAATTCATATATCTGAGCAGTTCTAGTCTAAATTTGTATTTTTGTAACTTCGTCTGTAGGGCACTAAGAAATCAGAAATTTAGCTGCCCTAAATTCCCAACATAATGTGAAAAACGGTAAACTACCATATCAAAATATTCGTTTTAGAAAGTTAAAATTTAATTGTGATTGTCTTAATTCTTGAAGAATTCAAGAATTCTTCAGTTAAATCATTTAAACTATATATTCAACATCAAAGAATTCATTATTTGTTAATATTCACTAACTTGTCTACAGTAATAAGAGCAGTAGGATAATATACAACAATGCAGACACCTGAGAGAGAGAAGTTTGTTTTCTTAACAAGAAAACTGTATAACTGCTGTTATATGCAGCCCAATGGTCACTTACATGTGAAAACAAAGGTCATTCCTTCAACTATTCACAGAATGTCTGCTGTGGGATAAACACTGCACTATATGCCCCAGAAAACAGGTATGATGTACAAAGTTCCTGCCAACAGAGTTCCCATTTTAGTGGGGAAGACATACAATAAGATAAACAAATACAATTATAGATGATGTTTAGTGCAATTAATATGATATGATAGAAAACAATGGGGCAGTTTTATTTATTTAAAGATTTCTTTATTTATTTGGTGGAAGGGCAGAGAGAGAGAATCTCAAACAGACTCCCTGCTGAGCATGGAAGTCAACTCCAAGTTTGATCTCAAGACCCTCAGATCATGATCTGAGCCAAAATCAAAAGTCAACGCTCAACCAAATGAGCCACCTCAGCACCTCAGAAAAGAGCTGTTTTAGAAAAGGGAAGGGCAGTTCTCCCGTACCTCTGAAGGTAACAAACCTGAAGGATGAGAATATGTAAGTTTGCTGTGAGTCAGAAGACAAACGTGCTGATAAGACACTGAGAGGAAATCACTGTGCTTAGAGCACAGATTTCTTAGAAAAATTTGTAGTTACAGATGTAATGTTTAAAATTTAAGAATAACCATTCAAAAAAAGCAAATATACTCTAATTAAAGCCAGAAATATAAAAATGAATATATAACACATCTCAATCCAATACAAAACAAAAAAGAGGGGGAAAAAACACAAAAATAAGATATGTTAAAAAAACAAATAAGAGGTTAAAAACATTTCCAAATGCATCAACAAGTATAAACCAGTTGGTTTAACCCAGCCATTAAAAGACATAATTTACTAAATGAGATTTTTAAAGTCCAGCTATAACATGTTTATAAGAAACATACGAAAATAAACTACAAAGGAAGGATTAAAATATAGCAAAAAATAATATGCCAAGAAAAGAGTAATTCAAAGAATACCAGTATCAAGAGGAACACTAGAGTTTAAAAATTAATTGACCAAAGAGTAATAATTAATTCATATGCATAAAACCAGTCACAAAATAAAGCAAAACTAAAACTAAAGAAAACTAGAGTTAAAAAAAAAAAAAACTCACCAAGAAATTGATCATCCTTATCATAGTGAGAGGCTTCAGAAGAACATATTTATAAAAATACAAAAGGAGAGGATGGGCAAGATGGCAGAAGAGTAGGGTCCTCAAATCACCTATCCCCACCAAATTACCTAGATAACCTTCAAATTATCCTGAAAATCTACGAATTCGGCCTGAGATTTAAAGAGAGAACAGCTGGAATGCTACAGTGAGAAGAGTTCGCGCTTCCATCAAGGTAGGAAGAAGGGAAAAAAGAAATAAAGAAACAAAAGGCATCCAAGGGGGAGGGGCCCAGCGAGGAGCTGGGCTGAGGCCAGGGCGAGTGTCCCCAGGACAGGAGAGCCCCGTCCCGGAGAAGCAGGAGCTGCACCAACCTTCCCGGACGGAAAGGGGCTCGCAGGGATTTGGAGCAGGACCCCAGGAGGGCGGGGGTGCCCTCAGGCTCCCTGGGACACTAACAGAGGAACTGTGCCCCCGGGGAGAGCGCACCGAGCTCCCTAAAGGGCTGCAGCGCTCATGGCTGGACCCGGGAGCAGCTCGCATGGGCTCAGGCGGCGGCTCCGCGGAGGGGGCTGCACAGCCGGGAGCGCGAATCCAACAGCACAGGCCCAGGAGCACTGGGCGCTGGGGACACAGCCCAGGATCCAGGCTCCCCCCCCCCACCGGGGACAGGCAGAGGCCAGGAGGGCCCAGGACAGCTAGGACGCTCCTGCCCCTAACTGAGCATATCAGCGGCCCCGCCCCTGGAGCCTCCAGGCCCTGCAGACAGAGAGGTCCGTAGTTACTGCAGGAGCTGAATCCAGGGCTGGGGAGCTGGCCGCCGCCACTGCGGTTGATCCTCCTGGGGCCTCACGGGGTAAACAACCCCCACTGAGCCCTGCACCAGGCAGGGGGCAGAGCAGCTCCCCCAATTGCTAACACCTGAAAATCAGCACAACAGGCCCCTTCCCCAGAAGACCAACTAGACGGACAAGTTCCAGGGGAAGTCAAGGGAATCAGAAGATACTCCCCCTTGTTTTGTTTGGTTTGCTTTTTGATTTGTTTGCTTCCCCCACCCCTTTTTTTTTTCCTTTTTCTTTCTTTTTCTTTTTTTTTCTTCCTTTTTTATTTTTTTTTTCTTTTCTTTCCTTCTTTCTCTCCTCTCTTTTTCTCCTTTTCCCAATACAACTTGTTTTTGGCCACTCTGCACTGAGCAAAATGACTAGAAGGAAAACCTCACCTCAAAAGAAAGAATCAGAAACAGTCCTCTCTCCCACAGAGTTACAAAATCTGGATTACACTTCAATGTCAGAAAGCCAATTCAGAAGCACTATTATACAGCTACTGGTGGCTCTAGAAAAAAGCATAAAGGACTCAAGAGACTTCATGACTGCAGAATTTAGATCCAATCAGGCAGAAATTAAAAATCAATTGAATGAGATGCAATCCAAACTAGAAGTCCTAACGACAAGGGTTAACGAGGTGGAAGAACGAGTGAGTGACATAGAAGACAAGTTGATGGCAAAGAGGGAAACTGAGGGGATCCCTGGGTAGCACAGAGGTTTGGCGCCTGCCTTTGGCTCAGGGCGCGATCCTGGAGACCCAGGATCAAATCCTATCGGGCTCCCGGTGCATGGAGCCTGCTTCTCCCTCTGCCTGTGTCTCTGCCTCTCTCTCTCTCTCTCTGTCTGTGTGACTATCATAAATAAATAAATTTAAAAAAAAAGAGGGAAACTGAGGAAAAAAGAGACAATTAAAAGACCATGAAGATAGATTAAGGGAAATAAATGACAGCCTGAGGAAGAAAAACCTACGTTTAATTGGGGTTCCCGAGGGCGCCGAAAGGGACAGACGGCCAAAATACGTATTTGAACAAATCATAGCTGAAAACTTTCCTAATCTGGGAAGGGAAACAGGCATTCAGATCCAGGAAATAGAGAGATTCCCCCCCCCCAAAATCAATAAAAACCGTTCAACACCTCGACATTTAATAGTTAAGCTTGCAAATTCCAAAGATAAAGAAAAGATCCTTAAAGCAGCAAGAGACAAGAAATCCCTGACTCTTATGGGGAGACATATTAGGGTAACAGCAGACCTCTCCACAGAGACCTGGCAGGCCAGAAAGGGCTGGCAGGATATATTCAGGGTCCTAAGTGAGAAGAACATGCAACCAAGAATACTTTAACCAGCAAGGCTCTCATTCAAACTGGAAGGAGAGATAAAGAGCTTCCAAGACAGACAGGAACTGAGAGAATATGTGACCTCCAAACTAGCTCTGCAAGAAATTTTAAGGGGGACTCTTAAAATTCCCCTTTAAGAAGAAGTTCAGTGGAACAATCCACAAAAACAAGGACTGAATAGATATCATGGTGACACTAAACTCATATCTCTCAATAGTAACTCTGAACGTGAACGGACTTAATGACCCCATCAAAAGGCGCAGGGTTTCAGATTGGATAAAAAAGCAGGACCCATCTATTTGCTGTCTACAAGAGACTCATTTTAGATAGAAGGACACCTACAGCCTGAAAATAAAAAGTTGGAGAACCATTTACCATTCGAATGGTCCTCAAAAGAAAGCAGGGGTAGCCATCCTTATATCAGATAAAACTAAAATTTACCACGAAGACTGTAGTGAGAGATGAAGAGGGACACTACATCATAAAGGATGTATCCAACAAGAGGACTTAACAATCCTCAATATATATGCCCCGAATGTGGGAGCTGCCAAATATATCAATCAATTAATAACCAAACTGAAGAAATACTTAGATAATAATACACTTATACTTGGTGACTTCAATCTAGCTCTTTCTACCCTCCATAGGTCTTCTAAGCACAACATCTGCAAAGAAACAAGAGCTTTAAATGATACACTGGGCCAGATAGATTTCACAGATATCTACAGAACTTTACATCCAAACGCAACTGAATAGACATTCTTCTCAAGTGCACATGGAACTTTCTCCAGAATAGACCACATACTGGGTCACAAATCGGGACTGAACTGATACCAAAAGATTGGGATCGTCTCCTGCATATTCTCAGACCATAATGCCTTGAAATTAGAACTAAATCACAACAAGAAGTTTGGAAGGAGTTCAAACACGTGGAGGTTAAGGACCATCCTGCTAAAAGATGAAGAGTCAACCAGGAAATTACGGAAGAATTAAAAAGATTCAATGGAAACTAATGAGAATGAAGATACAACTGTTCAAAATCTTTGGGATGCAGCAAAAGCAGTCCTAAGGGGGAAATACATCGCAATACAAGCATCGATTCAAAAACTGGAAAGAACTCAAATACAAAAGCTAACCTTACACATAAAGGAGCCAGAGAAAAAACAGCAAATAGATCCTACACCCAGCAGAAGAAGAGAATTAATAAAGATTCGAGCAGAACTCAATGAAATCAAGACCAGAAGAACTATTGAACAGATCAACAAAAACAGGAGTTGGTTCTTTGAAAGAATTAATACGATACATAAACCATTAGCCAACCTTATTAAAAAGAAGGGAGAGAAGACTCAATAAAAATCATGAATGAGAAAGGAGAATCACTACCAACACCAAGGAAATACAAACAATTTTAGAAACTTATTATGAGTAGCTTTACACCAATAAATTAGGCAATCTAGAAGAAATGGACACATTCCTGGAAAGCCACAAACTACCAAAACTGGAACAGGAAGAAATAGAAAACCTGAACAGGCCAATAACCAGGAAGGAAATTGAAGCAGTCATCAAAAACCTCCCAAGACATAAAAGTCCAGAGCCAGATGGCTTCCCAGGGGAATTCTATCAATTGTTTAAAAAAGAAACCATACCTATTCTACTAAAGCTGTTTGGAAAGATAGAAAGAGATAGAGTACTTCCAAATCCGTTCTATGAGGCCAGCATCACCTTAATTCGAAAACCAGACAAAGACCCCATCAAAAAGGAGAATTACATACCAATATCCCTGATGAACATGAATGCAAAAATTCTCAACAAGATACTAGCCAATAGGATCCAACAGTACATTAAGATTATTCACCATGACCAAGTAGGATTTATCCCCGGGACACAAGGCTGGTTCAACACTCGTAAAACAATCAATGTGATTCATCATATCAGCAAGAGAAAAACCAAGAACCATATGATCCTCTCATTAGATGCAGAGAAAGCATTTGACAAAATACAGCATCCATTCCTGATCAAAACTCTTCAGAGTATAGGGATAGAGGGAACTTTCCTCGACATCTTAAAAGCCATCTACAAAAAGCCCACAGCAAATATCATTCTCAATGGGGAAACAATGGGAGCCTTTCCCCTAAGATCAGGAACAAGACAGGGATGTCCACTCTCACCACTGCTATTCAACATAGTACTGGAAGTCCTAGCCTCAGCAATCAGGCAACAAAAAGACATTAAAGGCATTCAAATTGGCAAAGATGTCAAACTCTCCCTTTTCGCCGATGACATGATACTCTACATAGAAAACCCAAAAGCCTCCACCCCAAGATTGCTAGAACTCATACAGCAATTTGGTAGCGTGGCAGGATACAAAATCAATGCCCAGAAATCAATGGCATTTCTATACACTGAGACTGAAGAAAGAGAAATTAAGGAGTGAATCCCATTTACAATTGCACCCAAAAGCATAAAATACCTAGGAATAAACCTAACCAAAGAGGTAAAGGATCTATACCCTAAAAACTATAGAACACTTCTGAAAGAAATTGAGGAAGACACAAAGAGATGGAAAAATATTCCATGCTCATGGATTGGCAGAATTAATATTGTGAAAATGTCAATGTTACCCAGGGCAATTTACACGTTCAATGCAATCCCTATCAAAATACCATGGACTTTCTTCAGAGAGTTAGAACAAATTATTTTAAGATTTGTGTGGAATCAGAAAAGACCCTGAATAGCCAGGGGAATTTTAAAAAAGAAAACCATATCTGGGGGCATCCCAATGCCAGATTTCAGGTTGTACTACAAAGCTGTGGTCATCAAGACAGTGTGGTACTGGCACAAAAACAGACATATAGATCAATGGAACAGAACAGAGAACCCAGAAGTGGACCCTGAACTTTATGGTCAACTAATATTCGATAAAGGAGGAAAGACTATCCATTGGAAGCAAGACAGTCTCTTCAATAAATGGTGCTGGGAAAATTGGACATCCACATGCAGAAGAATGAAACTAGACCACTCTCTCTCACCATACACGAAGATAAACTCAAAATGGATCTAAATGTGAGACAAGATTCCATCAAAATCCTAGAGGAGAACACAGGCAACACCCTTTTTGAACTCAGCCACAGTAACTTCTTGCAAGATACATCCACGAAGACAAAAGAAACAAAAGCAAAAATGAACTATTGGGACTTCATCAAGATAAGAAGCTTTTGCACAGCAAAGGATACAGTCAACAAAACTCAAAGACAACCTACAGAATGGGAGAAGATATTTGCAAATGACGTATCAGATAAAGGGCTAGTTTCCAAAATCTATAAAGAACTTCTTAAACTCAACACCAAAGAAACAAACAATCCAATCATGAAATGGGCAAAAGACATGAAGAGAAATCTCACAGAGGAAGACATACACATGGCCAACATGCACATGAGAAAATGCTCTGCATCACTTGCCATCAGGGAAATACAAATCAAAACCACAATGAGATACCACCTCACACCAGTGAGAATGGGGAAAATTAACAAGGCAGCAAACAACAAATGTTGGAGAGGATGTGGAGAAAAGGGAACCCTCTTACACTGTTGGGAATGTGAACTGGAACAGCCACTCTAGAAAACTGTGTGGAGGTTCCTCAAAGAGTTAAAAATAGACCTACCCTACGGCCCAGCAATTGCACTGTTGGGGATTTACCCCAAAGATACAGATGCAATGAAACTCCGGGACACCTGCACCCCAATGTTTATAGCAGTAATGGCCACAATAGCCAAACTGTGGAAGGAGCCTCAGTGTCCATCGAAAGATGAATGGATAAAGAAGATGTGGTTTATATATACAATGGAATATTACTCAGCCATTAGAAATGACAAATACCCACCATTTGCTTCAACATGGATGGAACTGGAGGGTATTATGCTGAGTGAAGTAAGTCAATCAGAGAAGGACAAACATTATATGTTCTCATTCATTTGGGGAATATAAATAATAGTGAAAGGGAATATAAGGGAAGGGAGAAGAAATGTGTGGGAAATATCAGAAAGGGAGACAGAACATAAAGACTCCTAACTCTGGGAAAAGAACTAGGGGTGGTGGAAGGGGAGGAGGGCAGGGGGTGGGGTGAATGGGTGACAGGCACTGAGGAGGGCACTTGACGGGATGAGCACTGGGTGTTATTCTGTATGTTGGTAAATTGAACACCAAGGAAAAATAAATTTATTTAAAAAAAAAGAATACAAAAGAACAGAACAACAAATTTACAAACTTGACCTACTAACTTTATAGGAGTGTGTAAGTATGCATATCATATGTTAAATTGAAAATATGTTCAATTCTTATACTCACAGAATATTTACCCAAAAAATTGATCCTGGTACCAGCTGTCAAAAGTTTCAACAAATTTCAAAGGAAGTAAAAATTAATAATAAAAAGAGTTAAGCAAGCATATACACATTTGGGTTTTTCTTTTTTCTTTTTTTTTTTTTTACTTTTTTTTTTTTTTTTTTACTTTTTATTTACTTATGACAGTCACAGAGAGAGAGAGAGAGGCGCAGAGACACAGGCAGAGGGAGAAGCAGGCTCCATGCACCGGGAGCCCGACGTGGGATTCGATCCCGGGTCTCCAGGATCGCGCCCTGGGCCAAAGGCAGGCGCCAAACCGCTGCGCCACCCAGGGATCCCACATTTGGGTTTTTTAAAAGGCATTCCTAAGTAAGTTTTAAGTTACAGAGAAAATCGTGAAAGAAATAATAAAAGATTTAGAACTAAGCCACCATAAGAGAATAGCTTACCAAAATATATGGTCATTTATTGATAAATTTGCAATAATTTTTAAAATCAGTTAATGCTACAACTTGCAAGCCTAAAAACTGAAACAGAGTAATCCTACAAACAAAAAAGGAAGAAAAAATAGAGTTCAAAACAAAAGTTGATGGAGTAATAAAGCTGGTCAAAATGAAAACTAATAATCATATATCTAGCAAGACTAATAAGGAAAAAGGAATAACAAGTAATATTAAAGTGAAAAAGTATATAGCTTTGAAGAAAGATTTATAAATAAATCAGGGCTATGACTGCTTTTTAAAATTACCTTCAAACTACAGGCAAAATGGATAACATAAAATCATGAATTACCAAACTGACTTTAAAAACAAAAAAACTATATAACCAAAAAAAAAAAAAAAAACAACAACAACAACAAAAACAAAAAAAGAAATTGAAAACCTCAACCACCAAAAAGATAATAGGCACAAATGGTTTTATGGGTGAGTTTTAACAAACATTCAAGAAAAAAAAAAATCCCTCTCCTAAACAGAATCAGAAAACAGAAAGGGGTGGAATCTACCTAATTCATTTTATGAGGTTAATGTAATCTTGCTCCCAAAACCAAAGCCAGCAGTACAAGAAAATTATAAGCCCCTCAAGCATAAATATAAAAATCCTAAGAAAACACTGGCAAATTAACTCAACAATGTATAAAAAAAAATACATTATGATCAAATAAATAAATGCTAGGAGGGGTCAATATCTATTGATAAAGTCAACCATATTTTAATATCAAAAGAGAAATATAGCAAACAAGAGTATTTGATAAATTCCACAATATATTATGATTTTTTAAAAAAGAAACAAACAGGGATCCCTGGGTGGCGCAGCAGTTTAGCGCCTGCCTTTGGCCCAGGGCACGATCCTGGAGACCCGGGATCGAATCCCACGTCGGGCTCCTGGTGCATGGAGCCTGTTTCTCCCTCTGCCTATGTCTCTGCCTCTCTCTCTCTCTCTCTCTCTCTCTCTCTCTCTCGTGTGTGTGTGTGTGTGTGTGACTATCATAAATAAATAAAAATTAAAAAAAAAATAAAATAAAAAAGAAACAAACAAAAAACAACTCTTGTAAACCTAGGAATAGAAGGTGATGTTCTTAATCTGATAAAGGACACCACTGAAAAAACCAGGAGCAAACAACATGCACCAAGATTAACATTTTAGAAGCATCCCTATAAAAAACAGGAATAAAGTAAAAATTCTTGTTATCTTTGTTTCTATTCCAACATCACACTTGAGTTTCTAGCCAGTGCAATAAAGCAACATAAAAGAATTATATAGTTAGAGACCAAATTGGCTTTCATTTCATATATGATTATCTTTACACAGTATATAGTACATGATAGTAATACATGAAAGCTGCTAACAAATTATAAAATAAGATTAGTAAGCAAAATTGTTGCATACATATAAAACCAACTACACTCCTATATACTAGAGATAACTAATCAGAGATGTAATAAAAGAAAATATTCCATTCACAATAGAAAGAAAAACTGTAGATACCTAGGAATAAGTCTAACAAAAGATGCATAAGACCTTATTACAAAACATTACTGAAGAACATTAGAAAACACCCCTCTTCAAATTAATCTATGTAGTCAGTACAATTACAATCAAAATGCCAGCAAGATTTTTCATGGAAAATGACAAGAGATTTTCATTATCACTTACCAAAATATAATGAAAGCTATAATAATGGAGATAAAGTGATTTCAGTTCAGGGGCAAACAGATCAGTAGAAAAGCGTATAGAACCAGAGAGATACCATGGGAAACTAGATATATAACAAAAGTTGCATTTAAATCAGAGGGGAAAGAACAAATTATTCAAAAATGATGCTGAGGCAACTCATTAGTCACATAAAAAATAACAGATTCCTCCCTCGTGCCATTAAAAAGTAAAATTCCTGAGGGAAAACACAAGTAATCCAGTATTTTCAAATAAGCAATAAAAAAGCTAGCTGTACAGGCACAAATGCAAACTGGCAACAAATATATGAAAAGATGTTCAAAGTCACTAACAGAAATGCAAATAAGCATAAAAATGAGTTAATACTTTATACACATGAGCTCAGCAAAAATTAAAGAGAATGTAAGGAAAGGTCCATTCTCAACCATTTTACTAACAGAAATACCAAAGGTTAGAACCATTTGGAAAAATAATCTGATAGCCTCTATTATAATAAAAATCCATCTGTAGTAATAAAAGATAATGTTTGAACCACATGAGCTAGTTGAAGGAATTTCCAGAAAGTATTGGTGAGAGAAAAAAAGCAAAAGGTGGAACATGTGTGTTTATGTATATAATGTGATCCCATTTTATTAAAATGAAACATACCCCAAAAATCCTATACATGCAAAGTATGTATGGTCCATATACATCTGTCTAGGATAATTAAAACCAATAATTAAAGAAAATATAAAGGGATCACCTCCCAGGCTGTTTAGGCTGGTTCCTTTTTTTTAGGGAATGAGGTTAATGGTTGATGATCAAAGAATGAACACATAAGAGATGGGGGGAGGAAATGAGCCAAGCCAATAAATAAAGCTGGATTAAAAAGAAAATGTATGACCATTTATGATATGATCACATTCAGTTATACATTTATTTAAATTACAGGATTAAATACATTCCATACTAAATATTTAATAAAAATGTTAAATAAAAGAATTATATGAGACATAATACAGCAACATCTGCTTTCAGGCTGCTAGTAATCTGAGGCTCCTGAATATCACCCTTACTGTGTTATTTGGGGTTTACTACATCCCACGTGGTCACCAGGACCCAAAAAGGACTACATACTAGAGCTAATTTACCAAGGAATGGGAAAATAAGGTGCATCTTCTAAGCTTTCCTCATGCTTTACATGGAGCTTGTATTTTAAACTCCTATTTACCTGTATATTCTATTGGCCTTTTTCAAAGCCCAGGGAGGCTATTGGACTGGTCAATGTAGGGTGATTTAATGGGCATTTATATAAAAAAAGTATCTAGTAATAACAGTGGGGAAGGGGAAGCTTATACTATGAAATAAATATGAAAATGTCAGAGCACTGACTATGGAAACATGAGGGTAAAGTGCCAAACAAAAGTTAGACAATTCAGTCTGGGAAAGATAAGTAAGCAACAGAGAGTCCAAAATCTACCAGCCTCAGAAAGGCCTCCATGTTTCCAAACCAAGAAGAAGAGTCTCAAAAGGAAGGGGTTAATGAGGCCACATTAGAACATTTGCCGGACTAGGTTCTCCTCTGAATTGACACAAAAGTCTCAAGGGAAATGCTAAAGCTATTAAGAGGACATTAGGAAAACATTCTTGGCTTCCTTAGAAGCTTCTCCCTTAATGAGTCCAAACTAAATACATTTATAAGCTGTACCCAAGGCTTTTCTTAGGTGAAGTATCCATATTACTCAGCATCTCTGGAGCCATAATGACGTTTCTGGGAAGGAACAAATAGCTCTTTCTTCATTAGGTTTTTCACAATTGGTACAGATGCCAAAAGTTGAAGAAAAATATTGGGGAAAAAAAATCTATCAATCACTTAAACTTTTCTGTACAAGGCTTTAATGTTACTGATGAGGCTCACATAATCTGGTTTCTCATAGGTGTACAGACTGAAAACCACTGTGCTCAGCTCCCATTTTACACTTAACAATTTCCCACTAATTTTCAACATCTTCAGTTAAGATTCCATACTTCACCTTCCCCACAGACTTCTCCATGAAGCACCTTTAAGCCTTGAGGCAACTGATTCACCCTAGATCACTGGCAAGCATGGAATATTATTGGTGAGAGTAAGTGGGAGAACTAGCACTTTAATATACTATAAAATATTCTGAAAGGCATATACAAATATGAACCCAGCACTTATCTCATGTATTTCATTTTAAGTAATTCAAATGAAGACGAAGATATAACATTCAATTTATTAGAAACAGCTAGTAAAAAAACAAGTCAGAAATTCCCAAGATGCCATAGCCAAGAATTTATTGGGATTTTATGTTATCTGGGGGCCTACCAAAAGAAAAGTCTTAACTTGGGTTTATTTCTAAATACTTTGTGTCCCTAGCACCCACCATGCCTCCCCTGCTCCACTAAATTTAACTAATCAAAGTTACTATCAAGCATCTGATCAAAAGGAGTTTGTAATATGATAAATGTTAAACAAGTATTTTATTGTTTGCACATCGGTTTAATAACAAGGAAAGATTGATGGTTATAGGCTTAACAATATTTAAATTTTATTATTTAAATTTCAGAATATTAGAATAACCATTCAAAATTTAAGAGATGCATAAAAAGAATATTTATTATACAATATAAAATAATCACCTAAGAAGGCCTCTACTGAGGTATGAAAACAACATTGTTTAAAATATGATATATGAAGTCTGAAGGCCAGTGAATGTCCTTATCAAGTTAAAGAAAATCTGACATTCATGTGACACCAATAGCACATGAATAGTTGCGACTCAATAAAGGAAGCAGATTCCAGTGACCATAGCCCTCCTGCTTAGACCAGGAGGGAGAAAAAAAAACACACACATACACATTAAAGAGTGAACAACAACAAAAAAAAAACGTGAATAATTCCTTAAGACCTCTAAACAAGAAGAGCAGAGTAGCTGTTTCTCAACCAATTTCCAATGATTAATAACTATTTTTCATTAAATGGGAACAAATAAAACTCCAAGGACCTAAGAACCTCATTAAGATCACTAAAAAGAAGGTTTTAGCCAAAACTACATATTGCCTCCCCATAATATGGCATTATACCTAGAAATCTCTGATATCCTGGAATTTTTAATGAATACTCCTATTATCTTAACAATTTTTAAATGTCATAATTTCACTAATATTGAATTACACATTTTAGGGAGGCAGAAGAGTACAGTGGCTAAAAGTCCAGACCTCCTTACTCACCTATAGATTCATTTTCTCACCATAGCCAGAAACAAAATATATCAATTACTATCATCATACAGCATAGGTATTTGCAAAAGTACGTTTTGCAATATTGAAAAGAAAACAAAGTGTTTCCTTTCCTTAAACATGACCTTTCCAGAACAGCCTAAGCCACTTAACTTGGGAGTAGGAAACATATCAGCCTAAATTAATCCTTCCAGCTTCCACTGCACTGTTTAATCCAAAACCACCTTTTAAAGGCGTATAGGTCACCACTCATATTAAAGTGACAAAATATGAAATTAAACATTTCTTATCAATAGTGATCCTCTACTGTATTGTCAGAGATGGAATTCCAAATCACAGCTCAAGCTTTTAGTCAAATTGACAATTACAATGCAAATATTCAGGCTCGGGTTTCTCAAGAATAGGGGTGGGAAGCAATCTTCCTTTCCCTCTTTCTTTGTAATTTTGTGCATTCTGCAAAGAAAGAAGAAAATAAGTATGGAAAATTTCTCTAATTTTCTCTTGCAAAAAAGAACAATTGTCTCTTCAGTACTATTCTTATGCTCACCAGATGCAATTTGCTTTGAGAACAAATGTATAAAAATCAAACTTAAAAAAAAAAAAAAGGCTACCCACATCTAATTATTCAACAAAGTATCCTCTTCAAAGTAATTACCAACTAACAGGGGTATGCCTCCTTTTATAAAATGGAAGAAAATGGAATTTTAGAAAACAAGGGTAGATTTTTCTATTGCTTACATTATAATTTCAGGGTTGCCATTTTTGCTCCTAATTTTCAATTGGCAGTATATCCTAATCATTTAAAAAAAATTAATACATCAATTTATAAGGGTCAATGATCTTCAAGCACACATAGAGTTTAACTTTTATATTCTATGTATAGATACATATTTAAAGGGAAATTCAACAAATTTTCTTTTTTTTTTTAAGATTTTATTTATTTATTTATGAGAAACACAGAGAAAGAGGCAAAGACACACACAGGCAGAAGGAGAAGCAGGCTCCATGCAGGGAGCTTGACGTGGGACTAGATCCCAGGTCCCCAGGATCACACCCTAGGCTGAAAGAGGCGCTAAACCACTGAGCCACCCGGGCTGCCCAAATTTTCTACAATCATAGTAATAAAACATAACCAGTGTAATACAGTGAGAATTCACAAATCGATATCAACATTAATTAATTAATTAATTAATTGGAAAAAGCAAAGCCTTTCCTCAGAATAGAAATCCAATTAATAAATGTAGAAAAAATGATGGAATGTGTACCAAAAAATATCACTATTTAGCATCACTTGTAGTAACAAGTGCTTCATGAATGTTACCAAATGTTCAGTTTTCACCAGTAATAGAATAAATAGACATTACATGCCTCTTAATAAAGGTGTCCCGGAAAAAATGCAACACCAAGTTTCTGAGTTTCCTGCCAAAAGTCCATAATCTGAATTCAGTCATGAGACAACATCAATAAACCAAACTGCACAACATTCTGCAAAATAACTGGCCAGCACTCTGCAAAGTTGTCAAAATCATGAACAATAAAGAAAAAATGAAAAAACTGTTCTAGATCAAAAGAGACTGAAGAGACAAAAGCAGTATGTGACCCTTACTGTATCCTGGACCAGAAAAGGATGTTAGTGGCAAAATTTGAATAAAAAGTATAGATTAAAAAAAAAGTATAGATATCATAGTATTGATCCAATGTTAATTTCCTATGATTACGGAAGAGAATATTCACACTATATTATTTAGGTTTAAAAGTATTTACATCACTTCTGCAACTAGCTCAAAAAATTATATATCTGTAATGTATAATTGTTTTAATTATCATAAATACATAAAATGACAGAGCAAGTGGGGTAAAATGTGAATATTGGGGGAAATCTTCGTAAAGGGTATACAGAAGAAATTCTTTGTTCTAATTTTTCAACTCCCTCCTAAGTCTGAAATTTCAAAATAAAAAAGGTACCTAAAAGGTAAGTGATCTCAATTTTGGAATGGTTTGACTATAGTCTAGTCCAGGGGTTGGCAAACTTTCTATAAAAGGGCCAGACAGTCAATACTTTAGGTTTTGTGGGTCATATGGTCTTTTTTACAACTCTTCAGTGCTGCCACAGTGTCAAGAAACCACCCACAAATAGTAAATGAATGGAATTGCTGTGTTCCAATAAAACTGTATTTACAAAAATAGGCAATAGGCCACATTTGGCCCATTGGCCATAGCTTGCTGACTGACCCCTGTCTAGTTCATCCCAAGAAAAACTGATCAGGGTAATCATACTTTCATTTCATATTTTTTAGTACATGCCAGACACTATATTAAATGCTTTATAAGTGTTCATTCATTTATCCTCACACCAACATGATTAGGTAAATACTATTATTATTTCCATTTTCCACAGAGGAAATGGGCCTAGATAAGGAACTTGCCCCAGGCCACACAGCCAGCAAGCAGCAGACTTTGAGTTTGAACCAGGTAGGGCTGTGTTCACACAATGAACTAGATAACCCATATGCTATACTTCTCATATGCACCAAAATATGTATGTAATGACCAAGGAACTCTAACCATTTTAACAATGGCTAAATAACTATCCAAACTCAATATTTACATTCTGAGAAGGTATTTTTCACAAACCTCCTGCAGCTGCAAAGAAATAATTCCCAGTTGATCCTGACGTCTTTCCACCAGCTCTCTTTCTGTGCGCATCTCTCTTTCTATTTCCTGAAGCCGTCGTTCCACTCGATCTGAAACCTTAACATGGACAGAAATAGTGACATTACAGAGCGTTAGGCAAAAAAAGGAAGATATTGAAGACATATTTTACGCCAGATACACTACTACCTATAACATTTAAAATTGGCTTTTTATTGCATTCTTTTTAATGCTAATATTTAAAAAAATCACCAAAAAATGGACTGAAAGTTACAAAATAAAATCATTAGTCTCCAAATAATCCAAACCTGCATCCCAGTAAAGGATTTAAATCTTTCAAAGTATAATAATTCAATAGATCAGAGTTAAAATAGACTAGAAAAGAGTGCCCTCTGGTGAAGTAAAAGGAAAATACCATGCCAATGACTGCATTTATTACTCTATTAATGATAACTGTTCTATTAAGTTCTTTCTCATTTTAATAATCTATAAACATGACCTGCCTAGGAAGGTTTTGATGTTTATGAGCAGCAGATAATTAAAAGCGTTTTTCATTAGCTTGTCAATCTTTTCTACTGTGATCTACTGAAAATAAACCAGATGTAAAAGATCTAAAACTAAAGTCAAATAGAAAAATGTTTAATTGAAACCTTAAAATAAACATGAAAGATTTTTTTTCTCTGATGCAAGATTTTCCTTGCTAAAAATTTTACAAATTCAAACACATTTCATGTGTATCATTATATAGTCCTCTAAATAAAATTTACCTATTTAATGATGTATATATTTCATGCAGGAGGCTACAGGAGATAAAAGACATTTGGATTCATTTAAGAGAAGCAATAAATACAGTTCAGTTATAAGAAATATTTTGTCAACAATTCTATATAGCCAGAAAGTTCCTGGTCACAAGGAATCTTATTGGGGAGATAGAAATTGGATAGAAACTGGATTACGGTGATGGTTGCACACTTAGTACATTTACTAAAAATCATTGTACACATAAAGTAGATTAATTTTATGATAAATTATAGCTCAAATAAAATTGTTTTTTAAAATGACATTGATAAATATAAGCTTAATTAGTCAATAAAAGCTGAGCAAAAATATTCCATCAAAAAAGTTAGCAGTTAATATTTACTAAGAATGAAAATTCTTGGGTTTCCACCTTTTACTGCTTAAAACAATTAAGATATTTACTAGGATACAGTGCTTTACTAAAAACTCAAAACACCCTTCAGCATCAAGCTTCTAATTTATCATAGTAATCAACCCTAATTTCCCAATAAACAATTTACTACTACATCTGAAATAAATGTAGTACCTGCTGGAATGATAGACAATAATATTGGATCAATACTAAAAAAGTTGTTAACTAATGAATTTTTTACAAAATGGAAATGTCTTTATAGTTCACTCTGAATGTAAAAATAATAGCAACACTCTTCAGAAAATAAATAATATAGAATCATCTCAAACTCATTAGAGTAGCTACTATCAAAAACAAAACCAAAAAAAAACAGAAAATAACAAATGTTGAAGAGTAACTAACACTGTTAGTGGCATATAAAATCATATAGATACTATGGAAAACAGAATGTTCATTCCTTAAAATATTAAAAATAAAGTTACCAGCAGTTTTATTCTAGGTATATACCCAAAAGAATTGATAGCAGGGTCTTAAAGAGATGTTCGTAGACCCACGTTAATAGCGGTACTATTCACAATAGCCAAAAGATGGAAGCAACTAAAGTGTCCACCAACAGATAAATGTATCAACCAAATGTGGTTCACACATACAATGGAAAACCATCCAGTCTTAAAACGGAAGAAAATTCTTATCATGCTACAACATGGATAAACCATGAAGACATGATGCTAAATGAAATAAGCCACAAATAGACAAATTGTCTATTTGTCACAAATAGACAGATACTGTTATCATTCCACTTATATGAGGTACCTGGAGTAGTCAAACCATATGGACAAAAAAGAGGAAAGGTGACGTCCATGGTCTAGGAAAAGGGTAGTATGGGGAGTTGTTGTTTAATGGGTATAGTTCCATACTATAAACATAAAACAGAGTTCAAAAACGGTGAATGTGCTTAACACTATTCAACATTTAAAAGTGGTAGGGTCCCCTAGGTGGTGCAGTCCTGTAAGCATTGGACTCTTGGTCTCAGCTCAGGGCTTGATCTCATGGACCCGCATTGAGCTTTGTGTTTAGTCTGGGATCTGTTTAAGACTCGGAAGTATTGTGGATTTTTATAAAAATTGTTTAGTCTAAAAAGACTGAGGAGGTAAAATACTTAACCGGAGGTCATACAACTAATCAATGAGAAAAATGAGCCTACTACAGGTCTCCCTTTCCAGCAGTATCTTATAAACCCCAGGTCCATTTTCATGCATTTGTTCAATAAACATGCATGGACACTCATTTGTTCCAGTTGTTGGCATAAATAGAAGTTAGGAATACAGCAATACATATGCTGTATCCACAGACATTGCCTTCATATAGCTTGCTAATCACTGAAGAGTGACACTGAATGAGTAGTTAGAATTTCTCTCATTAAATTCAATGAGTTGAATGACTTCTATTTTTCAGGAAATAAGGCTATGCTTGTTAGCATCCTTTCAAAATTAAAGAAATTAAACACCCAAATATTGAAATAAAAACCCAAAATTATTAAGACAGTTTCTTCAATAAATTGTTGGGAAGGAAGCTTGGATGGCTTGGCGTTTAAGTTCTGCTTTCAGATCTGCTTTCAGCCTGATCCTGGAGTTCAGGGATGGAGTCCCACATCGGGCTCCCTGATGGGAGCCTGCTTCTCCCTCTGCCTATGTCTCTACCTCTCTTTCTCTCTGTGTCTCTCATGAATAAATAAATAAAATCTTCAATAAATAAATAAAGTGTGTTGGGAAAACTGGGCAACTATACACAAAAGAATTAATCTGGAACATTTTCTTTTTTAGGGGGAAGGGACCACTTTCTTACATCATATACAAAAATAAAATCAAAATGGATAAAAGACTTACATGGAAGACTGGAAACCGTAAAATTCTTAGAAGAAAACATGGATGGTAGTAAGCTCTTGGAAATTAGTCTGTGCAATATATATATATATTTTTTTTGTATCAGTCTCCTCAAGCAAGGACAACAAAAGCAAAAATAAATAAATAGAAGCACACCAAACTAAAAAGTTTTTGCAAGGCAAAGGAAACCATCAAAAAAAAAAAAAAAAAAAGGAATGGCAACCTACTGAATGGAAGAAGATAATCTACAAAAGATATAACCAATAAAGAGTTAATATCAAAAATGTATAAAGAACTCACATGAGGAGGGGGCAAGATAGTGAAAGAGTAGGGCTTCCAAGTCACCTGTCCCCACCAAATTACCTAGATAACTTTCAAATCATCCTGAAAACCTACAAATTTGGTCTGAGATTTAAAGAGAGAACAGCTGGAATGCTACAGTGAGAAGAGTTCACGCTTCAATCAAGGTAGGAAGACGGAAAAAAAAATAAAGAAAAAAAAAAGCATCCAAGGAGGAGGGGCCCCGCGAGGAGCCGGGCTAAGGCCGGGGCAAGTGTCCCCAGGACAGGAAAGCCCCATCAGGAAGAAGCAGGAGCTTCACCAATCTTCTTGGATGGAAGGCGGTCGCAGGGAGTTGGAGCAGGATCCCAGGAGAGGTGGGGATGCCCTCAGACTCCCAGGGGCACTAACAGAGCACCTGCGCCCTGGGGAGAGCGCGCCACACCCGACGGCCAAGCTCCCTAAGGGGCTGCAGCCCATGCTGGCGGGCCCCGGGAGCAGCGCGGGGGGTGGCTCAGGCAGAAGCTCTGCAGAGTGGGCTGCGCAGCCAGGAGCACAATTCCAGCAGCGCAGGCCCCGGAGAACAGGGTATCTGGGGACACAGCCCAGTATACGACGCACCCCCCAGGGCAGGCAGAGGCCGGGAGTGCACAGGACAGCGTCCTGCTCCTGCGCTAGGCGGCCCCGAGCTGTGCAGATCAGCGCCCCCACCCCCCGGAGCATCCAAATCCCTGCAGACTGGAAGCTGCGGTAGTTACTACGGGAGCTGACTCTAGGGCTGGAGAGCTGGCCACCGCCACTGTTGTCATTCCTCCTGAGGCCTCACAGGATAAACAACTCCCACTGAGCCCTGCACCAGGCAGGGGGCTGAGCAGCTCCCCCAGGTGCACACACCTGAGAATTAGCAGAGCAGGCCCCTCCCCCAGAAGACCATCTAGAAGGACAGGGGAAAAGCAAGTTATTGACCAAGCAGCACTGGAAAGTTCCAGGGGAAGTCCAGGGATTTACAGTATATAGAATCAGAGGATACTCCCCCTTGTTTTTTGTTTTCTGTTTGCTTCCCACCCCCCCTTTTTTTTCTTCTTCTTTTTTTTTTTTCTTTTTTTCTCTTCTCTCTTTTTCTCCTTTTCCAGTACAACTTGTTTTTGGCCACTCTGCACTGAGCAAAATGACTAGAAGGAAAAACCCACCTCAAAAGAAAGAATCAGAAACAGTCCTCTCTCCAGAGTTACAAAATTTGAATTACAATTCAATGTCAGAAAGCCGATTCAGAAGCACAATTATAAAGCCACTCGTGGCTCTAGAAAAAAAACATTAAGGATTCAAGAGACTTCATGAATGCAGAATTTAGATCTAATCAGGCAGAAATTAAAAATCAATTAAATTAGATGCAATCCAAACTAGAGGTCCTAATGACAAAGGTTAAAGAGGTAGAAGAAAGAGTGAGTAACACAGAAGACAAGTTGATGGCAAGGAGGGAAACTGAGAAAAGTGAGAAAAACGATTAAAAGATCATGAGGATAGGTTAAGGAAAATAAATGACAGCCTAAGAAGGAAAAATCTATGTTTAATTGGGGTTCCCGAGGGCACCAAAAGGGACAGAGGTCCAGACTATGTATTTGAACAAATCATAGCTGGGAATTTTCCTAACTTGGGAAGGGAAACAGGCATTCAGGAGATAAAGAGATCCCCCCATAAAATAAATAAAAACCGCTCAACACCTCGACATTGAATAGTGCAACTTGCAAATTCCAAAGATAAAGAGAAGATCCTTAACGCAGCAAAAGACAAGAAATCTCTAAATTTATGGGGAGAAATATTAGATTAACAGCAGACGTCTCCACAGAAACCTGGCAGGCCAGAAAGAGCTGGCAGGATATATTCAGGGTCCTAAATGAGAAGAACCTGCAGCCAAAAATACTTTATCCAGCAAGGCTCTCATTCAGAATGGAAAAAGAGATAAAGAGTTTCCAAAATAGGCAGAAACTGAAAGAATATGTGACCACCAAGCCAGCTGTGCAAGAAATACTAAGAGGGATTCTGTAATAGAAAGAGGAAGTCCAAGGGAACAATCCACAAAAACAGGGATTGAATAGGTATCATGATGACACTAAATTCATATCTTTCAATAGTAACTCTGAACATGAATAGGCTTAATGACCCCATCAAAAGGCTCAGGGTTTCAGACTGGATAAAAAAGCAAGACCCATCTATTTGCTGTCTACAAAAGACACATTTTAGACATAAGGACACCTTCAGTCTGAAAATAAAGGGTTGGAAGACCATTTACCATTCAAATGGTCCTCCAAAGAAAGCAGGAGTAGCCATCCTTATATCAGATAAATTAAAGTTTATCCCAAAGACTGTAGTAAGAGAGGAAGACGGACACTATATCATACTTAAAGGATCTATCCAACAAGAGAACCTAACAATCATGAATATTTATGCCCCGAATGTGGGAGCTGACAAGTATATCAATTAATAACTAAAGTTAAGACATATTTAGATAATAATACACTTATACTTGGTGACTTCAATCTAGCGCTTTCTACAATTGACAGATCTTCTAAGCACAACATCTCCAAAGAAACAAGAGCTTTAAATGATACACTGGACCAGATGGATTTCACCGATATTTACAGAACTTTACATCCAAACGCAACTGAATACACATTCTTCTCAAGTGCACATGGAACTTTCTCCAGAATAGACCACATACTGGGTCACAAATCAGGTCTTAACGGATACCAAAAGAAGGGGATCATCCCCTGCCTATTTTCAGACCATAATGCTTTGAAATTAGAACCAAATCACAAGAAGTTTGGAAGGAGTTCAAACACGTGGAGGTTAAGGACCATCCTGCTAAAAGATGAAGGGTCAACCAGGAAATTACGGAAGAATTAAAAAGATTCATGGAAACTAATGAGAATGGAGATACAGCCATTCAAAATCTTTGGGATACAGCAAAAGCAGTCCTAAGGGGGAAATACATCGCATTACAAGCATGCATCCAAAAATTGGAAAGAACTCAAATACAAAAGCTAACCTTGCACATAAAGGAGCTAGAGAAAAAACAGCAAATAGATCCTACACCCAGCAGAAGAAGAGAGTTAATAAAGACTCAAGCAGAACTCAATGAAATAGAGACCAGAAGAACTGTGGAACAGATTAACAAAACCAGGAGTTGGTTCTTTGAAAGAATTAATAAGATAGATAAACCATTACCCAGCCTTATTAAAAAGAAGAGAGAAAAGACTCAAATTAATAAAATCATGAATTAGAGAGATCACTACCAACACCAAGGAAATACAAATGATTTTAAAAACATATTATGAACAGCTATACGCCAATAAATTAGGCAATCTAGAAGAAATGGACGCATTTCTGGAAAACCACAAACTACCAAAACTGGAACAGGAAGAAATAGAAAACCTGAACAGGCCAATAACCAGGGAGGAAATTGAAGCAGTCATCAAAAACCTCCCAAGACACAAAAGTCCAGAGCCAGATGGCTTCCCAGGGGAATTCTATCAAACCTTTAAAGAAGAAACCATACCTATTCTACTAAAGCTGTTTGGAAAGATAGAAAGAGATGGAGTACTTCTATGAGTACTATGATGTAGTACTCGTTCTATGAGGCCAGCATCACCTTAATTCGAAACCAGACAAAGACCCCACCAAAAAGGAGAATTATAGACCAATATCCCCGATGAACATGGATGTAAAAATTCTCAACAAGATACTAGCCAATAGGATCCAATAATACATCAAGAAGATTATTCACCATGACCAAGTGGGATTTATCCCCGTGATGCAAGACTGATTCAACACTCATAAAGCAATCAGTGTGACTGACCATATAGCAAGAGAAAAAACAAGAACCATATGATCCTCTCAATAGATGCAGAGAAAGCATTTGACAAAATACAGCATCCATTCCTGATCAAAACTCTTCAGAGTGTAGGGATAGAGGGAACATTCCTCAGCATCTTTTTTTTTTTTTTTTATGATAGTCACACAGAGAGAGAGAGAGAGAAGCAGAGACATAGGCAGAGGGAGAAGCAGGCTCCATGCACTAGGAGCCCGACGTGGGATTCGATCCCGGGTCTCCAGGATCGCACCCTGGGCCAAAGGCAGGCGCTAAACCGCTGCACCACCCAGGGATCCCCATTTCTCAGCATCTTAAAAGCCATTTATGAAAAGCCCACAGCAAATATCATTCTCAATGGGGAAACACTGAGAGCCTTTCCCCTAAGATCAGGAACAAGACAGGGATGTCCACTCTCACCACTGCTATTCAACATAGTACTAGAAGTCCTAGCCTCAGCAATCAGACAACAAAAAGAAATAAAAGGCATTCAAATTGGCAAAGAAGAAGTCAAACTCTCCCTCTTCGCAGATGACATGATACTGTACATAGAAAACCCAAAAACCTCCACCCCAAGATTGCTAGAACTCATACAGAAATTTGGCACTGTGGCAGGATACAAAATCAATGCCCAGAAGTCAGGCATTTCTATACACTAACAATGAGACTGAAGAAAGAGAAATTAAGGAGTGAATCCCATTTACAATTGCACCCAAAAGCATAAGATACCTAGGAATAAACCTAACCAAAGAGGTAAAGGATCTAAACCCTCAAAACTACAGAACACTTCTAAAAGAAATTGAGGAAGACACAAAGAGATGGAAAAATATTCCGTGCTCATGGATTGGAAGAATTAATATTGTGAAAATGTCAATGTTACCCAGGGCAATTGACACATTTAATGCAATCCCTATCTAAATACTATGGACTTTCTTTAGAGAGTTGGAACAAATCATCTTAAGATTTGTGTGGAATCAGAAAAAAAACCCGAATAGCCAGGGGAATATTAAAAAAGAAAACCATAGCTGGGGGCATCACAATGCCAGATTTCAGGTTGTACTACAAAGCTGTGGTCATCAAGACAGTGTGGTACTGGCACAAAAACAGACACATAGATCAATGGAACAGAATAGAGAATCCAGAAGTGGACCCTTAACTCTATGGTCAACTAATATTCGACAAAGCAGTAAAGACTATCTACTGGAAAAAAGACAGTCTATTCAATAAATGGTTCTGGGAAAATTGGACATCCACATGCAGAAGAATGAAACTGACCCAGTCTCTTACACCATACACAAAGATAAACTCAAAATGGATGAAAGAGCTAAATGTGAGACAAGATTCCATCAAAATCCTAGAGGAAAACACGGGCAACACCCTTTTTGAACTTGGCCACAGTAACTTCTTGCAAGATACATCCATGAAGGCAAGGGAAACAAAAGCAAAAATGAATTATTGGGACTTCATCAAGATAAGAAGGTTTTGCACAGCAAAAGAAACAGTCAACAAAATTAAAAGACAACCTACAGAATGGGAGAAGATATTTGTAAATGACCTTTCGGATAAAAGGCTAGTATCCAAGATCTATAAAGAACTTATTAAACTCAACAGCAAAGAAACAATCCAATATTGTAATGGGCAAAAGACATGAACAGAAATCTCACAGAAAAAGACATAAACACAGCCAACGAGCACATGAGAAAATGCTCTGTGTCACTTGCCATCAGGGAAATACAAATCAAAACCACAATGAAATACCACCTCACACCAGTGAGAATGGGGAAAATTAACAAGGCAGGAAACAACAAATGTTGGAGAGGCTGTGGAGAAAGGGGAACCCTCTTGCACTGTTGGTGGGAATGTGAACTGATGCAGCCACTCTGGAAAACTGTGTGGAGGTTCCTCAGAGAGTTAACAATAGATCTGCCCTACGACCCAGCAATTGCACTGCTGGGGATTTACCCCAAAGATACAGATGCAGTGAATCGCCGGGACACCTGTACCCCGATGTTTATAGCAGCAATGTCCACAATAGCCAAACTGTGGAAGGAGCCTCAGTGTCCATCGAAAGATGAATGGATAAAGAAGATGTGGTCTATGTATACAATGGAATATTATTCAGCCATTAGAAACGACCTATACCCACCATTTGCTTCAATGTGGATGGAATTGAAGGTATTATGCTGAGTGAAATAAGTTAATCAGAGAAGGACAAAAATTATATGGTCTTATTCATTTGGGGAATATAAAAAATAGTGAAAGGGAATAAAGGGGAAAGGAGAGAAAATGAGTGGGAAATATCAGAGAGGGAGACAGAACGTGAGAGACTCCTAACTGTGGGAAACGAACAAGGGGTGGTGGAAAGGGAGGTGAGCAGGGGGTGGGGGTGACGGGCACTGAGGGGGGGCACTTGATGGGCTGAGCACTGGGTGTTATGCTATATGTTGGCAAATTGAACTCCAATAAAAAAAAAAAAGAACTCACATGATTCAATATTTTTAAAAATCCAATTTAAAAATGGGCAAAGGGACTAAATAGACATGTCTCCAAAGAAGACATAAAATGGCCAACAGACACAAGAAAAGACACACTAATCAACAGGGAAATGCAAACAAAAACCACAATGAGATATCACCTCACACCTATTCTAATAGGTGTGCTCAAAGGATGATAACGAGTGTTGGCAAACATATGGAGAAAAGAGAACCCTCATGCACTGTTGGTGAAATCACTCTGGAAAACAGTATGAAGGTTCCTCAAAAAATTAAAACTAGAACTACATAAGATACAGGAATTCCACTTCTGGGTATTTATCCACAGAAAATGAAACCACCAATTCAAAAAGATACATACAAAAAAAAAAAAAAAAGAACTGGGTGTTATTTTGTATGTTGGTAAATTGAACACCAATAAAAAATAAATTTATTATAAAAAAAAGATATATACATGCCTAAGACCATTGTAGTATTATTTATAATAGTCAAGATATGGAAGATACTTACATCCAACAATCAATGAATGGATAAAGATGTATACATACACAGAACCAAAAATGGAATCATGCCATTTGTGACAACATGGATGGTTCTAGAGGATATTATGCTAAGCAAAATAAGTCAGATAGATAAATACTGTGGTTTCTCTGATATATGTAACCTAAAAAACAAAACAAAACAGACTCAAAGATACAGAGAACAATGTGGTGGTTGCCAGAGGAGAGAAAGGGGGCAGGTATTCAAGAGTACAAACTTCCAGTTATTAAAAATTAAAAAAAAAATTATTTAGACATTAGCTACTTCACCACCATAGCTAGTACATACGATAATGTCAAGTTACCATATTCTGAGACTCTCAGTTTTGAAATTAATATTTGTGTTAAGTAGCTTCTAATGTGGTTTTGACAGCTTCTGCTTCTGGTATTCATCTACTTGTGTAATTTCCTCCCCTTGAGTGTGGGCTGGTCCTAGTAACTTCCTTCTAATGAACAGAATATGGCAAAAGTTATGAGATGTCACTTCCATAATTAGGTTACAAAAATTGTGACTTCCATTCTTGCTAGCACATTCTCTTTTGCTAGCCCTCTCTCTTGGTCTGATGAAGTAAGCTGCCATGTTGTAGATGCTCTATGGAGAGACCACGTGTCAAGTATACCAAAGAGTCCTCTGACCAACAGATCATGATGAACTAACACTTCAATTCAATAACCTACAAGGAACTGAAGGAGGTAGGAAGCAGATCTATCAGTCAAACCTTGAGGTGACTGTAACGTGTGAGAGATCCAAAGCCAAAGGACCCATCTAAGTCACACCTGGATTTCTAACCCAGAGAAATTGTCAGATAATAAATGTTTTATGCCAGTAAGTATAGGCATAATTGTTACACAGCCGTAGATAACTAATGCATTTTTTAATCTGTTTTCAAATAAATCCTCAACCAGGGTATAAGCTAGAGTCTAATGAACAAAAGTAAATGTATATTCCCCACTCCATCCACAAAATTTCTATTTCATAGAATTCTGTTCTCAATTTCAAAATATTATGATTTTTCACCAGTATTATCCTTCTCTGTAATACATTGATAAATGACCACCTCTTTAGTCCTAGCTGTGCCACATACTGTCTGGTGATTAGCCTTCGAAATGAAGCCAATACTAACTGAGCTGTTTAAGTAATTTTATCTCTCAAAAAAATCAGTATCATCTTCCATAAAATGAAAACAATGACTTGCTCTGCTTGCCACATAAAGTAGTGTGGACCAAAAAGTACAGAAGTAATGGGTGGGATAAAAATATAAATGATGTGGTAGAAATTAATAGTTGTTTTCCAATATTTATTCCTCTATCCCATTACTTTTATAGTAAAGAAATTTTTAACTAGATAGGTGGCTGCCAAATATAAACATTTTCTGGTTTTGTGACTTAAATTCTGGCAAATGGGATACAGAGATGGAATAAGTGTCAAGTGACAACTTCCAGAAACTATCCATAACAGGTAGTACACGAGCACCTTTTGTTCTCATACTCATTCCTTCCTCCATTTTGCTGCCTAGTACACACATACTGCCACCTTCGATCATTAATTTGAGGCTATAACACCAAAAAACAAAAAAACAAGAGCATGGCAGAAAGAGCCAAAATCCCTACATACTGTAAGGAGCACCACAAGGAACCCTGAACTCTCTACTTAAGACTTTCCCACAAGAGAGAAATAACTTGCATCTTGTCTTTTCCCTGTTTGAGGCTTTCTGTTTTTTATGACTGAAACTGATCTTAACTGATAGAAGCACTTAATGAACTACAAAACTCTAAGCAAGTACAACCTTATACTGCCTTATACAACCATCAGAACATGGGCAAAGCGTAATATGTATGCTCTATTTTAGTCAAGTCTGAAGACCACAATAAGTAATAAAATGAGCAGACATTACTAGTCAGTGTTCAGAAAAATAAAACATGCAAAACTTGCATGACTGAAAATGAATAAACACAGAAAGTATTTTGTGAGTTCCAACCAACAGTGGTAGAATTATAATCATTCTATAAGGCCACTTAAGTGACTCCATAGACCCAAACATCCAAACAGATCAATATGCTCAAAATACACGTTTTTCTACTATTAATACCATGAGTCACAAAATTCCACCTAAGGCAACAATAACCAAGGACCTAAAATATACATTTAGATAGTTCTTGTTCTCTTTTGTCTATTCTTTCTCATCAATTTCTATTTACATTTCTGTATTAGGGTACAGTCTTTCAAAAGATCTTTCAAAAAGATCAAATATACAGGAGCTTAAATAAGGTAATAGTTTGTTTCTATCTCATATTATAGTCCAAAAGAAAGCAGTGTAGGTAGAGGCTACTGTGTTTCCTAAGGTCATTCAAAGATCCAGATTCCTCCCATGTATTGCTCTACCTTACCCGAAGTTATTATCCTCACCTGCAAGGTTCGAGCTGGGTAAGTGCTACATCCCCATTTTCAACTCACATAACAAGCAGGAGGGAGACAAAAAACTGGCCAAATGGCTTTATTTTCAAGCTCCAAGGTTGCATGCATCAGTTTTACTCACATTTAGTCTCATGGTCATCTCTACCTGAGTAACCATGTGCCTGGATAAAACTGCTAGGGTCAGGGGGTGATGAGGGTAAGAGTATAGGGATGTGATACCAAAGGGAAGAAGAAACCCAATATTAGGGCCACTTAGAATTAATAGAACACACATTATAATTTTAAGGTAAGCCACTTTTCATCTTTCTGGTAAAGGGGGAAGATAAATGCTAATGCTCAAGTGAAAGTATTAAAAGAAGGCATTTAAAATACCTATTTTAAAATTGAGCTATATGTAACAAATTACAAATGCATATACTTTAATTGCTCTAAGTCCAATACTAGAAATTTATTCTACCAATTTACTTTTTCATGTGAAAATGACATATATACAAGATCATTAATTGCAGTAGTGTGTATAAAAGAAAAAAAAAAGACTTAAATAACCTAAATGTCCATCAATAGGAAACTGATTAAATTATAGGGAGAGAAAACTAATTCATTCAATGGAATGCTGTAAACATTAAAAGGAACTAGAAAGCTCATTGGACGCTAATATGGAAAAATCTGAAACCTCAAAAATGCAGTAAGTGAAAAAGGCAATATAGAGAACAGTGTGTTTAGTATACTACCTGCTACCAATGCTGTAACAAAAACGAGAAGAGGGCAAGACCTCTCTCAAAGTGGTGACATTTCACTGAAGACCTGAATGATAAGAGGGAGCCAGCCATGCAAAAACTGTGGGAAAGGAAAGAAAGGTCAAGGCAAGGACCCCAATGTAGGAATAAGTTTGAGGTACATAGGGAAGCCCAGATTATATAGGTACTGTACGTCATCATAAGGAATTTGGAACAGAAGCAGCTTAGGGAGAAATTTAAAAAGCAGAGATATAATTCATTATGATGATGATTTTTTAAAAATCATTTGTTTAACTGGGGAAGACAGTATGGAGGTTCCTTGAAAAGTTAAAAATAGAACTACCATATGATCCAGTAATTCCACTATTGGGTATTTACCCAAATAATATAAAAAGAATAATTCAAAAAGGATATGTATACCCCTATGTTTATTGCAGCATTATTTACAACAGCCAAATTATAGATGCAACCCAAGTGTCCATCGATAGATGAATGGTAAAGAAGATGTGGTATAAATACACAATGGAGTATTACTCAGCCATAAAAAAAAGAATGGAATCTTACCATTTGCAACAATATGGATGGATCTAGAGGATACAATGCTAAGTGAAATAAGTCAGACAAAGAAAGACAAATACCATATGATTTCACTGATGTAGAACTTAAGAAACAAAACAAATAAGCAAAGGGAAAAAAAGAGAGAAACCAAGAAACAGACTCTTAATTATAGAAAACAAAATGATTAGCAGAGGGAGGTGGGTAGGGGATGGGTGAGATAGGTGATGGAGATTAAGAGTACACTTAATGTGATAAGCACTGAGTAATGCATAGAATTGTTGAATCACTATATTGTACACCTGAAACTAATATAACACTGCATCTTAACTCTACTGGAATTTTAAAATGAATGAATGAATAAATATCATTTGGCTATTGTGAGGATCATGGAAAGGGCAAGCACTAAAAAGAGAGAGAACAAATTCAATGCAGGCCACCACAGTAAATTCAACATAAATGACAGTGGCCTGGACAGAAACATTAGACAGAGGTAGATGAAACTAAGCAGGACTTCAGTAAGAAAAAAGAGTAGATTTTTATAATGGGTTGGAAATATAGTATGAATAAAAAGAGCAAGAGTGAATATTGGATGACCTCTGGATGGCTATGATGCCATTTGGAAGCGATGGGGAAGACCAAAGGAAGAGCAAGTAAAGATAGTTCTAAATGGAAGGGCATGGACTCTGTACCTACTGACAAAATGCATACTGATAACTTCTGAATAAGATAATTCTCAATAAGAATTAAAGACTACAGGGATCCCTGGGTGGCGCAGCGGTTTGGCGCCTGCCTTTGGCCCAGGGCGCGATCCTGGAGACCTGGGATCAAATCCCACATTTATGACTATCATAAATAAATAAAAATTTAAAAAAAAAAAGAATTAAAGACTACAATTATTATTGTGTCCTCACTTTTCCATTTCTGAGACCTAAGGGGAAAATATTAACAATGTTACTTAATGCTAAAATGTTCATCTTTAGCAGAATTGATATGAATCAATTATATTTACTAAGATAGGAAAAAGTCCTAAATCTCTAAAGTTATAAAAATAGCAAAATAACAAAATAAAAATTAGAATAGCTTTTAATGTTAGCATTTAATGAAAGAAGGCAAAATAAGAAGAAAAGCATTCTACGTATAGGGTTATATTCTGTTTTTTCAATATGTTGATTCCTCCTACCTTGAACAATATCTGTTGTCTTAAAATACATTTCAGTAAATATTTGTTATATATCCTGTTGCTGTAATCTATGTAATAACCATGTTATCCTAATGGCAGTGTTGACAGAATTCGCAGAGTTCAATTAATGACCAGAAACAGCTGGATCCATGTTTATATTTTTAATTTAAACAGTGACCCTCCTATAGAAAACTAAAGTAAATTGACTTTTTCTCCATAAATAATCAAGCTTAGTAAGTACTCATATCACACTCCAATGGGTAGAATCTAGACAACAAATGAATTGAAATTTCTCCTGTCGTATGAAGCCCATGCCATATGGATTTTTATTACCAAAACCAAGTCTTAACAGAAAATATTTTCCATAACATCATGTTATAAATAATAACTACGTCCTTCCAATGGGACATATGAAAGAAAGACACTAAATAAACAAAAGTCTATGAATCACAAAGGATTAACAAATCAAATCTTCACGTCTGACCAACACTTTTTGCCTCTCAAAGAAAATTGTGTCCTATAAACTTTCAAGATATATTTTAGTTACTGAGAAAATGCATGATAAACAACTGTAGCCTCAGAAAATGCACAATAAATGTGATTAACAATGGGTACCAATAGAAAATGAAATTGGTGGGAGATAGTGGCAGTCATTCATTTTTCTTTATATATTTGTACAATATTTTAAATTTTCCACAGTGAATACATCACTTCGGTAATTTTATTTAGAACTTAAGTCTGGAGGGGGGTTAACAGCTGCAGCCTCTGAGAAGTGTTAACATCCGGATAACAAAACTGCATGTTCTATGACAGCATGCTATCATGAATTCACAAATATAATACATCGAAGTTATAAAATGTAAATGTTGACTTCAATTGGAATGAGTCAGAAAATCTATATTAAGCTTTGCGTAAATTGGAAGCAAACAAAATGTGACCTTCAGAAGACCCCCTAAAATTCAACAATATTATTTTTAAGTTTTGCATTAGACAACTGTTTCTCAATCAGGACTACATACACCCACATGAGGTATGAGATGCCCTCAATTAGGAGACACCCTTAACTTTGAAAGCAAATTACAGAAAACACAAAACAAGCTATAGCAATACAATCTGATGGGAGGAACTGACAGCTGAACAATTCAAACAAGAGGGCAATTAAGTGTGTATAATCTTCCAGGTTTAGACAATATAAGAGGATATGTCCTGATAAGCTGGGCACACTGGACAGCTGGGTAAACTAGTGAACTGTATATACCAACTACACTAATTAACGCTCTTGACTATCTAGATAGTACTTACTAGTTTTATCTGCTATATGAAAGAAATAAAAATGAAATGGCAACTCTTCACTATGGGTTCTCTGTAAGCAGTGAAAGGTAATGTGTACTATGCAAATTAGTTTTTCAAACCCTAAACTCAAACTATCCCAACCAGCTATGTCAAAAAAAAAAAAAAAAAATAGCATGATGGTACAAATGTCCACAGCTTACTCTGAACTAGAAAAATCTCAGCACAACAGTGAGGATATTTGAGTTTGGAGCAAAGCCTTTGTTATAGGCATGCTCACAAGTTATATACCTATGTACCAAGTTAAAAGAGAGTCATATAATAGCTGCAAAACAGCAAAACCCTCTTAGAAATATCATTAGAAATATCAAATACAGTAACTGAATCAGATATATACAAAAACATTCAGGGAGTTTCATTTCCAAAAATAAGAGACTAGATAATTCAGACCAAAAAACTAGAAACACTATTTTAAACAAAAAACAGTTTTAAGGCACTGGAAAGCTAGAAAGAAATAAAGATATATGAGGCAAGATGAAAGAAAAGAAACTCAAAGAGGTTAGTCAATCTTTTCTCCCTGAAATATCAGCCCACTTCAGAAAAAGCAGTTGTGATACTGAGAAGCTAAACAGAGTTTTGTTTTGTTTTGTTTTGTTTTTAACAGACATGCAGTGTTACAGTAGAAAAACTGGAGTTGACAGCCTTTCCAAGAAAGGGGGTATCTGGTTAAACTTCCCCAACCCTATTCCTAGCCTTTGGGCTAGAATCCTGAAGGGTTATCCACTAACAATAAGGGGAACTAGAAATAGTTGAAACTCAGCACTTTATTTTCAACACTGAAATGGCTCAACAAAAATAATAAGGTAATCCATGATTGCTATGGCCTTAATCTATAATAATAAGTAAATATATCATCTCATACATAGTAATTATCAAATTTGTATCCTTATCAAGTAAGAATGAAACATTATTTTCTGTCAGACAAAAGTAACCAGATAATCAAAAATGAATAGTAGGCAAAAACAATGTGATCAAAATCCAAGATAAACAGATAACAGAAATAGAAACAGCCCTTAAGAAGATCTAGACAATGGAGTTATGAGGCACAGATACACAGATTGAGGATATGGGCAAAGAACTACAAAGTTAAAAACAATGACATGAAATCTAGAAGTGAAATATGTGATAACTGAGAATAAAAAATCAGTAGGTGGGTAAATATAGTTGATTTGGTTTAAGAAAGAATAAATAATTAAATAAAAGGTTAGAATAAAATATTTAAAGAATGAAAAAAATGAATAAGAATTTATAAAAATGAACCTAAGAGACAAAGGGAATGGCACAATTCAAAAAGAACACAACTAAGCTCATCATAGTAAAACTGTAGAAAACCAAAGAGTAAGAGGAAAAACTCAAAAGCAATTTGGAGAAAACTGTGTATTACCAGCAAAAAAGCACCAACAAGACTAACTGCTGACTTCTCAAAAGAAACAATGGAACTGAGAAAATGATGAAAAATACCTTCGAAATACAAACTCAAAAAAAAAAAAAAAGACTCTCCAGATTTTTATATCCAGTGAAAATATCTTCCAACAAAGAAAGTGAAATAAAGATATTTTCAGACAGAGAGGATGTGTCACCAAAGAACCCACTCCAAATGAAATTCTAAATAGGATTCTTAAAAAAAATTTTTTTTAAATAAAATAGGATTCTTTCAGGCAAATATGCTCATTCACTCTGAAGAAAATGTCAAAGTATGTCATTAAGGCAGGTTAGGAATCTCAGGATGCAAAAAGGAATGAGACACAGGAAGAAATGAAGAATGCTGAGAATAAATACAAGGGGTAAAATTGAACAATTACAGAATAAAACATAAACAGTAATGTTTTATGTGGCTCAATTATATATAATATTAAAATTAATGATAATAAGAACATGAAAGCATTTTTTATTAACAGAGGTTATTGGCGTTAAGGATGTTCTTAGACCCCTGTACTTTCTGTACTACAGACCCCTGTAATAAAGTGCTAATTTATATTAATATTTGATAAATCAAGGGTGTATGTTCTAATCCCTATGTTAACCATGGAAAGAACAAAAGAAGGTACAATGAGCAAGCTAATAAATATGATAAAATTTAAAAATTAAAACTAATAAATCCAAAAGATATAAGAAAAATAGAGGTGAAACCAATTGAAAAGCAAATAATAAGATGGTAGATTTACACAAATTAAATAGATATTTACATTAACTGAAAGAGGGTAAATCCTACAAGTAAAAGACAAAGATTGTTGGGGTGCTTGGGAGGCCCAATCATTTAAGTGTCCAACTCCTGATTTTGGCTCAGGTCACAATCTCAGGGTCATAGGATCAAACTCCACATTAGGAGCCACACTCAGCTTAAGATTCTCTCTCTCCCTCCCTCCTCCTCCGCTCCTCCCATCCCTCTAAAAACAAATAATAAAGACTTTTAAGAGACAGTACTAATACTGTTAATTTTTTTGATGTTAAATGATACTCTAAAAAATGGCATAAAAATATAAAAGTCTAAAAATAAACCTTAAATCCTTAAAAATGATGTATAACACATAAGATCTCTAGATAAAAAATTATAGGGGTGCCTGGGTGGCTCAGTTGGTTAAGTGTCTGTCTTCTGCTCACGTCATGACCTCAGGGTCCTGGGATCAAGCCCACGTCAGGCTTCCTGCTCAACAGGGAGCCTGCTTTTCCCTCTTCCTCTGCCTCTCCCCCCCTGCTCATGCTCTCTCTTGCTCTCTCTCTCAAATAAAAAAATAAAATCTTTTAAGAAGGATATTAAATATATAAGTAAATAAATAAATAAAAGCTATAAATAGTAATGGAAAAATTTGCTATGTTCATGAATTGGAAAACTCAACATTGTAAAAATGTCAATTCTCTCCAATGTTGGCCTATAGATACAGTGTAATCTAATCAAAATCCCAGGTTTTTAATAATTTCATATGCTGATTCCAAAATATATGCAGAGGGGCAGCCCAGGTGGCTTAGCAGTTTAGCGCCACCTTCAGCCTGGGGTGTGATCCTGGAGACCAGGAATCGAGTCCCGCATCAGGCTCCTTGCATGGAGCCTGCTTCTACCTCTGCCTGTGTCTCTGCCTCTCTCTGTCTCTCTCTCTCTCATGAATAAATAAAATATTTTAAAAATAAAATAAAATAAATGCAGAAATGCAGAGTAAAGAATACATGGGATAAACTTGAAGAACAAAATGGAAGGACTTTACCATATCACAACTTATCATAAAAGCAACAGTAATCAAGATAGAGTGATATAAACACTGGAATAGACAAATGAACCAGAGGATTGAATAAGTCCAGAAACAGATACCTGCACATGTGGACATTTGATTTATGACCAAGATGGGACTGTAAAGAAATAACAAAGGGGTGGCTCTTTCAATAGATGAAACTGAATCAATTAGATATTCATTTAAATATATGATCCCTACTTCATACCTTAAATATCAATTCTAAGTAGCTATTAGAATCTTTTTTTTAGAATCTTAATATAAAAGATTAGAATCTTAATATAAAAGGTAAAACAATAAGCTTCTAGAATATTACATAAGAAAATATTTTCATGATCTGAGGATAGAGAACAGTTTCTCAAACAGGTCAAAAAGGCACCAACCACAAAAGAAAACATGGAAAACTGAACTAGATTAAATTTCAACAGAAAATCCCATTAAGAGAATTTCAAGAGTGAGAAGAAACAGCTCTAGACAATTGAAGACAACATTGTAATACAAATAACTGACAGAGTGCTCATATACAAAATATATAAAGACCTCTCACAAATCAATAACAAAAAGAAATCCAATTTTTTAAAAAATGGGCAAAAGAAGCAAACTGAAATCTCAAAAAAGAAATTAGCCAAAAGCCAAAAAGAATGGAGTAGATTCCTGAGACAATTCAGTAAGGAATTGGGGGAAAATATCAACGATGTAATAAATAAGGCCCATATTAGGCCAAAAGATGAGAAACTCTAGAAAAGACAAATGAAAATGCAAATTACAGCAATGATAAGACACTATAAACACCTAACATACTGGCTATAATTAAAAGGCTAATAAGGCCAAGTACTGGAAAAGATGAAAAAAGCAACATGAATTCTCCTACATTGTCAGTGGAAGTGGAAGTTAATGCAAACACTTTGGAAACTTAGTTATCAATATCTGCTAAATTTGAAGCCATGTTACAATTGTACTCCATGTTATGTACCAACAGAAATGCATGTGTATGTGAACTAAAATCATGAATAAGAAAAAAAATAATAAAATAAAATAAAATAAAATAAAATAAAATAAAATAAAATAAAATAAAATAAATAAAATAAAAACATGAGTAAGATTACTAACTGCAACCTTATTTGTAATAGCCCAAAATTTAAATAATTCAAATATCATGTTAACATACACTGCAGCAAATCCATACAATGGAATACCAAAGAGCAATAAAAATGAACAAACTGCTAGTACTTGACACAATATCCAGAAATATCATAACCTTAAGGATTAGCAAAAAACAGACACAAAAAAAATGCCCTATTGGATTCCACTTATATTAAGAAATTCAAAACAGTCAAAATTAGCATGAGCTAAAAAGTCAAAATAGTCATCTTGGAAACAGGAGGAGAAATTATTAATTGGAGTGGGAATGAGGCAGCTTCCATGTACTGGTAATGCTCTATTTGTAGATCTGGGTGGTGGTTACATGGGCCTGTTCACCTTGTAATAATTCACTGAGTTATTTACTAATACATGTACTTTTCTATAAGTAAATTATACCTCCAAATTTAGAAAATTAAAAATTAAGAGACAAAGCTTTAGCAGGTTCTGCTGTTAGGTGGCAAACTCCACTCTAGAATATATGAGAGAGCTAGAGATAGTTTAGTAAGTTACAGAGGATCTTGGAGCTACATTCTTAAAAGTGTGTGTTCAGTTCCTGTTTAGATAATATGTAAATCAGACAGTGGCAGAACTTCTTGCTGTGTGAACCACTGCAATTAACGAAGAAATGAACCAATCTGTTAATCTCAGAAAATACGTTTTTTGAAGTATGATAGTTAAAAGTATTTTAGATTGGCACGACTTAAACTGAAGGTCTTGGTATGCCTCAAAAAATGTAGGACTTTATGTAAAAAAAAAAAAAAGAAGAAGAAGAAGTACTCCATACCTGATCACACATCAGCTGCCAACTACAAAGATTTTGTCTATTCAACAGAAGACAGACAGTGTATCTTCATCTCTCTGGGGCAAATAAATCAGCACCAAAAGCACAAGATGAATGTGCTTTCATGTGGCCAGATGTTTTTTCAAATTTTTGAAATGGGGGCAGCCCGGGTAGCTCAGCAGTTTAGTGCTGCCTTCAGCCCAGGGTGTGATCCTGGAGACCCGGGATCAAGTCCCAAATCAGGCTCCCTGCATGGAGCCTGCTTCTCCCTCTGCCTGTGTCTCTGACTCTCTCTCTCTCTCTATCTCATGAATAAATAAATAAAATCTTTAAAAAAATAAATAAATTTTTGAAATGGGCAAATTTCACTGCAAGAAGAGTAACTAAGTTGATGTCTCTGGAAATAGAACGAGCATACCCATCTCTTAGCGTACGTGGCCAATAAATTCAAGCTCCACAATAAACTCAACATACGTATGTAAGGAACTGTCAACATAATAAAAACTGCAGAAAAAATATCTGCCCTTATTAGGACAATTTCAGTTTTAATGAAACACGTTAAGAAAAAAATTCTGTCCGCTATCATTCCCATAGTACAAAAGGTACTATGGGATATGAATAAATACACATTGTTCTTGAAGTTGGTAAATTTCCAAGTTTAGTTGACAATTTCTATTAATTTTTTTCTCCTAAAAAAAAAAAAAGAAAGAAAAAGAAAGAAACAAATTATGATGGAAAGAAACACACACTGTATGTACTCCATTTTCGCTTTAATTCAACCAAGGACTGTGATTTGATAAAACAGAAACCACTGAATAATGACTATTAACAATCTGAGTTTGAGATAATAAAACAAATTAGGGGTATTTTCAGTTAGCACCATGTCAAACAACAGACTGCAGGTCTCTGCAGCAACTGTGATTACACACACAGGTAAAATGAAAATACTGAAAATACTTAACGAGGAATGCTACGGAGTCACTATCAAAAAATTCCGTATCTCTCAAATATCATTTAACAAAAGCCATGGAATCACTGGGTCCCTTCTGAATATTCATAAGGAAACTCTAAAAATTAAATAAATTCTTTTTTTTAAGGATTTTATTGATTTGAGAGAAAGAGAGCGCATGAGCAGAGGGAGGGGCAGAGGGAGAACAAGCAGATTCTTCACTGAGCAGGGATTCTGATCTGGTGCTTGATTCCAGGACCCAACTGAGCCACCCAGGTGCCCCAAAATAAGTGAATTCTACCTCTAATATATCATCATGGTAAATATTTAAACTTCAATACCCAAAATTCATGAACGTTTTATCAGAAGTATAAGAACAAAGTTTAGACAAAATGACATATACTACTCAAAAAGTTAAAATCCACTAAACTTCGCTATGATTACAACCAGCCCAGCCACTCTATCATCTGCATAGGGAATTTTTTATTTATTTTTTTAACAAAGAGTTCTCACCACATCTTGTTTTTGGGCTTCATTAAGTTTTTCAGTCAATTCTTCCAAAGCTCTTTTTGTTTCAGCATCCGACCTAGGCGAAGAAAAATATTTCAAGTTGGCTGCTTAAGAAAATACAATTTGTGACATTTACAACATAATAATGTTATTACATAATACTCTAATGCAGTGGTCCTTAAACATCAGCCAACATATGAAACACCTGGAAGACTTAAAAAGATGGGCTGCTGAATCAGCAGATCTGCAATGGTGCCCAAGAACGTGCATTTCTACAAATCCCCAGTTGATGCTGATGGTGCTGATTTGGGAATTACACTCTGAGAAGTATACTGGAATACCATCTTCAATAAACAGCCTGCAATATATTTCATTTTATATTAAAAACAAAGGGTAGAGGGGGGTGGAGGACAAAACTTGATCTCACACCCCCACTAGTAATCTGTAATCAAATTACATCCATGTGAGCTATCCAAACTCTGTCATCACCAACTTACCTCTCAGTACCTTTATTCCCAACAAATTAGTAACACACATGATAAATAATCAAATAATACAGAAGAACTTACAAATAAATGCAAAGCCCTTCCTCTCTCACACCTCTTACCCCTGGTTCCACATAGCACCCATGCTCAACCATTTCCATTCTTTCGCTGATTACTTCCATCATTTTCATCTCTAGATACTGTCAACTGACTGTTTTGAAATACTTAGCTGATACCCCTCTCCAATTTCAGATACATTCATTACCATTTTTAAAGTTTTTCTACTGGCTGCCTATGCAATTTACTCAATAAATTTATACCTCTTATGAATTATTCCATCATAGAGAATTGATGCTCTTTGCTTACATTCTATCATGTCTCCATTTTAGTCAGCTTCATACTTGGATCATTAACTTTCTTGTGCTTTTGTTTTTTTCTAGTTTCTCATCCTTTGACCTTATATGGGTTTTATTTATCACATTGATATTTTTCTCTTTCTACAGAATCATCTATTAAGAATCTACTCCAGGGCAGCCCAGGTGGCTCAGCAGTTTAGTGCCACATTCAGCCCAGGGCCTGATTCTAGAGACCTGGGATCAAGTCCCACGTCGGGCTCCCTGCATGGAGCCTGCTTCTCCCTCTGCCTGTGTCTCTGCCTCTCTCTCTCTCTCTCTCTCTCTGTGTGTGTGTGTGTGTGTGTGTGTGTCTCATGAATAAATAAAATCTTTAAAAAAAAAAAAAGAAAAAGAATCTACCCATTCTTGTTGACTACATTCTTCTCAAAGGACATCTACTTCCTGCTCTAATTTAGAGTGAATATTTCCTATATGGCTATCATTCCAGGGATTGGAATGATAACCAAGTTTCTGGGTTAGTTTATTTCTCATAGTCTGCATCTCCCTTTTTCTTGTTTATCCTCTTATTTTACTTATATGTTCTTAGGTAATGTACTCAGGAAGAATTTACCTTTTAGAGTAAATTTTACTCTAAAAGATAAATTTTCTAAGTCTTTAAATCTCTAAAAATGTCTTTACTTGTACCTTTTTCTTAACTTTTGTAGTTCTATATACTGCTGGATTTCTCACATCTCACTGGCCCCTCCTCTATGTATATAAGACTTCTAATATTGGAAGTTTTTGGAACTCAACCCTGTCCTTGATGTTCTCCTTTCTAGATCTCACCCATTTCTAAATACTACCTCTATGTGCTCATCACTCTTAAATTCACATCTCTAACAGACTTTTCCTTTGAACTTCAGAGTAAATATCTAGCTTCACATTTTACATCTGGAAATCTCCCAGGCATCCCAAACCTCAGATATCCAATGCCAAACCCTTAATTTCTATACCTGATCTATCCTTTCCAGCCTTCCATATTTCAGGAAGTGGAATTACCATCTCCCAGCTACTCAAGTCAGACATCTGGCAGTCATCCTTGATTTATTCTCCTTTACCCCTCATATTCAATCAATGCCAAATCCTACCTCTTCAATCTCAAAAAAATATCTTGAAACATAGCCCAGTCCATCTCTTTCCTGCCATAATCCTGGTCAAGCCATCATCTCTAATGCAATAGTCTTCTAACTTGCCCTTCCCAAATCAATTTTCCATATGGCATCCAAAGTGAGTTCTAAGTTAAACTTTATTTAATCCTTTCTAAAAGCTTGCTTTCCGGTGTAGTTTTACTTCAAGGTACCTTTTGTAATGTCAAAAAATGAAAAGTTAGTAATTAAATGAAAATATCAATCTTTCTGAATCACACAGAAAGTTAAACTAGCAATTTCCTACCTGGTACTTTTATAAACATAAATTAAGAATTTGTGGTATAAGTAAAGCAGAATGGGATCCTAAAATCTTCCTCATTCACAAAGCTAAGTCACCAGGTTCCAGAAGAAACTTGACTCCTAATTTAACTTAAGTTTCTCTGCTTCACACATGCCTCTGAGTATATAGACTATTATCAGATGGCACCAGGCCATGGATTAGAAGATTCCCAGTCCACCACTGCAGAGCCACATGATCTCTTAAACTAAATAAGTAAATCATCCCTATAACTTCCCTTTTCCTTTGTCTTCTTATAGGACAAATTCCTAAAATTCATTTTCCTAATGCTTAATTTGTACCCTTTCTTCAAAGTGTAAAAGCTGCATATAAAGCAATCCAAGAACATAAAATATTGACACCATTCTGCTGATTTTATCAACTTGTCAAAAACAAATACCTAGTTTTAAAATTAACTAACCTTTACCAGTTTAAAAGACTGGCAATAAATATAGACCAACAATATTAGCTCACAATTCAAGAACTTAATTTCTTTATTCATACCAGCTATAAATGAAAATGGCCTTGAATCACAGGGTACTATACGTGATAAAGAGCAAATACTCTGGGGCCACACTGCCTACACCTGAAAGCTGATTTCACCACATCTCCCATTTGAACTCCAGCAAGCTGAGTTACTTCATCTCTCTGTGCCCCTTTCCACATCCAAAAACTGGAAAAAATAATGATGACTAACTCACTAGGGTTATTATTAAAATTAAACCTAAATCTATCTGGCATGTAGTAAGTGTTCAATAATATTAACTATTAGGAGTAGAAGTAATAGTAACATATTTCTTATTACTAAATTTCCTGCCTTCCCCATTTAAAAGCAAGTACATTATACAGACTACAGTTGATAATCACATATTTAACATTTATAGCTTTGACTCTTTTTGCTATAGTAACAAAAAACTGGTGTGTGGAATGATTTTGTTAGCTGATTTTGGTAGTTGGCAAGGGAACTTAGTAAACAAACTTCCATTCAGGTTTGTTGTTCTCCCATCACTGCTGTATATAGACTGTGATTCTTGAGAAGGAATAAAAATGTTTAGTTTCTTGCAAAAATATGGCCTCTGAATGAAAGCCAACTGTCACTGTTGATGATAAAAATGAAAAGACAGTGAAGAAATTTTAAATAAAGTGATTATTTGTTGGGGACTACCAAGAATTGATAAAACTGCAAAGACTTGTCAGATATAAAACACTCACTTTTGAAGGTTTCAACTGAAAGCTAAAATATCAGATTGGTCTCTGCCTCCGTCTCTCACCCTTTCCAATGTATTTGCAAATTGACCTCTATGCTAAGGTGTCACAATGTATCTCTCTGTAACAGCAGTGCTTCAGTGTAGTAAATTAAAATGTTTTTAAAAATATGAAATTAAAGGGCGCCTGGGTGGCTCAGTTGATTAAGTATCTGACTTCAGCTCAGGTCATGACCTCAGGGTCTTGGGATCAGAGGCCCACGTTGGGCTCCCTGCTCAGTAGGGAATCTGTCCCTCTTGCTCTGCTCCTCCCTCTGCTCATGTGTGTGCGCTCTCTCTCTCAAATAAATAAAATCTTTAAAAAAATATGAAATTAATTTGTCTAACATGTAGTCATGATACATTCTAAATTCTAAGAATTTTAAACTGTTCTATTAATAAATTTTAAAATACTGGTATAAAACAGCACTGTTTTTTAAATTCATGTAAACATGTCAATTACAGAATTTATTGTTTTCCTCTAATAACTCATGCCTCCAACAAAAACCATATTCTGCTTTTACCGGCTTCTTCTGGCAAGTTCCCGGTTGAAATCATCTCCAAGCCGAACCTGTTCACTGCTGAGGTCTCGGAGGGACTGATGAAAGGAATGAAGCTGGTAAAGGCAAAAGATAATTATCTATTTAGGAATCTGTTTAATTCTTCCATGAAGATTTACTGAGGTTAGTAAGAACTTACTTTTTGGACTAATGCCCAAATTTTATAATGTTAAGACATAATAAATGTCAGGACGCCTGGGTGGCTCAGTGGTTGAGCATCTGCCTTCGGCTAGGGTCGTGATCACGCGGTCCCAGGATCGAGTCCCACATCGGGCTCCCTGCATGGAGCCAGCTTCTCCCTCTGCCTCTGTCTCTGCCTCTCTCCCTGTGTCTCTCATAAATAAATAATAAAATTGTTTTTTAAAAAAGACATAATAAATGTCTATTCTGAAAGAAATATTTTTCCAAAGAAAATCAATTTTTTGAAGGTTATATAAAACATTAACCATCACATCCTTTATAGTACAGTAATTCCAGTCCTTTTAGAAACCCCCTCACCCCCAAAAAAAGAGGTCAGCAAACTTTTTCTGTAAAGGGTACAACAGCAAATATTTCAGGCTTTCAGTCTATATGACCTCTGTTAAAATTACTCAGTGCTGCCATTTTAGCACAGAAGTAGCCATAAACAAATGAGCATGGCTGTGCTACAAAAGAACTCTATTCAACTAGACCACATGCCATAGTATGCCAATCCATGCTGCAGAGAAACTCTTGCCCACACCACCAGGATCCACATACAAGAATGTTTGAAGCAGCGCTGTTCATAACAAAAACACTGAAAATAAACCAAAAGTCCATTAAGAACAGGATGGAGGGGAATCCCTGGGTGGCTCGGCAGTTTGGCGCCTGCCTTTGGCCCAGGGTGTGATCCTGGAGTCCTGGGATCGAGTCCCGCGTCGGGCTCCCGGCATGGAGCCTGCTTCTCCCTCTGCCTGTGTCTTTGCCTCTCTCTTTCTCTCTATCATGAATAAATAAATAAATCTTAAAAAAAAAAAGAACAGGATGGATATAAATAAATTGTGATATATTCTCCCAGTGGAATATAACAGTAAAAATGAAGTGATCAAACCTACCTACACATTAGTAAGGCTAAATGTCAAAAACATCAATTGAAAGAAAGCACAAAACAACATACAGTGTTATTCCATTTATTTAAAGTTTAAATGCAAGCAATACTAAACAAGATCTAAGTATTACAGATGTTTTGTTTTGTATTAAAGCAAGAAAATGATTATTATAAAAGTCAAGATAGTTGATAGCTCTTGGAGACAGGGGGAGCATAAAAGTTTTAGGGACACAATAATGCTCTGATTCTTTGCCTGGGTGGTGGTTACATGGATTTTCATTTACATTACTGTACTTTTAGTTGTTAGTATGTAGTACACTATATATGTATATGTATACTATAATTTACAATGAAAAAAATTTAAGTCATATACATATGCAGAAAAAACAAATTGATTCAATTCAACAAATGCACATTGAACTAATCAGTGCCAGCAATTATGGTAGAAAACAAGGGGCTCAGAATTTAACACAGGGGACAGATCTGTAAACAAAATGACAAATGATATGTAGGGCATTAATAAAGTACACAGTCAATGTGGAACCAAAGGTCATCTTAAGAAAAGAGACTTAAAATCAGGAATAACAGTTAAAAAGAGAGAGTGGAGGTAATATAGTAGATGAAGAGCAGACCATTCACTTGGATTTTGCCATGATTTTCCAGTTTTGCAAATAAGAATCCTAGGACTCAACCTTGATACCTCCTTTTCGATCATTCTCACCCTCCACCGAGTCATCTGATCTTCAACGCCTTTCATTTTACCTACCAAATAGCTTTTCAATCTATCTCCCTTTCCTTCAACTCCATTTATCCTAATCCAACTAACTAGTGTTTCACACCCACAACACAGCAATATCCTCTTAATTCGGTTGCCCACATTGATTCCATTTTCCTACACTAGAGGAATTTTTCTCAAAGTAACTATCGCTCTCTTACAAGACTGTGCACAGTCTCACCTCTTCATATGTCTTTAATTACATGGACTTCTTCAAGTTGCTAATAGATGTTGGCTTCCTTCCTGCCAAGAGATTTGTTCTACCTAAAATGACTCACTCAACTTTCAGGTCTCAGCTCATCAGCCTTTCTTCAGAAAACCTTCCCTGACTGGGGTAAGTCCCTCTACCACTTACTACCATGGCCCTGTACTTTCTGTTGTAGCATGCATCTCAGTTCACAATCATGGGGTTTATTTATGCACTTATTTGATTAATAAACAGCCTTTCCCACTTCTAGCTTACAAGCTCCACAAAAAGGCAGGATTTTTGCTTAACACAAGCACTGTCCCAGAATATTGGTGGTAAATAAACAGAATAAAAGAGTAAATGAATGTTAGGATATTCTCTATTCTAGGCTTCATCATCATATAATCCATTCTAGCAAGCTGCACCTACCAAAAAAAAAAAAAAAAAAAAAAACACCACAGTAGAGGAAAGGTTTCTTTTTTTTTTTTTTTAAGATTTTATTTATTTATTCATGAGAGACACAGAGAGAGAGGCAGACACACAGGCAGAGGGAGAAGCAGGCCCCATGCAGGAGCCTGATGTGGGACTTGATCCTGGGACTTCAGGATCATGCCCTAGGCCAAAGGCAGGTATTAAACCACTGAGCCACCCAGGAATCCTCGAGGAAAAGTTTCTATAAGGTGCCTTCTCATGCACTTGGTTCTGTTACTTCTATCTTATACTATAACCAGCAAACGCTACAGGTGAGTATCCTGACAAACTCTGAGCCTACAATCCTAAAACCACCAAAACAAAGATGTCAAAATCACCAACATCCTCTAGCCCTTATCTAATTAATTTAGCTACTCAAGGCAACAAGAAAAATTTTTTCCAGCTCTTATAGGGAACTTTAAAGAAGTAGAAAAAGAAGTATGTCTACAGAAACCAACACTTCCAAAATCTTCAGTGAGTACGTGAAATACATGAAAAAAGTAGAAAAGTTCTTGCTTATATTAAGTAGTTCCATCAGGGATTCAACAATCAGAAAAACACTAATGAAAAAAAACCAATAGGTTAATCACACATGGACTAACTTGTTTATATTAAAACAAAGTTAGCAAAATAATAAGTAGCTGACTTTAGCAAGGCTTACAGAAGAGTAAGTCACCTGAACAAGGAAACAAAACATGTCCAGCTAAATTCACCTTTAAATATTCCACAAAACATACTCCTCCATTACAAAATTCAAAATAAATGATAATACTGATTAAAAATGATAATAATAATATTGAAAATAAAATAGCTTACTTGGTTTAAAAAAAAAAAAAGATCAAACACAGATTACAGAATGGTACAAAGTACCTGGCCCACGTCGTCAGGATCCCGAACAAATCGGACACCAGTTCTGGACCTAATTCGTTTACTGCCCTGTTGGTCCCCATAGTTCTTGAGAGGTGAGGTAGGTGGAAATCGGTAGCTCTCTTCAGAGATGAAAGAAAAGAAAGAATAAAAACATGTAGGAGAAGAAACGACCTAAAATTTTGATCAGAAAATATATAGCAGACAGGGATATATACATAGGCTCTAACCCAGACTATTTCCTGAGTATCTTGCTAGGGTCACTAAATCGGCACTAATTTTGTTCTTTAAGCATACAGCATAAGCAACAGAAATAACCTGGAAATAGAAAATATCAAAAGTTCTAATTTGCTATATTTTTCAAAGATGTAATATAGTATTTCCCTTATTTAAGAATAATAAATTGGTAAATAAAAATAACTTTTATGTCTTTCTAAAATATAACAATACCAATAAAACAGAATTTAAAAAAAGTAATCTAATATTTGAATCTTGTTTAAAAATCAATAAAATCTACATAGAAAATAGCTGATTGTGTCCAATTTTTAATCTGTATTATGATCAATAGCAATATTAACAAAGCTGGCTACTAATGTTTACTTCTATGTAAATCACCTCTCTTCACTCCAGACTAAATCTTTTCCATTCAAATGTGATCTCAGTGTTGAAGTAGTTGATTAACTACAGGCAAACCAAGTGTTATATCTGTAATCTAGCTGTTGAAATCTAGCTGTGCAACAAAGATAAAATTCACCTGTTCTTAACAAGTGTTATAGGATATCTCTAATCAGACTATGAAAACTGGGAAGCTGGGACAAGACTTCTCATCTAAAAAGAATACCACACAGTAAATCCTATTTGTGTATTCCTTTTAATTAGAGGCAGATGATTAAATCCAGGTTTTGTCATGTAGTCTATGGAGTCTGAGAACAAAAGTATTAGAATAACAAAGTCCCACTGAACATATTTCAAAATAGGTACCATAAAAATCAGTGACAACTGCATCTTAACCTTATTTGTATGATTTCATGTATGGGTCCTAGTACTCAAAGAAGTAAATGTATTCAACATATGTTTCACAAATATTTGTAAAGCAAAAAAAGGTTTCAAAACATGTGAAGAGCTTACCTGTCACAGTGCCACCATCAAGGTCACTTGCACTCAGACTCGTAACAGAAATACTCCTCCCTCCTGAGTGTCTCAATAAACGTTGACTCCGCAGTTGACCTATTGATTGTTCCAAGCTTTCTTTTAACTAAAGAATATAATGAAGGAGAAGTTATGCTCCCTAAACAATTCCAAATACAAACAGACAAGAGATTTTTAAAGCTACTTCTGAATAATCTGAGCTCCCTAAATGAATTTATATCAGAAAAAAATTGTAGTAAGGTATGTTAGGAAACATCAATATAGTAAACATAAATATTCTCAGAATCAATTCTAGCATCTGTTTTTTTTTTTTTTTTTTTTTTAATGATAGTCACACAGTGAGAGAGAGAGAGAGGCAGAGACATAGGCAGAGGGAGAAGCAGGCTTCCATGCACCGGGAGCCCGACGTGGGATTCGATCCCGGGTCTCCAGGATCGCGCCCTGGGCCAAAGGCAGGCGCTAAACCGCTGCGCCACCCAGGGTTCCCTAGCATCTGGTTTTAAATAGCATCTGTTGCTACCTATTCCATCTATTAGCAGAATGTGAAAGACAGGACTACTACCTACAGGCTTACAAAAGCAGATTAAATATCTAATTGACATGCCATCCATGTTTAGAAACTTAATAAGGCCATATATCTGAAAAAAAGAGAAAGAGTCTTGCTCCCTTCAAAATACTCCTTCAGAAGCCTCAGGTCTATAACAAACAGAAAACTGACCAGCTCTCACAGTGACTGCTGCTATTAAAATAATATGCATTGCCCAACTGTATATCAGAACATCTTTTCATTCATTCAAAGACTTCAAATTCCAGAAAACTATGTGGTCAGATGTCAGACTGTTAATACACAGAAGAGAATACAGTAGTCTGAATGCTCTCTTCAGATTATTAGGGAGTCAGTCAGCAGGGATGATATAAGACATCTTTTAGACCTTAAGAGCTACAAAAGACACTAAATACATAGAATAACGTTCAGAGCTATACACAACTACAGACCTGAAAAGAGGATTCAACTGAAGCCCAAAGAAGAGAGAGTAAAGCTGAGAAAAATCCAAATACCCTGAATTGCTGGGCAGCTTCAGGCCTAGATATCTTATCCAAGGATAAATAAAAAACAGTATTAATAAAAATAATATATAGATGCATAGAACACGTCACCCATAACTCTTTAAAGAGAACATCAAAACAAATGATTGAGAAAACAAAGTTTCTTAAATTTAGCCAGCAGTAAAGAGTAGAGGACCACTTATGGAGAGAGCAATTTGGTGTCCTTGGGGAACTGTGCAGAAAAAAAATAGCCTCAGTTGAAGGGAAAGCACAGATGAAACAATATAAATAACAAATGAGCAAACCCTTCTTCATTTTGGTTATTTGGATTTAGCTCTCCTGGAGAACCAAGGATAAAACAGTCCAGATTAAAAGAAATAAAATTTCAGGAATGCAATTCTAATGCTGCTCTCATTTCTACACTCTCTGTCCCCTGCTTTCCTAACTTGGGATATACAAAATACCATCCTCCCTAAGCATTCACTAGCTATATGACCCAGCCTATTAATCCAGAGAAATACACGGAGTAGGCCCAGGAAAACAAGGTCTACCTTGAGAATAATTTATACATAAGTAAAATAAAACTAAATCTAACATGTAAATAGACCAAAGACTATGAAATGGTGTATCAGCAACCTATGATAAGCTCTGAATAAAATTAAACCATATTAAGAAGCTCAAATCTGAACTGTAACACAAAAAAAGGACTAGAAATGTACAATGACTTTAGATCACACAAGTTAGTGACAGAACCAGCTCTATTAACTTTTTGTTTATCTTTATTATTCACATCTTTCACATAAAGCCTGATGTCACTAAGCTTTTAGAAGCAAAGTCAGCGGTCATTTCTTATTAACGTTTTCTAAGTAATGTGACCTTTTTAGCTCTAGTTATTAAGACTTCTTTTGACTTGGATTGTCAATGGTTTTACTATGATATAACAGTGTAAGGCTTTATTTGTAGTTATCCCATTTTTGACCCATAGAGATCATGGAATCTATACTTTGATATCTTTCATTTTATAAATTCTATCTTATGCTGGCCTACCTAATCCATTAATTATCTCTTCAATGTAATACTAACTGCTATTTAATCCCTACTATAAATCCCCTATTTAACAGGATTGGTTTTATTTATCTGTTTATTTTAGTTATATTTTTCAGTTTCTGTAATTTTCATTTGGTTCTTTCTTGGAGTTTCCAATTCTTTGTCAAAATTCTCAATCGTGTCTTTTAATTTCTTGAACAGGTTAATCAGAATTTTTTCATATTCTCATGTATGTTTCTACTGTCTGGTTTTTTTCCTTGCTGTTCAGTCACTTCTTAAATTTTCTTATGCGTAATTACTTATCATATGATAGACATCAGATATGAAAAACTGTGGAGATCATTTAAAACTTTGGATGACATCTTCCTCCAGAAAGGATTTGGTTTCGCTTCTAGCAGGAAGTCAGGCTAGGGTCACTAGGAAATCCAAATAACTTAATCTAGTTAGGAACCACGATGATTCAAAGCTGGGCTTCTGCCCCCATCAGGATAAGTCTATTTTTAGTTCATCACTTCTCTCATTTTCAGCTCAACCTTCTTTCTAGGTTATCATCCACTAGGGTCTCCAGTAAAAGCTGGAAGATTCCCGAAGTCCAGTTTTGGTTTCCCTGGCCCATCCAGTCTATTGATAGCTTTGATCCTATTCTCTCTGCTCCTAAGCCATCTTTTTTTTAAATCAGCAACTGCCTTAAAGGAAGAAGAGTCACAAATGTACAACTTATCCTTCTGAACTTTCATTTTTGACAGATCTTTACCAGTTCTACACTAGGTGCAAAAGCAAATCAAACTTGAAATTAAGTGAAAACAAAACATTAATAAAATTCAATTTAAGATTAATTTACTATGATGGATGATGTTATTTTGCTGAACACTAAATCAATGCTACTACACACTAGACTGGTATTAACTCCAGTGGTACAGGTTCTAAGAGTTTAGCATGGCTACCTCTGCAGGTACCAGGTGATGATTCCTTTTTCTGCCAATTTCCCCTATCTGAAATACTGCAAAACCAGCATCACAGAACATGTTATGCCATATTTTCACCTCAAGTTGATGTAAATGTGTTATTTACATATTAGGTCTATTCATTTACCTCTGTTCACTTGATTTTAGACTAAAATAATTGAAGCATTACTACTATGTACTGGTATGAATACAAATAAAAATTGGGCACTGTAACTGAATGGCAATTATAAAGTAGTTTATCCAAATTGTCAAGACAGACTTTTTAAACTTAGAAGTCAAGAAGTCTCCCTCTAGGCAATAATGAAATAATTTGAGCATCAATAGAAATACTAACTACAATGGATTTATATATGGATAAGTTTGTGAGTTAACGATCCTCAAGGAGAAAAAAAGCCATTGGTCACTACTAGAGCATGCTAGCAAACCAACTCATTATTTTGGAAACTAGTAGATAAATGAAATTCTCTAAAACTACATAAGCTTTTATATTAATATTAAAATTATCAAACTTCAAAATTTTCCTAGAGCTCTGAAAGTTCTGTGATGGCTCTATGTGAAAGATTCTAATTAGAGACAAAACAGAAGTTTAATGAACCTGAAAAAGAGTATAAAACTCAAAAGGACGAACTACATTGCAAAGCAACTCTCTGAAAAGAAATCATCCAGGTGGCAATGGGTACTCCAAATAAAAGATGTGATCGTTGAAAACATCATGATTCAGAAACACTAAGACAGAAGCCTGGTAGTGATTTCCTCAGCTGTGCTGCTTTTGCTTCTGCTTCTGTTCCTATCCATATATTTCACACTGTATCAGTCAATAACTCACAAAATTTTTTTGAGGACACAATAAGACAGTGTATGTAAAATAATTAGAACAACACCTAGGGAAGATCAGTTTGCTCAATATATAGTTTTTGTTATGATGACTGTAGGCAATGAATGGAAGAACAAAAAATAAATAGAATGAAAAAAAATGGGATGTTTTAATCTGGAAAAAGTCCTTAGAAGAATTTGTCATTCCCTAAATATGATGTCACTAAATTCCTCTGGATGTATATCTAGGGACTCTTGAATAGCGGCAGTGTCAATATTCCTACTATCAGCAGTTATTTCTTTATAACGCCACATAGAACTCCTCCAAAACAGACTCACACTTCACTTCCAGCATTATCACTTTTCATTTTATTGTTGTACTGTTAGCCGATCCCTTTATTTTTATTTTTGTAAAACAGCACACCACAGGTTTATTATTAGAAGACAAGGAAGTAATACAACTATGTCTTACTATCTGTGACCAATCAGCAACTTCAAAAGCAGTGATCTGTTATTTACATAGTAATGTGTGAACTGAAGAGCTAGCAGTAAAGTGTGTATTTTTGCAGTGCTTCTAGCTAATAAACTTTGTTAACTGAAATACGAATTGTGTTATTTGGGGACTGGTGTTACTTAGCCAAACTGGGGAATCAAACTCATGCACATCAAAACCATGCAACAAGGCAAGGACTGTCCATATTTACTTTTCAGAGTCCTCAAATAGCTGCTCTGTGCATTCAGTAATGGTTTTATAGAGTACTCAGTGAACAATAAGCTAACTCTATCTACCTGGGACTGGAACTCTGATTTGTTTTTTTAAGCTAAAAATATTGACTTTCCAAAATTCATAATAGCAAACTTCTTGACCAGTCCCTAGGAAGATTTCCAAGCAATAGTAAACAGTAGGAAACTAGGCATCAACTCCACAAACAGTATCAGATATGCCTAAGAAATAAATCATTCAATAAAATTTGGTTCCAATAAAAGAAAATGAGAAATGGCAAAGAACCATATGCATAAACTTTCTTGGTAAATGTTTAGCAACAATAACTGCTTCACTAATAATCACTGTATCTCATAAATTCACATTCTCAACAAAACTAATTCCATTCTTACTATGCTCATTGTGAGAGAGAAGAAGAAAATCACACAAAATATAGTCACTGGAAAGTTCTTAAAAGATATTTACCATTACTCCACAAAGAACAATGGAAATAAACTAGGAATAGTCATTAATCACACATAAATATAGTAGCTACCAAATAGTCATCAAATAATTAGCTTCCATATAAATGAAAAAACAAAACTTTAAAAAAAAAAGCTAGCAATAACTTTGGTAAAAATTATAAATGCTGCACTTTAAAGTAGGCTTGGGGTTGTCTGGATAGCTAAGTTAGTTAAACGGCTGACTCTTGGTTTTGGCTCAGGTCATGATCTCAGGGTCCTAGAACTGAGCTACATGTTGAGCTCCATGCTCAGTGCAGTCTACTGGAGGATTCTCCCCTTCTCCCTCTGTACCACCCACCACCTCTCCCTCTGCCCCTCCCCCCACATGCATACATGTGTTCTTTCTTTCCCTCTCTCTCTAAAATAAATAAATCTTAAAGTAGGTGTGAATTTTGAACATGTAAATATCCCATGTAGTTTCTTCAGACACTTTTCTTACTCTAAATTGTCTCTTATTTTCATACTGAGAAAAAACATCCACTAGCATAATACAGATTATACAGAAATGCATGCAAACTTGGCCTTGTAAGATAACTACATTCACTTAACTGCATAGTTAAGGAGAAATCGGAAAATATTCTGCCTAAATATTCAGTTTGTTTTCACCTTATTTAGCAAACATTCACAATATATATAGCACTAGTGACCACAGAAAGGTTGTGTTATAAGTTTACATGTATCTACACTAATGACATTTTTAAAAATTAAAGTATTTTAATTTACAAATGTCAGAGGTCACCCTGACAAAATCCAGGGCAAAACTGGAGGCAGAAAAGAGGTCATTTTTAAAATTCTGTCCAGGATAATGATGTCATCCATAAGCACTTTGATTAAGTGCTTTTATGCCTGGCTTTCCTTCACTGCCTATTTCTCTACAGAATGCCAAAGTTTATCTGATGACAGACTGCAAAATACATTGGTTGTAGAGTTAACTGTATCAACTCTATTTTGGTTCCTTATAGTCTATTTGTCTTCTATTATTAATATAAGAAAGAAGAGGAGGAGAAGATGGGGGGGAGAAGAATTTTAAAAAATTAAACAAGAGTGCAAATTTATGGTTTGCATATTTTTCTGGTCCCACCATCTGCTGCTGAAATGTATTTTTAAAATGGTTGCTACTATTTTATTTTTTATTTACCAAAAGATCATTAGCTCCAGCTGCTTTGCCTAATCTCTCTCCATATGCTGATTTATGGAAATATAAGCCCATAATAGCATTCCTAAAATTGAAAAATTCCCTTTCAAATGATACATAACTTTTATGTATATAACTATTTTGTTTTTAAATGAAATCCTGTATATTCACATATATCACATTCTAATCATAATTTTGAAAGTATTTTTTAAATATTTGTATATTTTAGGTACCAATAAATGAGCACTGATGGAAAATGGAATGTGCATAGTAATGTATTCTGAGTGGACAGACGTTATATTCATGAACAGAAGACAGACAAAAAGCAGTATTACATGGTTGTCTAATTTAGCATATAATCAAAATAATCAGACGTACAATATCGCTGTGAATGCTGTAATACATTATATTGTTTATAGTCATAATGATACACAAATGAAACCGAGTTTAAGTCCCATGAAGTCAAAGAAGAAAAAAGTAACCTCTTCTGAGTGCCTAGAATATACCAAGTACTGTTAAGAACATAGCAAATGCTTGAAGGTAGGGATTACTGGATGAATTAAAGAAACAACAAAAACATGAATGTTTAGCAAGCATCTAAACATTAATGAGACCACATTAATAAATGTTAGTTATAATGAGGGATATAGGACTATACTTATTTTTCAGATGATAAAACTTAAGTTCAGAAAGGTGTAATAACTTGTCCAAAGTCACTAAAATGGTTCGTAGTGGAAAAAAATCAGGATTAAATTTCAACTCTGACTCCAGAGTCTACATTTTTCCATTAGCCTCAAAGCAAAGGTCTATAAAAATTATTCTGCTGTCCAGCTGTTTCATGAAGGACTTGTAAATATAATTTTAAGTATAAGACTCTAAGAACTTGGGATCCCTGGGTGGTGCAGCGGTTTGGCGCCTGCCTTTGGCCCAGGGCGCGATCCTGGAGACCCGGGATCGAATCCCACATCGGGCTCCCGGTGCGTGGAGCCTGCTTCTCCCTCTGCCTGTGTCTCTGCCTCTCTCTCTCTCTCTCTCTCTGTGACTATCATAAATAAATAAAAATTTTAAAAAAATACCCTAAGAACCTAATTCCTAAGATCCAAAATATGTTTACAAAAGGAAGGTCATAACAGAATTTAACTGCTTGGTTTAATTTCTTACCTATAGACTCTTACTATTTAACAATAAACTGAACAATTCTCACCTTCAGGACAATTAATAAAACTCAGCGAGAAAAAAAAGGGCACATACCTTCAGCTTTAAGATATTATAATGGTTTGTGCCTGGCCCTAAACCTTACCATTATCCTTCTGGGATGCCATTAATTATATTTGAGAACTGAAACCCACTGAATACAAGAAAAAACCTGCACTTTATTATTTAACACTCCAATTCTTTCAAAGTCCATATGCCAGATGGTAACATCCTTTACTCCCAAAGGGAAATTTTAATCAGAGTACTTAATTAGAAGAAAAATTACCTATTAATGCAAGTCTCTAAGTTCTAATTTGACATTACTATATTTTCACCAATCTTTACCTTAAAAATGAACTTAATCAGTCCACTGATTTGAATCAAGACAACTGTATTTTTCTTGTATAACCAATATTAACTAATGTAGCCTCAGATGCAGTCCAAATTTCCACTGCAGAAGGTATTAACTTTTTATGTTGAATATTCTTTTTTTTAATATTCTTCCTTGAGGGCATTTCATTTTTATAATATTAACACAAAAACAGACCCTGCTCTCTCATAAATAAGGAACACAAAGTTCCAGAAATATTTTAAATGCTAAGTTTATCGATTGCACCATTTAATACAGAATACAGTATGTTCCAAATCTTCACAGTAAGCTTTCAAATAAAACCTTCCCCACAGGTCCTCTTTTGCCCAAATGTTCGCAGACCTCCCAAGAAATTTACAGCATGAGAAATAAAGCAAGATGACACTTTCATAAAGTCATGAAGTTCATTGGCCCCAAAGACTCTAAGACATACTATCCAACTAAATATGGTTCATTGGCTGGAACAGCTGCAAAAAAGGCTAGTGAAAAATCAATGACTGTTATATAAGAGGAAAGGAAAAATTGATGCTGATGTAGGCAACTTGCAGAACCTTCCACGTTGCCTAAGTGGCAGCCAAAACTGCCAACTTTGACAATCTGTCAATGCAAATCCTAGCTCAGTGCCATATTTCTTACGAATTCTGTTTCTGGATTTTTTTTCCATCTAACTCTCATTCTGGACATTAGTTGTAACATTAATGACTTGTGTGACAGTGGGCTTCTGTTTTTCAACCAATTAAGATAATCTCCAAAATCTAGTTTATCCATATAAGCCTTCAAACTCTGAACCCAAAATCCCAATTTTCTGAAATATGAACTCACAGCATCACAAAAATGTGAGCAACCATGACCCAGCGAAGTAAATGAATCCTGATGCTGGGCTTTAAGATAACATCCTATCCACAGCTCTATCACTAATTAGCTGTGAGACCATGGGCAAGTTAGCAACCATTCTGTGCCTCAATTTTTTATTCATATAAATGAGGATAATAATAGTATCTACCTAATAGTATTGTTGAGAGAACTAAATGAGTTAATATAAAAAGGTACCTGGGCAGGGAGGTGGTGGCTCAGTTAGTTAAGCATAGGCCTCAGCTCAGGTCATGATCCCAGGGTCGTGCTCAGCGGAGAGTATGCTTCTCCCTCTCCCTGCCTACTTATGCTCGCTCTCTCTCAAAATAAATAAGTAAAATCTTTAAAATAATAATAAGTAAGTAAGTGCCTGGGATATACTAAGCATATAGAAACATTCCCAAAGAGACTATAAAAAGGGAGGTGCTGCTTCTCTCTAGGAGACCTCATGCACCACATCACTGATGCTTTAACACTGCTCAGCTCCTCATAGAGAGGCCTTTATACATAATAAGTAAAGAAATAAATTTAGGATGGGTGGTTATAATGATTTAAAGGAACAAAGGGAAATTATGTATATTACAAGGAAAAGTCATCAAAAAATGACCCAACATGACTCTTGATCTTTAGGTCTTACAAACCAACAAAAGTAATTCTCACAGTTCTCTTATCCAGGGAGGAAATGCTACATCAAATATTTGTATTTCCCCTAACCCACTGCAAATTATGTTGACAAAGTTATATCTCAATAAAGCAAACATTAAATATGCATATATATGCACACATACCTCAATCCATTTCCTGAGGTTTAGCAACAGAATCATTTACAAAATCTAAGTTAATAATAAAAATTCTTGTCTTAAAAAAAAAATTCTTGTCTTCCCTAGACCAAAAAAAATTGGTCTTTCTAGGAAATCTATTTTAAAAAAGAAATAATAATTTCAAGAAGGCAATGTAGATTTAGAATGGAGAAATTTTTTAATAGTTGAACACTGGTTAAACACTTGGATTAACCCTGTTTCAGAATGTTTAGAAGAAAAAAAAAAACAGCCGGTTCCATAGCAAGACTTCTATGAGTTGCAGCATATCCACCAAAAGAAGAAAAAAAAAATCACTCTTCAGGATAACCCCCAAAGAGAACACACATTAATTTAAAAAAACATAAAGAATAAGAAAAAAACTCATTTTTAGGTATGATATATCCTGTAGCAGTTTAATGCTAAGAGGGGAATTTTCATTGAAGAGCCCATCAGAATCGCGTGTGAGAAATATTCTTTCCAATTTACACATATTCCCACAGATCATGGCAGATATTCCCCCAGGTGACTTACAGGTGGCAGGGTAAAAAGCATTGCTCTAATGAATAAGTATAACATAAGGCAATGAATGGTGTACTCCTCTGGTATGCTGCAGGGAAAAAAAAAAATCACTGAGAACCAACAGTTTTAACAGAACAAGAATTTGGAGAAATGAAGAAAGAGACTGTAGGTCAGACTATGGAATAGCCTAAAACAAAAGGAAAGACTCTTGCTTCCTGTGTCTTATTTTTTATGAGTAGATTTGCATTCTACATACTTACAACTAAGATAGAAATGAAACACCTGTTGAGTTTTACTTTTCATGTATGTCCATTCCACACTCCAGAGTTCAGCATTATTTGACTCCAGGCCTACCACAGAGGCTAATGCCACATAATACATTTTGTGTTTTAAATGTTTATCTATACAGAAATGTACATAATAAAAAATTTCAGTTCCCAATTCCCCAATTCAAAGGAAATCTTCTATCATAATGAAGCATCTAATATTCAACATGACAAAGTAGGTTTGTTCCTGCTTCTAGATAATACTGTTTAAGTTTTCACTAGTAAATTAAAAAGGAAAGAATTAACTCTCATTATTAAGGTAGTTATGTATATACACACATAGAAAATGCTTGGAAAGATATACAAGAAGCTGTCAAATTGTTACTTCTTTGGAGTGGAATTAAGAGGGCTAAGAGAGATTTTATAATTTATTTAAAGAATGAGCATATATTACTTTAAAATAAACCATCCATAAAATTCTTAACTCCCGTAAGGGGTAACTGACCCAAATTTAGTTAAGTCTTAGTTTAACTATTGTCCTGAATTCTTCCTCTTCTGACTTTAAACTTTCAAATTCAATAGAATCTAATCTATATAAGCTAGCCAGCAATCCATGTGACAAGCTAACCCACTAAAAAATAGTAAAATAATCTGAAGGCTAAAGCTGTTCACAATGGTTCTACCTTTTTTCTCACATCCTTACTTCTCAAAAACTGATTTCCAAAAAGGTGGGTAAGAAAAAATGCAAACATATGTAAATTTCCTCACATGTTCTACAGCACCCGCCTGTCCATTACTGTAGTCTCGATACTGTCCAAGCATCTGGTCTACTTGTCGCAGGTTCCGACTGGTGTCCTTAAAAAAGAAAATGGATTTTATTAATTGTTCCACTATTTTTCTGTCTTGGCAGTATGTCAAACAGCTAAGTCAACCACCTATAAAAGGTACAATTTATATCATACTTAAGTTGGATATTAATATACTTCATAAATATCAAACAAATATTAAAACCACTGAGAAGGAAACCTAAATCCATCCACAATTTACTGAAGCACACAATTTAAATCCTTCCCAAGGTTCCTTAATCAGCAACAAAAGCACTCCTCATTTTTAATTTGTGCACCTCAACTAATTCACACCTTTTTTTATAGAGAAGGAATCATGAGAGAACAAAACCAGTAGACTGTGTACAAGAGAAGCAAATCATTAGGATCAGTGTTATTTCAATTATTACTTCACCTCAGAACTTGATTAGGAAAAAAAGAAAAAAAGTATTCTTTAATCTTTAGCTATAAACAACAAATTTAGCTCTAAATACAACAAAAATGGCTTCTACCCAAATGTGCCAAGTTTTACCTGAAAGATGAAAGCATTTATTTCAAAAACATATATTCAGTAATGTGCCTCATTGTAAGAAAGTATAAGGATTTGTACTTCAAAAATCCAATGATAGGGATCCCTGGGTGGCGCAGTGGTTTGGCGCCTGCCTTTGGCCCAGGGCGCGATCCTGGAGACCCGGGATCGAATCCCACGTGGGCCTGGCTACTGCTTCTCCCTCTGCCTGTGTCTCTGCCTCTCTCCTCTCTCTCCTCTGTGTGACTATCATAAATAAATAAAGAAAGAAAAATATTAAAAAAAATCCAATGATATGCTACTTTACAAAAGTACAAAAAGAAAAACTTTCTGAGTTTTAAATAAAATTATGGCCTCTCCACCAGAAATTAGCCTCTTGTTATTTATGCATACTAACTCAAAGCAATTAAAAGCCAAAATCCTTATTTATCCAGGCAAAGCAAAAATAAGAGATTAAAATTGGAATAGGAAAAAATAGGAAAAAAAGTTTTCTTTTGCCCAGCTTGGTTGTGTTACCCTTCCCCCACCTCTTTTCCCAAGTCTTTTCTACACAGAGAATATAAACTGCTTACACTCAAACTTCCAAACACTGTCAAAGTTAGCCTCTGAATAAAAATGTCATCTCACTATTGTTCATCCATGAATAATTTCTCTAGCCAAAATATGAGCAAGTTCTCTAAAGGTACATATCCACAAGAAGCTAAACTGGTAATTCCTACCCACTTCACTACACACATATTTTATTTGAACATACTCCCTTATTCCAAAACACTTTCACAACCTATTATATATTTATTTTTTTTAAGATTACATTTATTTATTCATGAGAGACAGAGTGAGAGAGGCAGAGACATAGGTAGAGGGAGAAGGAGGCTCCTCGCAGGGAGCCTGATGTGAGACTTGATCCCTGGACCCCAGGATCATGTCCTAATCCGAAGGCAGACACTCAACTGCTGATCTACCCAGGCGTCCCAATCTATGATATATTTCAAATATCTTTGTTTCAAATATCTTGATTGTGTTAGACAGAATAATGGCCCCGAAAAATGCCCATGTCCTAATCCTTGGAACTTGTGTATATGTAACCTTATACAGCAAAAGAGATTTTGTGGATACAATATATATCCCAAATTAAGGACCTTGAGACAGGGAGATTATCCTGGATCATTGGGTGAACCCAAGGTAATTACAAGTGTCCTTAAAAGTAGAAGAGGGAAGTAGAAGAGTCGTCAGAGTGATATGATGTGAAAAGGACTCAACCACCCTTGCTGGTTATGAAGAAGGAAGATGGCCTCAAGAAATATGGGCAGTCTCTGAAAGCTGGTAAAGGCAAAGGAAGAGATTATTTCCCCAGGGTCTCCAGAAATGAATGCAGGCCTAGTGAACCCTAAGATTTTGGTCTAGTAAGACCAGTGTCAGATTTTGATGTACAGAACTATACAAAAATAACTTTGTCGTTTTAATTATTAATTAATTATAAATAATGATGAGTTATAAATAATTATTTAAGTGTAATTAGTTTTGTGTTAACTTGTTATGGCAACAAAAAAAGCTAATAGCTGACCAAAACTATTTCTCAGCCTAAACTATTTAAAATCCATTCAATGCAACCATTGTTTAACTAACCTGTAAAGTATTTGTTATAGTGTTGACCTTCTTGGTGACGCCTACTGTAGGACAACTTAGATTTCCCCTGTATGTTGACCTGGCAGCCCATCGACTCAATCGATCATGAGAGCGGAGGTGGTCTGAATCGCTGGAGGATTCTTCCATTGATGTACACAATCCTTAAAAGAAATCCAGGTCAAGGTCAATCAAATAGTAAAGAGCAGGGAAATATGAGTTTTAATTAACCATTTGTATGTTGATCCTTTTCAGTATTTCATTAGTCCTTTGGCATATCATAATTCCTAAACACGTAGCTTGAAAACACAAGTAACTTACCCATGTAATTCTCTCTCCTTTGTCTTTTCTGCTTTAAGAGAGCAATTTCTCAGATCTGATTTTAGTCATGCTTACAAATAATAATCCCTTAGTTTTGTGCACTGCTCCTAAATTTGAAAAGCACTTTCACATATAGTATCTCATCTAATCTTACTAAGAAAACTGCAAAGTAAAAGGGCCTGGTAGATTGGCATCTCTACAACTGAAAAAAAAAAAAAAAAAGGTATTCTCCAAGCTAGGACCTGAAGGTCTCAATAGTAGTCTGAAGTCCTCTCTACCAAGCTTTTAATAATATATGTATCTTTATTTTCTTAAGATTTTATTTATTTGAGAGAGAGTCAGAGAGAGAATGAGCAGAGGGAGGGGCAGAGGGAAAGGGAAAAGCAGACTCCCCACTGAGCAGGGAGTCCAAATGGGGGCTTAATTCCAGGACCCTGAGATCATGACCTGATCCAAAGGCAGATGCCTAACCTAGACTGAGCCACCCAGGTGCCCCATATATGTGTATCTTTAAATAAAAATATAACACTCACAGAATGACCTAAAATAAAAGAATTCCATTCAGTGTATAGTGAACACTTTCATGCACCTTTTTTTTTCCTTAAGATTTTATTTTTAAGTAATCTCTACACCCAGCATGGGGCTTGAACTCACAACCCTGAGATCAAGAGTTGCATGCTCTACCAACTGAGTCAGCCAGGTACCCCTATGCACCCTAATTTAAAATACAGAATTAAACAAATGCTATAATGGAGGTACAAATTCCTTAATAACAAGTATGTGAGAAAACGGCATCTTCAACCTCTCCACCAAAATTGAAAGCCAAACATCCTGAATAGTTTCATCAGTAGAAAATCCACTAAACGTGCTTTCTTCCCATTTTTACCCCAATTTTTTACTTAATGCAAAAGAAAATTATTTCATGCAAGACAATCTCAAAAATTTCAGAAAATCTTTTATAAAATTTGAATAAATAATACATTTGGAACAGAAAAGCAGAACACTTGTTGATTTTCCTAAAATCTATATGGCAATTTTTTTCTGGCTTATTATATACAGTGTGATGAAAACTTTGATAAATGATCCAGAATATTCTGGACTTCTTGGATTTTTATTCAGAATGCATCTGGGAAGTACATGACCATACATCTAAAGCAAAGATAAAGGGAATCTGCTAAATATAAATAGATCCTCGAGCATTTCATGAAAGCAGTTATGTTTTTAAAATGTTAGATAAAATAAAAAGATAAGCAAGTACCTTTGCTGTAAGTTTAGGGTTTTGTTTTTTCTTAAGTGAAATACAGTCTGTCTTTGTAGAATCAGAAAAAGAATCACTAAACACCCAATTTCTGACAACAGAGAGGGGGCCAGAGAATACAGTCAGATTCCTGCCTATCCCCTGTCCAGGCCTCTCAACCTCCTGCCACACCTATCTCCTCTGCTTCTTGCTTCCCATATCCTATCTACAAGTACAAAGGTATAGTGCCCACATCAGTGCCCACAAAGGTATAGCTCCCTCCCACATCAGGAAACATGAACCAGAAAACAGAGGTCAAAGCAATTATTTGGCTCTGCTTTTCCTGGATCACAACTATTTAAGCCAAAAGAATATATTTGAGAAGAAATATTAAATATGAAGTTCACCATTTTTTTTTAAAGATTTTATTTATTCATGAGAGAGAGAGAGAGGCCAGAGACACAGGCAGAGGGAGAAGCAGGCTCCCTGCAGGGAGCCCAATGCATTGGGACTCGATACTGGACTGGGATCATGCCCTGAGCCGAAGGCAGATGCTCAACCACCAAGCCACCCAGGCATCCCTAAAGTTACCCTTGTAAACTTAGGAAATCACTTCTTGTGTGTGTCTCATAAATTTATACCACATGACCTAAAATCGTTTACTCAAAGTTAAAATACTTTCTAGCATTCTCGATTAGTGAAAGTGGGAAGAATCACAACAATCAACCTGCTATTGTGCTAGATGCTCACACGACAATCCAATTTAATTCTACCAACAACTTATTAAAATGAACATCTTTAACCCTTAATCTACAGAGGATGCTGAGGCTAAGAGATGCCAAGTAACATGTCCAAATCTAAATGGTAATTATTAAGTAGCAGACCCAGGATACTGACCCAGGGTTCAGCTGGGATTCTCTACCCGCAATATGCTGTTCATTCCCCTGTGCTCTGCTGACCTTTAAACACCAAGAGTGAACACTCAACATTCAGTAAAAATTGTTAAGGGCAACAGCAGACCATGGCTCACATGGTCTAGACTCCCCCCGACACCTTCTCATTTCACTTACACATAAAAATGCCAAGAAAAGAGGAAAAATCAATTAAAGACAAAAATTTTTATTGGGCAGCAGCAAAAAAAAAACTAAGTGACATATCTATGCTACATTTAATAAAGAGCCCTGAAAACAAATCAAACCACTGGCCTTGAAGTCAAGTGGTTTCTATTTCCTTATTCTTCTATCTCTTGTAAAATGGAAAATAATCATCATGCCTGGATCTGTCAAAATTCTATCCTGAAAAGTATAATAATTTTCATTTTAACAAGTCATAATTCTGGAACCTAAATTAAAGTTAAGAAATCATCAGGAATAAAAAGGTGACATAAAAAAGCCCAATGTCTCCTAAAATGGTTGCTGGTGAAAACAAGAAACAACCATCTTTGGGACAAATTGACTTTTCTAAGAGTACAAAATTTTAATAATAATCAGTTATCTATATAAATTCAGTGGATATAAATGGTATGCCAGACTCTTCTAATGAGCAATCTGAGCTTCAACTTGATGACAAATAGTGATAACTATATGTTATGTTATGGTTATTTGTAACAACCTGGAAAAATGTTTAAAATATGAAATAGTACAGAGACTAATATAATAAGCATGCATGTATGTATCTACCACCTAGAACCAATAAATATTCTCATTTGTTTCTATTTCTATTATTCTTACTCTATTATCTTGTGATTCCTATTTTGTAAGAATAAGCCATAAGTCTGCAAGGGTGGTTCAACATCCACAAATCAATCACTGTGATATATCACATTAATAAAAGAAAGGACAAGAACCACATGATTGTCTCAATAGATGCAGAAAAAGCATTTGACAAAATGCAGCATCCCTGCTTGATTAAAACTCTCTGCATTGTAGGGATAGAAGGAACATACCTCAGTATCATAAAAGTCATACAAAAAAAAAAAAAAAACCTCACAGTGAATATCATCCTCAACAGGAAAAAACCAAAAGCTTTTCCCCCAAGGTCAACAACACGACACGGATGTCCACTCTCACCACTGTTGTTCAAGATAGTAATGGAAGTTCTAGCGTCAGCAATCAAACAACAAAAAGAAGTAAAAGGCATCCAAACTATCAAAGAAGAAGTCAAACTCTCCCTCTTCACAGATGACATGATATTCTATGCAGAAAACCCAAGACTCCATCCAAAAATTGCTAGAACTGATACAGGAATTCAGCAAAGTCGGATGTAAAAATCAATGCACAGAAGTCAGTGGCATTTCTATACCCTAACAATGAGGCAGAAGAAAGAGAAATCAGGGAATAAATCCCATTTACAATTGCACCAAAAACCGTAAGATACCTAGAAATAAAGATCTATACTCTGAAACTACAGAACGCTTATGAAAGAAATTGAGGAAGACACAAAGAAATGGAAAAATATTACATGCCCGTGGACTGGAAGAACAAATATTGTTAAAATGTCTATGCTACGCAAAGTGATCTACACATTCAATGCAATCCCTATCAAAACAGCATCAGCATTTTTCATGGAGCTGGAACAAACAATCCTAAAATTTGTATGGAACCAGAAAAGACCACAAATAGCCAAAGTAATGTTGAAAAACAAAAACAAAACTGTAGGCATCACAATTCCAGCTTTCTATCACAAAGCTACACTCACCAAGACAGTATGGTACCAGCACAAAAACAGACATACAGATTGATGGAACGGAACAGAGACCCCTGATACGGACCCTCAACGCTATGGTCAACTAATCTTTGACAAAGCAGGAAAGAATATCCTTTGGAAAAAAAAAGACAGTCTCTTCAATAAATGGTGTGGGGAAATTGGACAGCCACATGCAAAGGAGTGAAACCTGACCATTTCCTTACACCATACACAAAAGTAGACTCAAAATGGATGAAAGACCTACACGTAAGACAGGAATCCATCAAATCTTAGAAGAGAACACAGGCAGTAATCTCTTTGACCTTGGCCACAACAACTTCTTGCTAGACACGACTCCAAAGGCAAGGGAAATAAAGGCAAAAATGAACTACTGAGACTTCATCCAGATAAAAAGCTTTTGCACACCAAAGGAAACAGTTGACAAAACCAAAAGAAAACCAACAGTATGGGAGATATTTGCAAATGTCTTATCAGATAAAGGGCTAGTATCCAAAATCTATAAAAAAAACTTATCAAACTCAACAACCAAAGAACAAATAATCCAATCAAAGAATAGGCATGTCTCCAAATAAGACATACAAATGGCCAACAGACACATGAAAAAATGTTCAACATCATTCAGCATCAGGGAAATACAAATAAAAAACCACAATGCAATACTACTTCACACCGGTCAGAATGGCTAAAAGCAACAAGTCAAATAACAACAGATGTTGGCAAGGATGTGGAGAAAGGAGAACCCTCTTGCACTGTTGGTGGAAATGCAAGCTAGTGCAGCCTCTCTAGAAAACAGTAAGAGGTTCCTCAAGAAGTTGAAAACAGAGCTACCCTAAAACCCAGCATTGCACTACTAGGTATTTACCCCAAAGATACAAAGTGATCCAAAGGAGCACCTGCACCCCAATGTTTATAGCCACAATGTCCACAACAGCCAAACTCTGGAAAGAGCACAGATGTCCATCAACAGATGAATGGATAAAGATGTGGGTGTGGAATACTACTCAGCCATCAAAAATGAAATCTTACCATTCGCAAATAATGTGGATGGAACTAGAGGGTATTATGCTAAGCAAAATAAGTCAAAGACAATTACCATATGATTTCACTGATACGTAAAATTTAAGAAACAAAATAGATGAACATAGGGGAAGGGAAGGAAAAATAAAATAAGATGAAAATTGAGAGGGAGGCAAAGCATCAGAGATGCTGAATTCTAGGAAACAAACTGGGGGTTGCTGGAGGGGAGGTGGGTGAAAGGAATGGATAATTGCATAATGGGCATTAAGGAGGGCACTTGATGTAATGAGCACTGGGTATTACATGCAACCAGTGAATCATTAAATTCTACCTCTGAGGGATCCCTGGGTGGCGCAGCGGTTTGGCACCTGCCTTTGGCCCAGGGCGCGATCCTGGAGACCTGGGATCGAATCCCACATCGGGCTCCTGGTGCATGGAGCCTGCTTCTCCCTCTGCCTGTGTCTCTGCCTCTCTCTCTCTCTCTCTCTCTCTCTCTCTGTGAGTATCATAAATAAATAAATAAAAATTAAAAAAAAATTCTACCTCTGAAACTAATTTATTTTTTTTTATTTTTAATTTTGAAACTAATTTAAAAAGAAGAAGAAGAAGAAGCCATAAGTGACTCTTAATGACAGAGAACATACTGAGGATAGATGGAGGGAAGGGCCTGGGGGAAGGGCTAGATGGGGGATAGGTATTAAAGAAGGCACTTGTTGTGATGAGCAATGAGTGTCATATATAACTGATGAATCACTGAACTCTACTCCAGAAGCCAGTACTACGTTGTATGTTAACCAACAAAATTTAAAATATATATTAACATTGTTATTATTTCTGATTCTGACATGTATCCTTCTAATTTTTTTGTTGTTGTTGTTAAGATTTTATCAGAGAGAGAGAGAGAGGGCATGCATGAGAGAAAGCACAAGTGGTTGAAGAGCAAGAAGCAGGCTGCCTGCCCATCAAGCAGGTAGCCCAATGCAGGACTCAATCCAGGACCCTGGGATCATGACCTGAGCTGAAGGCAGACACTTAACCAAACTGAGCCCACCTATACACCCCTGTATGCTTCTAATATTTTTAATACAATATTCAGAACATTATAAATCAAGTCTTAGTACCTTCCTGCCCCACTTTCCACCCAGTACTATTCCTGCCTCATGTCAGGAATAACCACAAGCATGATTTTGTGTTTAACTCTCCAGCCATATTTTTATACTTTTACCATAAGTATTTATACCTCACAGTCTTTCTTAAGGAACACACATTATAATCACTTGATAAATATTAATAAGTGAAAACATGAGGTATCTGAATTTAACTTTAAAACAGGAAATCGGGATCCCTGGGTGGCGCAGCAGTTTGGTGCCTGCCTTTGGCCCAGGGCGCGATCCTGGAGACCCGGGATCGAATCCCATGTCGGGCTCCCGGTGCATGGAGCCTGCTTCTCCCTCTGCCTGTGTCTCTGCCTCTCTCTCTCTCTCTCTCTCTCTCTCTCTATCATAAATAAAAAAAAAATAAAGTAAAATAAAACAGGAAATCTTACCATTAAATAAAATTAAGGACTGAACTAAATTATGTATAACTGTCATGTAATACCAAAAAAAAAAAAAAAACCTCTCACTTACCCCTACTAGGGATTACATATTTTTAACAAGAGAAAAATCACACTTTCCAGCATGAATTTCGCTGGTACACAAACACAAAGTCTTCAGCTATTAATTTCAATTACTTTGAGCAATAAAAGATGTTCAAACTCCTGCATCTGATGGAACTCCTGTAAAGATATCAAGATGTAAGATGAAATTGATCTGAGAATTCTCCATGGCTTTTTTTTTAATAAAATACAAAACATTCAGCAACCATCTAATAAGCATTTTAATTATACATAAGTGTCACAAATGTTGAACTAAGATACATTAAAAGTCCATAATAAAAACAGAAATTAGATCATTTTCATTGCTGATAATAACTGAGCACTTTTGCAACTATTACTGACAATTCACAAGGTCAAATGTGACCCTCAAAACCAACTGAGAGAGTGCTTAAGTGTCACAAAGGCACAAACGGTTGTTGTGGTGGCAGAGATCCAACCTTATCAAAAGATGCCCATGTCTCATCAGCCAACACCACCACTCCCCAGACACAGAGCTGATGGAGGGAGGGAGAAAAAAAAGAGAAAAGAGCAGCTACTAGAACTGGCAAGAGGCTCATGTCAGCCGCATAATCAGAACCTGGAGTGAATATATGAAGAGCCATGAAAATAGTTCCCAGGAGCCCCTTAATATAACTGACTAAAGAAGAAAAGCACAAAGCAGTAAGTGCCAATTACACACACTCTATTCCATTAAGACTGTTATTTTATATTATAATTAAAAATTAATTTTAAAAAATATCACATATCCATCCTACTATCAGTGGCATTAATGAAAATTGACCAGGCCTCTGAAAACCTTCTTATCCCCAATGAAACTCTACCCAGAGCATTAAATTTATCCCATGTTGATAAAAGTATATTGAGAGTGGTCACATAAGTAAACAATATGCATGGCCATTAAAAAAACTGTTCTAATTAATCTAAAATGTAAATTAAATAAGACACTTTTCTAGCCTATTAAGTTGTTCCCTGTTAAATAATAATGTCTATGGTTCACGAGGTTGTAGAAGAAAGAACATTCCTCTACTGTCCTAATGGGGATGTGTAAATTGATATGAACTTATCTGGATATCAGCAGGCAGTATGTATCAAGGGCAATTTGTACCTACTTCCAAAAATTTCCCCTAATAAAATTATCTGACTACATACAGAATTTATATGTAAGGATATTTACTGAGAAGTTATAATAGAGGGAAAATAAAAACTTAAATTTCAGATTATTAAAGAACGGTTAAGATACAGTAAGTATCTCTCATGTAATGACATTTGTTGACAGAAAAGAGTTGCTAAAATTGAAGAATGACTGAAGAACTCTTTCAAGAACTATTTATTTATTTAAGAACAATTTAAAGAAGCTAAATCACCTAAATCCTAATTAAAGGTGAGAAAGGCATTTCCTTCAACTGAAGGCAAAGCAGTGAATGTTCTCTGCTGCTTACTACCACCTACTGGTACAAAAAAATTTCTCACTGATGAAAAAATGATAATATTCATGTTGTCTGCTTTTCAGATGCTAAGCTTCTTCCAAAACTCTAGAAAGGACTAAGATGGGTGACCTTGGGTAAAAGTCTCCAGAGTCTTAGAGAAAGCTCTTGGTCTGAAACCAGATGGTACATTTCTTAGAGTAGTTTATTTAGCCGTTCCCAGCACATCAGTATTTAAAGGCATAAATATTGTTGCTTCTGTCTTAATGAACCTTATAAAGAAGACAGACAGCCACCAGAGCAAGTAACGAACCCTCATCAATTCAGTCCCACTGAGGATCTATCAAAAGCAAATGTCCATACGCAAACCTGAACACCAACCAGAGAGTAAAACTGCATTCAACACTGTAAGAGGACTGGCAGGGAGTCTTTACAAACTTAAGTCCACCTCTTTTGTTATTTGACCTAAAGAGCCATCAGATTGTCTTCATTATAATGATGCACATTTGTATGTATGAGAGCTGTAATTTATTGATTTTCAAGTCTCTTTTCCTCAGAGCCAGTTTAAAACAATTAGAATTTGCAAGCTGTTCCATAAAAGATAAGCACCCAGCATCAGGGGTGATATTTCACAAAAGCTGACTAGTGCATGTTAAGTAGGTGATTGCTTCTGTGGCCTTCAAGTGCCTCTGCTGTCCCTGTCCAAGGCAACTGTCCTCAATGCTCAAGGTAATGATGTTGGTATTTAAGGATGTTGGGGGGAAAGTGGGAAGTGTATTTTAAGCTTAATCACTAACCAAGTTCAAATTTTAGAAAGTATGTCTCACTGTTTCAATAGCTATAAGATTTGAGAACTTTATTCCCTCCTTCAAGAGAAAAAATTAGCAAGCCAGCAGAGGTTACCATGTACCATTATCAATTGTACCTTTTTTCTTTATTCCAGTGCTCCTCTGTAACTTCAAACTCCCAAAAGCTTTTGGTAAGTTAATATAAGATCAAAATTAACTGTCCACTCCATCAGCCAGCTCTCTATTAAATCAGTAGATAACGTAAGACATAGGAAACACAATCAAAGAGATGCAATAGATTCACGCATTCATCATTTACTGAATTGTCACTAAGTTAGAAATGGAAGATGAAAGTAAATAAAAATTCCAGTCTTTGATGGGAGAAAAAGGCTTATGAAAGTACTATGCATGGTAAGCTAAGTAGTACAACAAAATGCCAGGGGAGTCCGGTCAGGATCCTTCCACTTATCTGGAAGGATGAATAGAAGTTTGACAGAAGGATGAGAAGGAAACAGAATCCGGTTAAAAACCATCTATCTCAAAGGAACTAAAGTACAAATAAGTGAAGTTCTCACACCCTTTCACCAGGGCATAAATTTAAAACTGTCTCCAGATATTGGTAAATGTTTGTGGGGCAGGGGCAAGGTGGGGGTAGATTGGTTAAATCATCCCCAGTTAAGAACTTCTTAGAGAATTAACACTTACTTACACACACACGATGTGATTTTTTTTAATTGTATATTCCACTTATTCCTGCTGCCCCATGCATTTCCAATCTCTCCCACACCCACTCTCACATTCCTCTATTCCATGGGTGAAGCCAGCCAGGCTTAGCCCTTCTACATTTTGCTCCTTTTAGTCCAATACCTCTGAGTTCAAGGACTGAGTCATAGGGACCACCCAGCAGAGAGCACGGATGTTGCTGGAAAATGCCATGCAGCGTACAAAATGACAGCTTACTGAGCCATAGAGAAAAAACTAGTAGCTGCTTAAATACATATGTGCCAGTTGGTAAAAATCAGTGCTGTTTTAAAAGAAAATAAAGTTACTTAAATTCCCCCTCCCTGTCTCACAATCAGAATGCTACAGATATTTTAGATTTATACACCCACGCACTTCTAAAAAAAACAAGGCAGTTTACAAAATTAAATAAAAACTAAAACATATCAAGATAAAAAACAACAAATAAAAACTCAAGAAAAAAAAACTGACAGAAAAATAGATGCTAACAAACCCAAGGTGGATTACTTATAATTAAACCTTAGATTTGCACTCTTGCATTTATTTGCCAACCAAAAATATATGTATTACAATATTCCCAAAATAGCTGATAATAATGAAGTTCCCTAAGGGTACAGATGACTTCTACTATTGTCCAAACTGGTTCAGACTGGGCCAGATATCACCATGGACAAAGACGGCACTAGCATCCCCAAGTTTCCGACACCATTCTGTTTAAATTGGAGGATGAAAACTAGAAGACTACAGACTAAATCCAGGCAAACAAGATGTACTTAAAAATAATGCTATGTCATTTTAAAGCTTTTTTTTTTTTTTAAAGATTTTATTTATTCATGAGACACACAGAGAGAGGCAGAGATACAGGCAGAGAGAGAAGCAGGCTCCATGCAGGGAGCCTGATGCAGGACTCGATCCTGAAACCTCAGGATCACGCCCTGGGCCCAAGGTAGGCACTAAACTGCTGAGCCACCCACAGATCCCTCATTTTAAAATTTTAATTCAAAAACAAACAGATTTCACACAAAAATTCCAATTTCCAGCTTCTCAAAAAATCCAGAGATCCAGATGCCTGGGTGGCTCAGAGGTTGAGCACCTGCCTTTGGCTAAAGGCATGATCACAGAGTCCCGGGATCAAGTCCTACATCAGGCTTCCTGCATGGGGCCTGCTTCTCCCTGCCTATGTGTCTGCCTCTCTCTGGGTCTCTCATGAACAAATAAATAAAATCTTTAAAAGAAAAAAAATTCAGATACCTGGCAACACTGGGGGTGAATTTTTCCAGGGGCAACATGGATGTAGCAGCTGCCCTAGAGTCAGAGGCCCACCTTCCTGTTTTCCCCAATCCCCAGTGGGCCTGCTTCACACAATGAATTATCTGACTGACCCCACTCAGCAGTTGAGCTTGCAACTTTATTTTAGATAAAGAACCAAGACAAAGGAAGTTTACCAGTCTCATTCCCCAGTTTAAAAGGAGCAGTTCGGGCAGCCCCGGTGGCGCAGCGGTTTAGCGCCGCCTGCAGCCTGGAGTGTGGTCCTGGAGACCCGGGATTGAGTCCCACATCGGGCTCCCTGCATGGAGCCTGCTTCTCCCTCTGCCTGTGCCTCTGCCTCTGCCTCTCTGCCTGCCTCTCTCTCTCTCTCTGCCTCTGAATAAATTAAAAAAAAAAAAAAATGAGCAGTTCAATCATGAAGAATGAATCAAGGTTAAATGCTCAAAAGTTAATGCTTTCCTTTACAGACAAGAAGGAAAATTGGATAATACACCTTTGATATTAGCCATCTCTGTAGACTATAAAACCAGAAGGATATACTACTACTGAGCAGAAGGACTAAAACTACTTAGAATGTTTTCCCACTTAGAATGTTTCCCTACTGTATATATCAGACAGCGCTTTCAGAATAGAAGTGTAATAAAATGCATAATTTGGCTCTAATTCTTCACCCCTCCCTTCACTGCCTTCCTACCACAAATGGAGTTACCAGCCCAGGTCCCAGCAACTGGCTTCAGCTGGCACTAGCAGAGGTTTGAAAAGAGATTACACGTGGAACTTGGTCTCCTGCAACTCTCCCATCACCATGAGGATGTGCCCAGGCTATACCGATGGAAGTTATGGGATCCATGGTTGCCCAGTGGCTTCCAGCTTAGATCAGTAGATCAGCCAACTGAACGCAGACAAATCAGTAAGTCTAGGGATGATAAGCAAATGGCTTAGCTAACCCATCACACAAGCAATAAATGCTTGGATGCCTCCAAGGTTTGATCTGTTATGCAGTAAAAGCTAAGCGAAAAATTTATTTACTAATAAATCATTTGATTTGGTTCGGAAGATGGTTATTTCCGGAAGTTTCCTCTCAAGCCTACTCTCCATGAGGAAACAGGCTTGTGTCAGGCTGCCTTCTAATGGTGGAAACGGGACAGATTCAAATTAGGATGCACAAACTAAGCATAAGCAGTTGATAAAACAAGTGAAAGGCTAGCAATTTTTTAGAAAAAAATTCTAAACAATCATAAATAGCAGTTGGGGATATTTGTTCTCAGTATAATATTGTTTATTTGTTTGTTTTCAAGAAACAAGCAATTTCTTAAGTATAAGGTACACTTGATCTCTTCCTGTTTTTAAAGTATAAAAAGGAACTCTTAACTTTCCTAGTGAACAAAACAACACTAAAAATTTTAAGAAAATAAAATATTTTATTGCTATTTATACCTTAAATTTGCATATTGCTTTACGGCTTACAAAGCATTTGCATTAGCCTTTTCTCTTTGATCTCCATTTCAATTCAGTAAAGTTGGTATAATTACGACCCTTTGCTTTTGCTGTTAAAGAAAAACAAAGCTTTGAGTAAAATACTTGTCTGTGATGGTTTTGCTAAAAAGTTGCAATAACAGAACTGGAACCCACCGGCCTCTAAGCTAGTGCTTTTTCCACTGCATTCTATACATAAAAGAATTATGTAAATTCTAAATACATTGCCCCATCACTGAAACGTTTTCTTTGTCCTCCCCTACCATATTCTTATGATCCAACCATCCTCTCCATCCAGAAATGCATTTAAGGCCAGAATATTCCATATGTACTTGTTTCCTTAGAATTAAAAACTTATATGATGAATATAATAAAGCATTAAATACTTAAATGTGCTATAAATCCAACTTACTATAGCTATTTTAAGATGTCTTTTAAATAATCCTTTCTCTTGTTAAGAATACTTAGAACCCATTTCAGGGAGAAAAGCATCTATTTTTTTCAGATACCATATTCTAAAACCTTAAGCTTTAAAAAAAAAGTTATTCTCTTCATGGTGTATATGTATTTTCTATTTCTCTTTTTCCACTACTCTCCATACCCATATTTCTTTCTTGCCCCATTTTTCTTTTACTTTGCATCTTTAGATCTTTCCTTTAATTCTTCTATAATAAAAAACTGGAATATATTTTTATTGCACTTATTGATATGATTATCATGAGTTTGGCATTTATTCTTATTGTTAAAAGCAGATAAATTGAATGATTTGTATATTTTTTCTAAAATATAAAAACATTAAATTTATTTTAAAAATGTCATAGGAGTTCTTAAGCTTGACTTACACCATGCACTGTTTCTGGGAATGTGTTTAAATGGATGAATAAAAATTTTAAAACCCATAGTGTTAGAAAGGAATCCAATTATAATGAAATGCACTACAATATCATTTAAGACCAATTACATTTAAAAATTAAATTTCTGGGTGTACATGGAAGCAGACCCTGGTTAAAAACCTCAATCTTGGGACTACTGGGTGGCTCAGCGGTTTAGTGCCTGCCTTCGGCTAGGGTGTGATCCTGGAGTCCCAGGACTGAGTCCCACATCAGGCTCCCTGCATGGAGCCTGACTTCTCCCTCTGCCTGTGTCTCTGACTCTCTCCCTGTGTCTCTCATGAATAAATAAAATCTTAAAAAAAAAAATAAAACCTCAATCTTAAAAACCTTCAAAAAACAAAAGTTGAAATGATATTAATGCTGAATAACATAACAGATTGTTGTATGACAATAATTCTACAAAGTACTACTGTCATCACAATGTATACATAAAAAGCTTTAAAGAAGCTAAGTATAAGTATTCAAGGCTACACAGCTACTGAGCTTCAAGGGAGAGTCTTGAACCTTTCTCCAAAGCCCACGTTACTATTTATCACTTTTCAACACCACTGGCACCACTTATAATCCAGGAATTTTCTCAACTCATTCCTTGCCACCAAAATGGTTTCTCTAACTGTTGAGTCTTTTCCAACCTTCGCAGACACTCCACTGCTCATGTAAGACTGAGTCTAGGTTCTCGAATCAGGAACTCAAGACCCTCAGCTAGCCACCCTCCTCTCCAACAAAAGAACCACAGAAAACATAAGGCCTGCATTCAGCTGTTATTACTCCAGCGGTTCTCCCACCACTTCCATCTCTCACTAATATCATTAGTTCTGTCTAGAATACCTTCTGCTCTCTACTATTGCCACTTATTGAAATTCCACTCATCTTTTCAAATAATACAATCTCAGTGAAGCTTTCCATCTCCAGCCGGAAGTGATCTTTCCTCTTTCTGCATTCTTAGAGCTCTGTCATAGCAAGACATTTATTAAACTTGTCCTTAAAATGTAAGTATTTGTGCCACAGAATTCTTTTTCAATTCCTCAAATATGGCATACTCATTTCCCTGCTGGATTCATAAGCCGGAACATACTTTTCACTCCTTTTCCCTTAGTTAACTCTTAGGTTTTCCTTCAAGTCTCAGTTCAGAGGAAACCTCCCTTAAAAAACTGGACTTCACAGCCCCCGGCCAACTCTGGGCCAAGTGCCCATGGTGGATACTACCCTGTCACAGCCGAGAGACTGCTAACTGGCTATTGACTTGTCTGCTCCCTCAGTAGACTCTAAATTTTATCAGAAATGCCCATTTATTTTGTTCATGGTTGTATTTCAATACCTTGCATAGTGCTGGGCATGTTTTTGGAACATTTTTAAATGAATTTACAATTAAATTTTCTTTATTATCCTGTCTGATTAATCCAGAGACAAATTTCAAAGTACAGGACTTTGCATACAGCATGTACTAATTAAATAACTGCTGCATGAAATAATTCTATGGTATTTGGCCTAGATTGATTATCTTAAGCCTTCAAAAAATATGAATTAAACTGAAAAACAGTGTAAATATGAATACTTGATAATATGTCTATGTAAACAAGGATAAACATTTCAAATTGACTTGAACATGTGATAAAATTTATAACTGAATCAAACCTAGAGAGTTTCCTTGACTTACTGCAAATCACTTTAATTTGCAGCTACCTGCATTTCTCAATTATTATTTATCTGTACTACAGAGCTCTAAACTCCAAATTACCTAGGTTCTTTATCACCTGGTTCCATCCTCAGTACTGTTTCAATGTACCAACTGTTGCTCACAGGTAAATACATTTTGCAATTTTAAAGCCTTCATTTTCCCACCATCAAGCTTTTTCCTTCTTTCTATGATCTATAAGATTTACCTTTATCTTCTTCCTTTAAAATACTATCATAGCACTTTTGGTGTTTGGCTGTGAGGAGGCCGAGGTTCAACGGTCTTTGTGATTCCGAATCTGAGTTTATCCAACACCAGCCATTTCCACCATGTCACCTAAGTTCAACCCCAAATAGATCAATGTTGTATACTTGATGTGCACCAGGGGGAATGTCGGTGTGATGTCTGCCCTGGTCCCTAACATCAGCCCCCTGGGTCTGAGTGAAATGATACCTTCTGCCTCTGCCCTGATTATCAAAGCCCCTCAAGAAACCACCAAGAGACAGAAAGAAACAGAAAAACATTAAACACAGTGGAAATAATACTTTTGATAAGACTGTCAACATTGCCCAACAGAGGTGTCACAGATCTTAAGCCAAAAAACTCTCTGGAACCATTAAAGAGATCCTGGGGATTGTCCAATCTGTGAACTGCCATGTTGATGGCTAGTACCCTCATCACATCATAGATAACACCAATAGTAGTACAGTGGAATTCCCAGCTAGTTGAGAACTACAAAGAAAAATATTTCAATAAAGGATCATTTGACAACCAAATAAATAAATAAATAAAAACTAGTCTTAGGTCACTTCTTCACTGACATCTCTCTTCATTCAGAAAAGCCTACTTTAGGCTTACTTTAATTCACTCCTCCATTCATCCTTGAGTTCATTCATCCATGAGCACTCATTCATTCATTCATTCATGAGCACTTACATGGCAAATCCTATGCCATGTGGGGTAGACTAATTGTTCATCAGCTAACTGGATTCATTTGACCACAAATACTCCCATCTCCAAAACGCTCCAAGTACCAGCATTGTACAGATCTACATGAAGAGTTTTAAGAATTTCAAGGAAGTGTGCATATCTGAGAAAGAAAGACCTGATCAATCTCTTAGGATCTTTTATAACTATTAATAACAAGACACCAGAAACAATGTTAAAGATCTAAAGGACAGGGGACACCTGGATGGCTCAGCGGTTTAGCACCTCCCTTCGGCCCAGGACATGATCCCAGAGTCCCCAGATCAAGTCCCACACTGGGCTCCCTGCATGGAGCCTACTTCTTCCTCTGCCTATGTCTCTGCCTTTCTCTCTCTCTCTCTCTCTCTCTCTCTCTCATGAATTAATAATATCTTTAAAAAAATCTAAAGGACAAATTCAGAAACCTATTTGCAATATATGAGAATGACGGGATTAATCATCTCTTTAAAAAAAAAAGTAGAAAAAAGAATAGTGCAGTAGCAAAGGATGCAAAAGAATATGTAAACAGGCAATTCACAGAACACATATAGCCCTAGCAAACATATAACATACTTTATTTCACTAACAATTGCAAATTAAAAGATAAAATCATATTCTTGTTTCTCTGTTCTGTACAGAGAAAAAAAGTTTTGGCATGGACACACCTTGCTATAAGAGTATTATATAGAATAACTTTTCAGAGTGTCTGCTCAGTTGGTTAAGAGTCTGCCTTCAGCAGACATCATGATCTCAAGGTCCTGGGATCCAGCCCCACGACCATCTGGCTCCCTGCTCAGCAGAGAGTCTGCTTCTCCCTCTCCCTCTCCCTCTGCCTCGCCCCCATGCATGTGCATATGTGCACTCTCTTTCTTTCTCAAATAAATAAATAAAACCTTTCTAAAAATAAGATAAAACAGAATAACTTCTCTGGAAAACAACTGGCAAGACAAGTAAAAATAAATAATATGCATGTTTTAACTCAAAGATTCTATATCTATAAATATTATTCCAGGAAAACAAAAGAAGATGAATGTACACATCTCACATGTAGGTGTATGTATAATTTTACTGCAGAATTATTTATATCAGCCAAAAAAAAGAAAAAAACACATAATACATTAAATGGATCTATTCACTGAGATAACTGGTAGCAGTTAAAACAAAGTAGAACTTCATGTATTGGCAATAAAGAAAAACACACTATAAAATAGTATGAACAGGATGAAAATATTACATAATAGAATCAACCCAGTGACACTATTATATGCATAACAATGAACTCTGGATTATTTTCATTATTACTCTCAGATGTATCAAGACTGCAGTTGAGATTTTCTGTGCTAGATTATCCTATCAGGCCCCTCCAGCTCTAAAATTCTTTACTTCTAAGAATTTTGTACAACATAGATCTTGGACATGGTGTATTGCAAGGTCCCATTGGGTCTCCCCTCTATGTTTAAGGGCCCTTTATAAAAATACAACATGCAAATACTGGGGTGCCTGGGTGGCTCAGTTGATTGAGCATCCCACTCCTGGTTTCAGCACAGGTCATGATCCCAGGGTCATGGGACCAAGCTTCACATAAGGCTCCACACTTAACGGGGAGTCTCCCGTCCTCTTCCTCTGCCTTTCCCCACCTCTATAATAATAAATAAATCTTAAAAAAAAAAAAAAAAACTACCAGAACCCATACAAAGAGATAAATGTTATATATGGTACATATAATCTAAAAATGCTACTGTAAACCAAATCCAATTAGAGAGAAATCATAAACAGCATTGGGACCTCTTTGTAGTTTGTAGGACTGGGATTTGTCAAAAGACATGGGGACAAAAACCACTGTTCTGGCTCCTGGTACCAAGCAAGTCAAAAAAATCTATCTGAACCTCAATTGCCTCAATTGTAAAATGGAAATAAGCATAATAACATTATATATGTCTTCTTTGGTGAAATTTCTGTTCATGTCTTTTGCCCACCAAAGAAGACATACACATGGCCAACAAGCACATGAGAAAATGCTCTGCATCACTTGCCATCAGGAAAATATAAATCAAAACCACAATGATATACCACCTCACACCAGTGAGAATGGCTAAAATCAACAAGACAGGAAACAATGAATGTTAGAGAATATGTGGAGAAAGGGGAATCCTTTTGCACTGTTGGTGGGAATGTGGTACAGCCACTCTGGAAAACTGTGTGGAGGTTCCTCAAAGAGTTAAAAATAGACCTGCCCTACGACCCAGCAATTGCACTGTTGGGGATTTACCCCAAGGATACAGATGCAGTGAAACACCAGGACACCTGCACCCCGATGTTTATAGCAGCCATGTCCACAATAGCCAAACTGTGGAAGGAGCCTCAGTGCCCATCGAAAGATGAATGGATAAAGAAGATGTGGTCTATATATACAATGGAATATTACTCAGCCATTAGAAATGACAAATACCCACCATTTGCTTCCACGTGGATGGAAGTGAAGTGTATTATGCTAAGTGAAGTAAAAAAAAAAAAAAATGAAGCAAGTCAATCGGAGGAGGACAAACATTATATGGTTTCATTCATTCGGAGAATATAAGAAATAGTGAAAGGAATTATAGGGGAATGGAGGGAAAATGAGTGGGAAATATCAGAGAGGGAGACAGAATATGAGAGACTCCTAACTCTGGGAAACGAACAAGGGGTAGTGGAAGGGGAGGTAGGCGGAGGGTGGGGGTGACTGGGTGATGGGCACTGAGGGGGGCACTTGACTGGATGAGCACTGGGTGTTATACCATATGTTGGCAAATCGAACTCCAATAAAAAAATATACCAAAAAAAAGTATTATATAGATACCATATAAAAGGTGCCTAATACAATGCTTGGGACAAAATAGGTTCTCAAATACTTGACTAACAGATACAGTTGCATCATTGTTGCTCTTGCTAAGGTATCTAGTTTGTTGCCCTAAATTTGGTAACATCAAATCTATTTTGTTCATCTGAATTTTTGTAACACCCCCTTTCACAACCATCGTATTTTATCTCTATACTACCTGTTAGAAAGGAGATTCTTGCCCCTCAGAAGTCTATCTGTTAAGATATTCTTACCCACCATATGCGAAAATCTGTTAACTCAGAAACTTAGGGAGAAAGCATACTTACAAAGCACACCCCCAAAACTCCGTGTTGTTCTCCTCTGTGTTCTCCTCAGTGCTCTTCTTAGGCACATATGTCTGCCTATCATTTCTTCATGAGGTTCAGGGCAAAAGGCCTAGTCACGTAGATGATCTTTGGTTGCCCCCACACTTTCCCTAAACCGCCTACAGATAAATGAAACAAGGGCGTAAAACACACCTATAATTTTACATTTTTTTACATAATACAAGATCAAAATAAGTTCACCCTCACCCTGCACAATTTACAGCACAGCAGACAACAGAGAAAGTGTCCTTGGATCATGCAAAAGCCCCAGTGAACTCACAGGAATTCCTCACATCTAAGTACTCAGCCACTATACCTGGTCACCCCTTGGGCTGGGAATTACAGACCAAATGTGGCTCAAAATACTGTCCCTAAAGTTAACATGTTACTTCTGAATTTAATGGCCCGACTTATTTCTAAGCCAGGAGTGAACTATCTGCTACCATTCCTAAAGGAAATATTTTATAAGCTGCCCAACTTTTCCCACATTTAATACTGCAAATTAATAAGTGAAAGTAAAATGTCTTTGGTTGTGAGAGAGAGCTATGGACAGAAATATTTTCAACACTCGGTGACTGCTTTCAAAGCAGTCTGTAAGAATCCATGGAAAGGGGATCCCTGGGTGGCGCAGTGGTTTGGCGCCTGCCTTTGGCCCAGGGCGCGATCCTGGAGACCCGGGATCGAATCCTACGTGGGGCTCCCGGTGCATGGAGCCTGCTTCTCCCTCTGCCTGTGTCTCTGCCTCCCTCTCTCTCTCTCTCTCTCTCTCTGTGACTATCATAAATAAACTAAAAAAAATTTAAAAATTAAAAAAAAAAAGAATCCACGGAAAGTTATTCTGGGAATCGGTCATTGTCTACATAAAAAGTTGTTCTGAGAATACCTCTATAAACAACTTCAAGGAAAAAAAAAAGTACTCTGGAAAAGTGAAATCAAAATAAACTGTTAGAGAGTGTTCAAAGTGACCCAGATCACGCAGTGACAGGACATAAGTAGGATGCACAATTCACTCATCTAACAAAGAGGCAAATTTCCCAAAGGCGAGTTCTACAAACAACCCAATTTTTCTGTTAATGTGAAATGGCTTTAGTTTTCATCTTCTGTGCTGCCAATACAGGAACCGCCAGCCACGTGAGCTACTGAGCTCCTAAAACCTGGCCAGTTTGAAACGACAGGTTACTAGAAGTGTAAAATATATGAGGGAATGTGAAGACTTGGTGCCTTTAAACACAATTGCTTTGAGAATGTAAAATATCTTGGGGATTCCCAGTGGCCCAGTGGTTTAGAGCCCCCTCAGCCCAGGGCGTGATCCTAGAGTCCCGGGATCGAGTCCCACGTCGGGCTCCCTGCATGGAGCCTGCTTCTCCCTCTGCCTATGTCTCTCTGTCTCTCTCTGTGTGTGTGTGTCTCTCATTAAATAAATAAATAAATAAATAAATAAATAAATAAATAAATAAATAAATAAATAAATAAATAAAATTTAAAAAAAAAAAAAAAAGAAAGTTAGGTGGAGGGCACCCCGGGTGGCTCAGTGGTTTAGCGCCGGCTTCCGCCCAGGGCCTGATCTTGGAGTCCCGGGATCGAGTCCGACGTTGGGCTCCCGGTGCATGGAGCCTGCTTCTCCCTCTGCCTGTGTCTCTGCCTCTGCCTCTCTCTCTCTCTCTCTCTCTCTCTCTCTCATGAATAAATAAAATATTTTTAAAAAAAGAATGTAAAAATATCTCCATAAATTTCACACTCACTACATGTTGAAAGTGTTCTGGATACACTGCGCTAAACAAGAAGTTCTTAAAATCAACTCATCTGTCCAATGTGGGCACTCGGACAATCTAAAACTTGCCTGTGTGGCTCGTTTTATATTTCTATTACACAGCACGGTTCTGCATAACGAATGAGATAAGTAACAGACCGCGAGCCCTCCCGCGGCGTCCGGCCCTGCGCGCTAGGTACTCTACACCCGGGGGGCTGGGTGGCTCCGCGGTTAGCGCCGCCTGCAGCCCGGGGTGTGATGCTGGAGACCCGGGATCGAGTCCCACGTCGGGCCCCCTGCGTGGAGCCTGCTTCTCCCTCTGCCTGCGTCTCTGCCTCTGTGTGCGTGTGTGTGTGTGTGTCATTAATAAATAAAATCTTAAAAAAGAAAAAAAACCAGAATTTAGGGACTCTACACGGTACTTGGAGCAACACGGCTGCAAAGCGGTCCCACGAGACGTCCGCCTGACGGACTGAGATTCATCAAACCCACCAAGGACGCCGCTGCAATTCAAGGTCAGGCGTTCCCACCAAACAACTTGAGGGAAGGGGCTCCTGGCAGCCAAGGCTGGGGCAGCTTCCCCGACGGCCTGGGAAAGCCAGGCACCCGACGCAGCGCGCCCAGGAGGGGCAAACTCTGGGAACCGCACGACAGGTACAAAACGTCAGGTAACAGCCTTGACAGCTCAGGCTGCGCAGCTGCGAGCAGCCAGTTTGTACCTGCGGAGCTCAAATTCCCTGGATAACTTGGCCGCGGCTCGTGCGGAGGGAGGAGGCGTCGGGATGCCGGACCCAGCCCCCCCCCCCGTCGCGCCGCCTCCGCCGCCAATCCACCTACACTCCACCGGCCCACGGCCACACCCCAGAGGTCCGCGCAGCTCCGGCGTCCCCACCGCTCGGACCAGGGCAAGCGGGACCGAAAACCTCCCCGAGGGGACAGGGAAGCAGTCAAGAAAGCGCGAGGAGCCCGCTGGGGACGGATACCTGAGACAGAAGAGGACCCCTGGTCCTTAAAGCCGGATCATCGCCGAGGCCCCTCCCGGCTCCCACGGCCGCCAGCGACCCAGAAGGTGCAACTGACCTGACGCTGCGGCGCAACCGACTGTGCTCTCCCCAGAGTCGCAGCTATGGCAACTTGAACTAGCCGCCTAGCCGCAGCGAGAGAACAGGACCCCGCTGCTGCCGCTTGGCCCTCTGGGAGTTGTAGTCCATCTTGCCCTCAAAAACAACGAGTCGTCAAGGGAAAGCGGCCCTAAGGGAAACTTCAAATCCCAGGATGCCATGCGACTGGCTTCAGGGCGACTTTCCCGGAAGAAGCCGGATTAGCTGCCACCACCTGAGTCCCTAGGCCGCGCCCTCTGGCCCTGTTCTTTTTTTTTTTTTTTTTTTTGTTAAAGGGCCAGTATCTTATTTAGGAAGGAAACACCTGACCGTGAATTAGCTGCCTCCCCATCCACCACCACCCTAATTTATTCAGAAAAGTCTAAAATATTTACTTTTTAAGCAAATAAGAAAGATTCAAGGTAGTTGCAACAATATCAGACTCTGTTGCTTTTACTCCTTTCAGATTAATTTCCAGAAATGAAATGTACAAAGCCCCATAATACCAGAGCCAATGTTTTTTTCCAAAGGCCCACAAATTCTTAGAACTGGAAGGGGACATAAATTGTCTAATCAAACCCTTTAAGCCTGAAAAGAGTGACTTACCCAAGATCTCAGAGCTCATTAACACCAAACCAAAAGTCTATAAGGCTGTCACTTCATGACTGCTGCTGCTACCTTCAGTCTAGGGTATCATCTCCTCAGTCATTTTGGAAGAAGAGAGATGTATTCCACTCAGAGAGGTTGGTTTCGGTCGCAAAAAAAAAAAAAAAAGGCGATAAAAAAAACCTCTCCAAAGAATTCAACTTTGGAAAAGCTAAGAAGTGGAAATCAATTAGTCATGTAGAGCCTCATTTCCTGTGCTCTGCCAAAAAGACCATTGATCCTTCCCTCCTCAAGGCTAAAATCAAAATTTCCGTTATCTGTGAAAGCTTTCCTGGCTACATCAGGAAGAGCTAGATCGCCCTGAATGAACAGTTTCCCTATTCTAATAATTGTGTGCTGTAATCATCCACTTCCCCATTGGTAACTTCCATCAGACTCAGCCCTTCAAAGGCAGGGCCAAAACATGCTTTTAAATATTTTATTTAAATTCAATTTGCCAACATACAGTATGACACCCAGAGCTCATCTGGGGCCAAATCTTTCAAAATCAGTATCTCTCTTTGCAGCTTTGCCTCACTTTCCACTCTCCCTTCATCTCTCTCTTTCTCACACACAGACAAAATCATAAATAATTAGCACACAAATTTGATATATTAAAATAATCCAATTATTTTCTCTGGTGGCATTGAGGGGTAAAGTTTATTTCATAACATGTTTGAACATAAAATAATTCTTCTAAAAATTACCTATGTATTTTCATCTATCTTCAAGCTGCTTGCTCATAGTTGTATTCAAAAATATACTCTACCTGATGCAGGGATTAAGATAATTCAGAACAGCCATAAAGTTTCCCCATATACATGCAGAAGCATAATAATAACTCCATTAACATTTTAATTTTTCAAAACAATTACATTCATTCATTTAATTCAGCAAATGTATGCCATATGCTTCTAGCAACCACACACTGTATTGGACACTAAAGATGCAGTAAACGTGAGGAGATATACAACAGTTTCTGCCTTCATTTGTTCAGAGACAAGTGAAGAAAAATACTGTTAAATTTCTACAAATCTGGGTGAGAGATTACTGCGTAGATTTCTGTGAGAGACACGAAAGAGAAACTTTTTTGAGGAAGTGATATCTGATCAAATGCAGGAAGAATGACTACCAAAAAATATAATGTCAACTTGGACTGCACCACAACCTCTCTTTACTGGTCCAACCATTTTTAGAGATTAGATTAAATTCTGGAACCCCCATTTTTAAAGTGCTATTAACAAAACAAAGCAAAATCAGAGGACACAATTGGGACAAAGAGATGGAGAATCAGATTTGAGCTCATTATGACCAAGATATTTTAAAATACACTATTAAATTACAGCAGCTTTTTATCATATTATGCTTTCAATCCACAGATGTGACATACAGAAAAAATCTAGTGAGATCAGACCATAGAATCTTTCTCTTTTTCTTTTTTTTTTTTTTTTAAGATTTTATTTAGGGATCCCTGGGTGGCGCAGCGGTTTGGCGCTTGCCTTTGGCCCAGGGCGCGATCCTGGAGACCCGGGATCGAATCCTACGTCGGGCTCCCGGTGCATGGAGCCTGCTTCTCCCTCTGCCTATGTCTCTACCTCTCTCTCTCTCTGTGTGTGACTATCATAAATAAATAAAAATTTAAAAAAAAATAAAGATTTTATTTATTTATTCATGGGAGACAGAGAGAGAGAGAGAGAGAGAGGCAGAGGGAGAAGCAGGCTCCATGCAGGGAGCCCAACGTGGGACTTGATCCTGGGTCTCCAGGATCACACCTTGGGCGGAAGGCGGCGCTAAACCGCTGAGCCCCCCAGGTTGCCCAATCTTTCTCCTTCTTAACAAAATAAAGTAAGAGCACCAACAAAAAATATTTACACAAAATGTGTCTTATAACTTGAAAACCCATTTATTGCATTTAATCAGTGTAACAAACCCACATTATCCAACTCCAAAACCACACTTAAGTTGAATCACTTGATCTTAGAGTTGGAAAAACCCATAAAGATTATCACCTGCAGAACCCTTCTTTTGCAAATAATGTAAATAGAAGCATAGAGAGATTCCATGATGTACTGGTTTGCTAGTACTGTTAAAAGTTGCCACAGAATAGGTGGCTTGAAAAAACAGATATTTATTTCTCCCAGTTCTGGAAACTGCAAGTCCAAGAGCAAGGTATCAGTAGGTTTAGGTTCTCCTGAGGACTCTTCATTGGCTCATAGGTAAGATAGTCTCTCTCTCTAGTTATAGACTTTTCCCTTTGCAGACAGGTACCTGATGTCTCCCTCTCTTCCTATGAAGAAAACCAGTTATTTAGGATTAGGGTCCCACCCTTAAAACCTCATTAAACTTTAATTGCTTGCTTAAAGGCATTGCCTTCAAATATGGTAATATTGATGGTCAGGACTTCAACATATGAGACTGGGGAGGAAGGAGGACCCAATTTAGCCTATAACACACAATTTCCTCAAAATTTTACCTTTTTACAATTAGTGTCATCAATGATCTTCCCACAACACAATACCTTGATAATTGTATGTGGCAGATATTTTTAATATACCTCACCCATATGACCCCTTAACTTGGAATGATTCTACCCATAGCGTTGGGCCCCAAAATCTTGTTTATATTATATAAAGCCCTTTCTCTGACCATGGCTGATTGGTCAATGATGAAACAGTTTGGGCCAATCAGGATCTTTATCCTTTGAGAGTTTAAAATTGGGACTCAAGCGTTCAATTGGTTGCCTGAATAGTCTTGTTGTAAAGGTACAAGCTGAGGCTGTCATGGTCACATGACCATCTTCATCGACGGTCAAGGAGAAATTGAAAAATCTGATCTGCAGAGAAAGAGAAATGAGTAAATCAGCAAAAGTGCAGCCCCAGAGGAAATAAGCCTAAAGGGACAGAACCTTGGATCCTGACAATTTCCAAGTTATGGCTTTAATCTTGTTATTTCCACTATATTTCACATATATGTGTTCTGGGATACATTAGAGGCAGCCGGAGATGGTTAAATGCACAGATTCTTGACCCAGAGCACTTGGGTTCAAATCTTAGCTGTAATACCTCTCAGCTACATCACCTCAAGTACCTAGTCACTCTGTGCCTTCATTTCTTCTCCTGCCAAATGGAGTTGATAAGACTAGTATCTAATTTGTAAAACTGTTTTGAGGATAAAAGAAAGAATGTATATGAAGTATTTCACCCGGTGCCTAATCTATAGTAAGCACTCAGTATACATTGGTTAATATATAACATGATATCCCAGAATGTTAGTTTCATGAACATCAAGACTTTGTTTATTATTTTGTTCAAGGCTCTTAGATCAAAGAACATACCTTGTTGCCTTCTGAAGATTTCCATTTGAAGCTTAAGTTCTCTGTTGATTGAAATCCAAAGACCCTTGACTAAGATTACATTGATGAACCCTAATTGTCCAGCCTATAAAATCTGAGTTCCTAACATTACATAAAATTTTTTGAGCAGCTTCTTTAGAAACAATTTTGAACTATACCAAACATTAAACATCTAAATGGATTAATCAGTAGGAGGTTCTGGGGTGGGGCTAGTCTGAAAACATTGACATGATCATCATATGATCATCAAGAATATATAGCATAGAACAGGAAAGACAGCTACTAAGTAAGAAGCTGTTGGGTAGCAGACATAAGCAGTGCTATTTCAAGTAAAAGGGCCAAAAGTTGTGTTTCACCAATACCTTGCAAACAACAAACTGAAACAGCAGCAACAAATTGATTATTTCCATGTGACAGAAAAATATAATTGAAATACTAACCAAAAATTTCCTCAAGTATTTTCTTTTCTCACTTGGTTCTCCTCCCATCACCATTTAAGCCAGGTAAGTTGTTCTGTGCTTATAGCCTCAGAGAAAGTATGTGACCACAGAAAGCAGAAAGGGAGAAGAACAAGAGAGAAAAAGTAGAGGAAACAGTTTTCTCGCCCTGGCTTTTGAACATTAAGCATCTAGATTCTCAGATAAGACTGACCGCACAACTTGTGGGGTTCAATGCAAAATGAAAATGTCAAGCCCTGTTCAAAACTGATCCAGATTGTCAAAATGGTGTCAGCAGAGCCTTAACCAAGAACAGGGCCCATGAAATCGCACAGATCACCAATGGAACAGAATAGAGAGCCCAGAAATGGACCCACAATTATGGTAAATTAATCCATGCCAAAGGAGGCAAGAGTATACAACCGGGAAAAGACAGCTGGGAAAACTGGACAGCTACATGCCAAAGAATGAAAGGACCACTTTCTACCACCACACCAAAAATAACTCAAAATAGATTAAAGACCCAAATGTGAGAGCTGAAACCATACACATCCTGCAAGAGAACACAGGCATTTCCCTGACATTAGCCATTGCAATGTTTTTCTAGATATGTTTTGTAGGACAAGGGAAACAAAAGCAAAAATAAACTACTCAGGCTACATCAAAATAAAAAGCTGTTTCACAATGAAGGAAACCATCAACAAAACATAAAGGCAACCTACTGAATGGGAGAAGATATTTGCAAATTACATATCTGACAAGGAGTTAATAAAAAAAATATTAAAAAACATACAACTCAATACCAACCCCCCCCAAACAATCCAATTAAAAAATGAGCAGAGAACCTGACTAGACATTTTTCCAAAGAATATAAACAGATGGCCAAAACACACATGAGAAGATGCTCAAAATCCCCATCAGGGAAATGTAAATCAAAACCACAATGAGATATCACCTTACACCTGTCAGAATGGCTAAAGGAAAAAAAAAAAAGACAAGAAACAGTAAGTGTTGGTGAGGATGTGAAGAAAAAGCAACCTTCTTGCACTGTTGGTGGGAATGTAAATTGATACAGCCACTATGGAAACACTATGGAGTTTCTTCCAAAAATTAAAAATAGAAATTCCATGTGATCCAATAATTCTACTACTGGATATTTTACACAAAGAAAATGAAAATACTAATTCAAGAAGATATGTGCACTCCTATGTTTATTGCAGCATTATTTACAACAGCCAAGATAGAGAAGCAACCTGAATGTCCATCAATAGATGAATGGATAAGGAAGATTATATACGTAATCATGCTATTTGTGACAGCATGCTATTTGTGACAGCATGGAGGGACCTATAGGGTATTATTCTGAGTGAAATAAGTCAGATTGAGGGAAAAATACCATATGATTTCACTGATGGTTGCCAGAGAGGAGGGAGATAGAGGATGAACAAAAGGGATGAAAGGGAGTGGGAGATACAGGCTTCCAGTGATGGATGAATAAGTCACAAAAATAAAAGGCACAGCATAAAGAATATAGTCAATGACACTGTAATAATGTTAGAGGGTGATAAATGGTAGCTACAGTTGGGAATACAGGATAATATATAAACTTCTTGAATCACTATGTTATACACTTGAAACTAATGTAACATTGTCAACTACATGCAAATTAAAAAGAAAGAAATTGCACATCACAAACCCATGAAGCCAATCTTGCTTTCAGAAAGGAGTTATGGGGGATCCCTGGGTGGCGCAGCGGTTTGGCGCCTGCCTTTGGCCCAGGGCGTGATCCTGGAGACCCCGGATCCAATCCCACTTCGGGCTCCCGGTGCATGGAGCCTGCTTCTCCCTCTGCCTGTGTCTCTGCCTCTCTCTCTCTCTCTCTCTCTCTCTCTCTCTCTCTCTCTCACTGTGTGCCTATCATAAATAAATAAAAAAAATTAGAAAGGAGGTATGGTATAAGCAAAGAATTTGGAAGAAAATACCATGAACAAAAGCAGTCCCTCAAAATAAAAGTGATTCCTGATGGAAAACTGTGAGAAGACACAGAAAAAAGAGTCCTAGAATGGGTGTTCGGGAACAGATGTGAAGATAATGAAGAAAAGCTCATGCCCATAGAGTGCCCAGCCTCCTCAAGCAAATGCTATTCATAGCCTGAACCTAGCCATCCTGCCCATTAGTGTTAAAAGAGAATGTCCCTTTAAAAGCAGCCTGCATTTTGTCCAATGGTTGTCCAGCACAAGTAATGATCATCAGTACCATTAGACTTTGCTTGGTTCCATCTAGCCACCGCAGACGGTCAAGTTCCTGTATACTATCATGGCACAATTATAAGTCTTAAGAAGGAAGATAGAATGCTAGAATAAGGTAAAGGAGAAATATCGCACATCCTGATTTGTTAGGACTGAATGGAACTATTTGAAATTCTCTTTGAACAAAGACAGCGATGAAATTCACTCTCTTTATGCCAGCACAAAGTGATCATAAATGGTTCTTGACTTTTTCTGCAATCAAGTTTTCAAGATAACTGCAAGCCTAAGAAGAGTCAAAATAATACAAGATATTCCAAAGATGGTAATGCACACTTTTGAAAGAATCATCATCAACCATTCATTGTGTAGAAGCACTGTTGATCCCATGATATACTTTTCAATTCCACACTTACTAATTATAGACATTTGTCACAGTCAGGAGCATCGCATATAAAAAAAATCACAGCAGTTTCTATGCATTTCAGTCAAAATAAGTAACTATTAATGTACAAACCCCCAATTATTAAACATTGTCATTATAGCCAAGTAATACAGCCGATGCTCTACTTTAATAGACATCTTCAGAAAAAAAAAAAAGAAGTGTTCTATAGTTTTTAGGGTATAGATCCTTTACCTCTTTGGTTAGGTTTATCTTATGCTTTTGGGTGCAATTGTAAATGGGATTGACTCCTTAATTTCTCTTTCTTCAGTCTCATTGTTAGTGTATAGAAATGCCACTGACTTCTGGGCATTGATTTTGTATCCTGCCACGCTGCCAAATTGCTGTAGAGTTCTGGCAATCTTGGAGTGGAGGCTTTTGGGTTTTCTATGTAGAGTATCATGTCATCGGCGAAGAGGGAGAGTTTGACTTCTTCTTTGCCAATTTGAATGCCTTTAATGTCTTTTTGTTGTCTGATTACTGAGGCTAGGACTTCCAGTACTATGTTGAATAGCAGTGGTGAGAGTGGACATCCCTATCTTGTTCCTGATCTTAGGGGAAAGGCTCCCAGTGCTTCCCCATTGAGAATTATATTTGCTGTGGGCTTTTCATAGAATGAAACTAGACCACTCTCTTTCACCATACACAAAGATAAACTCAAAATGGATGAAAGATCTAAATGTGAGACAAGATTCCATCAAAATCCTAGAGGAGAACACAGGCAACACCCTTTTTGAACTCGGCCACAGTAACGTCTTGCAAGATACATCCACGGAGGCAAAAGAAACAAAAGCAAAAATGAGTTATTGGGACTTCATCAAGATAAGAGGCTTTTGCACAGCAAAGGATACAGTCAACAAAACTAAAAGACAACCTACAGAATGGGAGAAGATATTTGCAAATGACGTATCAGATAAAGGGCTAGTTTCCAATATCTATAAAGAACTTATTCAACTCAACACCAAAGAAACAAACAATCCAATCATGAAATGGGCAAAAGACATGAACAGAAATCTCACAGAGGAAGACATACACACGGCCAACACGCACATGAGAAAATGCTCTGCATCACTTGCCATCAGGGAAATACAAATCAAAACCACAATGAGATACCACCTCACACCAGTGAGAATGTGGGAAAATTAACAAGGCAGGAAACCACAAATGTTGGAGAGAATGTGGAGCAAGGGGAACCCTCTTACACTGTTGGTGGGAATGTGAACTGGTACAGCCACTCTGGAAAACTGTGTGGAGGTTCCTCAAAGAGTTAAAAATAGACCTACCCTACGACCCAGCAATTGCACTGTTGGGGATTTACCCCAAAGATACAGATGTAATGAAACGCCAGGACACCTGCACCCCGATGTTTCTAGCAGCAATGTCCACAATAGCCAAACTGTGGAAGGAGCCTCTGTGTCCATCGAAAGATGAGTGGATAAAGAAGATGTGGTTTATGTATACAATGGAATATTACTCAGCCATTAGAAATGACAAATACCCACCATTTGCTTCAACGTGGATGGAACTGGAGGGTATTTTTCTGAGTGAAATAAGTCAATCGGAGAAGGACAAACAGTGTATGTTCTCATTCATTTGGGGAATATAAATAATAGTGAAAGGGAATATAAGGGAAGGGAGAAGAAATGTGTGGGAAATATCAGAAAGGGAGACAGAACATAAAGACTCCTAACTCTGGGAAACGAATTAGGGGTGGTGGAAGGGGAGGAGGGCGGGGGGTGGGGGTGAATGGGTGACGGGCACTGAGGGGGACACTTGACGGGATGAGTACCGGGTGTTATTTTGTATGTTGGCAAATTGAACACAAATAAAAAATAAATTTATTATTAAAAAAAGAAATAAAGTCAGCAATAGGCTGGAAGTAAAAGGTTGGAAAAAGAAAAAAAAAAGAAAAAAGAAAAAAAAAGGCATTTACACCAAACACTCCTTTCTGATATTTGGACCATGTTAATGGTTCTTCTACCAAAAAAAAAAAATGCGTTATGATCTATAGTTATTCATCTCCTATATCTAAAAGGATTTTTTGTTTGTTTTTAATGGATCTGAATGCTAACAACTTTTCTCTTAAACTGATTCATCTTCTCATTTCATGTGTTCATTTGCCCTAGTATAAAAGTTATGCTAAGGCAAGAAAATTGCTTCATTGATTATCATAGCAATTTGTTGAGCAGGCTATTAGAACATGTTTATCCTGAAGGCTTGTTCCTATTTACTGGATTGAAACTAGTAGGCATAGGAGATTCTACCCCCATTATAATTGCCACCAAGCCAATTTCATGCAGTCTAAATCCTGATTAAAATGTTACAGATCAAAAAAAAAAAGTTACAAATCTCAGCATACCACTTCTATTCCTAGCAAAGATGGAGTCGCAGAAACCAGATATACCTTCCCACCAGAATCAAACAAACAAAATAAAGCAGGTAAAATATATGAAGTAATGCTTTTTAAAACAGTAAACATCAGACAAAAAAGGGTAATGATCCCTGAGAGACAGGAAACAAATAAGATTAGCCTTAGAATTGACAGAACTTACTGCCTTGAATTTCCAGGCTATGGCGCCAGGAAAAGGAAGCCAGGCAGAGTCCAGTGCATGCTCGGAATGAAGGAAATAGAGCTGAGAATCTGGAAAGCCCAATGTAACTGGAGTCTGCAGGACAGAAACTGGAGAGAAGAGAGCTACATAGAGAGAAAACTCCAGAGAACTACAAAGGATCTCCATGGAGTATTCTGCAAGGTAAACATCTTCATATGCATATGAAGAAACTGAAGCTAGAGAAAGAAGCATCTAACAGGATTGGAGGGGAAAGTACCTGTCTGTCACACAGGAGCAGGAATAATGACTATTCCCAACAGCTGGACTGACACGGTTCACTATTCACGGACCATTAGACAGAAAAGTCTTGGCTAAGGAACGGGGAATATCTAACGATAGATCAAATGCTACTCTGGTCCCACCTAAAAAAATCAAACTGTTTCCAAGTAATATAACCATATCTGGTAACATATATTAAGAATATTTATATGTGGGTAAATAATCCAGCACCAAAAGGAGTAAAATTTACAATACCTACCATCCAAAGATTATCAAGCACGCCAAAAAGGAAAATGCAACCCTTTTTAAGAAGAAAGATAAACCAATCTAAACTGACCCAGAACTAACAAAAATGTTAAAATTACCAAACAAGAACATTTTTGTGGGTGGAATTGTCTCCCCCAGAAAGATGTCTTGAAGTTTTAATACCTGGTACTTGTGAATGTGACCTTATTTAGAAATAGAGTCTTTGTAGACAATCAAGTTGAATTGAGTAAAAATCAATTGGGGTTCACCCTAATCCAATGACTGACGTCCTTATATGAAGAAGGAATTTTGGTCATAGAGACATGCAGAGAGAGCATCTTGTGATGACAGAGGAGAGATTGGAGTGATGGAAGCCAAGAGATATCAAGGATTGTTGGCAACCATCAGAAGCTGGAAGAGGTAAGGAAGGATCCTCCCCTAGAGCCTTCACATAGAGCATTTACCAGACCACATCTTGATTTTGGACTCCTACCCTCCAAAACTAGGAGGGAATTATTTTTCTGCTGTTTTAAGCCATCAAGCTTGTGATACTTTGTTACAACATAAACAAATACAGACATCAAAATAGTGTTTTATATGTTCAAGAAGTTACATAGAGACAGGGAAAACATGAAAAAGGCTTAACTTGAAATTATAGATATGAAAATGTTACCTAAGATGAAGTTTATACTGATTGGATTAGTGGCATGTCAAATATTTCAGGAAAAAAAAAGATTTTGAAGATATAGGAAAAGAAACTATGGAAAGTGAAAAACAGAAAAAGAAATTTTCTTTTGAAAAAAATGAAAAAATATCAATGAGCTCTTTGTAAAACAACTTTAAGCAACCCAATATAAGTGTAATAATCAATACTCAAAAGAGTGGAGAGAGATAAGGGGATAGAAAAAATAGAAATAATGGCTAAAAAATTTCCAAGTTTCATGAAATCTTTAAATACACAAATCCAAGAACCTCAAAATACTGCACAAGAAATATGAAGAAAAATACACCAAGGTACATGGTAATCAACTGGCGGTAAAGTAAGTCTTAAAAGCAGGCTGAGGGAGAAGAAAAAAATTGTGTTACAAAAGAACAAAGAAAATTATGACAAAAATTCATCATTGGAAACAATGCAAGAAACTAAACAATGGAACAATATTTTTTAAATCCTGAAAATGAAATATTTGATTCTTTAAGTAGCAATGATATACTTTTAAAAAGAAGGCAAGATTAATACTTTTTCAGACACACAAAAGCTGAAATCATTCATAACCAGCAGATCTGTACTGCAAGAAATGTTAATGAAAGTCTTTTAGTATTTAAATTCCTTGAAAAGGTAATTGGCTATCTTAACAAATAATGTATTATGGGGCTCATAATTTATGTGTAGGTAAAATGCAGGGCAGAAGCATAAATAGAAGTCAAGTTCTTAGATCATACAAAAAGTGGTGTAATATCAACTGAAGGTAGACTATAATAACTAAAATGTATACTATAAACCTAAAACAGCTGCTATGATAACCAAAGAGTTATAGCTAAGTCAATAAAGATAAAGTGGAATGATGAAAGTTTTTGAACTATTCCAAAAGGAGATTTTAAAAGAAAAGGAGAAAAAGATTCAAACAAACAAACAAGTGGGACAAATAGAAAACTAATAGCAAGAATATGGACCTAAACTTATTATCAGTTATGATATCATATGGAAATGATCTATACAAAATAAAAGGTAGAGATTGTCAGATTGAAAGCAAACCTAACTCTATGGTATATATAAGAAATGCATTTCAAATATAAAGACGTAGAGAGGTTAAAATAGGGATGCCTGCACGGCTTAGTTGGTTAAGTAGCTGCCTTTGGCTCAGGTCATGACCCCAAGGTCCTGGGATGGAGCTCTGCTCAGGGCTTCCTGCTCAGTGGGGAGTCTGCTTCTCTTTCTCCCTCTGCCCATCCTCCTCTTTCTCCTCCTCATCCTCCCCCTTCCCCTGCTTGTGCCAATGCTCTCAAATAAATAAGTAAAATCTTTTTAAAAAGAAGTTAAAATAAAAATATAGAAAAACAATAGCATGGTAATGATAAGCAAAAGAAAGGTGGATTGACTCTATCAATAAGTAGATTAAAGAACAAAGGATATCACAAAAAATAAAGAAGTCCATAATGTTAACAATGTTAATAATGACAAGGCATCAATTTACCAAGAAAATAACAGAGTTCTAAACATCTATATACCTGTAAACAGAATGTGAAAATACATGAAGCAAGAACTGGCAAATGCAATGGAAAAAAAGAAAGATCCTCAATGTAGTAAAAAAAAATTCAGTACCCACATTTCATAATTGACATAATAAGTAGATAAATCATAAAAAATAAGTAAGACTTGAACATTATCAACAATTTGACCTATTGACATTTACAGAATGCATGCTTTGACAACAGCAGGATACATTTTTTTCTAAATGTATATTGATCACTTGATCAAAATTGACCACATTCTGAGTCACAAGTGTCACTAAATTTAAACGTTTTCAAGTCATAAAAACTATATTTTTTCTCTAAGTGAACATTTTTTAGAAATCAGTAACAGAACAACATCTGGAAAATCCCCAAATATTTGGAAACTCACACACTTCTAAATAACCCATGAATCAAAGAAGAGATTTTTTAAAATTAGGAAGTGTTTTAAGCTGAAGGAAAATAAATTTACAAGATATCAAAATTTATTAGATATCGCTAAAGTAGTACTTATAGGGAAAATATATAGCACAATATATCCTTAATATTATCAAAGTAAATGTCTCAAATCAATACCTTCAGCTTTCAACTTAAGAAATTAAGAAGGACAGGGGCACCTAAGTGTCTCAGTCTATTAAGCATCTGACTCTTGATCTCAGCTCAGGTCTTGATCTCAGGGTCATGAGTTCAAACCCTGTTTGGGTTTCATGCTGGGTGGGAGCCTACCTTAAAGAAAAGAAAAGAGAAAAGAAGCTAGGACAAATCCAACCTAATGGATGCCCCCCCCCAAAAAAAATAGCAAAAGAAAAAAGGGAAAGAAAGAAAAGAAAACCAATAAAGATCAGAGCATGTATCAATGAAATAGAGCATGGAAAAGCAATATAGAATCTATGGACAAAAAGCTGCTTCTTTGAGGACATTAATGTTTTAAATTATTGGCATAAATATGCCCATATTCTTTTGTCATCCTCTTCATAGCTGTATACTATGTTCTAATGTCAACTCTCTCATACCTGAAATGGGTCCTGTGTGTCTTTTTTTTCTTTCATTTCTAATTAGCACACCTAGAGCTTCTATTTGGATCAGGATGGGACATCAGAAAGAGACAGGCAATAAATGAGTAAACTAAGCAATAACAATAACCAGTGATAAGTGGTTTGGGGAAAATGAAATGAGGCGATATGATGGGGGGAGTCACTAGACAGGACTTTCAGAAGATACCTTTCTGAGGCAGGGATATTTAAAGCAAGATTTGAATAATGTGAAGATCTAAGGGCAGATTGTTCTAGCATAGATTTCCAGAGACAACAAATCCTAGAGGTTAATATATATATATATATATATATATATATATATATATATATATATAATATATATAATAAACTCATCTTGTTCCAGGTCCAGCAACATGATGGTAGGGACTGGCTGGACCTTGAATGGTTGAAATCAGCAAACTTTAGCCTCCAGGTCAAATTCTGCCCCATGCCTGTTTTGGTACAGCCTATATAAGCTAAGAAGGGCTTTTATATTTGTAGAGAGTTGTGCAAAAAAAAAAAAAAAGAGAGAGAGAGAGAGAGAGAGAAGAAGGAGGAGGAGACAATGTGACAAAGATCCTATGTGGCCCACAAAGCCTGAAAATATTTACTATATGGTTCTTTACAGAAAAAGTTTACCAGCCTCGACAGTAGGGCCTTACTAGTTAGGTTAAAGAGTTTACATACATTTTCTCTTTAAAAAAAAAAAAATTTCCTTTTTTTTTTTTTTAGAAGAGTATTCCATTGTATGGGTGTATCACTGTCATCCATTACATAGCCAATGGAATTTGGGCTTGTTTCCATTTGGGGGTGATCATTAATAAAAGCCTATATACATTTTATACACATATACAATATGTGTATATATCCCCTTAACCTATAGTCTAAGATCTAGAGCATTCCCATAATCCCTATGAGTTCTTTCCTGGCTTTTTTCTGATCAAGGTCTAATCGTTATTCGGATTTCCATCTCTCGTCCCTGTCCCAGAAGAACATATAAACGGAATCACGCAGTATGTGAGGAGCTGAGCCTCTCTTCACTCCAAGGAGAATTAGTAAGCAACCAAAGACCTCGAAGAGGAAAATTGGGACAATCTGATTTACTCTTTTAAAGATTTTATTTATTTATTTATTTATTTATTTATTTATTTATTTATTTATTTATTTATTTACTTACTTACTTACTTACTTACTTACTTACTTACTCATTCATGAAAGACAGAGGGGTGGGGCGGGGGCAGAGACACAGGCAGAGGGAGAAGCAGGCTCCACGCAGGGAGCCCGACGTGGGACTCGATCTCCTCCGGTCTCCAGGATCAGGCTCTGGGCTAAACCGCTGAGCCACCCCGGGATCCCCCCTGGTTTATGCTTTTAAGTTCTCTTTTTGGCTACTGCGCGAAGATTGATAAGTGGATGATAGTGTGCCATCTTCGGGGTGGGGGGACGAGGTGGGGGCAGAATGTGGCCCGGTGAAACTCCCGGGCCGACCAGAATCGACGTGGGACCAGTCCCGACGTGGGACTCGATCCCCGGTCCCCAGGATCAGGCCCTGGGCTGAAGGCGGCGCTAAGCGGCCGAGCCACCCGGGCTGCGGGGCAAGCCGGGTTCGGCGTCGCGGTCAAGCGCCGAGGCGTCCTGCAGTTCGCGGCTCGGCCCAGCAGGTGGCCCCAGAGCGCAGCTCCCGAGTCCGAGGCTGCCCCGCGAGCCCCGCGCCGCCCGGCGGCTCCGCGCCACGGTCCCTGTGCCGGCGCCCCGGGTGCACGCTGAGGTCCGCGGGCGACGAGGAGCGGCCCGGGTGCACGCTGAGGCCCGCGGCCGCACTCCGGCTGGCCCGCCTCCCGCCTCCCGCCTCCCGCCCCCCTTCTGAGGCTTCTGAGGCCGGGAGAAGCTGCAGTCCTGCAGGACCCCCCTCCCCCCCCGCCCCCCGTCCGCCCCGGGACGGCCCAGCCGCGGGGACTTGCTCCGTCTGCGGTGCGTGCAGGTGGTCCGGGCAGGCGCTGCCTTGGGAGGCTCCCCACGGGAGGAGGCGGATCGCTGGGTCCGAACCAGGCTCTGCAGGGAGGTCCTGGCAGGAGCGCGCGGGGCAGGTTGCAAAGCAGAAGGGACAGCCCGGACTGGCGTTGAGGCTCAGGGAACCGACGGAGCGGGCTGCGTGGCTCGGGGCACGGAGCGTGAAGCAATTAGGCTTGTTTGGGCGGAGAGTTGCCCAGGGAAACCGAACACTTAAGAGCCACTTCTTTGCGCTCTCCAGCCTGCTCTTGGGTGCTGGAGTCAGAGCCCCGGCGAGCGCGCTCCCTCCTCCCACGCTCCCTCTGCCCTTCAGTCTGCGGGAACCCGGCGCAGAGGGGCCCAGACCACCGTGGAGGATGAAGAAATAGCTTGGGACCCTTGGAAAATGAGGCCGCCGCCCCTGCTGCACCTGGCGCTGCTTCTCGCCCTGCCCAGGAGCCTGGGGGGGAAGGGGTGTCCTTCTCCCCCCTGTGAGTGCCACCAGGAGGATGACTTCAGAGTCACCTGCAAGGATATCCACCGCATCCCCACCCTGCCACCCAGCACGCAGACTCTGTGAGTACCTGGGGGAGGAGAGGGTAGGATCCAGAGGCACGGGCAGCCGCAAAGGTGGACAGAAGTGCACCAAAGGAGCTTGAGAGTAGGCCAAAGGCGTGTGTGTGTGTGTGTGTGTGTGTGTGTGTGTGTGTGTGTGTGTGTGTAATGAGTAAAAACTCAATTTCCCAAATTTCAGATTGGTGGCACCCCTGTTACTCCTAACACAGGAAAAGGTAACAAAACTTTGGTACAAGTTGAAAGTGAGAGTTGTCCTTCCTCAAGAGCTGCTGTTCTTCACGTTGCCTAGGCCCAGCTGAATCTGGCCTTCACTTCAGGTATTAATCACATTAATAGCAACTCAAGAATTGACCTCTAAGGCAGGGGCCCTGCCTTTCTTTTTTTTTTTTTTTTTTAAGATTTTGTTTATTATTTATTTATTCATGGGAGAAGAAAGAGAGAGACAGAGACAGAGACACAGGCAGAAGGAGAAGAAGGCTCCATGCAGGGAGCCCCCGACGTGGGACTCCATCCCGGGTCCCCAAGATCAGGCCCTGGGCTGAAGGCGGCGCTAAACCGCTGAGCCACCCAGGCTGCCCGGGCCCTGCCTTTCAACTCTGAATTCCTCACACCCAGCACAAGGCCTGGAACTAGGTTGGTGCTCAAGCCAAAGCCTGTTGAATGAATAAGTGAACACATGACTATGCTAGTCTCAGATTGTCCATTGTGTGACGAGGAGAAAAAATGCCAGAGACATATCACTTCTTCAGAGGCTGCTTGAAAGGGGACAAAACTTCAAGTCATGGAAGGGAGATGTGGCTCTGACCGTGGAAGGGAATGTGGAGTCATCCTGTGTATGGTTCCACCAAATGTTGAGGAGAAAGGATAATATTGGAGGCAGAGCAATGAGGGCAATGAATGAGGAGGGAGGAAACCTACATTGTCTTCATCCCTCTCTCATCAACTGTGAAATCAGGTGAGATCATTTATTTGGGAGGACCCAGGATTCCTTCTGGGTAAAAGAGAGGATTCAAATAGGTGCATTCTGATGTCTGTGATGCAAGTCAGGGGATCCACTGAATCACAAAGAGGAAGAACTGGATAAAGACAGTAGTGGGGAGAATGTGACCCTGAAATTAATGGGGGGGGCAGAGGAGGGATGGTGTTCTGAGGAATGAATTTATTCTGAGATATGGAAGAGAAATTGATGAAAAGCATGAGTGAAATGGCATGCTCATTTAGACAGTGGCCACACACACCTGCAATAGTGGCAAAGTGACTTTCAAATCTTTGGCGGGGGGTGGTGTGTGCAGTGGAACTCTTTTGACAAAGGAAAGCTTATGAGAGAAGTCAAGTATGTAAAGCTAGCAATTATGTTGTGCTTATTGCTGTCCCCAGCACCTTACACGAACTCACCCACTGACTCCTCACAAAATCCAGCTGAGTAGATAATTTTACGATTCCCATTCTATAGGTGGGGAAACTGAGGCACCAAAAGTGAGGCAATTTGTTCAATGTCATACAGTTTGTAAGTTGTGGTGCCAAGATTTGAAATAGCACAGAGCTGCCTTCTGAAACACTCTGTTCCAGATGAAAGCAAATCTCACCCAGCATTTCCCCAGTATGGTCAGAAGAAGAAAAGAAAAGAAAAGAAAAGAAAAGAAAAGAAAAGAAAAGAAAAGAAAGAAAAGAAAGAAAAGAGGAGAGAAAATATGTAGAAACTAAGAAAAGGAGGTTGGGGGAGGAAGGAGAAAACCAGAAAGGCGGAGGGAAGGAAAAAAAGAGGAAGGGAGGGAGGACAAGAAGACTCTATCTAGGGTATAGGGAGCATTTCCTGCTGAAATAAACCAGATCTTTGTCATTAAAAACCTGTTCTGAGCAGTAACCACTTTCTGAAACTCGATGCTGTGTAACCACTGCCTAGCTGTTTTACAAATTATTATGGTGCTGAGAGCATTTTTTCCTAAGCCTTATCTTCTATCCATGTATTATGGTGCTGAAAGGTAAACATATTATCCCTTTCTGCATTACTCATACACTTGCCTCGTGGTCTGGTAGACGGATGGGAGAGAGCTGCACTGTTTGTGGTTCTCACTGAAACAGTGGTTCTGAATCTTCTTCTCCACTCTCCCTCACCAAGGGAGTATCATTCACTCTTATTACAACAGTGGTTCTGAGTGTAGGAAGTAAGGGAGAACAGCTATACCTATTCTCCAGTGGAACATTCTAGAATCTTTGATATGCAGTTAGTTTAAAAAAAAAATCCTCCTGAGAATTACTGATTTAAAGGAAATTAAATGAATCCAGTAGAATAAAACTAAACATTTAAATGTTGGCATATAATTGTAGATCATATTACCTCAATACCAAGGGTAGCAAGATGGACCCATTACTCTCATTCAGAGAATTGCCATTTGTTACCTGTGTGCACAAGAGGACCATCCCTTCTCTGAATGAGGAGGATGGGGTTTGACTGTCTTTCTGGATTTATGTGGATTCTTCTTCGAGAACGTGCTGCCTTGTTTTGTCTTGTCCTTTGACCTACCTGCTTTCAGGTTCATGATGGTGACACTACTTCCACCCCCTCCAACTCCTTCCAACTCCCGTGGAATGGTGGTTTGTCCATCACACACTTGTGTTCCTTCAGAAATGTTTCTAAAGGAGCTGTTGAGGCCATTCTTGTTTTCGGGTTCTGAATTTTGCTTCCACTGTTTGTGTTCTGCATCCGTGGTTCTAACTGATGGACCAGCCCAGTGTTTTCTAAACTGAAGGCATTCACTCACCATCTTCAGCATTTTTGCCCTATCTGTGCTCCACCTGCGCTATTACTCACTCGGTATCTTTAAGCAACTCACTTCTTTAATGGAAATAAACTTATTTAGAAAGCTTATATCATGACTAAAAATGGGAAATTAGCTTATATCATGACTATAAATGGGAAATTAGCATGACTTGCTATAAAAAGGAGGTAATCCAGAAAGCTAAATACATTGGAAACACAAATGTAATTATATTCTAGCTCAAGACTATTGCCTGTGAATGCTCTAAGCCTGAGGTTGACTTTCTTTTGTTAAAAGGAAAGAATGATAAGTCTTAGAGAAATATTAAAGAGATACCAACTCAACATGCTGTCCTTGATGGTATCAGAAAAATTGAAAACCATAAAAAAGGGAATCACTTTTTCATTGTGATTCAATATTATTTAATGCCATATGGGTATTCCACCTAAAGCAATCTCATGCCATACCTGTTTTCCATGCTTAGGGAAATGTGGATTTCCAACCTAAAGAAAAGCTTTAGCACCCACATGCTTGCCAAACACACCCCAATTATTTTGTGCCTTACAAGGATGGCATCACTTCATGCTTCTAGACTCCATGATTTATTCTCTTTTTATTCTGTGTGTGTATGACTCAAGGTTTTTGATGGAAAGTAACAGGAAACCCAGTCTGTCTAGCTTAAGGAGGGAATAAATGTTCTGAAACAATAACATGTAATTTACAGAATCATTGTAGATTCAGGCTTTCAAAGTAAGCCAAGGCCCAGGGCAGGCAGGCAGTTGGAGCCATAGCCAACCATCTGGTTGGAACAACTCCATAGACAACACCACAACCACAGCCACTGGACATCTGTGGTGATGGGCACCTCGTTCTGTAGCTGCTGTCTGTGTGCAGCCATCAGTAATTTCTCAACTGTTCCTGCCACTTTGTTTTTTTTTATTGGTGTTCAAATGCCGACATATAGAATAACACCCAGTGCTCATCCCATCAAGTGCCCCCTCAGTGCCCATCACCCAGTCACCCCCATCCCCTGCTCACCTCCCTTTCTACCACCCCTTGTTTGTTTCCCAGAGTTTGTTCCTGCCACTTTGAATCACCAGCCAGAAAGTGATATCCATGATGGGAACATCTGTCTGCCATAGGTTACTTGCTGTGTCCTAGCTGCTAGGGGGGAGTAGGAGGAGGAAGGTCCCTTTTCTTTTACTTTTGGTGTCGACAGTGGAACCAGTAAAGAACTGGGTCTTTCTATGGTAGCACACACACACACACAATGGGGAATTTCCCACAAAAGAGGAGCTATATCCCCTCAAGATTGCTCATCACTTCCTTCATCCTACAAATATTTACAAGTATTGGCTATGTTCCAGGCACTGTGCTGATGCTCTAGATTTGGTGGGGAATGACATCAGCATGTCCCTGTCCTCAGGGATCTTACCATCTAGTGTGGAAGCTGACTATTAATCAAATAATCACATAAATATATCATTCTGTAAATATGTTGAGATTATACTTGGTAGGGATGGGGGTGGGGACGGACTTAAACTTGGGTTCAGGGTAGGTTTTGAGCTACATTCTGAGGCAGTAGAATTTGGGCAGAAGGAGTTTCAGGTGTGGAGGTGGAGGGCAAGAAAATGGTGCTCCAGAGGATGGAACTGCTCATTTGAAGAGTGTTGAAGAATTCTAACCTGAATAGTCAGTTTGATTTATTCACTTAGAAAAAAGATACTGATGATCAACAAAATATGTTACTACTTTCTTTGTAACGCAATACAGGTCAAGGTGAATTCTTATGTCAGTGGAGGCAGTCTTTAAGCCAAAAAAAAAAAAAAAAAAAAAGACTTATTGAGTAATGACTGGTTTTAAAGACAAATATTTGATTCATTAAAGTAATAAATGTAATGACTAGTTCTTTCTTGAGTTTTCCATGTGTTTACTATTTTATTTATGAATTTATAAATTAATTATAATAATTACTTCAAGGAAGATTTTACAATTTAATATTTTAATAAATTAGTTACTAAAAATAGCACGAGTACAAATTTAATATATTTTCTTTTAAAGCCTTTGAATGTGCTTTCCAAGTACTCAGAAAGTTCTAGAAAATCTATTAAATTAAGCATTATAAGTGCCAGGAATCCTAAGTATTTTAGAATCCCAGTGCTATTTATAGGGGCAGGAGAGTAAAGGTAAAGTGCACTCTTTCTGAAGTGAGATCATCTTGGTTGAATGCCTTGCTCTACCATTTCCTAGGCATGCTTTTGGGAATATAGAACAGGGAAAATATTTTTTCCTTTTATTCTTCTAAATCCTGGTAAAAACAACAACAACAAAAAGATTAACAACAGAAAATCATACAATTTATTTAACATAAGTTTTGTGCGACATGGAATGAGGACACAAAGGTCCTTATAAGGAAATGAAGACCCAAGGAAGTGATTAAACTTGAATTTTTTTAAAGATTTTATTTATTTATTCATGAGGGACATAGAGAGAGAGGGAGAGACATAGAGAGAGAAGCAGGCTCCCTGCGGGGAGTCTGATGCGGGACTGGGTCCCAGGACCCTAGGATCATGACTTGAGCCAAAAGCAGATGCTCAACTGCTGAGCCACCCAGGCATCCCTCAACCTGAATGTTTTTACATCAGGTTTGATAAGAGTGGGAAGTCATGGAACAATGTGATAGGACAAGAAGAGGGGATGAGCTAAGTGTAGAAAACTGGGAGACACAATAAGTTCAGACCCTTAAAATTCCTATTATCCTCGTTTTGTCTTTGAGATAAAGATGCTCCTTTCCTCTGGGTATAGGGAAGAAACCCCTCATGTGAGGACCTTCCTCTAGAGCAAAGTCCTGTCTGCACCTGCTAGTTCCCAGTTCCCCCAGCTTGAAATATTCAGTATGCCAAGGTGTCCTGTTTTGAAGCAGTACGTTCTGAACTCCATCAGGAATATTACCTACTTGCTCTGTACTTCAGTTTCTTCATCTATAAAATAAGGATAATTATAATACCTGCCTCATTCAATTGCTAGGAGGTATAAATGAGTTAATGGTGTTAAAAGATAATTTTCAAAGAAAAGTAAAATCATGATTCTCCTACAGCGATAAATTGAACACATCAAAGATTTTATTTAACTTTATATATTTATTTAACTCTAAAATATTTATTTAATTCTAAACCCTACAGTGTTTTAGTTTCCAAAGGCTGCCATAACAGAATACCACAACTGAGTGGCTTAAAACACCAGAATTTTATTCTCTCACAATTTTGGAAGCTTAAAGTCTGAAATCAAGATGCTGACAAGGCTATGCTACCCTGACATGTTTGAGGAAAGAATCCTTCCTCGTCACTTCTTAGCTTCTGATGACTGATTGCCATCCTTGGTTTTCCTTGGCTTATAGTGGCAGGACTCCAGTCTCTGTCTCTTTATTTCCATGGCCTTCTCTGTGTGTCTGTTTCTCTGTGTGTCCTACCCTCTCCTTACAAGGATACCAGTCATTGGGTGTAGGGCACACCCTAATGGAGGATGACTTCTACATAACTAATTATACCTACAAAGATCCTATTTCCGAATAAGGTCATATTCTGAGGTCCAGGTGGATGTGAATGGGGGGGGGACACTATTCAACCCACTACAGTGAAGAAGTTGTAAAATGTTGCAATTATGTTTAGAAAGAATCTACAAAATGAAAAATTATAGATGAGGAATATTGAAGTGAATGTGCTAATGGAGGCAAAAGTGACTTCTTTTATAGCCAGGGGATGGGGTAGAGTCACTTGAAGCTCTACCAGACAGGACAGAATTTGCCATGTCTACAGACAAAATTCTTTTGCATTGCTATCAATTATCTACAATCTATAGAACTGTAAAAGAACTCCCATAGAATCAGATTCAGAATCTTGAAAGAATACGCTCTAGTCAATGGAGAATTTTTCACTGAAGCATAATTTTTTCCCCTAGGTTACATACAAAATGCCTAAAATGGTTACCGGCTTCCAGTAAACACTTTACAAATAAATTCAGTAAAACATAATTTCCTTTTCAACTTAAATCACAGGTCGAAATAAATTACTCAATTATACATTTTTAATTGAAATTGCATGGCCAATCTATTAGATATTCCAGTAGGTCAAGTTTAAATAACACAAATACTGAAAATATCAAATATATATTGACTGTTCTGAGGTTTTTTTTTAAAGATTTATTTATTTTAGAGAGAGGGAGGGGCAGAGAGAGAATCTCCAGCAGACTCCCTGCTGAACACAGAGCCTAACTCAGAGCAACATCTCACCATCTTGAGATCATGAGTTGAGCTGAAATCAAGAGTGAGATACTTAATTGACTGAGCTACCCAGCACCCTACTGACTATTCCTAAACTCAATGCAAATTAATACTACAGGTCCGATTTAGATTTTCATTTCCATTTTTAATTCTAAATTTTTCCAACCTAAAAGATATTTATTCATTGAGCAAGCTGGGCTCTCCCCCACCACTTATGAACTGCAGTTCTTGGCGGTACCATCCACTGGCTTCCTAGGTTCCTTATAGTTAGTGTTTCCCTATCTAAAAGGAGCTTCCGGGGATCCCTGGGTGGCGCAGTGGTTTGGCGCCTGCCTTTGTCCCAGGGCGCGATCCTGGAGACCCGGGATCGAATCCCACGTCGGGCTCCCGGTGCATGGAGCCTGCTTCTCCCTCTGCCTGTGTCTCTGCCTCTCTCTTTCTCACTCTGTGTCTTTCATGAATAAATAAATAAAATCTTTAAAAAAAAATAAAAGGAGCTTCCTCTTATACCTGTTATCCAGGTGTAATTAATAGCTTTTTTTACTCCCAAAGCTGTCTCAAATTGGAGAATAAATTACTAATAAGTCTTACTAATAGACCATTGAGTCCAGAGGCCCATGGGACATGTTGAAACATTCTGGGCTTTATTTGTTGTCATCATAACTGAGAGTCAATAACTTAAGCAGGGGTTGGTCTTTTGGTATCACCTCAAAATCTGCAATCCGCGCATAGATGGTAGTGAATGTCCTTCGTAGTGTCAACCACATTTTGTATTTGTTTGGCTCTCCCACAATACTTGTGTCTTCCCTTCTGGTTTATTCCAGGAGCAACCTAACAGGACTCCTGCTTCTACCTTTGCCCTCCACAGACTAGTCTTCGCACAGCAACCGGAGAAATATTTTAAAATGTATGTCATGTCATGTCCCTCCTCTGCTCAGAACCTTCCAACAGGCTTCCTAGTTATCTCAAGTCAAAAACCAAAGCACTTACAGTGGTCCCAAAGGCCCTATATGGTTCAGGCCTTCTTTATTTTTCTTTTTATTTCTTACTACTCTCACTCATAATTCAGCTTTTAGTCCATTGGCCTCCTTGCTGTTCCTCACACTCATCAGGCTTTGCACATTAGGTTCCTCCCCGTACCTCAAACCTTATTTTCCCAGATGTCCCCATGGCTAATCCTTTCACCTCCTTCAGGTTTTTGTTCAAATGTTACCTTCTCAATAAGGCTTTAATAATAATTCTATTTAAAATATAGCACTCCTGGAGCACCTGGATGGCTCAGTCTGCCTTTGGCTCAGGTCGTGATCTTGGAGTCCTACGATGAGCACTGTGTCGGGCTCCCTGCTCAGCAAGGAGTCTGCTTCCCTCTGCCTCTACACCTCCCCCCAGCTCATTCTCTCTCTCTCTCTTTCTGACACAGTCTCTTTCAAATAAATAAATGAAATATTAAACAAATAAAAGAAAAATAAGATTTAGCATTCCTGCTTTAAAAAACAAATCTGTAGTACTTGGCACCTTCTTATATATGACATAATTTGTTCTTATGTTTCGTATTTGTGTCTTTCCCCAAAGGGCAAGGATTTTGTTTTGGTTTGATATTGTTGTTTGCATTGTTCAATTATGTATCCCAAGTGCCCAGAAAGAGCCTGGCATATGACTGGTAGCCAATAAATATTTGTTCAATAAATGAATGCATGGATGAGGGTCTCCAGAGCAATGTTATATCATTCCATTGGGTTCTTCATACTCTTTCATTCTTTTTCAAAGTCCTTGAGTTTTATTGCCCTGTTAAGGTGGATGAAATTCTGCCTTTGTTTAATATTTTTCCTGGCCCCATTAGATTTTTAGACACTATAATGACATCTAATGGGGTTCCACATCTCTCACCACCTATCTGACCCTACATTTACACTACTAAAACCATGTTCAAGATGCTCCTTTGTACAGCCACCTCCAAGAAATTAATTCCACCAGTGCTTCCTAAACTTTCCAAGTGTTGTGTCTTTAAGGAAGAGGAAAATGGAAGATGGCCCCCAGAATATCTGAGACAAGAAGGAATCTAGAGCAAGCAGCACATTCCTTTGAAGTCTCTCATTTTATTTTTTTTAAATTTAACTTCAAAAAATTAGAATTTTGAACTCTTTTCCACTATGTAGCTTTTTCAGGTGGCTTCATATATAATGTTCCAGAATATTTGCTCATGCCTTTAAGATAATGCAGCTCCATTTGAATATCCTGGTAATTTAGCTCAAGTGACAGTGTAGAGAATGGCAGCCACAGAAAGAGGCCAGTAAGGTGCTTTTAGAGGCAGTGCTATGTGTGCTTAGGAACTCAGATTCAACAATCAGACCTGCTCAGCAGAGTCCAAGCCCACTCTGTCCTAATCTCAGACACTTGGATCCAGAATATCTAGTTATTTCACCTGTATGAACAAAGCCCTGGCTGTCCTGGAGTATGAGTCTGTTTTCTTATATCATCTCTGATGAAGTACTAGACAGAGAAAACTAATTCATAATACTTAAAACATACTGTTAAGTGAGTGAATTTTATTTGGATTTATCAATTGAAATAGTTTTTTCCCTCCAGAGCTAAGAAATTGTTAACTTTCAACTGATCTATTTGATTATTTTAATATTTCCCTTTTTTTAAGATTTTATTTATTTATTCATGATAGAGAGAGAGAGAGAGAGAGAGAGAGAGAGAGAGAGAGGCAGAGACACAGGCAGAGGGAGAAGCAGGCTCCATGCAGGGAGCCCGACGTGGGACTTGATCCCAGGACTCCAAGATCACGCCTCGGGCCAAAGGCAGGCGCCAAACTGCTGAGCCACCCAGGGATCCCCTAATATTTCCTTATTATAAAAAGTATGTTAATTACTAACCCTTCAGATTAAGATTTGTTAACTGGAAGTTCATGGCCTTTCTTGGGGGTCCATGGTTGTCTTCCTGGAAATCTGCAGTTAAATGAAAATTTGTATACAAGTACATCAGGGCACTGCTGAGAGATTGTGTAACTTTCCTCAGATTATTAAAGGTATCCTTGACCACCCCCAAAATTAAGAAATTATGTTTTGGAATAATTTGACTTTTTTGTGTGACAAGGGTACATTGGTATTAACTATAACTTAATCTTTTTATTTTATTACAAAGAACACTAAAATATATATTTAAAAAATAAATCAAAACTTCCTGACCTTTGATATTTTTTCTCCTGAATACATTACTATGATTACTTTTTCATACTTAGCACTCGCCTATCCTATGAATAGGCTCTTCGTACAGAAACTCACTAAATGTGTCTATTCTTCAAGTCAGTAATTTAAAAGCAGGTTTTTACAAGTGTCTAATGCTTTATATCTGACATTCTACCAACACTATTTCTATTCTCCCTGACTTGGTTTGGTATGCTTAATTATTCTTTTGCCTTTTATTACTGTAATTAAATAATTGAAGGAAGTTTTAAGTATGGGAAAAATGGTTCCATTTGTTCAGAGCTACAAATTAGATTTTAAAGTGTTCCATTTTGATGTCAGACTCTACTTACTTTGCTTTATCTCTGTATGAATCCTAAAGAATATGTAGGGTGTTCCAAAGCAGGCACTTGTGATTTTTAGGCATCTTATAAATGTTCTCTTACATAGAGTGACATGTAAATCTGCCCTGGATTTCTCTAGTACAGCTCTATTTAAAATATTTTGCCATCAGAACATTCCAGAAATTCAAATATTTTATCATCATCATTTTCACTAAACTTCCCACACCCCTTTTGCACCTGGAAAGAGCTCCCTGCATCCCAGTTTTTCTTTCAAAAACATGATCTCTGTATTTATATGATACATGAAGCTTTTGGCTGACATTTTTGCAGGCATTAGCTTAATTTTACCCACACCCGAGTATTATCGTAATTACTCAACTCCAGAGAGGGATTGAAATTGTCTTTTCTTATTGCCAGCTACTGTCACTTTATATTTTGTTATTTCAATCTTCTTATGAGCTGGGAAACTAGAAGGCTAACTTTAGGGAAAGGATCTGTACATGACAATAAATAAAGGATCTAAAGGGAGGGCACAAATGAGGGGCTCTCCTGTGACGAGGTCTTTAGTGGGCTTTGTGGTTGCTCTATTTCCCTCTTAATACCCTTTCCAATTATTTCTGAGTATGTGGCCATGATTCAAAGATTTGCAATGACAGGAAATCTTACTCTAGACAGGTGGTGTTTTGCTGTGGTTACTGTTTGTTCTTTTCTTCATTTTTGTAACCAATATTTACTGATCACCTAATATATGCAAGAACTATTCTAGGTATTGGAAAGATATAATAAATGACCTCCTTGATCTTACATTCTAGCAGGGGGAAATAGCTAAAAAATTAATAATGAAACATAGAATATCAGATGGTGATAAGTATAATGGAGAAAAATAAAGGAAGGGACAGGGAGAAGGAAGGCTGGAGTTGCATTTTAGATGGTCAGAGAAGACCTTGCTGAGAAAGTGACATTTGACTAAAGACCCAAAGAAGCCAAAAACACTAAGCCAGGCTGACATCTGTGGGTAGGGAGAAAAAATTCTGAATAAATTAAAAAATCTAGAGTCTGGGGGACACGGGAGCAACATGCTCCCATGTTTAAGTGACAAGGAGAAAAATGTGCCTGAAGCAAAGAAGGTTGTAGGAAATGAGATCAGAGTAGTTATGGGGGACAGAGCATGTTGTACTTTGTAGATAATTATAAGGCATTAACAAATATAAATATATATATAATAAATATAAAATACTATAAATATATAAATGTAAAAAGATATGTTCTATATTTATTTTTTTCTGATGAGTTAAGAAACTATTAAGGATTTTGAGCCCCACCCAAAAAATTGCATGAACTGACCTACATTTTAGTAGGAGCACTCAGGCTCCTATATTTGTTAATGAGGTGAAAAATGACGAGAGCTCCAACAAGCTTACTACCAGGGAGGGTGGTGAGAAGTGCTGGAGTCTTGGATTTATGATGAAAGAAAGCCAACAGGATTTTCTCACAGAGTATGTGGAGTCTGAGTGAAAGAAGGGTAGAAGCAGTCCAGTGTAATCAAACTGTCATCAATTAACTGGCTGTTCTTTTTAAGGAAATTTACCTTATCAACGGTATAGTATAGGGTTCCACTGCTGGTAGTTTGGTCATTCACAAAGGCCCTGATGAAATTTGATGAAAAGGAACCTATCTTGGGCTTCCATCCCTGTCACCCATGGCCATTTCATTCATGCCCATTGCACCAGCACTGAGTGACATCTACAGAATAAGTCATCCTGTACCCATGGTTGTTGAAAATCATCTTTGTGGTAACACTGACAAAATCTCCTTAGAAGAATCCAACCTCCCTTTCAATCAGTGGATTTCTGGTTTCAGAACTCACGAAGTTCTTCTTTCAGAAATCTGCATCTTAAGTTGATGAAATAGTTACTTTTGATGTAATTGAAACACAGTCCCAGAGTTAAGAATTTGCCATAACCTTAATTTTTAGGTTGAATTAATGCCTCGATGCCAGAAAAATAAACTATAAACTATAATTACAAAAACATCTAGTTCCTCAGAGTATTTTAGATTTCTGAAAATTGCCATGATTATCTCTTAAGAATTATTAAACTGTTACTTCTATTACATAATAACAGTTTGAGCTATAATATGAATTAAATGGATTTGTGTACTGCCTTAAAAATCTGTCACTGTTGGTTTCTTGTTGTTGATGTTGTTGTTTAGCTTAATTATGTACTGCATCAAGTCTGTGTCCAGCCCCATGCAATACGTTTTCATATATGGTATCTCACTTGGGACTCATACATCTCTGTTTGACTCTACTTGAGATGAGGAATCTGAGACACAGAAATGTCATCTCTCTTATCTTTTATGTCACAGCTAGTAGATGAGAGTATTCAAACTCAGGTCCCCTTGCTCCAAATCCAAGGCTCTCTCTTCTATTCTATAGTAGCTATCTTCCTAAATCTGGTCTCTTCCCCTCCTGTTTCTTCCTTCCCTCCCATCCTCTTCCTCAATTGATATGAAATTCATACAGGGTACCATTCAGGGGTATTTAGTACATTCACAGTGCTGTATGACCATCACCTCTAGTTCCAAACCATCAGGAGATTGTACTGATCACCTAATCACTCCCCATTCTCTCTCCTCCCATGCCCCTGGAAATCACTAATCTGCTTGCTGTTCTGTCTCCATGGATATACCTATTCTGTATATTTTATATAAATGTAATCATACATGTGACCTGTGTGCCTGGCTCCTTTCACTTAGCATAATGATTTTATGTTTCATCCACATTGCCTGAATAAAAGGAATATGGGCTGTCAGACAAGTGCCCTGCTGGGAAAATAGATGTAAACAGGCCAAGCTTTATGTACTTTCAAGATTTTTCAAGCAGGTTCATTTCCAGCATCTTGGTGTAGAGAGCTGTCCCACTCCATGTCTAAATGCCTTACACTTAGATATAACTATTGGAATGCCAAAAATGTCCATAGTTATTCCCAGAGGCTTAGAACTACAAAACTCTTTCCCATGTCAAAAGGTTTTGAGAGTACCCATCTTATGAAGGAGAGTGTTTCAGCCAGCTGGCTGAGCAACACCGTGCACTTATCCCTTGTGGAACCCATGGCAATCTTAGTCAACACTTCTAGAAAGAAGTGACTAAAAGCAATGCATGAGCCATCATCCAGAACTCTTTTACCCTTTTACGAGCCAATACTTATGCAAAGGCTTTTCTCCGTTATAGGCAAGCTACAAAACTCAAACAATATCCCATTTGTAATGACATTTATTATAATAATATTGGCTTCAATATCTTATATCTTCACTTAACAATTTAACCAATATGCCAATAAAGAAAATTTGCTGAGAACAAATAAAAGGTCAAATGAAAAAAAATAGATTATTCTTCACCCGAAGTTTACTGGAGCTCACTTCTCAGCTATTTCTTCCCAAACCATTCTGGAACTTGGAGATAGAAGATGTGTGGCCAAATTCTAGCTCTCCACCAACTCACTGTGTGGGAGGATCTGTTTCCTCAATTCACAGGATGAACAAACTAGTAAGATCTATTATGCCCACATCATGGAGTAGTTAGTTATGAGGATTATGTGAGGTAATGCTACTAGCGTGTCTGTGAAATAGCTGGTTACCAGAATAAAGCCTGATCAAAGTTGACCAGTATCACAAATGCAGTATTGGGTCTGAGAGCCTGTGAGACCTGGTCTGATTTAACTGTTGGTGTGGGGATTATATTGATTTGGAGAGGACACGCTTCCATCAGAGACCATTCAGCAGCTGTTTGGCTTGAGGATTATGCAGCTTTATTAAGACCAAACACTTGTCCACTGTGTAAAATGCACATTTTAAATATTTGTAAGATTGCTTATCTTCTTCCAGAGATATTCATCCCTGGGGAGTTATTGTCAGTAGGGTAAAGTGACTGAAATTCTAGCTGGGGATGTTGTGGCGGGGGGGTGGTTTCCATCCCAATAGGGACCATAAATCTGTAAGGATCTATCTGTTCTGTGTCAGAGTTTGGCTGAAAAGCCTGTTAGGATTTCCAAACTCTCCAGATGCCCCTATTTAATGCTTGGCTGGCCTTCTTATGTAGCATAACCAAGTTGCCATTTCACAATCATCCTCAATCCCTGGAATCTAAAACAACAAAGCCAGAAGCTCTGAAATGTGCTCTACGAAGCATGAAAGAATCTATTAAGGTTCTGTCTGATTCAGTTCTGTATGACAAGAGAAGTTCTAATGTATTTATGAAGAATTCCTTTTACTCATAAGAAACTTGGCACTTTATAGAAAGCATATATCTCATGACCAAAAAGACCCAGGGTAGCATGAAGAGGTTATGGTTTCATATTATATACAGTATCTTCATTTTCAATAGCAATAGAGGGAGGGGAAATACCTTGAATGAAGCGAAGTCAGCTAAAGTCATGGTAAAAAGTAGAAGATGGGGGGTAGGAGTGGGAGCACCTGGGTGGCTTAGTCAGTTAAGCATCCAACTCTTGACTTCAGCTCAGGTCGTGATCTCAGCATTGTGAAATCGAGCCTGGTGTCACACGCTGCTTTGGGCATGGAACCTGCTTAAGGTTCCCTATCTCCTTCTCCCTTTGCCCCTCCCCTGCAAAAATAAAAAAAATTAATAAGATGGAAATTTCCCACTTAATAAGGAAGTTATTGATGAACACTTTAGCAAGGCACTTAATCTTTTTGTGTCCCATCTTTTCTGTGTAATGAAACCATAGGACGGCTCTCTCCTACTTTGGAGAACTATTTTGAAGATCAAAGAATTAATTGTTCAAATGTACAAAGTGATCTTGGTTATTCAGAGAGTCTTTCTCATTCAGCAGAGTAAGAATATAGGGCATTATGTTTTATCAAATATTTGGGGGAACACAGGTTTATCACATAGAGATTTTGAGAGATTCAGATTGTAAAAACAAAGCAACAAAAAAAATTTAAAACCATCTCCACCCATCCTTTCATCCTCTACTCTTCCAACAAGGCAAGAGGACTGTCCTCCAACTGTATCTGTGCTCCCTGGCTCCTCACCCCCTACTTTGACTTTTTCCTTCGCTTTCCTCTCCTATTGTCTTTCCACTATTGTCTAAACACACTCAAGTCTCTTTCTGCTAAAACAAAATTCCTCCATTGTTCCCACATCTTAGTCCATTCACCACTGCTGCTTCCCTGTCCTTTTCTTTGCACCTGAACTTTCATGAAGACTTTTCTCAAGTTGCTCTCTTGATGTCTTTATTTCCATTCACTCTTTAACTCACTGCAATTTGGCTTCTGCTCCCATTACTCAATTGGAAGGGCTCTTGCCAAAGTCACTAACAACCTTTGTTGCAAAATCCAGTGGACATTTTTAGATCCTTTCCTGGATTGAACCCATGGTGGCTTTTGTAGTCATGACCAGTTCCATCTGATTCCCCCACTCACACTCCTTGATTGCCTAGTGCCTCAAAGTGCATCTCTAATCAGCATGGGAGGTTGGGCTGCTGTTGTACGATGAGGGCAGATGTTGATGAGCCAGTTAGGAGTGCTGGCTGTACCCCCTTGCATCCTAAAATTAAATGCATTCTTTTTTAAAAATATTTTTTGAGTATAGTTCTTGAGTTCAGTAAAGTTGCAGGATACAAAATCAATACCTAGAAATTGGTAGCATTTCTATGCACTAATAATGAAGTGGCAGAAAGAGAAATTAAGAAAAAAATTCCATTCACGATTATACTAAAAAGACAAAAATACCTAGGAATAAACTTAACCAAGGAGGTGAAGGACTCACACTCTGAAAACTATAAAACATTGATGAAATCAAAGAGGACACAAACAAATGGAAAGACATTCCATGTTCATGGACTAGAATAATAAATATTGTGAAAATGTCCATACTACCCAAAGCAAGCTACAGTCAATCGAAGTGTGTTCTTGAATAGAGCACTCACCTCCACGGCTGTCGCAGCCCACCCCACACACATTTGGAAAGCAGATCATCCAGGATTCCAGTGGGTCTGTCTACTGGCAGGAATTTAGAAGAGAGATTAGGAGGATGAACTTCAGCCCCTGCTGCTACAGTTGATGTCAGGGCCACAACTGATGCTTACATTTCTCTCCATTGTCCATTCTAGATTCCCTCATACTCAGCTTTCGCCTCTGCTGGCCTTGATGAGTTATCTGTTGGTACAATCCAAGCTCTTATTCCTGAGGGGTCTGAACCCATGGTAACTATACTCTTTTCAGGCAGGGGTTGCTGGGATTGTTCATTTTAGTCATAATTGAGCAAGTGTTATGGCATCCCAAGTGGATTCCATGATTTCCACATATATTCCTCCCTACTCTCATTGGGTCACCGCAGACCTATCTCTTCCCTTTGATCAGGATCATTTATTCCTACCAAGATAGTAACTCCTCCTTTAGTCTACTGGTCCTTGGGTCCAAAATTCCCAGGTGGCAGTCATCACCTTTAGTTCCCTGCAGAGCCTGGGATTGTAAGGATTAGAAACACAAAATCCCTCAGTGGATAATTGGATATAAAGGCAACTGGGGCTACTCCTGATTTTGCCCTTTGATTTCCAGACCTGATTTTGCCCTTTGATTTCCAGACCCTCTTTCTAATGGGACACAATATCCAAATAGAGATTTGTGATTTAATGTGTAATCTGCATGATGATGATACCCCACCATGACGGAGTATTGCCTACAAGTTGTGCCTTTGGCAAATTATTCCACAGTTCTGCAAAACCAATTACTTCTGGATTATGTGGTACCTCATATGACCAGTGAACTACCCCCCCCATCTCCTTCTCTGTGAAAAAGGTCTCATGAAAAAAAAAAAAAGGAAAAGTTCTCATGGTTAGATGCTATGTTGTATGAGATTATATACCTGGATCAGGTACTTTGAAATCTCCCAGATAGTGGTGATTGGCTGAGGATGTAGAGGCAGGAAAATTGAACAGTTACCAAGAGTAAGTGTCTACTATTATGACAAATAAACCACTGGCCCTTCCAGGAAGAAAAGGCTCAATGTGGTCAATTTTCCACAATACGGTACCCTCAAATAATAGTGCCGCATTGAAGTCTGTTAGTAACTGGTTGGACTTTCAATGGTGGTAGTAGACAGATCAGCCTTGATTAATGGAGTCCATGCTATTGACATGTAGTTTCCACTCTGTTAATGGGCTTTCTGGTGGTCATTAAGATTTTCACATTTCATGCCCACTCCTATATATCTAGTCCAGACTTTTTTTTCCTATACTCTTCTAGCCTTTTTCTTCCTAAGCTCTGACCAGCTCACCAATCCATTTGCTCATGAGTTCATATATATTCTTATCTTAGGCTATTTTTCCATGAAATCCACCCATTGGGATGATAGTCCCTTGCTGCTGTTTTTCAAGGCCTGCTCTCCATGTGTAGCTCATGTCTATTTTGGGTGGACATACTTAACAAACATCTATATGCCAAACCAAATGATATACTAACCAAGCTCTGGTTTTTGTCTGTTTCCTTTAGTTGCTCATATGGGACACTTAATACAGCCATAGCTGTAAGCCAAGGAAGGGACAGTAATGTAATCTTAGTTGTTGACTTGGTGGTTTAGAACACCAGCTCATACAGCTTATTCATGGTTTGTAGTCCTGCTCACAATTGATCTTTGATATAGTACTTTCCATCTGATTAATTGCTGCTGAGTCTGCTTGATGTTATAATTTAGTAGGTCCTCGAGAATTCAGCTCATGATAGGCAATTTAGGATGCATGGTCACTTGGTTTCCATAGTCAAATATTCTATCTCATTTGACTGAGGGCCCAGTAGCATACCAAGAGCTGTTTTTCTGCACTCTGGATGTGTGAACTTGCTCCAGAATGCAGTAATTGCACTAGAGTCTCTTATGAAGGCTTACCTTAAGCTCTGCACCACTCTCTCTTTTTCCTCGTTGACATCTCCAACACGATAGAATTTATCATATCATATGACCCAAGCTGCATGCAGAGTCCTGCTTAGCCCCTACTCCAAGCTGGCAGACTGCCATGTCAACTAAAATATGCCCAGAGCCATCCTTGTACAGTATTCCACTGAATGAATAAACCATAATTTATTTGACTATTTTCCTACTGAGGAATAAGTAAAAGCTTAACTGTAAGTCCTGAGTTTGGTCTTAGGTTTTTCTGATTTCTCATTGACTAAATAAGGGCTTTCACATTTAGTTTTCAATAGTTTGTTAATTGTCTCAGCTTTCATTATCTGTCTGTAGTAGCCTCAATACAACTTAATCAAAATCAGCTTATTGCATGGATGCATTGCTTTTCTTCACTTTCCTCATTCCTACCCCAGCCTACCACCTACATACTTTTCAAGGCCACGAATCATTGCACAGGCTACATTTTATCTAATTTCAGTAGCTTTATCTTCCAGTTCACTATTCTTCAGCTGACAACCCTTCTGTTTAATCCATCCAGTATAACTATATGCATTCTTTATTTCTGTTATATTTCACTATCTGTTATTTTTTCATATTGTCCTACTCATTTTGGTTTTGTTTTTAATTTTTGGTTCTAGTTATGTCTTTATGTCCTGGATTAACTTAAACAAACCTAATAGTCACTATAAAATTATTCTGTTTTCTGAAATTCTTGGGGACTTCATTTTTTTTCTTTTTTTTTTTCTTCTTTTTTTCCCTCTTTTTCTTTTTCCTTGAGGACTTCAATTTGCTGATTGTTGGGTCTACAAGTCTTTCATAGTGAATTGCTAGTGTATTATTTTATAATTTTAGGTTATTAGTTCATTTTCAGCATGGCTATATCATTGAGAATATTGTACAGCCTGTACTGAGAGCAGGAGTCATCGGGAACAACATTAAGGATTTCAATATTAGAGATTTCACCACTCAGGCCATATTTTATGTTACTATCTCAGCTTGGGAGATGCCTCAAGCAGGGGGTAGTTTAAATTCTCTCCCAAACACCCAAGTCCATGGGTAGGAGTGTGATTCCAGATTCTCAAGAATATTTTTTTAAATACAGAACATATACAAGGGATATACAGATATACAAACTTTGGTCATTGGGCAGATCTTTTGTGTCTCATATTTTCACTAAGTATGTTGCCTTTTTACATTGCCAAGTTTATAGCAGTATCTTAGTTCCAACTCTGCCTTTCACATGTGCCAAGGTCTGCTCTTCTGACCTGGTGTCAGCATTAAAAGCCAAGCTTTCCGGCTACTAAGATCGGGAATAACTTCCCCACTATAACCTAGAGCACTTACATAGCTTACTATTCTGTTTGCAGTTCTTTCTGGGTACCTGGGGAGTTCTCTTTCTTCCAGGGAGTTCAGCGTTCATTGAAAGAATTATTATGTTTTACCCACCGTTTATAGGTGGCCACAGTGAGGCTTTTGGGTTAGATGGACTCCAGGAAGACATTTTAGATTATTCATTCTAGATTATTCATTCTACAGATATTGATTTTTTTCAGTGGCTATAGTGGGTGCTGAAGCCTTTGCTTGCTCATTTCTATGTGGGTACCTCAACCTTGGTTCAAACTTCTTATATTAATTTTGTTTTAAAAATTTCCCACACTCTTTAATTGACAGCACAGCTCACCTGGGACTCTTCCACCAGGTCACGCAGCTGGGAGCTCTCTAATTGTCTCCTCCTGGTAGCTGGCAGACTGGCACTTCAATTAGCTTATATTACCAATGCTAACCTTTTTCCTTGATGCAGTTATCCCTTAAGTTCTAATATCTTCCTTTCACTCTCATATTCCTCACTGCTACTGTTTGTTCATTCCTTATCCCTCTTCAGATTGACTTCTGCCCCCATCCTTCTGCCAAAACTTGTTATTCCATGAATACAAGGGTGTCTTTTCAGTCTTCATCTTCTGGATGGTTTCTAATATTTGAAAATAGTGACTTTTCCTTTCCTATATACCCATGATACACTTATTCTAAGAATTGGACGTTCGATTTGAAGTTAGCTACTTTAAGGGTTTTCAAATTTGACTGCAGATTAAGATCACCAGAAGAACTTATTAAAAATATTGACTCCTGAAAAATTCATGAAAACCCTTGCATAGTAGAGGTAAGAGGTAGAAGTAGAGGTTGGAAATCTGCATTTCAATTTATCTGTTCAGTTAGGCAAAACATCACATGGTAGACATGTAAACCATATGTACTGGTGGGTAAATGTCACTCTTCCCCTTTCCCCCTTAGTCTCCCTTCCCTAAGGCAACTACTGTTAGTGGTTTCTCGAAGATCCATTAAGACACAAATTCCATGTTTTTAATACATGTTTCAGCTGATTTTAATGCAGCTGGTCCATCAAGTTTGGGGAGCCTTTGATCTTGTCCAACCTCTCATCTTTCTTGGAATTCTTTCTTCCCTTGATATCCTTTATGCTAGTTGTCCAACACTTTGGATAGTTTTAACTTTTCTTGGTTCATGCCTCTTACTTCTTCTGACTCCTCCTAAACATGGGCATTCCTTCAAGTGTTCCCTTTGGTCTTCTTTTCTGTCTATATATTCTTCCTTGACAGTCCCTCCCAGGCCCACAGTTTACTTAGAAAGTACACTCATACCTCAATCTCTTGCTCCAACATTTCAAGCTAGTCACAGTCCGATATTTCTTCTACTTATGGACATTTCTGCCTGGCTTTCTTGAAGGGCCTCAAATTCAACATCAAAACACACTTATTTTCTCATCAACAAAACTGCTCATCCTTCTCTCTTTTCTATTATCCTTACAGTCTCCTATTATCCTTGATTCCTCCTCTGCCCCTCTGTTGTTATCGTACCTCCAAGATGTTCCACACTTGCATGCTGTGCTCTTCAGTTTTATTTATGTTACAGAATTTTGCGTACTAGTTTCACTTCTGTTTCTCAGTCCTTGGCCCACTGCTCACAGGTCTGTTGAGGATAGCATATCTTATTTATTTCTGTGTTTTCTGCACTTCACTCACTGCCTGGAACATAGTAAGGGTTCTATAAATATGTTGAGTCAAAGAAAATATGATAAAGCTCAAACTTAATGTGCAGTTGGGATCTTCCTTTCTCTAGTCTTCCTTTATTAGCCTCTTAAATTTAGATACCTATCTACCCCTTACTTCAACCAGAGTGAACTATCTACTGCTCTTCCTGAATGTGCATTATACGTTTCCTTTTGTATTCCTTTGTATCTACTTTTCCTCATGTTTAACATGTCCATCTGCCTCCTGCCTGCCCATCAAAATCCTACAAATCCTTCAAGCCCATGTACCTCCTTCTTCATAAAAGCTTCCCAAGTCTTTAAAGCCCCAGTTCCCACAGCACTTGGATTCAGAGAATGCACTCATCATACAGAACTAGTTAGAGTCTTCCTTTTCTTAAATTAAATTTATAAAATCACATAATTTTAGATGTGGAAGGGACTTTCAAGTTTATCTAACACAACCTTCCATTTTACAGCTAAGAGAACTGAGGCCCAGAGAGAATAAATATCTCACTAAGAAGTAAATGTCAGCTGGTGGCTAGATGAGCCAGACCTGGAAACTAACTCTTGTGAATCCATAAAAGCTACGCTTCCTATGCAAATACTCTGTCTTCTCTTCTAGACTATTAGTGCCTAAGTAGAGCTTGAACTCTGTTTAGCTTTGCTTCCCTTATAGTTCCTAATCTAGTGCTGTGCATACAGGAGGTTCACAAAATTATCCTGGATTGATAGGAACCCTTAATGTGCTGATTAATAGGTATTTTTAACCAACAGCCCTCCTATCCTGGTTCCTCCAGATAACACAGTCTAGAGTGGAGGCTCTTGCTGATGTGAGAATGAGGAAAAGGAGAAGTAGGCAGGGAGGGCTGGTTGCTGCTTCCTTCCCAATGAGCCACAAGGAACCCAGAAGGTTATGTGGCAAGTGCATCTGCACAGCCATGTTGGGTATCTATGGAAGGCTATTGGGGGAAATCAAGCTTTAGGGTAGTTCATAAGAAAGAGCTTATCCACTGCCTCCCACTTCCTGTTTCCCATTGATCAGAGTTGCCCTTATCCCCCACTCCCACCCCACACTTACAGCTATGACCTCTGGCCCTTAGATGGTTCCTTGGAAAGCTGGATCCCATGCCCCATTGAAAAACTTCTCATTAGTGTCAGACTAGAAGTGTCAGACATGATATGAGTCTGACAAATATTCCTAAACCTCAGCCTGTTACAGCAGTTACTTTGATAGTTTTTGAAGTACATTGATGCTAGAAACACAAAATTAGTGACAATTTTCTTTAGACAGAGGCCTGAAACGGGAATCATTTTAAAATGTTTTATACAAGGAAACAGTGATGATTGTGAATAAGAAGATTGACATGCAGATTGAACAAGTCCTGATTTTTCTCTCTTAATCAAGGATAATTGGCAAATGCATACATAGCTCTTAAAAATTAGTATTTTCTCATATGATATGATTCAAAATTTAAAGACCTATAAACTCATCTTCCCATAAAATTACTCAGTATAATGCAAAACAGTCCATCCTTTTAACCTGTCACTTGATCCTCCTCTGTAAATCATACTTTTGATGAAAGTTGCTCACCAGTGCACATGATAAAAGAGACTTGAGTGCGGAGAATTCTTTTTTTCAAACAAGTGGTTATACCTACTTACGAAAAAGACTTGAGAGCTTGGACATATTCCAAGAGCCTCTGAATATTTTTCTTCAACAGAAATTCCAGTCCAGAAGTTCAACAACCCAGGTTTGTTTTCAAAGAGGGAATAAAGAAACATATTTCATAAAGATGGGCCAAAAATTGAAAGCAATTAATGGTGACAGGTCCAAGGATTTTACTTCATTTTCTTATTAACACTACCATTCTTTCCAGATTTTATTGTCAAGTATTGGAGAAGAGGAGGGAGGGAAAAGGAGTCTAGCAATTGAAGAGAAAATTTAATAGAAAGGGGCATATAAGAGCCTTGCTCAGAGTAGAGAAAGAGTAACAAAAGACTCAGCTGACTGCAGCCAAGGGATACTGGAAAGTTAGCAAATAACAACAGGTGACAAACAGGAGCCCAAAGAAAGTCTACTCATGGATTTCAAACTTTGAAAAGAATATTACAGACTAGATCAGCTGACATTTTAGGTGGAGAAGTTGCTTTAAATGAATGTATACATCAATGAACCTAAAGATTACATCCCTAGGTGCTAAAGTGATTTAGTCATACATCTCTGAGGGCACTATGTAGAATTACTGGGGAATCTTGGAAAATAAGTGTTGAACCAGAAAAATAGGATCACTTTGCCCTGGTTTTCTAAAAAGAAAAAAGGGGGGGGTGGAGATACTTCCTATTTGCTGGGTCACTTAACTACTCTGAGCCTCTGGTTCTTCTGTAAATTGATGACTATTTACTAGCCGTATTATCCATCAGAATTGTTTTGAGAATTAAATAAAATAAGATATGCAAATTAATCCTACATTGTAAATCAATATAAAAATATTACCAATTATTGAACTGTCTTCCTTCTTTGCATGTTCCTTTTACTTTACACATGACTCTGTTACAGAACTTAATATGTTGCATGATGAAAACGTTTATGTCCAGTTTCCTAACTGGAATGTGAGATACTCAAGAAAAGAGACTGTGACTTATTTTTTTATATGACCTTGCAACCCCAAGCACTGATTAGCATTTAATGGGAGCTTAGTATATTTTTGACAAATTAGGCAAGATTAAGAAATAATCTCAATAAGCTGTGCTGTAAGTCAAAATGCACAGGATGATATTTAACTGAGATTAATGTAAACCCTTCATTTAGGTCTAAATAATACTGGCACAATTACAAGGGTAACTGTAAAAGTAAACTGGTGAAGCTCAAGCCCAAAGGTCACAGTAAAAACCTCTGGGAGCTGTAGTCAACTATAAAAAGAGCCAAGAGAAAGATGAAATTTCCAATAATATTAATATTAATTTTGTCAATAGTACATGGCATCCAAATCAAGAGAAATGTTAATCTCATGCATTCAGTGCAAGTTGAATCACATTTTAAATGGGAATTGACAAACTAGAGTAAATCCAGGTGGCTGACATTTAAAAGGGTATATTATAGAGTTGGAAAAGCCCCAATAGGTCCCAAGGGAAGAGAAAAAGAAGAGATTGAGCTGTCTTCAGATATTTAATGCTATCCAATGTTGCCCCTGTAGGTAAAACTTAGACCAAAAAAAATTATAATTCCAAACTGGGTAATAGCATCTCAAATTCAGATGCAATATAAGAAGGAATGTACTAACAATAACAGCTCTTCAACAATAGAATGGACTCTCCTACAAGATGGAGAGACTGTCAGGGAGGTATTCAGGCACAAGCCGAATGCCCATGGTTTAGATATTTCTTGTACTCTTATCCATGCCTAGCATAGCAGTGAACACACAATCCATATCCCCAAATATTTTTCATAGATCAATGCCAAGGGAAATAATCATATTTAACTATGAGTATATGCCTACTCTGCCCAGTAGAGTTTAGAACTGTGCCAATCATTTAGAGTAGTCATCTCCAGATGTAATTCATTGTGTATTCCTATCAGTAAAATTTTTGAATATGTACTCCTTACATACATTCATTTCTAAATTCCATGCCATACAACTATACTAATCAGCACATCTTGTACATGTTTACAAGACAGATATAATATAAAGCTGAAGGTGTGAAATAAGAAAAAGAAATGCTAATATGTTTTCTTTCTGTATGAAATAGCTCCATTCAGCCAACCCACTTTGCCAAGCACTGGTGGACAATTACCTTAATTCTCACAAATGCTTGGATATTTTGGACAATTCCTGCTGTTAATTATCTAAAAATTAATCTTAAAGTTTTCCATTCCTCTTTTCTCATGTAGACAAATCTAGTCAGGTGGGATTTTTTGGCTTTTGTTTTTTGAAGTTTAAGTGCTTTTTCTGGAATTTCTGTATATGTTTTTTATAAGCCTTTAAAAAAATAATTGTAGGGCAGCCTGGGTGGCTCAGTGGTTTAGCACTGCCTCCAGCCCAGGGTGTGATCCTGGAGACTTGGGATCGAGTTCCATGTCAGGCCCTCTGCCTGTGTCTCTCTCTCTCTCTCTCTCTCTCTCTCTCTCTCTCTCTGTCTGTGTCTCATGAATAAATAAATAAAATCTTAAAAAATTAAAAAATAATTGTAAAAGTTTCCTGGTTTTTTTTTTTTAGTTTTTTAGTTTCCTGTTTTTAATCCATTATTTTGATCCAGTTTTTCTATCTTGTTTCTCAAAAAACGTTTGTTCCCTTATAATACATTTTTCAAAATTGCAACTGCACGGTATTCTGTTGAGATGAGAAATTCAAATTTATTGCATCAACAGGAACTGCATTGCAAATTCTTCCTCCTTTCTGACAAACTTTAAATTGAATCCCTAAGTCCCAACATAAACCCAGCAACTTTTGTGAATTTTTAGATGCCCTCTGCTTCACAAATATCTTCTCCCTTTCCTGGAAGATTTGAGCTATTTCAAATGAATTGTTATGCAATATGATGCTACATATTCCCATGATTCTTCTTTATTCTTGGAAACTTTCTTCTATGTCCTACTGAGTGACTATAATGTTTATTCCAAAATTTGTGAATTGTTGTTCTGTCGTGAACCAGCAGAGGAAGTGCCAAGAGACAAACAAGTTTCATCAGAGAAGTTTATTTCCAGTTACCTAAGGGGCCCAGAAAACTCCTTCATTGGGAAGAAGTATTGTCCTAATAATTGGGAAAACCCAAGTGCTAAGTAATGATACTGCCAAGAATCAATCTCTTGCCTAAGGTTTTTTGGGATTCCTGTAGCAACAGAGGAAGGAAATTCTTTTGTATTAGTCCCTCCTTGGGCCTCCAGGGGCTCCTGTTTTCTCAAATCCTAAAGAGATAGACTCTATGGACTGAGGTGGGTGGGGTGGTAGGAAAAGAAAAGAAAAGTTTCTTGTTTAGCTTCCACTCACCAGATATATTTTTTCCATAGCCAATACAAGACAAAACATGGGTTTACCAAGTCTCTCACTGCTCTCCTCTCTGGGTGCCTTGACACCAAATCAGTAGGCTACTGAACATCAATTTCTTCCATTGTAAAGTAGACACAATATTATGATGATGGTGCTACTATTAACACCCATTTGGTAATTCTGTCTCCTGTACTGTCTTCTGTACTCTCATTTAATCCTCACATCAGTTCTATGAGGTAGGTTTTATTGTTCCCATTTTACAGTTGAGGAAACTGAAGTTTAGTGAGATTCAGGAAGGCAGACAAGGCCATATCATGAGAAAGGAGTGGCGGTGGGCCTTGAATGAAACCTGTCTGCCTCCAGAGCCCCATGCTCTGTACCCTACTGGGAATAAGAGTAATACCATCTCTTTGGGTAAATACCCACTAGTGCAATTGCTGGATTGTGGGTAGTTCTAATTTTTAACTTATTGAGGAAACTGTTTTCCCCAGTGGCTGCACCAGTTGTCATTCCCACTGATAGTGCATGAGGGTTCCTTTTTCTCCACATCATTACCAATACCTGTTGTTTCTTGTGTTGTTGATTTTAGCCATTCTGACAGGTGTTAAGTGGTATCTCATTGTAGTTTTGATTTGCATTTCCCTGATGGTAAGTGATGATGAGCATCTTTTCATGTGTCTATTGGCCACCTGTATGTCTTCTTTGGAGAAATGTCTGTTCATGTCTTCTGCCAATTTTTTAACTGAATTATTTACTATGTTGTACACCTGAAACAAATATAATACTGTAAGTTATCTAACTGGAATTAAGATTAAAATTTAAAAAGAAAAAGTAATATCACCTCATAGATATACCTTACAAAGTACTTTCATCTTTATTATCCCTACCAGAATAATTCCATGAAGTAAATAGGACAAATATTAACATCTGCTCTTTCCTACTCCTCTAAAATTCTTTTGCCCCCATTTTTAAAAAAATTAAGGAAACCAAAGCTCAGAAAATGCAAAGAATTTTTCTAAGGTCACATAGATAGTAAATGGAGTTGGGATTGAACGGGTTTTAATCCTGTGAGTGCTACACCATGTTTCTTCGTCACTTAGAGATAGAGATCCAGCTTTGCCTCTAATGAGCACTTTACCCCTGAAATGGTCATCTAACCTCTGCAGTTTTTGCATATGCAAAATAGATGGCAATAACAACAAAAATAATAAGTACATTAAGTATCTGATAGTGTTATTGAAAAGATAGAATGAAATAATATATATAGGTGTTTATGGGACGAGTAGATAATATCCAAACCAAGATAATTTTATTATTAGGACTATCCCAGGTAGAAACTAGATTGTCCAGCTTCTGCCAAATTGTAAGACGGGGCAAGTGTTTAGAATTGGGAGTGTTTCCCTACCTCCCAATTCCCAGGTAGCACACACTTTCCTGCTGCCTTTGTTCTGCCTCTCTGAAAGGAATTTTGCCTGAAAAGACATCCAAAGGTATGTAAGAGGCAGATCTTCCATATTTGTCTACATTTTATGATGAGGCTGCTTGTCTCCACTGTCCTTTACACAAGGTGGTATTTACCTACTTGGGAAGCCATCCACAGCTTGTTCTCCCTTGTATGGGACACGGAAGTAGTTTTGTTGTACTTTAGAGGGAAATCTTGAAAGGTAGATAAGCTGTCCTAACACCACTATGAACTGTCCCTGTGCCCATTTGACATAGGTGAAAACAAAGATCAATGAAGTAGTTTAAAAGGAAGATATAGAATCTTTGCACTGATCCAGGACATGGGGACAAGAAGGTGCTGCTTTCTTCCTGCAATTTATGAAACAAAAAAGGTAGACTGTTTCTATTAAGAAATTGCTCAAAGTGTGTGTGTGTGTGTGTGTGTGTGTGTGTGTTATGTGGAAGATATAAACAGCATTGGAGAGAGCAGGTAATCATTTAATTGTTAGGTTTATTTATTTAATACTTCTTAGGTGCTGACACTGCTAGGTCATGGAAGTGAAATGCTGAATAAGACAAATAGCTTGTCCATACTCTCATGGAATTTGCATTCCAGAAGGATGACCAACATTGATCAAACAATCACAAGTTCAGTGGGTATTATAAAAGAGAAAACCAAACTTCCATTATGACTTTATTTGGGAGCACACTGCAATGTCTTGAAGTTCTTACTTATAAAGATCAAGTAGAAGCTACTGCCACATACTAAAGAATTCTAAATGATTTCCAACAATGAAAAAACTTGAACTTCTTTAATAGGAACTATTCTAAAAGGAAACTAGAAGGGCTAATCTTGGCTCTCAGGCTCTATAAAGCCAATGTAAAGGAAACAAGAGATACACAACATTATCTTGACCTCACTGACCACTAGATAGCCCAAGAAACAGTGCACACAATATGGTAGAAGGAAGGATCAAAGAATGTATTTTATAAGGATAATGAATTCTGCTGACTTCTTCCCTTCTGGGTTATAATAATTTCAGCCTTTTTTTGTAATCATACCCTGTTGGAAAGCCACATAACTTGGACTGATTTTTGCCTACTACAGATTTTGGTTTCCAAAAGTACATCTCCATGACTAGGGAAATGGGCAGTCTCAGGTTGGCTGGCTCCATCAAGAACACTTAAAACTTGATTACACAATTGTATGACCAACTGGGGTCTTAGCATCAACTAGAATTTTCTCATTGGCATCTAATTTTGAAGATATCATATTGCTTGGGGAAAAAAGAGAGGGTACTTATGATTTTTATGGACTTACAGAGTTTTAGTACGGAAAAGAGGAACTTGGAGCCCATCTACTTTAACCTTCTACCCAATGTAAGACTCTCTTGAGCTTGATTCATGATATTTATCCTTTGAATACACATGAGAAAGGGAACTTACTATTTCATTTTTGAAGAATTCTGTTATTCCTTCCTACACTGGAAAAAAATCTCCCACCATTGGTCTTAGTTACATCTACTAGAGCCCCACGAAACAAATCAGAAAGAATCTCACTTCTATTTTAATGATTTTACTCCTCCTATAAGTCTTTTCTAGGCTAAACACACCAGTTTTTTTCTCCATTCTAAATGCAATGTGACCCTCTAAACCGCTACCATTTTGGATCATGGAGATTGAGAGGATGGGAGAGGAGGAAAATGTTTGTGTCTCTTATGGAACATACCTGCTATTTCTCTCAGTTTTATAACACCAACAGGTCTGATCAGCACACAGCCTATACCCTCATTTACACTAATAACTATTCTGCATGGAGCCACTTTAATTGTAAAGGTAAAGGAAGAATTTCTCCATTAATACTGCCAGATGTGGTGACTTCCCACTTCATTCTCTTTGGTTCTAGAAAATGCCCAATAAAATAATATTGACTCTAAAAATTATGCTCTGGGTTTTAAGATGCTGCCGTGCTGTTGAGTCACAAGAATACATTATTTTTTCCTTTCTATTTTGCTACAAATTTTAGTAACTTTGGCAAAAGGAATATAAAAACAGGCGGTCCCCAACTTATAGGGTTATTTTCCAAAAGTCAGTTGTTTGGAATGTATTTTACATGCATGTTAAATTTTCTGGCTAACCTACCAAAGACATTTTAACCCCTACGGTGCCTGACCTTGTAATACCATACCAGAAATCAACTGCAAACCAGAGTGCAGACTCAGATTTTTGGTTTAGCATGTGTTTTAGGGACTGGACCACTGGAAAAACTTTTGTAGACAACACTATGTTTAACAACGTTTTTCTGGATTAACATGTCCAAGTGACTACTGAGAATACCAGGAATGTTTTCCTGCTTCCCCTCTCCTATATAATTGAGTTAAGGATTCCCTGCTCCAGCCAGCCAAACACATAACCCTACCAGGTTCAGGCAGTGACTGGAGAGGTGACACACAGTGATAGATGCTACAGAACTTCTGGGAAAAAATCATACCGTTCAGGTATATTTCTCAGTCTTAATTAGTTCTACTCAGGCTCTCATTCTTTTCATCCATGTCAGCCTGATACAGCCTCTTACTCGTTCTCAATGTCTCTCTCTCTCTCTCTCTCTTTCTCTCTTTCTCTCTCTCTTCTTGGGCATCACGATGAAGTCTCTCAGTTTTGTTTCCCTTGTCCCTGAAGTACTCTGCAAGGTGTTAGCAGTTTTCTAAAGATTTTTCCCCAGTGGTAGCAAAATGAATAATTGAATGAATGAAAAAAAAATTGAATGAATGAATAAATGAATGAATATTGCTAGTTGCAAAGGGAAAACAGGAACTATAAAAAAATCTCTTATAGCATCCTCTGTCCCTCAATCTCTCTCCCCCTTTTCAGTCTCACCTGTACCTTGACCCCCTGGTGGGTCAGCTAAAATATAGGAAAAGCAAGGACAGGCCATTTTAGACTTTAAAGGGAAAAATAGTGACATCCATCTGGCATCTAACCTTTGCTAAGAAAACAGAACAGAGCTTTTGTGGGAGTTGTGAAAAAGAAGCTAGGGCCTAACCTTGTTGGTCTTCCCTTTACCCTGCTTTTCTTTTCACAAAGGAGTGGGTGTTCCTAACCTTCTCTAAGACCCCACTATCAGCTTATCCTCTTCCTCTCCCTCTGAGACATGCTTGACTGTTACTGGAGCACAGTGGATAATCTGCAAATCCAAAATTCAAACAGCTCTGACCCTTGACAGTTTTCTGGTAACTCATGGCAGCAGAACTTGGCCCAAACTAATGTGAGGTTATTTAGTCTTTATTTATTGATAACATTTACCATAAAAATATCAATTATCTACTCTGTTTAATTTAACAGCTCCAGCTCCTGCTTGGTTCTAATAAAACATGTATATATTACCTTTCTAAAAGCTGAAAATTTTTGAGTTCTAAAATAATCTGGCCCCAGAAGTTTCTGGGTAAGGGATTATGGCCCATTATTTTCCCTTTTTCCTTCACCTTCCTCTCTCTAGCAAAGTGTAGAAGTTAAAAAAGAGTACAGACTCTGGTGCCCTAGGCTGAATTCAAATCCTGACTCCTAGAGTTATGTGTGAATTTGCTCATTTTGTTTAACCTCGCTGTGCCTGTTGCCTCATTTAAATATGAATAATAATAGTGTCTACCTTGATGAAGATTAAAATGAGCTGATCTAGGTAAAGTGCTTATATTAATTCCTGGCACATAATAAGTACCTTACACTTACTATTACCATCATCCTTTTTCTTTCACCGCTACCTACAAATATTCAATTTCTGCACATCAAATTCCTATCGTATTCCACCTCCCTGTAGTTAACTTTTTCCCTTTCCTTCTATTCTCTGTCATAAAGTGAAAACTTTCTTTGTCTTTAAAGATCATATCTTCTAGTTCCCATTTACTCTTTGACCTACTAACATCTCTTTAGTTTTCTTATTGCTTACCTCTCTTAGAGATCCCTAATGATTCAACTGCCTATTTAAAAGGTTGTGGTTCAGTTTTTATTATGCTTGGTATTTCTGTAACGTGATATTTCTGTAACCAATAGATTCTCTCCTACCTTGTCTCTAACTCTCCTGAGACCTGCTCAGCAAAGGTTGACCTTCCCGAGTATTCCATTCTTTGTCCATTTTGAACAGGCTCCTTAGAAAATTTCACCCAGTGTTTGCCTTTCTGTGTCTGGCTTATTTTAGTAAGCATAATGTCCTCAAGATTTTGCATGACTTCACTTACATGAGATATCTAAAACTGAAATTCATAGAATCAAAGGGCAGAATGAGGGTTGCCGAGGGCTAGAGGGGTGGGAAATGGGGAATTCTAATCAATGAGCATAAAGTTTCATTTAAGCAAGATGAGTAAGCTTTAGAGATCTGCTGCATATTGCTTACTAATAGTCAACAATACTGTGTTGTACATTTAATGTGTCATACACTTAAAATTTTAAGAGAAAAGGGCAGCCCAGGTGGCTCAGCGGTTTAGCACCACCTTCAGCCCAGGACCTGATCCTGGAGACCCAGGATCCAGTTTCACATCGGGCTCCCTGCAGGGAGCCTGCTTCTCCCTCTGCCTTGTCTCTGCCTCTCTCTGTGTGTCTCTCATGAATAAATAAAATCTTTAAAAAAATTTTAAGAGAATAGATCTCTAATGTTCTTATCACAACAAACTAAAATTTAAAAAATAAAAATAGGGGTCCCTGGGTGGCTCAATCAGTTAAGCATCTGACTCTTGACTCCAAGTCAGATCATGATCTCAGGGTCCAGAGAGCAAGCCCTGAGTCAGGCTCCCAGCTTGGCAAGGAGTCTGCTTGGGGATTTCCTCCATCTCCCCTCCCCCTGCTCGCTCTTTCTTTCTCTCTAAAAATAAATAAATCTTTAAAATATAAATAAATAAATAAATAAATAAATAAATAAAATTAATATCTAGTAATTAAAAGAAAGAATAAAAACTAGCATTTATGTAATGGAAAACTAGATGTGATAAGTTTTTCTTAGCATTTTCTATAAGAAAAAGCAGTTTTTGGGAAAAACGTCTAATTTTCATATTTGAAAATGAAAATAAACAGCATATTATGGTTATTATGCAAGATATATACATTCTTTTGAACAATATTAGAACAAATTATTGTTCAGTTCAATAATATAATGAGCACATAATGGAGTAAATCTTTTAAAGTCAACTCTGGCACAATCAAAATACAGTATAGACAATGTAGACAATAGGTTATTTATCTTGCCACCTTATCAAATTACCTGTTCATTTAATATTGTTCTTTTAATGTTCTTCAGTGAATTATATATGCATTTTATAAAAATTTCAAATTCTCATCATAAAATGTACCTATTTTGATTGATTTAGTTACATTCTTTTTACTCTTAATCATATCATAAATGAATCACATATTTTTTTAAGATTTTATTTATTTATTCATGCACAGAGAGAGAGAGAGGCAGAAACATAGGCAGAGGGAGAAGCAGGCTCTGTGAAGGGAGTACTCCATGCAGTAACTTGACCTCTGCCTAAAATGGGGCTTGGGTGAAACATTTAATGATGTGAGACACAATCCCGGGACTCCAGGATCATACCCTGATCCAAAGGCAGTCGCTTCACCACTGAGCCACCAAAGCGTCCCAATGAATCATATTTAAAAGACATTTTAAAATGTTCTATGATAAACTAATCTTTCCTAACAGAATCATAAGAAAATGTTTAAAGTACTAAAATGTAAATGAATTGAATTTTTTTATATAAATTCTTTTTGGTAAATAAACCAAAAAGAAAAATGAAAAAGAAAGAAAATCTCATCCAATTTAACATGTCACCTATCCCCTGGATAATAATGACTGCAGGCTTTATCATTAACCCTGAACTCTTCCTAATGCTTCAGACTGCACTTCCTATTGCTTCATAGACATGCCTACTTGGATGACTTATGAGAATCTCCACTAAACTCATTATCTTCTCACTGACATCCTGCCTCCAGTCTCCACTCCCAACTCCCAAAGAATCCCACAACATTTTACTTCCACATTCTTTTTTTTTTTAATATTTATTTATGGGGATGCTTGGGTGGCTCAGTGGTGGAGCCACACACAGCATCTCTGTCTCTCATGAATAAATAAATAAATATTTTAAAATAAATAAATAAAATTACAAGTCAAAGTTTTAATATTTTTTTCTTACTACAAAGTACTGCCTTAGACACTGCACTTTGGAGACCACCTGTAAGGAAGGCATCATACTTAATAGAAAAACATGTCTTCCTTAATATTCAGAAATAATATAGATCTGCAATCAATATTTGTTCATAGAGTTGCTTGTCAATGTGTAGTGTTGTCACTTTCCCCAGGGCACTGTGAAAGATGAGCATTTGTACTTTGGGATGCCAAAGTGGATTATAACATGCCACAGATTATGACCTAATGTGCCTTAGAACTGCTAGGCTACAGAAGTTTTTCTATGGGGTAGTTAAGAGTGATAGAAGGAGGACTGTATTAATAGCTGACGAGAGCTTTAAGTAACTTGACCTCTGCCTAAGATAGCCATGAGGCTTGGGTGAAACATTTAGTAACAAGTCTTTTAATGACATAGCATTACCATGTATTAAGTCCACTGGTGTCATAATAATGCTGTGAAATAAGTAGGACAGCTTCATTGGATAAATGAGCAAAGGCTTAAAGAGGGTAAATAACCTCTCTACATTGTATGAGGTATAACAATGGGGGGCTTCACTATGGCATTTTTCACTACTACTGCCTTGCTGAATCTCTTTGGGCTTCACTTCCTAAGAACAAAATACCAATATTTAAAATGGTTTTACATTGAACAAAAAAATTGTGACAATATTACTGGTCATTCCTATACACCCCACACCCAGTTTCCCCTACATTTTAGTTTGCTAGAGCAGCTGTGAGAAAGCACCACGGACAGGGAAGCTTACACAGCACATTTATTTTCTCACAGTTCCTGAGGCGAGACGTCCTAGGTCAAAATACAGGCAAGGCTGGCTTCCCCTGTGGCCTTTCTCCTTGGCTTTTAGATGGTCCTCTTCTCTCCCCAATCTCTTGTGGTTGTCCCTTGGTCTGTGTATCATCTGTGTCCTTAATCAACTCTCACAAGGGCACCAGTTGTACTGGGTTAGGGCCAACCCTAATGACCTCATTTTTAATTTAATTACCTCTTTAAAGTCTTTCTCTTCTAATAGTCATATTCTGAGATACTGAGAGTTAGGACTTCAACATATGAATTTGAGAGGCAAGCAGCTCAGTCTGTAACACCCTATTATTAATGCCCTATATTAGTATGATACATTTGTCATAATCAATAAATGAATATGGAAACATTATTACCTAATGTCTATACTTCATTTCTATTTCCTTAATTCTTACCTAATGACATTTTACCCAATGATCATCCAGGATACCACACTACATTCTCTTATTGTTATAGATTGAACTGTACCCACCCCACCACAAATTCTTATGTCAAAATTTGGAGGAGGGGCCCTTGTGAAGTAATTAGGTTTAAAGGAGGTGATAAAGGTAGGGGCTTCACTTAGTGGGATGAATGCCCTTATAAGAAGAGATAGAGAGACCAGAGTATTCCCTCTTTCTCCACCATGTGACCATACAGTGAGAAGACTGCCATCCGCAAGACAAGAAGGGAGTGCTCACCAGGGACAAATCTGCCAGCACCTAACCTTACATTTTCCAGCCTCCACAGCTCTGAGAAATAAATGTCTGCATAAGCCACTCAGTCTTACTTTGTTTCTTGGTGAGAGTGGTCCCAGCAACCACTTTTTAAATGACAATAAAAGTACATCTGTCCATGATATACAGCAGTGTACCCATGCAGTATGAGATTGTATTTTCCCATAAACAGTGCTCAGAGGAAACATAACTTTTGTCATTTTCAGGTGAATTAAAATCAAATTTAAGCCCCCTTAAATATGATTACATGTTCAAAATACCCACATTTTTTAAGGTAGAGCTCTATGATCTTAATTTAGAAGAGTAATTATAATTAATAGCTTCCACATTCTCAGATTTTTAAAATGATATCAACATAATAATATTTGCTTATAATTTATGGGAGAGGAAACAAATGATCCCGTTTTGGATATGCAAAAATTCTTTTAAATGATGAAGTTTCTGAGATGCCAGATGCTTTCTAATAGCATTATTTGGCTTATAGATCACATTTATTTATATATTGGCTATGGCCTACATATTAATTTTATGTTCTTTAATATGGAATACTTTAAATGCATAAAGTTACACAATGCCTATAACAAATACCCACCTCGAAGGAATGTCATTAACAATTGTGTTTAAAAATTAAAAAGTTAGGGTGGCTCAGTTCATTAAGTGTCTGACTCTTGATCTCAGCTTAAGTCTTGATCTCAGGGTTGTGAGTTCAAGCCCCGTGTTGGGCTCTATGCTGGATATGGAGCCTACTTAAAAGAAAAAAATTGAAACATCACAGTTGAGTTCCTGTTTGTTCCATTTCCATTCCCTCCTTCCTTCTCTAGGTCTCAATTTGCTGCAGTTGACATGCATCATCTCTGTTTTGTAGTTTCATCATATATGTCATATCCACAGATATTGTAAGACTGGTTTTGTAATTAAGAAAAATATTTTATTTATTTATTTGAGAAAGAACAGAGGGGAAGGTGGAGGGAGAAAGAATTCCAGGCTGACTTTGAGCTGAGTGCGGAGCCGATGCAGAGCGTAGTCTTACAATCCTGAGATCATGACCTGAGTCATATGCTTAACCGACTGAGCCACTCAGGTGCCCCTCTGGTTTTATAATTTAAGATTTTATTTACATATTATCATACTTGTGTACCATTCTGAAGCTTATTTTCTTGACTCTATCCGTGAGTTCAAGAGAAATTAATATTAATGAATATAATCTAGTTTATTATAATGGTTGCTGCCTAGTACTTTATCATGTAACTACACCAGAATTTATCTGATATAATAGGGAAACTACATCAGAATTTCCCTACTAATGGACTTAAAAGTTGCTCCTAACTCTGGTAAAGAATGCTGAAATTAATATCCTTGTGCATTTTTGTTTGTGTCCCCTTGTATCTGTTTCTTTGGAGTATATACCTAGAAAATATTATTTGTTTGGTTCTAAGTTATAGTTAACTTCAATTTTGACAGACATTGTCCAATTACTTTTTAGAATGATTGTAGTCAAATTCACTACAAAAGTGTAGTGCATGAAAATTCCTATTTCTATATGTCCTAACCATACCCTCAGATAATAAATATTTACCAATCTGATAAATAGAATTCTTACTCTCATTTTTCCTGATGACTACTGAGGTTAAATATTTTCCATGTTTATTCATCATTTTAACTTCTGTGAATATTTATTACCTTATCTTTTTATTGCTTCAAGAAGTTCTTTATATATCCTGGGCAATTATGCTTTGGTATACTATTAGTAAATATCTTTTCCTAGCTATCACTTGCCCTTTAATTTTAAATATATGTATTGACTAAGAAGTTATATTCTGGTCATTTAACTTTAATTACACAATCTTTTATTAGAGAATTTAAATTATAGTACAGTTGAATGTACTCTAATTTCCTTTTTTTATCAAATCTAATAATTTTCTCCATTGAGGTCTTATATATCTTTTATTTCTTTTTAACTATCTTGCACTTTTGTTTTTATTCTTAATGAGACTTTTTAAAAATTGTATTTCTTAAATGATTTTTTGTGGGTAAGAATACTAGTGATGACTGTTTATTATCTTGTTTGTACCAATTTTGCTGAACTTAAATTTTCCCTACAGAAATATATATAAATATGATTATTTTATTTCTTTTTTCCAGTATTAATTACTAAATTGTTCTTGTCTTAGTGCATTGATTAGGAACTTGAGTCCAGTGTCAAATAGTAGCACTTTCTCTTCCTGACCTTAAAGACAGTGCTATTAAAGTTTCCCTATTAAGTATGAAATTTGCTATATTTTTTGGTAGACTCCTGTTATAAGGTATATTAGTCAGGATTTGGGGTTAGAAGTCACAGAAGCTCACTTCGACTAACTTAATCTGAAGTTGGACAAATCCATTTCTAAGGGTGCTGCCAAGAGCACCATTACAGCCATTGCTGCCTCTTGGCACTGAGTGCTGGTTCCATCATGGTCACTGCCATGGCTACCAGAACAAAACTTCCCAACTGTTCCTACATCTTGTAGTCACTCTCTCAAGGTTCAAAGGCCCAAATGGAGAATCCAATTAACTAAAGTTAGAAACTAAGCATGATTTGGATTGGGTTTCTTCTTGAATACTCAATTCTACTTTTAGTGTCAAGATTGTATGAGCTTCATAAAATGAGTCAAGACACCTTCCTTTCTTTCTCTCTTTATCTTGTTCTCATTTCCTCTCTATGTTCCTCTTTCCTTCTCTCCTCCCTTCTGTTCCTCCTTCCTTTTCTTCTGCAATGATTTATAAAGTAGGAAAGTATCAGTTTCTTGAAGATCTCAAGAATTGTAAATCCATTCAGGCTCGTGCCTTTTTGGGGGATGGAGGTAGATGGATAGATACAGTTTATTTATCTTTTTATCTTATATATATATAATATATATTATAAAATATTTTATTTTATACATATATATTTTTTGAAGTTCGATTTGCCAACATGTAGTATAACACCCAGTGCTCATCCTGTCAAGTGCCCCCCTCAGTGCCCGTCACCCAGTCACCCCGTCCCCCACCCGCCTCCCCTTCCACTCCCCCTTGTTTGTTTTCCAGAGTTAGGAGTCTCTCATGTTTTGTCACCCTCACTGATATTTCCCACTCATTTTCCCTCCTTTCCCCTATAATCCCTTCCACTATTTCTTATATTCCCTGTATGAGTGAAACCATATAATAATCTTCTCCGATCGACTTACAAATCAAAACTACAATGAGATACCACCTCACACCAGTGAGAATGGTGAAAATTAACAAGACAGGAAATGACAAATGTTGGAGAGGATGTGGGGAAAGGGTAACCCTCTTGCACTGTTGGTGGCAATGTGAACTGGTGCAGCCACTCTGGAAAACTATGGAGGTTCCTCAAAGAGTTAAAAATAGAGCTACCCTATGACCCAGCAATTGCACTGCTGGGGATTTACCCTAAAGATATAGATGCAGTGAAAAACTGGGACACCTGCACCCCAATGTTTATAGCAGTAATGTCCACAATAGCCAAACTGTGGAAGGAGCCTTGGTGTCCCTTAATGGATGAATGAATAAAGAAGAAGTGGTCTATATGTACAATGGAATAATACTCAGCCATTAGAAAGGACGAATATCCACCATTTGCTTTGACATGGATGGAACTGGATAGACACAGTTTAATCATTATTTGTCTATTCAGGTTTTTTCTATTTCTATTTTTGGTCATTTTTTTTCTAAAGACATCAATTTTCATTTAATTTTTAAAATTTACAAAGATAAAACTACTTTTTTATTTTTATTTTATTTTTTAAGATTTTTTTATTTATTTATTCAAGAGAATACACAGAGAAGAGAGAGAGAGAGAGAGAAAGAGAAAGGCAGAGACACAGGCAGACGGAGAAGCAGGCTCCATGCAGGAAACCTGACATGGAACTCGATCCTGGGTCTCCAGGATCACACCCTGGGCTGTAGGCGGTGCTAAACCACCAAGCCACCGGGGCTGCCCTACTTTTTTATTCTTAAAATTTTTTTAGTATTTGTAGTTGTAATCCCCTTTTCATTCTATTACAATTACATATTATGCTTTCTCCTTTTTCATAATCTTGCTAGATGTATGTTTATTTCATTAGATTTTTTTCGAAGAACCAACCAGCTTATTTTATCAAGCTGTAAAAATTGTGGTACAATATTTATGGCCTAAAAGAAATAGTAATTAGAATTTTTAGTCATAAGTAGTAACTTCTAGGAAGAAGTTAATTTGTTTCAATGACACTAAACAGTCCCTGGAAAATATTAAGTTTTTTTCCTATGTGGTTCTTGAGAGGAAAATCTTAACAGATGTACATGACTGTGAAGACATTTAGGCATTTTTTATGAACATATGCTTATATAGGTTTTATTAAATAACCACTATTGTGATAAACATTGTTGCAACAAAGATAAGCTACCCTGTCATTTAGAAGTTTTCAAGCCAATGAAAATTTATAGCCATTCTTTATTGTCCACTATACTCTGTTATGAGTTAAGGCCTTTATTAACCAAGTTCTCATAACACTGGGCACTGGTTTTTTGGGAGAGTAAGTGATTGGCCTGGACCTCACAGCTTACTCTTCATACCAGACCACACATATGGCCCAAAGAGTGATATTTACTCTGCCCTTTTAGAGTCCGAGAAAACATTGTTTAGTGGTCTGGCATCATCTATATTTACTTGGCTTGATTTTGGATGAGTATAATCCTAGTTCTTGATGAAAGGATTTTCATGTATTAACCTGAATTGGGTCATGATATTGGTGGGATTATCTCCACTCATAGAGTGATTTGTGGAAAAAATATGTACTAATCCTTAATTTAGGATTAAAAGGGATATACCCATGAGAAATGGGTCTATAAAATTCATCTTAATTTGAGAAATGAAATGAACACTTCTAAAATATCATGTTGGCTCAGCTATTTCAGCCCAAAAGCCAATTGGAGATCTGTTCTATATCAAGGTTTTTCAGTCCCTTTGTGAGAAAGAACTGTTTTATCATTTGCTTGCAGCATTGAAGAGGAGTCAAATCAACATCAGGGATGTTCCTGCTCAGAGCTTTTAGAAGGTCTGCCTTTATGCAAGTGTTTGTCTCCCCAAGAGGAAACCAGATGAGCTGAGTTTAAGGGTTAGACCAAAGAAAGTGGCTGGGTGTCAACAGCTAATCCATGACTTTGGAGGTCCACTGGTTGATTTGTAAGATGCCAAATAATAAATATCTCTCTGTTGAATGTCGGAGTCTAGGGAGTGGGGAGTTTTTGTCTGGGATATAAAGGAGAACAAATGAGGGCAGCCCTTGTGGCTCAGCGGTTTAGCACCACCTTCAGCCCAGGGCCTGATCCTGGAGTCCCAGGACGGAGTCCCACGTCAGGCTCCCTGAATGGAGCCTGCTTCTCCCTCTACCTGTGTCTCTGCCTCTCTCTCCTCTGTGTCTCTTATTAATAAATAAATAGAATCTTTAAATAAATAAATAAATAAATAAATAAATAAATAAATAAATAAATAAATAAATAAGATGTATATGAAATGCAGGTAGAATCCTTGAAAAAGTGTCTTCAGGGAGCCTGGGTGGCTCAGCGGTTGAGCGTCTGCCTTTGGCTCCGGGCAGTGATCCCGGGCGTCCAGGATCGAATCTCATGTCGGGCTCCCTCATGGAGCCTGCTTCTCCCTCTGTCTGTGTCTCTGCTTCTCTCTCTCTCTCTGTCTCTCATGAATAAAATCTTTAAAAAAAAAAAAGAATCTTCAGTAGATTCCTTCTCCACTTTCCTCCTTCTCCTCTTGATCTCATCCTCAGCACTCCCTGGACTTGTCTATGCAAGTTCTAAAGGTTTGTTTGAACAATGGCTCTATGCAGTTAATGTACTGGTCTCTTTAATATGTTCTGATTTCCACAAGTTCATTGGATAGAAGCATTTTGGTTGGCAACCAAAATAAGGCTAACAGACTTTGTCATAGAATTCCCACACCAAGTAGTACACATAAAATGACTTGGAGACCTGGTCATCATTCCTACAGCAATTAGTCATGGTGTGCTAGTGGAACACAATCTCAAAAAGTTATTTCCTAAATGCTTTCCAAAGGCCTGGTTCTTCATACAGATAGTTTTAGCCAACTGTTATGACGGGGAGAAACTAGAGTGTCAGGAACAACAGAATTTATGTTTTAAGTTTAACTTTGTTTTGGATCAAATGTTCCTTAAAAATAAACCTTCACCTGATCCTAATTTTCATTTCAATTTCCTAGACTGGTGATTTGAGTACTGGAGTTAAGAGTTCTTAACATTTGTTTATGTGATATGAATACAGAAATGGTCTGGTTCTGAGTATTAGGATCATGATCACATGTGTTTTGATATAAACTCAAAACCTCTCTAAGTCACATGTTATTTTTTGAAGCACAGAAATTGGACTTTGCAAACAACGTAAATCCCTTTGTTTGAAAACTTTAAATAAGCAATGAGTTTTCTTGCCATAAAGTTCTGTACTGCATCTAAAAGGCTTCTTTAAAAAATAGCTCTGAAAACCTGAGGCTGGCAAAGAAGTTGGATAGTTGAACGGGAAAATGATAGAGAGTTCTGTTTTGTGGTAAAGGAGAACAAAAAGAGGGGGGAAAGTAATTATTGTCAATTTAAAATTTTATATTAAATTTCGAGTGTACAGTTTTTAGGATTTCCAAACACTTCAGTTTGTTTTATCCCAACACAGTTATATGGTTAGATATGTGCTAGAAATCTAGCATGTGAATGTCATCTCCTTAAATTTTAATAGAAAGAGATAGAAACATCAAGAGAATAAGGCTTAAGCATAGGCTCTCATAGTTTGTGGAATGTCAAGGGCCCTTGGGGATTACCAAGGTAAACTAAGAAGGGAAATGAATTTGGGCAATGCCTTGCTTTCACCTATTACAAGTATCAGCCAATTCTAATGTTCTACTAATATTCTGTGATTTTCTAGGATGATAAATCTGGATGATGGAGGAACAGACTGGACATCAGGGTAATGGCTGGTTGAACCCTGGTAGAGTTCTGAGTAATCCAAGGGCATCTTGAGGGCATCAGGTATAAATAAGGAGGGAAGGGAGTACACAAAGGAACACCTGTCCCACTTTATAGGTTAAGCTAAAAGCCCTGCCTGACTCCACTGTTATTTCTCAAAAGGTAGCCCCAGGACACCTTGGATCCACATTACCTGTGGGCCTGTTAAAAATCTTAAGTTTCCAAATGACACTTCAAATCAGTAGAACCAGAACACTGGGAATGGGACCTGAGAATATGAGTTTCAGACAAATAACCTAGATAATTCTTAGGCATGTTCATGTTTGATCTCTACACCAAAGAGTAAGTGTGAAGAGTATGAAAGTGTTACATTAGAAAAGAACTTATATACACCATATATAAAAATAGCTGTGCTCAGGCCTTCATAGCCCTTAGGTCCAAGATCCCCTCTGCAACAGTCCTGGAGGAAATTTCAAATGGAGATTTTTGGAGAAGCTCTCATGTAGAAGTAAAAGAAGAAAGGAATTGCAAAATGCCAAATGAGGAGTAAAGGGCCACTTATTAGAAAAGAAAAGAATGGTCAAACAGTTCCATGTCTGTTTCCCTTCCTTAAACTCATAGTCTGTCCATACTGAGCTGACTGCATTTCCCCAAATGGACCATGCTTTCTTTTGTCTCCATGGCTTTGCATTGGTTGTTCCTCTGCCTAGAATGTCCAACTCTGAAAGCAGATTTCTATTTGTCATCTACATCTTAGGTCAGTATTACTTCTTCTGGGAAGCCTGAGAACTCCAAATTTCATATTTTACAGTTTTCTATAATAGTAATTAATACACTACCGAATTACTTGTCCTTCCCATTAACCCATATATTCTTCAGGGTCACCTCTTAAAATTTAACATAGAGCTTAGTTCATGAAAACTGCTCAATAAATGCCCTTTAAATTGGTAAATGACAAATGTCTTGATGTCCCAAAATGTATTCCTTAGCCAGCTTGAATATTTTCATTGCCTAAGATTCCGTTTGGGATAACTGAGAATTTTGGTCCAATTAATGAAATCTGTCAGTTATCCAGTAGTGAATTAATTCCACCTGTGATTTTCCAAAGATGGAAGAGGAACTACACATAGAGAATGAGGATGAGGGGACATGGTAATTTTGACACAGAATTTTGAGGACTAAGTTGGTTCTGGGTATAGCTCTGCAATGAATGAGTGAAGCCTGAGAGGTTGGAGAGAAGGCCACAGAGAAGTGAGAAAGGACTATGCTTGGGGTGGGGAGGAGCAAGCTGCTTGTTACCTAGAAACAACCCTGCACTCCTTATGGAGAGAGAAAACCCTCCTCCTGTGATGGCTATCGCCTCCTCACCATTCAAGCCAAAACTCAGCCTGGTCCTAGTTCCACTATATGAATAGATGAAATAGGCTTTTGGAGCCATGGCCTCAGAATTTGACCACCCTATGAAAAGGTGCATTTAAAATCCCAGAAAACAGATTTACAAACAAACTTTTTGAATCTAACCAATTCAGAAATTGAACAAGGCCTAGATTACATTTCTCTTGCAAATCAACTTGGTAATAAAGGCATGTTATTTTTGTGAAGACAAGGGTCAGGACTCTAGAGACACAAGAGACATTTTATGGGATGGAATCTAGATGTGGTCTGAGGGGCAGGAGAAACTTCAAAACTATATTCCTTAAACAAATAGTAACAAAATTACATATTTTCTTTTTTTTAAGATTGTATTTATTTGAGAAAGAAAGAGAGAGAGCAAGAGAGAGATCATGCAGGGAAAAGGGCAGAGGGAGAGGGAGAAGTAGATTCCCTGCCAAGCAGGGAGCCCAACTTGGGGCTCAATCCCAGGACCCCGAGATCATGACCTGAACCAAAGTCAGATGCCTGTTCAAAGAAGGTTAAGGATTTGGGACTTTTTATTCTAAGAGAAAGGGAATCCACTTACAGTTTTGACATATATGTTTTGAAAAGAAAGTCATTACCTCTGGTTGAAGGGTGAAGAATGTTTTGGAGAGTGGCAAGAGTGAAAAGTAGGCTAGGCCACAGTGATGGGAGAAACAGCTCAGCATATGGGATATGGTCAAAAGATGGGCCAGTTGGTTGCATTTGGGGATAAGAAAAAGAGTCAAGTGTGTGTAATATGTATGAAATTAAAAGAAAAGGAAAAAATCCCTAGATGTGCAAAAATTTTTTCTCTTTAAATTAATTTAAATTGTATATATCACCCAGTAACTCATCATAAGTGTGTTCCTTGGGCAGTCCGGGTGGCTCAGCGGTTTAGTGCCGCCTTCAGCCCATGGTGGGATCCTGGAGACCCAGGATTGAGTCCCACGTCAGGCTCCCTCCGTGGAACCTGCTTCTCCCTCTGCCTGTGTCTCTGCCTCTCTCTCTCTCTCTCTCTCTCTCTCTCTCTTTGTGTGTGTGTGTGTGTGTCTCTCATGAATAAATAAATAAAATCTTTTTTAAAAAGTGTATTTCTTAATATCACTATCATTGATTTTACATCCCTTCACCCACCTCTCCTCTGGTAACCATCAGTTTGTTTTCTATAATGATGTGTGGAATTATTGAATCACTAGATTGTATACCTGAAACTAATACAACACCATATGTTAACTATTCTGGAATTAAAATTTTAAAAGAAAATTACAGTTTTCAATAGAAAAAAAATTTAATTGAACTCTGAACCTCTCTTCTGCTCCTTTGTGGCTCCCTTTCCATAAGTTTATAACTAAAGAATAAATAGAGAGACCCAGCATGTACCCAAAGCAAAACACTCTAGGAGACTCCTCTAATCTCCAGTCTATATCATTAAATACCTGTTGTCCAAGCCATGGCAAATGGGCCACAGAGGTGTTTGACTAAACCTGGGAGCCCCAGTGCTTAGGATGGAACCTCTTAGATATTTCAAGTAACTATTCCTTCCCAGGTATTAGCCCCTACCCAAGACACTAAAAGATGAGAAGTTGAAGATTCTACTCTAGGAACCAAGAACTTTCAACCTTTCTCTTGCATGAGGGAGTCCTCTTCTCCCTTCCTGCACCTGAAATTACCTGCTCTATACCTTTCTCCTGTGGGACTCTAGATCCCTATATATAAATTTTTAGGATTTCATAACTGGGGTCCATGAACTTGGATGGGAAAATTTTACATCTTTATTTTCAGATTTCTAACTATAACTCAGCACTCCTTCGATTATGAATGTAACCAGCAAATGACAGCAAGTCGCTTCTTGATGATAAGCTTGTAAATACTCCTACATTTTGCCAAGATTCTGGCTTGAACGATTCTCAGGGATATTTATTTATTTTATTTTTATTATTTTTTAATTTAAATTCAATTTACCAACATATAGTACATCATTAGTTTCAGATGTAGTTTGATAATTCATCAGTTATGTATTATACCCAGTGTTCATAATATCACATGCCCCCTTAATTCTTGGGGATATTTATTGAGATGAAGAAAACTGGAGATAACGCAAGTTTGGAACTGGGGTGGGTAGATAGAGATGATATCATAACTTTAGAACATAGTGAGATATAGTTAAGCTCAATTCACCTATGAACTCAATTTGTTATATTGAAACACATAAAACTTCTGTCATCTATAGTCTAAAACTAAACCAAAGCTAGAATTCTGCTAAAAATATGCAGCATTAGCCATGAAAGTCTTAGGGCAGTGTTTATTTTTTAAAATCCATTTATGAAGTAAAAGTAAATCTGTTCTTTGAAATGGAAGTGATTGCCTACCAAAGCTGTTTTCTTCCTGTCAGCTTTATGCTAATTAAAAGGGCTCAAGAGTGTGTATATTACTTCAGGTAAGTAGTCATTTTGTTTCAGAGGAGGCTTGTATAATAATTTGGCTGAGTATTCTTAACTGATCATTGTAATTATGTAAATTCTTTTGAAAATCTGCTTAAGATCAAAACAACTTCTTTTATTCTACAGAGGTACACACATATACATACCTTCCCAATCTTTTTATTGGTCAAAACATATGGAATTGCCATTTTTGAGTCAAAAATGGTTCAATATCAGCTGTTTCTTATGGGTTTAATATGGTTTTCCCTAAAATTTTGGAACAGTACCATGAGATCTCTGATATAAGTAAAAGGAATCTCAGAGCCCCCTGGCTGACTGTCAGAAGAGCATGCAACTCTTGATCTCAGAATAATTAGTTCAAGCCCCATACTGGGTACAGAGGTAACTTTTAAAAAGCCACCAGAAGAGGACTCTCTGATACGTAGTGGAATAACTTTAGATCAATTCTGACTAGATGGATGGATGGATGGATGGATGGGTATTTTCCTGCTGAATCTGAAGGAAATATATATTTATTTCTATTTTTAGCCATTTCAAATTTCCTAGAAACACAGACTGTTAGACCTGGAAACAACTGCAGGTATTCACTCTGTAAGTTTAGGTAGTTGGTCAAGTCAATAGGTGTTTCAATTTATTGATGGTGACATGGACTTTGAAGTCAAAGAGATCTTGATTTATCGATTTACTTGACAAATTATTTTTCAAATTTCACCATTAAGCCATATATTAATAGAAGCCAACTTAAAATAGTGAGCAAAATTTATCACTAGCCCACATGGGATTATTCTATTGGAACTCAGTTTTCTCAGTGATGGAGGTTGAAAAAAGGATAAAAACATATACATCATAGAGTTACTATGTATATTAAATGAAATTAATGCATAGAAAGTATCAAAATGCCTAACATATAGTAAGATTTTAATATATGGTACTACTGGCAGTACTGTGGACCAATCCCTCATTTTAAAGCTGATGAAATAGTATCACCCAGGTCTTTTCATTCTCCTTATAGCCCCACCTATCTGTTACCTCTGCATCGGTTTTATTCTCAGGCAGCCTTGCCAGTATGGTGGCAAAAATGGGCATCAGTAGCTCTAGGCTTAGAGCTAAATTGCTAATGATCCCAGTGAGAAGACCATTTCTTTGCCTAGAGAATGGTGGCTGGTGAGCAGAGGATAGGGATCAGCCCCACTTGAACCACATACAATGGATTTATGAAAAAGAGAGCTTCTATAGCTAGTAAACAAGATGAAGGAAAGTCAGGCTAAGCAAACAAGAACCATAGCTACCACATTTCACTTTAGGGAGATAAAGGGGAAAAAAGAGATGTGTATGTGTGGTTGTGGTGGTGGTGGTGGTATTGGTGGTGTGTGTATGTGTATGTGTGTGCAAGTGCATGTATGAATGTGTTTGTGAACTGTGATTACGACTCAGGTGAGATATTAATGGACTAGAAACCACAAAAATGGTCAGTTCCTAAAGAAGAAAATGAGCAGAGTGAGCTCTCAAAAAAAAGTATCATATTTGCATTCAAATTCCTTAATTTTACAATATTTTGCACAATTTCCTGTTATTTAACATGGAGAAGTCAACTACAACATTATGGATTAGAGCAATCGAAGTCCGATTCCTTTGGTTTCAATTACCAGATATCTATCTCAGACTACTGTCTCCTGAAGACAAAGATTGAAATTGAAGGTAGGCATGGACCTATCTGGAGATCACAAGGCCAAACCAGATTCTTGTACCAGTAGATGCAAGTGATTAACCTTCTTGTTTGCAAAGACAAGATCAGACTCATGAGATTTAACTCCTATAATATAAAAGAACAGGAAAGGTAGAACTTCTTGAAGATTCCATAGTAATCTAAAGCTGATATCATTAAAACATATGGGCAATAACAAATCTTTCTAAATGAATATAACCACTGTATGAGTTTATGTAATCAGCAGAATCATCTAGAATTTGATGTTTTGTTATGTTAATGATAATTCCATCAACCCAACATCCTTGATCTCAGAGTGATGCTCAGAAATAGTAACAGACACATCCCAAAGTCACACAATTTATAAGAAAGCTAAATTGGGAACCCAGTTTCCTTGATTTTTACCTACAGCTCTTTGTCTATCGTTGTCAAACTTGAACATGCATTGGAATCACCTAAAGAGCTTGTTAAAATACATATTGGGCTCCCAATCCCAGAGTAAGGGCCCAAGAATTTCAAGTTCCCAGGTAATTCTGATACTTCTGGTTCAGAAACCACACTTTAAAAATGGCAGGTTTCCTCAATAATAAATATGGGATACAATTAACTACCAACCTTCCCTGAGAACTTACGATGTGCTAAGCACTGTTCTAGGTACCTTATGTATATTAACTCCCATGAGACAGGTATGAGGCAAGTAACTTGCCCAAAGTCATACAGCTAATATGTGGCAAGGCTGAGGTTGCAAAATCAGGCAATCTGGCTCCAAAGACCAGTATCTAATTTGCACATTATAGTCTACCTGGAGTATTTCAGTAGTTCCTGTGCCATACAAGTCTACTCTTGTCACATACCTGGTATAATGTCAGTAGACGCACAGTCAATAGAGACATGCTGGCATACAGAAACAGACACAATGAATGAGAACGGTTTTTTTCTAATAATATTCACAATCTCTCCTTTGCCAATAACTCTACAAATAGTAATTGTGATCAGTCATAGTGTTAAAATTATCTAACTGCTAATATTGCCCAAACAAAAAATATAAAATATTAAACATGAAATTATGTAAGTACTAATCTGAATATTGACAAATATTCAATTTGGTTGCTACTTTTTTGGTTAACAAGAATATGCAAGCAGAGAGTCAAGTAAATATAATGGGAAGTGAGGACAAGAAGCCTGAGAAGAGCTATCCAAACAAGTTGTTAGAATAATAAGGGTTGCAAAAGCTATTGGAAGCTGGAGTCTGAATCCATGGAAACAAAGAACTAGACTGAGAGAGCAGGAAATGGAGGATGTCATAATTTAAGTAATTTCGTTGCCAGTCACAGAAAGCAAGCTTGAATGCCTTAAGAAAAAATGTACTAAAAGACTGAAGTTACCCATATCATTTAATTAATAATTCCCTCTAGAATGTATCTCTTTGCTCTTGAATTTCTGAAAACCAGATGAAGTGTCTCCTGCCCCGTAAAGTCCACAAATAGCATAATTAGTCACTATTGCACTGAAGACCTCATGCTGTCAACCTAGATTAGTTGTTCTACCTGCATGTCTTTCTCACTAGGAATAGAGCAAAAAGATTCTTTTTTTTCCCCCATCTTTTTTTTCTCCAAATCTACGGATTGTAGTAGGGGAAAGGAGAAAGGGAAGAAAAAAAATAAGGAACAGAAGAGAAGACAGTACAGGGGAGAAAGCAGGGAAAACAGTGAAATAAATCATGTTCCTCTTCATCTAAGGAAATTATGGTGGATGAGAGATCTAGTAGCCTGGTTGTGATAATGAAAACCTCAATTCTACCTTATACTCAGTAAACAATGTTGAATAACATTAATTGATCTATTACTCTGAGAATAAATCTGTAATTTAAAACTTTGGATCAAGTCTTTATTTTTATCATTTTTTTTGCAGCCTTTTGAAACTAGTACAATTTAAGTATGTGGAACATCTAATATGACTCATGAAAAAGAAGAAATTTTCTAGATAACAATATCAGTAAATATATGGCTGCAAATATATGTAAACAATATCAGTAAATATACGGCTAAATATCCAGTTATGCTCTACTTTTATTCTTTTTTCTTAGCACAGAACCTCACTTTATCAATGACTGATGCTAATCGAGAGCTAGTACATTGCATTTTGATTTAAAACTGGATTTTTGGGCAACCCGGGTCGCTCAGCGGTTTAGCACCGCCTTCAGCCCAGGGCGTGATCCTGGGGACCCAGGATTGAGTCCCACGTCGGGCTCCCTGCATGGAGCCTGCTTCTCCCTCTGCCTGTGTCTCTGCCTCTCTCTCTCTCTCTCTCTCTCTCTCCCTTTCATAAATAAATAAATAAATAAATAAATAAATACATACATACATACATAAATAAATAAAATCTTTAAAAAAATAAAGTAAAATAAAACTGAATTTTTTTTTAAACTGAAATTTTAAATGGCAGTTACTAGTATGGGTGTGATGGTGAATTTTATGTGTTGACTGGGCCACAGACTGCCCAGATAATGATCAAACATGATTCTGGCTGTTTTGGGATGAGATTTCCACTTGAACAAGTAGACTAAGTGAAGCAGATTGCTCTCTCTGGTGTAGGTGGGCCTCATCCAATCCTCTGAAGGTCTGAATAGGGAAAAAAAAAAAAAAGGCTGACCTGACTCTTTCAGGAAAAGAAAATTCCTACTGCCTGATTGCTGAGCTGGGATGTTAGTCTTTTCCTGTTTTTGGACTTGAACTAAGACATTGGCTCTTTTGGGTTCTTGAGCTGCAATTTGGACTAGAACTTACAGCATCACCTTTCCTGGTTCTCAGGCCTGGTCTCAAACTAGAACTATGCCATCAACTTTCCTAGGGCTTCAGCTTGCCCATTGCAGATCTTAGGACTTCCCGGCCACTGCAATTACACAAGCCAATTCATTATAATCTCTCTCTCTCTCTCCTAAGGTCAGGAACAAGACGCAGATGCCCACTCTTATTACTTCATTCAAAATAGTACTCATAGGGATACCTGAGTGGCTCAGTGGTTGAGCGTCTGCCTTCGGCTCAGGTCGTGATCCCAGGGTCCTGGGATCGAGTTCCGCGTCAGGCTCCCTGCAGAGGGCCTGCTTCTCCCTCTGCCTATGTCTCTGCCTCTCTCTGTGTGTCTCTCATGAATAAATAAATAAAATATTTTAAAAAATAAGACCAGCAACATAACAAAACTGTAGCAAAAAAGCAAGGAAGTGAAAGAAACAAATTATTTTAAAATACTATAATTTAGAGTTAGGGGATTAATTGGTTAAAGAAAGAGAACTTACTATATGATATAAAGTCATATTTTAAGCAACAAGCAAATTACTTGAAGAATTAAAATTGGACCATAAATCCTCCACATTATAAATAAGATATATGAACACATGTAAAACTAACCTAAGAAATCACAGATCAACCAAATATTAAAAACAAAGTATAAAGGGCTTCTGCTTCCAAGAATATACACAATAACTTGCACAAAACATGCATGTAACTCCTACTGAGTTACTCCTACTGATTTTAATTTCACAAATCAAAGTAGCAAAGAATTATGAGATGAAAAGGAGGAACATGAAACACAGAGTGGTGGCTCCTAGGAGCAGATGATTCTGGAAGAGTTTAAAGGAAAAATTGAGTAGAGGTTTTAGCAGCCCCATAGGCCTAAATGGTTAAAAAAATAAAATAAAATCCAAGTTCTGTCAAGAAGAGATCTCTGCTAAACCCATTGAGTTGGGATCTCAAAGGGCTCCACCAAAGAGTAGAGAGTATTGAGAAAACCTGGGACGAAGTAGTTTAAATTATCAGTCCCTATAATTGGATTAATCTAAGATTGTTAGTGCCCCTGACCACCCACCAAAGGAAAATGTAAATCATCTTTGAAAATAATTCTAGAACTCAGATTATGTCAACATTTTTTTCATGTACTACATCATGTCTTACACACAATAAAACATAACCAATGAATAGGGAGAAGAGAATGTAGCTTAAAAATCAAGAGAAATAACAGCAACAGAAAAGGATGCACAAGAGTTTAGACAATGAATTATCAGATACAACTTTAACATTTTTAATAGAAAAAAAAATTTTTTTAAATATCAAAATTGGGAGATGCCTGTGTGGCTCAGTGGTTGAGCGTCTGCCTTTGGCTTAGGGCATGATCCCAGGATCCAGGATCGAGTCCCACATCGGGCTCTTTCCATAGAGCCTGCTTCTTCCTCTGCCTGGGTCTCTGCCTCTCCCCCTCTCTCTCTCTTTCTGTGTCAAATAAATAAATAAATAAATAAATAAATAAATAAATAAATAACAAATAAAATCTTTAAAAATAAAAAAGCCCAAAATTGATTCTTTGAAGAGACTAATAAAATTGATAAACCTCTGATGAGGCTCATCAAGAAAAAAGAATCAGAAATGAAAAGGTATATAACACTACAAAGCCTACAGATATTTTTTAAACTATCATAATGTCATTTATAAATATTAACAGTGCTATGGTCCTAATTTGAAAATTTAAATAAAATGGACAAGTTTTTAGAAAAAAAATACCACTTCCAAAACTGACACAAGAAGAAATAAAAAATTTGAAACATCTAATTAAAAGAATTAAAACTGTAACAAAGGCACATTGTGATATCCTCAGAGTTAACACAATCATCTGTTTCTATTTAAAATTATATTTTCATCTTTTTGGGAAAGCATTCCTTACTTTGGCTATAGTGATGTTCAAGGAATTTAAAACATTATTAATTCCTGTTTCCATCTTATTTTACTCAATGCTATCAAAACTCTTCTATGATTTATTTCTGAGGATTACATGTATTAGCTGCTCAATTATATTGCAAACTATAGGGCAGGAGAGCATGGGGCATAAGAGTGAAGGAAGAAAGGGAGAGAGACATGAAAGGAGGAAGAAAGATAAAACTGTTCTTGTTGAATTATAATTCTACATCTACATCCTCTTCAGTCTGTTTATAGCCTTCTGACATATAAAAGTCATAGTCACTGATATTTTTAAATAAAACATATTCAGGGAAGAAATATAACAAAGTGATTAATTAAGATTTGTGAATGTTTGCATGTGGGTGTGTAGCTGTGCAGCCCTTGAGCAGGGTCGTTGGGCCAATAATCACTCTAATTTTCAATTTTCTAACCTATAAGATAAATATCATCATGGTACATCTCCCCCATCATTGTAAGGATTAAGTGAGAAAATACATGGAACAACATTAGCACAAAGCCCAGAAGAATGCTATGAATGGTAGCTATTATTTATTATTATGATAGAAAGAACATAAAAATATGTGTGACTTGATTTTAGGTTTTAAAATGTGTTGATGGGGGACCTGGGTGGCTCAGTCAGTTAAGTGTCTACTTCAGCTCAGCTTGTGATCTTGAGGTCCTTGGATCGAGCCCCTGATCATCAGGCTCCCTGCTCAATGGGGAGTTTTCCTCTCTCTCTCTCTCTCTCTCTCTCCCTCTACCCCTTACCCCCACTCATGTTCTCTCTCTTCTCTCTCTCTCTCTCTCAAGTAAATGAATACAATCTTTTAAAAAATAAAGTAAAATAAAATAATAAAATAAAATGTATTGATGAGGAAAATCCCAAATCAATCTCATTATGCTTACATCATGGAAATAAAAATTTTCTGTACTACATGGTAGAAATGAATAAGGCAACTCCAGGAAACTCTTTTAAATTGGGATATCTGGAAGCCTATAAATTGATCAAAATATTTGATATTTTTCTAAAGAAAAGAGGGTAAAATAATAACTTAGTCATCTTTAAAAAAATATACCAGGGACTCTGCAATCCTGCCAGTTGTCTGTCACATGGTTTATTGAGACTGTTCAACATTGCCTGGAATTTCCAAACCTCAGCACTATGAAAATAATTCACTAGAACTGCCTCCAAATAATTTTATATTGTGTAATTACTTAACACTGTACTTCAGACTACCATATGGGGTGGATGTGCTAGGATTTATGTTCGTTTCAGTGAGAATCTTGCAGAGAGCCTTTCTTATCACAAAGAACAACCCCTTGATATTTAAAGAATGCTGTTGATAGCTTCTAGAAACTTGGTACATACAACTACTGGAGTATATTTATCACAGCAAAGAAGGCAGTTGAGAATGGCTGGTACAAATTCTGAAAAAACAAGGTCACTAATGTTCCAGTGTGAACCCTCAAGAGCCCTTGAAGAAAAAAAATCACTGTCACAGGGAACTTTCAATTGCCTGCTCTCTGATGTTTAAACAAAATAGGCCGGATTCATTTTTTTTCTTTGTATGTTGGCTAAAAGACCACAGAAAATAGTCTTTCACTTAATTTCCAGAAAAAAAAATTGTACTGCTTTTGGTTAAATTCATTTTTCATCTCAAAGATTAAGCTCCAGGTTATCACATCAAAATATATTTTCTTTGAAAATCTAAAATTTTTGTGGATTTTATTGCAAATAAATTCTATTTTAATTATGACATGGGATGAAATATTTTGGTATTAGTCCTTTTCTGTCTCAATGAATTCAGATACATAAGAAGCACTATTTAAAAATCATGCTGAGATAAAAGTTACATTATTTTTACCAGTGATGGTTTTGTGAAGCCAGGTTTGCTATTTACAATAGCATCACTCAAGAAAGGATTTACTGAAAAGTGTTTCTAATCATTCTGAATGGAATTATCTGAATATGGCCTCCCAGATACAGATGCATTTGCATTTCCCCATCCACGTAGGCTGTTTCATTCAAAACAGAAAATCATCTGGTTTCAGTTTTATTTATTTTAAATTGAGAGGGTTGTCAGGAAAAAAAATGTGTGCGTGGCATCATTATTTTTTGTTTGTTTTTGATCAAGTAGATTATCAATAGGAAATGATTCCTGTAAACAATACACATAGGGCAAACATGCCTTTTTGGTCATATTTTTACATCATGACACTGGAGGTTTTTCAGGGGTGCATACCATGTTTTGCTTCCTTTTCATATAAAATTATACCATCATCAAACTTAAAACCTATCTATGAAAGCTACAGTGGGAACCAGAAAGTTCTGACTCATTGCCTTGTTAAAACAACAACAACCAGGAAACAGGAAATCTCTAGGTTTTCCTTCCATAGATTTGAGTATCCAGGTACGTCCTGCATAAGCTCTGGATCTTACAAATTTGTCCATACCCTTGCATGTGGAGACAAGGGAGATAGAAAGCTGACCTGTCAGTGACATACACAATTTTATATTTGGAAGAGCATGGGTTCCCTCCACCCTGCCCCTCTGCTCTAGGCATCAAATCACCAACTGGTTTGTATCCCTACAGTCAAACCTCTGGAGGAAATCCACATATAAGAGGCAAAGTGGGCATGGGTCTGAGTTATCTTCAATAACATTTTGATGGAGGTGTTTATTTAAAAAAACTTATTTTAATAAAATAGTAATTTGCATTATACTAAAAATATCAAATGTGTGGTGTAGGAAAAACATTAAGCTTCAATTTTGAGAAATGTGTGTATATATATATATATATATATATATATATATATATATATATATTAAGATTTTATTTATTAAATTACTTGAGAGAGGGAGCAGGCATGGTGGGGAGGGGCAACAGCAGAGGGAAAAGCAGACTCTCCACTGAGCTGGGAGTCTGACGTGGGGCACAATCCCAGGACCCTAAGATCACAACTTGAGCTGAAGGAAGATGCTTACCAAACTAAGCCACCCAGACACCCCTTGAGAGGTATATTTTAAGGACAATTCTATCTACATTGTTTCTCACTTATTTATACTTTGCTACTATAGAATACCAATAGAGTGTTTTGTTTCAGATCTTAAAAGGCTTTTTTATAATCTGCATTTGCCTCATTCTCTTTCAATTCTGTTTTAGTATCTTGTGTATTTGGAACAACTTCCTAAAACAATCTTTCATGATTTAGAAAGAGACATAGAATGTTAAGGCTGAGCTTAGTCTTCACTCCAGTGCTGTCCAAGAGAAATGCAATGCAAGCTACATATGTAAGTTATAATTTTCTAGTTGCCACATTAAATGAAGTAAAAGGAAACAGGTGAAATTAATGTTAATAATGTATGTAATTAAACTGAAGTATCCAAAATCCTAATTTTAACATGTAATCAAAATAAAATACCATTAATGAGATATTTTACTTGTTTTTTAAGTTTTCAAAATCTAGTACAGTACTTTTATACTTGCAGTATATCTCAATTCAGATTAGCTTCAGTTCAAGGGCTCAGAAGCAGCCACATGTGGCTATGATTATTGAATTGGACCGTGCAGCTCTACTCTATGGAGGGAGCTCATGACTACTGTATTGGGTTGAAAGAACCAGTACTTCCCTCTTTCCCCTATTCCCTAACCCCCAATTCTCAACCCCCAAGCTTTTGACCTTTTAATGAAGGAATGACTCTTCTAGAACTATCAAGCATGTGTATAGTTATGAATAATACTGACACAACCCTGTTCCACTTGTTCACACTTTTTTAAATGGTTAATTTTCATTATAAATGAAATAGATTTTTTGTAGACAAATTAGAAACTATAGATTACAAAAGGAAAATTTTAAGTATCTCCATTCCCACTCCCTGAGAACTTCTACTAATATTCTGTTGTACAATTTATTTAGAATTTTCTTGTGCAACATAATGTAAAACAGTTTTATAATGCACATGCTCTTTTGTAACTGGTTCATTTTTACCTAATATTACATTTTAAACATCTTTTCATGTTCTTTTCATACAACTTCTGGATAAATTTCAATGGCAGAATAATATTTCATGTAGTGGATGTACCATAATAATTTATTTAACCAATCTGTTGTCTTTGAACATTGCAATTATCTATCTTATCTGTCTGTCTGTATTTTTTGTTGTCACAAATGAGCCTATTCTTTATGTTTGTTTTGTTCATATTTGGAGTGAGGCAGCAGAGGATGGTTTTATAGGTAATCCAAAGCATTGGGAGTTAGTTGCAAATTGTAGCCAACTCAATAATAGTTTTTTGATTTGTCCAGATATTGAAATGTTCACTTCAGTATGCATAAAAGAGCACATGCAACAATTAGAAAAACCATACATGTGTTTAAAGATTGAATACAATACATTTTGAATGCTTTTAGGCTAATGAAAGAAAACAGTATAATAATTACAGTCTCTCCCTTTTCTCCAAGTAGATAGTCTGAAAGACAATCAAACAGGTAAACACAGTCTCTTTTATGTTATAATTTGTTTTTTGAGTCACAACCACTACTGTTTGAATGAAAACATGAATCCAAACTCATTTCATTTTTTGAATAGTTAGGGAAGCCAGAAATCTAAAGGGTAATTTCATGAATGCAAAACATCTATAGCAACTGTTTCATTTCTAGGGTTGGAAAGAGGAAAGATAATCGATTTAGTCCTCTATCTTGCCCCCCAGTTATTTAAGATCCACAGATACTGACTTTTTTTTTTCACAAAGTCAGTTTGCTCCCTAAGAGCAGGTAGAAATAGCCCACTGCTGCAACAAACCCACGACCCTTCCAGATCCCTGCATGGGATGAAGTGGGTCTTCAAAGAAAGGAAATCTTACAGTCAGCTAAGCAAGATCTATGTTTGGATCCCTCAAATTATAACGTCTTAGCTTATATTCTCATGACAAGTAATTATTTCCATAATGATGAGATTAAAAGGGATGACCCAGCCACAGATCCACCCTGCACAGAACTCCTATGAGCACCATAACTGTTTAAACCCATGCAGAGTCTAGGTCAGAAGTCTACATTGCCCTGTCATTCAGAGTTCCATCAAGGGAACCCCTACGTGTCTTTCATTTTGTAGATCCACTGAGAACTATCTCTGTCCTTTAGAAGGGTTCCAGTAATATCTCAGCTCAGGAGGGAAGGGGCAAAAACTTCCTTTCTCAGGAGACCTTGATCTTTGTATAAACTGTCTCACATCTTTTGCAGTAATCAACATTTTGAACAAAAAAGTAATAGAATAGATAGCTTCATCGAGAAGCCCACAAAAGGGCTTCTCTTACCTTTTTCCAGGACAGCTTCAGGGGGCCTAGCTTCAAATCTATGCCAATTCATTTGCTGTGTGACCTTGAGAAAGTCAATTAATCTTACTGAACCTCAGTTTCCCTAGCTGTGAAATGGGAATACTCTGTGTTATATGGGTATTGTGAGGTTACATAAAGTAATGAATGTAGAGCACTTAGCCCAGCAGCAGGCACCTAGTGAGCTGCCAACATCTGTTCCTATGTTACTTACCTGCACATAGCTAACAAGGGAATAGCAGACACTGTGTCCTCCATCCATATCAGTTTAGGCCCTTCTACTGTTTCTATGAATCTCTTCCCAACTTCAGTATGCTTTTGCTTCTGGTAGATCATGCGGGCTCCCTTAGAGGAATCCCTGGAGCTGATTTGAGGAGTTTACAGAGGACTTAAGTAGGACTATGAAAGCCCACACTCTGAGTTAGGACCAACTCTAAGGCATGATCCATACTCCAGAGTTCCTCTGTAGATCCCCACTGAGGCTGAAACTTGGCCTTCTCTTTCCTGCACTGCTTCCCTCTGTCCCTCCACAGTTTCTCCTGGGAACACTTTCTTAGTAAATCACTTATGCACAAATCCTTGCCTCAGGGCCTGCTTATGAGCAACATGGACTAAGATGGGGAAATCTGGTGAGACTCTTTTTGACAAGGAAGATCTCATCCAAGGTGTATTGATGTCTTGACACTTTCTCTTGTGTACACACAAACTCAAGTCAGTTTAATTGGATATTGGGTACAATAATAGTACTAATAAAGGTTGTCCGTAAGGTTGAAGTAACAATAAAACCTTTCAAATAATCTCATGGGTGAATAAAAAAAGGTTTTGGTCATTTTTAGGTGACTCATTTTGTCCTCCAGCTGAAATGATTTCAGAAAATGACCCTTAAGAAAACTTACCCCCTTAGAGGGTCTCATAAAACTCTCGAGAGCTGAATGTTTGCAGCTTTATAAAAAGCAGTTGATTTTTAAACTGTTGTAAGAAAGCATCTTAAACATCTTAACGTTATTTTTTATTTTTTTTTTATTTTTTTTATAAATTAATTTTTATTGGTGTTCAATTTACCAACATACAGAATAACACCCAGTGCTCATCCCGTCAAGTGTCCCCCTCCGTGCCCGTCACCCATTCACCCCCACCCCCCGCCCTCCTCCCCTTCCACCACCCCTAGTTCGTTTCCCAGAGTTAGGAGTCTTTATGTTCTGTGTCCCTTTCTGATATCTCCCACACATTTCTTCTCCCTTCCCTTATATTCCCCTTCACTATTATTCATATTCCCCAAATGAGTGAGAACATACACTGTTTGTCCTTCTCCGATTGACTTACTTCACTCAGCATAATACCCTCCAGTTCCATCCACGTTGAAGCAAATGGTGGGTATTTGTTGTTTCTAATGGCTGAGTAATATTCCATTGTATACATAAACCACATCTTCTTTATCCATTCATCTTTCGATGGGCACCGAGGCTCCTTCCACAGTTTGGCTATTGTGGACATGGCTGCTAGAAACATCGGGGTGCAGGTGCCCCGGCGTTTCATTGCATCTGAATCTTCGGGGTAAATCCCTAACAGTGCAATTGCTGGGTCGTAGGGCAGGTCTATTTTTAACTCTTTGAGGAACCTCCACACAGTTTTCCAGAGTGGCTGCACCAGTTCACATTCCCACCAACAGTGTAAGAGGGTTCCCTTTTCTCCACATCCTCTCCAACATTTGTTGTTTCCTGCCTTATTAATTTTCCCCATTCTCACTGGTGTGAGGTGGTATCTCATTGTGGTTTTGATTTGTATTTCCCTGATGGCAAGTGATGCAGAGCATTTTCTCATGTGCATGTTGGCCATGTCTATGTCTTCCTCTGTGAGATTTCTCTTCATTAAATAAAATTCTTTGGGCAGCCCCAGTGGCCCAGCGGTTTAGCGCCACCTTCAGGCCAGGGCCTGATTCTGGAGTCCCAGGATGGAGTCCCACATCGGGCTCCCTGCATGAAGCCTGCTTCTCCCTCTGCCTTTGTCTCTGTCTCTCTCTCTGTATATGTCTCTCATGAATAAATAAATAAAATATTTAATATAAATAAATAAATAATAAAATTCTTTGCTGCAGGGACAATATTTATTAGCTTGTACCTCCCTCCTTACCCTCAAGGAAGTCTCTCCGTAAGCCATTTTCTTGTGTGATTTCTGTACAGAATCAGGAAAATGGGTAGAATAAGAGAGCATCTAAAAAGGAAGCAGAGAGATGCCGGGTGACTCAGTCAGTAAAGCTCTAACTCTTGATTTCTGCTCAGATCATGATCTCAGGGTCATTAGATCCATCCTCTGTGGGCGTGGAGCTTGCTTAAGATTCTCTCTTTCTACCCCTCCTTCTCTCCTTCCCACTTAAAAAAAATCAATAAAAATCAATAAAAAATAAATATATAAAAAAGGAGGCAGAATTAACCAACAGTCTAGGTCATTTTGCATAACACAATGTTTTTAAGAAAGAAAGAAGTAGAAAGAGAAAGGAAGGAAGAAATTTGACAGAGTTTTGGAGGTTTATCAGAGTGGCTTTGAAAGAAGGAGAAGTGGAGGAAGAACTTTGTGTCACAGGGCTTATTTAATGGTACTCCTTTAATGTTCTTTCAGTCCCACAAGACAGGAATTTCATTTATTGACTTAACAGTATTTTTCTTAAATGACATCACAGTGAGCCCAGATCACATGGGGCCTTGAGTTATCTTTTGAACTTACTTCAACCTCTGCCTTTCACTATTTCCTAAATTAGAATCAAGTTCAATTTGAAAATGAGAGACCTCTGTTCTCTCTAAACCACTTCTTTATCCCTATGATAAGGAAGGGGCAAATACTGTAAATAAGTAGTTAAATGCTTGTTAATTACAATAATTATTAATACTATTAGAATCACAATAGTAAAATTATCTATCTAATTTTAATTAAGTCATTTTACTTAATTCTTATTACAACCCTGTGGATTAATAAAAAAACAACATGTTCTTCTCCACACATGAACAAAACACTAAGGCTCAAAGAGTTTATAATTTACCTAAAGTCACAGTGACAGTTATTGGCAGAGTTGAGACAGGCTACTCTAGTCAAAAGGCAGTGGATTCTCTTCTCCATTGTACTGATGGAACATAGCTGGTAAAATAAACATGCTACATGGAGAAGACTTGTTCCTAAACTGTCTTACAAGTTATTAAACCTCATCTTTATCCAAGTTTTCAAGTAGTATTACAACCAGAATAAAAATAATAGAGGAAAAGAGAACAGTAGACCTGAAGGCTAACTTCTATCATTCCATAGATGCTTATTATATCAATTCTACTAATTTTATCTCAACTTGGGGAGGTTTTTTATGTTAAGATGTAGTTGCTCTGCTGTTCTTAGGAATATGTGATATATATATAAAATTCCTAGCACAATATCTGACAAATAGGAGGTATTTTGGTTATCTATTATTGTATAAAAATTAGATGTTTAAAACAACCATTTTATGGTAAAATGAGTGAAAAGAAATGGGAAGTACAAGCTTCCAGTTATGGAATAAGTAAGTCATGAGCATAAAAGGTACAGGACTGGGAATATAGCCAATGGTATTGTAATGTGCTGTATGGTAACAGATGGTAGTTACATTTTTTTTAAGATTTTATTTATTTATTTAAGAGAGAGAGAGAGAGAGTGCATGAGCAGGGGGAGGAGCAGAGGGAAAGGGACAAGCAGACTCCATGCTGAGTGTGAAGCCTGATGCAGGGCTCAATTCCAGGACCCAAGATCATGACCTGAGCTGAAATCAGGAGTCAGATGCATAACTGACTGAGCCACCCAGGTGCCCCAGATGGTAGCTACATTTGTGTTGAGCATAGCATTAAGTATAAAGTTGTTGAATCTCTAAGTTGTACACCTAAAACTAATATAACATTGTGTGTCAACTACACTTCAATTTAAAAAAAAAACATATTATTATATCTAACAATATTGTATGTCGGGAATTGGGATAAAATACAGCTGAATCATCATAAGAATTCATTTAATAGTATTCAGATGACAAACGGGTGTGGTTGGAGAGCCTAAGGTGGCTCCATGCACATATCTGTTACCTTGGTGGAGATGGCTGACTGCTGGTCTCAGGTGAGACTTTGACTCCAACTTCTACATGTGGCTTCTTTAAGTGAGAATGTCAGGATAGTCAGACTGCTTTTATGAAAATTTAGGGCTCTCAAGGAAAATATTCCAAGAGACCCATGCAAAAGCTATAGGACTGTTTTTTAAAGATTTTATTTATTTGAGAGAGAGAGAGAGAGAACACGAGTGGTGAAGGGGCAAAGAAAGAAGGAGAAACCTCATTGAGCAAGGAACCAGACACAGGGCTCAATCCCAGAAACCTGAGATCATGACCTGAGTGGAAGGCAGACACTTAACCAACTGAGTCACCTAGGTGCCCTATAAGACTTCTAATATAAACTCAAAATCCAACAATGTTACTTCTACCACATTCTTTAGTCAAGCACCCAAGGCCAGCTGAAATTCAAAGAGAGGGAAATTTGTCACCATCTTTTATTACCACAGTGGACCTCAGTAAATCTTTTTTTTTCCTTCAGTAGTAGTTTTCCACACTATTGTACCTCTTTGTGCAACAAGAATGAAAATTTTAAAAGGAAAGGAAATATGATCCATAATAAAGAGTAAAATTAGTTAATAGCAGCAGACCCAGAATGACAGAGGTGATGGAATTAATAGGCAATATCTTAATATCTTTGTTATAAGAATTCCAAACAAACTCAAGAAAATAAAAGAAGACATGACCATAATGAAGAGAGAAATGGAAGCTATAAAGAAGATCCAAGTGAGACTTCTATGGCTAAAAATATAATATATAAAAAGAAAAATTAACTGGATGGGCTTAATAACATTAAACACTACAGAAGTAAAAAATTAAGAACTCAAAGATTTAGCAATAGAAACTATCCAAAATTGAGTACAGAGAGAAAAAAAAGATATAAAAAAAGAAGAATGTATCACTTGCTTGTATGGAAATACTGAGTCATTTAAGCTACATGTAATTGGAGTTCCAAAAGATGAGAGAGAAAGGGAACAGAAAAAAAAAGATATTTGAAGCAGTAATGACCAAAAGCTTTCCAAATTTAATAAAAACTCTAAATCCACAATTCCAGGAATCTCTAATGAACCCCAAGAAGAACAAACATAAAGAAAACTGTATCAGGGCACAATATAATCAAATTGCTGAAAATCAGTGATAGAGAATATTTTAAAATGAGAAACTGCACAGTTTCTAATGCAACAGAATAGCATCATTAATTGCTGAAAGAAAAGAAAAACTGTCAACCTGTAATTTTATGCCCCGTTAAAGTATCTTTCCTTACTGAAGGCAAAATAAAGACTTTTCCAGATAAACAAAAGTTAGGTGAAGTCATTGCCAGCAGATCTGCCTTAAAAGCAATACCATTAAAGGAAGTTCTTCAGGTAGAATGATAACAATACCAAATGGATCTATATAAGTGAAGAACAGTAGAGATGGTGAACAGGAAGAAGGTGATTTTTAAATCAATATGGAATAGTTAAAACACAAACACAAAAAGGAAAATTAACTCATACAAAAATGTTGACACCTGAAATGCAAATTAGGAATGGAAAGAACTTGCATTTTGGTCATTTTTCAAATAAAACTATTTTTCTTCTCCATAACAACAAAAGCATGCATAAACACATATATGTGTACACACACATACGCTGCTCCTTCACATATATTTGACCTTAGTATTCAACATTCTGAATAGCATACATAGATGTTGAATATATATGCATATTGTCTCTTGAATGTCTAGCTCATTGTCCTCATTTGAAATTGGGAACTGATTTGAAAGTTTCCAAAGCCAACAAATTCTTTTCTCTCTAGATAAAATTCATGTACAATACTTTGAAGCTTTAATGAGACAGTGAACATAAGAACTTCCGATTGGCATATGAGAATCAGGAAAAAAAAGTCACCCTCTGCCAAAGCCTGCATTGCCACTTGTAAAACAAAACAAGAAAACAAAAACAAAGAACTACTTTTAGAACACTGGACAGATGACAAGTGTTCACCATGTTGCTTTTATCTGGAAGTACATACTGAATGCCAGCTATGTTTACAGCATCATTTTACATAGGCCTCAAACATTATAATTCCTGACATTCATTCAGTATTTTGCAATATATAATTCACTTTCCTATCTACTTCACCTTCATATTGCCCTTTTTTGGTTGAGGTTTAAAAAAATCCAATCCATCACCCTGTTTCCTTACTGACACTTCCAATCTTTCAGACTCTGTTATCAACTGCAGCCTTAGGTCATAGCTTAAATGAGTTCCTTGGAAAGGACTTGTCATATACTTGCATAGATCTATACTCTTCCTTCATAGCACTAACACAATGATGATAATCTAGTCCTTTACGTGGGTTTTTAAAAATGTCTTGTCCCCCACTGGCCTCAGCTTCATGAAGGTAGGCTCTTCATCTGAGTTGTTTACCGTAGCATTCCTCATACTGTGCATAATGCCTGGAACATGGTAGGCACTCAACATATATGTAGTACTAAATATATGTTGATTCCTGAAATGCATCTGGGTCACAACTTCATAGCAAAGGAAAAAATCTGTCTGTAGCTATGTAGCTTCAGAATACTGTATCTTATATATACTTTATAATGAAAAGCTTGCAGGAAACTGGGCTATTACTTTATTGTATGAACTTAAGTTACTCAACCTTTCTTCAGATTATTCATCCATAAAATAACAAGATTTGAACAAACACATAGGTTTTAAACTGTTTTTCAAAGCCTGTGGGTTCCTCATGGGTTGAAGAAGGGTATTAAAGGAAATCATTTCCATTTTTTCTTCATTTTAAAAGAAACACAACACAAATTAAATGACAGTACATGGAGAGGTCAATAATAAAATATTTTCCAATAATATTGAGGCTGTACTCTAATGCTCACTAGAAAATTAGAAACAAATGAAATAGAGTGAATTCATTAACATATAATGAACCATAACAGAGATATATAAAATCTCATAAAAGAAATAGAATGACCTTCTGCAATGTGGTTGAAGAAAACATCCATGAGGCAGAGGATTGATCAGCTGAAGGCAAAGAAAAGGTGGAATCACAGATGAGATTGTAGAAATTCTCATCCAGTCGCTGTCCAGAACAAGGGAAACTTAAATCAGTGGATGCTTAAATCAGTCAATGTCAAACCCCATAGGCAAGGTCATTCCTTGTAAGAAATGGTGATGTTAGGCTCTTTTAGGCTGAGAACATGAAAAAGCCATTTCATCTCCTTGTTTTGACTGATTTCATGCCCTCCAAGCAGTCTTCTGAATGTGTCTTGGTTCTTTGCAGTAGTCTGCCCACAAGAAAAAAAAATGGACATCATGAATATTCTGGTCCAAATGAGGTTGCATTTGTCATCATCAATTAATAATTGGCCAACTGATTTGTATGTTTTTGTTTCTTTAACAAAAACATGTATCTAGTGTCTCCTATGGGCCAACATTGTTCTAAGTGCTTCCAGTAATACTTTATTAAATCTTCATAACAAGCCTGTGTGGTGGGTATTATTATCCACATTTTGTACTTTGCAGAACAGCAGTAGGCTATGCTGAAGAATCTGAGGTGTTTTTCCCCTATTATTGAAGCCCTGCTCTCATACCACTATGTGGTTTTCACCAAGTTATTTAACCTTCTGTATGTGAGATCATCATCTGTAAAATGGGAATAACATTATCTAACTCACAGGGCTGTCATGAAGATGTAATGTAATGCGTTTTTATAGTGCTGGCATAGTAAGTGCTGTGTAGGTGCTTATTATTTAAATTAGGCACTTGTTTTATTAGTCTGGGATCTCCAGGGAAACAGAATCAAGAGTATGTATATACATATATAATGAGACTAGAGACAGAGAGATTGATTTTACTATAAGGAATTGGCTCATGTTTTAATGGAGGCTGAGAAGTCTAAGATCTGAAGTCAGAAAGCTGGAAACATAGGAGAGCTGATGGTATGGTTCCAGTCTGAGTCCAAAGGCCTGAGAATCAGGAGCCCCACTGTGTAAATTCCAGTTTGGGTGAGAGTCCAAAGGCAGGAGAAGACCAGTGTCCCAGCTTGAAGATGGGCAGAAAGAAAGAATTCTTTCTTGTGCAGCCTTTGATTCTATTCAGACCTTAACAAATTGGATGAGGTCCATCCATGTTAGGTAGGCCTATCTACTTTGCTCAGTCTATGATTCACAGACACATTCAGAATAATGCTTAACATTCGGGCACTCTGTGGCCCAGACAACACATAAAATTAATCTTCACACGTGAGTATACAAATCTACTTTTTTTATTTGACTGTCCTTTTCTTCAAATCCTTTAGCAATTAAAAATATCAATCAAGAATTTTATATATACATATCTACCAATATGGCTAAGATTTAGAAGACTGATAATACCAGATGCTGGTGGGGATGTAGAGTTAACTGGAACTCCCATCCATTACTGATAAGAGTGAACATGGCACAGTCACATTGGAAACTGGCAGTTTCTGTTCTAGTTAAGTTTGTATTTATAATCCACAAATCCCAACCCTAGGTATTTACCCAAGAGCAATGATTGTATATGCCCATAAAAAGATTTGTATGTGGATGTTCATAGAAACTTTCATCTTGATGGCCCAAACTTGGAAAAGTATCAACTGGAGAATGATTTAAACAAAGTGCACATATTCATAATTAGCAATAAAATAAACTACTGACACATGCAACAACATAGAAAAATCTCAAAAATATTATGTGGAACAAAGGAAACCAGACAGAAAAGGGTGGCTGATGTATGATTACTACATGTATGCGTAGTTAACAAGGAAGCACTCTGTAGTAGCAGAACTCGGAGGGGTGAGGTTAATGATTGGAAAGAGGCACAGGGGAACTTTCTGGGAGGATGGAAATAATCTATATTTTTTTCTGAAAGTCTTTTGAAAAAGCAGGTACACTTTAAGTTTTTATTTATGGGGTGCCTGAGTGGCTCAATCGATTAAGTGTCTGCCTTAGGCTCAGGTCAGGATCCCAGGATCCTGGGATCAAGTCCCATATCTGGTTCCCTGCTCAATGGCGAACCTGCTTCTCCTCTGCCTGCTGCTCCCCTGCTAGTTCGCTCGCTTGCTCTCTGTCAAATAAATAAATAAAATCATTAAAAAATAAAGTTTTTATTTAAATTCCAGTTAGTTAACATACAGATAAAATTAGTTTCAGGTGTACAATATAATGATTTAACACTTCCAACACCCCCCAGTGCTGATTACAAGTTCACTCCTAAATCTCCATCATCTACTAATGCATCCCACTGACCCACCTCTCCTCTGATAACCATCAGTTTGTTCTCTGTAGTTAAGAGTCTATTTCTTAGTTTGCCTGCCTCTCTCTCTCTCTCTCTCTTTTTAATCCTCTCTCGCTTGTTTGTTTTGTTTCTTAAATTCCACATATGAATGAAATCATATGGTATTTGTCTTTCTCTGACTTATTTCATTTAGTAAAATGTTCTCTAGCTCCACCCATGTTGTTGCAAAGAACAAGATTTCGTTCTTTTATGACTAATATTCCATTGTGTGTGTGTGTGTGTGTGTTACATCTTTTTTATCCATTCATCAAGCCATGGACACTTGGGCTGTTTCCATAATTTAGCTATTGTAGATACTGCTGATAAACATCAGGGCGGGGGGGGGGGCATGTATCCCTTTGAATTACTATTTTTGTATTCTTTTGTAAATACCAAGTAGTGCAATTGCTGGATCCTAGGGTAGTTCTATTTCTAATTTGTTGAGGAAGCTCCATACTGTCTTCAAGAGTGGAAGACAGTTTCCATTCCCACCAACAGTGTAAGATCAACATCCTCACCAACACCAGTTGTTTCTTGTGTTGTTGATTTTAGCCATTCTGACAGGTGTGAAGTGATATCTCATTGTAACTTTGATTTGCATTTCCCTGATGATCAGTGATGTTGAACGTCTTTTCATGTGTCTGTTGGCCATCTGATTGTCTTTGGAAAATGTCTATTCTTGTGTTCCACCCATTTTTTAACTGAATTATTCATTTCTTGGATGTTGAGTTTTATAAGTTTTTTATATTTTTTGAATACTAATTCTTTATCAGGTATGTCATTTGCACATATCTTTTCCCACTCAGTAGGTTGCCTTTTAGTTTTGTTGATTGTTTCCTTCACTGTACAGAAAACTATAAAAGCACTTCACTGCTTTTTATTTTGATGTAGAACCAATAGTTTATTTTTTATTTTCTTTCGTTTGCTTCAGAAGACATAAATAAAAGGAATTTGCTAAGATGATGTCAGAGAAGTTCCTGCCTATATTATCTTCTAGGATTTTTATGGTTAGGTCTCACCTTTAGGTCTGTAATCCATTTTTAATTTATTTTTGTGTATGTTGTAAGGAAGTGGTCCAGTTTCATTCTTTTACATGTTGCTGCCAGGTTTCCCAACACCATTTGTTGAAGAAACATTCATTTTCTCACTGAATAGTCTTTCCTGCCTTGTCAAATGAAGGCAGACACTTAAACGGCTGAGCTACCCAGGCACCCCTGTGGTCTTATATTAAACCTGAAGTCCAGAATTGTGATGCCCCAGCTTTTCTTTTCTTTCACAAGGTTGCTTTGGCTGTTCAGGATCTTTTGTGGTTACATACAGATTTTAGAATTATATGTTCTAGCTGTGTGAAAAATGCTATTCGTATTTTTTAATGGATTGCATTGCATATGTAGATTTATTTGAGTATTGTAGACATTTTAACAAAATTGGCTCTTCCCATCCATGAACATGGAATACCTTTCCATCTTTTTGTGTCAGCTTCAATTTCTTTCATACATTTTATAGTTTCAGAGTACAAGTCTTTGACATCTTTAGTTAAGTTTATTCCTAGATATCTTATTGTTTTTGGTGCAATTGTAAATGGGACTGATACCTTCATTTCTCTTTCTACTGCTTTATTATTTGTGTATAGAAATACAACAGATTTCTGTACATTGATTTTGTACCCTGCAACTTTACTGAATTCATTTATAAGTTCTAGCAGGGTTTTTTGTTGTTGTTGCTGTTGTTTTTTGTTGTTGCTGTTGTTTTTTGGTGTTGTTTTTTTCCTATATGTAGCATCATGTCATGTACAAATAGTGAAAATTTTACTTCTTCCTTACTGATTTGGATGTCTTTCTTTCTTTCTTTCTTTCTTTCTTTCTTTCTTTCTTTCTTTCTTCCTTCCTTCCTTCCTTCCTTCCTTCCTTTCTTTCCTTCTTTCTTTCTTTCCTTCTTTCTTCCTTTGTCTGTTTGCTATGAGTAGGATTTGCAGTTCTACGTTGAATAAATGTAGTGAGAATGGACATCCTTGTATTCCTGACCATAAAGAAAAAGCTCTCAATTTTTCCAATTGAGGATATTAGCTCTAGGTTTTCATAGATGGGCTTTAGTATGTTGAGGCATATTCGCTCTAAACCTACTTTGTTGAGGATTTTTATCATGAATCGATGTTGTACTCTTTCAAATGCTTTTTCTGCATCTATTGAAAGGATCATAGGGTTCTTATCCTTTCTTTTATTAATGTCATTAATCAATCAACTTTATTGATTGATCTGCAAATACTGAACCACCCTTGCAACACAGGAATAAATCCACTAGATTGTGGTGAATGATTTTTTTAAATATATTGTTGGATTTGGTCTGCAAACATTTTATTGTGAATTTTTGCATCTATGTTCAGCAGGAATATTGGCCTGTAGTTCTCTTTTTTAGTGGTGTCTTTATCTGTTTTTGGTATCAGAGTAATGCTGGCCTCATAGAATGGATTTAGCAATTTTCTTTCCTTTTCTATTTTTTGGAATAGTTTAAGAAGAATAGGTATTAACTCTTCTTTAAATGTATTTGGTAGAATTCTCCCATGAAGCTGTTGGATACTGGATTGTTGGTTGTTGTGAGTATTTTGATTACTGATTCAATTTCTGTGCTGCTTATCTGTCTGTTCAAGTTTTCTATTTCTTCCTGTTTCCGTTTTGGTAGTTTATATATTTCTAGGAGTTTATCCATTTCTTCTAGGTTGTCTAATTTGTTGGCATATAGCTTTTCATAATACTCTCATAATTACTTTTATTTCTTTGGTGTTGATTGTTATTCTCCTCACTTGTGATTTTGAGTTCTTTCTCTTTTTGATAAGTCTGGCTAGAGGTTTATCAATTTTATTAATTTTTTTCAAAGAATCAGGTCCTGGTTTCATTGACCTATTCTCCTGGATTTTTTAAGTTTCTACATCATTTATTTCTACTCTAATCTGTATTATTTCCTTCTTTATGCTAGTTTTAGGCTTCATTTGTTCTTTTTCTAGCTCCTTTAGGTGCTAAGATTAGGGTGTTTATTTGAGATTTTCTTTGCTTCTTGAAATAGGCCTGTACTGGTATAAACTTCCCTCTTAGAACTACTTTTGCTGCATCCCAAAGGTTTTGGACTGTTGTATTTTTATTCTTATTTGTTTCTATGTAGTTTCAATTTTCTTTTTTGATTTATTGGTTAACCCATTCCTTGTTTAGTAGCATGTTGTTTAAACTCCATGTATTTATGTTCTTTCTATATTTTTTTATGGTTGACTTCTAGAATCATAGCATTGTGGTCAGTAAAGGTGCATGCTATGAGGATATATTTTGATCCAAGTCCTGGTCATGAGGATATAGGTGTACATATATACTTGTATACACTTAAGTATATAAGTATACATTTAAAGATTTATGCATCTTACTAGATGTAAATTATACTTTAAATTTATATTAAAAAGTTTGAATACAAAAAGTATCCCAAATCCAAATATATATATATATATATATAGTTTAGAGAACTAAACTATATATAGCTTATTTATATATATTAAATTATATATAATTAATAATAAAACATAATTGATATTATAATTATATTTAATTATAACAATAATTATATTATTATAATTGCTATATAATAGCATATATATATATATATATATATATATATAGTTTAGAGAACTAAACCAAGTGTTATGTATAGAACATTCTATCCCAGATGACTTAAGCTAGATAATTTCCATACAGCCAAATCTGTCAAACCATTGCTTGGGTTTCTTTTTTTTTTAATATTTTATTTATTTATTCATGAGAGACACACGGAGAGAGAAGCAGAGACACAGGCAGAGAGAGAGAAGCAGGCTCCATGCAGGGAGCCCGACATGGGACTCTATCCCAGGTCTCCAGGATCACACCCTGAGCCCAAGGCAGGCGCCAAACCACTGAGCCACCTAGGCGTCCCATTGCTTGGGTTTCTAAGTCTAAAATCACAAAACATAAAGCACAAATGGAAATTAACTGTCCCAAAATGATGATTCACAGCTGCCTTTGGAATCTGGTGATATGTTGCAATATTGTACCTTGAATTGTAGGTATCACCTGGTATTTCCATATTATTTATAAATAATTCAGCAAGAATTAATAAGTCAGCAGGCATTATAACTAAAATGCCATTCTATTACTGAAACCAAAACACACATAACACAGATTAAAATTTTTTCAAATTTAAAAATATAGTCTATACATTACATAAAGAGTCCTGGGCAGCCTGGGTGGCTAGGCAGTTTAATGCCTGCCTTCAGCCCAAGGTGTGATCCCAGAGACCCGGGATCAAGTCCCACACTGGGTTCCCTGCATGGAGCCTGCTTCTCCCTCTGCCTGTGTCTCTGCCTGTCTCTCTCTCTCTCTCTCCCTCTCTCTGGTCTCTCATGAATAAATAAATAAAATCTTAAAAAACAAGTCCCAAATGTTTGACTGCACGATCCCTCTGCCTGATTTTTATTTCCTGTGCTTGCTACATTCCTTGTAATTCATCATAGCATATAAAAACAATGCACAATGGTAAAACAAATTCATAGCAAAGTAAAAACAGTAGGAAAATTACAAAAGCCATATTAATACTGTCCATTTTATAATCCACAGTTTCACAATATTTAAGTATTTGGATTATTTGCACCAATTTCCTCTTTTTCTAATACCAGTACTTTCTGTGGTCATGTTGACTAGTTCAGTGTTATATACTTGACATATCTCAGCAAAACATTGGTTAATTGATTGAACACAGGTATTTAATACAAAAGGAGACTTTTGAAAAGCAAATGATGATGTTAAACAAACAAGCTTGATGCTGAATCACAAAATATTCTCAGCCTGATTGCCAAGAGACCAAAAATACGACACACAAATGGGAAATTGGTGTTTCTAGCCCAAACAGGCTTAGCCATGGCAAAGACCAATCATCCTTCTCAACCCAGTAAAATTCAGTCATGCTCATTCATTCGTGCTTTACATTCTTTAATAAATGAGGGCTGTAGTGGGAAACATGCAGCATTGATCAACTAAAACTCACACCCACATGTGCACACATACATACAAACTACGTATTTATGATTCCAGAGAACTGGTACAAAACAAAATGTTGGAATGTTGATTACATTTACACGTTGCTAAAGTTTTAGTGAAATGAGCCTATAATCATGTGAAAAATATAATAGCAAAATTGTTCATATTGGAACATAGAGAACTGTCTGTTCTCTTTGCTAGAATTAACCAGGTTTCCCTCCCCCGTTGCTACTGCAAGAACAAAAAGAGACAGTCCTTAAAGTTGGATCCTATTCTGCAAATCAGTGGCACTTAACGTACATTTCTAGTTCTGCTTTCTATCTTCTTTTTTTTTTAAGGTTTTATTTATTTATCCATAAGAGACATAGAGAGAGAGGCAGAGACATAAGCAAAGGGAGAAGCAGGCTCCCCCTGGGGAGCCTGATATGGGACTCGATCCCAGGACTCCAGGATCACACCCTGAGCCAGAGGCACTCAACCACTGAGTCACCCAGATGTCCCTGCATTCTGTCTTCTAAATGCAGATATTTGGCAAGGCCCAAAGGAAGCATTTGATTCTAAGTCATATTCTCATTGATCATTTGTAGTAAAATAACTCATAGAAAAAATAAATTGCATCATCAGCTTAAATATTGATTCTCTTTTGAATATTTATTATAAAATACATTTATGGGGCACCTGGGTGGCTCAGTAGTTGAGCATCTGCCTTTGGCTCAGATCCTAGGACCCCAGGGATCGAATCCTATATTAGGCTCCTTGCAGGGAGCCTGCTTCTCTCTCTGCCTATGTCTCTGCCTCTCTGTGTCACTCATGAATAAATAAATAAATAATCTTTTAAATAAATAAATAAAATACATTTATCATTATAAATATTTATTCTTTCCATATGTTAAAGCCAACTTGTGTAACTATTACATGTACATACTTCATTTAGGATATAAAACTATAAACGTTTTTCCCCCAATGAATTGTATGTGATGCCTTCAACATTATTAGTATACTGGTACTATTTGTATGAGGTACGTTTTCTGAGTTTTCATTATATTTTAGAGAACATAATCACTATATTCTCATTTTGCACATCAAAAGCAAATAAGAAACAGTCTCTTCAGTGCCTAGTATATTTTCATATGAAATACATATCTTGATGCTAATTCTTTGGACAATAATGTAATACCTTGAAGCTTTTCTGATGTTTTTGTCAATGGAATATATACTTAGATATGTATTTTTCCTTTTCCACAAATACTCAAAATTTTTTCTGAAAGCAAAATAAAATATTCTAGCCAAATAATCACAATCATTTGCTTTTTTCCTCTACCCATCTGCTTTTAAAGCAGCAATCACAATGTTAGAAGATTCTATGAATAAATGTTTTGCTTTTGAAAATGCAGACAATGGAAAGATCATCCAGCTGCTTGCTCCTATGGGAAGGGACAGAGAAACAGGTTGATAATAACCACTTACGAGTTAGCTTTAGCTACAAAATTACTGCCCAACAAAACAACCTTGATACTTCCATAAGTTTTAAGGTTTATACACCTGGGGTCAGCTAGTGTCAACAAGGCAAACATGTTACAATAATTTATTCCCCATGACGCTCTGCTTATAATTAAACTATTGAGGAAAATGGAACAGAGGCTCTGTAAATAAACATGCTGTCGTTATTATTTAATTAGCTAGATGCCACATTCCAGCCAATTATTTTTGCTCTTTGAAGAGAAATAGGTACTTTGGAAGAAAACTCCTCCTACACGTTTTCATAATGTTAATCAGGCTAATAGCACTTTAAAAGTTAGGGAAGAAAGTGAAGGAAAGCTTAAGCTAATATGCAGTGAATTTTATAACTAAGACAACTTATACCAATTTTATTTTTTAACTCATTAATGGTTTTATTTTTTCAGATTGTATATACATTACTATGAATATATCCAGGTAAATGGTTCAAGCTGCTAAACTGAATTTGGCAACTTACACAATCAATTGTTATTCTGATCATTCATTCATTTAACATTATTGAAATCAGTCTTCTGTCTCAGGCTACATTATAATCACCATGATATTAACTGAGTTCATCCAATTGTTGATAATTCATTTTTATCTTAGGCTTAGATGGCTAGCATTTCCCCATTCACTTTTGTTTAGGATTTATTGTGCATATTATATCATCAGTAAAACTGCAGTTTTGAGATCCATAATTCTTATTGGTCTATTTGTGTTGGTGGGCTTTCTTTGGTGAGAAATCTGGCTGAAAAGAATGAGAAAAATGTTAGCATTCAAAAATTTTTGTCTTTGAAAATGTGCTGTGTAGAGGATGAAATACATCTTTTCCTACCCTTCTAGCTTCTCAGCTATGGCTCAATTACCAAAGAGAGATTAACAAGAGAAGAGCTTACAAACTTATTTAATGTAAGTTTTACATGATGGGGGAGCCTTTATGAAGAACTGCAGACATGTAGAAATTATTAAACCTGTGCATTTTTATGCTAGGTTGGATAAAGAATGGAAAGTGGTGGTAAAATGTCATAGGACAAAGAAGTATGAGCTAAGGATAGTAAACTGGGGGAAATTTAGCAAGACCTATTTATTCAGATTCCTCTTAGCATCTGTCTTCAGAAATAAGGTCGTTCCTTTCCTGTGGGTATAGGGAGGGCACCTCTCATTTAAGAGTCTTATGACCTGCGTCAGTGAGGAGGGAGGGGTCAGAGAGTTCTTCCTGAACCTGCTCTTTAAAATCCCTCCAGCTTGGGCAGCTTAAGTGGCTCGGCGGTTTGGCGCTGCCTTCGGCCCAGGGCCTGATCCTGGAGACCCGGGATCGAGTCCCCCCGTCGGGCTCCCTGCATGGAGCCTGCTTCTCCTTCTGCTTGTGTCTCTGCCTCTCTGTGTCTCTCATGAATAAATAAGTAAAATCTTTTTAAAAAAAATCCCTCCAACTTAAAATATTCTATATGCCAAGGTGTCATATTTTGGGGTAGCATGTTCTGAACCCCATTATTCTCCCATCTGATATTTTCCCAAACAAGTTCGACAGTCCAGAAATAGTTAGTTGATCATCCCATATCCTAGTGAACCAGTCTCTCAATCCTAGTAATAGGTCAGTACTAAAGAATTGTTTCGTTTCAGAAAGTGATAATATGGGTGGGAGTAAAGCCACCCACTTAAGTTAGGCCTCTAATGGTGTTAATAATCAGGCAATTAATAAAGGACATTTCTACAGAAATAAAACAAAAGTTAATGGTTCCAATAAACTACAAATTCAGTTTTTGAATCCAGAGGGCAGTTAGTCAAGATTCCTAGATGTTGGGCTCAAAATATCTTTAGGTAGGATAGTAAGAGCAGGCAGTAATGATTGATAAAATTTTGGGTTTGCAGTTTGAGTATCTTTGGTGATAGCTTTGGATGTTCCAGTGAAATTTTTGAGTGACCTACACAGCTAGAGGTACAAAGAGTGCTCATACATGATCTGTTATGGTGATTCCTTAAAAGTTTATATCATCCAACTTCAGCTTATAGGGCTTTCGGAAATGGGTAGTTTTTGTTTCTGGTGATGCCAAGTGAGGAAGGTCAGGACGGTGATATATATTTCCAATATATAAACACTGGATATATTAACAACCAACAAAATGCACAAAATGGCTGGATCCAATTTACAAGATGAAAAATAGCTCAAATGGTGGGTAATACTTTTTCACTGAAACAAAATTTTTCTCTACAGTCACCTCCATATCACCAAAGATAATCCAAGACTATTTTTTTTAATTTTTTTAAAGATTTTATTTATTTATTCATGAGAGAGAGAGAGAGAGGCAGAGACACAGGCAGAGGGAGAAGCAGGCTCCATGCAAGGAGCCTGACGTGGGACTCAATCCCGGGTCTCCAGGATCATACCCTGGGCCGAATGCGGCACTAAATCGCTGGGCCACCCGGGCTGCCCAAGGCTATTTTTATTTGCAAAAATAAATCCAGTCTTATTAAACTTTGCCTAATTATTTATACAAGTGTAACAAGAATAGGTGATGGATTATACAGGTGCTTTTTAAGTCTGTTTTGCAGAGATCCTCTGGAAAAGCTCAAAGTTAGTTCAAAGTTGGAAAGATTCTCTTTAGAATTCAATTTTAGGAAATACATCAAAACTGTCAAAAGATTTAAACACTTAACTAAATAAGATCTTGGCCAACTATTTAACCAAAGTGACAATGAAAAATTTTATAGGCAATACAGAAGTTTACATAGTTGTGAACAAAACCTCCACTCTTTTAATATTAAGGCCAGGTTTTCTTAAGTAATCAAAAGACCTTAGGAAATTATTTTGATAAAACTCAGAATCTTTGTTTCCTAGGCAAATTTCTTAAAAGGTAACCAAGGACCTGCATACCCTGGCAGGTGGAAAGTCAAGCAAGGCTCTCAGAACACAAAACAAAACAAAACAGAAAAGCAAAGGCTGTCCCTGGAAGGAAAGGATCAATAAACAATGGATACTCAAAGCTAAACTCATAGGATCACAATCCGTAGAACTAATTCTTACAAATATTTTTTCCCTGCTAAACTGAATTTGGAAAGTTAAGGGCAAGAAGAAATGTTTTTGTTCCTCTCTCTCAACTAAGCACTAAGACAAAGATCGAGGAAACTGACACGTTAAGCATTCTTACCCATACTGGCTTTCTGTCCGTTGTCCCAGATCTCAGCTGTAGTCTCCAACATGAGTGGAATATCCCAGCCTTTTATTATCCAATTTCCATCACCAGAAACTGCAGAGGAGGAAAATAGTATGTTTTACCTCCTACTCTTTTAGTTTTTCAGCTGGGACTTTGTAACAAAAGATTGATTAACAAGAGAAAAACATAAAAATTTACTTAATATAATTTTTATGTGTCATGGAAGCCTTCATAAAGAGAAATGAAGACTCAAAGAAATGATTAAACATGAGTGTCTTGGGCAGCCTGGGTGGCTCAGCAGTTTAGCACTGCCTTCGGCCCAGGGCATGATCCTGGAATCCCGGGATCGAGTACCACATTGGGCTCCCTGCATGGAGCCTGCTTCTCCCTCTGCCTGTGTCTCTGCCTCTCTCTCTCTTCTCTCTCTCTCTCTCTCTCTCTCTCTTTCTGTGTCTCTCATGAATAAATAAATAAAAATTTTTTTAAAAACTGATGTCTTTATGCTAGTTTGATGAAAGATGGAAAATCATGGAAAAACGTGGTAGAACCAAAGGTTATGAACTAAGGGTGATAAACTGAAGGAAGCTTAGCAAGTTTTGTTCGTTCAGACTCCTTTGGTGTTTTCAGAGATAAGGCTATAGGCAGGACACCTCTCACATGAGCATCTCATGACTTGCTCCTGAGAAGAAGGGGGATCAGAGAGTCCTACATACACCTGCTGCTTCTCAAATTCCTCCAGTTAAAATGTTCAATATGCTAAGTTACCATGTTTGGAATAGTGTGCCCTGAACTCCATCAACTGCAACTAAATAAGTAATAGGGAAAAGATCTTTATTCAAACTTAAAGTATATATGTGTTCATGTGTGTGAAAAGGAGAGAACCCAAGAAACATGAATTATATATTTCAGAAATTCATACATTGGGAAAGGATATAAATATTATTTGAATCTTCTACTCAAAGTCTATTAAATTGCATTTAGATGGTATTTCTATTCCAAGTCAGACTTAGACATTGCAAACTTACTCTAATTTTCTTCTTAACTAAATGTGTCATTTACTTTTGAACACAGAATAAAGTCCCCAATTTTTAACCAATGAAGTTAAAATTAGGTATACATTACCTACAAACAGTACGTGCAGTCTTATAAGTATGCCCTCAAGATCTATGCCTTAGGACATGCACTATACATAGGACTATCTTTGAGCTGGAGAAACTCAATCTCTCTGGGTGATACCCAACAGGTGTGTATCTTATCTTTTGTTTTCCTTTGGCATGGCCCAATTTTCCTAGGAGATTTTAATTGAATGACTTGTTATTCTCATTTTTTTTAACTTCAGAATCTTGGATCAGGACCAACAGCTTTAAATCAATCCAATTAAGGTGATGTAAGTGGGAGGCCTATGAGAAAAAGTGGGTAACTTATAGGACCTCAGTATTTGAAATCATGTTAAGGCAACATTGGGCTTCATGCTAAAACATCAAGAGCTGACCAATTTACCCTTCTGTCATTCACATCACCTCCTCTCCCCCTCCCAAGTTAACAGATCAATTTATAAACTAATTTGATCCTGCAGATGCGTCTATTAGGCAAATTACAGATATATTTCTTGATAGACATGAGGTACTAGGTAAAAGGAACTCCTATAAATAGGCCATTAATAATGTGATGGTGAGTTGGGGGAGAAGTGTTCTATAATTCTGTGATTAAGTCTCAGCCTTTTAGTGAGCCTGTGCCTTCTGACTCTGAACTTTACAAGTGTTTCTTAGTTGTTTTTTTTTTCTCTCCCCTTAGATAGCACAGGACTGCTAGAGGGACCTGGAGTGGGAAATTTTCCCTTGCCCAGGTCAGTTAGGCTCTGGTTAATAGTTTCCTCTGAGGGCAGGACTTGGTAAGAATGGAGTACTCTGGTATACTTCTGAATGATACCTTCCCCCCCCCACCTCCCTTTGCCAGAAGCACAAGGGGATATTTTTTCTAAAGGTTACTATAGAACCTGTTTGAGCTCCTGGAGGTAAATCTCACAAAATTATGAAGGTCTCCCTATGACTGGGTTCTCTTGGAAATTTATCAGCACTGTGCCTCCAGCAATTCATCAATCCCAATATAGATTTCCTTCCCTGACACTGGTTCTCCCTGTGGTTTCTATATCTCAGTCTCTGCTCTGGGAGTCTGAGACTCCTTTTATCTGCCTGTCTCTCTCTCTGTCCAATCTTAGGGACAGCAGTTTGCCCTACTTCTCCCTTCTCATACAAATCCAAGAGTTGCTGAGTTTTCAGTCTGTTCAGATTTTCACTTAATGTTAAGAGTGAGAGGTGACTTCCAGGCTCCTGACATGCAGAACCAGAAACGAGAAGTTCCAAATGAATTTCAATCACTGCAAAAATTAGTAGTTCAAAGAATGCAGAGATCTAGGAAATAGATGGTTGAGAAAAAAAAACCTGCAGCCTAGAAGAAAAACACAATTTTCTTTAAATAAGGTAGTAAATGGATGATGTGTGATTACCAATATTTATATGGCAAAAACAGACCCATGGAGAAGATGGTAAGTGTGGTGAGTCATTGTCTTTTTGCAAAGTGAGTTAGGACACCTTCTTCCATACAGGATATCTATCAAGAAGTTGTGAGCAACAAAAGAAAGTAAAAAATGGAACACCTCAGTAGATAGACATCCTGAAATGCAAGAAGATGTCCTATTGCCTATAAAGAAAATAATCTTGGCCTTCTGAAAAGTGTCAAAAAAAGCAGACTGGAAGTAAAGCCACAATCTTTCAGTTGCATATGCAATAAATTTGCCACAGAGAAGTAGCTCCTTGCCAGTCAGTTATTTCCAAACTGCAGCCCATAGATAATAAGATCAAGATGATGGTCGAAGAGACCTTTGGTTGGGCAAAAAGATCATAACCATACCACCATTTTTAATCTTTAAGATATATCACATGCATTTAATGCTCTTAATATATCCATATATATTCCAATGGTGTTCCAAGACATTTCCATTGAAATGCGCATAACATGAATTCAGTAGTCCTAATAAACTTATGAATATGTTATATTGCCCTCCAGTTAATACTTTGAATACAATGTCAGACAAAGCATATGAGTTTACTGCAAATTCAAAGATCCTGTTTGAAGTTTCATTTTCTGCATTTTGAATCTCAATTATTCTTTAGTTGTGGAAAAACTGTATGTTTGTTTTTCCTTGAGTATTAATTTTGTTGATTATGTATAATGAAATATATATCATAAAGACCAGCATGTTTCTAATAATGTATTATTCATAATTAAGGTGACTTATTATAAAAGTTTAATGATTAAAACTCTAATTGTGTAACTATTGTTTTCATAGGAAGTTTATAGAGACTCAGCTGAAAACCATTCCCAGTCGTGCATTTTCAAATCTGCCCAATATTTCCAGGATGTAAGTCATTTTTTTTTAAATAAAGAAAAGTTTGCAACTGTGCCATGTTATTTTCTAAATGTGTTCTATCAAGACAAATACTTATGATAAGTCAATATCTACATTGATATTATCTACATCTACAATATCTACATTTTCATATCCAATGTATATGAACAGTTTATATACAAGCTGTTTATTTGATTTTACTACATCTTTAATCCCAAATTCCTACATGATTTCTTAAACCTAATGCAAAATTTAAATTTATTTGGTCTTGAGAATTTAATAATTCTCAATGTATTTTAATGTATCTTGGGATGTGGCAACACCTTAGCCAGGAATCTCTCCTATAACCAGATTTATATATCTGTCTCTAGTCCATCTCTCCTAGTTACCAATTCTTGATTCAAATTTTTTTTGCCACTAAGACAAATTACATTTTATCAGAAATATAATTTCAGACTTCTCTTGCTTAAAAAAACACACAAAAATAATTCTAAACCTTGGAAAACCGAATTGCTATGCACTCAAGAGCAAGGATAAAAAGGACTTTCATATTGAGTTGACAAAAGTATAACTGCATATGAAATGAACAGGACCTTATTTCATTTAATGGATTCTGACAAGCAAGGAAGATAATTCAGGCATACTAGATGACAAAACAATCAGAAGCAACCTGTGTGATTTTGGCTAAACTAATTCATTTCATTACCATTTATTGAGTGTCTATTATGTCATTTCAGGGGCATTTAACATGTTTAATTGTTACTAGAGAGGAGGGTGGTACTAGCATCATATGGGTAGAGGGAGAAACACCCTCCAGGGCATGGAATATCCTTCCACAACAAAGGATTTCTAGCCCAAAATGTCAGAGAGCTGAGGCTAAGGAAACCATTCCAGCCAAACATCTCTGCAGTCTTTGATTTTTCTGACCAGCCTCTCCTTTTTCAAATTCTTGTCTCCTTTGGTTTCCTGGATATTGCTCCCATCCTTCTTTTAACATCTTGCCTTAGCTACTCTTCCTCATTCTCCTTTCCTAGCTTCCTATTTCATTTCATTTAATTCCTTAAATATCAGTTCATTCTTTATTTTGTCCCAGTTCCTTTATACCCTCCTCTCCTCGACTGAACAAGCCCAAAGGTGATTTCATTATTTTGCAATACAAATAATTCCTAAATGAGTTTCTCCAGCCCTGAATCAGGTCTGCATTAGAAGCTTCCTTTTAAGTATCATCATCTTGATGTCCCTCAGTCACTTCAAACAGCATATCCAAAATAAAGCCATTATCTTCCTGATAAATTGTTCCTTCTCCTTCTCCCTTTAATGCCATCACCATTTAGTGACATATAAACTAAATACCTCAAATTTCCCTTTGGTCTTCTTTTCCCTCTACTAGGGAGTTGCTTATTTGGTATCTCTACTTGGATGTCCCAATAGCTTGACTATTACTTCATTCATTCATTCAACAAATATTTATTTAGCCCTACTTTGTGTCCGGTACTTTGCTAGATGCTTCACATACAAAGCTGACAATACTCATGGAGCTTCCACTTTCCTTCCTAAGAGAGTGATGGTGTCAGTCATAGAGTGCTATAGAACTCATATAAGAAACATATCACCTGGATATAGAATGTGGTCAGGGAAGGCTTCCTGAAGGAAATGACACCTTGTGATCTGTATTATCAGGAAAGGAGATGTGGAAATACAGTTCTAAGCAGAAGGGAAAAAGTGGGCTGCTAGTTAAATTAAAATAAATTTGTTGAGGCTGGAGCTTAAGCTGGGATAAGGGCAGTAAAGAAAAATGAAACTGGGAAATGAGCAAGTTCAGAGCCTTGCAACCATATAAAGCAGTTTGAAATCTTCCCTTTGAGCCAAGCCACTGAGTGGTTACAAGCAGGGAAATGACAGATAAGGTGTTTTATAAACATTCCCTTGTGCTGTAGAAAGGGAGTCAAATGGAGTAAGACTGGAGACAGGAAGCTAGTGAGGAAGAGGGGATGGTGAAGTGAGCGATGATAGTTGAGGGAAAATAAGAAGTGGTCATGTGTGCTGGAAAGTTGATTGATTTGGAGGTGGAGGGAGATGGAAGAGAATTTCATCCAAGTGTCTGACCAGGACATCTGTGTGGTTGATGACCATATTCACCGCATTAGAGAGGTTTTCTGTGGGTTTGCTCTGAAGGGTCAGGGAACAAGTTAGGAATTCAATTTGGAGCATATGGCATTTGAGGTTCCTTTGAGGCATCAAACAAGCTATGTCCAGCAGACATCAGGACACAGACATAATTGTTCATTCATTCATTTGATAAATATTTATTCAGACCCTACAATGTGCCCGTGACTGTTCCAAGACATGAACATATGTCAGGGAACAAACAGACAAAAACTGATGTCCCTACGAAGTTTATATTCAAATGGAAGGAAATAGACAATAAACCAAAATCATAATAAATATGTAGGAGTTTAGAAGGGAATAATGGATATGGTAAGAAGACAAGAGCAAAGCAGAGTAAGGATGACTAGAAGTGCTGGGAGTGGGAGATGCTCAGGGAAAGATTCAGGTAGGGATTTTTTTGAGATTTGAGAGTCATAAAGGGACAGATGTGACTGGGACCAGGGAAGGGCATCAATGGGAGAGGGAGAGGCTAAGGAGAGTGAAGAACAAACAGCTTTAATAGCATGAGGTCCCTGAGAAAGCCAGAAGGGATAGAATCCAAACAGACTTGCTATAGGAAGATTGTCATCTTTTACACTATCACAAGAAAGCAGTAGTAAGAGATGAGGCAGGTGCAGGTAAATTAATAGGTTCATTGGTGGAGAATTCAAGGAATTCTCATCTCAAGGTTTCAATCTTTCCTACAAATTATTAAAAGACAATCTGCTAATATTGAGGGTGTAGAGTTAGAAATTTGAGGTTTGAAATAAAAGTGATGGGCAATAAAAGAGAGAGGGTTAGCTAAGATATACAGGACACCTAGGCAGATTTGTAGGTCTTGTTGAGACTTCCTCCATAGAGACCATGTTGGATTCTCCAGTCTGTTTAAATGTTCCCTGAACCACATCAGTGTGCTTATCACTCTATATGTTAATTCCATTTGCCTACCTATGTTACTCACTACTGTGAATTCCTTGAAGCCAGGGAATAGATCTATTTTGTTGATGCCCACTTACTGATGTAGAGTAAATGTTCTACGTAGAGTAAATATCAACAGATATTTGTTGAATCAAAGCACACAGCAACACATGAGTAATCGTTAAAGATCTGGTATGTCTAGGAGGCAAGAGAGAAATCATTTAGGTAATCCTAGATAGGTTTGCCTGGGACAGTACAAATTTCCACCTATTATTTAGGTGTAATTGTTAATAGCAGTCTCTGTAACTCACAAAAATATCCTAGTCTGAATGGTAAATGATATGTTCACCCTAGTAGTGATTACATAAGACTTGTAGACTAAGAAGAAATTTGAGGAAGAGGTAGGATCTGATTTTTTTCTGTTTATAAAAATGGGTAATCAAGAAGGAAATCACTTCTTTCATCCCACTGAATAAATGGTTCCTATATGTTGTCTTCACAATGGAACTCTAAGAGCTCTTTAAGGATGTATAATTCAGTTGGAGAACTAGAAATTCAGTTATTATGACATGGGCAGAATGACTATCCCAGTAACTCATTGAGAAAGCTTTATACTTCTAAACCAAGAAATTCAGGAGAAATTTTAGAGCAATAGATTTATCGTGAGTTAGGAAAACAATTTTGCAGCCTTCAAAATTAATCTTGTCCTTCAGATGGCTCAGCTTCATCCATTATAAATCTCTGCAATCTCTATACCATAAATTAATCTTTTCAATGTCTTCCATTGTTTCCTCTGTGTTAAAGATATATTTGGATCAAAAAAATTTATATAATGGTATCCACAAGTGGCAATGGCTTGGGAGACCTGATAAGTCAAAGGATAATTATTTAGAGATAGATAAATCAAAACAGAAAGTACAGGACCATTAGAATATTCACAATGTCCATGGTAAAAGCCAAATGGAACAGTCATAACTCCTCTCATAAACATTGTATTAATGAAAATATTTTAGTGACAGACTTAATTCAAACCATAGACGAGTGGTTCTCAGCCCTGCCTGCACGTTAGAACCATCTGGGAAGCTTTTAAAAATAAAAATATTTGCACATCATCCCTCATAAACTCTGACTTAATTATCCTGGATCATGTCTTGGACATATGTAAATTTTAAAGGCCTCCTGGGTAGTTCAACAGTATGGCCAAGGTTGAGAATCTATGCTGTGACTACAAGTGGATACCATCTATTAATTCTTAATTTTCCCAAATATCATAGAGATGCCTCTCAATAGAAAGCAGTCATTGAATTTGGCTGCATTAGTCATTCTCATTACAATAGAATTTGTGGAGAGTATTTGAAACAATATTCCCTGTGCATTCTTGACAAGTTGTACTTAGAAGTTTCTCTTTTCTCTCTTTTAATACTTAAAACTTTTATTTGAATTATCTTTTGCTTGCAAAGTTCAAGACAAATCTTGAATTTTCTACTTCATCAAAATAAAGAAGTCTTGAGTGGATATGTAATCACTACCCCATGGAATGTTCCATTAGAGAATTATAGATTTCTCATCTTCTTTGAAACTATATTTCTAATCCTATGATATCACATACTCCATTAAAAATACCTTTTTAAATTCTTGTGTTCTTGTCTAATGTCTTTCATTATCTGCTATTTTGAGTAACTCACCTATTCACTCATTTATTATTACCTTAACACATATTTATTGAGAGTCCACTACCTGCCATGCACTATGAAAGGCACTCAAAATTCAAAGGCCATCCAAAACACAGTTCTCCATTTCAGAGAATGTATAGCCTAATCAGACAACATAAATCAAATATTATCCAAACAACAAGAAAGTCGCCTGTGATAATTAGTGAAAGAAGTTCTTGGTGCAGTGAAATAAATATACTAAAGGGAAATTTGACCTAACCAGGAAATTCAGGAAAAACTTCTGAAGGAAGTATCAGTTCAATGGAAACTTAGGGATGAATAGGACCTATTGGGAATCTTTGAGGTATCACAGGATCTGAAAAAAGTATAACCAATTTTAACAGATTAGAGTGAAATCCTGTTGCCTGATCTAGGAAGCCCCTGATAGAGAAGTTTCATCAAAATTAATATGTTTGGGGTATGTATGACATTCACAATCCCACTAACTTCCTACTCTGCATTATATTTTTGTGCCATTCAGCTACTTGTCAATAGATGCAACTCTGCAGCGGCTGGAATCACATTCCTTCTACAATTTAAGTAAAATGACTCACATGTAAGTACAATGAAAAGAGGAGCATAGACCTCACCCAAGCCAATCTTGATTGATAATTCTGGAGCTTCAAATGGTTGAAACAGCTGGGTTTTTGACCATGGGTCAGAACTTCCATTTGTGATTAAATTCTTAACCGGTTCTCACAGTTTGTTAATCTGTCCAAAATCCCACTTCCCTGTTTGAAAGGTAAAGACAAAACTAGAGTTCTCCTCTTAAATTGTCATTTCATTCTATTACTACTGTGTCAGCAGATTTCATTGGTGTGGATGTCAATGAGTCAATTAATATTTACTGACTACTGACTTGATTCCAGGCCTTTGCAAGATTCTGCAAATCTAACATTTTTCCTCAGAGAATTGTAGCTTCATGAGATTAGAACAGGAGTAGTACTAAGAACTCTGGCCTTGGAGTTGGTTAGAATCAGGTTTGAACCCTGGCTTCCCCTGCCCACTCACTATCTAACCTTGCACAATCATGTAATCTTTCCTAGTCTCACATACCTTATTTGTAAAATAAGGGTAATTAGAGTGTTGCAACTTCATATGGTTAGTATAAATATTGAATGATATAAGCATGTAAGCCCATGCTTAGCACATTAAAACTAGGCAGTGTACTTCATAATTATTCAGGTTTTTTCTCTAATACATTACAATCAATTAAAAGTTGCACATAATCACATTGCATTCTCCTAAGCAGCCATCTAATTTTATGAAATTCTATGAAATATTAACTATTTTCTTGAAAAAACAAAAATACCTATTACTGTATACTTATATGTTCTAGGGGTGCCTGTGTGGCTCAATCAGTTAAGTGTCTGAATCTTTCAGCTCAGGTCATGATCTCATGGCTCATGGGGGTCTTCACTCAGTGAGGAGTCTGCTTGAAAGAGTCTGTCCCTCTACCCTCACCCCTACTCTCTCTCTCTCTTTCTCTCTCTCTCTCTCTCTCTCTCTCTCTCAGATAAATAAATATTTAAAAAGAAATACTAGGGATCCCTGGGTGGCGCAGCGGTTTGGCGCCTGCCTTTGGCCCAGGGCGCGATCCTGGAGACCCTGGATCGAGTCCCACGTCGGGCTCCCGGTGCATGGAGCCTGCTTCTCCCTCTGCCTGTGTCTCTGCCTCTCTCTCTCTCTCTCTGTGTGTGTGACTATCATAAATAAAAAAAATAAAATAAAAAGAAATACTATGTTCTAGACATCATGCTAAACATTTTATATTCTGTGCGTAACCCTCATTTAAGGCTCAAATCAACCCTATCAAGTAGAGATTATTTTTTCCATTATTTATATAAGAAAAATGTAAACTCATAGAAGATAAATATGTTTTCCTTAGTCACATGGTTACTAAGAGGGAAGAGCAGAATTTTTACACTATAAATGTCTTACTGGAAAATTCTTATCCTATGCACTATATTATACTGCTTTCAAGACCACTAAGTTTCAGAATGTTACTTCTAGCTATTGTAGGCAAACTTATATCAGATCAATCATTATTCTGAAAGCACCTAGAGAAGCTAGATAGAAAAAAATCTTTAAGGAGTTTTAAGGGGATTTAAGGGGACAGAAGCAAATCCCAAAAACATTTGCTTGTTTTCCTCTTGAGGTATTCTGTGAACTGTAACCCACAACGGAGAGGCTCAGGTGGAATAGAAGTTTAGGCAATCTCATAGGACTAGCAAACCAAAACTTGGATTTCAGGACTTGTAAAGGAGGATAATGCCTTAGTAAACAAAACCCCCAAGATTTTAGCTGGAATCCCTAAAGAGCTTCATCCCAGAAGTATGGAATAATGGGAAACAGATCAGCCCTCATGAAGACTAAAGCCTCACTTTGGATCAATAAAAAATAAACACGCATACAAAACAAAACAAAACAAGAATATATGGGAAAAAATCAAGAGAAGAAAACCAACAACAGAAAATGATCACAGGAGATTCAAATATTAGGATACTGGAGTGCTGGGATTATTAGGCACAAACTTTAAAATAACTATAATTACTTTATTCAAAATTTGAAAGAGAAGATAGAGAAGTTCAAAATAGAATTGGAAACTGTAAAAAGAATCAAATAGAAAAAAGAACTCAAGAATTCAGTAACTGAAATAAAGTCTAAACACATGAGTTTAACAACAGATTAGATACAGCTCAAAAGAGAATTAGTAATCTGGAAGATAAGTCAGAAGAATATTTCCAGCCTGCAGCATGGAGAAAAAAAGAAAATTTAAAAATATATGGCACAGTAGAGATTCTAGGGTTGCTTAGTCGATTGAGTGTCTGACTCCTGGTTTCAGCTCTGGTCATGACTTCATGGGTCATGAGATTGAGCTCCACATTGGGCACCATGCTTAGCAGGGATTTTGCTTAAGATCCTCTCCCTCTGCCCCCATGCTTGCATACCAGCATGTTTGCATGCTCTTGCTCTCTCTCAAATAAATAAATAAATCTTTAAAATATATAACACAGTAAAAAGTCTAGCATCCCTATCATTGGGTCTCAAAAGAAGAAGAGAGAAAGAATGATAGAAGCAGTATTTGAAGATAATTTACTAAAACTCATAAGGGAATCAAATTGCATATATAAGAAATACTACAAACTCCAATAGGATAAATACAAAGAACCCCATCAAGGGACATCATGGGAAAGATATTAAAAACCAAAGATAAGGGGTGCCTGGGTGGCATAGTCAGTTAAGGATCCAACTCTTGGTTTAGGCTCAGGTCATGATCTCAGGACCCTAAAATCGAGCCCCACATTGGGCTCCCCACTAAGTGAGGAGTCTGCTTCCTCTAACTCTCTCCCACTGCCCCTCTCCACATTCATGCACACACACTCTCTCTCTCTCTCTCTCTCTCTCAAATCAATCAACCGATCAATCAATCAATCTTTTTTTAAAAAAGACAAAGTGAAACTTATTAAAAGCAGCCAAAGGAGGGAAATACATACAAACTTTCAAAGAAGTAGCAACAAGAGTGATAGCTGATTGTTTATCCAGCAGAAAATATATTTCTTTTGGGACATCTTCACCCTTTTATTTGCCACCACTTTTCTCATTGATGTCAATAATTTGCCTTCATTAAGTTCCTTTGACTGAATATCTAGTGTTTCTCAAATGGTGGAAGTATCAACACTCACATGGTCAGCTGTTTCTCCTATGACTCCATTTACATTTAAGTCAAATTTCACTTCCAGCATTATCACGTTTTGTTTCTTTGCTGCCCTTTCATCTCTGCTGGCCAGTTCCCACTTTTAATTATCCACTTTTATAAAATGTCATATGGGTTTATCACTGGAAGCCAAGGAAACAATACAGCTGCACAAACAGCTTTACCGTTTGTGCATGAACGGAATAACAGATGCTCAGTGATCAATCACCAATGACTTTGAAAGATGTGGTGTAATTGGTCACCTATCATGATATGCATCTGTTATTTACATAGTGATGCACACATTGAAGAGCTAGCAGCAAAGTTTATACTTTGTGCAATTTTTCACAGTTAATATATTACAGTAGCCACATTTGAACCATGTTGTCTGGACCAGCTATTATTTCAATTGAACTAAATAATGTTAATGAATATTATGCATATTGGAACCATGCAGAGAAAGGACTACATATATCCACAGAATTAAGATACACAATGCTAAATAAACAAAGGATGGGTGGGTTATAAATAGTGTTAGAGTGTTCTGAAGTTCTTGCATTGTCTGAGAAATGGTAACAGTATTAATAAATAATGAATACATGTTTTAATCCATAAAGCAACAACTAAAATAATTGCAAAAGAATAGATAACAAGCTACTAGTAATGAGGAATAGAATAAAAATTAAATAATACAAGGTGCACCTGGGTGGCTCAGTGGGTTAAGCATCCAACATTGGCCCAGGTCATGATCTCAGGGTGTCAGGCTCCACGCTCAGTGGGGAGTCTGCTTTCCCTCTGCTTCTCCCCTGCTTATGCTTTCTCTCTATCTCTTTCTCTCTCTCATAAAAAAAGATTAATACCAAAGGAGCAAGAAATTATAATAAAGAAATTATGAAACAAATAGATTTAACCCCAAATAGTAAGTATTTAATAAGTATTTACATTAACTGCATTAAATGTAAAAGGACTTAATATTCAGATTACAATACAAAGATTTCCAGATAGGTTAATAAAAATAAAATTCAACTGTATGTTGCTAATAAGGAACATACTTTATGCACAACAATATTGAAAGACTGAAAGTGTATGGATAAAAATATTAACATACAAACAATAACCAAGAGAAAATGGATATAAGTATACCACTGTATATTAACCATGAAGTCTTACTATGTACAAAAGGGGAAATTTTATTATGATAAAAAGAATTACTACAGAAAGATACAATGATTCTAAATTTTATCTGTAGAAGTATAGCTTCAAACCATGTAAAGCAGAAATTAACAGAACTGAAAAAATAGATAATCCACCATCATAGTGGGGATTTGTTTCAACACAGCTTTATCTGATAGAACATGCATACCAAAAAAGTAAATAATGCTGATAAGAAATTAATAAGGTTTGAAGAACATAATTTGCAAACTTATCCTTATTGACTTGTATAAAATATTGTATCCAACAATTGCAGAGTGTACATATTCTTTTCAAGGATACATGGAATAGTTATCAAAAGTGAACATAGGTAAGGCTACAAAAGTAAGTCTCAATAGTTTTCAAAAATTAAAATCAAGTATGTTCTTTGGTAAACAATCACTTCTAAATAATGATAAGTCGAAGAAGAAATCACAATAGATGCTAGAAAACAATTTTAACTAAATGTCAATAAAAATATAACAAATCAAAATCATGAGATGTAGTTAAAGTCATAGGTAGAAGAAAATGTGTATAGCTTTAAAAAGACATAGGTTAGAAATGAAGGCTAAAAATAAATTATTTATATAGCTTTCACAAGAAATTTATAAAGGAGCTGTAAGTTGAAACTAAAGAAAGTACAACAATATCTAAGAGAATTGAGAATCTAGGTCAGTAAGGTCAATAGTTTAAATTCAAAACCAAATCTTCAGACTCCAAATATAATGTTCATTTATTATATCATCTTGATTCTCTGCCCCTTTCTCCAAAAAAAATCAAAGAAACTAACTTGTAACAAAGCTCTATATACACCCTGCTGCTCTTAAAATCAACTGTTTTGTTATCATTATGGCCTTTTCCTCATAAAGATTCTAGTTGTTAACATTTCTCTTAGATATACCAATTTTCTCCCTCTGAGCAAAAGAGTTTATTTCATAGGTCAAGGAAAACTATTAAATACTAAAAAGAGGATGAATTTGGAAGTGGATTTTTTAAAGGATATTTCTCTTATGTGTATATGAGGTATTCAGTCTGCTATCTTAGAAAATGGGAAAATAATGCATTTCTTAGGACCCCTGGGTGGGTCAGCAGTTAAGCCTCTGCCTTTGGCCAGGGTATGACCCTGGAGTGCAGTGATCCAGTCCCACATCGGGCTCCCTGTATGGAGGCTGCTTCTCTCTGCCTGTGTCTCTGCCTCTCTCTCTCTCTCTCTCTCTCTCTCTCTCTCTCTCTCTCTCTTTTTCTCTCTTGAATAAATAAATAAAATCTTTTAAAAAAAGAAAAGAATTCATCTTGCATTCTCAGATTTGCCTAATATACATTCTACATTATTACCTATAAATAGTTTTAGTTGGCACAAAGGTAAGTAAAAACTTTTGGATTCCTACCACACAAATGCTTAACATCTTTATTCTGTAATCATTTGTTAAGCAATGACTAGAAACAAAGCATTATGCTATTTGCATGAGAGAAACAGAGCTAAAAAAATCCTCTCCTCTCCTTCCCTCAAAGAATTGAAATAGAAAGCATGAAACCAAATGTTAATATAGAATGATTTGTCTCATCTACTCATCTTCAGCCCAACTTCCCTGGCACTCCCCAGCAGAGAACTAAAGCCCTCTGATTTATTTATGAAGCAGAGTCCCTTACCAGGTTGGATTTGCTGCAAGAATAGATACTGAACTAAGGCCATGCTGAGGGTCAACGTCATTGCATATTGCTAGCACTTACTGAAAAGCCTCAGTGCTAACATTAGTAGTTCAAGAACATAATGGTACTCTGTTGCATGGATGTCCTTCCTCAGCTGCCCTCCTTCTCCCTGTCCCTTTTTCAGTGACATGATTTGGTAAATAGGCTGACTTAGAGCCACGGGAGGAGTCGTAGCTCATCATCCCCACTTCTCACCATCCCTTCACTGCTTTTTCAACCTTCTCCTGCTAATGCACTGTACTTCTCCTATTAGCTGGCTTCCCAGTTCTTGCTTAGATTGTGCTCTCTGATAGGAATTGAGATGGTAAAAAATATGCGCTAAAATCATTGGTGACCTAGAGCTGGCTTTCCAAAGATAAAGAGCTATGTATTCATTTAGTTAAGTACAGTTATGTTTAACATTGTGGTCATTCCTGTACACATACACATACACATTCCTGTACACATACATGACCGTTCCTGTGGTCATACCACTGTACACGGGATTCAAAATACTGGATCATTTCATTCTTGCCCGAACCTTCTTCCTTTGGCCTCTGATTCCACATTCCTGGTCATCCTCTATCATATTGGTCTTTCACTGGCTCATTCTCCTTCCTCACTTTTAAACATTGGGGTTCCATATGGCCCAAAGCTGTGTCTTCTCTTCTTACTCTATGATTCTTCCCCATGTGACCTTATCCAACTATTCTCAAGTTTACATACCTAGTGTAGTCATCTCTTTTTTGCATTAGGCCATTTACCTATCAGTCTCCTTAATGTCTCCTCTGAGATGTCTCCCACGTATCTCACTACTTAAATGCTCCAAAAGGAAATCCACCACTCCTCCACTATTTGCTGAGCTGGTACATGGCACATCCATTTATCTTACTGCAAATTCCAGATACCTGAGAGTATCACTATACCTTCTTTCCTTATCACCCCCTACTAATCCTTCACCATTTCCTGTTGATTCTACTACTCTAATACACAAAAAACTTTGTATTTGCACAACCCCTGCACAAGCCATCATAATTTCTTGAAGTACAGTAATTTCATAGCTTAACTCATCTTTCCAGTTTAGACTTCCTCTAATCCATTTCTGCACAATAGCCAGTGATTTTGCTCTTAGGATAAATCCAAGGGTTTCAGTGAAAACTTCCATGCCCTAGACTACGTCTGCACCCCACCCCACCCCGCTCACCTATGCTTCTTCATCTTGCTCCATTCTTGCACACCTGTATTCTTTAATTCCTTGAACAATCCAAGATCTTCCCCGCCTGACGGCCTTCAAATGCTTTTGCCTGTGTCTGCAAAGTTTTTTCATTTCTCTCTTTGCCTACTAACTATAATAATTATTTATCTTTTCTTCCTGAATAATACTTATACATACCCTTGATTCCACCCCCATCTACATTAGATTCTTCACCTGAATCTATCATTGAATCATTTATTTTTGTGCTATAAAACTTAAAATTTGTGATAACAATACAAATGTGTAATGATAATAGTCTCCACAAGGCAGTATGCTATATGTACCAATCACCCACACCAGCAAAGAAACTATCAAACCAAAGCCCCACAATGGAACAATTAGGTATATTCTCAAAGTGCTCCTTTAAAATAATGAATTGAACTAGAAGGCCAGTCTGAATTAATGAGAAATCTGATTGATAGAACATTTGGTATATGTGTGTACAGACTCACATATGTTCAGCTATCCTTAATTGAGAACCTATTGTGTCCCAACACTATGCTAAACATTCAACACATATTTACTCAATCTGCACCAATTCTCTGAAGTAGCTACTGTAAGTTTACAGTAAAAGAAAAAAAACGGGTTCCATAACTCTATGGTCTTTATATATATTTTATGTAATTGGACCTTGCTTTTATATCCAATCTGATGATCTCTACCTTTCAATTGGAGTAACTCCATTGCATTTACTGCAATTATTGATACAATTGGATCAAAATCTGTCATCTTCTAATTTGTTTTCTATTTGTCTTCTTTGTTCTCTTTTGCTTCCTTTGTCTTCTTTTGGATTAATCAATTTGGTTTTGCTTATGTTTTTTAGTATTTTAATCAACTTTATCTTCTAACTTTTTCACTCTTTGTAATATTTTTTGTGGTTATTCAAGGGATTATAAAATGCATCCTTCATTTATCATAGTCTACCAAGAAGGCTTATTATACCAATACCCATGTTTTAAATTATTATAGCATTTACCTCCTCCCAAATTTTGTGGTATTTTTTATCATACATTAAATTTCTATATAGGTTATAAATACCAGAGTACATTACTAAAATTTTTAAGTTCTGACTTTCAAAGAATTTGAGTAAAGAGAAACTTGTCTCTTATATATACCCACATATTTAAAGTTCCAGTTTTAATTCCTGCCATAGATCCAATCATTTCTTTTAACTTGAAGGACTTCTTTTAGCATGTTAGTGTGGTTCTGCTGGCAACAGATTTTCTCAGCTTTCTTTATTTGAAGATAATTTTATTTTACCTTAATATTTGAAAATTATTTTAGCTGGGTATGGAATTCTGGCAAGGCAGTTTGTTTCAGCCCTTTGAAGATACCTTTCAATGTCATCTGGCCTCCATTGTTTCTGATGAGTCATTCCTGTTCTCCCACAGAATCATGTCCTTTTTCTCTGGCTGCTCTTAAGACTTTATGACTTTGGTTTTCAAAATAATATACCTAGGTGACATTTTCTTTCTTTCTTTTTTTTTTTAGATTTTATTTATTTATTCATGAAAGATACAGAAAGAGAGGCAGAGACACAGGCAGAGAGAGAAGCAGAGAGAGAGAAGCAGGCTCCATGCAGGGAGCCCAACATGGGACTCAATCTTGGGTCTCCAGGATCACGCCCTGGGCTGAAGGCAGGCGCCAAATGCTGAGCCACCCAGGTGTCCTGACATTTTCTTTCTATTTAATCTACTTGGGGCTTTCTGGACTTCCTGAGCCTATCAATTTCTGGTTTTGTCAAATTTTGAAATGTTTGTCCAGTATTTTAATGGACTACAGTGGAAGTGATATGCATTTTTAGGCCCTGTTTCTAAGAGAATTGGCAGCTTTTGCTTTAGATGCTTGGAGTTTTAAGTCACTATGTAAGAATTCTGCTGAAGGGGAGACCACATAGGAAAGCCCTGAATTATTATAAGAAGATAGAGAAGGGCCTACCTGAGCTTGGCTTTTTCTTTTTTAAAGATAGAAACTTAAGCAGACTCTGCACTGAGCATAGAGCCCTATATGGGGCTCAATCTCATGACCCTGATATCAGACCTGAGACAAAACCAAGAGGTCATCACTTAACCAGCTGTACCATGCAGGTGCCCCCAAGCCTAGCTTTCTAACAATCGCCTTCAAAGGGCCAGGCATAGAAGCACAGCTATCTTAGACTGTCTATATTGACCCAGATACCAGCTAAAAAACAACCAATGATCCCAGTGGATGCCACATGAAGCAGGAAAAAAGCCCAGTTTACCACTCCCTAAAATCCTAATCCACAAAATTGTGAGCTATATAATAAAACAGTTATTTTAGCCACTTAGTTTGGGGTAATTTACCATACAACAACAGATATCCAGAAGAGGTAGCAATTATATCTCAGTTAACAATGAATAAAAGGCATTGAGGATTTGTAAGAGAAAGTTCCAAGAGTGGCAGGTTTCTTTACAAAGTATTGAGAGTCTTAAGTGGACACAAATCAGTCCTCCTGGGTTTTAAACTTCAGCTGGGATATAGTGTGGCCCACAAAATATATACTTTGTTTTTCAAAGATTCATTTATTCATTTGAGAGAGAGAAAAAGGGAGAGAACATGAGCAGGATGGGCAGAGGGAGCGGGAATGAGAATCCAAGCAGACTCCACACTAAACATGAATAACCATTCAGGTCTGTACCTCACAACCCTGTCACAACCTGAGCTGAAACCACGAGTCAGACACTCAACCAACTTCACCATCCAGGTGCCCCCCTCAATATATATTTGGTAAAGACTTATACCAGTAAAATGATGAAACACTGGCCACTTCCATCTTCTATTTTATCTTTTCTATAAAGAAGCCAATAGCACATGGATTGTTGCCATTGTTACTCCTAATAGCAGCTACCAATTACTAAATCCTTTTTATGGGCAAGAACTCTGCTAAAAGTGCTTCACATATCTTAGCCTACTTAATCTCACTAAGTCTCAGTTTCCACTATATAAAATGAAGATAGTAACACATACCTTACAGGGTTCTTGCCCATATTTACTCTGCTAAGAATTTTCTGAGTCAGAATTTGACAGTAAGAGTGTCTGCCTTCAAAACTAACACAAAACCACAGTATCTCTTCAATTAAAAATGGAAATAAAGAAAATGCTACCGTCAGAAGGATGATTTTACTTTCATGTGGACTTTTTAAAAATCACAAGTAAATAAAAATTCTATAACTAGGTAAATAAAAAGTGTGATTTATGGCAGTGTAATAAGATTTACTATTCACTGCTTCATTAAATTGAGTCAAGTGGATTTATTGGGGGTTTCAAGAGTACCGGTCTTAGTCTGATCATTAGATAATCATGCAATTAGCTGTATGCATCTTCCAGGCAATTTGGAAAATCACTTTTTTAATGTCCTATTTCAAGTAGAAAATCTGGTAGTAAACCTACATTTTCTTCAATCTGCTTTAAAACTCTAAAGATACAAACTCTCCTTGATTAACATCTATTATTTAATTTTCAGTAAATTAAAAGATGCATCAATATCATGAATATCACCTTTCAGTTATAGATTATTTTCCCCTTAATTACAGAGTGCTATTGGTGAAATACTTCATTGATAATTACCAAAGTAGAATAAAGATTTCTCTCATTGAAAAGTCTTGATAATTTGGAAATAACTTTTTCTCTGAATTTATAGACTATTACTGAAAAGTTACTGTTAGTCTAAAAATCAGGACTTTAGAAGCTAAGGATCTAGTATACACCAAGAGCTTTGACAGACTTTATACTTTTTAACTGAGTAATTCCAATTCTATACATTTTCCCTAAGAAAATAGAGTGAGATGGAATTTACATAAAAGCCACTTGTCTCAGAGTTAATTTATAACAGCAAAAATTTGGAAACTACTCAAATGCTTAGCTAGGAGAAGGGTTTAATATGAAATAATGAGCAACCATTAGAAATCTGTTGTAATTGACTGTTTAATCCCAGAGGAAATACTTTTGACATAATGCTGTTTTAAAAACATAAAACATACTTAAAGACAGAAAAAAAAAACTGATTTTCTTTGTATCCCAAAATGATGAGAGGTTTTAAATCTTTTTGTTGTGAATGTGTTTAAAACTTTTTACAATGTATATGTATTATCTTTAGAGTCAAATGAAATAAACTTTTTAAAAATTAAGGGTTCCTTCAATATACACAATCTTAAAATTAAATCTTGATGTAAAAATACTACATGATGACTTTATGTGATAAGAGCCAATCAGAAAATGTTACCTTAAAATTAATTTACCTAATTCTTAGTGCCAGTTTTCACCTCAGTACTGTGTAGCATTTAAGGTATTTAAGGTAACAAAATTACGGCTTTGCTAACACATAGCTGTACCTTTTTTTAAAAGTCATTAAATAGGGCAGCCCAGGTGGCTCAGCAGTTTAGTGCCACCTTCAGCCCAGGGCTTGATCCTGGGGACCCTGGATCGAGTCCCATTTTGGGCTCCCTGCATGGAGCCTGCTTCTCTCTCTGCCTCTGTGTGTGTGTGTCTCTCATGAACAAATAAAATCTTAAAAAAAAAATAAAGTCGTTAAATAATTAGTTGCTACTTCTACCTCCCAGAACACACAGTAATGTTGCACATAATAAATGTCTAATAAGTATTCCTTTAGTTTTAATGAATCTCTCCTCACTCTCCCCACTAGAGCTAGCAGACCTAGTCTGTCTTTGACTAGACAGAGTGGCCTACCTCCCCCCCCCACTTTTTTTTTTTGAACTATTCACACTTAAAAGCAGACTAGAAAAAAATTGAAAATCAAATTGAAGTAAGAGTTGAAAAGAAGCTGGGGGCTGGCTGAGAGCTAGGTTTTTGGCTGTTATTCACATTCAGTTTCTTGTTTTACACAACATAGTCTTACCCATTATTGTATTTGTATTTCTTAAAATTCCAACTATGCCGGCTGGGGCAGCTTCTCTTCTCTTCAGATGTCTCATTCCAGTTTGGTATCCTTGCAATTAGGAGTCCTTGCCCATGCAAGCTGCAGCCTTCTCATCTCCTGTGGCCCCATCTTTGCAGGTGAAAAACCAAGTCAGCTTCATTTTTGCCCTCAATTTGTTTCCCAGCTTGGCTTGCTTTCTCCTAATGAGAGAAATGGGGGTGTTGAGGGTGTAGGCAAATATCTTGAAGGCTGAGGATCATAGTGCCACAATCTAGTGCCAGTTGAATGGTTGAGGGGGAAGGGGGCCCCGAGATAATGGAAGGAAATAAGTTGGAAAATTCTTTATAGCCAAAGGATTTAAGCCTTCATTTCTCTTCCTTTTGCCTCTCTCCCCAACCTGGGGACTCTTGTGTCACTTTGATGATTTCCCATACTCTTTGGGGTGCAAGTTAGTGTGCTAAGTGTCTACCACAAGGTGAACTGCTTTGAACAAGACAATTTCTCTGTTCTTTGCTTTTATCAAGAATTAACAAATGTTTCTCAGAAGAAGAAAAAGACCAGAATCTAGTCATATGATTAAATGAACGTAATGTGTGCTAAATTAGTGATCTGCTAGTTTGTGAAAACATTGCACTTAGAGTCACTGTTACTCTTGTCATTTAAATATTCATTTTATTTGAAATCCAAAGAAGGGAAATTAACCAATAATGACTATTTAAATTTCCCTTTAGTTCTGGTGGATGATCTCCTTTAAACACCACTTAAAAAAAAGATAATAAAAAAGACAGCATTTGGAGTTAGAAGTCCTAGGTTAAGGCCCAGGATTGCTTCTATGTAATAGAAGATGAGTCATTTACCCTTGCTAAATGTGTCCTCGTTTTATCTGCAAAATGAGGATGATTATTCCCCATTTCACTTAAGTCAGTTCTCCTACCTCCTTGCTGGTAGAACCATCCTGAGTGATAAGTATACCCAGTCCCTGGTTACCCTTTCATCTCCAAGACTGGGCTTCTCTAATCAATAAGCTTGAAGATCCTCAAATATTTCTCTGACACAGCTAGATCTCTCTACTCCAGAAAAGATCATATTTGAAAATTTAAGCAGACTATCTGGTGCTGCATTATTTTAATTATATATATATTATTATATAGAATATTTATTCCTTTTTTTTTGAGGAATTTTTGTATGCCTTTTCTTTTTTTTTTAATTTTAAACAAGATAAAATAGGGGTGCCTGGGTTGGTCAGTTGGTTGAACCTCTGACCTCTGACTCTTGGTTTCCCCTCAGAGTAGGGATCTCAGGCTCCAACCTCAGCGGGGAGTCAGACCCCCTCTTCTCTCTCTGTCCCTCTCCCTCCCTCTTCTATTGCCCCTCCCCTCATACTCCTCTAATAAATAATGTTTTTAAAATATAGATATAAAATTAAAAATGAAAATTATACATTCCTAGCTCCCAAACCCATCTACCAGAGATGACCACAACTCACACTGTGCTCTATATTTTAGGAACTTTATTGTTGTTTATGTATTAGTTTGGGTAGTTTAACAACCGTAAGAAATAGACAAAAATAAAAATCTGTAACAGCCCTAAGGTAACTGAAGGTTATTTCTTGCTCATGGGACAGTACTGGTGGAGTGACAGGTGCGCAGGTCAGTGCTTCTCCATGCAGTCACTCGGGCACCCAGGCTGCTGATCCAGGGGCACTGCCATCCTCGGCTCTTGTCCAGACTCACCCTGGGGGGATGGCTTTATTCCAACCTGCTGTGCTGGAATTATAGAGGTGTTTTCTTTCTCCTGGTGTTCCTAGCTTCCTGGCAACATAGCTAGCCTCCTGCACTCTTGGGCTGCAGTTGCTTCCCATCTTTGAAAAGGTTATACCAGCTGCCTTCACTTCTGACATCTGTCTCCATTTAGCTAAGCTGGCAGTTCATGCCTCCCCCTCACCCCCCCCACCCCACCCCCACCGCCCTTCTGTGCTTCAGCAGAGATTATATTTTTCTAGTTTTAAGATCTAACTGACACATAACACTGGGTAAAGTTAAGGTGTACATGTGCTGATTTGATACACTTGTATTACTGCAAAATGATTACCACTGTAACATTAACTAACACTTCCATCCTGTCACATAATTACATTTCTTTTTGTTTGTGGTGAGGACACTGAAGATCTCTCTTAGCAACTTTCAAGTGTGTAACACAGTATCATTATTATATTAGTAGCTATAATCACCATGCTGTGTATTAGATCCCCAGAATTTGTAAATCTTGTAAATAGATGTACCCTTTGATCAGTACCTTCCCATCCACCATCACCACCACCCTCCTCCAGCCCCTGGTAATCACCACAATACTCTCTATTTCTCTGAGTTTGGCTTTTTTAGATTCCACATATAAGTGAGGTCATACAGTATTTATCTTTATCTCAGCACAGATTTTTTTTTTAAGTCACTTGGGAGCATGAGCAGCTGACTGTCTTCTTAACTCAGAAAGCAGCTTCTTTTCCTTGATATTTTCTTGTGGTAACTCTTGTCTATGTTATATTTCCCCTAAGAAACCACCTCTTTTGCGTCTCCCCTCTCCTCACAGCCTCCTCTTTCTGCTCTGAGAGCCACCCGTAGGTTGCAGCCTAGTTGAACTAGCTGGAACCCACAGCAGTTGCTCACTTCTCTCTTTCGCTACCTCTAAAGCTGCTTCAGCTGGCTGCCTATCACTGTGACAGTCTCTTGAGCCACTCACTCAAGTCTGGCTCGTTCAACAATAGTCTCTCATGGAGCAGTTTGCCAGACCACAAACCACACTCAGTTTCCAAACTCTCCTAACTAGTTTAGACTTGATTGACAGCAGCCCAAACCCTTCTCCCTACATGGATAGCTCTGGTGATGAGTTTATTGCTCACCATGCAGAGAGGGAAGAGCTCAACTCAGCAGCATCTAAAAGTATCTTAGCAGGACAAAGCGAGAACAGCTATGGGATTGTGCAATAAAGTAGCCAACAATCCCAGTTTACCCAGGACACACAGAGCTCCCGAAAAACAGGGTTTTTCATTTCAAACTAGGACAGAATTTTATTTTATTTTATTTTATTTTATTTATTTATTTTAGGACAGAATTTTAAATCTACTTTAAAGTGGTTCTTTCCATGTACGATCTTGATTTTGAGGGATTCTATGAAGGTGTATGAACTACACAGACATCACACTAAGTGAAAGAAGTCAGATAAAGAAGATGCAGTTTCAGTTATATGAAATGTCCAGATAGGGCAAATTCAGAGGTAGAAAGCAGATCCATGGTTCCTAGGCATGGGGGAGGGGTGGGAATTAACTGCAAATGGGTTACTTTTGTCATTTGATAGAAATGTTCTAAGACTGGGTTGTGATGATTGCTGCGCAGTTCTATAAATTTGCTAGAAATTACCTAATTCTATACCTGCAATACATGAATTTTATGAAAGTTCTCCTCCAGTAAAACCGTTTTTAAAAGTCCAGGGCCAGAGGTGTCTGGGTGGCTTCGCTGGTTTTAAGCGTCTGCCTTTGGCTCAGGTCATGATCTAAGGGTCCTGGGATTGAGCCCAGCCTGAGGCTCCCTGCTTAGAGGGAAATCTGCTTCTCCCTCTCCCTCTGCTACTCCCCCTGTTCGTGCGCACTCTCCATCTCTCTCTCTCTCTCTCTCTCTCAAATAAATAAATTTGTTTTAAAAAAACCTCCAGCCAGATCCTAAGTCTTCTAGTTGTTACTATCAGTGAGTAGATGCAGATTCCTTTAGCCTTAGGTGCCATCCATAAGGGGAAAGGATACAAGTCTTACTGGGTTCTTCTGTCCTCCTTATATAAGCATAGGGAGTGCCTTTAAATTCTTTCAACCAATCTACATAGTGTTGAATACAATTTTACCAATAAGGACCTATTTCTAACAGTCATGAACTTCACTAATGCTAACTTTACATTTTTATTGGGATGTATATAAATCTAGGTATGTAAGTTGCAGACATACATGCTGTCACATCACATGCGCTAAAGTCTTAAGTTACTGGTACAGAAAAGAAACTCAAGTGAACTGTTAAGACTCACTACATCCACTACCTCCAAAATAGCAAGCGTCAGAGGAAGCTTACCACTCTACTGCCTTGCTATCATCCATCATTTAGTCTGCTCAGCTTCCCACTCCAGGGGAGGATCCATCCTATTAATAATAAAGATATTTGTTCTTAACAAACCATTGGAGGGTTTTTTTTTCTGTTTAAATATAAAAAGCTGGTCGGAGGGAAGGTTGTGAGACTACAATAAAGAGAAAGATCACCCATAATTCAAATGGACTGGAACTAGGTCAGTGATGGGGAGAGCTGAATAGCCAATGTGTCCCTGGAAGGAGCCTGGAAGAGCTTGCTGATGGGACTGATTCCCAGTAGAAACACTCCCTAGGGCACCACATAAATGTGACTTCTTCTCATGAACATTTGTTAAACCTGATTCATATTTTAACTTTGAGAAGAACAGAAATGGATGTATTGTGGTGAATACATCCATGGTGTATGGTGTTTCCTGTAACTCTTACAGAGAGATTCGGAATACCAGAAGCTTAACATCCATAGACCCTGACGCCCTAAAAGAGCTCCCACTCCTGAAGTTCCTGTAAGTATTAACTCCTATCCCATCCTACCTTGTTGGGTTGTTTGGTTTTTTTAAGAGAATTATAATGCTGTTGCTTGCCAGGAGTCACCCTAGGATGATGTGGGCCAGGATAATTTTAGTGGTATATGGTATAGGATGTGATTTATCCTGTGACTTACTCCCCACACTTCCCCATCAGACAAGGTATAGAGTGAAATGATCCACATTTGTAAAACTTATTTAAAAGTCAGCGCATAATGCTAGGACCAAAGGCTTGATCCAAGGGAAACAAGGGAGAAAATACCATGATACGTACAGTCTTTAAATGGAATGTAACAGAACAAAATAAAACAAAAAACTCTTGAAGGTCCATTGCTCAATTTAATTAGGAAATAGGTATCACAGCAATATTAAAGTGACCATTACACAGAAAAAAGGCCACAAAGGGCAAAATTCAAATTCTTGGAGGTTTGAGGGACAAAAATTGAAGGGACAACACTATTATTGCTTTGCTTTGGGCAGCTTAAGAGCTAACTACAAACTCCCTGAGAGCAGAGACCACAGCACTTTTGCTTTCTATTGTGCCTTTCCTGCCTGGCACAGAGTAGGTGCTCAGTAAAAATGTGTCCAATGAATGTGTATGTATGGCCTTAGGTCCTCTAGACACCAACTGGAAGAATCTGTCCCTTCTTCCCTTCTTTCTTGCTCACATGCATTGTAACGGATTAGAACACAAAAACATTATGAGAGGAAAAAATTAAAATCAACCTTAATCCCAATACCCAGAAATAATCATTATTAAGATATTTGTTTCCATCTAGGGCTTTTAAATAAAAGTGTATATCCATATATATCTTATGAATTAAGTCTTTAAGGATGAATAGAAGTTATCCAGGGAAAGACAGGGGCAGGGGAGAAGAAAAATACAGGTGGATGGAATAGCAAAATAAAGACACAAAGGTGTAGAACCATAAGGCTCATTTGGAGCCCTAAAAATAGTCCAGTATTGAAGAAGTGGGAGTGGGAGATGCAGGGAGCATAATGATGGGAAATGTGGCTGGAGGGGTATCTAGGAAATAAAAAAACTTATGAGACAAGGCAATCACTCTTGTGTGGACTTTGAGTTTCAATCAATCAATAATTAGTTGATATGATGTTCCTTTGATATCTGCGGGGCTCTGTAGGGAACCTGTAAGATAATAAAACATTGTTCTTACCTTCAAGAAGCTTAAAATCTAGTTCAGAAGATACTGTATATAAAATCAAAAATTTCCTTTTCTACTGGAGAATAATGGTAAGTGATAAAGGTACATACATTATTTGAGGGTAGAGTTAATTAGAGTACACATCAGAAAGGAGATGGACTTTTTTGGGGTTTTGAAGAAAAGAGAGGTCCTGGTCCCTAATCTGGGATTTTCAGCCCCACTATATGGTCCCCACTTAACCCCAAGACTTCTACCCCTGGGCACATACACATTTCCACATGAACCTCTCTTACAGTTGACTAGTTTGTTCACTGTTTACTGTTCTTCAGATACTCTTCATGGAATCTCAACTCTTTCCTTTGCTATCTGGAATATTCCATTTGCTCTTTGTGACAAAAGATCTCTGGCTCCTGTTTTCTCTTTAAATCTTATGCCTTCCCCCTCTAAAAGGAGTCAGGTCAGAATTTGCCTAAGAAGGTCTATCAATGGAACTAGCTGGGAGACTTTCTTTAAAGCTTTACTGCTATTAGCTAAACCTCACCCTATGCCATGCCTCTAAAAAAAAAAAAAAGCATCTCCACTTCCACTACCCATGTTCTAGTAGCTGCAACAAATGTTAAATTAACCAGGAGCCTGAGCGTCGCTGTATTCATACTGTTTTATGTACTTTTAGTCTTGATATTTTTGTCCTGATGACACAAACTTTGGAAAGTGAATACATTGTCTTTGATTGATTTTATTCCTTGTCTAGACATATTTCCTAAATGGCACTGCTGCCATCCTACTCCCAGGTGACTGCCATGGGAAAATAATTCTTGGCAAAATAATGAACACAATATAATGTGAAGTTTGAAAGAGGAAGCCTGGCTTGGAGTTGGGTATTATATTGTCTTTCTGGCCTATCCTCTCCTTATTCCACTGCAGCCTGGAATGTCCTCCAGTTAAAACAGGGAAATGTCACACACACACACATGCACACATGGAAAGAAACCTGAATTCCTATTTATAGGATGCCTGCTTGGTTGAAACAATCCTCATTTTTTCTAAAGAGAAAAAAATGTATTGACACTGGTGGATGGAATCAGATTGTTGTATCTTCAGGGAGTAACATTTCATCCAAGGGTTAGAACTTGCCCATGGTCACTCAAATGAAGGAGTTAGGATTTGACTCTAGGGTGACTTCAGAACCAATGCTTTCAGCTATTAACTTATTCTACTTCCTATGTGTTGATTTTCTTACCTTATTTCTGTTCCCTCTTCTTTTTCATGCACTTTAGTGGCATTTTCAACACTGGACTTGGAGTATTCCCTGATGTGACCAAAGTTTATTCCACTGATGTATTCTTTATACTGTAAGTATGCACACATGCAATATTTGGCAGTATTTTGTCACTGACGAGAAGAAGGGTGCAGCCATGGGGGTTGGTTGAAACCAAGTGAAGCAACTGTCTCTAGGGGAAGCAGTGATCAGCTGTGACAAATTCACTGGTGGATGAAGTAAGGCAGAGACTGGGAAATGACCACTGAGTTTAGTAATATGGAGCTCTGGTGATTCTGACAAGAGCAGTTCCAATGGAGCTCTAGGGTGAGGTCTGGTTGGAGTTGGCTCAAGAAGAATCAGAAGGGAAGACCTCGAGAGAGTGATCATTACAAACTCTTTTAAAAGGTTTTACTGGAGTGGGAATGAATGAATGAATGAATGAATGAATAAATAAATAAATAAATAAATAAATAAACAAACAAACAAACAAATGGTTTTACTATTTAAATAGAGCAGACAATATCTCAGTAGTTCAGGATACTAGATCAGGAACAAAGGTTTCTTTTTGTTTGTTGTTGTTGTTGTTGTCTGATGGGACAAATTATGGCATGTTTGTTTGCTAATGGGAGTGATTAAATAGAAGGAAAATTTGATGATAATGATGATACTTTATTTTCCACATGATGTTTAATAGCTTTTCAAATACTTTCCCATAGCATTATCATGTTTGCTACTCTTCAACCACCTTTAAGGCATAAAAGAAGTTATGAGTTTTTTTCCATTCTACAAATGAAGAAATGGAGGAATAGGAAATTAAAGTGATTTTGTGAGCAGAGTCTCATGGAGCAGTGACTAGTGGTGTTCAAACTACTTCCTGTGGCTTCTGATTGGTGGCCATGTGCCCTTTTCCAAAACCTGTGGCACAGTCAAGTGTCTTACCTAACTGTATAAAGATCAAAGGACTTATACATAGTTAAGTCTTTAAGTCTGCACTACCAAGTCAACAAAAACGTGGAGTGATAGGATCTGAACTCTCAAAATTTTGCCAGAAAAAAAAATTAACCATGCTTCTTTGCTGCAGAAGAACTCAGTTCAAAATGTAGGCAGATTTCTAGCAACTAGATTGGCACAGAAATGTTTTCCAGGAGCATCTGCCTGGCAGTGTTTTACAAATAGAGGACACTTCAGTAACACTCGTAGAAAGAAATCCACTGATCCCACTCTACCAACCCTTTTTAGAGGTTTCAAACACTTAGAAAATCCTAGTTGCTAAGGACAAAGTATCTGTCACAGATTTACAAGAAGTCTTCAAGGTCCATCTGCTCCCCTTGCAAAGAGGATTTAATTAGGGACTTCAGCCCACATCAAAAGCCCAATTACTTATTGCACATTTGTGGAGCTGTGAGTGTGTGTCCCTCTGGGACAGCTCTCACTAGCTCACTGAACCCTCTGAGCCACCAGCAGCTAAGAAGGGTCAGCGAAACTTAAAAATGAACAAGATTAAACTAAATTGCATCAAGTTCTTTATTTGAGTGCATAGGTGGAGCAAGAGTCAGCCCAGCACCAAAAGGAAAGCATTTTTTTCACCAAGTGTTTTTGTCCCTCTCTTGTAGTGAAATCACAGACAACCCTTACATGGCTTCCATCCCTGCCAATGCTTTCCAGGGGCTGTGCAATGAAACCCTGACACTGTGAGTATTGCCACTCCCACTCTGGCTAACAACTGAATTGATATTTGGACCATTGTCATATCTTACAGCCCCTCCAAGAAACATCAAGCATGTGCTTAATGATCTAACTAAAGGTTTCACATAGCTAAATAAGAGCTTGCCTTATGGTATGATACTCAAATAAATGATAAAATGGTTTAAGTAATTAGACAGGTATTCCCTTATATAAGTGGTAGGGCAGGCACACTTTATCTAGAGAAGACTGTTAGGTTTTACCGACCACATGGCCTTTGTGGCAACTGGTTACCTCTCCCATAGTGGGGAAAGGGCAGCCATACACAGTACATATACTAGTGAGCCTGTCTTTCCAATAGAATTTAATTTATAAAAACAAGTAGTGGACCAGATTAGACCTGCAGACCTTGCAAAATACAGTATTCTAGTATATCTCCATTGTATAGGGGAAGAACCGGGGGTTAGAACATTAAAGTGACTTATCCAAGGTCACTGAATAAGAAAGTGGTGCAACCAAGAGCTTTGCATGCTCTTTGCACTCACACTCAACTCAGTCATCACAACTATTATGAAGTTCCTACAAAGTCATATTGAATAGAAAAGAGTGTTTCTCTACATTATTATTTTTCAGAGTTCGAGTGGGTCCCGCTCTTTAGATGTTCAAAAGGTGGTGTTTATCAGAGAAAATTACAAAATGTTCTAATAAAGAAGTCTAGTAGAGGTATAAAAGATAAGTTATTTCCCCAAACTGATAGAGAACTCCCCTCTCTCATCAAATTAGCCACAAACTAGAGTTGTCCAAAGGATCCTTTCTCTCTAGCTTCAGTACTGCTGCCCAAGCTCAGGCCTGGTAGCTTCTTTGCCTGGATTGTTTCCCAGTTCCCTTGATCTGGTCACACTACAGTCCAGGGGTTCTTTATCATATACAAACTTGATTTTATTATCCCCCAGGAAAATTGATCCAAGCATCCCCACAACTCTTAGTGTGGGGCTACTTCCAAGTCATTCTATCAATCTAAGCCCAATGAAGCTGCCTCAACCTCTGAGCCTCTACTAGCAGTGGAGCATTTCAGTTCATCTCTCTCCTTGAAACATGAGGAGAGATCTTTTGAAAAGATGAGAGATTCTTTTCGGCCACCATTTCATTTGACAACACCCCAAAAACCTGGAGTCTTAGTGTGCTCAGTCCCAAACCTGAAGGCTATTTGCCTCCTTTGTAAAGGTTTCCATTGTGACACTTAACCATTTATGGTGTGTCAACTCCTTTCTCAATTTTTTTACCAAAGGTTACCTTCACCTTTCAGCATTTTTTTCTAAAAATCCATCCCCAGCAGCCCTCTCAAGTGAAAGCAGCTCCTTGTCCACTGAGCACAAAGCACAGTAGGCATTTAAAAAATATCTGAATGAGGGAATCTTATGCTTTCTGAAATCGAGAGTTGTGGATGGCATTGGTTGCCCATTATCTTTTCAGATGATTATTTTTACATTTCTGAAAGTCCTTGCTTTTTTGAAGTTCATGCTCAAAAAAACTGCATGAGGCTGTGCGTCCAACAGCAAATTTGTATACATATTCCTGGTAGGATAGAGTTCCAATCAAAGTTTGCAATCCTTTTTTTTCTTCTTCTTCACTATTTTTTCTTCCTTCCTCATTTTCCCTTTCCAAGGCCAATTTTCCCAAAAAGAGTTTTATTTAATCTCTGAAATGTAATTCCAACAAAGAGTATTTTCATTGTCTAGGACTCTTAACAAAGTTTAGAAAAATAGGAATCCCAAGTATATAATTCTCACACATACATAAAAGAACTCTAGTTCAGAAAAAAAAATAACTTATCTCTCAGAACTCTCTTCAGCCTCTGTGCCTAGCATCCCTGTGTCCTGCAGTCCTAACCCGGGACATATTAGTAGCTAGAATTAAACTCATTGTGTGATTATTATTTAAAACAAATCAAAAATAACAACAAAGATTACTCCCAATTCTTCACAACAGTGGAGGATAAATCCAATTTTTCAGGGTATTCCTTTAATGTGGTCCTCTTGTAAGTGCCCCACACTCATAAATATACAGCTATTTGATCCTCAGCAACTTTTTGATTAGGTATTATTATCAATCCTTACAGATAAGAAAACCAAGAACAATAGAGGTTAGGAAATTCTCAGGATCCATATACTGTGAAGCAACAGAGCCATGTCTAATTCCAAATTTAGAGTCTCTTGTAAGCTTCCTAATACGTCACCAGAGTTGATAGGTGGTGGACAGAGTCATTTTCAGAGCTCCCCTACAATTGCTACTAGTTGTACTTGACTGGGGTCATGGCTGCCTTCTCTTATCACATGCCAATAACCCCCATGCATCCTTGTGGAGACAGAGCTTCCATGGCTAGAGCTCCTTCTCCTCTAGGTGGGTGGGGAGGATCACTTTTGAGGTCACAAATCCTGAGTCCCAACAGTGCTATATCTGTGTGTCTTTCTTTGGCGAGTCCCCTTCACCTCTTAGTAGACCGACTAGGAGACAGAGGAAAGAGCACTTCAGTCCAGCCCATGGAATCACTGCATTAATGAACTAGGTGCAGAACATAGCAACAATTTAAAACATCAACATTTCCACAAAAGGACATGGTCTATCTACATTCTTAGATTTGTCTTTGAAGTTCAACTCAATTCAGCCTGCAATCATTAAGCATTTAAGCTATGATAAGCCCTGAGGATAAAAATATGGATAAAATACAAATGTGAAACAACAGTTTAAGCAGAAAAATATAAAACCAATGTATGTATTCATGTGAGCAGTGTCTTTGAAAATGTTCGTCTTAAGAAACTGAAGTTATTCCTCCATTATTGACATTGGGTTAACTATTACCTGAAACTCTTCTTTTTTGGGTATAGGTAGAATATTTTTTAAAAATTCTTACCAGTGGCAAGTCATTGCTTTTCTGAGAAACAGCTTGAAGTTACTAGGAGCTGTCTGGAAAATGGGGATTCAAACTGGGAAATATTCTATGTCTGAAGCAAAACATACTGTAAAGTTTTCTTATGGGACCTGAGAACCTTCATGCACATTTCTGATTTTGCAGAAATGAACCCCAACCCTCACTTCTTATAGGTCACTGATTCCTCCTCTTTCTGTTGATTGTAGGAAACTATACAACAATGGCTTTACTTCAATCCAAGGACATGCTTTCAATGGGACAAAACTGGATGCTGTGTAAGTCAAGGGTAGCCATGGAAACCACTATCTTCCTCCACATTCCCAACCCCATCCAATGGGGGAGCATCCAATGGGTCAGAATTCTGTTAGAGAAAGGTTCATCCAGAGCATTCCTCAACCCCAGAGTGAGTATGATCAAAACTTGGGGATGATGTTAAGGAACTTGACAAGAGCCAGCTTTAGCAAACACTTACAATAACTCCAATTCTAAATCCCAAAGCTTTTATCCTTGATAAAATGGAGAACCAGGGTGTCACCTTCGATTTCCTTGTAGGAGTGTGTGTGTGTGTGTGTGTGTGTGTGTGTGTGTAAATGTTCTTGAGGGTACATTGTATAGGTACAGGAAGTAAAGCATGTCTTTAATTAAGTCCAAAGCTGTTCAGAAAGCAAGGTTTTTCTTTTTAGTTTTTTCTGGCACATTTTCAGAAAGATTTAGTTTATATCTGATTCCTTCAGAAATAGCTAAAAAGCCATATCCAACTTTTGCCTGCCCCCCAAAAATAAATAATGCCTAAAATGTTGGCAAAAAGAATGTCACTTACATACGGTTCTGTTTGCTGTACTTTCCTGTCAGGTCTTTGTGGCCCCCAGTATCTACACGAGGGCATGCTTTGTGTCTAAGAGCTTGTGGACTGGTTCAGCCATACTAATTTGTGTTTTAACCTAATATCTAATAAGTGAAAAAACAACTTTAGTAGAGTCTGCTTCCCACATTTTGGTGGACTAATTAATTTGTAGAGCCTTCCTACTATAAAGCAACTAGATCATACATTTAAAAAAATTATATTCTGTCATAGCACCAAGAAAGGGAAATAAACTAGCAAACCAGGAGCTGAAACCAAAGTGCTGGATGCTTAAAGAAGGTTGAGTTTGTTAGGGACAGCAACCAACATCAATGGTGCCAAGAGGCAAGGCTGTATGCAGTGCAGTGAGAAGACAGGGAAGTAATATAAACCTGAAACTCCTGGATTAAGCCAGCGAACCTGGATAAGAGCTGGACTGGTACCACCCTTGCAGTATCTTCTGATTCCTGGCAGAAATAAATGAAAACCTTTGCAGAGGGGAAAAAAAAAACAATGAAGGCCTCCAGCTTTTTTAGAGATCTAGACCCATCAAAATCAGCCAAACTTCACACATAGGAGAAGAAAAAACCACCATGGTAAGAGTCAGCTAGAACAACAAACCACAGATTTTTGTGTTTATCTTATAAAACATCACTGAGTATTTTTTTTCAGTTCCAGAATTTCTATTTGCTTTTTCAAAACATTTGCATGCTCATTTTTGACAGTCTTATTGCTTACTCTTTTGTGACTCCACCTTTTTCCCCCTTTAAATATTTCATACACAGTTATTTTATATTCTGGAAGTGGTCATCACAAATCTGAAGGCCTATTGTCCTGGATCCATTGTGTTTTACAGGGCTTCTCAAACTTTATTGAACATATAATTCATCTGGGATCTTATTTAAATGCAGAATCTGATTAAACAGATCTTAAGTGGCCCAGAATTTTGCATTTCTAACAAGCTCCCAGGTGATGATGATGATGATGATGATGCTCCATGGACCACACTTAAGCTGGGTGAGGTGAATAACCTACACAATCATATGCAGTGACCTTGGGTGCAAACAAACAAAATACATGTAAATGAAGTGGTCTTGTTCTTTTTTTTTTTTTTAAGATTTATTCATTGTTTGGTTGATTGAGAGAAAGAGAGAGTGCACATAGAGGAAGAGGGAGAAGCAAGCTCCCGTCTGAGTAGGGAGCCCTAAGCGGGGGCTCAATCCCAGAATCCCCCCACCAAGATCATGACCTGAGCTGAGCTGAAGGTGATCCTTAACTGACTGAGCCACCCAAGCACCCCAAAGCAGTCTTGTTCTGATTTGGGAGTTAGGTGGTGGGTTCTGATAAAATTCCACTTTTAAAGAATAAATGCTAATAAGTTTGGAAATCATTATACCTCAGCATGGCTTTCTGAGTTTGTTTGAAGTGGATTCTCACTTTTTGCCAGGCTTTTGGTTTTCCTCATAGTCTTTATCAAATAGATATTAGAATACTTTCTCTAAATTGTCTCAGTCATGTTATTAGTCATTTTTTAAAATGCACAATTACCGAGGAAGTCTGAAAAGACTCAATAGAGTGATAACATGAATACTTATACATCAGTTTTATTTATAGTATTGGAAAGACCTTACTTCCATCTTAACTTTATCATACAAATATCATATAACCCTTCATCCATTTTTCAATATTTTTATTGAACATCTACAATGAGCCAGATACTGTGCTATTTATTGGTGATGCAAAGATGAACAAGATCAACGTGCTCCCTGCCTACACTGAGCATTCATTCTAGTGGTGTCATCTTGAGGGCAGCAATATTAGGGCCAAAGTACACTAGGGAGAAATGAACCAAATCCAAAATGTGTATTTGAGATTGAAAGTGACTAAATACTAAATATCCAATAATACCAACCTCCTTAGTTGGAGATATAAGCATGATTTCCCCAAGATTTATTGCATTTTTAAAAATTACTAAGCATTCAACCTTAATACTACATGAATCTAACCAAATATTTTCCTCTTTGATTCAACTATTCCTAGAAAGCCATGGCCTTAAGGGTAATAATCATCCAAGTTCAGATTTTCTGTGAAGAAAGTGGAGAATTGGAACTTCTTAAAATACAATTGGCAGATACTTATGGCATAAAGATTTCAGAAAACTATCACACCATTCTAGATAGCAGGTGCATCAAGATGTTAGCATTAAGGCAACAGAGAACCACACTAGCAAGGGCAGGGGTAGGGAGGGTGAAGAAACCTTCAACCAGGGAGACCAGATCTGATAATAAGGCTCCTGAATTCAATGTGTCCAGCTGACTCTTTCCTGAACCACAACTGTCTTTCCAAAATGCTAGATCAGATAAAGAACCAGAAACAAACCTTGGATATAGGGTCATTTATTAGTAAAAGTTTTATTATTCACAAGCAAAAGATGTTAAAGCCCATGATTAGGAGCTAGGTTTTAAATTATTTGCCTCTTTATCCTTCCTGTCTTTGGAAGGTCTTACCTTCAATCACTCTCAGTTATCATTTTTTAAAGAACAGCAATATGGGGTACAAAATTCAGCCTTTAAGGTCTAAATAGCATAGTTCTTACTACTGGCTGAATATTGAAATTACCTGGCAGATTTGAAAGCACTGATGTCCAGATTTTACCAACAGACATTCTGGTGTGATTGGTTTGGGTGTAGCCAAGGCATGAGGATTTAAAAAATCTCCCTAGGTGCAGTCAATGTAAAGTAAAAGTCAAGAACCAACCATCCCCTATGACTCAGCAATTCCACTACCACCTATTTATCCAAAGATACAAACATAGTAATTCAAAGAGGCACCTGCACCCCCATGTTTATAGCAGCAATGTCTCCAATAGCCAAACTATGGAAAGAGTCTAGATGTCCATCAACAGATGATTGGATAAAGAAGATGTGGCAGATATATAAAATGGAATATCACTCAGCCATCACAAAGAATGAAATCTTGACATTTGCAATAATCTGGATGGAACTGGAGGGTAAGTCAGTCAGAGAAAGAGAAATACCGTATGATTTCACTCATCTGTGGAACTTAAGAAGCAAATCAGATGATCATAGAGGAAGGGAAAAAAAAACTAAGATAAAAATTGGGAGGAAGGCAAACATCAGAGATGTTGAACTCTAGGAAACAAACTGAGAGTTGCTGGAAGGGAGATAGGTGTGGGGATGGGATAACTGGGTGATAGACAGGAGAGTATGTGACGTAGTGAGCACTGGATGTTATATGCAACTGATGAATCACTAAATTCTACCTCTGAAACTAATAAAAACAAAACACGAACAAAACAGAAAGTTAAGAACCACTGCTGTGGATTATGTTATCGTTCTTCTTGTACAATAGTCACATTTTGCACACAAAGGGAATGAAGCCAAGAGTGAACACATGGCTTTTTAAATTTTTCCTTAACATGGGTTTTTTAATTTGATAGAACTAGCTAGTGGCCAAGCCAAAACCAGGACCCGGATTCCCCGGTTCCGAGACTCTTCACTGAACCCTGCTGGGATTCGTCATTGTGGACTTAGCAGCCACCACCTAGGCTTGGACATCCAACTCCTCTGCCTACTACTTCTTGTTACTTAGCTCAAGAGAATGGGCTAAGAACACTAAACTAAGAACACTTCTTAGCTCAGTCTGTTACAGGCATGAAATACAGAGGCTAAGATATCATATAGCTGAAGAGTCCACTCTTGAGAGAAAAGAGTCCACTCAAAACTCAAGGCATAACCAGTAGAAATTTCAGAAAGACTCACACCAAGCAACAGTGTCATTCATCAATAAGAACCTGACATTATCAATGCAGCAAGGTCACCAACTTAGCGAACTTTCAAATGAGGTCTGAGTGAGAGACACCTTAATGAAAGGGCTGGTGTAAAAATTTTATTGAATTCAAAGAACTGGGGTTAAAGTTAGGCTACGTACGTTGACTATTTTACTTCAAAACATCTCATGCTTAGTCATAAATTGGCCTTTTGTTATGTTTAAAGGACTCCACAAAAACTTCAAGAGATTTTTAAAGTGAATCTTCTGTATTCAGGAGACTATTGTGCTCTGTGTTTCTCAGTGTAAGTCTAGCAACATATTATTTTATGGCTCCAGTCATAAAATCAGCTGCAGAATGTCAAAGGAGTTTAGAGACACTTTCTAATGAAAAGATGGAAACACTAACAAGAGAGCAATAACTTCTATTTTATTTTTTATTTATTTTTAATAACTTCTATTTTAGATTCTCCCCAAGTCTTATGGCATTTTCCAAATTATGTTACTTGAATTCTCTTTCCACGGTAAATTAATGTATGTTATTTTTAGAAAGCTATCCATAGCCTTATAAAGTTCAACAAAGTATAAAAGTGGCCTTATTGGGTCTTTTTAATAGGACAATCTGAATTACTAGTGTCCAAGATGGGGATACAGTATGCAGAGCTTCCCAGGGAGCTCTTGGTTCCAGGAGTATCTCTCTGGATCGGTGTGCCACAGAACAGTTTTCAGGATATGCTACTCAAGAAAGAATCTTTTGACATGCCAACTTGTTGGGTGACAGATAAATTTAATGAGGTTTATGTTCAAGGCAGACTGTGGAGAATCTAAGAGCCGGTAGTGTTTCAGATCTTCCAGCGATCTTCTGAAATTAAACCCATGAAGAGGTTATGTATGAAGACTCTCTCTACCTTCTCACCATCTTTCTCCTCTGACCTTCTCATGGGCCCCATGAGAGGCTTGGCTAATGGCGGAGAATTATTCTGTTGGAGACAGTGGATTTTAATTCACTGGTTCCCTGAATTACAGCCTTTCGTAGTTACTGTAACTATCCCTTTAAAGATAGGAAATCATTGCACCATTTTCACTATACTTTCTTGACATTTTTATGTGGAATATTAAAGTTTTAGAAGGATTTAACTAATGTAGGAATTATTTAAGTGAGAATCATTTGTTTCTTGATTTTTAGAAGTCTATATCAGAGATCAGCAAACATTTTTGGAAAGATGAATATTTTAGGCTTTGTGGGCCATAAGATCTCTGTCGTGCCTACTCAACTCTGCCGTTATAATGTGGCAGCAGCCACAGACAATGTGTAAATAAATGGCTGTGACTGTATTTCAATAAAACTTTATTTACAAAAGCAGGTGGCAGACAGAATTTGACCAGATGGTCATAGTTTGTGGACTTCTGGTCTAGATGGGGGTATTCAGTGAGGATGACCATTGTGTGATAAAATATGTAGTGTATTTCTCCCAATTCCTGATAAAGATCAAAGGCAAGTATGGGCTAAAGATAAGTATCTGGAAAAAAATATTTCAGGGTTTGAAAGTTCAGATCCAATCATAATAAAAAACAAAGATCTTTTTTTTCCAATTAGTATTTTGAATTCAAACTTGAAACTCGGTCCTAAAACAATGTTCTTTCATTCTGCTCTCAGTTTGATTTCATTCCTGGTTGATGGAAACTTATTTTTTCTTAGAGTTAAGCATTTCAGTAAAAAGTATTGTGTAAATCCAAGGTAAAATCAAAGTGGTGATGGTGCTAAGGAGGTTTGGGACTACAGGAATATAAGGGTTGAGTAGCAGATGGAGAAAACAATGGTCAAGTTTCCACAGTCATAATGAAGTAGTAGTCACTTTGTGATTTTAACACAGGCCTGATGTCTCTGGTCTCAATGCTAATTGTGATCTTAAACTAACGTGAGCACATCAGTATCCTATAAGGATCCTATTTGTGTTCAAAGATTACACATAGCATGTGAGCAACTTGGTAAATTGTCCAAAAGTTTGTTCAAATTCTTTAGGTTCTAATTTAAATAATGTGTCATCTTCCAAAAGTAATGATTTTGGAGTAATGATTCCCCATCATCCACCTCATGTCAGTTTACTAAAATTATCAAATTTAGCCTCATTTAGACTTTTTTTTTAATGTAACTAAAGTGTAAACTTGCAGCCAAGTTGGTCAAGTTCCACACTGAGAATAAGCACCGATGCCTCAGCAGCAGTTGGGTAATTAGTCACAAGTTCATGAACATTATGGCAGATGTGTAAAAGCACATGGCCCTGTGATTTCATGTGGAACCAAGCACACTGTCATCACTCAGATGTGAAATTAACAAAAATACAAGCATTTCTTGCTCAGCAGAAGTTGAACTGCTCCCAGTCATAAGCAAAGTCACAAATTCATTCCTTGGAACTTCTTTTCCATCCTCTTTCCACACGATCTGGCATGGGGATATATTGCTTATCTCAGAATGTCTGATTCCCTGTATTGTATTTTCTATTGTCAAACTCTAGTAACTAGCTACTATCTGACAGTAAGCATTTGGGCAGGAAAAAAATACCATTTGATCTGCTAAGAACACACGGAAACACTAATCACTATGGACCGAGAAGTCAACAAAAGTTATGTGTGCTAATTAGCATCACACATTAGCTGATTAGAAGCAAAACACCAAAGCTTGAAGCACTGGGACAAGATGATGATAGAGAAGATTAAGGGATGAAGCAGGCTATTACTTCTCGTGGAGCATTTGAACAGCTTGTCAGATATGCTCCAAAGCTGGCTTTTACCTCCTTTACCTCTGTTGAAACCTTGAGCATTTTCCTACCTGTTAATGTTTACAGGTCTCCTGACTTCTGCTATCAGAAAGGTTTCCATGGAGCAGAGGGCTGGCCACAGGTTCCCTTTAATTCTTCCAAATAATCAATACTATGAGGGGGAACACTGTTTCTTACAGAAGTGTTCCCCCGAGTCTCACAATGTAAACAGGTGCCAGCCCAGGTTTACCCAAAAGGGATTATGGAAATTCAGGCTGAAATTCCATCTTGGAGCTGAAATGTATCGCAAAATTCCTGAGAGAGCAAAGCTCAGCAGCAACTACAACCCACCAAGTCATACTCCTCCCTCTGACACAGGTCACTTCTTCACCTAAACATAATATAGAGGGTGCCTCTAGCTAACAGTTACCCAACAACTGGGCTTTCATTTTTTTCATCTAGCAGTTTTTTATTGAATGGCTGCTATGTGCCAAAAATGAGTACAATGAAGAAGGATGTGGGCTGTAATATTGTATCCATCATACTTAGTTCATCAGATGACATTCTTCCCCAACTCATTTCTGACCATCCTCATTTTTCAGACCACATTGCTCTTCTGTACATCTGTGAAATGTACAGTGCAAACAGTATAAAGGCATTGAACACACATGTACCAGTGTCTATGTTATTTAAAAGGAAATGCTTGTTCTTTTCCTATATGCCTTCACAGTATTTGTATTTAGAAATCCTGGCTTTCAAGAAGCTTCTCCTTTCAACTCTGACTCCAAGACTTTATACTGACTATTAATTTCATTTATGTTCACCATGTCCTTGCAAAAAGACTTAAGTTATCTTAAATGATCACAAACCCCAACCCTATAAAATAATGATTGTCTGGTGTAGCTCACCCAGAGACCCTACCAAGATCTGTGATTGATTTACCCAAGCTAGTTTATAGAATGTAGATTCTAGGGCAATCAGCCTAGATCATGGTGAACGAACCAGTTTAAATAGACTGACATTTCCAGATAACACTATATGATAAATAGGGATGATCGAAGCACTTTCTTCCTGGATATTAAGGGTTTTATGGCTATATGGCCCCATCTCATTCTCTTAGCTTCAAATGGAAAGTATCATCAGCAATCTGAATCCAAGGTAAAAAGCTTCATGGAATTATCACAATCTATGATAATAGGGAAGTCCTCCAAACTGCTAAACATGGCGTGATAGTTTCATTTTTGAACACCTAATTATCTCCAAAAGATAAAGTGCCCAACAACCCTGCTGGTTTTAGAGAACACAGCTTGGGATCTCCCCCAAGAGCCAGTTCATCTCCGTTCAAGCTGGCTGCACCCTCTCTCCATCCTCCTTCTCCCCTCTGGACTCTGGCTGGCTTTCCCAGTTTGAAATCTTCTGCAGTGTTTCTGGTAAACTACAATGCTTATCAACCATTCTCCTTATCCTTGGGGGCGTATTGAATATCAGATGAAAACACTACAGAATTGGACAAGCAATTATTTAGTTTTATAATAATTTTTAATGATTAGAGTAAGCCGATTTTCTCTTGCAGCAGTCTGAGATGAAGAGGAAAAACTGAGATGAGCTCACTGATCTTCACTTGATTTTCAGCAGTCCGGGAACAGAATGTGATCTGCAAGTTGCATGGTCCAAAGAATACAAAAAGAGATGCAAGCCAGTGCCACACTTATGCTTAGCTTAGTTGCCTTTTTACAAAATCATGCTGTTCAAGATCTTCTCTCCTGTTGTTTCTCCAGGGTGGTTCTTGCCCACTCTAGCTATCACTGACCGAAGGAATTCCATGGACACTGTGAGTTGAGGGACAAACAGTGACCAAGGAAGCATGTGATTAACAGCCTTACACAATAGCCATTCAACCCCAAGGCACAGATGAGCTCCTGTAGCACCTTAATTGGGTTTTTGTATATATATGAGATTAATGAAACCTCTCCATTTAAAACTTAACAATGTCCTAGAAAGCTTAGTGTCCAGCCACTGCCTGAAAAAGCCATGTCTGGGCCATACCCTATGGGATTTGTAAATCAGCTGCCTTGTCATTGCCATCAAGAAAGTCCATGGGCCATCATATCATATGCTGAGTCTTCTCTTCTTTCACTCTCTATTACTTTTTCCTTAAAGCAATCACATGTGTAACCCACCTCACTATTTTGGAAGAGATGTACATTAACTTTTTTATTCACTCATTTACACACTCATTCTCTGTAATCTTATTAACCTGCTCTCCCTCTAAAATAGGATGGTCAGAGTAAATACAGGCCATCCAATTAAATTTGAATTTCAGATAAACAACTCTTTAGTACAAAAATGTTTCAAAACTTACAATGGGGAATACTTATTTTTTTTGTTTTTTTTTATAAATTAATTTTTATTGGTGTTCAATTTACCAACATTAAGAATAACACCCAGTGCTCATCCAGTCAAGTGTACCCCTCATTGCCCGTCACCCATTCACCCCCACCCCCTGCCCTCCTCCCCCTCCACCACCCCTAGTTCATTTCCCAGAGTTAGAAGTCTTTATGTTCTGTCTCCCTTTCTGATATTTCTCACACATTTCTTCTCCCTTCCCTTATATTCCCTTTCACTATTATTCATATTCCCCAAATGAATGAGAACATACACTGTTTGTCCTTCTCCGGTTACTGTGGCCAAGTTCAAAAAGGGTGTTGCCTGAGTTCTTCTCTGGGATTTTGATGGAATCTTGTCTCACATTTAGATCTTTCATCTATTTTGAGTTTATCTTTGTGTATGGTGCATGAGAGTGGTCCAGTTTCATTCTTCTGCATGTGGATGTCCAATTTTCCCAGCACCATTTATTGAAGAGACTGTCTTTCTTCCAGTGGATCGTCTTTCCTCCTTTATCGTATATTAGTTGACCATAAAGTTCAGGGTCCACTTCTGGGTTCTCTGTTCTGTTCCACTGATCTATGTGTCTGTTTTTGTGCCAGTACCACACTGTCTTGATGAACACAGCTTTGTAGTACAACCTGAAATCTGGCATTGTGATGCCCCCAGCTATGGTTTTCTTTTTTAAAATTCCCCTGGCTGTTTGGGGTCTTTTCTGATTCCACACAAATCTTAAAATAATTTGTTCTAAGTCTCTGAAGAAAGTCCATGGTATTTTGATAGGGATTGCATTATACGTGTAAATCGCCCTGGGTAACATTGACATTTTCACAATATTAATTCTGCCAATCCATGAGCATGGAATATTTTTCCATCTCTTTGTGTCTTCCTCAATTTCTTTCAGAAGTGTTCTATAGTTTTTAGGGTATATTTTGAGAACCATTTGAATGGTAAATGGTTCTCCAACCTTTTATTTTCAGGTTGTAGGTGTCCTTCTGTCTAAAATGAGTCTCTTGTAGACAGCAAATAGATGGAGCTCGGAGGGGCTCGGGCGGCGGCTCCGCGGAGGGGGCTGCGGGGCGGGAGCGCGAATCCACCAGCGCAGGCCCCGGAGCACAGGGCGCCGGGACACAGCCCAGGATCCGGCCTCCCCCGGGACAGGCAGAGGCCGGGAGGGCCCAGGACAGCGAGGACGCTCCTGCCCCGAGCTGAGCAGACCAGCGGCCCCGCCCCGGAGCCTCCAGGCCCTGCAGACGGAGAGCCCCGTAGTTCCTGCGGAGGCTGAATCCAGGCTTCCAGAGTTGCCATAGCAACTGCGGCTGATCCTCCTGGGACCCCACGGGGTAAACAACCCCCGCTGAGCCCTGCAGCAGGCAGGGGCAGAGCAGCTCCCCCAAGTGCTAACACCTGAAAATCAGCACAGCAGGCCCCTCCCCCAGAAGACCAGCTGGACGGACCAGTGATACTCCCCCGTGTTCCAATACAACTTGTTTTTGGCCACTCTGCACTGAGCAAAATGACTAGAAGGAAAACCTCAACTCAAAAGAAAGAATCAGAAACAGCCCTCTCTCCCACAGGGTTACAAAATCTGGATTACACTTCAATGTCAGAAAGCCAATTCAGAAGCACCATTATACAGCTACTGGTGGCTCTAGAAAAAAGCATTAAGGACTCACGAGACTTCACGACTGCAGAATTTAGATCCAATCAGGCAGAAATTAAAAATCAATTGAATGAGATGCAATCCAAACTAGAAGTCCTAACGACGAGGGTTAACGAGGTGGAAGAACGAGTGAGTGACATAGAAGACAAGTTAATGGCAAAGAGGGAAACTGAGGAAAAAAGAGACAATCAATTAAGGGACCATGAAGACAGATTAAGGCAAATAAATGACACTCTAAGGAAGAAAAACCTACGTTTAATTGGGGTTCCCGAGGGCGCCGAAAGGGACAGAGGGCCAGAATATGTATTTGAACAAATCCTAGCTGAAAACTTTCCCAATCTGGGAAGGGAAACAGGCATTCAGATCCAGGAAATAGAGAGATCCCCCCCTAAAATCAATAAAAACCGTTCAACACCTCGACATCTAATAGTGAAGCTTGCAAATTCCAAAGATAAAGAGAAGATCCTTAAAGCAGCAAGAGACAAGAAGTCCCTGACTTTCATGGGGAGGAATATTAGGGTAACAGCAGACCTCTCCACAGAGACCTGGCAGGCCAGAAAGGGCTGGCAGGATATATTCAGGGTCCTAAATGAGAAGAACATGCAACCAAGAATACTTTATCCAGCAAGGCTCTCATTCAAAATGGAAGGAGAGATAAAGAGCTTCCAAGACAGGCAGGAACTGAAAGAATATGTGACCTCCAAACCAGCTCTGCAAGAAATTTTAAGGGGGACTCTTAAAACTCCCCTTTAAGAAGAAGTTCAGTGGAACAATCCACAAAAACAAGGACTAAATAGATATCATGATGACACTAAACTCATATCTGTCAATAGTAACTCTGAACGTGAATGGGCTTAATGACCCCATCAAAAGGCGCAGGGTTTCAGACTGGATAAAAAAGCAGGACCCATCTATTTGCTGTCTACATGGGGAATACTTATGCTAAAAATTATTCATTGTTTTTCTGGGCATCTTGTATTTTTATTTGCTAAATCTGGCAACCCTGTCCCAAAGAAAAAATCTGAATCTCTGACAGTCTTTATTACAAATATTGCATTTAAGAAATTGAAGGTTTGTGGCAACCCTGCATCAAGCAACTCTACTGGTGCCATTATTTGCTCACTTCATGTCTCTGTGTCACATTTTGGTAGTTCTCACAATATTTCAAACTTTTTCATTATTATTTTGTTTAAATTGCTGCAATCTCATGATAAAACTTGAATGAATGAGGAGTGGCTTCTTATGGATGAGGAGTAGTTTCTTGTGATGGAATCTATACCTGGAGAAGATGCTGTGAAGATTGTTGAAATGACAACAAAGAATTTAGAATATAACATAAATTTGGTTGATAAACCAAAAGCAGGTTTTGAGAGGACTGACCTCATCTTTGAAAGTTCTATAGGTAAAATGCTATCAAACAGCATCACATGCTACAGAGAAATCATTCTTGAAAGGAAAAGTCAATCAATGCAGCAAATTTCACAGCTGTCTTATTTTAAGAAATTGCCACATCCACCCTGACCTTCAGCAGCCACCACTCTGATCGGTCAGCAGCCATCAACACTGAGGCAAGATCCTCCACCAGCAAAGAGATTGTGACTTCCTAGAAGTTCAAATGATGGTTAGCATTTTTTTTAAATTAAAGTATGTATATTAGTTTTTTAAACATAATGCTATTGTACACTTATAAGACAGTAATATAGTGTAAACATAACTTTTATATGCACTGGGAAACCAAAAAATCCATTCTTATGGCGGTCTGGAACCAAACCTGCAGTATCTTTGAGGTATGCCTACAAATAGGGAACTAGGCAACTTTTATTAAATCTAGATATGCAAACTATATCATAAATGTGCTCACTTCCAAAGACATCTGCCATAATATGTGTAAACTTTGTACAACTAAAACCTAGGATGTTTTGAGTGCTTAAGCCAGAAGAAGGTAGGTGTTTTCCAAATTCTTAAAAACCAGTTAATAGGAGCACTTGGTGGCTCAGTCAGTTAAGCATCTGACTCTTGATTTTGGCTCAGGTCACGATCTCATGGTCATGGGATGGAGGCCTGCATCAGACTCCAAGCTCAACAGAGAGTCTGCTGGAGAGAATCAAGCTGAATCCTCTCCCTCCCCTCCCCTCCGCCCCTGCCCCTGCTTGTGCGTGTGCTCTCTCTCTTGCTCTCTCTCTCAAATCAATCAATCTTTAAAAAACAAAAACAAACAAACAAAAAAACAATAGCTAGGGAGACTATGCTCACATTTCATTTTGGTATTTATATTAATTTGCTTAACCTCACCTAATTCATTCTTTCTCTCTCTCTCTAGTTACCTGAACAAGAATAAATACCTGTCAGCTATCGACAAAGATGCATTTGGAGGAGTGTACAGTGGACCAACCTTGCTGTGAGTAAGGCATACAAAAGAATATGTCAGTCCTTATTTTATTTTATTTTATTTTATTTTATTTTATTTTATTTATTTGGAATGAAGGGGTCACTAAGAGGAGTAGCTGATGCTTATGGGTAGGGAATGTTGATATCTTGGCTGAAGACTTTCACCAGTACTCTCCTGCCCAGCGGTTTAGGCTACTGCTTGGAAGAAAGTCCTTGTTCTTTGAGACTCAGAAGGCCTTACACTCCACCATGCCATCCTGATGCCTCATCAGGAAGTCACCTTGGTGTGGACATTTATAGAGGCCCTCTTGTGGAAAAAAAAAAACAGCTTTGAGCAGCTGCTATTTGCAAAAATTCTGAGATATAGATCTACAAATACGTAGAAGGCACTCTATCCAGAGAAGTATGTGTGTGAATGTGCACTGCACAATGCCTGGCATGAAGAAGGAAGAGTATAGTTTGGTTCGTTTCTGGTAAAACTTACAATCACTAGAAAAAATGGGACATAATTATTTTTAAAACAGCAGAAAAAATATCTATTTGTGCATTTCTTCGATTCCTATCGCCATATCTAATAGGTGATCAAGTTCTGACAATTTTTGTCTCCCTCAAGTATGTTTATCAGTACCATCTCTCCTCTTCCCTGGTTTTGCCTTTGTTCAGAATCTCACCATTGAGCATCTGGTCAAGTTCTTGCCAAAGAAGAACATAGCACCCCAGGAGAGATACAAGCTAATCCATTAGAGGCAAGAAGAAATATTAAAAGTTCTATTTATACTTAAGTTTTTAAAAATGAGAGCAAATCAAGTTTTGCTACTATTTTATCCACAAATGACTACGGTCCCTCAGGTGTCAGGTAGGGAATGGATGCATCCCCAGGGAATAATGGGTGATCCACAGTTCAAAGACTTAACATCTATACTCTCACTTTTAACAATTGTGCTTCCCTTTCAGATTAAATACACCTAGTTAAGTGAATTCTTAACCTTATTTTCTCAACAGATAGGCTCCATATGAGAAGGCAAAGTGACCCTGAAAAATCTACTGTACGACATGGGGGTTCTTTGTTAACTCATGGCAAAGTACTTAGAATGTTTTTCTTTCTATAAAAACACAAGTGAAAAAAAAAGTGTTGACCTTTTCTGTGTTTTTTTTTTTTTTTAACATGGAAGATACTTTTAAAAGACAACTTTAGGGATCCCTGGGTGGTGCAGTGGTTTGGCGCCTGCCTTTGGCCCAGGGCATGATCCTGGAGACCCAGGATCGAATCCCACATCGGGCTCCCGGTGCATGGAGCCTGCTTCTCCCTCTGCCTGTGTCTCTGCCTCTCTCTCTCTCTCTGTGACTATCATAAATAAATAAAAATTTAAAAAGAATAAAAAATAAAAAAATAAAAGACAACTTTAACTGCCCCTTCAAGATAAAGGTGATATTTCACTAATGAATATTGTTTTTCTGAAGAAATTTGTGCTTTGGAAAGGGACTTTAGAAACAAGTATTTAAAAACATTTCCATGTTATGTGATTTTCCTGATGAGAATGGTGAATGTCATTTATGAAAATTATGTTTTGTTAAAGCCAGAAATTGAATTTTACCCTGTTGAAATATATTGCAAATTAATAATTACAGTGTATTTAAAATCCATTTGTATAAAATATGAAAATGAAACACCTTTAGGTTAGTGTGCAAAGACAACTGATTGACATCTGAGAATATGAATTTCAATAAAAACATGTGTTTAATTCCTGAATTGGATTGAGAGATGAGAATCTTAACTTCATAAGTACTGCCAAGCTGGCCTTATTCCATGTGGAACCATTTATCTTTGTGAGGTAACTTTTTCATTGACAGCCATTTAAACCAAAATCAAAATAAACTGAACCAGAAGCAGACCCTTGGAATACCTACATCAGAAAGGGTTAAACAGCAATTTTTGAAATTAGTGAAGTATATTTAGTTACACTGCTTTCACTTTAGTGAAATTTTAAGAAAATATTATTTATTTTCATCTTATCCTTTTTAAATTTATGTTCAGAGTTTTTTATAATCTGTATTATGTGTATTACAGTAATATGTATGTAAAGCTCATAAATGTGTATATGTTAAAGGCATGTACTGAAACATTTTTTACTTGTGAATATGTGACATTGGGAGAATTTAAAGACCACATACACTCAAATTGGGGGTCTGCTACAAGATGAATGGCTGGCTCAAGAATCAAAATACAGCTTCCTTTATGGAGAAAATCTTCCCATGAGAGCACAGTTGCCCCACTGAACAGTGTGCTTGCATTATACCATAAGCTTCTTATGTTTGTCAAGGACTCATAAGAATAAGTTAGCCAATGGGCACCATGCTTTGATAGCACTAGTCTAGATGACAAGAGCCTCCAAATCTCCCTTTGCCTTCTATATTGGTCCCTCTCAATTCCATCCTCCCCAAACCTCTGTGTGTTAAAATGCAAGTAGGATTTTAACATGTAATGCTGGTCTCCTATACCCTCAGGGTAAAGACCTTGGTGTGGCATGCAAGGCTCTGTTATAATCTTCAGCTTTGTCTCTCCTACCACTATACACTCCAGACCAATGATCCATGCATATTAGCTCCCCTAATGCTCCAACCTACGCACATGGCAACATTAAGTTCTTGCTTTTAATACTGCTTGGAAAATCCTACCACAACCTTATCCATCTGATGAACACTTATTACCACTTTGACATTCGAGTAAAAATCACCTTCTTTCTGAAGTTATTCTTAACCCTTCCTCCCTAGGTAAAAATATACATTTTTTCTTCTATATTCCAGTATCTCTATGTATGTATGTATCTCAAAGCACCAGGAACATGTTTCTGTCTATCTCTCCAGAAGCTCCTACAGGTCAGGATTTGTGTTTTATTTCTACAGTTCTACTTCATCTTACAATGGCTGAAACACAGTGCTATCTTAATAAATGTTAGCAAAATTAGCCTGGTACACAATAAATATTTGAATCACACTTCTGTAAATGCTATAGCCTTTAAATAGCAATCACATTATGAGGCACCTGTGACACATCCAAGCAGTGATACCTACAGATGTGAAAGCAATAGGAGAGATCAGGGCTAGAGATGTATTTGAGATGCTTTGGGATGTAGGTGGTAATGGGAGGTATAAGTATGGAGTAAATCTCAATGAATAGAATGGAGACTTCTGATAATCCTCCCCCCACCCCCCCAAAAAAGTAATTTTCACTGATCCTTCCTTAGACAACATTAAAATGGGAATACTTTATAAAAAAAGAGCATAAATTAAAAAGCATAAATTATCAGTGACAAGGTGAGGGGAAGAGGTGACATATGAGTAAGTGGTAAGTGTCTTGAAAAACCAAGAGAGAATGGCATGCTAACTATGCTGATTCAAAATCACAAAATCTAGGAACTGTTTCATCAGTTAAGTCTTCATTATTCTGCAGGTGAGGTATAGATGACACTGAAGTCAGAAGTCTTTAAAATGTTCACCTGTTCCCCCAGGTCTCCTCTCCCAACCTGCACAGGTGAACAACTACTCTTTATCGACCCGAGAAGAAGATTAGAGTTTACTTTCTGTTCAAGTGACATCACCACTGTTGAAGGATAATAGGCACCATTGAGGGTAGAAATGAAACACTATTCTGCAAACAGGATTATGTAAAAGTTTACATACTATAATATAAGACCAACAAGTTTCTTATCCACTCAATTCACAGAGTATTGTCACCAAAGTTAATACCTTCCAGGAGGGAGATTACAGTTCTGGGGAGGCTGACAATCCTAACGTAAGAAAAAACCTACAAAAAATGCTCATTGATATTTCCCCAAAGATACTGAAGTAAAGCCCATCAGGCAACAAACCAACACACATAGAGCTTTCCATAAACCTCCTCCACAAACATGAACAGGCATCCAAGGGTCCCCCAAACCTTAGGGGAAAGCTGTTGTCATGAAAAACAGAGACTAGAACAGAGAAGGGAACTTTAAAGAATAGAGGTAAAGCAAGAAACAGAAAACTTTAATAAGGGCAGCCCTGGTGGTGCAGCGGTTTAGCACCGCCTGCAGTCCAGGGTAAGATCCTGGAGACCCGGGATCGAGTCCCACATCGCGCTCCCTGCATGGAGCCTGCTTCTCCCTCTGCCTCTCTCTCTCTCTCTCTCTCTCTCTCTCTCTGTCTCTCATGAATAAATAAATAAAATTTTTAAAAAAGAAAACTTTAATAAAAATTATAACAAATATCCTCAGAGAGATAGCTTTTCATGCATAACTTAACTACTTATATAGTAATATTCTGAAAACAAGAAAAAGCTTTTGACTCCTAGAATAAAACACCAGGAAAACTTTCTTGACATAGGTCTTAGCTATGAATTTTTTAAATATGACACCAAAAGCACAAAGCAACAAGAGCAAAAATAATCTAGTGGGACTACATTAAACCAAAAAGCTTCTGCACAGCAAAGGAGACATTCAGAAAAATGAAGAGGCAACCTACAGAATAGGAAAATATTTGCAAATCATATATCTGATAATAGACTCAGAACAAAGATAAATAAGGAACCCCTACAGCTCAATAATAAAAACAATAACAACAAATATTCTAATTAAAAAATGGGCAAAGAGGCAATCTAGAAGAAATGGATGCATTTCTGGAAAACCACAAACTACCAAAACTGGAACAGAAAAAAAACAGAAAACCTGAACAGGCTGATAACTGGAAGGAAATTGAAGCAGTCATCAAAAAGCTCACAAGACACAAAAGTCCAGGGCCAGATGGCTTTCCAGGGCAATTCTATCAAACATTTAAAGAAGAAACAATACCTATTCTACTAATGCTGTTCTGAAAGATAGAAAGGGACAGAATACTTCCAAACTCGTTTTGAGGCCAGTTTTAATTCTAAAACCAGACAAAGGCCCCACCAAAAAGGAGAATTATAGACCAATATCCCTGATGAACACAGAGGCAAAAATTCTCAACAAGATACTAGCCAATAGGATCCAACAGTACATTAAGAAGATTATTCACCATGACCAAGTAGGATTTATCCCCGGGATGCAAGACTGGTTCAACTCTCGTAAAGCATATCAACAAGAAAAAAACAAGAACCATATGATCCTCTCAATAGATGCAGAGAAAGCATTTGACAAAATACAGCATCCATTCCTGATCAAAACTCTTCAGAGTGTAGGGATAGAGGGAACATTCCTCAGCATCTTAAAAGCCATCTACGAAAAGCCCACAGCAAATATCATTCTCAATGGGGAAACAATGGGAGCCTTTCCCCTAAGATCAGGAACACGAGAGGGATGTCCACTCTCACCACTGCTATTCAACATAGTACTGGAAGTCTTAGCCTCAGCAATCAGACAGCAAAAAGAAATAAAAGGCATTCAAATTGGCAAAGAAGAAGTCAAACTCTCCCTCTTCGCCGATGACATGATACTCTACATAGAAAACCCAAAAGCCTCCACCCCAAGATTGCTAGAACTCATACAGCAATTTGGTAGCGTGGCAGGATACAAAATCAATGCCCAGAAATCAGTGGCATTTCTATACACTAACAATGAGACTGAAGAAAGAGAAATTAAGGAATCAATCCCAATTACAATTGCACCCAAAAGCATAAGATACCTAGGAATAAACCTAACCAAAGAGGTAAAGGATCTATACCCTAAAAACTACAGAACACTTCTGAAAGAAATTGAGGAAGACACAAAGAGATGGAAAAATATTCCATGCTCATGGATTGGAAGAATTAATATTGTGAAAATGTCAATGCTACCCAGGGCAATTTACACATTCAATGCAATCCCTATCAAAATACCATGGACTTTCTTCAGAGAGTTGGAACAAATCATCTTAAGATTTGTGTGGAATCAGAAAAGACCCCGAATAGCCAGGAGAATATTGAAAAAAGAAAACCAGAGCTGGGGGCATCACAATGCTGGATTTCAGGTTGTACTACAAAGCTGTGGTCATCAAGACAGTGTGGTACTGGCACAAAAACAGACACATAGACCAATGGAACAGAATAGAGAACCCAGAAATGGACCCTCAACTCTATGGTCAACAAATATTCACCAAAGCAGGAAAGACTATCCACTGGAAAATGACAGTCTCTTCAATAAATGGTGCTGAGAAAATTGGACAGCCACGTGCAGAAGAATGAAATTAGACCATTCTCTTACACCATACACAGAGATAAACTCAAAATTGATGAAATATCTAAATGGGAGACAAGAATCCATCAAAATCCTGGAGGAGAACACAGGCAACACCCTTTTTTAACTTGGCCACAGCAACTTCTTGCAAGATACTTCCATGAAGGCAAGGGAAACAAAAGCAAAAATGAATTATTGGGACTTAATCAAGATTAAAAAGCTTCTACAGAGCAAAAGAAACAGTCAACAAAACTAAAAGACAACCTACAGAATGAGAGAAGATATTTGCAAATGACCTATCAGATAAAGGGCTAGTATCCAAGATCTATAAAGAACTTATTAAACTCAACAGCAAAGAAACAAACAATCCAATCATGAAATGGGCTAAAGACATTGAACAGAAATTTCACCAAAGAAGACATACACATGGCCAACAAGCACATGAGAAAATGTTCCGCATCACTCACCATCAGGGAAATACAAATCAAAACCACAATGAGATACCACCTCACACCAGTGAGAATGATGAAAATGAACAAGACAGGAAACCACAAATGTTGGAGAGGATGTGGAGAAAGGGGAACCCTCTTGCACTGTTGGTGGGAATGTGAACTGGTGCAGCCACTCTGGAAAACTGTGTGGAGGTTCCTCAAAAAGTTAAAAATAGAGCTACCCTATGACCCAGCAATTGCATTGCTAGGGATTTACCCCAAAGATACAGATGCAGTGAAACCTCAGGACACCTGCACTGCAATGTTTCTAGCAGCCATGTCCACAATAGCCAAACTGTGGAAGGAGCCTCAGTGTCCACTGAAAGATGAATGGATAAAGAAGATGTGGTTTATGTATACAGTGGAATATTCCTCAGCCATTAGAAACGACAAATACCCACCATTTGCTTCAACGTGGATGGAACTGGAAGGTATTATGCTGAGTGAAGTCAGTCAATTGGAAAAGGACAATCATTATATTGTTTGACTCATACAAGGAATATAAAAAAATAGTGAAAGGGATTAAAGGGGAAAGGAGAGAAAATGAGTGAAAATATCAGTGAGGGTGACAGCACACGAGAGACTCCTAACTCTGGGAAACGAACAAGGAGTAGTGGATGGGGAGGTGGGCGGGGGGACGGGATGACTGGGTGAGGGCACTGAGGGGGACACTTGATAGGATGAGCACTGGGTGTTATATGTTGGCAAATCGAACTCCAATAAAAAATATACCAAAAAAATGGGCAAAGAACATAAACAGGGATATTTCCAAAGCTACAAGTAAGAGGCAATTTCCAGTTACAAATTGAATAAAGTCTGGGGACATACAAATGGCCAATATGTACAGGAGAAGGTGTTCAAGGTCACTGTCAGAAAAATGTGAATAAAAACCATGAGATTTCATCCCACACATATTAGAATGGCTATTACAAAAGAGAAGAGAAAACAAGTTTTGACAAGGATATGAAGAAAAAGGAACACTTGTGTGCTCTTGGTAGGAATGTAAACTGGTACAGGCAGTATGAAGAACAACAGTACAGAAGTTCCTCAAAAAACTAAAATTAGAATTATCATATGATCCAGCAATCCTACTTGGCTGTATATCCAAAGGAAATAAAATTCCTACATCGAAGAGATATCTGCAATGCCATGTTCACTGCACCATTATTACAATAATGAAAACATGGAAGCAAACTAAGTGTTCATCAATGAATGGATAGATAAAACATGGTGTGTGTGTGTGTGTGTGTGTGTGTAGTGGAATATATATATTATATAGTGGAGTATTACTCAGTTGTGAGAAATCCTACCATTTGCAACAACATGGATGAAACTTAAAGCCATTATGTTAAGTGAAATAAGTCAGACAGGGAACAACAAATACTAAATACTACAGGATCTCACTTACATGTGGAATTTATAAAAGCCAAAATCATAGAAACAGAGAATAGACTGGCCAGGGGCAGAGGGCAGTGATGGTGGGGGATAGGAAAATGTTGGTCAAAGGGTATACAATTTCCAATTAGAAGTTGAATAAATTTTGGGGATCTAATGTACAGCATGATGACTGTACCTGAATAATACTATACTGTATATTTAAAAGTTGCTAAGAGATTTTAAAAGTTCTCACCACACATACATACAAAAAGGAGGGCTGACTATGTGAGTTACTGGATGTGTTAACTAATCTTAATGTATGTATAGCAAATCATCACATTGTGTACTTTAAACTTACATAGTGCTATATGTCAATTATATCTCAATAATTGAGATATAATAATTGGGAGAAAAGAAAGAGTTCTTGGAAATGAAAAATATGGTAGCCAAGGTCATAGGTAAATGTATATATAACTTTAGTATATTTTGGCAGCCCATTCCACCAAAGGGTTTTACCAGTCTGAGCTCCACCAACCCATTATTAGAATGCCTGTTTCTTCACAGCCTTGCCAAAATATACTGTGTTCACTTTTTTTTAAGATATTATTTATTTATTCATGAGAGACACAGAAAGAGAGAGAGAGGCAGAGACACAGGCAGAGGGAGAAGCAGGCTCCATGCACCGGAAGCCCGACGTGGGATTCGATCCCGGGTCTCCAGGATCAGGCCCTGGGCTAAAGGCAGCGCTAAACCGCTGAGCCACCCAGGCCTGCCCCTGTGTACACTTTAATGTCAAACATTCTTGTTGGTATTAGAGAAGAAATGATATCTCCATGTAGTTTTACTTTGTATTCCTCTAGTTATGAGAGAGGTGGGGGACATCCTGCTATCCCTTTGTCTGTTTAAGTATTTATTTTCTTATTTTTTCTGCATTTTTCCTAATAAGGTTTATGCTTCCTTGCCCTACAATTTTTATAGTTATTTACAGACAATAGTTATTACATCTTTATATATGACATCATTCATAAGTACCCTTTCCCATTTTGGTTTTTTGTCAATTGATTTTGTTTATAGTGGCGAAAAAAATATGGCAGCTAACACATACACAAAATTAAACAGTTTTCAAAAATAGAGTGGAAAACATCTCCCATAAAAGAGAACATACAGAAAATAAGATATGGAATAGAGGAGAGAAAAGATAAGAAAATTGTAAGTTCAAACTACATAGTCCAACCCCAATTAACAAAAGTTTTAGGAGGGGGAAATAAAAAAAAAAAAAGGAAATTGTGGGAGATATTTTCCCATAAATGAATGAATGAGTTTTCAGAATAAAAAGACCCATAAAGAATTCTCATGAATGAAAAAGAGCTCATGGAGGTACATCATAAGATATGAAACTGCTGTGATAAAGAGAATATCCTAGTAGCTCCTAAAGAGAAAAATCATGTTACCTGTAAAGACTGGAGAATTAGAATGCCATCAGTCTTCTTAGCAGGAACACTGAAAGCTAGAAAGTAATAGAGTACATCCCTCAAATTCTGAGGGAAAGTGATTTCCAAACTATCAAGGATAAAGGTAAAATAAAGACATTTTCAGGTAAGAAAAGTCTCAAAACCTTGATTTCCAATTCACCGTTTTTTTGGAAAGAAAAGAAAGAGAAAAATGAGGTATTCAGAAACAGTGATCAACACAGGAAAGAAACAAATGGAATTCCCAGAATGACCAGAGATCCTGGGAATCTTAAGACTAAGATGACTATCCTAGAGCAGAAGGAGAGCTCTTGGGGAAAGTTTCAGAAATAAAATAGATTGCTATGTTATCTGACAGGATTGACTGTATTAAAAACTGTTTTGGTAGATGTTTTAGAGAACTTTAGAGCATATGCAAGATTTAGCAAGAGGTCCACTCAAACCAAGGAAGGTAAATAAAACACACAGAGAGAGATTACATAAAGAAAGAAAACTACGTAAGAAAGAAAATGAAATCAAGATATGCAGAGTTGTAATAAGCAAAATACTAAATATAGGTTTAACCAAATATGTCCTAAACTATTTGGGGGAGATGAGAGAGTGTGTCAGGAGAATATGTGTATAGGGTAATGGAAGAGAACTAAATCCTCATCTTCCATAGCAGGAAGTCAATAGGTGAACCAAAAACCAATAAATCAAGAAATATTTACAATTATGGAAAGAAATATCTATTAAAAGTTGAAAGTAATTGTTTCTAGGGCATCAGAAAACAGGCTGTGGGGAGGAATTACTCAGGGAGCTCCTGTTTATATTACCAACCTCCCAATGTAGTTTGCTTTTTAAATCCATGTAGCTTGCATTATTTCAATGAAAATTAAAATTTAATTTAAAAAGAAAACTACAAAGCACAGGAAGGGAGACGATGGAGATGGCAGCATTTGCAAAGCCAGTAGCAGGAAAATGTGAACAAAGAATTCAATCTCGCTCTTCAAATTTCAGGCACAGTTGTCTTAAAATACATGTAACCATGCATGGCTTTGTGACATCACCTTGATGTTTATCTTGAACTTTTGTTAAAATCTTTGTTACTGTATTTCCCACAGATCTTCTCCCCATTAGCTAGATTTTAATTCCTCCACTTCAAAAGACAAGACAGCAATATTTACTCAATAAATATTTCATCAGTTGTAACTGCATAACAAATAGCCATGATTTGGCTGTGATCTGGTATAGAAGCCAGACGTAGAAAACCTGAAACCCCAACTAAAGAGAAGAGAAATGGATGATATACATATTTCTGCCTCATTAAGATATTTGAGAAAGAGCACAGTCATTTCTAATAGTCAACACAAACAGTCAAACTTGCACTCAGTTTATCATCTTTTTTTCAAGGTCACTTCTCAAAAAAAAAGAATCTAATTCAAAACAAGTACAACATCTAAAGTGAGAACTATTCTCCAGTCATTGCTATTATTTTAAAGCCTTTTAAATTTAGTTCAGGAGTTTAATAACATTTTTTACTTATTGATTTTTTTCAATCAAGATATGCAATCTCATTTTCCATTTTTATGCTTTCTATTTTTGATTATCTTGTTTTCTTTTAATCTTATTTTGAAAGAGAAGCTCTTGATGTTTATAATCCCAAAGGAAAGAGCACACTGAAATGCAATGCCTTCCATAATAACCAGAGTTCTCTAAGGTCTAAATTATGTAACCCACAATAATAAGCACTTAACTTACTGTTGAAAATGACTATAATAGTCCCACTTACTATTACAATTATCTCCTAAGAAGAAGACATCTCTGTGACAATATCTTTGAGTTTGTAGAACATGTCTCAACAAAAATAAACTTTTGTTGCCATTAGCTGATCAAATTAATCATTTAAAATCTAAAGGTCATGGCACTGCCATCTTGGTTTACAGAAGAATAAGCTTTTTGTGTTCTTTTACTCAATGATCTTCATAAAATCATACAATTAGATGGCTGAAAAATTGTGGTAGAGTTCTTTTTGGCATGTCTGAGGTCCACAGGTGTGCTGAATACATGATTTTCTAAGTTGATGCTGGACAAAATTATTTTTTTACTGAGGTATAATTTATATACAATAAATATCATGCAGTGTATGGTTTGATTAGTTTGGGCAAAATTCTGTTTTTCTATCCTACTCCAGGCTTTGATCATTTTCATCACTCAGAAAGTTCCCTCATGCCCCAGCCTCCACAGACAACCACAGATCTATTTATTTTTCTAGTGTAAAACTCTAGGAGTAGAGTTGTTAGGTTACAGGATAGATATACATTTAACTTCACAGGAAATATTGCCCCCTAAATCACATTTTCTATTCAAACCAGAGAGGTTTAGCAGTTTCACACTCACCCACTGGATTATCAATCTTCTTGATTCAGCCATTCTAGTTGCTATAAAGTGGTATCTCTTTGTGTCTTACTCTGTCTTTCCCTGATTATTAATGATGTTGAGAATCTTTTCATGTACCTAATAACCATTTGTATATTTTCTTTTGTCAAGTGTCTGTTCAATTATTTAATTGGGTTGTTAGTCTTTTTATTTTTGAGTTGTGATTCCATGTGAATCTTAAGCCTAAATGAAATCAACTTTAGTCCTAACCCCCAGGCCTTTACAATCCATAGTTTATCCTCTCTTTCCTTTTCTAAGGAGAAATAGCTAATCTTAAGCAAACTCGTACAAAGTGTTCATTTACTCACTTATTCTGCAGACATTTTACTGAGCACCTACTGAACTGAACACCTATTGAATGGTATAAGGATAAGACACAACTTCTGTTTTTAAAGAAGTTACAGTCAAATTTAGGAGAAATGTAAGTAACTATAAGTTTAATGTAAAAAGATCCATGAGTGATATTTAGAGAATCAAGATACCATTTCTAGCTGGGTGACCAGCAAAGGTCTCATTAAAAATGGTGGCATTCGAGACGGGCTTCAGATGAGGGATAGAATTGCAACAGACAGAGAAGGTGTTTTGAGAGAAAGAACAAGGGCGAGGCTACAGAAAAACACAGGATGTGTTCAAAGAATAGCAACAACAACAACAACAACAACAAAGCATAATTTGGGCCAAAGGATAGCATTGGAGAAGTGTGTTGTGTTGAAATCATATTGCGGAAAACATGACCTGACTCAGAAGTTTAAGGATGGCTCACTGAAGAATTACCATGGAAATATTAGTAACAGTTATATAACCCATCACAGTTTGTTGCCTCTTCAACTCACCTCTATGCCTTTTTTTACTTCACCTTTGCCCACCCTTGGCCCTATTTTAGTCCTGGATACCCATGTCTCAGCCACTGTGCCATGACTGCTCATCTGCATCTACTATTTGGCAAGCACTGGACCTCTTCAGAGAGCAGCGAGATTGAGATTGAACCCAAAGACCTAATCAACCAGGCATGCTTTGTCTTCCGTTCTGGGCTTGCCAAGCAGCCTTCAGAGCAGCTCTCTTGGAGGGGAAGGGAGCCTCCTAAGGTAGAGAACCAGAGGAGGTTTGTCTGCTAGGCTGCTCTGCTCACAGAGTGAGAAATGACTTGCAAAGATAAACATACTCTTAGAGTTCCTGGCTTGGGCATCAAACCAGACCCATGCCAAGGCAGCCAACTGGTTGCTGGGGAAGCAACCGAAGCAGGTCATCCCTCCCTCCTAAGACACACACCTGTGTCTCCACAGCTTAGGAAGTGGCTTGTGACCATTTTGTGGAGTCCTTGAGAGCTGTGAGGAAGGTCACAGAAGGATTTGAAGAGAAAGAGTAGAGAGCAAACTTTTCCAGAATTGTGTGCATGATGGCTTCTTGCCGATCACAAGAGGATAGTCTACTTCAGTCCTAGGAATCTTCAGACTGAAAGAGTGTGTCAACAACTCAGGATAGTTGGAGAGCACAACAAATCCAAATTTACTGACCAGTAGCATCTCTTACTACCAGAGCCACTGATAGGAAAAAAACAGGCTAATACTTAAGTCACAGCAATCTATAATGGTAGGGCTACTTTTTATAACAATTGAGAAATCATTTGCAGAGCAGTCCCAAACTGACTCTTGGTAGGAGAGAGACGGTAGCGTTATTGCAAAGGTCCTCAACATCATACAGATGTTTGTATTTCTTCAACTGACTAAAAGTGTAACTAGTATGATCCTCAAGAGTGAGTTTTTTACTTTAGCTAAAAGAGAAGTTCTCCAAAGCACTGAAAGTCACTCTCCTAGAGCAATGGCCTCAAATGATCATGCATTTTACACCAGAGGATTTAGTCTGAATAAATGTTTTCATAACTATGCCAAGCTGAAAAGTAAACTAGAATGACTTTTCATCTCTAAGAAAGAATAATTCACAAATCCGTTAACCATTGCTTGTAACATAATTTGTAAAAGTTAATTTTTTAAGTAAGGCCTTTTCACCTTGATCAAAACTGATAGAACATAAAAGAATATTTGCTGAGTCTGAGTTCTAGGGAAAAAATGCTTACAAAATATTCTAAATCATATAAGTTCTGAACAGTTTTATGAACTAATCACTGCTATTTAGCCAAGATTCCTCAACAGTGATGAATCTTAAGAACAAAAAATAGGTAGGAGCACTTTTTCTTGTTAAGTGCTCTGTTAAGTGTAACTTAACTGCAACTGTTAAGTGTAAATAATCTACATTTTAGTGAGTGCCTACTAGGCTCTTATGCTAAACATTTTTATATAAATTACTTTATTTCTCCATTCGCTGTACCTTTTAAATCTATACAAACTCCTACCATTCTTAGCATTTCCAGGGCTCCTCCTCTTGTCCAAAGCACCATCCTCTCTATTGTTGGTCTCCTCATTTCCATCCTTTGCTCTCTTTGGTTTACTTTCAAAGCAGTAGCCAGATTAATTCTTTTATTGTTTTTAATTTTTTAAATTTAAATTCAATTAGCCAACTTATAGTACATCATTAGTTTGAGGTGTAGAGTTCAATACTTCATCAGTTACCCTTTTAAAATAAGTTGGATTATACCATTCCTCTCAAGATTCTTGATCTCATTCTGATAAAAATAAAAAGATGAAGACTTTCTGATGATTTATTAGACACATATGATCTGGCTCCCCACTAGGTCTCTGACTTCTCCCACATTTCCTACTCCCCCACTGTCTCAACTCCAGCCACACAACCTCCTTTCTTTCTTCAAACATTACAGGTATATATAGAAAAAAGAAAAGAAAAAGAAAAAGAAACATAGCAGGTATACTCTCACCTCAGGGCCTTTGCATTAGCTGGTCTCTCAGCCTGCACTGTTCTTGCCTCAGATAGCAACACGTTTCTCTCCCTCACCTTCTTCACACCTCTCTGCTCAACTGTCTCCTCCATGAGACCTTCTCTGATACCCTCCACCATTCTGTCTCCACTTTTGAGTTCTTTCTTTTCTTGGCATTCCTTTTCTCCATAGCATTTATTATTATTATCAAATATACTCTGTGTTTTACTAATTTTTTTAATTGTCCCTCTCTCCCCACTAGAATATAAGCATGAAAAGAGCAGAAATTTCTGCCTGTTTAGTTTATGGCTATAGCCCTAGCTCCTAGAATCATAGATCAATACACAGAAAGCAATCAATAAATATTTGTTGAATAAATGCATATCATGTTTTTAAATTCTTATAATCAGTCAAACAGGCTCACTCTCTTGAATGTATAACTTTTAAGCCCTTAAGTTATTCGAGTCAGTATTAATAAATTAATTAAACTGCCTTTTAAGCAGTAAATTAATCTTCTTTCTGTTTTAGATGCATTTCATCCACCAGTTTGCAGATGTGACTACACATTTTTAATGGGTCAGCTTCTGCCTATTGACCTTTAGAAAAAAACCCACATTTATTACAAGCAAACATAAAAGAGACCTGCAACCGCTGCTGAAACACTGGCAAGCTAATTAGTGCTTATTTAATTTGCAATTGAATTCATCAAAGGTTCATCTTAAATAATAATGACAATACATCTCACAAAAATGGAAATTGTTCCAGTGTTTGGGGATGTTAGAGTACATAATTGCTTGAGGAGCAATTTGTTCTTCCTATGACATCGAATATCAATTGGCTCTTTTTTGTTTTTCTGGCATCATTAAAATTCAGTGATATTCTTGCCCTGTATATAACCCTGAAGCTCTCACTCTCTCCAAATTCATGTCCTGTTACTTTCATTAGACACTTAACTTGAGATGGTTCCCATGACCTAGACAATTAGACTTCCAACTGTCTGCCAGGCTTAGCTCAGCTGCCTTCTGTTTTGTGAGTAAATACTTGCTAGAGACAAATTCTCAGGAAACTCAGTGCCCATCACTTGATGAGCTCTTTGTGGAAAGTGCTCAAGTCACTAAGAGAGGGTAGCCCTCCGGCTTGTAGGTTTCCCTCCATGTGGCTGCACTCACAAATCATTTCTGATCCCTTTGTTGCTGATAGCTACTCTCCATTTTCTCTCACTCTGAAAACAAAATTGTTAATTCTACTACCTTTCCTAAGTTTTATTTTAGAAAAGAAGGTGCACTATTAATAAAATCCCAGATTCAAAGTGGTCAAATAAAAATTTAGGTGAATGAGGAAAGATACGCTTCAAATTCTTAAAGTGATCCCTGCCTTGTTGAGTTTGGGGCTTTCACCAGACTCTTTCTCTCCATCAGAGATGGGAAACTATTTGGTGTCTGGCTGACTCAGCACTCAACGAGTATTTGTTCTAAGCTCTTGCACAGATATACATGCTAAATGGAGTAATGATTAAGAATGATACATTGAACCTAAGCTTTTATTTCCTCTCCCTCCTAAGGGACCCCTAAAAGATGGGAAAGGAATTTTTGATATACATAAATCCACAAGGACAGAGAGGATAGATGAGGATACAGGGGTGGTCTGGTGAGTTACGGAATTCTGAGAAGGAAAAAGACAAAGGAGAAGGAAGGCAAATGTAAGAGTACTTACAGGAAGCATATATCTGAAGATAGCTTCCTTGCCCTGTAGAACATCTGAAGGGCATGGCATTGGGAAGTGATGGATGTGGCAAGAATGAAACATGAGGCTAAAAACAGAAGGATTTATTGGAGATCTACACCTAGAAATGTTAATCCACTGCCCTATTCATGCATAATGTCAGCAGCCAAGGTCCCACCTAACCTAACTATTTAAAGACTCTTCTTTGAAAAAGCTGAAAAACTCTAAAGCAAGAAAGACCTCCATAATCTTTATGGCATTTTATGGCCCAACAGCATAATGGACAGCTCTCCCACACAATTGCCCTAAAGCAGAGTCTGCCAGAGGACAGGCTCCCAATCAGATTTTCAGTCTCGCTTTTAAGCATGAACATGCAACCTAGAATTACTGGCGAAAGAATGCTTATAACATGAAAGATGGAAACCGAGATTAACAAATGGGGTGGAAATGAGCCTGGAGGAGCCAAACACTTCACAGAGAACAGAGGAGAACTTTTTAACCAAGCCACCATGAGTGACCTGAGACAAATCTGAGAAGACATTTCTCACAGCAGTAAAAACAATGGTGACAATAGATATTTATTGAGAACACGCTGTCAGCTATAGTTCAACAAACTCAAGATGAAGAAACTAAGGCACAAAAGGCTTACATGACTGATAGTAAGTGCAGAAGCCAGGATTCAAATCCAAATCATCAGAATTTAAAAGCCATGTTTCTTAACATTATGTGTGCTTCCTCAAATACACTATTAAAAAAAAGGAGAGAAGTGGTGCCTTGGTGGCCTGGGTAGGTTAAGTGTCCCACTTTTGGTTTCAGCTCAGGTCCTGAGCTCGGGGATCTCAGAGCTCAAGTCCCAGTAGGGCTCTGCTCTCAGCAGAGTCTGCTTGAGATTCTCTTTCTCCCTCTGCTCCTCCCCCTGCTCATGTGCTCTCTCTCTCTCTCTCTCTCTCTCTCTCTCTCCTCTCTCTCAAACAAATAAAATCTTTTAAAAAAGAAAAAAATATGAAACCTCTTCTTAAAGTGTTATCTGTGCATTTGACCATTATGTATTCAGAACTTTCTGTCTTTTAAGCACCAGTCTAAAGTGCCAAAAATATGGCAGTGAACAGAATAGGCAGTCCTAACTTTGATCAAACTGAAACTAAAAAAATCCAAAGCCAGGCACAGAAAGACAAATACTGCACGGTCCCACTTAAATGCAGAATCTAAAATAATTGAACTCATCATAAAGAGAGTAGGCTGGTGGTTGTCAGGGCTTGGGGGATGAGGAAACAGAGAGATGTTGGGCAAAGGGTACAAAGTTTCAGTTACACAGGATGAATAAGGTCTGAGGGTCTAATGTATAGCATAGTTACTATAGTTAATAATACTATTTTGTATACTTGAAATTTGCTAAGAGAGTAGATCTTCAGTGTTCCCACCATAAGGGAAAAAAAAACCCAACTTTGTGAGGTGACAGATATGTTCATCAGTTTAATTGTGGTAATCATTTTAAAATGTACACATCTATCAAAACACCATATTGTAACCATAAGTCTATATAATTTTTATTTGTTCATTATACCTCAATAAAGCTACAAACAACATTTTAATTAATATTTTTAAAGATTTTATTTATTTATTCATGAGAGACACAGAGAGAGAAAGAGAGAGAGAGACCCAGGCAGAGGGAGAAGCAGGCTCCATGCAGGGAGCCCAACGTGGGACTCAATCCCAGGTCTCCAGGATCACACCCCGGGCTGAAGGCAGCGCTAAACTGCTGAGCCACCGGGGTTGCCCAATTAATTTTTTAACTCAGTAGAAGGGATGGAAGATACAGTAAAATAATTCTGCCATTAGACTCAATAAAAATAATAGGGAAGGGGTACCTGGCTGGCTCAGTCAGTACAGCGTGAGACTCTTTACCTCAGGGTTGTGAGTTTGAGCCCCACATTGGGTATAGAAATTACTTAAAAACAAAACCATAAAAAATTACCAGAAAAAATACAAGAAAAAATAGAGATAAGAATATATAGGAAGTTCCTTTTTTACTTATGAGGAGTTACAGTGAGGGAATAAAGAAAATGAGAAAAAAAATAAAAAAAAGAAAAGAAAATGAGAGGCGTAAGTTATCCTGGAAACAATTCCAAAAATTGTCCTAAAGTTAAAGAGCACAGCCTTCCAGACTGAAGGCTCCACCCCCACCCCCAGGGACCAGAGTAATAAGTGCAAAAAGATCCTTACCAAGGCGTATCTTCCTGAAATCTCACACTGGGAACAAAGAGAGTGGCATAGCATCATTTCACAAAATATACATGTAGCAAATCATCATGTTGTACACCTTAAACTTACATGTTATACATCAATTATATCTCAGTAAAGCTAGAAATTAAAGAGAGAGAGAGAGATGGTGAGAGGGAGAAAGCCATAAAACCTGCCAGAGGGTAAAAAAACAAGTCAATGACCAAAGAACAAGAACCTGAATTGTATCACTTACCAAAACAACAATGTGTGCTAGAATTCAGTAAAGTAAAACCTTTAGAATTCTGAAGGAAAACTATCTGCAACCCAAAATTGTAGAGCCAGGTAAAATAGCAACTGAATAGAAGGGTAGAAAAAAAAGTCATTTTCAGACATGTAAGGATGCAGATAATATCTCCCTCATATATAGCTTTTCTAAGAAATTACTCAAAATGGTGCTCCAATGAAACAGGGAAAAAAATCAAGAACATTACACAGGATTCAGGAAGAAGTTCCCAACGGGGACAAGGAATACTCTTCTAAGAAGCTCAAACTTCATTGTGTAGACATTGGAGGAACCATGGCTTCAAGCTGGAAAGCAATACAATGAGGTCCAAGTTCTAGAAAGAACATTCTATCTTAAGTCTGAAGGTGGGATTAGTAGAAAGTTTCTAAGACCAGTCAGGAAGTTGTTGCACACCTCAGGTGAAATGTAATTCAGACCTAAACTAAGGTAGTAGTAATGAGAACCATGAGACTGCAGACAGCTACAGACATATAAACAGCTAAGCTAAAATCTGATTAGAGAGCGTAGTTCAATTGCATCTTACTGTGGACATTCATGGCACAAATGTAGGGCAAGGGCAAGAGAGACTCCATGAGAACAAAAGTCCTCAAAGATGGTGGAGACAACTAGGAAATAAATACCAGTAGGCTTGGAGGGAAGAATCATTGCATTTTGAGTGGAAAGGGAGTGCTTACGACTATTTTCAAGTATACAGGAACTCCTCCCTTCCTTTCTGATAGCAGCCAGACTGTCTGATTAAAATTGTAGATCTCTGCAAGAGAGGTTAAATACCAAAAAGGAGGAAAAGCAATTGTTGCCCTTGCTTGACTCTATAAAGCACCAAAGTAGCATGAGTGGAGTGGCTTGCATCAGGAAAGGGCAGTAGCTTAGGAACACTTTAGGTTAACAGCAGGCCTAATGGATAGTCTGAGGGCTACATCAAGTGGCTTATGCCAGTGGGGAGTGAGATGGCTCGAGATAGATTCCAACTTGGGCTGTAAGTGGCAGTAGGCCCTTAAGATGAGCTTGGAGGTGTATGCAAGGGCCAGATTTGTAGGACATTAAAGGGCATGGTAGGATGAGTAGATGCTATTCATGGTACATTGGGAAGTCACTGAAAGGTTTTAAGAAGAAAAGTGACCTTACTCAACTCTTATGTCTGACTACTCTGGCTGCCATGTGGAAGATACACTGGAAGAAGGAAGGATAGACAAGAAAGCTATTGCACCAAAAGATGATGTCAACTTGGACTAGAGAGCCTATGCTGGAGATGCAAATACATATATTTGGGATTTTGTGGGGAGAGAGGGGTTTTTTTTCCTCGATTAAATTGATTTTTCTTTCCTAGATTAAATTGGGTGGGGGTAGGAGATCAAAAGCTCATTTGGGGATGGACCTGTTGAGTTGGAGTTGCCCATGAGGCATCCGGGATGAGATGTCAAATAAGCAGTTAGATATACAAATCAGGATCTGGCCTGGAACTGTATTTGCTGGGTTCCTTGCTTCTGACTTGTGCTGAGAGAAACCCCAAATTGGGCAAGAAGGGAATTGCCATTCATTGACTACGCACTATAGGCCAAGTTCTCATTATGTTACAGATGTCTCTATCATAGGTTGTACACACATTTTCCAACACCTGCTTTTCTCCATCCTTGTCCAAGCACTCTCCCAACTCAGCCCCACTGGGACCCAACTGGAGGCTACCTGAGATACGCTTTGTTACAGACACTCAGACAAAACCATTGACTCAGTTCCTTCCTCCCAGAATCCTAATGAGTCTCTGGAGGATTGCTGTGCCTGGCTCTGTGTTCAAAAAAGACTCCAGAGGACTGACGATAAGGGGGTAGAAGAAAGTTTCTACAGCAGCGAACCTAAACTTGATATCCAAATTATAGTTATGGCTCCACCCATGGTTTACTGAGTCTCTTTGGATACAACATGCCTGTTTTTCTTTGTCTTGGCTTTAATATGGATGTGCTTCACAAAAATGTTTTGAGAATTGAAGTAAGATTCTAAATTACCTAGAGAGCATCTTAAATAATGCAGATTCCTGGGCCCCACCAGCAGAGATTCTAATCCAGTTGGTTTAAGGTGTGGCTCAGGAGTCTCTGTTGCGGGTTATTCTGATGCTGGTCCCAGCTAGTGCCTGGACAAGAAACACTGATCTGCAGAGTGGTAAATTGCCAGTTTTCACTAAATATCTGCCTTAATGCTATACCCACTACTTGGATCACTATAGCAGTTTTAAAATAAAACACAAAATTATTTGACACTCCTCCCATTGTGAAATGAGTTCTATGTTCCCTGCCTTTAGATCTATTAGTTCTCCTGGGACACTATAGATGCTTCCTCTCAAAATGCTCCCTCTCAGAATCTGACTGCCATGATATGAGAAGCCGAAGCCCTAGGACACTTGGGTGGCTCTGCAGTTGGAGTGTCCGCCTTTGGCTCAGGGCGTGATCCTGGAGTCTCATGATCAAGTCCCACATCGGGCTCCCTGCATGGAGCCTGCTTCTCCCTCTGCCTGTGTCTCTGCTTCTCTCTGTGTGTGTCTCTCATGAATAAATAAATAAAATCTTTAAAAAAAAAAAAAAAGAAAAAGCCCAAGCCCCACGGGGAAGCCACATTAACAGTCCCAACTGAGCTGAGCTTTGAGTCATCTCAGCTCTGGCCCAGACATGTAAGTGAAGGAGTCTGCAGATAATACCAGCCCCAGGCACTGACTTGCCCCAGCCTTCAAGTCTTCCCAGCTTCCCAGATACGACAGAACAACGACAAGCCATCCCTGCCATGCCCTTTTCAGATTCTTGATCCTCAAAAGCTATGCTAATGATAAAAAGATTGTCGTTTGTTGCCACGTAGTTTTGGGTGTTTTTGCCACTCAGTAACTGGGATGGTTCCTAAAGTGTTCTCTCAAGAAATATGTATTGAAATGCAAACACAGTACTTGGAAGGATAAAGTCAGATGAACACAGGCAATCAGTGTATCCAACAGACAGCAAAGCAGGGAAAATGAGCCAAGAGATGCTCTCTTGTTTCATTGACATGAAAGCATCACTGACTGGGTAAAGAGTTGCCTACAGAAAGCTGAAGGCAGAAAGATGGTAACCCCCTGAAGACAGCATGGCTAAAAGAGAAAATGCTGCATCAAAAGGACAGATGAGGCAGGAGAGCAACATCTAGCTTCATTTACTTCACAAATGTGTTTATGGCTAGCTCCCAAATCCCTCAACTCTCTTACTAACCTCAAAGTTGTTCATTTATGCTAGTTTCTCAAACATACTTCCTTAATGTTAAAAATCACCTGAGAACACATAGTAATAAGTGCCAAGGGTAATTCTTACCATCAGGCAAGTTTGGGAAATGCTCAATTATAGAGTTTAAAGTACATACAAAACAGAAGAGTAAATGTGACACCCTTCTCTGAGAATCACAGTTCTGTACTAATAATGGGCTTAATGTGAGAGCTTCATATTTGTAAAAAAAATGACTAGCAAATTCTAGAAACCTTGAACCCTGAGAATGTAAATCCCAGGTAAGTCAAATTAGAATAACATAGAGGAAGAAGCTGTAAATTTTGGGATTTTCTTGCTAATAAGATACTAATTATATTAAACACTTTTTAAAAGACTTATTTATTTATTCATGAGAGACACAGAGAGAGAGGCAAAGACATAGGCAGAGGGAGAAGCAGGCTCCATGCAGGAAGTCTGATATGGGACTCCATCCCGGGACCCCAGAATCATGCTCTGAGCCAAAGGTAGACGCTTAATCCCTGAGCCACCCAGGCATCCCTATATTAAACATTCTTAAATGTAATCATGAAAAAATTGTAAAACAGGGGCGCCTGGGTGGCTCAGTCAGTTAAGTGTCAGACTCTTGATTTCAGCTCAGGTCATGGTCTCAGGGTCATGAGATGGAGCCCTGCACACTCAGCCAGGATTATGCTTCTCTCCTTCTCCTTCTGGTGCCTCCCCCCCCCTCTCTAAAATAAGTTAATAAGTCTTTTTAAAAATTGTAAAATTTATTGTAAAATTTAATTGATAAAAATATAAAATAAGAGGTACTAGGTTAAATATTCATGGTTTTATTTAAGCTATTATTCAATGCCAAAAATGATGGGGCAACATATATAACCTGGACTTGACTCTCTGGGACTGAGAAAAGAAAAAGAAACATCATACTGCAATGTGAATTAATTCTACTTTATTTTTTTTTATTTTTATTTTTTCTTATGATAGGCACACAGTGAGAGAGAGAGGCAGAGACATAGGCAGAGGGAGAAGCAGGCTCCATGCACTGGGAGCCCAACATGGGATTCGATCCCGGGTCCCCAGGATTGCACCCTGGGCCAAAGGCAGGCGCCAAACTGCTGCACCACCCAGGGATCCCTAATTCTACTTTAATAGCTAATACTAATGTCTGTGTTGACTCCAGCCACACCACCTTCCCCCACTGCTTTTGGAAGTGACTTGAATCTCATTTCAGATTATTACCATAAATACTGGAGTTTTCTTTCCATGAAATACATTTACAGCCTTCTAAAGAAACTCGGGGGTGTTTGTTATCAGTCATGAATTCACCAGGTTACTGGCACAACTCCCAAGTTCTGCATCATTAGAAGATTTCCATGATGCCAGTTTAGGTCCATTTCAGTGAGCAGTTTATTAATCCCAAATCCCTAGTCCCCATAGACCCTGAGAGCAATTCAGTCCCCTTTAAGACTATTCAAATATATTTCTCTCGCCTCTAGAGACCTTTTAGTAGCTATGTGGTATAATTTTCTGGAGTAAAATTGATAATCTGTCTCTGATTCCTCTGATTGCATTTATGGCAACAAATAAAATAAAATAATTAAAAATAATAAAAATAAGATCGTGCTAAACTGTTATTTGTATTGATGCATACTGGAATTCCAAGTAATAAAAATGGGGAGTCCCTTGTAACATATCAACTTGGAAGCCAAATATTCCTCCTTAGACCAGTGGCAGTATGTAAAGAACTCAGTTCACATTCAAGCCGAGAAAGGAGCATACCCCTACTAATCTCTGGCCTGCTTGACCTTCCAGTCAAGAAGTAGAAGGCTCTTGGGCAGCCTGGGTGGCTCAGCAGTTTAGCATCTGCCTTCAGCCCAGGGTGTGATCTTGGAGACCCAGGATCAAGTCCCACGTCGGACTCCCTGCATGGAGCCTGCTTCTCCCTCTGCCTGTGTCTCTCATGAATAAAGTTTTAAAAATATTTTTTTAAAAAAAGAAGTAGAAGGCTCTGGATATTCACCAACTCTCTGTTTTCTCCTTCCCAGGGATGTCTCTTACACCAGTGTTACTGCCCTGCCATCCAAAGGCCTGGAGCATCTAAAGGAGCTGATAGCAAGAAACACTTGGACTCTAAAGAAACTCCCACTTTCCTTGAGTTTCCTTCACCTTACACGGGCTGACCTTTCTTATCCAAGCCACTGCTGTGCTTTTAAGAATCAGAAGAAAATCAGAGGGTAAATGGCGGTGTCTGGAACAAGCGACAAAGGGTCTTGGTAGAAGTTGCATTAATTTCTGGGTTTGGAGAAGGTTTGTGGTTTGAAAGCCAGGTGGAAAGAGTTGAAGCATCCATGAGAAACATGAAATCCATAGGGCACAATGCCCCCACAGACTCAAAGCGATTGCAGATGAGAAATAAAACCAATGTCACTGGTTCACAGCAGGGAGGTGTGGGGATCGTGTAGAATCTTGTAGAGATTATACTACATGATTCCCAGTCTCCAGATTCAACACACATTAAGTACGGCAACACATAGTAGATGCCACCACTATGAGGACAAACTTAGGAACACAAGCAATTAAGATTTTGCAGATGTCACAGCTTACTGGCTATGTGTGTGTGTGTATGGGCTTTGGACTCAGCTGGCTTTGTACCCTACCGTGCCATTTTCTAAATGTGTTATTCCAGCCTACTTACCTAACTTCCCTGAGCCTCTCTGAATGGAGACTGTAATGTTATCCTTACAAACGGAGGTTTTGAGAAGATTAAATGAGAGACTGAATAGAAAACACCTATCGCAATGACCTGGAATATTTTAAATTCTCAATAAATATTAGCCATGTTATGAATTATTTTATTATCAGGCCACTTGCGAGCTGCAAAGGAGGGACAGCCTTCTTCTCCCCATGCTGCCTTCACCTACACTTATACTCTGCTTTATTCCCTGCTTGTATCTCCTGTAATCCTGTTGTCCTAACACCACTCTCATTCTTCATTTATTCACTTCTCAGTTTCTCTACAGTATCTATTGGTGGACTTTCTGACTCATATTTGCAACCAGAAATAAACTAGGATCTCATTGTGGGGGCAGAAGCAAAAGGGAAACTTGAATGGCTATGCAAAGAAGGCCAGTATGGGCCCAACACCTGCAGAAAGCCAGAAGTGACGCCCAGGGATGGTGATAACAGACTTGATATGGACGCTGTGTGGCTCTGGCTAGGAAAGGACCAGAGATGGGCGGGAGGCTATAGTGGACCTCAAGATCAGGGTCCAGATTTCTCATTAACCTCCAAACCGGTTGGAACAGGTGGTCCATTGGGCATTTTAACCAGAGCACCATAGATGAATCAACATCTGCTCAGCAGCTGAAGCAGTTAAAGAATCTCTCGTGATGTCAGTCTGGCGGGCTAGTAAAAAACCAAATCTCACTTCCATGAGCATGCCTGCAAGATAGACTCAATTTATTCATTTGTTTGATAAATATTTATGGAGCACCTACCATGTGCTCGGCACTGTCCTATCCCATAGCAATAGGTCAGACAAGAGCCATCTTGCATTTTGTTTACGTACAACTAGGGGAAGTCAGAAAGTAAGCAAGCAAATAAGAAGATATCAGATATTACTATAAAAGAAATAAGCATAACATAGGACAATTTATTTAGAGAGATCAGGGAAGGCCTCTCTGAGAAAGGAACACTTTCTCAAAGAGGGCTGAAGCTGAGGTGGGTAATAGGAAATGATGTAGGAAAAACAGGCCTGACTAGATCATGTACAATGTTGTGGAGTCATGTAGATCATAGTAAGTATTCTGCATATTTTGCTAAGTGTTATGGGGACCATTAGGGGTTTTCAGCAAACAGTGACTTATTTCTGATGCCTTGCAGAATCCTTGAGTCCTTAATGTGTAATGAGAGCAGTATTCGGAGCCTGCGCCAGAGAAAATCTGTGAATACTTTGAATGGCCCCTTTGACCAGGAATATGAAGAGTATCTGGGTGACAGCCATGCTGGGTACAAGGACAACTCTCAGTTCCAGGATACCCATAGCAATTCTCATTATTATGTGTTCTTCGAAGAACAAGAAGATGAGATCCTCGGTTTTGGCCAGGAGCTTAAAAACCCACAGGAAGAGACCCTCCAGGCCTTTGATAGCCATTATGACTACACTGTGTGTGGTGGCAATGAAGACATGGTGTGTACTCCTAAGTCAGATGAGTTCAACCCCTGTGAAGACATAATGGGCTACAAGTTCCTGAGGATTGTGGTGTGGTTTGTCAGTCTGCTGGCTCTCCTGGGCAATGTCTTTGTCCTGATCGTCCTCCTTACCAGTCACTACAAACTGACTGTCCCACGCTTTCTCATGTGCAACTTGGCCTTTGCAGATTTCTGCATGGGGATGTATCTGCTCCTTATCGCCTCCGTAGACCTCTACACTCATTCTGAGTACTACAACCATGCCATCGACTGGCAGACGGGCCCTGGGTGTAACACAGCTGGTTTCTTCACCGTCTTTGCCAGTGAATTATCAGTGTATACACTGACAGTCATCACCCTGGAGCGCTGGTATGCCATTACCTTCGCCATGCGCCTGGACAGGAAGATCCGCCTCAGGCATGCATATGCCATCATGGTCGGGGGCTGGGTTTGCTGCTTCCTGCTCGCCCTGCTCCCTCTGGTGGGAATAAGCAGCTATGCCAAGGTCAGCATCTGCCTGCCCATGGACACTGAGACACCTCTTGCCCTGGCATATATTATCCTTGTTCTGTTGCTCAACATAGTTGCCTTTATCATTGTCTGCTCCTGTTACGTGAAGATCTACATCACAGTCCGAAATCCCCAGTACAACCCGGGGGACAAAGACACCAAAATTGCCAAAAGGATGGCTGTATTGATCTTCACTGACTTCATGTGCATGGCCCCAATCTCATTCTACGCTCTGTCAGCACTTATGAACAAGCCTCTCATCACTGTTACCAACTCCAAAATCTTGCTGGTTCTCTTCTATCCACTTAACTCCTGTGCCAATCCATTTCTCTATGCTATTTTCACGAAAGCCTTCCAGAGGGATGTATTTATCCTGCTCAGCAAGTTTGGCATCTGTAAACGCCAGGCTCAGGCATACCGGGGCCAGAGGGTTTCTCCAAAGAATAGTGCTGGTATTCAGATCCAAAAGGTTACCCGGGACATGAGGCAAAGTCTCCCCAACATGCAGGATGAGTATGAACTGCTTGAAAACTCCCATCTAACCCCAAATAAACAGGGCCAAATCTCAAAAGAGTATAACCAAACAGTTCTGTAAGTAGACCCTATACTACTCGCAGTGGCAGGGGGACTTCTAAAAATCTAGTTTCTTGAACACGTATTCCAAATTCATTATATACACAAGACAGCTGACCTAACCCTTTGCAGGTGATGTTTCATGGGGCAAATTTCATCTCCAAAAAGGGGGTAGCACTACCACCTAATCATTACCTCCCAGAAGGAAGAGAGGCTACCAGCACTTCTGAACCCTGGTGATATCAAGATAACTGACACTTTCTAGAAAACTTGTTTGATGCTAACTGCTTTAACAACATTGTATAAGATGTCCAACAGATATTAACTGAACCAGGTCAACACTGAGCTTCTCACTTTCAAATAGCGTTTCATAGTAAAGATTCAGCAAATGGAAAATGCTATTAACTGAGTTGGTGACCACAAGATAGAATTAGCCCCATGTTGGCTTGGTCCACCTTCATGTTCTTGGATACAACCAAAGAGAATGTGAATTCCTCGAAACTGAAAAGTCCAGCAGGATACATGCATGAAGCAGCTATTATGAGGTGGAAGGAGGGGAAAGGCTTAGCTTAGTTGTTATTTCATCCTCTGAAACTATATCATCTCTTCACAAGGACCTACCTGATGTGACCCAACTGTTAGGTGTTGCCCGGGGGGGGGGGGGGGGGGAAACTGGCAAGATTTCAGCTTATGTGGCTGAGCAAAGTAAGAATTGTTCTTCTTGGCTAGTCTTATAGTATAAAATACATAAACTCTAGAAATATTTCTAAGTAGCAGCAAGTGGGAATTATGAGCAGGGCACACTAAATCACCCACTGATTAATAAAGCAGGGCCACAAGGTAACTGTTGGAGCTTGGGCAAATCACTGGGCCACTTCTAAGTCTAGAAATGAAAGAGCCTGATGGCCTCTTCAGTTTTAAAACTCTATGTATATCCCTTCCCCTTAAAACATGTTTCCATGACAAAAAAAGAAAAGCACTAAGAAAGAATTTTTTTTTCCTATCTTGTAGTGCAGCCCCCTCTTTCTCTTTGGAGGCTGGATATATGACCCAGGAAATTTCTTTTTTTTTTTTTTTCATTTTTGATTATAATGTCTGATCCATGTTGGGCTGGATCTAAATCACTCAACTAATTACTAGATCTCTACAGCTACAATTATCAGGCCAAAAACAGACTCATATTCATGTAACAGAATAAAAGGTGGTTTTGCAAATTTTGGTTATTCAGAGTTACTACTTCACTGTATAGATTAACTTGAAAACATTTAACTTGTCCAGGGATTGGAAGCAATCAAACACTCAGGCAAAGCAACACTAAAGCTATCAAGAGAAGTTTCTTCTCTCCAAAACTGCTAGCCTTTTCCAACCTGTTGATCATTGGACATAATCTCTATTGCTCAATAGTGTTCTCTTACTTAAATGGTTAGGATCAATCTTTTAATATAGATGTACTCTTCAGATTACCTGTCAAAACAGTCCCTTAATTTCCTCCCAAGCAGAGATGGCATTTGCTTCTCAATGTTCATGAAGCACACCAAGGAATTAGAAGCATTTGTTGTTTCAAGTCTGTGGAGTACGGTTACTGGGCCCAACCCCCCCCCCACAGAGATGGTCCCCCAAACCACCTAGGATATCCCCATAGAAATACCCATTTCTGATTATCATTGGGATTGGACATCTTAGTAGAAATATTATACACACTTGAAATCATGACTTATCCACCAGTTCACTTGTAACTAATTAAACTAAACAGTTGTGTTATCATTTGGCATGTATTTCTCACCTGTGACATTTTGAAATAGTACATCCTGATAAATAATGTATTTTATCTTAAGTAGTTGAAATAACACTTTGGAAACCGTCCTAGAAAAGTAACTTCAACACAATTGTTACTAAAATTTGCATTCACAACATGAAATAAATTTTCTTCCTATGAAATGATTGTGCTGAGTCCTACAGTATGGCATTTTGTAATTTGTGAGCTTCTTTTAATGTTACCATTATATGTGTTACAACTGAAGACAGGAAAAAAAAACAACTGGCAAATTTGCTAAGGAATTCATAAATAAACTGATGATCAATAACAGAAGTAATAAATTGTATCTTGATTATAAATGGTCTTTATGTGAAAAACTTACTCATGATGAATTGAATTATGTTCCACTGACAGATAGTGATGGCTAAGAGTGAAAATATGACTAGTTTTGACATTAGGAATTTAAATAGTGCCCTAATGAAGATAATAAATCTATAATACTTGGTCAGAGTTTAATTAATCTATCAACTATCTGAAGATAGACCCAAATTACTAAAGATGAATGGCTTTAGGCCAATCACAATAGATGTCACAAAATTCATGCCCTAAAGTTTATACATGTTGCCCAAAGGAGTATGTTTCAAAACACCCCAGGGGCACCTTGGTCACTCAGTGGTTGAGCATCTGCCTTTGGCTCAAGTCATCATCCCAGGGTCTGGGATCAAGTCCCACATCAGGCTCCCCACGGTGAGCCTGCTGCTCCCTCTGGCTACGTCTCTGCCTCTCTCTGTGTGTCTCTCATGAATAAATAAAAAAATCTTTTTAAAAAAACCCTCAAAGTTTACTGATTCTTCCTTTATGGATAATCTACTTTATATCAGAAGCAGCCACTTAGAAGAAAAGAGCATAATTCAGAGCATCACCATGAAAGTGGCAATAAGGCAAAAGTAAGAGCAAAAAATGAAAACTCTAGTCACAAAAACTCAAAACAATTACAGTTTGAGAAGAAATACTCTTAACTGCTTGGAGTCTTTGGGGGAGAATGTATTATGACACATCAGAGTGATTCTTACCCTGAAAACTAAGGGGACAAGGAAAACTTGGTAGCAATGCATTCTGTTTTAAAAGATATAAAAGTTCCAGCTCAAAGGGGTGAACTGAGTCCTGGCACCTACCAACCTTCTTCTTTCAACTTCCATTGAAATGACAGTTAAAAAGTATAAAATGGGACCAAGCCAAAACCATATTGTGAACAGAAGAAGTGACACCAACAACAGACCAAAGTCTCTGGTGGCTTTCTGAAAGATGGAAAGTCTGTGGCCTTGAGTTGATGGACAACAGAGTAGAGAAGGCTGCAGCCCAGAACACAGTAACCAGATGAGGCTTCAGTTGTAGAGGGGTATTCCTCTACAACTTCCCTGCAGGGTCTCAAAGAGACCCCAAAGCCTGAAACTCACAGGACTGAGGGACTAATAAGAGTAATTAATTAATTAATTAATTAGGCAAGTCTGTCTCACTTGTGCCCGCATCATTTCTCACTACATCAGTTAGAACAACTGGCACGTTCAGTGTTTCCCCCAGGCTGAAATCAAGAAAGTGATCTTAAAGGAAATGGGTGATCAGTGTAGACAGAGCCAACCTCCTGGTCTGGGGCAGGGCCAGACCCAGCCCACTTGCCTACTTCTTCCTTCACTCATAAAATTAAGCCTGGACATTGACATGGGCATCACCATGAGCCCCCCAGCCAGGGAAAGCCATCTTGGGAAAATATATATACACCAATTAACCTAACATTCACCATCCTTATCTTTCATTCAAAAATATAAGTGAACCACAAGAATTACTAGACAATTGAGGAAAATGAACTGCACATCAATAGCACACAAAAAAGACCAAATTGAACAAATAGGACATTTCTCTCTCCCTCTCCCACTGTCCCTCCTTCTATGTGCACTCTCTCAAATAAATAAATAAATCTTAAAAAATAAGAAATAGTCTGTTTTCTAGAGTTACAAATTTAACCAATTGAAAAAGTTAAAATTAATACCAGCAAAAAAAATTTTTTAAAGCTCAGAGTTAGCAGATAATTATTCAACTAATTTCCTATTTTTCATTATATTCAGCCAACAGTTTTATTGTCTAAATATATATACTATCTATACACTAAAAAAACAGGCACTTAAGTATGTAACAGAATTATGGAAAATAACCACCAGAAGAACTAATATCAGAAATTGACTGAAAGTGGTTTTCTCTGGAGATTGAGACTCAGGATTGAATGGAGTTATAGACTGGATTTTGTCTACTGCCCTAATCCCCAGAGTGATTGTATTTGGATACAGGGACTGTATAGACATAATTAAGATTAAACGAGGTCATACGGATGGGACCCAGTCCTTATGAGAAAAGGAAGAGTCACCAGAGATCTCTTTCATTCTCATGCACTCACAGAGAAAAGATCACAAAAGGTCACAAAGTCACACAGCCAGAGGGTGGCCATGGAAGAGAGTCCACACCAAAAACTAAATCTGCAGGCACTTCAATCTTGGATTTATAGATTCAGAACTTTGAGAAAGTAAATTTCTGTTATTTGGGCCACCAGTGTGGTATTTTGTTACAGCAGCCCAAGCAGACTAATACAGTTGGAAAATTTTCAGTTGGTACTCTTCTGTACTGCTGATTTTCTCTGTGCATACTTTTTTAAGACAGTGGAATGGAAATTATTATAATACTATCATGCTTTAAGATAATTAACATCATAAATGTGGCATTTTTAAAAAGGTACAGAATGGGCAATTTTTCAAATAGTTGAGTTACTTCTTTAGAATTACAAGAGAAGCAGACAGATATCACATTGAAAGTGATTTGAACAATAATCTAGCCACTACAAAATTTATATTAGGGTGTGATAAATCTAAGCCAGTGAGTCTTAAAGTGCCTATTTGGTAGCTATATCAAGCAAGATAAATACTAACAAAGTAAAACCCCTTTATAATTTATTCCATTGGACAACCTAATAATATTAAGTCAAAATTTTCATTTCCTATAAATGCATCGCTGTTAAGCTGCAGCAGGAAAATTAAGCAACTAATTGTTATCTCTCATACCAATTAAGTAAGAACAAGTAAAGCTTTAAACAGAGTAATCAAGATAGTGTAAACAACTTTTATTCTAACACCCACTTAGTATAATTTGGGGATTTATTTTAGGAATTTAGAAATATTTAAGAATATTGTATTTCATTTATTAAAGTATTTTAGATGGGGGGCATTAAAGTTGATGGCAATTGCTGTTTGACAGCACACAATCAAAAAGTTTAATTGTATATCAGTCATGTGCCTCTCAGTCTTAAAGGACAACAACATGGTTCCTTGTAGCCCATTTGGGGGTAATAGAGTCACAACACACTATAGAAATAGCACAGGCATACGGAAACCACGTAATGATGTTTTAATAATTCACCATAATAGGATTTAAACAAAGGATTCTAAACATTAGGAAATTTACAATCAAAAACAGCACTAGAGATCTGCCCCTCAGGCAGGAAGTATTTTGACAAAAGCCTATTTATAACTTATTCCCATGACTCTGTTTTCTTTCACATCTGAATGTGAAGGACTAACCCCAGAAAGCATTGCAAAAAAAGTCTGAAAGAGCCTCAGTTCTCTAGGAGGCTTTTCAAGTTTCCCAGCAAGGGCCATATTAAGTGGATGAGGTAAAAGTTTGAGAAAAACAAAACTAGGGACATCTGGGTGGCTCAGCAGTTTAGCACCTGCCTTTAGCCCAGAGCATGTTCCTGGAGTCCCGGGATCAAGTCCCACGTCAGGCTCCCTGCTTGGATCTTCTCCCTCTGCCTATGTCTCTGCTTCTCTCTCTCTGTGTGTCTCATGAATAAATAAATAAAATCTTAAAAAAACTAGATCATCCCTGTTTCTTTTTAGCAAGTCCCAGGTCTAAATTTTGTTACATTCCACCTCAATTCTCTGGACATTGTGTGAAAGAGCCTTCTGGTAGGAGAGTAGACAGATTTAGATACTGTCAGACTAAACCCTGGTAAATGATTTGTGCATTTGTGGGAATATGGATCTTCTAGGATTTGTTATTAATAACAAATAGAACCACTTCACTCTATTTGCTCTCAGATATTTCTCTGATTTCTCCAAGTGCTCCTTAAGCATTCTGACAGAAAAAGAACTAGGGGGAAGTATTAATTGCTTCACCAAATGTCGGAGAAATGAGATACCCTGCTCAATCGATGCCATGGTCCAGATGAAAAAGGAGATGCCTGACATCACACCTGTTTTCACCATCTGTAGGCCAACTCTGGAGAAAGGGAAAAAGTGAGCACACACCTCTGGCACTCCCAGGTCTTCCCAGACATCTAAGTTGCTACTCCATTTCATTTCAATTGGTGCAGTTGAGCCACTAGTGGCGGCACTAACTGAAGGAAGTTGAAGTACTCTCTTCTGCTTCTTTAACTGACTATCCAAGCTGGTCATGAGTGGTACTCATGAGTCCTGTCTAAGCCCACTCACCCTGCAGCCATACTCTGTCTACCACTTGGAAGACCTTCAACCCTCACCAACTCTTCCATTCCATCCTTGTGCCAATACCCTCTCTCCAACCACTCATTCTATTCTGTCTCTGAGACCTAAAAATACCACTTCTAGACCCCTCATGCCATGAATAAAAGGGAGAAAGGGGCCCCTGGTGGTTGATCCATCATCTGGGATATATTTAGAAACCTTTCAAGAATCATATCATAAACTGGTAATGGTAATACAGAGTATAGGAGTAGCAATGGTTGAGTGGTTCAGGATTAAAGATGGTAATTACAGAGAATGAAAATGAAACCTGAAGCTGGTGCTTCTTATTGTTGGTTTCCGTTAGCTGAAAAATGCAGGGGCTAATAATTGCATACTCACATGGCTGCCTCAGAAATCGTGTAGTACTTTCCACCATGTTCGGAGAAAGATTCTTTAACCTTTATGATATACTAACAACCATCAGAAAAAAAATCAATGTTTGGAAGAAATGTCCAGAAGTATCTAATCCACCTATTTGCCTTAAGGTTTTATTTAATAAACCTTCTCAAATGTGCCTAAGACAATCCTCAATTTTGTCTTATATATTAAGAGATGTCTTAATGTAAATGATAATTAATTGAAAGACAAAACTCAATTTGTTTATTTCATGTCTGAGTTTAGGGAGACATCAGCAGGCTGGAAAATCAGTAGATTATCTAATGTTGGTCTTCATTCCACAGAGAGATTTGGAAAGTAGTTTTGAAAAATCTCTGCTAAAACCTTATAACTATTTCTACGACTTTGGCTTTCCAATTACAAAACCTTCTGAGAGTTGCCAACTAAGTGTTAAATGAGAATGTGGAAGTTGACAACTGATTTATTTCCTAGCCCCCTGTATTTCCTCTGATTGTGCCTGCTCCAAATTAACTAAGAAGGGGAGGACAAAGTGTACACATTGGTATTAGCCTTAATGTACAGAAATATTTTTCAAGGGAAAAATCATCATTGACTTTGTTGATAATAAAATAACTGGTAAATAAGGCTAATGATGATAGCCCTAAGGTCAGTGGAACAATATCAAAGGCTTCTACTATAGGAAAATTTAATATAGAGGAAAATTAAGGCATCAGCGCAGCCTCTTTAACAGAATTAGGTCATACAATTTATCTCATAAGAAAAAGTACTTCTAAATACTAAGTTGGCAAACAAAATTGTCAATTAAACATCAAAACCTTTTTACAGCTAGTTATTCTAACTAAATTATTTTTGTTATCTCTGTATATTATTTACCTTGCACAATTATGAACAAAGATGCCCATGTTCTAGTAAATGGAGTATAGTTTTCCTCTTTGAGTTATTGTAAAATAATAAAGTTACCATACTTTGGGTGCTCCTCTATTGTTGCCCCCATAAGAATATAAAGATGGCATTGTATTTCTCATGTAAAAAAAAAATCTCTTCTTGACTCTATTTCTCTCCCATCAATTCTTTGGCTCCTCTGTCACAAAGCTAGAAAAAAAAAGAGTTACCTTTACTCACTGCTGCAAGTTGCTTTCCTACTATTCCCTGTTAAACCACTCTAAGTAGGTTTTCAATCCCACAGCTGCATGGAAACTGATCTCATTAAGGTCATCCATGAATCCAAGTTGCTAAATCCAATGGTCAATTTTCAGCCTTCATTCTAATTGATCTATTCGCAGTATATTGTCATAGCAGTATCTGGTATATTGTTCACTTTCTCCTCACTGATTCTCTTTCTTCCCTTTGCTTCCAGGACACCACACCATTCTGGTTTTACACTTAACTCACTGACTGCTTCTTTCTCTTTGCATCAATTTCTTAATATTGTGATAACCTGGGGTTCAGTCTTTGGTTCTTTTGTCTTTTCTATCAATGCTTATTCCATGGCTGATCTCTCACAATCACAAGACTTTCATATTATCTATTTGTGATGATTCCCCAAAGAGTATCTCCACGCCATACCTTTCTCCAGACTCCAAACTTTTACATCCATCTGCCTCCTCACCATCTCCACTTTGATGTCTAATAGGCATCTCAAAGTCAACATGTCCAAATGAAACTTCTGATTTTCTCCCTAAAACCCACTTCACCTACAGCTTTCACTATCTTAGTTGATGGCAATACATCCTTCAAGGTGCTCAAATGAAAATCCTGAGATTTTCTTTGATTCTTTCCTTTCTCTCATACCCCACATCCAAATCATCAGCAAGTCTTTTGGCTTAACTTTCAAGATGCATTTAGAATAGGACCATTTCTTACACCTTAACTGCTGTCACCTTGGTCTAGATTATCATCTCTCTTCCCTGGATTACTAAATGGTCTCCACTGTTCTTTTATTCCCTTACAGTCTATTTAAAAGGTTGACAAACTACTACCTACTGGCCAAATTGGCCCAACTTCCTGGTTTCCTGAGAGCAAAATTGGTTAAAGAAATCAAAAGGAGAAGAATATTTTGAGGCAACATGAAAATTATATGCAACTCAAATTTTGCTCTCTATAAATAAAGTTTTAATGGAACACAGCCATGCTCTTTCATGTGTATGGGTAGACATATGCTACAACAGCAGAGTTGAATCGTTGTGAGAGAAATTGTACAGCTCACATAGCCTAAAATATTTATTCCCTGGCTCTTTACAAAACGATTTGCAAAACCTTGGTATTTTCTCAACAGATCAGCTACAGTGGTCCTTTTAAAACTTCGGTCAGATCGGGTCATTCTTCTGCACGTCTCTTAAGTGGCTCTCCAGTTCTCTCAGAGCAAAAGCCAAAGTCCATATGATTTGGCCCAAATTGTCTCACAGCTTTCATTTCCTACAATCCTCCTTATTGACTTTGTTCCAGTTGCTCTGCCTTCCTGCTATTCCTTGATCACACCAACAGACTCCCTACCCAGATCCTTGGCATTGACTTATCATGGTCTGGAATACTTTTGCCTGAGATAACTCTATGGATAAATCTCTTGCCTCCATCAAGACTTTGCCTAAATGGCATCTTTTTTGTGAGTCCTGTCTGAACTATTTTACTTAAAATTGTAACTAGTTCCATGCTGCTCTATTTTTCTTCTGTTGCACTTATAAGCTCCTAGCATACTATATAATTTACTTATTTTTCATGTTATAATAAACATAATAGGACATAAACTCCACAAGGACAGACATTCCTTGTTGGTTTCTATCCACTGATATACCCCGAGGACCTAGAACAATACCCAGAACATCGTAAATACTCAATAAATATTGGATGGTTTGAGTTGAATTTCTGATATATGACTGTTCATGTCTGACATATTTAATTGATCCTGAGCCCTTAATATATATCCTCCCCAATATAATACCATATATCTGGTATAGCTCAACTATTTGGAAGTTATCTACTTTGTGATATAGTTAAGCATCCTCTGTGTTAAAAATTAGAGGTGATTTTATATGAAGTCTTTTAAAAATATGAGAAAGAAATTCTACCATATACCTTTTCCTCTGCAAGTAATCCCATATATTGAGGCATCAATCTTACAGAATGAAGATGCACATGCAATTACTAACCTAAAAGTCCTAAAATTTCTGAATTTTAAAACTTCCCTTTTAAAAACCTAGAGACCTGGCTATCCTCACCCAAGAAAAAGTATTTGAATGGGATTTTTTTTATTTAACTCATTATGTGTTTATTAAGTACTTATTACATGTAAGACATGTAAGTCAAATACTTTTTTAAAACTATATCCAAGTCTTTAAGAAGTTTATAATCTAGAGAAAAAGACAGGTATATTCACTGTAGTATAAAAAAAGATTACAAAGAGTTTCTAGGTGTTAGTATAGAGCAATGCTGTCCAATAGAAATATAATGCAAGCCACTACACCATTGCAAATTTTCTAGTAGCCGCATTAAATAAAGGTGAAAAGGAACAAGTAGGGGAGGGGAAGGAACAGGTAAAATTAATTTTTAAAAAAATTTTTTTAGTTTTTATTTATTTATGATAGTCACACAGAGAGACAGAGAGAGGCAGAGACACAGAGACACAGGCAGAGGGAGAAGCAGGCTCCATGCACCAGGAGCCCTACGTGAGATATGATCCCAGGTCTCCAGGATCGCGCCCTGGGCCAAAGGCAGGCGCCAAACTGCTGCGCCACCCAGGGATCCCGGGAAAATTACTTTTAATAATATACTTTATTGGGGCACCTGGGTGGCTCAGTTGGTCAAGCATTTGCCTTTGGCTTGGGTCATGATCCCAGTATCCTGGGATGCAGCCCCACATCAGACTCCCTGCTCGGTAGGGAGCCTTCTTCTCCTTCTCCCACTCCCCCTGCTTGTGCTTGCTCTCCCTCTCTCTCTGTCAAATAAATAAATAAAATCTTTTACATATATACATGTGTGTATATACATATATTTATCCACACTTCATTTAACCCAATATATGCATAATAAGATCATTTTGACAATTAACCAATATAAAAACTATTGAGATGCTTTTTTTTTTTTTTTTTACATTCTACTTCTTACTACGTCTTCAAAAGTCTTGGAGGCTAAACTACATATTCCTAAGCAATCAATGGATCAACCAAGAAATCAAAAAAGAAATTAAAAGAATACATGGGGACCAATAAAAATTAAAACACAATGGTCCAAAATCTTTGGGACTCAGCAAAAGCGATTCTAAGAGGAAAGTTTATGGTGATATGGGCCTATCTCAAGAAATAAAAAAAATCTCAAACAAAAAAACCTAATCTTACTCCTAACAGCACTAGAAAAAAAGAACAAACACAGCTCAGAGCTAGTAGAAAAAAGGAAATAATAAATATTAGAGTAGAAATAAATGAACTAAAAATAATAGAAAAGATCAATGAAACCAAGGGCCGGTTATCTGAAAAGATAAACAAATTTGATAAATCTTTAGCAGAAATTATCAAAATATAAAAGAAAGGACTCAAACAAATAAAGTCAGAAATGAAGGAGGAGAAATAACTGACACTATAGAAATACAAAAAATTATGAGAGAATGCTATGAAAATTGTATGCCAACAAACAAGACAATCTAGACAATGGACAAATTCCTAGAAATATACAGTGTTCCAATAACGAATCAGGAAGAAATAGAAAATTTGAACAGATCAATTACTAATAACAAAATTGAACTGGTAATCAAAAAACTCCCAACAAACAAAAAGTACAGGACCCACTAGCTCCACAGGTGAATTCTACCAAACATTTAAAGAAGCGTTAATACCTATTCTCAAACTATTCCAAAAAAAATAGAACAGGAAGGGAAACTTTCCGATTCATTCTATGAGGCCAGCATTACCCTGATAGCAAAACCAGATAAAGATACCACAAAAAAATAAAACTACAAGCCAACATCTCTGAAGAACACAGATGGAAAAATTAATTGTGAGAAAATGTATTCAATAATACATAAAAAGGAGCTTTTACTATGATCAAGTGGGATTTATTCCTGGGATGCAAGGGTAGTTCAATACTTGCAAATCAATCAGTGTGATATATCACATTAACAAGAGAAAGGATAAATATCACATGATCATCTCAATAGACTCAGAAAGAGTATTTGACAAAACACAACATCCATTCATGACAAAAACTCTCAACAAAGTGGGATTGGAGAAAACATACTTCCACATAAAAAAAGGCCATATACATGAAAAACCCTCAGCTAACATCATAGTCAATGGTGAAAAACTGAAAGTATTTCCTCTAAGATCAGGAACAAGGCAAGGATGTCCATTCTCCATTCTCACCACTTTTATTCAATATAGTACTAGAAGTGCTAGCTGCAGCAATCAGACATGAAAAAGAAATAAAAGGCATCAAAACTGGAAAGAAAGAAGTAAAACTGTCACTGTTTGCAAATGACATTATATTGCATCTAGAAAACCTTAAAGACTCTACTAAAAAATTATAAGAATTAGTAAATGAATTCAGTTGCAAGACACAAAATTATACACAAAAATCTGTTGCATTTCTATACACAAAGACATAGCAGAAAGAGAAATTATGAAAACAATCCCATTTACAATTGTCCTCAAAAGAAAAAGATACCTAGGAATAAATTTAACCAAGGAAGTAAAAGACCTATACCCTGAAAACTCTAAGACACTGATGAAAGAAACTGAATATAGCACAGAGATACAACATGCACACAAAATGAAAGAATTAACATTGTTAAAATATCCGTGGTGCCCAAAGCAATCTACAGATTCAGTGTAATCCCTATCAAAATACCAAAAGCATTTTCCATAAAGCTAGAACGAATAATCCTAAAACTTGTGTGGAACCATGAAAGACTTCAAATAGCCAAAGCAATCTTTAGAAAGAAAAAATCTGGAGGTATCTCAATCCCAGATTTCAAGATGTACTACAAAGCTGTAGGAATCAAAACAGATGATATTGGCAGAAAGACAGACACATATATCAGTGGAACAGAATAGAGAGCCCAGAAATAAACCTATGCCTGTATGGGAAAAAGACGGTCTTTTCAACAAATGGTGATGGGAAAACTAGATGGCTACATACAAAAGAATGAAACTGGACCACTTTCTTATAAAATACACTAAAATAAACTCAAAATGGACTAAGCATCTAAATGTGAGACCTGAAACCACAAAACTAAAAGAAAACAAAGGCAGTAATCTCTTAGACTTTAGCCTTAGCAACATATTTATGGATATGTCTCCTCAGGCAAGGGAAATAAAGCAAATATAAACTATTGGGACTATGCCAAAATAAAAAGCTTTTGAACAGCAAAGGAATCCATCAACAAAACAAAAAAGCAACCTAGTGAATGAAAGAAGATATTTGCAAACAATGTATCCAAAATATATAAAGAACTTATAAATTCAACACCAAAAAAGCCCACACAATCCAACTTAAAAACGGGGAAAAAACCTAGATGTATGACATAAAACGGCCAACAGACACAAAAAAATGTTCAATAACACTATCATCAGGGAAATGCAAATAAAAACTATAATGAGAGTGGAGCAGCTTGGATGACTCAGTCGGTTAAGCATGTAATCAGCTCAGGTCTTGATCTCATGGTTGTGAGTTCAAGCCCCATGTTGGGGCTCTACACTGGGTGTGGAACCTACTTAAAAAAAAAAAAACTACAACGAGATATCATCTTACACATGTCAGAATGGTTAAAATCAACAGCACAAGAAATAACCAGTGTTGGCAAGGATGTGAAGAAAGGTAAACTCTCTTGCACCATTGGTGGGAATGCAAACTGGTGCAGCCACTCTAAAAAACAGTATGGAGGTTCCTCAAAAGGTTAAAAACAGAACTGCCTGACGATCCAGCAATTGTACTAGTAGGTATTTACCCAAAGAATATGAAAATACTAATTCAAGAAGTTACATTCACCCCATTGTGTATAGCAGCAGTATATACAATAGCCAAATTATGGGAAAAGGCCAAGCATCCATCAATTGATGAATGAGTAATGAAGTAAGATAGATAGATAGATATATAGATAGATAGATAGATAGATAGATAGATAGATAGATAGATAGATAGATGATAGATAGATGATATAGATAGATAGATAGATAGATAGATAGATAGAGATGATGGATAGATGATAGATATAATGGAATACTACTCAGCCATAAAAAAGAATGAAATCTTGCCTTTTGCAATGACATAGCTGGAGCTAGAGAGTATTATGCTAAGTGAAATAAGTCAGTCAAAGAAAGACAAATACCATATGATTTCACTCATATATGGAATTTAAGAAACAAAACAAATGAGCAATGGGAAAAAAAATAAAGAGAGAGAGAGAGGCAAATCAAGAAACAGACTCTCAACTATACAGAACAAACTGTAAAAATTTAGGGCAGAGGACCTTCTTTTTCCAAATAAGATATATAGGATATATAGCTGGCCTACAGACCATGGAAAGAAGTTCAACATCACTAATCATCAGGGAAATGTAAATCAAAACCATAATGTCCTATTGCCTTATACTAGTTACAATGGCTAATATCAAAAAGATAAAAAATAGTTAAGTATTGACAAGGATATGGAAAAAAGGGAAAACTCGCATACTATTAGTGGGAATGTAAATTCATGCAGCCACTATAGAAAACAGTATGGAGAATCTCAAAAAAAATTAAAAAAAGAGACACCATATGATCCAGTAATTCCACAAGTAGGTATTTTCCTAAATAAAATGAATACACTAATTTGAAAATATATGGGCACACCTGAGTTTATTGCAAGATTATTTATAATAGCCAAAGTATGGAAGCAACCCAAGTGTCAATCAATAAATGAATGGATAAAGAGAATGTGGAATATTACTCAGCCATAAAAAAGAAAGAAATCTTGCCATTTGTGACAATATGGGTGGACCTAGAATGTATTATGTTAAGCAAAATAAGTATTATGCTAAGTAAAGTAAGTCAGAGAAAGAAAAACACTATATAATTTCACTTATCCATGGAATCTAATAAAGCAAAACCAAATTAACAGACTCTTAAATACAGAGAATAAACTGGTGATTGTCAGAGGGGAGGTAGGTTGGGGGACAGGTGGAATAGATGAAGGGTACAAACTTTCAGTTATAAAATAAATAAGTGACAGAGATGAAAAGTATAGCATAGAAAATATAGTCAGTAATAGTATAATAACATTGTATGGTGACTACACTGATCATGTTAAGCAGTGAGCAATGCATAGAATTGCCAAATCAATTTTGTTGCACACCTGAAACTAGTATAACATTGTATATTAATCATACTTCAAAAAGAAAAAGCCAGTGTATCCTTATGGCACACTGCAATTTGAAAACAAATTTTCTTCAGAAATACGTGATCCGGGATCCCTGGGTGGCGCAGCGGTTTGGCGCCTGCCTTTGGCCCAGGGCGCGATCCTGGAGACCCGGGATCGAATCCCACTTCGGGCTCCCGGTGCATGGAGCCTGCTTCTCCCTCTGCCTGTGTCTCTGCCCCCCCCCCTCTCTGTGACTATCATAAATAATAAAATAAAAATTTTTAAAAAAAAAGAAATACGTGATCCATATTTAAAGGTTTATGAAATTTACAAAGTTCAGTTGCCCACAGTCAACTGCAATCCAGAAACAGTCCTTCCTCTGATGTATTGTCAGAAGGTCTTTTAATCATCTCACATTAACACAGGAAGAAGGGTAAGTACAGTATAATAAGGTATTTTGAGAGAGAGAGACCACATTCACATAATTTTTATTACAGTATATTGTTATATTTTTTCTATCTCATTATTATTGTTGTTAACCCCTTACTATGTCTAATTTATAAATTAAACTTTATCATAGGTATGTATGTGTAGGAAAAAAACACCGTATACATAAGGTTTGGTACTATCTATGGTTTCAGGCATCCATTAGAGGTCTTGGAATGCATCCTCTATGAATGAGGGAAGATTATTCTAATTAAAACTTAAAATTCCAGGGATGCCTGGGTGGCTCAGCAGTTGAGCACCTGCCTTTGGCCCAGGGTGTGATCCTGGAGTCCCGGGATCGAGTCCTGCATCGGGCTCCCTGCTTCTCTCTCTGCCTATGTCTCTGCCTCTCTCTCTCTCTCTCTCTCTCTCTCTCTCTCTCTCTGTTTCAAATAAATAAAACATTTAAAAAATACCAAAAAACTTAAAATTCCATTTTTTAGTCATGTTAGCTACATTTCAATTGTGCAATGGCCTTGTGTGGCTAATGGCCACTATATTGGACAGCACAGGTTTAGAGTAGGGATTGTCACACTTTTTCTGTAAAGGGCCAGAGAGTAAATATTCTAGGCTTTGCAAATCATACATATTTCTAGCCTAGAAGAGTTTGCTTAAGGGATCAGAGAAGTCTCTGTCATCTTTAAGCTGAGATTTAAAGGATGAGTAATATTTCAAATGTATTAATATAGGAGGGAAGTGAGAAGGGAATTCCAGGCATAAGCATGAGCAAAATCAGAGAAGTGTGAACTACCAGGGTACCATGAAGAAAAGGAACCAACATGCATAATGCATAGTAGACGACTGGAAGGAGGCAAGGAACAGGCTGCTTATTCTCCCAGAGTCATTCTCCAACATTTTCTGCCCTGCAGAGGCCAACCCCTATGGACTGCATCACCCACGCTCCACGGCCCTCTTGATTCCAGTTGGTTTGGCAATGGGGACACTGGCTAGGGATCAGAGTTCAGGAAGAGCAACAGTTTGGGTATTTACCACCAGATGCCTTCCTGCCTCTCGGTTGTTCTAGCAGTGGGAGCTCTATGGTCACAGATCCCATCTGGGATGTCTCTGTTCTTTGGCTCCCTGTTCTCTCCTGGGTCTAGTATCACACCTGCTTTCCCTGTCCATTTAGCCCTGGGGTGGTAATTCCTTTACTGTGGCTAACTGTGGCTAACTCCTGGGTGTTTCATCATTCCTGACTGGTTCTCTCAAACTTATCTTCTACTCTGTAAATAGTCTGTCAAATTGCCCTTTAAGCTCTTTGAGTGGGTCATTTGTCTCCTGCCATTACCTTCACTGACTCAGGTAGATCAAAACCAGATCATGGAGGGCCTTGTGTGCCAGGCTATAAAGTTTTACCTCTACTCAGTAGGTAGCGGAGAATACCAAGGCTCTTAGCACAGAGTTGTGTGGGTTGTGCACTGCACAATTATATGTGGAAGGGCCTCCCTCTTAAGAAAGGGATGATATGATTAAGGAGAATATAAAGGAAGAGACTTGCCTGGGTACACTTCAAAGAAAAAATGGACATGACAATGTCATCAGTAGCTCAGATTATCATAGGTACACACTATTAACACTGGAAAGAGTAAGAATGCTTAGTCAGCTTTAAATAGGGGTTGTCATAGTGACTTCACTCTGAGTTAAATAGCTCAGAATCTCTCCAATGTTCCCGAGTTCATCCTTTGCCGCAACCTATGCACATTCCCTGTGGGATCCTCCAGCATTTCTGTCTGAGAAACTAGTTGGAGCTCAAGGTTCTTTGGCAGACATTTTCCTTCATCATTTTCTAATGTTTGTCTGTGGTGGTTCTGAGATACAAATAACCAAGTATAAGGAAGACTAGGTATTTCCCTTTTTTAAAGATTTTTTTAAATTTTATTTATTCATGAGAGACAGAGAGAGAGAGAGAGAGGCAGAGACATAGGCAGGGGGAGAAGCAGACTCTCTGGGGGAAGCCTGATGTGGGACTCGATCCCAGGACCCCAGGATCATGACCTGAGATGAAAGCAGACGCTCAACCACTGAGCCACCCAGACATCCCAAGACTATTTCTTTCAAGATATAAAACCCATATTCTCTGACAAGTGATACCTTACCACAATACTCCCTGAACTTGTTCACATCATGGCACACTAAGAACATAATGGGATTACATGAATATTAGGTAAGTGGATGAGGCTACTCTCAACCAGAGGCGATTACTATATAGGCACTGGCTGCCCCCAAACCATGGCCAGCTTCCCTAAGGATTAAGTGGTTCAATACGAAGGCATATTTGGAACACATTTCAGACATACTAGTTATGCAGTTCTGTCTCAGGACTGCCAACTCCATCTGCAGAAGATTCTCTTCCTCTCGGGGCTCTCTCAGGAATTATCACTGACCTCAGGCAGGGCCTGGTCTTCCTGAAGCATTCAATCTGGTCATAGTCCTTTCACTCCTGCCTTGTTACTCCATAGCACAACCAGGGCAACAGCTAGCCCACATCGGTCATTTCTATAAATCAGAAAAAGGTACCCTTGATCTAGATGGACTTTGCCCAGTAGCAGGGTATAACGGCAGCCAGCTGAGATCAAGGATAGTTAATTGAGGTTTTATTAAAAACTCATGAGATTATAGAAATAAAGAAGTAACATGACTTCATAATCAACCTGCTTACTTGTACTTAATTTGGGGACCACGAGAAGGAGGCTGCCTGCCTCCTTACCTTGCTAGACACCTTTCTAGCCCTCCTGTCAGTCACTCCATTCTTGTGAGTCTTTTTAATTTTTAAGATTATGTATTTATCTGAGAGAGAGGAAGACAGAGAGAGAGAGAGAGACAGAGTGAGAGAGAGAAGATGATCAGGAAGGAAGGGAGGAGGAGGGAGAGAGACAAGCAGGGAACCCAATGCAGGGTTCAATCACAGCACCCTGGGACCATGACCTGAGTTGAAGGCAGACACTTAACCAACTGAGCCATCCAGGAGTCCCTCTTGCAACCCTTTTAGCTGGGAAAATGACTGTCTAGTCCTATTGGCTGGCTCTTCTGTAGGTAGCCTGACCTTCTATGAAAGCCACACTTCCACATCAAATACTATATTTCCATCCTTCCATCTTATGCTGAGCTTTAGGATCTATCTTGATAACATCCAAGATTTCTGGAAGTTGGGCCATATCTATGTCTTCTTTCTTGAAGCTTCTATTCCTACTTCTGCATCTGAGCTACCCAGTGGCTAGGCTTATCCCATTAATGCAGCACTATAATCCAGAGTATCAGTGCTCTTATCAAAACCAATCCTTTGCCTGCCAAGGTTGGCAATAGAGAAGGCAAAGAGAGGAAAAATAGAAGTTAACGTTTTAAAGTTCAGGTACCTTCTCTTTGTGGAAGGTCTTACTCATTGGCCAACTTAAAACTAGGCTTAATTTTATTAGGGAATTGACATAGAATTTTAGTTTTTACTTTATATAAAATAAGTATAGGAAGTTCTCCCGTGAGTCAAATGAACATGTTCTCACACTGGGATTAATGGGCCTCTCAATTAGTGACATGTCTTATTTATATACATCTACGTTCTCACCTGTGTCCTGGGTAAGACCAGCTGCTGGACAGATGTGCTCTTTAACAACAGCCCAAAATGAATCTGACAGACCCAGCTTCAGAGTTAAAATGTGGCAAGGGATGAACTTTTTTCCAAATTTGGGTTAAGGTTAACATGACCTAAAACCAAAGCTCTTCTGTTCCTTGCCAAATATGAATGAGCTTTTTGTGAGTAATAAAAAAGAGAACCTTGATGAGACATACCTGCGTCACTAGGTGTGCTTTCTACAGACACTACTCAGCTAGTCTGTCAGGTCACTGGTGAGGTCAAGAACTTGCCACGCTGAAGGGTCATCATCAACCAATGGAACAAAAAGAGACAGAGAAGAAGGAGGAAGAAAGTGAATTAGCTTTGAGCTGAGACATGAGTCATAGTCTCCTACTTTGAGGTACTTGAAAATATGTTTCTCCCTTTTGGTCTTGCCAGAGAATCAGGGCCCATCGAGGTATTCACAGTTGACTGGAATCACACACGAAATCCTCACTTGAAGAGCACTCTCTCCCTCTGAAAGCTGCACAGCTAGAACACGAGCAAGGCATGGTCCCTCAGCTGTCCCCAGGTGTGACCCACAGACATGTCTCTTGCCTTTAGATGTCATTCTCAGCCAGCATATTCTGATAATGACTAATGGCTCTGCTGCTTCTTCACAGACCAGGGAATCAAAACCATGGCCAGACAGTTATGTGGGCCTGAAACTCAGTTCTACTTCTTGATCTTTTCACCTTCGTCTGTAATATAGGCCATGAGTTAGATACAAACATGCTACCATGGCCCCATTGGTACCAGAAAATGCCAAATTAATCTTTCCCACATTCCATGAGACCTTGCAGCCCCTTCTTGTTTTAGTTAAAACTCTCCAAGATTGTTTGTCCCATTTGCTAACGGTGTTTGAAAGGGAAAATGATAGATTGCATCACTCTCCCTTGGCCTCCTCCTGCTGCTGCAAACTACTCAGGTGGTTTGAAAACAATTTCCTTTCTCAAAACAGTGGGGCACGGGTATCCAAGCAATCTGACGCCCAGTTACCTTGTGACCCATCAAGAGGCAAGTTGTTTGTCTTTCTTTCCTCCTTCCTTTCTTTCACTGAAAGGAACAGAGAGAGCACAAGCAGGGGTAATGGAAGGAGGGAGAGGGAGAAGCAGGCCCCTCATGAGCAGGGAGCCTGATGGGGGACTCAACCCCAGGGCCTTGGGATCATGACCCCAGCCAAAGGCAGATGCTCAACCAACTAAGCCACCCAGGCACCCAGGAGGCAAGTTGTTCTAAGGAAAGAATCACACAGAATAGGTATGTTTCTTGCAACCTAATAATTCACATCTTGCATGCTGAGCATTAGGCTTTCACAGTACTGCCTCTCCCCAAATTTCCCACAAGAATCAGACTGTATTCCTTGGGTGAAGTCAAACCCCTTTATGCACCCCTCTCTCCCTATATGTGTACTGCACTCCTGTGCCCAACTGTTGCCAAATCCACAATATTATTCTGGAAAGTGTGATCAAAAGGAGTGGGCAGACTTGAAGAGGTGCTTTATCTCTGCTTTGCTGGATAGCTTTCCTATCCAGCAAATTTCCTACAAGTCCCGAAATTTATAAGCAAAAGTGCTTAGCACTGCCTAACATTGAAGTGTACTCCTCAAGCCACAGGGAGGTCTTTGGCAACAAACATTGCAAACCGTCAATGATTAAACTTCTGTTGAAGAATGTGAAGGGTTTTTGTTGTTGTTGTTTTTAAATTTTATTTCTTTATTAGAGAGAGAAAGAGCATAAGCAGAGGGAGTAGAGAAAGAGGGAGAAGCAGATTCCCTGCTGAGCAAGGATCCCGACAAAGGGCTGGATCCTAGGACCCGAGATCATGACCTAAGCCAAAGGTAGATGCTTAACTGACTAAGCCACCCAGGTGCCCCAAAGAATGTGATGTTGCTAAATAGAGAATTGAAGATGGTGCATATTTATGAGTAAATTTAATTTATAAGACAAAATGTTGGCAAACTTCTTCAATTAATGTAACATTTATACTCCATTCATCACATAAAATAAGAAACAAGCTGCATATTGAAACAATGAGTTGCTCAAACACATAAATAAAAAGTATTTAAGCTATAGGTCATATGCCGATGGCTATTAGGAAATAATAGAATATAATTAACTTGAAAAACCCATCAGTGATAACTATAAATATGATCACTACATATTTTAATTATCCCCATTATCTCTTTCATACTTGCACACATGATTAGCTATCTAATGGCAAATGCCAGGACATATACTCACCATTTTCCCTACATCCTGGGTGCACACTTACATACATATCTCCCAGCCCTCCTTTCAGTGACTGAAATCTGGCCAATGGAATAGAGACAGGGCAAGGAGTGACCCATCCAGGTATATAAAACCTCCCATACAATCCACCTTCCTTCTCTATTAGACCAGTGCAAAGGATCCTGAGAAGGGGGAGAGAGTGAAGTCCCAGGAAAAGACAAAACCACTTCATGGAGGAGCTTATGTTCCTGAATTCTTGCATGGAGCAGAGCCACCCCTTCCAACGGTCCAGCCTTTACTGAGTTTTGCCTCTGAAATCTTGGAGTTTAAGTAACATTATATAAGTTCACCTTCCCTGATTTGTTCACATTCTTACACTGTATTCTTATCCCTTTACTTCAGAAACTGAGCAATTGGGAACAACATTTTTTTTTCCATAGTCAGAAAGTATTTGAACTCTTTATCAATGTTACTAGAATTCCCTCCATGTCAAAACAATTTGAGGGCAGATAAATAATACAGAATTATGTGATCATCTTTTAGGCAGCCCTTTAGACAATCATATTGACTCATGATGCTAAATTTAGAATAAAAATGCATAGAATCCAAATATAAGGAATTGGAAAAATTTCTTAAATAGTGTTAAATTCCTCTCAATAATCCTATAAGTTTCATTTCATGGAAAAGTAAATTTTTTCCTTAATATACACTACTGCCAACAAATGCCTACAAACTACACAGGAAATGAATCACTGCTATTGCCCAATGTCTAGGACAAGGAACTTTCAAAAAATGTTTTCCTAAAAGGAGTAACTTTGACATTTTTGGGACATTTGTGGTAATGCTATATAACCAATAAAACCATGTGATATCGCTGGGCTACATCAAGGATCAGTATGTGTCCAGAGTGAACACAAGTGAAAACACGAGGGAAGAACGCAGTCTTCATCGCCACTACATCTCCACCCATCCAAGATAAAACATCAAAAATGGAATAACCAACATGGGCATTTTCCCAGTGGAATCAACTTAGGGGACTAATCCACAAAAAAATAATATTCTGGACACCATTGTTTTATCTTTGAAGTTTTGTTCCATATTTATACAGAAGAAAGGTTTCTTGGGCTATCACCTCTGTGAAGAGATAACTAACCTGAGATTAAAGCTTAAAATTTGTCCTCATTTATACAGAGGAACTCCACGGTTGACAGTTCACAGAGTAATTGAATTTTGGTCTAATTATACTTGTTTCATTTTCTTTTAGAAGTTCCCACACAAATGTTTTTCTCATGGTTAATATTTAGATTCATCCATCTGCACCAATTTCCTTGTTCTCCATCCTTCTTTCCCTATCCCCCTGTCATAATCCTTCCATGATCTTTTTTCCTGAAATTCATTATTTAGTAATTTTTTTCAGCCCGGGCCTTAATAAATAGTAATCACTTTCCATTTTTATCTAAGCTTATCTTTATTTCTCCCAAATTCAGAATAATAGTTTAAGCTGGATAGAGGCTTATAGGTTGTATTATCCTCTCTGAGCACTCTGAGTACTAACTAGGTCATTGGTCTTGTTTTTGAGGATGAATCTACTTTTAATGAGTAAGTAGTCAGTCTCTAAGGTCAGTCTGGTTTCAATCTTGGCTTTCTTTGCTGTGTGGCTTTGGGCAAGGTATACAATCTTTCTGACCAGTTTCTCTATCTGTAAAATGGAGGGCAAGGGCTGGAATTAAAAGCATTGCATTGAATCCATGAAGATTCATATATGACCAGTGTCTAAAACATAAAAAGTATTTGGTACCATATTTATTTATCTTGCCTAGAATTGGATGTCTTCTTGAACCTGTGAATTGTTCTTACATTGTTTCTAGTAAAGTCTTGGTGAATAGCTCTTCAAATATTGCCTTTCCTCCACCTTTTCCTACGAGAATTCCTGATAAATGTATGCTAGGCTTTCTGGCTTTCTCATTACCATCTCCATATCTAACAACCTCTCCTGCTTTTGACTGACTGATTGATTGATTGATTGAGGGAGGGAGGGAGGAGGGACAGACAGAGAGGGAAAGAGAATCTTAAGTAGGCTCCATGCCCAGTGCAGTGTCTGTCATGGGGGTCGATCTCATGACCCCGAGATTATGACCTGAGCTGAAATCAACTCATAATCTCATACTTAACCGACTAAGCCACTCAGGTATCTCTCTCAGGCTTTTAATATCTTTACTTCTGGGTGCCAATGTTTAGGTAATTTCCTATGACTGCTTTCTCAGTTCAGTAATACTCTTTTCAGTGAGGACTAATCCTCTGCTTAACTTTTTTTGTTGTTACTTTTAAAGACATGAATTTTCAGGTATGTGAATTCTAGTTGTTTTATTTTTCAAATACGCCTGCTCTTTTTTCATCATGTTCAGTTATTTCCTTGTGAGTATAAAACTTCATTTACCTATTTAGTCATTTTATACATATTTATAGTCTTTGATATTATTTTTATCTTGAATTCTAGAGTACTATCCTCCTGTTTGGAATATCTTCTGATTCTTTCTCAATAGTGAACTTGTTCCTCATATAATTTTTTATTCTTTCCTGTGTGCAACTCTTTCACCGGGTTCAGCTTTTTCTATGGCAGTTCCATGTACCCCACAGGGTGGTAATGTTATAGACAGAAATTATGCATTGCTTCTGCTCTGTACTCCATATATTTCTGGGATCAATTTTTTTTATATCTTTTCATTTCAAGATTCTTGAGTCAATGCTCATTGTAAATTTAGATTTTATGCATATGTTTAGAATGTTGTGTTTTCATAGGCAGCTCTTTGTCTCACCAGAGCCCTGGGCAAAAAAGACGCACTCTTCCTTGGAAGGTAATACAGGATGCAGACTCAAAGTACCAACCCTAAATACTGCCTGGGTTTCAATCTTTACTTGACTTTGAAAGAGCACTGAACATTAGACATGTTCTTAAAAAAAAAAAAAAAAGACAAAAAGCCCTGTAACGGTTTCCCGGTCTAGACCCTTCCAATGAAAGGGAATTAGAAAAAACTCCACATACCTAAGTGTCCAACTCTTGATTTTGGCTCAGGTCATGGTCTCTAGGTGGTGAGATCCAGTCCCAGATCCAGTGGGCTTCACACTGAGCATGGAGCCTGCTTAAGATTCTCTATCCCTTTCCCTCTGTACCTCCCTCCTCCCAAAAAACACTCCACATACCAGCACAGTATGGCAATCACAGTTAATACACAGCACATAGTACATGCCCTTCACTGTTCTAAATGTTTTACCTACATTAACTCATTTAATCCTTATCGCAACCTTACCAGGTAGGCAATATCATTCATTTCATTTAACAGGTAAGAAAACTAAGTCACAGGGAGACTCTGTTTTACAATATGAACTATGCCCAGCATATTATTCACACTCAGTTCTGTACATGATGTTTTTTCTTCTTTTGTACCAGAAAAGGCTTAGTGGAATGGCTGGGTTAAGGGATGAGGCATGGGGAGTGGGGAAAGCAGGTCACATTAGCACAGTCAGCAATGCTGCCAGAATCCAAAGTCTGCTATCAAATTCTTAACATTCTTTCCATTCAAAGCCATTGCTAGAAAAGGCCCATGTTCCAATACCGAGAAAGTTCTTTCTGAAGTCATTTCTTCCTTAATGCCATCTGAGAGAGTGCTTTAATTTTCTAAAAGCTCACAGACAACCTATAGCCATTTCCAGAGCACATTACTCCTTTGAGCTGAAAGTGCTTCTAATCTGTAGGACAAGCACAAAGCAAACAAAACATGCAAGGCTACCCAAAGTCACCCCTGAAATCCCTAGCCTCTTCTCCAAAATCACTGATCTTGATTATTAAACAAAAATAATCTTCCTGGATTCACTAGAATCACTTCATATAATGGAAGAAAAAATACTACAACATATTCATCAAAAATATTTTGCTTAGAAGTTCAAAGATATGAGTCAAGCCAGAGACTTTTTCTGATAGAACCAGCTTTTTACTGTCTATTGTGGATAGGAAGAAGTAAAGAAGACTACTGAGAAGAAAATAATAAAATTTAACCATCTAGAATTTAAACTGGTGAGATTTCAATACTGCTCATAAAACCTGCTATGATTTTCTAAACCATTTCTCTGGCAGCTGCAAAACTATAGTGGGTAGAACCATCTGTGAAACTAATCCGTGGTGCCTCTCCATTTTCCCATCCCAAGCTCCTGGTGACAGAAGTTCATGGCAGCAGAAATGGGGTGGGATGGAATCTCACAGTTGGCCCTCCACTGAGAATCACTGACCCATTCTGGGCTCAAACCTGGGACCTGCTGCATTCAGGTTACTCAAACCCTCTTCGTTTGTAAAATGGGGGACAACCTAAACCTAAGTGTTAGCCAGCCACCTGATTACACCCCAACCCTCCAGTATAGAGGTCAGAGGTCACCATTTCTTTAATATTTCAAGTAAAATGGTGTAAGCTCCTATTCAAACACAGAGGAGAAAGCAGTATGCAAGCTCCTACCCCAAATGGTTCTGGAGATACCCAAGAGTGTATATGTCTCCTGGCGAGATTCTGCTCAGATTTCCTTGGGCTCCTGAATCTTCAACTCCACTCATATCTTGTGTCCTGCAGTTTAATCTTCCCTTCACTCTCAGTAGCCCAACACATAAAGCAACCCCTTTTTCCTTTGATTCCCCAAAGCCACCATGTTGACAAGCCTTTTGAGTGTATTAAACCATTTTTTGAAGGCTTAAGAGTAAATGGGATGTAGTGACAGGGGTAGGTGAATGCCTCAAAGTACAGAATCATACCCTCATACACCTTACATTTGAACTATTGACACTGCTGCTCTCAAAAGTCCCTCAACCATCCTCGATTATGGAAACTTGTCCCTTGATGTTTTTCTCCTCAGGAATCTCCATGTAGCTCAGGACTAGCCCTCTCTACTTCTCTTCCTTCTCCAACCAACCTTCAGGTTCCCACAATGTCTACACATTTTTCATACAGCATTTGTTTACTCCTTACCCTAAAGTTTCTTCAGCCTACTTGTTAACATGGGAAATTCATTAAGGTTCAAAAATAAATTAACAATAATAATAATAATAGGCCATCAGGACACCTGGGTGGCCCAGTGGTTGAGTCTGCCTTCAGCTCAGGTCATGATCCCAGGGTCCTGGCAGCAAGTCCCACATCAGGCTCCCCACAGGGAGCCTGCTTCTCCCTCTGCCACTGTCTCTGCCTCTCATGAACAAATAAATAAAATCTTAAAAAAAAAAAAGAGCCATCTATATCTTCCTTATTCCCTAGTCCAACCCCAAACACATTCCCAGAAGCAGTGAAATTTGTACATCGATGTCTTTAAGGAGAACGTAGCAGTATAAAATATAAAATACTCATTCCTCTTAAATGAATTATACCACTTTCTCCTGTTCTCTCCCATGAAGAACCAGACAGTTCATTTTTTGATTCTAAATAGCAATGTTTCCCTTCCCACTGCACGGTATAATACCTGTTCCTCAGTGGACACGAGGATGACACATGTGGACAAATATATGCAAACTGCCAGGCCTGAGTGTGAGGGCATTGTGGTTGTTATGATTTTGACTGGTATTATTGTCAATCTTCTCCTTTTGGAAATACATAGTGATCTTTAAAAGAATGAATGAATGAATCAATCAATCAATCAATCAATCAATCAATCATATTGCCCTTTGCTTTCAACTCTTCTAAAGACTCCCACTGCACTCAGAATATAGTGTCTTTATCACCAGAGCCTACAGTCTCTACTTTCTAGCCCTTCCTTACTCTTCTACCTCATGTCCTTCTTCCTCTGGTTTACAACACTCTAGGTATACAGCCTTCCTTCAACACGTTCATTCAAGACACCTGTATTTACTGTGCCCCAGGTAATGTTTTAGATACTTGAGGTATATCAATGAACAAAATAGAAAACACCTTCTTACCCAGAAGATATTGTAGCTGCTATTTCCTCTTTCTAGAACAAGTTAACCCCTGAGCTTAGCAAGGTTTAGCTCCTCCTCATCCTTTGGGTCTCAGCTCAAATGTTACCTCCTCTGAGGAGACTTCTCCAACCATACTTTGGAGCAGTGCCCACTCCCCTGATCACTGTATATCTCATCATCCCTCTTTGAATTTGATTGCATTTATTATTTTCCAGTATTATCTTGTTCATTTATTTATCTATTTATTTAATTTTTACATTTTACTTGTTAGTCATCTGTCTTTCCCAGTTAGAAGGTAAGCTCCATGAGAGCAGGGACTTGGTCTGTTACCCTCCCCATTGTAACCCTAATACCTAAAACAGTGTCCGTCACACCATAGGTACTCAATAAATTGTATTAACAATGTATGGAAAATGTTTCATATTTTATAATACTAATGGCTAGCTGTAGCAGGTTGGCTGGAGGCCCCCAAAAGGTAGAGTCATGTCCCGGAACTTATAAATATGATTTTATTTGGAAAAAAGATCTTTGCAGATGTAACTTAATTTAATGATCTTGAGATGAGATTACCTGGAATACCAAAGCAGGCCCTAAATTCAGTGACAAATGTCTTTATAAGAATGAGACACAGGGGTGCTTGGGTGGTTCAGTCCATTAAAGGGCCGGCTCTTGATTTTGGCTCAGGCCGCTCAGGTCATGATCTCAGCTCAGGTTATGATCTCAGGGTCCCGGGATCAGGCTCGGCACTCAGTGGGGAGTTTGCTTGAAAATTCTTTCCCCCTCTCCCTCTCTTTCTGCCGCTCCCCCTCCTCTCTCTCTCTTTCTCTTAAATAAATTAATTAATTTTAAAAAAAGTAAGGCAGAGATTGGAGTTATGAAGCTACACATCAAGAAATACCCATGCCATCAGAGCTGAGGAGGCAAGGAAGGATTCCCTCTGTGGAGCTTTCAGAGGGGATATAGCCCTGTGATCCCTTGACTTCGATCTGCCAACTTCTAGAATTATGAGAATAAATTTTGGTTATTTTAAGCCACCTGGATGGTGGAAAATCATTTTGACAGCCCAAGGAAACTAGGCATAGCCCATATCATGCTTAATCGGTCCGATACCTGTGCTAGGTGCTTTGTAGTCACTTTCTCCTTTATTCATGGCAGAACATCCTTACGAGGGAGGTAATTTATCTCCCTTAAGCAGACAAAGGGTTTTAAGGCCTTGCCCAAAGTCTGCTGAAGAAAGGTGGCATCTGAATTCAAATTCAAATCCATCTAACCCTGAAGCCCAGGCTCTTTGCACCATGCCACTGTTTCTGTAGGTAACATAAGCATTTGTTTTCAAATCATTAAAGAATTGGGTCTGATCTTGATGCCAGTTTCTAGGATATTTGACACCCAGAACATTTCATTTTTTAAAATCTCCTCCTCCCTGATAGGACACAATTATTTTCAGTAATAGTCATGAAATGAAACAAATATATTTGTTTATAGACTAAAATTTGCATTTACCAAACAAAATTATTGTAATTCAGTTTGTACTGTTGCTCTGTTTTATATTTAAACACACAAAAATTCCCAGTGGTCACACTGAAGAACATAACTTAATAACTAAATTCTGTTTCTGTTCTTAAAATTGTGCTCCAACTGTTTCTTTCTAATCTGTCTAAACACAAATATAAATATAATACCACAAGAGTTGGATGCAATGGTTGAGCCCTAAATGGGAACAGTTCTGAACCCATGGGAATTTATTCTTGAAATAAATGAGCATGGCTGTGCCCTGAGTGCTGGGGTCTGATGCATCATCCAGAGTTGTCCAATTAATTTCTATACTGAATACAATGTTTATTAAAAGATACATAGGCTTTTTTTTTCACTGTGGTAAAAACATATTACAAAATTTACCATCTTAACCATTTTTAACTATACATCTTAGTAGGGTTAAGTATTCACATTGTTGTGCAACCAATCTCCAGAACTTTTTCATCTTGCAAAAACAAAACTCTCTATCCATTAAACAACTCCCCATTTCTCCCTCCCTTTGGCCTGTAGCAACCACCTTTTGAATTTCTGTTTCTATGTATCTGATACCTTTAGATACTTCATATCAGAGGAATCATACACTTTTTGTATTTTTGTGATTGCCTTAATTTATGTGAAATGTAGAAAATGTAAAAATGTTTTCAAAAAATATGTAATACAAAGGAAGCTAACAAAAATATTATTACTAAAGCTCACCACTAACTGTGGTATTTAGACCAATTAGAGCTTACACCAAAAAATTGCTTCTTTTAGGAAGTGTTTATCATTTAACATTGCTGAGGATTGCTGCTATATGGAATATAATGAAAACATCCAATTTAATCAGCTTCGTTATCATGCTTAAACTCTGTGCCAACAGTTCACCCCCTTCTTGCCTGGTCTCAGGACGGCTGCCTCCCTCGGGCATGCCACTGTTGCAAAATATGCCAAGGAGGGGCATGTTAAGCTCCAGGCAATGAGGGCTACCATGCTCACCTATCTAAATTAAAAAATGAAAGTGGGCTTTTTAAATGAGGAATACAGGTTTCTATATTCCTGCTGCAGCCTGCTCTGAGACCCTCAGAAGCCAGTGACATTTCGATTGCATGAGGGAGCTCTCATGGGAATGAACTTCCAGAAAAGAAGTGGTATGAGCTGAAGGTAGACATTACTCCCTCAGGCAAACAAAAATACTGATTCTTTTTTTTTTCTAAAAACACACTCCTTTCCTTTCATTTAAGTTAACATTATTAGCAGAGGGGAAAAGCCAGGATTCACCACTTTGCTGATCCCAGCTCAGCACAGAAGCACTTGCCAGAGTGACTTCACCATCATGGTTGAGGCCCTTGCATTTGTTTCTCTGTCTTTCCAGAATGGTAAGTATGGGCAGTAAAGACTGCAGGAGTCCTCCCAGAACAAAAGTACACCCTTTGAACAGAAACAGACCAGGCTTCTACAAGAGACACAGACTCTTGATAGCAGATTTAGTTGAAATGGACACCATGTGTTCCTACAAACTGAGGGATGGAGAGATCTATCTAGTCCTAAGTATGATCTTGACCTTACTACACCCACGAGTTCCAACCTCACTATTGTTTTGCCATGTGATCTGAGGCAAATTACTAAAGCTCAGTCAACTACCTGTAGAAGAAAGATAAAAATAATCATCCAAAGGGCTATTGTGAGAACTAAGAGAGTTGGCAAAGCATTTGACACTCAAGAGATAGTCATTCGTAGTCCCTTTCCCTTCATCAAAACCTATATTAGCAAACTTTTCTTTCTGCCCCACCAAGAGCTCCGTCTATAAAATCTTTCAGTGACTTTCTCCTTTCATCTTTAATGCCCTCCTTATTTGAGAACAAGAACTCCTCATAAAAGGTTCCTTGAAAAAAAAAAAAAAAGTTCCTTGATTGTGAAAGTAGAATTCTATGGGAAGGCTCTAGAATATGTGAAATATGTCAAAAAGGGGATTTTAAGAACACAAAAATAACATTACATACATATCATACATATGCCCCGTATAACATAGGACATATGAACTAAATGCCATCTCAGGATAGGGCCTGGGGTCTTGATACATGCTCCCACCAAGAAAAGAGAGAAAGTTGGAGAGCAAGAGACCCAATGCAGGCAGACTTGGGCTAGAATAGGTTTAGACTCAACACCCAAGAAACAAACAATCTAATCATGAAATGGGCAAAAGACATTGAACAGAAATTTCACCAAAGAAGACATACACATGGCCAATAAGCACATGAGAAAATGCTCCGCATCACTGGCCATCAGGGAAATGCAAATCAAAACCACAATGAGATACCACCTCACACCAGTGAGAATGATGAAAATGAACAAGGCAGGAAACCACAAATGTTGGAGAGGATGTGGAGAAAGGGGAATCCTCTTGCATTGTTGGTGGGAATGTGAACTGGGGCAGCCACTCTGGAAAACTGTGTGGAGGTTCCTCAAGAGTTAAAAATAGAGCTACCCAGCAATTGCACTACTGGGGATTTACCCCAAAGATACAGATGCTGTGAAACAGCAGGACACCTGCACCCCAATGTTGATAGCAGCAATGTCCACAATAGCCAAACTGTGGAAGGAGCCTCGGTGTCCATCAACAGATGAATGGATAAAGAAGATGTAGTCTATATACACAATGGAATATTCCTCAGCCATTAGAAATGATGAATACCCACCATTTGCCTCCACGTGGATGGAACTAGAGGGTATTATGCTAAGTAAGTCAATTGGAGAAGGACAAACATTATATGGCTTCATTCATTCGGGGAATATAAGAAATAGTGAAAGGGATTATAGGGGAAAGGAAGGAAAATGAGTGGGAAAAATTAGAGAGGGTGACAAAACATGAGAGACTCCTAACTCTGGGAAATGAACAAGAGTAGTGGAAGGTGAGGCAGGTGGGGGGATGGGGTGACTGGATGATGGGCACTGAGGGGGGCACTTGATGGGATGAGCACTGGGTGTTATACTATATGTTGGCAAATCAAACTTCAAAAAAAATATTTTTTAATATTTATAGAATAGGTTTAGAGAGATGTCAATGACTATGGAAAGTCCATGCTCCTTCATCCCCTACAAATGGGCCTCAGTGGCCTCATCCAGACAAGCCCCAGCTTGACCTCTGGAGAGCAGCTATGTGAAGAATAAAGCATCTTGACCTGACCCTGCCAAACCTCCCAAACCAGTCTTTCCCCCAAGACTGTATTGGGTTGGTTGGATTGGGGTCTAGTTCTCACTGCACACATATTAGGTACACAATACATGAATAATACAACAATAAGTAAAGGGCTAAAATGTAACTGAAACTCTTATGCTCAAGGATAGTCAGCCAACCACAATTGTAACTGATACTGATAAATGATAAATAATATTAACAATAATAACATCCATACATTGCTGTTTTGTGTATCCTGTGAACATTATAGGATAGTGAAGGCTTAATAGGACGAAAAGGTTAATATAAAGGTAGAAGTCTCTTTGCAAGGAAAGGAAGGTGATTCTTAAAGACAGGCTTCATTATTTCCAAGTTTTGCTGAATCAAACGTTGTTTACTCCAGCTCACCAAAAGATAAATGTGGGGAAGCGTGTGAATACTGTATAGATGCGTAGCTGAGCATGAAACTTGCCATTGAGCCGTGCCACATATACTGCTTTGGCGTGATAAAGCTTTTAAGCCAACTAAATGCTTAAGGTGGCGCATTCCCACATGAACTGAGCTATGCCATCAGGGTTCTTGGTTGCAAATAAGAGAAATAGACTAATTAACTTAGGTGGAAAAAGGAATTGATTTGAAGGGTAGAGTCACCTGCTGAATCAACAAGAAGCCTGAAAAACCAGTCTCAGGAAGGAATCAAGCGAGAGGAGGCAAAACCACAGCCTTCTCCTTGTAAAAATTTGCTTAGAGGGCTGCTACTTGTACCCTTGCCCCAGACAGTCACTGTCAAACCACTGGACCCGAATCAGACTGCTCCTATTAGCCTCATTTCTCAAGATTCAAAATCCTCCAACTTTAAAACTTATTACAAAACAGCAGTAATTAAAACAGTGTGGCACTGGTATAAATACAAAATACAGACCATGGAATAGAGATTCCAGAAATAAACCATTACATACATGGGAAAAAGATAGTCTTTTCAACAAATGGTTCCAAGAGAACTTGGTATCTATATACAAAAGAATGAAATTGGTCCTTTACCTAATACCATATAGAAAAATTAAAGTGAATCACATACCTAAATGCAAGACCTTAAAAAAAAATACTCATGGCAAAAGCTTCGTGACATTGGATTTGGCAATGAATTTTTAAATATTATACCAAAGGCACAGACAACAAAAGAAAAAAAAATGGCAAACAAGACTTCATGAAAATTACAAAATTTTGTACATCAAAAGACAGTATCAACAAAGTAAAAGGGCAAACCAGAGAATGGAAGAAAATATTTGAAAAACATATATTTGATAAGGAATTATATCCAGAATTCTTAGAGAACCCCTAAAACTCAACAACAACAAAAAAAAATCCCCAAACAATCTGACTCAGAAATAGGCAAAGGACTTGAGTAGCCATTTCTCCAAAGAAGACATGCAGATGGTCAATAAGCACATGAAAAGATGCTCAACATCCCTAATCATTAAAGAACTGCAAATCAAAACCGCAATGAGATACAGCCTCACACCCATTAGGATGGCTACAATCAAACAAACAAACAAAAACAGAAAACAAGTGTTGATGAGGATGTGGAGAAATTGGAACCATTGTGTCCTGTTGGTAGGAATATAGAATAGTACAGCTGTTGGAAAACAGTATGGCAGTTCCTCAAAAAATTAAACCTAGGGGCACCTCGGTGGCTCAGTGGCTGAGCATCTGTCTTCAGCTCAGGCTCAGGTTGTGATCCCGGGGTCCTGGGATCAAGTCTTGCATTGGGCTCCCCACGGGGAGCCTACTTCTCCCTCTATGTCTCTGGCTCGCTCTCTCTCTGTGTCTCTCAGGAATAAATAAAAAATCTTTTAAAAAATGAAGGAGATAGATCTCTGACTTCCTTCTAATTAACCAGAGCATCACTTGTATTTATCATCACTCATTTAGTCAATACATGTATACTTCTCTATATGCCTGGCACAGAGTCCAGTCCTAGAAGTACAGTTATGAAGTCGAAAGACAGTCACAACCTTAATGGAATTTATGGTCCAGTGACCCAATATTCACCCCCAAGGAACCCTATAGAATATTCTTTCCTGGAGGCTTTTAATAATTGCCTAAATTCTTATCAGTTTCATGGCCTCCAAGCAGCTATCCCTAAAAAAACAAAAATGACCCTGATGACCACTGAACTTTCCCTTAACCTATGGGATATGTAAAGTTTTCAGATGTTGAGCTTTTTCACATTTTAGAACTCTTATAAACAGATGATTATTAAGGAATGGAAATTATTCCCTTAAACTGAGTTCCCCTCAGATTTAAAACAACAAAGCAGCCAGCTGGGCCCTGTTTCTCTAACTACAGGTAGGTGTATTTCACACAAGGAGGTGCAAGGCTAGACACAGCAAACACAGGCATTCTGGTCATCCCCAGGTATCCCCCTCTGGCCCCCATAGCTTGCCCTGTGGCAAAATACAATTTACTTTTATTTTGGAAAGCAACAAAGCTTTAACAGCTTCTCACTGATAGGCCCTGGAGAAAACAGAAAGAAAGGTCTAGGAAGCTAACTAATTGACTTTAAATGGGATATATATATATATATTTTTTTAAATGGGATATGTATTTTTTTTAATTTTTATTTATTTATGATAGTCACACAGAGAGAGAGAGAGTGAGAGAGGCAGAGACACAGGCAGAGGGAGAAGCAGGCTCCATGCCGGGAGCCCGACGTGGGACTCGATCCCGGGTCTCCAGGATCGAAACCCTGGGCCAAAGGCAGGTGCCAAACCGCTGCGCCACCCAGGGATCCCGGGATATGTATTTTTTAATGGGATATTTATATAAATCATTTTGCATCTGCTCTTAAAACCAACAGGAGGGGCTGACGAGTTATCACATGGGACCACAGAGAGGTGCAGATGGTATAAATACATAAGGTAGGCTGGGTATAGGAAAACAAGTCCTATCCTTGTATTATAGCTAAGCATAAATAACCACAATTGTGCACCATTAAAATGAGTTCAACAAAACAAGACTGTAACATCACTCTCTATAGGTTGCCTGCCTCAGGAAATGGAAAGGGAACCAACCTATGTATCCGACCTTCTGGCTATCACTTTTGTCAGTTGCACAACATAGGCCAATTTGTAACCCTTTTTGGAGTTTTAAGTTTTAAAGTATCAACTGTAGAATATGAAACTCAAACCAGAAGAACCTTAAAGCCCTTTTTGTTAACATAATAATAAAATATTTTCAGAGTTTAATATGTGCCCTACACTTCACACACACTGTACTTTACATTAAGGATACAAGATAACCATTATTATGTCCATTTTTCAGATGAGGAATCAAGGCTCAGAGAGTGTAAGTACAGCTGGCACTTGACCTCAGATCAATCTGGTTCCAAAGCCTGTGTCATTCCACTCTATAGAATTTCCCAGTATGTGTCTAGGGCTATGCTTATAGGCCCTTGCAACTTTAGGGAAGCAAGAGAGTAAAGACACGGTCTCATAACCTAGGCCTAAACCAAGCCAGCCAATCAACAGAGGAAAATGCAGAAAAATGTATACAGCTAAAGGAAGGCAAGGGCTGGGGGAGGGAGGGATAGAAATAGAGAAAAGGAATGGTAGACAGAAAACATAAAATCAGAATCCATGATAACTAGAAATAGAATAAATTATCTACTTAGCTGTATCATCAAGGACTCTTTCTTTCCATCTTCTGCTTTGCCTCCCTATGTCATGTTAGAGGTATCTCAAGCTTGGTTCTCCTCAAGGTCATAGGATAGCTGCTGATACAACTGGAGCTACGTCTTCTCATTCAAATCTACCAAGAGAAAGAGATTTTGTGTGAGCATTTCAAGCAAGAGTCCTGAAGTTCACAGAATGACGTCTTAGGTCACATTCCCACCCCTGAATCAATGACTACGGCCAGGGAAGTAGGATGGCTTAAGCACCCAGCTCCCACTAAAAGACTGTCCTTAGTGATAGCTTCTCCCCTTTCTTCCTATTTCACTGGGTCTTTTTTTTTTAATTTTTTTTAATTTACTTATGATAGTCACACAGAGAGAGAGAGAGAGACAGAGACAGAGACAGAGAGAGGCAGAGACATAGGCAGAGGGAGAAGCAGGCTCCATGCACCGGGAGCCCGACGTGGGATTCGATCCCGGGTCTCCAGGATCGCGCCCTGGGCCAAAGGCAGGTGCTAAACCACTACACCACCCAGGGATCCCTTCACTGGGTCTTATATCCTCATTCATCCTACTGATTCTCAGGGACAGCTTCAAGGATGTGTGATATGTACAGTCACACAAGGCAAGGCCCCCACTCTTGGCTTAATGCTCCGTGGTCACCATCTTGAAATTCTTAGTAAGGTTTAAACAATGGGCCCCACACTGCCATTTGCTTTAGGGTCTGCAAATTATGTAGCCAGTCCTGTTAACTACTCCTCTTCCCAAAATGCCCTGGGACAGCCTTTAGGATTGATTGGTCTTGGACACTTTTCCTTTCTCTATTATCTTAGTGTTCTGACTGAGGTGAATCATTTCTATGGCTTTAAATGCTCTCCATATGATAATTCCCAAAGACATTATTTAGCTTAGACATTCCTGCTTAGCCCGTCTACTTATACCCAACTTGCCAGAGTGATACCTCAACCTGGATGTCTTAATGGGCACTACACACTTAAAAACATATTAAATATGAATCTTTTTATTTCCTCCCCCAAATATCTGTTCTCTCCCATGCTTACTACAGAATCAAGCCTCTTTGGTAAACTTCTGTATCTTTACACATTATCTCCCTTTCCTGAATCAAAGCATTTGTGTCTTTCTTGTTCTCTGTCCACCAGAATGTTTGTATCAATTTATGCTTTCACAAGCCATCTAGCATAAAGCCCATTTAACCACACCCTGACCGTGATGGGTTATTTTTTCTACTAGTCATTTGATATGTAGAAAATGGTTTCTTATTGTCTTATTTTCTATTCTTTCAATTATGAAAAAGGTCAGTTAATTGACATTTGCCTCCCTTATTTGAAGAACTGATTTCTTTGTTCCATATGTCCACTTCCCCTGGTGGAATATCTTATTAATTTATACGAGTCCATTATATATGGAAAATATCAGTGGTTTGTCGTAAAGTGAGTTAGAACAAATCTAAAAAAAGAAAGACAAATCATTAACAGGTCTCAATGTAAGATAAAGCATGGTAGGGACACCTGGGTGGCTCAGCGGTTGAGCATCTGCCTTGGCTCAGGGCGTGATCCTGGGGTCCCGGGATCGAGTCCCACATTGGGCTCCCTGCATGGAGCCTGCATCTCCCTCTGCCTGTGTCTCTGCCTCTCTCTGTGTGTGTCTCTCATGAATAAATAAAATATTAAAAAAAAAGAAAGCATGGTAGAAGCAATAGGAATGTTCTTGACTCCGGGACCATAACGGAGAGTGTTGGGGCATCTGGTGGCTCAGTCAGTTAAAGCATCTGCCTTCAGCTCGGGTCATGGTCCCAGGGTCCTGGGATCCACGTGGTGGGCTCCCTGCTCAGTAGGGAGTCTGCTTCTCCTTCTTCCTCTTTCCCTTCTCATGCCCTCTCTCTTTCTCATACATAAATAAAATTTAAAAAAAATAAAGGGAGAGTATTGCAGGCAAAGGACAAAATCAAGTGCAAATGCCTTGTTTAGGAATTGAATTTTGTATGCTTGTGTTGCCAGATGGGTCCCTATGTGGTTGCCGCTTGTGCATCAGGACTTCAAATGAATTCCACACGGACATGAGTTAATGGGCTTTAGTGAAACATAGCTACTAAAGTCAAGGTCAGCAAGAGAATAAATAACAGGTCACAGTGGGGCCCTCCTCCAATGGAGACATTGAGATTTAGTTGAGGGAGCCTGACCCACTGTGTTTCTCCCTTCATATGAAGATCAAGTACAACAAAGAAGCTTTGTCAGACTGGTTTAGGGGTGACTTAGATTAGGTATCAGTGAAAATAGAAGTTATCAATGTATGTATTGACAGTAGACCCAGGAAAACTTGCTGATAGATGGATGTGGTAAAGTGAGGGGGATAAAGGGGCTTCAGAGTTTTGCTTTGAGCATCTGTTAGATAGCAACCCATTTACTAAAATTGGATTAAGACTGGGGAAGAAAAAACAGGTTCAGATGACATTAAGCTTCAAATCGTAATAAGTGGGAAAATAGTATTTACTGATACAAGAGCTTTGGATAGGATAAAGAAATGGGAATGAATTGTTTTTGTGTTTGAGGAAGAGGGCTATTCTAGAAGTGCTCAGGAGGCAACCAGTATCATTTCAATTCCACAACCTTCGGAAAGGTGAAATTTGAAGGTAAGTGGAGACTTGGAACATTCTTGATTCAAGAATGCAAAAAAATCCAGGGGCACTTGGGGGGCTCAGCAGTTGAGTGTCTGCCTTTTCGGCTTAGGCTGTGATCTCAGGGCCCAGGATAGAGTCCTGCATTGGGCTCCCTGCGGGAAGTCTGCTTCTCCCTCTGCCTGTCTCTGCCTCTGTCATGAATAAATAAAATCTTAAAAAAAGAAAATGCAAAATTCATCTTCAGTGTGAAGATCACTACAATTAAGTTTCTAGAATTGTCTATTTCTATTGACAAACTTAGTCAATTATATTGACAATATAATTATTGTCTCCTGAATCCAATTCAATTGCAGAGGCATCATCACAGGCTGTTAACCTGTTTCTATGAAGGTAGGAAGACAAGGAAAACTCACATAAGTAACCTAGCCAAACTAAGACCTTCTCTGGGATCATTATTCCTTACTAAAATATATGGGTGTACACACCTTTATCAGCAGTCACGTGCCAAGGATTGTGTTAAATGCAATGTATGTGTATTTTTGTCTTCACAATCCTGAAGCAGTCAGGTTTGGTAACACACCCAAGTTTACATTGCAATTAATCCAGTCTACATTAGAATTAGAAACCACACAATTCAACGTCACTGCTTTGAAAAGGTGGCAACTGTCTTCTTCATCTTGGGGTCCTCCAGTACTACTGATCACAATTCCTGGCCCATGGGAGATCACTATAGAGGGAATTGAATGACACAGTTAATGTATGCTCTGTGCTCAATTTCTTCTCAGACAAGGAAAACTATTTCAAAACAAGGGTAAGCAACTACTTGTATCTGCCTCTTCCCTGGCTGAGGAGTAGGAGAGTTGACACGAAGGTCATTTACCTCCAGAAGTAGGACTGCCAATAATCACTAGGACAGGGATTCAGGTCAGACTCAGGGTGAGATAATCAGTGCTTCAAAATCTTTCCATAACATTTTAGTATCAATGTTTTCCTCTATAAATGAATTGGGAAGAATCCATTGACATTTAGGAAAACTGTAATTTTTTAAAATGTTACAATTCTACTAATTTTAGCTTTGGGAAAATTCAACCTATTTTAGACCTGTAATTCAGAGTATGTTTACTTTACAAAGAAAAAAAAAAAAAAACAACAAAAGCTTAAAGCCTGTGTTTCATTACCCTCTCCTATACCTGTCCTTTACTTTTGTTCTCTCAGGCACTTTCTGCTATACCCACTGCTTCACCAACTCAACCTCCCAGGCTTAATTTGTTTAGCTGTAACCAAATCTTTCACTGCCTCAACTTGATCAGATCACATTCTCTTTTGCTTTTTTTCACCATTAAAAAAAACTTTTTTGCAGCTCCACCATTCTAAATTATGTAAATTATGAAATCTCTAATTTGTAGCTCGCTGTTACCCAGCACAATTCTAAGAGCTTTACATGCATTATACCGCAGTCCTCAAAACCAGTCATCATTTTACAGATGAAGAAACTGAGGCCCAAATGGTTAAGATCATCAACATAGGAGCTGAAATTAAAGTGCAAAAATACAAGAATTGCTGGCAATAAATGTCTTTATTATGATTATGTTAATGGTTAAAATTTGCTCGTTTCCTAAAGTAGTAACAGGATTAAAAAATTACAAAAAAAAACCAACCTTCTTAATGATTCATTTGAATTAACTATAAAATTATAATACCTGCTAATTATTTAATACCTTCTAAAATAACACAAAATATATAATATGTAATACAAACCTCAATAATCCAATTCGGTTATGCAATTATTTACAAACTCTGAACTGAGGAAAAGATTTAGTTAAACAGTAGTTTATAAGCAAATATGCCCTCAAATAATTTTATCCTAAGTAACCTATTCTTTGGAGTAGGATTACCCATTTATTACAATGTTTAGTAACATTTCATTGGTGTGAATTTAAATTCCAATTTAAATTCCTGTGTGCCTGGAAAATATAACTATTCTTCTTATACTAAGAATCTGTAACACAGTTTAGTATTTCTAATTGACATCCCAACCTACTTATTTTAAAGGTATAGAATTTAACGATACCCTTTTGATAAGTGGAACTGACAATTTAAAGCATTTCCCTTTCTAAATTGTATATTTTTATTCAGTTATCTATATAACAATGTTATATACTAGTAAGCAAAGCAAGCAACATTACTCTTTTTTAAATAACATCTTTAATTAAAGTTTTTGCAAAGGTAAAATATTAAACTTAAAATAGGTCTTAGTACATCAAAATACTAAGTTCTCTAATTGTATTCCAAGATGGTCTTTAAAACATAATATCCTGTATATCACAGAAGAGCAACCTTGATCTGCAATTGTACAGAATGAATTTTACAAACATAATAAATATATTTACGCCCTTACACATAACAGTATGTACAACAGCAGTTGACAATAGTAGCTCAGAACAGCAAAAGGATTAGCCCCTCCCCCAAAATTGTAGCCCTGACACATACTGGACCGATTTAAGGAACCTTAACTAAAATAGTAGTTACTAATTCAATGTAGTTCTTCCCTTCAGAGAAGAACGTTTCTCTTGTTCCTTAAAATAAACACAAATATTAAGTTCGGTGTATTCTTCCTTAAATCATAAAAAATGACAAAAGATAGGCTAAGGCAGGCTTAAAAGGGAATTATAAACTTCAGAATAATTTCCATAGCATAATAGATTAAAATGCAAAACTATTTAATATAAACTCATGAGGAACTATTTAAAATAACTAGGTTTTAACCAATGAATTCAAAATGTGAAATAGCTGACTCAGACATAGGTGGGAAACAGACATGAAGTAAAATGAAAATGTACAAAGATGGATCAATAAAATATCCCATTGCACAAAAGTTCAAAAAAGTTCAAGATGAAATAATCTGAAAATATAGGAATTTTCTCAAGTGGAAGAAAATGCTAAGTTATATAAAGGGAACTCCCAAGAGGAAATTATGTATGTTTTCCTGTACAAGGCATATTTACCTTTTGAAAAGAATGGTGACGTTATTGCTATAAGATAACCAAAAATTACTCTCAGAGGGAGACAACCCTTTTTTATTCCTCCATAAAAACCAGGAAAAAAAAAAACCCAAATCTTTGATTTTCAATATAGCAAAAGAAAATCTTTATACAAAAGCTATTATATTTTTATGTTCTTGCTAAAACCAGAATCTATTAGAATATGCTCTTCAAGAACACATTTTAGTCACTATACACACCGCTCAGATCCTGATGTATTCCTAAGAATAACATCAAGATGGCTTTGATTTTGAGAGGCAACAATATACATGTGATATGATGGCATTTAATTAACAGAATGAAATGCGAACATTTAAAAAAATATAAAAGCCCAATATAAAGATCCCCCTCATATAACAGACATTTTACTCTAGAAACTAATTGCACATTAAAGTTGTTTTAGCCAAATGTGGCTCTCCACAGAAATTAAATGTGCTCTCAGGCAATTCAAATGGTCTGATTATCGAAATGACCACCAAAAAGAGTACATATACTGAAAGGCACACACTTCCACACTTTACCTACTAATTTTGTGTAAATTTTCCTTAGCACTATTAACATTAATCTTGTTTTTGCAATAAAAGGTGCCATAACCATCTGTGCAAATTTAAACAAATCCTTTTCTGAAACCTTCTTTTCATAATGTCAAGTCTGAACTATTTTCCCTCTTTGAAGAAACATGTTATTTTCATTTTAAAATTCTGAAAGTGGGAATCCTTGCCTTTTTAAAGGAATGACATTTTATGGAACTAAATGAAATGATTTGTTAAATACAAATGTAAAAGCATGATTAAGAATTCAAGTACAGTAAAAGATAAGCAAGTGGCATTCTTATAGCAAGCCACTATAATAAAACCAAAACATTCTATTTGATTAAAAAGGAACACGATGCAGTAATATATAAGAGCACAATTTGGTATGCAGTGTTGTTTGGACCGGCTTTCAGAATTTTCACAGGTAAAAGAAAAGCATTTGCCAACTATGCCATAATTAATATGCAATACACAGGTGCAAATACAAATGGTTATTTCCTGCTTCAAAATAACCTTAGTGAGTCACTCTGAAAGCAGTGGTTGTTCATGTTTGAAAATAACGTTATAAAAACAGGCCAGTATACAATTCTACTATGAATACAAATGTTTGTCTACATGGAGGGCCCAAAATATGAGCTGTATATCATATAGTAATCCAAGGTTCAGTAGCAGAAGAACTACAATATAGCCAAAGGGTTTCAATCAACATTGCAGCACTGCTAAGCTTTTATAGGTAGTTCAGGTAGTTGACTTCTTCACTGGGTAAATATAAACCTACTAGCAACTATACTGAAGGACAACTGAACAACAGAATTTCTGTGATTTCATACCCTCCCTTCTCCCAGTCTCATTAACAAAAAAACAAATAACTGTGTGCTTTGAGAGTAGTGGGGTAAACATTAAAATTCCCCTCCAAAAAACTAAATTAATATAGTAAAAATTAAAACCGTCTTACCAGTTAATGGAATCTAAATAAAACCTAACTACTAGCATGCTAGAAACCATCATTTACACCAAAGTTCAGAACATAAGTTAAAGGGACCAAGTTGGTACGTGGTGTGGAAAGTAGGCAAAAAAAAAAAAAAAAAAAAGACTAGACTTTTTGAGAAGTTTGAAGATTTGTGTTAAAAAGAAACATGTAATAGCTCACAGTTTTTCTTTGCAATTAAAGTGTTTCTATGTTATTTCTGGAAACACACACAAAGGCGAATAAAAGGAAGACAAAAATGGAAGACAAAAAAATCAAAATATAAGTAACTTAAACACACGTGAAATTTGTCAGATAGACCATGAAAAAGAATTAGGTATAAGAAAACATAGATGAAGACAAGTGTTCCTACAGTTCTCCCAGGCAACTAGCTCACATAGAACACAGCACTGCCATATTGTTCCTTAGAGCCCCTTACAGAATACAGAACTGTGCATTCTTAATATACATATTAAATTTCTATTATTCTTAATATACAAGTCAAATTTCTATGCTTTCTTCTCGATGTGCAAACTGGAGCCCATGTCTACATTACCAATGGCCTGGAAGGGCCACCAAATAAGAGAGAGGTAAATATGTACTTAGTGGCCCAACCCCTTATAGCCCCAAAATTTCTCCCTCAAATTACAAAGTTGCAATTAAAAAATTTGTTCAATTAGAATACTTTTTAAATTCTTTACTAGTAAACACAAGAAACTTTTATAATTACTAAACTGTTTAAGAAAAACCCAGGTCCTCACTACCTGTCCAATGCTTCAATCAATGCACAGGATGTTATCTGAATGTTTGCTTAGCTTAAAGATTAAACACATATATAAGCATATACTTCAGCCCTAACAGGGAAAAAAATCTGTATCTATTCTTATGTATGTAATTTCAGCTAGATGGTATCGGTGAAATGAAACTGTATTCCTGAGGAGCCACTCTGGGGTTTCTTTTTAAAGTATGGGACTAAAAGAAACAAATATTTTTCTGTAAGGAAACCAAAAGTTGTCAATTTAATTCTGCTCAACTCTATGAGGCCCAAGTCTTTAAATTACATTTAATGAGTACAAAAACCTAATTAAGTAAATATCCATTCCTGGGTCAAATTTTGTCTCCAAACTGTGATCACTGATTACTTCCTTTAACTCTTAAACAGATGTTTCATAAAGCAGGGAAGGAAGAGGTATATATTACTGAGGGAGAAAAGCTAGTAAAAATATTTAAGACCTATTATGAGAGTTCTAAATTGTTTCCTTATACAAGTGAATTAAAATTCAACACCATAATTCTTACCCTTTTGTAAAAAGCTCACACGCAATTTTTACCAAATATAACCACATACAATAAGCAGTTTCAGTTCAATCTATCAAAAGGGAATTTTCTTCAGTTCGTTCCAACAAGTATCTTCTGATTGAACCCAAGTTGGAGGAAGGAATATAGACAAAGCTTTACATGCTAATTACTGGTGGCAGGTACCTGTATTTAAAATCAACAATTATGGTTTCCAAAACCCCAACCTCCCCACCCCAACAACCCCAGGTGCTACAGTTCCATGGCTTGCCAGTTAGAAGTAGTGTCTATGTTGTCAAGGTCTCTTTGTTCCAGTAGCTTTGATTCTACTGCACTTTTCTGACATGCAGAAGTTAAGTTTTGGTTGGTGTATATGTCCCAAGTTTCAAACTGTCCACTTTAAATTTTTTTTTAAGTTTCTTTTGTTTTATTTATAAAAGAGAAGAACCAACTCTTCACCATTCTGCATCTCCGATGGCTTTGGAAAATATATAATCTCTTCCATTAAGATTCATTATACCATCCTTGAGATGAAATTTCCATTTGTTTTTACTTCTGTGTATCTAAACAAAAAAAGAACATAAGAGATAGAGTCAAAAAACAGAGGAAACACAAATCCCATTCATACACCAAAATCTTTGTCTTGTAATTAGTGCATTTATAAATTGTTTAATTGACATATAATTGATATTTAACATTACTTACAGCTGCACATGATTATTTGTATATATTACAAGGTTATAATAAGCCTAGTTAATACCCATCATCATATATAATCACAATTTTTTTCTTGTGATGAAAACTTTTAACATCTACTCTTTGGGCAACTCTCAAGTATATAATTTGGCATGAAGTATAGTTATCATGCTGTATATCACACCCTTATGATTCATTTATTTTATAACTTCAAGTTAGCACTTTTGACCCCCTTCACACATCTGCCCCAATCTCCATCCTAAGGCCTCTGGCAACCACCATTCTGTTCTCTGTATTTATGAGTTCAGTTTTGTTTTGGTTGGTTGTTTTGGAAGTCAGATATAAAAGTGAGATCATACAGTATTTGTTTTTCTCTTATTTCATTTAGCATAATGCTCTCAAGATTCACTCCTGTCATGACAAGATTGCTTTCTTTTTTTATGGCTGAATAATATAACATCATGTATATATAAATATATACCACATTTTATTTATCCCTTCATCCATCGATAGACACTTATGTCACTTCCATGTCTTGGCTGTTGTAAATAATGCTGCAATGAACATGGGAGGATATAAACTTTTCAGAGTTAGTGTTCTCCTTTCCTCTGAATATCTATTCAGGAAGCTGAATTACTGGATCATATAGTAGTCCTATTTTTTATTTTTCAAGGAACCTCCAAGCAGTTTTCCATAGTGGCTGTAACAATTTACATTTCTACCAAAAGTGTACAAGGGTTCCCTTTTCTTCACAACCTCACCAACACTTGTTATTTCTTGTCTTTTTCATAACAGTCATTCTAACAGGTATGAGCTGATATCTCGCTGTGGTTTTGATTTGTGTTTCCCTGAAGAATAGTGATATTGAGCATGTACCTGCTAGCCATTTTATTTTTTCTTTGGAAAAATACCCATTCAGTTCTGCCCATTTTTGAAATTGAACTGCTTTTTTGTTACTGAGTTGTATGAGTTCTCCATACATTTTGGATATTAACTCTATATCAGATAGATGATTTGCAAATATTTTCTATTCTGTAGATTGTCTTTTTCATTTTGTTAATGGTTTCCTTTGCTATGCAGAAGCTCTATAGTTTAATGTAGTCCTGTTTATTTTTGCTTTTGTTCCCAAATCTAAAACATTACCAAGACCCATGTCAAGGAGCTTATTACTCCCTATGTCTTCTTCTAGTTTTATGGTTTCAGATTTTACATTTGTCTTTATCTTGAGTTGATTTTTTGTGTATGTTTTAAGACAGTGGTCCAGTTTCATTCCTTTTTGCATGTGACTTTCCCAAGACCATTTATTGAAGTGACTATCCTTTCCCCATTGTATATTCTTAGCTCCTTTGTTGTATATCAACTGAATACATATGTTTGGGTTCATTTCTGGGCTCTTTTCTGTTTCACTGATCTGCATGTCTGATTTTATGCCAATAGCACACCGTTTTAATTCTTAAAGCTTTGTCATATAGTATAAAAATCAGAGAGCATGATGCATCTCTCTTAAGATTGCTTTTCAGGGTCTTTTGCATTTCAGGATTATTTTTTTCATTTCTATGAAAAACGCCACTGACATTTTGATTTGGATTGCACTGAATCTGTTGAATCTGTAGATCACTTCAGGTAGTACAAACACTTTAACAATATTTTTTCAAATCAATGAGCACAAAATGTTTTTCCATTTATTTCTATCTTTTTCAATTTCCTTCATCAATGTCTTATAGTTTTCAGTGCACAGGTGTTTCATCTCCTTGGTTAAATTTATTACAATGTACCTCATTCTTCTTGATGCAATAAATGGGATTGCTTTAACCTCCCTTTCTGATAGTTTGTTAACATATAGAAATGCAACATATTTTGTATACTGATTTTGTATCTTGCAACTTCACTGAATTTATTACTTCTAACAGTTTTTCGCTGTAGTCTTCAGGATCTTCTATATTATATAGAAGATATAATATTATGCCATCTATAAATAGTGACAGTTTTACTTCTTCCTTTCCAATTTAGATGCTTATTTTTTCTTGCCTAACTAGTCTGGCTAGAACTTCTAATACTATGTTGAATAAAAATGGCAAGAATAAGAAAAAGCATTCTTGTCTTGTCCCTGATCTTACAGAAAAAGCTTTCAGCTCTTCCCCTTTGAGTGTGTTACCTGCAGGGTTGTCATATATGCCCTATATTATGTTGAAGTAGGTATGTTCCCTCTAACAACCACTTTGTTGAGAGGTTTTTATCATAAATGATGTTGAATTCTGCCAAATGCTGTTTCTGCACTAGTGAGATAAGATTTTTATGCTTCATTTTGTTAATGTGATCAGTTACCACATTGATTTGTGTGCGTTGTTGAATTATCCTTGGATCCCCTGAAATAAATCCCACTTGGTCATGGTCATAGTATATGACTTAATAGACTGTTGAATTCAGTTTGCTAGAATTTTGTTGAGGATTTTGGCAACTGTGTTCATCAGGAATACTGGCATATAATTTTCTTTTCCTGTGGTGCTCTTGCCTGGTTTACGTGTCAGAGCAATACTGACCTTGTAAAGTGATTTTAAAGTGTTTCCTCCTCTTCTGTTTTTGGAAAAGTTTGAGAAGGACTGGTATTAATTCTTCTTTAAGAATTTCTTTTTTAGGGCAGCCCGGGTGGCTCAGCGGTTTAGCCCCGCCTTCGGCCCAGGGTGTGATCCTGAAGACCTGGGATCGAGTCCCATGTCAGGCTCCCTGCATGGAGCCTGCTTCTCCCTCTGCCTGTGTCTCTGCCTCTCTCTTTCTCTGTGTCTCTCATGAATAAATAAAAAAAATAAATAAAAATAAATAAAATAAAAAATAAAAATAAAAAATAAAATAAAATAAAATAGAATAGAATTTCTTTTTTATTCTGGTAGAGTTCACCAGTAAAGTCATCCAGTTATGAGTTTGTTGGAAGGTTTTTGATTAGGAATTTATACATTTCTTCTATCTAGGTTGTCCCATTTCTTGGCATAGAATTGTTCATAGCAGTCTTAGAATTCTTTGTATTTTTGTAGTATCTATTATAACAACTCCGCTTTCACTTCTGATTTTGAGTCTTATCCTTTTTTTCTTTCAAATCTAAAGATTTGTCAATTTTGTTCATCTTTTCAACGAACCAGTTTCATTGATCTTTTCTGGTGTCTTTTTAGTTTCTACTTCATTTATTTCCACTCTGATCTTTGTTATTTCCTTTCTTCTCTTAACTTTGGATTTCATTTGATTTTTTTCCAGTTGTCTGAGATATAAAGTTAGCCTGATATTTTTTTTGTTTCTTGATGTAGGCATTTATCTCTATTAACTTCCCATCTAAGAGTGCTTTTACTACATCTTGTGAGTTTTGGTATACTAGATTTCCATTTTCATTTGTCTCAAGATTTGTTTTCTCTTTTGATTTCTCCTTTCACTCAACGATTATTCAGTAGCATGCTGTTTAATCTCCAAATATTTGTGAATTTTCCAATTTTCTTCTTGTAATTGATTTCTAGTTTCATATCATTAGGGCAGGCCAAGAGGTTTGTTTTTTTTTTTTTTTTTGACAAACTGGTTTCTTAATAAAGTTAAACTTGATCAAAAAAGAGGGGGATGCCTGGGTGGCTCAGTGGTTGAGTGTCTGCCTTCAGCTCAGGGAGTGATCCCAGGATCCAGGATCGAGTCCTGCATCGGGCTCCTTGCAGAGTATGCTTCTGTCTGTGTCTCTGCCTCTCTGTGTCTCTCATGAATAAATAAATAAAACCTTAAAAAAAATTGACAGAAAAAAATCTCCCATTCATTAGGTGAATTTTTAAAAAACAAATATATTTGTAATTAATTTTATTTTACAGTTTTTAGTATTTGTGTTCATTAATAATATATTTCTCTGCAAAGTATCTTATCTTTGCCAGGTTTACATATACACGTGTCTCTTTTTTCACAGGAAATTTTACACTGAAAAACTTTTAAAAGAAGAATATCTGTTTTCCCTGATACTTCTGGACCATTGTTTTGCCTATAACTCATTTTGTCTATACCATTTAACAATTTGGGCTTGTCGGGCTCCCTGCATGGAGTCAGCTCCTCTGCCTGTGTCTCTCCCTCTCTCTCTCTCTGTCTCTCATGAATAAATAAATAAAATTTAAAAAAAAACAAAATTTGGGGTTTTCTTCATTCTTCTTACGTAGTGATCACTAGGACACTATTCCCAATATCCCCAGTATCCCCAATACTGGAATCATGTTTACAACCATTCTCTTCCTCACACACAGTAACAACATCTATATAGCTAACTCTTCTAATATGATGATGGTCCAACAGTATTAGTATCCATACTGATATTAGGATTTCCAACCTCTAATTACTTTCTAATTCTACTTTACTTATCTACAAGACACCTGGCAACTGTTTTCTCAATGTCTACCAATTATTTTCTAGTTTACCACATTACTAGCCTCTTGTTACCTGATCTATTATAGTAACTTTCCAAATGATTTCCAGGCTTCACTCTCACCTTCCTCATCTTATAAACATCATTGCCAGAAGCACAAGTTCTAACCAATCATCTCTACTTGACCATTTCTATCTCTAAATGACCTGGGAATAATTCACCTTCCAAGCTCATTTCCTGCCTCCACATTCCTCAAAGACTATATTTCAATCAAAAGAAGTATCATCCTTATTCAAAAATACTGTGTTCTCCTCAAAGCTTCAGCTAAAAGTACGAATCACATCAGCTGAAAGTACGCTCTCCTAATGATTTTCAGTGGCATTCCCAAACACATTTCTAAGTATACACAATTATGAAAAATTTCTTCTACCATAGTAAAATTCCTTATAGTTTTCTCAAGACCTAACATGGACTCTTCTACATGGCAGTATTAACAAATAACATCTGAGGGAATGCTGATCATTAAGTTACTCACAAATTTCAAAAACTATGTATATCTGCAATTAAGCCAAAGCGGTAAGGGTAGTGTTTAAACTGGGCCAGACCATGGGCACTACCCTCTTTACCTTCATTTATAGTTTTTAGTTATTTGTAATTCACAGATTTTTTCTTTTAAGATTTTATTTATTTATGCATGAGAGAGACAGAGAGAGAGGCAGAGACACAGGCACAGGAAGAAGCAGGCTCCATGCAGGGAGCCCGATGTGGGACTCAATCCCGGGACTCTGGGATCATGACCTGAGCCAAAGGCAGATGCTCAACCACTAAGCCACCCAGGCGTCCTGTAATTCATAGTTTTAAGGAGAAAAGGAGTTATAAAACTTAATCAACTGAAGTGACCTTTCTTCTCTTTCCTAATAAATCCCATGCATGATTTAATTTTCAGTTCAAGCTCCATATCTTTAAAGAAGGGGCCTATAGTTCTCCTTCTTCTCTGATCTAAAGGGAACTTCAAAATCAAGTAGCTAAGGCTTTCATTTTCAAAAGACATAATCATAACTTGGATAGGTTCGATGAGTTGACCAGGGGCATATTGCTAGTAAGTGACAAAGAGATTCTCAAACCCAAGACACCTTTTACTAAACCAGGCCACTTCGTATAATAATCCAGAAATGGTCATTACATATTTTCTGAGAACCCATTCATAAAATTCCATGTTCTAACCTCCCAATATTTCCATGGCCTAACCTCCCAACATTTCCATGAGAGTTGCCAACAATAGTTGGCAAATTTGTTCAGTATCTGCTTGAGTATGATTAGAAGTGGGGGGGCAAAGAACTGCAAATTAAGTTATTCCATGCTGGGCCTATTCTAAGTCTTCCCATAGTTTATCCCTTAGTGAAATCTGTTTCCTTCAAGCTACCATTCACTGATCCTTGGTCTATCTTTTGGGACTTAAAAAAAAAAAAAAAAAAAAAAAAAAAAGGTCAAACACTTCATATATTTGAAAACTAGTATTTCATGCTTTTGCTCTAGACAACTGAGTTAAATTATATACACATTTAATATTTATCAAATTTTTTTCTTATTACAAAAAAATAGAACAAAATAAAGTTAAAACAGCAGTCAGGGCAGACAGTCTTGTGTTAAGTGGTCTTATAGTTCTCGTCTAAAAAAAAAATACACTATGTAGATAAGACATTAAACCTAACATCTTAAGATGGATGATCTGAATGTCCAACAGACACACCTAAACTTATGTTCAAAACCGATCACTTTCCTCAGCCAAACCTGCTCCATCTTTCAGCCTTTCCCATCTGAGTTGATGGCCTCTCCATTCTTCCTTCTGGTTCCTCATCAAAAAATCTTGGAATCATTCTTGATTCCTTTTTTCTTTTCAACCACATATCCAAAAAGAATTAGAAAATCCTGCTCATTCTTCCTTCAAAACATATCCAAGATTTAGCTGCTTCTCACCATTTCCAATGCTACTCCCCTGGGCCTAACTTACCATTATCACACTTGGATTACTACAATATTCCTGTTAGTCTCCTTGTTTCAACCTCTGCTTCCTTCACACAATCTGCTCTTGAAGAAGGCAAAGTAATCCTTTTAGAATTAAAATGTACGTGATACTACATCTATTTGAAACCTTCCAGTAACTTCCCAATTCACTGATAAGAGACCAAGTCTTCACAAACTTCCATATCACCTGCCCCACTTACCTCCTAATTTATTAATCTACTAACTATATGTCCCTTCCCTTACATCTGGTATCCATGCCACCTCTCACATACAATAGACAGGCTCTGTTACCAGATAACGACAAGGCTAACTCTCTTCAAGGCTTTGTTCAAATGTCATCTTCCTAAAAGATCTAACAAGACTAACCTTTTAAAAACTGTAACTGTCCCCCTTTCCTACCAATTATCCATACCAATTATCAGCTTCTAACATACCGTAATTATTTATTTATTTTTTACATTTTACCATCTGTCTCCCTTGACTAAACTTCCCAATGGCAGGGATTGCTTTATTTTGTTCACTAGTTTATCTGAACTTCCTAGTACAGTACCGTGGGACATCATAGACACTCTGTTTGTTGAGTGAAAAGACCTCTTTCTCTTTTCTTTGACTCCCTACAGAAAAAATAGTATCTATACAAAAATGGGCACACAAATTTATTTCCATCATGAAATGAGTGACTACAACTTGAAAGACAAAGGGATTATACAAGCAAGAAAGTGGTAAGTAGCCAGGAAAGAGAATTCCCCAGACAAGTAAAGAAACGGATTGTATCCTGCTGCATGACAACTTGCAAAAAGCAAATGAAGAAAAGTTTCAGGATCAAACAATCCACATACTCAGCACTTCAGAAGAAAGGGCTCTTAAATTTCCTAATGACAAACATATTAAGTAAAATTACCAATAATTAAGGCTGAAGCCTCCACAATTGATGCCATCAGTCCTTATCTATCCATAAAAGGAAGAACTCTGTTTCATTATTAGGTTTAACTACAATTTTGATTTGATTGGCAACATAAACTTCATTATTCTTTCTATAATGGTTTCTAAAATGGACTCATTGTTGAAATCCTAAAGTTTAGGTTTCAGAAATAAAATCGTAAAATTCAAGTTGGCTCAAACCATATCCAACCCCATTTTAACCATTCATAGAACACAAGTATTCTTTATTATTGACTAAAACATCAAGCCCAGCCCTCCAGAACTCATCTGATTCTAAAAATTAGATCTCTGTGAATTTTAAAATTGTTTATTGTTTAACATACTACTTAAACTATTTCAATTTCTGCTTAAAACTTTAAAAAGTCAAAAAAAAATAAAAATAAAAATAAAAATAAAAACTTTAAAAAGTCTCTAGGAGCAAAACAAACCAATTGTAACATTTAAAATGTTATGTGTACAATTTGTACCAGAGAATAATACAACCCATCTTACAATGTGAAAATACTCAGAAGTATATTCTTCAGTCTACCTAAGGGTAAAGGTCTCTCTTGCCTGATAAATCTGACATCTTATCATCATGAAACTATGTTCTAGATATTTTGGTTGCATGAGGTTCCTTTGAGATTTCCTGACAACAAAGGTTTATTGGTATCTATTTTAACATACTCTTCCACTACAGAAGTATAACAAGAAATTATTACATTTATTATAATGTCCCTGATATAAGGTTTTAATAATGCTCACCCAAAATTCACACAGTACAAAAGTGGATGCTCTGATAATTATGTTTATAAATGACCTCACTGACTTTATTCTGTAATCCTGTTACGTTACTGTAAGTAACTAGTTTGACTTTACCTTTTCATTACAAAATAAATTGTTTTGACATTTCCCTATAGATCTATTTCCAATAAATATGGCTATTTATATGCAATAAGCGTGGTAACTTAAAAGTTTCATTTCTATAAATAAGCAACACAAGTGTAAGATTTTCATCATTTGTAAAGGAAATTCATGTAAGGCACAAATTTCGCATGATCATGACTATAGCTCCAATTCCTGGCACATGCTTAATAACAAATACTTGGTAAGTATTTATTTAGTGAATGAGTAGTGCTTACAAACAAAAGCCCAATGGCTTCTGTTAGGGTTTTCATCATTTGGTAATGACTACTGTTCAAATTATATTACAAATGCAATATAATTTGTAGATTATAAATTTAATGATTATAGAAAATAATTTTATTACAAATTAAATGTTTCAATACATAACTAAATCTCAACAATAATACCAATAATTGTAATAAAAATACTTGGAAAGCAGCACTTTTTTGAAGAATTAGGAAAACCAGAATCCAACAGCTAATTCTCACAGACCTAGTTTAAAAATACCTAATGCTACCAAAAATACAGTAGAGCTAAATAATTTTTAAACTGATTTTCAGTAAAAACATGTTAGTTAACAGTCCTGTTTACTGCCCTAGTTCTCCTCTTAGTAATGAAAAAAAAGTGACATTCAATTAAATCCTTTTAGTTTTGAGCTGGTTGAAACTAAATGGAAAACAGCTGGGTTAATAATGTTAAACGATAACCCCAAAATGACTGTTTACTTTGTAAGTTGGGAGACAGTGTAAATTGAAAAAACGCCTACCTCTCCTCTTATCATTCATAACATTTTTCAAATGTAAAGCTACACTATTAATTTCTCATTTTATTAAAGTAATCTAAACTATAACAATGTTTACAATCATCTGGTTTATACTGAACATAAGAGGCATCAATCAGCTGCCAAAATGTTTGAACAAGGTAGAAAAGATATTTAGGGAAGAAATTACAGCAGAAAAAAAATCAGTAACCTGATAAAATCCTTACCTTATCATATTGGCATACAACAACATTTTCTGTATCAAAGAGTTCCTGTCCTTCCTCATCACTCACATCATCTTCACTGTTGAGGGGCTCCTACAAATAAGAAAGAAGAGTATTTATTTATACTTTATGTATTATTAGAAAAAGGTCCTTCTAATATTCAAGGAAAAGAAATACAATGACCTTGATGTTCTTTGAGAATGAAGACTCAGACAGAACCATATACACACACGTATACCACAAATTTACTGTTAATCAGCTATGTTAAAACTGTGCCAATTTTACTGAAATTCCAGCAAGAAATCAAAAATAAAGTTAAGCTTACAACTTTTAAGTCTGAAAAGATGTTTATTTCCTTCATTCTTTCCGAACAGCACAAGATCACTCTCTCCAAGAACTGTTTAAGATGTCTAGATGGTAATCTAAGAAAATATGAAGGTTTAATGTGATAATGGCACGATACGCTACCAGAAACAGCAGAGTAAAAGGGAAAACAATGGTGAAGTTGGAAGAGGAAAAAAGGGCTATAAACCAGGCTAGCATTCTGGCTTGTCTACACACTGAGGACCAAGACTCTATATTATTAGCATGTTTACCATTGTGATGGTGATGGCAGATGCTTGTATAACTAAGGCATTTAAATTAAAAGGATACATGTGGGAGGGGTGAGGAGGAGGGAGCTCAGTCCCAAAGAGAATTAAAGGTCAAGATCTAACTAGAACATAAAATGACCAATCATGTTACACCGACTTCAACTATTTGAGAAGATAAAAAATAGAACTCAGATTTCTAATTAACAGAGAAGGTAACGACAAAATAAAAGAGGAAAGGAATATAATCAAAATGACACTAAGTCTAGGCGTATACCTCACACACGTGTATCTATATTCTTTAATTTAAAATAGATATCACCAATGTAAATGTAAAAACAATTTATTGACATAAAATTCATATAACATAAAATTCACCATTTTAATCATTTTAGAGTGCACGTTATGAATACTTAGTACATTCATAACGTGTGCAATTATCATCACTATCTAATTCCACAACAATTTCATCACCTTTACCATCAAGCAGTCACTCACTTCCCATCCCTACTCTCCCCAGTCCTACACTAATCTTTTGGTCACTATATATTTACCTCTAGATAGTTCATGTAAGTGCAAACATACAGTATACACATGTAAGGACGTGTGGTGTGGCTGCTTTTACTTATAATATGTGAGGCTCATCCATGTTTTAGCATAAACCAGTACTTTGTTCCTTTTAATGGCTAAAAAATATTCCACTGCACAGATAAACCACATTTTAATTTGTCCATCCATCAATTGATAGACGTTTGGGTTATTTACATCTTTTGGAATTTGTAAACAGTTTTGAACATTCACATTCAAGCTTTTGTTTGAGTAACAGTTTTCAATTCTCTTATACATATACTTAGAACTGCTCTGTCATATGACAACTTTATGCTTAACATTTTGAGGAACCACCAAATCATTTTCCACAGCAGCTACACTATTTTCCATTCCCACCTGCAATGCAAAAGAGCTCCAATTTCTCCATATCTCACCAACATCTGTTTCCTTTTTTATCTTTTTTGATTATAGCCATCCTGGTAAATATGACGTGGTATTTCTTTATGGTTTTGATATATGCATTTCTGTAATAACTAGTGATGTTGAGCATCTTTTCACATGCCTGTTGGCTTATTTGTATATCCTCCTTGGAGAAATGTCTATTTATGTCCTTTACCCATTTTGGAATAGAGTTGCTTGTTAGTTGTTGAATTCCAAAATTTTCTATTCTGCATAATAAGCCCCTATCAGAGGATTTGCAAATATTTTCTCTTATTTTGTAGGCTATCTTTTCACTTTTTGGATATTGTTCTTAGAGACACACAAGTTTTTAATCTATTAAGTCTGTTATTTTTTTCTATTGCTTGTGCTTTTGGTGTCATATCTAAGAAACTATTGTCAAACCCAGTGTTATTCAGCTTTTGCCCTATTTTCTTCTAAGAATTTTATAGTTTTAGGTCTTATTTATGTTTAGGTCTTTTGACCCATTTTGAGTTAATTTTGTATATTGTGTGAGGTAGGGGTCCAACTTCACTGTTTTGCATGTCGATATTCAGTTGTCCAAGCTACTATTTGGTAAGACCATTCTTTTCCTACTGAATAGTCTTGGCTCATGTAAAAATGTTGTAAGATGATAGCATACACAGCAGTATTCCACATAAAAAAAGATACACCTAAAGCTTAGGGATCCAAAAAATTTGAAAGGAAAGAATAAAAGCTATTCTAACTGAAACAAGTTGGTATGGCTCTATACTATCATAGAAAAGAGACTGTATGGACCCAAAAAAAAAAAATTACTGGAGATAAAATAGGAAACTACATCATCATAAATGGCTCAATTTATTGGAAAGTTTAAGTTTAAGCTTATATGTGTCTACTTTTAGGTTCAAAATATAAAGAGCATAATGACAGAACAAATCCACCATCATAGTAGGAGATCTGAACATCTCTCTCAGTCATCGATGATGGTGTAAACACACAAAAAATATTAGTAAGGATATAGAATATCCAAAGAAAACTATTAACAATCTAATTCTCATATATAGAAGACAATCAGACAACTGCAAAAAAAGTCTTTTCAAGGGATCCCTGGGTGGCACAGCGGTTTAGCACCTGCCTTTGGCCCAGGGTGCGATCCTGGAGACCCGGGATCGAATCCCACGTCGGGCTCCCGGTGCATGGAGCCTGCTTCTCTCTCTGCCTATGTCTCTGCCTCTCTCTCTCTATCATACATAAATAAATAAAAAAATAAAAATTAAAAAAAAGTCTTTTCAAGTATACAGGAAGCATACGCAACACTGACCGCATAGAGCAAGTCTCATTAATACAATTAATGAAATAGAAAAAATTAAGAGAATAAAGCTATAAGTTAATCATTAAAAACATTAATGAAATCAACATACCTCTAGCAAGACTGAACAAAAAAAAAAAAAGAGCAAGAAGGCAGAAAAAATATCAGAAATGAGAATTTAAAAAAGGAATGACTACAAGTGATTCTGGAATCAAAAAGATGATTATTATTAACTTTATGTTAATTTCAAAATCTACATATATAGTCCTAGAATAATAAAACTTACCCAAATTTTCTCAAAAAAGAAACAATACTTGAACAGAGTAAGGACATTACCAGAATCAGATATTCTTAGCAGCATACTTTAACAAATATTTCCAGAATTAAGTATATCTTAAAAAAAAAAAAAAGTTCAAGGAAGACAGAACACTTGCCAAAATTTTTATAATGCTATCATAAACCTGAAAACCTAGTACGAGTATGAGAACAGAAAATCACAGACAGTACATGAATATACAGGAAACGTCCTAAACAAAGTGAATTCAGCAATTTATAAAAAGAGTAATACAGAATGATTAAGTAGTGCTATCCAACAAATACAAAAGTGGTTATAAGTAGAAAACCAACTAACACAATTAGGTATTAAATAACACATGAAGGATAAGAAACTACATGATTATCTAACAGTTGCAGAAAGTATTTAACAAAATTCAACATTCATTTAGATTTTAAAAATCAAAGCAAAGCTCTTAGTTAATTTGAATAAAGGGAACTTCTTTAACCTGATAAAAGATGTTCATAAAAAGTCTATAGTAAACATTATATTTAATAGTGAATCACAGAAAGGCCTCTAAGAACAAGGTAAGGGTGCCTGGTATTTCTAATCAATATTGTTCCAGAAGGCTGAGCCAATGAAGCAAGAAAAGCAGTCATTTTTAATATCTGATTGCCTATAGAAAACATGAAAGAATCAAAGATGCTAAATCTCATTAGTATTCAAATTAAAACTAAATGGAAACACCATTTTCTATCTATCAGACCTGCAAAAATTAAGAAGCTTGACAATATCAAGTATCAGTGAAGACATATTAGCACAATAGTTTGGCATTTAATTGTAAAGTTGAAAATATGGATGCCTTAGAATCCAGTAATTCAATGGTTAGGTATAACCCTTAAAAGAAAGTTATGCATACGTGTCCCCAGAAGACATACTCCAAAATATGTTATAATCGTTAAGAGTAAACAAATAGAAACCCTAATGCCCATCACATCATTAAAAAAAAAAAAATGGAGAAACCAACTATGGTATATTCAATAGTGAAAATAATTATAGGTATATGCAACAACTTAGATGAACCTCAGAAATACTATCCTGAGGGATAAAAAAAGCAATCAACTTGCAGAAGAATAACAGAATTATCCCATTTGTTTTATAAACGGGCATTCAAAACTAAACACTGCTCTTCAGGAATATAAATACAGATAGTAAACATAAAGGCAAGTTAATGATAAACACAGAATTCATAAGCATGGTTACTCTGATGACAGGAGGAGGATGGGGATTGGGGCAAGGTACTCAGGGTACTTTAATAAAATAATGGGATTGTTATATGTATTTTAAAGATTTTATTTATTTATCTATCTATTTAGAGGGAGCATTCAGGAGCAGGGGTAGGGGCAGAGGGAAGTGGAGAGACAATCTCAAAAGCAAACTCTGCACTGAGTGTGGAGCTTGATGTGGGGCTCCATCCTACAACCCTGAGATCATGACCTGGGCCAAAATCAAAAGTAGGACCTTAACTGACAGAGCCACCCAGTGCCCCATAATGGGATTACTTTTAACTAGATATGGACTTAAGGGTGTTTTGATCTTAAAATATTTTTTTTATTCATTTGTATTTATTCAATATTTAGTAAAACAATACTTAAGAACATTAGATATAAAGAACTCTGTACTAAGATAAAATTACATCTTAAGTTGTAGAAAGCATTGAACAAAAACTATGGTTAAGACAAACATATTGAACACAAGTAACTAAGCAGGAACACTGAGGAAAACAAAGATATATTTATATGCTTCTAGAAATATATAAGGATGAATAACAAAGGATGGTTTGCTTAACTCATGACAGGGACTAGGAGTAGATAAAGTGATGTAAGGAACTGGTACAGAATACAGACCAAAAGAAAGTTATTCATGAATAAGTCTGTCACATTTAGCTTTTTCCTCAAGTGTCCTCTCTTCCCAGATGTTGCTGTATCTTTTTTAATTATTGAAGCAAACAACCCCATTTTATCTACCAATGTCTTGTGTTTGAATCACAGCATGAATGCATAAGCCAGAAAATTAGAATTACTTGCATTGTGTCCACCCCCTTTATAAATACAACTCAATTCAATATACATTTATTTTTTATTACCAGGTATGTGAAACAGTATTCTATGATGATAAATACAACCAGAACCATCTAAAAACCTTACTAGGTTAGAACAATCTAACTTCGTATTTAAAATCCTATATTGTATAACACTTTAATAGCCTCTGAAAAAATAGAATATAATTCATCAGTTTGGCACCAAGTAAAAGAAATGATTGAGTAGTTTCTCATTTCAAGTCTTTGACTATAAACTTACTTCTTCTACCTGCCCATCTTCAGCTCCATCTTTCTCTTTGTCCTCTTCTTCCTCATCATCATAGTCTTCTTCTTCATCTTCATCTTCTTCAGATGATGTGTCCCCAGTTCCATCAACCTGTAGCACCAGCGGAGCCTGTGGCTGAGCGGGTTGGGTCTGTGGCTGCTGTTGGCCAGTTGCAGTTATCTGTGCTTGTGCCGGTGTAGGGGCAGCCACTGTTGTAGGTATAACCTGAGTCTTATTTCCTGTAAATAAGATTTGCTGTGGCTGAATGATGACACCTGTCTGTGGTGAAATCCCTCCAGGAAGAGGGGCCAGTACCTGAGGCAAAAGAAAACCATATTAGAAACTAGTTAAGAGGACCAGTAGGCTCAGTTTCATGATATAGTATGCAGAAACAGGCATAAATGCTGAAGAATCACGAAAAATGGCCACATCTCATACAGTTAAAACCACCAAAGCATAAAAGGAATGTTTAACTAGTATACTGATCCTATTTTCATTTTACCTTTCGAAGTTCTTAAGGAAAAAAAGATTTTCTGAAAATAATTATTTATTGAGCACTTGTTATGTACATGGCAAATTCCAAACCAAGAGTTTCACGTATGATTCATTTATTTCCTTGATGTATGAACAGGTTCATTTACTTGCCAAGCTCATAGTCACTATGATGTGAAATTTTAACCCACGCTTTCTGATTTTTGCTGTAATTATTATGTTACACTGCCTCCCTGTGGAAATCATTGCACTGAAAATGTGAAGTCTTGGGTCCTAGTTTTGTCTCAGATCCCAGACTGAGATGTAGCAGAGGCATGTCATTTAACCTCCCTTGGTTTTTGTCACTTCACTGTTAGACTAGGATCAATGGTTCTCAACCCTGACTAAAAATTACAACCATCTGGTAGCTTAAAAATACTGGTACTTGGACCCACAATATTCTGATTGAATTCATGTGAGATTAAATCTAATCATTTATTTTTAATTTTTTTAAAAAGATTTTATTTATTTATTTGACAGAATGCTCGCACACATATGCGCACAAGCGTGGGGAGTGGCAGGCAGAGGAATAAGCAGGCTCCCAACGCAGGACTCAATCCCAGGACTTTGGGACCACAACCTGAGCCACATGCCACTGAAATCTAATCATTAAAAGCTTCCCCAGCTGATTCTAACCATCCAACTACACCAGATCAGATGATTTCTATGGTTCCTTTCAGCTTTTATAGCTAGAATTCTAAAGTAAACCATAACTCAAAAAGTACACACTAACAAATATATATTTTACAATAAACATATTTATATGTATTAATAAGTTAATAAATAAAAAGAGAATACCTAGTTATAAAAAAGCAGCAAATGGCAATTACTTGCCTTTAGGTTCAAGAAATGCAAAATAAGACAGTATTTTGTTTAAGAAGTTTATGGATTAATGGTGCAATAGACAAAACAGTAACACAACTCAAAAGGTAGAAGGTGTAACACAAGTATGATATGGTGCTCTGAAAACAGGAGAGAGGACTAAATTCACCTTGAGGGACAAGGTATGGTCAGGGAAGCCTTCTTAGTAGGTAATACTTGTGTTCTTTTGTGCTTGGAAAATTAGCCAGGCTTTTCCATTCGGTGGCATGTATGTATGTATGTATGTGTTTGTTTGTTTGTTTATTTATTCATTCATTCATTCATTCATTCATTCATTCATTCATTTATTTATTTATATTATGATAGACGACAAGAGAGAGAGAGAGAGGAGAGAGAGAGAGGCAGAGACACAGGAGGAGGGAGAAGCAGGCTCCATGCCGGGAGCCCGACGCGGGACTCAATCCCAGGACTCTAGGACCGTGCCCTGGGCCAAAGGCAGGAGCCAAACCACTGAGCCACCCAGGTATCCCCTCGGTGGCTTTGTTTGATGGGAGTAAAGAGAGTTGCTAGAAGGAAGATCAAATGACATTCTAAGTAGAAGAATAACATCAAGTGAAAATCTGGGAAGCTGTAAACTGACTAGATAAATGCTTCTCCGATCTTATCTCTATCATCATACTATAACATGGACATTACATATTTATATGTCTCCTTTATTAAAGTACCTAAATTCTTTAATAAATAACCATTTCTCTTTCCTGTTTGTCCCAACAGGACAAGAGCTTAACAGTCAGCACAGAGGTAGGTTTACAAGTATTTAACTTTGATCTAAACAGCAGCTGAAGCAGATAACTGGAAGCATGACAAGAATTAAAGCTGAAGAGATTAAAAAATAAGATCCACAAAAAACAAAGATCCTATTAACCATGCTGAGGAGTTTAGACTTTTTCCAATAGGCAATGGGGAAGTCACTAAAAAATTTTAAGATTTTTAGAATAACTATAAAATAGAGTAACAAGTTAGGAAGCCCAAGATTAGAGTAAGGGAAATCAATTGAGAGAATAATATATGGTACTTTATATATACAAATACACACACATTAACATTATATATATAGTAATATATACTATTGAGAGAATAATAATAGTATTTTAAGTAGGAAATTATGAAAGCATGAACTTAGAAAATGATGAGAGTCTAAGAAAACTAGTTTCCAATATTAAGGAACTGCAAACATGTTAAAACTGCAGGCTGAAAGAAAGGAACTATTAAGAATTGGTAGGATTTCATGGTACTTTGCAATATTAAAGGTAAGGGAAGTGGCGGTTCCCACACACCCACTTTCAGAAAATGCATAAGCTTCATGAAACTAGATTCATGTCTTCCATGTTCACTCCTAAATCTCTAGTCCCTTGCAAAGACCCTGACACATAGCCACACAGTATTAAATACTTGTTGAATGAACGCAATACTTGGAGGCTTAGGAGGCTGCATCAAGTGTGATGCCACTGATAGAAAAGCACATTCAAAGGGATAATGAAAGATAAGCAGGGATAACAACAATTTAGTCTTAAATATATTGAATGTAAAGTTAAGCTGTGACGCATGCAGGAGGAATTTACAATGATAGGAAGTACAGCATTGGAGAACAGTCTAAGAACTCATATAAAGCCATGGGAAAGGGGAAGGAAATCTCCCAGAGAGTTCACACAAAAGAAGAAAAAAGAACCCCATCATGATCATAATTTATTATTCTATTACCTGTTGTATAACAGGAGCTTGTACTCCACCAGGCTGCATTTGTGGTATAACTTGTTGTTGAAGAACCACTGACTGCTGAGGCTGAAAGATATACTGGGCACCATTGGCTGCTCTGACTACTTGAAGAAGCTGGCCTGAAGCAAAAAGTATACATTACAAGTTACCATTTTAGCAGTGACCATCTCAAAACAAATGAATTCATAATGAATGTCAAGCCACCAAAATGCCCTGGAAATGATCAAGCAAGAAGTCTAGCAATTAAGGGCTCCCATTATGGTAAACCATAATCCTTACCTTCTCTTACTTCCCTCCATGTTCAAATACATTGCTTAAAATGTTTTTCCTTACTTGCTATCCTTAGAAAGCTCTTTTCCAATAAAATTTTAACAAAAGATAATGAGAATTGATTAGAAGTTTAAGTTATCTTTATTAACATGTTAGGAGTCATGCAAAAGCAGTTAAGATCAGATGTTTCAGGAGCTGTTTCTTTTTAAAGCTTTAAAGACATGAAAGTATAAACAATTCATTAATACCTTGAGCCAGAGCGCATGGTACTTAGCTTCAAAATGCTTAACAAAAAGAAAATGCTGATCCAATTACCATTGCCACATAATACTAAGTATATGCCTGGCTTAAACATAGAGAAGTGAATCCCTCTCTTTGTTGTCTTAGATGATGCAGAATCTTCAATTAATTAAAAAGCAACAATTATATATTAATAAAATATGTAGCAAGATAAACCTCTAGTTAGTGCTTTACAAATTTAGAATTTTATTAACGAGACGCCTGGGTGGCTCAGTAGTTGAGCTCACGGCTCCTCTGGCTTAGGGCGTGGTCCCAGAATCCGGGGATCAAGTCCCACAACGGGCTCTCTACCTGAAACCTGCTTCTCCTCCCTTAGCCTATGTCACTGCCCCTTTCTCTGTCTCTCATGAATAAATAAATACAATCTTAAAAAAAAAAAAAACTTATAAAAAATAATTTTGCTAACAAAATAACAAGAAATTCTCTAATTAAAATTACAAATTAAAAGCCACATAAATTCTTCCAACATTAATATGCCAAAAAATCACAAGTAAATTTTGTCAGTCTATGCAGAGATAGTACATAAAACAGAATGCAATAAAGTACTATAGGATTTAGTCTGATATCACAAATTCATTCAAATGAGTCAAGTTGTTTGGCAGGTTAAATGTGTTTAGCAAAAATCTATGTAAGTAAGTATTTCTATATAATCATACTTCATTCAATAATAGGATTCTCATTCATAAATCAAAAGCTCAAGTGCAATTTTCATCTTTTCTACTCCATCCTTAACAATAACTATCATCTAATGTGATGTAATAGTCAATCTTATTTTAATAACCTAAGCTAAATGGTAAAAGAAATACTGATTTTGTCTTTCAGTGAGGCCAAAACAAAGACTAGATGGTACAATTTTCTGAGTTATACATATAAATAATGGTTCCATTATTCCTAATTACCTGAATTTGTTAGTATCTGTTGAACAGGAGTCACACCTGCAGGGAGTGCCAAGGTAGCAGCTGTAGCGGCAGCGCTCTGGGGAAAAAAAAAAAAAACCCAAGGAGAAAAAATCAAAACCACATACATACATAACAGTACCTCAGTTTATCTCTGGCATATTTTAATAGTATTCGAACTATTATTTAGTATATACTAAAATGAAAAGTCTTAAAAAGACTAAATTCCATTTTATAAAATGATACAATAAAGACCACCTAGCCTAAAATGCATTATGTAAGTACTTCAAACAATTAAGTAGAATATAATTGGTGTGTTTTTTCCCCTGGAGAATGTGCTCTAAGGAAATCTCCCCCCTACTAACAATGCTGTACAATATATAAAATATCCATTCTGTTATTTCTTTTCCTAACTCTATTTCCTTACTCCCAAGTCCTTGTGATCAAGTGCAGTTGACCCTTTAATATTGCAGGGGCTAAGGGGACCAACTCCTCACACAAGTGAAAATCACATGTAATTTTTGACTTCCCAAAAGCTCAATAGCCTTCTGTTGATATTACTATATCACATGTTATATTACTATATTCTGTATTCTACAATAAAGCTAGAGGAAAGAAAATATATACCACATTTAATGAAAATAACCATATTTATCGAAAAAATCTGCATATAAATGGATCCATACAGTTCAAGCCCAAACTGTTCAAGGTCAACTTCATTTACTTGAAGCAAAATATTAAATATCTTCATTTTAGAAATCTTAATATTTTTAGTTTATACTAGACTCAGTAAGTCTTTAAAGAAAACCTTGTATCAGAATCAGAAGGCTGAGCTTGTAGAGCAAGGAATTCTTCTACGATGCCTTAAGATACAATACTGGCATTATATCTAGATGAAACATCTGTTAATAATAGTTTTATTAACACAAAAAAATACCTTAAAATCTTAAGAAAAGTCACCAACTTTAATTTCTACATTTTAAAATGGAGGCAGTATCTGACATTTAAGTTAAAAATAATATACATGGGTGTACTGTGAATCTCTTTAAATCCAGGATACATTTTTCATTTACTGCTTCTGAAGACTCCTCCTCTCCACTTTCCTCCAAGAGAATTATACCACATATTACTTTTTTTTTTATTCTATATTTAAAGTATTTCCATGCATCTCACTGTAACTATCTGTAAAGGTAATTTATCCCCCTCTTCCTTCAATCTTTTTAAAGGTACCAAGCCTTCACATACCAATCTAATATATACATTTTTAGAAACACCTCTAATTGATAGATTCTGAAAAATAAATATAACTGCAGTTAGAAGATGCCAGAGAAGTCAACAAAACTCAAAAATTATACTCAAATAGTTTCATGATACTACTACCTAGTCTAGACTCTACATATACCTTTGTAAGGAAATGTGCTTCTTGTTGCCATTTGATAAGTATCAAATCATGTAGTTTCTACACCTAAGGCCTAAATTCCCACAATGTCCCCAGCTATAGCTCCATCAGGTTCTCTTCATGAAATGCAGGTCCTGCATTCATTTAAATAAATCTTGCCTGTATAGGCAAATGAAAGGTAATCTAAGGAACACATTAACAACCACTTACTACTGAGAAATACTATTCAGAAATACTAAGGGCCTGTAATTCATATTTTATAAGATTAATGGATCTTCCTCTACTGGCAAAATGACAATTGTAGTTTCTACACAGCATAGACAACACAATAATCACCTGCACACCTCTGTACATCCAAACTCATCAATAAATATTTGTTGAGTGACATACTACACACAAACCATCTTTTATTAATACCTACTGAAAATTTCTTCTTATATTTTATGAAATAGCCCTAAACGACTAATGCATTAGAGTATTTCATAAAGAGAATCTGCAAATTTTGTTTGCCATAAGGTCCTATTTTATAGGTTCCCCAAAACAGCTTTCAACCTAATATATTATCACTATCCTACATTTTTATTAAATTATGTAACTTTTCAACATGTTCATTTCCAAAGCATGCATTGCTTTTTAAAAAATCAAAACTGGGGATGACTGGATGGCTCAGCGGTTGAGTGTCTGCCTTTAGCTCAGGGCATGATCCCAGAGTCCCTGGGTCAAGTCCGGTATAGGGCTTCCCATGGAGAGCCTGCTTCTTCCTCTGCCTGTGTGTCTCTGCCTCTCACTGTGTCTCTCCTGAATAAATAAAATCTTTAGAAAAAAAATAAGTTGGTCAGAGAAAGATAAATACCATGTGATCTCACTCATATGTGGAATTTAAAAAAGAAGGGGGGAAAGGAAAGGGGGGAAGAAAAAGGAAGGGGGGGAAGTAAAAAGGAGAGGGAAACAAGAGCCTCTTAACAATAGAGAACAAACTGAGGGTTGATGGAGGAATTTGAACAGGGAATGGGCTAGATGGGTGGTGGGTATTAAGGAGGGCAATTGTTATGACAAGCACTGGGTGTCGTATTAAGTGAGGAATCATTGAATTCTACTCCAGAAACCAATATTATTCCACTGTATGTCAACTATGTAAAATTTAAATTAAAAATAAAAAAAGGAAATCAATCAAATGGTTATCTTTTCATCAGGAATAATAATGCAGGGATCCCTGGGTGGCGCAGCAGTTTGGCGCCTGCCTTTGGCCCGGGGTGCGATCCTGGAGACCCGGGATCGAGTCCCACGTGGGGCTCCCTGCATGGAGCCTGCTTCTCCCTCTGCCTGTGTCTCTGCCTCTCTCTCTCTCTGTCTCTCTCTGTGACTATCATAATATATATATATATATATATATATACACACACTGAAAACATCCATTAAAATTCTAAAATACACATAAATGCTAACATCTTTACTGAGTGATATTTCGGACCTAGAATCTGTTTAAATATATGCTCTTTAGAATCAAGGAGACCTAACAAACAAGGAAGAGATGGGCCACTGATTTTGCCCTTGTGTCTTTAAACAGAATTTTCTCTCAAACATTTAAAATTCTTAGTAATCAGATGGGCCTACTGCAAGTGATTCTACAAAATTTTCTGTTTTAAAAGGACAAAAGTCAGGATGCCTGGCTCAGTGGCCAACTCTTAATTTCAGTTCAGGTCAGGATCTCAGGGTCCTGGGATCAAGCCCCTTATCTGGCTCTGTACTCAGCCGGGAGTCTGCTCCCATTCCCTCTGCCCCTCCACCTATGTGTGCACACTCATTCTCTCCTTTTCTCTTGGATAAATAAATCTTAAAAAGTAAAGTAAAAAGTAAAGTAAAATAAAATATAATAAAATGACATAAGTTATTCCCTAGGAAACAATCTCAAAGTACCAACTGCAATACAGATCCTATAGTGAGACTTTCATTTTTAAGGATGGAGATAAAAAGAAATTTGGGGCCTTAAACTTGAAATGGAATTTTCTGAATGATAAAAATTCTTGTGATTCCATGATGGACTGGAATTTTCTGATTTTTAAGAAGAACTGATTCTGGCAATTTGAATTACAAGTACAAAATAGATATCCTCGATTCTTTTGTAAATTTAAAAACTCCAATTTCTGTCATGTAGAAATTTGTAATTCTGTCAAGCTATGAATTTGTAAGGCTAGTATATTTAAAAAGGAGTCGGTTGTCTAGTGGATGAGCCGTGTTTTGTATCTGACTTATCAATCACAGATGAGCTTTGAGGTCAACTACTCATTACTCACCAAACAGAAGTCATTTTTTAAAATACTGCTTTTTCAGGGCACCTGGTTATTCTGTGCAGTCTGCTGAAGAATCTCTTTCCCGCCCCTGCCACCCCTACTCTCTCCACTCACATGTGCACCCACATGTGTTCTCTCTCAAATAAATAAATCTTTAAAATACACACACACACACACACACACACACAATCTAAAAAAAAAAAAATTCATTGCCAGCACTAGGCTAAGAGATTTTTTAAAAATGATTCTTGCTTTTAAATAAGAGACTTGGTTGAATTTAAGAATGAAACGTCAGAGTTGAGACTCCACTAACAATCTCTATCTTGTAAACAGAACAAAGAAAAGCCATTTATGAGAAAGTGCTGGAATAACTCTTCTAATAAGACTTTATTTTAATGTCTTATTCAAAAAAAACTTTATAGGGTGCCTAGGTGGCTCAGTGGTTGAGCGTCTGCCTTCGGCTCCAGGCGTGATCCCGTGGTCCCAGGATAGAGTCCCACATCGGGCTCCCGGCATGGGGCCTGCTTCTCCCTCTGCCTCTGTCTCTGCCTCTCTCTCTCTGTGTGTGTCTCTCATGAATAAATAAGTAAAATCTTTTTTAAAAAATTAAAAAAACTTTATATAGGTAAAGAGTCTCTAAAGATCTGAAGTAGTTTTTCGAATTATATATATATTTGATGCAAAATACTATATGCCTTAAGTGAAATTTGAAAATTTGAGCTTTTCAGTGAAGATCCCTTAGAAATACCAAGGCTAATACATAATAAACTCAACTGATGGGACGCCTGGGTGGCTCAGTGGTTGAGCGCCTGCCTTTGGCTCAGGGTGTGATCCCGGTATAGAGTCCCACATCAGACACCCTGCATAGAGCCTGCTTCTCTCTCTGCCTATGTCTCTGCCCCTCTCTCTCTCTCTCTTCCATGCATAAAATCTTTAAAAAAAAAAAAAAAAAAAAAACCTCAACTGACCAAAATGCATTTTAAAGTACTAATATACACAAAGTTAATAAATCTTATTAAACTAGGCTATGGTTAAATCACAGCAAAAAATTTTTAAAGGTTTGGTTTTAAAAAGTTATCTTGAACTATCCAAGAGTTCATTTTCATTTTTCAAGTTTACAATTCTTAGCATTCCTGACCTCTAGCAATTAATGGGTCTTCTGAAACAGAACTATAATTGACACAGTATGTTTGGTAGGTGCCCTAAACCCATTTTCCAAAAATAGCATGGGACGGAAGATCTCTCACAAAACATTATTCTTTTAGTATTTTCAACAGAAAACCGCATAATTTTATGAACCTCTATGTCTAAGTATCAAGCCAAATTTTAGATGTGCTGCTAAATCCAATAACTAGGAAACCAAATAAACAGCCATTTTGTTGAAGTCTGAAATAAATTTCACATTGTTAATATACAACACACCTAAGCATAATCACAATTTTGAGTTAGAATAAGTAGAGCTAAGCAAAATACTATATTCCAAGTCTTACCATATTTGATGCGTTCATATGCTGTATCAGCTTAGAATCAGGAACTATAACTTGTGGTGCAGCAGCTATTAAAGAAAAAAACAAAAAGCACAAGTGCAAACAAGGAACCATGAGGCTGTTTCAAAATACTAAGAATGCTATACAATGATGAGAACTTTTTTTCCTGTTTTCTACATCCAAATGCATCCACCCATTTGATACCTAAGAATGTTATAAATTTCTATGGTAAGTAACAGCTGTGATATACCCATATTATACTTGAAAATATCAATATAAAAAAAGATTTGTGTAACAATACCTAAGGATACAAAGAAATTTGGAAGCATGAAGTAGTGAGATACCTAAAACCTATACATATACAGCTCTGTACATTCTTAAACTGGAAAATTTCAAACAAAATTTAATTGTATCTTGCTAACTCAATATTGTTTAATACTACTGTTAGAATGAGTTAGTAACCCATTAAGAATGAGCTCAAAGAAACTATTAACTAGGTTTTTTTTTACATCTACATAGCCTTCTCCCATTTGACAGCTGTCAAAATCTTGTTACTTCCAACAACTTTTTAAAAAATATAAATCAGAAATAATGGCTGTTAAAAAAAGAGAGAAGAAACAATGGCAATGTTACGTAAATATAAAAGGAATTAGATGTCTGATTCCGCAAATTTCAGAGAATAAACAGATAATCCCATTATCCTAATATTCTCTGAGTGAAGAAAATCAAATTTTAATTTATGATGACCTAAAATCCTAGTGCCAAGGCCTGAAGGCAATAGGAGGAACAGTCATCAAAACAGATGAAAAAGGATAAAATTATTTGATGCAGGTATAGAATAAAATCAAATGTTAAAGGTCTTATTTGGTATAAACAGTAAAACAATCCAAACAGACATTTCTACCATACATTACTTACTATGTATCACTATCAATTTTAAGTCTTATATATTCTCAGCCACTCTCAAATAAGGCAAATGGGTAGTAATTAAACTGTTATCTTAAAATATAACTTTTCATTTACCTTCATTCTCCTCTCCAATAATAAGATTTACAAAATGCAAATGCTTGGAAAGGTTGACCAAAACAGGTTTGTGATGACAGAAAATACTTGTTACATGTAATAGGCCAACCTTCCTGGCCTTCTCAGGGCCCAAATTTCCCTTAGTATTAAAATGTTGGGAGAACTATTTCACAAAGCCTTTTGTAAAGCTTCAATGAAACAAATTTACAGATTTACTTGCATAGTACAAAGAAGTATGGACACAGTCTATATTTGGTTTTTTTCTTACCTTTACCCAAGTAATATAAATTATGATACACACACACACTCTTCACTTAAGTCTAATTCAGCCAATTTATACTTACACAAAGTATTAAAGAACTGAAATTTCAGACTGCCATACTTACAAAAATCCCCCAGTGTTTAAGATGTATTTATAAAAAACACACTTAAATGTCTTTGATCAATTTTATAAAGAAAGTGGTAACAATTTTACCATATGAAATAATGAAATCCTTAGTAAATAAATCTTTAATAGGTCTGACTTATTTTAGGAAATCTACCATTTTATAGTCTTCTCGAAAGAAAGTATTAATACACTTTTAAAGAATATCATCGTAGGCTCTCAATTAGTTAACTAATTGTTTATAATTTCTACAATATAGAATCTACGTTTTATAAAAAATTTGTATGTAAATATACATACATACACTATCCACTCAGTCAATAAAAAGGAAAAACCTACAGCTATTTCTCTTCTTTGAAAATGACAAATTTCATTTCCACGTTGTAAGTAGAAAAATATATCCAGTCTCACCTTGCTGTGATGCAGGAATAAGGACCTGCTGAGTCTGCGCTTGCTGAGGTACCGTTTGCTGTGGTTGAGTTTGCTGATGGTGGTGGTGGTGGTGATGTTGCTGTTGCTGGGGTTGATGCTGCTGTTGAACTTGCAATAAAAGCTGCTGCTCTTCTGAATGAAATCCATCTACTGCCCTAGATTGCATTAGTTTATTCTCCCACAACTAAGGCAAAGAAAAGTAACGTTAGTGAAGATGTGGATAAAACATATTTTATTAGTCTGTTCATAAAATTCTTCCATTTTCAAAACCAATACAACCACAAAATAAACCAATCTCTAATTTTTACCCAAGTGTATACAATAACGAAAAAAAACTTTTAAAGTACCAAATTTCTTTTTTGCTATCTTGGAGTACTGAAGAATTTTGTTTTTGTTTTTTTCTTTAAGATTTTTTATTTATTTCTTCATGAGAGACACAGAGAAAGAGGCAGAGACACAGGCAGAGGGAGAAGCAGGCTCCATGCAGGGAGCCTGATGTGGGACTCGATCCTGGGTCTCCAGAATCACACCCTGGGCCGAAGGCAGGCGCTAAACCGCTGAGCCACCGAGGTTGCCTAGAATTTTGTTTCTTTTTATGTCCTCAAACTCTCTACGGTAATTCCAGGCAGAGTTTCACATAAGCAATTTTTTAATCATCAGGGTACACCCTTTTTTTAACATCAAAACAATTACTATTTTCATGGAAATCTCCCTTTAATGAAATATCTAACTTTTAAGCTATATAAGCAAAACATAAATTTATGTTTCCTTGATTTGAACAATGAGAAACATCATAGAGGCAATCCTCAAGTTAGAAAAGCCTAACTTTGTCTGATCCTACACAAGGGAAAAAAACCAACAATGCCTAATGCTTTTAGAGGCATTCTCAACCCTCCACACCTTTTGAAATTCCCCTCCATCTTCCATCATGACAAGGAATAACAATCCTTTTCTGCTTTGCCACTTCTATTTTCTCCTCTCACCCTAGGACACAGCAATTATGATGGGGAAATAAATCAGACATGGGCAAAGGAAGACAGAAAATAAAATATTTATGACTACTGCATTCCTCTCCCTAACACATTTCCTCTCTAACCAGATTTAAGTCTTCATTGTGGAAAACCTTAACCCTTCTAAGAAATTGCCCAAGAAAGAAAACTATTCTTTAAATATACAAATGAAATTTAATTCAGTTATTTTGGGGCACCTGGGTGGCTCAGCTGGTTAAGTGGTCGACTCAGTTTTGGCTCAGGTCATGATCTCATGGTCCTGCAGGGAGTCTGCTGGTCCCCCCTCTCCTCCTTCCTCCTCACCTTCATCCCCGCTCCCCGCGCTCCCTGTTCTTGAGCACAGTCACAGGCTCGCTCTCTCTCAAATAAATAAAATATTTTAAAAATAATATATCAATCATTTTGTATACCAGCACCTAACACCTACACACACTGTTTTCTCCCCTAGGATATACTCTTGGAATATTACCTAACACACATGAGGTTTCTATCAGAGCCTCCCTTTACTATGCTCACAACGCTTTACAAGTGTCTCCTGACGCTTCCAACTATTCTAGAAATTCTGTATTTGTAAGTACATGCTAGTAACAATTCTAGCAAATCTCTATTGGCTTGCTGAAAAAGTAAACTAAAGGTCAATCTCCCAAAGCAACCATTCCCTTAAGCAGGTTCATTACTTAGACTTGCCTAAAGACTATTTTTAATAGAGACAGTATAACAATATCTATCTCATGGGTTATTGTGAAGACTCAGTAACATATTTACATAAACCATCAGAATCTAGCATAAACTCAGTGACCAATGCATGCTGATTTTCATTATTATGGTGGTGGTGCAATTAATTGTGTAATAAAGCATTACACTGGAAGTCAGGAACACAGTACTGGTTTGAAAACTATTCAAGCTTTGTGGACAAATTACGTAGCTTTCTTGGGCATCTTCCTCTTCTAAAAAAAAGAACAAGTTGAATTATTTCTAAAATCGCTTCCAGCTAAGAAATCTAAGTCTCTAAAAAATCTCAAATTAAAAATAGCTACAATTCTTCTTGGAGTAACAAGGAATTATTTCCTGGGAGCCCAACTTGTATCTGGTTCATCTCTGTTAAGTGAGCATCTAGCATAGCACACAGGAGACAAAATGGACTCTCACACACTGAATAAAATACATTCAAACTAACATCAAAGGCTATACAAAGGCTCCCAAACAGTCTGCACTCACCCAAAACTTTTTTTTTCCCCTTAACATTCACCTTTTTTCTTTGTATATTTTTGTATTGGAGTTCAATTTGCCAATATATAGTATAACATCCAGTGCTCATCCCATCAAGTGCCCCCCTCAGTGCCCGTCACCCAGTCACCCCATCCCCCCGCCCACCTCCCTTTCCACTACCCCTTGTTCGTTCCCAGAGTTAGGAGTCTCTCATGTTCTGTCACCCTCCCTAATATTTCCCACTCATCATCTCTCCTTTCTCACCCAAAACTTCTACACTTCTTTTTGTCTGTTCCAAAACAAAACAAAACCTAGCCTCTGGTAAGCCAAAACTCAAAGTACCATTGATTAATGCTTTAAGAAACCGTTGTTTAAGCCATGACTTTTCAAATTTAAAGCTTCAGGTATATCACCCCCAATTGGTCTATCCACTGCACTCTGATCCAGTCACATCATTTTAATGAAGCTTCCATAGTAGTGGCAAGTATTAATGATTATATATTAAGTGCTAAGTACTGGGTACCACTACTCACCTAGCCTCCCAAATAAAACGGCCTTTAAGTCAGAATCCACTTCAACACCCATCATTATTGTCACTCTCCCTTCCAAAGCATTGTTCCAATCTATCCTTACTGAGCTCCCCACATCAAGTCATAAATTTCTACAAATAATTACTGAGATACCCTATATACTAGACACTGTTAGAGACACTGAGAACAGTGAACAAACCTGACAAAAATACTTTTTGTCACAGGGCCTACATTCTAGTGAAAAATTGCTCTTCCAATCTGTCCTCTATAAGTCTGTGGTTCTCAAAACGTGGTCTCAGGGCAAACAGCATCAGGATCACCTGAGCACTTGTTAGGCATACTAATTCTCAGGCCCCAAGCCAGACCTACTGACTCAGCAACTCTGGGGATGGAGCCAAAAATCTGTTTTAATAACCTGTCCAGGTAACTTTAATATACGCAATTAAAGTCTAAACCAATGCTTTTCAAAGTGCATACTGCAAACCATTAGTGGCTTGTGAAAAGTCAATTTAATTTTTTTTTCTTTTTGGTAAATGTTAAAAAGAAAATGTCAGATTATGCTTCTATCAAGTCAGACTCTCTGGAGCAGAAGTCCAAAAGTCTGCATTTTAACTAGCACTCCAGAGAAATCTTTCTCACGTTAAAGATCATGGTCCTTAATATAGAATGTTACCTCCCTAACTGCTACCGTAATTTGCATTCTACTTTCCCAATAGTGTCAAAGTACTTGCAATTCCCTGAATATGGCATATATATTTCGTATCTAAATCTTAGTAAACTATTCCCTCTGACTAGTAGTCTTCCCTCATGATTCCCTACAAAATGCAAAGGTCAAAGTCACACAGCCTCAAAGAAATCACTCACTGCCTCCATACCCCAGAAATATTTCTATTGTACTTTTCACACTAAGTCTACCTTCTCTACTCAAATATGGACTTCTTCAAGGCAGAGACTATGCCTTAATTCAGGAGCTAACAAAATGACTAACAATTTATCAGTATTTAGTACCAATTCCAAAGAAGAGAAGGGAAAACAAACTGTTGATTTCTAGCATAAATGTTTCTCTGTGAGGATGCTACTGACATTTTGACCAGACAATTCCTTATTATTCAGGGTAGTGCCACAGGAAGTGTACAGAAAATACAACATTCCTGGCTGGAGCCTACTAAATGCCAAAGATGCCCACTTTAAGACAAGCAAACATGGCCCTATACATTTCCAACTGCTGGGGGGTGGCGGTAGGGAGCAGAAGAGAAAGGGATATTGGGAGTAGCCCACTGAGAATCCACATTTACCAAGTACAAAATACTGTCCTTAATAACGTGAAAAATACAAATAAAGTACTGTACAAATACTAAGCATTAAACATATCAAAATAATATAAGGTTCAAATTCACTAAATGTTTTATTTACCAATCATTCTATTTTTTTGAATATCAGCTATTTAAAATAATGCAACACTGTTTTCGGCAACAGTTAGATCAGTACCACTGACAACAATCAAGAATACTGAATTGTTACATATTTATTGATTTTGGTTAAGAAATAGCAGAACTCAAGGGCAGCCCAGGTGGCTCAGCGGTTTAGCACCGCCGTCAGCCCAGAGCTTGGTCCTGGAGACCCGGGATTGAGTCCTGCATCAGGCTCCCTGCGTGGAACCTGCTTCTCCCTCTGCCTTGTCTCTGCCTCTCATTCTGTGTCTCACGAATAAATAAATAAAATCTTAAAAAAAAGAAAGAAATAGCAGAACTCGGCTAAAATCTTTAAAAAAAGAAAGAAAAAGAAAGAAATAGAACTCGGCACCTGTGTGGCTCAGTGATTGAGAGCCTGCCTTTGGCTCAGGGCATGATCCTGGGATCAAGTCCTGCATCAGGCTCCCTGAAGGGAGACTTCTTCTCCTGCCTATGTCTCTGCCTCTCTTTCTGTGTCTCTCATGAATTAATAAAATCTTAAAAAATAAATAAACAAAAGGAAATGGCAGAACTCTTTTTATTTTTATAATATTATTTTCCCTCCAACACAGTAACTATTATTTCTGGCAATCCTACTTCATCAATCTTTGCCTGGTCTCTGATACTAGACATGGAGAAAATTCATTTTCTGTTCTCCAAATGACTCTAATGTACATCTATATATATTAACAAGATTAATACTGTATTCTTACTGTGCATTTGGGGTACTTTACACATACAGACTCATTTTTACAAAATCCTATAACATCGACATTCTGCTGTTTACAGAAAATGAACCTGAAGAACAGTAAGTTAGGTAATTTATCCAAGACCACAAACTAATAGCAGGCAAAAGTGGGATACAATCCAGGCAGTCTGACTCCAGTATTCCAGTCAGGGAACCTGGACCCTGAGAGTGAAGACTGAATGTCCTTCAAATTCTGCACTCTAGGGATGCCTGGGTGGCCCAGCGGTTGAGCGCCTGCCAGGGCGTGATTCTGGAGACCTGGGATTGACTCCCACATCGGGTCCCTGCACGGAGCCTGCTTCCCTCTCTGCCTAGGTCTCTGCCTCTCTCTCTGTGTCTCTCTCAAATAAGTAAAATATTAAAAAAAAAAAATTCTGCACACTAGGCACCTCACTTGCCTCACCCTAATCCCACCTTTGATCTAAACATTAATCTCTACACTATATTGCTGCTACCACAGCAGGCCTAGTCACAACTCTGGTACCTTTCTTTTTACTGGTAAGTATTACGTATGTCATCTGGAGACAGAAGGCCTGGGTTCAAATATCTACCATTTGGTAAGTGATCTTATCAAAGCATATTCCCCCTGAGTCTATTTTTTGATCTTTAAATTTGTGATTAAATCTACTATTTCCAGGGATCCCCGTGTGGCTCAGTGGTTTAGCGCCTGCCTTCGCCCAGGGCATGATCCTGGAGTCCTGGGATCGAGTCCCACATTGGGCTCCCTGCATGGAGCCTGCTTCTCCCTCTGCCTCTGTCTCTCATGAATGAATGAATGAATGAATGAACGAATGAAGATCTACTATTTCCTGGCAGTTTTCCAGGCTAGACATTTGAAGGATTCTACTTTCACAAAACATCTAGCTCCTGAATAAAATACAAGAAAACTGCATTTCTGACTCCCTTGAAATGGGAGTTGAGGTACACAGAATATATTTAGAATAGTGGTTCTCAGTCAGGAATGGTTTTGCCCCACACCAAGGGACACTTCGGCAAAGCATGGAGACATTTTTGGTTGTCAGAAATGAGGGGAGCTACTGGCATCTAGTGGGCAGAGGCCAGGTATGCTGTTAACATTCTACAATGAACAGAACAGCTCTCTACAACAAAGAATTAACAAATGACAATAGTGCCAAGGCTGAGAAACCTGATCTAGAGACCAATAAACTGAGTTTCAGATTGGTCTCCAATTGGGGAAATTCTTCTCACATTATTTTATTGAGAAGAGAGGCCATGTTTTCTATCTCCCATAGTATCTGCTGTTTAGATATGGGTAGGTCTGATAGTATAGAAATGAGGACAATTTTATCACTGACTTTGAAGAGGATTTCTAGACTGCCATTCCCACCTATAATCACTCACCAATCCAAAACACAATTTACATTCAAATACAGATTAAAGACTATTAAGACTATGTTTTATGTATTTTTTCTATCTCCCATAGTTTATACATTAAGGAAGGCCCCATAGTGTTTCAAGGGATAACCTCAGAAAACTGGGTTGACTTTTTTTAATTGCCTCTCTTCCAGCATTATCTAGCTAAACTTCAAATTACATGCAGTCATTACTCATCTTAATTCATCATCTAATTCATCACTGTATCCTTCACAGCAGTGGGGAAGTTTTTAATAAAAGTTTGTGAAACAGCCAAAAAGAGGGAAGGGACTAGAGCTAATGACAAAGTCCTTTGTAAACCGTAAAATACAAAATCAATGTTAGTTTCTGTTAGCAAGAATGTCTAAACCTGTGGAGTCTGATACAGTATCTACCAGCCACACATGGGTGATTTAAGTTGGAATTAATTATAATTAAAAATTCAGTTACTCAGTTCCATTAACTGTTTTTCAAGTGCTAAATAACCACATGTCGCCAGTGGCTACTATATTGAACAGCACAGATACAGAACATTTTTATCACCACAGAAAGGGCACATTCTGGAAATTCTAATGAGATCCTGAAGAAATTTACTACAGAGAATTAAAATAACACAAACTCAATTCAGTTTAAGTTTATTTTTAAATCCAGTTACAGGGGATCCCTGGGTGGTTCAGTTGGTTTAGCGCCTGCCTCCGGCCCAGGGCGTGACCCTGGAGCTCCAGGGATCCAGACCCGCATCAGGCTACCTGCATGGAGTCTGCTTCTCCCTCTGCCTGTGTCCCTGCTTCTCTCTCTGTGTCTCGCATGAATAAATAAATAAAATCTTAAAAATAAATAAATAAATAAATAAATCCAATTACAATCCACAATAGAAGAGTATGTCCCATTTGAAAAACAGCAAAGATATTAAACTATTTTGTTCTGTTAGATTCTGGAACCATGTTTATCATTAACTAATTATTAAATATTTACCGAATACCAGCCACATATGTGAGGTACTGTGATAGAAGTTAGGGATTCAAAGTTGAATAATACACAATTTTTGTCATTAAATAAATCAATGTATAAAACATACATAATCTTCATATATTATATACTACATTATACATATCACACTAACAAATATTTGAAAAGTCAAATGTAATAAAAATAACAGGTAGATCTATTTATTTTATTTTTTTAGATTTTTATTTATTTATTCACAAGAGACAGAAGACAGAGAGAGAGAGAGAGAGAGAGAGAGAGAGAGAGAGAGAGGCAGAGACACAGGCAGAGGCAGAGGGAGAACCAGGCTCCATGCAGGGAGTCAGATGTGGGACTTGATCCCGAGACCCCAGGATCACGCCCTGGGCGGAAGGCAGATGCTCAACTGCTGAGCCACCCAGGCGTCCCTGGCGCTGATTTTCTACATTTAAAAATGTTCATCTTCCACCTAAGGTCAAAGCACTTCTAGGACAATCACTGTATGAGTGTAACATGAGCTGCAAAGTATCTGTTCCATATAACACAAAGGAATCTTATTCTCTCTTCTTATTCACATCCTGAGACACTTTATGCTGTTTGAGAAGTTTATATTGCTATTCTTCCAACTCATGCCTCAAAAGTTGACACTATTTCACTTGTATTTTTGCATGCCTACTCTTCACTTTTAATAACCATTACACTTCTCTCAAGGTAAATTAAAATTTCCTCAACTCCCTTAAATATATTTTTCCTTCCTCAGACAGATTTTTCTTACTCTACAGAAGTTATCCACAGATGTCTAAACACTCAAAGATACGTTTCATCACCATAATAAAGGTGAGGTTTACTTTATTTAAAATAAGTTGCTAAGCTGAAGCCTCCTTATCTCCATTGAAGAGATAAATTAATAACAAATGTTCTTAGCATTAACTGTGATTACATATTTGTACACAGTCCTCAAGGAACTCAATACTCAATTTCTAAGCCAGCAGTTCTAAAACTTAAGTCTCAGGATACTTTAGCACTTTCAAAAATTACTGAGGACCTTAAAGAGCTTTTATGAAATTCTAAATAAATTGGAGTTTACTAATTCATTTAAAAACAGCAAGTATCCGTCACATGTTAACATAAATAACACAAACAGCCTAAAGGAAAAATAGCTAGATTCTATCTGCTCCTACATCCACCTTGCCATTTTGGTTGAAGTATATGAAGAAAATCTTTCTTCTCACAGCTAAGCAGTTGGGAAAAGAAAAAGTATTTTCAGTGATGGTTTCTTAAAAGTTAGCTACAATGTGGAATCTGAAACCAAACACCAATGAACTTTTTATACTCTGAGATTAAAATCCATTAATTTGGGGATCCCTGGGTGGCGCAGCGGTTTAGCGCCTGCCTTTGGCCCAGGGCGCGATCCTGGAGACCCGGGATCGAATCCCACGTCGGGCTCCTGGTGCATGGAGCCTGCTTCTCCCTCTGCCTATGTCTCTGCCTCTCTCTCTCTCTGTCTCTCTCTGTGACTATCATAAATAAATAAAAATTAAAAAATTAAAAAATCAAAAAATTAAAATAAAATAAAATCCATTAATTTATCTTCCACTTTGAAGGAATTTTTCAACATCCTGCATTGGTCATTTGAAAAATATAAGTTCAGTGAATTATGCAGTATCCCAAGTATTAACACATTTCATTAAAGAGGATCAGATAATCCCCTTTCTTAATATTAACAGTGATCTCATCCTGATCCCTCAGGCAACATCTTTTTAATATTCACTGCGTCGAAATGAGAAGCATACATAAAACACTGTGCGTATGGAACAGGTATCTCAAGGAAAAGCCCTTGCGCATTTGAGTAGCAAGTTTAACAGACCACTTTTCACAGAACACAACTTTTACTGAAAATAGGACAAATTATGATTATTCAGACTTGGGCATTTGGCCAGCCTCATGGACCTCCTAAAAAAGTCTGTGGCGAAACCTCAGGACTCCACAGACCTTATTTTGATAACCACTGTTCTGAGCAGAAAATATTCCATGATTTCATGAGTCATTACAACACCAAGAAAACATGAATGCTAAATAAAAATATCTAATTATTTCTGTTTAAATTCAAAGAAATCCAAGAGACCAAACACTAGCTCCCAAAGTAAAATATATAATAAACCCAATATTTGGCTCACATTTAAAAAAAAAAAAAAAACCCAGACTTGTGAACATGAAATTCTTTTATCAGGCACTTATTTTATCTCCAACATAAATACTTTTTAGAATACAGGCACATTAAGACCATAAAAAAGGGGGGGAAAAAAAAAACAAACTATAGGTAGGTCAAATAATTAGACTATAAATATACAATGTTAAGGATCCATTAGTAATAGTGATTGATATTGCCAGGCACTGTGCTTAAGTACTTTATATAGCTATTATATTTAATCCTCAAAACAACTTATAAGGTAAGTCCAACCAATTCCCATATCACACATAAGGAACCTGAAATATAAAGAGTGTACCTAAGATCAGAGGAAGGACGAATGGTAGAGCTTTTCTAAAACTAGCATCCTTCACCTATCTATAAGAGTGCCTACTGCAGCAAAGCTGAATGTTCATCCCATGGAAAAATTATGGATCAGTCTCTTGACTGAAGAGAGTATTTTAAGAAAAAAAAATAAGCATGACTATTAAAAACAACAAAAAGAGGCCAACTCACGGTTTTTAGTTCCATCAGAACTTGTTCATCAACTCCATCATCCAAAAAGATGTCTCTCACATCATTAATAACATCTTCAATCACAGATCTGTATAATTTAGGCTTTAAAGGAAAAATAAAAAACTTGAAAAAGGTAATTTTTCACATATTCAAAACAAATTATATATAATACAACAACCATTTTTCCAACTATCCAAAACCTATTTTAGAAGATATAACTTTGAAGATAGGGCCATACTAACAAATATCATTTGCTCCAGTTAAGATGGATTATTCTATGACTATATTTTAAAAGGAGTCTTAAGAACTATTTAATGTGATTTGTATATAGGAGGTCCTCACACATATAAGGTCCGCACGATTTCTAGTTATAATTTCCTATGTTGTTATAATCAAAACACCTAATGTGATCCAATAAATAGCCTTATGGGTTGCCATGTCTAGTCCCTAGTATTCTTTCCTTTGTTTGACTCCTGTCACAACCTCCTTACTAAGCCTTATACTAGAGAACCTTATGTCCTACAGACATTTGCCTGATAACATTGGCGATCTCATTTAAAAATCACGTAATTTCGATTTGCTGTTAACCAGTCTGTGCCTTTAAGCTACACCATTACGCTGTTCATATACCCACAGTATCAGGTCCCAAAGCCCCAGATGAACAAGGGACAATGATTTCTTACCTGGGATTTCTTTCCTTCAACTACTGCCCAGACAATGACTATGAAACAGAATCATGACAGCCTCAATGTTTATTTTTCTAATTATTATTACTAGGGATCCCTGGGTGGCGCAGCGGTTTGGTGCCTGCCTTTGGCCCAGGGCGCGATCCTGGAGACCCGGGATCGAATCCCACGTCGGGCTCCCGGTGCATGGAGCCTGCTTCTCCCTCTGCCTGTGTCTCTGCTCTCTCTCTCTCTCTCTCTCTCTCTCTCTCTCTGTGTGTGTGTGACTATCATAAATTAAAAAAAAAAATTATTATTACTATTATTACTACTATTTTGGGGGTATTACTTGGGAAGGTTTGGAGGGGAAGACTGCTTCTAGAAGATTGCCAGAAGAATAAAAGGAGAATAGATGTGAAAGCACTTGAAAAAATATATTTTTTAAAAATCAAAAGTTACTGTCAATTTGCCCAACCCAGATCCTATTTTTAAAATGTTAAGCAAGAAGTTTGCATGTTCAGCATGATAAAACTAGAGTTACCCTGTAATAAATCCTATCCATTACCACACACGATTAAGGTTATCAGCCTTTTTCTTTTAAGGTTTGTCATTACTTGTGTTTATATATGCTGCTTAAGGTAAGAATTACTGGTTACCAATAAGGCCAGGGGTTTGCTCTCATAACCAAACCTCAAATAGGAATATTTCATTAGCATCTCTATCAACAATATTGTTATCACAGGAGAGCTAAGAAAATGTGTTCTTGCACTGCCAAAACTACAAATAACGAGTTCCTCTGTATAACTTACCTCAACCATTAAAATTTGTCCCTTTTCAATACAATCAGAAAAACTATTTATATATGTGGGTCCTCACCTTTGATATTCCACTCACTACCCTGACTTTTTTTTTTTTTTTATCAAATCTGCCTCTTTAAACTTTAAATTATTCATGTGCAAAATTGTAAAACTCTGTAGGGCCTCCTTATTTTAACATTCTGGTTCTATATATTAAGAAATTGTAACTGACTATAGGTATCACTTTACGGTGATTTAACCACTGAATTACAAAAATAACATTCAAAAAGTGGTTTTAAGCCAATAATGATCTTTAAGGCACTACAAAGAGGTGGTGTAATTTTAAATTGTTACTATGAATCTTAAGTTGATGATACAAATTATTTTTTCAGCAAACTGGTGTTTGGTGTTTTCTGAAGTCAATCACTCCTAAAAATCTTCAGCTTGGAGACCCAGACATTTACAGCTATAAAATGTGCGTTCTTCTGGCACTCCCTATTTAATGAATTTATCTTGTTTTAGGATTCTGCTTATGTGCCTTAGTTAACCCACAACCTGACCATTTACCGGATTCATAAAAGCACTATAAAGGGAAATGTGTATTCTTCGCAAAGTACACACACACAGAGAATAATTTAGTTGAATTGTTCCTAAGTTGATATGCCCCCCAAAACTGATTTTTTTAATACCTTTTTTTTTTAAGATTTTATTTATTCATGAGAGAGACAAAGAGAGAGAGAGAGGCAGAGACACAGGCAGAGAGAGAGAAGCAGGCTCCATGCAGGGAGCCCGACGGGGGACTCTATCCCAGGTCTCCAGGATCACACCCTGGGCCAAAGGCAGGCACTTAACCACTGAGCCACCCAGGGATCTCCAAAAACTGATGTTTTTAAAAGCATGGGGGTATGCGGGTACTATCTGAAATAAGCAATTTCCAAGCTATTATTTAAAATGCTAAATCTTATTTGAGTCAAAATGTTTGCCCTTTACAAAATACAAAGTAATTTACATTTTTCTTGGCTTTCAAAACACAGGTATTCCAAACTTAAAAACAGGTAAATTAAAGATTAATTAGGAGGTTCCTTTCCAAAGTGTTAGTCCCCCCACCCCCGGGGGGAGGCGGAATACTGGAAAAATAAACCAAATTAACTTCTATCTTGAATGTTAATATCCAATGAAATCAAAAGACAACGTCAACTTCGAATTCTAATATTTTAAAAATCCAGTTTGCACTAAGCCTCCCCTCTCATTACTCACAATTTCCCTACATACAACAGATGCACCGTGGACATAAGGTTCCACGTTGAAGCTTTAGGCACTTTATCTTCAAAAAAAAAGCTTTGTGTCTAACATTACAGAAAAACAATGGCACATAGGAGCTTTATTTCTAACACATTTTCTGAATACTCGATGAACGAAACACTATCAGAGGAGTCAAGTACCCTGCAGCTCAGAGTTAATGTAGGAAGCGGTGGTTTGTTTTTTTTTTTTTAAATGCCCAACAACAACGCATTTCCCAATACCAAAATGACCACAGACCTCTGAGCTACAATCCTCTTTAAAAGCAAAGATAAAAATATAAGAAGGGACAGAAATTCTGCGTTTCCCCCCCCCGCCCCCCCCAGCAAAGGCAGGAAACCCTATAGCTGCTGCGTCAAAACAAAACAAAAAAAACTTGCCCCCCCCCCCCCCCGAAAGCGGCCCCGTCGGGCGCGAGATCCCAGTGGCAGCTGAAGGACCTAGAAATAAACCGGGCGCTCGGCACGCTCCTGCCTCTCGCCTCGGGAGCACGCACCTCCCAGCCCCGCTCTCAGCAGCTCTCACTATTTAAAGCCGGATCTAGTGTTTAAATGGAGAGGCGGTGACGTAGGCCTGAAAAGCACCTTCCCATCCTGGCAGAGTCTATATTAGAGAGCGGCAATGGCTCTATATAAACAGGGCAGCCAAAGGGAGGAGGACCACAAGGCTCAGGGACTCAAAAGCAGGGTAAGCGGCCGCAGCCATGATGGATCGACCCGAGTCGCCAACGGTACGGAGTCGGGCGGCCGCGGGCTCCTCTGCGGCGTTTGGGACCGGGCAAAAAAAACAACAAAAACAAAAAAACAAAGACGTGTTTTTACGGTCAGAATAAACATAAGAGTGGGGTGGACTAGTGATCGCATTGGCGTTGGTGACGGACAAGGCTGTTTTTATGTGACTGCTTTTTGCAAACCTACGTGATCGCAAGTAACCAAAAAGGGACAAACGGGGGGGGGGGGACGTAGGCAAATTTCAAGGCGAAAGCAGGGGCGCTGTGACCACTGTAGGCTTTTTTTTTTGTTTGTTTGTTTGTTTGTTTGCTTTGGTGCTTTTGCTAGTGGAAGATACGATGGGGGTGTTGCTTCCCCTTCGCCATTTTACCGATTCGGAAGGAACCGAGATAAGTGCTTTTCAACCTTCGTCCTTTTCTTTCTTTTCTTTTCTTTTTTTTTTTTTAAAGAAATATAAAATGGCCTCAGTGAAGGCTCCCCCCAATAAGCACAACCGCCAGAAACATCCCAAGTAACCCCCAGAGTAGCCGCTCGCCTTCCACTGCACTGAAGTGGGCCACACGGCGGGTCTTGGGGACTCGCCCGATTCCCCAGACGCGGGTTTTGTTTGTGGAGGCTGCTCGGGGTGCCCTTGTCGAGCCGGCGCGGCCGGGCCCCCGGGGGGCGCAGGGGGGGGGAAGCGGAGGCTTCCCGCCCGCCCGCCCTCCCTCCCGGCGGCCGGGGTCGGCGGCCGGAGCCGCGCGCTCGCCCCGGCCCAACGGCCTGCGCGGCCCCGACCGCCCCGCGGCGGCCCCAGGCCCCGCCGGCGCCCCCGCCCTCCTCCCGCCGCCGCCGCCGCCGCCGCCGCCGCCGCCAGCCCGAGGCGCCCTCCCCCCGCCCCCCCCCCCCGCGCCCGCCGCCCCGGCCCGCTCCGCCCGAGGCGGGAAGCGGCGGCGGCGGCGGCGGCGGCGGCGGCCGCGCGGGCGGCTGAGGAGAGTAGAGGCCGGGAGTCGCCGCCGTCCCCGCCCCCGCCCGGTCCGGCCGTTGCTGCCGCCCGGACCAAGCCCCCGCCGGCCACCAAACCACGTCCTTACCACGGTGTTTGTATTTGCCGAGTTCGCCATTTCCACACACAACACAAACAAGAGGGGGGGCAACCCCGAGAAAACAAGATTAAAAACAAAAAAAAAAAAAAAAAAAGGAAAAAGAAAAAAAAAAAAAAGAAAACCAAAACACCCGGAGGGTGGCCCAAGTCACCGCAAGATTGGGGGTAAAAATTTCAAACAAAATCGAATCCTGAACGAGTACGAGGGGAGCGGTGAGAGGAGGAGGAGGAGGAAGAGGAGGAGGGGGGCAGTCCTCCCCGAGCTAAAAACCTCGAGAATCGCCCTTAAAAAAAAAAAAAAAAAAAACCACGACCCTTCTGGGGTCCGGGGGGGCGTTGCCCGCTCCCCACCCCGCGCCAAGGAGGGAAACCACCACCGGTCGCCGCTCCCCGCGCCGCCGCTGCCGCCACCGGCTGCAGCTCCAGCCGTCCGGTCCGCCCGCTTCTCCCCTTTATATAGTGAGCCAACGAGCTGCGCGAGCCGCCGCCGCCGCCGCTGCCGCCGAGAGACAGGGCGGAGGGGGAGGGAGGGGCGGAAAGGGCGGGGGCAGAGGTGGGCGGGGCTGAGCGCGAGACACCGCGAGAGCCGCGTGCGCAGGCGCGCCGGGGCGGAGGCCGCCGTGGGCCGCGTCGTCACGCGCAGCGGAGGGTGCTGGGCTGGCGGAGCGCGGGGACTGGGGTAGTCGAGTCGTCCGGCCGGCTCCCCGAGTCTCGCGTGATCACCTGGTTGCCACCCAGGCGGAAGTGCCCCACAGCTGTTTTAGGCTGAGGGGCTTGCAAAGTATCGCTGGACAAAGCATCAGTTGTGTTGACCCTCTAGTCCAACCAACTCTGGCAACCAACTCTTGTCAGGTGTTTCTGCGTCTCCCTGCGCTTGGAGAAGCGAGGAAATACAGAAGGGGCGCTGGCGGCTGCCTCGTTAGCAATGGCCGCGGAGGCGGACCGGTCACGTGGCCCCGCTTCCGGCCCCCGGAGCGCTCGGACTCCGGGCAGAGTTTAAATGCGGAGTCATCTCAGGGCGTGAGCTCGTCGTGGACTCGGAGCTCTGAGGCGTCCGTTCCTCTCGCGAAGGCTGGGCCCTTCGCCGGCAAGATCGTGTGCGTGTTCCTAAAGGGGCAAAGCTGATTTGAGCCCGCTGCTAACGCATTTCAGAATCAATAACCCCTGAACCGGCTGGGTCGTTTCCACCGGTACAGCTAAAAGGCTCTGGGCTTAAGTTTCCCCAAGGTCCGGCCCCTTACCAGCGTGCTAGTACTTTACGTGGCTTGTAACAGTGGTGGACATGCCGAAAGGAAAAAGAAAAAGGAAAAAACAAAACAAAACCAACCTACACATCACCGGATTATGACAGCACGATAACGTCCCCCCTCGATTTTCAAATGAATACTGCCGAAATTCTGTGACCGCGTGGCCCGCGCCTGGGGCTGGCAGGAAATCCCTCCGTCGCGCCGCCCCCTCTCGCGGCCTCTCGCTGCCAGGGCGAGCAGGGAAAGCCCAAGTGTCGGCGTAAGAACCCGGAGGCGCTTGACCTGCGCTGCGCAGGCGACTCCCGCCTTCGGGGCAGCGGGTCCCGCAGAACCGGGAGTGCTCCGCTTCGAGGGCAGAGCTCACCGCACCTAAGTCTCCCGTCCCTAGGAACCTGGAGACACGTGGACTGTAGTCCGGGCAAGTGAAGGAGTGGATCCTCCTCCTAAAGCAAAACGAAATGTCAAAGTTCGTCTGCCACCGAAAGTATACTTGGGAAAATGATCAAAGGCGACGTTCGAGGGAGGAAAAGCTGCAACCTGCCAGGACCTGCAGGAAGAAACCGGAGCAGAAGCCATCCCTACTCAGAAAATGGGAAGTTGTCGGTATGTTTGTGACGGGCATAAGGACTATCCATTAATTTTGAGATTTCTTTTTTAGCACAACCTGATCCTGTATTCTTGCCTCAACAGTCTCGTTTCAGTTCCCTTGCACAGCAGCCTGCGTGAGGGCACTTAAAAAACAAAACAAAAAAAAAGACAAAACAGTCCTAGGAAATCATCGTGTTTTTGATACATAGAAATAGGGTTCCACCAACATTCGTAATTTATTTGATATCCAGGTGACCATCAGCTCAAAAAGTTACACTAAACAGTACCGATACTGGCAAATACCAGCACTTACTAGGAGGTCTTCTTTTTTTTTTTTTTTTTTTTTTTTACCTTTTTATGTATAGGTACTACCAAGTATTTGCTCTTGGAATCCCTTGTCTTCCACCTCACTTTCTTCCCTAGCCACTTGATATTCTTAACTAAATGATAAAATGTTTTGCCCTCAATTAAGATGGAGACCACTGCATATAAAACATGGGTTAGAATCTATGAGATTTGGGGATTCCCAGGTGGCTCAGCGGTATAGCGCCTGCCTTTGGCCCAGGGCGCGATCCTGGAGACCCGGGATCGAATCCCACGTCGGGCTCCCGGTGCATGGAGCCTGCTTCTCCCTCTGCCTGTGTCTCTGCCTCTCTCTCTCTCTCTCTCTCTCTCTCTCTCTCTCTCTCTCTCTCTGTGTGTGTGTGTGTGTGTGTGTGTGTGTGTGTGTGTGTGAGACTATCATAAAAAAACAAAAAGAACACATGGGTTAGAATCTATGAGATTTGGGGATTCCCAGGTGGCTCAGCGGTATAGCGCCTGCCTTCAGCCCAGGGTGTCGGGCTCCCTGCATGGAGCCTGCTTCTCCCTCTGCCTCTCTCTGTCTGTCATGAATGAATGAATGAATGAATGAATGAATGAATGAATGAAATCTAAAAAAAAAAAAAGAATCTATGAGATTTATTCTCCGTGGATTTATTCCCAAGGAGATTAGTGACAGTTATGCTCTGATTGAATCTGACCTATGAAGTAACCAATTATAATTATCAGATTAAAAAGACAGAAAACCCAGACCTTCATACTTCCTGGAGGCTCTGAGATGGCTTTTTTTTTTTTTTTTTTTTTGGCACACTTTTCATTGCAACAATGCTGAAGCACTTGACTCATATTGACCCAGTTATCTTCCCTTCTCCCTCCAGTGTGGCTGGCTTCTAAGTAACCACCATGGATTCCATTCCAAGTTAACTGTTATCGCGTCATCATTTACTTGCAATATGCCCTCAGTCACTATGTATGTGTGCCAGCTAGTTTAGTTTCAGAGACGTTTCCTGATCTTGCACCAAAATAGTAGGTCTGATTAATTTGGAGGCTACAGGGCAGCCCAGGTGGCTCAGCGGTTTAGCACCATCTTCAGTCCAGGGTGTGATCCTGGAGACCTGGGATAGAGTCCCACGTTGGGCTCCCTGCATGGAGCCTGCTTCTCCCTCTGCCTGTGTCTTTGCCTCACTCTCTCTCTGTTTCTCATGAATAAATAAATAAAATATTTTTTAAAAAATTGGAGGCTACAGTGGTTTAATTCACAAAACTGGAAATCTGTGAATAGAAAGCTCCTCCCATGTAAGGATAGATATAGCATTATATTTAAATTCTTTCTAACTGAACTTTTTCTTGGAGGAGGGAAGCTTAAATAACTTTTGTAACTATAGCAATTCTTTGTACCATGTATGGTACAAGGATTTTCAGTTTGTGAAGTCATACTTTGTAACAGCCATTTACTCAGATAGATACATGGAGTGCTCTCTTTCTTGATGATGAAACTTTTTTTTTTTTTTACTCAAAATGTTTTGCACTGGATGATAAAAAGTTACTTTTTTCTTTTGATGTTAATATTCTGCCTAAACACAGGATAACTAATGAAACAAAAGAAGCAACTGAAAAATTTAGTGCATCAATTTTAATATAGCATAAACAAAATGACATCAAGCCTTGTGTGTCCAAATATTAAAATGTTTTGGTGTCCAAATGACTATTTTAGCAACAATGGTAAAAAAAGAAAAAAAAACAATCTAAAAAGACTACTCAAGGAAATTAGCTTGAACTAAAATCTCATTAAGTAACTTCAGTATCCATGTTCTTAAATAATAGATCAATAAAGCTAATTATCTGGCATATTTAAGGCATCATGTAGCCCTTACATGCTCAGTAGTATTGGGTACTTTTGGAGAAAACAGAAGTGAAAAGGAAAGATCTTGTAACTCAAGCTTACCAATCCTAATGAAAGTCCCTTTTGTATAGTGCATAGTTACTGCATTCATTCAAGATAGCAAGAGCACTGATGTATTTCAGTTCTACCAAAAAAAGTGATATTCAAAGTTCACCTATTTTTTAAGCCTTTACAAAAACAAAACAAAACAAAACAAAAAATGCCTGTTGATTTCCTCATGTACTGATGTTTGATGCAGTGTGTAAAAAGAAATTACTGGCCACACCAATTACTTTTATACATGTAAGGAGATTTCTTTAACTCTTTTTTTTAATGTTCTCTTCCATCTAACTTACAGTTTAAAATTGCTACTTCATGTCTTAAAACAGCAACAAACTTGCAATTATTTTTGTATATGGAAATATAAGCCAGTTAGTGGTAGCTTAGCAAAAATAACAGTGCAAAGTATGTGCAGTCAGGTTTGACAATGCTTTTACCTTACTGTGAGATCTTCTGCAGTAACTAAAATTCTCTGTGCTTGATAAGATGAAATATTAACCATCACTTATGATTGTTGGGAAGATCAAAGGTTCTACAAAGTGCTTTGGTAAGTATTGGGTGGATGTTGTATTATTAATGGTTAAGTTACATGAATAACATCAAAGCAAGTGGAAGATTTTTTGACTCACTTTATAGAATATTCCTATGGGATTTTAATAATGATGCCAGTGGTTGATGATTAATTTAACCACAAAAAGTTCGACTAAATTTTGATAAGTGGTGAGTATACAGAGTAATTTTTGTATGTAAATAGAATATATGCTGCCATGAGATGAGATTCCTAAAGCTAAGGGGTTCCTGGGTGGCTCAGTAGGTTAAGCTTCCGACTCTTGATTTCAACTCGGGTCATAATTTCAGAGTTGTGAGATAGAGCCCTGAGTTGGGGTCCATGTTCAATGGAGAGTCTGTTTCTTCTTCTCCCTCTGCCCTTCTCCCTCACTCATGCACACACTCTCTTTCCCAAATAAATAAAAAAGAAAACTGCTTAAGCTAAATGCTGATTTATCATTGGAATTCATCAAGTTGCTTGGTTACATATGTACACAACTATATCTAGTAAATTGCATATGAATTTGCCCATTGACCCAACAATGCCAATTCTAGGACTCCAACCCACAAATATAGTAGCAAAAATATGAAAAGGTATATGCCCAGAACTATTCATTATAGGACTGCTTATCACTCCAAAAGAAAGGAAACACCCTGATATGTCCATATAAGGAGATTGGTTAAATGAACTAGAATAAATTATGGTACATGCGCATGGTGAAATATTCTGCAACTATGACAAGGAATGAGGAATATCTCCATATGCCACTATGGATTAATCTTTAGGATATAGTGTTGAGTGAGAAAAGCAAGTAGAGATAAGTGTTCTTTGTATGCTACCATTTAAGAAAAGAGAAACTATATAAATGTGTGTCCATACACTTGCTTATATTTAAAAAAAAAAAAAAAGATAAACCATATTTGTTTTAAAGGAAGGTTACCTATAAGGACAAGGAGAAAATATTATGATGAGGAAAGGAATGGAAACTAGGCTTACTTAAATATATCTTTTATATTTGATTCTGGAAACCTGTTCACTTTAATTATAAGATAAAATTAACTTATTTATAAAATAAATTTAATTGTAATTGGTCTCAGAACTGAAATAAAATGAAGCAGATAAACCTAATATTATGTTTCATAACACACAGAGGAGAACCTTTTTTTTTAATTTTTATTTATTTATGATAGAGAGAGAGAGAGAGAGAGAGAGAGAGAGGCAGAGACACAGGCAGAGGGAGAAGCAGGCTCCATGCACCGGAAGCCCGACGTGGGATTCGATCCCGGGTCTCCAGGATTGCGCCCTGGGCCAAAGGCAGGTGCCAAACCGCTGCGCCACCCAGGGATCCCCTGAGGAGAACCTTTTCAAGTGACTTTAAAACACAGCAATTTGACTATACATCCATAGTGAGATATTTTGTAAAAAATGAATAAATATAAAAAATTTTTTTCACTCTTCTCTGCATTGATGTGACAATGTTTGTGTATGTGTTCTGGTTTTTTAAATGTAAAATGTGAGATAAGTAAAATGGGTAATTATATGATGTTCTAATTATATCATCTCAATCATTCATGAAAACCAGGACTACCAACATGGGGGAAAGGAAATGGAGATTTAAAATACAAATGAAGAAGTAAAAATTCTGTAGTCCTTAATTTGAATTAGAAGCATCATAAAGCATTTTATTTTTTACCCTGCCTCTGAAAAGGCGTAGAAATAACCAACCCAGTAGCGATGAGTACACATAAGGCCCAGATCATGGCACTTCAAGACCAGTACTCCTTGGAGAAATGTCTTATTCTGATTCCAAGTCAAGACCAAGAAATGTCTTTTTTCTAAAAAACAACAAAACCCAAACTCAAGGTTTTAGCTTATAAAATATACATAGCTCTGCAAGAGCCTAGGCACAGTGACCAGTTTAGTAACTGTGAGCTTCTCTAGCTCCTAGATTATGATCTTAAAATACCATTTTCCACTCAAAGGAATCAAGGCTCCTTTGATATTCTCAGATATTGCTGACTCCAGGACCAGAGCAAGAAAAATATTAGCTTGAACCGATGAAATTGCCAATTATTGCTCAACCTAATACAAAATGAGTCTAGAATATATTTTCATACAGATAACAAGGGAGATGTATTAGTTTCTCTGGGCTATTTTAACAAAGTACCACAAACTGGGTGGCTTAAAATAATAGAAATTTATTTTCTCACAGTTCTGGAAGCTAGAAGTCTGAAATCAAGGTGTCAGCAAGACCATGCTCTAATGACACCCTGAGTATAATGCTTCTTCATCTGGTGGTGGCCAGCACTCTTTGGTGTTCTTCGGCTTATGGTTGCATCACTCCAATCTCTGCCTCCATCTATACTTGGCATTCTCCCTGTGTCTTTACATCGTTTCCCCTCTGTACATGTCTGTCTCTGTATCCCAAATTTTCCTTTTTGTAAGGATGCTAGTCATATTGGATTAGGGCTTACCCTTATGACTGCATTCTAACTTGTCTCTGTAAAGACACTATTTCCAAATAAGATCACTTTCTGAGGTACTAGGATTAGGATTTCAACATCTCTTTTTTAGAGGACACAATTCAACTCATAATAGAAGATACCAAAGATTGCTAGTGCCATGTCAAAGAAACCCAGAAGCCAGCCTGAAGCGGACCCCATAGGCCAAAGATGAGACACTTTGAGACCAATAGGATAGAATTTGCAACAAGTTGAAGTACACCAAATGTTTCAATCCATTCATTTATACTACTGTTAAAAAACAAAATATGAAAATTCTAATTGGTCACTATTGGAGGGTGTTGGGGAATTAACTAATTATTTTTGAGAGTGGTAAATGAAGAAAAATAATCAAGCATGAACTGTACCACCAAGTACCAAATAGTAGATGTAGTGGGTTGAATGGTGGCCCCCAAAAGAAAATGTCCATGTCCTAATCCTCAGAACCTGTGAATGTTACCTTACTTGAAAAAAAAGGCATTTTATTTTATTTTATTTATTTTATTTATTTATTTGAGAGAGAGAGAGCATGAGCAGGAACAGAGAGAGAGGGAGAAGCAGACTTCTCCTGAGACTCCCGCTGAGCAGGGAACCTGATGCAGGCCTCCATCCCAGGACCCTGGGATCATGACCTGAGCCAAAGCAGACACTTAACCAGCTGAGCCACCCTGGCACCCTGGGGAAAAAGGGTCTTTACAGGTATAATTATATTAAGGAGTTTGTGATCAGGACATCCTGGATTACCATGGTAGGCCCCAAATCTGATGACAAGTGTCCTTATAAGAGATACGTAGAGGTGTGCAAAAAACAGTGACCACAGTGGTAGAAATTGGAGTGGCACAGCCAAAAGTAATGTCAGAAGCCACCAGAAGTTGGAAGAGGCAAAGAACAGGTTCTCTCCTAGAGCCTCCGGGAGGGATGTGGCCCTGCCAATATCTTTATTTTAGACTTCTGGCCTCCAAAAATGCAAAAGAATAAATTTCTGTTGTTTTTAAACCACCAAGTACATGGTTCTTTATTACAAAAGCCTCAGGAAATGAATACAGTAGATGAGAGGAAGTTTCTCATTCGAGAAGTATTCCAGCTAATAAGTGAATAAAGAATGATAAAAATATTGCCATATTGCAACCTCTAATGAGTTGAGATAAAGGCTTTAAGTGCTGACATCTGCTAACACCACAAAAAGAGAAACAACCAGGTGTCTGTCTATGGTTCCTGACAAAGAACATGCTACCTTCACAGCCACCACCCAAATATATAAACCCTGAATCCAACTAAGCTTGTAGATCCAACTAACAATTAACAAAAAATACAGAAGATTCAAGGACATTTCATTTTTTTAAAAGGTTTTATTTATTTATTCATGAGAGATACAGAGAGAGAGGCAGAGACATAGGCAGAGAGAGAAGGAGACTCCATGCAGGGAGCCTGATGTGGGATTCAATCCTGGGACTCCAGGATCATGGCCTGAACTGAAGGCAGGCACTTAACTGGTAAGCCACTCAGGCATGCCTGCAAGGACATTTCAAACAACATATCCAGAATGCAATCAGCAAAATCCAGACCCTGGGAAACAATAGGACAACTAGTCCGATTTCTTCAACAAGTACATTCAGGGAGAGAGAAAGGAACCTATAGATTAAAAGACAATTAAGAAACAAATCAATCTCAATGTGTGGAACTTATTTGGATCCTAATTCAAATAAACTAAAAGAAATGACAATTATGAGCTAATTGGAAATTTGCACACTTACTGGATATTTGATGAAATTAAAGAGTTACTCAATGAAATGAAATTGTTCACATAAAATGTTAAAAATAAGTCCAGTGAAGCTTTATTTTTCAATCAGTGTTGGTTCTTTTTCCAGACAGTTTGTCTTCCAGTCAAAAGACAATTCATATCCCCAAGAAGGCCTGGTATTGTGTTATAAATGTAATTAATATTAAACACTGTTTAATTGAATAGGTTTCCTCTTTCTCTGATTCTTGGACCTCAGCCACCGATGCCTTATCTTGATTCACAAGTTGAACAGCTGTGACTTGGGACGGTTAAAAATGATGAAAATTAAGGTGCTCACTCTGATGTTTTTATAAAAGTATTCTTCTATCAGATAAATTATCTTTTTTTATGATTCTATTTATTTATTTATTTGAGAGTGAGCACATGAGCGGTGGGGAGGGGCAGAGAGAGGAGACTCCCTACTGCGCAGGACCTTGAGATCATGACCTGACCCCAAGGCAGATGCTTAACCTAGTAAGCAACCCAGGTGCCTCCACATTGTCTTTGATTCACATGCCAACTTTAACTTCTTATTCATACATCTTTGACTGGATAGACTGATACGACAGATAATTCTATGTGTTTCTAATAAAACACATCATAGGTAAATCTTCAGTTTATCTACAAACTATATCTTAGAGAATTATGACTTGAACCGGATGGACCATTTTCAGTTCTTGAGAATCTACCTTCCTCTGGTAGTAGAGATAGTAGAGCTTATAAAAAGGGAGGCGGCAGAAAATAATGAGGGCTGGTCTTCTGTTTAGCAGTTTTCTGTGATAAAATCAAGGGGCGCATTTCAAATAACTTGTTGCAAGCAAGGTGCTGGATTAATGTTGGAGAATGCTTCTTCAAAGTAATGAGATAACCAACAGGCAAAAAATATCATAGATGCTTAAACAGGAAAAGTGGAGATTAAGAAAAAAAAAAAAAACGAGGAATTTGCCTTTTTGTGTTCCTGCCAAGATGAGAAGCCATAATAATAATGGATTTACTTTAAAAGCTTTAATCCCATGCTACTTCCTTTAAAGCTTGCAGCAGCCCAATGAGGTAAGTAATGTGATCCCTTCATTGTGGATGGAAAACTGAGACTCACCTTCTGCAGTGACTTGCCCAAGGTCATATTGCTGTTAACTTGTGAAATTTTAGCGGTACAAATTCAAGGCTCTTTCCGAAACTTGTCTTAGAAATGAGAAACTATAAATCCAGGAGAATGCAAAGGTTTTGAGTCAAACCTGTGTTTGCTCCTTAAATTTGTCAAATGTATGTATGTTAATTATATAATGAATTAAACTTTATTTGGGAGAAGAGAAACTCTATAGCTTATGCAAAACTGAGACCTGAAACTGAAACTCTGCCCTGATTAAATATAACTGCCTTCATAAAAGCGTCGTCAAGAAGCATTTATTAAATCGTTTAATTTCTCTGTTTTTACATCAGTTGAAAATCATCCATTTCCCATTTTAAATAGCACCTACTCAATTACTAAATTTGTCAAGAACAGTCATTTTCTAGCAAGATTTTCTATAATCAAAACACATGTCTAGATTTATCATGTTTTTAATGCTTTCATAAAAACAAGAAAATAATGGATGACCATTTTTAGTAGAACACTTGGAAGGGGAATTCTATTTTACTTAAAAAGCCACTGGCATAACCCTGGATTATGTAGATTAAAAAAATATATTAAATTGGGCATGTGCTAATGTCATTTCACAAAAAAACAGAAGAGTCAGGATATATTGAAAGGTATAGTGGTATAACAAGTAGCCAAATGTGTGGACTATACAGTCAGATAGACCAAGAGGCTTGTCCTTGCTCTGATCATGGGCAAGTTAAGTTACCTTATCTGTAAAGTGGCAGTTTAGTAATATTCTGTTTTAGAGAGTTACATGAGGATTAAGAGATAATCCATGTAAAATCCCTTAGTGTAGTGATTGGCACAAAGTAGGTCCTCAGTAAATACTGAAGACCATAACAACAACAACAACAATAATAATATTGATGGTACGGAAAATTAAATGGATTCCATTTTGTCTTGGTCTATACCATGTTGGGCAGTAGAGCAAATAAGAATTAGAACATACTTCTGAACTAAGTCATCAATTAAGCAAAGCCATCTCTATCTTTTGGACATGTAAGGTTTGTTTTTTTTTCCATCTGTAAAATTAGAATCAAAGGAAGCAAATCCAAGTTTGAGATGAAACACATACTACACTCTGAATTAGTAAATTTTTCACCAGTTTCTTTGAGGCTAAATCATTTGAATAACTGATTTCTGTTTCTAAATCAGTTGAAAATGATCTATTTCCTGAAACGACTCAGACTGTTTAAAACTAGAGGCCTTATATAAATCTCTAGGCAAGAGATATAATTGCTCATTTGTCAAGTGTAAAATGCATTACCATTCCTCAATAAATGTTACATTGAAATGATAGATTTTCCAGCTTTAAGATATATTGTAGTGTGTAATAAAAGACAATCAATACAGTTATTGGGCCATGGGAGGACGAAAGACACCTGAAACCAAATAGAACACAGAACTAGGAAACCACAGTCCCTGGAGTGATGTTTCATTTCTTCTTCATATATTTCGTAGCCTCCTTAGGGATATTTATCACTAACGATGGTTTTATTTTCCAAGGATAGAATTCATTACATAATTGCTTCTTAATTTTCTCTAATTTTAGTGAACAATACAATCAATTCCAAATCCCTTCTTCCTGTCTCTCCTTTTCCCCGAACTTAACCTTCCTTTCTCCCTCCCTCTTTCTTGCCTCTCATGGTTTCCATTATTGTTCCTTTGCTTTTATTTTTCCTTTTTAATACAGTCATTACAGAATACCAAACATAGCCTCTTTTCAGTGACCTTAATGTATTTTCACCCATGCAATACTCGCTTAAAAAACAAATCAGAATTTCTGTCTGATTTCTAAAATTTTTTTTAAATGATTGGATAATGATTATCAAATACAGATCATTTTCAAAAATCTCAGTATGTTCTTAGTCTCCATATGTAGCCCTCTTAATTTTATCCTGAACCAATCATGATATTCAAAAAATATTTTATTTGGGGAGGATAAACAAAAAAACAAGAAAAGTTAAATTACCAAAAGCCATCAAATAAAAATCATATAAAAAATCATATAAAATAAATGATGAAAATAAAAGATGAAACCCATGTATTTCTGTGTTTCTAATCGTACTTTTCGATCACATATGTGTTTTTCTCATGCCCACAAAGCATCTCTGGATACATATATGTATATAGATAAATAGGAGTACACTTTGTTTTTTACAAAAAGGAATTCATGCCTTAAATCTTATATACAATATTCTTCTTTCTCCCCTTTTTTAAAAGATTTATTTACTTATTGCAGAGATTGATAGCACAAACAGAAGAGACAGGGAGAGGGAGATAGAATCTCAAGCAGAGTCCATGCAGAGTGTGGAGCCGAACATGGGATTCCATCTCACAATCCTGAGATTATGACCTGAGCTGAAACCAAGAGTCAGACGCTTAACCGACTGTGCCACCCAGGTACCCCAATTTGCCTTTTTCATAAACCCAGTATATCACAGACCACTTTCTAGACCAGTAAATTTCACTCTGTCTAGGTGACTTTAGTGGCACCTCTGCAGGTACACAAAAGAATAGGTTATTTCCTTTTGTGCTATTTTAAACATTACTGCTACAATGTCCTTGTGAATAACGTTTATACACGTTTGCTATTATCTTTATAGGATAAATTCTTAGAAATGGAGTTGACAGTTCCTAGGACTTCTATATTTTTTTATAAAAAAGACTTTATTTGATGAGTGAGGGAGGAGAGAGAGAGAGAGAGAGAGAGAGAGAGAAGCACAAGCAAGAGAAGGGGCAGAGGGAAAGAGAGAAGCAGGCTCCCCTCTGAGCAGGGAGCCCGATACAGGGCTCTGTCCCAGGACTCTGAGATCATAACCTGAGCTGAAGACAGATGCTTAATCAACTAAGCCACACAGGTACCCCAGATTTCTACATTTTAAATACTAATCGGTAGTCACAAGCTACCCATGATAGGTTGTCCTCACTCTCTCTGACTTTACACAGAGGTCCCACAGAGCTGTCTTGTAAAGTTGAGACCAACCTCCATTCTCATTCCTCCAGAAAAAGGAATTTTAAAACATTGTTTCTTTGTCTTTCTTCACATTACACACTTATGTCTTTCTCCCTTACCTTTTTTCCTTTCTAGAGAAATCCAGCTCCTGGAAGCTTAATTCCTTCCATTAATACCCTCATCATTGTTTCCCTATATTTATTTTTGTAAATTATTTGAAGTGATAATAATTGATATAATTACTTGTATATTATGCTTCAATGCACATTTTATTTTATTTATTTATTTATTTATTTATTTATTTATTTATTTTTAAAGAAATAACTTACTGAATGAGCTTCTTTTTTTAATTTTTATTTATTTTATGATAGTCACACACACAGAGAGAGAGAGAGAGGCAGAGACATAGGCAGAGGGAGAAGCAGGCTCCATGCACCGGGAGCCCGATGTGGGATTCGATCCGGGGTCTCCAGAATCACACCCTGGGCCAAAGGCAGGCGCCAAACCGCTGCGCCACCCAGGGATCCCCATTTTATTTTATTTTTTAAAAGATTTTTATTTATTCATGAGAGACACAGAGAGAGAGAGAGAGAGAGAGGGAGAGACACAGGCAGAGGGAGAAGCAGGCTCCATGCAGGAAGCCTGACATGGGACTCGATCCTGGGTCTCCAGGATCAGGCCTTGGGCTGAAGGCTGCGCTAAATCGCTGAGCCACCGAGGCTGCCCCCTCAATGTACATTTTAAAGGGAATGTTAAGATAAATATTTCCACAGTATTCTTTGGTTTGGGCTTATTTTTCTTTCATCCAAAAAGGAAGACTAAAGATGTCTCTAATTCCCAAATCTGGAAACACTCCCCTTTCTAAATTTTGTACATACTCCCATTTAAAAGAATGTATTGTAATTCAGTTTTTGCATGTCTGATTCCCACTAGACTTTTCTTCCGATCATTCAACAAATACTTATAGAGTATCAGGCCCTATTCTAAACTGTGAGCATAAAGCAGAAGACAAAACAACCCAAATTCCCTTCACTCCTGAAGCCCATGAGGTTGGTGAAACAGACAAGATAAGTAGAATATTTTATGTTAGGCATTTGTAGAAATCCAGGTGAGAGGAGTGGGGATAGAAAAAGTCATCCTATGTTTGGAAAGGGATCCAGTAAGGCTTGCTTTGGGTAGAACATGGGGTTTTAGAAAAATGAGCAATCAAAGATGCCTTATAAATTTCTGTTAAGTGCCAGGGAAGATGTTGGTGCCATTTAGGTTGGGGAAAATTGGGGGAAAGACACATATAGGTGAGAAAAATCCTTTTATGGTTAGGTTCAGATGTCTGTCAAGCATTCAAATGGAGACATCAGATAAACTGTCGAATATCAGTTTAGAAGTTAACAATTTGACCCAGAAATAAATATTTGAGAATCATTTAGTACATATAGGTACTTACAGCCATGAGAATGTAGGAGATTGTGCAAAGAGCGTAAGGGGAAAGAGTAGAGGCATTCTGACATTTAGAGAATGAACCAAGGAGAAAGAGCCAAAAAACAAAACTGAGGAGTTGGCAATGATGTAAAATATAAACTAGGAGAATGGTAGTGAGGGTAGGAGGTGGATGTGGACACCAAGGTTAGAGAATGTTGCAAGAAGAGAGTAGTTAAAGCTGCCAAATGCTGCTGAGAAGCATATAAGATAAGAAAGACTTTAGATTTGTCCAGTCAGAGGACATTGACAAAAGCCACTATAGTGTAGTAATAGAGATGGAAGATAAATTGGAGTGAATTGAGAAGAAAAGAAGTGAGAATATGGTGAGAGCAAACATAACTTCTTTGTATCTCTATGATCAGAAGGAGCAATCAGCAGTCAGAGCATAGATTGCCTATGTTTGGAGGACAGGGTCTTATGTGTGTACTCTGGCTCCTGCAATGGCACGCAAGCTGCTTCTGGAGTATGTGCAGGGCCTGCCACAGGGCTGGGAGACGGGACTGGGCAGCTGCTACTCTGCTAAGAGCCAACATTGACTGAAATTAACTGCAATTTACTGTCCAAGGCTTTGCCTGGAAGTTGCAAGCCTTCAGTAGACTCCAGAATTCCAACGGAGTTATATCTGATTCTGTCAATGCAATTGATGTCTAGGTGGGGAGACAGACTCCTGATGCATCCTCCTCCACCACCTTCCCAGAATCCTTTCCTCAAATGGTTTTTTGGAATTATTAGAGACTATTTCTGGGAATAGCCAACAGGAGAAAAATAAAAGCATAATGATACAAGAGAAACTGCATCACTCTTTGAGAAAGGCCAGTGAGGATAGTCTTCAGAGCAAAAAGGGAAGTGTTCATCTTTGCTGGGAATGGAATGCTTAAAGGAGACAGGATGAGAACAAAGAAAGTTAGACGTGATGGTAGAAATGTGTAGGTAGGTTGATAGATTTGGTGGTAGGAAGCAAAGGAACTCCCTGTGATTGTTTCAAAATTTTCAGTAAAATACAAGGGTAGGATCAGCTGAGAATGCAGTGTTAAGAGTGGGAAGGAACTGTTGAAGGTTTGAGAAAAGAGGAGAAAATATGAAATAGTCATTTTTTGTGGCAGAACATCAAAGGTATTTTTAAAAGTGTATAAGGTTGTTATGGAGAATCAATTGCTTTTTTGAGATTTAGGACAAGAATCATTATGGCTGTGATGCTTTTCTCTGGTCTTAGTTACTGTGGGAAGGCATAGAGTAGGTGGGTAATAGGCCCACTATTAACTAATGTGACAAAGATCACTAACTGTTGCCAAATACCCATTTTCCCCTTTCCTTTAGTAATAGAATACCCTGGGTTTTAGCTGGTCTTATGCAGCAAGATTACATTTTTGAGCTTCCTTTGCAGCTAAGTGCCCTCCTGTGATTACATCTGATGCAATTCATATAAGATGTTATGTGGGCAACTGCTAGAACATCTTCCTAAAGAGTAAGCCACATGTCTCTGGCCTCACCAAGCAACTGTTGTCAAAAGTTCATAAATGACAGAAAACCAATGAATGACCAAGTAGTGATTCATAAAAGTTTATTGTGCACACACCAAAATACAGTTTGCAAACTGGGAGCTCTCAGACCAAAACCTGGAATGAGGCTCAGGGTACATTGTTAGAGGGCAATGCCCCTTCTGTAAGAGGTAGTTTATATAGTGGGAAGGCAGTGATTATTTATACTTCATAGTGATTGTTTACAATATTAAAATTTTCTTAAATGATAGGGAATTTGTCAGTGGTGACTTAATATTAACCTTGGGAACCAGTTCAAGTTTTGCTTATGATTTGCATATACATAATCAAGAAGTAACCCAGGTCAAGCTAGTCTTGCAAAATAAGTTAAATTAAACTTTGTTTATATGAAGGTCAAGGAGATAGCAGTATTTGGGGTTGTAGTGTCTCATAGCATGAATTCATAGGGTTTAAGTTTCAAAGAGGAAGGAGAATGATTTGTGAAGCTGCAATAGGAAGCCAGAGGGGGAAAAAAAAAAAAGGAAGCAAGAGGGATACTGCTCTCTCATCTTCAAGCCCAGAGGTACGTGGTATAAGAGAAAAAAAACACATTCTTTTGTGAGGACTGCAGGGCAGTGGGAGCAGCATAGCATGTCCTTAAGACAATAACAGTGTTTCAGTCAGCTTGGGAATGAAGGGGCATGGTAGTGAAGAGACTGTCCAGAGAGGATATCATAGATAAAGGGTATTGATGACAGGTCTTGAATCTTAGAGGCATGGGAAGTGTCCAGGGAGTCAGGGAGGAGTGTAAGAGGGAGTCATATTCATGGATGAATTAGAGTGATGGGTGAAAAGAGTTGGGATTTCTAGTAGTTCCTGAGGCTAATAGAAACACATATTGGTATAGTGATCCTAAGGTCCAATTAGAGGAAGCTCAGGAATTGGTTCAAAGTGGGAAGCGTGGATGATCTAGCAGTCTTGCAGCCAAGCTGTGGTCTAGCACCTAAAGAGCAAAGACATATTCTGACAGTTTGGTCTCTTGGACAGTTGCAGTGATGAGACAGCCACAGGAGCAGCAGCATCACTGGAAGCTCCAGGAACTCCGTTAACTCACATTATTTAAGGTCTCTGTGCCTCAGTTTCTTGATGAAATGAATGGAATGGGGATTATAATGGTACTTACTTGATAATTATGTAATAAATTTAATTAATGGCTCCAACTCTTCACCCCTCCATATGTGTACATCCTTAGCCTGTGACTTTGCGGTAAACTACACAGATGGAGTCTGTTTTCTTTCCCTGTTAATCTGGGCCTGCTCATGTGAATCGATTTGGCCAGTAGAATTTGGTAAGAAGCGGTGGTGTGCCATTTCTGACCTTAGGCCCTAAGAAGCTTATTTATTTCCACTCTTGTTCTTGTGGTCCTGCCTCTTGAAGAAAATGACATTCCCAGACAAACCTGTCAGTTTTCAGAGGAGGATAAGAGACATATACAGTAGATCTGCTCTAAGATCTCCCAGCCAAGCCCAGGTCAGGGCAGAGCTCCCAGGCAACACTTAAACACATAGGTAACAATCACAGAAGCAAGCCCACCTAGGTCAGCCAATCCTCAGTAGGCCACAAATATATGAGCTTTAATAAGCAAGAACTATTGTTTTAAGCCACTGGGTTTGGAATGGTTTGTTACACAGAAATAGCTACCCAATAGAAAATATAAGGCTTCAAACATAGTACATGGCACTCGGTAATTACTCAATGTTAGTGTTCTAGTCACTATGGCTATGTAACAAATTATCCCAGAACTTATTGGCCTGAAACAATTATTTATTATGCTCATGAATTATGAGGATCAGGAACTTGGACAGAGTACAGCAGGAATGACTTGTCTCTTCTTTGTGACATTGGGTGCTTCAGCTGGAAGACTCAAAGTCTGCAAGCTGGAATCTTCTGAATCTTCATACACTTATGTGTCTTGGTTGATTCCAGCTGTAGCTGAGACCGTAGCTAAGACTGTTGAGTGCGACACCTACATGTGAGCGCTGGATGTGTCCCGGGCTCCCTCAAAACATGATAGCCAGGGTGAAAAGGTGAGTGAACTACAAGGGAGGGAGACAGCAACTGCATCCTGTTATGACTTCACCTTGGAAGTCACATAGCATCACATCCACTGTGCTCTATTGGTTGGAGCAGTAATAAGACCACCATTCAAGGCCCAGATTCAAAAGGTGGGGAAATAGACTCTACAGTTTGATGGACGCTGGAAGGATCTTGAACAGCATCTGGGACTGGAAGTACTGCTATTGCATTTATTTTGGGAAACTATAGACTGTCATAACCATTTTTATGTCTACTATTCTCATCAAATAGATGTACTGATTATATCTAAATCTACCATTTATACTTAATTCCGCCTACTTTACTTACACAAAGGTGTTCCTCCTACTTGGTATGCACTTGCCCTCCTCGTCATGCCCTACTTTGCCTTTGGAAGTGGTACCCTTTCCTTCAAGAGTTGGCTCAAAACATATTTTTTCTCCAGTTTTCCCTGATTGCAGTAATTCATTTGAACTCCTCCCTAAATTTTTTTTTGTATTTTTTTATTGGAGTTTGATTTGCCAACATATAGTATAATAGCCAGTGCTCATCCTGTCAGGTGCCCCTGTCAGTGCCCATCACTCAGTCACCCCATCCCCCTGCCCACCTCCCCTTCCACCACCCCTTGTTCATTTCCCAGAGTTAGGAGTCTCTCGTGTGCTGTCACCCTGACTGATATTTCCCACTCATTTTCTCTCCTTTCCCCTATAATCCCTTTCACTATTTTTTTATATTCCTTGTATGAGTCAAACCATATAATGATTGTCCTTCTCCAATTGACTTACTTCACTCAACATAATACCCTCCAGTTCCATCCACATTGAAGCAAATGGTGGGTATTCGTAATTTCTAATGGCTGAGTAATATTCCATTGTATACATAAACCACATCTTCTTTATCCATTCATCTGTTGTTGTGGACATTGCTGCTATAAACATTGGGGTGCAAGTGTCCTGCCGTTTCACTGCATCTGTATCTTTGGGGTAAATCCCCAACAGTGCAATTGCTGGGTCGTAGGGCAGGTCTATTTTTAACTCTTTGAGGAACCTCCACACAGTTTTCCAGAGTGGCTGCACCAGTTCACATTTCCACCAACAGTACAAGAGGGTTCCCCTCTCTCCACATCCTCTCCAACACTTGGTGTTTCTGTCTTGTTCATTTTCACCATTCTCACTGGTGTGAGGTGGTATCTCATTGTGGTTTTGATTTGTATTTCCCTGATGGCGAGTGATGCGGAGCATTTTTTCATGTGCTTGTTGGCCATGTCTATGTCTTCTTTGGTGAAATTTCTGTTCATGTCTTTTGCCCATTTCATGACTGGATTGTTTGTTTCTTTGCTGTTGAGTTTAATACATTTTTTTATAGATCTTGGATACTAGCCCTTTATCTGATAGGTCATTTGCAAATATGTTCTCCCATTCTGTAGGTTGTCTTTTAGTTTTGTTGACTGTTTCTTTTGCTCTGCAGAAGCTTTTTGTCTTGATGAAGTCCCAATAGTTCATTTTTGCTTTTGTTTCCCTTGCCTTCATAGATGTATCTTGCAAGAAGTTGCTGTGGCCAAGTTCAAGAAGAGTGTTGCCTGTGTTCTCCTCTTGGATTCTGATGGATTCTTGTCTCCCATTTAGATCTTTCATCCATTTTGAGTTTATCTTCGTGTATGGTGAGAGAGAGTGGTCTAGTTTCATTCTTCTGCACGTGGCTGTCCAATTTTCTCAGCACTATTTATTGAAGAGACTGTCCTTTTCCCAGTGGATAGTCTTTCCTACTTTGTCGAATATTAGTTGACCATAGAATTGAGGGCCCATTTCTGGGTTCTCTATTCTGTTCCATTGATCTATGTGTCTGTTTTTGTGCCAGTACCACACTGTCTTGATGATCACACCTCCCCGAATTTCTAAAATCCGTCATTTTAGCACCATTTATTTAGCAGTCTTTCTATATATCTTGCATTATATGTTATCTTCCTATATATAATTCTTTCTGAGGACAAGAACAATACTAAAAATTTTTAAGGTATTTAGCTAAAACCAGTTATTTTGATAATCTTAAGAATTCCTCAAATATTTATTGTTTTTGTTGATGATGATAGTGCAGGAAGTGGACAAGAATAGTCTAGTCACATGACAAATGCAACTTTATACGTGCATGTGAAGTACTTCTTGCTGCAAATACATTGCTGCATAGCATGTGTAGATGTGTCACCAAAGCCATTCTTAGGAACATTTCTGCATGTGCTCATTTAAAATATACATATCACCTTTTCCTAAAGTTTCAAGATTAAGGATATACTCATCCTAGTGCAGGTCTATGTTCTGAGATGGGGCTTTACCAGCCCAAAAGTGGGATGCCCTTTTGTAACTCAAATGTGCTGCCTTTGGTCCTGATGATGCATTTGGTATCGAAACCATCTTCTGAATGAGGTATTTCTGGAGGGGCTCGACCATGTCTCACCTCTCTATCCTTTGAACCTAATAGAACACAGAATCAGTGTTTCAAGACATTCTTGAATGACTACCGTATTGATTAGCAATTATTCTAAAGAAGAGTACTTTGAAGATAGGTTAGTCATTTGTTGCTGCCACCTGAAACTGAGGTGACCCACTCAGAATCTTCCTGTAGGTGGCAGAGTAGCATAAATAAGAGCTTGCTGATTCCTCCCAGCTGATTCTTGATGCTTTTGGTGCATTTTAGCTGCGTGCCCTGCAGACCAATTCTTTTAGTCAATGATTGCTTTTTAACGAGAAGGATAAACCTAAGAAATATAAAACATTAAAAGGCAGCACACAACAGTTAACAGGCAGCAAATGAGATGTGCAATTTGTTCAAAAAAGAGTTCAACATGGGAAGAAATAATTGGAGACCATTTCAATCTATGAGATAGGTTTTTTTCTTTTTTTAATTTCTGCCAGTGCCATCACACTAGTCCAGGCTCTTAGAACTTTATAGCTGGTAGTGAAAGAAGAGAGAGAAGAAGAGGAAGAGGTGAGGGAGACGAAAGACAACAACAACAAAAAACTGTAACCACTGGGGTTTGCTTTCCACAAGTCCACAAGTGTAGAACGGATTTTATCTTCTTTCCTTCTGTTGACCTAGACTGTGTAGGGAAAGAAAGTACACATATTTCGGCTCTGAGTTCTAAAAATTGTATCTATAATTTTTTAGACCTCTAAAGAAAAAAATGTGAATTTATATAAGTTCTTTTTGGGGATCTAAGATAGATTTCTCTTTGGTTTGGAAAGATACTTCAATGGGTCCATGACACGATGCAATGAAGTGGAACTAAAAATTGCTTTGCATAAGAAAGTAAAGTATAATGGAGACTCATTATACTTCTATTCAAGTTATTTGGTCTGCCATTCCACTCAGTGGGTCTGTGAGGCAGAGAAAAGATGCCGTCAAGCCTGAAACAGTCAATTCATGTTGGTAAAACTCAGGAAATAATTGTGACTCATTTTAATGGCTTCCCCACATTGACCATAAACTGGAACACATTGTTCAGGTGGCTGGGATTTGGGGCTATGATGATTCTGTCAGTATTCTCAATGAAGAAACTGAAAAATTAATTGAGGGTCATAGAGCAACTTTCATTGAAGAAGACTTATGCCTTAGTCTACTTTATTTTACAGGCACTTTGATTTTTCAAGAGTGTTGACTTTAGAACTTAATCCCCACTTGACATGAGATTTTAAGAATTTTTCAGTTTTCCCTTGGCAGTCAGGGAGACCATAGTCTGCGGACTTGAGGTGTTGGCTCCAATTACTCAGGCTAGAGCTGAGGGAGAAGGATGTTTAATGAAGATTCCCTCTGTGGGATGTGAGCAGTGAACTTTGGGAGCAGGGATGTCTGGTATTGTTTAAGTTCTTTCCTGTTTTATGCTGTACTCACTATTTGCTAACCTTCGATAAACATCAGTTATACATCAGGCTTGAATTATTTGTATCTTGCAAAATGGAGAGGGGGGCTTATACCAGAGTATAAGTGCTACAGAAATGCTAACTCCTTTAATGTTTTGGCTATACAGAAAGCTGCCCAGCATGGAAGAATAAAGAGGAAATAGAGGTGATTAAGAAAGAGGTGGGAAGGGACACCTGGGTGGCTCAGTAGTTGAGTGTCTGCCTTCCGCTTAGATTGGGATCCCCGGGTCCTGGGATCGAGTCCGATATCTGCCTGTGTCTCTGCCTTTCTCTGTCTCTCATGAATAAATAAATTTTTTTTTTTTAAAAAAGAGGTGGGAGGAGTTTGGAGAGGAGCTGACTGATGACCCTGAGGACATTTAAATTTCATCTTCATTTCCTCTCGTTTCCAACTCTTCCTCCCACAAATCCCGAAGAACATTAGGGAACACGTTTGGCTTCAAACAGTTACTTGCACTCCTAACTCTGGGAAACAAACAAGGGGTAGTGGAAGGGGAGGAGGGGGGGATGGGGTGACTGGGTGATGGGCACTGAGGGGCACTTGACGGGATGAGCACTGGGTGTTATATGTTGGCAAATTTACTCCAATAAAAAAATACACACACACACACACACAACCAATTACTTGCAGAGTTCGTCCACTTGAATATTAAAGTAGAGGGGGACCTTAGCAGCCTGAACCTTGCATCACTGTGGGACCTAGACAGATCTCAAAACTTGTTCAAGAGGACTCTGGGCAGATAGGGATGGAAGAACAGTGGAAAGGAGTATATTATTCTTCAGAATCCCCAACCTAAGAAAATTTTATGCTATTATTTGGCCATTCTGTGCACCTGCTATCAGTTACTAGTATCAGTTGATGTCATACTAGCTAGGCTATACAATTCTGTGTTCTACTCATGAGAATTCCGTCAATGACAGTTCTCCCCTTATAGATCATTGTATTTTGCATTAAGATGTCCGTGGTTCTGTTTGAACTAAACAAAACACAAAGCTGTTTTCTTGTTTACTCAAAGAAACCTTGCTTTTCTTTGCCCTTAAGCTTTCCTCTATTCCAAAATACCAGGCCCATTGTAGACAGATTAGTCTTTCTAGAATAATGCTTTATTATTATGCATAGCATTTACTAGTCCGAGTCAACCTCAGGCTAGATACAAGCGCTCCCTCAGCTTGGCTTTGCTACCAACCTTACCTTTTTTTGAGTGTGATTTTTTTATAATAAATTTATTTTTTATTGGTGTTCACTTTGCCAACATACAGAATAACACCCAGTGCTCATCCCAAGTGCCCCCCTCAGTGCCCGTCACCCATTCACCCCACCCCCCGCCCTCCTCCCCTTCCACCACCCCTAGTTTGTTTACCAGTTAGGAGTCTCTATGTTCTGTCTCCCTTTCTGATATTTCCCACACATTTCTTCTCCCTTCCCTTATATTCCTTTCACTATTATATTCCCCAAATGAATGAGAACATACACTGTTTGTCCTTCTCCGATTGACTTACTTCACTCAGCATAATACCCTCCAGGTCCATCCATGTTGAAGCAAATGGTGGGTATTTGTCGTTTCTAATGGCTGAGTAATATTCCATTGTATACATACCTTCTGATGTGCACGAGTCCTTCACTGGGGTCAGGCTCACCTTCCGCTAATCCAACATGTCACTTGGATACCGACTCTTCCCAGTTCTAAACTCCCTTCCTCTTACTACTGAGACCTCCAGGTCTCACTTAAAAAGTCATCTTTCCTGTGAAAAGCTTCCAAGTATTCTAGCCCATACTGACTTTTTCCCCCCCTTCTCAGGTTATGTTGACGTTAGTCATTTGGATTCATCAATTGATTGAGCAGTTATTTGTTGAGCACTGACAATATGCCAGGAACATACTGCAGATAAGGTATTTGATGATGTATTCTATTTCTCACTTATTATACATGTATGCACTTATCAGCAAGAAAACCTTAAGGCTTAATTTTGTTTTCTCACAGAATTGGGCACAAAATAGGAATGCAATATCTCTTGAGCTAAATTATGTATATGATAAAGTAGGATAAACAGTTATTAATGTGTCACTTTAACTTGTCATCCCATGATCAGTAACCATATTAATTGAGTGATGGGCCTTCTTTATAATAAACATTTTTCCTTATGCCTCACCTCATTAAATTTTCCATAGTGACAGATTTTGTTTAAAAATTTTTATTAATAGCTTTTTCATAGCTCAAAAAGGGGTATTACAGATGATAATCAGCATAACAATTACAAACAAAACCTCACCTCTATAAAGTTAGCCAGTGTGTAGACTTTATTACATAGGCACATATTTTTAAGTAAACTGGTTTTACATAAAATTAATCATAATAGTACAAGAAGTTACATCAATTGAGGATGGATGATAAAGGAAAATATAAGCTTTGGATCAGCTGAATCACTCATTGGATCTTGGGTCCACCCATCCTGACAGACCGAAATTCATTGATTGACTTTACAAAAATGGAGGGAAAGGAGGAGTGCTTTTTCTTTTATTCCTTGGCTAACACACTGCTTCTGTTTAATTTCCTGCATATGGTAAAGTTTTCTCCAGGTTCTGTGGGCAGGTAGACACAGAGGTCAAATGAACACTGGCCTAGGGTCAGAGGAGCTCATAATATTCCCTTCTTTTTACGCTTCAAAACCCCTTAAACCCCTTGGTCCAACAGGTTGCTCTTGTGATCTGACTGCACATCTGCTTTCCCAGAACTGCTCGCAGTGGATACATGAGGTTGCTGGTCCTGAAGCACATGGAGGCAAGACGATGGTGGCTAGATGGTGTCCATGACTAGCCTTAGGGGTTTGATCTGAGGCACAGCATGGAACTGACCAGGAAGAGACCCTAGAATCCTTGCTCTCTCCACTTCAAATCAAGCCATTACATTTGACCCAATTCTAAGTACAAGAAACTAAAACCATACTAACACATACCACAAAAACTTTACCATATGCAGGTATTTTGTAGCTTCTGGATGTTTAAAAAATTTTTTAAACTACATTATTATGTTACTAATACACAGTGAGGCTAGAGAAAACTGACCCTTTCCCTCATTTTGCCATATCTGTTTTACAAATAGTCCCAGAATGTTTACGGAACATTTTTTCCTCCCTCAATTTCTGCAGTCTTGTGTAAAAGGACATAACTATAACTCCTAGATGATCCTAATGTGGCCCCGTAGTACTGCAGAGTGTTAGGCTTGCTTCTGCTTCAAGTGATACCCAAATCCTAACATCCATTTCAGAGACCTGTCTGGTCTGTTCCTCTTTACACTCACACCACTGTTGTGCTGGGTGATGCCGGTGCAACCTACAGAACAGTGTGCTAACTGATGTGCACTATCCTTTTGATTCTCCAACTACAAAATAGAGGATTACAGAGTTTTTTGTGTTTGTTGTCTGGGCAGACAGTAAAGGATAGAGACATGAAAAGGAAAAAGACGGGCCAGCTCATTTTGGTTCTTAAGACTATATGAGGAGTCCTATTGACATGAAGTATCACTGACAATGGCACCAAAGGATACTTTATAAAATAATACATAAAACTGGACCTGGAAGGGACTTAACAGGGGCCATTACTCTAACTTCTTCACTTTTTTAGCGTAGGTTACTGATGCCTAGTTGTGAAAATAGCAGGTTATCTCACATGGTGATTGTCTCCATGACGATGTCCTTCAAAGATTCATAGAAACCCTAATTTTCCCTTGATAAAGTGCACTCCCTACAATGACTTCACAGCAACAATTCTCAATGTCCTTGGCTTTGACCTTACCTCCCTTTAGGGAAGCTGGCTGATAGCTGAGAACTTTGATCAAAGTAACACTTGATAAAACATTTGTTGAACTGAAATCATTCTACTGGTTATCCCTGCTACATAATCTTTTATTTCTCCTAGAACTCCTTACTTTTAAGGGATGGCCTCTAGTTCACGTATTTTGAGGTTTGATGGCCAGTTCTATATTTGTCTTATTTTTCAAGAAGTCTGTTCTTTTATAGCTTTTCATTACACACAATTATTATTTGCCTCTCTCCAGGTACCAAACACTTTACTATGGATAATTTCTGTCTTTACAGACCTGGAGTTGCATGTTCAGAGATGTTGTTGTTGTTGTCTTCCCAATTCTTAAAACAAACAAAAGACTAGGCTCTCAAGCAAATTTGCTAAGGCACACTAGAAGAAATTTGAAAATTCCATAGTCCTTCTTTTAGTTAATACATGGGAAAATATTACTGATATTTATTTTCTACATCTTGTTCACTTTTAATTCCTTAAATAAATACAAGTTACAATATCCAAAGCAAGTTTCATTTACAAATAGCACAATTAAGAAATGATGAAGAAATGGTGATTTATCAGGAATTGACACTTAAACCTTGATAATGTTTAGAAAACATCTTCAAAACTTGGTGAGAATGCCAGGACCAATTTTATATAAAGAGTGGACATGGTTTGGATGTAACTTGGTATAAGGTGTTAAAAGACGATGTGTTTAGTAGGTGATTTTTGTGTGTATGTTATTTTTTTTATTCTTTGCCAGTTTTAAGTTTTCTGTTAAATTGCATTCTTAACATGACCTAAACTCTAGAAATGCTAGAACTAACTTATGATCATCATTTGCAGAAGAGTTAAAGTTACCAGTCCCAGCTGGGAGAATTCTAAAAGTAGGCTAGGTGGCAGTGCTTCCTACTCAAATTAATTTCATATTCCCAAGGCTTTTAAGAAAAAAAATTTCAGATCATCCTGTGCTTTCTCACCACTAACCTTGTAATGAGATTGAAAGCAGCTCTGAAATCATGATTTCATTTCATGAGTTTTATCCTTATGATCTTAGACCTCCATCTTCCTCTGGTGACAAAGTAAGCCCCATGTTGAGTGTAGAGCTTACTTAAAAAACTTCCTCTGGGGACCCGGTAACATTTGTCAGTGGTTAATGTTGGAAAAAAACAAAGACCTAGCACACCAAGACTGGCCATGCTTCCTTCTCCTGCCTTTTTCTTCTGCTGACTATTCAAATGGACATGATCTGTCTGGCTTGCAGGAACAAAACTGAATCAATAATCTTGACTGTGGATAGCATCTGTGCTACTGTATTTTGGGCCCAAAAATGTTTTTCAATAGAAGTAAGGTAAACTGTAGTTTAAATTCAGCTGCACGTTAAGTGCTTATGTGCTGACAGTTATCTTTAGTTGACGGTGGAAGCAATGATAAAAAAAAAAATTAAGTCTTTCAGGAAATAAAGCATGCTTGCTTGCTTTAATATAAGTATCTGATAAGTATGGGTTAGGTATCTTAGAGTTTCAGGGTCAGTGTTCATTCAGCAAACATTTATTGAATACCTAATAATTTCTTTTTTGTTTTTTAAGTAAGCTCTACACTCAACATGGGGCTAGAACTCAGGACCCTGAGATCAAGAGTTGCATGCTCTGCCAACTGAGCCAGCCAGGTGCCCTCTAATAATTTCATTTCATTGATATGTTTGTCTTATCAACAAGGATTTAAGGTGGCTGAAGCCTATTATATTCCCAAGCTTTATCCTAGGTACTGAAAACAAAGAATAAGATACATTCTTTGCTGTCATGGGTCATTTTTCTTGGGGGCATTAATTTTTAGGGAAATAAACTCTTGCTCTCACCCATTGGACTTGAATAGAAATTATTTCCATTTCAATTAAGAAATATATTACATTAAAAAGTTCCAAAGGGTTCTGAGTCCTGCTAATATTTGCAGGAATGCTGAGAGAGGGGAAAGAACCAAATAGAAAGAAAAAATTGTCCAGATAATATTTAATATAAGTGAAATGCAAAATTCTGATAAGAAATAACTAGTATTATGTTTACAAGAATGGTAAAGGGGATTTAATGCCCTCCCTCCAAAATACTCAAATTCTTGTTTGACCTATTGTAATGAGTACATTTCCTCTTTCTCTTTTACAACAATATCACAAAGCTAGCCACCAGACTCGAAAGCATGGCTCTTAATATCATGGGACATCTAATTTATCTTCTAATAGTAATACTATGTATTGGTAAAATGAACTTACTTTTAATATTTTCACATTATTGATAACATAAACAAGGAATATTTGTGACCCCCACATATACACAATCCAGGTCCAGAGAGGCAAACTTAGGACTTGCACACCAAAAAGGTACTTTGCCTGTGTTTTCTATGTAGGCTATTAACAAAACACTCGGTCTAAAAATATATAGTATTATATTCCCCAAACCCCAAAATGCTACCCATAATTAGTTTCCCAAAAATAGCAGTGGGAAAGCAAATTTGATGAAATCAAGGTGTTAGTTTTTTATAAAGTTAACAATTTGCTTGCTGAATGTAGATAGCATGGAAGGGATTTTCCTGACCCTTGGTTTAAAGTTAAAAAATCCAGGTAAAAGAACAAAGGTAATGCGAATTAACTAAGGTGAGGGGGAAAAAGTCCAATGAGCAATACACATGTGATGCTGGCAGGAGAGTCAGAGATCTTGGGAAGGTGCACAAGAGCTAATCCTGGATAAGGAAGGTGCCAGAGTAACCTTCACCTTGCCAGCTCTTCAGCCCGTCTTGATGTTTCTCTGAAGAATCTCATGTGACTCTCGTACAACAGGGGAAGGGCTACGCCTCACTTGACAAAGACCTCCTGGGAACCTCACTGTATTTGAAAGAACATACAAAACCACTTATCAAAGGAAAAAACAGCTAGAGCTAGAGAGTCCTATTACTACTGAGATGAACCTATATGCAGAAGGGATCTTGGTAGCCATCCAGCCCAAATCCAAAGTCCCTTTCATAGCATCTGGGATGGATGGGCAGTTATTTCAGCCTTTGGGCATTTGCCGCAACAGGAAATTTTACTGCTTGAGTCTATTCCTCTTTAGAACCACTCTTATTACAAAATTCTTTACATCGAAGCAAACATCTGTCATCTATAAAGTTCCTCTTTGTTTCTGTTTTCGTCCTTTGAAGTTACACAGGGTAAATCTAATCCTCCTTTTGTATAACTCAGCGGAAATTTAAAGGCAGCTATATTATTTTATTCTCTCCTATTCTATTCCCTTGTTTCTTATAGAATCAGACCCTTCACAACCCAAGTCACCTGCCTCTGGACACAGTTTATTAATGCCTCTCTTTCAACATGGTACCCAGAATTGAACTCAATCCTCCATCCAGATGTGGACTGTAACATGTGGGTTCCCCAGGCTTCTGTTACTATAGGTTGAATGCACTGCCTTTGTAAATAGCCATGATCCATTCCTGATTCAAAACTGAACTCAAGTTTCTACGTGGACTGCTATGAAACCAGGACTTCTCAACACCCTTCCCATTAACACACACATAGATAATACCACTCTGTATTTAGAGGGTTGCATTTGAGCAACTCAGAATATAGTTTCTCATTAATGCCTACTGAATTTCATCCTTTTAGTTTCAGTCTTCTGTTCAGGTATTTTAAAAAAAAATTGTAACAATGTCTATAGTCTAGTGTCAGTACATAGTTATAATTCAATGAATATTCACTGAATAAATTACTCCTAAATTTTCCCTCGAGATTGGATATATCATTTATTTCTCTGTGTCATCTGACATATCAGAAATCTGACAAGCATGCTTTCTGTCCCTTTACTCTATTTTTCATGGGAAAAATAGGCAGATAGAACCTGCCTTTAAATTGTCAAGCAGCTATCCCCTTTGGGATGGCCAATATGGTTCCGTGCATGGTAAGGAAACACCAAGATACAAATAAGAATTGGAGGTACAGAATGTAAACGGGAACATATGAAGGGAAAGATGACTGAGTGTCCCAGACTCTTGGAATCAGGACTTGATTCCCAACATTAGAAAAACAAGGCTTTTCCCCCTTCTCTATCCTAGAGACTTCTGCCTTTTTAGGCATATTACAATACTGTGATTATCAAACTCTGAATTTTGGGGAAAAGTTCATAGAAGTGTAGTTTTTAAACAGCTTTTAAAATGATCTTTTCCATTTATATTTCCTGTAAAATCTGAGACATGCTTGAGGTATAAAAAGAGCTCCCAAATGCTGCTGACAAATGCCTGAGGTATAATAGATATATGTTCATTTGTTTCAGGAATTAGAAAAGACCTACATTTTTCAGGGTGAATCTGGGAAATTCACTGAGATTGAATTTCCTGAATGGAATATAAACTTAATAATTAATGTCCCTTTTCCCCAGAATGAAGAAAAATAAGTTCAATTTTGCTTTCCCTTCAAGAGCCACCCTTTGCAGAATGTGGGGCCAATCATAGAATAAAAAAGTATCCTATTTGTGCCTTTTTCCCATTGTGTATTATGACTCAGGGTGGTGAACCCCGGGACTAGAGATGGAAAAAGAATTTCAATCAAAACAATCCAAAACCAGGAGAGAAACGTCTTCTGTTGCATAGTGTTAACATTTAAAGAATGGAGATATGTACAAAAAGCCTACTAGATCCAAAAAGAACATTTGTTTTGTACCTCTTCTGAACCTTTCCTAGAGGGAGTGACAGAGGTGGAGTCTCAAGACTGTTTTCTAGAAAATCATGTAAGTGACGGATGAACACTGGAAGTAAACCCTGCCAACACTGATGTGGAAGGTTTTTCTCCTGATGCCAATAGTCACAACAAACTACCACTCAAGTGCTAGGATATAAGCAAAGGGGAAGGAGGCTTAATTAGACAATAAGCTCCAAAAGTCAGGTGAACCAGGTGCTTCAGGCATATCAGGGTCTCTCCAAAGCAATCACCTTAAGGTTTCCTGTTAAAATACAGGTAACTACAAACAGGAAAGTCCGAGATACTGTTCCCAACACGGAGTAGCCATAGTAGGTACTGCCTTGCACTTCAGCTACTCAGGAAGACATCCTATCACGACTCTTGGGTCAGGGCACCCTGCAGTAGGGCTTTGTCACTGGACCCCACACTCCTTGGGATTTTCCATTTCATCTCCTTCAAAGTCGGGCTTCAAACTCTTTTTTTGCTCAATTTCCACCTGCCAAAAGTAGAAGTTGGAAAGAAATATCAGAATGAGGAGAAAAACATCCCAATAATAAATAATCCCAAGGAGAATAGCGCACTAGATTCTCTGAGATTCCCTGTAATTTTGTTACCATTTTGGGCTTTAGCCACAGTGAAGCTACTGGCCCTCAGTACATCATGATTCTCTCTTTGCACACGCTCTTTGCTTGGTCTGGAATTCCCTCATCTTTAGGGTTTACCTGGAAGATTTTTATTCTTTGCCTTGCACAGCTGCTCAAAGGTCACCTCTTCTGTGAAGCTGTTCTCAAGTCATTAGGAAGGTAGGTGCTCCTCTTGTGCATATTTCCTGTACCTGGTATACCTGCTCACCATAGCGCAGGCTCCCTAGGACAGGGGCAGGCCCTTGTCTACTACTGTACTCCAATAAAGCAGGCATGCAGCAGGCAAGCACAAAGGTTTATCAAATGAATGAATTCCTTCTCTTGGCTGTTCATACTCTACTACTTTATTGTTTTACGAAGTCTCCAAATTGGTAAGCGTTGTACCATTTACAGTTCTACCTGTGTTTTCTGCAAAATATTGTAGCTTTAACTATAAAGGGATTAATAAATTCATCTTGCCATGAAAGTGACACACACACTGAAGCCTTTGACAAGTCAGAAAAGAAATACGTCAGGCAAGAGAGTTTCTTAATTAAAGCTGGTCCTCTCTTTATCACTTTGGATATTTATGATAAAGGAAATAATTCAAGACCAAACAGTTGACTAGGGTCATGCTTGATGAAAATGCTTTTTTTTTTCCTGGCCACAAGATGGAGTATGTGTTCTTGTTGGTAGTTTAAGATTTTCGATAACGCAACTAAATAAATATTTAAAGAACAATAAATAACCATAAAAATCAAAGGATATTATGAATTTTAAAAGTTATTAAATCACTTTGCAAAATGCTTTTTCAGTAACCCCCACTTTCTATCACTGACCTTTAATCTGCTATTGAATTTCTAACACCTCAAGATGGAATCTCTATGTCAGAACACTACAACTTTGTTTCCTCCTTCCACAGCCCTGATCCTGTTACTATTACCGAAGCTTGCTTGGCTTTTGAATTTTGTCCTGTTACAGCCCAGTGACCAGGTCATATGTGTCCTGACTTTATTTGGATCTACATCATCAACTCTGAAGCTGAAATACATGCTTTGGGTTGGCACTCTCCCAAACTCCCCTCTACTTCCAAATTTACAACTCCTCCAACATATATTATGAATGAGTATATAATACTATGATGCAGTCGCTCATAATATTAATAATATTATATATAATATACAATTAATAATATGTATTATATAATCATCATCATCCCTTTACCCCAATGACCCTTTTGATGTTGTTCATGATGACTGAAAGACATTAATTTATTCTCCTTTTCATCTGCCTCTTTATATTTTTTTGCAACTTTTCTCTTGCTCACTAGAGAGGTTAGTCAGTCATTCAAATCAGAGTAGACTCATCCATAGCAATGTGGGGTGTACCTCTCCAAGTAAGAGAACACCTTGCATCCATGGCAGGCACTGATAAAGGGAACAAGAGATGGGGGAGGGGTAAACAAATGGTCTTGGAAACATTAGCCAGATGTCTCCGGAGGCTACCTTGTAGCTGTAGTGTGCGGAATAATTGACCCACTTCCTGACGTCAGTCTTGTCTTCCACGGAGATGGATCTTACAGAGGCTTTAGAGGCAGAAGTTGTAGGCATGCTGAACTCAACATTCACGTGATTGGCAAATCTGGAAGGCACTTCCCGGTCAGAGCCAAGTTCAAGGTGGCAGAAGAAACAGTGTGGGTGACCAGAAGCTATGAAAGGAAAAGAATCTAGACATTAGGTTCTTTGGAAAGATGTGAAAGGAGAGGCCAAAAGAGTCACCCCAGTAACAAAGAAGGCCTGAAGACTGCCTCCCAGCTCAGCACCGGGCAGTCTTTCAGAGGGTCCAACGCCAAGCAGAGGATTTACCTCAACAGAAATCACACTGCCTATGCCTCAGACCCTTCAATAGACCTATGTGATTACAATAGCCTTGTATCCTAGCAATAAAACCCACAGCCTGAAAAACGGGTCATGTGGCCTGCTTAGGTCAGGGTGGTTAATGGGAACACAGCACAAATAGCAGGAATAGAGGCCATGGAGGCAGAAAGGAAGAAAAGGGAACACCACATAGCACCTAATAAAACATCAATGACAGCCACATGGAACAAAATAATTGATTCCCTTTGAAAGATGAATTTTCTCAATAGCATTTCATATTTTTACAAAAATGCTTTGGCACACTTTTTGTGGGTAGATGGTATATGCAAATGATGATGCCCTTATAAACACCATATATGCACTAAGGAAGTGCGTGTTACACAGACCAACAGGACACTGTGACTTCTAGCTCTCCTGCTAAGTGACACAGATCCCACACCCAAGTCCTTTGTTCTCTCCTCACCTCAAATCCTGATTTGGAAAGTGGGGATATAAGGGATGGGTAGTAAAGAGTGGGCTGCACAATGCCAGGCATAGTTCTTTCCTGTTCTTTAATTCTCTAAATCGACGGCTAGTTCTACCATACTTGGAAGAAAACTTAAGGATTTCCATTTGAGGATTGTTATTAGATTATCTGAGTGAAGAGAGAGCTTAGTTCTGAGGCTATAACCTCTGAGCACTCTGTACAGTCTCGAATGCTACCCACACACTTCTCCCTGCATCTTCCTAACAATCCCTTGAGGTCAGTCATTACATTCTACAGATGAGGCAATGAAGGCTTTGGGAGGTAAAGTCAACTAGCCAAGGTCAGAGCTGGAAAGTATCAGACTGAGGGACAACCCAGGCACAGACTCCGAAGTGTTTTAACCACTTTGTCTGAGTCACAGCCTCCCTTGGGGTCCCCAACCTCAAGACCAGGTTTGCAGGGTGACATGAGTGGAGAAGTGGGCTGTAAGAAGCCCCAGGTAGCAACTCGCCGTGGAGAAACAACATGACATGACTTTGCCTCTATTATGTAATAGCAACAGCCCTTAGTTATCTGAGTTTCCCCAAATAAACAATTCCAATTTTCTTTACTGGTCTGGGCAAGACTTTTTAATCTGAGAGAGTTGAGGACATACACACCCGTTCTCCAAGGAAAACATGATGGAGTGAAGTATTTGTTTTGCTCTACTTCACAAACAACATATTTCAATGGTTATTTCCATAGAGTAACACTCTGGGAAACTGAGAAATTTGCACTGGTTTCTAAGGAAAGAAATCTTAAATTGGATACATATAATAGTAAAAATTACATGATCTAAAAATGAATCCATGTGATTTTTGAAAAAATTACAGTCGTAATTATATAGCTATCCGTTACACAGGCCAGAGACTGTGCTAAACACTTAAAAGCATTATCCAATTTCTTTCTTAATGAGCTAGGTATTAATAACCCTCTTCTATAAATGAGGAAAATAGGATTTCTTTGAGAGATTAAAGTAAATTGTCTGAGGTCACATAGCTACTAAATTGCAGCACTAGAAATAGGGGCGCCTGGATGGCTCAGTGGTTGAGCGTCTGCCTTTGGCTCAGGTTGTGATCCCCAGGGTCTGGGATCAAGTCCTGCATCAGGCTCCCCACAGGGAGCCTGCTTCTCCCTCTGCCTATGTCTCTGCCTCTCTCTGTCTCTCATGAATAAACAAATAAAATCTTTAAATAATAATAATAAATAAATAAATTGCAGCAGTAGGAATAAAACTCAGATCTGACTTGAGATTATGTCCTAAACTCTCTGAATATTGCTATAGATTAAGAATGCTACAAATTACATAGAGTAGTTTCTTACTTTAATTCATTGGCAACTTGAACAATACTTTTATCTACTTATCCTGATTTGCAGATTGTTGGAATAAGAGAAATCATTACTTTCCACAAAGCTGACTGCTCTGGTCACCCTTCCAAAGGCTATTCACAGCAAACTCTATGAAAGCAGCATTCCTTCATGATTCCCAGCATCAACTAAGGGATGTGTAGGGCTGGTGGACAGGTAGGGAAGTGCAATTCTGAGAGCTAGGATAGTTTAGTTTATGGTAATGAGCTAAATGGAGCCCACACATTTTGCCATCATCTTTGATGAAGCTGAGAAATTTTAGCATTAAAATTCAGATTGCTATTTCCCATAAAAGGCAACCTATATTGAAATTGTTTTCTCTTGGTCTAATGTTAGAGAACTGGAGTTCCAGCAAAGAAAGCTACCTATGCAGGACAGAGTGTTTTGGTGGGTAAGGTGGGGAAGCAGTAGGACTTGTTCTGGTACCTTGCAGGATCACGGATAGGGGACATTAAAGAGCATGGGAAGGCAGGGGCAGCTATACATGCACACAGCTGGGCTGCACCTGCCAGTTTAAACCATGCTGGACTCCAGTGGCAGTTTGTTAGTCTTCTGGTGGCAGGATTGGGACAAGCCCACTGTGGCTGCAGCCTTGGATGCCAGCAAAGCTCGGGGAGCTGACCTGTGGTCCCCCACTGCCTCTAGCCTAACTGCCCTGGCTGCTAGGGGTGCTAGAGATCAGGGACCACTGTGGGCAGACATACGCATTCAGTGGTTCATGCCGTCTGACCAGAATTCTGATCCTGGACATCTTAAGTTTCTAGAAAAGGATGTTACCAATTTTCTGAACCTACACAGAAATACGCCATTGGCCAGGAGTAGTCTAAGAGGCTCCTTTTGCAGGGGTCGCTACTAAAATGTATAACAATAAACAGCAAAAACAGTGATGGGAAGAGACCTAAGTGAGAACATTCCCAAATATCCTAATGCTGTCCTGTATTTCAAAAATCTTTAACAAATAAAGGTTCTAAGAATCAGGAAATAATTTGTCCTATGTCCCATTTACTCGGGCCTTGAGCCTACTGAATACTAACCTGCTGGGAAGCATGAAGGCAACTGTTTGCCAAAGACTTATATTTTCCCTTGTCCTGCACCCATCCCCCCCCCCTTTTTTGGGACTGATTGATTGACTGATTTTTTTGTCTGCTTGCTTTGGGAAATAATCTTCCCCAGCACTGCGTGTCATTTTGATAGTCATGTCAGTCAAAATGCACTATCCTCTCCTTGAAGCTTGAGCCAAGTAGCTCAAGGGCAGAAAATGGCTTGTGATGATTTATCCCAACAGCCGCAGCCTGAGGAGACATCTCACAGTTCTGCTTTCAAAAGCTCCCCTTTCAAAGCCTGCCTGTTCAACCTTTCCAAACTTTCCTTTAGTTCTCCAAGCTACCCTCCAACAATCTTTTTTTTTTTGTCTTTGCTGCTTATAACCAAAACTCCTTCATACAGTACTTTTAAATATTTGAAAGAAAGAACTTTGAAACAAATGAGATAGATGGGTATACACTGAGAAAACTGCAAATCTCTCTTCTCTTAGAAGAAATTATTTCATGTTTGTGTCTATTTGGTGTCCTCTCCTAAGAGATGGCTGTGATATTGAGAAAAGCCCCCTGGGATGTGGCTTTGTGACTTCAGATAAGTCATGTGGCTCCTGGTCCTTAATTTTCTCATCTAATAGAATGAAGAGGTTTGACTGAGGTATCCCCAAGGCCCCTTCCAGCTTGAAAGCTCAGTAATTCCATAATGAAGTAATCTGAATCCATGCTTAACAAACCAAAGAGCCAAACATTCCAATAAACATAAACCTGAGGCCTTGTCTTTTCTGATGTCAACTCTCCAGCAGGTTAGACGGTTAATCTTCCCCCTACCACTTCTCTTCTCTTCTCAAGGGCTTCTGTGCCAAAGGAGAATTCAGGGCTTCTCCTTTCCCCTGTCAATTCAGATGGGTCCTGTGGCTGAGGTATCATGGCGCTATCACAAGGAGAATACAGTGCCGATTTCAGGAGAAATGAGTAAGCAAGCACAGAGAGGAAGACTTTGTTTTTAAAAATCCCATCAGTTTAGAAGTGGGGGATGGGAGGTGGGAGTGGCAGTGTTTGGCAAATCCAGCCTCAGACACAGAGGTCCAATTGTCTCTTCATTTTGCACCGCTACACTCAGTGTCTGACACAGAATACCCCGGTGTGTGTTCACTGCCTGGGCTAGCTTGGGGAGGTGAACAGATCATACTGCCTCTTGCCATCACATCATGTTACATTCTGGGAATGGTTACATAGCCACTCCACACTCAGAAGAGGAAGTGAAGACTCTAAACATACCCTTATAGGGTTTTATAGTGGGAATGGAAGAAGAATATCTGTATAAGAGAAGGACATTTCCATCAAAAGTTCTGGGATCCCTGGGTGGCGCAGCGGTTTGGCGCCTGCCTTTGGCCCAGGGCGCGATCCTGGAGACCCGGGATCGAATCCCACGTCGGGCTTCCGGTGCATGGAGGAGCCTGCTTCTCCCTCTGCCTGTGTCTCTGCCTCTCTCTCTCTCTCTCCCTGTGTGACTATCATATATAAATAAAAATTAAAAAAAAAAAAGTTCTTCCAAACTTGACCCTTTTTGCTTGTCTACTTTTGTTAACAAATGGGCAAGTTTACTATAAACAAGAAGAGAACTGGTTTAAAGGATCACAGGGTCATGGGCTGACTGCGTGTCATTGGGGTCACTCAGACTTACTCTAAGAAATAAGGCTATTAGAGTTGGTTGGATTACTCCTTAGTTTTGTCATTTCCTTAAATTCACTGGACCCCTGAGGAAAGTCATTACCTTCTGGGCTCACTCAAGCACGAAAGCATCCCTGATAGCTATGAGCAAGCCAGCTAGGGCTGGTAAGCTTTCCTTCTTTGTTTAAATGAAACATACCTTCCTTTGCTTTTTGTCTGACAGAATTTCAGCCCTTTTGGACCTTCTGATCCTGGCTGGATCTTCAGTCTAATCAGAGGCCATTTCTCTTCTTCCCTATCCTCAAATCCCAACTCTGAGCCAGGGATGTTATGACTGACAGGTCTCACAGAGGAGGACTGGAATCATTAGTCTGACTCTTCAGCTCTATTGTATATATGACTGGCCATAAACTGGCCCTTTTACCTACACTCATGGCAGAGTGAGAAAGATGCCTCTCTGGAACCCAGAAGCTTTCTAGGATCTGGAAATAGCTTCCAGCACCACAGATAATACTTAAATGAGTCAGAAAAGAATACAAATTCATGAGGTGCCCTGCAAATCTGCTTAGCAGCTCAGCTGAGAGAAGAATAATGCATCGTTTTCTAGAAGTATGATAATAAGGGAGTGAGCAAAGGGGGTGAACTGGGTCATTGATGTTTGTTACTTACATTTTTGCTTCTCTGGTCCCAATTCTCCATTACCATATTTCTGTCACACGGCAAAAACCAGCACTTCGGAGAGGAACAGAATGTGGAACTTTGACCCCAGCTCTCGTGTAACCATGTGGCAGTTTTCACAGAAGAGAAACCTCTACCTACCTGAGTTTTTGTCAGGCAGTCGGTTTATCCTCCACACAATAGAGTTGAAGGCATGCTCGTACTTGGCAGTTCCCAGAGTTACTCTCATGACAGGCTCAGAGCCGGATATACTGGTTGAGCCAAAACTTGCCCCCCGGTTCACTTTGGCTTTTAAAGACTTTTCCCCCAGGACACTTTCCCTGCGGAAGTTTTTCACCCATTCGCTGGGCACAGGGTAACGAACCATCACATTCTCACAGGGGACCTGAGTGAGAGGGTCTCGGTTAGAGGAGAAGCCAGTTGACATCCTAAGCCAGCTCTGCACCTCCACCTCTGCCCCATTGATGCTTGCTGCCGTCCTGAGTGTGAAAGGCAGGGTCTTCTCCGCAAACACTGTCCTGAATCGCATGAGCTCAAACCGGCAGGCATCCAAAGGGTTGAACAGGATAACCCGTGAGTTGTTGAATACATCCTCATCCACACACCCATGAAAACGGCACTGATGGAGCTTGATCCATTTGGTGGTGGTAGTGGGCATGATGTCTTGCCGGGAAACTATCTCGTTCCCTTTGACGAGGACATCGTTGAGCCCCAAGCGGCACTCTGCGAGCCCAGACAGGAAACTCAGAATGTGGATCCGTGTCCAGACGTGATGCTGGAGGATCTGGTTGTCTACTTTGCTCACAATGCCAGAGAATTCATCCTTGACATCCACAGTAATCTCCTCTTCAAGGTAGTTCAAGCCCACTGTGCTCAAGTCCATGGACAACACTGGCAGATTCATGAGCCGGTCCTGAACGGCGCGGATGAAACTCAGAAAGTCATCATAGTTGGTGGTGCCCAGCTTAATCACCTGTTCCCTCTCTGCTGTGTGGGCCACAGCAGGTTTGGGCTGGTATTTCTTCTTCTCCTTGTAGGTGACACGGTCTATTCGCAAGCTGTGGATCCTGCCATTCTCGTCATAGTTTTGGAGGCGGGGTTCTGAAATTTCATGGCAGATCTCCAGCTTGAACTCACGGAATGGTTTCTCTAGTCCCTGCTCATAATACAGCTGCAGGTAACCACTGTCTGTCAGTTTGATGTAGATGGGTCCCCAGTGCCTAGATGACATGATGTTTTTCTTCTCAGGGATCCGTAGCATCATTGGCCACCCGTCCCTGGGCTGGGACAGTGCTGAACAAGGTGGGTGGTCATCTAGCTGAACCCAGGCTATCGGGTCATCATCTGGTAGTGTCTCACTGCCTAAACGATCAGGATCATCAATCTGGAGTTGTTTGAGTTTTTCAACAGCATCAGTGTGGGACTGGGTTTTGCTTGAGTCATCAAAACTGATGGCATCCTGGTAGATGACAATGAGAGAATCTCTTTGGCTCTTGCCTGTGGCACTGGAAATGGAATTATTTTGGGAGCGCCGCCTCTCCTGCTCCTCAAAGAAAGCAGTGAAAGGGTTGATAGGGGAGGGCTGGACATCCTGCAGAGTCTCATTCAGGAAAGGATTGGTTGCCCTCCAAGGTGGAGCTTCGGTTATGGAAGGTGGATGGTTTAAGGAAGAAATGTCCAGCTTCTGAACTTTGGAAAAGTTCATCAACGTGCTCCTGGGACGTTCCCTCTTCTTAAATGATCCAGTTGAGTCATAAGGTACATCTGGGATCACAGATGCGATAGGTGGCGGGTTTGGCTTCAGGGGAGAGGTGACTGGCGGCAAAGGGCAGCTGACCTCATTATCATCAAAAGTGACCCAGCTGGGGAAACGAGCAGAGGTCACTGGAGTGACAGAATGTCCGTTCATGGCTGGACTACTGGCCTGCCAGCTGATGGCCTCCATTTCTACCTCTTCATCGTCCTGCAGTGAGGAAGAACTGTCTAAAAGAGAAAGGAGAATATATGAGGGCTGCTATTCCGGGCCTCTTAGGAGTATGGGAAACTGAACGATGACTAGAATTTTATCTGGAACCCGGGAAATTCTAAAGCACCTCATTACCTGTGTCAAGTGCTAGTCTGGGCTCAAATCTCATAATTTTGTAATAAGCACGCCACAGGGGCCACACATCAAATAAATACACTAAGAATATACAAATGGGTCTCTGAATACAGAAGCACTGATAGGACCAAGGTCCCTTGCAGTTTTTTTTTTTAAGATTTTATTTATTCATCTCACACACACACGCACATACATACACAGAGGCAGGGACACAGGCAGAGGAAGAAGCAGGCCCCATGCAGGGAGCCCGATGTGGTACTCGATCCCGGGACTCCAGGATCATGCCCTGGGCCGATGGCAGGCGCTAAACCGCTGAGCCACCCAGGGATCCTCCCTTGCAGTTTAACTCTTATACATTCTCCCTTTGATAGAAGTTGTCCTTACCATGCTTAAAGTATGTATTCTTAATTTTTAGACACGGAAAACCACCTTCCACATAAAATTATATAAAGCTGATCTCATCTCATTGAACAAAACAAATTATATGTTCCAAGTGGTAATATGATTGCAAATAATGTAATTGGAGGGATTTTTGCCCAAATATGATCAATAAATATTAAAGATAAAATGTTAACACCCTTAAGATGAAATACGTTCAGACAAGTGGATAAGAAGACTACAAAAACTCTAATAGAAATAAATATAGACAAAGGACATATACAGATAGCTAAGGAGAGAGAAACTAAAAATGTCTAATAAGCATATGAAAAAAAAGTCCAGTCTCACTAGTAATTTTTATTTTTTTCTTTTTATTTTTTTTCTTCACTAGTAATTTTTTTAAAAATGTAAATTAAAAACAATCAGTGAAGATTTTTAAAGTTTTTAGTCTTCAGTAAGGGTAAAGGTACCATGCTATGAATAGTAAATAGACTGATAATGGGACTGTAAGTCATTATTAACTCTAAGTGGTTTGGCAATTTGTATTAAGGGTTTTGCAAATGTGCATAAACAATGACTTTGTAATTTTGCCCAAAGGAAATAAATCCAAGTTGTGTACCAAGTTTTGGGTAAATGTTAAGAAACTGAAGAACACAATAGAATAATACCCAGCCATTTAAATGTTCACAAGTAATGCAGTAACTTGAGAAAACACTCATAATATACTCTCTTCTTTTTTCTCTAAAATACTTTTCCATCTTGGGGCTTATTTATTTTATGGGGGATAAAAAAGGGTTATTTTAAATACTCCACCATTGCAGGGCCTTCAAAGAAGGAGATACAGGACTTGAGTTTCCATGTGGGGAAGATCCAAACTTTTCAGTTAGCATAAAGACCTTGTGTGTCTGCTGGGATTGTGGAAAGGGAGGGGGTGGGAGAGTGAAGCCTTTAGCAAAGAGTGGGTGTGACAAGGAATGGCACAGAAAACAAGTCTGTGTCTGGCGTACAGTAGATACTCAGTAAAAAGTTTATTGATTGAATAAGTGAGAAAAGAAACTTTGCATTGGAGCAGCTCTATTTTCTATGTCCCTGAGGAATGTGTATGGCCACCATTCCACCCATTGCTTCTACTGCCAGTAAAGTGCAACAAAGAGAAATGGATGCTCAGTGGTTGAGTTAATTAGTTGAGTTTTCTGATCACCTCACTCAACTTTCATGAATATCATATCCAACCAAACCAATTCAGCAATGCCACACATAATTTAAGTGGAATTGCATGTAGATGAGATGGTTGGCTTGTTATTCATTTTTCCAAACAAAGAGCAATTCCCTCTACTGAAAACGGTACCTTGAAAATGTAGGCTAAATATATGAGCAAGCATACACACATATCCACCCTCACCCTGAGTTAGGGACAAACAAGGCTAGGCAGGGTTAGGTAGGGGGCCATGGAAATTGGCTCACAAAAATCCCCAAAATGCTGAGGTGTAAGGAAACCAGAAATAAAGGAACAAGCCAGACCACCCTACCCTAGGTATGGGTGGGGAGGGTGTTTGTTATAACAGCTACTTGTGACCAACAAAGAATAACCAGATCCCAAAGAAGTAAGCCATTTAAGATGTTATCAATAGTCCTTACTCAATGGTAATGTCAATAGATATTGTCAAAAGGATTTAGGTTCCCTGATTAGACTCTCAATAAAAGACCAACCCTACAAGCTGTCAGTGGCAACTCTGTCAGGACCCCTCTCACTCCTGAGAGCTTTCTCTATATCTTTACTTAATAAACTTCTATCCCTTCACTCTCCTGTGTCCATGAGATTCATTCTTCAACTCTGTGAGACAAGAACCAAGCTCTCCCATATCAACCCCACAAATATAAGTAAAAAGGTGTTTTCTGTATGTACAGCAACCACAAAAGGACTTCAAAGCATTTTAAAATTAAGGATAAGACTTTCCTTCAAATTCATCATTAAGGGCAGCCCAGGGGACTTAGCGGTTTAGTGCCACCTTCAGCTGAGGGCTTGATCCTGGAGACCAGAGATCGAGTCCCACATCGGGCTCCCTGCATGGAGCCTGCTTCTCCCTCTGCCTGTGTCTCTGCCTCTGTCTCTCTCTCATGAGTAAATAAATAAAATCCTTAAAAAAAAAAATCATCATTAATCCACTTTTGTGGATGTAAGATTTTCTGGAAAATGAAGGGAAAAGGGTCAGTAAACAACCCAGGTTCGTAGGATTTATATTTTATTTTTTTTATCATTATCATTATCACTACTATTACTATTATTGTATCAAAGGCTAAAGGGAACAATGTGGCCCTAAGTAAAATATAATCACTTCCTTGGCACAGTAACTGATCCTCTCCAGACAACTTAAAAAGGAATGCGTCTCAAAACTCATCAATTTCTTATGAAGCTGCTCTAAGGAGCTTTTGTAAGGGTAGTGTTCCCACCCAAACAGACTGGTGCTGACCAAGCCCCCGTACCAGGGATATCCTTTTCGCCTTCGGGCTCATCACCACTCCCTAGTTTGAACAAGCCAAAGTCCTTTGATTTGGAGGGTGGTTTCTGCCAAAGCGGTTTATTCTTGCTGCCAAAGGATTCCCTTCTGTTGGGAATCTTGTTCCCAAAATAGCATTCTTCATTTTCCTTGATGAAGCCAAAACAGAAAGGGGGAGGGGGGGCTTTTTGTCTCCACTGAACATAATTTTTTTACAATAAATTCCTTTTTAAATGAAGTTATTTAAAATCACACCAAGTCCTAGAGAGCTTTGAAGCATCAGACTTAGAATACAATTTAAATGAAATTTCTTTAAATCTGGAGGGAAATTTTGTAATTAAATTAATTTCTAGAGATTCCACATTATCTTTGACAGCCGTTAAAAAGTATCAAAAGACTTTGTTACAAAATATTCTCTCTGTTGGCAGTTTCATCTCCCATGATTACAATCCGTTTTAAAAATACATCATTTGGGGCAGTAGTGGGACATAGGACAAATTTCTGGAAATTAGATTTTTTTTCTCCCCACCAAATCATTTATAAGGAAAAAATGTCTTAATAAAGATGCTTTTACAGAAGAAAATCAAAGTGGTCTCTAGTTCTCATGAAAATAAAGCATTTCTTGGGGTGAACCCAAGGACTGCCAAACACAACTTTTAAAAATAATCCTTTATTAACACTGACTTCCCTACTTGTAAGTTCTTAACTTTGCATCATTTATCATTGACTGAAAGACATTTTCAGTTGTTTTTGCAAAGATTAGGTAATATGTTTTCTGAGTCTCTCTTTTTTTTTTTAAGATTTTATTTATTTATTAATGAGAGACACAGAGAGAGAGAGAGGCAGAGACACAGGCAGAGGCAGAAGCAGGCTGCCATGCAGGAAGCCCGACATGGGACTTGATCCCGGGACTCCAGGATCATGCACTGGGCCGAAGGCAGGCACCAAACCGCAGAGCCACCCAGGGATCCCCTCTGAGCCTCTTTTTATTAAAACCTCTATATTATTCGAGACTTTCACATATAAAAAACAACAAATCTGTATGTAAAATTTCTGGGGGAAAATATTTGTATCATATATGACAAAAACTTGGTATCTTTTATGTAATATACAGTGTATTCTTAATAAAAATGATACACCCGGGGCACCTGGGTGGCTCAGGTCATGATCCCAGAGTCCTGAGATGGAATCCCACAGCAAGCTCTCTGCTCAGTGAGGAGTCGGCTTCTCCCTCCGCCTCTGCCCTTCTCCAATCCTCCCTGCTCTTGCTCTACTGTCTTTCAAGTTAAAAAAAAAAAAATTATTGAACAGAAAAATGATATAGCTTCACCAAAAAATTAAATAAAATAAAGTAGGGTAAGAAGCAGATAATTTGCTAATGAAGAAATAATGTGCAATAACTATTTGGAAAAAAGGTTTAACCTTATACACAATAAGTACAATTATCTCCGTATCAGAGAGACAAAAATTTAGAAAGAATAAGAATCATTATTTGTGACACAAGGGAATCTGCACTCTGATGGAAGTGTTCAAAAAATCTTTCTGAAGGGCAATCTGAAAAATTGTACGACAGTCTCAAAAAATATGATCCAAAAATTCTATTCACAGGAGTGTATTCAGAGGAAAGAAGAAGACAGGCATGCAAAGAGGATATAGCGGTATGTTTATCACAGTAATGTTTGTATCATAGAAAAATTGGAAACAAATGCCTGATAAGAAAGATTGGTTATATCAAGTATCATACCTCTAAAATGGAATCCCATGAAGCTATCACAATGCAATTGATGCATGTTATTCACATAGAAGCTGATCATGATATATATTATTGAGTGAATAGTAGCAAAAACCTACAATCTGGAATCAGACGGCCCTGGTTTCAATCCTGTACCTGCAGCTTATTAGCTAGGTGACTTTGGGCAAGCTGTTTATTTTCTCTGCAACTCAGTTTTCCCATATATGACATTAAGGAAGTATTAAATCCTGGGGCGCCTGGGTGGCTCAGTCAGTTAAGCATCTGCCTTCGGCTCAGGTCATGATCCCAGGGTCCTGGAATAGAGCCCCACATCAGGCTCCCTGCTGGGCGGGAGCCTGCTTCTGCTTCTCCCTCTCCCTCTCCCTCTCCCTCTGCCTGCTGTTCCTCCTGCTTGTGCTCGCTCTCGCTCTCTCTGTTAAATGCATAAATAAAATCTTAAAAAATAGAAAAGAAAATATTAAATCCTACCTGAAAGGGTTGTTGGGAAAACACAGATGTTAGAATTGTGCCTGGCAAGTAATAAATGTTCATTAGATGTCAGCTGCTATTACTACTAACAGAATGATACATCTTCATGATATAGAATATACATGTATTTAAAAGCTTTGGAATATAATATTTCATAAATATTTTGATGTGAAAACAGAGGTCTCCTGTGGGGTAAGAGGTGATTTAAAAAATATTAAATCTGTATTACGATAATGCTGTTTGCTTACAAAATAAATAATAGGTCAAAACACACCTTTAGCACTCTGATTAATTAACCTTGGAGAAACAAAACAGTTTAGCTGTAATCCATGTTGATAAAGCAGTAGTTAGATCTTTCCCATGACACTTAAGACTGATGTAGCTGATACCAGAAACAATGAAGGGCTGGGGATTGGGGGGAGTGGGGAGCCGGCAAATTTCTCTAGTAAGAAACAGGCTAAAACTAATTATCTTTAGAACAAAATTAACTATCATCCAGAATTCCATTTTATTGACTTATTAAGATAAAACCAAAGCCAAAAATCCAGCATAATTTTAATTACTATCTCTTCCACTTGCTACCTCCAAATTACTTTTATTATGAGTTGGGCTGCTGCCAAACAAAAGCCATGTATAAAAATCAGGCTCTCATTTGACACCACAGGGAGAACTGCTTAGTACTTGAGCTTCCTAATGTCTTTACGGATACAAACGAAAAAAGAAATGGTGGATTCTTTCAATGTCAGACCACAATCGACTTTAAGTTCCCCAACGATTAAATTAAATGATTACGAGGTAGTCAAAGTCACCAAATGAAGAAATAGTCAGAACTGTGGAGGAAGATTAAGTTTGAAAACAGAGATACTCTTGTCATCTTCTTTCCCCATTTGGTGACCTAATTTGTTCATTCAATGACAAATGCAAAAAACTTACTGAGCGCTATCCATTGGAATTTATTTGCAGTGGCAGGAACACATATTCTGAGATTTTTGCAGTTTTCTCAAGATGAGACAACAATCACTGTTACATAAGAGCATATACTTAAAACTGTAACCAGCCTCAGATGCACGGCAGGCCCTTACATATTTGTGGATTGTTCTGTAAAGTTGAAAAGAGGAACACAGGGACACCTGGGTGGCTCAGGGGTTTAGCGCCTGTCTTTGGCCCAGGGCATGATCCCGGAGTCCTGGGATCGAGTCCCACATCGGGCTCCCTGCAGGGAGCCTGCTTCTCCCTCTGCCTGTGTCTCTGCCTCTCTCTCTCTCTCTATGTGTGTGTGTGTCTCTCATGCATAAATAAATAAAATTAAATTAAAAATCTAAAAAAAAAAAAGTCCTACTTTTCATGTTCACTAACTCTGGTATTTGCTTAATGCCTGTTTGTTAAGCTAAAATCCAGTTAATTTTTCCCCCTGCCTTTGAGATTGGCAAGAGTTACCTTGACCTAAGGTTTTCAGGAGCATTGTTCCGTAGGGGAAAGAAGTTAACAAGGATTTACATCCCTTTATACAAAGAAGCCTTGAGGCATAAGGTCAGGTGATGTCATCCCCTGATGTGTGAATGTGTAAGGGTGAGAAAATAGTCCTCTGAACCTTATCAACGGAACTTCTAACTGAGATAAAAGAAGCTGAGACCTGCTTAGTCGTCACAATACACTGATAAAGAGAGCAGAGGGTTTGAGTCTATTCATCTGTCCTTAGCATTCTCCAGGAGACTGGATGCTTTCATGCTGGTCAGAGATATCCTCAAAGTAAAGAAGCCGATTCATTGAACTACCTCTTACTACTCTTTGACAGAATCCCTAGGAGGACATTGGACACTACATTCTAGTTTCTACCTCCCAACTCCCCCCTGTTTATCAAGATGAACTGACCCCACACACTTCCTCTCTTTTCTTCACAGTAAAGAAGCATCAGACTAAGTTTGATGACCGTCCCAGGAACTTGTAGTGTTCCTGATGAATCTGTTCTCTCTGGTTCTAAACTCTTGCTTCTGTTTTACCCCTGCCCACTTTGTTAGTACTCCACCTTTGGATCCCTGCTTTTGGCTTCTTCCTCTAACAACTAAACCTCCACTTAACTGGCTTACTGGTTCACTGGCTTAATATGCCTTTCTGATACCAGCTTCTCATGTTGTCTTAGATGAAGACTATTCTTCAACTCCCACTAGGGCAGAGATCTTACTGGAACACCTTGCAGTTGTCTGAGGAAACTTAACTCCAGTTCCCCAGCAGAGGTCATAGACGGGGAGCAGGGACAGATTCCAGTATCTGTAACAAATTGAAAAATCAACATTCTACTTTACAAATTAATCTCTTAAATTTTTATAGATTAGAGTGTATCAAAGACTTAACTCTCAGGCCTCTGAGAACCTGTGTTCTATTTATTCGTTATTGTCATAGCAAAAACAAAACAAAACAAAACAACAACCCTGTATTTCTCTCCCATCCTTGACTATTTGAATGCACCAAAGAGAGGTGAACAAAGAGGACTTTCTAGGGTCTAAGCCTTTTTGGATGTTTAATGAAGCTCTGTTTAATGGACCAAAAAATTCTTCTCTGGTGCGCCCTAAATAGACATTTTCCCAAGAAGACATACAAATGGCTACCCAGGGATGCCTGGGTAGCTCAGCTGGTTAATCATCTGACTTTGGCTCCTAACCTCAGAGTCCTGGTACAGAGCCCTATGTTGGGTGCCCCACTCAGCAGGAGTCTGCTTGAGATTCTCACTCTTCCTTTGTGCATCTCTCTGCTCATGCTCTTCCTTTCTCTCACAAGTAAGTAAAATATTAAAACAAAACAAAACAAAACAAATGGCCCACAGAAATGTGAAAAGATCTTCAGCATCACTGATCATCCGGAAAATGCAAATCAAAACCACAATGAGATATTTATCACCTTACACCAGTCAGAATGGCTAAAATAAAAAAAGACAAGAAATAAGTGTTGACAAGGATGTGGAGAAAAAACAACCGTCATGCACTGCTGCTGGGAATATAAACTGGGATAGCTACTGTAGCAAACAGTAAGGTGGCTCCTCAAAAAATTAAAAAATAAAAATACCATATGACTCATTAATTCCACTACTATTTACCCAAAGAAAGTGAAAACACTAATTTGAAAAGATACATACACCTCTATGCTTATTGTAATATTATATACATTAACTAAGATATGGAAGCAACCTAAGTGTCTATAGATAGAATACACACACACACACACACACACACACACACACAGAAATATTACACAGCCATAAGAAAGATGAGGTCGTATCATTTGCAATAACATGGATGGACCTAAGGCAGCCTGGGTGGCTCAGCGGTTTAGCGCCGCCTTCAGTCCAGGGTGTGATCCTGGAGACCGAAGATCAAGTCCCACATCAGGCTCCCTGCACGGAGCCTGCTTCTCCCTCTGCTTGTGTCTCTGCCTCTCTCTCTCTCTCTCTCTCTCTCTCTCTCTCTCTGTGTGTCTCATGAATAAATAAATAAAATCTAAAAAACAAAAACAAAAACAAAACCATGGATGGACCTAGAAAATATTATGGTAAGTAAAATAAGTAGGTTGAGAAAGACAAATACCATATGATTTTGCTCATATGTGGAATCTAAAAAACAAATGAAGAAACAAAAACAATCAGATCTGTAAATACAGAGAACAAACTGATAGTTGCTAGAGGGAAAGGAGGAGGTGGACAAAATGAATGAAGGGGAGTGAGACACACGGGCTTTCACTTATGAAATGAGCAAGTCACAAGAATAAAAAACCCAGGGGCGCCTGGGTGGCTCAGTCAGTTGGGCATTTGCCTTCAGCTCAGGTCATGATCCTGGGGTCATGGGATCGAGCCCCGTGTCAGGCTCTCTGTTAAGTGGGCAGCCTGCTTCTTGTTCTCCCTCTGCCTCTCTCCCTGCTTGTGCTCCCTTGCTCTCTCTCAAATAAATAAATAAAATCTTTTTAATAAAACAATAAAAAACACAGCATAGGGAATATATAGTTAAAGGTATTGTAGTAGTGTGTATAGTGAGAGATGGTAGCTACACTTGTGGTAAGCACAGCATAAGGTACAAAGAAGTTGAATCACCTGAAACTAACGTAACATTGTGTGTCAATTATACTCAAACAGAAATTCAAAAAAATAACAACTCATCTCTGGTGTGACGAGAGGTGGAAAAGGTTCTTTTGGCTCAGGAGCTTAAAAGAGAAGGAAAGGATCCAGAAGTTACTGTAAGGGAGAAGGCATGGGAGGGGCAAGGGAAAAGGTTCATCCTGTAAGTTGAGCAGTTTTTATATCCAGGAAGTACCAGAAGTGGGGACCAACACAAGGACTGCCTGCAGGACACTGGGACAGTGACCATGCCCTTACTGTGGCCAGGACAGATGACTCATCAGGACTGCCTGTCCCTCTGCCACAGTGCAAATCTCACCCATGTGTGGCCCCATATCCTTACTCACTATATTCTTCTGGCTATCACATTGAGAAGACACCCCAGCAACAACGCATTTGAGCCTTAGTGACAGGAACTGTTTCTCCAAGGCTAACTCTAAGTTCAGCAGGGAGCTGGGGACTCTTATACAGTATTACATTATGCTTGGGTACATGTGTGTTGGGGATGAAGAGAAGAGCGGGCATTCTGGCTGAGTCCGTAACAAGCCTGTCTTCCATGTGTTAACTTTAGTAGGCTATACTATAGCTTCCAGGGGGGAAATTCAAAAGGTCTACTGGTAGCAGGGGTAACATCAGCTGGTCTAAGATCATCCATAGAAAGGTTAAGGGCAATTTCCACTAGCTGAGAAGATCTCTATCGATGATTCCCTTTCACCTATATTGCCCAAAGCTCATTATTTTTTATATGGACTTTCCAGCAATGACAATAAAAAAATAACCAACAGCTCCTGTATGCAGTGAGCTGCTTCTTTTCAATTGAATTTGGAGTTGGTAATTTGATTTCATTTCAGTACTTATCCAGCTCCCGTTTAGTTACCAAGATCAAAGGAGACATTCTATATATATATATATATATTTTTTTTTTTTTTTTTGAGAGAGAGAGAGAGTGAGTGTGTAGAAAAATATACCTGCAGGGTGGGGAGAAGGGTAGGGGAAGGAGTAGAGAATCTTAAGCAGGCTCCATGTTCACTGTGGAGCCCAATATAAGGCTCGATCTCTGGACCCTGAGATCATGACCTGAGCTGAAATTCAGCATCAGATGCTTAACTGAGGCACCAAGGTGCCCCAGGAGACTGATTGATAGTAGATGAAATTTATGAACTGTAAACATATCAAGATAATTTCTTAGAAAAATAGGAGAGCAACTAATTTCTAGCACGACAATAGATTTATCCTTGCTGGTAGAGATCTATTTGTATTTCTGAACATCTCAAATTTTTCAGAAGCCCTCATGAGGTAGATCATTTGCAGGCAAACAGTGAAATGCTATTTGCAGATGGTTCACACACTTGGTACTTTTCCTAACTTGCTACAAGCATCCACACTGTCTGGTATATGTACACCAGTGTCTCCTGGGTGGACACAAGGCTAATAAGGGAAAAGCTAGTTTAAAAGTGGTTTGTACTAACAATGGATTGAATTCCTGGCTTCGTGCTGGTCTCTACTCCCTGTTTTGTGCCACTGTAGGCTGTGGAGTCAGATCAACCTGGCTCTGCCATCATAAAACGATGAGATCTTGGGCACCTTACTTCACCCTCTCTAAACTTCAGGATTTCTCAACTCTCACAGCAAATAATAACAGGACCCATTTCATAGGGTTGTGAGGGTAAATAAGATCATGAATGGACACTGAGTTTAACTGGCCCACAACTCAATAAATGTTACCTATCACAATAAAAATGTGTAAATGTTATTTCAGAATTCTCAAGGAAGCAAAAGAAGAGGGAAGAAAGGGGAGAGAGAGAATGCCTTTGAAGTTGTATTATTAATGTGATGGAGATTGAAGAAGGAAAACAGGAAGAAAAATGAAGGAAGGGAAAGGGGGATGGAGAAGGAAGGAGAAATGTCTCAGGTTATGATTCCATGAATCCAAATCTTTCCATAATTATTGCATAGATAAATCCCCAAAGGCTTGGGGATTATAAGAGATATGAGGGTCCGCATTCACGGTCATTGTGACTACAACAAAGCAGCACTAGTCTATCACATAAGGAAAGTGTTAAGTCTTGAGCACACTCTGGTCAAGACAGAACATCTAATTCTCTGTTATCCCTCTGATACTAAGAATTGCCTATGTAATTGCTGGGTAGGTCTAAGATGTTTTTCTATTCCAGACAAGTAGTCCTCAAAGTGGGGGAATGCACCCAAGGGGGTTCACAGAATGATCCACTGGGGTGTGGGAAGAAAAATATCAGAACTTCTAATTTTGTTCACTTCTTAACCCATCCTTTAAACATTTCTAATTTTTGTTTATATGTTATAAAACACTAAAACACCTAGTATGTTCATAACTTATAAATTCATAATATTATTTACACACACAAATATTAGAGGCTCATGATCAAATCTTTGGAGAAACATGACTAAACATTTGGAGAAAAGTGGTATAGTACATTAGGCATGTTTCAAACATCATAACTTCACATATACAAAAAGATATCACTTCTTCCTCTCTTTTGTAAAAATGGGCTATTATTTTTTTTTAATTTTTATTTATTATTATTTATGATAGTCACAGAGAGAGAAAGAGAGAGAGGCAGAGACATAGGCAGAGGGAGAAGCAGGCTACATGCACGGGAGCCCGACGTGGGACTCGATCCCGGGTCTCCAGGATCGCGCCCTGGGCCAAAGGCAGGCGCCAAACCGGTGCGCCACCCAGGGATCCCAAAATGGGCTATTATAACCATAAAAAATGATCTTGTTGTCAGTCCAAAGGGAGAAGTATTTTCCAAGTAAGAAGAAATCTGGGTCGCCTAGGTGGCTCAGTTGGTTAAGCATCTGCCTTCGGCTCAGGTCATGATCTCAGGGTCCTGGGATCAAGCCCCATGTCAGGCTCTCTGCTCAGCCAGGAGTCTACTTCTCTCTCTCCCTCTGCTGCTCTCGTAATGCTCACTCTCTCTCTCAAGTAAATAAAATCTTAAAAAAAGAAGAAGAAAGAAGAAGAAGAAATCTATTATTCCCTTAAACTCTCCTGTTACTTGGGCAATAATTCAATCTGAAATGCCCCAGCTCCCCTGTGGTCTGCTAATGACCTATCTGAGGCTTTCCCCGTTGCCTAGAAGCTAGCTAAATATGACTTCATTACCACTCCTTAATTTCTAGAAAGTTTTAAGACCATTCTTCCAATTTTGCAGAAATTATGAAATTAACCTAAATAAATAACTGTCAGAGTTGCTGCCAGGGCCAAGAACTGTGTGACCTCAGTTTAAGGCAACCAGTCTTCATTTCCCTATTTTCTTGGTGGCCAGTGAATATGTAGAAATGACCGAAGAGGGGATGTCTGTGAGCCTGTGAGATTCCGCCCCATGCCAAGGTCATCACTAGCTCAGCAAGTGTCTGTTTATTTTTTAAAGATTTATTTATTTATTTTAGAGAAAGAGATCATGAGTGGGAGATGGAGAAAGAAGCTCAAGCAGACTCTATGCTGAGAGTGGAGCCCAACATGGGGCTTGATGTCCAGACCCTGAGATCAGGACCTGAGCTGAAACCAAGAGTTGGATGCTTAAACCAACTGCGGACCCAGGTACCCCCCTCAGCAAGTATCTTTAAATTACATGTTTTAAATCTATTCTTCAAGTAATAGGTTGAGACTATTACTTCAGCTTTCAATAAAATTTTGGAGGAAAACTCAACCCACATAATTCAGAGCAGAAGGACAAAGTCAGTAGAGCAAACAGTACAGATGGAAGAAACAATGTACTGCCTATCCTGCATCCCTCCCTTACAACGTCGGGCAACCACTTCACAACCGAACCTTTTGGCCCTCATTCATGTCTTCATCAGTCAAGGTGCCTCACCCCTGATGCATGGGACCCAAGCAGAGTCAGATACTTGTTGGATATATCGGGTAAACTGACTCAAGCACAGGCAAATAGTGGGAGCTGAGGTATTCAGGTAGAGGCACTCTGAAGAGCCTGCACATTCTTGCTGACTTGAGGCTTAATGTTGCCAAGGTTCCCCCCCCCCCCCAAATCTGTGGGAGAAAGCAAAAATGGCCTCCGATTCTCCCTTCCTCTCTCTCCATACTCTTGGGCAATCCCTTCCCACATGGACTCTGAGCTGGAGCATGTGATTTATTTTAGTCAGGATCAAATACATCACAAGCAAAAACTTGAAAGGTTTTTGCAGCTTGTATGCTGGGGCCTCCCCTCCTTTGCTGTACTTAGAACCCCAAGACCATGATAAAGTAAGCCTGCAGGGGGATAAATAAGCGTGTGGAAGAGAAGCAAGGTATTGTAGCCAACCAGGCAACTGACTGCAGGCCCATGAGTGAGCCCCTGTGGCCATCAGCTTAGTCTAGCACTCACTGGGAACTGCTTAGCTTGCCAGGATTGTGCATAATGCAGAAACTTAGCTAAATAAACAATTGTTGGAGGTTGAGGGAGGGTACTAATTTTCAGTGTGGTTTTTATGTAACAGAAAAAACTGATATACCCACTTCCTGAAGCTCGAACTTTCAGCTTTTCTTCTTCTTCTTTTTTAAAAATATTTATTTATTTATTTATTTATTCATGAGAGACACAGAGACAAAGAGAGAGGCAGAGACACAGGTAGAGGGAGAAGCAGGCTCCATGCAGGGAACCTAACGTGGGACTTGATCCCGGGTCTCCAGGATCACACCCTGGGCTGAAGGCCCCGCTAAACCGCTGAACCAACCCGGCTGCCCTTCAGCTTTTCTTCTGATTCTGTAAACAACTGTATCCTTAGAATAAATTCCTTTTGCTTAAAGTTAGTAAAGTTGGCTTCTGTTGCTTGCAGTCCAAATTATTTAGTAGCCAGGCAGGAGACAGATGACAAGATCTTTGTAGGAACTGTGGGCAGATATAAATTTCTAGAACCTTCCACACTTGTCTGGCTTTTGAGCCAAACTATTTTGGTGCTCTTCTCTACTCTTCCTCATTCTTTTCACAAGGAAACAATAATATTCTTATTGCTTAAATAATACAAGGCACATATTTCAAACTCTGGTAAGGCTGGAGGGGAGGAATTTTAAGACTCTTCTCTGATGGAACTGTCATCTCTAGTCTCGGTGACCCTAGGCATAAACAGGTGGGAAGTGGAGAGGCTCTAACTGCACTGCCAAGTGGTCAATGGACTGTGGTTCTAGGCTGGTTCATATCCTGGCTACTCCATCTATTAACACTGTGACCTTGGGCAACCTACTTAAATGTAATAATAGGGCTGTAGTTTCTTCAACTGTAAAATGGAGATAACAGTAATATTTACCCCCCCTTTTTTAAAAAAAAGATTTTATTTACTTATTTGACAGAGAGAGTGAGTGAGAGAATACAAGCAGCGGGAGTGAGAGAGGGAGGAGCAGGCTCTCTGCAGAGCAGGGAGCCCAATATGGGGCTCGATTCCCAGGCCCCGGGATCATGACCTGAGCTAAAGGCAGAGGCTTAACCAACTGAGCCACCCAGGCGCCCTGAAACAAAAGGTTTTATTTCTAGTCCTGGCTCTGCCACAAACTTGCTATGGTCTTGGGCAGGTCTCTCTGTGCCATTTCCCCACCTGTAGCATGGGACAACCATAATCTCTGTTCTAGTTTTGGAGCAAATATGAAATAACACATATGAATATGTTTCTAAACATTTGAAAGTGCTTAACTGCTGTTTGGTAAGGTCTATAATTACTATCCAGATATTGAGGTAGTTCTAGGTTCCAATAAATCCTACAATTTCTCATGCTGTTTGAGTAGGTCCTAGCTAGGCAGTTATTGCATTTGAGAGAGAGAGAGACAGACAGACAGACAGAAATGCAAAAAGCAGTCTTGGAATAAAGATTTATTTACAGATATATTAAACCAAAACCTGTGTGTTGAGAGGCCCAGTTACATATCAGATCAAAGAGGTCATAGCCTTTTCAGAAGTCTCCCAGAGACCATCAGTATTTCTGAGAGAGTAAATAAAATCAAGTAAGCAGAGACTAGGGGAAAGTGGAAAGCCAAGAGCACACTCATACCTTTCTGTATCCTGAGCTGACAGGTGCCGCTTAATTGACATGTTTCCCAACTGTCCATAGGGACCAGGGTTGAGTGTCCTTTGCCTCAGCTGGGGATAACTCGGGATTTAAGGCCTAGTGAATCTAATGCATTCACATGTGAATTCATTTTAAAGCACACTGCCTTTTTTTTTTAATATTTTATTTATTCATGAGAGAGAGAGAGAGAGAGGCAGAGACAGGCAGAGGGAAAAGCAGACCCCATGCAGGGAGCCCGACAAGGGACTTGATCGCAGGTCCCCAGAATCAGGTCCTGGGACGAAGGCAGTGCTAAACCGCTGAGCCACCTGGGCTGCCCCAAAGCACACTGCTTTTTATAATTGTTCCAGGCACCAAGTTCTAAAATAAGTAACAATTTGCTTCTGTAATATAAAGATGAACTTTGTTTTTTATAAAGATTTTATTTCTTTATTTGAGAGAGACAGTGAGCATAAGCCAGGAGGAGAGGCAAAGGGAGAAGAAGAAACAGACTTCCTGCTCAGCAGGGAGCCCAGTGTGGGGTTCAATCCCAGGACGCCAGGATCACAACCTGAGCTGAAGGCAGACAGTCAACCAACCAAGCCACCTAGGTGCCTAAAGATGAACTTTTTTTTTTTTTGAGACTTTATTTATTCATAGAGGAGAGAGAGAGAGAGAGAAGCAGAGGGAGAAGCAGGCTCCATGCAGAGAGCCTGATGTCTCCAGGATCACGCCCTGGGCTGCAGGCAGCACTAAACTGCTGCACCACCTGGGCTGCCTTAAAGATGAGTTTTAAGGAACAAGTTATATTTTAGAGAATTTGGATGGTGCAGAAACACATAAAATTAAAAGCTGAGATACCTCGGTGGCTCAGTTGGTTAAGTGTCTGACTCTTCATTTCAACTCAGGTCATGATCCAGGGTTGTGAGATCGAGCCCTGAGTCAGGTTCCGTGCCGGGTATGGAGCCTGCTTAAGATGAAATAAAAACACCTGAATCTTGCTGCCACCTGAGATTATTGATGTCACTGTGATAGTGTTTCCTTCAGGCTATCTCACTGTGTGCATGTATGCATTCATGAATACACACCTATCTACCAAGTAGGGATAATTTTGGATATACAATTTTAGAACTTTTATTTTCTTTTGCTTAATATTTATAGATGAGAGTTTTCATGGGACAATATTTAAACAGGCAGTGTGGAAGACAGTAAGTGCCAGGAGTTGTTGGCAGTATCTGACCAACCTGTTGGTATAAGCATTGTGTATGCTAAGAGAGTCTGGAGGGCAGTTTGTATTAATTCCAGTACATATATGCGATGTCTGGTTGCCTCGGTGGGGACATGCAGGATATGTGAAAAGTAATAAACTGTAAGAGTGGATAAAGAATGATAAATGCTGATAATTTGTTTCATAAAGTAAATGTGATCCCACTGACATTTAAAGTCAGAGACTTCAGTAGACAGAGATGAGGTAATGGGATCAGGATTTCTATTTTCAATTCTGAAGCTTGCCTGCCTGTGACATGCTGAAATGTTGACAAACATGCTGCCTTCCACTCTTTAAAAATAGTAACCTTTGTTTCCTACACTGTGGGCATTTCCTAAGGTCAGACTGAATCTCCTCTGCAGCTGGACACACAGCCAGTTGGTATGTGTGGCTATTTGTTGCCACTCCTTTGTATAAGTGGGGTAAGTCAAGCGAAGGACATAAAGGTAGAATCATCTGCCCACCTCAAAGCATGAACCTGAGTTATATTATAGAGCAGTTTGCACAATATAAAACAGGTTTGCTTCCTCAAAGACTTTCCAAGAGCATGCACTGCACAGCACAGGGATTTCTATCCTATCTTCAAGAGCAGGCTGGGGCAAAAATACTAGTCAGCATTTGATAAAGGTTGTTAGCAAATAAAGAATAAATAGTCCCAAAAAAACTTAGGAGGACCTAAATTAATCTTAATCTAAAACCTTAAGATTTCCAGTTAAGATTAAGAAGGGGCAAGGCGTGTGTCAGTGGAGAGAAGCACAAACATCTTTAGAATCAGGGCAAAACTGAGCCAAGGAAAGAGATCTTTATGGTGTTTTTCTTCAAAGGATTTAATTTGGGATTAGATTGCCTAAACCCACACAGCCCTCAGTGACTTCTGGAGTGTGTATGGAGTTCTCTGGTGACTTGAGGAGTAGACTTGAGGTTTTAGGGCAGGCGAGGGAGCTGGAAGGAGAGAGGGATAATAACCTACCCCCATCTCCATGTTCAAGACAGCAGCAGTGGCTTGGCTAACGCTCACCAATCATGTACCGTATGCCAGGTACTCTGCTAGAACTATACTGAAACTCTTGATTTGACCCTGGAACACTGACATAAGGTAGGTCCTCCCTTGGGGACACTGAAGCATGGAGGTTGGGTGGGCCAGAATTTGAACCCAGGAAGTTGGAACTTACGACCCTCAGCTTGACCACCCTGATGTACTCCAGCACTGACTGCAGCTAATTTCTGTAAAACTACCTAATCTTGACCAACTTACTCAATTTCCAAGTCTCAGTTTCTTCACTTTCAAAATGGATAATAAGGGGCACCTGGGTGGCTCAGTAGGTTAATCATCTGCCTTTGACTCAGGTCATGATCTCAGGGTCCTGGAATTGAGCCCCACACCAGGCTCCTTGCTCAGCAACAAGTCTGCTTCTCCCTCTCTCTCTATGATCTCTTGTACTCTCTCTCTCTCAAATAAATAGAATCTTAAAAAAAAAAAAAGGATAATAAAAACAATCTGGTCTACCCACCACAACATGGTTGTGACAACCAAATGAGACATGTGAATGCCACTTGTAAAATATGGCATGCTATCCACTTTAAATTAGTTTCATTAGTACTCATAAAAGAAGAGAAAGAGGGCATTTATTCATTTTGAGGTGTGTTCTTTGCTTCGTAGCAACATTTTAATTTTAATAATCAATATAAGGCAAAGGAAATAACTGGTATTCATTAGTAGCCACATTAAGTATTAAGAAAAAGCAGAAAACATTCCCTATATCAGGAATCTGTGATCAGAAAGAAAAAAAAAAAAACCTGATTATTTGACAAGGCAGTGACTTAGAATGGCTCTCTGGGGGGGCTCTGAAGCTCCAGGAATAAAGCCTGCTCCAGCTGGCAGGCAAGTGACACTTCCTTTTCTGGAAGTGGAAATGAACTCTTCAAGGATTTGTAGCCCTCCAGATAATGACTTCCTGTTCCACAAAAACAAAGCACAGCAGCTGGAAATCACAACCTATCTCTGGTCCCTATTCCACATTTTAGAGCTATCATTCTCAATCCGGGCTGAAAGAGGATTCTCCACCTCCAGTCCTCTAAATCCTCCACTGTTAATCGGATGGACAAAAAAATGCCAGAATTTAAAGCCACTGTTAGGAAAAGTTACCTTTGAGCAAAATCACCCTGGACCCAGACCAATCAGCTGGAAGTCATTAAACTCTCAAGCAGGGCTGAAGTCTTTGATCTATACTTCTATCACAGCACACCCAGGCATGATCTCTTTGTGTTTACTTTCCCACTCTGGCCACTACATAACAGCCTTTTGAACTGAATTGTGCTGGGAACTTCGTCTAGGAGCCCAAAGTTGGGAAAGAGGAAAAAATGAACATCTCCAGAAATGAAGTGATATAGAAGGGTCAACCAAGGAAGAGTTTAGTCATATACTATGACATTAATTTTTTTCAGCCAATCTATACATGTTCAAGTTTTATGACAAAGTATGATGGGCAGAAAATACAGTACTTCTTATATAGGAGGCTGACACAGAATGAAGGTGAAAATCACGTTTAATGTACTCAGGAGGCAAGAAATGAAGTCATAGATGTAACACTCCTCTTTCAGGTGCCTTTGAAGTAGCCTTCAAATGGAGATTGAGCATTGTGGTTTCACAGCACAGTGTTAACATTTTATTAAAGCCCTGTGTACAATCAGTCCTGTGATAATAATATTTTAAAAAGAAAAATAGTGACAGTACAGTTCTGCAAGGGGACAGCTTTCTCTCTACCTGACCAGAGAGTACCATAAAACCTAGAGTACAGGGATGCTTGGGTGGCTCGGTGGTTGAGTGTCTGCCTTTGACCCAGGGCGTGATCCTAGAGTGCCAGGATCGAGTTCCACGTCAGGCTCCCTGCTTGGAGCCTGCTTCTTCCTCTGCCTGTGTCTCTGCCTCTCTCTCTCTCTCTGTGTCTCTCATGAATAAATAAATAAAATCTTCTAAAAAAAAAAAAAACCTGGAGTACAGAGAAAAGTTTGTTTTCAGTAAGAATTGATAGAAATGGATCTAAAGTCTACTAATCTGTAATCTCATTAATTACACAGAAGGTTAAAAACTTTCTTTTAACACAAGCAGTGCATGTTCACTGAAGGAGATTTAGAAGATACAGGCAAGCAATGGGGGCGGAGGGGAGGACCCAAAGTCCCACTTTTACTGCCACAGTAAGAGACATCTTAGCATCTCTGCTATTATAAGGGTTGATGGGGCAGCCTGGGTGGCTCAGCGGTTTAGCACTGCTTTCAGCCCAGGGTGTGATTCTGGAGACCTGGGATGGAGTCCCATGTCAGGCTCCCTGCACGGATCCCTCTGCCTGTGTCTCTGCCTGTCTCTCTCTCTCTCTCTCTCTCTGTCTCTCCCTGCCCCCCTCTGTGTCTTTCATGAATAAATAAATAAAATCTTTAAAATATATATATGTAAGGGTTGATGAAGGAGAAATTGAAAATAACAATACCCAAAAAGTGTCCACAAATTAAATGTAGGACTCAACTGGGATTCATGGGACACAAAACTGTGCATGGCACTAGGATCTGGTGGTCACTTTAAAATACGTGCCCAGGCTTCTATTCTCTTAGGCAACTCCTCTGAACCTCCCCAGAATATTACAGAAGTTATTCACACATGCATAGAATAATGTGTTGTACAAGTACCTTGTGAGCCCATTGCAATAAATGAAGAAAAAGTAAAATTTAACAGCCATTAGCAATAAAAACTCTCAGTATAAAGAAATGGAAGACCATTTCCTCAATCTGATAAAGAGCATGTATACACATACAAAAAAAAAAAACCCACTTCAGCTAATATCATAATGGTGAAATATCAAATGCTTTCCCCCAATCTCATCACATCTATTCACTATTATAATGGAATCCACACATATGGCAACAAGGTAAGGAAAGGGAAGGAAAAGCAAAGGAATGAGGTAAAGCTCTCTGTTGGTGGCATGACTGTGTACTCGGTAAGTCCAAAAATATCAACAAAATCATAGGAGCAATGAGCAAATGCAGTAAGGTGTCAGGATACAAAGTCATTACTTAAAAACTAATTGTATATCTATATGCTAGTTAAGCAGTGTCTTTGGCTCAGGCTGTGATCCTAGGGTCCTGGGATAGAGCTATGTGTCGGGTTCTCTGCTGAGCAGAGCAGGCAGCTGAGCAGAAGCCCTTTCCCTTTGCAGCTCCCCCTACTTGTGCTCTCTCTCTCAAATAAATGAATAAGGGATCCCTGGGTGGCGCGGCGGTTTGGCGCCTGCCTTTGGCCCAGGGCGCGATCCTGGAGACCCGGGATCGAATCCCACGTCGGGCTCCCGGTGCATGGAGCCTGCTTCTCCTTCTGCCTGTGTCTCTGCCTGCCTCCCTCTCTCTCTCTCTCTCTCTCTCTCTCTGTGACTATCATAAAATAAATAAAAATTAAAAAAAATAAATGAATAAAATATTTAAAAATGAATGAATGCTAATAACTGGAAAATGAAATTTTAAAAAATTACAGTATCATAAAAATTTCAAATACACAGATATAAATTTAATAAAAGATATATAAGACCTCTATGCTTGAAAGCTATAGAACTCTGAGAGAAATTAAAGAAGACCTAAACAATGGAGAGAGTTCATGTTAATGGATTTGAAAACTCAAAATGTTAAGATGAAAAATTTTCTGAAATTGAACTATAGAGTCAATACAATTCCAAGCAAAATCCCTATACTTTTCCCCTCCTTCAGTAGAAACTGGTTAACTGTCAATTTTTATTAAATCCTGTTAATAGGATAATCTGGGAGGAGAAAAATGTTGGAGGGCATACATTACTAAATTTTAAGATTTACTATAAAGACTTAGTAATTAAGACAGTATAATAGGAATGACAGATTAATAGAAGAGAATAGAGAATCTAGGAGTAGACCCATACATATATAATTATTTAGGTTCTGACAAAGGTGCCGTAGAATTCAATGGGGGGAGGAAAGTTCTTTTCAGTAAATGTGCTGGAACAACTAAACATACATATGGAAAAAAAATCGACCTTAATCTTTTCCTCTCTATCTCTGTCTATATATTTTGGAATTAAACTGAGAAAGATCATACATCTATATGAAAGCTAAAACTACAACACTTTGGGACGCCTGCGTGGCTCAGCGGTTTAGTGCCTGCCTTTAGCCCGGGGTGTGATCCTGGGGTTCCAGGATCAAGTCCCACGTCCAGCTTCCTGCATGGAGCCTGCTTCTCCCTCTGCCTGTGTCTCTGCCTCTCTCTGTGTGTGTATCTCATGAATACATAAATAAAATCTTAAAAAAAAAAAAACTATAACACTTCTACAAGAAAACATTTAAAAAAAAATCTCATGACCTTGCAGTAGGCAATGATTTCTTAGGATACAAAAAGCATTACCATGAAAGAAAAAAATTTAATAAATTGCATTTTATCAATTTATTTATCAAGATATCACTTAAACAGTTAAAAGGTAAGTTACCAAAAAATGACTTACATCCAGAATAAAGAATTCCCACAAATCAATAATAGAAAGAATAACCCAGTAAAAAAAAAAAAAAAAAAAAAACAGGCCCTTCATTAAAGAAGCTATATGAATGCCCACAGAGCACATGATAAGATGTTCAACATCAATGGACACTAAGGAAGTGTAAATTGAACTACAATGAGATACTATATGTCCACTAGAAAGGCTAAAGTTGTAAAGCATGATAATATAAAGTGTTACAATAATATCTAGTTACAACTAATATCTAGTTACAACTAGAACTCTCTCCTATTGTTGGTTAGGAATATAAAGAGGTAAAATCACTTTGAAAAATGGATTTAGCAGCCTCTAATAAACTTACACATTCACCCAGCTTATGACCCAGCAATTCCACTACCCTGTTTATATGCAAGAGAAGTGAAAGATATGTCCAAAATAGATTTGCTCAAAAATGTTCACAGCAGCTTTATTCATTATAGTAAAAAACTGGAAACACTCCAAATACCCATCAACAAGAGAATGGATAAACAAACTCTATCATATTCATATAATAGAGTACTACTGTGGCGATAAACCTAAGTGTACTATTTAGACATGCAGCAACGTGACAAACCTTAAAACCACTACATGAATCTCAAAAGTCACTACTACACCATCACTTAACCCTGGCTTCATCAGTTCATTAATCTCATATCAACCCTATAAATACTATTATCCATCAGTTTTAATAATGAAAAAGATGCAGAGGAAAAATAATATCCAAGATTATTATATTTACTCATTCATCAGTTCATTCAAATTTACTGAGGATATACTGTTTGCTAACAGGTGGTTGTGTTGCATGCTGAGGCTAAAATGTTAGCGAAACTAGACACAAGTTTTTTTTTTAATAAATTAATTTTTATTGGTGTTCAATTTACCAACATACAGAATAACACCCAGTGCTCATCCCGTCAAGTGTCCCCCTCAGTGCCCGTCACCCACTCACCCCCACCCCCCGCCCTCCTCCCCTTCCACCACCCCTAGTTCGTTTCCCAGAGTTAGGAGTCTTTATGTTCTGTCTCCCTTTCTGATATTTCCCACACATTTCTTCTCCCTTCCCTTATATTCCCTTTCACTATTATATTCCCCAAATGAATGAGAACATACACTGTTGTCCTTCTCCGATTGACTTACTTCACTCAGCATAATACCCTCCAGTTCCATCCACGTTGAAGCAAATGGTGGGTATTTGTCGTTTCTAATGGCTGAGGAATATTCCATTGTATACATAAACCACATCTTCTTTATCCATTCATCTTTCGATGGACACAGAGGCTCCTTCCACAGTTTGGCTATTGTGGACATGGCTGCTAGAAACATCGGGGTGCAGGTGTCCCGGCGTTTCATTGCATCTGAATCTTTGGGGTAAATCCCTAACAGTGCAATTGCTGGGTCGTAGGGCAGGTCTATTTTTAACTCTTTGAGGAACCTCCACACAGTTTTCCAGAGTGGCTGCACCAGTTCACATTCCCACCAACAGTGCAAGAGGGTTCCCTTTTCTCCGCATCCTCTCCAACATTTGTTGTTTCCTGCCTTGTTAATTTTCCCCATTCTCACTGGTGTGAGGTGGTATCTCATTGTGGTTTTGATTTGTATTTCCCTGATGGCAAGTGATGCAGAGCATTTTCTCATGTGCATGTTGGCCATGTCTATGTCTTCCTCTGTGAGATTTCTCTTCATGTCTTTTGCCCATTTCATGATTGGATTGTTTGTTTCTTTGGTGTTGAGTTTAATAAGTTCTTTATAGATTTTGGAAACTAGCCCTTTATCTGATATGTTATTTGCAAATATCTTCTCCCATTCTGTAGGTTGTCTTTGAGTTTTGTTGACTGATCCTTTGCTGTGCAAAAGCTTCTTATCTTGATGAAGTCCCAATAGTTCATTTTTGCTTTTGTTTCTTTTGCTTTCGTGGATGTATCTTGCAAGAAGTTACTGTGGCCAAGTTCAAAAAGGGTGTTGCCTGTGTTCTCCTCTAGGATTTTGATGGAATCTTGTCTCACATTTAGATCTTTCATTCATTTTGAGTTTATCTTTGTGTATGGTGCAAGAGAGTGGTCTAGTTTCATTCTTCTGCATGTGGATGTCCAATTTTCCCAGCACCATCTATTGAAGAGACTGTCTTTCTTCCAGTGGATAGTCTTTCCTCCTTTATCGAATATTAGTTGACCATAAAGTTCAGGGTCCACTTCTGGGTTCTCTATTCTGTTCCACTGATCTATGTGTCTGTTTTTGTGCCAGTACCACACTGTCTTGATGACCACAGCTTTGTAGTACAACCTGAAATCTGGCATTGTGATGCCCCCAGATATGGTTTTCTTTTTTAAAATTCCCCTGGCTATTTGGGGTCTTTTCTGATTCCACACAAATCTTAAAATAATTTGTTCTAACTCTCTGAAGAAAGTCCATGGTATTTTGATAGGGATTGCATTAAACGTGTAAATTGCCCTGGGTAACATTGACATTTTCACAATATTAATTCTGCCAATCCATGAGCATGGAATATTTTTCCATCTCTTTGTGTCTTCCTCAATTTCTTTCAGAAGTGTTCTATAGTTTTTAGGGTATAGATCCTTTACCTCTTTGGTTAGGTTTATTCCTAGGTATCTTATGCTTTTGGGTGCAATTGTCAATGGGATTGACTCCTTAATTTCTCTTTCTTCAGTCTCATTGTTAGTGTATAGAAATGCCATTGATTTCTGGGCATTGATTTTGTATCCTGCCACGCTACCAAATTGCTGTATGAGTTCTAGCAATCTTGGGTAGACACAAGATTTAAATCCAGTCCCTCCACTACGCAACACGGCCAGATACCGTGACAGGCCCTACATAAAAAAAAATGAGTAAGACACTATCATTGCAATTAGGATACAATAAGAGTGTTCTTATATGTATATGCAATGTGCTATGTGAACCCAAAAAGGGAAATGAGAATTCTGCCTGAGTTGGTTGAAGCCAAACTGGCAAAGGGGCAGACATTTCCATCGGTAATACAACAGCAGACAGAATGCTTTCAGGGCTGAGAAAGAGTGGAAAGAGTTCGAGATTTGGAACTCAGTCCACCTGGTTGGGATGCTAGCTCAGTATTACCATTTGTGAAATGTGAGCAACCATCCAACAACTTGACAGATGGTTGTGGGAATTGGAAATAATAACTAGAGAGCTAAGCACCTGCAGAAGAAGCTCAATTTATAGTAGCTTTTTGTTTTTGAACAAATAACTGTTGTTAGTCATACTGCCAACAGACATCTCCTATTGTAGATGGTGTGTCAATCTCCAGAAAGGCTTACCTCTCAAAACAAGAATATGATTGCCTTTCTAAGGTTGAAAAGCTTAAGAACAGACCCTAAACCCATAGTGATTTGCTAGCTTTTGATCTCCCTCCTCACCTGAACATGACTTGTGCCCAATATACACCGTGGGACTATGTTAAGTAGAGCGGACTATCTCAGTTTGAGTGGCTTATACACGGTTAGAAGCCAGGACCCAAAAACCCTTGGGCTAGTGGCAACAGCAGCCACTCCGCCTTGTTCCTTTACACATGAAACCACTCAGAACATGCACTTTATCGCTGCCTCCTCTGTGCCCAGCTCAGAGCAATACTCACTTTAATCTGCATCTGGTATCCCTATCAGCCTACGGATTCCTAGAACAGAGGCTAGAGGTAAGCATTAAATTAATCTGAAAGAGACAGTCTGGTAAGGGAGGACCAGAATGGCAGAATTTTCTCAATATGTAGAGGCTCTTCCTATGGCGGTTGCATCCAAGATTTTAATATAGATAATGAAATAGGTTCAGATTCCCTTCTGATGGCAGAGCAAGTTAGTGCTGCTGAATATTAAGCCATTTACAAAACAGGAGGTCAGAAGTTGTTTGTGAGGTTGAGTGGCTCTTTTATGGACATTTCCAGGCAAGCCAGAATAATTACAGCAAGAGTGGCCCTGGCACCAACTTCTCCTAACCACATAGGTTTTTATATGTACACAGTTGACTGATGAACTGACGCAGAAGGGTGTTTACATTATTTAATCATCAGAGCAAACACTGCAAACAGCTCTACGAGGAACACGGCACATGGGAGAGAGCAGGCTTGCACTGTACTAAAAATAGGCTGGGGGCAATGTTGGGCAAATTATTTCAGTTCTCCAAGCCTCAGGTCCCTCACCTATAAAGTGGGATAACGATGCCCTGCAGGATACTGAGAGAGTTACAGATAATGTAGGCAAGGGCCTGGCATAATGCCTTGCATGTGTGTACCAGACACCTAATAAGTGGTTGCTTCTGTTATCATAATTAATGTAAGGCATGACCATCTATAATTCTGGGGGAGCCAAGAAGATATATGCTACAAATTGATTGCTTTTGTTGGAGAGAGGCCATGTTCAATGGCTTTCAGCTTGCTTACATGGAAGGGAGTTCAGGGAAGGGTTTGTGTGAGATGGGGAAGGGGTGGGTGAGTGGAGGGACAATAGGAGAGACAATAAGGGGAAAGAAGGAAAATAAATAGCTTTCAGAAGAAGCACATGTATCTTGCTACTAGACTATAGCTATTCGAAGGCAAGGTCCATGTCTTATTTTATGTTACTTTTTTATTCTGTTTTTATTCATTATCACAAGCTCTATGGTTCTAACACAATACCTGACACCCAGCAGACACTCGGTAAATGTTTACTGATGCACACCTGGATCGGATACTGACTCTCACTCCCAGATGTGGCTGTGACTAAACAGGAAAAGGAAACAGACAGTGGTGGTGTGGGACAATTGTCAAGCTGTGGTTCTGATAAGCAGAAGTGCCCTTTGTCCCAGCAATTGAGTCACTGTGCCATCACACTGACAAACTGTGACAGGTTCCATTCACAACACCAATAATGACATGAGGTCATTCCCTCAACAAAGCAATAAGCCCCAGATAGAGGCTCCAAATCTTAACAAGGGAAAGGTCTTTCCCAGTCTGTCACCTTCTATTCCAGTTAGAACATCTGGTACATGAAATGTTTTGCTGTGCTGTCCTGTCCCAGACCTGCTGTTCTACATATACTTTGATCATTAACCCTCATGACAACACTATATAAGATATTAAGTATAGTTGTAGGTGAAGAAAATGCAACTCATAGAGGTAAAGTAACTTGCCTAAGGTCAAATATTAACCAGGCTTCAAAATCAAATGGTACAACACACACGCAGAAGGGTGTACATATCAAAAGTTTCCACATACCGAGTACATTCACCTAACCACTACCAGAGGAAGAAATAAATCCCCTGGTACCCCTTTGTCACGCCCCCTCCAAAGGCAGCCCCTCTTCTGACTTCTCACAACTCTGAGTTTTGCTGGGAACACTCTAACCTACAGTAATTTCTTCTTCCACTGAATTCTTAGGTTTTCCTTCTCTGTAATTTCCTGATACCCTCTTGGAGTGTCAATTATTTGTTCTGTTACAGATCTTGTCCGTCTTTTTTTTTTTTAAGATTTTATTTATTTATTCATGAGAGACACACACACACACACAGACAGAGATGCAGAGACACAGGCAGAGGGAGAAGCTGGCTCCATGCAGGGAACCTGATGTGGGACTCGATCCTGGGTCTCCAGGATCAGGCCCTGGGCTGAAGGCTGCACTAAACCACTGAGCCACCCAGGCTGCCCCATATCTTGTCTGTCTAATTATGATTGTTATAAGCTCTTTGAGGCCTGGGTTTTACACTTCTTTACATCCCCCAGCACACCAAGCATGGACAGATGACTCTACAATATATGTACCTAACAGTTACTTTCTGCTTTCTGTCTACCTGGTGCTGTAATAAGCACTTTACCTGGATTAACTCATTTAATCCAGCCAACAACCCAGAGAGGTAGGTACTGCTACTATCTTCCTTCTATAAGTGACAAAACTGAGGCCCAAGGTCCTATAGTTAGGGAGAGAAAGTCAGGATTCAACCCAAGCATTGTTACTCCAAGGCATGCATGAATAGGGAGGTCTTTCATTACCCTGTTCTCTTTTCATAAAATTTTTATTCAAGTATAAGACACACACAGAGAAAAGACAACATAAACCACATATTTAAAGTTCAATGCATTTTGGACATAGGGAAAAAAGCAACTATGGGGAGAGCGTGTCTCAACCATGCACTTGGACTCAGCTCCTTTATTTCCAACACTGAAGAAACTTAACATCAATTCCCCGGACCCTGAAAAGCTATTACAATTCCCCTGTATGGTAAAAACCACCAGATTAGGGTCTGCAGGCTTCCTTGTTATTTTATCAAGAGGAGGAAGAATCATCCTGATGTCACAAACAAATTGGTTATTTGTCCCTTCAACACTCACACCACTAGGTTCCTTGGGCCAAAATCGGTCATGATATCTCAAGCTGTGAAGATAAAAGTTATATTGAGCAGGATGTTTGTTGTCAACCAAACCAGGAACCTTGGACAAGAGATGCTGGCTGAGAACACATGGCAGTACCCTCCTGGCAAGGAAGACTGGGATAAAGATATGTGGGAAGAGACCAGCACCCCCATTTGTCTGGGGGCATAGCCAACTACTGTGGCAACAACAGTCATGCAAGCAACATAGTAATGGGACATAAGAGTAACCTGGCTGCAGGCATGTGTGTTCCCAAGTCTCTGCTGTATGTCCTGCCATGGAAAAACAATGAAAATGCCAGTAACTAAATAGCTATCTCATCAAATGCCAGACCCTAGAAGACTCTTGCTTCTTCCTGCTACCAGTAGGTTTTTCTTTCTCCTGATTATAGGAAAGTAACCTGTTTGTGACTTTCTAACTGACAAATACCTTTTATATTTCCTCCCTACTTTGAGTCCTCACTCATTTGATGCAAGAAGGAACCCTCAAACTCAGAAGAACTATCTCAAAGCATCAATGTAGACAGCATGAGGAAAAAAAATTTTTTTTTAATTAAGCTGAATGGGTTTTTACAAAATGAAGACACCCGGATAACTCATACACAGATCAAGAAACAGAACATGATCAGCATCCAGAAAACCCCTTACTGCCCCCTTCTAGTCACTAACTGCACCCCTAACTCCCTCAGGCTATTGGCTATCCTGACTCTTCACATCATGTATTAATTTATTTATTACTGAACTTTATATAAATGAAAATTGTATAGTATGTCTTCTTCATAGTCATAGGAGTCACCTTACTGCAAGTGGTATGTTAATTTGCATTTCTATATCATATTGAATTTTCTGTGATGTGTATGGATGTGATATGATTTACCCATTCTGGTGTGGATGGACAGTTGATAGACTCCAGAATTCATTAACTATAGCTAGTGTAATGTGAACATTCTTATATGTGCCCTTTGGTACATAATATACATGCATTTTTCTTGAATTTGTAACCAGGTATGAAATTGTTATGTCAGTAGTATGCAAAGTTAATCATACCAACTTACGTTCCCATCTGCAGTGTTTGAGAGTTCTGCTCACTGTAAATCCTTGCCAACACCTAATATTGTCTGTCATTTTCATTTTATTTATTTAAGATTATTTGAGAGAGTGTGTGTGCGTGGACACACGCACATGCACATGCCTATGAGTTGGGGAGAAGGTAAAGGGAGAGAATCTTCAAGCAGACTCTCTGACGAGTGTGGAGCCCGACATAGGGCTCGATCTCACAAACCATGAGATCATGACTTGAGCCAAAACCAAGTGTCAGAGGCTTAACCAAATGAGCCACCCAGGTGTCCCCATGCCATTCTAGCTATGATGGTAGGTGTATAGTAGTGTCATATTGTGGCTTTATTTGGGCTTTCACTCATGCCTATGAAGTTGTACACCTGCTAGGCATTTGGATATCTTCTTTTGCGAGTACCTTTCCATTGGGTGGTCTGCTGTTTTGGAGTTGTTGTGTAGGAGCTCCTTATATATTCCAGATAGGAGTTCTCTGTCAGATAAATCTATTGTATCACACCTTGAGCCAAAGGCAGATACTCAGCCACTGAACCACCCAGATGCCCCTAGAAATTTTTTTAGAGGACAGTTTATTGGAAGGATATGGAGGACCAGGGGAAGAGTGTGCTCAAAGAACTGAAAGAAAAGCAGAAATCAAGCTAAAAAGCCATACTCAGCAAGTGGGGAAGAACAGAATCTGGGTCTCTGGCAAGGACGCTCAGATGGTTTCTTCTAGTGCTGTCAACCATTTTCAGTTTCATTTCCTTTCCTAAAGAGTAAAATTCCAAAGAAAGAGCTTTGTGGTGGCTTAGCTTATTAGCTTATTAGCTTGTGTGGCTTTGGGGAGGTTAGAGCCTTGCCTGGCAGCCCCACCAGTCAGTCTCTAAGAAGGCAGCTCCTAAAACATGCAGTTCAAACAAGACTCAAAAAGTTCTAACTATAAAGGAAAAATTTGATAAATCAGACTACATTGAAATTAAGACTATCTGTTTACCAGTAAGTACTATTCAGGGAGTTAAAAGCAAGCTATGTTGTGAGAAGAGATACTTTGGCTCAAGGTGTGATCCCAGGGTCCTTGGATCAAGTTCTGTTTTTTGTTCTTTTTTTAAAAGATTTTATTTATTTATTCATTATTCATGAGAGACACACAGAGAAGCAGAGACACAGGCAGAGGGAGAAGCAGGTTCCATGTAGGGAGCCCGATATGGGACTTGATCCCGGAACTCCAGGATCACACTCTGGGCCGAAGGCAGGCACTAAACCGCTGAGCCACCCAGGGATCTCCCCTCCCCGCCCCCAAGGAGTTCTGCATTGGGTTTCCTGCAGGGAGCCTGCTTCTCCCTCCGCCTGTGTCTCTGCCTCTCTCTCTGTCTCTCATGAATAAACAAAATCTTAAAATAAAAAAAATATAAAAATTCCTAATTAGCCAGAGTCTATTTCTGTTGCTTACAACCAAAGGATCCTACTGATTCCTTCATTCACTCTCTCTATATTGACAACCATACATTTTTATGTATGTCACTAAGCACAAAAGTAAAGCTTGACTAGTCACACTGTGCAAACAAGAACTTTCACCTTCTTGAAACTCAGTCTTCATCCTTTCAAGACCGAAGTATGATTTTTAGAAACGATGACCTTTCTAACATCCCAGGGTTGGTTCTGCAATGACTCTCACATTAGGAAAAACAACAGCATTTCAAATCATTGGGTCCCACGAAAATGAAGAAGGGGAAATCTAGCTACAACTGCACATTCTACAATAAAGCAGACAATAAAAAGGTACAATAGAGCATTATCCCCTTAAGGTATAAAGCAAAGACAGCTCTGCAGCTGTGCCTAAGAATGATAATTACTATCTTTTTTGGCTGATGGCTATAATAATGAGTACTGATAAGTGGGAGAGCTAACAATACTTTGTGTAGAATATCATTTAAATAAGGAACACTTCTAAAAATTAAATTATCCTGAATAGGCAGCATGGCAGAAGGTAGTGACAGTCCATAGAAATACTGTTATAGCTGGAAGGGTGTTTGGGGAATCATCTCAATAATCAGGTGCTCAGACCCTTCATGTTTCACAAAAGAACATGGGCCAACATTAACGGGAGAGATTTTTAAAAAACAAACAGAAATTACACCTCCAAATGAATCTGACCTGGCAAGTTATACACATATTGCATTCATGCAATTTTAAAATTAGGCCTTTCTGGATTGTAGCTTTTGGAAATGTTTCTAGAAACTATGGTGTTTTCTTCAGCATGACCTTAGTGGTGGCAAATCTTCCTTCCTTGAGGTTAACTGGGTTTGATTTCTCAAAAACATTCAAGACTCAGAGTCAAAGGTGGTGTGTAAATTTCTATAAATATATTTCCTTTTTTTAAAAAAGGGACAACACAACCCAGTGTGAGCTTTGGAGTTAGAGAAATCTGTATTCTAGACACTACCTGGAACACAGGACAGTTTACTTGAGTCTCAATTTCCTTATACATTAGGAGGGACTAATAGTCTTTCTGATGGGTGTGGTTGGTAAATGAGATACTGTATCTGAAGCTATTATATCTTTAGCTTTTATTACTGTGACTAAAGAAAGAGAATGCCTTTTGTCTGCTGAATGTAAATTGGTTCTGAAAGGACTTCACAAAAAAAGTTTACCAATTTTAGGCATCACCATTAGGGAATGATAAGACTTGCAATGTCTCTGGAATTATGTAATCCAGCTCAGACCCAGAAATTATTGTTTTTTAAAAATTATTTATTTTTAAGACCTAGAAATTATTTTTAAAAAGACTCTAAGAACAAAACACAAGTACTAAAGTTGGAGCATTTACTCACAGCTGTGCCTCTTGGTGTTGGAGAACCTAGATCCTCATGCTCTAACTCTGAATCCATCCCTAGCAATGCCCATGAAGGAGCCCATGAAGAAAGGGGAGCTACTGGTGCAGGGAAAATTGAAAGAACTGAAAGAGGAAAAAGAAGTTCTCCAAGGAAACCAGACTCACCCAGAAGTCTTCTTTTACCCATAGTCATATACACTAAGGGACTATGGGAAGATCAGGGGCACAATGGCTGCTTTAATAGGCTGCGTCTTCAAAATTTAGAGGGCAGTTTCTAGGGTGGTGCTAGTCAGATAGAACAGACTGGTCTTCTGATAGTCAAGCTTTATTTAGTTCAGGAACCTGATTAACAACCTTTCCTTGGTAGTTGCCTAAAACCTTACTGTGCTCTACTTCCATAGGAACAGAAATAGGTCATCAACCACCTAAAAAATCTACCGTGACCCCTTAGTGTCCTTATCAATAAAATGAGAAAAATCACACCTACCTCACAGTACTATGCAAATTAAATGAGATCTCACGAAAAGCATCATTATGGTGTTTGATGCATAGCAGCTCCTTGATAGGTAAGTAATTATTGGCTTTAAATGAAGAAGGAAATGTCAAATGTTGCATCTAAACCACTAAGAAGATAATCTATATAGATCAAGAGAAAAATTAAGTCTAGCCTAGATAATTCTATAATTTGTTGTATCTTGGTTTTGAATAATTGGTATCTTGAGTGTGTATTTTCTCCAAACATCTTCTCTATTTTTTTGTTTATCTATATAACTTAAAATTTTCCTTAGTTAAAAGACTTAAAAATCACATAACCAACGATCCTCGAGAAAATCTATTCATAAGTATCCATGTCTTGTGCTCTGTAGATCTGACCTTTTCTTTGAATTACAGAGCTAGAGGATGAGGTTCCATAGAGGATGGATATTCAATAGATGGATATCCTTCAATCAATCCTCTGGACCATGTTTACAGTTTAGGGATCTGAATCTGTTTTGATCATGACTCTGTAAGAGCACAGATTTAGTGGCCAAGTTCTCCTTCAGACGAGAAAAACAGGAACTGTTCATTCTGTCACCACTGCCTCTTTTGTGTAATAGATGTGTATTTCCATGGCTAGTCAGGGATAATGTGCCAAAGACAGGAAGAGACTGGGTCAAAGGTGTCATTATCTTGTTTGAGAATCCTCCACAGAGATGAGCACCTTTACATCCCAAAAACAATGGCTCTCAAATCGTTTGATGTCCATGGTCACTTTGGAAGAGCAATAAACCAAAAAGCACACATAGAGGACCCTGAATTAGGGTTGGAAGACCAGTCCTTCTGCCAGCAGAGAATTCATTTAATATCCTTGGGGCTCCGGGATCCCTGGATGGCTCAGCGGTTTGACGCCTGCCTTAGGCCCAGGGCGTGATCCTGGAGTCCCGGGATCGAATCCCACATCGGGCTCCCTGCATGGAGCCTGCTTCTCCCTCTGCCTGTGTCTCTCCCTCTCTCTCTCTGTCTCTCATGAATAAATAAATAAAATCTTAAAAAAAATATATCCTTGGGGCTCAATTTCCACATCTGTACCACTGGGGGGCTTGGATTAGATAACCCTGAATTTGTCTAGTGTTAAAACTGTATAATCTATACCCACTCTTCCACTTTTTTATTGTGAGAGATAGCAATGGAAGTCACCCCACTTTCCCCAGAATTAAGAATAAAACATTGCTTTGATGAGACAAATGCAAGAAATAATAAAATATGAATTCATGTTAAAAATAAAAATATATACAGTGCCATCCTGCAGTCATTACCAGAGAGCTTCCTGCTCATTGTGTGATAAGCCTGCTGGCCATAAACTCAGCCTCACCATCTATGGTAACAACACAACAGTGTCTCTGAACCCTTGAGAAGGCTCATTTCATTCCAACTTATGAACTGTCAGGACTACCCAGAGCCGCAGACAGACAGGGCACCTCCTCCCTGCTAACAGTGGTCAACATGTGAGCAGTAGGCAGCATTAAACAAGTGGGGAAGTTGAAGTTATGTTGAACTGGGGAGCACAACTGGCATCCAAACTGCAGAAGAGCCGGGAGGTATTCATAAGCCAATCATGGCTAATATTTCCTGAGTATTTAATTTATGCCAGCACCTTAAGCCATGTGCTTTATATATGTTATCGAATGTCTGATCATCACCTGTACTTTGTGGGTCAGGAGACGAGGTCTACAGAAGCTCAGCGCCCTGGCCATGCTACTCAGCTGCACTGTAATGACCGCTGTCTCATAGAGGAGCTGGGCAGGGGAGTTCCTGTTTCCTTTCTCCTGGGCCTTCTTTCCAGGTCCAGCGGTTCATATTCCTTCCTGTCTAGAGCCTGAGTCTAGAAAGATTGGACAGCTCAGAAAGCTTGATACTCGACCTGCTCTTTGGCTTTTTAAAAGTGTTTCTCTCTAAATGCCAAATGGTTCAATGACTACTCCTGTCTTCCATGACCATGATCATGATCATCGTACTGGTACCATTGGTATCCCTACAAGTGCTTGTGTATTAGACATTAGTTCCTGGGGTGGGTTTGAGCTAGGATTTTAGCTAAACTGCAAGACATGTTGCATACTCAGAGAACAGGTAAAGGACCTAGAACTAGAACTTAGATTACCTAGAACTAGAACCTAGAACTCAGATTACCACCTCCTGGAAGACACAGCTGAATCCATATTCCTTTCTGCATAGCACCTACCTTTGTATCCGGCCATCAACAGGTAAAGAATCAGTATGGTATAATGGAAAGAGCAATGGAAGAAGAGTAGAAGAACAGGGGCACAGGTCTCCATCACCTCACTCCTGCCCAACCGTCTCTCTCGCTCTGCTCTTCTCTCCCCACACCAGAATAGAACCCAGATATTGAGGGGTACCAAATGTCAAGGGGGTGTTTCTAACCCTGAAGGAGCAAAGAAGAAGAGAATAGGCTGAAATCTCATTGTCAGATTAAAAACAGTGACAACTTTTAAATGCACACTGTGTGCCAGGCACTGTGCAAAAACTTTCCTTAGATGACCTTATTTGCTTCCCACAAGTCTCCCATGAGAGAGACATTATTGACTCCACATAAAGATGAAGTAAATGAGGCAACAGAGAGGTTGGATAACATGCCCAAGCTGTACAGGTAGGAAGTGGTAGAGTGGAGATTTAAGAGAAGCTTTGCCACTGAAAACAAAGGGATTTGCTTTGTAAAGAACTGTGTGAAAGTGCTTTTAGAAAGGGGCAAATTCCCAGGGAAACCAAGAGACTGCTTGGAGCAGACCTTCTCTGGAACTAACTCACAGAGGGACATCAGATAGGAAAGCACCATGTTCCCACATACTATCTTTGTTGAGTGTATTTTTGTAAATGAAGGAGGAGCCAATTAACATTGCCTAGTGAGACCCATGAGCCTGATGTCTTGGCTACTTGTCAACCTCACGCAGTTATATCCTGGCCTTTGGCCAACATGGTATACCATACTGTCTCCGTCCAAGTAAGTGAAAAAGCAGAATGGACATATGTGGGGGTGGGGGTGTGTAGGCGCAAAGCCCACAGGCACACCTTGCATTCTTGGCTAAAATTCCTTCCTCCTCATAAAGAAGAGAGATTATGTGATTGTTTGAGTCATTCTTTTCTTCCTGGAATGGTTTTGGGAGGGATATGGTCTGACTGGGATCTAAGCTCCCAAGTGGACCAAGCATAAAGGCAGGCAAAGGGTTTTGGTGAGAAAGGGAAGCTGGGACAACTATGCAGGCAAAGGCTGTCCTCTGCCATGAAAGTGGAACTCTCTAAGAAGAGGAGCCAGAAGAGAAATTTTACCTTCTCTCAACTGTCTATACTTTCTACCTATACCCGTTCTCAAGATAAATTGAAGCTATTTGGCTTTTTGAAGCTAGAGATTTCATGCTTTCTGTAGAAACTTAATTTAATCAGTAAAACTCCCCTAAGTCATCCTCCTACAAACTGCAAACTCAGGCCAAAAGCAATTGTATTTTCTAATTCAATCAACTTCCCTTCACGCCTCCTGTACCTGGTTGATGAATACCCATCACTCCTCCAACCTAAGGAATTCCTGTTTTTCCGCTCCCGGCAGCATCTAGTCTAGGCTTGCTGCTTAAATGTGCAATGGCTAGCTCTAGTTTCATGGTGCAAACACCTGTATTGATCATAACTGTACTGGTTTACAGGAACCCGCCAATCCTCTTACAAATCAGTATCCTTCTGGTTTTAAAATGCAAAGAGATTTCTGGAGCCGGGTCAACTTTTTGTGTGCTGATGATCACCTTTCGTTTGCAAACTCTTTGTGTTTCCATTACTCAACACTTTAGGTGGGAATTCTGTTTAAGAAACATGTCCTTCCTTATAAAGCTAATCAGTCAAAAAAGACACTCACAGGCAAGTTAATTAAAAGACAGAACCTTAGGATTTCAATGCTCTTCTTGCTGTCTTATTCTCTTCCTTATTTCTCCATCTCTCTCTCTCTCTCTCTCTCTCTCTCTTTTTTTTTTTTCTTCTGGTCCACCACTTCCATCCTAGAACCTCCGTCCAGGACCTTGCTTCAGTTCATGAATTCTGTCTCAAAAAAAACTAACCAGTCCAATCAAGGTAAACTAAAGCCTATCTCGTGATCAGATTAATGACAAGAGCTCAGGGATTTTTGTTTCAATTTCTTGCAGCCTATTTTGGGTATGCAGTGGGATGATAGAGAAACAGGAAAAGTAAATCTGAAGATCCTTAAGGGCAGAGACTGTCATGGAATCATCTTTGTATCCTCCGGAAAGGCTAATGCAGCATTGTTGAGTCTTCAGCAAATGTTTACTCAGTAGCTCCTATGCAAAGTCAATGGTGAACAAACCAGACTGGGAGCTTGCCTCCCAGAATCCTGAGTCTCAGAATGAGAAAGAAAATTGATAAAAACAAAAAAACAGCCCCTCAAAGAAATGCATCATTACAAACTGTGCTAAGTGTGATGAAATAAGAGAACACCTTTAGCAGGGAGTATATGCCTGGAGTCCTGCTCTAGCCTGGGATAGGTCTGGAAAAGGCTTCCCTGAGGAAGCAACACTTAAGGAGAGACCTGAAACCTGAGGAGGAGTAAAGGGAGCTGCAAATTATAACATCTTCAATAAAGCAAAGGCTTTTTCTACTTGTCAAACAATTGGAGTACCACTTTTTTTATGCGTAGGAGAGATGTGAAGGACATGTTAGCATTGTCATCCACATCTTTCATTCCACACACAATGGATTGAAATCCCCACTGGAGCTCCTCAAGGCCACTGGGACTAGGACTAGACCCCAGGGGCTGCTGGCTCCCAGCCTAAAACCCTCAGGACTATATCACAAGAACAGCAGTTTCAGTGCCCATGCCAGACTTAAGTAGCAGAGCCGAGGGAACTCTGAGACTTAAAGAGCTTATCCCATATTCAAATGGTATGTAGTAGGTTGGAGATAAAAGATTTTTAAAAGCGAACTTTTAAATTTTAGTTGTCTAAGGTTTTATCTGAGAGAGAGAGAGAGAACACATATGCACACAAACAAGTGGGGTAGGGGTGATGGGGTGGGGAGAGGAATCAGGTGCAAGGGAGAGGGAGAATCCAAGCTCAGCCTGGAGCCCAGAGCCCAATGCCTCAATCTCACCACCTTGAGATCACCACCTGAGCCGAAACCAAGAGTCAGTTTAACCCACTGAGCTATCCAGTCTCCCCTGAAATCAAAGTTTTAATAAAAGAACTCGTTCTGCTTCTGCAGAATGGCTGGATAGGTTTGGGTACTTCCAACCAAAATGTTTTTGTAACCCAGGGACAAAGAGAGAACCAGGCAGATTTCCCCATCTGTGTGCAAAGTGAAAACAGTACTGTGGCAATGCGGCCCAATCAATCCAAGGTGATATTTAAGGTCTATGACTTGAGCCATTAGCCCAACAGGAACTACAATTAGCCTTAAACTCTAAGCTTAACCGCACGTGAGAAGCAGCCCAGAGTTCACAGGGCAGTTTCTGAATGCCCGCGACACCTCCTGGCAAGCTAATACGGCCTAAGCACCTCTCCTCAGCAGCTTCCCCATCTTCATTCCTCTGTTTACAACACTGCTACGCCAAGTGAAGACTAACACTTCCATTTCTCAGACTCGGTTTGCCCTTCCTTCTCAGCACACCACAAAGATGCAGAGTTGACCGGAAGGACTGCTTGAATACAGGAGGAGAAACCTACATTCTGGGCCACTCTGGCTTCTCAAACTTAGAAGTGAACACAACATGGGCAATCATCCAAGAGCTTCACTACCACCCTATTTATTAAGCAAAGATAGAAAGAGAAAGGTTTCCAAAAGCTGCCAGAGGGTGTCTCTCTGAAGCACGGGTCTCCTGAAGTCGGGAGGAAAAGATACTACAGACTACCACTAAACCTCAAATCCTCCCCCACTTCACACCTCTTCCAGGGACAAAAGAGTGGAAATGTCCCTCCAATCAAAACAAGATCTCTCTCGGCCTCTCCAAGATTCTTAGCCCTTAGTGTTGGCCTCTTTGTCTCTGCAAAGGAGCTGCTTCATTGAAACATCATAGAACAAAACAAAAAACAACAACAAAAAAAAAACCCCGTTGTCCCCCAGACAATGAAGTCGCCTGCACACAGGCATTTCCAACGTAGGCAGGAGGCAGGGATAAAGCCTGCAGAATTCTCAACCTGTTGCTATAGTAGCAGAAAGAATGTGATTCAAGCCGCTCTGCTGAGATCCATATCCAAATCCCTCCAGCTCCCAAAGAGAACATTAACCCTTCATTGCCCCTTGCTGGGGGCAGAATCACCTGGGAAGAACCCTACACTTGTCTCAGGCGCTGGATATTGTGGTCTTAGCATCCACTCACCTGTGCATTCACCCATTTTCTATTTATGTAGATTTTTATGCTGGCTCCTAGGTTTTCAGTGGTAAACAATGCAGATACGGCCCTTGGCACTGAGCAAGAGGAGGGGTAGGATATTCAACCATCGCTCAAATAACAACATATAATGCAGCATTCATGCTGTATGGGAGACACATGAGGTTTTCAGCAAAGCCATCATCAGAATGGAAACAACTTATCCAAGATAACCAGTTTATACATTAATTGTAGCAGATTACATATTCAGGGCCACTGTCATTATTTGATTGTTTGCATGGCTAATTTGACAAGAATTCCACTAAAAATGCCTATTCCAATCATATCATGCCTCCTACAAAGCATTTGTTTAAATGAGTTGTTTAATCACATCAGCCTTCCCCATAAAATAGAAATCGCATTGTTTGTCAGAGAACCGCGGCAAGCAATCTCTGAACAGTCACTAGGCAACAGAAGTGGCAGGTGAGGGCTCAGAGAATACACGTAAGAAGCATAGTCACAAGAACCCTGCAAGGACGTCTATCTAAACAGTCCCCACCCCAATTTATTTCTGTGGTCAAGACAGTAACAAAGAGAATTTAGAAAGGATTTATAATCCAGCTAATTTCCCAAACACTGTATTGCAGAAATCTTATAGTATTGAACACTTCCTTGTTGGACTTCTTTATTTCCCATGGAACATAAGTACTAGGAGGAAAGGGTTTCTTAGGAAGATAAACCCATTAAGTAATGATATCCTCATATGCTTTTTGTAAAACAAGGCAGCATCGATCAGATTGCCAAGCAAAAGCAGAAAAACCAACAGGACAGGTTACTAATCTCTGACAGCTAAAAGATGTGGTTCCATTGAAGTTACATCATCTTTTGTACCTCAGTTTCTTCAGAGGTAAATCTGATACACTCTGGAGATCCAAAGGCACAGAATGATCAATAGCAATGCCTATACATCAGTGGCCTGAAATAAAGTACAGTCGACCTTTGAACAACCTGGGAGTTAGGGGAGCCAACACCCCACATCATGTAACCTAACCTGTTGATCAGAAGCCTTACTGAGAACTTTAAGAGTAAGAAATCCTTCCTTAAGAAAAACCACAAGGAAGAGGGGCACCTGGGTGGCTCAGTGGTTGAGCGTCTGCCTTTGGCTCAGGTTGTGACTCTGGGGTCCTGAGATCAAGCCCCATGTTGGGCTCCCTTTTTAGTGTGGAGTCTGCTTCTCCCTCTGCCCCTCCTCCTGATTGTGCTTACTCTCTTTCTAAAATAAATAAAATCTTTTTTTTTTTAAAGAAGAGAAAAAACATTTACAGTACTGTAAAAAAATCCATGTATATGTGGACTTGTACAGTTCAAACTCCTATTGTTTAATGTTAACTGTACTCTGTTGTTATTCTTAGTAACACTATAATACAGTTTCTGCCCTGGAGAATACTTAAGAAGCTCAATCATATTAAGAACACTAGTGGGATGCCTGGGTGGCTCAGTGGTTGAGCGTCTGCCTTTGGCTCGGCTTGTGATCCTGGGTCCTGGGACTGAGTCCCATATCAGGCTCCCCACAGGGAGCCTGCTCTCTCGTCGCTCTGCCTCTCTGTGTCTCTCTCATGAATAGATAAATAAAATCTTAAAAAAAAAAAAGAAAAAAAAAAGAACACTAGTTTCCCATCTCAACCAGAGCACAGGCTAAAGGTCTTTCACCAAGCAATCCGGGACAGATGGGCCATCAGAAAGGGATTTTCACCCAAATCTCTTTTAACCACTGCAACACTGGACTAAGATTTAGGAAAAGGTCTCAAATGATCCGACTAGATGGAAACTAGTTTCTTTTTGCCTGAGAAAGAAATGATGGTAGCAAACATGTTGTATGATCTAAAGAAATAACTTCACCCTGACTTTGCAGTTTCTCTCTGCAAATCTCTATCTCCCTGGCCTTGGACAACGGATTTGACCATGTGACTTCCTTTGACCAAGAGATGTTAACAGATCAATGACATACCCAGAGGCCTGAAATGAGCTTTTTCATTGTGGCTTATGCTTTTTTATGCCTGCCATCACCATGAGAAGAATGTGGCTAAGCTAACAGCCAATCCTAGGGAAAGGTTGAGGGACATGTTGAATAAAGCCACCCCCAACTAAGCCAAGATCTGGGAATTCTTCCCATCTTAACCTGCAGACAGATGGGTTAATAAAAACATACTACTGTATGCTACTGAGATTTTGTGGTTGTTTGCAATGTAACATTATTGTTGCAACAACTGATACAGGCACCAGAGTAAAAATTCACCTGTAGTTTGAGGTTCAAAACATTGTTTTGCTTTCTTAAGTAACAAGTAGATTTCTGATATTTCCTCCCCCATTAGACTCTAAAGTCCTCAAAGCAGGGTCCTATTACATCCTTAATGCCAAAGACTTATTCATGGACTTATACCATGTTCTAAATCTCAGGGGATACCATAGTAAACAACATACAAGCGCAGCCATCAATCTGCACCTGTGAACTTTCCCCATCTAAGATCAGGTCAATGTAGATTGCCCAAGATGATTACAAAGTTTACTTATGTGGCTCGAAGGAGATCAAATCAGTACTGAACTCTGAACCACTGGAGTGCTGTTTGCCTAAGTACAGAGGAACTGGAATCTCTGCATCTTTTAGTAATGGAAGGGAGCAACAAGATCAGTGGCTTATTGGTTTTCAATCCTAGGCAATCACTAGAGCTTTCTACATTACAGATTCCTCGTCCCCAAGTATAGATATTTAGTCGAATAATCTGACATAAGGCCCAGACATGTGTTGTTAAAAAGGTCTCAAAGTAAAGCTGATGATCACAAGAATTGGAAATGCCCCCCATCTTATAGAACCCCTCCAAGCACTGCTGAATTTCTTAGGCTGAGTTTCACTAAGCATTTGTAATGACGTTAACAGATCAAAATGTGTGGAACGCCTGGGTGGCTCAGGGGCTGAGCGTCTGCCTTCGGCTCAGGACGTGATCCTGGAGTTACGGGGTCAAGTCCCACATCCAGCTCCTACATGGAGCCTGCTTCTCCTCCCTCTGCCTGTGTCTCTGCTTCTCTGTCTCTCATGAATAAATAAATAAAATCTTAAAAAAAAAAAAAAAAAGACCAGAATGTGAACACAGATGCACCATCTCCAGGTAACCACATGAATTCATTAGCTGTTGTTAGCCTAAGAAACCATTCCAAAACTCAGTAGCTTGAAACAAGAGGCACTCAAGGATTGCTCCTGAGTCTCTGGATCAGCTCATGTGATCTCTGCTGGGCCCACTCTTGTGTCAGGTCAGCTGGCTGGTCTAGGATATCCTCAATCACATATCTGGTATAAGATCATCATCAGCTGGGGAGACAAGGGTCTCTGGGCCACAGCAACTGAGTCTAGGAGTTAGGAGTGTCCACAGGGTAACCCGGCTAGATTCTAGGTAAGCAAGCAGAAATGTATGAGGCCGCTTAAGACCTACACTGGGGACTGACTGGTACCTAAGGACACCTTCACTTCTGCATAATCTACTGGCCAGAGTAAGTTATAAGTCCTAGCCCAGATTCAGGGGCAGGGTAAACAGACTCTACCTCTTGATAAGAGGAGCTACAAAGTCATTATCACAAGAGACTAGCTTCAAAGTCTATCATACAACTGAAGGGAGAGAAGGTTGCCTTAAGTCAAATACGATTTCTAAGTATAGGCCAAAGTTTTCACCTAATCTCAAAAATTTATACAATCCTTAAGGTGAAGTTTCATCTGATATTCCTCATTTCTATTCCTGCCTACATACACATACCTAACTTATTCCTCAAGACCTCAGCCTCAAAGGAAAGCAAAAGATATCTATTTCTTCTCTGCACTATTTATCATCCTTTGAGGTCTTTTTTTATAATAAATTTATTTTTTATTGGTGTTCAATTTGCTAACATACAGAATAATACCCAGTGCTCATCCCGTCAAGTGCCCACCTCAGTGCCCGCCACCCAGTCACCCCCACCCCCCGCCCTCCTCCCCTACCACCACCCCTAGTTCGTTTCCCAGAGTTAGGAGTCTTCCATGTTCTGTCTCCCTTTCTGATATTTCCCACTTACTTTTTCTCCTTTCTCCTTTATTCCCTTTCACTATTATTTATATTCCCCAAATGAATGAGACCATACAATGTTTGTCCTTCTCCGTTTGACTTATTTCACTCATCCTTTGAGGTTCTTAAAGATGATGTGGATGACATGCAATCCTTATGAGGACTTATTCAGGGCGAGTCTCTCTGCCATGTCTCTTCTTTTATAGGATGTGCCTACAGATGAATGTGACTAAATGATCATCAGAGCTACATCCTGCAAAGGACTCCACAGCATTAATAGAAGGAGGACCAATGCGTAAGGAATATTGCAGGAAAAAAATAACACACTAGCCCCGAGGAGCAGGAAACTGGCGCTTACTGAAGATTATAGGCTGAGGCTAATTATATTCTAGCCTCCAGCTGCTTCACTCCCTCCACTCCCCCATTTCACTCACCATGCTTCACTGTACCTACTTAGAAAGTGCTCAGAAAGGACAGTGCCTGAATCCACGACTTTGTCCTCTACTCACACCCTAAGATGTATATAGCCTGGCTGGAATGCAGCAGGAGTTATTACAGCATCCTTACAACTAAGGTGTTGCTTTCTATTTTTTATTTATTTTTTTTGTTATTTCTACTTAAATTCTCTAAACACCTACTTGTGTAGTTTGGGACAGCAGGGGATGGTAGGGAAAAGAATCGCAGCACCAGAAAACATAGGATGGCAGAGAAGTGGCCAGGGCTGGGTAGTGCCCGGAGGCTCTTTGGAAGCAATGTGTCAAATGGAAGGAGAAAGCACGTGCTGCTCACACACAAGGTTGTCTTAAGTGCCTATTTGGTTCCCATTTATATGGCCAATTTTCACTCTGCTTGGTATCACTGATCAAGAGACTAAGCCCAAGGAGTGCATGAAAAACACAACGAAATGAAAAGTAATGCTAAATTCACCATACAGATGCCTCAGAAAAGCCAAATTCAAGAAGATATTGCATTTAATTTAGTTTGAGAAGAAACTCTACAAAGCTCCGAAAATGTGCAGAACAGGTTATCAATAGGAGGAAACACTGCCCACTCTCTTCTAAACTGTCTTCTGCTCCCAGGCACTAGATCCGGGGGGTCAAGCAGGTGTGGCAGGGCCAGTGATGTTTTTGTTTGTTTGTTTTTTAAAGATTTGAGAGAGAGAGAGAGAGAGAGAGAGAGAGAGAGAGCACAAGTGGCAGAGGCAGATGGAGAATCACTAGCAGACTCCCTGCTGGGTGAGAAGCCTGACACAGGGTTCCAACCCATGACCCTGAGATCATGACCTGAGTCAGACACTAAACAACTGTGCCAACTCAGGCGCCCCAAGGGATGGTGATGCTTTATACCTGAACGTGTAGTAACCAAACTGTAAACGCTCACAAAGGCTAGAACTGCTACCAGTGCTGTTAACTCCATGGGCGGCTTGGAGTGGCATCTGCTTGTTTTTCAATCACAACTGAACAGAATCACAAATATAAATCTCACATCGCCAGGTAAAATCACCAGAAAGGTTCCCACCCCCATCTTCTGCTCACTCAGCAAAAAAGTAAGTGGCATTCTTGGTTTTTTAATGAGCTGGCTGATGGGGCTACAGTCAGACTGTGCTTTTTGATTAATTAGCTAAGGGGAAAGTAAAATTGTAAGAAAGCAAACTACTGGCATTATCAGCACAGAAATGTGGATAATGACGATGAGGAATTACTGATTTCTTTTCAGAAAAAGATATAATGCCAGAAGAAGAGTATGCAATTTTTTTTTAAGATTTTATTTATTTATTTGAGACAGAGCAAGAGATAGAGGGAGAACACGAGTGGCGGAGGAGGGGAGCAGGAGAGAGGGAGAAGCATACTCCCCACAGAGCATGGAGCCTGACGTGGGGCTCAATACCAGGACCCGGGATGGTGACGTAAGCAGAAAGCAGATGCCTGACTGACTGAGCCATCCAGGTGCCCCAAAGGGTATGCAATCTAAGAAGGGGATTTTCATCCTGCTTGTGCTCCTTCCCCCCACTTCAACATACATACACACACGCACACACACACTCCCTCCAACTTCATACCTTCCTTGGTACACTACTTTTTAGGGCTATTTTTTACTGCTGCTCTAAAAACCTAGCTATGTGAAGTACAGGTTGTTCCTCATAGAAAATCCCTACGTTGCCTGCACAGTGGTGCCAGGGATGAAGCCATGCTACATTTGCAGGGACACCCGGGCACAGGGCAAACTTCCCCATGTATCATGGGAGTGCCTCAGCTTTGGGCAATTTCTACTGCAGTTTCTGCACCATTCTCCTATAAAACCCCTTAGCTCAGCATCCTCACACTCTAATGTAACCACAGTGTAATTCCTCGTGGCTGCTAAAGAAACGGGGCCATCTCAAATACACTATCATAGTGTGGTATCAAATTCACATTATACATAGCTTTATCTTTCCTACAACCTTTTTCCTGAAATCTCCCCAGGTACTAAAGTCTAGGCTAGGCCAGGAACCAGAGGCAGCGCTCTAGTCCCTCACATACCAGTGCAATCAACAGCTTGTGTTTAGAATAAATATTTGAAACTCAGAAGCCTGTTAACAATGCAGTGCTTGATTACTTTGAATTACTCTCACCCACAGCAATTGAGGGAGAAGTCTTTGGCACCAGCCCCATGCAAAAAAAACCTGCTTCCCAGCGTGCTCCGTTTGCCTTCCAACACTCCCCTCAAAGAAGTCTCAACACACTGTACAAAGATCTCAGTTTTCTCCCCTAAATACCACATGAATCCCACATTGAAAATTTGACTTTCTTCTTCTCAGAGCACCACAGATTGACTTCAATACTTCTAGGTTCATATATATTTAATTAGACCAACTTATCTTGTAACTCTCTTATTCAAACCCCTCTGCTAGCATCTTTCATTCAGCACTGAAATCCTTCTAAAAAGCTTTTCCATTTGCCCCTTTTGAGACAAAACGTCATCTTGGTCTATTTTAAAGCTATAGTAACAAGCTCCTTTTCAATTAGTACAAGTGCCCATGTATTAAAATGGCCACAATCCTTAGCACTTTCCTCCTTCAAAACCTATCTGGTAAAGTCTTTCTTTTCTTTTCTTTTTTCTTTTTTTTTTTTTTTTTTTTAAGAGGGCCAAAAGGGTAAACTATACTAACCAGAAGTAATTAGTATGTTAAGTTTTGTTTCAAGGCCAGGCTATCAGGTTACAAGTTCTAATAAACCCTGCTGGGGGAAGACAACCCTTTGTCTTGGGACTACTGAGAACTAACCAATCAACCAAAAAAAAAACAAAAACAAAAACAAAAACAAAAAACACCTTTAATCCCATCAGAAAGTCTCCCATCTAAACACAACTGAAAAGAAAAGCCAACACCAAAGCAAATAAAATGAATGAAGTGGACCTGCTGCTGGCAGCCCTTACCATTGGGAGCAGAGGCCCCCTCCGGACCCTCGCAGGGGCTCTGGCTCTTCCTGGGGTAGGGTAAGGGTGGCGAGGGGTCCAGGCCCTGGGTGCAGGTAGAGGTATGCTCCGTGCATGCTTGAACAGGACTCACCGCCGTCTGCCTGCCTGTCTGCCACTCCGTCCTCTCGTCTGGGTGGGAAGGGCCAAGATGGAAAAAAAAATGTGCAGGTTACTCACTGGCCTTCCCAGGCGGGCACACCCAGGAGGAGGGAGAGGCCAGGCACAGACAGGGAGATTCTTCAGAGGCTGTGCCTGAGATCTTGCTTCTGATTCCTTTTGTTAATACTTCCTGAACTTTAAACTCAATCTGCACAAGCACGGGTATTTTGGGGGAGGCAAATAACACTTGGGTAATTAGATTCCAAGAGCTTTGTGCAAAGGTTACTTTGAAAAGGCAATGCTTTAGTGCACATGCTTTTAAATTTAACCCTGAAATTTGTTTCCACTGTGGCTGAGCATTAACACTAGCATAGGAAATGAGAGCAAGGGGCAACCTCAGTGCAGATCCTGGAAAGGCCCAGAGCAGGTAATCCTGGGTATGATTTAGACAAAGAATTTCTCTTTTTTTTTTTTTTTTTTTTTGGCTCTAACTTTTAGAAAACAGGATTCTCAACAGTCTCCCAGAGTTGGTGAACCTTCTCTTGGACACAAGACACATTCTTGAAAGAGGTATCCAGAGATCACGATTTTAGAAAAAGATTCCCAATGAAGATGCAAGAACTTGTTACCTGGTAGCCTAGCCTCTGCTAAATCCTGAAATGAAGGCTTTTATAAATGGCAGGATCCTTCAGCAATGTGTCTGTATTTCAGCAGAAGGAGATGGAGAGATGGAGCCAAGGGTGAGGAGGAGGGAACTAACTCCATAGACCAGGTGCTTCTCTCATTTAATCCTGCAAATGCCTTTATGAGGGCGGTATCCTTCTTCCTCTTTCACATGTGAGCATACTGAGACTAGGGGGTTAGGTAACCTGACTAGGGCTCAGCCAGCTGGGGAGTGAAAGATCCAGGTCTGCCTGAATCTAAGACCCAGACTCATCACACCACACCACCAGGTATGTCACCCACAATTCCTGAAGAACTAGTCATCTTTTTTTCCACCTGTAGTTGACCTAAGGCTAGGTTACCTTTTCTTAAATTTTTATACCAGTTCCAATACTGATATGCCATGAAATATAATTCTGCAGGATACTAACAGGTATAACAATGGTTAAGAAGAATATTCTGTATAGGTTTCTTTTTGGTAGCTTTTCACAATCTTTAGCATACTAACATATGTTGTGAATCTCCAAGCCTAGGACTTATTGTGCCATGTCCCCTTGTGCCATGTATCCTTTCCCAAAGCCTTTTTGAATTCAGAATGGGACTGTCAGGAATTTCTTAGGAATCTGCTTTAGAAATTTTTATACATATGAAGCATACATGAACACCCTTTTAAAAATAACACATCTGGATTAAAGCATATCCATGATATGTTATTTGGTACTTAAAAAATCTTAATGTAGTTGAAACTTTCCATATCAGAATAGAGAATTGCTACTGATAAATCAGAGCCACGAAAAGTAAAAGGTAGACCTATAATAAGGAATTAGTGCTTTATAAAAGGGTCCCCTATGTGAGTCACAATCCATCAGAATGCCCAGCCTCCCCTTCTAGCTCTGTGTAGTAACCTCCACACTTGATATTCATGTTTATAATGGGAAGGATCTAAAATATCACAGGTTGTTATAAGGATCAATAACAATGATGACAATGACACTCCAGCCACCATTTATTGAGCAGCTACTCTGTGTCAGGCACTTTTCTTAATGCTTTCTGTGTATTAATTTGACTAAGCCTTGCTCCCAACGATCCTGTGAAGTAGGTATTACTCATTAGCCCACTTGGAGATTGAAAGAGCCATCTCAACCTGCATATCCTGCACATAAATTCACAACAAATGCTTGAAGTTGTATTAAGTAAACGTGATGTCAGCAACCCTGATCGTTGCCACAATGTACTTCTCAAATTGACATTATAAAGTGGATCACATTTTTCCCTTAAGAATAATGTCATTATTAGGCATTCTGTTCCAAAACCTCACCTTGGCTAAAATCTTATAAATACAGAACTACAACAAAACTACAACAAATCTTATAATCATTAAAAAAAAAAAAAAAACAACCAAAATGAGGTTCCATCGCTCAAAGATTTTGAGAGATTGGCTCCTACAACCCCTCCTTTTTACTGATCAATGAAATCAAATCGAGAAAATATGTGGGTCTTCTCTAACGGTACATACCTTGTATGATTGTCACACTGTCTCACCCATGAAATAATTTTTAAAGGTGCATACATTTCAACCCCATACGATTGCTTAAGGGACTCCAACATCTCTATATGTATACGCAAAATGTACTATATCACAAATCTGACATAATATACAAGTTAGAACAAGCACTGAACATTTAATTAGAAGTAGCTTTCCTTGCCTTAGAATTTAAAAGGTCATTTGAGGAATGGTTTGACTGACTCATTTCTCTTATAAAAACTCTCTAGGGATAATATGAATCGATACTAGCTTATTCTCTCAATATATTTTTCTGTAAAAACCATAAGTCTTCAAAATTAGTCCACTGGGCACTTTTCCCCTTAACACGGTAGCAGAAGCATCTTTATAGTTTGAGACATCATTCCAGGCCTCCTTAGCTTTGATTCAGGATGCCTATGCTTTGATGTGATCCTCCTGCCAAACTCTCTCTCTCTCTCTCTCTCTCTCTCATTTTTTCCCCCTCCTCATCTACCTTCTTAAGTAAGGAAAGCCTGGAAGGTGAGAGGGGCAGACTGAGAGAAGAAGAGAGATTCATATTTCTTTACTGTGGATTTAGCTGAGTGGACACTATGCATTTTATGCTAAGGGTTTAAAAAAAAAAAAGGCATGGACCTAACTCTCTTTTTCCTCCAGCTCTGACTCTCACACCCAGCTTAGACTATACCTCTCTGCCGAGAATACAGGAGGAGCTTATTCATTTGGGGGTATTTGTCCCCTATCCTGTTAATGTCCAATGCATTATTTCTTATTCTCAACTACATTCAGCAGTGACCATCCTTGCAGAAAGAAGTCTACAGCAGGTACAGATAGTGCAGTCCTGCTCTGACATACGCGCACATTTAAAAGACATTAAATGCTTGCTTTGGCTACTCAGCCATTAGGAGCTGGGAGGGAACAACAGTGCTCGACTGCATCCAAGACAGGGCTTGGGTCAGTCTACTTATGTTCTGATGAAGTCCTAGGTCAGAATTCCAGTTTCCTGGTCTCTTGAATGAGGAAAATATCATCTACCTCGTAAGGCTGCGATTGAAGATTAACTGTAAAACATTTTGTAAACAGCTGAGCACCACATAAATATCAGGGAGTGACCATCGCTGCATCTGGCTCTCTAAATGTGTTGGTGGTGGAGCGTGGTAATTGCTTTAAAAGTGGAACCAAGTTGTTTCTGCTGTTCATGATCCATGGCCTACTCAGCAGCTGTTTCCAAGATAGGTCCATCAGGATACTAACTAGCAGGTGAGCACAATGCTAGCAGAAAATGGACCAGCTTATTTTCAGGGGAAAACATTTTCCTCCATGCTTCCTGCTTTATCAGACCTTCTGAACTACTTACTTTTAGCATAATTATAAAACTATTTTTAAACTTTTTATTATAAAAAATTTGAAACATAGATAAAAGTGGAGACAAAGGTGAAACAAACCTCCACATCACCAGCTTCGACAATTACCAAGTCATTCAAATCTTGTTTCACCTATTTCTTTACCTGCTCTGGATTATCTTGAGGCAAATTCCCAGGATCATATCATTTTATCTATAAACGTTTTTGCATCTATCTCTAAAAGGTAAGGATTCTGTGTGTAAACATAACCAAAATATTATGACATCCAAAAGGGAACTATAATTACTTAATATCCAATATCCTGTCAGTATTTAAATTTCTCCAAATCTGTTAAAGATTGTTTTTTTTTTTTTTGGTACTTTGTTCAAACAATTAGGCAACTGATTTATAAGTATTGTCCTTTTTCATCTAAAGCTTCTTTTTCCACCTTTATATTTTTCCTTGCAATTTATTGGATAAAATTCTTTTATCATACAGATTGTCCCACAATCACATTTTGATTTGGTGTGATTTAATATGTTCCTCTGCCCCTATATTTCCTGTGAATTCACAATTAGATCTAGGGACTTGATCAAATTCATTATTTGATTTTTAGATAGAATAGTTGATAGGCGTTCTTATGTACTTCCATCAGGAAGTAACTCATATTTGATAACCTCTGGTTTCGGGCACTTAGCAGCTGTTGAGAATCAGTGTCTAGATATTATTTCATGGGGACTAGAAAACGATGATTTTCTCCCATTATTTCCCCACTGATTAATTAGGATGCTATTATTATTATTATTAAAAGTTTATATTGATAGAAATGAAAGCATGTACTTCCTACTTCTATTTTTGTCCATAAAGTGTGGGACAATGTATCAGTTCCTTTCTATTCTACATATCTCATTAATCTTGAAAAGATAATTTTAAAGTTTAATTTTTTTAAAAAATGGCCCAATTAGATTTCTGGGGGAAACAACTGGGAAACAGTATTCAGAAACCTTCAAAGGGTAGAGAAGAAAAAAAAAAGGGTAGAGAAGGACTGGTTCACAGTACATCATTCAGATTCAAATGTGATTCTTTCAATTGTGAGCTCTAGGATTCTGCTCAAGGATTTTGGCATTCTTACCCTCAATATTCTCATCTATAAAGTAGGGATAGCAACTCCTACCTTATGACTTCTGTGAGGATGCATGATAAAGTATGCAAAGAGCCTGTTCCAGTGTCTGAAAAATAGTAGATGCTCAAGAAATTAGAGTTACTACTAGCTGCACTATTGTCTCCATAATTAGCACAGTGCCTGGCAAACAGCAGTAGCTCAATAAATGCGGAGTGAATAAATACAGTCTTGATTGACTTTACTGTGTCCCCAGCTGATGATGCTTCAATATTTCAAGATGCTGGGGATGCAAAAAGTTCTCTCATGAATTTATGCAGGAATGGAAAAGGGAATTATTTGCTCCCAGGGTAATTATTCCATTTGGCTCTTTTAAAAATAAGTACCGTTAGTAACCCACGGGGTTAGGACAAGAGAGGTGAGCATGACCTCAAATACAAGAAGAAGACATTGATTTTTACCAAAATAAAAATATACCAGTACTGTCATATTTGACATGACATGAAGTGCATTAAGGGCTCATTCAGTGGAATGGGTTCACCTGTGTCCCACAAAAATGTGAGCTGAAGTCCTAAGCCCCAGATCTGTGAATGTAACTTTATCTGGAAATAAGTCTTTGAGAATGTAGTCAAGTTAAGATGAGGTTTTACTGCATTAGGGTGGGCTCTAAATCCAATGACTGGTGTCCTTTTAGGAAGGGACCAAAGTCATCGAGATACACAGGGGGAAAAGACAGGGTGAAGCCATAAACCAAGAAATGGCAAGGATTGCCAGTAACCACTTTAGAAGCTGTTGAGAGGCAAGAAGAGGCAAGAAGGACTCTTTCCTATAGCTGTCTGGGGGAACATGGCCCTCCTGACACATTTTTTAGGATTTGTAGTCCCCAGAACTATGAATAAATTTCTCTTGTTGTAGGCCACCCAGTTTGTGATAAGTTGTTATGGCAGCCCTAGGAAACCAATACGTCCGGTGAATTGAGACCAATGCTATAGACCCGTCACCCTCCGTGTGGCTTCAACTGTCTAGTGAGAAAGACAGCAAAGGAGGGGGGAGATCCTAAACATGGGAACCTGATCTGTTTTAATTCATCTTACATCAACTGAATCTATGACTGACTCTTCAAAGCTATACAAGTACTAACAGGTAAGCCTGCTTTACCTGAAAAGCAGGGAGGCAGAAGTCATGGAACTTGTTGACAATGATACTTTGGGAATAAGCATGCTCCTTGTGGAGTCTGGCAGTGGGGGGAAGGGGACGCAATGCTGTCCGGGCAGGCATGGCGGGGGAAGCACTCCAGCCTAGGCACCTGCCTTTCTCTCCTTACTGTATCTTAGGAAGACTCTATGGTCTAACAGTGATGCCCCCAAGCACTACCCTACTCACCTAACCAAGCCGAGCCTCAGCATACCACCCCTCACACTGTGAGAAGTCAGTGCAATGATGGGGTAGAGAGCCTGGCTTGGTACCCTTTACAAAACCACGGGCTGGATATCTAGGATACAAAATAGTGGTGTGTGTGGTGGGGGGCAGCATTCGCAAACATTCACTGAGCCCCCTTTGTGTGCTGGGCACTGGGCTAAACACTGGAGAAACTAAAAATGAGCTCCAGTCTTTGATAAGTTAACTGCATTAGGGATGTGGAATTAGGGATGGCTTCTTCTATTTCCTCAAAATGTCTTTTAACGTTATAATAATGTTTTACAGTAAAATGCTTAAGATTAAAACTCGGATCTAATTTTTTTTTAAAGACTTTATTTATTCATAAGACACACACACAGAGAGGCAGAGACATAGGCTAGGGAGAAGCCAGCTCCTTGCGGGGAGCCTGATGCGGAACTCAGTCCCAGGACACCAGGATCACGACCTGAGCCAAAGGCAGATGCTCAAACACTGAGCCACTGAGGTGCCTAATTTTTTTTAAAAAGATGTTGGGAATGCTGTCACAGGCAGCTGTTTTGTTATTACTTACTTAATGAACACATGTGTATATATTTGCAACTCTGCTCAATCCTTCCACAAGGCAATGTGCTAGGCACCTGGGGAGACAGCCCTGCTCTCTAATTTATCCCCACCGCACTGCACACTAACACAGGGTCAGTAACACATGATTTCACACTTAACTGGTAACTAATTATTTCAGATGCGCTAGTTTTATTTTCCCAGATTAGCTCCCCCAGGGCAGGAATTATTTCCCTTTATACCATCCGTTAGCACCCACTCAAAAGCCCACCATGCCCCAGGATTAGCTGGCCTTGCAGATGGAACTATGCAACTGACTTCTCTCCACCTTTCTGGAAAACAAGCCATGACAAGTTGCCTGGGGGTTATGTTAGGGCAAAGAGAGAGGCAGAAGAGACTGTGACTTAGCGTCCTGCTCACTGTTAGGGTCTGCTTAATCATTTCCTATTGGTCCACCCTAAAATGACACGACCTAGACCAAAGAGCAAAACATGCAAGTGGGATGAAGGGATACACCTACAAGGCATCAGAGGCATTGGTGCCCAGGAGACAAATGTGAGCCTGTGTGTGTAAGTGCGCGCATGTGTACAACTGATGCCTAAAGCAGATAAAAGCCTTCTCAGGGAGTTTAGAATTTTATTGTTCCATTGTGGCGGCCATAGATGCTTCGAATACTTGCTGGAAGCAACGGGGAGGATTCGGCCCCATACACCTTTGGAAATGTGGGTTGGAGTTATTACGTGCCAGACATTGTGCTGGGCTCTTTACATCTACTCTTGTTTATTGCATTCAGAGGCCCTCCCAGGTCACCCTACACCTGTTTCAGTGGTTGGGGAACTGCCCAGAAAGGGCACAGCTAGGATTGGATCTCATGCCTTTAATGAGTCCAGCAAAGACTTTCTGCGGGATATGCTGACAGAACCAGGAGCAAGCAAAACTGATAGGCCATAGCCATGTTTCTTCCACACCGAAGCCATCACTGCTCACCAGTGAAGCAATGATTTTTGAATGGAGACTCAAATGATCCTGCCAAGTTGGTCTCTCTGCATATCTCCAGCCTTGGACAGAGGAGAAAAAGAGAGCCCTGCTGCAGCCACCAAAGTAAGTTGAAAAGCTGCATCGTCCCTCCTCTACATGCATGGGCAGCTAATTGAGGTGACAGCCATAGAAACCAAACAAAAGGCTCCCAGGAGCCCACACAGCCTAGCCTGACATCTGCCAGCCACTGTGGAAGAGAGAAATGGAGCCCATCCCTCCTTCATTCCTCAACAGCTTAATGAAGATTTGGCCTGTCATGTTCCCTGGGAAGAAACTCCAAGGCAGTCTGAAAAAGACTGATTTTTATTCTCAAACAACACACCAGATCCTCCTTTGAACCCGAAAGTCAGCAATAAAATGGGCCATAAACATGTATATGAGGCTATAAGCCCTTAGGGAAGGTGACCAGATTTCTCCCAGCCCTTGGGCCTAACAAAACCAAACTTCCGAGAAGTTCCTCAAGGTCCCCAATGGGGAGAAGGGGAAGGTTGGAGGTCATGGCTCTCACTGTGCTACTAATACAGATGGTGCTTTTTTTAGGCCCGTACCTCCTTGGGCTCGAAGGCTTAGCTGCCTGACGCCATCTCCCAGCAAATGCCTTTCGTGGGCATCTGGAAGGAAAGCGGGAGGTGTCTTGCGGGGATCTGAAGCACGGGGGCTGTTGTTACTTCCACAAGGGAGGCAGTCAGTGCAAGGAAGTAGTGGCAGGCAGAAGGCAGAGACAGAGCAGAGGGAGGACTGGTGAAGAACAAACACACCAGGAGTCTGGAAACACCCGACAGCAACCGTGTGCCGCCACAGGGAGCCAGGCTGCTCTTCTGACAAAGACATGCTGCCACTTCCAAGCCATGTATCTCACTGCTACAGTAAGTGGTAGGGATGTAATGCACAACACGGTGAGAAGAGCTAACACCACTCATACAGGGAAGTTACTGAGAGAGCAGATCCCAAGAGTTCTGATCACAAAGAGAAAATCTTCTTTTCTTCTTCCTTTTATACGAGAAGATGGATGTTAGCTGAACTTACTGTAGTATGCATTTCACAATTTATGTACATCAAACCATCATGCGGTACTTCTTACACTTACACGGTGATGTATGTTAACTATTTTTCAATAAAACTAAGGGAAAAAATGCCTTTCTCCCCTCCCCTAAAGGACTTGCTGCCAATTTTAACTACAAGTCAGCACTAAAAATGGTGAGCCTTTCCCCGTATGAAGACTGACTATAGAGACACTCTCTAAGACACAATCCAAGAACCAAGTCTCTGTAGCAATGGAAAGGCAAGGAAAAAGGGAGAGAATAAGAACTGGAAGAAAGAAAGTCCTAAAAGTTGACCAAGTATGCCCCTTTCTACCCCAACGTTTCCTATTGTCTCCATCTAATGAGATGTGCAGGGATGGTCTGGAGAGATGGGAGAAGATTCTGCGTGAAGAACAGTCCCTGTTTCACTTCTCAAGAGCTCTTCTTTCTCTTGGTTCTGTGGACATAGCTGGACTGTCAGTCCTGTTGCCACATGAAAAATCCTGCATCTACAAAGGAGATGCTAGAGGGAGGGGGAAGATGTAAATTGGAGGAAGACCAGGATTTCAGACCACGCATATGGGTTTCACAAGCTTCATAAATAATATTCTTGGACTTACTATGGAGTCAGTCCTGCCAAAATTTATACTAGGACTTGAAACTGAATCGAAGCAGGTCCTTCAAAAAATGTCAACATGAGACTAAACAAACTTTTGTTAAGGGTAAGAACTGGGCAGCCCTGGTGGCTCAGCGGTTTAGCGCCGCCTTCAGTCCAGGGTGTGATCCTGGAGACCAGGGATCGAGTCCCACATCAGGCTCCCTGCAAGGAGCCTGCTTCTCCCTCTGCCTGAGTCTCTGCCTCTCTCTCTGTGTCTCTCATGAATAAATAAATAAAAATCTTTAAAAAAAAAAGAGTAGGAATTAATGAAGCATATTTAGGAGAGAGAGAATTTAGGGATGGGGAAAAGAGATTACAATATGCAAGGAAGTGGTACTAGAAGAAGCAAGGTTCTTGATGAGGCAATAGAGTCAATTCAAGACTGGTTTTTAGCAGAGCTCAGCAGCACAGGAAGATCTGGTAGGTGTCACCCAGGACTGACAACTGTCCAAGGGGTATGATGGAAGGTCAAGGAGTCAAAGAATTCTAAGGCTACTGGTAGAGTATTGAAGAAAAAAACTGCCTTTGGGGTCCAGCATGGGTTGGAAAGCAAGTGAGGTCAGAAAATCACCCAGAGAAGTTCCAGCTGCAAATGAAATCCAAAGGTTGGCATGCCATAGGATAGCTAATAGGGCAATTTCCAGTAATAGCTGATATCTACAAAATGTTCATGGTTTGTAAGGTAACTTGACATTGCATACTTCACTTTATTTCTCAAACCCTTTGAGGTAGTCAGGTAGAGTGTGTATCACTATCACCATGCGCTAGATGTTCTTGGAGGCTTACAGGGGCAAGGTGACTTCCCAAAGTCTTAGCACTGCTAAACTGGAGAGCAAGGACCCCAAATGAGCTCTTCGACTCCTAGTCCATGCTCATTCACTACACCATGACTCCAGAAGACTGGAAATATCATTAAGGGAAAGACAGGCTTGGAGAGGATGTAAGTCAAGGGCCAAAGTCAGCTGTGTGATGTGCATGAATGGGAGACAGTGGTACAAGTAGGCCCTGGAGGTTCATCTAAAAGTATTGAATGACAGCAGCTCAAAAGGGACATGAAAGTAATGCAGGGGAATGGGTGTTGTGCCAGTCTTCCCAAGGTTCAGGAAATTAGAGCTACAGAGAGAGCAGGGCAATCAGAATCCCTCAGGATAAGGAATTATAAGGAGCACACTATACAGATAGAGAAGCCAGGACTATTTCATCACCAGCAGCAAGGGCTGAAAACTGTAAGACGGCTCAGGGTGGAGGGTATGAATGCATTAGCGAGTGAATGAATGAAAGCTAAAGGAGCAGGGTAGAAAGCTCTGACCATTGATGGATGATCAGCAATAGCAGGGCTGAGCGAGACATCAGACCAAGAGGTGGTGGAGCTCCATCAGTGACAGGAAGGGAGGCAGGCAACTGTTGAAGAAGTCATGGAACCTTTGGAAGGTTTTTTTTTTTTTAGATTATATTTATTTATTCATTCATGAGAGGCAGAGGGAGAAGCAGGCTCCATGCAGGGAGCCTGATGTGGGATTCGATCCCAGGTCTCCAGGATCACGCCCTGGGCTGAAGGCGGCGCTAAACCGCTGAGCCACCCAGGCTGCTCCCTTGGGAAGGTTTTAACTAGAAGTTAGTGTGAGGAGGGGAGAACTGTAATGAGCTTCAGATGAGACAATGTATATAAAAGTATCTGATGGTGCCTAGTAAACAGCAGATGCTCAATGAGCTTTGGCTGAACCTGAACTTGAGTCATGTGGGCCTTGAGGAACTGTCTCCTCACTATTGACTTTTGTCTTTCAGTCAAATATTTACTGATACTATTACAGGCAATGTGTTTGGGGTGATCTAATAATGAATCAGACATCGACTTTGCCTGAGGAGCCCTGAGGCACAGCAAGTGGGCCAGTCTGGGATGAATATGATAAAGCAGAAAGTGGTAAGGAACACAGTGGAGCTGCTGTGGCAGACAAGGGACTCCCACTTTGTGTGTTGGTGTATCTGTGGGGAGCATGAAGAAGAATCAAAAGTGGCTTCTCAGAGGTGCCCTCGGGCTGGACCTTGACAGAGGAACACCATCTGAACCCACGGCAAAGGAACACTGTAAACTAAGGTCCAAAGGGAGATAAAGGGTATATGCCTGGGGAACAAAAAAAGTCTGGGTTGGATGGACAGCACATTTGATAGAGGGAAACGGTTAAAAAACAGACTGGAAAGGGAAGATAAGAAGACAAGACCAGAAGCAGAAGTGGAGAGGAGGAAGGGCAGGAGGAAAGGAAATATCTAATTTTTTAACAAGAACCATCCACTAGGCATGGGGTTAAGTATTTTGTAATATTTCACCTAATTTTTATTTCAGTAATAATAATTTATTTTTCTTTCAATGAAAGAAATATTTCATTTAGTAAACGGCTCCTGATGCACACTGTGAACCTCGTGTTATAGGTGAGATGCTGAGGCTAGGAAAGGTTAAACCCCAGTGTGAGTGAGTCATGGATGTTGGGGTAAGGAAGTCAAAGTTTGGGCAGGGGAAATCACAGAAGGTCTGTGGACACATGAGGGACACAGGCAGCACCGTGCCACATCGGGATGAACCAGGAACACAGCATGGATGGCAGCTCCAGGACCAGGGGACAAGCAAATGAGAGTGCCGGTCTCAGACTATCAGATTCTGGGATTAGCCGTCTTGTTTCTCTGCTCTTCCCCAGGCCACAGGGCACAGTGCTAGGTCTACTTTAGGTTTTCAGTCCTTGATTAACAGTCTACTCAACCTGAAGTTCAAAAATAAGAAAAGCAGGGCAGCCCGGTTGGCTCAGCGGTTTAGCACTGCCTTCAGCCCAGGGCCTGATCCTGGAGACCTGGGATTGAGTCCCGCGTCGGGCTCCCTGCATGGAGCCTGCTTCTCCCTCTGCCTGTGTCTCTGCCTCTCTATCTCTGTGTCTCTCATGAATAAATAAATAAAATCTTAATAAAAAAAAAAAAAAAAAAGAAAGAACAGCACAGCACCTGTTCAATATACTCCTCCTTTTCTTGAGACTAAGGTTAGGTCTGAGACATTTGGGGCTAATCTTTCTGACCTACCCAACGAAGGCTGGGCATCTTTAGCCTTTTCAGACTGTCAGGCAAAGTCTCAAGATGGAATGACTTATAGGTCCTTCAACACTGAAAAGTTGCATTCATGTGTTTGTCTGAAAACAGACTGTAGTGTAGTATATCAAAGTAATGGAACACTTCATTGATAGAAAAGAATGAATTACTGATACATGAACCATGGATGAATCCCAAAATAATTATGCTGAGTGACAGAAGCCAAATTGAAGAGCCTATTGTATGATTCCATTGCTACAAAATTCTTGAAAGCGGAAACAAATCTGCATAAGCAGAGAGTAGGTGCCCAGGGAAAGAAGTGGGGAGACAGTGAGAAAGGGAGGATCACAAATGGACACGAGGAACTACTGGGCATGGTGGATTATCCTCATTATGGTGATGACTTCACAGATGTATACGTGTGTCAAAGCTCATCATGCTGTACACTGTAAGCATGGTTAGTGCAGTCTGTCTATTTCTCAGGAAAGCTGGAGGGAAAGTGTAATGCTATATAGATCTTAAACAGGGGCCCTATAATTATATGCATTTCTGTAACTTCTGCGGCAGAGACTTCTTGTGTTCATGAATATTGCTGTTCTCTGTTTTCTGGCCACATGGGCCATGTTTTCCATCCTCTCTGGCTGTAAGGTGTGGCCAGGCCCTGAGTTTTGCCAACAGAATGTGCATCTCCACCTCCCACCCACCACCTGACTGGAGGAGACTCTGAGGACACAGAATAGCTTGGGTCGTTGAAGTCTGTCCCCACCCTGCATTCACAGTGGTGTCAAAGAGAAATAAACTTGAAACTGTGCAGAACCACTGAAGTCTTGGGCTTGTTAAAGCAGTTAGTCTCCTGGACAAGGATATTATAGAATTTAATTATTAATATATATCAACATATAATATATATTAAACATATAAAGTGTAGGGACGCCTGGGGGGCTCAGTGTTGAGTATCTATCTGCCTTCAGCTCAGGTCCTGATCCCAGAGTCCCCGGATCAAGTCCTGCATCAGGTTCCTTGCATGGAGCCTGCTTCTCCTCCCTCTACCTATGTCTTTGCCTCTCTCTCTCTGTGTCTCTTGTGAATAAATAAAATCTTAAAAAAATATAAAGTGTAATGTAAAGTGTATTATTAATATGTTATATAATACATATTAATAAATCAATTGGAGTGTTAGTATTCCTAATACCAATATTATTGGTAGCAGAACAGAGAGCAAATCATTGAAAATTAATAGGCCTTAGTTTCCTCCTCTGTGAAAAAGGAGATTTTTCTGCTTATCTCACAGGCTGTAATAAAGAATAAAATTACGTATTTGAAAGCTGTGCTCGCTTCGGCAGCACATATACTAAAATTGTATTTGAAAGCTTTTTGAAAAAAAGTGTGTCTTTTACCTACAACAATATAATTATCATAACTGCTATTACGAATGTCTCTATTTGATTTCCTAAGGCCAAGTTCATGGTTTTACTTATCTAGTGAGGTCCAGGTGACTTTTCTTTGTTCTGATTCAGAAATACCTAATTCTGGGGCAGCCCAGGTGGCTCAGCAGTTTAGCGCCACCTTCAGCCCAGGTCGTTATCCTGGAGACCTGGGATCGAGTCCCACATCAGGCTCCTTCTCTCTCTGTGTCTCTCATTAATAAATTAATAAAATTTCAAAAAAAAAAAGACCTAATTCTTAGCTTCGGCAAGTGCCTCATACTTGATACAATCTGAGTAGATATCTTCTAGAAACCATTCATTGGGATCACTCTTCTTGGTACAAGATGGGAGACAGGTAAGTACATTCAAATGTAAACTCATTGATAATGGACACATTTTTAAAAAATAAAAATACTATCCACTATTCTTTATGTTAGGGACTCCATTTGTATGTTCTCATTTTATAAGTTTTTTCCCAAGGTCTGGCCCTGAATTCAGTATCTGGAGGGTCATGAGGGAAGTGATGCAAGACAGATGTATCAATAACACAAACCATCACTACTGGAAAAAAGGGCCTCAAATTTCATCGAATGCTAGTAATTCAGCAGCACCAATGAGAGTAATGGGCAAGTATGAGGCTGCTATGTGCCCACTCAACTCCTGGGATTTCCTCCAGACTCTGGTGGGTAGCACTACGATGCATATAGTAACAAAATGTTGTGCCAATACCATATTTAAAGTGGGTGAAGTCAGGCACCTTCAACGAACGTCACCTCTTCATTTTGGAGGTAGTGACCTTAGTCTAAATTAGACCATGCTTAATAGATAACCCCAGAACCTCAGTGGCTTACAATTACAAGGATTTATCTCTCCAATTACATCCATTGAGAATTAGCTGCAGTTCTGCTGCACATCATTCCAAGGACCAAGCCAAAAGAGCCGGCCCTGTCTAGAAAGAACATCAGACTCATCCCAAGCATTGGCAGGCACTGCCCTAAGAACTCAGATGCTGGCTAACATAACATATGTCTCAGTATTTAAGAGTACAGCCCAATGTAAAAGCTGTTAAATGAAGTATGTCCTATCCTCCTTGACAAATGTATGTTCATAACAACCCCAGGAGGCCAAGATGGAATGGTAACTCGTTAGACCCTGTGGGGTTCGACACAGAAACATCACCATGCAGGAGGAAGTGGTGCTGCCTGAGGCCTACTGCCTTCATCCTCCTCCTCCTGTCCATCCCAGCCTGCACTGTGAAGGCCACCCCTGTCCCCACACTCAAGCTCTATTCCCAGCCCCTGTAGACCTGGGGCTGCACCGATCTGCGGTGTGGGCTGTACTTAGGGGCACACGTCCAGCAAGAAGATGGGACACAGGCTCGTGGCTGTTTTAGGAAGAGGGTTCTGGAGTCCTGGTTACAGGGACTCTGCTCTAGAAGATGGGGACTGAAGACACATGAAGCCAGAGGAGCACCAAAACAGGAGCCAAGCCAGGGTCTAAGGGTAGCATGTGGATGAGTCTGACAAAGGGAAAAGGATTGGTGGTGGAAGCATACAGAACTCGATGCCGGAAGTGTCACTTCCACCTGCATTTCACTGGCCAAGCGTGATGTCAGTAGGACAGGAACATCCTGCTGGGGGCAGGTGGGCAGGGAACTACATCATAGAGAGTGAATATTTTGACCAGTAATATAATCTGACACCAGTATTGAGGTGTTTAAGGGAGGAGGAAAAAATCTAGGAGTTGAAAAAAACATTAAAAGCTCACAAATGGTTGCTTTCTGAATGCAGTGAAATGACACAGTGCCTTGCAAAGAGCAGTGAAAGGGGGGGGGGGATTGGATTGAAATATGCCAAAGTGGAAAATGCTCCCACAATCCCAGCATCCTCTGCGGGAAAAGGACAATTACTTGGCAAAGGGAAAGCAGTAAGTCTCCCGGGATACATTCTGGCTCAAACTAATAACGTGTTGCTTGAGGCAACCAATTTGTACAAACAAGCCAATCCTGAAGGGGCAGGGGGAACAACTCATGAAAATAAACCTGGTGGTTGCTCCCTAACCCCCCCTTCCTCCCCACCTTCCCTCCCACCCCTTGGGGGGAGGGGGGCTTTTCTTCCTGATTTAAATTCTACCAAAAAAAAAAAAAAAAGCCAAAGACTCAAGTGGTTGCACAAAAGCATGTTGAATGAGCCCACCCTTCAGTCAATGGGATCTAAAAGAATAAAAGAAACTGCCTTTCTGTAAAGGCATTTTACAAAAACTAGCCAAGGACATTAAGAAGAACTTATTTGGGGTTTGATTTAGCTGTTTTTTCACAACTTTAAGAAATTTTTTTCCCACAGACTGAATCTTCGCTCTTAAACATGGGGAATTCTGAAAACTACATTATATTGCTATCTCATAATGGCCACTCCTTATTATCTTCCGGGAACTTCATGTACCTGGTCTCATTTAACCCTCAGAACAAACCTGCAAGCTCAGTATTACCATTATTATTTCCATTCTGTAGTTGAAAAACTAAAAGTCAGTATGATTAAATAATTTGCTGAATATCACAGAACAGGAGAGTAGGAGAAATGGTGTTTGATTCTGGTCTATCAAACCCAGAGAACTATAGCTTTCCATTACATTATATCTACCTCCTGCCAAGAATAAGCAACTAATATTATGTTGGTGAAAAGTACATGACGGCAATATCTAAAATACTAGCTCCCTACCCTCAACCCCAAAGCAAAGAGACCAGTCCTCAACAGCCCCCCACAAATAAGCCTGCCCCCAAATAAACAAATCATAAAAAATTTTAAATAGCTCCAGTAACATATGTAATCTTTTAAATGGAAATATTTTCATTCTTATTTTTTCTCATTTTTTAGAGTGATCTATGAATATTATACATAATTCAGATCCTACAGAAAAAAACATAGTAAGAAAAGTCCCTGAAATAACCAATATTAGCAGTTTGGGATATATCTCATCAAACTTTTTTCTATATACTTAGAAACAGAAATACACACACACCCACACACACACACACCTATACATATGTACACACACTAATACAGCAAACAACTATATATAGGCCAACATAGCAAAACGATTATACATTCTATTCTCCAACCCATCTTTTTCAATTAACGATATAATTGAGACACTTTCCATGACTGCATAGCATTCCATTTTATTTGCTTTTTAAAAAAATATTGTATTTATTTATTTGAGAGTGAGAGAGCATGAGAGAGATTGCAAGCAGGGGAGAAGGGTAGAAGGAGCAACAGACCCCCCCTGATCTGGGACTCGATCCCAGAACCCCAGGATCATGACCTGAGCCGAAGGCAGATACACTGCCAACTGAGCCACACAGGTGCTCCCACTTTATTTGATTATTTGGCTGGCTATTTGGGTTTTGTTTGCTTTTACTAACATAAACAGTGCTGCATGGCACAGCCAGGCACATGCTTAGCTATTTCCTAGGGATAAACTAAGAGTTACAGAGTGTGACATTTAAACTGACACCAAGGGGCAGCCCAGGTGGCGCAGCGGTTTAGCATCGCCTGCAGCCCGGGGTGTGATCCCGGGGACCTGGGATCGAGTCTCACGTCAGGCTCCCTGCATGGAGCCTGCTTCTCCCTCTGCTGTGTCTCTGCATCTCTCTCTCTCTCCCTGTGTTTCTCATGAATAAATAAATAAAATCTTTTTAATAAATAAATAAATAAATAAATAAATAAATAAATAAATAAATAAATAAATAAATAAATAAATAACTGACACCAAGGGCTAGGAAGGTCTTTCCACACTCCTGGCATGCAAAGTCCCAACTCTCCACCCCCAAGATGAGATGCTTTCAATCACTTAAATCCTATCAAGGCGACATTCTTGTTTAATCTGTATGAATGGGGATTAATCAACTCTTCATACTACTTCTTTGCATTTCTTCTTTTGTGAACTAACAGATTTACTTTTGAACTGGCATGCAGGCCAATGAGTCCAGCAGAACAAACTGCTCCTTGGTGACCCGCTGAGCCATTCCATAGATAAGCAGGTGAAATAGGTGAGTGAGCAATTTTTTAAAAGACTTTATTTAGGGGCACCTGGATGGCTTTTTTAAAAGATTTTATTTATAGAAAAAGAGAGAGAGAGTCTCAAGCAGACCTGCACTGAGCTCAATCCCATGACCCTGAAAATCATGACCTGAGCCTAAATTAAAGAGTCGTATGCCAAACCAAGTGAGCCTCCCAGGCACCCCATGAGGGATTTATTAAGCATAACCAACTCCTTTTTCCTTACTACAGCTGAGAGATGTAGCTCTAAGTGAAGCATCAGATGCAAACTCCAGTTTCTATAGCAAGTGGCCCTGCTAATGGTAGCCCCACAAAGACCAGAGAGGACAGGTTTATAGTGTCCATCTGTGTATCTTGCTATAGGGAAAGGAGAAGACTTCTAAGTCATGTTTGCATAGTGTTATGGGCTGCACTGTGTGTCCCCAAATGTCTATATTGAAATCTTAACCCCCTAGAACCTCAGTATGTGCCTCTATTTGGAGATAGGGTCTTTTAAAAGGTAGTTAAATTAAAATGCGGTCTTAAGGGTGGGCCCTAAACCAGTATGACCATTCTTAAAAGAAGAGATCAGGACACAGACAAACTCAGAGATAATACCACATTGAACAAACAGGACAGAGGCTTCAGAAGAAACCAACTCTGTTGATGCCTTGATCTTGGAATTTTGGCCTCTGGAATTATGAGGAAATTAATTTCTGTTGCTTAAGCCATCCAGTCTATGGTACTTTGCTATGGCAGCCCTAGTAAACTAATACACATAGCGCTCCACATTAAGACTTTAAAAAAAAAAAAATTTGTTCATTTCACAGCAAAGGAGCCCATGAGCAACCCTTGGTGCTGCCACCGGGGAGGGCTAACATCTTTTTTTTTTTTTTTAATTAGTTTCAGACATAGAATTTAGTGATTCATCATTTGCATATAACACCCAGTGCTCATTATATCATGTGCCCTCTCCTTAATGCCCATCACCCAGTTACCCCATCCCCCCTCTTCCCTCCCCTCCAGCAACCCTCAGTTTGTTTCCTAGAGTTTAGCATGTCTTATTGGTTTGCCTCTCTCTCAGTTTTTATCTTATTTTATTTTGGGGGAAGTGCTGACATCTTGTTGATGTTTATAACCTTGTGTTTAGCACTTCTCTCTGTTTCTAGATGAACCACAAGGTGGTGACATGAATTTGTTCTTGAGGCTCATGGCACATGTGAATTCTACCAAAGGCAATTGCCCTTTTATAGGAAGTAGCATCATCTGTCTCCTCACTTAACCCATAATCTGTTCCATCACTTAAGCTGAGAATTCATTCTCTCCCTTGAAACAAGCATGAAAAGTTAACTCCCATTTTCCAAGAAAGCCTATGTTAATAAAACATTAATAAGGAGCTGTTCTAAGCTCTGAGGAATTTGCAAATGGAAGGAAGAGATGCCCCTGCAGTAAAGTCAGGTGGGTGAGAACAGATGTGTAAAGAGAGAAGCACTTCAGCACATCTTCACTGCAGAAGAGCCCCCAAAGAGAACCACAAAGACCCAGACCTTGTCCCACCCAGACTTCGGGACCAAGAAAAGAGTTGTGTGATCTAAAACACATTGGCTTGGAAGTCAAAAGACTTGCCATGGTCACGTCTCATACCAAAATTATTAAGAAGAAAAAAAAAACCCAAAACAAAACCAGTTCCTTGGATCTGAGGGCTTTTATCTCTACTAGCTCCACTGCTTTGAACTTTTACATGAGTGAGCTGCACCCTCATGAAAGAGGATCCATTGTTTAATTCAGGAAAAAGAAAAAAAAAAAGAATAAGATGAAACATTCAGAGAGGAATGAAATGAAAAGTAGCCAGTTGTATTTGGCCAATCTCTTTTTAAGGGGGCACCTGAGTGGCTCAATCAGTTAAGCATCTGACTTGGTTTTGGCTCAGGTCCTCTGCGCTCAAAGAAGAGTCTGCTTGGGGTTCTCTCTCTCCCTCCCTCTGTCTCCACCTCCCAACCCGCTCACTCCCTAAAATAAATAAATATCTTTTAAAAATAATAATTCAAATGGTGGGTGAGGGACAAGGAATTATAAGGCCTGCTGCTAATACTTAGGCCTTGGCTTTCTCCCCCATAAAATGAAGAAATTTTATTAAGTAATCTCTTAAATTTCTTCTGTTAAGGTCTGTGATAAAGAAACCAGTTATTACAAGCCTAGACAAATACAAAGACATCTATTAGAAAGCTTCAGGATTAATGACAGTGAACACTTGAAAAGGGCATGGCATACCAGCCTCCATGGTCTGAGCACTTTGTGTCCACTGATACTTCGCTGTGCTCGAGTTTTATTACCTGATAAAAGCATAGCTCATAATTCTTTCCAAAGCCTGTCGAGTGATTTGCACAAGCACTCCATTTATTTTTTTTAAGATTTTATTTATTTATTCAGGAGAGACACAGAGAAAGAGAGAGAGAGAGAGAGAGAGAGAGAGAGAGAGAGAGAGAGAGAGAGAGAGGAAGAGACACAGGCAGAGGGAGCCTGACATGGGACTCGACCCCGGGATTCCAGGATCACGCCCTGGACGGAAGGCGTCGCTAAACCACTGAGCCACCTGGGCTGCCAACACAAGCACTTTAAATCAGTGATGTTTATCCCTCACCTGGAAAGCTACTTAAAGTGGTAGATAATAACATCCTTTCTTTTTTTCTGAGGTCAGAGGCAAGCATATCATGCAGATGCAACATAGCAAAGAGAGATGTGATTAAAAGCATCCCCTGCACACCTCCAGGTGGATGTTCCAGGCATTTGTGCTGGAGGCCAGACTGTTGGGACAATCCAAGAATGAAAATGTCATTGTTGGCCTCAAGGACCTGAATTTGGTCAGGAGATGAAAGAACCACACCACTAAGACCAGAAAGAAGAGGTGGAACAGGGACCATGGCCTGGAGTAAAGCTCAGGACAGAACTCACTCCGGGTAGTTCACTCGGCAATGCCCAGGCTTTAGGACCATACAAGATACAAAGTAAGGACTTCACATGAGAAAACCTCACATGAATTTCATCTTAAACAATCAGTAGGATTTTGTCATATGCTGGGGAAAAAAGGAGTTATTCAGAGTAAAAAGCAAGAGTAAGTAAAGACATAGAAATGGAACATTGTGTAGCATAATAGGGGAAACAGCATGACTGGGATTCCTTCCATCTGTTCTAAATATTCAATGTCTTTTGCATTTGTTCCATTTCCTCTACCCTAATCCAGTGCCCTAGTCCAGGCCACCAGATATGTTACCTAGATTACTGCAACATGTTAACCCTACCAGTAATACAACTAATACCTACCATGCTTTCCAAGGAACAATGAAATAAGCAATCCTTTGTGATATCTGTCGCAACTTAAATGTACTATGGAAACACTTGTGATTTCTGTTGATGATTAAGTGGGAGGTATTGCTAATACCACTGCGGTTTGTTTCCTGCATCCATAATTGATGGAAATGCTCATTTCACTAACTTCCCTAGAGGTGAGAGACAATAAAGACCTATCATCCAAATTCATGGACCCTCTGGATCCTACATGGTTGCAAAGATCCAGTTTTGATCACCTGTTTGGAACTGAAGAAACACAACATCTTAAACTCTGCCCTATAGGACTGGTTGACGTGAATGAAGTACTTCTTCCAGTGAGCTCAGCCATGAGAGAGGCAGAGCTATAGAATGTTGACAAGCCTGGGTGTCAATCTCAATTTTGTCACTTAACTAACATGTAGTTCTGGGGATTGGTGTCCTCATCTATAAAAGGAGGATCATAAGACCAAAAAGAACACCACAGAAGGTAATCAATAAAAAGCATTTCAGCTGTCACCTCATCTTTAGGATTAGTGCTTTAGCAAGTCTACAAGGGACTTGCAGAATCTCTGGTTGGAGGCCACAAGTTTTTAATTAAGTAGTCCCACAATATCTATCTAGTTTAGAATCCCTGTTTAGAACATAGCATCTTTTTTTAAAGATTTTATTTGAGAGAGAGAGAGAATGAGAGTGTGTGCGTGTGTGCATGAGTGGGGGCAGGGGCAGAGGGAGAGCGAGAGCCAGACTCCCCACTGAGCAGAGCACCTGGGCTCCATCCCAGGACCCTGGGATTATGACCTGAGCTGAAAACAGACTCAACTGACTGAGCCCCCAGACTCCCCTTGGAACACAGCATCTAAACGCTACCTCTCTTTCTCAGATTTTGCTCCACACAGTTTAACAGTCCAAGAACCTATTTTGCTACTACAGAAAAGCCTTCCCCATCTCACCATCTTTGCAGTGTCTGAGGGGGCTAACTAGGGAAGGGACATGCAGAAAGCATACAGTAGGTGAGAATCTGAGACCCCCAACTTAGGGAGCGCCCCTCACCATACCCACGCACATCCATGCACATCAATTTTTAAAAAACATCCAAAAGGTTATAGTAATCCCCTAAACAGAACAGGAAAAACAAAATGAGATAAGTGGAGAGTTGCCTAACATCTGAAAACACAGGAGAAGAGGTGTCCTTCCACACTAGCTGTTCCTACTTATTCTCTTTTCATTCCTTTCCACCATGAAGTCACCTTTCAATCAGCAAACATACTTCGGCCTCAGTAACCAGAGAACAGCTTTGGGAAGAACGGTCTTGCAGCTCTATACCAGGATAGTTCACTTCTTCCACAAAGATCCACTGTAGAATTTCAATGTGCCAGGCAGCGTGCTGGGAATCTAACATGATCATGATGTGGTTCCTGCTTCCAAGAAGGCGTTGGTCAGGTGGGACCCTGAACAAGTCATTCCTGGCCCACAAGATGAGTGGACAGGGCAGGTTCGTACTCAGCTCCTGGGAGCACATAAGAGGCAGGAGTCAGTCTGCAGAGGGCTCTCTGTAATGCCTTTGCACAGCTTCCTAGGTCATAAACACCACCTCACATGGTTCCGGGCACAAGGTGGGTGAGCAGAGAAGGGAGAGCTGGAATGAAGCCCAACACTAACCTTTTAAGTTGCATGGCTTTAGCCAAGCCATTTAACCTCTTTAGCTATTATTTCTGCATCCATAAAGTGGGGGTAGCAATATCTACTTTTGATTGTGAAGATTAAATGAGATGGTGTGTGTGTGTGTGTGTGTGTAGCACATTCCTGGCACATAATATTCTATAAATAGAAACTATTTTTAAAATTATATACAAAAATCTTTTTTTAAAAAATTATTTGAGAGAGAGAGAGAGAGAGAGCACAAGCTGGGGAAGGTATAGAGGGAGAAGGGCAGGCAAAGAATCTCAAGCAGACTCCAGGCTGAGCAAAGATCCCAACTCAGGGCTCGATCTCATGACCCTGAGATCACAACCCAAGCTGAAACCAAGAGTCCAACACTTAACTGACTGAGCCATCCAGGCACCCTCGTGTGAAAATCCTTTTAATGGCAAAAAATCTGTTTGCAGATTACCAGTTCTTTGTAGGCAGTTATCATATAACTTACTCATTTTTGTATTCATAACAACTGGTAAAGTACCAGCTTTACTCAATAAACATTTGTGTTTCTGAGAAACTTCTGAACCTCTCTGGAGACACTTTCAAAGAAACTAGTCATTGGAGGTTTTGTTTGTTTTTTAGCACTGATTAAATTCCAAAATGCACAACTTAATGGAGATAAGAGTATTAAGGATCCTGAAGCTCCCTAAGGACAGAAATGAGGCCAGATTTATATATATTAATGAAAGAGGAAAAGGATATAATGTGTTCCTTTAAAAATGTTCTACTGTTCTTTGATTTTGAGAAGGGGACTACTGTGTAGCAAGATGATGACTACTGCTGAAATTTGTAGCTAGGCAAAAGAATTTTATAAACAGATTCACTTTATTCTTGTCTTCCAAGAAAATATATTCAAAGTAAAAAAAAAAAGTCATGAACTATGCATGTGTCTTGAGAACAAGAGCCCCCCACTATGACCCCATCATGCACAATGATAATTACCGTTTACTGGGAATCTGGGCCCCTGATTCCTGTCTGGTGCTCTACCCGCTGCAGAGGACCAAGACAAAACCAACAATAGAGAAACATGTCACATCTTATAGTCATGCAGCCCTGATGATGCTCCCCCGCCGTCATTAACTAACAACGACCAGAGAAACTTCCTGAGCATTGAAAAAGTTCTTGCCCCAAAAATTGTCCATCATTTTCTACCTACTATAAACACTTGTTTCTGAGGGGAAAAAATAAATAAATAAAAAGAGTCCAAAATCCCTGGGGATATCCTACTCCTGTGGCAAAATTCTACGGTGATCAGTTAAATGTAAATGAATCAAGAACATATGGTCTACATTTGTTTTAAAGCCCACGAGAGTTTAAGTACAAAGAAAGTCTGACAAAATGTAGTCTGCTGAACCTAGAATTTAAAAAAATGTAGTCTGCTCAACCTAGAATTTAAAAAAAAAAAAAAAAAGGACAAGAGTTGTAGCAGAGCATGAGACACAACAAGGCTAACTTTGTAAATCTGGGCCAATTCAACGAATTTTTTTTTTTCTGGTTTCTCTGGTTTCCCAACACTTTAGCAATGGCATGAACTCCCAAGTCAAATTTGTCAGTTTATGTATGTGTTTCTGAACATTGAGATCCGACCAGGTAGGTAGGTAGTATGGGCTAATGGAAGGCTAAAGTATTTTCATATGTACATAAATATACATGTGTATATGTACACACAAAAATTATGTGTATTTATGCATACATAGGAATGATTCATACACATACCTACATACAATTTCAGAACTTTTTTTCTTTCTTTTTTTTTTCTAAAGATTTTATTTCTTTGAGAGAGAGCAAGAGATCACAGAAGGAGATTAAGAGAAAGAAGAAGACTTCCCAGTGAGCAGGGAGCCTGATGTGGAAGCTTGATTCCAAGACCCTGCGATCATGACCTGAGCTGAAGCCAGACACTTAAGTGACTGAGCCACCCAGGCACACCAATTTCGGAACTTTCTGAAGTCTTTAATAATCTAACACTCACTATGAATCTCCCACAGAGGGGGCACAGCATGACCTAACATATTGGTCCCTGGCATCTTGGTTTTTCTTGAACTGCTAAATGGGATACACTTGGGGAAAAGGCTGGGCTCTTAAACCCATTTTGCGGGGGAATACTTGGATGGCTCAGTGGTTGAGCATCTGCCTTTGGCTCAGGTCATGATCCCGGGGTGCTGGAATCAAGTCCTGTCTCCGGATCCCTGCAGGGAGCCTGCTTTTCCCTCTGCCTGTCTCGGCCTCCCTCTCTGTGTCTCTTGTGAATAAATAAATAAAATCTTAAAAAAACAAACAAACAACCCAAATGGGACTCAGATATCTGGAATGCACATGACTCTCCCCCACCCCCTGCAGTCTCACTCCTTTCATTCAAGAATCCATTCAACAAACAATTATTAAACACCTGCTATGTGCTTCACCCAGGCTTGACATTCCTCGGTGTACACGTATGCCTGAGCATGTTAATCCTACGCTTAAACTCTCCACTTATCTTGTATGTAAAAGAAAACCAAAATGGAAGCCCACCACTTAACAACAGCTTGTGCTCCTGCAAACATTTCTGTGTTTTCTCTTTCCTGCTTCCATGGACTTTCAGAGGCTTATTTTTACTCCCTCAATACTCTTCCTGTTTATCATCCCATGTAAAACTAGTGGTGTTACAGAGCTATGCTGTCTGGTGAAGATGACAGGGGATGCCTGTCGTTCAGGGAAAGGGGGCCCCTAGGGGAGGAAGGGATGAGAGAGGAAACACGTGTTATTAAATATCTTGCCTGTTCCCAGTTCTCCTGCCATGTGCTCTGGAGAGCTGAATCCCAGAGCAAATATCAACAGGCTCTCCAGCACTGCCCCATACCATCTGTGATGTGACCAGGGTGAGGGGATTTGTTTGCCTTCCTCCTCCTAATTTACTCCCTTGGTGAGAAAAGGAGAAGAAAGTGTGGGATGATCACAGAGTCCTTCCCTCCCACAAATATGCTGGGGATCAGGATTGCCAAATCCCTGCAGAAGTCCTGCTGCAGATGACAGGGAGGAGTCTGCGGCTTGCCGCAGCCCAGCGCAGAGCAACGAGGCCAAGGTAAACAGGCTGGGCCCGGGCCCCCATAACGCTCTGCACGCAGGCGGTGAATCACAGCTTCTGCCCCAGCCACATGATCCCACAGCGTGCCTCCAGGGAAAGCCCAGGCCAGCTGGAGCTCCTGATGAAGGCTGCCATTCTTCACCTTCCACCTCCCTCTGCAAGGCTAAAAGGTATGGGGTAGGGGGGAGATAAACACCAAAAGTCTCCCTGAGGCAGCTCCTCCCCAGGCCCCTCAAGCCCTTAACTACACAAAGCACCCACACTGAACTTTTCCCGCAGCACCTCTCTGCGTGTCCCCATGGCTTGCTTCCAAAAAACGTAAAACCCTTCTCAGGTGTATGGTTTAGCGTCCTCTTTGGCCCAGTGATTATCCTTATTTCCCATGTCAAAGGGAAATGAGGCCCAGAGCTATCAAATTAGGATTTTTTAAAAATTCCTGCCACACTTTGCACTGCATGAAGCACCCTCACACACATCCTGTCGCCCAGTCTGGGAGGGGTACTCAGCCCCAGTTCACAGATGAGGAATGGTGGCCCCAGGGAAAGGACATGCCCAGAGAGAGAGAGACAGACCAGACTCCGCCTCATACCCTCATGAGGATTTAGTTTAGCCTGACTGAACCATCCAGCCTCCAGGCAGACCCTTCCAGGAGGTTGGCCACTGGCACAGCCTGGTGCCAGGTGGTAGACAGGCAGCCACCTAACTGGGCTGCTTTCAAGGGTGTCTAGATTGCTTTGAAGCTCTCAGTAGCGCAAATGAAAGCATTTATAAATTCCCAACTACTGAAATAAAAAATAAAGGCCACAAGTTTAGAAATAATTGATCATTTTCCTAAGCTTTTTTTTTTTTTTTCCTTGTCCAGGATGAGTTAGAGACTTTTCAAAGCCAGAATTCTGCCTTAACTACATAGTCAAGATGTTCAGAAAGAGGCTCATGGCATTTCAGTATCTGAAGCTGCATCCAGACACTGTTCACACAGCCTGGGCCACTCACCTCACTCTCATTTTTGCAGGGCCCCAAGGCATGCCACTTGCCACTTCCAGGCCTGGAAGAGTGGGTGGAGGTGAGGTGGGAAGGAGATGGAGGCATTCCTCTGGGCCAACCTGGGCCTTTGTCTGATTACTTAAAAATGAGGAGTTTTCTTTACAGAGTGGAGTGTCCAGAAACTTGTTTACATCACACAATACTGTAGGCACACAGGAGTCCTCTAGAAGCATTCGTATCTGCTAAACATGAACTTATTCCTCATATTCCACTTATAATATACCTTATTTAAAAACCTTTTGATTCTATTTATGTCAAAAATGAACCCCATGGTCGGGGTGTCTGGGTGGCTCTGTCAGTTAAGCATCTGCCTCTTGGCTTCAGCTCAGGTCATGATCTCATGGGTCGTGAGTCAGGCTCCACACTCAGCAGGGAGTCTGCCTGAAGATTCTCTCCCTCTGCCTCTCGTGTATGCATGCTTTCTCTCTCAAAATAAATAAATAAATCTTTAAAAAACATAAACTCGGTGGCAAAATATGTGTATATAATTATATGCATCCTCTACACCTAACTGTACAGAAGGTCTGGAAGGGAAGGCAGGAAAATGATAAACATGATGACTCTGGGGGCACCTCCAGGTTTGGGAATCATGAAAAAAGGCTTTGGAACTTTGTTTGAAATCCACATTCATCCATTTCTACTGATATTGTCTGAGACAAGCATCTTAACCTTCCAGGCAGGATCAACTAGGAGATGGGGAGAGAGACATCTGTCATACAGGATTGTTGTAAAGGCCAGAGATGATACACATCATTTACTGGCACATAGCACACACTCAGAAAGTGCTGGCTGCGATTATTATCACTTCTGTAAAAAAGGACGGTTGCCAAAAGGCCACACCTCTAGCCTCCCGTAGCTATAGAACTGTGTCCTACTGAAGGAGAGAACTACAAGCATCATTCATTGTTCCACAGTCCTAGTCTTACCTCTGCTTCTCCAGAGATACCCTGGGCTACAGGCCATTGAGGTCCTGGTGGAGACGAAAGTGTGTTGGCTATTCTCCATTTGCTTCATCCCTACCCTCACCCCAAATCCATTCTCTCCTTCTTCTCCACCAGCTCTATGGCCTGTGGGCTGACCTCAGTGGGTTGCCTTACCAGGGCCCTGTGTCCTTTGACTGTCAGCTGGGATCTGCCAGTGGGAAACACTAGCACAAGATCTGGGCACTCATTCTCCCCTCACTCCCCACTTTACCAAATTTCTATCTTTCCTATAGCCACAGCACCTGTCAGGCAGTGCCTCTTCCATGATTCTAGCTCGTGCTGCCTCTGTAAGTAGTCCTTTCATTAAACCCTCTTCTGATAAACCTTTTTGAAGATGCCATTTGCCTCCTGTCAGGACTCTGACCAAAAACAATGAGGGAAGAGATTTACTCACTGGGAAATGTAATACTGTTAGTATGGCTTCAGGAAATTACTGAAAACAATTATAAGCATTGGAGACAGATTAACCATGTCCAGCTCAGAGTAGGACTCTGATGTTCATCACTGGAACCTCTAGGAATTGGAGCAATTTTCATCTAAGTAGAGAGGTCATGGGGAAAAAAAAGGCTGAGCCTAGAGATCCTGACTTTTTCACAGTGAGGAGCCCACCTACAACTCTCTCAAGCAATATGAACCCCAGGGCGGGAGAGAGAAGAAACCACAACCACGCAGATCCTGTGTCTGGCATCGTGTAAGTTGTTCTACATAAACTGCCTCACTTAGAACTGACAACAACTTGATAGGTTGTTATCTCCACTTCCCAGGTGAGAAAACTGAGTTACAAAGATATTAAGGATCTTGCCCAAAGTCACATAGCTAAATGGAAGAAAGAGGATCTGAGCAGTCTAACCCGAGTCTGCATGCTCCTAACCAGTGTGTTACATGCATCCCCCATGGAAGGGCCGGGAAAGGTGCTTGAGAATGAGGAGAGGGAAGAAGAGGGTGAGTACAGTGTCCATTCCTAACTGCCTCGGCTTCTGATGGTGCCCTCCCACCATGAAATGCTCCCCACAGTGGAGATGGGATTGTAGGGGCACATTTCAGCCACTGACCATGATCATAAGCCACAGAAAGTAACCAGAATGGAGAGTGTGTGAAAACAAAATGCTATAAGGAACTGAGGCTTGTGAAGAGAGACTGTGATAAACTAAGATTCTTTGCAGTATTATCAAATACCAACCCAAATCCTGTCTGAACCTGTTACTCTGCAAGAAATCCTCTTCTCTATGCATAGACCCCTCCAATAACACACAACAAAACAGCAAATGTTACCCAAATATGAAAAACGATCCCGAGACAAATTCCTAAACAATGTTTTTGAGAAAGAAAAACAAATATTTCTGGACACACCTGGCACATTCATCCACAGAGCAATTATCTGTAACTCTATCACTTTCAAAGGAAAATAATCTTTTGGGCCAAATAAACAAAACCCCAAGAACACACTATCCAATGCCATCCTAAATCTAACCCCATACAGTGCTTGTTAGAGGCCCGTAGTCTACGTGCAAAGCCAGGCAGCCTCCTTCTTACACATACTAAAAATTTAATGAAGGAGATCAGGGGATGTTTCAGACTGACACATAGCTCGAATCAAGCACAACAGAATAAACATAACTGCCAAAAGATCTGTAGTCTGGACACAGTGGCTGAGTCCTGACTCTCATTCTGCTTCATATAACATTTGCTTTTTCTTTGCTTAAATCTACCTCCCTCTTGCTAAAAAGGGAAGGTGCACAGGTAAGTGAATGAAAGATTCAGCCTTGTGCGTATTATGTATAGTTCAGTCATCCAAGGAGAAAGCAAATTGACAAGGAACAGTATTTGTACTGAATAAAAAACAGCACATTAAGATATAATATCAAATGGTTTCCCAATATTAACACCCTGCCAACCAACCCGTCCATCTGTGTACGTGTTCTTTCCTTTTTTTTTTACATGTTCTTTCCTAACGCAATTTTGAACCACTCTATATTCTAATTTTTGACTACCACACCTGAACTCATTCTGTGAACAAAGCTGGCAGCAGAGATTTTAAGAGTTGCAACAGAGGATCCCTGGGTGGCGCAGTGGTTTGGCACCTGCCTTTGGCCCAGGGCGCGATCCTGGAGACCCGGGATCGAATCCCACATCGGGCTCCCGGTGCAAGGAGCCTGCTTCTCCCTCTGCCTATGTCTCTGCCTCTCTCTCTCTCACTGTGTGCCTATCATAAATAAAAAAAAAATAAAAAAAAAAAAAGAGTCGCAATAGGTCACCAAAAGTGATATGCAAAGCTTTCTGGGTTCCATCTTACCGGTTGAGTCAGCCTGGGAAGCCTTTCCACTCATCTGCTCCTCAGTACTGATGAGCTGCAGGTCTGTGTATGAGGGATCAAAACTAGGACTACTGGTGTCTTCAGAATGTGTGGTCCAGCTGCTCTCAGAGGTCAGAGGGCATCTCCTCAGGGAGTCGAAGGAAGGGCACGTCCAGCAGGGCATGGTCAGTGACAGGGCTGGGGACAGACCAAAAACAAAAGCATGTCATATAAATAGTTGTGCTCTCTTTATCTTTAGCGCTTGTCTTATCTTGATGGTGCTCAGATCCTATGAAATCTCAACAGCCATGCAAGGCAAGGAAATGATGGAAATATCACTTACGACAGACAGGGAAAAATCACTGAGAGCTCACGGGGAGTCAGTATTAAAACCAGTGCCACAAAAAAGGGGGTTTCACGACACTCAAATGGAAGAAAATCTAACGAAAAGTAGTGATTTTCAGCTCTACTTCTATTTCTAAACTGCGATTTCCACTTCATCCAAACCAAAACTTCATGAATCCTACAGTTTCACCCTTACCCTGCCTCCATTTTTAGTGGCATGCCAACAATCACAAGAAAAGTCATCAAATTACACTGCAAAATCAGAAAGAGGGTATAGGTGAGTATATAAATGTTTGCCTAGGAATGTGACTTGCCCCCTGCTTGAGTTGACTATAAATGGAGATTCTGTGGGCCGCTACATACACAAATTGAGATTTCCTGGGGCTGCTGATCTAGGATACAGTAAATAAGAACTTCCAGGGGAAAATGCACAGGCCGTGACTTTCTCTCCTGAACCCTGACCATCAAACTCAGCCTTTCGAAACCACTTTGGAAAGTTTCTTTTTTTAAATGAAGTTTTCTAATGTTCCTCATTTGTCTTTAGTTAATAACCTGCCACATGGTTTCTCCATGGTGTTGCATAAGGAGCTTATTGCAAATTTATTGAGAAGTACTAAAAACAAGTGCTGAAAGGAGTGTGGATAGGGAAGGAAGAATAGAAGAGAAAGAACTAGCATTTCTTGAGTCCTCATGAAATTCAAACACTTTTACAAATGTTACCTCATTTCACCATTAATCCTAAGAGACAGGCAGTGGTCTTATTTGACACAAGGGAAAACTGACACTGGAGGTTAAGTAGCTTGTTCAAGAAGGGTCAGTTCTCGGGGGTGCCTGGGTGGCTCATCAGTTGAGTGTTCAATTGCTGCCCAGGTCATGATCTCAGGGCCCTGGGATCCAGCCATGTTGGGCCCCCTGCTAGGCACAGAGTCTGCTTGTCCTTCTCTCTCTGCTCCTCTTCCTTCCCTCAGAAATAAATAAAATAGGTGGACTCTTTAAAAAAAAAAAAAAAGTGTTAGTTCTCCTAGCTGGAGAACCAAAATTGTAGAGTTGGCTTTAGCAAAATTTGGGTTAAAAGAAAATTAAGGGAAAAGAATAAGCAATATATGTGACATGGAACAAATATGAAACCACAGAAAATTTTCATTCTGTATTCTCTTAGAAATTGATAAGACATACAGGTCTTCTCTTTCTAGAGTGCTCACAGCTCACCCCTGCTGTTTTAGTTAAAAACGTTACCCTTTCAGTAAGGTATCCTGAGGCTGTTCTCTCCAAAGATGCAAAGTTCCTCCTCTGCTTCATTTCTCCTTAGCATTATTGCTACATAATGTACTATATATCCCCACTAGAATTCAAGCCCCTTGGAGGAAGGCAGGGATTTCGGTCCATTTTGTTGACTTCTGTGCACCCCCATTCCTAGAATAATGCTTGGTGTAAATAGATGCTCAACAAATATTTACTGGTAATGTCAATAGAAGCACTAGAAATCACTCATAACACTCTATGGTAAGTATAGACAGTGAAGACTAAACTGGTACCTATAAAACTCAAAAGGCTAAAGAAGAAAAAAGTAAAATAAACCACCAAAAAGCCAAAAGCAAAGCTGAATTTGTAAAGCCTTTTTATAGGACTGCTATTACCTACAGTATAATGGATTAGACACTTCAAACACTGGGAAAACAAAATTAAAATATTAGGTAAAATGTAATAACATTATTTAAAATACATTCCAGGGTGAGCAAGAAAGTAAAGAATTATCAGAGACCAAGTTCAAGTTGGAACCCAGAATGGTAAACAGAGCACACAACCTGATTTTCAGACTCTGAGGCTTTTGAGCAAACCAGGAAGACTCTTGAGTTTGAGGTTTTTAAATGTCTTGTGAAAAAGGCAAAAGGGGGAGGGAAACCTAGGGCTACCTCAAGATGGGAAATCTAACAGAACATGTGATGCGTGAAGCCTGAATATCCAAAGGGATCACTTAAAAGGTAAATTAGGAATAAACCCCACCCCTAAGCTAAGGATAGCAAAGAAAATTGTCTGCCTTAAGCCTGGGTACAGAGCAAAGAAAAGAAATCTCCTGAGAATTTATAACTGTAAGGTGTCCCACATAGGGGCTTACAGCTAAAACTACTTGTGTGGTCTGAAAACTTTCCAGTCTGAGAACACAGCTGAAGTATTTCTAGGTTGGTAGTGGCCCCCGGGACCTGGGAAAAGCAAATACTAATCCTTTCTGGAGGAAGATACCTCAAAGCCAGCCTTCCCAGATAGAATGTTCCTCAGTTCCACATGGTAAAAATAAACAAACAAACAAATAAATAAATAAAATAAATCATGAAATATATAAGAAATTAAGTTGCCATAATCACAAACCAGATAGCCAGGAAGGCTAGCAGGGGAGCAAACAGAATCAGACCTGCAAAGAATTCAGACACTAGAATTATTAAGCAGAAAATGTAAGTTGTTTACTATGTTTGTGGAAACAAGAAAAGAAGAAAGAAAAATGAAAATATTAGAAAAGAACACATAGACCAAAATCAGCTTCTGAGAAGAAACATACTACTTACTGTAAATATAAAATTGTCCAGACAGCATAGAAAAACAAAGATAAAACCATGAAAGATAGATTAAAACACATGGGAGCAGTCCCTGGCTGCCTCAATCCATAGACATGCAACTCTTTTTTTTTTTTTTAAAGATTTTATTTATTTATTTATTCATGAGAGACACAGAGAGAGAGAGAGAGGCAGAGACACAGGCAGAGGGAGAAGCAGGCTCCATGCACCGGGAGCCCCACGTGGGATTCGATCCCGAGTCTCCAGGATCACGCCCTGGGCCAAAGGCAGGCGCCAAACCACTGCGCCACCCAGGGATCCCGACATACAACTCTTAATCTCAGGGTTGTAAAGTTTGAACCCCATGCTAGTGTAGAGCTTACTTAAAAATAAAATCTTTAAAACACATTGGAAAAAAAACACATTGGAGACAGAGTGGGAAGGTCTTGTAGGTATTTATAACCTGAGTTCCCAAGGAGAAAAGTGAGAGACTGAGAGGCAGTATTTAAAACAAAATAAAAACAAACAAACAAAAAAAAAAAAAACGCTGGCTGAGAATTTCCCAGATTTATGAAAGATTTTGTTTGTCAGATTAGAAATCCCATGGTATCTCAAGCAGGGTAACCAAAAATAACTGTCCAAGTAGACATCAAAACTATACAAAACCAAAGACAGAAGACCTTAAGTAAGATTAATTTCAAAGGAATGATTATTAGACTGAGTACCACCTTCTCAATAAGAGAAGCCAAATGAACACTCCAATGAGCTAACAGAAAATATAACTGTTAAATAGGATTATATACTCAGTGAGAAGATCTTCAGAGATCAAGGGAATAATAAAAATAATTTAGACAAACAAAAACTACAGTTAATCTAAAGGAAAGAAAAATGAGAAAAAGAAACATAAGATTATAGAAATAAACTGTATCAGTCCTTGATAATAAATGTAAATGGACTAAAAGTTCCAGTTAAAGGTAAAAGACTATCAACCTATAATAAACAAATGAAATCCAACATGCTGTTCATAAAAGCCAAATGTAAAATACAAGGATTTGTCAAAGATGAAAGTAAAGGGATGAGAAAGCTATACAAGACAAAATATTAATGAAAAGAAACCTGATATATTGTAGCCTATAGACTTTATTTTTTTAAAAGATTTTATTTATTTATTCATGACAGAGGGAGAGAGAGAGAGAGAGAGAGAGAGAGAGAGGCAGAGACACAGGCAATGGAAGAAGCAGGCTCCATGCAGGGAGCCTGATGCAGGACTCGATCCCTGGTCTCCAGGATCAGGCCCTGGGCTGAAGGCGGCGCCAAACCACTGAGCCACCTGGGCTGCCCAGCCTATAGACTTTAAAGCAAAAAGCACTAACTAGGAAGGATCACAACAAAATTACATATTTTAATTCATCAGAAATATATTATAATAATTCTAAATTGGCATATATTTAATAACTTAGTCTCACAATTATTAATATAAAAGCTGACAGAACTTCAGAAAGCAAGAAATGTTCACCATAATGGGAGGTTTTAAAATACACCTCTCTCTAATTGATAGATCAAGCAGGGAGAAAAATCAGCAAGGAAACAAGATATAAACTACAAATGCACAAGCTGATCTAATGGTCATACATGGACCAACAGATGAAGAATACATATTCTTCATAACCCACATCTAGAACTCTTATGGCAATTGACCACATGCTATGATATAAAGCAGGTGTTTTTTTTTTAAGATTTTATTCATTTATTCATGAGACAAAGAGAGAGAGAGAGAGAGAGAGAGAGAGAGAGAGGCAGAGACACAGGCAGAGGGAGAAGCAGGCTTCATGCAGGGAGCCTGATGTGGGACTCGATCCCAGGCCTCTAAGGATCAGGCCCTGGGCTGAAGGAGGCGCTAAACTGCTGAGCCACCCAGGCTGCCCAAAAAGCAGGTTTTAACAAATAACAAAAACAAGTGTCAAACAGACCATGAACACTGATCACAATACAATGAAGTCTCTAGTCATCCAAACCACTTACCTAGATATAACTAGCATCTATTTATCTAAACTAGATAGAAGACAAAAAAAATTAAAAATAAAAAAATAAACTAGATAGAAGACAATTCGAAAAATTTAGAAACTAAGAAACATACTTTCAAATGATCTGTTGGTCAAAGAAGAAAAATTAATGAATATTAGAAAATATTCATAACCAAACAATAATGAAAATACTATATGTGAAAACTTTAAGAATGCAAGTAAGCAGTACCATCAGGGACAGTGGTATTGCTTATATTAAAAAAGAACTGAAATTTAATGCAATAAGCTTCCAACTTACCAAGTTATAAAAGGAGCTGCAAAATAAAGAATATTAGAAAGGAAATAATAAACATAAAAGCAGAAGTTATTAAAATTAAAAAGTACATAGATTAAAAAATTCTTTAAGATGACTTTGTAATAGAATTGAAAAATTGTCAAGAAAAATCAAGAAAAAAAGCACTAATGAAAAAAAGGTACATAATTACAAATGCCATATACATTTAGAAGGCAATGAGGAGAAATAATGAAAGTCTTTACACCAATACATTTGAAAAAAGATTAAACTGTAGAAGTTCTAGGAAATTATAACTTCGAAACTGATTCAAGAAGAAAGTTAAAAATCTAACTTGTCCAATAATCATCAAGTAAAGTGAATCAATCCTTAAACTGTCATAAGGAAATGTCAGGTCCGGTGGTTTTACTGAAAGTTCTATCAAACTTTCAAGAAAAAAAAAAATTTCGATCTTTCGGAGTACGAAAAAGAGAGACCACTCATCACCTTGTTTTGTGAGGTTAGCATTTCCTGACATCAAACCCTGACAAAGTATATCTGATTTATACATATATTCTCCAAAATGCAGGTCAACTTTATTGGATATGTGGTTTATAAATATCTTCTCCTGGTCTGTAGGTTCTTTCTTTATCCGCTTAACAGGGTCTTTTATAAAGCAAAAGTTTCCATTTTGATGAGGTCTAGTTTATCAATTCCCTTTTAAATTTTAATAGAGTAGATATATTGTATATCTACCATGTTACTGTATAAATAACTATACTGTAAACATAAAAAGAGTAAGATTTCTTTGTCCCCCAAAACTATTTTTAGCCTCATTGGAGGTATTATCACCTTGTTGATAATGTGTGGGCTAACATTACTAAAACAATTAATATAATTCACCATAATAACACATTAAAGGAATAAAAAAACCATATTATCATCATAATACATATAGATAAAGCACTGAATACATTTTAGTATTTATTCATGGTAGTAACTTTTGGAAGACTAGGAACAGAAGAAGCTCCCTAAACCTAGTAGAGCTCATCCTAAAACCCTAGGGTAAACATCGTGCAATGCTGGAGAGCCTTCCCTTGGAGATCCTGATTAAGATGACAGGTGCCTACTTCTCCCACTTCTACTCAACATCCTATTTGTGGTCAAAACCTACACAGTAATGCAGGAAGTAAAAAGGAGTGAAAAAAAACAAAACTTATCTTTGCAGATGATGTTTTTATGTACAGAAAATAACCAGGAAACCCTAATAAATTACCAAATTAATAATTTTAGCACAGTACTTGTATAGGTTTTTAAAAAAGATTTTATTCATTTACTCATGAAAGACACAGAGAGAGAGGCAGGGACAGAGGCAGCGGGAGGAGCAGGGTCCCCATGGGGGAGATGTGGGACTCAATCCCAGGACCCCGGTATCACAACCTGAACCAAAAGCAGACACTCAACCATTGAGCCACCCAGGTGTCCAGTACCTGTGTTTTTTAAAATAAATATATAAAAATAATTGCATTTATGAAAACAAGAAATATATAGAAAATTAAAACAAGATAGTATTTATAAGACCAACAAAAATATCAAGCACATATAGTAATGAATGTAACAAAAGTCCTCAGAGGAGACACTCATAAAGTTTATTAACAGATTGTACAGAAGATCAAAATAAATGGAGAGATATAATTAGGGTTTACAAAAGTTAATGTTGTCAAGATGTTAATTCTCCACAAATTGGTTTATAGATTTTACTGCATTCTAAATCAAAATCCTTGCATATTTTCCTCCTATTAATAAGCAGAATCACACCGTCTAGATATAAACAAAGTAGAATTTTAATAGTATATGTTAAAATGAATACAATAATAGAAATAATAAAATATGATATAGAGAAAAATGAAATTAGACTCCTACAAAACACCAAATGGAAAAATCAATTCTAGGTGGATTGAATATCAAAGTATAAAAGGCTCCACTAGCAATATTTTAGGGGAACCTGGTTGGCACAGTCGGTTAAAGTTCAACTTTTGCTTTTGGCTCAGGTCATGATCTCAGGGTCATGAGTGAAATCAAACCTTGCGTCAGGCTCCAAGCTTGGTGTGGAGTCTGCTTAAGATTCTCTGTCTCTCTCCCTCTGCCCCTCTCCCCCACATTCAAGTGTGTTCTCTCTCAAATAAATATATAAATCTTAAAAAAAAAAAGACACATACCGAAATATGCTTATGACTTCAGGGTAGGGAAAGATTTCCTTTATCAAGACACAGAAAGCACTAAGCATAAAAACAAACAAAATTTTTATCACTGTAATTAAGAACTTCTTTTTACAAAAGGAACCATAAAGAGAGTGAAAAGATCATCCACTTTATTCTACATCCATGTGTAGGAGATCCTGCCATATATCATATCCACAAGGAACTCCTAGAAGTCAGCAAGAAAAAGGGAAAGATGCCAAAAAATATATACCCAAATAGGACTTTTATGAAAGAAAAAAAAATCCAAATGGCAAAAAAAGTCAATAATCTGGAAAATACAAATTAAAACCGCATGAAACATCATTACTCTTCCCCTTCCCTTTCTCCATGCCTCTTCATGACTAAAATAGAAAAAATATTAAAAGGAAAGGAAAAAAGAAAAGCATGACAATCTCAAGTGTAAACAAGGAAGTGGTGACACAATATCTCTTATATGTGGCTGATAGAGTAAACTAGAACCATCTTAGAAAATAGGTTGGTATTATCTGATCGAGTTGAGGATAAACAGCTTACAGTCCAGCAAGTCCCTTCTGACTCTTATACAAGAAAACCACTAGCTCTTGGTCACCAGGTGTTTAGAATGCTCACAGGTGGGCAGCCTGGGTGGCTCAGCAGTTTAGTGCCACCTTCAGCCCAGGGTGTGATCCTGGAGTCCCGAGATTGAGTCCCACAGGCTCCCTGCATGAAGCCTGCTTCTCCCTCTGCCTGTATCTCTGCCTCTCTCTGTCTCTGTGTCTCTCAAGAATAAATAAAATCTTAAAAAAAAAAAAAAAAGAATGCTCACAGGAAAAAAAGGGGGGGTAGGAGGGATGCTCATAGAAACATGTTCTTAAATGCCAAAAAGTAGAAACAAGGCAAATATCCAACAGTAATACAATGGATAAATGACCTCCAATCACTTCCCACCATCTCCAAGCTACCACCTTGACTCAAGACACTGCTGTATGACCCAGACTAACGCCATCTCAGATAAATCTGTGGACATATCTGCCTGATGACCTGAAGCCTTCTTAAGCACAGCCCCAACCCCCAACATTCTTTCCTGTCTAACCTCACCCTTGAAGCAAAACGTCCTCAATCAGCACAGGAGAAATGACTGTGACATGCAGCTACTCTCAAACATTCCCTCTGGGGTGGTCCTACCCACATTACTCCCTAAACTCATAGGGCTACAAAAGGAGGTCTTATGGGAAGTGAGGTCACAGAGATCTACACCTGCAGTTGCCCAAGACATGCTTCTGTTCCTAAGTTCCTTTAATAAACCGTTTCCTGTCACGGTGGACCTGTTGGCCTTTCTCTCAGGCCTTAGGGCTCCTTTGGCCTTTGGAGGTCATTTTTGCATATCCCTCTTTCATGGAACAACCATTCCTTCTGGATGGTTACAAAGGCTTCCCACTGGGTCACCCTGTTTCCCCAAGTGTCCTGCTCCTCCCAGTCTGTTCTCAACAGAGCAGCCACACAGCTTTCACACAATTACCTGCTCAAATCAAAGTCAGACCTTACCATGTCTCTGCTCAAAACCCTCCGATGGCTTCCCACCATCCAGAGTGAGAGCCAAGGTCCTACCTGTGCCCTCCAAGCACCTACATGGTTCAAGTCTTCATGACCTAAGGCCTCATCCCCTTTCCTTCTCCCCATGTCACTCCACTCCAGTCAGATACCACCAACACAGACACGGCAGCCCCTCAGAGGCTTGCCATTTGCAGTTCCTTTCATCTGGACAACTCCTTCCCCAATTTCTGCAAGGAGCACTCCTCACTTCCCTCATGTTTTCACTCAAAAGTTAACACTCAGAGACTCACTCCCGATCTTATGTAAAACTTCACATCTTCCCTCACTCCATTCTTTCTTTTCCTCATGTTTCTCACCTTCCTGCTAACCAAACCACACTAACACACTGTATCTACAGTTTTATTGTGTTTCTGGTATGGCTTCTCCAGTAGAAAGTATGCCCCATGGGGCCGGAATATTCGACTGTATCCCAGGTGCCCTGAACAATGACTACCACAAAGCACCATTGGTTGAATGAATAATAAACTGACAAGCTGTCACCTAAAACAATTAATACAACAAACACAATATTTTTCTTTATTCTTTGAGATCTTAAATAGACTAAAATTTAAATATTTATATGCATTGATGCCATATCCTTTATTTAACTTTGATGTCTAATCACTATGGCTATATGATTTTTCCAATGCTGTAAACATGCTCATCCATTAAAATAGATCTAATTCCATTCTTTGTTTGTGGCTACCCTGCTTGCTCACAGTTGGCAATACCAAGCAGCTGTCTCGGGACTGGTTCAGAGGAAGCCCCAGAAAGCTTCACTAGCAACAGACTGCCCAACCGTTAGGTAATCTCAGTGTAGGGAGGGCAGGGACTATGGCCAATTTTCTCATAATTGCATTCCCAGCACCTAAGTATTTTTTGCATGAATGAACTAGTTAATTAATGCATGCTTGGCAGTTTATTGTGTTTTGTGTCCTGTGCTGAGGGTAAGATAGGCCACAAGGACCCCCCTGGATGAGCTAGCACATTCTGGAGAGGAAAACATTAGGGTTCTGATAAAAATGCTTTAAAGTCCCTTTTAGATAACTGGAAGAAATCATTTTCAAGAGATCCTCTCCCCTGCCCAGATGGCATAATGGTAGCTTCAAATATGACAAAAATATAAGACAATTTTAATTGTGCTTTTTTTAAGACAGCTCCCGGCAGGGAGAGAAATATGTATGTTTGTATATGTATCATAATTATATGTTATGCATATATTACTTATACATGTATATGTAAGCACATGTTATACACATATACTATGTGTGTATATTATGTGCATATGTGTATCTCTGTGCTATGCATATGAACGTTTGTGTGTGCACACTGTGTGTATAATAATGGGAAATCAAAACTGATGATAGCTGTTAAGCAAAGGGCATGGTGGGGCAGAGGCTAGCCTAGTTTCTTTGCCTATTTTTTGGAAAAAAAAAAAAAAAGCCATTTCACTGAGGATGCCATGCCTCAAGTTCTCCCTAACAGCTCATCTTTCATTCATTCATTCATTATTCATTCATTAATCCAACAAATACTAAGTGAGTATCTACTAAGTTCCATGTTCCACATTCTGGGCAGAAAGTAAATGAGACAGACAACATCTCTCTCTTCTAGTGGGGAAGAGAGACTATAAGCAAACAAATATATAACCCTAATTTCAGGTCAAAACATGGGCTATAAAGACATTTAATGCAGAAAAAAGCTAGGGGGTTGGGGCAGGTAGAAATGATGCTTGAGCAGAGCTCTGAGTAAACATGTAGAGGAAGAGTTAGGGGCTAAGGAAACAGCAAGAGCAGAAATGAACTTGTCAGGAACAGCAGGAGATACAGTGATGGGAGCAGAGCAGTGCCCAGTGGACAGGGGCAGAGGGCATCAGGCCCCAAGGAAGAAGGGCGTTGTTAGAATCCTTCCTCCAGTACATCACCGGCTGAGATGGATTCCGGAAAGGTCATTAATTACTCTTAAAAGCAGAGAACAATTCAAGGTATTAAAAGAAAATAAAACCTCCTCTGTTGAACAGGGAAATACATATGCATGCCAAATGCAATGCGCGTTGGCTACATATTCACCAAATGGTTGGGCTCTTATTCCACTCCCACCCACCAATTCACCCTCAGTTACCAGAATAAAAAGTATCATAGAAAGTAACCACTGGGCTAGCCTTCTTCAGGATTAAGTCTCTCAGCTGTCACCCCTGCCTCCCTCTTAAATGGCTGACATCATCTCTGGTCTTCCCCCAAACAAGTGGCTCTTTCTCTGGTCCCAGATAATGAGCTTCTCCAGATACAATGGGAAGGCCTTAGCCCAAGCTTTTGGGGAAGACATTTGAAGCACAAGGGAATATTAGTGTTTTGCTTGGGCTGTGGAACAAATGTTCCGGAAATGAAAATTTTTTTGTTTGTAATTATGCATATCCTGCAGCATCTGCATAATGGGTCAAATTCAGCCTTGGCCTTGCTGCAAAACTGCCATCCATGTCTGTGGAGGAAGGTCAGCACATAACACCATGAGTGAACAGGAAGCTTCATGCTGAAAATAGTGCCATAATTTTTTTTTTTTAATTTTGGAAATGAACTTTCCTCTTTCAAGTCAATTTATCTGCATGTATTTGCAAACATATTCTAAGCACACACATACACTTGTAAAATGCACATATATGGAATCAGCCTTTGCTCTGAGAGGATCTTTATAAAGATTTTAGGGGTGGGGGTGAATGGGTGCCGGGCACTGAGGGGGGCACTTGACGGGATGAGCACTGGGTGTTGTTATTCTGTATGTTGGCAAACTGAACACCAATAAAAAATAAATTTATTATTAAAAAAAAGATTTTAGGTGATATATAAGCTGATTGCTACATTCTTCCTGTTACATGGTGGAATTTTAAAACAGAGGAGACAAAAATACTAAATTAGGAAAACTTTTTGCCACCAGGGAAACTCAGAAACACTACTGACTGCTAAGAGATCCAATGTGAATAAAATACCACCTGGGATTGGGCTCATTTTCAAAAATTTTTTATTTATTTTTTATTTTATTTTATTTTATTATTTTTTATTCATGATAGACACAGAGAGAGAGAGAGGCAGAGACACAGGCAGAGGAAGAAGCAGGCTCCATGCAGGGAGCCCAATGTGGGACTCGATCCTGGGTCTCCAGGATCAGGCTCTGGGCTGAAGACAGCACTAAACCACTGAGCCACCTGGGCTGCCCTCAAAAATACTTCTTAAGAGAACAATATAAAGATCCAATTTTGATTTGAACAGATTCACCAGAAGTTTGGTAGGTTTTTTTCCCTTTGCTTGTTTCAACACTTTAGATCTGCTGTGTTCTGCTGCTGTTCTAAAGGTTTAGCAGAATACTATGCATTAAGGTTTGAGGTTCAGCAAACACGTTTTCAGTTAAATTTTTTGACATTTTTCACTGGGTAACCCAGTTTAATCACACGGCATTTTCAGACCAAGATGGGAACAGTATTCTTGTGGCTACTTTAAGTCTTAAATTTGAGTATTTGGCAGTTAAGATTCTAATAAAAATCTTTTTAAAGAGAATATTTATCAACATAGCCTGAGCCAAAGTGTTCTTGTTAAATCAAAGAGATACAAATTTCACATTTGGTCTCCACGAAATTTCAGAGGTTTTAATGGAGGAAATAATATTTACAAAGAGGGCATGATTTTATCTGCTCCTCATTCCTAGCATCTTCAGGTCCAAATAATTGACGCCAGCCATTGCTCTTCTATGTGTGGTTACAAAAAGACTTTGTCACTCCATTGACTGATTTTATTCATATTTTTCTGAGAGAGATGATGTGTCTCCTTTTCTCCAGACCAACCACAATGGCACTTACTCAAAATCCAAAACAAAGTTGCTGCCCTGGTGGATTTAAAACATTTCTGGAGTAGTCTTCCCCTTCAGCTGTTGCTCCTTGTTATCCAATCAACCTGGGTATGCTTCAGTGCAAGATAAAATTAGTAGCCAGGTCACCAAGGTAGGGGGTAACGACTTCCTGGCTTATTTAAGTTCCCCAGTGTAGCTTCTGATGATTAGATGCTATAAAAATAAGAGATTTACCACAAATGACAGTCTCTTTGTCCCTTACTCAACTGTGCCTCCAGCCTCCTTGCATTTTAATTTGGGCAAGTAGTACAACGCCATTCCAGGCTGAAATCCAACACTCCCTTGGTTTTATTTGTAGGTGGCACAGCTTAAAAAATAAATTCTTTTGATTATTTGGTTTGTTGTTTTTTTTTTCTTCTTTTGCTCTTCGTCTGCCAGAAAAACTGTAAACAGTGCAGGAATGGGACCCGGGGGGGATGGAAAAGGAGTATCCCAGAAAACAGTTTTCCACCTAACTACTCCACTTGTGTGCACACATCTGCTATCTTTCCCAGCTTCTCCCTGCATGCCTAGATGTGAAGGTATGGAATAGCTGGCCATGGAAGGTTTCACTGTCTGCTTCCAGAAATCCAGATGAGGAATAGCATTAATCCATCCCATTTTCCCTCTTTCTTTTAGGTCAAGATCATGATCATCTCATCAAAAAATATTCACAAAGAAGTTGCATGGGACAGGGCTGAAGGGGTTCAAAATAGGTCTCCCCAAAACCACCTTGGCATGGGGACTATTTTGAGCTGAAGGCAACGGAGATCCTGCAGGCTAGAGAGAAACTACTGCCCCTCCTTTAACTACCTAGTTAGAATCTAACTGGAGTATCTTTCCCAGAATAAGGGTTATTACCAGAGATAAATTTTACCTGAGTGACCCATCTGCATGGCAGGGCAAACATCCAAACATCTGCTCTTCTTACTGTCCTGGGAACTGCCCTCCTCTCCTTTGAAGCCTCAGGCCCCTATCCCACTCCTTAGCTCAGGATGGCACATACACCTCATTTACCAGCCTATGAACCTTTTTTATACATGGGGTTCCCAAAGTACAAAATTATATTTTCTTTTCTCCTATGAATCTGTCTCATGTCAACTGAAGTCTTAGACCAGCCAGAAGAAATTTTGGAGGGTAGAGGAAACTTTCCTTCCCCCAAGTCTAAGATACACATTTTCCTCTTTCTCCTGACATAGAGATGTCTGACTAGAAAGTGCTAGGCACGTAACAGAAGCAAACAGGACACGGGAATAAAATAGGAAGAAACAAAGAAACTGCAACTACATTATAGGAACGAGAATCGGTTTGTTCTGGTGATACTGAGATGGCTAGAAAGACAGCAGAAGTCATGAACAGTTTCTACAGATTTTCCTTATTTCTGGCTGAACTTCACCACCTACATGCATTGAGACACACCAATATATTTCACAGCTCACCAACAGATTCCTGATTTCAGCACATTTAAATACAGCACATCAAGTATCTCCCTTGCCCCAATTATTTTTTTAAAGGTTTGTTTATTTATTTGTTTGTTTATGAGAGACACACAGAGAGAGAGAGAGAGAGAGAGAGGCAGAGACACAGGCAGAGGGAGAAGCAGGCTCCATGCAGGGAGCCTGATGTGGGACTCAATCCCGGGACTCCAGGATCACGCCCTGGGCCGAAGGCAGGCGCTAAACCGCTGAGCCACCCAGGAACCTCCCTTGCCCCAATTCTATTCATTCATGGGCTGTCCATTAGAAAAAGTTTACTTAATACACACAAGGTGAAGCTGTAGCCCAAAAGAGGTCCAGGGTCTTCTTGCTAGAAATTAATAAACTAAGAGAAGCATTTTTTAGAGTGGACAAATGAGACATTGATGGACAAATCATTTCTATATTGTCAGATTAGACTAAAAACTAAAAAGAATCAGATGACCACTCATTTCGTAGAACTAGCCATCCAGCCAACACGCAGATTTCTCCATGTGGACACCACTGATCTAGGGCACTACTGAACAAAAGCTCTGAGGAAGACCACAACCAAATGATAAATAACAAGGGAAAATGATGTTTAAATAAGAAGAAATATAGGAACGCCTGGGTGGCTCAGTCAGTTAAGTGTTTGACTTTGGTTCAGGTCATGATCTCAGAGTCCTGAGACTGAGCCCTGTGTTGGGCTCCGCACTCAGTGGGGAGTATGCTTGCTCCTCTCCCTCTCCTTTTGCCGCTCCTCTAGCTCGTGCTCTCTCTCTCTTTCTCTATCAAATAAATAAAATCTTTTAAAATATAATATAAAATCTTTTAAAAATATGAAAGAGTACAGGACCTTAGAATGGGATGATTACCCTGGATTATCTTGGTGAGGCCAATGTAATCACAAGGTCCTTAAAAGTGGAAGAGGTAGGCAGAAATCAGAGGGAGCTGTGATTACAGAAGAAAGGCAGAGAGATGCAACAATGTTGGCTTTAGAGACAGAGGAAGGGGACATGTGCCACGGAATGTGGGCAGCATCCAAAAGCTAGAAAGGGCAAGGAAAACAGATTCTTCCCTAGAGCCTTCTGGAAGGAATGCAGCCTTGCCAACACTCTGAATTAGCCCAGTGACACCAAGTCCAATACATGGACTTTCGAACTACAGACTTTTGAACTGTAAGAAAATAAAGTTATGCTGTTTAAACCACTAAGTTTGTGGTAATTTGTTATGCAGGGCATAGGGAACTAAGATGGTCACAAAAGTGATCCAGTCAGCATTAGCATGCTTTGGTACACAACAGAATCAGCAGCCAGGTGACCAGGGTGGGGACGAACAATTCTCTGGCTTTGTTAAGCTCCCCAGGGTAGCCTCTGGCTATTTAAGTGCCACAAAATAAGAGAATTATCATTAAGGACAGTCCCCACTCTTGAAAATTTAGCTCTAACGGGTCTGGGACACAAGAATATCCATGTTTACCTAGTGACTCTATTAGAAATTGATGGTGGTCCACATTCTGAAAGACATTCATTTCTGCTCATAAGGAGCTTATAATTTGGGTGCTGAGCAAACATAATTCCAAAACCTAATAGATAATAAATATGCATACTTCCAAAGACAGGTCAACATCCAGGCACAAGTACAGAAGGCTAGAAATGACCCAGAACACATAAATCCTTCTATATGCTTGAATAACAAAGCCTAGTTGTAGAATTAAGCCAGATGAGATCCCCACCAGCTCTCCTGTAGGGCCGCCACCAAAGGGTTCTGGTAAAAGTAGAATCCTGGCAACCCTGTAGATCTCTCCTGGAAAAGCACCCCTGGTGAGCACAGACCTAAGCCAAAACCCTTCTCAACCTCCCACCTGTCTCACCTGTTTCCTTCTGAGACGGTGATGTGCTAGCCCAGGGGGTGTCGTCTTCAAACTGAACCCAGTTGCTGATGGCCGAGGCCAGGTCAGGTGGGGGCTGCTCAGGGCTCCCAGGAGGGGAGGTTGCTTCAGAAATGAGGCCCAGCTTTTCGGAGGAATCATCCTGCTCTGAGTGGGAAAGCTCCTGGGAGCCTACATCCGCCACATGGTTCTCCCCGGAGGAGCTCTCAGACTGGTCTGAGTAGGATGACAGTGCTGGGAGATGCTCTTCGGTGCCCCCTGAAACAGATACCGGACACCACCATCAACGATGTGAGGAAGCCCACTCTTCAAAACTGTCTCATGAAGGAAAATCCAAGGATAGGTAAGGGGTGACCACAAGACGTACCATTCTGGTGAGTGCAGAAACACCCACGCCCACCTGTCTCTACGCTGACGGAGTGTTTTCCTAACATTGTATATACGAAGGATAACCTCAGCATGCCTACAAACAGCACCCAGGCAGGCTGAGACTGGAAGCCTTATTCACTATTATCCTAGCATCTACTCCACTGATTGGCGGTCACAAAAATGCTTAGAGGCCACACAGAAATATAGCTGAGTCAAAGGAGAAAAGCAAAAGGCAACAGGGACTGATGGAGACTTTGGCTGAACAGGAGAGCTTCTGTCTGGACTAAATACATTCACATTCAAATTCACACTTCAAACTCCATGCAGTCCAAACTATACATGTCTGTGGACTGCCAGGTGCAAACTCTGTACTGACGATCCAGCCGAATGAGGCCCAGAGGCTCTTCCCCTACCTTTCTAGCACTTTATTGGTCCTAGGATACTTAACGGCCTTCAAAAAAAATTTTTTTTAAACAACAACAACAAAAAATTTAAATAATTATATTCTAATTGTGGCGGTGGTTACACAAATCGATTAAAGTTTCACCACTGCATACCAAAAGAGGTCAATTTTATTATATGAAAACTTTTTAAAAATAAAGGTACTAACATAAAACTTTTTTCTGCCATCATTAGCCAAACAAACTAGTCTACCTGCACGTAACCAAACGCTTTAGACTAGCACTGCCCAACAGAAATAAAAGCTGAACCACATATGTAATTTTAATTTTTTTAGTAGCCAGATTAAAAAAAAGTAAAGGAGGTGAATTACTTTTAGTAATATAAATTTCAACTCAGCATGTTGAAAAGTTGTAATTCTAACATATAATTAATATAAAAGTTACTAATGAATTATCTTACTTTCACTAGGTCTTTGAAATTCGATGTATTTTATACTTAAAACACATCTCAATTCAGACTAGCTGCATTTCAAGGACTCAATAGCCACATGGCCACCATACTGGACAGCTCACCTGTCAACTCACACTTTCCAGGTGCTGTAAATGAAGCTGAGCAGTGCTAGCTGCAGTGGAGCAGGTTCACTTGACAAGGCTCTGCAAATATCTCCTGTCCCCTACCTTGACCTTCATCCCTGAGCAGCAGGTCCCTAGAAGTCAATTTAGCCAGCTTCACCATAATCATGGATGGCAATTAACTGAGCTCTTTCCATGTGCCAGGCACTGTTCTAAGCACTTTACATATATTAATTAATTTAATCCTCACAGCCCTCCTGAGAAAGGTACTGTAATTACCCCTACTACACAGATAAACTACTTCACAGAGAGGTTAAATAAACCATCTACCCAAGGGCACATCACTTAGCTGTGACAGAGCCAGCATCCAAGCCCAAGCAATCTGGCTCTAGCACATGTCACGCTTCACAACTATGCTTTGAAAACTGAGAAAATCCAAATTGCTACTGGGAGTAACACCCTATAAGGCTGAGTATGACGTACTTTGTAAATACGAAGTTTACGCTCCTTGGAAGAAAGCACCAATACTTTTGGTATTTCCAGGCCCTCTTGTTTGGGACTCTAAGTTTCCTAAAATACTTCCCCCAGGCTTCAAAAAGTGGAAAGATCTGCACTTGAGGAAAGTGACAAACTGGCTCTTTTTTACATATTAAGATCCCACCCAAAGAATGATCAAGTAGAAGTCATTATAAACAGTTGTGGCTCTTTGCTGCACTTCTTACCCTCAGAAGGGACAGGAAAGAGTGGCTCCTCATTGAAGGAGACCCACTCTGACTGGTGGGTAGCGATCACATGGTCCAAGGTCGTCATGCTAGGAAGGCACTGGTCATCTTCACACCGACAGTCTCAGGCAGACCCCAGAGTAATGTCTGGGGTGGAGGTATGGTGGCGTGGTGGACTTCGGGCCTCGGCTCTGTTATAAGGGTCTTGCAGAGGGCAGACTTAGAACATAGATTAGCTCCTCTTGCCTTTGGCTAATCTGCCAAGCAGAAATCTGTGTAAAAAAATAATAAAAATGAAAAAGGACAACTATCACATTATCTCCAATCCACACAGGTCCAGGGTTTTCAACACTGCCCACGAGGAGGTCTGGGTGGTTTTCAACTTGTATTACTTGTCTCTGCCCTGTCTTGTTGCCGCTTCTTATACAGAAATATCTGCCTTTAGCATCAAGATCTCTGCATATGACTTCGTATCAGACTTGTAAATAATCACGCAAATTTTAGTAATCAGATTCCCAAATTTCCCCAATTATTATATTTTGGAAATACTTTCATTTATAATATAAGGCTATTGCTGCGAAACAAAAAACTTTTCAAAGTACTTTCACTCTCTTTTACTAGATGGTAAAATAAAAGCATGTTCTTTCCTCTTAAATCATAGCACTTTTTGCCTTAGGCAGGTAGTTCTTTGCAAGCTTGATTTAAATCCCTGGCAGAAACCCAACTATCTCCAGATGGTACCTCCAAGCATGGTTTACCAATCAAGAGAAATAGAAATGGAATCATCTTGTTCATTTGGAGTAAAGGGGAAGGGAATATTTGCTTTATAAAATGTGAGTCAAAAAAACACGTTTTCAATCTAGGCCAATTTGAATTAGTACATAAAAGTCTAGCCTTTACTCACATTACAATTATGTTCTATGTATATAGAAAGAAACTTAATAGACTCATAATTCTGTTTGTACTATTAATGTCCATTTACAGTTTGAACCTAGCTCTTGCTCTTATGATAAATTAATAAAATCTGAATCAATGAAAAATTAATGTTTCCACAAAAGAGCTACTATTTGCCCTGAATAATATCAGTTCTTATTAATGGAATACTTACAATATTCATTTTGGTCTAGAATAATTTAACCCATATCCTTCTGACTGGTGCATAATAAAATAAAATGTTGAGGAAATTTTAGTATAGGTTATCGCCTGCTATAAATAATCTATGCTGGAGTTAATCAGAATAGAAATATTTAATAGTTTTTATCTTTTTTGGTTGTTAAAACAGTTCCCCTGTATAATACTGCCTAAAAATAACTGCTTTCATACATTTATAATTTTTAGAAACATATTTTAAAAATATTTCTTAAAATATTTTATTTATTTGAGAGAGAGAGAGAGTGAATGAGAGGGAGAGAGAATCTGAAGTAGACTCCGCACTGAGCATGGCCCAACTTAGGGTTTAATTCCACAACTGTGAGATCATGGCTTGAGTTGAAACCAAGAGTTGGACATTTAATCAACTGAGCCACCAAGGCACCCCCAGAAACATATTTTCATACCATACTTCATTTGATTTGATAGCCATTTTATTTAAGTAAAGCAGATATAACTATAATCTTTTACAGATGAAGAAATTTGGGGTGAGAGGAGTGATTTATCCATCACCTTCATTGTTTTGAGGCCCTTGTTTGATGCCCTAAGATGTTACCTCCAGGCTTCTAACTGGAAGAATTCACACATTCCAGGATAGTGACAAATAGGACTCTTTTTCCTCCATGATTAAGACCTTATCCACAGAATCATCAACTAGAGGCCATAACATCAGGTGTGTTAGATGCACCAAGCTAGGAAGTGATCAATACAACGCTAAAACCTAGGTCTTCTAGTGCCAAAACACGCTGATCTTTGGAACACAAACACACACACACACACACACACACACACACCAAAAACAAAAACAAAAAAACAAAACAAACAAACAAAAAAAACCCCACTAGAATATATGCAAACTCCCCCAACTAAACTACTTTACAAACACCAATTACAACAGAACCATAATGAAACAATCTGCGAAAATCCCCATGTGGAAATCTGCCAGGATACTCCAGCTGTGCAGAGAATGGAAAGCCTGGAAATCTTTCTTCCAAGTCCCTCTCCTAAGATTCTTACCAACCATAGGACCAGACGTATGCAAACAGCCTGGAGAATACAGTGTTCCAAAACCAGACCTCATCAGAGAACCACGCAGAGCCCAAAGACCCTAAAGCTGACTCCAACGGACTTCTCCCTTCAAGCTGTTCTCAAGTCCCATCAAACACTAAGGTCGCTCAGTGTGTTGGTGGCTGCAGGCCAAGATAAGACAGCAGAATAGTAGAGTCAGGCTCCTCCTCTCCCTACAACAGCAGCATGTAAGCCAAGTCCAGCAACAACAAAAAGCCACAACACAAGTCCATGTGCTGACACATGCAGCGTCATAGCTCAATGGGAAAAACATCCTCCTGACCCCGTGATGATGAATCCAGCAAAATTCACAGATGAGTGTGGGTGGGGGAGGGGACGAGAGGAGAAGGAAAAGGGTGAGGGCAATGGGACAAATACTGAGAAATTTTCGAGCTCAAAGGTTTTAAAGACCAAAGGTCCAACTCTCAAGTTCACAGATGAGTAAATGGAGACCCAAGGAAATCAAACATAGCAACACAGGATGAGAGCATGGGCCTGGGACTTGAATCCTATACAGCCTTTAAGCCTCATTTCACCCCTGTACAGTAGGAACAACAAGACTCACTTTATAATTTTAAGGATTAAGAGAGAGAATATACACAGAGTGCTTAGTACTGGGAGTAATGAACCCTCTATAACATAGAGGTCTTACTACGTGCCAAGCCCCAGTCCAAACTCCTTATGAATGTCAGCAATAGCAGTCGCTGCTGTTGTTAAATTACATGCCAGAAGTCACGCAGCGCATTAGTGGAAGTCTTGGGACTAGAATACAAATTTCATAAAACTACCCCATTTCTGTCATTTACATATGCTGGCATTAGGGATTTCTCTTTTCAATCATTTTTAGAGCAATTCTCCCAGATGTTATATGGAGTCAAGCACTTGACCTCCTCTTTACAGACAAGGGCACAGTCTAGCTAAGGAACAGAGACTACTACTCAAAGCATGAATGAAAGAGCCCCAAAGCTTTACCTACACTTCCTTAGCTTGTCCATCCCAGGTCCAGATATGGACTGGTTACAGATAATAAACAGTCCCAAAAAAGCCTAGTGGAACAAATTTATTACAGGGATCCCTCTATCATAATCCTGTGAAATGGATTCTGGGTACTTGCCATGACAACAGCCATATCCAATAAGCCACAAGATGCTTGACCATGCAGAGTGCTGTGCTAGCAGCTGGAAACCACAGAGGAACCCAATAATTGTGAGGCTAAGTTCACACTGGAATTGGGTTCGCTGTGAAAACCTCACCCCATTTTTAGAATGTGAATCATAAAGTGAGGTTTAAAATCACCACAAATGGGGAGTGACTCAGTATCAGCAGCAGGATTGACCAAGAGGCACTACAAGTTTCATTGAAGTCTCTGGGTTGCCACTTCAGAGAGCAGCTTCTTTCTCAGCATCCCTTACACACTAAAATCTGAGGATGGAAAACACAGTTGGCTAATAAAATGGGAGTCACAGAAATGGACCTATTTTGTGCCAATCCTGATACACATTCAAGAGCCCTATGTGTTTGGAAATATACAAAGCACCCTTTGAGACAGTGACCCTCAAGCAGCTTGCAATCTAGCTGGGGACAAAGAAGAGCAAACAACAAATCTGGAAATCATCCTGCTGCAGGACACACCAGAAATGCTGTTTAGCCATAGAGAGATCTGCAAGGACTGGAACTGTAAAGAACTGAGCAGATTTCTAGGATTTGAAGGATATCCTCACATCTGGACCAGCAGAAGGGAAGAGAAAGAATATCTGAGCACAACTTGGGACAGAGGATCATCATAAGTGGGCTTGTTTCTAGGCCAGTGAAGAGGTCAGTCTGATGAAAGCTGAGGTGCCTACGGAGGAAATGTGGGGAGAGAGGATTGGTAGCCTTACCAGCTGAGAACAGTTCCGTTGGAAATGGAGCTACCTAGGGTTGAAGAATGGAGAGTGACTGAAGAAATGTGCCTATGCGAGATTAATGTTCCTCAGACTGCACTGACAAGAAGCTTAGAGATGGAAACCATCGGCCACAATAGGACCCCTGTGTCTTGGGTGATGTCAGGGGTCAGCATTATCAGGAATGTGTACTGAGCTCTCTGTGCTGGGCCCATTTTAGGGCCAGATGGCACAAGGGAGAACAAGACAGCATCACTGGCCTCAAGCAGCTTACAGCAGATGGCAGAGGGGTATGGCAGCCACATAAAACAGTAACACAGTCAGTTCTCTAACCTATTTTGACAGGTTATCCATCAAAACAATAACCGTAGAGCATCAAGGAATTAATTAAGAGACTACTGAGCAGCAGGCAGTCATAGTCATGAGCTACCCCTTAAATTGGAAGGGAGGGCTCTGAGCAAAACAGTGGAGGGGCAAAGCCATTTTAGGAAGGGGGAGCAGGACTGGCATGTCTAGATGTCAGTGAGTTATGTTGTGTTTATGGGAGGAGATGATAGGCATGGTGTTGAGTGCACTGGAAAAGGAGGCGTTAGAACAGTGACAGCTCTACATTCCAGAATGAGTTTGACCTCTTGAAGCTACCTTTTCCATTCCCAAGGGCCTTGATTCAGCCCCTCACTGTCTCTCACCTAGATAAGCACCAGCATCTTACCTTTCTCCCTGCCTTCTTGGTCACATCCCTCCAAAGTACTACCCAATCTACTGTGCCAGAGTGTTGTTCCTAAAAGCTGAAATGCCCATGCCACAGCTCTGCTTAAAAACCCCTGAATGGCCCCTCAGAGCCATAGACTCCTTTCCTCCTTGTGTTAGGCAGAGTCAGTTTCTGTTGCTTACAACCAAGAACTCTGATACATGGTACCCTTCCTGGACTCTCCTTAATCCCACTTGCCCCTTATCCCCCATATCTTCTGTGTACTTACAGTGTCTCACTTACATTAATTTATCAAATTATAATGACATTATTTGCCAATGCAGCTCTCATGCTAATTAGCATGTAAGCTCCCTGAGAAAGGGGATTAGATTGTTTTCTTGTTGATGTCTTCTACTCTTAGAATAGGGTCTTGCATTTTGTAAATACCGAGTAAATGGCTGAATTAGTGAATGAGCAGATTAACTTGTTTTACCACTCCTCAGGGTTTCGAGCAGGCAATGTTTTGCTAAGGTTAATTTACACGCTGTATATAAGATAGCTTAAGGAACATTCTAGACATAGGCAACATGTTCATTTCCTTTTCTTTCTGATCTAAAACTCTGCTATCCAATTCCAACACAGTAGCCACAAGACACCAAGTAACTATTAAGATGTAGCTAGTCCAAACTGAGTTGTTCTTTAAGTATAAAATATATACCAGATTTCAGAGAGTACAAAAATGTGTAAAATATCTACTTAATAATTTTTACATTGATTACATGTTGAAAAGATAATATATTAGATTTATTGGGCCCAATAGAACATACTGTTAATTTCACCTGTTTCCTTTAACATTTTTTAAATGGGGCAACTAGGAAATTTAAAATAATATGTATGTAGTTTGTACTCTATTTCTACTGAACAGCATGGCTCTATAATACTCCACTCTTTATTTCATCTTTGTTTTTGAAGGATATTTTTCAGTAGACATAGAATTTAAGGTTGACTTTTCCTTTCCTTTCATATTTTGACTTTTGGTTTCTATTGTTTCTGATGAGGAGTTGGCTTTATTTCCTCTCCTACTGATCTCTCTTCAAGTTCGTTGACTCTTCTATCATCTTCATATCCTGTTAATCTCATCCTGTGAATTTTTCATCTTAATGATTCAACTTTTCTATTCTAAAATTTTTATTAGACTCTTTTACAGTTTCTATTTCTCTGTTGAGATGCCCTGTATGTTTACTCCTTATAACAATATTTTCCTTTAGTTCTTTACACATATTTATAATAGCTGTATTACAGGTTTTGTCTGCCATATCCAACATCTGGGCCATTTAGGGACTAGTTTCTGTTGACTTTTTAAAATTATTTTAATATTAAAATTAATATTTTCCTATTTATTTGCATACCTACTAATTGTTGATACACTGAACATATTCTGGATTTGATCTTCCTCTGCAGAGTTGATTTTTGTCAGAAGTTAACCTGCTTGCTCACACTCATCCTGTATGGGCTTGGTCTTCACTTTGTTGGATGAATTCGTAAAAAGCCAAAGAAGATGTCTCCTAAGCCTCTCTGACAGCAGCAGAACTGAACTTCCAAACTCAATATCCACGGCAGATTTCAACAGCACTTGGCTCTAGGCATTGTTAGGGTGGGTTTAGAGTAGGTCTTACTCTAGAGCAGCTGGCAAACTACAGCCATGACACAGGCTGGCCCTCTGCCTTTCTTCACAAATAACGTTATATTGAGACAAAACCATGCATATTCATTTACATACTGTCTATGGCTGTTTTTGCTCTACAATAGAAAGTTGAGCAGTTAAAACAGATACTGTATAGCTCACAGGACCTAAAATAATTACTACCTAACTCTACAAAATATTTTTATCAATCCTGCTTGAAAGCATGTTCCTTACCCCTAAGACATAAAATTTTTGTGTCTCTTCTGAATGCTTAGAATGTTAATAATGTGTTAAGAAGGTCTTTCCAATGTGGTTGGGCTAGACTGCCAACATCTCCTAGTATTGCTTGATCTCTACTATTTCTGTTCCATTCTCAACCTTGAAGCCACCACTTTTAGTAAATCTCCTATGGTTTTGTTTGTACATGCGCACTCCAGGCAGGCCAAGGATTCCCTGGGTATACCCAGACACACTTCTGCTCCCCCCTTCCTCTTGCTACTCTCTATATTCTAATGCCCTGCCCAGCAGATACCAGCTGCTTCAACTGCCCCAGACTCTGATCTGTTTCCTTAGCTCAGCAGGACTGCTGTGCTCAGTGCAGACTTCAGCATACAATGCTACATCAGGAAACTCTCCCCTGGAAGAGAGCCAAAGTGATCATCAGGCTCATCTCATGAGCTTTCCTTCTCTCAGGATTGAAATACTGTGCTTTCCATTGACCAATACTTGAAAATAGTTGCCTCATACATTGTCCAGTAGTTTTATGGTAGTACAATGCACAAGGACTAGTTTGTTACCAGTTATGGCCCAAATTGGAAATCTTCCCGGGAAACATTCCCTCTGACAACCATTTTTAAAAAGAGAAAGAGTCCAGTTCAGATCATCTAAATTAGGGTGACTGTATAGTGATGTCCTGGAAATGTTAGTTAAAAGTTTTAGAAAACTTTCATAAATCATATGTAAAGGAAAGGAGGGTTTCATATAGCTGTATGGATTAATTCCATCCCTTCAGAGCTGAGAAAATGTTTGGTTTGGTTAGCTATGCTTCATAATAGTGTAACAAATTTTTGTTTGGTTAGTGATCCAAAAGGTTATTTAAATCTGAGAATTTAGCCATCTCCCCCTTATATCTCTTTGCCATATGTATTCAACTAGATAGCTACTTTGGACATTTCTGCATCCACTTGTTGGGTTTTGAGGCTACTGGCAAACACTATCCAGCCATCTGTTTGGGGTTTATGCAGTAACATCTCAAACTAGATCCTCGTGCCAATTCCAAACCCTAAAGTAAGGCCTCAGCCTTTTTCTGATCAAAGACAAGTATCTCAAGGTCAAAAAGAAACTAAGACTGCATAGATTGTATGTATTTCTGCAAAGGTTTTTTTCTAAAGCAAGACATTCAACCAACTTCCTGAACATCTATTCTGCACTCAGAATGTGTAATGTATGATACAAAATAATATCAAGCATGGTTTTGTGCTCTGAGACTTCTGTCACAGTGGACTAAAGAAATCACAAAGATTTAATCATGAAGTTAAAGTAACCATGCCACTTGTTTCATAATTTCTCAGAATAAACAGAAGCCCGGAAGGCACAATTACCCTATGACAAAGACCTATATCAGATTCAAGACTTGGAACATTGCTTTTCTTCCTTCTTCTTAAGTCTTTTCCTTTAGGAGAGAAGAGAGTTCATTTTAACAGAATCTGAACACTGGAGAACACACACACACACACACACACACACACACAAACACACATACACAGTCTTTAATTAACAGGTGCTTTGATGTTCCCAAAAGGAAAAGGTAAGTAGCTTTGGTTGTATGCGCTATCTTTTTACCATCTCTTCTTCCATTTAAATATATTATTCTTGAGGCATCTGGGAAGCTCAGTGGGGAGTCTGCTTCTCCCTCTCCCTCTGTCTCTGCCATTCTCCCTGCTAATGCTCTCTGGCCCTATCTCTATATCAAATAAATAAATAAAAGCTCTTTTAAATAAATAAATAAATCTTTAAAAGTTACCAAAAACAAAAAACCTGATTACTCCTCGTCCACTGCAAATTGGCAAATAAAATAAACACCCCAGCCTCAAGTAAACCATACATAAGAACTCCAAAAGGAACATAAATCATATTTTAATTAACATCAGTATGTATCCGTGATTCTCCATGAACTCACCCCTATTTCTCTTTCAATCACATACACCGTAATTTCCCATCCCTAGATATCTGTTTTTGTCCTCTCTAAAGTCACATTATTATATTATACACATACACACATATATAAATACATATATCCCAAAGTTATAATTACAAATATTCTATGATGTGATTTTTCTTCAAAATAAACAATTCTGATAGCTGTGTTATTAAAGAACTCCATGGCTCCACATTCAGAGTCAAGGATCTATGTCACACTTGGCCTGAAACACAGGTTGTATCTGATCTTTGGTACATTCCTGAGGCAGTGACCCTAAAGGACATTCCCAGGTGCCTGAACAGTATGTTACGTTCAGAATGTAATGAATAACCCCAGCAGAAGGTCACGCTTTAGGGTTTGCAGGACACTTTCTAGTACCTCAAACTCTTAGGAGGTCCTGGCTTACTCCATCTTGGTAAACTCCTCTTGGCTTACTTTAGTTTCATATTTGGAATAGGAATACTGTATGAAGAATCCTGAATGAAGGTAGGGAGTTGGTGTAATTTCTCTCCATCTGTATTTTAGAGCCATAAGTCGATCACTTGACATGTTCCATCATAAGACTGTCAGTTTCCAGGGCACCTGGATGGCTCAGAAGGTTAAGTCTCTGCCTTTGGCTCAGGTCATAATCTCCAGGTGCTGGGATCAAACCTCGTGTCAGGTTCCCTATTCAGCAGGGAGTTTGGTTCTCCCTCTCCCTCAGCCTCTCTCCTCCACTCATGCTCTCTCTCTCTCAAATGAATAAATAAAATCTTTATTAAAAAAAAAAGACTGACAGTTGCCAAGGGGTCTATAGGAATCTTTAGAGTCCCAATGGTGGTCATATTTCCTTGGCATAACCTAAGACTCTACAAAAAGCTAAGCAAAATATTATTATACATCATTGAAACTAAGATACCATTGATTATAAAATGCATCTCATCTCATTTTAGAGATCATAAAATATTTTTAAATATGTATGTTTACATGTATATGTGTGTATACATACATATGTACATATACACATACACACATTTCTTGGAATCAAAGAAATATATTCTTATTTTTATACCAAATATTGACCAAAATATTACAATTAACATATATTCCCAGGATGCAAAAAATTGCATCGAATCAATTCATGGTTGATTTCAATTCATTTTTACAATAACCTCGAGATAGGTAAAACATATTTTTCTCATTTGATAGAGACATGAACTGACTCAGGGAGGTTGCTTGACTAACCTAAGGTCGCACAGTGAACCATGACAGATTTGGAAAAGGATCACAAGTCTCATGACTCTAACTTCTGTACTCTTCCCACAACACCACATTCTGCCTTTCAGAAAATAGGTATAACAAATGTGTTAGCTGGATCCCCAACATCCATTTCTTCTCCTGATCCAGCCCCAGGGGATGGGTTGTTATTGGTTAAGCCAAGCAAAAAAGTTTCTATTCCTGCCTTCCCATCTCCCTTGCACCAAGGGTGGCCATTTAACCAAGTTCTGGTCAATGAAATATAGAGGGAGGTATGGTGAGAACTAAAGTTCTGAGAGTGTTTTTTGTCTTCACTTTGTCTTGCTTTGCATTACATATCTCCATGCAGTAAACAGACAATGTTCATGCAGCCCCAATCCTTCTCCCTTTCTCTTTTTTCCTATCTTGAATATGGTCATGATGAGGGGAACTATGATAATCACACTGCAACTGCAAATGAAAGGACAAGAAAACTATAGTCATTGGCCCTGACATTATTGATACTGATCCAGTATCTATAATCATTCATCTCTATATTTATTATGTGAAAAAAAATGTTTTTGTTTAAACTACTATAATCAGGTTTTCTGATACATGCAGACGGATGCAATTCTAGATTAACTGTGGCAAGCTAAATTCTAAGATGACCCCCAAGATCTCCACTACCATGTTCGACTCGCAAGATTATGTCATACGGCACAGTAAAAGAAATTTTGCAGATCTGTAACTTTAGCAGTTACGGTTGCTAAACAGTTAACCTTAGGATAACTAAAAGAAGTTTTCTCTCACTGCAAGCAAAAGAAGTAGTTAGATTCAAAGTGTGAGCGGAAGGTTTCCCCATTGCTAAGACAAAGATGACCACAGGGTGACTACAATCCTAAAACCACAAGGAACTGAATCCTACCAACAACAAGCATATGCTTGAAGAAGACTGAGTTCCAAATGAGCATACAGTGAGCTGACCCTTAATTTCAACTTTGTGATGCTCTGGATGGAGAACCCACTCATCTTGTGGGCTTAAAATGGGAGGAGAATTATTCAAGAGCTCCAAATCTTGAGGGACAAAACCTTTTTTAAAAATAACTTCCCAGGGATCCCTGGGTGGAGCAGCAGTTTGGCGCCTGCCCTTGGCCCAGGGCGCGATCCTGGAAACCCAGGATCGAATCCCACGTGGGGCTTCCGGTGCATGGAGCCTGCTTCTCCCTCTGCCTGTGTCTCTGCCTCTCTCTGTGACTATCATAAATAAATAAAAAATTAAAAAAAAATAACTTCCCAGTATGGATAAGGGACTGAACTTCAAATGACATCAACTGTTATCCCCAGTAGGGAATAAATAAAAAATAATATAATACCAAAAGAACACAAATTTATTCATGTAGCACTTTGGCACATACTACATAGGATTTCTCTCTCCAAAAAGTTATTTTTTTAAGTTATTTTTTTTTAAGATTTTATTTGTTATCCATGAGAGACACAGAGAGAGAGAGAGAGAGAGAGAGAGAGAGAGAGAGAAAGAGGCATAGGCAGAGGGAGAAGCAGGCTTACTACAAGGAGCCTAAAGTGGGACTTGATCCTGGGACCCCAAGATCACACCTTAAGCCAAGCAGGTGTCCCTAAAACTTTTTTTAAAATAGGATATTTATTAATTCATCCACCAAATTGTTATTAGAAAAGACCTGCTAGATGTTCAGGATACAAAAGTAAATGAGATAAATACAGACCCTGCCTTCAAGAGGGGGAAAAAAAAAAGAATGGAACAAGTCCACTCTAAGTAAATTACCTACAAATTAATACAGGGTTAAGACAAGGAATAACAAGGGATCCTAGTTATTAGGGTGACAGGAGAGTATCTCTCTAAAGAAGTGATATTTAATTACTACTTCAAGGATGAGAAGAAGCCAAGCATGACTGTACAAGAAGTAGAAAGTATTCAAGGTAAAGGGAACCAAAGGCAGAGTCTGAGATAGAAACAAACCAACAAACAAGAAAAATCTTGAACTGGGAGCAGAGTGAGAGCAAGGATGACTGAAGCCTAAGAACAGGTTGTAAAGGCAATTTGTTTTTAGGAACACAGGGTCTTGCAAGCCAAACCAAGATGTTCAGATTTTATGCTGAGCACAATGAGAAGTCAATGTAGGATTTAAAGAACAACAAAATTTAATTCACCTTTGCAGAAACTGAGTGGAGAACAGTTTAGAAGGGGAAAGAGTGGAAGTGGGAAGAACAATTAGGAATCTTTCATATTATTGAGATGAAAGATGATGGCAACCTGAAGGTGCACCTGGGTGGCAGAGTCAGTTGAATGTCCAACTCTTGGTTCCAGCTCAGGTCATGATGTCAGGGTCATGAGATCAAGCCCTATGTCAACGGACTCTGTGCTCAATGGGCTGTCTGCTTGGGATTCTCTTTCACTTCCCTTCCTTCCACTCATACTTGCACACTCTCTAAAATAAATGCATCTTTTTAATAAAAAGGAAGGAAGGAAGGAAGGTAGGTAGGTAGGTAAGTAGGTAAGTAGGTAAGTAGGTAGGTAATGGGAGCCTAAAACAACTCCAGTGCCCATCCATGGAGTTATGCATAACCAACATGTGGTATCTAAATATAATGGAATATTATTCAGCCTTCAAAAGGAAGGAAATTCTGCTACAATGTGAATGAACCTTGAGGACCTATGTTAAGTGAAATAAGCCTGTTCACAAAAGGATAAATACCATATGATTCCACTTATATGAGGTCCCTAGAGTAGTTACATTCACAGAAATAGACAGCAGAATGGTGGCTGCTAGAGGATGAAGTGAGTGGGGGTGGGGAGAGTGGAAAGGTAGTATTTAATGGGTACAGAATTTCAGTTCTGAAAGATGAAAAGAGTTATGGAAATAGATGGTAAGGTTGCTTGTCCTAAAACGTGCCTGGACTTAAGGCCACTGAATCATACACTTAAAAATGATTAAGAGGGTAAATTTTATATGTATTAGAACACAATTTTTAAAATTATTTTCTTCTTAAAAAATGACCATGTAAGCTGAAGCTATGCAAAGCAATTTTCATAATCAAAAGGAAAAATATGGGCAGCCCGGGTGGCTCAGTGGTTTAGTGCCGCCTTCAGCCCAGGGCCTGATTCTGGAGACCTGGGATCGAGTCCCATGTCAGGCTCCCTGCATGGGGCCTGCTTCTCCCTCTGCCTGTGTCTCTGCCCCCGCCTCTCTCTCTCTCTCTCTCTCTCTCTCTCTCTCTCTCATGAATAAATAAATAAAATATTTTTAAAAAAAGGAAAAATATGATTTTTTGTGATCTTTAAAACTTTTTGTCAAAGCATTAAGAACTTACTACTGATTATAAGTGTATAGGGTAATAAAGATACCATAAAACTAACGTCAGTTAGTACACTGCAATTGAAAACAAAAGTAATTTCTTTTATCCTGAAAAAAAAAAATCAATAGCCAGAATCTGGGTGAGGGCAATGAAGATGGAGACAATGCAGTATATCTGAGATAGATACTGTTGGTAGAGACTACAGGTTTCTGATGGATGCCATATGTAGGGAGAAAAAAGGTGGAATAGTAACTCATGGATTCTGGTCGAGGACTGGGTTGGATGGTATGCTGCCATTGACTGGGTTGAGGGAAAGAGTCAGAATTTAGAGGTAAAATAAATATTTATTTTTAAATGTGATGCATGCGGGATGCTTATTAGACATCCAAGAAAGATGCCAACTGCGTAAACATGCAAATCTGGAGCTCAGGGATAGAGATGTAAACTGGAAAGTTGTCAGTACACGGAATGGATTGGATCATCTAGAGAGAAACGTAGCCAAAGAGGAAGGTGGCCGATATTCTCATATGCGTTGGCAGTGTGGAGGCACACCATAAAGCTCCACTCAGATCCCAGGACTATGTGACTCCAACCACACAGCAAAGAGGAGAGAGCCCAAGTTAGGGAGTGCTGCTGTGCTCTGCTCTTCTACACGTGGGCATGCAAGAGGTAGAGGTTCTGGACAAGCCAGGCCATTCTATACCTGGCCACGTGGTAACAGAAAAAGTTTAGAATAGAATGTTCTTCATGAGATGCTTGGAATCCCAGGTTTGGAGGGGGGAAAAAAGGAAGGGAGGAAAATGCTGCTAAAGAATTTAGTAATTCCAGGAGCAAATAGCCTCAGTGCTAACTCTGTCAGCAGGAGAGGGGCAGGTACCAGGCATGTTATAACAAAGGCAGGAATTTCCTGAAACCACAGGCAATTTTACAATTCTGAATAATTATTATGTGAGACAATGTGGGTGAGAGTAGTCAGTAGATTGCAGCATTATTCCAAAAGTAAGGTCTGCACGGTGCTGTCAATCAAGCAGCAGAATGAGGAAAGGGTGAGGGCCCTGACAACAGTCAGATGCTTTGGCAGCTCCCCTGGAGCCACCAATCAGTCTTCTGCACGGCCGGCTGGGGAGGCTCAGCACAGGGCAGGGCAGCAGCTGGAGGAGCTCTCCCTTTATTAACTATGATGCCCGCAGACCTACTCCCACCTCCCCCACCCTGCCCCAAGCACTCTTCGGGGCAAGCTCACTTCCATCATCTGATGAGGCACACCCACCCCCTTTGTTCTTCCGACCAGCCTTCCGCAGTAGGTACTATTAGTAATATCACCACTTGAGAGATGACAAAAGCTGAGAACAGAGAGATTAAGCAACTTGCTCAAAGTCACAGCGCTAGTAAATGGTAGTGCTAGGACTCCAAAATCATTCTAAATTCTCAGACTGTTCTTTAGCAATCATGGACTCATTCATTCAGTCACCCAACAAGAATTGAGAGCCTACAATGTAATGCCAGCCCCTGACTCTGTGATAGTTTTAGGGATAGAAAAATACACATTACAGAAGCCAGAAAGGCCACTTAGTCAACAACCTCATACTCATGACTTGAATGTTTGTATATTTTTTAAGTGGGAGTTCAATGCGGGGCTTGAACTCACGACTTTGAGATCAAGACCTGAGCTGAAATCAAGAGTTGGATGCTTAACTGATTGAGCCACCCAGGTGCCCCAAGGACTTTAATATTATTAAAAGTAGAAGCACATATTTAGGCACATTTAGTCATGGGAATATACTGAAAGGATTGAAAGAGGTGCCTCCTACAATCTTCAATTCATGCCCCATGACCAAACCATTCTGCCTAGAGGGTTTAATGGCCAGCATTTATAATTCCTATAGTTAGCTCGTGCGTAGCAAAATTATGTTTCATTGTGGGTTTCTGTGTATTAGTATGCATTAAAAGCTTGAATTTGGTTAAATGCAAATATACAAGAAAAGTCATATTTTCTGACTCTGTCTTGAAACTTCTTCAGTCTTTAAAATATTGGGAACCTCAGAAAAAGGAAGGAACTTAGGTCTCTCTCCACTACCTCTGAGAGGCTCTGAACTTGAATGACAGCATGGGTTACTATGGAGGATGACCAAGGGTCACAGGGGCAAAGGAGCCTAGGGAGGCTTCCTAGAAAAGGCTATATCAAGCATGGGTCTTAGGAAGATGAACTGCACACTGATTCAGAGCACAAGCTCTGTTTGCAGTCAGGCAGGCCACGCCCCTCGTTGTTAATTATAATCAGGAGAATCATGGTTCAAACTCTCTAAATATGAATTTTACCTAATAGTTTCAGAGAGTCCTATGACAATGAAAAAAGATACTGTATGTGAGACTTTCAGTTCAGGGAATAATAAGCATCCCATTGGGGCGCCTGGGCAGCTCAGTCAGTTGGGTGTTGACTTTCAATTTCAGCTCGGGTCAGGAACTCGGGGTCATGAGATTCATCCCCAAGTAGGGCTCCCTGCTCAGCAGGGAATCTGCTGGAGATTCTCCCTCTCTCCCTCTCCCTCTGCCCAACCCTCTGGCTTGCCCACACGTGTGTCCTCTGTCTCTCCAAAATAAATAAATAAATCTTAAAAAAAAAGCATCCCATTAATGTTATCTATTACCATCATTATTTCTACTAAGGGTGAGTAGGAGTTAGCCTGGCAGAGACAAGGCAAGAACTTGCTGATTTCATTCCTGTGGTCATGGCATTCAGGAAGTGAAAGTGGAAGGAAGGGGGAGACCTTAGAAATTTAGGGGGGAAAGGAAGTAGTGCTGTGAGCTTCAGCCTGACATAGGAAATGGCCTGGCCAGCTGGATGTGAGGCATTAGTTGGCCTGGAAATGACTACCAAGAGAAGGTAGGGAGGCAGGGACATCACACAGGTCAACTCTAGGACTCCATCCACATGTTCACCCATGTGAGCAGTGTCTGTGAAGGGTGCATGGCACAACTTGTGCAAGTGAAGACAGCAACTTGCCTGGACAGATGCTCCAATGGTCCCTGAACAGTGGACACTGCTGCTACCTGTTTCCTCCCACTTCTGGTGTGTCCAAATCATCCCAACTGTTTCAGCAAATGGGGCAGCAGTGTGACCAGCACTGTCACCAATCCCTTTGGGCCATATGGAGGAGACCTTATCTAAAAGAGTCCAGTTGTGAGTTGTGACAAGAGAATCTAGGATTATTCCAATTTATCGGGACAGTGGTAGCAACGTGGACCCTTCATTTCAGAAATTCCTACAAATGTTCCCTCTATCAACAATAACAAGAATTAGAGGAAAATTAAGCTCTAAACCACAGATCTCCAGCTTGGTGAATGGTTCTAAATGAAGTCAGCTCAGTGCAGATTTGCCGAGAAAAACAGAGATTTATTCTCTCAGGTAAAGGACGAAGAGAAAAACTATTTCCCCATATGTCCCCTCTTTCATAGAAATATGACTTTCCTCCTGGTTGCACTGCCAACTCCCCTTAACTCTTTCCCTGCCACTCTACCTGTCAGCATCCCTCCCCCTGCCCAGAAACCCTAACCAGCTCTCCATCCCCTGGCGCTCTAACACCCCTGCAGCACTGCGCTGCTCAGCTCTGGGAGGCACCATTCACGTACGTGCAATGCAATGGCAATGGTGCCTCTTTATGGGAATGCTGCCCTTAAAGCCATGCAATCCAGCAGCTCCACACACATCTTTCCAGCACTCATCCACACTTAACAAAAAGCAGGGAAATGTCAAATGCTCAGGAGAAAACCCTGATTGGGAAAGAAGACGGAAGTACATGCCTACAGCCATAGGAATCCTTGAGCTTATTCTCCATTCAGCAGAACAAAAGAAACCACAGTGAAAGGAAATACAATGACGCCTGGGTGAAGAGGAGGATGGTAGCCAAACTGAGGGCAGAGATGGGCCTGAGAAATACCCTAAGGAAAGGAGGAACATGGAATTAATTGGGAGTGGAGGTGGCAGTGAGTTTTCTTCGGGAATGTGCTAACATTCAAGGATTGTGAAACAAAAGGGTGAGTACAGAAAATGGAGATCTGGGGCCTAGAAAAAAAATCAGGGGTAAAAAGTTAGATTTGACACACACACACACACACACACACACACACAATGATACATGAAGCCAAGCGAGGGAACAGGTTATCAACAGAGGAGGAAAAAGACAAAAGAAGATGGCTGAGTCTTGGAAAGGGCCAACCTATGGGGAAACAGGGAGGTGAGAAGAAAAACTGGAGATGCTCAAAGTGAGAGAGCTGGACAGCAAGAGAACTAAGAGGAAAACCAGAGGTCTCTGGGTTCATGAAAGCAAGAGAACTCTCCAGAAGGTAGGTTTCTCTAGTGTCTAATGTTGTGGAGAGACATTATGGGTGCTTGCATGGTCACTGCTGACCCTAAGAAGATTAACTGGAGTGTCAGCTCCTGGAGGGATGGTCTCTGCCCTTTGTCAACCTTATTCCCAAAGCTCAAGGCCAGGTACACGCAAGGAAAGCGACAAGTGTTTGTGGAACAGAAAAAAGCAGCTAGACTCGAAGCCCCATTGTAAACAGTTAATAACAAACCGTGATTACAGTTTAAAGTTTAATGACTCTTCATACAACTTTGTAGAGGAAGGCAAAAAATCACCAGTGTACACACTGTTAATCCCCATTACCAGCTTCCATGAAATTCAGAAGCACGTTTCTTCTCACCTGGCACAAACTGAAACTCACCCAGATAAGGAACAACAGGCTATTTCCTGGGATCTTCCCTGCCGCAAATTCTCTGAACGAACACAGCACAGTTGTAAAACCTTTCTGCTTTTGTTTCCACAAATTCATTAATTTGGGATTAATAGAAACTTATTTGCAACCTTGACAATACCCGAAAGACCAGAAAAAGATTCAACTTGTCTCATACCATATGTGATTCTCACACGTCCAACAAAATAAAATATGTAACAGGTAAACGCTGCTTCTGTGGAAGGATTTTAGTGTGTCTTCCCACCTGTTTTAGCAAGATTACAACTGGCCTGAGATTTACCAAGAAAACACCTCTTGGAAACCAAATAAAACCTTGAAGGGCTAAAAAATATCCCCTTAAATTTGTTTCCTATACAGAAATTAACTATCACTCTCAAGCTGTACTTTAAAGACAGAATAGTAATAACTCTAGCAAATAGCTTCTGGCAGCTTACTCTACAGGGCTCTGTGCTGAGGGCCTCTGTGCATTATCTCATCTGATCTTTGCAGCCACTCCGGGAGAGTGCTCTTGTTAATGCCTACGTCCGGACGAGGAAACTGAAACTTGCATCAGCTTTCTCAAAGCCACACAAGCAGTAAGTGGTGAAGCTCGGCTTTAAACTCAGAATATAACATACATCCTCACTGGATCAATTTTCTCAGCCATATAATATTCTGCTGCATCACTGACATCCAAAGATATATTTAATTTTTTAATGTATTTTATTTTTTTTAAGATTTTATTTATTTATTCATGAGAAACAGAGAGAGAGAAGCAGAGACACAGGCAGAGGGAGAAGCAGGCTCCATGCAGGGAGCCCGATGCGGGACTTGATCCTGGGACTCCAAGATCACACCCTGGGCCAAAGGCAGGCGCTAAACCACTGAGCCACCCAGAGATCCCCAATTTTTTTGTTGTTAGAAAGATTTTTAAAAACAGGAAATCATGGAACAGATGGCCAGCCTACACAGGGACCAGATCCACATGCTTCAAATGATGGGTCTTTTACTACTAATGGACTCATCTGTCCAGTTCCCCTAAATGAGGGCAGCCAATGCTGCATGGGAAGGGAGGGCAGGGGATGCATGGCTGAAGGCTCAGATTCCCAGCTAAGCCCTGTCAGATCCATACACTGGAGACTATCTGATCTATAGTGCTCCTCCCTCTTCTTCCACCTACAGTGGCCCCTATTTCTCTAGGAAAATAATGGTAGGTTTGAATGTGTCTTAGGCTGGGTTCCTTAGACATCAGAGCCTGAAACTAAGCTTCTAGACCAGTGCTTAATGGCAATCTCAGGGAGGCTGGAGTTAGAAAAGGAAATGAGACACTGAAATCAAATATGAAGTGGAGTAGGACCAGTCACACCTTCACAAGAAACAAAACTTCTCACTTGGTCACACTGGATACCCCCAGAGAGGCTGGTAGAGACTGCAGCCTCCCAGAAGTTTCCATCAAAGGGAGCAGTGCTCTAAGAGGGAAGATATCTGCCATCTCCTGCCTATTTCTTGTTCCCCACTGGGCCACAGTGCATTCTGTGGTGACCCAATTTCCCCCATACTTTTGGGGTATACTGTCTGGCTCCTTCAGCAGCAGACAGGAAAGCTAGATCCTATACCCTATAGGATGATGCTTTATCTGAGTCCAAAAGTGGTGGGAGTAAGCCCAACATGGCCTTGGATGGTAAAATGGTATAGTCCAGCAGGGCTGGTCAGCAAAGAAACCCAGAAGCAAGTGGAGCTAAGAGAATCTGAGGTGGTGCCTAAGAGGTAGCCAACAGAGGAAGGCTAAACCTAGCTAGGAACTAGTACTGGTATGTTCTCCCACATACAGAGAAAATGGAAGAGGTGACCTAATAAATATTTTTGGACTGTGGGTTATTTGTGCTCACTGAGATTTTGCAGGTTCTTAGAATTCTGACTGCCACAGGACATCATCCATTCATACATTCTTCATTAAGATTTCTTCATCATCTCCTATTGCTAGCCATATTCTAGTGAAATTCTAGAGATAGATAGAGAGAGGACTAAGACTCAGACCTTGCCTTGGAGAGGCAGACAGGCAAATAAAAAGATAATCACAATACAATGTGATCAGCTTACTCCAGAAGAATTCAACAGCACCATAAGCACACAGAGGAGTGGCACCTAGCCCAATCTTAGGGTTCATGAAGAATAACTGAGGGAAGGTGATACCTGGGCAGGGGCTTGAAAGATGAACAGAAATTACTTGGGGGCAAGGAAAAAGGAGATCTCAAGATGGCAACATGGCATCTATAACAACAGAACAGAACAATGCAACATGGTTAATTAGAAGGTGCCATTTTACTTAACCATGTTTAAATAGGTGCATTACCATGCAAAACCAGTTTGGTACCAAAAATATGTGCAACAGACATCCCTGTCTCTTATGTTCATCCCCACACTTCCCTCCCACCCAGCCCCATTCTTGAATCATCATTCATCACTGATCCCAAACCCTGGAGTATGTATGTATCAGAGATGGGGCTGGATCTGGAGATAAGAGTAAGACATGGCCTGAGATGAAGATGAGGCTAAGAAATGAGGTTTAAGTTCAGGGATGGCCTGAGATTCAGGGGTGGCGTTAGGAATAGGGCAGGGGGCAAGGATGGGGTGATGCAGAGCTAGAGTGTTTTGTACATGACTTAGAACCTTGATGTGTAATAGTTCTTATAAGTTTCCTCACTTAAAACAGCTATAATAAAAGGTGGTATGTTCATACAGCCTAGGAGATAAATGAAAGCGTGCTGCGTTTTCTGAAATACAAGCAGCTCAGTTTGACTGAAGAAATCAGTCGGGAGGGTAGTAAGACAAGAGGCTGGAAAGATTAGGAATCAGGTCACACAGGGCCTTGTAAGCTACGCCAAGAAGGCTGGGTTTTGTTATAAGGGCAACAAAGATCAATTAAACAATTCTAAAAGAGAAAATGATATGATTCAAACGTATTTCAAAAAGATCATTCTGGAAGCAATGAGGGAAAAGACTGGAGGGTGGGAAGACTGGCTAATAATTACAGTGAGCAGGCATTGCAAGACAAAGGATAAAAAGGAGGGATTTTTTTTATGAGCCACTTAAAATGAAAGCTCATCAAGACATGGGATGAAGTCTATTTGAAGCTTACTTAGGTTGAGGGAGTAGTGATGTGCTAGGTGGATGAAAAATGATCTCTAGAAAACTAGGTATGTTTCTGGCCATCCACCATCCTTCAGAAGGACTTCATGGGGAAGAATGATTGGGGGGTGGTAGGGATACGATGACATCAGTTTTAAACCCAGTGATTTTGATGGGCCTTTGGGACAAGCACACTGAGATGTCTTAGGGCCTATTAAAGTGACCAAGAACTCAGATGAAAAATAAGTATTAATAACACAGATGGAAAGGTCATTGATGGCCATGGGTTTGGAGTAGGTCACCTAAAGAGAATGTACAATGTGAGGAGAGACAAGAAGCAAGGGTGGGAAAGTCAACATTTGTGTGCAGGGCACCAGATAAACAGCTACTCGGAAGGTCACTGTCCATGCTTGCCCTCGTCACCATCATGAAGGCCTGCACCAAATCCAACCTACCATCGCAATATCAACCTAATTTGCTTAGAACCCAGAGGAAGACCAAGTAAAAGAGATACTGGTGTTCACTTCAACAAGCGAACTCTTCCATTAATGCAGAGTTAAGGCAGCTCAATGTGAGCTCAAGGACAACAGAAAGAGGAGGATGGGAAGCATTAGACAGAACTGCAGGGATTGTGCATTTTTAGATTTCCAGCTTTCCAGCACTTGAAGAAATGAAAACTTCCTCACCTTTTTGCAGCAAGGGCTCCCATGGGCGCACCTCTGATGCTTTTACATTTACACCAATACTTCCACTGTATGCACGTCATCCATTAGAAGCAGTTCTCTAGTTAGGATCAAGGCCAAGATGTACAACTCAAACTTGACCATTTCCCCTCTAGAACTGGTTAACTTAAAAAAAAAAAAAAAAAAGTATGGCTCTCTGAACCTGTTGGGTGTATAATTTAAGCCAGAGACCCTCATCTCCAATAAATATACATGCAATGCATTTATAATTTTGGGTACCTCACAGGCACCTTTGCCAAAGTTCCCTGCATGAATCCCCTAGGGTTCCCTGGACTCCCTGCTGAAAGCTCCACCCTAGAACAATCTGTCTAGCTCATGTCATTTTCAGAGTGTTCAAAACAAAACCAAATCATTCCAGAAGAGCACAGCAGAAGGAAGCCAGGCACTGTGGCTTCCACTGACCCTGAACTGATAATTCCTTATTTCCGTTTTCAGTAACGCAAAGGATATCTCCTTCCCTTTTCTAAGAATCCCTCCCCTTTCTCTTCCTCCAACAAACAGACCGCAGGCATAAAAACCAAAACAAGCCAGCCTAATGCTAAACTCAGGCCTCTTGGGGAGCAACTACAGCAGAGCCCCAGGCTGATGGTGACATTGTCCTCATGCAGCAGGCCCCTTACAAACAAGAAACATGCCTAGTTCGTGTTTGTGGACAGAGGCAGGGGAGGCAGGGGCACGAGAGTGTCTCCAACTGCTGGGGACTGCAGCCAGGAATGCGGCCACACTGGATGGGCTTGGCACAGTGCACGAGTCAAGTAACCATCTGTTGGCTGAGGGCTGACTCTGCTCTCCTAGAGCGGGGTCTTGGGTCCTGATGGGTGACAGGTACTGTTGACACCCACACTTTTTTGAAGATCGTAAATTCAGAGAGCAGATAAGTTAGGAAGTGTTGCCACTTATACAACTGAATAATTCTTGTCATAAAATGCAAGCAACTCAGCACCTTTAAATCGTGACAACTCACCCACCTACACGCTCCTCATTTCCCTTTTTTGCATCTCTTTTTCTAACGTATATATTTTATAGTAAAAGGAGCACACTCTCACTAAAGACAACTTGGGAAATATAAAAAAAAGTATAACTACTGCTGAAGTTCTGAAATGATGTGATTTATAAAAATTCCCTTTGCTTGCACTGTTGGTGGGAATGTTGCACTGTTGGTGGGAATGTGAACTGGTGCAGCCACTCTGGAAAACTGTGTGGAGGTTCCTCAAAGAGTTAAAAATAGATCTGCCCTACGACCCAGCAATTGCACTGTTGGGGATTTACCCCAAAGATTCAGATGCAATGAAACGCCGGGACACATGCACCCCGATGTTTCTAGCAGCCATGTCCACAATAGCCAAACTGTGGAGGAGCCTCGGTGTCCATCGAAAGATGAATGGATAAAGAAGATGTGGTTTATGTATACAATGGAATATTACTCAGCCATTAGAAACGACAAATACCCACCATTTGCTTCCACGTGGATGGAACTGGAGGGTATTATGCTGAGTGAAGTTAAGTCAATCGGAGAAGGACAAACATTATATGGTCTCATTCATTTGGGGAATATAAATAATAGTGAAAGGGAATAGAGGGGAAGGGAGAAGAAATGGGTGGGAAATATCAGAAAGGGAGACAGAACATGGAAGACTCCTAACTCTGGGAAACGAACTAGGGGTGGTGGAAGGGGAGGAGGGCAGGGGGGGGGTGGGGATGACTGGGTGGTGGGCACTGAGGGGGGCACTTGATGGGATGAGCACTGGGTGTTATTCTGTATGTTGGCAAATTGAACACCAATAAAAAATAAATTTATTATTACAAAAAAAAATTCCCTTTGCATGTATCTTGCTCAGCTTCCCAGGGACACTTCATTGTTTAAGGGTGAGGCGTTCCTTTTGGAGTGGGGGGTAGGTTGTCACCACAGACAAATGGGACAGGATCCTTTGACCTTGTGACTCTCTGGGCTCTCACCTCGTGGCCAAGAATTATTTATTCTATTGTTTTTTCCAAGTTGATGGAAATTTCCCACCGTTTACGCCTATTCTCTTCACTTCCTCAACCTGAAAGACCAGAAAGAAAAATTTAATCACTGGAAGCTCTTTCCTATTATTTTTTCTGCTTCAGTCCTCACACCACCCACCTCCATCTGGAGAAGTTTTCTCAAAAATTTCTAGCAGGGATTTAGAAACCAACCACATCGTGATGTGTATTTGGTCCTGCCACCACTAATAGTTATATTTCTCTTGGTGGATGTCTCACTGACGGTAACTCTTGCAAAAGAGAAAAGCCACAAGTTCAAAGCATATAAACCATAAATGCAAACATAGCAGACATGCTAATTAGAGAATCTAGAGAAAGACTGCAGAATCTGATTCTCCCTGCCTCTGGATTCTTATTTAGGTCTGACAGGGATCCTTTTTACTATTTGAGTGAAGTCAAGTGTCTTGGATGCATTTTCCAATCAAGTGTCCAGTTAGAGTTTAAAACAGTGAGGGAAAAAATAAATAAATAAATAAAATAAATAAATAAATAAGTAAGTAATAAATAAATAAATAGAACAGTGAGGGAGAATCAGTTAGTTTACTAGAAAAAAGCGAGAGCCTTCTTACCCGGCTCACAGGACGAAGGGCATATATGAGGTTAGTGTATGTATAGTGTACAATATTGAAATGCTGTCAAGGCCAAGATATCCATTTTCTCTGTATTTCAGTTTTCAGGTCTCTGAATGCTTATGTATCTGCGATTCATGTAACCAAATGCCACACACACACAGGCCAGACTTGATTTCTGGGTGCAGTTTCAATTACAGAGAAAGCATACGTGGCTGACAAATGTGTGCAAAATTTATTGCAGTACCTTGTTGACCTCTTTTACCTTCAGGAAGAACCAAAAAAACCACAGCAGTATGGGTTAAATTAAAATGTGGCTTTCAGTTCAGGGGAAATGCAAAGGGTTTTAAAACTGTATGGGCTGTCACCGCTCCTCACTTCCAACATGCCAGCCTGAACAGTGAGAATTTTACAGTGATAAAGCAATTAACAGCCTCATAGCATTGATAAAGCTGCACTCACTGAGCTCTCAAATTTCTGAGATGGGCATTTTTACTACCAGTTCCCATCTCCAGGAAACTGAGACTCAAGATGATTAAGTCTAAGTAGCCTGCCGAAAGGCACCAAGGTAGGAAGAGGTCAAGTTATATCTGACCCTAGTCTATGGATTCTGAAGTCCAAGCATTAGAGAGCTCAAATGATAATCTCTCCAAAGGATACACTAGCATGATAGTTCATTTACACTAGTGAATGAAGAAAAGAACACACTGGAAAAGCAGAGCTGGTTTGCCTTTTCCACTGGAGCTAGAATACCCCCCAGGGCCCTATCTCTTAGGTCTAGTTTAATCCCTATGTGGCTTTAGCTCCCATCTATAGCCGGGGACCCCCATGCAGATGTGTCCAGCCCTGGCTTCTCCTTTGACTCTGGTGCCCACTGAGCACCTTCCCTTCCATGTTTAATAAGCCTCTCAAAGGTCCGTATCCATAACTGAACAGCTATGTTCCCTCCACAGCTGCTCTACCAGAAGCCTTCCCCACCCAACATGATGGCAGCTCTGTCTTTGCAGTAGGCCTGGTCAAAAACATCAAGGCACCCCGGGGCCTCCTTCTTCCTCCTACACAGTTTCTCTCATGTTCGTTTTACAAAAAGACAAGTATACAAATAGATTTCTCCTATGCTTCTTTAAAATGGCAAGCTCCCCTGTCAGGAGCATCGTTCCAAAAGCAGTTCGGTGAGCTTCATCCATCAGAGCACTGTCTACTAATACAATGATGTTCACCTACCACTTTTTATGTACTACTTGATAAAACACTTGTGCAATGCTTCCTATCTCCCAGACACTGGTCTCAAAGGGCTTTACAGCTAAAGAATTCATCTGATCCTCAGTAAGAACTCTCTGAAGGAAGCACCATTATTATTGCCACTCTATAGATAGGAAACTAAGACACAGGGAAGCTAAACAGACCACAATTCAAACCTGGTCTGTCTGGCTCTGGAGTCCGTGCTCTTAACCACTTCACCACGCTCCATCTATGAAACATACTTTTCCCTCTGTAAGTACAGAAATGCACTTTACTTTGCTTTCTTAGGGCCGGGACTGACTGCACATTCTCTGTCCTCTTCACAGGAAACTGGTAACCAAATGACAAGAGACCAAAGCCCCTTATCCCATGGGCACTGTGCTGTGATAAGCCAAGTCATTCAGCCGAGTCTCATATGTGACAGCAAATGACTCTGCCTCCTTGGAACTGCCTCCGCAAGGCCTGCTCGGGGATCAGGAACTGAACCCCAACTGACAGCAGAGCATGAGAGCTCCAGGGCCCCAAAAGGCAAGGGATGGTGCAGCTGGAGGGGTTGCTGTGGATGATTCTGCCCACCTCGGCCAATGAGGCTGCTGGTGAGTGACTGGGATATGCTGAATTTACTCAAATGGATCCTCCCAACAGCCTCCCTCCCCCCACCCCCCACCCCAGTTTAGATGATACTCTAATACCAAAAATATTGAGAAAGAAATAGGTAAAAAGAAGAGAAACAAGTGAAGTTGAAAGAAGAAAAGAGAGGTATAAGCAAACTTCAACAGCCCTGCTGACAATGTGAACCAACAGAGCAAAAACAAGGACGGTTTTCCTTCTAGCAGGATCTCTGTGCCCAGAGTGCACCTATAGCCGCCGTTAACTCTCTAGAGCACTTTTCCTTTTGTTTCCAGATACAATAGTGACTAAAGCCACAGCTTCTAGAACTAAGAGGTTCAGGTGGGGCCCTATCTCCATTAGAACCTCTGACAGATTACTTAACCCCGTCAATACTACTAATTCCAGACCTCACAGAGTTGAGGAGGAAATGAAGTAAGATCATGTGGAGTCAAATGCTAGCAGAAGACCTGGAACACAGTAAAACTCAATGAATGGCGGCTACGGAGAGTGATTTTGATAATTTCAATAACAAAAGTTGCTCATACCTTTCAATCGTGTAGAGTCTTACGTAGAAGAAAATGTAGGGACAAGGAAGGTTGTAGAAAAAATTAATACTCTATGTTTAGCCACGACTGGGAAAATACACAAGCAAAACTGTATTTTTGATGGCTCTGTCTCATGCATTTAAATAATGTATAAGTGAAAAGGCTGGTCACCACCAGCTATGGATCCCCCTAGCCTTATCCACTTAACTATGGTATTATAATCTTTCTCCTTTAAAAACTCAAGAAAGACAAACATTCAGTTTCTAAAGCAAACAAAGCAATAAAATCTGTTTTCATTTAAAGTATCTCACTTTTTTTTTTTAAGCAATTAGCTAACTTCAAAGGGCAACCAATGGAGTGATTTTATCAAGCTGGCAAGGGTCTGGTGTCTCACTTCAAAGTTCAGGCAGATTGAAAGCCACCGATAATCCTGCTATACTGGCTGGCATTTGGCACAAAAAGTGCTGAGAATGCCAGTTCATTCAGATGGTGTGTGTGTGTGTGTGTGTGTGTGTGCGCACGCACAGACCCACAGCACGAAAATGGTACCTCTTTCAGTGAGAGCCAGGGTTAAGCCTGAAAGAGAAGGGTATAATTACCCCACCCCCAAATTAAAATTAACAAGGGTCTTTTGGGGTTACAGCTGAGGACCTCCATGGGATATGAGAGTAGATGGAGAAAGCCCTCATTATTAAATAGAAGGGGCCCCAAGGGCTTCATGCCCCCATCCCTGTGAATATTTCTGTAAAGCAACCGAAGTGAGACACCACCAAATGTCAGGGGAGGCGGGACCAGTGAGCACAGAAGTGCCAGAGGATTCCTGTGTGACTTTGAACAAGCTGCTTGACCTTCCTAGGTCATTCCGTAAGCAGAGTGAGACCAACTGCCTGCCAGTTTGAAAGAGTTTATGATAGGATTAGGTTTTATTTATAAAGAGGTTTGACATCCTTAGCTCCAAAGTGCTTCCCTATTAATAAAATGAATGTGTCAAGAGATCAAGTTAGAGTCCAGAGCTACTCATCTGCTCACAAATCACCAAGTGGCTCCATTTTTCAGGATGTGCTTACGAACCATCAGAATATTAAAATTAGACAATCACATGACAGTCAAGAAAGGAAGACTTTAAGAAGTGGTCTAACCTCAGACTTCCCTGTCCTCTCCTACTTGGCTTCTTCATTCCAGACACAGAAGTCTAGCTACAGACCTGGAACAAGTAAGTTTGTGCAGATCCATTAGACCCAATGGACCCAGCTGGGGCCCATTCTCTAAAACCCATTGTGTGCACCTAAACTCTATTTCTTCTTCCAATCCAGCACAACTGCTCCTCCATGAACCTTCCCAGCCCAGCACAACCCCAAAAAGATTTCCTGTCTCTGAATTCACAGCATGTGGTGCCCCCTTTGATTATACTGTTAACCTGTTAATCTAACTAGTATTAATTCTGTAGAAATATTATGCCCTTTCTCTTTCAGATTAGAGGCTGTGTCAAAAGAATAAGCATCACACTTCTCTGAATTCCTCACATTTTCCCCAGAGCCTTGCACCCAGAAGATGCCCAGTGCCATTCCCAAGAAGCCACCTTTCAAAGATTTTACTGGGCCATCAGCAATCTGCAAAGTAGCTTTACACTCATAAGAAGGATATTGCACAAAGAACATTAACCTTCTCGTACCTGTTAGTAAAGCCACCTCAGAGCACAAGTCGGGGTTAGCTTGAGGCCAGCTGGGATGGTGGAGGTATACACAATGAATAAAAAATTCAAAGGGCTTTTTGAGTTTTCAACCTTGCCCTCCTCTTATCTGGCTCTAGAACTCTGGCCAACTGTTTCTCATTATTTTAAGATTTTTATTTATTTATTTATTAAAGAGAGACAGAGAGAGAGAGAGAGAGAGAGAGAGAGAGAGAGAGAGAGAGGCAGAGACACAGGCAGAGGGAGAAGCAGGCTCCATGCAGGGAGCCTGATGTGGGACTCAATCCGGAGTCTCCAGGATCAGGCCCTGGGCTGAAGGCGCCGCTAAACTGCTGAGCCCCCTGGGCTGCCCCAACTGTTTCTCATTAATCCCATTTCCAAAAACCAGTGAGAGCACAAGAAACCTACCTCTTGAAACTGCTAGAGATGTGAAAAAAAATATATATATATATGTATATATATATATATATATATATGACACAATGAACATTTATTCAACATAAACACAGAGAGGATGCTATTTATGTCGTGGTTTGATGTGCATTTTTCTTAATATCAAATTACCTCATAAATGCTATTGAATGGGGAAAAGTAACATTTTCTAATGAATATGTTCAGCATTTTAGATCTCTACTGGCTAGTTTAAGTGTCCCTTCCTTCACTGACTCTCACTCAGGCCTGGGGTTTTGTCTGCTACATCTTTTGCAACTTTAGACCCAAGTTTCCTGGAGACGTGAGATTGAGGGAGCTATAGGGTTTCACTGTAGAGCTGACCAGGGGAAGGCCAAGTCTGCAGGAGGAAGTGAAACAGCTGGCTTTACAAAATTACCTGAAGAGGGAAACAGATCAGACCAACAGAGATGGCCTAAGTCCTCCTGGTCAGAGGTCATGGTTCCAAACTTTCTCACCCACCTCGGGAGGTATGCAGAATCCTAGGGAATTCTCCTGTTTCAGAAAGCACCTCTTCTAGATGTGGTTTGTCAAATCTCAATTAGGAAAAGGGTCTTTTCAAATATTACTTCATTTTATAGTTTGGGCTCACCCTGACATTTCCTATTTTATACAAATTTCGTACACATATAATTTCTAGTACAGTCTACCCACACCCCAGGGGACTCTCTTACTGTCATACCACCTTGAAACAAACACTGTAACCTGCTGGCTAGCATTCAAAATCAAAATGCTGACTCTGAAAGTATTTCATGTATTCACACGGTGTGAGGAGGCATATCACTGATTATCTGAACCCGGGCAGAGCTAAGACTTTTTCTACACCCAGAATTGAGAAAAATATAGTGAAAAGAAAACAAACCCTCACTATGTTTTATTTCTTGTGTCATATTGTACATGCCAACATATTTTCTCCTTCACGTCCATTCTTGGAATGCTCTCTCATTACAGGAGTGGTGAGTCACAGCTAAAGGAATTGTTGCGACTTGTTCCACCCATTAGTATAAGCTAAACTATGGACATCTTGAGTTCTCAAGGGGTTATTTATCTTGGGAGGGCTGATCACAGTTTGCATGATCATATGGTACAGATGTTTATTCATGAAGATGACCTCAAGTGAAGCAAGAAATTTCTTGGTCCGACTATTTTAAAATTCAGCCAGATGTCCACCCAGTGGGCAAACCCTGGTTCCAGAAGAAATTAAAACTGAGATGACAAGAATTGTGATGGATCAGGACTGGAGTTCGCTGACAGACTTGAGTGAGAGGTCTGGAGCCAAACAAAAGGGTGTGTGCTCCCTGATTGGGGGGGGGATGGGGGAGGCGAGTCAGGGCAGGATTACAAAGGGAGGGGATAAAGTAGCACATATGTTTCTTCTGTGAATCCGAGCTTCTTTCATTTCCTTAAGATGAGAATTATATCTACAATTTTATATAAACCCAGAGACTCAGTCACTCTTACAGACCCCATTGCCACTACCAGCCTTCAGCAAATCTGTCAAATGGAGAATGCTACAATCTTCCAGACTCTTCCTCCTTCCATTAGGCCCTTCTATTCAGGCCTTTCCCTCAACCACATCTTTAATTTCTCCCTTTAGTTCCATGGTTTTTGAAGTGTGGACTTTGGACCGACAGCATCAGCCTCACCTGAGCACTTGTCAGAAATGTTAATTCCCAGGTGCCACCCCAGACATATTGACTAAGAAATCCTAGGGGTGGGACCCACAAATCTGTTTTTCTCAAGGGCTCTGGGTGATTCTGAGGCACACTGAAGTTTGAGAAACACTGCTTTAGGTGACATTATGAAATAATGACTTTAGGATGAGAGCAAGTGCATTTTAGGAGGAGGACTTACAAAGAAGGGAATAATTTTCATATCAGTGGAATCTCAAGGCACATCACAGATAGGGAGATTTGAGGCTGCTGAATTCATTCAGGCCCCACCATCTCTCACTTTTAATTTTACCTATTTTCGTTTTCGACCCACATTGCCTCTAGAGACATGTGCTTGGCCCAAAAAATCTGAGAGTGTAAAATCCGAACTTAAAACCCTTCAGTGGCTGCTCTTTTGCCCATAAGATAAAGTTCCAAACCCCTGGCACATGTTCCAGGGCCCTTCATCATCTGCTCTGTGCCACCTCCCTGGTCCTGTCACTTCTGCACTGTCCCTTCTACTCAGCCATGCCTCACTTCTGCACTCTCCCTTCTACTCAGCCGTGCCTCACTGTCTGCAATTCAGAACAAACCATTCCCCATACCACTGACACTGGGTTGGGCTATGTGACTTACCTTGGCCAATGGCATAAGAATTGAAGTAATCTGCTACTTCTGAGCAGATATTAAAAGCCACATTTTTGTTTTATCATGTTCTCCTTTTTCCCATTCCCATAAATGAGATCGGTATTGTCCCTGAAAGAGGCTGTTTCTTAAGCCTCTAGGGGACTCAGAATGAAAAGAGATAAGGAACAGAACCACTGACCTGCACTGGACATACAGCATAAGTGAGAAATAAACCTTGTAAGCCATTGAGATACGGGGGTTGTTATTTTGCCTAAGCCGACCATTACGGCACACTTGGTCTCCCATTACCTCTCTGTCTGGAATGTCTCTCGCCTCTGCTCTTTCCTTCCAATCCTACCTCAATCCTATCTTCATAAGAAACTTGCTTATCATTCTGTATTCAGCTCAGGTGTTATCCTCTCAATCAAGTCTTTTTTTGTTCCTAGGTATAACAGATCGACTCCCACCTGCAGGATCCCCTTTGGATGCTACAGGCCTGTAACTATGTCCTTGGAACTTTGCTGGGGACTTTCCATTCATTAGTACCATCCTTAGAACTCCTCTTAAAAAAAAAAAGGAAAAGAAAAAAAAACTGAGCCCTCAGTTTTACAGAGTGAGAGACTTTGGCTCAGAAAAGCAAGGCAACTTGTCCAGGTTTCCTAACCATGGGCCACAGAAACAGAGTTTTCACAGAGTGTGGGTCTGGCTCTGAGCTCAGCAATCTTTCCTGGGCCCCCGCACACCTCCTCCCTCCTCCATCAGCAAGCTTTCAGATCCTCCCATTCTGAGCCAGTAAAAGTCTCCCTATCAACAATTTAAAAGGATGTGGAATTAATTTGACACTTGAAAGACTTGCATCTGGAAGTGGGCTTCTTACCCCCTGAGAAGATAATCACTTTCTCTAAGTGGATGGATTTATTCGAAGGCTCCTGGCAAATGCGCATTTTGTACCTTTCCCAGGTAGTGTGGTGTGATAAGACAGGCAGAGTCCCACTGACACTGCCCTATGGAACATTTGGATGGGTCCTTTCAGGTTTGTCATAAAGTAGGATGCTAAGTTCAGAATTCCAAGTAAGTCAGCCACACATTGATATTTTAGGTAAACGAACAAGGAAAAGAAAAGTGTAGAAAAGTGACATAGTGGCAAAGAACTGAAGTAGACCACCCAAGTCAGACACTGGAATTACTGCCTAACATGAGAACTACAATTTTAGGTTTCTAAGAGCTGCTGGCATTTTGTTGTGTGGTTGGGTTTTTTATTTGTTTTTCTCCTCCTTCCCTTTTCTTTAAACTCTTTTAACCAAGGACTGGAAAGTAGAAGAACCTTCAAGTCCTCCCCCATCAGTCATACCAATCAAAGATGAGCATTCAACAAAGAAACCAAGATATTCTCCTCATGCAACATTCATAACAATCCAAAACAAAATTTTTCAAGCTTTACAACGCTTTTCTCGGTTACTAATTGGAGTCCATTTATCTCTTCCACCATTCCGACAGGTTTTTTTTTTTTTTTAATCCCTCAAAGGATGTATTACCTTTAAAGGATCTCCTTTAAAGGTAACATTAATGATTGCATTTTTCCCCCTGTGAGTTCAGAGCTCCAAATGGTCACCGGGCCAGTTAGGATACATCTGATTTATTCTTTAAAAGACCATCCACTCTGAATAACAATAAGAGCCAGCAGTTATTGGGTACTTAGCTTTGTGTTGGATGCCCCCCCCCCCGTCCCCCGCAGTGGTTTATTTAATTCTCGAAACAACGCTATGGAGCAAATGCAATCATCTATCAGCACCTTTTACAGATTAGTAGAGTGAGGCCCCTGGAGCATGAAGGACCTGCCTGAGAGAGAGAGAGTCTGTCCCTTACAGAGGCCAGGAGCTGCTGCACAAGACGATGGTTAATGATTCACCCACAGCCCTCAGGGAGCTCCTTTCAGCAGGGGCAACAGATGCACTTACACATTCTCTCTCTCTTGCTGTCTGTCTGTCTGTCTGTCTCTCATCTTCAACTCTTCTTTACCCAGCAAGAGGCGGGTGTCCAACAAATTGCTTGGCAACGCGCGGAGGAAACTCCATCCAAAGCCCGGGTCTGCCGGGTCCAGCCGCCTCTGGGCGCTGTCCAGCGGGCAGAGCGCCTGAGAGGCCAGGCAGGGGTCCTGCCTCCGGACACCCCGAAGGTGAGGCGCCACGCCAGGGCCGGGATTTCACGCGGGGAGGGGCTGGAAGGGGGGAGGGGAAGGCACTGTGCCCGGGGACACCTGTTGCCGCCTCCCCACTCGGGCCAATAAAGATGCCGCGGGGACTCACATCTCCGAGAAGACACCCGTCGGCAAATAGTGTCCCCGTGTGGGTGAGGGAGTCGCAGGTGTCTTCCCCGACGACACCCCCCCACCTCGCCCCCCTCGGGAGGGCTCACTTCACCCCCTGCCACCCCTGGACGCCAGCGGCTGGTGGAAATGTCGCGCCCCCCCACCCCCGGGCTCCGACCGAGGCACGCGCGGGGGGGGGGGGGCCGCGGGGCGAGGGGCGGCACCCGCGGCGCTAGGACCCCGCGGCGGCCCGCCCGCCCCCGCCCCGCCTCCACCTGCGGAGCCCCACCGGCGGGGCACGCTCGCCCTCCAGCGCGGAGCGCGGGCGCCGTTACCTGCGAAGCCACCTGCACCGTCCGGAGTGCCGGCCGGAAGGCCGCCGCGGGAGAGCAGCCGGGCCGGCCCGGGGAGCGATCCTCGGCGCGCCCCGCCGCTCCCGCCGCCCTCCCTCGCGGCCGCAGCGCCGCCGCCTGCTCCCGGCTCTCTAGGCTCGCTCCGCGCCCGCCGGCTCCTGGCGCCGCTCCCGCCGCCCCTGATTGGCCGCCGCGCGCGCCCGACCCGCGCCCTGATTGGACGGCCGGGAGCCGGGGCGGGGAGATGGGCGGGGCGCCGCCTGGACCCGCTCCCGGTGCCCGCGGCGCCGCAGCCCCGCGTCCCGGCTGCACCGCCCCGCGGAGATCCAGGCACCGAGCCGGGCCCCTGCAGCCCCGCGCCGAGCAGTAGCGCGAGGAGCCTGCGGGTGGCGGAGAGTGGGGATCGCCTTGGGACCCCGCCCATACCCCATACCGGGGCTGGCGGGGTGGGGGGTGGGGGGGGTCCTTGCTCCTCGGGCCTCACTCCTACGTGGGATTTTGACTTCGTGTTCATTTTTATGCTTTTTGCTGTAAAAGAAAAAAAAGAAAGGCGTAGGACTGTGGCTCGTAAACAGCGGGCGCCAAATTGTGTGTGTGGACGCACGATCTATCTCCGGGTGGTCCAGCCAGAGTCGGCAGAAGGAAGCAACTTGTGCGAGGTCCTAATCGCATTAAATTAGGAGGAGCGAGAAAGATGGGGAGTTAGATCTTCCTTTACAGGGACCTTAATACCCACCTAGGGAAATAAGGCTGAATAATAAAGCTGATAGTAATAATAATAATAATAGTCATCCTAACTTTTCCCATGGCACATATTATTTGCCGGGCACTTTCTTTCCTAAATGCTTTGCATATATTAACACAGAAATACAGGAAACAGCCGACCCAGGGATGTCCCATGTCCTGCGAAACGTGTGGCCAAGTGCCATCGGTCTGGAGTGTGAGAGATTTGCATCTTGGAAGACACACCAGCAGTCATTCCACACTGCAGTGAAGAGGCACAAGTTAGAACGGGGAGAGAGAGCATCAGGAATTAAAATTGTTCTCCTCTTCCATTTCTTCTCCCATAGTTCTTTACCTCCCAACATTTTGTCTCACCTGAACTGGGGCTTTCTAAAGAATTAGAACAACCAGTCTAAATCAGGGTGCTGCCAGAACTTTGTCTTACCACCAATAAAAGGAGCCCCCTCTAAGCATCCGTAGGCAACAGTGAGTAGAAATAAGTAGCACAGTTTATATTTTAGCACCTTTGACGTTGGTTGCATGGGTGCCTTGAAACAAATATGTAACCACTGTCCCACAAGTACTTCCTCTAGTTCTATTCTTTTATGGTGACAGAACTCTAGAGTGAGAAATTTGGGTTGGAGAGAAAGACTGGAGACAAGACCAGTTTGACCTACTTTGTACAGCTTGATTTTTACCCTAGAGTAAGCTTAAGGAGCTCAAGACCCTAGGAGGAAATTAGCTTCATTTTCCCAGTTTATATCAATGGACGAATGATCAGTTCACTCTATATTGAAAAGATGGACCTGGCATGGGGGGAGCCCCACCCAATAGGAACAACAGAGCAAAATAGACTGTGTGAGGAAGGTTCTTAGACCAACATCCCTCTCTAAGCTGCAGGAGCACATGGAGACATCAACCCATCATCATTCCAGTTGCTCACTTTTCATAGCTGTGCTTTTGCCAAAGCAGAATTTCCATTTGGATTGGTTACCCTATCACTCCAAAGAAGCAAAGCTATTTTAGCTGGAGAATTAGGTTGACCCAAGATAATTTCTTAAATTGATAGCCCTGGTTGCATTCCACTAAGCTTGGCCTCCTGAAGGATGAGAATCAAAAGAAGAATGTGGATTCCACTATGTTCACTCTGGAATCTTCTTGTGGGCAGGAACCATTCAGATCTGTCTGTCCCCTATCTCATCTCACAAAATGCTTTGCTACGTTGTGCCTTCTGCATTGCATTTCTTCTCTGGTGACTTCTGTTTAGCACTCAAGACTCAACTAAAATGTCCTTTCCTCTGTGAGGCTTTCACTAACTCTCCCAGGCAGAGGTAGTGATCTCCTCACCCCTGTTATATAGTCTCACTACAGCACAAAGCAACAGTATTCTAGTGATCCATTTACGTGGCCCTCCTTCCAACTAATTAATAGCAATGCCTGGCCTAGTTCTTGGAACTCAGTAGTAAGTACTCAGTAAACTTGAACTGATGGTTCAGTTACAGGTAATACAAGTAATAGAGTGGCATTAAGAAAACTGGGGTCACACCCCTCTGCCGTTCAACAGGGCATCCTCCAGTTCCAGGCTGGCTGGATGTTTGATGTGAGTCAAAGTGATCATCCTTCAGTCTGATAGTGAATAGGCAGTTTCTGTAAATTAGGCATCATCAGATAAAGAGAAGAATAAGGTCTCAAATGTGCACAAGATGAAATGATACAACTGATTTAGAAAATAGTTTGGCCATTCCTCAAAGAGTTAGACAGTTACCACAGGACCCAGTAATTCTACTCCTAGGTACAGATTCAAGAGAATTTCAAATATATGACCATACATAAACTTGTACATGAATATTCTTAGCAATATTATAATAGCTATAAAATCAAAACAACCCAAATATCCACTAGCTGATGAATAGGTAAACAAAATGTGGCACATCTGTACAATGGAATATTACTCAGCCATAAAAAATGAATGAAGCCCTAACACATGCTACATTGTGGGTGAACCTGGGAAACATTATGCTAAGGGAAAGGAGTCAGACACAGAAGGCCCCATATTATATGTTTGCATCTAGATGAATTATCCAGAATAAGCAAATCTATATAGATTGATAGCAGACTCATGGTTGCCAAGGGGTCAGGGGAAGGAGAACTGGAGAGCGACTGCTTAGTGAATATGGAGTTTACCTTCAGGTTGATGACAATGTTCTAGAATTAAATAGTGGTTATGAGCTCACAACTTTGTAAATGTATTATAAACCACTGAGTTATAAAAAGCAAAACAAAACATGTGCATGGCAGGCACTCAAGGAAACCGTCAATGAAGGAAATAATTATGCTAAAAGGTTAGTAGCTAACAGTGTAAAAGTGTGGAGGAGCAGAAAAGCCTGCAAAACACAGTTAAAAGTTGACTTTCTCTCCCTCCCTCCCTCCCTCTCTCTCTCTCTCTCATGCTCTCACCTTCAGCAACCCAGAGGGGATTTACTCCTTAGACCTGCATTGTCCAATCAAACATTCTATACTGATGGAAAGGTTCCTTGTCTGAGCTATTCAATATGGAAGCCGCTATGCCCATGTGGCTATTGGACATGTGAAATGTGGTTAGGACAACTGAAGAGCTGAATTCTAACTGCATTTAAATTTAAATAGCCACATGTGGCTAGTGGCTACTCTACTGGCAGTGTGGCTTTTGCTGATGTAGAGGACTGAGGTCATCTTAACTGGGAGTGTGGAAAAAATACTGGAGGGTATGAGAGTGGGAGAGTCCATGGCTTTATGTTCCATAGCCCGACTCAAGCCTGTATCCACTAGAAATACTTCAATAAGATCTCACTGTTCCCACCCTTCTCCCTTCTATGAACTCTTTTTTTTTTAAGATTTTATTTATTTATTCATAGAGACACAGAGAGAGGGAGAGACACAGGCAGAGGGAGAAGCAGGTTCCCTGCAGAGAGCCCGACGTGGGACTCGATCCAGGGTCTCCAGGATCACAGCCAGGGCTGCAGGCGGCGCTAAACTGCTGCGCCACCGGGGCTGCCCCTTCTATGAACTCTTAATGAACTTCAGCCAGTAATACAGCATTTAGTTTTGTCTTTATGGCGAGGTGCTTCCATTCCACAAATATTTATGGACCAAGCACTCTGTAGAATTCTGTAAAGAGGACGGATCATGGACAACGTCAGCCAAATTCCAAAGGGTTGGTCTTGAGAAGGCAGACAGGGAGAAGAGACAAGAGAAATCCCTCACAAGGACCTGGCTCCTTACTTCCTTGCCTGCATTTCCCCCCCCCAAGAAACACACGCCTCTTTCTTCCCCCAATCACACACACACACACACACACACACACACACACACACACACACACTCTCTTTGGAGTGGGAAATCTTGCTATTAAGATGCTGAAGTGATGTTGAGGAATCTTTATTTAGATTTCCTGTTTCCAACCCAAGTCTTGTAACATCTTTAACTCCTTCAATACTCTTTCCAGTTCATGTTGATCTTTCACTTCTTTGAACTTTCATTGAATTTGAAATCGATAGAATGTAATGACTTTCTAAGTGTTCTTCCTTAAAGTGGTGTCCACACAGCAAGATTCATTTGTTGCACAAATGTTTATTGATCTCCTGCTTATTTTTGTGCCAGAACAGTCCTAGGAGCTGTGGATAAAAAGAGAGATGGGGACACCTGGGTGGCTCAACGGTTTAGCACCTGCCTTTAGCCCAGAGTGTGATCCTGGGGTCCTGGGATCGAGTCCTGTATTAGGCTCCCTGCATGGGGAGCCTGCTTCTCCCTCTGCCTGTGTCTCTACCTCTCTCTCTCTCTCTCTCTCTCTCTCTCTCTCTCTCTCTCTGTCCTTCTCTATGTGTGTGTGTGTCTTTCATGAATAAATAAATAAATAAAATCTTTAAAAAAAAAAGACAGGGTCACTGGACAGATTAGAGCCTAATGAAGAGGCACACAAAGAAATTGTTCTGCAAAGTTTGACCTAAATGCATAGGAAGGTTCACTGGAAGCACAGTGCAAGGAGCAGCTGGATGTATACAGAGAAATCAGGGAAGGTTTCTCAGAGGAGGTGACATTTAAGCTAAAGGAACTTGAAGGAAGAGTAAAGGTCTTTTAAAAAACATTTTTAAAAATGTACTCATTTATACCACCCACCTTCCAAAATTGGATTTTGGGTAGTGTATCAGTAGAGAAGTTTTGGGGACCAGAGTTTGAAAGAAGGAATTAACATCAAGATCCAGCTCAACATCTGTGACAATGTTTTGCATTGCTGACAAGGGTACTAACTGGACAGTCTTCTTGCTGCCCTCAAGGTTTATTCCTGAGTGCAAACCAAAATAAATATAAGATCAGGCTCTCAGATCTGAAGGCATTTAAAGTCTCTCACCTCTACTATTGCAATATCCTTCTTACCAGTCTCTTGTGTTTGATCTTCTCTTCTTTCTCAGTGTATCCCAAATCTCAGTCATTTGTGCCTTACTGTCACCAATCTTTCCATATCCATGCATCATCTGCACTATTATGGCCTTGTTTCCTTACATTGACTCTCCTCTTGCTCAACTTCATTGAAAAGGAGTTTTTATCTCATTATCATCCGTGTAAAACTAGTATCACTTGCCATAAATAGAATGTTAATCACAAAAATAGTACAATGAAAGTAAAACTACATTATCTAATCTTAGCTAGCTATTGTTGGCTCTCAAAGTTCTGAGTTTGAGGCCCTGCTCTTTCTCTCATAAAGAGAAAGATTATCAAGACTTAGAGAGGAATTAAAGACATACCAGCACCAAACTGATCCTTTCTCCTTGGCTAAATCAAACAGATTGAAAAAGAATTGCAAAAAGAGTAACTTAGGACAACAGCCAATGAAATTTAATGTCTCTTTTCCATTCTACTTACAACAGCTTCTGCACCAAATAAAGTCTACTTATGCTGGGTACAACATATTTGTAAACACTGTTCTGATCCATCCCTCTCAGAGCTATCAGAATGATCTAACTCAATGTAATTCTTTCTCTCCCCTATTCAAAAATCCTTCGATAGCTCTTCATTACCAAAGGGAAGAAATCTTAGTTCCTTACCATAGGATACAAGATCCTCCTGGATCAGGCTTAGCCTACCTCTCCACTTTCAACTTTTGTCATCCTCCTCGAACTTTATTCCACTAATACTGAACTATTTGCAGTTCTCAGAATGCACCATGGACTCTCATGTCTGTGTGCTGTTCCCTCTACATGGCATGCTCCCCAACTACACCCATCTTATCAACTTTCATTTCCCTTCTCTGCTCATTTCTATTTATCTGCCTGGTACCCTACAAATACCCCATCCGCCCGCCCCCCCCCCCCAAAAAAAAACACGATGTACCAGCTCCAAACTACAACAGAATTCCCTCCGAAACACACGCCTCTTTCTTCTGGGGGATCTTCCTCCATTGCCTCACCCATGTGTCTCTGGCAGGCACTAACAAGTTCTCACACCTCTTGTCACAGCTGATTGGTTTACAGGTGGGCAGCTAAACCAAGGTGAACCAGCCAGAGTTCCTGAGAATTTCCTATGAGGAGCAAAACATTGGAGCCATTCTTTCTCTGCTTTAAGATGCAGAGAGAAACAGAAGCAAGCACAACAGAGAGAGATTCTCCACTCTATTTGTGCTGCAGACCAGCTATTTCCTTGCCCCTCCTCCTTTCAAGTCATTCACCTTTTCCTGTTATTTTGTGAAAGAGATGCAACATCTTTACAGTTAAATCTTTTTCCTAAATTACTTCGAGTTGAGTTTATTTACAACCCAGTATCCTAATATATTCCTAATCATCCTTGAAGTCCCAACACAAATGTTACTCTTTTGTGAAGCCTTCCCTGACTTCCCAAGCCAACAAAGGTGCCCCTTCTTTTATGCCTTCCTGCATCTTGTAACACTGGACCCCATTTCCAGCAAGTATCTTTGCCATCTTGACATTTTTGTGTGAGAAATACGGTTCTGTCCTCTTTGCCTGTTTTGATTATCCCATTTACCACCTGAAGGGAAGGGAAACTTAGAACATAACAACCTATTGACAGAATGCCCTAAGTAAAGTCAATATTGAGTGGGACTTAAAAAAAAAAGGCTTTTATTTTTCAGCTTCTCCACTATGGAGAATTTTTTTTTAACCAAGTTGAATCCTAAGAAGAACTTTAAAATTCTGGCAACTACAAGAACTCCCTTCTGCTGCCCAGCCAGAAATGGACCCCATAAACAGCAACCACCAAGGAGGAGGTCACACCTGAATATGCAGAAGACAACATTCAGGAACACTGGGAAGGGATATTCAGAGAAAAAAAAGGAGCTCTGGGAGGGAAGGGACTTTAGGAGTCTTATGTCATTGAATCGCTGTGAGTGAGAAGGTAGATCCATAAGGGAAGGTTTTACACCATCCATGAATGCCCAACTGGAATCATACTTGGCTAAATAAGATTGAATTCTTTTAGGTAATTGATTGAATGTATGCACTTTTTCTAATGTTACTAGGCATCATGGGATCATATCTGCATATTCATCTCATTTCTAGACCTGGAAGCTCCTTTTCAAAAGAGATTCTTTCAATCTTGGCATGCTGGACATCAATGTCTAGCCCATTCTTGAATTGGACTTTGATGCTTATAGCCAGTATTTAACTTACATATGCTTTCTAGTTGCAAGTATCAGAATAACCAGTTATAATGGTTCAAGCAGTAAAAACGTGTAATATCTGACATGAACAGCCTCAGTGATGGCAGCCCCAAGGAATGATGCTCCGTGACATCTAAAGGACCTAGGCTCTTTCTGCTCTTCCACCTTTGGCTTTTTGGCTTTATCTTGGCTTGTTGGCTTGTGAACGCAAGATGGTTGCCACAACTCCAGGTATCTCATCTTCAGAAGAGCACATACAAGAAAGGAAGAAAGTGGATTGCACTGGGAAAGAAGTTTTCCTTTATCCAGGGAGGAAAATTTTTCTCAAACATCCCTTTCTCCCCATCCGGTAATCTTCCCCTTATATCCCATTGGCTAGAACTGAGCCACATGACCATCCCTAGCTTCAAGAGAGGCTAGTAAAACAAGGGCAATCTAGGACTTCTCCATAACTGTGAAAAGTACTTATATTGCTTGTAGTATTGCCCTAAGACAAGCAAATGGATCACTGGCTTTCCCCAAAATTTTCCTATTTTTGCTGGAGACTGGCTGGGCTAACAGGATTTTCTAGGTGGGATATCCCAAGCCTAGGCAAGGACCCAAATGTGGTACCTCTTCACACATTACCATTTCTTGCTTTGGGCACCCTTGGGCCCTCTGTTCTGCATGTGGAATTTATCAGAGGCCGGGAAAAGTTCTGAGATTCATAACTATGTGATCTCGTTAGTCGCCTGTGGCTGGATTCTCCATCCAGGAGAGTGACCTGAACCATAGATTGCTTCACTGGTCTCTGTGTTACCTCCTTTGCAGGATTGCACAAAATTGGGCTGCCAGAATGGTGCTGGCATGCTGATTTGGGGTGACTCTCACATCATACACAGGATGAATTTAGGGCTCTGGGTTACTGACACTTCTCTGCCAAATTTTGGCTTGAATTTCATGTTAGGCCCATGCATTGGTCTTGACTGGCCATATTCTAGCCTCAGTGCTGCCTCTAGTCTACCTGAGAGCAGCTGGAGTGGGGGCAGGCATTCTCCATTCTGTGCTGGCACTCAGAGCAGTTACCCCATCCTCTCCATGGGTTGCCCACCAGGTTTTCAGGGTTGGTGAGTCCCTCGCAGGGATTTCCAGCTCCACTATGCCAGAGGCCCTTCTGGTTGGGGTCCTCTCTTACTTCTGGCCAATGCAGTGCCATCATGCTTTCCTTGGTCAGTCTTCAGCCACATAGAAGAGGGATGGATGTTCCTTGTGTTCTTCTCATCCATCCTCTCCTCCCCACTGTGGGCGGTGTGTGCAGGCAGGAGTCAACACTGAAAGAGATAGCATTCTAGGAATTCAGTAATTAGATCTATGGAGTTCAAGAGAAGACCTAGCTGGAAGATGTGTTTTCTACCTTGATAAGGTTGCTGTGAGAATCAAATGAGATTGGACTGCTGAGAATTGTTTGTGGTATATACAACCGCACACAGATATTTGTTATTTTTTATTAATTTCACTTGAAATATAAGAAAACTGAAAAAGGAGGAAAGCTAAATAACCCCTGTCCCAAGATAAAGAGGCACCATGGGAATATTTTTGGAAGGGAGAACTCTGGTTTCACCAAGCCTGGGATTGACACCCAGCTCTGACACCTCCCAACTGTAGGATGCTAGTTTGGTTTCTGAGCCCCAGTTCCATATTTATAAAGTGGTAATAATAATAATAATAATAATAATATACATTAGAGGATTTGGGTGAGCATTAAATGAAGAGATACTTATTAAGAACTTAGCACCGGCAGCCCCGGTGGTTCAGTGTTTTAGTGCCGCCTTTGGCCCAGGCTGTGATCCTGGAGACCTGGGATCGAGTCCCACATTGGGTTCCCTACATGGTGTCTGCTTCTCCCTCTGCCTGTGTCTCTGCCTCTCTTTCTCTCTCTCTCTCTGTGTCTGTCATGAATAAATAAATAAAATCTTAAAAAAAATAAAAAGATCTTAGCACTGTTCCTAACATATAGTAGGTACTTGATAAACATTAGCTATTATTCTTATTTTACTACACAGATATTTGTAGCAGACCTACAGATCTCCTGGTACACAGCCCTGCTCTACACTAGAAATAAATAACAAGAAGGCATTTTCAAAATGAGATCGATAGAGGGGTACCTGGGTGACTCTCAACTGAACATCCACCTTTTGGTTTTAGCTCAGGTCATAACCTCATCGTCGTGAGATGGAGCCCTGAGGGCTCTGTGCTCAGTGCAGGGCCTGCTTGAGACTCCCTCTTCCTTCCCCTCCCCCCACTTGTGCGTGTGTGCATGCTCTCTCTCTTAAATAAATAATAAATAAATAAATAAATAAATAAATAAATAAATAAATAAAATCTTTTTAAAAAACGAGATTGACAGAGGCTACACTGATATGTTAGGGTACCTAACATTTGAGAGACAACATGGCAGGTGGGTAGGAGCACAGACTTGAGAGCCAGGAGACTTGGGTTGGAATCCTGGGTCAGTCAGGTAATGGTTTTAAGACCCTTGGCAAGTTGCTTAGCCTCAGTTTCTTCATCTGTAAAATGAGTCCTTTCGAGGAATGAATAAGTTAAGGTACATTAAGTGTTTAAAATGGCAGCTGGCATATGGTGTTAGAAATTATTCAGTACTGGGGCACATAGGTGGCTCAGTTGGTTAAGCATCTGACTCTTGATTTTGGCTCAGGTCATGATCTCAGGGTCATCAGATCAAGCCCCAAGTGGGTTTAAGATTCTCTGTCTCCCTGTCCCTCTGCACCTCTCCTGCCTTGCTCCATCTAAGAAGAAGAAGAAGAAGAAGAAGAAGAAGAAGAAGAAGAAGAAGAAGAAGAAATTATTCAATACTATTAGTATTATAATTTTGAATTCATTTAAAATTCAAAGCAGGGCAGTCTGGGTGGCTCAGCAGTTTAGTGCCGCCTTCAGCCCAGAGTATGATCCTAGAGACCCAGGATCAAGTCCCACATTGGGTTCCCTGTATGGAGCCTGCCTCTCCCTTTGCCTGTGTCTCTGCCTCTCTCTCTCTCTCTCTCTCTCTCTCTCTGTATCTCATGAATAAATAAATAAAATCTATAAAATCTTTTTAAAAAAATTCAAAGCAAGGTTTGAATTGGCTTTTATTCAAGGGGCCTATATTTTAGTAACGGGAAAAAAAAAACAGACATACACCCCATGTCTTTATGCCATTGCCTATGCTGTCCCCTTTGCCTGAAATCCCTCCTTTTGATCCATAAAACCACTACATATTCTCCACTCCCCCAGGGCCAGGGCTTATTCTCTCATGCTCCCATCTTTCAAATGTGACTGCTGTCTCCTTTTGAGTTATCTATTTCTTGACATTCCTGATAAATGTTTCTTCAACAGAAAGTTGAAAGAGAGTCAGGTACATGATTTTAAACTCTTATATTTTGCAGACAAATACAGAATTTTGGCTCATGGTGGAACTGACATCCTTCCCCACAGAGGATGAAGGGACTTGCAGAGGACTTCAGGAGGTGGTGCCTTGAGACCCCTGGAGGAAAACACACCAAGGATAACAAACAATTCCATTTAACTTGATGGAGTTCCAGCTCTCATGGCTGCAACAGTCAGGTAAAGTGAACCAGAGTGGGCTGAGGGTCCAGGAAAGTTTTCATCTCAATTCCGAGTCCGTCATTCAGTGGCTGGGTGACCTTTGAATCAAACAGCTGAGCCTGGTTTCTTACCTATAAAATGAAGGTAGTACCAGCTTCAAGGGGTAACCTTGATGATGAAATGAGGTAGTGCAATGCCTGGTATATAGAAAATGCTTAATTAATTAAGCGAATGAACGGTCCTTTTTTAAAAAACAAAGCAGTACCGTTATTGGATGAAGCTGCACTACCCTTGAAAGCACAGGATTGCTTCATGTTGTACATGACTTGTCCTTATCGGCATATCGTTCCCCAGATCCTGCGGGAGAGCCTTCACACAGCTTCCCAGACACTCCATCTGGGGTTAATCTGCAATCAAGAAGCCCAGGAGGGTGGAGATTTGGCAACCCCCTTCCCCAAACCCTTCTCCTCTCCAGCTGGCTCAGAAAAGCTTCACATTTGCAGCTTCCATGGCAATTACAAGAACCTACTCCCTCTTATTGTTTTTCTTTTCCCGATGATGGAGCAATCACATGATTTCAACAGGAAAAACAACTCTGGAATCAGAGGCTGTCTGAACTGAGCCACAGACTTTCTGGTCTCCATGTCTGAGTCCCTGGAGGGAAAAGACATTTGATGCTGGTGGGATGGGGGATGAGCTGGACAAGAAGCATGACAGGCATATGCTCATACCAGGCCGGCCAACTGAACAGGTTCTGTTTCAGGATTAAAAACAGTACAAACCCAGCTAGGAGCTCGTATTTACTGAGTGCTGAGGACCAGGCACTTTACAGGTGTTGTCAAACTTAATCATCACAACAGTCTAAAAGGAGTGTTTATTATCTTCATTCTATGGGTGAGGAGAAGGAAGCTCAGAGAGGGGCCTCTGAGGAGACCACACGACTCAAGGGTTTTGCTAGCGTTGTGCACCTTTTACAAGCCCTCAGAGCCTGTGTGTTATCTCCCGGCCCTACCAAACCCTAAAGAGCCCACAGATCTCCTGGGATCTCGGCGGGGGGGGGGGATGGGATGCAAGTTCTGAATCACTAGGTCCAGGATAGGGCCTGAGACTCTGCCTATCAATCTTCCAGGGGATGCTGCAACTCCAGGGACTTTTTTTGTTAAAGATTTATTTATTTACTCATGAGAAACACACACACAGGGACAAAGACATAGGCAGAGGGAAAGGCAGGCTCCCTGCAAGGAGCCGGATGTGGGGTTCCATCCCAGACCCCAGGATCACGACCTGAGCTGAAGGCAGGTGCCCAACCACTGAGCCACCCAGGGGCCCTGCTCCAGGGACTTTCTTTCTTTTCTTTCTCTTTCTTTTCTTTCTTTCTCTTTCTCTTTCTCTCTCTTTCTTCTTTCTTTTCTCTGGTTCTCTCTTTCTCTTTTCTTTTTTCTTCTTTCTTTTTCTTTCTCTTTCTTTTTCTTTCTTCTTTCTTTTTTTCTTTCTTCCTTTCTTCCTTTCCTTTCTTTCCTTTCTTCCTCTTCATAGGCTCCAGGGACTTTAATTGCAAGGGTAGGACGTTTGTCTCCCAGCTTGGCTGCACATTGGAATCACCTGGGAGCTTTCAAAATGCTGATGCCTAGGCCTCGCCCCAGAGATTCCAGTTTGAGAGGGTACAGCCCTGCAGAGGACCGCGAAATCCCTCCCCAGCCTTGACTGCTTGCGTCACCGGGGCCGAGACCGCCCTTCGTGGGGGGAGGGGGGTTCGGGGTGGGGTGGGGTGGGGGGGGAAGATCTGCAGGCTCCTGAGGGGTCACCCTGCGCTCCCCTCTCCCAGACAGAGGCTCTGCGGCTGGGCCCCGAGGCCGCCCTGGCCATGGCCTGTTCTCAGCAAACGCCCAGCCTCGGACGAGGCCAGAGCGGCCACCTGTTTCCTTGAAATAGTCCGCAGCTGTGCGGTGACCTCGGCGCCCCGGCTCCGCCTCGGGCCAAGCGGCGCTGCGCCGAGCCCTCGCCCGGGTCGCGAGCCCAGGCCGGCTTCGAGCGCCCCCGCGCGGCCGGGCGGCGGAGGGAGGGGAGCCTGCGAGGCGGGAAGGGCCCGGGGCACCCCGGGGCACCTCGGGGCACCTCGGGGCACCCCGGGGCACCCGGGGGCCCAGGCGCCGGGCTGGGAGCGCGCCTGCAGGCCTCGCCCGGCCTCGCCCCAGCGCTTGGGGTCCTCCTCCCCGGAGACGACGCCTGGACACCCGTCGGGAGCGAGTCCCCGCTCCAGTCCGCTCCGCCGCCCCGACCCTGGCCGACCCTGGCCGACCCTGGCCGACCCTGGCCCCTGGCCGTGCACGAATGCGGGTGTTCACACGCACGCTGACACGTGCCCGTGCTGTCACTGTTTCCTAAACAGAGATCCTCACGTGATATCTTTCTAGACGCTGCCTTGGATTGTCTTTTCCATCATGCACGAGCAAGATATTTTAGCGTGTCTGCAAATGTGTCTGGAGATCAGAATTTCTTGGGGGAACTTTTCGAACACAGAGGCTCGCCCCGGACCTGCTGAGTCAGAGTTCCTCGGAGAAGGGCCCCCGGGTGGCTCAGCGGTTGAGCGTCTGCCTTCGGCCCGGGGTGTGATCCTGGGGTCCCCGGATCGAGTCCCGCATCAGGCTCCCTGCATGGAGCCTGCTTCTCCCTCTGCCTGTGTCTCTCTGTGTGTGTTTCTCGTGAATACGTAAACTCTTAAAAAAAAAAAAAAAAAAAAAAAAAAAAAAAAGAACTCCCCAGAGAGGCCTGAGAAGTTTTTGGGGACTTGTAGTTTTTTTTTTATTTTATTTTATTTATGAGAGACACAAAGGCAGAGCCACAGGCAGAGGGAAAAGCAGGCTCCATGCAGGGAGCTTGACGCGGGACTTGATCCTGGGTCTCCAGGATCACGCCCTGAGCTTAAGGCGGTGCTAAACCACTGAGCCACCCGGGCTGCCCTAGGGGATTTGTATTTTTAATAAGTGTCTTGGGTAGTTTTTTTTTTTATTTTTAAAGTTTTAGGGGCACCTATTCGGCTCGGTTGCAAGAGCACTGAACTCTTGATCTCAGAGTCATGAGTTTGAGTCCCACGATGGGTATAGAGATAACTAAATTTTTAAAAGTTGAGATACAGTTGACATATAACAGTGTGTTAGCTTTAGGTACAACATCGCAGGTGGTTCTTATGGAGAATGTCTTGCCTTTTTAATAGTTGCCCATGTCCAATACAAGGATGTACCACTGTTTAATCAGCCCCCAATGGTTGAACATTTAGGTTGTTTCCAGTATTTTCTTCAAATTATATATAATACTACAACATATGCACATTATACAGGTACCAATGCATGTGTTTCTGAAGGGTAGTTTCCAAGGAGTAGAATAGCTAAATCCCAAGCTTCCCTGAAACTTCTTTCCCCACCTCAGAGTGTTTATGTTTGAAACATGGAACCTCATAGCAGGATAGAAAAAACTGCATAGTCAAGACCATCAACCAAAAATATCATGAGTCACATACCTTATTTAAAATTTTCAGTAATCACATTCATTTTATTTTTTATTATTTAAAAAATATTTTACTTAAATTCAATTTACCAACATATAACACCTAGTGCTCATCTCATCAAGTATCATTTTAATAACATTTTATTTAAGCTGATATATCAAAAATATTATCTCAACATATAATCAAATGAAAATTATTAGTAAACTATTTCACATCTATTTTTCATGTTAAATCTTTGAAAATTGGGATGAATTTTACACTTGACAGCACATCTCACCTCAAACTAGCCACATTCCAAATGTTCAGTAGTCACATGGGGCAAATGGCTATTGCACTGGACAGTGCAGATCTAGATCTTTGATTTTCCTGGGGAGGTCATTGTAGGGGACAGGAAACAAACAAGTGTGGTAGCACCTACAACGTATTTGTCCTTAAAGGGGAACTTAGCATTCATTATTGTTAACTGAGGCATGAGATTATTGCAGAAGGTTAAACTGAATAATATTTCAGATTAAAGACATTGTTTCTCAAACAATCCAATCATGAAATGGGCAAAAGACATGAAGAGAAATCTCACAGAGGAAGACACAGACATGGCCAACATGCACATGAGAAAATGCTCTGCATCACTTGCCATCAGGGAAATACAAATCAAAACCACAATGAGATACCACCTCACACCAGTGAGAATGGGGAAAATTAACAAGGCAGGAAACAAATGTCGGAGAGGATGTGGAGAAAAGGGAACCCTCTTACACTGTTGGTGGGAATGTGAACTGGTGCAGCCACTCTGGAAAACTGTGCGGAGGTTCCTCAAAGAGTTAAAAATAGACCTGCCCTATGACCCAGCAATTGCACTGTTGGGGATTTACCCCAAGGATACAGATGCAGTGAAACACCAGGACAGGGGATCCCTGGGTGGCGCAGTGGTTTAGCGCCGGTCTTTGGCCCAGGGTGTGATCCTGGAGACCCGGGATCGAGTCCCACGTCAGGCTCCCAGTGCATGGAGCCTGCTTCTCCCTCTGCCTGTGTCTCTGCCTCTCTCTCTCTCTCTGTGACTGTCATAAATAAATAAATAAAATTAAAAAAAAAAAACAAAAAAAAAAACACCAGGACACCTGCACCCCGATGTTTCTAGCAGCCATGTCCACAATAGCCAAACTGTGGAAGGAGCCTCGGTGTCCATCGAAAGATGAATGGATAAAGAAGATGTGGTTTATGTATACAATGGAATATTCCTCAGCCATTAGAAACGACAAATACCGACCATTTGCTTCAACGTGGATGGAACTGGAGGGTATTATGCTGAGTGAAGTAAGTCAATCGGAGAAGGACAAACAGTGTATGTTCTCATTCATTTGGGGAATATGAATAATAGTGAAGGGGAATATAAGGGAAGGGAGAAGAAATGTGTGGGAAATATCAGAAAGGGAGACAGAACATAAAGACTTCTAACTCTGGGAAATGAACTAGGGGTGGTGGAAGGGGAGGAGGGCGGGGGGTGGGGGTGAATGGGTGACGGGCACTGAGGGGGACACTTGACGGGATGAGCACTGGGTGTTATTCTGTATGTTGGTAAATTGAACACCAATAAAAGTTAATTTATTACAAAAAAAGACATTGTTTCTTCAGAACAACCCCAGGAACAAGGCAGGGCATGGGTTATTATGATGCCCATTGTTTCAATCTGAGGTTGATAATTTGTGTAGATCACAGAGCCCCAAACAGAGAGGAGGAACCAGAATCACGTCTTTAGATTTCAGAGCCTATTATATACATATTTTTTTTATCCCACTGATCTCTCCATGACTTGTTCTTTCTTTCTTTTTAAATATTGTATTTATTCACTCATGAGAGTACACAGAGAAAGAGTCAGAGACAGGCAGAGGGAGAAGCAGGCTCCATACAGGGAGCCCGAAAAGGGACTCAATCCCAGGATCCTGGGATCAGGCCCTGGGCCAAAGTCGCTCAACCACTGAGCCACCCAGTGCCCCATTTATTTCTTATGTTAATGGTGAAGAGAGACCTGGCAACAAATTACGAGCATTATTAGAAGCCACATCATCAGTCTAAGTAGTGTGCCATCCTGTAGACTCGTGGTTAAAAACATGTGTGCTGACGCCTCCTGGTGGAAGTCAGAGTTATTGCAAGCCACCCATTGTAAATGCGTAGGTGGGCCTACCTAGTTCTCGAATTGAATATACAGAAATATGAAACTATTTACATAAAGGCCATTGAAATAAAAAAAAAAAAGGATTACTCATACTGCAAAATGTTGGGCTTCATTGAGGTAGATATTTTTATCTCAGACTGTCAGAGGGACAGTCGCAAACTGAATAGTTGCAGGTTCTACTTCAGATATGTCTTCTTTTTTTATTATTATTTTTAAAGTGTGTATGATTGTACTTGGTCATATCTCAGTTTCTGAGTTTACTAGTGGGTGTGTGAGTGTGTCTATTCTTTGGCTAGGTTGTCAGCTCCTCAAAGGGGAAAGATCTGAACCCTTAATTGAAGGCTCTGGACATTCTGGGTACTTGAATGAATATTGTTGATTGCCCGGGGGAAAAAAGTTTAAGAGCACAAAATAAATATGGTGTTTGTAATGGAATCTATTGATTTTTGCCTGCCCTGAATCCTTTTCTTTTCCCCTCAAACCACACAGCCCTAGTGAGGCTGTCAATCAAATATCCTGCTTCTCCCGGCTGACGGTTGGCCTAGAGATTTGTCTTTTTATAGAATGACAGGGCTAATGCTTCATCTTCAACAGCTGCACTTACAATCTCAATTAGCTAGACCTTTAGGCTCTCTAATGCTTCAGCCTTTTCTAGTATGATTCTGAGACCCCCCACCCACCGAGCCTAATGATGAATTCCTTTTTCATTATTTCCAGAACAAATCTAAGCTATATTACCTTTTCATTTAATTCTGCTTCCATTTAGAAGTTTGAACAAGTTCTCATAAGCATCAAAGGAATGGGAGACTTCCTGTTATCAAACATACAACTATTCTCCTCCAGAGATCAAAATGACAATGAACAGCTAATTTTATAAGAATTGTCTTTTAAAAGTGTTATGCTGGGCAGCCCCAGTGGTGCAGCGGTTTGACGCCACCTGCAGCCCGAGGTGTGATCCTGGAGACCCGGGATCGAGTCCCACATCGGGCTCCCTGCACGGAGCCTGCTTCTCCCTCTGCCTGTGTCTCTGCCTCTCTCTGTGTGTGTGTCTATGAATAAATAAACAAGCTCTTAAAAAAATTTTAAAAATAAAAGTGTTATGCTACAATTGAGTAATCTCTCGTGGTTTTGGACACCAGCAAGAGCTGTTAGGTGAGGACAAAGAGCAACCCTTTGTGAAGCAAGTGGATTGGCTTCAGACTGGTGCCTATTGCAGTGTGCTGGAGACACACTGCACCCCATTTAGTCATTAACCATGACTGCAGAGGCTGACATGGGGAACTAGGTCTTCCATCATCCAAGAGAGACCTATTGAGGTCAGCTGTCCTGCTAACTACACACCCCTTATGACCTCTCTCCCTCCCTACCAGCCCTGTGCTTCTGACCTACCACAACCTCACTAACCCACCACCCCAATAAGAGGGGCCACATCCTGACTTCCACCTGCAGATCCTCAGACTGTATCCCTACTCTTGGCTAGACTACATTGACTAGAGAAAGATCTAGGTCCTTACACCAAATCTATGGTGGCAGCACTGAGTTATTTTTGAAGACCATATTCGCAAGCATTAAAAAATCAAATATTGGGGCACTTGGGTGGCTCAATAGGTTAAGTCTTCTACTCTTGCTTTGGGCTTAGGTCATGATCTCAGGGTCGTAGGCTCAAGCCCCAGGTTGGGCTCCTTGCTTAGCGAGCAGTCTGCTGGAGATTTTCTTCCTCTCCCTCTGTCTCCACCCCATGCTCTCTCTCTTTCTAAAAAGAATTTCTAACGAAATCTTTAAAAAATAAAATATTGACCAATTCAAAGTGATATGACAACAATAATAACACCACTGTTGACTGTGGACAAACTACCATATTCATAGGGAATCCACATACTGTGAAAAGAATCAGTTACTCTATGTTTTTTGGGGTTTTGCTCATGGTTTTAAACAAGTTAATTATCAACAAAATGCCCTAGAAGTGGCTTTTGGACTAAGACATGGGTTTTATCAAGAATGGAGAGATCCCTGGGTGGTGCAGTGGTTTGGCGCCTGCCTTTGGCCCAGGGCGCGATCCTGGAGATCCAGGATCGAATCGCACATCGGGCTCCTGGTGCATGGAGCCTGCTTCTCTCTCTGCCTATGTCTCTGCCTCTCTCTCTCTCTCTGTGACTATCATAAAATAAAATAAAAAAAGAAAAAGGAAAAAAAAAAGAAAAAGAATGGAATCAGCGCTGAGTGCATGAATCCATACTTAACCTTCACTTAACACCTGTTGATGGCACCCTGATGACTAAATTCAGACAAGAACCTCACAGGGTGTCCTCCAATTGCACCTTGATGACAGCAACGTGAATATGTAAAGAGCTCCTCACTGGTATATGATATTCCATGCCTAGGAAATGGGTCATTGAAGGCAAGAGTGCTTAGGGGAAACTTTGGTCGCAGACTATTCACCAAATCAGGCAGGGACTCTTTACCCAAGAGCAGAAGTTGCTGTGATGAGTGTGAAGAGTCAGTGTGTAAGGCCACAGTGGGGATTAACACCTGGCCATGCAGGAGTTACCTCTGTGCTTGAGCAGAGAGATGAAAATGGCAAGTCCAGGAACCTCCGTTCTGGAGCTCAACACAGAGTTGTCTTCCAATTGTGGAGGCGTCATGGAAAACCCCATAGGGACAAAATCTGACTCGTGTTGTAGCAACAGAATATGGAGACAAAAGCCACCTGCTGTTCTAGCAGATCCTTAAATCCAGCTACTTCAACAATCGACAATCCGTTTGGTGACGTAAAAGTGGGGTGCTAGCACTAATGCTTAAAGAAGAGGTACCCAAAAATTAAATTCAGGTGTTTTCTTTTTTTTTTTTTTTAAAGATTTATTTATTTATTTTAGGGAAAGAGGGAGGGAGAGAGTACAAGCTCAAGCATGAATCGGGGGAGGGGCAGAGGGAGAGACTCCCCACCCAGTGCAGAGCCCACATGGGGTTCCATCCCCGGGACCCTGAGATCACCACCTGAGCCAAAACCAAGAATCGAATGCTTAACCAATTGAACCACCCAGGCGCCTCCTTTTTTTTTTTTTTTTTTAACTTTTAATGGAATGCTTGAAGAGGCAGCATAATCACAGGGCTCAGGGTGGGTGTACAGTCAAAAGTTTATCTCCCATCTGTATCCTGTCATCACTCCTTTTTCTTCCTCTAAGCACACCAATGTCACTAGTGCCACATATATTTCTTTCCTGTGCTCCTTTAGGCACACATACACCCACATGCATTCTTCCTCTCCATTGTTACAAGAATGGCACCACTGGTAAACATTCTGCTCCTTGCATTTTTCACTTAATATATTTTGGAGATCTTGATGTATTAATATCTAGAAGGATTCCTAATTTTTCTGTGGCTACACGGCACCATATTTCTCGGGTGTAGCATAATTTGTCCAACCAGTTCTTACCAACGGACGTTTAAGTGATTTCTCATCTTCTGCTATCACTAATATTTGTTGCAATCCCTTACACCACACATTCTCACCCTAAAGAGGTGACAATGTGTTCTTGGCAGGGGAAAAGAAATCTTCCTCAATTTATAAAGCGCAGGTATACATAGAGTACAGAAGCACATATTCAGTACATGGGTGGTATTAACATTTTATGAGGGTGGAGACAGGTGATTAGGAGAAGAACAAATCTACAATGGTTCCTTAGGAATGAAAAAGAGTTGGAGAAACACTACCACTGTCTTATTCCAATCCCTGTTGTCAACAGGCCACAGGATTGCCATGACTGGCTTAGGCCTGGCGTGGAACATCTTCTGGAACTCAGCATACTGATGCTGGAGCAAAGTTGGGATGTTAGTGGCAGGAGGACGAGTGTGACTGTCTGAGATTAGTCTTGAGGCTGCTGGTGTCTGGACTAGGAGCATCCTACTCTCCTTGGAGCATGAGGACCCCGGGAGCCTCCCTCAGGCTCTACTGTCAGTGTGTGGCTTGGGACATGGGATGCATGAACGAACATAGCTTTCCAGTGACAATCTTGCCTCTTTCTTTACTGATGCAGAAACATTGGAAATATTAGCACAATTTTCTCTTGATTTTAGAGTATCTAGATTTTATAAAAAGTCCTCACAAATGTTGTCACTCAGTCAAAGCCTATTCCTCCCTGCTAACTTACTCATTTGGCACCAATAACAGTTTAGGATAACTCTTAACCTCTCTGGCATTCTTTGAGGAAAAGAGGCATGAAGGGGTCGTGAATTTGCTAAGAGAAGAACTTAAATATTCTTGCACACACACCAAAATAGAGATCCATTTGCAAGGTGATGGATATATTAATTAATGAGATGTGTGTGGAATCTATTCCCAATGAATACGAATATCAAATCACCACCATGTACACTTTAAATATCTCAGATTTTTAAAAGATTTTATTTATTTATTCATGAGAGAGGCAGAGGCATAGGCAGAGGGAGAAGCAGGCTCCACGCAGGGAGCCCGATGTGGGGCTCAATCCCAGGACCCCGGGATCACTACCTGGGCCAGAGGCTGATGCTCAACCACTGAGCCACCCAGGTTTGGAGCAAAATCTTAGAATTTTATATGGCAATTATGGATCAACAAAGCTGAAATTGAAAAAAAAGAAAAACCAACTAAAAAAAGTTATTGGGGGTGGGTCCTTCTCCAGTCTAGGGCTGGATAACACACGATAGCATTTATCCCCTGAAGACATACGGGACTCACACATATGTGAGTCTCCTTGTGTCTTTTGGATCTTCTTTCTGGGGCACACACAGACGAGGGAGCTATTTCCCTCACCACACCCAGCTGTTTCCTTTCTCAGTCCATAAGACTCATTTTCCTCCTCGCAGACCATTGCCAACCCTTGCCCGACCCTCCTGGGCTGAATTGGCTTCCTGCTTCTGACCTACATCTATTCTTTCCATTCATCAGGAGCAGAGCCAGGTTGGAGGGTTGGCCAGGGGGGCATATCCCTCAAGTCCCAAGGGGCAAGAAAATGTCACCAAAAGGCTAAAAATCATCCGTGAAATGCAACCAGATGAAGCACACTGCGTTTCTAAGAATTCCTCTCAGGGAGGGCTTACCATGGGGCTGGAAGGGCTGCTTGAGGAGTGTCTGGAGGGAGGGTCAGGACCCCTCACCCATCCATAGTACCTGGTCCCGGAGTCCTGGGGGCCACCAGCTGCCTTCCAGGAAAGATGGTCTTGTTGACATAGAGCATACTTCCCATATGAATTATGCACATTCAGTGTGAGCTGAACAACTCAAGATGGTGGGGGGAAGGCTGACCTGGCTCCCACCTTTGCCCTCTCCACCTTCCACCCTATTCTATAAATAAATTTGAACAAACATTTAAAGAAGATTAGCTTGATCTATGTCAATGATTAGCCTACCCAGGGTGCCCAAGGGTCTTGGTCTAGTCCTAATCAGTGCTCATATTTTCTAAGACGTTCTGTCTTTATTCATTGGAAATGCATATTTAAAAAGAAGAAAAAGGTTTCCTAATAATCACTCAAGTTCCCAAAGCCATAAAGGAAAAGACTGGTACATTTGACTCCACAACAAAAAGTTTGATGACCAGAACCACCATGGCCACAAACAACAGATATCAAAGTGGGAAAAAGACTGTGATTCATTTCACAGCAAGAGGTTAATTTCCTAAATAGATGGAAAACTCATAAAAATCAATAAGGATGAATCCCAAGTGGAAAATTGAGCAAACGACATGATGAACAAGAGCAAAGAACTGCATATGGCTTCCCAGAGATGGTCATCTGCACTCAGAAGAAATGCAAGCTAACAACACAGAAGCTCTGAAGATTCCTACTGGGAAAATGGGATCATCTTATATGGCAGACATTCTCTCCCATTCTGAATTGACTGTAGTGAGAGATACTTCCTGTGCACAAAGAGGTAAACTGAGGCAAGCTTAAAACGATGAGTTTATTTGGGAATAGCAGAAGAATCGCAATTCGGGACAAGCGAACCATGGCAAGCTGTCGGTGAGCGCACTGGGGTTTGGGGTGGGTGGGTAGCTGTCTCCGTGGGCAGGAAATAGAGGGGAGAGCTCAGTTGAAGTCTGTTTAAAAAAAAAAAAATTGGAGACCAGCTTTGAAAGCTTCCTGAGCCGGCAAATCTAGTCCAGTCACACACACAGCTCAAGACAGCCCCCTTAGTCACCTCCTGCTCACGCCTCTGGCCAAACTTCCCAGGCTTGAGACGGGACAACCTCTGATCACCTTCTCATCTGAGAAAGTTCCAATTCTATCACTTTCCTGTAAATCAGGCACTTGGGGGAAATCTGTCCCTTCCTCCCTAAGCTTTGTCTTCCCGAGGGCACATGCGTGAGATTTCCCATTTTGTTTCTTCCAGTTGTATTTTCGATTGAAATTGTTTTACAACCCACACCAAGTGCCTGCTTCTGTCTCAGTGTTTAAAAAAAAAAAAAAAAAAAAAAACCACGCACACCGGCACAGGAGGGGCAAGGAGACAGTCCTGATGGTCATCGTGGTGAATCTGGATGGTGGGACGATGACTGAGGGTGAGGGTGAAGGGACACCCTCCTGCCCCCCTCGAGGGCCTGGGGGCCTCGGATGGAGAACCTAAGCTGTATTTGCAGAGGATCCAGCCTTGGCTCGGGGGCTTCTCAGGAGAGGACTCATGGAGAGCAGTCAAAGCAGGAGGACAAGTACCAGGGACAAGGGACTAGATAGGGATGATGAGGGGACCAATTGAAGTACCGCCTGGGGTCTGACCCCTAGCCTGTGTCCCTGTGCGCCGGCTGGAGGAGCTGACTCGGGGACATGTCCTTGGGTGGGGGGCGCACGGCCAGCCGCTCGGGAGCCAGGGAGTGTTAGGGGGCCCAGGGCCCCATTTTCCACGGGGAGTGTCTCCGAGCACTTTGGGGCAGGGGCCCCCAGCCCACGGAAGCACCATCCCTCACTGGAGGAGACAGGAGACGCCGCCTTAGTTAGCAGGACCTTCTAAGGCGGCGTCTGAGTCCGCTCCGGACAAGAGATCTGGTTCCTAAAGCTGGCTCCCTGGCGTGTGGCCTCGGGTGAGTCACTCACCCTCTCTGGATTTGCGATTCTGGGATTCCCAAGTGTCTCTGCCAATCTCAATCTCTGGGGTGCCTCCTCCCTCTCTCTGAACCTCTAACCCCTGCCATCATGCAGGTGGAAGCGAGCACTGCCCATCTGGCTGCAAGCGCCCTGGGAATGAAGCTCCGCCGCCCCCCCCCCCCCCACACACTGGAACAGCTTCGCAGACCCCGGGACAATGAAACTTCAAATGTCTCTTCCCGCAAGGCAAGGACCTCACCCCCTTGGAGAATCTGGGCCCAAGGAATCTGGGATGGGTCTAGGGTTCTCCCTGGGGCGGGGCGGAGGGGGGCGCTGGAGCCACAGAAAGGGCGTCCGTGTGATCATATTTTTACCTGCGGTGTGACCGTGTGTGAAAACACAGGACGGGTAGACGGTGGAGTAAGAAGGGCCGGGTCGTGGGCGGTCGGCGGCGGGCGGGGGGAGGGCGGGAGCCTGGGCTGGTGAGCTCCGGAGGGTTCTGGAGCAGAGGAAAGGCGTGTTGGCGGCAAACCGTGGGAGGAAGATTAGCCTGGCACACGGGGGACGCGGGGGGAGCCGAGACGGTAGGGGGATGCTAAATGGTACGACGGGAAGACCTTACCCCGCGTGGTTAAAAGCAGGAGTGAAGAGGGTGGAGGAGGCGACGGAGCACAGAGGAAGGAAGCGTCTGGTTTCAGGTGGGGGGTGTCCCCTCTGCCTCCAGCTCTCGCCTCCCCTTCCTGGCCGACTCCGACGAGTCCTCTAGGCTCCAGCTCCTCTGTCAGGGCGGGGTACCTGGTTACCACCTCCCTCTCCCACCCAGGAGGGGCGGGGCCTCACCTCCCTCACCCCCTCCCCCAGCCAGGAGGGGCGGGGCCTCACCTCCATCATCCCCTCCCTCCAGCCGGGAGGGGCGGGGCCTCACCTCCCTCATCCCCTCCCCCAGCCAGGAGGGGCGGGGCCTCACCTCCATCATCCCTTCCCCCAGCCAGGAGGGGCGGGGCCTCACCTCCATCATCCCCTCCCCCAGCCAGGAGGGGCGGGGCCTCACCTCCATCATCCCCTCCCTCCAGCCAGGAGGGGCGGGGCCTCACCTCCCTCATCCCCTCCCCCAGCCAGGAGGGGCGGGGCCTCACCTCCATCATCCCCTCCCCCAGCCAGGAGGGGCGGGGCCTCACCTCCATCATCCCCTCCCCCAGCCAGGAGGGGCGGGGCCTCACCTCCATCATCCCCTCCCCCAGCCAGGAGGGGCGGGGCCTCACCTCCCTCATCCCCTCCCCCAGCCAGGAGGGGCGGGGCCTCACCTCCATCATCCCCTCCCCCAGCCAGGAGGGGCGGGGCCTCACCTCCATCATCCCCTCCCCCAGCCAGGAGGGGCGGGGCCTCACCTCCATCATCCCCTCCCCCAGCCAGGAGGGGCGGGGCCTCACCTCCATCATCCCCTCCCCCAGCCAGGAGGGGCGGGGCCTCACCTCCCTCATCCCCTCCCCCAGCCAGGAGGGGCGGGGCCTCACCTCCATCATCCCCTCCCCCAGCCAGGAGGGGCGGGGCCTCACCTCCATCATCCCCTCCCCCAGCCAGGAGGGGCGGGGCCTCACCTCCATCATCCCCTCCCCCAGCCAGGAGGGGCGGGGCCTCACCTCCCTCATCCCCTCCCTCCAGGCAGGAGGGGCGGGGCCTCACCTCCATCATCCCCTCCCCCAGCCAGGAGGGGCGGGGCCTCACCTCCATCATCCCCTCCCCACAGCCAGGAGGGGCGGGGCCGCACCTCCCTCATGCCCTCCCCCAGCTAGGAGGGGCGGGGCCTCACCTCCATCATCCCCTCCCCCCAGCCAGGAGGGGCGGGGCCTCACCTCCATCATCCCCTCCCTCCAGCCAGGAGGGGCGGGGCCTCACCTCCATCATCCCCTCCCCACAGCCAGGAGGGGCGGGGCCGCACCTCCCTCATGCCCTCCCCCAGCTAGGAGAGGCGGGGCCGCACCTCCCTCATGCCCCTGAGCCCCTGGGTTGGCAGGGTGGCCTGGTCTGCCCCTCTGGGACTGTGTCTCTCTTAAGGGCAGTGAGCTTGATTTTTCAGTGTTTTGTTGTGTGCCTAACACGTATGTTATGGGTACTTACGGGGCTAGAAAAGAGTCTAAAATGCCTCATAGGTTCTAGGGTTTGTTTTTTTTTTTTACTTTCTTTTTGTTTTTGTTACATTTTAATTTTTCAGGAGTCATCCCCACACGTAAAAGTAGTGCTGATGTATGTGCAGCATCGGGGTAGGGCAGTGATTTTCAACTTTTCAAAAACTATCATTCCTTGATGGAGCTTTTTAAAGAGTATTTTTTTCCTAATTGTCTCCCTCCCAGCTCCCCATGAAAACAATCTTAATGCGACACACACCCTGTGTATCGGTGTATGTGCTGTGCTCCTGTGGAGGGTGACAATTCATTGTAATATCTGACGCTTTTTTTTACATACTCCCTTCCCCAACAACCACAAAATTTTCCCCCTTTGGGGACCAGGTCACTCCTACATGGAATATGGGTTGTGGGGTGACTGTTTGTTTCTCTGGACTGTTGTTACAAGTTACTACAATCATGGTGGCTTAAAACAGTAGAAATGTGGGGCACCTGGGTGGCTCAGGGGTTGAGCATCTGCCCTTGGCTCAGGTCCTGATCTCCAGGTCCTGGGATCCACTCCGACATTGGGTTCCCCGCAAGGAGCCTGCTTCTCCCTCTGCCTATGTCTCTGCCTCTCTCTCTCTGTTATTATTATTTACTCATGAGAGAGTAAATAAATAAATAAATAAATAAATAAAATCTTTTAAAAAAATAGCAGAAATTTATTGTCTGAGAGTTCTGGAGCCCAGAGGTCCAAAATCAAGGTGTCAGCAGGGCCAGGCTCCCCGCAAGGCTCTAGGGGAGAATTGTTCCTTGGCCTCTTCTAGCTTTTGATGGCTCTGGGCACTTGCTGGCTTGTGTCTGAATCCCTCCAATCTCTGCTTCGTCCTCACCCGGGCTCTCTCCTCTGTCTTCCCCTCTTCGGGCTGTGTCAAGTCTCAAAAGGACACCTGTCATGGAATTTCGGGCTTGCCCTGTTAATCCAGAATATCTCATCTGGAGATCCTTTTCAAAAAAAAAAAAAAAAAGGCCACTTTCACAGGTGCCAGGGTTAAGACATGAAAATGTCTTTTTGGGAGCCACCGCTGAACCTGCCACAGCGGCCTTGTGTCAGTGATACAAGCAAGAAAGCTCTGTGAAGGGACCCCTGGGTGGCTCAGCCGTTTAGCGCTGCCTTCGGCCCAGGGCCTGATCCTGGAGTCCCAGGATCGAGTCCCACATCAGGCTCCCTGCATGGAGCCTGCTTCTCCCTCTGCCTGTGTCTCTGCCTCTCTCTCTCTCTGTGTCTCTCATGAATAAATAAATAAAAGCTTAAAAAAAGAAAAAAAGAAAGCCCTTTGGCACCCTCTAGTGGTAACTACAAAGTCATAATTTTGCGAGGAAAATCTTCAGATTTTAAATGGTTAGCTATGAGAGCCACAGAAGAGCAATTAAAAAAAAAGATTTATGTATGTATGTATGTATGTATGTATGTATGTATGTATGTATTATTTAAACAAGGAGTTTAGTTTTATTTTCTCTGTGCATTTGCAAAAACACTTAGGACCAACATAGAAACAATAATAAAACCTCCTGTGAAAATTACACTAAAAAGAAAAAAAAAAAAAAGACCTGTGAGGGATTAGTGCCTTAGCTCTAGGGAGCTACAGTAAATCTGATTGGTCCAAGGAATTGAAAAGATATTAGGAAGATAGAGACGCAGGCAGAGGGAGAAGCAGCCTCCATGCAGGGAGCCTGTTGCAGGACTCGATCCCAGGACCCCAGGATCACGCCCTGAGCCCAAGGCAGGCACTCAACCGCGGAGCCACCCAGGGGTCCCCAGAATAGCAATTAAACAACCGCAGAAGGGGCTTGGAGCAGCTGCACTCTAACCCAGCACAACTTACTGTCCACCGTCCGAGAAGCGGTGTGGCTTCTGTATTAATGCTTCCTGCTTCTCAACTCGCAAAGGGCTCCGTCACTTCGGGGGGCCACCTTCCGTGTGGCCTCCTCCCACCCTGTGTCTGGAGAGCAGCTGCCCCTGGTGGGGCCTCCACAGGCTGTGAAAGCACCCACTTGCTCTCCCTCCCCTAACAGCTGTTTCCTAGCAGGGGTTCCTCCTCCCTGTGTGGCAGTGGGGGAGAAGAGAGCAGGGGGATGGGGATGGGGGGGGGTGCAGGGGACTCTTAGTCCAAGTGGAGAAATCACCCAAGTAATAAACCCTTCAAGTACATCTGCATTTAAGCAGGTTTTCTCAAGAGCTGACTCTGGATCTTAACCGATTTTTATAATGTTATTTTAAAGTCCATCCACAAATGCAAACATTAGCCCAATTGATTTGTGTGTTCGGCATCAGGCCAGCCTCAGGGCACAGGCTGGTGAGTAAGACAGGAGGCATGTCTGTCTTCCTCGAATTTACTAACAGGGAGACCTAGATAAACAACTGCGAAAAATCAATGATAAGAAGTGCTGTGGAGGGAAAATATGGAGGGATGCACAAGAGGTGGGCCAGGCTTAATGTGGGGATGGGCAAGGAATTGAACAAAGCTGGGTATGGACACTGCACGAGCACACACTCCTCTCCTGGCTCTGTTGATCTTTTTCACCAGTTCAGCTATTTCAGGAAAGCGGATGTGGGAGACATCCTAAATAAATAAAATCCAGACATTTTATCCTAAATTTGTAGACAAATCAGGTAGGACCATCCACAGTGATAGAAGCTCTTAAAAATTGAAATCAGGGGGATCCCTGGGTGGCGCAGCGGTTTGGCGCCTGCCTTTGGCCCAGGGCGCGATCCTGGAGACCCGGGATCGGATCCCACGTCGGGCTCCCGGTGCATGAGCCTGCTTCTCCCTCTGCCTGTGTCTCTGCCTCTCTCTCTCTCTCTCTCTCTCTCTCTCTATCATAAATAAATAAAAATTAAGAAAAAATTGAAATCAGGAAGAACAGCTTTGGTTGTGAGCTCTTGGAGGCCATTTTTATTTTTTTAATTTTATTTTTAAAGATTTTGTTTATTTGACACGGAGAGAATGCGCACAAGCAGGGGGAACAGCACAGGCAGAGAGAGAAGCAGGCTTTTTGCCGAGCAGGGAGTTCAATATGGGGCTCGATCCCCAGACCCTGGGATCATGACCCAAGCTAAAGGCAGACACTTAATCAATGCAGCCACCCAAACGCCTCTTGGAGGCCATTTTTAAATGAAGTCCTTGAGGATGAGTCTGATGTCTGATTGTGTCACCCTGTTTCCTCACAATTAATAGCAGGAGTTGTTTACAGAGAAGTTAATCCAAAGCAAGTCAGACACTGATATTTCCATAACCAGCAGATTATTTATTAAATTCAAAGGTTGCTGATGTCAGGAAGGAGAACAAATGTGTGATTATGGCAGCCTGTCTCCAAGATGGTCACCATCAGGTCGGTCCTTCGCCCTCTGTCTGTCCATCTGATTCTCCAGTGGGAGGTGGCATCTATTCCTTGCTCCCACATCCCATGGATCTGAGCTGGCCTAGGTGACTCATTGACCCATAAGATGCAGTGGACGTGATGTTGGGGACTTCTGAGGTGAGGTCCTAAGAAGTCCTGCAGCTCCATCTTGGCTCTCGGGATGTTCTGGGCCCTGAGACCCCTGTGCCTGGAGAGGGTGACACTAGCCAGTGCCCAGCTGTTCTGGCCAGCCCAGCCCAGGCACAAGGTGTGAAGGTCTTAGATATTCTGGGCCTGGAAGATGTCAAACAAGCTATTCAAGCCACACCAGCAGAAGTCCCAGACACAGAGGAACAGAGTTGAGCCAACCTCAATGTGCTCTAGATGTTTCTTCATGCCTTTACATTTGTAAGCAGCAGTAGATGCCTGCAAACACTGCTTTAAACAACACGTGCTGAAAATAGAGCAGCTTGTTAACAGGGACCAGAACTAGGCTGACACGTGAACTGGAGAACATTGCAAAATTTGGTGGTTTCTTTTTCCTGTTGCCTATAGTGCTATGATTCATACCTCCACTGTACACCTCCCTAGCTGCGCTTAGGAGACAGTGTAGCACTCTACTTAAGAACTTGGGTTTTAGAGTTAAGAAAGTCTCTTATTTGAGTTCCAGTGGCCTCAAGCGAATGGCTTAGCGTAGACCTCAGTTTCCTCATCTGTTAAAAGGGAATGACATGAATAATACAGATTAAGTTCATTAATGCATGTGAAGTATTCAGTGCCTGTCATATATTCACATTTTGCGGTCAGAATGGTGGTTGGTGGTGATCCCCAGAGCACAAGAGCCTTTTTTTTTTTTAAAGATTTTATTCATTTATTCATTAAAGACACAGAGAGAAAGGGAGAGAAGCAGGCTCCAGGCAGGGAGCACGATGTGGGACTTGATCCTGAGACTGTGGATCACGTTCTGAGCCCGGGGCAGGTGCTCAACCACTGAGCCACCCATGTCCCAAGGGCCTGATCTTATCTTTAAATTCAGTGTACATTTCAGTGCCTGGGCCATAGTGATTAATAAAGGCTGTTACATGAATGACAGAATGAAACCCTACGTTATAAACTTTAAGATCGACATTTTAACACGAAGGATGACTTTGCCTGTACATTATTTGGAGCTAAGCACTTTAGGTCAATGGAGTATGTCATTTCTACCATGAAGTCCTGTAAGAATCGGATGTCAGTGGGAAAATAAGCCAGTTCAATTGCTTTTGGCATCTTAAGGCCTCCAAAGGGCTGGACGGCACCGTCACGAGCATCCCTTGCAACCTGTCTCATGGTGCATGTGTAAAGCGAGTGGCTTGCTCCAGGCCACCCACCTGCTGTGGGGACAAGAGCAGAACTCTTCCCTTATGAAGGTGATGGCGTCCTTACCCTCTTCTTGCACACCCCAGGGCCATTCGGTGTGGTCAGGACTGATCACTAATCTCTTCTACGAAGGGATCGCGCACCTCTTGGAGAGGCAATGGGAGAACCCGCCGGGGAGGCAGGAAGCACCTGTAGGCCACGCAGGCTGTATGCGGGGACCCTTCCTTTACGCATCTGTCCCACCTGTCATCATAACTCTTGCACTGGAACAGTGACTCATCATGAAAAAGCCCCTTTTTTGCATTGCTGGGATGCAGTTTAAGTTTTCTGTAATTAATGTTGGGGTTTCATCCTAGTTCTTAGGCCTTTCTTCGATTTCCCTGCTTTAAGGCATCAATGTCTTTTCCCAGCTTAATTTACTGTGTCTGGTGAGAGCTGGTAGGACCTTCTTTGGTTTACCAAACCTGACGACACAAAGTAGCAGTCAAGTCTGTTATGTAGTTTTAATTGGTTTAAATTTCTATAGATAACAAGTAAGCAAACTGAAGCCTTCTTCAGTTCCTTTTTTTTCTTGCCTTTGAATTCAGAGCTGCTGTTCGCAGATCCAGTGTGGCACTTTTTAAATTTAGTCAAAAATAGAGACTAAAGGAAAATCGTGCACTGTTTTCACCTCTTTCTGGCAGTTTCTGTGCATCATGTAAGATGTTGCCAGCCAAAGAGCATTGTCCACATGGTATGGAAAAGAAAATAACATACTTGTGTAGGTTGGAAAAATTCAAGTCAATTCTTTACTAGGATATAAGGGTAAGGACTAAGACAGCTGGTAAGACCAGCTGAATGATTCCCCTACCTCTTGTCCCTCTTCCCAATCAGGATTGGTTTCTATTTGTTTTAAGATTTCATTTAGAACAAACAAGATTCAATTAATGACATTTTTCTAAGTAAAAAAACTACAGACAAGGGCTTGGGGGATGAGCGGGGAAACCCAGATGTGCCACCTCTGAAACTCACAGCTGTGCTTCGGATCTTGAAATAAATCTGTTTCCAAGAATGGAGGTTTCTGTTGTTCACATTTAAATCTTGAATCACACTAAAACGTCAATGACGTTTTTATGTTCCAAGTTCAAATCCTTATTTAGGATAGTTGAACCTCATATCCAGCACTCACAAGACTCCTGAGACATTCTTTTCGATCCTGACAGGTTAACAGAGATCTATTGAGAGGTAGGGAGAAGGCAAAGGGAAACTTCATTGAGCAACAACAGAAGATATTTATATGAATGTTCTGAAGCCAACTGACCATATTCTATACGAAGAAAATTTTTTTTCTATGAGAAAAAATGTGGGGTTTTAATAGTTTAATGAATAATCCAGCATTACTAGGTAATGCATAAGAGAAATTAATCCAGACCAAAAACACTTGGCCACTATGAAAATCAAGATTTGATGTAATAGTAACAATAAATGTAATACTAACAATAAATTACAAGGTTGGTAGATTTTTCAGGATCCAATCATAAGGTTAAAACTGATGACGTTCTAAGTGGTGAGAAAAATGGCATGGAGAGAAATATACAGGACCCATAACACAACAGTACCTCCTTTTGAACTGGTAGAGTCTAAAGCTCATTTTCCTTGCCTAAAAAGTTTTTTTTATGGTTTCTACTACAGAAATCGCTTCTAATTATTTCCTTGCATATATTCACGTATATGCTGTTACATAGTATTAGTAAATGTCAAGGCTCATCTAACCAACCAAAGTGGTAATACTGCTGATCTTACAGTTCTGATGTCCAATTTCCCCACAACATTAATATTCAAGGTCAGTCAAGGTCATGTAGGGTGGCTGTGCTCCCAGAAGCAAAATTTGAGATCCAATTTCTCATTTGCCACAATCTGCATCATCCAGACATTTTATCCAAGAATCTGATGCTTCTAAGCTGGAACATTTTAGCTCATATACTTTGAGTTGGCTGCTAGGAAGTTAGGGCCAGATTTGTAGCCTATTTCTAACATTCACTTTGTGTGCTAAATTCACTCCTGGTTTGATGTTTTTCACTTACACCTTACCTTGATTGGCTTACTTAATCCATGTAAATTTTATTGTGTGTGGCTCTGTAAGCCCTCTCTTCAAAACTTTTTGAGAAGGCAGAGAATAAAACCAACTTTAGATACGTTTCATATATCACAGGTTGATTCAGGTCAAAGACCTGAGATTTTAAAAGTTGTATGAGGGATAGATACCTGGTTAGCTTAGCTGGTAGAGCACGTATGACTCTAGGTCTAATGAATCTGAGCCCCATGATGGGTACAGAGATTACTTAAAACGTGGTAACAGGGTGAAATAGGTTAAGGGGATTAAGAGGTACAAACTTCCACTTATAAAAAAGTCACGAGGATATAATGTACAGCGTGGGAAATATAGCCAATAATATTGTAATAACTTTGTATAATGATAGATGACAACTAGACTTACTGTGGGGATTTTATAAGGTTAAAAAAAAGGTAACATTTCTTATCAAATCCATTTGTCCCTAGGGCAAAATTCAACTTATAAAAATCTGAATTTGGAGAGTTAAAAGTAAATGAAAGATCGATTCAAGCTGCCCCAAATGAATGTCCCCAGAAGCTTCTAAAATTTCAGAAAGGTCCATCAAAAACTGAGTCATTCAGATTTAAAAAAAGAATCTGACTGGAAAGATGCTTGGTCATGGCACATTATGGCATACAGGATAACCAGAGGTGGATTCTTTATTTCACAAGTTTCAAGATACAGTACAAAACGAATCTGTACATCTCTCTATTAACAGGACTTGTTTACACAATTATATTACACTTCACCAGCCTTTATACCGTATTTAATTAAATACAAAATAAATTTACAAAAAAGTCTACCATGGTGTTCCTTCCAATGCCAGCTTATAGTCTTTTAAACTTCTCCTAAATATTGATAGTGGTTATACCTCGATCATATTTGACATTATGATTTCTTTTCTTAAATCAAAGAGACTAGTGTCAGCTTGTCTGTCATTCCAGACAGGAAAAACAGTGCATGCGAGATGACTTCCTGCACATAATCAGGACATCCTCATGCACACAAAATCAGAGTTTTGCTTCTGCAAATAGTCACTTTAAAATACAAATCATTTTTACTCAGGATATTTTAGACTTTCTTGAAATACCAAGTGAAAGGAGAAATTTAGCATCAAGAACTACTATACCTGAAAAATCAGGTAGTGTCTTAGATAATGTGGTGTTAAAAAATTTTGTATTTTCACTTATGTTGGAGAGCAATGACTGAGGATGATTTTTTCATGAAAACAGAAGTTTCTTTTGCCTTATTGCTTGCATTCTTCTGGTCACAATATTGTGCAACGCATATTATATTCACTTCCAGAACAAATACTAGCTGTCGTCAGGGCAAAAGAAGCCCACACTGCTCTTCTTGGCAGGTATAGGGGCTGTTTATCTGACACTGTTCTGAAATGTGCATGTGAAACGTTAGTCCAAACCTCTGTAAAGGAAGTTTTTTTGCAGATGGAACTAGTCAGTAATACATATACTACACACATGAAGAGTTGTGGTCTCCACTCACAGGCTTGCATGCATACTTCCAAAACACTGGTTTGAAGAACAAATATGAGAACCAAAGAAAGGAGGGAAAAACGAAGCAAAAGAAAAAAAAAATCCTATACAAAATACTTAAGTTTCCTGGAGGCAACAGCAGCTCCTTAATTAAATAAAGCATCAGATCGTGGCCAGATCACCACAGAAGTTTCGAAAACTTCTCAATGGTACAGAGCTAGCTCAGCTTAGCAGTAAAACTTCCACAAATTAATTAACCTTATATGCACAAGGTAAATCCTCAAGCGTACTACAGTAAATGATTCAAAGTAAATCTCATTTAAGTGTTAAAATAAGGAAGTTCGGAAAAAAGGCTTTTCCTTTTTCTGTGCCATTGAATATTAACCAAAAATAAGATAAGCCTTATTAAGAAAACAAAAACTTCAAACACAGAAAGAAAACAAAACAAAACAAAATCCCAAACACCAATGCTACCTTTATAACATAAAACAGAAGCAAAGGGATGGTCTCAAGACTGAAATAGTTGACTAACCACAAACCGAACGCAGAGGAGAATATAAGCTAAGTACTACTGTCCTCACCTTCGAAGGCAGGAAGACAGGCTAGAGGGGTCAGGAGACAGGCTACCACGGAGAAAGAGAAACTGCACTCAATCTGCTAACTCTAAATTCTAACATTAAAACTCCTGAATCCCGGAGTTAATTTAATGTCATTGACATTAACTAGCTTTAGTTACTGTCATTTGATTCAAATGGATGCCATTTGATTAGGTAAGTATTGAGCATTATTTTAGGAGAAACACCAAACCCAGTTCCTACTTGCCTAGGTATTATGTCCCATGAACAGAAAACGAGGAGGAAGCAAGGTATTTGTAAATATACTGTTCAAATTTCCAGGAGCAAGTGACCCGGGGTTGGGGGGGGTCAAGCAGGAAGTGGAAACAAGCCACAAAGAGGCTACTTGGAATATCAGTAATAAAAAGGACACGGCAAGTAGTGGTAAACGAACAGGGAGTTTGTTATTGCATGAAGAGCACGATGGCGCTTTCCCATCTGGCTTCAGGTAGTGCACACTGCTTTAGGAAATGTCTTTTCAAAGCACGAGTGGAGGGAAGTAAAGCTAGAGATTAAAAAAAATCAGGTGGATGGCTAGAGGGGGAGAAAGGGAAGTTCAGTCATCTTGGAGGGTCTTAACACATTTAAATACATTAAAACGGTTCCTTGGAAATGAAATGTTGGCGCTCCTGTGAACTATCCTCATCTGTGAGGGGTGGTGGGGAAAGGTCAACTGCACTCGAATCTCAGGGTAAGAGGTCAAAGCTGTCTAATTAAGAGCTGTCCAAAACAACATGATGCTCTCAAGGCTCAGACTTGCTACCTCTCAGATAGGCTTTTACACACATGGTTCTGTGGCCACCTTTTCAAATTTGGAAGCAATTATGCGGGAGTCAAGTTTGAGTACCAGGTTTCTCGTAATCCTCCAAAACACACACAGAAAGCCTATGACTTCACATTCAAAGCCTTCATGTTCATCACAGACTAATTAACTCTAGTTCTAAATACAATGCCGACTTCAAAAACCAAAGTCTTGCGACTCTACAGGTAATACACTCTTCAAGTTTTCTGGCAGGTGAAGGATTATGGAGCAAGAGTAGAAAGGTTGTTATAAACAGGTTGAGGTCAGGAGGCATAGAAAGCCTGCTCAGATACGGACGTAGTCTCAGACTAGATGTAGGCTGGTGAATGCCACCATCTGACAATAAAAAGAAATACAAATTCGGCTTAAGTTTAAATTTCTTCCTTTGTATGATGTGTGATGTCCTCGCTTTTCTTTGTTGTTGCTGTGCTCCACACTATTTAACCAGGCAATTCTCAAGGGGCACAGCCTTGATCTTCCTCAAGTTACCAGTTGGAAGCTGGTGAATATGACAGCTAAGGACGTGGCTGACTTTCTACCGGAATAGAAAACTGCTGAAGTAAAAATCGCCCTGAACAGTATGAACAGGCTTTGGCTTTCCTCAACCACTGAGTTTAATGCATCTTAGAGTCTCTGAGCTTGTTTTATACTGGGAGTCACTCGATGACACATCCTGGCAATATCATTTCAGATCTAAAGAATTCAGGGGGGTGAGATCTGTTCTTTTGTGGTAGAAATACAAAGTGAAGTGAGATCCTGGGAACAAATGCTTCATCTTTGGGGGAAAAGTGTCTGTCATCTTGGTACCCTACCTAGACTTCTTTACCACTGTTTTCTAGTTTCTCCCACTTAGTCCATCCTCTGGCTTCTGGATCAAGGCTCTGTATACTCAAAACAAACAAGCAAATTACATTGAGTAAGTGGGGGCAATGTCACATGTTAGCTCAAGGAGTCAGTTCACAATGTTTTATATATTCCATTCCAGAGAAGTGAGGTTCATATAAAACTCTTTAACACGCCTTTCAGTCTGTGAAGGAGAGAAGTATGGGATAAAGTGTGACAATCACCAATAAGAAGAAACCTCCCCGCCTTCCCTTTTAAAATAACAAATATGTTCAATATGTATACTTGCATGTGGATTGGTAAAAGTTTCTCAGTTATTGCAGTTCTGAAACACTTTGCTTTTTTTTTTTTACTTAAAAGGCAAGTTCTATTTTCAGACTTTCAAACATGTTAAGGTTAAACTTGCAACTAACTGGTTTTTCCTTTTTACAGTGATGAGTTTTTAGTGTTGATGCACAAGACCTTAGAGGTGGTTGATAGAAGAACTTATGCACATTGAGAGAATGACTGAAAAGGACCCGAGAGAGACAGCTGGGTGCAGCAGACTTTTGAGTGTCTCACATGTTTCCAGAAAAAAAAAAGGGGACGGGAGAGGAAGCCATTGAGAGTTGTTATTCCACACGGCACTGAAACAAACATTCAACTCAGTGTAGGTAAGAGTTACTTATCCCTGAAAATAAAGGCATCAGATTCTAAGCAGCTTTAGGAATTCAATGCTTCTTGTGCCTCTTCCAGGAGGTGACCGCTGATCCGAAGTTCTAAATCAAATGCAAGTGTTCTCAGCAGACAATATCCTTGGTTGTCACTGATCAAGGCTGGACATGGTGGCTGTTACTGGGGTGGCTGCTGCTCCGGTGGCCCCTCCTGCTGTGGCGGCCCTGGCCGTGGTCCTGGAGGCCTGGGGAGAGGGATGTCCTGGTGCTGCCTCTGCCTGTAAGCTATAACTGTTCCCAAGAGCAACGCGATGATGGTCATGAGGTAAAGGTCCCACTCAGGTCCCAAAAGCTGGTCCATGTCAAGCTGGGTGAACAGATCTCGAATCTTAATGAGAATAAGAATAAAAAACACTGTGATCACTAAAATGTCAGGGAAGGAACTAGGAAAAAAGTAACATCACAAATTATACATGAATACAGAACTTATTAAAGTAATTGGTTTTAGGAACATTTTGCAATGTGATTAAACAAAAAAGCTTTAAAAAGCCTTCAGGAACTTTTATAATAATATGCTTCAGGAACTGAGTTATTGTCATAGTAGGTGCTACAAAGTGTCTGACAGGGTTCCTTTCCATCAGTAGTCCAATCTACTCATTTTCTACCATTTCTCACAGAAAATACTTGCACGGGATACTAGACAGTGGAGAGCCGAGGGGGGACAACAATCAGTACCTTGGCCGCCTGTTACCTGTCTGCTCTGACAGCACACCAGCTGAAGAGTCCTGTTCTGATGACAGCAAAGCACTTCACTTCTCTCATGTAACTGGAGATGGCAGGAATTCCAACGTTTAAGAGCTGCATGACTAATGCTTTTTAAATAGGATTTCACTAAATATTTAACGTCTGAATTTAAACTCAAAAGATAGTTATGTTCTTAGTCTAGGAGACTTCATTTTAGTGTCACTTAAGCCATTTCTGGTATCTGTGGACTGCTACCTACCTCCAAAGGAAATAAACATAGGATATAATCCTTTATATTTAAGTAAAGTTATATTTAAAAGGTCCCCATAAGGGCACCTGGATGGCTCAGGCGGTAAAACATCTGCTTTCGGCTCAGGTCATGATCCTGGAGTCCTGGGATCAAGTCCCATGTCTGGCTTCCTGCTAAGTGGGGAGTGTGTTTCTTCCTTTGCCCTTCCCCTGCTCATGCTCTCTCTCTCTCTCAAAAAAAAAAAAAAAAAAAAAAAAAAAAAACAACTTAAAAAAAAAAATAAAAGGTCCCCATAATATATATTTGCAGGTGCAGGTGCTAAATTTTTTGGGGAAAAGATTATAAGAAATTATTAACTGTGTTTCCTGGGGTGGGACCTGTGATAGGAGATTCGGTGTTTTCTGTACCGTCTGACTTTCTCACCATCAATACTTATTTATTATTCTCTTTTTTATACTTCTGTATTAAAAAAAAAAAAAACAAGACAATGCACTTAGTATGGCATATCGCATGACCCAATCCTAGATCATTAGCAGTTTCTTAGTCCTACAAACTGTGAGAGACAAGGGACTGAAACAACCATGAGAGAAAGTGAGCGAGAGGGGGAGAGAGAGAGAGAGAGAGGGCGAGCACAGGCTGCCACACTGTTGTTAGCTTTTCAGTTAAAGGAACAATGATTGTTTCCATTAGTGGAGGGTACAGCACTCGGCTCATGCTATCAAGTGATTACAAATTTAAATTTACCATTACAAATGTATAAGCACTTGGGAGGGTGGAGCCCCACACCTCCAGTCCTCTGGGGTGCCATGCATGGAGGACCTCAGGTAGTGCAGGACAGAGTTGCAAAAAGGAGCACTATGGATCCCAATTATATCTCTATCGCACAGGATGAAAAGCCTGTTCTGGAACCTAATGCTGAAATGGTGTATCAACCTATCCTGAACAATGATAACAAGTAGTTGAAATATCATCTTGTTCTGGTCTGGAGTGAATTAAAGTTAAATAGCCCTTGTTTCTGCAGACATTTTAGGACTTTCAGAGTTAAATCCCATACCGGTCAATCCATTATAAGGCAGTATAGGTAAACCAAATGTAAAACTGGAGACCCCACGGGCACTTACCTGTAAATACGGATAACTAAGCTCAGTAGTTTTGAAAGGGATGGGGAACCCACCTCTTATCCGGGTTCTAACATTAGCTATTTAAGTAGTTCAAGGTATTTGTACAGAAGAAAATTCTGGTGCTGTTTTAAACAAGTTTCACACTATCAGAAGAATTTGAAGTCCAACAGCCTGGGCAGGTTTTCAGGTTCTACTTCTTTCCCTTTTTAAAAATTCTCTTTTTAAGGGACTGGTCTCAGTCACTGGAGGCAGTCATCTGATTTATTGTTTACTGAATTTAGTTAGCTACTGTTTCAATTGCCAAGGGTTAGTCCCATTTTCTCTAGTCCAGAAGACACATGCGTCAATGAAAACTGCTTTAGCACCTGGAACCTACCTCAAAACATACTGCTCTATGGCTACATTCACCCCACACTTGATGCAGTCCCCTGGTAATTCACTTGGGGGAAGAAGGAAAAGGACCAGACACTTGCAGGACATTCCTCCCCTCTCCCTGAACTTTTAAAATACAAACGTCTAGACTGAGCAGCTTATATCATTTATATTTTAATTAAGAGGCATGGAGGAGTGCCTAGATGGCTCAGTCAGTTAAGTAGCCAACTCAGTTTCAGCTCAGGTCATGATCTCAGGGTCCTGGGATTGAGCCCCACATCAGGCTCCTCACTCAGTGGGAGCTCTGCTTGAGGATTATCTCTCCCTCTCCCTCTCCCCCTCATGCCATTCATGTATGCTCTATGGCCCTCTAAAATAAAAAGATAAATCTTTAAAAAAAAAAAAAAAAGGGCATGGAACACTTACGTTTGTTTCCCGTATGTACTGCAAGAAATATACCACACCCAGTTTGCATAGTGCTAGGAAGACTGGTACTTGGGCGTCTGGGCTGGCTTCAGCTGCCATGTCATAAAAACGTTTTGCAAGGTGAATATCCTATAATATAGGTAATAAACCAAAATTCATCTTTTGTTAAAGTAAAAATAATATTAATTTAGTTTATATATTCAGTTATCAATTTATGTATTTAGAACATTTATTTCACCTTTCAAGTTTTCATTTTACCTAATGGAAAAACTCAACCTATAATTGGGTAATATTTCTTTAATTATCTAACTGCTTAATTTTGAAAAATTTAGCTGAAAAGTATTAAAGTTTAACTCATGTTCCTCCTGTCTGACACCCTCTTTGCTGCATACAGCTACCTACCTTATGTATAACAGGTTTATCTGAAGATTCCCGGGGTGACCTATAAGTCTCAAGTTAATTTTTCCTACTTAAAATTTCAGTCACTATAAGTGATTTCTGGTTTCAGTTTGGAGCAGTGATCTTTCAAACTTGGTAACATGCTCACAATTTTTCAAAGGGTACTTGCATGGAGAGTGTTAAGGAACTTGCATTCTGCATTTCCCTGCCTTAGACATATTTCTGTAAAAGGTGAAACAAGTCATATGGATTCTGGCTTAGACTAGAGTGTTCTGCATACACATCAATGCAGAATGGCACAGGACATTGTGAAATTTTCATTTTACAACCTCACTTTTTCCATGCCCTGACTATTGTCAAAGAAGACCAAACTCCAAGGAAAGAATTCCAAGAAACATGGGAAAGAAAGTAAACATTAAGAACTTTCCCAACATAGTTCAATATAAGCAGTTACTTCCAACGATTCCCTAAACTGTCACTAGAGTGTGTCATTACTTAAAAAGAAGGATTTCTTCTGTTACTAACAATAACAGTATAGTCTGGTTTTTCAAAAAATGTAACAAGCTTTTCTTTTTTTGGACTATCACATTTTTTAAGATCATGGATCAAACTTTATGTGATAACATCAACTTTTGTGTAAGTGATTTAACAGGGTAACTAAATCTTATCAATTACATCCCAAATTATTTATTCTATATAAACAATAATCATTTAATCCTTAATATTCTTTTAGCTGTACTAGATGCTAGACTGAGTAGTTTTCAGTAGTATGAATGCTTATTGAAAAAATGGGAAAAAATAGGAAAAGGAGATCATAATGTTGTAAAAACTAATGGAATCATTCTGATTTTTATACATGATTAATTATTCTTTAAAGTTGCATTCCAGAGTTCCCTACTCGCATTCTTATAAAAGAAATACTGTGCTTTTTATCATTGTCATCTAGTCAAGAATTTATATAAGCTATACATATTACAAATTAAATTATGAGAATGCACACTAATTTTTTGGCTTCTGATCTATTATAAAAACACACTGTTAAGAGTTCTATTACTTTAATTTTGATTGCTTTCCGTAAATTATTATGAAGTGTATTCCATAAAAACCATACATATGTGCAATCTTTATATTAGTCATCAAACACATTAATTTTATTGGAATTAAAAAAAACGAAGTCAGACTTGCTGACAGAAGCGAAATCTGATCTGACTGACTGGTCTGACAATTAAGAGGGGCTTTGTTCAGTAACTCAATAATATGGTAGAGATCACCTACAAGCTGAATGCACTTTGCCTGCAGTTCCAGAGTCCTGATAAAACTACATTCAAGTATCTAATATTAATATAAGTGTAAAATATAAAACTATACATACTGGAATTAAAAACATTAATATGCAAATGTGGTGAAACAAAAGGCACTTGGACACTAGCACTAGTGCATTAGCAAAATGAAAATGAACAACTTGCCCTTAAGTACATTAGGTCAATAGAGTGTCTCTAAGTGACAGAGTTATAACAGAATCAGTTATTTGATCAACCTTGGTCAAGTCTTCGGCACTCCACCCAGAAACTGAGAAAGTGAACGACTCCAGTAACTAGGGGATGAATACACCTTTTGCAACCCTCTAGTTTCAAATTCTTTACTTTCAATAAGATTGAAGGGGGACTTAACAAACTGTCAATGATAGATCATTGAAAATAATGTGAATCACTCTGATTTGGGGCATATGTTATAGAATAAATGTTTGTGTCTCCCTAAATTTTTAGGTGGAAATTCTACTCCCTCAGGTGATGGCTGGGATTAGAAGGTGAGGTCTCTGAGAGTTACCACCATTAGATGAGGTTATTAGGGCAGAGCTCTCATGAATGGAATCAGCATCCTTAAGAGTCTTTAAGTGCTTGCTGCTTCCTTCTTGCTCTTTCCTTAGGTAAGGACAAAAGCTAGAAGAGAGCTGTCTCTGGCCCAGGAAGCAGGGTCTCACCAGACACCAAATCCACAGCCACCCTGCACTTCAACTTCTCAGCCTCTAGGACTCTGAGAAATTGTGTTGTTTAAGCCACCTAATCTACGGTATTCTGTTATTGCAGCCCAAAAGAAGACAGCACATAATCGTAAAGCAGTTTAAGGAATTAAGCGAACTTGCTATAGGAAGATTCCTCCCATTCCATAAATTTGTTTATGTGAACAAGATTCCAGTCATACATTTATAAAAATGATACATGAAATTAATGCCTAATCTACTCAGTGATTCTTAAACTGATTTTTAGAAGATGCTCCATTCATCTCATTAAAAGATTTGTTTTCAATAACTACCACAGAAAGTAAAATTTTAGTGAAATTTATAGTATTCTGTTGATTCATTCAATACTGTATTGATAATTAACCAACTTATGACTAATAATATCTCATGAATTTTTCTTACCACTTAGAGCATATAGGAAATAAAATTTAAAGTTTAACATACTTTTTTTTTTTTTTAACATACTTTGTTTCACATAAGTATGATCCAGTGATCAGTAAAGGAGCTCAGCATTAAAAACATTGCATTAGTAGTATGCAATGCTAGGGGAATAATGGACTGAAAATATAAACTCAGGAAGAAAAAAATAGACCATTTTAATGAGCTTGCTGAGTATTTAAAAAAATGAAGGTATCAAAATTTTGTTATTTAGAGTAATTTAGTCATTTTATTTTAAAAAATACTGGTGTGGGCAGCCCGGGTGGCTCAGTGGTTTAGCGTCGCCTTCAGCCCAGGGTGTGATCCTTGAGACCCAGGATTGAATCCCACGTCGGGCTCCCTGCATGGAGCCTGTGTCTGCCTGTGTCTCTGCCTCTCTCTCTCTCCTTTTGTGTTTCTCATGAATAAATAAATAAATTCTTAAAAAAAAACAAAACAAAACTACTGGTGCTTAGAATAGCTAGAATTTATATCCTGTGGCGCTTACAATGAAAAGTTTTTAATGTCAAATTAAAAAGCGCAGCTTTTAAACACAGTTTTTCAAAATTCCCTTAAGGGTATACAGGCAAAAACTTAAGGCCATGGGGTCTAAAGAAAGTTAGAATTCCTTAAGAAGGTGTAGACTTAGAAATACGTTTATCAATGCAAACATCTTAATTTATTTCTCAATAATTTAGAAACAACAGAATTTGGCTGGAGATGGACAGTTTTTCAAACAAGGAGTTCCATTTAAATGAATCTGGTTTTGGCTTACTATCCTAAATATAGCTAGCTGTGTGCTTTTGACAGCAACAGGCATGTGTCCAATGACAAGAGAGATGTAAGTAAGGATCAGCTTCTGAAAAATTACAAAACTGTCTCATTACTTAGTACTTAACATCTGAGCACATTCCAAAGAAAGCCTATATTCTAATAAAAATGTAGATGATTCCCCCAAATCACAATTATATCATTCAGACATTTATTTTGAAGCCCCGCTCACCTGTTTAATGCCTAGTCCTTTCTCATGCATATATCCCAGATTAAACATAGCTTGTGCACTGTGTTGCTGCTCAGATGCTAGGCGATAATGAATAAATGCAGTCTCGTAGTCTACGTCAGTGCCAAAGCCATAGAAATGGTAGTCTCCAAGCTTAATTCTAGCCACGGTATAGCCTTAAACAAAAATTAAATGCAAAACTGCCAATAAATGAAGGGTGTTTAAAACAGACCAAACTACTATTATTTCTCCTCCTGTTAACATGCATACATAAAACAGAATTCTAATTTGTAGTACATAAACTTTACAACAAATCCTTCAGCCAAGCTATAAATTCAATAAAGGTTTAAACTAGAGGTGTTGCTCTTCTGAAGAAGGCTTTGTAATAGGGAAGGGTAAAACAAAGTAGGTGGTAATCCCTATTTCATGATAATACTCTTCAAGTGAACATATTCTAGTCTGTCATGCCATTTACATTGTGAAGTGGTTCAACTGGACCACTGTTTGGGTTTGAAGAAGGGACAGCCAAGCAATGTTGAAAGGAGTATGTGAGAAAGGTTAAAATCTTTTGGGGTTTTAGGCTAGTATTTTGTTATACGTTCTATTCAATTCTAATTTTATACAGAATACTGGTCTCAAGCTAAAAACCAAAGAATAAGCCATAACATGGTATCAATGTCCAGTACAAAGACCTGGCAATTCAATTCAGAAACCCAGGGACTGGAACTTCTGTTTTAAGAATAAATCAGTCCCGGGCAGCCCTGGTGGCGCAGTGGTTTAGCGCCGCCTGCAGCCTGGGATGTGATCCTGGAGACCCGGGATCAAGTCCCACATCGGGCTCCCTGCATGGAGCCTGCTTCTCCCTCTGCCTGTGTCTCTGCCTCTCTGCCTGCCTCTCTCTCTCTCTCTGCCTCTGAATAAAAAAGAATAAATCAGTCCTGATGCAAACAAGTTAAGCAACAGTTGGTCTGTCTGCTTAATTTTAAGTTGATGAATGACATTATTTAAATTTTTTGGAGATAAGAAAACAAAATGGAAACAATAAAGAAAGGTCCATGAGTGGAACTCTTCTCTACAATGCAGTGGCCACTCACCCTGCGAGGCAGCCCTGTTCCAATGCAGCAAAGCTCTAGGGTAAGTCTCGTTCTCCCCCACGATGGTTGCTTCCCCTATGAGGGAGATGAAGTAAATACGTATCAGGCAATTAAGGACAGGCACTAGACTTTTAGGCTTCATTTATTAGTCAGGGTGGCTATGCAGAACATAATTTAAACAAGAATTGTGATATGATAAAAGTTAAATGAAAAAAGCATTGTATTGACGTTAAACTAGTATGAGAATAAAATACTGAGTTTAAAGGAATCACTGCCTCCATCCAGGACAACACTACTTGCTGCAAAATGCTGTATCCACAGAACTAATTAGGAGACTAACTACTGAGCCACTTCTAGGGATCTACGTACCACTGGAGAAACAATGTTCTTCTACCTACTGTATTTTGAAAAATGGACTTACTGAAAGCAGTTAATTTTGTGACAAATGGCAAATCCATTTCTACTGTCAACTCTAACATATTAAACTAATATGTTTAGTTATGTTAGTTTGGTTGGCTTAGGGAACTGAGGGAAATTACTTGAGCACCTGTGTTGTTATGGTCTATTTACAACAATAAAGAAGTTTCTTTGTGGCTTTTCTCTTTAAGCACAAACAGGTTACCCGAGATATTCTACAGCCAAGGAAGGCCCACACTGAACCTTACTCTGATCGAGAATGAAGGCTGCGTTGCTCTGTGCCACTTCATAGCCTTGTTCGGCCAGCAGGAGGTACTGGATCACTGCGGCGTTGTAGTCGCCATCTTTATAGCTATTATAGGCCGTCATAAGCCTCTCGGACCAACGGCCTCGTTCACACACATTCTTAAACAACTGCGAGAATAGGAAAGAAAAAAAAAAAGAACCCGGTAAGAAAATAAGGAACATCTGCCAGAAAATAAGTTCTGCACTTTGGCTACAAGTGACTATTAAGCTACCTTTCTGAATCTCTGGCAGCTTTATTAAACATATACGAAGTCTGCGATATTTATTTGAAGCTTTCAGTTAGTCTTTAGAAGAGCTTTATAAAAATAATCGTGAACAGTTACATACCATTACCCTTGCCAGGCACTGTTCTAGTGCTTTATGTTCAGTATGTACAGAGCTTCTCTTAAGGCTCCCATGAGGTCATGGAGGACACTCTATGAGGTAAGTTCTATTAACTGCCCCATTTTACAACCAAAGAAAATGAAGCACAGAGAGGTTTAGAAACTGTGCCAGGCATTCATCAAATGCCACTCTGAAGTGCCATTTATGAGAGAGCTAAAGAGGAAAAGTTCCCTTTGGGAGACATCAGCATTCCCCTTTGTAACATTCATTCAACACAGATTTTTTGGTGCTGTTTCAGATACTGTCTAGGTGCTAAAGAGACAGCAAACAACACCACCTGTCCTTATAAATGCAGATTCTAGTGGGAAGAGACAAATGAAATGAATAAGCATGATAGTGACATATGACATACAGGCCTTCAGAGTCTTCCCTCAGTGTATCAAAACTAATAGGTTGAGTGTGTTTCTACTCAAGAAGATATCATGCAAAGAAAACCAGAATTAAAATTAATCTGGGAAAATTAATTTCCTGTGTACAAGCTGGTAGGAAAGCCCTTACCTCCACTGCAGTGTGACATGATCGCATCACACCTGTGCCGCTGGCATGCATCTGTGCTAGGTTATAGAAAGCCAAGATATGGCCTCCCTGAGAAGCTAGATTAAAATACTTCAAGGCTTGTTTATAATCCCTCTTGACTCCAATGCCATCTGTAAGGAAAATCACACGAAAGGTCAGAAATAGCCTTAAATAAGATTTACTTGAAGCATCAGAGAAGCCTTACATAATGAGTAAAATGAAATGAAATTGAGAATTCTTAATCAGGAAAGATGTGAATCTTACTAATATAGATTAGCATATTAATACAGATTAACATAATTTATAATGAAAAACAAGATGCACAAAGCATAGAATTAGAAGAATATTAATCAGCCAGAATGTAATAGTTCTCATTTCATGTCATAGTGGCATCTAGTTGAAAATAAATAATTTAGATCTTGGTATATACAGTGTTTAATTCCAACATTACTTACTATAGTACATAGAGCCAAGCTGCAGTTGCCCATCCACCCAGCCTTGTTCAGCAGCTTTCTGGAAATACTTTAGTGCCAGATCATAATTCTGCAGGAAAAGAGGTTACATGATCACATGATGAGAGAGCTCAAAAGGTTGATATACTCAGGAGAGTCATTCATTTAAAAGAGTTAACAAAACACATAGAAGGCATTCTCAATCACTAAAAAGACGATCATAATTTTTTAATAATATATAGATGGTAGTCTAAGTCACAGAGGAATTAATATAGTTAAGACTATAACTATAGTTAAGTAGTTATTTATATAGTTAACTATATAGTTATATGGTCTTAACTGTGAAGAAAAGCAAACAGAGTTTTTGGGAAATAATATGTTCACTGTCAGAAAGGCTACACCACACTAGTGGAACACAAGACCAGGACTTAAGAAAGTTGTATCTTTCCTATAATCAACAAATCTTTTTTGAACCTCAATTTTTCTAACATTAAATAAGGAAAATTATTCTCTTCTTATTCATTCTTTCCCTATGTAGCTTATCAAGCACTATATGATTATTAGACTTCAAATATCATATGTATCCATAGAAAAAAATTAAAACAAAGATCACTACTGAATTTTAGTGTCTTGAAATGACTAGAAGGAATCAAAATAAGAACATACTACTTTCTTCTGAGCTGGTGAACAACTACAGATTAGCAACCTAAACCTAACTCTTTGTTTCAAGCCTGAATCAAAAACATTTTACCTGGAGAGATCATACAGAGAAGAGAAGAGGGCAGCAATGAGAATCTAGGAGCATCCAACATGAGGAAGTAGTACAGAATGAGAAGCAATGGCTTAGGAAAGCCAAGAGAACTTGTAGAATTCCAGGAAAGAAAAAGTTCAAGTGATGTAGAACCAAAAATGTCAACAGGAGTTGACCTTTAGAAGGTTACTGGCGACCAGCATAGAGCAGTTATACAAGGCAAAAGCCTGACTGTTGAGAGATAAAGAATGCGTAGTAGCCACTCATATGGTTCATTCTTTGGAGAAATCTGGCTTTGTAGAGGACTGGAGAGAAGAGAGGTAATAGCTAGAAGGGCAAAGAATAGAACAGAAAGCTTTTCTTCTCCTAAATGCACTTTCTTAGGCTTGAGTGAAGAAGTAGGGAGAGGGGTGTCTGGGTGGCTCAGTAGGTCAAGCATCTGCCTTCAGCTCAGGTCATGATCCCAGGATCCTGAGTCTGCTCAGCAGGCAGTCTGCTTCTCCTCTCCCTCTGCCCCTCCCCACTACTCGGGCTCTCACTTGCTTTCTCTCAAATGAATAAATAAAAAATCTTTTTTTTTTTTTAAAAAAAAAAAAAAAAGAGAAGTAGGGAGGGATAAGTCCTGGAGAAGTGGAAGCATAGGTAGGGTAGAGAACATAGAAGAATGAGAAACAGCTTCATCTCTTTAGAGAAAGTGCCAGAGACAGAGCCATTCAAAGAAAGCAGTTACTATGGTGGGTTCCAGGTGAAGGGTAGTAGGGAGTCAAGCCCAGAGAACAGGAAAAGGTTTAGCTCTAGTTATAAAGGAAGGATTTCATCCAGGCTGGAAGCAAGTTACACTTTCCTACCTCACTAGCTGATTGCTTGTTTAAGTCAGAAGGCTAGCCTCAAAACTTACAACTTGAACTCCTCTCCCGTACAGGTAAGCCATTCCAAGTCCACTCTGTCCGACTGGGTTGCCCTGCAACCAGAGACAAAAGAGTGAAAGGATTCATTAAAAAATAATAATAATAATAAAAATAAAAGGAAAGACTGACTACCAAAGAAATAATTTACAAGCATATTCAAAAAATGTCTTTGTAGTTTTCAATTCAAACTTTTCTTTCCCATCAGGCTAAATGTAATACTGACTTTCAGAGCTTTGGAGGTCTTCAATAATTTGCTGAAAAATAAAATTTACCTAGAATTAAATTTTAGTGACTTTACATTATGACCATCTGTTCCATGAGCTTATGATAGAAAACATGACTAATGTATTTCTTCTTCTTAAAATTAAAAGTAGGTCACTCCTGGGGTAGTTTTTCATTGGTAACCTCCCTCCCTGATAAAGATGGAAGATGCCATGGTGTAAAGTCAACAACCATGTAAGACAGCAATATTGGAATCAGGTGGAAAAGATACACTTAAGATTACTGGAGTGGCACAGAACAAAGACAATCATTGTTTTGAGACCTGAAAGAGAAAAATCTAAAATTCAACCTAAACTCAGAGGGGACGTTTTTTCAAGTCTCACAGCACTCCTTTGGGAAATACTCAACTGACATTTGGAACTAAAGTAGTTGGCAAGGAGATAAGCATACACATTGGAGGCATACAGGTCTTAAATATTCATACATAGTCTTCTCTGGGCCAAAGAAAGCCTGAATTTTATATTTATGATTACTGAAAGTACCCAGTTACATAAGTTTTAAACCTCAAGTTGCAATACAAATGGGGCAAATTATGTAAATCTTAATTGCATTGCTAAAATCAGTATTTCCCCAATGAAGAAACTTCTCAATGAAATTGAAACAGAGGCTTAATATTCAATAATGTGGTTCCCCCGTGCCAAATAAATTGCTTTTTATCAGGAAGGTTTTATTCCTAACCACTCCATTCCCACAAAAATCACATTTACATAAGTGCTTTAAATAATCTGAGGCCATGAGTTGGTTATGACTAATCCTTCTGTATAATAAACCTATTTATTAAAATAATAATAACATGGCACACATTTCAATACACTGAGTCATGAGGTCTTACCATGTCAGCAGCTTTCTTAAAGTAGTGAAGAGCTGTCTCATTGCTCTGCGGTACAATATCACTTCCCTCTGAATACATCTGGAAAACAGAGCCTAATTTTATTAAGAACTATACTCCTTTTGCCTATAATGTATTTCTAGCTCATCTCATTCTGGTTTTTGTTAGGTATCATGAAATTTTTCAACAAAATTTAAAATTCCCTGTAGGATATTTTTGATTTAAAAGCAAAACCTTAAAAGTAACATTATTATATTCTCTTTGTCATAACAAATTTAGGACTTCTCTATAAACATGAATATCGTAAAATCATGTCACAGATCAATCTCAGGAGGAGGAAACCTTTAACTCAAGGTGAATCTTTTCTCTCTATGCCAGGGTAGTCAAATGGTTGATGATCTGCCTGGGGTCACTGATTATACAAGAAAAAGGAGTGCTTTTGGCAATGCCCATGTCCCTTTCTCTTCTATCACTATTTCCCTCAGGGTAAGATACAGGGTAGATCTTAAGTTCAGGAAAATAACTAAAAGGTTATTTTAAAAGGTTTCAAGCACTGATGATCAGAGTACCAGGTACGGAACATGATAAAAGGGCCAAGAGAAAGAAGAACAGAATGACCAAGACTGCTTTCATCCAAATCTACATTAAGAAAACAACAATGGACATCTTTTTTTGAGATAGGGTTAATTAGGAATTCAGAGAAAGAACCAGAAGGGCTAGAATGGAAAGTTCTTAAAGGATTAACAAAAATAAATGGGGAATATACCAATTTCAATGCTATAATCGTTCAGCTGTCTACATATACAGTTCTCAGGCCCGAAATAACTGGTTGTGATTATGTGGCAAATACTAATGAGATTTTTCTATTTCCAAGAATCTTTGTGACAGATTTATTCTATCTGAGCATCCTAACCTTAGGATTTGGTTATGGATGAAAATATCCACTGATTTATACTGTATTTGTCTTCAAAATAATGAAAAAGGAAGCTCTGAGACTGTACCATGTCATATGGAATCTATTTGCTAGGTCTCCAGACTTCAGCGTTTCCCGGCTTAGAAAAGAACTGCATTGACAAGTAGGTGACAGCCATTACACTAAGATAATTAAAGTCTGCAGACAAACGCCAATAAACTCTAGTTGCCTCTATTCAGCATGGAAGAAAACAAGCAATTATGATTGACTTAGCAAAAAACCTGTACAGCATGAAGAATAAATTCCTCATTACTGCATAAAATACACACAAAGTAGGAGCTCAGTGAAAGCTAATTTCAACCATACTGATGAGGAAATGCTGTTTTTCTCATGTTACCTGAGAAAATACCTCAAAATAACACTTATCTTACCACAAGAGACAATTATCCTTGTATTGGAAGTTTTACTTCCAGTTTATTTTTAGTAAACTGTAGATCCTAACTACAACACGTGCTTATTATGCAAACACCTCTTGCTATTGCATAATACATTCACAGGATGTACAGTACCTTTCCCAAGAAGGCCATAGCATGTGAATTGCCAGCATTAGCTGCTAAATTGAAGTAGTCGAATGCTCTCTGTGAGAAAAGAATTAAAATAATTAATTTTTATAGAATCTGCCTTTGGCTTTTCACCAAAACAGTCATTTCAGGAACATTTACAAAATCTTGTAATATTGCAGTATCTCATTTAAATAGCAACATGCTATATATCTCTTGGATGCTTTAGGTATCCACCTCTCTTCAGGCCCATACCAATCCATCACTGGGGTCCTGTAACTTTCATCACCAAATTCCTCTTAAATCTACCTATGATCTTCTACTGCCACAATTCTAGGCTAAGCTACATTATCTCACAACCGAACTTCTGGGACACTCCCCTCCTTGGTCTTCCTGCCTTTAGTCTTTAGTGACCCAAAGCAACAGTTCAAAAAACTTAACATGCTGGTCCTTACAGATCCTTGAAGTTCTTCAGGGGATATAGTGACAGGATCAGACATGGCTTATTTTAGTACCGCTCAGCTTGCTCTCTGCACTCTGGTTCTTCACACCTCAGGACCTACACACATACCACTCTTTTTGGCCTGGAATGATCTTACCTCCACCGTTGACTGAAATGTCACCCATTTCTCCTCAGAGACAACTGCTACCTTCCACTGATTAACCTGTTACTGGACCCTTTCATTCTCCTTAGTAACAACAATCACAATTTATTACATATTTGCTGGTGTGTGATCACTTAAAAAATATATAATATTCTAGTTCTATTAAACTTGAAGCTCTGTAAGGACAAAGAGACCAAAGCTATTTTGTCTAGCATTATATCCTGAATGCCTAGCAGTAAAGAGGCACATAGCAGACACTCAAATTATTGTTGAATCAATGCAGTTATGTACTAGGAACTCCTTTTATTCCTTCTGAGAAGCTGGTGAAAAAATTTGTCCTTGTGTAGGTGTTTCACAAGTAGGCAGCATACACCAAGAATATCCCAAAACTTGTATAAAAGATATGTAGCAAACTCGTCATCCAGAATTGTTCTCTCATCTGACATTTTTATTAACCAGTTCATCTGGCCTAATGAGATATATCTTAATGACCTAAAGACAATTAAAGCAGTCAAAATGCCATCTGAATTAAAAAATATGCATATAGATATTTGGTATAGTTTTTTTTTTTTTTAAGATTTTATTTATTTATTCATGAAAGATACACACAGAGAAAGGCAGAGACACAGGCAGAGGGAGAAGCAGGCTCCATGCAGGGAGCCCGACGTAGGACTCGGTCCCGGGTCTTCAGGATCACACCCTGGGCTGAAAGTGGCACTAAACCGCTGAGCCACCCAGGATGCCCATGTATAATTTTTTTTAAAGATTTTATTTATTTATTTATGAGAGACACACTAAGAGAGGCAGAGACATAGGCAGAGAGAGAAGCACGCTCCCCTCCGGGAGCCCGATGTGGGGCTTGATCCTGGGACCATGGGATCATGCCCTGAGCCAAAGGCAGATGCTCAACCGCTGAGCCACCCAGGCGTCCCGATATTTGGTATAGTTTTAAGTGATAAGTGTATTTTGTTATGATCTAATTCTTAAAGTGGATGGGATATGGAAATGAAATAACCTTAATTAGAATATTTAACTTATAGCACAGTAACAGTTTTATTAGTCTACAAACATTTATCAAGAACTCATTATGTGTCAGGCACTGTCAGGTGCTGGGAATAAAGTGGTAAAGTCCATGCTTTTTTGCAACTTAAGTTCTAAAAGAGAAAAAATAATAATAATTAATTACATAATTAATGAATTTACAATGGGTAAGGGCAGTACAGATTTTCGGAAACTGTAACTGTGGTACGTGACCTATTGGTCCTGGAGTGGAGTTAGGAGTCCAGAGGAACATTTTAGGGGAAGATATACTGGAGTTGAATTCTGGAGGAAGAGTAGGAATTAGCTATGTTAAGAAAGGGGATGGGATAATATTTACTCTAGACAGAAGGACTCGCATTCCAGAAGTCCTGAGATAGGTTCTTCATATTTACAAAGACCTGAAAAAAAGGTCCATGTGCCTGTGAAAGGGTCTGGTGAAGTAAACAGAGACTGGTACAAGATCTTAGAAATCATGTTAAAGGTTTTGGTCTTTAAGCAATTAGAAATCGTGGACCAAGAGCTTGAAGCATGGGAACCATAGGATCAGGTGTGTGGTTTACATAGGCTCCTGCTTAGGAAATGCAAGCAGGAGATGACTCACACAAGTGGTAGGCATACTGATGGAATCAAGGGAAGAGATGAGGGAGATTTAGGGCATAAAGCACGCAAAGGTCAGTGACAAGATAGAGATGTAACTGCTATGGTTGTAATACTTCTAACTTATCACAAACGCAACAATGACTTTTCCTCAGTTCTATGGAATATTTTCCAATGGGAGTTTTAAGACCTATTTCAAACCATATACCTACAGGAAACCAAGACATTGTGTATATATTTTTGGCAATACTGAGAAATAGGTTTCAGAATTTAAAAAACCCTTCCCTCCACCATGAGGTATAATCACATTTTTAGTCTTCAGCTTTCTCAGGGGTCGGATCTTGAAAGATCATTTGTGATGATTGTCTAAATAACACAAACTTGATGCTACCACTGACTAACAAGAACTACATCTAGAGTTTCATTTCTTTCTACAACATGGAGTGCAAAGTCCTGGGAACAAAAAAGTTACCTGATGGTTTTGTTCTACTCCACGACCTCCATGCAGGTGCAGTTGTCCCAGACCAACCTGAAAATTAACAAAAATGAGCAAAAGTAAATGGTACCATCCAGTGTCATTAAGTTAGAACAAGAAATTATTTGGTCATAAAAAGGTTTCTCTTCATAATCCAAAAAAGTGAAGACTTAGTTTAAACTCCTAAAGATATTACTTTAACATTTTTTAAAAACTGAAAATGTTTGCTTTTATTTACAAGGTATAATTCTGAAATAAAGATGAAATAAAGGCAATTTCAGGCAAGCTAAAATTGAATTTGTCACCAATGAACCCACTGAAGAAATTACTAAAGGATGTTCTTTAGGAGGAAGGAAAGTTATCTTGGCAAGTTTGAAGATGCAGTAAGAACTAAAGAACAATGGAAAATTAAATTTCTGAGTAAATCTAAATTATATGGACTATATAAAAGAAGAATATCTTGTGGGATTCAAAAATATATAGAATTAAAACACATACGGAGTACTCTAAAGTTTACATCGTCTAAGAAATGATAAAAGTGATCATTCATACTAGACTTTGATAAGAGTAGTAAACAAAGTCCAGCTATTACCTTAGTAGAAGGGAGGAGGTACAATAGCAGAAATACTAAAACCAAAAGAAGGTAAGAAAGGAGATATAAAAGAGCATGAAAAATCAAAATGAAAGAAAGCAAGCAACATAGAAAATATAAATATATCATTCATTACTTTTAATTAAAAGCGTGTCAGAAAGGATAAAAAAATAAAAGTAGGCCAATAATGCTCCCAAGAGACATATCTTAAACATAAGAGGTTGAATACAAAAGATGGAAAAGACAGTCTATGTAAATACTAACCAAAAGAAAGTGGAGAGTGGAGTAGCTAGCTAGTATCGGGCAAAATACAATTTAAAGCAAAAAACATTTCTGGAGATAAAAGAGGATGTTTCGTGGGTCACCTGGTAGCTCAGTGGCTGAGCGTCTGCCTTTTGCTCAGGGTGTGATCCCAGGTTCCTCGGATTAAGTCTTGCATGGGGTTCCCTGCAGGGAGACTCCTTCTCTCTCTGCCTCTCTGTGTCTCTATGAATAAATAAATAAAATCTTTCTTTTAAAAGATTTTATTTATTCATGAGAGAGAGAGAAAGGCGGGGAGGGGGGCAGAGACACAGGTAGAGGGAGAAGCAGGCTCCATGCAGGGATCCTGACGTGGGACTCGATCCCAGGTCTCTAGGACCACGCCCTGGGCTGAATGCAGCGCTAAACCACTGAGCCACCGGGGCTGCCCAATAAATAAACTCTTAAAAAAAAAAAAGTTTCATGATATGCAAGTTAAACAAAAAGATAACAATATTAAGTCTATATACATTCCACATGGCCTAAAAATACATAAATCAAAATTGAGAGAAATACAAGAAGATAGAGACAAAGTCACACCCCAGTGGGCAATTTAAACAATACTGTCTCAGCACTGGAAAGAAAAAGCAAACTCAGTAAGGATCCACAAGATTTAAGCAACAGGATTAAAAAACATAACTCAATTGACACATTAAGAATACTATACCCAACAACTGAAAAATTTGTATTCTCTTTAGCACACAATATTTGGCCAAACTGACCAAGTGATGGATCATAAAGCTAGTCTCAGGAAATCCCAAACAAATGAAATCATATAATGCATATTCTTATATTCTTTTTTTTTCAAATTTAGATTTATTTATTTGAAAGAGGAGAAAGAGAGAGATTGTGTGAGTGAGCCCGTTGGGGGGGTGGGCAGGGGGAGAGAGAACCTTAAGCAAACCGTGTACTGAGTGTGAAGCCTGACATAGAGCTAGATCTCACAATCTGAGCCGAAACCAAGGACTGGATGCTTAACCGATTATGCCACCCAGGCACCCATACAGAGCATATTCTGAACACAGTGGATTAAGCTAGATATCAACATAAAGGGTAAGTAGTAAATTCCATTTATTTGAATACTAATCAATTCACTTCTAAAATTACACATGGGTCAGAAGAAATCACACTGAAAATTAGAGCTAAATATAATGAAACTATGACAGCAGAACATATTCTATAACATATCAAGAACTATAAAGTTATAGAAGTTCCAGATAGTACTGATGCACAAGACATGCAAGAGAATATGCACAGATCATTATTTGGAATAGCCTAAATCTGGGAAGAGTAAAATAGGTAAATAAGTTGTGGGATTTTTACACAATGAAATACTATAGGGTAATGTATGTGAATGAATTTCAGCTACATGAAAACACATGGGCTGATTTCATAAACATAATGCTGAGCAAAAGAAGCTGATATCAAAAAATGCTGTATAATTTTTTAAAAAAGATTTTATTTATTCATGAGAATAAATTTTTTATTTATTTTATTTATTCATGAGAGACACAGAGAGAAAGGCAGAGACATAGAGGGAGAAGCAGGCTCCTTACAGAGAGCCTGATGTGGGACTTGATCCCCAGACATGGGATCATGACCTGAGCCAAAGGCAGACGCTCAACCGCTGAGCCACCTAGGCATCCCTGATTTTTTTTTTTTTTTAACATAAAATTCAAAACCAGGCCAAACCAATCCATAGTATTAGAAGTCAGCTTAGTGGGCAACCCATGGGGAGGAGGGGGCTTCTTGGACGCTAGTTATGCTTCACAGAAGGTTCATCTGGTGATAATTCAGGGGGCTGTATGCTTCAGATTTATGTACTTTTTTGTATTAAGGTTGTAATTCGAGTAGTGAAAAGAACAAAATGATATACTATACCACAGATGGAGTTTTTAGTTTGAGTTTTCCACCAAATACACTGAAGTCAGCTTTCCACAGTAAGTAGTGTTCTACATAATTTTTGATGGTTGCATAAAATTCCACTACATGGAAGTGCTACAGTTGAGGTAAATCCCTATTTTGGGGCATTTAGATGGTTTTCAATTTTAACTGGCCTTTGATATAAAAGGAAGATGTTTAATTAGATAACTTTATTATAATTTCCACGAACTAGGATTTGGATCTTTCGCTATAATTTTTTTTTTAAATCTAAGATTCCTTTCTGTTAAGTCTTAAAATCAATTGTTCTCAAAAAAGTATCTAATGCTTATCTTTCTATATTTCTATATCAGAAAAGATCCGTAACTGCATAGAAAAAAATGTAAATGTTGAAGTCCTCCTTTTTATTTCAAGATCAGCAAATAACCCATGAAATAACAAATTATACACGGTACTTTCATGGATATACTATACAATTTACATTAATCAAGGCTTTTTCTGTCCTTGACACCTTGAGGAAATTATGGTCTAAGATGAGCAAAGGAACATGAACAGTAAATGGCACTGATGGGCATCTGAAATTCCAAATATTCCAGAGACTTTTTGTTGAAAGTGACAGTTTTCATCATTGGTGACTCCAGTAAGAGCCTTCATCATCAGTAGTACACTGCTCTGTTTAAGCAGCAGTTTTCAACTGTGGTGCAATCACCTGGCCAGCTTCTATGAACTCAAGGCCTAGGCTACATCCTAGATGAATCCAAATAGAAATGTCCTGATATTATGGGACTCTTGGTACTTTTAGGAAAATGCTACTCAGGTGATTCTAATACGCAATTAATAATGGCTCAGAGCAATGGAAATGTTTCTTATGGACATAAGTGCAAGTGCTTGCCCCAAGACTAATATATAATGCAGTGAGACATGCCATGAGATGTTTAAACACATACCTGTGCTTGTACATCACCTTTTTCCGCTAGAAACTGATAGTATTGAATCAAATCTTCTTCCAGCATTCCACTATTCATTCCTGGATTTTCCACCTCATCAGGCAGCCGTATTCTCTGTACTACTGAGCCTCCTGTCAGCGAGATATCACTAGCAACTGAAACAGGGGGATGAAGTAGTAACACAGAGGAAGGTAAGAAGGAAGTAGAATTTCAGCTGCCAAATGTTGATAGACACTACGCTAATAGAAATTATAGATTACAAAATAGTAATCTATACAAGCCCAGTCTTTTCTACAAAATATTTAAGAAGTGAAATCCAAAGTGCACATGCACGGGTGTGCGTGTACACACACACACACAAAGGAGTTCTTAGTCAATTAGTGTAAAGATCATTCCACTTAAGAGAGTTCGTCATGATTATTTCGTAGTACAACGACAACAGACGTATTTAAAGTTAATTCCATTTTGTTTTTTGTTTCTTTTGATAAAATGAAAGGCAAAATAAATAGATACCATGATTGGCAACAAGACGATAATGAGTCAGGGCCGATTCACAACTCTGGAGGACTCCGATGCCAGCCCAGTACCGGTAACCCTGTGAGACAAGCTCTAGTGAGAAGACTGCAGGTTCACACATTCCACTGGCATTCTTGTTGGAAGGAATAAAGCCACCTGCACTCAGAATGTAATTCCACAGTTCCTTGATCCCAGTACATTACCACTTCTTTTATCCTGAGTTTTAGGTTCTGAGGTAACTTATTTAACTCCAAAAATCAGACTTTAGCTAAGAACTAGGAAATAATGATGTTCCCACAGAAATCAAAATAGATGCTAGGAATTTTATGGGTGAAGTAAGAGAAAATTACTTAGGTTCTTGCTTAGACTACATTCTAATCTTATTTTAGACATGATTTTAACAAATATGGGTAACCCATCAAACCAGCAAAGCAGCAAAAACTTAGCAAAACAAGGAAGATGAGAAACTACTAGGAGCAGACATAGTAACATGAGCAAAAAATGATTTCAGAATGATGGGGAAGATAGCTAACTATAAAGAATAGAAAACAAAAAGTGGACCTCTTGAGTCATTTAGCTTTATAAATTTTAACAATCCTTAGGGCACTACTGTGTAATAATGTGTATAATATTTAATGTTCATATTCTGTAGCCACTATTTAAGAGAATTGGTAAATTAAAAAAAAATCCCGGTAAAAAATATAGAACATACTTTTGCCATATAAAAATATGCTTTAAACTTCTGGAAAATTCATCTAAAAAGAACTTTTCAATTATTAATTGAGGAATAAATGCTACCACAGATGAAAAAAATAAAAAAAACCCTTCAAAATTAATGAGGAATGTTTCAGAAAGTTAGAGCAACATCTTTGTTTTTCACTGGCTTAAACTACTTTAGCAGTTCATGTCTGACATAGATGGGGTCCAAGCTCCTTGGCATGATGTACAGCCCATTTACGTGATTCCTGATGAATTTCCTGGCATTCTACTCTCTCACCACACTAAACAGCTTGTATTTTCTTGCAGGTACTATATTCCTTCATCATTGTCCCTCTGTATGTATTGCTCCTGCTGTCTGAATGCCCATCCACTCGTATTCACTCCCTGCTCTTTATCCTTCAAGAACTGCTTTAGTTCCCTCAGAAGTATCTCCTTTAAACTCTCCTTCTAACACCAATATGGGTTAAGTGCCTTTCTAAGTAATTCCTATACTGTAATGATCTCCTGACTTGTGTAAATTTAAATGTTAATCAATTTTCAATGTAAAATCAATTTAAATGTAAAATCTGTTGATAACTCAGATGTAGAAATGATTTTGACAAACAATTCCAACTTAAAGAAAATAAATGAGCCATTTATCACATCTCTATTTTAAGGGTAATCAGTCAAATACATCATTTTATTTATTTTTTAAAGATTTTTATTTATTTATTTATTCATGAGAGATACACAGAGAGAGGCAGAGACATAGGCAGAGAGAGAAGCAGGCTCCGTGCAGGGACCCTGATGTGGGACTTGATCCCAGGACTTTAGGATCATGCCCTGAGCTGAAGGCAGAAGCTCAACCACTGAGCCACCCAGGCATCCCTCAAATACATCATTTTAAAGAAAAATTGTGGAGTGTACAAATTTTCATCCGCATGTAGATCCAAGTGTTATACCCATTAACAAGAATCTGAAGAATGTTCAACTGAATACTAGATCTTAAGGAATATAAGTACACCTCCTTCATGAAAGCTAGAAAAGTTGTGGCCCTTCATGAACCAAAAATTCTGCCACTCAACGTTACCAAAGTCTTACTTACCAAAACCATGTGTGCAATGAGGTTGCCCCCAAGAGCTCCAAAAGTATAATATACTAGGGCCTGTGAAAGAACAAAATATACTTAACTGAACACAGGAAGACACTGACCCAGTTCAAATGGTAGTATACAATAAAGTTTTAATAATATTACCTTTGCCTGACTTGAATTAACACCAAGTCCAGAGGCATACAGAAAGCCAAGAGCCTGAAATAAAATGATAAAAGTAAGAATTCTTCCCTAGTGGAGGTTTATCCAGCACAGACATAGTTTTATGAATGAAGAAAAGATTCAAGAATCTTTAGCTACTGAAAGACTTGAACTAAGTATGCACAAATGTGGAATTAAAGAACCTTAGAAAAGCATTCAAGAAAAAAAAAAAGAAAAGCATTCAAGGTTTTACAAATGACACAATAAAATACAACTTTAAATAAATCAAAAAGTTTAGCTTGAAGATTAAAGATAGTTTAATAAAATATTAACTAGAACAACAAAGCTGAACACACTGAAATATGGCTTTAACTTTTTTTTTTTTGGCTTTTACTTTATCTTGATCAACAGCTATTATGAGAACCAAACAAACCCTTTATCATTATATCAACACATGACCTGTCAAAGGAGAAGACACAATGCTAAGATAGACATCCTAGAATAACAAGTGGCGGCAAAGGTGACCTCAAAAGGGTCAACAGAGAAAAGTCACTTGATAATACGGAAGCACACCCAATTTTGCATTACAATCCGCGCCCCGCCCAAATAAAAGAACTCCAACCAACCAAACTGAATCGATAAGGTTCAACCCTTTGCCTGTTGAGGATGGCCCTTGATGACAGGAAAGCATAAGCTGAAGTCAGAAAGGCAGGTGTGGCACGTGCCAGCATTCATCAAAATCTATAAGCTCCCCTACATTTCCCAGTACCTTGTCCTTGGGTAGGGCCATGTGTCGAGGATGTGGCAAAGAGAAATGCAAGCTATTTTTAGGCCTGGCCATTAAAAACTTTCCAGAAATGCTCCAGCCCTCACTTCTCTCTTCCCAAAGGCTTGAAAGTCCCAGGTTTGAAATAGTGCAGTTATATGACAGGAGCAGCCTTGGGCTGAGTCACCATTGGGAAGAGTGCCACAGGCAGAGGAACTGCATCAACCCTGGTATGAACAAGTAATAACTTCTTTGTAGTGTTGAGCCACTGTGACTTTGGGGCTGTGTCTGTTACATCAGCTAGAAGTAATTACCATGGAGAGAGTGCTTGCAATATGCAATATAAAGCACCGGCATTGTAGGGTGCTATTACTAGAGGGAAAAGATGCTTAAGAAGTACCACCATTCTTTAGAGCCAAATGTGTCTACAGAATAAAGAATGTATATGTGAATTTGTATAAATTGACTTATACTGAAAAGGGAAAAAAACTCTGCAAAGGGGGCAATTAAGATATAACCTGTTTATAAATTAAACCAAGACTGTGTTAAGAGTTAGACTGGTTAGGTATTCAGACCTACAGAAAACAATGGTTACAATTCCTATAGTACTGTTTAAATAGTCTGAAAACAGCCTTCCTCTAACTATGACTAGAAATTTTATATTTAAGCAAAATCCACACCTTCAATAAACCTGAATTACTGAGAGCATTTAAAATAAATGTGGTGGCCCTCTAAACCCAGGTGTCAATCTTACTATTACCAATGTGGAATCAAGCAGATATTATTTATCAACTGGTGTGATGTGATATGGAATGCATAAGGCAGTCTAGACCAAAAATACTTGACTTGAGTTCATTAGTTTTTAGCTGTGATATCATCTATAGGAAGTATAGATACCAAACAAGTACCAAACAAAAGGACAAAAGGAAGAAGCAAACAGGCAAACTGAAGTCAGACATTCTGCAGAAAAACTGGCCCTCTCTCTAACACAGACAAGAAAGAAAGAAAGGCAGGGACTATGCTAGCAATAATAACCAAACAGAATGTCTAGTCCTGGATTGAATACTGCTTTGGATGAAACAGGTATAAAGGAAATGTTTTGGTTCAATGCCCTATGAAGGCATTATATGGGTATTCCATTTACTGGGATGGAATGGTGAGGGCTATTCATCGAAAAAGCAAGTAATGGAATAGCAGACAGGGACATCTTATTTTAATAAAAAATTTACATGTATAAAAACACAAAGAGAAAGGTCAAGAAAGATGTGCATGCATTACCATGTAACCAATGTTCAGGTCTGGGTGGTATAGATATGATATTTTCTTTCTTAGTTTTTTTTTTTTTTTTTTAGTTTCCTGTAATGAACATGTACTACTTATGTAATAAAAAATATATATATATTATATATATAAAAATAAATAAATAAATAAATAAATAAATATATATATATATATATATATATTTAATACCAAGATTACCAAAAGCTGGAGCATCTGAACTTTGGAAGAAAGGCAACGGGGAGTGAGTTCAGATAAAATTATAATTACCTTTATGTTTCATTCTTTACGGACTGAATTTGGAAAACTACAAATATAACTGTGGTAAGATACAGCTGCAAAAGTGCCTTAGGTGACCACAGTGTTCTCACACCGAGGAAGAAGACTGTCCAAGATCGATTAAATGGTCTGCCACAGAATTAGTATTTAAAGGTATTTTACCTTCTAGTCTTACTTATTAAGGGAAGGCAGAGCATAAAGAGTAAGCTGCTATGAAAATAAACAAGTACTGTATGCCAAGAGATTCTGCTGTGAAAGTACACTTACAGTTTGTCCCTTAGGAGAGCCTTCCTCAGTCAGTTTCTCAAACATCTCCTTGGCTGCCTGGATATTCTGTGTCAGGTAATCACCAAACAAAAGAGCATATGACACTCTCTCCAGGGCCTTGGTATGATTCATGCCCGCCGCCTTTTGAAGATACCGATATGCTCTTTAAACATAAGCAATTAAAAAAAAAACAAATTAGAAATATTTGGGGACTGCTATTAACATTTTTAAAGAATCTGGGGCACCTGGCTGGCTCAGGCTCAGTTGGAAGAGTATGGGATTCTTGATCTTGAGGTCATGAGTTGGAATGGCACGCTGGGTGTAGAGATTACTTAAATTAAAAAACAAAAAACAAAAAAAACAAAAAACAAACAAAAAACAAAAAAACACTTTTTTAAAAATTTAACTTAAATTGAAAAAGACTTTTTTAAATTAAAAATTTTTTAACAAAATCTATTAAAACACGGAATAAACAATTCCTCATTCTATAGAATCCCTGTGATATTTGATTTCCATTAACTTGTGTTACTTATGATATGTAGAAAACATTCTGGGCTACTTTTGTTTTTACATAGGGTACCAGCTCTGTTATTTCAATATTTTAGAATAGTCTAAAGAATTATAATACTGTGGTATCCAGTACATAATCCAATGATAAACACTGCAATTTCCTTTTAAAATCGTTGTACAGACTATAACAAGAGTCAGCTGAAATTAAGGACATAAAATGTTAAAAGACAGACAACTTATTTTATATTCTTTCCAAATTCCTAAATTCTAGTGTTTGTCTGCAAGACAATTACAAAGTAAAAATAAAAATAAAAAAAAAAACAAAAACAGAAAAAACACCTGACAACAATTCCTTTTGTTCTATGTCATTTTGAATTCTGAAGAGTATACATATTCTTGTCTCTTAGAAACTATTACAGCTTTAATTATTTCCATTTTGCTTATTGTTCATTCTGGTGATGAATATAATCTTTTTAGCCCATTGAGCTGAAATCTGATAAAAGTAATGCCCTAATGTCCATAGGTCATATTAGGTCTTCTGAAATTACAAACTAAGAGAAATCCTCTGTCTTTGGCAGTGCATTAAAACAAGTACTTCGCACTTTTTTTTATCTGAGTAGTGGCCTATGTCAGAAGCAGAATGGACGGACCAGTGCTACCTACTCTCTTTTTTGGCTTTTCTTGTTGCTTCCGTTGAGGATTTTCATTCCTGTCTGGTACATCATTTCCGCTTCCTGCATTTGCCGCCGTTTAGCAGCCTCTTCTTCAGCTAAAAACAAAAAGTCAGATGCTTTTAAATGGAGTTTAATCTTATACCAATTATTTGTCAAAACTCAGTATATATTCTTTCTTCTGGTGAAAGATACCAGATACTGATACCAACACAATGATTTTTCATTATTTCTCAGTCTGATTTTTATTTTTATGGTTTTAAAAGATTTTATTTCTTCATAAGAGACACCCAGAGAGAGGCAGAGACACAGGCAGGGGGGAGAAGCAGGCTCCATGCAGGGAGCCCGACTTGGGAATCGATCCCAGGTCTCCAGGATCACGCCCTGGGCTGAAGGCGGTGCTAAACCACTGAGCCATCCAGGGATCCCCCCAATGATTTTAAGGACATTTGCTTTTATGTGTGGCCTTTATCTGACTAAAGTTAAGACTTAAAAAAAAACTAAATAAAACTCATTAAAACAACTTTCTTTTAAGAAAGGGGGTATCAACCTATTTTTCGGAAGTTGCTTTTCTGCTAGTAACTCTAAACTTTTCATCTAAGTCAACCAAAATTCCAGCAGAGCCTTCTGATTATATAGCAATGTGAGCTAAAATTGAAGGACCATTGTAGTCAAAGGACACTTTAGCCTCACCTGAAAGGCGCCATCTTTACAAGAAGGAAATACTTGATTTATTACCTAACAGAAAATTAGTTGAAAAAAATGATTTTTATTAAATATAGAACTTGATTTAATATTCAAGTTCTCTTTTTTTCCTAAGTACTGATACGACACAGAAAATCATAGCATTGGTATAGATTTCCCCTATATTATTTTGCTACTGTAATAAAGCATTTTAACAGATGTCTAAAACTCTTCAAGAGACATTTGAGGGCAGCCCTGGTGGCTCAGCGGTTTAGCACCACCTTCAGCCCAGGGTGTGATCCTGGAGACCCAGATCGAGTCCCACATCGGGCTCCCTGCATGGAGCCTGCTTCTCCCTCTGCCTATGTCTCTGCCTCTATCTCTCTCTCTGTGTCTCTCGTGAATAAATAAATAAAATCTTAAAAAAAAAACCAAAAACAAAACAAGAGACATTTGAATATTTTGTTAGGAGTTTTATAGAAATAGAAGTGACTTCTTCTTGTAATAGAAAAGCAAAATTTGGTATATTAAACAAGAATACCTAATCGTACCGGCCCACATCCAAAGATGGACTATATTTGATGCTATTCTAAGGAATGCCTAAATATTCTATCAGAGCTATTATTTTGAAAATGTTATCTGGAATCAAAAGAGGTATGTTCAAAGTTTTCTGTTGTTCTTTAATAGTTAGAAAGTTGGGCAGCCCAGGTGGCTCAGTGGTTTAGTGCCACCTTCAGCCCAGGGCCTGATCCTGGGGTCCTGGGATCGAGTCCTACGTCAGGCTCCCTGTATGGAGCCTCCTTCTCCCCCTGCCTGTGTCTCTGCCTTTCCCTGTGTGTGTGTGTGTGTATGTGTGTCTCTCATGAGTGAATAAATAAAATCTTAAAAAAAAAATTAAGTTTTTCCCAAAAACTCAGCTTGCCTTTAGAGGCAATACTAACATTTAGGGCAGTGAAATATACTATATCCATCAAATTATCTTATAAATATACTATATCTGTCAAATTACCTTAGCACAGCACATTGACTCAAAGTATTTAAAAAAAGGTATTATCTATTTTTCATCTATGCACTATTAATTAACCTTTAGCATAATGTTCTGTTTTTCCTTATTGCCAAAAAATGTTTTACATTGATTAATTTAGCAGCCTGCCTGAGGGTTTCCAGAACAACGTATGCACACCAAAAGAAAATCATCTCTAAATAAAACATGAATGTGATAAGCTGCCCAAGTGACAGCCTGGGAGGGAGTACACTGCATGCTTCCTGTTCTTAAGTACATTCTGTAAGACTATAACTCTGTCGATGCTGACCATTTTTGATGAAGGTGGGGAAAGGATGGCTAGGAAAAGGCTTAAAATTGTATGAGACATAAAGCAATGTGGACACGCCTCCTACTGAGCAATACTTACTTTCACAAAAGCCCCACTTTTCATCTGCCTTGTAGTCATAGGTTGTAGCACACCACAATCTGCCATCTTCCCTCCCATCTGATGTACATTCGTCATATTCCTTATCCAGAAACAGAAAAGGGAAGTGGCAGGGCTCCCCATGTGCTGTGCCTTCAATGGCGGTCAGAGCTGAAAAGATAAGAAAAAACTCTAAACATGAATAGCACCTCTGGTATCTATGGATTTAATACTGTGAATTTCAATCATTAGATTTCGAAGACAAAACTACATGATTTGAAATGGGGAACATGAAAGGGTCAGCATCAATTTTCTTTAGGATGACTTAAGAGCGGGTCAACTTAGTGAACATGGCTGGCTTCATGTACATGACAGCTTTGTATCCAGCTTTAGAATTTCTGAAGGTCTTGAGATCTGATAACCTTATAATGTTAGAAGTCTACTATAAACTCTTGACTAACTAGCAAGCAAAATATAAGGCAAATGCCACCGAATCAACTCCACTGCTCAGCACAAATCCCCCTTTTTCTATCTGAATGTAATAAGTCAGTTTCTTTAATAGTAAAAAGTCATTCAGGGAAAATGCTCCCCCAGATAAAGTTCATCATTCATGTACGCCTCTGTGATCCCACAGCATTTTTTCAGAGCACTTACCATATCTGAGGTTCTTTTTTTTTTACCATACACTTGCTCTCACAACACCCTGAGCTTCTTAAAAGTAGAGATCATATCTCTAATCTGTTCTTAAGCTCTGAGTATCTTTTGGGCACTGGGAATTGTGTCAGGTGCTGGAAATGAGGTGGAGCACAGGTCTCTGCTCTACACAACTTAGTGCCTAGCAAGGAAGAGAGACATTAAACAAAAATGTGACTCGTGTTCCGGAAAGGAAAGCCTCCCCTGTCAGGAACTGAGGTTTATCACTGGACTTCACAGATAGGTAGGAGCAGAGGGTGAATGAACTGCTTCAGGGTGGCGTGGCAGAGGTACCATAAACAGAGGGAATTATGTGCGCTAAGAAGCAAATGAATGACAGCATGGTACTTTAGAAAACATACAAAAAGTTCAGCATGTTAGAACATGCAGTGTGCAGGCCCAAGTGCACAGGTTACACTTAGAGCAGCACAAAGAAGCTAGACTAAAAAGATTCTGATAAATCTAATTAGGGAGTTTGGGCTTTATCTTGAGAACACTGGAAACTCACTTAAGAGTTTTAAACAGGAGTGACATGCTCATACTTCCACTTTTATTAAGAGAGGGGACAATGGACTGGAGAAAAGCAAGGCTAGGTGCAAAGGCGACCAGTTTAAAAGTTGTGAGACTAGTCTAATCGAGAGGTCATGGTAGCCTGAAGAGGACGATGGAATGAAAGAAGTGGATGTACTCAAGTGATGCTAAGGAAGTAGATACAGCCCCACTTACTGACTAGATGTGCAGGTGAGAGGGGAGGAGTATAGAAGCCTCCCAGGTATTAGGCTTCAGGAAGTGAGGGGATGGCTGTCCTCACTAGGAGAACACTAAAGAAAGAGTAGGTTACTGGGTACGGATGAAATGGATCAGGGCAGAGACAAGTGAAGCTTTGATCCTGCTACATTCAAAGTGGCTACAAAAAACATAGCCAAAAAACAAGACTCTTAGACATCTTTTTAGCTGTAGTCAAAGAGAAATGTCTCTGGTTCATAGACTGGAAGCCAAGAGTAAGCTTGAGAGCGCCAAGTGAGTAGTTCATGAGAAAACCAGAGGGCCAGGGTTGAGCCCAGAACCATAAACAGGTGTGAGTATACATCAACTTCCAAGGGTTGCTTTTACATGGAGAATTTAATTAGGCATCATCACTTAGTGATTAAGAGCATAGCTCTGGATTCAGAACGCCTGATTCAAACCCTACCACTTATTAGCTGTACACTTTGAGCAAAGTAGTTAATTGCTCCTTTTTTTTTTTTTAAAGGATTTTATTTATGTATTCATGAGAGACACTGAGAGAAAGGCAGAGACCTAGGCAGAGGGAGAAGCAGGCTCTCCATAGAGAGCCTGATGCGGGACTCAATCCCAGGACTCTGGGACCACACCCTGAGCCAAGGGCAGATGCTCAACCACTGAGCTACCAAGGCATACCTTAACCTCTCCTACCTCTCCTCTTATCTATAAAATCATTTGCAGATAACTTATCTACCAATAGGGGTAACAATCCTTGCCGCGTAGTTACTCATAAAGATGCACGTAAATAATGTATATAAAGGACCCATCATGGTGCCTACCACTTAAGGTAATAAGTGTTTAAGAGATGGTACTGTTACTATCACAGGTTCTCCAGCTCTGAAAGGCTAGGAAATGGATGCTCTTTCTCGCCACTGCAAAGAAGAATTCATACTAAGATACATTATGAAAGCTATTTTCAGTAAGTTATGAAACGGTTTACCACCAGATAAGTGTCATTCACCATCCTGGTAATCACTAACCAGAGGCAAATACTTTGATCTGTGTTTATAAGAAATGATCTTTAGTACAATTTATAAGCAAAGTACCCTTTAGCAATGACCTCAGAGGGGTCATTTTAAGTACAGAGTTTGAAAAAAGGCACTCCTATGGACTGCTATTAGATTCAAATTTGCTTGAAAAAAAATAGTACCTGTAAAATAGCAATTTGTAAATCTGAATTTCAAATTAAAATAATATAATAGTTTAAAAATATTTGATTTTTTTCTATAATAGACATTTTTGTTTTAAAAACAAATAGCTTGCCATAAGATCCTAGTTTGCCAAAGTGTCCTAAGTGATGCAAGTATATGCAAGAATTCTTTCATGTGATAGAAGTATACACCAGAAGAAACTGGAAAGAGCCCAAAGGTTTTTGGCAACAAAAGGTTTTAACCTACTGCTGATTCAGCACTAACTAACTTAAGTAAAAAGAATCCCTTTTTATGGGTGCATGTGCTTCACGATTTAGAGTGAAACTTGGTCTAAATAATGTGTTTATTAGTATGTAATCAGAAAGAAAACTTGTATCTCTCAGTTACCTTCTCTAAGCAAAATCACAACCCAGAAGTTGCTACTACCTTTTAAACTTGTTTTAAATTCTTCTCAAAGTTACTGACTGGGACTTGCAAGTTCCAAGTCAATTATCTCAAGTCCTCACAATAGTGTTAATTTCAGTTAATTTTCTTTCCATGGAGAGATTCTGCAAGAATTTCAAAGCTATCATTTTAAAAACCGCCACAAAAATAGTACTAGTTTTAAAAACAATGGTAATTACTGCTCTGGCACAATGAAGCTGACTGATTATGCAATTTAAGTTAATGACAGCCAGTAGTCAAACCTGACTCTAAAAATGAAAGGGGGAAAAATCTGTCATTAAGCCAATTTTGCACCTTCCTGTAAAAAAGATCACAGTTCTAGATAAGGAATCATGTTTTGACTCTATAATAATGACACAGTACCACAATCCATTTAAACCTTGACAGTAAGATTTTTATAACTTTTTTTTAAAAGATTTTATTTATTCATGAGAGACAGAGACAGAGACAGAGACAGAGAGAGAGAGAGAGAGAGAGAGGCAGAGACATAGGCAGAGAGAGAAGCAGGCTCCATGCTGGGAGCCTGATGTGGGATTCTATCCCAGGACTCCAGGATCACACCCTGAGCCAAAGGCAGATGCTTACCCGCTGAGCCATCCAGACATCCCCCCCCCTTTTATTTTTAAAAATTTTGTATTTATTTTTGTTTATATTTTAAAAATCGCTCTTGCAAAGCCAGTTAAAAAAAAAAAATCAAGGGATCCCTGAGTGGCTCAGTGGTTTAGCATCTGCCTTCAGCCCAGGGCGTGATCCTGGAGTCCCGGGATCGAGTCCTTCATCGGGCTCCCGGCATGGAGCCTGCTTCTCCCTCTGACTGTGTCTCTGCCTCTCTCTCTCAGTCTTTGTCTCTCATGAATAAATAAATAAAATATTAAAAAAAAAATCATTCAGGAAAAGTTAAAAAAAAAAAAAAGACGAAAACCCAAACAATAATCCTAAACCTGAAGTCATTCAGTGTTGCCAGGGTACAGGTTAATGGGGACTTTCATACTGCTGGTAGGAGTGTATCAATCAGTACAACCTCTTAAAAAGGGACTTTTAGGAATACCTATTAGAATTTATACAGTCCATACTTTGGATCACATTTTTCTACTTCTAGGATGTTTACTTGTAGAAATGCTCCCATAAGGATACAAAGAGATGTGTGTAAGAATGTATTTGTGTATAAAGATACAAAACCAAGAACTCAAAAGTCTAACAATAGGAGATTGATTAAATCAGCTTTAGTGCAGCCATTACCTAAAAACCTGGCATAGACAGGAGCAGAGGATCAAAGGCTGGGTGTCAGGGTAACCTTGTATTTCAAGATCAGATAGATTCCAGAAAACCAACAGGTAAGTGATGAGAGCATCTTCAGAGTAGGAAAAAAATGTGAGGTGTAAGATGAGGACCAAGAACTGGCCAAGTATCCAGCAATGAAAATTATGACTGGCATCAAGTGGATTTACAGGTCTTGAGGGGACCTGAGCATCATGGGAGTCAGATAACAGAATGAGAAGAGAGGAAGTGAAATCAGTGAATACAGACAAATCTTTCAAAGAATGATGCTATAAAGGGGAGTAAGGTGGTTACTGGAAGGGGTTCTGGTTTTTAAAATATAAACTATTACAGCATATCTGAACGCTGATGGAAGGAATCCCAAGAGAGAGGAAGCAATGCAACAGTGGTTAGAATGTTGCTATATGAACTGAGTTAAATGTCCTGGGAATAGACACTATCTTTTCCTCATTTCTAATGGTAAGATCAAAACAAAACCCAAAAATATCAACTTCTTGATCCATAAAAACAAAGGTAAGGGATTTAGCTTTGCAATTTTCTCTCATCTTGGGGGGATTTACACAGCCAATAAAGACTGATATTGTATCTGTAAGTTCATATGAATGGTCTGTTAATAAGAAAACTACTTAATCATGCTGCTTGTTTGAAGCAATTTTGTACTTCCAAACATAAAAGGTAAGTAGCATTATTTAAATTTTAATTTTTTAAAAAGATTTATTTATTTATTTATTCATTCATTCATTCAGGAGACACACACACACACACACACACACACACACACACACACACACAGAGGCAGACAGACTGACACAGGCAGAGGGAGAAGCAGGCTCCATGCAGGGAGCCTGACATGGGACTTCATCCCGGGTCTCCAAGATCACATCCTGGGCCGAAGGCAGCACTAAAGTGCCAAGCCACCAGGATTGCCCGGTAAGTAGCATTTTAGTAAAACACACTTATAGTAGAAAATAGTTATAATACAATCATTTAATGTTAAAAAGCGATCAACCTCAACTGTCATATAGTGTTCATCAATTTTAGTAAACACCAAGATAAAAACTCAACCATCAGGAAAAATGCCTTTGTCTCTGCCTCTGTGTGTCTTTCATGAATATATAAATCTTTAAAAAAAAAAAAGTAAAAACCATATTTGAGACAAAGCAAATAAAGAGGTATTTATTATGGAAATATGGGATAACAATCTCTTAGGGAAAATACCAATGTTATATAATTTGCTACAAGAGCTTGCTTTTACTCAATGCTGATAATTATTAACTACAGTTGAGAAATTACATATGTTAAGGAACAAAGGAAAGACAAGTGGACTATATGCAGGGAGGCCCTGCTTAAGGATTAAAACAGAATTTTCAGAAGAATGAAATGTAAACATGGAGAATGAACAAAAAGTTAAGATCAGAGTTTACGAGCTCACTTCTCTCTGTGAGAAATTAATCATTTTAAAGTAGAAATAGAAGCAAGCACTGGCCCGTGTGCCCAGAAAAAAGTGACAAGCTTCATGACACTTAAATGACAGGCACTATCAGAAACCATACAGATAGAAACTTGCTCAGGAAAACTGCAATTTAGAAGAGTGAGCTTCTCTAAATAATGGCTTCAAAGATAGTCCTTAGAGTTTCAAAGGCCCCCGTTCGTGCACTTTTCCACAAAGATGGTCTCTTAAATGCAAAAATAATTTCTTACACAACTGTACAAAACAAAATAAAGGAAACAACAATAATAAAACCTTTATTCATTAAAGTTGGCACCCGTTGTAGGGAATGGTCTGTGTCCTTAACCATCTATCTTCTGTTAAATCTGATCACTAAAGTAAGGTTGGTTTATTCCCAGCCACCCCCATGCAAGTGACAATGATGCAGCAACGCCATCTTATTACTCGACCAACTTGCTTATTTCAGAACCCAATTTAAGCAGGATTTAGTCATTCGAAACAGCGCCAAGAGGCTCATTATTTGACTTAATTTTTTTTTAATTTTTAAGACTATCTGGATAATGTGTTTATTGTAACAAAGATAATCCAAGCTAGCAAAGTATACAAAATTAAAGAAAAATCACAGTCCTCATTAGACACCGCTGCTTATTTCCCTCTTTTCTCCCGAGGTAACCGCTGTTAGTAGAAAAGTAGTTAATTTTTCTTCTCACTTGCTAATTCATGGGGGAAAAAAGGCCTTTCTTTCACAAAAGGGAACTGTGATGGTTAATTGTGTGCATTACCATGGCTAGGCTTCAGTGCCCTGATAGTAGGTTAAACATTATTTTGGGATGTTTCTGGATGAGGTGTTTGTGGAGGAGATTAGCATTTAAATCAATGGACTTGGAGTAAAACAGACTACCCTCCATAATGTGGGTGGGCCTCATTCAATTAGTTGAAGGTCTAACAGAACAAAGACCAAGAAGTAATCATGCCAGCAGATAACCTTTGGTTCTATGTCTCTGGAGAACCCTGACCAATACAAGGGTCATTCTAAGTGAATTATGTGCAATGTGACTTTCACTTAACACTACCATTGTTCCAGGTGGCAGACTGCAGATTGTCTGTCAATTCTTAGCCTTTTCCTCATCTTGTGTAGACATGTGCTATGGAAATCAAGGGAATCAAGTACTTCCTTTATGACTCCCCTGGAAGAGTACTGCTGGAAACCTTGTGTCCTTTGGACTTTGTCCCATGCTAATTTTGCTTTATATGTATCCTTTTGCTACAACAACCTAAAGCTGTGAGTACAGCTGTATGCTGAGTCCTCCCAGAGAATCATGGATTTTGTAGGGATGGTCAAGTGACTGTCTTGGAAGTTTTACTGATGGCTCCTAGGGGAGTCTCCTGCCCTTCTGATGCAGGTATCACTTCTTCCTGAGGACCCAGGACCTGGAGGGATAGCTATCACCAGGTGTGACCACATGGAACAAACGTGAAGATGAAGCTAATTTACCAAGGAGACTGAATAGGAGAGAAAGGAGCTCGAGTCCTTGATGGCACAAGCCCTGAACTATGAAACCAAAAGAAACCTTTGCTTTTGCCACCATTTGATGGATTTTGTTATCTGCAATAAAAATGTTCCTTTAAAAATAACTATGAGAGGATGTCTGAGTGGCTCAGTGGTTGAGCGTCTGCTTTCAGCCCAGGGCATGATCCTGGAGTCTTGGGATCGAATCCCACATCGGGCTCCCTGCATGGAGCCTGCTTCTCTCTCTACCTAGGTCTCTGCCTCTCTGTCTCTTTCATGAATAAATAAAATCTTAAAAAAAAAAAAAACTATGAGTATTCTACAGTAGGAAACACTACCACATAATCATTTCCCCTCTTGATAGTCATTTATTCATTTTCAAAAAATGTTTATTGGGATGATGTGCAGAAAAGTTACCCTAGGCATAGCTGTTATCCTTTGAAAAGTGGGTCCTTGGCTAGAATCTGGGTTAGGTTTTGGAAGGGTTCCCACTGCCCTGAGAGAAGCGACTCATTGTGCCTAAACTGTCTGTACAATGTGGTTTATGCTCAACATGTGTTTTCCTCCTGGGAGCCTGTAATTTTGATACATGCCAGGCAGAGACTGGGTACATGACTGGTCTCCATTAAAAACTCCAAGCACTGGGTCTCTAATGAGCTTCCCTAGAAGGTTACATTTCACCTATGATGTCACATGTGCTAGGGGAATCAAGGGAATCCAGTACTTCCTTTATGACTCCCCTTTAAGAGTACTGCTAGAAACCTTGTGTCCTTTGGACTTTGTCCCATGCTGATTTTGCTTTGTATGTATCCTTTTGCTACAACAACCTAAAGCTGTGAGTACAGCAGTATGCTGAGTCCTCCCAGAGAATCATGGATTTTGGGGAGGTCTTGGGGACCTCTGAAGTCAGCTAGCATCAGAAGTAGGATTTGCTAGGCTGACACTCACTCACTGAAACATGATGAAAGCAGTGTTTGGGAAAGGAAGGGTAGGGGACAGGGTATGATGAATCTCTGGTGGTCAGGTGGTTACAGGGCTCTATCCATGGTACACAGCAGCAGCAGCAGCTGAGCTGTGTGTTGTGAGAGGTAAAAGTTAATGGTGGAACCTGAAAATGATAGATCCTACTCTCTGCTTGAGAGTAGGCTAGTTGCTTTTGGCCATGGTGGCTAAAGTGATGCCTTTGGGTTTTATTTTATCCGCCAGACAGGAGAAAGGGCTTCCAAATTCCCAAAGGTGAGTGGGCCAAAAATGTTAAAAGTTTACAGTGCTCTCTCCTCCAAGTGGGTTAGAGGGGAAGACGGGGTTAAGAGGGAGTAAAACCAGATCCTAATGATGTAGGAATGATGTTGGGATTTGGAGCCGATGGCCAAGAAAGAATTCTTGAGATGTCTTTGGTGCAAAAAGGTGTTTTTTTAAAGCAAGAGGACAGGACCATGAGCAGAAAGAACTGCACCAGGGTCACAAGGAGTGGCCCATTATAGACTTTCAAGTTGGGAGGTAGTTAGGGAGAGCATAAGTCTCTCAGGAATTTTGGAAGCAAGGTTTCCAAGACCTGGAGGGGGCTAGCTGTTGTGGGGGTGGGGGGAGAAGGTCATTTATTACTGTCTAATAAAATCTGAGTCATGAGATCTTTCAGATGTATATCAGTGGGTTATCTAGTTGGGGGATGATTGCCAACATATATCTTGAGAAGTAGAGATAAAGGAAGTTTCCAAAGGAATTTTTGTATGTTAAGTAGACTTACAGGGTTCTGGGGGTCGGGCTAAGATTGCCTTTTGCCCTTAGCAAAGTATGAACATTGAGGCAGCTGAGTTCCTAGAAGAATGTCACTCTGCCTGTTTCAAGGACTTGTCAATAGGCTGTAAGTAGTAAGGAAATTTAATTTTTCTTTTGCCTTTGTTTCCCACATCACTAGGGATGGAGTAAAATTTTAGATAAAGCAGAAAGAAAAGAGAAGAAGCCTGCTCTCCAGGAGGTTTTTTTTTTTTTTTTTTTTTTTTTTTTTTTTTTTTAGTCTAGCTGCTGCTGCAATGGCCTCCCCAACTCCCCCTTCCTCCCCTGCATTCCAGCCAGGATCTTCCCTGGCAGCTGTAAAGTTAACATGTAAATACTGAATTTACTTCCTGTCAGTTCCAGTAAATTTGCAATAAGAAAAAAAAAAGTAATTCTTTTAGTGGCTTTGTATTTCCTGGTTATTGCAAATGCATGCATGATAAAAATTGATAATGTTAAATGCTTACATGCCTAAGGAATCATCCTGATCAGGGGAAGCTGCAAAAAAGAAATGTGTTAGTGGGACAAACTTCCTTGCTTTTTGCCGCCAGTGGGCGGGTTAGAATTGAAACTCTTGAGTACAGAACAAGCCTCTGTAATTGCTGGCTTTTGCTATGGAAGATACGGATGTTTGCTTAGTGCAGCCTGTAGAAAAGGAGACAGGAGGACAGATGTAATCTACAGATGGAAACACACTTTTGGAGTCCTACAGAGGTTTTAGTTGGCTTCTGAAGGGAGAGTACTGACCTTAGAGCCTGATGGGCATATATGTGTGTGGAGGCAGGGAGAGAGAAACAGAGAGAGAGACAGGGCAAGCTTGCATACGCAAGTGGGAGCCCAAAGGCTGACAAGACAAAGGCGTAGCACAGCCTCACATACCACTTGGATGTTATGGCCCTCCAGCATCTTGCCTTTGCTGCTGGAAAAAAAAAAGCCCCTGGCTTTCTAAAAATCCTGAATTCATAGATCTTATTTACTTGGACTTGATTTTAAGCTAAAACGTGATGCTGTCTGGCATAGGCTTCCTGCCTCCATGTGAGCTGGACCAAACCGAGAGCAGGCACAGCTCAACAAACAGATCTCAGACTCTGACCTCTGTACATTACGCCACCTCTCTGGGGGGCCCCATACTGTGAGAAAAATTGTGAATGCCTGGTTGGACTGTCTGAGTCACACACAAATGGTCACAGGACAGGGCTGTTCTTTGATGGGACCGTCTGAAGTCAAGCTGCTGACTGGCTCTGTATTTCTGCTACAGAGGCTAACCATATTCTTAACTATTGTCTGAAGCTGTAGTTTGGGAGAAGATACATCACAGGGACTGTGACCCTTTATTTGCTCCTGACAGTTCGAACGACAGAGGGACTCCTGGCCCCCGTGGAACAGGTCTTAACTTGTGTCTGGCTCTCCTCATGAGCTGCCATCTCCAACAAGGGACTGATTACCTGACTGCTTCCCTCACCTCTCTCTCTCCTGCATACATCTTAGTGCCATCTGATTCAATGCAGTTGTCCTTAGAGAGGGAACGATCTTTTCCAGACTGCTTACTAGATAAGTGATCAGGGTGAAAGGGGTGCGAGGTTACATAACCTCACTTTGAAATTTTTTGAAAATTCAGGATTTTTGTCCTGACCAATTTTTGAACATGATGTTTTTCTGGCTCAGCTGTATAAAAATGCTTTTCTGTGAAGATATTTTGCTCCTCATACAGAATCCCTTCAAGCAAAAGGATTCGATGAGGGTAGGGGATGACTGAGAAAATATAAAATTATGATTACTGAATAGAAACACTGATTTTCTAACAACCAAGGGAAAGAAACTGAAGCCCCCTGCACCTGGAGAGGCACCAGTGAAGGAAAAAGGAATTATGATGTTTGGTTTTTGAAACTATTTCTGGAAGCTTCTTCCCGTTCCCAAAGGAAAACTCTCCATGTACCTTTCGAAGCTATTGAGAGTGATTCAGGTTGAGGAGCCTGTGCTCATACAAGACAGGGCTATGAGGCCGCAGGAGGTGGCTCAGCCTCTGCACTTACCATGCAGAAAACCTCCAGATGTTTGTTGCCCACACTCATGAGGCGGATGAACTGGTGTCATGGACAACAAAACTGCTTGGAACTATGTGACAGTCTCTCTGAAACTAAAAACTGAACTAAATTACTTGGACTGGAAACTCAAGGACAAGATGGCCATGGTAGAAGGCCACATTATCCTGCCTAACATATGTCTTGCTTGGGGTGCCCCAATGATGGTAAACTCTTTGTTTCTAGGGCTACCACATGTGCCCTCTGGGACTGTATTTTTAACATGCTCCCTGACTATCACAACACCACCTCAGTTTCAACTTACTGGCCAGTTGTGCTGGGACAGAATTGATGGCTTATGCCTAGGTAAAAAAATTAATAGATATTTAAGGAAGAAGCCATCTGGCTAAGGCAGGCCTTTATGATTAACGGGATTTGTTAATTGGCTAAGTCCAGGACTCATAATTGAAATCAGTATTGCAGATTGGCCACTCTTTATTGTCTGGGTCTTACTGAGAGTAACTGTGCTGTAAAGACAAGATGGCCAATGACCAGGGGGTAGACTGTACAGAGAAGAGTTCACATAGCAGGCTTAAACTTCTGTCCTTGAAAAGGTGTATTAGGTTAGGCCTTGGCTAGAGACTGGGAACTTAAGATTTTGGAAGAGTTCCCACTACCCTGTTATGAGTGACTCATCCCAACTGTACAAACAATATGGTTTGTGGTGAACACCTGCTTTCCTTCTGTAAGTTTGAAATTTTGGTATGTGCTAATAAGCATGACTAGGCCCCTAAAACGACTCCAGATATTAGGTCTCTAATCAGTGCTCCTGGTAGGCAGGATGTCACACATGTTGTCACAACTTGTTGCTGGGTAAATTAAATACCTTCTGTGTGACTCCCCAGGAAGTAGACCTTTGGAAGCTTGTGTCCGGTTTTCCCAAGACTTCACCCATGCACCTTTCTCTTTACTGATTTTGCTTTGTGTTCTTTTGCTGTAATAACTCATAGCTGTACGTACGACTACATGCTCAGTCCTGTGAGTCTCAGAGAATCATCAAGTTGGAGGTGTGGTCCTGGGAATCCCAGACACAGTTGGAAATAAGTATGAAATAGTCAACAAACAGCAAGAAGGCAAGTGTGGCTGAAGTTATGTGAGTGAAAGGAAGTGGCAGATGATGAAGTCAGAGGGGCTTGATCATGTAAGGCCTTTTTGGACTTTATTCTGAATGTGATAGGAAGCCACTGGAAGCTGTAAACAGAAAGGAAAAGTTGTCTGGCTGCTAAGAGAACTGACATAAGGGGGAAAGGAGGAGAGCAGGGACACCAAGCAGGAAGTTCTTACAGACATGAGACTCTTCAACTGCCCTTGGGTGGTTCAGATCTGCTTCAAAAAGGAGAAACTTATGTTCATCTTTAAAGATAAGTAGAAATACAATTAACTCGGGCAAGGGGGTGAGGAAGGTAATTCAAGTAGCAGGAAGAACTTGTACAAAGACCTAGAGGCATAAACTGCATGGTGTATTTGAAGATTGGTGAAGGGTCTGATATAGCTGCAAGAGGGTCCTGGGCAGAGATGCAGGAGATGAAGGTACAGAGGACAGCAGGCATGCTGCATGTGGAAGCTTTTGGGAATCATGCTAAGGAGTTTGTGCTTCATTTCACAGGCAAATGGGGAGATAATAAAGGGTTGCATATAGGGAAGCTATGGATTTTGGGTTTTAGGAAGATCAATTTGGCAGAGATATGGATGAGAGGCCAACAAAGGAAGCAAGTCTAGAAGTTAAATTTCATACTGCCCAGTTCTAATGTAGTTGAGACTGCACACAAAGCCATGCCTATGTAATTTATGTTATACATAAACAGGTGATGTGTTAGAATCATGTTAGAAACATGCTGACCAAAGACTTTCTGGCAGACACATTAAAGGTATTTACTACCAGGTGGGTCCTCCTTACCTATGGAATGCTTTAGCAGGATGTATGTTGTGTGTCTAGAATGCTCACTATACATAAACCCGGTATATATTTATGACAAATGACTTCCTAGAAAATATCACACAAACTATGCAGTTATCAGAAAATAAAGTGGAGAGGTTTCATAATGGAAACAGCTCCCTTTCACGAAGTGACATTCCATATGCATCATTTAAAGGCCTCATATGTTAAAATCTGTGCCAGGGTACATCCTCATTGAGGCAAGCAGGACCTGGGAGTAGTGCTGGCAGTCACAGACTTCTTAACACTTCACCTATATCTCTAAAAATATTAGTCAAGTTTGGTACTAAGATCTCTGATTTTTTTTTTTAAGATTTTATTTAATTACTCATGAGAGACAGAGAGAGAGAGAGAGAGAGAAAGAGAGAGGCAGAGACACAGACAGAGGGAGAAGCAGGCTCCATGCAGGGAGCCTGACATGGGACTCGCTCCCAGGTCTCCAGGATCAGGCCCTGGGCTGAAGGCAGTGCTAAACCGCTGAGCCACCCGGCCTGCCCAGATCTCTGATTCTTTAGAGTCCACAGTTTGTCAATCTGACCCATTGGGTTTTCTCACAGTATTTAATTTGAACTGGAAGAACTAGGATGAATGATACTTTAAGAGCTACCAGTACTGACAACTCAGTTGCAATGCATGTCCCTGATGTCTAGACTGATGCCTAGATTGTAGTGTCTAAATACGATTTCACACTTAAAGGAATCTGGGTGTGTTTTTTTTTTTTTTTTTTTTTTAAGAAATGGCAGATTCATTTCTGGATTAGGAAATGCAAAAGATGAATTTAAGATGTCCCATCTTGCCTAAAGAGAAAAAAGTTTAAAAGTCACCTATGATTAGTCAACAAAAGAATGGACTTGAAGGGACTCTCAGTATGCAATAATGGGATAACTGAGCAATGAAAAAGAAGGACTGCAACTGTGTGAAGCAAGTATACGTGAAACCCATGGATCTGGAATGATGCTCAGAAGCAAACAGAAACAAACAAACAAACAAACATGTACTTACTGGCCTCCTTTGGAGGTTGCTAGGGCATCAAATTATTTGAAAATATTTCAAGGGAAAGAACCAAGCATTTATCCTGCCTGTAAGGACTGTGTTTCAGAACAAGCAAATAATTGATAAGGCAAAGTTTGTCTTTATAAAAGAATCCTAGGTAACACATGCTGGAGGAATTATACACTAGAAAGCCATCACTTTGCAATTCCTAGAGAAATAATGGACCCAGCCAACAAATGGTTGTCAAAACCTCTAGGTGAGGGGATCCCTGGGTGGCGCAGCAGTTTGGCGCCTGCCTTTGGCCCAGGGCGCGATCCTGGAGACCCGGGATCGAATCCCACATCGGGCTCCCAGTGCATGGAGCCTGCTTCTCCCTCTGCCTGTGTCTCTGCCTGCCCCCCCCCCTCTCTCTGTGACTATCATAAATAAATAGAAAATTAAAAAAAAAATAAAACCTCTAGGTGAAAGATCAGTGAGGGTACTCTGAATGGCTGGATCAGGCTGACAGGACCCAGCTTCACTGATCAATTACCAGAAGTGGGACAAACCAGATCCTTTATGCCTCTGGATGTAATGTCATAGAAAGTACACAACACTCTATGAGATAGTCTCAATAAAAAAACAGAGCTACAGGGCAGCCCCAGTGGCTCAGTGGTTTGGCGCCGCCTTCAGCCCAGGGTGGAATCCTGGAGACCCAGGATTGAGTCCCTTGCCAGGATCCCTGCAAGAAGCCTGCTTCTCCCTCTGTCTGTGTCTCTGCCTCTCTCTCTCTCCCTATGCCTCTCATGCATAAATAATTAAAATCTTAAAAACAGGGATCCCTGGGTGGCGCAGAGGTTTGGCGCCTGCCTTTGGCCCAGGGCGCGATCCTGGAGACCCGGGATCGAATCCCACATCGGGCTTCGGGTGCATGGAGCCTGCTTCTCCCTCTGCCTGTGTCTCTGCCTCTCTCTCTCTCTCTGTGACTATCATAAATAAATAAAAATTTAAAAAATTAAAAAAAAATCTTAAAAACAAAAAAACAGCTACATCTATACCTCAGCCTCTAGAGTTAACTTCCAGCATACGGATTAAATAGCAGATGGTGGAAGAAGTCCAATGACAAGGATATGACCAGCTCTATCCAGAATGTGGGAGATTGTATAGCACAAGGGACATTATTTTAACAAATAAAATGAAATAAAAAACAAAAGAGAACTTTTACAGATAAAGAGAAACCAAAGATCTTAGTGTGGATACTGGTTTAAACAAATCAATTCTAAAAAGATATTTGAAACACAGGGGACACTGCAGAGAGACTGGATGATTAAGGAATCATAGCTAATTTTGCTGGGTGTTAAAATACCATTGTCATTTCGTTGGGGAAAAGAAAAGACACTTTTGGAGATATGTGCACAGGTGAAATAATGTGGAATCTGCTATAAATACTCTAGGAAAGCAAAAAGAAGATGTGTATGGGGTGGCAGAGATGCAGCAAGAGAGAATGTGAATGGCTACTGACCCTGGATGATGGGCACAGAGGGTCATTATACCCTTCTCTGTTTTGAAGTCTCCTTCATAAAAAATTAAAAAGAATGAATTAAACTATAGTATTTGGCAAAAATTTAAAAATGGTAATACATAATTGGCTGAGGCACAGGAAAAGGAATTGTTTCAAATGAAGTAAACAGAATTACTTTTCTGAAGAATAATTTAACAGTATGGGATCAAATGTCTTTTAAAATTTTACATTCAGTCCAGCAAATTTACTTTAAAAAACTGAGAAAATTTTCATAGGTATGCACAAAGGTACATCTAAAATGATATCACAGAAAAAAAAACATAGTAAGCAATCTATTTCTAACTTATGGTATATTTATATGTAAATTTCAAAAAAGTTTTATTTATTTAAGTAATCTCTATGCCCACCATGGGGCTTGGACTCATGACCCTAAGATCAAGAGTCGCGTGCTTCTCCAAATGAAGCAGCCAGCTGCCCCACCTGTAAAATTTTTGATAGCCATTAACTATCAAATTGTAAAATAATACTAATGATTGGGAAAATGTTCAAGATAAACTGTTAAGCACAAAATGCGGGCTGTAAAAAGATATATATAAATATATCCAATTTAGTCTTCTTAAAACTATACATTTAGAAAAGAGCCTGAAAGAGTTTTCTTCATGATGTTAATATCTATGATGTCTAGTTGATGGGATTAAGATACTTTTAATTTTTTTAGACATGATTTATCTATTCATGGGCATGGATATTTGTAATAAAAAAACTCTACTTTTGAAAAAAAATTGTATTTTTGAAAGGTAAAATCTTAATCAATTTCCAAAAGTGGCAGTAACAGAATACTAAGTGGGTGATCTTTGAAATAATAAACAAAGGACAGAAGGTTGGTGAAACAGGGTGGAGTGGATTAATAATTAATTTTTAGAAGGATAGGTATTTAGCACACTCTATTGTGAGAAAGAGAAATTTTAAATTTAAAAACAGAGAGTGTCAAGAAGGTAAAAAGAAAGGGGATCAAAGTTTATGTTAGATAAACAACTACATCAATTTCCTAGGGAGATTGAGAAGGTTAATGCAGTAAAAATCCTAACATAATTCTGAAAATAACCAGGGTAGCATATTAGACTATCATTCTTGAGTTTACATTTCGTGTACCACTTGGGCAGATAATTACATACTAGAATATGAAAAGAGGATGTTAGGATATTACTATAGTACAAATGCAATTTTGATGATTAAATTCAGCTTACATAACTTGGGTCCAATCTGTTAAGTGAATAACTGGCATATAAAAATCTAGTGGGCAGCCCGGGTGGCTCAGCGGTTTAGCGCTGCCTTTAGCCCTGGGCGTGATCCTGGAGACCTGGGATCGAGTCCCACGTCAGGCTCCCCGCATGGAGCCTGCTTCTCCCTCTCTCTGTCTGTGTCTCTGCCTCTCTCTGTCTCTTATGAATAAATAATATCTTAAAAAAATTTCTAGAAAGTCATACTATATTCTACACATTACATGTGCTTCATAATCAATAAGACCAGACTTCTGCATCTTTGTACACTAGTTTAAGATTTCAGTTGTCTCCTTCCTAAGTTAGGCAAAAGCAAGGAAAATGTCCAGACTACCTTGTTTCCGTACTTTTGTTGGCTCTTCGTAGTCCTTGTTTTCTGAATTCGGAGATTCTAGAAAGCTGATTTCTTCTGTGACACTTTCCCCTTCTTGGCTCCTGAGGCTATCTTCCTCTTCTTGAATAGGTGATTCTAATTCTGATTCTTCTGAATCAAGAAATATTTGCCCAGCAACTACTCTGCCCGCTGTGCTGTGGTCCTTTACCGACTCATCTGATGGCAAAGGAGTCTGAGAATATAAAGTATTTTTAGTTTTCAAATAGTATCAGCACTGTCTCCAACCTAATCTGATTACTTTTACTAATCCAGATATATCTCCTTCAGCTGTGAATGTGCCATACTTGCTCATCTCTCTAAACTCTGGTATGTGTTTATCACATGCCTTCATCACTTGCCTAACCTGATTCTTTCTTCCAATTTCAACGTAGATGTTATTTCCCCCAGGAGACATTCCTTAACTCCCGAGGCCTGGATTAGGGTCCCCTATAAACTCCCAACATAGCTTATACTTCCACTATGAAAGCCCTGTACTACAACTTTGTTTCTTATCTATATTCCCTCAAATCTAGAGATCAAAAATCATAACTGAATGGTCTCCTTGGATAAAAAAGTGTCATTCACTGAATCAACCAATTTAAATGCATTAGCTCAACAGATTTATAAAAATTGATATAAGTGAAAACAAATGGCAGAGGTTAAGTCTTCAAAATTAAACTAAAAACATAGGAATAAAATTGATCTCTCACTAGGCAGTAAAAATGTTATTGCCTTTAGGCTCCTACATACACAGCACATTCAAGTTAAAACTAAACCTAACAACTAACATTCTGAATAAAAATAGTTATTATTTTCCTACAGGTCAGTTATTTCCCCCCACCCCCAGAAGAACTAGTGTATTGATACCAGCTACATTTTTCTTTTCTTTTTTTTCTCTTAATCCAATTCTGTTGCCCAAAAGGGGAACAGGGGAATAGGATTTCCTATTCTAAGACAAATAATTCATGCTTTTAAATTGGGCATCAAATACTGGTCAAGGCAAATTTTAGTACACACCTTGGAATCTAAGGATTCATCCTGACTGCCTTCTTCATCTGTAAAGAGATTTTAAGACAATTTTGTCATCCTTCTTGTTAGGAAATCACAGATATTGTTAAAACACTTGATAAATACAACAAATAATAATTAGACACTTGATAAATATATCTAGAATTATCTAAAAATTGGTTGTATTCAACAACTGTTCAGAAAAGATTAGGTAAAAGGAAAACAAGGGGCTAGATGGGGTGGTTCTTCCTCTTTTCCCAGGGAAAACACTAACTTCACCTGTCTTATGTATAGGAAGACCCACCACTACCACGAGGCACTTCTTCAGATACCATCCAAAACTGTTCACATTTAGTCCACTACTGAGTTACTAAACTTATAAAAATAAATATCTGATTTTGTGGTTCAGGGTTCCACCTATTCTTTTCCTTTGCTTAGAATCTGGAGTCACTTAGCTTATTTTAGTGATTAGCATTTTATTGTTCACTAAGACTACGAAAGATAGACACTAACAATTACTATCATGTGAGAGAGTTGCTAGACTAAGATATTTAGGATTTGTGTTCTATTCTACTGAAGAGTTAAGCAGATAAAAGTAAAAAGTAGCACCATACCATCATGTACTCACTCATATGAGACCTATTAAGTAACCAATATCTCATATTCAATGAATAATAACTTCAGCCCCTGGTTACACCTTTCTTCCAAATTCATATCTGCTGCTTTGGCTTTGTCCAATTATGTTAATAGTCCTTCTACTATTCTGTTTTTCTGTTATTACTTCTATTCTGGATTTGTTATTCTTTTTCCTGATCTTATACAAATACATTGAACATAATGTCCATGTGTAAATGCTTGGTCATTGTATTCCTGGCCAGTTTAAAAACAACAACTGCCAAATGATCTCTAGGTTTCCTTCTTATTCTTAAAATTATCTGATTTTATACAGGAGTGGGCTTCAGTTATAAGCTCATCAGCTATATGAGAAATTAACCAGTAGACAAAATGCTATAAAACCATGTGCTTTTTGCCAGAAAACTTGGTGTTGAGTTACCATTTAACTTTACTTCATATGGCTACATCCTAAATATTATTCATAACTTGTAATTCTTTCAAGCATAAGAAAAACACCCTTTGGAATTTGTATTATCAAAGTAGTGAGCTAACTTTAAGAAGTATAACCAACTCATTATGTGTAAAATAACACAACACTATTTCACAGCATTTGTTTCTTTTGAATATTTGAGAAAACTAGTCTACCAGTGAAGTTTTGCCATATAAGAAAAGTGCTGTCAATTCAAAGACACTTAAGCTGCTTTCACATTTACTACTTTCAAGCTACCTTCCAAATATGTTTATTTCTGATGGGTGGGGAATCAAGGGTACAGCAGGTATTAGTCCCACGGTACCCATAACATTTGAGTAGTGATGGCAGTTAATTAACAATCATTCATAGTGCTGATTTCTTCACAAGTTTTACCCAAAGCCCAAATTCTTACAGACAGTTCAAGTTCCATTCTCAGTAAATCTTTGGATACAGGAAAAAAATTCATCTCTATTATATATCAAAGTTTTACGTGTGGATGTGTTTAAATAATCACAAACATTAACTAGTCTATCAAGAGCAGACATTAAATGTATAAATGTATACAGTATATCCCCAAACTTTAGATGAGCCAGAACTCTTAAATTACTAATCACTAAATCATGAAATTTAGTACCTTGTCTCTCACAACAGATTACACATGTAGCTAACAGGTATATAAAGCAGTACCTGTAAATAAATTTTAAAACATGTACATTTGAGATGTTACAAGCTATTAGACATTCAAGTAGCAAAATGTGTTTTTGAACTCCAAGAGACCTGGAAACCTGCAACAGGGTTATTTCACATGAATTGCATCATGCTTCTGTCTCTTCTCTCTTCAAACTAGGAACATATACTAATGTTACTGGTAAATAAGAGAATTCTTTCTCATTTACTAAACTGGGAAAGTCTACTCCAGATGGTAGTCTCAAAGCATAAGCTATTTTCTCTTTCAAACTGATATATTCATTCACAAGAACACTTTTATAGAAGTTACTTATAATCAAGAAACTTCCGATAGGAAGTAGGTAACAAAGTCATACAGAGAAGAATACAGATGTGAAGAAAAATTCATGGATGTATATATATAAATAAAAGTCATGTATAGTTATGTGTAAATAAAAATAATGCTTTTAGCAGAATAGACACAAAGAAAAAATGCAAAAGAATTCTCATTCAACAGCACCACATCCAAAATATAACGGTTTATATTACTTTAGTAATTGTAAAACTTCCTTTGAAAAAGATCAACTTTCATTTTTATTATATCAACTCAACTGCAAAAAAGTACCAGGGATATTCTTTCAGGGAAAAGTAATCAACACAAATTCATTTTCCAATTTGTCACATAAACCAGACTGATAGACCTTCAAACACAGAAGTCCTAAGAGTTTGAAGAGAGCAGACATCCCGTTCTATGCTTTACCACTGAATCTGTGCAGATCCTAAAATACTGATTTTTAATTACTCCAAAATCGAAGCCTGGAGAGCTAAGTTCAAACCTTGGCTTCATTACATATTAATTGTATACACGTGGTTCAATATAGCAAGGTTGGTCAGCCTCCTGTTTCTCAACCTGCCAAAAGAGAATACCACCGTCTTCTCTATTGACTCACAATAATGTTTTAAGGAAAAAAGGACAATGAAATTAAATACTGTCTGCAATCTGAAATTTACTCTTTGAATATCTGATAATAGAACTATTACCTGAAATACTTAGCAGAGGACCCAATTTAAAAGATTCTGTAACACTGTTTGGCATAAAGAAAAAAAAAAAGCAAACCATTTGTCTCCTCCTGCTGAAAATAAGACAACATGTATTTCTAAGTGAGAAAAATTATACATATGTGGAATATAAGAAATAGTGAAGGGGGCTATAAGGGAAAGGAGGGAAACTGAGTGGGGAAAAATTAGAGAGAGACACAAACCATGAGAGACTCCAAACTCTGGGAAACAAACAAAGGGTTGTGGAAGGGGAAGAGGGTGGGAGGGTTGGGGTGACTAAGTGATGGGCACTAAGGAGGGCACCTGATGGGATGAGCACTGGGTGTTATACTATATGTTGGCAAATTGTATTTAAATAAAAAAATTTAAAAAATATATAAAGAATAAAAAAGAAAAATTATAACATCTTTCATTACTGAGAAAATGGAGAAATATACTTTTAGTCTTCTCCTTTATGCACAGGAAAAAGAAAACTTTTCCAATAAAAGTGTCATATTTTTATATGCCTCTAAAGCAAGATATGAAATAATAGCTACTAACAGTGATGGAGTCAAGATTCCCTGGGAATTATACCTGGTAATAAATGCACACCTGGTAATAAATGCAACTTCCCTTGGGTAACCATTAATACTTAAACTTTAAGTCAAAGCAAAATTATGGACCAGGACTTGATTTTTAAATAGGAGCAAATCTTTAAATCTAAACTAATAATCAGGCTGACTTTCTGTATAAATATGCAATTTAATGAGTAAAAAAAGTCCACTGAAAATCCATGTACTGTTTCTAAAGCTTTACCTCACGTAAGTGCTTTACCGTAATTGCACTTCATGTGAGCACAGTAGTGCCTTTATCACCTGTCAGCAGGCACATCTCTACTGTTTTCGTTCAGGCTAAGGTCCTGCCTCTGCCAGAGAAAGGCTTCAGCACAGGTGAACTACAGTGGAAATCAGAACAGACATTTCTCGAACCCAGTCCTCTGCTAACATCAACACAATCCAAAGATTTAACACTTTGGTATGAATAATCTTCTATTATAACATGCTGAGAGAGTCCAACTGTTGATTAAATGACTTCTTCAAGTACCATCTACACCGACATGAAGTTCTTTGGTATACGAAATCTAGTTAACAGAAGATGCAGGAAAGTGTTGAGGGCTTTAATTTTCTTTAAATTATGCAAATTGAATTATGTTTTAGTTTCACACTATAGTGTGAAGAATTACTTGCGAAGCTTGTTGAACTAGAGATACCCTGACCTGTTCCCGACCTAAAGCTGCGTGTTTAACAAATTCCTAAGGAATTCTGATGCAAGTGGTCTATGGTCCATCAGGTACTCTATCCATTACACTCAACAGTTTCCTTTCATACTTCCTTTGGTCAAATAATTGGTAGCAGTGCTTCAAGAGTTATGGAGAGTTTTGAAGATGTGGTCATGAATACAAACCATCACTAAAAAGGGGGAAGGCAGACCAAAGCATGATGTTGGCAGTAAAGTAACTAGCATATGCTTGTTGCTTTTGAAATGGTATCTCAAACCACAATATGGATAGAATTTTAGGTTTAGACCTCTTATTTTAGAAACAGAATGACGTTATAGCATTGACTTACAACTAGGACAGATAATTTGGGGATTCAAATAACCATCTGGGAAATTTTCTGTTGAAGGGAAAAAAAAAAAAAAAAAGGAGTTGACATTTATACCCTGCCTTGTTCCAAAAAAATTTAAAGCCACAGAACAGCTGTCTTGTTAACCAAACTGATTAAAATTCAAAAGCTTTATTGTACTAATTGTTTCTTTACCAACATTTAAAAACACTAAGTGCTTTTTTAAGTTTTTTTTTATCAACACTTTCAAAAGAGAAGTTTTCAGATGTCGGCAGACTGAACTCTTAAAAAAGAAAAAGAATACATTTCAGAACCATAGTATTAATCTACCTGGGAAAATCAATTCAAAAGCACACGCATATACAAAAAAGAAAAGAAAAGAAAATCAGCTGCTATCCATTTTAAGAACGTATACGGACCCAGATTTTCTCAAAAAAAAAAAAAATCACAAAGTTTCTGTCAACAAGCACGGGGCAACTCAGAAACCCCGTGACAGCGATAAACACCACTTCCTCGGGGATATTTGCTTAAAAGGGGGTAGAGAGTGGACACAATCACATCAGAAGTCCTCGTTTTTTTAAACAAAGAGGCAAGGGGCCACCTCGGGTGCTAAGCAAACCCACCAAACCACTGTCAACATCCTGGGTTTGATGGACCTGGCTCCGCTCAGGGGCAACCCCAGGTGTGTCCATCGGTTCACTTACAAATCCCAAGCACACGAGCGGTCCGAGAGTTGAGGAAGTTCCAGCACGGCTTGGGTGTCGCTGTGGATCTCGGCCAGCTGTCGGGATTCGTTCCCAGAGTCCGGCCCCCTTTCGCGGGGAGTCGCGTAAAGTTTGTTAAGTGAGGAGAGGTGTGGGCGGGGTGGCCGCCCCTTCCCCGCCGCCCCTCTCTAGCTCCCTCAACACCCCCTCTCGCCCAGGCCAGCCAAAGCCCGAGGAACGACAGCGACTGACAGGCCAGTGCGAGGTGTGACCAGAGAAAGTAAGAGTCTCCAGCCCGAGCCCCCGCGGCCCTGCCCCGGGATGGAGGCCGGGGGGGAGGGGGGGGCGGTGGCTCCCGGCCTCTCCAGTCCGAGGGGGCGGATACTGACCCGAGGACGCCGAGGCCGAGCCCAGCAGCACCGCACAGAGCAGCAGCGTCAGCCCAACTCGGACCCGCATCCTGCTCGCGCGGCCGCTGCCACCCCTTGGAGCTGTCGCCTTCGCCTCTGCCACCACCGACTCAGGCACCGCCGCCGCCTCGCCGCTGCTCTTCCTGCTCTGGTCGCCTTCCTCCGCCCCTTCCCAGGCCTCCCTGCCCTAGTGCGGAGCCAATCCCCGCCCGCCGCCCCGGGCGCTGTGCCCAATCGCCGCAGTCTTCCCGCCCACCTCGTTGCCCCGCCCCCGGGGTCAAGCATTGACCAATCGCTTTGCGAGGTTCCCACACCGGCTTTCCCGATTGGACCACGGCCTCACCGACATGGCCCCAGCTAATTGGTAGATCCTGGGTTCGACCGTCCCGGAATCGGGACGTGAGTCCAGGGCCGGGAAGACAAGAAAGTCACCTCCGGACTACAGTTCCCAGCATGCACTTCAAGGGCCTCTTTCGACGTGTGCTCTCGGGAAACGTAGTTCGCTGTGGAGCAAGATTTAAAAGTGCAGGTGGCTGCTGAAGTTAGGAGAACTTAGGTAACACCTGGGCTGGACGTTAAGTCAAGGCTACGAACCCGCGTCCCTCCTCCCCCTTTTTTGGAGCCAGAATATGTATCAAAGAACACACATTTAAGAGTTTGTAATGTGTTAAAGCTCTTTCTCGCTCTTTGTTTTATTTAGAAAATTTGAATTGAACACAGTGATACCAACTTGGAGGGAAAATACAACAGCTGGACTGCGTTCGAAGTGTTTTTTTGGAATTTAGATGGAACAGGGCCATATTCGTGGAAACCGAAGTGGAACTCGCTCTCCTTTTTCCTTTCCCTGACAAAGCAAAAGGAAAGAAACCCCATCCAGGGCAGATCATCTCAATGCTAGTATTCGTTTTTAGGAGGGCCACAAGGTAATAATCTGCTGGGAAACGTGCCTTTGCAAAAACACTTTGAAACATCCCTCTCTTGTTCTTAGTTACACTGTTCTCTTTCTCTATGACTGACCTTAGGAGGCTGGATTGATTGATGTATTTGGAGGTAGAGGTGATGGTGATTGCATTGCAGAAAAGGAAAAGGTCCTGTGTATTAAGTACCAACCCCAGGCATGCTCCCACTGTGTAGCAGGGAAGTGGCTTCATGTTCCTGCCTCTGCATCAAATTGTGCCATTCTGTTTCCCCTAGCGTCCACCCACCCTCAGCTCATTTCTGGAACTGAGTTGAATTCAATCCTCAGCTCAGTTTGAGGTCAGGGTTCTGGAAAAGTCCACACTGCCCACATAATTTAACCTCCAGGCATTTTCTTCCATCTTCTTTGCTAGAAAGTCCTCTTTTCCAAAAAAGGACAAGGATAAAAAACTGCTTAGAAAAAAAAAAATAAAAAAAGACTCGGGACGCCTGAGTGGCTCAGCGGATTAGAGCCTGCCTTCTGCCCAGGGCTTGATCCTGGAGTCCCACAGATCGAGTCCCACATCTGTTTCCCTCCATGGAACCTGCTTCTCCCTCTGCCTGTTTCTGTGACTCTCTCTCTCTGTGTCTCTCATGAATAAATAAATAAAATCTTAAAAAAAAAAAACCCAAACATCAACTGCTGTTCCACATTCACATCAGAGGGGATGAAGGAAAAATATTGTCCTATTATTCTATTACCTTGTTGACACCCATTTCTATTTCTTTTTTTTTTTAGGATTTTATTTATTTATTCATGAGAGGCAGAGACATAGGCAGAGGGAGAAGCAGGCTCACTATGGGGAGCCTGAAGTGGGACTCGATCCAAGGACCCCAGGATCAGACCTGAGCCAAAGGCAGGCACTCAACCCCTGAGCCACCCAGGCGCCCCTCATCTCTATTTCTGTCACTAATAATGTGTCCTCAGAGTCCCTCTGATTTTAAATCATGGAGTAAAATATGACATAATTTTCTCCCTTTTTCATCTTCCTCCCTTTTTCATCTTATCAATCATCACGTGCTCACAATTTGAGCCATATAATTACTCTTTTATTATTTTTTAGGGTTTTATTTTTAAAGCAATCTCTACACCCAATGTGGGACTCGAATTCACAACCCCAAGATCACGATTTGCATGCTCTACTGACTGAGCCAGCTAGGTACCCCTGTAATTGTGAACATTTTGCTCTTCTCATTGGAAACTTCCCTACTGGGTCTCACTTTCCTTTACCTGCCCCATGCACCTGAGTTCTAGCTATATTCACCAACATCACTCTCTCTTCATTCTTGCTAAAGCCACATAACAGCCAGAATGATTTTGCTTTTAAAATTAAATTTCAATTCAATTCAAATTAGATTAAAATTCCTATTCAAAATTTTCAATGACTGCCTTTGTCATAGAATCAAAAAATGTTTGAACTGACAAAATAGGAACTTGTGCTGACAGTTCTACTTTCTTGGGGAAGTACTGGGAAGAAATTTCTGCCTTCTACAAGAAAAGCAGTGATTATTTGATTGATAGACTAGAGAATGTTCACTGCTTGGGACTCAGCTTCTCCTTCCATCTTTTTCTTTCCTAAGTGCTTCTTATATTTAAGACCCTCTGCTGGATGGTAGATAAACAAATATCCCACATCTCTGACTACTTTCCTGATTTCCACATGAATACACTCTTGCTTTGTCACAGGCTCCTTTACCCTCTCCCCACTGCCCTTGCTTCTTCTGAGCCACAACCATGGCATCCTTCCCATTTTCACTTGTGTTTCATCTTGGCTGAGCCTCTTCCCTGACTAGGCCAGTTCTCATTATTCTTTATTTCTCTATGTGTTTACAGGACACTCACAAACTTGCCTTTTAAGTGGGATGTAAACTCTTTGCAGCCAGAGACAATTACATAATTCAGTATATAGGTATTTAGCATTGGACTCACCATCTACTAACACTAGATAATTTATGTTGATTGATAGATATGTCTTACTTATATTTTAATAAGATTTTGAAAGTACTTGCTATAAGTTTAATCTTTTTAAAATTTTATTTATTTTTAAGATTTTTATTTATTTATTCATGAGAGACACACACAGAGAGAGAGAAGCAGAGACATAGGCAGAGGGAGAAGCAGACTCCATGCAGGAAGCCCAATGTGAGACTCAGTCCTGGAACTGTGGGATCAAACCCTGAGCCAAGGCAGAGATGCTCAACCACTGAGCCACCCAGGCATCCCTAGTCTTTTTTTTTTTTTAAGATTTTATTTATTTATGGAGAGAGAAAGAACAGAGGAAAGAGCAGAGGAAGAGGGAGAGAGATACTCAAGCAGACCCTAAGACCATGATATCATTACCTGAGATGAAATCAAGAGTCAGATGCTTCACTGACTTGAGTCATCCAGACACCCCAAGTTACAAGTTTAATCTTAAAATATCTTACAAGGAAATATTATGAAGCATTTGTACCTCTAGTATATAGGAAATTTACTTCAGTCCTCTGTACCTCTGTAAAATGAGTACATTAATAATATTCTCTTCACCATATGTGTTGTGAAGTTCATATCTCAAAAGGGATATGCAGGGAAAAAGTAGTTCTTTAATTATAGCGTGCTCTGCAAATATTATTTCTTATTGATTGCTTGATTGAAGCAAAGAAGAAAATTGAAATATTAGTTGGTATATAGATGAATAAAATTAATTTTATTCCCTTAATCTAGAAAGAGTTTAGAGCTGCTAGAGTTATTGTCCTTAGCCAATGACGAATAATTGACATCTTCTGAGAATGCTCCTAGGACCTTGACTGTTTGGGGAAATTCCAAGTCTCCAAACCAGGTCTAGAACATGGTGTGGGAAAATCAGATTTATTTTTCAGCCTGCTAGATTGCATGATGATTAATTAGTGAAAAAGTTGTGAATTCTCCATGGCCTTATCTAGGCCAAGTGTACATTCCTTATGGTTTCCTGCCAACATTCCCAGTTAAACTTATGTACTCGCTCTACTTGTACAAAATGTTAATAATTATTTATTAATTCACAGACTTCTTTAATATTTGCTCAGCTGTCTGTATTCTGTTTAACTTGTCCATATCAGTGTTCTGGGTTACTGTCATAGATTTCCAAGTTGCAGAAAACCTGTTTGCTCTGCATTATAATACAGCATAGGACTTAATGGAGATAGATAATAAGTGCCTTTTCATCCAGATGACCCTGAGATGACCTTATCCCATTGACATGAATCAAGCAATCAGCACATATTGAGAACTTCTTGAAAATTTTGAGGACATAAATCCAGTTTGCTCTTTGCATAAGTATGGTAAGACAACCCCCAGAGTCTTTTCTTGAGAATGCAGTGATTGTCACTAACTCTAGTTAAGAATATCCTTTCCTGTGCTATTCTTAGGCATATGTTTGGTTGACCATGTGCACAGGCTGTCAACACTTGTACCAACATATCTGCCAGGGCAGGATTAAGGAGAGACAAGGAGCAGGATATTTTCCCCCTTAGAGCTTAGAGAAGAATGTACTTCCTTTGATGCGGATGAGGTGAATTAAAGCCCTTATTTTTGTGTTCATTTGTCATGGATAAATGAAAATTGAAATCCTTTCACCGTATCATAGGATAGGACCTGGCATCTCCTCATGCACATTCTGAGCTCCTTGAGTAAATGGACAATGGCTTTATACTTCATTGTGTTAACAATAATTCCTGTATTGTAAATAGCAGGTACATAATTAGTAGTCAAATAAGCTTTGAATATATATGTAACTTCCTATAATTATAATTGTCATAACGGTCAGAGTGTAGATCCCAACTGCAGAGCACAGAATTCAGAATACCTAAACTTTGAAGCTGATAGAATGAATAAGTGCAGTGTGTGTGTGTGTGTGTGTGTGTGCTCAATCTCTACCATTTACTTTGGGGGACATTTATTTTGGTGCTGTCTATCTTTTCTAAGCAGTGTGAACTCATGTCAGATAAAGGAAAGGCCAGGATACCTTTATACCCTGAATAAGTGGACAGGCAACTTTTGGTCTATTTTTTTTTTCATAGATTTGTAACTACCAGCTCTGGAGAGAGACTGGATTAAAACTAAATTTCAATAAGAACTTGATTAAGTGAACCTTATAAGGTAGAGATAAATAGCTTAGAGCTCCCATTAAATTTGGAATACTTAAGTCTTGAGTAGATGGCAATGGATTCAATCAGTGAATGTTGGGTTAAAAACATTATAGTCATAGGATAGCCCAAACTTCTTCCTTCCTTCCTTCAACAAATATTTTCTGGGCACTGTCAACACCATTTAGCCAAAGGCCACCAGGGACACACCCATAGTTGAACACATTAGGTTTAGTACTTTCTGCAATAAGGAAGAACACAGCATGGCATGTCTCAGGAAGGAGGCTTTAGAAAGAACCTATTATAGGATTTGGGCTTTGATTGGGTAGTTGGCAGGAGGATCCAGGAAAGCTGGGTTTGCTCTAGATGGGATTCTGTTGAGGAGGTACCCCTGATTTCTATGATTTGGTAGAAATCAACCAGTAAACCTCACCTTAAAGGAGAGGAGACAAGAATGGAAAAAAAAAATATCACTGGTGAAGAAGCAGTAGTTATTTTAGCCAAGAGAAGAAGAAGTGTTTGTTACTTTGTGGGTGGCATAGGGAACTTGTTTGTGCTTAAACAAAATTGTGAAATGATTTGGTTCGTTTCAGAGTAACCAGTTGGGGATTGGTATTTTGAGATCATTTATGTCCAAGAGGAGAGTAACATGGTCTGGTTGCCAGTGCCAAGCCAGCTCCTATTGTCAGGGGCTACTCCTTGTTTTTTTTTTTCTCAGCAGCTACTGGGAGGCACATGGGGTTCTTGGTGCTGGGCATTCAGCAATCAATAAAACAGACAAAAATCATAGAGTGTTCATTCCAGCCAGAGGAGAAAAAGAATAAAATAAATAAGTAAATTATCATTTATTAGGTGATAAGTACTGTAGAGAAAAAACAATCAAGGAAGGGGGATAGGGTATTGAGGGGTAAGGTGGGGACTACCATTTAAATTGAAAGCAGGAAGGTAAGGGAAGGCTTCCTTGTAAAGCTCACATTCAAGCAGAGACTTAGAAATGAGCCATGAAGGTGTGGGAGTGGATCTGGTCTTTTTGACAGGTGTAAGGGGATATCTTTTTATGGTTTTGATTTGCATAACATCTGAAAGAAATATAACACTGTATGTTAATTACACTTCAATTAAAAAATAAAAAATAAAAAAATGTGGGTGTGAAGAGCCTTCCAAGCATAAGGAGCAGCCCCAATAAAAGTTCTAAGGCAAGAGCATGTCTGTTATGCTTCAGGAACAGCAAGGAGCCCTTTGGATGCTGAAGCAGATGAGGAAGGAGATGGCAGGAGAAAGGGAGCAGGACAAGTCAGAGAAGTGTCTGGGGCCAGATGATTTAGAGATTTTAGGTCAACATTAAGTGGTAGTCAGAATGCTACTTTTTATGACTCTGAGACTGGCTCTGTTGAAGTGTGGCTTAGATAATGGCCTTCCCCTCCCTTGCATGAGAATGAACAAATAATTGCATAAACCTCTTTATTAATGGTTTAGATATAATGCTAGGGTAACCAATTAAAACAATTGTACTCAAAAGTTTTATTCAGTGGAAGTTCACACACGGTTAGAAATTGAGGTGGTAAAAAAAAATAAATAAAATAAAAAATAGAAAAATAAAAAAAAAGAAATTGAGGTGGTAAGTGCAAAATTGAGTTGGTAAGATCCTAAGAGAAGGGTCTTCAAATAAGGATCCTTAAAATATTCGAACAATATTATCATAAATACAAGTCACTTGGACGTAAGTTTAGAAAACATTTATGATGCAAAATAGGGGTTTTGATCATTACCTATTCTGGAATAGACTCCCAGCTATGCCACGTTGACGTCACGTAAATCTAACTCAAAGGGCTGCATTGACAAAAAAGAAATGTATGTGTTATGTATTTTAATATAATTAATATGTATTAATAATAATTAATATTAATAATAATATTATTAATAATTAATATGTATTTTAATATATACATATTAGTAGGTACATATTTCCTATATGCACGAAAAATGTGTGTATAATTAAACAATTGAGAATAAGTTGCAGGTGTGATGCTTCTTTATCCCTAAATGTTAGTATTTCCTGAAAACAAGGAATTCTCTAACGTGTCCACAGAGCTGTTGTCAGAGTTACAAAGTTAACACTGATTCCATACTCTCATCTAATCCAAAGACTTTATTCATATTTTGCCAATTTGCCACAGTGATGTCCTCTCTAACAGTAGAAAATCCAAGATCATTGGGTACACCTAGTTTGTCATATCTCATTAGTGTTCTTTAATCTGGGACAGTTCCTGAAGGAGTGTGTGTGTGTGTGTGTGTGTGTGTGTGTGTGTGTGTGTGTTCCTGAACCTCTTGATACTAACAGCTTTTAAGTATATAAGCAAGTTATTTCATAGAATGTACCCTAATATCAATTTGTGTCATGATTAGATTCAGGTTATGCGCATTTGGTGAGACTATCACTGAAATGATGTTGAATTCTCCTTAGTGGATCATGTCAGGAGCCTAATGCTATTGGTTATTCCAAATCTTGGCAATGATAATATTGGTCAATTGGTTAAAAAGGTGTTTCCACTGCATTGACTTTAGTAATTAATGTGTATCTTGAAGAGGATATTGTGAGATTATGTAAATACCTCATTATTCCTTAAACATTTACCCAGTAGTTTTATCATGTATATTCATGATTTTTGCCTGAATCAATAATTACTATGACAGCTGCCAAATGGTGATTTTCTAATTCTATCATTCCTTCTACATTTATGATTAGCTTTTTTCTTATTTATTTATTGTTAATTTAACTGATTACATTGTTATAGACTCATTTGTTCTTTACTTGATAAGTTATAAAAATCCTTACTATAATTATTATTTTGATGCTCGGATTATCTCAGATTTAGCCAGGAGGTGCCCCTTCAAACTGACTCCTGTATCTTTTTGAGCACATCCTTACACTTTTGCACTATTTATATTTTTTTCTACTTTCCCTGATCCAGCCCTGAATTAACCATTTCTCTGAGCAGGCTTGCTTTCTTTCAGTGGATAATGGTGTTCATGTTCCAGGAGTACTCATTACTACTGGGGTATTAACGTATCTGAACTCTCTTAGAAGACAGAGCTGGGAAATGTGTGTGTGTGTGTGTGTGTGTGTGTTGTGGTGAATGGATAAACAAACAATGGAGTACCGCTTGGCCACAAAAAGGAAAAAAATTACTGATACGCACTTATCATGGATGAATCTCAAAAACATTATGCTGAGTGAAAGAAACCAGAATCCTTTATGATTCCATTTCTATGGAGCTCAAAAACAGTTGCAACCAACCTGTAGTGATAGCATTCAGAATAGCAGAATAGCAGTTGCTATTTTGGATGCGGCAGGAGGGAACTTTTGGGTAAGGCGAAATCTTTTGTAGTTCAATTAACATGTGGGTCACATGAGTGACAGGTACATATCTGTCAAAATTCAAAGAACCATGCCCTCAAGATCCATGCATTTTAATGTATGTAAATTATACCTCTTGGCAGGCAGAATAATGCACCTCCCTTCCCCCCACCCAAGATGCTCCTAATCCCCAAACTTGTGTGGGTGGTACCTTTGAAGGCATAGGACTTTGCTGATGTAAATAAATTACGGATCTTGAGTTGGGAAGATTCTCCTGGATTATCCAGACGAGTCCTACCTAAATGTGATCATAAGCATTCTTACAAGAGGGAGGCAGGAAGGTCAAAATCAGAAAAAGAAGATATGATGACAGAGGCCAGGGTTAGAGTGCCTGGCTCATAAGCCAAAGAATGGAGACAGCCTCTAGAAGCTAGGAACAGCAAAGAATAGATTATCCCCTGGAGCCTCCAGAAGGAACACAGCCCTGCCAACTTCTTGATTTTAGCCCTGTAAAGTCCATTTTTGGACTTCTGACATTCAAACTGTAAGATGATAAATTTGTGTAGCTTTAAGTCACTAAGTTTGTAATAAACAGCAATAGGAAACTAAGCTATATGGGCATATCCCATTTCATTGCATTTCACACATATTGCATTTTTTTTTACAAGGTGAATGCTTGTGGCAACCCAGCATGGTTCAAATTTATCAGCACCATTTTTTTCCAACAGCATTTGCTCACTTTGTGTCTCTGTGCCACATTTTGGTAATTCTCGCAATATTTCAAACTTTTTCATCGCGCACTCACAATGTGCCTGTTACATTCGATGCGGTGATCGTGATCAGTGACTACATCTCACTGAAAGCTCAGGGATAGCTAGCATCTTTTAGCAATAAAGGATTTTTAAATTAAGGTATGTACATTTTTTACAACATATGCTGTTGCACACTTATAGACTGTAGTGTAGTGTAAACATAATTTATAGGCACTGGGAAACTAAAAAATTCGTTTGACTTTATTGCAATGTTTGCTTTATTGTGATATTCCCTTTATTGCAGTATTCTGGAACTGAAACTGAAATAAGCCTGTACTTCATTTTGAAAAAAAAAATTAAAAAATGCTCTTAAGTGAGCAGTCCCATGTGTTACAAGAAAAAAAAAAAAGCCATGTTGTGGAACAGACCTGGGCCCAACTTTGGATTATGCCATCTGCCAGTTCAGCAATTCAGCCACAGAAACTTTGGCAAGTTATGTAACATCCCCGAGGCTCAGTTTCTTAATCTACAAAATCAGAATTATTAAATCTGCCTTACTTTTCAGAATTGTCATGAAGATTAAAAGCAATAAAGTAAGAAGGCAGTCTAACAACGAAAGACTGAAAAGTATAGCCTTATTTTTATGCTGGAATTTTACCCAACATAAATACATACATGACCAAGTTAGTAGGGCAACTTGAATACTGCCTCTCGTGTGAAAGGAGAGGGGTGAAGTTCATAGGTAGAGCTTATCATGCTGTCCTTGTTCATTATTTCAAAAGTAACTTTTTTATTTTGAAATAATTTAAGACTCACAAGAAATTGCAAAAATATGTTCCTATTCATTTTCAAAGAGTTGGCAGCCTATTTCTCTCTCTTTATTCCACTGCTGCAGGCATTCTGGAAAGCTCCTAGGTTCACCAAGTTCTAATAATAGGAACTCAGGTTTGTGGGCACCCACAGTGTGCCTAGCACTGTGGCAGTGCTTTACATATGCCATCATCATTTAAGCCTCTATCAGTGATAACACAAAGGAGATACTCTAGTTATCCCTACTTTTGTGGAGGAAGAAACCAAGGCATAGAAAATGTTTAGAAACTTCTCCCAATTGGTAGTTCAGAATGTGGATCCAGTATTTCAGCCTGGCTCTTGCCTTCAGAGATAAGCAGGAAAAGGGAGGAGGAAGTCCATCCTTGTATGCATCACAGAATAACTCAGAGACATTTCTGTATATCACACAAATATGCATGCAAGGGGAGGGCATGTATACATATGAGGGAGGCATTCTTACGCTAAGTCAGAGAATAAAGGCAAAACAAGATTTATGAAAAAGAGAAGGGAGACAAAAGCTGGAGACTGGAGTGTTTTAGCAATTTTTTAGCACTGATTAGCTGGTAACTAAGAAGGAGGTCAACCTGGGTATTTTGCTCTTGAGTAGTCCTTCTAAAGGTCAAACAATTTTTTCAATTTTTTTACTGATTCTCCAGAAAACTTTGGGAGGTTATCTGGCCAGCATGGGAGAGAGGTGCCTCCATTAAGGAGGGCCAGGTGCCTTTGTTGATTCCTTCTCGTTCATCAGCCGGATCCTCACCATTTTCCTCTTTTCAGAATTTCTCATTTGTTGGGCTTAAGGACTGAGTTCATTATTTAATAATGATTGAATTTATTTTGAAGTCCTAGCTATTCTCGTCATTTAATGTTTCCTGGAAGTTCTGCTTCCATTCTATTTCTATGGTCTGGTCACCACCCTGGTCATAGCCTTCATAACTTCATGTCACATAAACTTGTTGATGAGATTATCATCAGACTCATTTTCTTCAATCTTCCTGGCTCAAGAAGTCACAAGGATTTCCTATAACCTTGGGCAGTGAATTCAGACTACCCTGAGTGGCCACCAAGCATCTTTTTTTCCTCCTGTCCCTACATCTCCAATCCTAATTTTTTTTCCTTTTCCCCTAATACATATGTATTAGTCTGCTCAGGCTGCCATAACAAAATACCACAGACTGGGTGGCTTTGAGAACAGAAATTTATTTCTCACCATTCTGAAGGCTAGAAGTCTGAGATCAAGGTGCCAGTGTGGCTCCCGAGTGAGAGCTTTCTTGCAGACAGCTGCCTTTTGCCATGTCCTCACATGGCAGTGAGAGAGTGAGCATGCTCTCAGGTTCTGGTGTTTCTTCTTACAAGGACAGTAACCCCACGGGAGGGCTCCACCCTCATGACCCCATTTGAATCTCCAAATACCATCACAGGGGTGGGTGGTGGGTGGTGGTGGTGGTGGTAGGTGGTGAGGGCTTCCACATATGAATCTGGGAGGCGGAGGACACAATGCAGTATGTAGAAACATATATTCTGTTTCAGATGCAGTTACACCTGCTCGTTTAATCCTGTTTGTTCCTTTCCTCTGGTTGGACTGCTTGCTTTTATTTTCTGATAATCTCCCTTTATGAAACCCAATTCCAGATTCTAAGAAGTGCAGTTCCAGTTTAATCCTTCCTTTGTTGGACTTTCTTCCTTTTCACAAAATATTCCTTTGTGCCATTTTAGTTTGTATATATTTGATCTTCAGCATTTTGCTATATATTTTTATTCTAAAATTACAATTGTGTTGTAGTGAGGCAAGTGCTATGTTTTGAAGAATAAGTACTGCTATAAAGAGCATTTCTTTATTATGAAAAGATTTTGACAGCCTAACTAATCGGCTACCTATCTTTAGCACTACAAGACTCCATTATAAGCAAGACGGTGGTGGTGGTGGTGAGGGGGGCAGGAGCTTAGAGTTGATTGTGGCAAGATTTAGGATGTTCAAGCCTTTATCTCTCATATTACAGATTTTAAAACCTCGTGCCTCAGGAAGTGACTTGTTTAAGATCATCTAGGGTTATGGTGATGATATAGACCCAGATCTCTTGGTTTCCATTCTACGGTTTATTAAAATGTAATTTTGCATTGGAGACCTAGTTGGGTCTTTAGTTTTCTGTTAGTGCTTAACAAATTATGACGAATTTAGCAGCTTAAAATGCACATTTATTATCCCATAGTTTCCATGTGTCAGGAGTCTCAGCATGGTGGAGGGTTGTGAAACCCTCTGCTCAGGGTTTCACAAGGCTGTGGCTAACGTGTTGGGAGAGCTGGGGGTCCTCCTCCAAGCTCATGTGAAAATTGGCAGAATTTATTCCGTTAAAGCTGTAAAACTCATGGTAACAAACACAGGGTGGTAACACATTGCTTATTCAAGGCCAGTGGGAGAGAGAGTCTGTTGCTTCTGATCCCTGGACTGCAAACCTCTTTTAAGAGGCTTACCTGACTAGGTCAGGACCTCCCAGGATAATCTCCCTCTTGATTGACTCAGAGTCAACTGATTAGAGACCTTATATTTGTAAGAGTCTCTTCACTTTTGTCATAGAATGTAACCTAATCACGGAAGGGACATCCATCATAGTTGAAGGTCTCACCCACACTGTAGGTCAGAGGGTTATACTGGGTACATACATTGTGTTAATTTTTAAAAATTAAGAAAAACAGCAACAGAGAAAAACAAAGTCATTTCTAGTTTGGCTTTCTGAATAAAGTACCGTGGTGTGTTTCTTTCTAGTCATTTTTCTTGTTGCTGTTCTGATACTCCCCTTGTTTTTTCTCCCCATATTTTAAAAATAGAGTCACATGATATTTATAACTGAATTTGATACTTTATTCATTTGGTATAATTTTGTAAGAATTTTTACATGTTGTTATATATTCCCCCATAGACATACTTTTTTTTCCCCTTACAACCATGTCTTTTCTGTGGGGGAAGAGTGGAAAATGTAGATAAGCAAAAAGGGAAAGAAAATCAACTCAAATTGCAATATTCAGAATTAAGCCTTAGTAACATTTTGCGTTACATACTTCCTGGTTTTTTGTCTTGGTCTGAGTATTATGAGTCTACTCATATATATATTTCAAGAAGGAGAATGTTTTTTACCTTACCTCTCAGCATTCAAATTTCCCTTTGGGGGGAGATGTCACATTATTTAAGAAAAATATCCTGCTAATTCCTTGGGGCATAAGATAGGATCCTGAGTTTCAAGATATTGGATGATGTCAAGATTTCAGAGAAGGAGGAAGCTACTTTGCAAAGTAGAGGAGCAGAATCTGAAGCTCCCAGGAGATGTGATGGTGGGAGTGAAGAGCCAAGGGAGGGAGGGAGGAGGCAGAGAGGTGGTGTATGCTGCTGGACACTGTGTGATGTGACTGCCCATGTCCCTTTGCTGGCTCAGTTTTCATTATATCTCCTAAAATTTTGAATTCTTGGTGTGAAGGACTTGTTGATGCAATGCAGGGTTTCTCAATCTTGGAACTATTTACATTTGGGGCTAGATAATTTTGTGTTGTGCAATCTCTGTCACTGAAGAGTATTTAGTAGCATCTCTGACCTCTACTGGCTGGAAGTCAATGGCAGCCCACTCGCCAGTTGCGACAACTACAAGTATCTTTAGACATTGCCAAATATCTCATGGGGGCAAAATCAGCCCGAGTTGAGAATCACTGCTGTAATGGAAATGGTAGAAGGGGCTACGATTTCTATGAGGTGATTATGTTGGCTTTGTAATATGCCGACATGTCTAGGCTGAGCTGCATTTTCCAGAGTCTCATTCCCTGGATGTTTCTGGTTCAGGTATGTTTCTGGTTACGGGTATGTTTCTTGTCACCCTATTTGTGCAAAGTAGCAGCTGGACCTGCAACTGTTCTACTCTCCTTGAATCTTCTTTCAGCCTCTCCAACTCTGGGTGCATTGAGCTCTGTGGAGAAGGGCTCCTGTTTCTGTAGAATGCCACTGTCACTGTATTAGTTTGCCAGGGCTGCCATGACAAAATACCACAGCCTGGTGGTTTAATTAAGCAATAGAAATGTATTTTCTCACAGTTCTGAAGGTTAGAAGTCTGAGATCAAGGTGTTGGCTGGGTTACTCTTTTCTGAGCCTCTCTCCTTGGCTAGTAGATGGTATCTTCTCTTTGTGTCTTCACATCGTCTTCCTGTGGTGTGTGTGTTCAGATTCTAATTTCCTTTTCTTATAGGGATATCAACCATATGAGATTACGGCCCACCCTTATGAGTAATTTTAATTTACTTCTCTTGTTAAAGACACTATCTCCAAATATAGTCACATGCTGGGGTGCTGGGATGTATTAGTCAGCGTTCTCTGGAAAAACAGAACCAATAAGACACACACACACATAAAATATATAATATATAATGTAAGGATATAAGTGTATGTATAGATACATGTGTATACATACCTGGATACATACTTATATAATGTCCTATATATATTAATTATAATACAATTATATAATAAAGTATATTATTTATATATATGATAATTTATATATACAGAAGGAGATTTATTATAAGGAATCGGCTCATGCAATTATGGAGGCTGAGAAATCCTAGGATCTGCCCCCTGGAAGCTGGATATCCAGGAAAGGCAGGAGTATAATTATAATCTGAGACCAAAGGTCTGAGAACTAGGGGAATTCAAGGGGTAAATCTACCAAGGTAGGAGGACACTGATGTTGCATCTCAAGCAGGCAGTCAGGAGGAGAATTTCTTCCTTCTTCCATCATTTGTTCTGTTCAGGCTCTCAGCAGATTGGATCGATGCCCATCCACACTGGGTGGGCCATATACTTTGCTGAGTCATTCAAATGCCATTCTTGTCCTGAAACAACCAAACAGAAACATCCATGAATAATGTTTAATCTGGGCATCCTGTGGCCCTGTCAAGTTGATACATAAAATGAACCATCACGCGGGAGTGAGGACTTCAAAATACAAATTTGGGGGTAACTCAATTCAGCCTGTAGCAATTATCAAAGTCAGAGACCATGAGAAAAGAAGTGAACTCAGCATATGTTGTGGACCGCAGCTCATTTGTGTGGCCTCCAGCACATCCCTTTTTTCCCATCTTATCTCTTCTTGTCTTTCTGCCTGTCTGCCCTGCAGACGTCAAGTTCTAATATCAGATGCAAAGACTGAGTATCTAATCAACTCCCACAATTGTGTAAGATCAGATCTCTGTAACAAATACGGATAATATATATCAATGCTCACATTTGAAATTTGCTTCTCTGATTGGGCCCTGACTGATAGAGCAGGGCAGAGGCGGAACCACAGGGAGAAGAGCCTGAGTGGTGGGGAGGATCAAGGGACTTCCCAATGTAGATCCACACTTCCCTGCCACCTCCCATGTTCTTTCTAGAGCATGGGTGGAAACTTCACAGTGCACCAGGGTAGGGAATTAGAGGGGTCAAAGATTTTTTTTTTAAAAGAGGGAAAGAGAGAGGGAGTACAAGAGCAGGGGAAGGGGCAGAGGGAGAGGGAGATAATCTTAAGGAGGCTCCACGCTCAGCACAGAGCCCAATGTGGGGCTCGATTTCACAACTCCGAGGTCATGACCTGAGCAGAAATCAAGAGTTGAACACTTAACTGACTAAGCCACCCAGGCACCCCACCCCTCTTTTTAGGAGGGAGATAGTCTTTTTTTAAAGTATTAATTGATGCACTATTTTTTTCACCTGCCAAGAATAGCTGTTATTCTTCATTTGGTAGCTAAAGGAAAGAGCATCCATAGCTATGGGAACAATTTATAGGGTGAGACAAGGATGCCAAGTTCATGATTTCTATCACTTTAATGTTAGGCAGGATGGATTTTGATGTGGCACAGAGAAAAGAATTTATTTTCCTATTCCAGGAACAAGAAGGAAGAGAGAGGTAAAAGGATCACCTATCTGCAGCAGCAGAGCGGGTACATGGCCATGAGAAGAGGAGGAAGAGTGTTCTCCATTACCCCCTCCTCCCTCTCCCTACGCCCGCCCGGGAGTTGTGGCGTTTATGTGCGCCTGTCTGGGGATGGGCTGCTGCAGTCATAAGGAATGTCCAGGACAGGATAAAAAAATTCCTTCCCTGAACTGGAAGGTTTGAAATAAAGATATTTCGTGCTTATTTTCTGCCTGGGCCTTTTGAGATATTGTCTTAGTCTGTCTGAGGTGCTCTAACAAAATACCATAACTGGGAAGACTCATCAACAACAGGAATTTTTGATTTCTCACAGTTCTGGAGGCTGGCACTGAGATTAGCATACCTACACAGCTGGGTTCTGGTGAAGGCCCTCTTCTCGGTTGCAGCCTGCAGACTTCTCATTGTATCCACACTCGGCAGAGCTCGGAGAGGGAGAAAGCTCTCTGGGGACTCTCAGGGGGCGCCAGTCCCCTTTATGAGGGCTCCATTTTCCTGAGCTTGTCCAAACCTAATCACCTTCTAAAGGCCCCACCTCCTAATGCCATCACATAGGTGGGGGAGGATTTTACATATAGATTCTGGGAGGTCACAAACCCCATAGATTCTCCTTCTATCCCTAGGCATGGAGAAACTGTGGAAATGAGGACATGGCATGTGTCCTCACAGAAGGATCCAGAGTGTGGCTTGGGGTGTGGAGAGGATCTGAATGTTCTTATGTTCCTAAGAAGAGAGAAAGTGGAACCTGAGAACCAGCAGGCTGGTTGCCGGGAACAGAGACGGGAGACAGCTATAAAACATGCAGCTGAAGTCTCACAGAATCTTCTGTGTCACTGGGCCAACCAGTGAACCAGGTTGGCAGCGGGAATTCAGAGCCAGTGCTTGGACTGAGAGAACAATGCAGGAGATCAGGGACCGGGAATGCCTCCCCACCTCCCCTGGATGCCACTTTGTGATGTCTAATTCTTCTGAATGTAAGATGTCCCCTGGTGGTATTGGTGGTGAGGGGGATGGACGGAGGTGAATAAGTCTGGGATTGGTTCAGTTTCAAGGCGGAGGTGACAAAATCAAAACCAAAACAACCAGAAACATTTGCTTTATTATTTTTTATTTTATTTTTATTTGTTTATTTTTATTGGAGTTCAGTTTGCCAACATATAGCATAACACCCAGTGCTCATCCCATCAAGTGCCCCCCTCAGTGCCCGTCACACAGTCACTCCCACCGCCCAGCGCCCATCTCCCTTTCCACCACCCCTTGTTCCTTTCCCAGAGTTAGGGGTCTCTCATGTTCTGTCTCCCTTTCTGATATTTCCCACTCATTTTTTCTCCTTTCCCCTTTATTCCCTTCCACTATTTTTTATATTCCCCAAATGAATGAGACCATATAATGTTTGTCCTTCTCCGATTGACTTACATTTGCTTTATGAGACTGAAGGCAGCTTAACCCCTAATAGATGAAATTAAATCGCCTGCTATTAGGGAAAGGGCTGGCTCAGAATTCAGAGATTAAAGTGAGTTGTATTGCAGTTGACTCGGGGCTGTGACGATGGACGTGCACACCTGGTATGTCCTCAGTCGGCCTGATGAGCCTTAGCATGACCTGGAAGACAAAAGCCTGGTTCTTCTGTTGCCTGCTGCTTTGCAGGGGAGCCCGATCTCAGACGCCTCCTTCCAGGTCTGCGGCCCAAACTGCGGAGCGCTGGGTCTGGGGCTCTCGAGGGCCTCCTGCGCCCCCTTCTGGTCATTGCTTGACACGGCCCCCGGCTCTGGGTGGGAGAGAGGAAGCTCCTTAAGCTCCTTCTCTCAGTCCTATTCAGTCATGATGGCTCATGGGGAACATGGCCTGAGGTTCCCAAGCTTTTGGATGGGCTCTTGGTGACTTACACCTGACTGTCTCCTGAAAAGTCTGTCCATGACATCAGGATGGCTGAGGCACGATGAATCAGTGCCTGTTGTACCCCGACAGGTGTCTCTTAGGGGAGTCTGAGCTCTGGGATGATTGTATCACAGGACCACCTTCTCCTTCTCTATGGTGAGTGTCTTCTTAGCCTCTCCTTTCGTGCTGGGAGGCCTCATCTGAGACCATTTTTTCCTGACAGATTCTATCACAATAAAAAAATACATAAATACATAAACCTTTCTTCTTAGAATAGTTTTAGATTTACAGAAAATTTGCAAAGATAGCAGTGTTCCCCTATATTCCATACCAGTTTCCCTTATTAATACCTTACATTCCTTTTTTTTAAAAAAAGATTTTATTTTATTTTTTAAAGGTTTTACTTATTTATTCATGAGAGACACAGAGAGAAAGAGAGGCAGAGACACAGGCAGAAGGAGAAGCAGGCTCCATGCAGGGAGCCTGATGCGGGACTCGATCTCCAGGATCGCACCCTGAGCCAAAGGCAGGCGCTAAACCACTGAGCCACCCAGGGATCCCCAAAAGATTTTTTTTATTTATTTGAGAGAGAAGGTGAGAGAGAGAGAGAGAGAGAGAGAGAGAGAGAGAGAGAACAGGTAGGGAGGATGAAGGGCAGAGGGAGAGGGAGAAATAGACTCCCTGTTGAGCAGGGAGCCTGACATGGGCTCGATCCCAGGACCCTGGGATCATGACCTGAGCTTGAAGGCAGACACCCAGCTGACTGAACCACCCAGGTGCCCCAACATCTTACATTTTGAGGAGACGTTTGTCACAACAGATGGACCAGTATTGATATACTTTTATCAACTAAAGTCCATGCTTTATTCAGCTTTCCTTAGTTTTTACCTAATGTCCTTTGATGTTCCAGGATCCCACTCAGGGTACCACATTACATTTAAGCATGTCTCCTTAGGTACCTGTGGCCTGTGCCAGCTTTTCAAGTCTTCCTTCCTTGTTTTTGACGAGATTGACAATTTTGAGGGATACTGGTAGAGTATTTTGTTGAATGTCCCTCAGTTGGGACTTGACTAGACTGAAGTGATGGGTTTTGTGAGGAAGACCACAGAGAGGAAGGGCCCTCTCCATCATGTCATACTAAGGGTACCTGTGACCCATATGACTCATCACTGTTGGTATTGATCTTGATCACTTGGCTGAGGCAGTGTTCATCAGGTTTCTGCAGTAAAGTTATCTTTTTCCCCCTTTCCATGATGTGCTCTTAGGAAGGAAATTACCATACACAGCCCTGTTCCATCACCTTTGAATCTCAGATGGAGCCCGTCTCCAGCAGTTGCTGTGTTTTTCAGAGCTATTCCATAGCAATTGATTATTTGTGGTATGAGGCACATTGAAAAGTAGAAAATATTAATCGAAAATGCTTTATGAACTTCGTGGCAATTCAAATTGTTATAGCCTCAGCAGAGCAGCTTCTCCAAACTGGAATTAAAAAACCATCCAAGAATCTCAATGACTCAAGAAAAATCACATAATTTGGCACTACTGTCAGTAGAACAGAAAGTTTGTGGGAAATCTGATTAAACAACATAATTAGAGATATTGCTGAAATTAAGGCAAGAAAAAATAAATATTTGAAACTACTGTGTAATTTGTAAATTACATATGTCTTTATGTCTCATCCAGACTTGACCGCAACACAACACCCAGGCATGTGCAATAATGATTAAATTCAGCTCTCTGATATTTGCCCACTTGCAGTTATGATTGTAGCTTTGCATATTTTTTTGTGAAGATGTATTTGATGGGAGGATAGAACATATTTTGCTTAATTAATAATACTTTTAGTTTGCTAGAGACATGATTTACAGGCCTCCATTTGTACTCATGCCCTGAGCCCTGAAATGCTAGGGGCAGGCCAGGCAGGTGCGTCCACTGGTGTCTCAGTGGAGGGACACGAGCATGACACCCAGCATCACCAGTGGAAAGCTTCCTCCTTCGCTACTTTGGTATCTTTTTTGATTCTGTATTTTTTTAATACACCTAGAGAATTGGAAGAGGGTGTCGTGAGTTATAGTTGATGGGGTAGAAGTAGAGGGGACAACCTGGACCTGCAACAGGCATCTGAAGCAGAGCGGGGTGGGGGCCGTCTTATGGGAATGAGCCCTTTGCCTGAGGGATCTGATATGATCTCAAGGGAGAGAGTGTCAGAATTGAGTTAAACTATAGAACACTCAGCTGGGGTCAAAGTATTTCTTCCATGGACACCCCCACCCTCCTACCCCTCGGCCAACCAAGTCAGAAGTGCAGTGAGTATGGTAGTGAGAGTAGTGGAGAGTAGTGTAACTTACTTGGTTATACTCCATGGCACTTACCCCAGTTTGTACTTAACTTTTCATTTATATATTATCTGTCTAACATTTGTTTTCGTTGTTAAGTTTGAGGGAGATAATAAATCTCACCTTCTTCCTTCCCCAGGTTCAGGGTAAATTAAGAAATAAGACACAGGAGTCAGACACACAGAGAAAACATCGGCATTATTACTGGTAAGAAAACTACTCCGACAACTTTGCTTGTTGCTGATGTTTATGACTCATTCAAAGGGAGATGCCTTAGTTTTTGCAAGTTTGACTTGCCTACACATACATGGGTATTGTCAGTAGGGGGGCTGCCCAGCATGCTCTCGCGCTTGCTCTTGCTCAGAATGTTGGGCTCGGGGTGATGGAGATGGATATTTAGGGAGAAAAATCCCCCAACATTCCAGAGTCCTGAGCTTGTAGGCACCCTAGAATCTCTGGCTTAAAAGGGAGACCCAACTTTTCACTCCTTTTCAGAGGATACTTTGAGACAGTGAGATTGTGTAAGGTTGCTCAGGGGCCAGGAATTTGGAGAGATAAAAAGGGAGTGGGAAGAAAGAAATAGAGATAACTCAGGATATTCAGACCCAGTAGAAACTTTATGTATTCATTGAAAGTACATAAAGCAAGCCACGTGAATGCTTATACTGAGATTGCAGACTGGGAAATGTTAGTCTTTGCTGGGTCCAGCAGGTGGCCAGGTGGAGGTGAGCCTGCCAGCTGTATTAGTGGAAGGTCATTTAGAAGGAGGAGTTGTGGGAAGATGTTAGAGGGCTTGCCTGGCATATAGAGAAAAGGCAGAGGAAGAAAACTGCTGTTACCTCTAACGGTGAGGCTCAGGATCCTGCAGCACCCGGAAGGGCTGCTGTTGGAAGAACATAGCAACAGTTTGTTGTACTCGAATAGAGGTTGAGTAAAAAGTCATTGCTTGAAGGAATGTAAACAAAACCTGCCAGTTAGATCTGAGAAGAGCATTTCCTGTGTTTGAAGCTAAAGAAACAATGGTTCAAGTTCAAGGTTATATTCAGTTTTAAGTGAACGCTCTGTAGGGTTGACTTCAGAAGGGCATCTTTACACACCACCAAAATGACCCAAATAAAGCAAGTGGTAAGAAGCGCACAGCCGCGCAAGAAGACATTCTGTCTACGCTGGGCATCCCAGCCATTCCGAATTTACTGACTTTGTTTCACTTTAGAACCCAGCTTTTACTAGGACTATAGTAGGAGTGTAATAAATCCAGCCTTTGGGCAGAGTGGCCTTTAACAATGTAGGTCAAGCAAATTAGCTATCTTATGCCATTTTGCAGGCAGGTAGTTGGGAAGGTGGAACTGCATTTGCAAATCCGCAGCTTCCAAAGCTGTTGGTTTCAAAGACCAAGGGGTTACCTACGATGGCCATTTACTTTGCCTTTTTTTAAAAAGGAAATTTAGGGCCAGATTGGCCCTTTGATATAATCTAATCCTGTCCTTTCATTTTAGAAAAGGTAACAGATCCATAGAGGTCGGAGTCTGTTAAAGATTGCAACATGTAGCTAGCTGTTGATCAGGATTCCAGTAACTGGAAGGTGTGCTCTGATAAGACCAGAAAATGGGGAATCTATGTTTGTGGGTATATGTGACAAGCTGGTCAGCAGGGTCTCTTGAGGCTGCCTTCAAATCCTTCAACACACTTGTCCTCATGCAGAGGACTGTGGGAATCTCTGGTTCTCCGGACAGCCACGGGGATGACTTGGAAGAGCCCAAGGACCAACAGGGAGTCCCGCGTGAATGGCTTCCTGCATGAATGTGCTTCTCACTACCACGGCTTGGTCTCTGGCTGCTGCAGTGGCCTGTGAGCTAGGAGGACAGCAGAGGCTTTTGTGCTATTTTCTTTCCTTAGCAATTTCTCAGAAACAGAGCTTATACACAGGCTAGTGACACGTGGGGATCTGAGGATCCAGCTTGGAGACTCAGACACCAGATGTGAGAAGGGGAAGGTCAGTGTATCCTGCATCAACTAAGTGTGCAAGACTAACCTCCACAGATGTCAACGAACTGATAGCTGAAGGGAGAATATAAAGCAATGATGTCAGCTTTCCCTCCATTTCAAACCCAACCCCAAAGCTATATTGAGCTAGCGCACACAGCATTATTCAACAGATCTTTGTTGATTGAATGAATACATTTGCAGTAACAAAGAGAAGATTGAGATTTCAGAACACGGTGGGGTATGTTTAACATTGATTCCCTGATCTCGGAGAAAAGAAAACAGAAAGGCAATTTTCATCTAATTTCAATCAGAATATTCTGGAGATGAAAGGGATCTTAGTGATTATTTGGTTTCTTTTGTTGTTTTACAAATAGGAATTTAATGACTTGCATTTCTCGCTGTCTGAACCATGGTTCAATAACATATACTCAAGTATTTTCATTTTTGGATTGAATGTAATATATATTGGATAGATACCCAAACTAGTTTTCCCTCAAAGTTCCCTGCTCATGTTTCCTGAATGTTTGGTTGTGGAGTGGTTCATTAAGTTGGGAAACAGGAGGTAGCTTTGAGGTCTCAATGCTTTCATCCTAAATCTTGCCATCCTAAGTGGGCCCCTCGACAGTTACAAAAACTGCTGGAGGTTCTGATTTATAAATACTGACAATGTTGTTGCCCGGGCTGTTTGGATGAGTGCAATTAAAATATACAGCTCCAACTACCCTCCTTTGTCATCTTCTTTTTCTAGAACTATTACCTACTACTAACTCTTAGGTAATTTAGATAATCTAGAATGTCAATAATCAAGACTCGTGCTCCAAAACACCGCACAGTGAACAGATGCAGGATGGCAGTGTAGTTTCAGCTCTTAGAGAAGTGAAGGGAAAGGGAGCGAAGTGGCCACAAGGCTTTAGGCACATCATTCAGACTGTGGAAACCTCGCTGCAGCCTGAACCATCTGGCACATAGTAGGTTCTTAATAAATGTTAAGTGCTGAATGCATAAATCTGTAAAGAGAAGATGCTTTTAAATAATGAGCTAAAAACTGTATTCGAACAAGTCTTAACTTTGCCCTGGTTGAGCACAAATGACATGTGTGCATGGTATGCACTCAACCCATGATACATATTGTTGCAAAGGTACGACTGCTACTTTTGTCATTCATCCATTTGAACAAACATTTAATGAATAACCATTACCTGTAAGACACTAGAGATAGAACTTTGAACAAATTAGGTTTGATAAGAATCATAGAGGAAAGCATACGGGCTTTGGAATCGGACATACCTGGGTCTGGATGTGCTCTTACCGACGTGGGCATACTAACTTCTCTGAGCCTCACTTTTCTCACCTGTCATGTGGGGATATTAGTAGTCTTTTTGAAAGCTGGGTGGTTATGGTAGATTAAATAAAATAAATAATATCTGTGACATCTATAAAGTCACAAAAGGTGGTCAGTACACATTCATTTCCAGCAGTACTAGCAGTGTAGGAAAATCTTTCGCAGGACTGTTTCAGATGCTATGGAATTTCCCCATGAGAGGGCGGCATAACCACACGATTTGGAACCTGCCTGTCTCCCTACACAGATGGTTCTCAGCGCTCAACGCCCATGTTAGTCTCACGTTGTGAGTCTAACGCAACACTTAAAGGCCTCGATAGCTTAGTATAATATTTTAAAAGTGGCAGGCTCTAACCTCCAGGCTTCTGTTCACTGGATATTGATAGGAATGATCAATTAAGTATTCTACATTCCAGATGTTGAGAATATTTTTGCAATTAGGACTCAGTTGGATCTGAATTTTTGAGTCTTAAAAATTAGGCCAAGTTATCTAAAAGCGTCAGGCCATCTTTGGCTATATCCAGAATTTCATGGAATTAGCCAAGTGTTACACTTTGGCCTCCTGGCTGCCATTTGAGATTTGGGTAAATTCTTCACCCTGTGGGAGACATTCTACTAGATAGAAGATGCAAAGATGCTGTCTTTCATTTACCAAATGCTTATGGTGGACGAACTGCACACCAGGTACTGTTCTAGGTGCTGACCATTCAGCAGGAGATTGAAAAGAGACAAGTTAAGGCATCATTGCTGTCATTAAGTAATATATCAGATTTATCAAATTCCTAAATAGAAAGTAACAAGAAAGCAGCAGCCAATGCCCTGAAACAAGAGTGCGGCAGCTGGTCCTTGCATCAGGGCCTATAACTGACTTCGGCAGATCCCTTTGTTGGAGTGACCCAGCACTGGCCTTTGCTCATGGCTGATGCCCTGGATTGATGTGATATCCCAGCAATAAACATGTGCATTAGTGATTCTGAATCTTCATGCCATGACACACTGGTGTATTCCTGGGAACTGTAAGGAGTAAATAAGGGGATGTTTGCTGTTACTGTGGATCTCAGCAGGGAAATCAGGCCGCCCAAGCTGTAGCCTGCTTTATCCTCCAATGAGTCATTCTCATTTTATTTTGTTCCCTCCTTCTGTTAGGATAGCAGAAACTTCCTTTAGTCATTTTGTGGCTCTGATTCTGGGGTGGGCAGTGCAGCAGGGGGCCGAGGGTGGTGTGAAGACACTGGTGTGCACGCAGAGGCAATCCTTTAAGCCCTGGATGTGAGCTGGGCTGTGGGCCTCTGTTGAGAAGTCTATTACTCATCTGGTCCCTGGTTATCAGCTCACTCAGGTTGTCAAGGAGACATTCATCCTCTCTCCCATAAGTTTCAGATTCATTAGCCCATTCTCCTATCTCCTGTGCCTTTAGGGGTGCAGAGATTGCTTTATTCCACAATGTGAGGCTGCTGTGGCCTTGTCTAGTTGTTCCAGATACACCAGGCAGCTCTTCCTTCTCTGAATCTTGCTGCCTCCCAGGGTTCTTCCCTAAGAGGGGGGAACCTCTTTCCTGCTCTCTGATGCCTCATCTCAAGCCTTCCTGCGGGTTTCAGTGCCTCTCTGGAATTAGCCCAAAGGGGCCCTTCCTCTGTAATCCCCAGCTTCCATGATCTTACTGCCTCCCCTGAGGCTTTCTCTCTCAAGCTTGGGAAATTCTTTTAAATTTAAGAATGGGAGGGATCCTTGCTCTTTTATTCATGATTTCTCTCTAAACACCTACATCCCAAATTCTCTTTGTTTCACCTAATGCCTGGTCTTTTGGAAGTACCAAATCTAGGATGAATCTTGAAGGCTGTTTGATTTTCTCATTGCCATGTCTCTCTGCTTCCCCTCTCCCCACAAAACAAGTCCAGGCTGACCCAGCTGCTTCGAGGTGGGCAGGAAGAGAAGGTCAGAAAGGTGAAAAAGGATATAGGGAAAAATATTGGTTAACATTTCAAATACATTATCCTGCCATAGCAATAATAAAGTACCAACATTTGTGAATGATTTATCTTGTTTATAAATTGGAGTGGTTTCAAGGTTATCCTGTAATAACTTTCATCCTATTATTCCTTCGGATTTCAGTTTGATCATTGCTTCCTCAGGAAAGGGTCTCCCGACCTACCCTCTTCTATGCTTTCATAGCACTGTTTTTCTCCCTCTTGTGACACTTACTCTCATTAAAAAAATTGTGGTAAAGTACAAATCATGAAATTTGCCATCCTCACCATATTTAAGCATACCGTTCAGTGGCCTTAAATACATTCACATCGTTGTGCCGCTGTGACCACCAATCCATCCACAGAATTCTTTTCATCTTACAAATCCAAAATTGTCTTAACTTTATTTGTATTATTCTTTGATTAATGTTTGCCTGTTCATGAGGATCTAAGTTTCATGATAGTTCAGATTGTGCTCTGTTCTCCTCATCACTATATTTTAATGTCTGGCACAGTGTATACCATAGAGCATTTGCTCACCCAGGACTTAGTGAATGAGTGGGTGGCTCTCACATGATTTCCCTTATATGCATTCTTGAGTAGGAGAGAAAGGAAATAGATACAGCTAGTGTGCCAGGAACTTCTCACAATTCTGGGTGCATATGGAAGTATGTTGTACAATTTAACAACATCTAGAGAAATTTGGGGTTTTTGTGGTAGACTCACACTACATCTTTTCCTCACTATAGAGACACTCAGAAGATGCTGGGACAGAGTAGAATCCCAGGTTGGCCTGGACTCTCTAGCAGCCAGACTATCTAGAAGGTAAGATGAGCCAGAGACTAAAATTCTGAGAAGTCTTATGAATAACCAGAATATTAAGAGAAGGAAACTGAGTAAACTGACATAGTTTTCTTTATCTGAATGAGAAATAGTGGGAATGGATCCTGAAAGAAAGAAGGGAGTGGAAGTGGGGAGCTCTATCATTTGGCGTGAAACTGGAGAAACCCACTGAAGTACAAGGTCATCTAGTGATGAGGATGAGATACACACATTGCCAAAGGGTGACCCTCTGGGCAGTACAGATATCAAGGGAGTGGAAGAGCGAGCATGATTCAGGTTTCTAACCAGAGCTGCTCTGCTCACCATCTTTAGTGAGCTCTCTCATCTGTGTCTTGGACAGGAAATCAAGCTGGTCTTGCATACAGTGGGAAGATCGTCAAGAAGTCACCCGCTATATCAGACTGGCTAGAAAGTCTCCTTGAAACTGTTGAGCATAAACAAAATATAAATGGCACGGCAGCAATGCAAACCTGCTACAGCAAAAGACACAACAAACCACACACCAAAGTGAGTGAGAAGTATATGACATAGAATCTGTTTTAGAAAATAACATAAGGAACAGAAGAAAATTCTTTGCAATTGCTTTATCTAACAGAACAGTTTGATCTTATAAGAGAACAAATATAATAAATCAATAACTCAGATACTAGAAAAATAGAGTACACTCAAGGAGTTATGGAAGCCTGTGGAATTCAATTCAAGAACTAAATGAAGTCACTATGGAATTAATAATTGGGAATAGCAAAGAACAACATTTGCTGAAAGTTGAATTATTGTATATAAAGGCTTGAGACACAATCTTGGTAAGTATAATGAAAAAGACAAAACTTAAAACAATCAGATGGAAGCTAAAGATGTAAAATGCAGAAAAACAAATCAACATAAAATATTGGGTGTCTCAGGGTGCCTGGGTGGCTCAGTTGGTTAAATGTCTGCCTTTGGCTCAGGTCATTATCCCAGGGTCCTAGGATTGAGCCCCAAGACCAGCTGAGTGGGGAGTTTGCTTGTTCCTCTCCCTCCACTTATGCCCATCCTCCTGCTTGTGCTCGTGTTCTCTCAATCTGTCTCTCAAATAAATAAGTGAAATCTTTTAGGAAAAGGTATTGGGTGTCTCTGAAGAATTGGGGAGGAAATAATGAAGGAACAGTTCTCTGAAAACAAAACTGTGTCTGCAAATCCAAAGGGCATGCTATGTTTTAGAAAAATCAGAAGCATAAGGCTCTTAGTTAAGAAGCTGAAATTCAATAATAAAGAAACAATTCTTCGGGAATCTAGAGAGAAAGAGCAAGTCATCTACAAGGAGCAAAAAAACAAAACAAAACAACCTCCCCCCCAAAACCAGACTGGTCTCAGATTTTCCTACAGTATGTATGTATGTATGTATGTATGTATGTATGTATGTATTTATTTATTTATTTATTAAATATTTTATTTATTTATCAATGAGAGAGAGAGAGAGAGAGGCAGAGGGAGAAGCAGGCTCCATGCAGGGAGCCCGATGCGGGACTTGATCCTGGGACTCCAGGATCACGTCCTGGGCCAAGGCAGGCGCTAAACTGCTGAGCACCCAGGGATCCCCTTTTCCTACAGTATTTAATGGCAGAAGACAATGAAACCAGACCTCTAAAGTCTTGTTAGGGAAACATTTGACCTTGGACCCATTTACCTGTCTAAGATGAGGTTCGAGTATAAAAGGGTTTTGAAACACAGAAGAATTTAAAGGATGCAGCACCTGTATGAACTTCTTGGGGGGAAAAAACCACATGCAGTTAAAGCCGGCCGCTTCATGGGTAAATCAAAATACAGTATACAGGAATGTATAATCCCTGGCAAATATTGTGTGGAACAGAAATTTATAAATTTAAATATATAATTTATATATTTAATTTATATATTTAGAATTCATGCTAAATGACCATGAGAATTGTGGGTAAAGAACAAAATGTGGATATCATAAACATGGGCAATGTAAAAATAATATCACTAGCAAATAATCAGGAAGGGTAGAGAGGATGGGAAGATGTATGAGATGAAAGTCTTTGTCTTTCATAGCAAATAGCAGGAAGTACAGAGAAACTTGTACCGAAATAAGCAGCTTTAAAAAAGACTTGTAATCCTCAGATATTTTTTAATAAGCTAATTTCTTAACCTCAGAGATTTTTTTTTTTTAGAGAGAGAGAGAGAGAGAGAGAGGAGGGGCAGAGGGAGAGACTTTCAAGCAGACTCCCTGATGGATATAGAGCCTGGTGGGGGCTTGATCCCATGACCCTGAGATCATGACCTGAGCTGAAACCAAGGGTTGGACTCTTAACCAACTGAGCCACTCAGGCACCCCTAGAGATATCTTTTTAAAAACATTTTTTTAAAAAGCGAGGAAACATTTATTTGATGTTCAACAGTTCCTGCTGTTTCACTGTAGTTTCTTTTACTTTTGTAAACCCAAAGCAAATTTCAAATGAATACTTTTTAATAAAAAATGTACATATAAGAATAACCCCATTTTAATAAATGCAGTTTCCCTCTCTTTCTCTATTTATCTGTCTTTTCTTTTTGTATGTTTGCATTGAAAGACATTTATGATCATTTTAACTTAATATGAACAGTTATTCCTGGATATGGGCTTTTGATTTTTTTTAACCTTTAGTTTTCTACATTATTTACATTTTTGTAATAAATGTAGAATTTTGACCAAAATGAATGATTTTTTAAATTTAAAAACCAAAGAGTGGAGGTCAACATGATACATTAATGGTGGTCAAATCTAGTAGGTAGAAATTGGGTGATTGTTATGTTTTGGCTTTGTACTTTTCTGGATTTTTTTTTAATTTTTCAAAAAATTTGTAGAGAGGAAAATAAAAAGCAGGATAAGTTGAGAATATCTGTTTCATGTCAACTGAATATCAATCATGCTGGCCTCATTTATGGGCTGCCTAAGAAATTTAGGGATGGGTTGATAGAAGGACTGACAGGCCAGGATGGGATGTAGGATCTATCATAATAAGCTGCGGGATGACAAGCTGGTGTGGCACATGGCCACTCTTGGGTGGTCTAGGAGAAAAGTGACAGTGTCTGGGTACTGGGAGTCTCTTTTGAGGGACTAGGAGAATTGCAGAAATTTCAAGAGAACAGTCAGACCCATTCATCATTGCATATAGTTAAATATGCCATGACTCAAATTTCCCCTTGAAGCATAACACCTAGTAAAGTCTGGGAACACTTATAGGTGTTAATTTTTTCATTGACTTTGTAATGGAATTTTATTTTACTTATTAAGCATTTGACGCAGAGAGCAATGCATCAGTGAAAGCGAGTGAAACAGTAAAAGTCTTATACCAAAAATAAGAGCAGATTTTGTTATATTAATAGGAAAATGATATGATATCTAAACAGTAGATAAAACATAAAAGGAGTATGGCTAAGAGTAACTACACATTCCTAATTTCCTAACCAGGCTGGTCTGATCCTTTACTTGGTGCTCTAGACAGGCAGGCAGGGCAAAGGCCAAAGAGCATGAAGCATAATGTCAAATTTCCATTCCTCCACCTACAACTTCCTTCTCCAGGAAGTGGAGAGACTAAAGCCGACGTTGGATTGATTCAGATGACGTGTATGGAAAGCACAATGAATGGTTCACTGGAGTAAATTACTACTGGAGCATGTTGATGAACAGGGCAACCTCTTCCTCTTCTCTGGAGGGACCATCGACTAGCTGTTACTCAAGAGGTGTTGTCTTTCCAACTTGACCAGTTGCCAACCTGTACAGGGGGTCCACTGCAAAATTAAACATGAATTAAACTTTATTCAGAGGGAGATGTGGGATGTTCTAGCTGATAGTCCTGAAACTGTGAGAGAATAGCATGTGTGTGAGGCCTGTGTGTTCATCTTGTGTGCAGAGAGCTGGAGGGACCACAGAGGAGCTGGAGGGACCACAGAGGAGCTGGTCCAGCATCCTGACTTTCCAGGTAAAGACACTGAGGCCCAGAAGGGTGAAGGCCTGCTTAGGCTCATACCTTTACTTTGGTTTACAGGGGAGTTTGAGTGGAAGGATTAGCTTATGGAGAAGTGCAGAAGTTCAGAAACCAGCCTGGGGAGAAAGGGTTGACCCTGACACACCTGTGTCAGAGCCTATGGACCATTCATTGAGATATTATCATTCCAGCAGCGCATGTGTCCTTGGGGTGAAATGTTCACTCCTTGTTTCCAGGAAGCCTTGCCATCTTTTCTCTTCTCCTTGGTTCATCTGCTGATGAGCACATTGTTTAATTCTAGAAGTCTCATTGGACAATAGCTGCTAACTGTGACATGTTCAAGGAAGAGTCTTGTACATGCTTGGACTGCAAAGAAGATCGTGTTGAGGGCTGAAGTCAGAGCTGCACCCAGGAGTGTTCCTGGATACAGAAGCGAGGGTCCACAGGCCAGGCGCTGCTGGGTAGAGAAGGAGTTAGGGACAGCGCAGTCAGCCATGAAGACAGGTCATTGCTCATAGTTGTTGTGGTCTAACCAGGAGAGGTTAGCTTCTGGGCACTGGGAAGGAGCAGCTCAGTGATGAAGCAGTGCTGGGAAGACAGGTCCACAGAGACTTAGGAACAAGTGGGGCTTGCAGTTATTGCTGCTGCTTCTTTCTTCTTCTTCTTCTTCTTCTTCTTCTTCTTCTTCTTCTTCTTCTTCTTCTTCTTCTCCTCCTCCTCCTCCTCCTCCTCCTCCTCCTTCTTCTTAGATAGACATAGGTCTTTAGCTTGAAGTCAGCAGATTTGGCTGAACTTACTCCTTGTGTGGGGATTGAGAGTCTGTATCTTGGAAGGATGTACTTCTTTCAAGATGAGCCCCTGGCAGACACTTGGACAGAGCTAGGCTGAGATTTGTGCTTTGCTGCATTTTGATGTTCAACCCCCTACCCACCCCTTCTCTGCTCACTCTTCCTTTCTCCAGGGTCTTCACATTTGCAAAATCGAGAAAGCACACATGTAGTAACTCCAGGAGAACAGAACAAAGATACTTTATGAAAAAGAGACGTGATCTCATAGAAGAGGGATGTTTATTTACCCCAGCCCTGGAGAAGTTCATTCTAAGGGCACCATTTTAATGCCGACGAGATGAACACCTGTGGGGAAGCTTTTAAAATAAACGAGGACTAAAGATTGGTCATTGCCTCAGGGCCCTAAAATTTGAAGGAACTAGCACAGATTTATAGACAAACTCGCAAAGTTACTTTTTCCTCCCCATTGACTTTAATTTTTTAAATTTTTGCTGGGTTTTTTTTCCTGAACTTTTTATATTTGGAGAGAGGGAGGAGAATATTCTTGGGGAGTTGGGAAAATTGGGTTAAAATTGTAGCAATGGACATCAAATGTTAGTAGTGAATCTCAGAGAGAGTCACAGCAGAAGAAGGTGAGTATGGAGTTAGGGACCTTGCTCCCCTTCAGGACCACTTTCCCCAGAATCTACCTTTCTTTCACCTTATTCCTGTTTTGTCCTCCTCCTGTGGCTATGGTATGTCCACTGGCCTTCTCTGTCTTTTACATGCTGAACTAAAGATTCCATAAACAAGGTCACCTCCTTGATCTTAAAGAAACAGGCTGTTAGGCTCAATGCATAATAGGTGCTCAGATATTCATAAAATAATAAGTAAATGAGTTCTAGGTTTAACACAGACCAACTGAGGCTCAGAGACCTACTCATTCACTGTCCAAAGTTGCATCCTAGCAAGTAGCAGAACATTTAATTTAATTTAACTTAATTTAATTTAATTTAAGAGAAAGAGAACAGTGGGAGGGGTGAAAGGCAGAGGGAGAAGCCGACTTCCCACTGAGCAGGAAGTCTGATGCTCGGCCCTATCCTGGGACTCTGGGATCATGACCTGAGCCAAAGGCAGATACTTAACCAACTGAGCTGCTTGGGCACCCTGCAAGTAGCAGAACTTAAAGTCTGGTGAAGTCAGGGAAAATGCACGTAGAAATAGGAACTAGTGGATGCAGGGTTTTTTCAGGGTCACGCAATTAGTACAGGGCACTAGTTGTCAACTCATGTTACAGGAAGTGGGCGATGTCTTCTGAAGCCATCAGTAAGACTTCTTGGAAAAGATGGGGCTTGGGTTGAAAAAGAAACAGTGATAACGTGGACTGGAAAGGAGCATCATGTCTCAGGTAGGAGGTGAGCTTTGAGCCAAGGCTTAGAGGCAGTCAGGTTTGTAGGTTATTTAGGGAACACCTGAAATACCAATTTGACCAAAGAAGCCTGAGTGGAGGTGCTGTGGCAGATGAGGCTGGAGAATTCAGCAGATGCTGGGCGAGGAACCACTGGCCACCTTTGTCATTTGCATCTTCCTGGTTCTTGATTCCCAGGATGGAGTTGTGCTCATATGCCCCCTTCAGGACTAAGCATGCATTCCCCCTGCTGCCAGGAGTGTTGCCAGCTGCATGCCCATTGCTGAGTATCTCCCCAAAGAGGAACTGCCTCATTCAAGATTGTGCTCTCTCTTTTCATGATTAGTTGACATGGGGGTACAAAGGCCCAGTACCCTTGCTCCAAGGTGGGCAAGATTCATTTATTTATTTGAGAAAGAGAGAGACAATGAGCAAGGGGAGGGCAGAGGGAGAGGGAGAGAATCTCAAGCAGATTCCCCACTGAGTGTGGAGCCTGACCCAATGCTTGATCTTACAACCCTGAGATCATGACCTGAGCTGAAATGAAGAGCCAGATGCTCAATGGACCAAGCCACCCAGGTGTCCCCAATGTGGGCCTATTCTTAAGAGCCATCTCAGCTTCAGAGCTCCTGTGTGATGGACTGAGGTCTCTGGCCCCATTCAGTGTCTCTCTCTGCCCAGTTCTGCTCCTCACTCCCTTGCAGGTATGGTTCAAGAAAGTACTCCCCATATGCTTTTGGCATGGAAATCTACTGTCTCAACATCTATTTCCTAGGAGACCTAAGTCAGTTGAGACACTAGTTTTTCTAGGAAGCAGCCTCTAAGAAAACTGAGCACAATGAAAAGACTCCAGTGGAAGGTGGAGTCATGCTAGTCCTTGGCCTGCCATAACTGTGTAATCATTTGAACTCTGCCAATGGTGAGCTGGGATGGGACAGGAGTGAGGGAGACCAGTTGAAGTCACTGACTAGTGACAGCTAGAGATCCTCCCAGGTAGATATAAACACTCTTTACTCTTGAAGCTGGAGAGCAGAAGAAACTAAAGAGAAGGCTCAGTATTTAATTATAAGAACTATGGGTCTCCAGAAAAGGTTGAATTCATAGCCCAGCAGGTTTACCTCACCAGGTCAAGACCCTGATTGGGAGGAAAGAGGATTCTAAAATTTGGGGTGGGGACATCTGAGCTGATGCACCCAGAACTTTTAAAATCCTCAGACACCACCAAACTATCCAGGTCTACAGAAGTGGCTGACTCTACCCTGCAATAATCTGAGGCTTCAGGGGTTGAAATCTGGGACTGGGAAGTTTATAAGAAGACTAGAAATGACGGGAAGAGCATGGGAGATGATGGGGAAGGAATGAGGTTTGTGTTCCAGGAGTCTAATGCTCCAATGGCTACCAGAGTAGGAGGCAATTTAATACATTGATGAATATGGTATCGTAATAGAAATAAATATGTTTTGTCTATGAACAGATTAGGTATAGTAAATCTCACATGTCCTCAAGATAGAATGTATTTTTCTCTTTCCTATTTTCCAATTTCCATTTTCAGTTTTATGTCATGAAATAATAATAACAATTCTTGCAACAGTGATTACACTAATAAATAACATTGTGCATTAGTGCATGGGAATGAAGAATGTACATTATAAATAATAATAGTTTATTTATGATACCATCCCTACTCACCCTTTCTATTCTGTCAGCAAGGTGCTTGGGGATCTCAAAAAGCTACCAAACACCCCTGCACACACATATATCCAGAGGAGGTATCATTACATATATATTTGACAAGCAAGAAATCCTCCAAATGATAGTTCATAAAGAAAATGGTAATCCTAGAATAAAAATCATTAGAGATGGTGGACATTTATTGAATTTATGTGCTACTGAAACTTGGTTTTATGAGTGTGAAACTTAATTTAGACATTTTTGGAATACAACTAGATAGAAAGTAAAACATTGACTTCAGGTAGAAAAATACATTTGTGTGGCATTTTTTTTCTGATAAAGCTATGCATAGCCTTTCAATTTTCAGTGGTTTCTAGGTGTTTGGATTTTTGGATTGATACAATAAAAAAAAAAAAGCCCAACATTTTGAGGACCAACATGGGCTGCAATATATTTTGTGAATTAAGCTTATTTGAAAAGAAGTCACTGTTTTTAATATCATTATTTCATAAAAAAGAGTCAAAAGTCAAAAGGTAGGAAGATTATAATCTCACAATAAAGGCCTTTTTTTTTTAAAAAAAAGATTTATTTATTTGAGAAAGAGAGAGAGAGAGGAGGGGAGGGGCAAAATGAGAGGGAGAGGGGATCCCTGGGTGGCGCAGTGGTTTGGCGCCTGCCTTTGGCCCAGGGCGCGATCCTGGAGACCCGAGATCGAGTCCCACGTCAGGCTCCCGGTGCATGGAGCCTGCTTCTCCCTCTGCCTGTGTCTCTGCCTCTCTCTCTCTCTCTCTGTGACTATCATAAATAAATAAAGAAAAAAATATTAAAAAAAATGAGAGGGAGAGAGAGAATCCCAAGCAGACTGACACGGGGCTTGAACTCACAACCCTGAGATCATGACCTGAGCCAGAATCAAGAATCAGGTGCTTAACTGAGTGAGCCACTCAGGTGCCCCAACTGCAGAGTTTCTGAATAAGTGGGTGAGGGGCAAGAATCTGTATTTCTACCAAGTTGTCAGGTGATGTTCATACTGCTGGTCTGGAGCTCGCACATTGTTAACCAATGTTCTAGGTTATCAGGATGTGTTTTCTGTTTTCAAGGAATGTTATACTAATTTGGCAATCTTCCTCCTTTGTATTCCTCAAAAGAGTAGATTCAGGCTGCTAGCTCCATTTCATAGAATAGAAAATGCAGCTATCTTGCCCAAGTGTCCCATAGCCTGGATGCCTTTATCATCCTGTCCTTTGAATGAGTGAAGGCTGAACATCTTTCTAAAGCCTGTTTAAAAGAACCATCTCCTCTTAACTCCTCAGGTAGACTCTATATGCCTTCTTCTCCCCTTATCTCTTATTTCTGTCTCTCTTTTTATTTCTTCCTCTTTTACTCCTTCTTTCCCCTTCCCCCTTTCCTTTCTTTCTTTTATGGATATCCTATTGGATTCTGGCCTTGTGGAAAACAAGTGGCTTAGCTCATTTATCTTTGAATCTTAGAATATAGCAGCTTGCCTGCTGTTCTTGTATCCATTTGTTTGGCATATTATGGCAACAACCAAATCAGTGAATCGAATAATGATCTAGTGGATTTGCTCTCTATGGATGGTCTGGATTATTCCAACTGAACACTTTGTTTCCTCCCCCTCCCCTTGCCCCATATAATCTGTGGCACAGTGTTATTTTCCTTAGATCATGTGGACAGCTGTTTAAGTGCCTACTGTGGGGTACACTGTGCCAGCCAATGAATCAAATATTGGAGCAAACATATAGAAGTCCCCAGACCCCATATTTGTCAATTGCTAGTCTAACTGAGATCCTTAGACTAGAATCATCTTCAGTATATTCCTGGCAAAAGTTTGTATACTATTCCTATCAGCTTCGGGGAACATCAAGGTGTGATGCTTTAGATAACCAAATTCCAAAACTCTTCAAGGTCCTTTTGAATATCAAACATATATAAATATGCTCTGGGCATTTTTCCAAATTCCAAAGGTAGGAATGGGAATCTGGAGCAGTCTGGAGCATCTTTCTCCAGTGGTCCAATGATCCTTCTCTCCATTTCCTATATGCTAATAGGATAGCAAAAATATTAATGGGTATGAGTGCATGCCAAATGCAGAATCTTTAACTTCATGGATTTGTTTTTGCCATTCTGGTCTATTTTTTAAGATGAAAGACGCTTAATTGTATGACCCAGTATATAAGAAAAAGCTGAATGACTATGGAAAAAATAAGTAACTTGCATTACATTTACCACTATTTGTAGATCCATACAGAGATGAAGGAGCAAAGCACATAGATACTTAGAAAGATATTAGGGTAATAGAATGGGATAGAATAGATAAAGGGATTTGGGGTCCCAGAATATTTAAGACATTTCCTCTAGCTAATGTAAGATATAACATTTCTCTCTATATATATATTAACTAAGTGAAATAGAGACCATTTTAAAATTAATTTTTTGTCAAAAGATGCCATTTTCCACAATACCTCGTGAACAAGACTCATTATTCCTTAGACATGTTTAGATTGCTTGAACTCTTCCATTTAGGAAATGTAGAGTGTCCTGTCCTCAAACAGAACTAGGCATTTAAGGAACATTTATTTCAAGTGCTTTGTTAGGTTTCATTCAAAGGTGTCTATGGAGTGCCACATGCTATTAGAAGCAGCAATCTTTATTTTGTTTGCAGACAATTCAATTATGGAAAATACCCAGAAAGAAGTTGTGAAAAGAATATCATTAGACAACCAGGTAGCTTTCCTCTCATATGTATGCTTGGAAGAGGGATCAGCTTGCTGGTAATTGACTACAGAATTGGGTTGTTCCTGGAGCAAACATTTATTGAGATTGTAGGAGGTAAGAATACATACACAGCAAGCTCCCTTGTAAGAATACCTAGGAGGTTCAGGGTAAGGATGGAGAGAAGCAGATTTATCTCTGGCCTTCCTAGATAGGAGAGACCCTCTGCTATGTTTAAGGCAAAAGCAACTCTGTCAAATAATATCCTGTTCCATCTTTTATTATTCTGGAGCCAAGTGACTTTGATCCTTCTTGGGTTTTGTAGCATCATTTGCTGTCTGCCATTTTCTTGTTAATTAACGAGACACGGCTTCATATCAGCATAGGAGGAAGAGAGGCAAATGCTTGGGGGCCGTGTTGGCTAGTTAGTCAGGACAGCTGTGTGTTAAAAGTTTCACATATAGGTACTGCCTCCCTTTAGTGGCCTTCGAAACTTAACCAGCAATTGGATAGGCAGCCCTCGGCAGGTCTGGCCAGTTTCATTTTCTCTCTTCTACTCTCCTGTGGGTGCTCAGTGTGTGCCTACCCTGGACAATGCTTCTGGCCAGAGGGTAGGTAGTCCCAAGATCTGGGTTTAGGCTTATGAAGATGGCAAAGGCCTGTTTAGCCTTGTAGTAGAACACATGCACCTCCCAGGTTATCAACCAACCCTTCATAGGAGTTTAGAGCATAATTCCAGATAATTAAAAATAGCAGAGTTCTTCATTTCCTACTTGTCATTGTCCCTTGTATAAGGGACCTCGCAGTGTGGAAGGGGGCTGGCTAAGGCAGGATTGTGGCATTCCGGGTGTCTCTCTTTCCATAACATCTCATACCTCATCAAAACCCACAGTAGGGGGATCCCTGGGTGGCTCAGCGGTTTGGCGCCTGCCTTTGACCCAGGGTGTGATCCTGGAGTCCCGGGATTGAGTCCTGCATCAGGCTCCTGGCATGGAGCCTGCTTCTCCCTCTGCCTGTGTCTCTGCCTCTCTCTCTCTCTGTCTATCATGAATAAATAAGTAAAATCTTTAAAAAACACCCACACAGTAAAGTTTTTAGCTTTTCATTGTATATATGTTTTTTATTCATTTAACAAGCTCTTGTGCATCTAATAAGTTTTTCTATACTCCATTCGGCTGGATTGTAAATTCCTAGAAGGTCAAGTGGCTATATTTTAAATTTCTTTGTAGCTCTCATCTTTTCTTCCTTGTTTTAGAATCTAGCAAAGTGCTCTCCGTGCTTTGTAGGCACTGAATAATTATTTCTAATTAAACGAAATGCTGGATGAAGTCCCAGCTTCCTGAGAAGATCTGAGGCTAAAAGAAACATATTAGGTAGAGGAAAGGAAAATCTAGCAATGGCTGAGTACTGTATGCCAGTGACTTTGCTGGATACATTACCCAACAGGGATAGAGAGCCCAGGGGCTAGTTTTAGGGCTTGGCAAAGAGACTGTCAGAGCCTTCCATGGAGATTACTCACGAGGAAGAGCAATCTGAGGCCACACCAAGTATTCGTTCCTGGAAGGACAGTCCATGTGAATGCCCATTTTGACAGCCAGACACAAGATAAAAGATAGAGTATGGGGGACTCCAGGGATTCCAGAAGGGCTATAGTGGGAGAGTTGCATGTGGAGCTTGCCAAGAAGAAATAAAGAGAAGAAAGAAAGGGCAGGTGGTTTGGAACAATGCTCCTGTTTTCTACTGCTCATTGTGAATTGATGAAAGTTGCTATTGGACATACATGGTTCTTATTCTCTTCATGGTCTGAGTCAAGAGAGGCCCAGGATATGCCTAAGGCTGCTAGTGTATCAAAGACTGAAGAAATGCCAGAAAAGTGTAGAAAAATGTAGATTTTTAAGAACCTTAATATACATATGTATATTTGTATTCATGTGTGTGTGTGTAAACACACAGACACACAGACTTTACCTGAAGCTAATGTAAAAATCTAAACATGAGACTGCTATAAATGTGGGTCAAACGTTCCTCGAGCTCACTCTCATACTATAAATAGAGAAACTGAGGCTCACAAAGAATGAGTGACTTAAAGGTCCCACTAGCAGGTGGTGGAGACAGGACTGAAATCTGGATCTATGGCATACTAAAGCTTTTTTTCTCCTTCTTTTTCTTTGTCTTTTCTCTATTTTTTTTTTTTTTTTTTACTTTTAACTGAACCATTACTGTTAAGGCAGGCATAGGGATCAGACAGCAAGGGCTGTGTTGCAGGGCAGGGCAGGGCAGGGCATCCTGAAAACCCTATAGCTGTACCTACTGTTTGATCCTTGTTTACAGCGCAGGGAATGGCGGCTGTCCCCCACCAATACTGCTATCCTGCTGGTTGTGCCCCTTTTTGCAGATAAGATGAGAAATGTGTTTAATAATCTTGTGGAGTTTGATTCTGTCTAAAAGAAACTGCCACTGCCCCGAAGCAAAACAAAATGGTTTAAAGGGCCACATCAATGTACTTAATGACTTGATAATTAAGACAACACTCCATAAGCACAGTCTAAATGTAAGCAAATTACTTGGAAAGGAAAAAATATGCAAACTCTTTCAGATACACTATTTGTTTCATTAGAGCAGAATCTTTTTTTGTTGTTGCTGTTGTTTCTTTAAGGCCACTGACAATGGAATCCTAACTGAATTGATGGAAAACAATAGTAATTAAAGACATCTCTGATAATAGCCCAAGAAAACAACCTCAGTGAATTGAAAAGTCAAAGGATATTTGGCAGGGGCTCTATAAAGAGGGACAGAGAACGTTTGAGTTGTTCTCTTAGTTTAGGCCCCCTGAAGCAGAGGTGAGGAAGATACGGGCCAGGAGTTTATTGGCCAAGTGATTCCAGGAAGCACAAGTAAGGTGAGATAGGAAAGGGTCAAGAGTCAATAAAATCTGTGTGTGTGTGTCTGTTTTTAAAAGATTTTATTTATTTATTCATGAGAGACAGAGAGAGAGAGAGAGAGAGAGCCAGAGACATAGGCAGAGAGAGAAGCAGGCTCCATGCAGGGATCCCGATGTGGGACTCAATCCCGGACTCTAGGATCATGACCTGAGCCAAAGGCACTCAACCACTGAGCCACCCAGGCACCCCCATAAAATCTCTGTCTCTGTTAATGAAAAAGCTATTGTTGTGGGCAACTGGGGACCCTCTGAGAGACTGCTTAGGACACACTTCAAAATTGAAAATGAAAACACCAATTAAAAAAGATATATATCCCTATGTTTATTGCAGGATTATTTACAGGTGCCAAGATATGGAAGCAGCCTAAGTGTCCACTGGTAGATGAAAGAAAGAATATGTGATATATATATATATATATTTTATGTATATACAAAATGGAATATCATTCAGGTCTAAAAAAAATGAAATCTTGCTATTTGTGACAACATGGGTGAACCTAGAAGGTATGCTGAGTGAAATTAGTCCAACAGAGAAAGACAAATACTCTCTGATTTCACTTTTGTGTGGAATCTAAAAAACAAAACAAAACAAACAAAAAACCAAACAGATCCTTGAATACAGAAAATAAACTGGTGGTTGTCTAAGGGCAGGTGAAGGAGATTAAGAGGTGCAAACTTCCAGTTACAAAAGAAAGAAGTCATGGAGATTAAAAAGTACAGTATAGGGAATATGATCAATAATATTGCAGTAATGTTGTGTGGTGACAGATAGTGACTCATGATGGTAAGCCTTGAGTAATGTCTAAAATTGTCAAGCCACTATGGTGTACACCTGAAACTAATATAACATTGTATGTCAACTCTACCTCAATAACAAATTAAAAAAAAATTGTCCTGCTGAGGGTCTGCTGAAGATGGGGCATTTATTCGCCATCCCCTATTGATTGGGGGTTGCTCCTGGGAGCATTAAGACCTAGGCTACCCTGAGCAAGCTCCCAGGGCTGTAGAAAAAGACTTCAAGGCAGAAAAGCAGAGAAAGATTTCCCTGAGGAGGGAGTGGGGAAACCACTGGCATGCATGTGTGTACTTGGAGGCTGCTGGTGAATCCAGAAATGGCCCAATGGGCATGGTGTGGGGTACCACAGCAACTGTTACAGAGAGGCTCTTATAAGGTATCCTCCTTCTAGACCAGCTCAGCACCATAGAAATATGATGTAAGCCTCAGGTACAAGCCACATACGTAATTTTACATTTTTAGTGGCTACATTAAAAAAATGAAAAAAGAAACAGGTGAATTTAACTTTAATAATATGTTTTATTTAATTCTCTATGTTCAAAATATTATCATTTCAACATGTATTCAGTATAAAAAATTACTAATGAGATATCTTCTGTTCTTATTTTCTTATTAAGTCTTTGAAATCTAATACACATTTAATCCTTAGCAGCACATGTCAGTTTGGACCAGCCTCATTTCAAGTGCTCAATAGCCACATGTGGCTCATGGCTACTATACGTGGGTATATAGTTTGGGATGAATATAAGGAGGACACTCATTTGTAAATAGTATAAAGCAAAAATCTGGAATTTCCTTCAAGATAACACTTAGGTCGTAATCTTCCGAAGTATTTTAGGGTTATCTTTTCTTATTTTATGAATATTATTAAATGATATTGCTTTATGATTTATAGATTTTTTTCCAGGAACTTTTCCCGTCCTTTTGATTCCAGAGTGCCTTCTTCTGATTTATGTGTGACAATCTTTGCCACATAAATTTCTCTTGAGAACACTGATGGGAGAAGGCCTCTAGGCCTTTCCCATCTCATTGCTAATGGGGTCCATAACCAAGGTTACCATGGAAGTGTTTGGGAGCAATGGGAAGGCAGGAGCACCATTTGGCCTGGCCTCTCCAAGGTAAGTACTGGCAAATAAGGCTCTACCTATACTGACTGCATTAAAAAAAAGCCCATTTGTTAAATATGCACAATATATACTTTGAAACTACATTTCTTGAAACTGTCTCTTTCTCTCTCTTTTCTTTCTTTCTTTCTTTCTTTTTTTTTTTCATTTCTTCCTTTAAAAAACATCTGGGAACCCTAAGAACTGGTCTAGACCTTTCTGTATAGTTGAGAGAAGTAACAGATACTCTTCATTGACTAATCTTTCATTTCCAACTTCTTTCAAACAACAACAAAAACAACAACAAACAAATGAAAATTGATTTTCTAGTCTTCCTTGAAGTCAGCAGTGATAGTGTTGGCCAATGAGTTATAAGACAAAATCTGCTGCCTCTTCTTCTTCTGTATTCCTTTCTGGAACTCAAACATGATGGCTGGCAATGTGGCAGCTGTTGGCAACCAGGAGGCATTTGGCATGACAGTGAGGGCCAACATGCTGAGGATGGCAGAGAAAAAGAAGATTTGGTATCTGGTAGCAATTTCAGGCTTCTTTGACAGCTCTGGAAGTACTTACAGACTTGTTATGTGAGACAAATACCTTATATGTTTAAGCTGTTATTAATTAGATTTTCTTAAACTTGAGAGAAATAAGTTTCTGTCTGATACAGAGATTCTGCCAAAACCATCAGTGAAACAAATTCAATATGCATTTGCTTTCTTGCTGCCCTCTACAAGTGGCTAATTAAGCAGTCATCCCAAAATACAATTAAAACAACCAAATATACAAAATGCTACAAATCTGAAGTTATTAATTCTCCAGAGGCCTAATTAGATATGTTATATCTTTGAAAAGGTGTAGACTGATCAAAGCATTTACCTTTGTGTTCCAGTCCCAAAGCCCCTTATTTAAAATGACTATAATTTTTTACTTGAATCACCACTCTCTTCATTTAAGGGGGGGGAATAATTTATGATTACTCATCTTTGGGTCTCCAGTTCCTACCTTGAGCTTGGCATTTGAAGGCAACCAGGAAAGGTTTATCATATTGATAAACTGTGATAACACCATGCCAGTAAAAATAACTTCCCATTTAGGGTTTGTTCATCTTTGTCCCTTTATGAGAAAGGCTCCTCAGACTTTTATCATGCTGCCCCAGTCCAAGGACAATACTGACAGGCTGTTGCTACCCTAAAGATGCCATCTGGAAGTTGCCTGGGACCTTCCCATAGTGAGAGGGGCAAAAGGAATAGGCAACTCAAATTAGGGAGCTGTTTTTCTCAGAAGACTTGCCCTCCTACAGTAACTGGTCAGCACTTCTTATAACCATAAGTGAGGAGTGGTTAATTTCCATATTATCTCTTTTTTCTTAGACATGTAACTCCAAATGAGTGCTTTGTGGAATCATATGGAAGTTTTCTCCCTTCTCCATGTGGGTGAACCTCAGGGCTCTGCTGTAGAAGGATGAAACCTCTGAGTTCAGATTTGGCATCCCAAACAGAGGGTTCAAATTCCAGCCTTAACGTTTTCTGATTAAAACCACCTTCTATGTGGTTGTTAAAATAAAGCTTTTCCATTGGCTCACCCAAATTCTCTGATCTCTCTGAGGACAAAATGCTGCAGGCTTCTGTCTTCAGTTTTTACCTATCAGACTATCAACTGATGGTTGAGCTTTCACAACTTAAAGTTGGACCAGATATTTCAGATAACTGGAAGGGTTATCTAACCTTGGATAAGGTACTGCAGGGTTATCTGACCTTGGATAAGTTACTTAACTTCTCTGAATATCAGTTAGTAGAGCATGAGACTCTTGATCTCAGGATTATAAGTGCAAGACCCATGTTGGGTATTGAGATTACTTAAAAAAATAAAATCTTAAAAAAAAATCCAGAGTTATAATAGTATGGATCTCATTGGGATGTTGTGAGGTTCCAAGAGATAACACATGTACAATGCTTAGCACAGTTTCTTGCATAGATGAAGCCCTCAATAAATGTTGCTTGCTATTCATGAAATTAACATTATTAAATTGTCAAGATGAATAATTAATACTTACTAATAAAGTAATATTTACAGCTGTCTGACCAGACTTTGTTTTAGATTAAGGTGAATAGTGCTGATTTGTCTTCAAGAGGACATGGCCTCCACGTTCTTCTTTAAGCAAATAATTGAATGACTTATAGGGTCTCTTTGGTTCTCTTGTTGGATCTACTGGATAGCCTGCTTGGGAACCATGTCAAGAGCCAGGGCATTAACTTGAAAAGAGGATTAAGAGCCTTCTCTTCACAAGTTATTCTAGAAAGTAAAGGTAAGTAAATAATTCAAATTCAACTCTCCTCCCCTCCTCCTCCCCACCATCTATGCACCTGGATGAGAACAACATGTAATGTCAGCATTAGAACGTCTTTTCAAAAATTTTTTTTGATCATGTCCTTATAGCTATGGTGAAATAGAATTGGGATTCTTAATATCCAAGGAAAGCCCATTTGGTATCTAGTTCTGATCCAGCTTGGGCCTGAACAGCAGATGATGGCTTGGCAGTCATGGAAGAACAAAGTTGTTGAACATTTTGAGAGTTGAGAAAACTTAGCCTTTAATTCAATCAAGGCCTGGGAGAGGGAGGAGGAGGGGTTCTTTATTTTGTTCCGACTAGTTTACCCTGAGTGTGCAGCTGGTTAGAGTTTCTGAGAGGCTGTTAGTTCCAATTAATTTGGTATACACTCTTGTATGTGGGCTTGATGAATTAAGAGGCAGCAATGAATTTATCTGTGCACCAGCCATAAAATTTCCATTACTTTTCTTAATGAATTTTACATTTGAATCTGAAAGCTTTTTAAAAAGTTGCTCATTTGTTTTTCAGGGCTTTTCCCTCCTCCTTCTAGATAATTTGTGTCAAAATAAGGACTTCCTTAGAGAGAGATTGGACATTTCTGTAAGATATTTTGCTTTCAGGGCCAGGGAGACTTTGCCTTTCCCACCGTCTGGCAACTTCAGAGGCTGTGTATTATCATGTACTTCTTGGGCTCCAAAGGAGGGTAAGATAGGAAGTTCTAGCTGAAGAGGATGAGTTTGGGTTTGTGACAAAGTTCAGTTATCACTGCAGAGGGAAAGGACAATGAAAAGGAAAAGGTGTGGGGAAAGAAATTAGATATTCTGCTGCAGGAATGTCAGGTCTAAGTTGCCAATCCTGAGCTCTGTACTTCCTTTCAGCAGAGAAGTCTGGCAAGACCAAAAGCACCAAGTTCAGTGAGTCTGGATCTTGGCCAAAGCCTAGTCCTAAGATTCTCAAAACCTGGAGGGGAGTGACAAAAGCTGATAAACCTGCATTTCAAAGCTCTAAGTAATTTTCTCTCTTGCATGAAATAAAGACTGGAGTATATTTTTGAAGCATCCTGTTTCTTTGTTCTGGAAAGAACCTAAATATACAATTTTATTAAGTAAATGTAATGCACACCATAATCAGAAGATGTGTTTGAAAGGCTGTGACTCTAAGAAACTACACAGTGAATGTTTATGTTGTTGGCTTCTTGTATCTCTGAAGATTCTATTTCTTTTAGAGAAATGCTCCTCCCCCTCCGCCCCGGTGTATTGATTTAGAGTGGGCCATGGCTAAAGAGTGTTCCTTGTTTTGGTGTTGATATGAAGACTGAAGGAGGGTGGGAAGGATAGCAAGAGTGATCTTCACCTTGCTCTGGAGCAAGGCTGTAAGAAAAGAGCCAGACCAAGATGGTGGGAGTTCACCCTGGACTGTACTTTTGATAGAACTCAGACTTGGATATGGAGTGACCTTCCTGTTTGTGACTAGGGGTTGAGTTCGTTCAGTTGGGTAGTGATGGGTCTCCCTTGGAGAGAGTAAACAATTCCAACATTCCTATTATTTGTCCTGAGAAATGAATACTTAGATGGTGGGCCTTAGATTGGGGCCCCTTTGGATCTGTTTTCTGGGCCTGGTCATGGACTAGCCTAGACTTGGTGTGAACGCTCTAGAGGATTGAGGAAGATGGCCTGCCTGGGGAGACAGTGCTCTCTAAGGGGGCGTTTCTGAGCATGGGCTAGTCTTCGAGTCCTTAAAACAGCCAAATCTAGAAGTTACATCCTTCCCTGAGTTTAATATTTTTTCCTGTTATGCTGAGCCTAGCATATAATTGTGTTAAATATTATAGCCTAGTCTCCAACATGTGGAAAATTAAGGTAAAATATGTAGTCATCTTGGTTCAGAATGGTAAAAGAGTAGCTTTGCACAGAGGGCCCAATAGTGGGAAGAACCTATGAGTGGACTCCCAAGAATGGGAGGGACCTGTGTGTAGAAGAGGCCTGTGGGAGGGTAGAGAATTGAGTTTATAACTGCTGAGTGGAAGTGAAGTGCATTTTGGAAAATATAAAGTTTGACCTGACCCTTGAGAAGGAGAGAGATATGATGGCAGGGAGACCAGTAAGGAGGTTTTGTCCTTGGGTTGTAGAAAATAAAAGAAAGGGGTAGGAGTGTGAAAGCCACAGACTGGGGATCAGTCTTTCTCTGGAATGCTCTCCACTTTCTTGGGCTTGAAAAAAGAAGTCATCATCTCCGCCTCATTTTCTTCAGCACAGAATGGGACCGTTGACAACAGAACAGTCATCTAGGGCCTCCTAGGTACTCAGTATGAAGGACATGCTTCCAGTGGCCTATGAAGTAGGAACTATCACTAATGAGGAAACTGAGGCATCAAACAGTAGAATAGCTTTCTAGTGCTCTTACTGACACACCATTACAGTGTTTCATTGCACTAACACTCCTCTTCCCCCTTTCCTTGCTGTTTTCTGTGAAAGAATAAAATAATAATTGTGAAATTTATCTCTTTTGGAGCATAAATGTGAAATAAGTCTTTTTTTTTAATCTGCTGAGCCTCCCCCAAAGTTGAAAATGTAATTAATTTAGCACCCATTGCACAGATCTTCTGCATTTCTCCTCTTCTTGATTATGAAGGGATGAAAGCCCAGAGATGTTTGCTCCTATTTCCCAGAGTAGGGAAGGTATGTGTCACCTACCGGAAGCAAGGGGCGCATGCTAATGCAACATCACACTTACGAAGCTCATAGACTCATGTTGTCTCCATTTACCATGATACTTGTGAGGCAGGCAATATTTTCCAGACTAGGTGACTATATCCGAGAGAGATTGTGATTTGTCTAAGGTCTGGCCACACTGGTCCAGAAAATGGGGTCTCACCTGTTCCCTACCCTGACTTGTCAAAGGGCCTTTGCTGCCAGCGGAAAGTGGCAAGAACTTCTCTGTCATCCCTTCCCACTTGATTTGCGACATTCACAATATTTCTGTGTGGTTCTCTGGGTAGTGGTTGTGAAGATGGAGAGGCCGTTTCATGCTGTTCACGTTCAGGGGGCCCCTCCGGAGGCCTATTGAGATAACACATAGCGTGAAGGAAAAGAGGCCAAAGTTGTTCATGAAAGTTGTGTGTTCACTTGGGGCTGCTGATGAGGGGTGCTGACATTCTCTCCTCCCCAACCTAGCAGAACTTTCCTCATCTTTAATTTCTGCCCTCCGTTTGTGAAATCTTTTGATTAGGATCTCTGCACAAGGCCATATTCCCAGCGGGATCACACTCTACCACCTCATTAGTCCCATTTGCTGCTCTTCACAGCAAAGTGTGGGCTCACCAAGAGCTGCAGGTGGAAAGACCACGTGGGGCCCAGCGCTCTGAAGGGCCTCGGTTCATCTTTAGATGCTGGATTGTTTCTTGACCTCGATTTTTTGCTTCTGACAGCAGGGCTGTGTGGGAAGAATGCAGACTTTGGAGTCCGGCCATGGGGAAGTATGGAGAGCTGGGGAATCACTCTACCTCCGAGTTCTCCTTACAGCCATCAAACAGGCTCTTTTGACAAGCCAGATGTTAGCAATAAAGCGGGGGATTGGAGGCAGGGGCAATGAAGCTTTGCCCATAATACTTGTTACACGGCCGTAGCCGGGACCCCTCTGCCTATCATGAAAGCCTCAAGCGTTCACTCTCCCTCTTCCTCATAATTGCTCCGTATGTGAGGCTTAATAGACCTGCAGTTCCTGTGGAGAGTGGGCTCATGTTTGAGAGCCCGATCCCTTGACCCAGGCTGTCTGAGAGATGAGTTCCAAAGGTTAATATTTCATTGAGTGACTGACAAAGGCCTTTCAGAAGATGGCTGTATTCCAATTCCAGGGGCAGCTGTGAAGACCCCGTCTCCTGGTGGGGTTTTTATTCTGGTGTCTGAGATCACAAGAAAGGCTGGTTTGTGCGAGTGAGTCCAGTGTGGGCTTCTTTGGAGTCCTGCCTGGGAAAGCGTTGGGTATCTGGAAATATGGGGTCTTTCCTGCTGCACTCAACTAAGGGGGCAATTGCTTATTTATATGCCTGGCTCTCCCCACCCCTCAAGACAGAAGGTAAGTTCCTGGAGGGCAAGGCTTGCATTGTAGACAACTTTCTATCTTCAGACTCTGGTAAATAGTCAACCCTTTGTATATATTTGCTTAGTAAAACTTTTGATTTCATTAATTATAAGTGGTAGATAAGCCTCTATTTTTAAACCAGATCTTCACTGTAAAGGTAAAGCAGGACCATGGTACAAATTTTAAAAGTGCAAAAGGGTAAAAATAAAAATGAAATTCTCACTCGGCTGGGAAAAATCACTATTAGAAGTTTTCTGTATCTCTTTCCAGAAATGTCCAATGAGTTTGCATCTCAAGTACACTTTTTTTTTCTCAAATGAAACCATACTACGCCCACTTTTCTGCAACTAGCCTTTGTGTAGTTAATTATCTATCTTGAACATTTTTTTTATAGTAGTGCATACAGGTTTACCCCAGTGTTTATAATGGCTGCAGTCTATTGTATAGATTTTCCATAATTTATTTGACCAATTCCCTATTGATGGATATATGAGATATTGCCAAAATCTTACTGATTACAGATAATGCTTAGCAAATATTTATTTATGTTTATATTTGCATATCTGTGGGATAAATTTCTAGAGGTCTAAGTTTATTAGATATTGCTAGTTGCCTTTAAAAAATTGCACCAATCCACACTCGCCAGTAAAGTGCCCATTTCTTCACATTCTTGGTAATGCCAAAAATTAGCAAATGCTTCTATCTTAGAATAATAGGAGAAACTAACTCAATTTTTATCAAATTTGTATTTCTTTATGAGTAGGTTTTGATCTTTCATGCATTTATGGGCTATTTTATTTTATTTTGTATGAACTGCTTGTTTGGTCTTTTACTGATTTTCGTATTGGATTTTTCCTCTCTTTAAAGTAGATTTATAAAAAAATCTTGATTTATTCATGACATTAACTCTTTGTCACATTTGTTAAAAAATTATCAAAGTTTGTTATTTATCTTTTGACTTTGATTATGACATTTTTGTCATAAAGAATTTTAACATTTTATGTAGTTAAATTTTCCAGTCATTTTCTTTATACTTCTGAATTTTATGTCATTTCTAGACAGGATTTTTCCATTCAAGATTATAAACAAAATTCATTGATTTTTTTTTTACAAATATATATTATTAACTATCTATAACTATTTGATCCATATGGAATTTATTTTGGTACAGAGTCCTATAGAGACCCAGATTTATTTTATCCAAAGGGATAGCCAGTTGTCCCAGTTTTGTCTTTCTCTTACTCATTTGAAATGATACTTTGTCATGTATTAACCAATAAATATTTATTTTTCTTGTGAAAATACATGGTGATATTTAAAGGCAACCATGTCCTTTTCCAGATCTATACTACATATAGGTTTTTCCAGGTTCCCTAGGTGAGTTCTTTGGAATTGTTCTCAAATGTAGAAACAAAGATTTTTGTTGTTTTTGTTTAAAACCAACCTTTCTATGGGATGTAAAATGGAAAAAGGGTACATTATGAGCCCTTTGGGCAGTGAAGAGAGATTCGGTGCATTTTGCATTTAAAAAAGCTTTCCTGGAAGGATGGCTATGCCTCAGTTTCTGGGGCAGGGCTGCAGACTGCTGGGTTTCCTCTCACTCTCATCTGGTCTCACCGACAGTAGGTCAAACACACCAGTCTGCTACTTGCACACAACTCCCTATCTGCCTCCTTCCCTAGGGTGGTGCCTGAGTCCCTGTTAGTGGAGTTTAGCTCAGTGGAGAGTACTCCCTCCTCCCACACCCTTTCATTCTGAATGAAAAAGCTTTTGATCCATGCATATTGCTGTTTGCCATCATTTGTCTGCCTCAAAGCCGAGGACTTGGCTTCCTGAGACATAATTAAATTAACCCAAAATCCAAACCCTAAGAAATAAATGAATATTGTGTCTTGATCTCGGGGAAGGGATCCCTCCACCTCAGGAAACGTTTCCTGGGCAGGAGATGTTTCCTTTCAAATTCTGCTAAACTTTGGACCCCAGATTTCCCCTCGCAAGTATTAACTAAATACATGAGTCTAGGCAGGTTTCCCCTTTGCTGTAAAGATTCAAGGTCGATAGACAATAATTTAATTATTTGTATCCCACAGACCCATCATGGTGAACCTAAATTTTACATGTCCTGCAGGAGGATTCAACATGGCCCTTTCATTTACAGTTAGGACAATTAAAAAAAAATAAAATTCATCTTTGTGCCATGCCACACATAGACACACAAAAAAACCCCCAAAAGTTTACTTGTAAACTTTAGTTCAGTTGTTGAAACTTTCTAATTTTCTTGTGTCTTTTGAGCCAAAAAAAAAAAAATGAAGAAACTCCCTAGGGATTTCTCTAGCACTTTTCATCAGATGCTGTCAAAGCCCTTCACACTCACTATCTAATTAAGACTCTGAATACCTCAGCGAGAGAGGGAAGCATCCACACCATAAACCTGACGAACAGAAGTTAGATCCCCTGAAAACCTAACTAAATAAAACAGCTCTGTGTACATGATGAGAATGCACTGCAATCAAAGTATTGAAAAGTTTGCATTTTGTCCACCTGCAAACTCCATAGTGTCTCCTACAGCGTCCAGATCATTCTGCTGAGACTTCTGTGTTGCTGGAACATTTGGAGCAAGTTGGTAGAGTTTCAGTGAAATTTCTCAGGCAGTAAGTATATCATAAAGGGAATTGGAGAGCAAAGAAACACAAAGGAAGAACTTCAGGAGCATGCTGTTTGAGTGAGGCAACTCCCAGCAGGTAACTAGGAGGGGACCATGGAGAGTTCCTATCAGGAATGGTTCTTGGGAGGCTGGGGAAGGTTCAGGACGGGTGTTGTGTGTGGGAGACTCCAGAATCTGTAATGATGTCAAGATTCTTCATTGCAGAAACCAACTCCAGTTAGTGGAAGCAAAAGGGACATTTATTTTTTAAAGATTTTGTTTATTCATGAGAGACACACAGAGAGAGGCAGAGACACAGGCAGAGGGAGAAGCAGGCTCCCTGTAGGAGCCTGATGTAGGGATTTGATCTCAGGACTCCAGGGTCACATCCTGAGCAAAAGGCAGAGCTCAACCACTGAGCCACCCAGAAGCCCCAAAAGGGATGTTTATTGGATGGGTATGAGCATCTCTCAGATTCAAATTTGTGGGGAGGGGAAGGATTTAGGCTGGAATCAGCCCCAAATTGGAAACTTAGAAGAAGGAACTAATTTGATGGACAAATGGTTAATTTCAGTGGGCTCTGGGCCACAGGGGCTGTCCATAGTTAAGTGGTACCTGGCCCTGAGGTAATGAGGGCAAGGGATTAGTAGCCCTGTCTGTGGAAGCCTGATGGAGGAGGTAGGGGTGTAGCTCTGGGTTGGTTGGTTTGCATTTGAAATGCACACTTAAGGGAGAAAAGTTTACTGTGCTAGGAACTGGCTGGCTCTGGAAGGGGCAGCTTCCCCGGGGTCACATCCTTCCCAATATCAAAACATCACAATGTAAAAAACAGAAATATAGTTGCTACAGCAAGCAGAATTAGAACTAGAAATTCAAGGCCCTCGCTGTTTATAAACTGGTAACATCACAGCAGTTAGGATAGCAACCAGAATTGCTCTTATTATTATCTACACCGATGCTCTTTCCATTCCTAAACTGGACAATAACAAGGCAGAGAGAAAAATAATCTTATTTAAGACTGCAGTGCTGGTCTTAGGTAGAGGGTTCTGCTTCTCTAGTGCTTTGCTCTGGGCAGGAAAGTCTTTTGCAAACAATGCCTTGTTCAGCCCCACGGCAGCATCATAAAATTAAGTGTAGTGTCCTTTCCACTCAGTGAGATGGAAAACAGAGGGGCCCATGGCAATCCACATGATTCTGCCAAGGTCATACACTAAGCATGAGTGCCTGAGGTGGAAACAAGGCCTTGGGAGTCTTATAACATGTTCCTGAATATGGAAACGTGGATTTACTATTGCATATTAGACCTGCCAACTGAAGTTCTTAAAAATCAGTGCAATGTAAATCTGAAGAAAGGGGCTCATATTTGTCAGTTTACACACTGATGCAACCCTCATGTAGCCTTTCTGCCCCAGTATCTACCTGTAACTCTTGGTCAGTGTCGGATGAGGGTCTGTAAATACTCAGCACCTTTACAAATCCTAGCCCATCAGGAGGTTAATGGGTGCTTGGTATGGCACATTTAATGTGACTGATATTTCTTGTGTCCTGGATGCCCTTGCTGCCTCTTCTGGTGCTGTGGCTAACCCCAGCTGGCACCCTCAATAGAATATTTCAGCGGCCCAAGAAGTAACTAGGTTAATAACTGAAAATTTGCTCCTGTTTTCCCCACACAGCCAAAGTGCTCAATAAACCTCACATACAGAAATCCTTTAACCTATTCCAAAAACTCAGTCAACAGAAGCAAATAGAAGCCTTTAGACAGAGCCCAGCATGAAGCAGTAAATTGTATTCCCCATACCTAGAAATTTAGCAGGTGTGAAACATAGTATGTGGGAACTGGATGACGCATATCAGGAGACTGGCTTTTGACAAGAGACATAAGTGGTGTGTATTCTCGGAGAGGCAATAGAAGCTGTCTAATTTGGATCCAGCTAGGGCTATGGACTTTCTCTGTTTATTTGTGAATCATCTTCACCATCTTTAAGACTATCTCACACCCAGAAGTCATCCGAACTCCGTGCTGGTCACTGAACAAAGAGTCTGGGTCCCAATTTTGTGGGATAGTATTGTCTTAGCTTTGCTATACTGACACCAATAGATTTAAAAATACATCAGGCAGAAAAACTTGCACTAGCATAAGCAATTGCAGGAATACAAATTTAGGATCAAAGGAATTGAGTGGTGGAGAACGAAGACAGAGTCCTGAAATTCTACTTTCAGACTAGTGGTATACAAAGCACCAAACGTGAGGAATGAACAGACACTGAAACCCACAACTGAGGACCGAGTGTTGCCATATATTCGGAACAGTGGCATCAAAATACCTGGATAACTGACTTGCCTGGATTTTATTCTAGTATGTCACTTTGAAAATCAGTTTTTCAAAGAAGATTATGTTTCAGGATCTCTTCAAATGCTGGAAAGAAGAAATGAATAAGACTAACATTCACAAATTGGTGGTATAAGGCAACATACTCAGGTGTCTGATAGGGAATATATGGGCTATAAGTATTTAGGGGCAGAGGTGACAGGTGGATGTTCTAGGCTCAGGAATGACAGGACAGTAGGGTGTTTGTAAATTGGAGTCCAATTTTCAGATTAACAATGTTTATATCAGTGCAAATAATAAAGTCACATATGTCCAGTTCTGTTCCCTGCACAAGGGTATTATTGTCTTCACTAGCGAAAGGAAAGTGGAAAGGCTAGAGGTGGTGGCATCTACGTGCACCTTGCCCAGGTGGAGTGGCCTGCCATGGTGGATATTCAGTAATATCCAGTAGAGGAGGATGGAGAGTATGGGGAAATGAGCATGGCACAAGCATAGACATGTTCCATGATGGATCCTCTGCTGGTACCAGGATGGAAGTGATCTAGTTGCCTCTCTGCCAGAGTGGTCTACACACATCACACATCTTACACACCATAGACTTTAAGTGTCTGGGTTTCAGTCCTAAGCAAGAACAGCTGAGTGGAGAGAGGGGACTCTTATGGACATTTTTAATTTTTCTGGTGGTCCATATTCTAAGCCCTTCACTGCCTAGTATACTTGAAGGAAGTTCACATAAGGCCATGGTGTGTCATAGATACTACTCCCCCCACCCTAGGTTCTCCTCCTTCTATACCTGCACAAGCTAATATGGACAAATGACTTGGGCTACACCAATGGGGGGCTATCTCCCATAATGTAGACTCTTGGAGGGAGTGTTGTAAAGATGTCAGAATAGTAGAAGTCACTCTATGGCAAAAATAGCAGCAGGAAGCAGACAAATTGTTCTCCCTGCCAGACCCGGAGTTCAGTGTTTTCCTCCTACTTTCCAAGTCCACTTCTTGAGTCTCCTCTTGAGCCTGAGAGATGCTGATATCCTTCTAATAAATGTCCTTTTTGCTTCCACTAGCCAGAGTTGGTTTCTGATACTTGCAGCTAAGAATCCTGACAGCATTACAGATTCTGGAGTCTTCCATACATACCCTTCTTGAAACTTCCCCAGCCTCTCAAGAACCACTCCTGAGAGTAGCTCTCCATGCCCTGGCTCACACTAACCAATCTTAAACTCATTTACCCTCATTTGTCTGTTTCTCCCTGTGGAAACCAGGATAAAGGCTCTTGTCCATGTCTCCCTCAATCCCTACGTCTTGATCAATTCCCTTGCTTTCTTGTGTAGACCTCTCATGGAGTAGCATGGTCCCTTTTCTCAGGGATCAGTGAGTATAACAAATTATCTTTTATTGTCAGTTGTCTCCTGATCTGATGCGCTTGTCAACAGATAATACTAAAACCTAATTGTCAAGTACTTCCCCTGTTATAAAGTTGAATCCAGATAAGGTTAAGGTCTGGAAAGATCTAAATGTATAGATGTAAACGTGGTTGTGGCCAAATAGTATTGAACAGATTAAAAAAGTCATTAAAAAACTGGGGAAGTGGGAACCTGATAATGTTGGGGATTCATTTAGCATATGAGAGTGAATATACAAACAGACAAGGGCCAGACCATATGTGACAATAGAACTCTGATCCACAACCTCTGCAGCAATTGGCTCAGAAGAGTCAGAACTTGGTCAATGACTGCTAGCTTTCCTAATTTTTATCCCTGCCCCAATTCAGAGCAATGAGAGAAAGACAAATATGTTCCCCAAATCAATCATGTAGAGTGCCCCAGCTCTAGTTAGTGGATCCTCAGCTTCCCAATGCTGACAGCCTCCAGAAAGGGCATATCTTTTTTTTTTATAATTTTTTTAATAAATTAATTTTTATTGGTGTTCAATTTACCAACATACAGAATAACACCCAGTGCTCATCCCGTCAAGTGTCCCCCTCAGTGCCCGTCACCCATTCACCCCCACGCCCCGCCCTCCTCCCCTTCTACCACCCCTAGTTCGTTTCCCAGAGTTAGGAGTCTTTATGTTCTGTGTCGAAAGGGCATATCTTAAGCCTTCTTTTCCTCTTGTCTTTGAATCTCCATTAAATCCAACTGACTCCCTTGTTAGAGCATGTGTATATATTTGATATGTATACATACCTATTATATATATACATATCTATACACACACACACGTATATATATGATTTATTGTCAGGAATCAACTCATGTGACCATGGAGGTTCAGGTCTTATGACAAGTCCTAAGATCTGAATGCAGCGAACTGGAGACCCAGGAGAGCCAACGGATCTCCAGTTTATTTATTTGACAGAGAGAGAGAGAGAGAGAGAGAGAGAGAGAGAGAGAGAGAGAGAGAGAGAATGAGTGCAAAAGCAAGGGGGAGCAGCAGGGAGAGGGAGAAGCAGACTCTCTGCCAAGCAGGGAGCCTGATGTGGGGCTGGATCCCAAGACCCCCAGGATCATGACCTGAGCCAAAGGCAGATGCTTAACCAGCTGAGCCACCCAGATGCCCCATAGCTGTATTTTTGAAAAGCATCTCCAGGTGATTTTATGTGTAGCTCAGATTAAGAACCACTGTCAGATCAATAGATCAAACCAAACTACCTCCGTCAACACAAAGGTCCTTTAAATGTGAATCTACTTTTCCTTGCTTCTCAAACTCCTTGATAACAACAAGGATACTTGTTAATTCCTATGTTCTACTGATTTTGTCTCTGAATCGTCAACACTCTAAGGGAGGGACCTGAGGTGTTGAATGTAAATTGAGTACTCGAAACTGTTCTGATGTCAGGGATGGTGGGAATCTGCAGCAGAATATCTTGCAGCAGGGAATCCCTGGGTGGCTCGGTGGTTTAGCGCCTGCCTTTGGCCCAGGGCACGATCCTGGGGTCCTGGTATCGAGTCCCATGTCGGGCTCCCGACATGGAGCCTGCTTCTCCCTCTGCCTGTGTCTCTGCCTCTCTCTCTCTCTCATAAATAAATAAATCTTTTTTTAAAAAAAGAATATCTTGCAGCATCTCAAGTGTCGATGTGCAATGAATCACTTGGATGATATTGTTTATCTGCAGATTCTGACTGAGGAGATGGGCATGGGGGCGCCGAGAGCTTAGAGATTTAACAAAGTCCCACTGCCATTGGTTCTGCAGCGTGGCCATTAGGATTTTAGAAAAGCTCCTCACGTGAAAGCAGTGTGCTGCCAAGGTGGCAAACTACTGTTGACCAGCTTTATCGCTTTGGTCTACCTTTACTTTCCCACAGATCTGGATCACTCTTCTGTATCATCCTCATTAAACCACACCCTACAATTTCTGCAAGCTCTGCTCACAAGATGACTTCCTTTTCCAAGATACCTTCCTTCCCTAAGCAACTCAGCTTACAGTAATTTTCCTTTGGTTTACTATAGCACAGAAGTGTACAATTTACACTACAGAATCGCCTGATTATTTACAGACCACTTTCAAGTTATGAATGTATCCAAGTGTACCTGAAACTTTACTGTAGGGCTTGGCAGGTAGTGATTTGATCTTCCTAGGCACTGTCTACATATACCTCTACCACTTCAATGTCTTGAACACTGTCACAAAAATTATCCAAAACTTGGAAATAAGCAAAAGGTATCACTGTATGCTGAGGCTCAGCCCTGGGCCTGATTTTTCTATCGATTGATCTATTTTACAACTCTAGAAAGGGCATAGGTAACCTGTCAATTTTTGTCCAGTGGAGATGCAAATAATGCCCATTTATTGGAAGTGATAACCTCTGAGGTCGTAGGTTATTGCCCCCGTAAGACATCCGTCAATTTTGCATGTGACCCAGCAACCTTAACATTCATTTATGAAATTGGCTATATATATCTCACTTGTTCCCTCATTAATTAATGAGTTGAATAAAATCTTTGACATATATGATTTTGAATGAGAGTCATGATTTTACCTTTTTGAAAACTGCTTTAAAATGCTGAAATGCTTACATGGGAGTTTAATCAATGCATGGTGAAATTAATTCGATTGAAGCGGCAAGTCATAAAATTTCATATCTGAGGAGACAATACTTTTTGCAAGTGTAAAATGGAATAATCGATATATCAAATAACACATGAGAAACTCTAAGTAGCAATAATTTCAAATAGGAACAGGCCATACTGATCTGCACACTCTCAGTCATGGAGGACAGCCGTTCAGCACACAGTTTTCAGCTGATTTTCCCCTTCCTGTACATTTAATCAATGCAAGTAAAAGTTGAAGACAGTGAAGCGATAGTGGGAGGAACCACAGCCATGAAATCACACACATAGTTCATACCTTGGCTCTGCCCTTCTTAGGTATTCCTTGTAAATAAGGGTTAATAAGTCCCTATGAGGAGCGTCAAGTGCATAATGGGTGCTAATCAATGCTGGCTCTGTTCCTCATAGGCATCGTAGAGGCTGAGAGAGGTGGATAACTGCAGCCTAGTTTGGAAAACTGAGTTTGGAGAAAGAGTTAAAATGACTTAATACTGTTTATATAGGGCCATAAAAATACCATCTGCTGGCTCTACCCAGTTAGGCTATTACCAAGCTGACATACACTAATGCTGTCCTGATAGGGAAGGAATGGCCAAGGTTTTGCTGTTTCTATCATTGTTCGACGAGCTGCCATCTCGGGACCAGTCTCCACTTTACCCATCACATAACCCGGTTGTTCAACATTTAAAGATTTATTTTGGGCCTTAAATATTTATACTCTCCTCCAACCTTTTATTGCTATAGTTACTGCTACAGGAAAAACAAGACTCGGGAGATTCCTGCGTGGCATGTCAGCAGTTCTAGACTTTGCTATTAGATTGGGGTGTTTTAATGTTCAATTAGACTCAGATGGCTGAATTAATATTAAACTCTCATTTTGCATGATGAGGGTAGATGTGTCTGTGATAAAAGAGTAAAAGTCTATTCCTCTTTATACCCAGCAAGCAGCAAGGAAAAGACCACTTATTCTGCAGTACACAATGCTGAGCTAGGAGTGAATAGAGACAGATCCTAGACCTTAGTGGGGGTTTGCCTCCAAGAAAGCACACAGCTGAAGGTTGTCCCAGTGGTAGATGGGAACTCAGTGATTGCTCCTGCCGCTGCTCACAACACCTGTGTTTGTATCCTCAGTACCCATTAGGCATAATGATGGGCTGACTCCACATCCCTGGGACATTTGGCCTCATCTGGATGATTAAAGAGAATGAAATATATATCCCAGACACCTGCCAACTTGCAATAATAATAGCCTGTATTTACATAATGTTTTTCTCTAAGAATCTCAAAGCCCCTTGTCTTTGAAAATCTATTTTTTTTTGGTAGAGAGGGAGAGATAATCTTATTTCCATTTTGCACAGTCTTAGAGCTGTGGTAAGGACCTAAATATCTGGTCATTTGGGCAATCATTTGGTATGCCAAACATTGCTGCACATTAAAATCACCTGGAGATCTTTTTTTTTTTTTTTAAGTAGGTTTCATGCTCAGCATGGAGCCCAATGCAAGACTTCAACTCACAACTCTTGAGATCAAGACCTGAGCTGAGACAAGAGCTGGATGCTTAACCAACTGAACCACCCAGTTACCCCATCTCTTGGAGATTTTTAACAACTGTGGATAACTGACTCACATGCCCAGACATTCCCATTCAATTATTCTGGGAGATGAGCTGGGCATCAGGATTTTTAAAAGTTTCCTGGACACGAGGATTTTAAAAAGCCTCTCTGGTTATTGGAATGTGCAGAGAACTTTGGGGACCCCATGGATAGAGGTGTTTGTTCTGTGAAGTGTTAACAGTAGAAAGCATTTCAAATAGTGGAACTGTTAGAATTATTCTTCCCCACTGACTTTTCCTTCCTTATTGGTGTTTTTCACTCCTGACAAACCCTGCTAATAAGGAGGAGAGCTGTTTGAAATATAGCCCAATGCAAGAATTCTTGGGATGACCCTACCCTGTCTCCAACCAATATTAGGTTAGCTCAGATCATTCCTGCAGGAATTATATTTTGGTGGAGTATTCAGAGAGAAGACAAATCAACATATAACTGTAGTTTGAAAAGAGGACAACAAATTTATCCCTTGGGAACTCTATATATGTCTTTGACTTTGTAGAAACTTTGGGGGATATTGTTTTCCCATCAGTGAACTGGATTTTTAAGGAGGGAAAGTACTGAGGGACTTTTAATCAGAGTGGGGAAAGGCTTCCAGAAATCATGAATGAGTATAGCAGGGCCCTGTGGTGGTGAGGCTGGGAAGTATTTATCCTAAATCTTACTTGCCATTCCTTCACTGTCACAAAGATGCTCAGGTTGTACTGAAGGTTGGAAAAGCCAAGTATATACTGGGTGGCCAATATATCCTGGGTCCCTGCATCACTGCCCGCGACTCAGCCATAACTTCTGGTGTGGAACTCATTTCGCTTAAAGATGAACCAACCTAATGTTGCCATTTGGAGGGAAGTGGCTGTTGCCTGAGAGGGAAGTGAAACTTTTTAGATGTTGAGCTGCTACCCAATTTGGCAGAAAAGAAGAGGGTACAGGAGTAAAAGAAATGCAGAACAACTATGAAACATGAGAAATACAGAGACCACGGGGAAGAGGGGAGACAATCAGAGAGAAGGCAATAAGACTTTACTGACTTAACAGTGAATTTATTTTCTTTAGTGGTTAGGGCACTAAAGATAGAAGTCATGTCCTCCACTGCCACTAAGAGAGAGTAAATGAAGTGATGCGAAAATGTATTAAGGAAGCCTGGATTTCTTTCCGCTAACTGGTTCTATAGGTCCCTGGAAGGTTCTAGATTCTCAAAGCTATTTGACTATGTCTCTTGTGAGCAGTCACTTTGTTCCTATAGTCCTTCCGGTGCCTTTACTTATTAGGATAGTTTCAGTTTATTTCTGGAGGCACAAGAACATCCATAGATATTTAGGATATTTGAGTAGTTCTCAACAGGCATTAGGTGAGTTAACGGGAGGGTGCATTAGTTTCCCAAGGCTGCCATAACCTGGGTGGGTTAAACACAGAAATTTATTCTCTCACAGTTCTGGAGGCTAGTAGTCTGAAATTAAGGTGGCAATAGAGCCATACTCCCCCTGAAGACTCTAGGAAAAAATCTTTCCTTGCTCCTGCCTAGTTACTGGTGGTTACTGGGAATCTTGCCATTCCTTGGCATATAGATGATCACTTCAGTGTCTGACTCCTTCATCACATCTTTCTTCCTTGTGTGTTTCCTCATGTCTTCTCTTCTTCCTATAAGGACACCGGTCCTTCGATTTAAGGTCCAGCCTAAATTCAGAATGATTTCATCTTGAGAGTCTTGACTGATTTAATCTGCAAAGACGAGATCATGTTCAGAGGTTCCAAATGAACACAAATTTTGGGGGAACACTATTCAGCCACTATAAAAGAGTGAGAGAAACACAAGACAGAAAAAAAAAATTGATGGACAGATTGAGAACAGGGCTTAGACCAGTAATTCTTACTTAACATTGGTTGTTCATTAGCAACCTGGATGAGAATGGGAGCCTTTAAATGATCTCCATCCTGGCCTCATCCTGCATATTCTGAGTAACTCAATCTAGAGTGGAGCCTGATATATATATATATATATATATATATATATATATATATGATAAACTTGTTTATTTCTCTGAATTTAGTTGGCTGCATGCTGTTCCCTGCAAAGATGGGATAAGTACATGATGTCCTTGAGGCACCATCCCAGGCCTGGTCGAGTATTGTCCACAGGTGGCACTGCCCATCAGAGGTCCAAGAGAAATCTCCTAACCTGGGCCAGATACTTGGGTTTCAAATAGTCGCCCAGCTCCTCCTTACAGACCCAGACGTGATGGTCCTATTTGCTGGCCCGAGAGAAGTCTCCAGTTAATAGCAGGGCTTTGAAGAAGAATACTTTGGCACCAAGGCTGCTCTCTGTCTGCACTGCCTGAGGGAACTTGAACTTGTAGTGGCCACAGGGGGCATTTCCTAGGAACTTGGCCTCTAGGTTGTTCTCTGAGAGTGTAGCCAGGGTTCGCTCTGCTGTTCCTCGGAGGGTCTCCCCAGGCTGCCACTCTGCCTGGGTCTATCTATCTATCTATCTATCTATCTATCTATCTATCTACCTATCTACCTATCTATCTATCATCTATCTATCTCACTTAGGGGCTGGGCACATAAGGTATATGGATGAAGAGGGTTGGTCTAAAGTAACAGACTGAGGAATCTGAAGGATAGGGGGCTTCCAGGCAGAATTGTAAAGCATTCAGATTCGATTTGGCAATGTCTCCCAAACAAAATGGGTTTGCAGGCCTTGAAAGGCTGCCAATTTCAGATGGCAGGTACAAATTCTTTTAAATTCTTCTACTGTAGCTTAGATCTATGGAAATGGTAACTTAGCCCCAAAATGTGAATGGTAATAGTGACACAGAATATTTGGGATAAATCCTGACCTTAAAAATCCAAAGTTGTTTTCCTAAGAGGAATGTTCCTGCCCAGGAACAAGGTCCTGTTCCCAAGCCTCTTGTACTCTATTTTACATGTCCTAGACTTTGGAGTGGTTCTGCTACTTCTAGGGTTCTGTTACGGATCCACTTGACAATGATTCAGGATACTTTTCTGATGTTCAAGTGTTTGTCTCTAAAAGATTAAACTCACTCCCCAGTATTCTTTTGTAGTGGTGAAATCTGGATCTGTGCCCAGCCTTGTCACTCAGTAGTTACATGACCTTGATTACGTATCCAAGGTTACTTATCTTTGTTTTACAGATAAATTTATTAATATTGACCTTACCAAATTATTTTTAGGATTAGATTATTACAAGGTCTAAAAAAATGTTAGTTCCTTGTCTCTTGTTCATTTCAAATGATGACTCTTTTTTTTTAAACACTATCAGTTATTGGGCAACATGTACTACTGTTGTTTATCTTTTGAATAACAATGAAATGATGATAGTTCTAATAGCTGACTTGTCTTTTACAAATATTTTATTATTTATTTACTTAAGTTTTGTTAGTTGCCATATAATGCAATATTGGTTTCTGGAGTAGAATTCAGTAATTCATTACTTACTTACTTCACCCAGTGCTCATCAAAAGTGTGCTTCTTAATATCTGTCACCCATCCCTCCATTAACCCTCAGTTTGTTCTCTGCCATTAAGAGTAGCTTATGGCTTCTTCTCTCCTGTTTTTCTAATAGCTGACATTTTCTAAGTACTTTATACATGTTGAAAACTTCAAAGAGTTCTGTACACACAATTTCACAATTCTGTTTCCTCATTTGTAAAGAGGGATAAATATATATTATATAATATACAAAAGATATATATTTATATATATAAATTATGCACACACACATATATAAATTATATATATTGTTTATCCCTCCTTACAAATGAGGAAATTGCTGCTCAGAAATTCACCTAAAGGCACACAGCAAAATAATGCAAAAAATGTATTATTATCCACTCTCCAGTTCTCCCAACTCATTTGTGAACTATGTGAGGACAGAGGCCTGTGTCAGGTGGGACCAATGTCTTGCCCATGGACATCTTTCAGAAAGTTCTTGTAAACACTGGGGACAATCTTGTTTTCTAAAGGCCCAAATCTAGATTATTCAGAGTCCTCAAGGGTGGTCTTTGTATTGACACATGTAGTACCAATATTCTCATCTTATAGGGTAAATCATCAATAGTGACAGCTAATTAAAAAACAAACAAGAGCCTTGCACTAATGTTTTGTAGAGAAATTGTAATATTTGCCTCATTATTTCAAATACATTTTTAGGCTATGGAAATAATTAGTCCAAGAGAATCCACAGATCCATAAGGTTGACAAACAGTTAAAAAGAGGGTAAGAGAAAAGGGGCACCACCTTTGGTGGATAAAGTAAATCAGTTTTTTTTCTTGGCATAAAGTTTCATAACCTAGGTGTTGATCATTAAAGTAACATACTATGTCTTTATAGTCATATATAATAAAATACCCAGATTGTCCCTGGAACATGGCAGGAGCTCAACAAAGAGGTCTGTATCTCTGAATTGATTAAAAAAAAAACTCATCTTGGATAATGTTTAAAATACCTCTTAAAATAAATATATGCTTACAATCAAACAAGATATTGGGGCAAGGGCCCCAAATAGGAAACAAGTAGTAGTAAATAAACCCAATAGTATAACAATTGGAAATACTGAAAGACTTGGAGAAATAAGTAACCTAAATAATTTTGGAAAACCGTATTTCGGTTGGATGCTGTAAGGTTAAAAGTGAAAAGAATTGGGCACAAATGCCGTACTCTACTTAGTCTTTTTGTCACAGGGGTATAGTTTAGCAGTTCTACAACTAAACATTCTATGGTTAGACTTCAGTTGAACAAATAAGTGCGTATATTATTAATAATGAGAGCCAGGCTTCTCAATGTTGGAGAAAGATGTTATAAGCAAAAAAAAGGGGGAAGACTAGAGTCAGTGGTGTTCTTGGGTTGGAATTGGACGTATCCGTATAAACCAATGTTTTAAAAATATGTATACAGATAAATTGATAAAGAAGTATATATAAATTAAAGTATAAGCATGGGTTTGTATACAAACCATTTGTATTTCCCAATGTCGTCTGCTTAGAGGGCCAAGGAACTATGGCATTCCAGTAGCAATGAGCAATATATGGAGCCTAGATCGTATTTCTTTCTTTTTTTTTTTTTTTTTTATTTTATGTAAATTAATTTTTATGGTGTTCAATGTACCAACATAAGAATAACACCCAGTGTCATCCCGGTAAGTGTACCCCCCAGTGCCCGTTCACCCAGTCACCCCACCCCCACCTCCTCCCCCTCCACCACCCCTAGTTCATTTCCCAGAGTTAGAAGTCTTTATGTTCGGTCTCCCTTTCTGATAATTTCTCACACATTTCTTCTCCCTTCCTTATATTCCTTTTCGCTATTATTCATATTCCCAAATGGAAAATGAGAACATACACCGTTTGTCCTTCTAGGTTACTTGGCCAAGTTCAAAAAAGGGTGTTGCTGAGTTCTCCTCTGGGATTTGATGGAATTTGTCTCACATATAGATTTTCATCTATTTGAGTTTATCTTTGTGTATGGTGCAAGAGAGTGGTCCAGTTTCATTCTTCTGCATGTGGATGTCCAATTTTCAGCACCATTTATTGAAGGACTGTCTTTCTTCGTGGATCGTCTTCCTCCTTTATGCATATTAGTTGAGCATAAAGTTTGGGTCCACTCTGGGTTCTCTGTTCTGTGTCCATTGATCTATGTGTCTGTTTTTGTGCCAGAACCCCCCCACTACCACACTGCCTTGATGAACACAGCTTTGAGTACAACCTGTGAAAATCTGGCATTGCGATGCCCCAGATATGTTTTTCTTTTTTTAAAATTCCCCTGGCTTGTTGGGGTCTTTTCTGATTCCACACAAATCTTAAAAATAATTTGTTCTATGTCTCTGAAGAAAGTCCATGGTATTTTGATAGGGATTGCATTATACGTGTAAATTGCCTGGGTAACATTGACAATTTTCACGACATCTAATAGTTGAAGCTTGCAAAATTCCAAGTAAAGAGAAGATCCTTAGCAGCAGAGATAGATCTTATTCGTAATCTTCATTTTGATTAAACTAAATCAGGGCTCCTTGGGGGAGAAATTACTGACTCTAGGGCTGGGGCAGGGAAATACAAGATGAGCCTGGAGCATCTTACAATATCAGAAAGTAAAGAAGTTCTAAAAAAAATTAAAAAGAAGAAGCTATATGAAACGGAAACAGAAGCACAGCTTATGGAACTCCTAATGGGCAAAGTGTTCAATGTGAAAAACATGATAAATAACAATAATCTTAAAAATAAATATGCTTGTGTTTATCCTGATGTAAATAATCAAAGAAATTAATAAATTGGAGAAGAGACAGTTCTTTACAGAGGCATTCCAACCTACGTATGGAGAAGGAATGTGGGAAATAGTAAATGACCACCAGGCAACATCACAGCAGTAATTGTTGCAGGGAAGATCTATGGATCGATGCTAAAAACAGTGGGCAGACGTTTGAGGAGAAATAGTGTATTAGTACCTGACCCATACTTATCAATTAAAGGGAGAAAGAGTAACAGTGCAGAAACCCAATGGAGGTTGCCTTAACCATGTGATCAAAGTTAGTATCACAAGTAATAAGATATGTTGATACTATGTTCCTCCTGATAGGATGTCCTGAGAAGGACACAGCATTGTTTTTGCTTTTGTGGCATTCTGTAACATGCCTGAAATATATAACCTTAAATGAATTGTCAGAACATAATAGACAAACCCAAATTGATAGACATTCTACCAAATAACTAGCTAGTATTCATCAGAAGTATCAGTATCTTAAAACACAAGGGCAGATTGAGGAACTGTCTTTGATTGAAAGCTAAAGAGACACAACAATTGAATTCAATGTGAGGTATGGGAATAGAAAAAGGACAGTAGGGGAAAACTGGTAAATAAGATCTATAGTTCAGTTATTAGCATTGAACCAGTGATAATTTCCTGGTTTAATGATTGTAGTATGTTTATGTCATTTGCTAAAATTAGGGAAAGCTTAATGAAGGAATTATGAGACCCCTGTTCTATTTACTCTGTCTAAAATTATTTTAAAATAAAAAGTTAAAAAATTAACGAGAAATTTGGGCAGTGAGATTATGGACCATTTTTGTTTGTTTTTTTTAATCCTTTCCTCTTAAAAACAGTAAAACCAAACCAAACCAAAAAACAAAACCCTTAAGAACTGAAGATTTTAAGAATTCGGGATAAAGTTGAAAGGTCAGACATTTTATACCTACTATATACCAGACATTAGACTCTTTTTCTTCCTTTAATTTTTTTTAAAGATTTTATTTATTTATTCATGAGACACACACACACACACACACACACACAGACAGAGACATAGGCAGAGGGAGAAGCAGGCTCCATGCAGGGAGCCCAATGTGGGACTCAGTCCCAGGACTCCAGGATCACACCCTGGGCCAAAAGCAGGCACTAAACTGGTGAGTCACCCAGGCGACCCACCCTTTTTCTTCCTTGTATTTAGGAGTTTGTATGTAAAAATGCTTTGCAAAGCGTAAAACCTACTGTAAACATTATTATCCTTTCTTAAATCGCCTTCATTTTCTTCTTGTTCATGCTATTACCTGTCAGTGTTAATTTTATTTATGTTATTAATTTTTAAAGTATTGTAGAGAAAAATGATAGGAACTTTGGTGCAGGACAAATCTGCCTATCACATAGTAGCTGCTCAATCAATATTTGTTGAGTAAACTGAATGAATGAATATGAATGAGTCTTGACTCTCACTTGCTTTGTTATCTTTGGAATTTTTTCAACTCCTTGAAGAATTATCTTCATATATATAAAATGGGGGTAATACTCCTGCTTTTAGGGGTTATTCTGAAGTGGAGGGACAAGGGATATACGCAGGGTCTGGTGTCCTGTCTGTCCCTAGTTCTTACTCTTTCATTGTCTCTGCTCCATTTCTCATTAATTGCTTTTTTCTAACTAAAATGCATTATTTCTCCATCTTCCCTTGGTCAGAAATGTTGTCCATGCTTTATGGCTCTTCTCAAGTACTCTTTCTTCACTTAGTCCTCTAACATTTTATTCCTATCTTTCTTTTTTTTTTTTTTTTTGATTTTATTATTTATTCATGAGAGACACAGAGAGAGGGGCAGAAACACAGGCAGAGGGAGAAGCAGGCTCCATGTAGGGAGCCTGATGTGGGACTTGATCCCGGGTCTCCAGAATCACACCCTGGGCCAAAGGCATGTGCTAAACCGCTGAGCCACCCGGGCTGCCCTATTCCTATCTTTCTTGTGGTTTATTATGACACGTATAAATATGTATACAAGTTTGTGCATGCAAGGTGCTGTTTTAGGTTCTTATCTGCTAATCCAGTGGCTAGTCCAGTGGCTGCCGCATAGTCAATGCTAAACTGTAAACCCTGTGATGGACGGGAGATCATCTTTGTTGTTTAGCATTGTTTCTCCTGAGCTTACTCTTGTGTCCGGCACATGGTAGATAGTCAGTAAATATGAGATTGGATAAATATGAAGTAGGTAGGAGACAAAGGTATTTTACTATTGAATAATAATTTTGGTCACCTTTCCATGCCTCTATAATTTCTGATTACTTAAATCCATTTTTAAATATTGGACCAGATCTCTGCCTTTACTGTCTAAAGAACTACATTCAAGTGCCTCTGTGGTTGACCCCTACTTCCTTGTCAATTTAAATTCCTATCACACCTTCAATCTTAGTGTGTATTTCAGGTTCCTATTTGTTAGATGATTTCCAAATTCCTTTTTTTTTAAGAATATATATATTTTTTATTTATGATAGTCACAGAGAGAGAAAGAGAGAAAGGCAGAGACACAGGCAGAGGGAGAAGCAGGCTCCATGCACCGGGAGCCCGATGTGGGATTCGATCCCGGGTCTCCAGGATCGCGCCCCGGGCCAAAGGCAGGCGCCAAACCGCTGCGCCACCCAGGGATCCCGATTTCCAAATTCCTAAATGAACTCTGCAGTCTTATTTCCATGAACTTTTGCACCTGCTGTTCTTTTTGTCCAGAACATCATCCCTCCCATTTCCAACCATCACCTTCTTGGCACCTTCATGGGTGAGACATCTCAGGGAATCTCTGATCCCCTCCTAACCTTTTGTATGCTCCCGCAGCAAATTTCTGGTAGCTTTATCCAAGTGGAATTCAGGGGTTAACAATGAAAATGCCTAGAATCCCTTTCAAGTGTATGCAATGAGGATCTCTGACCAGAGGATCTTCATTTGCAGTGAGTATCTTTGAATTGCACTTAGAGCAATACAGGGACAGTGATGAGCATGTTGAGTCTCCAGAACCTCATAAATTCTGCCACTCAGAGGCCTGTAATCAATGAAGGGGACAGATATGAATGTCTCTAAGTCAAGCAACAAAATTATGAGTCGGGCCTTTGCCATATGGAAAGAGATTTCTAACCACTTGAGGAGAGGAGGGCAGGCACTTTGCAGACAGTGGAGACAGGTCCTAAGCCCAAGTGAACTGCAGACCCACTTCATCAGCAGAAAACTCTGTGCTGCTCCTGTGCTCATCCTGCTTGAAGAATAAGAGGGACAGTCCAGGTCACACGGTTAACGGGAAGGCTAACCCAGGCAGCAGTAATTGATGATTTACTAGATCAAAGACCTTTAAGCCAGGCTATAGAGATGCCCCTTGCTTATTGACTATCATTCAATAGCTTTAAATTATCCTCAGTGTCCTAGAAGACACACAGACAAGGGCTGGTAGAGACATGGGCTAAAAGAAAAGTCAATAAGTCATCCCCGAACGAGTTAAAGGCATGAAGCTTGGTATGTGCATTCCCTTCAAGTGCACTTACAAGGAGAGAAGAAATGAAATAGGCTTCTAATTATTTAAATTGGACCTACACTCTCTGCTGAGCAATGTCTTAGCTAGCATGCCTCTTCCCCGCGAGCTGTCGGTTAGGCCAGGAGAAGGAGATTAAACATGTCAGCGATAGGTATGGAAATAATTGGGGGCAGTAATTGGGAGAAATCCGGTCACCTTGATTGTGACTGCTCTCTGGTTTTCTCTTTCAAATTTGAAATTCACATTAACATGTTGATGGTCTCATCCAAACTGGGGAGAATTTATTAACAATAAAAGTAATTACAAAAATGGCTTCCATTTAGATCATCAGACAACAAGCCACAGCCTGGATTCTGCAGAGGCTTTACAACGTGGATACACTTGTCCTGTTCCCAGAAAAAAAATTCTCATTTATTAGCAATTTTATTTAATTTTTTTTTGTTGTTGTTGTTGAATTCAGGCTTAGATCTGGTATCTGGTTTTCTAACCTGATAGCTTGGATTCCTCCCAACAATTGCAGTTAACTGGGTGGCAACAAATACGCTGTCGTTTGTTTGAGAATGTTTGGCATACTTCCTTCAAGTAGGCGTTCAGCAAAAGTTAATCTGAATATATCCCTAAATAAAATTCTGGAGAAGGTATTATTTCCCTTTGTGGCTCCCAACTCAATTGTTTTAAAAAGCTGTGCATATATTTCTTTCAACCTCATTTTCACGGCTCAGAGTTCTCCCCTTCAGAAATTTCTTCCAGGAAAGGAATTCATGCTCATAATCTGCACATTTTAAGTATCTTCAACTGCATTTAATGTGAATGGAACCATCTATCTTGTGTCATAGAAATTCCAAGCATTAGGATTTAGAAAGAGGCATTATTTGGGGACCTGGGGGGTGCTTCCTAGTTCAACATCTGTGCGGGCCGGATTAGCCTATTACACTGTGGGCATGACACCCTTGCCTCTTTGGGGAAGACATGAATGGAATGTTCTGGCCCTGTGCTAATTATGATGTGATTTTACATCGGCCTCGTACTTTCCAGTTATGGGCTGAGCTTGCATTGATGATCTCATTAGAGCCCTCCATCCATTCTAGGAGGAAGTGAGGGCACATGTTTTCAGTCTTGTTTGGCTGAGGAGGAAATGAGGCCCAGAAAAGTTGTGATTGGTCAGAAGTCAAATGGTGGCACTGGGTCTCCGATCTTTTTAATCAGAGTCAGGCCTGCCCTCTTCCCCCTTCTTCCTTCCCTCCCTGCCTGTATCACATATGCAGGCACCAGGGATTTTCATGAGCTTCCCTTGAGCCTCGCATATAAAGCAAGTTTCCTGATCCAAAGCGACCTACAATAAAGTAAAAAGGGACACACGAAAAGTCAGTGAAAGACACCAAAGTGTTACAGAGGCTGTGGTATAAATATTTACAGAGTCGTGGGAGAAGAGGAGTAGCATTGATCACTTGGATTTGGGACTGTGGGTAGGGAGCTATGATGTTCTAGAAAATGCTTCATGAGACACAGGTTCTAGTAAAGTCTGCAGGAAGAGCAAGAGCCCGACAGACCTGAAATTAGCCTTTTGCAAAGTTTATTTCCAAGAGAGACTCTGCAGAAAGGGTTCCACTGCCAAGTAATTTTGTGAACTATAGCGTGCACTGTATCAGAAATTCACAATTCTTATTAGGATATTGAGGATTTAGAAGCCTTTCCAAAAGAAACCTGTTTAACTTTGTATCTTCCAGCCAACGCATGGGATTATAGGGCTTAAAAAATGTTTTTAGAGAAAAATCAAAATGTTTGGTAGTGTAACGTATAACTTTGGAAAGTGCTAATTTTGATCCACTGGCAGGCAGATCTGGCCTTGTGATGTGCAAAGCTGAAGATTAAGGGAGACCAGCCCTCTTGGATGGCAATAAGCCCTAAACCAGATAAACTGGAACACCAAAAACATTGCTGGCTGCTGTCTTATCTAAAATGGTGAGCTGTCCCAGGGGGAAAAGGGAGAGGAGGTGGAAAGCCAGAGGGGCACCCTGATTGTAATTTCATCCATCTGGCAATGTGGTTAACTCCGGGGCAGTCCTTAGATGGAATCATGTCCCTGGAATGGTGATGGAGAAGTTGCTAGGAGAAAATAAGGTAGACGGCTTGATCAAGGGCAGAGCCAACTCGTCTTGGGGGATGAATATTTCCTCTTCTTTCAGATAATACTCTCAGTCCCCCACCTTCTAGGGGACACTTGATTGGGTAACCTCAGTTGTTTGCCCTGGACTTCTAGTAGACTATAGGCTATGTTCCTTCATTTTGGCTTTGTTTGTCTCCTCCTCTTCCAGTTTTCAACTCATTCATTATCTGTTCTGGGAGATGATAGTCTCTCTTGCTGTGATTCTGTATTTTCTTCTAAGATTCTCTCACATTTTAGATTAATTTCACCAAGGAGGAAACTTGCCTGTCCTTGGAGCCTAGAATGCCACATAGTAGGTCCTCAGCATTTATTAAAAATATGAAAATTGTCTTTTTTTTAAAAAAAGACACACACATATATATATATATATTTTAGACTTTATTGATTTGACAGAGGGAGAGAGCACAAGCAGGAGGAATGGCAGGCAGAGGGAGAGGGAGAAGCAGGCTCCCCACTGTGCAGGGAGCCTGATGCCGATGCTGGGCTTGATGCCAGGACTCTTGGATCATGATCCGAAGGCACAGACTTAACCAACTGAACCACCCAGGTGCCCCAACGCATAGATATCTGATTCTCATTTGGTAAATGAGCAGATACAGGAGAAAGGACAGGCTTGAAGAAAACTCACTTTGATAGGGCTAAACCGTTGTGTTATATAGATTTTTCCTAAAATAACTCATGTAGAGCTCATAATACTCTCTATGAATGGCCATTGCTATATCATCATTGCCATTTTGCAGATGAAGAAACAGAAGGCCAGAGAGGTCTCACTTGCCCTAGGTCACTTGGGCATGAAGCATAGAGCAGGAGGTGATCCTGGTGGATCTGAGGCTGCATGGCTTCTATTAGCTTAGGGTCACAGAGAGGGTGCTGAGCTCACTGTCAGGAGATGGGACTCTACTAAAGCTCTTGTCATGATTAGTGTTAGATTCTTGCTATTTAATGTTGGACTTTGGAGGAAACCATGGATTTCTACTAACTTCTTCATTCTCTTTATATGGTCTCCATTAAGATTCCCCATAAATTTGGGAAATAAAAATCACATGGAGGGATTTTTCTAAGGGCTTATGATGACACAAAACACCTTCATTTAATACCATTCCTCTTCTGCACTGAATCTGTTGGGGTAAAATATATGAATCTTAAATTTAAGGCAGATCCATATCCTTCTGAAATTCTTGTCACTCACTAGATGGCACTGTTGTATTAACTTTATTTATTTTCTTGTCCCATGTTAACTTTGATTCTAGAGTTGTTGGACTATTCAGAGTTTCTAGATGTGGGTAGAAGGGCAGGGTGGAGACAAGCAAATAGTTTGTATATGTTTCATTAGTATGGATCCTAAATACCTGTTTAGATTTTAGGACTATAGCAAAATTGTAGTTTTTGTGGTAATACGTTAATAGCTGGGTCCATTGACAGACTGAAAAATAATGTCTTGATGGCTATTAGGAGACCAAAAAAAAAAAAAAAAATAGCTTCACCTGGTTGTGAGAACTCTGTAGTGGTACCAATGGTGACAATTTCTGACATATGCTAGAGGAGAGGCAGAGAAGTGTAAACAAGCTCAAGTACACAGTAGGTGCTCTGAACAACCTAGAGAGTTAAATTTTAAGCTAACTGACTCTTTCTTCTCCCTTGGAAGCCAGATTCCCTTGAAACTTCCCTATTCCTGCCAGAGGTACCATCTTGCCCCCAGTCTTCTGGAAAATGTAGTTCCTGAGTGATTCCTTTCCCCTGTCCCGAAATTGTTTATTCTCCAGTCTCTTCCTGCCTTTGCTTGCTTTTCTTTCCCACCATGAGAATCATAGCAGTCTTTTTCATTGACCTCCTTTCATAATCATCTGTCCCCTGAGTTTCCTGAATCTCCTTCCTCTAGTCTGTGATGGGAACAGAGATTCATAATATGAATCTTGATCTCAAGTGAACAAAGCTTCTTGGCCTGGCATCCAGGGCCTCCCCTAGTCTGATCACAATTTACATTTCAGTTTTATCTCCAATTCTCCTAATTAAATAATAATAATAATAATAATAATAATAATAATAATAAAAGAATAGAAAGCATATAACCCACTGTGTTGCATGTAGTAGGTACCAAGTAATAGCTAGCTGCGGCTACACTGTGGACTCTGTCTAGGATTTTTCTCTGCTGGGGTGGGTGAACACTCATTTGTAGAGCCTCCACTAGATACTAGTTGAGGAACAAGGCATGTTACATCTATTACTGTCTTTGATCATTGTAACCTGTCTACCCTTTCAACCTGGTGAGGGGACCCGGATCTTGCTTTCTCTTGGAGGCGCTCCTCCGTGTGGGTTGAAGGGTCCTTGGGCTAAGCATTCCTACCCATCCTGAGCCTGTTCCCATCCTGTGTCATCAGGACCCTAGAATTCCTTGCTCAAGCCTTCCCAGATCTACTGTCAGGTCCTGAATGGGCATCTCCTCTAGGTCTTTCCTCCTGAGGTGAGACTGTGCTGCCTACTGGTCCAAAGTGTGACTGAGGGGCAGTCGTTTGTAGCTGTGAGACATATGTGGACTGGGCTTGGATTGGGGTGGCCCTATGTAGGTACAGGAGGCCCCAGGCAGTGCAAGATGGAGCTAGAGGTACAAAGAGAAGCTGGGCCTGCTCTCCCCACACTGTATAGTGGGGTTACCTGTAAGAACCCTGTGGCCTGAAGATTACCACCCCTACTCTATGGAGGAAACTGAGGCTCAGAGAGATTAAGCACAATGTTTCATGATTTGAATATGCATGTTTTCTTACATTTCAATATATCTGAAGTCAGGATGCATCTTACAAGCCATGATCTCTGCATAGTGTTTACTCAACGTTGTTGTTTCTTTGTGAGTTTCACAGTAAATAGTGGTGTGTTTTAAATCGATGGTATCCTAGACTTGACAAAATGGGTAGCTTGACTGGTTCACACAGGTAAGTGGTGAGGCTGGGATTCAAACTCCTGGGGACAGAACAATGAATGAATGAGTCAAGATCTCTGCATTCTTTACGAGTGGATACAGTGGCTGGGAAGGAAGCAAAAGGGGAGCTGAGACAGGAGAGAACACAGAGGTGAGGTCAGGGACTCAGGGAAAGGCTGGCTGAGGAAGTTGTGTTTGAACTGAATTGGGAAGAATGAGAACAAAGCCTCTGTGTAGCATGAGGAGAGTATTATTCTGGATTCTCCAGAGGAATGGAATATATACATCTATACATGCACACGTACACATGCATACACAAAGAGAGTTATTAAAAGGAACTGTTCACATGAACATGGAGGCTGAGAAATCCCAGGATCTGCAGTTGACAAGTCCCAGGAGAGCCAATGGTGCAAGTTCCAGTCTGAATCCAAGTCTGAAGGCAATGGAAGACCAATGTCCCCACTAATGCAGGTACAGAAAGAGAAGTCTCTTCTCTTCCAGCTTTGTATTCTAGTTAGGCCTTTGGTGGATTGGAAGAAGCACAGTGTTTCATCCCATCCACACTGGGAGAACAGTCTACTATTCTCAGCCTACTGATTCAAATGTTAATCTCATTCAGAAAGGCCCTCATAGCTACACCAAGAAATAATATTTAACCAAATATCTGCACACCCCATGGCCCAGTCAAGTTGACACATAAAATTAACCATCATGGAGGAAGTATTTATCCTCTCAGGCTGGCCCTTAGATTTTCTAATATGAAAGTTCCTGGAAGTCTCACTGTTGGTTGGTTTATGGATGGCGGCCTTTACTTAGGAAAGCACATATCCTCTCATTCCCTTTCCCACACTACCCACCCTAGAGAAACGGTACAGAAAATGTAGTTACCTTATCTCATAAATACCTCCTATCTGCTGGCCTCTGTGATCTATGTCATAGATACTCAAGACTGCCTATTTCACTAGGGCCAGCCTTTTTCCACTTTTAACTTAAAGGTTTTTATTTAATTTATGTGCTCAAGGTCTTTCATCAGGGTTTCTCAGTCCTGGTGCTAATAGATATTTTGGGTTAGATAATCCTCTGTTTTGTGGGGCTGTCTTGTGCCTTATAGATGTTTAGCAGCGCCCGTGGACAAAACCCACTGGATGCCTGTAACAGGCCCCTCCCTCTCAGAGTTGTGACAACCAAAAAACCAAAAATGTCCCCAGTCATTACCAAATAGCTGGTGGACTAAGATCTCCCAGGTGGAAACCACTGCTCTCATCTTCATGGAGATTTGCCATATGGAGTCTGTGCTTGGGAACGTTTTTCCCCAGGACAAGGAGAATACCCTTCATTGACCTGACCACAGGAATCAGGAGTGCAGAGTCTTCCTATCTCTGGAGTTTCCAGTAAGAGGATTAGACTGCCAAGGTGATCGGATTGCATTTCTAATGAGTCAAGCTTCCAACATCTGTTTGTGGTAATTGAGGACAGCTGTGATGCTGGCTTGGCTGAAACCTCCACAATCATCCCGTGCCCCTCCAGGCATTTCAGCTGGCCCCAGCTATCCTGTCACATCAGCCTCTCCCAGGAAGATGCTGGCAAGGTCAGGGCATTTACTGAGAATGGTATCAATCCAGACGGCATCTTAGGTGTGACACTGCCACGTTGATGGGGATGCAGGAGCAATGTCCGCTCCTATAAACTGCCTGTAAGACACAGAAAACAAATATGCGTGTAGTATAAAAAAGCAAGTCACAACCAATACTAATAATAACAACAACAACACATATATTCATCCCACTTGCCCTATGTCCTGTTTTAAAAGCTCAACTTGTATTATTTCATTTATTCTTTGTAGCAACATTCTGACACAGGTACTACTTTATTCAGGTGTTGTGGCTGAGATACAGAGAACGGGAGGTGGAATTAGGATTACACCCAAGCAATTGATTCCAGAGTCTACACTGTGTCCAAGCAATGTGGACTCAATTTTCCAAATATTTTAACTTTATTAAATTGCATACACACGTATTTATTCATAATTAACATAAAAGTCTGGAAACAGACATACCAAAATATTAACAGTCGGTCTCTCTCTGGGTGGCTGCCTTAGGGGTAATTTTTTTTGGTCTTCTTTAAACTTTTTAACATTTTTCAAGTTTACTATATTAAGTATTATTTTTTTATTGGAAGTTATATAGAAGTTCTTAGACTATGTATGTGGGGAATGTGATGGGAAGAGGAGTAGTGAGCTAAGGGGATATTTTAGAAGCTGAGTCCTCCCTGAAAGAGTATATTCTGGGGGGAAGGTGGCAAGTCCATCACCTTGGGTGCTGATTTCTTCATGGATGTGCTAAATAACTGTTCTGTAGCTGAATGCACATTGAATCACATTACAACTTACCCAATGCATTCCAGACTTTTTGGTGAAACTCTAGAATTTCTCTGAATCAACTTTTTTTTTTTTTTTTTTTTTTTGTCTCACTTGGTATTGCAGGGACTTTTTTCTGAGGCCAGACTGTGTTTAGCTCTACAACGACCCCTCACGACACTCCTCCCCAAAGGAGGCTAAACTGCTGGCTGCTTTGCAGAATTTGGTCCTGTGAAGACAGTGAAGCCTGGCCTCGGGCATGGCTCTTTGGGGAAGAGTGATGATTTTCTAGCAGCCAAGTCAGGCCTGCAGCTGCCACAGTTCCTACCCTTCTTTCTCCGTGGACAGGGTGGAGACTGTCTCACATGTCAGCACCCCTTGCCTTGGAGTTTGGAACAGGGTGTGGGACCACCCAGAAGACACACCCACCCAGATCACATTTCGGAGATCATTCTCCTGGAGAGAAACTTGCTTGGGGGTGAGAGTAGCATACTAGTTTGTTTAAAATCCTCACACTATTTTCTTTTTCCTCTAAAACCTCACCACTTATGGAGTGATTAGACGCAATTACAGAGTTGGTTTTGCATAGAATAGACAGTGCAGGGCAGGTGGTCCTGCCCAACCTCATCTTCCCGGGGGTGGTGAAGTCTTTCTGTAAATACCAATTTGGCTTGGACATAAATGCCAGTGTAGGGATGAGAGTCCACTTCCTCTCCCCCATGACCATCCCATCTCTTTCAAAGCAATAGGAAGGAAGAAAGTTATTGTTTACCATTTTTCTTATGAAAGACAGGGATGACTAGGGAAGTAGAAAGCTGCTGGAAGGCAGTAACATTTGTCACATTATCTCCCTTTACATAAAACCCCAGCAGAGCCCCCAGGGGCTCCAGGTTGACACTGTGCCTTTAAACTCAGCCAACCCACCATGTCTCTCACTGGTGCTGGCGAATTAAAACCATCAGCCCCAAGTCCCATTCTTGGTAATTTCCTTGGATTTCCTGTGTTAGTTCCTGTCTTTGATCTTCTCTAAATTGCCACACACAGAGCTCTACACATATGCACACATTGATGGCTCCATCTTCTGTCTTTGGTCTCATGTGTAGCCTTGAGCTCAGGCAGATTTGGCATCTCTAGGATGCTGATGCAGATAATGTAATTGCTCTTTTGGGACATCAGCATGAAATGTTTTTTTTTTTCTCCTTATAAATATGCTATGACAAAAGGCTCTTTCTTAAATCTTGACAGATTCTGTAATTTCCTGACCAATTTTAGATATTAAAGGTTGAGATCAATTTAAATTTTAGTATTTATTAGGACTTAAATCTTATCTCCAACTCCCCTCTCTACCCTGGCAGGGGTTTGACCCATTGCCTGGGGTCCAAGGCTCTGCCATCTGTTTCCCACTTCTCTCCAGCGTTTCCATGTGGTTGAGTGTGAGTGGGGACAGCCTTAATTAAAATGCCATCTCTTCCTTTCCTCTCTCTTTTGAGGTTGACTTTGCTTGCATTGGTGGGCTTTGGGAGTTTAGAGGAGATGGTCGAGGCATCTCATGGAAACCAGTTGCATGTCACGATGCAGAGGTGACCCTGGTTATCTTGGGAACCCGTGTGTGTCTTCTGGTGACCTCTTCATGACCAGTAGTTTAGTGATGAGTTTCCACCAGTCTACCTCTCCATCACTGAGGTTTTCTGCAGAGAGGACAGCCATGCCTTCCTAGGCCCTGACATTTGTTCATGCTCTAATCACCTTTTAAGGAGGCAGCTCCTCTCTTCGTGGCCACCAGGATGGCCCCAGGACTCCTGCCTTTCCTCTGTGCTCTTTCTCAAGGAAATGCTGAGATCTCTGCTGCAAAAGAGGAGGGTGGGCTCACATTCTTAGGTACTCTGTGCCACGGTTCCTTCTCACTCTGATGAAGTGGGCTTCTCTGGCAGTCTTTGAACCTTTAAATGGACACTAGTCTCCATGTTCAAGAATCACCTGTCATCAAGAGCTGTAGGTTAACTTCCCCTGATAACTCTCTATGACTGCTGGAGAAGACAGGTTCTGTAGCTCTGCAAGCTCCATCCAGGGAGTGAAATGCCAGAGTCTCTATCTGGTAGGCGTTCTTAACCTCTCAGAAGGATTCTCTTGAAACTTTTCATTTCTTTTCTTGAAGGTAGGGAAGTGGCATCCCATTGTAGGCACTGCATATCTTGACAAGGTCCATGACCATGATAGTTCTGCCCCCCTCCCACTCTGGTCCTTTCTGGGCTGTCTTTTATGGTCTGGGAAAGGGGCAAGATTTGTGGTGGTTGGTGGTGGTGAAGGTGGAAGGGCAGCTCAGGCTTAGTAAACCACAAGGAAGGTATCTGGCCCCTGTTGTTGACAGCTTTGTTTAGAATATGTGGTTTGAGGAGCCTCTTTGTCCATAGCTTTGGGCCTTTGTTGCCAATTTTGGGTATACACAAAAATGATCCCTCAGCATCCTATTACTTTAGCTAAACTTCTTGCTACATATATGCTAAGCACAGTGCTGGACAATGTACCAATGAGTTTGTTTAAGCTCACAGTGATCCTATGAGAAAGAAAGTACTATCCATTTTTTATAGATGAAGAAACTGAGGCACATGGAAGTTGTGTTAACTGTTCAGGATTATGTAGCTAGCCAAGACTTGAACCTGGCAGTCTGATTCCAGAGTGTGTGATCTTACCTACTATCTTGTGATTCTTTCTGGCCCATACCTCTGTTTTCATGCTCCTGGCATCTTTGGATGTATGCTTGGTTACTCTTTGGCTCCTTATGAGCTCCTTATGCTCATTATGATACTGTTGGGGAAGAAAACTTTTCCTATAAACCCTTTGGTTTAATGACTGGGGTCCTGTGAATTAAAAAGACAAGAGATAGATTAACAGGATGAAAAATTATGTGTATGGGAGTTAACAAAAAAAGTAGCTAGCTTTCTGAATGATAAAAGTTGGAGGCCTATATAACTAACAGTAGGGGTGAGGAGAGAATGAAAAAGGCTTTTATGAGAAAAACAAATAGGTTTCTTTAGGAAAGACAAATGGGTTTTTAGGAGAACAAATGGAAGATAAGAAAGTTTGTGATGATGTTTGTTTATGCAGGTGTGAGTGGTCTTTCCATCTTCTTCATGGCCTCTGGAGAGGGAATTTATGGCAGGTTTACTCCCTGTCTTCTTCCTGGGAGTATACCCACCACTAAGAGGGAATGTATTGCAGCCTCATTTCTCAGAAGCTGATGTTTTTAGTTAGATAAGGGAAGCTCTGAGAAAGCTTTTTTCTGCATCTGTTGTATCTCAAATGTTTTCAGCTTAAAATAATCTTTATATCGATGGTGGGGTTCTGAATGGGTCCTCACAGTATAGTACGTGGTATCATTCTACCACACTGACCAGTTCCCCTAAAGGAGTTATTTAAACCTTAGGTAAGGCATAAGCCCACAGCAATAGACCAGTGAACCCAGGCAGAGGATGGCTGGAGAAAAGCCAGGAAAACTGGGGTTGGCATTCTTTTCTGCTTCAAAGCACACCAAGCCCAGAGAAAGTTTGGCAGGAAGGAACCATGATTGGGGTGAGAGAGTGCTGCTTTTACTGGATCCACATGAATGAGGAACACCTTTTTAGGCAGTACCAAACTTTTGTACAGGGTACCAGTAGTGGGGAAAAAATCATGTAATAAAAAGCTAGGGCATTGGATTCAAGTTCTAGCTCCTCCATTTACTTTAAATAACCCTGAAGAGTTCAGTTATTGCAAAAGAACTATGATCTATCTCTGAAATAAAGAAGGTTCTCTAATTTATCAGATAAGGTTGTAGTGAAGTGGAAATGAGAGAACAGCTGAAGAAACGCTTTGCACATTGATACACTGATGTATGAGAATAAGAATAGTGTTAACTGGAATGCCCTGTGCCCTTAATGGACTGGATAGTTGAATAAAGAAGCACATTTTTATTGATAGTTTACCATGTGCATGGAGTATGTTGAACTCAGCTGTTGTGGACACAGTAGATAAGGTGAAGTCATGGCCTTCAAGGACTTTGCAACATTATATTTGAACTGGAGCATATTCATCAATAAGGGAAATGCAGAGCAGCCCAGGTGGCTCAATGGTTTAGTGCCGCCTTCAGCCCAGGGTGTGATCCTGGAGACCTGGGATGGAGTCCCAAGTCGGGCTCCCTGCATGGAACCTGCTTCTCCCTCTGCTGTGTCTCTGCCTCTCTCTCTTTCTGTGTGTGTATGTGTCTCTCATGAATAAATAAATACAATCTTAAAAAAAATAACTGGAATGCAGATACAGTTTGATATGTGCCAGGCAGAAGTTATGGAAAAAAATGCTATAGAAGTTCAGAAGTGGGGAGTTCTTTTTGACAGGAGTGATAATAAAAGGTTTTAGAAAGAGATTATTTTTGAGGTAGACCTAAGGAGATGGTTTATACTTAATTGGTAATGAATTCCTAGTAAAAGACACAGCATGACCAAAATATGTTTATTGGGAAATGATATTGACTTTGGTAGATTGTTTAGTAGAGGGCTTACAGCACAGTGGATATAATAGGGTTGAACAGGTGAGTTGGAACCAGAACATGGGGGCTGCTGGATATTAGGCCATGGAGTTGAAAGCAGAGAGCTCTAACTAGGGTTTGAAGCATGAAATGTTATGGTCAGAGCTGTCCCTACATTAGTAACCTGACCACAGTGTGCAGGGTAGACCAACATCAGATGTGGAACTGAAGGTGACAAGATAATGTGGCCATGGTTATGATTTGGTTGTAGTCATAAGAGTCTAAATAATATCTGATAGTGGTACTGAGAAGGGAGATATTTTGACTAATACCTCTCTCTAGTGCCAGGAGACATGTAATTTATTCTTTTCACATACCCATTAATTCTTTCAACACATACTACTTACTTCTTGGTTACCTTATGACAAATAAAGTGCTAGAATAGAGAAAAATTACACAATGCCCTTGCCTTACAGATTATTGTCTAGTAGCAAGTTATGAATAAGCTATTTGCCCTGCAGATAAGGAATAGTGTTTTGGAAGGAGGCCAGTTCAGACTGGAGGGGTAGACACATGACAGTATATTTAAAATCTCAAGTAGTTCATGTGCATGGTCTTCTGAGAGGGTCAGACAATTGGTTAGGGGTGAGATCATGGGCTTGTTTGACAGATTAAATTTAGTCTTTATTCTATAAGGATTGAAGAGTCACCAAACTCCTTTAAAAGAAGTAATAAGATAAACTTTGCATAAGATAAACATTGCTCTGGTGACAATGTAGAGGAAATACTGGCAAGTCAGGGACTGAGAAGGAGACTAGTGGCAAGAAGATCATTTAGGAGACTGCGGCAATGGTCCATCCAGGTAGAAGGTGAAAAGGCCCAGAGGTAAGGGACATAAGTGGGCATGGGAGAGGAGGGGCAGATGGAAATTGTTGAGAATTAAAGTCAAGAGGATTTGGGCACAAATTGGATATAGAGGGTGCAAAAAGAGGTTGACCTTCAGATTGATGTTTTGGGAGCTAATTATGTGCTGAGGAATGAAGTCCAAGTTCTGTGGTCTAGTTTATCTCTAGTCCACATGAGCTGTTTCTACCTTGCAGTTGTTTCAAGCAACAGTCCTAACCTCTCTGTCTTACAGAAGCAAATGCGGGTATTCAATCTGACAGGTGAGGAATATGTATGGTCAGCTGTGGCTGAGGCAGTGTTCCTAGCTAGCTTTCTATTTCACCACCATGTGGCTGCTCGCAGGCGTGGTCTGTCTATCCTCCCAGAATGCCACCCGAGAAGAGAGCAGAGGTCAGGTGCCCATGTGGTTCTCTAACTGAGCCATGCCAAATACATTTTAAATCATCTACTGAGTTTGGGAGCTATTATTTAAAATGGCTGCTAGACTGGGAAGGAGTTATCCCTCCTTTAGCTGGAGAGAGCCAGCAGGGAGGTGCTTGTCAAATTGGTTAATAGATTGTAGAATAGTGGACAGTGTGGGATTGACTAGTGCAGTGAAAACTTGGCCATGGAAACAGTAGGGAAATATAACAAAGCTGAAAAAGTGTGGGGATAACCCAAAAGGAAGCTTCAGCTTAACTGGAGAGAGTGTTGTGAAGGATGCCAAGAGCCCTGGTTTCACAGAATGGACCTCCTTTCTAGTTTCTCACAGCGAGCTTTTCTGTATCCCAAGTGCTTCCCTTTGAGCACGGCAAAAGGCAGAAAATCATCCAGCATCATAGATAAAGCGTCCCAGTGGACATCATTTTGGGTAGTTAGTAGCCATCTGTGGAATCTTGAATGGACTATTGTAATTGCTGTAACTTCTCTTTAGGGGAAAAAGAAGCAATTGTCACAGTCATACTAGGACTTAGAAATAAAATCCCATACCCCCTTTCTCTAATTTTTTTCTCATTAGTGTGTAAAATTTTTGCACACTTAAACCTTGAGTTTCATGGATCTTCTTAAAAGTGGTCCATAATATGAATGACAAGAACAGCATAAATATGGGTCTGCCTCTTGGGCTTCAAGGTAGAGTCCTGTTTATTGTATGTTCTGCAGGATGAGAGGCAGGAATGAGTTTCTCCACTGAGAAAATGTGGGGAACTTGATGATACGTATTAATTTGTCCTTGTCTATTATGCACTAGACTAGAAAATGCATGAGGGGACGGGGCTTGTCTATTTTGTTTTGCACTCTATTCTAATACCCAGAACATAGAGGCTTTCCATAAGTACTCATCGAATGAGCAAATGATGAACAAATGACCCAAAGAAGTTCAAAAAAGAATCTAGAGTTGCTGTATTCAAAAGAGTGAGAAATTGAGCTGGAGCTGGGGTGGGGATGGGGAATCTCAGATCAGAGAAAGGAGATCAGGTGTAGCAGGTCAAATGCTCCTAAGGAGGGATGGGGAATTACAGAAAGGAAGCTTATTTATGTGAGGGGCTGGAGTATGGTGTTGGAATGGTGGCAGTGCTGGTGAATGGAGGAGTCAGTGGGCCTCAAAAGGGCAGAACAGATGGTGTGAATGTCAACATTATATCTTTGGTCTTTAACATGGCCTCATCAAGGAAGTAATTTGTCTTATTTACTGTAAATTTTCCAGAGAATTTAAAACACCCCTTGAGTTACTCATTGTCTACATTTATTCAAAATAATGAACCCAGCCTTTCTTGCAGTTTTGGTAAAGCTCTTAGCTCCTATGAACACAACTGATAGAGGACCCACTCTTTATGAAGCACCGACCCTGTGCTAGACCTCATGTTAGGTATTTCCAGAGTGCCTCTATGGCTTGGCATTTTCAACATTAGAACAGCCTGGCTGGGGACACCAGGGGGCTGCTCAGTGATTGAGCGTCTGCCTTTGGCTCAGGTCATGATCCCGGGGTCCTGGGATAGAGTCCCATATCAGGCTCCCTGCAGGGAGCCTGCTTCTCCCTCTGCCTATTTATCTGCCTCTCTCTCTCTCTCTCTCTCCTCTCTCTCTCTCTCTGTGTGTCTCTCATGAATAAATAATAAATGAAGTATTAAAAGAACAGCTCTGGCTACCATTTGCTAAGCTCTTACAGTATCTCTGGTACTGACCAGAGTGCTTTACCTCTATTATTGATTTAATTCTCACAATAGTCCTGCAGATTAGAAATTATGGGATGTATTTTACCGATGAGGACTCCTGGGTTTAAGTTAATTCCCCTGCCCAAGATCACACAAGGGACAGGTGGTGAAGGTGGGCTCTGAACTCTGATTTGCTTTAGTTCTAAGTCCATGTTAACCAAATCCTGCTCCCCCCATCCCCCACCCCAGGCCCTCTGTGCTTTTGCATATTCTTTTCTGATGATCTTATTTTAGTTCATTTTTTTACTTTTATGCCCTCGTCTTGTTAGTTTTTTTTTTCCTATCCAAAGAGAAAGTAGTTACAAGTATTTTTTTTTTTTCTTTTTCCACTTAATTAGATCCAAGGCTTGGCTTGTTTGGTGGTGCTCAGCTTCTTTGGCAGACTTGCTTCTGTAGCACAAAAGCAGCTTAACGTCAGCTTGACAACTTGATAAGTCTAGTGCCAATTTTTATGATGGAAAAGGAAACTTCTAGATTCAAGATTAAACACAGCCCTTTGAGAAACAAGAAAAAATGACCTCATGGCTATGCATGAAGCTGTAATTGGGGAGCAAAGCATACCTTAATGATTTAGTTAGTGTGCAATGAGATAGAAAAGTTAGCAGGTGGTCGCTAAAGCAGGGCTGTGCTGCGTAAAGTTTAGGGTTTGCTCCTTGCCCAGCACAGCAGATACCCCTGGTGCCCTATGTCATATCCCATCAGACCACCTTTGCTTTCAGCTGCAGTTGTAGCGGGTAGCTTTATGTGAGCTCAGCTTCCCTTGTGCTAATGGTGTTTGTTCTGCTTGAAGCGTAAGACATGTGTTTTCATTTTCTGTCCTGGGGAGTAAGAGCACACTCAGCATGCACGAGCACGGCTGGAAAGTATGTGTGTGTGGATCTGACACGCTTGGGGGCAACCTCCAGTCAGTGGGGGCTGAGAGCCAATAGATAAATGTTCCAGCCACCTGTCCTTCAGGCAAGCAATTTTAGGAGGCTTTCTGATTGGTTCTCAGAAGGTCCAAGTGTGCTTCAGAGCAACGATCTCAATAATGCACCCCTACCTTGGCTTCGGCTCCATCCTTATCTCACTTTTCCCATTCTCCCATTTCTTTTTCCTGGAATTACCACCTCAATAAATTACTCACACCAAGTTCTTGCCTCAGGCTTCGCTTTTGGGCTGAATCCAAATTAAGATACCTGACGTAGTTTCGAAGCAGAATTTTCAGCAGAACAGGAGGGAATCAATCTTTTAGCAACTCACTCTAACCAAACTCACAGAAGATTAACGTATAGGGCACAATGACAAATATTAATTTATGGAGATGCCTATACTATTAAGTGGACCAGAATACTCATATATGCTGGACAGAGCTCATACTTTACTGCTGGGCAGAGTTGGTGATAGACTGATATTCTTGCTCTTTGACTTCTCTTTTTCTAACATCCATGTGAATGACTTGTATTCTGTTAAGACGTTCCTTCTTTGGATACACTTAAGCTGTAGATTTCTCTTGCATACAGGGAAAGATTCAATTTGCTACTTAAAATCTGCTTATTAATCTTGTTTGTTGCATTTTGAGTTTATGGTTCTCAGGGACTCACTTTACTGAACTGTCTTGTGCTTGTTGACAACTTACCTCCCTCAACCACCTTCTTTTGTAGAGTGAGGATATGGAATATACAGAAAAAGGAGAAAAATGTAGAGGAAAGCATATTTGCCCGCCTGAGTGCCTTTCTGTTTAAAGCTCACTACACAAACTGATACTCACAATGATAGCTTGACAGCATACAAAATCATTTCAGTATACCCTGTATGTAGGAGCTTAGAAATATTTTTATCCCCAAACAGGTAAAATAAACATGCTTGCAACTCAAAGAATTAAGGTCTGGTTTTCTGAAACTCGTCTGTAACTGAAAGCATATTCCCTGGATAATGACACATAACTGTGTTTCTTGCATATTCATTTTGCTGAAGAAAATCATTGCTGACATGTTCTGTTAAGTTCCTACGCACCACTTCCTTCCATTCTTAATGCCACAGCCTTATTTTAATCTTTTCTTCCCCTAGACTATATCAGGAACTTCCAAGACGGTCTTCCTGATTATAAGGATCCCTCTAATTCATCCTTTACAACAATGTCAGGGAGATTTTTCTATTACACATATCTGATTAGGTCAGGATCTTGCTTAAAACCTGTTCACGGCTCTGGGTAGATATTACTTGCTAGTATTTCCATCCAGTTTTCATTTTCTTCCATGAATATGGGAGAAATATGTTTCCCCTTTTCTTTGAATTTGGGCATGGCCATGATTTGCTTTGCACCCCCCCCCCCAAATGCAAGCATGGGACACTTTCAAGTGAATGCTCCCATTATGGACTAAATTGCGTCCCCCTAAAATTCATATATATATATATATATATATATATATATATATATCCTAATCCCCAAAGTGACTGTAGCTAGAAACATGGTCTTTAGAATGTAATTAAGGTTAAATGAGGTAGTAAGGGTGGAGCCCTAATCCAAGAGGACTGTGGCTTTCTAAAAAGAGGAAGATTTCTCTCTCTCTCTCTGCCATGTAAGGACACAGTGACAAGGTGGCCATCTGCAAATCAGAAAGAGAACTCTCATCAGATTTGACCACGCTGGCACCCTGATTTCAGATTTCTAGTCTTCAGAACTGCGAGAAAATAGATTTATGTTATTGAAGATACCCAGTATTTTGTTATGGTAGCTAAGGCTGATTAATACAGCTCCCTTTTGATCTGATGAACTCTGAAGACTTGTCTTGACATGACATCATCACTATGTGATAGGACTTTAAGCTGAGTTCCTAAGTATGGCTCAGAGTATAATAACCCACTAAAGATGTCCATGGCCTATTCCTCAGAATCTGTGTATATGTTACTTTATGTGGCAAAAGGGACTTTGCAGATGTGATTAAGGTTATGAGCCAAGCTTGAGATGTGGACATTATCTTGGGTTATCTGGGTGGGCCTAATCTAACCATGAATCCTAAAAGGTGGAGAACTTTCTAGCTATAGTCTGACAGAGATGTGACAATGGAAGAATGGTCATATAGATACTTTGAAGATGAGGAAAGGGAGCCACAAGCCAATGGATGCAGGCAGCCTCTAGAAGCTGGAAAAGGCTAGAAAATAACCTCCCTAGAGCTTCCAGAAAGGAATGCAACTTTATTTACATCTTGATTTTAGCCCCATGAGACCTAGGTCAGACTTTTGAACTACAGAACCATAAGATAATAAATTCATACTCTCTTAACTATTACGTTTATGGTAATTTGTTGTAGCGGCAATAGGAAATGAATACACTAAGTATGGTAGATTGTATAAATAGTCACAAATTCTTTATTACGTTACTTGGTGACATTATAGATTCTTTTGTCAAGAGGTGGTGGCTACTCCATGCCTTACATTGGAGTTGACCAATATTATTTTTTCTGAATGGCAATGATTACTGAAGTTATCTGGTCTTTGTTCCACTATTATGTGTTGAGCATATGTCTGTGGTAATTGTCATAATGGGAAGATGAAGAAGTGGTGTATTCAACTGAATTTTTTAGTTCCCAGATATCTGGTCCAAGGGGGGCTGTGTGTCAGAACTTGATGTAAAGACTAATGTTATCCCTCCCTCCTTGCTGGTGAAGAGACTACTGATGACTACCAGGGTCCTGAACTTTGAGCTCAATGCTATAATTGGCTGGAACTTCGGGGTTTTTCAAAGTTGGATTTAGCCTTTTTAAGGTATTAAAAAATGAAGCAAATATGTGATGACCATAAGAATGGACTGTGATAGTAATGTTCTGTGTTCATCCACATCTGATTCTCTTCTACTTTCAGGCATATGAAGAATTACATTTCTACAACTCCATAGGCAATATGCAGGACCATGGGATTTGTTCTGACCAGTAGATTGAAGCTGAATTGATGTGAATTGTATATGAGCTAAAGCATTTAATTGTGGGTATGATACATTTTAGCATTTTCTTCTAGCATGGTACTCAGGAGGCATGAATTGAGATGGAGGTGCCCAAGTTGCTGAGCCACCACGTGGAGGACAGATGTCCTGAAGTATCACCTTAGCTCATAGCAGATTTTGTATGAGTGAGAAACATTTTTGTATCAAACTATTAATGTTTTGTTGCTTTTGTTATTGCAGGATAACACTCAACCCTGACTAACATATAATATAAGTGGATGGTTTGGAGTTCAGTATTAGCTCTTACTATGTGAGTCTAAGGAAATTATTTTTCTAGGTTTAAATTTTTGTGTAGCACCTATTTCATGAGATTATGAGCATTATATGAAGAAATGCATGTAAAGTATTTGGCATACTGCCTGATAAAAAGGAATAAATATTAGTGTAATAAATGTTAATTACTTTCATTGTCAAAATCACCACATATTGTCACCATCACAATTGTGAAAAACACTGAGATTTTGGCTAAGCAAAATTGGTAAGTGTGGAGTAAGGACCTTTTTAGGAGGTGAGATCAACATACTCTTCACCTTTGAGCTGCAGAAGTGGTCAAAGTGGATAATCTGTAATTACAAGAGTAAAGTAGAACTTGGGGAGAATCTCCATATATTCTGTGGGTTTAGAGGTCATCTACATCCCTTGACGTGATGCCCCTTCCTGCATCTTTAAAGTCAACAGCAGTGGGTAGGGTTCTCATTACACCTAACTCTGAATACTTCTCTTCCCTCTTCCATTTTTAAAGGCACTAGGGGATATACTGGGCCACTTCAATAATCCAGGATAATATCTCCATCTCAAGGTCTTTGCTTTAATCACATCTACAAATTCCTTTTTGCCATGTGAGGTCACAGAGTCACTGGTTCTGGGGACTAGGACTTGGGCAATTTGGGAGACCACTGAGCCACCCAGGTGCCCCTCAGAATCACCCCCCCTTTTTAAATAAGATTTGTATATTTATTTGAGAGAGAGAGAGAGAACACAAAGCAGGGGAAAGAGTAGAAGGGGGAGGGAGAGGGACAAGCAGACTCTGTGTTCAATGCAGAACCTGTTGCAATGCTCCGTCTCAGGACCCTCAGATCAGGACCTGAGCCAAGGGATGCCTGAGTCGCTCAATGGTTGCGCATCTGCCTTCAGCTCAGGCATGGTCCCTGGGTTGGAAGATCGAATCCCACTCAGGCTCCCGACGTGGGGAACCTGCTTCTCTCTCTACGTGTGTCTCTGCCTCTCTCTGTGTATCTCTCGTGAATAAATAAATAAAATCTTAAAAAAAAGAAAAATGGACTTGAGTCAAAACTAAGAGTGAAATGTTTAACTGACTGAGCCACCTAGGCATCTTCAGAATCCCTTTTCTGTTCTGTCTCTATGGCATTATTATTTTCTACTTTGTTGATTTTCATCTTATCATTTTTGTTTTCTCCCGTCTGTTACTTTTGGGTTATTCTGTTATCCTATTTCTAATTTGCTGAGATTGTAGATCCAATAGTCCTGAGAACTTTTTCTTTCTAATTATATCATATAAAGCTATAAACATCCCTAGAATTACTGCTTTATCTGCGTTTCACACTTCTTTTTATTAGCCTTCACTTCTGAGTATAATATAATTTCCAAAAATGATTTATTCTTTGACCTGTGAGTTTTAATAATTATATTTTAAAATTTCTATAAATATGGATTTTTTAAATTAAAAAGGTAGAACTCAAAAGTGGACATCCAGGTAGCATTTCAGCAAAAGAATCAAATATTACATTTGGGACCATGATTATAAGAATTCTCTTAGTAGTATCCTTATATTTATTACTTTTACCACTTCATATCTCTTTTAAATTGCAGAGAGAGTCCTTAAAGTGGCCAGGTTCCTGGAACATTTCAGAAGGAGGAGTGGTGCTGGGGAACCGCATTCTACTCTTTGACCAACTCTGAGATCAGAGGAAGGGAAAAGCCCTAAATGGATAAAATTGGTAAGGCAGGATAAGGAGTAAGGAGCAAATTGAGTCCCAGGGCTCTGTAGAAAGAAGAAATTAAGAAAATTGGAGCATGCTTTGGGCTCTGGATATTCCTTGGACTTATGTTCTAAAAAGCCAATGTAATCCCCCTGAAGGGCACACTGGCAGAATGGAAAAGAAAGTGCTCTGAGACCACTAGACAAGGAGGAGACAGAAAAATCACAAGTGAATGTAATGACTAAAAACAACAGAGGTCTGGGGCTTTCTGGGTTTGGATTAAACAGCCCAGTGCTGCTAAAAACTCTCAGAGGACATTAGTGAATTGCAGCATTGTAAAATAATGACTCTAATGATGACCCTGAGTCATGTGGACAAGAAAGTTATGTTTTGAATATGCTTTTTGAGGAGGTAAGCCTATATGTAAATATACCTTATGAAAGATTTCAATTAAACCAGCAAAAGCAAAAATAAAACAAAATCTCTGTGGGTTTAAAGCAGAGCGTTACATTTACCTGGGGTATTCATTGACCTGATTTTTTTTTTTCAACAAATAAAGAGACATACAGAGCGGGGGCAGGGAGTGCCAAGTCTGGGCTAAATCAGACCACACTCACTTGGTTATTCATTGCTTATGGCTGTGAGACAGAGCCATAGAGAAAGTAGAATAGGTGAATCGTAACAACTGAAACTGCATGGTCTGCTAGCCTGAAATATTTACTATCCTGACCTTTTCCAGAAGGAGTTTGCTGACCCCCATCTAAGATAATTACTGTGCATCTCCAGCGTGCCTGCTACTCTGCTCCGAATGTACCAAAGGTTGACTCGATGCCGACTTCTCTGGAGTCCCTGTAGTAAAAGGCATCACAGCATCTTCCAAAATAGACATTCATGAAAAGTTGTCCTCTGCGGACTTGGGAGGAGAGAGCACAGGACGGGTTGGCACACTTTGCAGAGTCAATGGTGGTCATTGGCTGGGACCTCCACTCCTGGAACATGTGAGGATGTGTGAGTAGGGAATTACCTGAGGGCTGAGTGCTATGGCACGCACTCTTATGTCTGCTAAGCTTGCTGGCATTTGTTTGCAAAAATGGTCCACATCTCATTTTAGAGTTAAATACTTCACTGAGGTTTTACCTTTGCTTCTGAGTAACATGCAACGGTTTAAGCTGACTTCTTGAGGCCAACAAGGCCTTCCTTTTTTTTTTTTAATAAATTAATTTTTATTGGTGTTCAATTTACCAACATACAGAATAACACCCAGTGCTCATCCGTCAAGTGTCCCCCTCAGTGCCTGTCACCCATTCACCCCCACCCCCCGCCCTCCTCCCCTTCCACCACCCCTAGTTCATTTCCCAGAGTTAGGAGTCTTTATGTTCTGTGTCCCTTTCTGATATTTCCCACACTTTTCTTCTCCCTTCCCTTATATTCCCTTTCACTATTATTCATATTCCCCAAATGAATGAGAACATACACTGTCCTTCTCCGATTGACTTACTTCACTCAGCATAATACCCTCCAGTTCCATCCACGTTGAAGCAAATGGTGGGTATTTGTCGTTTCTAATGGCTGAGTAATATTCCATTGTATACATAAACCACATCTTCTTTATCCATTCATCTTTCGATGGGCACCGAGGCTCCTTCCACAGTTTGGCTATTGTGGACATTGCTGCTAGAAACATCGGGGTGCAGGTGTCCCGGCGTTTCATTGCATCTGAATCTTTGGGGTAAATCCCTAACAGTGCAATTGCTGGGTCATAGGGCAGGTCTATTTTTAACTCTTTGAGGAACCTCCACACAGTTTTCCAGAGTGGCTGCACCAGTTCACATTCCCACCAACAGTGTAAGAGTGTTCCCTTTTCTCCGCATCCTCTCCAACATATGTTGTTTCCTGCCTCAACAAGGCCTTCCTAAAGGAAGTCATGCACCAGGCTCCTCTTCTGTCTTTCAGGTTCCACTTTCCCAAGGTGAGTGAGATATATATTTCAAAGGAAACAGACCTAAACAATAAGCAATAATAACAGTGACAGTTGCACAGAAGAGCTGCTTCTGGCAAATACTTAACAGCTGGCAAAGTTGGGGACCTCTGACCTTATCCAATCATTATCTCAGAAATGCCTCATAAGAGGGAGAGCATAAAAATGCAAGAAAAACTCGTTGTAAACACACACACACACACAAAACAAACCCCACAATTAAGAAAAAATAATAGCTCTCAATACCAAGCAGCTTTTTGTTGTAGACACTAATTTTTGCCTTGAGTCTTCCCTCACTATGAGAGATCAATATAATATTTTATAGGAAAACAAAACACTTTTCTTAACCTTTGGTAGGTGTATAATTAGGAATATAATATGAAAGATGGCCTTGTACTCTGAGCACAGAGGTCTTGTCTTTGAAGACCGGAGATGGTTTAGAAAAATACAAGAGGCAAATTCAGAGATGCTAATTAGAAATGCAGCGACCACTTTTACTGACATGCTGAGAACAGCTAAGCTTTCCAGAAATTATTCAAGCTAGAGGGAATGATCTCGTTTTGTCTGGTTCTGAGAGCTTTCTAATTTGAGGAAGAAAATCACAGTGGTAGAAGCAACCAATGTATCCTATCTGAGATGAAATCGGCCTGTGGTCTTAGCAAGAGGAATATTCTCTGGTTCTCTGCCTATGGTAATATTTCTCAAGCTCCTGTTTGAGGAAATCTGGAGATTTCTTTCAAAGATGCCTGCCAGGCTTTCGAACCACCTCTTCCCTGTATGCGTTTTTTCTTTCTTTCTTTCTTTCTTTCTTTCTTTCTTTCTTTCTTTCTTTCTTTCCTTCCTTCCTTCCTTCCTTCCTTCCTTCCTTCCTTCCTTCTTTCTTTCTTTCTTTCTTTCTTTCTTTCTTTCTGTCTTTCTTCTTTCTGTTTTCTTTCTTTCTTTCTTTCTTTCTTTCTTTCTTCTCTTTTTTTTTTTCTGCTTTTTGTGTTAACAATGTGGATAAAGTTTCAAAATTACCCATGAATGTAAAAAGCCACAGTTATATACATGGAGGAAAATTGTATGAACATAACTCCTTGTATTGTTTCCTCCTGTTTCACCAATGCCCAGCATAGACTCCACTATGTAGCAGGACCTGGATACATATTTGGGGAATGAATGAATTTCTCCATTCAGTATAGTGTATCACAATAGTCAGTTAAAAAAAAAAGTCTGAGGTTTTGCATCCTGGCTTTTTGCCTCACTACTACACTCTTAATGCTATACAGAGACTTTTTATTCAGTGCTTTCTGTTTGAAGGGAAGACAAGTTCTATTTGACTCTCCATCTTGAGTGTGGGTTGAATTGTAGTCCACTGCATAGGGTGCTGTGCTGTTTTAAGTATAATGGGTTAAGGGGCCGGGCAGGATGGTGGAGGAGTAGGGTCCCCAAGTCACCTGGCCCCACCAACTTACCTAGATTACTTTCAAATCATCATGAACACCTGCGAATTCCACCTGAGATTTAAAGAGAGAACAGCTGGAATGCCACAGAGAGAAGGGTTTTCTAGCAAGGTAGGAAGGCGTAAAAAAATAAATAAAAAAGAATCCAGTGGGGGAGGGGCCCCTGGGAGGAGCCTGGTTGGGGGGCGGCAAGAGCCTTGGGGACAGGAAAGCCCAGCCCCAGAGAAGTGGGAACTACAAAAATCTGCGCCGGATTCTTCCCACGTGATAAAGCGCTTAGCAGGGAACTTGGGCAGGTCCGCAGGAGGGGCAGCAGAGCCTCCAGTCTTCTGGGGTCACTAACAGAGGAATGCACCTGGGGGAGAGTGCACCGCACACCTCCCGCCAAGAACCGTAAAGGGCTGGAGCCCCACCTGGCAGGGCCTCGGGGAGAAGCCGGTAGGTCAGGCAGAGGCTCCGGGGGGAGGGGGCTGCGCCTGCTGCTTTTGGGAGCTGTGACTCAGGGCACTGGGGGACACAGCCCAGGATCCTGTGCTCCCCTGGGACAGGTGGAGGTGGGGAGGGCACAGGATGGCGAGGACTCTCCTGCCACTGGGTACCCTCAAGTTGTGCAGATCAGCAGCCCCCTGCCACACCCAGAGCATCTAGGGCAGTGCGGACTGGCAGCTGCAGTAGTTACTGCTGGAGATGACTCCAGAACTGGGGAGCTGGGGAGCTGGCTCCTGCCAGTGGTGTTCCTCCTGTGTCATCCTGTGCCTGGGAGGGGCGGCCTGCAGGGAACGGAGGCCTCACAGGGTAAACAGCTCCCACAGAGCCCAGCACCCAGTGGGGAGCAGGGCAGCTCCCCCAGGTACACACACCTGAGAATCAGCACAGCAGCCCCTCCCCCAGAAGACCAGCTGGAAGGACAGGGGAAAAGCAAGTTCTGCACCAAGCAGCCCTAGAAAGCTCCATGGGAAGTTGAGGGATTTACAGTATATAGAACCAGAGGAATCATCTAGGGTGAAATTTACTTAGGTCGTGGTTGATATTTTTGACACAGTCTGCTATTACAGCCACTGTGCACTGAGCAAAATGACTAGAAAGAAGAACTCACCACAAAAGAAAGAATCAGAAACAGTACTCTCTGCCACAGAGATACAGAATTTGGGTTACAAATGCAGAAAGCCAATTCAGAAGCACAATTATAAAGCTACTCATGGCTCTGGATAAAAGCATAAAGGATTCAAGAGACTTCATGACTGCAGAATTTAGATCTAATCAGACCAAAATTAAAAAATCAATTAAATGAGATGCAATCCAAACTGGAGGTCCTTATGACAGGGGTTAATGAGGTAGAAGAAAGAGTGAGTGACACAGAAGACAAGTTGATGGCAAGAAAGGAAGCTGAGGAAAAAAAGAGAAAAACAATTAAAAGACCATGAGGAAAGGTTAAGGGAAATGAATGACAGCCTCAGAAGGAAAAATCTATGTATAATTGGGGTTCCAGAGGGAGCTGGGAAGGCCAAAGGGCCAGAAAGCATATTTGAACAAATCATAGCTGAGAACTTCCCTAATTTGGGGAGGGAAACAGGCATTCAGATCCAGGAGAGAGGTCCCCCCCTAAAATCAATAGAAACCATTCAACACCTCAACATTTAATCGTGAAACTTGAAAATTCCAAAGGTAAAGAGAAAAATCCTTAAAGCAGCAAGAGACAAGAGATCCCTAACTTATATGGGGAGAACTATTAGATTAACAGCAGACCTCTCCACAGAGACCTGGCAGGCCAGAAAGGGCTGGCAGGATATATTCAGGGTCCTAAATGAGAAGAACATGCAGCCAAGAATACTTTATCCAGCGAGGCTCTCATTCAGAATAGAAGGAGAGATAAAGAGCTTCCCAGATAGGCAGAAACTAAAAGAATATGTGGCCACCAAATCAACTCTGCAAGAAATATTAAGAGGGACTCTAAAAGAAAGAGGAAACCCAAAGAAATAAGCCACAATAACAGGGACTGAATAGGTATTACAATGGCACTAAATTCATATCTTTCAATAGTAACTCTGAACGTTAATGGGCTTAATGACCCCATCAAAAGGTTCAGGGTTTCAGACTGGATAAAAAAGCAAGACCCATCTATTTGCTGTCTACAAGAGACTATTTTAGACATAAGGACACCTCTAGCCTGAAAATGAAAGGTTGGAGAACCATTTACTATTCGAATGGTCCTCAAAAGAAAGCAGGGGTAGCCATCCTTATATCAGATAAACTAAAATTTACCCCGAAGACTGTAGTGAGAGATGAAGAGGGACACTATATCATACTTAAAGGATCTATCCAACAAGAGGACCTAACAATCATGAATATTTATGCCCCTATTGTGGGAGCTGCCAAGTATATCAATCAATTAATAACCAAAGTAAAGATGTACTTTGATAATAATACACTAATACTGGGAGACTTCAACACCATGCTTTCTGCAAATGACAGATTATCTAAGCACAACATCTCCAAAGAAACAAGAGCTTTAAATGATAACACTGGACCAGATGGATTTCACAGATATATACATAGAAAGCTCAAAAGCCTCCACCCCAAGATTGCTAGAACTCATACAGCAATTCAGCAGTGTGGCAGGATACAAAATCAATGCCCAGAAGTCAGTGGCATTTCTATGCACTAACAATGAGACTGAAGAAAGAGAAATTAAGGAATCAATCCCAATTACAATTACACCCAAAAGCATAAGACACCTAGGAATAAACCTAACCAAAGAGGTAAAGGATCTATGCCCTAAAAACTACAGAACACTTCTGAAAGAAATTGAGGAAGACACAAAGAGATGGAAAAATATTCCATGCTCATGGATTGGCAGAATTAATATTGTGAAAATGTCAATGCTACCCAGGGCAATTTACACATTCAATGCAATCCCTATCAAAATACCATGGACTTTCTTCAGAGAGTTGTAACAAATAGTCTTAAGATTTGTGTGGAATCAGAAAAGACCCCGAATAGCCAGGGGAATATTGAGAAAGAAAACCAGAGCCGGGGGCATCACAATGCCAGATTTCAAGTTGTACTACAAAGCTGTGATCATTAAGACAGTATAGTACTGGCACTAAAACAGACACATACATCAATGGAACAGAATAGAGAACCCAGAAATGGGCCCTCAGCTCTATGGTCAACTAATATTTGACAAAGCAGGAAAGACTATCCACTGGAAAAAGGACAGTCTCTTCAATAAATGGTGCTGGGAAAATTAGACAGTCACATGCAGAAGAATGAAACTAGACCATTCTCTTACACCATACACAAAGATAAACTCAAAATGGATGAAAGATCTAAATGTGAGACAAGAATCCATCAAATTCCTAGAGGAGATGACACAGGCAACACCCTTTTTGAACTTAGCCACAGCAACTTCCTGCAAGATACATCTATGAAGGCAAGGGAAACAAAAGCAAAAATGAATTAATGGGACCTCATCAAGATAAAAAGCTTCTGCACAACAAAAGAAACAGTCAACAAAACTAAAAGACAACCTACGCAATGGGAGAAGATATTTGCAAATGACCTATCAGATAAAGGGCTAGTATCCAAGATCTATAAAGAACTTACTAAACTCAACAGCAAAGAAACAAACAATCCAATCATGAAATGGGCAAAAGACATGAACAGAAATCTCACAGAGGAAGACATAGACATGGCCAACACACACATGAGAAAATGCTCTGCATCACTGGCCATCAGGGAAATACAAATCAAAACCACAATGAGATACCACCTCATACCAGTGAGAATGGGTAAAATGAACAAGACAGGAAGCATCAAATGTTGGAGAGGATGTGGAGAAGGGGAACCCTCTTGCACTGTTGGTGGGAATGTGAACTGGTGCAGCCACTCTGGAAAACTGTGTGGAGGTTCCTCAAAGAGTTAAAAATAGATCTGCCCTACGACCCAGCAATTGCACTGTTGGGGATTTACCCCAAAGGTACAGATGCAGTGAAATGCCGGGACACATGCACCCCAATGTTTCTAGCAGCAATGTTCATAATAGCCAAACTGTGGAGGAGCCTTGATGTCCATTGAAAGACGAATGGATAAAAAAGATGTGGTCTATGTATACAATGGAATATTACTCAGCTGTTAGAAATGACAAATACCCACCATTTGCTTCAATGTGGATGGAACTGGAGGGTATTATGCTGAGTGAAGTAAGTCAGTTGGAGAAGGACAAACATTATATGGTCTCATTCATTCGGGAAATATAAAAAATAGTGAAAGGGATTATAGGGGAAAGGAGAGAAAATGAGTGGGAAATATCAGAGAGGGTGACAAACCATAGAGACTCCTAACTGTGGGAAACAAACAGGGGTAGTGGAAGGAGAGGTGGGCAGGGGGATGGGGTGACTGGGTGATGGGCACCGAGGGGGGGCACTTGATGGGATGAGCACTGGGTGTTATGCTATATGTTGGGAAATTGAACTCCAATAACAAATATACAAAAGAATAAGTATAATGGGTTAAAAGTTTCCAGTGCTCCCATTCACAGAAATTAAATATGATCTCATTACTGAACATACTTCCTTATGACTCAGGACTGAAGTCTTCCTTCTTTTGTTTCCTACAGCAGTTTTTATATGTTAAGGGTTTCTTTCATTCATGTGTTCATTCAAAGCCATTTGTTATTAACTGAAATTATTTTAGGATCTTTCTAATTCTTTAATGTTTTCCTGAAGGAAATTTTAATGCTGTCATTTACCTTTCTTGTGACATTGGGGAAGTTATTAAACCTAATTACTTGCCTTGGTTTCCCTATCTGCAAATGGGGGTGGTGATAGATTCTTCCTTTCTTTTTTTTTTTTTTAAAGAATTTGTTTATTTATTTATTCATGAGAGACGCAGAGAGAGGCAGAGACATAGGCAGAAGAAGAAGCAGGTGTCACTTGGGGAGCCTGATATGGGACTCGATCCCAGGACTTCAGGATCATGACCTGAGCCAAAGGCAGAACACTGAGCCACCCAGTTGCCCCTAGAATCTTTAGGATTACTGCAAGGATTAAAGATTTTAGCCTGTCTAATGGCAAGTCATTAATACATGTTAACAAATAATAATAATGTTATGATTCAGATTTTTGAGGACAGAGACAGTCTCACGTTTCATAGCAGGCGGCACAATTTTCAATCAATATTTGTTGCATTTATTTTATCTTATAGGGCAGCAAGAGGTTTCAATACAGTGTACAAAATAACTCTGGGGTTGGTAGATATTTCTCTAGCATCATCAAAACAAGCTACCCTGGCTGATGGGGGACCTAAGTCTTTGATATAAGTGGCTTAACCTTTGCATTCCTTTCTCATAGCCTCCAGCTCAAGTGCTTAGCTTCCCACCTCCCACTGTCTCTCAGAGGATGAGTTGGTTTAGGCTGACCGCTGGCTCCTAATCTTGGAGAAAAATTCTTTATAGATCTCTGAACTTATGAACCAACTGTATAGAGTCCTTGCTGAGCAAAGGAAGAATTGGACAAGCAGGAATAAAAAGAAGCAGGTGTCCTTGGGCTTATTGCTAGGCCTTGGAAACAGATAATAAACAAAAGGAATCTAAGGGTGTGGTGAAAGATTTCATTATTAGGTTTTGAGCATATTTTGAAAAAACATACTATTTATTTCTAAATTGTCTTGCCAAGTGCCATGAGTGCAAATGGCAATTTTGTACACTGGGTCCAACATTATTATAGTCTAGGTTTGAGAAGATATTCTTTTTCTGATATGTAATATATAGTTTATTGGTTAAAATTCAATGTCCTTATTAAGAAAATGTATGTAAGATGCAATCAAGACTCTGACAGGTACACTCTCCATGAAAATTAGCATATTTTGGAAGCTCCAGGCAGTGGGAAATGAGGCTGAAGATGTAGAGAGTGATTAGATTCTAGAAAACCCTGCGTGTCTTAAATGGGGATGGGAATTTATCTTTTAGGTAATGGGGAGCTTCTGACAGTTTTTAATCAGAGGATTAGAATAGTCATGTTCGTGTTTGAGGAAGCCCACCCTTCTAATACATCTTTTTCTACCTTGAACCAGCTGCCCTTCTTTCAGCTCTATTTTGATGTTTGAGATGATTATCTACACTGTGATTTGAAAATTTGAAACATTCTCTTGTGTTTTTAAGAATTAAGTGGTATTTGGAAATCTGATGAATAAATACACTCATGTTTTCTCTTCCTATCAGAAGGAGGAAGAAATATTTTCCCTCTCCTGTTCTTGTATTTTTACTATGCAAAAGGGGAGTCAATGCTTTACTTCCCCTGCCTGCTGTCCTCTTCCTTGTTTGTTGAGGATGGTCAGTTGGTGACATGTAGCTAAACCAGAACTGCCCCACTGATGAGAAAATTAAGGTCAAACTCAACCTTCTAATTTTAGAATAAAAATAAGTTGGCTTTTAAATTTCCAAAGATAGGGGATCCCTGGGTGGCTCAGTGGTTTAGTGCCTGCCTTTGGCCCAGGGTGTGATCCTGGAGACCCTGGATCGAGTCCCACGTCAGGCTCCCTGCATGGAGCCTGCTTCTCCCTCTGCCTGTGTCTCTGCCTCTCTCTCTCTCTGTGTCCCTGATGAATAAATGAATAAAATCTTAAAAAAAATAAAATAAATTTCCAAAGATATTATGTCATTTATTTCAAGATTGATGTGTTATGTAGTACTTAGCCTAAACTGGGCCAACCTATTGAAGTATTTTGTGATAATCATGCTACCTGGGGCACCAGAATTGCTACTGGATCTTGATAAAATGGCTGCTTGTCTCTCCTTGGGGATTGTGAAAATATAAAAAGAAAATTATTTTAGCTAGGAAAATCTTCTTCTGCCTTATTATTCAGAAAGCACTGCTGTTAGTATGGGAGCATTTCCCAAAGATATTCTTAATTATTGATGGCTAAATTCTCATTACTTAATGGAAGTTGAACTTTAAGGGGCAAGAGAGAATTGGTTTTTGTTCATTGGTAATACACATTGTCTTCTCCACATCCGTGGACAAAGACACTGGCTTGGCAGAAAAGAGGGATCAGAAAGTGTGGAAAGAAGCAAGGGAAGGGGAGACAGGAGAGGAGAGTATAAGTTGACTACAAGTCTGGAAGCCTAGTTTAGTTAGGGCTTAACACTACTTAACTCTTTCATGTATAAGTACATAAGAGGGAGAAAAATCATTGTGAAAAAAACACCCCTACCCTATAAGGGCTGTTTCTGTTTCGTGGAGAGTCCCCTGTTCTGCTGGACTCCTTGGTGCATTTGAATATGGAAAGGTGGCCCAATGCTGAGTGTGAGGGAATGGGTTGAAGAATACTGACTTGTTTTCCATAATAGATTGAAGAGATTTTGGAGTTGAGGGTGTAGAGTGGAGATCTTTGAGAGACAAAGTGTAGAAGAGAGTGGAATTGGGGGATCCCTGGGTGGCGCAGAGGTTTGGCGCCTGCCTTTGGCCCAGGGCGCGATCCTGGAGACCCGGGATCGAATCCCACATCGGGCTCCCGGTGCATGGAGCCTGCTTCTCCCTCTGCCTGTGTCTCTGCCTCTCTCTCTCTCTGTGACTATCATAAATAAATAAAAATTAAAAAAAAAAAAAAAAAGAAGAGAGTGGAATTGGAAGGAAAATAATATGAGTTCTTGCGATGACCTTGGCTGGGGAAAGCCCATTGGCTCAAGTGGACGTTGACAAACCCTGAGTGGTGAGTTATCAAAGGTCTTGTAGAAGATTGATGTCTCAAGCTGAATTTGAAGTTGTTTGTAATATTGTGATAGAAACCACCTTTCCTAACGAATTCTTTGTGTAAGTCAGCTTTTGTTGAAATAACATACAACAAACAACTGCCAAATCTCAGTGGCTTACAAAAACAACATTCATTTTTTGTTCATGGGTCTGTGGTTGACTGCAGTAGTTGTGTTCCTGGCTGTGGGTCAAAATCAGGTCTGCTCCTATGGCTTTCATTTTGAAGATTAGCAACCTTTAACCTTCAGGAAATCCATCTATGTGCATGGGCATCACACTTACGTGCTGCCTTGAGGTGAAGTTTTTATTTGTTAATAAAATAAGGGAAAGAGGTGAATTACAAGTCGGGTTGCCAGTGTGAATTAGGATGGCACAACACAGGGATATCATTAATGGAGATCATTAAGTAGGGGGAGGCCTCAAGCCAGGTACATGAATATGGAAGTTTCCCCACATCCACCCTATAATTGGCAGAAATCTTGTACATGTAGGAGGGTTGGTCTTTCACAATCCACACACTGAGCATTCACATCAATCCTTTTTCTTCTTAAGGGGCAAGAGACTCTAGCTTACATCTCTTCTATACATGTGAGCTTTGAAACCAGTAAAATTATTCATTTTTGATCTTGCCTGTAGAAAAACCAATCCACATTCTTGAGCCCATCTCATTTTATACAATCCTTTTTGTCCCAAATAAAAATCACCTGATTGACTCTAACATAATCACTTCTACTCAAGCCCTTAGATGAGTCAATTTCCTAGCTAGCCTTTGTCATCTCTGCCTCAAAAATATCTGTAAAGAAAAGGGAGAGACTTTTTTTTTTTCTTTTTTTTTTTTTTTTGCTAAAGGCTTGTGTGAACCATGGGATCTGAAAGTTTGGCTCTTGCTCTTTTTTTCCTGCTTCTTTTACAAGCTCCACTAGGGGACTCAAAAACAAAAACAAAACAAACCCCAAGCTCATTCTATGGCTCAGTTCCTCACCAGCTTTCCGCTCCTCTGAAGCTTAAAGTAGTTGTTTTTATATTTGAAGATTTGCAAGCTGTCAGGCTTTAATAAGTGTACCATCCATATCGTCATTTTTAGATAACTCACCCACCCTAATCGTTTCTTTTCCCCAAACAGAAGCCTTTTTCTGTTTGATTTCCTTTTTCCTTTTGCAGAAGAATCATTTGCCTTGAATTGATAAAGAAGAAAAGGAAAGGTCCGATATTCTTTTTACTTCACATTGAAGGAGAGACAAAGAAAATTGAGTAAACTGAATTCTTTTTTTTAACTGTTTTTTAAATTTAAATTCAATTAATTAACATATAATGTATTTTTGGTTTCAGAGGTAGAGGTCAGGGATCCATCAGTCTTATATAACACCTAGTGCTCATCGGGACTTCACGTGCCTTCCTTAATGCCCATCACTCAATTACCTTGTCCCCCCTACCTGCCTCCCCTCCAGCGACCCTCAGTGTGTTTCCTATGATTAAGAGTCTCTTATGGTTTGTCTCCCTCTCTGATTTCCTCTTGTTTGATTTTTTCCTCTCTTCCTCTATGATGTAAACTGTATTCCTAAAGGAAGAATAGAACGGGTGAAAGGAAATAGATTAACCCATTGAGTTGTTAGATCGTTTCCAACCCAAGGATCTTTCCACACAACTCAGCTCTGGGTGGCCTTGTTAAACTTGTTATGTGACCCATTTCCTGCTCATTACAAATTTTCTTATGGAGAGAAGGGGATGGGGAAAAGCAATTTCAGTCTTTTCCATGTTACTGATCCATTTTCCTACACCTGTCTGTTGGCTCTTTGGAAGGTGATAGCTCACTGCAAGGTTGGGCTTCTGTCCTCTGTGTTGTCACTCTTTCAGAGGACAGTTGTGTGTGAAGGAAAGAACCTGGTACCAGGTCCTCGTTCATTAGAACTGGATTAGCAAGCTGAGAAAATTACTACCAGCAACCAGTTAGCTTTAGAACCTGAGGGTTCCTTATTCATATGAGCATAGAATTTTAGAGCCACAAGAATTTAGAGATCGTGTCTTTGAACCACCTCGTTTCACTGATAGAGTTCCAGGGAAGTTGAAGTCTCTCCCAAGGTCAGGCAACTAGCTATTGGTAGTACTGGGATTAGAGCCCGGTTGTCTTAATTCTATTCTTTCCATTACATTTGATTTAGTTCCAGAATCTAGATTACAATTAAAGGCACAGATGTATTAAAGTTAATCATTAACCTCTAAAGTGGCAGATTGAGTTTTAATAGAGGGAACACTAAAATTCTCGGTAGGGATAATAAGGGAGCAATTGGGGAAGAATAAAACTGCTCAAGAATAAAACAGCTTCCCAGCTTCTTGCTTCTGGTGGAAGTCTATCTAACAAGAAAGTTTGTTTCAAGGCATACACATTTAAAGGGAAGGGGTTTGACAGAAAAGCAGAGAATGATGGTCAAAGCTTACCTTATTCCCTGCGTCATTCTGGAAGACTCCAGGACAAAGAAGAACAATGTCATTAGCAAAGGAAACAGGGATTGGATAAGGACTCAGTGTTTCTCCACTTAAAACATATCCTTTCCTCTTCCCAGCTTTAGAAAATATGATTTTGGAGGTGGAGATTTCTTAAAAAACAACACAGGCTCTTTGCTCTATCCCTATATCAATGATGCTAAATTTAAATAACTCTAATCTTCAAAAAGCCATAGTGCCTTGCAGATATTTTTAAGTTGCTTAATCACGTCTTCCTGGCAAGGTCTCCTGTACAGCTCAGCTCTGCAAGAACTTTTAATTCTTCTCTACCACCACCACCCCACCCTCACCCCCATCCCCCATATTTCCTCACTGCAACCTTTTCTTGTAAGCAAGTCTGGGAGATGTGATGTCAGTCATTTTCCTCACAACTTCCTTCCAAGTAGGGATAGTGGTTGAGAAATAAAATGTTGTGCGTTAGGGTAGTGAAGCGAGAGTGGGGAGGCATGGATATTGATTATTTGGGGCTTAATTTTTCTCCCAAATAGGGAAAACTTGAACCCACCGAACTGAAGAAATTATTTAAAGTTGAGTGGTCAGACTGGAGAAAGGGAGGGAGGTAGCATTAGTTATCACATATAAATCTAGAACGGAGGCAGGAGTTCAACATTTTAGAAGTTATTGGAGGAAATGTGCCCTTTTTTTCTTGTGGGTTTTTTTTTTGTTGTTGTTGTTGTGTGTGTGTGTGTGTGTGTTTTCTGTTTTTCCAAGACCCAGAGCATACAGTGCCTGAGTAGAGAACATACCTGTAGGCTCCCTCCTACCACGATCACCTTGTGCCTTCTGCATTCCTACCCTCTCTCTTTCTCTTGCTTTTCTCTTTCCTTCTGTCCTGCATCGAACCTTTCTTTATCTCTAAGATTGCTGAATGTGTGTTTTAATGTTTATAGGGCCTTTTATTTTAAAGAGTATTTTATTTAAAATTTTAATAACTGTTAATACTAGTTACCTTTTTTTTTTTTACTAGTTACCTTTTTAAAAAAGATTTTATTTTTATTTGAGAGAGAGAGAGAGAGAGAGCAAGCATGCACTTGGGGGGGAGGGGCAGTGGGAGAGAATCTCAAGCAGACTCCCTGCTGAGTATAGAGCCTGAATGCAGGCTTAATCTCATGACCCTGAGATCATGACCTGAGCTGAAACCTAGGGTTGGTTGCTTAATCCACTGACCCACCCAGGCACCCCAATACTAGTTGCCTCTTATTAAACACATTCCTAAGGTCCATTTTACAGATGGGGAAATGGAGGTTAGCGAGGTTCAATAACTTATTTATGTTATTTTTCAATAACTTATTTATGTTCTTTCTGTCAAAGAGGCAGTCGTTGGAAGAACTAAGACTTGAACACACGGTTTTGTGATCTGGAAGTCTGTTTTCTAGACTTTATTATGCTATCAGCAGCTTCCTTCTTTCCATCCTCCACCCCATATCCTCTCCCAAATCCCTGGAACTAAAATCTCTGCCTCGTGTATGATTTCCACATTTAGCATCAAAGTTTCTAGCAGAGAATTGCCTGTTGGGAAGTATTTATCTCTGATGATAAAGCTGATCCTGCACTTGTGGTGCTGTGTGTACGTTAAGGGTTTGCAGTGCAAAGTAAGAGATGCCTTTGTCAGTTGGAGTGTAAGATTCCAGAAGGTTCATTAGAGAAAAACAAGGAAGACATGAATTTATTCAATTTATGCCACAGACAGCTATTGTTGGTGAGTCTGTAGTTTTCAGAGAAGATTCCACTTGAAAAGAAAATCACCCAAACAGTCCTTTCCATTCTTAATTCCAAATGCTCCTTAAGTGAATTTTGTTTTAAAATACCTTGTTTATTAAATGGAGAAGACTCTAAGTGTTAAGGGGCTTTGGATCAACAGCTCTGAAGGCAGCTCAGTCTTTATCCTCAGCAAAGGAATAAAATACTTTAAAGGAAAGCATTTAATCCATGCCCCCCTCCCCCCACCACTCCTTTCTTCTTGCCCAACCCCCCCTCCCCCCATCTGAATGTTTCTGCCCTAGTGTGTGCAGAGCACCACAGAGACTTGTGGGCAGATGTGGTGAAGTGGTGAAGCGTTCTTTTGAGCAAAAGTTCTGCTGGATTGGCAAAGTGATTCTTTGCTCTGTCAGTGAAAAGGGAAGCACATGAAGACAGAAATGCACCTTGTCTGCTCCCTTAGTAAATTGTTTTTCTGACCTTTGGTCAGTGGTTGTGATTCTGTCTCGAGATTCCCCCCATCCTCCCAGCCTGCACCCCTCTACCCCCAGTGTGGCACAAGTCCTGTGTTTGCACTCCAATCCCTGCAGCCCTCATCCTCACAGCCCCAGGAGTTTGCTTGCTTAGTTCTGAAGTGTTTTGGAAGTTGGTCGCCAGGATGGTTATTGGCAGTGGTGATATAAAGGAAAAGAGAATAGAGACAACTCATCAAGTTTAATTTTATTCCAGACTTTAGATGAAATTCTGCTACTGAATTCCAGAGGTGAGGAGGCCAGACCTGGCTCCCATGTCTACTGGTCTTTGTGGAGAGAACATTAATAAGGATGGCAATGTGCTATATGCCTGGCTTTCCCTGGAATATAATTAATGATATAAACACTATTCATGGAGTACCTACTCTGTTTAAAGTACCATTTCTCTGAATTTTCACAGTTTTATGAGGTAGGTGACCTGTTTACATTTTTACATATAAGGAAACTGAGGTTTGGGAATTGTGAAGAGCCTGACTTGCTGTAGTGGATCAAACCTGAAGTCATACAGTTTAGGGCTATACTTCTGATGGTGGTACCAAAGATGTGTCACGACAGGGTTGGTTTTCCTTTATTATTTTTAAAAATATTTTATTTATTGATTCATGAGAGGCACACAGAAAGAGGCAGAGACATAGGCAGAGAGAGAACAGGATCCACTTGGGGAGCCTGATGTGGGACTCGATCCCAGGACCCTGGGATCACGCTCTGAGCTGAAGGCAGACGCTCAACCACTGAGTCACCCAGGTGCCCCTGGTTTTCTTTTAAATATTAGGAATTCTTTCCAGATATATTCCAATTTCTCTAAACTACCCATCATGGATTTATTCATCCATTAATTTACCCAAATTATTTGTTTAAAAAATTAGGGCAGCCTGGGTGGCTCAGTGGTTTAGTGCTGCCTCTAGTCCAGGGCGTGATCCTGGAGTTCTGGAATCGAGTCCCACATTGGGCTCCCTGTGTGGAGTCTGCTTCTCCCTTTCTTGTGTCTCTGCCTCTCTCTCTTTCTCTATGTGTGTGTCTCTCATGAATAAATAAATAATAGCTTAAGAAAAGAAATAAACAATTAATAAACTTGAAAAATATTGAAGGCAATATTCATGTTATTAAAAAAGTCAAACAGTACAGATGTATAGAAGAAAAGTAAAAATTTCCCTTTCCTCTCATTTTATTCCCTAGGGCTACTTCTCAGATACAACCATCATTAATACTTTTCTGTTCATGTGCCAGAATTGTTTCATGCATATCTAAGCATATATGTATATATGAGGACCTGTGATCATTTGTGTCTTCATTACTGGGGAGGACACACCCAGGGAAAAGAAACTTAAGCAGATGATCCAACCATATCTCCTTATAAGCATGATAACTAGACCTCTGGGCAATAGGCTCATAATACTTGTTCACTAGAGAGTCTTTATCTATGAAACATTTTGAGTAGAATATCCCTGGATTAGGATTGCTTTTGGTAAAAAAAAAAATTGCAATTCAATCATGACTGGAGAATGTCATGTAGACTATGTGACTCTCTAGGCTATAAAATGGAGGAGATGTATTTTAGCTGAGAATCTACCTGCTATATGAGATGACACATGAAACTCATCAGAGAACTCATCTGGGCCCAAGAGTGTCATGCTTGGTAAGACAATCACACTGTGTCTATGTAACATAATTAATTGAACTAGTACCCTATTAAGGGAAATTTAGGCTATTTTGAGTTATGTTTGGTTATTACAAACAATACCGCATTGTACATCTTTGTCGATATATATTTATACATTTGTTTATCTGTAGTATTAAGGCAATGCTAGGTCAAATTTATGCTTATCTATATTTTTCACCACTTTATGCTTCTTTTCCCCTCTCTTGGCCTTCTCCTAATGCACACATGCAAGACTGCTTTGAAGTCAATCTCAGATCTAGTATCATTTCATTTGTAAAAACTATGATATGTATATATAAGCTTATGGAATCTCTCTCCCTCTTTAGGTACCACTCCTTTCCTTACATAAAACAGAGTATGCCATTCACACTATTCTATAGCTTGTATTTTCCTCTTAATATATCTGGGAGATCACTGCATGGCAATATATAGAAATTTCTTTATTCCTCATCCCAGTTACATAGTATTCCATTTGTGGATGTACCTTATGCTATTATGCTATTAAACCAATCTTCTATTAGTGACAGTTGAATTGTCTACAATTTTTTTCTATTACAAATAATAGAATTGCTCAGAAATCATTTGATAATTTTTCCTCTGTGTATTTGGGATAGATGTCTAGAAATAGAATTACTGGTTCAAAAGATATTATCAGTAAGAACACTTTTGTCAAAGGGAGACTGAATTCAATAAGCATTTAGTTTGAGTTTGGTATGATATATTTAATGTAGTTTCCCATCATTCAATGCATGGTTAAATTATTGCTAGCTGTCTCTGTGTAGATATTCCCTTCCAAGAGGATTCCTTTACCCAGTGTGCCAATTCACCATCATCATGACACCAGGCTTCAGGATCCAACGTAATACCTTCACTAGGATATTACAACAAGGTTATCAATGACAAATTAGTGTCATAAAGCCAAAGTATTTATGAACAGTCACTGTAAAAAATTAGTCATAAGGAGTTGTGAGGTAGAAACAAACTTTTCTAAACTTTCCATAGTTAAAACATAAATTTTGATCAACCATGTTTTTAAGGAAAGATGAAGTCATTTTTTTCTCTCTTTAGGAAGAAACTTTTCTTCTTCTTTTAAATATTTTATTTATTCATGAGAAACAGAGAGAGAGAGAGAGAGAGAGAGAGAGAGGCGGGGGGCAGAGGGAGAAGCAGGCTTCATGCAGGGAGCCTGACATGGGACTTGATCCTGAGTCTCCAGGATCATGCCCTGGGCTAAAGGTGGCACTAAACCGCTCAGCCACCCAGGCTGCCCTCTCCCCCATCTTTTTTAAAATGGAATCATTGTCATATGAAGAGGCAGTCAGAGTATACCGCCAAAATAATGTAGGAACAATTGTCATGGATATGTATCAAGCCAGTTAATTAATAAAAATACCATACATTTTTCTGGATTTTGTGATGTTTGATGAAATTGTTAGCTTTCTAACATTTGTGATTTTTTTTAAGATTATTTATTTATTTATTCATGAGAGACACAGAGAGAGACAGAGACACAGGCAGAGGGTGAAGCAGGCTCCATGCAGGGAACCCAATGTGGGACTCAAACCCAGGACTTCTGGGCCAAAGGTAGGTGCTCAACCACTGAGCCACCCAGGCATCCCAACATTTGTGACTTATTTTTTACTTCTCTTTTAGTTTTAAATAAATATGTATTTCTAACTTTATGTTTATAATTTTGTATTCTTGTCTTAAATATGGCTCTCCAAATTGCATAGTCTTCCGACCATGCAAAACTGTGCTGTTAGGTATATTCAGTGACTTTCAGTAACGAGCCAGGAAATTATAAGTTGAGTTCTGGTGGGAAATACACCTCCTTTCTTCAAGGATCTGCAAGTCATGGCACCAGGTTGTATATAATCTATGGGCATACTTTCCTGAAGAGGATCATATACTGGGACAGCCAGTAGTAAACACTTAGGGAAAATAATACAACCTACATAGTTGCTCTCCATTTTCTTTGTACATGTAAACATACTCACCTTTCCCAAAATAGACACCCCCAAAGTCCCATTCAATCACAGCATTGGCTCGAAGTCTGGGATTTCATGATCAGTTTCATCAGTTCCAGGTGTGATTCTTCATTGGGAAAATTATAACCAAAACCAAACACTAAACAAGAAACAAACAGAACAACTCCAAACCACAACAATGAAAAGATGATTTATCTGTTTATTCTTCTCCCCCAGGCGTATTTTGATGGAACAGGGACAGGATAGCTTCAATAAACGTTCTTATGTGGAGAGAAAAGTGGGTGGCAAACAGTAGCCTCTGGTCCCTAGCAATTCTAAAACATTGCTTGAATACACATTTTGAGGATGCTTACTTTGGGAGTAAGAAACATTGCTTGTGTTTTTTCACCCCTCACCCCCTTATTTCTTTCTTGATCAATCATGCTAAACATTTAACAATCTCATTGAACTTATCAAGGAGGCAGCTTTTAGATTCATTTATTTTCTCTATTTTTTTGTTCTTTATATTTCATTGATTTCCACATTTTGTTATTTCCCTTCTTTGCTTAATTTGGATTCAATTTGCTCTTCTTGTAGTTTCCTATGGTTACGTTTGGTTCTTTGGTTTTAGACTAGTTACCTTTTCTAATACAAGCATCTCATGCTATAAATTTTCCTTTAAGAACTGTTTTAGCTGTATCCCTGAAATTTTGATAAACTGTGTTTTTATTTTCATTCAGTTCTAAGTATTGTAATTTTTCTTATGATTACTTCTTTCCCTCATGGTTCTTTAGAAGTGTGCTGCTTTAATTCCAAATACTTGGTGATTTTCCAGATATCTTTTTGTTATTGAATTTTAGTTCAATCCTATTGGGGCTAGATAACCTCCTCTATATGTTTTCATTCCTTCCATTTATTTGAAACTTGTTTCTGGTCCCAAATAGAGTTTCCCATGGTGATATTTCCTTGTGCATTTGAGACAAATATGTATTTTACTATTCTTGGACTGAGTTACTACAAATGACTATTAGGTTAAGTTGGTTCGTAATGTTGTTCAAATCTTCCATATACCTACTGATTTTTTGTTGTTGTTTTATGAACAAAAGAGAGAGGAGTGTGGATCCAGTATAATTATTTGTATCTCTTTTCAGCTGTATAAGATTTTTTTTCATTTTTAAAACTCTGTTATTTAGTATATTAAAAATGGGTAGATTTAGGATTCTTTTGTTTTCTTCTCATCATTATAAAATATTCCTCTTTCTCCTTGGTATACTGCTTGTTCTGGAGTCTGCTTCATTAATATAATAATCCCAGCATCTGCATGGCATATATTTTTCATCCCTTTACCTTTAAACTGTCTTTATCTTTATATTTAAAGTGGATATCTTGTATATAGCAATATAGCTGGATCATGATTTTTTTTAGCTCATTTGCTGATACAGTTGGATTTAAATTTAATATTTGCTATTCATTTTCTATTTGTGCCATTCTTTCTTTGTTCCCTTTGACCTCTTTTCTTATCCAAAGGATGTATTGACTAAGTATTTTCTGTGCTTCCATTTTATCTCCAGTACTGGCTTATTAGGTATTACTTTTTGTTTTAATTTTTAGTGATTGCTCTAGGATTTACAATATACATCTTTGACTTATTACAATATACCTTCAAAAAATATGGTAGTTTATGTGACAAATCTTACACTAGTACATTTCTAGATTTTCTCATCTCTCTTTTGTGCTATTATGTCATATATTTTACTTCTACCTACTTTAAAAACCTTATAATTTATTACCAGTATTTTTGCTTTAAAGACCCATTTTTTTAAAGTCTTAAAATGGGAAAAAAAGATTAAAAAATATTTTTGGAGATTTTTTTGTTTGTTTGTTTGGCATTTTAATCACATTGTCCATTCTTGTTTGTTGGTGTTTGTTTTGGAGAGATCCAAAGCTTTAGCCACACTGCCATCTTGCCTTTTGTTCCCAAGTTGTTTTTTAACCTATTTTTAGGTGTAGCCCATGTAGTTTCTGGGGGTGATGAGTTAAGATAATGCTTGTGTTTGAAGTAATATTTTCTTTTATTTTCCCTCAAATGCTACTGTTTAAAATGTATGTGTGTGTGATCTGGGACAAATGACTGTTCTAAACTTAGATACCAATTTTTTTTAAAAAAGATTTTATTTATTTATTCATGAGAGACAGGGAGAGAGAGAGAGAAAGAGAGAGAGAGAGAGAGAGAGAGAGAGAGAGAGACTGGCAGAGACACAGGCAGAGGGAGAAGCAGGCTTCATGCAGGGAGCCCGACATAGGACTCGATCCCGGGTCTCCAGGATCCGGCCTGGGCTGAAGGCAGCGCTAAACCGCTGAGCCACCAGGGCTGCCCAGATACCAATTTTTAAAGTGAGGATTTGAAGGACAGTCTTTGTTGCCAAAGCTATTACAGAAAGGCCACAAACATTGCTTAGTATTTGGCCTTTATGATATAGTCTCCCTTGGAAGTGTTGGCTAACTGCATAGGCTTTTACTTACTATAATACATGAATTTCTCACTTATCCAGAGGTCATTATTTTGGCAACCTCATCTATTTGGAACATTAGGGAAAATAATAAAATAAAACAAATGGCTTCTAAACAGCTGAACTATATGCTTCAAGGTCATTAAAAATAAATTTCATGAATTTTACTAACAGGAGACCCCCTGACTCAGAATGTGCTTGCTTCCATTAAAAATATAATTTTAACCAGCTTGGCTAATTGGTTTCCTTGCCTTCAGCAGAAGGGGGAGGGAGGTAGGGTGGTAGGGAGAGAAATGAGGAAGAAGTGCACACATTATGTAGAGTAAGATATAATAACTGATGTTTGTATGTTTTTTAGACTGCAATCTCCTTTAGGGCAGTTAATGGTGTCCTATTTATCATTGTGTTCTCTGCACAGTCCCTGACACAAGATAGTCAATAAACTCTGACTATGTAACAGATAAACTAACAAACATATGAGACTCAGAGGCTGAGGGGACATAGGACAACCTATGATGTTGAAATAAGGATTTAAAAAAGGCAGCAGTTAGAGGCAGAGAGTTCTTTATACTATATTGTACTGTGTAGTGAGAACATTTCTATTTAGGGAAAATAGGAGCCAGCATGGAGCAATCGCTCATTTTGATATCAGTGACATGCCATTCAGAAAAGGTTACAGTTTAGAACCCATGTGAGTATTTATTGCCTTAAAAAATGATTTCCATTAAAACTATCCTCCCCCATCCTGCACTGCTCTTTACTCTCCCCACCAGCCCCAACCCTCCAAATCTCTACTTCTGGCCTCTCTACCTAACAATATCACCTCTTCACACTTAGAAAACTCATTTGTGCAACAAATGGGTCATTACCTGATAATGTTGCTGAAATGATCTGTTTTTGTACATGGTGGATTTGTTAGAAGGAATTATTTGTTCGATGACTTATGGACTAAAGAAATGCTCACAGTGATGCATACATATCCATACCTTAAATCTGAAAAACACTATTCACCTTTAGGAAATGTGTACACTCTGTATAGATGGACAGTTTTGCTTTCTTTATGAAAATCTGTTTATTCAGCTTGCCCTTGGTATGTTATTTTCACCTAGACTTTTACATGTAGAAGAGCTGATAAAGATAAAAATGGTGGCTGGCACTCCCTGAGTGGTGACGTGTGTATGTGGGCATGTGTGTGCTCCAGGGACTCTGCAGAGAGTTTTCATGGATTAATTTGTTATTTAGTTCTTATCTTAGGAACTATTACTATCTAAACTTATGTGCAAAGAACTAAGACTTGGAAAGGTGACTTTACAAAGTCGATATTTACAAATCCAGTAAATGGCAGAGCTGGTCTGACTCCAAAACCTTGGAGTCTTGAAATTTATGCTATACCCTTTGTCTTCTCCCATCATCTCTGAGAATAAAGCAGGAAACAATAGCATAATATCTACCTTTATCATACCAAACAAAATATTTCTTTACTTTGCTGTCATTCAGTCTGGCAGTGGCTGGGATGAATTAAGCTCCCTCTTAGTTTGAAGAAAGAGTAGGAAAATACGTGTATCTCTAGGCACAATTTATTAATCTGATAATAATCAGTTCTTTCTCTCTCTCCCTTGAATTTGGTTGATGTATGTAGTTAAATCAGATAATCTATAAAGCATTATCTTGCATCTTGCCCCACCCCAATTTACTGACTGGCCAGAATTATTTGGATAATTTTGTTATTTCCCTATTTCAATTTCTTTTGGAGCACTCCGGCCATGGTTTTCATTTCTTTTCTCAACTCAGTTGAATTTTGTTCATATTGAAATATATTTCCATAGGAGATAATATTCTCAAGACACAATTTTGAAACTGTTTTCATTCAAAGAGCCTGAAGAATAAAAACAAGCCATGCTGATTATCATGGTTCCTGTGTAAGCAATGGGCAGGAAGATATTCAGTTTAATTATCTTGGTGTCCAGATATGGAACATAATATGCCACCAATTTCTTTTCCTAAACAAAGCAAACCATTATGTACACCTGCTGGAAGGTCCAGGGACACAGGGATGCTTGTACTTTGTATATGACTTTAAGAAAAAATGTGTTTTCCTTTTAAAATTTTCTGTGAGCGAGGCGGGAATCAGGGAGTTGAGGAAGAGCAGGAGATGGCTGCTTTGGGGAATAAAGGAAAATGAGGAGCTCCAGAGCGAGAGGCACTGATAAGATAAATGTGTTCAGGCTGTCTATCAGATGTCAGCAGCCATGCCCTGCTGTTCTGAAATTGCCTTTTTATGTTGCCTTTCTCAAAGGTGAGCTCGGAGTGTTGCCTTTAGTGTTCTTTGAGAAAGGGAAAAACAAGAATAAATACAATAGTCACAGCATATGCTCACGATATCCTCCTATTCACAGTTTATCACAATTATTGACATGGACTTGTTAGGCAAAAATGAGAGTCACTGTTTATTTTCTGATGACTTTGGTTCCCTCTGCCCCGTTCCCTCTCCTGCTTCTTGCCAGACTTCTTTTCTCTCTTCTTGAGGCTATGCATTTTGAGTATTGTTAAGAATGTCAATACCTGCTCTCCAATCCCCACCTTGACCTTAATAGGTCAATACCAGAGAAATTATTTTCTTACCTTTCTTTGGCTGAAGCGATCCCAGTTATTCCTTGAGCTTATTAATTTTTCCCCCCTCATGCTTGGTAAGGTTATTTTACAGGGCAATCACGACTCAGAGTGAGGGATGGAATATATAAAGTCAGGACTCTGATTTTTGAGCAGTTAATCAGAGGGTGAGCAATCTGAAGTTGTTCCTGGACTGAAATTTTCACATCTGATTGCTTTCCCTACTCAGCTCCATTGTCAAATGCCTCTGGGTGCCTCAAAGTGCTCAGTAATGGTGGCACCTGGGTGGTAATGGTCATGGTCCTATTTTGATGGTTTACTTCATAGTTTTCCACTGATTCAAATAGCCCGAATACAGGGGCAGTCTGAGGAAGCCGAATGCTCCTGTATTATGTCTATAAACATTTGAGATCTAAATGCCCGCCAACTCCAGGTCTTAACTCTCTCACCTCCTTATGCTTCCCTTGTGGTCCTACCGGAAAGGGCCCTTAAAGTCTGAGATCTCCTCTGCTTATTGAGCTGAAGAGAGGGTGGCCTGGATAGAAAAGTACTCGTCTTTCGCCAGCAGTATGAGTACTTAGAAATTGCAAGCTCTGGGATGCTTGGGTGGCTCAGCAGCTGGGCGTCTGTCTTTGGCCCAGGGCGTGATTCTGGAGTCCTGGGGTCAAGTCCCACATCGGGCTCCCTGCATGGAGCCTGCTTCTCCCTCTGCCTATGTCTCTCTGTGTGTGCATCTCTCATGAGAAAATGAATAAAATCTTAAAAAAAAATTGTAAGCTCTCAGCTCTAATTTTATTCCAGAATCAGGTTTGGCAGGCAGATCTATTCATTCCCCTGCCTGTGACTGGAACTCAAATCCTCCTTCAGGAGGACCTCGGCTCCCAGTTGAAGGGGAGATAAGTGATGGACGATCCTTTTACTGCTTGTAAGGATGTCCCTGAGACAGAATTTCTCCTTTATTTTCTATAGCCCTTCTGCATTTTTCAGTCCACTTCTCTGAGCTAAACCAGGCAAAGAGAAAGATGATTAAGTCTCAGAAGAGGCATGAAATGGCCTGCAGCTAGAGGAGAAAGTTTAGGGTGGACATTTTGAAAGATGAAGAGTAAGAGCGATTAGGCAGTGGCATAGAAGTGCCATCACAGCGGTGAGCCAAGGAAAGGTTAGATAAGATATTAACATTAATGAGGTATAGCACAGCCCTGGAGAATAAAGGAGGCTTGACTAAAAAGGAGGAGGGTGGAAGGGAATCAGAACAGCCTGCTGACAGCTCACCCTCTCCTCCCTGCTTCCAACGACACTACCATTTTTGAGAGAGAGAGCAGGACATCTAGATCACAGTCCCAGGCTGTGTTGTTATAAAGCTGATGCTTTACTTTTTCCAGAAATCCATTTTTTTTCTTTTTGTTCCTACTACATGCCAAGCACTGTGTCAGGCTCCAGAAGGTAGCTATATAAAGATGGAAAGGATCCAGTCTCCATGGGGAAGAGAGTCAGAGGGATCAGAGTTGGGGGCTGGAGGCCTTCTGTGAAAGAGAGATCTGATTGTCTGGAGAATGATCCCAGAAACTTCTAGTGCTTCTCCTCCCCCAGTGGGAGGTAGTATACCCAAACACAATTTCTTTTCTTCTTCTTTTTTTCATTAAAAAAAAAAAAAGACATCCATTTGAGAGAGAGCGCATGCGCGAGAGAGCATGTGAGTGTGAGCAGGGGAAGGGGCAAAGGGAGAGGGAGAGAGAGAATCTTCAACAGACTCCCCACTGAGTGGGGAGCCCCATGTGGGGCTGGATCTCATGACTATGAGATCATGACCTGAGCTGAAATCAACAGTCAGATGCTTAACTGACTGAGCCACCCAGGTGCCCCCCAAACATGGTTTCTTTTTTTTTCTTAATTTTTATTTATTTATGATAGTCACACACGGAGAGAGAGAGAGAGAGGCAGAGACACAGGCAGAGGGAGAAGCAGGCTCCATGCACTGGGAGCCCGACGTGGGACTCGATCCCGGGTCTCCAGGATGGCGCCCTGGGCCAAAGACAGGCGCCAAACTGCTGCGCCACCCAGGGATCCTCCAAACATGGTTTCTTAAGAGACTGGGGTCCTACTCTCCAGTGGCCTACATTGACCATCTCCCATGGTGGTCAGATGCTGGCAGCTGGCACTGGACCATTCATTTCCTGCTGCTGGGACCTATCTGTGTGTTCTCCCACTGATGAGCCTGCTCCCCTGCCTGCACTATAAGAAGGCAGAGTTGCAGGGGCGTAGTGTCCTTGCCAGAACAGAAATGTTTGAGTCCAGCCTCCCCCTCAACTGGCCATGCTCTCTGAGAGTTGCTGAGAGAATGACAACAAATTTCTTTTGGATGAGCCTCATTTTGCAAGTTCCCCAATAAAGTCCATCCATTAACTCTCTCTACGTGATCTGACATTTTGTGTCTCCCTCCTTTGCTGTAGCTGCATAACCAGTGAGTGAAATTTGACTAGCCGGTAGGTTTTTTGGCCAGTGCATGTTTCAGAAGAAAATGGGTTGAATGCCTTTATGTGGGGCTGCTCTGGTCTCATATCCCTCATGGCATTAATGCCTGGCCCCTGGTTATGCTTGTATTTCCCTTACTTGTGATGTGTTACAGACGTGTGGTGTGTTACCGAAGGGGGTGCACAGGGACCGAAGAACATGGAAGAGGGGGATCTAACCTGTGGGACGTCAGAGGAAATAGCATTGAAGCTAAGACAGGAGGGATGAAAAGGAGTTAAGTGGGTGGAGAAGATGAAGATGGAGTGGGCATGGGGATGAAAGTGTTTTTTTCAAGTCGAGGAGTCCATGTGGGAGGCCCCAACGAGAAAGACTTGGTGTCTTAATCAGAGTGGGAAGTTCAGCCGGTCTGGAGAGATGAGGCCAGAAGACCTGTGGTTTGAAGAATTTTTCTTGAATTTGTGATGAATTCCTCCAAATTCAGTTTCCTGCCTCCCCCTGTGCTTAACATTTGGAGGATCTCAGCCTGGAATTAAGGACAGGATCCATGTATAGCCTGGGAATAGAATAAAACTGATGGAAACAGAACCTTTGCTTCTTCATTTTTTCCCTTTTTAAAGGTCAAATTCTCCTCTTTCTGTTAAATATCCATGTAATAACTACTAAATAGCTGGAAAAAAATTCATGAACTGCTGTGCTATTTCCCTTTTATTTTCTATTTTTCCCTCTCTTCTTTTATCCCTCCCTGCCTTTCTCTTGTCTTTTTCTCTTTAAGAAGAACTTAGCTATAAAACTAACAAAATAATTCACTGCACTCAATTTTGTCTTCAGTGGTTTGGGAATCTGAGGAAGACCGTGGGTCCCTAGAAATATCCTAGTACATGTCATTGGAAAATAAGACCTGTGAGGACAAGTAGGAGTGAAGGTAGAGGCTTATTTGCTCTGTTGAAAATAAGGGAAAAACTTTCCCTCCTTTCCTTTCTTGTTAGAGCCTTTACCTTAGAAAGCTGTAAATGCAAATACTTTCTCTGTTGCTTTGAAATGTATTATTATTATTATTATTATTATTATTATTTTAGAAACTAAGTAAACCTTCTATTAACTTTCTGGTCCAGGAGTATCCTCCTTGAGGACCTGGAAATGACAACTCCTTGAAATTAAGCACTGAGGAAGATAGAACCCCTGTTTCCCAGCCTTGCTCCAAGTCATAAAACTACCTCCTGTCCTAAAGAACCCCCCTTCTTTTAGATAAAGTCACTAAGGTAACATGGATCATCACCCCAATTACCACGCAAAGTTAGGATGAACTCTGTGTGACAAAGCACTGCGGTGCTGTTGACTCCCCATACTTGGGGACTAGTTAGGATTTCTCTGGAAAACACGCATACGATGGGTTGTCTCTGTGCAACTGTGTAAAAGGGTGGATTTCCTTCTGGCTTCGCAATCTCTTGGTGAGTTGCTGGTTACGTACTTCACATTCTGGCTTAATGCTTATTCAATAATTAGGAGTGATTTCTTTCTCTACCACCTTTGTGGAGAGGATTTCTAGGTTGGAGGAAGATTTTGTTTTTTAAATCATATTGCCCCCACAAACCTTGAAGAGGAAACGTTATGTTTGTCCTTTCCCAAAAGCCATGCGGTAGCTTTTCCAGGGAACCTAGTACCTGGAGAAATGGAAAACGATCACCCACCAGCTCTCAGTTGCTGTGCCTTATATGAGTCCTATTTGGCAGATGGAATGCCAACCCTTTCAAATTTTCCCAGGTGGGCCGAGCACTGTTTGCTTTCAGAAGTTCTCAGCGAGGCTTTCATTTTAAATTCATAAAAGTTATCAGCCAACTTCCAACAATTGTTTAATAAAAAGCAATTAGCCAGCCAAAAATATAATGGCTTTTATGTCAAAATATGCTGGAGACAGCTGCTAAGCGGGCCACTGGCAGCCCCTGGGCCATATGCCGTGAGTCCTAGGCATATGCACAGCCAGGCACAACAGCACAGAGCATATTGGGAGTAATAAACCCAGCCCCCCACCTTTCTCCCTCTCCCCTCACCCCACTCCGCACTCCAGAGAAACTGACAGCAGGAAATTCTCTGGAGCAAATTGCTGCAGTCAAGATTCACAAAACTCATTTATTAGGCAAGGATCTAATCTGGCAATAGATGCAGAAAACCCTAGCTCCCTAGCCTGGTTTGGATAAAATCCATGCAAACCTTATTGCATTGCAGCAAAACGATTAAAAAAAAAAAAAACCTGCCTCTGCAAAACAACTAACTCAACTGCACTCATCAAGAAAATTGAACTCAGATTATAGACTTTTCTTTTATCTGTTTGCTTCTCCCAATCTAATATTTGCAGGGAAAAAGTTTCTGGAGTTTACTCTTCCTCATGAAGAGAGTTTTATTCTCCACACATTCTTGGATGTAGTCACGTTTATTGCCCTGCCTTGCTCCCCAGGAGATGTTTCAAGGACTGAGATATTGGTGATGGCCCAGCGCATCTTTGGTTGTCATCAGAAATACAAATCCAGATACGTACTTATTTCAATCATAGGGGGTGGAGAGAAAGGAAACTCCCCTGATTTTTTTTGCTAGCCAGAAAGGCCATATTTTCATCAAAAGTATGTTTATTTTGAGAATAAAGCACAGGCAAATCATCTTTTGTTTATAGAGAGCTTTTCCACCCCAGAGGATGCCTTGGTTTGTAAACACTCTGAAGCTGTTTTTAGAGCATTCACACTGCCTATCTCCTTAAGGACAGATCCTGGGGGCTGCTCTATACCCATGCTTTCTGGCTATTTTGGAGTGCCAGCAAATCCTTATTCTATAGTTAAGAAAATGTGAATGCTTTTGAGGATAATAGGATTCCCCCCTCACCCCCACCATAAACCTATTAAATAGCAGAGTGTAGGCAACAGAGTTCCAGAATAGCCCTTGGAAAGGGGGCAGAGCAGACCTAGGAATCTCCAGATTCCTCAAACTTCAACTCATTCTTCAATCTTCTCCCTTCCCTAAGAAAATTTTCAGCAGAGTTGCAAAGAATAGTGTGTTGAAAGTCTCCCAAGAACACCCCCCCCTTCAATAATTTGCTAGGAGAACTTGCAGGACTTGGTGCATAGTGGCATCCATGGCTAAGATTTATTGCAGCAAAAGGTTACAAAGCAAAATGAGCAAAGGGAAAAAGGCATGTGGTGCAAAGTCGGGAGGACACAAGGTGCAAGCCTGTCCCAGTGGAATCATATGGTATGATTTTAACGCCCGCCTGCAACAAGTTGTGACAACACATGCAAAACATTGCCTGCCAGGGAAACTTCTCAGAGACTCTATGTCCAGGGTTTCTAATTGAGGGCTGGTCGTGTAGACATCCTCTGCCTGACAAGTTAAACGTCCAGATTCCCAGTATAAAAATGTGTTGAGAATAATCTATCGCACAGATGGTTTAAGCTCAGTGAGCCCTTCTTACCAGTCTTGGAAACTGTGGGGACCCTCCCCAAGTCTGAGTTCCTGGATGTCAGCCAAGGGTCAACCTTGCTTCAGGCCTTTCCGAGGGCAGCAGCTTCACTTGCACACAGTCGATTATGTTGTGCACTGATCCTTCCAGCCTTTCTTCTTATCTTATCCACCGGCAGAGATCTGAAGCACGTGGTGGGTGCACCTGGGAAAGGACAAAAAATGGGGCTGATAGGTTGGTAAGAAGTGAAAGGCATGGTAGGGGTGCCTGAGTGGCTCAGTTGGTTAAGGGTCTACCTTTGGCTCAGGTCATGATCCTGGGGTCCTGGGATCAAGCCCTGAATTGGGCTCCCTGCTCAGTGGGGAGTCTATTTCTCCCTCTCCTGCTTCCCCTGCTTGTGCACATGCTCTCTCTCTCTCTCTGTCAAATAAGTAAATAAAAATCTTTAGAAGTTAAAGGTGTGGCTTGGACTCTCAATGGAGGTCTAGTTTAGTAAGGATTTTAAGAAAGGCAGTATGGTGAAGCTTAGGACACAGGCGTTTTAAAATTTGGCAGACCTGGGTTCAAGTCCTGATTACTATTCCTATAGAATTTTAAAATTTCAAATCTTTCTGGTCTGTTCTTATGAATAATCCCCTGACTATCTGATGCTCATGGATAAGCAAGAGTTGGATAAATTTGGTAGGAAGTACAATGACCTGCATTTCAGGGGAAATATATTAAGGAACGACCTATAGGCCTGCAAGTCAGTAGGTAAATAAAAATGAAGTTAATATTTTTCTTTCTTGCCCTTCTTGTCTTTCTTTTTTTCTTTTCTCTTTCTTTCTTTTTCTTTTTCTTTCTTTCTTTCTTTCTTTCTTTCTTTCTTTCTTTCTTTCTCTTTCTTCTTTTCTTTTCTTTTCTCTTCTTTTCTCTTCTTTTCTTTTCTTTTTTTTCTTTTCTTTCTTTTCTTTTGTAAGTAGGCTTCATGCTGAGCATGGAGCCCAACACAGGGCTTAAACTCACAACCCTGAGATCAAGACCTGAACTGACATCAAAAGTCAGATGCTGAACTGACTGATCTGCCTAGGTGCCCCCCAAATTAATATTTCTGAAGGTAGGTCCAATGCTTTAATTTTGTTTTGGAATTCTCATTCCACCTTTTTTTTTTTTTTTTACGATTATGCTTAAGCACTTCATGTATATGTGCCTGAGTGTGCTAAGGGGAACAAGAGGGTGTTAGAGATGTGGTCTGTGCTCTCAGGATGCTTATAGTCTAATGCAGGACCTAATGAAGCACAAGGGGGGTCTAAATGAGGCAGCAAATGGATTCATGAAATTACAGACGTTTAACTCCTGAATGACAAAAGATAAGGGAAAGTGAGATATAGAAAGTAACTCAACACTAAACACCACCTCTGAATTTAATTCAGATTTGTTTTTCAAATTGTTGTTCTAGTTTTAGATTATGTCATCTCCAGAACCAATAAGTTAAACAAAGTAGTACTCTTGCAGAAGGAGAATCTTGATTTACTTGTCTGATATGTTCGTCCAGAGAACGTGAGTTTGATTTTCTTCCATTTCTCTAACCTAAGGGAGTCATCTTTCCTGCTCATCTACAGATATAAAGCCACCATTTCCCTAACGCTTCCTAGGTTTTGTTCAAGTCCTTAATTGTTTATGAAGCATAAAAACCAGAATAGCAAATGAGTGCTCAGTTCAGACTCTCTTTGGCTTTGCACCACACTTTGTTCATTTTCTTGGGAGGGGCGGGGGGGGTGGTCCTTACACGTGCTCTTTGTTTTCAGGACTGCAAGACTTATCTCTCACGCACCTGACCAGTTGTCCTGGCCTGTGGGTCTCTGCTCAGTCCATGGCCTCACGTTCAAATACACAGAGCTGTACATCGAGAGCTTTGTGTACTCATTGTACAAAAGGTTTTTCATTGATCTGCTCTTTCTTTTTACAGGCATCTCAGAATAGAGGCCAGATCACACAGTGAATGAGAGTATGGATTCTTTATCCTCAGTACCTGCTTCAAATCCCACCCCAGACACTGAGCTGCTGTGACACATTGGACAATTTACTTAATCTCTGTTCTCAATTTCCTCACCTAAAAGATGAGGAACAAAATATTATACCAGTCTTGGGATTAAATAAGAATGTATTTGATATGCTTCAAGCAGTGTCTGACACTATGTCTGATAAATACAGAAATTAGAAGTGTCTCTTCGATTCCTTCTTTGGATTACGAATAATTGCTTTGAATTACATCTTCCTTGATAAGCCAGGAGTTGAAAGAGGCTATAATAGAGATCCAGTCTGCTCACAGATTCACATTTTTTAGTCTATAGCCTAGTTTCCTATGTTAGAAATCTGATTTGTGCTAAAACAGAACTTCTGCTAAAAGACCTCATTACCTTATGATTAACACAGGAAAGAATACCACCAGTTCCCTTTTCCTTCTGGTTAAAATGTAGCTACAAATCTCTTAGCCTGATAAATTCCACACTAACATTTTGAATTCATTCTTCCCAGCAAATGAGACAATTGAGGCAGAAACATTAGTTTGAGTGGAGACATAGGTCAATGTTGCTTGAAGGAAAGTCCTGTTGGGTGTTCAGATGCAGAACATAACATATAAAAACCAAACCAAACCAAACCAAACAAACAAAAAATGAAGACAAATTCTCTTGAAATGAGAAAACAAAAATAAAGCTCATAACTCAGTAGGTACTAAGCAAATGCTAACTCCTTTTTCTCGCTTTGCATGGCTGCCAGAACCAATTTCTTCCCTCTCAATATTTATATTGACCTTTGTTCCCTTTAGTCAGAAAAACACAAAGATTTTTTTTTTAAGGCTCATACCATAAACTGTGTGATGTTTAGCTTTTGCAGAGGTGTGAAGAAGTCCTGCTGTTAAAAGTGGGGTAAGATTTTTTTCTTGGGTGAAAGCCCAGAAAATGTTAGACAAGCCAAGGTGAAGACTCTTCCCAACTAATGAGAGTGTGGATGCATGTGTGGATGTTTATGGGTGTGAACGTATGTGTCTAGGTTCTCGGACCATTTTGGGAGGGAGAAGTGAGGACCAACAGGAAGGAATTAATTCAAAATGTTAGATGGCAAAATGATTTGATCCACCCCACAAGACCCAAGGTGTGATTTCCTTCTTTGCATTCTGTGCAAATTAGCTCTCTTTAAATTCTCCATCTTGGAAATGCACAATCCAATTAAAATGACATTTTGTGAGCTAAGCAGGCATATCATGACCATTGCTCAGGCCAAAGCAGAGACCAAGGCTTAATTACTTGAATCTTGTAGGATTTTAAGAATTTAGGAGAATAGCCATCCCAGTCCACGGAAGTTTAGTGCAGCTGCAATGGGTCCCCCACATAAGAGGTTTCTTATTTTAAAGATGCCACTCCGACTTCTGTCAGTTATGTACACAGCCTTAAACAGGAGTGTGATAAAAACAAAAGATTCCACAATAAGTGTTAAAAATAATCCCTTGTTCAGTAGACATTGTTAAAGGTAGTGAGTGATACATGGAAAGGTAGAGCCTTGAAGATAACTATAGGGAAGGTGTAGACGTTTGGCTTCCTTTTCAACCTCTTCCAGAAAAAGCTTCTTTCAAAGAGAAGAGCTGTGCCATGAACACGCCTGGTGAGGACCCAAATGAGTGGGTTTGTCTTTCTTAGTGGGGAAAAAGGGGGGCTTTGAGAGTTGGCGTTAGCCCTGCTGCAAGCCCGCACAGGGGTAGGAGGAGGGTGGTGGCTGCAGCCAGCGCGAGGCCTCGAGTCAGCTTGTTATATGATCCTCACCAGCTTCCCTGGGAAGAGGAAAAACAAATTTTTTCTCTAATGGCTCAGATTGTCTTCGATACTTACCAGCAGGAGTTTCTGACAACTTTGTTCTCTCAGATTTTAGGGATTTAAAGAGAAACAAAATATCACACACTTGCAACTGGCACAGGGAGACGCCAAAGTCTGCCTCATTAGTGGATGGAAAACAGTGGCCCCTTGGGGCCAGATCAGGAGGTCAATGTGTATCCAACTGAAAGGCCCTATTTATTAACCAAATACCCATTACATGGGTCAAGTCCAAGGCCAGCCTGATGAGTAGGCAACTCCTCATATGGTTTCATTTCGGGGACTGAAATACCACTCCCTTGATCCTCCAAATGGGAAATATGGCTCCTATGTGCCCACTGATGCCTGAAATGTCTTTTATAGGAAAAGTGCCTTTCATGTAGAAGTCAGCAATAAGGTTCATAATGAAAGTACCTTAGGTGTGACTTCAGAATACACTGAGGTATGAGTGACCTGAGTCTGGACTCCTGAGAGTGCATTTAATGAGTAAGAGAAGAAAGATCCTTTTGCTTGGATGGCAAGAGATATACACAGGGATCGGGGAGCAGAAAGCAAAGATCAGATAGTGGGAAGCTAGCTTTATTCGTTTGGTTCACTTTCAGATTAAGATAGAAAGCACTTAAGTGCCTGACGCATAGCAAGCTCACCATGTTAATTATTCTTTAAAGTTATGGCAGATTCAGGACTGGCTATGCCATTTTGGAGATAAACCTATAGAGTTCCTGCTCAGAAGCTATAGTGCCTTGTGCATAAAATCAAGGCCCTTGAAAATCACTCATTCCATTTTCTCTATCCTCTTCCCATCCTAACATTTTCTCTTGGCATTAGTCCTCAGTCCTTTGCTTAAGGGGGGACTATAAAGGAGTCTCAATAGGCTTTGTACCAAGAAGAGGGGGGTTGCAATTAGAAGCATGTCTAACTTCTGGCATTCAACCATATACCTCATGCCTGTGTCACATTTGCATGTCTCATCTTTCCTAATGTCACTAAAGGATACTTGATTAATACCTTTATAGTTATGGGACCCAGTGACTGTAATCACGCATTCTGATGGCTCACATCCAGGCATCATGGGCATGCAGCGTTCCTGATTATGCCAGCTCACAGCAAGTGGGTTTATCCGAACTGCTTGGATGACACCAATTGCCAATACCTCTCACTCGGCATTCATATATAAATGGCACGTAAATAAAACATCTTTTCATCTAGTTTTATCACTAACATATATACGGCTAATCAACATTAATATATAGTCTGTTTTTATCTCTCTAACTAGACTGTGAACTTCTGGATAGTTTCTGAGAAAACCTCCAATGAGCTCCATATTCCCATATTCATGTCCTTGTGTAATCCTTCCCTCTAGATGTTCCCCCCTCCCTTTTTTTTAAATGAATATAATAAGACAAAATGTTAAGATGTCACTTTTGAGATTGGGCTGCAAAAAGTTCGTAAGTCCTGTTCCACTAGCACTCTCTGGCTCATTCTTGCTTGCTTGATGTGGTGGCAGCCAGTAGCCATGTTGTGAACCATCCTAAGGTAAGGAGCTGAGGCAGGTCTCTGGCCAACAGCCAGGAACACCTGCCCCTCCCCTCGGCCTAACCACTTGTGAGGAACTGAATTTTGACAACAATCACCTGAGTGAGCTGATCAGCAGCTTCTCTATCAGTTGAACCCTTACATAAGAATGCAGCCTTGGTTGATACTTTGATGGCAACCTTGTGAGACACCTAGAGGCAGAAGCACCCAGGGAAGCCATGCTTAGATTCCTGATCAACAGAAGCTGTGAGGTAATATGTTTGCTGTTTTATGCTGTTGAGTTTTGGAGTAATTTGTTACACAGCAATAGATAATTAAGTCCAGGCTTGTAGCCCATCAGTCTGGAACAAACAAATACCTAGATTATTGGAGAAATATGCTTTGAACTACCTGAGGAGTGTTTTCTTTCCCTCTCAGGTGGGAGAGGGTGACAGGTGAAACCCATGATTTGGCCCTAAAAACCTGGCTGCCTTAATTGCGTTCTTGGTGTATGAGGCCAGAGGGTCAGTTAACAGGAAGAGCAGTTTAACAGGAATAGCAACCAAATCAAGTGGACCATTCAAAGGGCTAAGGGACACTGGAAGTTGAGGTTTAGAGCCAACATAAGAAAGTCAGAATAAAAAAGCCTAAACGGCAAAGCAGGCAAGTGGGAGGCGGTTTGGAGACGTTCCATTTCTAGAGTTGGTGTGAGTGGAGCTGATGGAAGTATGTGCAGAATGGAAACAGTGCTGGACCCATCCAAAGAGGAGGGTTGCAAAGATCAATGCAAGCCTAGTTTTGGGTGGATCTAGTATATGTTGTAGTCCTCTACCCAGATCCTCATCCTCAGGGACAGTGTGCCCTGGAAATGTTGACCATTAGTGGTTGACAGCTGCATGCCTCTCTGAGCATTGTCCTCCGCCACTCAAGGTTATGCCCCATCCCTGGGGTGGCTTGTGGCCAAAGTCTGGCAGATGAGGGAGCACAAGGAGCTGACTCCTGTGCCTCAGTGGGGGGCAATCCGAAAGGTCTGCTTCAGCTCCAGAGCTCCCCATAGGACTACCTGAGATCTCAAAGACAAATGCCTTTCACTTTTCCCTTTGCCAGATTCTTTCTTTCTCACTTTCTCCACAGTATGTCTCCCAGGAGTACCTCCAGGAAACCCTTTGCACACAACATCCCATCTTGATCTAAGAGAAGCAAGACAAAGAGTAGCAACTAGCCACCTCTAAGCCCATTGCCACTCTAGGGAATGTAGACCCAATGTACAAGCTGGAGATGCTAATGTGTAAGTGACATATTCCAATCTTTCTTTCTGTATTGGCAAATCATTCCAATTTAAGGAAAAGAATGGGGGATCCCTGGGTGGCACAGCGGTTTGGCGCCTGCCTTTGGCCCAGGGCGCGATCCTGGAGATCCGGGATCGAATCCCACGTCGGGCTCCTGGTGCATGGAGCCTGCTTCTCCCTCTGCCTGTGTCTCTGCCTCTCTCTCTCTCTCTCTCTCTGTATGACTATCATAAATAAAAAAAAATAAATAAAAAAAATTTAAGGAAAAGAGTGACCTCTGAAGTGAAACAAAACACATTCCCGGGCCAGGTTTAGCTAAAGGGATACAAGTTGAGTCCTCTAATCTCTGTATCTGAAGTTGGATATTTTTTAAAAGATGTTATTTATTTATTTGGGGGGGCAGGAGAGAGAGAGGTCATGAGCAGGGTGGGAGAGGGAAGTGGAGAAGAGGGGCAGAGGGAGAAGGAGAAGCAGATTCCTCAGAGCAGCCCAATGTGGGACTCGGATGATGACCTGAGCCCAAGACAGATGCTTAACCAACTCAGGCACCCCTGAAGTTCAAGGTTTTTTTTTTTTTCATCTCTGTTAATATTAGTCCACCATTTGCTTAAGAGAAGAACTGGACGTTTTGTGTGTGGGTGAGAAGTGAGAAAGGAGAATGTGGAGGGAGCTTAGTTTTCCCTGTCCTTAGTACCACGTAACTTGTGTGACTCTTAATCATGTAGCAAGTACTATGTAACTTCAATAACACTTAATTCTTTCCCTCCTTTCAAAATGTGCTGAAGAAGCAGATTTCTAGCTTTTTGTATTAGGGGTAGAGATTCTTCTGTTATCATGTATTTGGCACCCTCCCTAAAGGGGTCAGATACTAAGAGCGACCATATACCCTATTTTACACCTGCTATCCCATGCAATTATTAATAGTTCCCTCCCCACTCGTCGTCTCCCCAGTGCATCCCAGTGTTAATACATTTTGTCTCCTTGATGGGGAAACCATGTACTGTTACGTCTCAGGGTATCATTTTTCTTCCATGAATAAAATTTTTGAACTTTCAGGATAATTAAGATACACTGCCTTCTAAAGAATGAAATTCATTAAAAGTAACATTTTTTTCTCTTGCAAGTTGAAATTATTCTCAACGTCCCAGTGTAGCAATTTGACCCAATACTACTTTTCAGGGGAATAGTTTTCACACTCACTTCACAGTTTAAACCAATTTGATTTCACTACTAATTTGCCTTATTTTAACTTGGACATGCTGAAGCAGTTCAGGCTGCTTCCAAACACTTACTGCCTCATTAGCTGATAGCTGTAGTCTAATGACTTTCGGAGCAAATGAGAGCTTCGAAGGCGGTGGACACCAGTGGAAACAGCCTTTTGCAAACTGAAAGAGAGGATGTCAAAATCGGATTTAATTCCACCCTTTGTTAGCTTTGGGGCAGTTAGCATTTATTTAAATGAAATTGTAATTATTTTCAGTGCTGCTGATTGATGAGAAATCCCTGGGTAAATAGACTGAAGCCATCACACAGTCTGCCATGTAGTTGAGTAAATATAAAACAAGGGAAGCCTTTTCTGTTAGGAAGTTCAACATCATTTTCTAAGTTTAGCTATAAAGATAGATATTGATGTAAACTTTAATGTGTGTATATTGATACATACACATCTCCCCTATGTGTGTGCATATACACATGCCCCTGCCACATATGTAAATATGCATTAAAATATATATGCGTTAAAAATATGGTTCCTTTCCCTTTCCCTAGGGTATAGATTAGGCTATTTGGTTATGATAAAGCCTGAGGCTCACTCAGCCTATCTCAAGGACAAATGTGAGAATAAGAGAGATAGAAATCTTTTTTTTTTTTTTAAGATTTTATTTTTAAGTAATCTCTACACCCAGTATGGGCCTTGAACTTACAACTCTGAGATCAAGAGTCTCCTGCTCCACCAACTGAACCAGTCAGGTGCCCCAGAGATGGGGATCTTTCATGGAGGAAAGGAGCCAGGCTCTAAAAGTAATTCAAGATCTAGGCAGCTACTCTTAGTGGCTCATCTAACCTTGATCCTCACCCCATTCTTCTTTATTTATAAAGCTTGACTTCCTGCCCTCCACCCCCATGAAAACTAGACAAGTTCACAACCTGAAAAGATAAATCATATTTTGTCTAAGGCAGGCAGCATAATCTAATTCCCTTTGCTAGTGCTTGCTTTAGGGGTGAGCAGGAGAACAGATTCTAGGCAATGATGCATAGAAGAAAATCTGTTGTGGTAATTTGGGAAAGATTTTTCTCTCTGGTAGGGGAAGAGATGGTGGTAAGGCCTCTTCTAATTTTCTGCATGAAATGGCGCGCAAGGATTTATGATCAGAGCTGTGGCAGCCATCTTGAAAACATGAGACTAAAAGCCTAGAGACAAAGAACCAATATGCTGAGGGGAGACTTGCAGAAGCATAGAAAAGAATCTACGTCCTTGACAGTATTCCTAAACAGTTCTCCAAAACCCAGACCACCCAGCGCCAGACTTTTCATCATGTGAGAAAGTGAAATGTCTTCATTACTTGAGCCATTCTTGGTTTGGTAGTCTATTACTTGCAGTCGAGAGCATCTCTGGCAATGTCCAAACTTGGCTACAGCAACTTCTTGCAAGATACATCTATGAAGGCAAGGGAAACAAAAGCAAAAATGAACTATTGGGACTTCATCAAGATAAAAAGCTTCTGCACAGCAAAAGAAACAGTCAACAAAACTGAAAGACAACCTACAGAACGGGAGAAGATATTTGCAAATGACCTATCAGATAGAGGGCTAGTATCCCAGGTCTATAAAGAACTTATTAAACTCAACACCAAAGAAACAAACAATCCAATCATGAAATGGGCAAAAGACATGAACAGAAATCTCACAGAGGAAGACATAGACATGGCCAACAAGCACATGAAAAAATGCTCCACATCACTCGCCATCAGGGAAATACAAATCAAAACCACAATGAGATACCATTTCACACCAGCGAGAATGGTGAAAATCAACAAGACAGGAAACAACAAATGTTGGAGAGGATGTGGAGAAAGGGGAACCCTCTTGCACTGTTGGTGGGAATGTGAACTGGTGCAGCCACTCTGGAAAACTGTGTGGAGGTTCCTCAAGAGTTAAAAATAGAACTACTTACCACCCATCAATCGTACTGCTGGGGATTTACCCCAAAGATACAGATGTAGTGAAATGCTGGGACACCTGCACCCCGATGTTTATAGCAACAATGTCAACAACAGATGAATGGATAAAGAAGATGTGGTTTATATATACAGTGGAATATTACTAAGTCATTAAAAATGACAAATACCCACCATTTGCTTCGATGTGATTGGAACTGGAGGGTATTATGCTGAGTGAGGTAAGTCAATAGAAGAAGGACAATAATTACATGGTTTCATTCATATGGGGAATATTAGAAATAGTGAAAGCGATTATAGGGGAAAGGAGGGAAAATGAGTGGGAAAAATTAGAGAGGGTGACAAAACATAAGAGACTCCTAACTCTGGGAAATGAACAAGAGGTAGTGGAAGGGGAAGTGGGCAGGGGGATGGGGTGACTGGGTGACGGGCACTGAGGAGGGCACTTGAGGGGATGAGTACTGAGTGTTATATGTTGACAAATCGAACTTCAATTAAAAAATATATATGTAAAAGAGGGTTCTGTGGACAAGGTTATCTTATTGTCTTTTTGGATTTTGTGAATATTTATTTCTCTATATTCAGGGTGACTTTAACAAGAATCAGGGGAGCTTTCATAGCACTAGTGGCTCAGAGCTCTCCAGGACAGAGCTCTTCCCTACAGTGCTTCATGATTGAGCAATGCTGCAACTTTCCCTTTGACATACTGTAGGTTTATCAATTAGATAGAAGTCTGAGTGACAACATGAAAACTTTCTGCTTTGGTACATTTGAACTTCAAACTTCCCTTAGTTGATTGTTCATGCAATTCACAAAAATTTACTGAGCACTCGGTATGTGTTAGGTGTGGGAGTTTAACGACAAATACTGAAATGCTCCCTGCCTCCTTGAAATGTACATCCTAGTCAGATTATTCAATTTCTGTATTTATCAGGCCTTTTGATAGAGAATTCCAGAGATATCCAAGGTGTTGGGCTGCTAGAACAGGGTATGGAAACCTCCCAGAATGAGTGTGTATCTTTTTGAAAATGATGAAGATGATAGCAGGCAAGTTTTTTTTTTTTTTGGTATTCTTTTCTTTTTTCTTTCTTTCATTTTTTTGTTATGATATTGAAAGAGTTGAGACAACACTGAAATATTGCACTGAGATTTTATAATTCTTACCTAAGCCATATTTAGAATGTCTAGTTTGGAATCAGGATATTATACCCCCTGTAGGCTATAATCTGGATTTTCAGAGTATAAATAAAAATGAAGAAACAAATAATCAACATTCACTGTCATCTTAATATTCTGAAATAATCCAAGTCATGCATACCAAAGTGGGTGATAATAAATTACAACAAGGGTCTCCCAGCTTTTATGTTGGTGTTGAATCAATTACAAGTTTTAGGATTCCAGAACTTCCATTTGGGATGAAACAGGGAAGTAGCTGTGCTTTGAATGGCTTCTCTCTATTAACATGTGGTGAGAACATTAAGTTCGAGAGTTCTTGCCAAATAAGAACTGGAGTCCAATAATCACATTCAGTTTGTTTGGATTTTTTTGTGTAGTTTTTATTGGATGGGGACATCATTACTTCTTGCCCTAAAGCAGGTTCTCTTCATCATGAAGTGAATGCAATGAGCTAGTGAGTTGTTAGTGTTTGCTTATTTATCTCCCCTATATTTTGGGCCCTTATGGGGGGTATTCAACTCTCTAGGATTAATAGTTACAACAAACCTTGAGTCAGACAAGGATGGATCTCTATTTGGCAGTTGTCTGTAATGGTTTTGTTATTCAAGGGAACAAAAAACATAATCCTTTACAGGCTATATTTATGGAAATTTAGTTGATGGTATTTTCCTTTGATTTCTCCTTTGCTATTCCACATAGTCTCTCCTTTTATTTGGTTGGAATTCTAATGAATGTTATCTTCAAAAGCCCCTTTGGCAAAATTTCCTTATTAAATGAAGCTTTAAAAAATAAATGAAGCTTTATTTTCTAGGCTAGCTCTCTATATTTCTAATGCCAATCCAGAATAGCCACATCCTTACCTATTCCCTACTCCATCTTTAAATGTTTAAATTAAACCTCTGTTCTCCCATCATTGCCAAATTTAAAAATCTGTATTTCAGAGGTAATACCTGGAGTTGGTAACTGTAATCTTGACCCAATACTTATTTTATTTTTTTAAAGATTTATTTATTATTTATTTATTTATTTATTTATTTATGTATTTATTTATTTATGAGAGAGAGAGAGAGAGAGGAGAGAGAGAGAGAGAGGCAGAGACACAGGAGGAAGGAGAAGCATGCTCCATGCCAAGACCCTGACGTGGGACTCGATCCAGGGACTCCAGGATCGCACCCTGGGCCAAAGGCAGGCGCCAAACTGCTGAGCCACCCAGGAATCACCCCCAATACTTATTTTAAAAATCAAATTATATTCTAGATTTTGGCCTAGCACAATGGCTTGAAGGGCTGCATGTCAGCCTGTATTTTTTTTTTTTCAGTTTTTTTCTAGGATAACATTTTTATTTATTCATAGCTTGGGTTTAAGAAATTTGCTTCATTAAAAAGATTCAATTCATCAGTTAGAGGCAGTGGGACAGAAAATAGATCAGTCCTGGGATGAACCATTTGCTACACATGTAGTTATGAAAATGTTTAAAGTGATTTGAAACAGGACACCGAGTGACAGACTGCATTGTTGTCAGTGACGTCTAGAAACCAGATCCACAGGTGGCAGATACTGAAAAATATTTTACATCATTAAACTCTACTTTTCATTTCTAAAATATGTACCCTTAGTGCAAAAGAAAATTGTATCTATGTATGAACAATGAACATTTTGCTGGACATAGCTTTGATCAACCAGGTATGTACCTTCCATTCTGTATTAATTATATTATTCAGCGTTTGGCTTTGGTAATAATTTGAAGCTTAGACTTAAAATAACTAGGACTGACAGCCCACTTAATGGCTTTGAGGGGTAGAAGCCAATTGGAATAATAGTATAGACTTCTTAATTTTAAAATATGCATATTTCTAATGTGGAAATTTATAATTCTTCAAGCAAAATTGAGAACTGCGTTTGAGACGATCTGATTACAAGGCTATTAGGCTTCCTCTCTATTCCCTGAAGCCTCATCCCCTTCTCAATTATTCCCTGCTGCTAATAAGATGCCCGGGCTGAATAGCATTGTCCCTTAGGCAGAACTGAGACCTTGGACTAAGCACAGCTCCTTGCTCCCCTCCTCTCCTTCTTTCCTCCTCTCTCCTCCCCTGCCTCAGCTTCTCTTTTCTCCTTCATACTTAAATAAGTCTTGGTGGGAGTTGGGGAGAGAGGCAGTATTAAATGTTTTGATTTCCTAGACCTCTAAGCTCCTCGTGGCAAGAAAGTTGGATTAAATAGAAATAATATTGTTCAGGGACACCTGGGTGGCTCAGCGCTTAAAGTGCCTACCTTCAGCTCAGGGCACGGTCCAGGAGACCCGGGATTGAGTCCCACGTCGGGCTCCCTGCATGGAGCCTGCTTCTCCCTCTGCTTGTGTCTCTGCCTCTCTCTCTGTTCTTTCATGAATAAATAAATAAAATTTTTTTTAAAGAAATAATATTGTCCAAAACAAGCTTCTCTAAGTAGAACACATTGCCATATCCACTGTCAGGTTTGACCGTGTGTCACTGGTAAACACAAGGAGCCATGCCCATGTGCTTGACAAGCTCCTCCACTGTCATCAGCTTTCTGTGCCATGCTTGGTGCCCAGTAATTTTTCTGTCACCTCTGTGACCTGCTGGTACATGAAGCAGTCCATCAGCAATGTCCCCATACTCTCTTGGCCACTGCCATCTACTAGAGGGCACTCTTGCTGAATGCTAACAGCTGTGCCAGGGCACGGGAGGCCTGAGATCCTCTTTATATAATCCACCACATTTCTTTGATGGGACGAGCCCTGAGTGTTATGCTATATGTTGGCAAATTGAATTTAATTTAAAATAATGTAAAAAAAATCCACATTTCTTTCCCCTTCTCTTTTCCTGTGGCTGTCATTTCCTTTAACCGGGGATAGAGAAATCCTTCTTTGGACTAGAAGCCACAGTAACCTGGTAGGGGAGGGGGTTGTCAACCTGGTTTGCTATCCAGCTTCTGGGCTGTCCACACCTCTCTGGGTTTGGCTTATCCACCACCTGGTGGAGGAGATGGTACTGATGTGCACCTCTACAAAAAGGCATTGTCTTTTAAAAATCATTCCTTATTTCATCTTTATTCTTTGTTCACTTTTTATTAATTAGGCAAGAGTTTGCTGACTTTATCGTCTCTCCTCCTCTTTTCTGATTTCCTCCACATCAAAAACCACATAGACATTCCCTTTCACTGCTAGTAGGTCTTAGAGCAAACCCCTTACTTCATGCTTCCTGGTTTTTTACAATTTCTTTTTTTTTTTATTTAAAGATTTTATTTATTTATTTGAGAGAGAGTGAGAACTAGAGAGATCACAGAGGGAGAGGAAGAGGGAAAAGAGACTCCCCACTGAACTGGGAGCCTTTTGCAGGACTTGATCCCAGGACCCTGAGATCATGACTTGAGCCTAAGGCAGACATAACCAACTGAGCCACCCAGGTGCCCCTACACTTTGTTGATACGTCTTTGTTTTCTGGACTTAAATTGCTTTTCTTCATAAATAGGAAAACAATATGTTTCATTCTAGTAGTAGTTTCTCTTAAGGTCTATGGAGCAAAAAACTGTTTTTTTTCTATTAATGTAATAATGAAACTACTGAATTCTGTGGAAGATGGTAGGATGCATATTTTTCTTTCTCCTCACTCACTGCTGCAGGCTTAGACCTGCTCTGTTCTGCTGCTCTAACAGGCCCAGTTACTTTCGTACATTTTTTTCTGTTCAGTGCTTCCAAACTTGTTTCCTTTAATATTAGTAATTAATTACTGCTTCTGCTTTTGTTTTCTTTACCTAGTAACTCTTTGCTTGTGATTTTATAAGATACAGGTTCATAGAATTTTATTTTTTATTTTTTTATTTTTAAATTTTTTTTTTTATTTATTTATGATACAGAGAGAGAGAGAGAGGCAGAGACACAGGCAGAGGGAGAAGCAGGCTCCATGCACCAGGAGCCCGACGTGGGATTCGATCCCGGGTCTCCAGGATCGCGCCCTGGGCCAAAGGCAGGCGCCAAACCGCTGCGCCACCCAGGGATCCCCGGTTCATAGAATTTTAATATTTACATGCAGTGCAAAGCACAGATCTTAAGTACATGGTTCCATGTGCTCAGCAAGTACACACACACATAACAAGTGCAGAACATCATCTCCGGAAGATACTTTGTGGTCCTTTCCGATCAGTCCCTACCCCTTCTTCCAAAGACAGCCGATGTTCTGATTTCCTTAATCATAGATTAGTTTTGTCAGAGGAACTTAGTTAGGATATGTGTCTGGCTTCTGTCTCAGAAAGAAGCTTCATCCATGTAGTATGTATCAGTAATTCATTGCTTTCCTTTGCTACGTAACATCCCATGTGTGACTAAGTCACCATTTGTCAATTCTTCTCTGATGGACATTTGGTGTGTGACCGGTTTCTGGCTATCATACTTAAAGCTGCTGTGAACATTCATATCCAAGTCTTTTTTTGGACAGATGCTTTCATTTTTTTTTCTTGGGCAAATACTAATGAAGAGTGGAAATGCTTCTTCATACGACAGGAGTGTGTTGAACTTTGTGGGAAACTTCTAGAATGATTCTCAAGAAGGTTTTACCATCCCCCTCCAATGTATCCTTATTAACATTTGACCATGTCGGTCTTTTTGATTTTAGCCATGCTAGTAGGTGTGTGGCAATATCTCCTTGCGGATTTAATTTAGCTTTTTCTAGTGACTAATCACCATGAGAACTTTTTCATGTGCTTGTTACCAATTTGTATATCTTTCTTTGTAGAGCGTCTATTCTTTTGCTCATTATTAAAACTGTACTTTTGGGACACCCAGGTGGCTCAGCGGTTGAGCGCCTCCCTTCAGCCCAGGGGGTGGTCCTGGAGACCCAGGATCGAGTGCCACATCGGGTTCCCTGCATGGAGCTTGCTTCTCCCTCTGCCTGTGTCTCTGCCTCTCTCTGTGTGTCTCTCATGAATAAATAAATAAAATCTTTAAAAAACCTGTACTTTTGACTTTTATTGAGTTGTAGGAATTATTTATATAATCTAGACATTAGTCCTTTGTCGGCTAGTACCGCATTTATTTTTCTCCTGGTTCGTGGCTTGCTTATTAGTTTCTCAGTGATGTCAGGGCACCTGGGTCGCACAGGTAATGAACTCGGGGTGGTGAGATGATCCCTATGTCTTTTGATGAGCAGAAGGTTTTAATTTTGGTGGAGTCCATTTTATCAATTTTTCTGTCTTGGTCAGTGCTGTACCTTTATTTAGAATTTTTGTTTTCTGGGATACCTGGGTGGCTCAGCAGTTAAGCATCTGCCTTCAGCTCAGGGTGTGATCCTGGAGTCCTGGGATCGAGTCCCACGTCAGGTTCCCTGCATGGAGCCTGGTTCTCCCTCTACCTATGTCTCTGCCGCTCTCTTTCTCTTTCTGTGTCTCTCATGAATAAATAAATAAAATATTCAAAAAAAACAAAATTCTTGTTTTCTGCTTTGTCTTATGTATTTTGTTTGTTGTTCTTTCCCTAATCTTTTGCTGAGAAAATATATATAGTTTACATTTAAGAATGAAAACCTTAGCTTTATTCTTTCTGTCCTACTTTGTTTCCTCTTTTTTCTTATTTTTAATTATTGTATCTTTGATCACGTTGTGCATTTCCTTTTTTACTCATGTGAATTTAGAAGTTTCTTGGGACTTCTGTGTTCTGTCAATTGCAATCTTGTTATTCCCAATACACTTGATTGAATAGATACAGGCATGCCTCATTTTACTGTGCTTCATTTTATTGTGCTTTGCAGATATTTCTGCAGATCGAAGTTTTGTGGTAACCCTGCGTGGAGCAAGTCAGTAGGCACCATTTCCCAACAGCGTTTGCTCATTTTGTGTTTCTGTGTCACATTTTGGTAATTCTCACAATATTTCAAACTTTTTCATTATTATATTTGTTATGGTGATCTGGGATCAGTGTTGATGGCTCACTGAAAGTTCAGAGGATGGTTAACATTTTTTATCAATGAAATATTTTTAAATTAAGATATGGACATTGTCTTTTCAGACATAATGCTATGGCACACTCAAAAGATTACAATACAGTATAAACGTAACATATTATGCATTGGGAATCCCCCTAAATTCATTTTACTTGCTTTATTGTTGTACTTGTTCTATTGCAGTGGTCTAGAACTGTATTTCTCTACTATTATATGAAATAAATATTGACTATATCCCTCAACCAAAGTTATGTACTGCTTTCAATTATTAAGCTGAGACCTAAAGATAACAGGGTGATTTTATGTCCTGATTTGCTTGTGCCAGTCCTAATTTATTTCTGTTTTCTTGACATAATTGTATTTTTGCCCCTTTAATCTAAAACTGTCCTCATTTGTATAATAAATTATATGTGTATGATTAGCACACAATAAATTAAATGTTTAAGATCACTTTGACTTCCCCCTCCCCTCTCATGTACACACCCTCTAGAGTGCCTTTAAGTCTCTCCTTACTGCATCCTGGTCAGGAGTGAAAATCACTCTAGAGTGATTGACTATCTGTGTCATTTTGGGCAAGCTGTATTTTTTCTCTTTGCCTCAGTTTTCCCATCTGTAAAGTGGACATAGAAATATTTTTTTCACAGGGTTGTTGTGATGATTTCATTAAAGTGTCTAAAGCAGAGCCTATGCCATATGTGTTAGTGTGCCATAAAAATGTTGATTGTGATTCCTTGCTCCCTACCAGGTCAAAGGTTTTGCTGAGATACTTTATTATTTTTAGTTCCACACTATTGTGAGTTTCAGCTAGTTCAACAATTCTAATATTACAAATTCCTAAAGATTCTATCATTATATCCATTCAATTTATTGCCGACTGCTGGTTTCTCTCCTTGTCATCATCCTTATCTCACCATTTGTTCTGTTCATTTATTTGATTAGAGTCCTTTCCTAAATATTTTCCTCAGTTGGGTTCTGTGAGTGATGTGCTTTCTGACTCCTTTATATATGTATAAATATACTCCTTTCCACTGTCTGAGTATAGGATTCTTTTGTTGTAATCCTTTTTTCTCATTAACCAATTGATATTATTCTCCTGTTTTTTAGCATCTAAAATTACAGATGAAAATTTTAATGTTAGTTTTTGTATTAATTTTCTAGGCCTGGCATAAAGTACCCCAGATTGGGTGGCTGATGTAATAGAAATTTATTTTCCCATGGTCCTGGAGGCTGTGGTATGGTATCAAGGTGTCAGCAGTGTTGATTTATTGTAAGTCTTCTCTCCTTGGCTTGTAGATTGCTGTCTTCTCTCTGTGTCTTGACATGTTCTTGACATGTTCTTCTCCAGGCATGTCTGTGTCCTCATATCCTCTTCTTGTGTGGACATTAGTCATAATGGTTTGGTGCCCACTTTAATGATAATGATGTCATTTAGCTTAATTCCCTCTTTAAAGATACCATCTCCAAATATTGTCCCATTCTGAGTGCTAGAGATTAGGATTTCATTTAGGTAATTAAATTCACCCCTTAACCACTTTATTCCTTTCCTTTTGTGAAGTGATCTCTCTTTCTCCCTCCCTCCCTCCTTCCCTTCATCTCTTTTTCTTTTTTTTTCCTCCTTTCCTTCCTCATCACTCTGGAACTCAGCCCTTTTAATCTGCAGGCTCAAGTGTTCCAATGAGGAATAGTTTTTTCCTTTGCTATTTTTGGCTATCCTCTAGTTATTGCTCTTTCTCTTTATGAAACTCCCATTACTTTCCATCTTTTAAGAATCTTAGTTTTCCTTCATTATTTCCATCTCTAGGTATATTTCCTCTAGGCTGTGAGATATTTCTTCCAATTGATTTTCTAGGTCACCAATTTAGTTTCAATAATGACGATACTTTCCTCACATAAATATATTTACTTTATAAAGAGGAAAGCCATGTTTTCCAGTTGCAGAATATTTTTATTGTGCTAAAATTGACTTATTTAAATGCTATTTCACTGAATTTTTCTGAAAAATCTAGCTATGTCCTCCAGGACTCTTATCTCCATAAAGGTACACAATTGGAAATTTCTTTGTTTTCCTCCACTTTTGAATTGCTGGGTTCCCTTGGGTGCATTGTTAATTTTCTTTGCCTATGCCCTATTTATCCTTGGTGCATGGGTAAAGCTATTGAGTACTTTGAGAGGTGACAAGCCCCTGAGTGATGGTTGGCACAGCAGCACCTGCTTCTTCCCTCTTCAAGGATTTAGCAAATGACAAGCTACCAGTCCTCTGGTGAACTCTAGGAGAAAGCCTCTTTGCTCTCTGATTTCATTGGTTGTGATAGTTCCATGTCTCAGAGTCAAGGAGGAACTCAGTCCATCTGTGTGATGCCTTCATACAACAGGGATATCTGCAGGTTCTCCCAAGACCATGCACAGGGGCTGGCACTCCCTTTCTTCTTTGGAGTCTATCTTTTCTTCAGGCCGAGCTCTCAGGGAGCACAAGGTCCAGACCTCACTCCGGGTCTCTTGACTTCAGGTTTGCATGAATCCCTTGACCTCAGAAAGAAAATGTCCTGTACCAGTGCTATCCTCTAGAACCCCATTAGAACCCCAGGCCTAAATCCCCTTTCCATGATCACCCTGATGGTCTCTTGGTTGGTATTTTTCTCAGGAGAGGTAGACTACGGTTGGGTTGTACTTGGGAAAGAAGAGCTGCTAGAACTCATTTTGAGACCACCACAGAATTGTTGCTGAATTTTAACCACAACCTGTGGCAAAACCTCCTAGTTTTGTATAATTAAGTTAGAATATTGGATTATATATTATTTTAAATTTTATGACATTAACCTATTATTGTAACCATATTTATAGCAATTACTTAAATTCAATTCCATGCACTAATTTCTTTTTTAACTCTGCAGATTCAGATCTTTGACTTCAGGAAAGTTTTCTCCCATTATTTCTTTGATTTTTGACTCTCTTTCAGTGCATTTGTTTTCTTCTCCAGTAAATTCTTATTTGCATTTCTATTCTGTGCCTAAAACTATCATCATCCTTCTTGTTGTTTTTAGTTCTTTGTTCTTTTCTTTGGATTTGGGTGAACAAATTTGCCTTCTGTTTTACTGATTTTATTTCCCTTAGTGTCAACTTACGCTTTTTTTTTGTATTTAAAAAGAAGTGATCAAATATTAAAGTTATTACACAGAAACAAATTTCCTCTATTTAGAAAAAAGCCAACACAGAAATAACAAAATATTAATTATAACTGTAAGTGACTTGTAAAGTAAGATTTTCTCTTTTCTTATTCATACTTTGTTTTCCAAGTTTTTCAGTATGAATTTTTATAAAAGTATATATTGCTCTTTTTTTAAAAAAATTATTTATTTATTCATGAGAGACACAGAGAGAGAGAGCCAGACACACAGGCAGAGGGAGAAGCAGGTTCCATGCTGGGAGCTCCATGTGGGACTTGATTCCAGGACTCCGAGATCACCCTGAGCCTAAGGCAGACCCTCAACTGCTGAGCCACCCAGGTATCTCATATTTATTGCTCTTATAGTTATAAAATAGTTGTATTTTTTTAAAAAAACTTATATATTGAGAGTATACAACATGATACTTTGATATACGTATACGTAGTAAAATGATTTCTACAGTCAAGCTAATTAACATTTTCTTTTTTAAATCAATTTACTACCTCTAATCCACTTTCAAACTCTCCTATAATTTTTAAATTACTGATATTCTATTTTATCTCACCTAGCCCTCATTTTGCTATCTACTGCCTCTCATCCAGCTCTGTTTTCATTTCTGTTGAGGATATTAATCTTTTTTTCTTTTGTTTTATAGAATACCATTTTATTTTATTCTAAGCAAAAGGTAGGTTTTTTCTAAGGTTAATTCTTATTTATCCTCCTTGAAATAAATATGTTTCAAACACGCATTTTGTCTCTGTATCCTGAGTACATATTCTCTTTTCTTTGTGTTACAGAATCTTTTTATCTGATGTATAATATATAGTATATAATCTATTTGTGTATTTAACTCATGTTCATAGAGTGATTAGTCTTTTATCTGCATCTGGCATCTTCTTTTAAAAAGTACTGCTTATTTTCCACTAGAATGTGGTGAGAATCTCTTGTTTTTAAGCTATAGGGTTGGCTACCAGTCTGGTGATCCTTTGGTATAAAGAAATAAGGAAGGAATTTTCTTTCTGTATAGAGTTTTCCCTACAGAGGATTTCTGTGTTTCCATTTCCTTTCTGGTGCAGAACCTGCCACATCAGGGCAAAACTGATGCTACTTGAGAAGTTCCTCCCGTGTTTCTGTTGGCAGTCAACTGGGTGAAGCCTACTTCACAGCTACCCTAAATAGTGCTGAGCTTTGGTGGCTTAAGAAATTCCACCATAAATGAGGTGCTTTCCCCATCTTTTCTATGGGTTCCCAGGCTGCCTTCTAGCATCTCCCATATCAGGAATGCTGCTGGGTTTGGGATCTCTACTATTTATCTCCCTTGGCACCTCTCTTACCTTTCATGGAAGTCAAACTCTTTTCAGTATGTGTCCCATTGGTGCCGCATCTGTGAAAATGTTCTCAAACTTTCCTGCATGTTTCTGATATATTTCTCCATTTTCTTACATGAATTCAGGTTTTCTGTTATTCCTACATCAACTCAGTACGTTTGGTCAGAACTGCAAAGAGGAAAATAAGGTCCATGCTCACTGTTGTAGCTCAGGTGCTGACCCTCCATGGTGTCACACATTTGAGAAGTGGCAGGTTGGATATGGCAAGTGCTAAGACACCTGCATTAAGGAATGAAATGATGAGAGAATGGGGTAGATTTGGAAGGAGGTGTAAGTACTAGTTTACAGATGGTTGCCATATACTGATAAAGAAAGTCAGGAGCCACCTGGTAACTTCTGACTCTAGTAATGGGATAAGAGCATGATTGTTTAGCACAGAATTTTGTACCTGACCTAGACAACAGCACTCTGCTATGACTTTGTGTGGTTAGTTTCAGGAAACTTGTATATACCGCAGTGGTCAATTCTCTCCTTCTATTGAACAGCTTCTAAATTCAGTGTCTCTCTCTCTGGGAGTGTGACCTTTACTTGTACACATCCATTTGGGTGGTTGTGAAGATGAATGGTGACAAACATTCCAATTTCTGCGGTGTGCTTCTCTTGTGTGGAACTGCACTTAAGGAAAACATCAGCAAATCTGTGATATATGTGAGGAAAGAGGTAGGATGAAAAGCCTGATGGAAGTTATCAGGGATATTGAGAAGTATCTCGAGAAAAAGGAAAAAGAAAAGCAGGCCACTTTTCTCTATTTTTTCACTGATGAACACAAGACCTTTTGGAATTGAGATTCTGACCCACTCTCTTCTTGTATTACCATTACAATGAATTTTGAGAATATTAACTGGTACCTAAAGGGCACGTGATAGTACCAGCTGTTATTTTCATCACTCTTTTATTGTTATATTTACTGTGACAATGATTAATTATAGTTAGACTTCTTGTCTAAGACAATGAAAACCAATATTCACCTATTTTTTAAAATATTTTATTTATTTATTCATGAGACATACACAAAGAGAGAGAGAGGCAGAGACACAGGCAGAGGGAGAAGCAGGCTCCATGCAGGGAGCTCGATGTGGGATTCGATCCCGGTACTCCAGGATCACACCCCGGGCTGCAGACAGCACTAAACTGCTGCGCCATCGGGTTTGTGCTCACCTGGTTTTATGCGTATATAAAAACTGAAAAATTAGGAAGAGGTCTGACTTCAGGAATGGCTGATCCAGGGTTTATACAATGTGACAAAGATGGCCCTCTGGCTTCTTCTTGAGATAGAATTAGTTCATTCTCAATCTCCATGTGGTGGCAAGATTACATAGGGAATTAGAATGTGCCACCCCAAAATATGGTACTCTGGCCTAAGGATTATTTTGAGCTGAGGACAATTGAGAAGAAAAGCAGATATGGGATGACCTCATTGCTATGTTTCTTTTTTTTTTTTTAAGATTTTATTTATTTATTCATGACAGACACAGAGAGAGAGGCAGAGACACAGGCAGAGGGAGAAGCAGGCTCCATGCAGGGAGCCTGACATGGGACTCGATCCTGAGTCTCCAGGATCACACCCTGGGCCAAAGGTGGCGCTAAACTGCTGAGCCACCTGGGCTTCTCCATTGCTATCTTTCTGTCTGTCCCCAAACACATCATAAATTCTCCTTATGAAGGTGTTCCTGCCTCTCCTCTGCCTTCCCCGTACCAGGAAATGCCATTGTCATCTTGGCAATGACATGGCACCAAGAAAGAGTCCACACAAACAAACCTCACTATCGAGTCCCCCATTGGTTTTCTCTTATATTAGCCTTCCTACAATTTGCTGCCCCTAGAAGCTAAAAGTCCCTCTCCTTTGTCTTGTCACTTTTCTTTAAATCTGTCCTTTTTTTTTTGTCCAAATGGCATAATAATCTCCTAGCCTGTTTCTTCGGGGATTTTCTCTCCTTTCTGTGAAGTCCCTTGTGCCGTGGAGAAGTTTTAATATCAAATAACTGTGTGTGCCCTTTCTATTGTTAATCTGTCTGCTGTTGGTTTATTTCACAGACCCAGCTGGAGAACCTAAGAGGGTACAGGAGAAGTGTCCTCCTCCTCTGCAATTGTTTAAACAGTTCCAAGAGTCAAATTGTGAGAAAGAACAGGCATCATTGTCCCAGCAGGACTAGGAATGTGTTGAGATTCTGACTCGCCAGCTTGGGTCACTTGCCCACCCTGAACCACCCTGAGGCACTGAAATATGCCAGAGGACAGAGCCCCAGAGGGCAGCACTGCTCAGAGAGGGGAGCATGGATGCTGGGGAGGCAAGCAACAGATGTCCAGGCAGGTAAGAAATGGGATGAGTGAGGAGGATTCTTCCCCGATTGAACTGCTAATTCATCTTTTACCGTGGGTTTGCAAATAATTGAAGAATGACTTAATAATGACCTTTGAGTGTAAGCAATATGAAAGATGAAGGCTGAGGACCTGTCACTTTCCATTTCCACTGAGGACCCAACTGGCCAATGTGGTGACAGGAGAGTGATGTGTGGTCGACAAGAGTTTAGGGAGAGAGTGGGTGCTCTAACTTAACTGGACTGTGTGGGCCAATGAAATGGACTAATGCAGCCATCCCCAGAACACAGGTTGAAGGGACTAGATGAATTTTGACCAGATTTAATTGTGACCAGATTGTGGGAGTGAAAGTTTCGGTTCGAGTCAAGTTAACTGTTTTATTTCATGTCCCATTTTTAATGCTTCCATATAACCCTCTCGCTTTTTCTAAATTACATGCCTCATTGTATTTGAGTTCCTCCTGCTTTTGACAGCTCTGTGGCTTCCAATTTTGCTTCTGCTGCTTTGATTATTATTCCTGATTTGGTTGTTGATGAGACATGTGGTTTTCTTCAATTAGCTCTGTCACTCTTACAAATGTGTGTGTCTTGCAAGTGTCCTAATTAAAGTCAGGAGGAGGAGGGGGGAGAGAATTACAGGCAATTACAACGGTGCCATCCTCCTCTGTCCCTGCTCTTTCCTCCTCATCGTTGGGGTGCATTCTTCTGTATCTCCATTTTGCAAGCACATTGAGCAGCCTCTCTGCTTAAAATCCCATTAATTTTTTCTGAACACGATATGCAGCTGTGTCAGTGTGTCATGAATTAGCTTTCAGGAAACCCCCTAGCTTTCATTCAGTTTTATTAAGTGCTGTCTTCTTTCTGCCAGTTTCTATCATTTTTTTTTCCATTTGTCCTGAGACAGAAGACTCTACCTTTACCGTCATGCACAGTCCTGTAAAGTCTCCCCAAATTGGCGGCCTCCTCTTGTGTGGGCTTATGTTTAGTTCACTTCACTTCAGTGCTATACACATTTCTTGATTATCTGAGTCTACTTAATGTGCCAGGCAGGGAGAAATAAGGGCAATGACGTGAAGAATGTGGGATAGATAGTAAGAAGAGGCCGGATTTCAGAGCTGGACAAGACAGAGATTTAAATGCCTGCTTTGCCACATGTTAGCCTTTTGGCCTTGGGCAAATCACTTAGCTGGGTTTTTCATCTGTTAAAATTATGCTAATAATACTTACCTTGCAGGATTGTTGTGAAGATTGGAGATAATGTATGCAAAGTAGCTAGCTTAGTGCCTGCTATTCCTCAATAAATGGGAACTATAATTATTATCATGAATAAGATATAGTGTACTTAAGGAACTCACCAACTACTCAAAGAGAGAGAAGAGTGAATTAACTTTTATAATATATTGTTATATGTATAATAATGAAGGGACGTAGGTGGTAATGGAGTAGCCTCCCTGGGGCTCTACATGTTCTCTCTTCCACCCTCCTCTCCTTCCTCCCCTACTTAATCTACATGCTGCAAACCCCTCCCCCCCAACATCTCCAATATGCTTCAGTCACCCAACCTCTCCTCTTCTCAGTTTCTAGGCATTTGTCCCTTGTTCCCTCTGCCTGCACAGCTCATCCACATGGTCCTTATATGGCTGGCTCTTTCTCATCATTTGGGTTTTAGCTTAGTCATCCACTAAAAAGGCTTTCCATCACTATCCTAGTCTAAAATAGCCCATCCCCTCACTGACATTTTTTTTGTTTGTTTTTTTGTTTTTTTTTTAAATTATTTTTTATATTTTATTTTTAAGATTTTATTTATTTATTCATGAGAGACAGAGAGAAAGAGAGAGAGAGAGAGAGAGAGAGAGAGAGAAGCAGGCAGAGACACAGGCAGAGGGAGAAGCAGGCTCCATGCAGGGAGCCTTGACATGGGACTTGATCCAGGGTCTCCAGGATCACGACCTGGGCTGAAGGCGGCGCTAAACCGCTGAGCCACCGGGCTGCCCCCCTCACTGACATTTTGAAAAACAAAACGGTTTTATTTACTTCATAGAAATGATCTATGGTTGTCTAATTTGTTGATGTTTCTTTTCCTGGCACTCCCCACTGGGATGTAAATGCCATGAGGGCAGGGACCATATCTGTGTTTGTTTACAGCTGTGTTCCTGTTGACAAGAACAGTGGCTGCAACATAGACCATGCTCAATAAATATTTGTGGGGAATGAATAGTAGTGGGAGATCATAGCAGAGATCTTAAACAGGAGGATTTCTGTAGTGGTGGGTATGCATTTTGCTGCTACTGGTATTGACAACTGCCCACTACCCAATGCATGGACCATTATAGGCTTACAAGTCTAAGGCAAGAGGCGAAGATAATGGGAGTCTGGCACGGTGGTATCTGACTTCGTACCACTCAATCTGGCTTTAGAAAACTGGATTGAAATATCCTTATTAGATCATCTGCTATGTGGTTTTTGCCTGTCTGGGTCCTTCTTCTTGGACTCCAAGCAAATTCTTGGCGGGGGGGGGGGGGGGGTGTCAAGGCACCAAATGGCGGCCTTCAATAGGTATTGTTTTCATGGAAATCCATCTTTTATTATCCCCTTTCCTATGACTTCCAATGGGAAGATGAGGATGTTTGCAGGAATAAGGTAAAAAAAAGCATTTGAGTCTTTGCAAGGCTGAGTATTTAGCTTTAGGCATGGACTTCTAGAAGTGCTGACTTTTACAACTAACATTTCTCCTCCAGTGTCTGAGTTGGGCTTAGAATGACAAGGCATCAAGGAGTCCTAGCCAGTTTTTAAAAATGTGTGACCTTGATCAAAAGCAGAGATTGGGTAAAATATAGCAGGCTTAGTGAAAATCTATTCCTCCTGTTGGAAAAACAATTCAGAGGGCAAGAAGCACATATCAAAGCTCCTAATTTACCGAGGGGGACCAGTTACACCATTTTCTTATAAAAAGGACAAAGTTTTTGTTTTAGCTCCACCAAGGCTTGCAGTTCTCTTATGCAAAAACATCTGCAAGGCATCCACTTAGCTTCCAATCAAGTGGTTAACAATACTTTGTAGTTGCTTCATTGATGCTTGTGGGGCTTATTGTCACTCATTCAGAATTTTAATTTGTATCCGGATACCTTTATATTTTCTTTTAATTGTCTTTCTCTGTCTCAATCCAAAAAGGAGCCTGAAGACTTCATGTAACTTAAGTTTTATCTTTATATGATTATATTTATGTGTAATTTCAGGTTTTATTATGACACGGGAGAAACGGATATGGCCAAGGGACTTAATATAATTCATTGCAATTCATCTAAAGGTCTTGGCAGTAGTAGAAGCTCAACAAATTTGTTCTAACCTCTTAGTCTTTCAAACACTTGTGAGTCTGCCTTGCTTATACAAATTGCAGCTCAAAAACAGAAATTTGTTCATTCACACACAAAAAGCATTTTAGATGAGCCACACAAGTATACTTCACAGATATATTATTTTGTTTATTAGAATGAATGGAAATAGATATTGTGGATATTTGGGTTATTTTTAGTTTTCTGTCTGAATATCCTTATGTAGACTGTAGGTACTGAACATTTAAATGATTGGGTCTTAATCTCCATTAGCAGATGCTCTCAGTGTTGGGATCTTTAACATGTTGTGGTACTGCTGGGTTTTGGTACACCCTGTACAAATTGGGATGTTCATGATATTCCAGATGATGACAATTTCCCCAGTGACCATACTTGAGCCTCTCCTATTTAATTTGGAAACAGACCTCATTTGTGAGATGATAAGCATTAATTTCTGAGCCAAAGTGAGCCAATAATAGTCCTCTAACTTCTCTAGCCCTGGGCTGGACATGATCATTCTCTGGCCAATAACGGCCCTTCCGTGGATCTTTCCAACTCAAGCAGGAAGAGAAAACCACTCTTGTCTTTTAGTCAGGCAACTGTTAGAATGTGAGTCCATTGACACAGGCAGCCACATTTGCAACAGTGCGAGCCTGTTTACATTAAGAGAAAATAAAGCCAGTATCATTCAGAGAGAATCAGAGACAAGAGATCCAGCAACACTTGAGTGCCTGAGCTGATCATCCCGGTGAAACCCTTGCCTGTGCAGAGCACATGACCAATATTTTTTTGTTTCTCTGTTTTGTTTACAGTAGTTTGAGTAGGGACTTCTGATAAGCAATCAAGGAGTCCTTTGCTAGCATAAACCCTAATTCACACTACAGTGACAATAGGACTATATCCTTCCCATGAAGTCAACAAGGTAGAAAACTGATAGGATGGAGAAGTAAAACACAGACCCACTTAGAAATATAGATACCGGGATCCCTGGGTGGCGCAGCGGTTTAGCGCCTGCCTTTGGCCCAGGGCGCGATCCTGGAGACCCGGGATCGAATCCCACGTCGGGCTCCCGGTGCATGGAGCCTGCTTCTCCCTCTGCCTGTGTCTCTGCCTCTCTCTCTCTGTGTGTGACTATCATAAATAAATAAAAATTAAAAAAAAAAAAGAAATATAGATACCAAACTATGAACATCTTACAAAACAACAACAACAACAATAATAATAATAAGAGACTGGAAATGTGAAAACAGCATCTCCTCAAAGGTGGTAAGGACTCTCAGGAGAGGATCACCAGACACTGGGGACCACTTGCTCGGATAATGGGCTAAGTAAGGTTCCTATCAGTCCCACTGAGAAGAAAAGCCAAGCATTTACAAAATCCGCTGTATTGTAGGGATATTGTATAACTGTCTATGAATAGAGTCTCAAAACCTAGATAACTCTTATATACAGGAAATCCTTTTTATTACCTCTTTGATTTTATTTAATGCCCAAATTTTTGATATTATGAACTTATCAAATAAATTTTTACCAGTAAACAATAAGCACTCTTCTAAATATTCACAAATCATTAGATCATGTTAAATAAGAACTTATAGATATAATAAAATAAATTTCCCTAAATACTTAGACATTGACCGCAAAGTTAAAGTTGTTTCATAAAACTCTCCTGATTTAATTAAAAGCACAAATCTCCAGAAGTTTTAAAAAATATTAAACATGCTAGGATGCAGACAGAACACAAACAAAATGTCTCAACGATTAACAAATTATTATGCTTACAATAAAAGTTAGTATCATAATGCACATAGCATGAATTAAAATGTGGCTTTTAATGTCCTTATTCTCATTCTCATGTTTATTCTTATTTCTATTCCTAATCTTATTTCCATTTTTATTGTAATTTTTTTTATTCTTCCCCTTATTTTGATTCCTTCTTAAGGTTACTTTTCTAGGCTTATAGTAAGTGTAGTATATATATTCCATTTTCATCTTATGTTTGTAATTTTACCAGACTTTCTTGAAAAATAATACCTTTCCAGACTAGCCAAGATGGTGGGGCTGGACGGTTGACGAATTGATTGTGCAGACCAGAGTCATGCCTGAAGGTTGGAAAAAATGGAAGCTGCTGCTTTTGAATCATTTACAGAGTTGGAAAATGTATTTCTTGCTTGAAATTATGAATTTGAGAAGATTCTTCCAGTTTGACAATTTATATTTTTGTCTTCTATTTTTCTGTTAGTACAGTTTTTGTTTTTCACTAAGACTTTCTGTCATACTGAAGATTTATTCTTAATTAAAAGTATAGTAAAATATGCCTAGTTCTTGTTTCAAGGGATAATAAAACCAGTCATTCTCTAATATCTTCTATTATCTTTATAAAGTCCCAAGTTGCATTGGGACAGAGGGATCCTTTCACCAACCTGGTTTGGGGCTTTCATGCCTTTGGAGTGAAGCCCGAAGTAAGCAATCTCCTTTGGTTGTCTTATTGAGAGATGTTTCTGTCCAAGTGGCACTTGGAGCTTCATTGACTTTCTGTGGACAGATACTCCTATTAATACAGGAAGATTTCTGCTTTGGACCTGAAATAAAGCCATCGCCTCATTTCCTGGATGTAGCTCAATCAGCGTTCCCTGTTTTCATAAGAATTTTGGAATACCTCCACAGGAAAGTTACCATGGAAATGAAAAGTGCAATTGGCTAGTTATTAGTTTTTATTGCCCTGTGGAATGTCTAACTAGAATGTTTAGAGAAGGGGACCAAAAAGGAGTAAGAGCATTTGTTTCTTCATAAAGTGTGCGAGGAGACATTCTCGCCCCCTTTGGGAGTTATGGTAGAGTCTGAAACTCCTCAGAAAGATGTTCTAGCCAGCCAAACTCACAGCTGCTTCAACCAGTTGCTGCTAACAACTTCTCACACCAAGAGACCCCGCTTTCTGTCTCAAGAGTCTCAAAATGCCACGTTCCCTCCACTTCTGACAATCAGTCCACAGCTTGCCCTACATGTTTTCACTTTATGTCTGGAAGTTAATAGGCGCATGGTTTCTAACATGCAAAACACATTTGGGCCAATAAAAAATGAATAAGACCACCTGGTGGGCTTTCCCTTTAATCTAGACCTTGGGCTCATTTCTGCCCCATTTAGTCAAGGTTGGGGTTGAATTCCACTTGCCAAGTATAACAAGTGCAATCATTTCTGTTTGATTTTTTTTTTTTTTAATCTGCACATTTTCTGACTTCAGTCCAGGTGAATACAAATTAAAGCAAAAACCCAACTGCGCAACTTTAAGAAAGCTTCGTTTGTTCAGCTCTGCCAGTAGGTGGCAGCAGTACAACATGGAAAGGATCAAGACAATAAATGAAGATGATGATAATGATGATGATGGTGGTAGTGGTGGTGATGGTGATGATGGTGATGATGACCACTGAGGCATATAACCTTGGGTTCATACATTGTCTTTATCCCAGTGCAATTTTACTACGGTTTTCCCATTTGTTCCCATAATATCCATGGGAGACAGGGAAGGGAAAGACTGATTTCCATGTTGTAAGATGGGATTGATTAAACTCAGAGTTGTTGGGGAACCTACCCACTTGACCTAGCCAGGTATTATTAGAGCCGGTCCTGGAATTTAGGTCTTGGGATCCAAATCAGATTTCTTTTCACCTGCATTCCTTTCCACAAAGCATTCATCCTTTTTAAGTACAAACATATTAATCCTTACAAAATATGAAGTCAAATTTACCAAAGAATTTTATTTCATCCATTAGATAGAGGGAAGAGGCAGGAGAGATGCATGTACAGGGTTAACATAGAGATCTGCTCTGCCTAAAAAAGTGGGAAAAAATATTGTGTAAGGGTGACAATATCTGTGAGTTCTTTGAGGCCAGATCACCTAGTTTAGTGAACATCAGGCATTTGTAGTTTCAGTGTCTGTTTCTTCCATGTCATGTACGGCATAGAGAGGCTCCTGCGTGACCCTCATGCCACCTGAAATAATATTTGATGGCCTACTGCAGGGACTGGGGGCTTGCAGGAGTGAACAATGATTATATTGGTCAATGGCTTCACACAATGGGAGGAAAGAACAGTGCAACTAAAGGGGCTGTTGGACCACCCCAAGGACGAGACCCACACTTCTCTCAGATTTATTTTGCAGTCAGCAATCATCAAAAGCACAGCAGGGCTCTGAGCATGAGAGGTCTGTGGGTGGAATGAACACTGAACCACACTTGGGTATAAGGTGCCTGGGCTTAAGAGAATTGGGAATAAAAGTTATCTTAAGTTTCAGTTTCATTGTTTACTTTGCTTTGGAAGCAAAATGAGAGTCTTATTCAAACCAAGAATTTTTTTTTCTTCTCTCGAGGAGAAGTCCAGTTCATGATCTGTGTCAAAGGCAGGTGAAGCTAACACAGTGTGCATAGAAGCAGAACCTTTTCTGAGTTTATTGAGTGGTGCTATAGCATGCAAGCAAGTAGGAAGGCAGACAAACTATCTACTGAGGAGCCATAGTTGGGTTAGGGCCTTTGATGGGCAACATGCAAAAGGACACAGAAGACATGGTTTCTCACCAGGGAGGGAGATGTTAACTACACAAACTTTTCACATATTTTTACCTTGTTTTGGCTTCCCAGTGCCTCATGGTGCTGCAGGAAACACAGATCAGAGAACAATGGAAAACCTGAAGAGTAGAAGAGGATTTGTATCAGAATCAAGACAGAGACATTTCCTGTATTTTCTTGGGTTTGGAAGTGAAGGGCTTTCTCTTCCCAGAACACATGGGGAGGAATACTTGGGGTCTAAAGACAGATGAAAACGGTGGCTTTATTGCTGCCTTCAATAAGAATTCTCAGAGTAAAAATATTTCACAATTAAATATAAGCAATTGTGGAATTTTTATTGTTTTATATCTCCCATGCTTCTGCTTTTATCTTCTAGTGTGAGTCATTGAGCTCAGAGGAAGGAGAGAACTATTGGATGGTGATATACATATGGCAAGTATTTTATATAATTATTTTGTTCGCTTATATTTTTCAGTGAATATTGATTGAGAACTACTATGTACCTGGAACTTGCAACACCAATGAGACTTTTGATATAAAGTCCATATTCTATGCATTTGTGGGCCTCTTAGGGGAAACAAACATTAATTAAATCAGGATGCATATACCAAGATTCTGGTACCATTTCCCGGGTGAGGTGTGTCTTGGCAGGGAGGGACACCTCACACCACCAAGCAATTCTCCCACACTAGCTGGATGTCTTTTTTTTTTTTTTTAAGATTTTATTTATTTACTCATGAGAGACAGAAAGAGAGAGAGAATGAGAGAGAGAGAGAGAGAGAGAGAGAGAGAGAGAGAGGCAGAGACATAGGCAGAGGGAGAAGCAGGATCTCTGCAGGAGCCCGATGTGAGACTCAATCCCGGACTCTGAGTCATAGGCAGACACTCAACCGTTGAGCCACCCGGGCATCCCATGGGTGTCTTTTAATTCAACTCAATTCTGACATCATCTGCCTGGAGATAGCATTAGATCCCACAGGTTAAGGGCTGAGTCTCACAGGACTACTCTCTACTCCAGATGCCCCTCGCAAGTCCAGGTTGTTACTGCCTGTGCTTCTGACCAATCAGCTACAGATTAGAAGTTCCCACAACCCCCTCCTAAGGTTTGTGCTCTTTGCTTAGAGCAGCTCATAGACTTTAGAGAAACATTTTACTTACTAGATTATTGGTTTGTTATAAAAGGATATCACTCGGAAACAGCCAGATGGAAGAGATGCATAGGGCAAGATTCGGGGAAAGAGCACAGAGCTTCCATCCCCTGTCCACATGTTCAGCAACACAGAAGCTCTTCAAATCCCACTCCTTCGGGTTTTTATTGAAAGTTCATTACCTAGGCACGATTGATTAAATCGTTGACCATTGGGGATTGAACTCAATCCCCAGCTCCTCTACTTTCCCCAGAGGTGGGCTGTTGGGACTGGGATTCCCAACCTTCTGATCACATGCTTGGTTCCTCCAAGATGCCAGATCCTATCCTTACATGCTTTCAGAAAGTCTCCTTATTAACATAACAAAAGGGACTTTGATCACTCTGAGCACTTAGGAAATTCAAAGGGTTTTAGGAGCTCTATGCAAGAAAGGTGATGAAGACCATTATATATATATTTCTTATTATAAATTGCAATATTGCACACATAAATATATGTACATATCTATATGGCGACAAGGGAAGTTTTGTGACTTATGCAGTTGGATGGAGGGCAGAAGGAGAATGAAGTGGGTGGTAGGCAGCAACAGGAACATTAGTTTAGTATAGAGCAGACACACTGAGAATGGAGTACCTTTAGGATAGCCAGGTAGAGGCATGAGTAAGTATGAGTTTATAGTCTGGCTAGGGCTGTTAACTTTTGGTTTTCATTGGCATATGGTGTTTAAAGTTGCGTAAAAGGACAAAATCATTCTGTCAGAGGAGAGATAAAAGAGTACTTTTTTTTACAATGCAATCTTGTTGAGCTGTGGGGAATATGCTCAAAAGGAGGGAAATAATGTCCGTTGGATTTAACAACAGGGAAATGACTGGTCTCCTTAGAAGGTGTCTTGTTGGGGAAGCCAATTACACTCCCCTGGTTCCCATACCATATATGTATATATAGGCAATACCCATTTACAAGTCTTGCTTTCCTGGTCATTTTCAGTATTACCTTTTTTTTCTTTAATTGTTCATCTCATCATTAAGCTTAGAAAAGAGAAATCTCTACCCTTCATCCTCCAACTTCCTCTTCAGAGACATATGTCTGGGATAACTCACCAAGGACCTAATCAATAAAAGAAAGAAAGGTGAGAAGAAGTAGCTATTATATGTCTTTCAGACCCACTGCCTACTCATTATGCTTTTCCTTGCTGGGCAGGTTCTGAGATAGGGATGCTTTTGCATGGCTCATTAATCAATATCAAACTCAAACTCTGAATATTTGGCCTGCTGTTCTGTGGGATAAAATTTTTACCTGCCTGTATGTGTCCTGGTATTTTCATTGTATAATATAGTCCCCATAAGGAGAGAGGAAGGGCTTTCCTTCCTGAGAGGGAGGGTTGGTGGTCCCTGCTCTACAATCCTTGGTGCTGAGGATCTGAGCCATGTGGCTCCTGCCTAATCCTTGCTCTTTCTTTCTAGCATTCACTGAAGCGTTAAACATAAACTCATTTATAATGGAAGCATGGCATTGCCAGAGTTTGCATTCTCTGCAGTGGAAAACAGATGATTCTGGTTTTGGTTGCTGTGATCTCCATTGACTTTGGGACTTCTAAACTTCTAGAAGAATGTCCTGAGGTTAGAGATATAGAATAGAGTAGAATGCAACATTAGTTTGCGTCATGTTCTTCATAGAAGCTGCATCACCAATGCTTTAGGTACAAGCAGAGACTCAGTGGAGAATGCATTGCAGAAAGCAGCTTGATGGAGGCATCTGTAAAGAGTAGAATCTGAAGAGAGCAGTTAAGGAACCCAAGCCAGGGAAGAAGATGTGTACATTGAGGCTTTTCTTCTTTTGAGGAAAATGCAACAGTGACAGCCCATAGTCCCTATTGTGAGGCCAGAGGGAGGGAAGTTCTGATGGCTGGATGGAGCTCAGGGTGGTTGGTACATAGACGGAAGGGGATGGGACTCAGTCCTGTGCTCTAGAGCATCCAGGCTCAGGGCTTAGGACTGTGTTCTGGAGACACCCAGAAATGTATTCCAGATCCTAGGAAGGGCTATGGCAACTTTGAACAAGACCTTTGAGAGGAAGAGTTCAACAGAGTGATGCCAGGGTTTAAGTTTGGGGCTGGGAATAATGATCCTTCTTGAGACCAACTTTGTGCCAAGCAAAGACAGACTTTGTACTTACACTATCTCATGGACTCCCTAGCACAAATGTTCAGGGCAGATGTTTAGTCTTCTACAGATGAGACAGTGGAAGCTCTGAAAGATTCACTCATCCAACAGATAACAATAATTGTAATAATAGCTAACACTTATTGGGTGCATGCAAACTGCCAGGCACTGTTCTGAATGCTTATCTGGATGATTTAATTTCAATCTTCTTAACAGCCGTATGAGGTAGTTACCCTTCATGTAACTACTTTATAGGTGAGGAAGCGAGGCAGAAGAGTTTCATGTGGCCTCACACATTTAGTCAATGTTAGAGCCGGGGTTCAAATCTAGACAGCTCAACCCCAGCTCTGAGAACTGTGAGATAACTTGAGTATTAGTCATGTTCTCAGAGCAATGCTGGTCACTGTGTACAGAGAATAAACAAGACAAACATGGTCCTGACCTTCATACAACATGCTTCTTAGTACTAGAGAGCCTAAGTGAATTTTCTGGGATCACACATTCAGGGTTGGAGGTTTGGACCAAAGTCTCACCCCTGAAGCCACATTTTACAGGCTACCTACACACAACCCAAATATTTCCTCACTTAGGATCAGGATGCTAAACCTTTGGAGCATCCCATAGGCTTCCTTACTCCCCTAGTCTATGCTCCGCCATCTTATGTGCCTCCTCATCTTCCCTCTTCTTGTCTCTCCCACTTTATCCTTTCTTTCTTAAAGAGAGGATAGATGCAGCAAATCTAAAGCCCCAAGAAAGGTGCATAGAGCTTCTCAGAGTGAGGAGATGGAGACTGTCATTGCAGTGCTCATTCTCCATAACTTTAGGTACTTTGGAGCATACAAACTTCTGTCACTGGGCTCAACCCTGAAATCCCAACATTAGGTGTGGAGAGTGGGTGGGTGGGTAACCTCCCCAAATGAAGTATCCCACTATGCTTAAGATTAGTTTTCCTCATCATTAACCTCCTAGGAGTTACCTCTGCTCCTCCAAGGATTCATGCTCTGTCACTCAGTCCCTCAGTCCATCATTTGGCATTTATTAAGTTCTTACTATATACCAACCAAATACTGACATATAGTAATAAGGAAGCCATTGATGATGCCCTTAAGAAGCTTGCTTGGATTAATGCCATAAAAGGGAGATTCAGAGGTAGAGTTATGGGTTGGTAAAAAATAGCTATTACTTATTGAGGGATTGTGACAGCTTTGGAGGCGCGCTACTCAGATGCCCTTCAAAAAGCATCCTGAGACAGGACATATGTTAGCTGACAACCTCCAACTGCTATACCTTTGGAATCCACTGTGCTGTCTATGCTGAGGCCACCCCATTTCTGGGTTGCTCCTAGCTAGTGCCTGAGGACAGTGGGGGAGCTAGAGGTGAGATATTTTGCCCTAATACAGGATTTCTCTGGATGGTGGGCACTCTTTGCTTTGTAGCTCCTCATCCCCTGACCTAGATCTTCATAGTTTACCACCATGAGCGACTCCTGCCACCCTAATTCCTTCCTTCTGGGCATCAGACCTGATCTGCATCATGATCTGAAGGCTTGCTCTGCTTACTCTGCTCACTCTCCTCTTTATCTAGTGAGGGGTTTCCTTCAATAAATCTCTTGTCCTTCTAATTTTGTCTTGGCATCTGCTCCTTGGAAGACTTGAACTGACCTAGGGAGCATTAGGATAGGCTTAATCATGCTGCAGTAACAGATTAATCTCAGAATCTCAGTATCTTAACACAAAATGGTTGATTTCTCCTATGCTCTGTATCCAATGTAAGTTTTGAGGGGCTTTGCTCCTCACCCAAGCTGACAGGAGCTCAGACTTGTACCTGACTTTGAGGCTTTTCATGAAGACATCTGGAGGAAGAGAGAACTTTTATAGCTAGTTCTGGAAGTGACTTAAGTGACCTCTGTCCATATCTTGTCCAGAACACAGGCATATGGTCCCAACTAATAGTAACCTGTGCAAGCCCAGGACAAGGCAATCCAGCAGGAATAAGCACTGTTTGTACATCGCATGGTCTCAATCTGCAAAGTTTCTTCTCTCTGGTGAGCCTTATGTCTTATTCCTAAGCTTAAGGTCTAAATTACCCTTAATTTATGAATGGGGCACCTGAGCCTGAGAGAGGAAAAGTATTTTCTGCCAAGGTCACCAAATTAACAAGAGGCAAATGTGGAATCATATATATCTGACTACAAATAGTCTTTTAACTCTTCTACTATGGGTCCAAAAGAAATGACTAGATGCCAGGAGGTTATTGTTAGTGGACAGGTCTCTAAATCTTGAACACACACGTCCCAGTCTCTCCAGAGTATTTTGAAACTCCAGTGAAATGTCTGAGATACGGGAAATAGGAATGAGATTTATGCCAACTCCATTATACCAAGTGTTTTCCTTTACCAGGGCATGTTCATTTCTGAATAGGAAAGATAGTATTCGAGTGGCGCTTCTTCCCGTATCTACAACCACTCTGGGGGCAGGAGGAGAATATTTGTTTGGCTCTTCCTGCTTAAGGTAGAACAGACCACATGGGGAAAAAAGAATTGAAAAAGTTTTTGGGGGGGTTATCTTTTCTTTCTTTCTTTCTTTTCTTTCTTTCTTTCTTTCTTCTTTCTTTCTTTCTTTCTTTCTTTCTTTCTTTCTTTCTTTCTTTCTTTCTTTCTTTCTTCTTCTTTCTTTCTTTTCCTTTCTTTCTTCTTTCTTATTTTGCCTCTTAGGATGGTACTTAATAGTTTTTAACAGTGCTACAAAATAAGGTGGCTTTTGGAAGAAATGCTTTCTGCCCAGTTTCCTTCTGGCCAAGGTTTTTAGAAAAGAAAACTATAAATAGCTGATGATAAAAGAAAATTGCTGCTGTGATCTGCGAAGGAAGAAAGGGAAAATACAAAAGAACCATCCTGAGAGGTTTTCAAATAAAAATTATAGTTCCCCTCACAGGACCTAAGATTGCAACTTCTTGGAAGATGGAATGGCAAGTATGTGATGGATGTTTCCCTTCTCTTGTTTGTTTTCAAAGATATTTTGTCTTAGTTGCTTTTCCTTTATGGAACTCAGAGCTCTTCACATGTATTAAACATTTTAAATGAACTGAAATTTCTCAAAAAGTAGGTAATTTACAAATAGAGGTTTATTATTTGTGAGGCAGTCATCCAGTTCTTCTGATTCTCAGTCTGCATTTCTCTGCTTTTCTCTCCTGTCCTCATATGTCCTCTGGAACAGAGTGGGGGAGGGGGAAGGTGAGGAGAGTGCAGGGGAGGTAAGAACCAAGGTGTAAAGAAAACTTGGCATGGGTGGACTGTTAACAGATAATACCCTTTTGTTTAGTCCTCACCAGTAAACCATTTTCAGTTTCCTGGCAAAATGTTTGTTTGCCATTGATTAAACTTCACGTTTTTATTACCCAGAATTAACTATAACGTTTATGAAAATGCCCCATTTTCCTATAATCGAAGGGCTTCCTTAGGGTTTCCCTAACCTGAAACCATCTCCTCCTAATCTGAAATGCAATTCCTATCAATGGGAAGTGATAAGGCCACAGCTCAGATGTGCAGCTACTGTTCTGAATAACACAATAAGCTCTATTTGCTATGTTTTTGGCTTGATAGGAAAGTTGGTTTCTAAAGGTTTTCTTAAAATAGAGCTGGAGACAGTGATCTCTGGGTCCAAGAAGACAAACTGGTTTAGGTTTTTAAGCCCAATTGATATGCATGTGCACTTACACTTTTCTTTCGAGTTACATCTGTCTTTTGTGCTGGGGACACTCCCTGCCCCTGTGGACAGAGCACAGGGATTGATCTTAGACTTGAAAGAATTAATGGGGTTCTGTGGAATTGTCTCAGGGTGGCAGGTGGGAGCTCTGTCAGAGTCAGGGAAAGAGAAGAGACCTGTCTTCAAGATCAAAGTCATCCTGACAACTTGACATGGAGAAAGGGGTGGGGGGGGGGAAGGAAGTTGAAAATAAGAGAGAAGAAAGAGAGGAAACTTGCCCAGGGGCATTTTAGACATAGCTCTTGTGATATTAACATTTCCTTTGTTTAAAAAAAATGAAATAAATTGCTTCCCAGTGACCCTGAAGGTCATTAGTACCAGCTGCAGCTTCATACTGCTGAGAGGATGACAGTGAGGGGAATGGCATGGGTAAGGACTTGGGAGTGCCATCCGACATGGGCACAGCTTAGTGAGCCCGAACGTTTGTAGCAAGTTCAGGCTGAGTCAAACTGAGCTGTCCCCAGAATTTAGTATAACAGTCACCTCTGGGTCCAATTAGAAAGCACACTGAATTAGAAGCCAGAAGACAGGAATACAACCTTCATCCTGTCCCTAGTTGTATACTTTGTTATATAACTTTATTTATCTGTGCTTCAGTGTCTTTATCTAGAAAATCAAAGATTAGGGCTTGATGACCTGTAATCCCTGTGGTTCTGGTTAACCATGTGAGGCATACTATGTCTATGATTAAATATCCTGTTATCTATTTTGGCCAAGAAGCCAGTCCACAGACACAAATAGATCATGCTCTTTCTCTGTGCTAGGCTCTGTAGGGGGATGGGAAGAGTTTGAAGGAACAAAAAACTTGATTCTTGTTTTCTACCAATCCCATGTGAGAACAGAACTGTGACATTTTCAAATTACTGCACCCTCAGAATCTAGCACAGTGCCTGACATGCAGAAGTGCCTCCAGAGAGGTCCGTTAGCTTTGTTTCTGGTTAAAGAGACATAGGGCATTAAGAAAATACACTAAGAAAAGATGCCCCCAAATATAAAATTGGGGGAATTTTATATATTGCAAGATATATAAAATTGGTACCAAATCAGTGAGCATAGTAACTATTAGAGAACTTCTGAGACAGAAGTTCTCTTTGGGCAGAAATGGTCTGAGATTTTCCAGACAAAAGGACATTTACCTCAAATGGCTGATATCCAAGGGTCAAATTCATTTCAGATCCTGTGGACAGAAATCAGTTTCAAAGCTTAAACAAAAGATACCACAAATCTTGATTGTTTTTTTTTTTTACACAAAAAATATCATAATTCAGGGCTCTATAGACTTAGATTTTTTATATATATATACAGAATGGGTCACAGTGAGACAGAGGATGGTGTGGGGAAGGAACAAAAACTTTCCACCTTGGGGTGGAGATAGCTTTGTTTCTCAGGATAGATTATGTGAGGGTGAAACACATACTTGGCTTTAAGAATTCACCGTGAAAAAAAAAAAGAATTCACCATGAAATATGGGTTGGCTTTGGGCATCTTTCCATGCTCCTCTTTTCCCACTCCCCCACACATGCTCCCTGTCTTTCTGTACTTGGATACAACTACCTGGGGTGGTGCTGTGCTGGAGAGGCAGAAATGAGAAAAAGAGGTGATGATATCTTCTCTTGAGGAACCTGGGTCACTGGAAGAGGGGGACACGAAATCAGAAAAGTTACAAGGCCTTGCTACTACAATGCATATGAATAAGTAACTGCTGTGGAAGCTGGGAACACCAAGGAACCAAAGGCCTCAGCAATTTGCAGAAGATTTCCAGGTGCCAAGCTTGTGCTGTTTGTGTTGGGAATGCAAAGGTACAATTGCCACATGAGGCAGGCTTGGTGCCTCCCACCTAGTGTTGGAAGTAGGCAGCTTTGAGTTGCTTCCTTCCAGGGGCTGGAAGGCAAACAAACCTGAGTGTTATTTGCATGAAAAGAAAAAGATCATGCATTTTCTTTGTAAAGGCATCTGTAGTAATTGCCTCTTGCTCTTGTAACAAATTATCACAAATTTTGTGGCTTTAAACACCACGTATTCATTATATAATTTTGGAGGTCAGAAGAAACCAAATCAAGGTGTCAGCAAGGCTGAGTTCCTTTTAAAAGCTCTCAGGGGGAATCTGTCCCTTGTATTTCCTACTTGAAGGAAGCTGCCTGCATTCCCTGACTCACAGCTCCTTTCCTCTGTCTTCAAAGCAATGTGACATCTTCCATCTTTCTTTCTGGCTTTGACCCTCCCACCTTCCTCTGAAAAGGACTCTTGTGATTTCACTGAGCCCAACCTGATAATACAGGATAAGTTCCTCATCACAAGATTCTCAATTTAATCACACCTGCAGAGTTCCTTTTGTCATATAAGGTAATATATTCACAGTTTCCGAGGATTAGGACATGACATGGACATTGTTAGGAGGCCATCATTCAACCTACAATGGTACCTAAGTGTTCTCCTGAGAGTTGACCCTTCTGCTTTTCTCTCATCTCCTAGATCTTTCCACTACATTATCAGTCCCAGATCCTTCCACAGGGAATGCAGAATGGAAACAGTATAGCTCAAGAAGTTCTAATTTAAAACTCCAGTGTAACAATGGACAAGTTTTAACCTTTCAAAGCCTCCATTTCATTTTTTGTGCACCAGAGATTATAAAGAGGCCTATTCACTGGGCTGTGATGAAGATTTAATGAGATACCATGTATAAATATACTATGGAGAATCTTCACATAGAATATGCTCAATTAATGTTGGCTATTATTTCTGCTATCATTCTGAGTAGGAGGCTGGCAAGACACACAGGCAGAGAAGAAAGGTCTCTAAAAACCTGTGCTGTACTGAGAACTTAGCTCAGTTTTGGTTTTTTTTTTTTTTTTTTTTGGAGGTTCTTGGTTTTCATGAAAACCAGTTTCCACTGGCTGATTCTCTCTTACTCTAGGAAATCAACTTGTCTGACTGACACATCCCAGCAGTGGACCCTGAGTCTCACTTTAGGGATCTAGGGAAGGAAGAGTCCCTTTCACGCTTTCAGTGTTGTGGGAATTTTAATTCTAAAAGCTCTTTGAAAGCACCATGCTCTATAATTTCCTAAATTCAACTTCTGATTTCAGCCTGGCATTATGAGGAAAATCATCTCATTTAATTTATTTGTCCTGATGTGTAACTGATAGCTAAAAAACCTATTTTTCTTTTTCAAATAAATGTTGCTCATTAAACCAATAAAACCTCTGAATGGTGAAATTTCAGAGTGACAAAGGGGATGAATGTAATCTGGAGATACACTGGAAAATATATTTGGGCAATACATTTGCTCAGTTATCAGCTGTATTTTTTTTTTTTTTGCCTAAGGAAAAATGGCCCCAGTATTCGGTTGCTCTAAACTATTCTTGCTTGATAGCCTTTTCTATTCCTTCAATTTCTGAACACACATTTTCTCCATTTAGGTATTCTCAAAAGGGTTCCAAAGCTCGGGGAAAATAGGAGGAATGGGGTAGTTAGCATCTAGGACTAGAGTGTTGGTAGGCATCTATTTGATAATGTAGGACCTAAGTTTTTAAGTTAAGGACCAGCCTGTGTTACAATTTGCTTCCTGTTTGTTTTCAACTGCTTTAATCAAAGACATTTTAAATTCTACTCAGGTATTAAATATCCAACATATTGGGATCACATAAGCAGATATATTATCCAAATTTTTATTCATGTTTTTTTTCAGAGCTATCTTTCTGAAAATGAAATGTAACAGTAGTCTTTAGGCATCAGGTTTGATGAGCCCAATAAGGACATGGAATCTACGCCAGTAACTGTAGCAAATGATTAGGTGGCTCACAGCTCTTTAAACTCCAAAGACTCTCTCAGGAGAGAGGGCATGGTTCTTTTATTGATGATGCAAGGTGCTAGTGGGAAAGGCCTAAGAGATCCAAGTCCAATTCATCACAAAAGAAACCTTGCCAGCTCCCGACAGATGTGACTTGTTTTGGAGTTGTAAAGATTGTTCCTGAGGGATGGAATCACAGTTTGGGTAAGAACTTTTGTTTCTGCACAGTTTGATCCAAAGCATAGAATTTTGATGTGCCTCTTGACATGGAAATCTGAGAATGCCTTACATGTAGATGGTCTTCTCGGGGGTCTGGGATGATAAGAACAGTCATCACTGATTAAATAGCTATGGCCAGATGCTTTTTGTGTATTTTTTTTTTTTTATCTTAATCACAGTTCTACAAGAGGGGTATTAGGACATTTGCTTTACAACTCAGGAAAGGAATATTCAGGATGATACTCAGGGTTACATATTTAGTAAGCTATCCCTGGGAGTTCTGGAAAAATTCACCTTTAGAGTTAGCCATACTGGGGGAACTGTTAGTGTTCTCTACATTTGAAGATAAAGAAGAGATTAAGTATGAGAAGATATAATTTGAAAAACCATGACTTACTTAAAAACAAATGAAAACAAAACCGAGAAATCACTTCATTACATTAAAAATCATGCAGTACATTATAAAAAATAGTATAGTACTTTTTAAACTATAGTTTGCAACCTAATAGTGAATCATGAAATTTATTTATTACTTCTCAAACATTTTAATTTTAGTGAAATAGAAGAAAATAAAATACAAGAGAAAATACCACAGGGTAACCTATGGAATAAGAATGAGTGGCTTCAGGAAACATAGGTGTATATATCCATGTATGTGTGTACTCCAGCAAAAGAGAAAATGTATTGTTTTATTTTGGGTTATGGAGAAAAGAGTATGAAAAACACTCAGGGAGTTCCTTAGTATTGCTGACTGTCTTCTACCCATTTTTATTTTTTTAATTTAAAATTTTTTTAAAGATTTATTTATTCATGATAGACATAGAGAGAGAGAGAGAGAGAGAGAGAGAGAGAGAGAGAGGCAGAGACACAGGAGGAGGGAGAAGCAGGCTCCATGTGGGGAGCCCGACATGGGACTGGATCCCGGGACTCCAGGATCATGCCCTGGGCCAAAGGGAGGCGCTAAACCACTGAGCCACCCAGGGATCCCCTCTTCTACCCATTTTTAGAATACAGGGCCCAGTCCTTTCTTCTTAGAATTACCACTGTTAATGAAACAGCTATCCCCATGTGTTATGTAGTACAGTAGCCTGAAGCATAGCCTGGTGTTACAAGAAGGCTGAGAGGCAGAGAATTTTTTGGAAGGACTAAACAGTCATGAGCAGAGACTGTTGGGTGCTACAAATATTAATAGAGGTAGAAACATGGATCCTAGGATGACTGATCGAACCCTCTGATCTTCGTTGTTTTGGTCTTGGTTACTTGGTTTAATTTTGCTCATATTGTATTTGTGCAAGTGTGCCTGTATAAGACCTCAAATTGTTTATTCAAAGGAAGTATAATGTAAATAAGTAAATCAAATACATAAATATCAGTGTATCCATCATTCATTTAACAAATAGCTATTGAGCACCTATTTTGTGCCAGCCACTACACTAAAGGCCAAAAATGGAAAAAAAAAAAAAGAGGGTACTCTATGATCATTGTTCTTCATGAGTTTAAATGGTTGTAGGAGAGGTCGATACATAAAAACAATCATAGCATGCTTTGATTGATATAAATCCAGAGGGGTACTGCATTAGTATGGACTGTATATTTGTGTCCCCCTCAAATTCATATATTGATACCTAATCCCCAAATAATGATATGTGGAGGTGGGGACTTTGAGAAGTGATTAGGTCATGAGGGTGGAGACCTCATGAATGGAAATCAGCGCACTTATATAAGGAACCCCAGAGAATTCTCTTTCTGCTATGTGAGGATACAAGAAAATGGCTGTCTACAAACCAGGAACTGATCTCTCACCAGACACCACATCTGTCAGTGCCTTGATCGTAGACTTCCCAGCCAATAGAACTGTGAGATAAATGTTTGTTGTACAGGTCTCCCAGTCTATGGTATTTTATACTAGCTCCAACAGACTAAAATATATACCCAAACTAGCATCTGTGTAAGTATGTAGAGTAAGTGTATGTGGAGTGTGGCTGAAGAAGCAAACTTTAGCTTGCATCAAATTGTCTGGAGGGCTTGTTAAAATGCAGATTGCCGGGCCCTTCCTCCCGAGTTTCTGATTCTGTTGATTTGAGATGGGGACTGAGAATTTGCATTTCTAATAAGTTCCCAGGTAATGCTGTGCTCTTGGTCCATGGACCATAATTTGAGACCCACGTTCAAAATGGTTTTAGTTACAGGCAACATCACATCTTTCTTATGTGAAATCTAATATGGAATGTTCATGTATAAAACAGACAAAAGTAGAGGTGACTGCAAGGAACCCTTGCTCTCTCTCCACTGGTTCATTCCCAGTGGTTGTTTCCATCTTTATGGAAATCGTGAATCTAGAGGAAAATCTAGTTCCACAACTCTATAGTTTTATCTATAGGCACATTTTTCTTTCACTCTCTTTCAGAATTAAATTAAATTGTTTGAAAAAGAAGCCAGTCAAATGATTTTAGAAGAGCATGTAGATTGGTGGGGAAAAGTTTTGGCCAAGAATATATGGACTTATGGTTGTGTGTTTTGATTTCTGCTTTCTTCCCCCCACCCCCAAACCCCTGTAATGTGGTGGTGTGGTTAGGTCTGTTCATGGACATCTTTCTTTAAAACTTTGGTTTTTGATGTTTTATTCAGTCAGGTTATGACATTTCTATGTGAGATACCATCATAAATTATTCTGAAAGTTCTGTATTACTTCTGTGTTAATAAATTCAGACTCTGAGTTAAAAACTTGGTGTTAATAACTCTTTGTTAATAAAACTCTGTTTTAACTATGTATTAATAAATATCAAGTGAGAAAAATTCTTTGGATCAAACACTTGGGTTTGGGAGCTCTTTTTTGATGGCTACCTGAAGTTAGTTCACAGTGAGGTACTATGTATTTGATGCTTAATGTCCTAATAAAAATGGGAAAAATGAAGAATTATCTAGATATCCAGAATGTCATGAAAAGCTTAGAATTGTTCATTGACAAACTGGTTGTAGTGTAATTGCTTGGTTCCATATTAATGATCGGTAATAGTAATTACCAAATAACATTTTGGTGTCTTCATTTTTATCATTCATTGCAGAGAAAAAAAGACAAATGCCTTCCTGCTTTGGAAAAAAGAAACCTCCTGAAATCTTACTTTGGGATTATTCCAAGTTTTGGTTTATCCTTTGATTGTTAATGTTGTCTCAGTGGGCACCTTGCCAGATTTATCAAAAATGGAGGATTTGCAATAGCCCAGAGTTCTAACCAAGTTTAGAATAGTTAAACTTGGATGCTTAAATGAAACTTGTCCAAACTTTTTGTCTGGTTTGGGACTTTGTAAGCCTCATCTATGAAGGTACTTGGTACATTCTCCTAAAATTAAACAAACAAACAAACAAACAAACAAACACAAAAGCAATTAGAAATCAAAAAGTGATTTTTAAACAAAAAACAATCAACATTTCATGAAACCTCTAGGTCCAAAGTACAGTAGTTCCATAGTTCTGGAAAACATTGTATTCCATTCCCTATAGCTATCTCTGTCATTGATATTACTTCATTTGGATTTAAGTTTAAGGCCTATTTATTTTTTTAGTTTATAACAATACCAAATCATCATCTATATCAGGTATGCTAATTTGCATCTGTTTTTCATTTTTCTAAAACCAACTGGTGACATTGGGGAGGATGGTGATGAATATGTTTTAATGTTTATAGAAGCCACTGCTTAACTTGATTTCTCAGAAAACGGGGTACTTCTGCCAAGGAGACATCTGGGAGAGATCCATCAGTGGTCACTGGTGCAAGCAAGCATTCACATACTCTCTTGGAGTTGAGAGAGATGTGTGAAAACCTAACACATCTGGAAGACAATCAATCCTCACAGTCAACATCTGGGAATGTAACCAGCCAGGGTTGACAAAACTGGCGATTTAATGTGTTGGAAGTTCACCATCTACAGACAAGTGCAGAGTAACTGCCTGTGAATTGTGAGAGCATACATGTGCCTTGCATGCTATAATGAGCCATTAGCACCCAGCTTGTGTGCATTGGAAAGGCATCAGAACACTGAGATATGTATGGAGACATTTTCAAAAGTTTTTTCAATTTGTTTTTCTTTCAGAGCAATATATATAACCACACTATAAATTCAGAAAAAGCAAACAAAAAGCTCAGCCTCTCTAAGCTTCCTCATTCCCTATCCTTCATGTTTTAACTTGCTATTTTCATTTTCTGGCTTCATTGTCATTTTCAAGCCATTGGTGTGTGTGTGTCTATTTGAGTGTCAGATACCAACATTATTGCTACTTCTCCTGCGTCCTTCTTCAGATGCATTTTATCACCCTCTGGGCAATTTCAGATGTCCCATAGCAGTAGTCAGTATCTACATTTCATTTTATTTTAAACATCAACAATAATTCACTTTGCTTAGATAACCATTTAATGTGACTCTTTAAAAGAACTCAGGTAAGAACAATAAAAATGATTAACAGCTTTACTATCTTCTGTGATTTTTAGATTCCATTCTTTTGCTCTTTTCTACTTTTTTTGGAGGTGAAATAGGTCTAAGTTTCTCCCTAGACCTTTATAGCTCAAAAGATCTAGCACCAAACTACATAAAAGACATGCTGTTTTGACTTTCACCTTTCTCATTTATCTCTCTGTAGAACATGAAAATCAGTGTTTTAGCTAAATGAGAAAGATATCTGACTTTCTCACTGAAGCAGAATTTGCTCAAGAAGTAGTTGTGTGTCTTTGGCTAATGGCTAAAGACAGATTCACAGAAGGTATTCCTACCACTTTTTGTTCAGTAACATGTTTACAGAATGCTGCAAATATTTCCAAAGGAACAAAAGTAAAGTTATGAAAAAACTTGGCTGTGTTCTCCATAAGCAGATTCTAAAGTCAGTCCTGGTGGAGAGTTTTCATGGAGAAAATTCTCAATGTTATTGAAATAGTAGAATTAGTGGTCCTTTAGATTGTTCTTTTAAAATCAGATCCCTCCACCAGCAAGTAGAAAAAGAGAACCACACGGGTAATGAAAAATTCTATAGAGCTTTACAAAGCTAGAATGAGTACCACAAACTTGATAGTATTTAAGTTTCCTTAAGTAAATATTTTCAGCTTTCTGGTGGTGAGGTTGCAATTCTGCCGTTGTAGCGCAAAAGTAATCATAGACACCACTAAACAAATGAATTTGGCTGTGTTCCAATAAAATGTTACTTGAAAAACAAGTATAACTTGAGGGTTGTATTTTGCTGACCCCTGATTTAATATTAAGCATTTGAGGAGAATAGAGAGAAAAGATCTTTGAATTACTCTGGGTTCTGAGTTAAAACTCCAGTAGAAAACGGTTAACAATCTAATCAACAGAATCTATATTTTTATTGTCTAATTGAGGTGTGTCTTTTGGACTAAAAGGAAGGTACCGAACCACAGCTGTGATAAATGCAGTTAACCTAATTCTCTAGTCCTTTCTTCTGTTCTTTTCTCTTCTTTGCCTTTCTTCTTTTTACTTTTCATCCCAATTTTCTCTTTTATTGTTTCCCGTATATCTTAGACTTGTGCACATGTCCCATTCATAAATCCATTCCAAGAGAATGCTTGGGCTATTTTGACAGATAGTTAACACTTAATCCTGGCTTGATTTTCATTTAGAGTGAGAGTGGGAGAACACTTTAGCCTCAAGAAAGAAAGTTTGTTAGGCAATTTAAGCAGTTTGCATGTCTAGCAGCAATGAAGAAAGACAGATCTTCATGTCAACACTCTTTTCTGCTGCCACTTCAATGACTGAAGAGTCTGCAATCAATTACATGATATAACGTTGTCTAATTGATGGGCTATATGTGTATGTGAGTTCATCATAATAGATTAGCTTCTATTGAGATAAACCATCATGTGGAAAACTCTCTGCCTGCCAAATACAGGAATCTGCCAAACCTTTTGATCAATGATATGGAATTTCTAGGGATTTATACTCGGAAAAGTGACTGTAGAAAAACAGCAGCCTCACACTCAGCACATTTGCTCTTTTGCTCCCTTGCTTCAAGTCATATTTGTTGATATCATAGCTTGACACATTTTTTAATTCTTGTTAGCACAGTTGAACCTGTTGGATCCCATTCTGCCTTCCAATGTTACACACTAAATCACCAAGTTCAGATCAGTCTCTCTGTTACACAAGAAGAAGAAGCACAGAAGGGCATAGATACATTGTATAGAAGGCTAGCAGACTTAGAGAATATTTGTCCCAAATTGATCATTTGAACCCTGAACCAGTAAGCTTGTTTGGTACTCATAGTATTATGGAAAAGAGAAGTACTGAACTGGACTTAGGTTAGGTTATACCCTTAACAGTAGTTATGGATTGGATCTTGAGCAAGTCACAAAATATCTCTGGCCCTCAGTTCTTCACAAAATGAAGGTGAACTGGGGAATTGTTAAGCCTATGTTACAGGTTAATATTCCAAGAATTTCAGATGACATCATTTAAAAATTCTTTTGACTTTTAACTTAATAGCAGTGCATTTAATTTATTAAGCTTCAGTGTTCTAGTTATTTATTGTGTAACAAACTACTCCTAAATTTTGTGGCTTAAAAAACCACAACAGCATGCATTTTGTTTACAAATCTACATTTTGGGCAAAAATCTAAGAGGATAAGTCATCTTAGCATTGGCTAAGGCAGCTCAAAGGCCAGAACCTGGAATCATCTGAAGGCTCGTTCACTCATAAACTTGACAGTTGGTGTTTGCTGTTAGCTGGAAACTTAGTTGGGACTACTGGTTGAAACCTCTATATATGGCATTTCCATGTGTCCTAAGCTTTTACAGCATGATGGCTCAGTTCCAAGGATGAGTACCTAGAGAGAGGCTGTAGGAAGCTGTATTGTTTTTATGAGCTGGTCTTAGAAGTCATGCAGCATCCTATTCACCACATTATATTTGCCAAGGAAGTCACAATAGCCTGCCCAGTTCAAGGGGATAGGAAATAGATTTCACCTCTGATAGAGGTATGGCAAGATGCTGGAAGAGCAAATGGGACTGTAAATATTGCTGTGGCAACTTTTGTAAAAAGTGATCTGCCACATTCAGATTATGACAAATACTTATATTTGAATAGAACTTCTATAGAAGTGCTAATATCATTGGGAACTCCACTTCCTCATCAATAATTAAAAAGAGAAAAAGAGCTGTATGACTCTACATCCCCAAATCTCTGCTTAATATCCACATGTGCCTTTTCTCATTTAATCTTTTTTTTTTTTACAGTTGAGGAAACTGAGGCAGGGAGACTTCAAGTGATTAACGTAAGCTCTTACAGCAGGCAAGTGTGCAGTGGAAAGTTGGACTTCAGAATCAAGGCTGTCTAGTTCCAAAACCTGTCCTTCTTCTGCTACTTCACTCATAAAACTCTTGTCCTCATGTCAGCTTTGATTTTGCTTGTTCGTTTTTGACTGAAAACGAGTAGACTTCAGATGAGATTTTAAGTGGGACTTAAGATGGAGGAAAGTTGCCAAATAGTTTAATACTTGAAGTGACTCCATATCTCAAATTAGTCTTTGCACAAGAGTTGACTTTTTCTTTTCTTTTTTTTCACTGAAGACTGTAAGGTAGAATAATAGCCTGGCTGTTATTGGTAATTTAGGGATTAGGAAAGGACACTGAAGTATCTCTCTGATTTATATCTTGTAGGATCATAATGTGAGTACAGACGTATATGTAAGAGAATTCATCAAGGGTTAATAATGAATAAATAAATAAAGTGTCTTCAGAGTCAGATATGAGGACATAGAAGAGTAGATCAAAGATGGCCAGTGGTCTGGACTTAAAAGGAGACAAGGAGGTATTGCCTAATGTTGGTCTTCTGTGTGAATTGGCCAGGCCCATGTAAGAGAATGGAGAGAGCAAGTGTCTCTGCTTGTCCCTGGATGAGGTTCTTCTATCAAACTCAGGTGTCAGGTAAGCCCTGCAGATTGCCAGCAATTTGAAATGGTAGCCATTGTAAAGACTCTCTGCCTACACAGCATCACTCCTTGATAATTGCTTACCCTATTCTTCAATAAAATAAACAACAAAACAAAAAATGATTGACTTAATTATCTTTTAACATATTTGGCATTGACTTGCCCTCACCAACAGTGTTATGGCATCTTGTGAACATAGTCTAATGAAAAGAATTTGCTTCCTTCCCCCCGCTCTTTTTCACACAATAGCTATAAAGAAATTTATGGTCTTCAGAAATTCACTATAAGAATTTTTGTCTTTTGTTAATAATAGGGTAACTGTTAAAGGACCATTCTGAGTCTGGCTGACAAATGATTTTGCCTTGCTGTCTATATCAACACACTCCCCAAGTACAAATAGTTTCCCAAGGACAATTTATAGGTCTTAGCTGTGGGATTTTCTTTTTTTTTTTTTCCCATGTGCTTTCAACAATTGCAGTTGCTTCATAGCTCAACATCTGGAAGCACATTTGGCTTCTTTGTTGGAAAATAAATTAGTATCCTTGTTCATGAACAAGGGGCTGACCTTGCCCTGGACAGCAATGACTGTGTCTTTGGTTGACAGACCAGTTTTCCTTGACTATGGGAAAGAAGCTGAAATGCATCTCTTTTCTGGCATTAATGCCCATCTCTCAGAATAGCCTGTGTCTACTCACTGTAAACTGGACATTTGCCCTAGGACATGGAGCAAAAGATGACACTAATTGGAAGTTGGCATCCTGGAAAACATTGTCGGAGTCATCTCTTACAAAAAAAAATAACCCTTATCTTGTGCCAGCACTGAACCGTGGACTCCATGGACCTGCCTGTGTCTGCTCACACCTGTTCCAACACGGATGCCAAGAAATGGGGGGTCATGAGGAAATTAGACACACAGAGCCTTTGGGAAGCCACCAGAAGTCACTAGGCCCTTTGAAAGTCCTTTGAAATTGTAATAGATTGGACAGGGAGGGGATGACCTATGTAGATGTATTTGGCTGTGGTCATGGTCATGAGCATTGAGAATCCCACATCAAGCACCAATTTGAACAAACTGAACAGTGAAGAACGAAGAGGTTTAAGGAGCCAGAAATAGACACCATGAAAAGGATAGAGGATCTATGTTACTAAAAAATTTTGTTAATATATTGCAGCTTTTTCTTTTCAAATTAGGTGTGATGTTCAAAAATATGGAGATAGAAATGTGTGTATATATATATGTTTGCATTGATATAAATAAACAGGCTTATGCATGTTAGTATCTTCTGCTATTTCATGGATTTGGGGAGACTAAAAGTCAAATCATGGACTGAGAAACATAGGTTATATACACATATAAAACCTGACATCACAATTAGCATAAAAAGTGGGTGTTAATCCTAACTTCAAAATACCAGTAATGTAAAGTGATTAGACTTTGTGATCATACTTTTTTTTTTAAATTTCAGTTAATGTATAGTGTATTATTAGTTTCAGAGGTAGAGTTTAGTGATTTATCAGTCTTATATAACACCTAGTGCTCATTGCATCAAGTGCCTTCCTTAATGCCTATCATCCAGTTACCTCATCCCTCTACCCACCGCCCCTCCAGCAACCCTCAGTTTATTTCCTATAGTTCAGAGTCTTATGGTTTGTCTCCCTGTCTGATTTCATCTTACTTTATTTTTCCTTCTTTTCCCCTATGATTGACCCTCTGTTCTAAGTTCCACATGAGTAAAATCATATAATTGTCTTTCTCTGATTGACTTAATTCATTTGTCATAATGCCCTCTAGTTCCATTCGCATTATTGTAAATGGTTAAGATTTCATTTTTTTGATGGCTGAGTATATATATTCCATATATATATTCCATATATATATATCATGTCTTCTTAATCCATTTATCTATAGAGTGATCATACTTCTCTTATTTTATCTCTTTACCTTCTTCTCAAAGGGGTCTTGAAACTTTTAAGTATATAGGACTTCATAAAATGCAAAATTGAAGAACATATATAGATGATTCTGTGTAGCTAGGAATTATGTTGATTTCCCCCTATGGGATATTAATTCCTTTTCCTACTGTTAACTTAGTTCAACAAGTTAGTTAGGCACTCATTTGGTGTCAGACACTATGTGCTAAGCCCTTGGCATACAAAATATTTAGGCTACCTTTAGTTTTTCCCAGATTACTGCCCCAGTCTCTTAGCCAAAGATCTTACTTCTGGTCTCACTTCATCATTACATCTTTTCCCAACTTGTTCTTCAAGAACAAGATCTTGAGTTACTTTTCTATGCTGTTACTTGCATGAATAAAATGCTTTAGTGTTTATCAATTGCTTTCAGCATACAATGCTAGATCTTGGAAAGACACCTGAGACTCTCATAAGCCTGCTACTACTTGCCCTTCAGCATACCTTTGACCTCCTCTTAGCATACCTCTGATTTGATGGCACAGTTAAACAGGACTGCCTGTAATTACCTGAAAGCACCATATTCTTTCTCATCTCTAGTTCTTTGCAAAAGGTGCTCCCTCAACCTGGATTACTTTCGACCCCCCTTCATGTGGTCAATGGCCACTCATCTTTCCTACTTAATGGAAATACCATTTCCTGTGGGAAGCTTTCTGTAGTGCTCCTTCTCTACTACTACAGACTTTACATCTCTCTGAAATACTTAAGTCTTGGATGGAAATATAACAAACTGATGCACCACTGCTCTTTGTTTCCTTGGTATCTTGTGCTCTCAATATTATAGCTGGGTGCATAATCTCGCACTTAGTTAGCACTCACTGTAGCCAGAAATTTTCACTTGTCATTATTTAATTCTTAAGAAAACTCTAAGTAGTTATTATTGCCATCATCCCATTTTTAACTACTATCCTATCCTATTCCTAGATGTTTTAGGAACGGTAGAATTAAGATTTAAAACTTCATTGGTAAGACATCAGAGCCTGTTTTACTCTCTCTTATGATACAGTGTAATACGTTTCTTCTTCTTCGTATCTCTTACTCAACTTTAAACTTTTTGAGATAAGAAGTAATGTTTTTTTCACAGTTACATCTTTAGTGTATAGTACAATTCATGCAGCATATTTTGAGAACACTAAGAATGGGGAGGCCTTTGTACCACCCAGAGTTGCTCATAGAGCTAGAGGGTGGACAACTAAAAATGTAATTTTGGTATAATGAGATAAATGCACTATTATGGGTAAGCATGGGTTACTATGAGAGTGAAGATAGGGGCCCATAGCCCAGACTTTGAGATCTTGGCTTCCTAAAAGAGCTGATACCTGAATTGAATATGAACAGATTAACTTATTTCCACTAAATTTGTATCTAGGGGAAATTCAAGCAATATAATCCTCTCCATTACAAAAAATTAAGGGTAAACTCATATTTTTGAAATATTTGGCATGTGGGCATATGAAGTGTGAATTTATTGGTCATAGTTTTATTGAAAAAAGAAACCAATCCCATGAGTTGATGTACTATTGCCAAATTATTACTGAGACATGGTAAAATATTGAGGTCAAGAACTAGGCTGTAAAATTTTAATTTTGGCATTTTTCGTATGACAAATGATTAATGGGAATCTGACTGAATAGTAAATGTGTCTTTAAGAATAGGCTAGATTGAAGACTTATGGTCTTCCAAGACCTGGTAGTTTCTGATCCTCGGTTTTGCCAATGATTTACTCTAAAGATAATAATATGAATAGGATAAGTAGTATTGTAGAGCAGATGATTACAACTTTGAGCTAGGCTTCAAGGATTTCTAATCTGAATTCAAATGAGCTCCTGAAATGTGTATCATCAATAGATCCAGTTTTCAATGATCACGGACACTTACGGCAACCAGGGCTGCTGTCCTTGGTGCTGACGGTGATGTTTCTTTGATGCTCTTTTGAGTGAGAGTGAGGTGGGGCGGGGCAGAGGGAGAGTTTAGGCATCATCCTAGAAAACGGAAAAAAAAAAAAACTCATTCATTTAACCAGTAATCATCACTTTTACTCTGCTAAGTCCATGTAAGTAACTCCGAAGTTTTTCTGGTATTTCTCATTTCTTAATCAAGTTTATATTTTTTAACAGTAACATTTTTTATAAAGGGTTCAAAGTGATTCCCCTTTAGTGTTTTATTTTCCGTGTTGAGTTCTTGGTTTGCTATATTAGCTTTTGTATGCATATCATGTCAGGGAGTTTCTTTTTTTGTATTTCATCAAATTTAAATACCCATTTTACATGATTTCTTTGTGTTCACCTTTCCACAGCCATGGAAGACTCTTCAGTTCAGTTTCTCTCAATTTAAAAATAAATCAAGTTGAAATTAATTGATCTACATGAATGGAAACTCTCTATTATACCTTATTTCTTCCTCTACAACAATGTATCTAATCCTCCAGTCTATTATTAATAACCCAAATTCCTTAGGCTGATGATACTATTTGTTGGTCAGTGTGGAAGAATACTATGAGTCATTGTCTTCTGCTTTTAATTTTTTAAAGTATTATGAAGATTTTGCTTAATTTCTCCATTTTATTAGCATTTCACTGATCAAAGGTCAGTAAATTTCACACAAGCAATTTTCTTTCAGGCTACTTATTTACCTCCTATTTAACTTTTCTTAATGCAACTCATTTCCCCCCAGTTTTCTTAGAAATATTTCTCTCCCTTTCTTTGTCCCACTTGTGAGGGAAAAAAGAGGCTAATTCAGACTATTCAGCCTATGAGTTTTGATGGCACTATCTCTATAGTAAAGGGAATGGAAGCTGAAGGCTTTGATGTGGAATTAGGGAGAATAAAGAACCAGTGCATTGAACCTCTAAACCCACTGAAAAATGCATAGTAAATACATTCAGAATCCTTAAAAGTCAACATTTACTTCCCTTTCTTTAACTAAACTTACTTTTACCGAAGAACAAAATCTTTATTTTTTCAGGTTTTCTTTTTATTTTTTGATGTTTCAACCATATTATTTGTCATATATCTTTTTCTAATGCAATTGTACACTGTTTCAGCTTGAACTGAAGTTTAAAAGCTTTTGTGGACTGGACCTTATTGGTGTTATATATCATTTCATTATGTCTTTGAGGTCAAAACAATTGGCACATAACTTTTGGAAAATATTCATTTTCATCATAGGGCCATCTCTGTATTAATTTCTTATACTTGATGGATTTTTATTAAGTATTTCATTACCATCCATTTATTTTCAAAACTGAATGCCTCTATTTCCTTTGCATCAAACAAATAACCACCTTAGTAGGTTTTTCTTTATTCATACTCCATTTTAAAAAGATTTTTTAAAAATTTATTTATTCATGAAAGACACAGAGAGAGAGGCAAAGACATAGGCAGAGGGAGAAGCAGAGACTCCCTGCAGGGAGCCCGATGTGGGACTAGATCCCAGGACCCCAGGATCACGACCTGAGCCAAAGGCAGATGCTCAACCGCTGAGCCACCCAGGTGCCCCCACACTCCATTTTTAAATATCTATTCATTTATTCACATGACAGTAATTCATGACAATTATTAATAGAGTACCTAGTACATACCAGACATCATACTAAATCCTGGGACAGAGATGTTTAAGAAATAGTCCGTATCTCAAGTATTCATGCTCTAGTAGGGAATGCCAGATGAACAAACATTATGAGACAGTGTTAACAGAATTATGACAGAGATACAAAGCACCATAGAAATATAGAAAAGGGAACCAATTTATCCACTGGATCTAGAGCTGGAAACTTTATGATATGACCTTGAAGAATTGCCCTTACTGGATTAATAGCTGGAAGTGATTACTGGCCCTAATTGTGATACATTTAGTATAGTAGTATGACTTTGGCATCGGGCTGATCTGGAAACAACTTCTGGATCAACCACTTTCTAAGTGATGTTCCCTCTGATAGTCAGTTTTTTCATCTACACAGTGGGAAGGATGACACTTGCCTCAACATGTGGTTGAATAAGATAATGATGCTTGTACCTTTTCTGTAAGTCTCTCCCCCTGAAAGTTAGAGAGACTGAGAGCAGTGGAAGGACCAAATTCTGATAATCGCTCTTGGTAATACATAAATCCCTATCTAAGCTATTTACGTGCCTAATCTTTTTGATTGTCATCACAATCCTAATCAGTATATATTATTTTTAGTGTCCCTGATTCATAAGGAAGAATACAGTTGTTTAGAGGAGTTACATGTTTTGCCCCAAGAATAGTGACAAATAGAACTAGAGTTTGATCTAGCGTAGCACTGAAGCCCCACTCTTTATCCACTCCTCTACTCTTGTTCTCTGTCCTGTTCTGTTGAAGTCGTTGAGTATGGGGGACTTGTGTCCCATGGATTTTGGTTTCCAGACAGAAGAGTAGGTTAGATATTAGACTATATATCCCATGGGGACATATATTATGTATATTTTGCTAAGTTAAATACCCGACATGTTGTACAGGATTCAATACTCAGAAGGCACTTAAATGTTTAAAAGTGAAGGCTAAGCTGATGTAACAAAAAGATTCAAAACACAGATATTTATTTTCTTCTCACATTACAGTCCATGGTGAGTAGGTAGTCTTGACTGCCATTTTCAGTAAGTAGGCAGCAGAAAGCTGACTTCCAGGTCAAGGATTTTCTTTAAAGCAAGTAATGCCAAAGTTGCCCCTATCACTTCCATTTACTTTCCATCAGTGCAAATAGGTCACTACATCTCTCTGCAAGGTGGGCTGGACAATTTTGGTTCTTGTTGGATAGCTACTTGCTATCCAACAAGGAGAGGAGAGTAGATTTGGGGACACTACCATCTATTTCCGCCACAGTGTTCAAGGAAAATCTATTGAATGAGTAAATAAAGAAAATCAAAGACTGTAAGTAAACATGGGCCCCAATGAGACCAAGACAAAGATGTTAGCTTAATCCATGAGCTTACAGACCCATGCCAGCATGCCAATATGTCTTTCTAGCTAATTCTTGCCAAAACACACCTTTAGTTATAGCCACCTATTGTAAGTATCTCTTCACTATACTGTTTTCCTTTAATCTATGGCTGTCAACTTTTCTCTCGAATGTCAGAATAGGATCGAAGTCACAGAAGAGTTTTTGTGAGTTCCATGGATTATGCTGCTCTCTTAAGGAAGATAAAGTGACAGGTTGTACAGCACTTATCTGTATCACCTGTCAGGGACTCTTCATCCTGGGGCAGAAGAGAGTATTAGGAGTTTTAGCTGGTTACTTGTGAGCCTCTTCAGGACTCCTCTGTTGGCATTAGGAGAGAGTATCTCTGACACTGGCAAAATGTGGTTTTAGTTTTCCTAAAAGAAAGTGCTGGAAGTTTTCTACCTTTGGACTTCTAGACTGTGTCAGATCAATATCCTAGCTGGGAACTCCATCTTAGCAACTTCTTCTTTTCTGTAATGTAACACTTTCTTTGTTTCATTAGAGAATTTTTTTCACAGCCACTGCAGGGGCATGCATTGTATGATGCCCGACTGGTAGCAGATAATTCACCCCACACAGAGCGTGACCACTCTTGTTTGTTGCCTGAGGGTACAGCAGATCCTTATTAATTTCACTGAGGCAACAGCCAGAATTACAATAGACTTTGTGAATGTATAAGAGAAAAAGCTACATTTTGGGGAAGTAGTCAGGGAGGCTGTATTCTTCCAGACTTACCAAGGTGGAACCTTTTTCTCTCACTTGCAAGCTGAAAAAATAAAGAATAACTACTGAAACCTTATATCTCTTTAAGCTCGTTCATTCCTAAGAGCTTAAAGTGACTCTGTAGACCTACATCTCATTTATTTCCACAACATCCCTGTGGAGTCAGAGACTAGTTTTTCTTTTACTGTCCAGAGAGAAGGTAATGCCCTGAGAACTTAAGTGATTTGTATTCAAAGTAAAAAAGTGAGTCAAATTGTAAAGCCAATGTTTGAAGCCAGGTGTTCTGACTCCTCACATAGGGGCTGCTTTAGGATGACGGTACTGAGGGAAGAAATATAGGGAGAAGTCAAAATATATGATAAAGACACACATGTCCTGTTGTATCAATGTTCAGATCTGGTAATGTTTCTTAGTTCAGAGATTAAAAAAAATGCTCCCAATGACTTGACAATATTTAATGATGTGAACTGTTCTTACTCCCTTAAACCACAGGCATAGGAATCATTATTCTGTATTTAGTTTGGAATGATGCCCTGAAATCAGAGCTCCTAAATAGCACTAATGATTTCTTATATTTTGGGAAGAATGGGGGACATTGTCCATGAACATAATTGATGCTCATTAAATTGTTGTAGAATAGAATAGTTATTATAGCAAATTGAAAAGTGGATCTAGATTCACTCATAGACCTACAGGTTGAAGCAGGATATTTTTAACTCCTATGCTACTTTGTGCGAATTAGGAAAAGTGCTTTTATTCTAGGAGAACACAGCCCTAAACCAAGGTGCATAGCTTGGTGAGCAGAACCGTGGCTGAATTTCAGCCTCATTTATCTATCTCCTCACCTGGATGCTCTTCATGGCAATCTTGAGGAAGAACAACAGGGTCATCTAGCCTTTAGAGTCATCTGGCCCACTTTCCCCCATTCTGGAAGTATAACATCATCATTACCCAACAATAGAAGTGAATCCATTTTAAAAGATATCTTGGAAAGATATTTCCACAACTTCATCAGTTATTCATAATAATATTCTGGAGTCCTTGAGGTTAGGATGAGGTTTATCTGCATATGCAGGGTGACATTCTGATCGTCACAGAGAGGAAACTGACATTTACACATAATTCATCAGGAAGTCAGTCTTAGGTACTATGTGTCTCTTGGCAGAAAAAGGTCAGAGAGATCCTGGGAAACCCTGAATTACAGTAGGGCCTTCTCATAGATTCATGCTTCTATATGGATGGATAATTTGTCTGCATTGACCTTGTTACCAACTTTCACTTGGGACCTGAATTAGTGTGATCAACCATAAAACAGATAGGAAAATAGAGTATTAAAAGACATTAAATACATGAAAAGTAGAACCTTAGCAGATCTCTTTGATCTCAAATGAAATGTACTGCATGTGGGCAGTGAAAAGAACAGCAACAATTAGGACTGCATAGATTATGAATTATGGATTTAACAAGCTTCATTAAAGGTCCATTTATAATGAGCTCTCCACTGGAAGTAGAGAGCATCAGAGGGAGGTGCTTGGGATATAGATATAGCATGGTCAAACTTCAGACAGCCATTCAGAGGAGAGAGCCTTAAGTTGCCCTGAATCAGGACTTCAGGGATCTATAGGTCATGAAGATTGCAGGAAGCTCTAAGAGTCCCCAGGATGTAACTACTTCCTACAAAGAGAATTGGTTCCTACAGAAGTAGTTCTCTTTCTTGAGCTCTCTTAATTTCAGTAAGAATATGATTCTTAACACATGGCCACACTAATGGGAATTAGAGAATGGTTGTATTTTAATTCACAGATTAAGAAAAGGAAGTGAACAGAAATAACTTGCTCAAATGGCATTAACAAACTTTTAAAATTTCCAGTTCTATCTTTGAACATATAAGTCCATAGAATATGAATCAGTGCTATTTTGTTGTGTGCTTGCAATGTGGATGCTTACAATGTGCATCAATTACTATGTAAAGTTCTGTGTGGTCTGAATTATATCTCCCTAAAATGGTGACGATCTAACCTCCAATGTGAGTACATTTGGAGACAGGGCTTACCTGGAGGAAAAGTTAAATGAAGTCATGAGGGTGAGTGTCCTTTAGGGACTAGTGCTCTTATAAGAAGAGGCACTAGAGATGTCTCTTCTCATGCATGCATACAGAAGAAAGGCCACGTTAGGAAATAGAAAGTGGTCATCTACAACCCAAGATGAGAGGCATCACCAGAAACCAGCTCTGATGGCAGCTGGATCTTAGACTTCTGCTTTTCAGTACTGTGTGAAAATAAATTTATGTTGTTTAAGGCACTCCCTCTGTGGTATTTTTTTTTATGGCAACCCTAGCTGATTAATAAATAAAATTAGCTCAAATAAGCTTCTTAATCAGGCATGTGGTATTATTTTGGGAATTCAGTATAGTGATGAATGGTATAGGTTTTAGAGCTCAACCATGTGACTTCAAATCCTGGATCTATCACTCATCACTTAAGTGATCCTGGGCAAGTTCTCAACTTTTCTGTGCTTTATGCTTTTCCGTCCACAAGGTGGTAATAATAATAGTGTCTTCCCTACAGACTGTTAAGAGGGTTAAATGACTTAGTGTTTAAAAGTCCTATAGTGCCAGGCAGAGAGAATTCTCAGATAAAGACACTGAGGCTTAGGGAGATGAATTTGGTCAAGATCACCCTACTATTAAACAGGGATATATCATTATTGAAGCCAGATTATTTATAGAAACCATGTCCTTAACCTTTACACTGCATTGGTGCTGGCAAAGGATAATCAAGCAAGAAATGCAGTAAAATCTTTTTCTAATAATTTTGAAATGTGCTTGCTTACACAGGGCCAGGGCTTTGGTGGGACCTACTCTATACCCCTTTATTTTGCTAAAACTGCCAGGGTTTGAATGTCTGGCAGAGAAGGGGTCTTTTATTATTTCTCTTCCTTTTTCAACATGGTCCTGACTTGCTTCCGCTTATCTCAGCAGTCTTAGGAAATGTCCAACATTCATGGTGAGGACACCCTTGCCATAAAGTACATGGAGACATTTGGCTAATAGAAAATTCTACATAAGAAACAGCAAGTGGGCACACAGGCTCTGAGAATTCCAAGGTCATGTCAGTGCACCAAATTCCTTCCATTTCTTCTATTGAGCAGAGTGATTTTTTTTTTTTTTTTGAGCAGAGTGATTTAGATGGGTTTGTGACATTTTGAGGGCTTCTAGTTTCCGTGTAGCTTCTTGGTCTCTGTGGCAAAACTGAATATTGGGAACAAGCAGGAAATCCCTGTCTGCTTTGTCTCCAGTGAACCATTACTCTGCCCTCCACGGTTGCACTTCCGCTGGCTCTGGCCTTGCTTCTCTGGTTGCTGAACTGTGACTGCAGCATGCCCCACCTTGGGGGAAGTTGCAGTCCATGGAGCTGTTGACAATTCAGTACACTCCTGACCTGAGACCCTCATGCTAAATCCTCTGTAGTGTGGCCAGAGGGAGGAAATTTAATTGCTTTGGCTGCTGATGGACCATCTTCTCACCTTTGCTTCTGAAGCCTTGCCAGAGACATTTTCTAACTCATTTGACCTCCCAAGATCCTTTCTCTGTACCTACTTGGTTCTTTAATTCCTGCTTCTCTTATTATACCCTGTGTTCCTGTCTCTTAACGCTTAAAAATAATTCACCATATATTTCAAGGTCATTGAGGATAAGAACTGTGCAAGTGTGTAACCTCACACATATATAGATTTCTACCAGACACGATCTCTCTCTATATATATACTGAATGAATGAACCAGTGAATATATTAATGGATTACACTTGGTTGCTCTTGAGAGGACCTAGCAATGTATACTTCCATGTTACAGACTATTGGAAGATAAAGGATGGAAAAGATATTTACTTGGATACATGTGCTACCTTGAAACATGGCCAGAAGTCAGCATCTTCTCCCACAGGCTGGCAATACTTGGGAACCTGAAGGTGCTGGAAGGTGCTAAGACTATGGCTTAATTGAAATTCTCTAGCTTCTTCAATTGTCAGAACTAAATGCTATTCTGAGAGGGAGCTCTGTTATTCCCATGGTAACAGGACTCCATTAAAGGTGTGACATCACAAAGCTGTCCTTGTTTGAGGACACCTGGGAATTTCTGGTATAGACAGAAATACCCTTAAAGGCAAATTATACATACATATTCTGTGTAATTATGTGTGCAGGCATAGATATGCCTAATTTAGCCACACCTTTCATTTGGGCCCCTTTATCATTAGACTTTTAACGACTCAAATCTCAAGTGTGGATGTAGTTTGAAGTGCTTTATCTTCTTAAAGAAGAGCTCATCGAAATTTTGTAGTATCTACCATTAATGTGGTGCTGCTCTTGGTCAGGAAAGAAAAAAAATCTAATCCTCTCCTTATCTACTTACTATTACTTATAACACAACTAAGGGAATAAATGTAAAATGTATAAATATATTGTCTTTATGCAAAATTATCCAGCACCACGTGCCTGGCTGGCCATTTGTGTTCCAGTTCCAGTAGTGTGCCTGGAGGGAATATTTTAGAATTATGAGAAAGGATTGTACAGACAACCTGGGCAAGATCAGTTAAAGTGTGTTTTACATCCTTTTTTTTTTAACCTGGTAAAAAAAATAGTCCAAATATTCAAACCATTTGCTATTTTGTAGATGCCTCTAAATACTTGACACGTCTGAAAAAGGAAAAGATTTTTTTAAAAAAAAGAAGAAAAGGGAAGGGTCAGTGGATTTGAAAATAGTCTTGATTCCCTCATCATTGATATAATCCCTTTGCCTAGTTATGGATTCTCTTCTTATCAGAGACAATGCTTTTCATATGTCCATTTTCATATTATACAATGCAACGAGGAAAGGTACGAGGCAGGCTGGCTTAGCTCCGAGAATGTAGGAAAATATGACAAGGTGAAAGGTTAGCTATGAAGTTGGTTAGCTCATAAATAATACAAACTTGACAGGGTTTGTAAGAAGAAAATGAGAACAATTTGCATAGCTTGTGTTGTAGGAACAAGTGTGTCTGAGTGTTTATGCTGGCTAAAGAGGTGCTTCCAGCTGGAGTATTTGCCAAGGTGACTTTTCTCTAGGGGTGCTTTTAAAGGTTCTTTCTGAACTTCCCTCCACCCAACAGCCCCCTCCTATATTCCTTGAAATTGTTAGAGATGTGAGGCTGAATGCTCGATTTTGTTTATGACAGTGAGTCAAACTGAGTTCTTTTATGTGAAAATCTAATGCTGCTTTTCTAAATAATATCTATCTAGGGTCCCTTCATTGACATTCATATTTTGGTTATGTGAAATTTGCTACATTTTCTCCATTTCAAATGAGTCCGAAGCAGTGGTCTCTGTGAGGATTTTCCTGAAGGCTGGGTGAAAAAAAAGTTATCTGAGTATCAAAAGTTACTTTCTCTGTGTCTGTTAAATCCCATACAATCGTAAGTAAATTTCTTTTTTTTCCTCCAGTGGAAAAAATGTTCATCTAGAAAATTAAGCTGGAAGGAAACTTTAAAAACATATTTCAGTCCCTTCATTTTCAAACATGAAATGAAACCAGGAGAAGAAACTAAGCCATGCCACTGATTTGTGGCAGACCTGGAGCAAGAAGTTAGGATTTTCAGCTACTAGTTTGTTGCTAACACAATGCACATACAGTATATGTATATTATGCCTGTAATATATGTGTATATATATATATATTTCTGCATCTTAGCAATAAACTACCCACATTTGTGTGTGCGTGTGTGTGTGTGTGTGTGTATAATGTAGCTTGAATCCTAATTTTATCTACCCCCTTAGACTGAAAATGTGGTCTGTGGACCTGAAGAATTGCCATCACCAGGAGCTTGTTAGAGATGAAGAATCTCAGGCTCTACCTGAAACCTACTGAATCACAACCTACAGTCTAATAGGATCCCCAGGTGATTCATATGCATTAAACTTGAGAAGCACTGTTCTAACAATTCCTGGTTTTCTGCAATAATGAAGTATAGTTATTCTGAGTCCAGAGATAATCCAAAACATTCATTATATATGTTGATTTCTCATCTCTCTTTTCTCTCTTGCACTAAACTGTACAGTCACTTCCAGCTGCTATAAAATAAAATGATATTGAAACTTAACACTTCCATTCCACACTTGGCTTTTGGTGGAAAGGTGGCCTTCGGCTCAGATTTTGCTTTCCTCTATTTAAATGGTACTCGCTAATATGTATTGCATGTTTGTTTTCTGCCCCAAAGTGTACCTTGCATCCCTTACCTCTTTTAATCCATGCAAGAATGGTGTGAGGATATAATGATCATAATCTCCATTTTTTTGGAACAGGACACTAAGGCTGAAAGAGATTGAATAATAGGTTGTATCAGAGCTTGGGCTCAAACTGAGATTTAGCTCGTTTCATTGTGTGCACATTAACCACAGCATACCCGGCTTCTTCAATTCAAAGTTCTCATTTGCTCTTTCTCCCAAGCATTTATGCCTCTAGAAAATTAAATTATCTTACCAAGTAAAAGCCAGAAGTCAAATGTAGTGCGTGTCTGGTACATGGTGGGCACTTGAGAAATCCCTGGTGGATATATGTACGAACAAAAGGAAAGGTCCATGTCTACCTGATAAGAAAGCACATGGTCTCTCTGCAACACCAAGAGAAGGGGGTGGAGGACATCCAGCAGAAGCCATATTTCCCATTTTAAGGCAGCTGATGTTTCCTTGGGGTTCCTAACCCTCTTACCCTCTTTCTGTTTTCCTTTACTTTTCTTTGCCCTTTGTGTTACTGCAAATGCCCATGGTTTTTCTACATTTTCAGTTTTTATTCCTGTCCTCTTGCCTTAACAGTAGTCTGCCCTGGAGGACTGAGGCAGAATCTAGTGACATCCTTTGAGGCCCTAAGTACTATTTCAGAGATTCCAAGAAAGTCCCATTAACCCTGAATCCTCTTCCATTTCCAGGGAATTGTAGAGCTAGAGCATCAAAGTTTAGGTCAAAATTCTGTTTTTAGGCTTTTGTACATTGTATCAGTGAAAGATTAAGGACCAGTCCCTGAGGAGTAAAGAAAAAAATATAGGGATGATGAATGCCTGGGACTAAGAGGGATGAGGGTGAGGAAAAATGGAGGCTGAGCCATCTGAGAGGTCACTCTGGGAGAACTGAAGATAAGTGGCTTGTTACTCCCTTGAAAGCAGTGCTGGCTCTGAAGAGGTAAAGGGCGGTGGGGCCAGTTCAGGGATGGGACACCCCCGCCCCCCGAACACTGGTTTTAACTGTTGCTACACCTTTGTTTTGATTTGATCCAAGGAGACAAGGGTCGCTCCACTCAGGTTCTCATGTCCTAAGTTATAAAGCAATGCAGTCAGGGTGTTTAGGTACTTATTTCCTTTTGTTTGGGAAGTTTGAAAAAAAGGGGTTCTGAATTGGGAAAGTGGAGAGCTGGGCTCTGTGCAGACAGGTTCAAAGGTGCCAAGTGAGGAGAGTACAGATGACATCTACGGGGATGGCTTGGCCCATGGTCTCCTCCTTGGCCTGGGCCCTTTACTCTGGTCAGTGATGCTCTTGAATTTGGGGAATAGCTCCCCCACCACATGCTGCTCCCCTGCATCAGCTGATCCTCAGACCTTCAAAGGCTCTGCACTACGAAAGTTCCCAATATAGATGACCCCCTTGCAGAACGGGAAGGCGACAGGCACACCTAGCCGAAAGCGTATCTTGGGATTTTCCAAAGAACACTTTTCAAACCTCTAAGCTGCCAGTAGTGATCTGAATGTCATCCACTATTTTACTATTTTTTATTTGGTAAATGATTACTATATTAAAAAGAGTTGCCCCATATTCATTCATTGATTATACATGTGCGTGCGTGCGTGTGTGTGTGTGTGTGTGTGTGTGTGTGTTTGATTTAGTTTCTAGGGTGGAAAAACATCTTTGTGAACAAATTATGGTCCTTTGGCTAGAAACACATGAGAAATTAAGTTTCCTCATTCTTTCAACCTGGATGTGAGGAGCATCAGCCATGCGCTAACTTTAAGCAGGAATTGGAGATTAAGATAAACAAAATACACCCTTTGCTTTTAAGGAATTTCTAGTGCCAGGAAGAGGAGGTAGGTATGCAAACAAGTAATTGTAATACAATGTCACAAATGACATAGTGGAGGTGGCAACAGAGTATTATGGGAACACAGAGGAGGGAGGGGCAGGCTCTGTTTGGGAAATTAGCTGGTTTCATGGAAAACGTACTACCTGCAGGTGGTGAAGTTGCAATACTTAATTCCCACATTATATCTCCAACCTTGAGATGACATTTGATTGTTTAAGGGCTCAGCAACCAATCTTGCCCCTTATCTGCGGTTGCTCTATAACAGAGCGAACAATTACAATCAGCTCAAATGCATCAGGCAACTAGCGAAGGGTTCTAAGTAAAAGTTCCTCTTTGCTGAGGTGGATCGGCTCCTGGCCATTGCAGAGAGCACTTAATTTTTTAGTGTTTCTGATTAAGGCTCTCTGCAGCAGCCCCTTCAGTAGAATAGGTGAGCAAAGCAAACAAGCTGGCAAGCGACGTCACAGGTCTTGTATTTCAGTCTTCCCTGCTTCTGGCATACTTAGCGGGATGTCATCTGCCCGGTGTACAAGGAAAATAAAATTGCTTGCATGAGGCCCTGGTTACAGCGAAGAAGGGGGGAAAGCAGGAAGGAATTCAATCTTTGGCTTCGAGAAATCTAATTCTCTCAAGGTATATTGAAGTCCGCAAAGCAGTTATCTTTCTGAGCAGCGAGATGCAACCTGGAAATGTAGCTCCTAATAGCCTTGGTGAGATTAAGTGAAGTTCCTGTGATTGTGGTCCTTATACACAGGTCATGTAGGGTTTGATGCCCTCCCCACCCCAGTCAGCCTGTACCAGATGTCCCTTTCACACTCCCCCTCTACCCCCATGCTTTCCACCTCTCCCCCGCTGCTCCCAACCCACTGGCATCTCTATAGGAGGAAGGAGGAATGAGTGGTTTGACAGCTTGGAAGGATAGGTTTAATAGTAATTGATGGAAGCAGCCCAAGAAGGCCACCATTCTATTATTCTTGCAGCAAGAAAGGTTATCAGGGCTTGACGGAGCCACACTCTCTTGCTGAAGTATTTTGTAACTGAAGAGACTTGGTGTTTACTGGACTTGCAAGGGAATTGGGAGAGAGACTGGAAGGGAAATGAATTTGAACTGTAATTGATACAAGGTCAGTCACAGGATGGTGGGAGGGAGCAGAGTTGTGGGGTGGGTTTTGGATGGGGTAGGCCATACTATTCCCAAGTTGGTGCCACGACCCTTTGTTGTAAGAAGTGTAATTTGTGAACAAGGGGTCAATTTGTGGGCCCGGGGGTCTGGTTTGATTACAATGGATGTATCAGACTTTCAAATGAAAATGCTGGTTGGTAAACATGCAAACAGATTGGGTGTCACCTAATCTAATATTCTTTGCATGTAACAGTTAATCTCTGAAGAAATTCAGTCTCCTTAAACAAAAGCTGTTTCTGCCAAGGCTGCCTGAAATTATCCTTTGGATTTTCATTTCAGTTCAGTGTTTCTTCTTTCTTTTTTTCCCCTCCTTCTTTCCCTTTCGCCCTCCTTCCTTCTTCTCTTTTATTCTTATTCTCTTATGACTTCAGTAGGGTCTTCCTACAAAAATAGAGGGAATAATGCCTTCTAAGGATAACTTAAAAGCCCTTCCCACAACTGAGGCTGAGAAGTGACTTTTCTGAAACACAAGACTCCCAAAGATTCATAAGAAATATAGGTTTTTTTCTTTTCTGGCCATTTGCAAAACCGACGTACGTTTATTATTGCCTAATGATTCCTGTAACTGTCAATAACATAAGCCAACTCAAACAGATTTAAGGAAGACAAAGGAGAAAATTTTGTCGTGTAGAAACAGGAAGTTCAAGTGTAGTTTTGGGGTTACCTCTGTTGGATCCAGGATCTCAAAGATGTCAGCTTCCTACCTCTGCCCCCATCTCTAGACTCTACTTCTCATGTGTCCTTCATAGTGATGGGCTGATGATGGCCCTAAGCTGATTTGTCTACAGCATAAGAGTGAAAAGGAAGTTTTTAATTCCCAAATTTTATATAACATTTTCTTGAAAGGAAAATTGATAGTCTCTGTTTTGGTAAAGTGCCTGCTGTGGCTTAAGGAATGGGAGACAGTCATAGGTCCATTTGTACAGCTTCCATGGGTAGGTGAGGCATTGTGGCTGACAATTTTGCTGGATGACATGGAGAAGGAAAGGGACAGTTTCCAAAAAGAAAGAGAGGTGCTGAGTAGACAAGTGTATCAGATATCTACTGTGGTGTTGTCCTGGTTGTTTCTCTTTCAGGTGGCTACAGTTCTGGGAGAAGATAATTTTCTCTTGGTAGTAATATAGTTTGAGTCTTCTCTTTAGGCATCTTAAATCCTGTGAATAATCCGACCTCAACTTACATTTTCAGCTTTATCTTCTATTGTTCCCAGAGTCATATCTAGGCTCCAGAGAGATATGGCCACTCACTGTTCCCCAAATATTTTCTCCTCCATTATTTTGTATTGAGGGCCCTTTATAGTCAGAATCGGGTTAAACTATGCTTTTACAAATTAGAAAGTAGAATATTTAAAAATTTATTTTTGCGCTTTTTTTCCAAAATTGATCTAAGGGCCAGGTTTGTTTTTTCTTCAGGATATAATGCCCTGAATGGCATTTGAGTAATATTTTTTTTTTCTGGTTCTTTCATTGCTATTTCAGCAATTGACTTAAGAACCACTTTATATTCCTCATTGTCCTTGTCGACATTGTTTTATAGCCCTCTAATTAAATGTTTTCATACTTCATTTAAAAAGTATTTTTTTCTCTCTTTTTATTCTTAAATGTAAGTATCCTGGACAATAGCAAAAAAGTGACAAAGGCTTCAATTAATTTGTAGTTGGAGGACAATTGCAATAGAATTAGTGACTATGGATGTCTAAGAAGAAAATCAGGCCCTGGACAAAAAAGCTCCCAAAGCTGCTCTAGTATTTTGGTTAATGCCTTTGTTCATTTCTGCATGTAGATTGTCATTGTGATGAAGCAGCAAAAGAAATATTAGAGAAGATATTGCAAAATTAGGATCCAGAGGAACTCCTTTGAAACTGTTTTGAATTTTTTAAGCATTATGAAAATGGAAGTATCTTCGTTATATGTCTTTTATTCCTAGATCTTCCAAGGAAGATCCAAGGACCATAAAAGTGTAGGGGTGGAGAAATGTCCTTGTAGTTTTACCTTATTAATTAGTGCATTACTTTGGTTTCTAATACCCTCTTTCCCTCATTTCCCATGCTGCAGACCCAACTCATGGTTAACTTGTCTCAAGGAAGCTATCTCTGAGAGCCTCAGCTGAAAATACTATCTGCCATCCTCTACAATAGTGGTTCTCAAAGTGTAGTCACCAGAGCAACAGCAGGGACAATACCATGACTCTGATTGGAAATGCAAATCTTCCACACAACCGACTGACTCATGAACTCTGGAGGTGAGGCTCAACAGGCTGTGGGTTCACAAGCACTCTGGGTCATTAAATGATACAGTTTGAATCCCACAGCTCCAAAACTGAACATTCTGTCTCATATTTACATGGAGAATGTGTAACAGCTGCTCTACTAGATAACGTGCTCCTGGGAAGATGTCTATGTCAGTTTTTATTTTTAGGCCCCAGTAAAAGGTAAAAGACATTGAAATGTTTGTAGATGACTAGGCATAATATGACATAGAGCTTACATAAGAAAGAGAGAAGGAAACAGAGCCTAATCCCATTTCTCAATTTTCCAATTTGCCTCCTGCTTTGACTGAGTGGACCGGATAATTACTAAATCCCCTATTTCACTTTATGTCCAAATCCCTATTTTGCTTTATGCGGTGTCTGTCTGAACACAGAACAGACGTACTCTCCTGCCATAGTCACTAGATATGTGTTCATTGATGGTGATCTGCTACCCTTTTTGCAACCCAGCAATTGCATTACTTTTGCTTAGGGCTTTTGTGGAGATTGCTGGTCAAGTTTAAGTAAAGGGCAAATCCACTTTAAATATATAGAACAGTCTATTAAACATTTTTTTTTCTTTTTGTTCTTCAGAAGACACTGTTCCATCCCATCAAAACAGATTCTTCCTCACTTTAGGTGTTGCCCGTGAGGCTGCTGAGCTCTCTGGGTGTCTAACCTTGCCCTCTTGTCATCAGCTATTAAAATTGCTAAAACAGAAGAATGCTTAACCACTCCAGCTGTTAAAACATTAGTACATGCTTTGGTGAGCTCAAATTTAAATGCTTTGAATGGCCCTTTAGGGGATCTTCTTCTTTTTTAACTTAGAGTTCAGTCAAAATTCAGCAGTAGTTTTAACTTCTTCAGTCCCTGGATGTGCTCATATTTCTCCATTTCCCCCAAATGGTCCAGTTAGCCACTAGTTTGAGGATTAATTTTTAAGCTGTTTTGTATCTAGAATTCACCAAACTCTAATGACTTTTTGGCTTTGCCTTCTGTTTTTCACCCCAAGCCTTCCCAGATTTTTTTTAAATCTAAAATTCCAAATGATTCTTCCAGGATGAATCAGGACAGGATTAGTGGAAAGGGAATCTGAGGGAACCTTTTTCATCTTACCTGCCTACTAGATCTAGGGTGCAATAAACCAGCCCACATCCTGTCTCTGTTTCCTGAGCCCTACAACAATCCCTTCTTTTTTAAACTTCTTTTGCATTCATATTCTGTGTTGGGCACATGCCAGCTTCTCATATACTAGATTTGATAGGATTTTCCTTTAAACTCTCTGGTTTGCTCATTCTTTCATATATTTCAATCAATTTTGACTTTGTTTAAGTAATGTAGCCAATGTTCCCAAGTTTTATAGTCTTTCTTCAGAACTCCAGATTTCTATTGTACTTGTATTCAACTTGGTTGTCTAAGGTCCTGCTCCTCAAAGCATGATCTGTGTATCAACATCATTGACATTATCTGGGAAATGTTGGAAATGTTGGATCTAGGGCCCACTCCAAACTTACTGAATCAGAATCTGCATTTTAACAAGATCCCCAGGTGATTTCTGTGCATGTTAAAGTTTGAGAAGAACTATTCTAAAAGGCACCTCACACTGAATTAGGCCAGAACAGAATTTTTGACTCTTTTTCCTATCCAATTCCTTCCCAGGTGCTCTTCTCCGTAACTACTACCACCCTCATCTCATTTCTTTCTTTCTCTCACTTCTCTCAGACATTCCATTAAAAAATCCAATGAGTCCTACCTCCAATTATGTTATGAATTCATTCATTTGTACCATTCTTTGTGTGACAACTGCCTTTCATCATTGTATTCACTATGTCACTCACCATGGTTTCAGGTTAACTTATATTTCTGTATTTGTGTTTTGTCTGCATTCTGTATTTTCCCCTGCAACTAAAAGGCAAAATCCTGAAGGGTAAGATCTTGTCTGTCTTATTCTTCCCCGTATCCCTAGCACCTAAAAGGATGAATGGCATGGGGAAGATGCTAAAAAAAAAAACAAAACACCCCACACTAGTTAATTAATGAAGTTTTTATTTATATTACCCAAACAACATCTATCATGGATGAGATGACTCATGAAGATGTGAATAATTGATGAGTTGAGACTCAACATGGGTTTCTCCCTAGATCCCAAAGTCTTATATGGATAAATGTGCTATACTAAAGAAACAATTTTCATTTTGAGCAAACTGGCAGGTAAATTAATTATCGATACTGAGGGTCAAATGATTCGAGTTCATTTCCATATTTAGTCACATACCTAGGATGTAACTTTGGATGTTAAACTTGAGTTTCAGTTTTCTCATCTGTAAAAGGCGGATGTAATGCATTGCATTATATTCAGGTTCTCTATCATGTCTTCCTGACTGAATGTATTCTATGAAAAAAATATTTTACCCACCCATTTCCCTTCCCCTATTTTTCAGTAATCATCTGATATACATCAACTAATAGACTCTTGGTGCTTCTGTGTTATTGCTACCAGGTATTATGATAACAACTTTGAATCCATGATCATTTTTAATTGAAGCTGAATATATTTAATTATATAATTGTAAGCTGTTCAAGTTTAATTGAACCAAAATTACATCCAGAAGTTGGGACACTATGAAAAACAGCTGACTAAAAGGTAGCATACTGTGAGTAAAGCTTGATATACACTGACTCACCTATTATGTCCTATTCTTATATGCTAGTTATGAATTTTCTCTACTTATTGTTCTTATCAACAAAGTAGACATTATGTAGTCCACATTTACATGGACTTCTCATCATGTGGCCTACAATTAAAAATAAAAACAAATCTAACAAATTTGAAGCTTGGACTAGAAGTTCTCTATGATCTCTTTCTGTTTTAAAAACCTATAAACATATACACATAGGTTGCTTTTAATGGTTCATTAAATACCTTATAGTAAATTGCAGACAGATCTATTTAAATAACTCAGGAATGAAAAATGTTGACATGAAAAAGTACATAGTATTGCCAGTCAAGATGAAGAAACAAACCAAATTTACTCTCTCAACCTGAAACTATTAAAATTCAGACAAAGTTTATGAAGTAACTATTTTTGAGATATTGATCAACAAAAAACAGATAAGAAAAGTCCTAAAATATCCTGATTGCTATCTAGGCTGCAGCTGATGGAAGAGGAATACAACTGACCTCTTCCTAAGTCAAAGAGATGGAGCTGGGAGTCTGGGAAGGTCAAGGGAGCTGGAGCCACAGAAAGGAAAGAGCCATAGAGATCTGAGGACTTCCATCAAACCTTTCCTTGAATGTCAATCAGTGCATGTTTGAGGAACTATTGAGACTGGAGAAATAACCACGCAAAATGATTAGAGAAAGTGCTTGGAACTGACACAGGGTCTTGGAGGAAATGGAGAGATATTGGTCAAAGGGTACAAACTTCCAGTTCTAAGATCTACAAGTTCTGGGCGTGTAATGTATAGGATGACGATTATAGCTAACAGTACTGTGTTGTATACGTGAAAGTTTCTAAGAGAGTAGATCTTAAATATTCTCACCATAAAGAACAAATAGTAATTAGAAATTAACATGATGCTTACAGAAAAAAATGGAGAAGTTGGTTGTTTTCAAAATTAAGACAATCTGCAAAATTAAGAAAAGCCATTGACTGGGAGAAAATATCAGCAAGTCACAGGATGAAGGACTTTTATCCATAATGTATAAAAATTCTGAAAATTCAATAGTAAGAAAATAAACAACTTTTTAAAAAATGTGCAAGATGTTTGCATAGACACTTTACAAAAAAATATGGATAGCAAATAAGCATGTAAGAAATGGTCAACACTATGAGCTATTTGGGAAATGCCAATTACACCACAGTGATGTGCACCTGGGTGGCTCAAGTGATTAAGCATCCAACTCTTGGTTTTGGCTCAGGTAATGATCTCTTGAATTGTGAGATTGAACCCCACTTCAGGCTCTGTGCTCAGCAGGGAGTCTGCTTGAGACTCTCCCTCTCTCCCCCCACTCAAGTGTGCACCTGCTCTCTCTCCCTCTCTCTCTCTCAAAAAAAAATAAATAAATCTTAAGAAACAAACCCACAATGAGATACCACTACAAACCTCTTAGAATGTCCAAAATGAAGAAGAATGAAGATTTTCAAGTTTCAGTAAGATGTGAATCAAATGGAACTTTTATACACAGCTGGTAAGAATGTAAAGTGGTATAACCAGTTTGAAAAACAGTTTGACAGTTCTGTACAAAGTTCAGTATACACCTACCAAATGACCTTGCCATTCCACTCCCAGGTACTTATCCAAGGGCAGTAAAAACATATGTTCATACGAAGTCTATGTTATGAATGTTCATAGCAGCTTTATTTATAAGAGCCCCAAACCTGAAACAACCTATCTGCTTTTCAAGAGGGGAATGGATAAACAAAATGTTGTATAGACATTCAATAGCCTCCTCCCTTATCCAAGACTTTACTTTCTGTGATTTCAGTTACCTGTGGTCAACTCTGATTGAGAAGTCCATCTGACATACCATCAGAGGATCAGTAGCTAGCCTAACACTATCCTGATGCCTACCTTACTCACCTCACTTCAGCTCATCATGCAAGCATTTTATTATCTCACATCATCACAAGAAGGGTGAGAACAGTGCAAAGATATATTTTGAGAGAGAAACATGACATTCACATAACTTTTATTACAATATATTATTATTGTTCCATTTGATTATTAGTTATTCTTATTAATCTCTTATGGTGTTTAATTTATAAATTAAACTTTATTATTAGTACATTTATATAGGAAAAACATAGTGTGAGCGTGTGTATATATATATACACATATACATACATACATATATACATATACATATATATATATGTATATATGGGAGAAGATATTTGCAAATGACGTATCAGATAAAGAGCTAGTTTTCAAGATCTATAAAGAACTTATTAAACTGAATAGCAAAGAAACAAACAATCCAATCATGAAATGGGCAAAAGACATGAAGAGAAATCTCACAGAGGAAGACATAGACAAGGCCAACAAGCACATGAGAAAATGCTCTGCATCACTTGCCATCAGGGAAATACAAATCAAAACCACAATGAGATACCACCTCACACCAGTGAGAATGGGGAAAATTAACAAGGCAGGAAACCACAAATGTTGGAGAAGATGTGGAGAAAAGGGAACCCTCTTACACTGTTGGTGGGAATGTGAACTGGTGCAGCCACTCTGGAAAACTGTGTGGAGGTTCCTCAAAGAGTTAAAAATAGACCTGCCCTATGACCCAGCAATTGCGCTGCTGGGGATTTACCCCAAAGATACATATGCAATGAAATGCTGGGACACCTGCACCCCAATGTTTATAGCAACAATGTCCACAATAGCCAAACTGTGGAAGGAGCCTCAGTGTCCATCGAAAGATGAATGAATAAAGAAGATGTGGTTTATGTATACAATGGAATATTACTCAGCCATTAGAAACGACAAATCACCACCATTTGCTTTGATGTGGATGGAACTGGAGGGTATTATGCTGAGTGAAATAAGTCAATTGGAGAAGGACAAACATTATATGGTCTCATTCATTTGGGGAATATAAAAAATAGTGACAGGGAATAAAGGGGAAAGAAGAAAAAATGAGTGGGAAATATCAGAAAGGGAGACAGAATATGAAAGACTCCTAACTCTGGGAAACGAACTAGGGGTGGTGGAAAGGGAGGTGGGTGGGGGTGGGGGTGACTGGGTGATGGGCACTGAGGTGGGCACTTGATGTGATGAGCACTGGGGGTTATTTTATATGTTGGCAAATTGAACTCCAATAAAAAATAAATTTATGAATAAAAAAGTAAATTGAAAAAAATTAAAAAATACATATATGTATATGTGTGTGTGTGTGTGTGTGTGTGTGTCTGTGTATATATATATTTCAGTATTATCACTGTTTCAGGCATCCACTGGAGTTCTTGGAACATGCACCTCATGGATAAGGGAATATAATATATAATGGAATCGTATTCAATATTGATAATAAATGGACTATTTATATATGCACCACACAAGTAGATGTTCAGAAAAGGGCTAACACTGGCAGGCCTGAGACTGTTTTCCTTAAAAAAGTCTGCTGAAATGGTTGGCCCTTGGCTGGTGTCTGGGAACTTGGATTTCTTTTTTTTTTAAAGATTTTATTTATTTATTCATGAGATACAGAGAGAGAGAGAGAGGGAGAAGCAGGCTCCATGCAGGGAACCTGATGTGGGACTCGATCCTGGGTCTCCATGATCATGCTCTGGGCTGAAGGCAGCGCTAAACTGCTGAGCCACCCAGGCTGCCTGGGAATTTGGATTTCAAGAGGGTTCCCACCATTCCCAGAACTGTTAAGAATGACTCAGTATTAAAAAAAAAAAAATGACTCAGTATATGTGCCCCTTCGAAGGGGCACATGCACCCCAATGTTTATAGCAGCAATGTCCACAATAGCCAAAATACAGAAAGAACCCAGATGTCCATCGCCAGATGAATGGATAAAGAAGATGTGGTGTATATATGTATAATGGAATATTACTTAGCCATCAAAAAGAATGAAATCTTGCCATTTGCAACAATGCAGATAGAACTAAAGGGTATTATGCTAAGTGAAATAAGTCAGTCAGAGAAGGACAAATATCATATGATTTCACTTATATGTGGAATTTAAGAAACAAAGCAGATGAACATTGGAGAAGGAAAAGAAAAATAAAATAAGATGAAATCAGAGGGCAGCCCAGGTGGCTCAGCGGTTTAGCGCCTGCCTTCAGCCCAAGGTGTGATCCTGGAGACCTGGGATGGAGTCCCATGTCCATCAGGCTCCCTGCATGGAGCCTGCTTCTCCCTCTGCCTGTGTCTCTGCCTCTCTCTCTCTGTGTCTCTCATGGATAAATAAATAAAATATTTTTTGAAAAAAGATGAAATCAGAGAGAGAGTCAAACTATAAGAGATTCTGAACTCTAGGAAACAAACAGGGTTTCTGGAGGGGAGGTGGGTGGGGGGATGGGGTAACTGGGTGATGGGCATTAAGGAGGGCACTTGATGCAATGAGCAGTGGGTGTTAAATGCAACTGATGAGTCACTAAATTCTACCCCTGAAACTAGAAATGCAGTGTATGTTAATTAAAAAAAAAACTGAGTGTACCTGTTTTCACAAACAGTAGCTTATGCTGAACATTTGCTTTTCTTGGGGATCCCTGGGTGGCGCAGCGGTTTAGCGCCTGCCTTTGGCCCAGGGCGTGATCCTGGAGACCTGGGATCGAGTCCCACATCGGGCTCCCGGTGCATGGAGCTTGCTTCTCCCTCTGCCTGTGTCTCTGCCTCTCTCTCTCTCTGACTATCATAAATAAATAAAAATTAAAAAAATTTAAAATTTGGTTATTAAAAAAAAAACAAACATTTGCTTTTCTTTTGAGAGTCTGGTAATTTGTAACACGCCAAGCAGAGGCTGCCTACATGACCAATCCAAAATAAAAACCTTGGGCACTGAGTGTCTAATAAGCTTCCCTGATAAATAACATTATATATGTGTTGTCATAACTTGGTGCTGGGGAGAACTAAGTGTGTCCTGTGTGACTTCATTGGGAGAGGACTCTTATTCCTGCCAGACTTCACTTCATGCTTCTTTTCCTTCTCTGATTATACTTTGTATCCCTTTTCCTGCAGTAAATCACAGCCATGGGCAGTTGAGTCCTATGAGTTCTCCCAGCAAATCATGGAAGCCAGGGGTGGTCTTGAACTTGTGAAAGAAGCTAGACTCTGTCCCTCTCATAAAATGAGTACTGACTATATACTATATGATTTTATGTGTGTGTATGTGTGTGTGTGTGTGTGTGTGTATAAATCTATCTACCATACTATGCAATTTTATATGTGTATGCTCATTTTCCTAATTGTGGAGCTGGTTTAATGAATGAATACGTATGTTAAAACTTATCAGGTTGTGTAGCCTAAATATGTGTAGTTTATTGTAGGTCATTTGTACCTGAGTAAAGCTGTTCTTAAAAAAAAAAAAAAAAGTACACAGCACTTTCTATGTAATAGGTAATATTTTCAGCACTTTATGTGAATTACACGGTTTTGTCTTTCTAAAACTTTGTGAGGTAAGCACTATTATTATTCTCAGGAGCCTTGAGTTTTACACGAACAAAATTACTAACCAAAATGTACAATAGTCAGAGAGACAGCTCGTACTTTAACCCAAGTCTGGTGGAATTCCAAAGCATATTCTCCATCTACTCTTTCATATCCCATGTATGAATCACTGAGAAGTTAATCTGGGTAATTATTTTTAGATTTCTCTTCTATGAATGATCTTTCTTTTTTTTTTAGGATTTTATTTATTTATCCATGAGAGACACAGAGAGAGGCAGAGACACAGGCAGAGGGAGAAGCAGGCTCCCTGTGGGGAGCCCGATGTGGGACTTGAGCCTGGGACCCCAGGATCAGACCCTGAGCTGAAGGCAGAGACGCTCAACCACTGAGCCACCCAGGTGCCCCTAGGAATGACCTTCTACTGGCACTTCAGCTTGGGGATTACAGGATATCGTTCGTTCAATTTTGTTTCCTCTGGCTCTTTGGCCTGTTAACCATTATTCCTCTGTTGTGATGGCCTTAGGCCATTGGGACAGCAGAGGCCAATGGCTCCTGTTTCAGATTTCACTGACACTGACTCCTGGTGCCTTTACTCAAGGTTCCTGCTTCACGTCCCTGTCCCTTCTAACCTTGATTGTGTGCTTCAAGTACCAATTTTCTTTGCCATTTCCTAACTGAGTTACTGGCTTATTTGACCTCTTCTTTCCACCTCAGTATCTTTGGCTGTCTCCAACTTCTATTTTGACTATTGAGTCCATGGGATTCTTGGCAATGACAGCACCCACTGCTCTGGGCAAAAGACCCTCTTTCCAGCCCACCATGACTCTCCTAGCTCAAGCTAGACTCCGTCTCCAGAAAAGAAAAACCAGACATTGTAGTCAGTGGGTCAGGTTAACTTTCAAAGATTTAGCTAAAATTAAAAGAGAATAAAAAAGAAGTCTGCTCTTGTGTTTTGATGTATGTAACTTATTGCTGTTTGGGACTGTGCTGTATATCATCTGCTATTGTTACATTTGTCACATCAATCAATCAGAGGCAATTATGAAACCGCCAACTCCATCCTCTTAATTCAGCAAGGCTGTCTAATTCTATAGCTATTAATAACCTTTTTATCTCTCAGTTTATCATCCTCCATTTTCCCTGCTTCTTTTCCAGCATTTTGATCACTGATACTTAAATAGCTTGTGAGACAGTTGCATGTAGAAGATATTAGGAAATTAAGCCATATTGCTTGTACTAGTCTGAAGTAATAGGGAATTATTTTCACGGTGGTGCCTGGTATGTGTATTGTCCCATAAATTATGTAAGCTGTTTGGAAATGGAGGAAAGAGATCCTTTTCTCAGAGTGTAGATCTGAATGTTTTCACTGGATTGTGTAAGAAATAGTTTCACTGGCATAAGAAACACTGTAATTGCCCAAAATTTCATGTCATGTCATAGACTTTCAGCCTGGCTGGGAATCAGAGAGTTCACATGTAATTTTATCATTCTCACATCTAGTAATGCTAAAGAGTAATAGTGAAAATAAATTCTTACTTCAGGAGCATTTGGAATTTTAAATTGGTATCTAAAATTGTACTTCCAAAAGCCTCATTTCTGTGGAACCAGGGAGTCTGTCTATGAAGGCCAAATGCTAAGTGTGTGCCTACACCCGGGCTGCAAGTCTCTATGTGCCCTGCAATCTTTCTTATGATATAAGGAATTCAAGGATGTAATTTCATGGCAGCTTATAGGGAAAAGAGAACAAAAAATCCTTGAATTTTATGGTAACATTTGATGACCAGGCCAAACTCTCTGTCAGGATATTCCTTTCTTTTTTCTCTTTCTTCTTCCTTCCTTCCTTCCTTCCTTCCTTCCTTCCTTCCTTCCTTCCTTCCTCTGTCTCTGTGTCTCTTTCTTTCTTTAAGAGAGAGCTTGGGAACTTGATCATTTAGGGTAGCAAGAGAATTCAAACAGAGTCCATGAAACTTTCTTAGTTCTACCTATATCTGGATAATCTGCTCTAGATACTTTTTTAAAAAATGAAGTAACACATAAATCAATGGATCAATATATGAATTCAGAAGTTGTACTTAATTTCTGGAGCCTTGGCTTCCTCTTCTGCGCAGTGGACATGATTGATGTAACCAAGTTTAGCACTGCTCATGGTTTTGGCCCAGTTTGGTCCTGCAGGGAGGGTGTATAAGAGTAGTCACTCAAAATGAGTAGATGCTTAGCTTTTCCGAAGATAGCAGCAGAGGCATTAGTAAGATTACCTTTGTTTACAAGTTATAGAAACATAATCCAAACCACTTTGAGCAAAGAGTAGAATTGGGTCATTTATCTTTAAAGCTCAATGGTACGTTTTTGCCAGTCAAAGCTAGATGGAGGAGCTCAAATGATACTTTTAAATTTGGTTTTTTCCTTTTCTGTCATTTATTTATGTTTTGTCCCACATGACATTTACTCTTAAGCATTCCAGTTCTACAAGGTGACTTCTGGACAGTCCACACTTACATTCTGATAGCTCTCAATCCAATTGTAAGAGCCTCTTTCCCCCCCAAATGATTTTTTCAAAAGTTTTATTGGATCAGCTATGTCTTAAATCCATTATTGAACCAGTGATGGTAGGGATTCATTGCTTTGACTGAATAGGTTTGGAGCATATATTCATGGTCAGGAACCAGGATGCAGTTATACCATTCGAAACACGTAAATACAAAGAGTAGTGGAGGAATGAATTCCTAAGGAGAAATGGGGATTATTTTTTCTAGAAGAAGAAGAAATAGATCCTGGGCAAAAATTAGTAATAATAGCTGACAGTTATACAGTGCTTACTCGGCACTAGGTATTGATTGATCTGATTGCCTTAGATATATTGATTTACTTAATAATCAAAATAAATAACCTAGTTTACAGGTGAAGAAATTAAAGGGCAGAGAATTTAAGTAACTTTCCCAAGATCATACAGCTAGTAAGTGGCAGAGCCAGGGTTCAGATGTAGACAGCCTGGCGCTAGAGTTCATGCTAGGTCACCAGGGAACATTACTTCTCAGAATAAAAAAAAAAAAAATCCACTTTCACTCAGGCTCTGGAATTCCATCTACCAAGTTTTGACTCCTTTGCTTCTAAGGCATTAGATGTGGACAGGTTCATAACCTCTTTGATTTCGTTTCCTTATCTATAAAATAGTGGTAGTAATATTACCTGGAGGATTAAATAAGTAAATATATTGCTGGCATATAGTAGGCACCTGACAACTGGTAACTAAAATGACAATCATGTTGACATGCCCTGAGGCATAAGAAAGAAATCCCTGACCCCCTGAATTCCTAAAACACACCCATCATGGAAGGTGAAGTAGTATTTTCTTCTCAACTCACCAAGAAAATGGTTAAAAGTACATCTTTGTTCTTACTCTCTTCTGCCCGATTTACACTTCAGTGATTGTCTCATCACCGATTTTACATTAAATACAGAGGTGTGACTAAATAATTCTGTCTTGAAGCATAAATTAAGAAGGCAAATGTCCCTAGAATTATACTTTCCCCTCCTTTCTCTCCTCCTCCTTATCGACATGAAATACCATTTACTGAACACCTACACACAATGTGTGGTGCATCGTCCCATGTTCTCTCCTAATTTTCTTGGCTTTTTCTAAAATGCTTTTTATTACAGAAAGGAAATAAATCATTGAAAAGTATGACATTTTTCTGTAAATAAGTAGAGGTTTATGTAACTCTTGAAAAGAGATAGGATAAATATGTATTTTAGTAACATTTTATCACAAACAGTGGTGACAGGAGTTTCCTAAACAGGAACCATATATTCAAAATAATGAGACAAAACTGTTAAGTTCTGGAAGGAAAAGGCAACTATTGTTTGTTTTTCTGTTCTTTGGGTACCCATCAAAATATGTTTTTCTTGTTAATGCATCATCTTGCTTTTCTCTTAAAAGAGAGCATTTTACTGACTCCATTAAGGAATGAAATGGATAATAAAAAATATTATGGCATGTTTCAAAGTCTGGCTCTTTAAACAGGTAAATAATATAGTTTTGAATAAAATACTGGGGAACCAGAAAATGGAATTCCCATCTTGTTTGATGAAAAGGATATTTAAGAGGAGCTATCTTAGTAGGTAGAGTGTACGACTCTTGATCTCAGGGTCTCAGAGTCTCAGGGTCGTGAGCTTAAGCCCCATGTTGGGTATAAAGCTTACTTAAAAAATCAAAAAAGGATGTTTAGGAGATAATATTTAGCTGAGAAGGGGGAGGACACAAGAAAGAGGCTTATTCTTCAGCACAAAATATCTGGAACAGCCATAACATGTTTTTTATTTTTTCTGATTAGGTGGTCAAAACCAAAATTTCATTTTTGCCTGGCATCTGGTAAGACTTGCTAAAGTAGACTTCCATTTGAGTTTTGTTAGCCTCATATTCTCTGAAATTGTGCACAGACAGGAACATTATCTGTGTCTTAGGAAGATTTTGGTTTCAGTCCTTGACCTTGGGCAGGTTCTCCAAAAAGCAGGTCAATTCTACTGATGATCTGTTAACCAAATAGTCAGTTTTTTTTCCTGAATTTTCCTGTGACAGTTTTAACAAAATACTAGTAAGTATAGGAAAGTATGATTTACACTGAAGTTGATATGCTAGCTAAGAAAATGGTCAAAGAATTTTAAAAAATGATAAGAAAGTTCCTATAAGAAATGTTATCTTCCAACCAGGATTTGACTTCTCATACATGTTAGAGTTGTTTCATCTCCTTTTAGATTTGAATTTGGATGCTTTTGACTGTCATTTTGTATTTTATTCAAACTTTAAGCACTTTTTAATATTATGTTGCCAACATCTCAAATGGCATATCAGCTTTCAGCATGTATCTCTAGCCATTTAAAATTTAAATTTAAGTTCAATAGCATGTGAAATATCACAATTTTAAATTAAATTAAATTTTAATTTTAAATTATATTGAATTTCAACTTGAAATAGAATTAAATCTATTTTAAATTAAGTCTAATTTTCAGTTATTTTTATTAAAGTAAGATCTAATCACACTGAGTATTTAAATTCAATTAAAATTTAAACTTAAATCCAAGAGCATCTTAAAGAAAGAATCATCTGAAAAAATAAAAACTCATGGGAATTGCAGAAATTCTGTTTACTGATAAGAGACAATTGGAGTAGGTCAATGTATTGCAAATTTACTGAAATATCAGATGTAAGGGACAAAAAAGTTAGAAGACTATAAAGGAAGTGGGACTGTTTACAATCTTTTATTATGACAGACATATGATTAGTACTGCTACTATTCTTCAAGGAATCAGAAAATGGGAAGAAAGAATTTTAAAAATAGACTAAAAAATACTAAAACTGCTAAAATCTGACAAAACAGAAATAATGTTAAAATGAATTTAGAAACCAATAGATTAAATTGATAAGAATTGAAATATCAGATAAGAATTGAGAAATTCTTTTTTTTTTAGAATTGAGAAATTCTTTTTTTTTTTTTAAAGATTTTATTTATTTATTCATGGGGGGGGAGAGAAAGGCGGAGAGGGAGAGGGAGGGAGGGGCAGAGTCACAGGTAGAGAGAGAAGCAGGCTCCACGCAGGCAGCCCGATGCGGGACTCGATCCCGGGCCCCCAGGATCACGCCCTGGGCTGCAGGCAGGCGCTGAACCGCTGCGCCACCCCGGCGTCCCTAGAATTGAGAAATTCTTATAAAAAGTGCTGACATTTGTTTTTAAGCAAAGTTTTATTAGCAGAAATCGAAATTTGACCTTCCTTTTAAGCTCTTAAAATATTCCTGTTTAATTTTCAGTTTCCTCATCTGTACAGGTTATAAAAACCATTTTCATTAAAGCAGTCAATATGATAAATAGAACAAATTAGACATCTAGAAAGTTGAATTTTCCTGAATTCAATGTTAAGGACATTGACCCTATTGCTGGCTGCTAACTTCTCCAAACCTCACTTTCCACGTTTGTAAAATGAGAATTCCAGTAACATTGCCTTCCTTTCCTTGTTCCCTCATCTGTATTTCTCTTGTACCGTTTATGTATTTCCATCAAAGTATCTTCTCTGTAAATATTCCCAAGGCCTGACACATGGTAGACTAATAATATTAATAATTGCTCATTTCATGCCAGACATTGTGCAAATGCTTTACCTAATTATCTCCTTTCATCCTGACATCAACCCAGCAAGAAAGGGACTATTACTTCCTCACTGTAGATAAGGAAACAGATGCTCAAAGAAGTGACTTTATGAAAAAGAGGCACAGGGAGCAAATAATGAAAACTGAACTTCAAGCCCAAGTGGTGTCACTGCATGTTTGCTGAACTGAATTTCTAAGAATTCCAATAGGCCAGCTCTTTTGTGTGTATGCGTCTGTGTTTGTGGTACAGGGCTATGATATTGTCTGGCTTCTTTGTTTCTTTTAGGACTAAATACATTTCCAAATGTGAGGGCCTCTCAAGGGGCTGATGTGGCATAGGGATGCAGGTGTTTCTTTCAGTGCCTATGTGGACTGGGTGTGGATGAGAGGCAGGAGGAAGGGAGGATGGGCAAGGTGACCTGATGATTCATTACAAGAGAAACGGGGGATGAAACAACATGTACAGGTGAAGACAACTACACAAATGTGCTAATGTTTTGACCCTCAGTAAGACTGGTGTGGATTACTCTGAATTCAAGAGAACTTCTAGGTCATTAGTCCTCATTGCTTCTCATTAGCTTCTTTGGAATTACAAAAACTAGATTTGCTGGAGATGTGTAATGAGCTGGGGCCACAGACACCTCTGTCTCGGTTTGCAGGGAATTCTTGATGTCTTTGCCTTCGGTGGTTTACTGCTACGAGTGTGGTGAACTTACGCATTCTGAAAATTAACAGAGAACACCTGGCCTATCCTTTTCTGGGCTGAAAGCCTCATATGACGTAAAATGTTAGCTTGCCAATTGAGAAGGACTTGTTTATTCATCCCTCCCTTTAACATTTAATGTGCTTTTACTATGTTTCAGACACTGCTAAACCTTATAGCTCCCAAGATGAAAATGATATTGTCCTGGCCTTTTGGGGTTAATGATGTAATAGGGAGAGACAGACAAGCAGGAAAGATCATGAGGCAATCAGATATGTACAATGTAAGACAGACAAGATAATGGTAATTTCCAATTTTTATTGAGAGCTTAATTTGTAACTTGACATTGTCCCAGAATTGTATATCTCTTATGTCATTTTATTCTTATAAAACCCTATGAGGGGACGCCTGGGTGGCTCAGTGGTTTAGAGCCTGCCTTAGGCCCAGGGCATGATCCTGGAATCCTGGGATCGAGTCCCACGTCAGGCTCCCTGCATGGAGCCTGCTTCTGCCTCTGCCTGTGTCTCTGCCTCTCTCTCTCTCTCTCTCTGTCTCTCATAAATAAATAAATAAACAAATAATCTTAAAAAAAATCCTATGAGGTAGTTACTCTTATTATGCTGAATTAGGATAAGAAAACCAAGACACAGTGATTTTGAATAACTTGTCAGGGCTACAGAAGTAGCAGAGATGAACCCCTATTTGTATCCAGGTAAACTATCACCAAAATCAGGGTACATGAAACACTGTTAGTATTGCTTCTTGTATGGGAGTACAAATAGAGGCTCCAGTGGAAATGTAAAACACATTCTCATCATATTCAAGTTATAATGAAGTTTGGAGACTTAAAACAAGTTTCTGCCTTTGGGAAAAGGAATATGAAATTAAATAAGCATGTTTCAATTGAGGCAGTAACACATGGTGCTTAAGGACCAGACTGCTGGGTTGAATCCGGGCTCATCTATTCCTCACTAGTTGTATAACCTAGGACAAGCTTTTTAATCTCATTGGGTCTCTGCTTCCTCATCTGTAAAATGGAATAATGTCAATATATAGCTCGTAGGTTTTTGATGAAGGTTACATGAAAATATTTGCAAAACACTTAGCAAGATGTTTAGAGGTGAGTAGGGAGTGAGTGATCATTAAATACTAGTTCTTATTAAATGTAATAAAATTTTACAAATTCTTTATAGCATAGAAACTGATGCTGTATCTGCTCTGAGTTTTGAGAGAAAGTAAAGTATAAGAGTGGTGGAGTAACTTGTAAAGTGCTTGGTGAGGCCAAATGTCAAAAAGATATCACAGGCAAAGAGGAGAATTGGTTCTAAGCTAAATAAACTAAAATTCAAAATTGAAGAAACTTTATAAGTTTGGATTGACTTAAATATTACTTAAAAGAGAGAAGCTCATTCAGTCATTACCAAAATGACAAAATGAGGAGCTCCAAGAATCCTAACAAAGACAAAAAATCTGTCCCCAAATATATACCACAAACTATTGAAAAGCCAAAAGTAAAAAGAAAAGAAAAACTTGAAAGCAGAAAAAGAAAAATGACCTAATGTGTGGTGGGGAATAATAATATGAGGACTTACAGCTCATCAGAAACAATGGAGCCGGAAAGCAGTGGAATAAATATTCACAGTGCTGAAGGGAAAAATCCTATCAACCTTGACTTGTACTATCAGCAAAATCATTCTTCAGAAGTGATGGCAAAATAAAGACATTCTACTATAAACAAATACTGAGAGAATTACTTGCAAGGTACTTTCCACATGCTGGTCAATTTCATCTTGACCCAGGACTTGTTAAGTTTCCTTTTTTTTTTTTTTTTTTTTTTAAATTCCTGCTTTGTAAATGGAGGCACTGTGAAACCAAAGAGAAGCTAGGCCATTGAACTCGTGTGTAGGATTTTTTTACCCAGATCTGTGGGATATTAGAGAGCATTCATACATTTTCTGACTTTCCAGTAAGTTCATTCTATTGGTCTTCCTGCTTCCAAGCTACTTTCAACTAGTCTCACTAGTGCTCGTAGATGGATGGATCCTCCTGCATACCACTTCCTTGATGCTCCTTCATTCAGAATCCGTGAATGGCTTTTTCATACCCATAGCATGAAGGCCAAATTCCTTAGCCTGACTTCTAAGGGCTCTTAAAATTCAGCCCTTAAGTATCATTGAAAAATGATCTCTTAATATTTCCCAAGAAAATATCCTATCTGCCCACCCTTTCCTCTCTATCATTTGGAGTCTTCTTTATTTTTGGGGTGAGTGGACCAACTCAGCTCATATCTTTTAATTTTTCTCTGGCATTCCCACTCTTTCTTAAATCTCCATTTTTTTTCATATTGCCATTACCTTCTTTGAATCTATGTGTTGCCATATATTGTGAGGTTATATATATATAATATATACACATAGGTACATGTGTATGTATGTATGATATATATCATAATTGGGCAGGAAGCAAGTCATCTTATTTTTTTATGCCTTCAGCAGGACCTAGCACAGTACTGTCTAATTATAACAGCTTATTAAATATTTACCAAATGATGTCTTATGGGGCTTTTTTTGTCTTATGGTTTTTGGATCAAAAAACCTAAATATTAAAGTCAAATAGTGAGGAAAAAACCCCCCTCCATATCCTGGTATTTAAAGTGATCCTATTTGGTTGGAAAATTATGTCAGTCTGGTCTTGTTAAAATCAAATCTGGAGGAAACAGAAACCTTCTCTCTTTTCGTGTTCAAGTCTCAGGAGGCCACCATGATTTTTCAAAGCCAAACACTTATGAATTTCTTCTCAACCAATGCTGCCACGCACCCAGGGAAAATCAAGACAGCTGTTAGCGGTCATGGACACTCACAGCTCATAAATTTGATAAGCTGAGATGGTAGCCAACTACAGTCTGATGAGGTAGATATGAGAAGATTCCTTCAGACTGGGAGTGTACAATGATGTGGTGCTTATGAAGAACAAGTGGACCCAATTAAGTGACTCCAAAATAGACTCTCTCTTAGATATATTGTCAGAGTAGGGAAGAGGGTTAGTATTCATGGAAAAGTAATTGATTTTATAGTGGAAGCTGAAGATTTACAAAGTTGCTGTTTGGGAGATTTTTGTCTGTGAGTCTGTTTTCTTACCCAAATGTGGTCTATCTTTAAAAACACAACTACTGGGCCAGTCACTAGTATGCGTGTCTTTCTGTTTCTCTTTTTCCTTAAGCTTTTCCTCTGAGCTCATTCTATCACTTTGAGAAATAAAAATTCAAATCTTGTTAGGGGGGTACCCTTTACCCCAATACATGCTAGTTTCATTTACCTCCTTAAATATGCTATAAATATACTTTTATTTATCTAGGTTATCCTTCTGGCTATATATTTATTCAATTTATCAAAAGTAAGATACTGTGATTAGTGATCGCTAATTGATGGTTCTCTGCCCAGCCCCTGATTAAAGTTCTTACCATCTAAGGGAAATGGGGAGATGAAACTGTGTTGGAAGAGAAGAAGGTGAGTTTAGGTGAAGAAATAGCAGGGATGGTTTTGGGGGTAAATGTGGAGGCTGGATCCTCATTTTTCTAGTGTTTTCCCATTCTTACCTGAATTGGGGCCAAAAGGCATAAGGATATGCTGGTAATTGTTGTTGCTATCTTGGAAATCTTAGATAGCTAGAAGAGCCAGAATCAATATTTAAAAATATTTAGAACAAAGAAGATAAATACGAGGTGAAGTAGGACCAAGCCACAGTCATGGGGTTACATGAATTTGGGTGGTACACCCCACACCTCCCACCTAGTGAACTACATGCCCTTTTTGTTAATCTTGCAATAATGTGGTCAGGCACTTTATATGAATGAATAGTTGAGCTCACATCACTCTTTGGATGGGTTTTTACCCTACTTACTGAACTTCTACTATACACCAGGCACAGTTCTACATGCTAGAGATACTCACTAGTAAATATGATAGACATAGACCATTCCTTTTGCTGCTTAAAGTTTAGTAGGAAGAATAAATGCTCTTGTCCTCATGATTTTTCTTCTTTATATCTCAAGTCAAGGAGAAGGAAAACATTTACTCATAATCAAACTTATTTTATCTATGTTACTGTGATCAACCAGGCATTAAACTCTGATATTTAGATGGGGTAATCTAACAGTAATAAAAATTACAACATTTTTCATAATCTACTTTCACCTATATGATTTCTGGGGATTTATAATCTACTTTTACCTATATGATTTCTTTTAATCTTCCTGAGATTCTGCTTTTTCATCTGGAAAGCAAGGTATAACAATATCTATCTTACATGGATAGATAGAGATAGCCAATCAGCCTAGGGTTACGCCTGCCAGTTGTGAAGGTCTGCATTTTATAGATGCTGAACCTGAATCTTAGAGAGGATATGTGAATTGCCCATGGTTGAATATAAAGCTGAAGGAGAAAAACGAGTCTTAATATATTGTCTTTGGGCTCTGAAGTCTATGGTTTTTCCATTATACATCAGTTGTTGCTCAATTGACCCATCAATCAGTTGGGAGACAGGACTATATCCTCTCAGAACTTCTCCAGACTTAGTGTTCCAGAAAAGCTGGCTACATTTTACTCTTTTTGGCAGCCCGTATAATAATAGTACAACCAAACAGGAAAGAAATAGAGAGGAGAAACAGAGAACATTACTTGAAGGTAGTAATAAAATTCATCCGCAAGCTGACCACCCAGAAATAATCAATTCTGTGTGTATCCTTTTAGTCATTATTTTAGAAAGCATTCTATTTCCAGGCTGTTCTTTTTTTCTTAAACCCTAGTCATAGGGAGCTGATTGCATTTGTTCCAAAGAATATTAGAGAAGTAGCAGACCTTTCAGGCTATCTAGTCAAACTCCTTTACTATTCAAATGAGGAAGTTACAGGGAGAAAGGTGTATCTATAGACTAAGGCAAAATTCTAAGAAGAGAAAAGAATTAGTAACTTAATGAATTATTTTCTGCAACTAATTGTTTGCAAAATTAACATTCTGTAGGGTAACCATAGGATAATAATTGAAATTTTGTCTGAGTTTAAATTTAGACTATGTTTTGATCTGTTACATCATTGTTTTAAACCCACCAGAGCTTTTGCAGGGCCTTTTGGTAGCTCTCAAAAATATTTGCTATGTTAATGAATGAAGTACATGTGACTTATATATATACTTTGGAAATAATTAACACAACTTACTAATATAAGGCCATTATCCTCATATTTAGGCATATTATCATCATCCATGCAACTTTATTGAATGTGTCCTACATACAATTATAATAGGACTGGAAAAGAAAGGATGTTTTATAGAAATATTGAGCAGTTGAAACTGAGTTGCATAATTATTGAGGTTTGAGTGTGTGTGTTCATTGGGGAAGGATATGGAGGTGGAAATAATTAAGAGGAGAGAAATGTACGATGCTACCATTTGTGGTTACGGTAGTAACATAAACTGATAAATGAAACAGAATATAGTGATCAAGGGCACTGGGTGGCTCAGTTTTTGAGCATCTGCCTTTGGCTCAGGTCCTGATCCTGGGGTCCTGAGATTGAGTCCCACATCAGGCTCCCCACAGGCAGCCTGCTTCTCCCTCTGCTTTGTCTCTGCTTCCCTCTCTGTGTCTCTCATGAATAAATAAACAAAATCTTAAAAAATATATAATAATCAATATTACACATTTCCATCCCTGTAGTTTCATGTGGAAAATAAGTTGTCCACATGAAAGTGTCCAGTTCTAGGTGAAGGCGAAGAATTAAGAAAATGTTAATTATTTTGCTATATAACAGCCCATGTATTGGAATGGTCACCATTTTTTGAATACCGATAACATAAAATCTTAGTATAATAATAGCTAGCACTTATGGAAAACTATCTTCCATTTATGATTATAAGCACTTTACATATATTAAATTATGTAATCCTCATCACAGACCTGTGAGGTGAGTGGTAATACCATCCTCATTTTACAAGTGAGGAAAATGGAGTTAAGAGAGATTACATAAGCAGCTCAAGGACACTCAGGTTTTATGTGGAAGATCCAGGTTTTGAACTCAGTCTGGTTCCAGAGCCTATGCTCTTGGGTACCTTGCTGTACTACCCACTAGAAGCTTTGCTATGGAAGACAATACGGAGATCATGTGATATAATAAGCCTCACTTTAGAGATGAGAAATCAAAGTCCTAGAGAAGTTTGGTGACTTGCCCAGGGTCACAATTATTTTGTGACAGAGCTGGAACCATGACAGTTTATGCTTTTGTGTGCAAGACTGAATTAATTGGAGGCAGGTTATGGTGACATTAGCCTGCAGGTACCAGGTGCTTTTATTCTCGCTGCCATTCATCAACCAGTCTTGAAAAGCTGGAGAAATGGGGTGGCCCGCACAAGTTTCAAGGTTTCTTTCCTTATGTGAGGCACTTAAATAATTCTGTGAATGGAGACATAATTCTTGCTTGCTCTGGATAAGTGACAGTCTCCTTGATGAATATGTCGCATTAGCTCATTAACTATTCAAGAGTCTATGTATGAAGAAAGACAACCCAAAAGAGAAACTAAGTAGTGGCTCTGTGCCAGGGGAATCAACACAAGATGCAAGAGATTGAACAGGTGGTCTTATTTCTCTCTCTCCTCTCAGGCAGTGCCCTCCATCTTGTGCTACCCCAGAAGGACATCTGTCCACAATATTCCCAGGAAGGAGATTCTACTACCTTCCTCTTCATGGTTGACAAAATAATAAGAAGAGAAGGGCATATCTTCCTAACTAGAAAAACTCCTCCAGTAAATGTCTTGAGGCTAACTGGGATAATGCACATCAAAGAGAATTTGGTTAACCTGAAATGTTATCCTTCATGGGGAGTTCAACAGGGCGATTTATCAAAATTGACCCCATCAGAGAAGGACCAACCATCCTTAGTAGACCCGAGGTTGCAAAATGCCACCACATTTGGCCATAAAATTTATCATGTTGGGAGATCTATAGTCAACACTATGTGCTTTGAAATATGACAGTGCTGCCGGGATATTTATCTTTGTTGGGCCTGACAGATTAGCCTCACATTTCCACTTGGTCCACTTTTGTACCCTAGTGCCATCTATAATGACCCATCAGCACAATCTGCTTGCAAAGGAGACTTGCAGCTCCAATAATCTAGGATGGGTGGAATGAAAGCCCCAAACATATGCCCGTATTTTGGGTATGCTCTTGTAACATGCTGAAAAATTATTCAGTGACTTTCTTCTTTTCCAGATGATATTTTAAGAAAAGTAACACATTAGATGGGAATTTAGGCTTTTGAAAAATTGACACCACCAGAGACACATACATTTAACTAGCCCCTCCCCACCTCAGTTTCTCATTTCACAGAAAAGAAGCACAGGGACAGGCATGGTGGAATAATTTCTTGGTTTCTGAGTCCCTCCTTGGGCAGGATCATAAGGGTGGCAGTGCTGGTTATCAAGGTTTCTGCCCACCCCCCACCCGCCCACTGGCTTTCTATTCTCACTAGTGTGCGGCTCTGTACCTCATGTTCTCAGAATCTGTGCATTATCTACGCTTCCCTAAACTCTGCTCAATGCACATTCACTTACATCACTACATGGTAAGGTGGGAACATGGCTTCCTATCTTATGATGACTTTTTTAAAATAATGAATATAAATTTATTCAATTAGAAGAATTTTGGCATTTCAGTTCTTTGCTTCTCCCTGGTAGTAACAGTGGTCAGATAGAGGGAATATCAGTTTATCCCTGAACATAGCAGATTGCACATTAGAAACAGTTTAAGGGAAGGCCCAGAACTTGGTGTTATGAATTTGGGGTTTCTGTCCAAACACTGTGGCTTGTGCTGATTGCCCTTGAGCAAGACTTTTGAAAGCTCTGTGTCTCAGATCTGTAAAACATTTGATAAATAAAAGTGTCTCTTTTTCAGGATTGGTGGTCAGATTAAATAGAATTTTATACATCTCTGTGTATATAGACATATATGTATATATAGTTTCATAAATTGAAGAGCATAATAAAAAAGATTTTTCTTTTTTCTTTTTGTAGTGGCAACAGAATGAGAACTGGATTTGAAGTCAGAATTTGTGTACTAAAATTCTAGTTTGCCCATCACTAGTTGTGTGATTTCAAAAAAATCAATTTAGGGGACGCCTGGGTGGCTCAACAGTTGAGCATCTGCCTTTGGCTCAGGGTGTGATCCCAGAATCCTGGGATCGAGTCCCATATCGGGCTCCCTGCATGGAGCCTGCTTCTCCCTCTGCCTGCATCTCTGCCTCTATCTCTCTCTCTCTCATGAATAAATAAATAAAATCTTTAAAAAAAAAGAAAATCAATTTAGTTGCTCTGAATCTCAATTTTTCATCTGTTAAAATAATGAGAATAACTGATATTAAGTTCTAATAAGATATATGTGACATCCTTTGGAAATTCTAAAAGTAATACACACATGCTTAATATTTACCTTATATTTTAAAAAATATTTACTTATTTATTGGAAAGAGAGAGAGCACATGCACAAATAGGGGTGGGGCAGAGGGAGAAAAGAAGAGAAATCTTTAAGCAGACTCCCTGCTGAGTGCAGAGCCCAAAGTGGGGTTCTATCCCAGGACCTTGATATCATGACCTGAGCTGAAAGCAAGAGTCAAACGCTTAACTCACTGAGCCACCCAGGTGCTCCTCCTCTTCATCTTAAGTTAGAAAGTATGTTCATACCATAAGGAAACTTCCATTTGATCTCAAGTAATTTGATTCTAAGAGGTCTAGCAAGCAATCACCTAAGGGAATCTGGTCAAGTGGGTAATTTGGATTTCATATAAGGTTAAGGTTGAAAGCATTCCCAGGAGAAACATAGTTATCTCTAAAACTGGACAGAAATTTTTCCCTAAGGTCCTCAAAAAGAGGACACGGTGACCAACGTCCTCCACAATCATAATAAACACAAGGACAAGAAGTACTAGGCTGTAAATAAATGCTTATTTTATGATTTTTGCTGGGTTGGGATGCAATAAAATAGACAAAAGATGAATGTAGCTGCAACAGATTAGTTGTTTATTACCACAAAACTGTTGGGTTAAAAATCCTACTCCTCCAAGCATCGTTGCCCTCACACAGTCACGGGTACCCAAAGAGGACTCAGATTAGTTGCAATGATTCCCACTGACATTCTTGCAAAGTTCTTGTTTCTATTCAACTCCCTATACCATAATTCCTACATGGGCAATAGAAATCACATTTCCTTGCTGACCTGTTTAACCTGCTGATTACTGCTGTTGTGACTGAAGGAGGAGTCCACGGACACAGTGGAAGTCTTGATTGTTATCTCTTTTCCAGGGAGCCTACAGTAAGTAATCCAAGCGCTTGTTAAAAATGCAAATTCCTGGGGCACCTGACTGGCTCAGTCCATGGAGGAGTCAGCGGCTCTTGATCTCAGGATTGTGAGTTGGGAGTCCCACTTTGGGGGGTAGAGATTGCTTAGAATTGAAACATTTAAAGAGAAAAAAAATACAAATTCCTGCTAAATCAAAATCTTGCGGTAAGGGATCTAGGAATCTTTATAAAGAACTGTCAGGGGTGTTTTTAGTGCAAATTAAAGATTGAGACCAGGCCTGGAGATTGGATAAAAGACTGTGGCTCACTATCAGGCCCTCACAGACTCCACATGGTTAAATCAAGGCCCCCTGTCTGTGTATGTAAGGCTGTATCTACGAAACCCTGGGAATGGAGTTGAAATTGCCCAACATTCTAATTAGACTCCTGACACATGGCTTTTGACCACGAGAAGCAAGTTAACTATCTGAGAATAGTACAGAGCACAATTTCTGGATGACTTGTCAGGCCAGGAAGCTCAGCTCGTTGCCTTGGGACTCACAGAAAAGCTCCGTTCTAGACACCATCTACATCTCCCCTCTGAATCTGTGGTCTAGATTTACAAGCTTAATAAACTCCAAGGAGCTGTGCGGCAGGTGTCTTTGACACAACACGCACCAAACTGACACTGTGACTTTCACCGGCTTCTTTTCCCGTATTCCACCATCACAAGGAGAAGGCCCACCTTTCCACGCATCCATGCAAGAAACTCCAGAGCCAAATCAGCTTTTCTTTCTCCCTGATTCCTACACCTGTTCAGTGATTGATTCTTCATCCAAACTAACCATGTAAATTCCAACTTTCTAGTCCCCCCAGTAGTGCCCTAATCTTAGACCATCGGCATCTTGTAACTGGTCGTTTGCTTCCTCTTCCTAGTGTATATTAAAACATCAGAATCAATGTCAGTGGACGTTCTTGAAGCATCTGCTATAATTCATCATTGTGTTGGGTGTTTCCACATATTCATGTCCTTCATTCTCATAAAAATTGTGTTATTATTTTTCCCATTTCCACCTGCAGGAATTGAAAATGCCAGGGCTGTGTGACTTAAGTAAGAGTCGGTAATTGCTGAGTGGCAAAGGTGGAATTTCAGCGGGTCTTCCAAAACCTGGTCCAGCTGTCTCAGATTTCTCACCTGAAATCTCTTCTTCACGCCACTCCCATGATCATCTTCCTCTGACACAGACTGAGTCACAATAGTCTCAGTTCAAAAACCTCCATAGTTCCCCATTGTCTATAGCAGTGTTTTTAGATTTTTGATTATGTACTCTTAGTAATAAAAATTTTGACTCAACATCCCCTGTTGATTTACGTATTTATTTATGAAATACTTGCACTTACAAGGTATATTATTATATATTACAATACATATATACAGAAATGTGAATAAAAGGAGTGAGAATAAAATACAAATGAAATTAGAACATATTTTTTCATGCACTCATTGGTTTATTTTTTACTTTGTCAGGGGATCTCACTGCATTTTGGAACAACTGAATCCAAGTTCAAGAGCCTCTATGATCTGGCTTCCACCCAACTTTTTGGGTTTATCTTTTAGAATTATCCTTCCACCCCTCTCTATCCAAGCCTTATACCTTACTCAGTTTTTTGTAAATATAATGCACTTTCTTGTCTCTAGTTTTTGGCTCCAATTGTTCCATTAGCCAAAAGTGAACATTATCCTTTCTTTGCCAGCAAAAAACTAACTATAGGTAGCAGCCGCTTTTTGAAAGTTCATCGTTATGACACTTCGCTCTTAACAAAAGATCCACATTAGTACTTGTTTTCACCAAGTGAAAGAAATCTGGAGAGGATTTTTGCTTTTATGAAAAAAAGGCAGAGTGCAAATAGTGTTCAGTGTCTGTGCTTCAGTGAGCAGAAATGGAGGCAGCGCGCACCCCCAGCAGTGAGAGGGGCTCCCTCCTAGGCTCCTTCTGGGAGCTTCATCAGCATCTTAGCATCAAGCCACTGGAGCTTTGAACTGTGTCTGTGAGCATCTGCACTTTATCCCAACTTATTTTGTGTATCTGTTTACAAGATGTGTCCTAAGGTATCAGAAAAGCCTATTTTTGGGATCTCGGAATGCTAAACAATGCTCCATATAAGTTAATGGTAATGGCACACCATATCTAGTTCCAGTTTTACTCTGTCTTCTGAAGACAGAAGAAATCTCTCTAACATGCAAACTAAGTCCCATCCTTTGCTCTGTACCCTTCAGTGGCTCTCACCACCTTCATTTGGTTTATGACCATAATCTGGTCCCTGCTTATCTCTCTGTCCTCATTCCCCCCTCACACTAGTTAGGCCAAATGCTTTCCGGTTTCCCAAATTTGTCATGCTTCTTGTCTCTCTTTGCATTTCCTTGAAATTTGATTGCTATGCGGGTGAATGAGGAGTAGGGGGAGAGCCCTGATTTGCAGCATTTGACAACTTCCATGGTGTAAATACTTTTACTATGGCTCCTTTCAGGCTGCCAATGTGTTGCCATTGAACAGGGAATTGAAAAAAGATGTAACACAACTGGCCCTAGCAAGTGGGTCCCTCCGGACTCCAGCATACCACTGGGCTAAATCTTACAAATCCTTCAGATGCAGGCTTTGCTGCCCCTTTCCTTGAAAATGCTTTCTCTTCATGCCATATGCTTCTACTGTAGCCTGATCTTCATCTGTTTTCACACTTATCACATGACATTGCAATTCCTTGCACATTTTCTCACTCTACTGCTAGTCTGTAAGCTCCTACATGTAGGGATTGTGTCTTGTTTACCAGAACCTTCCAGAGTGCTTAACACATGGGTGGTTCTTTAATAAATATTTGTTAAATAAATAAGTGAATGACTAAAAACTGTAATAATAATTAACATCAAGTACTTTGTACCAGCCACTGTACCACTTGGTTTGCATGCATTATCTCATTTAGCTTTCCTCTAAACCCCAAGGTGGAACATTTGATGATCACCATTTTACAGATGAGAAAGATTGAGGCTCAGAGCATCTAAGTATCTCACTCAAAGGCACAGAAAAGCGACCGCTACCTATAGTTAGTTTTCTGCTGGCAAAGAAAGGCACAGAAAAGGCACACACACACACACACACACACACACACACACACACATTTTATCTTGAACATTTATCCACTAACCCTAACCCTAATGTTGAATAAAACTAGCATTTTTAAATATTTGGTTTCTGTGAAGAAGATTCAAAGTCTAAGTCACTTTTATTATTTGAGGCTTCTACAAAGGGCTAAAGTCTCAAACACTATCACTGACACTGTAAGTTAGTGCAAAGTTAATGATAAGCAATCCTTTAAAATATTATTTCCTTTTAAACAATTATTCCATTTCTCAAAAAATAACGAAAAATATAGACAACACTTTGTAGCCCAAATATTATTCCTAAGGGTTTTAAAATTAACCTTTACACTTTAGAATATTTTTAGATTTATAGGAAAATTGCTAAAATAGTACAGTTTCCAATATACTACATCCAGTTTCCCTTATCATGAACATCTTATTACTATGATACATTTATCACAATGAATGAACCAATACTGATACATAATTATTAATTAAATGCACACTTCATTCAGATTTCCTTATTTTTTCTCCTAAGAACCTTTTCCTCTTCCAAAATCCTATCCAGGATCTTTTTTTTATTTTTTTATTTTTTATTTTTTTTTCCCAGGATCTTTTTAGATTCTTCTAAGCTGTGGGTTTCTCAGACTTACTTTGTTTTTGATAACCTTGAGAGTTTTAAGTACTGGTCACATGTTTTGTAGGATCCCCTTGTATTAGAATTTGTCTGTTGTTTTTTTAATGATTACCCTGGGGTTGTGGGTTTTGGGAGGAAAACCACAAGGTGAAGTCACATCCTATCAAGAGTACATACTACCAACATGACTTATCACTGTTGCTGTTGATCTTGACTACCTGGCAGAGGTAGTGTTTGTCAGGTTTCTCCACTATAAAGTTACTCTTTTGCCCCCTTCCCATGCTGTATTTTTTGGAAGAAAGCCAGTATAAGCAGCTTACATTTAAGGAGGAGGAAACTATGTACCTACCTTAAGACTAGAGTATTTACATAATTTAGAAATTTTCTCCACAGGAAAATTGACTTTTTCCTTTCATTAACTTATTCATTTAATCATCTATTTGTGGATACAGTATGTATTCACAGATATTTATTTTGTACTTTTGGTTATAATCTAATACTTCATTATTTTCTTGCTTAAGTTATTCCAGCTTTTGGAGATTTTTTAGTCGGTGCCTGTGTCCCTTTGACATAACCCATCATTGTGTTTTTTTGAGTATTTCCTTAGTTTCCATCACTACTGAATGCTTCAGACTCACCTTGCATTTTACTCTGGTCCTAAAGTCAACGATTCTTTTAAGGAGCCTTTGTCCCTTAGAATAATATTGAAAATACTGGAATATTGGAAAACAAGACCTGGGCTTGTTACTACTATGGTGATGGTGTTTCTGAGCTCTCTCAGCTGACAGAGCAAAGACATGGATGTGTGTATACTAATTAGCATATATACACACACCTAGAACTATTTCTAAATGTAACAATCCGTATTTATATTACATGAACTCTAAACATGAGTTCATCCTGTGGTCTCCAGCTCTCAGCCCTGACCACATGGATCACTTTAACCTCCACCATTGCTTATCTGTGACATCTCACTATGACAGGAAAAACTTGGTTCTTACCATCGGTCATCTATGTACTTAATTCTTCAGATCCAGTTATACTTGTGGAGTGGTTTCAAAATCGTGCCAATCATATCACCGTGGAAACAGTTTTATCAAGAGTGCACTGCTTATGTATAGTACCTTTTGCCTTTTGGAATAACATTCCAAAGTTATTTAGGTTAGAACGATTTTGCCATCTCTTTCAATGAGGTTGGTTCATACATTTGTAATATGATCATTCTGCTACCGTCTACATTTTGTCACAGGACCCCTGACCTCCTAGATAAGTATTTTTATTATTTTGTTTTATTTTTTAAATATTTTATTTATTTATTCATGAGAGACAGAGAGAGAGAGAGAGAGAGAGAGAGAGAGAGAGAGAGGCAGACACACAGGCAGAGAGAGAAGCAGGCTTCATGTAGGGAGCCTGACGTGGGACTCAATCCCTGGTCTCCAGGATCAGGCCCTGGGCTGAAGGCGGCATTAAACTGCTGAGCCACCTGGGCTGCCCTAGATCAGTATTTTTAAAAGTCACTTCTCTTGTTCCATACCTTAAGGTTTATTCTTTTTTTTTCTCTTAAATCCTATGGGTTTTGACAATTGCATAGTATCTATTCATAATTACAGTGTCAGACTAGTTTTACTACTCTAGAAATTTCTGCCTTTTACAGAGTGTCATATAGATGGAATCACAAAATATGTCACCATTTTAGACTAATTTCTTTCACGTAGCAATAATCCATTTAAGATTTATCTGTATCTTTGCAGTGGCTTTGCTCATTCCTTTTATTGCTAAACAGTATTACATTGTATGGATGTACCACAGTTTATCCATTCACCTATTGAAGGGCATCTTGTTTCCAGGTTTCAGTGATTATGAATTCCCAATGATCTTCTAAAAATAACTGAATCATTGGAAATAAAAATATTCAAGTATTGAACTAATCTTTGGGTACACCATAATACATCCATATAATTATGTACTAAAAGTTTTTAATGGCACTGGAAAATGTAAATAAATGTAGGACACAAAAAATTATATATTCAGTATAGTCTTGATGTTATGAAACATGCGTATGTTTCTGTATCTGGAAGGAAATACAGCACTCAGTTCACAGAAGTTATTGCTGGGGACTAGAATAATAAGTGATAGTTAATCTTTAAATAGTTATCCATATTCTTTACAAGGGTTAACTATTCCTTGTATAATTAGGAAAAATTAAACCAAAATAATTTCTAAATCACATTTCATGCTCTAGATTCTGTAGGCAACCATGGTTGCATATATTTAGAAGGACTTCTGGGATTTTTCTCTTCTTCCTTCATTTCTTGGAGATCGTCTTTCTGGAGTAGCTCTCTGCTCTAGATTCATTCTCATTCTTCTGACTCGTTAGAACTTCTAAGAGTTTTTATGCAACTTTGTTGTTGTCGTTTTTTTTTTTTTTTACTACTTCCTCTCTACCTCTTATTAAAATCATGGCAAATATCACCAACCAGACCTTCTTATTTTCCCATTAGCAGGAAGACATTTGGGCCACATGGCAATCAGGATTTTCTAGAATACCTGCGTCCTACATCAGTAAACAATATTATTGACGTTCCCTTGGCACTAGGTGTCATAAATCTTCAGCCTATTACGTTTAAAGGTATTTTTGATTATTGTTTTTATAGTGAGGGGCAGAGAACACAATGGCAACTAACACACATAAAAAGGAAAAGGAAAAAAAAAACTAAAGTGATTGCACGTAACCTTGCATATTACTTCTGAAAGTGTAATTGCTGCTGTCACCTCAGGCAGCTGTATTTCTCCATAAAGCAGAACTAATGAGGAAAGCTTATTGTGGTTTTGAAGGTAGATGATTAGAAGAATAACAGAAAGTACAGACTCTCAATTTTCATGTTTTTAAAGGAGCTCTTAAGTTTCTGTTTTCGTTTTAAATAAGTTGATACAGCATATATTTCTGTGACCATTCACAAAACAATTTAGACAAACCTTATTTCTTTTGGAATATTATAAACTCATTATGTTTTCACCAAATATTGAAACTTTAATTTTAACATTTCTTGTCTCACAGTGCTAGGGACACTGGGAAAAAATGTTTGTATTAATTTCAACTCACACCCCCAACCACATTGGAAGTTCTGCAATTGATGAAAATGGATACACCCAGCTGGCTGTCAACACCTGAGTTCTGCTCTCGGCAGATTTATTTTTGAAAGAAACACCTATGAAATGGGGAGACAACCACATGCCAATGGGATATAAAGTGGTCCTTGCCAATGTCTGACTCAGCAATGGCAACTGGTTTTCACAAAGCCCAGTTCTTCTGGAAAATAGATGATTGCAAGCCAATGGAGTTTGGTTAACATCTTCTGAGCTTCTACTTTTTTATAGGCAGTATGTTAATTGCCAGATTTTGGAAGAGGAGTAATCCTCAGTCAGTCTGTCCATTGAAAGAGTTCATGGTCTAGCAAGAGAAGGAGGAACACAAACAATTCTCCATAAAACTGTGCAGAAAGTGGTATTTTAGGGATAGGAAAGTTGGCACTGTGAAGTGCCATTTCTGAGGAAATGAAGGCCCCGGAGAATATCTGATAGTTGTTCCCCATGGCTTGCCTATAGGAATTCTTTAATTCTATGTCATTTCTGTTGGTAGAGAGAACCTTGGAATAATATGGGTGATTTGATTTGTTAAGCATTTGGATAACTTGATAGCTAAATACTGAGAAGTCTATGATACTGCTTTTGAAGAAGGACATCTAATCTTCATACTCCGGAGCAGAGAACCAAATTGGCTGGTAGGGAAGGGAGGGAGCTACCTTAAGTGATGAGGCTGGTTCATGCTTCTCGGATAAGCACCGTCACCTCAGGCATGAGCCTTACCTTATTGTTACGTTGGTGTACACTTACAAGTACAGGAGTACTGTATAATGGAAAAATAGTAGTTGTACATTACCATACATGTTCAGAAACCTGAGATTGTAATTGGAATGAAAGGCTGGTGTGTGGGAGTCTTTAGACATCTTCAGTTGGCCACAGAAGGTCAGGACTCCCGTCAGTAGGTGGAAATGATTCAGTAGTCTCAATAGATGGATACTTTTGTAAGAGAGATGTTCAATAGGCATACATGCATTTCTGGGTTTATCGTGGGGATATCAAATTACCTCCTTATGATTTTTGTAGGACTCTTTCTTGCTAATATATATTAGCAAACCTTATGAACTGCTGTAAGCAAGAGATCCTATCATGTCAGCTCTGTTTTGAAAGGCAGTCCTTAACTTACAAAGGTTCTGCTTTTTAAGAGTTAAAGTGAAGGCCATTGTCAGGACTTAAGACTTCCCTCACAGTAACAATACTGGAGTCTTAAAAGCAGAAAGTAGAGAACCTTATTTACTGGATGGGCTTATGTATCAGTCTGTGCTACCCTTAAGTTTTTATGATGCAAATTTTAAACATAATACAAAAGTATAAAGAATGCTATTAAAAAACAATATTGTTTGAGTAAATCATAGCATTTTGCTATATGTGCTTCAAATTTTTAAAAACCTACTAAACATCACAAGGTAATTATGAAGAAAGAGTTTCCTTAGCAAAAGAAGCAGGCTCCATTACTGCTCATGCCATATTCAAAAGCAACTTTTTGTTGCTAAAGTCCTCCAAACTTTGAACTTGGGTTTAAATGAAATTTCAGGATTTGGCTCCAGCCTACCTCTCTTGCTTCATCACTTGCCATTTCAGCTCCAACTGCAAGTCTACTATAGGCCATACTGAATTTCTGTCAGTGTCTGGAAGAAGCCATATTCTTTTTCAATTCCTCACTCCAACAATGCCTGGAATAACTTCCCCTCTGCCTCTTCTCTGGAGTGATTCTTAACCAGATCTCAGTCTTTATGTCCTCTGGAATATTTCACCTGACATTCAAGTCAAGTGACTTTTTAAAGATTCTTCCTCTAATGGAGTATTTTTCTCTTTTGAATGTCAAATATTAACTAAAACAGTGAAGATAATAAACATGGTAGATAACAATTAGTAGAGAAACAAAAAATATAACTTGGGGTTTATTTATAATAATATACAAAAAATAATACATATTTCTTTAAAAAATTGCTTAAACAAGTTTAATGTTAAAGAATATAGATCCATTGAAAGTTACATAGATATCAATTATTTTATAATACCTATGTAGACCTTCTTGTATACTACCTTACATTAGTCTTACACATACTTATCATATGTATGTGTGTATCCATCCATACATGTATGAACACATGTGTATATGTATATATATATGTATTTTTTTCCTCACAGAGACACAAAAAACAAAAAAAATTGAAGACTTAGAAACAATTTGGCTTTCTTTTATCTCTTTCCTATCTCTTGGAATCATAGTGCCAGGTTTCCTATCTCTAGAATATCATTTATTGCCTAATCTTGCAGATAGTTGTTTGAGTATATGTTATATATCCAAACTGAGTGAAGTTTTTGAGTTTGTACATCTGAAACATTTACTAATTTACCACACAATACCTAGCATAACATCAGCACATAGTAGTTATTCAATTAATTATTGGTTTAAAATTGAATTTTTAAAATGGAAAGAAGGATGACTAAAATTTTTATATAGCACTTAAAAATAAATGCTTACACGTCTTGGAAAGCTTAAAGAGACTTTCTATAATAAACCTCAGAAACAAGTTTCTCCTTATACTTACAGATTTGTTCATTATCTTTCCTAATATTTATGGAGCCTCCTGTGGTTTTGGTCTTGAATTTACAATGGTGAACTAAACAAACACGGAACTTTTCATCTAGTACAGACTTAGAGATTAAAGAAATAAATCAATTATTTAGGCAGAGAAGAAGAACGAATAAATAATAAAGGGAGGGGGGTGTTCTTTAAATTGGAATGGCCTCTCTGAGGAAGATGTATTTTATTTGGGAGCTGAAGTTTGAATAAAAGAGAGGCGCACTCGGAGAAGTAGGTTTTGTTTTTGTTTTTTAACACAAAAAGTAGAGAAAGGGGGCTCAAGCTGAAGTAAACAATATGCAGGTCATACAAAGCTTTTAGAACAGAGTGTGAAAAAAACTCCAAATTCTGAGGTTCTGTGATTTAATGTTGTTCTCTCTGTGGGTGTGTTTGTGTGTGTGCTCCTTATTGCTTAAGGCTTTTCATTTGAAAACAACTTCAGACATATATTTATGTTAAAAAAAGTAATGTATATGATAACTATCCATGTTTCCAAAATGTATTGTGTAACTAAATATGGAGTGTCTAAATGGCAAAGAAAAATCTTATTTACAACCACTTGGGAGATCACATCACAGTTCCCAAAGATGCTCCTAACTTTTTCCTTCTTTATATGTGGATTTTACTACATGCAACAAATTGATGAAGACTTTGAGCACTCCTGGTGGTTCATGGACTATTTTTTTTAAAGATTTAATTTATTTATGAGAGACACAGAGAGAGGCAGAGACATAGGCAGAGGGAGAAGCAGACTCCCTGCAGAGAGCCTGATGTGGGACTCAATCCCAGGATCATGACCAGAGCCAAAGGCAGACAGACAATCACTGAGCCACCCAGGTGCCTCAATGGACGTTTTAATAAAGACATTAGATAGAATGTGTTTTAACTTTTCCTCATACTTGTTTAATTCGACAGGAAGTTCTCTAGACTGAGGTAGCTCTAATACTGTGGTCCCATGTAAAGAAAGCAAAACTTAAGCCCGTAGATACCTCAGATTTACCAAATCAAAGCCTAAAAACAACCGGTCACAAGCAGCCAACTAGGCTTTAAGCCAATCAGTAATTCTTTTACTTTGATTCTACACTTTCCTTCTAAAATTTTTCCCTACTTCTCATGAGTGGAGTGCTTTTAACCACTTCCTGTTTGGTGCTGCCTAATTTGAGTCAATTTTGCTCAAATAAACTCTTAAAATTTTAGTATGTCTCAGTTTATCTTTTAACATATGTAGTGAAAACGGAATATGTATATTGAGCACTGGTAAGGACTTTTAAGGTCTTGTCTACCAAGCACCAAATCCCATTCAAGAATCCCAGTTCTCTATAGTTTTTTGCCTCTATTATTAGAAGCTTACTACCTCCCAAGTTGGTTCATTTTAAAGCTCTAGTTTGAAGGCCTTTTCTTATGTTTGTATGAAATCTCATTTCTTGAAAAGTTTACTCATTTTGCTATTGGAGTAACATAGAACAAGTTTATTTTTTTTTAACTTAATGGAATTTCAAACATATACACACAATTCAATTTTTACATTTCTACACGAATTCTTTCTTAGCTAAACACAATCAGATTCTCTTTGTCTCTTTCTCACGTACTGGTCTATCTATCAGAGATCACCTTCCTATACCCAAGAGACTATATTTGACCTCATAGAATTACTTTTTTTGGTCACTCTCTATCTTTAAATTATCTTTCACATCTCTCAAGTGCTTGTTAATTTCCTTCTAAAAGAAGATTTAAATATTTTTGACCTATAGAGAGCTTTGGCTGCTTTAGGAATTTTTTGAGCTTAACCAGAAATAAGTCCTTCCTTGATGTTTTTCCTTTTTTTAACGTTACGATCTTCTAACATGTTCACGATTTCTACTAACTTGAGCTTCCTGGCAGAGATGTTTTGTCAAAAGACATGTCTAGATAAGTAAAGGCAGCATTTCCCAAAAAAATGTATTTTACCTGTCTTCCAGTGAGCGAAATTTTGTTAGACAGAGATGCTTTTCTGCAGAATGGTTTTAAAGGAGATGATTTTAATAGGCCTATTGTCAGTGAGTATAAATACTTCAACCAGAAGACAATAATATATTGTGAGTGAATTAAATTATTGATTTCTAAACTGAGCTTGTCAGGTGCCTTGAGAGTTTCCTGGAGTTATACACACAGCCAACATGGGGATGGGGGGAATGTGTATAAAAGGGGTGGTACCCAGCTCAACTAACGATGCTCCACCTTTATCTGGTGTGTGTGTGTGTGTGTGTGTGTGTGTGTGTGTATTTTAAATCAAGCTTCGTCATAAGATTTAGTTGAAGAATGGCTAAAAATTATTTTGAAAGCCACTTTGGTTTTTGGTTACTATCTGAGGATTTTTCCTTAAAAACAATGGAATATTCCCATGAAGCCTCTTGCTAAAGCTAGAATCTTTTGTGGCAGTGAAATTTTATTTCTAACAATTGATAAAGATGCCACCTACAAGGGCTAATGGCAGCAAATGAAGAAGTAAGGATTAGGAATAGGTAAACTCAGGAAGTGCTAGGACCCTGCTGTCATGCAAATGTCCTTGATAATGCAGAAAGGGGACTGAAATTACAGTTCATATGGTTGTCTAGAAACAGAATTGTTCCTATAGAGAATGCTTTCTACAGGTTCCCTAGGGCTGTGCAGCTTTTTAAATCAGCAAGCCCCTTTTATTTTCAATCACAAAGTGGAAAAAAGCACCTTCTTTTCTCTTTTTCTCTTTCAAGAAATCCAAACTATAAGTATTGTTGAGTTACCTTATCTCTCTTTGAAGAGGGAAATGCCATCCCTTTGTTGGTTGAATGTAGAAGATTTATAAAGAAAAAAAAGAATAGAGAAATGGATCATAACAGCATTGGATTTAATATTTTCTTCTTTTTACAATGTTCTACCTTGCTTGACATGTTTACTTTACAAACACTTATATTCCTGGCTCAGAGTTGCTCTCTGAACACCACGGTGCATAATTAATGTCAAGGTAGAAGGCATTATGTTGCAAATGCTGCTCCCTCTGCTCTGAATAGCATTTTTAAAGCCAATTTAGGTCACACATGGTTCAGTCTCTTAGAAATTTTTCTTAATTGTTCAGCTAAAGAGAATGCCTCAGGACGTTTATTAACAGACATTCCAATGGGCTGTCTATCCTGGGGTGTGTGAGTATACCCGGAGCAGAATAAGGTGTCTCACAGGGTGCATGGGGGGTGGTGGTGATTGTGTAGGAGAGAGGGTATTCCAAAAAGGTTATTTTTTTCGACCTTAGAAATAGAACACAATTTAGCTAAAAAGTACATGACAACTGTGCACTGTTTTAAAGAAGAAAGCTGTTCTTATTTTTCTCACTCCCGTAAGCTTCTGGAGTTCACATGGCAAGGAACATGTCAGACTAGGAACCAGATACAAAATACATTTTTAAATGGACCATTTATGTTCAGTTGTCATTTGCTACTTTCTGTGAGTCCTATCCTGACTGGGGAGTAGGCTGACAAATCTTGCAGTAGCACCAATGAAGTCTACACGATGGAAAGTTCTCAATCTTTTTTTTTGGCATCTGTAGTCCCAAGGCTTCAGCCAGAAGATGTGCTATCCTGAGGGTAATAGTCAATATTACAGGTGAAGGAAAAGGAAGACAATGGAGGTTCCTTTAGATGAATCTTATGGCAGAGGACTAGCCCAGCTTAGAGTAGAATAGCACTAGATAGCACCTCCTCCTTCCTTCCTTTTCTTCTTTTCCAACGGGATCCAGCTTGAACCCCAGAGTTGATAAGGCTGGAGATTAGAATATTCTACTTTGGCATAAGGATTATTTTGAGATGAAGACAATTGAGAATCAACAGGTACAAAAAGAAACCTTCATGAAGCTTCCCTGGGCAACTACTGGGAAATAAGGCTACCATAAATTGCTTTTTTAGGAGAGATCCTCCCCCAGAAGGAAAAATGAGAATAAAACCTACCTGAGATCCCTTCTCTGGGGGAGTTTTATGGCTCTGAGGAGCTAGAAAGCCCACTCATATTTATATAGACAAACATCACATATATATATTTTTTATTTCTTGATTTTTCTTCTAAAAGCCCATTTATCTTTCCCAAAAAAAGGCTGTTTGTTCTTTTTCATAAAAGACTTTTCTATCTCACTTCCTTGATTTAAATTAGGTATATAAGCCTCTAACTTCAACCATTTAGGAAGCCAGTTACTTCTTTTGTTGGCTCCCGTGTGCATACAAAAACCCCTTTCTCTAGTTAATTTGTCTTTTTTTTTTTCAGTTTAATTTGCACACCCCCATCACTAAATATAGGAGCATAAAGGAAAAAATTTTCTACCCCTCCTCTAGCTTCCCAAGTTCATTACATCATCTCATAATGCAGACTATACTTTCACACATTTCCTCTGCATTATATATGGATACAATAAATATTTTTGTGTATATTTGCCATATGTTCTAAGTAGGTCATTAAGAAACAGAGGAGAGGATTCTTTAAGGAGAGGATTCTTCTGCAAGGGATTTGCTGGGAGAGTGATGCAGGTAAAACTTTAGAGAAGTGAGGAAACAGGATGGGGTAGGAATAGAAGCTCTGCCAAGTTGTAGATTCCACAAAAGTCCAGCCTTAGCCTCATTCCACAGGGAGCTTTGGTGTCACATGATTGTCCTGCTTGGAGCAAGGGAGCTAGTGTTTTATAGTTCACATCAGTTAGTCATTGGCAATGAGTGACCCTGGAAGGAAGATCTAACCTTGCAAGGATTTCTAGGGAAATGTCTCCAGTCACGCTCCTGAGAGCAATTCTCAGGAGAAGGATACATCTGTGAACTGCTAGGATCCAAATCAGAACAGTTAGGAGATGAAGGAAGTCTTGCCAGGGCACGAACAGACTGCTATTCCATGTAAAATATCCATCTTGTATAAATTTGTTTAAGAGAAAGATATCCCAGGACTTACTGCGGTTAAGCTAAATCTTTGTGTGAAGAGAATTATTGGAGATATAGGTCAGGGGTCAACAGATACTTGCTGTAAAGGGCCAGATAACAAGTATTTCAGACTTTGTGGGCCACATAGTGTTTGTTGCAACCACCTCAACTCTGCTATTGTAGCATAAAAACAGACATAGACAATATATAAACAAATGGGCAAGGCTGCCTTCTAATAGAACTTTCTTTACATTATTAGATGGATGTGTGTGTGTGTGTGTGTGTGGATTTGGCTGTGATTTGGTGACCCCTGAGAGACAGAATAACAGAAGAATACTCAGTGTTTCCAATTAATCTACTCTCTTAAAATAGGATTAATTTTCATTTCAAATAAAAAACCTAACTAACATATTTTCCAGTTTTGGTTAAGAGTATAGGGTTTGCAGTTACAAAGGCCAGGATTCTACTTTGCCACTTGCTAGGCTATCCATTTCATAGGGTAATGCTGAGGAATAAGTTAGAAAATGTAGCTAATGCACTCATAATAAAGTGGTTGGCCCTTATTAAGTGCTTAATAAATGATACTTCATTAATATTGTTGTTCTTTCCCCGGAAGTTTTTCTTTATAATTACTTTCCTGGCATTTTCACTATTTTTATTTATGTATTTTTAATTTAATTTAAATTTTTTAAAAAGACTTTATGTATTCATTTGAGAGAGAGTGGGAGCAAGAGAGAGCACAAGCAAGGGGAGGGACAGAGGGAGAGGGAGAAGCAGTCTCGCCACTGAGCTGGAAGCCTGATGTGGGGCTCCATCCCAGGACTCTGGGATCATGAACCGAGCCAAAGTCAGACGCCTAATCAACTGCATGACCCAGGAGCCCCAGGCATTATCTTTATTTTCAGTCAGTGTCTGATTTCCTTCTGAGACATTCTGAGAATGAAAAAATTTTGTAGGATAAATGCAACTGCACAAGGGAAGGTTTATATTCTCACATCAACTTGACCCAAGACCGAAACACCTACTTTCTGATTTCTTAGTCTTTCCCTCTCTCTTGCTCAGCAGAGATGGATGTGTAAAGATTTATAAAATAGATCATGGAATTGAGGTTGTGGAGGAATTAAACTGGATGGGAGTCCAGTGGAAAATCTGACATATAAATGGATCCTATTTGCTGTAACAAAGAATAACAGCTGAGGAAAATGGGATGACCTGAGATAGACCTTAACTTGGCCACTCCCATGAACACCGCCTGCCTCAACTGCTCACTGAATGCCTGAATGAATTTCTAACTCTATTGGGTGTAAGTCAAAACAACTTTCACTTGTTTCATTTAGCCATTATAGGATGGAGGCAAGCCTTGGACTGGGGCTTGATTTAAAACAGAGCTGTCTCTCTCTGTTTCTCAGGCAGGAAAAAAATGTGAGCAAAAATTACTCTTGTCTCTAAGGAGCCTGTGGAGTTGGCCCTGTTCTAGAGAAGAAGCTGGAAGGCCCAGCACAGCTGATGCAGATTCATCGAGGAAGTATTCTCCTCAGAGGCAAGCCATCCGTCATTACTCACTTGCTGGGCTTTTGCTTCCCAGACGACTACATAATGTCCAACTTGGACATACAACTCTGCATCAGCCCAGGGGAAACAAATGGCACCCCTTTGGTAGATTAAATGGATTGGGCCATCTGAGGGAATCTGTTTTATGGAATCATTTGGCTTACTGCACAGCCTCATGTTACAGATAAATGAAATTCTTTAGCAAAGGAGCCAAACCTGCTTTTTGGTTATTTTTCCAGAAGTAGAGTCATTTGTTGCCAGAAAATGTTCAGCTTCATGATAATGGGGAACACTGGACTGTGAGAGCACAGGACTGGGAATATCCTCTGCATTGCAAATAAAGTCCCAATTTCTCATCATGGCTGTAAATACCTTGATCTTGTGTCACCGCTTTCTTCCTCATCCATATGCTCCAACCACATTGGCTTTCTCTCTGTCCCTCAAATCTGTCAAGTGTTTGCCATTCTGAGGACTTTGCACTTGCTGTGGCTCTGCCTAGAATATCTTTCACCCAGGTGTTTGCAAGGCTGATTCTTTGTGATCTTTGATTGGGTTCAAATGTCACTTTCTTGGGGAGTTCTTTGCTGACAACTCCCTTTGAAGAGGCATCCACATTACTCTGATACATGATCCCGAATTGTTTTCTCTATAGCACTTTTCATTATCTGGGACTTTCTTAGTTATTTGTTTACTTTTTTATTTTTTATTGTTTCACTACAAGTTTCTTGAGAGTGCTGTCCTTTTCTGTCTGTGTACAGCTTCTAAACAATGCCTGGCACAAGGTGATGCTTAATTAGAATTTTCTGAAAGACTGAATTTAAGAATGAGTCAGATAAATCTGGATCAGGTTCAAAACCAGTCCTATAAAAATTGGAAATCTTCATATTCTTTCCGGTTTCAGTTTTCTTAAAATCAAAGCATTTGATACTCTTAAAGAATTTATATACTTATATTTTCTGACTCTATGGATATTTTTTCTTTTCACTGCCTTCAGATTTTGATAGTCATACAAAACAATCATACTATTGGAATTAGGAATTACTACTGTGCATCTTACTCTGTGGCTATGTCCTCATAAAGCCAAAATAACTAAATGATTCCATCAAATCTGTTTTTGACATGACAAAAAGTTTATTTTCAGGTTATATAAGCACAATTCAAATGAATAGTTAAAAGGAGATTAAACCAGAATAGTTGACCCCTAAAATCCTGAGATATGAGATACAAATATTATGTTTCCCAGTTGTCAGCTGATTATTTTCCATTGAGAAGTGATCCATGGTGATGATAGAAAAATAAGGCATGCTCACTAGAGTTATGTTAATAACATTTAAGATACCATCAGCATGACTTCAATTTTGATTTTTTTGAAGATGATAGAAAATCTTTCCTAACACACATCCCCCCCCCATAGCACTGGCCTTGTCATTTATCTTAAAGATTACACTTTTATTCGCAGGATGTTGAATTCTTCTTCCTAGAAGACTGCAGTTGTCTTAAAAAATTGCTCATTTTTTCCCTCCAGTTTTATTGAGAAATAAGTGACATATAACACTGTATAAGTTTAAGGGGTACAGCATGATGGTTTGATTTATATGTATTGTGGTTTGATTTACATATATTGTGAAATTTACATAAATCGTGAAATTCAGCTAACATCCATCTTCTCGTACAGATACAGTAAAAAGAAAAGAAAGAGAAAAGAAGAAATTTCTCATGATAAGAACTCTTAGGATTTACTCTTTTAACTTTCCCATATATCATATAACATCATAAGCTATAGTCATCATGCTGTACATTATGTTCCTAGTACTTATATATCTTAAAGCTGGAAGTTTGTACCTTTGACCACTTTCTTCTAATTCCTCTGACATGATCCTTTGCATCCAGTATCCACATATCTGGTCTTTTCTAATTAGTTTTTTGTTTTGTTTTATTTTTAGATTTCACACAGTAGTGAGATTGATTGTATAGTGTTTGTCTTTATTTCACTTAGCATAATGCCTTCATGGTCTACCCGTTTTGTTGCAAATGGTAGGATTTCCTTGTTGATTTTTTTATGGCTGAATAATGTTGCATTGCATATCCATTCATCCACCATCCACTGATGGACTCTTAGGTTGTTTCCATGTCTTGGCGGTTGTAAACAATGCTGCTATGAACATAGGTGTGCACACCTCTTTTTGAATTAGTGTTTTCATTTCTTTTGGATATATTTCCAGAAGTGGAATTGCTAGACGGTATGGTAGTTATATTTTAATTTTTTGAGGATCTTTCATATTATTTTCCATAGTAGTGTACCAATTTGCAATCCCACCAGCAGTACACAAAGGTCCCCCTTTTCTACATCTATGTCAGCATTTGTTCTCTCTTGCCTTTTTGATGATGTTGATTCTAACATGCAAGGGGTGATATCTCATTGTGGTTTTAATCTACATTACTGATGACTAGTGTTATTGAGCATCCTTTTGTGTACTTGTTGCCCTTTTGTATATGTCTTTTGAAGAAATATTTATTCAGGTACCTATCCCATTTTTTAAATTGAGTTATTATTTTTTCTATTGAGCTGTATGTGTTTACACATTTGGGATATCTTATCAGATATATGTTGTGCAAATATTGTCTTGTTCCTGATCTTAGAGGAAAAGCTTTCAATCTTTCATCATTGAGTATGATGTTAGCTGTGGGCTTGTCATATATGGCCTTTATTATGTTGAGATATGTTCCTTCTATACCTAATTTGTTAAGACGTTTTGTTGTGAAAGGATGTTGAATTTTGTCAAATGTTTTTTCTACATCTATTGAGATGTTCATATGGTTCTTTTCTTTCATTTTATTAATGTGATGTATCACATGGATTAGTTTGCATATGTTGAACGATCCTTGCATCTCAGGGATAAATCCTATTGGATCATGGGGAATGATCTGTTTAACATGCTGCTGAATTTTGTTTTCTGGTATTTTACTGAAAATTTTTTCATCTATATTTGTCAGGAATATTAGCATGTAGTTTTCTTTTCTGGTTTTGGTGTCAGGATCATGCTGACTTTGTAAAATGAGATGGGAGTGTTTCCTCCTTTTCATTTTTTTTGGAAGAGTTTGAGAAGGATTGGTGTTAATTTTTTAAATGCCTGGCAAAATCACCAGTGCAACCATCTAGTCCTGGGCTTTTCTTCCTTGGGAGATTTTTAATTACTGATTCAATCTCCTCACTAGTTATTAGTCTACTCAGATTTCTATTTCTTCCTGGTCCAGTTTTGGTAAATTGTACATTTTTAAGAATTTTTCCATTTCTTCTGGGTTATCTAGTTTGTTGGCACATAGTTGTTTATAGCCCTTTAAGATTTTGAATTTCTGTAGTATTGGTTGTTCCTCCTTTTTGATTCAGGATTTTGTTGATTTGAGTCTCTTCTTTTTTCCTTGGTTAGTCTAGTTAAGGGTTTGTCAATATTGTTAATCTTTTCTTTTTTAAAAAAGATATTATTTATTCATAAGAGAGACAGAGAGAATGGCAGAGACATAGGCAGAGAGAGAAGCAGGCTCCATGCAGGGAGCCCGGTGTGGGACTTGATCTCCGGACTCCAGGATCACACCCTGAGCTGAAGGCAGGCGCTTAACCACCCAGATGTCCATTGTTTATCTTTTCAGAGAGCCAACTCTTAGTTTGGTTAGTCTTTTCTATTATTTTTTTTCTGTTTTCTATTTCATTTATTTCTGTTCTAGTTTTTATTATTTCCTTTCCTTTGCTAACTTTGGAGTCAATTTGTTCTTTTCCTAGGTCCTTAAGGTGTAGAGTTAGGTTGTTTATTTGGGATATTTCTTGCTTCTTAATGTAGGCCTTTATTACTATAAACTTTCCTTTTAGAACTGCTTTTGTTGTATTTTGCAAAATCTGATATGTTGTGTTTCCATTTTCATTTGTCTCAAGAAACTTTTTTATTTTCCCTTTGTTTTTCTTTGATTTATTGGTTATTCAGGAGAGTGTTGTTTAATTTCCATGAATTCCCCAGTTTTCCTCTTGTTATGGACTTCTAGTTTTATGCCACAAGGTCAAAAAAATGCTTGGTATGATTTCGGTCTTCTTGAATTTGCTAAGACTTGTTTTGTGGCCTAACATATGGTCTAGCCTAGAAAATGTTCAATGTGCACTTGAGAAAAATGTGTATTCTGCTGTTTTTGGATAGAATGTTCTGTATATGTCTGTTAGGTCCATTTGGTCTTTAGTGCTGTTCACCAATTGCTCATTTTTGTGCTGAGATCACATGCCATGTGTTCGTGGTTGATATTATTTGGTTAACTCTACACATTCACAGTTCATTTCATGCATATACCAGTGTGTATAATTTTAGAAACCAAAGAAAGAGTTTTTATCTGCATTTTTCATTTTTGCCCACAGACATTTATCAAATATCTACTATGCCTAACTCTTTAGGGAATGTAGACAAGAAAGTAGACAATATGATTTATATTCCATATTGGGTATTATAAACATTAGTTGAGCACCTACTGTTTACCAGGATCAGCTGTACACTTTCTCTTTAATTATGTCATTTATTTCTCAAAGCCATCATGCTGTATAATTATTACTGTCCATGTCTGGCAGATGGGAAAACTGAAGGCTACAAGTTCTTACAAGATTAAATTTATGTCAAAACTAGTACTCAAAATTAGTTTTCTAGTTTTAAAGTCCAGTGCCTACTGCAGAAACACAAATGATACATAGCATCAAAGAAATGACTATAGAATAAGGCAAGCTACTCTAAATATGGCAGGGGAGGAAAACATGTACTTATATATCTCTACTTTAAGAAAGTGAGTGTATTAGTGTTCTCTAGAGAAACAGAATCAATTGTTTGTTTATTTTAAGAAATTGGTTCACACAATTATGGAAGCTGGCAAATCCCAAGACCTGCAATTTCCAAACTGGTGACTTAAGAGAGCCAATAGTGTGAGTTCCAGTCTGAATGCTGGCAGCCTTGAGATCCAGAAAGTACTGAAGTTTTAGTTCAAGTCTGGAGGCAGGAAAAAACCTGTCAGCTCAAGGCAAAAGGAGTTCCCTCTTAATTATGGGAGGGTCAGCCTTTTTGTTTTATTCAGACCCTCTTGATTGGATGAAAGCTACTTACATTAGGAAGGGGATACAGGGACGCCTGGGTGGCTCAGCAGTTGAGCATCTACCTTCTGCTCAGGGCATGATCCTGGTCCAGGAATCTGGTCCCACATTGGGTTCCCTGTGAGGAGCCTACTTCTTCCCTCTGTCTATGTCTCTGCCTCTGTCTCTGTGTCTTTCATAAATAAATAAATAAAATCTTTTTAAAAAAAGAAGGCAATATGATATAGTGAGTCTAAGGATTCTAAGATTAATTTCAATCAGAAACACCCTCACAGACACATCCAGAATAATGTTTGACCAAACATCTGCACGTTTCATGATCCAGTCAGGTTGACATATAAAATTAACCATCAATGTATTTTCCTTATTCGATTTTAATATGTATTAGGAACAGTAGCCCATAGTTGCTTCTGCATTAAAATTCTTATGTCAAAAATTTTTTTAATTGAAACAAATGCTTGTTTTTTATTTGTTTTCTACTACCCAGCATCCATTTTTTCTTTTGTATCAGTTCTTGATATTCTTTTAGGGAATTAACTCTCTTCAATTGCCTGATCTTGGGGGAACTGTACATCAAAGTTCCCCACCTTTTTCTACCTGAAGGTCAGACAGATGACCCAAGCTAATCTCAGCAGACTTTGTTTCTGGGACTATGAATCTTGGGTAGAGTGACATAAGGAGGATAAATAGTTGGGTTCAACTCTTTCAGTGGCAGAGGTTCTTTGAGTAATTCCTGCTGCTTACATGTTTGGAACTGCCAGGTTTTAAGCCTGAGCATGGTTCTTTATTCTCTTACCAACATCCTTCTAATACATTTACTTTTTGCTTAAGTTAGCACATTTGTTTTTGTTGCTTACAATAGAAGTATCCTATCGAATACAAAAGCATTACAAGAGTCCCCACTTTTTTTGTGTCTAGACTCAGTGGGGATGAACGTCAACTGTTTTAGATTTGCCACTGGGATGGATTTCCCAAAAGATTAAGTATTCATTTGAAGCCTGGACTACCACTGAGAATTCTGTAGCAAAGCTATTTTTTGAAGTGCTTTCATTTTTACATTGTCAAATTTGGTTTCCTTTGACTCATATGGTCCCCACATCCTGAGACAGGGACTAAAGCCATTATTTTTGCTTAATCTTAAAATCTTCTTATAATACTCACTTTTCAAGTGCGATTCCTGGAGTTATTCAATTTTCTATATAGCCTGCTTTAACAAGGAGTAAAATGGCTGATTATGTCGCACTTTTTCTAACACCCTAGTGGAGTTTCTGTACAGTAAGTACTTATTACCAAGACTCTCCATCCCTGATGAAGAAGCAAGACCACAAGAGATGAAGTGCCTAGATGGAGACTTAACAGCACAGAAGAGATCCAGGAACTGAACTCAAAAGGTTTTTTCCTTCATTGGCTTCAACAACCTGACTGTGTAGTGTTGATCTCTTTTCCTTTCTCTTTTGTGCACTGACCTGTGCTGTTTATAGAAGACTCTGCTGTGTCTCCTAGTCAGACCTCAGCAGTGGTACGTGCCATGGATGCATTCTAGAACTGGATCCAGTCAGAAACACAGGCCTGGAACCAGCAACAACATCTGCTTTAGAAATCCCCAGCACTCCTGCCATTTCTCCCATTGTTTTGCTTTGGCTTGGCAGATGAAAATGTTCCTCTTTGACAGTTTCATTTGGCTTCTTCGGAGCCTTACAAATCCTCAAATTGCCATCTGGGTTTTTTCCTATTGCTTTATCAAGTGCATCTCTCCATTGCTGCTTTCTTGGTATTCAGCTTATTAGTCCTGTGTCCCCCTTATTCTTTCTGGCTCGTATTTGAGCAGTGTCATACTCTGCACAGGATCTCATCCTTTTCTTTTATGTGTATAGAATGTATCATGGGTAAAGCTTCAGCTCTTACAATCACATCAGCAAACATTTAATGCTGCCTTTTATAACCTGAACACGCTTTATTATTTCTTTCACATTTCATGCCTCAGTGGTTGTTGTAACTTCCCTGCTGTATTACAACTGCCTGTTCAGACACTTAATCCTCGTATCCACTGGGACATCATATATTGCTAAGGTCAGAATTTTTCCTTCTGTGAAATTGTGTAGTTTTACACCTTAAGATATATCATGTGCTTGGGGTTCAAGCTTTAAAAATTTCAAGTAACTTGCCTCCCTTATTATGGCATCTGAGAATATTCATGGGTCTTCAGGGGCAATTCATTGATTTTTTTTCTGATCCACCTAGAGAAATGAATGAGGTACTTAAAAGTCTACACTTCTACATTGTATCTTTCCTACCTTTGGCTCATATCTGATGGCATCTACAGCATATTTATTACTTTAGAACATACATTTGTGTTTTTATTTTCAGGGACTACATTTGGCATTCAAGTCAAACATATGAAGCATTTTGCATAAGCATTTTCAACAACCTGACTTAAATCAGCATAACTTTTATCTTTATAGCTCCAAGACAGGAATGTTTGTCTTCTCAACCCCACATTTCCATCTTCATAATGAAAGTAAGAAAATTCTATTTGCTTAGAAGTGGCCGTGGGGGGTCAGAGGATGTTCAAATTTCCCCAATTTGTCTAATGTCTTGTGGGCCTTCACTCCAAGATTCTGCTAACCCCATCTCCTCTTTTCCAAGGTTAACTTTTCCTTCTCTGATCCTTCAGTTGCAGTCAGTCTCTCCTTTGATTGTTTAATCTCCCTCTCTGGTCCAAAAAAAGGAGCCCAGGTTCCCTCAGAGTACAAATATGCTTAGGGTTCCTCATCTCAGAAAACCCATTTCTCTCAACCCATTTAATGTATTAAAGCCCGTGGCCTCATTTTCCACTTATCACCCAAATTTTGAACCAAGCAAGCCTAAATTTGCAAGTTCTGTTTCATCACCTTTATTCATCCCTAAATAGTTTATATTAGATGTCAGTTGTGTTGCTCCACTAAGACTGGAAGGAAGAGTGGATAAATTGGCCAAGAGGTGAGAGTAATACAATGTGGGGAAAGGCATATTAGAGAGGGAGTGGAAAGGACAGAGGCCTGGAGGCAAGACTGAAGAGATTCATTTTGTCAGAGTCAAGAGCAGTGGTAGGACTTTCAGGTAAAAAAACAACAACAACAACAACAAAAAAAAAAACCCAAGTTTAGTTGCTAGGAAGTTTTCATTTTGTAATCTAGAGAAAACTGAAAACCCAGCCAAACCTTCACTTGCTACATGGAGAAAAATGAGCAGAGAGGACAGCCCTATGTTTTCTCTGTCACCACTCTTCCCACAATTTTTCCATTGTCCAAGTGATGATTAGAATCCTCCTCTCCAACTCCATGAGCCAGTGCATAGGTTTAAACAATCCTTAGCAGGCCACATTTTAGGTGGACCCTTGGTTTATCCAGAAGCCCAAGTCACTGTCTGCAAACCTTTCTGGTTTACTGACCTGGTATATACTCTACGAACAGCTTTACTTTGCTTCACAAAGATAAATGCCCCTTTCTCAGCAATACATCTGCCTAAGAGAGTGTTTTCTGTCTGTCGGACCCTGATACCTAGAGAGTCCAGTTCTGTTTGGGGACCACAACAACGGAGCATGCACTTAAGATAAAATTTAGGATTATCCATGTTGACAAGTGGTTCTGCTCAGATGATGGCTGAACAATCACTTCTCTTTCTTCAGTGTCTTAAGATATCTTCAGTTGAAATTCTGAGCTCCCACCTAAGCATTTAGGTATCAGTTTATAACTGCTCTGGATATTTATTCAAGTTGTCATATTTTGGTTCTTGTCTTGTCTTCTACTCAGTGAGTAAAATCTACTTGGGGAGTGACCCTCACATCAGATCACCAATAAGCCTGGCTCCTAGGAAAGAACAGTAGAATGATTAAGACAATGTGCTCTCATGGCAGATTGCCAATGTCAAAACTCAACCCTTCACTTGCTAGTTATGTAATCTTGATTAAGTTACTTAACACTTTGTGCCTCACTCTCTTCATTTGTAAAACAAGGATAACAATAGCAATTTTCTCAATATTGTTATATGAAGTGAATTAACACATGCACAGTGTTTAGAACAGCATTGTGACACTGTAATTTCAGGTTATTGTGTTGTTGTTGATCACAAGATATCAAGAACTTTGAAGCCCCTCAGGGAAGTCACTTCAAAGTGACTTTCTAGGATAAAGGGCAACATTTGTAGTGGCAAATAACCAACTGATCCCATTCTTCTTTATAATACCCACTACTTGCCCCACAATATGTCCTAAGATGTGAGTAATCACTTTACTTTTTTTGGAGGGCCTGGAATAGGGACATAATTATATCATACTGTACTGGAGGAAGAGTTTATTATATATATATATATATATATATATATATATATATATATATTCAAGAAAAAATATTATAGACCTATGAGATAGGCATGCAGTATCTTAATGCATGTTTTACATATACCTTATCCCTTACCCTCAAGGATAAGTGTGAGCCAGTAAGCCAAGTTTATCTTCTTTTGAATGATCTCAGGACCCATGAGCTGTAAGGACTGTTGAGGAAGCCTTGAAACTGATGAAAATGTGTTCACAGACTTAAACAGGGCTCATGCCTTAATTGTGAATGATGACAACTATAGTCAACCTTTGAGGATATTTCTTGTGTTTTGTATTTTTTTAAGATATATCTTAGAAACAACTAAGAAGATAGTTGACTATATAATTCTAGGAAAAAGCTGGTGATGTCAGTTCCATAGAATTTTGAGCTCTTCTTGTTTCTCCATTTTCACCTTCCACGAATGAATTTTTATTCTCTAGAACAAGCTCTTGATTTTTTATACCTGAGCCTTTGGGTTGTTTATATTAAATGTTCCATAAAAATTATTTGGCACCTCTCTTCCCTTTCCTGTCCTCTGCCCATAGTTTAATTGCAGATTTCTTTTAGGTGGGAAAATCCAAGAGACTGTCAGCACCTGATATTACTCTGAATTTCAGTGGGTAATGACAGCACTGATGGGGAGGTCTGGGGTTTGCTAAGCCAAGCCTTGGAAGCACAGATGTTCCTCCAAGAGCTTGCCAGGGCTGGCCAAACTCTCCAATGCACCAATGGGGCTAAAACAATTTTGTAGGCAGAAAGTGTCTCCCAGCATTTCTGGTCCTCTTAATTCAAGACAAGGCTGGAGACACTGCAAAGATAACTTCGCTCATGGAATTTCCACACTCTGTGTGCCCTGGATGGTGGCTTGGAGTTGCAGATCAACAGTTTGGAACCAGCAAGAAGGTCAGTCTATTCTCTATCCTGCACTGTAATTGGAAAGTTCATTTCTCCTGTCCATTCAGTTCTAACTTTAATTTTACTCTTTCCTCTAGCTTATTATGGTTGTGCCAAGGACTGCCACCATAGTCTAGACTAATATAGACATAGAATGAAATGCTGTAGGTGTTCTTTGTCCTTCTGCTTATGTCAAAAGTACACAGTGTTGAAGCACTCTTGAGAACATCGGTTTTCAAAGCTGAAGATTGTGATCTGACGTCTCTGACATCTGGACATGAGTAACAGGCTGAATGAGAGGTTGAGAGACAGTTGTATGACCCCTCAAAACCTTGAACTGAATCAAATGTACTTTTGTTGGGAGAAAGATAATGACTGGAACAGATGTCATCTGAAAATTACTATCTGCACAACAGTGCCCCATTCCTCAGAAAGATTACAAATTCTCCCCTTGGATGATAATCCTGTTTTCTCTAATCAGGTTTTGGGTTGTATTCAGAGAGAGGAAGATGATATTGTAAAATCAGAATTTGGAAGCCTTTGAGAACTAAAAGTGCACTAAGTGTGTTAAAGGTTTATGATGGCATCTCTCATGAAGAAGAGCTCCAAATAATTTTTGTAGATACTCTCCCTCCACCCCTCTGCTGTCCCCTGCAAGGAAGTGGGGCATAACTCCCTAGTGCTAAAGTATGAGCTGCACAGAGTGACTTCCTCCCAAAGAGCACTGGATGGAGAGGGGGATAAAAGAGCGAACTTACAGAAGAGAAACCTGACAAACTCTACCTCAGCTAAAGGATCAAGGTCAACACCAACAATCATAAATCATGTCAACTACATGTACCCTTGATGTGATATGATGAAAATGACATCTTTGCCTCTGTTGTCTTCTCTCCAAGCCCCATTACTGTGTCTAATCATGAGAAAAATATTAGACAAATTCCAATAGTGAGGCATTCTACAAAACACTTGACCAGTACTCCTCAAAACTGCCTAAAGTCTTCAAAAACAAAGGAGAGTCTGAGAAACTGTCACAGACAAGAGGAGTCTGAAAGGACATGACAATTAAATGTCATGTGAAGTCCTAGAACAGAAAAAGGACATTCCTAGATCAGGCAAAAACTAAGGAAATCTGAATATGGAGTTCAGTTAATTAAAAAAAAATGTTTGATATGCTAGTAATTTTCCTATATCTCAGCTAATTTAATTCTCACAGTGAAACCATGCCTCCTTTTTAAGGGCTTAGTATCCTAAATCCATGCTTTGAGAGGTATGGTAACTAGCTCCCTTTAAGATCCGAGATTAAAGTTTAAGAGTATATGACAACATAGAGTAGATTTGCCATAGTGCTACACTGACCTATATATCAATTTTTAAAAATATTTATTTATTTATTTATTTATTTGAGAGAGAGAGAGAGAGAATCCTTAAGCAGATTCCCCACTGAGCATGGAGCCCAACTCAGGGCTCGATCCTCGGACCCTGAGATCATGACCTGAGATGAAATCAAGAGTCGATGCCTAACCGACTGAGCCACCCAGTTGCCCCTATATCAAATTTTCATTGCTACTGTAATGAATTATCATAATTTTGCAGCTTAAAATAATATCCACTTGTATCTCTGTGCTGTATATGAGTAGTTTGGGTACAGTGTGGCTCATGGGGTCCTTTGCTTCGAGTCTCACGAGTCTGGAATCAAGATATAGGCAGAACTGTCTTCCTTCCCAGAGCTCCAGGGAAGGAATCTGCTTTTAAGATCATTCAAGTTGTCTGCCAAATTCAGTTCCTTGTAGTCATAGGACTGAGGTCCCCATTTCCTTGCTGGTGGCAGGGCTGTAGCATCTTTCCACTCCTTGAGGACCCCTGCATTCCGCATCACATTGCTTTCTCCATCCTCAAATGAGCAACAGCACAATAGGTCTTTCTCATGCTTTGAATTTCTTCGACTTCCCGTTTTGTCCTCAGCTGGGAGTGAGCTCTGATTTTAAGGACTTTTTGTGATTATGCAGACTTGCTGGATAATCCATGGATAATCCACTGGATGTAGGAGGGGGAGATTCAGGTCTCCATCTCAATTCATTCTACCACAATACAACATCTTCACTGAGGGGTAGGATGACTGCAGGGCAGTCACTCAGGGAAACTAATTTACTGGCCATATGTTACATTCAGATTCTAACTCCAGATACTTTAAAAGTGATAAATCCATAAATTTTCTCTTCAAAAATAAATCTTTTTTCAGTTTAAAGTTTCTAAACTTAGAATTCATTTTCCAATCTTTGCATGTGTTTAGGTGGTAATATTTTCCTCTAGAATGCTGTGAATCGCTTACTTACAATTTCTTTCCTGATTCCCCTTTCCTCCATCAGAGGTGACCTTCTCACTGTCTTCATTCCCTTGAGCTGGACATTCCATGGGCACCGGGGCCATGTCTGTTGTGTGCAACTGTAGCCAGGTGTGGTGAACATAAGAGGCAGCCAGCCATTGCAGAAAGAATGAATGAATGAATGAATGGGCAGTCCCTTAAAAATGAGGAAGTAGGGTATTCTGAGAGACTAAGGCAAAGTTCTCACTTAAGCTCACTTCCTCTCTGCCTCTTTCCAGGGACATTCCAGGACCCCAAATCGGCCTCATTCACAGGAGTGTTGTCACTGTGCATTGAAGGTGATAGCCTGGCTATGGGGCTCTCTTTTTGGTGCTCGAGACTTTCTTTTCCTTCCCTGTGGTAGAGGTTGTGAACTGATACAGCACTAACATTCCTGTAACCAACTTGCTGGCATTCTCTGGACTTTCCTTCTTCTACATGGCAGTGTGGAGTGTGGTGAAATTCAGGTTGGAGCTTAAAGGGAAAGAAGGAGCTTTGAAAGAAGCAATGGCTTTAATGATCAAGCTGCCTGGGTCCCCACCCAGACTGTCCTTTACTAGCTGTGTGAACTTGGCAAAGCTAGTTACCCTCTCTCTACTCCATTTCTTCTGTCAAGTGTTGATAATGGGTAGTAAATGTTTCATAGGGGTGAAAACAAGCTCATGCTTATGAAGCATTTTACACAGTGCCTGGCATCTATAAAGTGCTTCTCCTTATAGCCACTTTGCTCATACCCTCACCTACCTTAAGCATTTCTTCAAGTCTTTCTTTCTCAGTAAGACCTCCCTGAGCATCATACTACATATCTCAACCTGCTCTGCCCATGAGCCAATTTGCACTCCTTATCTGCCTACCTTGCCCTTCTTTCTCCTTGGTCCATAGCATTTCTGTAAATATTCTGATATGTTACATTTACTTTTTAATGTCATCTATATATTTAGAGATAGAATAAGGGCTGAGATGGGAAGAAGGCTACTTTTTATGAAATTTTTGTTTTTCCCTTTCAGAGATTAAAAACAAAACCTCTCAAAGCTAAATACATCCCTATGGCATCATAGCTGACGCTTCTGCTGAGCTTTAATTTAAGCTTCAAATCGCCCCCACATGGTAAGTAAATACCAGATAAATATCTGGTGACTTTGTAATGTCTTTCACATTTTCTACAAGTTCAGCTCCTCCAATCCCAACTATGGTCACTGTTAAGCATAGATGATATCTACATTGTATTTATACCCATAAACAAATAGTCTCAGGGCTCCACTTGGATTAAAAGTGTTAACAAGTACTCTCCTTGGTCTTGGACTATCGTGTGGAGAGGCCTATTAGGGAGCACTGAGATCTTATGTGGCACACTTTTTACTGAATTGTCCTCTGAATTCCTCTAGGATTGCAGTTATGCTTACTTGGTGTTCTCCCTGCGGCAGCATGAACCCCTTTTTTTGTAGTCCCTCTTATGGATAGTTGGGCCACAGGGACCAACCCTTCCCCCTCCATCTCTTTTCATACACTTATTTCTTTTAATACTCCTGTTTTACTAATGCAACAACATATGCCACCCTATTATAGTGTCATTTAGAAACCTACTTCTAATACCCTTTATTTTTGGTCATAACAACTGAAACTGAGTTTTCCTTCATTACTTTGTTTCTGGTAACCTCCTGCAGGGGGGCTTAAATCTTATTTAATCTATACACACATTGTTGAAACTTCTATTGAGGTTTAATTTAACCCATGTTTCACTCCCACAAGACAAATAAATACTAGGTAAATATCCGGTAATTTCTTACTCTTATAATCCTTTGGTGTTCCCTAGAAGTTTGGAGCCAACTTGGAGTTTGGTATATTTCTTCCAACATCCAGTTCAACGTTCCTTGTACTTCTCAAGTGATAGTTCTATTTTATAAAGATTTTCCAATCTTCCTGACACACTGTAATTTCTTCCTTTAGTTTAATGTCTTCATTTAAAATGTTGCCCCCTCTTAACATTCTTACTATCCACTTATACCTTTCTCTTTTTAGTCATCTCTAGTGTCGTATAATGTTGGTTTATTATTTAGGTGTGGTGAGGCCATATGATGAGAAGACAACTGCCATTGAAAAGAGTTACTCTGGGACAACAGAGGTAGTGAAACGTCAGGACACCTGCACCCCAATGTTCACAGCAGCAATGTCCACAATAGCCAAACTATGAAAAGGGCCACAATATCCTTCGACAGATGAATGGATAAAGAAGATGTGGTATATATACACAATGGAATGTTACTCAGCCATCAGAAAAGAACAATACCCACCATTTGTTTCGATGTGGATGGAACTGGAAGGTATTAGGCTATGAAATAAGTCAATTGGAAAAGGATAATCATTATATGGTCTCACTCATACGTGGAATATAAGAAATAGTGAAAGGGATTATAAGGGAAAGGAAGACAACTGAGTGGGAAAAATTAGAAAGGGAGATAAACCATTAAAGACTCTTAACTCTGGGAAACAAGCAAAGGGTTGCAGAAGGGAAGGTGGAAGGGGGGGATGAGGTAACTGGGTGATGGGCACTAAGGAGGGCACTTGATGGGGTGAGACTGGGTATTATACTATATGTTGGCAGACTGAATTCAACGGAAAAAAAGAGAATAATTTCAGCAGGCTCTGAAGAGCAGAGGTTGTCTTGAGTTGTCTGGCCCCCCACTATGGAATGATTAGGGCAAATAGATCTTGGCCAAGAGTATAGGGACAGATAAGTGAGGTGATTGAGGGGTATGGGTTTTGGATGAATTGGTTTTCATATGAAATGAGAACTTGCAGGAAAGTCCTTTATAATCTCTAAGAATTGGATAGCCAGGGGAAACAGTCTCTCAAGGAGTTGCAATGCCCCAGATGTCAGAACGTCAGAAAATACAGAATACAAACAGGTATGGTTATTATATCCCGTCTCCTAGATTCTCTTCAGATCTCTTAATGATTGGATTTCTTTCTTCTTCCCCACTTAATAATCTCCTTCTCATTTCCCACACAGTTAACTTGATATTCTATTTTCACACTCGGGAATTCAACTCTCCACCAATACTCCCACCCTGTCAGTGCCAATGGTCACCATCTTCAATTAAACTACCATGATGAAGCACTGGATTAGATTAACCATACTTTACACACACTTTGGATCTTATTATCTGAAATTTCCCTTACTACCTGCATATAACTAGTCCTCCTTTATCTCTATTTGTTTATTCCACTCAACAAGTTCTTTATGCTTATTCAAGCCTGTGATTCCTGGAAATTCTCTTAATCCATCCTCTCTATTTTGAGTTCAGGGACTTTTCCAATCACTTCCTATCAATTTCCAAATGTTATTGATTAACCCACATGATGTCTTCAGTTTAGCCTTCTATTCTTACTTTTTTCATGTAGTTTCCCTCCAACCAGAATCAACAAGCTTATTCCTTCCTCTCTCTGTATAGTATATACATTGCTACTGGATTAATCTTCCCTAAATGTAATTTTTGTTATGAGACTACTGCACAAAAGCCTTTATTGACTTCTTTACATCTATTGAATGAAGAACAAACAGATTATTCCAGGATTAACGGACCTTTATGGTATGGTTTTTTGCCCTTCTTTTGTAGGAAATCTGCTTTGATATTCCCTTGCCAGTTGTGAACTTTCTCTCCAAAGGACAGGTAACTCTATGGAGGCTTTAAGTATTTGCATATCATTAGACTGTAAGCTTCTTCATTACAGAGGCTTTATTTGTAACTATCTTTGTATTTTCCATAGTGATTAGCAATAAACTTTATAAATAGTTGGTGTTAAAGATTACTTTGAATGAAATAGAATTTCAAATTCTACATTAAGAATCTTAGTACTTCAGCTAAATCCTTAATTAGGTGCCATTTTTAAGAAAATAAAGGTGTTTTTAAATGAGTAATTGAATATATATACCCAAGAAATTACTCTACAAATGTTTGTTTGAATCAAACGCTTAAGCAAAGTCCCGAATTGCCATATGTATCTTAGTTTGCATTATTATATTTTGTACTATAAGCTCTCCTTGTGCTTTTGGATGGTACATTTAATGCTTAGAAAAGGGTTAAATGAATGCTATGTGTTGTAACCAAGGAGGAGGGAAAGTGAGACAAATTAAGTTGTTTATATAAAAGCCAAGAAAATCCAAGACACAGAAAAAATTTAATACATCATGACCTCCCCCACATTGCAGGCTTTGAGAGGGTGGCTACATTATCTTGCTTGGAGACAGTGAGGGGGTAGAGAACAGTGGAAAATCTGATTTATGATCCTATATTGAATAACCAGGCCACTCCCTAGATTTCTACCTAGCAGGTGAGAGGAAGTAGAAAACAAAGTCATATACTTTCAGAAGTACAGAGGTTCTTAGAGGTCATTTGGTTCAATCTTCTGCCAGTAGCAGGAGTCTTTCCCAAGTGCCACCGACATATGGCTTCTGTTGAACATCCCACCGAGAATGATGATTGCTCTATTGAGGGATCTCATTTCACTTTAGGACAGAACTAATTATTAGGAAATCCTTCTTTCTATTGAGTTGAAATATGCTTCCCATAACTTTTACCCAGTGGCCCTTATTCTATCCTCTGGAGTAACACAGAATAGATTTAATTCATCTTTCTTATAATTGCCCTCCAAATAGCTGAAGCTCACTATCATGTCCTCTATCAGTCTTTTCTAGAGGCTAAATAAAAATCTCTATTCCTTACATAAATGACAATTCCAAAGCACTTTATTTCCTTCTTGCATTTGGAATTTATATCATGTCAATTAGCATATTAATTTGTGTGCATTTCCACTCTCTTTCTTCGTCTTTGTCCTATGCTGAACTGAATTGGAATTTTTTTCTCTGAATCTTTTATTCTCCTAGCCACCTTTCTGAAGATCCGCCCTCCGTCTTTAATATTTCCTTTAAATATAACTTCCAGAAGAGAAAGGGGTCAGGAAAGCAATGCAATCTCTTAAAAGAATGTCTTTCCAATGCTTTTAAAGGGAATACATTGATATTGTGGTAGTTAAGACTATGATGAAATTATTTTAGAGGAGTAATGAGGAGACGAAACCATGAGAGACAGCACAGAACATGAAGTCTGAAGGAGGGCTTCCTTAGGCAGCCTTCCACCCCTGATACTCCCTCTCTTTCCCTCCTGGCTGGGCTCTAAGGCTCTGGCTCTCCCTCTACCTAAATTATAGAAAATCTGGGGTGACTGTGACTTCTCTTGATCTTATCAGTGTAGTTCTCTCAAGGCAGCCTCAAATTACAATTTGATTAATAAAATGAAGCAGATATTCGTGGCTTATAGAGAGTACAGAGGTCAACTAGAGCCTTCTGGACTTGACCTTCTGAACCTCACTTTACGTAGTGGTACAAACTGGTGAAATATCCCAGAATACTAAATAGAGTATCTGATTTTTATTCCTGCTAAATTTTATCATGTCATTTTTCATCTCTCTCTCTCTTTTATTTCCATTCCCTTAAGAATCTCTTATGGCTTGATTCTGTCCTCCAGCGAAAATTTCTGTCATCTTTCATTTGATAAGTATGACATTTATGTCTTAATCTAAACTTTAGATAAAGTTATTGAATAGGATAGAACCAAGAATTAGACCCTTAGGTCTGTATTTGGGACCTCCCTCCAGACAGACATGGGTACTTTAATCAATATCTTTTAGGTTCCAATGTCCTACCCTTTGTGAAAACATGTAACCATATTATCAGCCAGCAAACATTTCTTCATTTTGCCCAAAAGGTGTCCTAAAAGCTTTGTTACAGCTTTGCTGAAGTCTTTGGCAGGATTGCATTGTCTTATCAAATTTCCTTATCACAAAGAGAAGAGAGTGTATTTTGTCTGAAGCTCATGCTAGTTCTTAAGAATCATCACATTTTTCTTTGTGAGTATACCAATATTCTCATTAGCTATTGGTATGGGTGTGTTGTAAAAGACATGAACTTGATTAGTCTATAATTTCCAGAACCTTTTTCATTTAAAATTTTCATTTTCATCTGGTATATTTGCCTTCTTGAATGTCTCAAAGACACTGACATCATGATAATAACTCAAGATTCACTTAGTACCATGATTTAACTTAATGTGGGTTGGAAACATTTATTTAACCCTTTATTATTCATCTAGATTTCAAAGTAGCTCTAGAAAGATTCCCAAGTTCTAATAGAACTTTCTGTGATGTTGGAAATGTTCTGTATCTGCACTTCCCAAAAACAATCCTGCTAGTTACATGTGGCAATTGAAAACTTGACATTTTACTAGTGCAGCTAAGGGACTGATATTTAAATTTTGATTAATTTTAACTTAACTTTAAATAGCCATATATGGCTAATGGTTATCATATTAGACAACATAATTTTAGGATTTTAGGCTTTTTATTAATAATAACATTTCCACAGAGGCTTCTCTCTTTTGTATTGGGATAATTTAATTATATTACCAGATTAAAAAATTTTCAGCATGCTTCTCATCAAGGGATTACCTCTATCTTTTCATGGAGATGTTTAAAATCTGCTTTTCTTGGTATATATAGATATCTCTACCTTCTCCTCCTCTTCAGACTTCCTAGAACAAAAATTTTAAGATTAAGAATGGCATTCAGAAAGAGCCATTCCATACACAGATGGTTGAAATTTTGCTAAAAGGAATAGAAGATTTTTCTCTGTTTTATGGCCATTCTTCATACACTTCTCCTGTCACCATCCTAAACATCACTGTCTCATTTAGCAGAGGATGAGCTCTTGGAAGTTTCAGGGACTGAATGTAAGTCTGGAGAGGCACATCTTCAACTGGAAAAGTGCAAGATGTTAACAAGAAATTAATGCTTACAACAGTAACACAGCCCTTAAATAAATTATTTAAAAGGTTGGAGACACAGAGTGTTATAAAGATAAATTAATGCTTTATTGAGGTCTGATACAATTAGAACTGGAAAGATTTTTACACAGAGGTATATTGGGAAGATGTCACTGGTATCCACATTTTTGACTTTGTAGTCTGGGTTGTTACCCTGGCATGTCATGATTTTGAAGGTTATGTGTATGTGTGTGTTTCTCTCTCTATATATATAGATGTGGGAAACAAAGGCAGAAGAAAAATTATTAATTAAGTAATTTCCTCACTACTTAGAGCCCATTGACAAGTCCTTGAAACAGACAGTTATATTCCTCTAGAGACTCAGCTGCCTTGATGTTAATACTTTGCTAAGAGCAAAAAGCAATTTTAGCCTGATCCTCCAGGACCCTGTAATCTACCTTAACATTTAAAAATTCCTTTGGAAACTTCCTTTATCTCACCCCTGCTCACCCACCCCAAGATACATGTTGGCAATCATCCTCCAAGCATATGACCTACTGATATATATCTGAAGAGTCTCATGACTAAGGTTTTACTAGACAGTAATAAATGACCTTTTCCCAACAATAACTAGCTCCTCAAGGTCCTGTATCCTTGCTTCCAACATTCCTCTGAGACTTATGCTATCCCTACCCCCCTCCCAATTTGAAAGTGTATAATGGGCCACTCCTCATTGTTGTGCCCAAGATTGCGAATCCGAGAAACCACCAAGGAGCCCACACTGATGCAAACACACGAGGGTTTATTTACAAGCTCGAGCTTGGGTCCAAGTATACCCAACACAGCAGAGCAGGGACTTGGACCCCAAGACTCAGAGGCGCAGCAGCTTTATAGGGGCCAGTGGCCAATGGGATACATAGAAAGTTGCACAGTCATGTCGGTCCACACGCAGGTGGCCGGTTGAATGACATCTTACCCTATAGTATCCATTTGAGCTGGCCTATTACTTTGGTCAGAATCGGCGCGCAGTTTTGGCGGGCACAAGGCAGGGTTACATCGTTATGAGCAGATTTCCCATTAGGGTGTGCCCAGCGGCTGGACTAGGGTGGGGCAGCGCCTTAAGCAATAAGCAGGTTATGTGGGGGTCATACAGGAGGTGGCAGGTGTAGCACAAAATGGAGTTAGTCCTGCTCTGCTTGTCCAGGGGTAGGGGATTTTTGTTAAATTTCCTGGGTCCCACACTCATGACCCTGGTGCAGCTCTTTCTGCCTGTGGGTCCTCTCCCTGTGCTTTAATAAATCATCTTTTTGCACCAAAAACGTCTCAAATATTCTTTCTTGGCCATTGGCTTCAAACCCAAACGTCTTTCCTACATCATATGCCAATGCACAGAATCATGTAAGATGTATAGGCAAATTTGTATCTACAATGTCTATGTTTATTCCTACATCTGAGTTCATATCCTACATTTTCTTATTAATAATTAATTCTTATGACAGGAAAACTAGAGGATCCCCAGGATTTGTTAACTGTTTTTGAAGCTGTGGAGTGAAGGAGGGACTGGATACTTAATTCTCAAAAACGTGTGGATGACTAACAGTGAAAAATAATAATAGCCTGCCTTTGCTGGTTTACCTGTGAAGAACATCTTGCCATGTTCAGCTTCTTCTGGGGTGACTTCTCTGTGGAAATAGAGGTTAGGTTGGTCTGACAGGCACACCTCACTCATTCAGTGACTCACAGTGACAAATCTGGGACACCAAAGGCTCTCAACCTTCTTTGTTTCCTGACAGATTTGAAAGATTAGCAAAATGACCAGGCCAATCCCCTAAGGGTATTCTGTAGAAATAACATATTGGTCAATGACCAAGCATTTTGAAACAAACAAACAAACAAACAAAAACAAACAAACTCCTAAATAAAGTACTCAGTGTTATTTTATGCCTCCTGCTACACAAAGCCCATTTACAGGCTCAATTCCCTTAATTCCCTTGTTTGTTTGTTTTTTTTTTTTTTCTTGACACAGTTGGAAGAGGAACAATTAACTCTGACCATTGTATTCTAAGTAATTACTGATTACCCCATACCTTCTCAGGAAATTATACAGAATGGGAAATAAAACCAAACAGTGACCTGTAGGTGATTTCTAGTGTTCGTAGCTAACAAACTCTGCACCCCAGCTCTATTTACGCTGTATTGCTTAACTGTCCCTAGCCAGTGATGATGGACGATAGTACTTGAGTCCAGAGAAAGGAGCCCTAAGGCCCTTACCGCATCACTGAGCTAATGAACCCTGAACTTGTTTAAAAGAGAGCAATTAATTCTTAGACCAGCTTGGCCGCGGAGACTTCCAGAGCTGACTTTTCTTTGTGTCCTAGGACAAACCACTTCATATCCACCCTTGTAGGGCAAACATATATAGAGCAGGAGGGAAATAGGAAATGTGGGTGAGCTCCCCTGCCATCCAATATCTTTATTTTCGGCTTGATCTCTTTGGTAAATTCCCCCCAAGAAGTGGGAGTTCTCCACCCTCTTAATGAGGAGTAACATCACCTGCCTGCCTACCTTTCTTCCTCTCTCCTTTCTTCCCTCCCCACTCACTTCATAAATATTGATGGGAGTATCTACTAGGGGTCAGGCACTGTGTTAGGTGGTAAAGAGTGGCAGCATATGCACCCTAAAATATGTTACTTACTTCGGCATAGGGATTATTTTGAGCTAAAGACACTAGAAAAACAGCAGGTGCAAAAGAAGATTCTAATCTTCCCTTTTCTGTCTGAACACAGGAGATTAAAAACTCCCATGTGAAAGATATTCTCCTTGTATTGGGGAAAAGAAACATTCCTCAGTGGGGAGCCAAAGCCGAGAGAACTCTGTACAAACAGACCTTGTCAAAATAATTCTTACCTTCCTTTAGTCTTCGGAATATTTTAGTTACTTTTCCACAATTGCCTCTCTTTGTTCAATGCAGTATAAAAGCATTTAAGTTTTGCCACTTCTTTGGACTCCCATGTCACATAAAATTTATGTAAATCTGTGTGCTTTTCTTCTGTTAATTTGTTTTATGTCAGTTTAATTCTAAAGCATAGAGGAAAAACCCTAAAAGGGTAGAGGGAAAATTTTTCCTTCCCTACAGTGGTGATGGTGACATAGGGATAAATAAGGTGACTTCCTGAAGCCAACAGTCTGCACTATTGCTGTGCCTTTCCTAAATTGTGCACACACCCCCACCACCCTTACCCCAAAACAGGCTTACTGAAAAAAAGATGTAATTTCAATAGAGGGAGGGAGGTTTACTGGAATCAGGGGGGAATTTTGAGGCAAAAGGAGAAATCCAAATGGACAAAAGGAGGCAAGGCAATAATGGCTTCTAAGTAACACATTTAAAGTTTGGCTGCTTTTGTGTTAAAACCATTAGACATGATTAACACTCTGGTAACTCAGTAAATAAGAGCTTTAGTTCCTTTGAAATAATTCTGGGTGGTGGGTGGAGAGAGCAGAAGGAGAAACATAATTAGGGGGTAGGTGGAGTGGCAGGAGGGCCCTTTCTAAGTGTTTACTTGGGGGGGGGTTTGCTTTTTTAACATGTAACTCAGCCAGTCTACCCTTCCATTGTTACATGCTTAATGATGCTTTATTCTTGTTCCATAATTGAAGGAGATTATAGTTTAAAAGTAATATTTAAAAATGGATTATCAAAATGTATACTGCTTATTACGTTGGCTCAGTACATTGTGTATATAGGTTGTAAAGCATTTTAGGGATTAAATTGTAATTAATTTTTTATCACTTTAATTTCTTCTGTGATTTCTTGTGCTCCTTTGCCTGCATATTCTCTAACAGGAATTTTCTAAAGATACCTGAATATTTTTTTCCAGCAGCTAAGAAATATCTTTTGGTAAAACTCACCTAGAAACAACCCAGATGAAGATATGGTAACAGGGGGAAAAGAAACAGTTTTCCTTGACAAAGTTCCTTTTGTATATAAATTATGTTTATTGTAGGGTTGCTTGAACTAGCTGTTTAAGCTAGATTTTATTGAAAAGTTGGATTTGGGGAATTGAGTGTTGGTGGAATTTGTCTGCATAAATATGTAGGTAATAAGCAGGATGCACACTGTAGGCACTCAATAGATATTTACTGAATTGGTCATAAATGAGAGGTTTCCTCACCATGACAATTACTTTTTCACTATAATATATTTAAATTGAGGGCTTTGTCGGGTTAATGCAGTATTCTAATGGCACCCTAGAAGGGTGTTGTGTTGTGGATTTCTATAAAAAAAGTAAATGCCCAATTACTTAAAAGCCAAAACACCATGTCCAAACATTAAAAGAGATTCCATTCAAACTGGATATTTCTGGAACATCTGATTTTAAACAAACAGCCTTGTTACCTCTATAATTATTTTTACTGACAATGCTAAGTTTTACCTGAGCCCTGTGTTCTTGGAAAAGAACAAAGAGTAAGAATCCTCCCACCCTTTGTGTTCCTGGAAATGATTTAGTCCAAAGAACCATCTTTTCTCATATGACCTACATAAGACTCATGGACACCCCCCCTTTTTGTCCATGATAAGACCAGACACAGACACTCAAGTTTCCATTCTTCACCTTTTAAATGATTAGCTAAACTGTTTTGTTCCCACTCATTAACTGAAACAAAATGCTTGTTAACTAAGCTTTGGTCAAGGCTCCCTTCTCACACTTTGCTCTACTTCTCAGCCTGAGCCTGTGTGTAACCCTTCCTTAATGGCCTGCTATGGTCTGAAAGTTTGTATTCTCCCCAAATTCATATGTAGAAATCCTACCCACCAACGTAATGATACTACAACGTGGGTGCTTTGGGAGGTAATTAGGATGAGATGAGTTCATGAGGGGGAAGGCTTCATGAATGGGATCAGTGCCCTTTAGAAGAGTCAGGAGAGAGCTTGCTTCCTCTCTCTGCTCTCTCTCCTGTGAGGATACAACAAGAAGTTGGCAGTCTCCAAATTGCAGCAAGTTCTCACCAGAACCTGACCATGCTGGCATCCTGAAATTACAGCCTCTAGAACTGTGAGAAATAAATTTGCATGAGCCTCCTACTCTATGGTAGTTTGTTATAGCAGCTGGAACAGACTAAGACACAGCCTCTCCTGAGACTGGTCTCATGGTAAAGCATTCTCTCATCTATTATCCCATAACACCGTCTTTTCATCCCACTTCCCCATATCTGGTTCTTTGTAGCCTTGTTTACTCCTACCCCATAAAAGAAGCATCCTTTCTGCCTTACTCTTGAGATGCTTATAGATCTTATGGTCAGAGTGTTCTTCCTACTGTAATAGCCCCCCTTCCCTATTCCAATAGCTTTCCCATGTTTACCACTTGCAATAATCCTTTCAAACAGTCTCTCCCTACCAAGCCCAAATTTATCTTTATTTGACATCACTTACACTTGTTAGATACCATATTCCAAGATGCTCAGACAAATTAAAAAATTTCCTGAGGGCTTTCAAGAAAATAAACCAGTCATGAAATTTTTCATGCTGTTTTCAATGTTTTAGAATACATTAAGACAACAGGGTTACCAAAACTCTAGTTCCTCTTGTAATCTATACTTGGAAACTTCCAACCCTCCCTCTGTCTAGCTCATATTTTGTTTCTCCTCTAGGCTCAAAATCTCTGTGCATACTTTCTTCTTGGAAACAAGCCTATTGAATAGATCTTAGGCACTGAGGATTTGTTTCTAGTTTTTATTATTTGACAGCAACCCCTGAGGTCTGTGAAGTGAAGTGATCTCTAATTTTGCTAAGGCTTCATGCTCTGTGAGACTGTATGGTTTGGGAGTGAGAGATTTAGCCATCTGAATGTAGCTTTATGATCTGAAAAAATGTTGAGAAAAATAGTATTTTAGATGTGTTCACGTATTTTTGGGATTCCTTTGAAATGTTGGCTTTTTGCTGTTTTCATTAGCTTCTCCAGCTCTCAGGATAGTTCTTGAGATACTGTATATACTTGGCAGCTATTTCCTTCAATATATTATTAAAAACAACCATATCTTGGGACTCCTGCTGCAGATCTAGAGATAAAACAGTTTTGTGGCTTTCCTCCCTGGGTTGATAGCAGAGTGAACAGGTAAATAAGGGAGGTAGAATTTTTCCCCCTAACTCTCTTCTCAAGGTCAGAGCAGGAAGAGAGTGCCTGTACTCAGCAGAGCATTCTTCATGTGGTTGTTACCTATCCCGTTGGGCTTAATTCTGTTCTTAATGAGCTGCACACCTGTGTCCCTGGCTGGTTGCCCTCCACACAGTGGGAGGAGGCAAGGGAGGGTGAATTCCTCCTTCATCTTGAGTCCTAGGATTTAGAGTTGTGCCTGCCTGTATTTTGTTGAGCATCCCAAGTGTGGGTGGTATTCTGAACATCTTCCCATTATGTTAAGCAGCCAACACCAGCTTTTTTATGCAGATTGAGGTTAAAGACAGTGAAATTTCTCAGTCTTACCCAGGCACACCAGAGCCCCAGCAAATTTCCTAACTGCACAAGGAAATTGTGCCTGACTTTTTTTTCTCTCTTTTTAAAATTTCCTGTTGAGTGAATGCTTATCTAACTCAGAGAAGATGGTGGTAGAGCCCACCAAAGCCTTGGGCTTCAGAGTGAGTGGGTTTACAATAGAGAATGCAAAATGAATCCTGAAAGCTGAAAGACTTTAATCAGCCCCTCATCTTTTGTGGGGATTCTTTATAAGGGTCCGGGGTCAGGAGGGAGATGGACAATATCAACTCAGATTTCTATTTGACCATTATCTCATTTCAGAAAATGGCTGAGTGAATTTTTATTGGCTACAAGATGTATTTGGGATAGTAGAACTCAAAATGCAGCCTTTGAAAAGTGTGCAGAATTCACTTCAGGGGGCCATGGGAGTATCTTAACGAGTTAAGCAGTCCTTCCCTGGAGAAACTGAGACTGAGGGATAGTTAAAAGAGTCCTGTAGTGGGCCATATCTGAAGACATAGGCCAGACATATTGAAATGTGGAGAGCAGAGAAAGCGAGTCAATGGTATGACCCCAAGATCCAAAGTCTTAAATTGACACGTTAGTTGTGGCTGCCGGTTGATGTTTGAGCTTCTTCTCACATGGGCAACTTTATGTGGCATCCTCGCAGGGTATGAAGGGGATCAGAATATGCCATCCCCAAATATGTCCCTTTGGCATAAGGATTATTTTGATTTGAAGGCAATAAAGCAATGCAGAAAGAGGTCTTAACTCTTTCCCATCTCCCTAAAAGCAGGACATATATTTCCCTTCATGAAGTTCTCCCTTTCCCTCCCACCCCTTTCCCACACCAAGAGAAGAATAACCCTTATCGCTGGAGAGAGAAAGTAGGCACTGAGATAAGTCTGCATAAGCAAATCTTACTAAAATAACACTTATCTTCTATTAGTTTCCCGAATATATTTACCTTCTCACAATTACTGCCCCTAGAACACTAAGCCCCCTTTCCTTTGTTGTATCACTTCTCACAAATGTATTCCTCTTTGTTAAAAATGATATACAAATCCCCAGATCTAACTGATTCTTTAGGTCTTCACTTCTTTTCTATGAAGGCCTCCATGCATATAAAAATTAAAATATTAACATCAAATAAACTTTGTATGCCTTTTCTCCTGTTAATCTGTCAGTCATCAGTCTAATTTGCAGGCTTCATTTACAGAGCCTAAGAGGGTACAATAAAGAAGTCTTTCTCTCCCTCTCCTGCAGGTACTATCTCAAATCTCTCTCTCATTTTCTCTATGAACTTCTAATTTGCCTAAGCCATTGGTTACCAGATTTATTTTAGCCTGTCCTTTTATCATCTTGTCAGTAGGCCCAGAACTCCACTATATGTATATTTATTGGTATATAAATTATATACTGGTAGTGCTACCCTAGTATTTCTGTGCATTATAAAACACACATAAAAATAGAAATGTTAAATAAAAAAAAATCAGTATTCTGGTATTCTTTCCTCACTCCCCGGTGGATCTTTGAAGCTTCATTTCACTTTGGAGAACCTGCTCCAAGATGTGCTTCTTTCAAGAGCCAGAGTGAACTTTTTGAGATGCAAATATAATCCTATCACTCATCTGTTTAAGACTAAGATGGCTTCCCTCTGCATTATGAATGAGATCCTGTTCCCAGAGGTCGCAGAGGCCCTCCTGCCCTGTTCCAATCTGACCTGTTACCTTCTCCAAGCACTTCTCCACTCCTCTGGCCCTGGTTCATTAGGGTCCTGCCATCTTGGTTTTTATTTTAGCTGTTCCAAAGCTGCAAACTCCTGCCTGTCACCGAGTGTTCCTGTAAGTTGGTTTGAAAGCTTTTACATCTATTCTTCCCACCAATAATTTTTGCTCATTCTTTGAATATCTTCTTTCATGTCATTTCTTCTAAGAAAACTTTCCTGACCAGCTCTCTCTTCTCCCACTATCCAAATCAGTGTTCCCTTTAACAGGCTCTCATCTCATTCTTAAGTTTTTTTCATGACACTTATTATGATAAATACACATACTTGTGACATTTTTTACTTCTTCCAGTAATTTCTATATGCCCTGGGGCTGCACTTATTTTTTTGAGAATTTTATCTTGGTGCCTAGCACAGTATTTGACACATAGTAGGTATATGATGCAATTTTGATAGTTGAACAAATGAATAGTGACCATAGTTTCCAAACCAAATATCATGGGATGTGGTTTTGGGGGACAGGGCCCAGCCTCTTTGGAGTAAAGACTCTTCCATAAAATCTAGGATATTAGTACTGGTGAATTTCCTCTTTATTCTTGTCAGCTATATGTCAAGTTGGGATTTATAGCTATTGTGATATGAATGTCAGACAGAGATTATATCCGAACAATGAACACATTGCAGAATGCTGTAGGATAGTGTTTCTCCTTCTCAATGTGCTTATCACTTCCTCAGTTGTAATGCTGCCATTTTTGGCAAGGAGCTGCTGATGCTACAAGTCCAGATCTCACTTTTATTTAGTTGTCCTGATTAGGCAATAACCCAGTGTTCCTAAATTATTCACAAGTCTCAGGCATTGCTGAGGACTAGCAACTGTCAAATATGGTAATTGTCAGCCAGACCGGAAGAAGGACCCGATTTAAATGTATGCATTTAAATGAACAGGAAAAGCAGAACTGGAAAAGTGACCCCATCCCTTCCTTAAGTGCCCAGGCAATTAAATGCATAATGGATTTCCCTAGGGGTCCTGTGCCAGCTGCTCCTTATCCCCCTCAAACAGAAAGGGAAATGGCATTGCTCTTGTGATCCAGGGCAGAGGGTCTGACATTGACTGAATGAGTGTCTATAGTGTTTGGCCAGTGCTAACCTGCATAAACACATGTGATGGAAACATATTCTAAAATATACATTGGGGGGCTTTTTCCTTCTTAAATTATCTCCTGTGATAATCAAGTTTGCTGGGCCTTCTCTATCCCAGCCCAGACAACTGTATATTGCTTTGAGGGGGATAAGGAGGCTACTATACAGTCAGAGCACAAGGTCAAAGAAACTTAGTTATTTACTTATTTCTTTAATAAATAATTAATATAACCCCTAAATTGTACTGGGGATACAGTGCACTTAAAATATTGTCCCTACCTTGTGAAGCTTACATTTTACTTGCATAGACAATAAACAGAAACTTATAAGTAATCAATATAACTGCTGTAACAATAATGATAATTAATAATCATATCAGGCTAAAAAGAACACGAAGTGGGTGAGAATAGATACCTCATTGAATAAATGTCATTTAAATAGTATTGCCAGATTTAGCAAATAAAAGTACAAGATGTCCGGTATGTACGTACAAGCGCCATGCTTACACTAAAACATTATTCATTGTTAATCTTAGGTTCAAATTTAACTGAACATCTTCTGTTTTATCTTGCAACCCTACACTTAAATCGTGTCTTGAATAATGCGAAGAAGTTGGCTATAGGAAGCCCTAGCGAGGGAGCTGGCAGGCCGGGAATTCACATGTGTAAGATGCCTTAAATTAGGAACCAAGAGGAGAGACTGAGGATACGGGTGGTGTAGGGCCTGTGAGCCATGTTATGGGTTGTGGATTTTATTTTAGTGGGAGGAAAATCACTGAAAAAGTCACCTGGGAACAAGAGTGATATTTTCTGCTTTTTGTTTTAAAGATATCACTCTGACTTCAGGGTTGAAAACAGCCAGGAGGTAAGAGAAGAAGATACAAGGGAGGAAAGCAACTCTTTCTTCTACCCATCTCAGGATCATTGGCGCCTGTCAGTTAGATTGACAAAAGGCAGATCAACAAGAGAAGAACAAATAGAAGTTTATTGCACGTGTCGCACTTACACGTGGGAGTACTCAGAGACTAATAATTCGAAGGAGTAGTTAGAAGCTGGGCTTTTATGGCATCTTAACAAAAAACCATACATTTGTAGAGAAGTGACAAAGACAAAGGAAAAGGACTTTGACCTTCTAGGGGTGGCAAATCAAGGGAAGGCAAATATATGAGAGAAACTGATGAAACATAAGGGTTGTTTTTAGCAAGATTGGTTTTGTAGATTATTCTGGTGCTGTCTTTGGGTTAAGAGTCTAGTCTCTGGTGATTCAGAATTATCCTGCCTTTCCTGATAGGGAGGGAGAAGGCAGATAGTTTTCTTACTTCTTAATTGCCTTCAGGTGAAATGAATCTTTATGCTGAAGTGACATATTTTGAGGTCGCATATTCTGTACCCCTTCCCAGAAAAACAAGTGGAGGGAGTTATTACTTGATGGTGGGACTTGAAGAAGGGTGGGCCTGGTGAAAGTGATGAGAAGTACTTAATCTAAATACTTAGATTTGGTATGTCTTTTAGAAGTATACCCAATAAGAATTACCAGAGGATTGCATGTGGGGTGGTGGGAAGAGAAGAATCATGCATCTTTCCAAATTTTTTTGCCCTAAGCAATCGTTTCAAAATTTGCTAATGCCCACAGGAATGACAAATTTTTATTCAAATTTCTACGGGAGATTTCCCACTTTGGCATCAGATAGAAGATAGGCTGGGGAAGAACTGGGGACAGACAGGGAGGAATGGCCACTTGAAACGGAAAGATCTTAAGACTGATGGATTATTCATCATCTGGAACCATATCCAGGGAGTTATATGGAATCAGAGTCACACTTGTCCTTATTGTAGCTTTCTGATGAGAAATTGATAAAAGTATCAATTGGTAACAGGTAGCATTAGTGAAGTATTTGCTATATTTTCTGAGACTTGAGTTCTGGGATTTAGCTTTGCATGCAACCCATCCATATGAACACCTATTACAGCCAATGGTCTGGGACACTCAGAGTGATTCTCTCTCCTTTGTCCTAAATATTTTAGAACGCCATAATGACAGTATGAAGGCAAAGCTGCCATAGCTACGGTATGGCAGGCAGGTTAATAGTCCATGAAAAATGTTCACATCTGACTCCTCAGAACCCGTAAATATGTTATTTTTTAAGGAAAAGGAGAAATCAAGTTGCCGATGGAATTAAGGTTGCTAATAAACTGGTGTTCACATAAGAAGATTTTCCTGGATTACCTAGGTGGGTTCAGTGTAATCACCAGGGTCCTTTAAATGTGGAAAATGAGGACGCCTGGGTGGCTCAGTGGTTGAGTGGCTGCCTTCAGCTCAGGGTGTGATCCCGGGATCCAGGATCAAGTCTCACAACAGGTTCCCTGCAGGAAACCTGCTTCTCCTTCTCCCCGTGTCTCTGCCCCTCTCTCTTTATGTCTCTCATGAATAAATAAATCTTAAAAAAAAATAAATGTGGAAGACGGAGGTGGAAGAGACAGTAAGTAGTAAAGTGATATGGGGAAAGACTCTGAAGTGGGAGAGCTAGGTTCTTGTCTCATAGAGTGGAAGAATAAATTTTGTAGACAAAGGAGAGGGAGTAAAGCAACTGAAATTTATTAAGCAAGGACGCAGAAAAAGCTCTCGGGAGTGAGAGGGGTCCTGGCAGTGTTGCCAACATGAGCCTCCACTAGACAGGCTTTTATTTAGAACTGACCAGGGAGCTTGTGGCCTTATCATTCTTGTGATGTCTTTGAGTGAGGACTCATGATAACATCTTTAATAGCTTACTTCTTTGGGGTCTGGTTATTCTTTGTTGGTCACAGATGACTGTCATAAAAAAGACACCTTCCCCATCCATACCCACATCTAGGGCAGGGTGATCTGGTTTATTCCCTTATCTCTGGTTTCCTTATACCTTAGCATTTTTGGGATTTCTGTAAGCCTGATCACATAGACCCCTATCTCTCTCTCTCCCTATCAAGCCTTGCCTGTCCCTTACTCAACTTGACTTGCCATTGCCGGCTTTGGAGATGGAAGGAGGCTGTGAGCCAAGGAATGTAGGCAGCCTGTAGACACTGGAAAAGATGAGAAAGTTTTCTCTGAGAGGTTCCAGAAAGGAAAGAAGCCCTGCTGATACTTTTATGCCAGTAAGACCCTTTTCAGACTCCTGGCCTCTATTACTAAAGATACTAAATTTTGTGTCATTTTAAGCCATAAAGTTTGTGATAATTCATTACAGCAGCCATGGAAAATAATACATTGACCAACATAGATGTGGATAAAAATAGCTGGACGACTTTCATCAAGGAGAGCAATGATAGGACATGTTTGTCCTCTTATACACAGTCTTCAAATCTGCTCTGGCAGAGGGAACTGAAAAGGAGATAATTAGCTAGATGATGAATGGAACATTAAAAAATGTCATAGTTCTTCCAATTTCCCAAATTCTGGCCTCAGTTACCAGCTACTATAGACTGTATGTTTGTGAACCCCCAAAACTCATGTTGAAATCTTAACCTCCATTATGATGATATTAGGAAGTGGGGCCTTTGGGAGGTAATTAGGACATAAGGACAGAATCATGTATGGGTTGAGTGCGCTTATCAAAGAGGCCCTTGTCCCTTCTATCATATTGAAGACAGCGAAAATAGCACTGTCTGTGAACCAGGAAGCAGGCTCTTACCAGTCACCAAATCTGCCGACATATTGATCTTGGAGCTCCCAGTCTCCAGAATCGTGAGAAATAAATTTTTGTTGTCTATAAGCCACCCAGTTTATGGTATTTTGCTATAGCTGCCCGATCTAAGGCTAAGACAGTAGCTTAGCTTTCCAGAGGGAATCAGAAGTTTTGGGGGTTTGATCTGTTCTACGCAGAATGCCGACTTTTCTGTGACTTCTACCCCTATACTGTGAGCTCCTTCAAAGGGCAAATTACGTCTTATTCAACAGTCTTAGCTTAGTGCTGAGCAAATGGTTCTTGACAGATAGAGGAGTAAACGAATGAACAAATGAATGAATGAATGCATCCTTTTCCTTTCAATTTTGACAAATGAGTATGGTAGGCCAGTGTGGATACCAACGACTGTGTGTTGGAAACTCACCAGTTAAGCTTGAATTCACGCAAGTCATTTTGCAAGGCCTGATTTGACAGATCCATTTGTTATGCAAGGTCATATTGTTGTAATTGTTGTGCCTTAGCATAAATATGGGCCAGGGACCAAGCATTAAAATGCAGTAAGTCCTTGGCATCTAATCTCTTCCTTTGTTGCTTGACCTGATCTCTGACAAGCAGCCTGCAGCCCCATCAGACTCCTGTAAGAATGACAGCTTTGGCTCACAAATGGGAGCAGGAAGACGTGAGGGGTGATACGGTCAGTCGGCAGGGGAGACTGGAACTTAGTTAGTTGGCTGGGAGGATGGGGACAGAGGGCGAGGCAGGGCAGAGTGAGAGAACATTAGGAGAACTGTGTGAAGTCGTGGGTTGCTTCAGGTTAAATCCGAAATGCATTTGTTCAGTGATTGTTTACTCTACTGGATGCTTTGTGCCAGGCACCATGCAAAATACCCAGAGGGAGGGAGGCTACAATGAATAATCACAGCTGACATTTACTTCCTTCTTATTGGGTGTCAGGCAACGTGTGAGCGAGTTAAAAGCAGTATCTCATTTAATCCTCCCAACATTTCTGTGTGCAGAACAACCATGACACTCATTAAAGTGATGAGGAAAATTAAGCTTGGTGACAGTAACTGGCCCAAGGGCATCCGGTAAGTGGCCAAGCTGGATATACAAACCGAGTTGGAATCAAAAGCCTATTCTCTTAATGACAGCGCATATTGGCCTGGCCTTTAGTCACTGAACCTAATCTTCAAATTGCTGCACTTGTATCCTAGCAGAGGAAATAAGATCCACACATACAGAGGCTGTAATATGAGGCAAAATGGGACAAATGCTGTAAGAAAGGAGTGAGCTCAGCATTATGGAACACAGAACTGCTGGGAAGGCAATTCAGACAGGATTTAAGAAGCAAGAGTAAGCAAACAACAGTGGTAGCTCTTGAGTGTTTACTATGCGTCAAGGGCTTTACCTTCATTAACAAAATATTTCCTGAGCTCCTACTGTGCATCTGACACCCTTCTAAGTACTTGTGATCTATTATAAAAAAAAAAAAAAAGAACAGAGAGATATCTCTGCCTTCTTGGATCTTGTGTTGTAACAGAGGGAAAGAAACACTAAAGTATAGGCTATATAGGTACTGTTATTATTCATGCACACGCACATTTTACATGTCAGACAGTGTTAAATGTAATGGAGAAAGAAAAAGTGGAAGAGGGCAAGAGATACCCTATTTCATGAGGTATACTTGTTCCTGAAAAGTCTCATTGAATCCTCACAATACTTTTCATTTTTTTGTTAAATTTAAATTCAATTTGCCAACATACAGTATAACACCCAGTGCTCATCCCATCAAGCGCCCTCCTTAGTACCCATCACCCAGTCACCCTATCCCCCCACTCACCTCCCCTTCTACAACCCCTTGTTTGTTTCCCAGTTAGGAGTCTCTCATGGTTTGTCTTCCTCTCTAATTTTTCCCAATCATTTCCTCTCCTTTCCCTTATAATCCCTTCCACTATTTCTTATATTCTGCATATAAGTGAAACCATATGATGACTGCCCTTCTCCGATGGACTTATTTCACTCAGCATAATACCTTCCAGTTTCAACCACATCGAAGCAAATTGTAGGTATTTGTCCTTTCTGATGGCTGAGTAATATTCCATTGTATATATAGACCACATCTTCTTTGTCTATTCGTCTGTTGATGGACACCGAGGCTCCTTCCACATTTTGGCTATTGTCGACATTGCTGCTATGAACACTGGGGTGCAAGTGTCCTGGCATTTCACTACATCAGTATCTTCGGGGTAAATACCCAGTAGTGCAATTGCTGGGTGGTAGGTTAGCTCTATTTCTAACTTCTTGAGGAACCTCCACACTGTTTTCCAGAGTGGCTGTACCAGCTTGCATTCCCACCAACAGTGCAAGAGGGTTCCCCTTTTTCCACATCCTCTCCAACTTGTTAGTTTTAGCCATTCTCACTGGTGTGACGAGGTATCTCATTGTGGTTTTCATCTGTATTTCCCTGATGTTGTTCCCCCTTTTCAGATGGGGAAACAGGCTTAAGAGGTTAACCCATTTGCTCAAGAAAGCAATGGAGCTGAGAGACCAACTTGGCAGTACAGACTTAAGGACCTGAATCCTTAATGCCTATGCTATTTTCACTCTCTAGAAGGCTTTTAAAATTTTCTCCTTCTCCTTCCAGAAATTACAGATTAGCAGTTTCTGCTGTCGGATTCCACTTGACTTTCCTAGAACTTGCTGAACTGGGAGACACTGAGAGTCCCTTCTGGTGGGCCCAGCTCAGCCTCAGCTGTGGAGTCCCCACCAAAAGCTATACAAGCCTCCACAGCTTTAGCACCTACCCTCTGCCAGCCAGAAGCCACCTCCAGCACAACAGAACCACATCCATATAGCCTCAGGGCTTCAGCATTCATTTCTCCTGCTTTCTCCACCCTTTGTCACGTCTCCTGAACCATATTTGTACCTATTAGGCTCTTTGGAACTGGGTTGTGGGCCAGGAGAGGCCAATGCAGGGACTGGCTTTTGAATCTGGGCTATTGCTCTCCAACTTGAGGATGAAAAAGCTCTTCCTGTCCTCTCTTTCACCATAGTCCCGAGTCCGATAAAAGTCACCTCCTATCAGGAGCTAGAAAGAAAACTGAATTTGAGAGCTCTAATTAGTGTCACTACATGCTTTTCTGAAAAGTCTTGCATTTGAAGACCCTGCCTGGTGTGGTTTCTGAGATCCCTTCCTGTGTTATAATTAATCTTTATAAATGTGTACTTTTTGTTGAGATTTATAAGCTGCTCTGGGCTAGCCTAAGGCAACATTATCAAGTAGTTGATATTTTGATTCATTCACCAAACTCAATATTTTGTCATTCAATTCTCAGTAGCCAGTAAGATAGGTACCGTACTAATATTCCCATTTTACGGATGACAAAACTGAGGTACATGGAGGTTAAGTTGCCCAAGGTTAAATTACTAGAGAGTAGTAGGGCTAGATTAGAAACTGAGTGCTGTCATAGCTCATATATTTATAATATAATCTCTACATGTTGGGGACACATCTAGATTAGAGATCTCTGATTCTAGGAAACTTATAGCCTAGTGGGGAGATGGGGGAGTAAACTGAAAATATCAACAAGGGGCCATTTCTTAAAAGTAAACTGAAAATATCAACAAGGGGCCATTTCTTAAAAGCCATTTCTTAAAAAGCAAATAGAGCCGGTGCAATAATGGGAGAGAGCATCCAGGAGAACCAGTGGAGGTTTTCTTCTCCTTTCTCACCCACATAATTTTTGTCTCTCCGGGCATATCATGTGCATTGTATGACTCACTCTCTCTGCAAAATCTGTCTGGGTGTTTTCTATCTCCTCATAATTTTTTAGAGGATCATGTTGAAACATGTCCAAACGAGGTTAATCTGTTGCCCTAAACTCTAGCTATCTGTTATGGCATAACAAGCTACTCCAAAATGCAATGGCTTAAACAACAACCTTTTTATTATCTATCATGATTTTCTGGGACAGTAATTTAACAGGACTTGGCTAGGCTATTCCGTTCTACCTGGCAGAGACTCTGGTCATGGGGTGTACACAACTGGTGTCTGAACTAGTATGGAGGGTCCAGGATGGCTTTGTTCACATGCCTGGCATCTTGGAGGGACATCTGGAAAGCTGACCTCCCTCTTCATGCAGTCTCAGGACTTCTTTATGGGGTCTCTCCAGTAGGTAGTCAGAATGCCTACATGATGCCCCAGCTATGAAGGGAGACCATGGTTAATGCTGCCAGTTCTTTTAAAGCTAAACCCAGAACTGATACGATGTCACTCCCACCATCCTTCATTGATTAAAGCAGCTAGCTATAGGCCGGGCCAGGGCCACCTCTGGATTGAAGGAATGTTAAAGAATGTATGGCCATTTTTCATCCACCATTCTTTCTAGTTGACTTTGCCTTGAATTTGCATAAAGGATTCAATGTATTTCTTTTTTAAGTTTTAATTTAAATTTCAGTTAGTTAACCTACAGCGTAATGTTAGTTTTAGGTGTACCATATAGTGATTTAACACTTCTATTCATCATCTGCTGCTTATCACAGCAAGTACCCTCTTTAATCCTCATCACCTATTTACCCATCCCCCACTTGTCTCCCACCTGGTAACCATCAGTTTATTCTCTATAGTTAAGAGTCTGTTTCTTGGTTTGCCTCCCTCTCTCTTTTTTCTCTTTGCTCATTTGTTTTGTGTCTTAAATTCCACATATGAGAGAAATCATATGGTATTTGTCTTTCTCTGACTTACCTTGCTTAGCATAATACTCTTGAGCTCCATCCATGTCATTGCAAAAGGCATTATTTTATTCTTTTTTATGGTTGAACAATATTCCATTGAATATACCACAACTTCTTTATCCATTCATTAGTTGATGGATACTTGAGCTGTTTCCATATTTTGGCTATTGTAGATACTGCTGCTATAAACATTGGGGTGTATATATCCTTTTGAATTAGTATTTTTGTATTCTTTGGGTAGATACCTAGTAGTGCAATTGCTGGATTGTAGGGTAGTTCTATTTTTAACTTTCTGAAGAACCACCATACTGTTTTTCAGAGTCACTGTAGCAGTTTGCATTCCCCAAAAGGGTGTAAGAAGGTTCCCCTTTCTCCACATTGTTGTCAACACCTGTTGTTCCATGTTGTTGATTTTCGCCATTCTGACAGATGTGAGGTGATATTTCATTGTGGTTTTGATTTGCATTTCCCTGATGATAAGTGATGTTGAGCATCTTTTCATATGTCTGTTAGCCAGCTGTATGTCTTTTTTGGAAAAAAATGTCTATTCATGTCTTCCACCATTTTAATTGGATTATTCATTTTGGATGTTGAGTTTGATAAGTTCTTTATATATTTTGGATACTCACCCTTTATCAGATATATCATTTGCAAATACGTTCTCCCATTCCATAGGTTGCCTTTTAGTTTTGTTGTTTCCTTCACTGTGAAAAAGCTTTTTATTTTGATGTAGTTCCAATAATTTATTTTTGATTTTGTTTCCCTTGCCTCAGAAGACATATCTAGAAAAAAGTTGCTATAACCAATGCCAAAGAAGTTCCTGCCTGTGTTCTTTTCTAGGATTTTTATGGTTTCAGGTCTCATATTTAGGTTTTTAAGGATTCAATGTATTTCTAATAAAATGTTGTTTTCTCTCTGAAAACCATTTGAAGCTGAGATGCCACAGCCTTTAGTAAATATTTGCTGTTCAAATAAGACAACTAGACTCTCTCAGAGCAATGACTATATAGTGATTGTCTTTTAATATATACACACTTTAACTGAATTTCTGGATGAAATTGTGAGAAGAAATGGGGATACTTAGATCTTCCTTGCATTTTTGGCAGAGGGACTCAGTGGTTTCATGGCTCATCAGCTAAAGAGCAGGATGTAGAAGAGGCAGGTTTGGGAATCATTGTGAGTTGTTGAAGGAAAACTGTGGAAAGACGCTCAGAGAGAACATGGGCTACATTCATTCTGATAAGAGGAGCTGTGGAAGGATTCCTGAGAAAGATGAAGACATCAAAGATTGACAAAATAGGATTCCCAGAGGGAGCACCAGGTAGATGACAACTTCTAGAACAGTTCCTAGGCATAATGTAGGTACGCAGTAAATGCTTATTTAATGGCAACAAAACAAAACAGTGAAGAGACAGGTGTGGTGGAAACAGCCTAGATCAGGGGCCTTAAAGGGAGCAGACCTGAGAATAAAGGACCTCTTGACTATTTTGGGAGAATTAAATGAATTATTTGAGTGAACCAGGAATGTATGCTTAGCATATAGCAGATACTCAAAAAAATGTTAGTTTCTATTTTTTTCTTCAAAAGTAAAAAGACAAAAGCTTTGCTTCGGCTCTAAGAATAAGTGGAAAGTAAGAAGAGGACTAAAGGATAATTTTACTTTTGTGGGTTAAGATTTAGCGCAAGCCTGTCCAATAGTGCTTACTGCAATGATGGAAAGGCTGTACATATGCATAGTTCAATATGGGAGCCACTGACCGCATGTGGCTATTGAGCCCTTGAAACATGTTAGTGTGCCTGCAGAAGTAAATTTTACATTCTGTTTAATTTTACTTAATTTAAATTTAAGTTTAATAGTCCCTGTAGCTGGTGGTTACTATATTGGACAGAAGGATTTATTTAATGCTTATTTAAAGCAGAGTCTATAATACAAGATGGTACTCATTAACCTCAGGTATATAACATTGAAATTTTTTCACATTCTAGCAAAATTCAAGTTTTTTATTGAGTTACATTAAGGAGGTAGGAGAAAAAGCTTATGTTTATGGCTAATAGGGACTGAATGTAGAGGCCTAAATTTAAGCTCAAAACACCACAACTGAAGGAGGGGTAGTAATATAGGGACCAGCCAGTTGCTCTGGAAAAGCAAGACTTTGGAGTATGTCAAGAACTATTTATCAGAATATCATAGTTTGGTTTAGCAAAGAAGTTCAGAGTGCTTTCCAGACAGCAAATTGAGTGAAATAAGTATTATTTATATTCACCTGGCATAATTTGTTATCAGACTTTTTTCCAATGGCAGTAAAAGAACTGGAGCAGTTAAACCATGTTCTCCAGGGTACTCGTACTACTGCCAAGAGCAGAAAACTTTCATCTTCCAAAGTCTCAATCAGCCAGTTTCTCATCTGCATCCCATAAATCATCAAGAAGGAACAAGCTCATTATCTCAGCACTAGGGACAAAAGTCTTTTACATGACACTGAACTTCTGACTACTGCAAAACATGGCAGCTTGCCATCATATCTTTAACAGGTGTGTTGGCCCCTTTAACAGACTGGGCCCAAAGTTGGTGACTGTGGCCTGAAATTTCAATTGTGTTATGTATTGTGACTTGCATCGGCCAATGTCCAAAGGTAATTGGGTCTAGTGGTCTGTGGAGTTCTCAGATGTTTGTAGTTTTAATAGTTTTGGGGAAAGAGAAATGAATCTATTCCCCTCTGAAAACATCCTCTGTTTAGAGGCTTGGAACTAGGGAAACTTCTCTGCTTTATTCTGGGAAGATGTTTCAATACATCTACTCCAAAGAGCTGGCTAGGAGCTCCCAAGTACAGGCTGTTGTGCTTTCTTATACCTCCACCCTGTAGTTCTCTTTATCTAATGGAACTAATTAGGTTCTGGAACCTTCCAAATTACAAAATTTTTTATTCCTGTGTCATATAGAATTTCCTATGATTATTAGTAAGATAATTATTTTCTTAGGAAGGTCTCAACTTTTATCTCCCTTTCTAGGGACGGAAACACTAGGACTATTACATGGAAGATGCTCTAGAAATGGACATCCTTTTATTTCCTGATCAAGAAAAGATAATTTGGTAGGAATGAAAAAGGGTATACTCTATAACAGGTATGGCAAACTTTCCAGTAACAGGTCAGATAATACATATGTGTGGCTTTTGAGCCATGTGATCTCTCATTACTATTCAAGTCAGTAGCAAAGGCAAAGACAATATGTAAAAGAATGAGTGTGGCTGCATTCCAATAAACTTTATTTATGGACACTGAAATTTGCATTTCATGTGATTTTCACTTGGGATGAAATTCTTCTTATTTTGATGCTTTCCAAATATTTAAAAATGTAAAAATCATGTTTCATTCACAGACTGTTAAGAAAACAACAACAAAACACAAGGTGGCAGACCAGATTTGGCCTGTAGGCTGTAGTCTGCTGACTCTTACTCTTTAAGATGCACACATAAGTAACTAGAGTGTAAATATTTCATAAAAATTACTATAGATATTGATGGATCCAGCCTTTTAGAGTTGTAAGACAATTTACATTTGCATTTTTATATGTAGAATTCAAAACCACAATTTATTTATAATGAACGTCTTTGTAAGAGTATTTTAAAAACAGTGAAAGAAAAACAAAGCCTATTTTTGTGGCACAGTGGAAAGATAACTGATCAAAGTTTTGGGAGTCTAGGATTTTCCACTCACTTCTGACATTAAATAAGGACTTATCGCATTGGATTTGCTCTTCTCTAAAATGATTATAATACTGGCTTTCCTATTCTCCTAGGCTGTTGTGAAATTCAAATGAATTTGTGCTCCTAAAAATTCTTGGAAAAAAGATCAAGTGCTACATGTGTGTAGAGTAACTTGCCAGAAGTATCCCAAAGTTCTTGGGCTGGTACAGTATATAATTTCTCTCAGTAATTGTATGAGAAAAATATTTTCATATAAATGGATAGATATAGATGGATATTTTTGTGTTCATGCTGTGATGATCTAAAGAGAGAATTGATCTACCATGAATATTTTATCTTTTAGTAACACTAGCAATCTTGCCATATGTGAATCTTTTAAAACCATGCTACAAACTGCTGTTTCATTTAGAATATTAGATTTTCTTTGATTTATCCCAAACAAAAATGGACAAAGGAATGAAATATGCCTGCGTGCACCTTATGCATGGGAGGATATAGAAGACAGTGGGTTGAGGATTGGGTGGAATAAAGACAAAGGCCTCCATATAAATGGTTCTTCCTAATATCAAAAGGTTACTAGTTGACAAATAGGAAAGATATCTTTTTAAAAAAAATTTGTATTTAAATTCAATTTAGTTAACATATAATGTATTATTAGTTTCAGAGGTAGAATTTAGTGATTCATCAGTTGCCTATAACACCCAGTGCTCATTCTATCAAGTGCCCTTCTTAATGCCCATCACTCAGTTACCCCATCCTTCCACACCCCCCTTCCCCTCCAGCAATCCTATTTGTTCCCTAGAGTTCAACTTCTCTTATGGTTTGTCTCCCTTTCTGACTTTGGAAAGACATCTTCTTTAGCCTTCTGCTGTTCAGAGAGATATTAGCAATAAATGATAGTGTGTGTGTATGTATGTGTGTAAATGAAAGGACATATACAATATACTACAATGGGGGAATAATTTCAAGGGTGAAAAATGTTCATCTTAAAATCATTCAGTTTGTTTAATTTTAGTTTAATCGATTTTGTGAAAGACTTTTTTTTTTTGGCTGCCAAGAAATAATTCAATGAAAGACTAGAAAACATTATGAGAAGGGTAAATTTTTGTTTGTGTTTCTTAGAATATGAAATCACTTGTCGCCTAAATAGAGAGTCTTAATTAAAATAGATGAGAAACCAGGGAAGCGGAGGAGAAAGACATTTAAACATATTTTTCTTGTGTAAGATTTTTCATGTTTTCTTCATAAAAATTGAATTTCCCTTCTGGGCTTTGCAGTATAGTTTGTATAATTATTTTGGAGAAATGAGAAATGTGAGAAGGAAAATGGAGTATTTTAGAACCAACCCCAAATAGATGCTACATCTGGCTGATTTCAGTTAACTCTCCAAGCACTACTATAATGGTGTAGATGTCACAAATTATGATGATGCAGTGCTTTATATTTCCCATTTCTGACACTCGTTTTCACAGTGCTGGCATCTCTGGCCACTTGTTCTTACTCTTTCTGCTGTATGTATACTCATATTATCCTTATACTTTTTAAATTATCATTTTTTTATATTATTATACTCGCATTAATAACACACCTACCATTTTCTAATTTGGATGTATGTGTGTGATATCAGCAGTCATGCTCAAGAAATTTGACTTTGGATAAGACCAACCTAATGTTTCTCTGTAGTCTGTAGTATAATAAAAAAGCCCTTAATAGTGGGTCAACACTAATGAAAGCTTTTCTCAGTAGGTATATATCACAGAGTGTTGGTACCGTTGTTGCTAGGTTCAAATTTACTTAGAGGAGACCATAACACACACACTGATATCAGATTCAAGATTTTCGAGTATAGAACTTGTAGGGACTTGATACCAAATAAGAGTTCAGAAACCTCTATCCACTCTACCATCTTGTTATGTCAGAAACCCCTGAAGGAACAATTAAATAGTACAAGAAGAGCATAATATGTTAAATCCCAAGTCCTTAGGCATTTTGAAAATTAGAACCAAAGTTAAACTCAAGGAATTTGTGGACAGTCTTGGATATTTTTGTAGATACTGGATTCATGGTCTATTAAGATCAATGTAAATTGCCTGTGTCATGGAAAAGTGATACTACCCAGGGGGTGTGAACTCAGCTCTGCAGTTAAACTTACCTGGTTTTAATCTTACCTGTTTTCTGTACTAACTGAGCAACATTGGGGAAATTACTATAGTCTCTGAACCTAAGCTTCTGCCTCTTTAAAATGGGGATAAAAATTGTATCTTTCTGAGAAAATCCAATGAAGTCAATCATATATTTATCTGATCGTACTTTATGTGAGTACTTAATACAGATAAGGATTTTTACAGTCCTGTACCAAAATAATCTCAATAAGTATCATTTTTTAGAAAGATTTTGTTTATTTATTTGAGAGAGAGTGAGAGCCAGAGAGAACACAGAGGCAGAGGGAGAGGGAGAAGCAGATCATCCCTGAGCAGACAGCCTGATGTGGAGCTCAATCCCAGGACCTCAACATCATGACCTGAGTGAGCCAAAGGCAGATACTTAACTGACTGAACCATCCAGGCACCCCTCAATAAATATCATTAAATATTTTAAGGATAGCATACAGTCTTTCTAGGAGAGTACAATATAAATAAATGAATTAATAGACAGATGAAAGTTATGTTTTCAAGAAGGTGATGGTCTTTCTGCAGACTGAAGCCCCAACCTCAGGAACAGTTTCAGGATCAGCAGACAAATGCATATCATTAAGGGTCCCAAGAATAGATGTGCTCAATTGGAAGTGTATTAAGGAGGAGTATTAAGATCACTGAGGAATAGAGCGTTCTAGGAAGGTTTCTTGAAGGTAGTATTTCCTCTGGGTCTTACAGAATTTAATAGACAGAGACAGAGAGGACATTGAGGTAGGGCATTTTAGATGGAGAAAGTAGAAACTTTGCCTAATGATGTCTAACTGATGTGAAAAAAGTCCCTGCTTTTAGACCATGATCCAGTGGCAGTCATGACAGGGTTTTGAACAAGATGGTTAATCCAAAGATGGAAAAATTGGTTCCCTTTTAAGTATTATGTATCTAGAATCCGAATTCATGAGCCCTGAGTTTGAGAATAAGTTTGGCTATTGACTAGTTGTGTGACATTGAGCAAGATTCTTAACCCTTGTTGTTTCAATTTACCCACCTGTTAAGTGGGGGTAACAGTATCTCTTTCAGAGGAAAGTTTTAAAAGTTAAATTTGGTGTTATAAACGGAGATGCCTTGCTTAGCACTTTGTAAATAATTAAGTCCTCATTTAACGATACTCTTTCAAGTCTTTACTCATACCCCCATCCCCCTGCCCAGTCTCCTTGCTTAGGCACTGATTGCTTGAGGCAACCTATTTAGAAAGATTTAGGATTTACTTCATTTAGTTTTCAAAGATAATAGCCTTGGGGCACCTGGGTGGCTTAGTCAGTTAAGCTTCTGACTCTTGATTTTGGCTCAGGTCATGATCATCAGGCTCCATGCCCAGTGCGGAGTCTGCTTGAGATTCTCTCTCTCCTTTTCCCTCTGCCCCTCCATGCTCACATATCCCTTTCTCAACCTTAAAAAAATAAAAATAAAAAAATTATTTTTTATTTATTTTTTTAATTTTTATTTATTTATGATAGTCACAGAGAGAGAGAGAGAGAGAGAGAGAGAGAGAGAGAGGCAGAGACACAGGCAGAGTGAGAAGCAGGCTCCATGCACCGGGAGCCTGACGTGGGATTCGATCCCGGGTCTCCAGGATCGCGCCCTGGGCCAAAGGCAGGTGCTAAACCGCTGCGCCACCCAGGGATCCCAAAAAATTATTTTTTAAAAAAGATAATAGCCTTATGTTTTTGGAAGGTTTTGGCATTTAGATACAGCCTCCAATTCATATCATCTTATATTATACTTACAACATTTTTATAAAGTGGGCAGAAAATTCCAGAAAGGAGATCCAGCGGAGTATATAGGGATTGGCTCCTTGAGGGAGGAGTCTAGACACCTTCACCTCTAGTGAAGGTATCTAGAAAGACAAAGGCCTTTCTCACTTCAGCCCTGAGGGAATTTGACTAATAGCCTGGCTCCTCCACAGTGAGAATGCTTTATATCTGAGAATAAAACTGTCACCCAAGGAGCACAGAAGCAGGAGTCTTAGCTTTTTTTTTTCTTCTTTCTTTCTTTTTCTTTTTCTTTTCTTTATTTTTCTTTTCTTTTTTTTTTAGAGGCAAGAAGGGGCAGAAAGAGAGGGAGAGAGGCTCCAAGTCCAGCACAGAGCCCAACATGGGGCTCAATCTCATGACCCTGAGATCATGACCTGAGCCAAAATCAAGAGTCAGAAGCTTACCTAACTGAGCCTCCCAGGAGCTCCTTTTTTAGCTTTTTGTATGCTGAAGGGTTCAAAGATGGGGTGTAAAGGATAACTGCTTTGGGAGGTACTTATTTTATTCCTTAATCAGACTTTTTAAACTTTAGTCCCTTTTGACTGCAGCTACGTGAAGGTTTACTTAGAAGAATTTGTAAAACTTTAAAATATATATCTTATAAACCTAAAGAATCTGTACTAGAAAAGTGCATGCAGAGATACACCTCATATATAACCAGGGCTCATCTCATTCTCTTTGGGCTGGCGTTTCAGTGAATGGGCCAAGGGGAATACACATTTGGTAGGTGTTGCACCCTTGGGAAGACCAGAAGGCATCCGATATAACCAAAGAGAGCAGCATACCTATGCTGGGCTGAGCCTTCAGGGCTGGCAGTGTCCTTGGAGATTGCCTTGTGCCTCCATGCTGATCAGTTCATTTTCTTCCCAGGGTGGGTCTTGACAAGTCATTTGTTCACAGAAGACACCTCCAGAGCTAACCTTCAGCATTTGCAACAGAGGATCCATTCTCTGAAGGAAATACATGCAGAACCTATCTATGCTTATTATAGAGGAAATGTTCTGTGCTGAGAGGACAAGGAACAGTTTCTTTCTCCTTTTTGCTCTCATGCACGCAAACTCAGGGCCAGCCCCCACCCCACGCTCCCTGTTGTTTCTCGGGGGGCATGCAGAGTTGTTTACTTTATTACATTATTTATATTTTCAGATTGTTCTTGGGATTAATTGCTATTGAAGCCCAGATTTAATTAGCATTAACTTTAGTAACAGCTTAATATAAATTAAATTACAAGCCATTTCTCTTTGAGAAATATTAGGATTTATTAGTGGTCCCCCCAAAACCAATTAGTTTGAACGGATACATTTCAGCATTAAGGGATAGAGGCAGCTTTGTGTGCTATTGTTTGTAATTATATCAAACACATTTCCTCCCTCCCCTCTTCTTTTTTTGTGTCTATTCTGGTGATTAGCCTGGGTAGGAGAGCCCTGTCTTTTTGCCCAAGGCCTTAGGAAAGCAATAATGGTCATCAAGAGAGAAATTGGCTCCACTGAGAGACAGAGGAGGGGAGGGAAGGGAAACCTGTGAATAAGAAAACCATTAGGTCACAATTCAGGACTCAAAAAAAAAAAATGTTGATGTAAAGAGAAATGAGCATTTTAAATCCGAGAAGTATGAAACGACTTTCTCATAAATCTCTAAATGGCTAAATGAAAGCGTAGTTAAGTTATTCCTGTTTGTGCTGTGGGCTAGGAAAAAGACAGTGTATGCTCTGTGCTGTTGCCAAATTAATCTTCTAGAAGGAGAGTGTGATCATGTCATTCCCTTGCTCAAGAAGGGACAGTTATGGGAATGGGCCTTGGAGTCAGACAAGTGTGAGTCCCAGTTTTGCCAGTTGTCCATTTGACCTTGGGCAACCCAAGGACAATTGTTGTTTCAGTTCTTCCATGTGTAAAAGGGATAATGATAAAGCCTTCCTCACAAGGTTTTTGTAAAGACCTTATGAACTAATGTTGGTGAGACTCAGCACTGTGACACATAATGGAATCAATCAGTGTTTGTTGTTATTAATAGAGAAGGTGCATTTTTCTCCGCATGGGGCATAGGGTCTTTCATCATCCTGTGTCTACCTGTCCTTAAGCTGGTCTTACCCAACTTCAGGACTGCCAGTGGCTAGGAGAGTCCCTAGAAAATGCAGATACAGTCCTCCTTATGATAAGATGAGGTTTGTAATTTTAAGTCCAGGTGTTTGTAAGTCCACAGTGTTTTAAGAAGCTTGCAGAGAGGACACCAATTTGGCCTTGAGTTTTCCCGTATGTAAAATGGAGGAGTTGGATGAGATGACTCACCAGTAGGGCTCTCTCCAACCTAAAAATGTTATGATTTTATTTACTCTATTTTAACTTCATTGTTGTCATGTTTCCATGATGCCAAACATCACCCACATCAAGATTGGAATATGAGCCAAAACAGTGATATTTTCAAATACCAGATGTTTTGTATTGTATGGAAAGAGTATTTTTTCTGTTTTCCACAGGATGCCTGACACTGGACTATTTTTTCCTGTAAATTTGACAAGGGGATGATGACCAAAATGAAACAGATGGTTGGAGGATTTAGAAGAGGTAGTTAATCCTTACATATTTTTACATTATATGCCTTTTTGAATATTCCTTCCAAGAAAGTAGGAAAGGCAGATTTCCAGCTTTTATCAATAGTCATCAGTGGAGCTACCCTTTCCTCATGGAAGACCTTGGAGAGAGTGTTGACACCAGGATCATGCTCCCTCTTAAATGAGAGGTGAGTCATTAGTCATGTAGGTGATAGCTTCACAAAATTGTGGGAAGTATTCATTTCCAAATCTGTAGCTGATCTCATCTCTAGAGGTGTGTTGATGAATCAGATGAGGCGAGCGTTTTCTGGAACCTAGAGTAAATAACTAATGTTGAGTAAATTGCCTAAATTACTAAATGGGACACTGAATTCCTTGAAGAATTAAATTCACCTCATGTGAATGAGTGAGCAATTTCTTTCAGCAGGTAATTTATTTAACAGTAAGCTCAGCCAGCATATGGTAATACAGGTCAAATCCTATTGTAGGAAAAGAATTTGCATTTTAAACGTCTTTCCCATTTCTAAGCCAGTGGCATGATTCGCACATCTGAGTGCCTAAAACCAGTAAACAAGTGCTTTGGTCAACTGCTCCTACGTGGATGAAGTAGCCTTAGTTCCCACGTAATTCTTTCATCCTTTTGGTAGAAGTATTAAATGAATTATTTTAGAAAGTCTTTTTTGTGTGACTCAATGTGACCTTTAATTCAAAATAAAGAGTGAGAAAGCCAATAGATACAAAATATGGATTATAGAATGAATTTAAAGAAATTGAAGCAAGGCGGTTTTATTTTTTTTACATTTTGTGAGCTGGTATATTTGAAACCTTAACTGATGCCTCTCACCCTGACATTCTTTGTTGCTCCAGCCCTTCACGCAATTTGAGCTTTAGTCAGAAGATATAATACAAGTAGCACCTATTTTTATAGTACTTACTATATGCCAGACTGTGCTCTGAGTACTTTACATTTATTAGTCCATGTAATCATTACAAAAGCCTCAATGTTAGCCTCATCCCTATTTTGCAGCTGTGGTACCTATAGAAGGCACAGAGACATTAAGCCATTTGTCCAAGGTCACACAGCTCGTGAGACCCAAGCAGCCTAACTCTAGCAGTTAACCTTGTACCATGTTTGTCAAGCTTGAGCATTCATCAGAATCACCCAGAGGACTCTTTGAGTTACAGATTGCTGGGAGCCACTCCCAGAAGTTCTGAGTCAGTAAATCAGGGGGAGAGCCTGAAAATGCTTATTCTAACAAATCCCTGGGTGATGATGATGCTACTGGTCTGAAGGGCACACTTCAAGACCACTGCACCATCCCTCTCTCTAATGTCCATAGGCCAGAGAAAGGTTGTTAGGGCAGAAACACAGTTAAGGCTTTTCCATTTTGAAAGTTCAGATGATTAGGCCACTGAGGGTGTAGGAAACGTGATCATTTTTATCTGGCTCTTTTGGGTTATGAGACTAGAAAACCTTCCCAGGATAGACAGGATGGAGGAAAGCATAGGTGTTGGTGGGTTCTTGAACCTGTTTTTTTCTGGGCTCTTCTCTTAGCAGGGATGGGAGGAAGGTGGGGAAATAGAAACCCTAGAAAGGGTTGGTAGATCAGAAGGCAGAGAAAGCCTATGTCTGCTGCCAGCTGAAGCCTGTGGAAACTGCAGTCTTAGTGCCCCATTGCTCAGCATGTTGGGGAAGCTGAAGTGACTACATCCAGTGTCTTGGTATACAGGTTTGAGAGCTAGAGACAGGAACAAGAGGCAGAAACATAAATCATACTCAAGAGGCAGGGAAATCATAGCTTTGAGCATTTAGGAGGACTCAGCTATGGCTTGCAGAAAGCCTCTGACGTGATGAGACCGTGGGGTTGGAACGAGGCTGACCAGCAGTGATATGTACTGATGGACAACCAAACACCACAGAGGGACAAGGATGTCTCCTGGGTGCTGAGTGGACAGATGGCTGCAGAGAGGACCAGACGTCCACCCTCTGCCACCTCTACTACCCTATAGGAACCAGATATATCTCCCAAACCTCAGAGGCATCCTTGGAAAAAAGAGGTAGGGGGAGGGCTCTGGTGTTTGAGAGCTCAGCCTTTCTTTCCTGGGAAGCAAGGGTTACATTGGAGTAGTATCAACCCAGACCAACAAGGTAGTGAGAGGCTATACGCACTCCAGATAGTGTCCATCTTGACTTTGGTAAAGCAGTGGCTTGAGACCTCTGCGGAAAGCCTATATTTTGAAAGAATATAGGAACCCCCAATCTTTCAAGCCCCAGAGGACTAGGCATTAGCATCTACGAGCTACAGTTTTCTTACCTATAAAATGGAAATACTACCTCTCTGACGGAGTAGTTTGATTTTTATATAACACCAAACATATCACACTTGACATGTAGCTGTTACTATGTCGCTTCTATATTCTGAAGATATCAAGAATAATATGTTTGGCATAAAGTGAAAGGTAATCATGCTTAGAAACAAGCATATAAATTATAAGGCAAAAAGTAAAGGTTGACATGAAAACTACTTTCAGTTAAATAGAAAATTCTTGATTGTTTCAAAAACATGAGCATTCCAATTTAACTTGTTATCTAGGATGTAGGCATGAAGTTTTTTGACTATAGATATTTTACAGTCTGTTTTTATGGAAGGCGTGTATCACAATGTGTGGCCCATTATCCTTCTCTTTCTAAGTCACGGAACTCCTGATTTATTAATGTAGAAATATACTCAACCAAAAATCTGTATTTCTCAGACTCCTTTACAGGTAGGTGTGTCCGTATGTTTAGGTTTTGGCCAATGAGATGTGAATTGAAGGGTTTTATAGTATTTCTGGACTGTTCCTCAAAAAAGCAGGTTATGGGAGTTTCAGCTAAGTACACAGGCTAGAGGGAACACGGTGCACACAAGACTTGCCTCACATCTGACACCAACTACAAGTTCAGGGGCTTCCCAAAACACCTTCCGGTTTGGTAGTTCACTATAAGGATTCACAAAACTGACACAGTAAAGCTGTTGTATTTACACTTACTGTTAACTACAGGGGAAGGAGACAGATTGAAATTAGCCAAGGAGGGAGATGGAAGAAGACAGAATCTAGCAATGAGCCAACTGCAGAACTTTCTGTTGTTGGCCCCCCATGGAGTTATGGATGGCATAAACTCCTCCAGGTCATGATGTGTGACAAGACGACAATACACACGGAGTCTTTTCAGCCAGGAAAGCTCACCCAAGCCTTGGTGTCCAGAGTTTTTATTGGGGCTCCATCACATACTGATCATTGGCTGCCCTGAAGTCTCCAGTCCCTCCAAGAGATTGGGCTCATACCTATAGTCTCCACTTCCTCTGGTGGTTGGAATGTATACTGTGTAGGGCCCATCACAAGTTACACTATTAGACTGTCCAGTGGTCAAATCCCATGGCGCAAACAGTTCTATCATGTGGAGAATTTCAGGGACCAAGGAATCACCTCTCAGTAGCTGAGGCCAAAGACTGAGTCTCTTTTTTTGGGTAAGGTTAATTCTCCACTACACAGAAGGTCAGGGCTTTCTGTCCCTCTTCCTTCCTCCTGCTGGCCAGAACACCCATTTAATGGATGGAGCTCTCTATCATTGGGAGGAACACACCACATTTTAGAGTTGCTGGCCTGGTGTCTGAGGAGGAATCTAGACCTCAGACAACTTCATGTGCCAAAGTCACCCATAGCGGGGCCTGCTTAGCTCTAAATTCTTTTATACAATTGAGAAATAAAAATTGATCTGATTGAAGTCATTTATTTTTACTTTTCTCCCCACTCACAATCATTAAATATAATCCTAAGCAAAACTGCATATTCTTGACTCTCCAATTTAGAAAAATAATGCCTACTCTCTTGCTTTAAAAATGCCCGTATTTGAGAAAAAAAAATCTCACTAATTGTCAGGGAAATATGATTCCAATTTCCAGTCCTCAAAATATAGATTCTTGAAGTATTTAAATTGCATTTAGAAAGACATTTCCTTATGAAGGCAGAAGTTCTCTCCATGTTCAGTGTTTGAGTGGTTTCAAACTTTCATCAAAGTAGTCAATGTTCATTTTTACTGAGAATACATTTGAATGCTTCAGGCAGTCTTAGTTCTGGCAATTTTTACTTTCATATCAAGAATAACACTTCCCGAAGTCTTATTCATTATCTACTTATATCATGGTGGCTCCTCTTTCCTTCTCACTTTTTTGTAAGGGGAACATTTCAGTGGCAGGTGGCAATCATTTTCTCTATAGTCACCTTTTGGTGTGCTTGTACATGCTGTCCCCATCTAACCATGCCTCCCCCCCCGCCCCCCGCCATCAGTCATAAAAGAGTTATAATAGCTGTAATTCTCTTGCAATCAGTCAATTGCTGCAGTTAACAAATGGTTTATTAGAGTGTTAACCTCCATTAGCTGAGAGGCTAGGTCATTAACTGCCTCTGATAACCATTTCTCAAGGTTTATGACTTAAATAATCACTGAAATAATGACTTTCATTCTTTTATCTGGATTAAAACAAAGTTTCATAAGAACTTAGAATTTAGGGATAAAATGAGTAATATTTGTTAAGAAATATCTGTAGACTTTTATCTCCCATTTTGTTTTAGGACCTGGTGTTTGTATTAGAACCTCTAAGCAAAGATGAGACACGGACTCTAGCTGTCAGGCACCAGAGAACCCTTCTCAATGACAATGTGTATTTGTCTTCTGGGAACTGGAGTGTGTAGGTAAATTACATGTTCTCCTTTTACCTTTTAATTTCTTGTCCTGGAAATTCCAACAGTTTTGACATCAACTATGTAGTCTCAGTAATTTTAACATAAACTGTGTAGCCTTTTGTGACTATTCACTGTGAAGCAGTGGTGCACTACCTACACTTAGCTTTCTGTAGGAAGAAGGAAACTCAGAGTGAAGGGAGCTGTTAGTGCTAATCTCTCTTTGGCATTTCTAGTGATTCAGGATGACAGGTCATGACATGAAAAGGACAATGAGATTCACAGGCTTGATCGTGCCACACCAGTGCTCACAAACCTCACCAGTTATCAATCGCTGAGGAATGAAGGTAGAGAAGGTGGAAGGTTTGGGGTGCTAACTCATAGAGTGTCAGTTTTCCTATTTCTAAGGCAAAAATGGCAGTGTGAGTATTTTCATTCCTAGATATTTTGAAGATGAGATGAAATAATGCTTGTGAAGCATTTATGAGTGGGATGAGAGATTAAAGTGCCTCCTTCTATTTTCATATTGCTCATATGCCTAGAAATGAATGTTTTAGACCACCGAAATGAATATTTTCTCATTACATCCTCTCATTCAATGATTTAGGTACTTTCAACTCTGCAAAACTAATAAAACATTTCTTACTTATAACATGGGCCATAACCAGTCTTATATTGATTAACTTGGCTTTTGTGCAAAAGAAATTATTTATCAAAGGAGGAACATGAACCATTTCTTATTCATCCCTGTAGCTACTCTGCCTGGCACCATGACTATCTCACAATAAGTTTTAAACAAATATTTGTTACATTTCTTAAATTTACCTAGCAAAAATTAATCTCTTTTTTTTGTGATCCTTCAATGATGGTATCTTCATGGAGGACATTTTTTTTTTTCTTTTATAGTCTGTCTTCTATCTGTTTTTTACACTTTATGTACTCTGCTCACTTGTAGGCTTAGTTGGAGCACCGTCTGTCTGTTTCTCTTTATATCCATTGTAATGCCTAATACTATAACTTGCCTATCGTGTGTCATTTCCCAGAGGGTGTTCCATTGAAAACATAATAGAGTGTTGTATTAGTATCTCGTTGTTATTGGAACAAGTTATCACAAACTTAGTGGCTTAAAACAATCCAAACTCATTATCTCACAGTTCTGGAAGTTTGAAGTCAAAAATTAGTCTTACTGTGCTAAATAAGGTCAAGATATCAGGAGGACTGGTTCCTTCAGAGGCTCTAAGAGAGGATCTATTGCTTATCTTTTTCAGCTTCTAGAATCTCTCTTATGCCTTGGCTTGTGATTTTTTCCCACACCTTCAAAGCCAGCAGCATAGCATTTTCAAATCTCTCTCTGCTTCCATGGTAACATTACCTCTCTCTGTTTCTGACTCTCCGGCCTCCCTCAGGGACACTTGTGATTAATTTGGTGGTGCTCCCGCCCCCAATAATCCTGGATTATCTCTCCATCTCAAAATCTGTAATTTAACCACATCTGCAAAGTCCCTTTTGCCAATTAGGTAACATATTCCCCAATTCTGGGAATTAGGATCTGGACTCCTTTGGAGTGCCATTATTCTGTCCATCATGGATATTAATAGGTAATAAGAAGGAATCAAGGAGTTTCATAGTCAGATAAATCTGGGAAACATTTGGTATCAATAGCACTGGACATATGACTCTTAAAGAAGGATTTTTCTGAGCCTTTATTTCCAAAGGAATTACTGTTTTGGTAATGGATATCTTTTTTTCCTCAGAGTATTTAATAGACTAGTATATATGGTGACATCATGGGTGGAAGTAGAAAAGAAATCTGGAAGCTTTGGCTGCTATCTATTACTTATAGATGCACATAATATGAATATTAAAATATCTAGAAGGACCAGTGTTTTAGACATTGGCTGTGTCTGATTCATCAAACTTTAATTTATTCTTTATTAGTTTCCTCACCAAATTGTCCTTATCCAAAAAGGATGATTTCTTCCAGTTTCAGCTCTGACATGTACAGAACTTAGAAGTTGTTACCGCCATCTTTTCAACAAGAAAGGCCTGGACAAAGTGAAAAATCATCCACTTTGCTTGGACACATCAGAGAACTGAGGTTACAGGGCAAAACATCACCCTGAAATCTGTAGAGACAGGTGCATACAGAAAGATACAGCCACGGAGATCTGCTTACCCTGGAGCAGGAGCTACTGGAACTATAAACCGGTAGGAACATTTCAACAAATTGCTGCAGGCTGAGTGTGGACTAGCTTGAAAGTGAGAAATCCTAAAACCTGGCTTTGTGAAAGATTCTCTTGTGACTTTGGCAGAGAGAGGAGAAAGGTAACTATTTTGAAATATTCCCTAAGACTCTTCCATGACATAGGTATTTTCTCCAGGGGAAAGGACTTTGCCAGGGCACAATTTTTATCCTAACAGGAGGAAAGGAAATTCTCTCTATTCCCTTGAACTCCCTTCATCCTTCCTGTCTCACCTAAATGGGGAACAATAAATATAATTGCTAGGGGGTAGGGTTTCAAGGAAATAAATTGGGAATGCTTCAGCTAGGGAAGGGAACAGATGCAAAAAGCTATACACACCTCTGGAGGAGGGACAGAGGCATTTGTGAAGGCCCCAGCCTGAGCCACAGGCCTGATAAAAGATGTAGACATAATTTAAACATTATAGAGTGATTCCCTCCCACATACCCTACCTAACACCACACCAAAAGTCCATGTCTCAACAGTGGATTGTAGCTGAACTATATATGATGATACCTTAAAGCCAAGAGGGAGACAAAAACAAGGACATTGGAGGGATTTGAAGTTTCTGGTTCTTTCAGTTAGGGCAAGCATTTAACACAGGCCATCTCCTAGCCAGCTTAGCACAAATCCTCACACTAATAGCCTGGTTAAATCCTCAGTTCCTGTTACCAATACTCCATGACCAGTATGCAACAAAAGCTACAGGTTTTGTGAAAAGTCAAGAAAAATTCAAAGTCTGAAGAGAAAACAATCATTACAACCAGATTCTGATGTGCCACAGATGCTGGATTTATCAGACAAGGAATTTAAAATAATGATGATTAAAATGTTAAGAGCTTTAATGGAAAAAGTAAACAGTATGCAAAAACACATGGACAATGTGTAAACCATAAGAGCCAAAAGAAAATTCTGCAAATAAAAAATACAGTAACAGAAGTGAAGAATGTCTTCGGTGGCCTCATCAGTAGACTTGACACAGCTGAGGATAAAAGTCAGTAAAGCTGAAGATAGGTCAATAGGAAGATCCCAACTTGAAATACAAAGAGAAAAACAAAAGAATGAACCTTGTTATGTCTTGTGTTTTTGATTTTAGCTATTCTGACAGGTGTAAAGTGACATTTTTTTGTTGTGTGTCTCCCTGATGATTAGTAATGTTGAGCATCTTTTCATGTGTCTGTTTGCCATCTGTCTGTCTTCTTTGGAAAAATGTCTATTCGAGTTCTCTGTTTTTAAATCATATTTTTAATGGGGTTTTTGTGTGTGTTTAAGTTGTATAAGTTCTTTATATGTTTTGGATATTAACCCTTTATCAGGTATATCATTTGCAAGTGCCATACATTTGCAATGTATAGAATTTCCCATTCAGAAATGTATAGAATTGTTGAATTACTTTATTATACACCTGAAACTGATATAACATTGTATATTAATTTTACCTCAATTAAAAAAATGAAAAAACCTGTAAGATAATGTCAAAAGGTGTAACATATACATAGTTGGAATACTGGAAGAAGAGACAAGAGAAAACAGAAGTATTTGAAATGATAATAGTAGAGAATTCTCCAAAGTTAATGCCAGGCACCATCCACAAATCCAAGAAACTCAGAGAATACCAAGCAAAATAAACACCCCAAGCCTCACAACTCAGTGTATCATATTCAAACCACAAAAAAAAAAATCAAAGACGAAGAGAAAAACTTCAAGGAAGCCAGAGAGATAAAATTGCCTTGCCTATAGAGGAAAAAGGATAAAAATTATAGCAGACTTCTTATCAGAAACCACGCAGGGAAGAAACAGTGCAGTGAAATCTTTAAAGGGTCGAAAGAAAAACTCTTACCAACCTAGAATATTATATTCAACAATGTTACTCTTCATGAGTGAAAGAGAAATACTTTCTCAAACAAACAAACAAACAAACAAACAAATTAGAGACTTCCTTACCAGCTGACCTGCTCTGCAAGAAATGTTTTAAAAAGTTCTGCAAGCAGGAGAAAAAAAATGATACAGGTTAAATACTTGAATCTGCATAAAAAAAAGGAAGAGAGAGCAAGAATAAATAAAAGTAAAATATATATTTTTTACTTTTCTTATTCTTAGTTAATCTAAAATAATAGCTTGTTTATTTTATTTTTAAAAAATGATTTTATTCATTTATTTGAGAGAGAGGGAGCAATCAGGAGCAAGGGGTGAGGGCAGAGGGAGAAGCAGACTCCATACTAAGCAGGGAGCCCTATGTGGGACTCCATTTTAGGGGCCTGGGATCATGACCTGAGCTGAAGGCAGACACTTAACTAAGTGAGCCACTGAGGCACCTGATAATGGTTTGTTTATAACAATAATAAAGCAACATGTTGGTTGATTATAGCATAGGGATCATCAAAATTAATGACAGCAATGTCAGAAAGGGCAGGAGAGAGAAATTAGAGGATACTCTCCTATGAGATATCCATGCTGCATGTGAAACAGTATAGTGTTATGTGAAAGCTGTCTTAGATTATTTTAAAATGTGTATCATAAGCTCTAGGGCAGCCACCAAAACATTTTAAAAAGAAGTATAAATGATATGTTAAGAAAGAAGCTATAATGGAATTCTAGAAAATGCTAAGTTAAAAATTAATAAGGCAGAAAAAGGAAAAAAAGGGAAAAAGGAATCAAGGAACAGATGCAACAAATAGAAGACAGTTACAAAAATGGCAGATATTAATCCAACTATATATATCAACAGTATTTATTGATTGATTGATTGATTGATTGAATGAGCACAAGCAGGGGCAGGGATACAATCCCAAACCGGCTCAATCTCACAATGGTGAGATCATGATCTGAGCAGAAACTGAGTCAAGCTCAACTGACTGAGTTACCCTGGGGCACCTCCATCATTCCTTTAAATGTGGATGGCTTATGTACCAGTTAAAGGACTGAGATTCCCAGATTGAATAAAAAGACAAGACCAAAGTACATGCTGTCTCTGAAAAACATACTTTAATTATTACAATTCAGGTAAGTAAAAAACAAAGAGATGAAGGAAGATGCTATGCATATGCAAATGAACAAAATGATTATTTTAATCTTTGGAATCAAGAAATCTGGTTATGAATTACAAGTTCTATCTCTGAATGATCACAGACAAGTTATTTAACCTCTCTGTGTCTCAATTATAAAATACAGACAAAAACATCTGTTAAGATTATTCTTAGGTGCATGATTAATGCATACAGCATGCCCAGTACCATATCGGATTTATAAGAGTTGCATAGAATAACACTTATTTTTCCTCTGTCGTCTCATATGTTCCTTTCTTGGTCTTCATCTTTCTATTTTGTAGAATTTCTGTGTTCTTCTCCTACTATTTTTTTAAGATTATTATTTCCACATAACACATTATATCCTTCTATCCTTCTATCCTGGGCATGACACTATTACATATAGTGGTGATTTGATGAAATCTAACATTTAGACGTAGAATTGGCAATAATTAGGAAATGATTGTGGCCATCAATAAACAAATTGGGCAGATGAGTTCAAACAATTCTGCAGAGTTAACTTTTTCCTTCCCCGGATGAAAAAAAAGAGAGAGAAGTATTTGGGGAGAGTGCGTAGCTAGAAGACGCTCTGCACTGAGATCAGTGATTGGCATAGTGTAGGAATTGTGCCTGTCAATGTGATCTGAGAATAGCAGGAAAACTATCCCTTAAAAATTAATGACAAGGATAAAGAGGAATGATACAGTCCTCCAATGAAGTCTGAAGAAATGGGTGGAAATTAATTCCTAGTGGCCAACAGTAAAGTAAATAAATTGCTTTTTTTCACACTCATGGCTTGGAAAATAAAATTCAAATCCTCAAACTCCCAGTTGCCAAAATGAATCACAATAATTATAGGAAGCTTGCTACATAATGGTCATTTTAATTACCATGTTTTTGCTTCTGTGATATAATTAGTTGTTTCTTATTTTTTATTATTTATTTATTTATTTATTTTTGAAAAATTCGAAGGAGAGATTTTCCAGCTGGCTTTAGGTCTTGTGTATTCTAATGAGTATGATTATACATTCCCAGAAACAATGTTCAGAATCCAAGGAAGTAAGGAGGATTAGACCCTGAACATCTTGTATCTCAAGAGTATCCGATGACAAGTTTGCTAAAGCCAGTTCCACAGGCCTTTTTCAGTGATTGAGCCAGTGGAGGACAAAATAAACTCCGTTCTCCTTTTGTCATTGGCAGAGATGACTGGCCGTGCTGAAAGTTGTGCTCTCCTGGGTGAGTGTTCCACTTTCTCCCCTCTGGTCCAGGTTAAAGTCTAATATTGAATTCAATGACACTCTAAGCAGTTATTGAACAGAAGGCTATAGAATCCTCCACCAAGATTACCCATCCTTCATTGGCAGCTAGAGTTTTTAGTTGGTCTCGATATTGTTCAAAACTGTATACATAAAGAGCCACCACTGTCTCAGTCAGATCATTGACAAGACCATGGAGAGGCAATGAAGGGGCTTGCTGTAGCAACGCTCTAGCCATAAAGAAACAGCTATAGACCACTTTAATAAGTAAGAGGCCAATTGCACAGTATGCCACTCTGGAACGTCCTTTCTGATCACAGTCCGTGAGCAATTAGAATGGGTTGCAAACTCTGGGAGGGGCCATCCATACCTTTTGTACTATGTACTATGACTGCAGTTGCTCTCCTGGAGATACATCTAGGGCCCTGATGTAATGCCCCATGATAGCAGTTTCTAGAGGCTAATTAAGTATTGCATAGAAAATGATATCCCTATATCTGCGTTAAATTTGCTGCCTGTTAATTTGGAGCAGTCCCTGGTTCTAATGTGATGGGATAGTGCAATTAGAAGTAATTTATGGCTCATTTCTGTACCGTTTATGGCTTTATGACTATGGCAGGATACAGCTTCCAGTTGTTAATGAGGACCCCTCCTGAAATGAGAGATAACAAGATGATAATGCTTTCCATTTGTACCATGCCTTTAGTCATGGCACAGCGAAGGACCTCGCTCAGACCCTCTCAATTTCCTCATTGCGTACTGGCCACACAAGGGGCACGGGTTAAAGGGCAAGGTGTACCAATCATAATCCTACAGCACAGAGGCCAAATTGCCTGACCATGGTGACCACCAGGACTCATGGTATTCACCACCATGTAGATTGCTTCTTTGCTTTTCCACTCTTGTCCCCCCCCCCCACTTTTTCTTCTATTAGAAAATGTGCAAAAGCAGAAAGGGGGAGGCAGGGAGCATCTCCTTGTATGTTCCTCCCTTACTTGAAAAGGAAAAAAAAATTCTCAGAAAACCATACTAAATTTTCCTTGGGCAGGAACTAGGTCTCATACCTACCACTACAACAATCACTTCCAAAGAGCTGTGATGTTACTAGGATTGGCTTAACCCAATTGTGGTTCTTCCTTTGGGATAGAGTACATTGCCACTGAACAAAACTGGTGTTCTGATGGCCAGGACAAATGGGAGGAACGAGTGACGTCTGGGTACCGAGAAATTGGCAGCCAGAGCTGCTTACTAACTGTGGTTTCTTCAAAAAGTCTCTAGGCTTCTGTTGTCCTTTAGGTTTTCATGGCTTTCTGCACAGATGTTGAGGCATCAAGGCTTTCAGGATACCAGGCTTTCTCTTAGGTTTCTTTGTGCTAGAACAAAGTTGTGGCCCCCACAAAAAACAGAAAGAGTGTAGTGGCTTTTCCAAAGCAACTTTGTGGTATTCTTGCTTCAAATTTCCTCACATGAAGTGCCCCTTCCACAAGGCCTGAAGTTCCTCTCTCACATAGATCAGAGCCAGGCCTTTGACTTGGAGCTGGGAGCAAATAACTGTGCTTCCCTGACCCTGTCTTTTCCAGCAGAAGATTGTCCACCTACCTAAATATTTTAGATGCAATTGTATATCATGCTACTTCTATAATGAGTATTAGCAAGCCGAAACTCCAGATGAAGCTGTGAATTTTAAGAGATCAAACTTTAAGGTTAATAAGATAGAGGAATACTCCCAGAATATTTCACTTGAAGAAACAAATTATAAGTTGTTATACATATATTTTAAAAAATTAAAAATCTTGTTTAAGGAGCTTGGGATATAATTGGGACAAGCCACCCCAGAAACATCTGGATCTGGAAACTGGTCAGGCTTACCAGGGTGGGGTACTCCTATGACTTAGGCCAAGTTTCATGTAAAACTTGAAACCTGAGAGGAAATTCATGTTGGGCAAATATAATAGTGATCCTAGCAATAGTATTGCCATATAGAAATAATTAGCATCAGAGATGCCAACCAGTAGGTTGTGGAGATGCCAAGAGGCAGGTGGAAATCAGGGAAACCAACAAATGGTTAACTGACATTAAATTTGCCACTAATATGTTTGTTGGTAACATGAATGCATGGATTTAGCATTTAGTATCAGATAGTCCTGATGGTGGTGAACAGAGCTTAGGACTACTCTCACTATAGATTCTCCCAGTGACATGTGCCACTCTGTCATAGCCCTGTCACCATGGAGATTTAAGTTTATTTGGGAGAATGTTTGGCTACTGTATACTTTTGTCTGTAGGCTAAGCTCCATGGCTGCTTTTGCTCATTATAATACCCCCATTATAATTATCATAAGGGATGGCTTAATAAAATATTTTAAGTAAATGAATACATAATAAATAGATGACTGGATAGATTTTAAGGTAATCCTTAGTTCCTTGGGGAGAATAGTGAGAGTGGAAGAACAAGGGAAAGCTGAAGCTTTCATTACGAATTGGATACAAAGTCAGATTGAACCACGTTCAAAAGAGATTGGAAATTGAGAACACCAGCACTAAGGGGATCTGTGTTCGAGATTGAAAGTCAAGGAACCCCGACCTTCGGGGTGGAGATATGGACTCGAGAAGTTTTTAGGTCAACATAATTATTTGACTGCTTGTCTCATTTTTCCTACTTAGAGGTTCTTTAAAAGTGGATGCTTTGCCTGGTTGATATTTCCATTACTTTATGGGTCTTCCACACACAGGTAGATGCACCATGATTGTTGAATGTATAAATCAATCAATAAATGAATGAAAACATTTCCAGTTAAAACTATTGGAATATAGTACCTGAATGCAAGGTGTGGAATTTACATATGTACAGCCACACAGTACAGAATATATATATCAGATGAATATATATTTTTTTGGCTTGACATCTGCAAGTGACAGGAATTTCTCATAAAGTTAATAAATCGTAGGCTCAGGTGGTTTCAATATTTAACACAAATGGTAGTTAGATTTTTGCCAAATACATCAGTGAAGATCTCTAGCTATGTGGCATCTACATATCCTCATGAGTGGGAAATAGTGGTTGTTACCATGCTGGAGGAGTTTTGGATACTTGATAGGAAATCAGAAGGAAAAAAAAGAACATAAATATTAGATGCTATTGGTTTCCTACCTAATATCCACTCTCTACGTCTACTTTACTAAATTGACGTATTTTTTTGGTTTGCAGTGTACTCGAATAAAAACAAATTCGTAGCCTCTTTTGTAGCTGGCTATGTGATAGTTCTGAGTTAATGAAATATATGAGGACATTGCTCTCTACCAGTATAAAAATTGTCAGTGTGCTTGACTTTGTTCTTCTTTTTATTTTGTTACAGTGAAATATATATAATATAAAATTTGCCATTTTAATATATTTTAAATGTATAATTCAGTGACATTGATTATATTCACAATGTGCAATCATCACCACTATTTGTTTTTGATACTTTTCCATTATCCCAACAGAATCTGTGTACACATTCAACAATAATCTCTCATCCCTCCATAATCTTTAACATACTTTATATCTCCATAAATTTGCCTATTGTGAATATCTCATGTAAGTATATTCATAAAGTGTTTCCTTTTGTGTCTGACTTATTATTTCAAGGTTCAACCATGTCGCAGCCTGTATAGAACTCTAATATTTTTTTATGGCGGAATAACATTCCATTGTATGTATGATATCACATTTTGTTTATCACTTCACCTATTGATGGACATTTCAGTTGTTTTCACCTTTCATCTGTTGTGAATAATGCTGCAATAAACATTGGTGTTCAAATATCTGACTGAGCCTCTGTTTTCAATCCATTGAGTATATGCCTGGGAGTAGAATCATTGGGTCATGCGGTCATTTTATGTTTAATTTTTTAGAAATCTTCCCTACTTTCTATGATGCTTGCACCATTTTACATTTCTACTACCAATGAAAGAGGGTTCCAATATTTGCATTCTCACCAACATTTGTTTTCTGTTTTTTTTTTTAATTTTTTTTATCTTTTCATTTAAAGCTATCATAGTAATTGTGAAGTGTTATCTCATGGTTTTGATTTGTGTTTCCCCAATGACTAATGATGTTGAACATGTTTTCAAGTGCTTAATGACCATTTGCAAATCTTTGGAGAAATATTATTCAGTTACTTTGTCCATTTTAAAATTGGGTGGTCTTTGTTGTTGAGTTGTAGGTGTTCTTTATACGTTCTAGGTAGTAAACCCCTATATTTTCTCCATTATGTGGGTTGCCTTCCACTCTGTAATAGTATCCTTCAATGCACAAGTTTTTAGTTTGGATAAAGCCCAATTTTTATCCATTTTTTCTTTTGTTGTTTATGCTCATGTCATATCTAACAATATATGGCTAAATCCAAGGTCATAAAGATGAAAATGTACTTGACTTTAACAGTATAATGTTAACTTACATGAATGGTTTTGTTCCTTGGATTATCACCAAAGACTGATTTTCATTTAAATCCTAGGATTCACCATGTACTTAACCTCCCCATCAGTTGTCAATACCACAGCCACACACAGAATGGAAAAAAAAATGGGTTGAGGTAGGAAGGAACTGGTAACGTGAAAATTTGGTTCCTGGTGCAGTCTCTGCCAGCATGGTAAATACTTGTTGACCTTCCTTTATCCATTTTCCTTCCTTCTGTTAGCAGCATCTGCTGTTTGAGACTCTCTGCATGCCTCTAGTGTTCTCAGTCTATGCGCTACTCCTGGAGTACCACTCCTACCTTGGAACTAGACACATGATTGAGTCACATTCTAGGACTGGCTATAAGCAGGACATTTTGCTTCAAGTAGGACATTTTATTTTCCAAAGACATCAGACACAATTTTTTTCTGATAATTATGATACAGAAGCAGTTGCTCCTTCCCACTGGATTTTGACCCAAGAATAAGAGAATAAGGTCTGGAACTACTGGCAGACACCTTGTAGTATAAGGAGAGAATCTACCTAAGAATAAAGCCAACTTAGAAGGTGGAGAATGAGGAGCCCGGGAGAGAAATAGGTCTGATGAGAATTTTTGGGACATTGCATCAACTCAAGCCTGGAGCTAGTCTTACTCTTAAACTTGAACTAGTAATTATTTTTGCTTAAACCAGTTTGGGATGGGTATGTAGTCACTGGGAGCTGAGAATCCTCCTAGACACAGCTAGTAACCAGCTATGGGACCTTGAATATGTCACTTCACATCTCTGGGCCTCTGCTTGGAATCTGACATACAAGTTCTGTTTTGGGAACTGGGAAATAAAGACACTGCAAGGTGATGTAACTATCTTCAAGGTCACACAATACAATCCCAGGAGCACTGAAATCTATAAGCTCATTTTAAATGTTTAGTTCTAGTGCAGGAAAAGCAGTTTTTTATTAAGCACAAAGCTGACTGATGATGTCTTCTGCAGACTTGCTTAGACTTGAAAATTCCAGTATTACAGAAAGGAATCTGAATCTTTACCTAAATTACTTCATATGTTCACCCTGCTGAGCTGTGGATGGACAGTACAGAACAAAATGTACTAGGAAGAACGCATGTACCCACACTTACGTCCTTTGAGATCTGCAAATTGTACTTGACAAAGGAAATTAAACTTGGCTCAAAGAAAGCTTTAGGCAGTCCTGAGATATTGAATGAACTCTCTCTCTCTCTCTCTTTTTTAACATCTCAAGTTCACGAACTCATTTTCTTTGCCTCACATTTCATCATCTCCCTAACAGATGGGATTATTACCCACATCTTGGCTGGGATAAGAATATGACTGCCACTTTCTCTGGGACAGTTCCCTTTTCCTGCAGGTTACATTCAACAGGCATACACCTGCTTGGTTGAAAAGGCCCTTTCTTACACTACAGATGCTAAGGTTTCTCTTTTCCTTTCTCCTTCGATCCTTCCATCTTTCCTTTCATCCTTCTTTCTTTTCATCCTTCCTTATAGCCTTCCTTCCCTCCAACCTTCCCTCCAACCTTCCTTCCATCCTTCCTTCCATCATTTCTTCCTTCACTCCTTTCTTCCATCTTTCTTTCCATCATTCCTTTCTTCCATCCTTTAATTCTTTCTCTTTCTTTCTTTCTTTCTTTCTTTCTTTCTTTCTTTCTTTCTTTCTTTCTTTCTTCTCTGTCTCATTCTTTCTCTTTCCTTATTTCTTAGAGAAAATCCTTCAGGATCCCTCTCTACTCCTGCCTCTTCCTGGCAGGAAAGAATTTTGTCTTGTCACTGTCCTCTGTATGGTTTATGGTGTCAGTAGTGGTTCTCTCCTTAGGGATAACTAAAGGAAATTAGTTAAAAAAAAACATTTTTTTTTTTTTACAAAGTGATTTTTTTTTTGCCTGAAACTTGACAAAAAAAGAAAAAATAAATAAATTTGGATTTCTACAGAGGCAGAATTTGCAGAGAACAGGATCAAATTATGAAGAAAATCTTAAAAATCTGTATCTATATTTTCATTCTACAAATGATTTAATGAAAACCAGAGTGACAACAGGGGCTGCTCAGAATTGTGCAGGTAATTTCTGCTAGAGTTAATCTGATCCAAACAAAACTTTTGCTGATCCTCTGCCCTGAATAGAGCCAAAGTTTCTTCTTTATAGAGAAGTCCTGAGGTTTCTAGGTTTTAAATTAGAAAGTACTAACTAGAATAGAACCATAGTATTCTGAAGGATGGTGCATATGGCCAGTTTTACGTAATATATTTAAAACATGTACGATTGTTGAGTTATTTGCATAACCTCTGGCTTATTTAGTTTTTCAATATTCAAATTTACTCTACTTATCTTAAAATATATTTATATATACACATAGACTTATAATTTTATAGAAATGCATAATTGTATCTAACCTACTCTCTGTTTTCTTGTTTCTTTCTTCCTTTTTCTTCCCACTCAAGTCACTCCTTACTAACAATTCGGAGAAAGTAATTGCTTCCTTTTATTCTCATGCTTATATATTATATAAAAATCATCACTGCACCTACATAAACATTGCACACATACACATTTCCCTAAAGAGCATTTTCAATGCTATATTACAAAAATAGGATGATATTAGACATACTTTAATACATCTTGCTTTTAGCGACTGGCTTAACTCTAATAGTTTAACATAGGTATGATTCTTTTGATTATAAATGGAAGGAAGCCTTGGGTGTATTAATCGTAAGTCATTTCTAGTCCCTTGCTAGTTGTCTACACCCTCTTTCACATGCTTCCCCTAAGGTTTTTCACATGCCTCATTTCAGTTAGGGTAGAGATAAGACATTGCATATTGTAAGCACACAATTAGTAATTGTCGCCTTGATGGCAGAACTCAAATTCTAAGTGGAGACAGTACAATACTTCAGACAGTACTGTACTGAAGTACAGTATCATAGGGAAATGGTGGAATGGATTGGGTGTGAGATTTGTCAAGTGTTGTAATTCAGGTTGACTCTGTATTCCAAAGCAAAGAATATTGAAGCCTGAAGGCTTGGCTCTACTACTCCAGTGTTTCTCATATTTTGAGAGCATAAGAAAACACTTGCCAAGAAAAATGATACTCTTGGAGTCTGATTTGATAGCAATAGGTGTGACCCAGGAAATGTACTTTAAGATGCTCTTCAGGTGATGCTGTAGATAGGTGATCCTCAACTAGATTTTGAAAATCTCTTCCTTGAGAGACAGGGAAAGAAAGATCTAAAGATTCACAGACTTGCCCAAGGACAAACATTCATATTAAGTGACAGAAATGGGATTAGAAATTAATTTTCTTCTTTAAATGGAGTGCGAGTGACTCTTAATGTGCCTCAAGGTGTCTTATTTTCACAATCTCTGGGAAAGTCTTTAAAAATAATCCCAGTAGCTTCATTTCCCCATGTCTTCATTTGGAAGAAAATCATCTATTGAATGAGATGAGAACTTTAAAGCTTGAATATTTCTTGGGTGATGGGGACTGATCTTATTATATAAGTTATCCCAAAATAATGCTACTTTTCAAATAATCAAAGAAAAGAGATTTTGGTAAATGACTTGCTTGTCCATCCAGAATATGCTGTCAAAAGAATAATCTTATCTCCTACCCCACTTGCTGCTTGGTTATTCTCACTTAGAATTTCAGGAAAATAACTCTGTTGATATCTTTGAAACTGACTTTGAATCTTCTCATTTGAACATGGTTTCATGCAGGTGGAAGTAGGAATCATTTGGTGAAATGAAATATGGGTTAGTATTATTAAACTTGTGGGGTTATGTTATGTATTCATGGCTCATTATGAAATATTTTTATATCCCTCTGTGCTTCAGGGGATGAATAATATCATCGATACAAATTTACAAAGCTTTATGTTTAACATAAAATAGTTTAAGACCTCATGGGGCAATCTAGTTTACAATTAAAATGTCGCGGGCAGTGAGGCCCTCATTAAAAACGCAAAGTAAAACTTAACTCACACTATTAAAATACCTCCATTTGTTACTACAAACACGCACCATCTGGGGTTGTTTCGTGCCTCCCAATTTCTTATTAGCAAGGGAGAGATCTGGGTTGACTTCCTCCAGAAATCAGTATGTCTTACATAATGCAAACGCACACTGCTGATTGCGAGTGGTCCTTAATTACTGATGGGAGCCTCTTACCAAGTGGTAGTGCTGGAACATGTCCTTCACCAGTGCTTTAAAAATGACTCAACTTGCAAATTCCTACTGAGGTTTACTTTTCTTCTTAATGATATTGCCTCTTATGACTAGAAAAGATAACGTTTAATTATTAAAATTTAAAAAGAAATACCCATTTTTTCCTCAGCTCATAATAATGGTAAAAGGAGCTTCTTGTTTCTGGGTGCCAACTTCTATGTACTGGGTACTATAGCAGCATGATCTCTCTTGTCCTCTCCACAACTCTTTTAGCTAGGTATTACTGCCTTCCATCTTTCAGACGGATAAACAGGCTTACAGAGGTAAATAGCTTGCAAAACGAAATAGCTGGTGAGTCGCAGATGTGGGCATGCTGCTTCTCTGGGGGACATTATGTTGTAAAGATATTATGAGGCTGCTCTTTTGGGGTAATGGCTATTGGTGTATAAAAGATTAATGTATAGTGATTCCAGCTGCTTCTAAATACCAGGTATCTCATATGTTCCAGAAGCTTCTGCATTACCTGGGCACTTGTTAAAAATACAGAATCATAGGCACCATCTGAGACCTACATCAGAAGCTGCATTCTAAATAGGTCCTCAAATGCTTTGTATGTATCTTAATGTGTGTGAAGCGCTGGGCTAGATGATCTTGAATTTACGTTTTACCAGTAGGACGGTGGTTTATGCAAAGAGGAAGACTCTGTTATGTATCATACAGAGTCATCTCTGTATGTATCATACATCTCTTGAGAATAGCAGCCCTATCTTATACAGTGATGTAGCTCCCACATTTAGCATAGGACCTTCCCTAAGTTGCTTAATGCATTCTTGATGAATAAATGACTTGAATAAACAAATGGCCATCTTCCATATGCAAATGTAATGATGAGAAACATTTAAATATTAAAGCAGTCAACCTGGATGCCAAAGCCTTTTCAAAATTGGAGTATAATTAATGTAGTAGAGTACTATATTATAATGTTATTATTAGATTATAAAGTTATAGTGTATACTATAAAATATGAAGTATTATAATGTAGTATAGTACAGTGTTATATTTGGTTCAGGTATATAACATTGATTCACTAATTCTGCATATCACACAATGCTCACCGCTATCTGTGTGGTCACCATCTGTCACCACACAACCAAATTACAATATTATTGACTATATTTCCTATGCTGCGCTTTTTATCTATGTGACTTATTTATTTTATAATTGGAAGGTTGTACCTCTTAATCCTCTTTAACTATTTTTTTTTTATTATTTCTTTTTTTTTTATTTTTTTTTATTTATGATAGTCACAGAGAGAGAGAGAGGCAGAGACACAGGCAGAGGGAGAAGCAGGCTCCATGCACCGGGAGCCCGACGTGGGATTCGATCCCGGGTCTCCAGGATCGCGCCCTGGGCCAAAGACAGGCGCCAAACCGCTGCGCCACCCAGGGATCCCCCTCTTTAACTATTTTATCCTCCCCTTTGGCAATCAGCAGTTTGTTCTCTGTATTTAAGAGTCTGCTTGTTTTGTTTGTTTTGGTTTTTAGATCCCACCAGTGAAATCATATGTCTGTCTAAACATTTAATTAAAGCTTTTAGATACAGTAGTTTTCCATTTCACCTTTTACAATTTTCCAGATGTTTCAAGGCAGGAAAATTTTATTTAGTATGTAAGCCTAAACATAAGACATTTAAGACTGAGGCTCCCAGAAAAGGCAAGTCTTTTCCACTGTGCCTGTAACTGACTCTCCCCCAACTCAGAGACAAATTGCAGTTCCACCTTCCTCATTATCTTGTCCACATTATTGATTAAAACCAGCCTCTAATTTGTATCAGTCTTATCACTCTGTCTTTTGACTAATTTCTAAGAACTATGAGTAAGTAATTTGGGTTTCCTGGCCAATCCCTTATCCCCGTATTTACTGTGGAAGGGATCCATTAACAAAGTGGGTGCAGATAGAATTGATAAGAGTTCCCCCACCTGAACACCTGCTGCATCCAGAACAGAAGACTGAGACTTTCAATGAAGGCACAGACAAAATAATCTTTTAAATATATTAAAAAATGCAGGACGTGGCATCTGGATGAAGGAATAGGTCTGGGAAGTTACCTTGTGTGAACATTACTGAGATATGTGTCCTGAGAACATCCAGAGAGTGCACTGCAGAGAAAGAACAAGCAAGACTGCAAGAGAGCGGTCCTTGCATAGGCTTCTGTGAACCTGAAGTGGGCTGTTCAACTGTAGAGGTCAGCCTCAGGATAAATACCACTTGATGCCTGAGGTTTGAAACTCCTACAGCTTGTAGCTGGCAGCTGGGAGCAGGTTTAGAGGAGGCAAAAGATAAATTAAAAGTGGAAGAGGGAAGGAATAGGATGACTAAACATGGTCTGATTTTTCTTTTTAACTTTACTTCTTTGCCATAGGGTAAGGATTGTTGAAATTGGCATGCTAATTTATGTACAGTAGATATAAATTCTTGTTTGGTGTTAATGAGTGCTATTTTTAATAAACCTGAAAAGCAGAATGCACAAAGGTGGAAGATTTAATATATATATGTATATGTGTGTGTGTGTGAGAGAGAGAGAGAGAGAGAGTGTGTGTGTGTGTGTGTGTGTGTGTGCATATAATTATTTTTTACTGCTCATTATTGCAAGTGACTTGAGAAATGAGGTTGGGGTGGGAAACAGGTGTGTAGTATTTCATCCTCAGCTTTAGGAATGCCTCAGCTACTGCATTTTGGAGCACCTTGCTTTGGAAAACCACCTTCCCCCAGCTCAACGCTTTACTCTTCATTTCTTTCTACTTCTATTCTATGCTCAGAAAGCAGACAAAGGAAATTTAGGAAAGAACTCTTTATTAAATCACATGAAGAAAATCATTCTGATTCTTCTCTTTGACTTTTCCTTTCCCCTTTATTTTAAGGGTAGTCAAAAAAGATCATACCAGCTCATATTTCAGAAGTTGGGTTGGAAAATCCCTTGAATTTATTTGCCTCTAAGCTGGCCTCAGGAGTTCTGTAAATGATGTCCTGGTTAGCAGAACAGCATTGGTTAAGAGTGTGGACTTGGAGGCTGACAGTCTAGGTTCATTCATCACCTCTGCAGGTCCTAGCTGTGAAGCTTAAACAAGTGATGTTCAGATTTCTTCATTAATAAAATGTTATTAGTGGTGCCTAGCTCCTTTGTTATTAAAGAAAATTAAATGAAAGTACTTAGCATAATACCTGGTACATGGCAAAGAGACATTAGCCGTTGTTATCATAATACTCATGTCACCTACTATTCAGATATTCACAGGATATTAGTGAATATTAATAACCAAGGATATTAGAGCAAGGAGGTCTTAGAAATCACATCATCTATCTCCTCTAAGTAACTGCACACCCTCACATATGTACAGGATGCTGAAAATAGAAGTAGAAAGATCTAGATCCACGTGAAAGGAGACTGAAGACATCTCATCTAAGTCTTTTCTGATTCCCAATCTATAATGAGAGACTCAAGGTGATTCAGTGATTATTTTTCTTTGGCTCCAATCATCCAGATTCAGTGTTGACCACATTGACAGCATTTCTTTGTGGGCTATATTTTATCGGAGCTCAGAATAAGCCAGCTCTGAGATATTGTTTTCCAGAGTGATTATATTTGAGCTTCAGTGGAGGATATGGAGTTATGTTTTTATTGTGTTGTTATCCATACCATAGGTGACTATTGATTATGTACCAAACAGTTGCATGTTTTGAGAATTTTTACCTCTAATCTTTGCATAACTGGAAGGTTCTGTTTGTCCCAAACTATCAAAGGCTACAGGATTTAGGAACTCTGAAGGGAGTTAGAATTATAAAGGCATAAATTGTCTGTGGAAATAGCCCTATGTCTGGTTTTTGGCTGCTAGAATTTAATATAATTATCTCAGGTTAGCTGATAAATCTGTTCATAAGCATCATAGAGAAGGGGTGAATTTTCAGGATCTGACTTAAATATTCTGCAAATATTATGTACATACTCTGTGTCAGGATATGTGTAATATATTTCTCTTTACCAATCTTTTTTCCCCATTCATCATAAATATCTTAAAAGATGAAGTTTTTATTTCTCAGATAAAAACCCCCCTGAAGATCAGGATTATTCAGCGAGCAAATGACACAAGTGGGATTGGAACTTAGGTCTACCATCAGATCCTCTAATTTTTTTCTCTCTGTTTCATCCTCCCACAGGACACGGATATGGGAACCTGGCTTTGGTTAATTGAGGGCAGCTTCTTCCAGTAAGTGATGAAACTGTATCTGTCAGAGTTGCTAATAAGTTTTCTACCCTGTTGGTTGATTGGACAAAAAGGATGAGATCAAGGACTCAGAAGTTAGTTTTTGACTCAGTAAAATTGCCCTGAGACAACATCAAGTGATATTACATGGATTTCTAAGAGAGTTTTGTTGCTAATAACAGAAATAATTTCCTAGAATTCATTTAACAAATATCTAATGAGTTCCTATTATGTGTTGTACATTATTCTAAGAAAAAATACAGTAATAAACAAAATTTAAAACCATCTCTGCCTTTAGAATGCTTTTCATGTATTTTTTTCACATCATCAAATGCTGTTGCTTATAGATGACTATTTGAAAACCATTTTCACAATTACAGCTTCTTAGTACTTCTAGTGCCTGCTATAAGGAAACTTTTATTAGGGAACTTTAAATCTCACCTGTTTACCACTTACTAATTATTGAATCAGGAACTAACAGACAGTAAGAGCTTTAAGCATTAAAGCAAGAGTAAACAGAATTTTATCTTGTGAGATTGTTAGGAGAAATAGATCTTCTTCTTCTTCTTTTTAAATATATGCCATTATAAGATGAACATCTCAAATCTTATCTGTGGAGGTTTCTAGATATTGCCTTTTTTTTTCTTTGTTTTTGCATTTAAGTCTTTTGGAGCTGTCTCTTTGCTAACTTTTCTTCCTGTCGTTGTTCTCCAGTTTAATCTTCAGATGATTTGTGTTTGCATGAGCTAAAATACTTACTGATCTCATTAAAAGTTCCTTACATGGTCTAGTACTCAGTAAAGCCAACTAGATTTTAGTTCTAGAATCATTGTTTACTAGAGAATTAACATGGGACAAGCCACTTAAATTTTGGGGGGTCTGTTTTTTTCATGTTTTTGTGTTTTCTTGGAAAATTTAAGAGAGAAAAGTTGACAAGGGATTTTTTTTCAGATGCTCCCCCCACTAATATGGTATATTAATATATAGTTCAAAGACTTTTATTTAGATTTTTTTGAGGTATGAATTCTTTGAAACTAGATGATCATGACTTTGATCTCATAAATATTGTCATATACATTTTTGAATCCGCTATTGCTTTGAATAAGATATGTTTGGCAGTATTTTGATTGGCTTAGGACAGAAGTAAGATAATGTAAGGAATGATATCACTTACTTTAGCTATTTGCACTTGTAGATACACATGGGTACTTTTCTGTTTAGGAGAGCAAGAGGAAGTTGGTGTTAGGAGCAAGAGTAGGAGCTAGGTGTGTGAGAAGTAAAATGGGAAATGGCTCTCATTTGGTAGCTTGACTAGTTTCCAGCTTCTGTGGAGAGAGGGATTGGAGGCTGGTGTTTAGGAATAAAAGGAATTTTGTTGGGATCCAAATGCCAAAGCAAGGCATTATTAGAGGAGAAGCTGTTCTTAACTTTGTCAGGAGTTCAACAGTACTTGGAGATGCTAATACCTGGGAGCTTTGAGATATACCGAGGTCACACTTTAATGATAGATAATGGCCGTCTCGTGATAATTTTAGAAAAGGTAAAGATTCTGTGAGCAACTTCTAGGGGCAATGCACAGGGACAAGTGTGAGGGTGAGGAGTTTGTTTGATAACCAGAGGCTGTATCTAACAGACTTGTTTGAGGGCAAAATGACATAGATTTTCAGGATTCTAAGGCATAATATGAAAGGCTAATTTTTTATTCAAATATTGGCAGATTATGCTTTCATAAAAAGAGGCCACAAAAACAAGGGTGAAACTGAACTTCTGCTCAGGGAAGATGGAATAGATATATTTTTTTTCCATTTCTCCCATTAGGTACAACTAAAATATTAGAACAAATGCCAAAGAACTCTTAAAGGTGGAGAGAAGAAGGCTAGGGACCTCAAGACTTAAGGAACAACATGGTGATGAATTCCTTGGGTTTTGACTTGTAGCTAAAGAAGCCAGCAATGTAGAAGTGCCAGTGGTGCAGATCTCCCCCTTCCCTTATCCCTATGGACAATATTCTAGTCTCTTTAGCAACGAAACCAGGAAAGTGAAGCCTAAGAGGGCAGAATACTTGTAGATTCTATTTCTGCTAAACACCACAGAAAAATATATGTTCCACTCTTACCCCTATATGTACCAGCAAAGGTCAAGGGGAGAGTCTACACTTCAAGAACTCACCAGGCTGAAATGAGGAGCCCCCTTCCCCCTCCAACTCCTGCCAATGCACACCACTGGGGTAATGTCAGAGAAGGGCAATTAGAGACCTGGGACTTTTATCACTACCCAACAATCATGGGGCCACGCCTTCCCACCACGGTGTCAGTAGAGAACATGTGAGGTACAATAATGCAGTACTCCTACTCCTCCTAGCCAGTATCAGTGGACACTTGGTGGGAGCTAGAACCTCCACCTCCATTCAGCTAGAGTGGTTTCAGAAAAAGTCATCTAGACCAGAAGAACGTTCAAATGAGATTCAGAGTTTCATGATGTAATACCAAAATATCCAGGTTTCTGCTGAAAGTTACTCTTCATAGCAAGATCAAGGATGGTTTCAAACTGAATGACAAAAGCCAATCAGTAGATTCTAATATTGAGATATCAGAGATCTTAGAATACCGACAAGGAATTTAAAGCAGTCATCATACGGGTTTCCTGTGGGGAACCTATTTCTCCCTTTGCCTATGTCTTTGCCTCTCCCTCTGTGTCTCTCATGAATAAATAAATAAAATCTTTAAAAATAAATAAGTCATCATTTTTTTGCAATGAGCAATTATAAACATGCTTGAAACAAATAAATATAAATATCATTAGCAAAGAGATAAAAGATTAAAAGAAGAATCAAAGGAAATTTCAAATATAAAATAAAAATACAGTAACGAGGGATCCCTGGGTGGCGCAGCGGTTTGGCGCTTGCCTTTGGCCCAGGGCGCGATCCTGGAGACCCGGGATCGAATCCCACGTCGGGCTCCCGATGCATGGAGCCTGCTTCTCCCTCTGCCTGTGTCTCTGCCTCTCTCTCTATCTCTCTGTGACTATCATAAATAAATAAATAAATAAATAAATAAATAAATAAATAAATAAAAAAAATACAGTAACGATAATAAAAAACTCAGTTGATAAACTTGATGATAGAATGGAAGGGATAGAGGAAACAATTAGTAAATTAAAAGATACAACAATAGAAATTATTGAATCTGAAACACAGAGAAAAAATAGACTAAAGTAAATTAAAAAAAAAAAGAACCTTGAGACCTGCATTACTATAACAAAAGATTTAACATTCATGTCATTGGAGTCCCATAAAGAAAGAAGAAAGAGGGTGGGGCTGAGGAAATAAATGATGATGGAAAACTCCCCAATTTAGAAAAAGACATAAACCTATACATTCAGGAGAACTAAGTGAATCCCAAACAGAATAAGCCCAAAGAAATTCATTCTAAGACATAGTCATTTATGACTCATTCTATAGTCAAATTTCTGAGAAGGCAAAGAAAAAAATTCTTAAGGGGACCTGAGTGGCTCAGTTGGTTAAGTCACCTTCAGCTTAGGTCATGATCCAGGGTCCTGGGAGCTCCATGTTGAGCTCCCTGATCAGAGGGGAACCTGCTTCTGCAACTTCCTCTGTGTATTCTATAAATAAATAATAAATAAATAAATAAATAAATAAATAAATAAATACCATCTTTAAAAAAAAAAAAGAAAAAGAAAAACTCATGAAAGAAGTAATAGAGCCATGACATCTTTTTTATCAAGGAGGAACAATATGAATGATAGTGGGTTTCTCATCAGAAATCAGGGAAGCCAGAAGAGAGTGGTACAAAATTTTTCAAGTGCTAAAAAAAGTACCATATTTGATATCCAGAGAAAAACTGAAAGGGGAATCAGCACATTCTCAGATTCTAGAAAAGTAATAATTTGTCAAAAGAAAGAAGGAGAAGAAGTAGTAGAAGAAGAACAACAACAAAGAAGGAGGAGAAGGAGGAAGAGAAAAGAAAAAACGAAGTTCTTCAAATAGAAAGGAAATGAAGAAAAATAAAGAGATATTTTCCAATGTTTTAAAAAGTAGAATTAAAACTGGAGATGTTCATTTTGCTGGCCTTGATGTCCTTATTTTTAAAGGTAGTATTGGACTTTAAGTTCTCCTTTAAATTTATAAGTCAAAAATTTAAAGGTCTTCAAGATGATTTGGTAACTGTAACTAACAATTATTATTAAGCATTGATGGTAGTTTATATTTAAATTATAGCCACTTTATAAACCCTCTGGTTCAGATTGCCTCTATACTTTTTCATTTACCCAATGCCTACTCAAATTAGCTTTTCACAAAATAGATGTTCACTTAAGTTTTTATTGATGACTTCATCAATGGGTTAGTAATTTAGGGCAAGTGCTTCCCAAAACAAGTATCCATTCTTACATGCACATAAAATTTAAATGCCAGCTTTTAAAAATCTCTTCCTATGTGATAGCCCACCAGCTGTTTGAATGTAATTATGTGCTGTTTAAATGTTCCATATGAGAAGCTCATGTAATTCAACTAAATGTATTTTTAAATCACACCATTTTTAATTAATCTTAACAACTAAATAGCAAATATTATAAGCATCCATATTCAGAAGATAGGACTCTGGAGAAACCATCAAGCTGAAAACCAAATCTATGACGTTTTAGGAGGCTTAGAAATGCTTCCAGAGCTGGAAGTCCTCCAGTTGATTTTTCTCTGATTTTCAAAGTAAACTTTTTATTGTCCTAGGTATTTTTTAGTAAAATATATGCTGTGCAATTAATAAAGATGATACAATGGGTGTCTGTCATGATTCTCAGACACGTGGTGGAATTGTAGAACTAGTGTCTATTTAGGAGACAAAGTTGACTTAGTTTGGCTTCACCTCTATCTGCCCTTTTCTTATGACTATGACTTCGTCTAGTTACCAAGAGATGCCATATGGTCTAAGGGTTAAGATTCAATGCTATACTTAAAAAAGTATCCCCTAGCTCTCATGTGGTATCAACAGATTCTTTCTAGATAATGTTATAAAGCTTATTTAATTATTTTTAGAGTTTAGAGAAGATATTAGAAGAAATTGTTCTGACAGCAGCAAGAATGGTCTACAAACTTTCTAGCAGTGTGGAAAAAAAAATACAAGAAAGTTGCCTGCACTACTTAAGTCTCCTTTAAGTCTTAGTTGGTGGATCTTAGGGCAAGGTGTTTTTTAACAGTTTTCTCTAAGCTCCTTAGCCCCTTGTGTCAAATGGCAGAACCTCAGCCACTCCCTTTTCTCTACTTCTCTCTAAGATGTCCTGGGGGATGGGGTGTGTGTGGGCCTAGCCACCTTTGTCAACTATCTTGACTTCCAGGTTTCTCTGCTCCAAGTACTTCTCTTGACTCTAATTTTAGCCATTATTGGCTGCTGCTCTATTAGCCCACATTGACACTGCCTGCTGTCACCTTTTGAGCTACCAACTACCATTAGATAATCAGTCTCCCTGTCCATGGGCTGCTGATCATGCTGCAAACCTCAGTATTCTATAGTCATGACATACTATAAGTTAAATGATGTGACTAAATCCACTGTAAAGAGGAGAATTCCTAGGGCTGAGGAAAAAGAGCTACAGAACTTGATATTTGTTGTTGTTGTTGATTAGAGGCAGATCCCATTTCAAATATCATAGTCCAAAAACTTCTCCAAGCAAAATATTGATTGATCTCATGAAAATAAGAAAACCACAAAGAATCAGATACCATGGAGATGTGTTATTTAATTCCATTTGCTACCATATGTGGCCTAAAGGTCTGACCTAGTCAGGACCATTGAACATATATTTTTTTTAAAGGGTAAAATCTCAAATTTTACAAAAGCCTGAGACTCTTTGTGAGCAGGGAAATAGTCTTGTCCTCCCTAAATTTTCTTACAGGTGTCACAATATTATTACATAATACTGTTAATACTATTATATAAATATGATAAAATATCAACAAATATTAAAATTGTCATTTTTTTATAATCAGAAGGGTAAATGATATTTTCTAGGATAAATTCTAATCAAAGTGGGTTGGCCCTAATACATGCACTTTAATGTTTATAGTGGCATTATCAACAATAGCCAATTATGGAAAGAATCTAAATGCCTGTCAACTGATGAATGGATAAGGAAGATGAAATATATAATGTTTATATGATATATAAATGTATACATACATAAATGCATAAAATTATAACTATTATGTTGTATATAAATATAAATATATATAAATATTGTATTGTATATAAATGTATAAAAATATAAAAATATTACATACAATATATAATATTTCATTATACATATATGAGTCATAAAACAGCATGAAGTCTTGTCATTTGCAATGAGGTAGATAGAGCTAGAGAGTATTAGGCTAAGAGAAATAAGTTTGTCAGAGAAAGACAAATACTATATGATCTCACTCATATGTGGAATTTAAGAAGCAAAACAAATGAATATAGGTGAAAGAAAAGAGCAAACCAGAAAACAGACTCTCAACTATAGAGAAGAAACTGAGGTTACTAGAGGGGAGGTGGCAGTGGGATGGGTTAAATGGGTGATAAATATTAATGAGGGCACTTGTGATGAACATTAGGTGTTGTATGTGTGTGATGAACCACCAAATTCTACACCTGAAACTAATAGTGACTTCCTCACTATGGAGCTATGTGTTCTCATATATGAGACTGTCATGGCTTGGGGATTGTAGGTCAGTGGCTTCAAGGTAAATCTTTTTTTTTTTTTTTGTAAGTATAACCTTTGATCCCCAAATAAAATCTTTCATGGAATTAAATATATAAATCAGGTAAACATGATACTTCTTAGGTTGGATTGGGGCTGAAGTACCATTAAGGAATCTTAGGGTTCCATGGAACGTTGCTTGAAAGGCATTGAATATTAAGCTTTGGATGAGGACTAGGTAGCTCCAAGATGCTTTCTTTTCTGAGAATTTACGAACAAAATAAAACTTTACACATAATTATTGAGTCACTCTCTAAACTTCACATCTGAATTTGAACAAGACGAATGATCTTATTCAGTCTGTTTCTTTCCTTCTCCTTTTCTTATGTCTTAATGGAGCTGAAGGTGACTAATGAGGCAATAATCAATCATGAAGTTTTTATTGAACTTCACCCCCTCGCCATTTGCCACCGTCTTACTCCCTTATTACTAAGAAAAGGAACAAATGTGGCAAACAGGTGAGGAATGAATGGGGACCTGTTTGACCACTAAAGCACTAGAGCCTGGCTTCCATACATCTTCAGAATTTTATTCCATGATCTGAAGTGTGTTTGCTATTGCCACAAATTTTATCCTGGAAAAGTATTTTGCATTACCTTTACTGCGGAATTTTGAAAGGTTTTTCTACTATGTCTTAAAGATTGAGGCTGAGTAAGGACTTTGTGCTCAAAGTGGAGGAAACCAACTCTTTTAAAACTTATTTTACCTAATGGCAGTCCTACAACTACTGTATTTCATTAAGTTGGCCTCCCAAAGGTCTTTATTTACTTCCAAATGTCATCTCTAAATTATATATCTTCAAAGAATCTCATCAGCTTACCTTCCCCAAAGCTCCATGGTGCCCGTTAAGTTGAACTATAATAAAAAAAATGACAGACTGGAATTGGAATTTTATTTTCAGTTTGGATTAATTCAAAGTTCTCCTGAGAACATAAGAGTAGGTGAAATTGAAACCTCAGTACCTGCCAGTTGCTTTGTTAAGGTTTAATTCTCCAGAGTGTGAATTGCTTCCTGCTTTTCCCCAAAGTAAAGCCAGTCTATAAGTTAAGTTTTTGAAATCCTGGGTGACCGATTTGTATCTTTATGAATCCTCAAGCATTTATGGATACATACAGCCATATTTTGTTATTTTACTAAAAGAAATCCTACTCCATGTCTTGGCAAACAAAATTTTTCCAAGTAGGAAATAATAAGAAACTGCTCTTGATTTATTGATTTATTGATTTATTTATTGATTAACAAATATTTATTTATATTTATTGAATATGTTGATATTGTACTAGACATTGGGATATATCTCCTCCCAAATGATGCTTAATTTCATAAATGATTATTTTATTATAACTGGGGAATAAATATATAAATACATAGATTTTTTAAACTATATACCTTAGGTTTCTCTTGACATTGGCTTTAGTCAACTAGAAAAGGAATGGATTTATTTACAAACCGACAGAAGCTGATAAATGGGATTTCCATTCTAATGGAAAGAATTACTTAATAATTCTAAGAATTACTATTCTAAGAATTACTTTTTCTTCTCCCTATAAATCAGGTGTGTTGACTTGCATTCATTCACACACTTAGGATGACCCAGTGGCTTATCATCCAATGGAGATTATTCGCATAACCTGGGCACTAATATTATAACTATTACCATTTAGGGAATGTCTATATGTGATTATTTGAGTGCATTATCTAATTTAACTCTCACAATTATTATAGCAAATCCTATCATTTAATTTTATTTTACAGATGAGTAAGTAGAGGTTCAAGGGTCATAGTCTTACCCAAAGTGAGAAAACCAACAGTGTCAGAGCTAGCTCTGCTTGGTTCCAAAGCCCACATTCTTTCCACTGTGCTGGTCTGCCCACACTGCCATTCCCATGCCTTGTTGATTGTCAGGACCTCATGACTGAGCAAGTATGAGTGTTCCTCAATTAGTGTCTGCTACTGGAAGGCAAAATTCAGAAGGGATTCTATAACTTCTCAGTTGGGTCAGAAATGAGCCCAGGTTTGGAGTATTCCAGAGAGCAATCCTATGTTGCCTTGTGACCGGCAGAATAATCTGCTCTGAATGTTTTCTAGTGGTGGTAAGAACGCCAGGAACTACTCTATAGAGTGTTTTTTTTTTAATTTTTATTTATTTATGATAGTCACAGAGAGAGAGAGAGAGAGAGAGAGAGAGAGAGAGGCAGAGACACAGGCTCCATGCACCGGGAGCCCGACGTGGGATTCGATCCCGGGTCTCCAGGATCGCGCCCTGGGCCAAAGGGAGGCGCTAAACCACTGCGCCACCAGGGATCCCTATACTTAGAGTGTTTTTGGAAGAATTGGCTGGACATGCTTTGCTTGAGTTGGTTTAATCTCAGAGAACTCCGAGCCTAGGATGATGCATTGTCTTCCAGTCAAGGGATGGCATGATCTCCAGATTGCTCATAGAAGGCTGTTGGACACAATCGCTTCTCGGCCTTTTGGCTAAGATCAAGTGTGGAAGGCTGTTGGACACAACTACTTGTGAGGGCTAATGTTTAATGTGTGTGAAGGAATGTTGCAAAGTGGACTCATCAGCACCTGCTAGTGAAATTCTGTGTTTCAAAACAGGAAAATATTCCCACATTGACACAACAAGGGTTTTGTTTCTGAATTCTGTAGAATTTATCAGTTTAAATTAGTACAATTAGTGCAAATTATTCTTTATGGATGGGCCTTAGTTCATGAGTTATTTGGTTCCTAATGAGCTTTCTTTAAGTGATCAGAGAGATGGATGTTGCTTTGTGTGAATTTGCATCTTTGCCAGTCAATATAGCAAATTGCCCCCATCATTCACTATGGTGGCAAGTAGGCAGGAAATAGAAGAATGGATAGGAAAAAGACTGGATAGGAAAAAAAATATCAAGGAGTAGGGGTTTCCAAGTTCTGATGTTGAAAGTTGCCTTTCCACTAGGACTGAAGCCTAGTGGAAATCAATTAAAACTATGCATGACTGAATCCTGTCCCCACCCTCAAATTAGAAGGAATTTATATCTTAGCTATAATTAAAATTCCATCTAAAAAAAAGGAAAAAAAGAGAAAATACTAAGAACTTCATCTGAGATTTCAGGATATTGTTATTACTGTTCTCTCCTAACTTTTACTGGATTTCCCCATTGGGTTGTATTTATCTTTTGATATTCCTCTTTGCATGCTGGAAAACCATAGAGGTGCTATCATGGGGATATATTCAAAAAAGGGACAGTTAAAATGTAGTTCATGTAACATCACTAGCTTTACTAGTTATTAGTAGTTATTAGGTTTGTCCAAAATCAGTTAACTCTTTCAGGAAAAAAAGATGTGTGAGTGCCTCTTTATAACTTCTTAAGTTCTTAAGTATTTGACCTCCAAAGATCCTTCCAGAATTAACTTTTTGAAAAATATAAATCCCCCTCTCTTCTATTCATTCCCACTTTAGCTCAATTGCAATGGAACACTTACTATTATTGAATCCGTCATTTAATTCATGCCTTGTGTCTATGCTCATGGTACCACTTACATAAATTCTTCTAACCCTTAAGTGCTAAAGTGCTACTTTCTCTGAGAGGTCTTCTTTGATATTCAGTCAAAATTAAATACTCTCTCATTTGGATTCTTCCATCAAATTAAGTGTACATGATGTCACCCTCCTGCATTTGGGATAGTTATGTTATATGTTGGTCTTCCTCACAGATTGTAAACTCCTTGAAGCCAGTCATTTGTTTCATGTGACTGTAGGCTCCCAACACATTTCTGCTAGTTTTAAGTGAGACAAAAAGACAAAGGCAAAATGTAGAATAATTGAGTGGAAAGTGAGATCCAAAGTTTTTGGCTTAGGTGAGAAAGAACTTTGTAGAAGAAACACAGACAGCATTGCTTTTTTTCTATTTCCTTGAAAATCCAGATTTCCTCTTCTCCATTTGCTTTCCAAAAATAAATGTTGAGAAGCTTTTTCTTTGTGAATAAAATTTAATTATGTCCTGGTAATTTGTTGGAAGAGGCAAGAGTTTACTGGGTCTCCTGATACTGCATAGTATTTGGGTCCCTTGTGCAATCACACTCAGGGCCCCAGTGTGACACCATTGTGCTCCTAGATAATTGGATCCATGTTCAGAGTTTGATATACTTGCCCAGGGAGGATTGGCTTAAAGGGAGAGGCAAAATTTAAAACAGTAAAAGTGGAAGGAGTAAATTAGGAGGACAGTTTTTTTTTTTTAAGTTGTTAATTGAATCATTAAAAATGCCATTTTGGAACAGGGCAGGTAGTGTGTATTAATTGCAAGCATTAAAAGAGCAATAAATGTTACAGCACCTCTTTTAGTCATGACTGTTGAGAGCTGTTAACAGAATTTCACAAGTGGGAGAGTCCACCCACATGTATTTGGTGATCATTTGCATGCTTGCTATGTGCCTGGTATTGTCTCAGGCTTGAAGAAACCTTATCCTAAAAAAGCTGAGATCTGTTGTGGGACACAAATCAAACAGTTAAGGGGTGTACCTAGAACTTTGGAGGCCCAGAAGAAGCAAAATAATTCTCCCCAAAGAAATCTGGGAAGTCTTCCCTTGGGAGTTGATATCTAATGTTTATATTGAAGGATGGATTTACTTGGCAAAAAAAAAAACAAAACAAAACTTGAGCAGGGCATTTCATGCAGTGGCTGCAGACGATGCATATGTGCATTCAATAGTGAATGATCCAGTGCAGTTAGATGCAGGGTAGGTGGTGGTATTTCCTGAAAAGTGAAGCTGGGAATGTACAGTAGGGAGTAGTGGTAAAGGGTTTTCTGTGCCATGATAAGAAATCTGAACATGATTACAGGAGTAATCTGACCATATGCCTTCATATCTTATAAGGACTTTTTGTCATATTAGTTATTTTCATTATTTTAGTCAACTGGGACTGAATTCACAGGCATGAAAGCAGCTGCCTAAATCAAAAGGAAATGCCAATGCTTGAAGGCTAGAGCTACCATCAACTAAATAACTAGCAGAATTGGTGAGGGTGAAATCATTCAAATCCTGTCCCTGAGTGGGTTTGCCATTCTCTTCTACTTTTCCCCAGGAGTACAAATTGTAAACTTTCAGGGAAATTATCTCTGCAATTAAAACGAGAGAGTCAGCTAGTGCTAAATTATTTAAACCTGAATAATTGCTTGATCACTCGTAATTGTGGACTTTGGGAACTTTTACTGAGTTAAACTTAAGGACTCTGAAAGGTCATGAAGATTCCCTGAAGTTTTTCCCACTTTCGAGCCTTTTGGGTCTTTATAGCTGCAAGTCCTAAGTGGGTGAAGAGCAATGACTGCTATTTGGGGGCTGACGAGAATACATCTAAGATGTAATAATGGAAGCTGTGTGAGGCTCTTAATTTCCTCTCTTCCTCTGGAAACAGGCCACATCTCTTACCACATTGAATTGACGGGCTGGGAATGAACAGCTCAATTAACAACTCCAACCTCCAGTGGGAGATCAGTAACTTTTCAAAGAATCTTTTTCAGTGTCTCCTCCCCTCCCCCCAGCCCTTTGGCTAAACAGACAAAAACTAAAATTCATTTTCCCCTTCCCTCGTATCTGTCTTCATGGGTCTTTTCTTTTTGTATGTCATCTATTGCTCATAATGTGGTCTATATCTTGAGATTCTATTAGGAAGAACAGGAGGATTTGGGCAGGGTTAGAAGTTGTCTCTCTTGACTTCTCCATTTCAGCTTTACTTGAGAAATCATAGATGCAGGTGCAGAGCCGAGAAACAATATTAAGAATTTAACTTTAGCTTGCCTTTCCCTTTAGACCTCCTGTCCGTCTCTAAGGAGATGAAAAAGTGTGAATTTTGAGACTCTTTCCAGCCCAATCCCTTACCTAATTGGTGCGGAGATGAAATTATGGTGGACAAACACAAAGCACAACTCTGATGATAAAACTATATTTTTTGAATGTAAGACATTTAAATAAAAAAAATTAAACCCACCAGGTGCAAAATTGATGGGGAAAGCATCCTAAAAAAGATACCATAATGACTGTAGGGTGTGTACAAGAGAAGTAACTAATCCCAAAACATTCCCTCTCTCTCTTTTTTATCTTGTTAAAGGCTCAAAAGAGGAGGGGAATTAAGCTTTCTCCACAGGCTGAGTTAGATAGAGTAGGGAAGCTGAGGAGGAGGCAACAGGTTGGCTTTGGAGAGTGTGCTCCTCATTTTTCTATAACCTCTGTGTGTGTGTGTGTGTGTGTGTGTGTGTGGTTGTACTATTTGAGTTATGTCTGTTTCCTACAGTTCCTAGGTCAGAGGGCTTAAGTTGTACTTAAATGATATTGTTTTGACCAAGTTGTACTTAAATGATATTACTTTTGTGGTGATTACATCTTTTAGTGGATTGTGAAGCATCTAAAAATTATTATTATGTCTCATCTTACTGCCAAGATTAAATTTACAACCAACACCCTAATCAATTCAATTCAGCATGCATTTATTGAGGACCTCCTTTTTAAATGTGTTGCATTTAGACCAGTGAATAAGAAAAAGGCCTCACCTGTAAGGAGATCAAGTCTCCTCAAGGATGAATTATCCAAAAGAGCTTAACTAAATGTTACTAACTCTATAGGTGTTTGGGGAACATAGATCCTAGAAGGTATTTTTGGTTTTCTTTTGAGGATGGTAATATTTTTTATGGGGGGCGGAGCAAACCTAACTACTGGATGACATGTGCTGAGTGACAACTACAAGCTAATTTTAACACTAAGTTTAGTTTTAAAAGAACACCATGGCTTCCTAATATAGAGATTGGGGTCATCCTTGTGCAATAAAACTATCCCTCTAATTATCTTAAGTTTAGTGACTGGGACATGCAAATTAAATTGATTAACAACAGGAGAAAAGTTTATTTGTGTGCATATGGAAGCTTACAAAAGAAGTAGCTCTTTAAATAGTTAAAGTTAAGGGCTTAGCATGGGAAATTTAATAGGGGAAAGTGGGGGGGGGGAGAAAAGACTTCTATGGGAAGAATGAATAGATTTCTTTAGGAACGACAAATGAGTTTTTAGGAGAACAACTAGGAGATAAGAAACTTTGTGATGATGTTTGTCCATGCAGATGTGAATGGTCTTTCCATCTTCTTCAGGGCTATAAAACTGTCTAGAGTGAGGGATTTATGGTAGGTTTACTGTCCTTCTTCCTCCCAGAAGTAGACTCAACACGAAAAGATAATTTATGGCAGCCTCATTTCCCAGAAGTTGCTGCTTTTAGTCAGATAAGGGAAGTTCTGAGAAAGCTTCTTTCTGTATCTGTTGAATCTCAAGTATCTTCAGTTTAAAATAATCTTCATATTAATTATGAGCTTCCAGGTGAGTCCCCACAATAGGAAGAAAAGATTTTCCTTTGTTGTTGTGTTTTGTTTGTTGGCAATTGAGGGTGGGATTCTTTCCAAGGAGAGGCTTGATTTTATTTTGGGATGTAAAGTAGTGAGCATGTTAGATTTTGAAGATTAATCCCTTCAAATGTACTCTGAACTTGCTATGGGTTGGGTAAATGGCTCTTCGCTAGACTTAATGGTAATTATGAGTGTTTGGAATGAATAGGCTCCAGGAGGAGAATGAGGATTTCAATGGAGAGGAGCTAGAGGCTCAATAATGTGGCAGAAATGAAGCTTAAGAGAAGGAGGAGATGGCCAGGAAAATCATTCTGGAATAGCTGAGGGACCCTGAGAACGCTGATACCTGGTATCAATGTCGATTATTTAGATTTAAATTGTTGGCTGGGATATTCTTGTGGGGAAGTGACATAAATTTTCCATCCACCTTCCCAACTGACTGACTACCTTCTATGTATAAGATTGATTTCATGGATTATCAATATGTACATTCTGAGATATTGAGAGAGAAATAAGGCTAATTTTCATTAATATATTTTTCACTTGCCAATATGAAAATTTGTAGACATATAGAGAAACTGGGGAACCCCTATAGGCAAAATGAGGTTATTGTAGAAGTCCCAGGTGAAGTGGAAAGTGGAAATACGAGTAATACAAGTGGAAAGATGTGGACAGATTCCGGCAATGTTTCAGTGCTTAAATTGGTGCAATTTGCTGGTGGAATAGGTTAGGGCATGAGGGGAAGTGGGGATCTGACAATTGTGCAGCTGGACTGGTGATTGGAGGTGCATTTACTAAGAAAGGTAAGATCCTTTCATCCTTGGGACTTGGCACCCTCCCTGAAAATATGGGAAGGAGGAAAAGGCAGCTGGCCTTTCACACTGTTGTTCCTCTAGCCCAGCCAGCCTACTTCTGCCCAGAAAGCTCCCATGCCTGCAGTTTACAATGAAAGATGGTGTAAAGGGCAGGAAGCTTGACTTCCAGACAGTTGTGTGCAGAGTCGTGGGGTTTAAAGGAGGAAAAGTGGGTTTTGGTTTTTTTTCTTTCTTTCAGAAAGCTCAGTCAATGTGACTTGGAGAGAGCCTGAAGCCAATGCCTTGAGTGAAAAGGTGACATTTCTGCTCAGGCTCTTTTCTGAGATAGCAGGCAATTTTAGTCAGATTCCCACCTGGCTTTTCCTGTCACTTTATCCTCAGGCACAATCTTAATCTCACATTGTTCAAGCCAGTCAGTCACTGTCACTTCTCTTTGTTTCAGCAAGGTATTTTTGCAGGGCTTTCTGGTTTTCTTCAAAATCTTTTCAAGGACGATGTGCTGTTATAAGCGTGGCTGAAGGAAGTAAATGCTTGATTCTGAGGCCAGTCTTGTCTTAGGCTTTCTAAATGGGAAATACAGTTATTTGGACATATGGATTATCTTTTATATGATACCTTGAATAAAAAAAGAGCCAATCATTTTGCAAAAACCTATTAATAATGTCGCCAGTTTCTAGCGCTATGCCTTCCCATATTCCTCCTCACCCCTCCTTCCCATAAATCCTTGGTCCCCTTCAGAGGGCCTGGGGATTGCTCTCCATAACCTCTCCAGACTCATTTCCTATTTTCCCTCTGAAATTACTTTGCTCATCTCCAAATTCAGCCCACTCGCCTTGGAAGTGGATTCTTAAAATCAATTTTTAAATTTTAGAATAGTGTGAGATTGACAGGAAAGTTGCAAAGGCTTTGTACAGAGTTTCCACATACGCTTCATGCAGGTCCCCTATTCTTTACATTTTACGTTACTGTCGTTCCTTTGTCATTCTGAGAAATGAACTAATGTTAGTTCATTACTATGAACTAACCTCTACATATTCTTTGGATTTCACTAGTTTTTAGAACAATATCCTTTATCCATCAAACATACCACATGATAGTTAGTCATGTCTTAGACAACTCTTGGCTCTGACAGTTTCTTAGCTCTCCTTGTTTTTGATGACCTTGACCATCTGGAGGAACATTGGTCAGGTATTTTGTAGAATGTACCTCAATTTGGATTTTTCTAATGTATTTCTCATGACTAGGTTGGGGTTATAGGTCTTTGAAAGGAAGGTCACAGAGGTAAATTGCCATTTTTTGCCACATAATATCAAGGGCATGTACCATCACGTGACTTATCCTTGTTTTTTTTAATTATTATTTTTATTGGAGTTTAATTTGACAACAATCACCCAGTGCTCATCCTGTCAAGTGCCCCCCTCACTGCCCGTCACCCAGTCACCCCATCCTCCTGCCCACCTCCCTTTCCACTATGCCTTGTTTCCCAGAGTTAGGAGTCTTTATGTTCTGTCCCTCTTTCTGACATTCCCCACACATTTCTTCTCCCTTCCCTTATATTCCCTTTCACTATTATTCATATTCCCCAAATGAATAAGAACATATAATGTTTGTCCTTCTCCGATTGACTTACTTCACTCAGCATAATACCCTCCAGTTCCATCCACGTGGAAGCAAATGGTGGGTATTTGTCGTTTCTAATGGCTGAGGAATATTCCATTGTATACATAAACCACATCTTCTTTATCCATTCATCTTTCGATGGACACCGAGGCTCCTTCCACAGTTTGGCTATTGTGGACATGGCTGCTATCAACATCAGGGTGCAGGTGTCCTGCTGTTTCACTGCATGTGTATCTTTGGGGTAAATCCCCAGCAGTGCAATTGCTGGGTGGTAGGGCAGGTCTATTTTTAACTCTTTGAGGAACCTCCACACAGTTTTCCAGAGTGGCTGTACCAGTTCACATTCCCACCAACAGTGCAAGAGGGTTCCCCTTTCTCCACATCCTCTCCAACATTTGTGGTTTCCTGCCTTGTTAATTTTCCCCATTCTCACTGGTGTGAGGTGGTATCTCATTGTGGTTTTGATTTGTATTTCCCTGATGGCAAGTGGTGCTGAGCATTTTCTCATGTGTTTGTTGGCCATGTCTATGTCTTCCTCTGTGAAATTTCTGTTCATATGACTTATCCTTGTTGAAGCTAATCTTGGCACCTGACCAAGGTGGCTGTTGGTTCACTTTATCCACTGTAATGTTCCTTTTTTGTTTTACCCTTTCTATATTCTGTTCTTTTGAAGTAAGTCACTAGTTGCATCCACACTCAAAGAAAGTGGTAAGGGAATTAGGCTCCACTTCTTGGAGGGGAGAGTATTCTAGGGGGTCAAAATATGTCACCCCAAAATATGGCACTTTGGCAGATGGGATATCTTGCGGTAGGGGCATTTGGGATTCAACAGATGCAGAAAGAAGCTGCCTAGTTCTTCCATTATATCTGAACTAAAAGAAGAAACTTCTAGGGAGTGAGGACTGCCATAAATTTCCTCTCTTGGGGAAGTTTTACAGCCATGAAGAAGACAGGAATTTGGTAACAAGATGAACCTGCAAAAGCAGCCCTTATCTTCCAGTGGTTCCCCCACTGGTTTACTTTACCAGAGTTTGTCACTCTTGGAAACCTATAACCCTTTTCCTTTGTCTTGCCACTTCTCTCTACAAGTGTATTTTTCTTTGCTAGTAAGCTACAGAAGCCCAAATTCTAACCATCCCCGGAGTTACTCATCCCTGAGTTTCTCTCCTGTGCATGTTCACTCCATGTGTTAATAAACTTTTGTTCCTGGGCCACGTGGGTGGCTAAGTGGTTGTGCATTTGCCTTCAGCTCAGGTCATGAACCTGGGGTCCTGGGATCAAGTCTGCATCGGGCTCCTCACAGGGACCTCTCCCTCTGCCTATGTCTCTCCCTCTCTCTGTGTCTCTCATGAATAAATAAATAAAATCTTTAAAAATAAACCAAAACCAACTTCTGTTCCTTTTTCTCTTGTTCACCTTTTTTTTTTCATTCTAATTTATGTGGGCTCAGGAAAGAACTTGGGAGAGAAGAGGACTTTTTCCACTGCTACAGTTTCTACTGTATTTTATTATTTAGAATTCTTCTGTTAGAAAGATTTGTCTCTTCTACATTTATTTATTTAATTATTTATTTAAATCATTGGACCTGATCTTTATCCCCCAGTCTAGTCTCTCCTGTTAGGCTGGATTTTTTCAGCCTACATCCGGATTCCCAAGCCTGCTTTCCTTTGGATACTGTCTCTGTTACCAATTCTCTGTTGTCTCCAGACCCTTCCATACTTATTTTTGGGAGGAAGATAGAGGACAGAGGGGGTCCATAAGCAAGAAAGGGAAGTATCACATTGAGGGGTAAAAAGGTATGGAGAGAAGAGACTATGGCTGGACTTAAGACGAGTTAGCTGATGGAAGATGCAGTGGATGCAGGAAATTAGAGCAAGAGGTGACTATAAGAATATATGTCGGGATCCCTGGGTGGCGCAGCAGTTTGGCGCCTGCCTTTGGCCCAGGGCGCGATCCTGGAAACCCGGGATCGAATCCCACATCAGGCTCCCGGTGCATGGAGCCTGCTTCTCCCTCTGCCTGTGTCTCTGCCTCTCTCTCTCTCTCTCCCTGTGTGACTATCATAAATAAATAAAAATTAAAAAAAAAAAAGAATATATGTCTCCAGGGCAGCCCGTGGCTCAGGGGTTTAGCCTACCTTCGGCCTGGGGCGTGACCTTGCGGGCCTGGGATTGAGTCCCACGTCAGGCTCCCTGCATGGAGCCTGCTTCTCCTTCTGCCTGTGTCTCTGCCTCTCTTTCTCTCTGTGTCTCTCATGAATAAATAAATAAAATCTTAAAAAAAAAAAGAATATATGTTTCTACAGAACTGGCAGAAAATGTGGAAAGAATGCTGGAATTTCCACACTTTAAGGTAAAAGGCGATTCTGGGAGAATTCTGTGGGCATTTGGGTGGCGAACATCTAGGTAACATTTGAGGATAAGGAAATAGAATCCTCGGGGCCTTAGAGATCAACCTATGGAGTTCCTAAAGATAAAGAATCCCTGAACCTCGAGTTTTAATGGATTGCCTAAGGTCAAAGTTATCCCCAGAAGAGCTCGAATTAGAAGTGAGCCTTCCTGATTCCCCACCTAATTCTTATTCCAGGATGCTGCAGCTGTTGCCTCGGAAGCTGATTCAGATACTAATAGAGTGAGGCTTTCCACTCCCTTGGGAAGTCTGAGGCTATAACGAGAAATAGCCTCAACGGGATATGAACAACTTAGAGAGGCCAAATTCCCTTTTTGGTGATTTAAATGTTAATACCTTGGCACTTCTCCAGGCAAGTGGGAGATTTGGAGGCAGCTCAGGAGCTATGCCTATTCTAGGAACCCCAAGTCCCTGTTGTCGGTTAAGGGACTCTTTACAGTCCTTGAAGACAAGATTAGAGGCTTATAAGAGATTCCTAATGGAATCCAGGCATCCTTTCATCTTGTGTCAATGGCAATATTTCTTTCCTTCTTCCTAGACCAGTTGAGGCATCCAGTAAGCTACTGTACCTGACATGCTTCTATTAAAAATCTAGACCTTTCTTTTGGAAGCAGCTAGTTACTCTAGCACGGATGCACTTTGGACAGTTGCAAGGTTGACTTTTGTGTGTGTGTGTTTCTCTGCCAGAGCCTCCCCTGCTCTGCTTCTTCAGCAAACTTAGCTGCTGCTGTTTTGACACCCAGCTACTTAATAGCCAAAACTCCAAGGGGGAAACAAAGCTGAGCAGTTAAATGTTTGGTGACTTAGTTTACTTTCCAGCAAGCATCTGGGAAGTTGGAACGTCTGGATTGTTTGGTTAAAACCTTCAGTTTTCATCTGGTTAGGTGATATGTATACTTGTTATGCCTTATCTATTTGGAGGTGTTTGCCAAGCCTTGACCCTGGCTGAGAGCAAGCCACCAATCAACCAAAGGTGGCAATAAACTTTTGCAAAAGAACACTTGGAAAGTACTAAGAAATAAAAAGAAGGAAGTAAAAAGTTCTAATTTTTCTATTATCAAATATAGTAACTATTTTTACACTTCAGTGATATTTTCATCTTGTTCTCTTTTCTCCCTATAGGGTCTTATTAGAACATTGTTCTTACAAACACATTATACATCTCAGATTTGTATTTTGTTTCCTTACATAACAAATCAGCATTTCACATGCTAATAAAATACTAAAATACTCTTTTAATAATTGTATTAGTTATATGGCTACATCATAATCTACTTAATCTATTCTCTACCACTATTTGTTATTTAGATGGTTTCTGATATTTAACTGTATAAATAGCTTTTTTCTTAAGCTTTTTTCTGATTTTGGAACTTTTATGTGAATAATCACCCAGAATTAAAATTGGCTATTGACTTTAAAAGGTTTCAGTAGACCACGTCTTAAAGAGATTCTTGTCTTCTGGATTTTTCCCACAAGGTCAAAATCAATACACAAGTTTTGATAGTGATTTGCAAATACTTAGTACCACAACTTTAAAAAGATACTTACATATTTTATCTTTTAAACTGCTTTTGTCTGCCTCAAAGAAAATTATCATGTAAGAAGTGATTTCCATATATATTTGCCATCCAAGGCATATATAATGAAGTACATCTTCATCCTCTGTGTTTTCACAAATTAGCAAGATTGGTCAAATAACTCAAAGTCAGGATTTGGGTACATCCACTTGAGCTGTATGTTTTTCTGGTTCTATTAGATTGGAAAGAAATCCAGACAGAGTGGGAAGTAGGGGTTCAAGACTGAGCTAAATTCTTTAGGGACAACCAAAATTTAAGGTTGGGGAACCAGGTTTGTTGTCAGGTCAAAAGGGCAAGAGGACAGTGATGGCTCCAAGATATCTCTATCAAAGATAATTAAACCAGGAGGATATTTTGTATTTCAATTTTAAAGTGCAGAGACAGGACAATTTCAGGGTTGTACAATGGGTTGGTGATGTCATATAGGATCTAAATTCTTTCTAACTTATTACTCTATGATAACCAGCATGGTAGCTTTGTCTTTATGCTTGTCTACGCATGGTCACAAGATTCTTTCCAAAAGGAGTCCAAAGGGGTCCCAAAGCTTTCAAAGACATCTACAGGCAGGAAGAAAGAAAAATTTCTTATCAGATGTCTCTCTTTCTTAAATCACAGAGTAAAATATTTTCTAGAAGCTCTTAGCTGACTCGCCCTCAGATGCCACTGGACAGAAATGGATCGTGTATGTACATCTGAGCCAACACTGGCAATATAAAATTGACAATCAGATTTCAGTCCCTGGGGAAGGGAAAATAATCTTTTCTGAGCACTTTACTACCTATTTCTTGAACAAAAGCACAGTTCTTTTAGCAAGGAAGTAGGGTGGATTTGCTAGGGATATAGAGAAAAACACATACTACAGCCAGTATTTCGGTTTGAGGAGGAGACCAGGTAGTTTCTTTCTACTGTTTTTGTATATACATATATATAGAATTCATTCTTAAATTTTGAACTTCTTCTCTTTTGGAATAATTTTGTGTGTGGGGGAGGGAAAAAGGTGATGAAAATTATGAAGGCTAAAGTTATTCTAAAACCACTCCTACTTCCTCTACAGAAAGATGGGGAAATAAGCACAATATTCAAGGTAGTTTAAGTGAAGTGGGAAAGGATAGACTTTGAAGCAAAATAAGGAAGTTAGAGGTATTTTCTATGAACTATGTTGGGGATACATAACTTAAAAGGTCTATCTTCTGAAGTATGCCGGCTCAGACTGGTAAAGAAAATTCAGAGTCAGAGCAGCCAGTAAACTACCAACAAGACTGAAGAAGATTCATTTGATTTTTTCTAGGTTGTTCGAAATATTGGAATTAGTTAATGGAGCCATAGGAGTGTGGGCTGCTGGGATGGAAATCAGCAAATCCATAGGCTTCCAATTCTCTTGCCTGTTTCATGTCCCACTAAATTCCATAGGAAGGCTTTAATGTTACACAACAGCTGAAGAAATTGGGTTTACTGTAAGGGCTGCTCCTGTTTGCTCCTCCAAGATTAGACAGTGTCTCCTCTGGCAAGCTTGTCTTGATTTTCAAGGTGGTGATTGGTTCTCTTTCTGTGGGACCTCTTGGCAGCCTGTGTAATCTCACCCCTCTGGGTACCCTTGTTACCCATATTTCTATAGCTTGTGGTTTAGTGCAAGGAAGACATTGTAGTTACTATATGAGTAATGGAGATTGAATTAACAAGTGCATGAAATTAAATAAATGAAAGAATGAATTAAATAATCATAGTATGAGAAAAAGAAATTCCTTTTGATCTTTTGGAAGAGTCAGGGTAATCAGCATAGAAGATTTAAAAAATATACATATACAATAGCTTTTCTTGAACATTCTTCTTTTATCTCTTGTAATCCTATTTAAACAAATCCTTTATTTCTAGTGCAGTAGAACTTCACTGAGCCTTGAAATTAACAGCTAAGTATTCAAAAAAAATAAAAATAAAAGGGACAGATTGTGTTATCAGATTTGTGCCCTGAAACCAACCATCCCCTGCCTCTTCTGTACAGTTATAAAGACCTAAATATGTTTGGAAAGAGCCTGTTTACTCAATCTGCTTGCTATTAAAGATGGAAGTCTGGAATTTGACCTTTCTTGTTTAAACACATTTTATTGGAATATGTTTGCCTTTTTAATCTCAATAATGAATAAGATAAGTTTTGAATGTGAATTGCTAAAAAAAAAAGCCTCAGAAACCTCAAATGAGATTGTATTTCATATATTAGATATTCCCAGAATCATAGCACATGCTAATATTTATTAATAGCATTATCGTACAACTAATGTCTTTATAGTTCATATAGTAGCATCCTTATGCCAAGTATGGAATCAGATGGTTAAAAAAGATATGAAAATGACCAGTGTTGCAGGTTTTATTCTTGGTAAATTTTGCATAAAATAAATATTATTATAGTTATGTAGAGAACCTTTCAATATAGGACAATCATCTGAGAAAGGAGTCATGATAGTCAAGATTAGGTCCTGGCTGTACATTAGATCTTTCACTAATTCCCTCTAAGCCTCAGTTTCCTTCTCAAGAAACTAAGGATAATGCTATTGGTCTTACCTATTTTATTAATAGTTTTTGAAATAAAATGAAGTGTGATTTTTATCAAAGGACTCTTAAATCTGTAAAAGTTATAAAATTGACAAATATTGTAATTATTAGTCATGACAGCCATAAGCACAGTGGTGGAAGGGATATATCTATTATCAAGAGAAAAAAACACAGTAGGTCAGTGGAATCATATCCATGTACAAGAATAGTGCTTACATTTTTATAAGGAAAAAAATCATTGATTAAGTGTTATATATTTGCTATCTTGTCTTGTCTTAGATGTTATTTCCATTGTGACTTGATCAGAGAAGATGTGAAGTTAAGCAGAATCTAGGAAGAAAGGATCCAAAGTTTGCTACGCTTAAGAGCTAGTGAGGAAACATAAAACCTAGAAATATAAAGGGAAAGTGGAAGGATGGGAAGGCAAGAAATCTATTTTCTATTAAATAGTGCACATAATCTCCTCGAAGTGTGTATGTCTGGCGGGAGGGACGAGGAAGCCAAAGAAAGTAGAATAAGAGCACACTGGCTTTTGATCGCTAAGGATGAAGTAGAGCTATTTAATCTCCAGATTGCCCTCACACTGTGTGCATCTATTGTGCTGTGGTTGAACTCTAAGAGGCAGTACTGTTGTGCCCATTAATTTCAGCACAGTGTGAATCCCCCCCCTTACTTAAAGGGAATGGTTAGTTCAATTGATGCACATTTCTCTGAATCCACAAATCAATAAACCACTTGGAAAAAAAGTAAAGTGTGAATCTTCCTGTATGGTCTCCTGATAGGAGAGACAAAGAATGGCAATAAGATCTGAAATCCCCAACTGGGAGTTAAGCCTGCTTTCACTTGCCTGGCTTAGCAGATGACGTCAATTGGCGATGACTTATGAATGTTATCTCTATAACGCTCTTTCTATGGGCCTCTCACTCTTCCAGCTGAGTGTCTAAGGGCTGGCGTACAATTTCATCTCATATCTTGAGAATCAGTGGAGCATGGTTTTTAACTTACAGTGGAACTGGGCAGTGGGACAGGAGCTGGTGGAACCGATCCAACTGTAGGGTCTGAAATATGAAGTAGTCTGCTGGGTAAGGCACAAGATCATGGAGTATGGCAATCTTTGGGCATAGTCCAAACCACGGACAAAAACCAGTCTGCATGTGGTCACAGGGCACATAAGTGGGCTGGGGTTAAAAGGCAGGATTCCAGGAATGGAAGCCAAGGCAGTAGTCCATTTTATCAGCCAGACCTCTTGATTGAAAGCAGCAGAAACTTATGCTGGCTATCTAAAGCAAAAAGAAAATTTATTATAGGGTGATCAGAGACTTACAAAATTGATTGGAGGTTGGAGACCTGGTTCTGGAAAAAAAAAGTGGGAGTATTCACAAATAATCAATTCCCAGTGGCTTATAGACTTAAAAGTGAAAGGTAGAATTATAAAGTATTTTAGAAGATAGTGCAGGAAAATACCTCCATGAAGTCAGAGTTGGGAAGAATTTTCTTACAAGACACACAAAAATACTATCCATACAGGAAAATACTATCCATATTTTTTCTACTGCATTAAAATTAAGGACTCTATCCATCAAAAAGCACCCCAAAAACCAAAAACTAATACACCCAAACTCTTTAAAAAAGAAGGAAAAACCAAACTACAGAGATGTTTTTTGTAATATTTAACTACCAAACGCCTAGATCCAAAATATACAGAGAGATCCTACAAATAGGAGATAAGAAAAAGACATATGGGTCAATAGAAGTTTGTACAGAGAACTTGAACAGGCATTTAACAAAAGAGGAAATTAAGATGGCTAATAAGTACCTGAAAAGGCTCTCAGCCTCATTAGAAATAAGGGGAATGCAAAATAAAAACCACAGCGAGGCATCATTACACACTCATCAGATTGGCAAACATTAAAAAAAATCAGATAATTCCAGGTGGAGGTAAGGATGTAGAACAGGACTTTCATCTCTGCAGGCACATAAATCTGTACAAGCACTATGGAAAGCTTGTTCCCATTATCTCCTCAAAACTGAGCACATGTACACCTAATCACACAGCAATTCCAGTTGGAGATGTTAATCTGTAATTGAGTGAATCTATAAAAAACTTTACAGAATAAAATGCATTCGATGCACAGCAACATAGACAAATCTCACATACTACATAAAGTTTCAAAATAGGCAAAGAGAGGAGGGGCAAGAGGGTGGAGGAGCAGGGTCCCCAGGTCACCTGTCCCCACCAAATTACCTAGATAACCTTCAAATCATCCTGAAAATCGACGAATTCGGCCTGAGGTTTAAAGAGAGACCAGCTGGACCGCTACAGTGAGAAGAGTTCGCGCTTCTATCAAGGTAGGAAGACGGGGAAAAAGAAATAAAGAAACAAAAGGCCTCCGAGGGGGAGGGGCCCCGCGAGGAGCCGGGCTGAGGCCGGGGCGAGTGTCCCCAGGACAGGAGAGCCCCGTCCCGGAGGAGCAGGAGCTGCACCAACCTTCCCGGGCGGCGGAAAGGGGCCCGCAGGGAGTTGGAGCAGGACCCAGGAGAGCGGGGATGCCCTCGGGCTCCCTGGGACACTAACAGACACCTGCGCCCCGGGGAGAGCCCCACACCCCGCGGCCGAGCTCCCTAAGGGCTGCAGCGCGCACGGCGGGCGGAGCAGCCGGAGGGCCGGAGCGGCTCCGGAGGGGCTGCGGGCGGAGCAGCTCAGGGGCGGCTCGGGCAGAGGAGAGGCTCGTGCGGAGGGGCTGCGCGGCGGGAGCGCGAATCCCACAGCGCAGGCCCCGGAGCACAGGGCGCCGGGACACAGCCCAGGATCCGGCCTCCCCCGGGACAGGCCGAGGCCGGGAGGGCCCAGGACAGCGAGGACGCTCCTGCCCCGAGCTGAGCAGATCAGCGGCCCCGCCCCGGAGCCTCCAGGCCCTGCGGACAGAGACGAGAGCCCAGCCCGTAGTTCCTGCGGAGGCTGAATCCAGGCTTCCAGAGTTGCCATAGCAACTGCGGCTGTTCCTCCTGGGGCCCCACGGGGTAAACAACCCCCGCTGAGCCCTGCAGCAGGCAGGGGCAGAGCAGCTCCCCCAAGTGCTAACACCTGAGAATCAGCACAGCAGGCCCCTCCCCCAGAAGACCAGCTGGACGGACCAGTTCCAGGGGAAGTCAAGGGACTTCAAGTCTACAGAATCAGAAGATACTCCCCCGTGTTTTTTTTTGTTTTGTTTTGTTTTGTTTTTTGTTTTTTGTTTTTTTTCTTTTTGATTTCTCATTGCTTCCCCCACCCCACCTCCTTTTTTTTCACCTTTCTTTCTTTTCTTTCTCTTTTCTTCTTTTTTTTCCTTTTTTTCTTCTTTTACTTTTTTCTTTTTCTCTTTTCTTTCCTTCTCTCTCTTTCTCTCCTTTTCCCAATACAACTTGTTTTTGGCCACTCTGCACTGAGCAAAATGACTAGAAGGAAAACGTCACCTCAAAAGAAAGAATCAGCAACAGTCCTCTCTCCCACAGAGTTACAAAATCTGGATTACAATTCAATGTCAGAAAGCCAATTCAGAAGCACTATTATACAGCTACTGGTGGCTCTAGAAAAAAGCATTAAGGCCTCACGAGACTTCATGACTGCAGAATTTAGAGCCAATCAGGCAGAAATTAAAAATCAATTGAATGAGATGCAATCCAAACTAGAAGTCCTAACGACGAGGGTTAACGAGGTGGAAGAACGAGTGAGTGACATAGAAGACAGGTTAATGGCAAAGAGGGAAACTGAGGGAAAAAGAGACAGACAATTAAAAGACCATGAAGACAGATTAAGGGAAATAAATGACAGCCTAAGGAAGAAAAACCTACGTTTAATTGGGGTTCCCGAGGGCGCCGAAAGGGACAGAGGGCCAGAATATGTATTTGAACAAATCCTAGCTGAAAACTTTCCCAATCTGGGAAGGGAAACAGGCATTCAGATCCAGGAAATAGAGAGATCCCCCCCCCCTAAAATCAATAAAAACCGTTCAACACCTCGACATTTAATAGTGAAGCTTGCAAATTCCAAAGATAAAGAGAAGATCCTTAAAGCAGCAAGAGACAAGAAGTCCCTGACTTTCATGGGGAGGAATATTAGGGTAACAGCAGACCTCTCCACAGAGACCTGGCAGGCCAGAAAGGGCTGGCAGGATATATTCAGGGTCCTAAATGAGAAGAACATGCAACCAAGAATACTTTATCCAGCAAGGCTCTCATTCAAAATGGAAGGAGAGATAAAGAGCTTCCAAGACAGGCAGGAACTGAAAGAATATGTGACCTCCAAACCAGCTCTGCAAGAAATTTTAAGGGGGACTCTTAAAACTCCCCTTTAAGAAGAAGTTCAGTGGAACAATCCACAAAAACAAGGACTAAATAGATATCATGATGACACTAAACTCATATCTGTCAATAGTAACTCTGAACGTGAACGGGCTCAATGACCCCATCAAAAGGCGCAGGGTTTCAGACTGGATAAAAAAGCAGGACCCATCTATTTGCTGTCTACAAGAGACTCATTTTAGACAGAAGGACACCTACAACCTGAAAATAAAAGGTGGAGAACCATTTACCATTCAAATAGTTCTCAAAAGAATGCAGGGGTAGCCATCCTTATATCAGATAAACTAAAATTTACCCCGAAGACTGTAGTGAGAGATGAAGAGGGACACTATATCATACTTAAAGGATCTATCCAACAAGAGGATTTAACAATCCTCAATATATATGCCCCGAATGTGGGAGCTGCCAAATACTTAAACCAATTATTAACCAAAGTGAAGAAATACTTAGATAATAATACACTTATACTTGGTGACTTCAATCTAGCTCTTTCTACCCTCAATAGGTCTTCTAAGCACAACATCTCCAAAGAAACGAGAGCTTTAAATGATACACTGGACCAGATGGATTTCACAGATATCTACAGAACTTTACATCCAAACTCAACTGAATACACATTCTTCTCAAGTGCACATGGAACTTTCTCCAGAATAGACCACATACTGGGTCACAAATCGGGTCTGAACCGATACCAAAAGATTGGGATCGTCCCCTGCATATTCTCAGACCATAACGCCTTGAAATTAGAACTAAATCACAACAAGAAGTTTGGAAGGACATCAAATACGTGGAGGTTAAGGACCATCCTGCTAAAAGATAAAAGGGTCAACCAGGAAATTAAGGAAGAATTAAAAAGATTCATGGAAACTAATGAGATGAAGATACAACTGTTCAAAATCTTTGGGATGCAGCAAAAGCAGTCCTGAGGGGGAAATACATCGCAATACAAGCATCCATTCAAAAACTGGAAAGAACTCAAATACAAAAGCTAACCTTACACATAAAGGAGCTAGAGAAAAAACAGCAAATGGACCCGATGCCCAGCAGAAGAAGAGAGTTAATTAAAATTCGAGCAGAACTCAACGAAATTGAGACCAGAAGGACTGTGGGACAGATCAATAGAACCAGGAGTTGGTTCTTTGAAAGAATTAATAAGATAGATAAACCATTAGCCAACCTTATTAAAAAGAAGAGAGAGAAGACTCAAATTAATAAAATCATGAATGAGAAAGGAGAGATCACTACCAACACCAAGGAAATGCAAACGATTTTAAAAACATATTATGAACAGCTCTACGCCAATAAATTAGGCAATCTAGAAGAAATGGACACATTCCTGGAAAGCCACAAACTACCAAAACTGGAACAGGAAGAAATAGAAAACCTGAACAGGCCAATAACCAGGGAGGAAATTGAAGCAGTCATCAAAAACCTCCCAAGACACAAGAGTCCAGGGCCAGATGGCTTCCCAGGGGAATTCTATCAAACGTTTAAAGAAGAAACCATACCTATTCTACTAAAGCTGTTTGGAAAGATAGAAAGAGATGGAGTACTTCCAAACTCGTTCTATGAGGCCAGCATCACCTTAATTCCAAAACCAGACAAAGACCCCACCAAAGAGGAGAATTACAGACCAATATCCCTGATGAACATGGATGCAAAAATTCTCAACAAGATACTAGCCAATAGGATCCAACAACACATTAAGAAAATTATTCACCACGACCAAGTAGGATTTATCCCCGGACACAAGGCTGGTTCAACACTCGTAAAACAATCAATGTGATTCATCATATCAGCAAGAGAAAAACCAAGAACCATATGATCCTCTCATTAGATGCAGAGAAAGCATTTGACAAAATACAGCATCCATTCCTGATCAAAACTCTTCAGAGTGTAGGGATAGAGGGAACTTTCCTCGACATCTTAAAAGCCATCTACGAAAAGCCCACAGCAAATATCATTCTCAATGGGGAAGCAGTGGGAGCCTTTCCCCTAAGATCAGGAACAAGACAGGGATGTCCACTCTCACCACTGCTATTCAACATAGAACTGGAAGTCCTAGCCTCAGCAATCAGACAACAAAAAGACATTAAAGGCATTCAAATTGGCAAAGAAGAAGTCAAACTCTCCCTCTTCGCCGATGACATGATACTCTACATAGAAAACCCAAAAGCCTCCACCCCAAGATTGCTAGAACTCATATAGCAATTTGGTAGCGTGGCAGGATACAAAATCAATGCCCAGAAGTCAGTGGCATTTCTATACACTAACAATGAGACTGAAGAAAGAGAAATTAAGGAGTCAATCCCATTTACAATTGCACCCAAAAGCATAAGATACCTAGGAATAAACCTAACCAAAGAGGTAAAGGATCTATACCCTAAAAACTATAGAACACTTCTGAAAGAAATTGAGGAAGACACAAAGAGATGGAAAAATATTCCATGCTCATGGATTGGCAGAATGAATATTGTGAAAATGTCAATGTTACCCAGGGCAATTTACATGTTTAATGCAATCCCTATCAAAATACCGTGGACTTTCTTCAGAGACTTAGAACAAATTATTTTAAGATTTGTGTGGAATCAGAAAAGACCCCGAATAGCCAGGGGAATTTTAAAAAAGAAAACCATAGCTGGGGGCATCACAATGCCAGATTTCAGGTTGTACTACAAAGCTGTGGTCGTCAAGACAGTGTGGTACTGGCACAAAAACAGACACATAGATCAATGGAACAGAGTAGAGAACCCAGAAGTGGTACCTGAACTTTATGGTCAACTAATATTCGATAAAGGAGGAAAGACTATCCACTGGAAGAAAGACAGTCTCTTCAATAAATGGTGCTGGGAAAATTGGACATCCACATGCAGAAGAATGAAACTAGACCACTCTCTTGCACCATACACAAAGATAAACTCAAAATGGATGAAAGATCTAAATGTGAGACAAGATTCCATCAAAATCCTAGAGGAGAACACAGGCAACACCCTTTTTGAACTTGGCCACAGTAACTTCTTGCAAGATACATCCAGGAAGGCAAAAGAAACAAAAGCAAAAATGAACTATTGGGACTTCATCAAGATAAGAAGCTTTTGCACAGCAAAGGATACAATCAACAGAACTCAAAGACAACCTACAGAATGGGAGAAGATATTTGCAAATAACATATCAGATAAAGGGCTAGTTTCCAAAATCTATAAAGAACTTATTAAACTCATACACCAAAGAAACAAACAATCCAATCATGAAATGGGCAAAAGACATGAAGAGAAATCTCACAGAGGAAGACATAGACATGGCCAACAAGCACATGAGAAAATGCTCCGCATCACTCGCCATCAGGGAAATACAAATCAAAACCACAATGAGATACCACCTCACACCAGTGAGAATGGGGAAAATTAACAAGGCAGGAAACCACAAATGTTGGAGAGGATGCGGAGAAAAGGGAACCCTCTTACACTGTTGGTGGGAATGTGAACTGGTGCAGCCACTCTGGAAAACTGTGTGGAGGTTCCTCAAAGAGTTAAAAATAGACCTGCCCTACGACCTAGCAATTGCACTGTTAGGGATTTACCCCAAAGATTCAGATGCAATGAAACGCCGGGACACCTGCACCCCGATGTTTCTAGCAGCCATGTCCACAATAGCCAAACTGTGGAAGGAGCCTCGGTGTCCATCGATAGATGAATGGATAAAGAAGATGTGGTTTATGTCTACAATGGAATATTACTCAGCCATTAGAAACGACAAATACCCACCATTTGCTTCAACGTGGATGGAACTAGAGGGTATTATGCTGAGTGAAGTAAGTCAATCGGAGAAGGACAGTGTATGTTCTCATTCATTTGGGGAATATGAATAATAGTGATAGGGAATATAAGGGAAGGGAGAAGAAATGTGTGGGAAATATCAGAAAGGGACACAGAACATAAAGACTCCTAACTCTGGGAAATGAACTAGGGGTGGTGGAATGGGAGGAGGGCGGGGAGTGGGGGTGAATGGGTGATGGGCACTGAGGGGGACACTTGACGGCATGAGCACTGGGTGTTATTCTGTATGTTGGTAAATTGAACACCAATAAAAATTAATTTATTAAAAAAACAAAATAGGCAAAGAGAGTAAACTGAGTTATTTCGTAATGAATCTTTAGGTGGTATAATTAAAAGAAAACCTGGAAAATGATGGGCACAAAAGACAGGACTATGGTTATTTCCAGGACAGAGGAAGGGTATTATAAGTCATAGGAGTGGGGAGTAGGCACTGGTAATGTTTGCATTGTGCCAGTGAGGACTAGTCACCAGGCATAGCACATGCCATACCTGCTGGGGTCAAGAGGATTGACTCACTGATGCATGAGTATCAGTGCCCCAGGTGCAGGCTCCTGGGCAAAACACAGATATCTAGCAGAGCCAGATGTAAGACTCTTGGTTAGGGATTGCAACCCTTGGGCTTTGGAGATTAATTGCAATGATAAAACCATGGCCTTGTTCCTTTCCCATCAGCTTAGCCCTTGCATTGGAGGTAGCACCATACCTTCACAACCAGGGGCTGGTCTAAGCCTGGTAGTTATGGCTCTACAACATGGCAAGTGAGTGACAGGACTTGTCAAACCAAAATTCATCATCTCCTGAGAGATTCAAAAAGTCTGCGAGCCAGTTCTTACTATTGACCAAGATCAATCGCCTTTAACACCAGGCTGCTGCCCATTTCCATGGAACATTGCAGAAAACCATTTTTTTCTTTCTAAGAGGCCAACTTACAGGAGAAGTAGTCATGGGCAAATTCAACTTCTACATTTGGCTTTAATTTTCCTACCTGTTGATGAGGTTTCATGGTTGTTTGTATTACAATTATTTGCTAAATTTTACACATCCTTTATATACTTTTCTTATGTATGCCTTAGTTTACAATTAAATAAAATGCTCCAAAATATTGAAGTCAGGAGGACTCTAAGAGCTGTGGGGCAGCACTACACCACAGCCATGATTCCAATGTCAGCTGACACACCCTTGCATCACTCACTATTGACTCAGAGGCTCAGGACAAAGGAGAATTACCTGGCAGTAAGAGCTTCCATATGTACTACCAGGTGGGCTCTCCCAGAGGTCATAGGACAGAAAACTTCACAGACCAAATTAAAATGCTCAAATGACATGATTTCTTAAATTGAATTAAAACACACAGTGAAAAGCAAGGGGAAAACCCGAGGTAAGTTAACCCACGGACAGGTATATGTGGGAGGGCCACAGAATCTGAATCTCAGGGTATGCAATATTCATACATCCCATCGGTCTATACCACATGAGTCTTCTCCACCAAAAGTGTGCGTGCAGAACCAAAACTGAGGTTTGAGCAAATGCGCCCATAGATGTGTGATGCCTTGATCCAATGACACACACTCGCTCTCTTGGACATACACAGGGATAAGTGCAACCAGCCACAACTGTTTTTTTTTTTTTTTAAGGTAGAGCTGTCTTAAAGGATGTTTATTTCCTGCCCCCTTTATACCTAACTAAGACTTGAGCATCCTTTTGACAAAGACAGTTTTCTTACCCCCCACTGGTCTCCAGCCCCCAGGATGCAGGGGTGTTGAAGACAAGTGCTCTGGGAGCCAGGGCACGCTGGCCTTCTGTCCCGGCTGGCAGTTCTTATGGGGAGGTCTCTGGGGTCTCCGGGGCTTCCTTAATCCGCTTTCTCTTGTGAGGAAGTTTCCTTAGAGAACCTTTCCTGACCCGGGTCAGGATGTGAGCTCCCCCAACAGAGAGGCCTGGAGGTATGTGGAGAATACCAGATAGTCTAAACAGCAGTCATGGGTTCTAGTTGTGCTTTGTGGACAGAAAATACAAGAGGCCAGAATGGGTGTCACCACTCAGTGATAAGTTAAGGCATCGTATATATTAAATGCTCATATATAATGTATCCTGAATATTTAGTTCTTTTTGTGTATTTAGTCGCATGTGCACTTAGCAAGCAGGTGCTATAGGATATTAGGCATCTATTGGTTCTTTCATTCTCCTCTTTGTGGGAGACATTTGCTCTATTTGCTAGCTTCTTTTCTCATGCTTATCATACCCTGTAAGATCTGCTTATATCCCACAAACTTTTTGCTTACTAGCTCCTCACCTATACTGAAATCTTAAAAGGGCTTTGCCTATTTTTATAAATTACACATTCATTTATTTGATAGAATTGAACATTCCCAAAAGCAAATGTGGGCAGCCCCGGTGGCCCAGAGGTTTAGTGCCGCCTTCAGTCCAAGGTGTGATCCTGGAGACCTGGGATTGAATCCCACATCGGGCTCCCTGCACAGAGCCTGCTTTTCCCTCTTCCTGTGTCTCTGCCTCTCTCTTTCTCCCTCTGTGTCTTTCATGAACAAACAAATAAAATCTTAAAGAAAAAAAAAAGCAAATGCACGTGACACATCTGATTGGCTGAGACTAAGTAATGCACCCATCTCACTGGTTATGCCAGGACAAAGACAAAGTAATGTCACTCTCTGGTTGTGAGGTAGGAAGTCAGCTCTTTTTCTTACCAAAAATCCTCATAAAGAAGAATTTCCCCATACAGGAGATCAGAGTGCAAATAGAAAGGAGAAATTGTATACTAGATGCCCCGAGTGAACAAAAGCCCACCACATGTAAAAGGGCTATCAGCAAGGGAACGAGCTTTGAGAATCAAGCTTAAACCTAGTTTTTGGAAATGCAACATTGCATTCATGTTGTCTAAGCAGCAGGAATGGTTTGAGTCTGAATGCCAACATAATGAACTGGGATGTTTAAGAATCTCTTTCTTTAGGTCAGAAAAGCTGCATGACTGTTACTGTGAATGTTGGGCTGAGCTTCGAGACAGTGATCAGATGTTTTCAACTATTGAGAGTAGAAGAAATAAAGTAGCTATAATTAGCCTGCCTGAGAATATCTCTCAGATTCCTGGAGTCCTGGCCAGCCATGAATTTCTGCATTTCTGGTAATTGTTATAGAAACTTGGTGAGAAGTAGAATAGTTTCCACCCCTCATGCCTCTGGAATGTTGCTTAGATAATTGAGGATCTATCTTCTCTCTTTCTGTCTCTCTCTCTCTCTCTCACACACACACACATATCCTTTCAAAAGGAAGCTATCTATACTAGAATTATCTCTTTTTTAAATTTTTTAAATTTTTTTTATTTATGATAGTCACAGAGAGAGAGAGAGAGAGATATGCAGAGACACAGGCAGAGGGAGAAGCAGGCTCCATGCACCGGGAGCCCGACGTGGGGTTCGATCCCGGGTCTCCAGGGCCGCGCCCTGGGCCAAAGGCAGGTGCTAAACTGCTGCACCACCCAGGGATCCCCTAGAATTATCTCTTAACAGAAGATTAAGTGGTGGCTAATAACTACCTTCAGATGATACCTGAGGCTCTGGACAATTTAGTCTAGAGGAGCCTTGGGTTCCTCAGCAACCTAATTTTTTAGTTATTCTCTAAGAGCTGTCTTGGAAAATTGCTTAAAATTCTATCCCAAGTTTGAGTGCCACCTAAAATTTGAAAAACCTTTCAAACAAACAAACAAACAAACAAAACTCTCTACCGTCCTTTGCTACTCTGATTGATTAAGATACATCCCTTGATTAACCCCATCCACAAACACTCTCCAAAGTGGCCGTTTCCTTACCCCCCTGCATACAAATTATAGAATTGTGCTCTATTGTAGAACTATTGCCATACCTACTCTTTAGTGTCTGAACAATGATGCATAAGACTTAGCAAACATTGAACTTTCATCTTCCCACATTTCTCCCACAGGACAAGTAGAATTAAAGGCCTGGGAATAGCTTTTTAAAAAAAGGTGAAATAGGGACGCCTGGGTGGATCAGCGGTTTAGCATCTACCTTCAGCTCAGGGCATGATCCCAGGACCCGAGATAGTCCTGTATCGGTTTCCCTGCATGGAGCCTGCTTCTGTCTCTGCCTCTCTCATGAATAAATCTTAAAAATTAAAATTTTAAATTTAAATTTTTTAAAAAATTAAAAAGGTAAAATAATGACAATTGTACAGATTTAAAAATGAACATGCAAGAATGATTTTATTATACTCATATATGTGGTGAAGGGGATCGGAGTATGCCACCCCTAAGTATACCAAGGATTATTTGGTATATTGAAGGCAACTGAGAACCAACAGATGCAGGAAGAGTTCTCTGCCTTCCTCTTACCTGCCTAAAGCAAAATATAAGATTCCCTTTGTGAAGGTGACCATCCCCTTCTACCTGTAGGTTTTCCATTTTCCCCACCCCAGAAGACAAGAACACTCTTATCACTGGAGACAGAATTCATACTGCAATGAGTTTGTAAATAGATCTTACCAAAATAAGACTTTTCTTTTTTTTTAATTTTTTATTTATTTATGATAGTCACACACACAGAGAGAGAGAGAGAGAGAGAGAGAGAGGCAGAGACACAGGCAGAGGGAGAAGCAGGCCCCATGCACCGGGAGCCCGACGTGGGATTCGATCCTAGGTCTTCAGGATGGCACCCTGGGCCAAAGGCAGGCACCAAACCGCTGCGCCACCCAGGGATCCCCAAAATAAGACTTTTCTAAAAAAATGTTTATTTATTTATTTATTTATTTATTTATTTATTTATTTATTTATGAGAGAGAGAGAGAGAGAGAGAGAGAGAATGGCTCAGAGACATAGAGGGAGGAGCAGGCTCCATGCAGGGAGCCTGATGTGGGACTCATCCAGGGATTCCAGGATCACATCCTGAGCCTAAGGCAGATGCTTAAGGTAAGCCATCCAGGCATCTCAAAATAAGACTTTATCATCCATTAGTTCCTCCATTTCCCTCCAAAACTTCCCTGTGATTTATTAGCTCTTGAAGCACAACCTTCTTTTCTTTGTTAAAATGGCATATAACTCCCCTTAGTTTAACCTCTTCTTTGCATTTCACTTCTTATTTGTGAACTCCGGTGCACATAAACATTAATAAAAATTGTGTGCTTTTTCTCCTACTAATATGTCTTTTATTAGGTTAATTCTTAGGCTTCCTGGTACTGCACCTATGAGAATAGAAAGAAAGACAGAGGGAACCACGCAGATGTTGTAAGTGGTTCAAAGGAGAAGTCAAAATACTGCAAACTTACCTGGCAAGCAAAGAAATGCTGAAGTGAATATCCACTGAAGACAAAAAAACAAAACAAAACAAAACAAAAAACCTTTTTACCCTGGGGATAAGGAGAATCAATTAAATCTCTATCAGATTGGACAGAATTTACATGTGTATCAGTTATTTATAATGCAGAAGGATTGCAACATATCAAAAATAATAAAAGGTTAGTATCTGATAAACTGGTAGGATGTGCTGTATGCAGACAATGAGTAGTTTTCTCTGAAACACATTCTTTTAATAAATGCAAAATAGCTAATACTGATTTTTTGTTGACTTCTCAACTATCAGTATTTTCTTGACTCAACTTTTTCTTTAACAGGCTAATCGTATGTCAGGGTTTCATCCTAGAGACTTTTAATATTCTCAAGGTTAATGTGCTGGAGCTTTGAGAATTTTTGGAAGAACACTTTGAGAAGCCCTTAGGGTTGCTTGAGATTGGATTTTTAGGTGCTTAGTTTTAGAGAACTGGGAAATCAATTACTATGCCAGCTTCCTCGATGTCAAGAATTGGCCACTGTTTCACACAATCCCTGCCAGGTAATAAAGCAATCAACATTTCCCCCATTCACAAATCGTTCATACCAACTATTCAACTTGACCTTCTCCTTAAAGAATACACAGTATTTGTGAATTCTCTTGCTCCTTGTGCCTCAGATCCTTAGAATTAAAAATGTTTGTATTATATGTCCTGGCAATGCTGATCTGTTTGTGTTATCCCCACAGTGTTATTTGTTGCTTATGCAGCTTCTAGGGAAAAAGAGATACAGTCAATCCTCATTTTTCCCAGATTCTGTATTTGCAAATGCTTACTTGCTAAAAGTGATGCGTAACCCCCAAATCAGTACTTAAGGTGCTTTTCTAGTCATTCTTAGACATAAGCATGGGCAGGATGGTGAAAATTTGAGTCACCTGGTACATGTTCCCAGCTGAGGAGGAACAAGGTGATAGTCTGTCCTTTTATTTCAGCTCTCACACTGTAAACAAGTATCCTTTTCACGGTTTATTTAGTGTCACCCTTTTTCACATTTTTTGTGCTCTATGTGGGTGATTTCTCTGTTTAAAATGACCCTCAGCTCTACTGCTGAAGCGCTGTCTAGTTTTTCTAGGTGTAAGGGGGCTCTATGGTGCCTTATGGTGAAAACATGTGTGTTAGACAAGTTTCATTCAGGCATGAGTTACAGTGCTGTGGGCCAGAAGTTCAATGTTAAAATCAACTGTATATATTTTAAAAGGTATCTTTAAACAGAAACACACATGAAACAGGTTATGTATCGATCAGTTGACAAAAATGCTTTCAGGATTCTACCTTTGGATTTCCCCCAGAAGCAATGATTTAGTATTCACTAATTCAGTGTCTGCAGTGACTTTATAGAACATAAGTATCAAGAACAAGAATCAATTATATCTATCTCAGAGGATGTTGGTACGGGCAGTGATGAGTTTTCTTCCTGGGCCCCATGGAGTCCTCTCCTTGGCTTTTGTTTTGTGACTGGAATTTACATCATTTGGTTTGTTTGAAGAGATTTGCTTGTGTCCAAACTTTGTCAAGAGTTGGTTAAGGTAAGAGAGCAGCGTTCTTCTGGAAAGTGTTTTCTCCTCTTTTTGAAGGGATGGAAATAAAATTCAAATGCTATGTTCCTCTTGTTCCAAGTTGTGCTGAGTTACTAGTGAATTAATTGCCTGAATACTCCATCCTTAGCAGTTTGTAGAGTTTCGAGTGGAATCCCATTTATATGATTTTCATTGCCCTTCTAAATTCTGATTAGCCTTTCCATTGACACCCTGGCTCTTTCACTTCTTTGTGGGTCTTGAAAAATTGTAATGAATACACGAGTGCTGGGCAGACCTCATTTATTTTATAGCTCTGTGCACTCATTTCTTTGAAAGGAAACCAAGTGCCCCCCCCCTGCACACACGCACACACGCACACACACACACACACACACTAATTGGGGTCATATGGGAGCAGAGAGCTGGAGACGGGGAAGGAGGGAGAGATGACAATATTCCAAAAGGAAACTTGTTAAATACCACTTCATAGAACAGCTTTAGATAGAACAATTGCTCCTGCCATTTTCAACGAGGCCCTGAGGGGTTAATACCAGCTAATAAGAGGTGACTGTTGTAATAACACCCCCCTCCAACTTTTGACAATAAAATGCAAACCAGATTGGAGTAGTGAGGGAGAGAAAACCATGTAGATAAATTGAGTTAGGGACCTGACTGCTCTCAGGCAACCCCAGTTTTGTTTTGTGCCAGCCTCCCTTTGAACCACTCCAGTTTCTCTTTAGGTGAAAATAAATGGCTTGGCCTCTTTTTCTACTCAGTGAACAGGGGCTTTTCTCTGTCATTATCACCTTCACACAAACCAAACTTTTTATTTTTCTTCTCTCGGATATTTTTCATTTTTACGTTATCATTGCAATGTGAAAGAATAATCCTTTCCTAAAGAAATTCCAAGCATGAGTGTATAAATGGAGACAGAAAGAGCTCTACTTTAAAAACATCAAAAGTACGCCAGAGAGGAGGTGATCTGGTTTGGGACAAATAAAAACCAGCAACACTGACTTCTGAGGAAAAATACAAGGTAGGAGGTTTAAGGGTCTGGGCTATGCCACTCACTGACTGAATTTGGGTAATTTTCATAACCTTTCAAAGCCTATTTTCTCATCTATTACAGGGTTCAGCAAACCTTTTCTGTAAAGAGATAGATAATAAATATTATAGGCTTCATGGGCCCTCAATCCGGGGATCCCGGGATCACAGCCTGAGCTGAAGGTGGATGCTCAACCACTGAGCCACCCAGGCATTCCTCAAAAGTCATTTTCATTGCATTTTAATTTTCTACAATTTTACACAGTTGAAAATGGCTCAAAGGTAATGAAAAGACAGAGTCAGGTGACCCTTAGTGATGTGCTCTAAACAATGCATAATTTGCCACTGGAGAAACCCAGTAATCTTATTTGCTGATTCTAATTTTCTTTATACACTCAAATCTTGCCGCTATCATTGCTGCTCAGATGTCAACTAGGGTTACCCTGTTCTTTGAGACTGAAATGGAATTGGCTTAAATCTCATTTGTGCATGCTCTGGAGTGTTCCTCAAGTCAAACCTGATTTGAAGTTCCTGATTCTGTTGTGAAGGTTCGGTGGGTGATTGCTTCAGTGAAATGCATGGTGGTGTTCAGTTTTGGTGTGATGTCCCCCTGTGAGATGAGTTCCCAGTGACTCCATGCCCCTGAGATGTCACCAGCCTGAGAGACTATGAATAAGAGGGGCAGTCAAACATATACATCCTAACAACGCAGTTTAAAATTACCACAGCTTCCAGTGGCTTCCCTGTCATTAGGGATTTCCTACTGGCTGACATTTGTTAGACTCCAAGTCAACCGATTTCTTAGCTCTTTTTTCCTCTACTTCCTCCGACCCACCTCCTAACAGTCTTACATTCTTGTACACTTCTTTTTTTTTTTTAATTTATTCATGAGAGACACACACAGAGAGAGAGAGGCACACACACAGGCAGAGGGAGAAGCAGGCTCCATGCAGGGAGCCCGACGTGGGACTCCATCCGGGGTCTCCAGGATCAGGCCCTGGGCTACAAACAGAGCTAAACCACTGAGCCACCCGGGCTGCCCCATTCTTGTTCATTTCTTATGTTAAACAGTTTAATTCTCTCTTTGTTTTATAGTCTCCTTAGAAAGTATGATTCCATAGTCTACCTTTAACACCCAAAGTAGCTCATCAAGTTATTGAATTAAACGAAAGGTCAAGTACACAGCAGAACACACTGGGATCTAGTGTGGTTTTAGATAGAAGTTTTTTTCTTTCTTGATTATTACTGTTATTATCATGATCATTAGGAGGAGATAAATCTGGGGTACATATGGTATTGTTTGGCTCAGCAGTTATTTCTTCAGGGTGCTATTGGCTTTCCATGTTTCTTACTCAGTTACCTTTTCCCTGCTCTCTCTCTCTCTTTTAACTTTCTTTCTACACAAATTAGATATATTTTTAAACTGTGATTAAAATCTTTTTGCCTCCACAGGGAGAAACCACAGACATACAGAGGCAACATCAAATCTCAGCAAGTGTGCCCAAGTGTTGGGATACCTTCAAGGGTTCCTTAGGCATTCTCACTGCCAGAACCAGGTAGGCCTCCTCAGATGGTACTCAAATATGCAGAGAAAGTAAATGAGATTAACAACTCATTTTTCTTTTAGGAAATCAGTGGTAGGCTTTTGTCAGTCTGTGGAAGTTTAGACTTGGCTCTAAAGGTTGGATGATGGAATAGTCTTCTTAGGTTAAATGGTCCAAACTAGCAACTTGGATTTAACTATTAGTTATGGTTGGTGTAAGGAAAAATTGTGACTTGTTAAAATGGTAAAGAAGACTTCATTCAAGACTTTTGCAGTAGAGGTATTGTAACAGGAGAGAAAGATTGGACTCAACTTCAAACATAGCAAAGACAGTTGGGAATTTATAGCCAAGAAGCAGAGTGACAGAATCAGTGGGTGGAAAATCACTAAGAGGGTAGCTACATCAAGGATAGGGTTGTTCTTGCTAACTTGGCCTAACAGGATTCTTGTTAGAGGCAGACCAAGAACTTATTCATCATCATTGGGGTATGAGAAACTCAACTAAAAATCAAGGGTGATCAGATATCAAGGATCAAATAAACCTTAGCAGGATTCCTGCTAGTACTGTGTTGGGCCGGCCAAAGATGGGTTTCTTGACTGAAGCCAAGGTGAGAAAAAGACTGAGAGAGCCTGATTAAGTCTGACTAAAGACAGAGCTTTTGTCACTGATTAGGGTAAATCTCTTTGAAGAAGGTAAGTTTTGAGCAAAGGCTTGAAGGACACAAGATAGTTGGCCTGGCAGATATCTGGGTAAAATGCATTCCAGAAGGAGGAAACCACAAAGGCCCTACGGTAGAAGTTGACCTGCAACATGAAGGAATACCAAGAAGGCTAGTGTGACTGGCCACCACAGTATATCCATCTCACATATGCTTCTTACAATGTGATATTAATATTCCTTCCATTTTTCTGGCCAGACTTTGTGAGCATATTACATAAATGTTGTTTTATACCACAAAGATTTGGGGTGGTTTGTTATGCAATAGTAATAACTAGAATATCTACAGTGACTGAGATTGAGTGAAAAAGGGAGAGAGTAGTTTGAGGTGAATTCAGAATGGTATTAAGGGGGCAGAAAATCCAGGACATTATTGGGCCAAAGTAAAAACTGTCTTTTATTATAAGTGAAAAGAATAAATTAATGAATGAATGAATTAATGAATAAATTTTTTTTAATTATTGGGAAAGATGGACTCTTAAAAGAGAATAATTATTGTGTCTCTATTAATCAACAGGGTCTACAGTGACATGAGAAAAATCATGTAGTTGATTTTCAATACTACCACTTATGGTTTTAGTCATGGAAGAATTATTTAAATATTTGAGCCTTATTTTCTTCTGTGTAAGTTATGCTATGAGAATTAAATGTTACAATACTTATAATAAGAAACCAGTGTTTGTTAGTTTTCGTATCTGCTCCCTTTAATATTTTGAACATGTTTAGATGCCCATTACAGTGAAAGGGATTGAATTTAACCTGCCTCGCCATTTATAAGAATTAGGCATAGTAGAATGGAAAGACAAAGAGGCATATTTTATCTGTGGACAAGGTTAATAACTTATTATTGCATACAGTTACCTGACTCTGAATCTGACTCTGTATTTACTAGCTGTGTGACCTTAGACAAGTTACTTAAATATTCCAATGCTCATTTTCTTTATTGGTAAAATTCTGCTAACTATAGGACCTGCCTCATGAGTTTGTATTAGATTTAAGTGTGGTAATCTATCTAAAGTGCTTACCATGGTGTTTGACACTCAATATTTATTAATAATTTATCTCCACTTGTAACAGGGAATGCCTAATGAAGATTAACTTCTCTTACTTGCAATGTTAAGGGAAATATTGCATTGCTATCTAATGAAGTTTCTTTATTGACCAATTCTAGTTTTAAATTCCATCTTTCTCAGTTCCTCTGATGACATCTTAGATTTCTTTGATCCATAAGTATATCAACTAGATTTTCTCTTTTCTTTTTGTGCACATGGTCCTAAATTATGAGACTGTATTGGTTGGGATGGGCTAAATTTTGCTATAATAACAATTCCCAAATCTTACTGGCTTAACCCAACAGAAGTTTATTTCCTATTCAAGTTAACATTTCCACTGTGGGTTCACTAAGAGCTGAAGGTAGAGATGGGATGGGGATTCCACTCATTAGTTGCTCTTGGATTCAAATTAGTAGAATGATCATCACCTTGATTGTCATTCATAGTGCCAGACCAAAATGAAAGTTCTAAACTGTACTTTTTTAAACTATCTGAGGTAGGAGGCCAATTTTCATTGATTTATTTTATTCTAATCTGTTAGGGACCAATACTTTTATAAAATATGATAAAGATAAATCATTGACCACATGTTTGGATGTTGTAGCAATACTAAACTACTATTACGGTTTATAAATATTTATTTCCATCTTTGTACTTATCTTTTCATGGACTGGGAAAAAACAGTTTATGGAATACTACTGATCTGGAAGGTCTTACTCTGGTAAACAACATGTCATTTCCTTTCAAAATTCATTGGCTGATGCTAGTCATATATTCCCTCTCCCAACAGTGAGAGTCAAGGAGTTCAATCCTGTTGAGTGCCCTCAAGATGGAGGAAGGGGTGAAAGGAACTATTATAGTACTTATGATTACCACACTGATCACAAGAGCCTTTTTATAAAATATAGAATTCCAGGAATAAGCTTGGGATACTTTGATTCAGTAGGTAGAGGAGGAGTAATTGGAATCAGTTCCTAAAAAAAAATCTCCTGGGTGATTTAGTTTATTCATAGACCATATTGTTATAGGTGAAATGCATTTAATCATATCACAAATCATGAAGATGATTAAATGGTGAACTTGGTATCATCTTATATTAGTCCAGGTCCTCTGAAAAGCAGGTACAAAGACAGGACTAAACATGTGTGGATTTTATTTGGGGAAATGTTTGTCTGAAAGGAAATGGAAAGGGAATAAAAAAACTGGAAGACCTCCCAGACCACATAATGGAAGTCTGATCCCAAGTGAAGGAGAGAAGTTTAGGTCAACATGACATAGCCGTGCAGTCTCAGGATGAAGCAGCAAAGTTGTTGGGGACTCTGAACCAAAGTTGGATGACAACAGAGTACTCTGTCTCCCAGGAATCTGAGTCTGTCTTTTGTAACACTCCCTTCATGCCCCCACTCTCCCCATACTCAGTCATTGTCTGAGAGCAGCCTTGGCATAAGCCAGTCAATGAATTTCAAAGCATAGCAGCTGAGGCCCCTGGTGGAGTACACTTTCCATGTTGGAGGTTTGCAAGGCATATGCTCATGGCTGCCACATGCCCTCTCTAGTCTCCTGCCTTTAGGAATTTTAAATATTTATTCCCATTTTATGAATTAATTACTGAGGCTAAGGGCGCTTAGTGGATTAAGGTACTGGCATGAGGTCCAGAGCTATTAAATTTGGAAACTGAGACCAGAACTACTTATACCCTACTGTCCCTAGTGATATACTTATGGCTTCCATAATTGAAAATATTTTTAGTGGATATTAAATTATTTTTAATTTTTAATCTGTCAAGCACTTCTCCTTTCTGCTGGAAGCAGCACTACCTTCTTTCAGTCATGAAATTTTTGCCTGGTGTGGTCCTGCCTGCCTGAATTTAGCAAGTCCTCCAGGAAGGAATTGGGCCAATTATGTTCTTCCCTGGGACTTTTAAAGCTTGAACATCCTGAATGCTGGAGGTAGAAAGCAGAGGAGTTGTTGGCAGTCATTCTGTGGTTTAGGTTAGTCTCTGAGAATGGAATTAAAATGTACAAGGAAACAAGAATGAGAAAATGGCAATACCAGTTGTCCTTGGGGTTCAGCTGCACTCCTTTTCTTCTGGCCTTCATATAAGACATCTCAGTATCCTTTCAATAATTTCCCTATTTTGCCTAAACTGCAGTGAGCTTCTATCACTTGCAACTAAGAGACCTTGACTGATACATTTCCTTAGAAATGCAGACTTCGAGATCTCTTATTGTAGTGCTAACACAATGGGGTAATTACTTTTTTCTATTTCCTACTCTTTTCTGTGTATTTTTTAAAATGCTTTTGGAAATAATATGCCTTTGATCAGCTGTCAGAGACAGTGATTAACACCTAGATAGGCAGCAGAGGGTTCCACCTAGCACTGGGAAGGCAAAGAGGTTTGGCAGACCAATGAACCATTAGAAACTCATTGCTCTTGCAATGAAGAGATCGATCCTTTGTTAAAACTCCACCTACCTTCACAATTAACTCTTGTGCAATTAAATGCTGATAGCATTGAGTGTTCACTGAAAAAACAGCATTTTATTTCTGCAGGAAAGAAAGAGAGAGGGATTGTTAATACAAGCCAAGCATATGGAATGAATTTGTTAAAAAAAATCATAAAACAAGTAGATTGTTGTGACTAAACATAAGACTGGTATTTCCAGTTTGTGTGTCATTTTTGTGTGTGCATAGAATCTGTATCCTGAACAACTAAAACCTAAAGATAAATCTTTTTAGCATCCTAAATTTAAGTAAGTAGATTGCATTCTAGAGATTAGAATGGCCTGAATCAAGAGAACTGCATTGGTGCCCAGGTTGGCTTTGAATATGGATATGATCCTCCATGCCAGTTAGGTTCTTTGGGTCTTTATTCTCATTTTTAAAATGGGGCTACTAGAATAAATGATCTCTAAGGTTCCTTATAATTCTATAATTCTTTTACTTAAAAGAAAGTTCTATGTGTGTAGAGGGTATTTCTTTCTTCCATCTCTTGGCCCCATTTTGTATATAGAAATTAGAGACCTAGAGAAGCCAATTGAATGTGAGGTGGGACTTTTTGTCTTCGCTAGGAGAATGGATGCTGCCCTTCCTCGGATGGTAAAACAGCTCAGTTTTCTTAACAATGACCCATAAAGTGGTCTGAATAGCTGTATCCATCTTCTTTTTCTGTGATTTTTTTGTGTTAGCATCTATTTTGCATATTTCTGTAACTTGAGTCAATGGCAAGAAAAAGGGAAATTTAAAATAACTCTGGAAAAAATAAAATAACTCTGGAGGTGATAATAACATTTATAGTAGAATTAATGTAATAAATTGTAGTTCTCTATATGCATACTTTACAATATCTTACTTAGTATTAGAGCTCAGTCAATAGAACATGTAACTTTTGATCTCAGGGTCATGAGTTCAAGCACCATCCACACTGAGCATGGAGCCTACTTAAACAATGGGTGGGGAGATGGGTAAAATAGGTGATGGGGATTAAGGGGTGCATTTTCTGTGATGAACACTGAATGTTGTATGGAAGTGTTGGATCACTATATTGTACACCTGAAACTAATATCACACCGTATGTTAACTAACTGAAACTTAAATACAATTTTAAAGTTTAAATTTTAATTATTTAAAAGCTTTCCATTTAGTTTTCAAAAGTTTTCTAATATTTGAACATTGGAAGAATTTTTCTACTTTAAAAGCTGCATGTATTTTAAATTGGTTGGCCAGGTAAGATAGCAGAGAATTAACCTCCATTTTTTTTTTTTTTTTGGAAAAAAATTATTCATTTGAGAGAAAGTGAGCACAAGCAGAGTGAGAGGCAGAGGGGGCAGGGGAGAGAGAGAGAGAGAGAAAAGCAGACTCCCTGATGAGCACAGAGCTTGATTCAGGCTCAATCCCACAACCCTGAGATCATGACCCTGGCCGAAATCCAGAGTCAGACCCTCAACCAATTTAGTCACCCAGATGCCCCACCTTTTTTTTTTTTTTTTTTTTTTTTTAATGCCTGAATAGACCTATTTCCTTATGAAATATAGCCAAACCTCATGCCAGGACTTTTTCTATTTGGGGTTCATTCAGACAAAAATGATTAAAGTTGGTTTAAACAATAAAGTAAAAAATAATATTGCAATTGTCAATTTATTTAAGAAAGGAGGTAGGAAACTTGAAGAGAAAAATGAGAAAAAAGCTCTAGACTGAAGGAAGAGCTTGACCATGAGGTCAAGGGCTTTCTGGGAAGTCTTAATGGGTGAGGCGAAGGTGAGGTGACCTTGAGCCATTTTGTATAGATAGTAAAGAAAAAGTAGCCCAGAGGCAACCTATTTTCAGCATGAAGAAGCTAAGGCACAGAGAAGTCATCTGACTTCTTTGTGGCTAGAAGACACTATAGACTAAGAGAACAAAGGGACAGTTTTTCTGAAGTCCAACTTCATAGCTCCTTTCCGGATAACAGAATACACCTGATGACCTTCTCAAAGCAATTGATTAAGTTACATTTCTGAGTAGATGAAGTCATCATATTACCCACAATAAGTATTCTTTCCAATATCGAGACAATTCCCTTATGTCCCATTCTATGTAGCACTTGCTCTGTGTTTATGGAGTTAGACAGCACTCGAGCCTGGAAGGTACATCACTGTGTTTGAGGCCAACTGGCAGAGAAATCCAGCTTTCGTAGGCCTGGAAGCTTCTACAATTTGGGCAGGGGCTTCTTTAGGGAAAAAGAATAAAAATTCACAAATATAAAATTAGAAATAAAAGTGAATATTTATCTGGAAAAAGAAATCACAACCAAGTACACAGTTTTTAAAAAGGTGGCAAATATCACAGACATAAAAAATACAGAAAAATAATGATTTTTACATTATTTAGCAGCCTGCCACTTGTCTTTTATATGTTTTTTCCCTGTATGCTATTTTGACAGCTTCTTCACATAACAGTATTTTGTGATATCATTTTCTATGGAGAGAATGGAAAGATAATTCAGTCTTTCCTCTAGAGACGTTGATTGACACTTTTTTATATTTTTGATAATAATAAAAATATAGATGTACTTCTCTGTTTGTAGGATGACTACAGATTTGCCCTCTTTTACCACAGGATTTCTGTTTGATCCTTTCTTTCTTTGATTCTCATCAAAAAAGAAAAGACATGTATGCTGTTGGAAACTGCATCTTGTGTATTATTGAGTATATTCCTGATAGGAGAGAACTTCTGTTTTAATTATGCATTTTTGAGGACTGAATCTATGGATAATGTCACCTGTATAATATGTAAAATTATTCACATTATTGAACATACCAGCTTCTGGATCCAGAACTTTCAAGTTTGTTTCTCCTCTAATTCCCTCATGCTACTGGTTCACATCACGGTAATACTTAGGCCTGGGCACCATATTCACATCATGGTAACACTTTGGCCTGGCACCTTTGTGTCTAGTGTAGGATGCGTTGGCACAGTGGGCAGAGGGAACGTTCCTGTAGGCCATGCCTACAAAAGGAAAGCTTGCAGTAACTTAACTATATGCAGAAGTGACTGAGAACCACATACGTATATCACATCAATCCAAACTAAATGTACCCCTAACTGAACTGCTATTTAGCCAGGTTGTAAAAATGCCTATAGCCACTCGAACATTATCCAACACAGTTGGAAGTCCAATGATGAGAAAAACAGAGTGGAAACAGATAAGTCTTAACCAATTGTGATTAAAATTCTTATTTTGGCAAATCTTCAAACACATACTGACCGTGTGAACATATTGTTGGAGTTCCTCCCAGAGCCTTGGAAGGGGTTTGGGCTAAAGCTAAAGCTTAAACTTCATTAGCTTCATGGTAAAACTGGTTCAACTAACTGGTCAAGTGATTACTTATCAGTTGCATTCCATTCTGGACCAAATTCTTTGGGTAAAGGTATATATTCCAAAAGCATGCTATTGTTCACTTCAGCTTTGTTTTTGTTTCCTAAGAGAATTTTGGCTTTGGCAGATAGTGGTGCATAATGAAGACTTGCTTACTTTTACTTTTCTCCCCGGTGAGACTGTTATTATTAGATGTGATAAACCTAATCATAACTTTAATAAGAAACTGCTTTCACCTTATTATTTGCCCAAGCTGTGTGTGGGATTTTTATTGGCCATAAACTGTGTTTACTAATTCTTTGGGTTCATGAACAAAGAAACTTGGCCTTTTTGGAAAGCTTTCTGGCCAAGTAGTTTCTGGGCAGATCAACTAGTATGTTCATATGCTCCAAAGAATAAAAGGGGGCATTGACAGAGGCACAAAATTGAGAGGGGGTTTCCTGGCAAAATGAACAAACTTTTGCTGCTCATCAGATTCAGCCTTATTAATTGTGCCCTAATAACTTTTCCATTCCACCCTCTGCCTGCAGTATATTATAGTGGATTTCTTTATTGCCTTTGAAAAGTATTTGTAGAGAGACTTCTAAGTAGACTGAATTAGCCAAGGTCTTAATAGGAAGAGAGAGGATAATTGAAAACAGCTTAGTAAAGGTACTTTTTTTTTTTTTTTTGCATAGGTATAGGCAATGATGATGTATATTGGATAATGATATACCCACCCCTACTGCAGCAATAACTAGCCCTGACATTTGTAATCATGGAGGGTCTAGTGGAAGGAGCCATTATTGACATGTGGAGAGAGCAGAGTAGCTGTAGAGGAGGGATATGTAGCAAAAGGAGTGACTTGTGTGGGAATACCACTAATCTAAAGCCTGGCAGTGTGGCAGCAAGGGAATAAACACCCTGACCTTCCTCTCCTATTGCCCTTTGATGTTTTGCAGGTGATTCTCATTGGCTGAACTCAACAGCAAACCAAAGGTCAAGAAAGCTTATTGATATAATCAATAAAGGTCAGGTGAAGGGTCACAGGTGAGGGTAGAGAGTGGATTTAGAGGGGCAAAGAGAAAAATATCCAGCACAGAGAGCTATTAACATTGGGGGAGTCTTACCATTACAAGACTGGCCCAAGAGGAAAAGATCTCTGTATTCCTGTCTTAAGAGTTAGGCTTGTGTTTTTGCCCAGCTCCCCAAATTTCTCTCTCTTTTTTTTTTCTCAAAGAGGGCCCAGATGCCCAGCTTGAAGGAGTGCAGTCATCAGATAACCTCAAGGTGTCAGCTCCATTAGGGTTTGTCTCAGCTGCCAAGAGCTGTCCTATCCAAGGTCAAGTTGTATTTTCTGGGGGTAGGCTTAAGTTGGATAAAATTAAATAGTTCAAAACTCTTCTTTTTACATATCTATTACAAAGTGTGCCCTATTAAATATTGTCTTAACCTTCACCACTTTCATTACAGAAAACCTATTCCAGGAATGATATTAAGACTTTCTTTTAAATATTTTTACTGGAGCAAGTCCTTCCTCATTTCAATGACTATAATAAAATGAATTTTTCATATGTTAGAATTATCTTTTTCCCTATTTCAGGCAGTGATATTTTTCAAATTCCATGTATTTTAGACATTATTTCTTTAGTTTTCTTGAATTGGAAGACATATGTCAACGTTTATCTTTGGTGTATTTTTTTTTTTGGCTCTTTAAGTTTTTATTTTAATTCCAGTGCTATATTAGTTTTAGGTGTACAATATAGGGATTCAACAATTTCGTATGACACCCAGTGGTCATTGCAATAAATGCACTCCTTAATCCCCATCACCTGTTTAACCCATCTCGCAACCCCCTTCCCTCTGGTAACTGTGTCAGTGTTTATCTTGGTGAGAAATTCTAGTGAACAAATTTATGCATTTCTGAGATTGAAATGGACTGAAATTCTACCCTCCTCATTCTGTAATGCTTCATGCAACTTATTGAGAGAAAATACCATTTGATCATGGTTCAGTCTGGTCATTGAATATTTCTTTTTTTATTTTTTTTAATTTTTTATTATTTATTTATTTGTTTGTTTACTTATTTATTTATTTTTTCATTGAATATTTCTTAGTGTCACTTTATGATCTGCAGTGGACACTATTACCTTATGACAGGAGAGCTCTGAGATACTGAGGACCATTTTGTGTTATCTATTTTGTGTTATCTATTCCTCCATTAATTTTCAATCATGCTGATCCCTTTTTCATCTTCCTTAGGGAATTTATAAATTTTGTAACTGATAAATTTTATAAAGAGCTTTCTGAATGCCTTAATTTCACATCTTTCTCCAGGTCTTGTCACGTACTGATATTGACTCTAAATTTCTTTCAGAGTGTTTTACTTTCTTTAAATGCATTCTTTAGTTTTCAACTTTTATTTTCTAGCCTAGGTTTTTGTTTATGACTGAAGTTGGGAAATAAATATGGATCCGCCTGGAAAGCTGTAGAATCACTTTATAAAACAATATAAAATTAGGTGAAAAGACACGTTAATCAATGTTAAAATTTTTCTGTGTTATATGAAATAAGAGGAGTCAATGAAAATGGTTTATTAACAACAGTTTTATATAGAATTCAAGTAAAAAAAGCAAGCATATTGTAATACCACTAAAATAAAGTTTCTAGTAGTACGAAAGTGCTCTATGTTGTTTAGTACATGTACAAACATACAGTACATATATACATACTTGAAGTAAATTTATAGAGACATACTTGAGTATGATACATATTGAATTCAAAAAGTTTTAGGATGTGGAGGTAATAGAATTATGAATGGATTCACACAGACCTGAAGTTGTTTTTGTATTTTTCATCTCTTTCTGTCAAGCTTCAATCTGGCTATTTTCTTTTTCTGTATCTTCTAGTTTACTAATCCTTTCTGTAACTGTGTCTAATTTGCTATTGAGCCTGTTTATTGTGTTCTCAGTTTCAGTTACTGTATTTCCAGTCCTACGATTTCCATTTTATAATAGTTTCCAGCTTTCTGCTGAAATTCTTCATCTAATTGTTTAATATCTGTCAAGAACTGAGAAGAGTCTGAGATTTTATTTTGTTTTCAAGGGAACAAATTAGCATGCCACAGTTTCATGGATCTTGACAGAAGATACAGGGCTCATTGGATCAGAGAATTATCACACTGTTACTCGTAGCATGGCAAGATGCTGTGCTTCATGGTGGCATTGATTTTCTTTGCTCCTCAAATACCATTTGAGGTGCAATTTAGTTGGGTACTGCAGTGGGTTTATGTCAATAGCCAAACATCTCCAAATTGGGAAATATAACTCTTTTATAAAGAACTATAAGCAAATCCTCCATTTATCCTGAAGGGAGACATCTTTATTATTCTATATAGAAAGCAAATCTTCCTGCTGCTTCAGAGGGAGAAATTACCATTCTCTTCCAAGGCTGCTTGCTACATTAGTATATTTTAAAAGAAAGTCAAGAACAAAAGCTGTCATTACTTTCCTTGTAAGATGGACAGAAACTCAGGAGACTCATAAAGAATTATATTCCAACAATTTCTTGAACTAAAACACATACTTAAAACTATTTTGAATATCTGCATCTTCCACACCTATCTTATTATCTGCTATTTGCCCTCAGTTTTTAGTACTTAGCTAATCTGCAGTAGTCATAGAAAGTGATTAAGAAGTAATTTTTTTATGTTTTATATCATTGAGGTTTTAGGATTGTTTGTTACTGTGATGTACCTTAGCCTATCTTATCAGAATGTTATTTTTATTGTAATTACTGCTGCTACTATTGGCAGATCTTAATGAGTTCCTCCAGACACAAAAAGGAAATGTGGAAGACATAAATTCAGAAAGCAAAGTGTCCACCTGCTTCCATGAGTAATACATCTAGCCCTACTTTCTACCTTTTACTTACTCCTTCTCCAAGAAGGAGGGCATATTTGATTGGTGACATAGGGTGAAGCTTTCATAAACTTTCATTTGGAGGCTGCTCCTCTCTTTTTGGAACATCCTGAGTGAACCTTCTGCCATAAGGTGAAGAAACACTGCTTGACGAGCAATCTTCCACACAAACTGAAGAGGAAAGAATGCTCTGAAAGCTAAGAAGAAGGGTTCTGCTACGTATATCCCATGGATTGTTTCCAATCTCATTAATCCAAATTGTCTTCTTTTCTTGGATAGGACTGAGTAAGGGAATAAGGAGGAAAGCACAAACTAGAAAAGAAATTCCTAATATTTCAAAGAGAATAGGAAGTTCTATTCAGAAGAACAGCAAAACCTCCCTATGAGGCAGAAACACACGTTTCTCTTCTCTTACTGCTATAAGTTACTGGGAGCAAAGACTTATTTCTGTCTAGTGCTCTGCTATGACAGGATAGGTGTATTTCATTCTAGGAGGAAAATGGTGGGAAGCCTAAATGTGGCAATAGATCAAAGTGCATTCATTAAACCAGTTTACTGGGAACCAAATATGTCTTGATACTTCATCTGCTTATGCCTTCCCTTCTTCAGTTGGTTACACTTGGTAGCAGAAATGGTGCAATTGTCCATCCTAGGTCCAACATATAGGACACAAATCTATCATTTGCTTCTTCTTCTTTCCCATTTAGGGAGCCATCTTGTATATTACTTCATGGAAATTAAAGCAAACCGACAGAGGAGTAGAGAATAGTGCAGTCACTTTGAGAAGTAGTTACTGGGTTCAATCATTAACTGACTCATTTCAGCAACCTTCCTACCCGGCTTTATTTATGCTGGGGTTTCAGCAAAATGACAACCACAAGTCAAAGACCTTCAGAAGTTGCTTGTAAGTGATCAACAACACAAGTGCTGAATTCACAAATGCCAAGGGTCAACTGTGTGCATGCACTAGTGTGTGAGTGAAACTTAGAAATAGCACAGGTATTGTAATCCCCTTAGCCCACTAATGGAAAGTTAGAGAAATTCAGACCAGCACATGGGGTTTGCTCTTTTTGCCAGAGGGCCTTTCTCTTCAGAGTTTTTCTTTTCTAAGAATCATAGACATTTATTTTATTGCCACTCTATTCCACTGCACGGTTTTTCCCTGGGCTAAGAATGGAATTACTAACATTGCTTGTTCCATACTCTGAAAATTGCTGTCAGGTGTGAATTAAATGTTTTATTTGAAGATTTGAACTCCTTCTCATCAGTCACAAAGGGAATTTTTATGGAATAATACTCGTTGGCACTAATATAATCTTTTCATCTTAGACTCTCTAAGTGCTTTGTAAACCTTCTCTCTCCGCGATCTACATTTCAATGAGTCTTATCACCCCTCCATCTAGCATCACTGACAGAAGCTTTATACTAACTCCCTCAACTCTTCGGAGCCGCTTTCAGTTCCATGTAAGTGGCAAACATTTGAATAATTGTTTCTGGGTACTTAGAGAAAGGAGCAAGACAATTTTGATGACCTTCTGGCATATTGTGAATTCAGAATTTAGGAGAGGTGCTAAGAGTAAAACGTGTCCCTTGAGCTGACAGGGTAGAGAGAAAAAAGAATGTTAATAGCAGGTTAAGAAGAAGCAAGCAGCCAATTACCCTCCCCCTTCTCGCCTCCTGCTGCCAAGCCTACCAAAACTTTTTTTGATCTTAAAAAGATCACAACTAGGGACGTTAAGGTTTTTCACCATTTGGGCTTTGAAATCATAACTGTTTTCTAGTCACTTATGTCATAACATGTTTCAGTTGGAAGGAATGGTAAACGCTACTCATAATCATGAATAATCCAGCCAAATCAATTCTATAGTTGAGGCACTGAGGTTCAGAGACATCTACTCTTTTATTAAAGATCAAGCACAAAGTTAATTAGTGCAAAGCTGGGTTCCTGGATATTTTTTACTGCTCTTCACTCTCACAACCTCATACCAACTATATTCTATGCCCTTTCCTTTCTTTTCTTTTTCCTTCCTCCTCCTCCTTCTTCTTAGGCTTTGTTTTCATTTTTTTCTGCATACCATAGCTAGATCTTTGTCACATGGACAAGAGTGGTTTACAAGAATGAGAGAAAAATAAATATGAATTAAAATGCAACCAATATCTAGAAGGAAAAAAGGACTAGACTCTCTTCCTTGTCATTGAGGATGGCTTTTACTTGCACATTCTGTGTCATTTAAACCTTATATTATGTCATAGGGCTTCATCCCACTAAGGATTCTGCAAAACACAGGTTGTCATGTGAGGATAAAGCCTGAAATGTATCATATACCTTGAAATAAGAACATTAGGAAAAATGTTTTCGGAATATGATATAAAAAAACACAGAGACCAGGTTCTTCAATGAATGGTCATTCTTACCTTTTATCCATAGTAGTTTTATCTTCTTAGCTTCAAGTCATCCTTTAGAGTTTGGATCATTTAAAAATGATTTTATTTTTTAAAATCCTGTAGAGAAAGTGATATTAGATGCTGACAGTTAAGGAGGTAATATGCCAAAGAAATTAACCTGTTGGCTGACGTTTTGAAGGAGATGCTTCTAACTGCCTTTCCTGAGTCATTCCTTCTTACTTCTGTGTGATTTATATAACTTTCAATTACTGGGTAGCACCTGTAAAACAGAATCATACAATGTTAGTGTTGGCAAGGGACTAAGAGATCCAAAAACCTTCATTTCATTTGATGAGATTCGGAAGGATGAAATGACATATCCAAGGTCACCTTGTAACTCCTCCCTTAAATTTGATTTACTTTGGATATGAAGGTAGATTGTTCTTTACATTCTGGAAGCATGGAATTTCAATATAAGACAGATCTTTGTGGCAATTTGGCCCTAGAGAATTTACATAGAGCAGGAAATTTCGAGTTATGATTCCCACAACAGTTTTAACTTGGCCACAGTCAGCATGCTCATTAAGACAGAGTCTCTGGGATTACTACATTAGCATGTTTTCTTTTCTTTTTCAGCTTTAAAAATTTTTTTAATTGAATTTTTGGTTTTGTGTATCCTTGGTAGCTGCATTCATTTGGGGAAGACATTTCTTGTCAACCAAACACACTGCCTTAGGAAAAGGGAAAAAGTAACTCCAGGGAGTTAGGCTTGTTTAAACAAAGAGCCATCTCCGGATGTGGGATGCACAGAGCTGAGTCCAGGCAGAGCGCCACTGAGCTACTTTGCCAAGCTCATTAAATTCTTTCTTGCCTGCCACAATCACCAATAAGTTAAGAGGGTGTTTTGTTGTTCTCATCTCTCTTAGGCATCAGAGTTTCAGGAATTCTCCGCTCCTAACGTGACAGTATTTGTGGTGCTGCAGTTTGGCCTTCTTTTGATGGCTGTGTAGCACTTCTCAGAGATTATTGCAAATCATTCTAGAAGCTTGGCAGGAGTTAGAGTTTAAAAAATCTTTATAAAATCAATTTGAATGTGGTTAAATGAAAATATACTGCCTCCCATAACAAAATAAAAGTTCAGATAGATTTTTAACTTCTTTTCCTAAAATCATGTAAGAGTTCCCTTATGAGTCATTTATTCCCACCCCCACAATTTACACAAGTGGAACCAGGGCTGTGGAGGTGGTAGAAATCTTGGCCAAAATCAAGAGGGGCAAAGAAAATACCAGAAGCCTAAAACCTAGCATAGAGCTCAGGCCTTGAAAATATATTGTAGAATGAATCAGTTCCCAGTATTACTTTCCTTACTGCATCGTGGTTACTTGGTTACTTGCCCATCAGGTCACTCATCCCTATCCCTCAAGTCCTCACTTGCAGATGACCCCACTGAGATTGACTCTGGCTGACCTGCATTCAAGTTGAGACATTTGAGTTCTGATGCACCAGGGCAGCCCCAAGTTCTACATCTTTCCACATGGCTTGAACAGGCGCTTCAATCAGTGACTTAATTTGGGATGGCTGAGAGCACAGCTCCCTATCTACTTGTTTCTCTTAACATGGACATTTTTAATCAGGCGCCTAATTTGGTCCTGGGGGACCTCACTCTGCTTTAATAATACATGTGACAAAATTTACCTCTTTGCTTTCAAAGTTGTTAATTATGGAGTGCATTTCAAATGAGCTATTGCAGCCAAGAAATCATCCCTTTTGGATGCTTACATACTTTAATGCTGAGAAGGAGCAATAAACATGGAAGGGTTATGAAACACCTCTCCATATGGACAGTGGTGCTTTGCAGGGGACCAAGCAGGGTAGTCATGAAGACTTTTTCGTGATGGGCTCATATTAAGTTGTATTTCAGGTTATGCTACAGACTCTGCATAACCCAGAAAGCTTAACCTGCTTTCAAAGCAGGGGGAAGAGGAGCAGACAAAGACAAACTTTAAGTGGCTAGGTCACTGAGCTTTTTAAGGAAGTAGACTTCACTTCAGGAAAAGACAGGTTTGTTTATTTGTTTGTTTGTTATGCCTTCTATGGTGAGGATAGCCAATTGCAGATTGCTCCAGGCTTCCAGTGATCTTTGGGGTGTGTTCTCAGACTCACATGTGTTGTGAATCCTTATGGTCATTAAAGCTGTTCCTTCTTAATAAATTGAGTTGGTTTCTGTGAAATTTGTTATAGGTCTTCTGGTCTTCAGACATACAAATGCTGTTTAAATACTGATGTAGTTAAAAAGACTTAAACAATCACCTAAATCACTGTGCCTTAAAAGCAACAGAACCCAGCCAACCCATTTGCACGTTAGCCTCAGAAGATGGCTTTTAGTGGCTGCGTTCCAGAGCTTCCTCTATTATTTTCTCATTACCTGAAATGATTACTAGGCTTTGCAAATGACTTTGGGTGCCATACAAAATATTTACTTTAACCCTCTAGGGTACATTGTCTTAGAAAATATGATTGCTCAGGAGTTGGAGTAGGAATAGGTCTTCATGAGGTGGCCATTTTATGTCATCTACTCAGAGGCATGCTTAGTCTTACATCGGGAGCAAGATAGAAGACAGAGCTAAGAGAAACTTTCCACTTTGTTTTATGAGAAAAGCCAGGGATTTTGTTTTTTATAAATTTCAAGTTGAGCTCAGATTTACTAGGCATTACAAAGGCCTTTGGGATATAGTCTGGTGGACCAGTGTGATATGATCATGTCTTTGTACTCATCAGCAACCAAAGTAGAAAATAGATTAATTTTTGAACATGTGGGTGGCAATAATTCTCCTTCTGAGAATTGACCTAATAGAAATTTTGCCAGTAGAAACTAGGTATTTTGCAGAGTAATAAAACTATGATAAAAAAAGAGTAAAAGCTGATTACTATTTGGCTAGATGAGAAGTTGGAGAACCATCCCTCCTGTGCTATGTAAGGAGAAACTATGGTGACTATAAATGGCTGCTCATGTGGGGGGACTCCCTTAATATCTTGGCCTTCACTTTCCTATTTCTCAAGTGAGAACTTTGGAGAAGATGGTGACAAAGGGCCCTTCTATTGTGACAATTTTTATGGTCTAGATGGTTAAGATGCTAGTGTAGATAAAATAACAGATAATGCTGCTCAAGGTTTTGGAAAATCTGGTAATTGCTAAATACTAAATTATTGGTACTGTTTTTGGTCATGTAGAACATTTGCAGTTTTTCACAATGCCATATGGAATATTTTTGTACATGAATCTTTTTCGTCAGAGTAAACTCCCAAAGCTAGATCAAAAGTGGTCATTTATAAGACTTTTACTATATTACCAGAACCAAGCCAGCAAATTAAACTCTCACCAGGAATGTAATTTTGCCCATGTTATTATAAATTTCTCTCAATGGATATTATAACAAAAAAGAACCAAGATCAATATGAGAATTTTGAAAATGAATTAGCAATAACAAAAGATATGAATATATATTTTTCTATATGTAATATTCCTCTCTTTATCTGACACTCAATTTCCTGCCTTAATTTAAATTATCTCACTTTATTTATATGAGCTTTCAGCTTTTGGTAGCCCCTTTGTGATACATCAATGCAGAACTCAATCAAGGTTGAGTGCAAGTGTTCCGTTCCCAAGACTCTGGTGTTATAATGTAAACCTCCTATTATAGGAAAAAACAAACCTCTCCAGAAATATACATACCTCAAATCCTATTTTATAACAAGTATTCCCAAATCCCAATCTAATCTCTCTATTATGCATGAGATATGTAGAAAGGATCTGGAGTATCATATAAACAAAGTCCCTTATTTGAATTGAAACCAGAGAGGCCTAATGGCTTGCCCATCATTGCACAGCTCTTCATAAATAAAAGTAGAGGATTCTGGATTGAAGAATATTCATGAAGAGTTCTCAGGGTGACAGATAAAAATGAGTAATATGTGTGGCACTGAAGGAAGTAAGATACTGTATCATTTTTCTTTTTAATCTCATTCTTCTTAAAAAAATACATATTAGACTTTTAAAGTCCTGGCCTATCATTTAGGAGACTTTGTACAAGTTAATTTTTTTTTAAATTTATTTATGATAGTCCCAGAGAGAGAGAGAGACAGAGAGAGGCAGAGACACAGGCAGAGGGAGAAGCAGGCTCCATGCACCAGGAGCCCGACATGGGATTTGATCCCGGATCTCCAGGATCGCGCCCTGGGCCAAAAGCAGGCGCCAAACCGCTGCGCCACCCAGGGATCCCTGTACAAGTTAATTTATGTCTCAGGATCTCAATTTTATCAAATTATAAAATAAAATTTAAAAAATCTTAGATTGACTCAAACCTCAACTTTCTTTAAAGTTAACATTGAAGTATTTTCTTTAGATCATACCAGTGACTTATTAAAAAGGCTTTTTTTTAAGGAGAGAGTTGTCGTGAGTTCAGGAAACACCAAGATTTTCATCTTTGTGCATTTTTTCTTAATTGCCAACAACCAAAAGATGGCAGATTAAAGGCCTAAGTTTTATTTTCAAAGTCATATAAGCAGGCCAGAATTTAAATGCAATGTTGAAGAATAAAATATCAACCTAATCTATTGAATTTGGATTTGAGTCCTATAGTAGAAATTATTATACTGCATGGGGCAGAGAGTTTTTAGCCACATGTTCTCAGGCAAATGTTGGGATTTCCTCAGCCATAGTGAACTTAACATATTTTCACACAATTTCTGAGGGGCCTATGGTAGAGTGTGAGTGCTTTAGACAAATCACCAAGAAGTTTTATTTTTTTTCCTAGATTCATTCTACAAAAATGTGTAAGATGTGGCACCTGGGTGGTTTAGTTGGTTGGGTGGCTGACTCTTGGTTTTAGCTTGGGTCATGATCTCAGGGTCATGATCCTTGGGTCCTAGGATTAAGTCTTGTGATGGACTCTGTGCTCAGTGGGGATCTGCTTCAGAATACTCTCTCTTTCTCTCTGCACTGTCTCCATCCCTAAAATAAATAAATAAATCTTTAAAAAAATTCTTAAGACACTAACTCTGATCTCAAGGAGCAGGGTAGTACAAGAGGCAAATATAATCCATAGTAATTATAAAACTATTTAATAGACAAAGTAATGGAGATAATATTAAGATATAAAGGAATAAGGATGTCCCATCTATCCCAGATTTGGGAGAAGAGTAATCAGAGAAGGTTTCTAGGGAAGACAATCTCTAGAAACACTAGGTGCTTTGCCAAAGACCACACTGCTAATTAGTAGCAGAGCAAACATTGGAATCTATATTCAGTCACTTTCCTGAGTATCTAAGTTATTTTATTTATTTTTTTAAAGATTTATTCATTTTAGAGAGAGAGTGTGTTCAGGTATGTGTACAAGTGGGGAGAGAGAAAGAGAGACTAGAATCTTCAATCAGACTCCCTGTTGAGTATAGAACATGGGGCTCCACCATGTGCTCTACATGGGGCTCGACATGGGGCTCAGTCTCACAACCCTAAGATTATGACCTGAGCTGAAACCAAGAGTTGGATGCTTAACTGAGCCATGCAGGCACCCCACTGAGTGTCTAAGTTCTAATCTACTTTAAAGAGATGGAAAGGGAAGAATCTTAGATGTGCAGTATTCTTTCCTCTATGCTATACAACTCCCTTAAGTACATTTAACATTTTTCTGTTTACAGTAAAATAAATTTAAGTAACTGCCCTGTTCTATTATTGTCAAACTTTTCTTTCTTTCATCAGTTGGTTGCCTATTTATTGACTGGGTGTTATCCAAGTGTCTTCTATTGAAGGGCACCACAGTGTCCTAGTTTTAAGGAATGAATTATATTTCCTTGTTTTCTTATACTTAACCTGTGAGGTGTGATGGTCTGAGGGGATGCACGTAAAATGCAATGGGTAATTATTTGCTGCTAACAATAATCAGTGTATATTAGCTAATTTTATTGTTAGTTCTTACAGAACCATACTTAGGAAGGTAAATCCATTGTTTTATAAAGGCATTAAAAGTCAAAGAACCAATTTTTTTTTCCTTTTCACTGTCTAATCTGAACTATTCTTTATATCTCAACATAGATAATTCATCATCTCCTCAAGGGCAAAGATAATTCTTTACTAATTTTTTTTTCATCTCTCTAAAGTGTTTTACATGAAATAAATGTTCCAGGTAGCTACTCCCTTTTAATTTGGGATACAGAGTGAAATACACAGAACATGCCTTATCCTGACCTGGAGCCCATTTCAGCTGAACCCCAAAGGATCCAGAAACTTGTGACTGAGAAATGTAAATGTTTGATGTTGTATGACATTAGGTTGTGTGTTTATTTGTTATTGAAGTATTATTATAGCAACAGCTAACAGATATGAACATGTAATTGATGCCCCAGTATACTGAATGTTTCTGCAAGTTAGACGTATAAGTTTCTGCCACCTTTGTGTTATACACTGAGTCAATTGTCTTTGTTTCTATATTTTAATTTCAATTTCACCCATTATTTGAATTACATAAATTACTTTGTTATAGTAGTCAACAAATCATGTTAGAGAAAAAACTTGTTTCTATAAAACTAAGTTGAATACTTCTTAAAGACTTAATGAAAATGAATTGTTAAAACATTTTAAGTCAAATGAAGTGTTGGTAAGAGCTTTTAAAATGACTGGAGAGGGGCGCCTGGCTGGCTCAGTCAGGGGAGCATACAACTCTTGATTTCAGGGTTATGTGAGCCCCACACTGGGTGTCGAGATTACTTAAGAATAGAGTCTAAAAATAAATGTTAAAAAAAAAGGACTGGAGAAAAATAATTAGAAAGATCTTAATTCAAATTGTTCTTTCTTCCTTAAGTTCTCCTTTTCTCTTTAAAGAAATTAAAATTGGGCATTTTAGATGATGCTACATATGGTTTTATGCAAGAAAGATGAGTTAAATTTAAATTATTGGAGTTAGCCTCATAGAAAAGGCTTTGACCCTTAATGAAAGATTGCTGGAAAAAAAAAAAACAAAGAAAGAAAGATTGCTGAGCACATGCTTATTTGTGTATTTAAGGTAAAATAAAATGCCTATCTGTTTTTGTTTACATTTTTATGATTTTATTTTATAACTACTTTTTCTGCTTAACTGAACAAAAATAATCTTAATTCCTTTTTATTAAGAATGTCACAGTTTTGCAGTTTTGACTTTTTTTATAGTAGTTGACTGAGTTTCAGGAACGCTGACTGTTTCTGGTTATTTGAACATTTTGTTGTTGTCTGTACAAAATCATACCTCAGAATCATCTGGATTTGAATAAATCCATGAATAGAAAAGAAAAGATGGCCAGAGTTACCATGTTTTCACCTGATTTTTTGGTTGCCACCAAATGAAACCACCATATACATTATTTACCTAAAAACCTAAATCTTTGCAAAGTATGCATGAAACAGAGCCAATTATAAGAAAAAAAATTGCTAACATTTTCCATGCATCTGTACTTGGCTTGAGGTTTGGGAAAACTTGGATTCATTTCAGAGTTTTAAAGAAAATATTGCATATATTGATTGATGAACCATGCTGCTGGTAGTGGTTTCTGGGATGCTGATGGTCACCTCCTGGGAACCATTCTGAGATGAATGCTCTGTGACATTTTAGGATCAAAAATCAATCTATAGGTGATGACATTCAATCACCACTGACTAAGGTTGGAATTGGAAAGAGAGTTCCAATTGGAAAAGCAAGCTTCACACCACATTACCCATAAGTCAATGGCTTGGAGTGTAGGGACTAACTACACAAAGAAATCCAAGAGCCATTCAACACCAGCTCACCAACAGTTTGGGACACATGTGAGTAATTTGCAAAGAAAGAGAGTTCTGGCTCAGACATTTGGGTTATTCTAGTTTCAAGAGTGTCAGTTCTCACCTGGACAGAAAAGGTAGACAGGGGGCTTGGCTTTAATAAAGTATACAGACTCTAGACAGTTTCTAATACAATGAGATTATCATAGGCCCATAAAACAGCAGATTCAAAGACACTGAGCTATGGTTAAAGAAAGTCAGGTGGTAGTTTTCAAGGATGTTGAATATATTCTTCCACTCCAAGATATTGTTTTGCATTAGGGTTTTTTTTATTTTTATTTTTTTTTAAATTTTTCTTCAGATTTTGAGAGAAAGGGGGAATTGAACTATTTGTTCCAGGTAGATATGAAGAAATTCTTGGGTCAGAGATATAAAAATTATGTGAAAAAAAAAGTGACTATGGGTATGATGTGTGGCATTTATAAGCCTGCACAAACCAATTCCAAAATAGTAGGCTAGTAAAATTGAAGATCTGAGGTTGTCGTTGTTCTCATTTAATTAATAAACTAACACCAGAAAATATGTCAGGGAGATTATTTCAATATTCCCGATATAAACTGTGCCAAAGTAGGAAAGGAAACATCTTCTTTTCCCTCCACCTATTTTGTGTTCACTAGCTGGGGCCATGCAAAGTAGACTGACAGAAAGAGGGGAGATTAATAAGAGAAAAACACACAGTTTATTAACATGTGCAGCACCCATCACATGGGAGAAAACCCCATGATGAATAACTCAAAGAAATGGTTAGAACTTGGGCTTATACAGCATCTTAACAAGAACAATAAATTTATAGAGAATTGGCAAGACAAAAGAAAAGGATTTTAGGCTTCCAAAGGCAGCAAACTGTGGGAAGGGAAATATATGGAGGGTAACTAATGGAAGTTAAGGGTTAATTAATAAAGGTTGTTATGCAGATCCTTCCAGTACCCTCTTTGGGCTGATGAGGATCTAGACTTGTCTCTGGTGATTAACTTCTGTCCTTCCTAGTAGAGAGGAGAGGGGGACACCTTTACAGACTTATGTCCTGTTTTAGGCAAATAGGAAGAGGACAAGAGTTTTTCTGGTATCTGCTTCTTCTAAATTGTGGTCAGCTCAAAGTAGCAGATTTTGAGGTGGCATATTCTGTCTCCCTCCTTCAAGGAAAATTGTTCTTGAGGATATCCATGTAACAATAAAAAATAATCAAAATGAGAGATCTATGATACAGTGAAGAAATTGCTGGAATGAGAATAAAAAGAGCCACATTTGTATGTAGTCTATAATACTTCCTACTCTTACGACTTTTTTTTTTCTCTCTTACGACTTTTGAGAAAATTTTTGGGAGACCATATTGTTATTCGAAAACTATCAATGCAATACAAAGTATCAACACAACTGTCATCCAGTTGTTGAGAACATGTCACAATGTAATACATAAGATCAACCTGTATCCTACCTAATACCACCTTACATTTTTTTTAAAGATTTTATTTATTTATTCATGAAAGAGAGAGAGAGAGAGAGGCAGAGACACAGGCAGATGGAGAAGCAGGCTCCATGCAGGGAGCCCAATGTGGGATTCAGTCCTGGGACTCCAGGATCACACCCTGGGCTGAAGGGAGCACTAAACCACTGAGCCACCTAGGCTGCCCACCACCTTACATTTGATTAGTATTTTACAATCAATCGAATGACACAAATATTGACTTATTTGTATATTCACTTAGTACTTAGACACTTCAAAGTCTCCAACTATTTGATGGAATTATTTCCTTTTAATAACAGGTGTTTAGCATCTTGTGGATAACACTGGAAACTGTGACACTGATATTTGCCTAGAGGGAGGGGTGTAAAGGAACTCCATCGCTGACTCTGCACAGGGTTCAGTGGCCTGCAGCCCCTATAGTTGATAAGTATTCTTGAAAGAAATGGCTTTATTAAGCACTCTGTTGACAGGCTGCCCTTATGATCTGAGCAGATGGCAGTCACTGGTCTCTTTGCTTCTTTCCTCCCATAAGCCCAACTGTCTTTATACCTAGAGAAATCAAAGTGAATAATATATAGCTATTGGTAACGGAAAAACACAAACTCCAGACTTTTTCTATTTTAATTGGACCCTCAAGCAGGGAAACAGGAAGACAGTGGCAGCTACAACACTCAGCTTCAGATGCTTTGTCTTCTGCATATGGAAACAAAGAGTCCTTTATTCTGTTCTCAGCATGGTTATTTTTCACACAGAAAGGGATGGGGCAGTTGATACAGAGACTTCATCATTGTCTGATTTCATTCCACCACATCTCCATCATTCCTTTTCTTCACATTAATTGTCCTCTTACTGTTTGCACCTTAGAAATATTTGTAGATACTTTTCATTGCTATACTCTTTTAACTGATGAGTCAATCTCTACATGTTCAATTATTTTTATTTTTACGAATTTTGCTCAGTAATGAAGGGAAACAAATGGGCTTTGGAATCAGATCTGATTACAGTTTTCCTCATTTATTTTGAAAAATTCTTAACATTGAAATATACCTCCCAAGACTCAGATGTCTCACTTGAGCAAATGGGGAAGTCTCAGGACCTTTCTCAGAGGATTCTGAGATCATTACATGAGATAATTTCTCTGACATGATTATTCAGTCCCAGATTGTATGCTAAAATTTCAGTAAAAGTTTTATGAGAAATATTTCTAGCTCTTATAACTGAAAGACTTAAAATTTCCCAACTTCAGGCAGGTTCATGGGTTTAGTAATTCATTTGTAGTATATAGAAGGATAAAAGGGGACTTTGACATTCATGCTGGTTGGTTTCATTAAAGTGGATGGTCACTCTCAGTCCAAGAGATTGAGACAGCAGCTTTTCTTAATCCCCCATAGGGAAAATAGCAGCTGCTAAATGATAAGGCCTAACTACCACACAAGAGAGAAGAGCTGTGTGTGGAGTCTTCTTTTAAGGGTCATCTTAAAAAATACATGGAGTCAGGGAACTTTGAGGCTCTTCATTAATTTCACAGCTTGAAAAAGTTATGTTAATGTGCACTAGACATGGTACTGTTTTAGGATAATCTATCTGCTGAAACATTCTTGTGTCATCCATTAAACTTGTTACTCAGTGGGATATCTATACAACTGATGAAAGAATGAGTGATCTCACTGATTTTCTTTTGAAGCAAAATACATTTTATTTCTAAATTTCAGTGCTAAGATTTTATTTTCTTAAAATTAAGTTGGATTGAAGCAGAGAAAGGAAAGGATGATGCAAAAAACAAAGTGAAACTACATAGTACTGTTTTGTGCTTGCCATGTCTGCTCTTTGGGACTAATTATGAATGTAAATTTCTGTTATGAAGAAAGTTTCCCTTTGCCTTGCAATTTTCCCCTTTCTTTTATGCCTCACCTGCCAGGACAAACCTGGCAGGAACCCCATAGGGTTATGGAAGAATGAGCTAAATTCATTTCTGAGTTTTTGGCATCTCATATTCTATAATCCAAATTGGTCTCTAAATCTCACAGAGTACCTAGTGGGCCTCAGTGTTCATGGTTGGAGAATGAGTAGCTTGGAGGCATATCTGTTTCACCTTTGTTTAATTCAAAGGTCAGCATGAATTTTAAAATTAGTACATACCATTAGTCACAAAGCTCTGATTGAGAAAAATTGAGGAAGTAGCTGGGAGTGAGAGAGGGAAGTGGGATCATTTCACTGTTGGGGCAAAACCCACGTCAAACTGGTTCTTTACCCCTTTTGTCCAGGATGGACCTTTATATAGATTTAAGGAACAGAGTGCTGCTCCTCAAGGTTTTTTTTCCTTCTTTTTTTAATGTACTGTGATAGAAAAAGGAAAAAAAAGTGATGGCCATTTGAGCAGTTTTATAAGCTAAGGCTATGAAAGCTATAATTTGAAAAACTACGTGGGTGGCAATGTTGTTTAAGAGGGAAAAGAAAAGATAATTATGGGAAAAAAACACTCAGACACACAAATCAGGAGATGCTAATTACATAAGATGGTTAATTTAGGAAATACAGCTGAATTAGAGTCAAATTTCATATGACTCAGATCTTAAAGCAGCAGCAAAATAACCATAGAGAGCCTGGGGCAGTCTGGCATAGGTTTTGGAGGGATAAAAACAACAATATTTGTAATAGCTAATGTTTGTTGAATGCTTACTATGTGCTAGATATTGTGTTTTTTAATTTTTACCCCATTTATTTCTCCCATCCACATACTAACCAGGCCCAACCCTACTTAGCTTCTGAGATCAGACGAGATCAGTACATCCAGGGTGGTATGGTCATAGACTACCCTACTTATTTCTTAAAACAAACTACTAAAATAGTATCATTTCCCTCCATTTGTCAGATTAGAAAACTGAAGCACAAAATAGTCACATTATCCAAGAGGCAGGACCAGAACCTAGATCTTTCTGACCACAAAGCTTCTTATTTATGAAGAGCTCCTTCTCAGAGAATCTTATATAATTCTGCAAATCAGAGGTCTTCTCCTGGGAGCTAAATCCAAAATCCTGGATTCAAAAGAACAAGAAACCTGGAAGAAACCTGTCTGTAATTTGCCTCTGTATGTTATCTTTAATTTTGTTCTTACTGACCTAGGGCTTACTATTAACATGAACCAACTTACTAATATCAAAACGTATTCTTTAAAACATTATTTAAAAAGCAATAAGGTGTTATTTCTTAAGAAATACTTAATGTAATACCTTTAATAGCTACATGAAATCAAAATAAAGTCTATCTTTGAGATGTTTAATATAAAGAGGAGTCTAAATGAGCGACATGGAAGAAGTTTGCTCCAGGGAGAGGCGAAAGACATCAGTATGTGATGTCTCTTTTGGACTCTGACTGTGGTCTCATTGTTATCTATTCGTCTCCCTCTCCCACAGAAGTTTGGAACCATGATGACAGATGTGGAAAGCCTCATCTCTATGTGATAGTGTCTATCCTCACATTAAGACCAAACTCATTTCAACTCTTTGGAAATAGATTCACTGGTTTCAGCACAATGACTCCACATTTTTTTTAGCACCTCAAATATTTATACCAATTTGTCAGCAGCAAGTATCAGTGACAAGCGGAGATAAAGTATTATTTATGCTGATATATCCAATTTTTACTTGTTTGACTGCTTTCTTGAAAGATGATGCTTTGGAAAATAAAATGTAACATTTATCATTGTTTGGTTGGCTGTGGGAGGTGGGGCTTGCTCTCTTCACTGTGATCCAGTTAGTTCACAGAACTGAATGAACCTTCACAGACCATACCCCATTCAGCCTATGGCTCCACAGCCCTAGCACAAGAGAGACATTTATTTGCAAGCCACTTTTGAAAGGCAGAGTAAACTGGTTTTAATACAGATAAAGATAGGTTGAAGAATCTATTTTCTATAAGTTGCAACCTGTTTCAAAGCCAATGGATAAAAACCATTGCAGTTTTCAGATTTGCAATATCACATTGTTGCTATGTGGGGAGGAGGAGAGAAAGAGAGTGAATGGCAGACAGAAAAGAAAAAAATGGTTGACAGTTTCAAAAGGTAAATAGAAAAAAAAATAAAAAAAAAAACAAAAGGTAAATAGAGAAGACTGTCTATATTCCACCCTCACCACAACATTATTTATGGAGTATTTAAAAGAATAATTTAATTAATTCACTTATTCAACCAATATTTGTTAAACACTTACCACATCCTAGAGACTATTCTGCAGTATAGGGATATATAAGGAACAAAAGAGTCACAGTCCATTCCCTCTTGAAGCTGCTATTTGGGTGGGAGAAACAGGTAAGAAATGAATAAGCTAGAATTTAGTATGTTATATAGTAACAGTATTGTGAAGAAAAATAGAGCAGGAGAAAGAGGAGAATGAGCAACACCATTGCATACTGTTGTGTGGTTTGTTCACTGCACAAATGCACTCAGCTGAGGGGCTGAATGGCAATTGAAATTAACGAACATGTTGAGTCCCATATGTGCAGAATGATTGTCATGATCTGAGGGTGAAGGATGGAGAGATTAGCAAAGGTTAAATTAGAACAATTTAAAAAACAGTGTTGGAGAATCTACCCTCTACAGGTTGCAACCTGTTTCAAAGCCAGTGGATAATAACCGTTGCAGTTTTTGGATTTGCATAGGGTCTGCAAAATCACACACTACTAAATATTTGGGGTGGGAAGAGGAGAGAAAGACTGTGAATGTAAAGGAATAAGACGGCTGGTGAAGTTTCACAGGAAGGGTACGGAAGCTTATTTATCTGCATTTGGCCCTCACCTTAGTACTATTATTTATGGAATATTTTGAAAATTAATGTAATTTATTCATTAATTGAACAAATACTTGTTGAATACCTCCAACTAGACCCTTTGACACTCCCCAATTCTTGATTCAATATTTGATGGATTTTATTTGAAGATATCATTAAAATCATACTTTTGCTAAGTTTAATTTTATTAAGCTTTGTAGTGTGGGGCTTCTCCTCTTTCTGTTGTGCAAGATGCTCCCGATTTGGGGGGTTTCTTTCCAGTGACTTTTAGGTGACCTAACGTGAGTGTTTTCATTTTCATATTTGGAGCCTCAGAAAACATAATGTTGGTGGTGAAAATCAAAGACATCTAGACTTTTTGTGTGAACAACAGATTTTTTTATGAATGCACTGTGCTATACATAAATTGCTATGTTAGTTTCTTTTTGAATATTTAACTTTTAGTCTGAAAACTCTGAGGAAGACTGATAATCATAGCCAGTTGTGGGCTTAGTTGACCTTATTTTAAAGCAGTTACTTACCTTCTATTTTTGCCAAATGGGTTGAAAAGGACCTTAAAACATCTCCATGAATGACATGGTAAAGAGAGAACAGGGAATTTATATTATTATTATTATTATTATTATTACTATTATTATTATTTTCCTCCTTTTTGTCTTTACCAAGTATTCAATCAGTTGACCAATTTTGATTTGGTACACATCATAGGTAGATGGCATTGTGCTATTTGTGTATGCGGTATTTTAAAAAGGAAGACTGAGCTCTAATATCTAAAGAGCTAAATGGTGTTGACTAAGTAAAACTAAGTTAAAAAAATTGGGGTGGATATGTAAGTAAATGCTTAACTTCTGCAGTTTGAAGGTCTTGAGTTATTAATTCATAGTTCTTGGTTGTAAGCAAGGGAAGCTGAGTCTAGTAGACTAGGGAAATGGAGTTTAAACTTATCATGTACCTCATAGATCTACTGGGAGAGCAGAAGAATAAACCCTCGAATAAACTTTGAAAAAGGCATGGCTTAGAACACATCTGATGAGTAAACTGCTGCTCCTGCTGCTGACCATCAGATTCTAGAATTGGCATGATTGCTAATTCTGGGTCAGATGTTCAACCCTGCATCCACTGCAACCCTGATGCCACAAGCAAATAGGGAACTCTTCATCCCTGCTCTCTGGTGTCACTAGCCATGGGGGCCAAGTCGAGGATGGGTAACTCTGGAAGAGCTCGTCACCTTGTGAGTCTGAGAGGGAAGGGATGCTATGAAAACAATCAGCTCTCATTTCTATTTTCAAATGGTGGTCTTTGCTGTCCACCCAAAATGATAAACTGTGGAATTCTCCAAACACAAAAAGGGTTCTGATGCTTAGTAGCCAAAATAAGTGATGAATTGTCACTACAAGAATCAAAGTCAGAGAAAGACAAATACCATATGATGTCCCTCATACGTGGAATTTAAGACACAAGACAAATGAGCAAAACGAGAGAGAGAGGCAAACCAAGGAACAGACTCTTAACTATAGAGAACAAACTGATGGTTACCACTGGGAAGGTGGGTAGGAGGATGAGTTTATAGGGGATGGGGATGAAGAAGTGCACTTGTTGTGATGAGCACCGTGTGATGTATGGAAGTCTTGAAGACTTATATTGAAACTAATATTACACTGTATGTTAACTAACTGGAGTTTAAATAAAAACTTCAAATGAACAAACAAACAAAACGAATCAAAGCCAATATTTTTCTCCCAGACCTATTGATTCATATCTACATATGCTGAATAGGGTGGAGGGAATCTTAGATTTCATATTGCTGGTCTACTCTTTGTAAGGCTACATTCAGCCAGCCAACCATCCCATTTTTATCCTTCTACCTCATCGTCTTATGTGAGAGGTTCAGAGATTATTTCATATACCATTTACCTTTTTAGAGAGCAAATAGAAAACCACTGGACTGACATATTAGCACTGATAACTTTTGAGGATTTGCGTATGTGTGATAGACACATTCTGGCAGATGACAGAGTAGTCTTTTCTAAAAAAAACTCAACTATTCTAGCTACAAAAGCATGTTTTTAAAGAAGATTCAACCTTTGGGATGTATTGAAAAAAGCTTTTAGAAAAGCATCACCAATGTCAAGTGATATAATAGAATATGTACAATTAGAAAAACTTTTTGAGGCCCCAATAAAACAGAAATATAGGATGGAATATACTCTAAAACTTCCAGATAGTCTCTATATTGAACAAACTAGGAAAATGAACATCTGAAGTTGAGACTCATCTTTAATAGATATTATAAAAAATGATGTATGGTTGACAAATGGTCACTATACTTACGGTGATGAGCACTGAGCAATATATAGACTTGTTGACTCACTATGTCACACACCTGAAGCTAATATATCATGGTAGGCCAACAAATATTTCAATAATAAAAAAGGCAAAAAAAAAAGATTTTTGATCCTTAAAAACTTAAGAAATAAAACATACACGAGAAACCACTTAATATAGTCATATTCAAAAGTAGAGCTGAAACTAAATATTCGCTTAAGTGCTGAAACTAAAATAATTCTTCACCAAATGCTTTCATTTAGAAGAAATGTCTCTTTGGACAGACATGTTCAAGAAGCAACATCGGTGCTGCTGACTGAAGTTCAAAGCCACCCATCTGAGAGGGCATCACCACCACCACTAGCTTTAGAGTGAGCAGAAGCGTTGTCTTCTTAAGACTGTAATCCACATAAGGAAGAACAATTGATTGGGGACTGAGTTTGTCATCCCAAGACATGTATTGTTGGTTGGATATCAGACCCAACTTCCCTGCACATAGCTGAGGCTTTATTAGCTGAATGACACTCAATCCCAAGACCTATGGAATGTATCCTAATTCCCTGAATTGGATTGTTTTACTTTATCGTGAAATGTTCAATAACCTTCCATTTGTCTCATTACTCTCTGAGGCCATGGAGATCCATGAGATGAACAGCTGATACCTAACCACTGTTCTCGAGTAGGGGAACTTGACATTGCAACTTTCTTGGAGCTCATGTAGTTTTTTCAGTACGCATAATCTAAGAAGCAGTTCCTGCAGTGGGATGCCTGCTTGGGCACAAGGAGAGGTTCTACAGCTTTCTCCGTTGGTGTTTCTGGTTTTGTTTGCTCAGGTGAAGCTTATTCCCAAAAAGGTTTGTGCTGGGAAACACAAATGGCAAATATCAATGGTTTTTCTCACTGTTTTTAGTTTTCTGGGGCTTCCCTTGGTTCTTCCGTGGAATCTCAAGAGTCTTTCAAGGGATGTCTGGATGGCCTGGCTGCCACCTGCTCCAGGCAGTTCAGTTCTGCTTTCATCTTTTATATATTTGGACTTGGTATGGTTTTATTTTTGAAACATAATTCTACTGCTAAAAAAAGGAAAAAAAAAGCTTTGGAAATCACTGGCATAAAGAAAAATTCTAAAGTCTCTTTCTCTTTCTCCTCCTCCTCCTCTTTCTCTCTTCCCCTTTTCCTTCTCCCTTCCCTTCCCTTCCCTTCCCTTCCCTTCCCTTTCCTTCTTTTCCCTTCCCTTTCCTTTCCTCTTCTCTTCTCTTATAGAATTTTTTATTCCAAATATTCTTTGCTTCTGTAATAATAACCAACCTATGGTGTTTACTACATATGAGGCACTATTCTAAGGGATTTGCATGTATTAAATTCACTTAATCCTCAAAACAGCTTCATAAATGAGGCATCGTTTTTACCCTTACTTTATAGGTGAGGAAAAATGGGAACAGAGACATTTTATAGCTTGCCCATGATTCATACATCCAGTACATGGCAGAGCTGGGATCCGAAACCCAGTAGCCCAGTTTCAGAATCTGTCCTTAAATCTACTTCGTTATATGCTTCTCCACTGTATGCCACTATTTTTCTCTCCACTCCTTAAGTTTTTGAGCAATGACGTGGTCTCTGATCTAAATGAAGTGCTTAAGAGGTAGGGACTGGCTATAGATTCGGGATTAATTTTGTGACTAAAACAGCATCCTGCACAATTATTAACCTTTTCAAGAAATTCCTGAAGCTTATTAAAATATATTAATAGGGGACATGTCAGAAGACTTATGTATATGGCATGATTATTTTCGGAAATCTTCTTAATGGTTATGATTATAAGGCTAAGAAAGTAATTGCTTAAGACTATCACATGCTTGCAGGTATCATCTATTGACATAAATAGGAAGTGGTCTTTTCCCTATTTCTACTTACCTTCTCCCTTCTAAGAACATAACTTTAAGTTTTCCAGGATCTGCATATCTGCCCAAATCATGTGTCGCTCATAAAACAAATATAAGGGACTAAAGAAATGATCTGAGTCTAAACATTTAAAATCTCCACATACAACCATTCTTCCAAATTCTTGGCCTTAGAAAATAATTTCCCCATCTTTCAGGTTGTTATGAAAACTGAACTGGACTTAGCGTATATTCTGCTATTCATCTGGACTGAATCAGTGCAGAAATGTTCTGATGTGTGCAGCTGTCTTTCGCTTTTAGGGTTGCCACGTTTCATTCTTGTCATGGTCTTCCCCGAGGCACAAAGAAAGTGGATCTCTAATTTCTCAGAGAAGCTTATGACCCAGGAAGGTTGTTCTGAGAAGTTTCCCCCTTCGATACCACAAACTGGAGTTGTTGATCATTCTCACATGAAGGAAAGCAAGCAATGATAATGTTAAACAGGGGTGAGAGCTAGCCTTTATGGAGAGCTTGTACCTCAGGCATTTTGCGAGCAACTCTGTGCATATGATCACATTTAATCCTCATGCCAGCATCTCGGTGAATGACCCTTGAATAAGAGGCGAGCAATGATGGTAAATTGAACACCAATAAAAAATTAATTTATAAAAAAAAAAAAAGAGAGACGAGCAATGACACTATGAAGTGAACACAATTGTCTCCCATTTTCTGTAAATGGAACCTAAGGTTCAGAGGGGTTAGGTAACGTTCCTGAAGTTTCCGCCAGGTGGGGATGATTAATTTGCTGTGACAACCAAAGCCTCCATCAGAGGAGCCAAACTATTATGGTTCTCATCCAGCTTCCATGGGATGAAAGTGAATTGAGGCTCATTCAGACATACCAGGGCTGAAGAAACAAGGGGAGAGTGGCATCTCTTTTTATTGGTAAAACCCCTAGATTATGGGCGAGGGCTGCTATTAATTCGTTTTTAGCACAAGTTACATTTGGCTCCCTGACTGGTGGTAGAAATCCCTCTCCACTGGGAATTTCTTACCTAATAAAAAGACTATTTCCCCTCCACCCCCCACTTTTGGTCTTGAGAGAATCCAGAAGCGCCCGTTGCTCTTCCACCGTGGACCAGTAGATGGCAGCAAACGTCCACCCTAAACTCCCGGAGTTTTGCTTCTAGGCTCCTCCAACGGTGCAAAGCTGGAGGCAGTTTTTTAAAAATACAATCATCCACGCTCCTTACCTGACGCGTTGGAGGGGCTGATTTTCCAGGTCACACATGTCTTATTACTTTCGAAAATAATCATGTGGAAAGGCTTTTCATTGTGTTTGCTGCTACATTTCTGCACAGTGGTGACTGTCAAGCCAAAATCAAACTAATAGCAGGGGGAGGAAAAAAAAAAAAAAAGACGCCTACGACCCAAGAGAAGTGCAAATAATTTCCGTTAAGAATGCTTCTCATGGGTTTTCAAAGAAGTTTTCATCACCCAATCTGATCAGTGAAGCAGTCTTGTTCATAAATTATTTATCAGTCTCTGTTCTCTGTTCTCATCTTTCGCACCCATCGAAACAAGAAAATCCAACTTTGGGTGAATTCTTTTTTAAGAAAATCTGGAGAGAGACATTTCTTACCAGCCTTCACTGTCAGAAATGAAGCACAACCATTATGTAAACCGCTCACGGCACAAGGATTGTTTGGATGTTTTTTTCTTTTCATTAGAATTTTCCTTTTGAAGAATATTAACCCTCGGCATTTAGTCTTAGTGTTAATTTAATTTTCAGCCTGTTGTTGGTTCATTGTTCTGTGCAACGTGCTATGGATTTTATGGACAGTGCACCATTGTTGGTCTGCATTTGACCAATTGGTTCCCTGTCCTAGGAGAGAAAGCTCTTCAGGGTAGGTGCCCTGTTGCTACTGCTCCGCTATTTGGCAAGCACCTAGCATCTCCACGTTTTGTTTCATTTTCTCTAAAATGGAGATCTTACAGAATTTTTGTAAGGATTATATGAAATTAAATGAGTTAATGTCATGAAACCTTAGCTTAGTGCATGTTAAAAATTCCCTGTCAGCTGAATGTGAATTGAGACGGTAAGGCTGGTGAGAGCTAAGAATTCTTCCAGTTTTAAGGTCTAAGACTGTGATTAATTTCTTTCCATTCAACCTCATCCCAAGAGCTACTACGGATGTCCATCCTAAGAAGGGTAGGGGCACTTGAAAGACGCGGAGAGGAAAATGTTCTAGAGGATGAGAGGTTGATCCACTGTAGAGAAGAGCAATCCTGTTTTTACTACTAAGAGGTGGTTGTAGGTCATCGTTGACAAAAGCTCATCATCCAACAATTGAGAACGAATGGAGAAAAGAAAAATGATTTCACGACGAAGAGAGAAAATGAAAAACAAAGGCTCTGAGGAATAGAAAGGGGATTGGCATCATTACCTGCACTTTGTCACCTTGAAGAATATTTTCCAGTTATCTGAACCAAAGGAAATGATGTCTTAAGAGCACTTCAAGAACTAGGTCAATTATGTGTTTAATATAGAGACTCTTAGTCAAGAGCCTCTTATTTTAATCTTGCATCAGGAGATAACATCCTGCATCAGGAAGATAATATCATCCCTCACTGATGTCTGTTTGGCGATCCATCTTAATGGGTTTGGTACTTTGCCTGGCATTTGGGACAATCCATCCTTTCCATGCCATGACATTTCACAAACATTCCATACTGAGTCTTTGTAAGGTTAAGGTCTTCAGGGGTTTTAAGTCTCATTTTGCCGATGAGCAAACAGAGATTTCAGAGAAATTGATTTGCCAAAGAGTCCCAAGTTAGGATTGAATGTCAGAGTTCTGTGAATTTCTCTTACTGCTGCTGCTGCCACAGCTACAAATACAACTAAGAAACAGTGGTCAAGCCTGAGGTCTTTGACGATAGAGTGACACCTTGGGTCCCTGGCTCCATTGCTATGTCCAGGCTGTGCGACTGTGTCCACATTACTTATCAGGGGGTTGGACTTCATGGACAGCATGGACAAGGGTGACCATGTTTTTACCATGTAGAGGTGGCTATAGTTCATCTTTGTTCATCCAGCAATAAGCATTAATAAAAGATAGAATAAATGATACCTCAAAAGAAAAAAACAGAATGCACTTTTAATAAGATTTATTTATTTTAGAGAGAGCATGTGCACTGCATGCACAATGGGGAGAGGGGCCGAGGGAGAGGGAGAGAGAATCTTACTGGGCATGGAGCCTGATGTGGGGCTGGATCTCACAACCCTGAAATCGTGACCTGAGACAAAACCAAGAGTGAGGTGCTCAACTGACCAAGGCCCCCCGGTGCCAAATCACAAAGGTTTTGAAGGAGATGGCAAGGGCGCTGTCACTATTTTCTGCATTTAGGAAGTACAGATCAATTGCCTGGAAGCTGAACGAAAAGGAAATCAAGACTGGCCCTGAGTGAGTTCCTGGTTGAAAGCCTGGCTTCTCGTCAGCTGTGTAAGTTGGCTACCTCTCAGAGCTTCTCATCTGAAAATGGACATGGTAACGGGACAGGGATAGAGTTGTTTTAGGTACAAAATGAGCTTATGTGTGGTGAACTGCTTCCCACAGTTCTGTCACATAGAAGATGCTTGGTAATACGTGTTCGCTATCACTACTTGCGCCATCTACCACTGCATGCCACCACTACTGTTTAACGTGCAGTTTTTGCCAAGGGCTGAAAACTAATCTGACCTTGAATGTTCAGCTCATTCATACTTAGTGTAATCAATAGCAAAACTTCCAGATTCTCAACAAAAGTACTTTTTTGTTTGTTCATTTTTGAAAGAAATCCTTCTATATCGGATACAGTGTCAAAGGTTTATCTTGGCCTTAAACTTGAAGCACATCCATGGGATCTGTATACTCTCATTGTCTCTCTTTGCCAGTTAGTGGTTAGGAATTGAATTTCCTGCCCAAAGGAAGGGTCCTGACAGTAAAAATAAAACAAACAATTATGACATAGGGCTCTGACCTACTTTCTGAAAACACATACTCTGTTAAATCTGAATAATATAATTAATGATTTAATATTAGATTTTTTTTTTTTTTTTTTTTGGTGAACCACTGAACCTGTTGGCTCTGTATTTCCTTATCTGAAAATGTGGGGGCTGGCCTGGCCCTAGTGATCCTCTTTTGAGCGTTTATTCTGTGGCCAAGTCCTGCGGTAAGTGTGTTACATACACATCCTTACTCAACTGACAGCGACCTTGTGAAGTACAGGTTGTTTGTGTTCTGTAAGGGAAGAAGCCAAGGGTACAACATCTACGTGAGCAGCTCAAGGCCCCGTGGCTGGCATATGGCCACGGCTGTGATCTGAAGCTCGTGTTTATTACAACTGCACAAGTCTCACACTTCCGTGAAAAATGCTTTCATATCTAACATCGTGAGATCGTACTCAGGATACTCTTTCCTGTAGTTGGTGAATGTATTTTGCCACATTGCCTTCAGCTTGAGGGGGAACAAGACAGTTTAACAAAATAAACATAGTGGATCAGGTATAAATTCACGCATCACCACTCAGGGGCACAGAACTATAACTTTTTCATTTTCTGTAACTCAGCTCCATTTTGTCTTTAGGTTCCCTGAAGCTGCCTAGAGCACAATTACTTTATGGCATTCTAGAATATTCTATTCAATTTAGTTGAATTTGCAGTCAAATGCCCAGTTTGAAGCTTCCTGACTCTGGATGGCAGGTGGGGGGGCGGGGGACTCGCTATCGCAGGCTTCGTTACCTCACTTCCATCCTTCTCTCTTCTTTCTCTGTATGCCGCCGGGTGCTGGGAATAGCTATGGTCCATTCTCCCGCAGGGGAGTGGTATCTCTGGTTAGGGCAGGAGTGTCTGGATCCTTGCTGGCCACTGTTGGTAAGGAAACTACTCCTTGTTGGCCCATGATAGGGCCTGATAGCCGCTACTGAAGATCCGGTTTCATAGACTCTACAGCTTCTTTGTTGGCATTCAGTAGATTTGTAGCTCTTATTTATCCCTCCCTGGGGTGTGTGGAAACTAGTGAATCTTCTGAAAGCCACAAACAGATGGCCAATGGAGTCATGGGAGGGCCTCCTCAGTCCCTTTCTCTGTCCCACCCTTCATACCTTCCTTCAGTTCCACCCCTGCTGCCTCAGGTTGGCATGCCTCCCAGCTCTAGGCCAAATGCCAGAGCTCAGTCGAAAACAGAAACAGCATTTAACCCTTGTTTTGTTTCTGCTACACCCCTCTTGGGTTTTTCAACCCACATCCCATCTTTAATCTGGAAGAGGATTTCCCTTCACTTATGGGGAAGAAACATTCTTTATATCATATCCTAGCTCCTTCCTGCTCTACATTTACTCTGTGGTCACATCTTCATGTTTTGTTGTGTATCATGTAAAAATCCAGCTTTCTGAGTTTTCAGGAAAGCCTTGCTTTTGGGAATACTATTGAACTATGGATCTATGGAAGTCTACTTGGATCAAACAGATAGTGAACAATGGCTTCCTTATTCTTGGCCTTTGTGCCTATTCCTGGAAGCATTTGCAAATATTTTGGCTATAATATGTTGAAGGGCAATGATTCTTGGGGCAATTGGAAGCAGTTGGGAGTCCCAAGTGGGGCAGAAAACTCTAGCTCCACTAAGATTTTTGTTCACATTCTGTAGTGTAGGGTTTTCGCTGGAAAACCATCCATGTTTATCACTTATCCTTGCATTTAAGTGTGGCCATGTGACTGGTTCTAACCAATAAAATATGAAAGGAAGTTGGTGTGTCAATTCTAGGTTGATATAGTTTATAAAAGAGTGTAGTTACTCTGTGCTCCTTCTTGCTCCCTGTCACTCGCTGGATGATGTTAGCATAGTTAATGCTGACCTTGGGAGCCTTGTATTAATACTGGTTGATCCTCTGTCAGCTTGGGTTCCTGCATGACTATATGTAGGACATAATCCCTGCTGATCTTCCTATGGGGTAAAAAAATAAACTTGTCTTTTCTAGTTAAGATTTGGAGGCTTATTCTTTATACCAGTGAGTGCTACTTCAACTAGAAAAGCTACTTCAACTAGAAAAGATATGAGTGTGCTATATTTTTATAAATTATCCCTGCTATAATAACCAAGTAAAATTTCCTATAGGGATAATCTTGAAAACAAAAGGAAAAGTCATTTATTTCACTCTTTATTTGGACTATACATACCTAATACCTGTTGATGTTGGGTAAAAGGCACAGGTTGGTAAACTCTGGCCTGCGGCCTGTTTTTATATGGCTAATGGGCAAGGTTTAGTTTTTTGCGCTTTTAGACGGCTGTAAAAACTAACAACAGCAGCAACCCCCTTCCCCCCAACACACACACAATCAAAAAAAGAAAAATATGTGACAGATCATATGTGGCCCTCAAAATCTAAATTTTTATTATCTGGTCCTTGGCAGAGTATTTGCCATCCCCTGGTATAAATGGTGGGGAGACCAATGACCTTAAAATACATTATATTGACTATTCTGAGCATAAAGAATTGAATATGCTATCCTAGGTTGATCGGTGATGTTATGATTTAGGCCTTTGAAATTCAAAAAGCTCTATGGAAAGCATACACATGACCTAACACTGGTGGAAAAGATTTGCTCAATCTTCAGTTCCTGTGTCTGTAGAGCTAAGAGCAGCTTGACTTTTTCATAAAATTGACTGATTATTTTTGAAGCTGATAGTCAATTTGGTATTATACCGCAGAGCCAGAGAGACGAAACTATTTTTTTTTTTTTTTTGTTTATTTTGGATTCGTGGCTCCCTAAACCAAGGCCAATGACTCCTGGATTTATAGGGTGGATGAAACATTTTTTAACATTCAATTAGAAAGTGAAATTCTCTTGAGACTTGAATAACTGCAGCAGTAATATACTTCTCTTTTCCATTTATAGCCTCAGAAAAGTCAAGCACATTTGTCCAGAATAATCTAGATTAACCATCAGTTTCTAAATTTATTATAAATATACAATTTTTGGTAGGTGCTGCAGCCAAACTTACCCATTCTATCCCCTGAGTCATTGATAATAATTAAGAGGCCATACTTAGTTTCCAAGGGGGACTGAAATCAAGACTGTGTTATGATTAAGATTCTGCTTATGATATGTGCCAATGAGCAAGATTTGTTTAAGTTGGCAGATTTTAATGCTTGCGTGAAATACTTTTAAAAAAAATTTTCCTGCCACTAATTGTGTTATGATTAAGTTACAACCACTAGAGTGTAATTATCTATTGCATAATACTTTTTACACGTGGGTCCCTAGAAATTTACCACTTCAATAGTGCTGACTGAGGGCTTGCTACACCTTCTTAATGATAAAACTTTCTTTTACACAGTTCGGTTTATCTTCTTTTCCCTAGGAACTCCTTAATAATCATTTTCAGAAGAATAAAATTCTAGTCTAGGTTGTTTGTCTTGTAGATAGGATTTTTCATTTGGCCCTTGTGAATTCTGGGGGAATCATGATTGTGTTGAGCTCCTGAGTGGTAAGGGTCCTACTCAGCCGTGGTGGTGAGAAGTTTCTCCGAGAGATGGCACTGAGAATTCATTTTTATTTTAGTTTCTGTTTTGATAGCTTTGTGTTTTTCCAAGTCACAGAACAATGGAACTGATAGGTAGTTCAGAATTGACACTACCTATTTCCTTCACTTTTATATTTTATATTCTGTGCTTCAGATAGCTGTATAATTTCCTTTATCTCTGAGACTCTGGAGGTTTTCGTTAATGCACTGGGTGTGGGGAGTAATGTTTCCCCCAACACATTGCAGGGTTTGTTCCTTCTTTCCCTTTTTCTTCCATTTCAGTCTAAGAGTCGTCATGGCAAAGACCATGTCTGTCTTTCCCACCATTTGTAATTTTTATTATCTGGTCCTTGGCAGAGTATTTTGCCATCTCTTGGTATAAATGGTGGGGAGACCAATGAGCTTAATATACATTGTATTGAGAAGACTATTCTCGATAGTGCTTCTCACCCGACAACTGTTGGCTGAAAGAATTAATTAATTATCTCTCTGTTGCAGAGGCTTCTGAGATCCTTCCCCAAAATGGTGTTTTAAATTCTGGAGTTCACCATATATTTCTGGTACTTAAGTGGCTAGATGATATCAACATTTAGTTCTTTTGCCTGCTCTAAGATTCTATGATCTTAAACATGTACCTTATGATTGATTTATTTTGCTTGTTCCTTCAATCATTCAGCAAAATGTATTATGCACCTACTGTGTGCCAAGGTATGTGGCCAGTGCAGCGATGATCACAGTTTAAAAGGTCCCTGATCTCATGGAGCTTCTATTTTTATTGGAACAAACAGCAAACTAAACCAATCACAGAAGTTTTAGGTAGTGAGTCATGAATGCTCTGAAGAGAATAAAAGCAGAACACTGTGAATGAGAGTCGCTGGGGTGCCCTCACATTGAGGGTTTGGAGAAGGCCCCTCTAGGGAGCCAGACATGCAACAATGAGTTGCAAGAACATCCTTTGCAGAAGCAGCAGTGACGGCAAATGGCTCCTAGAAGGAACAAGCCTGACACACTCAGAGAAGGCCAGCAAGGTTGGAGCATACACAACAAAGGAAAAGTGAAGCTGTGACCAGAACTTGAGTGGGTGGGTGGGGGTCAAAGTGGGTGGGTAGAGCCTAAAGATAACTTTAATGATTCAACATCAAAACACTAGCAGGAATGGCATTTGAAAAGCTTTCTTGGGATGAGGGGTACAGGCTGGAAATAAATCTTTGGTCTTAGTTCATCTTCTGCATTAACATTCTTGGAAACTGGACAAAACTTGCACCTCAGTCTGGGGCACTGTACAAAATATCCTTAAAAAAGGGCCAGGAAAAAAAAAAGGAAAGAAAATAAAAAACAATTCTACAATGCTTAATCCAAAATGGATCCACAGGGGAAGGTCTTTCTTCTTGAAAGCAATTATACTTTACAACGTGTTCTTTTCCCTGGTGTTTCAGCTTCCCATGATGCCTGACTTCATTAAAGCAGGCAGGAAACAGGATTTTCTGTGATGTGCTGCTCAAATTATATCTTCTGAGCTGCAACTAATTGTTTTGATGAAAACAAAAAAACACAATATAACACTGGATGAGAAGAAGATCAATGCTCACACATGGGCAAACTCAGAAAGAAAGGAAACAGAAAAATAATAACAACGGAACACATTGTTTTATCTATCACATTTTGTTTATATAAAATATGAAGCTAGGAGAAAGCTTGGCTTAATGACAGATCAGGGTGCCATTTGAGAAAAACCTCATTGTAGCTTTGTCCATGTATTTCAGTTTGTGTGTGCATATTGTGTGTGTGTGTGTGTGTGTGTGTGTGTTCTCAAGCAAATTTTTTGCTTATTTTGCTACTGTTTTGATTTCTTTGGTTGTTAAATTGGGAATAGGTGTGTTCATTGCAACCCTATCTCATGGAATGCTGGCAAGATACTGTTGTAGGGAAAAGAGATGGAATAACTAAATTGTTATTGTGCCCTCTCTGCTTTTCAATGCTACTACTACTACTACTACTACTACTACTACAAACTCTAAGTAAACCAAGCACTTCCTTGCAGGTGTGAGAATAGTTGGGCTCCGGTCTTTGTTCTGCTATCAGTAAAAGTTAGGCCTCATCCACTCTCCCCCACTCTGGGAGCCCACTGGAGATACTTGTGATTTGATCCAACCAACATTGAATGCCTTCTCTGCTCTAAGATCTGTGATTATAAATACATATTAATCCTTAATATTTTCACCATGTATTTTGGCTATACAACCACAGGGACCCATGATTTATCTACCAATAATATTCTGATAATTGTAACCAAATGAGGATAGGAAATGATTACAGAAGAGACCCTTTATTTGGAGTCTATCTTCAGACAATAAAAAGCCTTATATCTACCAAATCCTTCTTATTTCTTGTCACTATAAAAGGGAAACAAAATTATCACTGGAACTAGAGGGGTGATTGATCTGATTGAGATCTTTGCTACTCAAGTGTGGCCCAAAGAACAATGGCATCAACATCGCCTGGGGGCTTGTTAGAAGTAAAGAATTTCAGGCTTTGCCACAGACCTACAGAATCAGAATCTTCATTATATCCAGAATCCTAGGTGAATCCTTTGCACATTAAAATTAAAAAAAGCTCTATTTCAGATAAGTGGCCAATAAAGGAGATTATTTGGCAAGTCATCTATTCTAACCCCAAACAGAGTAAAGATATGATTACTGTGAGAAACCCAACTGTAGCACACTTGGTTGCCCTTGGCCATATCTCAAAATTTGTCTTCCAACTCACAAAATGCTGTACTATCCAAGAAGTGGTATTCTTCAACTTCTGAACTGAACCAGTGACCCATTTTGCTGTTAGGAGTTACCCTTCAATCTTTCAAAGTGTAACTTATACCCACTCGCTGAGATGAGCATATTTCTAGGAAATACTTATGCTGGAAAAAACATTCACCTTCAGGCCTCATCTAAGGGCTGTAGAATTAATAACCAACTTATTTCTCTACTTGTTTTTAAAGTAATATTCAAAATCATTCCCCTTCTCTTGTGCATGACTGGATACAGAATTTGTGTGTGTGTGTGTGTGTGTGTGTGTGCACGAAAAGAAGTATGTAGGTGGCTATCAGTCCCTGTTAACTGAAAATATTCTTGGTCTATGCTTAGATCTTATGCGCAATGATTATCTAGAATGGATACCCCTTTTCCAATTATTAGGGCCTATAATCGAATAGGTGATTTTTGCACCATAGAGGTGGTGGCTTTATTATAGAAGGTAAAAGTAAGCCATCTAGAATGCTGTTTGTTACTCGTTTCAGCTGAGGTCCACTGTGACTCTGGGAGATTATTTGTACTTTCAATGTATCTCTTGAATGGTTTGTTTTTGTTTTGTTCTGTTTTGTTAAAAAAAAAAGAGTAAAGAATCTCAAAAGAATGTATGCAAGTTGTGCCCTTGACTTAAATAGACCAATGAGGGATCCCTGGGTGGCACAGCAGTTTGGTGCCTGCCTTTGGCCCAGGGCGCGATCCTGGAGACCCAGGATCGAATCCCACGTCGGGCTCCCGGTGCATGGAGCCTGCTTCTCCCTCTGCCTGTGTCTCTGCCTCTCTCTCTTTGTCTGTGTGACTATCATAAATAAATAAAAAAATTAAAAAAAATAGACCAATGACCACACAGTGCAGAAGAGAAGAGCATCTTATTGGCAAGAAATGGGAACTCTTCTGAAGTCATTAGGGCAATATTTGAATTGGATGATAACAGTAGAAGTCAATAAACCTCAGGTTTTAGCTTTAAAAGCTGAGTATGTCTTAATTGACATCAGACACATTATGAGTCTGGAGACCTCATTTATTAATACCACACAGTGTTCTGATCAGTCCATATAGGAAGAGGAGGCTCTTCAAGATATAGGAAAGCACGTTGAGAAGTCTTTTGAGTTCAAGGCTCCAACAATAACCTGAAACATGTAGTTCTTTGCTTCTGAATGGCTGATGCTATGGAAAAGAAGTAAGAAGGACAAATGTGTAATTATAATCACATGGTTATGGGCTCAACCTATGTTAGAGCTTCATAACACGTTACATTTCTTGGAAGAAAACTTGAATAGTCAGTCGTTAGTTAATCCATTTATTTTATAGTTTAATGAACAGATGAGGCTGAATGATGTGCCAAGTTCACAGAATTGGTGGCAGAGCTGGGACTAGAGTTCAGGATTTTTGAATTTCAGGACATTGAAATATATGCTACATTGGGTGGGTATAGAATAAGTTTATAGGAGGACATAGGATATGCCACAACATGTAGGATCTGAGCTTTCCCAGCCTAATATGTGGATATAAAGGCTTCTGTACAATTGAGCATCAATGGACATACTCATAATGAATCACATTAAAGAAATCTACTCAATCTGAAGATGGGAGGTAGCATGTAGGAAGAGTGCTTCCATCCCTTTAGTGTGCATTCACTTGCTCAACAAGCCTATCTTGACTATGAGCCAGCATTTAAGTTAGGTAATAGTAATATTAAAATGAATGAGACCCATACTCTGTCTTGGAAAGCTTATAATCCGGTGGGATAAACAGATAGGTAAATATGCAATTTACTTGCTTAATATAGTTTCTGAATTCTGTGTCAGGCACTGTGTTTGTCATGAGGGATACAAAAAAGGACAGGTTAGACGCAGTCCCTGCACTCAAGGAGCTCACTATACAGTCAGAATAACAGACATGAGAGACTAATGAATAATTAGTACAGTGAAAATGGCTTACATCTGGATTTGGGGAGTACAGAATAAGGGTATGTGGTACAAATTAGGATGGAGTCAGAGAAATGTTTTACTTGATTTCGGTTTTAGAGGGAAGTGATGAATTAAACAAGAGATACCTCTTAGAGCTAATGGTGCCCCTAGATTTTTCTGGGCCTTTTTCATAAGGCATGGAATGTCCTTGAGATCACATATAGATGAAGATAGACTTATTTACCTAGCTTGAAACAATTCCTTCTCACTAGGGCCCTGGGAGTTGAATGAAGCAATCACTTCTTTTGATTTCTTTGGCTAGGAAGAGAGGATTTTTGGCTCTTTCCCCAGAAGGCTGTTTTTTTGCATGTATCACTTTGTGTGACAGCTTAGCCATATGATTAGCAGGTACTGACTTAAGCAGGAAACATTCTGCTGGATGTAATTGGACTATAGGGCTTATTGTTTTGGGTTATTTCCATTGGGATAATGGAGACCTCAGATGGTTTGTTTTTATTCTTTTTCCCCAAATGCTCCTGTCTGAGGCTTTGAGAATCTGAGTCAGGCTCTCAAGGACTGTTAAGGTTTCTGGAGAGTCTATAGATGCTAAATAGAGAAATTTAACTCAGAAGATTGTTTACAGATGAGGGAACCGAAGTGCAGAGAGCTGAAGAGAAACTGTCCAAGGTGAGATGGGAAGTTAGTGACCAAGCTGCCTGGCCCACAACTGTTTCTTGTACCCAAGAAACTCTTTGCTTTGTAGAGACTGGACTCAACTTTGCAGTCATTTCCTAAGCAATCCACCTGGCATCATTTCTTCTGGAAGTTTAGATGAGAAAACAGTCTGGGATGGATGTTTAATGTTATTGTCTTAAAGCACAGTGGTAGCAGGACTTGGGTATATTTCATCTTTGGGTCTTTAACTCTCAATACAGTCTTGATGTGTAGTAGGGTTTTAATATATGTATTTTTAAAAGATTTTATTTATTTATTTACGAGAGACAGAGAGAGACAGAGACACAGGCAGAGAGAGAGAAGCAGTTTCCATGCAGGGAGCCTGATGTGGGACTTGATCCTGGAACTCCAGGATCATGCCCAGGGCTGAAGGCAGGTGCTAAACTCCTGAGCCACCCATGCGTCCCTTAATATGTGTGTTTTGAATTGAAAAAAAAAATAAGGATATAATTTTGTTCAATGGAATTTGAAATCTTGTCCCATTGATGCCACCAGGTATTAGTTTTTCTTTTTTTTTTTAAGGATTTTATTTATTTATTCATGAGAGACACACACACACACAGAGGCAGAGACACAGGCAGAGGGAGAAGCAGGCTCCATGATGCAAGGAGCCCAACATGGGACTAGATCCGGAGACTCCAGGACCACGCCCTCAGCCGCAGGCAGGTGCTAAACTGCTGAGCCACCCATGGATCCCTTAGCTTTTCTAAACTACACGAACATTGGGAACACATGACGTCTAGTTACTAATCTCTATTGAACTAGAGTTGAGGAAGTATTTCCAAAGAAGGTATTCAGATTCATCTTGAGGGATGGGCTGAAATTAATCAGAGAAAACTAGGGAAGATACTTTAATTTAAAGAAATAACATGTACAATGGTGTAAGCAAAAACTTTGGAGCCATTTAAATATTTTCTCATGATAGAGTAAAAGTTCCATCCATTAATTTAAAAAAGGCTTATTGTGAGTCAGTCACTGGGGGATACAAGCTAAACGAAATAGACATGGTTGTAACTCACATGAAGTTTAACAGCCAGAGGGGGAGACAGACATTTTTCAAACACACAAATAACTATAACACTATGACACCTGCTGGAAAGGAGAAATAATGATACAAATGAAAGCCTGTAATAGAGCAGGCAACATGAAATAGATTTAGGAGTGGAATTCAGAGAAGGACTTTGGCAAAAATTGAAAAGGAAAAAAAAATGAAAAGGTTGGAGGTGAATATAGGAAAAAAAGAACATTCCAGAAAGAAGAAAACCATGTCCAAAGGCCAGTGTGGCAGGAACATTAGGACAAGTAGAAGAGCTAAGCCTGGGGAGTTGGGCAAGTACAGACAAGGTGCTGGCATCAGATTGAAAGACTGTAAGATTTGGGCTGGATGATTATTAAGCCACCTCTCCATCTCTAAACTCATATGTCATTCCCAAATGTTGTTTATGTCACTTCAATCAGCATGTTCCTTCCTGTCTTCCTCCATCATGTAATTTTCTTTCAGGTTTTTGGGAGCCAATGGATGCACCTCAATTGTATGGTAACTCCTATGTTCTATGTTTGTCTGGTGACTTAAAGAAATAAACTATTTTTGTTGTTGTTAAGACTTGTCTCTATAGTTTCATCTTCCTTAGCATCAAGTGTGAGATGATATTCAATATAGTTTCCAGAGTCCAGATTAGATAATTTCTGCTGTCTGCTAAGAACTGCTGAATTCTAATTAGTTGGATTACTTCAAACGCAAAACACTTATTACCTAAAGCAAATGAAGTCAGTCTTTCCCTTGGATTCCCCTCATGTGTCGCATGTGTATTGCACTGGATTAAGTGATGGCAACTGAGATGGTCTAACTTCAGACCATTGGTCTAGTTTCTTTGGTAGAAGAGTTATGCTTCCCTTACAAAAACTTATCTCGCTTAACGCATTCTTTGTGTCCAATACTTCCTCCTTGTTTTAAAAACAAAGAGCTAATGGAAGCATTCCAATGCCCACCTAAAATAGTCAAATCTTATGTTGGACTTTGCTCCTTTTTAAAGGCAAAGTAAATATAGATTCTAAATATTTTCATGTTTACCTTGTGTATTCTTCTAGGGGCCAAAAGGGTGGGCATGAGTGTCTTCATAAATCATCAATATTAATATTGTTTGACAGTGTAATTATAGAAATACTGCATAGTGATAATGAAAACAGAGAAAACAACATTTGGTTTGCTCCCAAGGTCGAATTATTTTCCTTAATTTTATATGTGAAATATTATTTTAAAAAACTCCGATCCTTTCTAAGATTTTGTTGCTTGATTTATGGATTTAATTGTGAAATGGTACTTCCTTGTGTATCACTGCACTAAATTATCTTGGTCATGTTTGAATCTTCCATTTGCATTTCAGAATTTCACATGTGTTTGGTGTAAAGCAAGGGAATGCTAATGTTTGACTAATATATTGTTTTGTATTTCCTAGCCCTATGAAACTACTTCCAGTTCCTGGAATATGACAGACGTTTTTATGCCTCTGGTTTGAGTATACACTCCTGTCTCTGTACTGTAATTCCACCCCTCCCCTTGCCTGTTAAACAACTACTCATCCTTTAAGGTAGCTCAGGAGTCATCTTCACTGGGAAAACTCTACATTTCCCTAGTCATATGTGCAACTTCTTTCCCATTCTTATAGGATTACATATATACTTGTCATTACACTTATCAAAATTATTTATTCAATTGTTATACTATATATATATATATTGTATGGGGCATGGCGATACTACAGAATTGCCTCAAAAGTATTCTCCCCAGGGGCATCTGGGTGGCTCAGTCAATTAATTGTCTGATTCTTGATTTTGGCTGAGATCATGATCTCAGGGTCATGAGATCCAGCCTCCTTGGGCTCTACACTCAGTGGGGAATCTGCTTTAGATTCTCTCTCTCCTTCTCCCTCTCCTCCTCCCCCACTTATTCACTCTATCTCATTCATTCATAAATAAATAAATAAATAAATAAATAAATAAATAAAATCTTAAAAAAAATTCTTACAGGTCTGTGAGCTCCTCCAGGTAAGAGCTTCTTCCCTGACATTGAGTACAAACTCAGCAAATGTTTATTGAATGTATAGAGCAGCAATTAAGTGTGGCTAATCTGTATTGATTTATTATTTTCATCTTGGCCAAGCTCCTATTTTCATCAATTTATTTAATGTTCACAGCAATCCTTTGATGTTGGTATTATACCCATTTTACCTTTAAAATATCTAAGACATGCCAAGGTTAATTAGTTGTCCAACATCATCCGACTACCAAGAGGGGACTAAGATTTGACCCCTAGTTCTATATTATTCCAAAGACTATATAATCTGCCTCCCACTGATATGATTTATGTTGAAATAACAGAAGCAGCTGGGCAGAAAAAGTTTCGAGTGGTGATTAATAATAACTCACATCTGAGTGACATTTTACCATTTACATAGTATTTTATTATGCATTATATCATCCGATTAAAAATTATAACTTCATTATATACATAGTACTTTTCCAGTTTAGAGGATTTACAAATAAATCACAAATAAATCAAAGGAAACCACCTCCGAGTTTCACCACCTAGAAATAAGTCTTGTTAATGTCTTTCATCAATATTTTGTTGTATATTTTCTCTTTCTCCTCCCTTGTATTTGTGTGTGTATGTGTGTGTTTGCATGAGTATTTGTGTGCATGATGTTATATACAATGTTCCTTTAATGATATATCAATAAATATCAATAGCTCTTTTTCATGTCTACAGTAGTATTTTATGGTATTCCATTTTGGGGTTGTACCATAAGCTGTTTTATTGGCGTTTATGTTGACTCACTCACTCTGATCCCTCGGGTGTTTGCTTTTCCTTGGAGACATGTTTTTAAATCCTGACTGTTGCTTAATTTACTTCTCTGGGGATCCCTGGGTGGCGCAGCGGTTTGGCGCCTGCCTTTGGCCCAGGGCGCGATCCTGGAGACCCGGGATCGAGACCCACATCGGGCTCCCGGTGCATGGAGCCTGCTTCTCCCTCTGCCTATGTCCGCTGCGATGTGGGTCGGGATCCCAGGTCTCCCATTTCTAAATGTGAATATTTCCCCTTTCCCCACATTAGTTCTAACGGTGAGCCATACTATTACAAATTTACAGACTGGAAGAAGAATATATAGCTATCATTTTTGCTCACTGAATTACATCATGTTCTCAATTTCAGATTTTAACTGACTTGAGAAGTGGTTAACTGGTTGTAACTAAGTACAGAAACTAATATGGGTTTTTTACTCTAAATCTTCTATTAATCAGGTTTAAATGACATTTTATTGCTATTGCCTGTCTTCAGGATAAAGTTCAAAGTTCTTAGGCTGGCATTTAAGATACTCCACTCTCTGGGTCCAATTTACCCTTTCTCATTTTATCATTTATTATATTTTTTGAGAAATACTATGTCTTATTTAAACTTATCTCTGCACTGTGGCCCAAATGTTTTTTTCTCTGTATTTCACATAGATCTGTAATGCTCTTTCCCCCATTCATCTACTAGTATATGCCTAACAGTCCAAGCTACTGTCATCTATGTTATGAAATCTTCCTTTACCAGCTCAGGTAAAATAAATCACTTATTTCTTTAGAATCAGAGAGGAATTGGCATCCCTTAGGTCAGGTACCCTTGAATGGGCTATATGTATTTAGAAAAGTTCATTTGTACCTCAATGATATCTCGCCAAGATTATCTACTTGAGTGCATTGCATTCTCAAAAAATATTTCTGACTGGTTGACTGCTAGGATATTATAGGCATCAGGGGCAACTTTAAGTAGAGAGGCAAACAATTGCTTAATGTGATTTTGAGGGCTCCAGGTTCCACTTTCTATCTTAAAGTATCTTCTTTATTTCCAAATTCTCTAAAAATTCAGTGGAAGTCATGGTAGCCATTTGGAAATAAAATTATTTTGGATTCTCATTTTATATCTTATACCAAAATACATTATGGAAACTGTGTTTGTTTTCTATGCTGAATAGAAAACTAACATGAATTCAGTGAATTAAAACTACATACATTTACTACACCATAGTTTCTGTGGTTCAGGAGTCTGAACCCTGCAGGGGATGGGTCTTTTGTAAGGCTGATAAAAAGATGTCTGCTGGAATTCAATTCTCAGCTGGAGAATCAGCTGGGAAAACATCTACTTTTCAACATCCAGAGGCTGGTGGCAGAATTTATCTTCTTGGAGCTGTAGGGTTTATGGCAGTTTGCTTCTTCAAAGCCATAAATGAGAAGACACTGAGGTGAGTCTCCTAGTAAGAATATTATATAATGTAACATAGTCATGGGAGGGACATTCCATCACTTCAGTCATATTTTATTGACTAGAAGTAGGTTATAGGTCCTGCCCACATTCAAGGGTAGGTGATTATACTGGGTTATGAGCACCAAAAGTTGGAGGCCATGGGGACCACTTTAAAATCTGTCCACCAGTCTGTCTTCTGGCCTCCAGTGATTCATTTTCCTCCCATAGGCAAAATACATTCATCCTCTCCTATGCTTCCAAGGGTCTTGTTACATTAAAGCATTTGTTTAGAGTAAAAACAAAAAATCTTATCATGTAAATCAAGCGTGGATGATATTTCCATGTATGATCTGTCCATTGTAGCTCCTAAGGCATAGTTCTTCTCTCTGGACTTGCAACACTACAGAGACAAATTACCTGCCCCCTTCAAGAGACGGTATCTATCTATCTATCTATCTATCTATCTATCTATCTATCTCACATTTCCTTTAGTCATCCATCAACAGACATTTAGGGTGTTTTTTATTTTTATTATTGTGACTGGTGTGGCAATGAACATGGGAGTGCAGATATCTCTTCTAGATCCTGATTTCATTTCCTTTGGATACATACCCAGAGGTGGGATTACTGATATTATGCTAAGTGAAATAAGCCAGACACAGAAAGGCAAATACTACATGATCTCACTTATACTGGAGTCTAAAATAGTCAAACTCATAGAAGAAGAGAGTAAAATAGGTTGCCAGGGGTTGGGGGAAGGGGATATGGGGAAATGTTGTCAACAGGTATAGTTTCAGTTATGCAAGATGAGTAAGTTCTGGAGATCGAATGTACAGCAATATGACTATAGTTAACAACACTGGATTGTATACTTAAAATTTGTAGAGGGTAAATCTTAAGTGCTCTCACCACACACAAACAAAATGGCAACTATGGGAAGTGATGGATATGTTATAGCTTGATTGTGGTGATTATTTATATAACACACATACACACATACACACTCTGGAATGTTATTTGGCCTTTAAAAAAGAAGGAAATCCAAATCCAGGTTTTTACTAAGAGCCTATGCAAAGCCAGTTAGGCTTTCTCTATCATGTTTCTCAGGATTCTCCCAGCCTCTGCCCTAAGCTAGCTTCTATAGATAGTTCCATACTTTTATATATTTGTTACACGAGCAACCCAGTGCTGATACAGAAATATGTATTAATTTTTAGTCTGTGTAACACATAAACACAAACTTGGAGGCTTAAAACAACAAACTTTTGCTATCTCATAGCTTCCGTATGGGGGAATGCTGAGCATGGCTTACCTGGGTCCCATGCAAAGCTGCAAGGAAATTGTAAGGCAGAGCAGGGTTCTTGTCTGGAGATAGATGTTATGGGGCCACCTTAAGCTTTATCCATCATGGATGGTTTAAAGAATTATATGTGAAATAAATAAAATAGGTTTTACTATGTAAAGAAATCTAAAAATTTCTGATTGCAAAAATGACAAAAATTATAAAAACTGATGGAGGTGTGACTTCAACAATTCTGATTTTAAAATATCAATATCATAAACATATATAAAGCTCATACACAGTGTTAAGGAAAGCAGTAGATACTTAGTAAACGAAAGAGAGAACATGGAAAAAATTACAAAAAAAGAAAATACAAATGACTATAAATGTATTATTTTTGTTAATAATTAAAAAAACAAAGCAATATTAATACTTCCAATTACCAAATTAACAAAATCAGACGCAAAGTTATCCATACTGGTAAAGATATAGCAATTGGGCTCTCTCTTGCTACTGGTAAGAATGGAAAATTAGTATAGTTGTTATGAAAGGAATGTATTCAGAAGTCTCTGTTTCAAAAGCTTCAAAGTTTTACATATTGTTTTACCTAGTAATTCCTCTTCCAGGAATCTACTATAATAAAATAATCAACAATGCCAACAGAGATTTATGCACAATGATTTTCTTTGAAGCACTGTTCATAATAATAAGGCATTGAAAATAATCTAAACATCCATCAAGAAGGGAAATGTTGAGTAAATTATGGTATATCTACAGTGTGGAATGTTGTGCAGCCATTAAAATGATATTTAAGATGAATATTTAATGATATGGAGGAATGCTTAGGTAGGTAAGAAAAAGGCAGGATACAAAATTGCTTATAGTGTGGAACTAATATGTAAAATAATTTATTATTAAAAAGAAGTGTATAAAGACATTAACAGTGGTTTCCTTGGGGTTGAACTTATCCCTGTTACGATTGTTTTCTGTAATGAGTTAGTTGCCTTCTTTTGGAGCCTTTATACATATATACATGGAGCCTTTCTCATCCATGTTTTTTCACTTTTCTTTTTTTAACAAGAAATTAATGTTGAGTAAGCAAGTTTGCTTGAAATGACATCAATCAAAGCTAGTTTTGGACACTGGTAGAGGTCACTGGACAAAACTAAACTAGTGGAAATGAAGGCAAAGAAATTAATCTCAGATTTAGTAATTATTCTTAGTCATCCTTACAACTGTCAAAGTACATTGACACAGTAAACAGTACAAAAGTGTAGAGAACACTTTAAAAATAATAGAGTAAGTAAGTTTTAGTATTTTATTTGCAGTGTGAATATATTGCCCATGAGTGGATTTAAAAATATACTGATTTTTATGAATGGGTACTTTTAGCTTAGGATAAAATAAGTAGTGAGAATCACAAACATTTCAAAATATTTTACCTCAAACAACTTAGTTGAAGTGAAGACAATGCCAGGACACTGTGTTAGAGGAGAATGTGAGGAATTCAGTTAAAATTATTTTAAGGAATGTGAGTAGAAAAAAATAATTTTTCCATGTTCTGTATAATGTGATTTAAATAATACATACATAATTAAGACTTTAAAAATTATAAGTATGCATTTGATTTTTATTACTAGTAAGTGAATATTTAGCTTGGTTACAAATAACAAAAACAGCATCAAAATTTTGATTGATCTCATTGTGAAATGGAGAATTACACTTTCTATCTGATATATACTGTTTTATTTCCTATTTTTTTTCTGCAAAGGGTACCATGACAAAAGAATGAATAAGAGTTTTCAGTTTATAATTTAAAAGAAAATTTGAAATTGTAAGTACCCAAAAGAGAGTAAAAATATCTTTAGTTCCATTCTAAAATAAACAGGTCCCAAATCTTTCCTACATAAATGGTTTGAAAGTATGTGTAAGACTCTAAAATCCCAGGAAACCTACAGTGGTGGAACAAGGAAAGGAGAGAAAAATATACAAAATAGACTGCTATGAACCCTGGGAAATTAACTCTCCATTTTAGTCCTTTTTATGACTTGTCTTCTTGAAAACTGGTATGACTTTATTTTCCCTATAAATAGCAACCTATTGCTCAGAACCTTTTTATTTCTTCTTTGTTTCTTATACTTCAAAAAGAACTGGAGGGAACTAGTTTTCTCCAAAAGGGGTAATGGAGCCTCTTTTGGCACATGCAGCTCCCTTGATCTTGAAATGAAAGTCAGCCCTTTGGATTAATTAAGATGGTGTTGGTAGCCTTTTTCTGTTGTGGTGTACTACTTTCTGGGTAAAGGAGGATGAGAAAACAGAGAATTATATGCATCTTCCCTATTTTAGCCCCAAATGCCTACACCTGGTCTTATTTAAAAGAAAATTGCTACAGTTGGAAGCAGAAGAGATGTTTTTGAGTCATTCAGCCCTAGCTTAGGAGTTCAAAATTCATATGACAAAAGTTGGAGAAGCAGAAAGTTGTATAATTTGTTCTTTAGCCCAATTCTCATTTTTGTTTCCTCCAGGTTTTCCCTTCTGATTTAAACTACACAAGGAAAGAATATATATATATATATATATGTATACATGTATACATATATATACATGTATATATATGTATACATGTATGTGTATATATATATACATATAAAACTTCTATATATATATAAAGAGAAATTCTTACCTGCAGAAATTGTGCTAAAATTGAATATTTCAGACAAACTTTGCCATTTTTACACAACTAAACAATTTTATGCCTTTCTTCAGCTCTCTTCTTCATTTCTCACCCCCCAGAAAGAAAGGAGTTAGGCTCAGGATGAAAACTTCTGTCAGACTGATAATCTCTCATCCTTGGGTTATTTATGTCTCAAACAAGCTCTATGTAATGGTTATCCACCATTCTTTTCACTAGGGGCTTGAATTTCATTATTCTTATTAAGATCATTTATTTTTATTCTATTTATATTTATTTATTTATTTATTTATTTATTCATAAGAGACCCAGAGAGAGAGGGAAAGAGGCAGAGAGAGAAGCAGGCTCCATGCAGGGAGCCCAACATGGGACTCCATCCTGGGTCTCCAAGATCAGGCCCTGGGCTGAAGGTGGCACTAAACCACTGAGCCACCCAGGCTGCCCCTTATTAAGATCATTTCCAGAGCCACTCTATTCATTTACATGTTTCAAAAGATTGCATAAGAAAGTCTCAGCTTTGCTAACTAGTTATGGAAATTTCTTCCAAAATTTTATTGAAAATAATGGCACTAACGGCTAATGTTTGCCAAAACATATGTCTTTTGTGAAAGAAGAGGTAATTAAGAGCAGATACTTTCAAAGATGGGTAGTCTCTTCAAAGTGAATCAGTAAGTCTATTAACCTTTTGATGTTCATTCCATATTATCTTAACATGTTAATTGAATTGTTAGGAAGAAAAGATCTACCAATAGGTCTAGAATATATTTTCTCCTTTACTGGGTGATGCCTCAAGAAAGAAAGAATGATTATCTGGTCAAATCTTTTCATCAAAATGCTAATAAGAGACCTTTTGGCAAACATACATGGTGTTTATTTGCAGGAGAATCTGCAAAATCCTTCATCTGTGAAATCCTTTTAGAAGAAAGTACCTGGTCTACCTAGGACTGACTATGATAGACAAACCTAGAATCTATTGATTCATAAAGAATGACTTACTGGAAAATGTCATGAAAGCTATATAATAAGTAGAATAAAAAATGCAAATATATCATGACCAAACAAGCTCCTTTTCTGTAAGTGATGATCCTGTTGGCATCACTTAGAAGCCTTATGTTAAATATGAGTGACAGTGTATCCTTACATGCATTTATGGTCCCAGATTTTTCCCTCCATGCCCGTATTTTGTAATAATTTGTGTTCTTGGATTATTAATTATAGCTCAAAATTGGGAAATATCTCTGATTCATGTGATTTGACATATACTCCAATCCTTTGTACTATTTTGAATTAAGACTTAATTTAATACAGGTTTAGGGGACATTTGCCTTTTTAAAAATTTTAATTCCGGTGTAGTTAATATATAGTGCTATATTAGTTTCAGTTGCACAGCATAGTGATCCAACATTTCCATACATTACTCAGTGCTCATCAGGACGAGTGCACTCCTTATCTCCTTCACTTTTTTCACCCCCCCACCTCCGCTCTGGTAACCACCTATTTATTTTCTCTAGTTAAGAATCTGGTTTTGGGTTGTCTCTTTTTTTCTTCCTTTGTTTGTCTTCTTTCTTAAATCCCACATGGAAATGAAATCATATGGCATCTGTCTTTCTCTGACTGGCTTATTTCACTTAGCATTATAACCTTTAGATCCATTCATGTTGTTGTAAATGACAAGATTTTATTCTTTTTTATGGCTGAATAATATTCATGATAGATAGATAGATGATAGATAGGTAGATAAATAGATAGATAGATATCTCCCATTTTCTTTATCCATTCATGTACTAATGGATACTTGGGCTTTTTCCATTGTTTGACTATTGTAAATAATGCTGCAATAAACATAGAATATATATCCCTTCAAATTAGTGCATATATCCCTTCAAATTAGTGTTTTTGTATTTTTTTTTTTGGTAAATACAGGATAATATGACTACTGGATTGTAGGGTAGTTTAATTTTTAACCTTTTGAAGACTCTCCATACTGTCTTCCCCAGTGGCCGCACAAGTTTGCATTCCTATCAATAGTAGGAAATACTTGACTTGATCAAATAAGTGACAGAGTGTAATCAGAACTAGAATTACTCCAAATAGACAAGTTGTTTATTTCGCTCAGAGTCCTTAAAGGTGGGGTCCATTGCTGAAAATTCTTTATTAAATAATCAGGCACTGACTAGCAGTTTCATTATTGGCACAATGCAACTTTTTTTTTTTTTTACCCTTCTTTATCTTTGGATTCATTCAAGAGGGGGCCCTGAGACACAGGGTAGAGTGCTGGTAGTTTATGTGGGAGTTGAAAGGAGCACCTGCAGGAAGTGGGGAAGTGATACACTGAAGGAAAAACATCAATCAGTTGTGTGCTATTAGGCTAAATACAACAGTGGGTGACTAAGGTTAAGTTCCATGGGGAAGCTCTAAAAAATGATGTCTTGATCACACACTCAGAACTATCTCATCTCAGGACCAAGGGAACTAGGGTATTTATATATTGAAACCTGAGGGTATCATTCTCAAGATGTGCTATTTCACTGGAGCTGTTGGTCTACTATGCTTGGAGAGCCTGGTCTTCTGTGGTTTTGGAGAAGAGATCTCCAGGTACAGAGACATGAATACTAGCAGTTTGGAGTTTCTGCAGCATATAAAAGCTCTGATGGACAAGGGCACCAACACTCTCTGCTCCATCCTTCAATCATCTCTTTGACCTTATCTGCTTCCTCTGGTTGGCCATGAGGGAATCTGAATTCATTCATTCAACAAATACCTATTTACTTATGTTGGAGACATGAAGATATGACAGGGATATCAAATCAATAAAAATATGACAAATGAATAACATGTGAGGTAATGAAATGTATTGTCACAAAAAATAAGATGGGATATGCTAGGTAAAAAAAAAATGTCCCAAAGCTTTCATTCCTAATCCTAGTATTACCTTATCTCAAAAAATGGTCTTTGCTGATGTGATTAAGTTAAAGATTTTAAGATGGGGAGTCTATCCTGGGTTATCTGATTAGACCCTACAGGCCATCACAGGTGTCCTGAGAGAGACAGAAGGGATTTCAGAGGCAGGGTGGGAGAAGACCATGAGAAGATAGAGTTTGGAGTGATACAGCCACAAGCTAAGGGATACCAGCAGCCACCAGAAGCTGGATAAGGCAAGCAATGTATTTTTCCCTAGGGTCTCTGGAGGGAGCATGGCCCTGCTGGCATCTTGATATTAGCCCAGTGAAACTGATTTCAGATTTCTGGCCTCCAGAACTGTGAGAGGAAATGTCTATTATTTTCAAGCACGCAGCTTGTGGTGGTCATTACAGCGCATCAGGAAACCAATACACAGGACGTAAAGGGGAGCAGATGATGCAGCAATCTCCGTTTTAGAGGGTTGAAGCGTCATCCTTCTCTAAGGGTACATTTGAGCAAAACTTGAATGAAAAGAGAATGAATGGGTTAAGGGAGAGAATCCCCAGGAGAAGGGCAGTAAATGCAGAGACCCTTGGATGAGATTAAGCTTGATCTGTATGATGAACAGCAGGAAGGTCAGTGTGCCTGGAGCTGAGAGAGCTGGAAGGAGAGTGTCAAGGAGATGAAATAAAATAAAGAGTGGGGCCCAGGTCATGTTAGGTTCTTGCAGGACTTGGGAGTTTCACTCTGGGTAATGTGGAAGATATTTGCAAAATTCTAGAAAAGTAATTGGAATTGACTTTTAAAGCTCCCTGATCTAGCATAAGACCCTCTGATTCAATCTATCAGTTATTAAGTTTCACTTAAATTTTCCCTGGTGAAAATTGGAGGAAGCCCTTCTAGTCCCTTCAAGTCCTTAAAGTGAAAGAGGTGGGGTATGTCCCCTCCATCCCTGGTCTGGTCCTAGCATGACATGACTATGTGTCTTTTCTTAAACATGGCTGGAGTCTTAAACTACCTCCTAAGTCAAGAGCCATCTCTCTCGCTCTGTGTTGTATTCCTCACAGAACTTAATGTGTTGCCTTATGTAGATTACATATTCAATACACATTTATTGAACAATTTGTTGTTGGTCAGCACTTGAGATCTAGAGAGAGAAAAAGGACTGAGCCATGAAATGGAATAAATCAAGCCCATGCTTCCTGCTTCTTATCTGACACTCTTCACAAGCTTAGGTTGTAGGAGTTGACTGTACTAGACCTTGGAGTTGTTGACTGAACACCCACCTTCCCCTCCTGCACATATATTCTCAGGAGAGAGCTCTGTGGGTGCATATTAGAGGCAGCTGCAGGGGTGGCATTTTCAGTTTGAGTATCAGAGCTGACTCATTAGCCCCTAGAAAATCTTAATATTATGCCACCTCCTTCCCAACACCCACTTCTTCCCACCAAACACCTTTACAGAGAAGAACATTTAGATCTAGACTATTTTATGTATATACTTTTTATGTTACGAACACTAAAGTCATTATCCCATTGGCTGGATAATTTTAACCCAGTTATCCATTATCTGCTCCAATTCCATAAAGGTTTTGAAGCATTTATAGCTTCTATATAGCATATCGAAAAAAACTAGAGGAAAATACAAATGCTAGTTTGCTTGTTTGGTACAGATTCGAATGTAGTAAGTGGACAAAAACTGAAAAATCACAATGGGATGGACTAATCAGGAAAACCTCAGAAGCAATTAATCTATTATGACACTCCCTTGTATTTTCAGGTCTCTGGAGTTATTTTTTCTTTGGGTTTCTGTAGACTCGCTCTTAGACTGATGGCATAATGAGAAGGCTCACCCTTAACTAATGTTAAAAAATTTCATCATTTTTAATTCCCCAGCAAAGAGAGAAAGAGAGAGAGAGAGAGAGAGAGAGAGAGAGAGAGAGAGAGAGAGAGAGAATCCTCTAAAGAATGAGTCTTTATAGCTTGTTTTGGTAAGAAGCCTAGATATTTCATAGACCACAGTGTTTTAGGACATTATCATAGAAATAGAGAATCAGAGTTATCCAGAAGGAAAAGAAAATAAAAAAAATGGAAGAAACTTCAAGCAAAAGGCAAACTTTTTAAAGACTCCCACTGTGAAAATAAATGACTGTGGTCAAACCAGTTTAAAGCTTTGCTTTTCATTTTGAAGTTTTAGATCATGGAGAGATCTTAGAGTTCATTTAGTTCAACCCCTTCATTTTACAGATGACAAAGCCAGGACCCAGAGAGGTTAAGTGATTTGCTCATGGTCACACAGATGTATGGGGCAGAGCTATAACTACATTTCAGATTGAATGACTCCTGGTCCTGGGCTATTTGTACTATAGCTCATTGCTGCCTCCAGCTGATCTCATTTTGGGAAGGAGATGTCCAGGGGCATCAGCAACATGGATCAGCAGGGAGAAGTGGAGATGCAGGATACATGGGAGAGCTGGAGACACTAACATAGTGGCGTGGCCAGGCCAGAACCAGCAAGGACCAATGGACAAGGATTTATAAAGGGTGTGGCAAATTTTGATGTAGTTCTGGCATAAAGTAATATTGGGAATTTACTCCAGGAAACAGGACAAGAGGAGAATTGCAGAAACAAGTATATTAAAAATGATGGAGTCTAAGGTCTGAAATCATTTTATTTAATTAGTTAATTTACTTAAAGATTTTATTTATTTGAAAGATTGAGACAGAGAGCAAGTGCGCAAGAGAGAGCATGAGCAGGGAGTGGTGTGTGGGGGGGGGGGCAGTGGGAGAAGGAGAAGCAGACTTCCTGATGACCAGGGGGCCCAACCTGGGACTCAATTCCAGGACCCTGGGATCATGACCTGAGCTGAAGGCAGGTGCTTAACTGACTGAGCCACCCCAGGTGGCCCTGAAATCATCATTTTGGTAAAAGTGGGTATCCAGCTGTGGGTTGAGGCAACAAGAGCCATGCCCAGAAGAAGCTCTGGGGGGGACTATACAGCATATTAAAACCTCAGTAGTCTAGGATTGGGGCAGGGCCAACTTCAAATTCAGAATAAAGCTTACATAGCCAGTAGAGAAAACCAAGTCCACACCTTATTTAATTGAGGAAGAATCAGACCTAGAAACAAGATGAATAATAATCATATATCACCTGTTATATGGGTAACCATGAATTCAACCATCTTTTGCTAGTCTATAGGATGCTGAACTAGATATTATTTCTATCTCTCATCAGGACAGACTATTTAAGAAGAGGAGCTGAAAATGCAGATAAGAGGTCTCTTGAATTTAGCTGATAAGGACCCTGGAAGATAGGTGGGTCCTTAGGCATATATGCATGGTATCAATTAAGATGTGTTTGACTACAAGTAACAGATCACCTGAATAAAATCAGTTCATTCCGCACTGATGCTCATTTTTTTTTTACTTAACAATTATTCAGTAGGCAGGCAGTCACAGAATTATTCTGTGATTGAAAATGAAATTGTTCAATTTTGCCATTTTACCATTCCTAATGTATTAATGATGACTCCTCTCTTGGTTGCAAGATGGTGGCTATGGCTCCAAGCACAACTCTTTCTTTATGTAGCAGCATTCTGAACAAGAAGTAGGAATGGAAAAGGAAAAAAGACCTTTCTCTGCATACTTCTCTCATTATCAAAAAATATATATTTTCCAGAGATTTCTCTTGGGAAGTTTATTTTACATTATATTTTCTAGAACAGGGTCATGTGATTTACCTAAGCTTAATCCAAACAAGTTTGCCATGATTAATTAAATGTGGTTGACTATTGAATTTCTTCCCAATATTTGTTATTTATCTCCCAGGGCTAGACATATTAATACTCCATCAAAATTTGTTTCTCTGAGTATGGAACATTGGGAAGAAAACTAACAGTCAACCACACTCAGGAAATTGATGCAGAAATTCTATAACATTTTGAGCCACGTTTGACTAGAGATTATGCCCAATGTACACCAACTTTTCATAATGTTTTACCTAACCACATCTCGATATGAAAAATAAAATCTTCAAAGCAAGTTTCTTAAAGGTCCATCCATAAATGCAGAAGACTCCCCTTTGACTTAAAGTAGTAATAAAAGGCTGAGTCAAACACATTCAAAAATAAGCAAATGAATAAAACCTACCATTTGTCTTTTTTCTCCAAACTGAGTGGTGAAAGAAGTATATGAGATAGGAAATAATGCCACATTCCCTTTTCTGTCTCATATTCTTCCTTAACCTTCTTTTCTAACTTTCTACCCTGATCCTATTTTAATTAAGAAAATAGGGCATTTCCATTTTCATGGATGAAAATGGTTCAGTTATCTTTGCATGTATGTGTTTGATATAACTTAAAAGTAACTAACAACCATATTTTCAGTATTTCTCACCAGTAGAAGGTGGAAAATTGAATTACTTGTGTTACATACTTACCATTTATGGCATAGTCAGTGTTATGTATTCACCAGACCCTGTGGTTATACTATACTTCTCAAACTCAATTTCAGAACCGTGGGCCCAAATGGCTGAGGGGAAATATAGTATTTCCAGGGTTGGCTCATAGAGAATTCTCCATCGCTATGGGTTAAATTGTGCCTACCTGCATCCCTGTGCCTCTCCCACCCCTCCAAAATAAGCTGTGTTGAAGTCCTAACTCCAAGCATCTCAGAATGTGATCTTATTTGGAAATATAGATTGCAAATATAATTAGTTGAATTAAGATGCTGTCACAGGGAGCAAGGTAGCTCCCTAATCCAATATGACTGGTGTCCTGATAAGAAGAGGAGAATGCCATGTGCTGTGGGCTGAATGTTTATGGTTTCCTCACCTGGCCCAAATTTATATGTTGAAATCTTAACACCCAAAGTGATGATATTAGGATGTAAGGCCTTTGGGAGGTGATTTCCGTGATGAGGGTGGAGCCCTTATGAATTGGATTATTCCCCTTATAAAAGCACCCCACAAAATATCCCTTGCCCCTGATGTCATGTGAGGATACCATGAGAACTTGGTAGTCTGCAATCTGGAAGAGGACCCTCACCAAGATCTGACCATGCAGACACCTGATCATGGACTTTCAGGTTCCAGAACTGTGAGCAATATATTTCTGTTGTTTCTAAGCCACCCAGTCTGTGGAATTTTGTTACAGCAGATAGAACAGAGTAACACACCATGTGAAAGCACAGAGACAGAGGAAGAGTGCCATTTAACTGGGGAGGCAGATATTAAAGTGTTGCAGCTGCAAGCTGATGAGTGCCTGAGGCTATCAGAAGCTGGAAGAGGAAAGGAAGAATTCTACTCTACAAGATTCAAGGGGGAAATATGGCTCTGCCCACACTTTGATTTTGGACTTCTAGCCTCCAGAACTGTGAGAGAATATTGGTTTTAGCCACCAAGTCTTTGGTTCTTTGTTAAGGCAACTCTAGAAAACTAATATACTATCCTCCATGCTCAATTTCTCTCTTCTCTTACCAGCTAGCCAAATCCAAAGATCAAATTGAAAATGGAATGTCAGGGATCCCTGGGTGGCGCAGAGGTTTGGCGCCTGCCTTTGGCCCAGGGCGCGATCCTGGAGACCTGGGACTGAATCCCACGTTGGGCTCCCGGTGCATGGAGCTTGCTTCTCCCTCCGCCTATGTCTCTGCCTCTCTCTCTCTCTCTCTGTGTGTGACTATCATAAATTAAAAAAAAAAAGAAAATGGAATGTCAAAACCACTGGTTTGAAGGTGCTTGGGCCACTAAATAACTACATGGACCAGACACCACCCCATTTTCCTCCTGTATGGACAGTGATCTGAGAGAGAAACTGTCTTGTGTTAAGTTCTGACATATTGGACATTGTAACCACAATGGCATCCTCAACTGAATATATTATAAAGCCTAGAATGAAAAGGTTGTAAAATTAGTGGTAAGCACAATGTGGATAATTTTAGAGTTCCTACTTCTGTTGGTACCGCAGATGTAATAAATCAAACAAACCAACATGGTGTCTGTCTCTTTAGGCTGTGAGTCAACATGGGGGCACTTGTGTGTCATGGGTCCTATGGCTAGAATTGGAGAGGTACCAGTGGTCTGCCTCATAAACTTAAAACATGTTCAATAACAAGAGCAATGACATGCAGAAGGATTTTAGCCTCTAGTTTGTGAGTATGAGACTACCCTTTCTTTTCCTTTCAGATTATTATACGTATTTCAGTTGGTACATTTTCTGCAATTATAAAAGAATAGAAGGAAATTGCTATCTATATCTGAATAACTAAGTTCTTATAAACACAATGCACAAATGCAGGTGATTGCACAAGCCCTCTTCATCATATTCTCTCATCTACAAAAGCATATACAGGAAAGGTTTTAGAATATTTATTTTAACATCTTTAGATACTTTTGTTTGGAAAGGTGAGAAAGTAAAATATTAAATAAAAAACATGTCCATTTTAGTCAGATGCAACCAGCAGGGAATATAACCTAGCTTATGTTCAGCAATCTAGGTTTGATACCCACTGTGAGCATTCTTTAGTGGTGTAACCTGGAGGAAATTATTTTGTTCTCAGGTCTTTCTTGAAAGAAGGAGTAGAGGCTTTTAAAAGTTGTTTGCAGAAGCCAAACCTTCCAGGTGTTTCCTCAGAGGCTAACTCAAGAAGTTTCCACCAGAATCACTCTGCCTTCCTGTGCTTTACACATTAAGCTTCCATGGGAAATAAACAAACAACAGATGGACAAACAGAATGAAAAAGGATGCAGCTGCTGTGGAAAATGGTTTGGTAGTTGTACAAGAAGTTCAACAAAGAATTAATAGAATTACCATATGACTTATCAATATGACTCCTAGGTATATACCCAAAAGAATTATAAACAAATACATGTGTGCCAATATTCCCTGGAGCATTATTCATAATAACCAAAAGGTAGAAACAACCCAAGCGTCCATCAATAGATAAATGGATGAAAAAAATTTGGCATATGCATACAAAGGAATACTATTCAGACATAAAAAGAACACATGCTATGACATGGATGAACCTTGAAAACATTATGCTATGTGAAAATGGATAAATGTTGTATGATTCCATTTATATAAAATATCTAGGGTAGGTAAATTTCTAGAGACAGAAAGTAGATTAGAGGCTACCAGGAAATGGAAGGGAGAGCTATTGAGCACTTATTGTTCGTTGGGTGCAGAGTGTCTATTTGTGGTGGTGAAAAAGTTTTGTCAATAGTGGTGATGATTGCACCACCAGTTGTGAATGTTAATGACATCGTGAGTGTTATTAATGCCACTGAATTGTACCTTTTAAAATAATGAACGTGTCAAGTGTTATGTGATATGTGTTTTATTCCCACAAAAATAATTAAATATAAAACATTTTTGCAATTAGAAAACAGATTCCTTTGACCAAGGGGTTCTATGCCAATGAAGCTTTGGAAACTGCTGTCTGTATCGTGCTACACAACCGATATGACTTTTTTCCTTGAAGAACTGAATCTCTCTATAAGATCATCTAATTCTTCCATAATTAGACACAGAGATAATGCCACCAAATCAAGCAAACTCCTAATTATCACCAGCCCTGGGTCTCAGAAGCAAGCTGTGTAATGATGACAGTTTGTGGCAAACAATGCTTCCATGGGAAGCTCCAGCAATGTGCCCAGAGTAAGTTAACTACCCTCTGATCAGTGGCAGTTTTACTGCAAAATGCTTTGGAGAGAACACATCTCTGCATTTAGGAAGTTAGGGTATTGTGGTTCCCTGAATAGTGGAAGGTCAGTGCAGGAAATGGTGGTGGGGTGGGATGGGGCCAGGAGACACTTCAAGCCTTTCTTTCTTCCATCTTAAGTAAGTGAAACCACTTTTTCCCTGAGGAGGAGGGTGTTTTGAGTGTTTTATGCGATGATTAATGCTGACAAATATTTTTTTAAAGAGTGATTCTTACCCCTGATACTGTCCAACAATAGTGATTATGATTTATAATCTTCAAAGAGGTACATACTCTTTCATCTTTTTTTTTTTTTTACTGTATGGGCAACATGTGTGATGGTTGCTAGAGACTCACTCTGAGTGGACAATCTGGAAGAGGTTTTCCTTCCACACCCTTTCTCCGTGCCTTGTGTTGAGAATCTGTTCAATTGACAGGCTGATGAGAAGTGCTTCTTATGTGAGACTGATTGGAAGAGTGAACAGTTAGAAAAATCTTTTATTGTTTTCTTTTGAACTTTCCTATGATACAGCCCTGCCATCAACCAGTCTCCATTGTTTTGTGTCTTAGAGAAGAGAAACTTGTAGAGGCACATTTGAAGAACTGCCAAATGGGTTTCAGAGAGCTTTACATATATTAATAGGGAGCGACAGTTGCATATTAACATTTTATCATTTACTAGTTATAGAATAGCACAGAGCAAAATGGAATGACTGTTATTTTTTCCTTATATCTTGTGGAACAATATTAACACACCTTTATATTAGAACGTGTTTTAATTATTTTAAGTAATTGGCAATGGAAAAAAAGAGACTGGCAGTGGAACTCCGTCTTTAAGGCAATGTAAATATTCTAGGAAAGAATTGACTAAGTCTGAAAGTTTATTGTTAGTATTGTACTTTTGTTAAGTGATGCTCCTATCAGAGTGAGTGTACTCTTTTCTTCCTCACTTTGCTAAGTTCAGAATGTATCATTAATTATTAGACTCTTAAGTTCCCAAGAAGTGCTGGGCCCCATTTCCAAAAGACACGACTTATGTCTCCAAGTTGCCATTACCAAAGAATTCTGTAGAAACACCATACTGAATTAGCCTGACCAATTTTGGGTACATTTGATTCTTTGTATGAATAAAAATAACCTTTCAATGCCCAAATTCTTTCAGCATTGCATCTCTATTATCCCAGTTGTTGACCCTTGTTTTGAACATTCTAGAGATAGAGCAGATTCAGGAATTAAAGGGGGTGGCATCTTGAGTTACATGTGCATGCCAGCTGGATTGTTTTTCCTCGGGAGAGACGAAGCCAACAGCAAGTCAGATCAATTTTGACTATGATAACGTTAATAATAGCAGTTAGAAAATTTGGAGTGTCTATAGTGTAGTTGGAACCTTCTAGAGTTATCTCCTTTAAACCTCAAAAAATGATCCTACAAGGTAAGTACTATGGAGGTAACTTCATAGTTACCTTCAGTAATATATATTGTTCTGAATGAGTATATTGGGGAGAAATTACTCTAAAAGTTTTCTTAAGGAAGAAAGATTTAACCTTTCTTGGAGGATCAATATCCACCAAGAGAATACAGAAAGGGGTGTTCTCAGTAGATGATGAGGAGATAAAAAATCTCTGAGGTTGGAGGTTGTTCAAGGTGTTTAAAAAGCGGATACCAGGCTAATGTAGCTGGAGGCTTGTGAAGGACAAGGAGCATGACTTCAGATAGGTAGGGTCCAGATCTCCAAGGACCTCTTTCTCTGACCTATGCCTAAGAATTAGTTATTTATATTGACCACTGTATAGATTCTGTGTCCTCTACTATGTCAAGTCAAAGAGGACACTCAATCACTTCTTTGATTACCACGAAACCAAAAATCATCCAAAATTTTATGTGTGTGGTGGGTGTGGTTAGTATTGGGGATGCTGCCTAAGTTATGGTGTAGCATGTAAACAAATTACCAATTGCATAATAGGCATCAATCTTTTAATATCTTGTAGCCATGTCTACCAATGTGGACTCTAGCCTCTCAAAAGGTTGCTTCTCCCTCATTTATCTCTCTTCCCTTCATTTTCTCCTCCTTTCTCTTAACCTTCCCTCTGTCTTCTGCTTTCCTATTAGCATACACCCAATTCCCATTCATGTTGGATATAGATCAATTTAGCTATCTTTTCTTTCTGTTAACTAATATCCTCAGGGTCTCACTTCCCATCACAAATGACTTGATCAGTTCATAAGACAATGACAGCTCCCATCCTATAGAGGATTCAAATGGAATGTGTAAGGGAATTATTTTTTCTTCCATATACCTAAAATTGTACAATTTTATCCTTACTAGGTCTACACACAAAACAGCACACAAAATACTACACATTCCATGTAATTTTTTTTTTTTGGTGATAAACTTATCAAAGTGCAGTTTGAATAAGAAAATGAGTTAAATGTGGTTGCATTAAAATTCTGTCAAGATGTTTCACTTTTCTGGGCCTATTACATACAATCCAAGAAAGTTCTCTTTGTTTATGGACATAACATTTTGTGACAACTCATTATCTAACAGTTGCTTTCCACCAAACCAGAACTTTTTCCAGCTTTTGCTTTTCATATAGAAGTCAGAATTCTCGATTGTAAACAACAGAATCTTCTCTGATTGGCTTAATAAGAGGATATCAGTTAAATTGTACTTAGTTCACAGACTCTTAAGGTGTAGAAGAACCAGTCTCAGAAGTGATGTGACCAGAAATAATAACCAATTACATTGAAATAGGGGGTTGCAGGAGACAAAAATATGATCTGCTTAGAGATATTATACTTGTAAAATCAACATAATTTGAAGATTAATCGGATATGGGGATAAGAAAAGGGATAAATTAAGTATGAATCTCAAATTTCTGATTTAAGAGCTATGGTTTGATAATTCCATTTGCTGAGCACTGCAAGCATTATCATGTGTGGCTATTCAACACCTTTTGAATTCTCTTCTTGGGCCTGAAAAATTCTTACATTACTATGCTGTCATACCAAAGTCAAAGCTAGAATTTACTGTCACTACTTTCTTTATTGCTGAGTTGCTTTACAGGAGGTATCCTTGTGCCCTCAGAAGGGAACATAAGGAAATACCAGTGCAGACTCCACCTTTGGGTTAGCATGGTGGCAAGTCCTAGAGCTTTTGCTTTCAAGTTTGGAGCATCATTTGAGCCACAGTATTGCTGCCCAAGCAGTGGAAGTCATGGTGTTTTTGCTAGAACAACTCTAATAGGATATAATTGGGTGTGATTCCTGGCAGCCTAGCTTCCAGTTTTACTGCTATTGCCTCTAGTTTCTTTCCAACTAGTCTTGCTCTCCTGCCACTCTGTATTTTCCAGTGTAGTCAGAGTCATCCCTTTAAACTGAAAATCGATGAGATTGCTTCCCTAATCAAATCTTGCCAGTGGCATTCCTCTAGCCAGAGAAAGAGTCAAAACTACTCAGTTATCAGTTTCCTAGGGGTTGCCAAAACAAATTACTACAAACTGGGGTGGTTTAAAATGAAATAAATGTATTCTTTCACAGTTTGGAGGCTTAAAGTCTGAAGTCAAGGTCCTCTGAAGGTCTCTTGGGGCCTTGCTTCTTCTAGCTTCTGATAGCCCCAGAATTTCCTTGGTTTGTGGCTACACACATGCAGTCTCCATACCTCTGTCATCACATGGCAGGCTTCCCTCCCTGGATCTTCGTGTCTTCACATAGCATCCTCTTCTTATATGAAAACCAATTGCAGAAATATCAGAAAGGGAGACAGAACATAAAGACTCTTAACTCTGGGAAATGAACTAGGGGTGGTGGAAGGGGAAGAGGGCGGGGGGTTGGAGTGAATGGGTGACGGGCACTGAGGGGGGCACTTGACAGGATGAGCACTGAGTGTTATTCTGTATGTTGGCAAATTCAACATCAATAAAAAATAAATTTATAAAAAAAAAAAAAGAAAACCAATTGCAGGGCACCCAGCTGGCTCAGTTGGTGAAGCATGTGACTCTTGATTTTAGAGTTGTGAGTTGGAGCCCCATACTGGGTGTAGAGATTACTTAAAAATAAGATCTTTTTAAAAGGACCTTCTCTAAATTAGTATGACCTCATTTTAGATGAATTATACCTGCAAGATCCTATTTCCAAATAAGGTCACTTTCACAGGTACTGGGCATTGAGACTCCTTAATGTCTTTTGGGAGGTACACAATTCACTTCAACAATGACCTACAAGGTACTGGTTCCTGTGTACTTTCTTAGGCTTCCTTGTTCCTTTTCCTCTCATTCTACTTTCCAGCCACTCCTGACTTTCAGTTCCTTGAAAATACCATGATCCCTATAAACCCACAAGTCCTCAGGAGTAGAGTCCCTCTCTCTGGAATGCTCTTTCTGTGTCCACCCTCCTCCCTTCCATCTTACCAGTTCTTCCATATGCTTTCCAGCTCCTGAACACCATCCACTAGGTTCAGGGTCTTTTCTTTGTGTTTCCACAGCTAACTGGAGTTTTCCCATCACAACATGTATCTCACTTTACAATGATTACTTACCTGATGTTTGGACTCCAAAAAGTCTGGGATGGTGTCTATTTTGTTCATTACTGTAGTCCCAGCACTTAGCATAGCATGGTATACTCGTCTCATAAACTTTCAATAGGAGAGTAAATTTGGAAACTTTTTGTGGGTTTCAATATCTGTGAAGCATGTAGTTATTTAGCTTTGGATCTTGTTGGAAGGCCTTGTATACTCCTTAATACAGGGTCTATTACAGGGAATAAATTGCAGTTAGTAGAAGGTTTTCTTTTTCTTTTTTTTTTAAAGGTTTTATTTATTTATTCATGACACATACACACAGAGGCAGAGACACAGAAAGAGGGAGAAGCAGGCTCTATACAGGGAGCCTGATGTGGGACTGGATCTGGGTCTCCGGGATCACTCTCTGAGCCAAAGGTAGACACCCAGCCACTTAGCCACCCAGGTGTCCCTAGAAGGTTTTCTGTCACAGAAAGTTTCTATAACCTACTCCATATAGGAATAAACTTGAATAATAGTCTTCTGATAATCTCTTACTGGTAGGCCGGATCCTCTGGCAAATTAATGAAAACACAATTCCACAATACTCTTTTAGACTGTGGTCATTTCTCTTGGATTTATGAAAGCCATTTTATAACTTAATTTTATGCTAGCCATTACAATGATAATTAATCTATTACTTTCTAGTTATTGCAATCATTATTAATTTCTAGCAATGTCAAGGCTTCAAGCACCAAATAGAAGTCAGTGTTTTGTGCAACCTCCATAGATTTACTGGTTGTTTAGATGAAGTGCTTAGCATTCAGGACTAAGATTTCTGATTCCCACTCTATATCCTACATCAACTCTTCTCAATTACTCCCACAAAAAAGTAAGGCTTAGTATGCCTCGAATGGAAGCCAATACAAAAGTATTTCATATTCATCTTTAGATCTTTTCTGTACTTACAGGTGAATACAGAACAACACTACATCTCTATCTGTATTTCTAGGTGAATGTGAGCATGTCTATTTCGTCAGTTTAAAATGTATATGAAATACACTAATTTAACATTGGCATCTCATTTTCTGAACCCTCCTGATTTTTCTGTTACCTTTATGGTTCTTGAAAAAATAAATTTTAATGTTTTTAATTTTTAAACTCCTCCTTTATTGATGTAGTTCATGTGAAGAATTAAAAGGGAAAAAGAAATTGAAAATTTGTTTGGAAAATCCTTTCTTAACTTTCCTGCTATCATAACAAGTAGACACTCTTTAGTCTGTCATAATTTAGTTTAGGCATAATTTGTCATAAGAAATTGTTAATGTATATAGTCTCTACCCAAGACACATATGCATGCACACACGCATGCATGCACTTACCTGGAATTACATGAGTGCAGAAAGCACTGTTTGTTCACCATTGTTTAACCAGCTGTGAATCCAGTAGGCTAGTGAAACAACAAAGGACGTGGAAATGTGTTTTAAGAAGTGAAATCACTGCCCATTATTTTTCCACTGGATGTTTCTATAAACCTATCCCTCTCCAGGGGTTTCATGAAGCTGCAAAGTGTGTATCACAGAATCTAAGGGGTTGATTAATTTGACTGGGAAAAATTACATATTTATTTTCATTAACTTCTAGGTCACATTTAGCATTTTCTTCTGAGCATAAGCCACAAACTTTAGTAATTTTAGCAGTATCAGTGACTTGGTCACCAAGAGAAACCACAAATATTTCTTATCACAATTGTTGTTTATATGTCAAAGATATTTTTGAAGTTGAGGTATTCACTCCAGCAAGATCTTAAGTTTTTAGTGTATAACATAGAAGATATATGTATTATATCACAGATTTATCTTTTCAAAAATGTTAACTAATTCGCTTTCCTTTATAATAATCAGTTGCATTTTCTGTGTTTAAAAATATTCTGTCACCAGAAGGACAAAGGAATCCATGGCACAAAAAGCTCTACAGTTTTCTTATGTTACTTGGGAGGCAGTTACCTAGTGCTTTAACAGCTCTCAACACAGTGATTCAAGAGCTACAGTACCATGGGCCATGTGCTATAATCCCTTCCAGGTGATTAATCCCAGGAAGCATGGGACAGAAATCTTTCATGCCCCTCTTTACCCCTAGGATTGCCCCATCTCCAGACTAGTTCTGGTCTCTGGATGCCTACATGTTTATCCCTTCTCTTATTTTAAAGTTACTGCAGACTGTTCCTTTTGCTATGCAAAAGCTTTTTGTCTTGATGAAGTCCCAGTAGTTCATTTTTGCCTTTGGTCTCCTTCCCTTTGGAGACATCTAGGAAGAAGTTGCTGCGGCTAAGGTCATAGAAGTTGCTGCTTGAGTTCTCCTTTAGGATTTTGATGGATTCCTGCCTCACTTTTAGATCTTTCATCCATTTTGGATTTATTTTTGTGTATGATGTAAAAGAATGGTCTAGTTTCATTCTTCTGCATGTCATTGTCCAATTTTCCTCACACCATTTGTTGAAGAGACTGTCTTTTTTCCATTGTATATTCTTTTCTACTTTGTCAAAGATTAGTTGACCATAATGTTGAGGGTCCATTTCTGGGTTCTCTATTCTGTTCCACTGGTCTATGTGTTTGTTTTTGTGCCAGTACCGTACTGTCTTGATGATTACGGCTTTGTAATATAGCTTGAAGTCTGAAATTGTGATGCCACTAGCTTTTTCAATAGTTTTCTGGCTACTTGGGGACTTTTCTGTTTCCCTACAAATTTTAGGATTATTTTTTCCAACTCTGTAGAAAATGTTGGTAGTGTTTTGATTGGAGTGCATTAAATTGATAGGGATACACATTGAATGTGCAGTTGCTCTGATTAGCATAGACTTTTAACAATATTTGTTCTTCCAACCCATGAGCATGGAATATTTTTCCATTTCTTTGTGTCTTCTTCAATTTTTTTCATAAACATTCTGTAGTTTTCAGAGTATAGATCCTTTACCTCTTCGGTTAGGTTTATTCCTAGGTATATTATGGGTTTTGGTGAAATTGTAAATGGGATCGATTCCTTAATTTCCCTTTATTATGTAAGTATAAAGAAAAACAGCTTATTGATTAGCACCAATTTTATATCATACCACGTTACTGAATTCCTGTATGAGATCTAGCAATTTTGAGGTGGGGTCTTTTGGGTTTTCCATATACAGTACCATGTCATCTATGAATAGTGAGTTTGACTTCTTTATCAATTTGGATGCCTTTTATTTCATTTTGTTTTCTGACTGCTGAGGCTAGGACTTCTAGTACTATGTAGAACAACAGTGCTGAGAGTGGGCATCCCTTTTGTGTTCCTGACCTTAAGGGAAAGCTCTCCGTTTTACCTCATTGAGAATGATATTCACTGAGGGCTTTTCATAGATGGCTTTTATGATATTGTGGTATGTTCCCTGTATCCCTATGCTGTTGGTGGGAATGTAAGCTAGTACAACCACTCTGGAAAACGGTAGGGAGTTTCCTCAAAAAGTTAAAATTAGAGCCACCCTATAACCCAGCAATTGTACTATTGAGTATTTAACCAAAGGATACAAATGTGATTCCAAGAGGCACCTGCATCCAATATTTAGAGCAGTAATGTCCACAATAGCCAACCTATGGAAATATCCCAGATGTCCATTGACAGATGGATGTAGAAGATGTGTATATATACAACGGAATATTACTCAGCTGTCAAAGAGGATCAAATCTTACTATTTCTGCAATGTGGATGGAACTGGAGAGTATTATGCTAAGTGAAACAAGTCAATCAGAAAAAGACAAGTATCCATATGTTTTCACTCATATGTGGAATTTAAGAAACAAAACAGAAGATCATAGGGGAAGGGCATGAAAAATAAAATAAGATGAAATCAGAGTGGGAGACAAACCATAAGAGACTCTTAATTTAGGAAACAAACTGAGGGTTGGTGGAGGAGAGGTATGTGGATGGATGGGGCAACTGGGTGATGAGCATTAAGGAGGGCACATGATGTAAAGAGCACTGGGTATTATATGCAACTGATGAATAGCTGAACTACATTTAAAACTAATGATAGGGGGATCACTGGGTGGCTCAGCAGTTAAGTGCCTGCCTTCCGCCCAGGGTGTGATTCTGGAGTCCCAGGATCGAGTCCCATGTCGGGCTCCCTGAATGGAGCCTGCTTCTCCCTCTGCCTGTGTCTCTGCCTCTCTCTTTCTCTCTCTGTGTGTCTCTCATGAATAAATAACTAAAATCTTAAAAAAAAAACAACTAATGATACACTGTATGTTAATTAATGTAATTTAAATAAAATAAGATATAAAAAAATAAAGCTACTGCAGAACAGTTTACCTTTTAGGTAGTATAAAAATCTGGTTCAAGTCCTGGCCCTTTCACTTACTAGAATTGTCTCCTTAGCTAATTTACACAACTACTCCTTGCCTCAGTTTCCTTATTTGCATGATTATCGTCTCTTATAGATTGGTCATGAGTGTAAATGACTTAGCACATGTAAAAAAATTAGGATGTGTGGTAAATAAAATGTTGTGCAAATACTTGCTATTACTCTTAGATGCCTATGCTCATGAGTCCTATAACTTTATGATAGATAACTATAATTTTAAAAGTTTAAGCATTGTTTAAAAAGGAAGCCTTATATTATGTGCCACCTGAGATCATTTTGGCCTCATCCCTGTCTTATTCCAGCTGATGCTAAGAATCAGCAGTCTGTGGGCTCTCACTAACATATGCAGATCCGACTTGACATTGCTTCATGCAGTTCAGCTGCAAATGTCTTGTCTCGTGCTGATGCAGAGGTTTGGAGACCCTGTGTATCTACATGTGTGGCTCAGTGCCCAAGGCAGAAGCAGGGAGGAGTTAATGCCTTAGAGAGAAGGGTCAATGGATACATTTTACATGTTTCCATGTTTCTATGCTTCTTAAGTATGGCCGAAGTTCTTCCTTTACAAAGGTGTACATCTTCTGGATTTGTGTTTGCCTTTACTACGCCCTATTGCTCTATACTGGTGTCTTTTCAGAAGGCACACAGAACGCCCGATTTAATAACCACATTGCCTAAGACTGAAGAACCCATTTGATGGCAAAGAAAGAGAAGGATAGGCTAGCTCTCATGTACCCCATCACTCAGAACTGGTCCAATAAAATGATGGATTGATTGCCTGTTAAGTCTTGACTACCATACCAGGTCAAAAATAACATCTGGTGGTTTTGGGATTCTGACCTCCACAGTGCAGAGCTGAATCAATGAACAATATACAGTATTGTATCTTCAAAAGCTAGCATATATGGATCCAGGAACTAAGGGATGGAAGTAGAACTGGTCCATTATACCATAACTCACAGGGACCTATTTGGTATAAGAAATTTGTGCTTATCACTTTACAACTTAAGCTTCTGTTCTAATAGAGATTCCAGGTCTCAGGAAGGAACATTTCCATCAGGAGACAGAAAAGTATCTATCCACTAAACTTGCAGCTGTGATTAACCCTTGATTTCCTCAGCTTTGTCATGCAAATGGACCAGTGAAGAAAGAAAGAAGCAGTGAATTTATGGTGGCAATCAATCTTCATTACTATGAGGAGCTAGGATTTCTGCTACACAATAGAGGTGAGGAGCTGGCATCCCTGGAACCCAGGGATTAACTTGGGCATCTTTGGTTTTCCCATGCCAGTCAGTGGTAGTGGTGACAAGGGCCAGCGAACTAAAGGCTCAAATCTACATGCAAACTCTTATTTTCACGAAGTGTGGTTCGTGAATAGTTTGACACTAAACAAAGAGGAGGAATTGAGTAAAGACAAAAATAAAACAAAGTAAAACAAATTAGAAAGAGTTAGAGCATCTTTAAAGAAACTTGAAGCGGTGAGAACCTTTACCACCTGATTATGATCTTGAGCTTAGTGGCACACTCTATTTTGTAACTGTATGATCATATCATATATTTACAGAATGAATGTGGATTTTGAATTAGAGGTAGATTTATACTAGATCAATACTGATGTCTTTGGTCTATTTGCAATCAGTGCTGGTACTCTGCAGTGATTTGTATGGGGGTGGGCACAGAACAATTGCTTCATTGATATCTGTTTATTCATTGACTGTCTTATTTCCATTCACCAAGTTAAGAGAATTTTTTTTTTTGAGAGAAAAAACATTTGGCAGTTGCTCATAATATGAGTTCATGTTAAGAACCACCAATAAACAGCTGAATTATTTAGTTACTCCATGGACTCTGATTTCAAATGACTTCTTTGGGGGTATATTAGAGGGTCTTGTATTAGTCAGCCTTGTTTTCTAATAGTCATTTTCTGAAAAGTTTTCCTTTTATTTTAAAAATTCTGTTTCATACAAATCATATCTATATTAACCTTCCAATAAATTATAGTGCAAAAATATGGAGTTCTTATATACCATGTAATACAATGACATGAATCTATGATTTCTTTTGTTCATCACATGAATAGGACAAAGAAGATGGATATAAGTTCCAGCTCTATCATTTTCTAATAAAATAATGCAGGCAGTTTATTTTTATAAGATTGGCTTCTTTGTGAATAAGGGAATGGTTCTAATAAGAAGAAAAAAGAATGAAAGATGTAATACTCTGAAAGAAAATATGCCGTTGGGCAAGTTATAAATCTTGCTGCTGTACCTTGGTTTTCTGATCTGTAAAACATGAATAATAGTATCTACTTCATTGTGAGAACCAAAGTAATTGATATATGTAGAGAACTTAGAATTGTGCCTGTCATGGAGTAGGTGTTTATTATTTACCAGGTGCTTCATATGCATTATCACATCTATTGATGGCCCAAACAATAGAGATAGGAGCTATTTTTTGTCATCCCCTTTTATAGATAAAGAAACTGGCTCCCAAGGAGATTATGTAACAAATCTTCCTTGATTTACAATGGTGTTATATCCTGATATCCCACTGTAAATTGAAAATGTTTTAAGTTGAAAAGCATTTAATGCACCTAACCTACCAAACATCGTAGCTTAGTCTAGTCTACCTTAAACATACCTTAAACAGATGTACATTAGTATACAGTTGGACAAAACCAGCTAACACAAAGCTTATTTTATAATAAAGTGTTGACTCTCCCATGTAATTTATTGAATACTGCACTGAAATTGAAACACAGAATAGTTATATAGGTATAGAATGGTTGTAAGTGTACTGATTGTTTACTCTGGCAATTGCATGGCTGATTGGGAGCTGTGGCTCACTGCCACTGCCCAGCATCATGAGAGAAGATCATACTGCATATTTTTAGCCTGGGAAAAGATCAAAATTTAAAATTCAAAGTACAGTTTCTACTGAATGTATATTGCTTTTGCACCATCATAAAGTTGAAAGATCAGAAGTTGAACCATTATAATTTGAGGACCATCAGCACTCAGCCACAGAGTGGTAAAATCAGATTTTCAACCAGATATTCTGATCCTATTCTAATTTACTGCCTCTCTAACCAGCATCTGCCTTAAACTGCAAATATTCTAAGAATCACATGGGATAATTGATGCAAAAACACATGATACACTGTAAACTGATACACACATGTTAAGTTAATAAAAATCATATATAATCTGAAAGATAGGTATAGTCATTTTATACTAAATATTTATACATTTTCCAGTAGGCTTTTCTTTTTTTTTAGTGTTAATCCAATGTCCTGACATGACATTTTTTTGAAACTTAGCTGTTTCCTTACTTTGAGCATTTGGATTATTTTTATTCTTTATATGATGTTATTCTTTTCATGATTTTAAAAGAAGAATCCAGACCTCAGCCAAATAGAGTGCTGAATTCAGTAGAATTTTAGCACCAATAAGGGTAGTGTGACAGGCAAGGAAACTGAGGCATTTGAGTACAATAACCTGGGAGCGGGCAGGACATGGGAGACATCTGGTATGAAAGGGTTCAGACTCTTCCCAGACATAATAGATACCACAGAAACAAGAACCCATCTCTAGTGCTAGACAGTTGAGTTTATCTATTTTTGCACATGGTTATGAACTAGGAAAATGCCAATTTAACATATATATGAAATATTCCAGTATGTTAAAGATGCAGATTTTGAAATACTTTAATTAAAAGTTGATCACATTTCTGTTTCCTCAGGTCATAAAAAGGGTGAAGGTAGAAGTGGGGTTACTGTTGCTGAGTCTATTTCCATGTGCCATAGTGGTGCTCATAGGACTTATTTTATGGGGTTGGTGTAGGGATTGAGTAAATGCAAGAAAAGCAATATACACAGTTTCTGATGCATAGTCATTGCTCAATAAAGAATACTCATCATCAGTATCTATTTCAATGAGGCTTCACAGCTCTGAGAAATCTCTCCATTATTTCTGGAAGTCACCAGGGTATGTCACTTGTGTGCTTATTAAGAAGTCTTTTCCATAATGACATTATGGTCTTCAGCTTCCTCATTTCCTGAGCTGAATCTATAATTCCTGCCGGGCTGTATGGCGCCCCTTCTTATTTCAGCCATTGCCTCAGCTGGTGGTTGCTGGTCCTGGGTCAGAAGGCATCATGGTAGCTTTGTGGAGTGTCTGGTGTTATTGATGTGATAGCATCCTTCTTCTCCAAGGCTGCACTCCATTCTGGAGTCCCAGTGTGCTGGAAGCATGTAGACGGGCTCACCTCGCATTTTGCAAATAGACCTAGGTCTTTCAGCTTCTATGGCTTGCAATCTTCTCTTTCAGAATTGGAAGGATCAGTCTATGGCGGCTGCTCTGTAAGACAAATTTGGATGAAAGATAATATTGCATCCTCAATTTTGCTTCTCTTTTTGCCTATCAGACTTTGCCTTTTCTTAAAATGAATGTTCTCAGGGCACCTGAGGCCTCAGTTGAGCGTCTGCCTTCAACTCAGTTCATGATTCTCAGGGTCCTGGGATCAAGCCCCGCATTGGGCTCCCTGCCTAGCGGGAAGTGTTCTCCTCACAGTCTCACAGTCCATCCATTCCTCCTGCAAAGTACACACACCTGGCGTGCCCCCCCCCATAACCTCCAGATATTTGTTAATGTAATTAATTAGCAATTCTTACTGGACTGGACTCAGACCCCAAACATACATGATGCGTTTACACTGGCAAACAGAAGGAGCATATTAAGTGTGCCAGAAGGCATTGATATTTTCTTCCACTTGAATATATGTAAACACTTTATTACTTTTCAATTCTGGTAGATGTTGGCTTCTATGACTTAGGATGACATTGTTCAACATAAGTTTTTGTTGTTGTTGTTGTTTTTCAGTAATAAAGAACTGTTTTGTTGAAGGTCATTCTTTCCCTAGGTTTACTGTAAAGGAACACCATAATAGATCATGTCACTCACTCTCATTTGGGCCATAGTCAAGCATCCTATACTTTCTTGAGAGTTCAAATATTGATGGCTATTGGTGTTCAAATAGACAATTGTTGGTAAATTTTTTGGTATCTTTTTTTTTTTATGATAGTCACACACACACACACACAGAGGCAGAGACATAGGCAGGGGGAGAAGCAGGCTGCATGCACCGGGAGCCCGACGTGGGATTCGATCCCGGGTCTCCAGGATCGCCCCCTGGGCCAAAGGCAGGCGCCAAACCGCTGCTCCACCTAGGGATCCCTTTTGGTATCCACTGTAAACGTAGTTTCAAATGATAAGCTTCTTGGGCACTCAAGATCTAAAAGAGAAAGAGAAGAGAACACTGATATATTTCATAGTTTATCAAATCTGGCACGACTAGAATAATGTTCTAATCTGTAAAGAGTTTGTTATTAATAAGGTATGCCAAGCAAAGAAAACCTGAAAGCACCAAACCAAAAATAGATCAGCAAGTAAGCAGTATTTACTTATGACTGACTTTGTACCATTGCTGTTGATTTGACAACACAGCTAAGACACTTTCATTTTTGGATGTCTAATCAGAAATGACAGGTCCATTTTCTTGCTCTTAACACTGAGTAACTTCTATGGTATCAATAGCTGTAGTAGTGTTACTTTGATGTCTATATTTACCTTACCTGAATTATAAAAACATAAGTAATTTGATGGGAGGACTTTGATTTTTTATAACTTTTTGATTTTTAAAGTGTTTATGCTGTAAATGATTTTAACTCTATTTTTAATAACACAGAAGTGTCAGCTTAATTTGCTTATCAAGCTATGTATTTTCATTATCATTTCTCTGAGAATAAGCCAGTATTGTACTGTAATTTTTTCTAGATAAGAAGAGGTTTAAAAACTTCATAGATACAAGTCTCTTAAATCCAAGATAGCTGAATTTATAGCACAAACCTCAAAATTTATATTCCAATAAGCAATGAATCTTCCACTACAGAAATTTAGTGCTATCTCTCATACCAATTTGACTTGCACAGAGGATTATTATTATTATTATTTTAATCTAAAATACTCCTTCTAAAGCCAAGCTTTCCTTGCCTTAGCTAATTCCTACATATATTAGATAATGCTGCTTACAGAAGGACCTGTTGGGCTCACGAGTTTATGTTACATGTATTAACCACCCAGGTATTCTTGTTTACTTCTTATACTTTCCCTTTTCATAACAAAACCTTTATCAATTGGATATGAAAATTTCAGGTTTACATTTTATTGCCAACGCTCTTTAAACATCAGACAAGATACAAGAAAATAGTAAAAAACCCAGTCATATTCTGGTGGAAGACTTAAAACTTGTTAGAAATCTAGAGCCACATGAGTTTCCTGCCTTAATGGCTTTTATCCTGAGAATAAGCCAATGTCAGCACCGCATAGGGTGGTTAAAACTCAGAAAATCTGAAGCTGGTCTAAAGAGCAGAGTACAGATTTTGAGGACACTAACCATGAAAAAGAGATGGGGGCTATTACAATGGAGAGAACCAGAAAGGGGGAACTTCAAATTCTATATAAAAATATGGTTTAAGGGTCACCTTGGTGGGTCAGTTGGTTAAACATCTGTCTCTTGATTTTGTCTCAGGTTATGATCTCAGAGTTGTGAGATCAAGCACCATATCAGACTCTGCCCTGAGCCTGGAGCCTACTTAAAATTCTCTCTCTCTCTCCTTCTGCCCACTCCCCCCGCTACCCACTGCTTGTGTGCATGTGCAAATTCACTCTCTCTCTCAAAAACTAACTAAAACTAACTAACTAACTAACTAACTAACTAACTAACTAACTAAAACAGTTTTAAGTTTCTGGCTGACTTCCTGATCCATGCAAGGGCAGAGAAGACTCAAATCTTCATAACTAGCGATAAAAGATTGAACTGAAATTGAGCTGCTACCCAAAAAAGGGTTTGTATATTGGGTGCAACCAAGTTAAATGCCTATAAAAACTAAGGTGTCAATACTTTTTTGAGGGACATGATAGAGTCTAGAGTCTCTGTGACATAATATCTGTGTTGTCTTGGTTACAATACAAAATTACTTAATATATGGAGAACCAGTCTTAAAAGAAAAGGAATTCAACTGAGACCAACCATGAGATGATTCAGAGGTGAGAATGAGCAAAGATTTTAAAGCAGTTATTATCATTATACTCAGTGAAGTAAAGGAAAATAAGCTAATAATAAATGGAAACATGGGAAATCTCAATAGAGAAATGGAAGTAAATGAAAATTTTAGAACTGAAAAATAAAATACCGAAATTAAACCCCCCTAGATAGGCTATAGGCAGAATAGAGATGATAGGGAAAGTCATCCCTGAGCTTAAAGTTAACTCAACAGAAGACTAATCTGAAGACAGAGAAAATAAGATTGAAAAAAATGAACAGAGCCTTGGGGACCTGTGGGTAATAACAGAATAGCAAAAACAAGAGCATAGCATAATCAAAATGCTGAAAGCCAAGGATAAGGGGGAAATTTTGAAGCAGCTAGAGAATAATGACATTTTACATGCAAGGGTATAGGTGAAACTAATCTATGATGAAAGAAATCAGAACAGTGGGGGCAGGGGGCAGGGACAGAGACTGCCTAAAAATGGATAAGAGAAAATTTTTTTGGTTTGATATATGATAGAGCTTTGGGTTACACAGATATGTACATTTATTAAAACAGCAAATATATACTTCATATAAATACATCTCATTTTGTGTAAATTCAAATTTTGCATTAAAAGAAAAAAAAAACTAAAACAAAACTTGTAGTTGACTCTCACTGGCTTTAAGTACTCTGAGTATAGACATCCACTTCATTCCTATCACTGTGTCCCTTGGGCTGAATGCAATGAATGACATGGTGTGCATGCTCAGTAAATTTTTGTTGAATTAAATTTCATCTTACATATTCTTTTTTCATCTCCACTGATCTAATGCAGATGACTAAACCATGACGAAAGTCCTGGAAAATAAGTGGAAGAATGAAGTAAGGAATCTACATAATCATGAACAGTGCAGGCTAATAAGAATTTAAATATAACATACAGTGTAGGCCATGTACATGTAATAACATGTTAGAGTTTGCATTTTTAGAACTTTCATTGCCCTATATCAAATCCCTAATGTAAGCCAAAAACTCAACATACATGATCTCAAGGATCATATAACATATTATCTATCAGAACACTGAAAAATAAATAGTATATCCTTTTAGCAGTTGATCAGATGGAGACTAAAGAAAGGAGATCATATCGCTGATAAGTGAATAGCTGTGCCAGTTAGGATACTAACAGGAAATAGTTCTTCCCAGGTGGTCCAAATGAAAAGAATTTAATGGCAATCTTCATGTAGAGGTGTGGGTCCAGTAAAGGGAATAAAAAGGGGATAATGAGGTATTATCTCCCAGAGACAAGGAACTTAAAGGAAGCCATTAAAACCCCTTAGGTCTGGAGGGACCAAGAAAGGAAATAGTATTTCCAAAACTCGGTGAGAACTGGTGGGAACTAAAGTAGTAGAGGCTTCCAGCTACTGCCAGAGCTGTAGAGTGAAAGAAAAGATACTCAACCCTTACTTCCTGCTTTCTTATTTCCTGCAGGTGCTTCCTACTGTTTGAACCCAACTGGTTGCCAGCAGTCCAGGGAGCTCCAGAGTCAGACTCCCAGGGCATAAAGTGGGTCAGGGAAGAATGGAGAATGGAATGGAGTGGGGGTAATTGGAAATTAACTAGTACTTGTAGCCATATCCAGATTTGATCCCATGTTCTTATGTCTTCCAGGTCCATGTTCCTCCTTATACAACAGGTTGACTCTCATTTTAGATACACATTGTAATAGCAACCACAAATTTTATCATGGCTAGAGACTTGATGAACTAGGCACTTTCAGTTTCTTCTCTAGAACTCAGAAGGTCGTGACATGGCTCCTGAGTTTAGATGGGAAGAGGAAGATGGGAATGAACTACCATCACCTAGGTTAGTCTCTGGATCACTAGTTCAGATATCCCTAACCATCTTTCAAATTCAACATACTCTTGTGCCCAGGTTAGTGGACTCTTTTAGGGCTTTCACGCGGATGAAACTGAGTTACTAATTAAATACCATAAGGCTAACTGATGGATGGTTACTCTTTAATGTGACATTTTAGAGCACAGAAAAGACAGGGACTAAGATAATTGTTCTCCAGCTAACTAAATGTAATGCAGCTAAGGAAAAGGATGAGGGTGCAGGGTCTGGCTTCAATTATTTCCAGCCCAGCAGGTCTTTTAGAAATGTCTTTTAGAACTGCCAATTGTCTTGGCAGCATGAAATGCTGACTTCTCTGGAAATGTGGTTGAGAATACAGATCAAATGAAATATTCTTTTCTAAGTATTAATTAAACAAGTTAATTAATCTCATGGAGCCTCAGCTTCTTGTACACAAAATGGGAAGAAAAATAGTGTGTACTTCATGTCATGGTTGTGAAATTTAATGAGGTAACAATCATAAAGCACTTATAACAGTGCCCAGAAAATAATAAGCATTCAATAAATGTTAGCTATCATCATCGTTACCTTGTGCCAAGCAATAACCTTTGCTCTTTGTCCCAGTTCCCTTTTTACATTGTTTTTAAAAAGCCTTCTTGAGATTTTTCTCATTATGCTTTTTCATTTTCTCTTGAATTTCAAGTTTGTTGTCCTGGCAGAGACTCTTGCACACTGGCATTTCCAACTCTGGTTAATTGAAAGGTGCCATGAATATGAGTCCTTTCATGGCACTGCCTTGGGACATAAACCATATATTCATGGATTCATTTTGGTATGAAGCTCTGCAAAGAGCAGCCTTTGACTTATCTATCTAAATTCTTATTTTTACCATTTACCAATAAATGACCTTGGGGAAATCTCATGGCTTTTCCAAATATCAGTCTGCAATATAAAGATGACTTGGTGCCTATCCTATATGTGTATTTGTTGGCAGAATGGAGTGCCTTTGTTAACGTTAGGTAAATTCTTAAAATCCTGTTTTCTTTAGGTCGGAGAATGGAATTTGACAGAATAATTTCTATACTGCTTTTCAAATACATATATATGTGTATATGCATATATATATATAAAATTATATATACATGAATATGTGTAGATATAAAATTCCAAAGCATAAAAATGGTTGAAGTCACTACTAGGATCAAAGCCAGAAGATTTCAGACTCTGTTTCAGTGTTATCCTGGAGAACTTAACCCCTCTCTGCTTTAGTTTTGTCATCTGTAAAGTGAGAACTTTTCTTTATGAGACAGATAAAGTTAAGAAGGAGTGCATATATAGTATGGTTTCCTTTTGGAAATTTATAATGCATGTCAATATAGTAAAAACTCTGATTCTCTTAAATTCTCTTAACAGGAGTATTAATAGCTCTGCTTAATTTAGTGTTTCTTTGACTTGTTTGTGCAACCCTTTTCTGAAAATAATGAATTAATATCTTGGCAAACACAGGCATTCTGCATATAAAGAGAATTGGATTTTGGAGTAGATGAGATGATATTCAGTTCCCTCCTCTTCATGATAGAGTTCAGTGTGTCCATGATAGAGTCATGATAGAGTTCATGATTATTTCATAGCATGATAGATCGATGTCCCTATTGTGCTACCCTTCCCCACACTTATAACATACATGTCATGAATTGTCTCTTTTTTCAAAGGGAAGAGAGTTACTATGACCAATCATATGGTTCACATAGGTCCACAATTTACTAATGGGCAGTGTTATATCTCATAAAGTTATTGTCTTAAGCTTTCTTTGCCCTTTGGAATTACGTTTTTCTTCCACTGGCTCAAAAAATTTATCTTTAGAAGTAGGGAAATGATAATTGGATTTTCATTCTACTATTGTTTATGTGTTACCCTTTAGAAGTGAGTAGGACTAAGGGGAGTATGATTGGCAAAGATCAATTCAAATGTTCTTGAGATTTCTGGCCACGATATACAAAATGTGGATACGCCACCTTGGCTGTGTGAAGGGAATAGCCTTTTCCATCAATTTGTTTGCTAAGTGATGAAGCTAAGAAAATTCATTTTGGCTTTGGAGTTGCTTCATTTAAGCTGATGGACCTGGAATTTAAATAACTCTACTATGGGAGCAGTCTTAGCATTGTAGGAGACTTAATTATGAGGAATGAGTAATGAGAGTACATTTCTGCTGTAGGACTGTCTTAGAGTCCTGGAAGAAAATAGATGGCTCATTCAAACTCGGTAAATGCTAAAGGATTCATAACTAGCTATTTACAAAGTGTGAGCCGAACCTAGAGAAAATGCGGGCTAGGGAGAAAAAAACGCTGATCATACCGTCTTTTGTTTTATAATCTCCTGAAGATCCTGAAGATGGTTCAACCAAACCAGAAGTCAGAGAACAGGGGAGCCTGTTAACTCAACCAGATCCCTATTAGAGAATATATAAATGAAAGGGAGATGGAAAATACCTTGCATAAGTGTCAAGAAGTCAGGCCACATGTTTTGATGACTTTTACAAGAAGGAAATGATCATAAATGAACCATTCAGCTCAGTCCATCCTAAGTGTTAAAACTTCACCTTGATGTATTTCTCCAGCTGTTTTTATGTAAGCGTTACTATTTTCCATTGTGATAGGAAGAACAATCTCCATTTTTGAGATGGATATGCTTTAAGTTTATTTAACTGTATTTTATTTTATAAACACGTATAACACTCACTATGTGACAGGCACAGTTCTAAATACTTTAACTATGTTAATGGTTTAATTCTCATAACAGCTTTCCTATTATTACTATTATTCTTCCCATTTTGCAAATGGACAAACTAAGCACAGAATTTTGAATAATTTGCCTAACATCATAAAGCTAATTAAGAAGTAAAGTCAGCAACTGTGGTCAGGCAGTCTGATTCCATAGTTTTACTCTAAATTATTAGGCTATGCTGCTTGCCTGTATGGCATGCCGCCTTGCTGAGCAATCAGCCTATACATACTCAACTCTATTAAAGAGTTCAAGTAGTGTCCTTTACTTTTTTTTTTTTACATACAGTAGAATGATGTTGTAAAAAGTCCATGCACTTCAGAATAGAAGGCTCTTTCTTAGAAGGATGCAAGGCCCCTTGCTTACTTGGGACTTCATCAAGATAAAAGTGTTTGAGAGGAGGCTGTGATCTTAACATCCTTCCTGTGCATCGTATGTTATCACTAAGGGAGATATTACTAAATTGAATTCTAGTAATTGTTTTAAAAGAGGATTTAATATTCTGAACACTGCTTCCTACCAAGTATGGAAGCCCATGGGGGTGTCAAGTTGCCCTACCAAAGAGTGAAGACAATGAGGTCAGACATACCTAGGTTCAAATCCTAGAAATGGTTATTTGTTGTATGACTAAACTGAGGGATGAGAATTGCAGGAGACATGTAGAATGGTTTTCAAAACATGGGTTTTAAAATCAGAAAAAAAAAAGATTTCAAATTTTAGTTCCACCATTAATTAAGTATATGTTAAATTATTTAACCTCTGATTCTTGGTTTACTCATCTATAAAAATGGGGCTGGAAATACCTACTTCCCAAGTTGTTCTATAAATCAAATGCAGTAATGCATACACAGTAGTTTCTGAAATATAGTAAGCATTCACTGAGGGTTAGCATCACAGTCATCATCATCATTATCATCACCATCATCATCATCAGGTCTTTTGGGGTAATGCCCTACCCCATTGTGTATCGTTCTAATGAGGCTGTCAATAACAGTTTTTTTCTATGCCCTGTGCTTGAAAGTTTGAGCCAGAGACTGAGACATGACTGACCAGAAATCCTCAGGAATTAGTTCAAAGGATGGTGTATTAGTTTCTTTGGACTGCCATAAAAATAAAATCACCACATAACAACAGGAAGAGAAATGAATTCTGTTATAGAAATTAATTCTTAAGCAATAGAAATGCATTTTTGCACAACTCTACAGGCCAAAATCAAGGTGTATCAGGGTTACTTCCTCCTACAGGCTCTGAAGGAGGATCTGTTTTATGCTTTTTTCCTAGCTTCTGGTAGTTGCTGGCAATCCTTGGTGTTCCCTGACTTGTAGACACATCAATCTAATTTCTGCTTCCATCTTCATACCAACTTCTTCTAAGTGTCTTCTTTTCTGTATCTCATAAGGACACTTGTCATTAGAGTTAGGACTCATCTAGTTGATCCAAGATGATCTCATCTAGAGATCATTAACTTGATTACATCTGCAAAGATCCTTTTCAAAATAAGTTCACACTCACAAATTCTGGGTAGATGTGTCATTAAAAGGGGGCCATCACTCAAGTCATTATAGATAAACACCTGATCCAAACAGGGTTCATCCATCATCATGAATTCATATTATAGAGAGAGGTTGTATAAAAATCAGGACCACACAGAGAAAAGCAGGGTGAAATTATGTGGCAATAGGAAAAAGAAGGAAATGGGGGTAGGGCAGAGGTAGAAAGAGAGATACTGAGGGAACATCTGCATTCAGTAGAGCCCTAAATCATTTCTGCCTTCAGACTTCTCAGTTACATGAGCCAGCATTCTTTGTTTTTTTTTTTTTTTTTTTGCCTATGCTGTGTAGGTTGAGTTTTTATCATTCATATCTGAAAGAATACTGAACAGTATAACTACTAATATTAAACAGATGTTAATTATTTTTTTAAAATTTGCCTTTGGTAGACAGGGGAGGAGGGATTGTTGAAAAAGGCTTCTTGCTGTGTTATTACTTCAGATAAAACCTGGAGGTGGATGAGTCACTAGCCCTTTCACTTAATAAGTTGCCTGCTTCTCTGTTTCTCTGCCTTCTAAGGATGCTCAGGTATTGTGAGCTATCGTATACTGAGTGCTTTCTATTTTTTAAGTACTGGACAAAATCTTTGCATATATATTCGATCTAATCTTATGGAAAACCTGTAAGATAGGTGATGTTATCCTTACTTATAGATGAGAATGGTGAAACTCAAAAAAGGTTGAGGTATTGTCTTTTTTTTTTCTTTTTACAATTAATGAAGGTTATATGCTGCTAGGCAGCAACTATATATCTTCACTGTTGTGTCTCAGGATTCACCCCAAAGCTTGGCACATAGTCAAGCAATGGTTCTCAAAGTGTGTTCACTGAATAAACAGCATCAACATTATCTGGGGGCTCATTAAAAACGCAAATTATCAGGCTCTACTCCATACATACTGAATAGAAACTCTGGGGGTGGGACCCAGATCTCCAAACGATTCTGGTTAAGATTTTGGGCCACTGACTAGATATTTACTAAGAGTAGAAAAACAGTGAAAAGGTTGAGTCCCAAAGTCTTAGTTAAGGGAAAGTAGTTAGTCTAGGGTCTATGGTTTCCCAAGAAATAATCTGACTTCTAATAGCAGAGTGACAGAGAATGTCTGTGGCACCTTCAAATAATTCTTAACATCATTCCTCTGGGGTATGAACCCACCTTCAGTAAACTTGGCATAACCACAGACACATAGAAAGCAATGACTTCTCACTTTCTAGACAATGGTGACTTCCATCTCTCTTTATTCATAGTCCTGAGCTCTGTTCCTGGTGTCTCTCAGCCTTTCTTTAAAGCGCAAACTTGCAGAGGAAAAAAAAATCATCTTTTCACACCATTTAGGCCATTGCTTACCTAATGGGACATATAATGTGATGAAATTGCCACCTGGTGGTTGAGATATGGGACAGTTCCCAAGGGTATAATTACACAGGCTATTATTTAATATTTTAACTATACCTACTCCAAAGGCATGCCCGTGGAGTTGGTTAATGTTATGACAAGCTGTAGATTGGAACTGAGATTTTTGACACTTTTGAAATGGCAGAACAACTAATGACTAGATTTGGGGTGAAAAAAAGCCCAGGAAATTGATCTTAAAGATTTATCATAGATGCAGGTACTCAATACATAGAATAAATCGTGACTAGAGGACAAAAAGCAAAGTGCAGCAAATAAAAGCCTAGGGTTTGAAAATTGGGTACATTTATTCCTTTGGAAAACAATGCTCCATTTTATGAATGTGATATCATATGTATAAATGAAGTGATATTATAGGAAGTTAAATATGTCTTTACAATAAATTATACATTTTTAGGAAATGTATATAAGAATAATTTAAGTCTTTTAGATGTAGTCCCTCCCCATGGGGTATTGAGGTGCTATGTTAGTCAAGATACAGTAGATTTTGCTGCAAAAACAAATTAACCTTGAAATATCAATGACCCAACAACAACCAAAGTTAATTTTTGTCTCATTTTCCATGTCCCAACACAGGTAGGGTGCTGTTTTCCACATAGCTGCTCAAAGACTCAGGCTAATCGGATGGTCTGACAGCTTGTATTTTCATTATCTGAACATGAGCCACCAGTATTGCCAGAGCAAAGGAAAAAAAAAAAACACACATTGGCTCTGCTATTCTCTGGCGACAGTGATCTACATCCCTCCCACTCATGCATGGCCCCTTGGCCAGAACTTATCATATGGCCTCACTTAACCCAGAGCAACACAGAAACCTGTGAATAGTACATAGATTTTTGATGAGTAACAATATCTTTGCCCAAAGTACCTATTTGTTCTAATTAACCTGATTTCCTTCTAGGTCAATTCGTATATTCTGATGGCTTGTCAGGTCTTCACATCAAAATCCTCAACTATCATGATAGAATATGAATATTGTCTCAGTCTCCTCAGATAGCCATTTGAATTTGACCATATCCGACTCCTTCTAAAACACAAAGAGAAAAAAAATGTTACCTCAAAAGGTGATAAGGAGTTTTCTTTTGAACTACTTCTTCAGATTAAGTAAATTCTTGGAAGCAATTTAGATCACCAGAAAGTACCATTCCTAGACCTCCTTAATTTAACTTTCTATAGAAACGCCTTTAATGAGTGAAGTTTTAATGCAACAAATTTAACGTTTATCAAGAGTCAATATAAGAATACCTATAGAGCACATGCTCTAAATTATTGAATACCCGATGCGTAAAGATCCATGGGATTCCATCCTTTTAGGGACCACAGTGGAATGCAGTGGAAAGATGTGAGCTTTGGAACTGGTGAGTACTAGATCTGAACCCCACGTCTGGCAGTTCTTGTCTTAGTGACCCTCATTTGATAACTTCATCCTCTTCCTCTAGTATTCCACTAGAGAGGACTAAATTGAGGTCTAGTACTTTCATGATTAAAAGTTTGAATCCTGGAACCAGGCTTAGGTTTGAGTTACAGTAATACCACTTACTAGTTATGTGGTTTTGGACAAATCACCTAGCTCTCTGTACTTTGATTTACTTATCTATAAAATAGGGATAACAATAGTACATATATCCAAAATTACTATGAATATTAAACTGATATTATGAATATTAAACTATAATATATACATAAAATATGTATATGTGTGTGTGTGTGTGTGTGTGTGTGTATCCACACACACGTACTGTGTATACACCTTAAAACAATGTCTGGCACAGAATAAGTACCAGTTAGTGCTGGCTATCATTATGATAGAGAATGGAGAGGATCTTTCATATGGTGCCTTATAATACGGAAGCATCAAAAAGTCATTCCTTTATGATCAAATAATGACAGTGTAAAACTCTGTACCCTTTTTCTTTTTCTTTGACTACTAGGAAACTCAGAGCTAAATTTAATGTTTAGTCATAATATCTACACATCCTTACACTGTTGGATTTACATGTATGTAATACAAATGCTGAAACCCTCTTTTGAAAGAAAGCAGGGTGTAAATACATTTATCATAGTAGAAATGTACTAAGATCAATTTTTCTAACTATAAGATCTTTTCTTTCTTTCTTTCTTCTTTCTTTCTTTCTTTCTTTCTTTCTTTCTTTCTTTCTTTCTTTCTTCCTTCCCTTCTTCCTTTCTTCCTTTCTTCCTTCCTTCCTTTCTTTCTTTCTTTCTTTCTTTCTTTCTTTCTTTCTTTCTTTCTTTCTTTCTTCTTTCTTTCTTTCTTTCTTCTTTCATCAGGCAAGTAGGGCTGGAATGATTTCCTTGCTATACTATAAGCTCTGTTACAGAGCTAACCTATGTAGGAACTAGACATTCTTCTAGGCTGGAGCAACCAGCTAACTGAAATACTACTTTAAAAACTCTCCATGATTTAAATGACTGAAGGGCTTCCTAAAATTTTCTACAGACTCTTGTCAAGTTTTAGTGTCTCCTCCTCTTACTAAAGCTCTTTCGCCCTGCCATGCCTTTTATCTATCACTGATTGGCGAATAGCTTGTGTACTTTAAGCTTTGCTCTCCCTGAGAAATATTTCTATGATTAAATTCCCACCCTGCCACAGTGTGCAGAAGGAAGAAGTGGAACTTGGAGGTTTATTTCAGGCAACTCCTGGCTTCCTTTGAACTGGTGTGCTCCCTTGCTTGGTGCAGAGGCACAGTTCCAGAAAGATATGACTGTTGGAAAGAGTTCAGTGAAATGAAAGAAAATATGGTTTGTGGCAGGTTGGAAGTATTGAGTTCTTAGGAACCATCAGAGGCCAAGTATATAAAAAACTTGAGTAAATGACAAGATGATGGGGAAGAACAATTGCCCAGAGGTTTGTGGTGGGTATAAAGACCTAGGAAGGAGAGCAAGTGGGGAAGAGGGTTTCAACAGCATGGCTGCAAGCAAGTGAAAGAAAGGAAGCTCTCTTTCTGCTGAACTCCAAATACTTATTGTTTATACTCTTCTCTTTGGAATTAGTCACTTTTATCACCCAAGACATTTCCTGTGTGCTTTTGTATTATCACCTGACCTTTTACCTATAGATGACTTATTTCCACAGTATAATTATGTTATGGGATGGTAGGGGCCATGGCTATTCTTCTATGTCTCCCTGTCAATGAACAAATTATACGGTTCTAATTCCAACTCTGCTAGTTCACTAGTGACAAAAACTATGACAAGTTATCTGATTTCTGTAAGTTTTAATTTTTTCTGAAAAATGGGGCTAACGATACTCACACTGCAGAGATTTAAGGAAGTATAGTGCTATATATAAAATGTTTGGCCATATTAGGATGTGAATGCCATCCATTACCTTTCCCTCTCACAGTGGCTAATTCCATGACTGACATACACTAAGCATAATATTGTACTGTTATAATACAAATCAGCATAATATATGCTTCATAAATGGGGTATAAATATACAGTATACATACATACTTTACATAAACAGATATACAATATAGAAGGTAAAAATATATATCTTGTCCACATGTTATAAGCTTTTATAGCTTTGTAAACCTTGTTTTACCATTTATGGATGTCCATGTTACACATGTGTTGGGTATTACCTATCTATGTACATATTTAATATACACCTGGACCTTCAGAAAATGAAATTAGCTTGGATATTTCTTGCGTTGGGGAGGTCCTAAGTAAATTCACTCGACCTGCAATCCAACTTCATGTTCCAGGATTTGACTGTATGTAAAGTGCTGTGAGGCTCATCTGACTGTAACCTATAGGTTCCTGGTGTTTTAAAAGCACCAGCGTGGTCCAAAACTGGATTGCATCAAGTTGCACAGACAGATCTTTGAGAGATTGCTCCATTTAATGAAGAAGGCCACTAGGAGCTTGGGTAGTATGGCCTAATGGGGATTTTTCATTTCCAATGGTCATTTTTATGAAATCTCTTCTAATTGATTATAGAATCTGAATTCAAGGAGAACAATCATCTGTCAGTAATTCCTTTTAAGCTCTCACACACTGGAGCACCACTTTCCTTTTCAAGTGCTCTCCTCTCTGTGAGGGGGATGAAGCAGCAAAGGGAGGGAGGGTAGGTAGCTGGTTTGCATGCAGCGAGAACAGGCAGATCAATCAGGCTCACGAGAGTGTCTTAATCAGAGGCCTGTGGTTCACTGTGGTGGCTGAGAGCTACCTCCTTGCCAATGGCATCTTCTGTTTAGAGATGCTATTGATTGCTCCTCTCTGCTTCCCTTCTGGGAGTTTCTGGCTGCCAGGCAGTGTCAGGAGAAGGGCAAGGGGCAAGGAGTTTCCTTAACGGTGCATGGGATTTGGAGCCAGGATCTAATTTCCGAAGTGGCAGACGCAGTGCCACTCAATGCAGACTTTCTGGAAAGGTGATGAGTAGGGATGTATAAGGCAGCAGTCCTGAGCCAAGATGCCCGTAGAAAGATAGGGGAGGGTGCTCTCGTGAGGGGATAAGAAGTATGTTCAGTTTAGACGAGAAGAGGGCAGGCTCTGAAAGAGATCATGCTGAGTGCATCAACTCTGCTTGGAAGAAACTCCCAGTTAAGATAATTTTTCCAGAGGGCAGCCCAGGTGGCTCAGCGGTTTAGCGCTGCTTTCAGCCCAGGGCCTGATCCTGGAGACCCAGGAGCAAGTCCCACGTCAGGGTCCCTGCATGGAGCCTGCTTCTCCCTCTGCCTGTGTCTCTGCCTCTCTCTCTCTCTCTCTCTCTCTCTCTCTCTGTCTGTCATGAATAAATAAATAAAATATTAAAAAAAGATAATTTTTCCAGAGAAATGTAAAATCTGGAATCAGGCAGGGACTTCATATATAATGGATCTATTTGTAAACTCTGCATATAAATCAATACTCTCACATTGATGAGCGTGCAAGAACATTCTTAGAAACTGACACCCATCACAGATGAAACTTAAACTATTTTGGGCATGGGATTGGGGGTGGGAAATATATAATTTAATTATTCTTGATTCAGAGTTTGCTGTGAGGATGAATAATTGAACACAATCAAGGACATTTTTTTTTTCTTCCAACTAGAGAAGTAATGCTGGGGGAGAGACACAGTGGGAGGGGCACTCAAACCAATTTGAGATTATAAATGAGAAGATAATACAATTTTGTATATTGAATGGCTATGAAAATCAGAAATGACTCCTTACTGCTTGACTGTTGTTAAGCAATTCAGAGGCAGATATACAAAATGAGGTAAACTTAAACTCCAAATGCTATAAAGTAGCAAGCTGTGAGAGAAATTTGAGAAATGTGAAAAAAGGAATTTTTTCAAGTTTCAGACAGATGTCGGCTCAAATTTTAGGTCAACCATGTATTATGTCATTTTGGCTAAATTCTCTATTTTTCTGAAACTCATTTTTTATGGGTAATATAGTATTAATATGTGTGTTAGCTCCCCTGCCTCTTTACCTTCCAAGTCTGTATCAATTTTCCACCTTTCTCTGTTCTTCTCTTTGCCTCAGAGACTGATGGCTGTGACTGCTTTTCCTGAGCTCTCCTGCTGGCTGACATCAGCCAATAGGAGATACTAACCGCAAAGGAGAAAAGGTCCAGTATTTCTTCCTCACTCTCTCCCTACTTTGGCACCAGGTCCCTAGAAGTGGCTTTGTCCTGGTCATGACTAGAGTTTTTGATATGTGGATTCTTCTTGTGGTTTCTACTTTTACCAGACTCCAGTAATGTTTTCCCTTTTTGCCTCACAACCTGAGGAAGTCAAATAAAGGCTTCCCACTGTGCTAATCTCTGAGTGCCCCACATGCCTTGTTTATTCCCTTAATCCTGTTTTCCACACATTCATTTGAACCATTTAAAGTGAATCCTATTTGTTGATGGAACCATGATTGTTATTTAACGGTTGTAGAATTTCAAAGAAAATATTTAAGTATCCACTCAACAAATACAGAAAGGTGTATACAACTCCTTGAAAATTCCTCAAAAGATGATGAATAACGGTCCCCAAAGCTGTTTAGGTTTGGGGAATACCTGGAACTTGTAAATATTACCTTATATGTGGAAAGAGATGTGATTGAATTAAATATCTTGAGATAAGAAGATTATCTGGGTGAGACAAATGCTATCACAAGTCTCCTATTATAAGAAGGAGGCAGAGGGAAATTTGATACAAAAGAAGAAGGCGATGTGACCACTGAATCAGGAAGCTGCCCTGCTGGCTTTGAAGATGGAGAAAAGGGTCAAAATGCAGAGAATGGAGCTCTGGAAGCTGGAAAAGATGAAGAAACAGATTCCCCTCTACAGCCTCAGGGAGGTGTCATGACTCAGATGACACCTTGGGTTTGGCACAGTGAAACGGATCCCAGACTTCTGACCACCAGAACAACAGAAGACTAAATGATTGTTTTAAGCCACCAAGTTTGTGGTAATCTGTTATAGCTGTCGTAGGAAACTCTCAGTGAATATACCAAGGTCCAAGGGTTAGCTTGCAGGTTGCAGTGTCAGAATGTAATTCTTAGGTACCACATCCCTTTTAGGGATGCACTCCCATGAGCCAGGATATGAGATGGATGCATAAAATCACAATGATGACTTGTCAAGTTCCCGTGTGCGATCCAACTCTCCCACTGACTGGAAGGCGTGTCTTTCTGTCCAGTCCATTTTCTCCCTCTAGGCAGACAAGCTTGGTAAACTGGTCCATAATCAGAATGCAAGTAAATTGATTTGTAATTAAAAAACAAAATTCTGCCACATAGATGGGAATCTTCGGTGGTTCTGCAAACAGCCTGTTTTTGACTCTTCGGCAGACAAATCTGGAAAGACAAGTCATAACTGAAAGTGGCTTGTAGAACATTGACTCTGAACAAAGACAGTTAGATTAATTACTTGCTGAATGGCAATGGGATAAGACAGGAGCATTTGGATTGCTTTGGCTAGAATCTTATTATCTACCTCCCTAGTAGTGAAGGCTTTGCCAATGGGACCTGGGTAGCTGCACTTGTTTTGTAAAGATCCCTCTCTTTTAGTCTATATCTGGATGATGACTGCCAAATTAATCCCTGTGACTCTTCTCACACGAGTGACCATCCCTCTCTCCCTTTTTGGGGATATGCAGAAGCTTTCATTGTTGTCAGAATAAATTCTTGCTGGCACAGAACCTATATAGTTTCTTTAAAGTGCCATTACATATCTCATTACGTGTTGATAGAATAATAAAACCCACAATCTTATTTTCCTTCTTTTTAGGTTGTAGTGGAGAGATGTGCCATAATGTTTTTCCATAAACTGATAACTAATCTTGTGAGGATAATACAAGGTAATATACATAAAATTGCACTCTGTTCCATATAGAGGGAAATCAATAAATGTCATTTCTCCCACCCATATTCCTCGAATGTCTGGAGTATGGTATGGTGTAAGAATGTGTCAGAAGGTTAAAATTCAGAATGAGAACATCAGAACCTGTCATCCTCTGACAATCTTAAACATCTCAGGGAAGCAGAATACCCAGCATTTAGAGCTCTGTTTCTTTGTTCTTTTGATGAAACACATATTGTTCATGAAAGAAATCTATTTTTTTCTATTTCACTCTGATCTAACTACAGAGATACTTTCAGGCAGGGGCAAGATTTCATTTTTTCCAAGACTTATGAAATTCTCACTAGGCAACACATCTTTAAAAGACAAAGTCTTCATTTTACATGTTGATATATCATAGAAAAATAAAATTCAATGATAAATACATTTCACTTAACTTAATTTGTAAATCAGATTTTATATTGTGATTTCTGAAATATACTCTCATCAAAATTGAATCTTGAAGAATAAAAAATATTCATCCTAAGAATGTAGCAAGCTTAAAATTATATAATTAACCAAATACTAATAATTTCATAATGAAGTATTCTCACAAACTGTTATATACAATAGTATGCTTAGTGTAGCAGAAATGAACTCACCTTTCAAAATCAGATCTGGTTTCAAACACTGGTTTGGCACAAAATTCTTCATCTCTAAAATGGACTGGTAAATAAAATTGTGTGGGAGTAAATAATCTGCTTTATAATTAGGTATTTGTGAACAATAATGGAAATAACTGGGTTTTTTTTATAAGGATACAGGTAAACTCAATAATTTATGACAATAAATTGAGAAGGATTTATGGGAAGAGAAAAATCCTTTCATGGAAAAAATCTATTTTTTCAATTTTTCAAAATCTCCAGCTTTAAGTAGTCTTTTTCCCCTGTATCTATCTGATTCTCTTACCTGCCCTGTCTAGACATGCTTACTAGAGGCAGTGAATTCATCTGTAATAGAAATACTGTGTTATGCCCTGTAAGTTACAATAAACTAGCACCTAAAAAAATAAGAGTTAGACAAGGAAGAAAATGTATTTTAGCATCATGGCAAACTATGGGCACTATTCCATATGCTTTTTCAAATCACCTGGTGGTGAGCTAAGTCCCTGTTTGGTGTTGCTTGGCTGTAGGCAATGGGGAAAAATGATTCCAGGAAAAACAGGACTGCTTTATCACCCAGCCCCCTACAATTTTGGAAAATAGTTACTAGAAGTTTTTCTTTGCCTGAGACTGTCTGTATCTCCTTAGCACAACAGCTAACATTCTCATATTGTCTTCCTATAGTTTTGATGTAATCACTTTAAAATGCAGTAAAGACAGTTGAACAGATACTTTTATTATACCCCTTCCCTTTTTATTTTGTTAACTCTATTTTGTTTTACAGATAAGAAAACAGAAGCACAGTTGGTTAGATAATATTCCAAGTTAATTTGGTTGAATTCTGGAAAACAATTTCCTTCCATTGGAAAATACCTGACTTAATTATTTGTGGATAAATAAAGTATTAGATTAAGGAAGTAAGTAGTAAATGAAAATATTAGACTGGGACATCTGGGTGGCTCAGCGGTTGAGTGTCTGCCTTCAGCCCAGGGCATGATTCTGGAGTCCCAGGATCAAGTCCCACATCGGGCTCCTTACATGGAGTCTGCTTCTCTCTCTGCCTGTGTCTCTGCTTCTCTATCTCTCTGTGTCTCTCATGAATAAATAAATAAAATCTTAAAAAAAAAGAAAATATTAGACTGAAGCTTCTGGAATACAGACCTATCAGATAGCACCAAGATAAGTGATTAAAGTTTCTTTTACTGCCTAGAAATAGTTTATTTATGACAATAGATGTCTACACTGCACAGAATAGGGATAATCCAGACTACTAAATCATATCGCCAAGTGGCTGTGAGGATGGTTGAGTCATGATCTCCAGGTATTTTTCCATCTTATTTAACATTATTGAAGATCCCTGTGGACTCTGAATTTACTAAAAATTGTAGCTATATTACTACTGATGGCAACCATAACTGAGGAAATTGGAAGAAAATATAATTCAAAATTGGATTGAAACTAACAGAGTAACATGTTGCATGAAAATGTACACAAAAATTATAGTGTGCTTCCATATCATATAATCTAATTGTCTTATATATTTACCTAAGTTTACAATTTAAGTTCCTACACAGATTTTTTAATAATCTGCCTCCCATTGCCCAAACAGTTCAACTTCTTCACTTCTGTCACTTTTTCTCCACCTCCAGAAATCTGTGAAGCCTGAAGGAGTGATAGGGATAGAAACTCTACAGAGATTAAGAGCTCAGCTCTGGAATTTGGTAGATTTTATTCTGAATTCAAGTCTGGCTATTTTGATGCTACATGACCTTTCACATGTTACTAAGCCTCAGTTTTTTTTCATCTATAAAGTAGGCATAATAATAGAACTTACCTGAAGAACTTATTGTGATGAATATTCATTACGGAGTGCAAAAATGTAAGCACCTGGCATATAGGAAGCTCTCAATAGATGATGAGTTCCCAGCTGTTGTTACCAATGCTAATAATGAAAGTCTGATTTGGTAACCATATATTTTTACATTTAAATGCTCTCTGTAATTTTATACCTTATAAATTTATTAATTCATTTATTCAACAAATGTTTTTTATTCTTTCAGAAGTTCCCATGATACATTAGATGAATTACAAGGCAATCACCAGAAAGAAAAAGAAGACTACATGACTAGTCATGTTCTGGGGCTCCCTTTCTGTTTATTTTGAAGGGTAGTCATTGGCTTAGCCAAAAATTCACCTGCCATGAATGATATCATATGCTCCTTAAATATGAACAAATAGAAATGTTGCAGTGTGACTTGTGTTATATGAATTTTGGGGGGTTAGTAGGAGTTTTTCAAAGTCTTCATGATCTCTGTGCTTCCATGAGTGGAAAGCTGTTTTGTTTTATTTTTGACCCAAATCATAGGAATTAGGTTCTGATGGTAGAAAGTCTTGAGTTTAACAAGCCAGCATTCGAGTTGGACCTTATAAACATGCCCAGATCTGAGGCATAAATTGAAAACTACATGAGAAGAGGAATCTGTTCTCCACAGAGAATTTCTCTGAGGAGGGCCCCTCAGAGCTCCAACACTCCTATAAGGGGGCTTAAAATTTAGAGATGAATCTCTGTACTCCATGTCCCAAAAGATGTATGCACTTAAAAAAACACCTCTTTTACCAACTTGATTGTTTTTAGGCCAAACTTTTAAATGAATCCTTTACTGTGAGCAAGATGGAAATGACAAGGCAGTGGGCACTCTTACACAATAAATGAAGTTTTAAGCTAATGTGACCTTTCATTTCCCCCAATTGTCTTTCTCCTATTAATCCTGATCTGCCAATTATTGTTTCATTATGCTATGCTTCTAATGACTTTGCCTGGGAGGATTAAAATTTTATTAAAATTTGGAGCATTCCTTTGAAGAAGAACTTGAAAAAAAGAAAGAGTATTAATTAAAGGTAGCATTTCTCAGGCTTTCCCACCATACCTTCTATCCAACTAATAACCATATGTTATTTATTTATTTAAATTTTCTTTTAAAAGATTATATTTATTTGTTCATGAAAATAAATAAATAGGCTCCATGTAGGGAGCCCGATGTGGGACTTGATCCTGGAACTCCAGGATCATGCCCTGCGCCAAAGGCAGGCACTAAATCACTGAGCCACCCAGGGTCCCACCATCTTTTAAAGTATAGTTTATCTTCTATTCCATAAGCTTTCTCAGACTATGTCAATTGAATAATTGTATTTTTGCTTTCATTGTTTGCTTGACACAATTATAACTTAATATTTCATTCTAATCTATGGTAAATTATTTGTATAGACTGTCTTAGGTCCTTCACTGAATTTTAAGTTTTTTGAAGTCAGAGACATGACTTATTCTTATAGTCCTAAGCACTATTCTCTTTGCCAACAGTAACTTTTAATAATAACTGTATTGATAATATTAGTGCCATTTTATATCAGGATCATTGTATGATTTTACAAAATATTCCCTGTATGCTATCTCTTGGGATTCCCTAACTTCCAACAGCCCAATGAGTGAAGTATCTACTCTAATTTTGCAGATGAGGAAATAGAATCAAATAAAAATTTATCAAAATACTTATCAAAAGTACCTACCATCAAATCTGCTGGTTATTAAGTAGGAAGATTTTACTGTTATTATCTCAACTCTGACTTTATTGTGGTTAATGCATAGAGGCAGAAATAGACTTACAACATTTCTACTCTTTAGAAGACCCAAGAAGGATCAAGATTATGGGATGAAAGGGGACACGTTATGTATGACTTTCGATTTTTGGATCTACATATGCTATTCTTTCCAGCAGGAAGAAAAAGAGTGGGAAAATGCAGGGCTATACAGCACTTGCATATGAATAGGAGAAAAGGCACTTCCTTTGGGTAGTGCCTTCAGCACTGTGCTGATTCACAGAGCCTTATGCCATATTGGCCAGTGTGTTTGGACACAGCCAGCATATTTAACTGTGTACAATTATCTAGGGTAAGTGATGAGAGAAAGGTGGCTATGGAAGGGACTATGTAGTCCAGAGCACATAATAATGTAGAAGGAATAAATGATACTGGAGAAGTTTGTTGAGTGGGTTAGAAAGGGAAAGCACATAAGCTAGTAGGAAAATCTAGAAGTCCTTTTTTGGCATAGAGGAGGAATCATTCTATTATGGCTCTTTAGATCCAGAGCTCTGGAACTATAATTCTTCTTAATAAACAGAGAACAGAATTTAGAAAAGATGATTCTATTTTGATCTCATGCCAAGAGACTTGAGATCCTAAAATATTCCGAATCTTTCAGTATATGAATTATTTTCATTCGTGTGTTTGTCCCATTCTTAAAGATGACTTTGAGAATTTAAAAAGGGAAAGGCATAATCTTTCCAGAAAAAATACATTAGTGCATGCACATAAGTATTTTACAATTAATTTCAGTGGTTATATAGGTCCATTTTTGGGCTTGGTGGAGTGTGCTGAAACCTAGATAATTGTCACAATTATTGGAAGCTCTGTAAAACATGCCAACTGCCTATCTCCTGTCTAGCAGATTCTGATTAGTAAGTTTGGGAACAAGCCTACTATATTTGAATCATTTCCTTACATATGAGATCAAAAGAAGAAAAAAGTTAATAGATGTGACAAAAGAGTTGTTAAAACCTGTTTTTTACACTATCGAACATAAACCAGGGGAGTACTTGTATAAATAAATTAGTTGGCTATTTCAAAAATGCATTTTTGAAGTGATTTTATCATAAAAATATTACTTTTAATTTGTCCATAAAAGTCCTAAAAAAAAAAAAAAGAGAGTAGCTAATGGAAAGCTATGGGTAGAGGAGAGTGTTTGTAGAATGGTATGGGGAGGAAGGTTTTGCAGAATGTTGCACAGAGGGCAAGTTTCTCTTTCCACAATTGGTAGCTCCTAGCGAGTACCTAGGAATGCAGTCAACATGGAGGCACAGAGACTTCTAAAAGGTGATACTGTGTTTTCACTTTGTCAGGTTTTAAACAGTGTGAATAGTTGAGTAAAAATATTCAGTTCATTTTGGAGGTGAAACTGATTAATGAGTCATGGAAGGATGATCAGTGATAATGAAATCTTAGCAGCATTTTCTGATGAAACAACAACAAAATATCTCCTATAAAAAGATAACAGATTTGCAATGAAATGTTTTGAAATATTTTAAAAATTTCCTTCGTAGATTTTCACTAGGAAAACAAAATACACCATCTGCAAGCTCTGGGTTTTTCTTTTTTGGGAAGTTTTTTTGTTTGTTTGTTTTGTTTTTTGTTTGTTTGTTTTGCTTTGTTTTTCCACTTAACCAGAGGAAAGCTTTGGGTACAGAGTGTTAGGTTGAATGTTAGAAATAAACTGTTCTTGGGATGCCTGGGTGGCTCAGTGGTTGTGTCTGCGTTTTGCTCAGCGCGTGATCCAGGAGTCCAGGGATAGATTCCCACATCAGGCTTCCTGCATGGAGCCTGCTCCTCCCTCTGCCTGTGTCTCTGCCTCTCTCTCTGTGTCTCTCATGAATAAATAAATAAAATATTGAAAAAAAAAAAGAAATATACTGTCTTTTGAGGCCCAAATAACCATCGCTACATGTTAATTTTTTTCCTCCTCTGGTTTAGTACTGATTCCGAGGATTGATGCTACTTAGAGTTTTCCATTAGTTAATATTATAAATACAATGAACTTACACATGTTGAAAATGCTGGGTTATTGGTACAGGAATTTTTTCCATAATCAGAAAATTTCTTTCTATAACTTGTTTCTCTTAAATATACTTTGTTGAGAAAAAGTTGTAGAGAGGTTTAATAGCAGAGCTAGGATAAGGAAATTTATTGAACACGCTTGCATGTAAATAGCGGGAATAGTAGAGTTTTTTGGGGAATATTAATCTAAGGAGGTAGGATACCTGCATTCTTGTTTTGGGGTTCTGAGGCATGTTATTTCTCTTCTCAAGAGCCTAGTTCTTACAAACTTGTATATGATGAAAGGGGTGTACGTGCATGTGTGTATGTGTGTGCGTGCATGTGTGTGTGCACATGTGCACCCACATGCATATGTGCTCAGGGGGATGTCATATCCTGGAAGGTCACACCTTTATTCAAAAGGCATTAACTGAGTGCCTGCTTTATTAAAATATGATGGCAGACCCTGGAGATCCAGATGTGATAATAACTCAGTCCTCAAAAAAAGCCTCTGAAGTCTAGAAGATCAGTGAGATGATAATTAACCAAATTTTAGGGCAATGTGATAAATGGAAAGACACAGAGCAAGTGAGCTGCATAGCGTTCAGTGATAAGTGGGGGGCCTGAGGACTATATGAGTTCTTAGGTTCCTTCAAATACTTTTTAAAATGAATCTTCATTTGGGATTTGATTATCGATAGGAGAAGGGACCAAAACCATGACAAGAAACTGGAGCCTAAATGGGTGGGAAGGAGTGAGAGTCTTTGGAGAACATGGACATTCAATGTTTGTTGCATTGTTGTGCTCTACACTTCCCTACTTCCCCAACCATTTGGTAAAATCTGCTCTATACACACAGGACTCAGGCAAGGGCTGTTTTGTGGAAATCAAGGGAAAACAACTGAGTCCCAGTTTTGAGGTGATATGAAATGAGGTAAAATAATGTTCATAAGACAAAATGAACATTAACTCCAAACTTCAGTAGGACAGTGAATTCAGAGGTGACTAGGAGAATTGCTAAGCCAGTGGGAATTTGCAGAAACCTCATGTTGTGCTGCAACTGATTTCTATGGAAGGAATAGGGGGAATTGTGTTGGAAAATTTTCCATATTTTTTCCTTCTAGATTTACTCTTTCTTTCTCACAGTGCTCTGTGTGCCAGAAAGTTAATCTTTATGGATTTTAGCAAAGGACTCTCTTGCCTTCTGACTTCTGATTTGGTTTGAATGATGGAGAGTACTAGCAGGTGAGTAGGAGAAAGGGGGAAAGTGAGATGGGGAATTTAGTTCCCTGACTTCCTTTCTGCAAAGTTGTCATGGGTTGGTTGCCTCTCTCCACCAAAGGGCACAGGTCCTGGCTGCAGGTCTTGTTCCCCTCCCCATGGCCCCTTCAGTGCTATGGATGCTAACAGATTCCATTCTGGTGCTTGCACAGAATACTACACGGCCCCTTAAGATTTCCTTAAAAATGCCTTCACTTTTAAAATAGTTTGTTGATTGAACTCTCTTCAAGATACCCTCTTTAAGTGTTCCAACTGGTTACTTTTGGAAGCCCAACTAATAATATAGGTATCTAAGACATATACTCACATGTATCATAAGTGAGTCTTATATAAATAAGGACGGACAGTTTAGAAACACATCCAGAAAGGGAGATGTTGAGGAGAAGTAACTCAGAAATAAAAAATAGCTGGTGCTCTAACATGAAGGTAAAGTTAATAACATTATCACAGTCACTAAAGTTCAGCAAAGTTTTTGGCAAACAGAATCAGATATTTGTGCTACAGAGAATTTAGTCTAATCACCTTATTTTGTAGAAGAGAAATTTAGGAGACACTGACTTATTTACATTACCCCCTTTTTTTAGTGGCTGAATATGAGTGTGTGTGAATGTGTATGGGTGTGCACGAGTGTGTGTGTATGTGAAAGTTTCCTTATTCTCTTATTTATCACTGATCAGTGCTGAGAATCCTGTAGAGGTGCTTCCAAGAGTTCATGATTGCTCTGGATTGTTCTTCCATTATGCCATTATGCTTGTCTACATTTTCAACAATCCCTAAAGTTTTCTCATTCATTTGATGACCATTTTCTAAGGCAGTTTTTTTTTCTCCTTTTGTGGGGAAGCCATTTTGTGAGGATTGTTTCAAAAAGAATAAGCACACAAAACAGAGCCATCTTGAGATGTGCAACATATTAGCTTAAGCAAGCCAACTTTGCTTATATTGCTCTGTATCACTCTTTTTAGCAATGATACATATTCTTCAGCCACGCCTAAGACTTACTGAATCAGAACTTCCAGGGATGTGATCCAGAAGCCTCCAATTTAAATAAATTTTCCAAAACAATTTCTATGAACCTCACGTTTGAAACTAAGCTGTTAGGTTTGGTAGAAGAACATTGAAGCTACATCAAAATCAGCAAATGCACTTAGCCTGGTATTTGCTTAGTCATGATGGCAGAAAGCTGGCTTTTAAGATGTTTCCCCCTAAAAAACAATGACTATCTTGCTTGGATTTAGTTGAACAGATAAATTGAGTCCTTGTGTATACTGAGCTCTGTAGTTTGGGTAATAGACTTGGTTCTCCAGCAAGAATAACATTCCAGCTACAGTGAGACTGAGGAAAAAACACCATCACTGATTGATGGCCAGCCCCCTATGATGTTTTGAACCTTTAAAGAAGCTAAGACAGGGTGGCTGATTTGTGCTTGAAAGGGGCTAAATGTTTTCTTCTGGAGTTCAGGGAAGCAGCTGCTTCCCGACCTGGCATAGGAGAGAAAACCTTGAGGCAGAGGAGCTTCAATTTGCATGAGATGTACTAAGCAATCCTCCCATTAGCTGGCTGTTGCCTCTCTTGATGACTACCTTGGGGAGGAGATGGGGGTTGTGAACTTTGAAGTGGATTATTAATTATTCATGCCTCCTTCGCCTGGATGGAGGTAACCTGCATCTCAGGAGCCAGGCCTAGAATTCATTATCTTCCTGTCGATGTTTGCAATAAAAATAAGACTGAATATTAATCTTTTCACCTTCATCCCTAACTCCCTTTTCCCCCTCCTCCATTCTCTGGATGCATTGTGTGAAATCGTGCCTCTCCCTTAATTCTCCCCAAGCCATTTATTGTTTACTCAATTATTTGGAGGCCCGTGAAACTGAGAATTAAGTTCAAGGGCTAGTTGCTTACTTGAAAATTCAAATTACTTTGAAAAGAATAGTCTTTCCTCTCTCAGATTTTCAGTTTATTTTTCCTCATATTTGTGATAATCATGTCATGATTATTGACTTGCCATCTGTTTCTTTCTAATTCCTACATTTTGAAATTTTAGGATTTTCATGCTTTTTCTGTTTCTTGGGTAGAGTTCTCTAGGGACTTTGCTGTTACGTTTAGTAACAGAGTTTTATAGGAAAAAGCAGAAGGCTTGTTCTTGTCAGGTGTATGCATTTGTGTGTGTGTGTGTGTGTTTGTGTGTGGTTTGTGTGTGTATATATGCCTATTGGGTCTGTCTGTGTATTACTTTTTTTAAGGGAGAGCCAATAGATAAATCATTATTTATGAAAAACATAAATTAATTAAGTGGGAGATCGTTAAGTCCTTATAATAAAAAATAAACTGCCTCATCATCTGATTTGTTGACACAAGATTGACTCAGAAGTGGGTTAAGATTAATTTGCAGAAGACTGAAAATAAAGATTTATGAGCAGGAAAGGGAAAATATGAAAAAAAGTATTACATGACAATAGTTAATTGAGCAAATATAATGAGAGTCATTAAGGTAATGCCAAGAAATGTATGTGGTCAGTATCGATGCCTCTTGCCATTGTTTTCTTGGTTTTGTTCCAACTTACCTTTTTTCTTTCTTATTCTCTCTATTCATTCTTTTTCTTTTTATTAACTAAAGAACATGATTTACACTGAAGTGTACCCTTGGTGTTGAACATTCTATAGGCTGTGATAAATATATAAGACCATGCGCCTGTCATTATAGTATCACAGAAACTAATTTCATTGCTTTAAAAATTCTCTATGCCCCACCTACTCATCCCTCCCTGTCTCACTCACAGAAATTCTGGCAACCACAGTTTTTTTTACTGTCTTTTCCAAAATGTTTTATGGTTGAAATCATACAGAATATAGCCTTTTCAGATTGGCTTCTTTAACTTAGCCAATCTGATATTCCTTCATATTTTTTCCTGGCTTGATAGTTCATTTCATTTTGTTGCAGAATAATATCCCATTGTATGAATGCATAGTTGACGCTTGAACAATGTGGAGGTTGGAGAGCCAATAGCCTACTATTGACCAAAAGCCTTACCAATAATGTAAACAGCATAAATTTTGTATGTTAAAAGTATTATATACTGTATTCTTAAAGGAAGCTAGAGAAAAGAAAATATGAAAGTCATCAGAAAGAGAAAATACAGTTAAATTACCATAGTGTATTTACTGGGAAAAAATCCACATACTGGCATGACTGGTGGCACAATTAACTGTCCAACTCTTAACTTTGGCTCAGGTCATGAGATCAAGCCCCATGGCAGGCTCTGCTCTGCACAGTGTGGAGACTACTTAAGATTCTGTCCCTTTCCCTTTGCCCCTCCCCCCTGATCATTCTCTCTTCCTCTCAAATATATAGATAAATCTTTAAAAAAAATCCACATATATGTGGATCTTTGCAGTTCAAATCTGTATTGCTGAAGGGTCAACGGTACTCTGTTTATCCCTTCACCATTTGAAGGACATTTGGGCTAATTTTAAGTTTTGATAAAGCTTCTATAAACATTAATGCACAGGATTTTGTGTAGATATATGTTTTCACTTAATATGAGTAAATCCAAGGGTTATGGTTACCGAATTTTATGGTAAAACTATGCTTAATTTTGTAGGAAACTGCCAAACTGTCTTCAAAGTGACTACTATTTTGCATTCTCATCAACAATGAATGACATTTCCTGTTGATCCACATCCTCATCAACATTTGGGGTTGTCAATGTTTTGACTTTTAGCCTTCTAATAGGTGTGTAATGGTATTTCATTGTTTTAATTTGTAATTCCCTAAGAACATATGATGTTGAGGATACTGTCATATGCTTACTTGTTATCTGTATTTCTTTTTTTGGTCAGGTGTCTGTTCAAATCTTTTGCCTATTTTTAAATTGGGTTGCTGGTTTTCCTATTATTGAGTTTTAAGAATTCTTTGTATATTTTGGATACTAGTCCTTTATCTGGTGCATATTTGACAAATGTTTTCTGCCAATCTCCTTTCTTTTTATTCTCTTAATAGTCTTTCACATATCCAAAGAGTTTAATTTTAATGATGTTTCATTTATGAGTCTTTGATTTCATGAATCATGCTTTTCTGTTGTGCATCTACCTTTCTCATTTTTCTCTTCTCTTCAGAACTCAAAATAAAGTTCTGAGTGAGCCATGGCCTTGCCACTTTGTATTCACATGATCCTGAACAGATTTTATATCCTAAGTTTTAGTTTGCAGGTTCTTTGCCTATAAAATGGAAATAATAATGTTGCTTACTCCCTGAGGGCTCGAAAAAGATCATGTAAGATTATACATTGAAAATCATTATTTAAACAGTATGTTTCTATTAAAGGTTACTTTCTCTTACTTTTCATCTTCCTCATTTGTCTTTCTTACTATTCTTTCTCTCTTTTTTAAGACGAGAAAGAGAGAAAGAGAGAGAGAGAGAGAGAGAGAGAGAAGAGAGAGTGAGAGAGAGAGAGCGTGAGTGAGAGGGCATGCCCAGCAGGGAGAGTAAAAGAGGGAGAGGGAGAGAGAGAATCTCAGGCAGGTTCCAAGCCCAGTGCAGAGCCCAACACAGGGCTTGATCCCAAGACCCTGAGTTCATGACCCTAAGATCATGACCTAAGCTGAAATTAAGTGGAATGGTCACTGACTGAGCCACCCAGGTGCCCTCTTAACACTCTCTTACCTAGCCTTGAATATGCAAGGCATATTTGCCAGTCTGTCATCATGTGAATGAACAGTAGGTAGTTTACAGAGTGCTGCATGTATATGAGCCCAAACCAAATATAGATTTAAAAATGATTTTAAAAGACTGCTTGCATCTAAATTAATTAAAGTGAGAAGGTGAGTGATTTTCTTCTTTTTCATGTTGCATCTGGTCTTTTTGCATATTAGCCTATTGAGCTCAGATAAGTATTCATAAAATGAATCCAAGATCATATTTCAACCCTAAAATTGATTTGGTAGAGAGAATGATTCCATTTTAGAACCTCATCCTCAACCCAGTTATTATTATTATTATTTAAGATTTTATGTATTTATTCATGAGAGACACAGAGAGAGAAGCAGAGACAAGGTAGAGGGACAAGCAAGTTCCCTGCAGGGAGCCTGATGGGGAACTCTATCCCAGGACCTGGGGATTATGACCTGAGCCAAGGGCTGGTGCTCAACCACTGAGCCACCCAGGTGCCTTCAACCCTGTTATAAATATTGGTTCAACACCAATTCTTCAAATCCATTGAGGCAGTGGTTTTTTAAACTGTGTTCTGCAGAGACTTTGAGGTCTTTTAGTATGTCTCTCCCTGTAGTTGTGATAGGGGAGGAGTATTGTCAGGACTTTGAGACCATCCTTCTGATTTCACTAGAATAGTTTTAACGAAGATGTCATGTGAAACTTTACTTGAATAAATTGTTTTTCTGCAATGAAGTGTTATTTTTTATCAAAATTATAAATGGGAATTTATCAAAATTCTAATAAGTTTGTTGGTATTTTGTCTTAGAAACCAGATCATAGGGATCCCTGGGTGGCGCAGCGGTTTGGCGCCTGCCTTTGGCCCGGGGCGCGATCCTGGAGACCCGGGATCGAGTCCCACGTCGGGCTCCCGGTGCATGGAGCCTGCTTCTCCCTCTGCCTATGTCTCTGCCTCTCTCTCTCTCTGTGTGTGACTATCATAAATAAATAAAAATTAAAAAAAAAAAAAAGAAACCAGATCATATTTTTCAAGCCCATTTCTGAAAAGAATGATGTTAAATGCATTAATTATTTCATATGATTAGAAAGCTAATAGGTCTGTTGTCCCAGGTATGGTGGTTGAACAGTGAACTATTCTTTACCTTAGAGTCTTCTATTTTTATAACTGTTTATGACAGAGCCACTACATCTTATCACTGATTCGACTCAAGTTGAAAAGCACTTAAACCACACTCTACTGTGTTTTCTCTCTCACTTGATTTATAAATCTGGCCTTTATATTTTGAAAGCCAAGGATGTGGATATAGACTTGAGACATAAATAATGAGGTTGTTTATTATTCTCTTTTTTCTCCAAAGAGACAGGTCAGGCAAGGGTTAGAAGCAAGAGTTGTGTGAATAGAAATATAAAAGAAGCCTCAATGGAAACATTCAGTCCTGTAATTTTTGATATTTAGTACATTAATTTATGCTGATCCATCCTTTGAAATATCTTGTGCATCTATTTCTTTTTTCTCCTATTCCCAGAGCTTCCTTTCTCTTCCAAATAGTTCTCAACTTATGTCATTCTTTCTATATTCATTCTCTCTCACCTTTATTTCTTTTTATACATGACTTTAGAATTACCTTTTTAAAATGCCAATCCCATACTGTTTAAACATATACAGGGTTTATATTTCATGATTAAATACATGCATACATATGTATATATTTAATATATATATATGTTCTCAAATGAATATATGCATACCCATGCACATATACATACACATACACATGCTCATATATATAAATATATATATTATCAACTGACTACTCATTATGTCAGGATCAAGTTCTCACTCAACAACATGACATTCAAGTTGTTCACAAATTTTATTTATCTTTGAAAGATTCACATTTTTTTTTAGTATTTCTCAAACTTAACTAAAACTTTTGCTCAAAATTTGTTTCTTGTTGTCCCATCTGGTTGACCAAATATCTGGACCATTTTCCATTCAAAGTTCACTTTGATCCTCTGTTCCATTTATGACCATCACTGGATCTCTATATTCTCCTTCTATTTGAATTTATATAATTATATAGTCTGAGAAAATAATTTTGACTTATTTAAATCAAAATATATTTTGATTAATTAAATTAATTTAAAAATTAATTTTTATGTATTTATTCATGAGAGACACATGTGTCTCTTTAATTTTTATTTTTTATTTTTTTATATTTTTTATATTTTTTTATTTTTATTTTTTCTTTAATTTTTAAATTAATTTAATTAGGGATCCCTGGGTGGCTCAGCAGTTTGGAACCTGCCTTTGGCCCAGGGCGTGATCCTGGAGACCCGGGATTGAATCCCACATCAGGCTCCCTGCATGGAGCCTGCTTCTGCCTCTGCCTGTATGTCTGCTTCTCTCTCTCTCTGTATCTCTCATGAATAAATAAATAAAATATTAAAAAATTAATTTAATTAATTAAATTTTAATTAGTTAAATTAATATAATTAAATTATATTAAATTTAAATTAATATTATATTTTTGACAGTTTGTGCTATATTTATAAGTGAGTTGTCATCTCTTGAAAAACAAGAACCAGTTCTTACCACAGAATCACAACCACTGACAATAAAACAGGATTTTTAAAGCACATTTATGCTTAGAGATGTGATAAGCACTATGTTTCCATCATCTCTTTTCATTCTCAAAATCACTGAAAGCTAATTATTATGCCATTTCACCCATGGATAGGATACCACAGAAAACATTTGGCAAAGCTAGGATTGAAACCTAATTCTGTCTGGCAAAACAAAATAATTAACCTTTTTCAATTTATATATTACATAATACTACTGTGTTTTTCACTTCAGCAGCCAGGACAGTTCTACTGAAAAAAGAAAATTTGACTGAATTTTTGAAGTCCTTAGAGAGAGAGAGAAATATGAATCACGATAAGGAAATAGAATAAAATATTTTAGTGCTTCCCTAAAAATTAAATTCTTATCTTAAAAAAGAAAAACACATACACACATAAAACAAACAAAAAACAACTAAATTCCTATTAATGTGGTAAGGAACTGATATTGGAATCAAGTAAGAGGCCCTTGCTAATTTCATGTTGTGCTCTGACATGGAATTTTCCGGGATTAAAAAAAAATAAAATAATTTAATTAAAAAATTATAAAATTAAAATTTTATAAAGCCCCATGAGTAAGGATGAGTGAGCAAGGGTGGTCCTTGAAGAAACCCCTGTGAAGTATGGGCTTTAGATTTTTCTTTACTGAAGCCAAAATCACTAAGCTAAGTATATTGAATGCTTCTCCTGGCTAAAATGACTAGTGAGGCCAGAAGTAACACTTTGGTGGAATAAATAGCAAAATTATTCTGAGATCCTTTCTTAATTTCTTTGGGAATGAAGGCTTGTGTAGAGAACAAAGCATTCACTATCTAGTCATTGGTACAGTTTTCTAACAGAAGAGTAAGACTTAGAAGTTCCTTCGTCTGCAAAGATGTTTTTCTTCATTGTTTAGAATATGGAACAAAGATAGCATTAATAATGATTTCTTTGTTGATTTTTTTTATATTGATTATTTCTTCTGATCTCCTTTTTTCTTGACTACTACAAGCTTCAACCTTTCTTGCTTATGGTGCCTTTGGTGTATGTATGTATTTTGAATATATATCACATCACAAATATCCAAAGATTCTGGAGAAAGGCAAAGGTTCTATTAGTAACCACAGAGATGGGAGAGGGCATGTTGAAATCCTGGCCTGTCCTCTCACAATTTCTTTCCTCTTTTTTAAGTTGTTCATTTAAACCAATGACTAGGACAGCTATGCTTGGATCTAGGATTCATTAATATTCTGCTAGACAGTTTTCCTACCTCTCTGGGATAGACATTTTCTGGCTTTAATCTACTTATTTTATCAGATAGTTGACTGAGAAAACAGAAGCTTAGAGAGATATTGAAGAATACAAACAAATAAATAAATATAAACTAAGTAAACTGGTTTCCCCTCAAAAAAGATTATCTATTTAATATTTTGGTCAGATCATTAATTGGGAGGTGTGTAACAGTCATTGAATATTGTTTAACCAAAATTAAAAATATATGTATCTGGTTACATTTGTTTCATTTGCTGTAGATTAAAATCTCTGTGTGAGCTATGCCTTCTCTATCTCTTCTCTTCTACATAAGTCAAATAAGAAGTCTAGATTATTAACTGGAAAGGTAAAAGAAGTTAGCTAGGTAAACTTAGAACAAGTTTTTTAGTTTTAGGAAACAAATCTTAAACCATCAAAATTTCATAGGATTCAAAATTATTCAGATGAAGTGCTCCCTAAAATTTTATATGGTTTAAACAATTGTTGCTAACTTGTTATAGAGGAGAAACAAGTACATCTGGATTTGATTAGGCTCCAAACTTCAGAAAGGCCATTTGAGAGTCTTGAAGGACACAGCAGGATTTGTCTATGCTTATTGCATTGATAATACTGGTAAGGGACTCTAAAATAAACAGTGTTATGTAAAGACTAGTCTTGTGATGGAGTTCATTAGGCCTGAGTTTATGGCTTAAGGAACTTTTCAATGTTTTTTCATCTTAATGGGCTGAATTTTTCTACCATATATTTTCCTTGTAGTTTCGAAACTCCAACTGACTTTTAATTGTGATTGAGAAAAAATTTTAAAGATAAATATGAATACTTCATAATTCCATTGTTGGACCATTAGTATACTCTATCCTAGAAAATGTACACACATTCTTTGAAATAAAATTTAATGCAACATGTTGATAATTTCTATTTGAAATTTTAAAATTATCTTATCTATTGTTAATACAGTTGACCCTTGAACACCATGGGTTTGAAGTGCACAGGTCCACTTATATGAAGATTTTTTACAGTATAGTACTATAAATGTATTTTCTTTTCCTTATGATTTTATTACTATTCTTTTCTCTAGTTTACTGTAAAAATACAGTCTATAAAACATAGGATATACAAAATATGTGTTAACTGACTGTTTATGTTATAGGTAAGGCTTTAAGTGAATTGTAGGTTATTCTTAATAACATTTTGGGAGAGTCAAAAGTTATATGTAGATTTTCCAACTATTGAGGGAGGTTGGTACCTCTAACCCCAGCATTGCTCAGGGGTGAGCTATATATTTTAATTATCTTTCTTTCTCTTAGTCTATACATTTCTCTTGCTTTGAAGACTCAAGTAGTGCAAGGAAAGTAATAACAACTTACTTACTTCAATAAGAAACAGTTGGATACATAGCTGTGGTAAGAGAATTTTATGTAATGTCGAATAAAGCCTTCTAAATTTTCCTTTTGTGTGAACAATACACGAAACAGGAAGTATATTTGTATATAAATACATGTAGCTAAAAGCTTGGATATATTCAAATATTAATAATGGAAAATTCCATCATTTTAAAATTTTTTCATTAAATATGTTCTTATCAATTGTTAGAGAATTTTTTGTTGATGTGGAATAAACCTTTAATCTGATAATGAACTTTATCTCCTATAAGACACTGCTTTCACTGTTCATTTTATTTGTTTTGTGATGCTTTTACTTGGATACTGAAGAATACCTATATTAATGCCATTTAACTGTAATAACACATTTCTTTCTAATTAACGAAAGGATTTCCTTCATTGAAAAAATCAAAATCCATAAACATAGAGTGTTGAAAAGAGAATACAAACATCTATCAAATCTTATATAGTCTGCTCGTGATTTTTCATGTATTTATTCAATATTTATTGATTACCTTCTTAGTATTAATTTGAGGAAAGGTAACATATTATAAAAACTTATTTCTTAATTGGTAAGCTTTTTTTTGTAAAGATGATTTATTTTTCTTTAAATTCAGCTCAATAATTTGGTTCAGAAATTATTCAAGAAAATAATTCTGCAGAGTTCTTGTTATAGGAAATTACTCCAATCAACTTCATTGTATCTTTATTCAATTTATTCTCATGTCTTCCCCTTCTATTTGGTTGGATAACTACACATACACAAAGAACCACTCCCCGCACCTTGCCCCCATCTTTTCCGGATGATGAGGCCTATGATGGCTAGTTTAATGTGATAATGTGAAGGTTATAGTTCCTGGTTAATCCATCAAACACTAATCTAAGGCATTTATTTGAAGGTATTTTGTAGATGTGGTTAACCTCTACAGTCAGTCGATTTTATGTAAAGAATATTATTCTAGATCATCTAGGTGGGCCTAATCCAATCAGTTGAAGCATCTAAGAAGGGAACTGAGATTTCTCTGAGGAAGAAGAAATTCTGCTTGTGGACTGCAGTGGCAGCTCCTGCTAGAGAAAGTCCAACTGGGCCTTCCTAATGCCCAGCCCTATGCATTTAACACTTGGCTAGCCAGCCACTACAATTGTATAAACTAATTCCTTGTGATCTCCATCAATCTCTCTCTGATAGATAGATAGATAGATAGATAGATAGATAGATAGGTAGACAGATAGACAGGCAGATAGATCCATCTCCTATTCCTTCTGTTTGTCTGGTAGGACTCTGATACAAGGTCATAATGCTAGACAACTATAATTATCACCAGCATATTCATAATTGGTTCATAAATAATGATTCATAAAGCCTCATATTTTCTCTAAAAGATAGGCTGTATTAATCATATATTTCTGATGCTTTGATACCTTGGGACCCTGCTGACCTTAAGAGGACTGCCCCTTTTAGGTCTAGCCAATTCCAAGAGATAGTAAAGGAGTTGCCTGCAAAACTGTCTATTACGTAGGAACTTCCCATTCATTCCAGAGCCCACCCACCAAACCACTTCTTCTCTCAGGCTCTCACACTCAGGGCCACTATTCCCCTGTACTTATCAGTATAGGGCCATATACCAGACAATAGGGACAGTCCCTTAGCCCCTTGAAATTTTTCAAGGTAGCCAATTCTAAGCCTACTTAGTCAGCTTTGCTATTTCTTCTCAGAAACCACAATTAAATCCAACATTTTCCCTTATTTCCTCTGCCTCCCTGACACCGTGCCCTTCCCTGTGTGGCTTGCCCACAGAGAATCATGCCCCCTCCTTTTGGGATCTATGAATACAATCAACTGTCTTTTCTTTTCTTTTCTTTTTTTTCTTTTCTTTTCTTTTCTTTTCTTTTTTCTTTTCTTTTCTTTTTTCTTTTCTTTTCTTTTCTCTTTTCTTTTCTTTTCTTTCTTTTCTTTTCTTTTCTTTTTTTTCTTTTCTTTTCTTTCTTTTCTTTTTTTTTCAACTGTCTTTTCAATAGCAATCATCCCCTGATCTGTTGTCCTGCCACACTTTAATAATAATAATATCTACATTTTCTTTTTAAGATTTTTTTATTCATTGGTGGGGGGCGGGGTGCACAGAGAGGGGGAAAGATAATCTCAAGCAGATTCCCAGCTGAACACAGAGCCTGACGTGGGGCTCCATCTCATAAATTCTGAGATCTCAAGACCTGAGCCAAAAAAGAGTCAGCTGTCTAACTGATTGGACCACCCAGTACCCCTAAAATTTACATTTTAAAACAGAGCGAAACATTTTAAGTATTTTAAAAGTACACTCTAGCAATGTTTTATAATATTTTAGTTGATTGTGAATTCATTTTGCTTTAAGGATGTTTAAGTGGTCTGTCTTATATCTATATACTCAAGTTTCTCATTTTTTTGTTTTAAACCAATATCTTCCTTTCCAATTATTTTTTAAAACTTTCATTGTTAACTTTACAGTAATAAAAAAGACTTTGTGGAATAGTCTCTGGTTCTTCATTAGTACTTCATTAGTCCTTAGAACCTTATACTTGGGATCCATTTATAGATTGCCAAATAAAGTAACATATGAAAAAATGCTCTAGATTTATTTTGTTTCTGATAGTGTGTGGGGGCAATCTTTACTGTACCAAAATTCCTTCATTTTCATAAATACACTTGCTTGCACACACATCTTTCTCAAATGTACTCACAGATACAGTGAGCATACTTTTATCTGTGTTGATGCTTTGGATACTACACTAAGATTTATTTTTATTTTTATTTTTTAAAATATTTTATTTATTCATTAATAAGACAGAGAGAGAGAGGGAGAGAGAGAGAGGGGCAGAGACAAAGTCAGAGGGAGAAGCAGGCTCTATGCAGGGAGCCCGATATGGGACTCGATCCCGGGACTCCAGGATCACACCCTGGGTGAAAGGCAGGCACTAAACTGCTGAACCAACCAGGGATCCCCCACACTAAGATTTGTCTGTTTTCCTTATCTGTGAAGTATGTATGTATGTATATATGTATGTATATATATATGTATGTATGTATTTATTTTAAAGATTTTATTTATTTGGCAGGGAGAGAGATTGAGAGAGCACAAGCAGGGGGAGTGGCAGGCAGAGGGAGAGGGAGAAGCAGGCTTCTATGTGGGGATTGATCTCAGGACCCTGGGATCATGACCTAGGTAGAAAGTAGATACTTAACTAACTGAGCTACCCAGACGCCCCTGTGAAGCTTTTATATATAGTTTAAACTGAAAAAAAGAAAAAGAAAAAAGAAAGAAAGAAAAATGTCATTTATATGCTATAAACCCAAAAATCGATATCATTAGAAACTCAGAAAATTGATATCATTGGTAAATCTTTATTTTTAATGTTAATTATTTGTTTGGTTATTCATTTTTATATTAATTTTAGCTGTACTAACTTCTTTCACTTTCCTACTTGGTAATTTGGCTATAGGTAGACATAAGGAAAGCTTATAAAATGTGAGACATGGATTCATAGCTGGAAAAGAAGTGAGTAAATGTACCAAATTTTCAGTTTATATATGTATTTAAATCTTTTTATTTTTTTAAAAGATTTTATTTATTCAGGAGAGACAAAGAGAGAGAGAGAGAGAGAGAGAGAGAGAGGCAGAGACACAGGCAGAGGGAAAAGCAGGTTCCATGCAGGGAGCCTGACGTGGGACTCATTCCCGGGTCTCCAGGATCAGGCCCTGGGCTGAAGGCAGCGCTAAACCACTGAGCCACCTGGGCTGCCCTATATATATTTTAAAAATATTTTATTTTTATTTATTTATCTGAGAGAGAGAGAGAGAGAGAGAGAGAGAGAGAGAGAGAGCACTTGAGCAGGGGGAGGAGCAGAGGGAGAGAGAGAATCCCAAGCAGATTCCATGCTGAGTGCAGTGCCTGAGGTGGTGCTCAATCTCACGACACTGAGATCATGACCTGAGCCAAAACCAAGAGTCAGATGCATCTGACTGTCACCAGGCACCCCTGAAATTTTGAGATTTAAATTTATATCTTGCCCACAGGTGGTACATTGCCTTAAAATAATCAATCCCTTCCCTCAACTACTTTCTTCATACTGAATCTGCCTTCTTACATCAGTTGACAAGTCTTTGCCACTTTCTTAGGCTCGAAATGTCTGCCAACTGTTTGACTTCGGCATTATTAATATCTTTGTATAACAGTGTTTGTGCAATTATTTGATGTTTAATGTCATAATGTCTAGTCTTTTGAAATGAGTAGAAAATTGAAAGTGCTAAAAAGATGGGAATATTAAGCATATTAAGAGTGAAACTTTTAATCTGTTTGAATGTTCATTAAATTTAATTCAATTATGAAAGAAAATAAAAAGCTAAATGACATGAAATCCTAGAAATCTATAATTGAGTCCGGTTTTGAAAAGTGAGGCTTAATGATAAATGTGTGGAAGTTATTAAACTGTAGTTTGAGTAATAATTAACAATAGTAGCAAAAAAATGAATGCTTTTTTTCCCCAAACACAGAGTTAAGGTTTACAAATGCATTGTATAATTTAATTCTCACAACAACCATATGAATATATGTCAGGAAGTGTGAAGGGACTTAGATTTTATTCCATTTGCCCACTAACAAGTTAGCATGACACAGATTGATGGTAGAAGATACAGACTCTTGGATCAGAGACAACGAACTGCTTACTACAGAAACAGCGAAAGCCAGTGTCAGCATTTATATTGGTTCTGTAAGCCTGGGTTTCTATGGGGCAGTGCAGTGAGGGCCAAGTGATTCTTGGATTATGTTAGAGGCCAGAAATCTCAAGTTTAGGAAAGCTCAATCTTTGAAAGGGGCTATAAGTAAATCTGCCAAATTTTTGCCCTGGAGGGAGATGTTATGATTATTACTCTGGACAACAAAAGATAGTGCTTCTACCCTGGCTCTGTCTCTATCTTCCAAGGTTGTTTGCTACGCAAACGTTTTTAAAAAGATTGTTTTGAATAAAATGTTGTCAGGACCTTGGTTCACAAGACATGCAGAAATATGAAAGACTCATGGAACATTGTCTCCCAACAATGATTTATTATTCCTGGTTTTATGAACCCGAGGCTTTGGGACCTCAGGTGACTTGATCAGTCACACAGATTTGTATCAAAACATCATTCTAGTAATCTAAATGCAAAGGGAAGTTCATAGATCCGCCTAGCTATTGATAGGATTAGAGCTCACCAGAGAATCCTTTGTTTGGAGAAGACTGCCATTCTCTTTCCTCTGATTACATTTTGTTGTCTATAGACTACACAAAAAACAAAACAAAAAAAAAAAAAACAGCCTCACAACCCCAGACTTAATCCATGCTCAATCCCTTGCAATTTTTCCGGTCTTAAATATTAGAACTAATTTCTCCTTGTACTCGGTGCCACCTCAATTTAGCTAGAATGTTAGCGTCCCAAAATACATAAAATTAATTTGTATGATCTACAGCAAATGAAAATTCAAGTTGTTAACATTTGAAATAATTCTAGAGATTGGATAACCTAAAGAAAAGCAATAGCAATAACATCAATAAGCCAGTATATTTTCAATAAGGAATTTGCAAAACATTTTTAATTTTCTGCAAATGGAACCTTAATGTAAAATCTGCAAGGTTACTGTTTTTCTTTTAGACATTCAATCATCAAGCATCATTTCAAGAATGCACTGTATATTAAATATAGGACTTTCTCCATGTGAGCATCAATGTTAGGACTATTCAACAAGACAATTGATGCCTCATTTCCCATTATTGGGAAAGTGACAATTGAAGTCTAACCTTGTGCTTGACTTATGATAAAAGAGGAGAGGAGTGACCCTTGGACTGGAATGGCGGAGACCAAAGGCCTTGAATGGAACTTTTCAAGTGGACTGGAATCAGTGAATGGGTAAATAGAAGAAAGGAAAGAAGCTTCTTGTTTATCTATGCTATCGTCATGAACCATGATCGTCATTTAATTTTCCTGAAATTATACATTAACCATGTTTACTCTGATGTGTTAATGATATGGGGTAACCCTATCCATTCGGGAAAAACAGAGCAGTTGGTTTCATTTAGATGTTACCCTGAATAATCCAAAATTGAGTTTATGTGATGATATACTATGTTTGTGGATCAGTTTCTGGATTTAGTTCCTATTAAATGGCAACTTTCTCCCCCTTCAATCTCTATTTTATTGTAATATAGTAAGTTTACAATATAATCTTGTAAAATGGTACTAGACAACAGAGTAACCTGTAAGGTGTGTATGTGACCTTAGGAGTTTTGCACCTGTACTAATCTAAAAATATATGAGAAAATGACTTATCGTTTTCACTCAAACACAAACAGAACCATCTACCAACCAGAATTCTCTGTCAATTCCCTTGAACCTAAGTACCACATGCTCCATTTTATACAGGCCATATGAAAATTTGGTTGAACTCTACATTAAATTATACATCGTTCTGGGGATTTATTGAACTAAATTAACCAGCTATATCCTTTGGATTATAAATGGTGCTCCTAAAGTGCAGATTTAAATATCAGCAAACAATTCAGGCATCTGATTAGCTACCCCGAAATTGTAAAGGTTTTGTACCAGATTGGACTTAATCTTTAAATCCTATTCATTTCTGATCTGAATGAAGAATCTGAATGAATTTTTCTCCAATTTCTGTGATGTAGCTCAGAGAAGTGTTTCTCATTTTCAGACAACGTGTCATGCAGCAACTGGGTTATAATATGCTGTACCAATTGTAGCTTCATTATAAGAATAAAATAGATGAGGATACAATCCCACCTCATAGCCTGTAACTACATCAATCACATAGAATTTTGATTATTTCAAGCATCTATAAGCTAGCTAATACTATGAGACCCAGGTGCTTTTTACTTCATTAAAAAATAAAAGGATGGAAGGCATTTAAAAGAAAGAGGCATGCAATGTTTCGAGATTTCATACTGAGAATCAGTGATTATTGCTCTTCTTTTTCTATTTCCAAGGGTGAAGGACATTATCTTAAGAGCATTAGCAGATTTTAGCTGTGAAGAACTAGCCACCTGGGGCCTGGAAAGAATGTTGAAGAAGCTGTGGAACCAAATCATATTGAAGACATTGAGGTAAAAGAATCAGGAAAAAGGAAGTCACATAATTAGAGCTGGTGAAGCCTGACATGGGTAGATAAAATGTGATGAGAAAACGGTAGTCTTTAAAATCATTAAAATAGATGGGGATGCTGACTCCAACACATGGCAGACCAAGGCTAAGAAAACCCTGGCACTCACTCTGAAAAACGTGTATGCATATGTTAAATGGTAATGGAGGAGCCCCCTCTGTGGCTCACCCCAGCTGCAGTGCTTTGTCGTTTTCAATAAAAACTTAATGCCTCTCCCGGAGAATGAATGCGTGCTCTGGTTTATAAGGGGATAATGCACTGGCCTTATTTCCAATGTCTGACAGATCAGCAAATACACATAGGCACAACTGCCTATTTGCTATTTACTACTACGGTAAATGGCAAGCCATAAAATGCGATCTGTTTAAATTGCATTTTGCAAACAATCCTTACTTCATGCCATACACTCGGTGAAACATTATTATTATTATTTATGAGGCACAGTTAAGGGTGCCTGGCGCTGGGAGAATTGTGGATTTCTTTTACATTTAATTTTGTGAATGGGAGGGACCTGGAGATTATCTTGTTGGGGACTTTCATTTTATGGTGGAAGAAACTGGGATGTTATAATAACTTGACTACGGTCATGCAGATAACTGGAGATGGAGGCCAGCTTCAAATACAAGTTCCTAGCATCTTTTTATTTTTAGTTGGATTAAAATAGCCATGTACCTATTTTTAAAGCAATTGCTGCCAGCGAGTCAGAGTCATTGTCACCATGAATGTACATTTTGAATGTGCCATTTAGAAAAGGAAGTATAAAGTATATATATATTTATATTATATTTATTTATATTTATATTTGTGTGTGTGTATGCATATCACTGGTTGTCATCATTTAGGTATTTCGACATTGAGAACCTTATCAGTCAAGAATAGGTTTTTAAGGTTCATCATGTGCAGTGATTGTGTTGATTATGATCCCTTGTTTCTATTAGGGGTTAGAATAAAGAATATATATCTCTCTCTCCTTTTTAAAGATTTTATTTATTTATGAGAGTGAGAGAGGGGAGGAGTAGAGGGAGAGGGACAAGCAGACTCTGTGCTGAGTTCTGGGCCTGACATGTGGCCCCATCTCAGGATCCTGACATCATGACTGAAGCTGAAACCAAGAGTTGGATGCTTAACTGACAGAGTCACCCAGGTGCCCTGAATAAAGGATCTTTCTAAACCATGAAAATAGGAGAGAAGATATTTCTGTTCTCTGGGATTTAGCAATAAAATACAAATTAATGGAGGAGAACAAAAATATGTGAATTTTTTTCAAAACGCAAAATATTTCCTACCCTTTAAGCCCAGACTATAATCTTAATTCCATATATTTCAAATCAACTCATGTTTTGATTTCATCACTTGGATTTCTTCCAGCTCAAACTAAAAGTGAACTCATGGTTTGTCTATCCAAACCAGCTCTTTCTTTCCTTCTTTTTCCACCTTTCTGTAAAAAGCTCCAGTGGCATCCAGATTCAGAGACCAAAATCTAGGTGTTATTTTTTTATTTCTGTCTACATCCTCTATCTCAAAGTCATCAGTACATACTGCTCACTCTTCCTACAAAACATATTCCAAACCATCTGTTTGTCTCCATTTCTGCTACTGGCACCCTCTCTGGCCCAAAATCCATCTCCTCTGTCCTTGACAAATACAAGAACCTCCTGACTGGTATCCTCACTACTATTCGGATCCTTCCATGAATCATTCTTTTCACAGTAGCAAAAGTGATTCTTAAAAAATATAAGTAAGACTACATCCTTCCCTTGATGAAAAATAGTGGAAGATTTCTCATTATGTTTAGTACAAAGCAAACAATGGAGTTCTTTCCCAGCTTTCTAAAACCCAATATTCCTCTGAACTTATTTAATATCAATTTTCCCTTTACTCTCTAAACTCCCATTCTGTGGTACTTCTTGAGTTCCTATAACAAGTCTAGCCCATTTGCAACCATTGGGCCTTTCCATGATCTATTTCCATTGCCAGAAACTGGCTTTTTCAAGGGATGTATGAATGGCTTCTAATGGCCATTTAGCTTAAATGTCACCCCTTAGGTCTTTCTGATCCCACAATCTAAAGTAGCTGTATAAAATTCTTACCCTTGGGAGTCTTTTTATTTTTTTCCCAGAACTTCACAAAGAAACAGTAACAGAGTTCTTTGCTAGAATCCACCATCTTCTTATTTCCCTATTCTTTCTTCCACTCAGCTGTGGAGGAAACAAGAAAAAAAAATTGGTTATGAAAAGTGCCATGCAGAAAGTTAAAAGGTGAATAAGGTGAATTCACAAGGTGAATAAGGCATGATCAAATAATCATTGGAGCAAAACTAAGGCATATGTAATTACAGATAATGGTAAGTACTATGAAGGGAATTATGAAGTAGCATGAGGAGTGCTATGGTTTATACACACTCTCCTCAGTGGTCCTACCTATGACCAATTGGACCACCCACACCTTTGTGGTGATATTGGTCCAAGTGGGTTAAGGACCTGTGTGTGGTCAGGAACAGCTAAACCAGCCTCTCACATAGATTTGGACTCCATATTTGCATTTTTATTAGGCTGGTGTTTGACCTATTTTTTACTGATAATGAGGTACCAGGGACAGGTATTTTATTACTCATTCTCCTGAGCTGTGAATTTTAGCAAGTCTACATGGTTGGGATTTAGAGACTGGATGTCATTAGCACACAATGGTCCAAATTGCCTCAATGTCTAGAGTTGAAACTGGTTTTTATTATTCCTTGATTTTATTATTTTTTGTAATTACTTTAGGAAATTGTAATAAGTCTATTCTGGATTCCTTTGAGAAGTCATATAATTCCTGAAAAGAGCAGTAAGTTGGATGTTAGAAAGAGAGGTAGAAAAACCAACACACACATGAACTGAGCATTTGTTGTGTGCTAGATTGTTAAGTATTTGTTATATGTTCCCAACTACACTATAAATATCGCTTATTGCAGTTTGTTTTTGTGGTGGTGTGATTAATGTCTAATTCAAAAAGCAGATAATCAGTAAAATGAAAGCAGAGATTTTTCTTTTTTCTTTAACTACCTGGCACTGTGTCTGACATATAAAAAGTGTTAGAATGAAATTGTTAAATATAAAAAAAGTAAATATACGTTATTTCATTTAATAATTTCAATAATCTCAGTAAAAGGTAGTATTTCACAGATTATACCACTACCCAGAGATAAAAAGCTAACATTTTGTTGTATAATATTTATAAAAGTCTTGTGGACAAATAAAACTGTCTATGTAAATCTGTTCAATAGTTACATAATATTGAATAAAATCTATTACATAAAAGTAATATGGTCAACATTATATGGTCAATACCCTCTTAGTGGAAATTTAAATTGCTCCCATGTTTCCACCATTGTAAATCATTTTCTAGTAAAGACACATAAATTTATTTGTGATTTAAAATACTTATCTTTTAAAATCATTCTTTATTTCTTATTTTTTATTGTCATTGTTTCTTTGTTTGCCCTCCTTTGTCTTCATCAGGCCAGGGAGTGGTTTATCTATGTTTTTGTTTTTTTAAGGAAACAAGTATGAGATGAATAGTTTGGCTATATTGCTCATATTTTCCTAATTAACTTACTTAAATGCCAATATTTTATAAATTCCTTCCTTCTCTTTATGTTAGGCTTTTTTTTTTTTTGGTTTGGTATTCTTTTTAGAAACTTTTGCATGACACACTTTATTCTTTCTTCTTTAAAAATAAAAGGGTTTATAGCTGTATATTCTCCTCCAAATATAGCCAAGTTCACATCTTAAATCTTGATAATTTGTGTTCTAATTTTGGTTTTTGATTTATACTTTGATGCTTTGGTACTTTTATACTTTGCTGAAGTTTTAATTGAAATAAAGCATATTACAGAAAAGAGAAAAATGTACCAATTAAGACTGCAGGTATCTTGTGTCAGAGGGAAATATTGAGAGTAGAGAGGAGTACAAAGGAGAAACAAAATTTTCTCCTTCAGTTGGAAATAATTGTTGGAGTTTGTCTTTTCTCAAGACCCAAAACAGTGCATCAATTCAGCAGGGAGAAGTGGAAAACCTTTGGAGTAGTTGTCATTATCTAATCAAAACCACAAACACTTTTTATTTTTAGTGAAGTGTGATTGAAAGTGGATTCATACAACAATTCATTGAATACTGACTATTTGTAATTATCAAAGTCAATAACCCTATTAAAGAAGATCCCTTATTAAAGAAGCTTAGCTACTGTGGAAACTTCATGTTATATCTTTTTCATAGTTATCTGTGGTTGAAGAGCCTTACAAAAGTGTTAGAGGAGTTGATATACTATTTCAGAGGATGGAATAATTATTATCGCTTTGGGAATTAAAAATATCTTCATAGAGGAGGTGGTTCTTGTTTACAGGCTGAAAATCACCAGTTAGGTATTTCATGTTACATATAAAGTTTCAAATATTAAATGATGATGAAAAATCTTTAGCCTGATAGAAAGGAATCAGCAGAGAAGAAAAGAATAAAGGTGTAGGGAGCTCATATTCTACAGAGAAAGATTGAGATAAAATCAAGTCGAAGTTTTAGACTTGAAAAAAGATTATCTTTCTTTCTTTAAAAATTGAGAGTAAGAAAAACAGATAGATGGAATGCCATTTTGAGAGAGAGGTCATAGAAGATATTAGATGCATATTTGTTACAACAACATAGTAATGTGGTTGATGAAAAGCTTCTTATATGTAAAAGCTTGTAAAGCCTCATTTAATGGCAAGGATTATAGCAATGCACAACTGATGCTGAAATGAATGTAAGACCTATTTGCCATTTTTGTAGGTCTTTTTTACACTTTTGTAGGTTCTCTAAACTTTTCTGAAATCTCAATCCACATGTCTGCAATCCATCTATTGTTGATTATTACAGAAATCTTCTGAGTTTCTTTGGTGAGTCATAGGCCGATTTATCAGAAGCATCTATCAGTAGGCCCAAGTTTTAGTTTTCTTTAGGGTTTTCTCCTGCAACAGAAGAAAAGAACAGATACTTACTAACACCCTGACCTGCTAACAGATGTAAAACACTGTCTTAGGTAATCTATGTTATTTGATTGTGTGTTATACATATACACACATTGTTACCTTCATTTTATGGTTGAGGAAATGGAGACACCAATTTTAAGTATGTCCTCTTGGTATGATGTTGTGAATAATGTTTTGCTGAGCCACAAAACCAAAGGCCCAACTGAGGATGGATGGAAATAGACTCTGTAGAATTCTTCCCAGGAATGCTTGGCTGCCTGCAAGCATGAGGGCAGAATGCGAGTAGTGCAACCTATTCAAGGTTTGACATAATTTAGAGCCATATAATGGGTGATATGGACATTCAAGTGAGGATTGTAATAATGAATGGGAGTAGCAGACCAAGACCAGGTATGAAGGCAAATGAATTTGGAGAAGAGCCACATGCCTTGTAGAGTTAAAAGGGACTGAAGGATCAGAAGTAACAAGGGGGAAGAAGAATATGTACAACACAGAGCAGAGGAAGTGGAAAGATGTAAGGCATGGTCAAAGTGGGGAGATTCAGATTTTTAGATATTGGAAGTGGAGAAATGTCAAATAATAAGACTCAAGGCTCAAATGAAGTGATGGATATGTGAGGTCAACATGTTAAGGATTATTGGCACTAATATGGAGTTACCAGCAGTAATCATAGAAGTGGTGGCCTGGGAGCTTATGCATAGGTGGGTAAGTTGTAAGCATTTAGAAGATAATGAAATTGAGAGGAGGGTGGTTTAAAAGCAGAATGACAACCAGCCACATTAGTCTTTGTGTAATTAGAAAATCGTGATGATGCCTTGGACTGGGGCTCAGATTTTAGACCATGGCACTTCAGCTGGGCTTCTAGCTCTATGTATGGGAATCTTTCAGACATGGCACAACCTGCAAAGTCAAACTGCATGAGCTCACATTAATGGATAGCATAGACTCTAAATGTGAGATGGAAGCACATCAATTGTGGCCAACAGTGATCAGCTGAGTCTTTGCCGATGTATAACCTCATCCCACAAATTCTTACAATATGTCCACACATTCATGTATACACATGATCTGATACCTATATCCTCCCACCCTTAGAGACAGTAATCATTCTAGGGCCAAGATTGCAAGCAAAAACAGTGCTGAAAACTAGATAGACTGACCCATTCTGCTTACCCTGGGTGTCAAGTGGAGTGAAAATTTTGTTGCAATGGATTCCAAGGAAGAGCCTACTTCCTCCCAAAATGTGAAAGCCAGCTTCTTCATAGGAGAAAATGGGAGCAGTGTTTGAAAGAGAGGCTAAAGTGTAGGTCTTAGAGGTCCCAATAAAGGGTCCAAGTGAAGGAAAAAATCTAGGTAGGGTAAGGAGGGGTGGGTCAAATTTTCTAGGAATGAGACCCCAGTGAGAAATAACAGTGGAGTAGGGGTGTAAGGTCAGGGGGTTCATTTTCATTAGCCTATTGAATGAAGCAGGAGGTTAATGGTCAGGATTTCCTCCCTGTTAGTAATGGACTTGGAAAGGCAGAGAGTAGAGAATGGCTCCAGAGATTCAAGTAGAATATACATTATTTTATATGTCCCTGCACCTATTTCCCAGGGACTATATGTGCTCTTGCTGCTGCAGTTTAGCTTGAACAGAAAAGAGAGCTAATGAAGGCATGAATGAGTTTCCCTCTGACCCTTGAAGTTGGGCATAGTTTTAAAATAATGGAGATGTGGGCACCTGGGTGGCTCAGATGGTTAAGCATTTGCCCTCGGCTCAGGTCATGATCTCCAGGTCCTGGGATTGAGCGCTGCGTTGGGCTCCCTGTTCAATAAGGAGTCTGCTTCTCCCTCTCCTTCTGCCTCTCCACTCCACATGTGCTCTCTCTCTCTCTCTCAAATGAATAAATAAAATCTTTAAAAAATAAAATAAAATAAATGAGGATGGGATGCAATGAACAGATGGAGTAGGTATATATTCATTTAGTTTTAATGTATCTGGCCTTACTTTCTTTTACATCCTTGAAAAGTCAATGATACATACTTATATTCTCATTTATGTAGTTAGGTTCATATACCCAAAAGAAGTACCAGTATCTTTGTTACTACATTTCTGTAGACCTCAAGGAAACTCCTAACACTAGACTATGAGTGTCCTTGGGGGCGGGGGATTCAGCCTCATAAATCTTTGCATTTCCAAGCCTGACACATAACAGATATCTAATAATTTGGTTGAAAGAATGAATAAATTGAGACAGGAGACAGTGTTGTGACAGTGGCTGCTGTTTATTTCTAAATCCTTTTTATGCCAGAAGGTTTCATTGAATTTTCTGGGTGGCACATAAATATGACCTTGTGCATGATTCAACCGTGTTAACACTAATATTGTCTTATTCTGTTATTTTAACTGAACCTGAAGTAATTGGGACTTGGTCTTCTTGTCTAATTGATAAGAAATCTGCAAACAGCTAGATGGATTAGTTTGACCACACAGAGTGGTCAGACTCATTCTATCTCATTCTCTCTGTAGACTGTCAAGATAACGAATATCTTAGAGTTGCATTTATTCTAGAATAGAATGCTGGTAAGGAAAAATTAAAATTATTTATAAGAAAGCCTTGGAGGAAAAAAAACACACTACAATTCTTGATGGCAATAATAGGGAACTCATTTAGAAAATCAAGTGCACTAATCAATTTATAGCTTCCCTGGTATAAAAGAACCAAGTTATATTATTAATGGGCTAAGCATTTTTCTCTAATTTTTAAAAATTGTGAGCAGATGACAAATTACTGCATAGTAACACATTTTGAGGACTGAGCATGCATGTTTATATTTCATTGTTTTAATCTAATCTAATACAACACACACCAAAGTCCCTCATACACACATTTAATGGCATGCATACTCATGATTTTGCTGCATAATAATTAGACATTAGTGATAAGCAGTTCCCATAAATTACTGTAATTAGTATTACTCTTATACCACTACAGCATTTTTTTTTAGATTTTCCCTTCTAATTGTATTAATTCTTTAGTATCTATCATCAACACAAATGTCAGCAGTTTCCCTAATGCCATGTGTGACTTAATTATTATTCTTTTCCAGAGTAAGGTCTCAATCAATGCATGTTGGATTGAATTGAATAAAATCACCATGCAGTAGCTAATATATCCACTATGTTATAAGGTAGAAAACTTGGGTTTGCTCTTCTGGGGTGAGGACCTCTGTGTGCATTTCTCAGGGTCAAGTGTTATCTTCTGTCGCATATGCTTGGTCTCTTTACATCTCCTTTGAAAGAGCCTTGAGTTTCAGAAGTTGATGAAATGCAGGTCTAAATGTTTGACTAAAGCAGAAGGTGGTGGCCATTGGTCACTTATCTGCTGTGTAGCTCAGAGATCAGGAAATTGGGTATGGATACACCTATATATGAAAAGAAAGGGAAAATGAAAATATATCCTCAGTGCCTAGCATCTCACCATGTTGGGATGAGAACTGAGCTAAGAGATTAATTTAATTAACTAAACTATAGGGACAAGATTAACAGAGAGATGGAAGAGAATTGATGATCTCAAAACCCTCAACGCCATCTGAACACAGACACCAGGATATATCTTCTGGGTAACCTTGCCCTTGAATGAATGACTACAGAGTTAAGAGAAGAATCCCTTGATTTCAAAATATATCTTCTACTAGTAGGAGGCAGAGTTTTTCTCCTACAGTGTTAGAAAAATAACCTAAGGATTTAAATACCTCACAGAAAACTAAATTTCAACCAAATTTTGAAAATGAGACCAAATCTTTCCTTGGATTGTTTAGGAGAGGGGATGTGGATCCATGGCAGAAGTGCTGCCTGGACAAATACTGATGGCCCTCACACGATCTGGCATCTTGATTTCCTTGCAGCTTCATTGTAACCATGTAGAGTGATGACACATAACTGTTTCTTGGTAGAACAGAAAAAAATCACAGGGTATAGAAGCACCCAGAAGCTCCACTAATTCCCTATTGCTGTTGCAACAAATTACTGACTTAAAACAACACAAATATCTTGTCTTACAGTTCAGCAGATCAGAAGTCCAACATATGCCTCATGGGACAAAATCAAGGTATTGAAAAGACTGCATTCTTTCTATATGGGTTTTTGGGATGAATCTGTTTCCCTACCTTTTCCAGTTTCTAGAGGTCACACACACTCCTTGGCTTGTGGTCCTCTTCTTCCATCTTCAAAGCCAGCAGCATGTCATCTCCAATGTCTCTGCTTCACTTTTTCACTTAAAAGGACTCTTGTGATTACATTTGGACCACTCAGAGAATACAGGTTAATCTCTTCATTTCAAAGTCTTTAACTTAATCAACCTGCAAAGTTTGTTTTGTGTAAAGTACACACTTATGGGTCTGGGAATAGGATGTGGACTTTTTTGCGGGGTGCATTATTCTCCTGATGACAGGAACTGATTGTCCATCTGGCTCACAAGTACTGAACTTCCTCAGAAGGTCTCATGATTTTTGAAACCTTGCGTCAGGACACTCCTTCCTCCCTGGAGCAGCCTCCTGCCACCCTAGCCTCCTATGTCCCTTTTCACATTGGGGTTCATGTTCTTTTTTGGGGGGGGGTCATGTTCTTAGGGGGATTGTTTCCCCTGCATTCTGGCCAGTTTAGGAACAGACTCTTGGTCATGAAGTTCCTTGGAGTGTGTTTGCCATGTTCACGCATTAGAGATAAACATCTTACCTGATTCTTACTGTGACTTTCATAGGCAATTCAGGCTGAGGAAGCATTTCTGTAGAGATTACTGTGCATTAGGGAGTGTTTAAAAATATTTTACGTGTATTAACGCTTCACAACACTCTATAAGGAGAATGATATCATTATCATCATTTTGTAGTTAAGAAAACAGGGCTAGGGTTACCTGGGTGGCTCAGTTGGTTAAGTGTCTGCCTTCAGCCCAGGTCATGATCCTGAGGTCCTGGGATTGAGCCTCAGGTTGGGGTCCTTGCTCAGTGGAGAGTCTGCTTGTCCCATTCCCTTTGCCCCTCTCCCTGCTTCTCATGCTGTCTCTCTTTCTTTCAAATAAATGAATTTTTAAAATCTTAAAAAAATAAAGAAAAAATAAGGAAAACAGAGCCAGACAAGATTGAGAAAGTTAACAAAGTCCACATCTAGTAAATGGCAGAGATGGGAGTCAAACCTAGTATGTCTGGTTCTGGAGCACATGCTGCAAATCACCCACTGCATATTGCCTCTCACAGTGCATGGAACTAAAGCTTAAATTGAAAACACAAACACTGCTTTACTAAACTAAAATGGTGCAGAAAAGAGGAAGACTGGGAAGAAGAGTTAGAGGAAGATTTGGGGAAAGATTGAGCATGTACACACTCACCCAGAGGGGAGAAAGATTGATTTCATAATCTGGGCCACTGAGAGGCACTTTGTACAGTACATAAAGGCACCCGTTGAGGGGTCCCTGGGTGCTGACAATATGGCTCATTTGCATCCTGCTACATCCACCCAGAGGGTATGTCTTTTGCTACTTGCACAAAGGTGCTATATAGCTAACGGCAATTTTGCTTACAATCTGCTGAGTATATATGAGCATTTTTTTTGACTAGGAGAAACGGATTTATTTAATAAACATTATATTAAAAGATTCCAAAAATATGTTTTCTACCATCGTGACTGTTTGCTACCCATTAGAATTCCTACAGAAATGTTAAAGGAGTAAGAGCATTGAATTAATTGTTGTAGGATCTGGTGCCCATACAGCACCAGCTCTTTTTCCCATGGGCCACTGGACTCCTAACTTGTATGAATCATTTCCTTTTTTTATAGTTAAGGGCTTAAAGATCACAGTTTCAAATTGTCTGCCTATAACTAAAAATTTTTGATTTTGTTTCATTTTGTTGAAACATAAATAGCACTTCTAAGGAGAGATGCTGTCTTCTTTCAAGGCCACTTTGAAACACTAAGTGGTATTTTTGGCTCTGTTTAGACTGTTAGATATATCAACTTCTTTAACTAAAAGATGTTCCATGGAAATCACATTAATCATTGATTTATAATGACTAGATAGCAGAAATTCAATAATCAATGAATTTTAATCTTAAAATATTAATTCTTAGTCACTCACTCAGTAGTTAAAATATTTAACAACCTCATATTGCTTGTGCATTAAAACTGCTCTTTAACACAATGGCTGTTTCTGAAAATGCTTGGATGTGGGAAATAATTGCATTTCTATTGAAGCTATTAGAATGAATCACAATTGGATTTCACATAAAAGTTTTTAATGTGTAGATATTTCACATAATGGGTAAGGGTTCTTCAAATAAAGTTGTTTTGTCCACAAGAAATTTTATCCGTGAGTCAGCTTTACCTCCAGTTAGATCAGATATTCTTGCTTTTTCTTTTTGTTTCTTTTTTTTTTTCATCTGCTACTTAAATTATTTCTAGGAATGTTTGTGTACACCTCCTTCTAAAATCCATATTTTGAAGTCCTGATCTCTAATGTGAAGGTATTTGGGGGTGCGGCCTCTGGGAGGTGATTAGGTCATAAGGGTAAGGTCATCATGAATAGAATCAGTGCCCTTATAAGAAGAGACACAAGAAAGATGACCTTTCTCTCTCATGTGAAAATGCTTCAAGCAGATAACCATCTGCAACCAGGAAGAGGGCCTTCACCAGACATAAGATTAGCCAACACCCTGACTTTGGACTTCTCAGCTTCTAGAACTGTGAGAAATAAATTTCTGTTGTTCTAATTACCCAGTGCGTGGTAATTTGTTATAGCAATTTGAACTAAGATAAACACAGCTAGTCCTTGTTGCCGTCACTTTGTAAAAGCAGAGTGGACCTTCATCCAAAATTTGGTTTGGATGACAAGATGCTAATGCCACATATACATCAAGATGATATGAAAATGTTTATTACCAACATAATGGGACTTCCTGGGAAGTTCAGGGCAGGCCCCCAAGCTGACTTGGCTTGAGAGAACAAGAAAAGGAGACCAGCTTGAATTTTCATGGCAATTAGAAGGGTAAGGCCAGAGTAAGGGCTCCTGCTAGGGGTTTGAACTTCCCACCGGAACCAAAGGAGAGAACATCTGAGGTTTTAGTGTCAGCGTCATCAGATGGGGCTAGGAGGAGATGGGAGAAGGGGGAGGCTTAAAAGCTATCACCAATCTAACATCAAAAAATGGAGTCAAACTCTTTATTACAATCTTTCTTTCTAGAACCTATCTATACAATAGACTTTTTCAGCAACCCTTATAGGAGTAAAGAACATATTATCTCTTTTAAAAATAAACATTTAGGGCAGCCCCGGTGGCGCAGCGGTTTAGCACCGCCTGCAGCCCAGGGCGTGATCCTGGAGGCCCTGGATCGAGTCCCATGTTGGGCTCCCTGCATGGAGCCTGCTTCTCCCTCTGCCTGCGTCTCTACCTCTTTCTCTCTTTCTCTCTCTCTCTCTCTCTGCATTTCTGTGAATAAATAAATAAAATCTTTTAAAAAGAAATAAAAATAAACATTTAAAAACATTTTCTTTTAAAAATAAAAATTATATGCAGCATGGCACAGTGGTAAAGCAAGATTTAGACCAAAGAAATCTGGAATCAAATTTGAGGTCTGTTGATTGCTTGCTGTATCCATCAGGATTCAGTGCAGGAAACAGAGTTTACTGTAGGTATCTGAAGCATGAGGGAGTTTAATGGAGGGGATAGATGCTTATAAAATTGTTAGGGCTAGAGAAGCAGGTTGTAGGCTATTCCTCTGGAGTGATTCCAAGAGCTATAGAGAGCTGCTTCCCTAGGATAGCACTGCTTTTGATGCTGTTCTGGAGCTATGCTGGAAGCAAGCAGCCTCTTTGAGCCCAGCCATTGCAGCTGTTTCCCACCATCCCAGATACCAGGCGATGACACTGGGCTGTTATGGAGGTAAAATCTCACATTTTCATGGTCTTGGTTGCCAGAAACAAAAGCCAAGAGCCACGAGAAGTTTGTCTCCGCCTCATGGCCATTGTCCTTATTTTGCAGGAGTGTATGTAATGGGTAGAGGCTACTTCACATCTGGAACCCTAGTTTGAAGGGGATCCAAGAAATGTTCATTGGAGCTTCATCAGGTTAATTGGAGGTTTACTAAAGCAATCCAGAGTCATTTCCCTCTCTCTGTGATTTGGGACAAATGTTTAAATTTTAATTTTCTCTCCTCAAAATGAATCTATCCTTACATTGAAAGGCTATTCAAGGACTAGAAGTCATGTAATTTAAGTATCTAGGATATGGAGTTGGCCAAATCACCCTATTTATCATTATGGCTATATCTAGCTATTTCAGAATTTTAGAAATTGTTGCATTGAAAGTCCTACTCAGCAGTTCAGTTGCTTTATTGTAAAACATGTAAGCAAAGAAGTTTCACTTCAAGAGGATTATATTGTCCAAGTTCTAATTTTAGAGATAAATAATAATAAATAACATTGCAACTTATAAACTTTGGGACTCAAATTCATGCCTACCTCTGTGTATCTATGCATTCATTAATTCTACTCTTCTAGATTGTTTTTATTACCTTGTGCTGCAAGTTGTACTTCTTGCTACGTGTATAGAAGAGAAATAAACAAACTAAATCCTGTCCATTGGAGCTTTACAGTCCAGTGGAACAGAGATATGTTAAATAAATAATCAAAACTACAAAGTAATTGTAGACTGTGAAGGAAAACTGCAGGTTGCTGAGAAAAGCAATAGTAAGAAAAAGTAGGGTTGCCAGATTTAGCAAATAAAAATACAGGATGCCCAGATAAACCTGAATTTCAGATAAACACCAAATAATCTTTTAGAGTAAGTGTGAAGCATTAAAAAATTATCTGATCATCTAAAATTCAAATTTAAGTGTCTTGTATTTTATCTGACAGCTCTAGGGCAAAGACTAATTTAGACAATGCCACATTTTCCCTCTTGTAAATGAGGAGAACAGGAGCTTGGAGAAACAAAGTGACTTGTTTGAGATTACCAGTTAATTGGATATGGGGACTGAATTGAGCTCAACCTGTTTGATTGCAAAGCCTTTTGTTCATAACTGGCCCCTGGAACACCAGAGAGAGCAAATTGGAAGAAAGGGGCTGGTGACTTCAGATTCCAGGATGGTAGGTTTAATAAGCAAGGGAACTTACACATGTTTGAATTTTTATGAGGCTTGTTTGGAGGAGCTGCAAGACAACATCTCTCCTCACCAGCCAGCCAGAATCTTAAAAGTTTATATGACAGCCTTCCCTGGGCTTAGTCCCCAAGTAGACTTTTTGGATGGTCTCAACAACACATTGCTCTCTCAAGGCTGCATCCTTGAAAATGCCTCCCACTCTGGCAACAGCGGGCAGTGTTCCTTCTAAGGATGAGGAGCCTCCCATTGCCCCACTCTAGCTCACAGTTCATGTCCTCTCAAGGACCTCCCAAAAAAGCATCAGTCACAGTTTGGGAAGGACTGGCCTAAGGTCTATTGTTACTGCTTAGGAAAGTGATTTTGGTTTGTGTTTTACGTATAATATTTCCATCTTTGTCACTTTCAGCCTTCAGTCCCCCCCCCCTTTTTTTGACTCACTTGCAAGGGAATTAATATGGAAGTTTAAAAACAAGTTGCCAATTTCGTCTGTGAAGTTTTTAATTTCCTCTGCTCTTCTGAGATGTCAGTCATCTGCCTTCCCACGGGAAAGCTTTGTCTTTCACCTCAAGATCTATTGGATTTTTGTGGTGATGAGATAAACAATATCATTAATTCATGACTATAAAGAACTTCAGAACACATTTTTGTTTTTTGTTAGAACATCTCCAACTGTTGAGCAGAGGATTTTTAAATGCTACATATTATTTTAAAACAATGCATATTTTATTATTATTATTATTAATTTTGTTCCAGAAAAAAAAAAGAAAAAGAGAAAGTTACAGAGTGTAGAAAAAGAGAAAAAAACATGTATGCCAAAGGGAACATAGAACATGACTTTTTCCTTGCCACGATTTTTGGCTATTAATACTCTTAAAAGTTAATCAAGAAAAGTGATTTGCTGAATGAACTAGCACATAGGGTTATATTTTCAATAAAAGTATACTTAAAAATATAAGTTCTCTGTGAAATTACCATGAGATATGAATATACTGCCCACAACATTGACCCAAGTAAATTTATGATCAGATTTCTGATGCAGGGTGAAGTCAAGACTGGTGAGTTTATCCAGGGATGGTAAAGAGGTTTCCCCTCAGGTGTCCACTCTGACAAATTGGTGACTCTGGGCTGTCCCATTCAAAACCAAATCTCAGCTAAAAAGAATGCTTTAGTGATTGACTAGCAATGTCTGTTTGGCTAAAAGATGGACTTTTTTTTTTTTTGTCAAACATAAATGCCAATATAGGATTGATTATTATTATAGGAGATTGGATGGATCTGTGCCAGCTTAAAGGCATACACACCCAGACACATGCGATGTTTAATGAATTATTCCAAACTTTTTTTCTTTTTAGCCAAGTATCTGAGAGTTGGGGAGAATTTATCTTTCTTGTTAATATAGAAGGTAGAAACATAAATTCTGGTCTCTTTAAGGCTCTAAATAATTGATTTTGAACATGAAAATTTTGTAACATTTTATATATATATATATATATATATATATATATATATATATATATATATATATATATAAATTTTACTCAGCCAACAAATAATTAGGTTGCATCCTCATTCAACAGTCTGGGGGCAAGGCAAAGCAGCAACTTGATTATGCAGTCCTTGGGACAAGGCTAGGACATAATGGGTCAGCTGGAGAAAATAAAGGACTGAAAGGCTGGAACTGAAAAGGGAAACAGACAATGGCAAATTATTTTTTAAACTGTGAGGAAAAAAGTGGTATATGCTAATACTTGCAGCTTAAATTAGTGCAAGAAAAATGGACTGAACAAGGAACTCTTCATCATTTAGTGCTTGGACCTGGATACAGATTGAGAACTACAACTTACTTTGTGATGTTTTGTGGGAAAATTCAATAATGCTAGCTAATGTTTACTGCATATATAGTGCTTTGCAAGTATTATCTCTTATACTTCAAAAGATATAACAACACAATTCTTGGAGATAGCTGGAGTCTCAAAATAATGAAACTACAGTTTAGAATACTAATGAATGCCTCAGATCTCCACCTCACCCCACTGATCTGGATTAAGGTTTCATGGTCTTTGTTAGTCACTGTCTATATTATTTTTCCATGATCATGAATGTAGTATATGTTAACCTTTTTTCATCCAAAATAGGAACCTATCTCTGTCTGCATACAAATTTGATGCAAAAATGCAAAAATAAAATAAATGAGTGTGGTTGGCTGAATAATGTCCTCCTTCTCTCCAGAGATATCTATGACCTAATCCCTGGAATTTGTGAATTGTACTTGGTTACAAGTAGTAACTTTGCAGATGAGATTAAGTTAAGGATTTTGAGATGGGATTATTCTGGATTATTCCAGGCCGTCCTTAAGGTAATCATGTGTATTCTTATGAGAGAGACAGAAGAAGACTTGAGGCAGATAGAGGTGGAGAAGGCAATGTGAGCAGAGAGGCGGAGATTGGAGGGATGCAGCTACAAGCCAAGAAATGCCAGCAGCCACCAGAAGTTAAAAGAAACAAGGACTGAGTTCTCCCCTAGAGCATTTGGAGAGAGCACAGCTCTGTTGACATCTTGATTTTAGTCCAGTGAAACTGATTTCAGATTTTTGGCCTCCAGAATTGCTAGAAAATGACTATTGTTTTCAAGCACCAAGTTTGTGATTTAGTGGTGCTGCATCCGGAAGCTAATTCACAGGGTGCAACAAGGAGCAAAGTGTTTGAGGTACCACATTTCTGCCTATGTGTTATAGCAGCCATAGGAAAACAGTATAATGAGTTTGAAAACAGAGCAAAAAAGTTGACTGTTTCTTCCTCAGCAAAGTCTTCCCAGAATAGGTGAGCTTTCCCTAACAAATACATCTCAGCACTTCAAATTTATTTTTGGTAACAATCACTTGTAGTTGCTTTCGGGTATCTTGTTTATCTTTGCATCCCAAGGTGCCTAGAAAAGTAACTACCATATACTAGGGACTCAGTAAATCTTTGTTAAATGATCAAGTGGAATTCAGCATAGGGCCTACAGGGTGGTAAAATTTTGTGGATTGTAACTCTTGCAAGTCCTGGAAGGGTGAAGTCCTTTGGGGCAGAGTTGGGTGGGGAATAGGACACAGCAGTTGACATTGAGTACCCCACACTTACCTAGAGGATGGGTGGAAACAAAATGTGGATTGTTTAGGTTTGGTCATATTGGGAAATAAACTGACTGTAGCTATTAAAATTACAAATATATATAACTTCTGATGGAGCAGAGCCTCTTGGGAACTACCAGTAAATAGGAATATAGGTACTTATTGTCAAGTTGTCCATGGTATAAAATCATGGGAAAGGTAAGTATGTAACATTAGAAAAATTATTGAAGCAATCACATTATGTTATGCAGCCATTAAAAACTTAAATAGAACTGTAATAATTAACTTGGAGGAATATCTATGAAATATAAGCTAAAATGAACAATATGTGGAAAAGTGTTTGTTATATGATTCTATTTCTGTTACACACAAAGATATGACTTTATAAGCATGGATAATGATATGATTTTGTGTACATACATAATACCAGCAGAATTGTTAATAAAGGCAGTGTTTTGGGGGGAGTAATGTAGTTGAGAGGGAGAGGCAGAAGTGGAAAAAAGCAAAAGAAAATGAAAGACCATACAAAAAAGGGCAAACATGCTATAATCTATTTAACATATCTATTTATGCATATACATATTTATAAACATTTTAAAAAGATTAATACATTTTTTTCTTTCTTATTGAAGCATAATTGTTATATACCACCATATTAGTTTTAGGTATAGGACAGTGATTCAATCGTTTTATTTATTTTTAATTTATTTTTATTTTTTTAAGATTTTAAAAATTTATCTATTCACAAGAGACACAGAGAGAGAGGCAGAGACAAAGGCAGAGGGAGAAGCAGGCTCCACGCAGGGGAGACCTGGACTCGATCCCAGGTCTCCAGGATCACACCCTGGGCTGAAGGCAGCGCTAAACCGCTGAGCCACCCAGGCTGCCCGACTCGATAGTTTTAAACATTGCAAAACGATCGCCAAAAAAATAAGTCTAGTTAGCATCTATTACCACACACAGTTACAAAATTGTTGGTGTTGTTTAGGAAATGGCTTCCAAGCAGGAAAGGGGACTTGAAATAGTATGGGATGGGGCAATTGTTGGAACAAATAAATGTATGTCATGCTCCCACTATGTTGAGGTTTTGCAATAAATCAATTCTAAAAGAGGAAGAAGGAGCCAGCTGTGTAGTACATCTAGACTTCAGCCAAATCAGTAGGAGCATTGGATTGCTTCCGTGAGGAGGTTGGCGTCGAGTAGGACTCCTAAAGAGAGACAGTAGTTGTACACACAGTTCCAAACATGTGGACCAGGTGGGTGGCCCCAGTTGTAAACCCCCTTGGACAAGTGTGAGGATGCAAAGCCCTTGTCCAGCAGGAGCCGAACCAACTCAACTTTTAGGCATGTGCACAACTGTCTAAAAATGATCTAGATTAATTTCCCTTACTTAGGGTGCCTTGTTCTTCATTTTCATAATATTTGTCACATTTCACATATATTGATGGGTTAGTCACCGATATCTATTCTCCCTATCTCCATACCTACCTCCCTAGGGGAGGCACTTAGACTCATCCTTACAGCCTCAGAACTCAGCATGGTGCCTGATGCTTAGTTAAACATCAGGAATATTGTTGAAGGTCCATGGTCATAACTTTTCTGTACTGGAAAATACATAAGATAGCGATTATTACCTTTTGTTCTTGTTGTTAGAAACCCAAATTAAAGCCTTGAAAACTCTTCCCAGAAAGATTCACAGTTTTGTCACATTTTCTGGAGATTCATTGACACTCTAAAACCCCTTCATGTGGGGTTCATCATTTCCAAATTATGCTAATTTTCCATTTTAAACAGCAGATGTTAACTTTAATGGAATACTTGCTATTTGTCAGATTTTGTGCTGTTTTACATGTAATATTTCAATAATCCTTATAGCTCTAGGAGGTAACTCCTGGTTTTAGTTTTTAAAAGATAAAGAATCAGGGATGCCTGAGTGGCTCAGTGGTTGAGCGTCTGCCTTTGACTCAGTTAGTGATCCTGGGGTGCTGGGATCGGGGTCTGGGGATGGAGGCCCACATCGGGTTCCCTGGGGGAGCCTGCTTCTCCCTCTGCTTATGTCTCTGTCTCTCTGTGTGTGTCTCTCATGAATAAATAAATAAAATCTTTTAAAAAATAAATGAAAGATAAAGAATCAACTCTTACTTATCCAAGCTCATAGAACTGATTAGCAGCAGAGTGGGGACTCAGACCAATATCTTTTTGTTCTTATAGCCTGAGTTTGCCCTCTTCACCCTTAAAAATTATCTGCCTATTTTATGTTCCTGCTCATGATGAGCAATGGAGCTACCCAGTGAAGACACTTAATCTCCCCTAGTAAGAGTCTGGGATGGTGATATTAGCTGGCTTGAGCTTCTTGCTTGATGTGAGCAAAGTTTCCTTGATGGAACAGGACAGCCTGTTCCCCCAACAGCACTCAGGATGCGTAGAGAGCCCGCATTCCTGCTGCACTTGTTTAGCAATTGGCAGAGCTGTGACTCTAAATTATCTTGTGCATGTTTCAAACCATTTAAATTGTCATTGTAGGATTTTGCCTATTAGCAAAATACCATCCCCTGAATACTGATTATGTAAAATAGCACAATTGTGTGGTGATATAGGAGAGTGATGACTTTTTGAATGTAGTCCAGCAGTATGAGTGCTCTTTTTTTTTTTTTTTTTTTTTGGTGAAATGTAAGGAAGTTGCTTGTGTAATATTCTTGATGTAATTAGATTCTGGATATATTCATATTTTACCACAAGTTGATACAAAATAAATAGGCACAGTATTTTAAAAAATGCTTTGTTGCACATAATTGCCTTTTGTCAGGCTAAGGAGAGCAAAACATGTCTTCTTTTGCATTTTTCTCCCTTCTTCTTTAGTGATGATAGCATTTCCATAGAGATTGAGTGAACCTCAGAAAACTAAATGCACTCTTGGTATGGGGCTGAGGTCTTAGCTGCCTGGTCTGGGAAGAAAGCACTCCTGTTAACTTGGGGGTCATTAGCATGCTGGTGATTGATCAGCTGAGTTATTCATTTTAAAGCTTCAGCATTTCCACATATAAAGTAATTTTGGTCAGTAAGAGCAAATTACACTCATTATATCCAAATGCAAATACATGTTTAGAAAGCATGTGGTTTGGAAAACAAATGGGATACAATTCCAACACTAATGCCTCATTAGGGGCATTTGCACACATCTATTTCTATCTCTGAGATCTTTATAATCATCATAATGTCATGCCTCCCTCCATGAAATCAGGAGAGATATTTATTTGTGTCGCTCTTACCACAGGCATGTGACAGAGCTTATCTCCTGAAGGGGAGCTCCCCAACCACCACTGTTTTTATTTCTTGCTTTTTGCATTACTGACTATGCTAATCAGGTACAACTCAGCCTGAAATCATGCAGAAATCTTTGGTAGCACTCTTACACAAGGCTGTCTAAGCCCCAGGAGATTACAAAATTAGGAACCAACTTTTCTTAGAATCCCTCTAGAATTACCACCAGCACTGATTTTCAATTAGGCATCTATAGAGGCTTGACTGAAGTGAGCTTGTTTGTAGTAGATGAAAGATTGTTGCAAACTCTTTATTGCCCTGCTCTTTGAGAGATGGAGGCTTATTCTCCATTGAGTCATGACTTACCTGCTGACTTGATCAATTTAGAGACCTTGACATTCTGAGACTTCCAAGACAAGGTCATAAGAAGCCTTGCTGCCTCTGCCCAGAACTCTTGGAATGTTCTTTCTGAGTGATTTGAACTACTGAGTAAGAGGTCTCACTACTTTGGGCCACCTGCGTGGCTCAGTTGGTTTAGCATCCAACTGGTGATTTCAGTTTAAGTCATGATCTCAGAGTCTTGAGATTGCGCCCCACACTGGCTCCACGCTCTGTAGAGAGTTTGCTCCAGATTCTCTGTCTCCCTCCGGCCCTCCCCCCCTGCTTGTACTCCTTCTCTCTCTCTCTAATAAATAAATAAACTTTTTTTTAAAAAGAAGTCTGACTACTTTGAGATCATGTATAGGTATCCACATGATAGTTTCAGCAGAGCCTAGTCATCTCTGCCAAGGCCCTAGGGAATTTTTTTGTTTTTTTGTTTTTAAATTTCAGTGTAGGTTTTATCAGGTAGAGTGAGGCCAAAGGATCAGAAGATGACTGCCCTTGAAAAAATAGTTTGTCATTCCTAGATCCCAAGAGGAAGGAGGCATGCTGTGCCATACAGGGCCATAGGGGGAAGCATTGGGGTTGGCAAGGAGGCAGAAAGAATCAAGGGAAAGGATGGGCAAGGTCTTTGTTATTTATTTATTGATCATTTTATTTTATTCTCTTCCACTCCTTCCTTCTCCTTCTCTTTCCCTTCTTCTTCTTCTGCTTCTGCTTCTACTTCCTCTTTTTTGGAAAGGAATGGGAGATGTAGGGAAAGCAAAGAAATTGGATAATTTGAGTAATTTCAGTGGACTGGGTTGGCCCAACTTGTCTGTCTGGTATCTGGCTGTGAGGTGATTTAGATAGGGGAATGTTGGCCCTTGAGTGTAAATACTCTATGAAAGCCCAATAAATGGGATGGGTGGAGGATATAGACTTTGGATTGGTTGAGTTGCACATGAAGGGTTATCTTACAGGGACTAGTTTGCTATCTCTAGGAATTTACAAGCACTGGGAGGGACAATCTCTCCCAGGTCGGCTAGGGCTCAGATGCCTCCAGAACATCAAAAATACGGAAAATAAGAAAATATAGTTAATATAACTGGAAACACAGGTAAAACCATCTTTGATGCCCCAGATCAGGCCATCTGCCAGCTGTGTACTATAGCAGTAACTCCACCAGTGCCACATGGAACTGAAGAATTACCCAGCTGAGCCCTGCCCAAATTCCTGACCCACAGATTCATATGATATAATAAACAAGCCATTTTCATCCACTGAGTTTGGGGTAGTTTGTTATGCAACAGGTTAACTAGAACACTGCGCCATAATTTTCAAGCCATTATACTTCCTGTCTCACACACCAGAAAATCATTTAATTGAGTATTCACTCTTGACCAATGGCAAAACTCTGCAAAATTTTAACCAAAGGTGATTTCTTGGTATTGTTTGGCAGAATTATATGGTTAGATTTCTTTTAGTGATTCTAATAAATCCACATTTAAAATAACTCAAACAGAAATGACTCCTAGGTTTCTATATTATAAAAATCACAATATTTTCAAACTTGAGGAAATAGCAGAGGCCATACGTCCTTTTCAAACTGATTCTACCAAAAGTCAGTGGGTGGAGCTTCCAGGTGATAGTAACATGAATGAGCTGTGAGGATAGTGGCCATGTTGAAAATGATGAGTTTACCCAGACAGAAGATGAAGAAAACTAATACCATCTCTGTTTCCATACTGAATAATTTTAGAGGGTCTCAGGGTTCTCTTAAACAGTCATTGCACTGCTGGCTTGAGTAGTGTCTGCATTTTTCTGTCCTATGGTTGCCTCCATCTGGAGTTTAATATGCGCTCATTTCTTTTTCATTCCAGGAGGGATATGTAATGAAAATCTCCATATTAGTCATCAGCTGTCAACACTGACAAATTTCAATTATCATCCTTCGGTAGCAGTTCACACTAGAGAAGGAAATCAGGATGGCACACTGGGATAGCATACTTGTGACAGATCTATTTTAATTGCCTTTCTTATCCACATTTAACCTCCATCATTTTGACAGGAGGATGAAACTCACAGAGGAGGTAACTTTTCCTGCCAGGGATAAAGGTGGATGGTGTGGGGAAATAGGCTGCTAGAAAGAGACTGGGTAGCACCCATCAATACATAGACTGGCTTCGATTGCTGGGAAGGCTTCTTTTTCCTAGGAGGCCTGCGGTGCTAACTCTGCTTATCAAAACACTTTGCATTTAATCAGCTGCCTGGATAGATGTTCCTGCTGATCATCCATAAATTATTCATCAATTAAAAAGACTTGGCACAATCTTTTTCTTTTTCCTTTTTTCTTTTTCTTTTTTTCTTTTTTTGTTTCATTTTCTCTAAGATGAATTTTCAACAGCCCATAGCGGGTGTTTCCTTTAGTGAGTGCTCATCATTTCTTCTAATTCCTTCCAACAATACTGCTCATTTAGCTTTTTGATTGCAGCTTGATGCTTGCATCAGAGGATGCCTCTACTGTGCGTCTATATGCCTCTACCGTGATGGATCACGTCAGCTTTGTGTTACTTCACTCTTGTTTCTTTCTTTTTCTTTAATCCCAAGGGATCTACATGCTAGTCTTAAAACAAAGAAGTGTTTTTCTTTAATGAGACATGTTAGAAAAACATTTATGATCTTGGTTCTTTCACAGACCCATTTCTTATGTGATTTTTACTGTGAGTTCTATTCCTTGAGTGATCTTGTTTCTTTTGTGACCTAGTCAATATTAAATCAAGGTATCTTGGTGTAACAATAATTTGTGAATGTTTATTGGCCCTGATTATGCTTCAAATTGCAATATAACAGGTTATTTATTTTACACATCCAACAACCCTTATGAGATAGGTACTGTTATCCATCTATACAGATGAGAAAGAAGCTTGGTGGGGGTTGAGTAGCTCTCTCATGGTTATGCAGGTAAAAAGTGGTATATCCAGGATTCATTTCCAGGAAATCTGACTCCAGAATCTGATTCCCAATTTCTCTGCTACAATACTCACCCTCCACATCTGCAATGTTTTATTAACCATTTTAGTCATTGTTACACCCCCATAGAAAAATAACAGTTTCCTAGGGACTTACAAATAAATTCATTATTGCTTTGGAAACCAGAAAGAAAAGTTAGTGTAGTCTCATCTATCTCAGGAAAAAAACAAAAGGTTTAAGTTAGTTTCCCCAGAGAATTTGTTCAGAGACAAGGACAGTAGTTATATTTGAGAAAATGAATAAAGAAATGAATATATTTGATAAAATAAATAAGGCTTTTGCAAACTTAGAAACAAAGAGTAAAACCAGGAGTGAAAATGGAGCCAGGTGGACTTGACTGGGACAGAGACATTGGATACTCATGACTTGTCTGTAGTCTTTTCTAGATATGGCACCACAATGGCAGCCTGGATACTTTCAGACACTCTTCTCCTCCACGTTTAGTCCAGATTCAAGCTGGATCCAGAGGATTCTAAGAGCTGTATTCCAACAACTGTATGATAAGGGAGCACATGTCATTTCTTAATTCTATCTCTTACACTACTCCAACAAAAACTTGTCAACCAACAATATTTACTGATTATCTAATATGTATGTAATTAAAGAAATGTGCAAAATAGCATAGTCTTCCTGCAACTTTGGAATGTCAAATGGACATTGTTCTTTTCACCAGAAGGACTCTGAGAAACAAGACTAAGGTGTTAACAAATTCTAATTTTGAGAAGACAGTTAAGACAGGAGAGGAAGCATGCAGAGCTGTGGATGTTAGGCCAAGAATGGTCCAGAAGGAGACAAATTACAATCAGTTATAAATCATGGTAGAATTAAGAGAGGTTAAGGAGATAATTAAAATTTTTTTTTTTTTTGGATAGAGATTGCAACCTTTAAGTTGAAAGAATGGCCTTGGTGGAATTTAATAGAACTCTTCCTAATTATTAAAAGGATAAACTCCATCATTTGATAGTGTTCCTTTTTAAATGCAAGCAAATCAAAACCACCCTGGTGTATGTGAATTAGCTGTGCTCATTTATAAACTATAAAGTGCTTTATATCTAAGAAAATGCATCAGACAAGCTGAAGACAAATCTATGAATGTATTTAGATTGCTTAGTGCCAAATTTTCTTATCTTTTTTAAGGAAATATCCCAAATGAGATATAATATAGCTCTGGAAATACCAGATCTCATTTAGTGCTTCTTGGTGGAACGGAGGAGCCTGAGTAAGCAGGGTTGCCTTTAGAATGATTAATATGCTAGCACAGATTTGAGTTATAAATATAATTGTTATCCCTGCCCCTGGGAGTATGACACATTTATCATGTGGCTCTCCAGCACCTGACACATAGGACTTGGGGAGGGGCTTGCATTTACTGAGTACATATTCTGTGTTAGGAAGTGTCTTGACTCTGCATATAACTTTACTGAACTCTTCAAGTGACTCATATGGTGACTTCATAAAGCACCATTAGTACCATTATGCATATAAGGAAATCAAGGCTCAGGGAGCTGAAGTAAAATGGCCACTGGTCATAAGGCTGTCACTGTAGAAGCTGATTTTAAATTCAAGGTCACTGGTTTTTAAAGTATGCACTTTCTTTCTACGATATCATACTATCTTCTACTGTTATGGGTACTTCCTACACATAGTAGATGCTTAATAAATGTTTGTTGTATGATCTCTGAGATATCAATCCATCTGCAGTTAATGAGTTTGAAATTTTATTACAGAAGAAAGTGAAAGTGAAATAAAGTACAATTAAAAGGCAATATGTGACTATTATTAAAATGATAGAAATTGAGATATGTAAGCAATAATGTTTATAGAAACTCAAAGGAAAGTGCTACTATTGAAGTGTAGTATTTGTCAAGAGACTCTTCTCTGCGAAAATTTGCTTTTTAAAATGTGCAATTCTTGATTAAAATTTCTACTCCACATCTTAAACTAATCTTTTCAGACAAACATATTACAGTTTTTCAATATTATATACTGGAATGTGCCAAAAAGCATATTTATCTTGCTGTGATTTTACTGCAGCACTGGAGCACATTTTTCCTTTCAGTAATAAGGTAAATTAAGTACATTTTCAGATGATTTTTCCCGACAGACTGTGCAAGCAAATGTAAAATCCCCCCAATGCAAATGTCCTCAAGGGAAATGTTCTACCTAGGTTCTCAAGAAAATTTCAGGACTGGCAGCATGTTCTTAGGACTAAATATCTCATTCAAGCAAAGTAGGACTAAATATCTCATTCAAGCAAGGTCTGTTTGACCTTGCGAAGCAACTGGGGATTCTGAACAGCAAGCCATGTACCTTCCCAAAGGCCACAATCAGTCTAAGTGCTGACTGTGGTGTTGATTATCTTTGCCAGTCCCAGGGGAAAAAAAAAAAAGCAGAAGTAGCTTTTGACTTAGTGATTTGGTTAGAAGGGCCCCTGAAGACCAGTTTGAATGACAGAAAAGTCAACTCATAGCCACTCAGTTTGGGGTGATTTAATTAAGGTGCTTCTGTTGACATCTATATGATGTAAAGTGAATTCCATCAAATTGCAGTGAAGCCTTATACATTCAAATCCTGCCCCTTACTCCTCATTACCGTATGAAAAGTTTCTATTTATCTTATTTACATCATTTCCAAATCATTTTCCAGGTCCTCTCATTTTCTTACTTACTACTTCAAAGTTTTACACATTTTTTTTTGCTAATTTTCTAATTAGAGGTTTTAAGAGGCAACTAAAATAAATTTTTAAATTATAGTATGTAACAATATCCAATATTTAATTAATTAGTTTGTGTGAGATGCGTACAAAGGCATATATATATATATATATATATATATATAATTTCACCATTTCACTTAATCTTTGTACAATCCTGTGAGTTACTCCACCATTGATGTTTTACAAATGAGAAAACTGAGTCTCAGAAGCTTAAATGAAATTTTCTGAGGTTATACATGTAGTAAAAGGTGTATTAAGTTTCAGATCCAGACCTGTATTATTTCAAAATATTTATCTTATGATTCCATGTTATTATCCTTCAGCTTACATGGGAAAGCCATAATCTCATGTGAATTCTCTCTTTTATCATGTTTCATCAGTTAGTGTTCATTCACTTGACAACCATTTACTGAGAGATAATGTTTGCAAGTTTTTGTAGACTCCTATGAGGCACAATGTTCTCTCTCTTTGAATTTTTTGCAAAAGCTGAAATTTTGTGTGAACTATCAATTCTGATAATTTTAAACATCATTTATTCATCCATGTGTTATTTCATTTATTGATTCAAGCCAAGCCAATTTCCCTTCTCATCTGGTAATAAGCACTTAGTCTAGAGCAAGAAGATTCCTCTTCTTGTCTGTTTAGGCTAGAATTTCACACCCAACTACTCAAGTTTCTCTGCATCCATTTTTGTCCCTTTATTGCTGTTTTCTGTGAATCCTCTCATTTTGACTTTTTGGTCCTGATACTCCTTGGAATGATGCTCAAAAAGTACTTCTACTCTCAGATAAGGAAACAGTATAATCAGAATGGTTTTCTTTCTCTTTGTCTGTTTTACACAGATGAACAGCAAGAGAAACAAAGCAATTAGTGTTTCATATTTGGTCTTTAGGTTCAATGAAATTTTTTCATAATTTAGAGGGATCCATGGATTCAATATCTTCTTTCTTTAATAGGAAAACTTCAGGGTTTTTTTTTTTGGATATTACATTTCTCCTTTATTACAATAATTTAACACTGCATAATAGCAAGGCTTGTTTATCTCTATTTCTGCCACTATGTTGTAAACTTTTTATAGGCAAGAACACTGTCAAATTCATCATGACCTTCACCTCATCCCAGGCTTAGCACAAAGCCAAAAGCAAACACTCAGTGGAGATGATTGGTCCATATCCTTTCCTTAACTAATACATGTATGAATCTATGAATTGGAGACACACTGGTGAACCAAATCAGAGAAGGTCCCTGCCCTCATGGGGCTTACCACTTTCAAGTTATTTTGGAAAGAGTGGACAGAAGGAAGGGGAAAAATGAGGAAGGAGAATTTACTACAGTGCGTGAAATGATGTTAGGTATCTGATGTTTACCATGCCCCATCACAGAGGAAGTAAATTAAATTTTCCTAAACACTTGTGTTATTTCCTAATATGAAAATAAATCTAAGTCATCAATGTTTCTGGATTGTGATCATTTGGTGGTTGTTACTTCTGGGAATTATTTTCTCTTGACAAAGGTAAAAGCTGGGTTTGCTTTTGCTGTCCCATTTGAATTCACCATTAACTATCATAATCATACCACTTCTTTCTTCACTCCTCAGCCTTTGGACATTTGCTGGTAACAACTCACTACTTTGTTATATTTAATTTTGAAAGTATAAACTAAGAACCAAGGACTTATGAAACTACTCCCCCCTCATATCACAGTGTGGGGGCCAGATGGGAGATATAAGTAGGCTTAACATAGCTACCTCAATGAGAGTTGAGTTCTTGTTCTTAGGCCACCTTGAATTGAAGGATTATTTTTGATTATCTCTATTCTTTACAGATTGTATATTTTAGAACTGAGAGCTGGTGGAGACTGATTCTGGAGGAAGAACATCTCCAGAAAGCTAATGTAAACATTCATTTGACCTATGGGGTTGAAATAGCTTTTTACCACTTGCCTGGCATCAAGGCCTTTATCTCCAGGATAGAAGCATAGTCAGAAACTACACCACTAATAGGCATTTTTTCTCTCTCATTTATAAAATGAGAGAAATTTATTTTAAAAGGAACAACTATGTCAGGTTAACACAATTGGCAGCAGTGTGATTAAATCTGAGATGGGAGTCCCAAATGAGGCCTGATGGAAAGTGTAATGCCAAGCTGCAGTAAAGTTCTCTCAGCAATTAGAGAGACAAAATGACCAGGGTCTGTTTATAGATAAAAGATTAGTGTGATGTCTTAGGACTTTGATCATAGAATCTTAAGGAGTCAAATATTGATCGAGTTTACAAGCAATCAGAGGAGCCCAAACTGTGTTTAAGTAGAGTAAATGGAAAGAGACGAATAAGTTACCTGTTTGACTCAACAGGGAAGATTAAAGTCTATATGCTTAAACAGATGCATTAAAATATTAATCATCAATATTCGTCAAAGGATACAGACTTAAAGTTATAAGATTAACAAGTTCTGGGGATCTAACATAGAGCATGGTGATTATAGGTCATAATACTGTATTATAGGGACTACATCAACTAGAAAAGCTTCTATACAGCAAAGAAAATTATTAACAAAATGATAAGACAACCTACTGAACGAGAAAATATTTGCAGATCATATATCTGGTAAAGGGTTAATATCTAAAATAAAGAATTTATACAACTCAATAGCAAAATATAAATAATCAATTAAAAAATGGACAGAAGATCTGAATAGATATTTTTCCAGAGAAGACATACAGATGGTCAACAGGTACATGAAAAGAAGCTCAACATCATTAATCAAGGAAAAGCAAACAAAAACCATGATGAAATATCACCTTAGTCCTGTGAGAATAGCTATTATCAAAAAGAAAAGAAATAGCAAGTGTTGCCCAGGATGCAGAAAAAGGAAAATTTGTGCACTCTTGGTGGGGATATAAATTGGGGCAGTCACTGAGGAAAACAGAATGAAGGTTCTCCAAAATTAAAAATAGAAGTAACATATAATCCAGCAATTCCACTTTTGAGTGTTTATTCAAAGAAAACAAATAATACTAATACTACATGTTCACTGCAGCATTATTTACAATAGTCAAGATATGGGAACAGCTAAGTGACATTGATGGATGAGTGGATATATATATATATATATATATATAAAATGGAATTTTACTCAGTCATAAAAAAGAATGAAATCTTGTGATTTGTTGCAACAAGGATGGAACCTGAGGGTGAAATAAGTCAGAGAAAGATAAATATCATATGATCTTATTTATATGTGTAATATAAAAAAACTCCCCCAAACCAAGCTTTTAGATACAAGAGAATAATTTGATGGTTGTCAGAAGTACAGGCTGGGGGGTAAAAGAAATGGGTCACCTATTGTTTGCTGTTTGTTTGTTTATTCTGATTTAACTAATTGAAAAAGAAAACAATGTTATATACTTGAATGTTGCTAAGAGAGTAGATAAATTTTCTCACCACAAAAAGAAAATGACAATTATGTTATTTGGTAGAAGTGTTAGCAAATGTTGTGGTGGTAATCATTTTGTAATAAATAAATATGAAATCAACAGGTTGTACACCTTAAACCTTAAACTTACACAATGTTATATGTCAATTATATAAATATAAACTTATAAATAAATAATTTTTTTCCAATAAAGCTGGAAGAAATAAATAAAACTTAAAAATTAAGCATTTGTACACCATCATGCATTATTGCAAGAATAAGAATTGAAGAAAGAGGATTAGTTTTGAAGTCATTCCCGTCTTCTCATTGGTGACTGATAGCATGAGATCTGAAAAAGGTTTACTAGAATTGAATGCAAGTTCCTATTTTATGAGCTCCAAACCTTTGGGATTCCAGTAGCATTAAAAATGCAAAATGTTCACTTAAAGTTTTTACAACTTAAAGTTTCGGACACTTTTGTGTATGCTTTAACTTGTAAAAAAATAATTTTAATTAAATAATGATTTTTCCAATGCAACTCAAAGAATCACTTTCAAAGGTCTCCAAAAAGTTAAGAGTTTTCATAATTAAGTTTTAGGTTTTTTTTTATAACGAGAGTAATTTTTTTTAAAATGCCACATTTGATAGATTCAGAATGTTAAGAGTATAAATACCAAAATGTGGGTTACATGTCACATAAAGCTGTTAACTTGGGGAAGAAAAGTTATGTTTATAGATACAAAGTAAGAATCAAATTGCTATAGTTTAGCAGGATATATAAAAGCATAGGATGTTTTGGTCAAAGGAGGTCAAGGCAAAAACAGGTATCAATAATATAAATAATATAATTTCACATATGTTGTGTTGCTAATAAGAATAGGACCTGGAAATATCAAAACGATATCACAAGAACTGGTACATTCTATACTGGTCTTTTGTACGCACTTTTTTTTAGCTTTGGGGCAGTGCTGATGGTATTACATCATTTGGACAGAACTTGAAGAGACAGTAGCTTTTAATATGTTTTGGTCACAGATCCTTTAAAAATCTGATGAAACTAATAGATATTATGAAAAATGGAAATGTATATTCCTGCACATAAAATCTTACACAAATTATGGGTTATTATGTTGGCAATCTGAACCCTCCTGAGGCAGAAACTTATTAGGGGTGAGGTCTGTGAACAACAAAGGGAAAAAAAAGTTGGAGGAAACTGGGGGACCTCTCAGAACACAAGGCAGATCTGTCTCAGGTGAGAGAGAGCAGAAGGAAGGAAGTTTGGGTGAAACCATCTTGGACTGTGGTATGGTTCTAAGAAAGTTTATTAGGCTATTGAGGGCCCTTCAACCAAAGTTACTCACCAGAGAAATCCCTCATCTTCTAAAACCAAACACGCGTTGGTCTCCCTGCCATGCTCAGTCCTTGACTGGGAGCAGCCTGTTGCATGTGTGTACTTTGTGAGAAAATCTTAATGGCAGTTAGAGGGTAACAGCTGGAGCTGTACATCAATGACACACCCTGTAGCTGGAGATCAGAGAGTTAAATTCTCACAGCCACCATACTTATGGATCCCAGGATGAAAACCTTGGTTTTAAAGAGAACTGACATGAGGGACACCTGGGTGTCTCAGTCCGTTAAGCATCTGCCTTTGGCTCAGGTCATGATCCTGGAATCTTGAGATTGAGCCCCATGTCACGGCTCCCTGCGCAGTAGGGAGTCTGCTTCTCCCTTTCCATCTGCCCCTTCTCCTGCTCCTTCTCTCTCTTTCTCTCTCTCACTTTCTCTCAAATAAATAAAATACTAAAATAAGAGAAGTGACATGATTACAGAGATGACTTTACAAAGTGATTTTCAGATCTGTGCTTATGACTTAATCTGCAGATCATGATGGCTCAGACCTCAGGTGTAAGTTCCCAAAATTAATTCAAATCCAAATGTAGTGTGGATTCCATCAATGAATGATACCATTTATTTGTTAGCACCTACTCTGAGCTAGATATGGTATTAAGCAATTTATTATTTATATTAATTCAGTTGTAGGTATTGTAATAGCACTCCAACCAGTCATAAGGGTTAATTTGGCTTAAGCTTATGCAATCCTTCCTTTCTGATCTAAGTCCCTTGGTTTGTAGCAGAATGAACCTATTTTCTTAAGATATTGCAGATCACTGGCCTTGAGCAGTGAAGGATCAGAATTTCCCAGAAGACAAGGAAGGAACAAAAAAAAAAAAAAAAGAAGAAGACAAGGAAGGCCTCCTCACCTTCAAAAACAGCTTCTCTGATGACAGTAAGTCTGTTCAGGTTCATGTAGACACAGTAGTATCTGCCTGGGCACCTGTTTCTCCCACCATTTCCTGTGCCTTCCCCTTTAAAACCCTCTAGCTTTGCTGGACAGGGCAGATGGTCTTTGAGATATTAGTCCACCATTTTTCCAGGTCTTGGCTTCCTGAATAAAGCAACATTTCCTTTCCCACCATCATTTATCTCTTGACTATTAATTTTCAAACAGCAAACAGTTGAACAGGAGTTCAGAACCAGTTCTCTGTCCAGTAACAGTGTTATTATACTTGATTCCATAGTTTAGGAAACTGAGTAATTTGCTCATTTACCTAGAAATATGAATATAACTTATAATGCTTTTGTATTCACTTAGCATATGTATTTTTTTATAATTTTCTATAAGATCAGTAGCCACAATCAATGATATTGGGCTCACAATACTTCTAGAGAAGGAAAGATGGAATTTGGGCAGTAAGTTTAATCTCTTCTTTGTTACAAAGTCCTCTTCTGTGGTCTATGAAAGGTCATGTCCACTCCCTTCCTTATTACTTTCCAGAAACGTAGTTGAGAGAGAAGAAAACAGAACACAAAACTGAGGTAAGAAATAGAATTTCTCTTACTATGAGAAGAGTTTGAGGCAACATAGCTGAAGATTTATAAACTATCTTCAACTGGGGCATCTGGGTGGCTCATCAACTGAGCATTCAACTACTGATTTTGGCTCAGATCATGATTTCAGGGTTGTGAGATGGAAGCCTGAGCCAGGCTCCACACTCAACACAAAGTCTGCTTGAAATTCACTCCCACTCTTTCTCCCTCTGCCCCTCCCTGCATAAACTCTTTCTCTTTCTCTCTAAAATACATAAATAAAGTCTTTAAAAAAGAAAAAAACTACCTTCAACATACATTAAGGAGAGTTATAGAAAGTTTTGTATACTTACTATGGTACATCAAGAAAAGATTTCATTTGCAGCAGGAAATGTTATTAATTAAGTGAGTTATGCATAAAATGAATGTAGGTATGTGAAATGAGGAAAAAATTTAAAAAGGATATATTATTGAGATTTCCACTTCAGAAATGACCCATTTGTGATATGAAATTTTTTGAAAAGAATATCCATATAGCATATAGCACAGTGTTTTTCAAACATCTTTTTGTCATAACATATAAAGAATAACCTTGAGAAATACATTTAACAACACAATACACATGTACACACACAAACACATATATGTAGTTCCTAATAACCACAGCTACCTTGCTATCTGTACTACATTCTATTTTGTCTATTTTATTGTATTGTATTTATTTCTATCTCCTCCTATTTTACCCTATCACATTAAAGAATGCTGGTCATGGTCAACTTAATTGATTTCATTACCTTCTAATGGCTCACAACTTGAAAAATTGAATGAATCTGCAGTTCAACCTCCAAAAAATGATTTAATTACAAGAATCATGACACCACTGAGAAAGGAGGGAGGAGAAGGAAAAGAGTTTTGTGTCACCTTACCTATCATGTAGTTATGGAGTAGCCATACAGTAGAGATCTATTTTAGGGTGAGAGAAGTGATGACAGTTTCTATGCTATATAAACAATATTAAAATGTTGTTTAGAGAATAGTTTTCTGTGAGTGATGTTGAGTCACTGATATTCTATTCTCACTATTCTCAGTGTCACTACACAAATCTGAGAATTACATGAAGGTTTCCTGACCTAGCATGTGACATCCACTGGATACTTTAACACTAAAAATAGAGAAGCTGCCTTGAAGAGAAAGTGGATCAACTCATGGCTAAGTTGTAAGATGACATGACCTAGGGCTCAGGGTCTTGTAAGGGATCCCCCTTGTCTTAGAGATGTACCACAATTTGAACAAGTTATAATGGATCACAATGTTATAGTGGAAGAATAAAATTGGCACTGAAATCAAAATCTATATCCTGTCAACTTCAATTGATCATTTGTTCAGTGGTTGTTGAATAAGTACCATGCACTCAACACTGCTAAATGCTGAGCACTCAAAGACAAGAAAGCACAGTTTGACCTCAAGAATCCCATAAGGAAGGTATGCCAAGTACTTACCCAATTTGCTACTCTCCTCCCCAAATCTACCCACTCCCCTCCCTTGTCTGCCCTGCTGTCCTCACCCAAAGGTTGACCTGAGGCTCCAGTCATCTTGTCTTTTGGTTTTTAGTTGGGCTTGGCCAAGAGGAGTCACCAGTAGGAAATTTGAAGGTGGGAAGAGAGAAATATTGAGGTTTTTTCTTCCCTCTCCATCATGATCTAGAATGTACTTTCTGGTGATGCTGTTCCTCCCATAACTACAGTTTTTGTAGGATAACCACTTCTCCATTTTCTGAGCTCTGAATGCTCAATGCGCTCAGAATGTTCTTTGCTTCCTTTACTGTTTTGTTCTTTTGAATGCTAGTGAAACCTCACTGTTATTAATCTCCTTAACATCCATTTCTGGGTTCATTAACCTTTCCCACATCTTTCATAAATATATTGTTAGGTCTCTTGGACCATTTGAGTACTGTTTTCGGTCTGCCAAGACTCTGAATGTTAGGAAAAGCCATATATAATATAGGAGCAAAATGAAGGTGCATCAGGAAAGAGGAATTCTGTAGTGACCTTTTGGAATTTTTTTTTGTACATTCAGTGATGGGGACAGGACTGTTGAGAAAGGGTATTTGAGGCAGGACATTAATAATTTAACACTGAATTAAGAGTGTGTTAGATGAAGACTTAAAGAATTCACCCTGGCATGTTACATTCATTCAGATTTTTAACATTGTGTCTTTTCCTTTTTGCATCTTGACTGAGCTATCTTTTAGTTCAACAAAAACCTTTCCTCTTGGAAATGTCCATGAGCTTATCCACATTATTTACTTGTGAAGAATAATGATGCGCTTAAGGGCATAATGTGCTTGTAGGCTGAACACTGAAGTTATGCCTTTGGGGAATATTTTAGTCTTAATATAATGTTCACTTTCTCAGAATATAATATCCTTAAGGCTCATCCTCACTTCATTAAAGACTGAAAAATGGAGACTTGTGCTAATATATGTAGCCGATAGAGTTTTCTGTATGTTGTTCTCTCTATTTTGTGTTTTTTTTTTTTTGACTGCTACGACCTTTTTACCTTGATCCATTTGACAAGTAGGCTAATTTAGCATGAAACTGTAGCAAGCAAGATAAAGCTAGCTTCTTGCAAATTTGAGGAAGACATGGATGTGTTGGAGGAAACTAAATAAACATGAATCTTTGACCTTCTCCTTTAACTAGTGCTCCAGTCCAGTGAGCTCATTATAGAGAAATCTGTTAGCATCCTTTACATGTTGGCAGATGACTGGTACCGAGCACATGCTGCCAGCCCAACAGGGGATCAAGAGAAACCCAGCTCGTGCATGACCCATCACTGCTAAATAGCAAATTCCTGTAGTTACTTGCATTACGTAAAACTGTTTGATGCACATTAAAGAGAACCTTTTGAACTGCACACGCATTATTTTTTTCTCTTTCTTTCCATTTTCCGACTTCTGTGGTGAGATTGCCTTAAAGTCTTATCATATGCGCTCATACTCTAGGCAGCTAATGAATATGGATGTTGCTTATGTTAATCTTTGCAGCCATAAAAGGCTAGATTTGGCAGCAATGTTAGCTTTTAGCCTCAGGGAAACTTTCAGTAAATAATTCCACTTTTACCCTGTTGAGTTCAAAGGGGACATTAGAGTCCAGAGAAATGAGCCATATTGTGCCCCTTTCTTACCTAATTCTCCTAAAAGGAGGGAAAAAAGAAGACAGGGAAAACTTTTTCTCCTTTCGGTGATTAAAAAAAATGTTTGCAGGCTAAAACAACAGCCATTATGTTTTTGTATTGTAGTCAAGCTTTGGTTGTTTTTTGCCATACCATCCTGACACTTGGGTTACCTTAGTGAACAAAGACTAATGTGCACTTTCAATAAACCTAACCTGCACTCTGCAACAATTGCATAGAACCTGAAATTATACAAGTATATAGTCTTTGAAAAAAGACTCAAGTGACAAGGTGGAAAGACCATTGGGTTACAATCTTGATTCCCCTGGTAATTCACTCCTTGACTTTTGAGCATTCTCTTTGAGTCACTTCAAGAGATGCAGTTAGAGTATATGATTTGTCAGTTTTAATATTCTGATTCTGATGTTGAGATCAGCTATGTAAAGATGGGACACATCCTTGTTATTAACAAACGAACATGGTTAATGGCGAAATGTACTGATGAATCTCATTCATTCTATTATTCCAAGTTGGACTTTAGGCACTTTGTGGAGAAATATTTCAAATCAATCTGTTGTATGTGACTGGGATGGGGGAAAGCCAATCTGGACTTGTGAAAGGCTTCAGATATGCAGTATTTAAAAAGAAATGAGGGGATCCCTGGATGTCTCAGTGGTTCAGTTCCTGCCTTCAGCCCAGGGCGTGGTCCTGGAGTGCTGGGATCGAGTCCCGCATCAGGCTCCCTGCATGGAGCCTGTTTCTCTCTCTGCCTATGTCTCTGCCTCTCTCTCTGTGTCTCTCATGAATAAATAAATAAAATCTTTAAAAAAAAGAAATGAAATGTTACCACCATTGCTTTTCTCACAGCAACATACTAGGTTTAAAGTTGTTGCCAGAGTATTTTACCAAGTAGATTATTATAGATCTGCTCTTCTTTTCAATATATCCAGTTAATATATAATGCATATGCAACTTGTGTGAAAATGGATAAATTTCATATCCTTGTAATTTTACAAATTTTTCTACAATATCACTCTCTGTACTCCAGTCCTCAGAATGATTGTGTTCCAGATATTCATTCAAAACAGTTCTTTTCTATTGTAAGGCATAGCCCACATGCCTAATACTTTGTAATTTTCTTCTCTTGAATGCATGCACTTGACTGATACAAGCCAAGAGTTATATGCCATCTAGTGGGTCATCACTATGGGGATAAAAGGACTGTTGTATACTTCCCTGCATAGGATAAAGGAGGGTGTCAATTTGCTGCTGTTCTCTATATCAAACATCAGTAAGTCATGTGTGAGTATGATGGAGTGTCTGCTCCACCTTCATTGACTTGGGTGTCATAATTATACCTATTTAGAAATGTTTAAAATTAAAACTTAGTGGGGCTGTAAATATTATTATATGGAGTAAAAGTAATATTAACCAAGTTTTGAGTTAAGTAGAATGAGTTGCCCAAAATGAGGTGCCTATTTATCTTTTATGGAAGTCTCATAGGGCTATGAGAAGGTGAGATTGAATATCTAGATTGGGAATTGAAACACGTCAACATAACTTGACAAAGTCTGAAAAAGGAAACATTCTCCAAGGTCAAGAGGTTTTTTATTACAGAGAATGCAGTGAATTGATTCCATATAGTTGATTAAATTAGGTGAACCATCCAAATGTAAAAGCGAAAGGAAAGCACAAATAGTTACTCAAACTAGATTAGGTGTTAGGCATCTAAACCCACATGGCATATGACAGATTTCTAGACCATCATATATGACAATACATTTTCCATTGACAGACTTGGTTTATGTGCACTCCTCCTTGCTTGTTCTCATGATGGCTGATTGAACTAGAGATAAGCTATAGGGAATAATTGGAAGATATGTGTTGAAGATGGCAAAGCTTCCATCAGCCTATATCTTTAGATGATGGCATCAAGATTTCTCTGACAATCCATTCATTCATCCCATATTGTTACATGGACAGTAAATAATCCCCGATTGGTTGATACTATTTGTTAAAGCACTTAGTTTTATCCTAATGAATACAAAGTTTGAACAAAATATAAAATCTATAGCAGTCACTGAAACATTTTGCAGGGTCACAAATGCCTCTGAGAATCTTTTGAAAGTTCTGGAAACTTCCTTTTTAGAAATGCTTACATTCAGCATATATGTAGCATTTTTGAAATAATTTCTTGAATTTCTTATGAAATGCATGCATGGATATTAAATTTGTCCAGTCTAAAGAATAATAAAATTCAAGCATGAAGCAAATGATCACTGAAGATCATATAGAAAGGCCAGTTGGCATAGGATGTTTCAGACTAGGTGTTGGACATTTTTATTATTGAAAGATACAGATTTAGGGCACCCAAATTAAATAGTAAGGATTCAGATGGCATCTGGAAGGGAGTCTGGAATCTCAGAAATGGCAGCAAGTCTCATGATGTCATATGTTCGAAATTGGTTCTGAATCCAAGGTACCTGAGCACAAGTCTCTCTTTAGAAGTGAAACTTTCGGGGATCCCTAGGTGGCTCAGTGGTTCATTGCCTGCTTTTGGCCCAGGGCATGATCCTGGGGTCTGCGGATCGAGTCCCGTGTTGGGCTCCTGTCGTGGAGCCTGCTTCTCCCTCTGCCTCTCTCTCTCTTTCTCTCTATGTCTATCATGAATAAATAAATAAAATCCTTAAAAAAAAAAAAAGCATTTAGAAGTGAAGCTTTCAGGCAGCCCCGGTGGCGCAGAGGTTTGGCGCCGCCTGCAGCCTGGGGTGTGATCCTGGGGTCCCAGAATCAAGTCCCACATCAGGCTTCTGGCATGGAGCCTGCTTCTCCCTCTGCCTGTGTCTCTGCCTCTTTCTCTCTGTGTCTATGAATAAATAAATAAAGTCTTAAAAAAATAGAAGTGAAGCTTTCTTTTCTTCTTCTTCTTCTTCTTCTTCTTCTTTCTTCTCTTCTTCTTCTTCTTCTTCTTCTTCTTCTTCTCTCTCCTCCTCCTCCTCCTCCTCCTCCTCCTCTCTCTCTTCTCTCTCTTCTCTCTCCTCCTCCTCCTCCTCCTCCTCCTCCTCCTCCTCCTCCTCCTCTCTTCTTCTTCTTCTTCTTCTTCTTCTTCTTCTTCTTCTTCTCTTCTTCTTCTTCTTCTTCTTCTTTCTTCTCCATAAAGCTATGATCCATCATTTTATCCCTCCTTTATTTTCTGTCTGTTTGGCATCAATCTAATTCTCTTCCTTGTACTAATGTAATTCTTCTGCTTATAGTGAAACAAAAGAGAATTTGGGTCATTATTTATTTACAATCACACATTCTAGTGTCTTTTTATACTAGACCACCATATTGATTATTCTGCTGTTGAAATATTGATTATAGTTAAATTTGGTAACCACTATGGTGGTACAAATATCTGAATCTTTGGAGAGGAGGAGATAATATCATATAAAACAGAACTTTTCCTCCAGGGCCTAAAGCACCTACAGAGACTTCTCTCAGTAGAAACTATAAATGAGGCAGGTTCCTAAATGTGAAAAGATATTGTGGTTGTGGTTGATATTACAATTTTCTACTATAGCCATTCATTTGCTAGTAAACCAACTCTCTGGGGGGGAAAGGAATTCCTATTTGTAGTACTTGCCAATATCTCAGGTGTAAATGCTCTGACCATATCTAATTCCAGCCACCTATGATTTTAAAACTGGCTTAAAAGAATCCCTAAGTATTAACAATTTGCTCTTATAAGCTAGGATTTTCTGTGTTGATATATCACTAATAAGAGTGCTGAATCAGTAAGTTGGTAAATAAAAATAAAAGAAAAAAGAAAAAAAGTTAAACATCACTCATGCCAAGATTGGAGATAGTCAAACTGACTAGAAAAAGCTTAAGACTCCTAGTGATCAAAGATGAAACTACAGCACCAGGAAGTTTTTAAAACATAATTAAACTTTAGTTCTTGGTTTGATATGTTTAAAGAATACGAAAGTAGAATGGCACTATAGTTGGATAGTCATTTCTAATATTTAGCTTAGCTCACATTAAAATGCATAGCTCTGATAGTTTTGAAAAACAAAATGCTTCTAAATATTAAAGAAGATTTTAAATAAGAGAATGCATTTGCTTAGAAAGCAGATGCTACCATTTCATATAAGCACTGATAAAAGTCTCAATCCTTTGTCCTTGGGAATTGCAATGTCCGCAACAAGATCCCTGTTACTTTTCCCACAATACCAAGTATTCTCCAATGAAAGGATGTTGGAGGGAGCTGTAATTAGACTAGACAGGAATTTAATGTATTGAAGACCTAACACTGATTTGATTTTATATTTGCATTGATGATATATACTTATACTTGATTTCCCTAACTGAATCTGACACCTTTATTGGAATATTTGCAGAATAGAAAGGAATGGCTTACATGAAATATGACAGAATGTTTCAGACCAGATGGAGGCTTTCTGCACTGATGTGATATGGCATCTGAGGAGCTGGTAACTACTAGACTGAATCTGACCATTAACTGAATAGGAAAACGTTGCACTCTTGAGATGAGCCAGTCTGACCCCATGCACAGTCCTCTCTTCATTCATTACAGATCTGGGCCCCATGTGGTACACACTTATTATCTCAAGCCTCATATTAACATAAACTAGAAAAAATGAAGGAAGGAATTAGTGCTATGAGATGAGAGTAGTGGAACACAGATTACGATGACTATGGGAAGAAATGATAGAGCCTGCTGGCACCTGGGTGGTGCAGTTGGTTAAGCATCCAACTCTTGGTTTTGGCGATATCACATGATCTCAGGGTCATGAGATCAAGCCCTGCCTCAGGCTCCCTACTCAGTGTGGAGTCTACTTGGGATTCTCTATCCCTCTGCCCCTACAGCCTATGCTCTCTCTCTCTCAAATAAATACATACTTAAAAAAATGATGGAGCCTGATGTAGATAAGGGCAAACATTCCACTCTGTGTCTTTTTGAATTTATTATAAGCACAAAGAATTAATTTTTTCCTCTGAAATGTCCTCCTTTTTCCTGTTTGGCCATAGAAAATCCAAAGTGAAGGAAGCCAGATCTATTTTTTTTTTTTAATTCTAGTCTATTTTTCTGGTTTGCTTGGCACCTATCTTGATTGAGCTAGTTGAGCTTCGGTTTCTGTAACTTTCCATTTAAGACATCTAATGCATCCTAATCAACTGACATACCATGTTTAAAGAATGTTTATTATAATTGGTAATTCCTTGGCTAGTTTTTAAAGAATTGTAATATGTGAATGCATTAGGCTTTTGGGGAAGTTTTCTGAGGGTAGCGGACTTGCAAAGTATCATTATAATTTAAGAGCAGGGAATCGTGTAAAAAGGTGAGGATAGGGCAGCCTGGGTGGCTCAGTGGTTTGGCCCTGCCTTCAGCCCAGGGCCTGATCCTAGAGACCTGGGGTCGACTCCCACGTCGGGTTCCCCACATGGAAACTGCTTCTCCCTCTGCCTGTGTCTCTGCCTCTGTCTCTGTGTCTCTCATGAATAAATAAATAAAATCTTAAAAAAAAAAAAAGGTGAGGGTAGGTTTTTTTTTCCCCCAGGAATGCCTTGTTTTGAGATGAGGGTACAGTTGTGGTTCCTGTGGTAATTCACAGTGTAAGTAATACTAAATTGTCCCTCAAAGATCCATTTCTAGAAATTTCTGTATACTGACATGTACCATCCACAGGACCATATCTTTTGGTGAGTAGCACTGCCTTGTGGCCAGCAATTACAGTCGCTCTGAAAACACCCAAGTTTCCTTGGTGTTTAATAAAATAATAAAACTTTATGGATATCATAAAGTTTGGTTATCAATATAATATATGTAACATTTTAATATTATTGTAAATATTATATATGTCAATGTAATATTATTTCCATAACATTCAGAAATATTTCTTCCTTATTTTTGTGGAAGTTTGATCAGTATTGGTACAGTTTCTTCTTTAAATGATAGAATTCACCGGTGAAGCTAGCTGGACCTATGTTTTTTTTTGAGGGAGGGTTTTAAATAACCAATTTTATTTATTTAGTTGATATAGTAATATTCAAATTATTTTTCTTCTTTTTTAAAAGATTTTATTTATTTATTTTGGAAAGAGAGCACAAGCAGGGGGAGAGGGAGCAGTCTCCCCAATGAGTGCGGAGCCTGATATGGGACACCATTTCAGGACCCCCAGATCATGACCTGAGCTGAAGGCAGAGGCTTAACCGACTGAGCCACCCAGATGACCCTGAAATTGTCTATTTTTCTTGAGTTAATATTCATAATTTTTGTTCTTCAAGGAGTTTTGTTTTCATATAAAATAAAAGATTTCTTAGAATAAAAGTGTTTATAATATTCCTTATTTTTTTAGTATCTATAGGCTCTGTTTTTTTTAAGATTTTATTTATTTATTAATGAGACACACACAGAGAGAGAGAGAGAGAGAGAGAGGCAGAGGGAGGAGAGCAGGCTCCACACAGGGAGCCCGACGTGGGACTCGATCCTGGCTCTCTGGGATCATGCCCTGGACTGAAGGCAGCGCCTAACCACCCGGGCTGCCCTATAGGCTCTGTTTTTTTTTTTTTTTTCATTCCTAATATTGGTAATGTGTATATCACTCATTTCTTCTCCCTTTAGGTAAAGATTTAGCTAAATAAATATTGATTCTAGCTAAAGATTTTTCAGTTTTAGGGATCTTATGAAAGATTTAGCTGCTGTTTTAGATGACTGTTCTTTTTTTTTTCTCTAATTCTTTCCCCTCTATACTTCTAATTGGATAATTTCTTTTGATATATCTTCAAGTTCACACATAATTTTTCTGTCATTTCAGTCCTGCTGTTAAACTTATCTAGTGAATTTTTACCTTCAGCTATTATATTTTTCAGCTTTAGAGTTCCTACTTGGTTTTAAAGAAATTCTTTTAATTTCTCTTGAGATCTCTATGTGCTCACTTATTATTAGCACATTTTCCTTTAATTTCTTGGACAAAATTTCCTTTAAATTTGGAACATATAATAATTGCCTTGAAATCTTTGTCTATTCTATTCAGTATGCGGAATATTTTTTCCCCTTCTGATTATGAGTTACATTTATCAGTTTATTTGCATGTCTAGTAATTTTTGGTTAAAAGCCACATACTAGATAATTCATTACAGTGACTTAATTCTATTTGTTCTGGGAGTTGCTGGTTTTATTTGTTTGTTTTAGTAGGTAATTAACTTTCTTGGTCCTCAAGTGTAAAATCTATCTTTTCTGTGGTGTGTATCCACTGATGTCTCTGCTCATTCTTCTTGAGTCTTGGTCCCTAGGAGTCTACTTTGTGTCTGTGTAGTTCACAAGTCAACTAGTGATTTAGACAGAGGCTATGCTCAGACACCAAAAGCCAATAAATCTTTTTTTAAGACAAAAATTCTTCTATCCACTGCTTTTTGAGCTGTGGATTAAAGAATGCATTCAAAATGCAGCAATTTTCCAAATTTCTTCAAGTATTTAATTTTCACGGGGCTCTTTGTCCTACTAGCATGCTTAATTTAGGAGTTATCCAGAGATGTATGTAGAGCTTATCTCAGCCTTTCTATGATGAATATCTCAATTCCAAACTCCTTTGCTCTGGTTTCTAGTTGTTGTGCTTTGCCCTTTGAACCAAATTCTATTGGCAAGTGATGCTGTGATCTTCATCCTTTCAGTTGGAAATGAGAACAATCCATTGTAGAAAGACTAAAAATTCAACCTTCTTAATCAATAAAACAGTAGTTTTTTATGAATAAACACTTCAATGAAAGAACACTTCTCGAGTTGTTGCCTGTCTTTGGTCATTTCCAGTTCTTGAAGTGATTATTTTGAATAATTTCAATCCATTTAAAACTTGTTTTCTGCTTAAGAGAATTACCTGATGCCTTCATGATTCCACTGCCAGAAATAGAGTTCTGATTTTTTAGGATTTGATTTTATACCATTTTTAAAGTAACCAGTTAGTGCCAGGCATATAGCAGGGACTTGATAAATGTTCACTCCTTTAATCCTATTATGAAGCACTGAATATGGCTAGATGGTTTAAAGAAAAGAGAAAACTTGAAGATAAGAACTCGAGGTAGAACATTGCTATTTTGGAGATAAATAATGGCTGTCTTCAAAAAATGGAGTTTTGAATAAGAAGACAGAAAACAGTTGATTAAATATTTTCAAAATGATTATCACGCTTGGGTATTGCTCAAAGTTATTTGATGAGACATCAATGACAAAAATTCTAGGGAACTTCTCCATTATTTTATATATCCTATTCTTTGACCAATATTATGTAATTTATGAAGTGGACCTTAGACAACTTCTTTTGAACATTAGGTCTTGTTCCTGAGAATAAAGTTGTGATAAATTTCAATGACTCTTCATTTGGCTAAAGAAGCTTTAGGAGACTTTCTTTTTCTTTTCTTTCTTTCTTTCTTTCTTTCTTTCTTTCTTTCTTTCTTTCTTTCCTTTATTTCTTTCTTCTTTTTAAAGCTTTTATGTATTTATTCATGAGAGACACAGAGAGAGGAGAGAGAGGAGAGAGAGGTAGAGACATAGGCAAAGGGAGAAGCAGACTTCTTGCAGGGAGCCTGATGCAGGACTCAATCCCTAGATCCCAGGATCATGCCCTGAGATGAAGGCAAATACTCAACCACTGAGCCACCTAGGGGTCTCTAAGAGACTTCATTTCTGAGGGCTCTGAGTCTCTGAAACACTTTCTATTTAGTATTACACAATACCTATTATTCAATGATACAATAAGCAAATTAAATTTAAGGGGTTCTTAGGAACAAATTATCTGTACAAATAACTTTAAGATACTTAAAACAGAAATGTCAACCAAAGAAATATAATTTGGAGATACAAATTTATAAAAGTCATTAAAAATAAAAAAGGGGTGCCTGGGTGGCTCATTCGGTTAAGTGCCTGCCTTCAGTTCACGTCATGATTTCAGAGTCCTGGGATTGAGCCCCATGTCAGGCTCCTTGCTCAGCAGGAAGTCTGATTCTCCCTCTACCACTGCACCTCCCCGCTGCTGCTCCTACTCTCTCTCTCTCTCTCTCTCTCTCTCTCTCTCTCTCTCTCTATATATATATATATATATATATATATGGAGAAAAAGCTCATATTATGCTCATATCATTGGCTGAAGGGGCTGCTGAAAAAAACTGCTTATAAAATTTAGAAACTTACACGGGCTTAAAAGTATCTTCAGAACCATCTGCCTTAACATTTTTAGTTATTTTTAGTAGTAGAGAGCAAATTTTTAGTAGTAGAGAGCAAAATTAGTATACAAGATGACTTTGTATACTAGTTACTAGTCAAATTTTAGAATAATATAAATACTGGCTGAAAGTCATAGAGGGTGGCAAAACTTTATACTTTCCCATATATTTTCCAGTTGGACGTTACTTGCATGACTCTTGATATTCTAGTATCATTCACTTAAAAAACTTTTTTAAAACTTTTTTTTAAAATATATTTAGCCATGTAAATGACTAATTCAATTTATTAGAATGATCTGCCTAAGTCAACTTTGAAATAAAGCAGAAAGTGGCTAGAGTAGGGAGGCGGGTGCCAAAGACAAAACCAAACCAAACCAGAGAATGAAGAAACAAAACAAATGAACATAGGGAGAATAAAAAGGAGAGAGAGAGAGGCAAATCATAAAAGAGACTCTTAACAATAGAGAACAAACTGAAGTCTGCTGTTGCTGGAGGGAGGGTACACAGGGGGATAGTTTAAATGAGGCATGGATATTAAGGAGGGCACTTGTGACGAGCACTGGGTGTAATATGTAAGTGATGAATTACTATATTCTACGACTGAAACTAATATTACAGTATATGTTAGCTAATTGAAATTTAAATAAAAACTTGAAACTATAAGAAAAGAAAAACAAACTAGCAAACAGAGAATGACCAATGGGGAGGAGAGGGAAAGTGATGTGAATATGAAAAAGATTAGCATTTTTAAAACAATTTTTTTTACCTCAAAACAATTGTAATGAAAAAATTGTAATGAAATAATTTTTTCCTATGTGAAGTAAGAAAAAATCTATTCTTAAGAAAAATCTACTAAGAAGTTACACCTTCCAAAATGTGCTATTTATTATTTTGCAACATTTTATTTCTGTATTAGCTCAGAGAAGGTAAGATGAAATGGAGAATCTATTAAGAAAAAAAGTAATAAGTATTTGTGTCATATATATGATAATAATGTTATAATTAAAGAGATTCCTATTACTTTCCGTAATTCTAATTAGCTCATTTCTGAACTTGCTTTCTCCATGGTGTTCCTGCCATATCTTTTTAAGCATAATTTTGTGCACTTGCTATCTGTTCTTATAATGATCCTTAATTAGTGTCTTCTGGATGGCAAAGTTATTGATGAAAAATATTATAATTCTGTGAAATTTGAGATGTTTTGTTTTAGTTTTTCATTTTCCTTGTTTTCCCAATGTCAAAGTCAATGGTATCGTCTAACATTGTAAATATGTTGATCCAACTGTTCCAAAGACTGGTAACATGAGAAAGACAATTCATCCACATGTATTAATTAATCAAAATAAAATCAGCTTGGCTAAGCTTTTCATTTGTTCCACTCAAGAAACAAAATTCTAAAAATAAAATAAATGGATTTGCATTCTGTCATTTTAGCATGTTAAGAGCTTAATGTTTGAAAAAAAAATCACAATAGTCATTTTATGAAAACAGAATTCTCTGCTAACATATTAAACATGAGTATCTATTTTGAATATGTATGTGCTTTTCTTACAAGTAGTATATGACAGAGCACAAGGAACAAAGATTTAAGAAAATAAAGAAAATCAAGAGATTTTCATTTCTGCTCATTTTCTGGCATTTGCTCCAGTGAAACCAGAATTTAGAAACATGAAAATCAGATAGAACATTTCTCTTCAAGGTTTCAAATGCTTTTTGAATGCATCTCATTTTATCTGTTACGTTGAATGATACATTGTTCCTCTTGAATCTGGAACTTGATGAGTTATACAATTAAGAGTCAGAAAATGTGCATTGTAAAGTGTAAGGCAATAGAAGAAGATGAGTAAATGAGATATAAATGTGCTTTAGAAACCATATCACTCTAGGGACTCCTATACAAATCTTGAAAATATATAATTTTCCTCCTATATACACATTAAGGAACATTGTCAACTCTAATATCATATCTATGTCAAAAATGTGCCTTTAGTGGAAAAAAGATGCTTTAATTAGATGTGTTATTACTTATATATTTACTTCCTCTTTTCCCTCACCATATTCTAAGTGGAATTGAAACTACACTGCCTAATGTTGAAAATTTAAATATATGTAGCTTCAACATTTAAAATCTAGCACAAGGGTTTTAAAATTTCTGGGTCCCACTTGGTCAAAAACATGTTAATTATTGTCTTAGTTAAAATACCATATAATGGAACATTTTTCAATGCACATTTTTAAGTTTTGGGAGGATAATTATAATTATCAATTAGATCTGTGTTTCTGTTTCTGGTTGTCTTGGAAAAGAGCTTTTGAAAACTTCCCCCCCAACCCCAGCCACATACCCTTTCTCTCTTAATCCTGTAAAAGCTAAAAAAGAGGAACAGAATTGAGAAATAAGATCAAATGTTCTCAATGCTTAACCTATAAAAACTAACAAGAGCTATTGATGACTCTGTGGTATTGAAAACTGGATTGAATCGAACAGTGGTTTACTTGCTTGACAGGCAGAGTAATGACCAAACACAAATGGGCAGTTTCTTTGTGTAAATTACCCAGTTTAGAACCAGCTGTCAACTCTCACTAGTTCTGAAAATGTTATTAATTCCTAGCTTGCATGCAAATTCAGCCCCAGGGAACTTCTGCAAACTTGCTCCCTTAATCCTACAACTTTATCGTTCTTTACCAGCAACCTTTATGCTAGCTTTTCTGGGCTGGTTTTGGTATATTTCTATCCAACCTCACTCTGACTTGGCTATATTCAACTGGGACAAAGGCCTTCAAACAATAAGAATATCTTAATTTCTTCTTCATGACTAATGATAATTAACATTGATTGAGCACTTACTTGTGCCAGACACTGAACTGGGATTATAGAAAGTTTCCCTCATTTAATCATTATGGTGGCCCAATGCAGTGGTCATATTTACTATCGACAAGGGAGCAGAGGACTCAGATTCTTGCTAGAAAGTCATCCAAGGGGTAAACTAGTCTGAATCCCAGACCAATGCTGCTGTTAGTTGCCACTCCCTACCACCTCTATCATGGCCACAGTATGAGGCAATGAGTTCTTCCATTTTATATGAGAACGAAAATTATTTAATGTATTCTACTCATGGCTTTTCAGTGTCTTTTTCCAGTTTAGAGTCTCCAGCATACAGGCACATCTAACCCATTTTATCACCACATTTCTCTGTCATTTGGTGAAACATCAACTTCCTCTTCCTTACAACTTCCTTCACTTCAAAGCCCCAACTTTTTGTTCAAAAACTCTCTGCAAAATTGTTAACTCCGGATTTTCCCCCCTGCAGATCATCCATTTTTCCCCCTCAAGCCTGCCTAGTCTGGCATTGCTTTTCTTTGCTTCTTATCCTTGGGCTGTTTTATACCTAGAGACTAAAGATCAAAGTTATGACTGTTCCTTGATCTTCCTCTGTAGGGTTTCTGTTTCAGCCTGTGTAGGATTATTGGTGAAAGAAAAATGGACAGTTACTTAAAGATATTTAAGGCCACTGATGAAAAGAAAGGAAGAGAGACTTGAAATACTATAGTATCAAGCTTAGTGGGTAATTATCCATCAGAGACTTTTAATAGTAAAGAGGTGACAAAAGACCACATAACCTTAGTACCCTTATTTTATAGATGACAAATCTGGAGTCCACAGTGGGTAACTAACTTGTCTAAGATTTCTGGGCTAGTTAATGCTCGTTAGTGGTGAATCTGGTATTATTCTCCTAGATTCAATTTTTTAAAATATTTATAACATCCTGCTTTCTTGTCTTATTTCCACAGATTCTGTGACTTTTATTCATCTATCATCTATCTATCTATCTACCCACCTTCCTATCCAATCTATAGCTATAATTCAGGGCATGTTTACCAAAGAAATGCTATGCTCAAGATGATGCACTAGGAACTTGTAAGAGTCACAGATCTAGGTATAACAGGATCTTTATTTGTAATGACCTGACATCTTTATAGGATCCAAGACACAGACATATATGAGTAACTATGTTGCAAATTTTGATATATTAATTCACTCTGAGGGGCAATAAGCAAATTCACTGGTAAGAGAAGAAAATAAAGCATTTACTTTGCATAGAACAATATTTGTGACTAATATTTCACCTAGTCTATGAAGTCTAGAGAAAGGAAAAGGTAGATGAATACTAATGAGTTCTCATGAACTCAGGCAAGGATATGTGTACTTGAACAAATGATCAGGAGATAGAAGTTTTGTTTTTTTGTGTCTCATTTTTTTTTCAGTTTTTGTTTGTAACCTACCCTCTGGGTAGAGATGAAAGATAGGATACTAAGAAAGTGGCTCCGAAAGGATGACATATTTATTCCTTGGAATATTTAGTGAAGGCTTCAACATCATGACAATTCAAGAGTTCCTGGCACCATTGCCTTTGAGTATATTGTAGCAGAATTATTATTTTCAAACCTTTCTGGAGGTTGAGATAAGAGTTACATTCATTGGGTGATGTAAATCAACAACCTATCAGGAGCTGAATACTTATTACAAATAGGTAAAATGGGTTACTAAGAGACTCATACTGTATAAAAACTTACAGGCATATGGGTGAGTATCAATCTCTTAATAGTTATACATTAACATGATAGCCTAGGAGGTATGAAGTATTCAAATATGGGTCCAATGATAGAACTATCTGACTACATGCCATGATCTTTTGTTACAAAATGAGTGATTTAAAGATTTTTTCTTAGAGTCTGTGTTTTTTCTTTCATCAATTTAAATGAGATCAAAACAAGTAGTTGAAAAGTTTAAGACACAGTAAATCAGAGAGCTTGTCTACTTTAAATAAAATTTTGAGACATGAGGAAATATCTGGTTAATTTATTTAACTATTTTATATGTTTATGAGAGAGCATTAGATTAAGAACATAGTCTCCTCTCAACTTTCACAGTTGTCCCATATATATTAAGATTTTGAAGTCCTACTTTATAGAAATTCTAGGTTTCACTTAATCTAGGAGTTTTTATCTATTTGTAGTTCTGGACACTTAAAAATGTGGTAAAAGGCTGAGCGGATCTGTTACTCCCATCAGATGTAGAAACCCAGAGAAGACAATGGACTTAGGTCTGAAAGTATCTGAAATGTTACTTGATCCCAGTTTAAGAATCTCTCCTCCTCCTCCTCCTCCTCCTCCTCCTTCTTCTTTCTTCTTCTTCTTCTTCTTCTTCTTCTTCTTCTTCTTCTTCTTCTTCTTCCTTTCTTCTCCTTCTCCTTCTTCTTCTTTCAGTTTAAGAACTTCTGATAGAGTTTTTCAAAGAATCCCTAACAAATAGTTACACATATCCTGAAGGAAAGGCAAAAACAAATATTCTGTCCTGATACCTTTGCTATTTAAGAAGAGAGCTCAAAATGGCAGATAGTAAATAATTAGGGCTGATTTGATTAAAAACCAATTAAACAATATAAATTTAATAATTATTTATCATATACACAATTGCATTAATAAAGGTAATCTATCCTTCTGTTGAGAAAATAAACTCCAAATCTTAGTGGCTTAACAAGACAGATATTTACTTGGCATTCATATCAGAGTTAAGGAGGTTTTATGCAGATGTCCAAGGGGATGGCAGCTCCACTATCTTGTAGTTATAACACCTCACCTGGAAACACAGCTTCCTGGCTCTGGGCAGTGAGGAAAGAGAAACTAGAGAATTGCATATAAATTTTTTTCACTATCTCAGTCAAGAAGCGACAAACACTACTTCCAATCACATTATATCAGGTACACATATTCACATGAGCAGCCACAACTGCATGGAGCCAGGGAAGTGTAGTCCTGCAATGTATCCAGAAGGAGAGAATAACTGGATACGGTCATACATTAGAAGTCCCCAGGAGTGGTGCAAGAAGGAAAAAGGGACATGATTCCCTCTCTCAAAATATCTACGCTAAAGAATAAGATGCGTATGTCTAAAAGGATACTACCAGGGTAAAACAGTTTTGGATTATAAAAACAACAAGAACAACAACAAATTGTAGAGTTAGCATATGTTATAGTAGAAGTTGCTGAAGGAATCTAGTTGAATACTGTTTTGGAAAAGTCGATTGTGTCAGTGAGGTTGGCAGTTTTGGTTTATGAGCAAAGCTGTTACTGATGGACCCTGACATCTCAAATCACATGAGACTCTTTTCTGGAGCCATCTTTGAATTGGTGACATTGCAATACAGGCTTTTCCTGTTCTTGTACTTTGGATGTCAGACTTTGAGGGAATCAAGAATTATAATGCCCAAGATGGCAAGCTTTTTCTGTTCTTATTTTTCTCTGGTGTTGTTAACTTATTAACACAATGTTCTGACATAATACATGATACCCGAAAGAAGTATCCCTGCATCAAAATTCAGCAATATGCTGTAAATTTACAATTTTTGCTATTCCAACTGTTTTAGCCTCAGACTTTCTAATGAGTCCAATGAATAACAAATAAGTACCAAAAAAGAATAATGTCCACCATTTAAGGAATAATCCACTACACTTACTCTAGTTCCCAGAATATGGCAGAAAGAAGGCTTTCCACAGACCACAAACATACATGTACTCTTACAGGGATCAATAGGCACAAATACTTTCCATTGATCTAGGAATTAAGAGTCCAGCAATGAAGCTTCCTTGAACATATATATGAAGTGTGCAAAAATGAGCTCCAAGTGAGAAAATTCATTATCACTAAGCTTGCATACTATTCCTTAGATATAATATAGAGTAACTCTTAGATTTTCTCCAATAATCCTAGATATTTGGTATAAGTAAGACTTAATTTTCAAGCTTGACTAGTCTTTTCTACAATGTGCAGCAAATAGAAAGACAAGTTAGGCATTAAACGCAGGAAGAAAATGATGTTAAGACTAACATAGTGACAAATAGGATAGTGAATGGAGTTATGGTTAATTGCCAGAAAGGCCTATCAGTGACTTTGAAAGTAAACAGTGGAAGTCCAGCTTAAACCACATAAGACAATTTATTGAATTATGAAACTATAAAAAAACAAAAACAAAAACAGTGGTATGGTGGCTTTCGGTCATTGTTAAATTAGGATGTCAATTCTAGAGTCCTTTTAGCTCTACAACATTGTGTTTGCTTTCATCCTCAGGCTGCTTTTCATAGTTAGGTGCCAGTAGTGTGTTCCTCATTCACATTCAGTGCATCTAGAGAGCTTGTTTCTTATTTTGCCGTGTCTGAACCAATCAATTTCATCTGTCAGAAGAGTGTCAAGCCCTGACAGTGTCCTGCCTGAAACAATGACTGTGGCAAAAAGAATGGAATTACTCTGACTAGCTATCCCTCTGGAACTGAGAGAAAGGTCAAAGCCAGCTTCCCACTCTGAACTACATGGCCGCTCTTCAAAAGAAGTGTTAGAGAATAATTTTGGAAGAAAACCACAATACCAACAATGAAGGACAGTATGCAAGTCTAAAAAAATAGACCTAAGGAATGATAAAACATAGTAGTGTGACCATTTAATCTAGGGAAAAATCTGTTCTTCTCAATAGCTTCTTAGTTAACACACCAGTGTACAAAAATTAACATTTGCAATTAAGGCTTAAGGCAGCAATTGAATGTGAGCTCATATTCTGTATAGACTTTTTAGAGACCATGTATTCTCCTGTCCTAGTGTTAAGACTAAGTTTGACAAGATATGGGAATTATTAGTTGATTTTTTAAACTTTTATACTGCACATTTGACTTCATTTAAAAAAAGAGAAACATGAGAAGTTTTTGTGAAGGGATACTGCATTTTCAGCAAGTCTGAGTGTTGGACTTGTACTGGAAGATTCTTACAGGGTGGGCCTACTGGAGCTCTACAGTGATGACACATCAGGTTTCTATATATCTGTGTGGCTCTCCCATCACTGAAAAATAATCATCTTAATGATACAAAGCCTCAGTTCATTGCTCACTATAAACTTAACTCTTTTTAAGAGAAAACTTAATTACAAATCTTTTTGATTTAAGTAACAAAAGGCCAGGTTAGTTTGGCCTTGGGTTAACATTCCTACATATATGAAAAGAACACCAGAATGCCACAATTAACAGTGTCAGTCAGGGTCCCTCTAGCAAACAGATGGTGCCCTCTAATTGATTAATTTGCAGGGAGTTTAACATAGGGAATATTCACAAAGCTATGGTTAGCATACAGGAAACCACAGAGATGGTGAACTCACCCTGGAGCTGATAACAGCAGTGATTATTCACACTTCTAGGACTGAAAAGAGGAAAGGACCTCTTGATCTGACTGTGACCTTTGTTCCAGAGACCCTGCAGGCTTATTGTGAGCTCCTAGAAAGGGAGCCAGGGGAATCAACACTCCAACCTCATGGTCCTTCCTCCCACACACAGCTCCTGCCAATGACCTGTGTTGAATCCAACCAAAATCCTGAGGAGAAGAGAGTGTGAACGAGAATATTGGACACAGAGCATGGACACCAGTATTGCTTATTTAGAGAAAAAAAAGATCCTGAAACTTAAGAGTAAAAGGAAACTATTGAAAACGATACCTATGAGGAGTGAGTGGAACTGGAATAAAAGGGATAAAGAAGGCACTGAGATATCATTGATTATACATTTTTAGAGTTTTGGCCATTGAACCATGTAAACATTTTGTATCTTTACAAATTAAATTAAGATGAACAAAAAAAAATCACACTCCTAAATCGAATATAAACAAAAATGAATATGCCTAATTGTTTCAATATAATGTAACCACTTGACAACAACAACAATGAATTCAAATAACTTTTGAACACAGTATTTTTACCCTTTACAATTAGTGGGCTATAATCTAAAGACATAGAACATTACAAAGAACTCGTGAAGTTTCTTTATTTACCTTGGTGTTGGTAATGAGACTGATGTTTAATAATAAAACCATTTTGTGTGTATTGGGTAGAACAAATAAGGAAATATATTGATGTTCTTTGGAATTAGTTTTCTCACAGGGTAGAGGAAAATACAAATATGGGATAGGAGAAAGAGAGAAAGAACCCTGAGATCTTGGATTTGGATTGATTAAACATAAATCTCAGTTTATCTATCTACCTCTCTCTCTCTCTCTCTCTCTCTCTCCATTTATCATCTATCTATCCATCCACTGCAAAGGTCTAGAATCAATGACCCTCTAGTATCAACAAATACACCTAGCACCTAGAACTCAATTTCTAAATACCATTCTCAATTACATGGAATAAGGGACACTTGGAAAGTGGCTGATTACAAGACTGTAGCAAGGAAAGTATGAGGTGAGCTTATAAGTCCTGTGCTGAAAATCAAGGAAGTGCTGAAAGACTAACAGAAAAAAAATGTTAAACACACAACATTCAACTTGAAGGAGAAATCACTGGCCAAATTTGGGACAATCTGAGCATCAAAAGGCTATGTGATGGCAAAGAATTATGAATAGATCGTAACTCACTAAATTAAAAAAGGATCCATGAGTCCATCATGATATCAGAAAAGAAGGGAAGAATATATTTCTTCTTCATAGAATAATTCCAGCTAATTCCAGCTAAGATAGGAGAAATGATAGAATTAGAAATCATTATTTTGAAAACAACACTCTAACAATTATTTCAAGCAAGGATCCTGAACAGATATTGGAATTGTTGGGTATAAAGATATTCACATGGTCTCAATGTATCAAACCATGAATTTGTAATTAATTCAAAAGGGAAAGAGGCAAACACCATCTTATTCAAGTGATCAAACTTAGCAATAATCAATAATTGTTCAAGCTAACATCTAATACTTCATAATATCATGTAAATAGTTTTGAACTATTCTCACGCAAACTATTTAACTCCAACTTCCTCATGTGGAAAAATTAGATAAATTTAGATTGTAGGACATTTAGTAAGAAAATGGACTTGCTTTTTTAATGTTATATAAAAGAAAGGCTAGGGAGTGTCCTAGATTAAGGACAGCTAGAGAAACATAGTAATTTAATGCTATGCACAATTTGTGTTTGAATCTTGGACTTAAAAAAAAAAAAAGAGGGATCCCTGGGTGGCGCAGCGGTTTGGCGCCTGCCTTTGGCCCAGGGCGCGATCCTGGAGACCCGGGATCGAATCCCACATCAGGCTCCCGGTGCATGGAGCCTGCTTCTCCCTCTGCCTGTGTCTCTGCCTCTCTCTCTCTCTGTATGACTATCGTAAATAAATAAAAAAAAAAAATAAAAAATAAAAAAAAAAAGAAAGCTAGAAGTCATAAAATGCATTTTGGGGACAATTAGAAAAATGTATATATACGGTCAGTACATTATATAATGTATTGTCCATATTCCTTGGATGTGACAAATTATTGTGGTTATTGGGAATAATCTTATTTTTAGGAGATATTGAACCATTTTTTTTTAAATTTGATTTATTTACTCATGAGAGACACATACACACACAGAGACATAGGCAAAAGGAGAGAAAGGCTCTCCTGCAAGGATCCAGATGTGGGACTCAATCCCAGACCCTGGGATCCCACCCTGAGCCAAAGGCAGATGCTCAACCACTGAGCCACCCAGGTATCCCAGATACTGAATCATTTTAGAAGGAACTATGATATCTGAAACTGATTTTAAATGCTTTCATAATAAATGTAATTGGATAATTTAAAGGAGAAAAGAGAAAAACCCAGAAAGGAAGGAAAGAGGAAGGAAGGAAGCAGAGAAAAAACGTTGAAAAAATTGGCATAATGCTGATGATATTTGGTGAATCTGGGCTCAGAATATAGTGTTCATTGCAGGGATAGTTTTAACATTTCTGTACATTGAAAATTTATGAAAGTAAATTCCTGAGGAAAAAGGAAAACACACACATATACACATAACACACACACTAGCTGGGGGTCTTTGTTAAGTGCTACCACCCATCTTTATGGAGTTTTTACCAATGTTTAAAATTATGGAACTTAGTGTGACAGTGTCTGGGCCTGATTCCTAGGACTGGAGCAAAGGCTCAGGATGGGGAAAATCTAAGATGCCGTGTAAGTTCTTTCACTGCTGCTGCTGCTTCCCTCAGACCCTGGTCCAAACCTCTCCCATGATATGGGGTGAATTTACTCATTCATTTTCTTACATTTAAGCACAACTCTTTTATGCAGGTACTATGCTGTATCCAGGTTTGCAGTTTTAAGGATCTTCTATTGTAGAAGGATTGATATAATATCCAGAAATAATGGTTTTATAAGGTGGCTTACATAGATAATTTTAAGGAAGTACAACCTTCCTTCGAAATCCTAAGATGGAGGAAGAAACAGTTGTTTCCAGTTAGAGGTTGGAGTGACTGAACTGTGCCTTGAGTAATGAGAAACACAGAAATAAATTAAAATGAGAGTGAGGTTTCTACCAGCATTAGAGCACTGTGGGCAAGGATGGGGACACAAAAAATGCTGTGTATTTTGAGAATGGCCCATTACAAACTGAATTCAAAACGCATACAAAAGAGCCAGTATAACACTATATTGAACACCTGAAACTAATGTAACATTTTTTTCCACTGTACTCAAAAAGGGGGTGGGGGGAAGGGCAGGCCGGTGTAGTGCACCATGGCTAGGTCTACTGCAGACTTAGAAGAATGTGTCTATGTCATAGGAAGAATTTCTTACGGGATGGAATATCACATAAGAAGTTGGAGTGCCCTTTGCTCATCCTGACCATATACAAGGCTGAAAGCCCATGCTATTGAACAGAGAATTTTTTATCCCCTTTGTCAGAGCTGCATTGAACACTATCTTCCAGTACAACTGAGGATTTTGGGAGGCCTGGTGCTATCTACTCATTTGTGTCTTTATCTAGTTAACTCTTTGCACTGCTTTCCTCCTGATTTACAGTAAACTAAAGTGAAAATAACTTCTATTTGGGTCAAGATCATCATTCTCACCAATCTTTGGTCTGACCTATTTTAATCAGTATGTGAGAAATAAAGATAAAAAGATGCACATTAGACAGTGGTCCCTGATCTGGCCACATTTTCTACTCATTAAAACTGCCAGCTTATTTCCTGTATTCTTATTTCTATCTGCTACATTTAAATCTCAATTCTTAAAACTCTTTTTCGGTTCTCTCTCCCCTCCTCCCCCCCCTCCCCCATGTACAACATCAAGTCTTTTAAATTTTTCAGAAGAGTAGTAACACAGGTATAAGTACACTTTTTATAGTAATGAAAATATGTGTATCTAATTTGTCCCCCTTCCTCAGGGTAAACATCCCAGAGTTTGAGTTGGCCCTTCCCTTCTTTACTCAAAAGCAAATGGATACCTGGTCTGGGAGTGGAAGTGGGGATTGGCTTTATTATTTTTCATTATTTTTATTTTTAAAAACATTTTATTTATTTATTCATGAGAGACACAGAATGAGAGAGAGAGAGAGAGAGAGAGAGAGAGAGAGAGGCAGAGAGACACAGGCAGAGGGAGAAGCAGGCTTCTCACAGGGAGACTGATGTGGGACTGGATCCCCCAACTAGGGATCATGCTCTGAGCCTAAGGCAGATGCTCAACTGGGATCTACCCAGGCCTCCTGGGATTGGTTTTAAACAGGCATAAGAAAAGGCTTTGAAGTAAAGAAGAAAGGAGAAGGAGAAGGAGGAGGAAGAGGAGGAGGAGGAGGAGGAGGAGGAGGAGGAGGAGGAGGAGGAGGAGGAGAAAGAAAAAAAAAACATTTTCAAGTGATGGAAATAGTCTAAAACTGAATTGTGATTTTTGGATTGTTGGAGGAGGGTATGAGAGAATGTGACGGCCCGTTGACTCACACCCTGGGCCAGGGCCAGGGCCAGGGCCAGGGCCATTGGGGGCTCTGCCTCACCCTCAACAGCGATGTGCTATTGAGACTATCCGCACAATCTACGTGGGGGTAAGGTAAGGCCTTCGTAAAACTAAGATTCCAGCGGGAGTGTGGAGATCTGCTCGTCTTGCAGGTGCCCAACACAAGCCTCGTGTGTAAGTTTCCTTTCTTATTAAACCTGCCACTTAGCAATCTGGAGTTACCTGCCTCTCTTTCTCCTGTCTCCCCTCACCCTTCGAGAAAGGGCCCAGTTTCAGATGTCACCAGGGAAGCTCTGAGTTTGCAAGCCAACAGTGCCGATGATTGCATAATTATAAATTTACTAAAAATCATTTAACTGGGGGAATTTTGTAGTATGAAAATGGCTCTTCAATAAAGCTGTTAAATTTTTAAAATTTCAGCAGTCCTAAAGTCATCTGAACCATCAGTGCAATAGTAATTATTCTTTGTTTCTTCTAATCAGAATTCCTTGTGATTTAGCTAAATATTCCAGAATCCCCAAGGTGGAATGTAGCTTAGCTCTCCACAGTGTCCCTACAGACAAAATGAATAAATCAAAGTGTAGGCCAAGCAGCACTGGATCGAGACTATAGGACTGAGGCCTGAGTAATCTCAGGAAAATATGATACCATGTAAATTAGGTAATATTTACTTGATTCCTGTTGGCTGGGAGGATTTGTATAAATTAGAATGAAATATTCCTTATGAGCTCAGCTTGTCATAATGTATTCTTTGAGGGAAGATTTTTAAACCATAATTTTTAAACTATAAACTATAGATTTATTTTTTTTTAAAAATGTCATCCATCAAATGAGGTTTTCTGTCTTGGTTTTGTTTTGTTTCTAGTTTAGTTTTAGTCTGTTGTATTTTATGAGGAGTTTATCCATTTTGTCTTCATTCAAAAGTTTTCAGCAAAAACCCATTTATCATATTGCTCTTTCTTTAAAATAGTTGTTGATTGTAGTGTTATGCTTCATTTAAAAATTATTTTTGATATTGTTCCTTTGGATATTCTCTAGTTGTTCTTGGTGAATATTGCCCACAACTTTATTAATATATAAAAGAACCAACTTCAACTTCTACTGAATATCTCTTTATCCTTGTTTTTATGGTCTCTAATTTTTGCTTATTAGTTTCTCTTTCCTTCTACCTTTGAGTTTCTTTGGTATTAATTCTTTAATTTTGCTACTTGACTTTAATTAAAAAAAAAAGATTTTATTTACTTCTTTGAAAGAGAGAAAGCATGAGGAGGGTAGAGGCAGAGGGAGAGAGAGAAGCAGATTCCCCACTGAGCAGGGAACTTGATAAAGGGCTGGGATTTGAGGACCATGGAAACATAACCTGAGCCAAAGGCAGGACCATGGAAACATGACCTGAGCCAAAGGCAGCCAAAGGTTTAATTAACTGACTGAGCTACCCAGGCGCCCCTCAAAACATTCCTTTAAATACCATTTTAAGTGTATTCCCTAAGCTTTGTTATGGAGTGTAGGAACTGGAGATTAGTTCTGAATATTTTTAAATTTTCTGTATCATTTGATCTTTGATTCTTGGTTATTAAAAATGTAATTGTTAATTTCCATTCTTATATTTGCATTTTAAAATTAATATTCTTTTAATTGATATTTAACTGCACCATGGTAAGAGAAGATAGTTTGTGGGATACAGACTTCAGGCAAGTGAGATTTGCTTTATGGTATAGTAAATATTTTTGTGGTCGTGTTTTACAAATAGCACGTATGTTTGAAGAGAAAATGTACTAATTATTGGATGCATGATATTATATATATACACATATGTATTATATACATATATACTATATACATATATTATATATACATAATATGATACATACTATGTATTATCTGTATCCATATCCATTTAAAGGAAGCTTTTTTTAAAAAGAAATATTTTTTATTTTAATTTATTCATGAGAGACACACAGAGAGAGGCAGAGACATAGGCAGAGGGAGAAGCAGGCTCCCTGTGGGAAGCCCAATGCGTGACTCGATCCCAGCACCCCAAGATCACGCCCTGAGCCAAAGGCAGATGCTCAACTACTGAGCCACCTGGTGCCCCTAAATGAAGGTTTTAAATTGTGTTGCTTGTATATTTACAAATTTACTGCCTGTTTGATCTATTGATAGTTGAGAGACAAATTTAGAAAAATTTCCCATACTTATAGATTTTCCCTTTTTTACCCATAATGCTATAGATTTTTCTGCTTCATGTATTTTGAGGTCTCTCAATTTTATGCATACAAGTTTAGAATTTATTTATTTGAGACATCTCGCTCTCTCTTTTTTTCCCTTGGGGAGCCTACTTGAAGGTTTATCAATTTTGTTCATCTTTTCAAAGAATCAGCTCTTAGGACAAACAGTGTATGTTCTCACTCATTTGGGGAATATGAATAATAGTGAAGGGGAATATAAGGGAAGGGAGAAGAAATGTGTGGGAGATATCAGAAAGGGACACAGAACATAAAGACTTCTAACTCTGGGAAATGAACTAGGGGTGGTGGAAGGGGAGGAGGGCGGGGGGTGGGGGTGAATGGGTGACGGGCACAGAGGGGGTGCACTTGACGGGATGAGCACTGGGTGTTATTCTGTATGTTGGTAAATTGAACACCAATAAAAATTAATTTATAAAAAAAAAAAAGAATCAGCTCTTAGTTTCATTGATATTTTCTAGAGTCTTTCTGGTCTCTATTTCATTTATTTCCAATTTGATCTTTGTTATTTCCTTCTTTTTACTAACTTTGGGTTTCATTTGTTCTTCATTTTCCTAGTTCCTTGAGGTGTAAAGTTAGGTTTATTTGTGATTTTTCTTATTTCTTGATGTTGGTATTTACCTCTATGAACTTCCCTCTTGGAACTGCTTTTGCTGCATCCTCTAAATTTTCCATTTAAGTTGTATTTCCTTTTTCATTTGTCTCAAGGTATTTTGTTCATTTTTCTTTTGATTTCTTCGTTGATTATTGGGTGTTCAGTAGCATTTTATTTAACCTCCACATATTTGTAAATTTTCCATTTTATTTTCATGTAATGGATTTTTAGTTTTATACTACCTGGTTAGAAAAATGATTGATATGATTTCAATAAAAATATTAGGACTAGTTTTGTGGCTTAAAATATGATCTACCCTGGGGAATGTTCCTTACGCACTTGAGAAGAACGTATATTCTGTTACTTTTGGATGGAATGTTGCATATATTCATTAAATCCATATCGTCTAAGGTTTCATCAAAAGCTGACATTTCTATATTGATTTGGTGTCTGAATGATTTATCCATTGATGTAAATGGGGCATTAAAGTCTCCTACTATTATTATTATTGTTGTGCTGTCTAGTTCAATCTTTTGATATGTTAACACTTTATATGTTTATGTGCTTCTATATTGGTCATATAAATCATTACAAATGTTATATCCTTTTGCTGGATTGACCTCTTTTTAAAATTTTTAAATTTAAATTTTATTTTTTTATTGACGTTTGATTTGCCAACATATAGTATAACACCCAGTGCTCATCCCATCAAGTGCCCTCCTCAGTGCCTGTCACCCAAGTTATTCCATCCCCCTGCCTACCTCCCCTTCCACTACCCTTTGTTCGTTTCCCAGAGTTAGGAGTCTCTCATGTTTTGTCACTCTCTTAATTATTATGTAATGCCTTTCTTTGTTTCTTATTAGTCTTCATTTTAAAGTCTATTTTGTCTCATATAAGTATAGCTATCCAAGCTTTCTTTTGGTTTCCACTTGCGTAGAATACCTTTTTCCATTCCTTCACTTTTAGTCCGTGTGGGTCCTTGTATCTGAAGTGAGTCTCTTGTAGGCAGCAAATAGATGAATCTTGTTTTTTAATCCATTCAGTCACTCTGTATCATAATTGGAGAATTTAGTCTGTTTACATTTAAAGTAATTATTGATAGGTATGTACTTATTCTCATTTTGTTAATTGTTTACTGGCCATTTATAGCTCCTCTCTGTTCCTTTCCTTTTATCTTGCTTCTTTTTTGGGGGGTTTGATGACGTTCTTTAGTGGTATGTTTAGATTTCTTTCTCATTATCTTTTGTGTATCTATTATAGGCTTTTGCTTTGTGGTTACCATGAGGCTTATATATAACAATTTATAAGTCCATTTGAACTATAACAGCTTAAGTTTCAACACATTCTAAGTCTACATTTTTACTCTGCCTCATACACATACATTTTATGATTATAATATCAAATTGATATATTTTTATCTTGCATATCCCTTAACTAATTATTGTAGGTATAGTTATTTTTATCACTTTTGTATTTTAACCTTCATGCTAGTTTTATAAGTGATGTTAAGTGATGTTACATTGTGTTGTTTTTATTTGTAGATTCCAACGTTTTATCAGTTTTAGGCAATTCTCATCCTTTATCTATTCAAATATGGATATGGCTCAACTCATATTTTCTTTTTTAGGTCTCTGATTTGGCATAGTTTAAATTTATTTCTATTCTCAACATCTCAAACTTTTATATTTTCCGTTCTCTCATATCTCTGGGTAAATCTATTTTCTAATTCACTTATTATTATTTTGAATATACCTACTCTGCACATTGAGTTTTAATTTCAAATCATTATATTTTCAATAAAACTTTAGATTTTTCTGTAATATATGACTGTTTTTTAAAATTTCATTACATATGTCATAAATCACTAGACCCATATAGCCTAAATCTAATAATTTTAGTGTCTGAGTCCTCTAGCCATCTGAATCTGTAGTGTTTTTTTGTTTGTCTGTTTGTTTTGGCTGACTCTCTGTCATAATGTCTTATCTGGTTGTGCATTTAAGTTTGGTTGTGCTGAGTTTAAACTGAAAATGCTGAGGGTCTAAATTGAGAATCTGTCCTTCAGAGAGGAATTATATATGCTTTTGCTGGCAGCCAGAAGACACTACTGACTTGTGATCACTGTAGCCCTCACTGATAACCTTAAACTTGGTAGTAGAATCACAGTTCACCCTCTACTTATGCTTGGCGCAAGGCCTAGTATTTGGTGTCAATGTGTAATTCTTGGGCACCATTGGTTTGCATTACCTCCCCTGCTCCAGTTTGAGCCCAGAATTCTTTTTTAAAAAGATTTTATTTATTTATTCATGAGAGACACAGAGAGGCAGAGGGAGAAGCAGGCTCCCTGTGGGGAGCCTGATATGGGACTCAGTCCCAGGACCCCAGGATCACAAGCCGAGCCAAAGGCAGATGCTCAACCACTGAGCCACCCAGGTGCCCCTAAACTCAGAATTCTTAATCACTCTTAATTAATTAATTAATATTAATTAAAATTAAAATATTAATTAAGAGAGTGATTAAAAATTCTGAGTAATTAATTAACTAATTAATTAATTATTTTTGTAATGAATATTTCTCTTCTTAGTAGGTGAGAAATAGTTTAAGTATATATCTTATTTAGGAGAGAAGTCTTTTAGAGTGTCTGTCCTGCTATGTTATAGGAAGTAACAGTGCTATACTTATGGAACTTAAATCACCTTAGAATTTAAATTCTGGCATATACATATTTTTTGGAAGGGGGAGTTAAAAGCTTTGGGGTACAGAATGACATATTGTGACATGATGACTCACATGAGTCTTTTAGATTTGTAGTAAGATGCGTGCTATTTGCAAATAACCTAAATAGCAGCAACAACCCCTTCTCCCTTTTGATACCTAGATTCTTTTGTACCTATAAGCTCACTTTGACCACATGGCAATTAACAGTACATATTCTTAAAAGGCATTGAACTTTTGCTTTATGATATCCAAGGGATTGGATTAAAATGCAAATATCATTTGTGGACTGATTGAGGAGAACATATTGGACGATTTATTACAACTTGCTTTTTCTTTAATGAGAATGATAAGATAAACAGCTGGTTTTAATCAAAGATAGACAAACCTCAGAATCTTAGATATAGTTTATTGAATAATAAACTAGGGTATGGCACCTCCTGAAAAAGATCTACCATGAAAAGTTAAATTTCTTTTTTAGGAGTTGATAGTATGATTAAAGATGCTTTATGGAGTTCTAGTTTGAGTTTTACAAAGGGCTTAAGTATTTCCAATGATATAATTCCTATAATGGATTGAATGGATCTACATTTTTGGTTAAACTCTGGGATGTTAGTATATAGTATACTATATAGTACCTATATATAGATATGTATATATTAATTAATCATATGCTATTAATATACTTGCTGCCATGAGTGCTTAATCATTATCCTAGGAAAATGAAGGTAAAACTAAAAGGAATTGGGGAGCTGGACAACTCATCTAACTTCTCCCACTTTGGTTACTTATGCCTAAGCCAGCTCAATCACTCTGTACACCATGAAGAATGGAATTCAGGTAACTCAGTACTATCATTGTTGCATTAAGAAAGCTCTAGGGCATACTACACATCAGTCACCAAAAATGGAACTCCTTGGAACTGTAGCAGTAGAGTTGCAGCAATTATAGAGCCTTGAAGAAGAGTAAAACACTGGAAAAGCTAGAAAAATCCAGATAACTTTTGCTGTTCCCTGATGCCATGTCTATCACTTCAGTAGCTCCTTGTTATGTTTCAAATACAATTTTAATATTTAAAATATTTTGTTGTCATCAACTTTATCAATTGATGTTCATATCTCTCTGTCCTTGGAATAATATATGGAAGAAAATTAAATAAGTAATTAAATAAAATAATTTTAGAAAAATGCACCATTATTAATACATATTATTACTTTAATAATTTACTAAGCATTTTTCAAATTACTTGCAACTAGTAATATATTAAAGCCTAAATGGGTCAAACTGTGAATCATGATGATAATTTCTTACCTGTTCTTTATTAGAATCATCTCAACACTCTACATGATTTTTGGTATAATAGAGTTTAAATAAATATGCCTTTGTGTTTATGGTTATTGTTTTCCTACCAGAAGTGCACCTTGGAGCAACCACTGAGAATGTTCCATCTGCTTTAACTAAACATTTTATACTCAAGGGTCTTACAACTGGTTAATCACTTTACTTATATATCAATGCAATATAATGTTCTTAATTGTTATGGCACAGTATAAATAAAAAGAGAAAAGATTCACTAAATAAGATTAGTCTTGAATTAAAATAAAGGCAGTAAATACAGAATTAGCAATTAGTTCCTGGCATGTTGCTGGCTGAATTCTCAGTTACTAGAGTTTAAAAAGGCACTTAGACATCAGAAAAGAGCCTAGTTTCTTAATAAACACAGTGGACTGAAACAGGGGCTCTTACCTGCTTTTTCACTGGAACATTGTTAACCGATTGTGTTCACATGAATGTAGAGCTAGCTGGACTGAGTCACGTGGATCCTTCATGTAGACCAATGATTGCTGATGTTTCAAAAGAACATTCTTAAATATTTGTTCAATATTGATTTAGAGGAAAGGCATGTGGGTAAATTACAGAGGAGGAGGACTTTTGGTGACATGGCATCAGATTGCCAAACTGATTCACATGACAGGACCCCTGCTGTGAACCAGGTCTGTGCTTCTTAGAAGAGAGTTGGTGATCCTATTTTTCTATTTCACCATGATACCCAGTGGTCTCAGGAGCCTTCCTCAATGACTTATCAGAGTATTTCTTCTAAGCACATAGGTTTCCAGAAAAGAATTCTGGTTTATAATTTTTTTTTCCATCTCATTATGTTTCTGGGTTTCGGGGAGTTTAGAAGCCCTGTAATGTTTGTGGAAATCTAGTATTATGTGGAAATAATACTAGATTTGACCAGTTGACCAGTGTTCAATCAGGATCCATATCAAATCAAATTAGATTTCCATATGCCTATATGCTTGATGGTCAACTTAGCACCCTCACCTTCCCTTGGTTTAAAATCTCCTAAGCCAGAATCTTCCTCCCTGTATAGTTCTGAATTATGTTCTGTTCATAAGAGGTTCTTGAAAGGAAGGCAAGAGAGAGAAACTATTATTCTTTAAAAGATGGGGTAGTCAGCATTGTAAGTGGTGGGAGGTATGAGGTATGAGAATCACCCACCTTTACTGTTGCACAGTAAGTGTTGATCGGAACTGATCAGAGTTTCTTGAGATTTGTAGTGGTTTCTGGGTATGCTTTTGAAAAACATCTGCTTTGATGCCATGATATGAGATCATTAGTGATTATTTTTTATAGCTCTTTCTTATAGCTTTTCCAACAGCTATAGAAGCTTTTCATTGCTTGTATTAAATTCTTTCATAAGTGTTTCACTTCATATATTTCACTTACTCAGCCTCTGAGAGGCTGTGAAATTACTTCTAAAAGGAGACTTTAGGCAGGATAATGGATGAAAAACTTATATACAGCTTCCATCTTCCACTAGTCAATGATTTTCCCACAGGGCATCACTTACGTCCACACTTTTGAGTAGCTCAGGTGCCTCAACACCAATATTAACCCCAGTGGCAGGAGGTGAAGGGTGTGCAGTGTGCGTACAAGATGTAACCTCATCAGGGTGTCTTGCATGGATTTAGTCAGTTTGAACACAGAGTTGGGCACAACAGTGGTGGTTGGAGTAGGTGAAGCAGCCAAAGAACTCAGAAGCAGATGAAGCTAAAAGAATCTGATGTGAAGTATTAAATTTTTGCCAGATAAGATTTGGGATCAGTTGGTCCCGGGTTCAAATCTTGGTTTATACTAGCCATACAACTAGTTGATTTTGCTTGTCCTGTTTGCATTTTCTCAATATTGTCAATCACAGAACAATAATGGTACATTAATGTAACATTGTGGGGATCTTTCTAAAGATCTAGTGCAGTAAAGTATATAGTGTGTTTAATATGGAATTTGACACATAATAATGCTGAGTGAATGCTTCCTGATGTGATAATTATTATTTGTGGTTTTCCAGGGGTTTTAGGAAGAAATATGGGTAGCCCAGTGGGATCTGCTGCTCTTGCATGTATGGCTTATCCTCATTAAGGTGCTTCCCCAACCCCTGTGGAGAACATTCAAAGACATAACAAATGATTTTTTGTCTTCTCTCCTTTCTCTCAGGGATTGCTTGTTTGAAGGATATCACTTCTGGAAAAGTAGCCTTATACTTCCAAAGGGATGGTAGAAAAGGATGAAAACATGATTAAGCCTTGAAAAATCATTTTTCTGGACAAGCTTCACCTTTACTGAGATATAATAGAAACTAAGTACTAGAAGCCAAGATGTTATGAACAAAAGCTCATGTTGTTGGTTACACAGGTTTTAATTCGAAAAGCCTATAAAATGAGTTAATCATATAAGGGAAACCACTAGCTAAGAAGGAAGCAAAGTGATAAAAGACTATAAAGATCTACATAGAAGATATTAAAATTGAGAGAAACACACACTTTAATGATCTTTTTCTCTTTTTCATCTGTAAAGTTAAATTTGGGAGTTGGTAATAGTTACAACGTCCTCAGTTTAGCTGCTGATCATTAGCCATGGGTATTTCACACCAGAGATTTGGTATATTAAAGCAAATTGAAATTGCACTAATCAATTAGCTCTGTTATACATTGCCTCTACGTAGAGTGTTAAACTGCAATGGGAATCTATAAATGTAAAGGAAAGCTGTTTATTGAACAATGGTAGGTTAAATTAAAATAAAGAAAACAAATATAAAACAAAGAGTCAAGATTTGTGGGGGAGGGGGTATTTAAGCTCCCAAAAGAAAAAAAAAACAGTCAATTTTCTTCTTTATATGCAGGTGAAAGCACACTTCCCATCACTTTATCTTTGCTAACCCCCCTTTAGAAAAAGGAAGACACATCTTGAAGTTCGCGAGGCTCTGCTCACTTGGGAGCCTGATAATCATCCATCATATTCTGAACACCAGAACAAAGTCTTCTCAGAACAAGTGGAAATTCTCTTCTCACTAAACTTTACTAACAACAGTTTCTTTTCAGAGAATGTCGGTTTTAGTAAAATTTTTTGGCATTCCTAACTTGGCACTTTGCAGCATCTGATATATCTGTGAAATCTGGGTAAAATTTTCAAAATAAAATAGGATAGAATTCCCTCTCCTAAGATTGTACTTTTCTGATCATTTGATTATGTTTCTACAACAGGTTGCAGTTGGCTCCTGTTGTCCTAGGTATATTCAATACTATACTCTGGCTCACACAGGCTCTATCCATGACACTCTGTAATTTAAAAGAAAATCACTCAAATTAGTCACTTGATGTCACAAAGAAAAAGCAAATTGTTGATTGTCTATGTTCTAATTTTTCAGCTGGTTGCTTTGATTTCATTTATTGACAGTCATGGTGTTTCATCCACTAAGGTCACCAGCTTCTCTTGATATTGAAGAGTTATGATCCGACAGCATAATTAAGGAGGGGATATAAGATCCTCATTTGAAACAGTTGAAAACAGTTGAAAGTGCTGCTTCCACCCATAACTTTCATGTTTTGAAAGAAAGGTCAATCTTACTGCATTTCATTCATTACTAATTTAGAGATTCTGCAGAAAGATTGATGTGAAATAGAATGTTTAAGGACTTGCATTCCCTCATTTGCCTCGTCCTGGAGTAAAAAAGTGTGTTGACTATTGATTCTAGAGCATGAGATTTCTCCTTTGGCAGCTAGACCAAAGGAGATATAGGGTGATAACCTGTAAACCTCCTCCTACTTTATGCATCATTATACTTTTTATTTTCATCTTTCCTTTTTTGCTTTTTGTTATATGAGATCTTGATATAATGTCCCATGATATCTGGAATATGTGCAGGTAAACTTCATTACCAGACATTCATCACCAGAAGTTTATATTACTAACTTATCATGAACACTAGACAAATTTTCTGATTACTTGCCTTCCATTCCAAGTACTGTCAATCTTTGAATGTGTGTTTGGTTTGTTTTTTTTTTGCTCTTTCTTTCCTTCTCACTTCTCTCCTCTTCATAGAGTTCATGCTTTATCCTGATTTTACTGCATGGTCCAAGTATGAAAGATAACCCTTCTTGATTCCATTTTAGAATGGTGACACCTTACTGAATCCTTGTTAGATGTTAGGTCTTTTCGATTCTTTAAAGTGGACAAACTACAAATTTGGTAGATATTTAAAATGCTCATTCTTCTGTGAAGTGATTCTATAAGGTTTCCAGAGATCCTTTCTCCTGTCCTCCATTAATGGGAAGGTTTTAAATGTATTTGCCTTGATGTGGGTAAGAGTATCTCTTCTGGCTGATGGTTTATTACTTTTTCCTCAGACTCAAGACATTCTTTTGGCTGAGGATACCTTCCTAATTCAGACAACTCTCTTGGACAGAATCAAATAATTACTTGTCAGTTCTCTGACTATACCCGAAAATTCTAGGAATAGATCCTACACCCGAATCCCTAACTTCTTGTTCTCCCCTATTTTATCTCCATTATCAGAGCAGCTAGGTAGCCATGTTCTCTCTCCCTTTAAATTTCTCACAAATGGCTATTGTAGCTCTGTAATACATAGAAAATAGATAAAGCTTTCCAGGGCATACCACTGAAGACCCTTTCTTAGGCTTTGAGAAGTTAAAGCCCTCTCAGCTTCCTCTCCATGGCTGGGGTAGAAGTCACAGAACCCTATCAGCTTTCCCAAAGAACTGTAAGTTCATCTATTACCTTTTCAGAATCTTTAAAGTGTGGATGTGAATGTTCAGGAAAGGCTTGGAAGCTGGGTTTAGACAGCCCTAAGTAAAGCATCTGTATTGGATAAAATGGAACTCACTTGACTAGAACCTCCTCAAGAGCAGGGATTGTATCAGCTATCTCTTGCATTCCACCTCATAAGTTTTTGGCATTTATTTTCATTCCAGCCATGGATGTGGCCTTCAGGTACATGCAGCACGTGTAAATACATTCCAAATCTCTTGCAGTTGGCCCTGGATTTTCCCTGCTACTTCCATAAGGGGATGCCTCTGGGAATCTGCTTAGCCATGTGGCACACACAGAAGAGAGCTAAGTATCCATGGGACAACCTCAGTAACTGGTGATTAATTAGAATTGCTCTTCTGTATCACAGGTAGACAGTTCTGAGGTTCTCAGACATGGCTCCTGAGAAGATCCTCAGTGAAATGGTGCTCTGGTTGCTCACTGAGATAATCAGTTCAATGATGCAATTTTATTTATTCAGTTTTTTAAAGATTTTATTTATTTATTCATGAGAGACACACACACAAAGAGGCAGAGACACAGACGGAGAAGCAGGCCCCATGCAGGGAGCCTGACATGGGACTCGATCCCGGGTCTCCAGGATAATGCCCTGGGCTGAAGGCAGCGCTAAACCGCTGAGCCACCTGTGCTGCCCAATAATGCAGTTTTAAATTCACTTTCTCTCCTCCATGTGTTGTTGCTTTCCTAAGTCCCTACTCCAGTTGCTTGGGTTCATGTCCCAAATTTGACTTCATGCATTCAAGCCCTTATCTCAGATCCTTTTGAGGGAAACCTGGGCCAAGACCATAATTTTTGTTTCTCTGTTTACTAGAGAATTCTGAACAATTAAAGTAGTATCTGGAACACAGTAAGCACTCAACAAAATGTTGTGGAATAAATGACTTAATGATGTCCAGAGGGTGGACAAGATAAGTGCCATTCTTCCAGACTGCAGGGCTTAGGAAAGTTTACTCCTCTGTGGGTTGTGCCGCATCGTAAGACTGATCGTTATGAATAGGTACTGTCACTGTCTTTCTGATGTATTATCTGAAACATGCTGCATGGCTCTTCTCAAAAAGAGGGAGTTGCCTCTGTACTCTAACGTCAGAATCTACAGGAAAATAATGTTTTACCAGGTGAATTATAGCAGTCGAACATAGAGTCCAGCATGATGCATTGTTCTTTGCTCATAAATAATGCAAACAGGATAGCAGGCAAAGATAAAGGCCAGTGATTTATTCCACATAACCTTTATGTAAACCTCATAAATTGTGCACAGTGGTGTCTGGGAATGTGACAATGGCTGTGGTACCAGATTGTGTTGATAATGGCAAGCATTTCTTGTATTGAGAACAAGAACTGAAGAGGACACTCCTCACTCCTCTTGTATGTTCTCTCACCAGGGAAAAAATGGAGGAGACAGTAATATTTCCAGAATATAGCAGAAGATAAGGATTAACAACAATAAAATTGATATGAAGAGGAGACAGTACTACAAAATCACATTATATAAGATCTCATCAGGAATCAATTCATTTGCACAGGTTTTATTGTTTCTTACCTGCAATGCTAGAGAAATTACCCCCCATGCGTGCGTGCGTGCACACACACACACACATTTATTTATTGTGCAATATCCTAATGACATAGAAAACGCTTATTCACATCCACCAGAATAGCTTTCCGAGGGTGGGATTTAAAGCCATTTTAGGATTATTTATTTTCTGTTATCTTTATTAGCAAAGACACACATTGGCAAGGAGTTTTGGATAAGTATGTGGGTTGTAATAATTCAGTCTTCACTCTTGCACTCACCATGGGAAGTCACAATATATAGTAAAAGCAAGGCTCAGAGAAATCATAAATGTCTTAGGAGGAGGAGAAACCTTAAAAATAATGGATTGTTAAATAATTTAAAGAAATAAAGCTGGACAGCCCCGGTGGCTCAGCGGTTTAGCGCCACCTACAGCCCAGGGCATGATCCTGGAGACCCTGGATGGAGTCCCGCATTGGGATCCCTGCATGGAGCCTGCTTCTCCTTCTGCCTGTGTCTCTGCCTCTCTCTTTCTCTCTCTCTCCTCTCTGTATTCTCATGAATAAATAAATAAAATCTTTTTAAAAAAGAAAAGAAATAAAGCTGAATGAGAACTAGAACATGAATGACTGATTCTAAAAGAGAGTGGGTCAAAGAGAAGAACAAGAAACAAAAACAAGAGAAAACACTTGCCTAGCATTAGTTTGGTATAGAAGTGGACTCCACTCTTCAAGTCCTGAGATAACATTGTGCATAAAGTCATATGTCACTATGAAATATATAGGACTTATTCTGAAGTCATTCGATCTTTCACCTCAACTCTGCTTTACAGTTTCCTCCCATGAAAATTCCTTTTGTGTTTTTTGAGGCTCCCAAATCCTTGAAGAAATCAAAGGAGATCATAGAGATGCATCATAAAGCTTCATTAGCTAAGTAAGATACTATTGTTAGTTATTTCTGCCATCATTTGGCAAAGATTAACTTCTAAATGTAAAGAAGAGATGCTGTCACTTTCTTCTAAATAAAAGGGCTGACAAGTAAGTAAAGCAACCACAAAAAGCACTGCAGTTTTATCTGTTGCATTGACCTTAAAAGATTGTTCACACAGTGAGCATTGAGTGTTTTGTTTTCCCCTTTGATTGGTACCCGGAATCAGGTTTTGCTTTAGGCATTTTACTCTAACAAACATTATTTTTCTAACTAATTAAAAGAAAATTTGACTGCACCATTTAGAGTGGGAAGCGTCAATATTAGAAATTCAATTTATAGCATTGGACTTGTGCAAATAGAAAGCAGCTACACAGTAGCTACCATTGATATAAAAACACAAGTCATAAAGAAGTACAGCTTCTTTTCACCAGTATAGTCCTTGGTGAAAAAGAGAGCATTGCCACAGACTTGAAACTTGACTCTCTTTTAAGCTGACTTTTTAGAGGTATGTGCCCAAACAGCTTAGATAATACTCTTTATAAGCATATTGAAACTTGCTTATGAAGGAAATTTCCCCAAAAGGAAGTAGCATTAAGGAGATGATTACTTTCTTGAGGAATGAGATGTGTAATGAAGACGTGTCAGCAAATTCAGGTCTTCTATGCTGTGCTACTTTGGCTAGTCATTAAAAGCTGTATCCAGTGTTCTTAGCAACCCCCAGATTCAAATGAATAAATCATTCTATCAGCAAGGGTATTGTGTGCCTACTTTGTGCTTGTTCCTATGATAGCGATGTGGGAAATGGCTAGCTCATATAACATATAGTCTGGATTCCAAAGAGAACAAACTTCTAGTGAGAGAGTTAAGAAAAACACAAGTCATATAATAAATGACATTTAACTATATGTCTCATCTAGACTAATGAAATGTTACTTTCTCTTCAATCTCCCTTTCAACCAATTTTCAAACTTCAGTGTTATTATGAACAATATGTTTGTGTCCCTCTAAAATTCATATGTTGAAACCCTAACCCCCAACAGGATAGTATTAAGAGGTGGGGCCTTTGGGAAGTAATTAGGTCAAGAAGGTAGAGCCCTCATGATGGCATTAGTGCCCTCTCCTATAAGAAGAGATACATGAAGGAGACAGAGAGAAAGAGACAGAACAAAGGAACTTACTTCCTCTCTCTCTGCCATGCTAGACTATAGCAACCTTGTCTGAAAATCAGGAAGGGGGCCTTTACCAGACACTGAATCTTCTGGTACCTTGATCTTGGACTTCCCAGTGTCCAGAACTGAGAATTAAATCTTTTTTGTTAAGCCACTCAGTCTATGGTATCATGATATAATGGTCCAAACTTGATGTAGCAGTCCAAAGACAAGTATTGCTCTTTCTGTCTAAAAAAAAAAAAAAAAGAGAGGGAGAGAAAAAGAACAAGAAAACCATAACACTTTTTTTCTTAAATGTTTTTAATAACCCTAATTTTGAGGTAAATGATAATCTTAATCATATATGATAATGTAAATAATTAGGGTGAGAGGCTCATAGCCTTGTGTTGGGAGACAGTTCTCCATAGGTCTCTCATTTTTCTGCACATCTTGTGAGCAGACTATCTTTATTCCAAACTATCTTTACAAGAATGTTTGTGGAATGAGCAGCATTGGAAAGTAGAAATAGGGTTTCTCTTCAGAGCCAACAGAAGGTTTGTTTACTAAATAATGCAATAAAGATAATAACTTCCTTTGGAGGCAAAAGGCAGGCATCTTACTCTCCGGTATAAAAGACTGGAGTTCCGTAAATTTAGGGTTATGTAATGCAATTGGTAATGCAACCCACTAGGAAAGTAAATGCTACATAGCCCTCTTTGTGCTGTCCTATTGGGATTTGGGCCTGGGGAGGCAGTAAAAATGCTGATCCTGTAGCTACTGCTATTACTGTGAGTAATAAAGTCCTTGTTTTTTGGCCCAGAGCTCTCATGTCTTAACCCACTAACCAAGAAACAGTGCCTGGCTAGCTTATTAGCTCAGACCCTTCACAGCTCCTTGTACCTTGCTCCTCTTACTTTTCTTTGTTTTTTTTTTTTGTTTGTTTGTTTGTTTTGTTTTGTTTTGTTTTTTATGCTTCATTTGATTCCCCATTTATCTGATGAATGAAAGGACAAAATAAATGAGTGGATTCCTGGAAGAAAGATCACTGGAGTAGCAGAAAGATTACCTTCCAAGAGGCTGTCTGTGACAGGGAGGAGAGAGGATTTGGAAACCAGAAGAATACAGAAGGACATCATTTGAAATGTTTAACACTTACATTTGGGATTTTCCCCAACGTGGCCCGGCTTTCTGGTCTTCATTGTCATTATTTATATATGTGAATTCTCAATTATTTTCAAACAGACTTGATTTTACCAAAACTAATTCTAAATATAACTTCATTATTCTCTAATTTGTCTTTTCTTCCTTGCATTTACTCCATCCCTTTTCCCAGCCCCTAGACCACCTCTGAGTGTACCTGGATATGGGATCGCACAAAAACCTACTAGGGGAGCCTAAGCTTAATCCTACCAGTCCCAAAATTCCAAGTACTTTTTTTGATGGCTCAAATACCTCACACAAGTGCCTGTTCTCTCTTTCCCCTCCTTTTGGTGGCATTGAGTTTAAAGTGTTTACTGCAGGCTTCTCCTGGTGACGGAGGTATGAATCTGCAGATTATTGGTATTGGTATACTATCTCCTGGTCTTGCTTTCTTTGCTGTCTGGTGGCTAGTTTGGTCTTCTCTCTAAACTGATCCCTCTTAAATTAAGCTGGTCCTGTCAAGTCTTTTGCAAATGTTTTGCTGGCACACAGCTCTTGAGTCTGTGTCCTAGTCATAGCCATCAATCTGAGAGTCCCTACACAGTGACAACCTCTACAGAACCCTCCATGTACTATCACAGTGTCCAGGATCTTCTGGGTTTCTGAACACTGTACTCGGATGCCAGGGATGCCGGAGCTCATAGTCAAGTTATTTACTTGGCAGCTTTTGTCCCATCATGTTCATTCTGTGCCCTGAGCTTGTCCCATGTTATACTCAGAGGAATAATTATCACCTCTGATCAATTTTGGTCTACCAAAACTCATCTGGACATTTAATGTTCTTTTTCTACCTAACAGGCAAACCATTTTCCACCCCCCAACCACATAGCATGGAGAAAAGCCACAGCCTCTCTAAGAAAGGGAGATACACATACACACACATACCACACCAGTCCCCCCAAACTCTAGAAGTATGCCTTTTATATGTTAATGATTATTAAGGCTACTTAATTATTTTATCTTCTTGAAGTTTAGCTTTCAAGACTATTACTTCATCTCAAAATTAATCATTTGATATTAAAGCCCTGAAATACTCTTCCTGTGTTTCTGCCCTAAAAGTTTTAATTTTCCACTTCTGTGTCCCTCCATCCTCACTCAACCACTCAAAACAGAGAAGTAATCCCAAATGACTAAAGACAAAGCCTCATGCATTAAAATAGAAAAAGAAAGATAATACATTTCACAAAGTATTTCTCTCATTATAATTGTTTCTGTTTCCAAATCTCCTTGCAATGGCCCCTCAATGCCTTCCTCATGCTCTTTCCATTAACCTGTGAGGCTTCAATCGGGTTATCTTAATCTACGCAACATCCACGCATCATTTTAAAATCCGAATTCAGTTTCACTGCTTCTAGGAAGACTTATTATCCAGCTTATGTTTCTTTTATGCATTCAGTGTCAAACCCTGTTGCCCTGTAGTTTCAAAATCATTTTCTTTAGAGTATTAAATTTATAAGGATGTGTTTTGGGATCCACCTACAGAGAAGACCTAGGTTCCCTATCCTCATGTCAACCATATCATTTCTAACTTTATTGGATCTGAATTTGGTAAGTTATTGTATTTGTGAAAGTAAAATAGTTCAAGGGTAAAAAAATATTTAAAAATTCTGGATGATTTAATCATTCATTTAATAATTAACAATAAGTAACCTTAAAATGATTAAGTAATCTTTGCATCTAACATATTCCCTTAAGTTGTATGTGCTTATTTTTATGTTAATTATAGTTTCTTTGAAAATGGTGCCTATGTTTTACCCTTCTATGTTTCCTCTATACCTTTTAATTTGTACACAAACATACAAGTCGATAAATATTTGTTGTTCTGATTAGCATTGCTATGATCAAATTCTACAGTGACTCAGGAAATACAAACTTTGGACTATTCATGCAGAGCCTTATCGATCAGATGGACTCCTTCTAGGCCTTTAAGGATGGATAAGGTTTGAAAAGATAACCAAGAAGGGGAGCAAATTTTATGAAGTGTGACACTCTGAAAGAAGGTTTTGGAGCTGGAAAAAAAATCAGTGGTCTCAGCTTTTGCATTTTATAACTAGCACCTGGTTGAGCTTCATCCCAGAGTCTACATGAATATTATTTTTTTAAAAAAAGATTTATTTATTTATTTATTCATGAGAGCCATGGAGAGAGAGAGAGAGAAGCAGAGACATAGGCAGAGCAGGTGGCAGCGACGTGTGGGACCCTCCGCTCTGGCCAGCCACCCGTGCCCTTGTGAGGCTGGCATGCAGGATGGCCAGCCAGCCCAGCCACATGCCCCATGGAGGGAGCCCGAACAACCTCTGCCACACCCCAGGGCCGGCACACACCCCTGACCCAGAGACACCCAAACACCTTGTCTTTTCGTGGCTCATTGGCTGACTTCCAGATAGAGAAGAAGATAGGACAGTTCAGCGAGGTGTACAAGGCCACCTGCCTGCTGGATAAGAAGACCATGACTTAAAGAAGGTGCATATTTGAGATGATGGATGCCAAAGCCAGGGAAGACTGCGTCAAGGAGATCGGCCTCCTGAAGCAACTGAACCATCCCAACATCATCAAGTTTTTGGACTGGTTTATTGAGGACAACAAGCTGAACATTGTACTGGAGCTGGCTGATGCGGGTGACCTCTCACAGATGATCAAGTGCTTTAGGAAGCAGAAGCGGCTCATCCTGGAGAGGATGGTATGGAAGCACTTTGCACAGCTGTGCAGCGTCGTGGAACACATGCACTCTCACCGGGTGATGCACCGAGACATCAAGCCTGCCAACATGCTCATCACAGCCACAGGGGTCGTGAAGCTTGGTGACCTTGGCCTGGGTCACTTCTTTTGCTCTGAGACCACCACAGCCCACTCCCTAGTGGGGACACCTTACTACATGTCACCAGAGAGGATACATGAGAACGGCTACAACTTCAAGTCTGACATCTGGTCTCTGGGCTGTTTGCTGTATGAGATGGCAGGTCTCCAGAGCCCCTTCTATGGAGATAAAATGAACCTCTTCTCCCTCTGCCAGAAGATTGAGCAATGTGACTACCCAGCTCTCCCTGGAGAACATTACTCTGAGAAGTTACGAGAACTGGTCAGTATGTGCATCTACCCTGACCCCAACCAGAGACCGGACATTGGATATGTGCAGCAGGTTGCCAAACAGATGCACGTGCGGACTTCAAGCACCTGAGCGTGGGTGCAGCAGGCCTTATCAGAGCCGCACCACTCCGCCTTACTGGAGTCTTCTTTCCAAAGTGGCCGCCTGGTAGCCTAGACCAACTAAGACCAGAGGGTTCAGCAGGTTCCTGGAGGGGGCCGGGCTTTGACACAGATGCTGAAAGCAGAGCAGCTGGGAGGAAGGGCACAAGTCACATGTTAACTGGTGGTCACATTCGAAAGTCTTTTCTTTAAACTGTCTGTGGACAATCTCAGCTGGGTTGTTACCAAGGGTGGGTGGTTCAACGAGTCACTGACACACCCCCTTGTATCTGGATTGTAATGTGAATCTTTAGGATAATTCCTTCAGTGACCTGTCAAGGTTTCTAAGAACAGGAGAATTGCAGGAGACTGTGTGATTTATAGGGGGCCTTTCAAAATGGTTAGTAGCAAGTTCAATTTAGCTCTTAGAATCTTTTTTAAAAAAATCAAGCTGTGTGCTTGCTCTGTTGTAAAAGGATAAAATGGAAATAATTTTTTAAAGTAGAGTGGAGATTTTCCTAATATTTGTATCCATGTTTATAACTTGATGAATGACGATGAGGAGAACCCAGCATCTGGCACAGAGTTTCAGAAGGCAGATAGTATTTTGAAAGCCATGTGTGTTTTCCATGCAGCCGCTCAGCCCTCTTCTCCGGAACACCTGCTCTGTCCCAAGCATGTCAGGCACTCTGTCACCTGCTGGAATGCTGGCAGCTCATTTAACAATCAGTGTTAAGCATTCTCCTCTGTGGGAAGGAAGCATGGGATACAAAACATATAAATATAAAACGTGCCCTCAGGCTGTTCTCTGTGTAAGTTCTGGTTCTGCAGCCGCCTACCATGACCCTGGGCAACTCTCTCAGCCTTTCTTAGTTTCCTCATCTGTAAAATGGGACTAATAGTATCTACCTTCAGCATTGCTGGCAGAATTGGAAATAAAATACGTAAGTAACCAAGAACATTGTAGATGATCCAAAAATCATAGCCACTCACCCCTTCACAAAACTGAAGTCCATGGACCATGCAAGTCAAGAATTAACGTACAACTGTATTATGCATGGGAAACCAGAACTATGTTCACTTATTTCTTACTCCCAAATAGGATTAACTGTGAAGACTAATTTATAAATGTGAACTTAAGGAAAACTCAAGCTCTGAAGGAAATAGTTTGCTTTTCAACTCAATCCTCAAATGGTCTAAGTGTCATCTATCTACTTGGTGACAGTTCAGCCCTCAGATAGAGACATGCTTGCCCACTCAGTGTTCTGGTCAGGTGCTCTGACTGCAGCCAGCCACTGACCAGGGGCCCAGGGGACAAAGGACTTGGGCTGGGCCACTGCTCCGTTTCCTTGTGTGAACTCTATTCTACTGTAACCCTGTCTGGTTTGAGACATTTTCTTCAGATGCAACCTCTGATTTGTTCTTGTTCTCCAAATTGGAAATAAAATGGGGGAAGAGGGGTCAAAAAAAAAAAAGAGAGAGAGAGAGACAGACATAGGCAGAGGGAGAAGCAGGCTCCCTCAAGGGAGCCTGATGCAGGACTCAATCCCAGGACCCCAGGATCATGACCTGAGCCAAAGGCAGATAGTCAACCACTGAGCCACCCAGGTGCCCCTAAATGAATATTCTAATAAGAAGAAAGAGGTATATATAGTAAGCAGATTAAAACACAAGCCACATGTCTTATAGAATGAACTGTCTTAAGTATTTGCTATTTAATGAACAAACATGCTATTTTGTTCCAGATGGTTATGCATGGATGAACTAATGTTCCTGAAATTAACAAAATCACCTTTTCGTTGTATAAAAAAAAAAAAATGACAGTGTATATTTTTAATAGTGCTAAGCACCCAGAATGGATCCTTTAAAAAACATAACACTTTAGAACAGAAAGGATCTTTGGAAATACAGTTCAGTCCCTTATTTAAATAGATGCCGGAAGCCTAGGCTCAGAGAACTAAGGTCACATGACTGGCAAACAGCAATGCAGGGGCTCAGCTTGGATCTTTTGACCCTCCAAATCTATACTCTTGTTCCTCTTAAGGAAATCTGCCTCGGCAATGGAGATGGATTATGAAATAAAATGAGAGAGTTCAGCGTTTTGAAACACATGATACCCTAAACACACTACAACAACGCTGCTGTCCTCAGGAAATTAAAAAGCAATTTAGAGAAATGAAATGGGTCAAATGAGCTGTCATTGAAACAAAAGGCTTCAGATCAACCAGTAAATCAGTAACTGCTTCCTGTGCTTGAGATTTTCAACCCCTCAGGGTGGGAGGTAAGCCACCAAATAAATTTAAAAGGATTTTCACTGAGCATTTCTTGTGAAACTCTGAAGACATGTATATTATACACTCTACACCCTTAATTTCCGGTGCAAAAACAGAATGGCATTCCGTGGTCTTGTTTTAAGAGGGTTATTTTCCACTGTATTTTTAAAATACCATAAAGCGCTTTAGCAGGAGGAGGTCTAATTCTCTCAGCAAAATTGAGAGGCTCAGATATTTGTATAATGAACATTACAATTTCCTTGCTCTGCCTCATCTTATTGATGATTGCTTTCTTTTCCTCTCAGGATTCCAGGGAAGAAAAAGATGTAGTAGCTTCGTTTTAACTTGTGCTTCATATGCAATTTTAATGAGAGTTTTACATACATTACTCAAACCCTAGTACACTTAGAGGTCAAATCAGCATTTAAACAGACATTCTAAATGGAAATGAGTGTCCAGTCATTTATTCATGATTGGTTTGATAGAACACAACTCTCCAAATCATCTCAGAGTGCTAGAAGTCTGGAAAATCAAGAGCAAGCATTGATTTATTCGCCCACTTGATTTTAGCAATTGGACTTCAACTGCATGAAAACTCAAGACGGAAAGGTCTTTTGTGCTATTTTAGTTGGTGTCCTCTGCACTGATCAATGTGAGTTGCTCATGTCTATGGATATTATTTTGACTTTGGCTGACCATGTCTCCAATTCAATTGTGGGTTCCCGAAGAGGTTATTTTGAATCTTTCCTGAGCCCAGTTAAGTGCTATAAACCTTGAATTCAAAAGTAGTCAACCTTGAATTTCAAAGAGCTGATAGTGATGGTGAGATTCCTGTTGAATCTGTGCTTTCTGATTTCCAAAGTTCACTTTGTGTCATATCTAAATAAGGAAGCATTGCACAATTACCCACCCCTATACTGAGCAGATCTTAGATCATGATGATGGATCAGAGTGTAATGAATCATCAATTGTCAGAGGAATGTGGTAGACACAGATATGGCCCCCAAAGATGTCCACATTCTATTCCCCAGAACCTGTGAATATGTGATGATATGGAAGAAAGAATTAAGATTACAACTGGAATTAAGGTTAGTAATCAGCTGATCTTAAGTAGGGAGATTTTCCTGGATTATCTAAGTAGACCCAGTATAAACACAGAGGTCTTTAAAAGATGGAAGGGGGAGGCAGAAGAGCCAGTGTTGGAGGGAGGCACATAGAGAAATACTTGGCCAGTCACTGCTGACTTGGAAGAAGGAAGAAGGGGCTGCAACCCAAGGAAAGCAGATACTCTAGAAGGTGGAAAAGGCAAAAAAAAAAAAAAAAAAAAAAAAAAAAAAAGATGCTTATAGAGCTTCCAGAAGGAAGGTAGCCTCCTTTTGGCACCTTGATTTTAGCCCAATGAGATCCTTTTCAGACTTTGACTCCAGAACTATAAAATAATACATTTTATTGTTTTAAGCCACTAAGTTTGTAGTAATTAGTTACAGCAACAATTGAATACAGGATATTTGGACTCCATTTACCTGGACTGACTTTATTGATTGGTGTGTGTGTGTGTGTGCATGTGTGTGTGCGTGCACACACACGCACCATAAGGTGATCTTTTATTTTGACTGTGAATAATATTCTGTGAATATATCACAATGTATTTATCTACTTTTTTGTTTATGGAGACGTGGATGCTGTCCATGGTTTGCTATTGCAAACACCCCTATAACAGTCTCCTGTACTTGCTTCCTTGTGCTTTTACCTGAGTGTTTGCCTTGGGTATAAACTTGGACATAGAATTACTGGGATATATGTAATGCCATTTTCAATGCAAATAGATATTGATTAATTGCTATATGAAATGCCTGGACAAATTTACACAATGGCCAACAGTATAGAAGTTTGAATTTCTTCACATTCTTGCCAAAACTAATTGTAGACTTTTTACCGATTTGATGTTATGATTTTATATTATGAGTTAATATAGGTATTATCAATTACATAAAAACTGAGCTAACTTCTGGTAGACAGTGATATTTTTGAAGCTTCACTTAGAATTCTCCAATGGCTTCTCAGTGCGTCCAGGATAAGATGTAAGATAGCTAACATGATGTATATACTTGACACAACCTATATCTCTAGCCTCACTTCTGTCTACACTCTATCTTGCACACTATGGTTGCTATACTTGTATACTTGTATATGGCTTGTACTTCTATGCACATACAATGCTGGTTGACAGATTTAAAACTGTCTTCATCTTACCTTCTACCTTAAGGATAGAAGATACATCACTTCTACCCTTCTTGGCTTACCCCATTTTTTTAGTCTAAAACTCTTGTAAGAATATGTGGTCACACACACACACAAAAAACCCTTAATGACTTTCTTTTGGGTTCTGTGACCTTCTTCTGATTCTCATCACAATGCATTATTATGTTAAAACATTTTTAAAAATAGATAATTTAATCACATAATTCAAATATCCAAAGTATAGAAAGATATAAAGTAAAAAATTCTCCCCCCATAATTGTCTCAACACCTCAGTTTCCTTTTCTTTTGGAGATAACAATTATTAAGTTTATGCTTAACCTTCCAATACTATATATAGTATTGGCTTGTGTGTGTGTGTGTGTGTGTGTGTGTATACAAATAAATAATTGAGAAAATCTCTCTCTTTCTGGGAATAGAACCTAACGACCTAGAAAATACAAATCTGAGTTGGCTGATTATGAGAAGATCCCAGGGAAAGCAAAAGAAATAGCAGCAAGTACAGAGGCCTTGAAGCAGTAGAAGGAGCTATGGCATGTTCCACAACAGCAAGGAAGCCAGGAGTAGATGGAGTCAATAAAAATAAAAGAATAAGTCCAGATCATTAATACAGTTCTACCTTCACTAATGAAAATTTTAATGTATTCTGGAATCCAACCTTTTTCATTTTAATAAAGTAATTATTATATATATATACATTCATATTTATATTAGTTCTATGAAAGCAGTTGATTTTTTATTCATAATTTTATGTGTATGTTTCACTAAGTGTTTCATTTTCTTCATTTTTCTGTGTGTTTATGTGTGTGATTCTAATGTTTAGGCAAGGTTGCATTCCTTTAAAATGATAAATTTGTACAACAAACTTAAAGCTTTGGGGAATCCCTGGGTGGCTTAGAGGTTTAGTGCCCACCTTCAGGCCAGGGTGTGATCCTGGAGACCTGGGATCCAGTCCCACATCAGGCTCCCTGCATGGAGCCTGCTTTTTCCTCTGCCTGTGTCTCTGCCTCTCTCTCTCTCTCTCTCTCTCTCTCTCTCTCTCTGTGTGTGTGTGTGTGTCTCATGAATAAATAAATAAAATCTTAAAAAAAAAACTTAAAGCTTTTAATAAAAATGAATCTCTGTTCTATGAGAGATGATACAATTTGCATAGTTCTTCTCTCCTTCCCCTCCCCTCTCTCTTCTCTCCTTAAATTTTAGTCAGTTTAAAAGTCTTTTTTAATTATTGTCATTGTAGAGGTAAATGCTCTTATGCTTCTATTATTTGATCTGTCAGCTTTAAATGATATCCTTCGACTCTCAGAGATTCACCATTCAGTGCTCCACATCCCTGCCTGTCCTGCTGCTCTGGGGCCTCCCTGTCATTCTTGGACGCTATACTTTGTCCTCTAGTAATTTCCCCAGAAAGACTCGTGGGAGCAATTTTTACTAAGTTCTCATTTATTCAACAGTTTGCCTGTAGTTGTTTATAGGCAAAAAAATAATCTGATTTGATATAATTTCCTTGGTTTATATTTACTTTATTTAACTTTATATTTTGGTTAACAATCCTATAAGTTTGAATGATCCTGCAGTTTTTCCCATCCCCTCATGCTTTCATCTATTTTTCTGTCTGTGGAAAGGATTCTGTACTTTTCAGTCCCTAAATCTTGGTATCTACTATTCTGGGTCAATTTCTCTAGCAAAGAAGTGCCTTTTCAGATTCAAGTTTACTTTTATTTCAGAAAACATTTCTTGAATTAGGACTATATTTTTTCCAGTAACTTGTTTCCTTCTCTGGAGACTCTACATAGGTGTACACTGGATTTCCCTTTGTTTGCTTCTCTATCATTTTCTTGCTCATTTAGGTTTATTCTTTTGTGTCTTTTGTAAATTTGCTGTATTTTTCTCCTCTCTGCCTTGGTGTTTTCTTCAGTGTTCTGTTTGGTTTTGTTTCACTTTTATGTTTTTCCCATTTTTTTATCTTTCCTACTGTGTTGATTTTACTTTTTGTCTCCTTCTTTTCAAAGATCTATCATCTTTTATTTCATCTCTGTCACTTTCCTCACCATTTATTTCCTGAGGACTTTGATTTTTACTTTGTGATATTATTCCAGAGGGGCAATAGACATTCGGCTTTTCAAATTCCTGATAAAATGTTTGCTCACAGTGTTCAGCTGATGCATGGGTTTGTTGCCAATAAATTTGCTGCCCTTTGGTTTTTGTATCATTTTGGGTTTAATGGCAGCTAAAATTGATAAATGTTTGACATGTGCTACTGCTAAAACACGTTTCAGTTGTCTCCTGTTTATGTAGTTGATTTTTTAAAATCTGAATATGTATGTTTACACTTTTTCTTTCCAGATTTATCTTTCGGCTATAGCTTGCAAAACTTTGAGCTTAGCAATTTAACTTCATCCCCCTAACTGATAAGCGTCATCTTCTATGTTGAGGGTATTTAGAAATATATTATCTAGAATGAAACAGAAGAATTCTGTGATGATTCACTAGATCCCACGACTAGGCTGACATCTCTAAAATTCCTTATCCATTTAGGTTTAATGGTTCCACATGTTACTAAGTTCTTGAATTGTCATTTTACTCACCCCAGTCTCTTCAACTCTTCCAAATGTACTTGAATCTTCATTCTGCCAGTAGTGCAATTAGTTCTTTCAGTAGAAAAGCCTCTCATTTGATTATAGTTGACTAGTTAACTAAATTTGACTCTGAAATTGCGGTATCAGAGGGCACAAATGGAGACTACTGGACTAATTCTTATCAAATAACAAAAATGATGAATTTATCATCATCATCATCATATTATTATTATTATTATTATATTTTTAGTTAGCATCTACTGATTATTTACCATCTGACTTGTAACTACACAAATCATTTTATATAAAATATTTCATTTAATTTTTTTTTAATTTTTTTTTTAAATTTATTTTATGATAGTCACACACACACACACACACACACACACACACACACACACACACAGAGAGAGAGAGGCAGAGACACAGGCAGAGGGAGAAGCAGGCTCCATGCACCGGGAGCCTGACGTGGGATTCGATCCGGAGTCTCCAGATCGCGCCCTGGGCCAAAGGCAGGCGCCAAACCGCTGCGCCACCCAGGGATCCCTAATTTTTATAGTAATATCAATATAGTAAAAGCTGTGACTCCCATTTATACATGGGAAATCTGACACGCAGAAAGTTCAAGTAACTCAGTTACACAGCCTGTAATCAGTAGGACCAGCATTTATACCAAGGGAGTCTGATGCTAGATCACCCTTGTAAAGCCACTACTCTATACTACCTTTTTCTATTGCTCAGTAATCTTAGTTCTGTCCTCTAATTTTTCTAGAAGCTTGCTCCTCATCTCTAAAATAAGGAGATTAAAATAGATGATTCTCCTCTCCAGGATCTTTTCCATGTCTAATACTCTAGGAGAGACATTATTTTTTCTGCATTTTATATGAAACACATTAGCTTTTCCCATGTAAAGTTTCTAAGAATCCACTCCCAACATTACTCTGGAAGTGATGCTGCCTTTCCTATTTCTCAAGGGATTATACCCAAGTTGCTTTTGAGGGGATGCCAAGTCAGGATTTGATATGTGACAAATAGTCTCACCCTGCAAAAGGAAGCTCCCATCCTAAGTGAGTAAATAGTGCAAGCATATTCCTCAGAATGCATGCCCTTAGCATGTTCTTATGTAAGAGTAACCTACTTCCTTGGGGGAATCACTAACCTTCTATCAGTTTCCTTTCAATCATTCATTCCCTTGTGCTAAATTTATGGGTAAGTCCATACAGCTAGAGACAACTAAAAAAAAGTTCAAGGCCATTTTGCAACCCCAGCCAGTCCTCCTTATACAAATGGCCCAAGAGTCACAACTGACAGGCAGTCTTAAATTAATCCTATTTGGGCTGATTCTCTGTGGTTATAGATTTCTATGCCTCTGGCTTGCTGCTTAGCAGCACCAGCTCTGGTTACCAATGCTGATGCCTCCTTGGTGTGTCATTGTCAGATCCACTTCAGATCAAACATGCAAAGCATTTGGTCTCATTTTACCTAGCTTTTTTCCCCAAAGAGCAACTCAGGAAGTGATTTCTGTAGAGGAAAAGACTTTGACTCATCTTCCTGTGCCTTGTGAGTTCTGTACTTCATGAAAATTTACGGGTGGGATGATGATTCAAACCAAATTCAAACTTGATGTTCAATATTTCAAATTCCTGGATAGTCTTCTCTTTGCTATGACTTTCTGCCTCTTTCATTTCTATCTTTAGATCAACCAGTTTCTTTAGAACGGTAAGATATTAAGGGCTCCAGAATAGGCACTGGGTTCTAGAAAAGGTAACAGCCTTCATGGATGTGTCTGACCCAGGAGAATCTCCTCTATAGATATCCTAAGGTGTAGGGAAGCTCTTAGTCTTCTATCTCCTACCCCTTTGATTACCATATTTCTTACCTTTATCTTAAGTCTTTCAAAGAAATCTGGAAATGCACTTTTGTATTCATAGTCCTAGAGTTAGTACCTTATTCTAGAGGAAAGCCCACTATTATGAACCGTGTGTGTGGATCCTCCCAAACTTCACATGTTGAAATCCTAACCTCTAATGTGATGGCATCAGGAGGTGGGGCTTTTGGGAGGAAATGAGGTCATGTAGGTGGAGTCATCATGAATGGGATTAGTGCCCTTAAAGAAGAGATGTGAGAGAGATGATCTCTCTCTCTACCTTGTGGGGATGTAGTAAGAAGATGGCCCTGTGCAGACCAGGAGGTGGGCCTTTACCAAACACAGGATCTGCCAGCACTTTGATCTTGGACTTCTCATACTCCAGCACTGAGAGAAATAAGTGTTTGATATTTAAGCCTCCCACCGTATAGTAAATTGTTATAGTAGCTTGAACTGACTAAGATATCCACTTAGCGTTTCTAGCTAAGTTCCAGCCCAATCTCTCTTCTTAGGACCTTGAGCAACTGACTACACCCCTTGAATTTTTTTTCAAATATACCTCCTACCACAGTGATTTTGATCATTTTTAAAGTCCTTACCAACTTAAAATTGCTGCGATTATACTTATTATAAAGAACTACCATCTTAGTTTTAGTGGCATAATAATCTGAATAATGAAAACCTTAGTTTCTAAGTAACTGCCTGTCATTCAGACTTTTCCCAAATGTAGCAATTCTGGATAGATAGCTAATTTTCCATTCTTGCTATTCTTACTTTGGAGAACTCCCCTAGGTGGAAAATAGGATGAATACAGATTTAGAAGTTTTAAATCTTTATTTTAAAGCTGTTTAGTCTTTTATTGTCTTCTGTAGATAAAGCTTTGGTCAGAGGGTCTTAGGTGAGTTGTATCATTTGCAAGAATAATTCAAGGCTTTTTCACATAAGATATTGATCAATTACCCAAATAAAAGTTATGTGTACATTTTTCTATTAAAAAGACTCAAGGATTACATATCTATCCTGTGAGTGGAAAAAAACCCAGCTAGTTCCCTACGATAAAACAACAGTGTACACACATAGAAGCCAGGAAAAAAAGGAAGAGAAGAAAATGGGGAAAGAGAAAGAAGAAATTTAGAGAAAAAAGAAATTTAAAAAAATCCCAATGCAAAATTCTCCTGAGCTACTGTCACAGCACATCAGCAACTGATTGTCAGATATTCTATCCTTGGACATAACTCATGCTGCTTTGTAACCTAATGCTGCAGCTCCCACATTCAGGGAGTGATCTTCCTTTCTGTTACCAAACCCATCACCTAAGCATCTTTCCTTTAGACTTGTGCAAGCAGGACTTCTTTCCCCAGTCCTGGACTTTACAGAAACCTATTCTAGCTTCCCTTGGCTGAAATCAGAAAAGCAGAAGACCAAGAGGCTGTCCTCACTATTGACAGTACCTCCTCCTTCTAGACTGTACTCTGAGTACCCAGTATTCCATCCATGCCACATGGCAACGAGTCAGCTTTTAGAGCCTGTAGAAGCCTACTCCTTGATCCTTTCCGCCTGAAAATAGACCAAGCCACCAGTTTACTTACCCTCTTGTCTAAGGGGTTTCTTTTGAAGAAGGTAGAATGCAGCAAGACCCTCAGTATGAAGACCTAAGCTGGGCCACACGAGGGTTTGGAGACAGCTTTCACTGCAGCATCACAGTCCAAGGATAGTAAATTCAAACCTGGCTTTCCTAGTTATATGAGAGTATATTTGTAAGATCAGAGAATGGAGCGTATTTTACTTAATGGCCTGATAGTTTTATTTGTAACTTTTAGATATTTATATATAAGATATATCAGCTTCCATTTGTACCCTTGCCCTGGGTCCTGCAGGTGTTGGGGTGACCTATCTGTAAGTACTCTTGTTGTCATGTGCCTAGTTTTTGCCTTGTAGCAGCAGAGATGGCAAAAGGCCCAGGTCTGAGTTTGTCACTGCAAAACTCAGAGTCTGTCAGAGGGGCAAGGCCTATAGTTCTCCTCACTTCATGACTGGAATCAGCACCTTTTAGGGTTGAACTGATTCAGTCTGCTTGGCAGCCTCCTAGGTTGGTAGTCACTTCCAGGGCTAGGCCCATTTCTCTAATCTACTTTTTTTTTTTTTTTTTTGTGAATTGCAGTTTGTTCTTACATGAAAAGATAAAATGAAATGTAGTTAATATTTGTTACACACTAATAAACCAGGTACTGTACTAGGCCATTTATATACTTTCTCCATTCACCACTTAAGCCTTACAACAAAGCAGGTAATATCTCTATTAGGGGAGGAAATTGAAGTTTAGAGAAGATGAGAAGAAATTGGCTGAGGAACTCAAGATACTTCATCTCACCATCACTGCCACAAAAAGGTCTTTCGACCTAAAACTCTGTCACTGCTCTTCTAACTTTCAAAGACAACCCCAGAAATCTCACTCACACATGTCTGTTGAAGTCTCAAATCAGAAATGTGTTGACCCTGATCCTCATCCTTTGGTTTAGCCCCTTGCATGGTGACTGTTTTCTGGATGTGGGAGCTTCCCCGTGGATGCTTTGGACTTGGAACAAATGGTGGAAAGAGTTAAAGTTTTGGTATAAAAATAAGAGCTAGTGCCAGCAACTGAAGCTTCCCAGCCAGGGTAGTTACTCAAGTTCCTGGTGAGGACTGGGATTTCAGCAAGGGGCATTGGTAGGAAACTAAGCCCCATAAAATGCCCCCTTCATTCATATACCTCCATGACCAGCCCCAAGCTAATGCCCCACAGGAAGACAGAAATTCTCATGAAGGAACAATGTGGCAGAGGACTCACGAATGGCCTATACAAAGTGACAGAGAGTCAGTGAGGGTACGTCTTGGAAGATGCGCAGGCACTCACAGCAAAGGCTGGACTCTGCCCCCAAATTCAAGAGCTGCCCTTAACGCGTACAGGGTCAGTCGGGGCCCTAGTGGGACTGAGGTTTACAGCAGTTTACATGTAGTTGAAAGGAGTTACAGAGATCAGGAATGGACAAACTAACCTTTTTCTCTGCAGAGTCTATACATTTATTCAACTTAATTTAATAAGATTTTATTGAGCATCTACTACCAGTAGGGAGCTATTTAAAGATTGTGCAGAACTGTAGTAAATAATACAGGATGGCCACTGTTTCCCAAGTCACCACTACCTCTAATGAAGTAGAGACCAATGTCCGTCTATAACTCTAATAAATTTTTCATATTAATTATCATAGTATTCTAATGATAAACCATTACAGAAGTATAAAATGCAGTGAAAGGAAAGGGGAAAGAAGAGTTAACTTCAGTGTCTGTGGGAGAGATTGCTACCAATTTGTTAAATCTCACTGGTCCAGATATTATTCCTTTTCTGCTTAGGGCTATCTACTGAATTGCCTAGAAGGATCATAGTAATTGTACAGTACATCCTGTTTTTTTTTTAATTTATTTGTTTCTTTGCTTTCAGTTAAAGAAGTGATAACTAAGCTCCTCCATTTTTCTTACATGAACCAATCTAGCATTTTCCCCTTAAAAGCAAAAGAGGTGGTTTGTGGGTATGTTTCTTCCTTTTTATTTTTAGACAGTACCTCATGGTTTAATTTTAACCATGAGTTGTGGGTTTTCTAGCTTAAGGAAAGAGTCATTTCCCTAACATTATAAACCTGATTATGAATCCTATTAACCTTTTAAATTATGTTTTCCAGTTGATGAGACAGATTTCCAGACAATGGAATTCCGGGTAATTACTGTATCTACATAAGTATGATTTTTTGGTCAGAGCACAAACTTAAAGAAAAATTAATAGAGGCGGAAAGTAATGCATGGAAAATCCTATGCCCCCCCCATCCTAGAACAGCAACTTCCGGAAGTTTCTGCAATAAGGTGGTTAGAAAGCAGTTTATGGAGAAATGATATGGTAACTGTCATTTGCAGGCTCCCTACATCTATCAGGTAAAGTGATTAAACCTGTATCCATCATTCAGCATAATTAATCAGTAAGACACAGCAGCCCATGTTCGTGTGTTGATTAATCTGTAGTTCAGGTACATACATTTCAAGTTTCAAGTTCACACGAGAAATACATCCATCAGTGCTGCCACATGCACTGGTGTGCTCTGTTGCAATTATAAAATCAGTAGATAATTTTTAAAGAAGAGTGGAAAGACGTTTTTTCCTAACTGGAAGCAAAGTACAGGGCTCTTTGAAGACTGCTAAACAGAAAACAAAAATCCAGTAAAATATGTTTCTTATTTATTTATTCATTCATTCATTCTTTCATTCATTCATTCTTTTAAATGAGGCAAAGCAATTCTCTGGTTCATAAAATAGATCTCTTAACTGAGTATAAGAGACTTCGATGTAAGGGCCAAATCAGTCATGCAACAAATGTTTATGGGACACCTAACGCACCCTGGGGATATAACAATGTCCTCCAAGCTCCTTTTTCCCAGCAAGCAGTCTGGAGTTCAAAGGCCAACAGTGTTAGGCAGGGAGATTTGTCACCTTGGACACCTTGTCATCAGCACCAGTCTACTTTACAAGCCAGATCTTTTTTACAGAGTTAGCTAACAAGGTGCCTTAATAATGGTTTAGATACATGAAATAACTTGAAATGTCTCTGTAAAATTTTTAATTTTGCTTATGCAAGACCCAAATGTGTTTTGATAGTGGCAAAAAACATACTGGTTACTGGCTCAATTCAATCATTTCACAAATGAGCAGAGCTGGGTTGGGTGGGGGGGGAGTTACTCACTCAAGTTCACCCAGCTAGTGATTAGCAACATTCAAATGCAAATTAATGCACTTCTCTGGATTTCTGCTCCTACTGTCATTGCTACCTTTAGACAAAAATTTTTGAAAAATAAATCCTGAAGTGATTTGGTATAGCCTTTAATTTAAAAAATTAGATATTTTGATAAATATATATATATATATATATATATATATATATGTAATTTTTAACACTTAATTTTTTCTTATAAGGATTGTTTTAGCAATTCATATGATATAGAGTTGTGCTCCTTCCATAATTTTTTCTCCATGCATCATAATGTATACAAATACATAGATGTACAACATGAATATGATTTCAAAGTAAGTGATTGTGTTCTGTGTGTTGTTTAGCTTGTAAGGGTCTCCTTAAAGATTCTACTTCTGATCCTTTTCTTTACATCCCATTATAATCAGTCACCTATGGGATGAGGCCGAGTTTCCCATGGTAGACATTAGGGTATGACTAACCTGCCAGTTTTATGTTAAACAAAAAAGAAGCTCCTTTCTCTGGGCTGCTATTATAACTGCTGTCTAGTGACCTTGAGTGAGTTAGTTCTTCAGTCTGAACTTAAATATCCTCAGATAAATCCTCTGGATATCCAGAAATAGGGGTGGTAGTTGAAGGAAGAGACTAGAGAGAGAAGGAATGTGGAAGAGTGGGCACGCTGGCATTTCTGAGAAATTCACAGTGGAGTTTTTCTTAGCAACTTAGAATATGTGCCTCTGCGTAATCATCCTTCTGAATACATTTCAGGCAATGAATATTGGTGGCAAAAACCGTCAGAAAAGGGGCCTCCATTGGCTTCACCCAGAAATGTATACACAGCTATGTCTCAGCTCAGAAATGAGAAAGGGTTTTGTATAAACAAACACAGAGTCAGGTTTTCTATTTTCTATAGCCAATGAGTACTACTATCTAACAGCTAGGTAAATTTAAAGAGAGGTTGATATTCTGGATGAGAATTGAAATGGGTCATGTTGCTTGAGTTCCTCCCATGACGTAAAATAAATCAGGGGAGTTTAACTGCTTAAGTGTTTCAGGAAGTCTGACCACTTTAAATTAGAGCTTTTGCTGACTGAAGGATATTTGTGATGACATTAGTTTTCCTTTTAAATTTTGGCTTTTGAAGCCTGATAAAGTCACCTCCACAGAGTCCACTTTTTGAATTAGCTTCTCTTGATAATCACATAAATTAGGCTGCAAAGTCTTAACTTTTAAAAAAATTACAAAATCTATAAAATAGATTTTAAAAGAGCAGAATGGAAAAAAAACCTACACACAACAAAAACAGACCCTAATGTTTTTCTCCTTGCAATATTCTTTGTGTTTTTAAGAAACCTTAATCTAGTATCTACTCCCTGCCTCTTTTCTGCTAAACATCTCAATCTAATAAGCAAATATCTCATTTGAGGATAGCACCAAATCAAATCTCTAAGCTTCTCATGAAGCTCTCACACTGCACTGTCTGGGTCAATAAAATTATCTTTCTCATTTACATGTTTTTTAAAAAGCTAAGCATTTTACTATTGTTATTTTTTTTAAGATAGCATTTATTTTTTCAGTTGAGAGAGAGACAGTGTGAGTGGGGTGGGAGGTGGGAGGAGCAGAGGGAGAGAGACAAGCAGACTTCACTCTGAGTGCAGATCCTAATGTTGGGCTGGATCCCAGGACCCTGAGATTATGACCCAAGCAGAAATCAAGAGTTGGACGCTCAATAGACTGAACCACCCAGGCGTCCCCAAAGCTAAGCATTTTAATAAATGTTCTTGTGAAGAAAATAGAGGTACCTAAAATTATTAGCAACTTTATAACTTAATAACCAAAGAGACCAACAGAAGGTAACCCAAACAAATCCTGTATTTGAATAGCATTTCAGTGTTTACAAGCACTTTTTATACATTTCAATTCATTTCATTTATAACAACCAATAAAACAGTGCGGTCCTTCACCTACCCTGTCAATTGGCACATTGTATTTTGCTATAATATTGAAAAACTGGTATTGATATTTCATATTTAAAAGATTGACAGTTATTTTACAGGAAAATAGGCGGCCTATATTTTGTAACAGCATACTCTGGAAAAACCATCTGCTTATCCAAACTGAAGGGATAATGGTATCCTTAAAGTTCCTTTAAATTGAGAGTAGATGAGCTCATGAGATAATTCACAGCCTGGGGTCCCTTCCTTTGGACATCGGATGTTTATCAGGCGGGGGAAAATGGTGCTGCCATAGGTGGCTTCTGTGAAAAAAGCAAAGCACCGTGATTCTGAGAGTGTGCCTACAAATATAAGGGACGACTACCAACATGAGCCCTAGGGGGTTTTCTTAATCTATTCTGGAATTGGCAAACTTCGATTAGATTTTGAACCAATTGGATGCAATTTGTAGTTACTTGATTTGAAAAATAATCTGTGACTTTGTTGAGGTTTTCTCAAGAATGTCTCATGTCACTCTGGGGAGTCTGCTAACCATATTAAACATAGATCTATCTCAATTTAAGTGAAACTGAAGGCAAACACACACACAACAATTTGGGTTCTAGACTGATGGAACCCAGGGTTCTAGGTGAATTTTAAATAAGTGAATGCCATTTTTACTGATGCGATTAGCTGCAGGTAGGTGTATGTGATCGTGATAAAAGCAAGGCGCAGGGGCATGAATTGCAACAGAGCTAAGTTGAATCCACAACTTGTTCATTTATTACATGCTCTGGTTTTGATTGGGGTTGTCATTGAATCTATTGGGGAGAACGGAAGTTTTCTGGCCTAAGAATAAAATATATCTCTTTATTTGTTGGGTTTCTTTGATTTCTTTCAGCAATATTTTATAGTTTTCAGGGGACAAATCTTATAGATATTTTACCAAAATAATCCTTGAGTATTTTGTATTTTTATGCTATTTTAAATTAATCCTATTTAAGTTAAATTTTATTTTCCAATTGTTTGTGGTTAGTGTAGAGATATACAACTGGTTTTGTGTATCATTCTTGTTTTCTTGCTAACTTGTATCCTTACTAAATTTACTTATTCTTTCTAGTAGCTTTTTTGTAGGTTCTTTAAAACTTTCTATATAGCCAATTATATCATCTGCAAGTAAATTCAATTTATTTTTTTTTCTTTATAATCTCAAAAGCTTATATTTCTTGTTCTTGTGTTGTTGCACTGGCTAGAATCTACAGTACAGTGTTAAAAGTAGTGAAAGCAGAAATCCTTCACTTTTTCCTAATCTTGAGGAGAAGCATTCAGATTTAAATATGATGTGGGGTATAGGATTTTTATCTAGATATAAACATTCTCTTTTACTTTTAGTATGTTGAGATTCTTCTCCTCAGAAATATGCTGGATTTTGTCAGATTCTTTTTGGCACATATTGTAATGATCATTTGATTCTTCATTTTTAGTTGAATAATATTTTGTTTAGAATTTCTTCATTTATGTTTATGTAAGATATGCACCTATGTCTTTCTTTCCTTGTAATTTCTTTCTCTTGTTTTGGTATCAAGGTAATGCTGGCATCATGAATGAATTGAACATATTTTTTTCAAATTTCTGAAAGTTTGTGTAAATTTTGGATTTGTTTTAGTAGGCAATTGGCTGGAGTTTGTGCTGCAACTTTCTCTCTTAGGTGGCAATTTTTGTTTCATTTCATACCTTTTGTCTTGGGGCTACTTTCAGTCTGTTTTACAACTGTGTAATTCAGACACCAGCCAAAGAAGTGCATAGGTAGAATTTGGAAATCTTTTCTTGGTGTCTTTCCCTTCTGAGATTTCTTCTCTATAACTAGTGGCCATGGTTTTCCCAGATTCGGTCTTCTATTTTCCCCAGACCAGAAGGACTGCAGTATTATACTGCTTCAGATATTTTAGTGACTGGATAAAAGCCATGAAAATAGGAACTCATTTCTTATAAATCCCCGAGTCCAATTATAGACTTTACCTAAATATGTCTGATTCTCCAGTACCTGGCAAGTATATTTTATATTACATCTGGAACTTACAGATAGATGTCATATGAATGGGGTATAATACAACAGAATTTTATTCAGCTACTACTGGATGCAGAGGTCTTTGAGCTTGCTCTTTATATATTTTCTCTGACCTTTCTCTCAATTTCCAACTCTCATTTTTTAGCCATTGTTTCCCTTACTGTGTCTGCCTCCAACAACCTGATTGCTACTTCAGTATGGTACTTGTAATTTCATATGAGCTTAGAAACTAAGATTCCTGACATAGTAGAATTTATTCTAAATTAGAGGAGAGTAGATCATCTCAGACACATTCTTATATCCATAAGGATTATGACTTTAATCACATAAATTTTGTGTAACAGAGTTTGGTTGCTTTCAATTTTTTATTTAATCACTTCTGGGTTCATATTTTTGTCAAATCTTTTAAATTAGAAAATCCCATTATATTAAATTTGAAAAAAGCAAGATGTTTTTCTTATACATGTATAGACTCTCACATAGAGTCACTAACATGCTTTTAAAAGTTTGAGCCAACTCACCCAGAATCTTTCAACTGCTGAGAGAAATGTATGCAAAAATTTAAAATCCTCATGGATTTCTATTTATTAATTAGAGAAAGAACATAGTGGTTTGTATATGTTGGTTAGGCTGAGTCTACAGGTTGAAAACTAAAATTATTTTTCAATTGTTGATAACCCAAGGTGGGTTTTTGATTCAGAATTTATTACTAATCTTGCAACAGTATTTTTTATAAAATGAAGCATTTCTATTTCCTTTTTTTAAAGTTGTCCCTAGGATGCCCTTGTAACTGAAAGACTTAATAGGTTTTATGCTGTGAATTATTTTCACCAATACTTGAGTACATAGCATAATATATACTAGAAGTGCTGAGTCTATTGTTTGAATTGATACAATTCATTACTAAAACTTTGCTCAGTTTCTCAGTTTTTCTGTTCATATTTGATTTCAGAACATTCTGTATTTTTTTCCAACTGAGCTAAACATGAAGATTTTGAATCAATACTCTATGCACTTTTGAACTTTGACATCCGATCCTAAGAAATGAATGTTCTTTATATTCCCATGCATAAGAGTATATATATTTTTTGGTAAGTGCTTTTATTTCAGTCATGTCTAAGCAGCTGATCTATGTGTATGTAATAAGGTAATATCTCCCTTTAACCACACATATTTTTATATTTCTCAAGTCAGTTATTTTCCATTCTGTCTAATCAGGCTAAATTTAGAAAGTAGAGAAGCCAAATCTCCATTTCCCCTTTGAATTTCCATTAGTTAGTTGGATGTGACTCAAATAAGAAGATTTTTTCTTTTCTTGCTTGTCTCAAAAATAACTGGCCCCTAAAGACCAATCAGAAGAAATGTATTTGGAATATGAAAACAAATGCAGTCAAGTTTTGATTGAATTTAAGGGATCTTTCACACATTAGGATATAACATTGTTATCAAAGAAATAACTAACAGAGCTAGGAGGATTACATGTGGCTAAAGTGAGTGAAAGCCATCCTTTAATTCTCAAATGGATTAGAAATATTATGGCAAAAAAAATTGTTTGACGGTGACCAAAAAGGATTTAAATAATAGCAATAAATGCTAACTTAAAGAAAATGTAGAATATTACAGAGGTCTACAAATGACTGTCTCCAGTGAGAAATAATAGGAACCTTGGGGGAAAGATTTCAAGAAGCATATTTTCATACAGATGCCAGACAAAATTTTCCAATAGAGCCAAACATCTTTACTTCTTATTCTTGAGTCATTACAATAATTAGAATATGCTATAGTGATGACTGTGGATATCTACAAAGGGAACAGTGTTTTTAAACCATGAAGCAGTGGTTCATGGCCTCAACCTATGTGAGTTGTGGCAAAGCAATTAAATGACCACAAATTACAGTCACTAGCAACTGAGATCAAAAATCATATTTGTGACTTACACAGGAACAATGCCTGGCAGTCATATCAAGATTCCTAAGCCATCCATTTGTTTTTGTTTTGCTTTGTTTTTCGGCATGGTTATTCTTAGCAGACAAAATCAAAATATGTGTTCATTATGTAAGATGGCAAGTGTATAAAACCCCTTAAAGGAGGAAAGGGACTGAAGGACTAAGTGAGCACAGGAACTTTTAGAGGATTTATGATGGCTTAAGCATCTGAATGGGTAGATCCGATGCCATTCTGGTCTGTCCACAGAGAAAATGGTGGGGCGCCTGGATAGGCTCAGTTGGTTGACTGACTCCTGATCTCATGGGTCTAGGATCGAGCCCTGCGTAGGCTCCCCAAGGATTGAGGAGTCTACTTGAGATTTTCTCCCTTACCTTCTGCCCCTCCCCTCCCTGTGTGCACATACGCATACATTCTCTCTCTCTCTCTCTCTCTCTCAAATTAATGAATAAATCTTTTTTAAAGAAAGATGGGAAATGGTGGCAACTACAAAATCACAAATTAATCTTTTCTTCATGGAATTGGCAAACATTGTAAAAGCTGATTAAACTGCAGCTAAGGATGGCAAGAGTCCTATAATCCTGGAAGAAGACAATCTTAGCTGATTAGAGCAGAAGCAGCCAAGGGCTGGCAATAAGCAGAGGGGGCAGTGTTTTAGAGAAATGTTCTACCTCTCAGGATTCCTGGCAGCCTTCCTATGAGTGAAAGGAAGGATCACGGAATTATGTTCAGTATAGGCCTGGTGGAATTATGTTCAGTATAGGCCATCACATTTGACTCGTCATTATATGATTAACCACCACTATTAACTCTTTTTAATTTTTTATTTATTATATAATTTTGTCATTGTTGATTTGTTTACTGCCTTTAAGGAAAAAGTGCCAGCTTCTCTCTGTAGAGGCAGGTAGAGAGGTCCCTTTGGATGAGGTCTTAATTGTCCTAGAAAGGTCATGTAGCCCTTTGGTTATTTGCAAATGTAGCATTCATTGCTTTAGGAAATAAGTTGATAGGACTTTATATACTTTATTCTTAGCTTTGTTTCTTCTTCCAGTTGTTTTCTTCTTTCTTTTTTCTTGACCCAATTAGTAATGGTATGTCACCCAAACTCCTAAGGCATTGATAATTGAAATACTCATCATATTGTAAGATGAAATTATGCCCATGTACTAATGGTTCTTTGGAAATGAAAAATCAACACGGAGCTTGAAACATTTACATTTAAATATCTACATGTTAATAAAATCCAGCATGTTAAGGGTCATTTTCTTGTTAGATACATTTCTTATGTTTACCTTATAGGCAAGAACGACCCCCCCCCCAATGCCTCTCCATCCGTATAATCACCTCCCTTCCAAATGTGAGTGGAATCCATGAAAATGACATTATCACCCCCAAGATTATTTGTTAAATCATGTGGCAAAAGGGGGATATCTGGGTGAGCCTAATTTAGTTACATGAGCCCTTTAAAATGAAAAGACTTTTTTAGCAGGTGATAGAATAAGAATTTGGCATACCATAGCTGGCTTGTGGCTACAAAGGGGACACATGAGACAAAAAATGCAGGAGGCTTCTGGAAGCTCAAGTGACTCCCTGCTGATGGGCAGCAAGAAACTGAAGATCTATCAGTCCTACTAATGCAAGGTTGCTGACAACAACCTGAATGAGCTTGGAAGTAGATTGATCTAGAGATCTTGGGTCTAAGCTTGGCCTGACTGACACCTTGATTTTGGCCCGTGACACCATAAACAAAGAGCCTAGTCAGATCCACCTGGGTCTGTGACCCACAGAAGTACAAGACAATAAATGGGTGTTGTTTTGAGGCACCGAGTTTGTGGTAACTAGCTACAGAGCAATAGAAAGCTAATAGAGTCTACTCTATGCTCTGTGTGAAGTGTTGAAATCACAGATGGATAGATCACTGTCACTTCTTTTGAGATGCAGAGTAACCCAGACAGATGTGGAAATATCAACTATAATAATAATGTGTTGAACTCAATGATAGAAGTTGGTTATAAAATGCTATGGAAATGCAGATAAATGGTACAGATTTTGTCCAGAAAAACAGGAGACTTTTCAAGAGATTGTGATCGTTAGATTCTACAACAAAAACAATAATATGTAACAGAGATAAACAATATGACCAGGCAAAAGAGACACAGATTCTTAATGTGTGAATATTCACAACCTTGCAAAACCAACCGAAAGTACAAAGAAGATCAGTTTCAATTTTATAAGAAATTAGCTGGTATAAGTGTGAGTGTACCTTAGTGTTTGGAGAAATGGTTCTATCTCAGAATATTCATTTTATCATGTTGCAGAGAGATTTCCTCCAAGCACATTCTGATTAAGCAGTACTGATCATCAATGAGCAACTTAACTGAATTTCTATGATGTATTTAATAGCTTCCTTAGCTCAGGAAAATACGCTTTAAAGCCTTGAAAATGGCTCTATGAGGTAAGATTAAATTCAGCTGGGGGTGACTCAAATCTCAAATAACAATGACTCAAAACCTCAAAGAAGGCAGGCATTTATTTCTCTGTCATGTAAAAGTCTTGAGGTTGGCAGTTGAGTGGGAGTGGTCATGGTGGGTTCATGGTGTCAGGGACCTGGCTTCTGTGACTGAAACATGCATGCTTTACACCAAGGTTGTCTCAAGATCCATTTGTCTTTTAGAACTCCAGGATTTATATTATATTCCATTCAGTTGGAAAGAATAAGGATGATTATGGTAACTCTCCTTTCACATCTCAGTAAAGTTATTACCCGGAAATTACACATATCACTTCCATTTATAAGTTCCCAATCAGATCTTTTTCACAGTCACTAGCTATGAGGAAGGCTAAGAACTGTAGTTGTATTCCAAATGGCCATTACTAAAAGTCAGAGATTCTATTACTGTATGTTATGCATGTTATACACCTTGTAGGGGTAACAACTAAAAGTAAGCACTATATATTTTCCTTAAGTTTTAAATTTAGGTTTACTTTAAGAAAAGCTGAGTTATATTTAGCATCATAGTGGTGTTTTAAGGTGCTATCAAGACACCATTTCCTGAAGTTCTTAACTTCAGGTGATAGTAGGTCATTTAGCAATGCAATTGGAAAAAAGTGTAGGTGTATAAAGAACTACACTTAAAAATAGACTAAATGATAGTCATTAATTTTTAAAAGGAGAACATAAAATATACAATTTTCTGGGATATAGTGTTATTTCTTCATCTTCAAGCACTGACATTCAGAAAAAAAATAGCTTAAAGTCTTAAGGTGCATTACTCACATAATAATTAGAATGCATACTATTAAGACTATGGACAAGAGTTTATAAAGAGTTTATATAGCTCACAGAAAAAAATTGAATTTAGCAAGTCTAACTTGACTGAAGATGGCAAAGACTCTTTCATAGAAGTCTGAGTGAGCATGATATATAAACAAGTAGATTTTTTCAGGTATTTTCTTTCTTTCTTTCTTTCTTTCTTCTTTCTTTCTTTCTTTCTTTCTTTCTTTCTTCTTTCTTTCTTCTTTCTTCTTTCTTTCTTCTTTCTTTCTTTCTTTCTTTCTTTCTTTCTTTCTTTCTTTCTCTACATCATCAGAAAGGTTTTATTTCTTTTAAGGGAAAACAAACTGTATCCAAGGCCTTAACTTAAAGACATAAACCAAAATAACCATTATTCCTTATTTAGAACTTGAAGAGTGTAAGAGTATATGTCATTAAATAGCAACTTGGATGAGTGATGGTCAAGTCTTCCCCAGAAAAGAAGTGGGTTAGAAGTAAAAGCTACCCCATGATGGTCTTGAATATAGCAACTTATAGAACTACAATGCATGTGAAAATTAGCAACTTAACGGTCACTGGGGAGAGCAGAATGGATTTGGAGCTCCTCAGAAAGTTTCATCCTCAGAGAATTGTTGCTACTTGATCTGTTTGGCAGGTTCATGATCTTGTCTTTATTGATAAAGTTTGTCTTTATTTAATCTGACTCAGAGCTCACTGATGAGGAAAGCTCTATCCCCAGGACATTTCTCTCTCTCTCTCTCTCTCTCTCCTCTTTTCTCTCTCTCTCTCTCTCTCTCTCTCTCTCTCTCTCACACACACACACACACAGACACAAAATCAGTGGTAATTGTTTAACACTGTAAATGTCTGAAATGGCCAAGGCAATTGAGGAAAATAAAAAGATGGACAAAATTCTTCAAAGGAAAAATCTGAGGATTGAGAAACAAAAGGCAGAGTTGATAGAATTATATTAAAACAAACGTGGTTCAGCAATATGCTAGCTATAATACCATACTTTAAGCCTGAAGGAAAACTGAGTTTGAAAATACAAGGATGGAGGTGTGTCTGAGTGGCTTAGTTAAGTGTCCTACTCTTGATTTTGGTTCAGGTCATCCCAGGGTTATGAGTTTGAGCCTCATGTTGGGCTCCACTCAGCATGGAGCCTGCTTAATATTCTTTCTCCCTGACCCTAACCACCCGCCCCCCCCACCCTTGTACATGTGTGCTCTTTCTCTCTTGCTTAAAAAAAGTACAAAGACGGGAAAAAGATATACTACAAAAACAATAAACAAAGAGAACAAAAGTAGCTTACTAATATTAGATTTAAAAGATTTTAAGGTAAAAACTATTCTTGGAGATAAAAAAATGACATTTATGACAAAGAGGGTCAATCCATCAAAGAGACATAGCATTATAAATATATATGCACCTAACAATGAAGCCCCAAAATACATGAAACAAAAAGTGACAAAAATTAGGGAAAATAGAAAATTCAACAATAATAGTTGTAGAATTCAATACCCTATTTCCAACAATAGATGGAGCAACCAAGGAAAAGACCAACAAGGAAATAAAAGATGTGAATAACACTGCAAGCCAATTAGACTTAACGGGACACACATAGAACACTCCATCCAAAAACAGAATATACATTTTCCTCAAGTACACGTGGAACACTCTCCAAGATGAACCATATATTATGCCAAAGAATAAGCCAGAATAAATTTAAAAAACATGAAATCATACAAAGTGTGTTTTCTGACTACAATGGGCTGAATATAGAAATTAAAAGCAAAATTATTAACTTTTTAAATTCATAAATATGTGGAAATTAACACACTTGTAAATAACCTAGGTAATAAGAGGTCAAAGGAGAAATGTATGTAAAGGGTAAATAGGAAATACTTTGAGATGAAAGAAAATGACAAAAGTTATGGAATGCAGCTAAATAAGTGCTTAGAGCTTTAAAGCTCTAAATGCTTATATTAAAAAGTTAGAAAAAAGTAAGACTTCAAATCAATGACATAATATTAAGAAACGTGAAAAAAATAGATGCTCAACCCAAAGTAAAATGGAGGAAGGAAATAAGAAAGGTTAGAGTAGAAGTAAATGAAGTAGAGAATAGAAAAAAAGGTAAACAAAACCCAAATTTGTTTCTTTGAAAGGATAAGCAAAATTGACAAGCTAGATTGGCCAAGAAAAAAAAAAAAAAGCAGAAGTTTCGAGTTACTAAATCAGGAATTAAAAAATTTCCTATCAGGGGGAGCCCCGGTGGCTGGGCGGTTTAGCGCCGCCTTCAGTCCAGTGCATGATCCTGGAGAGGATCGAGTCCCGCGTCGGGCTCCCTGCGTGGAGCCTGCTTTCCCCTCTGCCTGTGTCTCTGTGTCTTTCTCTTTCTCTCTCTCTGTGTCTCTCATGAATAAATAAGTAAAATCTTAAAAAAAAAATCCCATCATTACTGACCTTACGGAAATACATATGATTATAAGAGAATACTATGAACAACTGAATATCAACAAGTTAGGTAATTTAGATGAAAGGGCCACAACTCCAGAAAAACACAAACACTAAAACTTAAGAATAAGAAATCTGAATAGCCCTAAAACAAATTTAAAAAGCAGCACATTAACACCTTCCTACAAGGAAAAGCTTAGAATTCACTGATGACTTCTGCCAAATACTTAAGTAATGACAGTCCTTCACAAACTCTTCCAAAAAATATCTAATGTCCAAAGATATTACAGAAAAAAGAAAAAGATCAATATTCCTTAGAACTATCAACACAAAATCCTCAACAAAATGCTAGTAAACTGAATCCTACAGCATACAAAAAGGATTATAAACAATCACCAAGTGGGATTTATCCAGGGATAAATGTTAGATTGTTTTAACATGTGAAAACCAATCAACATAATATACCATGTTAATAGAATAAAAGGCACAAGCTATATGATATTCTCAATAAATGTAGAAAAATAATTTGATAAAACCAAACACTATTTCATGACAGAAACACTCGACCTAGGATTGGAAGAGAACTTCCAGGAAAACCCACAACTAATATCATAATTAATGGTAAAAGATTGAATATTTTCTCTACACCAGATCAGAAACAAGACAAGATGCCTGCTCTTGCTACTTGTAAACACTGCACTGCGTATTCTAACAGGCAATTAGACACGAAAAATAAGTAAATAACATACAGATTGGAAATGGACAATTAAAACTATCTTTATCTCAGAGGCCAATTAGGCACAAGAAAGAAAGAAAGAAAGAAAGAAAGAAAGAAAGAAAGAAAGAAAGAAAGAAAGAAAGAAGAAAGAAGGAAGGAAGGAAGGAAGGAAGGAAGGAAGGAAGGAAGGAAGGAAGGAAGGAAGGAAAGAAAAGGCATCTATATTGGAAATGAGAATCATCTATTCTCAAATGATGATTTTTCTATGTAGAAAATCCTCAAGAATCCATGAAAAACTACCATAATTAATAAAAAAAATCTCAACAAGGTTTCAGGATACAAGATCAATATACAAAAATGTTTAGTGTTTCTATACACCAACTACCCATGAACATTCTGAAAATGGAATGAAGAAAACAATTTTATTTACAACTGCATCAAATGGAATAAAATATATGAATAAATTAAACAGAAGTCTGTGATACTTTCACATTAAAATCCATAAAACATTGTTGAATGAAATTTAACAAGAAGTAAATGAATGGAAAGACATTCCATGTTCATAGAGTAGAAGATAATATCTCAAAGATGGAGTTGGAGTTATTCCCCATATTGATCTACAGATTCAAAGCACTCTCTTTTTTGCAGAATTTCAAAAGCTGATCTTCAAATTCATATGGAAATGCAAGGGACATAAATAGGTTTAATGGGTAACACATTGATATTTTATAAATAGAAACAATCATATTTTGGAGAAAATTCCTCCACCCTGATCTTTTTCCAACTTGAGGAGCCTTTATGTTTGAGTCTATTGTTCAAGGGACAATAACTATGAAAGGACCGTGCTCTGCCTCCTTTCCCCACTGGATACAAACCATGGGTTTGGTTCAGGAACAAAACAGCAAGGGCTGGCATAAAATAGAACAGCAATATTTTAAATTAGGACCCAGGGGCCACTGGAGCATGTTTACAAAACTTCTGCCCCAGGAGGGCTTCCTGAGATGAATTGACATGCCTTTCTGAACGTGGGAGAAAGCAGCGTAGTATTTTGATTTTTTAAAATGTCTCCTCATGCTCTGCAGTTCCTCTTAGCAGCCCAGTGGGAGAAACACAGGCTGCTACCTCTGAATTTATCCGACAGAAATGAATAATGCTCATTCAGAGAAATGACCTGCGTTTTGTCAATGCCATGCTCTGCACAGCCTCCTCTCCGTGGGACAGCCAGACAGCATGCGGTGCCACGGAGCACAAGGTTAGCAGCTGGAAAAGAAATCATGGTAAGCCAAGGCTGAGTTGCAATCCAGGGAGGAGAGATGGATATAAAGATTCACAGGCCTGGAGAAAGGTAAGGGAAACAAGTACACTAATAGGCACTGCCCTGATGCTGTTCATTACAGGTCAATTTCTGAGGTTAGCATCTGGCTTTATCCTCCACTCCTGGTTGTTAAAGCCAGATGTGACTTAGGTGTGGAGAAGAGAAGTTGCTGTGGTTGAGAGAATGGACTTTGGGGGAGAGAAACCTTGACCTGGGTTCTACCTCTGGAACTTGAAGAAGTGAAGTAACATGGCCAACATCCCACAGTTACTGTGATACAGTGTCATCAACTGTAGGATGCTGAAAACAGTAGAGTTGTTTCCATAGGATTGCTGTAAGGATTATATTATCTAAGGAAGATAATATTTTTTTTACAAGTGACAATTATTAATATTAGCTGTTATTAAACATGCAGCTGATTTTTACTGTCATTATTTTAGCCAGCCTTCATAGATTTCCAGACTCTTGAGCCCAATTCTCTTAAACAAATAAGAGATGGGGTTGTCAGAGCTGTGAAGAATTATTTCCCAGAAGTCATCCCAGACCTAGACTGTGACTACCATTCCAAACCCATAATTTTTGAAGAAAATGGATTTTAATGGGTTGTACAGGATGAAAAGATTGGAGGTTCTCCTAGTTACTAAATTCAAAGAATATGCACTTACTTGATGAGAAAGGAGAATAACAATACTCAGACTAGTCTGACCTAGTGATTTTGTAAAGAGGTCAAATAACTATGCGTTGGCAGAAGGGCAATTAGGCACTACCAAATAGGTTGGTAGTGCTTATTATATATTAGTTGTTTTCTTTTAAAGATATGGAAAGGAGAGACCAAGGTTTATGAGTTGGCTGTCAGTAGGGCTTGCAAGAAAGATGGAATAGCCCTCATTGGGCACCCTGAAGGCTGTAGCCCTGGAGGGGCAGGGTCATACAACAAACAGCTCAGAGAATCCAGTATGGGAACAGGATGGACAGCACTTCCACTGTTAGAGGGTGTGCCACCTGTGGGAAGCAGTGTCCTGGGCCCAACCAGTAGAGTGGGAAGAAAGGGGAGCACATGATCCAGAAGAATCCATTTCTCTTTACCAATATTCCATGTAAGGTTTGCTGCGCTTTGCTCATTTCTGAATCCCAGAAGCTGGCACACTACCAGGCAAAAAGCATGCCAACAAAGTGAAGAGATACCAAGCAATCCATGGAATGTAGATGTTAAAGGGGGAAACAAAAAAGCTCGACTCAGATCAGAAGACCAGCAGAAGCAAACACAAGAACCAGGGCTGCCCTATTTGTAACTCAGCCTTTTCCTCCCCTGGCATAGCCCAGTTGCACTACCTGGGGAAGACCCATTCAAAGAACTTAAAGCTGTAGCAACAGTGCACTAAGGTGGAAGCCTTGCACCTGAATAGAGGTGATAGACCCAGACAAGTTCTGCAGCCTCTGCCGTGTGATTTTTAACCACCCTGTTGTGTCTCCACAACGTTATGTGGGCAAGAAAATAGGAAATAGGAAACCAAGCTCAAACCCAAGGCACATGATGGGCAGCTGGCAGACTGTGCTGTCCCTGACTCATCAGCAGGGAAGGGCTACCCCTGCAAGATGGTACGGAATTCCATAGAACAGTATCAAGTTCATGTGAGTGGCTTTAAATACAAGAACCAGTCACCAACCCAAGGGCATCACACCTAGGCCAGATTCCAATGCAAGGGCAGCCCTTTTAGAAAGACCCAACCACCTTGGAAGACTAGAGGTGTTTCTGTCCAGCATCTGGGGTTGAACCAGCTGCTTCCCATGAGCATGGGCTGCCCTTGGCTCCCTTTGCCTCCTTTCTTATACCTGGAGAACTCATAGACCCTAAGGCAGGAGTGGGTCATAGATAGCATCTGATTGGTCCAGAGCCATCCTGGCTCTTCCCCTTTGGGATGGGCCTTGTAGGTCAGGACAAGGAAAAGGGGGGATCTCAAGAGGAGTTGTGGCCCGCAGGGTGGTAGTTTGGAGGATGGCTTTCCCCATTCCCCAGCCCCTTGGGGCCATATGTCAGAGCTCCAGGTCTGAGATTACTCTGAAGGTCAGTTTTGAACCAGTTTGCAGTTAAAGAACTGAATTCTACATGGGCTCTAGGTAGCTCCAGTGGAACCTGAAGCTTTCACACCACACCTTGGCCTAAGTGGGAAAGGGCAGATGGAAGTTTTTGCCCCATCAAAGCCACTTTCAGATACTGGCCAATTATACAGCTCTTTGCCCACTGTGAAGTCTCCTCCTGGAGCAGTGGCACAGCCCTGACAGAGCAGCGCTATCATTTCTGCCCCTTCTCCACCACTCCTGAATGGTGCTAAAGATCAATCAGCAGCTGGAGAAGGCCTCAGTACTGTGTGGATCACGGAAAGCTCCAAGATGGGTTTTTTCCTCTCCTCCATCAGAGGTGCTCTGACCCAGGATCATGTGGAGAAGTTCCCACATCCAAGTCCCCTCAAAGGTTCTGTGCCCTTAAAGACAAACTGCTTCATGCCAGTCAGCTCAGAGTTTATTGGTACTCCTTGGTTCTCCTAGCCCTCTTCTTTTCCTTGTGTAACAGGCCACCTACCCAGGTTGCTGTGGTGCTAGCCCTCTCCTATCATCCACAGGAGATGTCTGGGTACCATGGAATAGGATAGGGCCCCCAGGGATAGAAAGGAGGGCTGGTGTAGGTTTCTGCAGTGAGAAAACAGATGTCCCCCGCCCAAACTAAGATTTATCCAACTCTGCTGTTTTTTATGACCTGGGACTTCACTGAGAGTGGATTATTCCTTGTAGCTTTCAAGCAGGAATTTTAAGGAGTGTCACCATCATAGGATCCTCTTCACTGAATCAGTCCCTAGCTGCTCTTGTGGCATCTCCCCCCGTCATTGCTTTTCTCTTTGTGAAATGCTTTTATGTCTTGTGTATGGGTGTGTATAACATGTGCTTATGCTCTTGGTCACTGAAGCATCTAAATAAAGATTTTCTTTCATAAGCCAGACTGTAACTTAACAAACCTAGGGTTTGGGGAGATATTGCCATTAGCTATGTGTGCCTTGACCACTCATCCTCACCCCTCTTAGACTCCCAAGGCTCTAAATACTGATCTTAGGAGATGGGATAAACATCTAAATTACCTGGCAACTTTGCCCAGGAAGGCTTCCCAGGTGTTCTAAACTTAATACAACCTCATCCACTCATCTACCTCCCTCTGTCATGCAGGGCTTTATGGAGGTCTTTATGTTTAAATTGAGACTCTACCTTATTTGAGAGGATCATTCTTGCTGTCAGGTGGAGAAGAAATGGAGGGGAGCAGGGAAAGAGACAGATAGGGAAGCCAAAATGGACTGTGACCAATATGGCTCTCTTCAAGCTAGTCCCTTCAGGGCAGAGACATAGCCTCTTGCATCTCTACTTTTTTAATATGGAGAGGTATGTCATGAAGTGTTTGTTGAATGAATGAATGAATGAATGAATGGGAGTATATATGGAAAGATGGCCTTTTCCCACGCAATGCTTACACAGCACTAGGTTTGTCCCATGGAGTTATAGGTCTAGAGATGCTTACAAGAAGCTTTACTATGATCCAGAAATGAGCTAGGGAAGAAATGAATGTGATGGCCTCAGGAGCCCTTTGTTCAGCCTTTGTTTCAGACAGCCAGATCTGAGGAAGATACCCAGGCAGTCTCAGTTCCCATTCTTCACTCAGCAAACTGTATTTGGCACCTGCTCTTGACCAGCTGGGAAGGCCCTACCTGGCCCCCATGGTGGGTTCTCAACTCTCAACTTCCAAAGCCAGGACTGTCTCAGCAATTTCCCTGGAGTCCTTCTACCTTATAAAGGATGTCAGAATCAGCCTCATCTATCAGGCAAGGAAGTGAAGGGCAGAAGGGTGGGTGGGCTGCAATATCATGAGCCCTTGGCCCATAAGACCTCTTACTCTGGATTCAGGAGTCTCTGCTAGCCATGTGCCCAGTCCTGTTGGCAAGAGGGCACAGGGATGAATGTTTTCTTGTCCTTGGGGAGCTCATGAACTATTAAGGATCATTGTAGCAATGGTCAGAGGCTTATACTGGGTACAATGGGAATGCATAAGATGCAAGCAGTAACTCAGCTAAAGGTATGAAATAGCTGGAGAAGTTGGGAAGCTTATATTTGATCTGCATAATAAACCTTTGAGTTAGTGAAAGCTCAAATTAATTAATGATATTCCAATTTATAGAAAGAATTCACAGAAGTATAGTATTTTGCCTAAGGTCCTGATACTGAGAAGCAACAAAAAGGACAGCAGAATCCATTTCTCTAGATTCCTAGTCCAGAACCTTTCCAAACAAGGACCAGAATCTTTCCCACATGACCCCTGGGCCTGCCTCACCCACCTTCTGGCAGGACCATAGTGTCACCGAGCAAGCGCCACAAAACAGTTTGGACAATGGTTATTTTATATTCCAAGCCCTGCCCCCCTACCTCTCATGATTTTACCCAAGATTCCCAGTGTCTTAGATGTCAGTTATAACTATAAGAAACTGACATCAAAGCTGTTGGCTAAAAAAGGAAATTTATCAATTCATCTAATGAAAAGCTTTGGTACAGGGATGGCTAGATCCAGGTCTGACACAGTGTCATCAGGCTGAATTTAATCTTACTTTGCTTCTCTCTCTGTTCCCTGTTTCTCAGGCCTGTTACTTCTCCAAAGGTACCAGGATGGCCATTGGCAGCTCCAGGGTTGTATCCTGATAGATACGCAATTACAGTGGGCAGAGCATCTTTTCCTACTAGTTCCAACAAAAAATTCTGGGATTGACTCATTAGCCAACTTGGTCCCATCCTGATTCCTAATCAATCACTGCAACCAGAGGAAATAGTGCCCTGATTTGGGGCGAAGGAAATAGTAAGTTCCACCTAAAACACATTGACTGGAAGAGAAAAGCAGAAAGTATAGGGCTCCTTCTAGACTAAGGGAGAAGAATGGATGTGGGTGGGCAAAGATTAATGTTGTGAGCCATATCCAGAAATTGTCTTTGTTTGAATACCACATTTTCCCTAACTATCCCAGATACATTTAGCAGTGTGCTCCAATTTTTAGTGTACAGTTTGATGAGTCCTTACATATGTGTGTAATAGGCAGTCACCCTCCACATCAAGATATAGATCACTGCCAGCTCCCCAGAAGTTTCCCTTGTTCCTCTTCCTTGTCAGTATCCCCCAGAAGGAAATGCTGATTTGGCCTTTGTCACCACATATTAGTTTTGCTTGCTCTTGAATTTTGTAAAAATGAAGTCACATCCTCTTTTGCTCAATATTGTCTATGAGATTCATCCATGTTGTCATGCAAGTCCGAAGTTCATTTTCCTCATGCTGTGAGGTAGTAATCCATTATGTGAATGCATCACAATTTAGCCATTCTGTTGATGAATTGTCCAACTGGGTTATTCCTCATTTTGAACTATTATAAATAAATCTCTGGTGAAAAACTTAAAAAAGAGATATATGGAAAGTCAGGTCAATGAGGTTATGCTACTCTCCATATCACAGATAGTTTTTCAGTGGTCCATCTTGAAGCAAGGTCTTCTGATACTTTTACTTGAGGCTGCATAGGAGTAAGGAGATAAATATTGAATACTGACTATGGTAGCCTCCATAGGAAAGTAGAACCTTAAGAAAACCCCATGGTGATAAGTGGAGGAAGACTAGAAAAGCTCTTTTTTTCATCTACCCAATAAAAGCAAGAGTTCTCATTGTTTCATCTTACTATCTGCCAATGTGTATGTAGTACAGCTGGATAAAGCCATCCTGGAGAGAACTTGCTCTCTACTTGTTCCAAAGGAAGATATAAATTGAGCCATTGGGGAAGAAATGAAGCCATCAGACACAATTGTGATGGCTTTTTAATGAGACTGTTTGTACTAGGCCAGCAGGTAACCTTGGTGCTGAGTCAAACCCAAGAAAGAGATCCTGAGAGATCAAGGGAGGAGGGAAAGAGAGGCGGAGCAGGAGCTGGGAGCTGGCAGTTGGCCAGCAAGCTACAGAAAAGGAACTAAATTATGCATCTTATTTAGTACATTTATTAAAAGAACATTTCTAGGCAAACATCCCAAAACAAATGTGACTATCAGTTAAGCGCCCCACAGTCCTGAGCAGATTTAGTGCATGACAATTTTCTCATAATGGCTTTGTGGTGTTTGCTGAGTTTCATCTCTTTATAGCATTTTATGAATTGTCATTCCATGGGGATTTTAAATGGGCTGAATTTGCCCTTCATTTGTGGTTGTTCAACAAAGTCAAAAATGGATAAACGCCGAGTGAACATGGTGTAGGAATCAGAAGAACATACTCAGGTTCAAAGGATAGTCAACCGAAGTTTTTGATTGACATTTACCAACAGTCAGAGCAATACTTCTATTGTTTGCTAATTTATAAAATTTTTGAACATTTCTTTTTTACTAGAGCTTGAACTTGAGAGCCTGGGGAGACAAAGGTGACAAGGTTTCTAATATTACAGAGTATCATTTTAGGAAGAGAAAAACGCATAAAAGGTTAAGGCAGAATTATATAGATGGAAGTATCACACAGTGTTAGGTATAAAGGATAGTGATTCTTTCACTTGGAAAGTGATGGTAGAGCAAGAGAGGTTTTCAGAAAGGAAATGATGATTCTTGACTGAGAAATAGATGTATCAAAGGCATTTAGGCAAGGCATGGATTATCTTGGTGGTTTGGAGAAATGGAAGCAGCTCAGAATAATTAGAACATAAAGGGAAGAAAAGGTGACTGAATACAGCCAGAGTATAGTGGTAAGATGGCACCAGAGGATGAATAACTTTATATAGTATTTATATAAGGAGTTTGACATTTTTCAGGAAAATGGAATACCATTCCAATATTATAAAGTAGGAGAATAACACAGTCTTTGGTGCACTAAAAATAATAATTTGGTAAGTAATGTGAAAGATGAGTTGAAATGTAAAACTAAGAGTAGTGATCCAAATTAGATTTAGTTCCATAGCCAAGGTAAGCAACGATACAGCTTGGATTAAGGCAGTAGCATTGTGGCTAAAGAGGAAAAAAAAAAGAGCTATGTTAGACCAAAGGCAATATCATCTGCAACATTTGATGACATATTGAATATGAGTGGTAGGTAAGGAGAAGTGAAAAATCTAGAATGAGTCTCAAATCTCTAAGTTGGGTAGCTGGGTAATTTCATCATATTAAAAGGATTGTGGGGGCACCTGGGTGGCTCAGTGAGTTGAGCATCTGACTCTTGATTTCAGCTCAGGTCATGACCTCAGGGTCTGAAGATGGAGCCCCATGTCAGTCTCTGTGCTCAGCACGGAGTCTGCTTGAGATTCTCTCTCTCCCTCTCCCACTGCCCCTGCCTCCACTCTATCTCAAATAAATCAAATCTTAAGAAAAAAAAAGGATTGTGAGCCTCAGCTGGTAAATCACAATAGACCAATTAAATATATATGTTAAAAAAAGTACACTGGGGACGTCTGGGTGGCTCAGTGGTTGAGCACCTGCCCCTGGCTCAGGGCATGATCTGCAGTCTCAGGATGGAGTCCCACATCAGGCTCCCTGCCTGGAGCCTGCTTCTCCCTCTGCCTACATCTCTGCCTTTCTCTCTCTGTGTCTTTCATGAATAAATAAATAAATAACCTAAAAAAAGTACACTGTAGGGAAGCACAACAAACATTAACAGTAATCATAAGTGATGCAAGTATAGATTATACTATTTGTTTCATTGGATTGTATAGTATTTTCCAAATTAAAAAAGTTAAACATGAATTATTTTTAGAACAGGAAAAAAGTGTCAGAAAGTTTCTTTAACCACTGCAAATATAAAAAGAAGTACCTACAAAACATTTTTCCTTTGGCCTTAACTTTGATAATATAGTCTTATCAACTGGAAAAACAGAACTCCAGGTATGTGTTGAAATATATGGATTCTATTTTGGATAGTAATACAGTTCCTCCTTTTTTTCTAGTTTTGTACACTTATGCAGTACTTTCCAAACTTTATTCACCTGAAAAGCAAATTCCACGGGAGGAAAAAACACTTAAGAGTTACTCTATTTAGAGTGGTTAGAAAGGAGATTTCCTAAGGTAGAAAGCAGACTCCACTTATTTTCATGGCTCATGATACCTACTGGATGTGTGAGTTGGAATAGTCTTTTGGAGCTTCTTGCATCATGGTTTGGTAAGAATTTCAGAAATGCTTCAGGAGCGAGGGACACTGTCAAAAGAGTTTATATTCACAAAGTTTCTTGGATAGTATTCATCTCCATCAATCTTTCACTTCCACATTGAATATATTTATCCACATAGGCCTGGAGGCCTTTTGCCAGTTTTGGTGTTCTCTAGTATTCTTTAGAATGGCAGTTATTGATTGATATCTTATGTGTGATTTGTCAGTGGCTGCTCAAAAATACTTTAAATTTCAAGGCATTTATCTATCTTCCCTTGGATCTGGGTTGAATTTTTTTTCTGGATGGAATTTTTATTTTCAAAAGTTCTGAACATTAATAAGAATCCTTAGCACTGGACTTTAGACAACATTTACTGCTATCTGAAGACACCTCTAGGTGGAAAAAAAATAAACAACTGACGTTTAATATGTTCTTATTTCAAAGAGTCTATTGACTTTTCTTTTACACCACTCATTTGTGAACTTATATCACCCTATTGGGTTTTGATTAGAAATTCACCTTGTGTTTATGTTTATCTTTCATCCTTAGTATGGCTTTTATCTGTAAGTAAAGTAATCCATTCTCTAGAATACTGCAATGTGAGTTACTAAACACTTGAAGCAGAACTGAAAATTTGACTAGATCACACTATTGCATTCCTCTTGATGCTTTAATCCTTTTTCATGTTGATGCCAGTTTCCTTTAGTTAAGAGAGGCCCAATCCTCTCTGTTCTTTCACCACTCCAGGAAAGTAAGTAGAAGAATCATTAGTGGACCTAAATCCCCACTGAAGCACTTAAAAGATTCAGATATGGGCTGTAAATCATAAAGTGGCCCTTTCCATCCTGTCTTCTTCCCCTAGAAACTCAGCTACTTTTTTGCCTTGGTTCAATGCCTATTTCAATGTTGGGATTCCCGAGTTCTCCTGGGACTCAGAGATTGTAGAATGTGATCACACTCTAGGGGCACATGGTCAGATAAAACTACCCACTTACACATTTGCTGAGGAGAATTAGAAGGAAAGATGCACTTTGAGAATGCATTTTACCCAGGAGAATCATAACAATAAGCCATAGCCAGCAATAGATGACTTCAGGATGAAACATCCATCTCTGTAGAAGGCATTTCAATGTGATGAGGACAGTAGCTAAGAGACCAATTGAACTTTTGAAACAGTGAAGAGCATGCATCTGGGCCTTCTATTCCGTATTCTTATTTTATTATCTCCCCTCCCCCAAATTAAAGCAGAGGACACATATTTTCTTTTATTTCAGAGAGATTGAGACTTAGGCCAAAATAATTTCTTTTGAGTCATGTGAGAAAATGAGCAGAGGAAACAGAGCAAAAAGCATCCCTTTATATCTCACTCAAACAGCACATTCCAGTAACATCCTGAAGATTCAGGAGGTTCTTCTTTGCCTATAAGTGGTATTGAACTTCTATTTTGATCGATGGCTTGACATCTCCCAATTGTAGATCAAGAAGATAAGCACTTTGGCATAAAGCGGAAATTGCCTACATGGTAAAAATTGGACACAACTTAGATTTGAGAAGCTTGGCTTTGAATTTTGTTCTGCTGCTTACTGGCTTTGTGTTCATAGCCAATTCGGTTAGCCTGAGTGACACTACAAAATGGCATAAGATAGAGATAATGACTTCATGAAGTTTGAATAACGTATTTAAAAATATGTTAAAACTGAAGATAAAATTTTTTACCCTAGGATTTAAGATACGACCTAGTTAAATAACATTAGTCAGCATGAGGCTTGGCATGGTTTTGGTTATAACATCATGAAGAAAATGTGCTCTTAATAACTCAAACTCAGTAAACCCCAATTTTCCAACTTCAAGTAATCTGAGACTGTATTACCTCTGTTTGTCTAAATGATGACTTGTTATTGATATTTTAACAGAGCTTTGAACTGTTAGAGTGCCTTAAAAGATTCCTCAGAGATATCTAGTCCATGACTAGTACCAGTGGATTGTGATTCTTAAGCTATTTCTGCTATGGTTGGAACAAAACATCTCCAGACGCGCCCCACCCCCACATGCCCCATGAAAATCGTTACTCATTCAAAACAGTCTCAATGTTGACAGAAGTGTCTCATCTAAATGCACTTTTCTCAAAACTTCTTCAGACAGAAGTTTCAATTAAGATGTTGAAATAGTAAATTAATGAGTGTTCAGCTCTTGCCTATAGTATGGCTAGCACAGTTGTGTGCAAAACTTTCCTTGTTCACCTGGCTGAATTCCACTGAGTCATGGGAGGGAAAAGGTAGAAGATACTTGTGTCTTTGGATGAAGAAAACATCTGGTTAAATGTAAAATATATGGACTGTGTAATAAAGAAATAATTATAAGTATATCAAAGAATCCGTTAAGAATTGCTGAATTTGCAAGGCAAAATTTAACATCTGCACCCTGGAGGACAGTGAATATCCCTTGACTTGGCTATCATTTTTATAGCATTTCCTCTACTTCTTGGTGATTTACTAGGGCAATCCCCTAGTTCCCATATTTTTTTTGCTAACTCAAATTACACGTCTCACACATTCCAACTTGCACCTCAACAAGCCTTTGTAAGCCTTCACCTTCTGGCCACAACATTCCTATGAATATCTCCCCAGAGTGCTCTTAAGAGAGTGCTTGTGTGTAATGAATGGCATGTGATTTCCATTAAATAATCCAAGGAGATTGTGGATCATTATGTACATAAACTTTCATTAATCCTTTCACCGTATGATTGTAGTGGCACTTGAGAAAAGTGAAGATTTTCCCTCCTACTTTAGAAGATAAGAAAAGATAAAGCATAGGATCCCAGGACGAGGAAGACAGAATGACTGAGAATTTCACTTCTAGTTTACACTTGGTACGACACTACTCGTGAAGACTTATCTGGAATCTAATAGCTTCTATGGCTTTAGACCTTAATTAAGCAAATTAGGCAGGTTCATAAGGAGTGGCTTCTCAAGTTTCTACAAGTCTGTTTTCATTTCCCATGGGCAGAGTATTTCTTTTTCCTTCTCTCAACAAGGCATATCTCCGTAGTATTGGTTTGTCAGTCAGGCAGGGCTCTATTAGAAAACAGATGATTATGCCTCAAACTGGGTCTTTTGGTGAAAGTTTACTGAAGGGACCATTTAAAAAGACGTTGACAGAATATGGAGAAGCAATACTGGATGAGCAGTACTCAGGAGAGAGTAACAGGGCAACACATATACTACATGTGAAGGCATAGTTAGCCAGCTGAGAGGGAGACAGAGAGAGACAGAGAGAGACAGAGATATTGCTCTATGCATGGAAGAGAAGCCCCATGGGAGTGGATGCTGAAAAGAGAGAGAGAAGAGCTAGGGTAATATATGCCCTGGATTCACTCTCCTCTCTCTCTCCCTCCAACTCCTACAGGTGCCGTCCATCAGCAGAATCAACCAGAAGCCAGTGACAAGTAGGTCATCAGCTTCCCAGGGCAGAGCAGTATGAAGAAATGGGAAGTGGAGATGAAGAGACAAATGGAAAACATTCAGCGCCTCAGGTGAGTGTACTTGGATCTCCACAGACGCTGCCAACCAGGTTCAGGGCACTGGCAGTTCTTGATTACAGGACTCTGGAGATCCTTAATCATGAGCTCATCCACCAGAGCTGATAGTTTGGCTTAGATGAACTACTCTTTGGAGTCAAAAAGGAAGATGTTTGAGCTAGAGCTCAGTATTTATTGTGCAGCGACTGTTTTATGGTAGCATGCTGGTTATTCTGAGAGACTCCCCTCCCTCCCCAGACTCATTCTCTGTGGGGGTCTGCCCTGCCTCATGTCTTGGAGGCTGACCTCTGATTGCATCTCAGGACTCCTTGATCCCTAGCTTCTGGCTCAGGTTTGATATGGGAAGCTCTGGGGCCATGCATATGAGTTTTATTTACTTGTTTGTTTCTTTTGTACAAACTAGTAAACCCAAGAGGTTAGGGATTGTGTTTCTCTGCCTTTGTTTCTTTTGCAAAGCCCAGCAGAATAAGGCCATGTATATTACAATGAATAAGTATTAAATAATTGATTGGCTGGAGGTTCATAAATAAGTCCGAGCTTACATCCCAAAGCAAATTCCAAAGTCAGTTATGAATGGTGCTATAGGGAGAAATTTATTTTCTACTGTTTTTCATTTATTCAACAAATTTTAGTTGCACCCCTACCTACTCAGCTCTGTTCCTAGTACTAGGAACTGCAGGTACAGTGGTGAATGATGTGGACAGATCACCTGCCTTGTGCTTTTCTCTCAGTGCCTAACACTTATAGAATGACATGGTGATGAGAACTTGGACTTTGGAACCCAGCAGTGGTGGGCCCTGGTTCAATGCCTGGTTTTTGCATGGTGCTGGTAAACTTACATAATTTTCTGAAACTTGGTTTTCTCATCTATAAAAATGGAGGCATTAATATTTTAGAAGTTTTTATTTGTGGGTATTAAATGAAATAAGCCAAATAAATCACCTGTGACAGTGCTGGGTACATAGGAGGTCAATCAATTCCTGTAATAATTCCTAGTGAACTGCATAGTGACAGGAGGGGTAGGGGGTGATCAAAGGGCATGAGAAGGTGTTGGCGACACTGATCCAGGAGCACTGGCCTTAGGGCTGAGTGATTCCAAGGGTCAAGAAGTCATTTGGAAGAAGATTATACCAAGAGAAGGGACAAACAGAAAAGCTTCTTGACTCGAAAGAAAGACCTCTGTCTCAAAGTGCAGGACAATATTGAGTATGTCATGATATTTGCCACAAGATTTGCCTATCAGTAAATAAATAAAAATAAAAAAAAATAATTTAAAAAAAAATGGATCCCTGGGTGGCGCAGCGGTTTGGCGCCTGCCTTTGGCCCAGGGCGCAATCCTGGAGACCGGGGATTGAATCCCACATCGGGCTCCCGGTGCATGGAGCCTGCTTCTCCCTCTGCCTATGTCTCTGCCTCTCTCTCTCTCTCTCTCTGTGACTATCATAAATAAATAAAAATTAAAAAAAAGAATAAAAAAAAAAGATTTGCCTATCAGCCCAACTTTCGTGGACTCATGTCTGAATCCTGTGGTGTCTGTGGGTGGGGGGAGGAAGGTGCTACCTCTCTGAGAGAATGAAACTCAAAGGACAGAGAGAGACATCCTTCTTAATTACCACACTTTCCAGTTTGGAGACTTCAGAGGCACACTGGAGCCCAGGGGGAGAAGATGGGATACAGTAAATTGAAGAGACAGCTGTGCCATTTGGTGAAAATTCTAGTAGAACTGTCGGTCACCATTTGTTGGAGGAAGCAATGGTCATGACCCAAGGGTAGTAAACACCAGTCACTCAGATCAGGTAGCTGACTGGCCTATAGATGCAGAAAAGCCTGTAGAGATGTACAGAAATGTCCAAAGGGGAGGAAAATACTGGAAGATTGACATCAGGACAAGGCAAGAGAGGCCCATTCCATTTTGCCGTTGGTGGCTGCTGGTCATTTAAAACAAGTTTTTTTTTTTTAAGATTTTATTTGTTCATAAGAGACACACAGAGAGAGGCAGAGACACAGGGAGAGGGGAAGCAGGTTCCCTGCAAGGAGCCTGATGTGGGACTCGATCCTGGACACCAAGATCATGCCCTGAGCCAGAGGCAGATGCTCAACTGTTGAGCCACCCAGGCATTCCTAAAACAAGGGTTTTTTTAATGCCAAAGCATAGTTTCAAAAGTTGTAGAGTATAAGTAATATTTTTGAAATATTAATAGGAATGTAGAAATAATTCTGGTATCCATGCTTGATTTTTATAAAAGGAAAGAATTCATCATGTGCGATGATGTACAGTATTGGGATCCAGTTTTCAAGCATCTTTTTTTCCTTCAATCCTGTTAGTACCTCTCTCTGATTGAAGTAAATTTTCATTCAGAGGTGACGTTAAGATTTCAACTTGGGGATACTTGGTGAACATGAAACATGTATGAAGAGGACCTCCTCCTATTCTCTCCCTCTCCTGCCCCAGGGCCAAAAATGGGCCCTGATTTTGGTGCTACAAGAGACAGTGGGAGGAAGAATGACCATGGACACAGGTGATCATTGTGCTTACCCAGAGACCATGTTGGCCTGTGTGATTGTACATCACACATGTGGTAGCCAGTGACATAGGATATATTAGGTAGCTCTACTATCTTGGCTCCCATATACTTCCCATCCAAGCATTGCCCCCCCCATTCTCCTGAAACCTTTTCATTAGTGTCATAAGTGACCCATTCATTGGCAAGCCAATGACATATCCTACTTGACCATTTTAGTCAACTTTTTGGAGTTCTTTTCTTAGGCTTCCTGGATGTTTTTCTTTATCTATAACCACTGATTTTTCTATTTCTTTTGTTCTACCTCCTTTTTTGGTATCTCACCATAAGTCTTAATTCCCCAGAAATCCATCCTGGGTTCTATATTGTCCCAAATCTCTGCTATTTCCCTAAGGCACAGCATTTAAATCAATGGTTATTACTCCTTTTCATGTGACACACAAATCCACATTATATTTCCAAACCCAAATTTTCTCCTGAGCCCCATGCTCACATATCCAATTATCTCTGCCTAATGTTTTATTTTTTTGTTTTTGTTTTTGTTCTACTGGAATGTAGCATGTTCTATAAATGCTGAACTTGTATTTTCACTCTCCTTCATACACATGAAGGCACTTTGGGGTCTTTGCTCTCATATCACCCGGTAAGTTACAATCATAGTAACTCTATTTCACAATACCTTTCAAAGAAGGCAGTCTCGTGGCTCTTGTCTAACTTTTGAAATGTTGCACAGGCGTCTGTCTTGTTCCTCTCAACACTCATCATACCATCAGTAGAATAATCTTCTAGTAAATAAGTATGATCCTGGATTTTTCCAGCTTCAAAACCATTATTGACTGTTGACTCAGAGCTGCCTTCGAAATTACAGTGCACCTCCTTGCATGGGGACATAAGGACTTTGGCATGTTGTTCCCTCTCGCTATAGTGCCCTGATGACTTTTATTTATCTAAAAAAAATGCCCAAATGTTCTTTAGCAGACAGATCAATTGCCAAATTTTGATGAAAACTTTCTAGACTATTCCATAAATGATTGTTTTATTATTTTATTCTCCCACACATTTCTTTATAACATCACTTTAAAATTTCCTAGAGTGCGGTGCCTGAGTGGCTCAGCCAGCTAGTGTCTGCCTTCAGCTCAAGTCATGATCTCAGGGTCCTGGGATTGAGCCCTGCATCAGGCTCCCTGCTCAGTGGGGAGTCTGCTTCTCCCTCTCCCCCTGCCTCTTCTCCTTGTGTTCTGTCTCAGTCTCTCTCTCTTTCTCTCTCTCTCTTTTCTCTCAAATAAATAAATAAAATCTTTAAAAGTAAAATAAAACAAAATTTCTCAGAGTATTACTTGTTGGTGTTTATTTTTGAATTGCCTGTTTGTCTGAGCCTAGCACAATGCCTGGTCCTTCAAAGAAGCTCAGGATGCAGTTGAATAATGGTAGATAAATGAATGAAAAATAGTGAAATGCAAGTTCTGGTAGTAATTTACTGCTTCTGTGCCAGTTTTATGGACTGATGGGCTTGGCATGTGACACTCCATAGCTTTGGTTTCACCTAACAGAAAATGTAGGAAACAAGGATTTATAAGGAAACAACTCTCACCTTTGCAGGGGCAAGAGATGACATTTATCAGGGAGGCAGCATGATGTAGTAAATTTTTGCATTGGGCGGGAAGTGTGCCCAATTCAGGCTGTCAACAGTGGTTTAGTCCATAACCCCAGAATTTAGGGTAACCTATCACTTAGATCGTCGATCCCCTTTGACCAGGTGGATGCTGCTCACTTTCATGATATTTCTGATTTGATTAAAATGTTAAGAACGATTGAGTAATCACTTTGTTATGTCTTCCATTTATAATAACAAGTAGAGGCAGTTGATCTGAACTATAAATTGTCATCTTTTTGTGATTTTGGTTTGTTTTCCAAAGACAATGTGCTCTTAAAAAGAAAGGCATTCCTGTGTACACACAAGCACTCTAAGCTAACTAGGTTTTTGTGGATGGATGACAAATGATTGTAAACAAAGGCAGTTCCCTCCACGGTAACCTTGACCCATGAAGGCCAAGAAATGCATTGTTCATTTAAATGAAATTCATTTCACTGTCATATTAGTTATGCTTGAAAGTTTTATATCCAGCAGAGATTTTCAGGGACATGCTGTTCCTGGAACAGTGAACATGCTAATGCAGATAGATATTAGAACTGTAGAACAAACTTAAACCAGCATAGAAAATTTAATGCAAGGAGAGGATGGAGGGAGGATGGGAGACCGGGGAGAAAAGAGAGAGAAAGAAGAAAGAGGGGAGAAAGAGGGATGGGAGGTGAGAGAGAAAGATATTTTCACACTGATTTTTTTTTTTAAGAATAGTTTTAGGATGTCAACCTTTATGGAAGAGTGTATTACTTTTTATTTTGGCTAAATATCATTCCTTGTCCTGTGAGAGTATCATACATCCACATCCTGTCAAGCACTATGAAAGGTTTTACCCTGCTTACATACTGGTTGCTCTGCATAATTTCATGAATGCTGGCAGAAGACACAAGATTCTTGGGTCAGAGACAGAGGACCTTTTTACTCACAGCACATCAGGCAGTGTGAGCTTCATGTTCAGAAGTCTGACTATCCACCCCTGCCAAATTCAACAGAGGCAACAAGGAAGTTGTTCTAGGTTGATGGTGCACACACAGTGGGCTCACATTCTAGATAAGGGGCTCTGAGGTTAACAAGCCCCAATACTATAAGGGACTGCAGGCAAATCACCCAATTTTTACCTGGAGGGAGACATCTCTACTACCCTGGATAGCAAACAAATCTGCCCTCTACCCTAGAGGGAGACACTCTCTCTGTCTTGCAAGACTATTTAGTATACAACTATCCTCAAAAAGATAGTCCTTACCTATACACAGGTTTTCACAATTGTTTTTTCCCAAAGCTTTAAAGCTTCAAAATTGTAAAACTTCACTCAATCAATAAAGTTTTAATGCATACTAATTTGAAGATAAGAGTAGTGTATATCATGTGATGCCTTTCAGTTTATAAAATACTTTCCTATGCATTATTGTGCTCAATCATGTAAGGTCAATGATAATGAAGCTAAATTCAGCCCAGGTTTGTAGGTAATGATCCATGTTGGGAGGAAGAGGGCCTACAATTATTATGACAATCATATATATTAAGGAGGTACAGCTGGCAATAGAGGTTGTGGGAGTTATAATAAATTGTGTGTGTGTGCGTGTGTTCCTTACCAGGTCATTGTAAAACAAATGTTATAAATTATCTACATACTCACACGGTTCACTTTCTAGCACTGTCTTAATTAGCATTATTAAAACTGCATCACAAGAGGGTAAGGATGTAGGTGTAACTTAGAAATTAAAAATAGATGTACTGGATTTAAAAACATAAATATAAAATATCAGAAATAAATAAGGTTAAAAAAACCCTGAAATCCTGTCTCTACAGATGAAATTCTAGAATGAACTGCAAACTGGAAGCATTTCATAGAGATACTGCTAAGCAGTTCATAGTTATCCTTGAGATTTCCCCTTTCTTGCAATAGAATCATAATCATAAATCAAAAATGCAGAGATCATTAGCATTGGAAGGGCCCTAAAGAATCCAAAGCCCAGTGAATATCAAACGTTAGTGTGTGCCATGGGAATCAATTGAAAATCATTGCAATCAGTAAGCTCAGGACCTCATTAATTGAGGATTTTATTTGTTAGATTTGGTAATTCTGACACAAACCAGTTCTCACAAACACTGTTCTAATGCCATTTTATTGACAAAGGAAACCTTCACTTAGAAAATCTTCAGTCATTATTTGTTTCTATCCATTTCTGTTACTACTATCCTAATCTCAACTTTTGTTACCTTGGAATCCAAAACAGTGCCTGGAATTATGGGCTATTGGATAAATATTTGTTAAATTAATGAGTGTTTATCTTTTGCTCTGACATCATTTTCTATGCTAATAATGATTACATCTCCAACCAAACTATTATATGCTGTTGATTAATATTACTTAAAGAACTTTTAAAAATATAAAGTAACTAATTAAATAAATAAAATCATTTAAAAAAAGGATGCCTGGGTGGCTCAGTGGTTGAGTGTGTCTGCCTTTGGCTCAAGTAGTGATCCCAGGGTCCTGGGATCTTGTCCCACATCAGGGCCACTGCATGGAGCCTGCTTCTCCCTCTGCCTATGTCTGTGCCTCTCTGTGCAGGTGTCTCTCATGAGTAGGTAAACAAGATCTTTTAAAAAAAGGAGGCACCTGGGCGGCTCTTGATTTTAGCTCAGGTCCTGATCTCAGGATCTTGAGATGGAGCCCTGCATTGAGCTCTGCACTTACTCCACACTCAGAGCAGAGTCTGCTTATCCCTCTCCCTTCCCCAACTTACACACTCTCTCTTTAAAATAAATATAAATAGATAAATAAATAAATAAATAAATAAATAAATAAATAAATAAATAATCTCTTTAAAAAATTAAGTACGGAAGGTATTATTTATCTATTTGACAGGTGAGAAAACTGAGGCAAGGAGTGGTAAGTGACCTTCATTTCTTTTACAGGGCACAACAAAAGAGCTATTGCTTAAATTAAGAAAGAGCATGTTTATGAAGATATGATTCATTCACACTTTGTATAATTTAGATATATCACAATTGCTATGCATCAAGAAATATGCTATAACTGAGGCATAAGGGAAGACAGGGGAGTGGGAGGTCATATATTGTGGTGGTGAAGTACACAGAAATTAGAGCTTGTCTGTTGGGTTTAAGTTCTACATCTAACATGTGTGATCTTTAGTCATATGAATTCAATAAGTTTATTAATCTCTCTAAACCACATTTTTCTTATCCATAAAATCATGATAATATTATACTTCAGGGTTATTATCAGGATTAAATGAAGATTAAGTATAAAAACTTAATAGATCATCTGGCAAATAATAGCTAGTCAATAATATTTTAAAAATTATTAAACTCATCATCATCACCATCATCACCGCTATCACTAATATAGGAATATTTTAGGAGGTCAGAGTTTGCCTAGTGCAGGGTCAACGAATGACGCTGTGTTTATTAATAGGACCGTGAGCCCTAATGAGGGGCTATAGTTTTGACTAAAAATTAGGAAAAGAGGTATTACTCAGATTTTTATATAGAAAAGAATAGAGGGACAAGTTCAAGTTACCTAAGAATATTTGAACAAATGGTTTCCTTTCTGCAATGTAGTTTCTTATAGGCCTAGACTTGGTTCTCTTGCCCAGGAGTATCTCAAAGGTATGAGGGAACACCTGGCAATAGTTGTTCTTAAGTCCATACATGTAAATATCTGTCCTTTTTAAAAAGTATATAAACGTAGTATGTGTACACAGACTCTGAGAGTCTTAGAGTTGGAAATCAGAATATGTCTCTTTTTCATGTGAGTATAATTGCATGCAATGCAGTATAGAACTTTAGAAAATATTATATTGGTAAGCTCTAATTAGATTAGCCTTACATCATCTTGAATTGGTTTTTGTGGTTGTTGTTGCTCCTGGCCCTTCCTGCCATTTCCTTTGATACAAATACAGAAATTAAGAGGCATTGGTAAAATTGTAAAATTGTTTACTGAGGTTGTAAATAGGTAGTGCTGCTGTCTATAAAACTTTGCTGGCATTAGAAGGATCTCGCCATTTATCTAGTGCATTGCATGGCTGCCCAGGTAAGGTCTCTAATCAGATGTTGTCAGAAAGGTTCAGGGCTCAGGAAAAGAGATGGCCCCTTCTTGTTGCCTAACTATACATCTCAGCTATCCTCTATAGAGACTATGGAAAAGAATATAAAAACAGGGCGGGGGGGTGGGGGTGAATGGGTGACGGGCACTGAAGGGGACACTTGACGGGATGGGCAATGGGTGTTATTCTGTATGTTGGTAAATTGAACACCGATAAAAATTAATTTATTAAAAAAAAGAATATAAAAACATTTCAACCAATTGTATAAGTAGTAACTTAAATTTGGAAAGCACATTCCTTTGGAACTATGTACTGTCCTACCTCAGCAATAGCAGTTAATATTTGTCAATAGGAAAAAAAATGTCAATAGGGCTTCCTATGTGCTGGGGACTGTAGTAGATTTCTTCCAGGGATTAGTTCATTTAATTTTTATGGAAATACATAACGTAGATAGTGATAATATTCCCATTTGATAGATAAGGATATTGAGGCACAGGGAGGTTGAGCAGTTTGCCCAGGATCATCCCCCTAATGAAAGACAGAGTCAGATTTTGAACTTAGGCCATTTATCCTCAGAGCCCTAGTTTTAAATATTTAATCTACACAGTCTTTTCATTCATATCAACTATGTGCAACTGATAAAATGTCAATAGTTTTTTTTATATTCTTTCTTCATTTCACTTAGGAGGAAAAGTATTGATGGATCAGTTTCTTACAACATCGTGTTGGTGAGGATAGGTTGACTCTCTTGTGACAATAAATAAATAAATAAACAAATAATAATCTCCATTATCTCAGTGGCTTGTCAGAAAAATGTAGTTTCTTTTTAAGATTTTATTTATATGTTGTTTGACTGAAAGAGACACAGAAGCAGGCCAAGGGAGACATAGGCTTCCTACAGAGCAGGGGGCCCAGTGTGGGGCTCAATCCTAGGACTCTGAGATCATGATCTGAGCCAAAGGCATATACTTAACCAACTGAACCACCCAGGTGCCCTAAGCCTATCGGGCCCTGAATTGGTCAGGAATCAAACCGGGAGCTCCTTCATGGCAGGCAAGAATTCTATCACTGAACCACCAATTTATTTCTGACTCATAAGTTAGGTGGTTCTTCTTGACTGTTCAAAAATTATGGCTCAGGGTCTGAGCTACTTCTGCCTTATAATTCCACTGTGCAAGCTAAGCTGTAGGTTTCCAGTGCACAGATATGAGAGGGATACTAAGGACGCATACCGACTTCTGTCTTTTTTTTGTTGTTGTTCCTATTCCCACTGATGAAATGTCAGTCACACAGTAGCAGACTAACTCCAAGAAGGCTGGAAATACAGTCTTCCTTTGTGAAGGGGAGACGCTGTGGCGAGTACATTGTATGTTTCTCCATCAGCATCAGACCACAGGTCTCTCTCAGTATTTTAATTCATTTTCTTCAAGCTTACTTCGTTGCACAGAAGAAAATCATAGAAGAATGTGAGATTTCTTGAGGTACTGTTCAATGAAATTTTGAAACTGATAGACTTCTTTTTTTTTTTTTTTTTTTTTTTTCATAATATGACCTTTATTAACAATGAAAATAAATGAAAATTTTATTTTTATATTATTTTTTTAAATTTATTTTTATTGATGTTCAATTTGCCAACGTATAGAATAACACCCAGTGCTCATCCCATCAAGTGCCTCCCTCAGTGCCCATCACCCAGTCACCCGACTTCTTTTTTTAAAAAAAGATTTTATTTATTTATTCATGAGAGACACAGAGAGAGAGGCAGAGAAACAGGCAGAGGGAGAAGCAGGCTCCCTGCGGGGAGCCCAGTGTGGGACTCAATCCCAGGACCTTGGGATCATGACCTGAGCTAAAGGTAGACGCTCAACCATTGAGCCATCCAGGTGCCCCAAAACCAATAGACTTCTTGAATTATGTTGGACCATAAATGGATATGGCAGTTCGTCCACATAAGTCATAGAATGCCAAGGATTCACAATAATATCCTATGTATTAAAACTTCTGTGTCTATTTTAGAGGTGAAGATGGGAAATCATCTAATTAACTAAAGACTTGGTTAGGAAAGGAGTGCTTTGGTTTTTTTTTTTTTTTTTGGTTTTAGTTTTTATTTAACTGGAAACGTGTGTGTGTGTGTGTGTGTGTGTGTGTGTTATATGTGAGTACCCTCATCTCACTAGTGGTTAACTGAGGCTGGCAAGTGCACCCTTTTTTCATTTATCCCAAATAATTTTCTTCTACGAAGACAGTTGTGGTTATTGGAACATGCAGGGGGAGGGGTGTTGGAAGACAAGCCATTTATGAAGAAACCTTTTCTTCCTAACCATCCTTCCTCCCCACCTGCACTACAAATCACATAGGATTTACCATTCCCTTCTTCCTACTGCCCATATCCTGCTCATTCTTCTATCTGGGCACTGCATAGTTTCTGTAGGAATTGATGGATAAATTAAGGCAGCAAGAAAAGCTTCTAGGACAGTGTAGGTAGCTTTATACATGTAAATATGGATAATGATGCTAGATTCATAGATTTTGGAGTCATTGTTTTGTCTGTGATGGTTGAAGGCATGTGTGTGGGTGAACCTAGGCAAGAGCAGTTTGCATGTATGCATGGACCATGCACGTATACATGGATGGCACACAACAAGGTCATGATGAAGTAAAGACTGGTCTAGGTTTCTACTGAAAATGAAGCAGCTGAAATGAAGAAGTAAAGCTATATAAAAATGACAATTTGAAGGAAGAATAATTTACGAATGTTAACACAGAGTGACACAAGAACAGACAGCTATTTAAATTAAAAAACATCTATCTGCATTGAGGAAAAACAATCTTAGGAAATTAGTAAGATTGCGTTCTCCTCCACAGCAATACTGAACTATCGAGACAGATTTTACGAATTCTATTTTCTTTGGGAATCTGTCTTCCTTAAAAAGAGAAAAAAACAATTGAGAGTCTTTTTCTTGCTTGAAATTCATCTTTGTTGCTTTTCATTATAAATTTTTTTTCTCCAGTGTTGCGCCAGAAATGCAGACACTTGAATGTATCGCCTCTGCCTAGGAGACCTAATTTTTCAATTTACATAAAAAAATAACCTGCCAAAACTAATTACTTCTCTTCAAAATCTAAATACATTATTTCTCCTCTTTTTCCAGTCTGTCTTGTTTTAATTATTTTCACATCAGTTGTCATTTTAGAAGCTGGTTTAGACTAAAAAGGGATAATCGGATGTGTCTTGCTGTTTTAATTTGGCTAATTAAGATTGCAGCTTTTCTCTGGGTGCCTGGAAGCATACATTTACAGCCTGTTCAGTTTGGGATGCTAGAGGGAAGTGCAACCAAGACAAAAGTCATATATATTTATTTATATTCATACGTATATACTAAGTGACCATGATCGTTATCTTCCTTGCCTCCCCAACCTTGTTCTCCGATGCCTTAAGTACTTCACAAGCAAGTCAAGGGTGGTCAACATCTTCATCTTTATACTTCATTATTCAGGAATAAATAATGCCTCGAATACTGCACCTGAGATTTCTATATCCTCCTCGTGGTTTGAATCAAGAAAATTGTGAACCCAGCACATGACTGCTCCTAGAAAGCAGATGGTTAGCTGACTAACCACACAATTCAGGGCATGTAATTGCCTTGTTGTGAGAAAAATTATACAGCAGCACCTGGAAAGTGTATAGGGAGAAAAAGCAGGTGGGGAAATAGAGTCTTTTTTGCATCAAACATCTAGTTACGGCATCTAAAGTGCTCAAATTTGTGTACTGCAGAGTAGTGCCAACTTGGATTTATATAGCACCTTATCTTCCAAACTGATCATAGATTTTTTTTCAATGCTTTGTTTCATTCATCTTTGCTACATGAGTGTGTAAAAAGAATTGACCATCTTAGAATTTTTTATTACCAATGGGGCAACTAAAATGGAGTGAATTTATTACTGACCACAAATCATGCAGTTGATCAGCCCCTGTATCTTATCTGTAAAACTCAGCTATTCCTTGAGTTTTTTAATTATTCAAAGAGGCAGACATTCTGCTTCGAATGGTGGTTATATACATACACGTGTACATACATACATGTACGTAATATGCACACACATACATGTTATATCTACACAACCTACACATATTATATACATAATTTATACAGACATGTACATACATGCGTGTATGTGTGTATATATATATATATCTGTAAAACTCAGCTATTCCAATGAATTTTTAAAATTATTCAAAGAAGCAGATGTTCTGCTTCCAATGGTGGTTATATACACACTGTATATACATGCATGTGGTTAAATGCATACATATATCTATATAAACATACATGCATGTATATTTATATATATGTAACTTAATATATGATATATGTTTAACATATACAACTGAAATATTTTTTTATTTACTTACATATTTATTTTCAGTGCAATGGTGCTTCAACTGAATAGAGAGAACACATTACTTTTGGACAAAAGATTTAGGAAGAGAAAGTTAGATTTAGCCTGATTTCCAAGGAAAGTCTACTGTTTGGCTGAGATCTCCTTAATTATCAGAGTATTTGTTACAGAAATCCACTATACTGGCCAATTCACATGTTCACCTGACAGTTAAGTTTATGACACAGAGTATTTTAACTAATTAATTTTTTGATCTTAGATACTTTATTTCTTGATTTTATGTGTATAAAACATCTTCCTTGTGTTCTTGTAGGTACATGATAGGACTTCCTTTACATTAGGTAATTTTGAAAACTGGTAAGCAATGTTGATGTTTAGGAACAAATTAAAACAACTCTTTGGAAGCACATCAAACAAGGGATAATGATAATGTTTATTCAGTAACTACCACATGACAGGCCTTGTTCTTGGAGCTTCATAGGTAGTTTCTCACTTAAACTCACATCATTCCAGAAAGCTGTATCATTATTACTATCATAGTTTTAATAGATGAACTACCCGAAGCTCAAAGGCATTACATGAACTGACAAGACTCACACATAATTCATGGAGCCATAATCTGAACTCACGCTGTTTGGAGCTGGAGATCTTGACCCCGCCATGCCACCTTCCATAAACTGTAGTGACCAGGATCCCAGATTGGAACCTGTGTTCATCACAGTCAACTAGGGTTCAGCAAGAAGTTAGAAGAACTAAATGGAACACTCAATAACATTCCTATATCTAGCATTTCTTTCTAAATACTCTCAGGAGAGCATGTTCTTTGGGCATTTCTTTTATCCTTTTTTATTTTCTCCTGTTGATAATTGAGGGTCAGAGGGGCACCTGGGTGTCTCAGTGGTTGAGTGTCTGCCTTCGGCTCAGGTCGTGATCCTGGGGTCCTGGGATTGAGTCCCACATCGGGCTCCCTGCAGGGATCCTGCTTCTCCCTCTGCCTATGTCTCTGCCTTTCTCTGTGTGTGTCTCTCATGAATGAATAAGTAAATAAAATCTTAAAAAAAAAAAACAATTGAGGGTCAGAGAATATAAAAAGGAAGACAAGAGAAGGGGAGACAGACTTAACTAATTTATTTTCATTGTTTTAATGTTTCAACCTTTTACATTTTAACTTCTTTAATTGGCAACACCTTGAGTTATTGGGACTCTGGACACTTCGTAAATTATATATAAAATTTTTGAAAGAGTTTTCAGGCATTTTTACGAACATAGACCAAAGGCAATGAATTTTAGGTATGTGTACTCTTCCCTGTGTCTTCATAGTCTATGCCTTCCAGTTACACAGTGTTGGTTGGCCTGTAAATCCTAGTGTTAAGGAATTATTTTTCAAAAAGGGTAAAACTGAAATCTCCAACAGATATAAAATAAACACAAGTTAAATATTTTATTTGACTTATTATTAATAATGGAATCAGGCAGATGTTCAAAACAAGTCAAAGATGCACAAATTTATATGAAGGAAATCAATGTTGAAATAAATTTACAAGTAGACAACTGGCTTTTCCACAGGAGGATAGAGAGAAATCAATTGAACTTCCCCAGACAGAATTTATTTGCATTTCTATAGACAAGGATTATTTTGCCATTACTATCTGTAATCTACAATTTATAGAGTTGTAAAACAGCTCAAAGGCAGTGAAAAGCTACAATCAGATAACTGGGAAAGGTGAGCTTTAATCAGTTCCTAGTTTTACCTGCACTGAGTGAACTAGGAGAGGACACCTGAAGCTGTCTACATGCAAATGGCAGAGAGGAGATTATTGATACACGAAATCATCCATCAGAGACTTCTGCTGAAGCAATTTTTATATCATTTATTATATTACAAACAGTTTTAAATGCATAACAAGATTTTACAGTTGTTCTGTCATTTCAGTATAGAAATAATCATATGGAAGGAAAAATTTAAAGATTTAGAACTTGTAAGGAGTACTTCTGTTGGGAGAGGGGGAAGGCAGATACAAAGAGATTGCTAGAAAATAATAAGGGAGTTCTCACAATAAAGAATATAGGATGAGTATGAAAACTGCGAGAGAAAGAAAAATGTCAAAAGGCAGTTTGGATGATGGGTATTGTCAAGACCTATGTGATACCTAACTGCATCCACAAGCTTTTGAGGACATTCATTCAAGTACAAAGGATGTTGGTCATGATTAGAAGTTCATCTTTATCATTTTTTGGTACCCAGTTACTTGTTGGAAGATCCGCAGGTAGAAAGGTCATTAGAGAATGTCTGGCACATAGGAGGGACAGGGAAAGTAATTTATGAGGCAGAATGTAGAATCGTGCCTTGCTGATGCCTTTCCTTTGAAATATGACATTAATAGATGACATTTGAGCAGTACCAACCACACGTTGTTAGTAAATACAAAACAGTGATCCCTATGCTGTCTCTTCTGAATATGCCACATGAAGCAGAAGAATGGCAAGGCTTGAAATCTTTGTACTTGTCTACAGGCAGCTTCAATGGAAAGTGAATGTGCAAAAGGGTCAGGATGAGGGCAGCTCTGTCTAGGAATCCCACATGGATCAAATTTTATTTTCTGGACCTGTTACTCTGCACACAGGATTGGTTAATGTCTCACTCATGGACACAATCAGTTTTCTAGAGAGTGATGGAATTCTGGCCTTATAATTCCTTTTATTTAGAAGAGATTGAGTATCTTTCTTTTAAGGATGGATATGAATATAAAAGTGAGATGTATATACATATATACACACACAAAATATTATCCACACCTGATATATCACTAAAACTATTTTTATTTGTAATTCTACTTAAGTCAGCTGCTAATAAATATATTGGTTAAATGGCTTAATGAATAATCAGATCATCTTAAGCTCATTTTAAGAATCAATATACTTTTACTATTTAAATTGAAGCTTATAGGACCAAGTGATTTTTTTTTTTAGTGCCCTTGCATGGCAGTTTGGCTTTATTTATGAGATATTACTTTCTGATGACACTGTAACAGTAACAAAGGAATCTTTTTTGTGTCAAGGGCCACACCAAGTCTCTTTTTTAGGTAGTTTGGGCTGAGGAGAGATGACTTTTGATTACCTCATTCCACCTCACTCCTCCTTTAGAGTTCTCCTCAGGGGTAGCCACTGGAAATTGAAAGCATCTGTATTAGAGTGCTTCCAGAATATTCTCTTTTTCTCTGGGGAGAGTGGCTAAAGGAGAAAAATCTGTCTACATGCACTTAAAGATGTAAATATTTTAGCAGTTCTCCAGTTTGCAAACAACACCTTAGTTAAAAAGTGGAAGCTCTTACACCATTTATTTCTCTCTATGGTTTTCAGTGAAAAACAGCATTATTTTTTAATTACTTCCATCTCCAGATTGCTTCTTACCTTCCCAGTCTCCCACTTCAGAGTCTCCCTCAGCATATAAATGTCTTATAGATGCATCTCACTCATTGCACTTCTGCATCTGTCCTGCCACTCTCGAAGAATGGGGTGAACTGAGGATGGGATGTTAGAGTGGTGAATTCCAAACTTGGCCATGAGGACATGTGGCAAGGTCAAGTTGGCTAAATTGGACAGTCTCCAATGCATGCTGTTTGCAGTGTATCACATCTCAGATTTCTGTATCAAATAAGCTTGTTCACCTTTCACTAGCTATGCAAGTCACCTTGGAGTCACATCTGAAACCAGTTTTGCTTACTTCTGCTTTTTTTTTTAAATGGATTTTATTGTACTTGTCATGTTTGAAAATGTATTGTTATTGTTCAGAGCTTTTAGACTATGTACAAAAAAAAGGTTTGCAAAATGAAGTTGTAGCTGTTTTGGAGGTATTCAATCTTTGGGATTTCATTCTGGCTTCTAGAAACTAGCTATTGACTAGCCTCCTTAGATAAAATATTCACTTTAACTCACTTATAAAACACAATTCTCACAACATAAGCAGGGCTACTGAGGCTTGAGGGTATTTCTTAACATTTCATAAAATCACTAGCAATGTCAAAATATTCCTCAATTTTTATCATTTTTGATATGTGAGATAATGAGGTTGATGATAATAGCAGTCATGGTAAGTAAGTATGAATAGTCACAAGCAGTGCCGTTACAATTTCCCTGTTTCTCTTACTTAAAAGAAATTTTTGACTCTTTGCATGCATTAATGTTAGGTAAATGGCATTTTATAAGCAGAAGCCTCTCTGAGGTATTAAGAAAACATCAAAGTAAAATTCGTTTTTAGGGCACCTAGATGGCTCAGTGGTTGACTGCTTGCCTTTGGCTCGGGTCATGATCCCAGGGTCCTGGGATCAAGTCCCACATTGGCTGCCTGCATGGAGCCTGCTTCTCCCTCTATGTATGTCTCTGCCTATGTGTGTGTGTGTGTGTGTGTGTGTGTGTGTGTGTGTGAGATGAATAAATATGTAAAAGAAAACTCGTTTTTGTAAGCCCTTCTTAGTTGGATTTTCTATTATGTGTGCCAAAAAGTAATCCTAAGCGATAGAGATTCTCTAATGTTTTTCAGACCTTTTAGATCTAAATTATAAAAAATGAAGAGATTTTATAATTAGATGTAAAATTCACAAAGTGTGTTTATACCCAGCAACTTATTTCATCTTCACCATGAACCTTGGGGATAAGCTGTTGCAATTTTTTTAGGTAGGAAAGGTAAAACTAGTTATACCTAGGAAATGGCTCAGAGTTCCAAAATTGGCAATGGCAGAGATGGGCTGAAATCTGGATTTTTCTGACTCTGAGGTCAGTATTCTTTCTCTCTCTTGAATGCCATGATGCTCTCTTACCATTACTGGAATAGCATGGTAATATAGAGAAAACAATTTTATGTCTGTTTCCTGACTTTTATTCATTTTTTAATTTAAATTCAATTAGCCAACATGTAGTACATCCTTAGTTTTGGATGTAATGTTCAATAATTTTCATTCGTTTATATTTTTATTTACATACATGGGGAATGAAAAGCTGCCTCCAGCTTTCTGAATGCCTTCACATGTAGTATATATTTTTTTTAATTAATTTTTATTGGTGTTCAATTTACCAACATACAGAATAACACCCAGTGCTCATCCCGTCAAGTGTACCCCTCAGTGCCCGTCACCCATGGCAATTTACACGTTCAATGCAATGCCTATCAAAATACCATGGACTTTCTTCAGAGACTTAGAACAAATTATTTTAAGATTTGTGTGGAATCAGAAAAGACCCCAAACAGCCAGGGGAATTTTAAAAAAAGAAAACCATATCTTGGGGCATCACAATCACATGTAGTATATTAAAGAAAAACAGAAATCTATTTTGTTAGGTAATAAGCAACATTTTTAGGATTATTTCTATCTTGTATATTTACAAGTCAAGGGAACATAAGGAAAAAAGTAAACAGCTGAATAAACTAAAAAAAAAATAATGAGAATAATCTCATGGTTTTTCTCATTCAAAGGATATGCACCAAAGTAGGCAGTACAGACTCCAAGACCAAATAAAATATTTATAGCATAAAAGGTAGGAGAATAGACCTGTTGATCAACAACAAAGGTTTAAGGAAAGACACCCAAGAGCCCTGCAGTCCCTCAGAGCAAACCTATTTAGGATTGGAAACAAATTACATCTAAAGGAGAATGTTAAATCAATTATGATTAAAAATTAAATAAAATGTGTTGATGGCCATTTACCATGTGCAAGGCAAGTGTGAGGATATGGTAGAAATGGTCATTATAGAGTTTACAGTTCATGAATTTTGAGTTATTAGATGCATGGTCTCTGTTCTGGTTTTATTTTTTATAAGGCATACATATTTAGGGTTATTATAATTTATTATCCCTTTTACCATTTTAAAAGTTACTCTTTATCTTGTTATTCCGTATCTTGAAGTCCACTTTGTTTGCTATGAACATACCACTCTTGTTTCCCTATGGTTTGCACGGGCTCTTTTCCATTGTTTTATTTTAAGATTATTTGGGTTTTTATATTTAAAGTGCATTCATGTAGAAACGATACAGTTGGGTCTTGATTTTTATCAATACAATAATGACCATTTCTGTTGTGTTAGTTTACTTATATTTAATGTAATTATTGATGTTTTAATTTAAATATAGCATCTTGCTACTTATTATCAACTTTCTTTTTATTTTCTGATTGCCTATTGCTTCTTTCCAGACTTTGTTGGAGTTATTGAATATTTTTTAATAGTCCATATTTGTTATGGGGACAACTATGATTTAATGATTGCTGTAGGGCAGTGGTTCTCAATCAGGGATGATTTCCCAACAACCCCCCTCCCAGGGTTTGTGTGGGGGGACATCTGGTATTATCTAGAGACATTTTTATTGTTAAAAATCTAGCTGGTAGAGGCCAAGGATGATGCAAAGAATGCTACAATGCATTGGAGAGATCCCTCTAACAGTTATCTTACCCAAAATGTCAATTCTGCTAAGCCTGAGAAACCTTAACAATATACTTTCTAAAATCTACTTGGAGGGTGCCTGGGTGGCTTAGTCATTATCTCAGGGTCTTGGGATTGAGCCCCACGTGGAGCTCCCTGCTCAGTTGGGAGTCTGCTTCTGTCTCTCCCCCTATTCGTGCTCTCTCTCTCTCAAATAAATAAGTAAAATCTTAAAAAAAAATCTATTTAACTTAGAGTCAGTATTGTACTACTTTATATTTCAGACTTCACATCTGAACTTTATATTTCCTAAATAATGTCTTTTTTTCCTGACTGCTTTTACATATGCTCTGTATCTTTAGTTTTCAGTTAGATTAATTTGGTTTGAAGGTGTATTATTCATATCATAAATGTACTTGTTTTCTAAATTTGTTATATAAAAACACATAATTAGGTAAGAGTCTTTTTCTGTTATGGTTTTGTCAGTTTCCCTGTGTATTTTTTTTTTAAGAATTATTTATTTATTTTAGAGGGAAAGTGTGGTGTGGAGGGCAGTGAGAGAGGGAAAGAGAGTCAACAGCAGACTCAAGGCTGAGCCCAAGCCGGAGCCCAAAGAGGGGCTTGAGCTCACATCCAAGATCATGCCCCAAGGTCACTGCCCCAGCCAAAAGCAAGAGTTGATCACTCAACTGATTGCCACCCAGGCACCCCTCCCTTTGTATGTTTAACAGTTTAGTTTTACTTCTTTCTGTTTTATGTTGTGCATAAAGATTTGCACAGATACTTCTTTTTTCACATTAAACTTTTTACAGTGGAATGCTCGTTTATCTCAAATGCTTTTATTTTTAATCTACTTTGATGTTAGTAGTATTATCATGTCTATTGTTTTTTGCTTGCTTGCATTTAAGTTTTATAGATTTACACATGCTTTTGTTTTTAAAATTCTTTCTGATAACTTTCATACTTAGTCTTTTTTTCTCCATTCTTGATGACTATTTTAGAGCCTTTCTCCAAATACAAGTTGCACTATATTTGACTAGAAGTTTTAATATGTAATTAACACTATTTTCTCCTTTTAGTATCAAGTATATATACATGTATATATGTAATTTATTTCCAGTTTGGTGTTGAATACTTGCTTTTGTTCTTCTACTTCTGGAAATCTGTCTTTTTAGAATCATAAAACTGGGAACGATCTTAGAATGATCATTTCAAGTAGTATCCAATTCACAGGGGTTATTTTTGAAGTAAATAAATTAGTATTGTGAGCCACACTTGATAAATATTTTTATTATTTTAATTAATAATAACTTACTAAATATTAATTCATGATAAATAATTTATTAATTTAATAAATTTTTTACACCCTTCTTCCTATTCCTTTTCTCTCTCATTTTTATTAATAAATGTTTGCACACATAAAAACATTAAATATATAAAAACACATTTCCAGTGAGACATCCAATGATCATAATATTGTCCTATGGCAGTGATTCTAATAGGGGAGTGTTGTGACAACAAGAACATTATCAAAATCTGATGGTGAAGATTCTGATATATGTCCCTTAGATATGCAGTGTCTCCTCTGGTTGATAATCACTAAATTTGCTTCAATTTATTTATATATTATGTATTTATTCAATATATTATTATTTATTATTATTATTATTATTTATTTATTTTAAGAAATGAATTAGCTTTCTCCTGACCACATGGATGGTTAAATGTGGCATACACTGTGCAAATCTCTGGCATTACTCCTCACATAATATGGAACCGATGACATATAGCATCAAGGATTTTGGAGCCAGAAGGAAAAGAGCAATATTCTAGTCTAAACTTCTTCTTTTACAGATGAATGAACTGAAATGCAGATTAGTTCATTTACTTGTCCCACCTGATATACTAACTCATAATGGAGACAAGATAAATATTAATCAGTGTTTTTCTTTTTCCCAGAAGTTTATCAAAAAGAGTATATTTAACAGGTAATGAGTTGCTCATATTAAGTCTCAGGACAATTTTCTAGAAAAATGTAAATTGTCAAAAGTCAGGTAAAGGAGTCTAAAACCTAAGAAGACCAATTACTGCACCCTCTCAAAAATTTAAATGGTAGAGGAGTTATTTCTATTTTATACAAACTGTTCCAGAGCAAGTGAAAAATGGAAACCCCACTCTGTACTCTTATAATGGTAGTATAATACTGTGTCTCAATTTGAATTATTTAGAAATAAGAGCCCACACCAAACCTATGTGCTAATACTTTATTGAGGGATATAAAGCCAGGGAAGCACAGGTAGAGGTAAAAAGGCAAGAGAAGTGGGAAAGAAAGCAAGCAAATTTGGGGGGTATGCTACTAAGCTGGCCACACTTACCAAAAACAAAAACAAAAACAAAAACACAAAAAACAAATACTGGTGATGGCCTGATGGCACTGAATGTCCCTAGGCTGGCCAGATGAAACTACTATGTCTGGGAGAAGTCCTTCATGGGGAGCAGGGCAACTAATTTGTCTTCTCTGTCTTCCCCAGCTCCTATCTCTCATTAGGTAAAATCTTCTCCATGGACCTTTCTAATACTCCATTCTTGTTGCTTCTTCTGGCAGCTACTGCGGTACTCTAAGCTTCTGTGGAGATGGCCAGGTCTGATCTGATTTTTAGAGCTGCTGCAGCTTCCATTCAGGTAGAAGTGGTAAATCAAAACACAATCCTTGCTTCTGGAGAAGAGGCAACTACCAAGGAAGCCTGGGCTTTATGACCTTGGGTTATTTTGAACTGTTGCTGGTCTTGTGGTGATAAAGCCATAAGATAAGCAGCTAAAGTGATATTTTTACAAAGCAGCACTGACACAAAAATATTTTATGATGTATAAGCAAAATGAATCTAATAGCAGAGTGAAATTCTATCCTGATCAGGTAATATGGCAGTTAAAAAAATGCCTGCAGTTTCTTTCATATTTCTTCCATTTAGGGGTTGTGTTTTATATCCCTTTCCTGGAATCAGAGGGTAAAGGGGTGAGAGGAGCCTGTGACTGTTTTGATCAATACAGAGTGGTAAAAGTGAATTTGTATGACTTTCAGGGATAAGTCATAAAAAGGCAAGCGGCTCTTTCTATTTTTCTTGGGATATTTGCTCTGATGGGAGCCAGTTGCCGTGTAAGAAATTGCAACAACTCTGAGACTATCATGATGGAGAGGCCACATGTGGATATCCCTGTCAATAGTCCCAAGTGAGTTCAGACTTCCTGTCATCCTCTAGTCACTGGAAATGGAGTGAAGTCTTTTGGGAACCCTCTGACCAGCCTGTCTGCCAGTTGAGGACCATTCAGCTGATGCCAAAAGGAGCAAAGAAATTGCCCATCCACGTCCTGTCCAGACCACAGAATTTGTGAGCACAATAAAATGTTTAGTTTTTTTTTTCCACTGTATTTGGTATGGTGTGTTGTTCAGCAATAAACTGAAATAGGTGAGTTTATCTCAGGAGAAAAAGATTGATATGATTGTCATGGATTAAATGGTGGAAATTCATATGATTAATTGATAGATACTGAGAAAACATTTGATGAAATGCAGTATGCAGAACTAATTAAAAGCACATAGCAAGCAGGCTAAAAATGGAAGGAAGTATCTGTAAGATGTGATGGAATGATAAAATCATTGTAAAAACATCACAGAAAAATTTCAAATTCATGATATACTGAGATTCCTCCCCATATGGTCTGAATGTGTCCCCTTAAGATTGATGTGTTGAAAACTTAATGCCAAAAGTGATGGTGTTAGGAAGTGGGATCTTTGGAAGGTACATTAGGTCATGAGGATGGAACCCACATTAATGGAATTAGTGATTTTATAAAAGAGGGCCCAGAGAGCTCCCTTTTCCCTTCTACAATGAAAAATGGAAGGATACAATGAGAAATCTGTGACCTGGAAGGGGGACCTTGCCTGACCCAGCTAACACTCTGATCTTGAACTTGCAGCCTCCAGAATTATGAGAAATACTTCTATTGTTTATGAGCTACCCAGTTTATGGGATTTTATTAGGACAGCTCAAACTGACTGAAACACTCCAATTAAGAAAAAAATGCAAATAATTTAGTAGAAAAATCAGTAAAAGATAAAGCAAGCAATTTCCAGAAAACAAAATGCAAATTGTCATGAACATTTGAAAAGATACTAAACCTCATTAATAATTACGTTATTATATATATATATTTAAAATATTTTATTTATTTATTCATGAGAGACACACAGAGAGAGAGAGAGAGGCAGAAACACAGGCAGAGGGAGAAGCAGACCCCATGCAGGGAGCCTGATGCGGGACCCGATCCCAGGACCCCAGGACCATGCCCTGGGCCAAAGGCAGGCGCTAAACTGCTGAGCCACCCAGGGATCCCCAATAATTATGCTATTATAGATTAAAACTCTCATAAATCATTTTACCCATTATATTTGAATTTTTTTCTTATGTTGTTTATTGTAAGTATAAACATTTTGTTTTATTAGTAATATGCTTGAAAATTTTAAATCATTCAATCAATGATATTCAGTGTTTATAAGGACTTAGCTGGAAAGGCATGCTCCTTCTCCTTTGGCAGAGATGTAAACTGCTCTCTTATTTTGGAAAATTATTTGAAAAATGTTTATTTAAAGAGAAGAAGATACCTATACCCTTTGACATAACAACTCTACTTCCAGAAATTAGATCTGCAAAGAAAAAAATAAATGTGTGTGTGTGCACATAGACATTCATTGCAAGTTTTTTTGTATAATGGCAAAATATTAGAAAAATCTAAATAATATCTATCAGTAGACAAATAGTTAAATGGATTATGGTCCTATGGAATACCATAGAAAATTTAAAACAGAGAGATAAAAAGGTAAGTACATACTATTAGATAAAATGAAAGTAGAACAATATGCATAGATTCATTAAAAGTAGCCTTAAATGTTTGTATATATATATATATATATATATATATCATATGAATATGTGGACAATTATCTGGATAGGAAACACTCCATAGGTTCTTATGAACATCCACTTTGAGGAAGGATGACAGGATTGGGGGATTTGGTTAAATGTAAGAAGGGATGTTTTAAAGACTTTTGTATTCATTGCATCTTTATTTTATAATTATATGTATTGCATAACTTATTGCCTGATTAAAAATGTTCACAATCCACTAAGCCAAACACATAAAAAATGAAAAACCCAAAAAGTTCATGATGCAAACACAAACAGGGGTTGTTGGTTACAGAGACATGAGTTCAATCTGCCAGAGTTTCCTTACTCTTCCACACTGCTGCGGATTCTAATTAGGATAAATGCATTTTCTCCTCAGTTGGCTTTTGTGGAATTGAAGACAGAGCACATTTATACTATTATACTAACATAGCTTCTCAGACAAAAGCATGTTTAAGTCCTTTCCATTTTACAGAGAACAAAAAAATTTTTTTCAGTTATTCTACTTTGCCCTGCTGCTCATGGGCCTTTTAAATGAAGCCCCCACATTTTTTTTGTTTTTGTTTTATGTCCAATAATGTTTCTGTTATGTCACATTTTTTATTCTGCCTTTGGTCTATCTATCCCAGCCCACTCTGATCCTGTGGAATAATCTACGAGTGTTTTAACTGAATTTACTTCAAAAACAGAGCCATATGTGTGAAGATCTGAGCAGTCACTATCAAGTTGCCACTTGAAGCATTGATTTGACTGCTTTAATTTCTTTTTATGATATTATTAATAACTACATGCTTTTCATGTTGTAACTGCGTTTCTTCTGTGCCGATTCTGTTCTCTTGGGTCCCAGATTAATAGAATGGCTGTTGCCCTTCTTGCTGAGTTTCTTTCCCCTTCATACCTCCACCTTCTCTATTATGTGTGTTCCTTTTATTAACACATCTCCTGATTCCCACCTGAGTGCCTGGATACACTCTGCAGATCAAGAGCTTGGACATTTTCACTGATCAAAAGACCATTATCATTGGTATTCCATCCATTAATTTAACAACTGCTGGTGCCCTGGAAGTGTACTTGGTATTCTCTCTTAAGTGATCCATTCATAAATACCCCTCCATTGCTTCAATGCCACCTGCTTTCTCCCTCCCTCCCAACTAAACATTCATCTGCAGTCTTATTACCTTGTTTCCTATTGGACACATGCTACTGTAGACTATGCACCCTGCTAGGTTTAATTATTGTGCTCAGACCTTCCCTCCACGTTGATGATGCTTCAATGATTTCATCAGTATTCCATCTCCTTTCAACAATCTGGATGGTTTCATCTTATCTCTCTTTTAGCAGTTCTGCTTCTTCGAGACTTCCCTCACCCCTGTTTTCCATGAAGAGTGAGGATAATATAAAACAAGCCCGGGTAAAATGTTATGTTTCCCATTACATACCCTCTTCTTGTGCATCTTTATGTGAAATATATTTTATGGACATAATAAGATCATAGTCCACTGCCTAAAATACTAATAGTCATTTTTATGACTGTTGATGTACAAAGCAGAAAGCACACAGATGCACCTTAATATGATCATTCATACCTGGAAATTCTCACAATGCTCAACTCTTTATGAATGTTTACTGTGGAACATACACATTCAAATAAAAATCCCAAAAGATATTACTTCTCTGTGGTAGGCACGATAATGACTCCAAAGATGTCCATCCTTTAATCCAAGGAACTTGCAAATATGTTGCCTTACAGGACAAAAGAGACTTTGTAGATGTGTTTGGGTTTAGGGCCTTGAGGTAGGGAGATGATGTCATCATCTAGGTTAGCTGAATATAATTACACGTGTCTTTATTTGTGCAAAGGGAAGGGCAGAAGCATCAGTGTCTCAGTAATTTGATGTGAGAAAGATACTACAGGCCATAGTTGACTCTGGAGATGGAGGGAGGAGCATAAGTCAAGGAATTCAGGCAGTCTCTAGAAACTAGAAAAGGCAAGGATCTGGATTCTCCCCTGGAGCTTTCAGAAGGAATACACCCAGGCCAATACTTTGACTTTAGCCTAGTAAAACCCCATTTTGGAATTCTGACATTCAGAACTGCAAAATATAAATTTGTGTTGTTTTGAGCCACTAAGCTTGTGGTAATTTGTTTCAACAGCAATAGGAAACTAACATACTGCCCAAAGAGGCAGTTTCAATAAATGATTTATTGGAGCAGTAGAAACATCCAGCTAAGATCCTATGGAGTAAAATAGACTCAAATTACTTCTCACTTGCACCTTCCCAAATGAGGTTCATTTTTATTTCAACAACCCAAATGTCCATCCTCTATTTTCCCCCTTGGGCTGAACTTCCTTTAATATCTTCAGCTATTTACCACCTCCGCCCACGTTTGCTACCATGTCATATAATACGGAAAAATCCCTAAGCTTTACTTTCTCTTTCTTCAGTAAAGTGGAGTCAGTAAACCTTAGGGGCCTTTCATTTTATTGGAGCAATAAATTCTTCTATTGAGATGAAGACTTATTTTTACAACCAGTTCCTTTTTAATGATAGCATGACCTACCACAAGGCCAGTCTAGGCTGAGTTGCCAGGAGTACAACATCTGCATTTTCAAGTAAAAAGCATCCCACCAAAATGCACTGATTACTGAAGAAAGAAATATTCCGTTAAAATACAAGGATATTCAGGAAGTCAAGCACTAAGTACTCTTCATTTATCATCATTTTCCCAGCTTGGCGGTTTGATAATTTTCTCATGTCCTTTCAGACCAGGTCTCCATTCAAATATCCTGTGTCATTGTTTGTAAAGCTGTTTTAGTTCCTTCATGTGGTACTAAATAGAAAGCATACCCTTAACCTTCCCTCTCCCCACTATTTTTTTTAGACAGTGAAACAAAACTACTTGCTGCTATGCAATTTCCATCTTTGAGCCTAACACTGAGTGTAGAATGCCGGGAGAGGCATGCTTTCATTCCAACGATATCTCAATGGCACAAACAGCTTTTCTTCTCATTTAATTCCAAACTATTAATCCAGTCAGTCATTCACTTGAAAGAGGTTAATTGAAAGTTAATTGACTAACCCCTGTGTGTATATTAATATGCTAGAATGTATGGTTTTTTTTTTTTTGGACACGTATAAAGTCTCTGGTCCCTGCCTTCAAAGGGGTTACTAGCACCCTTTGCATGTCTTGAATAGTGAGTTAATATTCTGCAATATAATGATCATCCAAATAAATTGGTGGTAAATACATTAAAAAGGACATGCTTTCTTCATCTCGTTGGCTTGCTCATCTTCCTTCTCGCATTAAAATAGATGTTTCCCTAAAGTTCAGGGTTTTGACACCTTGTCTTCTGATACTTCCTTATGAGTATTTATGCAAACATTTCTAACTGCCTATTTCCAATATATTCTGTCATACTTTCACCTGGATTTCCCCAGACAACTTAATCCCAAAATGTTTACAACCATATCCATGATCTCAACAAAGCCAGATATTTCTAGTAACTCTCCTCCTTTAATTAGCTGATAATCCCATTTTTTCTGAAGCATTCCAACTATATCTCAATAACAGAATAATCCGTAATTATTAATGATAAACTAATGACAAAATAACCTCTACAATAATGCCTTTCTAGCTCTTTAGTTTAGGATTGGCAGATAAATACGGGATGCCCAATTAAATTTGAATGTCAGATAAGCAACAGATCATATTTTAGCACAAGTACACCCCATGGGACATCCTGTAATTTATTTGCTAAGTCTGGCAACCCTAGGCCAGTGGTTTTCAAACACCACTGTGCATCAGAATCACTTAGATGGTTTGTAAAGAAACTGGTGGGCTTCACTGTGGATTTCTTGATTCAGTAAGTCTGGGTGAGTTCTAACAAATTAGAAATCTGCATTTCTAACAAATCCCCAGTTAATGCTGAGAAGACCAGTACTTTGAGAATCACTATCCCAGTGATGAGATTAATTACCGTTAGTTGTGTTTCTCAATCCTGGTTGCATATTAGAAGCACTTGGGGAGCTTTAATATATGGGTCTTATACGGGATGCTCTAATTTAATTGAATGAGGGTGTGGTCCAGGCTTGGGATTGTTAGAAAGTTTCGGAGGTAGTTTTAACCAGTGGCCAGGATAAACGTGACTAATGGTGTATACTCTACATCTACTGAGTCTCTTCAAAATTACAGCTAATTCAAACCCTTATGACTTCCTGTCTTAAATTACTACCTCACCTACTTTTTATTTCTCATTGCTTCACTCTTTAATTCATCTATCACAGAACTGTGGATTAATTCTTCTGAAGCATGCCTCTGATTGCATAATTGGCTCTTTAAAACATCTCCAAATTGATCCTCGACAATTGAATAAATATACACTTAGTATCTTGTCATTTAAGATGATGTCCCTTCACTCTGTAGTCTACTCCTCACTAGGAGGAGGTGAGTTCAGGATCCTCCTACATCGTCGTCCTGAACTGGAACATTTTGAAAAAAGCATTTTAAGGTGTGTTTTTTCATATAAACTTGATGCCCCAGCGAAAATAAATTGCACTTGTTTCCTTGTCCCCTTGTCTTCCTAGTGTGTCTCTTGCTGCCTGGCCAGTGATCAGTTTGTCTTCAACTCTCCCTTCCAGGTAAATCACTACACTTCTCTTTTGGATCTTCCTTGCATATCTGGAAATTCTCTTTCCTCAAAAGCCTCATCCTTTAACAATCTTAAAATACTTCATCTTGGGGCAGCCCGGGTGGCTCAGCGGTTTAGCGCCGCCTTCAGTCCAGGGCGTGATCCTGGAGACCCAGGATTGAGTCCTGCATCCTTGGGCTCCCTGCATGGAGCCTGCTTCTCCCTCTGCCTGTGTCTCTGCCTCTCTCTCTCTGTGTGTCTCATGAGTAAATAAATAAAATCTTAAAAAAAAAATATTTCAACTTGGATCATTCATTCATTCGGTCCGTTCACATGTTGTCAATGTTTAGAGAGTGTTCTTTGTGTGGACTGGCCACATGAGTGAATAGGAGTCCCTGCTCTTCTGTAGCTTAGAGTCTGAGAAAGAGAGCCAACAACTAAAGGAGTGTTGGTGGTGATAACTAATCAGAAGACAGAAACAGAAGGGACCAAAAGATGGGGGATAGTGCAGAACTGTCTTGAATACAGTGGTTTGGAGGTGCTTCTCTCATAAAGATCATTTTATGGGAGGCCCATGTAAATGAAGGAAGGAGCCACAGAGCTGTCGGGGGAGGGGGAGAAAACCAAATTCTTGCCAAGTGAACACCTGAAGTAGCAACAAGGCCACTGTGAAAACTCTGTTCTGAGTGAAATGTGAAGCCCCCGGAGGGTTTTGCAGACAGAAGTGATACAATATGATCTATAACTCTGAAAGAACATCTGGAATGCTCTGTACAGAATAGAAAGTGGGGGACAAGGATGGAAGCAGGGAGAACAGGAAGTTAGGACAATAATTAAGGTGTTCAGGAGAAAGTAGTGTCAGTGTAAAGAACAGTCAAATGGGGAGCTGGCTTTGCTGTAAGATAGTGAGTAGGGGGGTAAACGGGTTGGGTTTCAGACACCACATTTGTAATGAGGGAAAAGTATGATTTGGTTGTTTGAAGAATCATCTCATTTATTGATTCACTATCCATTTGTTATTAAAGGAAAATGAATCATTTTAGACAAAGAAAATATCCCTATGATAGATATGCACGTGTCTGTGCTTTTATATCATATATAAGTACAGAGGTGGGTTTTTTTTTTTTAAAGCCCCAGCATCTCCTTTCCCCTAAACTGGGCTCTCTAAATGCAGTGGAGGGTGATCTATGAAGGGGAGGGGAGCCAGGTTTCATTTCTGATAAAATTTTTGTGGGAATCTCAGAAAAAAAGTGACTTTAGTAATTCATTGTGATTTCTTTTTTGGAATCTAAATAAATACTCCTTTATTTTTTTTTTAATTTTTTTTTATTTAGGATAGTCACACACACACACACACACAGAGAGAGAGAGAGAGAGAGAGAGAGAGAGAGGCAGAGACACAGGCAGAGGGAGAAGCAGGCTCCATGCACCGGGAGCCCGACGTGGGATTCGATCCCGGGTCTCCAGGATCACGCCCTGGGCCAAAGGCAGGGGCCAAACCGCTACGCCACCCAGGGATCCCTAAATACTCCTTTATCTACACATGTAGATCTGTTTAATGCATTTTAATGTTATATATTACTATATGATTATTACTATTTGCCCATCTCCTCCTGTTGGAAAATTGGCTCCTTTCAAATTTTCTGCTAAAGAATGGACATGGTATCAGACACCTTGTAACCACTTGAGTTTCTTTATAAATATGATTCTTCAAGTTAAAAAACAAAAGTCAATGTGGTTGAATCAATTTATACTCCCTTTGGTAGTTTATGGGAATAGGTGAGTCTTATTTAATTCCTATGATACTAATTGTGGCAAGCAGAATATTGACCCCTGCCCCAGATGTCCACAGCCTAATTACCAAAACCTATGAATATTTAATTTGTGAAGGTTTGCAGGTAAAATGACTATTATTATCAACTGCTCTAAGAGTGCCCTGGTAATCCAAGTGTTTCCAATTTAATCACAAGCATTCTTAAAAGTGGAACAAGGCAACAGAAGAGAACTATGGGAGATGGTAGCACGAAGAGGCCTTGTGTAGACGTTGCCATTTTTGAAGATGGGGGAAGAGAACCAGTCAAGGAGGATAGTGGCCTCTAAAAGCTGGAAAAGGTAAGGAGAGCCTATAGGAAGAAATGTACCCTGCTGCCACCTTAACCTTGGCCCAGGGGGATCCCATCAGGCTTCCTGTAAGGTAGGAAATTTATGTTATTTTCAGCCACTACATTCATAGTAACTTTCAAAAGCAGCTGTAGAAAACTAATATGCTAGTAAAAGTAAGCATCTTTTCATATATTCATTGGACATTCAGGCTTCTCTGTGAATTTCCTGTATATGCTAATTGCTCATACCTCTGTCAGAATGTATATTTTTTCTTAAGTTGATATATAGCAGTTTTAGAAGTACTTGAGAAAAGGACTGTATGTGCATTGTGTTCTGAGGTACTTTGGAGGGTTTTGTTTTTAGCATGTAAACAAGACCATATTGAAGTTTTAATAATGAATAACTTTATAAAACAAAGTTAAACCGAGTTTCTTCTTCGTCTTTAAGGTTGGTGTAAATCTGTTATTTTCTTTGGGTTACATGACACTTATGGAGCTAAAAAAAATTGAATTTTTGAAAGCTCATGTGAATTTTTCTGACTTGGCAGGAGGATCTCATGAGTTGGTCCTGATATATACATTGTAGTGTGTCTTCATTTTGTCATACAAAAGGTCTATTTTTTTTAAATTGTTGTTAATGTTATGTTGCAATATCTGTGAATCTGTATCTATGAAAATGCTATTTTCTTCTAGCTTTAACATTTTTTTTATCATGTAGATTCTTAATCTGCCTAAAATGTATCTAATGTACTGTGTGAAATAGGTACTTAATCTTGGCAGCCAATTCTCCACAGCACATTTATTGAATAGTCCATTTATTCCTAATTTATTTGCACTGGTATTTCTAGAACATAAGCACATTGAAGGGCTGGTATTTTTGTCCATTTTATTCATTGTTATATCTCCAGTATCTATCTCCAACAGTGGTTGCTACTCAATGATTATTTGTTGAATAAATACCTTCCATATAAATTTGTGTATATTTCACCTCTTAAAAATCCTAGCTCCATTCATGTTAATGAGTTAAGTTTTCTGAATAACACTGAACTTTGAGATTTCATATATTTTCATATGTACAAATCTTCAATATTTAATGCTTAAACCTAACATTCTTTATGAATTTAATTTAGATTAATCCAGACACATCCCACTCTAGTATCTAATGATAATTATGGTCATTTTAATTTTTTTGCATTACTAACTTATCAAATAGGTAGGAGGATAATAGAGTATATGAAAAAAATTTAGTTCAAGTCTCACTTTACCACTTATTTTATGCCTAATCAAGCAACTTCTTTTTGTATATTATCTGCCAAAGCTTCGAGGATCTTTGAGAAAATAAGGCATGTATGATACTTAACACAGTGGCTGTCCTACTATGTCACTTGCTGAAGATCAATTTCATTTCATTATGAAGATGCTTAGGAACTGCTGCTTCTGTATTAGTCCAGTTTGGGGGGGGTGTGGTTGGCAGGGAGGGAGATTCACTATACTCAAGGGGAAGAACATTGGTTAAGACACATTGATTCTAGTTAGTGTGGGTTTACTTTGTGTGGCAAGATATGTTACCTTTCTGAACTTGTTTTATCTTTTATATGATGGTTATACCAAACTTTCAAGGTGAAAGTTTGTGAAAACTAAGGATAATATTTTTAAAGTCATTACTATATCTGAAGACATTTGGTAAGTCTATTCTATTTAGAGAGACCAAGACTTAATCATTTTTAAATAACTCAATAACCTAACAATCCTATTCAGATGTTGTGATGCTTAAAATTTTTTGATTAGTCATTAAGAAAGAAAGGAAATGAAGTATACATGAAAGATCAGGATTGCTCTGAGTTTGTGTTGTTCTCTAGCACTGCTATTATCTGTAGATTTTAAGACTATTTGGGTATTAACAGTGTGATGTGTTTGTATATGTAAGTTAACACTAATTTGCACATGGGGGTAAATTGGTGTTTATAGTACCCCAATCAGAAATCAGCACCTTCAGAGGTGGTAGCTTAGCACTCTCATATGGAAATTTATACAAGAGAAGTTTATTATTAGTGTAAGGGGTGTTAGAAATCATTTTCCATCAGTGAAATGTGTTAAACATAGATGGTTGCTTAGGAAGTAAGTATATATCTCTGATGGCAATTGCATAAATGAGATGTAAGAATTTAGCAATCTTGGGCACCTGAGGGGTTCAGTTCAGTTAAGTGTCTGCCCAGGACCCTGGGATCCAGTCTGCATCCAGCTCCCTGCTTAGGAGGGGCTCTGCTCCTCCTCCTCCCTCTCCCTCTGCCCCTTCTTCCCCCTGTTCCGTCACATGCACATGCTCTTTCTCAAAATAAATCTTAAAAGAACTTGGCGAATTGGACAGAAGACCATCCGTGAAGCACTTCAAAGGGGCCACTGCCACCTGGGCTTACAGAAGACAGACTGGGTCTACACCAGAGTATTACTTAATCTGCCTCCTGAGAGCTTTTTGAGTTTGCTAATCAGGAGAGCTTAGCAACAGAACACATGGTATAACCCTCCATTGTTGCCACTTGCTAACATGCGTTTACACAGTATACAGAGGAATTTAGTCCTGGACTAATGATACTAACCAGTAGCAAAGCTGTAAGGAGAAGGGATATTAATTTGCATTTACCCTAGGAGAGGGTCCCAATATTTAAGGAAACTTCACTGTTACTAAGGTTTTTCTTTTTTCCTTTTTTTTTAAAGCTAAAATCATGACTTAGACTTAAAATGAATGCACATTAAAGATTTAACTCCCTAACAAGGGAATCAGATAATGCTATGACTGGTTCAAAGGAAACCTGAAGAACAGGTACATTTATAGATCTGAGATACTAAAAAGAATATGCAGACAGAGGTGTGTTGGTCTCCAAGAATACCCTTAGGCTCAATGATTAGATAGAAGCTCAGAAGCTCTTCTCATGGTTATGGATCACTATAGCAAAAGGATGCAAATTAGACACAGAATCAGCAAAGGTAGAAGCCACAGAGGACAGTGTGTGGGGAAAAACGAGGCCTAAGTTTGCAGGTGTCTCCTCTCTGGAGTCTCACAGGGATGCACATAATTCTTCCAGCAATGATGTGTGACGATACACGTGAAGGGAAGCTCACCTGAGTGTTGGTGGCCATGGGTTTTGCTAGTAGTCACATAGACCTGCAGCGTCCACCTGACCTCAGCCACTTTGACTGCAGCCTACCCCTCAGAGCAATAAAAGGCTTTCACTGGAGTTGTAGTGTTAGGATACACTTGTCTGGGCAAAACGGTACAGAGTAGCTCAGCCTAAAAACCTATAAAACTTTGTCAGGAAGAATATTCTAAAGGCTCAGAGATTTTTCTCCTTGGAACTGACCAAAAGCCAGTCCTGAAGCCAGGCCTCTGTCTGCAGTGTACAGGGTTTGAGTAATGCAGGCTTGTGAATTAATCCTTTTCTGCCCAAGCGTCCAATCTTTTCCTAAGGAGGAGGGAAAAGTCCTTCCAAATGATTTGTTTTCATGTATATATACAATAACTTTCAATTGATACCAGTTATCTACAACTTGGAGAGGTGAACATAGCCCCCATAGAATCAGAATTGGCTAACATTGAAAGTGTAGTTCCCTAGGGCAGCTCAGAGAAGGCAAACCTTGGGCATTGTGGCCCAGCAAATCAGCTGAGGTTCTTTTACTGCAGTGATCATCCCTTGGTGAGTTCATGCAAAATACTGGGGAGCGTGATGTCAATTCCCAAATGCACAGATTTTCAACCTTTATGATTTTCTATTCTTTAAGGAGTAACTCAGGGTGGTAAGTACAAACCATATCCCTAACCTCCTGCCTCTTCTCTGCAGGCGAGGTAGCTCCCCTCCTAAGCCGTCTCTCTTAACAGCTTTCAATTTACTCTTTAAGTTAGTAGTAAACTGGGAGGTTCTTGTTCTATTTGAAGCTTTGCCTATATAAGGTATCTTCTTATAGGATTCACTGGGAAGTGTATTAAATATAAAACCTTAAGTATTTTTCTACCAAGGTTATGTGTGTGTGTGCATGCACAAGTGTGCAGGCGGGTGTGCCCTTGTGAATGTGTTTGAGGGAGATGGATGGATTGTGTCACTTACAAGGTAATTGATGCTACAAACAATACAGGAACAGGAGCCTTGCTTGCTATATATAGGGAAAGCTCCCTAGGCTTTAAGGAGGTATCTTAAAAACAGAGCAAATCTTGGCACATTTCTCAATGATAGATTTATACAAGTCATTTTTCCCTTTTAAAAGGAGGGGTGGTCCTGAGACTTCTCAAAGAGATAGATAACCATTGATTAAAGTAGGATCTATTGAAATGCCTGGGGAGCTCAGTGGTTGAGCGTCTGCCTTTGGCTCAGGTCTTGATCCCGGGGTCCTGGGATCAAGTCCTACATCAGGTTCCCACAGGGAGCCTACTTCTCCCTCTACCTGTGTCTCTGCCCCTCTCTAACTGTCTCTCATGAATAAATAAAATTTAAAAAATAATATCTTAAAGTAGGATCTACTTCTGAGTGTGGGGGGAGGGCTGTTATAAAGAGCAGGTATAGTCTCACTTATGTGCTAACATATGTGCATAGAAATGATATAGAAGTGTATATATTGCTGACAATAGTTATCCTGGGTCTGTTGGGGTATCAATGGTTGTAATTTTCTTCCCTTTGTTCAATAAATTCTAAATGTTCTAAGGATGAACATTTTTTTTATTTAATAAGGAAGTAAATGGAAAATATTTTTTTTCCTAATGAACTTCAGGAAGAATAACCAAATACGTGTTATATCACCTCCCACAATGTCAAACTTCTTCAGCTGTAAGCAAGAAAGCAATGAAGCAAGTGGAATTGGGTTATATCAGGTACTTCATTCAGTTGCATGGATTCTCACTTTATCAGTCATTGATCTCTCTAAACCTAAAAGGTAAGGGGAGAACAAGAGAATGTTCTTAACCGTGTTGCAAAATTTAAAACTGCTACCTTTGAAGAGAAAGTAGCACCAATCAGGTTAAAACCAAAGGCAATGAGCAAACGAAATGAGTTTAGTCTATTCAAGAAGTTGTCCAAATAATCTTAGAATAATCAGTTTGTGTTGAAAGAAAAAAGTGTAGGTAGATGGTCTTGATGAAGAATTTCTCAACTTTGACACTACTGTTATTTTAGGTCAGATAATTCTTGGTGACACTGTTCTGTGCATCTATTATAGGATGGTTAGCATCATCTCCAGCCTTTACTAGATACTGGTAGCAACACTCACTCAAATTGGGACAACCAACAATGTGCCCAGACCTTTCCAAATGTTTCTTGGGACACTGTCCCCCTTAGTGAGAATCCCTGCCTTCATGAACCATGTGGGGCTTTGTTTATTTTTGATAGCCTGTGACAGATAAGCCTTTTAACTAACCATTATTTGGAGTTTCTTATGCAACAGGAATCTGAAGGTGGGTAATTCAGAGCTGACATGACAATTCCACAGGTTCTTCAAATTTCTGTTCCTGCATTTCCTGCACTTGGCTTCATTTCTCAATCACCTCATACTTCAAATTATTGCTGGATATCCAGTCACCGCATGCATTTTCCCAGAAGTATCAAGAGGGAAGGCAAGGAAGTCCCAAGAAGACCGTATTTTCCTATAAAGAGAATTCCTGAAAGTCCTGTACTCTTCAACTTCATTTTATTGACAAGAGATTGTCTGCACAGCCCTCCCTCACTTACCTCACTCTGTAGTCTGTAGCTAAGCACACCATCTCTCCAAATCTCTTTGGGGGTTTCAATTAGAAAGTGGGCAAATGGATATTGGGATTACATCCTCTTAACATTCTATATGACATTACAGATGGGATTTTCTAGAAAGTTTAGTCCAAATAAAACATCATACCAATTACTACAGGATATCTGTTACAAAATAAAATACAAATGTTAAATAGTAAAAACAACTTATAATTGAATTGCCTACATAATAGAAATTAGAAAAATACTGTTTTTTATCCCAGTATTTGAAAGCCATCCTAAACCATTTATATTGCTGCCTAGACAAGGGTAGTATGGTGAATATTAGGTCTGTCTGTGACATTTGGTTTCCTTACAAAAGGCTTTTCAGTCTGTGTTCTCCTGAGCACAGACCTGAGACAAAGATTTCTGTGCAGGTGGTTCATTCGGGAATTCCTTCTACAGAATTGAGAAGGGAGACAACACAAAGATTTAATTTTTTTAATTGAAGGTTTTGAGGATATTTTGCAGATGTTGTAGCACCTCCTGAGGAGTTTTACGAAATGCACTTCAAAACTATCTACCTGTCTGTCCAATATGATAAGACCCTGGTATGGGCAGGGCTGACCAGATATTTTCTTTAAGGGGGGAAAGATTTTGTTATATGGTCCTATGGGTGAATGGTACTGGATGATGGGTAAGCTGGTGCGTGGATAGTGGCTTCAAACCACCACTATGTTGTTACCTCTTAGATTACATGCTGATTGGTGGTTCTTCACTTGATATTGGCTGTCCGTCCCCCCAAGAGCTTGCCCAGTCTAGAAAGTCTATGACCATTTACATACATATCTAAGTCACTGCAGGGAGATAGCTGGAAATCCAGACTCAACTGGGATTGCTAGGTCTATGTCTTCACGTAGTCTCAAAGTCTCTTTTTCATCTTGCTCTCTAATTGTGGTTTTTGTGTTTTAACTACAAAGGAGACAAACCAGAAAAGCTTTTATCTAAAGGTTCTATCCTCACTGGTCAACAGTGGCTCCAAAGGTATTGACCCTTTTGAACTCTTGGGGTGCCTATGAATATGTGACAGATACTTGGCAAGGTGTCCCACTCCCTGGAATCAAAGAAAAAAGTGGGAGCTCTATCGTGTGAATGGGAAGTACCTCCACACTGCTTGCGTGAGGCTGGCTGAAGGCTTCAAAAAAACTGGTCCTTAGGAAATGGCTGGACCAACAGGTGGGACATAAGACAGTAGGAAGCACTTATTCTGCTTGTGAACTTGATTGTTTTGGAGAACAGATGAAGCTTTTTAGTGTTAGAGCATAACTTGCTTACTGCGTATCTGTTCTCTAGGGAGGTGGTGTAGTGTTAATTTGGAAATAAAATATGAGAGATACACATGCATCCTTAACTATGTATATTCATATCTTCCATTTTGGTATTAGTTTAGGATATATTTTTCAAAGTATATAAGCCAAGAGTGGGAGCTTTTACATGTAAGTGTTCATTTCTACATTCGTGTCACTGTCAATGAGCTACACTAGTTTATTCCACTTTATATTCTCTTTGGCCATTACTTCATGGCTTCATGAACAGATTTTACTCCATGCCTGAAAGAGGAGGGTTTTGGATTATGTACCAAGGTGGTATAAAAAAATCATTAAAGAAGACTAACATAATGTTGAAATTTCTGCATTGGTTGGAAAGCTGTCAGCACCTTGAATGAGCTGGTGATAAAGGATTTCTGCTTCCTGACTGATAGCTTTTAACATTATGAAGGGTATACTTCTGATCAATAAACCCTGGGAGAAATTTACTGATAATTGTCTATGTATAGTAGCTGGAAGAAATTATTGTTGGAGCTGTATCCAGATTCAGAATATTTGAAACCTATTGCCAATATACATATTGGGAATACATTTGTATAGGGACTGTTCTTTAGCAACACATTCATAGAGCTGAATTACTTCAGCCGCTGATTATAGGAACAGACCCCAGAAGCTGACTAGGATAGGATTATAATCTGTTCTGACCGTAAGACTCCCATTGGATTTTGACTTCCTGGAAAAAAATGATAGAAGTTTCTGTTCTTTCCACTTGCATATATTGCTTGATATAGTTTAGCTTAGATTCCATTTAACTGAGTTTTGGGTAGTTTGAGTTCTGTAACAAGTTCACTACAACTAGAGTTAATTTGGCTCAGCATTATTGCTTATAGTCCAAAAGGAAACCTAAGAGGGAGGTTTTAACTGAATGGGACGTTTTGAGTTGAAAGTCCTTCAGTTTCAATTAAACTCCTTCCCCCCAAATTTTATAGCATGAGAACACACAATTCTCTAGATGCTTAGAAATCATTGCTTAACTCTCTGTGGAAGCTTCTGGCTCTTAAGAAATAAACAGTTTGATTTGAGCCAAAAGGAAGAACAGGCATAGAAATGCAGCTGGGGCATCAAGGCAAAAAGCATCAGTAAATGAATAGAAGAGAGATCACATTTGCTGAAATTCTCACAGCAAATAAGATGACAAGAGAGGTTTGCCAAAAAACAGTGGGTAGAAGAGAACCAGTAGCCAAGTGATTTACTTTCGATTCATCAACTATTGAGTCTGTAAATCTGAAAATCTGGTTTCTGTTTACTGAATCCCTAAGTAAGGGAGTTCACCTATGCTATTGCAACAATAGCCCTATAGCATCCTAAAGTTACTTAACATTTGTGAGAAATGTTTCAAATAGCAGCAATAACAAATGTTAATCTAATCCAGACTATTGGGCTGTGTTCAAGAGTGGTGGGTGGTTAATTCTTCCTATCTTCAGTGTTCTTACTCCATATCAGCTAGCCCTCCCATACAAAGGTATAAACAGCCCCTGGCCTATCTTATCTCTGGAGAGAAGGAATTCCTGATAGTCTTTTACTTTCATAGAACAGGTCCCTAAACACTCAGCAGTCTCATTTTCCTTTGGATCAGGTAACTTTTCCATATCAGGTGGGATGAGGAAAAAAAAAATAATGGAACTCAGTGACTAGATCTGAGGGGCTTCAGCAAAGCTTTTCAGTAGACCTTTACCTTCTCCTTGAAGAAAATACAGAGATATAACTGGGGTCCTTGGCTTCTGTTTTAAATCAAACTATCATCCAAAAAAAAAAAAATGCATTCCCTCTCCTTGACTTACATGGGAAGAATAAATTTTCTTTCCTTCTCAACGTAGCCTGGAATGTGTGACTTATTTCATGAGAGTTGAGGCTTGAAATGTGTCTGCTTGAGATTGTCCCCTGGTGTTCCTGCCTTTCTTCATGCAAAGATGTACCTTCGTTAGCCTTTTGTCCAAAGATCATGAGAGAGGCCTGTGGAGCCGGCCTGAAATGAACCATGTCCTAGAATCCAGCTCAAACTAAACAAAACGCTGACCAATTTGCAAGGGCAGTATCAACAAATAACTGCTTGTATGTAAGTCCCAGGTATTATGTGATTCTTAAACCTAATTTAGCCTACCGTTTCAACTAGACTGCATTTAGGGGCCAGGAGCAGGGTAGGAAGTTAGAGAGATGTCTTCCTTCCCCTCTCATCCCCAAGTATTTTACTTGGATGATCTAGTATTGGGAGTGCTGTTTTGCTTTGTTCTACCAAAGTTAAAGATTATTTTGGTGCCCTGTCAAAAGAACAAAGAAGGTAAGATGTGAGGGCATGCTTGCTTGAAAAGAAATTCCTGTTCTGATTAAAACATGGAATTAGAAATGCCATTCTGAGATACCTGGGTCCTGACCATGCTCATTCCTTCCTGGGGTGTAGAATCAGTCATGGATTCTGTATTTGGCTTAAGGACTTAATAGTTTTATATTCCTCGTATGAGTGAAACCATATAATGATTGTCCTTCTCCGATTGACTTACTTCACTCAGCATAATACCCTCCAGTTCCATCCATGTCGAAGCAAATGGTGGGTATTCATCCTTTCTGATGACTAAGAAATAGTGAAAGGGATTATAGGGGAAAGGAGGGAAAATGAGTGGGGAAAAATTAGAGAGGGTGACAAAACATGAGAGACTCCTAATTCTGGGAAACAAACAAGGGGTAATGGAAGGGGAGTCAGGCAGGGTGATGGGGTGACTGGGTGACGGGCACTGAGGGGGGCACTTGGGATGAGCACTGGGTATTATATGTTGGCAAATTGAACTTCAATACAAATATATATTAATAAAAAAGAACATAAAGGTTTTAAAGGTCTACAAATATTTTATTTAAAAAAAATGAGAGAGAAAGAGAGCAGGGTGAGGAGCAGAGAGAGAAGCAGATTCCCCTCTGAGCAGGGAGCCCAATGCAGGACTTGATCCTGGGGCTCCAAGATCATGACCTGAGCCAAAGGCAGAAGCTTAACCAACTGAGCCACCCAGGTGCACCTCTACAGATATTTCTTATGGAGGCATAAATCTTATATAACTTTCCCCTGCATAATTAGCTGCTACTTTTATTTTTTATTTTATTTTTTTAAAGATTTTATTTATTTATTCACGATAGACATAGAGAGAGAGAGAGGTAGAGACACAGGCAGAGGGAGAAGCAGGCTCCATGCAGGGAGCCCAACGCAGGACTCGATCCCGAGACTTCAAGATCGTATCCTGGGCCAAAGGCAGGCACTAAACCGCTGAGCCACCCAGGGATCCCCCCTGCTACTTTTAAAAAGGGCTGTAGCATAGCACAAAGTTTATCTGATTGGATAAGATTTTAGCATGTGGGAACAGGGTCCATGTCTACTGTGCCACCTTTTCTCTCCCCCAGAGATGTGAGGAGCCAGGGATAACAATGCAATATGCAGCTCTGTTCTTGCTATATGCGACCACCTCTTGTTTGTTATTCTGTATCTTTGACTACACTGGCAAGTTTTAGTGGAAGTAGATCTATGGACTTTTCTTCAAGTTTTCATTTAAATTCCAGTTAATGTACAGTACTTCAGGTATAGAATTTAGCAATTTATCACTTACAACACCCAGTGCTCATCAGAAGTACCCTCCTTAGTCCCCATTAGCTATTTAAACCATCCCCCACCCACTTCCTCTCCAGTAAGCCTCATTCTTTATAGTTGAGTCTGTTTGCCTCTTCCCTCCCTCCCTGTGCTGCTATGTTCATCTTTTTTGTTTCCTAAATTCCATTTATGAGCAGAATCATATGGCCTGTCTTTCTCTGACTTATTTCACTTAGCATAAGATACTCTAGCTCCATCCAACTCCTTGCAAATGTCAAGAATTCATTCTTCTTTATTTTTATTTATTTTTAAGATTTTACTTATTCATGAGACACACAGAGAGGCAGGGACCTAGGCAGAGGGAGAAGCAGGCTTCCTCTGGGAGCCTGATGTAGGACTCAATCCTAGGATCCCAGGATTATGACCTGAGCCAAAGGCAGATTTTCAAACACTGAGCTACCCAGGTGCCCCAAGAATTCATTTTTATGGCTGAGTAATATTCCATTGTGTGTGTATATATAGCACATCTTCTGGATCCATTCATCAGTTGATGGGCACTTAGGCTCTTTGATCTATGGACTCTTCTAACCTATCCAGTGACTGAAGAGACTTAAGCTGAGGGGAATATTTCTTCCTGATTTGAGGCCCCTGCCCTACCTTTTCTTACAGTTATTATTTTAGAAAACTTGCAATTGTGCATTTCTCCCCCCCCCCCCACTCCTTTGATATATAAAACTGGCAAGTGGCTGGGCTAAGATTTATAACCAAGAGGTATCTTTTTGCAGGACTTAGAAACCATCCCTGTGAAATGTAACTATCAAAGAATATTGTGCCCCTCTTCTCCAGCTTCTATGGGAGGGTAGGAGCTTAGCTTCAACAAACGCAATCATCGAACACGTTAGGCCACAGATGGCCTTAATGGCATTGACCTACCTCCCTTGAATGCCATGAAGTACTTTGCCACTAGCTCACCTCCACACCAAACTCCCTTGTTTTCTGTTTTAGCAGAGTTGAACTGCATTTTTTATCCCCTTATTACAATCATCTTCATTTTTCTTGCCTGTTCAACCAGTCCAGTGAAATTTTTCTTTGATACCAGAGTCCATCTGAAATGTTATAACATACCATGAAACACTGAGCTGTTGCTGAATCCCCAGAAGAGTGGTTCCACCAAGAGATGAAGAAACTACAGAATGGATAAGATTAAATGGCAAGAGCAATAATAGACTTGGTCCTGAGCTCATGAGATTTCTCCAACCTAGGGGAGTTCTTGAGTTCTCTTGGAGTCAGGCACATAAGGATTGAGAATTTGGTGGGAATTGGAGTGTCCATTTCAAGGAGACATTTTTACTTCCAGAACAGATAAGTCTGAGACCTGCAAGTTCTAACACGTTTTTTTTTTCTTTTCATGATCTAGTGAACACCTGCATTGAACTTTTACTGTAGCAGTGATATTTATAATAAGGTCATTTAACATTAGAAAATTATCTTCAAGTACAACAGAAAACTCTAAAGAATACTTAATCTAAGTGAGAAGTTGATTAATCTCTCACTTAAATCTGGAGGGTAAGTGGTCCAGTGCTAGTACATCAGCTCTGTTCTGCAGTAGTCCAACTAGTCTCCCTAGGCCACCATGGTACCATCCACAGGATTTGGTCTCTATCTCCATGATCCAAGATCACGATCTACATATCAAAGCACAATGATGTAGAAAGGGATGAAGAAGGTGGCAAAGGGTGTGTACCAGTTGTTTTTAAATCAAAGTTCTCAGAATCTTCATAAGAACTCCACTTATATTCCATTGTCTGGAGTTTTACTATAGCTACAAGGGAAGCTAAGATAGATCCTGAGGCCTGAAGTGTACGTAAGCTTAGTTAAAGATGTGTATTGCGATAGAAGACCAGTGTTATAGCACAAGTAGGCATCTAACAGTTTGTCTCATTGGCCTCCTAAATTTCCTACACACCCTTCTTTCCATTCCTGGAACTGCTTACCACCTTTCTAAAAGAATCTATGCTTCAATCTCTATCTCAAAATCTAGAGTCTCTAATATTATAATCTTTTTGGGAGTGTTTTAGTACAGATCCTCTTGCTCTGGAAGCTAGTAAAAAATGAATTTGCCTCCATACTCACAATATGCCATCGTGGAGTAGGGACTGGATTACAACCATAAAAAGTACCATTAAGAAAAGAAGACCAAGGGTCACACGTGGCAGTCACCAGGTCACTGGGCTAAAGTAACAGCTGCTCTTTTTACTGGTAACTGATTTGTAAGACTATCTGGAAAAGCCTCCTTCTGCTTTCTGGAAGGGATCTTTGTGGTCCCTAGCCCTATTGTCTCTGGAGGTCTTCATTATATCTCACCTTTCCCTCCTCTATCTGAGGTAGGCATTAGACATCTTGTCTGTTAGGAACTACACAGCTCTCATAATTTGTTTCCTGCCAGTGCAGGATACAGAGATAGTTTTAGGAATGGAGATTTTTATAAAACCAAGCTTATGGTTTCTTTGAAAAAAATAGCATATAAGTTGGAGGCCTCATTATATTAACCATAGCCAAACTATGACTGTATGTAATTCTTAAGCTACTTGGTCCTTAATTTACCAACATCTGAGTTTAGCCCATTCCCCGTCAACATTATGTAACATCCCCTGAAGAGACCTGTATCCACCAGCATAAGGTAGGAACAGACAGTTCTAAAATCTCAGCAGTTTAGTGGGGTTGAGGGAAGGTTTGGCAGGAAACTCATCAAGGTAGTCTCTCAAGGACTGGGTTAGCAAAGTTGCTTTCTAAACACATGCAGTGAAAAGCATTCTACAATGCTTTATTGCCCAGAGAAAGTTTCTCCTGCACATCTAACTCCACAAAGAATGGAGAAGTGCAATCCTAGGTGTAGGTAAGTAAGGTAAACAGTCCTAATGAGTATGCTACTTGCGGTATGGGTTTAGATGGTAAAACAACTTCCTTAGTTTGATCTTTGCATCTGGGATGGCTTCCATTATCTGATCTTTTCCATGGAGATGGCAAAGAATTCTTATCAGAAGATGCTTGAAAATCTTGAGTTTTCAAGTTTTATCTTCTGTTCAAATTCCTTCCTTAAGGCACTCTGTTTATTAAAACTGTTTCAGCTCCTAGTAACAGAGAAGCTGGCCTTTTTAATGCCAAGAGGATGTAACTTAAGAGATACTCCACTGACGCAGATTTTAAGTCAGGTGTAGAAACTACTTACACGTCCACCTCTCTTCCTTAGCACAGAAGAATTGGCTAGGCATACTATGTCCAGGAGAAAGCTTTCTTTGCCTCCATTGTAACACATTTCTGTGTGATAGTATGTAAATAGAATGTCACGTACAACTTTTTTTTTAATTTAAATTCAGCTAACAGGGATCCCTGGGTGGCGCAGCGGTTTGGCGCCTGCCTTTGGCCCAGGGCGCGATCCTGGAGGCCCTGGATCGAATCCCACGTCAGGCTCCCGGTGCATGGGGCCTGCTTCTCCCTCTGCCTGTGTCTCTGCCTCTCTCTCTCTCTCTCTCTCTGTGACTATCATAAATTAAAAAAAAAAATAAATTCAGCTAACATATAATGCATTATTACTTTCAGAGGTAGAGTTTAGTGATTCATCAGTCTTATGTAATACCCAGTGCTCATCACATCACATGCCCTCATTAATGTCCATCACCCAGGTACCCCTCACTTGGCCCTACCCTCCAGCAACCCTCAGTATGTTTCCTATAGTTAAGAGTCTTATGGTTTGTCTCCCTCTCTGATTTTGCCTTCTTATTTTTTCCTTTCTTCCCTTATGATCCTGTTTTGTTCCTTAAATTCTACATATGAGTGAGATCATATGATAATTCTCTATCTCTGATTGACTTATTCTGCTTAGCATAATACCCTCCAGTTCCATATACATCGTTGCAAAGGGCAAGATTTCTCTCTTTCTCTCTCTCTCTCTCTCTTTCATTTCTTTCTTTTCTTTCATGGCTGAGTAGTGTTGTGTGCAACTTCTGAGAGCCTTTCTTACTGGACACATACATGCCGTTTGTAACATTCTCATCCCTCCCTCCATATTGTTGCTTGGACTCTAGGTGGCCTAGCCTTGGAATCTAAATATGAATGCCACCATCCAGGAAAGATAAAGTTGTGATTTTGAAGAATCTGTCCTTGTGGACTTTGTATAGAAATATCCTACTAGCTGCTACAGATAATGTTTATGTCTCTCAAATTCATATATTGGTAACTTAGTCCACATTGTGATGGTATTTAGAGGATGGGGTCCTATGGAGGTGATTAGGTCCTGAGGATGGAGACTTCATGAATGGGAATTGTGCTTTATAAAAGAGGTCCCAGAGAGCTTCCCTCCCTTTCCCCCTTCCTCACTATGTGAAGACCCCATGAAAAGCCAGCTATCTATAAACCAGGAAGCAGTCACCTACCAGACACAGTCTTCCGGGGCCTTAATCTTGGATTTTTCAGCCTCAAGGACTGCAAGAAATGGATGTTAATGGTTTACAAACCACCCAGTTCATGGTATTTTGTTCTAATTGCATGAGTGGACTAAAACCCCTCCCTACTGATGTCCTACATCAGTACAGTGACTGGAGAGGGAAGGAAATTGCTTTCTGTTTTTGAAAACTTGCTTTCTTAACTGGTAGTATGGACTCTAGTCCTTCCACTTATACATGTTTTCAGCAGAGGAGGCCTTTAGGCCATCACCTTCTGCTCAGTCCAGCTTTCTAAAGCCCAAGATGGAGTTCATTCAGGTCATAGCCACTTACAATTTGAATCTTAGGGTTGGTTTCAAGGTTGTAGCTGCAATCTTTTAAAATGCCCAAATAGCTAGATTCTTGGCTGACCATAGCTTCCAGGATGAATATGTGATGTGGGATTTGTGCTTCCAGAAGACTTTTTGATAGCTGAGTATCTTGACTATTTTCAACTAAGTACTTTCACTAAAGAGAATGGGATCATTCCTTGCCTGGAGTGCTAACTAACCTTTTAGATTTTAATGGAGAGGTCAAACGTAAGAACTGAGGAAAAGTAGCTGAGATTGTTAGCTTTTATTGTGCTACTTCTTTTCAAGATCTGCCTAAAATTTACTTTATTAGAGGTTCTTCTAAATGAAGTTTGTCAATCTGAATCCAACTAACTTCCCAGAATATTAACTTCTAGCTTATATTCCTGCCAATTTCAAGATTTTACTCAGAAATATTTAATATTTGAGACTGCATAGAATCATGAGTTGATAAAAAAATATTAAATCTAAAAACATGACCTCTTTTATGGCATAATCTCCTGGCCATCCAACAAAGAGCATGACTATTCAAAGTTTTTAGATCTAAGGTATACATTCTTTTTTTTTAATTTAATTTTTTATTTTTTTTAATTTTTTAATTTTTTATTTTTAAGGTCTACATTCTTGTTACAAGTATTTACCCTTGTCTGGGTTCCTAAAAGCTAACTGAGGCTAGATGGACATAGTCAACATCCCATTATTTATTATTTTAAAGGTATAGCCCTACAGACTTTTCACTGTTCTCATAACAGACTTTTCTTTCTTTCTTTCTTTTTTAGGAGTTGGGGGAGAGATGGAAAAGGCTTATTCCAGTGAGTCATCTAGTCCATTTTTCTCTGTGGTGTTTTTTCAAGATAACATCAGATTTAAAAGGATTTGAATATCTACAACGACATTGTGGGGGAATTATTTGAAAGCTATTTGTAACATGAAGGAGTTTTTCATGGGAATGGATAAAGAACATGCTTAGACTAAGAAATCTAAGAGAACAGTTCTTTCAGAATTGCTAGAACATTGTTTTACAAGGTGGCTGTTTAAATAATGGCGTTGCTGTTTCAGAAACAAAAAGGAAAAAGGAACTCTGATTCAGAAGCTCACTATAACTAGGGAAGAAGTAATATGCAGTCTTCATAGTTTTAACTACCACCTCCCTAAGAGCTTTCAGGCAAACAGAGGAAGTGTGGGGGCCACAGTCCTAGTTGGCATAACCAGTGGTTAGAAATGATCATCTGATCCTTAGGCTTCCTCTAGTGTCCCTCTAAGCTGGTTGCCAATGGAACAGACCAAGATCAGAACCTTAGGAAGAGAAAGTCCTTCATCCTCACTTCGATGGCATGTTTTTTTAGCAAAGTGCCCAGAGGAACCCATGAAAGCACTCCCGTGGTGGTAGGTGTACTGCAAAATCACCAGCCCTACATAGGTCAGTTACTCCAGATTGTCTGGAGAGCATTTCTAGACTTTCTTTGTATTGGCATTTTTTGATGGTTTGAAGAACCTTCATGAGCTCTTATTCACCCCAGACTCTATCTTTGGGATTCTATCACCTATTCTTTCCCCAAAAAGAAACTCTCTCTCTCTCTCTCTCTCTTAAAGAAATTGTACAATCTTTATTCCTGGGTAGGGCCTTCTCTTCTATCTGCATCAGCTGGGTTGGACTAATCAAGAAGGAAGCCTGCAATTCAGGCTTCTAGTCATTTCTTGTTATATTTTCCTTCAACTTCTCTACGAAATCTTCCCTTTCCCTTATTTGTAACATATTCATCTGAAGTTGGTAGAAAAAGAAGGGAAAGGATATTTTCTCTTCTCTACATTCTAGAGAACAATACTATTTCTCTTCCCCTTAACTTTTTTTTTCCTATTTTAACCTAAATAGTCTCCAGTTAGGCTGCAACTTTCTTGCTGTGGTTAAATCCCTTTTTGTATGTTAATATTTAGTCCTGAAACTTCCCATAATACCTCTTATCTTCCAGTCCCATCTTGACCTTCTCCATGGCACTATTCTGAAAGTCATGGTGAAATGGGTGAGCACGGGAACCACTACCTAAGATCAAGGCCTGTGTTGTGGGAAAAGTCTGAAGTTGGAATCTCTTCCTGTAGGTTAAATTCACAATTTCACTATGTGCTAGCTATGTGCTTTTTTGTTAACTGATGTTTTTTTTCCCCTCATCTTTGAAGTGCTAGTACCTGTACTAAAGACTCACTACTTTTTTTTTTAAGAATAAAACAATATATATTATGGCCTATGAAATACTATGCATGAGTAGAATATCTGTGAATGTGTATATTAATGTGTATATTAGCATGTCTGATTAATTTCTAAAATTAACAGGCCTTCATAGTGCTCACCACTATTTCACATATTGTTCATTCATTCAGCTGTTTTTTTTTGTTGTTGTTGTTCATATTTTGTTTGGTGTCTCCTCTAGAATATAAGCTGTCATAACAGTGACTTTATCTGTTTTATGTTTTGGTGTTCACTGTATTCCCAGAGACTATTCTCCTAGCGTACTTGGTTCTCAAAACAAATGCATAAATGAACAACTTTGTGTGAACAATGTTATCATATAGGGGAAATTGCTTAAAGAGTTTTTTCAGATTTCTTTCCAGAGAGTGATCCATCAGCCTTCATTTTACTATTAAAATCTGCAGTCAGCATTCAGAAGATTGTCTTTGGGAAGCCATGCCACAAAGAGAATAAAGCACCCTTCCCCAACTAGTTCCTTTCTGCTACAATTTGAAGCCCAATCTTTATCTCCTTTTATGCATCTATAATTCTTCAGACTTTATTATATATCATATATAGAATTGGTAAAATGCATAATTCTACATGTAAATGGAGAAAACTATATGATAGTGAAGATTTGAATCTGAAAAATGCTATTGAATTATTTGGAGGGATGAGAATATTGTGGTACCTGGGGAAAACAAATGTCTGCTTTGGCAGTCCCTGAATCTCATCAGTTTTAAGCAAACAAAGCATAAAGGGGAGGGGGGATATATAGACATACTCATGTATAGTATCCACAGAGAAAGATGCTTGTGTCTTCCTAGAAGAAATAGCACTATTGAATATTCATGAGATCCATTTTACCTCCCTGCATGCACAAAATATTTGTATAAATATGAAATCTGTGCATAATTATGTGAAAGCAGACATTCCCCAGAGGCTAAATATGCTAACATAGTAAGAAAGGTCTTAACCTCCTGTAGATTTTATTAAACGAATTCAAGTCATTGAAAGGATGTAAACATCAAGTAAGAGCATAGTACTTTCAGGTGGTCCAAAGGAGCAGAACTAGAAATGAGACTACACTATATAGACAGGTTACTGGGGAACATTTTAAACTATATTGTACTTTACTCCATAGCTATGCTTTCAGAAATGCTTTCAAGCTAAAATTCAGTCTAATGAAATCTAATAGACTGAAATTACCTTTCTGGGGACATGATGAAAGTCTTATTCCTTGAAATGCTGAATGTGACTTGACTCCATTTCGATCCAACTTAAAATTGGATTGAATGTAGAAAGGCAAAAAGAGCATGTATTAGGTTATCTACTTTGTCAGTGACTGGTGTGTGACCTTGGAAAGTAAATTCAATGGCTTAACATTCTCTTATTTTCTTCTAAAGATACCACTTCATGTTCTCTATCATGGTTCTAGATATTAAACTGATTCTTGCTTTTATGTGAAGTGTTTTCTCATTTTAAGAAGAAAGAATTCCTTTTTTCTTATTCTTTAGTCAAATGTACAGTGCCTCCAGGCTCCCTACAATCACAAAGGAACAATAAAAAATGTACTTTGGGTGCTGGAATATTCACACTATTAAATGCTGCGAACAAACTTCCTGGTGCCTTCCTTGTTTGACCAAATGCATGCCTGCTATGTGAGCATTATGTAGGCAATGTTTAAAATAGCCACTGGATTGGGTAAATGTATAGTGAGAAAAATCAAAGGGAGAAAAGGCAAATCCCCTAAAACAAAGCAAATCTTTATCTGTTAAGAATTTCCTATCTAATTTGGCCACCTACCTCTATAAAGGTTTGGGATATACTTTGAAAATACAGGTTCTGATATACACAGTGAAGTACAATCTCATCACTTTCAGGCTAATAATTGACTCACTGGGGTTCTTAAGATCCTTTTTAGGAAGGGATTAGCCATGACTAGCTGAATCTTTGTGCAACCTTACCAAGCATTGCCAAGCTTCAGTAGCCTGTCTTCTTCACCATTCTTTAGTCATTGCCCTATTTATACTTTCTGGGTAAAGGGGCAACTAGCAGTTCTGGCCTGGAACAAAATGTGACTACATGTAGCACAATCTTCCCATACCAATTTATGTTCCCTAGTTGGTCAGGACCCAATGCCAATGTATATTTGAGCCTATTTCTTCAAACCCTTCAGTATCCTAAGTCCTAAAATTCTTGCTATTCCCCAGCTCTTGACCTTTAAGGGTCTTAGGGGCCAAGTCTTTGGGGGCTGATCTGGTGGTTACACAAATAAATAAATATATTATCTAAAACATTAGGCTATCACACTGTAAAAGGGTCAGATCTTCAGAGCAAAAACCTCCTTAATATAGTGGTGGTAGTAGGCTTTCTTCCCCTCCAAACAGTATTTTGAGTACAGTCCCCTATAAAATACTGCCTTGTTATGCCAAAGCACTGTGGGGTACATCAAATACTAAGCCGACCATCTTACTGCCTGCCTTCTAAGATTCTGCTGAGTCTTCATTTCCCGCAGGACAAAGTGAACCTCCAACAAGTGCCTTTCAGGATATGGACCATGGCCTACCATTCCATAGTTTATGCCATCCCTTCTCACATCAAAACTCAGCCACATTCTGTTTTCTAAAACATTCTGCATCTTTCCATCCCCTACCATATGTCTACCTTGCCTTACTGGGCCACAGCTGCATTTAATATTTTTGATCACTCTCCCTAACTGTTACCACTTTGCTTGTTTTTGCCCTAATTTTTTCCATCTGTGTTTTCCTTCTCTACCTTTTGTGTTTCCTTCTAGTCTCCCTGCAAATAATTGAGTATTTGACTCCTTTCTTTCATTTTATACATTTATTCTGACCTGGCTACCTAGATACATCCTAAAGTGGTTCTCTTCTCACCCATTGCTTTGGTACTGTGTGATTTTAGTCTCCTGCCATCTCTTAACTGGACTACTGCATCATGTTCCTTAACGGGCTTCGACTATCCTATTTGTCTCTCCAAATGCATCCTTGAAGCTGCAACCAAGAGTATTCTATCAAAAACAAATTTAGTTCTGTTAATACTCAAAAACTGTATAAAAGATACCACCTTTCCATTATCTAAACTGTTTCATCTTTGAGGATAAAAGGGACTGCTATGAATACTTAGCACTGGAGGGCAGATATAATCCATGACTGTGCCAGGCAAACCTGGCTGAATGATCACACTACCTCTGTAAGATGTTTAAAAACCTGTCCAAGTTGGTAAAGATAACGTAGAAAGCCCTCTACAATATGGTGCCTTCCAATCTCCCCATTATAATATAGAGATCCCGAGTCTGATACCCTGTATTCCCGTGGTCCTGTGCTTTTCTTTATGCTGAATCTTCCAACTGAAATGTCTTTTCTACCATCCTTTTTCTGAGTCAGGCCTCTACCCTCTCCAAGTCAAGATATCTTTCTGCAATCTCCAAAGATATCATGTGCCCATTTTTTTTTGCCCTTGTGATGAATATGAACTATCTTAGGGCACCAAAATGTCACTTATGTTAGGATATTTCAGGATGCATAGGACAAATAGAAATTATTTTTTAAAGAGTTTATTTATTCATCATAGAGAGCGAGAGAGAGGCAGAGACACAGGCAGAGGGAGAAGCAGGATCCATGCAGGGAGCCTGACATGGGACTCGATCCCGGGTCTCCAGGATCGCGCCCTGGGCCAAAGGCAGGTGCTAAACCGCCGAGCCACCCAGGGATCCCAGACAAATAGAAATTAAATAGCTTGTGGGGGTGCCTGGGTGGTTCAGCTGGTTTAAGTGTCTGACTCTTCATTTCAGCTCCGGTCATGGTCTCAGGGTTGTGAGATCAAGCCGTGTGATGGGCTCCACACCAAGTGTGGAGCTTACTTAAGATTCTCTCCCTTTCCCTTTGCCCTTCTCTCTTTAAAACAACAACAACAAAAATAAATAAAAATAAAAATAAATTAAAAAAATAAAAAAAATTGTGGAGTGAAAAAAAAAAAAGAAGGAATTAGAGTAGTTAAATCAGAGGTCCTCCTGTGAATAGGTAGAGGGATTTGCCACTTACCTAAAATCTTTAAAATCCTATTCACTAGCAACCTTACACCTAGTTTCTTAAACCAGGGCTGCACATTGTGTGCTTTAGGGACTTGTGCCCTATTTTTCCCACTGGCTCTGCATATTCTAATTCATCTTTTCAGCCATTTTGTTTCTTTGTTTCTACATTTTACTTCCATTAAGTCTGCCCATAGTTACTTTTTTTCTCCATTTCTTTAACTTCCGTCTGCTGGCAATTTTATTTCTATCTTTTCTCTGAGATATTAAGGACTGGCAAGAGGGTTACTAATAGCCTCAGTCCGAATCTGTCCTAATCAGTGTTTGGTTATTCTAGTTCATCTTTAGCAACTCTATAGAAATATAACTCACAAAACTTTATTGTGTGGAATTTGTTGATAAATATACATACCCATATAATTGATACATCTATAAAGATACACAAAACTTTTTGGAGGCAGTGCAAATGTGTATCTTGTAGTTATTCCACAGTCTCTTCTGTCTCAGGCAACCAATGCTCTGATTTTTTTAGAACTACAGATTACTTTTGCAAATTATACCATTTTTATGTAAGTGGAAGCATACAATATACTTTTGTGCCTGGCTGCTGCTTTTGCTCAAGGTAATTTCCTTGAAATCTTATCATTGCTTACATGATTGTTTTGTAGTTATTATTGCATAGTAGGTCATTGCGTAGTTATACATTTTGTTTATATATCTACTTATTTATAGTCCTTTTGGTTCCAGTTCTTCTGTTACAGATAAAGCTGCTATGATCATTCAGGTACAACAACTTATTTGAATATATTTTTTTCTTATGCTTAGGTAAATATTTAGGGATGGATTTGCTAGGTAAAATGGTAGGTGCTTAACATTTATAAGACGATGCCAACATGTTTTCTAAAGTAGCTGGGTCATCTTATACTTCAGTATTCTGGTAGTTCCACATCTTCACCTACCCTTGTTGTCCTAGGTCTTTCAAATCCTAGGCATTCTAATGGTTCTACTAATTATGGGCTAGTATCACATTGTGGTTTGAATTTATATTTCCCTGGTAGCTAATGCTATTGAGTTGGATTTCATGGGGCTATAAGCAAAATGTATACTTTCTGTGAAAAATCAAATTTTTGTTCAATGTTTGTAAGGTTGTTTGCCTAATTATCGAGTCAAAAGAACTTTGGCTATTTTAGAGTTGCATTTTCAAAGTTCAAAGTCTTTTTGTAAATTCTTTAAAATTAAGCCTGCTAAAATTTTAATTGGATGGAATTGGCTTTACAGATTAATTGGGAGAAAATGAACTTTATAGCAATAGTGTCCATTGATGTGACAAAACTCCATTTATTTAGGTCTTGTTTCTTTCTTCTCAGCCATGTTTGTAGGTTTTAGGCCAGAGGTCTTGTGTATATATTCCATTAAATTTACTTTCAATTTCACACTGCTTGAAATAGTATTTCCTCTTCCAATTACTTGTTACTGCATATAGAAATAGAATTCTTTTATTTACAGTAACCATGTATCTTATCTGTGACCTTGATAAGTTTGCCTATTAATCCTAACAGGGTTTTTTGGTAGGTGTTTTTTGTTTTGTTTTGTTTTTGTGGGTTTTCTTGTTTGTTTTGTTCTAGAACTTCTTAGGTAGATCTCCATGCAGATTTTTTTAAATAGATAATGTCCTTCTATTTTTCTTACCTTAATGCACTTGATAGTACCTCTAGTACAATGTTGAAAAGATACAGTGAGAATTGATATCCTTGATTTGTTCCCAATCATATGGGAAAGTAGTTTATCACCATTAAACAGGATAGTCCTATAAATTTTCATATACCTTTTCTCAGATTGAAAAAAAAATTCCTTTCCTAGTTGGAGTTTTTGTCATGAATATTGACTTGACTTGTGAAGATGGAGGCAGAGGTTCCAGGACAGCCACCAGCAAGGAATACTACAAATTGCCAGCAGCCATCAGAAAATAGGCATAAAACGGATTCTTTGAAATCTTTTAGAACAAATAAATTCTGCTGACACATAGATTTTTGGATCTCTGGCTTCTGGAACTGTTGGAATAAATTTTTACTTTAAGCCTCCTAGTTTATAATAATTTGTTATGGCATCCCTAAGAAATCAATAGCTTTGCATGGTGCCAGTCAATTATTAAATCCAATCTTTGATTTTGTTAACTTTCTTTAATGTTTCCTATCTAATTTCTGCTCTGGTTATTTCAACTTTAGGTTTACTTTTCTGGTGTAAGGGGGCACCTTAGATCATTGTTTATGTACCTCTCATCTTTTCTAACATAACCTTTTTAAAGATGTAATTTTCCCTCTAAACCCTATCGTACATGTTTTGGCACTTTTTTATTAGTTTGCAATCTATTATAACTCACTATTTTTTGAACCATAGGCTTAGAAGTATGGCACTTAACTTACATTTGGGTGTTTCTATATATGTTAAGGTTCTTAATTTCTAATTCAATTCTCTTTAGTGTATAAGTGTTTCAGATAAGTAAGACTTATACAATTTTAATCTTCTGGAATTTATTGAGATTTATTTTGGAGCCATTGTATAGTTTGTCTTCATGCATTCTAAGTGCAATTAGAAAATGTTTATTTTATGTATAAAATGTTCAATTAACTCAATTAGGTCAATTAGGTTGATAGTACTCTAAATTTCTTGAATCAACTATATCAATCTGATTTAGATTTCTACACTTGTCCCTTTGTTCGACTTTTGTTTAATGAATTTTAGTCTTTAATTTATCATGAAATTACCCTTTATAATTATAATTACCATTTATAATGGTTTTTGTTCTATAGTCTATTCTTTGAGATATTAATGTAGCCAGAACAACTTTCTTATGTGTAGCATAAACATGGTATATCTTTTTGTCGTTTGACTTATTTGTATTTTTAACTTTCCAGTGCATCTCTTATAGACAGCATGTAGTTGTCTTAGTTGTTGATTCAGTCTGCCATCTCTGCCTTTTAGTTAGTATTCAAACCATTTGCACTTAGTGCAATTCTTGATATATGGGCATTAGTATGCCCTTTGTTATTTGCTTTCCATTAGTTCCTTTTTGTTTTATTTCTTCACTCCTTTCATGCCTTTTAAGTTAAACTTATTTTACTTTTCTTGTGTTCTTAGCTATACTACTTACACTGTTTTAGTGGTTATTCTACAAATAATATGTATTAACTATCAAAGTGTATTTTGAATCAAAAAGACTATGTAATGGCTCTAAAAGTATGACTTTGCTGAGGTTATTTGGCTCTAGATGAAAATGGTTAAACTGTGTCAATTTATAGTTTTTAATCATTGGAAACCAATCAATACCTGTATCTTCAGCCAGGGATTCAGCCCAAAACAGATAATTTAAATAGGATGAGAGACATTACCAAGCTCAATATTCCTACTGACACTCTTTTGAAGTCTCAAGAAGAGATAATAAGAGGCAAGGGCTTAAAGTTAATGAAAATTTAATCAATTTCAAATCAAATGAAGAGGTGATAGACACAGAATACTCTGACTAAATTTAACCAGTTGGAATTATTTTTAAGGCCCTATTTTATTCATGCTTTCAAAATGAGGGATTTGCCTTTTAATAGGAAGTCTGCATTTTCTTTTAACAGTGGAACATATTGTCCTTGACTTAGTTGTTCTCCAAAAAGTGCCTATTCACTATATTTTGTGGATTTATTAGAGTTGAGACACAATATACCATAAATCAACAAAAGTTGTAATATAGTATATTACAGTATAATAAGGAGTATAACTATATTATAGTATAATAATTATTATACTACACATTTCCTTATTATACACATTTCTAATATTGTTCTATATGTATCAGTTATAAATTGCACTGTTTTCAAATGTCTTAGACATAAACTACATTTTTAAAATCACAAAATGAATTAATGTTAGAGTAGTATGTATGGCTTTATTCTAGAATAAAATGAATGTCATTTTTCTACTTCGGTAAAAATTCACTAGTGTTCACAATGTGCTATATTTTGGGGGCACAGATCACAGAATATCCTTGATGTCCAGTCCAATGATCATAGGCAGTGAGAGAAGCAATCCAACCACTGTTAAATAATATACACATATAGGGGACAGTGATATACAGAAGATAAAAATGTAGCCACCAAGTTTTCTGAGAGGAGATGTAGCTGGAGTTAACTTCTAAAGAATGAGTGAGAGCTCTCCAAGCAAATCATGGAGAAACCTGTTACAGGAGATAGAGAAACCTAGTATAAGATAAACTAGTGACTAGGGACAACCTGGCTCATCTAAGAAACTGCATATGGGTTGGTAGGATTCCATGATAGAGTATATTTTAGAAGAATGGTGAAAATTGAACTTGAGAGAACCCAAATCCCTAGGGACCATGCTGAGACAACTTGGATTTGATCTTGTTAATGATGAGGAAAATATAGGATGATGATGATAATGAGCAGGAAAGATACCTTCTGAATTTTGGGGAAAAAAACCTGGTAAGAATAAGGAGTACTCATTAAAATGGGGGTAGAACTGGAAGACCAGTTAAGAAATTTCTGCAGTGATTAAGGAGGTAAATGTTGACTAAACTAAAGCAGCCTCTAAGAGTATAAAGAGGGGAATAAGGGGGGTTGGCCAGTTAGAATCACTATGATGAGGTAAATCATTGCTTCTGCCTGTCATGGGAGAAACCATTTCACCACAAGTTTTCATGAAGTTTATCTGTTTGGTTTTCTAAAGGGGTTCATTAAAACTAGGATTTTACAAATTTAAAAGTGAGGATGGTTGGGCCTATATTGTGGAACAAATGTGACTTTAAAAATTCTCCCTCCATTATTTTTTGTTTGTTCATTAAGCTTAGCTGTAGGTTTCTAATTTCAATTAGTTTTACACTTAGATATGTCTAATTCATTCCATAATTTAGGCTTTGTAGAATATAATCTTATTCATAAGTTTAACTTCTTACATTGCATCATAAATTCTGTATTTATAAAACTTAGTTTTCTCCTATAGAAATCAAAATATCCTTTCAAGGTAATGTCATTTTCATTAGTTAGTTTGTTTGGTTTGGTTTCAGAGATGGGGAGAGGCAGGGAGGGTAAAGAGGGAGAGTGAATCTCAAGCAGTCTCTGTGCCCAGTGTAGAGCCCAATGCAGGGTTTCATCTCCCAACCCTGAGACCATGACCTGAGCTGAAATCAAGAGTTGGATGCTTAACTGACTGAGCCACCCGGACACCCCTTTTATTAGTTTCTCTTGCTAAAGTTGCATTTCTTGCCAACTGTTGAGAATATGGTGAGATGGAATGTACAAAACTCCAGGACTGTATTCAAAATATATTCCAGTTGCTTACCAGCCACATATTGGAGAAACATTATTTGCCCTCTGAGATTTGGTATGTTTTAATGGGTGTAATCTCATCTGTTTTGCAGGATAATCAGAAAAATGAAGTAAAATGTTTTAAGTTCATAGTGTACTAACCAGCTTATATAGATGCTTAATTATCTTGTTTTCTTTTGTGCTTCCTTCTATTAGGACTTGGGCTGCTAATCATTTCCCCCAAGGCTAGGATGGTAGCCCTCTTTTCAAAGGGAAGGTACTACTTCATAGGGGAAATTCGGATGTCGGCTGGACTTTGTGGTTATTACAAGGTTTGGAGACTACTAGAAGCTTTAGTAATTTGGGGGCAGGGGAGATACTTGACATCCTGCAATTGCATATTTTGCTAGGCCTACTTATAATCACAAGACTATTACCCAATTCTAGTCTACATAAAAACCTAAGGTATTTTTTGCATACATCTAATATATACTAAATTTTCCAGGCATGCTACTCCAAGGCACTTGTGGAATGATTTCACTTATATAAAGTTTTGTTAATATTTCTTTTCCATTTTGGGAAATGTCATTAATGATTTTTCTGCCTTTTTAAGTCATAAAAATATGTATCTGATATTGGTCTGCCTTTGTGGCCTCCAAATTAAAAATTTGGGGAGGGTGTATATTTTGGTCTGACAACTTCATTATTCTTCTAGGGAAGTTGTCCCAGATCCATTAATATGGAAAACATTTATTAGAAAATACCATAGGGCTTTCAGATCACTGAACTAATTTGAAAGTATCTTTTATAAGTAGATAGTCTATGAATTGTACTTCAGGATTTTGGGTGGCTTTTACTTAATTTGATATGATGGTTTGAGAACTCCTGGCCCAGGCCATTTATTTATTTATTTTTATCCCATTCTTAGTGAGTGATAGACCAGTTTCAGGAGCTTCTCTTGAAATCATGAGCTGTGTGTCAGTGATGTGCTGGAGGATACTCCCTGCCCTGGCCAGTTGGTTTCTATTAGTCTCTTAACCTCAAGAAGAGTGACCTGCCAGGCCTACCCTCTGATTGCTGCCCACTTAGTGGTATTGACCCTAACATCTGTGACTCTGGAAAGACCTAATGAAAAAAGTCTTATAAAAAAACTACTTTTCAAGCCTTCAAGCTGTCTCATTACTCCATTATTGCCCTTTAGCTACCTGCATTTCTGCTCCAGCTTCCTCTGAATGTGGGGATTTAATTTGTTCACTTTTACACAACTACCTTGTAAGTTAAAATAACTTGCATTAAGTCATTTCAAGTCTCCTTAATTTCCTATGAGAATAAGTATGACTTTTTCAATTTTGATGAGTAATATGAGACACAGCTTACAGCCAGTAAATTCTATAGCAATATTCCTACCTCCTTTGATTTATATTTTAGTTTTTTAATAATACACTCTCGCAACCTGTGTGACACTTTCATTACGGTCTACATGCTTGGGGTTAAAGATGAAGCTTGCATGCTATATAATGCCTTTGGAAAACAGTGTGTATACTTCCTCAATTTTATGTTCATTTTCAAAAATATAGATTTCAGAAGTTTTTGAATGTTTCTTCCCTCCTGACAAGAATATACATGTAAATTAAATAGCTGTGTTTGGTTTTTTTTTCGCAAGATACTTATGAGGTACACATTGAAAAATTGAATTATTTAGAGGATTTTGCAGCGATTTTACCAATTCAGTTTCTGAATTGAATTATGTTCAAGTGTGGCCTCTGTTGAGGTGTGTATGTGCATATAATTTTTTATTTTCTCAAAAGAGTATATTTTCTCTTTGGGATAGCTCTCATTCATTGTGTTGTAGAAAAACTATTTTGCAAAATAGTTAAAACAGTGTTTCCCATATTTTCTAGGGCCATTGTAAGGTGGATATGTTTTGATTCTGGCCTTGAAATCTAATTCTAGCCCCTACTTCACAGGATTGTAAATTCCTGAAGGGAAGCACCATGTTTCATTTTTGAAATCTTAGTCTCCAACCATCGTTCCTAATACTCAGGTTTTTATTTCCAGAACCAAATAAATAGAACACTATTCACTAATCAGTTATTGCCTGGGAGCAATGGGAGATAGTAAATAAATGGAACTCATGGTCTATCATGTTCAAAAGCTTGGACAATGCTTGAAGAGAAAAAACTAAGAGAAAGATATAATTGGATACAATAGTGTGTGTGTGTGTGTGTGTGTGTGTGTGTGTGTGTGATGGGTTATAGAAACTGTTGGAAACCCTGAGAAAGGTAGGGAAAATTGAATTTTCTTAAATTGCTATTTGACAGATTCTATTTTCAGTTTTATCCATACTTTGCTGGTATAGGCATAATCTTTGAACGGTTTTTATCTTTTTTCTACTATGTTTTTATAACTGATTGATATATTCAGCATCCTAATATCTCTCCAGTGGCATCTTTTTATATCAAGGGAAAAGTGCTGTAAATGATGTGATTGTGATCGCTGATTGGCAGTAAAGCATCTGAAATTACCAGGTTTCAGCTGCTGAGAAGTGTCACTTGTTAATATGGGCCTGATGTTGATATTCTTGGGATGTTTTCTGGCATGAGACAGGCTTCCCACCTTGCCCTACACCCTTTCTCACATGACAAAAGTCTCCCATAACCAGAGAAGAACTGGAACGGGGCTTCCAGTACAAATCAGAACATGTGGGCCTGGATAGGGTTTTAATGTGCATCTAAAAGTCTCCCCCCCCCCCATCACTCTCTCTGAGCTTACAAAGCTTAGTGTGTGCATATGGTTTCTGTAGCATAAAGTGAATAACTTTTCTCAGTCTGGTATTTGTGCAATCTTCTCTTGATTTTCAGAACTCCTGTGAATTGGAAAATTAGCTCACCTGAGGCCTTAAGAAGTAAACCTCAGACTCGGAAGCTGCCCCTCCCCCAACCCACCCTTCAGTAACAATTGTCCCTTTGCCCTACTTCTGGGTTATTAGCATAATTGTCCCAATCAGAAGTCGCTTTTAGGTGACATATTTTTATATAATTTATGCTTTTTGAGAAACAATTTGTCTCTCTCAGATTGATGACTTATTTAAATTTCAACTATCAAAAATGCCTAAATATCCCTTTGAAAGAGCTTTGAGTGGTTCAGGTACTACAGACATATTCCAATCTTTTACGTATCTGTATTCCTTTCTTTTCTTTCCCAGACACCTGGCCTAACATCGCTTAGACTCTTGAGTAGATTCTAGCCACTTCTTCCTGCCTTGCATAATTTGAGTGTTGCAACAAGCTGATTATCTGCTTAAACATGAGTCTTTTAATAAGTAAAAAAGGGTGTATGTCTGTGTTGTCAGGAGTTGTGAGAAGACAAAAGAACTACAGATAGAATAGTCCCAAATATCTCAAATTTACATGAAAAAGTGCTCAACCTCACTCAGCATCAGGGTGATGCAAATCAGAACCACAATGAGATACCACTTCACACCAGTCAGGATGGCTAAAATCACCAACAACAGAGAAGGGGGGGTACCCTCTTACACTATTGATGGGAATGCAGCTGGTGCAGCCACTCTGGAAAACAGTATGGAGATTCCTCAAAAAGTCGAAAATAGAACTACCCTACAACCCAGCAATTGCTCTACTAGGATTTATCCAAAGGTTATAAAAACAGTGATTCAAAGGAGCACCTGCACTCCAAAGTTTATAGCAGTGATGTCCACAGTAGCCAAAATATGGAAAACAGCCCAGATGTCCAATAGATGAATGAATAAAGATATGGTGTGTGTCTGTGTATATGAAATGAAATATTAGTCATCAAAAAATGAGACCTTGCCATTTGCAACGACATAGATGGAACTAGAGTGTATTATGCTAAGCAACATAAGTCACTCAGAAAGAAAAATACAATATGATTTCACTCATGTGGATTTTAAGAAACAAAACAGGTGAACATAAGGGAAAGGAAGGAAGAAAAAAGATGAAAATTGAAAGAGAGGCAAATCATAAAGTGACCCTGAACTCTAGGGAACACATTGAGGGTTGCTTGAGGGGAGGTGGATGGGATAATTGGACGATAGGCATTAAGGAGACCACGTGATGTAAAAAGCACTCACTCAATTCTACCCCTGAAACTAATCATATACTATGTTCTAAATTGAATTTAAATAAATTTTTTTTAATTCCTATCATGATTCATTCTCTCCTCACTAATTGCAGATATCAGTGGACCCCTCTGTCCCTTTATTAGAAATTATAGTTGTTAAAGAGGCCTGGCATCATTGGGACTTTCATAAGGGGGCAGGAGAGAGTAGATAAATTAGGATTTCTGATATCCTTTAGCAATGGAAAGATTTAACTTTAACAAAAATCATGCGGATGTGATGTTTTTAAGGCACCAAATAGCAGGCATGAAGAACCTTACAATAGCAATCACATTTTCACCAAAAAGGCACTTAGAGACAGCAGGTATACCCATACGGGTGGTCCAGGTTTTGCACATTAGCTAAAAGTTTGGTCTGCTAGCACTGTCACAAGCCAAACAAAAGAAAACCGTGTCCATAGATGTGCTTCAGTGTTTAGACCTTCTATAGCCACTGTATTCCTTATCAGAGCCCTTTTTTAAATTTTCTTTTATTTACTTATTTAAAAAAAATACCGTAATTTTGTTCATGGGGATTCAACTGCCTGATTTCCAGAAAAGCAGCATAAGGACTATGATTACAAAGCAAGACTGCAGGGAGGAATGGGCATGAGTTACAGGAGAAAAAAGATGCTATCTGGTCTCAGTAAAATGTAACCACTGAATTGGCAGTTGAGGGTGTTATAAATAGAATATTTCTAATTGAAGAAAATAGTGTTGAGCTGATTGGAATAATCATTTGGCCGCCAAGATACAGGGAACTTGACAGAGTATACTCTTCGCCATATCCTTGGCCTGTCTCAGGAGTCACAACTATATGGTTCTAATCTGCCACTTTGGAACAGGTTAAATTCCTCCTAAAATGTCTTTGGTATTATCAGCGTCTTCTAGAACAGCTCTATAATCAGCTAAGGGTAAGAGTATTAGCAAAACCAGATGGCCACAGCAGTGTTGGGTGATCAATTGGCTGCAGAAGGCTGAAACAGGTATTCAGGATGCGATAAGTTCCACACACTGTGTTCTTGGATCATTGCTTCAGCTCTGCTTAGCTTCCACATGGCCTGCAAATAACACAAACCGATCATTCCAAATGCTCAGTCTTGCATGCAGGCTGATACTGCTATCACAGCAAGAACTGATTTCTTAAGAACATCTGCCTCTGCAGGGGCCTCGGCCACCAGCGCAGGAAAAGTAGCCATTCTAATCTCTGTCGTTTTGCTTTTCAGTTTTGTGGAATGAACCAGAAGTCAAAACATGAGACCTTGCTAGTAGTAAATTATGTTTCTACTTTAATGTCTGACAGCATTAGGATCCAAAACAGAACCTAAGAACTAGACTTATTACTAATGTCTGTATGTGTGACCTCATTCTCCTGCCTCTGAATCAGTTTCTCACTCATTTGCTAATGCACTTTTCACTGTAGGATAGAACACACTGCAGAAACTCAAAAATGGGTAGCTCAATTATCTCAAAACAAAGCCTAGAGAATAGTCACCTAAGTCAAGAAAGTGTAGATCTTAATCCCCCAGAAAGCTCTTTTGTGCCCCTTTGAGGTCTTTTTTCTCCTCCCCAAAGATAACCTTTACTTGTCGATAATTGTCACCATTATCTTTTTACTTAACTAAAGACACATCCCTATTTGCTAAAATTGGGTTTTATTTACTTTTGAACTTTATTTAAATGGAATCATATCATATATGGTATTGTATTTGGCTCCTTTTGATTCATCATTTTGTTTGTGAAATTCACATTTCACTAGGCATACTTCAATTTCATGGAGTTTTGTACTCCATTATAGGACTCTCAGTCTAGCTATCTAATGTTAATAGACTGCTACACAGCTAATTGTTTCCAGTTTGGAGCTTGTATTAGCATTCTCCAGAGAAACAAAACCAGTGTTTATATATTACTCACACTTACATATAGGAGAGATTTTAAGGAATCAGCAAGCCCTTGTGATTGTGGCAGCTCATAAGCCCAAAATTGGCAGGGCAGACCAACAAGCTAGAGCTTCAGGGAAGAGTTAATGTTACAGTCTTGAATCTAAATGTGGTTTGGAGGCAGCATTCTTTCCTTCTTGGGGATCTCCATTTTTTTCTTTCCTCTTAGAGCCTTCAACCGATTGGGTAAGGCCCTCTCATGTTATGGAGGGTAATCTACTTAATGTCTAATTTAAATGTTAACCACATTTTATTTTATTTTATTTTTTTAAGATTTTGTTTATTTGTTCACAAGAAACAGAGAAAGAGAGAGGCAGAGACCCAGACAGAGGGAACAGCAGGCTCCCCACAAGGAGTTCGATGCGGGACTTGATCCCAGAACCCCAGGATCATGACCTGAGCCGAAGGCAGACACTCAACCACGGAGCCACCCAGGCATCCCATTAACCACATTTTAAATATCTTCATGGCAACATCTAGACTGGTGTTTGACCAAAGATTGCTTACTTGGCCTAACCAAACCAACACAAAAAGTAACCATAACAGAGCTATTAGGGAAAATGCTAGTAGGTTTATTATTGTACATGTGTCTTGAACATGGTTACTTTTTTCACAGAAAGTACAGAATAATGAAACTGAATGTCAAATTTTCTTCCAAAGTTAAGACACCAACCAATTGTCCAGCACAGCACTGGAGCTCATTGCTCTGTATTCTTTTGTTACGTACCTGTTCACATTCCTTGGCTCTTCTAGCAGTTGTCTCTGATTTGCTTTTTGTCTTTAAATATGTCAGATACAAGTTTTACCAGTTATATATGTTGCAAGTAAGTTCTACCACATTTTGATTTGCCCCTAAATATCTGAATGGTATTTTTGATGAATAGAGTTTAACTTAAACATAGGCAAACTTACCTGTTTTTTTTAATGATTAATGCTTGCTTATTCAGATTAAGAATTTAACAATAGTTTTGTTGTATTATGTATCATGAGTTTTATATCATAGTATATACTAAATTATACATATAGCTTTTAGGGGCTGTATTGCTTTGGCTTTCCCACTTAGCTCTGAATCCACTTGCCACTGATGTCATGTGTGATGTGAAATAGAGGTCCATTGTTATCCTCACCCATGTGGATATTCATTTATTGCAGAATAATTTTTGTATAGGCTTGTTCTTTGACCAACTATGTCTGGTGCCATGGTTTTCCTAAATATCCACATATGCATTGGTCTTCAGTTTTTGTTTTTGTTTTTAATATTTTATTTATATATTCATGAGAGACAGAGAGAGAGAGAGACAGAGAGAGAGACATAGGCAGAAGGAAAAACAGGCTCCATGCAGGGAGCCTGATGTGGGACTCGATCCGGGTACTCCAGGATCCTGCTCCAGGCCAAAGGCAGGCACTCAACTGCTGAGACACCCAGGCTTCCCAGGGTCTTCAGTTTTTATTCCGTTCATCTAGTTGTTTTTTGCCAATACTATGCTATCTTAATTATCGTGATTTATAATACACTGGTAGCTGACTCCTACTTAAAATATAGATAGGAATTTAATTTCCTTTTCTCATGTGGCTAATTAATTGTGTAAAGACTATTTGTTGAATAATCAAAAGGTCTGAAGTAACTTGAAATATTAACTTTGTGATACTAGTGTTTAAAGAAGATGTACCAACTTGCATTTTTGATTAGTCAGTATTTACTAGCATTCATAATATAGAAATTGCTTTAGTTTAAGAATATAGATCTAATATCTGGTATAGCAAGACTGTATTCTAATTCAATTATGTTCTTAGATTTTTTACTTCTATATAATTTTTTTATCATTTATATAGACTCCCCACAAAAAACTTATTAGGATTTTGTTTATAATTATATTAGCTCTGTAGGTAATGTAGACTTGACATATTTCTGATATTACGTCTTAATATTGATGAAGTGTTCTTTTATGTTTTAATGTCCTTTTATGTTACCTCAATATGTGAGATAGATTGATCTTTTTTTTTTTAATTTACACATTTCTTTAAAACATTCTCAATATCCTGTGTTTCACTGGGTTTATTGCTAGGCACCTTTCATAATTTTGTTTACCTTGGTGGTGATGTTTTCTCTTTGCTGAAACATTTTGGTATTCATGTTATATGGAATTTTCTTGTTAATCTCATTATTTACTCATTTTGTAGTTCTTGGGGAGATTTCTATCACTTACAATCGTATTTTTCCCTTTGCAATACTTTCTTATTTGTCTTGTTGGCTTTTCATTTTTCCTTTTTTAATACGTTGAATTTTAGATTTTTTATTAATATCATAAAGCTGAATTGGTTTTATCCCCATCCAGTCTGACATTTGTTATCTTTTATTGGCCAGTCTTGTCATTTATATTTATCAGTATTAGGCTTTTGAACTTCAAAAGTTTTTTTTTCCTTTGTGCTATATTTCTATCTTCCAAAAGGAGTAATAGAAATAAGAGCAAAAAGAACTATGATAAACCATGAGAAATAAACTTAAGTCCCACATCAAGAATTATGTGTATGTGTCTTAACTGCCCAGTGGAAGTTGCTAAGGGATGGAAAAAGTATTGTTAACACCTCTGTACTACTTGATGCTTCCTTCTACTGTGCTACCTGGTACTGAATTTTTCACATGCTTATGATTGATACTTACTGAATGTAATAGTATTTGAACACTTGATCTTATTCTTTGGTCCTCTGTCTTTTAGGACTAGCTAGATTTTTGTTCTTTTTCTTTATTCCACCTGATGAAAAGGTGCATATTTTTAGCTATGTCTCAAAATCTGTTGCTAACAATTATCTGAAATACTCCTCTTCATGCTGTTCTGTCTCTCTTGAGGATTTTTTTGTCTTATCTTGCTTTAGCTTCTTTTAATTCCTTTCTTCCTCATCTATTCTATTTTTCTACTATCAAAAAATCAGTACATAGAAAACATGAAAACTATAAAACCTAAAAGTAACAACTTTAATTTATTGGTGATTAGGTAAAATGATGAACTGCTAAAGATATTTGGACCACCTAACGATATGTACTAATTCTGTCATAGATCGAGAGCAACCTTAACTCTCGCGTTCTAAGTGAATTGCAATTTTTTTGTGTGATCTCAAAAATAACTCCTAAATATCTAGAGTGATGTTAAATGACAAATCATATGAACTCAAGAAATCAAAATTCCTTGATCAGAGAATAAAAGAATACCTAACATCTAGAGCACTTACTGTGTTTTAGGTACTAAGTATTCTGTATGTAGTAACTTATTTGAACTTTTACTACCAAACCCAAAACTAAGTATACTATATTCTGGAAGCATTTAATAGAGCTTTTTCTGAGGTCACACAACTAGTTATTCATTTGAATCTATCCAATTTGGCTCCAGAATCTAGTCTCTTAACCATTATACTCTGCTTCTTCATAGTAAATAGTAGTGGAGTTTCTAAGGAATCAAACATTCCTGTTTTTATTCAAAGAACATTTTTGATGTTCTGTAAAGAATAGAATAGTAGATATTTACTGCTAACTGGTATGTGTATGCATCTTACAAGATATCAAAATTGGTCTCAGTAATCATTTGGATGATCAATTAATATAGTCCTTTTCATTGCTTTATGTGCCAGTTGCAGTGATTTAGAGCAGAGTTTGGTCTGATTTCATTTTCCACACCCAGTATTAGACTCTTGCTAAAGCCCTAAACTTTGTGTTTATGGCTCACCAACAATATTTTATGGAGTTAGAAGAGCTGGATCTTGCCTCAGTTTCATGGAGATAAAACTAGTGTGACTTTCTTGTTGCTCGTGTGATTAGTTTAACCCTATGGAGCTTTAAAAATTTGGTTTTTGATATCCTCATAAAGACATTTTGAGATGTGCAGTGTAATAGGAATGTTATGGCACCTAATAAATAAGTATACTTATTAATTAGTATGGAATAGGATATTGGTTAAGGACCAACTATAAAACCATAGCTTCCTGGTTTCGTGTTCCATTCCAGCACTCTTCTTAAGTATATGACCTTAAGAAATTTCTATAAAGTCTCTGTTCCTCTGTTATCCCTTTTATAAAAATACAAATGATTAAATACATCTTAGAGTTGTTACAAGAATTAAGTGAATTAAAAAATATTGGGCATCTGTGTGGCTCAGTCAGTTGGGTGGCTGCCTTTAGCACAGGTCATAATCCCAGGGTCCTGGGATCAAACCCCACATCTGGCTCCCTGCTCTCTGAGGAGCCTGCTTCTCCCTCTGCCACTCCACGTGCTTGTGGTCTCTCTCCTGCTGGCACATTCTTTCTCTGTGTCAAATAAAACCTTTAAAAGAATCTACCATGGAATAGATGCCATATAAGTGATAACTTGTATTATAATCTATCATTTACTGGAGTTAGAACAATTTAGCTCTCATCAAAATAGGCATACAAATAACACACTGTAATGGTTATTATAAATGAAAAGTCATTGTGCTACAAAGAATTTAGCAGGGAAATTTGAACAAGGTCAGAGTGAGAGTTCAAGGATATGACAGTCAAAATAAGAAGGATGGATGATGACTAGATGCTATTCCAAGTAGAAGGAAGGGCACTAGCAAAGATACCATGAAGAAGGAAGCATGGCCCATCCAGAGAGTGGAAAGAAACCTAGAGGAAATAGAAATAATTGAGAGTTTATCAGATAGTGCAGGACAAGTAGACCATGCAATAAATGTGGTCTTTATTTCCATAACAAGGTCTATCTATGAAGTAAGTGGCAGAATTGATCATAAAAGGATTATTTTGCCAGCAATTTACTATTTCCCAATCATGTGTGGCCAATTCCCACAAATCAAATCACTGCATTTTCTCTAATGGCTTCAGGTTCTTCCTGTAGGTTCACTCTTCCCTGTGGACTGAATTGTGTCCCCTCCCCTAAATTTATGTATTGAAGCCCTAGTTCCTAGTACTTTAGAATGTGATTGTACTTGAAGATGGAGAATTCAGAGAGATGATAATTTTTTAAATGATGCAAAGCATTAGGGTGGGCCTTAATCCAATTTAACTGGTGTCCTTATAAGAGGCAGTTAGGACCCACAAGGACAACAGGGCTCTAAACACAGAGGAAAGGCTCTGAGGACACAGGGTGGCTGTGTGCAAGGCCTCAGAGGAAACCAAATCTGCCAACACCTTGATCTTGGACTTCAGTCTCCAAAACTGTGAGAAAACCAATCTCCCTGTGAAGCCACTGGGTATGTGGTATTTTGGTAGGACAGCCTGGGAGACCCCTACTTTCCCCTCTCCTTTTATTTTCTTTGTATCTTTAAAATGTTAGCCCCCAGTTGTAAGATTGTAGACTTATGGTAAGGAACCATTTGATATTGCAAAGATGAATAATTTGAAGCCACTCTAACATGCTATTTTCCTGCAGGTGGTTGATTGCAACTAAAACAAATTCAGTGAGGGGAACAAACATGAGTGTGGGATCATGTTTTGTGGTTCTCATTCCAGCAAAGCTCCTATTGAAGCCATGGGAGTCAGGCCTGAATAACAGTTGTACCATCCACAGCCCTGCAGTTGGTGCATTGGGATGGTTCTAATAATTCCTAGCATGCCTCCTTCAATAATTAATGCTTCAGTTGCTTTAAATGTTCCAATGCAAAAAAAAAGTTCACATGTGGTGTCAGATGTCCAAATTATAGCACAAAATAGATGTTTTGCAGTAATTTACATGAAATTAATTCTATCCCAGAGTTCTGTTAAAAAAAAATTATGAGTCATTGAAAAGTTGAGCTCTGGTGGTTGTGTGTCACTAGACTCCCTCTGTGGAACCATTTCCTTGTAAATCTTTGTAGTCCATTTATATTCTAGACTCATTTGGTCTCTTGATGGCTCCAATGGTTCTTAATTGCATTTCTATAGGCTGTCCCAGTGGTAGGTTTCTTTCAACTAACAACTAGTAGTGCTATGCCTTCATGGCAAAAAACTAGCCTCGATTTAATTATTAATAACAATCTCAATGTCTTTCTAACTTTCAAGAAAAAATGAAAGCACATTACTTGATTGACAGATCATTCTAGTAAATGAAGTATAGTTTCATTTGGTCCAGTTTGTTGTCTTTTAAATTCAGTTCTTATTTGTGTAATTTTACCCTTAGCTGTCCAAGATGGAGGTAATCTTATGTCTTTCAGTTCCTGGAGATTAGTATTGATCAGACCCAGAACCTTTGCATTTTGTTTATTCTTTATTCTCATTTGTCATTTTCCTTTCTATTCCCTCTTTGACAATGTTCCAAATATGATTTTTAAGATTTTGTTTGAGCTTTATTGAGATACAACTGACCTGCAATATTAGAAGTTTAATGTATACAATATCGTGACTTCCTACACATATATACCACAACAAGATTAGTTATCACAGGGGAACCTGGGTGGCTCAGCGGTTGAGTGTCTGCCTTCGGCTCAGGGTGTGATCCTGGGCTCCTGGGATCAGATTGAGGTCCACATCAGGTTCCCTGTGAGGAGCCTGCATCTCCCTCTGCTTATGTCTCTCTCTCTCTCTTTCTCTCTGTGTGTGTGTGTCTCATGAATAAATAAATAAAATCTTAAAAAAAACACATTTGTCACCTCATATAATTACAATTTCTTGGTGTGTTGAGAACTTTTTAAAATCTACTCAACTTTCAAGTACACCATATAGTATTGTCAATTGTGATTACCATGCTGTACATTATATCCCTAGAATTTATTCATCTAACAACCATACGTTTGTATCTTTGACAACCTTTACCTTTTTCTCCCATCCACTATCACTGGTAACTGTCACTTTTTTTTTCCCTGTTCTATTTGTTTTAGTTCTTATAAAACTTGTACACATATTTTGCACAATTGCTGTGTACTGCATTTGGTCTATATTTTTTTTAGTAGTTAGTTTCTTAGGATAGTATCTTTCAAAAATAATTTATAAGTCCTCATTTAAAAAAAACAAAATCCCAGAGATATGTTATGCTCATTCCTTACCTACTCTTAGACCTCCAGTTAAACAAGTAATGCTACACATACAGTTGGATCTGTAATCTTAATAGGCCTATAGCTCAACAATGGCACTACATATGGAACATGAGATCTCCAGAGCCCACTGGAATACTCACTAAGAAAGTGGGGAAACATATTTCTGATTAAGAGTGAAAATGTGATTGGAAAAAAACAAAAAAACAAAAAAACAAAACAAAACAAATAAAACAAAGACAGCATAGGCCAAACAAAATTTCCTCCTCCTTAAGCAGCTGAATGGACTTGGACATGCTTGTGCTTCTAGTACAGGGTAGCTGAGGTAAGCATCAGCTAAGATTGGATCCATGGCTTTACAGAAGACAGTAACCTGGGAGGAGTGGCTAGCATCTGCAGAAAAGGGGATAGAAGTATCAGGTTAAAAGAGATTACAACATGTGGTGTTCCTAGTATTCAGAAGATGCAGGGAAATGGGAGGCTAAACACAGAAGCTGTAAAGATTTGAGATACACTATCTGCCTAGGGAAAAGGTCGGGGGTAAAGCTAAAAGGATTTGGCTCTGCTGATTAAAATTGCCCATGTTAAAAAAAATAAATGAAATTGCCCATGTATCCATGTATTTATAGGAAATCTGTCCAATAGCAATATGAGCATTACATATTTATATAATTAAAACTACTAATATAACTTAGTGATAGGAGTGCTTGTCCTGGCTTTCAGATATTCCAAGAAGAGCTAGAAGAGAAAGTGGAGAGAAAGAGAAATTCTAAGCAGTATCTCACTGAGTGGATTATCTGGGAGAATTAATAAATATCCAGATGATTGATATAATCCTAGAGAAGTAGGCAAGTTCTGTTTATGGTACAATGTGTTTGACAGGAGTGGAAGTTGGCAAAGTACAGTGGGGGGTTAAACTTGGCCTCCTGACTGTTTCTGTAAGTGACCTTTTATTGGAATATGGAAACACTCATTTATTTACATGCGATCTACAGCTGCTTTTGTGATCAAGCTGTAACAGATCATTTGGCTCTCAAAAACCAAAATACTGATTATGGGGCTGTTTACAAGTTTGATCACACATTGACTAGGTGATACTAACAGGTCGAGTTTCTAAAAGAAGCATAGACCACTGTGAGGATGCCTAGATAGAGATCAAATTTGGAAGGTGGTTAAGCTTCACTTTTAGCATCATACTGAGGCTGAGTATTAAAAGCCAGAGAAAATAAAAGTAGACTGACAACGATCTTAGGGGATGAAAAGAAAAAGATCAGAGGTCTTTAGACTAGAAATAATCTAAAGTCAATGAGCAGAGTTGAATCCTATGGATCTCGTACTTGGTTTGGCAATCCTTCTTACTCTTAATTCAGTCATTGAAATGGCAGAGGACATAAATGAGTCTACAGGCACTTTGTTCCTGAGTAAACCTTCATAATCTTAAGTGATTGAAGTAAAAGCTCACAAAGCTGATATGCAGATCGGTTTATTTACTAGAAGAAAGTTGCCAATGAGCAAGATCAGCCCTTCATTTTCACTTTGGATTTGTACATGCTCCATGCTCTCGTTCATTATTTACGAAGAGGGAGTTGCATGGTTCCTTCTAGTGAAAAGGGACATGCTCAGCTTGGGGTGTGTGTTTGGTCTAAGAGTCTTCTGGAAAGACTTTCATTTTTTAGCAGAAAGTTATTTTTAAAAAATCTCAGACCATTTGTGGATCTTCCTGAGTTTGCAATGCTCCTTTAACCAAAATCTCTAGGTCAAAATCTTAGCCCATTTCAAACATGGACTGCTTTTCAGCTTGAGGTCACGTAAGGAGAAGTTTACATGACTCTGAGTATATGAAGTCAAACAAGCCAGAATGTAAGTGTGTTGATAGCACGTATTAAATGCTCTTATGTGGCTGAGAGTTTAAGCATAACTATGGAGAATATTGATAAGTAGTTTTACATTGATTTCAGTTAAGGATACAACTTCTTAAAAATTACCTCTTAAAGTGAAATCGAGTCTTAATTAGATGTCAAATGTAAACTTTTACACTGACACTGTTTTTCAATATTACATACTGGCATTTTATAAAGGAGGTAGAGTATACATGAATGAAGAATACTTTGAGAAAGAATCCAAGTGAGTATTACATGATTGCAAGTGTATGTTCTGTGTAACCCAACTTTAGAAAATGACTTCACTATTAAAAGCAGAAAAAAATAAATGTCCTGAAAAGGCATCCAAACTAACTAGAAACCTCATTGGCAGATTCTACTGGTAATCTTGCTGTTCAGCAAAACTTTAAGTACATTAAACTTCTTGTTGAAAGGTCACAATAATATATTATGTGATAATCTCGAAAAATTTCTAATCAGTATTGAGCTTAAATTGACAGTCATGAGACAGTTTAGAATACTGAATTTATAGCATTAACTAGAAATATGTGTAACACTGTCCTTTTGAATAAAGGAAGCACTACTTACAAAGCATTAAAAAGGTTTCAAAACATTTAGTTTTATTTAATACAATAATAAGAAATAACTTTATAAACTTGTTTATTTTTATTTTTTTTTATAAACTTGTTTAATTGGGTAAACCAGTTAGAACCAGAGGGATGAGGGTCTCCTGTTTCTTTTGAAATTGGTGCTGGGTATAAGGAATATTAGGTCAGTATCACGGATAAAGGAAGCTTTTTCAGTCATCACTGCTGTAGTTCAGTACGCAGGAAGCTGTGTGTGGCAAAGAGAGTTAGATTTCCTAAACTTAAACTATTTACCTTAAGAGTAAAACTGTCAATGGGACACCTGGGTGGCTCAGTGGTTGAGTATCTGCCTTTGGCTCAGGTCATGAACCGGGGGGCCTGACATCAAGTCCTGCATCGGCTTCCCCACAGGGAGTCTGCTTCTCCCTCTACCTATGTCTCTGCCTCTCTCTCTCTGTATCTTTCATGAATAAATAAATAAAATCTTAAAAAGTTTGAGTAAAACTGTCAAATATTTTACCAAAAATGTATTTATTCAGGAAGAGCAAAGAATTGCAATTCCAGACAAGCAATCTATGGCAAAACCACAGGCAAGTCCAGAAATCAAAGGAGAGGACCATTGTTTTACAGAGGAAAGGGGAGCCGGGAGGAGCTGTTATAAACCAAAAAATCTAGTGGAGTAAACCAGGAGTTGAAATTACAGTGACTTTTCATTGGCTGAATTGTGACTGTCTCATCGTCTGGTCTGTTTTCTGTGGAGGAGAAAAATCCTTCTTCCTCCCACTAGGATGGTAAAGTATAGGCTTCTTCCTGTTGGAAATGTCAAGGTTTGACACTTCCCCTTGGGGTCTGCAATTAACAACAGGGGTAAGGCCTGAGAGCGCCTCCTCTTGGCCTCCCAACTCTTTATCTCTTCCTTCTGTTTCACAAAACTAATAAAACCTAGGCTCCAGTGATACTTAGATTAGATTGATACCTAACATCCCCATGAATATGATCATTCATGTTCCAGCACTGGGGCAGCATAGCGGTAAAGACCAAACTCTGACACTTGGCAGTACTTGGAGCACAAGCAGTGGAGTCAAGAGTGATACTGAATTTCAGGAGTAGTATATTTTTTTTCATTAGCAATCCTAAATTTTCAAACTAAGACTGTTCTTTATCCAGTAACAATACTGTTGTGTGAATCTACTTTATTGTTCACTAGCATCTCATGATCCTCAGTAACAGGCAACCGTGTTCAGAGCTGAATAGCTGTGTTCATTTACACTGTGCTAACTCCTGTGCTCCTAGGCCACATTGAGTACCAGAGATTAGTCAAATAACCTATCCTAGCAAATCTACCCTTTCTCCCCCACCTACCATTTCCTTGTGTGCTCTTATAAGGCTTCTTCAGAAACAGTCACCAAAGACCTCTTTATTTTTTCTTTTTCCTGAAGCAAGTTGATAATGCTATGGAATGAGCTTTCGATATATTCATTTCCTAGTTATCAAGGCCTATCGATAACGTCTTCCTATTTTCGTTTTATTAATGATCTCCCACAATGCCCCCAAAACCTTCATTAAACCTTTTCTGAAGACCAACTATAAAGTTCACAATGGAACCTATGGTGATGGCTTGAGAATTGTTTTCCCTGTATCTGTGGACATATTGACCCTTATGGTTTATGGAGTCAGGCAAGGGCTCGATTCCCAGACAGAGCTTTTATTGTGCTATCTCAGGCCAAGATACTGAGCTTTTCCAGGTCTCTTCTCTCATTTATAAAATGGGAATAGAAAAAAAAAATAAATAAAAAATAAAATGGGAATAGTTGTGAGGCTTAAATGAGGTAATGCATGCAACATGAACGTGACAGGGAGTGTTTTAGAAGTAGGGGCCTGGAGGACCAGAGAGGAAAACATCCTTCCTGACTTTAAAAGCTGAGAAAGATTTCTCAGTCATGATATTAGAAGGAAACAGACCTCAAAATCTGAGCAGACTCACCTTCTTAAAAATAGAATTACAATTGTACATAGATGAGCGACCCAATTCAGAGAACACATAATTGAGCACCTATTAAAGGAAAGCCAGTCGTCATGGGAAGAGCTGAAAGCAGGAAAAGCAAATTCGGAATTGACCACAAAATTCTCAAAGAGCTGAAGCAAGGCACATATTCTAAACTTGAGGACTCGGCTAGGAAGACTATCAACGATGAGTCTACCTACAAGACTGTTTTATAGGATTCCTTTTCTATAGCAAATTGTCCTCTTAACATTGTTGTCATTCCATAGCTAATTAGACTATATTTTGAAAGCAAGCTGCAAGTGGAAAAACAGTGTCTATTTACTTTCTCTATGTTTGAGTGACAGTTTATAATAATTAGGGAGTTACCCACACAAGTATTAGAATAGTGATGTATCCTTAAACATATAAGCTAAAAATTCTAAAAGGGTCTTGTGATTCTTTTCCAACTCTGGGCTTCATGTTTGTGGGGGAGGATTTCACCTCTTACGGTAGCACACGAGAAGTGCAAATTATCGATGAGCGTGAACAAAACACAGACTCAAACCTAGGCCTCCACTTTGTGATTTCACACTGCTGCTGTCGGGTGCACGCCCTCCACGTCCCGATCCTTTGTTGCTGTGGCTATTTTGTGAGATGTGAGGGTCATTGCAGAACTTATCATAAATTCAATGAATCTAACCATTGGAGAAGACTATCAAGGCCAGGCAGTTTGGTACTTCAGCCAAAGAACAGATTATTTTCCTTGTTTTGTTTGGAGTTTAGGAGTGCCTCCCCCCCTCTACAATGACTATTTCATTCTCTCCTAACTTTGAATATAATTGTTAGAGGTTTCTTTGATTTAATATAAAAGTCCAAATCTGTTTCTCAGTCCTCATTCTGTTCTTTGAAGCTACTCAGAATAAGTCAAATGTCTTTCTTTTTTTTTTTTTTTTTTGATTTTTATTTATTTATGATAGTCACAGAGAGAGAGAGAGGCAGAGACACAGGCAGAGGGAGAAGCAGGCTCCATGCACCGGGAGCCCGATGTGGGATCCGATCCCGGATCTCCAGGATCGCGCCCTGGGCCAAAGGCAGGCGCCAAACCGCTGCGCCACCCAGGGATCCCAAATGTCTTTCTTATACAGATTTTAATACTTTTGAGAAATCACTTCTTAATTCTATATCTCCATCTACTTTTCCTAGCTAAATGTGATTCCTCAAACTTTCTTCTAACACATGTTCTTAGTGCTTGTTTTTGAGTGAATAAGGATAGGATGACTTACTTAAAGTCTCTCTTAACTGCTTTCCTTTCTCCTAAATTCCAGACAATATATTAGGTTTCTCTCCAAATACAATGCCCAGAAGGAAAGTTTTTTTGTTGTTGTTTGTTAGTTTTTTTTTTTTATTTTTTGTTTGTTAGTTTTATTCTACTTGAGTGTATTAAAAAAACAACAACCTACTTCCTTGTTACGGAATTCATACTTCTCTTATTATGACCTAAGATTTTAATTTTGTGGCCAGTGTACCCTACTGTAGCTGAATATTGAACTTGAATCCAACAGGAATTCTAGGTCCTTCTCTTATCTTCTGTTTGGTCACATTTTGCTCATTTTGCCCAGAAGTAATCAGAACACTGTAGGTAGTAGTTTGTTCTAACTAATGTTTGGGAAATATCCTGCAATGGTTGAACACATAAACATAATGAATTTTACACCTCAAGAATGAATATATGGGGCAGCCCCTGTGGCGCAGCGGTTTAGCGCCGCCTGCAGCCTGGGGTGTGATCCTGGAGGCTCAGGATCGAGTCCCATGTCCGGCTCCCTGCATGGAGCCTGCTTCTCCCTCTGCCTGTGTCTCTGCCTCTCTCTCTCTGTGTGTGTCTCTATGAATAAATAAATTAAAATCTTAAAAAAAAAGATTAAAAAAAAAGAATGAATGTATGATAAATTTCGTTACTGGTTTTTCTCCAAAATCACCTGACATAAATAATATCTGGAAAATACTGTTTACTCATAATCACTGAAAGGCCTATGGTGCCTTTTGATTGGAGATCATTAATATTCTATCTGACCAAAATGGCTACTTTACTAGAAATATCATCCTTGAATTAACACTTTGGCCAACCTGTCTTTTGTTAACAAGGAATTCATGGTCAGTGGGGATTAATAATACATTTGCTATTTATTCTGCTTAATTCTTACCTGGACTAATATTACCTGCTGTGCTACAATGGAGAGTTAGAAAAAGCTTTATTAAGCAATCCTGCTGTGAAGTTTCTAGTGTTTAGGAGTTTAGTGCACTTCTATAATATGTATCCACAGGTGTCTGGTGAGTATTTATTGATCTGTGGTAAGTTGGTCAGAGAGAAATAGATTTCTACCAATGTATTATAGGTTTGAATTATTTTTTTAATTACATCTTCCATCATTAGAACTGTAACCTGCCACAATGGTACTCCTTAGTTAATGACCTAGTTTTTATGGGATTCTTTTAATAATTTTCTTTTTTTTCCCCTGGTGTGTTTGTTTATTGCCTCATATAAAGTTATATGAGCTAAAGATAAGATTAAAGAATGGTGGATAGAACAATGAAAAACATGCCCGCTAACCTAGGACTTGTGAATGGTGAATAAACTGGATGAAGCATCTTGCAGACAAAGGGTCAAGGTAGGGTCTGTGTGTGATATTATGTTAGGGTGCAATTTTACTACAAATTCTATACCATGCATTTTTCTTTAATTTACTAATGAAAAAGTGATACTCTGCATTCCCTTTGTTCTTGCAATGGAGCATAGCAAGTCTGCCATGGCCTGAACAATTGGGCCAAGGTATTAATAATAAAAAAAATGCATTTAAGGGCAAGACCATATGAAGAAGGTTTTTTGAGGAAATATCAGTATCTTCACCTTTGATAAGAAAAATGGCCAGGAACTAGAAATGGTGGAGTAGGTATTCCAAAAATGTATAGTCTCTCCCTGTGGGAAGATTATACATTTCCTCCCTCCTCTCCCCCACATCCTGGTCCTATTTATATCCAAATTGTCCACACTTCATGTTTTGGTTGATTGAAGGTGAGCAGAAATTATGTGTGTCACTTTCAAGTAGCAGTCTTTGGAGTCATTTTGTGAAAATGCCTCTTTCTTCTACAACAAGATTAGGATGTTCCTAATAGTGACTGTTCTTCAGCTCTGGTCCCAGAATAAATAGGATGTGGAAGGAGCCATTGTTGACTCTGTGCTGGATATAAATGAAAGAAACCATTGTTGTAAACTACGTATAATACAGGTACTTCATCACTCAAATGATAACCTTTCAGTGTTTAGAGCTGTGCACCAGAACAAAAGCACATTGCTTCATATTAAGTAGTAACTATATAATTGCCAATTGTGTCAATTGGGAAATGTTTATGTTCCGCATAAGTTTTTGGGAAATGTATTAACAGAACAATGGTGATCATTTGAGATCTAATAAATGCTGAATATAGTAGACCCAGCATATTGGGAAATTAAGATAACATGTGATCAAATAACCATTTTAAATAGTAAAACTACAATAAACTTGATGAAATTCAATGATTACACTTCTAATTTATAAGAAAATATGTAGTAAGCTACATGGTTTCCCAAAGATATGTCCATATCCTAATCCCCAGAACCTGTGACTATTACCCGGTATGGCAAAGAATAAATCTTATATGGCAAAAGATGGGATTAAATTAAGGACCTTGCAAGGAAGAGTTTATCCTGGAGTATCACCTGGGCCCTAAGTACAACCCTAGGTTTCCTTAGAGAGGCTGAGGGAATTTTGAAACAGGTACACAAGGAAGATCATGTAGAGGTAAACATGAAGAGAGGACAGGAGCAGCAGTAAGTCAAGGAATGCTAGGAGCCACTAGAATGAGGAAGGTTCAAGAAACAGAATCTCTTAGAGCCTCTGGAGGGAGCACAGAGCCACAGGCAAAGTGACACTTGGTCTTCTAATCTGAACTGTGAGACAATACATTTGTTGGTTTAAGCTACCAAATTTGTGGTAATGTTACAGCAACCCTATGAAACTATAATATACATGATAGACCAATAATCACCAAAGAGACAAGGCATTCTGGGAAACTTTATAAGATTATAGGTATGGAAATTCTGGTTCAAGAAAATTTATAGTGGGACCCTTGTCTGCATTAAGTTTGCTGAAGTATGTGAATATTGTAAATTTGAGTGTGTGTGTGTGTGTGTGAGAGAGAGAGAGAGAGAGAGGAGAGAGGTCGGAGGACAGGCATCTGGAATAGATAACACACAAACGGATGTTCAATGGCACATACTACTTAGCAGCTTGCAGATAAACCTCAGAAGTTCATTTCTCCAGTGATCTAGCACACAACTCCCTAGTATATGTCCACATTTCTTAATTCCCTATGACCTAGCTTAAAATTAAAATTTATTTAGTATTATAAAATCTTGAAAAAATCAGCACTCCTCCCGCCCTTACTTCCAGAAAAAGATGACCAGTAATCACTCATTGAATACCAGGTTTTTTTTTGTTTGTTTTTTGTTTTTTATACCAGGGTTCTATAGTACATAGTGTAAACCTCTCAAAGCTGCTTCTATTCATTAAGAGAAGTCTTAAACATCTAAAATCCTAAACTATCACAAACTTTGCTCTCTCAAATCCTGTCAGTGAGAATAGGACATCCCATTCTTGTCTGGAAGGTCTCAGCTATTTGACTCACTTTGATACAGAGGAGCAGCTTTGATTTTTCGGCTCCTATTGAGAGTCTCAAATAAAGGGCTTTTGGACACAAAATTCCACATTTTCCTGGCTTGTCATTTCCAAATGAATGGGACCCTGAGTCCTGCTTCTCAGCCTAAGCCTAAATGTTTACCCATTGGGCTGCTTTGTCCTGTTCTAGACAAAACACTGAATCACTTAAATTTGATCTAAACCCCACCTTTCAAAATCTTGTCTTGTCCTGACATCTTATTTGGTGAGGTACTTCACGGATTCTTTGACAGTAGTCTCCCTTACTGCAGCAAGTTAATTTTTTTGATTTTAGATTGGCTATTGTTCTTTGGCTGATGGGATTTATCAACAGTTAGGGAAATGATGGAAGAGAGCCTGAGTTCTGAAGAAAATTATTGTGGAATGGTATGGTCTGATGAGGAATCACAGAGAGGGCATTTGAGCTCGACACTAATAGGTAGATTGTATATGTAGGCAGAAATCTGGGAAGCAGCATTGCCATCCGATCAACAGTGTGAATAGACACAATGGTGGGACATTCAGTTCTTTAGCAAGTCCTAGAAACTATACCTTCTGGTGCACAACTACTCTATTCGCAACCCCTGCTTTCATACTAAGTCCAGTCGTGTCTGAACTAATGGGGGAATTTTCTGCCTTGATTTCCTACTTGTACTTGTTCCCACCAACAGTGCATAAACCACTCTGCAGCTAGGCTTATTCAAAACGTCAACTGTCTTAGTTCTCTCCCTTGCATTTTAGGCATGGCAAAAGTCAAAGGGAAATTTTACTAGATCCTTCCATAATCCTTATGACCCTATAGAACCTGGTCTCTGCCAACTTCTAGGAAGTCTCCCCCCACCACCACCACCACTCTATCCTACAGCTTTATGGTCCAGCCTCACAGATATTCTGTTTCTCAATCAGTCTAAGACCTAGTATGTTTCCCCCTTCTGTAGAAGGGAGGGATGAGGAGGGGTAAGGGTAGAATTTGAGGTAAATAGGAGATTATGTGATTCCACTTATGACTATATGTTACAGGTATATGCGTGTCATAAACAAGTATACAGAGATTAAATTTACAATGTGTGTCTTACAAGTAGATATCAAAAATATTCCACAAATTCTTACAAGATGCCTCTTCTGCTTTTAAAGGGAAAAAAAATCTATTTAAAAAGGAGCCCCTAAAGGCCAATCCATTTAACAGCCTTTCTGCTAAAGGTGTTTGCTGTTCTGACTCTGGATCCCTTCACATTCCCTTCCTGTTTTCCCATCTTCATTTAAATTATCTGAAAGAGGGACACGTGGGTGGCTCACTGGTTGAGCATCTGTCTTTGGCTCAGGGTGTGATCCTGGGATCCAGGATCCAGTCCTGCATCGGGCTTCCTGAGGGAGAGCCTGCTTCTGCCTCTGCCTCTCTCTCATGAATAAATAGATAAATCTTTTTTAAAAAATTACCTGAAAGGGCAAAATCATCATTATCTAAAGTCAGTCTTCCTGTGGTTGTATGATTTTTGTATAATGATGGGGTTAAGAGGAGTACATACACTGTGCACAGTTGTGTTGCTTCTACAAATGATGGATTAGAGTTTTATTGCCAAGCTCTTTGAAAGCCCATAAATTTGCATGTATTTTTACTGATGTGACCTAATTAAGTTGAATTTTATTAAAATCTATGTTCTAGGGCTTCATCCTATTAAAATACTCTTAGCTGACTGCCTTTCATGTCTCACTGAAGAGTTTGTTTCTACAAGCGGGTATATTGTACATTTTGACTCTAATCTTCTAAGCAATTTCAACTTTAAGTTTTCTTCCCTTGCTGGCTAGCACCATGTGTTACCATCATAAGTAATGGTGTCCCACCTGTACTACCATTCCAGGCCTCCACATACATTACTATATATTTAGATGAATGGTCCTTTATACAGTGGTGTTACAGACTGTATGTGTCTCCATAAAAATTCTTAAAGCCCTAACCCACAATGTGATATCTGGAGGTGGGTGGGGTCTTTAGGAGATAATTAAGTTTATATGAGTTATTAGAGACCAGACCTCTCTCCCCACTATGTAAGGACATAGCAAGAAACTTTCTGCAAGCCAGAAAGAGAGCCATCATGGAAAAAGTAATCATATAACACCTTGATCTTGCACTTGCCAGTTTCCAGAACTATGGGAAAATTCCTATGTAAGCCACCCAGTGTATGGTATTCTGTTACAGCAGCCTAAGCTGAGATAGATAATCATGTTTGTATCTGTAGTTGTAACTAAAATATATAAAGAGATTCAAATATTCATAACCTTTATTTTTACTAGTACTAGTATTCTTCATTCTAGAGCTTTGAACATTACCATTCTCATGGACTCCATACTGATACATTTAGATGTAGAAACTACAGATCTCTCAGTATTTATAATATTTGTAATTTCATTTCTAAATTCATAGGGTTTATTATTCTAAAGATGCTTCCTCATTCCCCTATGTGTTTATTATTCCCATCACATAGTTCCTAAATGAGTCTAATTAAAATCTAAGCAAACTATAACTGTTTGCTTTTATGTGGATGTATCATGTTTGCTTTTACATGGATACAGAGAGGTAAGGATTATTATTTTACCATAACGGTGGTGGTGATAATTATAGAAACACTCATACTGGCTTTAATGGAATATCTAATTCTCTCCTGTACCACCACAGTGCTAGTAAACACCTCTAGAGTTTTAATTGCATGTTATAGTTTGAAAAGTTGATTCTATTGCTTTAAAAATTGTGTGTAGTTATTGTAAACTTAATTTTTCCTAGTTTCATTGCCATTGTGTTCATCATTATGAAGATTTACCAAGGATCAACTAGGAACAGGAATAGCATAGGTGCTATTTTTAGGATATTTTCCCATCTATAATCAATTTACATATACCTTACCTGAGATTTATCTAAAATAATTGGCAGTTGAAGTAGAGGTATAGCAATAAGATACAAAGCTCAACCTACCACAAAACATGTAGAGTGGAAAGTAAAAAGAATTCACTAAATATATTGATTTCAGACTCAATAATACAGACCTATTTTAAGTTTGAACTTAAAGGAGGCACAGATATCCTGACCCTGAATCCCTTCTCTTTCCTTAAATGACTTTTTTAAGCAACCATGTGCTTTACCATACATGATCATATGCTACGGCAAAATGATTATCTGGAATTTGCTTTTAAATATGTTTTTTAATTAAAAAAAATCTTTTGTAGTAGTTTGAGAACCATGAAGAAGTTATAGGATTATTGAGCTATAGGTTTATGTTTTTTTTTAAAAAATCAGTAAATTTTACTTGTGGTATGAAATTCTATAGGTTTGACAAATTCATAGATTTGTGTGTCTACTACTATAGTCAAGATAGAGAACAATTCTGGCAACAAAGACTTCTGTCTTTTTTGAAACCAACACCATCCCACATGCTCTGTTTCTGGCAACTACTGATCTGTACTCTTTTCCTATACTTTTGCTTTCTTTAAAATGTCAGACAAAATCACATACAATATATATAATCTTTCGCTTAACAGAACACTTTCGGGACTCATCCATATTATGTAAATTGATGGTTCCTTTTTGTTTCCTGAACAGCAGTCCATACCATGATTGTTTATGTATCTGTGTAACAGTTAAAGGATGTCAAAAGTTCCTAAGTTTCATTACTTGTGCTCTAAACTTTTATGGCTTTTTATAGATGCATAAGGATTGACTTTTTGCCACCATTCCCCTCCCCAATATTGAATCAACCTTGAAACTTTTGGAATAAACCTCAGTTGGTGATATATTATCCTTCTTAGAAATTGACATGCTGATATTCTGTTGAGCTTTTACACCACCTACATTCCTGAGGGGATGTTGGTAAAAGGATTTCTCTATGTGTAGTTAGTCCATTTCTAGAGACTTTTATATATATTTTTTGTACATCCAAGTTTTTGCCTAGTCCCACATTCCCCCTTCCTGCAGAACTTCCTTTACCATTTGAACATTTTCTTTTAGCATAGGTTTGCTGGCCATGAATGTTCTGCTTGTTTGTCTGAAAAGTTTTGTTTCTTCATTTAAATGTATTTTTTTAAAACTATAGATTTCTGGACTGGCAGTTCTACTTTTTTCTTTCAGTACTATAAAAAAGTTACTTTTTTCTTTTTTGGCTTATATGGTTTCTGTTGAAGGTCTGTGCATAATCCTTAACTACACTAAAAAAATATGTGTTGCTACTTTGAAGATTTTGTTGGTCTCTTAGTTTCAAGTTTGGATATGAGATCACTAGTTTGTTGTGTTTTCTTAGTATTTATCTTTTTTTTGGGGGGGGTGTTTCTTGATTTTGTTATGTCTATGTGAAAAATTTTTTTAACATTTATAAGTATTTCTTCCTTTTTTCTCTTTACGATTCAAATCATATGTGTGTGTATTAGACTTCGATATCATCACATCTTCTGAATGCTGTTTCCCCACAGCCCCTTTCTCTGTGTTCCAGTTTGGGAAATTTCTGTTGAGCTATCTTCCAGTTCATAACTTCATCAGCTGTGTCAAGGCTACTGATGATTCCTTTTATCTGTTGCTGTGTTCCTGCCCCATTCCATTATTTCAGTTGATTCTTTCTCAGTTTCTATAATTCTATTGAAAGTGTATCTTGCATATTTTGTACCTTTTTTTTTAGTCTTTTAAATTTTCAGTACTTGGTGATAGTCCATCATCTGTGCCATACTTCAGTTCACTTCTACTGATTAATGGCAGTGTGGTATGTTTTTTTAAATTGTTAATCTGGACATTTGTATAGATGGAAAGAGTGATGTAAAAATCATTCCACGATGTACATGTAAATCAAATCATCATGTTGTATACTTTAAATAGAGGTATACCTTGGAGATACTGCAGGTTTCATTCCAGACCACTATGATAAACCAAATGTTGCAAATAAAGGGAGTCAGATGAATTTTTTTGTTTCCCAGAGCATAGGAGTTATATTTACAGTATTCCATAGTCTGAGTGTGCAATAGCATTATGTCTAAAAGAAAATGTGCTAAAAACACTGTGCTAAAAAATGCTAACCCTAATAGCTTTCAACAAATTGTAATCACTGATCATCATAATAAATAATGAAAAAGTTTGTAATATTGCAAGAATTGCCAAACAGTGAGAGACAAAGTGAGCAAGTACTGTTGGAAAAAAAATGGCACCCATAGACTTGCTCCATGTAGGGTTGCCACAAACCTTCAATTTATAAAAACGTAATATCTGCAAAGCACAATAAAGCAAGATATGCTAGTATATACAATTATACCCTATCAATGATTCCTCGGGTGGTAAAAAAAAATAAAAGTATTTTTTATTCTTGGCTTTAAGTCTTAAGATGGACTCATCTAGCCTAGAACTGTACTGTGTTTAACATTGATCATGCAGTTTTTGCTATCAGCTACCATGTGTTTCAAATTCTCCTAGGATATCTGATGTTTAGGGAAGGGGCTGGTTTGTCAGAGGATTTTATTGTACAGCTGTTATACCCACTGCTTTAGGTCATGTCTTTGTGTTGTATCTCAGAGAGAACATGTTCCATGTTCTTAAAACTCTTCCAGCAGTACTCTAGTGGACATTTGCTAGCCTGATGGCAGGAGATTGGGGTGGGATATTCCCTATTCAGATAAAGCTTCCATCTTTGTGAACTTATGTCTTTGGAATACAAATTTCTCTGAGCTCTTGCCCCATTTCTAACTTTCTGGAACAACTTCTATTCCTGGCCTCCATGTCTTACTGTTTTTTGTTTTTGTTCTTTTTTTTCCCTCCTGACTGCAATGTATTTCTATTAGTGCCTGAGGTTGTACTGTTGGGAATACCTTCCCCACAGATTAAGGCTTTTGATCCACAGAAGAGATGTAGAGATCCACGTGGGGTTTCTAGTCTCCCCTGCTGTGCCTGTTCCTTTCTTTACTCAGGCTGGCACAATCAACGCTTTTTCAGTAATTTAGGCAAAGATTTTTGTGACTGCCTAGTAGTCTAAGGGAAGAGCTTAAGGGATATGCACATTTTCTCTGTATCTGTGGCTGTCACCTATTAACTATTCTAGTTGATTTCTTTCCAGTGCCCAGCTATGTTTGCCTTAGATAAGTAAACGTTACATTTTGGCTCTCCTGAGCTAAATTTATCGTGTCTAGCTTATTTTTGTTCTAAGTGTGGGAGGGACTGTTGGAGTTTTGTTTTATACATTTTTATTGAAACTTACTGTACCTCTGCATATGCATGTTTTAACTTTATATTTCTGTGCAATGTATACACAGAAATATATATTTTTCCAGGCTATAGATAACTGAGTAACAGAGACCATACCAATGATAAGTCCACATTCTGACATTAGATCACAGAAGGAAACCTGGTCCACTTGTTGCCTTAAGATCTCACGTGTTGGCCTGGAGTTCATCAATTTCTTTGTCAAATTCTTCAAGATGAAATTGTTTTTTGGGGGGAAGCAGGTGAATATGTCTGCCCATTGTGTTAGACCTCAATATTGGGTAACACAAAAAAGTAGTCATGTTCTCATTTTTCTCCATTGAGTAGTAACATTTTTATGCAATTTCCCCTTTAAAAATCATTAGAATCCTATACTAAAAACTTGAGGAAAAAAGACTAGGGATACAGAAAAACTCTGTTTCCACCCCTTCACTGCTGTCTTCTCCTCCACTGAAATCAAATTCATTGGCAACACTCCCTGGGGCAAGTGGCATCTCACTTTCACATATTGCTTGGGAGATGAGATCAATGGGAAGCAGGAATTGGTATTCTGGGGCAGCTGTTACTCCCTCCAAATAATTGAGTCCTTGGAAGCAGCAATAAGTTTTGCTATTGTCCCTCATTCATTCATTCATTCATTCATTCATTCCAAAACCTTTATTAAACTTGCTATATGCCAGACGTTCTGCTGGTTGCTGAGAATAAAGTGCTGAACAGAGTTCTTAGATCTCAGAGCTTAGAGTTTATCACCAAGTTCTTCTGAAAATAAAATCCTAACCACTTTCCCAGCTACCACATCATCAGATCTTAACAATAGATGCCATTTATTGAGTTTTCATAAGTGCCAGGTCTCTTACAATCTTTGTCCTAGATTCTTTAATCCTCAAAACAGTCCTAGGGGATAGATGAATATCTCTACAGATAAGGAAACTGAAGGCATAAGTGATTGAGTAAAATAGTCATGTAGCTTTGGGAGACAGAGGGACAGAGCTGCAATGTGAAGCCAGATGAGGTGACCTGATTCTAACTGCACATTCTGATTGTACAAGGTTGTGTCCTCTTCCTCAAGTCTGAATTAGAGGCGAGTATCTCTGTTGGGACCCTCCCTCTGGGGAGACTATATATTTTTTTTACTTATAGTTGTATTTTAGTAGTTGTAGCTATTCCTTTATATACCTATATATTAGTATAATAATTTAAATGTAAGAACAAGTCTATTCATTTGTAGCAGTAGACTGACATAATATCAGAAAAATGACTCAGACCTTACTAAATGTGGAAGAGTAAAGATATTCACAACTGAAATGTCAACATACATTTAAAAAGCTCTATTACCAAAGCAAACTTGAAATTACCTACACTTGAGATAAGAATGTTAAACAAAACATAAAAATGTATTTGGAAATTTCCTTGTGCTTATTAATGAATTAGAAACGTAAAGACCGTGGGTTGCTTTCTAACTTGACAGGGCTTTGTTTATAATGCTTATTAGTAGCCAAAGTACTTTTAAGGGTTTTGAGTGCTCCTATGTGGTTCTCTATATCCCTCTCTGCAAATATGTTATTTTCTATAATTAGGTCATAATGCATATTTATGCACATATTTCTATTACTGTCTTTTTATTAGTATGGACATTTTAGAGGATAAGGAATGTGTTTTAATGACTTCTACTCATTCAATCAGCTCAGTGAGATTACATTAAAATTTTGCCATGATAGTTTTATAAGCCCTTACGTGTCAGGTTCTAGGAATCCTATAGGATTAGGTAAGTAGAGCTAGGGTAGAATAGTATAGGTTAGGGAAAATGGTATAGATTTGGGGGTTAAATAGACTTGCTGTTTCTTCCAATATTACTTCTCCTTCTTGGATAATCCTTTGGTCTCCGACATGTGAAAAATGGCTTCCATATGATATCTGTGATTAGAAAAGATATACTAATGTGCTTATCAAAGAAGTGGGAGAGAATAAGAATGTTATGCAATGCATCCAAATGAATGGAACTGAATTTGCTAGCCCAAATAATAGATATATTTTATCTTTAAAATATATTTTAAAGATATAGATTTATAAAATAGAGATGATAGTATCTGTAAAGCAACATGTTGGTCAAGACACTAACATATTTAGATCAGAAAGGCCAGGACCTGGGTCCAAGTAGATATTCATATGCAGACAAAACTGCTGCAATTTTAAATATTATAAACTTGGCCTACATTTTCAGTGTGCTCATAGTCTTGTTATTTTCCAAATGTTTTTAACTATGGTCTTCAGTAAGAAATCTTTTGTATGTTGCTTTCCAGTATGTGACCGTGTGTGTGTGTGTGTGTATGCATGCTCCCTACTGAGAGTAGAATTTGGAAATAGTGTTATCCTTACTACACATGATAAACTAAGTTTCCTCACAATCCTGCCTTACCCTATACATTCTTATCCTAATTTGTGATTCACTAAGGGGGCATAATTCATGGTTTCCAAATGCTGTCTGGTGAATGAACTATGCAAGTATCACTACAAATATCTATAATGAAACTGGAATTGAGAGTTGTAGATGACTATAAAAAACAGTACAGTGGAAGAAGTGATTGAATCTGTTCTGGAGTGGTAGGGAGAGCTTTACAGGAAAATCACCTGTCAGTCTGGGGAGAAATGAGAATTTGCAGGTAAATAAGAATTGGAAGCAGGTAGAGAAATTGGTATTCTATTGGAAGTATAGAATGTATGGAACTTTGGATGATTCCAAGCTTGGAATCCTCTTGAACATGCAGTACATGTATGTAGAATAACTAGCGATAAGGTGAAAGACTGGATAATATTTTGATAGGAGGCAGATTCCTGAAGGGTAATGTTAAGTAGCTTTGTATTTATCCTATAGCTCTTTGAAAGTCATTGAATACTTTAAAGTGGGGAAATGAGAAGGTCACGTTTGTTTTTTAGAAGAACCCTATATTGGTAGCAGAGTGGATGGCTGTAAATAGGCTGAGAACAAGCTTTGAAGAGGCAATTAAGTGAAGCAGTGGAAAGATAATGAGGGCCTAGGGGAGATTATAAGGGATAGAGAATGGATCCAATGCACAGTTAGGAATTAAGGTGTTTGTGGTATATGGGTGATAGAATATGAAATTATCTCCCTTTTATTAGATGAGGAGCCTGATAGGAATGTATCTTTCATTGAAAATGAGGATATAAGTCTATGTAGGTTATCCAAGATGGGAAATCAGATGGCCACATAGGGAGCAGAGACAAAGTTATTTTTCATGATGTAAATGAAAAATCTAATTCCGAAGTCTAACTGGTTTACAAAAGAAATTCGTTTTCACTATTTTTACTGTAATGAATCTAAAGGTCTTTTGATAATAAACACAACTGTCTAACATTAGGGAAAAGTTTGGCATCTGAACTTGTACAATGAGCTAGACGATTTACTTGTCCAGTTAATCATCTCTGCCTAGTTTTGCTTTTTGTAATGACAGCAATTTGATAAACTGTTGAAGTAACAAGAAAAGATTTTGGGGGTGGGGTGGAGTGTCTCAGTCTTCAACACATCGAGAGGGGTTTTCACATAATGTGTGTAACTAAAAATAGTATTAGAGAAATGAATTAGAACCAGAAATGAATGCATTCAAATCTATGGAGTTGAATTTTACAAACCAAAAATAACAGTTAAAAATAATTGTCCTCCTCTTCTTTTTCTGTTCAGTTTTTCATTTTATTACTGACATTCTTCTCTTGTGTCATTTTGATTCCTTAGTTCTTTGTTAGGGGTTGTATCCACTATTGCTTTGTAATGTATCAACTCCCAAAGTAGAAGCTTAAGCATTTTATTTTGCCTCACAGTTTTGAGGTTCTTAAGTGGTTGTAATCAGAAGTGATATCCTTTATTGAGTGGGATATTTGTATAGCAGGTAACTTAGACTTTAACACTAATTTACATCTTCTAAGTTTTATTTATCATTGTGTAGAAGCCACATGGAGAAAATAGTACTATTGCACCAATGATAAGCCTTCACTTTCATGATCTTCTACATGATGCTCCTTTTTTTTAAAAAAAAAAATCTACATTGATAAATTCTGAAGGGATGTTTATTTTTTGTTTGTTTTTCCCCTCCCCCCGGAGGAATGTTTAGAATTAGTGGGTGAGGATATCTTCCAGTTGCAATATACTCATTTGGAATTGAAGATGCAAAGAAAATAAATTTCTTTAGTTGTCATGCTGATATTTCAGGTTTCTGTCATTAAGAAGCTAATAAGTAAATACACTTGTTTCATATATGTACTTATTTTAATAATTATGTGAATTAAATAGTCCTATAATCAGAAGATAAGAGTTATGGGGAAAGTGGTTGGAAAGTGGATGAATCCCATTTGACTCCTAGTTCTCCAGTGGAAGTGATAATATGTGAGTTGGATAAATGTAAATTTCTTCCACTTATTGCTTTCCTGTGACCTCATCACTTACATGTCTGTTGCATAATGGGGTGGAATGGGCTTTCTAGGATAGGGTCTTCATGACCTAGAGAAGGGCTGGAGATTGGAAGCAGAGTACATCTTGGTGAACTTAACCTTGAGGAATGTAAAAATAGAAGGTATTGTGATATTCAGTGTCAAAGGCTTGGCCAACAGAAAAGGAGAGGATTTCCAGACAATGTGTATATTTGTATAATTAGGTATAAAGTAAGATGCGAGGTGATTGAAAAGCCTCACAGCCTAGACATTGATATTTGGAAAGAGGCATCAGAATAGCTGTATATGTGAGACTAATAGAGGAAGCAGAGATATTTGGGGAATAGTGAGAGTTCTTAAATGAGTTCAGCTCTAAGTTCTGTATTTAATTCCTTACCATTTTTAAAAAATATTTTATTTTTTCATGAGAGACACACAGAGAGAGAGGCAGAGACATAGGTAGAGGGAGAAGCAGGCTCCCCTACTGGAAGCCCAACACCGGACTCAATCCCAGAACCCCAGGATCATGACCTGAGCCAAAGGCAGATGCTCAACCACTGAGCCACCCAGGCGTTCCTCTCACCAATTCATCAGTATAGATTTGGTTTGCGCTGTTTTCTTTTCACATTGACATTGCTCTGCGGCAGATTTGTCATTTAGTCAACTTCACTAAATACTGAGCAGAGGTCCTCTAAGAACAAATCTTTGGTGTCCTCGTCTTGAGGAACAGCAGGGAAAGAAGAGGCTGGGGAAATGGCAATCCCTTAGAAGCAGTACTGCAGAGGAGTAGGTGGAGGCAGGGGCATAAACTCTAGGTGATAAACCTAATGTTGATAGATTGAAAGCAGGAAGAAAATAAGAATAGTCCCAAAGGGATCACCAGAAAACAAACGTACTTGGGGATGGAAAATTGATGGCTAGAGTACTTCCAAAGGCAATCTCTGTAGCTAAAATGTGGTACTCACAACAGAATTGCAAAAGGGATACTGCTCCTTTTAGAATGAATGATTCTTTAAAAAATGTATTTATTTATTCATGAGGGACACAGAGAGAGGCATAGACACAAGCAGAGGTAGAAGTGGGCTCCTTGTAGGGAGCCTGATTCGGGACTTGATCCTGGGACCCCAGGATCATGCCCTGAGCCAAAGGCAGATGCTCAACCACTGAGCCACCTAGGCATCCCAAACAATTGATTTTTTATTTCGTTCATTTATTACTAAATTTTTCATGCAAAAACATGCTACTATATCTGGGAGCAATGTTTTGTATGAGTTATATTTGATGAAATGAGGTAAAATCGGGATCCCTGGGTGGCGCAGCGGTTTGGCGCCTGCCTTTGGCCCAGGGCGCGATCCTGGAGACCCGGGATTGAATCCCACGTCGGGCTCCCGGTGCATGGAGCCTGCTTCTCCCTCTGCCTGTGTCTCTGCCTCTCTCTCTCTCACTTTGTGCCTATCATAAATAAATAAAAATTAAAAAAAAAAGAAAAGAAAAGAAATGAGGTAAAATCTCAGAACCTGTTGAGGGTAGCAGCCAGCATCTACTTCATAATGGGAATTGATTCAGTTTCGTCTTATTGTTTGAGGAAACAGTCTAAGAATACTCTATTCTTGCCTTTATTACTGTACTACCTGACTGCCTGTTTGTGTCCACCACTAAAATGAACTCCTTGAAGGTAAGAGCATTTCTTATACTCCTTTGTATTTTCTATGCCTAACATGGTATCGAGCACAGCATAATAAAAGTTTGTGTAATTGAAAACTGCCCTACCTCTTGACCAACATGGAGAGAGAACACAACAGCATCTTTTATTGGTTTTGCTTTTATTTTACATGGTCGGTATATATCTAAGCGAGAAAAAAAATGATTTTCTCACTTGGCCTCTACCTTCTCCAGCTTCACAGAACTCTACAGATAAAATTTCAGTAAACTCAGCTCTACCTGGATCTTATGCCAATTCTGAGCAGGTGAGCAAGACCTAGGAGGCTACATTTGCATCATTTAGATGAGTCTAGGGTTACATGTGTTGCTCTAGAACTGATATGTTTTGAGTGAGCTTGATTTCTAAGTGCATCAAGAATCAAGGGAAAGACGGTTCTTTTTCAAATCCTTCTATTTCAAAGTATAGTTATTTTTTTTTTTTGCATTGCTAGGAATTCTCTGATATGAAAACTTTGGGTTTTTCAGGTCCTATAGGTATTTGGATTTCCTGTTAGGCTGTTTTTTAACAATGGCTTGAGACTGTTTTTCTGGTGTATTGTCTTAATTCAGAGTTCTTTTTTGGGACCCTGAAATGCATGGTAGAAGCTATATATATGGATGTAGAGATTTAAATACACAGCACTTAAATCCTACAAAACTGAGATGCCTGCCATACACCTGATATCTAAGTTGTCCATTAGGGAACAAAAATGAAGTAGAAACTGCTAAAAACCTACAACATTCTTTAATAATAATGGAGGTCACTAAATTTCAAATCAGTCATTAGCAGCTAATTATAATATCATTTACTTGTTACATATTTTATTAATCTGTTGGTGGTAAACTTGAACATGGTTTGGGGCAGGATTTGAGTTAAGAGGTGGAGCAGCTGCTAGTTTATTCCTTCAGTGACACTTGCAAATGCTTTCTTTATGGTGACCTCTAGTTTAAATTTATGTGACTCGCTTAAATGTCAAACAAGCTAAGTGGTGCATTTCATTAATGAAAAATTAATGAAAACCTTGGGCTGGCACATACTCCTTGTTTACAATATATATAATTTATTAGGAAGACATCCGTCAAATAAGGGTCTTGGCATGGATCTGGTGGCATTGTAAGTAGACTTTATTCTCTTCCTTCCAGTTAATGAAAGTGCAAGGCTGGGAAAAATTCACATAAAACAGATTTAATGAGTCTTTGGGGGAAGTTTTACAGAATAGGGTACATGAGTCATAAATATCACATGTAAAGTCTATTTGGCCCAAATTATTTAGGATTGGAAATGGCCATAATTTCATTTTATAAGCAAAAAGTGCCCAAGTGTTTAGACCAGGAACTTAATTCCAGGCGAAGTCTTACATTCTTTTTAGAGCCTTGTCATTAACTAGGCTCAATCTTGAACAACTCATTTAGAAAACCAATTTATTTCTCCCTAAATGGAGGTGAAACTGGGGACCACATTCCTAGATATGGGGCATAATGATTTATTTCCTGGAAGTCCCTAAAAAGAGAATATAACTTACACACCTATTTTTGTATATAAAACTTCCTGGATCCTGATAAACTGGTTATAAAAAAATGGTACAAATTCGTTAAAGTCACTTCAAAGGAATGCTCAATTTCTGTATAAGTAATGGTCACTCAATATTGAACTAGCTCACAATACCACTGATCTCTTCTGTTTCTATCCGTCTTACTTTCCTGTTCATTTTTTTCTTCACTTTTACTGTTTTCAGGTATTTATAAATGGTATTATTTTTAAGACCTGGCAGTAGGAACTGGAAGAAAAGATGAGCTGTTGGTTTTGTAGGCCACATGAGGACAGGTACCATTTTATTCAGCATGGTTTTCCAGGCACCTACAAAAGGGCTTGGTATATACATAGGTGTGGAACTCCAAATATGTGTTTAGTAAATGAGGAAAGACTGATCCTTGTCCTGAAGTATTTTTGTTTCTAGTGAAGTAGTATATTCAGCTGCAAGCAAAATTTGTAGAATGGATTGTGATGGTTAATTTTATGTGTCAACTTGATTGACCTAAGAGATGCTCACACAGCTGGTAAAACATTATTTCTGGGTGTTTCTATGAGGATGTTTCTGGAAGAGATTAGCATTTGACTCAGTAGATTGAGTAAAGAGATCTGCCACCACCACCACTGTAGGTAGACCTCATTCAATCTGTTGAGGGCCTGAATATAACGAAAAGAGAAAGAAAGGCAAATTTCTTTTCTTGAATTGAGATGTCCACCTTTTCCTGCTTTTGGACATCACATCCTGGTTCATGTGCTTTCAGACTCTGGGACTTATGTCAGCAACTGCTTGGTTCTCAGGCCTTTGACCTCTTACTGGGAGTTGAACCATCAGCTGCTCTGGTTCTCTGTCCTTTGAATTTGGGTCAATTAATGTCACCAGTCTTCTTGGTTCTCCAGTTTGCAAAAGGCATATGTGGGGACCTCATAGCCTCTATAACTGCCTGAGCTAATTCCTATAATCATTCTTTCAGTCTCTCACTTACGTATACACATATTTCCATATATACATTTATATGTACATACATGTGTATGTGTGCACATAGATACACACTTCAGGTTGGTTCCATTTCTCTGGAGAACGCTGGTCTGAAACCAGAGAGAATGGGATTTCATCTAGTTCTTGGTGAGTGAGATTTTTCCATAATGGCTTTTCATTGCAGATGACCTCTTTCTGGCAGAAATTGTCCCATGCCTGACACAAAAATGAAAGTACTCACAAGTATCTAAGGAAGGAGATATGAAAAGAAAGTGGAAACAGAAGGAAAGGGAATTTATAGAACCCAAATTAGAACTTTATTATAGCTGAGTGTGATCAAGAAATTTGGCTACAATGGAGGAAAAGTTGGGAGGATAGACACCTGATCTAGGGAGCAAGACTTCCTGTTGAATGCAGCCACTGTGACTGACCTTTCTTAACTCTGGGCAAGGTATTCAAGCTCATTCTGCTTCTGTTTGTTCATTCTTAAAATGATGATAAAAACAGCTCCTTTTATTTTGTTGCCAAGAGAACCTAATATTAAGAAGTACTAGGAACAATACCTGCCACATAATAATGTGCTATATTGACATTTGTTCAACAGGCTAATAAGGTAATTGTGGAGAGCTCAGGTACCCTGTGAGGTAACAAAACCATTCAAAGTTTAAAGCAGAGAAAAAAAAAGTGATAATGGTAGGATTATGGCAAGTTGAAATTGGTAACAGTATCTATAGGAAGAACTGATGAACAAAAAAATTATGGAAATAGTTGAAAATCTTCAATAGTTGAGGAATGATGTATTTGAAATCTAAATTCATGGTGGAAAATTCAAATGAAATAATACAGGAATTGATTACTCATAAGGGGTGAGATGTGCAATTATTAGAATATTCTGTCTTTCTTTTGTTGCTTTGAATAATGGGTCTACTGACCCAGCTTTCTGTGTTTCAAAATCTTTGGGAAACACAAACGATACACTTAATGGTATGTAGTGTTATCAGATGTGGCTGTGTGTGGAGCTACTGATACCTGGGTTTTGGCACTAGAAACCTTGGTTTTGAATCACTCTAAATAGAGTGATTTGCTTTGTGTTTCTTTTTCTTTGCTTTTTTCCTCCATGTTTTATACAATTTCCTAACACTCCATTTGTATCTGAGAACCATCAAGGCAGGTGGTATTCTGAACACCCTCCCCCCTTTTTTCCCTACTGTTTCTCCTTTAGCAATTAGGATAATTAAATGCTGAGACCTCTGGTCATTTTTTTTTAATGAAGAGTTTATGCAATTTTGTATTTGCTTGACTTAGGAAGTGTGCATTTGGACTTCGGGGATGTTGCATTTAAGTCTTATCCATAACAACAGTATGGATATATAAATCCACTTGGTATATTTTCAATGGATGATAGTTCAGTGGATTTTAAAAGCCCCACAAACCCATCAGATAAGGTCCTTTAAACAAAAATACTTCAATTGGAATCAAAGGTTAATTTTTACTTTTCTGCCTTTTGATAATTGCTCCAATTCAAAATCAGTGTTTGGATTATTTCGGCAGTAAGAGGTGAGGGACTTTTACAAGAGGGCATCCTTAGTTGGTGAAACAAGGAGAACAGAGTTTGAAAACCAGAGGACTGCATCCAACACACCAACATGTCCTGATTTCCTCACATAACACGGATCTGTGCAGACGTTTAGACTTGAAATCAGCTAAATATTAAAAGTTGGAGTGGATTGCTACTGTATCAGATCTCAAATTTCAAGTTTTTATAAAATGGAGAGTTTAGTCACTCCCATAAGACACTAACAACCTGGAGCTGAGTAGAAGCTGCTGCTTTGAGTGTGAACTTCTCTATCTCTTTCTGCCAAACTGATCCTAAGCACCCCAAGGGTAAATCTGAACCTTTTATGTGTCCTTTCCTCTGGTGCCTTGCAACGTGCTTGGCTGGGGAGGCAACAATGCTGATTTTTTAAAAGCTGGTGATATGGGTTTGATGGAAAATATTACCTTTGAGCTATTTGGATTTTCACCAGTAATGAAGGTACTAGCTTCTTGCGTTGCCTCCTGTCTAATTTTTCCAGCAGGATCCCAGCCTAGATGAGGGATTTTAAAGTCATCTCCTTGTTAAGTTGAAATCAGCACTCACTACTGTTCAAGAAAAGGTCTTGGCTGTCAAAGCAGTATCACTGCAAAGCTATAAGGGCATCAGAATGGCATCTGCCAACCTATACACTATCTGTCATCAGGAAGCTGGTAGTCCTCCATAGACTCATTGAAACAACAGGATCTCTGGATACCACCAGATGGGGCAATCTGTCATGCTCAGGCTATAGAGGACAGGATGAAAGTTCTTGATATGATTGGAGAGTGCCAAGTGCCACATCTCTTCAAAAGTGAGGCCAAGGCCTGCCAATCATGACAATCATTGTAATGCAAAAAGGTCAGATAGTCTTGTCTTTGTGTATCAGAAATGCCAACCTTCTGTCAATGATGAGGTCGAAATCTGTACTAGATTAAAAAGCATTTGTGCCAGGAGCTTCACACTTCCAAAAGGTCAGTGTCAGTGCCAATCAAAATTATGTACAGAATGGAAGTTTAACTTCTGACAAAACTTAAATAGATTGTTATTATTTTCTCACTAACCCAGCCCTCTGTAACTTTATCCTCAAACTGTTCTTAAATATTCCCCGTGCTCTATGCATCAAGGTACAGATATTCTATCCAAACCAGTGACTCTCAAACATGAGGATATATCAATCAGATTTATGGGGGGAAGTGGTTATTAGAACACAGATTGCAGGTCCCACTCCCAGATTTTTGATTCAGTGGGTCTGGGATGGGGTTCAAGAATTTGCATCTTAAATAAATCCCCAGGTGGTGTCAATGCTGCACACAGCAGGGACTATTGCTCTAGATGGTTCTATAGAAAGGAAAAAAAATATTCAAGGATTATGTTCCCCACATATAAATAATAGGAATGTGTCACAAGTGTTGGCTTATTTATTTCAACATATTTTTTTCTTGACATTTTTGGCTGTTTTTGTTGGCATTCTTCAAGTAAACACTAGGGTATTTATAGGTAGATTTTTTTCTAGCAATTAAGCTAGGGGAACTTCTCGATGGTTATGTACACACATGCACACCTCTAAGTATAGGAGCAAAAACACTATTTGCATTGATACTTGCATTAACATAATGTTAAAATCATGATAATAGTAATAACAATTCCTCTGTCAAATAACAGCAAAATGATGTACTTGGTGTACTATATAGGTTAGAGGCATTCAAAATTCAGTCTTATTTTCTTAACACCTGAGCAGGCTCCTCTGCTGACCATTTTAGGTTGCCTCCTTGATGGCTCCTTTGGGATGGATAAATAGGCATCTCAAACTTAACAGATACATAAATAAATACTTGATCCTTGTCTTCAGAATTTGTCCTCCAGCATCCCCACAATCTTGTTCCATGGTATCTCAACCCACCTTGTTTTAATTCCTGGAAAATTGCTATCATTCTTGACATTTCTATTTGGTATGACTACTCTATCTATTGGTTCTAATGGCCTGTTGGTCAATTCACTTTCCAAAGTATATCCAAAAATCTGTCCGTTTGTCTCCAGTATCAGTACTGAACTGCAATCATCTTTTGTTGTGACTTTTACATAAGCCATATAAACATTTAAGAATCTTAATTTATTTCAACTTATTTATTTTCTGGTTAAAATTCTCCTGTTTCTAGGGGCTCCTGGGTGGCTCAGTGGTTGAGCATCTGCCTTTGGCTCGGGTCATGATCCTGGGATCCTGGGATCGAGTCCCGCATCAGGTTCCCTGTAGAGATCCTGCTTCTCCCTCTGCCTATGTCTCTGTCTCTCTCTCTGTCTCTCATGAATAAATAAATAAATAAATAAAATAAAATAAAAAAAACCTCTTCTGTTTCTATTTTTTATTACTAACCAGGTAATGTGAATTTTATAAATGGTTTAGGAAGTACATATTATGAAATGTTGAAAGTCCTTTATTCTCCATCTCTCTGTCTCTGACTACCCATTTCCTTTCATAGGTACTTAATTAAAGTATATCTTACATGCAGATAGATGTACATGTGAGGCTGACATGTTACTTAACATTTGTGTATTCATCAATCCATTGTTTTTTTTTAAGATTTTATTTATTCATGAGAGACAGAGAGAGAGAGAGAGAGAGAGAGAGAGAGAGAGGCAGATACACAGGCAGAGGGAGAAGCAGGCACCATGCAGGGAACCCCACGTGGGACTCGATCCCAGGTCTCCAGGATCAGGCCCTGGGCCGAAGGTGGCGCTAAACTGCTGAGCCACCCAGGCTGCCTAATCCATTGTTTTGATCTGGTTTTACCTGCCTCGTTCTTTCAAAAATTTTAAATAGTGTTCATTTATTCATTTGATAACTATTCATAAATATTTAGACTTTATTTTCCATGTTTCAAATTTATAAACACTGTAATTGAAGATATTTTTATATCTTCAAGAACATGGTTAAGCATCTTTTTAAACATAGAGTAATTTTGTAAAAATTGGATCACAGAATGGGCTTTCCGATGCAGTTGAGAATAAAATTTAGCATTTTAACATGTATGACAAAACCCAACCATTGAGTGCCAGTCTCCTTTCCAATCTTGAGGCAATCCCCTTCTGGTTTTTTCTGTTGCAGTCAGACTCGCTGTTCTTTAATTTCTCAAATACTTCACATTTGGGGGTTCCGCCTCATGTGATTCTCCCCCACCTTCTGGAGAGTTCTTTCATAACTTTTCTGAGTAACTTTGATTTTAGCATTAAGTCTACTAGATTGCATTCCAGTGATTCCACTTCTCCCCAGTTGAGTTGGGTCTGCGTATTATAAATCTTTCTTTTCATTTAAGCTTTTATGACAATTTGTGTGATTACTTAAGGTCTGCACTCAACTCCGACCACCTCACCCTGTCATCTGTAAATGCTTTGAGGATAAGGACCATTTTATACACAGGCTGGTGTATTGGTATCTTTTTTGAATATTAAATATTGAACCTGTTGTGACTTGGAGGTAGTTCAGCTTTTTGTAATCCCCAGTTTGTTTCTTGTGATATCTTCTGTATATGGTTGTATGCAAGTCAGGTTGCTTTGGATCTGGATGTTTTGTTCTGGAGAAGAGTTCAGATGAATGGAATTGAATTGATGACATTTCAAAATTCATGGCACATGGTTATCAGCAGTCTGTATGTATTTTCTTTTTCTTTTTTTAGCATTTATATTTATCCCCAAGCTCATCCCTCAATAGTTATTCACATCTGTTTTGACAATGTCCTTTCTCTTCACCATCCAGTTATTAACCTATTCATGTATTTGTGTCAAACATATAGCACTGTTTTATGTGGTTTTCAAAAATGGCACAAATATATACTGTGCAAAAAAATAGACAAGATTTCTAACACAAAAGCTGGTACAACCACTCTGGAAAACAGTATAGAGGTTCCTCAAAATGTGGAAAATAGAACTACCCTATGAGGCAGCAATTGCACTGCTGGGTACTTACCCCAATGATACAAATGTAGTGATCCAAAGGGGCATATCTGTACCCCAATGATTATAGCAGTAATGTCCATAATAGCCAAACTGTGGAAAGAGCCTAGATGTCCATCAACAGATGAATGGAAAAAGGTGATATATATATATATATATATACATATATATATACTATATACACACACACACACACACACACAATGGAATATTACTAGCCATCAAAAAAAATGAAATCTTGCCATTTGCAATGACATGGATGGAACATGGGTGGATGGATGGATGGGTACAATGACATAATATCCATAAGAGGATATTATGCTAAGTGAAATAAGTCAATAAGAAAAAGACTATCATGTGACCTCACTCATGTGTAGAATTTAAGAAACAAAACAGAGGATCACAGGGGAAGAGAAGAAAAAAATAAAAGGAAATCAGAGGGAAACCATAAGAGACTCTTAATCATAGGAAACCAACTGAGGGGAGTGAGGGGATGCGGTAACTGGGTATATGACATTAGGGCACATAATGCAATAAGCACTTGGTATTGCATAAGACTGATGGGGGATGCCTGGGTGGCTCAGCGGTTGAGTGTCTGCCTTCGGCTCAGGGCATGATCCCAGGGTCCTAGGATCAAGTCCCACGTTGTGCTCCCTGCATGGAGCCTGCTTCTCCTCTGCCTCTGTCTCTGCTTCTCTCTCTGTGTCTCTCGTGAATAAATAAATAAAATCTTAAAGAAAAAGACTGATAAGTCATTGGCCTCTACCTCTAAAACTAATGATACATTATATGTTAATCAATTGAATTTAAATAAAATTTTTAAAATGCAAAAAATTAAAAAATGCAAAACACATTTTTCATATTTCTATATATTGCTATTTGTAAAACTAGGTCATCTTCTCTGATTACCACATATTTCATGGTATCCTTAGGGCCATTTCATTTATCCATTCCCATTGATGAACACCCAAATTTATCTCCCCTTTTGTCATCTCAGATGACACATCAATGGACAGTTTCTATTTGTATCCCTCTGTCTTGCTGTGCTTCTGGGGATGTATAAACTCCCAAGTGGAGTTGATCATCAATATATTTGTTAGTGACTGTTGGTCTTCCTCAGCATATTTCCTTCTCTTCCTTGGCCCACAGTGTGACTCTTTTCATATTACCTTGCAGTTAGGAATGGCTCTATGACTCAGTCTTAACCAGTGAGGGTGTGCAAGTGATGTGAGTCACTTCCAAGCCTGGTCCCTCAAGCCCCCCCTGTGCTTCCCTGTCTATTCTTCCTAGGTTAAAATGGCAAGGGGTTCCTGGAAAACTTTAGGGGCCATATAGTAAAGAGGGAAAAGCAACATCATGAAAAGAAACTGGGTTCCCAAAACTGTTTACAGGAGAATCATCTGTCAGGAAGACTGGCAATGGACAGTTACTTATTTAACATAGTAAAACTTTCTTCTTCTCACATTTGGGCTTTTTTGTTTACTTCAGTATCTAACATTACTCCAATTAATATTAGTATCCATTTTCTCAAAACAGCAGATGGACCCTACACCCAGCAGAAGAAGAGAGTTAATTAAAATTCAAGCAGAACTCAATGAAATCGAGAACAGAAGAACTGTGGAACAGATCAACAGAACCAGGAGTTGGTTCTTTGAAAGAATTAATAAGATAGATAAACCATTAGCCAACCTTATTAAAAAGAAGAGAGAGAAGACTCAAATTAATAAAATCATGAATGAGAAAGGAGAGATCACTACCAACACCAAGGAAATACAAACGATTTTAAAAACATACTATGAACAGCTCTACGCCAATAAATTAGGCAATCTAGAAGAAATGGACGCATTCCTGGAAAGCCACAAACTACCAAAACTGGAACAGGAAGAAATAGAATACCTGAACAAGCCAATAACCAGGGAGGAAATTGAAGCAGTCATCAAAAACCTCCCAAGACACAGGAGTCCAGGGCCAGATGGCTTCCAGGGGAATTCTATCAAACGTTTAAAGAAGAAATCATACCTAACCTACTAAAGCTGTTTGGAAAGATAGAAAGAGATGGAGTACTTCCAAATTCGTTCTATGAGGCCAGCATCACCTTAATTCCAAAACCAGACAAAGACTCCACCAAAAAGGAGAATTACAGACCAATATCCCTGATGAACATGGACGCAAAAATTCTCAACAAGATACTAGCCAATAGGATCCAACAACACATTAAGAAAATTATTCACCATGACCAAGTAGGATTTATCCCCGGGACACAAGGCTGGTTCGACACTCATAACACAATCAATGTGATTCATCATATCAGCAAGAGAAAAACCAAGAACCATAGGATCCTCTCATTAGATGCAGAGAAAGCATTTGACAAAATACAGCATCCATTCCTGATCAAAACTCTTCAGAGTGTAGGGATAGAGGGGACTTTCCTCGACATCTTAAAAGCCATCTATGAAAAGCCCACAGCAAATATCATTCTCAATGGGGAAGCACTGGGAGCCTTTCTCCTAAGATCAGGAACAAGACAGGGATGTCCACTCTCACCACTGCTATTCAACATAGTACTGGAAGTCCTAGCCTCAGCAATCAGACAACAAAAAGACATTAAAGGCATTCAAATTGGCAAAGAAGAAGTCAAACCCTCCCTCTTCACTGATGACATGATACTCTACATAGAAAACCCAAAAGCCTCCACCCCAAGATTGCTAGAACTCATACAGCAATTTGGTAGCGTGGCAGGATATAAAATCAATGCCCAGAAATCAGTGGCATTTCTATACACTAACAATGAGACTGAAGAAAGAGAAATTAAGGAGTCAATCCCATTTACAATTGCACCCAAAAGCATAAGATACCTAGGAATAAACCTAACCAAAGAGGTAAAGGATCTATACCCTAAAAACTATAGAACACTTCTGAAAGAAATTGAGGAAGACACAAAGAGATGGAAAAATATTCCATGCTCATGGATTGGCAGAATTAATATTGTGAAAATGTCAATGTTACCCAGGGCAATTTACACGTTTAATGCAATCCCTATCAAAATACCATGGACTTTCTTCAGAGACTTAGAACAAATTATTTTAAGATTTGTGTGGAATCAGAAAAGACCCTGAATAGCCAGGGGAATTTTAAAAAAGAAAACCATATCTGGGGGCATCCCAATGCCAGAATTCAGGTTGTACTACAAAGCTGTGGTCGTCAAGACAGTGTGGTACTGGCACAAAAACAGACACATAGACAATGAACAGAGTAGAGAACCCAGAAGTAGACCCTGAACTTTATGGTCAACTAATATTCGATAAAGGAGGAAAGACGATCCACTGGAAGAAAGACAGTCTCTTCAATAAATGGTGCTGGGAAAATTGGACATCCACATGCAGAAGAATGAAACTAGACCACTCTCTTGCACCATACACGAAGATAAACTCAAAATGGATGAAAGATCTAAATGTGAGACAAGATTCCATCAAAATCCTAGAGGAGAACACAGGCAACACCCTTTTTGAACTTGGCCACAGTAACTTCTTGCAAGATACATCCACGAAGGCAAAAGAAACAAAAGCAAAAATGAACTATTGGGACTTCATCAAGATAAGAAGCTTTTGCACAGCAAAGGATACAGTCAACAAAACTCAAAGACAACCTACAGAATGGGAGAAGATATTTGCAAATAACATATCAGATAAAGGGCTAGTTTCCAAAATCTATAAAGAACTTATTAAACTCATACACCAAAGAAACAAACAATCCAATCATGAAATGGGCAAAAGACATGAAGAGAAATCTCACAGAGGAAGACATAGACATGGCCAACATGCACATGAGAAAATGCTCTGCATCACTTGCCATCAGGGAAATACAAATCAAAACCACAATGAGATACCACCTCACACCAGTGAGAATGGGGAAAATTAACAAGGCAGGAAACAACAAATGTTGGAGAGGATGCGGAGAAAAGGGAACCCTCTTACACTGTTGGTGGGAATGTGAACTGGTGCAGCCACTCTGGAAAACTGTGTGGAGGTTCCTCAAAGAGTTAAAAATAGACCTGCCCTACGACCCAGCAATTGCACTGTTGGGGATTTACCCCAAAGATTCAGATGCAATGAAACGCCGGGCCACCTGCACCCCGATGTTTCTAGCAGCCATGTCCACAATAGCCAAACTGTGGAAGGAGCCTCGGTGTCCATCGAAAGATGAATGGATAAAGAAGATGTGGTTTATGTATACAATGGAATATTACTCAGCCATTAGAAACGACAAATACCCACCATTTGCTTCAAGGTGGATGGAACTGGAGGGTATTATGCTGAGTGAAGTAAGTCAATCGGAGAAGGACAAACAGTGTATGTTCTCATTCATTTGGGGAATATAAATAATAGTGAAAGGGAATATAAGGGAAGGGAGAAGAAATGTGTGGGAAATATCAGAAAGGGAGACAGAACATAAAGACTCCTAACTCTGGGAAACGAACTAGGGGTGGGGGTGAATGGGTGATGAGCACTGAGGGGGACACTTGACGGGATGAGCACTGGGTGTTATTCTGTATGTTGGTAAATTGAACACCAATAAAAATTAATTTATTAAAAAATTAGTATCTGTTTTCTCTTAATAATTCCAGGTTGCTCAAAAAAATTGCTACGCAAAATTATATTCCCAATTAGAAGAAGATTCTCGTTTCCTCTCATTCCAACCACTGATTGATATTATCTGACTTCATATTTTTTTCCAAACCAGGTAAATTTAGAGGTGATTTTCAGTATTTTAACTTGAATAAGTTGCTGGTGAGGTTAGATACCTTTATGTATATTTATTGACTTTAGGAATGCTCCTCTCTGAATTGTGGTTCATATCATTATATCCCTTTTCTTTGTGTTCTCTAAGTTTCTAGAAATTCCAGATATGAAACCTTAGTTGATTTTTGATGGTTGCAAATATCTTCTTTTAGCCTGATACCTCCTTGATGACTTTGAATAGGATTTTCTTTATTGGATTGATATCTTAAATTTTCACAAGCTTAATTTATTAACTGTTTCCTTAATGACTTGTGTTTTATGGATCTGTTTTAAGATCTCTTTTCATTCCTAAGTTTATAAATCTATTGTCCTATGCTGTCTTCTAATAAGTTTTAGGATTTTTCCCCCATTTACATTCATGTCTTTGATCAACTTGATCTTAATTTTTCAATGTGCTATCTGGTAGAAGTCTAATTTTTTTGTTCTATATATTGAGCTAATTTTCCCAACACTATTCACTAAATAACCTATTCTTTTCCAATTGAAATATGCTAAGTCCCCATATAAATGCTTTTGTTTCTAGATTCTCTACTAGGTCTCCTAGTTCTTTTAATCTATTTTTCCAGAACTGTATGGTTTTAAGTTTCAAGGATTTGGCATATGACTTAACATGTGATAAGGAAAATCTTCCCTTTTGTTCTTTGAAAAATTATCGCTGTATTAGACTTTGTTTCATGAAGATCTTATAATCATTTTATTTCTCCCTTGGCCTATAAATGTCATTTAATTGGAATTGGATTTAATTTTATTAAGTACTTTGGAGAGAATTTATATCTTTGCAGCGTTAAGTCATTCCTACTGTGGAGAGAGGGTATAGCTCACCATTTTTTTAAGTTCATTTATCTTCTTTGTCAGTTTGGATTTTTTTCCCCCCATATAGTACAAAGCAATCTTTATTTGGTTAATTGCTAAAAACTCTAGATAGAAAAGATAGATATTGTAAACAGTATTTTTATTTTATTGCATTTTCAATTGGTAATTACTGGAGTGTAAGAAACTGTGTTGATATATTTTTCTGTAGTCATGTGAAATTCTTTTAGTGTTTTGTCCCTTGATAGTCTTGTATTTATAATGGAAAATTATGGGAAATATTTATGACTCTTTGCTTTTTCTGCTTGTTTTATTTGACCCATAACCTTTTGATTCTAAGATGGGTAGTAGCAAGAAGAGAAAGTATGCATATCTTTGACACCTTAAGGGGGATGTATCCAGCTCGCCTCTCTTTAGATAAATGACACATTCCTCAGGTTAATATAGATAAACTATAAGGTTAAAAGTTTCTTTTTTATACTTGGATGTTGATGTTTTTTAAATAAGTTTCTTTAGCGTTTGAGATCATTAAGGGATTTAGCGATGTGCTGGGTACCTTGAGGGATTAGGGAAAAAAGTGTAAGTAGTAGTTCACTATAAGAGCTAGTTTTTTTACCCACAGAATGCTTATAATATATTCTGAATGACATATCCTGTGAACCAGTAGTGCCTCCTTACACATGGTGTAATCTGTTCTATACTACCTGTGTACTTTAGTCTATACCTAGTCTGGTAGCAGTTTAAGTTAGTTTTAAAAGCTTCATCTTTAGAGTAGGTTAAATTTCAAGATTCTTAAGAATCCATGAAAGGCTTGTGATCCCAGTCTTCTACACAAGTTTTTGTCATAATTTTTGTTGGGTCTCATCTCTACCTGGTCGCACCTCTCATTTCCTGACCTAACAGTTCCTTGACTCTAGTCTTCCAATGACCATATCCTCTAAACCGCCTTAGCCTCTTAGGACCACAGCCATGACATGCCAATGCTATGTAAATGGGACATGCAATCAGAGTTGTTAAATGAATTTCAGGGGGTATAACTAATATTTTTTAAAAAAAGGGAAGGGAATGGCAGGATTGGATTAAAAAATCAATGCAGTAGATAATATGGGTAAGTAGTATGAAACTCCTGTTCATGAAGCTCTATTGTTCATATGGCAAGCAAGGACCATCTCCTCTGTTTCTAAATTCTTGAATAATACTAGAATAAAAAGTCTCTTGAAAGTGGGGATTTGTCTTGATTCTCCATTGTATCCTTAGCAATTAGAGCAGTGCCTAATACTAATTAGGTACAAAACATAATAATATTGAATAAATAAGAATAAAATTAACAAGTCTGACCTGTATCACATAATTTCATTGTTAATAAAGCCTTCCTATCACCATAGATACCTCCTAAAATTTGATTGAAATTCAGTTATGTATATATTCAGTACAGTTCTATCAAAAAAAATCCAACATTTTGAAAAAAATGAGAGTCAAACTTTCTTTTTTGCAGCTGCTGAAGTTTTTATTGCTATCATAACTATTCTATAATTTCCCATAGATTAGCTGGGACCATATTTATTGAAATCAGAATTTTAGAAGGATAAATTTGGTTTTACTTAGACTACTTTCTAGGATGGAATTTAACATCCTCATTTGTGTTTGAATTTTACTCTTTTCTGTATTTTTTTCTTTTATAGAATACTTTTTTCCTGACCATAAAACTATTGTTTCCTATTTTTAAAACTTGAGAGCAGATGGCCTTCCTACAAGGGCAGAAACCTATAAAAAAAATGGTCTACACATGACCATATGAACAGATTGATAATATAGTCAAGTGAAATTTATATAAACTGAAGCCACATGTATAATATGTCCAATCATTTTCTGTATGGAAATTACACAGAAATGAAAGCATTAAACATAAAATGGAACATTGCATTTATATAAACTATGTTTGTAAATGGTTTATTTTCCTTTGGTGACTTTCCCAATATCTGTAGTTACTATCCATGTCAAGAACATCTCTTCACCTTCTTTATGTGCATATACTCATACACAGATGCACACACTCTCACACAAATACTTGATGATAAACTATAAGAGTACTAGATTTGTACAAAAACCTATTAAAATAATAAAACTGTTTGATTTCTGATTCCATAGCATCTAGGCATTCTGTGACCAAAATAAATATGAAATAAAATCATAAGTCCCTCTTGACACTACCTTACATGATTCCACCTAAAGTAATTTTAATTGGTCACAATAAAAATTAAAATTGGAGAACTGTTTAGGGAAATAACTTTGTGATTATATACTCATCAAAAATTTGATGCTTGCTATTTACCCTTTCTATAATAAGCAGAAAAAATGTTAGTGAATATTCACCTTTAAATTTATGCAAACTTAAAAAAAATTAAGACCTTTTGTTTGGTATTAACTAAGCATAAGGGAAGAAATTTCCTGAAATGTTAAACTGTGAAAATAATTTCCCAGAAATGCTACATTTAGTTGTGAAGCAGGTCATGACCACAAATTACAGAGCTTAGATACTACAGGAAACTGAATTTTCAGGTAACTTATAGAATGTTTTCATTTTTCTTTTCTAATAGAAAATTGGAGTCATTCATTGAACTTGTAAATGAAATCATGATCCTATAATTATGTGGCTACTACTATGTAAATTATGTAAATTAATGGATGTTCTTGTATTAGCCCACTGGTGTGATGTTGAGAGCACATGGTATTTACCCATAACAAGGGTACTCTGGCTGGAAAGAAAGCACCAAATTCTTTTAATTTGAATAAATTAGAAGCACCCTTTATTTCAAATCTGTAAAGAGAAAGCTGGCTCCAGATGAAGCAGGAAATATTTCACAGAAAGAAAAAGCTAAAATGGCAGTCTCTATCTAAGCTTTTATGTAGCTTATTAATTTCAATAGGAGGTTTATCTCCTCTTTTCCCCCCAATTAATATTTAAAATAAAAGGAGAGATGCAAGTATCAACACAAAGTCTATTTTTAATCTAATGTTTTTATTTTACTTTTCTCTTTTGTTTTTCCCTGTGTCAAGGATATAATCTCTTCCTGAGATCTATTTTTACTGTTAAGTATAAAAACTGAATTATAATTATGTACTAGAGTCTAAAATCCTGGATCTCCAATCCACATTATTCTCTTGAAGGAGGCTAGGAATAAGTTGATTTTTTTTTAAATCTTCCTATTTTTAGATTTTTGTTACAGTGAAAAAGTTGAGTAGTGTCATCTAGTGAGGTCAGTGGTTGCCTAAAGAGGAAATCATTGATGTGGACATATTGTATCATTATGACAGTCTAGAGCCTGGTTTTGATATCTTAGTTTCTGAAATCATGTTGTAGTAGGACACTTTGAATATGTGAATATCTCTAAATGCACAAAAGACTGATGTATAAACTAAATTGCCACCTTGTTAATTAGAATGGTAATTAGAGCCATCTCCCTGAAAGGAAATGGTCATCTGCTGCCAAACTTTCATCAGAAGTGTATTTGAGGAGCGTGGCATTGAAGTAAAGGGAGATGGATAATTCAAGAAGTATCTCAGTTTGACAATTTGACAGATCCATCTCGCGTGTGTAAGGGTATACCTGTCAAATTGCTATAAATACTTCTGCAAATACATCAGGATATAGTCTAATCAGTTCAAACAGTGCATTAGTAATTGGCTATTTATGGGTTTTTCATTTGACTAGACCTCTTAGAAACTAATTCTGTCAATACATGCTTTCTTTAAAATGGGAATATGCAATTGTGTAGATTTTGGTATAACTGCGGTCATATTTTAACTCTGCTTCCAGAGTCCATGTTCTTATGAGATCAGTTGGGCCTTGGCATTTCCAGATGTCCTTTACCCACCAAGAATTACTTAATGTGCCTTTTATAATTTCTCCAGATCCATATGCATGGGCTTTCAGTTGCCATTACATTACTATTACAGTTTCTACTACCACAATTTCTATCAGCTAAGAAGTACTGAGCATATACACCAAGTATGAGGTTTTATTTACTCTTCATAACATCCCCTTCTGTTCCACACCAAGAGATGGGTATAATTATTATAATGCCCATTTTACAAGGGCGGAAACCCAGGGGTGCCTGGGTGGCTCAGTGGGTTAAGCATCTGACTCTTGATTTCAGCTCAGGTCATGGTGTCAGGATCATGAGATCCAGCCCTGCATCAGGCTCCACGCTCAGTGCAGATTCAGTGCAGAGGCACACTTGTGCCTCTCCCTCTGCTTCTCCCTCTATGTTTGCTCACCCTCTCTCTCTAAAATAAATAAATATGTAAAATCTTAAAAAAAAAAAAGTGAGGAAACCCAGATCTCGGAAAGTTCAAGTTCAAATAGAAAGTGGTTTGGCTGAGATTGGAATTCAGACAAATCTGCCTCAAATCCAGATTTTAAATCAGTAATTTTACTCTTATGATGGTGCTCTTTAACACCCATGGAGTTTGAAATGGCACTAAGTAATTTGTGAGACTTTTTTTCTTTAGCAAGCTAGAAAAATTGGGATCTGAAAATTGCTTTGGAACTTAGATTTTTTTAGATAAAATATTACAAAGTAGGTATCTACTGTAATTTATGTAGCTTTAAATCTACCAGGGTAAAGTGACCCTGGTGAAATTACTTGCCATGTTAGACTTGTCATAAATATTCTGTGGGAATATTTATAGAGTGTGGTAAGTGTGCATGGAGCTTAGCAAAGCATAAAGCAGCATAGACAAGGTGCTTGCCCCAAAGAGCTTGTGAACTAATTTAGATGTAGACAGAATACTAGGTACCTATAAAATACTAAGAGGTGGTTGATTGACTCATAACCTCACTCATGATGCCATAAATCAGATGGTTAAACTCCAAACATCTACTCAGCAGGTGAGTAGATCAGTAAGAGCATGTTCTGGCCACTATGACAGCTGCAGGTGGCTTTATTTTGAAATAAGATGAGAAGTGGCCGAGAAGACAAAGGAAAAAATGAAAGATAGGACTCTGCATTCCATGCCACACAACATGTTGGAAGGATCACTGTACAAAGTTCTATTCAAGAGAAACTATACTACTTTTTGTTCAGTGAGGCATCTTCATTTCTGTACCCCAGAATGGTCATTTTAAGTACTTTATAATTTTTATCAGTTTTTTTTTTTTTTTTTACTATGTGCGATCATGAAGAAGTATTCAAGCCAGAGAGAGGAATATGTGTGGCAGTCACTAAATAGCAATGAAACAAAGTTTCTAGAAAGCTCAATAGATTGTATGCTTTTTGAAGCCATTGTTCCTTCTGGATTGCTACCACTCTGACAGGCATGCACTGATACAGATTTAAACCTGCAAAAAAGTCCATCTAGTCCACTTGTTTGCTGAGATTAGGAGAAAGAACAGACATGTATGGCTCAGGTGCTTCTAGCTGCTTCTTGTGGACCAATCTTTCTGCTAAGCCTATACATTTCTTTCCTTTTTGCTCCTTTGTATGGTGTATTCATGTGAGCCTCCACCCCAGTGCAAAGTGGGCATGGGGTGGCCAACAGTTCTGAGTGGCCAAGTTTAAATCAGTGAAAGTACTAGAAATTCTGAGGCTAAATACCTAATTTGTAACTGCTAGTCAGTTTTCTCAGTAATAAAACTACCATTTTTCCCCCTTTCCATCTAATTTTGTGTTTTGATCTCAGTTGGTTCAAAACTTGGAAGAGAAAGGATGTAATTAAACTCCAATATACACAACATATGTTTATTGAAACTGAGCCAGGTAAATTAGCCCTAAATAGAAAGGTAGAAAGCTCAGTTACATCTGAGTTTGTTGGTATTTTCAACATTTTAAATTCACATGTGTGTATATATATATATATATATATATATATATATATGTGCATACTCACATATATATCATTTATACATGCTTGAAGACATTTATAAATCCATTTTTTCTTAGATCTTTTAGATTGTGGGTCCCTTGAAGTCAGGGTTTTATTCATCTTTGTAACAACCAACATTTAATGGTTGCTGGCCTATAATAGGTGCCAACAATACTTAATATTGAATCGACATGTTTCTTTTGTTCTAAATTATACATCTAATTGTAAGTAATTTATAGAGACTTAAAAAATTACTCTTATATGTTAGAATCTCACTATTAGGTAGGATCACTATTTGGCTTTTTGTTATGGAGCACTATACTGGATCTTTACCCCAGCAATTGTTGAATTGGAGAAAATTATTTTAAAAATCATATAAATTATTCAGAAATTCTGAATGCATACAGGAAATGGGGAACTATTTATTCAAGAAAACAGACTTGATAGGAACAGAGTCTGCAGCACTCCATATAGGACTGTCTTACTGAAACTACTCTAGGATTTTTAACTGGGTGGATGGTCTAATACGGGGACACTGGGATGCCTGGGTGGCTCAGTGATTAAGCATCTGTCTTCGGTTCAGGGCGTGATCCGAGTCCCAGGATTGAGTCCCACATTGGGCTCCCTGCATGGAGCCTGCTTTTCCCTCTGCCTGTGTCTCTGCCTCTCTCTGTCTCTCATGAATAAATAAAATATTTATTTATTTTTATTTATTTTATGATAGTCAGAGAGAGAGAGAGAGAGAGAGAAAGAGAGAGAGGCAGAGACACAGGCAGAGGGAGAAGCAGGCTCCATGCACCGGGAGCCTGACGTGGGATTCGATCCCGGGTCTCCAGGATCGTGCCCTGGGCCAAAGGCAGGTACCAAACTGCTGCGCCACCCAGGGATTCCAATAAATAAAATATTTAAAAAGAAAAAAGACAGGGACACCATCTCCCCCCAGCTTCTGTCTAGGCGACTCCATCTCTGAAGTGGCAGGCCACAAGTATTTCCTCTCCCTTCTAGTCCCACAATGCAGAAGGTCTACACCAGAAAAACAGGGTATATATGCCTAGGATTACCTTCCTCCAGACTACCCAATATTTATAGCAAAAGCCCCATTCCAGGCTTGCAGGCTGAGAATGCTGGCCCCTGATGACCCACCACGCTGGCTTTCTGGGTAGAGGTTCTAGATCTATACGACTAAATCAAAGTAGAACTTTCCCTCTCCCAGAACCCACTTGTAAAGCAGAGTGTCCCTCTGAGAGAAGTGTAATACTGTTTCTGCCTCCACTTCTTGTGTAGTCCCACAAGAAAGGGCAGGCTAGGACTTAGTGAGTTCCTCAGTTATGCCTAAGGGAACTGATTTTTATTTGAAATAATCTTATGCAACCCTGGGCATCTAGAAGACTGCATGCCCGGTAAGAGACAGGAGTGCTAAGAGAGAAGGTCAAGCTACTAGTCCCCGTCTGAATGTGGTCAAAATTGTAAATTCTGAACTGTAATACAGCCTCTAAACTATATACACATCCAATAGTAACAGGTAAAACTTGGATTGCTAAAAGGAATTAAGCAAATATTTTTATAAGAATATTTAGAGAGCACTGATAGGGGGATGGACAGAGGGCAAGAATCCATAAACCAGCTCGGTGCTGAGAGTGGAGCCTGACATCTTGCTTGATCCCAGGACCCCAAGATCATGTCCTGAGCCAAAATCAAGAGCCAGATGCCCAACCGAGCCACCCAGGTGTCCAGGGATTAAGCAAATCTTAAATCTATAAGAGGATCATTGCTGATTTGGGGGAAAACCATAAGTATCCAGGGTAAAAGACAAGGAAAAAAATATTAGGGGCACTTGGCTGGCTCAGTCAGTAGAACATGTGACTCTTGATCTCAGGGTTGAGAGTTCATGCCCCAGGTTGAGATCACTTAAAAAGAAAAAAAAAATCTTAGGGGGCATCAGAAGTTGCATATTGCCAGACATCTATAGATTTCAGGTCGGTTCTGCCAAGTCATGACTCAAACAACCAGGTAAATGGCAACAGTAGCTCTTCAGAAGTGAGAGAAACCCATGTCCAAAGCTTCTATACTGTACTATCTGAAAATGTCTAGTTTTCAAAGGTAGAAATTACTTTTTTAAGATTTATCTCTTTTTAAATTTTTATTTATCTATCTATTTTTTTAAAAAATATTTTTATTTATTCATGAGAAGCACAGATTGTGTGTGTGTGTGTGTGTGTGTGTGAGAGAGAGAGAGAGAGGCAGAGACATAGGTAGGAGAAACAGGCTCCATGTGGGGAGTTAACAAAGTACAGTAGTAAAACTGAAGAACTCAAGTGAAATTTAAATTTAAATTTAAATTTAAAATTTAAAACAAATTTAGTATGGGACAGTTTATTTGTGCTGCCATAAAAAAAAAGACAAACTTAAAGACTGATCAATAGAGGTTATGCAATCAGAAAAAAGAAAAAAAATAATGTAGGAAAATGAACATTCAGAAATGTGAGATGATATTAAGTGTACCAACATATGCTAGTGGAAATGCAAAAGTATGTAAAGAAATAGTAGCTGAATATTTCCTAAATTTGATTTAAAAATTAATGTATGCATACAAGAATGTCATCAAATTTTAAGGATAAACACAAAGCTCCAAACACAGTTACAGTGTAGTAAATGTTTAAAAACAAAGACAAAGAGAAACATCTTAAAAGCAGCAAAAGAATAACTCCTCAGTGTACAAGGGAATCCCGATAGAATTAATGGCTTGACTTCTCATCAGAAACCAGAAGTCAGAAAGCAGAGGGATGGCATATTCAAGGTTTTGTAAGTATAAAAATAAAACAAAAATACTTTTAACCAAGCATTTTATATCCAGCAAAATTATCTTTCAAATATAAAGTCAAAATAAAGACTCTCCTAGATAAAAGTTGAAATAATTTGTTGCTAGAAGACCTTCTATATAAGAAGTACTAAAGTATTTGACCTAAAGCCAATGACCCTGGATGGTAATTTAAATCCCCATGAAAAAAAACAAAATGACTGATTAAACTATGAAAGTAAGTGTAATTGCTTATTTCTCCCCCTTCTGATTTAGAGAATAACTGCATAAAATATTCCATTATATATAATTTGTTGTATTACATAAAATCATATACAATAAATATTTGGTTTAGCACATAGAAACGCAATATCTCCAAGTGTTCCTGCACTTGAGAGACAGGATAAAACCTGAGCTGGAGTAAGAAAATGACATTAGAAGATAACTCAATAATATCCCCCCGCCCCTGCCAAAAAAAAAAAAAAAAAGAAGATGACTCAATCTACAGGAAGAAATGGAGAACCAGAAAGGATAAATGAAAAGATTTAGAAGTCACAAAATCAGGGCAAGTATATATTTATAATCTCAGCTCCTTGTAAGACCTAAGATCACATAAAGTAATATAACACTATACAAACAGGTAACTTATATAACAGCCTCAAATTAGAAGAGGATGTGAAACTGTATGTAAATTGTTTCACTCAAGTTAGTGTAAGTCTGAAGTGCACACATGCACATATATGCATGTTCATACATACACATATACATAGTAAGCCTTAGAGAAATCACTAAGAAAATAATTAAAATTATGACTTAAAACTTATTAAACAAGCTGAAATGTTAAGCTACAAAAGACAAGGTGGTAAGGAAAGAAAAGGCACCCTGAACAGACATGAGCCAGATAGGAAAAAAAAAAAAAAAAGACAGATACAAATCCAACCATATCAACATTAAGTATGAACAGATTAAACAATCCAATCACAAGGTAAAGATTGTCAAATTAAAGATCCAACTATATGCGATCTATAGAAGACACATTTTAAAGATATAGTAGGTTGAGAATAAATGGATGAAGAAAGATTCAACCTGCAAACAGCAACATGAGAGGTGATATGATAGCTCTACTATGTAATACCTGGCCATACCATGTCAGACAAAATAGACTTTAAACTTTCAAAAATGTAACTAGATATAAAGGGTTGAAACTTATTAGAAATATCCATCAAGAAGACAAATATATAATTATAATGTTATCATGCATGGACTTAAAAGCCCAAAATATCATAAGCAAAAATTGGCAAAATTGAAGGAAGAAGTAGACCTTTCAATAAGAATAGCTAGTATGCTAGACATCAACACCTTTTGTAAATGTGAGAGCAAGACTGAGGAATAGTTCCTGATTAAAGAAAGGATTCAAGACCAGAATGGAAAAAGACTCTGTCCTGACCATTGGGACATTTGGCCATATGTGAAGGAGTCTAAGGCTGTGATTATAGTGTTGAAACCACGTTGAGTTCCTGATTTGGAGGTTATGTCAAAGTTACATATAATGTTCCTTTTCTGGAATATTGTGTGTGAAGAATCAAATGTAGTTTGTTTATATCAAGTGTTAATATCAAATGATATTAGCAATTAGGGGATCTGAGTGAAGGCATACAGGAATTCTTTGTACTGCTATTATAACTGATGTTTGAAATTATTTAAAGATATACTACTTTTAAAAATAATGAAAATGTCTTTCTAGGGCTTATTATATGGTTCTCGATTTAAATTTAAAAACCTAAAAATTGAATTGGTTTAAGGAACAAAGGAACAAAACAGATTAAAGACTTTTTAGTTTATTTTGGGATTCCAAGCATTTTTGCTTTAAAAAAGTAAGAGTCTGTGTTGAGGGAACCAGAGATTGATACTGAGAAGTTTCTACTCCCAAACCTTACCTTACAAGAGCTGAATAGTACTCTCAAATACTATTTAAAGTGATGAGCAAGGATCCTTATATGGGACTCAAAATTGAAATCATTCTATGAAGAAAGTTTTTCATAGTCTAAAGGACAGATGATTTGTAAATATTTCCTGTATCTTGGCTTACATTTTTCCTTACATCATTTCATATAATCAATTTCTTTTTGAATTATTTCAGGTAACTCTTTTTCTCTCCTACTGATAACCTTCCAGCTCAGTATTTGGTGAGGGCTCTTACTTTTGGCCCTCTCAAATAATTACTTTTACTTTTCATTTTTGTTTTTTAGATTCTTTCATCATATGTGACTCTAGTCATGGGTGAATCCAATGTTTTTAAGAAGCAGCAAATGTTTATTTTGTAATATCAACTCAATATTTGAACTGGCACATGCTTTAACTTTTAATTTGATATTGTTGTTCCTTAGCACAGAATTAGCTTCTATTGTGGTTTTGGAAGCCCTTCAGCATGAAAAATCAATATGATATGAAAAGGCTAATATGCTGTAAATTATATTATTATGACCTGGCCAGAAAAGCTACTCCATGACTTCATTCAGTTTCTGCTGTGAAAACAAGTCAGATTGACACACTGCCAAAAGCAATGCCATGTTTATGTATAAAATCATGAACCAAGGAAAATTGTAAATTGACTCAGTAGTGCATGATTCAATTTTTTAAAAAGAAAAAACTTCACATTTTAAACCGTCTCTTTAAAACTAAAATTTCAATTTATTTTGTTATACATTCAAGGTGGTCGTAGAGCTCAACAACAGTATACTCTGTGGGTAGCAAAATATTTTATATATATATAAAATATATATAAAAATATATTTTAGATTCAGATAGATATGGGTTCAAATCCTGTATCAGTATCTTAGCATATTTAATTTTGAACAAATTAAGCTTAGCCTTCCTGCTTACAATTTCCCCAGATTGCTGTGTGGAAGAATTAAATAAGGACACATTTATAAAATATTAAGCACGGTATCTTGTAACTAACAGCCAACCAAGTGTCCGGTTTTCTACCTTATTTAAGATAGTTTTCTTACAGTTTCTTCTGTTTCCTCATAGTGGTTTTACACTGCAATTTTGTAGGGTTTTGTAAGATTGCTCTGTGCTTCAACAAACAGCTTGTTTTTGGAAATTTACTAATCATTCTTAGCATTATCAGGTCAAGAGGACAGGAAGGTAACTTTAAAAGGATGATAGACAAAAAGAGACCTGGCAAATAAGAACCGTGAGAATTGCAGGTAATAGACTGAAGCTGAACTCTGTCCTGTAAACATACCTGGTAGTTTAAATGTTTGGGGAATATTGAAGAGTTTGATGTCAATCTTTGCAGAGTTCATATGTGAAGAGGTGTTCAACTTGTATTAAAGCAAACACACACAAAAAACTGTGCTACAGAGCAGTGTCCTCTGATCTCTGGCATCTGTGCAGTTTATTTTTTAAAATGCCATTGTGAAGTCCATTGCTTGCAAAACTTTCAGTTCTGGACTCCTGACCCAATGAAGGTTTTCTTTCTGTATGATCCTGTTAGTCATTAAGTAAATACCTGCAAAAGGAGTCCAAGAAGAATTGAGAGACCAATAGAGTAAATATGAAAACAGAAAGGAGCAGTGTTAAAGCAGACCGTTGGCAGGGGGATAGGGAGATTTTTACCTGGTTTTGTGCTTTCAGAACCTCAGGATATTGGTGTGTGTGTGTGTGTGTGTGTGCGCGCGCGCACACAATTTATGTAGGCCAGGCATCTATATCTTTCAGTATGTTTAAAAGCAAGACTTTAATGACAAACAAATTTGTTTAAAATAACTAATATTATGCTTTGAAATCCAACTTTTTGTAAAAAAAATTTAGCAAAATCACATGAACATACACTGTTTTGATATTACGTTCTTGCTCCTTTTAGGTAACAAATTATTTAATTTCCTTTCGCAGTTTGACTAAAGCAGGAGTTGACCTGTCGTGTGTCTCTTTTTCTACTCCTGCCCCCAGTTTCTCAACCTAGGAAATACTGACCTAGCTCAGTTGTTCATTCTTGTCTACATTCTTTTATTTATCCAATCTATTAAACTGTCATCACCAATATATATTTCTCTATTCTTAAATCAGGCAAATAGCAGACAAGCATTCATAGTCTATCTTTTTTCCAACACTTGATACTTTGAAGAACTCCATGAAGTAGGTGTTGTCTCACCTGATTTACAAAGATGCTAGAAAGGCCAAGAAAAGTTAATTGATCAGCTCCAGATCTTAATTGCATAGGTCAGATAGTTTGAATTCCAAATTGGCAATCTGATCACAAACAGGCTCATTCTCTATTGTACCCTTAGCAAAATTACATACAGATTTCCCTTTCCTTCTGATGGGGTTATGTCCCTATAAACCCATTGTAAGTTGAAAATATCCTGAATCAAAAGTGCATTTAATACCCCTAGAGTACTACTGAACATCAAAACTTAGCCTAGCCTAACATTTACATTAGCCTGCACTTGGGCAAAATCATCTAACACGAAGCCTAGTTTATAAGTATCAATATACCTTGTAACTTATGGAATAGTAAAAGTGAAAAACAGAGTGGCTATGGGTATAGAATGGTTGTAAATGTGCTGGTTTCCCCTTGTGAGCCTGTGCCTCAGAGCTCCAGCTCGCTCACTAGCACTGCCCAGCATCACGAGAGTATTGTACTACATATATTGCTAATCTGGGAAAACATCAGGATTCCAAACTTGAACTTCTGAATGTGTATCACTTTTGTACCATCCTAAAGTCACAAAACCGTATGTTGAACCACGGTTAGTCGAGACTGTAAATAACTACCGTTTATTGGTGGCTTACTATTTGCTTATTAGGGAAGATACAAGGGGAGAGGTTGCATGTAGTAGAATGTAGCCCTGAAGTATATCAGACTCTAATATGAAGAGATATTTTTCAGAAATTAATAGTTCTGAGTGCTAGATAAAATGGTCTTCAGGTACCAGGTTCTGTGGAGATAGGCAGGAGGGGGAAACTATATCATGTACAAGGAGGAAAGACTATAGGAAGTATGTGATTACTTTATAATATATTTTCCACACTGGACTGGTTCTTGTATCCTATATACCAGGCTCCTTGTATATGCTTAATAAATACTTGTTGAGTTAACAAGTGAATCAAAGGGTCAAATATCAGCTAGATTTTGTAGAAAGGGTAACCATTATTAACTAGGTCCAGAAAAATGGAAAGAGCTAAGTAGAAAGTAGCATGTAGAAAGGCAAATAAGGAGTGTAGAAAGGTCTTTGCAAGGATGAGCCACAGTGAACGTGTTCATTCATTCCATAAAGATTTATTCAGTGCTAAGTCCCAGGAACTGTTAAAGCCACCAGCAGTGTGTCCAAATTATAATGCTTATGGAGAAAATGGTAGAAGATGATATCTGGGATGTAAGTGGTGGCCTTTTGTCTTGAATATCAGGCTAATGAGTTTCATGTATATTGAGAGCAGCATGAGGCAAAGTTATGTTTTAAAAAGTAACTTGTCAAAAGTAACATAAATCAAAGCTGACTTTTATCTATTTCATCAAACTTTACTTTGCAAAGCATATTTTGCCAGGAGGAAAGTAAATACATTTATCACAAAAAAACTTAGAGAGGAGCAAAGTGATGTTTAGAGAGCTATCACTGGTGGGGGGAGGGAGAGAAGTTTGGTAAGAGCCTCCATCAGACTGATGAAGGCTCAGAATCATCCAACTGAGCAACAAGGAGAAGCCAACAGTGGGCAATAGTTCTGAGGTAGGAACAGTTCAGAACCTACAGTGGCACTGAGGTGATCCAAAGGCTTACTGATTGTAGTGAAACGATACAAGAATAAAAGAGAAATGAGTCAGAGATGAAACTGACATTTTCTTTTGCTGGCATCACCGGGGCAGAGGGTGGAGACATCAGCTCAGGGTGGCAGCGCCTGGGGGCAAACAACTATGGGCTCAAGGGTAGAGGAATTAGGATGAGCCCCTCCTGGAAGGCAGCCAAAAATACAGGTGTGGAACCTCTGAAAAAGGCTGAGGCCGAAAAAGTATAATTAGAAATTTTCATAATAGAAATTTTGGCTGAAGCTGGGAAGGCAGATGTGCCCACCTAGGGAGAAAGTGAAAAATAAGAGGAGAAATCAAAGCGTGGAAAGCCAATAGTTAATGGGAGAGAGAAAGGAGACAGGGAATGAGCAGGCAGAGAAAAAGGTGGCATCCTCACTGGGGCCTCTGCATAAGGCTTCTGATTACATTCGTTTACAAGCTTGGCAGAGCAATAATTAATGCTGATGAGCTGAGTTGCGTGCAGATCACAGATTCTGTTGTGCCCTTGACACTGGGAATTACAAGACTCCCCAAAGATCTGAAAACAAAAGCAGCCTTTGTGGAATTTGAAAGCCAACTTTATGAATAAAGCACTCAAGTTAGTCCAAATAGAGTCTGGGGACTTGGCTTCAACTCTTTTCAAAGAGAAGACAATTTCTTCAGTTGCTGCTCAGTATCCACTTTTCGTAATCTTTGGTACAAAATTAAATCTTTGCAGATTACAGTAGTTTGAAGGGGATACCAGGACCCAATACTTAAAGGCCACAGGGCCTGGTTCTATGAGACCAGGAATGACTGAGTAAAAGGGGTTTCCTCCAAGATGACTTGAAGAAACTATTTTAAAAATTTTAAAAAAAATAAAATAAATAAAAATAAAAAAATTTGATCTATAACTAGAGAAAGGAAAGACCTTCTATGTGTGTCAGCAGGAAGAGATTTATTACTATCTCCATCTCTTCTGCCTTCTTATTGGCATGCATTATAGAGATGCTGGTTGAGTTAGTTTAGAATAATTGTTTTTTTAAGATTCTGTTTATTTATTGGAGAGAGCAAGAACCAGTGGAAAGGAGGAGGAGGGAGAAGCAGAGGAAGAGGGACAAGCATACTCCTGCTGAGCACAGAGTCTGATGTAGGGCTTGATCCCACACCCCTGAGATCATGAAAGGAGCAGAAATCAAGAGTTGGACACTCAACTGACTGAGCCACCCAGGTGCCCCTACAATAATAATTTCAATAATAAAATTGTTTACTATTATATAAACATTTTTTTTCTCAGCATTTTAGTTTCCAACCGATTCATCTATTTGAGAAGACCTTCTACAAATAGAAACTCCAAAGAATGCTCAGATGAATCAATGACCTCTCCTAAGTCTGCTAGGTTACTGTTGACAATTAGGGACAGACTTGCTGCAAACATGTTGGGTTAATAATTTATGCATACAGATGTGCTTTCTTTTCCAGCCTCCCTCACATTAGCAGTTGTCTCTCTGTCATCAATGTCTAGAGGTCAGACCAGCATGCCTGCAGATAACAGTCTAGCTGTGCTTTAGACCGAGAGGCAACATGGTGGCGGGCTCTATTGAATCTGGAGCTGGGAAGGCCTAGATGTCACCACCTAATTACTGTTTGTGCTTAGGGCCAGTTATCCCATCTCTTTGTGCTTCCATATTTGTTGCTTTTTTGAGATTTTTAATTTGTAATATAGGGACGGTGACAGGATTGTAGTGGAGAAGGTAAGATTATTTGTGTTCTAGGATTATCAGGATTAAATTAGTGCACAAATATATAAAATGATCCATTTGTGTTCTAGTACTATACAAGCATAGCTGCATTGGTAGAGTCACCAATATATTCTAAAGCATTCTGTATGGATTCTCTTGGTGTTTGCAAAATCCTTTAAATAATTTAATCTTAAAATATTTGAAGGTTTTTAATAGAAGAGTTTATTATAGTGGTACTTAATGTCACTTTTCTTCCATTTTCCTCTTCAATTTATCTTGACCATCTGCATATTGTTTTTGTCCAGGCTGGGCACTCAAGCTTCCTTTTGATCTTTCCATAGGTTGTCACATTTAAAAAGTTGCTCCCTACAATTTATTTCTCTCATTTTTAGATCACTATGCTGTTACTGTTTTAAGAACAAGATCTCTTGAGACAGACCACACAGATTTTAATCCTGGCTCCTTCATTTATTCTTTCTTCAACATTAAGCAAGTTATAAAAACCTCTGTGCCTCAGTTTCCTTGTCTATAAATCAGCATGATAGTAGCATAGACTTTATATAGTTATGAGGACTAAATGAATTTGTATAGACGAAGTGCTCAGACAAATGCCTGGTATATAAACGTTTGCTATTAAGTTAAATGAGTCATCTTTATGAGTGATGGCTCCATCATTTTAGTAACACTTTGGGAATAAAGATAAAGTCACTGTCATGCTACATTTAAACTAATTGATATAACCAGCAGATATAAAAGACATACAGATATAAAGACTTAAAGTATTTTGAAATTTTCTCAATGGAAAGAAAAGGTTTATTTGAGTAGTTATTCTGAATGATCATGTTGGGGTACACACTTGGGCCAAAAGCACTAGGTCTTTCAAAAAGTGAAGAATTGGTACATTGACTTCCAAAAAATTAATCACTGACAGAATCTATTTGGGATGAAATTGTTTTTTTAGATTCCCTTATGTCCCCTTAGAGTATGTTCAAATGGTTTATTTACAGAGCTAGTAATTTAAGGTGGTGCAAACTCAAACTAATTTTTCTTGTCATTCTTTAATTGACAGATACTTCCTATGTTTATTTTGTTTCCAATTTTATTATTTTCCTAGAGTTGCTACCATTTTTCTGAAGAAAAAATATTGAAATGGTTAGCATTAAGTACAGAAAGGAAATATAAAAAGAACTAGGTAAAAAATCTTCCCCTAGTTTACTCAGTCTTCATGTTTCCTATGATTGAATTATTTTGCTAAATTGTCACTTTATTCCCTTTTTCTTTGCTTGGTTATCCTATGTCCTTGTCTTTTATCCTATGCTCTTAGAATAAAATAGTAATCAATTTTGAGGCCAGGAGTATTATTCAACACTTCTAGTACAACTCTTTTAAAACAGAGAAAACTGGTTCAGAGTGACTTTGTGACCAACTCAAGATTATACTTGTTGCTGGCTGCAGAACCAATCCTAGTATTTGGGTCTCCACCCTCTCAGATCCCATTTTTCTTCTGGCCACCCACATTCTCCTTCTCAGGTTCATTGTTTTTTGTGGGGTTTTTTAATCTATTTTTTTTCTTCTGGTTTTTGTTGTCCTTTTTCAGTGCTTTATTTTTATCTTCTGTATTATTTTTCTATTCACCAATCTCTGTGAAAGAGTGACACTGATGAATTCAATCTTAAATAGAAAACAGTTATGAAAAATTGAACAAAGAAATGACAGAAATATAGACATTTTTCTACTTTCATATTCAATCCTTCATTCACCATTGATTTATTCCTAGAACTTGTAGGAGAGATGGCTTAAATCTGTAATTACCTCAGAGCAAGAACACTTTCTTTAGTTTAGAAAACTCATGAATATATCTGTTGCTACTTCTTCCCAGAAAAGAACAATGCAACAAGGTGAATGTTCAACTATATTTTAAAGACAATGTTAAATTCATCAGTAAGAACTTCAAACTATGCATCTAGTCAACTACATATAACTGAATTTCTTTTAAAGAATTGAACAAATGGAAATAATATATCAGCCAGGTGATAGAAAAGATTTCAAATATAGGAGAGGGTGCACACACACATACAAAACAGTGAGCTTTCAAAATAGTGTAAAGCTAAATCATAGGCCTATTTTATTATCAGAAATATTAACCTGAATAATATATTGAGCTACTTCAAGTTTAATATAGGGAGTAATTTGATGGTCCAGTAATTTTAGGAAATATGTAATATAATTATATATGAATTAGTTTATCAGGATAGGGTTGTGAGTTTTTAACTTATTTTTTTGTGTGCATGTAGGGGAAAGAAATCCTACTTAATTCTGATTTAGATTTCACAAAAACACAGAATTTGGAATATTTATAATTCACTATTCACATCCACAGTCATAATAAAAGTATAGAATGCAAAGTCTCAGAAAATAGGGGCCAGTTATTTACAGTTGCACATTCTTATCACAATCTCCTTGACAGTGATTTGTATAAAGTTTATATGCAATATACATTTATTAACTAATTGACCTCAGGGTAGTTTTGGACCTCCTGGTATGACTTTTTTTTTTTTTTTTTTTTTTAGAAACTCCTTGGGCTCTTCTGAATAGATTTTCTCAATCTTTAACTTGCTTTTCTATGTTGATCATTTTGTTGATAAGAGAAATAACTGTTGTACAAATGCTTAGTTGCATGGTGAAAGACTTATTTCACAGTTTACAATTCCTCCAAATGACACTGAGAAGTGCATAATAAACCACACAACAGATCACAAAGGCAAGTGTTCAAATTTCAACCACAAGTCACTTATAAGTTCATATTTCTATACTTACAATAATATTTCACAGACAGTGACCCTATATTTACTTTCCCATATGTGCTAAGAACCCAAACACACAAAATATCTTTGACATTCTGCGTTAGGAGATTAACAGTGATTTTACAAATGTTTCAATAAATTGCTTACCTGTTAGACTCACAATGACTCAGGAGCACTGCGTCCTCATACTAGAAATTGAGAACTGACTTTATTTTATTGTCTTGAGAGAGGGAGAGAGTGGGGAAAAGGGCTGAGAGAGAGAGGAGAGAGAATCTTAGGCAGGCTCCACACTCATCACAAACCCCCATGCAGGGTTCAATCTCATAGCCCTGAGACCATGAGTCTGATGTTTAACAAGTTGAGCTACCCAGGTGCCCTGAGAAATGATTTAAAGTAGAATACCATCCATTAGTGGCTCTTTATTTATTTTATTTATTTTTTTAATTTTTTAAATTTATTTATGATAGTCACACACACACACACACACACACACACACACACACACAGAGGCAGGACACAGGCAGAGGGAGAAGCAGGCTCCATGCACCGGGAGCCCGACGTGGGATTCGATCCTGGGTCTCCAGGATCGCGCCCTGGGCCAAAGGCAGGTGCCAAACCGCTGCGCCACCCAGGAATCCCATTAGTGGCTCTTTAAAACCTCATAATTACATTTCACTCCAGTTTTTCTTGCCATCACAGAATTTTAACATTTCTGAATTTCTTTACAATCCATTTTAGAGTATATACACACACCATGTTGTTTTTCATATATGCCGCAGTATTCTTTGTCAGGCAAACTGTAAAGTGCTTGAGACCTCTGACTCATTTAGCAGTTCTTGTCCAGTCTTCACAGCACTTAGCTTAGTTGCATGACTTGGGAATTGTTTCAGAACTTCTTGAAAAATGTGCTATATTGGGCTAAAAGTTACCTTAGGAATCACACATCCATTCACAAAATGAGTGTCTATTCCTCACATTTTAAGGAGTTGGACTCTGGAGTTAAAGACTACAGTTCTGTCATTGTTAGTTGCATGACCTTGAGAAAGTTTCTGAATGTTTCTGTATCTCCATTCCACATGCTTTATTTTTATTTATTTTTTAAAGACTTTATTTGAGAGAGAGTACGTTAGTGAGGGGGGCAGTGGTTAAGGGGAAGGGCGGAGGGACAAGCAAACTCCCCATTGAGCACAGAGCCAGACATGGGGCTCAGTCCCAGGAACCTGAGATCCTGACCTGAGTTGAAGGCAGATGCTTAACTGATCGAGCCACCCAGGCGCCCTCCACATGCTTTAACATGGGGATAACTTAATTCTCTCAAGAACCTAAGAAGGTCTTATTCAAGTAATATATGTAAGTTTTAAGAAGAATCAATATCATACCTGACCAAACACAATAACCTTTTATGTTTTCTGTGACTATGACGGGTGAAGATGTCAGAGACTGCATATAGACAAAATCGTCCCTCTTTAAAGAAATGTATTGTCTAGAAGTGAGACAAAAAAGGAGACCACACAGGGCAATGCAATATAAGCTAGGACTTTGCAGGATGAAATAGAAGTCTGGGAGAGGAATATACTATGCTTACCTAGGGAAATCCGTAAATGCCTCTCGAGTGAGCATGCATTAAAGAGATTCTTTAGAAGATTAGCAACTTGGCATGTGGACAGACTATAACTTCTTACATAATTGAGTCACTGTATTTAACCAGAACTCTGGTGCCAAGTAGAGAGGCTTGGGAGAACATGGAATATTCTGAGACCTAGTCAACTCGGTATCACAGGACCATATTTGAGAAAGTATGTTTTAGAAAATGACATTGAAGTAGATTGGGGACAAGGTAATACCACCTAGTAAAAATAACAAAAGCTGTAATAATAAGGACATAGCTGTCATTAGTTATCATTGTTAAGCACTATGCTAAATACTAGGTATACATAAATTCATTAAACTCTGGCAATAACCCAGTGAAGTAGGTACTTTATTATCCCCATCTTACAGAAGGGAAAACCACTGCTTATTGAGACTGATGTGCTCAAATCCACACAACTTTGAAGTGACAGACTCATTTTTGAATGCAAGCAATTTGTGGTACAAAACAACATTCTTTTTTAAAAAAAAATTAATTTGAGTGTAGTTAAAATAAATATTCTATTAGTTTCAGATATACAACGTGGTGATTCAACAATTCAATATATGACCCATTGCTCACCACAAGTATACTCCTTAATCCCCATCACCTATTTCACCCCATCCTTCTAAGCACTGCCCTTCTGGTAACCATCAGTTTTCTATAGTTAAGAATCTGTTTCTTAGTTTGTCTCTAGTCCCCTTTGGTCATTTGTTTTGTTTCTTAAATACCACATATGAGTGAAATCATATGGCATTTGTCTTTCTCTGACTTATTTTGCTTGGCATTATACTCTCTAGCTATAGCCATGTTGTTGCAAATGGTAAGATTTTATTCTTTTTTGTGGCTGAATAATATTCCATCACACACACACATATACACTACATATAAATATATGTTTACAAATATTCCACTTCTTTATCCATTCATCTATTGATGGACACTTGGGCTGCTTCCATAGTTTGGCTATTGTAAATGCTGCAACAAACATAAGGGATACATGTATCATTTTGAATTAGTGTTTTTGTATTTTGGGGGTAAATAAAGCTGTTGTATCCATCTGGTCCAGTGTGTCATTCAAAGACAGTGTTTTCTTGATTTTTCTGTTCAGAGGATCTGCCCATAGATATAAGGGGGGTGTTCAAGTCTTCTAGTGTTATTTTATTAGTACCAATTAGTTTATGTTTGTTAACTGTTTTTGTGTATCTAGATGCTCCCATGTCAGGTGTATAAGTATTTACCATTGTTGTATCTTTTTATTGGATTGTCCCCTTATTATTACATAGTGTCCTCCTTTTGTCTTTTACGTTCTCCTTTTTATAGTCTATTTTGTCTGATAGAAGTATTGCTACCCTGGCTTATTTTGACATTCATTTGCATGATAAACATTTCTCCATCCCCTCACATTCAATCTGCAGGTATCTTTAGGTCTGAAATGAGTCTTTTATGGGCAACATTCAGAAGGGTCTTACTGTGGGTTTTTTTTTTTTTTATCTACTATGTCACCCTAAGTTTTTGATAAAGTATTTAGCCCATTTACCTTCAAACTATTTATCGATATGTATTTTTATTTTATTTTATTTTTTAAAAGATTTTATTTATTTATTCATGAGAGACACAGAGGCAGAGACACAGGCAGAGGGAGAAGCATACCCCATGCAGGGAACCTGACCCAGGCTTTGATCCCGGGTTTCCAGGATCAGGCCTTGGGCCGAAGGTGGCACTAAACCGCTGAGCCACCTAGGCTGCCCTTGATACGTATTTTATTGCCATTTTGTTACTTGTTTTATGGCTGTTTTTGTAGTTTTTCTCTGACCCTTCTCTTGCTCTCTTCCATAGTTTGCTGGCTTTTTTTAGTGATATACTTGGATTCCATAGTCTTTATTTTTTGTATATCTATTATTGGTTTTTGAATTGAGGTTATCACTCAGTTTAATATCTTCTGTATATAACATTCTGTATTAAGCTGATGATTGCTCAGAGTACCTCTTAACATTGTTTGTATGGCTGGCTTAGTGGTTATGAATTCTCTTAACCTTAGTTTGAGAAATTCTTTCTCTCTTTCTATTCCGAATGTAGCCTTGCTGGTTTGAGTATTCTTGGCTGAAATTTTTTCTCATTCAGTAGTTCGAATATATTGTGCTGTTCCCTTCTGGCCTGCAAAGTTTCTGCTAAAAAATCATTCAATAACCTTTATGGGGTTTCTTTTGTATCTAACTGTTCTTTTCTTTTGCAAACTTTAAAACTCTTTATCACTATTTTTTGCCATTTTATCTTATTTATTTATTTTTTAAGATTTTATTTATTTATCCATGAGAGACACAGAGAGATGCAGAGAGAGAGAGAGAGGCAGAGACACAAGCAGAGGGGAGAAGCAGGCTCCATGAAGGGAGCCTGATGTGGGACTCAATCCCGGGTGTCCAGGATCACAACCTGGGCTGAAGGCAGCTCTAAACCGCTGAGCCACCCAGGATGCCCTGCCATTTTATCTTGGTGTGAACCTCCTTGGGTTGAATTCCTAGGAGTAATCTCTTTGTCTCCTGAATCTGGATGTCTTTTTCCTTCCTCAGGTTGAGGAAGTTTTCAGCTACTATTTCTTCCAATTATTTTTCTGCCCCATTCAAAATAAAGATTCTTAAAAAGAATAAGAAGTCTGAACTGTATAGTTTCTAAATAAAACATTTTGCTGAAAATTCTGTTAAAAATATCAAGTAAGCGTTAGAAATTATTCTTTGGGATCTTGAGTTTAAGCCTCTGCTCAGCCCCTTAGATTGGCATCACTTTATGCAGTTATAAACCTTGAACATATAATTCATAATATAATCAATAAAATTTGAGTATTATAGGGAGATTAAAGAAGGAGCACTATATTGCCTCACTTTTCATAGCATGGAATCACTAAATACTAGATACAGAATGAGTATCAAAAAATGTATCAACCAGGGATCCCTGGGTGGCGCAGTGGTTTGGCGCCTGCCTTTGGCCCATGGCGCGATCCTGGAGACCCGGGATCGAATCCCACGTCAGGCTCCCGGTGCATGGAGCCTGCTTCTCCCTCTGCCTGTGTCTTTGCCTCTCTCTCTCTCTCTCTCTGTGACTATCATAAATAAATAAAAAAATTTAAAAAAATGTATCAACCAAATTTATAATAGATTATAAAAAGACAAGTTTCAGACAAATCTTAAATACAAGTGATCATCAATTAATATGTATTTTTCTCAAGAAACATTTGTAATGTTTCAGCTTCTTTTTAAGTTGTTTGGTAACTGAAATTAAATTTGATAATTTTATAACAGCCTGAGAAGTATAATCACAATGTTATGCAATGTTTCCAATCGTTAATATTTTTACTTACTTTTTTTATAAGGAAACACATCTGGAAATGTTTTCCAACTGAAAACACTTTTAAAGATTTATATATTGTCATTGGCATGTTTTTTTTTTAATCTCTGAGTATTTTTATGTTGCTTGTATAATTTTTATGGTGAATGTGTAATTTAATACAGAATACATTTATTTAAAACTTCCATTGTAGAGACTGATACCAAAAAAGAAAAAGTAAATAAAATAAATAAAAGTCTGTGTCACTTGCTAGTGAGTGTGGCTCTTCCTGTCCAGATCTATTTCTCTAAGCCCCAACAAAGGGATCAAGCTCTGGCACCTGTAGCAAACCAGAGGCAGGCAGGTACAGACATTAGGATTTATTCTTTAATTTATTCTTTCTCTGATTCCAAATCTAGCATAAAATCAAGCATTGTCAATGTCAACGCCAGGTACATCCTCAGGGCTCTACCTCTGTCTGCACTTGAAGCTTCTCTCTTCTTGAGAGATTAATCCCCACTAGGTGTTGAGTTCTCTGGTTCATTACCACATCCCATCCAGGGCCTCCCTCTGTAAGGAGTCCTCATTCAACACTAACATTAGGCTTTGTCTCAATTTATTCTTTGCAGATTGCTTCAGGGCTCTGATAACTCCACACAGGGGACAGTTGAGTATTGCAGACTTCAGCGGAGAAAGGGTAGCTTTTGTTTTCATACCTGGTAACATCTGTGTCCTTGATGGTGTCTGCCTCAGGGTAGTAGAACTGATTAGGTGCACTGTTCTCTAATAGTAACTGTAAGAAAGAGTTTCAGAACTTCTGAGGTTTTCTTTTTTCTATTTCTATCCTCAACCCATATCTGTGAATGTCTGAGTTTTACAATGACAGTGGCATGATGATTAAAACCTAGAACAGCAGGGGCACTATCCATTATTTCTTTCTCCTGAATCCCTGGGTCACAGGTATACTTAGAAGTAGTGTGCTACTTGCAAGGCACTTAGAGCTTTGGGGTAGGATAAGAAAGTTTCCAGGCAGGATTAGGTTCAGTAAACTTGCTGCAATTAAAATTTTCTGTAGTATCAATGACATTGCTAAATTGATTCACAACATGATTTCAAAGTCCTTAGAGACAAAATGAGAATGAACTGACATCACAAAACCTGATTCCTCCAGACTTCTATAGGATACAAATGTCTTATTTTTTTTTCTTTAAATAAAATGTCTACCTTCTGTGAACCAAGTTATCTACTAAGTCTACAAGAGTATGTTCTGTGGACACACACTTACCCCTAAGACCTCATATCCAATGGGCAGGGAATCAGAAAATTAAATCCAGGAAGATAAGAGCATCAGTGAAAAAGTGTTAAGAACTGTTGGGAAGTGCATCATGACAAAGACTATGGGTCAGGAGAGAGCATCTCAGCTGATGCTTACTGCTTCCAAGGGAAGGAGCCAAGAAAAATCTAATGAAATTCTCAGTGAGATTATGTTTAAACTTCTCAGAATTGTGAATGAAAGTGCTACCTCTTTTCTTTATGGAGCTTTACTCCTCACTGAGGCAATTAGAGAAGCAAGTTTTCCTGCATAAAAAAGGAATTGACAGGGGTTAGTTTGCAACTTGGCTGAACCCTCAGGAAACTGGCAGCCAAACCTATAGATAGGGGAACTCTCCAAGGGGTGAGAGGGAAAGATAATCAGGGCCTGGGCTATCTCAAGATGCCTGTTCCCTGACCAAAAAAAAACAAAAACAAAACACATACAAAAAAAAAAAAAAAAAAAAAAAAACACCCAAAACCCCACATATCAGTGAGCTAAAAGCAAGGTCAAAAGAATCTTTCCCCAGAGCTGCAGAGATGCTGAACAAAGTTGCTGGATTATCAGTGCTGTGAATAAATGGTGTCAGCCTTGACATTTTCTTGCTGGCAGAGACAGAACACCCCTGAGGAAAAGACACTGATCTTAGTTTTGTTTATTCAATTGGGGGCAATGTCTTGCCATGTTTTGATAAATGTGTTTATAAAGTGAAAGGGATATGCTTATTGTGCTGCTTCTGCTTGTAATGTTGGTGGTACTGTCTGAATTTCAGAGAGGGTCCCGAGTGATGCATATTTAAAACAGAAACCATCAGGTAACAATTACTGTGGCCAATACCTATTAAGATATGTGTAGTGATACCCCTCAAACCTCCTTTCCCCATTAACCAGGCCAGACTGTATTTGTATAGGATTTTAAGAAAGACGCCCTTTCCCCTGTAATAGCTGGTCACTGATGTATGAAATTCCCTTAAGTGAGATAAACTTTTTATTTTGCAGGCTGCTGCTGAGGCTCAAAATGCAAATAGTCCTATGGAGATAAAGCTTTTGATTTTAATACTTTCCTGTGAGTGAATTTAATGAAATCTTATCTTTTAAGAGCAAATTTTAAAATGTGTATAAGGACTGGGAGTTTCTTGTGTATATGAATGTGTGGGGGAAGGATGTAGAAGGAAAAGAAGAATGGACAAAGAAGTGCCTTGTTGCAGCAATACAAAGGTGGAAAGGGGGGGAGACCAAGACTTAACTGATGACTCTGAGGATCCTTCAAGATTTTGGGGTAAACAGTGTTGGACAGGTGCAATGGTGCCTTTTGAATTTTAAATGAGGTAATATTAAAAACAAAGCAACAAATATATAAATGGCTAACTAGCAATGGGGTAGTTTGGAGAGAAAGGCAGATTCTGTGTACAGAGGTAGCTCTTGGCAATATACAAATCCATCTCGGCTACCACCATCCTGCCAACCTAAGAGGGCTACAAGATGCTCACTTTCTAGGGAGTGTTCATAGTAAGCTGGAGTCAACAAAGTTTACAGAAGGTCAGGTGAGGTAATTGCTTCCTCGTAAGCAGAGAAAACAAGAGACGAATGCCAAGATGGGAAATGGCTCACTTATGTGAAATTTGTTCAGCCAGCCCTATGAACACATTTTTTCACATCATAAAGTGAGTAGGCTAATGAAGCTGTGAGGTCTCATGAATATCCTACTAGCTCTATACTCAGGTGAACCTAGATTTAAATCTAGGTACTACCACTTACTATTTGTGTGACCTTGAACCTCTGAAACTATCTAAGCTTCAATTTATCTTTAAAATAGAAATAAAAAAATAAATTAAATAAAATAGAAATAATACTTTCTAGATCCTAAGGTTTGCTATAAATCATAAAGCATAAGAGGAAATAGATGTAATTATTTTTTACTTAATCCGACAAAACTCATCAGAAAATGTCCATGGACTTCCAGCAGCGCTCCTGTGTGCTGCCAGGTTAGAAGCACAGCAGAACTGGTAAATAATTATTTTGTTTGAAAAGTGCTGATGGGGATCCCTGGGTGGCGCAGCGGTTTAGTGCCCGCCTTTGGCCCAGGGCGCGATCCTGGAGACCCGGGATCCAATCCCACGTCGGGCTCCCGGTGCATGGAGCCTGCTTCTCCCTCTGCCTGTGTCTCTGCCTCTCTCTCTCTCTCTCTTTCTCTGTGTGTGTGTGACTATCATAAATAAATAAAATAAAAAAAAAGAAAAGAAAAGTGCTGATGCATTCATTGCTCTCTTGGTGGGGTATCAGAGTGAAATCTTTAAATGTTTGTTCTTTTGAGTCAGATACGCTAGTTTGAATCCTGATACCACCATCCTAAGTTGATTAACATTTTTGTGCCTGTATCTTGTTTTTTCTTTAATAAAAATGCTTAGCACCTACACCATAGAATTACTTTGGAGACTAAGTGAAGTGATACTTGTACCTGGCATAGAGTGGGCACTACAAAGTTTCATTACTGATACTGCTGGGCTCTGTGTCCTGTGGCTTTTTAAAAGTAAACTCCAAAACTAAACTAAACTAAACATTAAAAGATAGTATTCAGTAGGGCTCCACAACTAGGAGTATCTGTATTTATATCTAAGTTTCAGTTTTCTGATCTGTAAAATGTGTACACTAACAAATGATGTGTGCTTCGGGGTATGGGAGGTGAAGGAATCAGGGGGCAAAGAAGTGAGACAAGAATGGGAAGGGAAAGTGATCAATAAACAGAATTCTCAGGTAACCCTTTGAGAAACAGAAACCTCATTTCACTGGGGGAATTCTGTGTCAAAAGACTCAAGGTGTGGGCAAGGACACTGGGACATGTATACATCAACTCCTGTGAGCTATTCTTTAGGGCTGTTCCTGGAGTCATTGATACCCCTGTTCTTATAGCCTGTCAAGTAGGTAGTACAGCTGCCTCCAGAGCCCTGAAACAGCCCTTGGACGGTGAAAGGCTGGTGACAATTGTTGGAAGTTGGGCACTGATGCTAGCAGAGAGGAAATGTGAGTGGGATTGTCTGCCACACATAGAATTTCTCCCTTCCTTTCTATAGGATATAAAACACATATGTAATGAACCATATCATACAATTATTAATTGATCTGCTTGCATACTTATTACAAATATTTGTCCAATATTTTAAAATTTATTTATTTACTTATTTATGATAGACCTAGAGAAAGAGAGAGAGAGGCAGAGACACAGGAGGAGGGAGAAGCAGGCCCCATGCCGGGAGCCTGACATGGGACTCAATCGCGGGATTCCAGGATCGCTCCCTGGGCCAAAGGCAGGCGCTAAACTGCTGAGCAACCCAGGGATCCCCTATTTGTCCAATTTTATTTTTTTTAATAAATTAATTTTTATTGGTGTTCAATTTACCAACATACAGAATAACACCCAGTGCTCATCCGTCAAGTGTCCCCCTCAGTGCTCGTCACCCATTCACCCCCACCCCCCGCCCTCCTCCCCTTCCACCACCCCTAGTTCATTTCCCAGAGTTAGGAGTCTTTATGTTCTGTGTCCCTTTCTGATATTTCCCACACATTTCTTCTCCCTTCCCTTATATCCCCTTTCACTATTATTCATATTCCCCAAATGAATGAGAACATACACTGTTTGTCCTTCTCCGATTGACTTACTTCACTCAGCATAATACCCTCCAGTTCCATCCACGTTGAAGCAAATGGTGGGTATTTGTCGTTTCTAATGGCTGAGGAATATTCCATTGTATACATAAACCACATCTTCTTTATCCATTCATCTTTCGATGGACACCGAGGCTCCTTCCACAGTTTGGCTATTGTGGACATTGCTGCTAGAAACATCGGGGTGCAGGTGTCCCGGCGTTTCATTGCATCTGAATCTTTGGGGTAAGTCCCTAACAGTGCAATTGCTGGGTCGTAGGGCAGGTCTATTTTTAACTCTTTGAGGAACCTCCACACAGTTTTCCAGAGTGGCTGCACCAGTTCACATTCCCACCAACAGTGTAAGAGGGTTCCCTTTTCTCCACATCCTCTCCAACATTTGTTGTTTCCTGCCTTGTTAATTTTCCCCATTCTCACTGGTGTGAGGTGGTATCTCATTGTGGTTTTGATTTGTATTTCCCTGATGGCAAGTGATGCAGAGCATTTTCTCATGTGCATGTTGGCCATGTCTATGTCTTCCTCTGTGAGATTTCTCTTCATGTCTTTTGCCCATTTCATGATTGGATTGTTTGTTTCTTTGCTGTTGAGTTTAATAAGTTCTTTATAGATTTTGGAAACTAGCCCTTTATCTGATATGTTATTTGCAAATATCTTCTCCCATTCTGTAGGTTGTCTTTGAGTTTTGTTGACTGTATCCTTTGCTGTGCAAAAGCTTCTTATCTTGATGAAGTCCCAATAGTTCATTTTTGCTTTTGTTTCTTTTGCTTTCATGGATGTATCTTGCAAGAAGTTACTGTGGCCAAGTTCAAAAAGGGTGTTGCCTGTGTTCTCCTCTAGGATTTTGATGGAGTCTTGTCTCACATTTAGATCTTTCATCCATTTTGAGTTTATCTTTGTGTATGGTGCAAGAGAGTGGTCTAGTTTCATTCTTCTGCATGTGGATGTCCAATTTTCCCAGCACCATTTATTGAAGAGACTGTCTTTCTTCCAGTGGATAGTCTTTCCTCCTTTATCGAATATTAGTTGACCATAGAGTTCAGGGTCCACTTCTGGGTTCTCTACTCTGTTCCATTGATCTATGTGTCTGTTTTTGTGCCAGTACCACACTGTCTTGATGACCACAGCTTTGTAGTACAACCTGAAATCTGGCATTGTGATGCCCCCAGCTATGGTTTTCTTTTTTAAAATTCCCCTGGCTATTCGGGGTCTTTTCTGATTCCACACAAATCTTAAAATAATTTGTTCTAAGTCTCTGAAGAAAGTCCATGGTATTTTGATAGGGATTGCATTAAACGTGTAAATTGCCCTGGGTAACATTGACATTTTCACAATATTAATTCTGCCAATCCATGAGCATGGAATATTTTTCCATCTCTTTGTGTCTTCCTCAATTTCTTTCAGAAGTGTTCTATAGTTTTTAGGGTATAGATCCTTTACCTCTTTGGTTAGGTTTATTCCTAGGTATCTTATGCTTTTGGGTGCAATTGTAAATGGGATTGACTTCTTAATTTCTCTTTCTTCAGTCTCATTGTTAGTGTATAGAAATGCCATTGATTTCTGGGCATTGATTTTGTATCCTGCCACGCTACCAAATTGCTGTATGAGTTCTAGCAATCTTGGGGTGGAGGCTTTTGGGTTTTCTATGTAGAGTATCATGTCATCGGCGAAGAGGGAGAGTTTGACTTCTTCTTTGCCAATTTGAATGCCTTTAATGTCTTTTTGTTGTCTGATTGCTGAGGCTAGGACTTCCAGTTCTATGTTGAATAGCAGTGGTGAGAGTGGACATCCCTGTCTTGTTCCTGATCTTAGGGGAAAGGCTCCCAGTGCTTTCCCATTGAGAATGATATTTGCTGTGGGCTTTTTGTAGATGGCTTTTAAGATGTCGAGGAAAGTCCCCTCTATCCCTACACTCTGAAGAGTTTTGATCAGGAATGGATGCTGTATTTTGTCAAATGCTTTCTCTGCATCTAATGAGAGGATCATGTGGTTCTTGGTTTTTCTCTTGCTGATATGATGAATCACATTGATTGTTTTACGAGTGTTGAACCAGCCTTGTGTCCCGGGGATAAATCCTACTTGGTCGTGGTGAATAATTTTCTTAATGTGTTGTTGGATCCTATTGGCTAGTATCTTGTTGAGAATTTTTGCATCCATGTTCATCAGGGATATTGGTCTGTAATTCTCCTTTTTGGTGGGGTCTTTGTCTGGTTTTGGAATTAAGGTGATGCTGGCCTCATAGAATGAATTTGGAAGTACTCCATCTCTTTCTATCGTTCCACGATTTGTTCAATTTTAGAGGACACTTCATTTATAAACATCTGTGTGTGTGTGTGTGTATGTGTGTTTTCCCAGTGATCTGCTAGTAAAATCCTCCTCACATTTAGAGGGGGGGAGTAGAAGACAGTAATTTCAAGGCGTTAATTTCAGGGTATATATGTAAGGTATTGGATTTCAGTATGATATTCATCTATGATTCCAGAAAATAAAAACAGTGGAATAAAAATTATTTCTCTAATCACTTTGTAAAATAATTAGGCCTGCCTTATACACGTTTTTTTGTAGACGGCTTAGTGTAATCTTTGTTTGCTTATTTATATACAGGTATTTTTACAATATTTTAGGGGATATTCATAGTTTCAACTCAATAGTTTAGTACCTCTTGATTGATAGGCATGTAGACCCAGAATAGTACTAGATATATTTTGGTTTTAATGCTGAAGTTTGTAGAATATTTATAATACAAGATAACTGACAATCATTGGGCTTTGAGGAAGGGCTGGGAGTAAGTATAAATGATTGATTTTCCTTTTTTGGTCACAGGAAGTCAATAGCTACTGATTAAGATCAAAACAGGTGAAAACCCACATGCAAACACATACCAAACAAAAAGGCTATGATCCCCATAAATATAATATTTTTTACATTTGACTTTTTATCTTAGATAATCAATCATAAAATGCGGCCAATGAACCAAATCTATTCTGCTATTTCTTTTTGTAAATAGTCTTACTGAAACATATCCATTCTATGTATTGCTTATGGCACTACAATGGCAGATTAAATAGTTTTAATAGAGAATATAAGTAGCCTGAAAAGTTGAAAATAATTACTCTCTGATTTTCTGCAGACCCCTGTTGAGGTAGAATATTTTAGGAAATATTGTCGCTAATGCGGAAAAACATGTTTCTCTTCTCAACATTCTAGTCTCAATATTTCTGGTCACCTAATTGTAGCACCCCCCCCCCCTGCCCTCTTCCCAGCACACACATGTGTGCATACACACACACACACACACACACACACACACACACACACGGTGAATGTCCTACAATTTACAATTTAACTCAGTTATGACACTATCTCCCTGAAGATACCAAGAAACAAAACTAAGTATTGTAACTAAGAAGACACTATAGCTTTTATCAGTTTAGAATATTATGAGTTTTAGGAGCTCTGGACCAAGAATGAGGAGGAAGACCAAATATATTGTTTTAAGAAATCACGGTATCTTAACACTTACCAAGAACTATCAAATTTGCAATGTAGTTTCACTTCAGTTCCTTTTTTATTGCTATGCTCAAGTAAATAACATCATGCTTTTAATAAAAACATAAAAGTGTGAAGAACACCGGGTGAACTTTAAAAAAAATTATTTATTTAGAGAAAGAGTGCATGCACGCACAAGAAAAGGAAGGACAGAAGGAGAGGGAAGGATAATCTTAAACTGACTGCTAAGTGCAGAGCCCATCTGGGGCTCAATCTCAAGACCCTGAGATCAACTCCTCTGTTCAAAACCAAGAGTTGGATGCTTAAGCAACTGAGCCACCCAGCTGTGATTTAAAGGAAATTATGATTTTTAGTGATAACAGTCAAATGAACTGGACACTAGACTGGATTTGGACCCCTCTACCCAGGTCTACCTTTTGTTTTTCTGGTAGTAACACCTTATATGACTCTGGTAGCCAAGCTACCATGTGTAATGTTGCAAAAAGACCTCTCTTCATAGCTGATCATATATTAACTTCCTTTATTTTTCCAAGTGAGTTTGAAGACTATTTTCCAAGTATGAGGAAATAAAACCTAGAAGTTTCTTATTTGAAATCCTAATCATAGATGCAATCTCAGGTAAGATAAACTTCTTCTTTCCTGAAGAGCCCATTGAATTCTGCCCCTAAAATAACGTGGCCTGGGATGTTTTTAGGAGTCTAGAAAACTTCTTTCAATGGATTTTTATGTAGTCGCTCATTGAAAGGGATGAATGGGAGTCAATACAGGCATACCTCAGAGATATTGCAGGTTTGTTTCCAGGTAACAGCAATAAAGCAATTCAAACAAATATTTTGGCTTCCTGGTACATATAAAAGTTACATTTACACTAAACTGTAGTCTGTTAAGTGTGCAATAGCATCATGTCTTTAAAAGTACATACTTGTCTTTAAATATACTTTTTAATTTTGCTTTCTGAGAGGGGGGAGGGGCAGAGAGAGAATCTTAAGCAGGCTCTGTGCCCAGGGTAGAGCCCAACACGGGGCTCAATCTCACAACCCTGATATTATGACCTGAGCCGAGATCGAGAGTCAGACATTCAACTGACTGTGCCACTGGGGTGCCTCAAAAATGTATACACCTTAATTTTAAAATATTGCTAAAAAAAAGCCATTATATAAAAAAGCCATTATTGAGTTTTCTGAGTTATGATCATAGATTACCATCACAAATATAATAACGAAAAAGTTGGAAATATTGTAAGACTTACCAAAATGGGACACACCAAATGAACAAGTGCTGTTGGAAAAAAATGGTGCTGATAAACTTGCTCACTGCAGAGTTGCCACAAAGCTTTCATTTGTAAAAATTGCAGTATTTGTAAGGTGGAATAAAGTGAAGCATGATAGAGTATGCCTGTATGCAGATTTATGTTTATAGTTCTTGATGCCACTCCACAGGGTTGACAATTGTGTTGAGAAGATAATTTTTTTCCTCTACCCTTCTAAATTCTTGTGGCTGGTGTATTAATTGAAATAAGACAGACTAATGGGAGAAAGAGTTTAATTTTGTACATATGGGAGCTCCACGAAAACAGTTGGGGTTCTAAGCCAGGCAATTGAGGCTTATATGCCTTCCCGAGCTCAGGAGGAGTTTGGGGCTTCAAAGGGAAGGAAGACAATTCAGAGGAATATGAAAAGAGCAAATGTTTGGTAAACAGATATTTGTCATGCCCTACAGAGACAATATGATACAGAGGGGAATTTGAAGCTACCCTTGCTAGGCTTCCCCTAGTTTACTAAAAGTACCACACCTAGCTCACATTCTTTATAGTTCTCTCTGGTGATAGGTCTTTTCCTGGACTAGGTCCTTTATCTATAAAATCTTAGAGACAGTGAAGGGGAAGGAAAAAGCTCTTTCTGAATCTTGTGGGCCTTGACTTTCCTCAGCTCAAAATAATCTACATGCCAAAGTGGCACATTTTAGAGAAGATGTTGTGAAACCCTTCAATTGGAAAATTTTACCAAAACTTTTTTTAAGCTCTATGATATGCACTCACTTTCTAAGCTGTTTTTTTCTTCTTTTCTTCAATCATATTTGTATGTAAACTTAGAAATACTGAAACAAGAGTGTAATATAGTTAAAATCTGATGTGACTTACCAGATTTAGAAGGGAAATAGGAACTTCAATGACTAATCATATTTAAATTTTTGAAACTGTTACTATCAAGTTAGAGTGCCTATCTAATGTGGAAGAGTGGCACAACTTGCCACTCAAGATAGGCCACTTCGAATAAGGTTAATTTTGAACTAGATATTTGAAAGCAGCAGATACAAAAGGGACACTGTTTTCCTTGTATGAGAAGAAAAGAAACTTGTCATCAGAGGATGGGGAGTGAAAGCCGAGAAAAATCTGTGCAAACATACCTTGTTAGAATAACTCTTACTTGTCTTTTAAGTTCCTTTCTGCATTTTCTCCTCTTTGATCAGCCTACCTAGATAAGCATTTAGGCTTTGCCACTTCATATGGTTTTCATTTTCCTGGGTGGAGAGACCCCATGTACATATAAAAATCTGTATGCTTTTCTCCTGTGAATCTATCTTGTGTCAATTTAATTTTTAGGCCCTAAGATAGTAAAGTTGTGTCCCTGCTACAGTGTTCTGTATTCATACTTGAAAAAATGAAATTAATTAATGAAAATAGATTAAAAGTGAAAACTTGAACTTAATACATATTTCTTAATTTCAATACACTAAAATGGAGTGCAAGAAACACCTAACAGTTACTTTTTTTTTTTTAAGATTTTATTTGTTTGAGAGAGAGAGAGAGAGAGAGAGAGAGAGAGAGAGAGAGAGAGGCAGAGACACAGGCAGAGGGAGAAGCAGGCTCCATGCAGAGAGCCGGATGTGGGACTCGATCCCAGGTCTCCAGGATCACACACTGGGCCAAAGGCGGCGCTAAACCGCTGAGCTACCGGGCCTAATAATTATCACAATTATACAAAAATCACTTTAAGGTAAACAATTCCTTTCATCCTTAATATCTTAAATCTAGAGTTTCCCAAAGTATCTTTGGTGAGGAATGAAACATAGAAATTGACAGACGGTTTCCTACTACAGACACTATAATATGTTGATATTCAAATTGTACTAAAAAAAAAAAAGCCCTAATTTAAAAGGGCAACGTGTTTTGCGTATAAGAAGGTGAATTTCTACTCTAGAACTGCCTCATGATAATCTACACTTAAAGACAGAGTAACATTAAGACAACAAAGGTCTGTGATGCTTCCGGATGACATTTTCCACTTAATGGGAGTGAAACAGTTGGTAGACAATGCAAATGTTACATTTGTGCTAATGTTATTGTGCTTGGAGGGTCACAGATACTTAACCACACAGGATGGAGCAGAAGAGGTTCTGTTAACAAACTAACCATCTGTAAAAGAATTGACATTAGAAATGTATAAAGATCTAGTTGCAAATGGTCAGATAATTTATATCTTTCCCTTTTCCCTTATTTAATGAGGTAAATTTGCATTAGAAAAAAGCTTAAAGCACAGTAATTTCAAGTGTTTGACTCAGTGAAGGTTTAAATATATAAACACATGTTTTACTAGATACAGGATCAAGATCTGCATTTCCAGCACCTAAAACGTTATCTCTCGTATTCCTTTGCATATCAGTACTCCCTAAAGGAACCACTGTTCTAGCTTCCATTACTACAAGTTGATTATGAACCTTCTTGAAATGCATACTTACTAAATCACATTATATGGAATCTTTTGTATCTGTCTTACATCGTTCAACCTAATATCCATAAGTTACAGCTCTGTGTCCTTGTTCTTGGATATTGCAGTCGTTTATTTTTTGTTTGTTTGTTTTGTTTACTATTGTGTGATTTATAGACTTTGAGATACTTCAATTTATAGATATTTCAATTTACTTATCCATTCTACTATTTGTAAATATTTTTGTTTCAAATTTGGGTTATTTAAGTAAAGGTATGGACACTCTGGTATGTCTTTTTGTAAGCAAGTATGTTCACTTCTCTTGGGTCTGTGACCAGGATTGGAATTGCTTTGGTAAATATCGCCAGTTTTCTTGGTGCTGTTTTACTGAACTATATCACTATATGTGGCAGCGTTTTAGAACTTTGACAGCACTTGGTATTACCAGTTTTTAAAATTTTAGTCATTCTACTGGGTGGTTTTAATGTGTATTTCCTTCATGAGTAATGATAGCGTTCATGATTGTTACCTATTTTGATGTGCTCTTTTAAAGGGGATTTCAAGTGTTCTCTCGATTTTTTTAAATTAGGTTTTTATACTTACTGATTGCTTAAATTCACAATACCTGGTGATCTTTGGTTTCCTTTTAAAAAATTACTTTCAGTTCCGTTATTTTATTTTATTTTTTTTAGATCTTATTGAGAGACACAGAGAGACAGAGAGAGAGAGGCAGAGACATAGGCAGAGAGAGGAGGCTCCATGCAGGGAGCCGGATGTGGGACTGGATCCCGGGACTCCAGGATCATGCCCTGGGTGGAGGGCAGTTGTTCAACCGCTGAGCCACCCAGGTGTCCCTCAGTTCAGTTTAATACCTATTTAGTCAAAGACCATTTATGTTCTAAGTACTTTGATAATATTTGCTTTATAACCCAGCATATGATCTCTGTTCTTAAATGGCTTACACACACTTAAGAAAAATGCATATTCTGTGGTTATTGAGTATAGTGTTCTAAAAAAGCAATTTAATTGATTGAGTTTTGGGCAGCCCGGGTGGTTCAGCAGTTTAGCACCTGCCTTCACCCCAGGGTGTGATCCTGGAGACCCGGGATCGAGTCCCACATCGGGCTCCCTGCATGGAGCCTGCTTCTCCCTCTGCCTCTCTCTCTGTCTCTCATGAATAAATAAATAAAATATTTAAGAAAAAAATTTAGTTTTGTTGAAATCTTCTCTATCTGTAATTATTTGTGTCTACTATCATTTTTTAGGGGAGACTTATTAAAATATCCAACTATGGTTGTGGATTTGTCTACTTTTAATTTCTGTCAAATTTTGTTTTTTACACATTGAAGAATTATTATTAGTATAAATTTATGAGGTTTTAGTCCTGTTTACTATTTTGCCAAAATGAAACCTGTCTTTATATTTTTAATAATACTTCTTTCCTTGGAATCCTCTGTCTGAGGTTAATAAAGCTATAACAGCTTTCTTTTGATTAGGATGTTTCTATTGTTTAACTTTCTACCGATATCTTTGTGTTTATAGTGAGTGTTCTAAAAAAATATGTAGAGGTAGATTTGCATTTCTTCTTACCAATCTGACAATATTTTTAATGCTATTTATATTTAATATGATGGGAATACTTGCTTTACGCCTACCGTCATGCTATTTATTTTCTTGATTTCATCTCATCTATCCTTTCTTGTCTTTTTAGGAAGGCAGGGATAGATCCTAAATTCATTATGTTCTACCTTTAATTAGTGTTTAATCATTTCCAGTGCAATAAAACAATTTCCATTTACTCATCTTCTGCCCTCTGTGTTTTTATTACATATTGTTCTCAACCCATAATATAACCCTCACAAGCCATAGTTACTGTTTTTGCTTTAAATAGTCTTTGGCATTTTTGTAGTGCCTCAATTCAGCAAAGTTGAAAATACACTTTCTAAGATTCCATTTCCTATATAGCTTGGCCACAAGAGAATCTTGTGTGGTATTAAAGACAGATGTGAGGAAGCAGCCATTACACGGAGGGGTGTTTAAGGATCCCAAGACTGCTGGAGAATGCACACCTTGTTGCTGATCTACTGGGTCATGTTGAAATTGAAAGTTGAAATAGAAAAAAAGATTTATTGAGGTGCTAGGATTGGGTTAGAATTGGTAACTACTTAGCAGTGGAAAAGTGACCTAAACTTAAAGAATTAATTTTTCATATGTGTTATAACAATTCTGCAGCAAGTAAAAAAAGAATCACCTACAGATTATATGTAGCCCCAATATTTTTTTCAGGTAGGCTATAAACATTTCTAAAGTATGTATGAGCTTTAGTGTACATAAATACAGGTGTGTTTTGAGTCCTGACCCTATATGGACTGTATGGAAACTGGTTTAGAAAGGGAGTAATATTTTCCATTACTTAAAACATTATTTCTATTTGATGTATGCTCCTATAAAATCATAGGCTCCGTTGAGTATATTGTATGCCATCCCAGATCTGTGGTCAAGCTAAAAGCTCCTATTTAGAAATAATGTGAAAATCCATTACAACTGATTTAATATTTATTTCAGTAGGAATTTATCTCTTCACTTTTATAACTATCTGACATAGTATATTTTGCTTTCTTTATTGTTTAACTTCCATTAGAATGTAAGCTTCCTGGGAATCTATTTGTTTCCTGCTAGATATCCAGTGTGTAACGTAATGTCTCCTGCATACCAAGTGTTTAATGTGTGTTTTTCCCTCTTAGTGAATAAAACTCCATCAAAGATAGCTTCTTAAATTTGCAGGTACTTAAGAAATTTTACTAATAAAAATTATTCTGGGACCTAAGTTGAGTGCGCAGCAACCATTTCAATTTTGACAATTGCTACACTAAGTGAAAAGAGTTCTACAGGAGTCTTCATTGGCAAAAGTGCCAAAACCTCTTGTATGGCTCCATGCAACCACAAGAATGCTGGAGATACCAATCCTATAATTTTCCTAGAAAGGGGGCTAAGTTGCACCTATCATTAATGGTGACTGCATCGCATATACTTTTTGAGGCCTTAATATTTAATGATCATAGCAATTTTGTAATAAACCTTTTCTTTTTAGATTTTATTTATTCATGAGAGAGAGAGAGAGAAAGAGAGAGAGAGAGAGAGAGAGAGAGAGGCACAGACAAGCAGAGAGAGAAGCAGGCTCCATGCAAGGAGCCCAATGCGGGACTCGATCCTGGGTCTCCAGGATCAGGCCCTGGGCTGAATGTGGCGTTAAACTGCTGAGCAACCCAGGCTGCCCAATAAACCTTTTCCAATACAATTCTTATTTTTTTTTATTTAATTCAGTTACCCAACATATAGTACGTCTTTAATTTCAGATGCAGAGTTCAATAATTCATCAGTCGCATATAACACCCAGTGCTCATCACATCATCTACCTCCCCTCCAGCAACCCTCAGTTTGTTTCCTAGAGTTGAGAGTCTTTCATGGTTTGTTTTCCTCTCTGATTTCTTTTCATTCCATTTTCTCTCCCTTCCCCTATGATCCTCTACACTGTTTCTTATATTCCACATATGAGTGAAACCATGTGATAATTATCTTTCTCTGATTGAGTTATTTCACTCAGCATGATACCCTCTAGTTTTCCATCCATGTTGATGTAAATGGTAAGTATTCATCCTTTGGTGGCTGAGTAATATTCCATTGTATATGTACACCACATCTTCTTTATCCGTTCATCTGTCAATGGACGTCTGGGCTCTTTCCATTGTTTGGCTATTGTGGACTTCACTGGTATAAGCATTGCAGTGCATGTGCCTCTTCAGATCATTACATTTGTATCTTTGCAGTAAACACCTAGTAGTGCAATTGCTGGTCATAGGGTAGCTGTATTTTTAACTTCTTAAGGAACATCCATACTGTTTTTCAGAATGGCTGCACCAGCTTGCATTCCCACTAACAGTGTAAGAGAATTCCTCTTTTTCTGCATCCTTGCCAATATAAGTTGTTTCCTGTCTTGTTAATTTTAGCTATTCTGACTGGTGTGAGGTGGTATCTCATTGTGGTTTTGATTTGTATTTCCCTAATGCTGAGTGATATTAAGTATTTTTTCATGTGTCTGTTGGGCATTTGTATCTTTGAAAAAATGTCTGTTCATGTCTTCAGCCATTTCTTGACTGGATTATTTATTTATTGGGTGTTGAGTTTGATAAGTTCTTTATAGTTCATGGATATTATCCCTTTATCTGATATGTCATTTGCAAATAACCTTCCATTCTGTAGATTGCCTTTTCGTTTTGTTGACTGATTCCTGGGCTATGCAGAGCTTTTTATCTTGATGAAGTCCCAATAGTTTATTTTTGCTTTTGTTTCCTTTGCCTTTGGAGATGTGTCTAGCAAGACACATGGCCAAAGTCAAACAGGTTGCTGCCTGTGTTCTGTAGGATTTTGATGGATCCCTGTCACACATATAGATCCTTTATCCATTTTGAGTTTATCTTTGTGTATGCTGTAAGAAAATGGTCCAGTTTCATTCTTCTGTATGTGGCTCTCCAATTTTCCCAACACCATCTGTTGAAAAGATTGCCTTTTTTCCATTGGATGTTCTTTCCTGCTTTGTCAAAGATTAGTTGATCAGAGTTGAGGGTCCATTTCTGGGTTCTCTTTTTTTTTTTTTTTATAAATTAATTTTTATTGGTGTTCAATTTACCAACATACAGAATAACACCCAGTGCTCATCCCGTCAAGTGTCCCCCTCCGTGCCCGTCACCCATTCACCCCCACCCCCCGCCCTCCTCCCCTTCCACCACCCCTAGTTCATTTCCCAGAGTTAGAAGTCTTTATGTTCTGTGTCCCTTTCTGATATCTCCCACACATTTCTTCTCCCTTCCCTTATATTCCCCTTCACTATTATTCATATTCCCCAAATAAGTGAGAACATACACTGTTTGTCCTTCTCCGATTGACTTACTTCACTCAGCATAATACCCTCCAGTCCCATCCACGTTGAAGCAAATGGTGGGTATTTGTTGTTTCTAATGGCTGAGTAATATTCCATTGTATACATAAACCACATCTTCTTTATCCATTCATCTTTCGATGGGCACCGAGGCTCCTTCCACAGTTTGGCTATTGTGGACATGGCTGCTAGAAACATCGGGGTGCAGGTGCCCCGGCGTTTCATTGCATCTGAATCTTCGGGGTAAATCCCTAACAGTGCAATTTCTGGGTCGTAGGGCAGGTCTATTTTTAATTCTTTGAGGAACCTCCACACAGTTTTCCAGAGTGGCTGCACCAGTTCACATTCCCACCAACAGTGTAAGAGGGTTCCCTTTTCTCCGCATCCTCTCCAACATTTGTTGTTTCCTGCCTTGTTAATTTTCCCCATTCTCACTGGTGTGAGGTGGTATCTCATTGTGGTTTTGATTTGTATTTCCCTGATGGCAAGTGATGCAGAGCATTTTCTCATGTGCATGTTGGCCATGTCTATGTCTTCCTCTGTGAGATTTCTCTTCATGTCTTTTGCCCATTTCATGATTGGGTTGTTTGTTTCTTTGGTGTTGAGTTTAATAACTTCTTTATAGATTTTGGAAACTAGCCCTTTATCTGATATGTTATTTGCAAATATCTTCTCCCATTCTGTAGGTTGTCTTTGAGTTTTGTTGACTGTATCCTTTGCTGTGCAAAAGCTTCTTATCTTGATGAAGTCCCAATAGTTCATTTTTGCTTTTGTTTCTTTTGCCTTCGTGGATGTATCTTGCAAGAAGTTACTGTGGCCAAGTTCAAAAAGGGTGTTGCCTGTGTTCTCCTCTAGGATTTTGATGGAGTCTTGTCTCACATTTAAATCTTTCATCCATTTTGAGTTTATCTTTGTGTATGGTGCAAGAGAGTGGTCTAGTTTCATTCTTCTGCATGTGGATGTCCAATTTTCACAGCACCATTTATTGAAGAGACTGTCTTTCTTCCAGTGGATAGTCTTTCCTCCTTTGTCGAATATTAGTTGACCATAAAGTTCAGGGTCCATTTCTGGATTCTCTATTCTGTTCCATTGGTCTATGTGTCTGTTTTTGTGCCAGTACCACACTGTCTTGATGAACACAGCTTTGTAGTACAACCTGAAATCTGGCATTGTGATGCCCCCAGCTATGGTTTTCTTTTTTAAAATTCCCCTGGCTATTCGGGGTCTTTTCTGATTCCACACAAATCTTAAAATAATTTGTTCTAAGTCTCTGAAAAAAGTCCATGGTATTTTGATAGGGATTGCATTGAACGTGTAAATTACCCTGGGTAGCATTGACATTTTCACAATATTAATTCTGCCAATCCATGAGCATGGAATATTTTTCCATCTCTTTGTGTCTTCCTCAATTTCTTTCAGAAGTGTTCTATAGTTTTTAGGGTATAGATCCTTTACCTCTTTGGTTAGGTTTATTCCTAGGTATCTTATGCTTTTGGGTGCAATTGTAAATGGGATTGACTCCTTAATTTCTCTTTCTTCAGTCTCATTGTTAGTGTATAGGAATGCCATTGATTTCTGGGCATTGATTTTGTATCCTGCCACGCTACCAAATTGCTGTATGAGTTCTAGCAATCTTGGGGTGGAGGCTTTTGGGTTTTCTATGTAGAGTATCATGTCATCGGCGAAGAGGGAGAGTTTGACTTCTTCTTTGCCAATTTGAATGCCTTTAATGTCTTTTTGTTGTCTGATTGCTGAGGCTAGGACTTCCAATACTATGTTGAATAGCAGTGGTGAGAGTGGACATCCCTGTCTGGTTCCTGATCTTAGGGGAAAGGCTCCCAGTGCTTCCCCATTGAGAATGATATTTGCTGTGGGCTTTTCGTAGATGGCTTTTAAGATATCGAGGAAAGTTCCCTCTATCCCTACACTCTGAAGAGTTTTAATCAGGAATGGATGCTGTATTTTGTCAAATGCTTTCTCTGCATCTAATGAGAGGATCATATGGTTCTTGGTTTTTCTCTTGCTGATACGATGAATCACATTGATTGTTTTACGAGTGTTGAACCAGCCTTGCATCCCGGGGATAAATCCTACTTGGTCATGGTGAATAATTTTCTTAATGTGTTGTTGGATCCTATTGGCTAGTATCTTGTTGAGAATTTTTGCATCCATGTTCATCAGGGATATTGGTCTGTAATTCTCCTTTTTGGTGGGGTCTTTGTCTGGTTTTGGAATTAAGGTGATGCTGGCCTCATAGAATGAGTTTGGAAGTACTCCATCTCTTTCTATCTTTCCAAACAGCTTTAGTAGAATAGGTATGATTTCTTCTTTAAACATTTGAGAGAATTCCCCTGGGAAGCCATCTGGCCCTGGACTCTTGTGTCTTGGGAGGTTTTTGATGACTGCTTCAATTTCCTCCCTGGTTATTGGCCTGTTCAGGTTTTCTATTTCTTCCTGCTCCAGTTTTGGTAGTTTGTGGCTTTCCAGGAATGCGTCCATTTCTTCTAGATTGCCTAATTTATTGGCGTAGAGCTGTTCATAATATGTTTTTAAAATCGTTTGTATTTCCTTGGTGTTGGTAGTGATCTCTCCTTTCTCATTCATGATTTTATTAATTTGAGTCTTCTCTCTCTTCTTTTTAATAAGGTTGGCTAATGGTTTATCTATCTTATTAATTCTTTCAAAGAACCAACTCCTGGTTCTATTGATCTGTTCCACAGTTCTTCTGGTCTCAATTTCGTTGAGTTCTGCTCGAATTTTAATTAACTCTCTTCTTCTGCTGGGCGTCGGGTCGATTTGCTGCTTCTTCTCTAGCTCCTTTATGTGTAAGGTTAGCTTTTGTATTTGAGTTCTTTCCAGTTTTTGAATGGATGCTTGTATTGCGATGTATTTCCCCCTCAGGACTGCTTTTGCTGCATCCCAAAGATTTTGAACAGTTGTATCTTCATTCTCATTAGTTTCCATGAATCTTTTTAATTCTTCCTTAATTTCCTGGTTGACCCTTTTATCTTTTAGCAGGATGGTCCTTAACCTCCACGTGTTTGAGGTCCTTCCAAACTTCTTCTTGTGATTGAGTTCTAATTTCAAGGCGTTATGGTCTGAGAATATGCAGGGGACGATCCCAATCTTTTGGTATCGGTTCAGACCCGATTTGTGACCCAGTATGTGGTCTATTCTGGAAAAAGTTCCATGTGCACTTGAGAAGAATGTGTATTCAGTTGAGTTTGGATGTAAAGTTCTGTAGATATCTGTGAAATCTATCTGGTCCAGTGTATCATTTAAAGCTCTCGTTTCTTTGGAGATGTTGTGTTTAGAAGACCTATCAAGGGTAGAGAGAGCTAGATTGAAGTCACCAAGTATAAGTGTATTATTATCTAAGTATTTCTTTACTTTGGTTAATAATTCGTTTAAGTATTTGGCAGCTCCCACATTCGGGGCATATATATTGAGGATTGTTAAGTCCTCTTGTTGGATAGATCCTTTAAGTATGATATAGTGTCCCTCTTCGTCTCTCACTACTGTCTTCGGAGTGAATTTTAGTTTATCTGATATAAGGATGGCTACCCCTGCTTTCTTTTGAGAACCATTTGAATGGTAAATGGTTCTCCAACCTTTTATTTTCAGGTTGTAGGTGTCCTTCTGTCTAAAATGAGTCTCTTGTAGACAGCAAATAGATGGGTCCTGCTTTTTTATCCAGTCTGAAACCCTGCGCCTTTTGATGGGGTCATTAAGCCCGTTCACGTTCAGAGTTACTATTGACAGATATGAGTTTAGTGTCATCATGATATCTATTTAGTCCTTGTTTTTGTGGATTGTTCCACTGAACTTCTTCTTAAAGGGGAATTTTAAGAGTCCCCCTTAAAATTTCTTGCAGAGCTGGTTTGGAGGTCACATATTCTTTCAGTTCCTGCCTGTCTTGGAAGCTCTTTATCTCTCCTTCCATTTTGAATGAGAGCCTTGCTGGATAAAGTATTCTTGGTTGCATGTTCTTCTCATTTAGGACCCTGAATATATCCTGCCAGCCCTTTCTGGCCTGCCAGGTCTCTGTGGAGAGGTCTGCTGTTACCCTAATATTCCTCCCCATGAAAGTCAGGGACTTCTTGTCTCTTGCTGCTTTAAGGATCTTCTCTTTATCTTTGGAATTTGCAAGCTTCACTATTAGATGTCGAGGTGTTGAACGGTTTTTATTGATTTTAGGGGGGGATCTCTCTATTTCCTGGATCTGAATGCCTGTTTCCCTTCCCAGATTGGGAAAGTTTTCAGCTAGGATTTGTTCAAATACATATTCTGGCCCTCTGTCCCTTTCGGCGCCCTCGGGAACCCCAATTAAACGTAGATTTTTCTTCCTTAGAGTGTCATTTATTTCCCTTAATCTGTCTTCATGGTTCTTTAATTGTTTATCTCTTTTTTCCTCAGTTTCCCTCTTTGCCATTAACTTGTCTTCTATGTCACTCACTCGTTCTTCCACCTCGTTAACCCTCGTCGTTAGGACTTCTAGTTTGGATTGCATCTCATTCAGTTGATTTTTAATTTCTGCCTGATTGGATCTAAATTCTGCAGTCATGAAGTCTCGTGAGTCCTTAATGCTTTTTTCTAGAGCCACCAGTAGCTGTATAATAGTGCTTCTGAATTGGCTTTCTGACATTGAATTGTAATCCAGATTTTGTAGCTCTGTGGGAGAGAGGGCTGTTTCTGATTCTTTCTTTTGAGGTGAGGTTTTCCTTCTAGTCATTTTGCTCAGTGCGGAGTGGCCAAAAACAAGTTGTATTGGGAGAATGAGAGAAAGAGAGAGAAGGAAAGAAAAGAGAAAAAGAAAAAAGAAAAAGAAAAGAAAAAGGAAAGAAGAGAAGAAAAAGGGAAAGAAAAAGAAAGAAAGGTGAAAAAAAAGGGGGTGGGGGAAGCAATCAGAAATCAAAAAGAAAAGAAAAAAGAAAAGAAAAAAAAAACACGGGGGAGTATTTCTGTAGAGTTTAAGTCCCTTGACTTCCCCTGGAACTGGTCCGTCCAGCTGGTCTTCTGGGGGAGGGGCCTGTTGCGCTGATTTTCAGGTGTTAGCACTTGGGGGAGCTGCTCTGCCCCTGCCTGCTGCAGGGCTCAGCGGGGGTTGTTTACCCCGTGAGGTCTCAGGAGGAACAGTTGCAGTTGCTATGGCAACTCTGGAAGCCTGGATTCAGCCTCCGCAGGAACTCGGGGCTCTCGGCTCTCCGTCCGCAGGGCCTGGAGGCTCCGGGGCGGGGCCGTTGATCTGCTCAGCTCGGGGCAGGAGCGTCCTTGCTGTCCTGGGCCCTCCCGGCCTCTGCCTGTCCCGGGGGAGGCCGGATCCTGGGCTGTGTCCCGGCGCCCTGTGCTCCGGGGCCTGCGCTGTTGGATTTGCGCTCCCGCCCCGCAGCTCCCTCCCTGGAGCCGCTCCCGAGCCCCTCCGAACTGCTCCGGTGCGTGCTGCAGCCCTTAGGGAGCTCGGTGCACTCTCCTGGGCTTGCAGGTGCCTGTTAGTGTCCCCGGGAGCCCGAGGGCATCCCCGCCCTCCTGGGTCCTGCTCCAACTCCCTGCGAGCCCCTTGCCGCCCGCCCGGGAAGGTTGGTGCAGCTCCTGCTCCTCCGGGACGGGGCTCTCCTGTCCTGGGGACACTCGCCCCGGCCTCAGCCCGGCTCCTCGCGGGGCCCCTCCCCCTCGGAGGCCTTTTGTTTCTTTATTTCTTTTCCCCGTCTTCCTACCTTGATAGAAGCGTGAACTCCTCTCACTGTAGCATTCCAGCTGGTCTCTCTTTAAATCTCAGGCCGAATTCGTAGATTTTCAGGATGGTTTGAAGGTTATCTAGGTAATTTGTTGGGGACAGGTGATTTGGGGACCCTACTCCTCCGCCATCTTGCCCCTCCTCCCCATTTCTGGGTTCTCTATTCTTTGATCTATGCATCTGTTTTGTGCCAGTACCATACTATCTTGATGATTACAGCTTTGTGATATAGCTCAAAGTCCAGCATTGTGATGCCACATTCAACATTCCTCTGGCTACTCAGGGTCTTTTCTGGTTCCATAAAAATTTTAGGATTATTTGTTCCAGCTATGTGAAAAGTATCAGTGGTATTTTGATAAGGATTGCATTGACTTAGTAGATTGCTCTGGGTAGCATAGATATTTTAACAATATTTATTCTTCCAATCCATGAGCATGGAATGTTTTTCCATCTCTATGTGTCTTCCTCAATTTCTTTCATAAATGTTCAATAGTTTTTAGAGTATAAATCTTTTACCTCTTTGGTTAGGTTTATTCCCAGGTATCCTCTGGCTTCTGGTGTAATTGTAAATGGGATCAATTCCTTAATTTCTCTTTTTTTGTCTCATTGTTAGTGTATAGAAATGCAACTGATTTCTGTGCATTGATTTTTATAGCTTGCAATGTTGCTGAATTCCTGTGTGAGTTCTAACAGTTTTGGGGTGGTGTCATTTGGGTTTTCCATATAGAGTATCATGCCATCTATGAAGAGTGAGGGTTGACTTCTTCTTTGCCAATTTGAATGCCTTTTATTTCTTTTTGTTGTCTGATTGCTGAGGCTAGCACTTCTAGTACTATGTTGAATAGCAGTGGTGAGAGTGGACATCCCTGTTGCATTCCTGATCTTAGGGGAAAGGCTGTCAGTGTTTTCCCATTGAGAATGATATTCCTGTGGGCTTTTCATAAATGGCTTTTAAGATGCTGAGGAATGTTTCCTCTATCCCTACACTCTGAAGAGTTTTGATCAGGAATGGATGCTGTATTTTATCAAGTTATTCTTCTGCATCAATTGAGAGGATCATATAGTTTTTGTCCTTTCTTTTATTAATGTGATGTATCACGTTGATTGATTCATGAATGTTGAACCAATCTCGCAGCCCAGGAATAAGTCCCAACTGGTCATGATGAATAATCCTTTTAATGTACTCTTGGATCATATTAGCTAGTATCTTGGTGAGAATTTTGGCATCCATGTTCATCAGAGATAGTGGTCTATAATTCTCCTTTTTGATGGGGTCTTTGGTTTTGGAATCAAGGCAATGCTGACCTCATAAAACAACTTTGGAAGTTTTCCTCCTATTTCTATTTTTTGAAACAGCTTCAAAAGAATAGGTATCAGTTCTTTAAATGTTTTGGTAGAATTCCCCTGGGAAGCCATCTTGCCCTGGACTCCTGTTTGTTGGGAGATTTTCTATTACTGTTTCAATTTCCTTGCTGGTTATGGGTCTGTTCAGATTTTCTATTTCCTCCTGTTTCAGGTTTGGTAGTTTATGAGTTTCTAGAAATGCATCATTTTTTTTTCCAGGTTGCCCAATTTGTTGGCGTATAATGTGTTCTTAAAGGTGTTTGTATTTCCTTGATGTTGGTTATGATCTCTCCTCTTTCATTCATGATTTTACTAATCTGAGTCCTTTCTCCTTTCTTTTTGATAAGTCTGGCCAGGGGGTTATCAATCTTATTAATTCTTTCAAAGAACCAGTTTCTAGCTTCACTGAGCTGTTCTATTGTTCTTTTGGTTTCTATTTCATTGATTTCTTCTGTAATCTTTATTATTCCCTTCTCCTGCTGGGTTTAGGCTTTATTTGTTGATTTTTCTCCAGCCTCTTTAGGTGTAAGTTTAGCTTGTGTATTTGAGACTATCTAGTTTCTTGAGAAAGGCTTGTACTGCTATGTACTTCCCTCTTAGGACCACCTTTGCTTCATCCCAAAGGTTTTGAACAGTTGTGTTTTCATTTTTACTTGTTTCCATGAATTTTTAAATTCTTCTTCAATTTCCTGGTTGACCCAGTCATTCTTTAGTAGAATGCTCTTTAACCTCCAAGTATTTGAGTTCCTTCCAAATGTCCTCTTGTGATTGAGTTCAAGTTTCAAAATATTGTGGTCTGAAAATATGCAGAGAATAATCCCAATCTTTTGGTATTGGTTAAGACCTTATTTGTGACCCAGTATGTGATATATTCTGCAGAAAGTTCCAAGTGCACTCAAGAAGAATGTGTATTCTGTTGCTTTAGGATGGAATGCTTTGTATATATGACTGAAGTCCATTTGTTCTACTGTGTCATCCAAAGTCCTTGTTTTATTGTTGATCTTCTGTTTAGATGATCTGTCCATTGCTGTGAGTGGGGTTACAGTCCCCTACTATTATTGTATTATTATCAATGTGTTTCTTTAATTTGGTTATCGATTGGTTTATATAATTGGCTGCTCCCATGTTAGCATAAATATTTTTAATTATTAGTACTTCTTGTTGGATAGACCCTTTACATATGGTAGTGTCCCTCCTCATCCCTTCCTATAGACTTTGGTTTAAAATCTAATTTGTCTGATATAAGGATTGCTACCCAGCTTTCTTTTGATGTCTGTTAGCATGATAGATGGTTCTCCACCCCCATCACTTTCAGTTTGGATGTATCTTTGGGTCCAAAATGGGTCTCTTCTAGACAGCATGTCAACGAGTCCTGCTTTTTATCCAATCTGTTACTCTGTGTATTTTGATTGGAGCTTTTGCCCACTTACATTTAGGGTAACTATTGAAGATAACGGATTTAGTGCCATTGTATTACTTGTAAAATCACTGTTTCTGTTTATTGTCTCTGTTCTTTCTGCCTTGTTACATTTGGGCTCCATTTGCTTACAGGATCCTCTTTGATATTTCTTGCAGAGCTGGCTTGGTGGTCACATATTCTTATAGTTTCTGTCTGTCCAAGAGGCTCTTTATCTCTCCTTCCATTCTGAATGACAACCTTTCTGGATAAGGTATTCTTGGGTGCATGTTTTTCTCATTTATCACCCGAATATATCATGCTAGCCTTTTCTGGCCTGCCAGGTCTCTATGGATAGGTCTGTTGCCAGTCAAATGTTCCTACTTTTTTACATTAAGGACTTCTGTCTCGAGCTGCTTTTAGGATTTTCTCTTTTTTTCTGAAATTTGCAAGAATCACTATTACATGTCAGGGTGTTGATCTGTTTTTATTGACTTTGAGGGGGTTTCCCTGTGCCTCCTGGACTTGAATGCTTGTTTCCTTCCCCAGACTAGGGAAATTCTCAGCTATAATTTACTCAAATATACCTTCTGCTCCTCTCTCTTTATCTGCTTTCTATGGGACCTCAATATTTCATTATTTTCCCCCTTCCCCCTCCTTCTTATCTAATATTGTTTCACTTTATGGTCTCACCGAACTCTTGAATCCTCCCCCCATGGTCCAGGAATTATTTCTCTCTCTTTGCTCAGTTTCTCCATTCTCAGCAATACCCTTTTTTATTCCAACCTGATTAGATCTTAGTTTTTATTTCTCCAGAAAGGGATACTCTAGTGTCTTCTATGCTTTTTAGAAGCCCAGTTAGTATCTTTATAGTTGTTCTGAATTCTAGCTCTGACATTCTACCAATATTCATATTTATTAAGTCTCTGGTAGTGAGTACTGCCTCCTGTTCTTTTTTCTGGGGATTTTTCCTTCTGGTCATTTTGTCCAGAGGAGAATAGGTAAATGAGAGAACAAAAAAGAAGTAAAAATAAAAAAATGAAAACATTAACCATGACCCTGTGAAATATATGCTAACCAGAAGAAACCAAAAGAGGGAAAAAAGGGAAAAAAGAATAAAATAGGGAGAAAGAACAGGGTGATACATTTGGTCTTGGGTATATTTTGCTCTGTCTGTTAATGTACACTTGGTTCCAAAGTTGTATAGAAAAAAACAAAACAAAACAAGCATACAGTCCTTTTGAGTACAGTGAAAGACAGCCAAAAGTGAAGGATATATCTATAAAATGTAAAAATGAAACTTAAAGCTTTAAAAAGTTGATTAAAAAGGAAGGTAGTAGAAAAAGGGGGAGAAAAAAAATTTAAACTCAAAAACTAAAGAATCATGAGTAAAAATGTGAATTCTGTATTTTCCCCGAATGCAGTTTTTCAGTTCTGTGTGATGGGTAAACTTGGTGCTAGCCTGATGTTCCTGCCAGTCTCCTGGAGGTGGGGGTGGGGGGGCACCTGTTGTACTTATTCTCAGGTGTGTCTTTGCTTGGAGGGAGTTGTACTACCACTTGCCCCAGGGGCCCAGCTCAGTATAAGCTGCTTCAGGTTGCCCTCTGTGGCTTCTGTTCCCTGAAGGCGCTTCCAGCCACTTTAGAGGATGAAGGGGAAAAAAGAAAAAAAGGAAAGAAAGAAAAGGAAGCAAGGAAAGGAAAGAAGGAAGGGAAGGAAAGAAAGGAAGGGAGGGAAAGGAAGGGAGGGAAATAATGAATGAATGATGGTTCTCTGATTTCCAGCCCTGGAGCTGAACGACTTCAGCCCCCACTCTTCAGTGCACTCTCAGGGAAACAGTCACTTTCGTGTGTACCAAATGCCACAGACTCTCGGGGTGCACACCTGCACCAATCCCCCCAGGGGAGGGAGGGTTCTCATCACAGCCCCACCACTCGCTGGGCCCCTGCTGCAAGAGCAATTGTCCCATCCTTAGAGCTCCTACATTGCTTCTCCCTGGGGAAGGGGGAGGGTCACAGCATTTCTGGGGCTTGCAGAGCCCCTGCTTGGAGAGGGGTCGTTCCATCCTGTGGCAGTTCACGGTTTCTGGCAAACGGACCTGGGAACCCACTCCTGGGCTGGCTGATGGGAGCCTGCTCCCCTTCCAGTGCTTGGGAACTCTGCCGACCCAGGCCCTCGCGTTCTGTCTGTGACCCTGGGGATCCCGAGACACTGTCCCACCTAAGATTCCGCCCTTGATTCACCACCTGCGCACCAATTCAGGCAGGGAAGTCCCTCAAGGGAGACATCTAAGGGTTCTGACTTTTCACTTACAGAGACTCCAGCCCCCTGCCATTTACCTGCATATATATATATATATATATATATATATATATATATATATATATCCCCTTATCTGTTTATATATTATCTGCTTATATATCCCCTGCCTTTTATCTGCTTTATATATAAAAGCAGATATTATATATATGTATATATCCCCCTTAGATATTATTTATTTGCTTCTCTGCTCCTCCTACCTTGCAAAAAGTGGTTGGCTTTTTGTATACAGAATTCCAGCAATTCTTTTGTTACATCTCAGGTTGAATTCACAGGTGTTCAGAATGATTTAACGATCTCTAGCTGAATTCAAGGGACCAGCTAAAACGAGGTCCCCTACTCTTCCGCCATCTTCCAATACCATTTTAAAATAACGTAATATCTTATATCTGCCATGGCTTCTTGAACCAATCCTTTCTTTGTTTAAGAATGTTGGTATTGTAAATAATGCTGAACCAAATGTCTTTATGCATAATTCTCTGCTTGCTCATAGTTCACATTTGTCATCAAGAACAAATTAAGAATTTCCCTGTGAAAGAACTATTTTTTTAATGATTTTTGAGTTTAGTGCTATTTCTATCTTTAATTTGATTGATTTATTTCTATCATAGCACTGCCAGGAAAGATGATAGGTTAGTTTTTAATTTACCTGAAACTCTCTGAAAGTGAATTCTGTAAATATGATTTCTAAAAATAGTTGCTTAAAGCTCCAAGTATCTTGCAGCCCTGGTGGCTTAGCGGTTTAGTGTTACCTTCAGCCCAGGGCGTGATCCCGGAGACCTGGGATCGAGTCCCACATTGGGCTCCCTGCATGGAGCCTGCTTCTCTCTCTGCCTGTGTCTCTGCCTCTCTCTCTCCATTTCTAATAAATAAATCAAATCTTAAAAAAAAATCTCCAAGTATCATTAAAGATAGAAAATAATCATACAAATAGGTAATCATTATTATCTTTCTAGAACGTGTTATTCACATCTTTTAATGGACAATAATGAGCATATGCTTATATCCCCTTGATGACTCAGGCCATCATTATGAAAATCAATTAGTGGTCTTGAATTTGGTATGGTTAAAAGTATTGGTATTTCCTTTGGAAATAACCAATACTTTGAGAGCAGCATTATTCTACATGTAGCAGCTGTGTAGTATTAGACTTAACCTTTTTAGAATTTCAGGTGTTTGTTTCCTATAAAATGGAAACATAATGTACCATAGGCAGTTGATGTGTGGTTTAGAAATAATGCACATGAAATGGTCACAGTCATGGCAGACTTATCGTAGATGCTAGCAAATGACAGAAACAACGGAAATGGTATTGCCCTTGAACACTACAATGCACGGGACTGTTTTTCATTGGAGTAAAGGTTTCTTTTGTGTGTGTGACTTTAAATGGTGTGTGTGTATGTGTGCAACTATGTGTATGTATGTGCACATATATTTTATGTGTTTCACATTTGTCTGTGTTTTTAAAAAGATTTTATTTATTCATGAGAGACACACAGAGGCAGAGACATAGGAAAAGAGAGAAGCAGGCTCCCTGTGGGGAGCCTGATATAGGACTCCATCCCAGGACCCTGGGATCATGCCCTGAGCTGAAGGCAGATGCTCAACCACTGAGCCACTCAGGCAGGCATCCCACCTGTATTTTTCTAAGTGTATGTGTGTGTATATACATAGCGTGTGTGTGTGTGTATATATATATATATATATATATATATATATAGAGAGAGAGAGAGAGAGAGAGAGAGAGAGAGATGTATATTTTTCCCTTCTGCATTTGCTGTTGGTGATAATCTGTCCTAGCTCTCAGCATACCTCTTAAGCAGTCTCTCCTAGTCTTAATTTATTACACCCAACTGAAAGTTTGGAAACCAGAGCCCCCTTAGCAGTACTGTGTTTAGAAAAGGAATAAAAAGACCTTAAATGATGATATAAAGGTAAATCCTCTAAGTTATTAAGCTCTAATACTTCTGTTTTCTTACTTTAGTTATTAATGATCATTGCTATTTCACTTATTATACTACTGGTTGGAGCTGTGAATAAGTAGGCTTTTGAGATATTTAGGTTTCAAATAAGTGATATTAAGCTATAAATATTATTCATGTAAAATTTTTCCTCTTAATTGGATATTCTTCAGCTCCTGGAACACTAGTATTATACTACAAGTCCTATGTGTCTAACTTATGTCAACCCTTTAGACCAAGATTAAGAAATTAAGTATAAGGATTGACTCAGCTGTCAGCTAAATATTTCAGAACAGTGTTTCTAGAATGATCTCTTATTTATTGCCTTATTGTGTCCTTAAAGTTTTACACCAGATAGTGACCAACTTAATACATAGATTTAAACTCAGCTTTCCCCCATCTTAGATTAAGACCAACTCATTAGGAAACAATGAAGTAATAAGAGCTGCAGAAGGGGACAAAATGAGTGGAAATTCAAGTTGGTACTTCTCCCCTCTTTTAAGGTCCTCTGTTTGAGGTCCTCTCCATAGTACTGTTAACCTGGACCTTGCTTGTGTGACCAAGATAGAGAAACATTAGCCATTTATATCCCAGCCCTAGGGAAACAGGACTGGCCCTATAACATGTGTGGTCCAGTGAAAGACACAAGTGGAGGGATCTTTTGTTTCTCATGACAGTCACGCATTGTTGTTCATAAAGCTGGCCTGTGAGGGTGAGCGCTTCGCCATGGTGGCCCTGGGGGTGACTTCTTGTAAGTTAGAACTTGTGCAAAGGAAGGGGAGACTGTGTGTGTTCCTAGTTTCCTTGAATCTTATTTAATTCTCACAGTAACTCTGCTGGGCAAGTGTTGTCATCACATTCTCACATGTGGGAAATAATCAGTATGTTTACTTAATTTGTCAAGGTCCGGAGAGTTCCTTGCTCTTGGGTCCCTGGTTTCCTCTACCACTGCTACTTACCCTATCCTAGCTCCTGCTGAGCTGCTTTCATTACAAATGCATGCATCTCTCAGGGAATGTACTGGACTGCTGGGATCCAGGCTCAGATAATGTTATAAAGTTCTTACCAACTCTGGGCTTAGGTGATTCTCAAACACAGAATTGGAAACAAGGTATTTCAGGATCTGTGGTATTCTGATACTTCTCTGTGACTAGCCCACATATCTAATTAACTAGCAAAGAACTACTTATGATTCACACCTGAACCCATTTAGCTACTCAGGTTTTATGTCTAAAGAAAGAGTCATACCTATTCATGCTTTTCTAAATGGACCCTGGAATTTCTTATTTATCCCTTTCTCTAAAAGCAACCACTACCAAAACAAAAACTTCTCAAAGACTTTTAAAGCTCCCTTAATGAGTAAAGAAAACAATTCACTTTTGAAATTATCTAGAAAGCTATATGAAGCAAAATCATTATTTTCTTCTCTTTGAATAGATAAAATTGCTTGAGTTTATATAACTGTAAAGAGTACCCTATGATAGCTATTTTTAAGAAGACTAAAAACTTAAATCTTATAAAAATTAATTTAATTTTTTAAAATTTATTTATTCATGAGAGACACAGAGGGATTGAGAGAGAGAGAGAGAAAGGGGCAGAGACACAGGCAGAGGGAGAAGCAGGCTCCATGCAGGAGCCCAGTGTGGGACTCCATATCTCGGGACTCCAAGATCACACCCTGGGCCGAAGGTAGGCACTAAACTGCTGAGCCACCCAGAGATCCCCAAAGATTAAATTTTAAAATAATTTAAAATAATAAAACTGTGGATAAAGGAGGAATGACACTATTTGATCCTTTTTTCTGTTTCTGGCCCATAAATAAAATGGAACCAGTAAACTGCTCAGATGATATTAAAAAAGCTGAAGGACTTAACATTAAATTACTTAGTAAGAGAACAATAACAACAACAAAAAATCCCAGAATAGTGTTAAGGTTTACAAAAGGAAATCATTAGATTCACTTTCACAAAATCTGTGTACCCAGTAAGCAACTCTAAAAACTAAGCATTTTAATACTCTTTTGAAAGATTATCTGGTTGAAAAATGAGGTAAAACCTTGAATGGATATAGTTAAAATTAAATGTAAAGTTTTTCTCACACAGGACACCATGAAGAAAATTAACTACAAGAAGTTTAGTCATTGGATATTTGTATTTGATGGAAATCTGCCTTTTTAGTTTATTTCAGTTTGACAAAAATCCTGATGTGCTTTTAAATCCCAGTTTAAATTCATATATCTCTTTGGAAAAGATATTTTCTCAAATGCTTCTGTATGGCAAATTCTCTAAGAGTTGCTAGAAAACAAGAGTTAAGTACATAGGATAAGCTTTCACAAAGAACATTTTAGGAGGCACTCACTTGGGTTTGCACAAGACTTTCTGAATAAGGCAAACCAGACTGTAGAGAAGAAATATTTTTGTAGGTATGGAGTGGGATGTTTTAAAAACTGTTTTTTGGTGTGAGGGAAGGTGGAAGCAAAGGTAACAATCCAGGAAACACCAGCTTATTAAAAGATTACTTATTGATATGCCATTCCATTGATTCACTTAATACATATTTTTTGAGAACCTAATTTTGCCAGACATTTGGGTAGGAGCTGGGAAGGTAGGAGTGAACAAGACAGAATGTTACCACTGGCCTTGGTGTTAAGTTTCAGTAGAATGGAACAAAACATCAAGTGTCCATGGTGACTTTATATGGTGATACTTTCCAGGATGATGACCTAGGGGATGACTGTGTGTGTGTGTGTGTGTGTGTGTGTGTGTGTGTGAGCAAGCATACTCCAGGAAGTGACAATTGAACTGCGACTTCAAAGATAAGAATGAGGCATCGATGCAGGGAATTAAGGAAATCATTTGATTTTTCCATTTACTTGGCTAATCAGTTGCCTTATACTCAAAAACCTTTAGGACCCCTCAAATGGAATGGTTCCTCAACGTTCTCAGGGGACTATTTGAGTTTAAAGTACCCATGGGACACCTGGGTGGCTCACTCGGTTAAGCATCTGCCTTCAGCTCAGGTCATGATCCCATCTTTAAAAAAAAAAAATACACACACACACACACACACACACACACAGTCTTAAGCCGACTTGGTGCTGAATGCAGAGTCCCACACAGGGCTTGATCTCATGACTCTGAGATCATGATTTGAACCAAAACCAAGAGTCAGATGCTTAACCAACTGCACCACCCAGACACCCAGTATAACTACATTTTAATCTCACTCTTAGATTTCTGTCTTAAATGACATATTGTATCTTTTGGTTTCTCATCCTGTTTATCATAATAATTCCTACCTTTAACCTCAGGTCTATTCATATATTCACAATCTAATGACTGACTTGTGCTTCCCCTTTCTATGCCCTTATAGTTTGATTGCTTTGTAGTTTAGGGTGGGGGGTGCAGATTGTGTTCTCATTGTCAGCACTTTTCTAAGATGTGGCTTTGGGGAAAGAAGTGAATCCTGCTGTCTATGGAATGGGTGCCAACATTTCTTTCCCCTAGACTTCTTAAGAAACTTGTGTAAATAAGTGAGACCCTGTGAGATGTTCTATGCTTCCTAAGGAATAGACTGCATGTGTAGAAATACAGAACTGCCATCTGAGATTCAGGCAAAGCCCCTTTTTCACTTAGGTCTTCCACTCTATCTTGCTGCCTCTCGATCACTCCTATGGGAAAACATTTTCTGCTCTTGTACTCAGTGAGATGTCTGTACTGCCACTGAATGTTGTTTTTGAAATTGATCTTTTTGTTATCTATTGACCTTGTTTTATAATATTGTGTGGAAATTATTATATAATAATGAAACATAATTCAGCCTTCAAATGATCTGCTTGGAATGAGACATTATTTGGTTTCTCATATCTCTCTCTCTGTGTGTCTCTCTGGCGTATTGCTTTCACTACCCTTCACTCCCAACCCAACACGCTTTCAAATGATCATTTTCAAGGCTCATACCAACTAAGTTGTGTGTGGATCTGTGTTTCCCTGCTGCATTAGCTTCTGATACCATCTGCTTCATTGCTTTAGCAAGAGAAACGAGGAATGGACTCTTTTTGATGTGTTATCAATTACAGTAAAGAGGGAAGAAAAAAAAAAAACTAAAGAAACCAAAGAACAAAATGGACCTAGCAGCATCTAGTCATAGTGTTGGTGTGCTTGCACAAGCTTTCTGGTTTGTTGACAAGTTTCAGTGGAAATTTCAAGCTGTTTTCTGAGTAAGTGCATCATTGTTTTCCAGACTTAACATGACCTATTTTGTTGCTCTTGAGTCATTACTTGGTGAATGACCTCTCTTGCCCTTGACTCCCCAAGTTTTGCTCAACACGGAAGATGAATGACTTTACCAGCCAAGGATCATATGAAAAGGAGTCAATCCCATCTCCTGTGATATCAAGTTTCCAACTGCAGCAGCATTCTAGCTACTGCCTTCCCTCTAAGAGATGGTCAAACCATAGGTGGCAGTTTTCTTTTGTCTTCCTCCCTTAAGATTTTCACTTCCCTCTTTTAAAGAATTTATCAGGGGGACCCACCATCCAGGTTGGCTGGAGACTTTCTTGGATTTAGCCTTGAAGGTCCCACATCCTTGCAAACCCTTCAGTCCTGGGCACACTGTGAATCAGTTAAACCCCCTACTTCTGGTTAATCAGCTGAGGGACATGAAATGACTATTAACATCACATCGTGCTGCATTCAGTCTTTCATTGAACTCAAGCCTGTGTCTCCTTCCAGGTGGATGGACCACAGTCCATCAACCACACTGAACCTGGGGCCTGTTTTTGCATGGTCTATGATTTAAGAATGTTTTTCACATTATCACAGAGTTGTTTAAAAAAAAGGCAAATATCAGACAGAGACTATATGTGGCCTACAGAGTTATAAACATTTGGTTCTCTGGCCCTTTATAGAAAGACTTTGCTGACCCACAGATTAAACCCTTCTTCCTCTGTCATGCAACAACAGGACTTGGTATTCTGGGCCACAGTCCACTTTGCTAATGAAACACAAGGGAAAAGTACTAATCTTTAATTATTGAAAGCAAATTCCAGAAGTGACTCTAACATCACTCCTTTGTTAATATTTTGTTTATTCTGGAGAATGCAAGCAGTAGTATGGACCATAAATGACACTGAATTTTGTTTTTAAAAGGTGCTTTCAATTCAAATGGACAATAGTGACTATAGTCTTTGTGCACAAAGTATCTAACAGTTACAGATGATTTCCCTGTATCTATCTGCTACAAATGATTCCTTTAAACCAATATACCTTTCTTGGTCCAGGGATAGCATGTGTCCCAAATGGGCCTAATAAGACTGCAGGAAAGGATTTATATTCCACGGGCATTAACAAAAAGTTATGGGTACCCAGACACTGGGCCTGTGTGCAAGTTAAACACTTTTTGATAATTCCAGGGATTTTTTTTCCTACTTTGCAAAATTGGCTTTTTGTGTGTTTTTTTGGTTTTGGTTTTAGTTCAGACCAAGGAGGAAAATGAAATCTTAGAAGCTGAACCTTCCTGAGTTGACTCTGTTGCAGCTTGTGTCAGCCACATGCAGTTTGATTTATATTCTTAAATTCACAGTAATTCTTACTGGGTCAGATCATCATTTCATTACTTCTTTACATTGTTTAAAGGTAACTTAAAGGACCACCTTGTATAACTTTCTCCTTGTTAACAAGAGTACATATAAACTGTCAGAACAGTCAGAAACAAGATGATTTGGCTGTGATACTTGTTTTACTTTACATTCTTCTAGAATATTTTCAAAATTATATATAAATCTCAAATGTTTCCTTTGTTTTATTCTAAAACTAATAGCATGCTTTCTATTCTAATAACAATGATTTTACATGAATAGAATTGTGAAGGTTGATTTTGTTTATTGCTCTCTGAGATAATTCCTATCTCCTTTCTCTTTCTAAAGAACTTTTCTGCTCAAATATGGCCAGGAAGTAGCCAGGCTTTCCGTAGCTGAGGGATCTCTTCTTTTCTACTTGATTATATTCTCTGGCTAAAACTTTTTTTTTTTTCCTTTAGAATTGAAAATGTATAGGAACCTGATTTAATACAGAAGCTGTTGATCAGTAGTCAGTTAATGCCTAGTGAATTCACAAATGGGCTTTAAGGACTGTCTTGAAAATGTATGCATTGAAAAATAAGCTTTTCAAGGAAAAAGCTTTGATGACCTTCTCGAAGAGAGCCTTGCTAAATAATGATAGAAAATGATTCTAAGCAATCACTCTGCAAATGGATAAACAGAGGCATCAGTGGCAATAGGACTGAACATGATCACCTAACTAATTAGAAATCTTGTGTCAGGACAAAAATGCATGACATCTGGCTTCCAGTCCAGGGTTCTTGTCACTTTAGGAAAACGTGTGTATGTATGTGTGTAGAGGATGGTAAATTAGTTCGTCCTCCAACTTAATGTGAGTCTTTGTGTAGGGTAGGCATTCCAGAAATGATTGATTTTTCACATGTGGCTTGGAAAGCCTGCCTCGTTCTTCCATATGCCCAATGCTGATATGTGACAGAGTGGGGTTCATTATTATAGTGAATACATTAACAGATGATGTCATAGCTTCAAATATTTAAATTTAAACCTACAAAATTTAAAATTTAGTTTAAAAATTAACTATCATTTAAGTTGCCATCTGTAGATAAGATGAAACCTGTGCCAGTCTAATTAGCAATCAGGAATATGGTAATTGCTTTTGGCATATGAATGTGGAAAACTTCTGGAGTAAAATAATGCCAAGTTGTGCATTTGAGTATTTTTCTTCCAGCTTGACAGTGTTAATATTCTAATAATATATTGCTTGGCATTCTACTCAAGACTTTAAAAAATGTTTTTGTTTTTATTTTTTTTAACAAATGGATATTATCTATCATTTACCTGATTTCTTAAGTCTAGAGCGGAATTTCTTAATCTGGGCCCTATTAACATTTTGGAATATATAATTCTTTGTTGTGGGGTACTAGTTTATACATACAGGATGTTTAGCAGCATTTCTTGCCAATACCCACTAGATGCTAGCATCCTCCCTTCCCATGATCATGACACCAAAAATGGTCTTAGACATTGCTCCGGGATGAGAACAGAGGTATAGAACATGTATTCTGTAAACAGTTTTGAACATCATAAAATATGTTAATGCGGGCAGCCCCGGTGGCGCAGCGGTTTGGCGCCGCCTGCAGCCTGGGGTGTGATACTGGAGACCCGGGATCGAGTCCCATGTCGGGCTCCCTGCGTGGAGCCTGCTTCTCCCTCTGCCTGTGTCTCTTCCTCTCTCTGTGTGTGTCTATGAATAAATGAATAAAATCTTTAAAATATATATATATATATATATATATATATATATATATATATTAATGCTTCTGGGAAAAAGGCTTTCTAAAGTTAACAGAATAAAAATATCAGGTCTCATGCTTAGTTCATTTACAGACCTACATCAGATATCAAGTTTTTTTTAAAAAATCCAGTATAGTTAATGTATAGTGTTATATTAGTTTCAGGTGTACAATATACTGATTCAACATTTCCATATAGTACTCAGTGCTCATCAAGTTAAGTATATTCTTAATCTCCTTCACCTATTTCACCCATCTCTCATCCACCTCCCCTCTGGTAACCATTTGTTTTCTATATTTACAAGTCTGTTTTTTTTGGTTTGTCTTTTTTTTTCATATATCAAATTGTTTAAAGAAAGAACATTTATTCTTTGATATATATTTTGTATCTGATGATATATATTTCATATCTGAAGACCCAATAATTAAAATTTATTAACTTGTTTTGCAATAGGGTTCAGCTTTGGCATGGTTTATATTTTTCCCTCTGTATTTTTACATAGTAAAAATGAGGGGGTTTTTATAAGATTAGTAGAATAATCATGATGGTGAACTATTGCACAGTTGCATAGAGCAAGTCTTCACTGAAGTAGCAGCTGTTTGTGGCTGGGGTGATGGTTGCTGCCCTCGGCTATTAGAAATGACCACCCCCATGGGACCACATAAATATTTACTTGGGTAAGGCCTCTGGCCTTTGCAGATTATTTCCTATATGCCAGGTTTCCAGGAAACAAGGAGGTAAGGAGCACCCCCAGGAGTACATAAGTATTTCATTACACTGATAGGCAATCTTGGAAAATAGCCTCCACTCTACTACCCATCCTCTTTCAAGCATATTTCTATTTAGCCTTTAGGCACTGGCATTTCAAGCACATTTTCAGAAACATATTTTATAAGAAAGTAATGGACTGCTTTTATTTTTTTTATATTCACAATACAGATTACTCAGAAGATATATAGAGTCCTTTTTTTTTTTTCTTTTCCCTAGCATCCCCTTTTCTTCTGGCCAGGCAGTGGAGATTTCCCAAATTCTGATTTTATGGTCCTGATATTATGGTCCTTAATGTGATAGTAACTTCCCAAGTAGCAATTCTCAGCTGTTTGTTATGAAAAAAGAAAAAAAAAAACCCTCTTTGGAAAGGAGTTTCATCTTTCTTTGTGTCACCTTGTTTGAGGAGCAATGAAATCCAATTATTCTTTACAATGATTTGTGAAGTAGCAAATGGAGTTGACATCTGTTCAGCAAATTCTGGAGACAGTCCATTTTTATTTTTCCCCCTATGGAACTAAAGTCATCACAGATTTTGTCCTTTGGCCTTCTTTCAGTCCCTTGTTGTAGCCTTGTGATGGTCTAAGCAAGGCTGATTGTAAAACCCAAAAGGAGAGGAACGGGGGATAAGAACAGAAATAACTTTTCATTGTGCAGTAGGAGGAACAGTGTCTGGCCCTAAGCATTTCATTGAGAGCTTGGGATAATTAAACAACTGGTGATTTGTGGCAATTTATTCACTTATTAATTTAACTATGTATATTTATTGAACCTCTGTTATGTTCCAGGTGTTTTCTAATAATGGCAGCCAGGGATGTGAATAATACATACAATTTTTCCACTTTCATTGAGTAGCTAGACAATAAAGAATTCATGTATAAGCAAGGTAATTACTGATGGTGAAAACTACAAAGCAAGTAACAGAGGCTACCAGAATCCAGAGAGGAATAAGTCATGTTCCTTCAGGGGCATCAGGAAACAACATTGAGGAAAAAAAAAAAAAGGAGACAACATTGAAACTGGTTCTGGATAGAGAGGAGCCTGTCCTGTAAATACTGGAGCAGGGGCAGGGGACCAGAATATACAACTCCAAATTGATCACTTTGGCATAAGAATTATTTTGAGCTACAGTCTGTTTGGGACCCCTGCAGCTGGGTGCTCTTGCACTTCTACACAGCTGCTGCATAAAGATAATGGAGTAAAGACAACCTGTGCATAGTGTTAGCATGTACTTGCAAGAAGGAGTGGAAGGGAATGCTGAATAAGAAAATTTTAGTAGAGTAGCTCTGAAAGAAAGGGTTTGTCCTCTCCAATACTGGATGAGAACAAGGGTCTGCATTAAGAAGGATGAAGAGGCTGTAACAGTCTATCTCCTTGCAGTTAATTTTCTGGGCTACTTTCTAGGACAAGGTGCTACACTGAGGAGAAACTGCTCAAGTGGAATCAAAATCCAGCCAGCATAGGGCCAACAGAGATGAAGACAGGAGAGATGGTTGAGGCCAAAATGAGGAGAGGGAGGAACAGAGCCAGGACATCTCAGCAAAAATCACTACTTTTTTTTTTTAAAAAAAACAACATACATAAAACAGAAGACAAGGTCTATGAAATGTGAACTTTTCGGATTCCTGTCTTTTTGTAAAGTTCTTAAAAATTCAAATAAAAATATCTGCAGTGAGAGAGCCTCATTGTCGCTGAGAAGGTAAGGGGAAGTGGAGGAAAATATAGATGGTGATGAAGCAGCAGATGATACAGGAGAGTTAGAAATACATTATGGTCAAAGGCATAGACCAAAGGCTTAGATAAATTCTAATACATGAAAAAGAAATAATTGGTTTATTGATGTAGTCGACTTGACTGCTGGTAAATGGTAGGAGGAGCTGCCCTAGGTAGTGACTTTTAACCACTGTGCATCCTTGCATACTATTTTATTTAGCTATAAATGCTGTTTTTAAGGAGAAAGCTGTGAGGGACTTGCACAGCATTCCCATCCACCTTTCACTGAATTTCAGCAATTTTTAAAATGCTTTTTAAATTTTAATTCCAGGGGACCCCTGGGTGGCTCAGCGGTTTAGCACTTGCCTTTGGCCCAGGGCATGATCCTAGAGTCCCGGGATCGAGTCCCACATAGCGCTCCCTACATGGAGCCTGCTTCTCCCTCTGCCTGTGTCTCTGCACCTCTCTCTCTCTTTCTCTCTCTCTCTGTCTCTTGTGAATAAATAAATAAAATCTTTAAATGGCAAGCCTGTTTCTTGGTCTGTCTCTCTTTTTTTTCTTCCCTTTGCTCCTTTATTTCATTTCTTAAATTCCACATATGAGTGAAATCAAATGTGGTATTTGTCTTTGACTTATTTCACTTAACATTATACTCTTTAGGTTCATCCAGGTTGTTGCTAATGGCAAGACTTTATTCTTTTTTATGGATGAATATTATTCCATTGTGTGTGTGCGTGTGTGTGTGCATGCACACACACAAACCACTTCTTCATTATCCACCCATCTATTAATAGATACTTGGGTTGCTTCCCTAGTTTGGCTATTATAAATATTGTACTACAATAAACATCACTTCAAATTAGTGTTTTTGTATTCTTTGGGTAAATAGTAGTGCAATTGCTGGATCATAGGTTAGTTCTATTCTTATCTTTGAGGAACCTCCATATTGTCTTCTAAGGTGATTGCAGTAGTTTGCATGTTGACACACCTACCAACAGTGCATGAGTGTTCCATTTCCTCCACATCGTCACTAACACTTGTTGTTTCTTGTGTTTTTGATTTTAGCCATTCTGAGAGATGTGGTATCTCATTGTGGTTTTGATTTGCATTGCCCTGATGAGTGATGTTGAACATCTTCTAATGTGTCCGTTGACTATCTGTATGTCATGTTTGGAGGAATATTTGTTCATGTCTAATGCCCATTTTTAATTGGATTATGTGGTGGGGGGTTGGGTTAAGTTGAATCAGTTCTTTATATATTTTGGGTACTAACCCTTCATTGGAGATATCATTTGCAGATAACTTCTCCCATTCATTAGATTATCTTTTAGTTCTGTTGGTTATTTCCTTTGCTGTGCCGAAGCTTCTTATTTTGATGTAAACCCAATAGTTTATTTTTGCTTTTGTTTCTCTTGCCTTAGGAGATCTATCTAGAAAGATGTTGCTATGACCAATGTCAGAAGTTACTTCCCATGCACCCTTCTAGGATTTTATAGTTTCAGGTCTCTCACTTAAGTTCTTAATCCATTTGGAGTTTGTGTACGGTGTAAGAAAGTGGTCCACTTTCATTCTTTGTCATGTTGCTGACCAGTTTTCCCAACACAATTTGTTGAAGAGACTGTCTTTTTCCAATTGGATATTTTTTCATCCTTTGATGAAGATTAATTGACCACGTAATTGTGGTTTTATTTCTGGGCTTTCTTTTCTTTTTTCTTTTTCTTTTCTTTTCTTTTCTTTTTTTTTTTTAAGAATTGCCTATTTATAATTTTTGAAAGGGGAGAGGGGCAGAAGGAGAGGGAAAGAGATAATCTCAAGCAGACTCCCCACTGAGCATGGAGTCTGATCTGAGACAAAATCAAGAGTCAGATGTTTAACCAACTAAGCCACCTAGGTGCCCCAATTTTGGGGCTTGCTTTTCTGTTCTGGGATTGTGTGTGATACTTCCAGCTTTGTTTTTCTTTTTCAAAATTACTCTGGCTATATGGGATCTTTTGTGATTCCATACACATTTTAGAATTGTTTGTTCTAGCTCTGTGGAAAATGCTGTTGGTATTTTAACAGGGATTGTATTAAATATGTAGATGGCTTTGAGTACATAGACATTTTAACAAGACTTATTTTTCCAATTTTGAACATAGAATCTCTTTCCATTTCTTTGTGCCATCTTCAATTTCTTTTATCAGTGTTCTATAGTTTTCAGAGTATAGATCTTATATATCTTTGGTTAGGTTTTTTTCCATAGGTATCTTATTATTTATCTTATTATTATCAATTGTAAATGGGATTGTTTTCTTAATTTCTCTTACACTTCATTATTAGTGTGTAGAAAAGGCAACAGATTTCTACACATTTATTTTATATCCTGCAATCTTATTGAATTCACTGATCACTTCTAGTAGTTTTTTGGTGGAGTCTTTAGGGTTTTCTGTGTAGGGTATCATGTCATCTACAAATAGTTTTACTACTTCTTTATCAGTTTGGATTCCATTTATTTATTTATTTATTTATTTATTTATTTATTTATTTATTTATTATTTTTTATCTGGCTTAACTGTTGTGACTAGGACTTTCAGCATTATATTGAATAAAAGTGGTAAGAGTGGACATCTTTGTCTTATTCCTGACTTTAGGGGGAAGTCTCTCACTTTTTCCCCATTCAGTATAATGTTGGCTGTGGGATTTTCACATAAGTCTCATATTATATTGAGGTATGTTCCCTAAGCTTACTTTATTGAGGGATTTTATTATAAATAGATATTGTACTTTGTCAAATGCCTGCATCTATTGAAATGATCATATGGTTTTTATCCTTCTCTTATTGATATGATGTATTATATTGATTGATGAATATCAAACCATCCTTGCATCCTGGGAATAAATCTGACTTGGTCATGATGAATAATTTTTTTAAATGTCCTGGGATTCTATTTGCTAGTATTTTGTTGAGGATTTTTACACCCATATTCATCATAGATATTGACCTATAATTCTCTTTTTAGTGTGCACGGTGTCTTTGTCTGGTTTTGGTATCAGGGTAATACTTGCCTCATAGAGTGAGTTGGAAGTTTTTCTTCTTCTTCTTCTTCTTCTTCCTTTTCTTCTTCTTCTTCTTCTTCTTCTTCTTCTTCTTCTTCTTTTTCTTCTTCTTCTTCTTCTTCTTCTTCTTCTTCTTCTTCTTCTTCTTCTTCCTTTTCTTCTTCTTCTTCTTCTTCTTCTTCTTCTTCTTCCTTTTTCTTCTTCTTCTATAGTTGAGTAAACTATGTATTGCTCTTCTTTAAAGGTTTGGTAGAATTCAGCTGTGAAACTGTCTGGTCCTGGACTTTTGTTTTTGGGGAGTTTTTTGATTACTGATTCTATCTCTTTGCTGGTAATTGGTCTGTTCAAGTTTTCTTTTTTTCCCTGCTTCAGGTGTGATAGGTCATAGGTTTCTAGGAATTCATGCATTTCTTCTAGAGGGTACAATTTGTTGGCATATAATTTTTCACAATATTCTCTTATAATTGTTTCAATTTTTATGGTGGCGTTTTTATTTCTCCTCTTTTTCATGATTTTTTGGTCTTTTTTTTTTTTTTTTTTTTTTTTGGATGGCTTTGGCTATAGACTTATCAACTTTGTTCATCTTTTCAAAGAACCAGCTCCTGGTTCATGGACTTTTTTTGTTTGTTTGTTTCTATATCACTTATTTCTCTTTAATCTTTTTAATTTCATTCTTTCTACTGGTTTAGGGTTTTGTTTATGCTCTTTCTAGCTCCTTTAGGTGTAAGATTAGGTTGAGATTTTTCTTGCTTCTTGAGCTAGACCTGTATTGCTATAAACTTCCCTCTTAGAACTGCTTCTCCTCCATCCCAGATATTGGGTCTACTGTGTTTTCATTTGCCTTTCTCTCCATGTAGTTTTTTTTCTTCTTCTTCTTTGACTTCTTCATTGACCTATTCATTGTTTGGTAGCATATTATTTAACCTTCATGTATTTATTTTCTGTCCAGATTTTTTTTTTCGTGGTTGATTTCTTGTTTCATAGTGTTTCATAGAAACTTTTCATAGAAAAGATGCATGGTATGACTTAGATCTTCTTTATTTTGTTGAGAGTTGTTTGTGGCCTAATATATGAGCTGTTCTGGAGAACAGCGTATTCTTGTGCATTCTAGTGTATTCTGGAAAAGAATGTAATGTTCTGCTGTTTCAGAATATTCTCTAAAGGGTGGAATGTTCTGAAAATACCTGTTAAATCCATATGATCCAGTGGAAGTTTTCAGCTATTTTTTTTTCAAATAAATTCTGCCCTCCATTTCTTTCTCTTCTTCTTTTGGGGTCTCAATAATGCAAATGTTATTATGCCTGATAGTGTCAGAGTCCCCTATTTTTTTTTATAAATTAATTTTTATTGGTGTTCAATTTACCAACATACAGAATAACACCCAGTGCTCATCCCGTCAAGTGTCCCCCTCAGTGCCCGTCACCCATTCACCCCCACCCCCCACCCTCCTCCCCCTCCACCACCCCTAGTTCATTTCCCAGAGTTAGAAGTCTTTATGTTCTGTCTCCCTTTCTGATATTTCTCGCACATTTCTTCTCCCTTCCCTTATATTCCCTTTCACTATTATTCATATTCCCCAAATGAATGAGAACATACACTGTTTGTCCTTCTCCGGTTACTGTGGCCAAGTTCAAAAAGGGTTTTGCCTGAGTTCTCCTCTGGGATTTTGATGGAATCTTGTCTCACATTTAGATCTTTCATCTATTTTGAGTTTATCTTTGTGTATGGTGCAAGAGAGTGGTCCAGTTTCATTCTTCTGCATGTGGATGTCCAATTTTCCCAGCACCATTTATTGAAGAGACTGTCTTTCTTCCAGTGGATCGTCTTTCCTCCTTTATCGTATATTAGTTGACCATAAAGTTCAGGGTCCACTTCTGGGTTCTCTATTCTGTTCCATTGATCTATATGTCTGTTTTTGTGCCAGTACCACACTGTCTTGATGACCACAGGTTTGTAGTAGAACCTGAAATCTGGCATTGTGATGCCCCCAGATATGGTTTTCTTTTTTAAAATTCCCCTGGCTGTTCGGGGTCTTTTCTGATTCCACACAAATCTTAAAATAACTTGTTCTAAGTCTCTGAAGAAAGTCCATGGTATTTTGATAGGGATTGCATTATGCGTGTAAATTGCCCTGGGTAAAATTGACATTTTCACAATATTAATTCTGCTCATCCATGAGCGTGGAATATTTTTCCATCTCTTTGTGTCTTCCTCAATTTCTTTCAGAAGTGTTCTATAGTTTTTAGGATATATTTTGAGAACCATTTGAATGGTAAATGGTTCTCCAACCTTTTATTTTCAGGTTGTAGGTGTCCTTCTGTCTAAAATGAGTCTCTTGTAGACAGCAAATAGATGGGTCCTGCTTTTTTTTTCCAGTCTGAAACCCTGCGCCTTTTGATGGGGTCATTAAGCCCATTCACGTTCAGAGTTACTATTGACAGATATGAGTTTAGTGTCATCATGATATCTATTTAGTCCTTGTTTTTGTGGATTGTTCCACTGAACTTCTTCTTAAAGGGGAATTTTAAGAGTCCCCCTTAAAATTTCTTGCAGAGCTGGTTTGGAGGTCACATATTCTTTCAGTTCCTGCCTGTCTTGGAAGCTCTTTATCTCTCCTTCCATTTTGAATGAGAGCCTTGCTGGATAAAGTATTCTTGGTTGCATGTTCTTCTCATTTAGGACCCTGAATATATCCTGCCAGCCCTTTCTGGCCTGCCAGGTCTCTGTGGAGAGGTCTGCTGTTACCCTAATATTCCTCCCCATGAAAGTCAGGGACTTCTTGTCTCTTGCTGCTTTAAGGATCTTCTCTTTATCTTTGGAATTTGCAAGCTTCACTATTAAATGTCGAGGTGTTGAACGGTTTTTATTGATTTTAGGGGGGGATCTCTCTATTTCCTGGATCTGAATGCCTGTTTCCCTTCCCAGATTGGGAAAGTTTTCAGCTAGGATTTGTTCAAATACATATTCTGGCCCTCTGTCCCTTTCGGCGCCCTCGGGAACCCCAATTAAACGTAGGTTTTTCTTCCTTAGAGTGTCATTTATTTCCCTTAATCTGTCTTCATGGTTCTTTCATTGTTTATCTCTTTTTTCCTCAGTTTCCCTCTTTGCCATTAACTTGTCTTCTATGTCACTCACTCGTTCTTCCACCTCGTTAACCCTCGTCGTTAGGACTTCTAGTTTGGATTGCATCTCATTCAATTGATTTTTAATTTCTGCCTGATTGGATCTAAATTCTGCAGTCATGAAGTCTTGTGAGTCCTTAATGCTTTTTTCTAGAGCCACCAGTAGCTGTATAATGGTGCTTCTGAATTGGCTTTCTGACATTGAAGTGTAATCCAGATTTTGTAACTCTGTGGGAGAGAGGGCTGTTTCTGATTCTTTCTTTTGAGGTGAGGTTTTCCTTCTAGTCATTTTGCTCAGTGCAGAGTGGCCAAAAACAAGTTGTATTGGAACACGGGGGAGTATCACTGGTCCGTCCAGCTGGTCTTCTGGGGGAGGGGCCTGCTGTGCTGATTTTCAGGTGTTAGCACTTGGGGGAGCTGCTCTGCCCCTGCCTGCTGCAGGGCTCAGCGGGGGTTGTTTACCCCGTGGGGTCCCAGGAGGAACAGTCGCAGTTGCTATGGCAACTCTGGAAGCCTGGATTCAGCCTCCACAGGAACTACGGGGCTCGGGGCTCTCGGCTCTCCGTCCGCAGGGCCTGGAGGCTCCGGGGCGGGGCCGCTGGTCTGCTCAGCTCGGGGCAGGAGCGTCCTCGCTGTCCTGGGCCCTCCCGGCCTCTGCCTGTCCCGGGGGAGGCCGGATCCTGGGCTGTGTCCCGGCGCCCTGTGCTCCGGGGCCTGCGCTGGTGGATTCGCGCTCCCGCCCCGCAGCCCCCTCCGCGGAGCCGCCGCCCGAGCCCCTCCGAGCTGCTCCGGTCGGTCCCGCCGTGCGCGCTGCAGCCCTTAGGGAGCTCGGCGCACTCTCCCGGGGCGCAGGTGTCTGTTAGTGTCCCCGGGAGCCCGAGGGCATCCCCGCTCTCCTGGGTCCTGCTCCAACTCCCTGCGAGCCCCTTTCCGCCCGCCCGGGAAGGTTGGTGCAGCTCCTGCTCCTCCGGGACGGGGCTCTCCTGTCCTGGGGACACTCGCCCCGGCCTCAGCCTGGCTCCTCGCGGGGCCCCTCCCCCTTGGAGGCCTTTTGTTCCTTTATTTCTCTTTCCCCGTCTTCCTACCTCGATAGAAGCGCGAACTCTCCTCACTGTAGCGTTCCAGCTGGTCTCTCTTTACATCTCAGGCCGAATTCGTAAATTTTCAGGATGGTTTGAAGGTTATCTAGGTAATTTGGTGGGGACAGGTGACTCGGGGACCCTGCTCTTCCGCCATCTTGCCCCTCCCTCCAGAGTCCCCTATTTTTATTCTCATTTTGCATCATTTTTTTTTCTCATCTGCTCAGCCTAATTACTTCCCTACTCTGTCATCTAGGTTGCTAATTTGTTCCTCTGTTTCCTCTAGCCTGCTATTTATTCCATCTAGTGTATTTTTAATTCCATTTATTGTGTTCTTCATCTCTGTTTGGTTCTTTTTTAAAAAAAAAAATCTCTTTTAGGTTCTCAATGATGTTCTCCACTCTTTTCTCAAGTCCAGGAATTATCTTATGATCATTACTTTAAATTATTTACTGGGGATATTACTTATATTGATTTCACTTAGTTCTCTTGCTGTGACTTTGTCCTATTCTTTCATTTGTGACATATTCCTCTGTCTCCTCATTTTATCTAACTTTGTTTTTTTGTGTTAGAAAAGTAAGCTACATCTCCTACTCTTAAAGTAATTGCCTTATAAAGAAGAGGTCTTGTAGTGCCCTTTGGTGCAGTGTCCCCTGTTCCTCAAAACCTGGCACTTCAGGAGGTGTCTCCTATGTGTGCTATGCATACCCTGCTGTTTTGTCCTGGATGCTTTCCCCTTCAGTCCAGTGATCTGAAGATGATCTCTTTGCCCATTGTGAGCAGTGTTTGTTCTCCAGCCAGCGTGGAGCACACAATTGTAACAAGGTGCATGGTGATCTGCTTAGAAAGTGAAACCTGTCATTGCAGAGACTGGTGTTGCTTGGGCATGGGCACAATTTTAACAAGGTTTGCTTTGGGCTTCCAGAGAGCCCACCACCACTGCCAGAAAGGCTCCACAAAATGCACGGGTCAGAAAACGTAGTGTTGGCAAGGTTTGCAAAGGTCTGAGGGGGGCAACTCATGGCACCTAGACTAAGGCAACCTTGACTGAGAAGGATCCACTGAAGTATGCACGGGGCTGGATCTAGGTATTACCAAATTAGGTAGTGAGCATGACTCTGTACTGGTTTTGCAGGTGGCCATGTGTTTATGCTGTGGGTCAGGGGAGGGAAGTGGTTCCTGCCAACAATTTTGTTCCTGGAGAAGTCTCCCCCTGAGACAGGATCCGAAATATGTGAACTCCTTTCCCTCCAATATGCCCAAAGTGCTTTCCATGCTACCGCTTCTATGCTGTATCTCTGCTGACCAGTTTGTCATGTTGTCTATTTGAGGTCAAGGACTAAGTTTTCTATCACCCTCCTGTGTTTCTCACAGCATAGCCTTCCAATTTTTAAAATTAAGTCTCTTTGGTTTTAAGAACTCATGAAATTAGGCCCCTCTTGCTTTCAACTACAAATGTTATGAGGATTTGTCTTGCTCATGCAGGTTCTCCAGAGTTGATAGTCTATTTCTTTCCCTTCTCTGTGACTCTGCCTCTCTCCCACCTGTGTACACCACAAACCATCCCACTTCCCACCACACTTCTGCTCTTCCTACCCTCTTGAACATGGCCTCCTCTGTACCTTTAATTGTAGGATGTGTTCTACTGCCAGTCTTTGGGTTATTTTCTAGGTTATTTACACTGATGTGTCATCGAGTTGTATCTGTAGGATAAGGTGGACTTTAGGTTCTCTTACTTACTCTGTCATCTTCCCAGCCTCAAATTTCAGCAGTTTCTTAACCAACCAAGTATACATCACAGGAATCTTGGGCAGTATAAGCTAATTAAAACCATATTTGACTGTTTTCATGTTCATTGCATTAGATTTTTGGATTTTTGTCAAAGGTATAATGTTAATGTTTGCATATTGATCTCTACACTAATTTATGATTACTTGAATTTCTTTTCAGATTATTTTTGTTCCTTTTGACCAAATATGAACTGGCCAGTTGTTTTCTTTTATATGAAGACTGTTATACAACTTTTCCATTAGAATGTCATAACATGAGTTTCCCTCCAAAATGTTCTCCCACACAGTGAGCACTTTCTAAGCTACTGGGGGGAAAATGGAATGGGCAAATATAAGAGAGAATATAATTAGGACAATATAAAAAGAAATGCTTGATGTTTTCTTAGCAATACCTAATCTCTTAGCTTTCAATTAAAAAATATTTATTAATGAGACACAAAGAGAGGCAGAGACATAGACAGAGGGAGAAACAGGCTCCTCAAGGGATCTCAATGTGGGACTCAATCCTAGGACCCTGTGATCATGTCTTGAGCCAAAGGCAGATGCTCAACCACTGAGCCACCCAGGCATCCCTGTTAGCTTTCAATTTATATAAGCAAACAGTTGTTGTCATTTCACAGTTGTTGCCTCACACAGATGTTACCAAAAGAGTCACCATCACTGTTACCAATGGATGAAGGAAGCTATGGAGTGATGCCTGTCCAAGGAAGGTCTGGGCACCAATACCTGAGAGTTTGCTCCCTTTTCTGGGAGCAACAACCATCATTTCTATCTTAGGGATTAATTTTCATCAAACATTAATAGTACTTGTTAGTACTGCTGTTCCTCCTCTAACTGCTATTATCCTTCTCCATTTCATGTCCAATGCTCTTACCTCCTCTGAAGCTCCATTATAAACAGAAACCATTGAATTTCAATAATTCTGTCCATTTATCATGGGATACATGGGAACACCATGTATCCTGACTTTTGATTTAGAAAACATGGCCTTTCCAACTCTGAAATCCAGTTGGTGTATATGGAGAGGTCTGTTCATACTGTGTTATGGAAAGATCAAGTCATTTAATGCAGGGAAGATAAGGGTGCATGAAAATTATTCTTGATCTCTTCTGTTGGAACCTGGCTTGTATTTTCCCCACAGAAATTCTAATAAACATATTTAGTTTAAACAAGAGTATAGGGCTTAGTTGACTTGTTTTAGTTAAATAGACTTCCCTGGCAAATTAATTTCCTCTCTGCCATTTTTTCTAGGGGTAAATGTGTTTCAAATCTCAAACAATAACCTAGCAAACACAATTTGGGAGATAGCCCAGTCATTAACTGTGGACTTCTTATAAGAATCAATCAACCTTTCCTACGCATCCTTCTTGTGTTGACAATATATACACTGATGTCATGTATATACTCTAAATGTATCTAGGATAGAAGTCCAAAGAATATGTTCTTTGGTTAAATATTGCCAAAAACTAATTTTGTAATCATATATATATATATTTATATAACAATTTTAGCTCTATCCTCAGCTCATTTTGAAAAAGAGAAACTCCCATTAATAGATGATTATAAAAGGAATATATCTCACCCAAGTACCATTTGCTATGAGAACATACTGGAAAGGGTGTTAGTTCTGCACTGTGGGGTAGAAGAAAGCTCCATAGAGGAGTAGTCATTTAAGCCAGGTGGCAAAATGTAAATGTCAGTCTACCAGAAGGAAGAAGGGGACTGGAGATCTTTAGCATGAGCAAATTCAACAGATGAACCTGCTCTTTGAAATGCTGAGTGTGATTCAGTTTCTACTATTCATCTCCTATATTTTAACTCTTTACTGCAGTCCAAAACTGCTGTGCTTTTTTCTTTAATCCTTTGTTGATTCTTTCCAGCTCCTCTATATGTTTCACATAGCCACAGACATTATCACACTGTCATAAATGCTTAATGTCTCTGACTCATTTTTTGGACATAGCATAAGCATAAAAGGCATTGGGATTGATTCTATTCTTCTCTTCACTGCCCTACCAAAGGCTTCTAGGAATATACTCAGATAGGAGCAGTAAAGGCTATCCTCACAGAACATCAACCCTTTGTCCATTCCATCCATTCTGAATTGTTTTCTGGGAGCAGCATGCACCATGCTCTCTCTTCCCTCAAGATTTTGCATAGACTTCCTTGTGCTTTGGGCATTTTCCATAACCACTTGGCCTAGCTAATTTCTGCTTATAATTTGGAATGGTGTTCTTTCAGTTGGGTAGCCTTCCATGAATTGCCCAACCTACCAGACCATTGCACAGGAGGAATTTCTGTGCATCCATTAAGCCTCATATTTCTTTTATCAAATAACTCTGTATTGTAATTGCTATTTTAACCATCTCTACTTACCACTAGACTGCAAATTCTGTGAAAGTAAAGATGGTTTGTCTTGTTTATTAAGTTCCCTATGTCTACTACCTTAATGCCTATGTAAAATAGCTACTTACTGAATATTAGTTGAATAAGTTAATGGACATTATGTGAAATACTACCAATAATATCTTTGAATTATTCACCATTTTTATTTCCAGATACTTTAAATATATTATTTTAATTTTGTTTTCAATATAATCATTTATGAGGGAGATTACGATCTTTATTTTTAGATAAAGAAACGGAGAGGGAACTTGCCAGAGATTTCACTATTTAAAATGGGGCCACTTTGGAGCTTTTCTAAAGCTCTTATTTTCCCCCAGTATGTTTCGCTCTATACATTTATTTAGCCCATCATTGCATTGCTATATTCTCTGTAAAAGCTCTTCGTAAAATCCATCTTTTTTTTTTTTCAGAAGTAGGGAAGTGCATTTGCCAAGAGTCAATAAACAGACATTTCAAGTGGTTCAAATTTTAAAGGTAGACTTCAGAAGCTTTGAGAAACATTTAACCTTGACATTCTCCCATCCTAATTGACAAGCCTGGTGTTGGTTACTTGCTGAGATAAGGGGGATTTTCAGTGTATAATATGCAGGTCATTGGTTTTAAGTTGGGTCCATTATAATTTATTGGAGTCCTGACAGTTCTAGGCGATATAAAGAAGAAAGATTGGCTTTATTAGGTGATTTCCTCGTCTTCAGTAGTGCTACTTTAATAGATAATAATGGTTAACAACTTGATGACATTTCCCTGATTTTATTTTAGCATTTGGAAGGTGATGAATTCTAGGACTCACTAATGTTGGAATGAGCTCATCACTCAGAATGGTGAGTCTGGGAGTCGCAAAAAGTCCATTTTTCCTAAACTTTAGCCCTGTGGCTTTAGCTCTGTGCCTCTCCAAGTACAACCTGACATTTGTGTCTGATTGGTTGAGAGCTCTTAGAAGCAATTAAGAGTACACATGGATACCCATCCAAATGTTCCATCTTAATAGATTTCCACAGAAACAGAAAGCCTCAAGTGGTTTGCCAAGTTTAGAAAGAAGACTTTTGATACCAGACATATTTAGTCAGCTTTACATGTAAGCAGCTTACTGACCCCCTTTTTAGTTAAATCTCAGGGGTACCTACATGTATGCTGCCCTCTCCTCTGCAGCTCCTCTTGGTTTATTCCCAAATCTCAGAATTGAAAAATGAGAAAAACTTTTCCTGTCATGATTAGATATGAGATTGCAAATAGCCATAGAAATAATGATGCTTTGAGTTATATTATGATGTAACATATATAATTACATATATATATAACATATATAATTGTAGTAGACCTTTCCCTGTGGTCTTTGTAGGATAAGAGTGAAGAAACATTAGAACCCTGGCCATCTGAAAGCAGTAATAAGGATAGAATGGCTCCTGTGCTGATTATTAACTTGGAGTAAAATGGATGATACTTAGAGAAATATGTGTTAAAAATACTATGCTAAGCACAATTATTTTGACACTTATATGCATGTGCGTATATACACAATCACACCCACACCTATAGAGCTAAATATTAACCTTTGATCTAGATTTTATGCTTGCTTACCTGTTTAGGGACATGATTCAAAAATCCCTTCAGTTTTTGTTCAATTTTCAGTTTTTCTCATTCTATTAGATTAATAGCTTGTAACTCCACTGATAGAAATAATTTTCCCATCTGGAAAAGAAAGCTTTTTTGGCCAAATTTTCTTTTCTAGTGACCGACTTAAGTCTCTTTGTTCTATATCAACTACTTAAAACTCCTCTTTTAAACTTTTGCTAAAGATTGAAGAGCACACTCTTGCTAAACAATTTTTATCAGTCATCAATGATTTCTATTATGCTATATCCCATGGTCAGCTCACAGTCACTAGCATTTGTCACAGTAGATCACTATCTTTTGTGATCTATTCTAAATATAGATCTACCTTGAAATAATTTCTTCACTTGGTTTCTGGGTCATCATAATCTGATTATGATAATCTCCTACTTCATTGACTACATATCCTCTATGTCTCTGCTAATTCTTCATCTTCATAACTTTCAAAATGCTACCTATATGGAGATATATTTTGGCACAAAAATTTTTAAAAATGTGTGCAGCTGAATTAATTTTGACAAGTGTATATATTATATAACCATCACCTAAGGAGATTTTTTTCCCACATTAAATATTTTTCATATGCTACTGAAGTAATCACTTTACTGATTTCTATAACTATAGTTTCACTTATTTTTGACCTTCACGTAAATGGAACTTAGGATATGTAGTATTTTGTACCTGACTTCTTTTGCTCAACGTATTTCTGAGATCTCTCCATGTTAATGCATGTAATAGTAGATCATTTTTTTTTCTGTTAGAATCCCATTATGTACTGTCTTCTTTATTCATGGGCATTTAAGTTAGTTTCTCCATTTAACTCACTTATTTCCTATATTTGGAGCAACAATGAGCATTCTTGAGAAAGTCTTTGTATGAATATACATTTTTATTTCTATTGGGTAAACATGTTGGGGGGTGTTTTCTGGATTATTGGGTGGCTGTACATTTAACTTTATAAGTTGACGTTTTCCAAAGAGAATGTACCATGAGCAAATGTGAGAGGTTTTGTTTCTTAAAATCTACTCCATTATTAATATAGCCACATCAGCTTTTTTTTAACCTTTTCTTTTAAACATGTGTTTTTACATTTTGTGTTTCTCTCTTGAAGACATTTTTTTATTCAGTTTGATAATATTTTAATTAGAGTACTTAGTCTATATATAATATAATGACTATTTTGGTTACCCTTGTCTACCATCTTATTTGTGTATCTCATCTGTTTGTTCCTTGTGTCTCCTTTTCTGTATATGTTTAAATTAATCATTTCTTAGTATTTCATTTTGTTTCCTCCACTGACCTTCACCTCTGTGTCTTTGTATTCTTATTTTTGTGGTTGTTCCAGGGAATGTCATATGTTTTCTTAAGTCACTATGGTGTACTTTAAATTAATACAATAAAACTTTACAATAAAAGAGACTTAGGCCAGCATAATCCCACTTAACCCTAGTTTTGTCCCTTTATCTACTGTTGTTCTGTATTTTACTTTCACCTATGTTACAGTTTCTTCACTTCTAGGTATTGGAGGGGCCTAGGGATAAGTCCTGGGATCTTTTCACTTCTTAATCTGTACTTGTTCACTTAGTAGTTTCATGCAGCTTCATGGCTTTAAATATTCTCATGACCCCCAAATTATATGTATCTCTGACCTGTCCCATGAACTCTAGGGCTAAGTATTGGACCAACTAGTTGACATATGCACTTTGGTTTCTAATAAGAATCCAAATATTTCCTCCTAAAAGGGCCACCCTCACAGTATTCCTTACTCATTTCATTGTGACTTCATTCTAGTTGCTCAGAACCAAAACCCATTGTCTTTGATTCTTTCTCTCATATCCAAATCTGCTCTTTCAGTAAATCTTTTCAGTAGATCTGATAAGTGAATCTGATCAGTTCAACTGTATTCAGAATCTGATCACCTTTCATCACTTCTGCCACTATACCCCTGATCCAGGTCACCATCACACCCAATTGTCTTGGCCTCCCAAGTGGTCTTCTTTATGTCTTTACCCTCCTTCAACTTAGCAAACATAGAATTGTGTTTTTTATTTCTTAATTTAAGTTGGATTAAAGACTCCCAATAAAGTCTAGTCTCACTCAAAGTAAAATCCAGATTCCTTACTGTGCCCTATAAAGTCCTACGTGATCTGACTCTTGTTACCTCTCTGTTCTTATCTCTAATTACCTTTCTTCTTTACTCAATCTCCTACTATACTAATTTTCTTCCTCAGGGCTTGTGCACTCATTCTTCTCCATGCCTGAAGTGCTTTTCCCAAATATTAGATATATAATTTCCATCCTCACCTCCCTCAGTTCTTCCCTTCAATGTTGTATGAAGATCTTCTGTGATGCTTCTCCTAGAAACTTCCAGCAATTTGTGTTTTACACTATTTTATTTTAAAGTATTTATTACAATCTGACCTGTTTTGATATTTTACTTGTATGTCAAATTGTTTATATCTTCCACTAAGATGAAAACTCCATGAGGGCAGAGATGTTTGTCTGTTTTGTTCACTGTGGTAGGAGACCAACACATATGTTTTTGGAGCATGAATTAATAAAAGAATCACTCCCCAATTTAATAATGAGCAAACTCAGGCCTATGGAAGTCATATAACTTTCCAAAGGTCACAAAATCAGTAAGTGGTAGGATGGGGTTGAGCAGCATAACTAAATGAAAGTTAGAGGTTAATTAAGGATATTTGTGAACTCTAAGAAAATCGGACAATGGGTTGTTTATGAGAAATTATAAGCAATTTTGTTTCATGATGGAGAGGGACAGAATACCTTCTGGAGAACTTGAATTAAGACATGATGGAAAGTGTTAAGTGGGGCAAAATGGTCCTGGCTGTGCAGAATAAAGGAAGTTAGGAGTTCTGTTTTGAATATATTAAGATGCAACTCTTGTGAGCCTGTTTAGTAGTTTCATTTTTTTGGTGCTTCTCCCTCTGCCTATGTCTCTGCCTCTCCCTCTCTGTGTATATATATATATATATTTAAAGATTTTACTTATTTATTCATATATATTCAAATATATTCATATATATTCAATTATATATATTTATCCATATATATTATTCACATATATATATATAATGTCCCATGTCCATGTTGCGATCACCTGGATTATGAGGAAACACTTTTCAAAAATGTTCATTCTTGCCTTTTCTACCAATGTACTTTTCAAGACCTAGCCTTGGACAATGAAACCCGTGCTAAAATCATCTTGCTGAACCCCTAGTGCCTCAAGGTGTGGCCTAACGACCATCACCATGAGTCTTCTGAGTAGAAAAAATTAGAGAGGGAGACAAACCATGAGAGACTCCTAACTCTGGGAAACAAAGAGTTGTGGAAGGGAAGGTGGGTGGGAGGATGGAATAAATGGGTGATGGGTACTGAGGAGGGCACTTGATGGGATGAGCACTGGGTGTTCTGTGTTGTCAAATTGAATTTAAATAAAAACAAATGTAAAAAAAAGTGATGATACCAAAAAAAAAAAAAAAAGACTCTTCCCAAATTTGGTCACTGTCACTGCTACTAAGTCTGAATCTCAGATAGTGGGCTGCTTTTATTACAGAGATAGATGCACAATGTAGGTGGTGGAAGCACAGGGTTCTTCTTGTCTTTTGCAAAATGACCTGCATATCCACACTTAAAGTTCTTTAAGACCCTCTGACAATCTCAATATTCAGGTATGGAACACATTTTGTTGACATTGTTGGGAATTGGGGTTTCCATCAGAGCCACTTAGTTCTCTGCTCTACCACTATCCTGGGTATAGTATGTAGAGTCCTTGACTCTCCCCAACCCTGAGCCAACCATACAGCTTTTTATATCCTCCAATTTTTGTCCTAGAGGCAGAAAGGAACTGGGAAGTCCTACTCCCTCTTCCCCAAATCCCCATCACCTCCTACCTACTATTATCCCTTCAACTATACCAAATGGTCCAGAATCTCTACACTTCCCTTTTTGCTTCTGAATTCCTCAACCATAGTTTTCCATTTAAGCCTGTCTATCCAAAGCTCTGTTACTCAGATTCACAGAAAACATTGAGCTATACCCAAATATTTTTTAATCTGTCTTTTTGGTATCATCCAGATACTCAGCTATTCCCAGCACCTCCATTCATGCCTAATTCTGCTCCTTGGACATTATCTAAAAGTTCACTGAGAAAGCATTGATTTGATAGTAGGTATTCTGCTAGGCAGTTAAAATAAACTCCCCACTCCCCAAAAAAAACACCCCATGAAACTTGCCATTTTTTAATTTAATTTTTTAAAAAGATTTTATTTATTTATTCATGCTGTCATGAATAATGACACAGAGAGAGAGAGGCAGAGACACAGGCAGAGGAAGAAGCAGGCTCCATACAGGGAGCCGGAAGTGGGACTCGATCCCTGGTCTCCAGGATCAGGCCCTGGGCCAAAGGAGGTGCTAAACCGCTGAGCCACCCAGGCTGCCCTTGCCATTTTTTTAATGAGATAGTCTCCTTTTACCAATTAACATTTAAATATTGCTTTATAGCTTACAAGGAATTTTCACATATATAATTTTACTTTTTCCCAAGAAACAACTAGGTGAAGTAGATATGGCAAAGATTATCCAAATATCCCTTTTTTAAAGATAAGGAATCGAATCTCAAGGTCGTGAAGGAATTTTGCCAAATGTCACTCAGCTAATAAGCACAAAAGCTGAGACGTGAACCAGATTTTTCAAAGCCTCAGAAGATGTGCCTTTTCTTGTGTGACTATGTATTAGCTTTGGATAGTGTGGAAAGAACATAATTAAAGGTCTCTATCAAACTAGAAGTGTTGAGTAGTAGTGTTAATTTTTTTTCAGAGGAGGAACAACATCCACAGGAGTTGAATTCAGGGTCTTGGCTGACAACACCACACATCTCATTGCTCCCTTCATTATCAGTAGGCTGCTTTGGCTGCCTGTGTTTGTGGTTTGGATAGGGCTTTTATAACAATGTTTACTCCATCCCATATGTGCAATGTTTTGTGCAAGTCCATTTGCTTGTGTTTTGGGATTCAGCACTGAACTCTGTAGGTTATATACTTTAAACTCCCTAGAACTTCAGCATGATTAAGACCCTTCAGTGCCAGTAGCTTCACCCCTAGACATAATGTCAGTTGATGGGAGCCTCATAAGGCACTATTTTCCATTGCTACTTAACAGGGCAATCATTCATTTTCCAGGCAGGAGACATGGATCTTCTGACGGTATTCTATTATGATGCTATCTTGAATTAGATAACTTGATTTGACAAATGCAAATGCAGAAGGTTATCAGTAACTACATTTTCTCTCTTTTAAAATGATTTGAAAAAAAAAATAAAATGATTTGAATTTTTTTAAAGATTTTATTTATTCGTGAGAGACACAGAGAGAGAGGCAGAGACATGAGCAGAGGGAGAAGCAGGCTCCCTGCGGGGAGCGTGACACAGGACTCGATCCCAGGACCCCAGGATCACGACCTGAACCAAAGGGAGATGCTCAACCACAACCCAGGTACCCCAAAGGATTTGAATTTTTAAAGGGAATTCCATTTAGGTGAATCCTATCAGATTCTAATCCCTATAGTAGGAACTTAGTTTGTAATGTTTTTGTTATCCTGAACCTAGAAACTCGTCTCTATTCCTCATTTGAAGGAATCTTCTAAACCTGATGTGCATCTGTATATCACTCTCCACATATCAAGTTAATGAATAGATAAAATAGAATGAGTAAAATTGGATATGTAATATTATTTACAGTAAAAACTAATCATGTAATCATCTGTAGATTTCACTGTAGCTTTAGTAGTGAGTGCTAATGTTAAGAAGAAAGAAAGTTTTACGGTATATTCCTACATCTTGGGTTCCATGTACCACATTGAAAAAGTCTTAGCTTGGACACTGGGATAGGGAGTTGCTAATGAAATAGAAATACTCGCTGTTTTATTTCTGTATTTTTTGTAGTGTTTGGCTAGAGGATGTGCATTTGTTGAAACAATGTATCTATATTTTCAATGACTAAAATGTAAGTCTATATTCATAGCTGTTAAATGACACCTTATTATTTGAGGGCTAGAAGAGGACTTTGATTATTTTATTTTGTCCCTTCATTAGACAGATGGGACCTGAGACCCAGAGATATGATTTGTCCAAAGTCATATAGCTTCTTAAAGACTGAGGTAGGATTAGAATTCAATTACTGGGTCTGGTAATCTGTGTTGTCCTAAACTAATGAGGTCAGCTCTTTATTAAAAAATAAGTAAAAAGTCATTAACATGTCATTTCCATAGATTCTTATGGTATAACATATTAGCTGTGTCTGCTACCTTCTTAGAATTTAAAGTCATTTAAGATTATCCTGTTACATCAACAAGAAACAAAATCTCCATTTCTAAATTTACTACCAATCCTAAACTATTATACAGAATTTGTATTTTTAAGGTACATGACATTTGAGATGACAAAGTTTAGTTTATCATTCCCATTTTTCTCTTCCTACTCAATTCATAAAATTTTGTTTTATTATTTTATGTAACTTTTGTTTTTGGAGGAGTTCTGTTTTTTTCCCCCACTGATAATAAATACTAACACAATTAAGGAAATTAAATCTTAAAGAAATAAATTCTAACAATAAGGATGCTGTTTTCTTGATAGAAGTGAGAATACAGAGTAGAGAGCCATTCTTTGGAGGTTGACTTGAGAGAGAAAGAAGGATGGGCTTTATGAGTCAGAGTTAAAAGCATTGTGAAGAAAAATATCCCACTTCTCCCCTCATACTAATGGTGTAAATGTGTTTGTGATTGTGGAGATGGCCATTTCTCAAGAGGATAATAGCTGTGACACGTCTCCAAAATGATTCACTACCATTCCTACTCACCTGCCAAATTATTCCAGGTGTTTGTCTTAGATACTTCAATTTCCTAAATGTAGAAATGTAGTCAGTTCTATCTGGCACAATATTAGGGTAAGTCAGTATTACTAGCCAGTAAAGTATAACCTTATAATGTTGCAGAAATAGCAACCCTCTTCTTCATGTTTTTTTTTTTTTTTAAGTAAAATGCCCATCCACCTTCTTTCATGACACCCAGAGGAGTTTGAAAATGTGGCAAGTCATGGAATCAGCTGTCAAAGGAAGACCTACTTCTGGCTGATGTACTGAGTCAATTTGTGTTCACACTCAAGAACAATATGGCCACAACTTCCAGCGCATAAATTAGCCCTGACTGTAGGCGGAAACACTTTCTTGCAAGCTGACAGAGTATCACCCCAAAATATCTCTGATAACTCATGAGTAAGTCTGCTTTCCTGATCCAGAACAGGCAATAAAATGCAACAGAAAGAAGGGGCACTTCAGATGCTCACAGTATAAACTGGGGTTAAAGCCCAGGGTCACCATTTTCTATTTGTATGGCCTACCAAAAGTCATTTAGCTTTCTTAAAAGACTATTTACTGATATACTTGAGAGAGGGGTTGGGGAGACAATGAGGGCACGAGGGTCAGAAGGAGAAGCAGACTCCCTACTGAGCAGGGAAGGCAGACACTTAACAGACTGGGTCACCCAGGCACCCCTATTAAATTTTTGAACCTCAGTTTTTCTTATCTTAAATCTCAAAACTTGAAGAAATTAGTTTCCTTACAGTCCAGTTGTAAGAAATGATGGGGTTAATGTTTGTAAATTTTGGTTGCCATTCAGTGCTTGTTCCTTCTCTGTTCTGGTCACGCTGAGAATATTTCCTCCAGAAGCCAGATTCTGGTTTGCTAAGGATTGGGATAAATGGAAGTTTAAAGATTATTTCAAACATAATACTCCTATATCTGTTTACCAAAGGTTTATGCTGTGCAATAAGCAAACTTCCTAACATATATTTATCTTTCAAAAAATCCTATCCTAGAGAAGTCCATTTTGTAATAAGATTGTGAAAGAATGAGAAGGTGCAGTCTCTGACTCATGGCTATTAATAATTAGGAGATTTATTCCACCTGCTACACAGCAGATACTATGTTTGATGCTGGAATATACTGGAAATGTCAAAGCCATGATACTCCTGTGGAGAAGAGACTAAAGTTGTAAGCAAATTAAAATAAAGGTTGTGTGTGGGGGGAGCAGTGGGCTGATAGAGAGGCGGGTAGCATATGTAGTGACATGGAAGAGAAAAATAGTCAAAGCTGAGGTGAAGCCCAGATGCTCCAACTACTGTACTTGCTCCCAAGGGGGAACAGATGAAGGAAGGAAGTAGGTAACAACCCTATGACCCACTGAGATGATGCTTAGGGAACACCTGCCACTAGGAAGAACACCTGCCATTCTATTTATGGGAGAATATCTAAGCCCTAGGATTTGATGCAGAAGTTGAAGGGAGAGAGTCAGAGGTAAATAAAAGAGAACGAGCACCTTTGTTAGGTTAGGGGTCAGAATGGCCCAGAGCTGCCATGAAGGAATCTGAGGGAAGAGGAAAAGGGGGAGGAGGATCTTCCAAACCTGAATGGTTTGGTTTGGGCTTGCTCTGACTGAGATCCATTGAAAAAATACTCTAAATCTCTGGGTCACCCAAACTTTTAGGTATAGGCAAACTGTCTTTTCTATATTATGTGAAAGGTGTGGGCACCATAGTGACACAGTTGTATAAACCTGATTCACTGCTCCTTTGGTGCTGCTAAATCTCAAACACTCAACTCACAATCAGTGGTGCTCATTTTAGAAGACTACAGATTATGACTCTTTCCATGTAAAGCACCTTTTGCACAGTTTATGGGAGTTTGCCAGTTGGCTCCACACATTCTAATCTTGGTACCGGCCCTCTCTTCTTGGGCCTTGTCGCTTATCTTTTGTCTAGGTCACTGATTTTAAAGTCATTTTCCTTTGTTGTTTTTGTTTTTTCTGTCTCTCTCCCTTTCTTTCTCTCTCTGCAGACACTCTGCTTAGCCAGCAGATGCTGCCCTCCTGCACAAAACTCAGCAGAGCTATTTGTCCTGCAGCTTGAGCTATCATCAGTTCCCAGCTAAGCCAGCTGTGGAGGATGGCAAACACACAAATGGGCACTTGAAAGTTTAACAAGCAGAGTGCTGCTAAAAGAGTTTTCCCATTCTCAGATATATTTTGAGTTAAATGGCCCTCTCTTGCTGGGAAATATTTACAGTGAATCACCTTAGTTTATTAGAGGATAGCTGGAGGAACATGAGATCCTCAGGCAGGAAGCTAAGAGATGAAATATAAAATGAAACAATGCATGATCAGTCAGAAGAAAAACTCCACATGCCCAGTGCATAAAATAGTTCAGAACCCAATTTCAGGAGGCAGGGAGACTTGGCTGTCCCAGAGGTGAGCTGTGTAGGACTTTGGGCACATTACTTCATAGGAGGTAACTTCATTCTTCTGAAAATGAAATAAGTCATGTTCCTTAGCATTGGACAGATCAATGGTTATTACTCAATAATTCTAGTTTGCTCATTTGTCCTTATTATAATGTTTTCCTGACCTTGAAGTAACTGAGTGACAAGAAACATGGTGTCTTGAAATTATGTGATCTTTGGATTATTCATATGGAAATTTTTGACTATGCGTTTAATTTTCTAAATCACCAGAAAAGATCTGTAAAAAGGTCTTGTTTGCTGTGCTATCAATGCTTGCCCTACCTTTTAGTCTCCTTTCCATACTTAGCTTGTTTTTAGCCTTACCTAGTGATTTTTAGATTCGTAAACTACAGAGAAATCAAGACGTGCTTTCCCACAAGCAACTTCTTGCTAACCTGGAAGAAACTGAGAGTATGGTCTGAGGTCTTCTCTTACTCTGCCAGGCTCACGCAGGGTAGGAAAAGAATCTGTTTCAGTTTCTAAATATACAGCACATTTCAGAAATACAATTCCCTGCCTATCTCCAAAATTAAAAATGGCAATGAATCTAAGATTTTGCTAGAAAAATATACAGTGTTATAAATTCCATAACCTAAGACTAGGCTAAATTTCCTTATCAAAAATAATGATCTGCCTTTCTCAGGAATAGAAACAAAATGACAAAGAGGGTGAACTCATTAGGATATAACAGATCTAAAAAGCAGCAGAAAAGTGACTTTGTAAGTAGATACCTTCGTTTGGTGATGAGTTCCCTAAAATTTGGAGTTGTCTATTTTTCTCCTAATGCCTTTCCAGCAGTTGTAAATTTTAGTGCTATTGTACAGGCTAAAAGCAGCACAAAAGATTGATAGGAGGTATGGTTCGTGTGGCAGCCTGGGGAGCCCAGCAAAGTCAGAAACCAAAGTGTGTGTGTATGTGTGTGTGTGTGTGTGTGTGTGTGTGTGTGAAAGAGAGAGACAGAGACAGAGACAGAGACAGACAGAGAGAAAGAGAGAGAGAGAGAAAGAGAGAGACGTTTTGCCTTAGAAAAAAAGCCTGGCTCTGACAAATAGCATTTTTTTCTTTTTTTCCCCGGAGGTAGCACATTGAGATGATAGGCATTTCCATTTGAGTCTGAGTTTCAGATCCTTTTATAACAGTGGGTTTACTTGTGTGTTAATTTGGGTACAGGAGAAAAGCAGAGCATCTGAAAGACTAAATAAAGACTTTGAAATGATGAGAAAAACCTCTTAACTTTGCCCAGCGGTAGAGACACATCAAGTAATAGTTATAATTCTATTACAGAAGTAACAGGTAGCTAAGGCAAGTCAGGTATTCAGAAGTGAAATTGCACTGTTTGGGGGCTGCATGCCTGCCTATCTAGGTCTCTAATGTTTGAAAAGGAAGACCATTATTTAAAATAGAGCATCACCCCTAGATACAATATGTTTTACATATGACATTTTTTTAGACTTTTAAAAAATATTTTATTTATTTATTCCTAAAAGAGAGAGAGGGAGGTGGGGGCAGAGACACAGGCAGAGGGAGAAGCAGGCTCCACACAATGGGCCCAATGTAGGATTCAATCCGGGGTCCCCAGGATCAGGCCCTGGGCTGAAGGCGGCACTAAACCACTGAGCCACCAGGGCTGCCCTACATATGACATTTTAAAAAAATAAATTTCAACTTTGATCAAACTTAATATGGCCTTAAACTGATTCATATTCAAAATCCAGAAGAACGAGTGCCAAACATATATCTCCTTACACATACACATTTATCTCAGATGGAGAGAAAAATACATGGAGGAAAAACTTCTAAGAGCGAGTGTACAACCATAGCATTTTTTCCCCCTGAGTAAAATGAAAATAAATCTCTTTATTCAGGCACCTCTTTGGCTTCTGAAGCTCCCACCCCCGGTATCTGTGGGGTAGGGACAGGCTGGGTTACTGCACACTCCAAGCATCCCATGAATAATTATGTCTGTCCTGAGTGCTTGCCAGCATGACGCATCTTCATTTCATTAAGGAAAAAAAAAAAAAAAGGACAGGCTGGAATTGGCAATGGCAGAATTCATTTATCACATTTTAATGGAGAAGCAGCTCGGGAAGGGCGGGCCTAATGAGATATTTCTAAAGAAATTAGCCCGTTTCTATTACGGGGCCATCTCCTCTCTGTCCGTGGTAGTGATGGATAGCAGGGACACAGCCCAGGGAGATTTCCCACAACATTTCCCTCTGCTTGGCTTTTGTTTGCTGAGGCATGTGATCATTTTTAGATGATCCATCTTATAAATGCTTGAACGGATCATTGCGAAGTGATACCGCATTTTAAAATGCAGAAAAAGGGCCTGGGTTTGATTTTCAGGCAATCATTTATGGAGAGAGACATGCTTGTATAGCCGAGCTTGCCTTCACGCTTGCCACCCTATGGCCAACACCGCTCATCTCTCAATCCTACAAGAAAACCTAAATAGAAAGTTATCTCTCTTGTTTAAGTTGTCTTAATATTCTCTGTTTGAAGTAAATGCAACTAAAATCATTCTGAGAGAATCCTCTTCTGGAAATTGCTGAAGATGACAAACTTTATTTTGATTCAAACTCAATTTTTCAAGTCAGGATGCACATAGCCTTTGAGTTGGTTTGTGTCCTAATCTCGCTTTTTCTATTTTTCCCCCTGTTAATCCAATGGGATTAGAAATCAGAAGTTTTTTATGTGCATCATAGAAATAAGTGAGTAATCGACTATGTGCCTGACACATCACTGTTGATCTTCTATTGCCAAAGGAGTTTTATGCTGGGATCTTGATGCATTAATTTGCATAACATTAGTGATAAGGAGCAGAAAGTTAATACAAACTCCTTATGCAAAGACTTAGAAAATATGACTGATTATGGTCTGTGTTATAAGGCAAGAGGCCAGACTCTGATGATTTATTTACTCAACAGATATTTATTGAACATCTGTTCTAGGCCAGACACTGCTGCACAATGGGAAGGTATTTGTGGATAGACAAAGATTCTGTCCTTAGTAAATGTACAGTCTCACAAAGGACACACATACAACAATTAAGGAAATAAAAACAGGCTGTGCGATGTTGGCTAACTCACCCTACAAACTTCACTGGGTTGTTTATATAATACATGTGGGGATGCTTTAAAAATGATAATTTCTATTGAAGCAAAATATTCTTAGTATGTTCAGTATTGAATCCAATATATTGACTTGAGTCGATTTTCTAAGATATGAACTTGAGAAGAAAATTTAGGAAGTGTATGAATTTAAGGGATATATCTATATCTATCTATCTATCTATCTATATATATATATATATATATATATATCTCAAAGCCAAAAGAGGGCCAATATAATACTGTGATTAGTTTTAAAGGAAGGGGGGGAAAAGAATATTTAACATTTAGAGGGAGAAACAATAAGATCATGGAGCAAGAAATCAGAAAGACAGACAAACTGGCAAGAAAAAACCATGATCTTGGCAGAAATATACTGGATAGTGTCAAGTGAAAAGTGAACAACATAGCTAGGAAACAGAAGGTTACAATAAGCAAAGCTGGGAGTGTGTTAGGATGAACTAAATGTTTGGCTTTCTGTTTTACTGCATTTCCATCAGTTGTCCAAACTTTGCAGATCCTTAGTGAACCCTAGGGATCTTTTTCTGGGGTCACTGTAGAGTCTGCAAGAGTTGTCTAATGTGGTGGTGACTAGGCACATGTCACTTTAAGAAACTTGTGCAAAAAGAGTTCCATAGGCATCCAAATAGCATTTCTAATACTCAATAGCCACATGTAATTAGAAGCTATCTTGTGGACCAGGTAGAAATTATAGGCAGTTTCTACCAGAAGGTTCTAGCAGAAAGTTCTTTTGGATAGTACTGCTCTGGAAGCCCTGGGGAAATGGGTCACCATGCCTTTCGCAAAGTGGGGGCTTAGCGGATCTGTTGGGTGGGTGTTATATAAATGCAATGCATATTGCTCAGATATCCCCTCCTCAGAGATCAAACTAGAACATATCCTATACACTCTTTGTGCATGTTATATTTCTCTGTATCATTTATGAAGTATAATTAGTACTTAATGTTATTAATGGGAATTATCTGCCTCCCCCATGTATTTGCATGGACTGTGACAACAAAAGGCAGTCTCTTTCTTCTTGATACCCTTTCCTACCTCTTAACATTATGAAGTGCAAGGATGTGTTGTTTTAATTAACCAAATAAATGACATAGGAAGGGATGGGATATTCTCATGACATCAGGTATACTGAATACACTTTTGAGTGCAGCTAACTATGCACCACAGAAATCTCTAAGCCAGATCAGGGACTGGTAGAACCGACAGGTGTGCAGGCTTTCCTTCTCCTGGGGCTCTCGAACCCTGTCCGTGTTAGCAATTCCAAGGTCTTGCTGATGCACTGAGTGCCTCAGTGAGGGTGGTAGGCCTATGCTGGACCTGTTTTATTGTCCTGAACCATGACAAAGAGCAAGTAATCACTGGGTAGTAGTTGAATAATCACTCTGTAGATTTGGGTCTTTGGGAGTCAAATCTGAGTCAAATCCATGAAGTGACCACCAGTGCCAAGGATGTGATGTTCTGCATCCTGACTAATTATTCAGGAATAAATGTGTAGTGCTACACAAAGTAGAAAGGTTTTCATTTTACAGGGCTCCTTAAGTTATAACATGTTCCCTTCCCCATAATCATAGGAAGGCATGGAGGTCCTGACAGGGGTAGGGGAGTCAGTATGGCTCAGTTCTCTAGCACTGGTTTCAAGATGGGGGTAAATGTTCCCATCTGTTAGTTGTGTCTCTCACACAGAAAAAAACTACAATAGATGTGAAAGTGTGGTCCCTGCTCGCAGCAGGGGCATTATGTGAATATTTGTTAGAAATGAAAATTTTCATGACTCTGGAGTTGTGATCCAATATTTTGTGTTTGAATATGTCCCCCAAGTGATTTTGAGGAATGCTTGTTTGAGGACCACTGGGCTTGAAGATAATAAAGTGCTGCTGTACCCCTGCCCACATGAGACTTTGGGCTCAGAGTGCAGTGATGGAAGCTGGGTTCCCTGCTTCTGCTCCCACTGCGTGCTGAAGCACTTACTTCTTAGTGTATCTTTGAGAAGAGATCATTCCCTAGTGTCAGTCACCAGATCCTCAAGCCTTTCTGAGACTGAGCCCAGAAAGGTAGAGCCTCAGAAAATTAGGTTTTCCTATAATGGGGCAGAGGGTTGCCCAGGGCTTAAGCTCATGCCAAGAGCATTGGGTCAGGATTTATTCCAGCACCTAATACATTGAGAACTAAGAAACACTATCTTTCTTGTTACCACAACAATCCTCTTCCTTCTAATAGAGCAGCTTCTATTTTAAAGCCCATAAGCCCATTGTCAATCTCTATCAGGAAACCTCTTCAGCTACTTTCATGGATATCAAAATACATTTTTTTTCTATCAATCTTGAACAGTTAAGTAGCTGGTCCTTTTGTAGTGAAAAAATACAAAAACAAACAAAATTAAACATTTACTCTCTAATGTAGGATAGTTTTCTTGAAAAAAAATATTTGAGCTCTAAAGAAACCATCTTTTCCTCCATTTTATTTTGGTGTGTTTGAAGATCCTGCTATTACTTCCTCATGACTATGCTCAGAAAATAAAATTCTAGATCCTACATTGGTTCTACATCTCTGTCAGGAAGTAAATTCAATCTAACCTCAAGTCCTGATCCCTCTATCTTCATAGTGGGTACTTAGTGGAGAAAGGAAACAGCTGGTCAGCATCGTACATGTAATTGCCCTAGGCATTGTGACTGAGTTTGGCAATGACTGCTTCATCATCAGCTGTGGGGGAAGTTTTAAGTATGTGTACTACAGAAAATTACACCAGATCTCAACCAAATAAAATTTCCAGGGAAATTTTGATCAGTTCTCTGGTGAAATGATTATAATCTTTTGAGAATGAACATCAAATGGAAAGGTGTTCATGACCACATTCTCACAGTGAACTCCATCTGGACAAAAGCAATTCTTTTGAGAAAAACAAGTCTGATAGGCTTCACTGAGAGAACCTTTCACATCAGGGCAATTTCATTCCAGCCAGCATAAAACATGACCTCAAAATACTTCAACTTTCAAAATGTGATAACCTCTTACTATAATGTAAAGAACAGAAGACAATAGTTTCATTTCTCTTTTAATAGGTCCATGATGTCATTACTATTCGTGGGTCTGGTCCAATAGACCATTTCTGTGAAATCATTATAAAATATAGGAAAGGCTCATCATTTCAAACCACCTCAAAACAGGATCCTTGTAGCAGGATTGCTTAAATCATCTGAATTCTCTCCTTTGTTAGCCTATTAGTGTTCGAAGAAAATTTATGTTCAAAAGATGACACCAGAGCTTATGAAATCATTTAGTATCAAAAAAGATTAATTTATCCTCACTGAACTGTAACTGTAAAGGAGGAAAGAAGGGATTAGGAAAGTTTTCAGAGATTTACCAAACAGATAGGAATTAAAATAGATTATAGGATCATCAGTGGTAATTAAGATTATTAGGTAAATTATTAGGGAATAGGATGGTCATAGGATGTCAAAATATAATCCTGTATATGTCTGGACAGTTGCAAAGGAAGAATATACTAAAGATATCTGGGAGTGGCCACCTTAATGTCATCAAAGTTAATATCACAATAGCAGTCTGACAGTCCAGGTCTTCTGATTCAGGGATATAACTTGAAGTTCACAGCATCTACTATAAATTATTTCTGCCCATAGTGTCTAATCTATATCCCACCATGCTTTAATACCTAATCTTCATTTTAAAAGAAATAACACAGAAGAACAAGTTAAATCACACAATAAAGTAATACTTAAGCAAATCCAGAATGTAGGGCATTCTGTAAGACCACTGTCCTCATCACCACAGAAATCATTTTTTTAAAGACTTTCTTTATTCATGAGAGACAGAGAGAGAGAGAGAGAGAGAGAGAGAGAGAGAGAGAGAGAGAGGCAGAGACACAGGCAGAGGGAGAAGCAGGCTTCATGCAGAGAGCCTGATGTAGGACTCGATCCCAGGTCTTCAGGATCACACCCTGGGTTGAAGGCAGCACTAACCCCCTGAGCCACACAGGCTGCCCCAGAGATCTATTTCCCACCCATTTGGTAAGTTGAAAAATGGCATACCAAGATATCTAGAAATTAAGAAATCTTAATTCTCAGAACCTGTGAATATCACTTTATGTGGCAAAGTGGAGTTGCAATTAAGGGTCTTGAGTTGGGGAAATTATTCTCTTTTGTCTAAGTGGGCCATAAATGTATCATGAGTACCTTATAAGAGAGAGTTAGAGGGAGATTTTACTGCACACAGAGAAATTGATGTACTCAGAGGAGTAGAGCTTGGAAGGATGTGTCCAGGAGCCAAGAATGCCAGTAGCCTCTAGAAGTGGAAAGTGCAATGAATGGATTATCTCATGGGACTCTTTTATGAATCAGTCCTGATGATATCTTGATTTTTAGCCCTTTAAGACTCATTTTGAACTTCTGACTTCCAGAATCATAGGAAAATAAAATTGTGTGGTTTTAAGCCACCAAATTTGTGGTAATCTGGTATAGTGGCAATAGGAAACAAATATACACAGAAGCAACAAATAATGATAAAGAAGCATAGGGAAGTCCTGGTCTATTTGATTTGAGAGATTAGAAATACAACAGCTAAATGCATTGCCTGAATCCTGGCTGGAATTCTAATTTATTCAAAACAGCTATAAAATGCAATTTTTGAAATACTTAAGAATTTAAGTATTGATATTATATGAAGACCATTACCATTATTTTCCTATTTTAAAAGACACATTCTGAAATGTTTGAGGACAAAGCATCATGATTTTTGTTTCTACATTTAAATATATATGTATAAACAGGGTGAGAGTGGGATCCCTGGGTGGTGCAGCGGTTTGGCGCCTGCCTTTGGCCCAGGGCGCGATCCTGGAGACCCAGGATCGAATCCCACGTCGGGCTCCCGGTACATGGAGCCTGCTTGTGTCTCTGCCTCTCTCTCTCTCTCTCTCTCTGTGACTGTCATAAATAAATTAAAAAAAATCAAAATAAAAAAAAAGGGAGAGAGTATTATAAAGGAAATTAGAACATGCTAATAATCATTGAAACTGGGTGATAGTATATAAATTCATTACTCCAATCTTTTGTTCTCAGTATGTCTGAAGCTTATTCTTAATGACAAGGAAAATTCTATGATAATGTCCATAGTAAAGGTTTTTTTAATGTTAATCAGTTAAGAATGTTCATTCAGATGTTCAAAAATGCCATTGTATTATTTAGGGTATGCAACTCCAAACCTCTATTTCAACAGCTGAACCAAATGAAATCTTATTTCTCAATCATACCAAGTACCAAGTGGTTGGTTCTGGGTCTCTGATTGAGAAGCTTACCTACAAGCCTACAGGGCCCTTGGTACCTTCTACTGCAGCCCTGGCACTCCCCTGGATCTATGATAGCTGGTAGCAGGATCATACAGGAAGTTGTACATGGTCTGCACTATAAGAGTAACCCATCACTTCATCCCATGTTCCATTAGCTATAACAATCCTACGGCCACATCCAATTGCACAGAAGTTAAACATTGTCAGCCACTTGCATCTTCAGGGGAAAAGTCCTTTTGTTAAGATCTAGCAGTCCATGGCACAATTCCTCCTTCTGTATGACCACATAGTACTATGATTTCTTCCAAGGAGATGTGTTAAGGGAAATCTAAACTGCCTACAGCATTTTATTGACCATAAATCTAAAGTAAAATAATTGAGCGAAGCCATTAAAACAATCCTACTGGAAATTCTCATTAATGTCTTATCCCTTATTTATTTCCTGAGAATGAAGAAGTTATTGAATTTGGTTAATATTATTGCATCATTTTATACACACACGTAAGTACACACACACATTCAACATTACCAACAAAATGGAAATGTATTTTTAGGTGCTACTAGAACTTTTCCTGAAATCATCTAAGTGTAGTCACATATGACTAGTGATCTATAGAACAATTGATAGATCTGTGCTTCCACAGATTAAGCCACCAAATTTGTGGTGTCCTGTGCTTCCCTTAGCCATGTATTCTTTTTGGCTTCTATTTTGCAGCTCAAACTATGTCTTCAGGCATTCATTCCATTCCCCATTTTTTCAAATACTTACTAACCTGCAGTTGAGCACTGTGGTAGGAGGACTGTAACAATAGGAACATTTCCCCCTTCATCTAAAAAGGGGGAAAGAGGGAAGATGAGTTTGTAAGGATAGAAAGACAAACATAATATTTTAACATGTTTTCATAGATACAAATGCAAAAGAGAAATGTGAATTGTCAATTATATAGGAATGGATTGCGGTCAATAAACTTTCTAGAGGCTGTGATGCTGGAGAAGAGTTTTTAAAAACGAATATGGTATTTTCTAGGCTAACTGATGAAGTCATTTGAGGCAAAAACTTTAGCTGACATGAAGTGTCTCCTATAGAGGGGTGCTAGTAATCACTTTTTCTAGGAGATTTTTCTACATAACATTTCTTGTGGTAACTTTCTAAGCCTTGTATCTAATATTCTTGTTTTACAATGACAAAAACTAAGACACAGGAGGTTAAGAAAACTGCTAAAAGGCAAATAACTATTAAGTGTCAGAGATGGATATTGGCCCTAATCTGTCTCTTTCCAGAAACTTTTTACTGTGCACCATAAATAGAGGACTCTCCAATCACACAGGTTTATTCTGTGGATAGAAAGAGAAATATATACTCTTGTTTGTTTAATAAATGACAAGAAGTTAAAAAAATTGTAATTTTACAATGAATTGATTTATATTGTCTTACAATTTACCTTGCAAAAATAATCTGTCATTGCAAGCTGCTTCTTCGCTTTAGCATTACTGACATTTCAATTTTGCAAAGCCATGGGAATAGGCTAAAAGCCTGAGCAGAAAACTATGAGGGCATGGGGAAGGGAGTCCAATTTGTTGTGTTAGGAAAAAAAAAATCTTGGCCCATCCCATATTTCTTGTTTTTAATAAAGATAAGGCTTATGAAGTAAACAACAAAATTCTCCAACTTGTCTGAACCTCTGAAATATGTGCATGCATATGTGTGCACATGCCCACACATTTCTAGTAATTTTTCTTGTGATTCTACATTCCAAAATTAGAATAATCCATATAGCCATCAAACAGAGTCAAAATTCATACCTTTGCTTTTGACATTTATTATATAAAAACATCTTAATAATGAGATTATCTTAATGAGGTTATGGTAACAACTTTGTGTCTGACATTTTGGACATTTGAGCCATGCTATAGGAACTCGTCCTTAAGGATGGCATTTCCAGATAAGGGTAATGAACTGTATGTAACAATTGTCATACTTTAGTAGATCTCATGGACACTGAAAACCATGAAGGATATTTTGGCTAAAATCCAATTATTTTGCTCCATGAAACTTCCCTCCCGTGGTTTATCTTTTTCTATATCATTTGTGATCCTTGTAATTTACTCTTTAGATTTATCTAAGAAATAGATGTACTAAAATATTGGGGTCAACACAAATTATATGCAGAGGTCTCCAGATTGCAGAAGAGAATTGGGTGCATGTGATGAGCACTGGTACTTATTTTTACACAGATACAAGCCTGCTGGCTCTGTTTCCAACCAACCAAGAATAGTGAACCCAAGACTCTCCAAACCCCAGATATTCAGTCTATGAACATGACAAACTTAATCATAATTATTGTGATAAAGGCACCTAATAATAGTATTATAATCAAGAATGGAGATTTTAGGAAACAATAAAAATATATAACATAATAACTGAGCTTTTAAAAATAACTTTTATATGTCAAAGTATTTGAGTTTATTCCATCTGCAGATTTTTTTCCCCATCTAACCATTATTTAAAAGGCATGGGTACTTCTACTATAAGAGCCTTAAGACCAATTCTTTCTTCTTTTTGTTCTTGACACATAGAGAATATCAGTTAGGATGTAGTGTAAGTTAAATGACTAACCTTAGATGTAATATAAATGATCACAAGTGCAAAGCTGATGGGAGAGAAAGAAGAAAGTCATTATCAACTTTTTGTGGTGAAAATGTATAAATAATAAAATAGTGCATAACTCAGAAAAACAACTACCAAGTATCAAAACAATAAGGACTATATCATATATTTTTATAAAATCCGTTTAAAGGAAATATCATACTATTTATAGAAATTTACTGATAGCTACTGGTGAAACAATCACCCCTCCCTTGCATAATCTGAATTTTTAAACTTAGAATAAGTTTGTTTTGCCATATATATTTTTTTTTCTTGAATTATTCCCATCAGCAAGAAGTAATGCTGTGTAAAGGCATAGAAAATCCACTGTCATTTGGTTTCAGGCTACATTGATCTCAGTTTGAAATAAATTGTTGATACTCTGGTGAATAAGGAAGTTTGGTTTTTTTTCTATAGCTGATTAGTGTTTCTTTCTTAGATTTATTTTTTAAGGGTCAAACTCTCCCCAAAAGTTTTGAAGTCATACTTATTAGAATCTGGACTAGTAATACATTATTCTGGGACTCTTGAAGGGAAAATTTCTTTATTCTACCAACTTAGCTGTAGAGAGCTGTGATTTAACAAACAAAAATTTTTATAAGATTATGAAAAGCCTAGCAGTGACAATTACAATAAATTGTTCCTAATCTTGGCACCCTTGGCCAAAAATCAAAGATAAAATCTTATTTTTCAGCTCTTTCTCTGAATAAACATAATTGGTCAGTTATTAGAAATAGTGATAGCTCAACATAACTTTTGTAGAAAAGGGGAATGTCTTCCTAAAAATCACCTATTTGAGTTGTTGTTGATTTATCCACTGTAAATATGTTTTGAAAACACACAAGTAGAAAATGATAAAAATGCCTTGCCCCCTTTTTCTCCTATATGATAAAACACTTTTATTGTCCCATGTGGAAAAAGCCCTACCCCATAGCCAGAAAACAAATCTGCAAATGAGAAATCTGCAATTTTAAGGAAGAGCCCAAACTGGGAACTACTTATATATCTATCTACCTACTAGCAGAATAGAGAAATAAGTTTTAAAAAAATAAAAATAAAAATAAAGAGAAATGTTTTATGGTACATTCTTAGAATACTATACAGCAATAAAAATAAATACTAAAACAATGTCCCATAATATATGTGGATTCTCACAAACATAATGTTGAATAGAAGCAGCTAGATCCAAAAGATATGTTAGATTATATTTGTGTAAAGCACAATAAGTAAACTGTGCTTTTAGAAGCTAGCATAGTGGTCATTCTTGAGGAGGAGCTTATAACTTGAAAGGGGAAGAATACAGTGAGGTTCTGTGGTGCTGGTAATGCTCTGTTTCTTAATCTGAGTGTGTATCGCTCAGGTGTATGCAGTGTGTGTGACAATGTGTCAAGCTGTGTATTTATGTGATCTACCCTTTTTTTTTCCTATAGAGTATAGTAGATTAAGAAATGGACACAGATGCTTTGTTACTTTGATTGAAGGTCAGTGTCTATTTCTACTCTTCTTGAGTGTGGGGTAGTGTTAGTCTATATTCCGTCATTAAATAAATTACTATGTGACATTCTGATATTTAAGTCTGGTCATACAAAGCCTTAGCTTTCCCCAGGCCTGTTGGAAAACCATCTGTTGGAATCCTGAGCTGTTCTATCCATCTGACGGCCCCAAGGCAGCCATGCTGTGAGCAAACCCAAACCACTAGAAGACAAGGGCAGGTAGTCTGGTTGATGGCTTTCCAGTCATCACCAGTAAGGTGGAAGACATGTAGCTGAAGCTGTTTTGGACACTTCAGAGCACTCTCTGACAGCTGATTATTACCAAGTGACTGAGTTGATGTCACATAAAAAAGGAACCACTCAACTGATTCTTATGGAAAATCTTATCCTTCAAAGTCAATGATAGGTGATAAAACAGCTGCTGGTTTAAGCCAAGTTTTGGAGCATGAGGTGGTTTGATACACAGTAATAGATAACTAAAATAGATACTTCTAATAAGAAGCTTTTTTCATCTCAAAGTATTTTATGATATTTTAAATACATAAGTTGTTCGTTGACAGAAGGCTGCTAGTTTAAAGGCATCTGAAAAGGCTTCCAACTGAAAGTACATGCAATTCACTGAAATGATTTGGAGCTATAGCTAGGTCTAAAGATTGGTTCCCCCCCCCCCACACACACACAATGTCACATTGTTGCTAATTGCAGACACATGTTATGTGAAAATTATATTTGACAGCAATTATAACAAAAGCCTAAATTCAACGTAAGTCCGATCACATATGGCAAATATCACCAATCATTAAATTACCTTTTAACAATGGAATTTTTATACCATAATTTCAAGGCCACAGACTTTGGCTGATTTAGCAACACTTGATACGATTTTCCTATTTGACATTGATATTTTTGTTACCTTAACAAAGGTAGGCATTACTTTATTTAGTCAAAATGATTCTATCAATTTGAAAATGTTGATTATAATCAGCCTTTTTTGTTTCTTAAACTCTTATTTTAAAATAGCAAATGTTAGAATTATTTTTATAGTAAAGCTTTATATTTTTTCCTATATGTAAGTAGAACAAATATTTTTGTCTTATCAATCAGGTAAATCTCAACAAATTTTATTTTAAAAGTGACTGGCTAAGAACAGAAAGCCTCAATTTTAGCATGTTGTGAAGGGAATAAAAAGAGGAGTAGATTTATTATGAACTTTCAGTGCAAGTGATAATAGAGTATAAATGACTTTGAAGGGTTATACTAACTCTTTTATGGACTTGGAGGTAGAACGGAAAGTGACCTTAAGGGAAAAAATTAACTGCTGGCTGTTACACTGATATTCGGTCTACATGTCCTATCCTTTTGGGTGAGTTGGAATTGGTACACTTGCTTCAACATTGCAACAGAATGAAACTCCAGATGCTCACAGATGGTAAGCCTACAAACTTAATTAAAACTCATGCTTTATTATCCCAAAACAGGAAAATTGAGAAAGCCTTGCCCAAAGAAAATGTTTGTTTTCCCCATCTCATCTCCAACCATCCAGAAAACTTTAGGGGTCATGGAAGTAGGGGGAAAAAAAAAAACTTCCTTTTTCCAGGCAAGGGAGAAAATAATAGTTACAGGCTGCTAACCTAAATACTGCTTCAAATTCAAGGTTAGCAAACAATTATGAATTGTGTACTATGTATCTAGCACTACATTATTGATCATGGTATAATGAGAATATTATTTAAAAGTACAATCATCCATCAACAAATAGGTACTGAGCAATTATATTCTGGACATGATGTATGCTTGATTATAAATTTTTCTTGTAATTGTTGCAAGCACAATTTTTTTGTTTTTAAATTGGAGTTCAATTTGCCAACATATAGCATAACACTCACTCAGTGCTCATCCCGTCAAGTGCCCTCCAAGGTAGGTATTGTACTCTCTTCAGGTACTGTAATGAGATTAATTGACTACCCTGTATGTATTTATATATACATTAGGCTCTTAGAGAGTTTTTCTCTTCTTATTGCAAACCCTTATTGTGTTTTTACAAAGACTGATACATAGATAAATAGTATTGAGGGTTAAAGATTGTATTCACTAGTAGATGCAGTTACTTGTTTCTCTGGATGTTCAGTATTGGCTTGACAGTATTGTAGCTAGAAGAATAGAAATATAGAAAGAATGATCTCTCATAGGTCCACTTCTTTGAAGGGTTTTATAGCCTGCTAGATCTTTAAGCAACTGTTAGGATGAAAGGGGTAGGTCAATTAAAAATAATATTACCTTTTTTGAAAATAAATCACTACCCTCCCTATTAGCACCACTAAATTTCCTCATAGAAATATGAAAATATCTAAATAATTTTCTGGTTGACAAGTTACATTTCATGTACTATCTATAGAAAAAGCATTTTCCTAAAAACTAATACTTGTATTTGCATCAAGATAAGGGCAGGATTCATAATATTTTTTGCCAATTATTCAACACCTTAACCTTAACCTTAACAAATAGTTATTTATCTGAGTATTTAGATTTTATGCTACCTATTAAATTATTTTAGCATATTTAAATGTATTGATTTTTTAAAGATTAATTTTGAAGATAATCACATATTTAAATCATCTGTTTTGATCATTCCTCTTGGTTAGTCTTTGGAAACTTTTTCTACTTTATAGTCTGTTATAGTTTTTCTACCTAGGATTGTTATTGTAATTTCTAAGCAGAATATTTTAGTGTTCCTTCATGTTTCCTTTTGTTTTATGTAGGGAATCTTACTAGTAATAATCATGATTTTTTTCTTCACTTTACCAATATTTCTACATTAGTTTTCTTGTCTTATTATAGTGGCTAGCACTTCCAGAAAAATAGTAAATAGTGGTTCTTCTATAAATATTTTTGTCTTTCCCATATTCATTGGGAATAAATACACTTGCACAATTAAAAATGCTCATTGGCAGACATATCATAAATATATCTGTATGAGACTGTGTATGGTGTATTCATAAATTTCTAACTGGAAATAATCAAAATGGCCATCAAGGATAAAATGGATTAAAAATTGTGGGATATTCATATGATAAACATTGGTAAAAATTATAGAAAACTGCTGATATATGTAATTGCATGTTTAGATCTAAGAAAAATTCTATTAAGGTAGACCTAAAAGAGAGAAATTGCAGGATTCCATTTACATGAGATTCAAGGACAGTAAAATTGATTGATAAAACATAACTGTTAGAATAGTGATTTTCTGTTGTAGAGTGTAGGATATTATTAGAAACCAAAAGGGGTCCCTTGAGACCTTCTGTGATATAAGAAATATTCAATATTTTGATATTTTGATCTGGGAATAGTTACATAAGTATGTAATTACATAAAATTGTTTTTTTTGCTGTGTAATGACAATTTATGCCTTTTATTTTATTTATTTTACATTGAAAATGAGTAAACCCAATGAAAACAGGAAAAGAATGAGGCAAAAGGACTTTTATTTTTAGCTAAAATGTTGTGGCTTGTGGCACATAAATGAGCCTCTTAGAAACAAACAAACAAAATCAAAAATAAAAACTAGATAGGATATATAAAATCAAGAAAAAAATTACTTGAAGGCTTCTAAGGCAACTAGAGCTTGAGTCAACATCCTATGAGTCTGTTTTCTTTTAGTGGCAGTTGTAAATACATGGAACATAAAAGGTTAAGAAATCCAGGCAGAGGACCATGGCTAAGAGGTAGAGAAATTAGCAGAACTTTGAGAGGTGACATAAGTCAGAGGAAATCAAAATAAAAATTCACTGTAGTCAAGGCAGCTAGAACTTAAAGGACCAAGATCATGAGGTCCATCTTAAAAAAAAAAAAAAAAAAAGAAGAAGAAAAAAAAGATAAAATTGGCTTTTTTTTTTTTTCTCCTTTTTCTGGTATTCTGGTATCTGCAGATTAGTTGTTTCAAGGCAGGGAACTGAAGAACTAAGCAGAAAGCCAGTGAAAATAGAGCAATATTATCTGTAATCTTACACAGCTAAAGAGAAGGGAAGAATGGAATACACAGACAACCAAATAAGAGTAGGCCTTGTTATCACTGGAGATTTGCAAATAGAATCTTTGGAGAGCTACTCCTGAGTAATGAAAATTGTTGGCAAAATTTGGCCTCTAAATCAGTACAATCACTGGTTTATAGTTTTCTCCAAGCCATCTATCAGAAGATAGAATGAACCTTTTCTGGATTAATATATATATATATATATATATATATATATATATATATATATATATATATATAGCTTCTGGAACTTCCATAATTTTTCATACCTGGTGCCTGACATAAAAAAAAAAAAACAGCACCAAATAACAAAAACTTAAAAAGATGTAAAGAAATGGACTCACAGATGACTCCATTATTGAAGTTATTGGACATAGGTATTAAAACAACTATGATTAGTAGGTTGAGGAAAATAGATTATTGGTTGGATTACACCAGAGTCCTAGAAAATATAAAAGAAAACAGAATGAAATTCCAGAATTAGATGGAGTAATTTATCAATAATGGTTCATTAGTTGTGGTAAATGGATCATACTAAGGTAAGAAGTTAATAGTAGGGGTAACTGGTTGTGGGGTATATGGGAATTCTCTATTATTTTTGCAACTTTTCTGGAAATCTAACCATTCTAAAATTAATTATTACAAGGAATATCTTAGGGATAATGAACAAGAATTTTTCAAAATTGAAGAAAGACATCAAGCCAAAGATTCAAAAACTCCTATGAAACAATCAGGATAAATATATAGAAAATCATATCTAGGTGCATTGACATATCACTCTTGAAAATAAAACACAAAGAAAATCTTAAAAGCATTCAGAAAAGCAATAAAACTGATAGCAACTTCTCACAAAAATGAAGAATAGTAGACAATAAAATAACACCTTTTAAAATGCTTTAAGGGATGCCTGGGGGCTTAGTGGTGGAGTCTGCCTTCCACTCAGGGTGTGGTCCCAGAGTCTCGGGATCGAGTCCCACATCGGGCTTCCTGCGTGGAGCCTGCTTCTCCCTCAGTCTATGTCTCTGCCTCTCTCCCTGTGCCTCTCATGAATAAATTAAAAATCTTTTAAAAAAATGCTTTTAAAAATCCTAGAATTCTCTACTCCATGAAAGGATTCTTCAAAAGTGAAGGCAAAAGAAGGACATTTGCAAACAAACCATGAGAGATCTTCACCAATAAATTTTCCCTTTTTTTTAATAAATTAATTTTTATTGGTGTTCAATTTACCAACATACAGAATAACACCCAGTGCTCATCCCGTCAAGTGTCCCCCTCCGTGCCCGTCACCCATTCACCCCCACCCCCCGCCCTCCTCCCCCTCCACCACCCCTAGTTCATTTCCCAGAGTTAGAAGTCTTTATGTTCTGTCTCCCTTTCTGATGTCTCCCACACATTTCTTCTCCCTTCCCTTATATTCCCCTTCACCAATAAATTTTCCCAACAAGTTTATTTTTTTTTTCAAATTTATTTATGATAGCCACAGAGAGAGAGAGAGAGGCAGAGACACAGGCAGAGGGAGAAGCAGGCTCCATGCAGCGGGAGCCCGACGTGGGATTCGGTCCCGGGTCTCCAGGATCGCGCCCTGGGCCAAAGGCAGGCGCCAAACCGCTGCGCCACCCAGGGATCCCTCCCAACAAGTTTAAATAGCATTCTTTAGGCAGAAGAAAAATCATACTAGATGGAAAATTGGAAATAAAGAATGCTGGAAAAAGTTAATATATAAATATTGATGATATAAAATACGAGTATTGATGGTATAAAATAAGTTTAATACAGTGTTTAAATACAAACATTTTATATATTTATATATATATTATGACAGCAATAATATAAACCCTGAAATTTGTTTTTTTTAAGATTTTATTTTTTATTTTTTATTTTTTAAATATTTTATTTATTTATTCATGAGAGACACAGACTGAGAGAGAGAGAGAGGCAGAGACACAGGCAGAGGGAGAAGCAGGCTCCATCCAGGGAGCCCAACGTGGGACTCGATCCCGAGATTCCAGGATTAGGCCCTGGGCCAAAGGCAGGCGTTAACCACTGAGCCACCCAGGTGTCCCAAAAGCTGAAATTTGGATTGAGATTAAATGGAGTTAAAATATTCTAAAATCCGTGCCTATGCACTAAATGGGAAGAAACTATTTTGAAATATAATAAATAAAAGATAAAAAGAAAAGGCTGGCCTCTTCTCATGCACAGGCGTGGAATCAAGCAGTATGGGGATGAATTAGGACTAAGACAAGTCATTTGCCTGTCGTAAAGGTATAGAGAAAAACTCATGACACAGTTCAGCAAACAAGTGCAGTATGATGCAGTGGTGCCAACACGATGATGCACAGGTTGCTAATGAGAGCATGAGAGTAAGTAGGATTGTCACTCAGTTCAAACTTGAAAGATCAAGATAAATGTCCTGTAAGAGCAAGTCTGAAGAATGGATATGAGTTATGTAGAGGAAAATATGGATGAATATAGGGAAAGTGTAGGCAAGGAGAACATGTAAAAAGACCCAGAAATCCTAGTATTTTCAAGGGACTAAATATTATTCAGGATGGCTAAAGCACCATTGGAAAGAAAAGTTTTTCATCCATTTTAAATATTTGAAGTACGTGATATAATGTGATATACGTGTATGTTTAAGTTCTGATCTTTGAGTTAGTGGCAGGAGGGTAGTTAACATTTGAAGTAGCCTAATCAGAAACACATTTGAAAAATTTTAATCAGAAACAGCACTCCAAAGGCAGTTATTACATGTATTTCAATTAGCTTTATTTCTGATCAGTACTAAAAGGTTTGTTAATTAGCATAACTCATGACAGAAATAATTTTTCATTGGTGAAATTAGTGATGCTTCTGGTACTCCACCACTATTACCTGCCTCTGCTTGAGTTCAGTGTAAGAATCTATCAAAAACAACAGCCTATGGGACCTCCAGAAGGACCAAGAGCTTCCATGAGGTCTGTTGAGGAAGGATTCACTCTGCTGAATACCCTAGAAGGTTATCTGAAGCTTGCTACTTGTTACATCTACCTCAATTAAATTTATCACGCAAGCTTTTTAGAAAGCAGAGAATTTATCTTAGCTTTCAGAATGGCTGAATGATTTTTTTGTACCTGTTTATTAATAAATGTTGATTTGATGGAGTTTGCTCTGAGATTTGCTTTCATTATACTATAGAGCCTGACTATGGGATTACTGGGGAATTGACCTAAATAGACTTTGTTTACCTCTAACTATTGGAACCGGTCACTATCTGCCCCTCCACCCCTGTGGTAACTGTGAATGATCAAGTTAGGTAGGTTAGGTGAGCTACCAACAGACAAGCATGCTGCATAAAACTTAGAGCACCTTGAAAGCCCCAACAATGGTTCATTCAGGGCACAGAGGTGCAAAGGGAGCACTGAAAAATGTTGTTCAGGATGGGAACATGACCAAATTGATGTTTTGGGGAGATTAATGCTCAGAATGGATGCAGTGTTTTAAAAAAAAGTTTATAGAGAGGAAAAGATTAAACAAGTCAGGGTAGACACTGATGGGTTGTGGGTTGTACCTGATTAAACTCTCAGGAGCTTAGGAGAGTTAGGAAAACTACTACGAGAAGCACCTATGCATCAAGTCTGAAATCATTGCTGAAAATATTCGGTTTATGGCCTATGGATGCCATAAACCAATTGATGATTGCCTTTGATTTCCATCATTGACTCAGTTGTTGGAAATCTGATTGTTTCTTTTAAACTGAGACATTTACTTTAAAAATCCTTCAGGGCATCTGAAGTATTTCTGTTTGCAAACCCAGCCTGGATATATCTCTTATTCTCAACAATCAGGTCTAGAACATAGACTTAACTGTGGGTTAGCACTAACCATACTAGACTTGCTGGTTTTATAGTATGACAAGGGACTTTGTCCTCATGTGCTCTGCTTAGCGATGTAGATGTATTCATTTCCCTGTAGTTAGAGCTCTTAAGAAAGTTAACAGAAAAGAGGGATATAAACTTGGTCAACATGAATTGACTGTCCAAAGAAAACTTCATTCAGGAATAACTAACTATATTACTTAAACCTCAAATTCCATTTAAGAAACATTTAATCCTTTCTTTTCATTGGGAAATGTCAATATTTTGAGGCCCAACAGAATCACTTCATGGGGAAGAGTGTCAATTGATGTCATTTGTTTTAATGAACATGGAGGAATAGGATTTCTTTTTTTAATACATATAGTTCCAAGATGTTACTGTTTATTAGTATGATGTAAGATATACAGTCTCTCTCCCTCTTCTTATTTGCAAAAATCTTTTCTCTTTGAGATTTATTCATGGATCTGATATTAGGTTTCAAATGGATTATAGATAAATCAACTGGAACATTTGTGAAGGATTCTGCTCAGTTCATAGTAGGGACCCTTAGTCAATAAACCCTCGGGTGATATGATATACCTTCCTTTGCTACTGATGCTGTATGTATTGTATGACCTAACTAAAGAATTTAAGTCTGTGGTGATCATTTGGCACCTTTCAAATGCACTGTATTCACTTGAAAGGACAAACATGGACCAATACAAGAAAGCTATATAGAAAAAAGTGATAACTCTAACTAGAAACAAAATAATATGTCAAACAGGTTTTTTGTCCCTCAATTTATGACATGAATTCCCACTTATATTTAGGTATTTTTGCTAATTAGTGTATTAAAAGGTGGTAGTAGAATTGTAGTAATATGAAATCTGTAAGGATGTATAAAATAAAAGTAACAAGGTGGCAGTGACAGGGCAAATAAATATCACAATTCTAAGAAGGCAGGGTGATAAATTATCTGCTGGGATGGTTCTGGATGGCCCAATTCTTAGAGTTACTGGTTTCCCCTCTAGCACAGAGCTCTTATTGCCTTACAGGGAATCTCTGATCTTGAAGAGAACATTGTAGTCAGGAGAATTGAGTCCATTCTTATGCTCTGTCTTTGCAATACTTTTAAAGGACATATGTCTTTCAATAATACTATTTGATTTGATGGTGGCAACAAGAGGTCAGTAAATATATTTATGATAGAAGAAAAAGATAGAAATATATTAGGGGGAAAATCCCAAATCACAGCAATAAATTCTTCTTGCAGAGCTGAACATAAAAAGGAATACCTTCAGAGGAACTTAAATCAGCAACCCTTGGAAATGTGTAAAGTTTCAGTTTGCATAGTTTGTTTTATTTTGTATCTAACAAAAGAATCTTTTAAAGCTTGTCAACTGTTAACTGATGCAAACATCAGTTAACAAGGTTTCAGTTATAATCTGGTTCAATTAAAGGAGAGGTTTGGAGAGGCATGTATATCTGGGGTTTTTGGCATCCCTTATAGTTAGGGTCATTAATGACCCGTGAGAATGAATGAATCTTTATTGAGTTTGGTTACCCCTTGCTACCTCCAATGGCTCTCCCAGCACCTCATGGATACTTGGACCATGGAACTGACAATGCTTGCTTCTACTGCCTTGTGAGCTCCTGAACAGCAGGGGTTCTTTATTCAGCTCTGTATCTCTAGCATCTAGTAGAGTCCTGGTTCCAAGTGGAACTTAATAAAGGTTCTCTAAATAAAGAATTAAGGAGTCCTGGAATTTTAAGTTGAGGGTAGAATGTAGTATGATGTCTCATCTCTTCTAATTAGTCAAGAGTACCTGATTTCAATGTAGATTTCAGAAACTCATTTGCTTGGTGGAAAAGATCAGGAAAAGTGAGGAGATGAGGTTGGGAATGAGGCACAGAGGCAGTGTTAGGAGATAAGCAGTCATTTGGAGATTAGACATTTATTCTTGATTAATAGATACCACCAAATAATCTGGCCTTGGAAATTAGGATAGTAAAGGATGTTGACACAGTAGGGTTAGGGTATTGAAGGCAATCGGTAAAGAACATACCTTCTAGGGGATCCCTGGGTGGCGCAGCGGTTTGGCGCCTGCCTTTGGCCCAGGGCGCGATCCAGGAGACCCGGGATCGAATCCCATGTCAGGCTCCCGGTGCATGGAGCCTGCTTCTCCCTCCACCTGTGTCTCTGCCTCTCTCTCTCTCTCTCTCTGTATGACTATCATAAAAAAAAAAAAATCAAATTAAAAAAAAAAAAACATACCTTCTAGAGGGGGAAGATAAACCGTGAACCTTTTGTCAATACATAAGGAAAGAAAATTAGATGCTGGTAAATGCTCTGAAAAGGCCAAAAAAGTGTGAGGTGGTGAAGAGACATCACAGCTAGTGTGGTCTGAGAAGTCAGAGGAGGTGACATTTGATTGGAGGCCTGAATGATGAGAAGGAAGCACCCATATAAAGACATAGTGAAATATATTTTGAAACAGTCTGATACCAGAAGATTTTAAAATTTTCAAGAGAGAGGAAAAAATTTAATTTGATGAGTTTGTTGCACAAGAGTGGGTAGAAACCAAGTTGAAGAGGGAGATATAATGTGATAGGTTTTCAGAATTTTCACACGTGGCGCTACTATTGACCTTGGGGTACCAGGTCAAAACACTGAAATATTTCTGTACCACTTGATAAATAGGTCACTGTTTATGCTCAAAGTGCCTACTTTGGTACCTCAGCCTATGCCAGGGATCCCATGGTCCCCTGCATGATCCAACAGCTAGAGGGTAAATGAGATCACAATAGCAGCCTCTAGAGCCTTGCTCCATCACTTTCACTTGTGCACAGTCTGTTGGTTAGTGTTTCTGCTATGCTCGATGATAAATACCTTGGGTATCGCTTCTGATTTTCACTAGGGGAAAGATGTTAGAAAGATGTTTTTTATTCAAAGAGCAATGGGCAGCTATTAGAGGTTTTCAAATAAAAGAGAACAACGATCCAACTTAAACCTTACAAAAGATTACTCTGGCTACTATATGGAGGATATATCAATAAGGAGAACTATAAATGGGAGCCCCAGCAAGAATAGATTATTTATAGGTGAGAAGCGATGGTATCTTAGATTGGAGCTCAATCAATAGGGATACTAAACAGACTCAGGATAGAATTTAGAGATAGAGCTGTTTAGTTTTTAAATTAACATTTTAGATATGGGATTGGAAAGACAGGAATCAAGAATAAGAGCAAGTGAGTAGTGTAGTGATGCGTTGTACTGAGACTGGGGAGTCAGGAGAAGGTTTTTAGAGGGGTGGTAATCTATAGTTAAATTTTCACCAAGTTACGTTTGAAATATTTTAGACATTCAGTTGGAGATGTTGAATTGGTGTTTGGTCATTTAGAGATAGGTCTGAGCAGTAGAGAAAGTACATAAAACTTATTTTTAGAGAATACATATAGGGAAATTATGCATCAGAGACTAAGAAGCAAAATGGTGTTTGAAGCTGTGGGAATTCTTTTTCATCACAGAGTATATGTTGATATGAAGAAAGGAGGGCCAAAGACCTGTTCTTGAGAGATCATGACATTTGAATGTAGAGGAAAATGCAGTAAAGAGAATTATGAGGAAAGACATACTGATTAGGCAGGTGCAGAATGAGATTAAGTGATGTCTTGAAAAATAAAAAGTAAATATCTAGCATCTGAAAATACTGGGAGAACCTGAGTGGCCCTGTTGGTTGATCATCCAATGCTTAGTTTCGGCTCAGGTCATGATTTCAGGGTCCTGGGATTGAGCACCCATAGGGCTCATGCTCTGCGGGAAGTCTGCTTGAGGATTTTCTCCCTCTGCCCCCCCCCCCCCGCCTTTGCTCCCACCACTTGCACTGGCAGATGTGCACTCTCTCTCTAAAATCTTTATGGATGCCTGGATGGCTCAGCGGTTGAATGTCTGCCTTTGGCTCAAGGCATGATCCCAGGTCTGGGGATCAAATCCTACAATGGGCTCCCTGCAGTTATAATCTGGTTCAATTTAAGGAGAGGTTTGGAGAGGCATGCATATCTGGTATTTTTGGCATCCCTTATGCTCTTTCTCTCTCTCTCTCTTCTCCCTCTTTCATGAATAAATAAAATATTTAAAAATATAAATAAATAAATCTTAAAAAAAAAACCTTAAAATATGAGAATACCTTGACCTTCAGAGTTTAGTATTTTCCCCAGCGTTTATCCTTCTCAATTTCAGTTAATACACCATCTCCATGTAGCACTGGCGGGGAGTATAATACTTAGCTAGAAACCACATTACCCAGCCCCCTTCTATCTAAGTAAAGCCATAGAACTAAGTCATGGCCAGTCACATGTGACCAGCGTGAGATTGTGATGTATGCAGCGTCTGGGTCAAATACTTGAGGAAGGAAGTGCTTGTTCTGTGTGCTCTCTCCCTCCCTTGACTTGCTAAGAGATAGAATTGGTATGTTGTACTCAGAAATGGAATCTTCATATTGAGGAGGGCGGTACTATACCACTGGCCCGGGACTACCAACCTAGGGACTGTTCTATAGAAGAAAAACAATTTCTGCTTTATTTAAGTCTTTGTCCTTTTGACTCTCTTTAAAACAGCAGTTAACCTATGCACTAATACAGTAGGTAAGGTCGTTTTTAACAGTATCATGTAAGACTATTGCTAGGTAAGGCCTTACCTAGAAGGAGATCTTTGTTGTACAAATACTTATTGACCTACACCTGAGCTTGCAGCAATTGTTTTAATTGCTTGGGATACAACAGGGAACAAAACAGCCACAAACTTCCGCCTTTGTTGTGCCCACATTGTAAGCAGAGTTTTATTTCTTTTGTCTTTTTTTTTAAGATTTTATTTATTTATTCATGAGAGACACACAGAGAGAGGCAGAGACATAGGCAGAGGGAGAAGCAGGCTCCCTGTGGGGAGCCTGATATGGCTCAGTGGTTGAGCTCCTGCCTTTGGCTTGAGTCCTGTGGTCCCAGGTTCCTGGGATCCTGTCCCATCAGGCTCCCCACAGGGTTTTATTTCTGAGGGTTAACTCCTTTAGCCTAGTTTCTTTTTTTTTTAATTTTTCTAAATTTATTTTATTTTTTGTTTTTATTGAAGTTAGATTTGCCAACACACAGTATAACACCCCGTGCTCATCCCATCAAGTGCCCTCCTCAGTGGCTATCACCCAGTTACCCCAACCCCCTGCCCACCTTCCCTTACACATCCTTTGTTTGCCTAGCTTCATATTTTCCATCCTCCATTTGTGTTGGCTATTGCTGTTTGCTGACAATAGATGTCCAAGCTACTTTTTTAAAAAAATTCCTTACAGACACTAATTAAATCTTTGTGAAGCAAACCTCTCCTGCATTCTATTAAGGCAGATAAGTCCTCCTCCAACCTTTGAGAATTAATAATACTTTCCACTTACAGCACATCTTTTCCACTCATTTCCACACTATAATTTTGTTTTGTCTTCCTGTACCTGTGTAAACTACTAGATTGTGTGTATACTGAGGGTAGGGACTTGTCATTACTTCTTATATTCCATATACACATGTAACAAGCTCAGTAAACATTGGTTGACTAAGTGATCCAAATTCTATTCACCATCTTTTATTTATTTAAGATTTTATTTATTTATTCATGAGAGACACAGAGAGACAGAAGGGCAGAGACAAAGGCAGAGGGAGAAACAGGCTCCATGCAGGGAGCCTGACGCAGGACTCAAACCCCGGTCTCCAGGATCACGCCCTGGGCCAAAGGTGGTGCTAAAACGCTGAGCCACCCAGGCTGCCCTCACCATCTTTTATTATTTATCATTAATTTATTCATCAAACAATTATTGTGACTGCTGTGAATATGTATAGGGTCTGGTATATCGATTCACTCATCTAGAGCTCATACGGAGAAGGAAAGACAAGAAAAAGTTGAGTTCAAACCCTCATTAACTATTTAGGCCCTTTATTGTTTTTAATATTTTAAATAACATAGTAGAGAATACTGCCACTGATGAATTTTCAACCTGCCAGCAACAGAGACCAATGTTGAGCCCCCACTATGACACCATTGCTTGAGAAGTACTGGTCACTGAATGGCACATTGATTGCATATGCAGAATTCTAGAAACAAAGGTCTCAGCCAGCACCACATCCAAGGAGTTATGATGTATCTGATCAGTTGGTATGGGATCCTACATAACATCACACCAAAGAACTGAGAGTTCATGGCAAAAATGGTACACAAAAGGGCCCATACCCATCGTATCAATGGGGCATATCACATACTGCACTCCCAAGAAGATACCTATCAAATAGTGTATGGAAACAGCCTACAGAAGGCAGAGCCAAAATGCCAGATTAGAGGACATACTTTTCAGGAAAATAATGTCATCCACTAGGAAACAATGTGTACCTGGAATCAAAGAGCTTTACATATTGCTTTTTCCCCTCAGTAGGAGGAATACATGGGTTCAAGAAGCTCAAGTGTTTCCACTTACCATCACTGAAGCATAACCTTGAGCTCTATCAGAGCATTTTGGGGGATCCCTGTGTGGCTCAGTGGTTTGGTGCCTGCCTTCATCCCAGGGCATGATCCTAGAGTCCTGGGATCAAGTCCCAGGATCAAGTCCTACATCGGGATCCCTGCATGGAGCCTGCTTCTCCCTCTGCCTGTGTCTCTGCCTCTCTCTCTCTGTCTCTCATGAATAAATAAATAAATTTAAAAAAAATTGTCTAGCAGAGCATTTTGGGCTCCTTGTGTTTAAGGACTACCAGGCAAGAAGAGACCAAACTGTCTTGGGAGATTATCAAATATTGATCATTAAAAAAAAAAAAGTAGAACTGTTGTTATATAGTGAAGAGAAGGAGAAATATGTTCATTATTCAATCAATGCATGTGGGTAACTCTTTTCACTGTCTTGCCTGATTGTCATGGTAAAGAATCTTATTCAGTAATCCCAGTCTGCTATGGGAGAAATTGTGGCTCCTCCCAAGTTGATATGATGAAGCCCTAACCCCATGTATGACTTTATTCATAGATAAGATACTGTGAGGAGGTGATTTAAAAGTTAAATCAGTAAGAGTGAGGCCTTAATGGGACAGGAACAGATACCATGTATCTCTTTTACACTTTCTCCACATTCACACACAAACAAGAGGCCAGAGAAGGACAGAGAAAGTGGCTGTCTACAAGCCAGGAAGAGAGGCTTCATCAGACAGTGATTGACACCTTGATCTTGGACCTCCAGCCTCCAGATCTGCGAGACAATACATTTCTGTTGTTTAAATTGCTCACCCTATGGTATTCTGCTACAGTAGACAGAGAAGATTAGTCCATAGCCTTCAAGGGGCATGATGACCAGAACCTCAGAGGGTCTGGGTAGTATCACCTAATGCACTGCAGTAAGCAGAATAGCTCCCTGAGCTATGAACAATCTGTAATGGATAATGGAGGGAAATGATGAGTATTGTGATCGTATCAGTTGAAACATTGGGAGCTGTAACTTGTCTCACTAATACTTCTCCAAGTTTTCTCTACTCATTGAGACCCACCAGAAAACTGGAAGAACTGCTCCAGACATATATGAGAAAATGAATATAAACAGCACAAGAGAGGGGTCATGCAAACATGGAGAGGCACTGTTCAGGTCTTGTGCTTCAGCTGCTGAGAGAGTGGTCAGCAGTCTTCAATGGTCAACTCATTAGGGATGACCAGGGCTACAGAGAATTGCCAAGGGCAAGGCTGCACGTTTGTGGTAGAAGCCCATAGTTTATACCTGTTGGAGACAGAACTAAAAGGATTTGGCCAATTTGGCTCAATGCAGGACACTGGTGAAGGACAGTGTCCACTCCTAATCCTCCTAATCCTCCTAATCCAGGGTTGAGTGAGCCACTGGGTCTCAATCAAGTCTCCACTTCTCTCTTTACCCAATCTTACTTTTTCCCTTCTCTTCTTTCTCGGTGATTTCAGGTCACTTCCTAATAAGCTTCCTGAGCAGTAAACTGTCTGAGTTGGCTTCCTGGAGAACCCAGACTGTAAAGTGCTATGAATGGAATCAGTGTTACAAATTGTCAGTTAGTCCAGAGACTTCAAAGTGATTTTTTTTTAAGATTCCATGGTAATGCTTCATATAAAATAGCCAGATTAAGCATTTTTTCCTAAAAAAATCAAAAGAAGCACTTTTTAAAAATATTTTTAATGTTATTACTAGAATTTATAATAAAGTTTACCTCTAATAATAAATTTTGTATCAAAATAAGTACCTGTTAGATTAAAAAAAAAACACAGAAATCCACTTAAGGGGAAAACATTCTAAAACAAATTCATTTTTGGAAAGAATTTAATTTTGAAGTTTTGAGCAATCCCATATGAAATGTATAGGACTTCTATGTTTCACTTTTGAAACAGTTTTAATATTTAAAATGAAAGGAAACATTATATTAAAAATAGAAAAAGTAAGCCAATTTTCATATAAATTCAAATAAGATTCAATTTATGTTTTGGGCCAAAAATCATATTCATTCCTTCATCTCAAATCTTTACTTAATTGCATCTCAATAGTTGTAGCAAACAGCCCGTGTGGTGTTAACTACATAATGTGTTTATGAAGTGGAGATTTTCTGCATATGAGAAGTGTCAGTTTTCTAAGAACAGAGAAATTTCTTAATTACTATGGTTACTCCTAACTCTTATTTGCCACTTTAGAAACTTCCTTCTCAATTCAAAATCTAGTGAGACAGTTTTGCCAGCAAGGCAACAGCTCTAAGTTTCTACACATATTTGCATATGTAAAGTGGAACTCACGTTTGTAGGCAATATTTTTTACAGTTAGTTTAGTATTCTCTTGCAAATCCAATCATAAAACAAGTTTTCATGTACATTTGTGGAAATCACAGGTACATGGTAAGAGTCTCTTTTTCTTCAAAATATCTGTAAAGATTTGTAAGATCCTTGGCAAAAGTTACTATACAGAATGGGTCCATACAGAGTAAGGCATATGATTATGCTTAGATGTGTAAATAGAATAGTCCTTCTTGGGATTTGTCGTGTATTTTTTCTTTAGCTAGGAAATACATTCTCAGCGAGTTTGAACTTGTTCAAATGGATCATGTAGACCTAGTAGGTTCTGAACTCAATTCTCTGGTTTCATACTTGGAAAGGAAAAAGATCAAGATATTAACAATCTGAATACAGATAGAAATAATAGCCATGGGATATTTGAGCTACAGTAAGGGCACAGAGTTTAGGTCTTTACAAGCTATATGCCTCCAAACTGCAGATAGACAGCAGTATCCAGGTGTTGGAAAACAAGATGTGATGGGCATTGTAGCAATTTGGAGAGAGCCTGTTTTTCTTCTAAAGGCATTCCAATATAATGAAAAACAAAAACACCCTAAGACTTATGCAAGTTTTAATCTCATTACTGGTGAGATTCCTGAACACAGTGAGTGTGAGACTGTAATATTAAAAATGAATATTTTCACAGGGAATTTGTTCTAGAGATGGAATTCGAGTCTTCTGACACCAAATGTGAGGCTGTTTCTCTCCGAGATTGATGTCTTTGTGATTGAATAAAATTTTCTGTCTTCAACCAGACATTACAAAATTCCATTCAAGATTGTACAATCTTTTTCAAATGCAACAATAATACATTAGATTCACTACTATCTAAGCACTTAGAGCTACAAGAAGCTAGATATTCTCTTCTGGGGTATCCAGATTGTGGGGCACACATGATACATGATGTCAAAAAATTATGTTTGTATATTTTATCAGTGAAAAATAATTTCTGTTTGAGCAATTCTTTAATTTTCCCATGTGGTGGTATTTTTCGTTTCTAAGTCAGGCATGTCGATGCACAAGAAAAAAAAGCAATTTACAACTCTGCAAAGAAATACAGCCTCTTCCACTTCATTTGTGTTTCATCTTGATTATCAACACATTTGTCATCCCCCTGTAATTTATTCATTATTTTTACCAGAGGAATATGAAGGGAAAAAAGAAGATAAGTGCACTTGTCAAAATGTGAAACAGATGCTCTAACAATGATTGGAGACAATTAATGTTCTCAGGACGAAGCAACAGGCTGGATTTGTGTTTAGCTTCAGATTTTTAGAGCAAACAGACTAGGGGAAAATGCAAATGTGAAATAAAGGCTTTATTTTCCAAGCAAAGAAAAACAGTATTCTCTGACTACATTGTTGCGCATTTCTGTTATGATCTGACAGTTTAGAGCTTTTCAGTGAAATCATTAAGAACAATGGGACCAAAATGCAAATTGAGCATCTTTGAAGAGTGTGATTCAATGACTCTTTCCCCTGAATCACCAAATTGAAAGTGCCACGGAAATGGCTATGGGATGGTGGACTGACAAGCAGAATGGAGATAAATGTTCATGTCTGATCACACTTTAGTTCCAATTGGGCACAAGGAAGTAAGAGTGCCTCCATTTACCTTTACAGTATATCCTTTGCAATATATTCTTTTACTGAAGTGAAGAGCTTTCAGTTCCATCACTTTCTGGTCTCCAACGGTATTTTCCTCCACTCCAACTAGCTGCCTACTCCTAAGATCCCCCTATAGACCTTGTAATCAATATAATCTCATTCCTTGACCATCACCTCTATCCTAATAGTCCAGTTACTTAATCTATCCACTCACTCCAATATTCCCCCATCTAACACTTTTCCAGCCCCATGGAATTCATTATTGCAGTAGTCAATATCCAGGTATCCTCTGCTTTAAGATTTGTGGGAAGATCATATACTCTATAGCCAGGTTTGTACTCATTTCAAAGTTATAGCCTCTCAAATATCAAATGTGCCTTCAGCACTGACAACCAATCCAACATGTTAGGGTTGGCTGTGGGAACATAGGTGCCAAATGTACAATGGCTCAACAGAAGTTTGCCTCTTAGTGACATAGCAGTCCAAGGTAGCTCCTCTGATTGGGTCATGAGATGATTCTCCTCTACTAGTGGTCTAGAGGCAGAGATTTCCTCCATCTTCTGGCTTTATCATTGCCAGAGACTTAGCCATTGCCAGCATCCAGCTGGCAGAAAATAGTGGTGCATAGAGAGGACTTTTCTGTGTCTTGTTTGAAAATAACATATGTCCCTTCTCACAGGCCATTAGATAGAGCATAGTTGCGGCTGCCATATTTTTAAAGTCCATCTGAAAACTGTAGTCCTGTGACCAGGAAGAAGTAAAAATTAGCACCTTTCTGAGTGAACTGAATGAAACCTCAAGCAAGAAAATGCATAGATGAACACAATCAACTCACAGGATCAAGAGAGAAAATAATGTAATTGAGCCATTAGGTTTTTGGATGGTTTGTTATGAAGTGATAGATAACCAGAAGGTTAGGCCTCAGCACTAAGTATTACTCATGTATATTTTCTACACCTGAGAAGCCACAGTCTGGCGAAGGACTTTAATTAATTAAAATGGGAATATAAAGAAATTATGGTGAGTGACATGAGAGGTAGGAATACATGCAGAAAGAGAAGAGGAAAAACCTGTTTAGAAAGAGTATCATTTGAGTTTTGAAATGGCTGTAGAAATTCTCTCATTTCTGTTTGATAAGATGGATATGGTTAGGGAGTTCTATAAAGAGAAAACAGCTTGAGAAAAAATCTATGGTGGCCAAAGCTAAAATGCTGCTAAGGTTTGGGATCTCTCTCTCTCTCTCTCTCTCTCTCTCTCTCTCTCTCTCTATATATATATATATATATATATATATATATATATATATATATATATCTGTGTGTGTGTGCGCGCGCATGCGCATATATATACGTAAAATATGGGTGTATATATAAATAAATCATTTATTTATAGGCATATATAAATATAAAATATTAAAATATATATATGCATATAAACTTCGTCAAAACCATCTAGCAAGGGAGGAGTTAATTAAATCAGGATTCAAATGTAGAACTGGAAACCTGGACTCTTTTCAGCATAGCACTATGCCTCAAGAAAAGGATAGGAAGAAGTGGGAAGCATCCTTTAGGAGATTGGGGGCACTTCAATAGAGAAAGATGAAGGCCCTGCAAGAGCTTGTGTTTAATCAGAATAGCAAAATGGACCCACTAAGTAGTTCTCGGCAGGGAAACCCATGTTCTTACTGCTACTTAAAATATTCACATGGTTTCGTTTTTTAAACTGTTTTCTGATTTGACTGTAAATTTGCAATGTGGAGTCTTTTCCAATATTCATTTTATTATTGTAAATATTAAAACAAGCAACATTAAATTATGGAGAACAGGTAATTCAATGAGTTTTCTGGGTAGCAGGTTTAAATCTTTATACACCATCTTGACTTTAGAGCATTAAAAAGTTTGAGATTTTCTCTTTTATACTTTTTCAGCTTTTAGATAGAATTGTTAAGCTCAAAATCACTAGCGTTCACACAAATCAGTAGTAACAACAGTGATGGGGGGTGAGGGAGTGGGAAGACATTAACTAGCCAGGAAACAAAAGTATGATCCAGATATTTGACTTCCAAGTGAGTGTCCTGCTATGTTAAACTGACTTATTTTTAAAGAATTCATTTTTTAAAAATATTTCATTTATTCACGAGAGACACAGAGGCAGAGACATAGGCAGAGGGAGGAGAAGCAGCCTCCATGCAGGGAGTTGGATGTAGGAATAGATCCCGCCCTGAGCCGAAGGCAGCCCCTCAACCACTGAGCCACTCAGGCATCCCTAAAGACTTCTTTTGAAGATGTCATCAGTTTGTCTCTCCCTCAATAAATATAATGTTAGAAACATAAGTACCGTCTTTATTTGATTTTCAGAATAAATTTCTAGAGGACTGGCAAAATGCTCTGTAATGATTATTTAAGATTGCAGATATATAAAAAACCTTTTGTAAATCTATATTGGCTTGAGGCCACATCTTGGAAGTAATTTTAGGTGTTTATTTAAAAGATTCCCTCGTATAATCTTTTTTTCTCTCTCCTGTTCTTTAGTGCAGTAGTTTAATTTTATGGAAACCTATTTGCATTTTTTTTGTAAGAAAAAACATTTACTATATTACTGACTATAAAAGTAAGGCATGACTATAATAGAAAACATGGAAAATACAAAAGAGTATTTAAAAAATCGCATTTAGCCTCTCTGCCTGGGCATAACAGTTTCAGTTTTCTTTATTCCCTACTATTATCAACAGAAATCTTATTCCTTGTGGATCCAGAATTTTATTATGTCTCCAAACACTACCTACAGCTTTATGAATATAGTAAGAGCCCAAAAAATATTTTTTGGGGGTAGAAAATAATGTATTTCATTCCCTTGTTTCTTTCTTTATCTTTTACATGGTTGAGATTGTTCTATATTAATGAATCTATGCCTACCCTACAACTTTTGCTCAACATACTGATATTAAGTCATAACGTATTTATAAATATTATGCTTACTATCCACATACGATTCCTTCAGATGTATACTTTAAATATCCAATTATGCCCCTAGTTTTAATCATTCAGATGGGTGCAAAGTTTGCTAGTACAAATAATTTGCTTTCCAAACACCTTAGATGGAGACTATTTTTTAGCTGCCTAAAACTGTTACCTATCTCCCACCACCCTCTATTTCCTTGGTAATGGAGTTGTAATAGTTGGTTGATGACTCAGGCACTGTGATTCCAGCCCCTCCTAGCAGCGACTTGTTCCCATGTGATTTAGTTCTTACCAATAACATATAAGGGAGTGTATGCTGTGCTTCTTTCGGGACAAGCCCTTACCCTATAAGTTATAAGTAACCTGAGTATCTAAATCTCTGTAATAGAGAACACTCACCCCTGATGAATACAAAAAAAAAAAGTTGTTTTTTCTTTTTAAGACTTTATTTGGAGAGAGAGAGAGAGAGAGAGAGAGAGAGAGAGAGAGAGACATAGGGAGAGGGAGAAGCAGACTCCCTGTGGGAATCCCAAAGCAGGACCTTATCCCAGGACCCAGGATCACACCCTGAGCTGAAAGCAGATGCTCAACCACTGAGCCACCCAGGCATCTCATAAAAAAAGTTTTTGTTCTTGAACCAACATTGTTGGGTCTCTTGTAAGAGCAGTTGAGATATATTTATAGTAATTAATGTAGTCACACGCCCCATCACTAAATATGGTTCAGCTTGCAATAGGGTCTAGCTCATCTGTTGTGTTCTTGACTCACAAGGGTTCCTGTCTAAAGTAGGAAATGAGGTTTTCAAGAATCACTTTTCCTGTGCTTTTGTTCTGAGTTAGAGTTTATCAATAAATAGATTATAGATTGGAGGTTGATTTCCACCTGGAAATCTGTAGGGTGAAAGTAGACCTGCACACCTGCTTTGGTGGGTCAGTTGTACTCTTTAACAATAGTTCTAAGTTTCAGTGTGTTCTGGAATCACCTGGAGGGAGGTTGAATCACAGATTTCTCAACCCCACCCCACCCCCGCCCCAGTCTCAGGTTCAGTAGATGTGGAGTAGGTTCTGAAAACATGTATCTCTAACATGTTTCCAGGTAATGCTAACGTTGCTGGTCCAGAAATCACAATTTAAGAACCACTGTTCTTAAAGAATGAGAGCTCAGTTCTTCCAGAATGACAAAGAAGTGGGGCAGTAAAGAAAATAATACTTTCTGAATTGATTTCTCTGACCAGGTTTTAAAGGGACTTTATAGAAGTTGGCATTTTCTCCTTGTGGCAATAATTATTCAAGCCATTCCACTTGTCTTTATATCTCTAAATAGTTGCCAATTACTTTGAACCCATAATCTGATGGCTGCCTTTTGTTTTTTTTTCTTCCCTGGGGCAGCTCTAGTGAATATGTGGAAAAGCTAACACTGCTGAAACCAAATAATCTGCATATCTATTGGATCACTGGTCTGCAACAGAGAATATCTGCCCCCACTTGTTCCAGTCATCAGATGGTTACCTTATCACTGATGCTTAACACTGTAAATAATCTACTTGTCATGTAGGCCTATTAATCTTCATGGTTTATCAGAGGATTCTAGATGTCAGGTAAAAAAAAAAAAAAAAAAAAAAAAAGATGCCTGACTACTGAAACTCACCGTACCATTCTTGTCATTCCTGCATTCTGGCCACATCACTGGCTTATAAAACAGCACTAGTTTAGAGTGTGGGGAGGTAACATGTAAAGAGATCCATCTCAGGCCTGCAAGACAGTCATTTGCAAGAGCAGGTGTCTTTGAGGTAAGATGCTTCATAGGCTTTTTGATGTTTTTATTGCAAGACTCCTTACAAACCCTTTTGAATCCTGTCACTTTCCTGTTAAGGAGCCTACAATGTCAACCCTACTGTCCCTTGGAAAGCAAAATTTTTCTGTCATTCTATCAAATCAGGCGTGATGACAGAGGGGAATATCTCAATCATTAATACCAGCTACCTGTACAATGACTCATGATACTTTTTAATGATATAAAACAGATCTTGGTACATATTTGTCATCCAATCTTTATTTTTTATAGGAGATAGGCCATAAATAAGACAAATGATCATTGTTATGTGAGACCACGTGCTCCAAAGATAGTTACTTATAAAAATGAACCAACAGTCTTTGTACTTTCTGATTAAACCCCGCCTGTTTTAAGTTGTGACTCTGCCAAGAAAGTTATGTGCCCTTTTCAATATTATTTATAATTATGCGCTCCATGCTGTAGGAAGGCCAGTATACGGAAAGGAAAGCAATATTGGCAACTGTGAAACTTTGGCTGGACAAATATCGAAGGGAATCATGGTTTCTAACGCAGGTCTTTTAATTGCATAAATCTTACTTTCTGAATCTTCATGCTCTTTATTTTTAATTTAATGCCACATCATGTATCTGCCCTGAAAATGAGACAAAGTCACAGCCATCCTGTATTTCCAGGTCTTAAGAGAATTACCACAGGTCACCATTATGACTAGGATTGAAAATCTTCACAGCTTTGCTTTTAAAAAATTTAAGCAGGTCACCGTAGCAGTGACAGTTACGGGCATTTGACACCTTCCCTGGAGGCACCGAAAGATTGTGTATAAATGGCCTGAGACACAGCTCCCGAATCAGAAATCTCTAAGACCAGCCTTAATGATACAGTAATCCTGTGTTTAGATTGTTGTGTAATGACAAGTCTCTGTGGGAGAGGGCACCATGCCTATTATCATACTATTGTTAAATATATGTACCAACCAAAACTAAAACATTTATTTCAAGGGGAAGGAATGATAATTGCATCATACATTTGGTGCCAGTTATGTGAGCATAGTGAGGGCTTGGATCTGCTGACATGTAGATCATGTCCTTCTTCAAACTGGGGTTGGTTCATTCTTAGAATGTGTTAAGATTCCATCTGATGATTAAGAATGACCTATCTACTTCATCAGGCGAGCACTGCATGTGTCATCACAAGCCAGCCACAGCTGTAGAGCCAGATTTCTGGGGGTTGAGATCTCTGCTTGTCACTTACCAGCTCTCTGGCCTTGGACAAATGACTTAAAATCGCGTAACAATGTCTTAAGTACACACTTTTCAGTGGACCAGATGAGATAATGAAGGAACCATACATAGCATACTGATTAATGCAAATTAAATGCTGCATAAATTTAGCCATTGTTAATAGAACATGGCTAGTCTTTTTACTTTTTAAATGTGTGTATGGCTATCTGACAAAGAGTACAGAAAATGCCACTGATAAATATCTTTTCATGGAATATTTGTTTAGGCAACACATTTTCTTTGCTTAGAGGGAGTATCGTATTAATTTGTAGCTGCAACTGGGGTTAAGAAACTTTAGTTGATATCAGTTATTTATCTTTTAAGATAAATTCCTTTATCATATAATTTCTGATAGAGTGAGGTTTGAACCAGTGATATTAAAAGGAGAGAAGTATTTTAAACTCTGTCTGTAGGATCCTTTGCACATAGTTAAGTAAGCCCTTCTTGTTTAGTTATTTATTCAAAGTAACTGTTGAGTGACCGTTCTGTGCTAGCCAAATCGGCAACACAACTAGGATAAAACAATACACATTACCTTGCAATGTCTGTCCTCATGGAGTTTATATTCTATTTCAAGGTTTTTCCAAAGTACTGTACCCAGTTGAACATGATACACTAATTTCCACTAAAGCTGTAAATTGTACTTTTTTGTTGTAGTGGTCAGAGAGTCTCTCTACCTGGGGCTTTTTATTTTTATTTTTTAAGATTTATTTATTTTTAGAGATTTGGGGGAGGGGCAAAGGGAGAGGGAGAGGGAGAGACTCAAGCAGATTCCCTGATAAACTTGAAGCCCAATGCAGGGCTCCATCCCAGGTCCCTGATATCCTGAGCTGAAATCAAGAGTTGGCAGCTTAATCAATATAGTCACCCAGGCTCCCCAAAAGGAAATTGAATTAATACTCTCATTTATTTGATAAATTTTCATTATTACTTTCTCTCTGCTACTTACTGGTAATAGTTTTCTGTTTTATAAATGTATTATATCTTCATAGCAAACATATTAGATGTTATTATTTTCCCCATTTTATAGGCTTGATCCTAAAATACAGGTATTAAGTACCTTGCCAAAGTCACAAAGCTGGTAAATGGAAGGCCAAGATTCAAACAAATCCAAGCAATCTGATTCCAGAGTTTGGGAGCTGAACCACTGAACATTTTCAGGCAATGTTATTCTGACTCCAGTGTGAACTAAAAATCTTGGTCTGAGAAGGGTGAAAATTTGTTGAATGTCATTAAGAATCCCACCTTCATTTCTAGGCTTTTCTCTTGTGTTGATTGAAATATATTCATTAATCTATGATAGCACAGGGTGCCACTGATGAGAACCATTCTTGTATCTGCCTTTCCTTTAATTCATTCTAAAACCAATTTCTTTAGGAAAAGATGAGATATGCTTGTGTGTTAATATTGCCTTCGATATTATTTTTGACCTCTGCCTCTTTATAATGTGTTGTAAACTTTCCATGGTTTTTCTCTCCTGCAGCCCAAATATAGCTATTTTTCACTTGTGTTATAGGAAGAGAGCCTCATCTGTGTCACAAATACACATGAGCATTTTGTTTGTTTTAGCTTGTACTGGCACTGGAATAAGATCTTGATGTAAATTATTTAATTCCCACAGCAATCCACTAAGTCTAGTACTGCTTTTATCTCCATTTAATAGGTTATAAAACGAACATTTAATGATTCATTCATTCATTCATTCATTCATGAGGGACACACAGAGAGAGGCAGAGACATAGGCAGAAGGAGAATCAGACTCCTTGTGGGGAGCCCAATGTGGTATTCGATCTCAGGATTCTGGGATCATTACCTGAGTTGAAGGCAGAGTCTCAACCATTGAGTCACTCAGGTACCCCTAAAATAGACCTTTAAACTCAAATAAGTAGGTCAAAGCATTTTGTGAAGTTATTGGCATATAGGATGGGAAATGGACATGTCAGTATTTGAGTACTGGTCCATGAGGATACCTAATCCCAAACTCCTAACCACTGGTGGTACTTGAAACCCAAGGACCTGATTTTATGTTTGGATCCTAGTGAGGCAGTATATTCTTGAATGAGTTACTCAGAGTCTCTATTTTTCAGTTTAGCTATTTAAGGCATTCCATCATTGATTGTACATTTATGCATGGTACCACTATCTGTCAAAACCTGTGCTATAAGTAGAGGATACAGGGATGAATAAAATACCTTTCATTAAAGACCTTCGAGGTAATAATAGTATAGTATTTATATTACAGTTATGTGAATATTGAATCAAAAGACAACCTCTACAGAATAAAATCCCCATTTTAGTGAAGCATGTACACACGCACACACATTACTACCATACTGGTAAAGACTAAGAGTGATAAAAAGTCTGTGGAGGGGGGGCCTCATGTAGAGAAGAGCGTCTCTGTATCTGCCTTCCAAGTATGTGGCAGAAATCCGTTGCAAAAATAACATTTTGAATGATATAAAAGGTCAATTTTGAAAATTTTTTATTCCATGGACTCTGCCATAAAGTTGCACATCTACAAAGAAATGATACTTAGCATTTCACAACTAAATTTCAGGGAGGGTATAGTAAGATAGGCAGAGATGAATGCCAGACTGCATGCATTTTATCATTTGTGCGCTAGTCACATATTATAGCTTACACAGGTAACTAGGATTCTTAATTAAAAGCCTTTTAAATATTTTTATAATTTCTACAATATTAAGGATTGATGAATGATTAACTATGCATTAATATAGCTATGATATGTTTGAGATGTTAACAGCTGAGAACCACTTACAAATATTATAGCATCATTAACAAAGAATACAAAACATTTGAGAAAGATATCTGTATTATTTCTTCAGAGGCTAGAAATGATTATCTTAAGTCTAGTACAGAAATCTAAGTAATTTCCATGAATGACTAATGAAATTACAGGCATTCTATGCAGACAGATATGAATATAAACATCATTTTCCTGTAGAAACACTTCACATAATTACATCACTTATAGTTAAATTTAGATAATTTTTGACCTGTACTTAATAGTTCTAAACTGACATTTCAAGACCGTTCTTAAAATGAATACTTCCTTATATTATGATGAGGCAGTGACATGTGAGAACTGGAAAAAAAAAAGGTATTTAAAAATTTCCATTACTTTGATTTAAAAAAAAAGCAAAAATAGAGTGACATTTTCCTCTGTGGTCTGGCTTGTTTCATTTTGTTTGGTAGCTGATTCTGCTTCCTATCATGTACTTGGTTTTAACCTTTGGACTTCATTCCCTTTGAGTTCATCCTTTAATTATAGGGCAAGGAATCCTCTGGGCCTCATCCCCAGCCTCTTCAGGTCCTTCTTATTTGACCTCACCAGCAGACTGGGAGCTCCACTCTCTTATCTTAACCTTAAATTGGAGGGATTAGTGACAGAAACCCAACTCCCTTGGGCTCAGCATTTCTTCAATTATTCTATTGGTCCCCTCTTGCCTGCTGTCACCTCTTTTCTGATCTTTGTGATTCTGGTCCTGTCCAGTTGAGTCAGCCTCTTTATTATTTTCTCTGCACCTGGGTCCCTTGTTTTAAGTGATCTTAAGTAAGGCAATGCTTCTCAAACTTTATTTTGATGACACTCTAATGATCTTTGCTATTTGAGTTCTGTTTATATTGTTATTTACATAGTGCATTATATTTTAATTAAACTCATGTGATTTATGTTTTTAAATTCACATTGTGGGTTGATTGGGCAGCTCAGTCCTTTAAGTATCTGCCTTTGGTTCAGGTCCCTGCTTAGCAGGGAATCTACTTCTCCCTCTCCTTCTGCTGCTCCCCTTGCTTGTGTTAGGCTCTCTCTCTCTCTCTCTCTCTCTCTCTCAATTTGTCAAATAAAATCTTTAGAAAAAAAATGTAAACTCACCTTGGTTTGAAAAGCAAAGCTAGTATTCCTCTGCTATATGGAAAAGGAGCATCATGTTTTACCTTAATGTAACTACAGAATGAATTTAGTATGAAAAATGTATGTGATCAAAGTCTCTTCAGATATTGTTGTGGATCTGAGGACTGTTCTCTGATGATAATGGAGGTTGGTGATGTTACTGAACATAGTTACAATAGGCTGAGGTTTTCTTCTTTCCACAATCAGAATGACTAAAAAATAACCAAGACCTTAGGTGACAAATTGGGGCAGCAATGCAGAATTTCTGTACTTTCAAATTCTTAACAATTTTTAAAATCAGCAATAAATAGTAAATATAAAACCCACTAGCAACTAAATAAGGAAAGGAGCATGACAATGCAATCAACTTGCCAGAACAGTGATGGGGTGGGTAGGCACAGAAGATTCTGCAACAGAGTGAAAGGGTGCAAAAGCTCCTTACCCTCTAACCATGCTTCCCAGGATCCTTAGTGATGACATGATATTACTACTTCCTTGCATGAGTAGATATGAAGAAATAGACATTTTAAAAATTGTTCCATTTTGGGATCCCTGGGTGGCGCAGAGGTTTGGCGCCTGCCTTTGGCCCAGGGCGCGATCCTGGAGACCCGGGATCAAATCCCACGTCAGGCTCCCGGTGCATGGAGCCTGCTTCTCCCTCCGCCTGTGTCTCTGCCTCTCTCTCTCTCTCTGTATGTATGACTATCATAAATAAAAAATAAAAATAAAAAAAATTTTTAAAAAAATAAAAAAAAATTGTTCCATTATAAGAGAGAAGAGATTCCTAGTTTAACTATGTATAATTTTTATATAGGGTCTTCGAATTAGCTTTCAGCCTTTTATTTTTTTTTTTGCAATGATACTTCATAAAACACGAAATATAAAAATTATTAAGGCAAGTCCTGGTCATAAGTAAGGTTATATACTGACCATTTCTGTGATTAATGGAAAAGTCTTTATACTACAAAATGCTTGCCTCTGAAGTTCATTTTAATTTATATACCCTAAACTACGCTCAGTTTCAGTTACAAAATCCTTTAATAAAAAGAGTTGCCAAAACTTTACACGATTCAAAAGGAAGTCCTTCCAAGCTGAAATTTTACAAAGCACATCTTATAGGTGATGATATATTAAATAAAAGGTTACTTTAATAATTTTTTTTGCCAGCACAGCTTCAATGCCATATAAATGTTTCCTATTCAATTACCTGCTCACATTTTTCATCTTCACTGATTTTGCAATGATCAGAATATTTCTCTTAAACCTCACTACATTAATCCATCAAAGTGCTTTTTTCATTAGGTGATGAAGTTTTCCACCCAGAATATTGCCAGGGAGGATGATGACATTTCCTATTGTTCCACCACTAGACTGTTACTTGTTGGGGATATATATATTTTTTATTCCCCTAACATCCCATTATTCAAAAAACATAAGGGGTTCACTGTTCAGAAGGAAAATTGGAAAATCAACCAGAATCAGAGTCCTCAGATTCTTCAAAGAATCCTCCTCTGCCATCCTCAGCCCTTTTCAGATTTACTTAATTAATCAACCTTTCATTGATTAATTACTCAATGCATTTTGTCACTGGAATGTTCATTTAATAGAGTTAATCTCAAACACAAACAGTCCACATTGTAGCAGGCATCAGAACATCAAGCAAGGGAGAGATCAAAGACTTCTCTTAGGAGGTTGATAAAGCTAAAAAGGATAAGCAAAATCCCTTGAAAGACAAAATTGAACGAGATTCCACCTTAGAGCAAAATGCGGGCAGAGAATATTCATTCCTCTGATTCAACTTGCATGTTGTTGATTTCTTCTTTTGTTTATTAGGTTACCTTAATATCTTGATGACATAGAGCTAACCAATTTGCCAAGGGTATTCTACAAGGTTCCATCCATCAAAAGAGGAAGTCAAAGAATTGCAGCAAAATGTTACTCTGGATTGGTAGAGACCAGTAGCCTCTGCAATGAATTAAAGGGATATAAAAAATATCTGTCTTTAAAAATCTTTTCTTTTTGCCTCATAAAATTCCTATATTTGCATCATTGAAATATCTTTACTACCTCATGGAAGGTTTACATACCTTGACAAAGTGTGAGAATACCTGATGGGGGGGCTAGATCAGGTTTGTCCGATCCGTTATTTTGAGATAGCAAGTAGTGTAGAAAGAGTGGGGTTATAGGACCTGAAGTATTGCATCTTCTATTACACAATGTAGCTTAGACTAGTTCTGCTGATCAAACAATCCCTCAAGTACCAGGTGTTTACTGAGCCCTGCATTGAGAGGTAGATCACTATACACAAGAATTTTGTTTTTCTCTAGAGATACATGTTGGCTAAGAAAATGCATTAACAAATTGGGATGTGCCTCCTAGTGAGAGAGGGACTGTGGTGCAGAGGAGGTTTTGTAAAGGTCAAGTTTAACATGAGCTCAAATAGGCAGAGACATTTCCTTGGGAAATTAACAATTAACCAGGTTGCAAAAGTTTTTTAGGAAGGGATAGTGTTTGGGATGTTTTGGGGTCTGGGGAAGAGAATAGGATCACAAAGCAAAAGAGTCAGGGCATCCATTGTTTACAACTGGGCAGAGGAATTCTGGCTTTCTCAACTCTGGTTTCAACTCCTAAAGCCCTTCCTGAAGTATAGCGGGAATGGAACAAAATTTGGGCTTTAGACAGTTAACGAAAATGGCCATAGATACTGTCAATTTTACTTATTCGATACACATTCGTTTAGTGAATGAAATAGAGGTAGGTATTCATGACTTGATGAATGAAAAGGGCTCAGGAATGTCCCCAAACTGTATTCTTGAGACATAGCGAGCGGGTGGTCCACTGGGATGTGATACGTTTGTTGCTCTGAACCTCAAACTCTCCTATGACCTGGTAGATTTTCTGACAAATTCTACACATCCTTTATTTCTATCTTCTGGGTTTCATTTTTTTCCTTCTGGGGCTGCTTTCAATATCAGAAGCTGTTGTGTTGAGTCTTGGCTCAAGAAATTGAAGTGGAACTGGATAAAAATGCAAGTATCTGATATCAGAGATTAAACAAACCCAAATCAAATATAAGACTAGATATACGTGCACCAAGAGGAGAACAATCAGGTCTCATAAAGCATATGAAAAGTGCTGAGTTTGTTATACAATATACATAAGTATGAGTGCTTTTGTGTTTAGTATTGTAGATTATTAAAAGTGTAAAGTTAGGGAATAGTTCCTCCTTTCCATATTTAACTTTGTTTAGGGATTTAGGAAGCTTCCTCTGATCCCTAATATGAAGTGTTAACCCTTAACCCCCCTCTAAACTCCCTCCACCTCCCTCCCTAGCACATTTCTCTGAGACCATTTTATGTGGCAATACCACTATGCAATAGTTTCACTTATTGTTTTTCTTTCACAGTAGAATAAAACATCAGGAAGGTAGAAACTTCAATTACCTTGGTTATTGTGTTTAGAGTAGTGTCTGACACATCGTAGGTGTTCAATAAATATTCGTTGAATTAATGATCCTATGTATTTTCTAGTTCCCCTTTTTTTAGAATAAATTGGCAGAAAAATTGACTTAGTAGAAACATCTTCTTGATAGTTCTTTGCCATGAAAACAACATGAAAAAATAAGCACGGGAGAATTCAATCTCTGTTTATAAAAAAGGAAGCTGAATGATGATAGACACAAAGGGATTGGGCAGTATCATAAAAGCGAAGCTGAAAACTAGAACTGACTCAAAGTAAGAGCTCATTAAATGCATAAGGACTTTACCATCTCTAATTTTAAGAGTTGCAGAGTACCTTACAATTATTAATTGGTAGTACAACTTATTTGACTGTTCTGACCTTAAAAAAAAAAAAAAAGCCCTTGAAATGTTAGAATATAGTCCAATGCTTCCCCTAATCCAGAGAATTTATACCGTCTTATCTGGATCCCAATTATTTTTAAATAAGATTTTATTTATTTATTCATCAGAGACACAGAGAGAGAGGCAGAGACATAGGCAGAGAGAGAAGCAGGCTCTCTGCAGGGAGCCGGATGTGGGACTCCATCCCGGGATTTAAGGATCACACCCTGGATCCCAATTCTTCTGTGAAGGAACTTGACCAGTCTCCTTTGCTACTGTTTCACAAGTGCTTAGAAGATTATTCCACATATTGGAGGATATTGGTCAAATTAATAAAAATGTTAGTCTGTATACTTTGATAAATCTGATCTTGGGAAGAAACTTTCTGGTAGTTTAGAAGAGGCCCAATGAATGAATCATATAATATTCTGTACATCCAAAAGCTATGTGATTTGGGGGCTTTTAAAACAACATTATTATAATTATGAAGACCTTGAGAGCATGATGTAATTAAGGTGGAAGTAAGTTTAGCTAGGTCTGACCAGACTTTTAATCACTGACCTTGAGACAGATTATTTCCAGGTAAAAACAAAACAAAACAAAACAAAACAAAACTGTTTGCTTGAACAACTTTTGGGTGACTGAATATTTTAGACTATTGTTGTTTTCCTCACATTTAACGGCCAATTTTAGGCTCTGGGCAAAAATCTCAAAATTTACAACTGTAATTTTACAGGAAGACCTAATATTACAAGGTTTATCGTTCAGTTTGTGAGATTTAAGAGTTGTGGACAGTTTGAATTAGGTTTTCCTAGAAAAGCATCAGTGAAAAAAAATAAAATGAAATTATTTTTTTAAAAGAAAAAGTGACTTTCCTTCTTCCAATAAAACTTCTAAAAGTCAATACATATGACTTTGTTTTCAAAAACACACATTAAAAATGGCAGATATAGGGCTGTTCAGACAAAGACAGAAAACAGAAGATAAAGGAAATTGGCTGAAATAGGAACACTACTCCTGTAGAATTGGCAATGAAAGTGTCGTAGGTCAGGTTCAGGGAAAAATCCAAGCATCTAAGATTTGTACTAGGGGGAGGGGAAGAGTTATTGGGAGGTTCTCAGGAAACCAAGGGCTAAGTAAAGCAGAATTTGGCAGGGGGATTGAAGGGCAAAACTGTAGAAAGAAAGGCCTCCAAAAATCCCATGGGGAGTTTGGGATCTGACCCAGCCTTTCAGAAGTGACCCCAGTTTGAGGCCAAGGGGCCAGGCCCTTATGCTGCTGCATGGAGTCAAGAGGTTAGGATTGGCCTCTGGCAGGGTTTGGCTAGATAAAACAGGAGGCGGGACTCAGCTGACAGGCATCAGCCCAAGCTGCCACAACCTAAGGGAAGAGACAACTCAGTCTGGGCAGAGAATCTGGGCTGCACATCACAGACCCACAGCAGAGAATTTTATGTTACTGGAAAATGATAATACTTACAAAATCCTTTTGATTTTATTCAGGAAGCTCTAGTACACAAAAAGCATATGATAAGAAAGGGGCAATGTTGCCTCCTTTAAAAAAAAAAAAAAGATAAGAAAAGAGAAGAAAAAGCACAGCATAGTGAAAAGGAATGGCCACAAATGTAAGCTCCTTGAGATAAAGTCCTCTGCCTGTCTAGCCTGACGCACGCAACTGCTCAAGACATATTGGTTGACACAATGAATGTGTTAGTTATTCCCTGACTCTTTTAAAATCAACAGAAGCCATTTTATATTAAAACAATAGGCACATATTCTCCTTTGATCATTTGCTTGAAGCTTTTCTAGTCTCCTTTCTGTAATGAACTACTTTTTTTTCTTCCCCCATTACAAGCAGCTCCATGCCAATGTTGGACGTCGGCAGCCTTCTCAGAAGGGAAAGGAAAAAAAAAAAATCACGTAAAGGGATAATTGTGAGTTTTCTTTAGGCTCATAATAAAACATCCCCAGTGCTCTGAGTCAGAGTTTGCTTTCAGACTGGGACTCAGTAACTTAATAGTTCTGGGACCAAAAAAGCAAGTTTCTCAACCTTTCTCTGTATCTTGACTGCAAAAGTGGAATGTTAACGCAAACCTTACAGGCTTGTTGTGAGTCTTTAATTAAACTCCTCTGCAGAACTAAAAAAGAAATACTTCAAAATTTCACTAATAATTATTTTGAAGTGGGAAATTCCATTTTACACAAAGCACAGAAACCTAGAAATCATAAAGGGGCAGTTTGTGGTATTTTTTTTAACTTTGCAGAGAGTTTTAATTTATAAAACAAATAAATACTTGCAACATTTAAAAGAAGGGTAATTTTAAATCTACCAAAGCATTTTGTGAAATACTGATGATAAGGCCAAAAACCCAATTTAAAAATGAGAAAAAAAAACATGCAAAATAAAAATAAACCAAAAACCAAAATACAAATGATATATGACCACATGGAAACATGTGCATAATTAGAAATTAAAAATTGAAATAACAATATGAAACAACTTTCTGAATTTCAAAAAGCAAAACCTAAAAAAAGGAAAAAGAAGTTATAGAATATACTGTCAGTGAAGGTCCAGAGGTTCTGGTTCATGGTTATCGTTAAGTGTGAATTAGTGTGATCTCCTTGGAGAATAATTTGGAAATTGGTATTAAATTAAAAATAAACATACCTTTTGATGCAGCAATTTAATTTCTGGGAATGTGTATTACTGATTAATTTATGCCTGCATAAATATTTGGTGTAGCACTATTGCTGTAGTAGGAAATGATCAAAACAACCCGTCTTTACCTTAGTAATGGATTAGCTCAATCATAAATTAATAATCATTTAATAGATTAATTTATGTTTTGAGAACAATAAGAAAGATAATGTATGTGCTGCTGTGGAGAGCCCAAGATAAAAAATAAAAGCAAGAAATGGAAGACTGTAAAATATACTCCCAGTTATATAAACAACTTTATAAGACTACATGATTATATTTATATACAAACTGTATAGGAAAAAAAATGGAGGTTTATCCACAAATATTTGCCTCAGGAAGTGGAGACTAGAGATTTGGAATGAGAAAGAGATCAACTTTTTCATTGTATATAGTTGATACAGCTTGGTTTGTAAACTATATGGATTGGTTTTAAATTTAAAATACTGTTAAAATGAAAATTTTACAGCAGGCACTTAGTCTAGCTACCTCATTTAATGTTGTATCAGTATTACCTGGAGCTCTAATTGGCACATAGAAGACATTAGGTATTGTTGAATGAATCTAATGTAAATATCACACAGGGAATTTAGGATTTCTGCTGTATATCTCCAGCCCAGGTTCTTCTCCGGAGTTCTCAAAAAGCATTTGTTACTGGAGCCTCTACCCAAGTGTATGATAGATACTTCCTACTCAGCACATTCAAAACTTGGGTCCATAGTCACCACTTTCTAATATCTCCAGAATTCTGTCTTAACGGTATTACTGTCCATTGAAAACACAATCCAAGATTTGATCCTTTTCACTTTACCACTGATGTTATTGACATCAATCTAGTTCACTTGACCTACTGTAATAGAACCTTGCCCCTCTGCTTCGTAATATTGATTTATACAGCTAGAGGAAGATTCTGAACTGCAATGATCAACATAACACCTGAGTTTAAAACTCTTTACTCTTCTCCCTCTACCTGGAAGATAAAGTCCCAACTGTTGCATAGGGCCTGTCATGGTGCTCCACGTTTGATGATCTCCCTTACTGTGCAGCCTTATCTGTAGAAAGATACTCTTGCAACTGAACTACTTTTATTCCATTGGTGACATGTTATTTCATGCCTCTATGCTTTCAGATGCTCTTCCCTCTGATTAAATTGCCCTCTCCTCCCTTTTCTCCCCAGAAAACACCCTTTTATCTCTTTGTATAAAGCATAGGAATCATGTCCTTTGAGAAGCCATTAGACCAGAAATTCTCATATCCCCAAATGGTCTTCTATTACCACACATACAAAACAATGAGATAACTCTCTTGCAATTAGACTCCCTGCACTAGATTACTATTCAGAGTTTTGACTAACAAAATAGCACCAAGCTGAAAGAAAATAAGGAGATGGCTCTAGGTGAACATAAGGTGAGCAAAGTTAGAACTGATAGCTTAAGAAACATGATTTCATTTAAGGAAAGGAAACAAAATTTATTTATTTATTTATTTTAAGATTTTATTTATTTATTCATAGAGATGCAGAGAGAGAGAGAGAGAGGCTGAGACACAAGCAGAGGGAGAAGCAGGCTCCACGCAGAGAGCCTGATGTGGGACTCGATCCATGGTCTCCAGATTGCAGCGCCAAACCACTGTGCCACCGGGGCTGCCCAGAACCAAAATTTATTACTTGATCTATGCAAGTCATGATTTTCCTAAACCTTTCCCCAATTTTTATTTTATTTTATTTTATTTTTTTATTTATGATAGTCACACACACACACACACAGAGAGAGAGAGAGAGAGAGAGAGGCAGAGACACAGGCAGAGGGAGAAGCAGGCTCCATGCACTGGGAGCCCAACGTGGGATTCGATCCCAGGTCTCCAGGATCGCGCCCTGGGCCAAAGGCAGGGGCTAAACCGCTGCACCACCCAGGGATCCCCCTTTCCCAAATTTTTAATAGTTTCTTTTATTAAACTCTCCTGAAATTACCCATTAGATAGAGCTATCTATTTTCTGCCAGGACCCTGACTGATGTGCAGTCTCATTCCAAATTACTGATTGAGTTCATATTCCTAGTAAATGCTAAACTATGTTAAGTTACTAGTGTGTCTTTACCAACAATTCTTTGTTCAGAATTGTGTACCCTCAATTATTTTGTGTGAGAGACTTTGTAAGAACTATTTTATAAGATAATCCACACTTTTCTGAAGACAATTTTGTGAAATGTTGTTGCTCTTATATTCTGGCATTTAGGGTAAATCTTATAGAGAAAACACCACCTTTTTCCTCCTGTTTTGTGGTCCCTGCCTTTTGTTCTTATCCTTTTCTCTGCCCCCTCAAGAAACTCTCATCTTTATTTGTCTATAAACATACAATTAGTTATCCATCTATTTATTTATTTAAAAGCCATTTTTCCTGGGTGCACCTGGGTGGCTCAGTGGTTGAGCTTCTGCCTTTGGCTCTAGTCTTGATCCTGGGGTCCTGGGATCAAGTCCTGCATCAGGCTCTTCCAGTGGACCCTGCTGCTCCCACTGCCTATGTCTCTGCCTCTCTCTGTGTGTCTCTGATGAATGAATAAATAAAATCTTAAAAAAAAAAGCCATTTTCCCTAACTTACATTATGTGCTATACAGATTGAAATCCCTTCTTTATCAGAATTCTGAATTCCAATTGTGTAAGACTAATATCAAGAAACTTCTGAAAAGAATTCATTCAAATATAACATTTCTGTTAATGATCAAAAACTGCTAATAATTGATGAGAATTATTGATGTAGAAGAGGAGAAGGAAATTTTTCACTCACACTGATTATTAGTCAAACTGTAATTACACAACCAACTCTAACCTTTAAAGAGCTTTCTTTGGTTCTGGCAGTTGTAGGTAAGAATAACTGTGATTTTGTGATTTATTTGGTTGATAATGTGGAAATGTGCAAAAATGCTGAAATAACATTTTAAGTTAGCAAAAATAGAATTAAGAAAGAGGAAGAGTTCTATGAAATAAAAAACTAATTAGATTGTTTCTTTAATAGAAGGAAATATCAATTGAGCATTTATACCAGATATTGTTCAGTATTTTCAAGCAGTATTTCACTTCATAACATTAAAAAAAATGTTACTGTTTTTCTTGTTGAAGAAATTATGGCTGTGAGAGATTTTCAGCAGGTCAGCACTCAAATCTCAGACTCTAAGTGTATTCATTATAACCACATTATCAGCAGCTCTAACAACTATGAAATCCTAATGGTCTTTGTTTCTTTTTTAAAGAATGGTATATTTCTTTTAAGCTTTCTCTCTCTATTTAAACTAGCTAGTTATCCTTATACTTGTAGATACATATAGAATTGTGTCTGAAATGATGTTTACCTATTTGTTAATCATGGGCAGTTCAGATAGTGGGATTCAATGGACTTTTAAAATACTGTATTTCAGTCAGTGTTGATTCTTAAAGAAATGAGTATGTGTTATTTTTTGCAGTTGCTATTCCAAAATAATTAAAGAACATACTGCCTCCATAAGTGTTTAGGAGATCCCATGACTCCTTTAATGCCACACCATAGATTTATCTATTCTTTTGTTTTGCTTTATTGAGATATAATTTGACATATAAGATTGTATTTTCCAAGGTGTACATCATTGTAATTTATTACATGTATATATTACAAACGAATTACCACATTATATCCAAGCCTCACAGAGAGGTGAGAACTTTCAAAATGTACTTTCCTAGCAACTTGAGAATATACAATACAATATTGTTAAACCACCATGCTGTACATTGCATCACCAGAGCATATTTATCTTAGAACTACAAGTTCTTACCCTTTATCACCTTTACCTATTTCCCCTATTTGACCCCCTACCCCTGGCAACCATCAGTCTGTTCTCTGTGAGTTTGTTTGTTTAGACTTTACATATAAATGAGATCATATAGTATTTGTCTTTATCTGATTTTTTTCACTTGTGTAATATCCTCAAGGTCCATTCATGTTGTCACCAATGACCAGATTTTCTTTTTTTTATGATCGAATAACATTCAAGAGAGAGAGTTTGTCTGTATCTACCACATTTTCTTTATCTGTTCATCCACTGATGGACACTTACACGTTTCCATATCTTGGCTACCATAAATAATGTTGCACTGAACGTGGAGATGCCAATATCTTTATGAGGCAGTGTTTTTTTCCCCTTTGGCTATATACTCAGAAGATAAATTGCTGGATCATATGGTATTTCTATTTTTAATTTTTTGAGGAACTTCTATACTGTTTTCCATAGTGGGTGCACCAGTTTGCATCTTCACCATTGGTACATAAGGGTTCACTTCACTCCATATTTTTGCCAAAAGTTGTTATATCTTGTATTTTTTATAATAGTCATTCAAATAGTTGTAAGATGTTATCTGGTTTTGATTTGCACTTCCATGATTAATGATGTCGAGTACCTTTTCGTGTACCTTTTGACCATTTATGTATTGCTTTAGAAAAATGTGTATTCAGTTTCTCTACCCATTTTGTAATCAAGTTTTTTGTTGTTTTCATTGTTATTGAGTTATATGAGCTCTTTCTATATCGTGGGTATTAACCCCTTATCAGATAAATGATTTACAAATAGTTTCTCCCTTTCAGTAGCTTTCCATTTATTGATGGTTTCTTTGGCAGGTTTTTAGTTTGATGCAGTCTTATTGTTAATTTGTTGCCTTTGTTCTTGGCATCAAATCAAAAAAAAAAAAAAAAAGATCACCAAGTCCGATGTCAAGGAGTTTTTTTCCTGTTTTCTTCCACTAGTTTTATGGTTTTAGGACTTACATTCAAGTCTTTAATCTGTCTTGAGTTGATTTTTGTGTTGGTGTAATATGGTAATCCAGTTTCCTTCTTTTGTATGTGGCTGTCAAATCCTGATAGTGTGACACTAATATATAACATATATATATATATATTTCTTACTCCTACTGTAAGTGCAGTTGGGGTGGGTTGAGAAAAGAACACCACCATCCCATTTCATGCATTCCTACAAGATTCTAGAATGGGGCCTATGCTGTATCAAATACATGACAACAAGGTCATCCAGGATATTAACATTAGTTTGCAAAAGGAGGCCAGAGAGAAAGAAGGATCACATGAGAAATTTTATGGACCAGTCCTGAAGGTGTTGCATGTCAAACACAAACACATTCTCATGGCTTGAATTCAGTCATATTTCACATCTAAATAAAAGAAGGCCTAATCCATGAGTCTAAGTGTGTGCCCAATAGAAAAGGGAAATGAACAGCTAACTAGCCCTAGTCATAAAGTGGGAGCCCTTTACTAAAATTAAATCATAATAGCCTCTCATCAATCACTAAGTTTCCCAGTAAACCATCAATTACATTAATATGTAATCCTAATACTTCACAGCACTGGGCTAAATTCATAGGACTATACCTGAATTTAAATCTTTGAGATTCGGGATCCCTGGGTGGCGCAGCGGTTTGGCGCCTGCCTTTGGCCCAGGGCGCGATCCTGGAGACTCAGAATCGAATCCCACGTCTGGCTCCCGGTGCACGGAGCCTGCCTCTCCCTCTGCCTATGTCTCTGCCTCTCTCTCTTTCTGTGACTATCATAAAATTAATAAATAAATAAATAAAAACCTTTAAAAAAAATCTTTGAGATTCTCCACTGCTGCTTTGTTTTTTTAGGGGACAGCCTAACTTAGGAGTCTGAGGTTTATCATGTTAACTTCTTGTAAAGACGCAGTGATTACTAGCATCGTCGTCAAGTTTGTCTATTACTTTTCAATTAGATTTATGAGAAAATATAGCTAGGAAAACTTGACCTATTTCTACACCTTGACCTTAAGCCTAAGAATATAATTCTGGTTAAGTATTAGGAAGTTGATCATTCCCCTCACCTAATTCTGCAACTTACTAGAATGAATATATTGGATAAAAACATCTTAATTGCTGCCTTTTTTCTGTAGATTAGTGTCCATCATGAAAATAGGATTACTATTTTTTAAAAAACATACTTGGGGAAAAAAAAACATACTTGGGAAACATCTGTTTCAGTGAAAACAATAACCCAGCTTCATTAAATACACTTTTCATCGCATTTGTAGCACATACTTTTTTTTATCACATAGGGAAACTATGAGATATGAAAATAATTTATTTATTGCAATTTTTGATCCTAATAGATTTAATATTTTTTAGAGATTGTTTGTTTTCCATATAAAATGAAAAATTATGATTTAGGTTTTTTGACAAATTAAATTTTCAAATATGCCCAGAAAAGGAAATGACTAATTAACAAATATCCTAGCATTCAGATTCATGATTTGGGCTTAGGATCTTAAAATGGATCAAGAATTAAAGAGGATTTAAGGAATTTGATCCAAAATTCCTGAGATAAGCTTCTACAGCATCTGCGGTCTTGATTTTTTTCCAGCGTGTAATAACCGGTCTGGGTAGATAAGGTTTGACCAAACATCTTGGTTAACCCCAGAATTAAATGAGTTTCCTTTTACAGTCATATTTTTCCAGTAGAAGATAATAATGAATCCACAATGAGAAAGCTACCCATTGTGTTTAATTCTCTAATCCTCAGAAAGCAAATTCATAATTATTTTTATGCTTCTCTTAAATGAATTTATGGTAAGAGAATTTATGGTAAGAGTTATGCTGTGGTCTATGTAAGTAGAAATACTTATTTCAAAGTACATTTCAGTGAAAGTAAAATATAAAAAAGACAATGTTCAGATCTTCAACCTCTGAAAATCTGCTTTGAAAAATAAAAAATACAATAGGCAAGTTACAACAACTACAGGAATATCAGTTATCACACGTCAAATATATGTGCAAATTTTACATGGTTTATTTCATCCTAGAGGAGCAGAAAATGCTTCATTATGGAGAGAAATTATTTCATAATAGAACATTCATCACTTATATAATACAAGTCCTTTCAAAGCAGACCAAGAACACTGTTACTGACAACTCAAAGGCAACTTTTGAAAGGACAAAAACTGAAGGTTACTTTTGCCTTTCTCATTTTCTAAGACTTTGCAAAAGCAAAGAAAAGTTCTAGTCATTATTTTTCCCTATTGTGTATAGAAATTGAGTAAGAAAGCTAATGATTTCATCTGTCATACGAATTTTACATTCTTTAAATAATGTTAATAATATGGCATCTTATTGTGCTTTTTGCAGTGACCAAGAAGTAGTAGAAGACCTGGCTCATCTTGAATGGACCTAAAAGATAATTGAACAGTTTTAATAACTATCTGAAATAGAGGTCAGCAAACTATGGTCTATGGGCCTAATTTTGTATATATCTACCTATTTTTTTTTAAAAAAATATTTATTCATAAGAGACACAGAGAAAGGCAGAGACATAGGCAGAGGGAGAAGCAGGCTTCCTGCAAGGAGCCTGATGGGGACTTGATTCCAGACCCTGGGATCACATCCTGAACCAAAGGTAGATGCTCAACTGTTGAGCCACCCAGGTGTCCCTATATCTACCTGTTTTTGTGTGTACCACAAACTAATACTATTTTTTTACATTTTTATCTTTTTTCAAAAATAAGACTATTTCATCATATATAAGAAGTATATGAAATTCAAATTCTGGTGGCCATAAATAAAACTTTATCAAAATATAGCTATACCCATTCATTTCATTTACATATTGTCCATGACTGCTTTTGCCCATGAATGGCAGAGTTGAGTAGTTCTGTAAGAGATTATTTTGCCCACAAAGTCTAAAATATTTACTATTTGATCCTTCCTAAAAGAAGTTCGCTGATTTCTCATCTAAAGCAAAATGGAAGTTAGAGCATTTCTCACTCAGAAAAATAGGGTTCAGTAGGGTAATGGAAATCCGTGCTCTAGGACCATTATAATGTATATGGGACTGTGTTCCCCAGGTGAGATGATTGAGTCTGCATTTTACATCAACCTTCCTGTCTGAGTCACAACATTAACCTGATAATTAATTCCTCACATCAACTTCTGAATGCCCAAGGAAGAGTAAAGGGAATGTGGAAGGAAATAAAATCATGTAGATTCAATCTGAAATTATTAATAGAAAAAAAAACAAACATATTATCTAATAATATAAAAAAGTCAACACATTTCAGGGGGCTATCTTTTGCTTTAGTTTATAAAAATGCTGATTTGGCACAAAAAATATCTTCTGACAACAATTTGAAACCCTTTCTTAGGGGAATGTGCAGCACATTGCATATGAGAAATGTATATAGATTTTACAACTTTGTGTCTATGGTTAAGCAAATTAAATGAGATAACACAAATATATAGGTATCTGAACAAACTACAAATAAAATTATTTCTGTGGTTCTATGACATGGCTTAAGTATCTTCATCCATCATTGAAACCTATAGAGTTCCAGTATTAATTTAGACTTGCTGACAGTTGTGTGGGAGGAATGGTGTCAAAAATACAGCCATACACTTTGCACCCCTTAGTTAAATGTCACTCACAGTTTCCAACACGAGCTTTTTATTGACTGGGATTTCACCTCCGAGGTGAAGATTGGCAGCCCAGAATGCCTGGCTGTTCTTGATTGGTTATTTGTTTGATGCAGAGTCAAATAAATGCTTAAGTCAATCAAGAGATTTCCAAATACTTTTGAATTTGCAGGGTGCAAATAAAGCTTTGCGTTTGAAAGGACAGCAGATTTAACTTTGTATTACAGAACCCACATCTATGTCATTAGAAGCACCATTTTCCAAATAGTTCCTATGTAAATTTAAAAAAAAAGAAAGAAAGAAAGAAAGTGAGTGAGTCCTGGCCGACATCCCGACATTCTTCTCCCCACTCCTCAGGGATTTAGAACAAAATTGTTGCCATTAGTTCATAATATGAATTGATGCCTCAGGATGTTTATAGGTAAGAAAAAATTTAAAACAAGTAAAATATTATATCTATCCAAAAAAACCTACAGGCGAAAGGTGTTATACTTTGTGACAAACTAGGATGTGGCTTTTAAATAAGTGACTTTGAATTTTCAGTTCTAATACTTTTCACTTTTATCACATATTGTAGGAATTATAGGTAAGTTGTCTCTAAGGACATTGTTTATCACATGAATACCTATGGTGACTGCAAACAAATGACCCATCCTTACATTTTAAACATAAACTATTTAAAAAATGTACATGTTAAAGTCTAAAAATAAGGTTCTGAAAAAAATGGGTAATATTTTTTAGCTTGTCACCATCAAATGGTGATATGGAAACAGTGGGGACCTACTATAAAAATATCTTTTGAATAATGCATTCAGAACTGATATGTTCAGAAATATAACATTATTTAATAACAATTTATTATTTTACTGAGTTATGAACTGCTCCATAGACTTTTTTTTTTAACACTTGGTAAATGATCCCAGCCAAAGTGTGAAAGCCCAGATTTAACTTCTCTGTTACTTAATCAGGCAGGCAGAGCTATGTTGAGATGGTTGATGAGAACTATGAGAAGGAAGCTACTGGGATTAATAAAAGCATCAGCTAACTCATTACCAAGGGCTTGCTTTGTGCTTCATCCTATTCTACAGAAATGCTGTTAACATCGCTAACATAAGTACTATGAATAACCTCATTTTTTATAGAAGCAGACACAGATATTTAGAAAAGCTAAGGAATGTTGTCAAAATTACACACTTGTAAATGGCGTGAAAATGAAGAATGATGTGATCTGGCTACTCCAACATCTTAAATAAAATAGTTTTAATAACACAAACTTCATAGATTTTAATATTCAAATATTTGGATTTATCATAAAAGCACTCAACATGCTAAAATTAGATTTATAGTAATATATTTACTGACAGAAGATCTATAAGAAAAAACAAGTCTCTGATTTGTTATCCATATTAGTCATTAACATTTTGAATTTCCACATTGTGACTAGGTTAGGATGTTGGAACCAGAGGGGATGGAGGTGTTAACAGACGGGATGAGAGTCCCTGCTATACCTCTTACTAGCTTTGGGATGTTAATTTCTCTGAATCAGTTTCTCCTCTATCAAGCGTAATGAAAACATGCACATCACATTTTTATGAGAATTAAAGAAGAAATGTAATTAAAATGATCTTTATAAGATATAAAGTACATATAGTTACAAGTTACAGTTACAAAAATATCACACACACACAAAAAAAACAAAAATATCACACACATAATGCTATATAATAGGGAAACATTAAACTATGAACAGAAGCATGGTTTTATTTATGTACATATTCATTTTTACTTTATTTTGCTATCAGTATTTCTTTTTATAGAATCAGGCCCTAGAAACTGAAAGGGAAAAAAATGTTTTAGTTTCACTAGTATAGGTGTTGAAAACCACTTAATTAGTATTACTTGGCAGCATTCTGTGTTTGTTCTTTTCAAGTTCTATCACAAACTCTTTGTATTGTTGAGAATTCCAGAGGCCATTTCTGTGGGTGATGGTTTCAACTGGAGTTTTAAATACACAAGATGATTTATTTAAATGCATATTCTGTGAACAACCAGAGCATTTGGAAGTATCAGTTGTTTACCCAGTGAGAAAGGAAAATACTATTTAGTCCACAAATGGAAGCTAGGTGTTTTGTTTTGTTTTGTTTTGTTTGTTTTGTTTTGTTTTGTTTTAGTCAGATGCTATAATTGATAGAAGACTTGGGTGGAATCCTTGCTAGTTGTTGGTGCTATTCTTTTTACTTTCTCCACAATTATGAAGACTTTGTTATAAGCTATAATTTGGCAATCCATAACATGTTTACTGAAGGCAAAATAAGTTCAAATGGCTCCTCACTGCTAGTTTAGTTAATGGTACAAACATACACAGAAACAATAATTAGCATCATTCATTCACAGCTAAAATATCTGCTTTTGTACAAAAGTTCTAAATCACTTAGGGAATAGGTTGAGAAAGATGAAGAGTGATAAAAGGAGGATAAAATAATGATTCATTTTCCCATATACTTGGTCATCTGGATGCATATGCCTTCCTTAGCTCTCCATTTAGTCCTCTAAGTGTGGACCTATGTGTTCTCTTATAAACAATATATCTTGCTGGTAAGTTTTTGTTTATTTTTATTTTTTTTTCAAATATTTTATTTATTTATTCATGAGAAACACAGAGAGAGGCAGAGACACAGGCAGAGGGAGAAGCAGGCTCCATGCAGGGAACCTGATGTGGGGACTCCAGTATCACACCCTGGGCTAAAGGTGGCACTAAACCGCTGAGGGCTGCCCATGTTTATTTTTATTTTTAAAAAGATTTTATTTATTCCTGAGAGACAGAGGGAGGGGAGGCAGGAGAAGCAGGCTCCTCGCCAGCAGGGAGCCCAATGCAGGACTTCATCGGAGGACCTTGGGATCATGACTTGAGCCTAAGGTAGATGTTTAACCAACTGAGCCACCCAACCACGTGCTAGTAAGTTTTTAAAATCAACCTTGGTGAAATAGAAGAAGTGAGGGAAGGCACAAACTTATGAAGGTTTTTTTTTTTTAAGTGATCTCTTCACCCAAAGGGGGGCTTAAACTTACAACTCTGAAACCAAGAGTTGTATGCTTTATGAACTGAGCCAGTCAGGCACCGTAAGATAGGGCATATTTAAAAAAAAAAATTAAAAATGTGTCCTTGGAAAGAGTCAAGGCAGCTGACTATATGGTCTGTGGGGAGGGGGCTGATGGGTACCTGCTGCTTGGGGTGAGGAATGAAAAGTACATTTCCGGGAAGAGCTGTTAAGTTCTTCTCTTACTTACCTGTCTTTCATATTGCCTTGGATAATCATTTCTTGGCCTCAAGTACTCAGTATGCCTTTTATCTTAAGAGAAACTTTAAATGCAGTAAGATTAGTATCTACCTAATTTTGATTATTGGATAGGAGCAAAAGATGAACATATAATGTTATAGCCAAATTGTCATTTAAATAAGAGAGCATGAACTCATAGAAATAGCATTATGGTAGTTTCCAAGGGCTGAGAGTAAGTAGGGGAAATGGGCAGAGGTTAATCAAATGGTACGGACTCCCAGCTATAATGAATAAGTTGTAGACATCTAGTATACATCATCTAATATACTATAATTAATGATACCGTATTATTTACTTGAAAACTGTTGAGAGAGTAAATCTTAAATGTTATTGCCACACACAAACAAAAGGTAATTATGTGAGGAGATGGAGGTATTAATTAATTTACTGTGCTAATCATTTTGCAACATGTATATGTCTCAAATCACCATACTGTATATCTTAAACTTATATGTCAATAATATCAATAAAGTAAAAAAAAATAAAAGGTAAAATAAACATGAGAGAAATAACCTGATGGAAATATCCTAGGTCACATGCCCACTCATGAGAGGCAAGGATGACAGTATACTGCAAAATGAAAAATATGTCATGAGTATATAATCTTCCAGACCATATGTAAACCCCAAATATAGCATTACATGGATAGCAGCCAGAATTCAACAGAAATACTCAATAATTGGGGGCCCGAAACTTTAGATCCTTCCCCTCCAAGGAAGTAATGGATTAAGCAGAAAAACAGAGTTAAACAAAATCTGATTAAAGTATTAACCTGATAAAGATTATACCTTTATGAAGATACTTTAAAGCAATGCAAAATAAAATACATTGTATGGAATCCTTTGTGTTTGGTTAGGGGTGCATATTCAGCTTTCTCTGGTTGCCCGTAAGGTAGAAGTGGCGACAAAAATCTGCTGTTATTAATCCAGTCCTTGCTGTTTGGGACTGATTGTTAGAGGAGTTATTGTTTGGTTTCTTTGATTGTTTACTAGTGATAGAGGTCTGACTGCCCACAAGTCTAGCCCGTACATAATAGGCTGACTTTTTGAGTCAATTGGTATAGATGATGAGTTGGTTTCCTGAGCTGCATACTGCAAATTATGGGTCAGATTTTATTTTTATGTATGATCTGGATATTGTGTATTCAGTCTTTCATAGTCAAAATCAATGACTGATGAGTTTTAGGAAGGTCTTAACAAATTTATTTAAAAATATGTATTGAAGAAAAACAAAGATAACCTAACTTCAAAAATGATTTAAAAAATGAATAAAGAGGAAAGATTTATGGTAAGATACAAACTTAAAGTTATGTTAATAAAAATATTTAAAAAATTTAAAAAAATAAAAATATTAATGGCATAGTATGACTTAAAATTACATATGGAATAGAATAGTTATTTCAAAAAGATTTCCATATGTTTGGGAAATACTCCATGATTAAAATGGTACCCTAAAGAATTGGTAAAGGACAAACTATTTGCCAGATGGCATCAGGAAAATACCTTCATTACAGAGAAGATAAAACTGAAGCCTAACCATGAGCATAGAAGATAAAAATAAGATAAAAATCTACAAATTTAACAGATAACTAAAGAGAAAATATCCTTTTAACTAAAACTGTAAGAGGAGAAACTATAAAGATAATACCCAAATTAATTCTTCTTAGTGAAGGAAAAAAAGAACAACTTAAATATTAAATATAAGAGAAGGTACTTGCATTCCTAAAAACAAACAAAAAACAAAAAACCAAAAAAAACAAAAAAACAAAAAAGAAGAACGTTAATGGATAAAATCTAAAAATTTCCTGGTTGTCAAAAAAGATGACCAAGACTCCAATTAGAAAATGAGCAAGGAATGTGCAGAGACAATTTATTGATGAGAAAAGCCCAAAGACAAGGAAGCATGTTAATAGATGCTCAGTTTCTTCAAACAAATACAAAAATAACAAGATATTCCTCTCACCTAGCAAGTTGGCAAAGATTAGAGTCTGTCTGGTGGGTATGTTGGCACCTGCAAATACTACTGATATGAGTGTAGACTGGTGCAGCCATTCTGAAGAGCCATCTGGCAGTGCTTAGTCAAAAGGTGGATAGGTAGATACTCCTTGATGCACCAATCTCCAATGTGGGAATGTACCCCAAAGAAATAGTTGCATAACAACATAGTCAAATGAGGATGTTGTTCACAGTCTTGTCTACATAGCCAGGAACTGGAGACAATTTAGATAGCCATCAGTCAGGGAATGGCAAAACATAGTAGATTTTCACTCTGGAATACGACATAGCAGTAGAAAGAACACAATAAATATGTACACAGCAATGTGGAAAAAATGTAATGCTAAGTTAAATAAAAACAGAATGAATTTATAGAAAACACATAATTATAAAATGCATTTTATAAGAACATAGATAAGTCAAGCACACTGACCACATAAGAACAGTTGGATATGGGAGAGGATAAGAGTAGGGATGAGTTAGAAAGAAATGAATCAGTGGAATGAGAGGAACCTAATGCAAACCAATGATTAGTGTTTTATTTATAAGAATCTGTAGTAACTCAGATTTATATACTTGAAGACCATAAGTAAGTGCATATAAACTAAAAGGATTTATTCTGTCTTGTCCTAGCAAATAGCAAATTACCCATAGTCTGCTTCTCCCTCTCCCTCTGCTCTTGTCGCCCTGTTCATGCTCTCACTCTCTCTCTCTTTCTCTCTCTCCCTGTCTCAAAATCTTTAGAAAAAAGAGAAAGACCGGTAGGGACTTATTAACATACATAATGCTGTAGGAACGTGATGGGAAGGCACGTCTTTTTCTGAAAGCAAAGGTAAAGACAAATCAGTAAAAAGGAGCCACAGATCATTTTACATGATCAGCCTCAGCCATCATCCAAACTGATCATCTATGGATGGATGAGCACCGGGGTCCCAAGGTATTCAAATGATCCCTCTGATATCCTTCCAGGTTGTGAATCGTCTTGGTTAATCTCGTGACACTCAGCAGTATTGTCAGTAACAGCCCATAGATTTAGACCTTTGAAGAAAGTGACATATTTTTATAAAGGGTAAATTATTAAATTTTCTGAAAACTTAGGAAATATAACATTCACTTCTAATAATTTTAAAAATGAAGTGTAGATTTTGCACAATTGCACCTGCTTCATTTTGGTATTGTCTGTCAACAAATGCATGCATCATTTAGTCTCCAATTCCATCAACATCTATTAATTCTTTGGGCCTGACACTTTGCTGGGTGCTAAGAATAGGACTTTGAAAAATGTGTGGTTGCTTTCCTTGAGGAACTCACAGTTGTAAATATTTTAAGCACAAAAATTAGAGCCAAAATTGTAAATAGAAAAAAAAAAAGAGATCTCAGTAGCAGGTGAGATGAAGGGACTAGGCAGATAGAATAGCATGTATAAAAACAGAAGTTTGAAGGAGTTTGACTTGTTTATGGAATGTTGAGAAAATTTTTTAGCAAGAGGGATTTGTACTTATGATGGAGTCTGAAAAGGGTTATAGTTAGTGCAGTTAAGATGGTTATAAATGGTTTTTGTTTGATGGATGCCATCATCATGGATCTAAACCTCACTAGAAGAAAATAGAAGAAATATCTTGGGTTTTAAGCTGAGAGTGACACAATCTGCTTTATATTTTGAGCAGTAATTCTGGCAATGAACTCTTTCTAGGCTAAGAATTAAGGCATAGTATAAATATGGGCAGAGAGCCAAATAATAAGTGCATTTCATCTCTAGAGAAAAAGAATATGCTCTTATTCCCCTGCTTCCTCCTAGTACTCATTAACACAATCCTTTAAAAATGTGTATTTTGAAGTCAACTCAAATCTCATGGATATATCCCAAATCCTAAGTGTTTACTAAACCACTCTAGCTCCATAGAAGGTTTTTTTTTTGTGCTCATCTATTGTATCTATTTTAGGGCTTGTTTCTGCTACTACTCATTTATTTTATATTTTTGTATTGGTTTTTAAAAAGGTTTAATCAATAATTAGGTTCCTGTGTTTGTTGTACAGAACCATTTTACCCTGAGTATGGCAAGGAGAGGCTTGGAGAGGCAAGTCAGAGGCTTGTGTCAGTCTGGCAAATGGTTTTATTCTTTCTTTAATTTCTGTACTTTTGCATGAAAAGTAAACAGACCCAAAAGATAAAAAATAAACAGATCCAGGAAGAGGAAGAGGGTACTCAAAGAGAATAATGGCTCATTTTGGACCTGTGAAATCAAAGTGCACTGAAGTAGAAAAATGGAGATAATGTTATTTACTATGCAGGTTAATATTGAGGTATGCTTGAAAAGTCCTGAAAGCTTTTCTTTGTTATATAGAAGTTCACCAAGACTTTAGGTTTTTTTTTTCTTCTTTTAAGAAGAATGAAAATTGTTTTCACTTCTGTGTCCACAAACTCACCCAGTTCTAGCTAGCTAGCTTATTATTTAGATGTAGACTTCGATTTTTTTTTGCCACAAGTCTGCCACAATTTTTTAAGAATAATTTGAAATGAGAAAAAAATGTCACCAATAAGAAAAAAATATATACTTTATAGACCCTGTTCCAAGAACCTCTGGTGCTATTTATTTGGCTGTTTAATGTGTCAGTATCATTAGATGATAATGACACAATAGAATAGATTATGTTACAAAATATTGTTTATGCCACATTATTTTTAATCAAGTAAATTTATTTTAGAAATGTTGGAAAATTAGGGTGCTTGGGTGGCTCAGTTGGTTAAGCATCTAACTCTTGATTTCAACTTATGTCATGATCTCTGGGTCCTGAAGTGGAACCTGGTGTTGCGCTCTGCATTCAGTGGGGAGCATTTTTTTTTCTCTCTCTCAAATAAATAAATCTTAAAAAAAGGAAATGTTTGGAAATTCATAATATAAAACCTTATCAATCTATTCATTCCTTCTTCCTTGGCAACATGTTTTGTATAAATCATGCCTGTCTGGTTTTATGTATTCATGTATCTTGCAAAGTAGAATTTTATTTCACTCACCAATATTGTAGTCATTTTCTCCTATTGTAAAAAAAAAATCTTGAAAGAATATTTTTGGGGATAAAAATTATTCTATAATAATGGATGCTCTCATTTGAAAAAACTTATGCCATAGAGGTTATGAAACTGAGCTCCAGACAGAGACCTGAGCTTTCATCACCACTTCACCACTATTGACATGTGAACTTGAACCTCTCTCACTGTCTCGGTTTCCACATATGAAAACTACAGATAAAAACAATACCTACTCCATAGACTTGTTCTTATAATTATATGGTTTTACAAATGTAGAGCAATTTAAGCATTGCCTAGAGACGATACATACCATATAAATACAACACGTCATTATTTTTTAAATCCTATATTAGCCATTTGGACTATTTCCAACTTTATGGACTTTTGAATAACAATATGCTTAACAAAGTTGAATATAAATCTCTCAAAGAATATCACAGCCAAATGATATGTCATTCTGATGTATACTGCAAATATCCTTGCAGAATAGTTACAAAATTTACACTGCCATCTGTCAGCTTGGAGTAGACTTCTTGCTAAGCATTAAGAGGCCTCATAGTTACGCAGAATATGCTTTTTGGTCGAAAAATTATTTGTTTTATTCACAATCTGTATTTTCATTTTAAAAATTGTCTAGTTATATCTTTCCTTTTTGAATTTTTCTTTTAGACATAGTTTAATAGTTTTAATAATCTATGGATGATATTTAATATGTTTATTATAAAAATCATCCAGGTTTTTTAGTTGTTTATATTTGAATGTCATGAGTGGAAATTATCTGCCTCATTTATGCTTTTAGCTTGTGAACACATTTTTTATTTATTTATTTTTAATAAATTTATTTTTTATTGGTGTTCAATTTTTCGACATACAGAATAACACCCAGTGCTCATCCCATCAAGTGCCCACCTCAGTGCCCGCCACCCAGTCACCCTCACCCCCCGCCCTCCTTCCCTTCCATTACCCCTAGTTCGTTTCCCAGAGTTAGGAGTCTTTCATGTTCTGTCTCCCTTTCTGATATTTCCCACTCATTTTTTCTCCTTTCCCCTCTATTCCCTTTCACTATTATTCATATTCCCCAAATGAATGAGAACATACACTGTTTGTCCTTCTCCAATTGACTTACTTCACTCAGCATAATACCCTCCAGTTCCATCCACGTTGAAGCAAATGGTGGGTATTTGTCATTTCTAATGGCTGAGTAATATTCCATTGTATACATAAACCACATCTTCTTTATCCATTCATCTTTCGATGGGCACCGAGGCTCCTTCCACAGTTTGGCTATTGTGGACATTGCTGCTATAAACATCGGGGTGCAGGTGTCCCGGCGTTTCATTGCATCTGTATCTTTGGGGTAAATCCCCAGCAGTGCAATTGCTGGGTCATAGGGCAGATCTATTTTTAACTCTTTGAGGAACCTCCACACAGTTTTCCAGAGTGGCTGCACCAGTTCACATTCCCACCAACAGTGCAAAAGGGTTCCCCTTTCTCCGCATCCTCTCCAACATTTGTTGTTTCCTGCCTTGTTAATTTTCCCCATTCTCACTGGTGTGAGGTGGTATCTCATTGTGGTTTTGATTTGTATTTCCATGATGGCAAGTGATGCAGAGCATTTTCTCATGTGCTTGTTGGTCCTGTCTATGTCTTACTCTGTGAGATGTGAACACTTTTTAATATTGTCTTACTGATTTTATATGCTTTCCTGACATGTCTGTGATCATCGTATTTTTGTATCTTCATGCCTTTTTAGACCATGTCTTGAAAGTACCATACATTTGGATTTTATTTCAGGTTTGATCTGTTTTCTAATAGTGAAATTTAATTCATTCACATTTATTGCTTTAGTAAGCATATTCTTGAATCTGTCATCTTTTTTGTCTTGATGTTTTGTGCTTTATGGTTTATTTTTGTCATCTTAATTTTGCTAAATATAACTAATACCGACCTTCCCCCCTTCTTCTCTGTAAGAAAATACACTCATTAGTATAATGGTTATTATTAGTTATATCTATTTTTATCTCATTTCAAAGTCTATAATAAAACCTTATCAAGTCTTCAGGTTCAAAATAGATTTTGGCTAAAGCCTTTAGTGGAATTTCTTTAATTTCTCACTAAAATATGGATAAAAACCAGAAACAGTCCTTGCCAGACGAACGGATTCTAGAATATTTAAAGAATGTCCACTACCTGTAGGTATGATCTTCTTGCCACAGGTGTAACTGAGAAATCAGATTCCTAAAGAGGAGAGGAGCTAGAAAGTTTTGAATCTCCTTCTGTGTCTGACTGACACAAAAACTCAGACCCTGGGCCACTGGGAAAATTAGATACAACTGCCCATAGAAAATGGAGGAAAATATTATAGACATTTGTAGCTAATCCCCAGGGTTTTTCATTAATTATAGTCATCTTTAAATCTTCCCACATTGTTTCGCTAAAATATGAATCTTGTAAGGAAAAACGGACAATGGTGATTATGAGGGTGGTAATAAAGCCCACCGTTTAATGAGATATGTATGTACCCAGTGTTATGATAACTTATATATACTGCCAATTAAGCCTCACAACGATACTATGAATATTTCCATTTCATAGGTAAAGAAAATGCTTGTGAGAGAATGTAATTCCCAATGACATAGTTATAAAGAAGTATAATTAGGAGTAAACATAACTACTTGATACCAAACATCAGGATCTCTACCTTTTAGCTATAATGACCTTTGGTACTATGCATATCATGTAGTCAGTTGGTGCCACCTGTTTGCCCTCTGTAAGGTTTGATTATATTCCTAGAGAGAAGAGTGATTGCTAGTGGAAGTGCACCACCTCCAATCCTCCAGGAAGTTATTTTAATTAAGTTATATCTCTAGTCTATTGCTATTATGAGGTGGGTCTTTCACAAAAAAAAATGTAGAGTTCCTTCCATTGTGTTTTCAGATACAAAGTATAATTGTATTTCACTTTTATGTCACTGAATCATAGCCCATGCATTTTTTCTAAGGAAGATTGGAATGTTTCTAATGACAAGTTAATAGGAAAAATTAGTTTCTATCAATGAGATCTTATTTGAATATAAGTACTAGGAATCAGATCAATTACCACAGTATGAACCTGATTTGCCAATTTTTTTCCCCTCCCCATCTTCTTTATTATATTACTGTGGTCTTCACACTAGCCCCTCCCCCACTTGCAAGTGCTTACTGCTCCTCTCTCTTTCACTCTCTCAAATCTTTAACAAAATAAAAAAAAATAAAACTAGACTGAATTATTTGTATTTTAGTAGGAAGCCTGAAAAATTGTTCTGTAATTCAAGAAACTATAGCTAAAGTAAGTATTTTGTGCCCAAAGAGAGTCAGCAAAAGGGGCAATTTGAAGCAAAAACAAAAAACAAAAAACAAAACAAAACAAAAAACTCTATTTACATGTGTGTCTTAAATTCTACCACCTTATAAGATTTATAACTCCATATGCTTTTTATCTATTTAAAGATTAGTAGAGAAATGTCAAAAATAAGTCTGTGCACAAACTTCCTTTTGTTCAATTTTGGCCATTAGAAACAATATCATGATCCCTTCTGGTTTTTCTGAAAACATCTCTGGCAAAGACTTACAGGATATTGCCTCTTATGGTAATCATACTAAGGTCTAGGGCTTTAATTGTGCTGTGGTATCTTAAATTGATTAGTATCTTTGAGTTGAGCCAAGCTAACCAAACTCATAAGAGATTACAAAGTAAACTAGAATTCCATTATATTAATAGATCTGTCAAAAAGTGCTGTAATATTTTACTGGCTGACCAATACATTTTCTTTCCTCTGAGAAAACTACTTACTTAACTAGCACATAATTAAATGATTGTTTATTGAGCATGATTTCAGATAAGAGAGTTAGTTAAATAATCTTGATGACTAAAATCCTGAAAAGCTGATGCATCTATCTCTACCATTAAGTACGATATTCTTTTCCTAGGATTGTTATGAAAATATTACCACAAAGTGAATAGCTTAAATAATACAAATGCATTCCCTAATAGCTCTGGAGGACAGAAGTCTGAAATCAAGGTGTTCGCAGGGCCAGGAGCCCTTTCTTGTCTCTTCCAGTTTCTGAAGGCTGTAGGCATTGAATGGCTTCCTTGGCTTGTGGCCACATCACTCCCATCTTTGCTTCTGTATTCACATCACAATCTCCCATGTTTCTGACTTCTTCTCTTCTATGTCTTATAAGGACACTTGCTATTGAATTTAGGTCCTAGCGAGTAATTGAGGATAATCTCAAGATTCTTTATTAAATCTGCAAAGACCTTTTATTCCAAAGTCATATTCACAGTTTTGAGGGTCATGAATATTTTTTTAAATACAGAATACTTCATGCATTTTCATGTCATCTTTGCCCCAGAGGCCAACAAATCTATCATTCCAGTTTTAATATATGTGCTATCAAAGTGAGCACCATAAACATTATGTTTTGAGGTCACTATTCATCCCACTACAGGCATCGTCTACTTGAAAACTAGAGTATTAAAGGCCATTCAGCAAGGTGCTCTCTGCCTCTGCAGTTCACAGCATTGGGGGGTACATAGACCATGGGCATCTTATTTTTCTTTGATTTCTTTCTTTCTTGATTTTAAGTAGAACCTCCCCCTTTTATTAACTCACTTGATATATTTTAGAAATTGACAGAGACATAGTATAAAATAAAGTAGTTGGTATGAGGTAATTTTTTAGAGATAAGTAGAGACTAGGCAATGTAGGATCTTGGAGGCCATAGGGGGGAAAATGTGAATTTTTTCAAAGTGCCATGGTGTACTTATAATTAGTGAAAGCTATCTATATTTTTACCCACATTGAATTATGGGTGTCTTCATACATATCTCCATACATATAAATGTCCAGGTTCAAGAACACTATTTCTTGTTTAGAGGCAATACTGGAACTTTTAATAATACTAGACAAGTTGAAAATACTTTCCGTGTGGGGTCAATGCAGATGAAAATAAGATACATTTATATTGTTATTCCCATGTCTTAGAATTCAGTTTTTCTATTCATCTCACTCAGGTGCTAACTGGGGTTACTTAAAGGATGAATAAATTGTCCCTTTTGCAGAGACAGAGTGAGGAATCTGTGTTAGCATTTCCAGTTTTGATACCATTCTTTTTACTTCTGAACCTCACATAGTCTGCATTTTACGTTGTGGTCCCCAGAAGGTGCTAATATACCCTTTCCCTTCCTCCTCCTAATTCCTACTCATTTATACACATATTTGTTGTTGTTTTGTTAAACCATCATTCTTCCTCCTTTGTTAAGTCTTCTCCCAAACCGTACTTCTCCCCCTCTACTTAAGCAGCTTCTAGAATTCTATTCCATCCCCCCACTAGTCAATGATAAATTAAAATAGAACAATATCCTACATCTATACCAGCCCTTTTTATCTCTGCCTAAATACCTAAATATTCATATTATTGAACTTCTCTTTCACTCACCACTTCACAAAATATACTGACTTCAGTGTTCATATATAATGTTGAGTTTATTTTATGTTACTGTTAAATGTTTGCACAGTTGTCTGAATTGAGCCCTCCATCTGTCCACACAAATGAACAGACATTCCACATTATGTCAATGGGTTGTTTCTAATGACATATGCATTTGGATGGAATGTGAAAATGAGGCTGCAGAAAGTTTGACCCATATGTGCAAAGAGAAAGAACATTTATGTTAATACTCATGATCTCACCATTAGAAGCATATATTGATCAATCCACTGTAAGGTGTCAGGAACTTTATAGGAGAAGATGCAACCTCTGACATTTGGAAATTTACAGAATAAATAAACGCACAGCAACAGAAATAAGAAACCATACAGAAGAAATTGGAGAATTCTGAACATTTGTTGAGATCAAGATGCATGAATCATCCACTGCAAGAGGGATCTGAAGAGTCCTGGGATGTCCCTAAGTGTGTGTGATGATGGTTGGGGGGAGAACCCAACCATTTTGCTTGCAGAAACTTGGCTTCAATGCTAACAACTGTCTATGCCTTAGTTTCCTATTTTTTAACTGTTAAATGGAGATACTGATGGCTTCTCTTTCCAGGACTACTATTAATGTGAAATGAATTTGTATATGTAAAATATCTGGCATATGGTTGCTTATATGTTAATTCTCTGCCATCTGCCCACCCTCAAACAGGAGGTAGACTTGGTGTCCATATTACAAATTCAGCATCATAAGGTACTTATCTTGAAGATGACTATATTGAGGTGGCTATAGAATCCATAGTTAAAAGAATGAAAGACATCTAACAATGTAGGGAGATGTCCATGCATATAGAAATTTCATTAGTTTATTTTTTTAATTTATTGAAATAAATAGAACAATACACCCAAGTAAATTTATTTGTTTTTTTTTTTCCAAGTAAATTCATTTGAATTTAACTTTGCAATATCCTCAGAAATAAACTTTTTGGAAATATTTCAGTTTTTATTGTTTTTAGGGGATGGTGCCATTAAAGTGGTTCTTTCTTTTGTTAATATTTCTTTAGCAAAATTTAAACCACTGACATTTTTTGCATATAATAATTATCAAGTTAAACACAGATATCAGGAAAATATATGGCATGCTGGTGACTAGATATTGTTTGATGAAATTTATATCCTTTGTGGATATGTGGTTATATAAAAATATGATTTCATGCATTTAGATCAGATTTCTTAAGCTTGCTGGTCACCTAATAATACTGAAATTATAAGGCCATGATACCTGAGGCATATTATATCTTTTCCTAAGTTAAAGAATACATTATTCTGGGAAATAAGGATATGAGATTGTATGGAGGGAACGAGAGGTATAAAAGAGCATTATGTGAGTAAAGACAAAAAAATGGTGATTTTCTTTATGAGATAACAAAAGGAAATAGAAATGCATTTGTATTGTATTTAGTTGTGATGAAGGTAAACTGTGCTATTACAATGCATACCAACCCATTAGTAGCCTATACTGAGATGTCAGAAAATTTTGTTGTTCTAAAAAATGAAATCCTACTCTATCATCATATTCTCAGTTATTGTTACAGTCTCTAAACCAAACCCTGAAAGAGTGAAGCCATAGTTTTTGTGATCAGCAAGGCATCTGCCATAAAATGGCTAGTAAAGTGAGTTTGAGAGTCAGAAGGCATGAATCCAGATTTCTGGTCTATCATGTAACTACTACCATCTCAAGCAATCATTTGTCTATTTTAAGCCACAGATTCTTCAACTTAAAATCAGGGTGATATATTAAAATTATATCTCAAAGCATGAGGATCAAATGGCATCATAGTTTGGTATTAAACCTAGCTATTCATTTATTCAAAACAAATAACTTTTCTCCTCCCTGTATCAAATCTAATCTGAACACCACAAAAATGAGCTCAGGCTCAAACACTTATGCATATAGTGAGTGATGTATTCTTGCATAGATGGCCCATATGGCACCTTCGATATGAAATAAGCCATGGAAATACTCCAAATATATCATACTGAAATTTCACCAATACCACTGCCCATACTTGGAATGATATTTATCTTGATCACTGCCTACCTGTATTGTGATAAACTGTGCAGAAATCTCATAATTTTGAATTTCTACAATAGAGGAAATTATTTCATGTGTTTTAGATTAACATAAAGGAATTGATTAGAACAAAGGCAGGGGCTAATAATATTTACCTGGCAGTGATTCAGAGGAGCAACTGATGGGGAGAACACTTTTCCAAATTCAAAATGTCTTACATGTGTCTCACAGCATTAGAAGTCACTTTCCAAGGCATCATGGGCCCAAATGTGTCTCTTTCCTTAGAATTAGTACATTATGAATGATGATAGTGTAATATACCCCTTTGCTGTGTTGGGGTAGAAAATACTTAAACAACCATCGATTTAAAAAGCATTATTTTTTTTTTCATAAAACATAGATTATCACTTATTCTGTAGCTTCCTATAGCATGGCTTCTCCATTCCTTGATTTTTATTTTATATCAGTGATATCACCCACTCACAAGGATTCTATTCTAAGTTGCACCAGACCTGCAACGCCTACAAAAATCTGTTTCGCTCTTTTGGTATTTTCTCTTACTCCTCCAGCTCACTTACTGCCTACTTGGATGCTAACTTCATCAAGACTTCAATCCATTAACTCTAAGACTTTTCTCTATCATGTCTTTTCTCCCCAAGACTCCATATCCTTACTCAGACCCAAATATATTTTAATATTAGATAAACTTGAATGTACTCACTTTGAATACAAATAAATAAATTAAAATTTTATTAACCTTTTCTCTCTCTTCTTCCAAGAAGTTCTTGCTTGACAAATTTATGTTGCAACCACATAAAGAACTTTGCTGGAGAGTTGTTTTCCACCCTCTAGAATTCCTATTTTGTATCTGTACTGCATGGTGCTAGCATTGTGTGTCATGACTCCTTTGTGGTTTCTTTTAAGGCTCCCTGTGAAGTAAATATCTCTAGTTTTTTCATGATTGAATATAACTTTCTTTTGCTTGTTTTTAAAATATCTTAGCAAAATTCATTCACCTTTTTCTATTATTTTTGGGGAGGATGCATAAATATCTCTGTTATTGAAGATCAGTAGCTTAATTAGTATAAATTTGATATTGGTGTTGAAGAATTTTGCCTCAATTTTTTTCAAGATTTTATTTATTTATTCATGAGAGACACAGAGAGGGGAGGCAGAGACACAGACAGAGGGAGAAGCAGACTCCCCACAGGAAGCCTGATGCAGAACTCAATCCCGGATCCCGGGATCATGCCCTGAGCTGAAGGCAGACTCTCAACCACTAAGCCACCCAGGCATCCTTGCAGCAAATCTTTTTAAAACATGAGATGTTCCTTGATATGATGATTAAAATGTTGCTTCAAGAAAATCCCATATTTTATCTATTCCAATTTAGTTTTCTATTTCATGACCCCAATTATTCTTATATTGGATCACTTTGGATATTTTTCTATTTCTAATAGGCTGAATTCACATACTTGAATCTACTTATAAGTGTAATCTGCTTTTACTACTTTTAAGAGTTATTAATAAATAAACTGATTTTTAGACCCATTTATTCTGTTTCTTAATATTTCTACTTACATATAAGTATTATGTCTTTTTTCAAATCTCTCTTTTAATCTCATTGTTTTCTTAACTACAGTTTAAGCTCTTGTTTTATGAAATGTATATTCTTGTTAGTTATAAAGCATGAAATGATCAAGAGGATTTACCTTCTGTTCCTTGTGTTATCTTTTTTTCTAGGATGATTGTTTTTGTTTTTTCTTTCTTCCATCCAATATATCAGGATCTCATGCTATAGTTCACAGAGAAGAAGAGAACTGGCCTCTCACCAGTGGAAATAGTCATAATTAGTCAATCAATGAAAATATGTCAGAAAAGGGAGGTTTGAACAAAGATGTAAAATGAGAGTCTTCTATTTTTTGTGTTATGGCCACTCTGTGACCAGGGAAAGGGAGGATTCAGCAGGAAAATTCAAAACAATAGTCTCCTGAAAGCTTTTTTTTTTTTTCTTAATTTCTCTCTACCTGAAAGGTGATAATATATCATTTTTCTGGGAAGATTGGTGAGGCTAAGGATCATTTCTCCAATTCCATGTTTAACTGTTTGGCTTTCATTTAGTCTTGTTAGCAAGGCATATTATGAGAATTGTCAGAATTTTGTCAACTCTTAAGTAAGACTTCTGTGAAATTACTCTTTGCTTTATTTATATGTATTGTTATCTTTCTGGTCATAATCTTTATATTGCAGGAGACTGAGCCCCTTTTCTCAGTTTATTGCTGATATTGCTTTTTTGTCCCCATTCTTACAGGCATCAGGGTAGGACATGATCTGTGGAATTTTCTATCTTCCAATTCAATGGTGAAACCTGCCTGAATGATGTTTATTTCCCCAGTATAAGTGAATATCCATATTCTATGTCACTTTGTAGATTGGCTGGCTCCATATGTTAAGAAGGATTGCTTATTTATCTATTTCCCCAGCCCTGACCTCTTACCTCATTAAATCAGTCCCAGCAGGTTTTGAGCACAAAGTGCTGAAAGAAAGAATGTGCCCTGAAACTACCTTTCTTGACTTTATAGTTTAATACTATTTCCAGCATAGGCCCAGGGGCATTGCAAGAATGTGAAAGCCTAGAAACCTCATTTGATTTAAAAAATCCCCTTGAATTAAAGCCTCCACCACTGCTTGACATTGTTAAATACTTTTCCCTAGATCTATGTAGAGATTTAATGGGTAATAATGAAACATGAGAGCATAATTTAAGGTTTTCTATTGTCCATAGTTTGGTTTGTACAGGAAATTTTATAGACAGAGGTTAGTTATCACAGGACACCTTTACATACCTTGACTTAATGAACAAATTCCATTTTTCTCTAAAAATCCTGGGCATGGTAGGCAATATGATGTATGGCTTGCATGATAAATGGAAGTCAAATATGTAAATGCTAGCAGCTTCAGTTACTTTACACATTTACACACTTCTTTAATAGATAATCAGATTATGTGTATCATGATCTATCTGTAAATTGATAAATACTAAATCAGATTCAAGCCATTGAACATATTCTTCTGAAAGGACCATTTTATGACCTACCATAGAAAATTCCTTAAAATATGGATATTTGAGAAAACAGTTCTTGATTGCCTTGTGGAGTTTTTAGAGTAAAAAAAATCACAATATTTACTATTAATATCTATAGGTTGTAACTAATTTATTGACCACTTAGTATACAAAGACAATAGAGGTGTATTTGATGAGATATTAATGAAACCTTGTTCTGCTCATAATTATATACACTATTAAGAAAATATCGTACCAATCATGACCTTCAAAAATGTAAGAGAACCTCATAAGGAGTACTATATAAAAATGTTATTCCTCTTGAAGTAATTACACCATATTTTTTTTCTGACTCTTTTCTCTGCCTCCATCTTTCCCTAACTTCTGGAAACTATCTTTTATCATATCCTTTTTATTTATTAAAAACTACGTAAGTGTTTGCCTTTTAATATTAAGACAACATAAATTCAAAGTATAGTTCTCTCCTCTCACTACATGCCCAATTAGGCTCTCTCCCTTGCTCTCTTTCCCTCCCTTCCTGTTTATTAAGATTTAAGGCCAACTGACAGAACAAATAAAGAACCCCTTTGGTATCAATCAGCACTTTTTAAAAAATTTTGGCAAATTTTAAATAATTTTAGTAGCAAAATTATTATTCAATGGGGAGTAAAGACTATAAATGCTTCAAATTTTACATACCTGCTCCAGGTTTAAAATTGATTGCTCTTTGTTGAAAAAATATTTACAAAATTAAAATGGACTGAAAGGCTTAAAAGTCCATTTAGCTTTCCTTACCTACTCTTAAAAGATACCAGTGCAACTGAATTGATGTTGGTTACAAAACAATAATTACATTTTTGTGTGTGTGTGTGAGAAGTCATTATACTTGTAGAATTTGAAAGCTCATGGAATAATTTAATACAGGGAGCTTTTTGGATTAGGTTTCTGGAAAGAAGTTAGGTAAAAGAATAGGACAAGGCTTTCCTAAATTGATGGAGTGTTACATCTAAATTCAGAATTTGCTATTGTAATGTAATGGAAATATTTTTTTTTAAGTAAGAGTTCAGAAAATATATTTAGGACTGTCACCACTTAGTAATATCTAAGAATTATGTACTTTGGCTATTCTGATGAATAAACCTCCTTTAATTGGACTTATGGAAATTTCTGATGTATATTTTTAAAAGATTTTATTTATTTATTCATGAGAGACACACACACACACACACACAGAGAGAGAGAGAGAGAGAGAGAGAGAGAGAGGCAGAGACACAGGTAGAGGGAGAGGCAGGCTCCATGCAGGGAGCCTGATGTGGGACTCCATCCCGTGTCTCCAGGATCATGCCCTGGGCCGAAGGTGGCGCTAAACCACTGAGCCACCTGGGCTGCCCATGATGTTATATTTTATTCTCAGGGGACACTGGTTTGGTGAGACTCCATCTTACTGATTATTAATTGATCTGTAGCGTTTTGGACCTGCTCCTCCCTCTTTCTTCTGATCCCTTGAAGAGGCAATGCATGCATTTCAGCCCTATCTCTAACCACATGGACAGCAACTAAAATAAGCTCTATGTGTTTGTTTTTTTGTGCTTTTCATGTTCATAGTCAAATGTTTTTTGATAATAAAGAAGGTGCTTTACTTCATAGTTTACTGAAGGTCTTTATATAGGCTTAATCTCTTTGTCCTATTTTTCTAATATCATAAAAATTAATATGCATACAAATCCTCCATATTTCACTTATTGTCTGTGTATTTTGGAGAAGTGCTTTTGGAAGATCAATTGCAATAAACTAAAATGGTATCACAAAAGTTCCAGGCCCTGAAAGGTGGTCTGATTTAATTTAATTAGTTGAATTATTTAATAAAAACATCATTTGATGTACTAATGCTGCCTCTGGAAATTCTGTGCTAAATCTGGCAGCAGAAATATCTTTATAACTTCTAAATTAAAAAAAAAAAACAAGAGAGAAAGAAAAGAAACTTATACAAAATCAAACATCATAACATTCCTTGGAGTAAATATTAAATCTATGCATTTGCATAATTAGATTGACTAAAAGAAGACAAAATATACAGTTGCTCTGGCTTCAACAAAAAATAATTATTATAATAACAATGACACGTTTATTTTATTCTTTATGTTTTGCAAAATCTTTTTTTTTAAATATTTTATTTATCCATTCATGAGAGACATAGAGAGAGAGAGAGAGGCAGAGGCACAGGCAGAGGGAGAAGCAGGCTCCATGCAGGGAACCTGACATGGGACTTGATCCGGGGTCTCCAGAATCACAACCTGGGCTGAAGGCGGGGGTAAACAGCTGAGCCACCGGGGCTTCCCGCAAAATCTTTTAAAGAAGATCTTGTGTTTGATGTTGGGAAAACTCTGTGAGATTCACATTATTAAATCCCAAGTTGACAAATGAGGGTACCGAGCCTAAGGAAGAGCAAGCGATTGAAGTTCATAGAGAGAAGCCTGATAAGCTGGTCTAAATGGCAATAGTCAGTGTTTCCAGAAACTAAATGTTGCTGCTTAATTTACTGATGCTTTCCATAAATACAAGGTATTAATTCTAGCAAGTGACGCCACTTTTGAAAATATTATTATATCTTCATTTAACCATTCCTTTTATTATCCTGATCATTGTAATAGGAAGAATGCTTAGATGTTCCCCATGATTTTGCCCCCCCCCTGGTGTGTGCAGCCTGGGAACCTTCTTCAGTGAGGGTAGAATCTGTGATCAGAGAGCACTTTTATGTGATGTTATATGGTAGAGGGAAGATCATCCTGGCTCAGCCTAACCTAATCAAGTGAATCCTTTAAGTAGAGAGCTTTCTCTGGCTGGTTGGCAGAGGAAGAAGTCAGAAATACATTTCTGCTTGCCTGATAGAAAGTAAACATCCACATTGTGAACTGTCCAAGGAACCCATATGTAAGGAATCATGGGCACCCTGTAGGAGATGAGAGTGGTCTCTGACTATAGCTAGCAAGAAAACCGTGACCTCAGTCATACAGGGGCAAGGCAATGAATTCCATCAGCTAACCCATACCCAGACTCCTGACGCAGAAAAAAATGAATTAATTTGTGTTGATTTAAGTTTCTCAATCTGTGGCAATTTATTAGGCAGCTATAGAAAACTAATACAGTCATCTTTCTTGATGACATTTGTATGCACATCAAGAGTGGTCTTGTTTCCATGTGACTACAAGGTTCAATAGAGAGCTAAAAAGTCAGAATCAAGAAAATATTAAACTGAACAGAGATTGAATTTATTCTTTTTTTCAGTTTTACTGCCATGGGCCACTTTTTTAAGGACAAATTTCCTGAAACTAAACAAATATTTCTAAAGTAGCTTAGTCTAACAATGACTTCAAAATTGATATAGAGCATCACCTACACTTACTGTTACAAATTCCCTAAAGTATTTCATTCCTCTTAATTTTTTTTTGTCTCTATGTATTCCTGTCATGCTTCTCTCTTAATGATAATTGGACAGCTTTACCTTCTATATTAGGTTGAATGATCCCCTCCTCCTTCTGGCATACACATTACTTTGGTTTTCTTGTTATGTGTAGTAACCATTCAGCATTTCTATAATGTGCAAACAAATGGAAACATAAATGGTATCAGACTGCAGCACCTCTGAGAACAAGAGTCACGAGATCAACGCTTTCTCAGTCATGTTGTGAATTTCAATACTGAAGTTATTCAGGATGTTGAACTCATGGGAAACATCCTGAGCCTCAGAGCATTGGAACTCAGGAGCACTGCAAGGCTTTTGTAGAGATTTTATTCATATAGAAGAATTCTAGCTTCTGCTATCTTCTCCTAGACTCTTGATAAGTTATAGAATGGCTTGGTAGTTTGGTTTCACCAACGGAGCCAACTTTACTTAAGCGGTAATGGTAGCTAATTGCTGTCTGATGGGAAGAATTCTGAGGCTAAAATCTGCTTCTGTGTGAATGAATGCAGTGATTGACTAATAATGTCTGCAATGGTTATGACATAGAAAAATGTTCTCACCCACATGAATTACACACATAATAACCCTGAAATAACTATTCATCCATAAAATTAATTGAAAATATGAATCATATTAAAGATTTTAAGAGGCAAAAACATGTAATTGAGGGAAAAATTCTCATGCTTCAAGTTTATGTTCTTTATTATCTAAATATATCTGAGTCATTGGATACTTATTCTTCCTTAGGCAAGTATAAACAGCCATGCAGTTTCCTCATTATGTATCATCCTAAGATTTATTCAGACATTTGAGAAAATTATAAATTCTAAAATAGCTTCCCACCTTAAAATTGATATTTTATTTTTCCCGATTTGGTAACCCTTTGTATCTTGTAATGTCTTAGTCAGATACTGTATAAACTGTTCATTTATCTTTAAATACTTTATTTATATGACAATGTCTGGGAGTCTACATCTGAAGATTGGTGTCTAGGGAATCAAAACAATTGTTTTCCATCATCATGTGCAGCTCTTCACTTCTCTGTGTGGTTAGAAATTGTATAGAAACTTCTAAATGACAGCATTTACTTTACTTTTCTACATTACAGAATAAGACTAATTTCAAAGCTATTTACTTTTTCTTCTATTCATAGAATGGGAGTGGGAGTTTGGTGCTAATTTAATAGGTATCTGGGCTGTGAAATTCTTCTAACATCCTCATGTTTCCTGAAGAAAATTAAAAAAAAAAATGGAAGTTAATTATGCTACTTTCACAAAAGGCAGTTGATAAAACCTGTAGGCGGTTGATAGTCTAAGTGGGGCTAGGAAACAACCACCTCTTAGCCTGCCCTGCCCAGCATCATTAGCATCAGAATAGCACTGGGGAGGCAGAGTCTGGGATTTCAGTGAGGGATTTTCCTTTTACCCATGATAGTTTTGACCAAGAACGACAAATTTAACAGAGCCTAGTAGCAGGAAATCCTTAATCTGACACCTACACTTTGGGACTTCATGTCCTCTTCTTCTGGTCTCAATGGCATGTCATGAAAGTAAAAAGAAAAAAAAATAGCCATGGTTCTAAACTACAGTATGAGGTTCTACTATAAGATTTCAGCCCCAATACATCCATGGTTCTCAGAAGCAGAGATAAGATCATTATATCACAGAGACAGACACAGAGAGTCTCAAGTATTAACAGAGAGAAACAGCTACTTATATTCTATGATTTGGCAGAGCACAGGAAGATCCTCTTCTAGAAGATACCCAACTTGACTGATTACCAATCCATCATTACAGTGTTTGGAGCATAAAACCAATCTAAAATTCAATGTATTTTTGTGCTTAGTTTTATATCTAAACAGAATTCTATCCATTGTAATTTTATAAATACCTCTTTAATTAATCTGGCCCCATTCTCTAAGCACTCAGCATCTCTGGAATGGATTGTTTTCACAAATTTCCTAACTGATCTATTCATATTAATAATAATAGCATTTATTCAGTATTTATTACTTGCCAGCCTCCAGGCTAAGTCATTTACATGCACTATGCCATTTAATTCTGAGAGCAACCCCATGAAGTAGGTAATATTTTTATCCCCATCTAGAAATGGGAAAACTGAAGGTCTCACAGCCAGTCAAGTAGAGAAGCTGAGATAGATACTAATCTCCACCCACTCTAGTTCACTTTCTGTTAAGAGTCACAACTCAGAAGTAGGTAGGGGCCAGCAAGAAATAGAAGTGCCTGATAAAAGCAGCTCAAAGATGTCTGTGTTATACTTCTCTATATTTACTGCCTAGTTATATTATCTTTTAAAATAGAGCATTGACCAAACAATACCCTCAGGGATAAAGCCCACTACTTATCATTTTCTGGCATTTTCTCTAGGTAATAATCTAGCATTGACCAAACACTACCCTCAGGGATAAAGGCCACTACTTATCAATTCCTGGCAATTTCTCTAGGTAATCAAATTTAGCCATTTCTTCTGAAACCCTCACTGGGCTTTGCACCATATTTGAAATTAACTATGTAGGCAGTTTCCCTTCACAAAAGTCCCTCCCAGTGTGATCTTGAATTATTTCATACCTCCTACCCACTCAGCAAGACAGCCTGTCATCCAACCACAATAAGCATCTTGAATTTTGTCTCTCCAGTTTCTGTTCCCTCTACCTAAAATACACTTCCTTTATCCCCACCTGGATGATGCCTGTTCAACTTTAAAATGCAAATCACGCATCACCTGAAACTATTTTCAACTCATATTAAAAAAAAAAAAACTGTGCACAGTTAATGCTATCCCATTATGATGAGCGTCATTCTAGCAGTATAGACAATATTGTTAGGTTAAGTATGGACCCTCTGTCTGTCCTGAGAGGGAGCATTGTTTTTAGCAGTTATATCTAAGGAATTTTATCTGAAGAAGTATTTGAAAAATAAATAATTGTGATTCACAATCAACCCATCTTAGTTTATCTATTTGAAAAAAAAAGAACCTTTGGTTTCCCTGGGAATTCAGTAGATTAATCTATCATTAGTAAAATGAACATCTTCATTTATGCATCTCTACAAAATGGCTTTTGCGGCTTTGAAAACTACTATGTATATTTTTTCTTTAACTTATATATAAGTTGAGTTGAAAATGAAACTGTCTAAAAATGTGAAAAAACAGTACGATCTCTCTTTTGTGCTCTATTTTCTCATCAGTTTGTTGAAAAAAATGACATACTACATTTTTCCCTTATAGTTAGAATAAAGTACTGACCTTTTGTATATAGCTTAGAAGAATCCTGCTGTACAGATACAAATAGCCATTGGTCTAATGTAAATCACAGTATATGGCATACATTAGGAAATCAATTATTTTTGGAAAAACTCGGGAATCCTGATTATATTAAGACATATCTACCAACTTAGAGAAAATTCATCTACTAGTCATGCATACATATTAAAATGGATTTTGTAACAATAGGGATTTGAAGCTAAACTTATACATCAGTCAATATTTACTGTGATGCTTTGTTTCATTCTTGTGTGCATTTCTGCCCCATTGGGAGAAGGAGAAGGCATAGGGATGAAGGGATAAACAGAGAGAGGAAAAAAAGATAAGGTGATAGATATTAGTATATTGTCTGTCATTTGTCTGTATGAGCTATCTTGTTGAACAAACATATTTCAAGAGATTTAATCGTAGACCCATCATATTTTTTTCTCTCATGATCCTTAAATCTACTTGGAGTGAGATTTTTTTCCTCTGCCCCATGAGTAAAAATACAGATGGTCATATAACTTTACTTTTTACTTTCTTATTTATTATTTTCTAATTTTCCATTTTGAAGTAATATCCGTTTGTAAAATCTTGTCAATACTTTATAAAATGTGAATATTTCTCAGGTCATTTTAGAGGAGTTTGGGTTTAGTAACCTTTAAATGGGTTTAGTAACCTTTAAAATGACCAATTTTGGGGGCACCAGGATAGCTCAGTCAGTTAAGCATCTGCCTTCAGCTCAGGTCATGATCCCAGAGTTCTGGGATCAAGCACCGAGTCAGGCTCCCTGCTCAGCCAGAAGTCTGGTTCTCCCTTTCCACCACTTGTTTTCTCTCTCTCTCTCTCTCTCTCTCTCTCTCTCTCTGTCTCTCTTGCTTTGTCTCTCTCTGTTAAGTAAATAAATAAAAGTTTTTTTAAAAAAATTAATGATCAATTTTTTAATTATGAAAACATGAACTTTGATTTAGGTTAAAATTATCCTCCTAAGCTCAGACACGGTATAATTGGAAGTGTGTAGGTTCAAAGAGGACTCTTCTCTTCCTCCACCTCCATTAAGTATCTCTACTCCTCTAGCCCTATCTTATTTTTTTAAAGATTTATTATTATTATTATTATTATTTATTAGACACATAGAGAGAGACAGACAGACAGACAGACAGACAAAGACAGAGACACAGGCAGAGGGAGAACCAGGCTCCATGTAGGGAGCCTGATGTGGGACTCGATCCCAGGTCTCCAGGATCACGCCCGGGGCTGAAGGTGGCGCTAAACTGCTAAGCCACCAGGGCTGCCCTAGCCCTATCTTATTAACTGTGTTTTCTGACTCTTCAGTCTTGGATTATAGGAGAGGAAGGTTCTTATTTGTCTGGCTGACCCATGAAGATTCAATTTTGGTGCTCTCTGATCTTGACAAGTGTCTCAGATATTTAAAGTTTACCTTGCTCTAAGCATCTTCATGGATTTTCCAGAGAACCAATTATTTCTCTCCATATTATTGTAAGCCCTGGCCTTACAGATGCTTGCTTGATAAGGGAGGTCAATTCTCAGGAAATTTTACCCATGGGTCAGTCAGTCCATAGACATCCAACAATGTTTTCAGTGTCATTCTATCAAATCTGTTCAGCCCTCTCAGAGCCCTTTTGGACAGGCTCTAGAACCACCTCTCACAAATGACTCTCCTTTTGTCCAAGTAGGACTCACATAGAAAATACAGGATAATCTGTTAAATTTGAACTTCAGAAAAACAATAAATACTTTTATGAGTAGGTCCCAAATGTCATATGTGACATATTAAACATAAATATTCTTTATCTGAAATGCAAATTATACTTGCACTATAAATTTGTTTGCTAAGTCTGACAACCCTTAGTCTAAGATACACATTCACACAATCTTTGCCCTAACAAGCTTGCAGCATAGGCCTGAGACAAATACCTTTCTATTTGTTTCAACATCAGCATATAACTCACCTATTTTTCAACATTAGATTTCCTAGACAGAAGTCAGACACCGTGGGGGAAAATTCACATAAAAATCTCCAAAGGGAACTCTCAAAAACTTCTCTCTTTGACTTGAGGTCAAAATAGAGGGAAAGGAAAGAAAAAGAGCTGTCTCAGCACTCAGAGCATACCAAGAGCTCTCTCTAATGATCTGTAATACAGAGAACAAACTGGTGGTTGCCAGAGGGGAGGTGGGTTGGGAGATGTGTGTAAGAGATAAAGGGGATTAAGAGGTACAACTTCCAGTTATAAAATAAATAATGGAGATGACAAGTACAGCATAGGGAATACAGTCAATAATATTGTAATAATGTTGTTTGGTGACAGATGGTGACTACATTTATCATCATGAGCACTGAGTAATGTATAGAATTGTTGAATCAATATGTTGTACACCTGAAACTAATGTAACACTGTAGGTTGATTATATGTCATTACAATATGTAATCTCAACAATCTAATAATGCTAATCTTCAGCCTCTGCACCTTATTTACTTTTGATGTTAGTAAAGGTTAAGAAACACATAACTGGATTTTAAACATCTCCTTTGCAAATCCTTCACTTCACTGAGGAATGTTGCCTCATATCTCGGCCCTTCAGATGAAACATTTTAATATCCCATCTCACATACACACACATTATTAACAGTTTTACTTACTGGTATAAAAATATATATGTGTTATTTTCTGTTATATTTGAATGATTTTCACAGTGATTGCATATTACTTTATTTTTAAAATAGTATAAGATAAAATAAATTCTAAAAATGATTAATTTATGATAAAGTAAAGGAAAAAAGATTCAAACTTTGAAAAAGTTCTATTACAACATTTAACAATGTAATGTTAAGTAATAGTAGTCTTCATAAACCATATAATCCTTGTATATATGTGTATATATATATATATATAATTCTTAAATGTTTCAAATGGTTATGTATTAGTGGGATAGTGAATTTATTTTGTTTTTCTTATATTTATTTTATTTTGTAATCTTAAAAATAAGTATACATTGTTTTTATATTTGGAAAGAAGTCTAAATTTTTAATTTAGACATACATATATATCTATTAATTATATAGAATGAATTAAACCTAAAAATAACTAAGAATCTACTATAAATTATAGCTACATATGACTGACAATGGTGATTTGCTTTACTTAACATTCAATACACATTACTTTTCTAAAGGGAAGAATCTTGCATCCCTTCTTCACAAAGTTTCTATGGGAAAAAATGTGGAAAAGTCTCAATCCTAGAACAAATCTATTTTTTGGGTTTCATTTTTCTTAATTTCATTTTCTTTCCCATAGTGAACTTTTTCTTTTATATAATACAAAAGTTAATCTTTTTTTCATTTCAATCTGTAATACCTTTACTTTTTCACAAATCAAACCCATACATCCTGCTTTTGAATTGGAGAAACATTACTATAGGCAGTGCAGTTAGCTGCCTTTAATGACTCTGCAGTTATGGCAGTGATTAAAATGAGTTAAAATAGCTACAGAAAGAAGCCATTGGCCTATAATAGCTCCATATGCACAAAATAGCCTCATTATACCTTGTAAAACAAGTGGTTCCATTCTAGCCATTCAAATAAGAAATGAAGATATGTACATCTATTAGTAATATTCTCTAAAAATGAAGCATACTGTCACTGACAATAAAACATTGACCCAAGTTCTGGGCACAGAAAGTAAGATTTTAAAAATATCCTAAATTCCACATCATAAATAATTATTTATCCTATTATCAAAGATAGCAAAATGACCCTGGGACCTTGTTTACTTTGTATACAACCCTTTTATGAAATGTGGAAAAGATATTATAGTTTTGTTTAAAATTTAACTCTTGAATCTCCCAAGATTTTTAGTCTGGAATTTTACATATACACCAAGCTAAATTATTTAACTTTGACTCAATCCCCCTGACATTGGTCATTCAATAGTTCAGATGTAATAATTTTGAATGCATTTTACAATGATCTCTTTGCCATCTTAGGTAGAAATTAAATCAGAACAAATCCTTATAACCATGAAAGAACATGAATGTGCTGATGGTTTCAGAGGCAAAAGCAAAAGAAACAAGGGCAGTATTTTCTTCATTTTTAATTTTAGTTGTAGGGAAAAGATGGGTAGCATTAAGAAGTGTCCTAGTCAGAAAGAACCAGAAATGGAATAATAAGATCTGGCTGTATTGCTCACCACCTGCACACCTGGGCCCGTTCCTTTACCATCGGAATTTTGGTTGTTTGTTTGCTTATTTTCTCTAAAAAATGAGGAAAAAATAAGAACGCCTACCTGACTATTGTGTTACAAATCTTAAAATGTCTTGAAAAGACTTGGTAAATTAAAAAACACTACATAAAACATCATATTTTTCCCCAAAAAAGAAACCTCCTGTCTCATGGTCATGTATAGTAGGCAAAATCACACTGATATTCTTCAATAATTGAAATTGCTTTTTCAATATATGTTGAGGAGTCATCAGCGATGCCTTTTCACAAATTGGAATAACCTCTTTGAAGGCATATTACCAAAATCATAAGTTCTACTAAAAGCTATTTCTCTAGTATCTATTTGGGCCAGCTATTAAAACCTCCTTTTTCCTATAAGGGCACGTATGATTAGTTGGCAGCTGTTTACCACTCACTGAAATAAAGCCTAACAGAACTTTAATCCAGATAATTTTTAAAAATAGGGAATCATGGGAACAGCATGAGGACCCTAAATGTCTGGTATTAGTAGGACAAAGGAAGACTATAAAAAAGGGACAAGGGATCCCTGGGTGGCGCAGCGGTTTGGCGCCTGCCTTTGGCCCAGGGCGCGATCCTGGAGACCCGGGATTGAATCCCACATCGGGCTCCCAGTGCATGGAGCCTGCTTCTCCCTCTGCCTGTGTCTCTGCCTCTCTCTCTCTCTCACTGTGTGCCTATCATAAATAAATAAAATTAAAAAAAAAGGGACAAGAAAGCAACATGATATCCAAAAAGAACACTGATTTGGCATCACTAATTGGATGTATAAATTGGAGTAAGTCATCAAATCTCTTTGAATTTTAAATTTCCCCTTTTTTACAATAGGGATATGAATGTATGTTTTCAAATAAAAGGGGGGGAAGACTACTAAATAAAGTTTCTAGAAAGTGCTTACAAAAATTGTTTTCTGTAACATGGAACACAATGCATACGTAATAAATTTTGATTCTCCTTTCTTCAATAAAAAGTGTGGGTATGATTATTTAAGATTGACCTCCTTTTCTTGATTTTACTGGGAACCCATCCAGAAGTTTCAATTATATGAAAGCAACTTTTTTTTTTGCCATGGGTTTTCATAGCTAAAGTTTCCTATAACTAAGTTTCTTCTATTTTAATCTTTCATAAATGTATGTATGTATGATAAATTATATTGACATCATATGGATATTATTTGGAAAATGTAATTAGCATTTACAACATGGTCAAAGATGAGGGTTGATATCTTAAGACTCTGAAAGGTATTGTATCATGTAAACCCCAAATAATATTTATCATCTATGCAATGTAAAGTGATATCCATAGCAAAAAAAAAAAAACTGTAGAGTTATAAAGGCCTGGACTCATTGTGTCTCTTGGAAGACAGAAGCTTTCTTTCCCTTACATTACTGGACATTGTTATTATGGGTCATATATACTTGTCAAGTCTTGAAAAGTTTGGGTAATTATCTATGGCTCTTAATAGGTGCCATTTTTTTTCATTTTATTCTAAGTGGAGGTCATTTCATTAATTTTTTCAGTGACTTTCCTAACTCCATTGGCAGCTTTTTCACTATATATTTTTGGAATAAAATAAGTTCTGAAGAAGAGTATTTGAATTAAGTCTGCGGTTTTCTCATTTGATGGAACTACCTCAATCTCCTAGACCTTTTTTTCATAAAAAATAAATATTTATTTCCTAGAAATAAATATTTCTTTACTGTGCACATACTTGATTAGCCCAAGAGGATTTTTGATCATTTATTTTCCCCAGCTAAATACTTCGTACATACAATGACCCCTGTTTGTGGGAGAATTTGTAATAACTGAAAAAACCATATGGATGAAGTGCTACTTCCAGCTTGAAATTGCCAGTTATGAGAAGAATCCTAGATAACTTTCCATCTCAGGCAATTGTGCAAGGATACACTCAATGTTCTATATTTTCCTGGGCTTTAAAAAGAACTGGAATAATTCAATTAACCTAAGGGGGAAAAGAAACTCAACCCCATTTTCAAATCACACACACACACACACACACACACAGAAAACACACACAATGCACTAAAAAATTTCAATAGCATAAAACCCACAGTCCAAACTTAGGGCTTCTGGGATTTTAGACCCAGATTTCCTTGTAATGTTGGCACTCCCTTGTTCTCCTAACAGCAGCTGCATCCTGCCCTGACAAATTTGCTTGCTCACTGTTCTTTCACTTGTGAGCGATAAATGAGGTAATGCCTAAGTAAAATGCTTTCAAACCAATAACACATTATATAGCTTATGAGTTATTATTATTATTTATTGCTCATTTTTTTATGATCTGGGTCAAGTCTGATTTCCTCCACAAAGCCTTTCCTCACTAGCTGAGGTCACCACGATCAATCTTTTTTCTAATATCCCATAGGAGATATGGTACTTCTTTTTTGAATCTTAGTATGACTCATGGCCCAAAGCAGAGTGCAGGTTCAGCAAGAGGAGAGGCCAAATGTCATTTGTCTCTAAGTCCCGCACAAAATCTGGCATAAGGTCTCACATAGAGAAAGATGAATGTTATTTGTTGATAACTGTGTACAATACCCAGATGCCAATTAAAGCCTTTCAATAAACAAGTTACTCATGTGCACAGTTTATTGTTCTAACTCAAAACGGCCCCCCTACCCCTTTTTTTTTAACTTTCAGGAAGTTTCTCATGGAAAACCAATACACAAATACCAAGAATAATATGCACCTGCTATCTGTGTGATGTGCTAGACATGAACACAATTTTAAAGTTCTCTTGTACCATTGTTTCAACATCTGTCCTTATTCTAGTTACAAATTCTACCAAATATCACGCAGTTTGTAACCTCATGTTTTTCTGCTCAACCCATGCTTTCCAGTGCCCGTGTGTGGATTAAATTGATCAGATAGCAAACTAGCTCGAATGGAGCTTCTTAACTTCATTTTATTTCAAAAAACTTTCTAACTTTTATGAGTGAGCACTATTTTCAAAAAAAAAAAAAAAGAAAGAAAATCAATCCAGTCTATTTCATTCTTGCTGTTATGTTTTTCTTTTAATGAGGAACTTATGAAACCAGAAATTGTATTTCATGTTCAAGCATCCCAAAGCATTCTACTCTATATTATATCCCCTCTCCTATAGGCTTTCCAATCCATTCATGCTGTCACCCCCTCCCATTGCCAAACCAATAACCATTCCTCTTAAAATGCAAATATTGATATTTAAAATAATGGAATAACTTTTGTAAAGAGAATTGTGAGATTTATAGGCAAGTGAAAAAAGCTAGTCTTTGGAAACTGCTCCAATAACTGATCTTTTTGAAACAGGGTCACAGGAGTAGGAGGGATAGTCCTATTCTTACATGAACACAGCAGATGGCTTTTTCACTTCTCTCTCCAGATAATATTCCATCTTAGTGTGTACAGGCTATACTTTTCTAAGCAGAATAGTTACAGGAATATCACCAGATTAAAGACAAAGCCTTCAAACCATCTTCAAATTTGCTAAGTAATTGGAGATCTTTTGTTATGAATAATCTAAAAAATAATACCATAAGTTCCTGACAAGTTTTTAAATAAAAAATGCCAATATCTAATTCAAATTGCCTTTAAAGCTTCAGGAGTTATATTAATTCAGCTATGTGTAACTCCCTTTCATGTTCTTCATCTACCCTTTATTTTTTTTAAGATTTTATTTACTTATTCATAAGAGACACACACAGAAAGTAGCAGAGAGAGAAGCAGGCTCCATGCAGGGATCCCGACTTGGGACTCGATCCGCTGAGACACCCAGGCTGCCCAATTCATCTACCCTTTAAAAAAAAAAAAACTATTGGAAAAGTAGAGATTGGGAAGTCACTCCTGATACTCCTATAGCTTTAAGACAAGACATTTCTATGACATCAATGCAGAAAAGATTTTAGGACAATTAAATTTTACCAGACTAGTTTCTGAACAGGGAACAGTCTTACCTCTTTTGCCAACAATGGATTTCTTGAGGTTAATTTTGTTTTTGTGACGTTGTCACCAGAAGTAGCACCGGGACTGTAAATTTAACTTCATGTTATTATGATGGATGGATTACAAAGACATTGTAAAGGATGTAAACATGTCAGCATTAAGAAATCAAACTCAGATGTTTAGTGCAGAAGATGTGTGGTATGTCTAGACAAAACAAACCAATAAAAAGATGCAGAGAATAAAAATTAACCCTACTCAAAATCTAATTGCAAAAATTATGCATTAAATTGGAACAATTATACTTAAAACTGAATTAAAGTGACGGCTAAATCTTGAAGCTATTTGCTTATCATACATTTGAAATTGTTAAGATAGATGTAAAGAGTAAGTGGATAAAAAAATTAGCTACTTAAATCATCCCCCCAACCCCAGTGCATTGCAATATTACTCATACTACCAAAAATTTGTCTGGTGTGTGGTTTGGTCTAGAATTTCCTTTGAATAAGAGTGATAATTTCACTTTTGTTTCTGATTTTGGTGAGGCAGAGTTATTCAAAATAAATCTCTGTGGGGCTTATTTAAGTAGCTAATAATTCTTAGAAAATGATCCTTTGCTTTAAACATTAGATTCCTCTGTATAGATACACCTCATGATTTGTTTCCATCCAAACCATAGGAGTTAGCCATGCCATCATACCGACCTCAGTATAAAAAGTAGTATTGCTTATCAACTATACTTCCTAAAGCAAGATTTAAATCTCCTGTCATTTAAACTCAATTGAAATTTAAATAAATATAACAATAAACTACCATTACAGTAAAATCCCTTTCCCATATACCAACACTGGGAAGATAAAATCTTTGTGAAAGTAAAAAGTAATTCAAAACCTCAATGAAATGCTGGCTTGCTTTAAGTCATATTTAATAAAGGATGAGTTCAGTCAAATAACAGACAGCCACTTAGAAAACATTGCAGTGGTACTGTGTTCTCAGGATACCCCACAAGAGGTAGCAGCCTTATCTCGTTTTGCAAATATAATCAACACAGATAGAACTGTTAGCTTGAAGTTAAACAGGAATTCCTTGAGAAATACAGTCTTGATCAAATCCAACTGCAGACAATTACATAAGGCAAATCAATCTCTGGCGATTTTAGGTGTGTGCAGGTGTCATTAGTATGGTGGTTAAAAGCCAGACTTCTGGGTTTAAGGTCTGGCTCTGCCGCTTACTAGTTCTGCCCCTTAAATAAATAGTATCACCTGTTTGTGCTTCAATTTCCTTATGCACCTTCACCATTACAATATGACCTTTGCCATCTGTAACACTTTTTCTTTATGCATCCTAGTCTTGGGATCAAACTGTTGTCACTCCTTTCAACCACAGAACAAAGAAAATGATTTTTTATCTACTACCCCATATAGTGACAATTTTTTTCTTGTTATGAGAAATTTTAAGAACTAATCTTAGCAACTTTTAAATGTATAATACAGTACTGTCACCATACTGTACTTTACATCCCCAGGACTTATTTCTTTTATAATTAGAAGTTTGTACCTTTTTTTTTTTTAAGAGATTGAGTGCACAGAAGCTGGGGCAGTGGAGGAGAGGCAGAGGGAGAAGAAGAGAATCTCAAGCAGGCTTGATCTCATGACCTTGAGATCATGACCTAAACCCAAATCAAGAGTCTGACACTTAACCAACTGAGCCACTCATGCTCCTCAGAAGTTGTGTGTGTGTGTGTGTGTATATATATATATTTATGTATGAGAGTGTGTATATATATTTATTTGTTTATTATTTATTTGTTTATTATTTATTTATTTATTTATTTATTTATTTATTTATTTATTTATTTATTTATTATTTATGAGAGACAGCATGAGCAGGAGGGAGAGAGAGAAGCAGGCTCTCTGCTGAGCAGGGATCCTGATGTGGGGCTTGGTCCCTGGACCTTGGGATCATAAATTGAGCCAAAGGCAGATGCTTAACTGACTGAGCCACCCAGGTGCCTCAAGTTTGTACCTTGTGACCACCTTTAGTCATGATTTGAATATCTGTATTCTTAATGCTCCCAAGGAAGGTAAAAACTAGGGCTATTCCAGATGCCTAGAAGAATGATTAATTTGTTACATACAATGGATGTTGTAGTAGGTTAAAAAATTCTCCACCCCCCCAAAAAAAATCTACATTCTTATTATGGGCTAAATTGTACCCCACCCCCGTTCATAGGTTGAATACTTCTGAGTGTGACCTATTTGGAAATGGGATCATTGAAAAGATAATTAATGTAAAATGAGGTCATTAATATGAGTCCTCATCCAATGTGCCTGGTACCTTTTTAAGAGATTAGGACATCCACACAGGAAAGACCATGCAAAATCACAGGGAGAAGACAGCATGGCAGGCCAAGGAGAAAGACCTCAGAAGAAATCAACCCTGCTGGCATCACAGTCTTTGGCTTCCTTCCTCCATAATGTGTGAAAATTAATTTATGATGTCTAAGCCATCTGCTCTATGGTACTTGGTTATGGCAATCCTAGAAAACTGTATAGATTTGATTTAATGAATGCATTACAATTTATGATTCATTCTATTCTTGATGGATATTTGAGTACTTTCAAATGTTGCTGCTGTCAGCCTTTTTATAAATGACCTTACATGAGCCTACATAAATATTTTTGTTGAGCATCTCCCTAGAAATAGAAGTTTGAGGGTATGGGGTATGCATGTGTTTAGGCTGAGCAAATACTATGACATATTTCCCAAGTATCAATTTATACTCCTGCCAGTAGTTTGAGAGTGCTATTTTTCATAAATCTAACCTTTCTGATTGCTTGGTAATAAAGTATTAGCATAAAATAAGTTGTATCTATTTTAAGTACAGTGTTTGATTAATTTTTTAATTATTTTTTTAATTTAAATTCAATTTGCCAACATACAGTATAACACCCAGTGCTCATACCATCAAGTGCCCTCCTTAGTGCTCATCACCCAGTTACCCCATCCCCTGCCCACCTCCTCTTCCGCAACCCTTTGTTTGTTTCCCAGAATTAGGAGTCTCTCATAGTTTGTCTCCCTGATTTTTTCCACTCAGCTCCCCTCCTTTTCCTTATAATCCCTTTCACTATTTCTTATATTCCACGTATGAGTGAAACCATATGATGATTGTCCTTCTCCAATCAACTTATTTCCCTCAGCATAGAAACATGTCCCCCTGTAACTACAACCATAATCAAGACATAGAACATCTCCATAGTTTCTCAAATTCCCCCATGCCCTTTGTAGTCACCTCTTCCTTAGCGCAGATCACTACACCATTTTCCATAATTATAGATGAGCTTTGTCTTTACTAAAGTTTTATATAAAATAAAATTATGAAGTATATAATTTTGCATTCCTTTTCTTCATCAAATTTCTGATATCCATCCCTTGTGTATGTATAAATAGTTCATTTGTATTCCTGAGTGGTATTCCATTGTAAGGATATACTACATATTGTGCTTAGTTCTTCAATTGTCAATAAATATTTGGGTTGTATAAAAATTTATGCATCCTTTAACACAATGCCAAAAGTGCCAAATTCTTTTTCAAAGTTAGTTGTATTTACACTACCAACAACGGTGTATCAGAATTATAGTTGGTGAACATACTTGCCCACACTTAGTATGGTAAGTATTTGAAACTTAATGGTTGAATAGATTTGATATAATTTTGACTTAATTGGTTTAATATTTAAATATTCTCATCATAGTCCCTCATGATGAAAACTATTGACCATCTTATCATTTGCATATTTTCTTGTATTAAGTGAATTTTTAAGTTATTTTATGAAGTGATCTTTTATTATATTATTAATTATATTAATCATTTGTTAGATATAATATTAATAAATATCTATATATTCTTTATTATTTTATGAAGTAACTTATCATTAAATATTCTTTTTAAAAATATTTTATTTATTTATTCATGAGAGACACAGAGAGGCAGAGGGAGAACCAGGCTCCGTGCAAGGAGCCTGATGTGGGACTTGATCCTGGGACTGCAGGATCACTCCCTGAGTGAAAGGCAGAGGCTCAACCACTAAGCCACCCAAGCATTCCATTAAATATTTTTTATTTACTGAAATTTCTATATTTTCTTTTATGAAGTAACTTTTCAAACGTTTGCCTATTTTCTATTGGCAACAGCCTTTCTAATTCCTCTAATACCGTTCTAAATATTGAACAGTAAGATTTCTTTATACATTCTGGACATAACATCCTTAGTCAGATAAATGAATTGAAAATCCTTAGGTCTGTGCCTTTCCTCTTCACTGACTTAGCAGTGTTTTTCAAAGAGAACTTTTTAATTTTGATGAATTTTAATTTTTTTCCCTCTGATGAAATATGTATTTTGTGTCTGTTTAAGAAATCTTCACCTACCTACAAATTGTGAGGATGTCTATTCTATATTTTCTTCTAGAAATTTTATAGTTTTAGCCCTTTTAAAACTGTGATGCATTTCAATGTATTTTATTGTTTTTGTTTTGTTTTGTTTTGTTTTAATATTGAATGGTTTTAGTACAATTTTGTATGGAACTGTCATTCCTTTCCCTGATCAATTGCTTTGGCACCTTGATCAAGAATTAAATGAACAGAGCACCTGGGTGGCTCAGTGGTTAAGTGTCTGTTTTTAGCTTAGGTCATGATCATGCCCCCCATTGGGGTTCCCAGCTCAGCAGGGAGTCTGCTTCTTTCTCTTTCTATCCTGCCCTCTCCCACTCATGAATATTCTCTCTCTCTCTCTCTCTCGAATAAATAAAATCTTTAAAAAACAAAAGAAAAAAGCATAACAATTAAATGAACATAATGAAGATAATAAAAGTTTAAATTTGGAAAAAATACCCAAACAATGCAATCTCATATTTCCAAAATAAAACACATTTCTAGTTTTTAAATAAATAAACAAATGTGTAGATTGTATGAATCTATTTCTGGGATCCCTTTTCTTTTGTACTGATACATGTATCTTTACATCCATACTACACCACATTGGTTACTGCATTGGTCAGATATTGCAAGTCCTTTAATTTTCTTTTAAATTTTGTCCATTATAAATGCTTTGCAATTCCATAAAATTAAGATTCACCTTACAACTAAAAAAAGTAAAAATAAAAATAAAAACCTTATAATTTGAATCAGAATTATGCAGGATAAATTGAATGGTTTGGAGAAAAATTGGCATCTTAATAGGATTGAATTTTTCAGCCTTATAAATAAGTTATATTATTCTATTTGTTTAGTCTTTTAAAATTTATCTTTAAATTTGTGCTTTTATGATATAGGTCTTGTAGAAATGTTATTAAATTTTGCCCTATTTCATATTTTTCATGCTATTGTAAATGGAACTTTTATACATTTTTGTTTCACTATATTTTATTGATAGTATAAAGAAATATATTTATTCAGTATCTAGATATGTTCATTTTGGATATTGATCTTATATTCCAAGACCATGCTATATTAAATAATTAGTTCTAATATCTCTTATCTAAATATATTAGAAGATCCACCTACTTGACCATGGTATTTACAAATAAACATATATTTTTAAATATTTTATTTATTAGAGCTAGAGTTTGAGCACAAGAGAGCACGAATGGAAGAAGGGGCAGAGGCAGAGGGAGAAGCAGACTCCATGCTGAGCAGGGAGCCCTACATGGGGTTAGATCCCAGGACCCTAGGATCATGACCTGAGCTGAAGGCAGACTCTTAACCAACTGAGCCACCCAGGCGCTCCTCCCATCTGTTTTTCACTTATTACTTTTCCTTACCTTATTGCATTACCTAAGGCTTTCAGAATAATATTAGATAGATGTAGTGAGTGTGGACAATCTTGCCATATTTCCTACCTTATGGGGTAAACACTGATTTTTTTTTCATTTTTAGCTGTTAAGTTAGCTATAGGGTTTGTAGAATTTTTTTTTTATCCATTCATACTCTTTATCATGAATGGGTATTGAATTTTATAAAATGTTTTCTCTATATTTATTAAAATGGTCATATGATTTTTTTCTCCCCTGTTTATACTGTGAATTTCATGGATTGTCTTATTGTGGTAAATGGGGCTAGTGGGCTATTCTGTATCAACATTTTACAGATTAAAGTATTTGCTTTGTTAATTTTTTTAAAGGATTGTTGCCTATAAGTACATGAGGAAAATTGGTCAGGAGTCTTTTTTTGTTTGTTTGTTTCTGATGATGTCCTTATCCAATTTACTATCACATGTTCTCTCTCTCTCTCTCCTGTTGTATAAAAGCACTTATCAGGATTGACTTTTTTTTTTCTTAAATGCTCAATAGAATGCTCCAGAAATAGACATTCTGGGCCTGGTACTTTCTTTGTGAGAAAGTTTTATTTAATAGATAAAGGACTATTAAGTTTTTCCATTTCTTCTTGATTCAGTTTTGGTATTTTGTGCCTATTAAGGATTTTTCCATTTCTCTTAGTTGTCAAACTTTTTTAGAAAAAGCCATTCATAATATTTTCCTTCTATCATTTTCATGTCCATTGGAGTATAATGATAGCTCTTCTTTTATTACTGATATTGTTAAACAATATCTATCTTTTATCCCTTTCTTCCTCTCTTTCTGTCTTTCATTGGCCTGGATAGGGCTTCATAATTTTCATCTGCCTTTTTTAAAAAAATCATCTTTGATTCCATTAATTTATTCTGATTTTATGTCCATTTTCTATTCATTTGTTTCAAGTTTGTATTTCCTAAATATTTTATTTTATTTTATTTTATTTTATTTTATTTTATTTTATTTTATTTTATTATTTTATTTTATTTTATTTTGTTTTTCCTAAATATTTTAGATGGAACTTCAGATTTAGTGTGAGATTTTTTTTCTCTTTTTAAAAAGTTATCAACTTATCCCTGAGCACTGCCATAGCTGATATTGTGGTTTAATTTTAATTGTGTCACAATATCTCATATACTTTATAAAGTAATATGTAGAAATGTTTCATCTCCATGTATTTACAAATATATTTATATTACTGATTTAATATAATTCCATTGTAGTTCAGAATAACTACTTTAAAGGGTACAATATATGTCCTGTGTATATTAATACTCTGCATTGAGAAGTATTTTCTTTGGACTAGCATGCAGAGTTTATTGATGAATGTTTCATATGGTTTGAAAAAACAAAGTGTTGGAAAATAATTTCTGCAAAATTTGGAATCAAGGTTTTTTTTTTTTTAATTTTGACAGTTTTGTACGGGTTTTATATATCCCAGTGATATTTTCTTTTTACTTTGTCAGTTACTCAGATAACAGTTTGAAATTTCTACCTATAACTAGATTTGTCCATTTCTTCTTTCAGTTCTGTCAGTTTCTGATTTATGTAAGTAGAAACTTTTTTAATAAGCTAGACACAAAATTACAAATATTGTGGATTTTACTTATATGAAGTACCTAGTCAGATTCACAGAGACAGGGGTACCTAGGTGGCTCAGTCAGTGGGTGCCTGCCTTTGGCTCAGGTCCTGAACCTGGGGTCTTGGGATCAAGCCCCTCATGGGGCTCCCTGTTCAATGGGGAGCCTGCTTCTCCCTCTCCTTGCTGCTCTTGTTTTCTCTTGCTATCTCTGTATCTCTCAAATAATTAATAAAATCCCTAAAAAAAAATAAAAGATTCACAGAGACAGAAAGAAGGATGGTGGTTGACAAGGGCTGGGAGTATGATGGGTTGGGTAGTTAATGTTTATGGCACAGTTTCAGTTTGGGAGGATGAAAAAGTTCTGGAGATGGATGGTGGTGATGACTGTAGTGCAATCTGCATATTCTAAATGCCTCTAAACTGAATACCTAAAAATCATTAGAATGCTAGTTTTCATGTTATATGTAGTTTACCACTATTTTTAAAGTTATAATAGTTGATTTCTTAAAGGTAACTATGATATTTGGCTTTGTTTCTGTTGACTCCTGTTTCCTCTGGTAACTGGTCAACATTTCTTGCTTCTTCACATTTTTATTAATTTTGGACAGAATGCTAGATCCTATGAATGTTACATTGTCACTTGACATATGTTATTTTTTAAATTTTGTTTTAATGGCAAGTAGTTTCTGGTAGTTGAGCTTGATCTTTTTGGGTCATGGCATAAAATTTTATTTTTTAGGTCTAAGGTAACCTTTACTCTAGGACAGCAGTTCTCAACCAGTCGTGATTCTGCTTTTATAAAGTACATTTGAAAATGTCCAGAGACATTCCTGGTTGTGAAAACTGAGGAATATTACTGCTGTAACAGTGGTAGAAGACAGTGGTAGAAGACAGTGATGATACTAAGCACCGTACAATACACTGGAAGTCCCCAATAACAAAGGAATTCTCTGGGCCAATATGTTAATAGTGACAAGGCTGAGGAATTGCTCCAAGGCTAGATTAGCTATGACATTTTTATAACCTGTACTGAAGACCCCAGGTGTTCAATGAGGTCTCTCCAGTTTGGCTACTTAGGATCTTTCCCAAGCTTGTGTCCGGTCTTGGGATAGTTCAGCTTTCTGTTTAGCCTCATTCAGTTTTACACTAAACACACAAAATTTAGTGTTCAGCTACAGAGACAAGGGAAGCTTATGGAGATTTTTGGAGTTCTTTCTCTGTGGAGTTTCTTTCTTTCTGGTACTCTGCCCACAAATTACAGATACTTCACCTCCTCTCAGGTGTCTTTATGTCAAGTCTTGTTTGAGTATCCCCTGCCTTGTGCTGTGGACTAGAAATTGCCTTCCAACAGAAAGCAAAGATCATAGTGTGCACTTTTAATGTTCTCAGCCTTTCAGGAATCACATCCCTGTGCTGTGTGTTGTACAACAGTTGAAAATAGTCACTTCGTATATTTTTTCAGATTTCTGGTCATTTTTAGTAGGAAGGCAAATCTATTTCAATGACTTCATCCTAGCTGGAATTTAAAGTAACTTTTTTTGGTTTGAATTTCCTTTTGATGATTATTTTAGGAACTTCTTTTTTTAATGTGCCCATTGGCTATTTATATATCCTATTTTTTATTAATTACCTATTAAGTTGTTCCTGTTTTATCCATTGGTTAGTCTGCTTTTTAAATACTGATTCTCAGGATTTCTTTTTATATTCTAAACACAAGTTCTCTCTCAACTGTGTGATGTACTAATATATTCCTCCAATTTATGATTTACTTTCTATTTTTTTAAATGTTGTCTTTTGATGTTGTTAGTTTTAATAAGTTTCCATTGATCTTTTGTTGTTTTTTTTTTTCTCTGTTAGCATTCGTGTTCTTTGCAAGGAGTCTTTGATAACCTGAGGTCATAGAAATATTTTCTTATGTTTTAGCCTAAAAGCTTTATTGTTTAACCTTGCACATTTATGTTTATAATCCACCTGAAATAGACTTTTATGTAAGATGTGCAGTCGAGGTAGAAATTCAATTTTCCCAGCATCATTTTATAAAAAGGCCATTCATTCTTTCCTGTACCTCAGTTTATTATATACATGTGGAACAGTGTCTATTAAATGTTCATTTTGCTGTATTTCTACTGCTTTAATTTACATCATTTAAAATAAAGACTATATCTTGTATGTAGTTATTTGACATTTATTCTCCTTCAAGATTTTTTGGATATCTGGGCCTTGCCTATTTTCATACAAGTTTTACAATTGTCTAATTTTCATATGAGAAAAAGAGAAAAATAAAAGCTGTGACTTTTAAAAAGCTTTTATTTATTTATTTGACAGAGAGAAAGAGTGCACACAAGTAGGCGGTGTGGCAGGCAGAGGGAGGGGGAGAAACAGGCTCCCCACTGAATAGAGCGCACCATGCACGGCTTGATCCCAAGACCCTGGGACCATGATCCGAGCCTAAGGCAGACATTTAACCAGCTGAGCCACCCAGGCTTCCCAAAGCTGTGATTTTTTTTTTTTTTAATGGGAGTAGATTGGCTCCATCACTCATGAGTAGAGATTTGACTTCTTAGCAAAACTGAGTGTTCCATTACCTGATCATGCTGTATTTCTTTAATTACTTAGATATTTAAAATCTGTAATAGAGATTTGGATCATTTATATAGAGGATTTATAATCTTTTATTGGATTCACTGGCAAATATTTGACATCCTTTGATGATGTTATAAATTATACATATTTCTTAAAATTTTGAATTCCCTTTGTGAGTAATATATAAAAACAAAGCTGAGTTGTCCATATTTACACTGTAATTTTAAATCTTTATAAATTACTTATTTAAAAAATTACTTATTAAAGGGATGCCTGGATGGCTCAGTGTTTGAGTGTCTGTCTTTGTCTCTGGGCCTGATCCCAGGGTCCTTGGATCAGTCCCACATCAGGCTCCCTGCAGGCAGCCTGCTTCTTCCTCTGCCTGTCTCTGCCTCTCTCTGTGTCTATCAGAAAATAAATAAAATCTTTTTAAAAAATTACTTATTAAATGTCATCTTTTCTTTAAATTTTTCCTTGTACACATTATATTAAGTGAAAATTGTGACAGATTTATTTCTACTTTTCTAGTAATTGAACTCTTTATTTCTTTCTCATTGATTACAGTAGCTCACAATTAAGTCATGTTTATTAAAAGTCAATGTAGATGCTTTTTATAAATTAAGAAAGTTCATTTCTAATTATAGTATGTTAAGAAGTTTGTTAATTTTTATTCTTTCATGGATATTGAATTCTTTCAAATACTCTTATTGTCTCTTTTTTTTCTGCAAAATGGTGAAATACAGTGGTTTGATTTATTTTATAAATTAAGATACCATTTACATACAATAGATTCCATCCTTTTTCATGCACACTCATTACCCATATCTCCTAATAACAAATAATAAAATCTCTATAAATATCCACATACTTGTTTTTGTATGAACATACAATTTCAATTTACTTAAGTAACTACCTAGTAGTGGGATTGCTAGGAGTGATAAGAATAGGTTTAACTTTTTTTTTTTTTATTTCTTTATTGTAGAGAGAGAGGGCTTATGAGTGGCAGGAGAGGAAGAAAGGGAGGGGGAGAATCTCAAGCAGACTTCCCAATGTGCTTGAAGCTCTACACAGGCTGAATCTCACTACCCAAGATTATGACCTAAGTAGAAATCAAGAGTCAGATGCTTAACCAACATAGCCACCCAGGTGCCTCTAGGTTTTACTTTATTAAGATATTACCAAATGTTTACCCAAAGTAGTTTTACCTACTTTGCATTCATTCCAGAAATATAAGAGTGTTCCATTTGTTTTGCAAATTTGCCAGCAATTGGTGTAGTCAGCATGTGTTGTTTCTCTTCTTGGTTTTAGCCATTCTAATAGGTATGTATTGGTATCATGTTGGATTTAATTTGCATTTCCCTAATGGCTAATAATATTGAGAAACATTTTTGTAATTCACTGTATACAGTGAACAATTGTATATATATATATATATATGTATATATATATATATATATATATATATATACACACACTGTTCTTAAATTGTAAACCAATTGTTTTAGTGGATTATTTATTTTCTTATTATTGAGTTTTAGAACTTCTTTATATATTCTGTATACCATCATTTATCAGATATGTGATTTGCAAATATTTTCTCTTTGGATTATTTTAATTTTCTTAATGGTGTCTTTCAACCAACAGAAGTTCTTATTTTTGATGAATTTTAATTTAACTTTTTTTATTGTGTATATGCCAAGATTTTGGTATTCTAAGAAATATACACACATCTGATCTAATATTTCTAGCAGTTAAACTTTTTGTACCTTCTTTTATTGTTTAAAATATTTCACCATTCTCTGAAGTTATCTTTACACAGTTTTATAAATTTTTGGTCTTATATATTAATTAGTCTTATATATTAATATAGTGTAATACAATATACGGTCTTACAGTCACTTTATACTGAGTCTTAAATTAGGTATAGTGAGTCCTTCAAGTTTCATTTTCTTTTTCAAGACTGTTCTTAGTATTTCAGCTTATTGCCTTCTCATATAAAACTCAGTATTAACTATTTTTAATATAAAAATTTTGGGTGAGCTTTCATCGAGATTGCATTAAATCTATAGGTTAAGTTGGAAAAAATAACATTCTAATAATCTTGAGCCTCTCTATTGAGAAACAAGATATATCTCTCTTTTACATAGATCTTTAATTTTATCAAAGATGTTTATCACAAAAGTTTTGTAGTTATATAATAGAAATCCCACATACATTGTGTTAGATCTCATGTACGTATTTTATGGTCTTTTTTGGAGCTATTGTAAATGCTACTTTTAATAATTCTCCATTTGTTCATTACTAATATATATACATATATACTATGTATATATATACATATTATACATATATACATATATATTAATAATGAACAAATGGAGAATTATAGGTGTGTGTGTGTATATATATATATATATATATATATATATATATATATATAAAATTGATTTTTGGATAAATAATTTATAGCCTATGACCAAGCAAAATCATTTGTTAGTTCTAGTACCTTTTGTGTAGATTCTCTAGAATTTTTTATATAGGTATGGAATGGAGAAACTTTTGTGGTTTTCCTAATCTGTCTACATGTTTTATTTTTCATGGCTTATAACATTGCACAAGACTTTTGTATAATGTTTTATAGAAGTGTTGAGAGGACCTATCATTATCTCATTACATTCATATATGATGTTAGCTATAAGTTCTTATAGATTCCCTTGTTCAAGTTTATTCTTATTTTTCTGAGAATTTTTATCAATGGATACTGAATAATAATGCCAAATGCTTTTTCTGCATGTTTTTTTGAAACAGAGAGAGAGCAAAAAAAATGTATGAGCAGGGGGAGTGGGTAGGGAGAGGGAGGGAAAAAATCTTAAGCAGACTCTGTGCTGAGTGTGAAGCGCAATGCAGGGCCCAATCAAGACCCTGAGGTCATGATCTGAGCTGAATTCAAGAGTCGAACATTTAACTAAGCCACCCAGGTGCCCCTTTTTCTGCATCTTTGGAGGTGATCTCTATTTATTCTTTTTAGTGTGTTGATATGTTGAATTATATTAATTTAAAATATTGGAATATTTCCATTCTAAAATTCCCATTTGATTATTTCAAAGATTGCAATTACCTAGTTAAATTCTCTACATTTCATCTTTGTCTTCAAGCTTTTTTCTTTCCATATTCTTTAACATCTTAATAATAATTATACTATCTTTCATGATTAAATGTAATATCTGGAATTTTGTGAATCTGCTTCTATTGTCTGATATTTATCTTAGAGTTTAGACACGTTGCCTGTGTTGTGACAAGTGAGGTAATTTCTAATTAAATCTGAAATCATTTGTTAAAAAAAAAACATGTAGGCAAGGTGATCTTCTAGACAGGGGATAGCCTTCCATTTACATACTCATACGTTGGTGACTGCTTCCATTAATCCAGCCAGAGACTGTGTCACATAGTGACTAACTTGTTCTATTGGTAAGGCTTAGTACCCTTCTTGTTATCACTCAGACATCCAGATTTTCAAGTCTGTTTTCCTTAAGGTTTTTAAAGCTCAATAAGTATGAAATTATAGTCTTTATCTCAGAAAACCATTGAAATCTCCATTCATCTTTTTAGTCTTTCTTTTTTTTTTTAAGATTTTTATTTATTTATGATAGTCACACAGAGAGAGACAGAGAGAGAGAGGCAGAGACACAGGCAGAGAGAGAAGCAGGCTCCATGCCGGGAGCCCAATGTGGGATTCAATCCTGGGTCTCCAGGATTGCGCCCTGGGCCAAAGGCAAGTACTAAACCGCTGCACCACCCAGGGATCCCTTTTTAGTCTTTCTTTTAAGAATTTTAGCCTTCCAACCCATGCTACTTCAGAATATGACCAGTGGACCAATAGGGCAACAACCTGCTATGTTCTTGAGCTCACCCTTCCAAGTCTCTGTCCAAAGTTTTGCTCTTTTATTTGAAATAACAGCAGCAACTCTCAGTGGATACATTTTCAGCTTTCTATCTGTTCTCATAATCAGAAAATGCCTGAAGGACAAAAGGTCACCATTTTTGAGGTTCTTCTCTTTCTGGAATCTCAGGCCAACCTATTCCTTGTTCTGGTTATATCTGTAGCCTTCTGCTCTTCAAACAGATATTTTTGTATTCCATGTAGTATTTTGTTTTATTTTATTTGGGTTTTTTATTGTGGTTGCTCTCAATAGGAACATTGGTCTGTCACTAGGTACTACATATCATCCACAAGAAATTTTCCCTCAATATATATTTTTTCATATGAGATCAAGGATTTTATTGATTGTCTTAATACTTTCTCTGATTCTCAGGTTATAAACAGTGGTTCACACATAGTGGACCCTCACTGACTATCTGCTAAGTGAATGAATAGCCAATATATTTCCATCAAGACAGACAGGTCCATTAAAATATGTCATCTTTATTTTAAATGTGTCAACTTAACTCTAGATAACTATATATTATGTCACTAGTATGTCCTAACATTTTTTGGTAATATGGGTTTAGTTTCTTTACGATGCTTTTTCTGTTATGATAAGGAGATATTCCATCACTATCCTATCTCAACCTATTACTAATATTTAAAAAAAAAAAGACAAAAGCTGCTATGGAGTTAGATGTACTTACCAGAGATTTTCTGAAATTATAAATTTCTCTGTATGTGTGTGTGTATGCATATAATCCAGAAGGATTGGTGATATTCCTACCAAATCTGAGTTTGAGTAAATTATAGATGAGAAGATAAAATTTAAATACCAGTAAATACATTCTGTCAGATAACACATTTATAATACAGAAGTAGTTTAGTTTCTGATTTCTATTAAAATATCTTGATAGATTTTTACCTTGCATAAACTGCAGCAGAAAACAGAAAATTACCTCCTGAAATGCTTTTATTTGAAAAGTATCAGTTAAATTGATCCCCCTTGAGGTGACTGAAATCAAGGATAGAGATCGACTAGGAACATTATTCACTAAAAGAATAAAAAAATACAATGCCATGTTTATTACCAGGTCCTGACACAAATCCAAAGAACTTGAGCTTCATTTTGAGTCTCTGGGGGTAACCACGTGCTTTAGTATTGCTTATATTACCTTTTATTTGAGAATATAGGTCAAAAATTAATAATTATCATAAAACAGTGAATTTCCACTATCAGACAGGGGATAGGAATCATATTACAATGAGCCCTAAACTTTTACTATAGTGTTAGGATTTGATAATTTCACATATTCTGAGTTCCTGGAAGGCAAATGCTCACAAGTGAGTGAGTGGTATCTATTTTTTCTTTTTTACATAAATCTTTACATAACATCTGGCAGAGATTACCAATCATTGCTTTTATTTTCCTATAATGTGTCTATTCTCACCTTACTCTCACCATTGACGTCATTGGCTTATTACTAAATCTAAGAGAAAAAAAAATAAAATAAGGGACCTTTTCCTTGGCTTAGCGAGTCGTAAAAATCCATCAGAAATGAGCTCTCAAAAAGTAGCCTGCAAATTTTGCATTACATTTCACAGCATGAGATAAGAGATTTAATCTCTCAATCTGAAATATCCAAATGGCCCTGGTTCACTCAGTTTAGAAGAAAACATTTAGGGTACCATTGTCTATTGCAGCATAGCTCTGTTCTTCACTTTGGTGAAGCACCAGCCTTAAAGGGACCGGTGATCTTTTTTCTTTTCTTTTTTATTTTTATTTATTTTTATTTTTTTAAGGGCATTTCAAAAAGGAAGCTGACACTACCAAATAAACACATTTAATGAAGTGAGATTACTAGTCAGTAGGCGCTAATGAACTATAAGATAGCTGCAGCAAACAAAATTTCTCCTGCGTCCCCTCCTGCCAATATCCAGGTCTCCAGCTGGAGAGATAAGATGTAGAATTCATCGAATGTTCGATACTCAGACAGCAGAGACAGATTCTTTCCCTGCAGCCCTCTGCTGTCAAGAAGGCAGCTGAAACCTGGATCAAAATGAATATGAAGTAAGAGATATGCAAACTTGATTTTTTTTTGTTGTTACACTTTTACCAAGGAGAGTTCTTCCTTAGAGTCTTTGAAATATATAATTTATGTTTCTGTATTACTAAAACATTCATTTTGCCGAATGTCTTTGCTAACAGGATTCTGCTTAAAGATGTAATTGTACTGATCTACATAGAAGAAGTATTGCAAAACTGTCTAGGCCCACGTTGGGCAAAATATAATTCAGCCAGTGACTTGGAATTTGCCAAAAAAAAAAAAAAAAACCAAAAAAACAAAAACAGATTTACAGACTACATCTTCCCTTAACATGATGCCCCACAACTTTGTACACACACTGCCCGCCCCAAGACTGCCTAAGGAAACATTCCCCTCTGTCCCAGTGCGCTTGAAGCAAATGATTTGTCTGTCTTGTTGGTGCATTGTTTGCCAACTGCCTGTCTCACAGCATGATATTAAACCAACAAATGTAGCACTTAGACGTGTTGAATGTGTGCATGCATCCATGCACAGGGGAATGTAAGGAATGAGAAAAAAAGGAAAACCTGAGTAACTAAGCAAGTGCAAGGGAGGAAAAGAGATGCAAAGAGGAAGGAAAACAATACATAGGACTGCAAGCGATTTACCAATCAAAGATATCAGCATGGTGTACTGATCAATTTAACATATTAAATGGCCACTATGCATATATTTGAAAAAAATACACCTTGCAGTCTGTTAAGTTTGGTTGTCTACAGAACTATTGCATAATACAATTTGGCTGCAGTAGGCAGTTTATTGGTCAGAAAACAGATTGGCTGTACGGGGACCCGGTTTATTTGCTCACTGACAGTGTATAAGCAGTACCTGTTTAAAACTGAAAGAAGTACCAGTTTAAACCTGGAAGTGTTTTTAGTCCATTAAAACAACAACAAAGTAGCTTATACAGTTGCATGGACTACTCTGCACCAAATTGATATTATCAGAGAGTTCCAATGATAAATATACTGTTGAGTGATCCAAGATTACTCAGCAATGTTATGAATGAGATGCATGTCCTCTACTTGCTTCCTCTTAACCTCACCATTCACACCTGCTCCACTGGAGCTACTCTACGGGAGCATCACTATGCACCTGCCTAAAATCACAATGTCAATACATTCTGGTGAAGGAGGTTCAGAGAGAACAAACTCAACTTACTCTCCCTGTGGGATCAGATAGGCTTTGCAAGATTTTAGTGGTTCCGCTATTTTCAGCCTCCTGAAGGAAATTGAAAGTCAAAAGCACTTTTTAAAAAAATTTTCTTGGGATATAGTTTGCTTGCTTCCCACTCCTTGTTCTGCAAGCCTCCTGTCTTAGTACTTTCTGCATCTGCTTTTATTTCATCTCTAACTGGTCATGGATTCCAGCTTCTTGTTCCAAAGGAAAAAAAAAAAGTTCCCTCTGTGAATCCTTCCTACATCACATCCAGAAGGGAATGGCAAATAAAGCACTTCCAGAGTTGGAACTAAAGAGGCAAAATATGCAGCAAAGGAGAGCTACAGATTTGTGCCTGATATCAAGGAATCCTTGTGTTTTTTCTTGGTGGCATAAGCAACAATAACAAGCATTTGCCTTTTTTTCACTTGTTGTCTTGTACTATATGTATTTCATAAATAATCTCATACCATGGATCCTTTCTAGGAAAAGGCAGAGTATAAATATGTAACGAGAACGCTTTGACAGTTTGTGCTTTGACAAAGACCTTTATGTTTAATTCTGCCAACTGCCTCCACCTGGAAACCAAGTTAGTGAAATCAGAGACTACGGAACTTGCCCAGTATCCAAATGGGCAGTGTAGATACTCAAAATCTTCTAGAAATTAAAGTCTTTTGGAGAAACCTTCATGATGTCAATCGTCCAGCTATGTTCATTCTCTGTGGAAAAGCCCAGCGGCTTTGGAGTGATGGGGAAGGCTCCTCCATCATCAGTACCGTCTCTTCTGATTCCCAGCAGCCCTCACTCTTCTGCATGTGCTCCACGCACAACAAATTAACATTAGTTCTTACACCTGCCAGATGGCTCACAGGCCATTACTTGTTTCTTTCTGTCCCTTCCCTGATCTACTAGGACTCCCCTCTTGGCCTAGACCAGGAGGTTTCTTTAAGTCATGGTGACCATATGACCTGGGGTGGCTGGTGGAGGTTAAAACTTTGCTACTTTCAACTGCTAACTTTCTTAAACTTACTGTGTTTCAGTGCCCTCATAACGCAAGGATGGTGGTAGCGCTTTCTTCACAGAGTTGCTTGTGGATAAAAAGATTCAATCCATAGAAAACACTAAGACAGCTGCTAGTTAATCAGAGCCCAGAGTAACCTAGTTTTGTACTACACGTATCTTGTACCGTATATAAGTGGGGTGGTGGTGGGGGTGTCCTGTGATGTTTTCTCCACTCTGCAGACTTTGTAACTTATTTTTCTCCTAAATTTACTCTGCCAATACTCTGATCCAGGCCCCGACCACTCACTGGTGGAAATTCTGTCATTTTCTCTTACATGATCTTCCTAACCATGGTTTCTCCCCATCAAAGGTATCCCCCACAGTTTTGCCAGTGTAGTCTTCTTTCTAAACTACAAATCTGATTGATTCCCTCACTTGCTTAGAACTCTTCAATAGCATCCTACAGCTTTTAGCTCCCATAAAGCCTCTATGCTTCAGTCTCTGCTTTACCCTTTTCTCCTATCTTGCAGAAAGTGCTAAATAATAGTGAATGAATGAAAAAATATTTAGCTGCACGTCGAGTCACGCTATGAGCATATCCACTGGGCGCTGTATAATTACATCCTTTCTAGCTCTGGTGTCTGGGACAAAGACCAACCCATATCCTAGGCAGGATTGAGGGAGGAAACTGTATCATGGAAATGTACTGGCTGCAAAATAATTAAATGCTTTTATCACCTTTTAAGGATCAGGGATTCCAAGGATCATTGGACAGGGATTCTATAGACCCTGAACGCCGTGATCTTCCTCACAGTTTCATTTGCTTGTAGACATGCTGCTTTGGGGAGGTATATACCTCTATGTCATTCCTTCTGAATATAAGCATTCTCATAGGTTTTCCTACTTTTAAAAATTGAAATTTCAGCAAAAAGTACAAAAAATGAACTCAAATGTACACTTGGTGGGTTTCTTTATTATTATTATTTTTTAAAGATTTTATTCATTCATTCGTGAGAGACACATACAGAGAGAGGCATAGACACAGGCAGTGGGAGAAGCAGACCTCCTGCAGTGAGCCCGATGTGGGACTCGATCCCAGGACCCTGAGATCATGACCTGAGCTGAAGACAGATGCTCAACCACTGAGCCACCCATGTGCCCCTTGGTGGGTTTCTTGTTTGTCTGCACCCACGTATAATCGTCATCAAGATTAAGGGAAGCATTTTGAGCACTCACAACTATCCCCTCAGGCTCCTAACTTTCCAGTCAATACCCAGCCACAGGCCGAGGTAACCTTGTTACTCTGACTCCTAACATTAGCCAACTTTTACTTCTTCCAGTATGTATTGTTTGTGCCTGGCTTCTTTGATGCCACAAAGTACATATGAGACATATCCAAGATGTTTTGTGTGTTGGTAGCTTTTCCTTTATATGCCTGCAACCTATCCCATTGTATAAATATACCACAATTTGTTTTCTTGAGTCTCCTGTTGATAGACATTTGGGGTGTTCCTAGTCTGAGGCTACAATGTATAAACATTCTTGTGGGTATCTTCGGGTGGACATATCTATTCATTTATCACAAGAGAAATGTCTATGTATATACCTAGAGTGGTATTGTTGAGTAATGGGATCCTACAGCTTTTGACATATTTTTTATTTACTCTCTTCTGCCTCGGTTAGCCCTTGAAAAGACTTGTTGGCTCTTATGTCCATATCACCACATTATATTATTTTTCATGATTCTTCTTTTGTCGAGTGGAGACTCTTTAACTAGACACCTAATCTTGAACAATTAAAAATGTAAGAATATAGAAAGAGATGCACTTTTCCTTGGTCAATAGTTAGATTTTCTTTTTCTACTTTATAAGAATGTTTTGAAGTATTATAAATCACTGACATATGCCACTAAAAAATCAATATTTCTTCAGAATTTTATTTATTTATTTGAGAGAGAGAGAACATGAGCAGGAGGGAAGAGAGAGAAGCCAACTCCCCGTAGAACTGTGAGCTCAACCTGGGACATGACCTGACCTGATGGCAGACACTTGACTGACTGAGCCACCCAGATGCCTCCCCAAAATTCAATATTTGTTTGGAAATTTCTTATTTTGAAATTTTACCTATGTACACTTTCACTGTTTATTTTTTACCTCTTTACCGAAGTACCTATAAGTGTAATTTATCTGAGTGTTTTAGGTTGATTAGCTTGACCCTTTAATAGTTACATGCTCCTTATAAACATCGTATGCCTGACAGTCTTTTCAAGTATTCATCTTATTTTTGGTATTTATTCTCCCGGAGGTAGGGGAGGTGGGAGGGGGCATCACAATTAATGCTTGCTATTATATCCTAAAGCACATCTCTTTGATTTTAGCCCCAATCCTTTGAGTCTAATTCCAAGCAGATAGACAAAATATTCAGACTTCTCAGTGACCTTTGCTTCCTTCATGGTTTCAAAATAACAGGATTTATGTCTTTGCAATGTTCTGATTTGCTGTAGAAACTGCTTTAGTGACTTCTGCAATGAAGTCTCATGTTTCACTTTAACTGTAACATTTTTGGAAAGAAAACATGAGAACTGAAGAATGTTTCAGCAAGATTTGAAAGAAAAAAAGCTGGGCTTTTAGCACTAAGATGCCAGATAATGGTGTTTCTTTGTTCTTTCTGGGAAATGCAAGTGATAAATATCAGAGACAGAATGAAGCATATGATAAACACGAACAAAGTCTGAAGCAGGAAAGTAATCTTTGATGCTGCTGATAGTGGCAATAAAATCCCACCATCTTACATATAAAATGAGAACTCCTTACTAAAATATATGGAATATTAGAAATCACTCAGGATTTAAGCTTTATTCGGATATAATGAAACTTTTCACACTGAACCAGAGATTATCTTATAAAAATAATTCATTCCTTCTGATTTGCCCAAGACAAGATAAGATCATACTTTCCTAGTTATCAGTCTAGTGAGAGCTTTGTCCAATCTCTAATTTCCATAAGGGACAAAGTAGTACTTCATGCAAATATTTACAATGCTAAGGTTCTCAAAAGAGCTTCTAAATGTCCTTCCTTTTTTCAGTCTGTCTCCAACCCATAACTTCACTGCCCTTTGGGGAAATCCTGAACTGACTGAGCACAAAATTCTTCTCATTTCAAAGAAGCTTAGAGTTTAACACAGATCTGACAACTTCTTACTTTAGCAATGGTACTTAGTTTTTCTCTGTTACAGCAATTCACTCCAGGCAGTGCAAACACTATTAGAAGTGTACCTAATGGACAGGATGTCATCATTCCTGTATGTTTTGTAGATTCCTTATCTCCTTGTGAAGCAGCATGAGCCTGGAAGTCAGACAGATCAACAATTCTCTTCTGAGTTCACTCTGCTGGGTATGTGACCTTGGTTAGATTATATACAGTACACAATCTTTGGTTTCCCCTATGACACAGAAAAAAGTATGCCCCTCATCTTACAGAATTTTAGTGAGAATTAAATTAATAATGAATATGGAAACCCCAACATCATATCAGCTCCCTTAGAAAAGTAACTTGACTTTTCCATTTTAACTTGACTTCATACATTTAAAATTCTTCTAGTAGATGCAGGGACATATTGTAACTTTGGAGGGCAGTGTGCAATAGCTAAAAGGATAAAAAAATGCAGATTGGAGTCACACAAATTCAGATTGTGACAGAAGCTCCACACTGACTTTTGAAAGTTGACTAACTTCTTTGAATCTTAGTTCTTTTAACTATAAAATAGAGATAATAGCTATTTGGTAGGGTGGTTTCAAGGATCAAAGAAAATGCACAAGAATGTTTCAGATACAATGCATATTATAATGGCTTAAAAATAATATAAATCTGAGCATCTGGGTGGCTCAATCAGTTAAGCATCTGACTTTGGCTCAGGTCATGAGGCTCAGGTCATGATCTTGGAGTCCTGGTATTGAGTCTGGCAGCGGGTTCCTTGCTCAATGGGGAGTCTGCTTATCCCTCTCCCTCTCCCTGTCCTTCTGCTCCTCCCCTCACCATGCTCTCTCTTCCAAATAAATATATTAAATCTCTGGGAAAAATGATATAAATCTCTTCTATAATAGGATTTTTAAAAAAATCTTGGGATATATACATGCATATTCCAGCCAAAAGTTTTTCCCATCACACTTAGAATGATGTTATACTCCTCTCCCTTGACTAGCTCTACCTCTGAGTCTTCCTCTTCCAGTGTCTTTCAAGTTTATTTGCTTCAACCACCATGGCCATCCTGTTAGTCTTCAAATAAGCCAAACTCATTTCCAACTGAGAATTTCTGCAGTTCCCCTTTCTTTGTTGGAATGTTCTCCTCCTAGCATTTCAAGCAATTTTATTCTTCATGAATGCTTCTCCCAAATATCTACTCCAGCCTAGTTAGACTAGCACCTCACTTCCCAAAACACTCTCTAGTATTTTACCATGTCTTGTGTGTTTTGATATACACATTGAAATTTGAAATTATAGCACGTATCCATTTGTTTACTTATTATCTCTCAGACCAGAGCAGAGTCCTTACTGTTTTATGCCTTGATATCTGGAGCTGTAAAACAGAGTTTGATGTCATAATCAATCAAAACACACATGCAGAATGACGGAATCCATCCATTGATCAAAGCATACCTAAGTATATGTAGCATTCTTTTCTGCTTGTTGTGTCTCTGAACACATGTACAAAGAAACAATGACCATTTAATATAGTCACTTATCTTATAAGACAACTGTCTGTAATGTTCACATCAGAGTTATAGAGTTCCAATTATGTTTCTTTTGTGTTTTTTTTTAAAGATTTTATTTATTTATTCATGAGAGAGACACAGAGAGAGAAAGGCAGAGACACAGGCAGAAGGAGAAGCTGGTTCCATGCAGGGAACCTGAGGTGGGACTCGGTCCCGGGACTGCAGGATCATGCCCTGGGCGGAAGGCAGGCGCCAAACCACTGAGCCACCCAGGGATTCCCTCTTTTGTGTTTACACTAGTGTTAATAGTGAAGTAGAAAGAAATAATTGTCCTGGTAAATAAATTTTGACAACATAAATGCATTTTAGTTAAATACCACCATGTTTTCCTAATACGAGTGATGATGTTGATCACACCCTTGCCGTGTGATGGTTTCTATGAATTACCATAGTATTTTTTTTAATTTTCAACAAGCAGGAAAAATAATTTCTTTCTTTAAATATAATGCCTGCTTTTTTCTTTAGTTTTGTCTATTATAATCAATTTATTCAACGAAATGACTCATGTCCTAATCAAATGTCTCAGCTTTCAAACTTTCACCATTTAATCATCCACAGAAGTAATTGATTGCTTTCTCTGCTCCTCTGTCATAAATGCTAAACTTTAATTAGTTTGGCGATTCCTTACACTTGAAGCCAGGATTTCTGCACAAATATTCTTTTATGTATATTCCAGTGAGTGAGTGAACACTATCCTAATTAATTTGGGAAATTGGCAGGGGGAAAAATATCTTTGTGGAACAAGGACAGCAAAAATGCAGTCAAGTATGAATTGAAGGCTTATGAAAAAAAAAACAACAGTATTTTGGCAGACTATAATGTATATATTAAAGAGTAGTAGTAGACATGTGGCTGCTTTCAGGAAAAACTGCAGAAGTAGATCACATTCATATGATACTGATGACTGGCCATGTGAAAGCTTGTTTGTGCAAATTATTACACATTTACTGAACATGTGCCACATGTGCTATTCTACGTACTTTGCCTATATTTGTATCCAATCCCCCCTCAAAATTTGACATTCTATTATCTCTATTTTATGCAAAAAGAAGACTGAGACTCAAATAAGAATAAAGGTATTAAGTTGTAGATCCTAGATCTGAACCCACCACTCACCAAAATCGAAGATGCAAACCTGCTGTAAAGGAACTTAAAATATAGACTGGGAAACATGACCAAAAAAAACCCAACCATATTTGTCTAAGAAGACAGTGAGTGAATGTGGGATGATTTCATGAAGGAAATGAGACTCATGCCAGGCCTTGAAGGATGGGGTAAATTTGTTTAATAATACCAGGTAATGGTTCTGAAACTAAAATTATATGTAAATTAATTGAATTTAAATTAGAAAATTAAAAAAAACTTTTTTTTTTAATACTAGGTAATAGCTACTGAATGCTTACCCTCTATCAGGTACTTTGCATTCATCTTTATCTACTTATTAACTTAATCCTTATAGCAATAACCCCATAAAATTAAACTATTATATTCCCCATTTTGCATTTGAGGAAATTAGGCACACTCACAGTTGATTCTACTCCTGACAAATTATCTAATGACAATAAAATATTATTTATTTCTAATTGACCATCACTGCCCTACGGTTGTATTTCAGAATATCTTAAATTCTAAATATATCAGCTAGAAATGTCTATTAAATTCAATCTGTAGGACTGAGAAGATCTAAGGCATTATAAGGAATATTTCTGTTTGAAATACTTGGCTAAGACATTAATTCATTCCACAAATAGTAGCAAGTAAATTGTATATGCTAGGTTTTTTGCTTAGTTGAAACATTGTTGTGCATGAATTTTTTTATTTGATGGAATTTGCCTTAAAAAGTATTATTTTTGCTTGGTGCTTGCCAATAGAGAGATTTCAAGCTTTTTCTTTCCTTTTTATTTTTTTCCCTTTCTTCTTTTTCTTTGACACTATAGAGAACAACAAAGAATTACTTTATGGCTGAAATGCATTAACCTTGGAAAAAGCTGTGATAGCTCTTTTATATGATTATTTTAATGGTGTGACTTCCATTAGCAAGAAGAAAATTCTATTGCCCTTAACATTTTTAGAAAAGCAATGACAGAGTAAAATGAAATCTACTTTCCACTTGTGAAATAATGTTTATATATGGGATTCTGAGGAGTGTTTACAACTGGTTCTATAGAGCATAGGGATTAGACAAAATGCATAATTTAGCCAATGACAGTAGAATCCTGCAACTAGGACCAAAAGTTCTTAGAGAAAATATTTCAACAAATTCACTACTTGGTAATTCTTAAGTGAATTTGGTGTTAATTTAATGATATGCAAATAGTAAGTGCATTATGGATTTTCAATAAACTTTCAACTTATCAGGAAAGCAGGAAAACAAACTGTATAGACTTCATAATAGTTTCTGAATGGAACAACAACAACAGAAAAAAAACAACTCTCAGAACAGTGCTGTCCAATAGAAATATAACAGAAGCTGTATATGTAATTTAAAATTTTCTTATAAGCCACATTATAAAGTAAAACAAAAGAGTGAATTTAATTTTAATAATTTATTTAACACAAACTATTTGACATACTGTTTTAACATGTAATAAGTATAAAATTATAGATTACATTTTTTATCCAGTCTTTTAAATTTGATATTCCTTTTATAATTATAGCACGTTTCCAATTCAGCTGCTAAATTTTTATTGAAAATACTTTATCTTTATTTAGATTTCTTAAAATTATGATTGGAAAAATTAGATTCACCTATTCAGGCTGTTCTAAACACTTCTATAAGTATTCCAGGAACTGAAATTTGCCCAAAAAATAATTTTCCTGGGGCACCTGGGTGGGTGGCTCAGTGGTTGACATCTTCCTTTGGCTCAAGTTGTGATCCTGGGGTGCTGGGATCAAATGCTTCTTCTGGGCACTCCCCTCTCCCCACTGTCACGCCTGTTACACACAAACTGTTACACACAAACTGAAAATCTTTAAAATAATAATAAAATTTTACTTTATTGCTTCTTTTTTTTTAAGATTTTATGTATTTATTTATGAGAGACACACAGAGAGAGAGAGGCAAAGACAGGCAGAGAGAGAAGCAGGATCCCTGCAGGGAGCCCGATGTGGAACTGGATCCTGGGACTCCAGGGTCACTCCCTGGGCAGAAGGCAGGCACTCAACCACTGAGCCACCCAGATGTCTCTACGCTATTGCTTCTATCCACATTGACAAAACTGGTTCACCTTTTTTACTTGATTTAGTTTTGAATCAACAGCCTATTATTTTCAAACTTTCATCTGTCTACAATACATAAATGTACTAACTCTTGTGTCAGTTCAATAACACTGATACTGATAGACTATTATTGCACAAATTAGAAAATAAGTCTAAAACTATTAATATCAATGAATTTTTTATAGTTCTTCAGACAATTTGCATAACAATGTTGATTAAAATCAAAATCTGCATATTGATTCTTATTAGAAAATATGTAAATTAATTCACTTACCTGTTCAGCTGACTCATAAGGAAGATTTTCCTTTTCTTGGAGCTTCAAGTTTAGTTCACTTAATATGTCACCTAAAATCAATGAGAAAATATAACTCACACTGCCATTTTGTGCAATGTTATTGAATATTGAGAAAATATTTCTTTTGTTTCAAGAAAGATTTGAAATTTAGTTAACGGTAATTTTGTAAAACTCTTCTATGATTCACTGAATAAGCATTCTCTCAGAGCACAAAATCCTTAATTCATTTTATTTCTATCAATAATTCCACAGCATTAATAGCATTTTCACCTATATTCTTAACAGCTTAACAATTATCTCCATTACAGTTTTCTTAGAATTTGTTGCAGAAAACTGAAAAGAAAAATATTTTCAGTATGCATGATGCAGTGAAATAAGCAATAAGACAGACTTCAGTCTATTGTGATAAAACTATTTTTATTTTAGAGAGATGTAAAATATTCAGAAATATTTAGAAATTTGAGAACTTTGGTTTTAAAAATTTTTGTGAAATTTTAAGATTTTGTACATATAATCTGTAAACAGAAGTAATTTTATTTCTCTGTTTCCAATTTCGATGCATTTTTATTTCTTTTTCTTGACTAATTGTTCTGGCTAGAACTTCTATATTGAATAGAAATGCACAAGTTGCCATCCTTGCCTTGTTCCTGGTCTCAGAGGGAAAGTTTTCAATCTTGCACGTTGAGTAGAATGTTTGCTCTCTGCTATCCATATGGTTTTTATTATGTTGAAATAATTTACTGCTATTTCTAATTCATTATGTTTTTATCATGAAAGGGTGTTGAATTTTTTGAAAATACTTTTTCTGCATCAATTGAGGTGATTATGTTTGTTTTTATTTTGTGCATTTGTTCTTATTTTTACTTCATTTTCGTAATGTAGTGTGATGCATTGATTGATTTTTGTATGTTGAACCATTCTTATATTCTGAGATTAAACTCTACTTGGCTATAGTGTATAACTCTTTTTAATATGCTACTGAATTTTGTTTGCCAGTAATGTGTTTAGATTTTTGCATCAGTGTTGGCCAGGGATATTGGTCTGTAGTTTTCTTGATTTGGCTTTAGTATTAGAGTAATATTGGCCTCAGTGAATGAGTTAGGAATTGTTCCCTCATCTTTAATATTTTGGAAAAGTTTGGGAAGGACTGGTATTAGTTCTTTTTAAAAATGTTTGTTGGAATTCATTGGTGAAGCCATTAGGTCCAAAGCTTTTCCTTTTTGGGATATATTTAATTACTGATTCAGTCTCCTCATTAATTCACATTTCCTATTTCTTTTTGCCTATTCTTGGTAAGTTTTGTTTTCTAGGAATATGTCCATTTCATTTAAGTTACAAATTTGCTGGCAAACAATTATTCTTAAAATTCTCTGATAGTACTTCTGAATCTGTGCAATTGGTAGAAATGTTCATTCCTGATTTTAGCAGTTGCAGTCATTTTTTTTTTCTTAGTTCATCTAGCTAGAGTGGTCAATTTTACTGATCTTTTCAAAGAACCAACTTTTAACTTCATTGACCTTTTCGATTATTTCGATATTTTTCTTACTTATCTCCACTGTGATATTTATTATTTCCTCCCTTTTAGCTTTGGCTTTAGCTTGTCCTTTCTTTAGTGCCTTAAGTTATAAAGTTAAATTGTTGATTTGAGATCTTTCTAGTTTTTTACTATAAGCAACTTATAGCTACAAATCTCCCCTTTAACACTGCGTTTGCTGTGTCCCATAAGTTTTGATATGTTTTATTTTTGTTTTCATTCCTGTTCAAGTGTTTTCCAATTTCCCTTTTTACTTCTTCTTGGATCCATTAGTTGTTTAGGAGTGTGCTTTTAATTTCCACAATTCTGTGATATATTCCAGTTTTCCTCTGTTATCAATTTCTAATCAATTTCTAACTTCATATCCGTGTGGTCAGAGAAGATATTTTGTATGATATCCATCTTTTTAAAGATATTGAGACTTAATTTGTAGCCTAATATATGTTTTTTTTCCTGAAAAATGGACTATGTATGCTTGAGAAGGATGTGTATCCTGTTGTTACACAGAGCACTCTGTATATGTCTGTTGATTGGTTTAATGTGTTATTTAAGTCCTGTTCTGTTTTGTTTTGTTTTGTTTTATCTTCTGTCTGGTTCTTTTAACCATTACTAAGAGTAGAGTATTAATATTTTCATTTATTATTGTAGAACTGCCTATTTCTCCCTTCAATCTGTCAATTTTGCTTCATATATTTTGATGGTCTATTACTAAACACATCCTATAGTTGTTTTTTAAATTAGAAAAATAATTATAATTAAAAACTAATGTTATAACTTAAATGTGAATTAAAAATTACATAAATTAATTACAACTCAAGATCTCTGTATAAATTATACAAATAAATAGTTTACAGTACTATATCAGTATACAGGAAAATTTATTTGATGGAATCAATCCGTAAACACTGGCTCGATCAATGATGTGTTTTTGTGCAAACTATATATGATGCAAGTGCCTAACTTACACAGCAGTACCACATGATGTCCTTGGTGATGTAGTGGTTAAAGTGAAATGTAGACCTACCAAAACAATAAAATTGTATTTAAAATAAAATGCATTTTCCAATGTTTTAAGTTTTAAAGTAAAATTTATGATTTGAAATAAAATAAATTAAAAATTTAGTTGCTTGATTACATAAGCTAATTTTTGTGCTCAAGAGACATACTTCTAGTGGCTGCCATACTGGGCCATATAGTTTAGATCATTTAAAATTAAAGGGCACTTAAAATTTTAGACAGTGGAGTTGAGGTGGGGAAAACTTCTCAATTGAAAGTTTAGTCACTAGATCATAAAGAGGTTCACAGAGAAGGGACATAATTACATCTGTGATGATCCTTCATGGCCATTCTAGAAATCTTCATGATTGCATTTGTATTGGAGGTTAAGATTAAAGGTTCTGAAGGCTCTTGATGTGGTTCTGAATCACAAGCATTACAGTATCTCAGGGCAGGGATTAAGTATATCTATCTTTTAGTAAGGACTCAATGAAAAATAAACATTGTCACAAATATTATTGTCAATACTACTTAAAAGACATCTTGGTGAGGGGTGCCTTGCTGGCCCATTCAGTAGAACATGTGACTCTTGATCTCGGGCATGAGTTCGAGCTCCCTGTTGGGAGTAGAGTTTACTTAAAAGAGAAAGAGATATCTTGGGGAAACACCTATAAGGGTCATTTAATGGAATTTTTAATATCTTGGGTTAAAGGCAGAGCATCATATAGATGCATTAATTTTATCTCTGTTTCACCACAAACCTGTATTTCTAACTTTTCTTATTTTTGTTAAACTTAAATTTTTACGATTTTTGCCGTTAAAAACTTTTAAGGTGCTTAAATAAATACAAGTGTATTCATTCTTATTCCTTCATGAATAATTGTTTTTGAAATGTTTAACTCGGGAAAATTAGGCAAATGAAACTTTGGATTGATAAACATAAAATGAGATTTTAAAAAAAGGTTTAAATTGCTCTTTGGAAAAACAATGCTCTTTGGGAACGTTATACTGGAAGAGACAAATTCTGGAGCTTGCATGATTAGTAGATATAATTAGTTTACAAAGGCTGAAAATCAAAGTTATCTAATGGCCAATTCACTCTGTAGTGCAACCCTGGCCAGAATCAATATGATAATGATCATGCTTTCTTCAGTTGCGGGAGGTGTGAAATATAGTGTATGGGTGTATGTGTGTGATGGTGAGAGCAGTGGTGAGCTGGGATGGGTCCCCAGTAGAACACAAACATCACTTCTCAGCTGCCATCTGTTACATTTCTAAGGCAATACTGGATGGAAGATATTGGGTTTATCTACTTTGAGTCTAATTGCAGCAGAGCCTAGTTAAAGATTAACAAAAGATACTGGGGTGCCTGGGTGGCTCAGTCACCTAAGGGTCTGACTCTTGATTTCAGCTCACATCGTGATCTTAGGGTGGTTAGATGAACCTTATGCTGGACTCCATGCTGGGTGTGGAGCCTGCTTAAGATTTTCTCCATCTCTCTCTTCCCCTGTCTTAAAAAAAAAAAAAAAAAAAGGTAATGAAAGCACATATCCCTTGGGAAATAGCATATGTACTGCCAAACCAAGCACAGCCCCTTGGGAAACAGGAGGAAAAAATGAACATTGACTTTTTAATTGTCAGGCACACAAATATAACCTCTGTAAATTTAAGAAAGGAGATCTATTAAGTAAAATAATTTGTCTTTACTATCTCTAGCAAAACTTCAAACCAAAAGGGAACATTTAGTATAATTGCTACAAAAAGATAGAAATTATATAAAATATGCTTTCATAAAATGTTAAGTGTTTTTAGAACCAAGGAATAAATATGTTATATCCTTTCTTACTGTCCTGGTGACCTTAGACAAATGACTTAACTTCTCTGGTCCTTAGCATCCTATGTGTTGAACAGTACTTCATGGGATTTATTAGAAATGTTACATAAGTCATATAGCAAAGAAACTGACAGATAATAAAGAACTAAGGTATTTATTTCTGTAGTCCTTATCATTATTTTTAAGATATTTTAGTTAACTCAGGGACTCTAGGTGGCTCAGTTGGTTGAGCATCTGGCTCTTGATTTTAGCTGAGGTCATGATCTCAAGGTCCTGAGATGGAGCCTATGTTGGGCTCCAAGCTCAGCAGAGAGTCTGCTAGAGATTCTCTCTCTCTTTTTCTCTCTCCTTCTGCCCCTCCCAACTTCAAATAAATAGTTAAATCTTTAAAATAGAAAAAGAAGCGTATTCTAGTTAACTCAAATATAGAATGATAGTAAATCAGTGTAGAACACTATATATAAATATGTAGAGATAGATGTAGTATATGGTATACTCTAGTATATTTATTAGAGAGATATCATTAAAGTACAGTTAAGGAAAAAAATAATATCTCCAGAGAGTAGAATATGGTGGCAGGATTACTACTCATTCATCTGAAGTCTTGATTTGCACTTTAGTTTTGTTGTTGATTTTTTATATGTAGGTAAGTGACTCGCCTTTGGTAAACCTGAGTTTCTTTTTTCGAAAAATACAAAAATAATATTCTTTCTGGTCTTTCAAAAAGGATAGTTTAAATATTCAAATAAAGATACAGGTAAGGGGGGCACTTAGGTGGCTGAGTTGATTGAGTGTCGGACTCTTGGCTTCTGCTCAGGTCACAGTCTCAGGGTGGTGAGATCGAGCCACACATGGGACTCCATGCTCAGTGTGGAATCTACTTGGGATTATTTCCTTCTTCTTCTCCCTCCCCCTTTATTCCTCAGCTTGCTAGTGCAAATGCTCTCTCTCTCTCTCTCTCTCTCTCTCTCTCTCTCAAATAAATAAATAAATAAATAAATAAATAAATAAATAAATAAAATCTTACATAGGTGGGAAAGTATTTTATATTTATGTAAAACTTTCTAATTTTCAAATATTGTTATTAAAAATATCCTATTAGTTGTGAGAGAAGAGGCAAAGTAAGTGACTAAGACAAGAGAATTAATGTAGAACTTAAAGAAGTTTAAAAGAAAGTATCTAGCTTGCAAGAATGGAGGTATTATCAGGAGTATTTTTAAAAGTTAAAAAAGGTGTTTTTTAAGGCAGTTAATATAGTAGCTGACACATGGTTCTCAATAATTGTAACTAGTAAAAATTAATTATGGAGTAATACCCCTTATACATTAAAAAATAAATCTAAGAATTTACCATGCTTTGGTCAATAAAAAGGCAGAGTTTCAGAGATATGCGGATCATATGGCAATATCTGTCCCAATGATTCAGTATGGCAATACAGTCAATGTTACTATAATAAATTAAAACCAGATTCATCGTACCTATAAAAGCAAATACAACAACCAGCAATAATGACAAATATGAATCACGCTTTTAGAGTCTGCCTCTGAGTTGAAATTGCTTGGCCAGGTATCACCTCATTAATTCTCTTACCCTCAAGATAAATGAACCAATTTTATAATCTTAAGAACACTGAATTATATTTCAGAGAATAATCAGAATTACTTATAGAAAAGAACATACTTGAAATCTCCCTGATTCTATAAGGCTTTACATTTCAAGGCAAAGCCAAGGCTTTTTAGAGGTTGAATTTTATTTATGGCTGAATTTTTTTTTTAATTTCTCGATTAAAGGAGAAGGATTGAAATGCCTCATAAAAGGGCACTTGGACATCAAATAGCTCTCACTTGACTGTATTTTGATGACTTTAGTATGAATTAATCACAGACATAGAGGTAAAACTTCCCTTGAAATACATATTTGGTTTTTAAATTAATAGGATAATGTACTTGGGACAGATTGCCTTTGCAGAAGGCAACTATAAAATTCAAAGTATTTTCAAATAGTTCTTTCACCAAATATAACAAAAAAATAGAACACATTCTCCAGCAGCAAACCCCAATACTATTGAGATTTGTCTCTTACTAATGTTCTTTTGGATTGGTTCCTGGAATTTAATGATTAAAATTGGCCTGTGAAGAAGAGATAGCAGGGTTATAGGAAACCTGGATTAAATGTGAAGATGCACAAATTTTGATAGAGTTCCAGGATCTCTGAGGAGGTAGGCAATGGGAGATCTGGGACAGCTGAGGAAAACTAGGAAGAGAGCCCTACACCCATGCAACATGGCAGCATCACACATCCCTCTGATAAGTAGTGACTGTTGTGGGAGATTTCATGCATGAAATCCATGCTTGAGTTAAAAAAAAACAGACAAGATGAATGATTTTTCCCTTAAGTTTCCTGGAAATAATGAGCATGAGGATGAGGAGGAGGTTGCAGGAGGAGGGGAAGGAGGATGGAGAAGACTCTGGTGGTGGTAGTGGTTGTGGCAGTCTCAGTGGCTCTGGTGGTGGCAGCTATGGCAGTGTTGATGATGATGATGATGATGATGATGATGATGATGATGATGATAAAAAGAGTCCTGTTCTTGTATGGCTAGCCCATAGTAAGTCTTTTCACCTCAATACTTTAAAAAAGATTCACAGCTTTTCTTCCACAGATAAATTGTCTTTGTTGCCTAATTACTTGTCATGTGTTTTGCAAATGCTCCAGCTGCAGAATGATCATTGAAAGCTCCCTGTGTCTTCTCTCAAATATATTTTTATTTAGGTTCAACTACTGTTTAATATCTCATTCACTGAGAAGAATGTGTCATCCCTTTCCCCACCCAAACTATAATTTTATTTCCATAGCACAACTAATTTGTATTTGTTGGTCAACATTAGGTTCAGTGCAACAGTTATATTTGTATTTTGAGAAACAATTGCTGGTTAGTCACACAAAGAATTTGGATAGTATGGACCATGGAACATGTGGAAAATAAGGCATTAAGAAGATTCAGGACACATTGGGTTTCTCTGTCTGTAGGAATCCTACTCTACTGAAAGCATAGGATGGGATTTTCCTAGACTTATTACCAATACGTATCTTTTCCATGCCCTCCTATCAAAATCTGTTGTTTACTTCTTCTTCTCCCCCATAGTCCCCCTTAAGAAAGAATAGCTAAGAGTTTAAAAGATCATCATTTTCAGTGATAACTTTATTTCAGCATTTCATCAGGGAATGAAGCCTGTATTAAAATGATCAAGGAAATATCAGCAGTGGGGTATGATGTTTGGTGGGGAAGGGCAAGAGCTAAGATGTCCTCAGGGTCAGAATTTACGCAGATCTGGCTTAGATCCCTGCCTCCTAAATTAATATTCATACAAATATAGGAAGTTACTTAATGACGCAGGGGGGCTTGCTGTAATGAATATGCAGTGCATGTGAAAATGCCTACCCAAGTTCTGGAAGATCCTGGAAGATGGTAGGTGCTCAGTAACTAGAATGATCAATTATTCCCAATGCATTTTACCTGAGAGGCAGTTATAAGCACCTGATTGTTGTTCAGTTGAATAGGCAGAGTGACCTCAAACATTTCCTTTTGTCCTGACAGATAATATGTTGGTTGGAAAGAGCCTAGCGAGAGATTATTTTGACATAAATTGTAGATATAAATTCTGTCCTCTTATTTCCAATATTGTAATCTAATTCATTTCTCCGCTTGAAGCTGTTTCTTTTTCTCCTTAGAGTTAAAAAAGTTGCCAGGACTCCGGAGCTTTCTAAACTTTTTTTTTAAAAAAAGATTTTATTTATTTATTCAGGAGAGACACAGGCATAGGCAGAAGCAGGCTCCCTGAGGAGAGCACGATGCAGGCTCGATCCCAGGACTCCAGGATCATGACCTGAGCCAAAGGCAGATGCTCAACCTCTGAGCCATCCAGGTGTCCCACTTCCTAAATCCTTTTAATGCCTATTAGAGATGCTAGGCATATCCGAGATACCTTACTTTCTTCATGATTTTTATCTCTTTGTGTTCAGGTTAACCATATTCCTTTCTAACCATCCAATAAAATGCTCTAATAATGAATAAGGTTTTAAACTCTATCTAGAAAGAGGTATTTTTACAGAGGACAAGGGGAAGCTATATTCATGATACATTAATATAGATATAATTAATATAAATATTACATATTTATAAAATAAAATCTATAATCATCTTGTCAGTGTTCCTTCTTTCCTTGCCATGGAGTATAGCACATAGAAAGCACATAATCTTAAACCACTAAATTAATGTTAGCATATATATCCAAATTGTAATTAATACAAGATTAATATATAGAATCATTATCCCAGAAGCCTCCATTATACTCTCACATTGTCAACGCCCTCCTTCCAAAACAACCTGACCAGCCACCACTGAGTAACTTTATCTGATTTTTAAAATTTCCTATAAATAGAAGAGTAGAGTGAGTACTTCTTTTTCTTTCTGGCTTTTAGTATTATGTTTGCAGGATTTGTCCATGTTGTTCTTCATTGCAATAATTTATCACTTCTGTATATTATTCAATTGCATTATAAACCATACATCAATAAAACATTTACTTATTTTAATATTTATGGACACCCATGTTGCTTCAAGTTTTGGGCTATTATGAGTAAAGCTGAAAATTTTGTATATATTTTGTGGAACACATATGTGCTATTGGAATTCTCGAGTAAAATTGCCAGACCGTTGAGGATGGGCACTTTTACTTTCAGAAGATATCACCAAACAGTTTTTTAAAGTGGTTTACCAATTTTCATTCCTACCAGTGTATATAAAAATGATACTACTAAATATTCTTATTAGTTTTAATTCAATTTTAATTCCTGTTCTTCTTTTTAAGATTTTACTTATTCATGAGAGACACACACAGAGAGAGAAAGAGAGGCAGAAACATAGGCAGAGGGAGAAGCAGGCTCCACACAGGGAGCCCAATGTGGGACTCGATCCTGGTTCTCCAGGATCTCACCCTGAGCTGAAGGCAGATGCTTAACCGCTGAGCCACTCAGGCATCCCTATTCTTGTTCCTTCTCAACGTCCTTGCTAATCTGATGTATTTTTTTGCCATTTCTGATTAATTTTTTCTCTTGCTGTTGAGCCTCTTTAAGGAATTGTTATTATTTTTTGTCCACGTAGTAGGACTCAGGCTTTAATTTGAAATTTTCTCAGTGACCACAATCTAAGAGGAAATAGAAAAGGAAGTGTTCTTTTGAACTGTCTGTCCACAAGTGACTGTCACACACTGCTCATCCCACTTAGCTCTTATAAAACATTTATTTCTCTTAGGGTATTATGTCATTCCATTTTTCAGGAAGCCAGTTACCTGGCCAACCTTTTCCCTCTCTCTAACACATTTTTTGTTCTGTATTTCTTTCAAATGCCCTGAAAATTTCATTGTTCTCTTCTCATGCGATGCTGAGGGGAAAACATAGCATTTCATATGTTTGTTAATTCATTCCAGTTCCCATTTGAATAGGTTGCAATTTTCAGAGGCAAATAATGAACTGGTGTGTTATTGAAAGAAGAGATATTCTAAGCTATGCCTTGTACCTGTTTAACTTCCCATACAATGGCAAATAGAAATATTTATAAGATCAAGTATATTTGAACAGCCAGAGAAAGATGTCAGTTAAGTGCAAATGGTAATATTTGCTTCATCTCAGCCTAGGCTGTCTTACTAGTGGCTGACTTTTTACTACTGTATTGTAAACAAAATGTAGTCAAATGTTGATCTCTGGAGCCACTTGAGGTTTTTACAGCTTTCTGAAACCTATCATAAAATGTAGACTTGCATATTTCCCTTGATATATTTTTGTAGCTCAGTTTATGGATGGTTTACAAATCATCATATATATGAGTAGAAATATGGATGAATTATAAGCACATATATTCCTTTTTCCACTATATAATTCTAAAAATAATTTAACCTAGACTCTTTACATGAGTTTGAGATTATTTTTACTTGCAATCATCTTTGGTCTAGAATATTAATTCAAGATGTTCTCTATTCTAGCCTTCTGCCAAGAGTAAGAAGTTCTAAATCATAAGCACATAAACCTGAAGCTATCCCAAACAATAATTTATTGATCCATGCTTGAAAAAATCTCTCTATTGCAGAGCTTTGGAAGTAGGAAATAAATATGTAGAACAATAGATTCTCAAGATAGACTAAAACTCTGGAGGTCACCTAAAATAAACCACCATTTCATTGCTTAAATGTCCTCTATAATTTTCAGTTGAGTTTGAACACTTCCAGAGTGCTCAGTAAAAGTATAACTATGTAGAAGTAAAACCCTATGCTAAATGGTTGTCCTAATGCTAGATGTGGCTTTATGTCCAAAGGGTACAGACTTAAACTTTCTTTCAGTGACAACTCCATCAGCGTTTATGGGCTACCCTGTAGTTTCCCTGTAACTTGCCCTTCTGGTTTAAATCTCTGGTTCCTCCACCTATTCCTCATACATTGGGTTTTGATTTCCTTCTCAATCATCATCACTTTATTCTGTGTGCATTATAGGTTGTGGCAAAGAGAAATGTCTGTTCATGAAGACAGAATGCCTTCATTCTTTGAAGTAGTCTGTTTGCATTAACAATTTTAGTATATAAATGTAAATTATTTAAATGTACCTTGTTTATATATTTCATATAATTGTAAATGTATATATAAATATATAAATATTTAAAATACATGAAAATATCTAATTTTCACTCATGTGAAGCTTATTATAACTTATAAGTCTTTTTCACATAGTTCTAAGCCATAGTTCTACCATATTGAATTGGAAATTTGATTGTGGAATGTCAAAGGCAGCACTACTAGATGATAGTGAAGGGTGGATCAGGGATGGGATAAAAAATATTCTCATTAATGCTATTTATCTTTAAAGTTTAACCCATAATTTTACTTGATAAAGGTCTTATTGGATTCTGGTAAGTCCTTCTACCTTTATATCATTCAAAAATTTGGTCAGTATTTTAGCAGTTCTTACCTAAATCTATAATTTAAAATTCTTTCAAGAGATCATAGTTTTAGATGAAATCATATACAATTTAATCCACAATTTATAATCTTTGGATAAAACCCTTTATTCAAATATAAATCCATCCAGATGGCACCAGTTCTTCATCTTATCAGCATTGAGAACAGAATTTCTTAAAATGTTACACCACTCTAAAGAACTCTCATGTCAATATGGCATGTCACTGTTCATTGGTATGTGTTTGATGGAACTGGCTACTTAGGAGAAAGCTTCTCTTATAGCTTTCCATCTGTTCCTTCTAGTGCTTTGTATTTTGCTGAATAAAACTTCCCACGTAAAAGTGGACCACCAATGCCAAGTTTTCCATAGAGAACATTCAAAAAATTATAAAATCTAATTCAGTAACATGTATATTTTATATTAGTTATCAGAAAAAATAAGTGGTATTAATTTGATATGACCCAATCTTGTTTCTAAGTGTTTGCAACTCCTGGAATGTAAATCCCATGCCAATCAGAAATTTAGATTATCTTTTATTTAATAATAGATAACTTCTTTATTACCTAGCCTATGCTGTAGTTAGAAATTTATTACTTTAAAACACAGGATACTACCTCTGTCCTCAAGAAATTTACCATCTTGCATAAGAAATTAGAAGTCATAAGTGACTAATTAAATACATGTTTTTGAAGGTATTATGAAAGTTAGTGGCTCTGATCAAGGAGTTTGGAGAAGTGAGTTGATTTTGTTTTTTTAAAGCGTATCATATAAGTCAACTTCCTTAAGGTACAGAATTTGGGAAAGAAAAATATACATCCAAAGAGGAATTTTAAAACTTTTCTTTAAAAAAAAAATTGCTCTAACTGCTGTAACTCCTTTAGGTAGGTATTCACTAAAGAATTACATTACTTTTAAATGACTTTTTGTTTTTTGGTATGGATTTTTTGATGTCTCAGTGTGCAGAAATTACTCTCAAATGAATAGATTGATCTATTTAAATGGAAATCTTATCTTGATCATATTCAGAATAAATTCTCTTTTATTTTGGGCTACCTGTGCATGCCTGTATCTATATTGCTTCCCAAATACCAATAATCCGATAAAGGAAGTACTTCAGTCCAGGTTCCCAGTTTAGACTTCATAGTTTATAAAGACAACTTGAGCTCTGGGAAGTGGCAACACAAAGCTTAATGGCAGTAAAGTTGTTTAGGCAGGGTCTTTGTGACATTCTGGCCATAGTATCCAAAAAGGTATCCTCTCTTTCTTTTTAAATTCACTTTTATTTTATTTTGTTTAATCTTAGTAATCTTTACCTCCAACATGGGGCTCATATTCACAACCCTGAGATCAAGAGTCGCCAAATGCCAGCCAAATGCCCCAAGGCATTCTCTTTTGAGTTAGCCATGTCAGGTCTAGATTCATAAATCTTTGCAGTAGACTAACCACTAGTGTGGCTCACATCTTTTCATGTTGATATCTTCTAATAATTAAATAATCTTAGTTACTCCATTGAACATGGAGAAGACATGTTGTACTAAAATATGTCAGTGCCTATATATTATTATATATTATGTATTATATATATATATATATATATATATATATATATATCCTTTGGTCAAGGAAATTTCTCATCTTGTCTGTGTTACTTCAAATTACGTTTGAATGGGTCATTGCCTATAAAAATGAGAGAAAGAGGTATGTCCCATTGGTTGGATGGCTATTATTCATAAATGCTTATAGCCTTCTCATTGTTTCATTCCTTTCCTGGTCTTTGGTTAATGCTATTCTCAGGGACTGATCAATTGGTATAGTTAGTTTCTCCCTCTCAAAGGAAAACAGAAATCTTCTTCTCCTCAAAACTCTTCAACTACAAGGTTGGAGTGGGTTGGAACTGGAAAATCAAAGGTTGGGAGTGAAACCTACATATCTAATAGGGGAGAGCTATAGGTTATATTCATTTTTCTCCATACTATTCTCAGAGAGGAAGTAGACAGCAGGAAAATGTGGGCAGCTGGTGTATTACTCAGAGATTGCTTCTCTTATATAATGGGTTGGTTGGTGTTACCTATGCTGTTTATTTTTCATAGTACTGTTATTATTTTTTAATGTTATTAGATTGGTTCTAAAGTAAGTTATCACATTTTAGTCAGATGCTGACATAAAGCAAAAATCTTATTATTGGGGGGAGGGGCAAGATGGCGGAAGAGCAGGGTCCCCAGGTCACCTGTCCCCACCAAATTACCTAGATAACCTTCAAACCATCCTGAAAATTTAGGAATTCGGCCTGAGATGTAAAGAGAGACCAGCTGGAATGCTACAGTGAGAAGAGTCCGCGCTTCTATCAAGGTAGGAAGACGGGGAAAAAGAAATAAAGGAACAAAAGGCCTCCGAGGGGGAGGGGCCCCGCGAGGAGCCGGGCTGAGGCCGGGGCGAGTGTCCCCGGGACGGGAGAGCCCCGTCCCGGAGGAGCAGGAGCTGCACCAACCTTCCCGGGCGGGCGGAAAGGGGCTCGCAGGGAGTTGGAGCAGGACCCAGGAGAGCGGGGATGCCCTCAGGCTCCCTGGGACACTAACAGACACCTGCGCCCCGGGAGAGTGCGCCGAGCTCCCTAAGGGCTGCAGCGCGCACGGAGGGACCGACCGGAGCAGCTCGGGGGGCTCGGGCGGCGGCTCCAGGGAGGGAGCTGCAGGGCGGGAGCGCGAATCCCACAGCGCAGGCCCCGGAGCACAGGGCGCCGGGACACAGCCCAGGATCCGGCCTCCCCCGGGACAGGCAGAGGCCGGGAGGGCCCGAGACAGCAAGGACGCTCCTACCCCGAGCTGAGCAGATCAGCGGCCCCGCCCCAGAGCCTCCAGGCCCTGCAGACGGAGAACCGAGATCCCCGAGCCCCGTAGTTCCTGCAGAGGCTGAATCCAGGCTTCCAGAGCTGCCATAGCAACTGCTGCTGTTCCTCCTGGGGCCCCACGGGGTAAACAACCCCGGCTGAGCCCTGCAGCAGGCAGGGGCAGAGCAGCTCCCCCAAGTGCTAACACCTGAGAATCAGCACAGCAGGCCCCTCCCCCAGAAGACCAGCTGGACGGACCAGTGATACTCCCCCGTGTTCCAATACAACTTGTTTCTGGCCACTCTGCACTGAGCAAAATGACTAGAAGGAAAACCTCACCTCAAAAGAAAGAATCAGAAACAGCCCTCTTTCCCACAGAGTTACAAAATCTGGATTACACTTCAATGTCAGAAAGCCAATTCAGAAGCACCATTATACAGCTACTGGTGGCTCTAGAAAAAAGCATTAAGGCCTCACGAGACTTCATGACTGCAGAATTTAGATCCAATCAGGCAGAAATTAAAAATCAATTGAATGAGATGCAATCCAAACTAGAAGTCCTAACGATGAGGGTTAACGTGGTGGAAGAACGAGTGAGTGACATAGAAGACAAGTTAATGGCAAAGAGGGAAACTGAGGAAAAAAGAGACAATCAATTAAGGGACCATGAAGACAGATTAAGGCAAATAAACGACAGTCTGAGGAAGAAAAACCTACGTTTAATTGGGGTTCCCGAGGGCGCCGAAAGGGACAGAGGGCCAGAATATGTATTTGAACAAATCCTAGCTGAAAACTTTCCCAATCTGGGAAGGGAAACAGGCATTCAGATCCAGGAAATAGAGAGATCCCCCCCTAAAATCAATAAAAACCGCTCAACACCTCGACATCTAATAGTGAAGCTTGCAAATTCCAAAGATAAAGAGAAGATCCTTAAAGCAGCAAGAGACAAGAAGTCCCTGACTTTCATGGGGAGGAATATTAGGGTAACAGCAGACCTCTCCACAGAGACCTGGCAGGCCAGAAAGGGCTGGCAGGATATATTCAGGGTCCTAAATGAGAAGAACATGCAACCAAGAATACTTTATCCAGCAAGGCTCTCATTCAAAATGGAAGGAGAGATAAAGAGCTTCCAAGACAGGCAGGAACTGAAAGAATATGTGACCTCCAAACCAGCTCTGCAAGAAATTTTAAGGGGGACTCTTAAAACTCCCCTTTAAGAAGAAGTTCAAGTAACTCTGAACGTGAATGGGCTTAATGACCCCATCAAAAGGCGCAGAGTTTCAGACTGGATAAAAAAACAGGAACCATCTATTTGCTGTCTACAAGAGACTTATTTTAGACAGAAGGATACCTACAACCTGAAAATAAAAGGTTGGAGAACCATTTACCATTCAAATGGTTCTCAAAATATACCCTAAAAACTACAGAACACTTCTGAAAGAAATTGAGGAAGACACAAAGAGATGGAAAAATATTCCATGCTCATGGATTGGCAGAATTAATATTGTGAAAATGTCAATGTTACCCAGGGCAATTTACACGTATAATGCAATCCCTATCAAAATACCATGGACTTTCTTCAGAGACTTAGAACAAATTATTTTAAGATTTGTGTGGAATCAGAAAAGACCCCGAATAGCCAGGGGAATTTTAAAAAAAGAAAACCATATCTGGGGGCATCACAATGCCAGATTTCAGGTTGTACTACAAAGCTGTGTTCATCAAGACAGTGTGGTACTGGCACAAAAACAGACATATAGATCAATGGAACAGAACAGAGAACCCAGAAGTGGACCCTGAACTTTATGCTCAACTAATATACGATAAAGGAGGAAAGACGATCCACTAGAAGAAAGACAGTCTCTTCAATAAATGGTGCTGGGAAAATTGGACATCCACATGCAGAAGAATGAAACTGGACCACTCTCTTGCACCAGACACAAAGATAAACTCAAAATAGATGAAAGATCTAAATGTGAGACAAGATTCCATCAAAATCCCAGAGGAGAACTCAGGCAACACCCTTTTTGAACTTGGCCACAGTAACCGGAGAAGGACAAACAGTGTATGTTCTCATTCATTTGGGGAATATGAATAATAGCGAAAGGGAATATAAGGGAAGGGAGAAGAAATGTGTGAGAAATATCAGAAAGGGAGACAGAACATAAAGACTTCTAACTCTGGGAAATGAACTAGGGGTGGTGGAGGGGGAGGAGGGCGGGGGGTGGGGGTGAATGGGTGACGGGCACGGAGGGGTACACTTGACGGGATGAGCACTGGGTGTTATTCTGTATGTTGGTAAATTGAACACAAATAAAAATTAATTTATAAAAAAAAAAAAAATCTTATTATTTTTTTTTTCTCTCTCTCTTTCCCTTATAGGAATTTGGAATCATATGTAAAAAGATTTAGGAAATGTGCAGACTGCTCATCTCTGCTAGTCCTGTTCACTTTCTGTATTTTAAATATCAGTATAAATAGAGAAATTATTTATGTATATATAACAAATGTTTCATCAGCATTATCATTTATCTCTAGTGATACACATGCACAAATACTGGTTTTACACAAGTGATTTCTTTTTGTCCTTAGATTCTGTTATACAGATTTTACCCTTACCAGCTATCTTAATCTAGTTTCTTCAGAAAGCCGAGTCTTGTTTGTGTCTCTCTTATTTTTTTCCCCTTTTCTTATTTCTTAAGTTCCACATATGAGTGAAATCATATGCTATTTGTCTTTCTCTGACTTATTTCACTTAGCATTATACTCTAACTCTATCCATGCTGTTGCAATTGGCAAGATTTCATTCATTTTATGGCTGAATAATATTCATATACATATGAATATATATATATATATATATATCTTCTTTATCCATTCACCAATCTATGAATGCTTGGGCTGCTTACATAGTTTAGCTGTTGTAAATAATGCTGGTATAAATATGGGGGAGGTATATTTTCCTTTGAATTATTGTTCTTGTATTTTTGGGGTCAATACCCAGTAGTGTGATTGCTGGATCATAAGGTAGTTCTATTTTAACTTTTTGAGGAATTTATGTACTTTTTTTCACAGTGCCTGTGCCAGTTTCCATTCTCACCCAACAATGCATGAGAGTTCTTTTTTCTCTAAATCCTTGCCAACACCTGTTGTTTCTTGGGTTTTGGATTTTAGCCATTCAGAGGGTATAAGGTGATATCCCATTGCAGTTTTGAGTTGCATTTCCCTAATGGTAAATGATGATGAGTGTTTTACATGTGTCAGTTGACTGTCAGTATGTCTTCTTTGGAGAAATGTCTGTTCATGTCTTCTGTCCATTTTTAATTTGATTATTTGTTTTTGGGGTATTGAGTCGTATCAATTCTTTATATATTTTGGATACTAACACTTTATCAGGTGTTATTTGCATATCTCCTCCCATTCCGTAGCCTGCCTTTTAGGTTTGTTGATTGCTTTCTTAGTTGTGTAGAAGGGGAGAGATTATTTTAAAACACATTTCTATTTGGAGAGAAAGTTCATCAATGTGGTGGCATATTTTAAGACTGATTATCTGATGATTTGTACTTAGGTTAAGCTAAAGTAGATAAGTCAAATACACCCAAGTGTACAAATTCCTGGCAAACCATAAGATGTCATTAATATTTAAGAAGCACCCTGGTTTCCAAGCATTTTTGAATATAATTATTAATACCCTGGTGATATTTACATGTTATTCAAAGTCCACGTTAAAGGAATATAAGAAACTAGACAGACATGTTATTATGAGGTTCCAGACATGGGCAAATATGTTATTATGTAAAAAAAAATTACGATACCTACCTTCCTATATAGCATCATTGTTTACTAAGAAGAGATTGTTTTTAATGCATCTAGTTGACTGTTAAATAGCTTTTATCTTCTGAAGACTGTTTAAAGAATATCTATAAAATAAGTCATTGAGACATTAAAAATTGTCTCTGAGCTATTTACGTGATATATGCAGATATAGCTATTAAAAATAGTAGTTAAAAAACCCACATATCTACAAAGTAGCATTAAGTGAATGAAGATAAAAAGACGGAAACAAAAGTACCTGGTGACAAATGAAGGAAATGGATAGTGTTTTACAACAAGGATAGAAGGAGTACAGATGAAACAAATGCTTTCTAAATCAAAGAGGTGAAGTTTTCCAAGATTCTTATACTAAATTCAGATTCTTAAAAAATGGAATCTGGAGACAAAGAGCTTCTTGAATATACAAAAGAAAAAGTAGAGGTGTTTTGATAAACCTTAAAATAAAGCTAGTTGTTTTGAAGGAATATTCATTAGGGTAGAGAAAATTCATAGCAATTATTTAGAGTGGGTGTTATCTTAAAAAGACTTGGTTGTCACAACACTTATCTGGAGATGAATACTGTGGAAAGGCTATGAAGATCGCTTTTATGACATGTCCATCATTTTACATGGAAGGTGATCAGACATTTTGATTAGGAACATCTATTAAAAACTGGAAATCTAAAACACAATTTCCAGGGTGCCTGTGTGGCTTGATCAGTTAAGTGTCCAATTCTTGATTTTGACTCAGATCATGCATTCAGGGTTGTGAGATGGAGCCCCATATTGGGCTCTGTGTTCAACAAGGAGTCTGGTTGAGATTCTCTCTCTCTCTCTCTTCCTCTCCCCCACTCGTATTTTCTTTCTTTCTTTCTTTCTTTCTTTCTTTCTTTCTTTCTTTCTTTCTTTCTTTCTAAATAAATAAATAAATATTTTAAAAAATAAAAATAAAAAGTAAAAAACAATTTCCATTTCTTTTTATTTAATTTTGCCCTATTCATTTTATTTAAACCATATATGCCATTAAGTTATTTTACCTTCATTATTAAAAGTAGAGTTCTGTTGTTACAGGTCCACTTTAAAATCCCCCAAACTATCCCTTGAAATTTATTTTTACAATTTTATTCTATTTTATGTCTCTTCATGTACCACAGATAAATGAAATGACAAATGTATTTATATAAATTATAGCCCCACTTCCATGGCCATCATTAAAGTCAAAATTTCTAAAACCACCTTATTGATGAATCTTGATAGAATAAACTTAGAGGTGGGTGGTAATTAACTTCTCTAGAGAGAAATTCAAACTGACTATTGACTTAATTATATATAGTTGAATTATCATTCATAACCAGATCATATATGATTAACATTTTATGATTCTTCATGAAATAAACTCTTCTTCATAGCATTGCACAATATTTTAAATATTTGCTTATTCTTTTGAAAACTTTATTATTTTCTAATCACCTGAAATTATGCAAAATGGTATAGAAGAAAATATTCATTGTATATTATATTTGGAAGCTTTATATTCATTATCTCATTTTATTCTCATTTAATGGTATTTGTTACAACTGATGAACTACATTGACCAATCACAATCACCCAAAGTCAATAGTCTATGTTAGGGTTCATCTTGGTTTTGTATATCCTATGGGTTTGGATAAATGTGAAATGATATATACCTATTATTATAATATCATGCAGAGTATTTTCCTACAAATATTTTGTGTTCCTCCTCTTTGTCTCCCCTCTTCCCATTAACCCCTAACAACCACTGATTTTTTAAAATTGTCTCCATAGTTTTGCCTTTTCTAAAATGTCATATAGTTGAAATCACACAGTATGGTACCCTTTTCAAATTAGCTTCTTTCTCTTAGTAAGATGCATTTAAGTTTTTTTCAGGTCTATTCATCGTTTGATATAGCTCATTTCTTTTTAATGCTGAATAATATTTCATCATCTGGGTGTACCACAGTTATTCATCTACCAAAGGACATCTTGGTTGCTTCCAAGTTTGGGCAATAATGAAAAAAGTCACTATAAATATCACGTGCAGGTTTCCAGGTTTCTTTGTGGACATGTTTTCAGTTCTTTTAGGTAAATACCAAGGAGTGTGGTTGCTGGATCACATGGGAAGAGCATATTTAGTTTTGTAAAAAAACACCAAAATATCTTTCAAAATGGCTGTACCATGTTGCATTCCCACTAGCAGTGAATGAGTGTTGGTGCTTTTTGCTTCACATCCTCACTAGCATTTGGTATTGTCAATGTTCTGGATTTGGGGCATTCTACTGGGTGTGTAGTAGTATCTTTTTTTTTTCAATTTGCATTTCCCTGATGGCATAGTTTGTGGAACGCCTTTCCATATACTTCTTTGTCACCTGTATCACCTGGATAATTTTTTTTGAGGTGTCTATTAAAGTCTCTGGCCCATGTTCTAATCAGGTTATTAAATGATGTAGTTTTTACAACACTGTTAACCCGTTATTATCCCCATTTGAATCACAAACACAAAGGCTTGGGAAAGTTACATATCTTGCTTGAGGTCCCACGTTACTGACTTGATGGAAGTAATACAAATTCAATTCCATCTGACCCAAAGCCCGAGCTACAGTTTCTCTGCTTAAATTACTTCTGTTAGAGTGTAATCCAGAAGTGACACAGGTATCTAAGTCTGACTAAACCTAACATATGTAGGCGTATTTTCTAAAATTAAAATATAAACATTCCTTTAAATTAAGAAACATAAGCTTCAGAGCTGACTAGTACATTTTTGTTTCATATGGTTATGTAGCCAGTCTGAACCTAACTGAAAGCTAATCAGTGGTTGTCTAAGGATAGGACTGGAGTGCAGTGCAGTGTGGAAGGCCAGGAGAGAGAGGATAACATCTGAACATGAGGAAAATTTTGGGAATGATGAATGGGTCATTATCTTAATAGTAGTTATGGTATATATATGCCAAAACTTATCAAATTGTCTGAATATGTACAGTTTACTGTGTAGTAATTATAATTCAGTAAATCTATTATTAAAAAAAAGATACTGCTAAAAGAATGAAAAAACATTCCATTGACTGGAAGAAAATATTGGTAAAATATTGGTAAAGAAAATATTGGTAAAGCTAAAAGAATGAAAAAACATTCCATTGACTGGAAGAAAATATTGGTAAAGAAAAAGAGTTTACATTCAAATAAGATTTTTTAAAATTTTTAAATCATTAGAAATGATCTAAATACTTGAATAGACACTTCACTGGAAAATAAATATGATGGCAAATAAACACAATAAGATGCCCAACATCAGTAGTGATTAGATAAATGCAATTTAGTGTGAACAATGGATACTCTTATCACCTGTTATCTAAAAGAAGAAAAGACTTTAGGATGAAATGCTCTGAATATATCTTTAAGTCCATTTGGTCCAGTGTGTCATTCAAAGCCCTTGTTTCCTTATTGATCTCCTGTTAGATGATCTGTCCATTGCTGTGAGTGGGGTGTTAAAGCCTGCTACTATTATTGTATTATTACCAATGAGAATTAGGGAAACAAAACACATGAACATAGGAGAAGGGAAGGAAAAATAAAATAAGATAAAAACACAGATGGAAGAAAACTATGACATCCTTAACTATAGGAAACAAACTGAGAGTTACTGGAGGGGTGATGGGTGGGGGGAATGGGGTAACTGTATGATGGGCATTAAAGAGGGCACCTGATGTAATGAGCATTTGGTGTTACATGCAACTGAGGAATCACTAATTTCTACCCTTGAAACTAATAATATACTATATGTTAACTAAATTGAACTTAAATAAAAAACTTTTAAAAATATTTGACTTTCCTGTAAACAACAAAAAGAAAATAAATTGAAAACATTTAAAAAGAAAAAAACAAAAGAAAGACAGAAAAAAAAAACTGACAATACTAAGTAATAATGAGGAAGTGGAGAAACCGGAACTCTCGTATATTGCAGGTAGGAATGAGAGTATAGAGAATATGGCAAACAGGTTAATACTTTCTTCAAAAGTCTAGCAAATATTTTACATATGGCCCAGAAATCTCAGTTCTGGGTATTTACTCAAATGAAGTTAAATTTATGTTCACATAAACGTGTATACAAAACACTTACAATTGCTTTATTTATAAAGTCTCCATACTAAGAAACAAAAAAATTATTCTTCAACCTATAAATAAAGTGTTGTACACCCATACAACAGAATATTATGCAGTAATAAAAAAGAATGCAAAAAAAGAATGCATTATCAATATACACAATAATGGATGAATTTCAAGGCAATGTACTAAGTGAAAGCCTGAATCATGTATTCTGTATGATTCCCTTCATATTACATGATGGGCTAAGCAAGACATTAGGACAGATAATAGACTAGGGATTGCTGGTGCTTGGTGATGGTTGGAGAGAATGACTACAAAGGGGCACCGTAGAATAAGTTTGGATAATCTTGATTTCATGGTGAATACATGACTGTAGCATGTAATTCCTAATACTGTATCATAAAAGAGTACTTGCTACTATACATAAATTATACCTCAATAAAACATACACTAACTTTAAAAATCTGAGATGTGAAGCTAATGGAAAAGAAGGCCAAGCATATTTATTCATCTTCCTTGTGTTGGTTTACCAGCACTGCCATAACAAATTACCACAAACTTAGTAATTTAAAACAATAGGAATTTATTCTCTTATAGTTCTGGAGGCTAGATGTCTGACGTCAGGTAGGTATCAGCTAGATCATGCTCTCTCTGAATGTTCTAGGACACTAGTTTTAGAATTTAGGGCCCATCCCAATTGACCCGATCGTAACCAATTACATCTAATAAGGATGCTATTTCAAATATGATCACATTCTGTGGTTCTAGGTGGAAATGAATTTGAGGAGGGAGATACTATCCAGCCTACCACACCCTCATGAAAATGATGTAGTTTTAATTATATTTCGGCATAGCAATTTTATATAGATATTTCCAAATATTTTTATGCAATCATCTTGAGAAAAAATTGGATGGCTGAGATTCTCGTATCCTAATTGTGTATAACAAATTTTAAATTGATCAGGGATGTGAACAAGAAAGCTAGGCTCAGCATCCAAATGAAGCAGCTGGGGCACATTTGGCAAAAGATAAAATCTTCTATGCAGAAATTGCAAGAATATTTCAAATAATGCTAGTCCTTTTCATGAAAATGTCAGAGGACCATTTTATATTTGGTCAGAATTCCTGTGTAGCTTTTGTCTAGAAGCAATAACTCCAGTAGTGCTGGTTCAAATGGTTTCATCTGCCAAGTTCCCAAAATCCCATCTGGTTCTAGTGCTTGGCCAAATCCATACAAGAAAAATAATTATGGTTACATAACCCATCCCTGAGTTAGACAGATAAACTTACCTTTTGATAAGAATATCAACATTTCCTTTTATTCACCAAATAGTCACAAATTCATTTTGCCTAACAATTTTGCTCTAATTATTGACCTTTCCCCAATAGCATGAAGCAGAAGTGATAGTCATTTCCAAGCTTAGGTTTCAAACAGTTATGTGCTTCCCTTCTTTGTCTCCTGGAATCCAGCCTAAATAAATTGGGGCGAGCCTGATGTACAATGAGAAACATACTGCCTATTTACCCCATCATTTTCATTGACAAGCACTTCCCAGATATGTTAGTAAGGCCATCCTTGTCCAGCAGATGCCTGCTAAGCTGACCCTAAGAATATGAATAAGTTCAGCCAAGAACACCCAAGCCTGGCCCAGATCAGCAGAACTGTCCTACTTACGCAAAGAACATGTAAGCAAAAACGAATATGTTAAGGCACAGTAATTACAGTGATTTGTTGGTAGTGATTCATATTGATACAATTGGTTTAAGAAATATCTATAAGAATATAGAAGAATATTTGATGAATCCCTGCTAGGTCAATGTTAATATGCATCCATATTTTATTTTAATAGAAGAGATATACTGGGGGTCATTAACATTTAATTAATCAAATCAAATTTTTCATAATTAATTATTTTCTAACCTGGAATACCCAGTAATCAGGAATTTGCTTTTTCATTGTATGCCTGTCATTTGATTTTTATTAAATTGAGATTCTGGAAAGTATTTAAGTTAAAAACATAGTTTTTAAAACATTTTTGTTTTCTACTTTATTGTGCATTTTCTTTTACTGTTCAAAATATGACCACACAGAAAAGACTGAGTGTTCACTCTGACAATATCCACCTGAAACATGCAATGAAGGCCATCAAAATATTTCATTCAGTTTATGGAATGAAAAGGTTGTCATGAGTGATAAAGCCTACTATCTTTCATTAAATCAGTTGTGTCTCTGATTTTCTTTTCTCTCTAATCATCTAAAGTGTTTGGCTAATTCTCTTTGCCTTTCAATCTCCACCTGTAATCTCTCTAGTCAAAGAATCTTATTGTGGTTGTATTTATTTTCAAGCAATTTGTTTGCACCTTCAAGTTCATGTCAAAATTGTAACATCTAAATTGTTTTTCTATGAACCTTAATTCTAAAGGATTTTTTTTTTTGCCACAAATTATGCCTTCCACCTACTTTCCTGAACAAAGCAGAACACAAAATTCGCCAGTATTTTGAAGAAAAAAATCATACATTTCGTTGCAATTGTTAAGTCATTTCACGGTAATGATTCTGGGAATAAAGTATAACCACTCTAGGCCAGCATGTGAAATTCTTTCCCCTGGGGATCTGACCTTCTTTGCAGAATGGCATTTCATGATTATTATTTATTAACAGAGTCTTTTCACATATAAAATAAAGATTCACAACAATGACAGATTGCTGATAGAGATACTATGAAGTCATACTAGGTGTTTTTTTAAATGCAGGAAATATGGAGGTTTCTGAGAAAATGAGATTGACATTGATATTCGAAGCCTTCACCCTGTGTTAGTAGTTCAAATCAAAGCCGCACAATGCTTAAAGGTCAATTGCTGTTTGGCAATTATGGCTTGACAAATAAACTGACCTGTTCTGATTCCAGAAGTCCATGTATCTCTCTCCTATTTGACATTAATTGGCCCTTCGGTGGCTTTACAGAGGCCAGTAGTTGAATAAAGTTTGGAGAATGAGCTTCTGCTCTTCCGCAGATATTGCACTTTGTTTTATTAGTAGACACAACTCAAACATGTGGTCCTTTATTACTGTCGGGAAAGCATAAAAAGAATGAAACCTTCTGAGGTAAAGTAATGAAAATGGAGGACAACAACAATAAGAAAACCTCATTTTCAATCATGATCCTTCTAAGGTTATATCTGTCACCTGCCTCAATTCTCCATAAAATTTATGGGAATACTTTTGAACTCTATTCATTCTTCAAGATTGAGATCTTCTATTACAGGTTCAGTGTAAATTTTGACACCTTTATTCCAATCTTTTACAAAAAATTAAATAATCCAAGTATATCCTCTATCCATTTTAATTTTTTTTGTGTGTGTTTCTGTGAAAGACAGAAAAAAAGCTTTCTGTGGAAAGCTAATATCTCTAGTGATTTTAATTCTGCCATTATAGTCCAGAATATGACCCCAGAAATACACATTCATTTGAGAGACTGGAAATGGATATGTGGGACAAAATTCATCCTTTATGGATAGTAGTTCTAGGAAGGGAACTTAAAAGATCCTCAAGGGTTGGTCTCAGTCCAGTTTTCTTACCCACAAGGTGTGTCACCTTTGCTTGATCCGATATGCTTGGTGTCAGAGTGTAATAGGTTGTGGTAAGGCCCACTTACAAAGCTACATTATCCTAATTACATGTTTCAGGCTACTGCCTTTTAGAAAAAAAATGATACCTACAACTTGGGATATCTTTGGTCATTTCCCTTTCTTTCTCTAAAATCTACCTGGTTATTTCTTGTCATGCACTTATTATCCTTTTTCCCCTTCTGGCTACTGTTTGCTTTTTTTTTTTTTTCTTCAGCATCATGCCCTTATAAAAAGAATGTTTTTTAAAGCTTTGTATCTTAAATGATTTTTCCTGAAAGTATTCTCTTTTAATTTTGAGTGTTTATCTTATATAGCATGCTATAAACATTCAAGAAACAAAAAAACAAATGAAATGATAATTTAGGATGTTACTCTAAGGTGGAACAGTTAATGAAGAAGAGAGTGAAATTTAGACTGTTTGAGAAAGTTACAGGATAAATTTCATGATTAAGAATCCTGGATTATGATCAGGTGAAGTTCTAGTAATTAAGTCCAGATGGAACAGAATATGCTTACAGTAACAGGATATATGAAGTTCAGGATATAGTTCCTGAGAGTTACTCAGCAAGCCCGATGGCAAATGGGGAATTCAGCAAGCTGAGAAATAGAGGAATATAAAAGCTAATGTTTTCATTACATCTGATCCATGTCAGTCTTTATTGAGAAGAAGATCTCCAACAGAAAGGGTAGAATTGGCTAATATTCAACAGAAAACTAGGAATAAAAATAGGGGAGTAAACTAGAAGTAAAGATACAGCTGTTAATTCCCAGATCAATCACTTATTCTTTGTCCTGAAAAACTTTCATGTAAAAAAAATGCTGAAAAGATGATGGCTCTGGGTCTCTGTTGAATATCATTGTAACGTTTGAATGAAAGTCTCCCAGAATATGAACATATCAACCAAAGGAAGTCAGAGACATACTATATAAATTCACACACATACATTTATGTACATTTTATGTAAAAATATATAACATATATAAATATATTTAAATATATATATTTAGAGGGAGTAGGAGAGAGGAAGTAAAGGGGATAATAAATTCCTGTTGTCCTTTTTTTAAACAAATATGTGCAATGATACAAACATTTGTGACATTAGAACCCATTAGAGATATGCCACTTGAAGGAGCATAAATTACTCGTGTGCTTTGGCATGTATTTTGGAACTATAGATACAAAATGTTTTCTCTAAATTGCACACTTGTTACACAAAATAGTAATTCATTTAAAAGTAGTATCTTAGCTTTCTTGATTCAACCTGCTACTCTTAAAAAGGCAGCCATGTAAACCTAAGGTGCACCTAAAAGTGGAGATTTAGGTCTTAGCTGAAAGGTATTCCTCTTTGTGTAACTCAATTAACAACTTAGAGCCAAATCCATGAAAGATTATAGCAAAACTGTACAAATTCACCTTGTGGAGCTGGGTCAGAAGTCCCAAATTTAATATGATTCCTGTTTGTACTGCAGTTTGTGGTAAGGTGTATCATAAATCAGGTCAATCTTTAGTTCAAGTGAGTTACGAATCTTAATTCTGCATCTTTCACCTGTAATCTGTAAGCACTTTGCAGAAAGGCAGTTTATAGGCCACTCAACGCAATCAAAGGAAATGTAATTTGATACACAAATTAAAATTCATCTAATTTCACATAAAACAATGATATTCAGCTTTTCAAATTCTCTCAAATGGAATGTATCAGGTAATTTGTTTTTATTTTTTATTATTTTAGCACAGAAAAAAATGTTAAAAGTAAGGTGTTCTTTCAGTTACTGGTGCTGCTATGGGTAGGAACTTACCCAAAGACCAATGCTAGCTTTGTACTCAAGAATTCACAATGTTTTTCAAATATTTACATTAGTAGACATGAAAAATACTCTTACTTAGTTGCCACTTTAAAGGTGTTATCAGAGGAACAGGATTGTTTCAATATACTGATAGAATGTAGAGCCTTACCCTAACCCACTTAACCAGTCATTCATATTTAGTAAGTGTTTAAATAGTACTGTATCAAAAACACAGAATTGGATTCTGAGGGTACTTAGAGAAGATGAAGACACCATGTGTCTTTTATCCTTGCTTACATAAAGCAACACAAGTTAATATGTAAAAACACAATTTAACAATACCTATTTGTGATGGAAAAAATCACACCCCTTCCACTATCAGCACAGCTACTAGTGAGCTGTAAAGCTTGAACAAGAAACTTACTTTGTTTCTTCAATTACAATTCATTTATCTTATAAACATTTCTTCAATATATAAAGCTTACAGTACAATCAGAAAGTTTCTCAATTCCATTAAATTGAAACACTTGAAGAGATTCTACAGACCTTAACAAAAAATAATATATGTATATTTACATCAGTTCCTATAAGGGATGTAATTAGAGTCCAATGGTGTCACTCTTGGGTGAACACTTCTCTCTTGCCTGAGATTCCTTTTTGTCTGATCCTCCCCATATGTAACTTAGAGTATGTCTACTTTGCTATGAGAGCACTATGTTCATTTTTATGTGAATACCCTCAACAAAAGAGAAGCTATATTCTTTTTTTATTTATTTTATTTTATTTATTTATGATAGTCACACACACACAGACAGAGAGGCAGAGGGAGAAGCAGGCTCCATGCACCGGGAGCCCGACGTGGGATTCGATCTCGGGTCTCCAGGATCGCGCCCTGGGCCAAAGGCAGGCGCTAAACTGCTGCGCCACTGGGGATCCCGAAGCTATATTCTTTTTTTTTTTTAATTTTTTTTAAATTTTTTTTATTTACGATAGTCATATATATAGAGAGAGAGGCAGAGACACAGGCAGAGGGAGAAGCAGGCTCCATGCACCGGGAGCCCGACGTGGGATTCGATCCCGGGTCTCCAGGATCGCGCCCTGGGCCAAAGGCAGGCGCCAAACCGCTGCGCCACCCAGGGATCCCTCGAAGCTATATTCTTGAACAGAGAATTGCTACTGTGCACTACATAGTGATGGAAATAGTTAATATAAAATTTATAATTGAGTTAATTTTGTTTTCCTTTCTAAATAAAACAAACTTTTCATTGCCTAATTTACAAATCATGAGATGAATCCAATCATAATTAAAATATGAAGGAAATGAGAATTATGGAAAATAAATGAATTCTAGTAGACTATTTGAAATTAAACAGAAATTAAGAGTATCAGGAAACAAAAATTCTACCATCAAAAAATCATTGCAAATGCCGTCAGTTGAAACCCAGAGACAAACCAATAGCTCTTCTCAGATAACAGCACAAATGGCTTTACGTCATTAAACTGTCCAGATATAACCCCAAACATCAACTTAATAAAATATGTTGGAAGAGAATCAAGCTATTCAAGTAACTTTTCCAAGTACAGCTGTACTTCAGGGGATAATCAATCACATCCAGCTGTGGTATTCTTCATTCTGACAAAAGTCTGTGACAGAGAAGCATGATGGACAAATTAGCCTCTCATTTTATGGAAGAACGGACCGGATATGGAGTAGGTGACAAGTGCATGGGCTGTGTGCGCACGTGCACATATATGCGCACGTGTGCACGTCTGTAGGTGTGATGTGTTTGAATTTTCCCTACAAACTTCTATTAACAAGCTAGCCTTCTGCTGATATCTTCAATGTATTTGTTTCTTCTTAGTCATAAAAAACATAGCTTTATCATAAATCCATTGAGCTTTACATCCAGTTTCAACCGAGTACAAACCTTAAAAAAGACAAACATTAACATCACGTATGTTAAAGCCAAATCTTGTCAGGAGGTGAGGGGTCCTCCAAGAGACAGAATAAAACCTGGTAATTCTCATCCAGAGATAGAACTGCTCAGTGACCTTAATACTAAAAGAGGTCTCCGGGTGGAGGAAAGAATTAGAACTCATCTTTGCAATTTCACTTGACTGACACATCTGTCAGTGTCTTTTATGATCCAGCTAACCCACCTTGACAGACGCCCAGCTGTATTTCCAGAATCTAATGAATGGCTGTTATGCTGTACTTCTAAAGTTAGCAGCTCTCTTACCTCTAATATTGTGGGTTAAACAGGACAGAAGCAAGTGTTGGATGAGGATGTGGTTTTTGTTTTGTCACCAACGGTGATCTTATTACTTGCCTTTCAGCTGTTGGAAGAAAAACTTAAAAATGATTTTAAACTTTTCATAGTTTGCCTGTAACTTTGACCCTGCAAGATGAGAAAAGGCTGCAATATTGTTCAAGATTATTGTCATTTGACAATTTCTGCCAAAAGAGCAAAGATCCCAAATGCTTCTGTCTGCCCTTGATGTGGATAAATCTGCAGGCTTTTATTCCCACAGGAAACAATTCCAAAGAAATTTGATCATATTTAATATTCTAAGACTAATTAATTACAGTAGGATTTAGGTTACAGCTGGTAGTTAGAATGATTGATACTAAAGTTCATTTTCTACCAAGGGGTGGATAAGTTTTTTGCTGTGCAAATGGAAGATAGGATAAAATAATTCTACTGCATGTACATTTTTATTTCTCTTGAGATAGCTATTGTAACAGATGAAGCTCACATCGTGACCAACCCTTTGGCTAAAGATAAAACTCTTTTTAGTAGACATGCTACGTGGGTATTATTTAGCTCTTTTTTCCCCTCTTCTATCACTTTCCATTTCAAAGATTGTCCTTAACTCCCAGAAAACTGTATATCACTGTCTTCTCTACTACAGTGGTTCTCCAACTGAGCTGTGGGGAAGTCATTTGATTCTCTTCTCTTGAAACAAACTTGAAAAATCAGCTCAAATGGACTGAGATAAACTAGTCACTTGGATTAGGAGAGGATATAGAAGGTGATGAGGAGATTTTTACCCTAGAGTCAACACACTAGGAAAATTCAGAAAAGGACAATTACATTGAACTTTCCTAAATTTCCCCTGCAGAATCTCTATCCAATATTTGATCTCCATGAGCTATTGCCTTAAGTTGGTCACTACACTTCCAGGTTATTTTTGAAGGGGATTTATCCTATTAGGTGCCCTTGGAGGCTTCAGTGTACTTGGGTAAAGTTCTCTGATGACAGAGGCAACTAATTGGACTTTCTTAGTACTTAGGGTCTGATTCTCTCGGTGGACAAAAGTACTCCTTTTAAATAAGATACTACTCTAAGACACACATCTTTACTCAACTTAGTGAAATGTATGGAAAACAAATTGTGCTGAAATTCTAGATTTATTTTAAAACCATTTCCTCTCAGAATAAATGTAGAACCAGTTTCATATCTTTCTGGAAATCATGAGAAATGAAGAGGGTAAAGGGGATTAGTTTATATTTTATCCATAATTACGTTGTTTAATAAATCACAAGGTTGGTCTCTGCAAAATAAATATCATAGGTGACTTAAAAAATATAACTACTATCTTGAATGAGAGGAGATCATAACAAAACAAATCTGTTCCATTCATGCCATTTGGAGAGTGGCTTACTTTTCAGATAAGCATGAAATTAAATACATTCTTTTTATATTTGCATTTATTTAGGATAGTAATGATAATAATAATACCAAACATCTATTAAGCATTTCTTAATTGCCAAGCATTATATTAGAAATTTCTAAGCATCAACATGTAGTATCTGCCAATTTCATTATTAAGTAAATGATCCTTATATTAAGGTTGATAAAATTGAGACCTCTACTGTTTTGGGTAAGAAATCTGCAGTCACTAAAATTTTTGTTCCCCTGCATGTAAGATACTAGTTTTCTGTGGTTGTCCAAGGATTTTTCTTTATCTTTGATTTTGGGCATATTGACTATAGTATAAATGGATGAGGATTTTTCGGGCTCCTTCACCATGTCCATTTATGTTTTCACCATATTTGCAAGTTATTATTATTTTTTAAAGATTTTATGTATTCATTCATGAGACAGAGAGAGAGAGGCAGAAACACAGGCAGAGGGAGAAGCGGGCTCCCTGCAGGGAGCCTGATGTGGGACTCAATCCCAGGACCCTGGGATCATGACCTGAGCCAAAGGCAGATAGATGCTCAACTGCTGAGCCACCCAAGTGCCCTGCAACTTCATTATTTACCCCAATGTTTTTCTGCATCAGTTTTTCTTTTTTCTTTTTGGAGGCTCCATTGACATGACTAGTACACTATTTGAAGTTGTTTCACAAGTCTCTAAGCTTCTGTTCTTTTTATTTTAAATCATATTTTTTCTCATTCCTGTCTTCTCTATTCTACTGTTGAGACCATTCTTGTGGGGTTTTGTTGACATTATTATTTTATCTCAAATATAATTCTTCTTTCTAATACATCCAATGGTTATTTTTAATAGCTTCTATTTCTCTTCCAAGAAACTCTTTCTGTTCATTTGTTTCAAGAACATTTATCTTTACCTCATGCAGCATGGTTATCTTAGCTATGAGAGTCTTTGACAAATAATTTCAATATCTGCATCATCTCAGGGTTGGCTTAGCACCTGATCATTATCTTTCTCCTCGAGAATTTGTCATAGTTTTCTTTTTCTTTGTATATTTATCAACTTTATATTGTGCCCTAGATGTGTTTAGTTTTGTGTTTGAATCTCTAGATACTTTCAGAGTGTTGATTCCATATTTATTCCTATCATGCCCATTGGATTTAGACAGTTTTGCCTCCTGTGAGTGGCCATTTCAAGGTCAGTTCAATTTTCCAAGCCTTTCTTCTGCGGCATTAGGCCTCCTCCCCATATCTGAAGCTCAGTCAGAAACCCAGGACTTAGGTGGCTTCATACTCAGTATCAGGGAACCCCATTTCCAGGTTTCTTTGCTTCAGTATTCTTTCCAAAATATCTGCCTTCAGGGCTAACTTTTCCTAGGCCTCTGCCTCTAATGGTGGTGGGGGGGGGGTTATTTGTGTGGTTTTTGTTTGTTTCTTTCCCTCAGAGTTTTATCCTTAAGCACCGTCTCACAGTTTTTGTGACTGTCATTTGGACAATGCGGTGTAACGGACAAGGACCAAAATAATAGACATCCCGCACTCTTTTGGTCACGTGTTTCTTTTTGTTTGTTTGTTTTTGTGTTTGTTTTAGTTCCCTGTACAGGAAGATGTTTTGTTTTGTTTTGCTTCATCTTCTGGGTTTTATACCACAGCTTACTGCCCCTGCAAAAGCAGCTCTGCAACTAAGGACACCAGGGTAGGCCTGAAAGAAAAAGCAGAAATAATAAATTGAATTACACTGAAAATAAAACAAAATGGAATGGAACTGAAAGAAAACAAAAAAGGAAAGGGCAGGTCCTTTAATCCTTCTTCCTTACAGAATCCTTTTCCAGGTTCTCTAGCCAGAATACATGGATATGGTTGCTGTCCAAACTCACTGTAGAGTACTACAGAAGAACTACTTTTAGGTAAAATCTGGGCAAGAAGAGCAAGTAATTTCATCTGTTAAGGTCATCAAGTTTAGCATCTATGTCCATTCTGACTACTATTATTTACTCTTCAGATTCCAGGATAATTGCTTTTTGTTCAGAGATTTTAGATCAGTGACACTGAGAGGCTGTAGTGGGACTTTCCCAGCTTGGGTGGCACCAAAAGTCTTATCTAGAAAATTTTGATATAAATACTTCTTTTATGGATGTGTGGCATCAATAAACACATTGATCTTTGTACAGTTTATATCTTTCCTATTCTTGGACACTCAGATTGTATAATTTTCTTCATTATAAAAAATGATTTTATGAATATTTTTTGCAAATATATGTGATAGGCAGTCTCCATATTTGTTCACCTTCCTGATTACTTGCTTAAGAGAAATTTTGAAAGTGAAGCTACTAAAGCAAGGTTTCAATTGCATTGTTTTGTTTTGATTTATAAAAATTCTTTATGTTGTGTTGTCTTAACATTTTGTCATTTTGCACTTACCTGTGATTGTTTGCCTTTTAATTTTATTCACAGACCTTTTTTTTTTGTCAAATAATCCTTTTGTAAAATACAGTCAATCTATTAATGATTTTTTACTGTTTCTACCTTTGGTGTCACCTTTATTATTTTTTTTTAAAGATTTTATTTATTTATGAGAGACACAGAGAGATAGAGAGATACAGAGACACAGGCAGAGGGAGAAGCAGGCTCCATGCAGGGAGCCCGACGTGGGAATCCATCCCGGGTCTCCAGGACCAGGCCCTGGCCTGAAGGCAGCACTAAACCACTGAGCCACCCGGGCTGCCTTGGTGTCACCTTTACAAAATTCTTTACATCCTCATGTTTCTAGAAGACTCACATATAGATTCCTCTAGTATTTATAGTACCTAAATTGATTTTAGTGTACTGTGTAAAGTAAAGATGTCATTTTTATTTCTGTTTTACTGAAATGTTTTGGAAAGCTTTCTTTCCTTATGAGCAACAGCCATTTGTTAGGATAGCCACTTTAGTCAAAGCGTATACATAAATAGTTATTAGGTAGCAGCTATTTGACTTGATGGTATACTAGCTTAAAGTTAAGAATTTGTTGTAGGCAATCTTATGTTGGGTTCTATTCTTGAAGTTTTGTAAAACTTTTTGGAATATTGAAAATACTACTCAAGCTCTTATTTGTACATTACAGAGTTCTTAAGAGTCCTGTTTTATTGTTTCTTTAGCTATAGGAATTTGGAAAATACTGACAGAAAATAGTATCCCTCATTTTTGGAAACAATAATTGGTTTTCTAAGAAGAGAAATTAAAAGGCAGAGAATATATTGAGGTTTTTTGGTTTTTGTTTTTTAAGATTTTATTTATTCATAAACGACACACAGAGAGAGAGGCAGAAACATAGGCAAAGGGAGAAGCAGGCTCTATGCGGGGAGCCTGATGCTAGACTCCATCTCAGGACCCCGGATTGAGACCTGAGCCAAAGACGGACACTGAATCACTGAGCCACCCAGGTGCCCCAAGGATATTTTGTTTTAGAAGAGAAATATATATATATATATATATATATATATATATATATATATATATATATATATATAAATTATTACTGACCAGGATATTATAATATTTGAAGACCACATTCATTTGAGAACATTTTTTTTTCGAGGCTTACTTTTTGTTTTTTAATTGCAAACCGTAAATGAAAAAGGCCAACAACAATTTTATGAGCATTTAATGGAAGACAAAATTCATACAACGGAATCATGATCACAGTTTTCTAACTTAAAAAACTCAATGAAAAATATTGAACTCCCTTTCTCCTTAAATATTAACCAGTTGTGCTAAAGCGTTCTTTCACCTGATTATTGACTTCTCTGAGCAATAGGCCCATGATATATTGTATCCAAACTTTACTTGGAAAGGCAGTTTGTCAGACAATAAGCAAGGAATCTCTTCTGAGCTTGGAGGGGCAAAACAGTGTTAGTATTCAACAGGATGAGCTCTAGTATTGCCTTTTGTTTTCTAGTACAATCTAGGCTTCCAGTTCCTATCCATGGCAGCAGCTCTGGGCACTTGGTCCGGCCTTGGCAGGTGAGGATAACAAAGCAAAAGGGAGGCGAGTGAAGTGAATTGAGCCACAGGTGGAAATTAACATCGAGTTCTGGCAGACATAATGCAATGGGGGATGTAGCTGCTGAGCGCTGAAACATCCCATTAAAAGTTACTGTTTGGATGATCTCATTCCATTATTGTAATGGGACAGATTATTAGATGGATGGTTTTCTTTTTATTGCTGGTCTGGTTTCACATGATGCTCGAGATTTTAATATTGTATTCACATTGCAGTAGATTCAGAGTGGGAAGAAAATGAGGAAATAACTAGCTCAGAGGATAACTGACCTAATCCTGGGTTATACTCATATATATCTTTACCTGGAATTCCACTGAGCAACGTGCCAAAGAATGACTTATATACGGGAAGGAGAACAATTGAACAAATGCTGCAGTGTAGCCTGAGGTTTAAATTAAATCTGGACGGAGGCAAGATTGACGGAGGCAATTGAAGCTGCATAAAGTGCCTATGTGCAGTGGGTCAGGAGAGCTGGGAATTAGAGAATTCTCAAGTGGTCTGTGAAAGACAAGTGCAGGAAGCCCAAATCAGAAAAATAAAGTTTCTGCCCTTGCTTGGCAGGTCAGAAAGCTGCTTTAGGGTAGCCAAGTTTAGCAAATAAAATTATGGCACCTTGTATGTAAATCTCAGATATATAGTAATGTTTTGGTATGAGTATGTCCTATATATTGCATGGGACATACGTACATTAAGAAGTTACTTGTGGTTGATGGGTATTAAGAAGGACACTTGTGATAAACCCGGGGTGTTATATCTAAGTGATGAATCACTAAATTCTACTTCTGAAACTAATATTATACTATATGTTAACTAACTAGAATTCAAGTAAAAACTTGAAACATAAAAAAAGAAGTTTCTCTTTAAAAAAATATTTATTTATTCATGAGGGACACACAGAAAGAGGCAAAGACATAGACAAAGAGAGAAGCAGGCTCCCTGTAGGGAGCGGGATACTGGACTCAATCCCAGGACCTTGGGATCATGACCTGAACCAAAGGCAGCTGCTCAACCACTGAGCCACCCAGGTGCCCAAAGAAGTTGCTCTTTATCTGAAATTCAAAATTAACTATGAGTCCTATGTTATATTTGTTGGCAACTCTACTTTCAACCAACCCCTTCCTTCCTGTTAATTCATGATTACAGGGGTTAGTAATCTGGGATGGCCTGGGAGACATTAAATCTCTTGAGATTTTCTTACTTCCCCAGAGAAGGGTAAACCTGGTGATGCTGGCTAGAATTAGTCGAATAAAATATTCAGCAGAGTTATAGAACTTAATACAGACTTCTCTCTGGAAACAAATTTGTCTGAATCTTCTGATTATGGAAAAAGTTCCTTACCAATATATCAACGAATCTGAATTACCTACCTCTGTTTTATAAAATAATTTCTTAATAATGATGGTAGAAAATGCTGTGTTGACATGTGTTTCCTCCCTAGGTATCTCTTCAATATGTTCAGCTACATAACACAATAGAAAGGTCATCTACAAATATATGTATATTACATAATTGAAAATATTTGATATGGTCTCGTTTTATCCTATAATTAGAATCATTTGAGATCTCAAAGAAATAACATGTCTAGATCATAGTGATCTTGACTTCACACAACCTATATGAACCTTTCTTCAGTTATTGCTGATCTTACTTTTATCCTCTGATGCACAGAAAGACATGCATAGTCACGTGTGAAATAATTTTGTGCGTCTTGACAATGAGATATTGTCATCATCATTCACTGATAGGTTAATGATTTCTGACAAGTCCATGTAAGTTATAATAGATTGCAAAGGGATTATTGCATTTTAACCCAGCTTGTGCTCTTAGGTAAAAACTTCTTAAAAAATAATTAATCTTGAGCAAATAAAATTATCATTGCTTTGGCAGTACACTAGAGAGAGTGACATGACATGATGCTACACCCGCAGGCAACACTTCTTCCTCCCAGCCCTCATTGCAGCATGGAGTCGAGAAATCCTTGGTTCAAAGTATATGTTCTATTCTCCTTTCTCTGAACAAGCATTGTCCACAGAGCATAGGGAAAGAGTTTACACACCCTTCCTAGGATGAGACACAGAGCTGCATCTGCCACCCATTCTGACTTTCCTGATTGAAGGGACATGAATTCTCCCAGGTGGCTCAATCTCTACTTATTGACGATGATATCACTTACCAGCTTTGGCTGTAATAAGCTGCCTTATTGACTTCTTCCTTGTCACTCCTCCAGCTAGCTCCTTGTCACAGGCACCACTGCTTTGCATCAGTCTGCCTTTGCTTTATTGGCTTATTGATAGTTCCATCCATCTTCTTCAAGGAGGTTGACAAGCTGGCATTTGACTCTTCTGTCTTCCTGTGATTTTACAGCCAGCAGGATGGCTGCCTGAAGTCCCTGGAGTTTTGCCCAAATGGCTGGTGTGCAAACCACTCCTCCTCCCTACACCAGAGGATGCTACAGATTCTGTGTTGCAAAATATGGAATTGTTGATAAATTCTTGTCTATGTGTGTTGAGGTACAAGAGGGAGCTAATATTTGACCTAGTGACAATGACAAAACAGCTTCAGACTGTTTTTCCAGGTGCTCCCTATGAGAGCTAATTGTTGCACTAACAGAGCCATGATTTTCTCCAGGTATCCAAGCAGAGCCAAATAGCCGCAGGGGTGTGAACTGATTCCCTTCTGCTTTGTACAACATCAAAACCATGTTAGAAGAGCTCTGACAAGATTCTTTGGTACTGGTGGTAAGGAAAAACTAATTCCTAATACTAAACTCATTGATTTTCAAAGACAGAATAATAACAACTTGATTTTTTGTTTTAATTTAAGGTCAGTGTTTATGCCTCTGGCATGTGAGGAAATTATTTGACTTGTAAACTGAGTATGTTTGATTTGGAACGACTCAAAGAATGAGACAGCATGATGTAATGAGAGCCTTTCATGGGAAAAGAAAACAGGGATTATATAATGGAAAAGCTTTCAGGGGTCCACACGGCTAGATATCATTATACATGCATTTTCATCCCATCCTTACTAGATTTTATGCACAAAAAAATAATCTAGGCTGTATCTATAGAAAATGAATTAAGGAGTTATATCAGGTGCAACCAAAGTTCTAGTATAAAAGTGTTTCTTTAATCAGTCTCTTTAGGAATTTGCAATACCCTATGGATGAGCTTCACACCAAAGTTTTAAACTTTTTTTTTTTTTTTGGTTTTGTTTTGGAGAAATATAAGTGCCTCTTAGGGGGAAAAAAGAAGAGAAAATGAAAAAAAAAAGAAAAGAGCTTTCACGAATTATGTAATAATAAGTATTATTACATGATCATTACATGATTTAATTCTTATCAAAACCCTTATTAAAATTATCGTAAGGTAAATATGAATTTCCCATGACCAGATGAAAGAAATTTAGGCATCATAAAGTTAATGAAGTTGCCAAAGATGGCATAGCTAGAAAATAAACTCATCTAGTATTTAACCCTTTCCTCTTTCTCTCCAAAGCTGAGTCTTGTAACTGCAATGTGGCTTTGTCTGCCAAATTATAAGTTTTGAAACAGAAAAATCTGGAAGAATAAACATGGAAGTGAAATGACATTGACATTTGATAATGATAAGGAAACAAGGCCCATAAAAAGTAATTATGAGAAACTGGTTAAATATCAATTTAATTTAATAAAAAAGATGGAAACATTAATTTACATTAATTTACTTCCAAGCCCTAGCTTTACATTTTTACACAAACAACTAGAGGATCCTTACTGCCACCCTGACATCTTTTGGAATTCTCTCCATTAAATCTTTTGGGGAGATGAAATTTAATAATCCACACTCGTATTGACTTATGAAACAAGTGTTTATAACTTATTTGACATTTTGTTTTGCATTTCTTCTAATGTGGCAGATTAGGAAATTCTAATGACTGAATGACAGGACACGGTGGCTGAACGTCCACAGCAACATAAACACAGTATTCTATATTCAAGCTGTCTCTTGAAGTCAAGAATAGTATCTTGATATCAGAAACCAAATACAGTTACCTAATAACACACCGATGCTTCTACAAAGCGTTGGGAAATTGTACCAAAGGGAGACAAATCCTTGATCTACAAAGCTCATAATAGAGATCACTAAGAAACAACTGGAAAGCCATGTGCTGGAGAGAAAGACGTGTGCAGCTACTTAAAAAATATCTACTTCAGCCTTGAGAACTTTGCAGATCCCAGTGTCTAGGAGTAACCTCATTTCTCTCATCTACTCATGGTGTAAAGAGAGCATTAAATTAGAGCGTAGTATTCTTTCCTAGTTTGCTGGGGCTGCCATGACTTAAACAATACCTGCATGACTTGAAACAACAGAAATTTATTCTCTCATGGTTCTGGAAGTAGAAATGCAAAATCAGGGCAGCCCGGGTGGCTCACCGGTTTAGCACTGCCTTCGGCCCAGGGCCTCATCCCGGAGACCCGGGATCAAGTCCCACGTCAGGCTCCCTGCATGGAGCCTGCTTCTTCCTCTGCCTCTCTCTCTCTCTCTCTAATGAATAAATAAATAAGATATTTAAAAGAAAACAGAAATCTAAAACCATTGGGCCAGCACATACATATTCCCTCTGCAACTCTGAGTAGACTCCTGCCTTGCCTCTTGCTCACATATGATGACAACCATAAGTCCTCAGCATTTTTTTACTTGCAGCTGCCTCATTCCAATTCCTGCCTCTGTCATCACAGGCTGTCAACATTGTTTCCCCTCTGTGTGTCTGTCTCTGTGTCCACTTTGATCCTTTCATGACAACACTAGAGTTATTGGATTAGGATCCACCTTCATGACCTCACTTTGATTGCTTCTGTAGAGACCCTATTTATATATTATGTGATATTGGGAATTAAGTCTTCAACATATCTTTTTTTTGGGGGGGGGTGTCAAAATTCAACCCATAATAAGGCAGAGCAAATACACTATGCCACCATAAGAGTTATTAAATTATACTTTGGTCAGAGAAGGAGGTAGAGGAGGATGGGACATCAGAGTAGGCCTCCTTTTCTATTTTTGCTAGTCTTAGAAACTCCTTGTCAGGCACCTGGGTAGCTCAGGGGTTGAGCATCTGCTTTTGGTTCAGGTTGTGATCCTGGAGTCCTGGGATTGAGTCTTGTATCAGGCTCCCCATGGGGAGCCTGCTTTTCCCTCTACCTATGTCTGTACCTCTCTGTGTGTGTCTCTCATGAATAAATAAATAAAATCTTAAAAAAAAAAACACCTCTTATTCAACAATGATCATGATGCCTCTTTCTTACATGCTCTCTACTCTTCCAGCTGGTCAGAGATGTCCCTCAATATATGTTTGAAAAAGAGTTCCTACCTTCATATATCAAATACCTGCCACATTGTCCGTCTTTCTTCCTTTGATAAGAAATTCAACAGTCTTTGTTTCTGCCTGGAGGACAGGAATTTAGAGATGGATGGTGGAGTGATACTTTAGAAAACCACCAGCTGCTAATACTCAATTGCTTCTTAGCCAAGTTAGGGTAACAGTTCTCATTTGTATTACTGAGAAATAATCAGTCCTTGAAGTTAGATGGTGTCTGGATCATTTAACATGAAGAAATAATGGAAAAAGAAGTTACTCTACTTAATCTGAACCATGCTAAAAGGGACTTAGTTTGACCTCCAAAAAATGGAGTGGTGATGCCCCATCGCTTTTCAAATTGTGGACATGATAAGCATTTTTACAGCAAGAAGCAATAGAGAGCCCAGAGACTTGCATAATCTCCATTTGTCTTTCACATCAGGATAGACCAGACGAGGATCAAATTATGAATAACTAGGAGACATTCTGTTGCCAGGAGAACATTCTTATTTACTAAAATCGAATAAAGTAGAAAATTGTTCATTTTTGATACTGGATTATTTCATTTGGGGGGAAATGGCATCATTTAAAAAAGAGTTAAGTAATCCATTCCTTTTTCTTTTTTATGCTTAAAACAGTGTATATATTCAGTATATGAAGTAATATTTGCTGCAAGGTAAACGAACATATATTTATTAAGTGCCAATTGTGTTTGAATTAATGTACTTGGCTCTGTAACATCAAAGTCGAAAGGCCTTGGCTCAAGGTGGTTTTGTATAATGCTTTTTTTTGGTGCTGTCCACTATTTTTTTGTTGTTGTTGTTGTTGTTTTGTCCACTATTGATATTAAACAGTTCATCACAACCAACATAGACAACTGCTTTAAAGGCAAGGGAAACAAATATGGCCAAATGCTGCATCTCTTAAATTAGAGACAGACCATGTAGACATATAATTTCTCCTGTTAAAAAAAAAATTTCTCCTGTTATCTGGAGTTATAGGAAAAAATTAAATCAGTCTACAGAAACTTTTAGCTGTTGTAAGTAAAGTGACAATTTTCTTTAAATGCCATTCTTCCTCTCCAAATTGCCTATCATTTTGCAAGTACTTCTAAACCCTGAGAGGTGAATATTTAAATTGAGTTTAAAAACAATCTTTCTGGCTGCCTGCATGACTCAGTGGGTTAAGCATCTGCCTTCAGCTCAGGTCATGATCCCAGAGTCCTGGGATCAAGTCTCACATCCAACTTTCTGCTTGGTGGGAGCCTGTTTCTCTCCCTCTGCCTGCCACTTTGCCAGCTTGTGTTCTTTCTCTGTCAAGTAAAGGCATAAAATCTTTTAATAAAAAAAAAAATTTCTGACTCTTGGCAAAAATTTGTTAATTAGTAAGACAACACCATTACTGTGTAAATTTTTTTATTACCTGTACTATTGGGTGATAAAAACATTTTAAATCAAGAGCCTGAGGACATTAAACATAAACAAATCATCACAGTATTGTATGCTCTCTTCTGTATTAATAAGAGCGACATGGGCTCCAGAAAGTCAAAGCAGGAAAAAATATCACATCAATAAGCTAAGCAGAGTGAAGAATGTCCTCTCTGGGGTTAGAAGAAATGTATATATGTTGTGACTCTAATTTTTTCCCTCATTGCACTTTCACCCACACCCCGCAGGCCCCCTGAATCTTTGGGAAGAAAACAAAGATATTTATAATCACAGTTCTCTATATACCATTCTTCTCAGTGGGTCTGAACATTTAACTTCGAAAAACACTTGTGAGTTGTAACAGAATAATTCATATATTCACGATTTTTATCAATTCTTACTTGCATATGCCTCTTAAAATACACCTAAAAATCTCAGTTTCACAGAACTTTGGTTTTGATTTGACCAAACCAAAAACTCTCCAGTAAGAGATTACCTCCATGTCTCTCTTGTATATTCCAGACCGTTAATAGAAAAGCAATAAAAGCATTTAGCAATAGAGTGTACATTGATCAAGCAGTTTGTTGACTCACCTTTCCATTGTGCAGTTGCCATGAAGGACTTTTGGGAAATAGATACCAGATTTGGTAGACTCTTTAATCTTTTCAGTAAAGTTAAACAATACAAATGCTAAAAAAAAAAAAAATCAATCTGAGAATTTTGCCACTGTATTTCTTCTAGTTTTACTAGTGACATGATCCTGGCTGCTTTTGAGATATTTAAAGATGAGAAAACTTCTTACTCATGAACCTTTGCTTTCTTTGCTAGGACTGCCTTTCTGGAACCCTTGCTGTGATTTCCTCCATTAATCACATTCTCAAAATTTGAAGACCACATAAAGAGCCACACTTTTCTTCCAGCTGAATTATTTGCTCTCCAAAAACCTCATGGATTAATATAAAAAACCTTTTTGGATTTGTGCGAGGCAATAGCCTTTAGTTTTTCATCCTGCCATAACTATCTTTTCTCAACTTTTCTCATTAGCCAACATGTCACCAGCTCTCTCCTTTAGGGATTCTTATTATAACCAGTCTTCCAAGGATTCTCTTGTCAAGGGTACTGTAGTCAGGGTTCTTGGCTGCAAACAGCAGAGGCCAGTTCTATGAAGTTAAGTAGAAAACGAATTTAAGAGGGAAAAATGAAGACCTCACAGGGGTTCAGGGAGGTCTGGAGTATCAGGCTGTGAAAGGACTCAGCGGTGCCTGAGATAGTGAGCACCACACCCCCACCACTTGCAGAGACAGTCAGGTTGGGACATTATTGTCTCAGCCACTGACCACATTGCTACTCTAGACCTTATCAGCTGCGGGCACCACTGTTCCTTGCACAGAAGTGAATTTTTATTCCTCCATGGGTCACTTAGTCCAAAATTAAAATCATGGATATAAGCATCCAAGCAGTCAAGTTCTGTTTATTCCTTCACTGCCAAGAGTTAAGGAGACTGATTAACAGGCATTTGTGGTTTTTAAAATGAGAAATGAGGTTCTGCCTTGAACCAAGATTCATACGATGATTGACCAATGGTTGATTCTCCAGGAGCAGAAGAGTATCACATCCCAGGCAGCCAAAACAAAAATCAACCAAAAAAAAAAAAAAAAAAAAAAAAGGCAACTATCAACTACTAGAAACAGTCTGTAACATGGACACATTATTCAGAAATCACTAAAATATGCCCCTGTTTTAGAAATTAATATTCATTTAGACATACACACCAACAAATCAAAATGTACTATTGTATAGATCATAGGAACTTTCACAGATTACTTTGGAATCAAAGAGGTTGAAGGAAAGAATTCTGCATATAATAATCTAGAGAGACTTCACCATAGAGGTGATATTTATTCCAAGAATAATACTTGTGCCTATTTAATAAATGCTATTGTTCTTAAGTTACTAATATATGTAAACCCCTGACATATATTGCTATTTTCAAACCTCCTACCAGGAATCAGAGACAGGTGTCACTATGGCCATGACAAATGAACAACGAAACTTCCACACAAGTTTAAACAGTTAGTGAATGGCTGAGTCAGAATATAAACTCAGGATTTCACAGATATTCTTCATCTCCTAACCACTATATATAGAGAAGGAAGATAAGACCAAATCAAGCATAGAGTTCTCAAGGGGTAAAGGAAAAATTGCAAAATGTCTGCAAAATTTGGAGAACTAGGAAAAGCCAGTAAAGAACAAATATTTAATTGAGGATTACTACATGCTAGAAATAGATCCAAGGGCTTTCCATGTCTTGCTCATTTAATGCTCACACCAATTCAGTGAATCAAGTATTATTATTAGAAATCCGATTTTACTAATGAAAAGATCAATAAGGTCAAGCAATTCCCAGGGTTTCACAGTCGGCATGTCTTTCAATAATCTCCTGCTATCAAACAAACCTGAGACTCAGAGGCTTAAAATTAAAAAAAAATAAAAAAGCATTTTATTTTCTTTCGTGATTCTATGGCATGACTGGGCTCAGCAGGAGAGTCCATTTAGTGTGAGTGGGCTAGAATGTTCAAGGTGGCCCACTGACATATTTGGTGTCTTTGTGGGCATGGTTGCAAGGTGGGGCCTCCTTTTCAGGGCTTCTTCAGCTCCAAGTGGCCTCTCCCTACAGTTGATGTCTCCACATGGTCTCTCAAGCAGAGGAACCAGATCCTTCACATGGTTAACTCGGGACTCCCAAAAGCACAACAGCAGAAGCTATCAAACTTTCTTAAGGCTTAATCCTGGAACTTTAATAGATTCAATTGTGAAAGGCTCAGACAAGACCCAGTGTGCAAGAGGGTTATACAAGAATATGAGCTTGGGAAAGAAATGTGTATGGGGACCACCTTTGGAAAACTAATTATGCAATATGTTGTGTAGCTAGAGTTGACAACCAAGTGCCTTGACCTGGAGTCTCTCCTTTTTAACATAAAATCCGTGGAAGTCAGGAAAGAGGGAAGGTGGGAAAGAGAAGGAGAATGACTAGAGACAGGTTGTAGAGTCACACCCTGAAGATAGCAGTCTAAGAATCTGTATACAAAGCTAAGGACATTTTTTTTTCTTGCTGTTTACTTGATCACCAGCAATCCATGCTTAAATTTGTTCTTCATAACTATATTATTTATTGGAAAAGAGGGAGAAATCTTCAGGTTCTCAACAATGGTCATCTTCCTCTCAAATTAGGAATGCTGCTCTTTATACAGTTCATATCAATGGCAAACGTGCTGGCATGAGAGGTAGGAAAAGATCGTTCACTGATCGATTTATTTAAGAAGCAGCTTCTAAAGTTAATAAACATCTTTCATTTTCTTCTCTTCATAATCTTTAATTTTAAAAGTGACAAAAATGTGTATCATCATGTGTTTTCACATGTAAGCCCATTATTCCCTCACTCTTACTGACATGCCTATAGATTCCAAACTGAGGATTCCACTGGGGTTAAAAGATACAGTGTGACCAATGAGCAACAGAAGGGGAAGTGTTGAGCGTGTGATTGGTGTGACTCCTGTTAGAAAGAACAACAATACAGAGAAGGCACAGGTACACAATTAAGTGCAGCTGCCATCAGAAAAAATATCTGATGGTGGTCAAGTTGGTGCAAAACTCTGTTAGACATTTTCAGGAGTCTAAAACGTTTTTATCTGAAAATGTATTATATTCAATTAACATCACCTGCTAACTCTATGATACCATCTGCATTCTTTAGGACTGAACTCTAAATTCTCACAAATTAAAAATGAATAGTGTCTCTATTAATGAGCAGCCATGTTCCAAAACATTGCTTATGAATGTAATGCTGCTGTCTTAGTTCATTTAAATATAGCAAAATTTTCATTCTTTAACAAGATGTGTGATTATTTACCAATATCTCCTCCTTAGAGCAAAATAGCTTAGAAGTCCTTGAAAACACTACATTTACCAGGCAGCAAATACGTTTCTGTTTAGGAAAAAAATAAAAAAAGTTCCAAACAGAAGAGAAGCATTTTGGGGAGGTCAAACCAATGATCTATATAGGAAATAAATGGAATTTGAAAGAAAAAGTCAGTACACCACCTTTATGAGTTTCCTGTTAATGAACAAAATATTTGGAAAAGTTACAGTAGTTCTGTCAAAGAGGTAACTCTATATTTGCTAGTCCCATCAGTCTTTAGCAATTCTATAATAATTTCTCTTATACCCTCCACTAAAAATTTATGAATATCAGAGAAAAGGTTCTAAATAGTCCATTTTTTTATTCGAAAAGGTATACAAATTGGACTACTTTGTAGTCTACATTTGGACTGTGTTTATCTCCTTTCCCCCCATATGCATATATTGAAATCCTAACTCTCAAAGTAATAATATTAGGAGGTAGGACCTCTGGAAGATAATTAGGTCAGGCGGCTAAAGCCCTCAGGAATGAGATTAGTGACCAGAGATTTCCGTCACTCTAACATCAGGGGAAGACACAGTGAGAAGATGGCTGTCTGTGACCCAGTAGTAGGCTCTCACAGCTACTAAATCTGCCAGCACCTTATAAACCACCAAAACAATCACAGCACCCCATCTTGGGATTTCTCAACCTCAGAACTGAAATAAGTGTTTGTTATTTTTTTTAATTTTTTTTAATTTTTATTTATTTATGATAGTCACACACAGAGAGAGAGAAAGAGGCAGAGACATGGGCAGAGGGAGAAGCAGGCTCCATGCACCGGGAGCCCGATGTGGGATTCGATACCGGGCCTCCAGGATCGTGCCCCTGGCCAAAGGCAGGCGCCAAACCGCTGCGCCACCCAGGGATCCCTAAATGTTTGTTAATTAAGACACCCCATCTATGATATTTTTTAGGAGCCCAAAATGACTAATGCAAATATCAAACATGTTTTTCAACTAGTGAACGTTTCTAGTCACTGAGAGGGATGACGGAGCATTTTCTCACTCTAGAATCAACATCATATTTCTCCATTAAATCTCTGAATCTCTGAATATTTGTCATTAGGAAAGTTCCAGGCTTTTTAAGCCTATTAGGTTAAGCCTCCTCACCCAGTAGTATCTCCCCATCAACTGATTTGGGACCTTAAATTATATCTGCAAAATCTCTTTTGTCATAGATGTGACACACATGGGAATATATCAGCATATTCACAGGTTCTATCCACATTAAAATCTAGGAATCAAAAGGTCAAAAGTCAAGTGTCATTGAATATCATCCTACATTTCTGCTTATCACAGATATATTCAGAGAACATTATAAACACACCCATTAATTTAAGAGGAAATCTGCACATTTGTACCATTGCTTCTGTCTTAACCCTATGTCACAAAACTATTGAAGATATACAAAGAAACTCAGAGGACAGAAATGTAATGAGCTTTATATTGGCTATTATATGACTAACAATATCAGTTAAAGAGTTAATCATGAAATCCATCAACCACAGAAGCACTTTTAAGTGCCAGCGTAGGTCCTTCTAATGCAACATACATCAACTAAATCCTCAATAATATCAAAGGAAGTGACAAACAACTAATTATAAACCACCAAAACAATCACAAGAAGCGGAGAGCCATAGTTTTTTGTAAAAAGAAAAATTCTCCTAAAATACTTCTCAAAATCACTAATATTTAAATGAAATTGGAAGTTCTTTTCTGGAACTTCCTCTTGCCACTGTACCTCCCCTCCCAGTGGGGCATTGGCTCCACTGAAGATCGGAGGATTGACATTTTGAGAAGAATTGCCCTAAGTCTAAAAACTAAGTAGCTGAAGAAGAGCTAACAAAAATAATAATTTGATCAACTATGCTAGCAGGAAGACTGAATTATCTATGTTTTAATAGAAATATTATGAAATCATTGTAAGAAGGGGCAAAAACATAGTAGCCAAAAATATAGGAAAATATAGAGGTGTGTACCAGGCATTTAACTGACAATGACAATTATAATAAGATTTTAATGTCATATTTCTGGATTTTGGGTGTTTATGATATTTATCAAGTTTTAAATGTGAAACTGTTATTTTTTATTTCATTTAAAATATTTACTTTTGTTTGATTCTGTATTTTCAATTTAAAAAGTCCTTCACCCAAAATGTCTGTTCCTATTTCTACAGTACCTAGAACTACACGAGTGTTAAATATATATTGCTTCTCCTTTTTAACTGAAGTATAATGAATATACATTGTTACATTTGTTTCAATATAATGATTCAACAATTGTATACATTTCTCAACACTTATCATGCTAAGTGTACTCTTCATCCTTTTTACCTATTTCACCCATCCCCCTCATCACCTCCCCCCTCTGGCAACCACTAGACTGTTCCCTGTATTTGAGTCTGTGGTTTTGCTTATCTCTCTTTTTTCCCCTTGTTTATGTTTGCTACTTAAATTCCAAATATGAGTGATATCATATGCAATTGTAATTCTCTGACTTATTTCACTTAGGATTATATCCTCTAGGTTCATATATATTTCACATGGCAAGATCTCCTTTTTTTACAGCTGAGTAATAGTCCTCTGTGTGTGTGTTTGTGTGTGTGTGTGTGTGTGTGTATACACACCACATCTTCTTTGTCCGTTTATCTATTAATGGATACTTGGGTTGTTTCCACATATATCTTGGCTATTATAAATAATGCTGCAATAAACATCAGAATGCATATATTTTTGAATTAGTGTTTTCATTTTCTATGAGTAAATACCCAGTGGTAGAATTACTAGATCATAGGGTAGTTCTATTTTTAATTTTTGGGGAAATCTTGAAACTGTCTTCCAAAGTGGCTATACCACTTTGCATTCTACCAATGGTGCACCAGCATTTTTTTCAACACATCCTTTTCAACACTTGTTATTTTTTGTCTTTTTCATTTTAGTCATTCTGACAAGTGTAAGTACTTTATCATGGTTTTCATTTGCATTTTCCTGATGACTAGTAATAGTGAATATCTTTTTATGAGTCTGTTGGTCATCTGTATGTCTTCTTTGGAAAAATGTCTATACAGGTCCTTATGCATTTTAATCAGTTTAGGTTGGTGTGTGTGTGTGTGTGTGCTGAGTTGTGAATGTTGTTTATATTTTTTGTATATTAACCCCTTATCAGATATATCGTTTGCAAATATCTTCTCCCACTAAGCAGGTTGTCTTTCTCTTTTGTTGATGGTTTCCTTCAAAGTGAAAAAGCTTTTTATTTTGATCCAGTTCCAGTAGCTTAATTTTGTTTTTGTTCTCCTTGACTAAGAAGGTGTATGTATAGAAAAATGTTTCTATAGCAGATGTCAAAAAAATTACTGTGTATGTGCTCTAGGAGTCTTATGATTTGGAATCTCACATTTAGATCTTTATTTTGAGTTTATTTTTGTGTATGGTGTAAGAAAGTGATCTAGTTTTATTCTTTTTCAGGTAGCTCTCCAGTTTTCCCAGCACCGTTTGTTGAAGAAACTGTCTTTTCCATATTATATATTCTTTCCTCCTTTGCCGTAGATTAATTAACCCTATAAGCATGAATTTATTTCTGGGCTCTCTTATTCTATGCTATTGATCTGCATGTCTGTTCTTGTGCCATTACTGTGCATCTTGAAATCTAGGATTATGATACCCTCAGCTTTGTTATTTATCAAGATTGCTTTGGCTATTCAGGGTCTTTAGTCATTCTATATTTTAGTATTATTTGTTCTAGTTCTGTGAAAACTACTGTTGGTATTTTTTCCTTTCTTTAAAGATGATTTATTAATTTATTCATGAGAGACAGAGAGAGAGGCAGAGACATAGGCAGAGGGAGAAGCAGGCTCCCTGAGAGAAGCCTGATGTGGGACTCTATGCCAGGACCACAGGATCACCACCTGAGCCAAAGGCAGGCACTCACTCAACTGCTGAGCCACCCAGGCATCCCTACTGTTGATATTTTTATGGGAATGGCATTAAATCTATGGCTTGCTTTGGGTGGTAGTATGGACGTTTTAACATTATTGGCTTTTCTAATAGTTTTCCATTTATGTATGTCATCTTCAATTTCTTTAATTAATGTTTTGTAGTTTTTGAGGTATGAATTTTTTAGCACCTTGGTTAAGTTTATTTCTAGATATTTTATTATTTTTGGTGCAATTGTAAATGGGATTGTTTTCTTAATTTCTCTTTCTGCTACTTCATTATTAGTGCATAGAAATGCAACAGGCTTCCATGCATTAGTTTTGTATCCTGCCATTTTACTGATTTTATTTATTAATTCTAGTAATTTTTTTGATAGAGTCTTTAGGGATCTCTATATATAGTATAACGTCATCTGCAAATAATGAAAGTTTTACTTCTTTCCTTACCAATTTGAAAGTCTTCTCTTTCCTGTTTTGTTTGTTTGTTTGTTTTCTGTCTGCCTGATGTGGCTAAGACTTCTAGTACTATGTTGAATATAAGTGGTGAGTGGACATCTTTATCTTGTTCCTGATCTTAGAGGAAAAGCTCTCAGTTTTTCACCATTGAGTAGGAGGTTGGCTGTGAGCTTTTCATATATGGCCTTTATTACGTTGAGGTATGTTTCCTATAAACCTACTTTGTTGAGAGTTTTTATCCTGATAGGTGAGTATCTGTTGCTTCTTACCCAATCATGTTATGAAAAAAATATTCCCAATAGGCCTTTTTAAGCCTCCAAGAGAATTAACAAATTTCATGTAAGGATTTTGGGGATCCCTGGGTGGCGCAGCGGTTTAGCGCCTGTCTTTGGCCCAGGGCGTGATCCTGGAGACCCGGGATCGAATCCCACATCGGGCTCCCGGTGCATGTGTCTCCCTCTGCCTGTGTCTCTGCCTCTCTCTCTCTCTCTCTCTCTCTCACTCTCTCTCTCTCTCACTGTGTGCCTATCATAAATAAATAAAATAAAAAAAATTAAAAAAAAAGATTTATGAGAATTTACTTGTTTGAGCTTAGTCATGGTAGATCTGAAACTTTGTTTATAATCTTGGTTAGCAATAGAATGGGCTAACACCATGATCTGGGGAAATATAAATTTTGTATATTTAAGAATTCATTAAAAATTGTAGGAGTAACATCCACGTGCTGAACTTACCTGATTTCTCATATCCAAATTTCTTCAGAGGTGCTTTTGTCATTTTTGCTTTTTTAAATTCTTCTAAAGCTGTTGTAGAAATATTGTCTTATATAATTCTATAAGCATGTCTGTTTCTTTTATGTAATTTTTATGGACATGTAATCCTTTTTATTGTTATTTTTTAAATAAATGTTGGCATGCCATAAATACCATACCAAGACTTGGATTTTAGTCCATATAAGTATATAAACAGCATAAACTCAATGACTACATAATATTCCATCTATGGTTTTACCAAATTTTTTTTAAAGCATTGATCCATTGACTATAACCTAAATGTCTAAAGCTTTTGTTATTACATCCAGTGTCCCAATGGGGGTCATTACATATATGCAATTTTTCAACTAAGTTAGTGAACCATAGAATGGGTACTAAATGTGAAATTCTTTAAAGAGTATGTAACTTGTAAATGTTGAAATTGTCAAGTTCCCCATAAAAATGTGTAAGTGTGCCTATTCTCTCATATGCTCTCTAGTACTGTTTTTACTTTTTCTCTATTGTTTTTCCAATTAATAGCTGAAAAACAAGTACTGAATATTTTATTCTAACATTCTATTATGAAAATCTCTTTAAGATACAGAGCAGTTAAAATAATTTTACAATGAATAGCCATATAACTACTACCTAGATCCTAACATTAACATGTTTTTATACCTGTTTCTTGATCTAGCCTGCTTACTAACATGGCATATGGCTTCATTTTGCTTTTCTTTCATTATAAGCAAAATTGTGTGTTGTATGAACCATTGTTTCATACCCTTTGACTGTTATTTCCATTAAGTTGTCTCTAGAATTTGTGTAACTCTTTATAATAGAATTTACTCCTTTTCCTCTGCAATGATTTATACATATATATTAACTTTTACATTGTTCCATGCAAAATTGCATGTTTTACTTTTGTGCAGCCTTATCTATTAACCTATTAGTTCCTGCTTTCGCATTGTATGCACTACATAGAAAAAATTTCCACTTTCTGAGACTGTAAGCTTCCTATAGTTTGCTCTTAAATTTCATGTTTTATTTTGTTGTGATTTAAATATATGATCTATAAATATTTATTTTGCTGCAAGGTTAGACATGTGACTAAATTTTACATTTTTTGTGTGTTTACCCACTTGTCCACATAAATTATTTTTCAGAAATCTTTTAACCTCTCCTATTATGAAACTGATTTTTGTGATTTATTTCCATATCGATATGGGTGTACTTTTAGATCTGTTTTTCTCTGCCATTGACATGACATTATTTTAATCATTGAAAATTTAGAATTCATACTAATATTCCTTTTCAGATCAAGTCCCCATCTATCTCCTTTCCATTGCCCTTCATTTGTAAGCAGTTTTTACTCATTGAAATAATTACACTTCAAGATATTTGTTCTGAAAATGTTTGAAAAATAACTCAGTAAGACTTATGACCATATTTCTTTTCCATTCCTCCTTTGGTAATGATTGGTTTTTGGAATTTTGTTTATTATAAGGTAAATTTTGGTAATTTCTATTTCCTGGAAAATCATATATTTCATCCAGATTTTGAAATGGATTTACATAAGCTGGGAATATTGTCCTTGGTGAACTTTTAAATTCCTCTGTAGTTTTTAGAATTTCAATGTTATAGTATCTTATATTGTACATTTATGCTTTCTCCCCCTGTTCCTTTTATTATTTCAGAATTCTTGTATTTTTCCCCTTCAGTGAATCAGATCTTAGAAATTTGTTAGTTTTAAAGATTTTTTAAAAGTCTTTATTTGTATTGCTTTTTCCACTAGCTTTCTTGAGTTTTTTGCTGTTCTGTACTCCTTGAAGTCTGATATTTACTATTTATGTTCTTTTAAGCTTTTTAGTACATACATTTAAGACTCAAATTTCCTTTTGTCCTTATTTATTCTTCTCATATAAACTGATTTATAGTGTCTTAACTATTATCACTTTATTCATATTAGGCAATTATGGTTTTCAGTTTTATTTGAACCCAGTGGTGATGATGCTTAAGATTACTTTTTATTTTTAAATTACTGAGTGATAACATTTTAGATTTTTTAAAATTATTTTCATTTTATTTCCAGTTCTGTTAATAATAATTTATGACTTTGGGGCACCTGGGTGGCCTCCAACTCTTGGTACTGGCTCAGGTTGTGATTCAGGGTGAAGCTATCAAGCTCCATGTCAAGCTCTATGCTCAGCAGAGTCTGCTTGAGATTCTCTAGCCCTATCCCTTTGCTTCTCCTGCTTGTGATTGTTTTCTTTCTCTCTAAAATAAATAAATAAATAAATAAATAAATAAATAAATAAATAAATAAATAAATCTTTTAAAATAATAATTTCTAACTTTATTCCTTTGCGAATAAAGGCTACTGGCCATGCAACTACTCCATTTTTTGTGGAACTTATTAAATATTTTTTTCTAACTGTGGTAGTATTCCTTGCAGAGCTTCATCTCAAAGAAAAATAATATTAAAATTAAGCATGTCAATCTAAGATAAAGACCTGAATGCCTAAGGGAAGATTTTTGACTGAAACACTGTCAAGGAAGGCATTTTCGAGGAAATTCTCCACCAGCTACTTCTGTTGAACCAGCTGCCACCAATTGTGCACAGAGAAACTGCTCTTACCCAACAGTTACAAGGTGTCATTTAAAGAACATCAAATTCACAACCACATAAATACCTTCCTGGAAGTGAAGGTCATCATCTATCTAGAGATGTGACTTGACTTTGATTTCCAGATCTTTTTTTTTTTTTTCCACTTCAGAAGGAACACTTCACTTTTCAAGCATGACATTGCAGGGCTTGATTTCCCAACATCAGAAAATATTTATTGTCCCCTTGTCATTTTATCAATGACATCTCCATTCCTTGTCTGAGTTTGAAGAGAAAGATAGAAAGAAGTAAGAATCATGTGGCAATACCTGAAAGTGTAATTCTTTTTTTCTATCATCTGCTGAGAGCCATAATGGGCTAAGATAATGTTTTCATCACATATTTAATCTTAACTAAAATTCTGGAATCATGCTCTGATGCTTGAAGTATTCCTTTCAGAGCTTCATCTCAAAGAAAAATAATATTAAAATTAAGCATGTCAATCTAAGATAAAGATCTGAATACATATCTCTGCATCTCAACATAGTGTAGTTCCCAAACAAGGGTGATAACATAAAATGTGAAAAAGTCAAAATTTGATATGCTGATCCTTACGTGTCGTTTTAAATTATACACACACACACACACACTTATACACACACACATAAGGAACATTCACTTGGAATCACTCCCAGAGCATGCTAGGGTTATCAGTTACAAGAATCCTAGAACGAGCTGGAAAACTAGCATTGGATCTTACTTCCTGAAGAAGACCTGAGCTTTAATTTTGCTACTGAGAAATGAGGTTAACTTCTTCAAAATAGGATTCAGTGACATACTCTTTAGTTGGCATCTTTTTCATTTTCATGTTAAAGAGGAGCAGCCAACTCCCTATATGTATGACTAAAACTCATTCTAATGAAGAGAGAAAAAAATATCAATGATTTGGAATCTGGAAAAAAATCCAAAGACTGAAGACTGTTTTCTAAATTTAAGACTAGTTTATATACAAGTCTGTCCTCCCTCTACTTCACTCTCTGGTGAAATGAGTCCCGTTTCCATGACCCCTTGGATGCACCAATCTACCCTTTACTCCCCCATGGGAACCGAGTATATTGTGTGACCATAGGGCCAAAGAAAATCCAAAATCTGCTATCTTCTTCTGACCAAAACAAAAGGCCCTTGTGACTTACATAAATACAATAAACATTTATTGGGGAAATTTTCATCCTAGAGTTTTAAAATTTCTCATGTAAGATTTTATTGGTCTCATCATTCACATATTGTAATGAAGCAAGATGATTTCTCTCAGAAATTTGTTCCCAGTGAGAACACAATTATTAAATATCATCATCACTGATAATAATTAAACTTTATTACCTCAATTTCAGCCCTGTCAGATCAGGCTTCCCAGAGGGGAGCCTGTGTGTGAGAGGCTTTTAAAAAGAGTGTAGTGAAAAGTACAACTAATGGAACACCTGGTTAGAGACAGAGCCTAAGAGCCCCAAAATGGTGCAAAAGCCCCCTTTGGATAGGCTTGCAGCACAATTGTGTTCTGGTTTTGCTGCCTTTAACTAATATTTGAAGAAGGAAATGCCTTCCCAACAAGAAATAAGAATGCTAGCAATCAAAGTTAAAGCAGACTAGAATGAAGGTGACAAAGGAGGGGTCATCAGAGATTGAATTATAGACATTGTTTTTAAACATTACCTCAGTGCTGGATACTTTTTCTCTTTTGAAACATTTAGCAGGAGCTATGTAGTGAGTTACAGATATTAGGTGATTTACCAGGAATCCATTTAATTAGTAATTGCTGAAAGCAATTCAAAACCAGAGCACCCTGCTTCGAGGTACATACATAAATTTTTAGTTTTCGACTATACCATGCTGTTTTCTATTGGTGAGAGAAAGAAAAAAAAATACATGGGAAGAAAAAAGAACAAGAATCTGTTTGGTTGGCATTGGTAAATATTTGGCTGCAGTTAATTTTAACTCAGCTGCTTAAAGTGCACAATAATTAGCCTAGTTGCCTAGAGGATAGTCTTAAATGAGGATGCCAGGACGAAGATTGTTATGATGAACGGAAGTAATCAAACTTGCAAAGTTGGCGAAGAAGACACTAAGTGAACAGGGCCGAGAAATTACATTTTTGTGTGCTGAAGACTTAAAAGTAAAACTCACCAACCTCACAGGTCTGGACTCTAGCCTTATATGGAATGTGACTCTAGCCTGGTAGAGCTTCTTACACGACCTCTACCTCTGGATGCATAGGAACTCACGTGATTGTATCAAGTCAGAGTCACAGTAACCATATATATACAATTCTTGTAGGCGCAAAATTTTAAAAAGCCCATTGGATGCTGGGCTTAGCCCTCATTTATTTTCTTTATCTGATTTGAACTCTCTAGAGTACTGTTTTAATTTTCATAAAATTTGAGAAATGAATGGCTCTAAGTGTCACCCAGACACATCTTTGGAACCAGTCAGGAGAATGAACCAGTCAACAAGCCAAGAATGAGAAAGCTTCAACAAATGGAAACATTTTTCAAGACCATGAACTTCATCTTTTTACTACCACTCTAATTGGTTAAAGTGGAAGTACAGATAGGGAGGTACAGTTTCTGAAGTTCGAAGAAGGAAGCCAAATACCAAAGAATGAAAAGGAGAAAGAAATATGTTAAGATTTATGATCCCCAATATGATTATTTAAACATCTTGAAGAGGGACGCCTGGGTGGCCCAGCCGTTGAGCATCTGCCTTTGACTCAGGGCATGATCCTGGAGTCTCAGGATCGAGTCCCACATTGGGCTCCCTGCATGGAGCCTGCCTCTCCCTCTGCCTATGTCTCTGCTTCTCTCTCTCTTTCTCTCTATCTCTCATGAATAAATAAACAAAACCTTTTTAAAACAATTAAAAACATCTCGAAGAACTTGGGGTGCCTGGGTGGCTCAGTTGTTTAAGTAACTGCCTTCTGCTCAGGTCATGATCCTGGTATCCTGGAATTAAGCCCCGGCATCACATCAGGCTCCCTGCTCAGTGGAGAGACTGCTTCTCCCTCTCCCTGTGCCCCAACCCTACTCATGCTCGCTCTCTCTCTCTCTCACTCTCAAATAAATAAATAAAATCTTAAAAAAATAAACATCTTGAAGAACTGAAATAGGACTGACTCTTAAACCACTACTTGTTTTTTGTTTTCAATAACCAATCTGACATTCCATTTAAAGATAAAGCATTTTCAATAGATTGATTTATGTTTTTGATGCTAAGACTTCAGCTCATCTTCTCAAGTTATTTTAAAAAATAAGAATGAGGAAGTAAAAGGAGGACAACAGGATAAGAGTTCCTTGGAAGAAAATTGAAGTTTTTACTCTATAACATGGACATTGAATTTCAGATAAGTAAGTAGTTCCTTGTCGTGAGCCTGATGTACAGTCCCATGAAGATGTTTTCACACAGTTACCTCTTTCCTTTCTTTCTTGAGCTCAAATAGGCTCCCAGATTTTAAACAATTTTTAAATACACACACACACACACACACACACACACAAACTACACATGCATACGTACACAAACCTCCACTGTTTTAGTAATCTATATTTACACCAGTATTAAACATGTAGAACATAGGTTATTAGGAAGTCTCTCAGTTGTGAACTGTGTAGTAGCTAAGGAAGCAAGATTTAATACTAGGGAGATTTAATATATCCCCAAGAGGAGGGCTTAAACCCAAGAGGGGAGGAGACCCTTCTCCCACAGGTCACTCCGGAAATGACAAGTTCTTTAGACACTGGGCCTAGGAAGCATCCTCTTTATCCCCCAGGCTTTTCTTCCATCCTAGTCTTGCTTCCTATCCTCTGCTGCTGTTACCTCTCTGGAGGATATTTGGGTTGCTGTTTCCAGAAAACTGAGATTTTTACTTTTGACAGAAATCCTTTTGCAAAGTTAATACTTGCTTCTATATCCCCTTACATAGAATATATCCTTTGAAATTCCCTAGTACAAACTTTTTGTTCATAGTTCCCAGTATTTGAGAACTTGGTATAAACCAATGAGATCACAGTTTGGCTCTGCTCTCTAGATAGCATCTATTTTATGAAACTAATTGGCTTTTAAGGAGGTCTGTCCTCCTGATGATGTGGCACATAGTTTCCATTAATTTATTGGAGTTAAGTGGTCATCAAAGAGATAATGGGCCTGATGGTGAGAACAGCTGAACTTAATTTACAATGTGTCAAGACAAAGTCTCCTAAAGAATAATTCTAAAATTGACATTTTAAGGCTTCTTAGAAATTTTTGTCAATGGTACCAGAAAGAAGTGGTAAAGCAGCTCTTATCTGCTTTCTGCAATTTCCATCTGGAGTAAAGAAGTGCACCTGTTGTCCTACAGACAAGCAGATATTCCATGAAGCTAATAAAGCTTAACCTGATATAGTTTTGAGATCCTCATTTGAATGGATCCATTCCTGGGCTATATAACAAATTTTCAATTTTTCATTTTTTATAAACTGGATCTATGCTATGGTCTGAATTTTGCCCCTTCTCATTCAAATGATGAAATATGAACCCTAAAGGATGATGGTGGAGTCTTTGGAAAGTGATTAAGTCATGAGAGTGACTCATAAATGAGATTAGTGCCTTATAAAAGAGGCTCCAAAGAGACCTCTAGTCCCTACCACCATGTGAGGACACAGAGAGAAGATGCAAGCTATACACCCAGAAGAGGGCTTTCACTAGAACACAGCTATGCCAGCATGTAGGTCATGGACTTCCCACCCTCCAGACTATGGGAAATAATTTTCATTGCTTATACGCTACCTAGTTCATGCTATTTTTTTACAGCAGCCTATATGAGATAAGACAGTCTCCATAGTTGGATAAATTGCAAATAGGGTTAACAGATTAAGCAAAATCCAAATCAACCAATCAAGCAGAGGACAAATATCCAGGACACTCCACTGAATTTGAATTTCGAGTAAATGATTTTTTTTTACTGTAAGTAATATCCATTAAACATTTCTCATGTAATATTTGGAGGGGAATCAGTAGTGAGCAAAATAAGCAAATACTCTTTTCTGATGGAAATTTTGTACAATAAGCCAATAAGTAAAATATATAATGTGTCTGATGTTGATTTTATTTTTATTGATATAGGCCAATAAATGTTTTTATAAGTCATAAGATAGAAAGGAGAAAAGGAAGAAGATGAGGGGATTAGTTTGGGAAGAAATATAGAGGCAATATAAAAAGCAGAATTTTTTTTAAATTTATTCTTATTTTTTAGAATAATTATTTTTTTTAGTATTACAGAAAATTTGAGAAGATAGTACAGAGGATTTCACATATACCATACCTGTTTTCCTCTATTACATACACATATCCATAGATATTCCTATATGTAACCATATGCATCCATATTAAACTAAACTTGAATGCATACTGGTGTCTCCAACTCTAATTTATTATTTCATGAGTGATGTAGCCTCCCTCTTTTGCTTACCTGTAAATTCTCCAACAGTGAGAAACCTGGCTCCAACTCTCCACCATTCATTTATCTAATTTTTCAGTTCTGTATACATTTGTAGTAGTTCTAGAATTGTTAACTGGTGTCCCCAGGACATAATTTTATTAATTAGAATGTAGTGCTTTTGAGCAGTTCCTTTTGCCTTTAGTCTTACAGATTTCACTCATTTACAAAGTTACTTAGGTCAATACCTCTTCCCCACTCCCCTTTCAGTGAGGTTATTTCATACATTTGTCATACAGTTAGATTCTTTTATCACAACTGCACACCTTCCTGTGATCTACTGACCTCCTAAAGAATTTTTTTTAAATCTGCATACATTAATGGTTTACTCTTTGTGCTATAAAGTTCTATGGTTTTGACAAATCTATAATGTCATATGTCCACCATCACAGGATCATACAGAATAGTTTTAATGACCTAAATATCCCCTGTGTTCACCTATTCATGCCTCTCTCCTGCCCTCATCCCCTGGTAGCCACAAATCATTTTACTCTCTTCATAGTTTTGCCTTTTCTGGAATGTCATATATTTGGAATTATATACTGTATAGCTTTTGTGTTCACTTAGAAATAGGCATTCAAGTTTCCTCCATGTCTTGATAGCTCATTTCTTTTTTTATCACTGAATCATATTCCATTGCATGGATGTATCCAAGTTGGTCATTCACATATCTGTTGAAAGTTATGTTGGTTGGTTCCAGTTTTTGTGATCATGAGAAAAGCTATGGTAAACATTCTCAAGCAGGTTTGTGTGTGTGTGTGGACATAAATTTTCAATTGAGCTGAGTAAATACCTAGGACACAATTACTGGTTGTATGGTACACCTATGTTTATTTTTGTCTGAAACTGCCAAACTATCTTCCAAAAGGGTGAACAATTTTGGAAAGCAATTATGTTCACCATTATGCCACCAGTGCCCCCTAAGATTGTGCCATTTTGAATTCCTAACAGCAGTGAAATATAGCTCCTACTGCTCCATAGTCTCTTCAGTTTTTTGGATTTCAGTTATTCTGATATATCTGGTACCTCGTTGTTATCTTAATTTGAATTGCCTGATGACCAATGATATTGTGCATCTTTTAATATGCTTAGAAAAGTGGAGTTTTAATAAATATTTTGCAGAAACTATTTCTAAAAATAGAGGGAAATCAAAGCCCAAAAACTCCACACCCCAGAATTATTCTCTACCTTCGATTAAGGTAGAGAGGTAAGTGACAGATAATTCAACTCAATGACATTTTGTACATTTCAACCTGTGCCAGGGGGATAGTCCTCAGAGCTGGAGAGAAAGGGAAATTCACTTTTGTTTTTATAATGATGGATGGCTTAGCTAATGCCTTTTGTTAGATTAGGGATGGTTACCCAAGTTTTATTTGGATGATTAGGAAGGACTTTCTCCTAAAAGAGGACTCTATATTAGTCCTTGTACTAAATTAACCTTAAAAAAGCATGAGTATATGTGAAACACTTACTATGTGCCAAGGGCTCTGGTGAACTCTTTACATGTACTGAAACAGGCAAAACACTGAGAGATCCTGAAAGGCAGGCCCTAAGATTATCCCCATTTTTTTTTCTACTAAAACTAAGTAAGCAAACAGCTAAGTATCTCCCCTAAAGTTCACAGCAATGTGTGGCAAAACTTGAATATGAAATCAGGCAATTTGACTACAGAATCTGATTTCTTAATCACTTCAGTGTTTCACCTACCTCACACAGCATGTCCTATTACAAATCAAGAAGAAAAGCTGAGAAAGAAAATGAAAGGTGAGACCTTTCTTGAGAATGGGATGGATTCATCTCTTGAAAGCAGAGAACTTCTACACTCTGAGTTAAAGGATTCAGCAAGAACTCATCTCTTTGTGATTATAGAAATTGAGAATTTTAGATTTAGGCATCATCTTGAATTTTCCCAATTTATAAATGAGGACTCTGAAGCCAAAAATATTCATTGTCCCAATATCTGAATGGATAGTTTGGGTTGATGGCTATAATAAGTCTTCAGAGCTAGTGCCATTTCCCCTACATCATTATTTTTTCTATTTGATCATTACAAAGAAATTGTAAATTAATGACTTTCTTTTTTAAATTCTGGTCAACCTGTCATTTTGTGGCCAAAGCTTCAAAGCACATTAATGGGGAGGTAGAGTCTAGGACTCTCCACCTTCATTTCTCATCTCTGCTGTGTGAAATGCAAACAAAAAAAACTTCTGTGTGCCTGGCTGCCATCATAGCCCTCTAGGCTAATGCTCACTTCACTTAAAAAGAAATTATTCTCTTCCTTCTAAAGGAAATCATGTAAATCTAACTAGCAGAGAGTATTTCTGTTTTCTTTCCCAAGTGAAACAAGCAGCAGTGCCACAGTAATTTGGTCATGATTATTAAGTATCAAAAGAAAACTTTGAGTGAGTTTTTTTTTTTTTTATTTTGGGGAGTTTGAAGAAACCAGGAGGGAGATGATAGTTAGCTCTGTGCTTTTAATTCACTGGGTTGCATACTGGTCTCAATATGAACAAAAAATGAAGGAGAGGCCACTGTAAATAATGCATGAAATTATTTCATTATTAATATTCTATTGGTGGAGTAGGAAGGTGGAAAGAAGCTAAGAAAACAAAGATCAAGTTAATTCTGATCCATAGCTTTCATAACATTTGATAAATCTTCCTGGAAGATAAGAGATAGCAAGCTGGGGAATACTTTCAGTTTGTTTTGTAAATGGAAGAAGTATATTGGAACCTAATTAAAAGCTTTAATATAATTAATGAAATTTTGTATGTGTCTATCACTAGATATTAATTATCTTGTAGCCACTAGAATGGATAATGATGGTATCATTCTTTGTGATTGGTGTGGGGTACATCTTCCCAGGATGAATGCCTTTGACTGGGATAAAGGTTATCAAGCTAAATATTTTTCCAAAAAAAAGGGGGGGGGCATCTTCATTAGTACTAGCTTAAGGTGTTGGAGGGGGATGGAATCTGGCAATGAACATGTTTTTCTGGACAAAAATCAAGTTAACGAAGAATCTAAGGGGGAATAATGAATAGACTCAACAGAAAAAGAATATGATGGAAATGAATTAATGCCATGGGAGAAAAAGGTAGAGGAGAAGGATATGCTTGTTAAATTAATTAAACGAAGAGACCATTAGACTGAGGTGGTTCTAATGCCTTAAGAGTCTATGTAAGCAGATCAAAAATCTAAGCTTGTAAATGCCTCAAGGTTAAGAAATTGAAACCTAAGGATAACCAGTCATGGCCAATTATGCTTTCCCAAATAAGAGAGCCACTTAAGCCAATGAAATAATTTCCTTGCTTTGCTTCCACCTCTTCTCTATAAAAGTCTTTCCTCCGTGTCCTGTGGTAGAATGTTCCTAACCAATTCCTCTTTGATGCTGCCTTTATTGGATAGATTTTTGCTCAAACTCAACATCTTTAACATACCTAACTAATTCAGTGTGTTTATCTTTTAACACACTGAATTAGAACAATTTTTTCAGTTACTCTGTCATATTTATTCTAGCCATCTTGAGCTTTCATAATTCATATGATTTTCATTTAGACAGGAAACTCATAATCTTTGAATCTCATGGTAAAAAACATGCGAAATTCTCATGTTTTGAAGTCTTGTAAAGTCCATCTTTGATTTTAAGTAAATAGTAAATTATTAAATCTAGAAGATTAAATATTTTAACTTAAGATAATTCTAGAAATAGTGCTAAACAGTATGCTAAGTTTTTTTTATATCTTTATATATTTCATAACCCTGTGAGGTGGTTTCAGAAAACATTTTACAGCTGATAGAACTGATGATTTATAGGTTAACTGATTGACCCAAGCTGTCAATATAGAAAATTATAGATCTGGGATTTGAATTGCAGCTTGCCTGATGCTAAATGCCATGATACTTCCTTACATATTAAAATATTAACCAAATATTTTGCCAAATTAGAAAGCAACTCAAATTATAATTTGTCATGAGATACTTTCATAAACCCAAATTAACATTACGGGGAGCACAGATCATTTTAACATGTTAAATTTTTACATAGTAAAACTCTTGATTAAAAAAAAATCATGAAGAAATGTGACTTTTCTCCACACTGTCAAAGACCAAAATTATGTGAGTCATGGCTCTCATGGCTTATGTCATGAACTATTTAACAATCCATTCACATTTGTTAGCCATCTGTCCCCTCACCACTGGTCCCATGGTAGCATTCTCTTGGCTTCTGGGTGGGAGAAATGTGGCTGGTGCCAAACGAGGTGATATTTGTTATTTCTGGACTTCAGTTCTTCTGGAGTAGACCATCAGCTCATCCCATTTCAGAAAGGAGTAAAATGGTGTTATGGCTTTGATCAACCACATTGTTACCATTCTTTGGGAAGGACCAGCTTTTCTCTGGCTTCTTTTCTACAAAGCTGTTTTATCAGAAGCAGGTGCTTAGCTTTCATTGGCTTACTTCCCATGACTCTAAGAGATCAAAAAGTCTACATGTTCAATTGTTTCATTGATATTTAATGTTTTTTTTTTAATTTTTATTTATTTATGATAGTCACACAGAGAGAGAGAGAGGCAGAGACACAGGCAGAGGGAGAAGCAGGCTCCACACACCGGGAGCCCGACGTGGGATTCGATCCCGGGTCTCCAGGATCGCGCCCTGGGCCAAAGGCAGGCGCTAAACCACTGCGCCACCCCTGCGCCACCCAGGGATCCCATATTTAAGAATTAAACATTCATGGCTGACTTTGGTGGTAGGTCTGAATCCCAATAGAACATAAATCCTGGCAAGAGTAATAGAAATAAAAGCAGCAGGTGATAAAGAGGTGTTCTCATGCCTATATTCTGTTATAATTAAGCTCATTCAAAAAATGGTCTGTGGGTTGGCTGGGCCCTCTAAAAACTCAGTGTATTCAGTTCCAATGTAGAACACGAGTACTGGGAAGCAGATTTATTTCATTCTTGACACTGTACAGTTTCCAAGTTTGGCTGTTATTTTTAAGGTAGAAGACATGACTGACTCACCTCTCTGTGAATCTGAGCCACAGAGTACCATTAGCTGTGAAAAATAATAATGCTCTCTTAGTTATACTCAGATGTTAATCTGCTTAGCAAAGTACTGGAAATCTCAGTGATATATATATCAATAAAAATTGATTTCTCACACATCTGCAGCTTTCAGTATGAGATTGTCTTATCCAGGCGGTGTACAACTAGGCAGTTCTGGTTCATATATCCCTTATTCTCTCCCTAGCAGGCTAGTCCAAGTATGACCATCTCTTAGTTATGACAAAAATACAAGAGTGAGTCTAATTGCAGTTATTTTCTATGGAAGTTCTTTTTTTAGTAACATCATGCCAACCAACATGCTCTTGACCAAAAGTCATATGATTGAGTTTCATCTAAGGAGCAGAGAAATGGCACTTTAGTGGGAAGTGTTACCAACTTACATGGCAAACAAAGGTCAACTTCATCAGGAAGGCTGAAGAATTGAGGCCTTCATGCAATCTATCAACAAGAAATAAAAAATATAAGAAGCCATAATGAATGTTAAGGGTCAAGAGTAACATTAAAATTGTTCCCTAAAATTCTGTTTTTAAATCACTCTGTAATCACAAAGATCAGTTATTGTCATATGCATGTCACATAACTGTCCATTGTAACTGTGTTGAGGTTGCAAATCATGCAGATACACAAAGAAAATGTAAGTACTGTGCATTGACTTTACCTTTGATCTTGCCTTATTTTTTCTACCTTTTCCTTGTTCAACCCTTACTTAAAAATGTGATTTGGGTTTTTACCTTCACAGGGCACAGCAAATCTTTCAGGATTGAGGTAGAATATAGATATATTATCAGTAGGAAATCTTAGGACCTAGTGGAAAATAAAATTAACGTAGTCTCTGGCTTCTTCCATATTTTACAGATGATGTAACTGAAATACAAAGAAGCTATATGACTCGTAATGATTTAAGTGAGATAATATGGAAGAAAAATCCCTTGGTTTGTGATCTAATATCACTTTATATTTGTTTTATTGACAAATTGAGGAGAAAGAATCCAGTTTGCTTCATCTTTTTTTTTCTTATACTACATCATACATAACTATTCATCTTTATGTAAATGCCTACAAAAATTATGAGCTGAAAATGTTGATTATATTTTATTACTTTTTATCAATGCAATTATCTATTTTTTTTCTGTAAAGAACTTTCTAGCTCTAAGCTTCTAAATGCCAGAGCCTGCTTTTTCTCAATATAACTCTATTTTTTTAACTGTGGGTGAGAGTTTAGTCAAAATCCTTTGGCAACATGAGACAAATACTTTTGCTTGTACATACACTCCCCAAAACTAAAACCAAGATAACTGAAAGTGAATTAATTCTGTGGATAGAAATATTTCCCTGGGACTGTTACTGCTTCCAAGGTCATTGGAACTCCACTATTACAAGAACCCATAAATAAGGGCTGAGATGTGTAGTGGTTTCACCTGGAGAGGGGCACAGGGATTCTAAAATAACAAGATGTACATAGGTAGCTCCAATTATTCGCCTCTCAGACAAACAAAAGCAGGGGCTGCTGAAATAATGGTAAGAAAAATGGTCCTGGGGTTTTCCCCCATGACTCAAGACAAGCATTTACATTATTTAGACACTCGATGTCTCTTCTAACTTATGATTGCCTTACAATCTATGGAATATATTTAGTGTCCCCATGGAAGTAATTACACTTGAAACATCAACATATATTTATTTAGTAGACAGTGTTTTCATAGTTCCCTGCAGTGTATTTTAACAGTTGTGGAAACTAAAATTTGGGTGTAATGTGTTTGTATCTATCATTTAGATCAAAGAAAATCAGTACTTGTAAATTTTATTTTATTTTATTTTTTTTTTTTAGTACTTGTAAATTTTAGAAAGCAATTGAAAGTTTCATAAAGTTGTATAAAGTGGTGAAATAGTAGAAATTAATTAAAAGCGGTAGGATATAGAAGTAGTAAGTAGAACTCTGTATTTATGTGGTAGCATACTTATAGCATTACGTTTACTATCTTAATAATTTTTAAGTGTACAGTTCAGTGGCATTAAGTATAGTCACAATATTATGTAACCTTCACCATCATCTATCCTGATAACTCTTTTCATCTTATAAAACTAAAACTCTGTATCCATTAAACAATAACTCCCCATTCTCCCCTTCCCTGGCTTCTGACAACTACCATTATACTTTCTGTCATAATGATTTTGTTTGACTACTCTAACTACCTCATATAAATGGAATCATATAGTGTCTGGGGTGTTTTTTAGGATTGGTCTGTTAAATCAGCATACTGTCCTCAAGGTCTATTCATGTTGTAGCATATTGTAGAATCTCCCTTTTTAAGGCTGAATAATATTCCATTATATGTAAATGCCATATTCTGCTTATCTAGTCATCTGTCCCTTGATTTGCCTTCCTGATTTAGTTATTGTGAATAATAATGCTGCTATGAACATAAATGTACAAATGCTTCTCAGGGGTCCTACTTTCAATTCTTTCTGATATATGTCTACAGTGAAATTGCTGAATTATATGGGAATTCTGTTTTTAATTTTTTGTGGGACTACCATACTATTTTCCACAATGACTGCATCATTTCATAATCCCACCCACTAATAGTGGGCACAAGAATTCCAGTTTCTTTACATCCTTCTAGTACTCATTGCTTTCTGTTTGTTTGTTTTTTATAGTAGTCACCCTAATGAGTGTGAGGTGGTATATCACTTTGGTTTTGATTTGCATTTCTCTAATGATTAGTGAAGTTGAGCATCTTTTCATGTGCTTGATGACCATTCATATATCTTCTTCAGAGAAATGTCTATTTAAATCCTTTTTCCATTTTTGTATTGGGTTGTTTTTTGTTGTTGAGTTTTAAAAGTTCTCCGTATATTCTGGTTATTAATACTCTATTGGATATACAATTTGCAAATATTTTCTCCCAGTCTATGAGTCACTATTTACTCTGTGGATAGTGTCTTTAGATGACCAAAATTTTTAAATTTGTCTATGTTTTTCTTTTGCTACTTGTGTCTTTGTTGTTGTATCCAAGAAATCATTACCAAATCCAATGTTGTTAAATTTTGTCCTATGTTTTCTTCTCAGAGTTCTATTGTTTTAGGCCTTAAATTTAAATCCTTTATTCATTTTGAGTTAATCTTTGTATATGATGTTAGATAGGGACCAAATTTCTTTTGTATGTGGATATCCTAGTTTCTGAGCATCATTTGTTGAAAAGACTGCCCTTTCCCTACAGCATACTTTTGGCACTTTGCCATTCTTGTTTCTTATAAAAATTCATTTGACAATATATGTGAAGGTTATTTTTATGCTCTGTTTTCAATCTACTCCATTGGGATTATATATATTATATAATATATATATATATTTGATTATTATAGTTTTGTAGCAAGTTTTATAATCAGGAATTTTAAGTACTCCGGTTTTGTTCTTCTTTTCCAAGATGATTTCATCTATTAAAAATTTACTGGGATTCCATGTGAATTTTACGATACATTTTACTATTTATGCAAAAAATATTATTGGGATTTTAATAGTGCATTGAATCTGTAGGTCAATTTTTGCAGTATTGGTATTTTAACAAGATTAAGTCTTCCAAGCTACAAATATGAGGAATGTTGCCATTTATTTATGTGTTCTTTAATTTCCTTCAGCAGTGTTTTGTGGTTTACATTGTACCTCCTTGGTTAAGTTAATAACAAAGTATTTTATTCTTTTTGATGCTATTATGAATGAAATTGTTTTTTATAACTTCCTTTTCATATGTTCATTATTCATAGAAATGCAATTGGTTTTTGTGTGTTGACTTTATATCCTGCTACTTAAATGTTGTTTTGTGTGTGTGTGTGTGTGTGTGTGTGTGTGTGTGTGTGTGTGTGTAATATTTGGGGTTTTCTACATATAAGGTGATATCTCCTGCAGAGGTAATTTTATTCCTTCCCCTGGAAGTGGTAAGCCTTCAACAGATTCCAGAGTTCTAAAAACAGTTACACCAGACAGATAATTCTAGTGCAATTGCTTCTGGATGGAAGACAAATTCTTAGTGCTTCCTCTTCTGCCATCTTCCCAGAATCCTCCCAGTTGACTTAGTTTTAATATTTAGTTTCCAAAACATTTTTTTTATTTTAACATAATCCCAAAATATGTAGGTAGGCAATAGAGCATATTTATAGGAAATTAATGCTTAAAACAATATTTATTACCCAACTGCCTAGGTGATTAAGTTGAAATACTTTAATTATTAGTTATTCACTTAGTAATAGAAGACTCTCCTAGAATTCTGCACATTCAGAATAAAATAATACACCTAAAGGTGGAATTATCTCAAAATAATTAACATCTCTATATTGAAAATATCCATTTTCTCTTATAATGTAGTAATTTTTTATTGTTAAAACAATAAAGCATAAAAGCAATAGAATACTTGGCACTAAGGTCTTCTATAGATGTGCTCCTCAAGGAGAAAGCAAATGCTGATCTGACCTTCAGCCTGTATTTTACCTGGAATGTTTCTCCATTCTCAGATTTTCTCACTCCTGCAACGTATTCTATAAAGTTAGGCATTTGGGTGTTTGTCTCCCCATGTGCCAGGGAAAAGGTGTTAATTCCTATGCGACAAACTTGCATGATATACTCAAATTCACGTTAATAAATCAATAAAAAGATCACTGTTGGAAGATACATTAAATGTTTCAGGTTCAGGATAAATTTTATTGCATGAAATTAAACCATAGTAACACAAAAGGCAATATGAAGTAATTTGCTAGTCTCTAACAATATTAAAAATGTTTTATTTATAAAAGTTTAGAGACAATAGCAGTAATCAAACAATCCAAAAAATATCTTGTATATAAAATTCTTGAGAAACAATTATTTACAGAATTACTCCAACTGGTGAAAAACAGGACACTATAGTAATTCAGTTGCTTACCTTCCACGAATTAGATAAATCTTAGAGTTCTTTCAGCAATAAATATTCTTTATGAATAAAGAAAGTTGAATAAAGAACAGTCATGTTTATACCTTTTGTTCCAGTAATTCTAAGAATAAAATATGAAGAGGATAACTATTTTTTCAAGGATTTATACACAGATAAAACTACTTTCACCCAATATAAATGCTCATTTCTACAGGAAACATTTAAGTATTGCAGCATACTCGTATCATGGAATACTATGCAGCTATTAAAATTATGCTTATAATTTTTATTTTCAAATTTTTAAAGATATAGCTACTTGAGAGACAGAGAAAGAGAATGGGTGAGGGAAGGGCAGGTGGAGAAGGAGAGAGAGAATCCTCAAGCAGACTTGGAGAATCCTCTACTTGAGGATTCATTCTCTCTCTCCCTCTGAGCATGGAGCTCAATGTAGGTTCAATCTTAGTACCTTGAGATCATGACCTGAGCCAAAGTCAAGAGTCAAAGGCTCAGTTGCCTGAGCCCCCAGGCACCCCAATGCTTATAAGTTTTAAATAAATAGATAAAAATCTTATAGTGAAAAAAGGCTATACAGTTTTATAAACAGTATAATATCAATTATGAAAAGATGCATAATATTCTATAGAGCAGGAGGAAATAGAAATGTCTGTCTTTGATGATGATTGTATTGTAAATTATTGTAAATTATTGGGTTTTTAAAAATATTTTTCTATACTTTTTCATGGAGCCTATATAGTATCATTATTTTTTCAATCTTTTAAAATGTTTTTAAAAACTTTATCATTGAATCTACTAAATATAATGAACTGACTATGTGCTGAAAACCTAATAACATTTTTGTCACCCATAGCTCTGGATTTCTATTTTGTTCAGAAAACTTGGTTACTATGAATAATTAGAGGATACAGGGATTATTTTATTTAATATTTACCCATACTGCCCAGTAATGATTTTGGAACTATTATTTTTAAAGAACCTAGTTTATTCTGTACCTAAAGAAATCTTTAAGGTCCTTACTCCTTTGCAGTTGCATAGGCCTCATAAAACTAAAGATTCACTATAATTTCCCTTTGGCTGTTCCTTTCAATGAACCACAAATGATTACTTATCAAAGTAGTTTTCTGTGGTCTCTTGGGTACTGCAATAGCTGCTTTAGGTAATACTCGTTCAGAATTCATATTGTACTAAGGTTTTAAAAATGCATTTTAAACAACAGTTTCTGTCTTCTGAGTTGATATTCCCATGACACTAGAGAGCTGTAAAGTTGCTTTCCTTATTTTTAATTGAATCTGTCTACTTGTTACAAAGTGGTTGCATTTTAGACCCATGCCTTTCTTAGGCATGTTGATTGTGGTGTTTTCATGACAGAGGTGAACTTCTGTTTGAACCAAAATACAATTGAAAAAAAAAAAAACAAAATACAATTGAAAACTTTACTGAAGTTAGTCCCAAAAAATGATCCAGCCCCTTCTTTCTCTCCTAAAACTAGATTCTCAATGATTTCCTGAAGTGAAGCAATAAAGTTTTCTGAAATCATTAGGACAGTACCAGTTTTACCAGATTCAAACAACTCAAAGACCCTTGTCGCTGACTATTTTCATTTTTTCATGCCTGAGCCTAAAACAACAGTCTATAATGTTTGCAGTGTGGTGATTGAGGAAAATGGAGTGGGATACATTGAATGGAACCAAAACTGGGAAAGCCTACTCCGCAAGTGAGTGGATGGAAGGAATAGGAGGAGATGCTCCTATAAAGTATCATTCTACAAGGGCATTATTTTCATTTTTATAGAACAGAATTTTCTGTAACATATCCTATGTTTCTAATGTGCTCCTAAGACTACATAGCTCTTGAAATCCTATCAGTCAGCACTCAGGGAGAAAAATGACTTCTGCTGAACTACCTTCTTACGACCATTCTGTAGATTCAGAATGCTTGAAGAATTGCCCTACAAGCAAGGGGAATTTTATTAGAAAGAACTTATTCCCTTGGAATGAAAATAGTGCACCAGAGGCTAACACCACCAATCATAGAAAAAAGGATTGTAGAGTCAGAACTGGGTAGAAATGTAATTTATCTAGATCCTTCTTTAAGCTCCGGAGAGGATGGTAATTAATTCAAAGACTGTGAACTAAATATTTCTCTTAAGTGTAAAGTAGGCCAGAGTTAGTTTGTTCTCCTGTGGGTCTAATGCCATGGATTTTGTAGACATTCAATAAATATTGATTATTAGCAATGATTCTATTTTCAATGAAATACCATCCTACTCTATAATCCTTTCAGTGTCTAATGTAAAACTTTCCTGTGACAGCAAATTCTAATCTATTTTATACTTATTGTAAATGGAACTTATAAATTGAGAATGACTAATGGCCCCTTTAGACAGTGGCTTTTATATACAAGGTCTCATCATGGTCACTGTTTTCTCTGGATTTTAAACATTTACTATTAGTCTACATTTTTAGTCCATTTTTCTATCTTCTGTGAAATCAATGTTAGTAAAACATCATTGAAACCTATCTGCTACAAAATATTCCCCTGCACTATTGTCAGGGCATAAAAAGAAAACTGTTATTTATATTTTTATTAATAAAATTTAAGGAAGCCCTTTCCAAACATTTTAACTGTGTACCTAGCATTTAAATTCATTGTTCAACCATTATTTATTGGTGTTTATGCATGACGAAGGACACTTTGAGTTTTAGACTAGGCAAAACTATTCCTTCTCAAATCATAAACTTACCTGTCAACATATTTGTATTTGGTCTTCTCAGATGTTTCCTATGTTCTGAATTACCAAGTCTGGTTTTTTGCATTTTCTGTAGTTTGTGATGTTATTGGGGAGCAAGGACATTTGGCTGCAGATTATAATAAAATAAGTGAAATCTACTTCAGTGTCTTGTAGATAATTCAAGGGGAAGAAAAAACTCATTCAATTGTAGTGCATTTAAAAAACAATGCTCTGATTATGCCTTCAAGAAATAATCCTATCCTAATTTATCTTTAACTCATTAAAACTTAACAAATGGGGATACGACCTTATCTTTATCTTGATAAGTGATAGCAATAGTGAAGGGTGATAGTGAAAGTGATAGTTTTGAAAGTGATAGTGAAAGATGATTTCCACTCATGCAAGGTTTTGAGCTCTGTAAGCCTCTTTGAAAACCTAGTATTTCTTTACATAGATTTATACAATTAGTCTAATTAGGGTTGAAAAGTGACCAGGATTGGCTTAATGTCAGATAGAATCATGCAATTTTGGAGCTATATACTGTAGTCTCTGCCTTAGAGAGCCATACTGCATAGTAGGTCTTACAGTAAATATGAGTGTTTAGCTTTATTTTTTTTGACAGTTAATACACAGTGTAGTTTCAGTGAGTTAAGCATAAGGCTATTCCCATATGCTTTTACCCATAAATTTACATACGGTTCTCTCTTTCTTTTTTAGTTTTTCTTCTAATTCTAATCAGTTGACTTGCAGCATTATATTAGTTTCAGGTATACAATATAGTGATTTAACAATTTCATACAACACCTGGTGCTCATCACAAGTGCACTCCTTAATCCCCATCACATATTTCACCCATCCCCTGACCCCCTCCCCTCTCGTAAAATTTTTTAATCTGCAGTTAAGAGTCTGCTTCTTGGTTTGTCTCTTTTTTCCCCTTTGTTATTTTGTTTTGTTTCTTTAATTATACTCATGAGTGAAATCATATGCCATTTGTCTTATTTCACTTAGTATTATACTTTCTGGCTCCATCCATGTCATTGCAAATGGCAAGATTTCATTCTTTTTTTGGCTGAGTAATATTCCGTTCGTCCATCAATGGACATGCAGCCTGAATCCATAATTTGGCTATTGTAAATAATGCTACTATAAACATGCATGTGTCCCTTCAAACTAGCATTTTTATATTTTGAAGTAAATACCAAATATGTGTGATTGCTGGAACATATGGTAGTTCTATTTTTAACTTTTTTGGGAAGCTCCATCCTGTTTTCCACAGTGACTACACCAGTTTGCATTCCCACCAATAGCACAAGAGTTTTCCTTTTTCTCAACATTCTTGCCAACACCTGTTGTTTCTCGTATTTTGATTTTAGCCATTCTGACATGTGTATGGCAATATCACATTACTGTTTTGATTTGCATTTCCCTGATGGTAAATGATGATGAGCATTTTTTTCATGTGTCTGTTGGCCATCTGTATGTCTTCTTTAGAGAAATAACTCTTCATGTTTTCTGTCCATTTTCTAATTGGATTATTTGTTTTGGGGTCTTGAGCTTTATCAGTTCTTTATATATTTTGGATACTAACCCTTTATCAGATGTGTCATTTGCAGATATCTTCTCCCATTTTGTAGCTTGACTTTTATTTTTATTTTTAAATTTTTTTATAAAGATTTTATTTATTTATTTATTTATTTATTTATTTATTTATTTATTTATTTATTTATTTGGATAGACAAAGAGAGCAAGCATGAGCAGGGGGCAGGGGCAGAGAGAGAGTGAGAATCAGGCTCTTCACTGAGCAGGGAGCCTGATGGGCTTGATCCCAGGTCCCTGTGGTCATGACCTGAGCGAAAGGCAGATGCTTAACCCACTGAGCCCCCCAGGTGGTTTTTAGCTTTATTGATTATTTCCTTTGCTGTGTGGAAAATCTTTATTTTGATGTAGGCCCAATAGTTTATTTTTGCTTTTTATTTCTTTTATTTATTTATTTTTTATTATTTATTTATTTATTTATTTATTTATTTATTTATTTATTTATTTATTTATTTTTTACCTTGCCTTAGGAGACATATCTAGAAAAAAGTTGCTACAGCTGATGTCAAAGAAGTTACTGCCTGCGTTCTTTTCTAGGATTTTTATGGTTTCAGGTCTCATATGTAGGTCTTTAGTCCATTTTGAATTTATTTTTATGTATAGTATAAGAAAATTATCCAGTTTCATTCTTTTGCCTGTTGCTCTCCAGTTTTCCCAGCACAATTTATTGGAGAGACTGTCTTTATCCCATTGTGTATTCTTTGCTGTTTTGTCAATGATAAGTTGTGAGTTCATTTCTAGGTTCTGATCTATGTATCTATGATCTATGGCACAGGTTTTTGTGCCAGTACCATACCGTTTGATTACTACAGCTTTGTAATATAACTTGAAATCTAAAATTGTGATACCTCCAGCTTTACTTTTTATTTGTTTGTTTTTCAAGATTGCTTTGGCTTTTTTAGGGGTCTTTGGTGCTTCCATACAAGTTTTAGGATTGCTTGTTCTAATTCTGTGAAAAATGATGATATTTTAATAGGGAATGCGTTAAATCTATAGATTGCTTTGGGTACTACAGACATACTAACAATACCTGTTCTTCCAATTAATGAGCATAGAATGTCTTTCCATTTTTTTGCATCTTCAATTTCTTTCATCAGTGTTTTATAGTTCTCAGAGTACAGGTCTTTCACCTCTTTGGTTAGGTTTATTTCTAGGTATCTTAATATTTTTGGTGCAATTGTTAATGGGGTTGTTTTCTTAATTTCTCTTTCTGCTGCTTCATTACTAGTGTATAGAAATGCAACAGATTTATGTACATTTATTTTGTATCCTGTGACTTTACTGAATTTGGATGGAGTCTTTCAAGTTTTCTCTATATAGTATCATGTCATCCACAAAGAGTGAAATTTTACTTCTTCCTTACCAACTGAGATGCCTTTTATTTCTTTTTGTTGTGTGATTGCTGTAACTAGGACTTCCAGTAATACGCTGAAAAACAGTAGTGAGAGTAGACATCCTTGTCTTGTTCCTGACCCAAGGGGTAAAATCTCTCAGTTTTTCCACATTGAATATGATGTTTGCTGTGGGTTTTTTCATATAAAATCTCTATTGTGTTGAGGTATGTTTCCCTCAACCTACTTTGTTGAGGGTTTTTTCATGAATGGATGTTGTACTTTGTCAAATGCTTTTTCTGAGTCTACTGAAATGATCATATGGTTTCTATCCTTTCTTTTATTAACGTGATGTATCACAACTGATTTGTGAATATTGAACCACCCTTGCAACCCAGGAATAAATCCCACTTGATCATGGTGAATGAATTTTTAAATGTATTGTTGGATTTGGTTTGCTAGTGTTTTATTGAGGATTTTGCATCTACATATATCAGGCTGGCCTGATAGAATGAATTTGGAAGTTTTCCTTCCTTTTCTGTTTTTTGAAATGGTTTGAGAAGAAAAGATATAACATCTTCTTTAAGTGTTTGGTAGAATTCACCTGTGAAGCCAATTGGTCCTGCACTTTTGTTTGTTGAGAGTTTTTTGATTACTAATGTAATTTCTTTGCTGGTCATCAATCTGTTCAAAGTTTTTATTTATTCATTCCTGTTTGAGTTTTGAGTTTTGGGAGTTGATATGTTTATAGGAATTTATCCATTTCTTCTAGGTTGTCCAATTTTTGGCATTTAATTGTTCATAGTATTCCTTTATAATTGTTTGTATTTCTGTGGTGTGAGTTATTTCTCTCTCTCATTTGTGATTTTATTTATTTGTGTCCTTTATCTTTTTTTTCTTAATAAGTGTGGCTAGCAGGGTGCCTGGGTGGCTCAGTTGGTTAAGCATCTGAGTTCAACTTAGGTCATGATCACAGGGGTCCTGGGATCAAGCCCAGCATTGGCTCCCTGCTCCATGGGGAGCCTTCTTCTCCATCTCCCTCTGTCTGCCCCTGCCCCTACTTGTGCACTTGATCCATCTCTCTCTCTCTCTCTCTCAGCCTGTCAAATAAATAAATAAAATCTTTAAAAGAAAAATAAGTCTGGCTAGAAGTTTATCAATTTTATTGATTTTTCCCCCAAAAGAACCAGTTTCTGGTTTCTTTTATCTGTTGTATTGTTGTTTTTTTAGTTTCTATATCATTTATTTCTACTCTAATCTTTATTTTTCCTTTCCTTCTGCTGGTTTTAGTTTTAGTTTTGTTTTCTAGCTCCTTTAGATATAAGGTTAAGTTGTTAATTTGAGATCTTTCTTGCTTCTTGAGGTAGGTCAATTTTGCTATAAGCTTCCCTCCTAGAACTGCTTTTGTCGTATCCCAAAGGTTTTGGACTGTTGTGTTTCATTTTCATTTGTTTTCATGTAATTTTTAATTTCTTCTTTTATTTCCTGTTTGGCCCATTTATTGCTTAGTAGCATATTACTTAACCTCCATGTATTTGTGGTTTTTCCAGATTTTTTTCCTGTAGTTGACTTCTAGTTTCATAGCATGTGGTCAGGAAAAATGCACGGCATGACTTCAATCTTGAATTGTTGGGGTTTATTTTGTTGATTAATATGTGATCTATTCTGGAGAATGTTATTCCTTTCCTCCCCACATTTTATTAAATTTTTTTCTCCCCATGTTTTAGGTAGATACTGTCATATTTTACACCCTTTTATTTTGTGTGTTCCATAACTAATTTTTTTAAGGAAATATTTATTTTTACTGCTTTGGGCTTCCTACCTTCACACTGTCATTCTTGGTCTCTCCTTTCCACTCAGAGTCCCTTTTAATATTTCTTGCAGGGCTGGTTTAGTGGTCATGAACTCCTTTAGTTTTAAACTTTTTATCTTTTTTCCTTTTTCTTTTTCTTTCTTTTTTTTTTTGATATTTTATTTAGTTATTCATGAGAAACACAAACACAGAGAGAGAGGCAGAGACACAGGCAGAGAGAGAAGCAGGCTCCATGCAGGGAGCCAGATGTGAGACTTGTTCCCGGGACCCCAGGATTACAACCTGAACCAAAATAAATGCTCAACTACTAAGCCACCCAGGTGTTCCTATCTCTTTTTCTATTCTGAATGATAGCCTTGTTGGATAGAGTATTCTTGGCTGCAGATTTTCCCCATACAGCACTCTAAATATATCTTGCCGCTCCCTTCTGGCTTGGAAAGTTTCTGCTGAAAAATGCCCTGCCAACCTTATGGGGGTTTCCTTTGTTACTGTCTTCTTTTGTCTTGCTGCTTTTAAAGTTTTTCTTTATCACTATATTTTGCAAATGTTAATTACATTATGTCTTGGTGTGGATCTGCCTTTGTTGAATTTGTTGGGGATTCTCTGTGCCTCCTGGATCTGAATATTTTCCTTTTATAGATTAGGGAAATTTTCAGCTATGATTTCTTTAAACAAATATTCTTCCCTCTTTCCTCTCATCTTCTTCTAGGACCCCTATAATACGAATGTTATTACATTTAATGGAAACACTACGTTCCCTAAGTCTATTTTCATTTTGCAGAAGGTTTTTTTCCCCCTTTTTTTTTATTCAGCTTGATTACGTTCCATTGCTCTGTCTTCTAGGTCACTAATTCATTCCTCTGCTTCTTCAGCCTGCTGTTTATTACATCGAGCATATTTTTCATTTCATTTATTGAGCTCTTCATCTCTTCTATGTTATTCTTTATCTCTGTGTTAGGAATCTCTCTTTTTTCCTTCCATTCCTTTCTCAAGTCCAGTGAGTATCTTTATGATCATTGCTTTAAATACTCCATCAGGCATGTTACTATTTCACTTAGATTTCTGGATGTGGCCTTGTCCTGTTCTTTCATTTCATAGAAATTTCTCTTTCTTCTTTCACTCTTCATTTTGTCTAAGTCTCTCTTTCTTTGTTTTAGGAAGTCTCTGTTTCCTTGTTTAGGAAGGTCAGCTATATCTCCTGTTCTTAAGGGTAATGACCTTATGAAGAAGAGGTCCTGTACTGCTCTGCTATGGATTGTCCCTGTTCCCCAGAACCTGGTGCTTCCTAAAGTGTCTCTAATGTGTACTGCATGCCCTCTGCTGTTTCGTCCTGGCCACTTTATCCTTCAGGCCAGTCATCTGCAAGGTTCTCTTTGCCTGTTATGGGCAGTGTTTTGGTTCCTGCCCTGAATGTGATGCATTTTAACTAGATGTATTCTCATCTGCTTGTGAAATGAGACCTGTCACCACACCCCCAGAATGGAGACTCCATAAAACTCCTGATTTGAGAGACACAGTGTGAGCAGGGATTTGAGTCAGTCTTCTGGGGCTGGGGCCTGCCAAGCTGGGACTGAGACAAGTGAGACTGGGAAGGGCTATTCTAACAAAGTCAGGGAGGGGTGGAGGTGGGGTGGGGAGGAAAAGTGGGGTTTGGTATAAGTAAGTTAGGTAGCAAGTGTGGGTACTATGCTGGTTACTGTAGGTGGCCCTGTGCTTGTGCTGAGGATTGAGGGAGGGAATGGAGCCAGCCAGTTCCTTTTTTCCCATGGGGATCTCTCCCTGAATGCTGCCCCTTGGGACATGCTCTGAGATGTGCAAATGACCTTCCCCCTTTGTGTCTCAGTCACTTTTCAGGTCAGTTTCCCCACTGTAGGACCCCAGGTTACTTGTCTTCTCTCTTTCCAAGAGCAGCAGAATGACCTCTGGACTCCATCCCAACAGAGCCTGCTAACCTTTAAAACTCCAGGCTTTAAGACCCACTGCTTGCCATATGTCACAAAATTCAGCCATTTTCACTCTTTAAACCAAATTCAATGGAGATTCATTTACCCTGTGTGCTCCCTTGAGTGCTAGTCTATCACCTCTGATGATCATGGCTCCCTCCCCACCTCAGCAGCCATAATCCATTTCTCTTCTAAACTGTGTCTTTGCACTTCCTACCTTATTATATGTGGCATCTTCTCTATCTTTATTTGTGGAGTTTGTTTTGCCAGTCTTCAAGCCAATTTCTAGAGTTTTTAGGATGATTTGATAGTTATCCAGTTGTATTCATGGAAGAAGACAACCCTAGGATCTTACTCTACTGCTATCTTCCAATCTCCAAATGTTTCACTTTCTCAAGCAGAGAACTCACATTGTACTAAATCTTTTAAAATTTTGTCATAACTATATTTTTCAAAAAGCCATTTTAAAAACTTATCCAAATCATTCTCTTTTAAAAAAAAATAAAGATAATGAAGAAATGGTTGGCTATATTTTCTACCCAAGATCACAGATTGTTAATGGCAGAAAATTATGTCAACTCAAATATCCAGACATAGATAGGTACATATGCTTATTCATTACTTTGGTCAGCCCTTCTTCATTAGTCATTATTCTGTAACTGTAAATTAAGTCACCTTTTCAAATACTTTAGCAATTATCATAAAATATCTTTGGGTTGCATTCATAGCTACAATCACAGAGAGGGTTTTTACCTTTTAATGACGATAATTTTTGGTACATTAGTAACTACATCATGTTGAGTGAGATTGATTGTCCTCCATAACAAATAGTAATATAGTGCTTTTTTAATGAATTTTTCATAAAGTGCATAGCTCAAATATTTGTCTCAGTTCTCACATCTTGAATTAAATAAACAATTTCACCTATATCGTCAAATGTCATGTTCAACCTCTGGGTTTATTTTATTTTATTTATTTTATTTTAAGGATTTTTATTTATTGGGGGCAGGGGGGGAGTCCACAGTGGGGACGGGCAAAGGGATAGGGAGAAAGTCTTAAGCAGACTCCATGCTAAGCAAGGAACCAGACATGGGGCTTCATCTCATGACCATGAGATCACCACCTGAGCTGAAACCAGGAGTCAGACATTTAACTGACTGCACCACCTAGGCACCCCTGGGTTTATTTTAAATTTCTGTTTTACCCATTTGCACAGGACCCTGCAAAGAATCGAACAAAAAAATTTAATCTTAGAATTCCTTTCTTTACAAAGTCAATTAAGACAGAGGCATCGGGTTTTGTTGTTGTTGTTTTATTTTTGTTGTTGTTGTTTTGTTGTGTTTTGGTCTTCTTTCTACTTATATCTCAGACAATGGAGCCAAAGTTTCTTTTCCTAAATAAGCCAAATGAAATATAATGAAACCATCCTTATTTCTTCATATTGTGTCGGAATAAATTATTCGGTGAGAAACCATCCTCATTTCTGAATGAGGGCTATCTTAGGTGAAGCCATTCATATACCTTCAAAATATTCCTTTTTTATGTAATTCTACCAGACTTTTCTTGAATGCCTACTGTGTAGCAGTCACCGTGCTTCTGTAGATAAAATGTATAGGCTCAGCTTTCAAAAAAGTTCATAGTTTTAGATGGGAAGTAGATAAATAAATAGGATGTGATAGCATAACAGAACTGTGCACAGGGTGCCAGGAAAGAAAGAAATTCTAGAAGACTTAATGCCAGATCTGTGACAAAGAACTGCAGTCCCATTTTCCATTGTTTCAACTTTCTTTCTTTTTGTGTTTAATGGAGTGAGAGGAAAAGGTGATTAGCAAATGTGTGCTAGACAGGAATAGGGATGAGTGAGTGCATGTATGTATAAGTAAACTTAACTCCAGTCTGAAACATACTTGTTAGGAGTAAAAATCAAAAATTTTAAATCAAAATTATAACTGCCTTCCAGGAAAGGTCATTGTTATTCACAGTCATTTACTTGCATGAGAAAACACAACCCCACCCCTTGAGCTCCAGCTCCCCTTAGCATCTCTACAACCCCTATCTGGAGAGATTGACATGGAATGTCTTTTCCTTACACTCATCAGAAACTTCATTTAACTTTCCCACAGACAACATGAAATAGAGAAGAAATATAAGCAAAGGCTCTAACCCTCTCTTTTACAAATTTAATGAACACTCAAAGCAGTCATTCATGTAGCTGATAACTTTTCCTCCACTGGATTGACTTACTGCTAAAATTCAGACAGGACCCTAGACAAACTCAAGCAAACTGACTAGGTCATTTAGTTCTACTGGGGCCCCATGAGCAAGAATTGCTTCACAGATTTTAAACCATAAGATTTCTAATATTATAGAGAGATGGCATTCTTTTGAGTAGCTGATTACCAGGAAAAATCAAGAAGTCTCAACCTAAGCCATGCAAAATCTTTAAACAAATAATAATCCTTATGGAAAAAGACCATATAATGAAATAGACCTAAGATAGGATCATTTTTTCTAATCCTCCTAATAGTTACCTAATAACAATTATAGTATGAAGCAACTGGAAAGTACTGTGGTAAAATGATTTAACTGCTACTATTGAAACCAACTACACCATTCATAACTCTGCTTATCAGAGATTGGTAGTAAACTTGCATGTCTATTCTGAAATTCTGTACTCTCCTTCATTTTCCAATCCATAATTAAATTATCTGGCATTAAACTAAGCAAATAACCCAAAACAGAGCCATACCTACCACACAATACTTCTTTAAGCCACCAAAATGTGTTCTACTTCACTGGAGGATGCATGATCTGGATTTCATGTGTTTTCTCTTATAGTGCATGAGACAAGCATGGGGAAGGACAGAAAAATGAATTTTAGTGCCCTATTTCAACACAGTGAGGTTGGTGGGTAGTATCTGGGAAGGATAAGCTTTATCATGGAATTTCCATTTTTCATGCCACACTGTACCCTTTTGCACTTTCCAATTCTCTATCATAATTTGTAAAGCCCTTGAACACTTTATATCATCACATTTCCTCCAGGGCTCCTTTTATATTCTGTACTATATTATTGGTATTTCACTTGGATAATAAGAAGTATGCTATAGTTATCTGAACTTTAATATGGACATCTAGAACATCTGCATTCAAATTTACTCTTGATGTTTGAAGCTAAAAGTAAGGTATGAGTCAAGTTACTTTCAGCATCAAATGACATGAAAGAAGGGAGGAAGGAAGGAAGGAAGGAAGGAAGGAAGGAAGGAAGGAAGGAAGAAAAGAAAAGAAAGAAGAAAGAAAGAAAGAAAGAAAGAAAGAAAGAAAGAAAGAAAGAAAGAAAGAAAGAAAGAAAGAAGAAAGAAGAAAGAAAAGGTTGGTTAAGCAATATAGAAAAATATTGTTATAGGACATTGAGGCCCTATATTTTCTTCTATCTTCCATTTGGTTATCCTCAGCATACTGACGTTGTAGTAGATTGGTCTTCATGCTTCCAAAAGAGCTGCCATAGTGGTATACATCCAGAGCCAGAAAAAACTGGCTTCATAAATGTCTTTGCTATATGGAGGAAACAATTTCATAAGAGTCCCACCCCAGTAGACTTCCCTCTTGTTTTGTGATATTATATTTCATGGCCATGCCTAACTAATTACTGGTTAAAGGAAACAGATTTCCATATTTGACTAAGAATAATCATAATTTGTCTTTTCAACTGAATAGGACCCCCTGCTACAACCTTGCCTAAGTACATACCCATGCAAAAGAAACAGATAAGCAAAATCAGGGTACATAAGCAAGAAATAAGTGGGGGATTTGCTATAAGGAAGATAGAAAAAATAATTTTCCCTCTGCTTCCTCACATGATGTCAAAATACTTTTTATCAAAGCACAGCATTCTGCATGTCTTGAGCCCACTGCTGTACAGGCATCAAGTATTTAGTGGGAGAGTAAAATAGTGTATTTCTGGAGAAGAATCAGGAAGATGTATCAAAATCCTTGAGGGTATATGGATTTTTTTTTCAAGATTTTACTTTATTTATTTGAGAGACAGAGAGTATAAAGAGAAAAAGAGAGAGAGAGAGAGAGCATGAGCAAGGGGAAGGGTACAGAGAGAGGAAAAAGCAGACTCCCTACTGAATAGAAAGCTCAATCTCAGGATCCCAGGATCATGACCTGAGCTGAAAGCAGATTAAGCCACCCAGGTGCCCCTACAGATGATTTATTTGAGCCAGCAAAGCTATATCTAAAACCTTATACTAAGAAAATAACTAATTTTATGAACAAAGGTACATGAATAAGCTAATTAAATGGCACTATTAGTATTATTTTTGCCACTAGTGTTAGTAAATAGCATTAATATTTGATGTGCACTAGAATTTTTAGAATTTAAAAAATATCCTAGTGTGTTTGTTATGCTGGAATTGAGACTGAGAATTGAGTAGTATTTCTAATTACTTACAATAGTACTCATCTGGAGCAGCCCAGGTGGCTCAGCGGTTTAGCACCACTTTCAGTCCAGGGCCTGATCCTGCGGACCCAGGATCAAGTCCCACATCAGGCTCCCTGCATGGAGCTTGCTTCTCCCTCTGCCTGTGTCTCTGCCTCTCTCTCTCTCTCTCTCTGTCTCTCATGAATAAATAAATAAAATCTTAAAAAAAAATAGTACCCATCTGTTGTCAACACTGGATGTCTGTTCACGATTCCCACTATCTTTGTACTACTATACTGATGACCTTATGATCTCAGTGGGGATTAGAGTTGGGTGAATGGGGATCCCTGGGTGGTGCAGCAGTTTGGCGCCTGCCTTTGGCCCAGGGTGTGATCCTGGAGACCCGGGATCGAATCCCACGTCGGGCTCCTGGTGCATCGAGCCTGCTTCTCCCTCTGCCTGTGTCTCTGCCTCTCTCTCTCTCTCTCTCTCTCTGTGTGTGTGTGTGACTATCATAAATAAATAAAAAAATTTAAAAAAAGTCATAGAGTTGGGTGAATGGATCAATAGTAGATATGTTCTAGGTTGAGTAGTTGACTACACATAAGGTTACTCAGAAAAGTAAATTTATTTGTTGCCTATACAGCAAAGGCCCATACACTACCATGACATTGCCTCTATCTACCAGTGTCTTCAGAATAAAACAAAACAAAAAAAAACTAAGAAGGGCTCTTTATCATCAGGGATGGATATATATATATATATATATATATATTTCTGTCCTGGACATGGATATACTCTATTTAATCTTAACTTTAGTGACTTAGGGAAAATTTGTGGATTTGTTGAGTTTATAAATAACTGTTTACCTTAAGGGGGTTGTTTTTTAAAACGATTTTCAACTTTAGTATTTTTAGTTCCTGAGAGCCCCTAACATGGTAGCTTCTGTATTCACAGCAAAGTATAAACTTCATTTTGCTTTACCATATGCTCAATATTTCTGTATTGTTATTTCAAATGAGAGTGGTAGGTATGTGAACTCACAGCCCAAGACCATGATAGCCCTAACTAAAGTAACCTCTTAATTTTTATATAACCCAGAGAGTCCACAATTTGTGTTTCTGTTTTATAGAACTTCTATAGTTTACTGGGTCACCATAAATAATATTAGTCTCCAAATATTAGGATCACATCACTTCAAACAGTGATCTCACTTTTCTATCAAGTAATTTATTTAAATAGAACTTGGCACAAACTTAACAGATAAAGGTCAAGAATATATAACAAGAACATATTTACCAATGATAATTGAGTATGATTTCTAAAAATCAATTAAAAGTTGAATGAAAATATGAAGTAGGAGTCAGCTGCCATACGTGGCTCTGGATCTCTACTGTATCATTCTTAACCAAAAAAATACCAAACATTAAAAATTCCAACTCAACATTATTTAAAATATGTGGATAATGTGACCATCCCATTTTGAAGTAAATCACACCTTATCACTGGGGCATGGACCTGAAGCAAATTATAAATAATATGCCAATGGGCAAAACCAGATAATTTAAATGTCATGGCACATTAAATTGCATACAAAACCTAGATAAATCCCATTGAAGAGAAGCATGATCATGCAGAATTATCACTTTCTGATTATTCACAAAGAAGCAAAAAAATGGCCATGAAAGAAGTAGAAGAAATAGTTACTCGAGAAATAGAGACAAGATAGAAGAAATGTGAAACAAGTTTCTGCCAATGAATTATTCTAATTAATACCTCGTGAGTCTCATTAAGCTTTTTCTCTGAGGAAAGATGATATAATTATTTAGATCGTGAGATTTATTTATTTTCTTCCATTCAATTTTGGTTATTACTAATCCAAGAAATCTGGAAAAGTTTTTATAGATCTGAGTTACTTTCACATATGACTAGCTTAACAATAGGAGATCTCCGATTGCTTAAGGACACATTTTGTTTCAGATAAAGCAACATTTTCACAGAATGCTATCCTTAGATGCTTGGCAATTCCCCTGCCTTCTAAATAAGAGCCTTCCTCAGCATATGTGGGAATTGAGAGATTGCACACACTAGTTAAACTAGAATCAAATAGTCAGCCAACATGTGGAAGACATCAGCAAAAGTTATTCCAGTGATCTCACATTAGCAAATATGGTGCTATGACTGTTTCCAGAATAAACAGATCATTCTGCTTGAGTGTGCACACCCATGTGTGAACATATGTAGATACACAGGGATTTGAAGAAACAAAGTAATGACAGCAGAGCAGAACCCCAAGAAAGAACGAAGATGTGCACCACTGGATGCTATCATCATGAAAGATAACCCACACCATTGCTCAAATTGTTGAGTCATTAGGGTGGGCACTCAGTCAAAGGAAAAACATTGGAGGAGAGGAGAGAAAAGGTAGAGGAAGGATCCATTTTCCACTTTACCAAAATCCATATGCATGGTGAGCCAGAATAAAAATTTAAGAACTTTTAAACTTGGAATCTAAGTGACATTTTCTTAAGGTTAAACTTGGAAAATGTGATTGGGGTTGCAGGTGTGAGGAGGGCCAGACTAAAATACATTGACTGTTTAGATAGCAAATACTGGATTGTTACTTCCTGAAGGAATTTGGCTGCCCCCTTTTATCGACAAGTTCCCTTATAAATAATATTAATGTAAGAAGAAAGGTACTTGTTTATTGAAGGTCCCTGACCAAAGAAAACGGGAAATGCCTTGGGCATAGCCAGGCTTTGGATACTCTTTAAGCTCTTTAAGGACTCATGAGAGTCAAGACAGAGGTTTGGCTTCAGGCAAGTTCTTGCATTTCTAAAACATTACTTTTGATTGAGAAAGTGAGTTAGTAGCATTCCCAAGACTAAGAGAAAGATATATACCAGCCTTGCTCCCATTCTCCTTTTTTAAATATCCAGATATTTAAAATATAGTAAAATTAAAATTAAAAAAGTAAAATATATCTTAGATATTTTACTTACCTTTTAGGAAGGAATCAAAGATTAAAACTGCATTTTGAGTATTTTCCTGACTTGTGGAAAACAACATGGTACTAAGAAAAGGATAACACTAGCATGAGTCACTCCGCTATGTACCACCAGCTATAGCCCTCACATAAAGTCATTCCTTTCATGATTTTATATTTCATTCAATCAATACTGTGTCAAGAGTTACATGACTTCATCAACAAAATGAAGGTGATAAGATTATCATAAATTTTTATAGTAGGAGTTTGGGCCAAAGTGTTTGTTTGATCTCAGTAAAGTAATTCTCAAATAGGGCACAGTCTACCAATGAATTACATATTTAAAAAAATGCAAATTCTAGTTCTAGGAAATTGGGTGTGGGTGAGAGGACAGAATATTTACTTTGAGTTTTATTATTTTCATTTTTCTTTTTTCCATTAATTTTGCATGAAAATATAGTGTAGGAAATAGTAAGTGCAAATTAACTTGGCTCCTCTGCTAAACATCTAAATTAGGTAAATTAGTTAATATTCTATTTAGTTGGGTATAAGAGAAACCCAAAATTATAGCCTGAACCCGAAAGAGTATGTTTATTGCCTACATCAATAAAGGTAAGTAATCTATTATTGCATTTAAAAGTGGACTCTGAAGTCCAGAGGGACCCAATTTCCTCTCAGTTGACTATTTCACAATACATTAGATATGACCCTTATCATCTTATGGTCCAAGATTGTGTCCTAGACAGCTCAATGATGACAGAGATGAAGGGTATGGTGTGATGGGGAATTAGTAGAGGACAAGCAACAGTAGAACCTTAAAGGCAATCTAAGAAGATAATATAAGAAACCCAGTTATATCCTATTGGTAATTTGTCATATATCTGTCTTGCTACAAGGAAAACTGATACTTTTTTGCATTATTGTAGGTGTCTTAAATTCTATTATTATAGAGGAAAGGCACATTGAAGAACAACTAATTGTTATCAGTCTATCCCATAATATGTAGTTTGGAAGCCTATAACAAGCTGGCCATAAGAACACAACTGATTCTCAGTGTTTCCTCCCTTACCATAATTTCTAGATTTCCCCCAGCTTTTGTTCATTCCTTTGTTGATCTGTGTGACTTACATAGTTGGGCTGACACAGACCTTCCTTAACAAGAATCCAAGCTCTACTCACCATGCTTTTCTTAGGCCATGCCTGCAACATTTGTTTATTTGCCATCAAAACAGGGGAAAAGAATAACAAAAAGCCCTCAGGTGGATCAACTGAGAGCCAGAAACTTTCCTTCTTTATCCTTTACTCTTTATTATGTAACAGAAGCCTTATCAGACCCTATTCTAGCTCTTGCATAGAGAACGAATTATAGGCAGGCACAGATGAAAGCAGAAAAGCCATTCATTCATTCTAAATAATTACAGAATAAGAAACAGATTGGGGTGGGGGCAAGGTGGTGATGATGCAAATGGTGAAAGGCATCAAATTCTGGATATATTATGAAGGTAGAGATAGGAAGATTTGTTGTTAGGGTGGATGTAAGGTATGAGATTAAGATCACAGTCAAGAATGATTACTTTCTAAAATGAGAAATTCTTGAGGACTCCTTTTTTGGGGGGCGGGGGGGGGGGGACAAAAGCTGTTCTTAGATACCAAAAGATTCATTTTAGAAGCAAGGCCATACTCTGTAGCAATATGTTTCTAACAAAAATACTGATATTTTCTAGAAATACAGTAGTAAAATCTAGTTGACTAATGTCAGTTACCCTCATAGACTGGGGTCTATTGGCTAAATGAGTTTCAAGGAAATTTTATAGAATAACATAGAACAAAAAATTTCGAAAGAGACCCCAGTAGCCTTCTTCAGCTTTATTTGTTATCTCTTTCTCTTCCTTATCTCTTGTTTCTACTTATACCTTCTTTTCCAGTAATAAAGAACAAATTGTAGTATCAGAAAATACCATGACCTCTCACCACTAATGCAAAACTCCCCATCTCTTAGAACCTTTTTTTAAGACTAGGAAGTGATATTAATTTCTTCATATTATGTTTCCTAATATTCCTATGCCTAGTCTTCCCTGAATTTCTCATGTGTCCTGGGATATCTCTTGGTATTTTCCTAATTGTATTATAATTTCCTTATCTCTCTAGATCTAGAGCTCTCTGAAAACAGGAAATCAATCTAATACTCCCAAGGTGTATTCCCAACACCTTGAGCATTTCCTAGCATAAGGAAAGTACCAAATAAGTAGTTATAAAATACAGAGATGACTTTTATTTTAAAAGAGTTACTATCTTTTACCAAATCAAAGATATGTCAAACAAATTATTAGGCATCAAATCTAGAGCTGGTATCTGAACTTTATTGTTTAAAATAGTCACCTAAATAATTTATTAAAAATAAAGATCAAAAGTCACAAATTTGGAGATGCTGATTTTGTATGTTTGAAGTAGAAGCAGTGATGATTTCAATACAGATTTTGACCACCCAAACTTATAGATACACTGGCCTAAAGGTCTCTGGAAAAATAATTAAAAGGCAACAACAACAAAAACAAAAAAACTCTCCCATTCAACCAGGTAAAGTAGAATAATTGGCAGTTAGAATTATGAGGAAAAAAATAAGATCTAAATCCTAAATCATTATTTTTTATTACAGAAGGTCAAAGTCTACTTAAAACAAAAATACTTAGAACAAGTTAGAACTATAATTGAATTTCATTGTGAGTAATACATAAAAGGTAAGCCAACTTCTCATTCTTATACTTATGAATTTAAGGACCTTTATTTTTGAGAGCTGATTTAGTGAAAGTTTATTGAAAATCTCCATTGTTGTTTGTTATGTTTTAGGCATTGAAGAGTTCATAATTATATAAAGTGTTTTAAATGTTAGGCTGCTGCTCAATATATTACAGTTGAGATTTTATTTTCTGTTAATTGTGCATTGAGACAAATTTTTAAAATGACATACATTTTCAAACTCTAAAACATAATGTTTTCGCATAGGAATCAGGTACATTTCAATCAATTCCTCTTTTTTTTTTATGGTGTGGTATATAAAAGGCAGCATTCTCCAGATAAACTTATAACTTGATTTCTGTTAAGCTTGAATTCTTTGCCTATTGCTTTTCTAAGAAAGAAAATAATAGTTTTTTTCCTAGAGGAAAACATGCCTAAAAATGGGGTGCTTTTCAAATCTATCTTTGAACAGGAGAAGTACTGACAAGCATAACCATCCAGAATGAAAATACTTTGAAATATATGAGCTTCTTCATTTTTCAGCAACTGGAGTAGACACAGAACTCAGATATCTCCAAGGAAAATTGAAATGCTGTTATGTGTTAATATTTCGATTTCTTTACTATCAGTGAGTTCTAAGTAAATGGCCATCAGGCTTTAAGTTAACTTTAGCACACAAAGTGCCACCTCCAAATATGTTTTCGGGAGTTAAAAAAATATATCCCAAGGAAGTTTTTTTCTGAGAAGAACAGATCTCATGTTCTACCTTGAGTTATTCAAACTACCTTGAGTTGCCAATAAATTAAAATAAACCTGTAGAAATGTGGACAATTGGCTGGAACCACTCAGATATCAGTGTCATCCTAATTCTTTTTCGGATGCATTTTTTTCTCCTCCCATATACTAGCAGGTCCCAAGCATCTGTCCCTAGGCAAGCAATCATTTAGCATAGTGCATGCTCATACATTGCTGTAAACCAAGTAAATAAATGAGAAATAGGAGTAGAATTTATGATGAATCTTCAAGTTCCTTATTTCATTACTTTTGCTTTATCATGGCAGGCTTCAAATGACTTTCCTGCATCTAGTTTCTCCCCAATTTATTTCCTCTTTCAGCGATAGGCAGATTAATCTTCCTAAAACTTCACTTTGATCATGTCATTTCATATTCAAGAATCCACATGACTACCCATTGCTTATAAGCTAAAGAATTTGCTATATTATTTCTTGGCTATGCCTTTAATCACATCATTTATTTGTTCAGATAATGCATTCCTATCAAACCTCCACTGCGGTTGATTTAAAAACATGGCTACAATATTTTGCAGCCCCTTCCATTAAAAAGTAGAGATGGTTTACCCATCCCTTGAATCTGGGCTTGTGACATAACCTGCTTTGATCAATTCTTGCAGCAGAAGTGATACTGCACAACTTCTAAGGCTGTGCTTTAGGAGCTTCACAGATTCTTTTATCACCATCTTGGAGTGTGGCCCAGAGAATACCACATAAAGAAACGAGTCTAACTCACTGGAGGATGAGAGGCCATGTGGAGGATGTATGCAGCATCTTAGCTGACAGTTCAGTACCAATTGCCATGCATGAGTGAGGTCATTTTGGACTTGCAACTCGGGTAACTTTCCTCCTAAGCACAGCCATGGGAGTAAGCCTGTGCAAAACCAGCAGAATTACTGCCCATTCCACCCCCTAAATCATGATGATCTTAATAATATAATACTATGTTAAACCACTTATTATTTGTTGGTTTTAGTTTGTTATGTAGAAAAATAGTTGATACTTTAAACATGTGATAGATCTATCTTTAGGTACCAGGTATTCATTAATTCAAAAGATAAGAACATTGATTTCGCTGCATTTAAAGCCTAGCAAGTAGAAAATGGCAAAACTAAATAAATATATGCACAAGAAAATACCACGTCAAAGCATATCAAGTAGTGGTAGATTTTGCATAGGGAATTTGAACAGGACAATGTAAAAGATCAGAGGTAAGGAAAGCCCATTCCATTCAGAGGTGATATAACAAGTCAGAAAACCAGCGTGACATGAAGCCTGTAAGAGTTTTAGTTAAGTGACATTTGTTTCTCTTGTTTTTTTTTTTGTGTTTGTTTTGCTCTGCTTTTTTAAAAATAAATCTGAATAATTTTAAGTGAAACATCCCCTCTTAGATCACAAGCTCCCTCAGTCCCTGGTATCTTATATCTAGACTCTTCATGTATTTCTTAGCCATCTTACCCTGAGTATGCCTTGTGCTTTACATTCTTTGGTTGGTACAATTCTCTCTACTTAGGCCAGGATGTTTCTTTCTCTCTGCCTCCAACAGCTCTGTTCATCTTTTAAAACTCAGTTCAAATCATATTTCTTTTCAATAAAGCTACCTTCTACATTCCCAGGCCTTCTTTCAAAATGCATTCTCTCTTCATAATTGTGAAATGGAGATTTCATCTCTCAGTGGAGGACCTAATACCTATCCTGGTCTTCTGGTGAAGATCAGAAATAATTTAGATGAAATGCTTTATGCAGCTCCTTCCTGGCACAGGGCACAATTAAATTATAGAAAATGTCGTCGTCATCATCATCATCATCAGTGCTTTCATCATTGTATTTGTTTATTCATTTACATATGATTTACGTAGTGCCATTAAGGCACAAGTTATAGTACTTATTGCTGAGAAGACAGAAATGAGTTTTGCTGTATCATGTTACCCATCATAGGTTAATGATCATAAAATGTGCAGCCCTTATGCCTGGGTGTCTGGGCCACTGCTTTTTTTTTTTTTTTTAAGATTTTGTTTATTTACTCATGAGAGACACACACACACAGAGGCAGAGACACAGGCAGAGGGAGAAGCAGGATCCATGCAGGAAGCCTGATGTGGGACTCGATCCCAAGACTCCAGGATCACGCCCTGAACTGAAGGCAGGAACGTAACCCCTGAGTTACCCAGGCGTCCCAAGGGCCCACTGCTTTAAAGGACACTTATCTAGTCCTCTCCCAGTCATGATCCTTCCAATGAGGCCAGAAGTCCACAGGGCCAGAAAACTTTGCTTACCCAATATACTCCTTTAGGCCAGTGCTTCTCAAACTGTGGTGAAGAACCCATTTTTTGTTGTGTCCTCTAATTTCCAATCTGCCATGTACACACACTTTGTAAAATATAATAAAAATGAATTACTAGGGGAAATTAAATCTGAAAAGCTAACATATAAAATGTCACCCCCCATTTTTTTCACTATTCAACAGAAATTAAATTAGTTCACCAAATTGCTACAAAAGTGTGTAAACTCTTTTTTTAAGTGTCTAAACTCTTACATCAATTTATGCCCTTATCTTGTCACAGACCAGTGTAACAAACTTTTTTCAAACTGACAGTAGTCTGCAGAATGTATTTTCAGTAGTCTTGTAATAAAAACTATGTTCCTAGGACCCCAGAATTCCATCCCCACATGAGCAAAAAGTAATGTGTTTGAGTTAAATAACCATGGTGGAAAGGCAAAAAGTGAAATGAATTTATGAATTATTTTCAAGGTGGAAATGGCAGGATACATTGATAGCCTCTAACATTTATTTGACTCTTATTACTTACCTTTATTAACATAAATATTTTTTATGCCTCTGAAATGTGGCAATAATTGACATGTATTTGTGCTTAGAGCAGCACTAGTATAATTAAGGGCCTCACTGCAAATTTAGGACTTACTTCCAAGCTTCTGCTCCTTATCATGCACCATTCCCATCATTTTCCCATTTTTATTATGTCTATGTGTCAGACACACTCTTAGCTTCCTGTATAATCTGAAAGTAAGAACTATGTGTTTAGTCCTTGGGATCCCTGATATTCAATACTCTGTTCTTTGCAGAGAGCACTTTACATGAGGCTATAAAACAATGTAAGATTGTGGTTCCCAAACTATGCTCTAATGCATCCTCGGGGGCTGTGGTGAATTCACAGATCACCATGGGATATTTTAAAATTCCCAGAGAAACACAGCAATATCTTCTGGACACACAAGCACTGTTAGCTCCAGGTTGTTTACAATTTCAAGATCATATCAAACTACTTTCTTTCTTGTGAAACTATAACTTTGTGAATTTTTTTGAGGTTGCTGAGATAAAAATTAAGCACTCTCTGAAAATCAATGTAGAGCAGAAATTAGCGTTGCAGTATCCTACCAGATTCTCAGCTTTGGGAAGCTATGTAATGCTCAACAGGAGTACACCATCTATTAGTAGGTAATTGTAATTATGTAAGAATGGAGTAATTTTTTTCAATTTATGTTTATTATTTCTTAAGTAGCTACTAAATTCATAGGATATACTTAGTAAAAATCTTGTACATGGCTACTTAACAAAACTGTGTATTCCATTTCTTCTGGCCAAGGACACTATGAAAAAATTAGTTGAACACCAAGGGCTCTAGGAACAAAGAAAGTCTGAGAGCCTCTGGTATAAGATGTTTAATTCCCAGCTTTGTTACCGAGTGATTGTATAGTCCTGGGCATGTTTCTTTATCTTTATCTTTAATGTGGGTAACTACAGTGTGTTTTTTTATATGTATTAACTGAGATAACACTTAGATAATTACCTGGAATATTCTAAGTGCTTTATAATATTAGCTATTATTTATTTTTTTTCTAAGTTTGCAACTCCCATTCACATCCTTTCAAAGCACTGAGATACTTTGTAAGTCCAGTATTACTATTAATGATCTGTGGCTTAAACAATGATTCCAAGATAATTTTTATTAAAAAAAATAATAATATGGTGTATTACAACAGAAACTACAGATACTCACCTTACCTGTTATAGAATGAGATAATTAGGTTATAATAGGTGTACTGGAATACACTTTTATTGCTTTGCTATTTTTAAATTTCTTTGGAAAAGGTACCTTTAGAGATATTGGCATGGATATTATTACTAAGAACACAATTGGATAGAACATTATCATAAACAAAGTTATAAAAAGAAAACTTCTCTATTTGTTTGAATCTCTCAGCTACATGAATAGTGATGCTTAACAAAGAAGAGTTAAAAGTGCATGTCTAGGCAGCTTTATGGAATCAAAGCAAATGTCAGCACACTCTTTCTGTTAAGGGTCAGAGATTAACTGTTTTAGGCTTTGCTGGCCACACTCTCTCTATTGTGACTGCTCAACTCTGCAAGAATAGTGCAAAAAAAGCCATAAACAATACATAAGCCAGTAAGCATGGCTGTCCTCGATAAAGCTGTATTTGCAAAAACAAGTGGTTGGTCAGATTCGGCACTTGGGCAACAGTTTGTTATCTTTGTTCTAAGTTATGAGAGAGTACAAATCAATATGAACTGGGATGATTGTACAACTGGACTTAGGGTTTGAGGATGTCAAAAAGACTTTGAAAATGAGTAAAAATTGAAAACCAGAAAGCCAAAAATTGATTTTCATGGATTCAGTAATCATGCAAGTTATATTGCTGGCAAACTATGAACAAAATACTGATTTGGGTAAAATCTAGTGATTCATTGGTGAGTGTTGATTATGGAATATTGATTCTCTACTCATGATATTTCCTTCCACATTAAGGGAGGTCCTTCCTCTCTTAATGATTCTTTTCAAAAGAAGAGCAGTAAGTTAATCTGATTAGTGATTCTTGAATGAAAAAAATGAGTATGTATAGTTTAGACTCTTCCTCTTCCATTATACCTGGGAGTGACTTGCTCCATGAAGTTTTGTTTCTTTTTGTTTGTGTGTGTATGTGTGTGTGTTGGGAGGGAGGGCGAGCGATCCACCATGATTGGGTGAGGTTGCCTTGTTTTGGGGGTAGGTTTTAAAGGGCTCATATGCCTATAGATATAAGCCATGTCCTTCAACTCAATCTTTACCAATGATATGGGTGATATTTTCCTCTGTAAGGCCTGGTCCTTTGTTTTATTTCTCAGTCAGTTTATAACTCAAATGACAAAGAGAAATGCTGTATATCAGGCTAACTGGAGACTTCAGAGTTGAATACAAGACACATGGACAGTGCTCCCATAGAACCACAGGAAATGATAAACATTTCTTGAGAAAAGTAGGTAATTTTAAACTGTTGAGGACTAAAGGTAAAAAAAAAAAAAACAAAATAACCAACGAGGAGGGGCACCTGGGTGGCTCAGTGGTTGAGCATCTGCCTTTGGTTCAAATTGTGGTCTTGGGATCCTGGGATCCTTGGGGTAACTGGGATCAAGTCCCGCATTAGGCTCCCCAAAGGGAGCCTGCTTCTCCCTCTTCCTATGTCTTTGCCTCTTTCGCTCTGTGTCTCTCATGAATAAATAAATAAAATCTTTTTTTTTTAAATAGCCAACAAGGAATAAAACAGATGGATCTAATTTAGTCTTGGAAGTGGGAAGGTAGTGGTGGTGTTCAGAACTTCCCAAGAAAGTAATGTTTGTATTGAGCTAAGGAGGATGAGTACATTCATTAGGCACAATTGAGACTAAAGAGCTTCCTAAGCTTAAGCAGTAGCATGTGCAAAGGCCTTGGTAAAAAGTAGTGCATCATATTCCAGAATCAGTCTATCTTGAAACCTAAGCAGGGATAAGAAGTAGGAGATGTCTCTGGACAGGGGAATGAAGCCAATTCATGAGGGGGCTTGTAGGCAATTAAATACTCTAGGTGTATTTAAAGAACAAAGGGGAGCTCTTTTAGGTTTTTAAGCTACCTAGTACCATTATCAGAGTGATTTTTTTTTAATTGGAAGAAAAGACTTTAATGAGGAACAAGAGTGGACACTGATTGAGGATTTAAAAACCCAATAAGTAATTCTTAAACCTCCATCACCCCTTTGTTCCTTTTCATGTACCCTGATGACCATGATTTATATTTCACTGAGAAGATTTTTTAAAAAGAAAAGAAAAAAGAAACATGTACCCACTTCCATCATCACCTTTTAAATTACATGAGTCAATAGCAGTATTCTTTGCCTCCTCCTACCCAAGGCTAATTCCTTTATCTGTTCTTTAAATCTCCTTTCCACACCCTCCATTAGCCATCAGTCCTTCCATTTATGGGATCCCTTCATTAGCAAATCTTTAGAAGAAGTCTGCTTACTATCCATCTTCAGTTTTCTCTTCAGCTACTTTAATTCCCACAGATATATTCTGATAGCTATCAAAGTCACCAATAGTTTTCACGCTAAAAATAATCCATTCTTATTTGACCTATCAGCATTTGGAAAAATTGAATGAAATTTCCCAAAATACTACTTTTTCTTGGTTTCTGCAATTCATTTTGTCTTGTTTTCTGTTATTGGCTGATCTTTTGACTCCTTTTCCAAACCTTTAAATATTAGATTACCTCAAGGATCAATCCTTAGATCTTTTTCTTTTTTCCCTTTCCCTTTTCTTCTGTTCCCTTTCCTATTCTTTCCTTCTCTGCCAAATGACACTTTCTCATGCTTCTTGGTCATTATCAAGGCTTCAAATACCACCTATTTTGTTGTTGTTGTTATTGTTGTTGACGACTTCCAGAAAATCACTTTCCTGAATACTACGTCCATGTACCCAATCATCAATGCAAAACCTACTCTCAATTGATCACTTATCTCCCCCATTGCCTATAAAATTGCCCTTTCATAGAGTTATTCAGTAAATAGAAACTTCATTCTTCTAACTTTTGGTCAAATTTTCTTGGTGTCCTTTACTTCTCTGTGTATCTCTCTCATCCATATCCAATCCATTAGCAAATCTTTCTTATGGATGTTTTAAACATGTGACTAGAATCAAATGGCTTCTTAATTTTTGTATAAATACCATTATCTAAAGTTCATACTTATAGAATAAAACCAATCACTCACTGAAGTGTTAATTAGTAAAATTTTATTGTGCATACATCAAAAAGACCAGTGTATACACCGTTGTTTTAGATATAAATACCATTATCTAAAGTTCATACTTATAGAATAAAACCAATCACTCACTGAAGTGTTAATTAGTAAAATTTTATTGTGCATACATCAAAAAGACCAGTGTATACACCGTTGTTTTGTTTAACCAAAACAGAGGGATCTCTCGGTGGCGCAGCGGTTTGGCGCCTGCCTTTGGCCCAGGGCGCGATCCTGGAGACCCGGGATCAAATCCCACATCGGGTTCCCGGTGCATGGAGCCTGCTTCTCCCTCTGCCTGTGTCTCTGCCTCTCTCTCTCTCTGTGACTATCATAACTAAATAAAAAAAAATTAAAAAAAAATAAAAGTTTAACCAAAACAGAGTGATGCTCAGGGGTGTATTATTACAAAACATCTTATATAGTAAGAAAGCAGTGACTATTCTTCACAATGATTAGTTATAATATTAGTATTATATTAAATGACAAAAATTGGTCAATGCCTACCTCATATCAACCTTTGAGAACAGTTAAGTTTTACTTATGATTTTCTGAGACATAAGCAAGAAATGACCCAAGTCAAGTAAGCCTTGCAGAATAAGCTAAATTAAGCTTCATTTGTGTAACTAAACTGGTTTTGTCTTTTCAGGGAATTTTCAAGGTTGGTCTTTGTTTTTATTTTAATATAATCATGTCTCAAGCCAGTTCTCAGGAAAAAAACATCCAATGGAAAAAAGACAGTCTCTTCTACATCTATTCCCCATATGTAAGCCAGAATATTATGTCACAGAGTAAGACTGTGACATTCTTTTGTTAAAAACCTTTAATGACTTTCAACTACTTGGAGTAAAATCTTAAGACCTTCCTCTGGTTTCAAGACCCTCATGATCTATCTCCTGCTTGTCTCTCCAACCACATATCCTCTCATCTCTTCATCCTCTCTCAATGCACTATAGCTCTGTCAAGATCTTGAATGTTCCAAGGACACACTTCTTGCCTCAGTATCTTTACACAAAATTGTTCCATTTTCCTGAATGTTCTTCTCCCACATGTTGGCATTTTTCACTCATTACTGTTCAATATAGTCTTTTTCTTTTCAATTTTTGGTTTTGTTTTACTGATTCCTCATGGAAGGAATTATATTTAAAAAAATGATTCAAAACACAATTGCAAATTAAACACAAAACACATGCCTGTACACATATATTAATATACTATCCTTGACCCACTAAATTGATTTCATTTCCTTCTAATTTACAGGTTGAAGACTACTGCTATATGAGCCTATGTAGTAGTCATTCTTTATCATATGTATTATACTTTAGTTTTTCACTAGCACTTTTCTTCGGTTTATATATGTTTATATTTGCTTACTATCCTGACTTCTGCTTCACTAAAATGGACACTCATGATTGCAGAAACTCTGTTTGATTTAGAACTGTATATTCTTACCATTCTCAATGGGGAAAAATTGAGAGCCTTTCCCATAAGGTCAGGAACACAGAAAGGATGTCTCCTCTCACCACTGCTCTTCAACATAGTACTAGCAGTCCTAGCCTCAGCAATCAGACAACAACAAGAAATAAAAGGCATCTATCAGCAAAGAAGAAGTCAGACTCCCACTCTTTGCAAATGACATGATACTGTATGTGGAAAACCTAAAAACTCAACCCTTAAGTTGCTAGATATCATACAGGAATTCAGCGAAGTGGCAGGATATAAAACCAATACACAGAAATCAGTTGCATTTCTATACACTAATAATGAGACATAAGAATGAGATTTTAAGCAGTCAATCCCATTTACAGTCACACCCAAAATCATAAGATACCTAAGAATAAACTTAGCCAAAGAGACAAAAGATCTGTACTCAGAAAACTATAGAACATTCATTCATGAAAGAAATTGAGGAAGACCCAAATAAATGGAAAAATATTCCATGTTCATGGATTGGAAAAACAAATATTATTAAAATGTCTGTGCTACCTAGAGCAATCTATACATTCATTGCAATCCCTATCAAAATACCATCAACTTATTTTGCAGAGTTGGAACACATAATCCTAAAATTTGTATGCAACCAAAAAAAAAAAAAAAAAACCCTGAAGAGCCAAAGGATTGTTGAAAAAGAAAACCAAAATTGATGGCATCACAATTCCAGACTTCAAGGTCTAATACAAAGCTATAATCATCAAAATAGTATGGTACTGGCACAAAGAGACATATAAACCAAAGCATAGAGAACCCAGAAATGGACCCTCAACTCTATGGTCAACTAATCTTTGACAAAGCAGGAAAAAACACCCAATGGAAAAAAGACAGTCTCTTCAACAAATGGTATTGGGAAAACTGGACAGTCACTTGCAGAAGAATGAAACTGCACCATTTCCTCATACCATACACAAAAAGTAGACTCAAAATAGATGAAAGACCTAAATGTGAGATAGTAATCTATTAAAATCCTAGAGGAGAACAAAGGCAGCAACCTCTTTGACCTCGGCTGTAGCAACTTCTTACTAGAGATGTCTCCAAAGGCAAGGAAAACAGATAAAAATGATTGCATCAAGATAAAAAGGTTTTGCACAGCAAAGAAACAGTTGACAAAACCAAAGGCCACCTACAAAATGGGAGAAAGTATTTGCAAATGACACATCAGATAAAGGGTTAGTATCCAAAATCTATAAAGAACTCATCAAACACAACACCCAAAAAATAATCTAATCACGAAATGGGCTGAAGATATGAACAGACATTTCTCCAAAGAAGACATGCCAACAGACACATGAAAAATGTTCAACATTATTCGGCCACAGGGAAACACAAATCAAAACCACAATGAGAAATCACACCAGTCAGAATGGCTAAAATTAACAAGTCAGGAAATGACAGGGACACCTGAGTGGCTCAGCAGTTGAGCATCTGCCTTTGGCTCAGGGTGTATCCCGGGATCTGGAGATCAAGTCCCACATCGAGCACCCTTGAGGAGCCTGCTTCTCCCTCTGCCTTTGTCTCTGCCTCTTTCTCTGTGTCTCTCATGAATAAATAAATAAAATCTTTAAAAAAAAAAAAAAAGGAAATGACAAATATTGGTGAGAATGTGGAGAAAGGGGAACCCTCCTGCACTGTTGGTGGGAATGCAAGCTAGTGCAGCCACTCTGGTAAAACAGTGTGGAGGTTCCTCAAAAAGTAGAAAATAAAGCTAACCCTATGACCCAGCAATTGCACTACTCAGTATTTACCCCTAAGATACAAACATCTTAGATCCAAAGGGGCATCTGCACCTAAATGTTTATGCAGCAATGTCTACAATAGCTAAACTATGGCAAGAACCCAGATGTCCATCAACAGATGAGTGGATAAAGATGATGTGCTATATATATATATACAATGGAATACTACAGCCATCAAAAAAAAAAAAAAGAAAGAAAGAAAGAAAGAAAGAAAGAAAGAAAGAAAGAAAGAAAGAAACAAAAAGGAAAGGAAAATAAATCTTGTCATTTGCAGCAACGTGGATGGAACTAGAGGATATTATGCTAAGTGAAATAAGTCAATCAGAGAAAGATAATTATCATATGATCTCACATATGGAATTTAAAAAACAAAACAGGTACACAGGGGAAAAGAGGAAAAAATAAAACAAGACAAAATCAGAAAGAGAGACAAACCATAAGAGACTCTTAATCATAAAAAATAAACTGAGGGTCACTGGATGGGAGTGGGGGGGGGGACAGGGTAACTGGGTGATGAATACTGGGGAGGTCATTTGATGTAATGAGCACTGGGTATTATATAAGACTGATGAGTCACTGACCTCTACCTCTGAAACCAAGAATTACATTATATGTTAATTAATTTAATTTGAATAAAATTTTTAAAAAAGAATTGTATATTCTGCATCTATTACAATGGCAGACACTTTGTAGTCACTCAAAAGACATGTGTTAATAAATACTTCAGGCATGGATATATTTATGAGATACATAGTAGGCTGTAGTCACAAATTTTGTGTTGGACTAGATGTGAGGCATGAACATGAAGAAGAAAGTTTTAAGGATATGCTTTATGGTTCTGGCATATTCAGTTAGCTAAATCATGGTATTATTCCCTAAGGAATGAAACTCTGTTTGAAACAAAGTATTTACAGGAAAAATACAAGTTCAGTTTTGGACTGGTTGAGGTTGAGCTCTTTAGAACACCTAAGTGAAGACATCAAGCCCTGAATACCCTGAATAAAATCTGCACAGGTCCCATTCAAGATATTCAAATTCAAAAATTTCGGTTCAGTATGTCATTTTTATCTTATATTTTTTCTTTCCCATATCTTTTTCCTATACAACTTTTTTCTTGAGTCACAAATCTAAGAATATAGATTATCCTCTCTTCCACATATCCTGAAATAGGAGATTATACTTTCTCATTATAGAAGCCACATAAGATCATATTTTTAAAATTTTAGGAAGAGGTTAAATTTCCCACAATTTCCCTGACAACACATATTGGAATCTACAATATTACTGTCAGAGAGATATTTGACTTTTTTTAAAACTCAGAAATTAGATGGGGGCAGATATGGGATAATACAGAGTCAGAAACTTCTCAATCTACTGATATGAATATCACTGAATGAAGTCAGTGCTGTGACAGATACTGAAGTCCTCAGCTTCCTGGCCAGAGGGGTCCTGCAGGAGGATTGTGAATGAGTCAAGCAGTGGCAGCCTTGGGTATAATAAGCCAAGAGTCCTTCAAGTCCAACCAATGCCTCTCAAGCTATACCTCCCTCTTGCTCTCAGCTTCCTTTTAATTAAACACTAAACACAACAAAACAATACAAAGAAATGGTTTTACTGAGAAGGACTTGAGGCAACATTCCCTGAATGTTCAATAATAGTAGTTACACATTATAGGAAAAACATAATTTTGGTTAAAAGGATTTAAAATTGGAGAGTTAAATAGAGTTTGACTTCTCTAAGATCTTTCAGTATTTGATAATGTGTATTTTATGTCTCTAAGAAAATTATCTAGCATTCAGATGATCCAAAGCCTTTCTGACAATGAATTTTTTTTTTAACCTGGAAACATCTCAGAAAATGATTCTTGAGACCTATTGAGACATGCTGGCATGGATTGTTTTCTGATGGCTGTTATATTAGAAATTACATTTTTGAAAATAGATATGTCACTAAGAAAGACCCAGATTGTGGCAGGAAAAGAATCAAGATCTATTTCTCATTCTCATAAGTTTCAGTCACCATAGGTTAGAGAATTAAAAAGAATATTATATTCTGCAGCATCAGAGTTTTTTTTTTAAGATTTTATTTATTTATTCATGAGAGACACACACAGAGAGAGAAAGGTGGAGACACAGACAGAGGGAGAAGCAGGCTCCATGCAGGGAACCTGACTTGGGACTTGATCCCGATTCTCCAGGATCACACCCTGGGCCCAAGGCAGCTGACCACCGGGGCTGCCCCATCACAGAGCTTTTATGGGTCTGAGAACATCTGAATTGTGAGAATCTTCTTTTTCACTTAAATTTTATCCCATGTCCTCTTATTCACCTCTTTTTCTAACATTTAAACACTGCAGAGTGACTGCTTTTCTTGCTTAGTGCAGGAATTATTACTAATGGGCTCCTTCAGTTCTCACAATTGAGATAGAAATCAAAGACTTTCTGTATTGTTTTTAAGCTTCAAACATGGCTTCTAAGATCAAGGTTCAAGTCTTGAGTTTCTATGTATAGCTAGAAGTTTAATGGCTTTGCTGAGGGCAAATTTTCTTTGTTTCAATCAAGGTAGACTCTTGCCACCAAAGCCATACATTCAGAGGATAGATAAAAATATATATATATATCTCACCTGCATGTTTGCACAACATGTTGGATGGCTAGGTCCAAAAGTGCTTTTTAGAGACAGAAAGGATCTGGTTGCAGAAGAAAGGTGACATCACAGGATTCTGAAGGATTCTGTTGTTGTTATAGTTACAACTTAACAGTGTAAGGATAACAGACTAAATATAGCCATTATAAGAGTACTTGGTTTATTTTAGCCTGGGGAGGTTGAGGGTAGAGAAATACATTTTACACCACTTGTCACTTGTCACAAGAGGCATGTTTGCATTTATAATTGAAGAAAAAATAAAGAAGGAATATTAATACATTTTCCCTTTTTTAACCCAAATTATAAAATCCCTGAAATGTAGGTGTCTGATGGCAGCTTCTTAATTTTGTATTGCTAGATTTAAAGCAACTGACAGCTTTTCAAAATAAATTTTTTTAAGTAAACCTGAACAAAGAGGATAAAGGGGAAATTCAGTGTCTTTTTTTTTTTTAAGGTGAAAGTTGTGTTATGATGGTGGCTGATGAGATGTGCAGCTTATGGAGCAGGTAAGCAGATATCATTGTTGCAATATTTTAAGAGCTACTATGATGGTTTATGTGCTGCAAATACTATAGCATATTAAAAATAGTCATTTTTTAGCATACTAAATCCTAAGTTAGTTGCTCTGTAGGAATTACCCTACTGAGAAAAAAGAATCTTTGACAATTGATGTATGTATATCCAACCGTACCACATAATGCTAAACAGAGACAGAAGTCTGGAAATAGGCAACATTCCACTTGAGTTTTCAGCTGATACTGATCAATACTTGCATGTGAGAAAATTACACCAGGCTGAGAAAAGAGCCACCTGGAAGTCTTAGCAGGAAAAAAATGCCTAGCTTCCACATAATTCCTGGAATACTATTGATTTCACCAGCTGGACTAGAAGACCTCATGATTCATGGGGCAATGGATAGAACCCACATATTCTTTTTGTCTCAGTTCTGGGGGAAAATAGTCTTAGAGTGACCATAACTCTAGTCCCTCTTAACAAACGTTAAGAGTAAGACCATCTTTTCTAGCCAGATCAAACTATTTCCATGTAACATAATTATACCTCAGAACAAAACTCAAGTATACTAATAAGAATTTTTAAAAATCTAGTTCCTAACAGTATAAGATATAAAATGTCTAATATCCAATTAAAAGTAATGGAGGGGTGGTCCAAGATGGTGATGTAGGAAATCCTAAAGTCACTTCATTCCATGGACACATCACATCTATAGCTACATATGAAAAATTAATTCCCTCTGAAAAATGACTTGAAAATGAGCTAAACAGCTCCTTCAAAACAAACAGAAAAAAAAGAGCTACATTGAGATGGTAGGAGAGGCAGAGGTTCAGTCTCACTACAAAGCCCACTCTGGCATGACAACCTACAATCAGTAAGGATCTCAAAAATCCACAGCTTCTCTCTGAGGAGCAAGGAGTCTGTGCTCCACATCATGCACCCCAACTCTTTGAGGCCTGCAATGAGAAATAAGTCCCAAAATGTCTGGTTTTAGAAAACAATGGAACTCACATCTAGGCAAAACAAAGGGCTGTAGGAAACCTAGATACTTTTCCTTAAAGGAGCCTCACACAAACTCACTCACCATGGGGATCAATACAAAGATAGGACTTTGAAAAGCACCTGTAGAGTACGTGGAGATACATCTGATAACCTCAAAGCATCTGCTGGAGGAACAGGGACCTGTTGAAACTCTAAGGATGCAGATGCTGGTAGACAACATTTTTGTGTTCTCCCTCAACATTGATAGTACCAGCAAATGTACCCTGGTCTTGCACACTCCAATGACTCTGCTAAAGATGGCAAGTGTGCCCTAGCCCTGTGCTCTCCTACTGTTTCTCTAAAGCAGCAGGCACATAAAGTCCATAGAGAGGATGCTTCTTGATCACTGGCTCTGGTGGCTAAGAAGACTCGCATTCATGGGTCCCAGGGGGACAGTAACAATCAGAGGGATAATTCTTGGCAGTCTACCACCTACTGGGCATGACACAGTAGACTGACACACACCCCAAGTCTTTCTGTGTAAAAGGACAATTAGTTTTTCCTGAAACTGTAACATGGGAGGCAGACTTCAGATTTTCCACATAGCTAAAGATTAAAGAGTTGTTCTCTGGGATTGTAAGCTGGAAAATACCATCTTTGTGCTCTCCCTTAGCTTCAGTACAACTCACCAGTACCTCCCAGTAAACAGTTCATACATTTGTCTGAAGCCCCAACTATTGCAACTGCTGCCCAGGAGACATCTTCTGACCACCTGGTCTCAAGGTGAGCAGGGTTTTAAATTGCAGTTCCATGGGATTGCATTTATTTGCATAATTTAAAAAGACTGCCTGAGAGTCTTGACTTCATATCACCCTGTAACTAGGTGCTAACTGAGACTCCTTTGGAATCCTGACAATCTTGGCATACCCTCAATACCTGCAACCTATCAAAAAATCAACCTGCTTAAATAACATAAAGGTACAAGAGACAACCATGAGTTAGGGCAAAGTTTATCTCCTATATAAGGTCACTCTTTCAGGACTCAAAGAAGTGATTATTTCATCTAACAGAAAGAAACATGCAGAGATTCAAGCAAAATGAGAAGACAGTGGAATATATTCCAAATGAAAGAAAAAATATAAACTCTCAAGAAAAAAAAAAAACCTTAATGAACTAGAAATAAGTAATTTACCTAGCAAATAGTTCAAAGTAATAGTCATAAACATGCTCACCAAACTTAAGAAAAGAAAGGATGAACACCATGAGAACATCAACAAAAAAATATATATATAAGAAAATACCAAACAGAAGTCATGGAGCTGAAGAATACAATAACTGCACTAAAAAATACATTAGAGGTGTTCAAATGCATACTAGATGAAACAGAAGAAAGGATCAGTGAGTTACAAGACAGGACAGTGAAACCCAACAGACCAGAAAAATTTAAAAATATGTATTTTTTAAAGTGAAGATAGCTTAAGGATCTATTGGATAACATCAAGCAGAATGACATTCCTATTATAGGGGTCCCAGAAAGAGCAGAGAGAGAGAGAAAGTTAAAAATATATATATTTGAAGAAATAAAATATCACTAACCTGGAGAAGGAAACAGGCATCCAGAGCCAGGAATCCCAGGAAGTTTCAAATAAAGAACCCCAAAGATTCACATCAACACACATTATAATTAAAGTGTCAAAAGTTAAAGATAGAACCTGAAAAACAAGGGAAAAATAAATTGTTACATAGAGAAGAATCCCCATAAAACTATCTGCATATTTTTTCATGAAAAATTGGTAAGCTGTAAGGGAGTAGCCCAATACAGTCAAAGTACTGAAAATAAAGAAAAAACTCCCAATCAAGTATATTCTATCCAGACAGATTATCATTCACAACTGAACAGTGATGTAATTTTCCAGTTAAGAAAAAACTAAAGAAGGAGATCCCTGGGTGGCTCAGCGGTTTAGCACCTGCCTTCAGCCCAGGGCATGATCCTGGAGACTGGGGATCAAGTCCCACATTAGGCTCCCTGCTTGGAGCCCGCTTCTCCCTCTACCTGTGTCTGCCTCTCTCTCTCTCTCTCTCTCTCTCTCTGTGTCTCTCATGAATGAATAAATAAAATATTTAAAAAAAATAAAACCAAAAAAACTAAAGGAGTTCATCTTCTCTAAATTGGCCTTATGAAAAATGTTAAAGTTTTATGATGAAAAGAAAGGACATTAATTAATAACAAGAAATTATATAATAGTATAAATCTCACCGATAAAAGTAAATACACAGTAAAAGTGGATAAATTACTAATAAAGCTAATACAAAGGTTAAAAACAAAAGTAGTAAAAATAACTAATTATAATCAATTAAGGGATACACAAAAAGAGGCAAACTGTGACATCAAAAACAATAAAACATGAGAGGAGATTAAAATGTAGTTTTAGGGGTGCCTGGGTGGCTCAGTCAATTAAGCATCTGCCTTCGGCTCAGGTCATGATCTCCAGGTCCTGGGATCAAGCCCTGAATCAGGCTTTCTGCTTCCCTGCCTCTGCTCATGTTTTCTCTCACACTCTCTCACTTGCTCTCTCTCTCTCTCTCTCTCTCTCTCTCTCTCTTTCTCTCTCTCTCTCAAATAAAGAAATAAATCTAAAAAAAATAAATTAAATAACTGCTTCAGAATTGGGATGCCCAGTTGCAAACTCGGACCTTCACCTTCATATGAGTTGAATATTTTTTTTAAATGAATAAATATTTGAATTTTATTTTTAGCAAATCAAAAATACTAAGGTCTTATAATAATTACCAGTCCTGACAAGCAATAAAATTTATATCCCCATTTTCTAAAAAGAGTCACTGGCATCTCATAAATAGTATTCTAGACCAGGAAGTCAAGAGCATTTAACTTCTTCACAATTCTATTTTTAAGAATTGAATTTTATTTTATTTTATTTTTTTTTTATAAATTAATTTTTATTGGTGTTCAATTTACCAACATACAGAATAACACCCAGTGCTCATCCCGTCAAGTGTACCCCTCAGTGCCCGTCACCCATTCACCCCCACCCCCCACCCTCCTCCCCCTCCACCACCCCCAGTTCATTTCCCAGAGTTAGGAGTCTCTATGTTCTGTCTCCCTTTCTGATATTTCTCACACATTTCTTCTCCCTTCCCTTATATTCCCTTTTGCTATTATTCATATTCCCCAAATGAATGGGAACATACACTGTTTGTCCTTCTCCGGTTACTGTGGCCAAGTTAAAAAAGGGTGTTGCCTGAGTTCTTCTCTGGGATTTTGATGGAATCTTGTCTCACATTTAGATCTTTCATCTATTTTGAGTTTATCTTTGTGTATGGTGCAAGAGAGTGGTCCAGTTTCATTCTTCTGCATGTGGATGTCCAATTTTCCCAGCACCATTTATTGAAGAGACTGTCTTTCTTCTAGTGGATCGTCTTTCCTCCTTTATCGTATATTAGTTGAGCATAAAGTTCAGGGTCCACTTCTGGGTTCTCTGTTCTGTTCCATTGATCTATGTGTCTGTTTTTGTGCCAGTACCACACTGTCTTGATGAACACAGCTTTGTAGTACAACCTGAAATCTGGCATTGTGATGCCCCCAGATATGGTTTTCTTTTTTTAAAATTCCCCTGGCTGTTTGGGGTCTTTTCTGATTCCACACAAATCTTAAAATAATTTGTTCTAAGTCTCTGAAGAAAGTCCATGGTATTTTGATAGGGATTGCATTATACGTGTAAATTGCCCTGGGTAACATTGACATTTTCACAATATTAATTCTGCCAATCCATGAGCATGGAATATTTTTCCAACTCTTTGTGTCTTCCTCAATTTCTTTCAGAAGTGTTCTGTAGTTTTTAGGGTATATTTTGAGAACCATTTGAATGGTAAATGGTTCTCCAACCTTTTATTTTCAGGTTGTAGGTGTCCTTCTGTCTAAAATGAGTCTCTTGTAGACAGCAAATAGATGGGTCCTGTTTTTTTATCCAGTCTGAAACTCTGCGCCTTTTGATGGGGTCATTAAGCCCATTCACGTTCAGAGTTACTTGAACTTCTTCTTAAAGGGGAGTTTTAAGAGTCCCCCTTAAAATTTCTTGCAGAGCTGGTTTGGAGGTCACATATTCTTTCAGTTCCTGCCTGTCTTGGAAGCTCTTTATCTCTCCTTCCATTTTGAATGAGAGCCTTGCTGGATAAAGTATTCTTGGTTGCATGTTCTTCTCATTTAGGACCCTGAATATATCCTGCCAGCCCTTTCTGGCCTGCCAGGTCTCTGTGGAGAGGTCTGCTGTTACCCTAATATTCCTCCCCATGAAAGTCAGGGACTTCTTGTCTCTTGCTGCTTTAAGGATCTTCTCTTTATCTTTGGAATTTGCAAGCTTCACTATTAGATGTCGAGGTGTTGAACGGTTTTTATTGATTTTCGGGGGGGATCTCTCTATTTCCTGGATCCGAATGCCTGTTTCCCTTCCCAGATTGGGAAAGTTTTCAGCTAGGATTTGTTCAAATACATATTCTGGCCCTCTGTCCCTTTCGGCGCCCTCGGGAACCCCAATTAAACGTAGGTTTTTCTTCCTTAGAGTGTCATTTATTTGCCTTAATCTGTCTTCATGGTTCTTTAATTGTTTATCTCTTTTTTCCTCAGTTTCCCTCTTTGCCATTAACTTGTCTTCTATGTCACTCACTCGTTCTTCCACCTCGTTAACCCTCGTCGTTAGGACTTCTAGTTTGGATTGCATCTCATTCAATTGATTTTTAATTTCTGCCTGATTGGATCTAAATTCTGCAGTCATGAAGTCTCGTGAGGCCTTAATGCTTTTTTCTAGAGCCACCAGTAGCTGTAGAATAGTGCTTCTGAATTGGCTTTCTGACATTGAAGTGTAATCCAGATTTTGTAACTCTGTGGGAGAGAGGGCTGTTTCTGATTCTTTCTTTTGAAGTGAGGTTTTCCTTCTAGTCATTTTGCTCAGTGCAGAGTGGCCAAAAACAAGTTGTATTGGAACACGGGGGAGTATCACTGGTCCCTCTAGCTGGTCTTCTGGGGGAGGGGCCTGTTGCGCTGATTCTCAGGTGTTAGCACTTGGGGGAGCTGCTCTGCCCCTGCCTGCTGCAGGGCTCAGCGGGGGTTGTTTACCCCGTGAGGTCTCAGGAGGAACAGTTGCAGTTGCTATGGCAACTCTGGAAGCCTGGATTCAGCCTCCGCAGGAACTACGGGGCTCGGGGCTCTCGGCTCTCCGTCCGCAGGGCCTGGAGGCTCCGGGGCGGGGCCGCTGATCTGCTCAGCTCGGGGCAGGAGCGTCCTTGCTGTCCTGGGCCCTCCCGGCCTCTGCCTGTCCCGGGGGGAGGCCGGATCCTGGGCTGTGTCCCGGCGCCCTGTGCTCCGGGGCCTGTGTTGTTGGATTTGCGCTCCCGCCCCGCAGCTCCCTCCCTGGAGCCGCTCCCGAGCCCCTCCGAGCTGCTCCGGTGCGCGCTGCAGCCCTTAGGGAGCTCGGAGCACTCTCCTGCGCTCGCAGGTGTCTGTTAGTGTCCCAGGGAGCCCGAGGGCATCCCCGCCCTCCTGGGTCCTGCTCCAACTCCCTGCGAGCCCCTTTCCGCCCGCCCGGGAAGGTTGGTGCAGCTCCTGCTCCTCCGGGACGGGGCTCTCCTGTCCTGGGGACACTCGCCCCGGCCTCAGCCCGGCTCCTCGCGGGGCCCCTCCCCCTCGGAGGCCTTTTGTGTCTTTATTTCTTTTTCCCCCGTCTTCCTACCTTGATAGAAGCGCGGACTTTTCTCACTGTAGCATTCCAGCTGGTCTCTCTTTACATCTCAGGCCGAATTCGTAAATTTTCAGGATGGTTTGAAGGTTATCTAGGTAATTTGGTGGGGACAGGTGATTTGGGGACCCTGCTCTTCCGCCATCTTGCCCCTCCCCCCAAGAATTGAATTTTAAATAAGGGTCTGCCAATATATTTACCATTGGATATTATCTGACTCTTTTTTTTCCCTTTAGTAGAATTTTATTTTAATACAGAGTGGAAAAACAACAATGACAAAAAAAAAAAAAAAAAGAAATCCTAAGAGGTTAAAACAAGCCAACCACTTGACACAAATAAAACGTTCACAAAAGTCAGCTGAATTAATCCAGAGCTAAAGCTGAATTGTGCAGATTTTTGATGAAGTCTCCAGTCATGTAACACAAACAAAAGTCAACTATTTACACACTAGGCAAGCCCTCTAAGAAATGTGCCCCAAGAAGCATTAACTTTTATTTCTTTGTATGACATCCTGGAGACTTGCACATTTTTCAGATAATTTAACCTTTTCAATAGAACATGATCTCTACCGTATGGTAACTGCTCATCCTAAAACTTGACATTTCCCCAGAGGAGCTTGGATTCTTCTTTAGAAGTTTCAATATAGATTAAAAGCTTTTATCAAATATCAATGTGGAGAGAGGTGACATGGGATGCAACACATATATAGTCAGGTTACCTCCCTGTATAGAGACTGCCCCTTCAAGGTATTTGCACCAGAGTTTAGTCCGTCCTGCCTTGTATTCAGTAGTATATAGTATATAGGTTTGAATCATCAGAACTTTGGCAAGACCTTATTTTTTCAGAATTATTAACAGCTACCTCTAGAGGCAAGTCCATGTTACTGAGTCATGACAAATTTATTATCATGAAGGAAAACAAGTATACCCAGCCACCTTAAAAAATGCCCCAACCACTGCTTCTCACTATAGAAAGACTAAAACTACATATGTTTATCATACAACAAATGCCATCTCTGTTCCCTGAAATTTCCCTAGTGTCATTCATTAGAGGGGGATTAGAAAAAAAAAAAAGACATAAAGCACATTAGAGCAGCATTCAGCTTTCCTGTGAAACATTCAGCATCTTAAATATTATGTACACTTCTTTTTTTCTTCTAGTAAGTTAGACACTGGCTTCAGAGTGTGGAACTGGAGGAGGAAAAACCCCATTCAAAACTCTTCTAGAAATTGTCTTTTGGCAGAATAGCAGGTATGCAAGTTAAAAATAGGAGGGTTTTGTTGCTTTGGTTTTTTTCCAAAATTTAAATCATTTTTGTGCCCTTTCTACCTAAACTTCAGTCACCACTCCTGAGTGGAGATGGGCAAAGGCTCTGGCCCCTGCTCCTCCCGCTTCTCAGCAGCTGCTTTCTCTTATTGCTGCAGCCAAGCTTGAATAGATGTGTGTCAATGAGGACTTTCCCCAGATGGCCTTTATAGATAATCCCACAACACATTTTCTGTCTGTTCTAGTATGTGAGATCTAAAAAGGGAAAAACTGGCATTGTTTTAGAGCCAGAGGCCATCTGTGTCTGAGCCATCATCTGACTGGTTACTCCAACAAGGAGATTGAGCTGAGGAGGCCCTTGAGGTGGTACTATGAGCATCAGCATTGTGACACTTAAATTCCTTCTGTAGTTTACTGATCTGGTGAGTTTTTATTCTGTTTCCAGATAGAGTTTTCACTTTCTTTGGTGTCAGTGTAGCCTTCAGACTGGGTCCTGCCCTTGCACCTACCACATAATTCCAGTTTCCTTCCTTCCTTCCTTCCTTCCTTCCTTCCTTCCTTCCTTCCTTCCTTCCTTTCTTTCTTTCTTTCTTTCTTTCTTTCTTTCTTTCTTTCTCTCTCTCTCTCTTTCTCTTTCTTTCTTTCTTTCTTTCTTTCTTTCTTTCTTTCTTTCTTTCTTTCTTTCTTTCTTTCTTTCCTTTCCTGCTGGCAACTTCTTCCATCTTTTCACAAGCAGGACATGGGCATTACAAGTGCCTCCAGAATGAATCTCGTGCAACTCAAAACAGCTCTGGAAGTCCTTTTCATAGCATTTACTGTCAGTGAATCAAGAACTGGAAGACTTAGCTCTGCAAATACAGCAGCCCTCTATACTCTGGTACATCTTTGGCTTATGAAAACCAAACGTCTTTTCTTCTGGGCAATAGTTTTCCAAAGGAAGCCGTTCCATGCACAATAACATTCCCAAAGTGCACCGTGCATGCCAAACCAACCCCAATCACTCCCTTCCAATCACTCCCTTCTTCTCAACTGCCTTGTCTAGAAAGATGGTCTCCTGCATTTCTGCAGTAGCATGCTACCACTGGCCGGAAGGCTGTAGATTCTGCTTTCCTCTCTGACTCGTTTGTAGCAAAAAGGGGAGGAGGAGGTGGAGGGGGAAAGGAGGAGAAGGAGGAGAAAAGAAAACTTTATTCCAGCTAGATATTTTCTCCATTCCTTCAGTTTTCTTTAGGCACCAGAAGTCTGTTGAGATAAGACTCATGGAGTTATCGCTACAAGTTTGGTCATTTTAAGCTAACGTTAAAATTATTAAAATGTTGGACTTCCCTTCATCAATGAGTAATTTATTGGCTGCATTTCAACCAAGCAAAGGTAAAAGAGATGACTTCTTTGTGTAAATACTTGTAGGATGCATAAGGGGAAATATTTTGTGATAACTAAATGGGTCTCCACTGACAGTTACACATTAAGATTTCATACCACCATCAAGAACAACTGATAAGCACTTCTCTCATTTCTAATATAAATAGTCTGAGGAGTCCATATCTCTTAAGATGTCAGGGAAATAGTTTTAAATTTTTGTTAATTAGAGAGTGTGTGGTTTATTTGAATTTAGTTGCTCTTTGATGGAACAAGCACCATATTTTGACTTGGAATTAACATTTAGTCCTGTTGCCTAAATTTTTGCCCTAGAGGAATTTTTATAAGGATTTGGAAACTCTCAACTCCTCTCCAGGTGCCATATGAACAAGTACTTTTTTTAAGGAAGTGAAATAATGGCTCAGAAATCTACAAAAGACACTATTCAAAAGACTATTCAACTAATCCTTTATTATATGACTAAAATAACAGTTAATAATTAATTATTACTTATAATTGTTTTTCACAAATCTTTAAATGGGTTACCTTTCCTTGAACTATTTCAAAGACCTGAGCAGAACCAGAATTCCCCTGACCATTTTATCTACCCATCATCTTTGAGCAGGTGGACTAAGAGAGGACCATTCATCATTTAACCCTATAGATACAATCTCGTCACTATCCTTCTTTTCTTTTTCTTTCTTAGAAAAAAAGAAGGATATATATATATCTGAAATTATATCATGCTTTCCTTCCTCCTCTTTTGTAAATGATAAACAATATCTCACAGTAAAATAGATTAAGCCTTACGGTATCATGCTCTCCTAGTGACAGTATATCAAATCTGATTTCTCATAAATGAAGCAAACATTGCCAAAAGGAAAATACCTAAGGGCTATCACTATAGGCTGATGCAGCACTGCTCGAGGTCTCCTGGCATATTCCATCATCTGAAACAAAACTAATGATGTTTTAAATATTAAATGAGTTTACTTATGCCAGGTTTTCAGAATAGAACCTGACGTATAGAATACATGTCATATAATTCAATATCTTAGTTGCTGGTATTGGAAATCTTCACATTTGTGCATTATCCAAGGCAACATGAAAGAAAGAGGTCTTTGTCTTTCCGCCTTTTCAACAGTGCAGGATCAGTAAAATAATGTCACTGGTACAACGTCAACACGAGTTCAAAAATGGCTGGTATGGATTATTTTTACCCCTAGCAGATTCAGAGCATTTTAAATTCTTATTAATTTCGGTAATATGCTTGCTTCGGAATTCATTTTATGAGTTTAATTTCCAACTTTATGGACTCTTCATTTTGTATTAGCTTCCTATATAATGCAGATAAATATATTTCATTTAGATTCAACCAGATTAAGATGATTTACAAACTAGGATTGTTTCCAATTCTCCAGGGCACCACTATATTAAACCTGGCCCATATTCAGTGATACAAACACTGTGTACTCCTGAGCTGTCCGTTTCTCCCCATTTAAAGAGAAAGCCTGGTGATTATAGATTCCCAACCTTTGTAGGCTCAGGTCTTTATGCAGACTTTGAAGGTAATCTTAATCTTATTAATTACATCCTAATTCTCTAGTCCAGTGTTGGATTGTCTGTTCTTTTCCTAACATTAAAAATAAATCCATTATGTAAAATATGTATCCTTAATATTTATTTCAGTCCAGTGCCTGATTTCTTCAGTACAACAACTTTATCCTTCCTAGAGTTGAGTGAACTCTTTTTTTCTTTTTAAGATTTTATTTATTTATTCATGAGAGACACAGAGAGGCAGAGACATAGGCAGAGGGAGAAGCTGGCTCCCTATTTAGGAGCCTGATGCGGTACTCCATCTCAGGACCCTGGGATCACAGCCTGAGCCAAAGGCAGACACCCAAACACTGAGCCACTCAGGTACCCCTGAACTTGTCTTATATAGTCTCATTTTAACCTTCAGAAAATTCTCAAATTTAGGAATGGATATTGTTCACAGTAATTGAGTTTAGCTGTAGAAGAGGTGCAACAGTCAATGCTTGGCAAATATGAAGTAGCAAGGAACTATTGGTTGTTAAAATTGCTAAGGATTGCGATTTGGGGCTAGCCCCTTACTCTGGCATGGGCTGCTGTTATAGGTCCAGTTCTCACAAGCAGATACACTGGAGGGATCTTGTGTGTTGCTTCCACTAGAAGAAGCAGTCACTTATTCCAGACTTTGTGTAGGGGACCACATATTGGAAAAATCAAATATGTCAACTAAAGACTTTTTTTTAATTTAATATGATTATAAAGTCTTAAATTATATCTTTTATGCCCTCATTAAGCTATACAATCAGTATTTCCTGGATTCTCAGCTGCTACATTCACTTCTGTGGTTTGATTCCCTGGTTGTTCATCCTAACAATTTGCATTTGGCTAAAGGGAGTGTTAGTTTTATTTTATTGGCCAAAGAGTGTACCACGTTTATAAACCAAATTGTTCTAAGGTCCCTGACACAAGTGGTAAGAATAACAAAGTTGCAATTGTAGCAGTGTTTTCCTTACCTGAATATGAGTTTACTTTAGAACGAGGACTGTTATAAATAAACTTCTGTTATAAGTAAACTTCCTAGCTTGCAACTCGTAAAAATGTGGCTTTCCAGACTTCATAGAAAAAGAAAATTGAGTTAGTACTTAATAGGGTATGGATTGATGCTTCCTTCGCCCAGTATGACTCACAGAAGTCACATAGTCTAGAAGCTACCTTAGGCGGGAACAGGAGGGCCTAACATTTATCAATAAGCTGTAAAAGGCAAGGACTATAGCACTGAAAATCACAGAGCTGAAAGCTGAAGCAACAGATGTGCTCATGTTCACATATTTGGGAGAGTTATCCTGACTCTCCCGTATATAAACCCATGACTAGCTGCTAGCAGGACATATGTGTGCCACACCCCCAGTTAGTGCTCACCTCTCTGTGAGGATGGAGGGAAGCTCTGGCTAGAGCTCCTTATGTAGGTATCTGTGTGGATATCACTAAGAGTAAGTCAGAGAGATCCACACAGGAAGCAGCTCAGTGTGTTCCCTGTGGTTGGATGCACCAGAATAAGGCAAGGCCTGGGATTTTTTTTTTTTTTTTTTCATTCTTATCTACAGAAGAAAAGGAAAAAAAAATTCTAATTTGAGACTGTTCTGGCCTAGGAAAGTGTGGCTATGTGACAATGTATGGTATACAAAAACACTCTTAGACCTAATCAAATCATGTGTCTTTCTAAATTTTACTGATTACTCCCTTCTTCAAACTCTTTCCAAATATCCTATCTATATTAAGAAATATATATGTAAGCGCTTAAAAATGAGTCTTTATGAATCTCCTTTGTATCTTTTCTTAGGGGTTGAGTCCAGAAGCTCCTTAGGGCTTCAGAAAAAAACATGGTTGCTACTCATTTCTTCCAATATTCAGTTGAACGCAAAGTTGGTGACTCATTTAGTTTTTGCAATAGTTTGAATTGTTTCCTCTGAAAGGCCTGGATTTTGGTTCTTCCTTCTTATTTTCCCACAGTAAACTAGGGGCAATTTCTTCTTCATCAATCCTCTTTTAATATCCTCTCACTGTTCCTAGGTCAAATGGAGCAGACAAATGCACCTACTTTAGATTTGTGTTTAAGAAATTAACATGCTATGACACAAGTCAGCTGTAGAATCCAGGGATGAAATTTGAAAGGCTGAAGAGGTAGTGATGAGCAGCCAGGCTAGAAGTTTTAGGTCAGTGAGGAGCAGTATGGGAAAATGGATTTGTACTCTACTCCTGTTCTTCCTGTCAGCAATTATGCCATTTAGGGCAAGCATTAAAAATAAAGGAAACAATATAATACTTTGAAAAATCATAAATTGCAAACAAAAAGATAATACTGGCAAGGAGATACACAAATTACAGGAACACCATGTTACGGCTCCTAATTTGCTATCCAAGTAAACCACATTATTGCAGCATTATTTCTAAAGGCACAATTAGTATTCCCAAGTGTGGATAGCACTAAGAGATACTTTGTATATAAATTTTACCATTACAACATTCTCTCCCAATACAATATATCATCTAAAAGTCAGGCTTCATTCCATCTGCATATGATATAACTACTCAGAAATATATATGGTTATAGACAAAAATCCACATAGTTTCATGGTAACCAAGCGATTATAATGTATACATCTATAAGAAGGTTATTAAATTTGATGTGAGAAAACAAATTAGTCTAATTGTATATATATATATATATATATATATATATATATATTCATTTTTATTGTAGTATTAGGTCCACAAATATAAGTTGTATTTTACTTCTTAATGTAATTCTAACCAAAAAAAAAAAAAGGAATTTGAAGCAACTGTGACGTATCTAGAGGAGTACTGAACATAAAAGGTAAAAACATAAAACTTAAAATATGGAGGTCCAGACTTAAGTCTATTTTTTTAAAGGTTTTATTTATTTATTCACTAGAGACACAGAGAGAGAGAGAGGCAGGGACCTAGGAAGAGGGAGAAACAGGCTCCTATGGGACCCAATCCCAGGACCCCAAGCTTCACAGACAGAAGCTCAACCACTAAGCCACCCAGGTGCCCTCCAGACTCAAGTTTTATTTCTGCAATTTATTCACAGTGTAACATAGAGAAAACCATTTAACTTTGTGAACCTGAGTATTTTCATCCATAAAAGAGAAGGAATATTTTGCAGTGTAAGGCAAGTGGCTACTCAGCACTTGGGAAGACTGATCTCAATGTTGTACAGATGGATGGACACAAAATCTAAAAGAACCATGACATTCTTCCTTCAAGCCCAGCATTCGGCAGATATACTGAGGACCTCCTGTGCTGAACACAAGCAGTAAAAGGGTGACTATGCCATACATCATAGTACATATTTATTTTGATTTGTATAAAAATATATACACAAGTACACAAACACTCACACACAGGTGAAACACCCCAAAATGTTAATAGTTGTTAACTGTAGATCATGATGTTAAATTCCTTGGTTAAGGTGTTTTCTATTTCCTAAATTATATATAGAATACATTTTTTAAGCCTTGGAGTCACACAGCAAAATCATTGTGATTTATCAATCACTTTATAGGACAATTTTGTTTTTCAGAAATTTGCTTGTTTCATTCAGAAATGAGCATGTTTGGGCTCATTTTATAACAGCAATTTCTTTTTTTTTTTTTCTTATAACAGCAATTTCTAAGAAGACCCTTCCTCCCTCCCTTCCTTCCTTCCTTCCTTCCTTCCTTCCTTCCTTCCTTCCTTCCTTCCTTCCTTCCTTCCTTCCTTCCTTTGACAAGCAAGTCTTAATATCTCCATTTCCTCATCTCTAAAATTAAATAATGAAAATACCTCCTAGGGTCACTTAAGCATGGAATATGTAATTTTAGAAAGGTCTATGCAAGTGTTCTTGCATTTTCACTGTTACAATCTTTGGGAGAATGACTTCACTGCTTCTAGGATAAAAGAAGCAAAATATTTTTAGAAATGAGATTAGTAGCCCCCACACCCATGCCTTCACCAGAAGTCTTAATCTTAGTTTACACAGCAGCAATGGCACACACCTGAGGGCAGAGATGACCCACTTTAAGGACAGGTTAATTCAATGTTAAGCAACTCCTATTGTTAAAAGCCAAATTTACTTGTATTAGCAAAATGTAAATAAATAATTTGGAACTCAAATTGGCTCAGATTTTCTGAAAGACAGTTTGAAAAAAAAAACTATACATAGATACATTCATCTTCTTAAAATCTTAAAATAACTGAACTTGGACCTAATTACTTCTAGGTAATTTCCACTAAGAAAATCATTAGTTGCTTGTGTAAAATTATTATCACATTTTACATTACTCATAATATTCAAAAAGTAACCACCTTATACTGATGATTCTCAACAAGGTAATATTGGCATTTGTGGATACATTTTATTTATGTGCCTGGCTTGTGCATTGCAGGAGATTTAACACTGGTTTCCTTCATCCATTAAATGTCAGAAATGCCCCACACTAACCCCACAGAATGATACACACACAGTCATATATACACACATATACATATATATACATATATACATACATACATTATATATACATATATATATATTTGATACATATATAAAGAGATATTTTATATATATAAAATCTCCCAGGTGAATAACATTGCTGCTCTTTGAGAAGTGGAAGTCTAAACATTTACCAGAGAGCACTGGTTAAATAAATGTTGGTATATCCATTTATGAATCTACGTTTTAAAAAATTATTCCTTGACTTGGGAGTAGAGTTTGCATTATAATTTATTATGCACACACAGGAACATATCTCCACATACACAAACACATTCAATTTACATTTATATACCTCTAATACTCAGTGGCATACACAATCGGGGGGGGGGGGGGCGGTATTTTTCTCATGTGTCAAAAGGTTTCTGGTTAGCAGTCCAGGTAGTTTTTCTTAACCAACAATATCCTATGATTTCTTTCTCAACATCACAAGATAATTTTTTTGAATCCTATGAATCATGTCCTTAACACAGGGAAGAAAAAATGAGAATGGTAAAAGGTAAAGTGTCAAAGGGGTTTGCCTTTGTTAACATCCCATTGGTCAGAACTGAGGCCTATGTCTACCATAGCTTCAGGGAAGTCTCAGAAGTTGAATCCTTGTGAAGCACCCATTGCTCAAACAAAATTGTTATTTCATTATATCAGAAGAAAAGGATCCTTGAAGGCAGATAACCTACCATCATTCTTCCACTTAAAGAAACACACAAAGATGTTTCCTCTTATCAATTGTCTTTTTCTATCTTTTTCATTTTTTTCATGATTATACAAGCATATTATGCATTGTAGTTCCTCCGTAATATCTATTCTTCCTCTCTCAATCGGGTACACAGAGCAAGGGTCTTGGACCAAAATAAGTCATTTGCTTCATTAATAGGAAATTGAATTCAAGCAGGAAGAAAGATGGGAGAACATGGAAAAATCATGATCTTAAGAAAGAAAGCAGCCCATCTCAACTAATACTAAGAAGCAAGTACACTGGGGGTAGGAGTGAGAATTGAGAAGATGCTATGAAGGTGAGGGAACACTTCTCAGGCAAGGATCAATTGCTAACATCCAAGGTGGAGAAATACTGAAAGCCTCAAAAAGGAAGAAGAAGCTGATAAGATGTCACCAAGTCCTTGGGCTTCCTATGCAACACCATTTCAATAGTCGGAGAGCTGGGTGCAAAAAACAAAGCCTGAGAGAGCAGTGTTGGGGAGGCTGATGACCTTGGACTTTCTGAAACTCATTTCCTAATTATAATTTAATCTTGTTAGCCAAATTCAGTTCTCATTTGTTCCCCTTTTCCCCTCAAGAGGCTTCTTCATAAGCAGTACTTACAGAGATGTGAAGAGACAAATTTCTGTTTTGAGAATTTGGGGAGAGAAGAAAAATATTTGCCTTTGATAACTTCTTTTCAAAATCATCTCAGAGATATTTTCAGGCTTGGAAAGTACAAGCCAATGAATTAATGCGTTTTAAGGAATTTTTTAAAAAATGCATGTCTTCCTGTCCCTTCAAAAAAGCCACAGTGTACATGAAGACTGAATGATAAGAAAATAAACTTAACCTCTTTGATTAAGCTCATTTGCAAAGAGCCTTAATTAAGCTCTTTACATTCTTATTCTTTTTTCCCCCACTAATCTCCAAAGAGGCAAAGAAAGGTTAAACCTATACAAAAGAATGGAAAATTATGAGAAATTGAGGTATTAAGCATATTGTTCTTGATTAGAAAGTCCTTTCATAAAGGACTTCCTTTGGTTATTTACCCCCCGTCTCTTTTTTTTTTTTTTTTTATTGGAGCAGCCATTTGCCTTGTTCCTTCTTGAACCAAACTCTTCAAAAGAGCCTTATAAAGATCATTCTAGCAATTTGCCTTGTGAATTCCAGGATCATTTATTTCACTCTAACATTGCTATTTCTTCCAGTGTATTTTTGAAATTGTGTTTCATGTTTTTTGTTTTTAATTCAAGATGATCTAGGAATTCTTCCCCCTACTCTCTCTTTTCCTCCTTTACTCTCTCTTCTGGGAGTCACAGTTGCACATTCAGTAATATATTTATAGGACTCTTTTGATTGCAAGTGACAGGAAACCCAACCAAGACTAGCTTAACCAGATTCAAACCTGTTCTTGTTATTTTGCCTCTGTTTCTCTCTGTGTTGGCATAATCCTCACTCAGGTTCTCTACCATTTCATAATGGTAAGAGAATGAATAACTCCAAGCTGACTTCCATTAGGATTTTAAGTCCATTGGGTAAGAAAAGGTACCATTATTGTTCACTCTAGCTACCAAAATCATGGACCAATTGCTCAATTGGGAATGCATAACACTAGTTTAGCAAGATCGAGGTCACATCTATACCTTTGCAATAGGGTGAGGTCAGCCTTTCCCAAAACAATGTGGTTCAAGTCCAGTAGTGGTAATAAAAGGTGATTTCAGATACTGGTGTAAGGTAAAGGATCTATATTCTGACAAGATGAAAACAATCAGGAACATATACAGCGGAATTACTTAAAGTTCTTCTAGTTTGAAGGACTAAGGAAGTCTCTTACATCTGTTTAGAGCAAGATTAGGTTACAAAATGTTCTCCTGTCACTACTTGAACTAGTGTTTATATCATAATAAATCAGGAACCTAACTGCATATATGGGAAAAGAAGAAACGGGGAGTTCCACGCTTTCTCTAGTAGATCTTGGCAGTTTCACAGTGATTGCAGTCCCACAAATGACAGAATTGACCATTTAGAGTCTGAATGTACACATAGCTTATATGTAAACAATTGCCTTTCTATGTTCAAGTTCCTGTATATAGGCTGAATCTGATTGAAGACTTATATGAAGGCAACCTATGTTTCCCTCAGGAGACTTAAGAACTTTCATGGAATACTAGTGTCATGCTGTGCCACATACAGGAAATCTAGAAACACAAAATTTGTATTATGTTGTAGTGTTCCTCTGATATTCCTTTCTACCCTCCCTCAATTTTTCTTCTTAAATGTAAGTCATGTTTATTATAATGTGTTCTTCTGAAGGTAAATCTGGATGAAGTCAGACTTAGGAGCCAAGAGATCTTGGTTTTAGGACTGACTTGGACACTTTGGAGTAAATAGTCAAAAATTTTCCTTGAAAATTATGTGTTTATTCTAGATTTTATTAGAACCTATATCTTCCTCTTTACTATAAGTAAACTGATTAGAATTTTTCACCAAAATTTTATTTCATCATACAGTTCTAAAAATCAAACTTAATGCTTCTCTAGAAAGGAAAAATTAAAAAAAAAACTATGGATTTAATTTATCTCGACTTGCTGTTTTTCCTTTCTGGTTATACTGGGACTCACTTCTTTTCTTTTCTTTTAATTTTTTTTTATTTATTTACGATAGTCATACAGAGAGAGAGAGAGAGGCAGAGACACAGGCAGAGGGAGGGAGAAGCAGGCTCCATGCACCGGGAGCCCGACGTGGGATTGGATCCCAGGTCTCCAGGATCGCGCCCTGGGCCAAAGGCAGGCGCCAAACCGCTGCGCCACCCAGGGATCCCCTAACTTCTTTTCTTCCTAGACACCTTTCATTTTTTTCCTCTCATATAGAGGACCCCAGCTTCCAACATGTGGCTACTGACCTGAGCCAGCTAAAAACTAATAGCTAAAATCCTGGATCTTTGCCCAGCTGGACCAGAGAAGCCGACACAATATGTTTCTGTCTTGGGAAAGGCTCTGGAAACAAAATTAATACAACTTAAAAAGATAAATTCTTTTTAAAATTCTTCAAGTTTGTTTCAAATCGCATAGTAAAATTTGTGGGACATAATATTAAAACTAGTAATTTATTTCATTCAAAAGAACAAGATGGAAATCACTAAGGCAGCTACCAATGCATAGGAAGAAACATCCACAACACTTGATCATTCCACCCTTTCAACACTTTAAAGCATAAATATTGTCAGTAAAGTTATCCAATTAAGAAACATACTTTTGACACCTAAAAACGAATAGAGTTGAGGACACATGCTTCCCAATTTTGAAACTTACTGTAAAATATAATCAAGACAGTGTGGTGCTAACATAAGGATAGATATATAGATCGATGGAACAGATTGGGGGGGGTGTCCAGAAATAAATCCCTACATTTATAGTCTATTATTTTCAGCACTGATACTATAAGAATTAACTTGGAGAATTTTTTTTTCCACAAATCGTGCTAAACAACATACAAAGGAATGGAGTTGGATGACTTCTTTACATTATATCCAAAAATTAACTCAGAATGGATCACAGACCTAAATGTAAGAGCTAAAACTAAAAACAAACAAACAAAAAAAAACACTCTTAAAACTAAACAAACAAACAAGATCCTAAAAAATATAGAAGTAGGAGCACCTGGCTGGCTCAACCAGTAAAGCATAAGACTCTTCATCTTGGGATTGTGCGTTCAAGCACCACATTGGGTATGGAGCCTATTTAAAAACATATATAGAAACAAGTAAATCTTTGTGACATTGGTTTAGATAATATCCTCTATATACCAAAAGTACAAGAAACAAAAGAAAAATTAGACAATTTGGACTTCATCAAAACTAAAATCTTTTTTGTTGCAAATCATACCAAGAAAGTAAAAAGATAAACTAACAAAATGGGAGAAAATATTTGCAAATTATATAACTGGTAAAGAATTAGTATCTAGAATATATATAAACTACTCTTAAAATTCAATAATTAAGAGATATATAGCCCAATTAAACATTTGGCAAAGGATCTGAATAGTCATTCTCCAAAAAAGATACACAAATGGCCAGTAACCATATGAAAAGATGTTTAGTAGCATTAGCCAAGAGGGAAATGCAAGTTAAAACTATGAGATACCACTTCATATCCACTAGGAAAGTAATAATAAAAGAGATAGATAATGGCAATGTTGGAAATGATGTGGAGAAATTGGAACTCTCACACATTACTGGAAGGAATATAAAATGGTGGAGCTGCTTTAGAAAACAGTTGGCATTTCCTTAAAAAGTTAAACATAGAGTTACCATATGACCAAGCAATTTTACTCCCAAGTATATACTCAAGAGAAATATAAAACTTGTACATGAATGCTCAGAGCAGCATTGTTCATAATAGCCAAAAAATGAAACAATCCAAATGTCCATTATCTGATTGATGAATAAATAAAATAGTATATAAATACAATGAAATATTATTCATCCATAAAAATAGTCAAGTACTGATATGCTACAACATGAGTTAACCTCAAAAACATTGTGCTAAAGTAAAACAAGCCAGGCACAAAGACCACATATGGTATGATTCCATGTATATGAAATGTCCGGAAAAGGCAAATACATGGAAACAAATAGTAGATTATTAATTCCCTCGGCTGGGAATAGGGGAGCAGAAGAGGAGAAGGTAGGGAGGTGATTGCTAATTTGAATGAGATTTCTCTTTGGGATGACAAAATGTTTCCAAAGTTAGATTTTGCTGATAGTTGCACAACTCCATGAAATACTAAAATTAATTGAATTCTACAAGTTTAACAAGTGAAATATATGGTATATGAAATATATCTCAATAAAGCTGTTTAAAAAAAGAATAAAAAAATAAAAATAAAATAAAAAAAGAATAAATGACTAAGGCAACCATCAATGCACAGAAAGACACAGACACGATTCATCTGAAACATTTGAAACAATGAAATATTTTCAGAGAAGTTGTCAAACTAAGAATTATACATTCAATACTTGAAAGCTGGATAATAACTATTTTTTTTCACCTGTAGAATAGAAATTTAGCTTTTCTTTATCATTTCTGTCATAAATTTAACAGAATGTTTTTAAAGCAGGAGAGACTTAATATACCTTGGTCATTTCCAACTTCTCTAACCTGTTGAATACTATGAGATTCAAAATACCTTGGTCATTTCCAACTTCTCTAACCTGTTGAAGATTCAAAATGGACATATCTATAATCTACCTAATTATTAGACAGATGATGGATTACAGATAGGTGACTAGACCAAAATGATAATAAGAATACTTGTAAAATAAACTATTATTTTTGAGATATCTTTGAGTTCTGGTTTTATTAACAAGTGGTATTTTGAATGTTTGTGGGGGGATATCTTTGTAGTCACATGGACTCATTTGTATCAGTCTAGAAATACAAGGATTTGTGTAAAATTTTGTGAAAAAAAAAATAGAATCCTGGCATCCATCTAACTAGCACATTTAAATAACCTTGTTGAGGAAAATAGTCTTTCTCCCGAATAAGTCAAGCATTACTTTTGGCTTCTGATACATTTTTCAAGTCTGAGTTTTGCCACATGGCAAGTGGCCAGATGTAAGAATATTTACTTTTCTTTCACTATGTGTTGAAAACTGGTTGAACCCAGAATTAGAGGAATACACACAGCTGGTGGAAAAATGTTCACTGCCTCAATACATATGCAGCTCCTACAAATTTTTGAGGCACATTAATAACCTAGAAACTGCTGAGACCCTGGTTATGATGACAGAGATATCCTCTCTTCCCTGCCAAATTCATGCTCATAGCTTTTCTGGTGTATGATTCCATATGCTATAAATATAGATAAAAACCCCTACTCCCCTCCAGCTTAACAATAATGGAAAGCAGGAGAGAGCACATTTGACTATTCATGAGCCACTATTTCAAAAGGAAGGCAACTGACATACCCAACCAGTTAGAAAATATAAAGTCTTTAATATTTCAAGCCAGAATAGATCACATTAACTACATATGAAGTATAAAGTCTGGGACTGAGAACCAGCTCTACTTGAAACAAACCAGTGAGTATTTCAGAGAACTTCCCCCCCTAGTTGTGGAAGAGCAACTGGCATAATTTAACTCGTCTTTTGCTTTAATTTCTGTTCCTAGAACCTTGAACCTTGATGTCTCCCCTACACACACACACACACACACACACACACACACACACACCTTTCCATCCCAGTTTTGCAGAGCATATGGTAGCGTCAGCACAGAAAACGGTGAAAGTCACTTACCAAATTTAATTCCTTTACTTGAATGTCCTGGAGCAGAAAGGATCAAAACTTTGCCTGTAACTTAACCCTTTAAGAGGTAAATGTGGTCTAAACACAGCACAAAGATAGTCCCACCAGCAGAGGGCAGTGGCGTACTGCACACAAAACTTGGTTGGGGAATAGCTTCCAAAGGGCCTTGCAACCTGTGCTTAATAAAGAACTGGGCAGGAGAGCAAAATAACTGGGTTTAGAAGAGATTTATTTCAACTCCGTGAGCTAGAAAGTTATACAGCTCCCTGAGAAAACTCCATCGGTGGAATTCACAGCAGGCCAAAGTGTGCCAGTGATCAAAGGCTACAGTGAAGCTCTAAATCATTGCTGCTCCATCCAGAGCCATTTTATCAGTGCTGCTAGCCTCTACCCATGTGGTGAAACCCCTGAAGATCAGCTTATGAGCTATTGTGATTTTAACAACACCAACAGGATTGACTTTGTGATCTCCGATTTGGAGAAGTGGGTAGTTTATAAATAAATCTGAATCAAGAAGCTATGGGCTCCCTCCAGGCAAAATTAAGAAATGTGAGTTATTGTACCTGCTTTGCAATTGAACAACTGAATCTCTTAACCTCTCTGAAACTCAGTTTAGTAAAGAGTGAATTGAATTAGACAATTCTAAAGGCAACTCCGGGTGTCATGTCTTTTGGCTAGAGAGTGTCCTTCAGCCTTCCTCTGAGCATGCTCCGATGAGAGAGAGGATTGTGTATGCAAGATGTTTTGCACAGGCACTGTAAGCAGTACACAAGTACACAGTGAAGTGTTAATGGTTTAGGATCATTCCATGTTGGGGGAAGGGTGGCTGAAAGTCCCTGGTGTTCCTCAGTGATTTAGATTGAAGAGATTCCTTCTCCTTACCCCATCACCTTCCTTTTCCTCCCCTAGTCGGTGTTGCTTCCATGTAACATGCCTGAAAACTGAATTCAGAGGTGCCTGCCTGACAACACTCGGGGCAAAGTTACTGCAAATGTATACATTTCATTAGGTATAAACTATGGTATTGATTTTTTAATCATTTAATAATTTCCAACATTTAAAAATTAGGATGGGGAGCCTGGGTGGCTCAGTTAAGTGTCTGCCTTCAACTCAGGTCATGATCCCCAGGGTCCTGGAATGGAGCCCTGCATTGGGGCTCCCTGCTCATTCAGGAGTCTGTTTCTCTCTCTTCCTCTCCTTCTGTCTGCTTCTCCCTCTCCCTCTGGCTCCCACTCCCCCTGCTTGTGCTCTCTCTTTCTGTGTCAAATAAATAAATAAAAATCTTCAAAATAGATAAATATTTGGAAACTTCTCATAAGTATTCTGATTTCCAACTTCTTTTAGAAACCACCAAACCAACAAATATCAGGTAGCATTGGGAACTCATTCCCGCATAGTGAAAAATTCTCAGAAATGAAAGCTACTCTACTGGTCCCTTTAGATCTACCTCCTTGAATCTCCTAGATCTTCACATTATGGATCTCTCTCCCTTAAGTGATCATTCCTGACCACCATAGGCATTGGAGTATGTGACCCTTGGATTAACACCAATAGCAAAGTCGGTTAGGGGTTGTTGTTTGTGAGGAATTTTGCTCCTATTTTTCTCACCTTACTGACCAAGTTAAAGTTTCCAAGTCTCCTACACACACACAACTCTTTTTTTTTTTTTTTACTAGCTCTAACAAGAAGCTTTAGTTTATTTTCTCCACTTAATGACAACTGATAACAGAGATACTAGTTTTCAGGTTCAAGGTGTCACTATTCCTATCAACCAGAAGCACATAGCATCATATCACTAGCATTGTAGTGATAAGTCCTTAAAATCTTGAGTTTTGGTGATTCCAAGGAAACACATAATACAATAAGAACAACGGAATTTATGGAGGCCAAGAAACCCTGCACCTAGTCCCTTAAATCTTACCAGCAAGTCTAGCCACACAATGCATAAAATTACAAAAATATCCACCACTTACTGATTACCTATGATATGCCAACCCTGTGCTAGGTAATTAAAATTCCATTTTATGAATGGAGAAATACAGCCTCTGGAAGGTGTATTGATTTGCAAAGACATGAGAACTTGAGGTGTGAGAGGGAATCTAGACACCACTGGGTTCTTTCCACATGAGAAAATCAAACCCAAAGGTGCTAAGATTTTAGAGTGGATTCTGTATTGTATAGCCTCAGTGATCCAATTTGGAATATAGAAGTGGATTGCTTCCACTTGCCTGTACTATCCTGGGGCATTCTATTTTACTGAATCCTCTCTTGTTATTTACATTTCTGTCCATCTTTCCTAATGGAAGGTTAGAGACTTGTGGGGCATGGCCTATATGTTATTTATCTTTGTAGCTTACCTCAATAATTCTCATGCAACTTGCACCATGATACTTGGTGATACTAAATCTTAGAGACTACACGAGGGCAGATATCCAAAGACTGTGGCAGACAGCTAAGTGGCTGTATGACAAATGCTGCAAAACCAAATGGAGCATCTGAAAAGGGCAAGGCAGGGGCACTAGGGATGACAGCTATACACACAGCTTCAGCTGAAACTCTCCAAGCACTTTTGGGGAAATGGAAAGAGAACAAAGTGACAACATTTGCAAATAAAATGCCCTGTGGGCATATTCTGTACATCCAAGCTGCCATGCCTGGTACAAAGCAGAGTCCATTAAGAGAGAAATCTCCACCAGTCACCCTTTCAAGCCTCATTGATTTTTATGCACAAAATAATGACATATGGGAGGATGATAAAGTGATGGAGCCTATAAGTAAGGACGAGAATAACAAAGCCACCAGAGGGGTTATAATTAGTGTAAGACTTTTAAAAACAAAATCAAGGTTCCATCCAAGTATGTGCTTCTCCTATTATGAACATATTGCCACCAACATCCTGTCCAAAAAAAGTAATAGTCTTGAATGACTTCAAGGACAATAATAGCAAGGTAAACTTAGCACAGAGAAGAGATATTAGCAATAGACTAAACAGTTATGTCTTCCCACATTTTACACATTGAAATCCTACCACCAGAGATGTTACCCAAGATGGTGATTTAGGAAGCTTCTGGATTTGCCTCCTCCTACAGATGCATTGACTATACAGCTACCCAGATCAATTTCCTTTGAAAGAAATCCAGGAACTAGATGGGTGACTCCTATGCATTGGGTTTTAAGAAAATGACCACATCATTAGCCTTAGGAAAGGCTAAGAGACACTCTTGACATAAACTGAGCCTTGGACACAGTGCCATACAGTGGAGAGAGAGCCCTAATCCTCAGCACTTCCCTGAAGAGTGGAGTATTGGATCACAATGCAGAGCCCCAGTGTTTAAAGCTGCCACCCAAGAAACAGGACCCCAAATCACCTAGATCTGAGAGCCAATTGGAGCTTGTATTTATGAATCCCACAGGACTATAGCAAACAAAGGAGCATTTGTTATGCTGGTCTGGGTAGCACACCCAGCCACTATTCCCTTACCCGATCTATGCTGGTTTAGCACAGAGGAAGCAGAAAAATATGCCCATCTCCCAAGTTTTTCCCCATCAGGATTTTGACTGCATACTTTACTGGCTGCTCCTCTAGACCCCAGCTTCTAATTAGTATGCATCTAGGTGCTGACTGGGATCATCCTAGAATCTGAAAGATCTAGATACTTCCCCTGCCTTCTCCCTCTGGCTCTCTCTAACTTATAAGTCTCCAGCTTTTCCCTAGAAGATGCACATCCAGGCATGTAGCACCCCAGCTGTTAAGGCTGCCCCCCACCAGCCCCAGGGGACTAGCTCCCAAATCACAAAGCTCTGGGAGAGTAACCTATGGAATGGGAGAAAATAAAGGCAAATCATATATCTGATAAGGGATTAACATCCAAAATATGCAAGTGATTTACATAATGCAATAGCTAAACAAACAAAAGCCAACAAATAACCCAATTTTAAAAGTTGGCAAAGCATCTGATTAGATATTTCTCTAAGGAAGGCATACAGATGGCCAACAGATACATGAAAAGGTGCTTAATATCACTAATCATCAGGGAAATCCAAAGCAAAACCACAATGAGGTATTACTTCATACCTGTTAAGATATCTATTATCGAAAAGACAAGAGATAATAAACATTGGCTACACTGTGGAGAAAAGGGAACCCATGTACCCTGTTGATGGGGATGTAAACTGGTACAACCACTATGGACAACAATGAGGTGGTTCCCCAAGAAATTAAAAATATAACTACCACACGATCCAGTTTTCTCACTTCTATATGTCCAAAGCAAACAAAATTGTTATATTGAAGAGAGATCTTTTCTTCCATGTTCACTGAAGCATTATTCAAAATGATCAAAATGTGGAAACAACCTAAATGTCTGTTGATAGATATATGATTAAGAAAATGTGATATATACTATATATTATATATAATATTTATATTTGTATCATTCAGCCTTAAAAAAAGAAGGAAATCCTGCCATTTGCAACAACATGGATAAACATGCAAGACCTTATGCTAAGTGAAATAAGCCAGAGAAAGACAAATACTGCATGATATCACTTATATGTGGAATCTACTAAAAAATAATAAGTTGATAATACTGTTTTGTATAATTAAGATTTATGAGGTAATGGGTGTGTTAATTAATACATGGGGAAATCCTTTTACAATGCATACTTATACCAAATCATCAGGTTGTACACTTTAAATATATTAACATTTTATTAATTATACCTCAATAAAACTGGAAAAAAAGAAGGAAATCCTAACCCACAATGTAATGGTACTAGGAGATGGGGCCTTTAGGAGAGTGGAGCCCTCATGAACAGACATCCCAGTTCCTGACAGAGATCCCAGAAAGCCCTCTTGCTCTTTCCCACCATGTGAGGACACAACAAGAAGACTTGTCCATGAATCAGGAAGAAAGCCCTCAGCAGACACTTAATCTGCTAGCACCATGATCTAGGACTTCCACCTTAACATTCTGCATGACACGCAGTGAGGGCTTTATGCAAATTATCCATGGATAATCTCAAATTCACGAACCAGAAAGGGCCTTTATTTTGCAGACTAGAATATTGACTACCTAAAACCACTAACATGACCCGGAAAGTTAGACTTGTCAGAGCTAGACTTCCGACATCAAATATAGTCTATCAGTCCTTCAATGGCAAACATATTGCATTTGTCAGAATGAGATGTATGAAAATATAAAGAAAATAGACCTGAGGTACTCAACTACTTAAAACACTTTGCTTCCAGAAGAAAAGCGTGGCCATTTATTTTGAATACATTATAAATCCAACATAATTTTCCCCAGATTATCCCCAAACCAAAATTTTAAAGGCTTTACACTTCTTTTCTATTTCCTATTGAAGAGGGATTTTAGAGAAATGTCCAGCAGTGCAGACCCTAGAGTTAGGTTACAAATTACTTGACCTTGAGCAATTTATTAACCTTTCTGTGCCTTATTTCCTAAGCTATAAAATCATGATAATAATTACTACTTCATAAGGTTAGTGTAAAGATTAAAACATATATATATACAATTTATATATAAATATATGATTTATATGAATATAATTTATATAGTATTTTATACATAATTTGTATAGTTTATATATGCATTTATATTATATATAATTTACACATGTAACTTATAACAGTTATTACTGTATTAAATTCACATAACTATTATTGTATTAAGAAATATTTTGCATACATATTTTTAAGAAGTTGCTATCCACAGTTCATCAGATTGACTTAGCTTCTAAAGGTCTTTTAGGGCTCTGCTATTATACCAGTCATCATGATGAATCATCAAATAGCTTATTTCTGCCTATTCTTTTCTCTTTTTTTTTTTCTGCCCATTATTTTCAATTGCATTATGCATTTCTGTGGAAACGTGCACCACTCCGAGACAGAGAAATTCGCTCTATCATAAGAGCATACTGTATTTCCTCCGCGACGTGGGACTTGCCTTTACCTTAGATGATCAAAGTTTTACCTTAGATAATCAAAGTCACAGAGAACATTCCAGGGACTGAAACATGTGGCTTTAATAGGACAGAGAAGAATGGGTCTTTCCGGAGGTGTGAATATTTTTGGACATTCTAAAATTGCACTGGTGTCCAAGGAATGTTTTCGCTTTACTCTGCAAACATGGCAACACCTTTTCCCAATAAAGTTGCATTTCTGAGTGGCATTAAGGATGCCACAATAAGGCTATATTAGGAAGTGAGAAACAGAAGCTGAGTGCCCTATAACTGGCCCCACTTCCCATCCTGTTGTTCCCCATTGCCTGGCAGAGCCCTGAATGTCTGAGGCAGAGATGAAGGATCTCAAGGTGATGTTAGCCTATTAACCAGGAAAAGTCATGAGAGAATTAGACTCAATTGGTGAAAAGGAGAAAAAAAAAATCTTAATGGGAATTTTGTTGAGTCCTTCCCTCTTTTCTGGAAATAGTAATTTTCCAGGACATATGGCTATGACTGATTTGACAGAAATACCAGGTGTGGCCACACTACCACATGGTAGATAGGAAGACAGGCTTCCCCCATTCTTCTTTACTACCCAGTCTCTCTGTCTCTCTCTCTCTCATATTCTGCTATCATAAGAAAAATGTTTTCAAGAGATGTGAAGAGACATGAGCATAAAAAAAAAAAAGACTAGTTCCTTTCTGTCTCTGACCATAAGTAACTTTGCTGCTTCAGACAACTCTCTGACACCATCCCCACCCTCTTGCACACATACACCACATACATCACACACACACACACACACACACACACACACTCAGCTTCGGGGTTCTGTGTCAAGGGAGGAGGCTGGCTCTAGGTTTCCTTCCAGCTTGACATTCTGTGACCTTTATTAGTTCTAATAAAGTTGCTTCTCATCTGAAAGAATTTGTAAATGGATATTGTTGATCCGGAGAGTAGATGAGTAATGTGCTGAAGACTATCAAGGAGAAAAAGATGATAGGAATGGATAGGATATTAAAAAATTCAATCACAACATCTTGGGGTTGACTTAAGGGTAGATTTATAAAATCTACATATGGGGGAGTTGAATAATGGCTTATCCATTTGTTTTAAAATATTAATGCCCATTATCATGCAAGTGAATTACAGAGGTAAGAGAAAATTAATATTCATTATCCCCATCCAAATGTGAATAATGTTTGCACTACCATCTGTAAATGCATTTGTATGTCTAAACATTTACCTCTAGTGTGTGTGTATGGGCATATTTACATATATTTATAAGTGATATACATGAATCACTTATAAATCATGTGCATAATAAACATATAATGAAAATTATTTTTTAACCTGAGAAATCCAATAGTAAAATGGGAAAATAGGGGATCCCTGGGTGGCTGAGTGGTTTAGCATTTGCCTTTGGCTCAGGGCATGATCCTGGAGTCCCAGGATCAAGTCCCACATCAGGCTCCCTACATGGAGCCTGTTTTTCCCTCTTCCTGTCTCTCTGCCTTTCTCTCTCTCTCTCTCTCTCTCTCTCTCTCTCTCTCTGTCTCTCATGAATAAATAAATAAAATCTTTTTTTAAAAAATGGGCAAATAACTTGTTTGGGCACTTCAAAAAAGAAGTAAAGAAACACAATAAGCATATGAAGGGTGTTCAACCTCATTGCAACCAAGGAATGCCTAATAATAAAGTTACAAAAAGTCATAATTTCACACCTATCATGTTATTGAAACTACAAAGTCTAACACTCTAGGTATTACTTAGAATATGGAGCAAAGGAGCTAGATGTGCGTTATGGAGAATGGGAATTCTTCTATACTGCAAATAAAGTGTAAATTGTTGAAACAATCTACTTCAATTGACAATACCCATAGCCTGTGATCCAACATGTCTACTTCTGGGTACACACCTTTGAGTATATTTTGCATGAGACATGTTCAGGGTTATTAACATCTCTTTAAAATAGTCTGTCTGAAACCATTTGGTCCACAAAGTTGTTTTTTCTTGTTTGCTTCTTTTTATTCTATATGAATCAAAAGAACACTGTCTGGCTCTTTAACAAAGAAAGTTTGCTGACCCCCGGTAAAGACTAAGGGAAAGAATGAGAGACCCTGGATCCTGAGCAGCAAACAGAATATTAAAAATGGGTTTCCGTTTTGCATGGTCTCTATGCAACCATGCCTATTTCAAGAATTCCCCAAAGGTTGCTACAGATGTATGTGACATCTGCTTTAGCAGCATTTATCAGAACTGTATCACTCAGGCTAAGTGCACTGGCACCTCTGAAGTCAGGGCTCGTCTTCTAGGCTTTAGCAAAGGATGTCCCCCACCTGAAGATCTGTGTCTGCCTTGAGGACAACCATTTAGTGGAAAAAAATGATGAAATCATTCTCATGATGTCTTTGACAAGTATTGCCTGTGATTTTTCAGGTTAGACTGTTACCCTTCTTTGTCTCTTTTTCTTCTATATCAGAAATGTGTTAATGTGTTGTGTTTATTATTCCATCTTTAAAGGGGTTAAAAAGAAAAACTTACATATAAAGTTTGCAAAAGATAGTAATTCAAGCTCAATCACAGACATTGAGATAATTCTTGCAATTAGCATGTATCATATTTCTGCTTTAACTAACTTTAGGAAATATTTATTGAATTACTACTATACTCAAGAGACTAGTCATTGAGCACCTAGTCCATTTGTTAAGTTCAATTGCATTTTAATCTAATTATTGACTGAATCAAAGGAAGTAATTCTAAATATTGTAAGAAAGGAAAAAAGGTATGGATTGTCTGCTACTCTAATTTAGATCTCTCATTACATATCCTTAGTATATATGTCTTACTGTCTTATAATAATCATGGATAATCTGTTTATTTACATACTTATTTTTTGGACATGGAGACATCTTTGAATGGAGATGGGGGAACTGTCAGGTGTCTCATTGTATACAAAGCCCATTTCCATAAAATATATTCATAAGTTAAAAATGTGTATGGTCAATTTTAATGTGACTATGTGCTAAACTTTTATGTAAAAAAATTTTATAATTCGTACTGAATAGCATGGATAAACAAGCAAACTTCTCTAAACATATCTCAGCCACTTATACTGAGATTCATTCTTCACTAGTGCACAGCACTTGCTCTTCAACTCAAGCATCTACTGACTGCCTCTCATGTTGGAGTATGTGGGCTAGTATTGCTGGGATCAAAATACAGGCAGTGTGAGTCCTAACTTCAAGAAACAGAGTATTGGGGCTCCTGGGTGGTTCAATTAAGCCACCCAGGTTAAGCATCTGACTCTTGGTTTCGGCTCAGATCATGATCTCAGCGTCCTGAGATGGAACCTACCTTGAGCTCTGCATTCAACAAAGAGTCTGCTTGAGATTCTCTCTCTCCCTCTTCCTCTTCCCCCACCCCATGTCCACAAAAGCACGCACATGCACTCTCTCTTTCTAAAATAAATAAATAAATCTTAGAGAGAGAGAGGCACCTAGGTGGCTTAGTGATTTAAGTGTCTGCCTTTGGCTCAGGTCATGATCCCGGGGTCCTGGGATCAAGCCCCACATGCAGTTCCACAGCTCACTGCTCAATGGGGTGTCTGCTTCTCCCTCTCCCTCTGCCCTGCCACCTGCTCCTACTCTCTTTTTCTCTCTTTCTCTGTCTCTCTCTCAAATAAATAAATAAAATCTTTATAAAGGAAATTTTAAAATTAGAAAGAAAAAAAAAAGAGAGAGAGAGAGAGAGAGAGAGAGAAGGGCAGCCCGGGTGGCTCAGCAGTTTAGCGCTGCCTTCAGTCCATGGCGTGATCCTGGAGACCCGGGATGGAGTTCCACATCGGGCTCCCTGCATGGGGCCTGCTTCTCCCTCTGCCTGTGTTTCTGCCTCTCTCTCTTTCTCTGTGTCTCTCATGAATAAATAAATAAAATCCTTAAAAAATAAAATAAAAATAGAAAAAAAAAAAAGAAGCATAGCATTCACTGTATGGTATTAACTAACCAGAATTTAAATAAAAACTTTTTTTAAAAAACATGACATTCATTTGTAATCCCAATTTGATAGTTAACATGCAAAATATTTAAATGCTGAATTCAGGAAATGTAAATCCCTTAGTTAAATTGATTGATTGATTGATTGATTGATTGAAGGGGAAGAGAAAGGGAGAGGAGGGGAGGGGCAGACAGAGAGAGAGAGAGACTTAAGCAGGCTCCTATGCCCATTGTGGATCCTGACACAGGGCTTGATTTCACAACCCTGAGTTCATGACCTGAGCCAAAATCCAGTGGCCATCTCTTAACCAACGGAGAATCTAGGCACCCCTCTTTTTCTTCTTTTTTAATATTACTTGAGTAGCATGGAGAAAGCATCTATAGTTCTGGATAACAGAAGGAAGATAAAATTTGGAAATTACATTTGTTACGGACATTTAAAGGCAAATGCCAGGTAAGAAATTTGGACTTGGCTAAGTGAGAAACACCATGAGAATGGGGACATGGAAAGGGAAGTCTGAGCTGATACTTGTATTTCTGAATTACAGTACTGCCACCATTCCTGTCAAATCATATGATACATATGGAACTGGAAAGAACACACTTTGAAAATAGTGTTTCACACTAAATTCATATGAGATACTTTGATTATTTTACTCTTTTTCAGTGAGATATTTTGTTTTGTTATTTTAATACTAAAACTTATAGAAAATTTATAAGATACAGAAAATATAATATTCAATGATAGTCTCCATAATTAACCATACATATTTTAATATTTTCCAAAGATTCTCTTTTTTTCAACTAGAGAAATACCTTTGAAAAATCTCACAATATCTTACAGAATTAAAACAATGTTATCCATGGAACTTGTTGCTTTTCTTTTATTTTCACGCTATGATAAATTTATACCCAGTGAAATAGTCTTTGAAAATATGCTTTTTAGTATCTAAATAATATTCCATTTTATGTGTCACAATTTATGTATATTAGCAGCAAACCAGTTACAAACTAAACCTCAAAACAGGGAACCCTGGGTGGCGCAGCGGTTTAGCGCCTGCCTTTGGCCCAGGGCGCGATCCTGGAGACCCAGGATCGAATCCCACGTCGGGCTCCCGGTGCGTGGAGCCTGCTTCTCCCTCCGCCTGTGTCTCTGCCTCTCTCTCTCTGTGACTATCATAAATAAATAAAAAAAAATTAAACCTCAGAACACTTTTTAAACATTAAATAACTGCAAAACACTCTTGAAGTAGTTCAAAGATAATCAAGCCACTCTCAAGTGCTCTAATTGCCTCAAATATTTCCATTTTTAAGGAAAAAAGAATGGAATCTAAGAACACTGCTTTTTTACGGCAGCACGACTTGTTTAGCAAGACCCATTAATTTCTTTTGTTCTTTGGTTTCAAGGACACATTATTTTAAAATACAGGTGGTTCTATGTTGATGAAATGTATTCAGATCCATTATCTCATGAGCTTCACAATCATTTGGCTTTGTCATGGATATTATCTCTTTGGGACCATTAGGATCCATTTCTTTTCCTCTTAGTAAGGATACTTCAATTTTTGTACTGAATTTCTTTTCTCACATTAAGCCAAGATGATTTTATGGAAGCTGATCCTAACACCAGCACCATATGTCACTAAAAATCTTCATTCATGTGGCCCCACTTACTGATTCAGGCACTGGATTCATTTGGGCACAAGGACTTCTGTGTAGATTTTTCAAAGGACTCTGGAGAAAAAGCTTGTTTTCTCTTCTCCTGAACTACCAAAAAAATGCTTTTCTGGGTTGGATATTGTCAATCAGGGAGATCTAGCAACTAATCCCAAGTAAGGATTCCCACCCCATGAAGGATGGCAAAGATCATAGCAATGTCAACCCCCAGATATAGGAACTCACAGACCTCTACCCAATACTGTACATGGATTGGGAGTCACCAAAGAGGACTCAACACTTAGGAACAGGTTGGGACAACAGTTTACTCAGAGAGAAGAGAAGAGATGCAGCAAGATCAGTATCTATAGTGTGTGGTGGTTTCTCATGGTCGATGGCTCCCTCCAGATAGTGAATGCAGGGTGATAGACTATACCTACCCCTCTCTTACTACTATGAAGACAGGACTCCCTTCCTGCAACTGAGGAAAACAGAGCATGCAAATATAATGGTAGAACTGACCAGTTGCCATATGAATCACATGCTTAAGTAATACAAAGAAGTTCATTGTATACCTAGAACTTCCTTCTAAGAAGGAAGCAGAATCAGAGGCCAAGGAACAGTCTGACATCCCTTATCAGTGAATATTTCAAGCCTAAGTTGCTCCTGGGCAAATCTGAAGAGGGATGGCAGGTCCCACTATGTCTGCTTCCCCGGCAGATATGATTAAAGTAATGGAGAAAAGCAGGAGGGCATCATGTCTGGTATTGCATTTACTATGTTTGATCCTAGATTTCCCTACTGTATCATTACCATGATGCTCATTGTTGTTATTGTCACCATTTTCTTTTCTTTCATTCCTTTTTTGAAAACCATGTTGGACCAAAATAGCAAAAGTTTGCTGAGAAAGAAGCCAAAACCAAGAAGAAGAGGCATGAAACAGAGTAAAATAATGTCCTCTTCCTATGATTTGAGTCGTTGGCTAAAGCCCTGAATGTGGACTTTCAATATTAAGAGTTAATAAATTCCTTTTGCGTGTAAGCCAATTTTTTTAAAGATTTTATTTATTTATTCTTGAGAGACACAGATAAAGAGAGAGAAAAAAAAAGAGAGGCAGAGACACAGGCAGAAGGAGAAGCAGGCTCCGTGCAGAAAGCCCAACATGGGACTCAATCCCAGGACTCTGGGATCACGCTCTGAGCCGAAGGCATACTCTCAACCACTGAGCCACCCAGGCATCCCATGTGTAAGCCAGTTTAAGTTGAACTACTTGCAAATTTAATATCCCAAATTAGACAGACATTATATTTTCAAAATAAGGCTTAAAAACAAAAACCTGACTTCACTAGAAATAACCTGCCTAAGATAACAAAACTGCTAAACATCAGAGCCAGGATGTAAATTTGGGATTTTGGAGTTTGAATCCAAAGGTTTATTAACCTTCCTTTAGAGCTGATTGCTTAGTTAGGCATTCTTGGAGTTCTTAAAAAAAAAAGTCAACTTGAAAATTGGTTATAACTCTGAGAGAAGTTTTTGTTTGTTTATTTTGCAAATACTTCTGCAAATGTTCATGAGCCATTTTCTATTATGTGATTAAAGAATTGTGCTAAAGATTATATGTTTCTCTCCACCTCTTCTCCACCAGGAACAGTTGAATGCAGAAACCAGATAAGGGTGTTTTTCTCCTTTTTCCTTTGTGAGAAAAGGAATGGGATTTGGAAACAGGTGGTTGTTCCCAACTTCAATAGCTAAAGTCTTAGACCTAATACAGGCCCCTCACAAGTCCTACAATCTTAGTCTCTGCACAACCAACATATACCAAAGGGAGCAGGGGTTCAGAGAGCAGGAAGTCTCCCCAGATGATTAGTATTTCACACAGGCTCTTCCTTCTTAGAAAGTAGTTATTTGTCTTTCTTTTACTCTTTCTCTATAGGTAGTAGCAGAGAGCTTCCAATTCAAAGACAGAGGGATCTTTCACTTCAGACAGGAGCCTTCAAGCCACAGGATTGCCCTTCCTATACCACAGCCAAATTCTCCTAGGCAGGGCTGAAGACAAGCCTAATAGGACAGAGATGTATTTTTCTTGCAGCTAAAATTATTTTCACTTAGAATTCAGCTAAAGCAAAGCCATCTATTATTGTCTGCTGGTTTTGAGTGCTAGCTGACGGAGATGGATAGATAGCCCAAGTTCTAACAAAGAGGATTTTTAAGTCAGGCAATGTGGTTGTTTCGTCCCAAACCCTACCACCAAAGCTTTGGGCTAAATAGTGTTTGTCTTGGGTTCTAGTCCAGGCTGAGGCTTTTCAACAATAAAGTCTGATTCCCTACATTAGACTTATATCACTGTACTTATGACTTTTTGAATATTATATTTAGTTTTATTTTGCCAATCCAAATTGTTTTTTAAGTTATAATTTGATTCACTCATTTTTAGTTCTTTTATATTTTATGTTTTCACTAACATCTTATTATAAAAATGCTTAAATCTACAGAATTGACCATGAAGACCCATATACATACTTTCCACTTTCAACAATTTACATTCATTCTATTTGTATTATCAGTATCTATTCATCCATTTACCTTCCTAATAATATTAATATTATTAATATTAAACTGATGAAATTTAAATTTCAGATATCACTAATCTATTCATGTAAATGCATAATCAGTATTTATAGTTTGTAGTTCATAGTTCATTTTTCCTGGTGTAAAATTTATATACAATGAAATACATAAGTTATATCATTGAGCTTTGACAGAAGCATACACCTGTGTAAACCAATTCCCTCTTGAAATCCAGAAAGTTTCCTTATATCCCTTCTCAGAAATTCCCACACCCATATCCTCAAAGGAGGCAATGGATTTGATTTATGTCAACATAGTTTAACCTATTCTAGAACTTTGTACAGATGGTATCATAACGAAGGACTCTTTTGCTTAAGAGTTCTTTTATTTTATTTTATTTTATTTTATTTATTTTTTAAGAGTTATTTTAATCAAAATAATATTCTTGAGATACATCTATGTTGTGTGGGTCAGTAATTCGTTTCTTTGCATTGCTGAGTAATGAGTTTTTTAAATGAATGTATTGCAATTTATTTATCATTCTTATTGATAGAAACCTATTCTATTTATGTTTTGACTGTATTAATAAAGTTTCTATGGATACTTCTATACAAGTATTTTGTGGAAACATATTCCCTCTTGGGCAGGTAGAGGCAGGGATGATAAATACATAAGAGTGAAATTGTTGGATCACAGGATTGGCATATATTTAGTTTTATAAGAAACAGCCAGACCTTTTTACAAAATGGTTTTTAACATTTCACACTCTCACCAAGAAGAGAGCATTCTGAATGCTGTAGATTCTTGCCAACATTTGTTGTTGTCCATCTTTTTAAACTTTAACTTTCTGGTAGGTAATTACTGGTATCTTGTGATTTTAATTTACATTTTCCTAGTGACTAATGCTATTGAGCACTTGTTCCTGGATTTACTCGCCATTTATACATTTTCCTTGTTCAAGTGTCTGTCCATATCTTTTGTTCACTTTCATTTTTCTTTTTGATTTAATAAATATTTATTGATTGCCAATCATGAGCGTAACACTCTGCTGGACTCTAGGAAAGCAATAGGATGCTAGTCAATGTTCTTAAGAAAAACAAAATAAGATATATAGAGGTATATAGGAAGAGATTACCAAGGATAGGCTCATGCAATTATAGAAGCTGATAAGCCCCATGATCTGCTTTCTGCAAACTGGAAGCCCAGGAAAGCCAGTGGTACAGTTCCAGTCCAAACCTGAGAACTAGAGGAGGCAATGGAGTAAGTCCCAATCTGAGTCTGAAGGCCCAAGAACTAGGGGATGGATGACATAAATTCTGGTTCAAGACCAAAAGCCCAGGAACCAGGAGCATTCATGTCCCAGGGCAAGAAAAGATGAATGTCTCGGCTCAGGCAGAAAGCAAATTCACCTTTCCTCCACCTTTTTGTTCTACATGTGCCTGCTCATAGAATGGATTGGACAATGCCTGCTCACGATGGTGAGGGCAATCTTCTTTATTCAGTACCAATTCAAACGCAAACTCTTCCAGAAACACCCTCCCAGACACACCCAGAAAAAATATTGTACCAGCTATCTGGACATCTTTTAGCCTAGTGAAGTTGATACATAAAATTAACCATCGCAAATGGTAAAAACAAACAAACCATTATCCTTGCTCTCATAGCAGATGAGCTGATTGGATACTCAGAGAAATAAACAGAAAAATCACAGCTGAGTAATTACTGGGAGTGCATGCATCAGTGGGGCATTTGATTCTGTCTTGGCAGGACACAGTGGAGGAAATTGGGATAATCTTTAACTGAATATGATTGGTTAGATTTACCTATTACTGATGGACAGTGTGTTCACTTATTAGGGTGGCTGTAACAAATTACTATAGACTGGGTGGCTTCAAATAGCATAAATTTATTCTTACACAGTTCTGGAAGCTTGAAGTCTGAAATGATGGTACTGGCAGGGCCAAGATTCCTATAAAGGCTGTAAGGGGAAAAGCTTCCTTGCCAACTGCTTGCTTCTGGTGGTTGTCAGCGAACCTCAGTAGTCCTTGGTTTGTAGACACATCACTCCAACCTCAGTTTCCTTCATCACATGGCTTTCTTTCTTCTGTGTCTCCCCTGAGTCTTTATGTAAATCTCCTTCCTTTCTCTTACAAAGATACCAGTCATCGGATTGAGTGCCTACCCTAACCTGGGATGACCTCATTTTAACTACTTCTGCAAAGATGCTATTTTCAAATAAGGTCACATTCACAGATACCATGGATTTAAACATATCTTTTAAGGGGACATACTACAACCTGTAACAGAAACAATGGAAGTGTTAATTCATGGTAAGTAGGGAGAGTTTAATTTTTATTTTTTATTTTTTTAAGATTTTATTTATTTATTCATGAGAGGTAGAGAGAGAGAGAGAGAGAGAGAGAGAGAGAGGCAGAGACACAGGCAGAGGGAGAAGCAGGCGCCATGCAGGGAGCCCAACGTGGGACTCCATCTGGGGTCTCCAGGACCACACCCTGGGCTGAAGGTGGCACCAAACCGCCAAGCCACCCGGACTGCCTGAGAGTTTTAAATTAGGCACCTGGGATATCAAGCCCTCTTCCAACTTCTGTTTCTGTCAAGCTCTAAGAAATTGAATAATTCAAAAAAATTCAAAAAAAAATTTAAAAAAAAGAAATTGAGTAATTCATTCCACCTATTTAGACTTCATATGCCTCATTTGAGAAAAGATTGACATTAGATTTGATCTTTCCAAGGTTCTTTCCAAACCTAGACTACAGAACATAATCTTATCTTCTGATGGCTCCTGCTTTCTTCTTATTACATTTGTGTCTCCTTCCTGTATAGTCCTCTATGGACCCTAGGGATACTGACATTATAGCACCTAATACTATCTTATAATTGCCAAAATGTAATAATGCAAGCTTTCTTTTACAAGAAAAACAGTGATGTCATTTTATTCTAGCTCATTGATGTTGCCTTTTATTTTGGATCAATTTCATTGCCTCTCTCATTTTGTATATGGGAAATGTATTCTAGATTACTTGAATTCAGGAAATGCTCTTTGTTTACCCTACTTCTTGTGGTTTTATATCTTCCAGTTATCTCTCTGTGCCAGTTTTAACCCCCTGAGGTTAATATTCTGACTGCTCAAGTGAAGGGAATATCTAATCTCAACTGTCAACTCTCATCACACTTGGTTCTTTTATTTTGACAAGTGTGGTTTAGTTTGTATTTATAAAAATGCCTCCCAGTAACCTGTAAATGTACTGCAATATATTGCCTGAAAATAATGGCATCTGAGTAATATGAGCCAATACAATTTCCTGAAAATAATCTGATGTACATACTGGTCAGGAAGATTAATGCAGTTTGCCTAATAATGCAAAATTACCTCACATATTTAAATTAGTCATGAAAATACCCCTGTACTGTATTCCTGAAAAGAAATAAGGAGAATAATTAGAAATTGAGGGAAGTGCTAAAGAGGAACTAAGCAAAGGGTTAAAGTAGGAATTACGGATGGATGAAATATTCAGAACAAGTGGTCACAAAAGATTTTGCTGAACAGGTGACACTGAGTTAAGTCATAAAAGATGAGCAGGCTCTAATCATGTGCAAAGTGCATGTGTGTGGGCTGTGTGTCTGTACTATGTGTGTATATATTCATGTACTTGTTGGAAGAGTGTTCCAGAGTGGGAACACAATATGCAAAGGCTTTGTGTCAGGAAAGAGCTTGGCATAATAATGATGTAATTAGACTAAGTGAGTAAAAGGGCACATTGTACAAAATGAGGTTTGCAATAAGCAAAAGCTAGATCATGTAGGATTTTTTTTATATTATGTGATAATTTGGATTTTCTTCTAAGTGTTCTGGGAAGCCAATGTAGGGTTCTCAAGTGAGACATCTGATTTGATTTTCTAGAGACATGATGGTGGGTTAAACTGGATCAAAGAGACATATGGAAAGCTATTAGGGTAGGTAGATTGAAAGATGATTTACAACACAAAATGCCACAAATGTTCAAAAATCAAAGGTAAGGTACTTCTGAAAATGGAAATATAGATTGTGCTGTAGATAAAAGTACTGTTTGAAAATTTGTATAAGAAAGATTTGGACTCCTAAATTCCTTTCCTCATTAACCTCAGACTAGTAATTGAATGTCCTTCACCATCACAGAACCTTAGGGATTTACTCTCTAAAGAGATTGGTTAACCTAAGAAATTATCAACTCAGGACCCCAGAGAAATGGGAGGAAACCATACTCATAAACGAAGATAATGTGAAAGTCTACATATGAAATAGTGACAGCCCTGAGTTTCTTTTACTCAGCTCCAAGAACGTGGCATTAAGGCTTACACTGTCCAGGAAGGAGTTGAAAAATTCTTCTGGGGAAAACAATAACTTCAACAGAAAGAACCTTCAGATAACTGACAATTGGAAGTCCCCAAGGAGAGTCCAGCCAAATAATCTTCACTGAACCAGCCCATGTACCTTCTTAAGAAATTTAGTGTATCAGTTTTAGATATGACAGACATTGAATGATTACCAAATATGTAAGGTAAATGTCAAATATTAAGTACTCAGAATAAAGTAGAATTATGTCAAAGGCAGTAGAAAATCTATACAGACAGAAGAGAAAATAACATTTATTAAACAGGGATAGATTGTTATAGAAAATGCAAATATTCAGAAAGAATAAAGCTTGTGAAATAAAATTAAAATAGCAGACATAAAAATTAAATACAAAAGTGGGAGTAGAAAACTTATGGAAGAAAGGAAAATATGGTAACTAGAAGAGATATAATTAACCATCTTCTCAGTCCAGAGACTGAGCATCTAAAAAATGTTGACTCTGAAAAAAATTAAAAGAAAAAAGGAGATAATCATTAAGTAGCTTAAGAAAACTTCCCATGACTGAAATTCATGATGTTGTAAATTGAGAGGACTCATCAGTAAAGTGACCCAACGTCCTGGTTTGCCTAAAACCAGGGAGTCCTTAGGGTGAGGGACCTTAGTTTTAACCAATAATAGTGCCAGGCACACTGGAAAGAGTTGGTCACCCTATACACCAATTGCCAGTGTAATGGATTAAAAGACCCATCCCAAATCATATGCTATCATGAAGCTTATGGGACAACATGATGATCCTATGTAATCTCAGGAAAAGGAAAAGACTTGTATACAAAGGATACAGAATCATAAAAGTATCAAACTGCTCAATAGCACCACAGGAAGTTGGAAAATGAAACAAGGCTATCAAAAGTCTGGGGATAAATACTTTTCAACCAGAATTCTATACCTAAAGATGCTGTACAATGTGCAAGATCTCAAAAAACTTTCCTCATATGCACCATTTTCCAGAAATTTACTGGGGAATATACTTCACTAAGATAAAGGAGAAAATTAAGAAAGTGGAAATCACATCTAGAAAGTACTAAAAATGGAAATGGTATCTAGATAATTGAGGATCTCACATATGGGAAAGGGGAAAAGAATTTCCAGGATGATGGCAAAGAAATATCTCAAGATGATGTCCTTTGAGCAACCATACTGAAAGAGAATGAGAATCTCTAGAAAGAAAACCACCAAGAAAAAAATGTGCTTAAAATTAATGAGAGGAAATTTTATTTATTACAGTACATTAAAAATGAGTCCAGAAAAAAACAAAAGCAAATAAAAAATGAGACAAAAATATTTTAAAAATACACTGCATGAATCATTTATATTTACTTAGCCATAATCATTAGAGAGGGGCATAGTGATTCAACTAACAATTATAGTATAACTTTATTAAGCAGAAAGGAAAAAAGCAATTCATGTGTGTAAGTGTGTGGGGGTGATGTAAGAAATTATTGTAGTAGCGTCTTCAACAGGAAGTTGATTATTCTAAAACAAAAAAATGTCAAGCAAAAATATTTTAAGCATATTTATAAATTAGGAGAAAAATACTAGGCCATGGCTTGGGGAAAGGTAGTTTGAAAAGAGCTGAAAGACATTGTTTCTAGAAAATGGGAATTGGGAAAGGGGAAAGGTAATGCAAGAGTCTACTATTATATGTAAAACTTATAAAATTATATAATACATGTCATTTTGGTAACAGTAACAATTCAGAAAAATCTGCGGGAGAGAAGGACAATCAAGAAAGAGTGGTGGTGAGTATGCCTGCTGAGTCGAGTCAGATGAGGACTAAGAACTGCCCATTGAAGTCGGCAACAAAGAGGTCATGGGACACCTTGACATTGCCAGAGTCACTGGAGAAGCGCAGGCAAAGCCAAACTGTACTGGATTGATGAGGAGCTGCAAAATATGGGCAAGAAAGTGAACTTCACAAGGCCTAAAATTAAAGATTCTTCTGTTAAGACCAGTTTCAGAGGATTCAGGATAGAAAGAGATGACATATTTAAAAATGTTGGTTAAGAAGGATTTTTTTGAAGGCAATATTAACACAAATGTGAAGAGGTTAAGAAAAACTGACGGAGGATGGTGACACAGCATGGGGTTAGAAAGAGAAGGAAGCCATGGCCACCCTTAGGCCTAAAGGAGCAAAGGGAGGGAGTGACTACTAAAGTCCAGCAAGATCTGTGGCTTAGCAACGTGCTTCCCATCTGAGGCCATCGTCCTTTGTAGCACTGCCCCCCCTGCAGCTTTGCCAAGGGGAAGCTGAGGGAATATAACCCCCTGTATCTCTCTTTATCTCCATTCAATCTCCCACCCACACCTGCCATGATGATGCTCAATCAGAAGCCAAAGGCAAAGCAGCCTGGGTGGTGCCAGCCACAGATAGATAATGTCCCTGGGAACAACTTAGGTCAGTAGAATTTGAAATGTATGTTTGAAAAAGCAAATAGAAACAACCCAGCACAAAACCTTGAACTTAAAGGAGCTACTATCTTGATGCATTTTTTTTCTAAATTTTCTCATTTTTAGTTGCCTTTATCATATCCTTCTTTATAGCATCTAATTATAACTTTGTTTTTTTTAATTTTTTGGAAAAATATTTTTTCCACTAATTTTTCCACTAATGGTAAATGGTGAACTCTTTGGTGTATGTTTACTTCATGATTATTTTGCTTCCTGTCCTGCCACAAACTGCCTGATTTTCACAGTTTCCCACTTCAACTTCTGAAGAAGAATCTCTTAGGACCAGATGTTTACTGTTTAGATAGAGATTTATCAGCCTTCAAAGCCCGTCCTTCAAAAAATACTGAAGGGTATCTGAGATTGCCCCAGAAAGCACTGTGGAGGAGATGATTCAGAATTGGCATTTATAAGACTATAAATTTACATTTGTAAAGAGCTTTCATATGCATCAAGTCTTCAATGTGAAAGAGACACATGAAAACACATATATTTAGATGGTTTGTCTAAAGTCACTTAGCAAAATTACAGCAGTACCAGGACAGCTAGGAAATCAAGTTCTGCTTAGCAAAATTTACAGTTATACAGTTTAGAGGAGTAAATTTGAAAAATTATTGTGTTATAGTATGCGAAGACAGGGCTACACATACAGAGATAAATACATATGGAGATAATTCCTATTTACACAGAAATGATGGTCTGTGATGAGAAGAATGGAACCTATCTGAAATAATCCAGAAGAAAAGAGGAAAAGTAGCAGAAACATATGATTTAATGGAATTAGGGAATTTAAGACTTGACTTTTTTTTTTTTAGTTTTTAAATTAAATTAAATTAAATTATTTATTCATGAGAGACACACACACACACACACACACAGAGAGAGAGAGACAGAGACATAGGCAGAGGGAGAAGCAGACTCCTTGCAGGGAGCCAGATGCAGGACTCCATCCCCGGACTCTGGGATCATGCCCTGAGCCAGAGGCAGATGCTCAACAGCTGAGCCACCCAGGTGTCCTAGGAATTTAAGATTTTAAATGGCATATAGTAAAATATTTTTTTAAAGATAAGTCTCTTATCTCTATTACTTGTAAATATTAGAGAAATTTGGGCCAAATTTGGACAAATAACTTGAGGGTACAGTATAAAGTTGAACCCATTAAGAAATCGTATGCCTTTGTGATTAATGTCCCCCAGCACATGCTCAGCCTTATCAGTGCAAAAGCCAGTTGGTGTAGCATGAGTAAAGAAAGATGGCAGTGATGTAGTTTAGGAGGGAATGGGAAACAGCAAAAGGGGAAGATCCAGAACTCTTCAATTCCTGTGCGTGGAGATGATAGGCCAAGTGCAAAATGAAAAGATTAGAACTGAGGGTCCCATGTGGCTCACGAAAGGGGAATTGTGTGCTAAGACTGGGAGTTAAAAAATAAGAAGGCTGAACTGAAGGCAACGGGACAGCAAAGACAGTGAGGGAGAAGAAAAACACATAGGGCATTGTGAGACTGAAAAAACTTAGATGGCGTGTGCTTTAAAAATAATAATTCTAGAAAATTCTATGTATATTCTGTATACAGAGCTCAGTCCTATGCCTGGTTTTAAAAGGTAATAATGAGTTAGGGACAAATGGGGCTAGGCTGGGCTAGGTAGGGGGCCATGGAAGCAGGCTCACAAAAATCCCCAAAATGCTGAGGTGTAAGGAAACCAGAGATAAGGGAGCAAGCCAGAGCACCCTGCTCTAGGTGTGGGCAGGGAGGGCATCTTTTTTATGACAGTCATCTGTGACCAACAAAAAGTCATCAGACTTTAAGGTGAAATGAGATAGGGTAATTCTTTCCTCCTCCTTCCTCTTCTCCTTTCTTTTCCACTTCCTCTTCTTCCTCTTGTTCTCCTTTTCCTTCTCTATCTTCTCTTTCTGGCAAACCAGTTCATCATGATAGGATTGTAAGTGGCATACTGTGAAGGAATCACTCATCTTGAGTCATTGTGTGACTGAAAAAAAAAAAAAAAAAAGGAAAAAATGCTCAGTCAGTCGTCTTTTTCTCACCCCACACATTTCATATAATAAAGCCAATCAGTGGGAAGCCTGGGTGGCTCAGCGGTTGAACATCTGCCTTCGTGTCAGTGCATGATCCCAGGGTCCTGGGATTGGGTCCCACATCGGGATCCCTGCATGGAGCCTGCGTCTCCCTTTGCCTATGTCTCAGCCTCTCTCTGTCTCTCAAGAATAAAATAAATAAAAATCTTTAAAAAATAAAAAAAAATAAAACCAATCATCATTTGAAATGAGACATCTGTGGACTGAAAGCAATTGAGGAAATAGCTATCAAGAGAATAAATTTATATATCCCCAAACCAGTGGTTAGACTCCAGGTAGACTGGGAGAGTAGCTGTCATGTGGGCTTAGAAAGTACTGTAACCAGACGCTTCTGTGGTCTGATCACAGATATATTTATCTAGAATCAGAATCAGTAGAGATGGAAAAGTGAAAGATTCAAATAAATCTCTATATAATTACCCCTTTGAGTTCATCATTCCCTTTTATCCCAATTGTTCCCCTTACTATACTTTTAGAAGCTGAATTTCAATTGGGAAACAATGAATTGTGTCAACAATGGAAACAACTTTCTTTTTCTTTGTTCCAAATAACCTTTGTGGGCCAGATTTAAGGTATTATGGAAAAAAATATAAATATATATATGTAGTTCCATATTCTGGTAATTTAACATGCGAATATAATGAAAGCCAAAGGCTTTTAATATAGTCCACATGAGCATCCCTAACTGGTTATTTAAGCCAAACAAACAGATTACTTAATTTGACCTTGGTTTCCTCATCTATTAAAAGGGTAGCTATAAATCTCTTAATATTTTTATATTTTATTAATTCCATTTAAGCATAGGGCATTCCTGAGTTGTTGTTGAAGGCAGGGAAAATTATGGAAATTATGAATATACATTCATTTGTATTCTCCAAAACAACCCAGATCCCTGGTGGGCCCTTAAATTAAAAGCATTCACATAGTCCCTACTTAGTTGCTTACTTGTATTTGACTTAAAACTTGGCTATCGGGGCATCTGGGTGGCTCAGTGGTTGAGCATCTGCCTTTGTCTCAGGTCATGATTCCTTGGTCCTGGGATCCAGTCCTGCTTCAGGCTCCTAAAAAGGGAGCCTGCTTCTCCCTCTCCCTGTGTCTCTGCCTCTCTCTCTCTGTCTCTCATGAATAAACAAACAAACATACCTTATAAACATACCTTTAGGGATCCCTGGGTGGCGCAGCGGTTTAGCGCCTGCCTTTGGCCCAGGGCGCAATCCTGGAGACCCGGGATCGAGTCCCACATCAGGCTCCCGATGCATGGAGCCTGCTTCTCCCTCTGCCTGTGTCTCTGCATCTCTCTCTCTCTTGCTGTGACTATCATAAATAAATTAAAAAAAAAATTTAAAAAAAGAAAACTATTAAAAAAAATAAATAAACATACCTTTTTAACATACTATAAAAATACCACTATAAAAACACTTGGCTATTAAGGCAAGAAAGTGCATGTCTCAGGATAGTATTTTTTAGTGCCTTACTCTTTTTTCCATGCAAATTAATGTGTTTAGATTCTTAACTTGTAAATTTAACATACATTTTAAAACATTTTAAAAATCAAAGCAAAGGATTAAGAAGGGTTATCTAGTGAGATGGACATTACTAAGCAAGAAAAAGAAAAATGATGGGCAATGAAATGATAAACCTATTTGGTCTCCCCGTAAGGCCCTCTCCTATCAGCTGATTTATAAGTTATTCTAAGATTCTAAAGATGTAGGGAATTCTTTTTTCCCCTATGAAGGGGATTGTTTGCTACCAGTGGTACTTCTCAGAGCACATCCATCCTGTTTCTGAGAAACACTATTTTTTTGTTTGTTTTATTCTCCCCTCTGGGATCCTATTCCATGAGAGGAAAAGCAGACCTGGTGGGAAATAATAGCAGGCATTTTATGGACTGTAATTGATGAAAGAGTGAAATGCATTAACTAATTGAGAACAGAAAATTGGAGCCCAGGATCCCATTAGAAATCTTTTCTACTTCCTCGATCTTTTTAAAGATTTCCAAAATACTTTTGGTTGGCCCCCTCACTATTTCCCATCTGTTTTTTTTTTTTTTTACTAGCTTCCCATATACCCTGAAACAATGAATTTGAGCATAAAATCAAGCAGATAATGTTTTTTCAGATAGATTAGAAAGAATGAAGGGAATGCCTTCTTAATTAGGTAATCATCCATCACCTCACACGACCAAGGATTTACCATTAACTACTTCCAATACAAGTGCAGGGTGGAAAATGAAGCAAAATGCCAGTTTCCCTGCAGCAGAAATGTTTGCTCTGAGAAAATATTTACAGCTTTCAATCTACCCTGGAACAGTCAGTCATTGTACTTCAGGTAAGAGTAGGAATATCGATATCAGTACAAAACTTAATAGTTTACAAAATATTTTGCATGCTTTATTGTATTCAAACTTCATGCTGACCCTACAAAATAGCTGCTATCCATCCATTGTGAAGATAAAGAAATTATGACAGGAAGACTGAGAAGTGTCAGTTGGTTCACAAGTTCCTTGGGAGCTCACCAATTGTAACCTGAAACTAGCCCCTGAACATAGAAGACAGGGAGAGACCCAAGAAAGAGGCAAGCCACTCCAGATTGGTAGGTGGCAGGCTTAATGGGGAAGGGAACTTACATACAAAGTTTGTCTTGGGTCACTGAAAGACAAGTAGATCTCCACACCTGCCCACCAAATCTTAAAAGTTTATATAGAGGCCTGCACTAGATTTAATCATATGTACCGTCTAGATAGTCTTAACACCACATCACTATCTCAAGGCCATGTCCTCGGGGCAGCTTCTGGGAATGGAGAAGGCAAGCAGAATGCACATTCCAAAGACAGGGAAGGGTGTAAGGAGCCTCGGATTGCCTGGGTCACATCTTTGCTGTGGCTTCCCTCAACATTTGTCAAGTTTGCACTACCAGAAAGCATGAAAACCCAGCCAAGTTCTCCATCACAGAGGAAGATGATGTTTTGGCTCTCAGACTCTGGGGAGAAGAAAGACATGTTCTTCAGAGTTAAAAAACATGCCTAAGGCAACCATACTTGTTGCCTTCTCTCAGAAAGGACTCTTCAGAGGGTATGTTTTATTAGTGTATGTTTTAGTATTTATTTATTTATTTATTTATTTATTTATTTATTTATTTATTTTAGTGTATATTTAATGTGTATTTATTTAGTGTATTTTTTATTAATTGGCATTTCAGTCTTATTTCTACTTTGTTTCCAAGGGTTACTCCCAATTCCTTGGAGCCTCATTACGTGAAGTTTCAGCCAGGAGAGTTGGCACCACTTAGATGTCCTTGGTTTGTAAAAAATGTTTAGCCCAAATTGGGAAAGAGTGCTGTCTAGCTAGTAATTTTAATGTTAAGGGGAAGTTGGATGTAAGGAGATCTGTGCCACATTCTAAGTGTTAAGCCTAAGTAAATAAGAACATTGTGGAGAGAGGACTGAGTCTAATTAGAGCTCACCTCTAACACCATGAATATGTTGACTTTATATACGGGACTTAACTTCTCTAGTCTTAGTGTCTTCACTTAGGAAAATATGGAATACATACCCTGCAGAATACCAATTCCTCCATTAAACTCAACTCATCTTGTATGTTCCTTCATAAAACCTTTTCTAAGTACTGCCAGCCAAATCATAGTGACCACTCCCTCTTTGTATCACCAACATGCCACTCACATAATACTAATGAAGAATAATCGTCTTAAGAAAGGTCGGCAGGGTCAAGGGGCCCCTGCCCGAAGAGAAAACCCCCTTAAAAGGATTTTACACCACCCTGGAAGGAGTCTTCCACCCTTTCCCACGTGGACAACTCTGTGATAGGTAGATGAGTGTGTGGACAAAACCCTGGTTGGGTGACAAGTGCATGGAAGGTGAATCAGATTAAAGCAGCCCACCAACAAGCCCTTAAAAACCCCTAGACTTAGAAACTAAAGTAGCAACTCTCTCTTTGGTCCCTCCTCCCTCTTTGGGAACTCTGTACTACTATCATACTATCATTCAATAAACGCTGCTTTGCTGCCCACCACTCTTCATCTGGTCTACCTCTTAATTCGTCGAAGAGGCTTGATTGACCAAGAACTATAGGTACCGAAGGAAAAGAAATCCTGCAACAATAAATTCATAGGAGCTGATATTTATCACCATAGACAGCATGGTTACTATCCTCTTTATGGAAACTGATTCAGAAAAGTCAAGTGACTTGCCCAACACTATAAAACTCATGTGTCCAGGGGTCAACACTTAAACTCAACACTGGCTGATCCCAAAGCCCCTCCTCTTAATCCCATGAATTATGTACATGTCTAGACTGAGATTTCCTACATACCTTTTAAATAATTTTTATTAGCCCAAAACTCTAACTCACTGCTTGCTGCTGATTATAATTTTTTAAAAGTTAGATCAATAAATTGTCTCAAAATTGTAGAAAAACTATATAATCTGAAAGTACCTAATGAAGTATTTAATAAAGGACATACTTGATGAAATAGATCTGAACATATTTATCACAAGCATGAAACAAATGGAGGGTACTGATGTTTTATTAGCCCTCAGAAGAGGGCTGAGATATCTTAGAAAAGAGACGGCTTTTCCCTTTCCTACAATATAGCATCATTGCAGTGGGGACAGAGTCCCAATATCCTACCTAATTTTAACTGCATGGGCAGCCAATCTTCAAATCAGGAATCAATCACATGTGACTAATTACTCATATGATCTGTATCATTTAACCTCAGGTTAGTCCTTAAGCTCTCTATACTTGCTTCACTTTTGAGAAGAGCCAGTAAGCTAGATCTTTTCAGAGGCAGTGGTTCTCAAACAACACTGCATGTTCAAATGATCCCATAGACTTTGAAAAAATCCTGATGCCTAGGCAGTACCCCATAACAAATAAATCAAACCTTCAGAGGATAGAATCCAGGTATTGGTATTTTTTAAAACTCCTGGGGCAATTTCAATATGCAGCCAAATTTGAGAACTAGTGTCCTAAAGTCTCCTTAAACCTAATAGTTTTAGTGTAAGCCCTGGCAGATGGTTTTTCTTTTATTGTAATGCAAGTGCCTAACTTAAGCTTTGATTGTCAAGGTGTCCATTTCAAAAAGGCTTCCACTTCAAAGATGGCTATCTCAAATAAACACATTGCCAGCCACAGGACTAGATAAAGAGCTAGCCAAACCCCCTCCACACCAGGCTCCTTTATTTTAGAAATCTTGGCTGATTTTGGCAACTGTCTCTGGGCTTCTTGTTTTTCCTCTTCCCATGATCTAAATTTCTGCTGTTATGTTTTGAATTCACCAATAAAGAGTGAGCCCCTAAAATCCTAGGCCTCTGCCTTCTACCCAAATTAAAACAATTGCAGGCCCAAGCTTTCTCTCTCTTTCTCTACCCATGACCTCATTGTGTGGCAGCAGGTGTGCCATGTGCTTTCCGGGATCGGTGAATAATAAAACCGTTCCCTTTTTTTTTTTTTCAAATTTTCCTGATGTTTATTGCTAAGGATATTTCGCAATCATAATAAGAACCACAAGGTCCAGTCGAACTACAGCATTGGTTATTGATAGGCTGAGATGAGCACAAAACAAGGTGCATGTGTATCAGTTAAAATGGGGAAAGTTGGTAGAGTACCATAATCATCCATATTATTTTGGTGATTCCGGTGATGAAAGATTTAATAAATACATGATGAAGTAAGAACAAGTATGCATGGAAATTTCTGACCCCTTACAACTAAAACTTACAAGGAAGTTAGTTAGGAGGCTAGATTGCTACACACCATGGGATGACTTTCAAGCAGTATGGCCCAATGGAGAGAGAGAGCAGAACTAGATTTGAATTCTGATTCTGCAACTTACTGGTTTTGTTCTTAGGAAGCCACCTGCTCTCAAAAGTGCACAAAGAAAGAAAAATAGAGAGAAAATCAGAGTGCTTCTGGGTTTTAAGTGCTGCCTGCAATAGAGTTGCATGCCATGGAGGCTTGTAGAGGAATCACTCAGGGAAGGCTTCAAGGTGGAAGAAATGGTAGAGCTGGATCCTGAAGGGTAAGTGGTATTTACTAATCCAGGGCAGAAATAGAGAAAAGATCACCTTGACATAGGGAGTAACAGATGTTCTCACTTAGAGGTGCCAAGAGCATGGTATGTTCAGTTGGGAATAGAATTTAGGGTGTGTTAAAGTGAGAGAGAGAGAGCATTGCAAGTGGAAATAAATGAAGCTGATGAGGGAAGCAAGAGTCACATCGTGAAGGGCCTTGCATATGACACTGACCAACTTTGAATCAATGGGGAACCTAGTCAGAATTTTCTGAAAACTTACAAGCAAAAACATGACCTGATAAGATATGCATGTCAGGAAGGCTCTTTTGACGTCACTGTAGGAAATGAATCAGACGCAGGGACTCCTGCTGGAGCAGCAGTACAAGGAAATGACAATAGTGATCCAGAACAAGGAAGTGGTGATGGACTTGTGAAATATTTAGATAAGAATCAACAGGTCTTAGATTAATTGGCAGAAGGGCCTGATGGAGAGAGAGAGAAGTAAAAAATGGAGAAACCAGGTAGATTGCAGTAATGATAGGAATACAGGAGAAGGAAGGAGCTTTGGGATATATATAACAAATTAACTTTTGATGTTAAATCTTTGAGCTATATACTATGTAGAAATGTCTAGATCTCAGCTGATCTGATTTAGGAGTTATTGGCATATTTGTGGAATTTGAACCCTAGAACTAGGAGCTTCACCAGGGAAGTTAGAATGAGAGACGACCGAAGAGGCCTCCTATGGCATTGGCAACATTTAAGGAGCCAGAAAAGAAGGTGAAGCTGTAAAGAAGAACAAAGAACTAGAAGCTCAAGGGAAGAACTCACATGAGGGATTATCATGGATATACTCCTGTTTGCTTAATTCCAAAAACGGAGTGGAAGCTACAGATCTCAAAAAGCCGTTGAGAAGAATAAATGAATGAGGTAGTTTACAACTCAGAAGGTTGTAAAGGTTCTTACATCTGTCATCACAGATTTTTCATTTAATGTCTGGCCCTGTACTCCCTCAACTTTTTCAAAATAGAATATAGGCAATGAAAATGAAGTTCAGGCTTTGTGTTTAGCAGCCTGCAGTGTGGCTTCAAATATTATGGCACTAACAGCCTAAGCTGAGGCTAAAAAGTCATCCCAGATCCTGTCAGTCGTTAATGGCTATACATCTGTGTATCTGCCTAGGGAGCTGGTCATTAGGAAGATCATGATTTAACTTGTAAAATGGAACAAATTAAATCTGGACACCATCCATAGGTTCATATTCCCAGTCCCTTCTCTGCCTTCCAGTGCAGTTTATTTCTTGTTCCTGGAATACTAATCAGGTTTTTTTGGTTTTTTTTTTTTTTTTGTTTTTTTTTTCCAATTCTACTTTCTCTTGTGGCTGGTGATCATGTGGCCATCACTAAGGATAGAAGATTTTCAAAGTATCAGTTTCATTTTTTGGTCTCATCTAAGAGTACCCTGAAGCACTTAGAACAGTTACAGTAGGAAAAAAAAAAAAGATGGTGGAAGACTAAAAGATAGTTGTCATATTCAGATATTCTTTCCACTCCAGGCAAGCCCTGATTTCTAGTACCCTTGTATAGACATCCTATATCTTGTCAGGGGCACCAGGTCTGATAATTCAGCAAGGCATGACAAAAAGTGGGCATTATCACAGTTTGCGCATTATCGATGCTCTGAGAGGTAACAAGAATAAGATCCACTTAGTTTGTGAAAAGAATTCAGACTCCTGATTATGCAATAGTCATTTCAGTTTTTCATATGAAGGGTTCAAATATCCTTTTATGATTCATAATTTAGCAATTGATCCTTGCTCCATTATGCCCTTTCTCTCTCTCTCTTTCTCTCCCTCTACTCTCTTCCCCTCCTCTCTCCTCTTCCTGCATATCATATATCTATATCTATATTTATATCTATATCTATCTATCTATATGTGTATATCTTCCATCATTTATAACATTTGTTTTTACCTAAAATCTATTGAATAGTTTCTTGCACATGGAATTTGTCTTTCCTTATCTCCCTATCACACCTTGCAATCTGGCCTTTGTCTTCATAACAAAACTGTTCTCTTTGAGAGCATTATTACCTCTGAATTCTCAAGTTCCATGGGCCCGAGTCATTGTCTCTCTGGACCTGTATTGTGCCTTGGCCAATGTCCACCATTCCCTTTCTGCTATGACTTCTCTTACATCTCATAACACCACTTGGATCCCTGCTTATTTCTGAGCATCCTTTCCTCTCCTAATTTAGACAAGCATTCCACTATGTTCTATTATCAGCTTAGTACTTTTCCTCCTGCTCCAGAGTTCTAATCTCTCAAATTGCAGCAATTATTAACAATAATATATAAAATCCCAAGTCTAAATACTATTGAGACATTTACCCTAGAATTTAGATCTCTATCATGCTATCTATGAGACGTATGCACTTTATGAGAAAACAGTCACACATCTTCACATTCTCAAATATGGCTTTATCCTTAAGTGTGTTGGGTTTGATAGTTCATTGAATACTCCTCATTCCGCCTCACCAGTTGCACTGTGTTACTCAACTGTTGATGATCTACTTTATCTACTGCTTTTAATATCAGGAAACGTCTCTTAAAAATTAGTGATCAAGATGTTTTAGGGGCACCTAGGTGGCTCAGTCAGTTGAACATCCAACTCTTGCTTTCAGATCAGGTCATGATCTCAGGATTCTGAGATCAAGTCCCTCATCTGGCTCCATACTCAGCACAGAGTCTGCTTGATATTCTCTCTATCCTTCTCCTTCTACCTTTCCCCCATGGCTCTGTCTCTCTCAAATAAATAAGTCTTTAAAGATATTTCAAAGAGAACTTTGCCCCTTCCTTTTCATGACTCATTAGTTTCTTTCATACACCAAAGTTGCTTAATGTTAAATCTTTCCAAAAATCTTTTAAGTCACCATTTTATCACTCTTTCACCATGAGTTTCCTCTGTGGTTGTAGCTCATCAATGCCTTTCTTCACTTCCTAATATGGTGACATTATAGTCCCCATACTGGCATTCCTAAAGGCAAAATGGTATGAAATGGAAGAACATGGAATTGGAAATAGTCAACTTTGAGTTTCAATCTGGGTATGCCACTACCAGAGACTTGACAAGTGATAAATTGCTTAGTATAAATTGAGGATATATATATATATATATATATATAGTGCCCATGTGAGGATGTCACAAAGAACATACGAGACATGTTTATAAAATATTTAATAGCATTCATGGATGGAAATATGATAATTACTGATTTTTTTCTTTTTTGTTGTTGTTATTATATTTCAGGTCAGGTCCATGTCCTAGGTACTCCAAGTAGATTTTTACTGATTCATTATACTTTTGTATTGTCCTTGTTTAAGAATTATGTGTGTATGTGTATGTGTGTAGAGAAGTTGGGGGTATCGTGGTAAGATGGTGGCCTCTATCTGTGCAACAAGTAGAAGTTAATGCCAGGATTGGGGCTAAGTGTGGTCTTTTTCATTTTCCTTGTTCTAACAATGAGCAGATACCTGCATTGAAAGTCTTGTCATTATGTTTCCACATCACCAAATACCCTGGATAACAGGTTAAATAGAGGGAGATATGCATTACTATCTGTCAAAATGTTTGTGGAAATATAAACTGGAATCTAATTACTTGTATCTTGCCCCTCTTTGGCTTCAAACGGGTGGCAAATGTTAGAAAGTCTTCTTTTCTCTATATGTAAGGTTCTGAGCAGATGTACCAACGTGAAACAAAATGTGAATGAACCATTATTGGCAAAGAGACCAGAGCTACAGACATAAAAGTTATATGTGTCCAGGACTTAGGCTTACTTTTCAGTCAGAATATAAAATATTTAGGTTATAAATTTTAACAACGATAATTTATGGGCCATGTTTTCTGGGTGACTAGACTAGACACTTAAAGAAGAAGAATGATTTGGGAGCTGTGCTGCTCTATAAGCTCTCTGCTTGTGATACCATATGACAAAATAAAATTCTTTGTCAAAAGTAACAAATCCTCATAACATGTCAACAACACTGACACTGGATTTTCCTGATTCGCTGTAGAGGAGTGAAGTCCTTTTGACAACCTCATTATTCTATAGACTTGCCTTTTATTTTTAAGGTACTGCAAAGTTATTTTTTATTATTGAGCAGTAAAATATAGAAATAAGTTAAATATGTGGAAATAAGTTCAATGTCTTCCCAGATGTGTTCTATTCCAGAGTGAACATAGTTTGTAGCTAAATCCTCTCACTACACATGAGCAAAAGCATCCCCAGTCATTTGACATAGCTTTTCTGTCTTCTTCCTTGCCTGTCTTCTGTCTTTTCTGACGTAGCTTTCTTGACTACTGAAGTTGTGAATTCATTTTTCATCTTCCACTCTGTTCTTTGTTCGCTTCATTTAATAACTTACTTGCTCTACTCGGTTGGTCTTTTGTATGAAAGAAAATGTGTAGTGTGGTATTTTGCAATGTTTTACACTGGCATGACATTTATAGACAACACTAGTGGTTTATACCTGAAAGAGCTAAAATAATTGCATTTTTTTTTTCCTGAGCATGGTCTTTGGCAGTGAATTGACCAAAATTTAAACCTCAACTCTACCAGTGGTCAAAACCAGGGAACTAGTAAGTTGCATAGTCTCTATAAGTCTAAAATCCCTGAACAGTCAGGTGAATAATGTATGTGTATTTCCAGGATCATTTTAATAATTAAGTTAGATAATTATTATAAAATACTTAGCACAGAAACTTGGTAAAATATGCTCTAAATAAATGGATAATATTATTGAATCACATAGCTCTAATTCACTAAAATATATTTTGATTTTATTTAAAAAGAAGAAAGCACATTGGGAGACATTAACATCACCCTGATATCAGAATAGTGTCAGAGGAATAGCACAGAGCCAGTGATCAGATTATCTGGGTTCTACTTATGATTTTACCACTTACACATTTGATGACATTATTTACTTAAACTCGTTGTCTATAACATTGTAACGGTAATGTTAAATTCCCTAAAGAGTCTGAAAAATATAGAAAACAAAGTGCTCAAATGTTTGTCTTCTACTCCAGAGAGGTACATATACAGGCTGATGCAGTAGGCCCCACATAGACAAACTACTAAGAATTCTCAACGTGGGCATCAGCAAAAACTCTTCAAAAGAAACTTAACTATACTCTTCTCATAAATAAATCCATCACAAATATCCCTCTCATCTGATAGCAACTGATCATTTAAGATCTTCTCAAGTCAGAGATTTATTTCTTTGTTCTGAACACCTATCATACTGTATAGCTGGTTATAGGAACCTCATAGACATTTCCAATTAATGAATAAATGGATAACTATTACTATCCTGCTAACTTGACAGGGACCTTCTAGATATCTCTCTTTCTCTCTCTCTCACTCTCTCCACTCACTCACTCACTCCCTCACTCACTCAATCCTTTCTGGTCCTTTGAGTGAAGTAAGTGAGGTTCTATGTAATAACAACAGACCATTGGTCTAGACCTCATTCTGTCCCTAATTAACTTAAGAATTGAGGCAAGTAACTTATCCTGTCTAGACTTCATGGAAAAATAAAAGAGGCTGTTTTAGCTCCCAAATGATGTCATAGTTAATATTTCTTGGCAAGAGTTCGAAGTTTACCCTGTGGTTCAAGAACAAAGTTAGGTGACCAACTTAGATGTCAATCTCTTAACCTCAGTGTGCCAAGTTCTAAACTTCTGAGATAATTAGTCCCACTAAAGCAGGGACTTTTGACAGTGCATGTCCAAAGTCAATAAAAATTATCCATTCTTCTGGCTTCAGTTCTGTTTTCTACATACAATTCTAAGTTCTTTTCAGAGTTGCTTTCATTCTTTTCATTGAAATAAACAATAGGAGCAGACAAAATAATGAGTGCTTTCCTCTACAAACTCGTCTCTGCCATTTGTTTGGGGATTGTGGAATTTTTTTACTATCTATTCTTCTGAAAGTTGAGTGTAGAACATGAAAGGTTGAGGTTTTATAGAAAAATCATCTGCACTTGTCTGAGAAATCTGTGCATCATAGTGCTTTTCAACCAGCAGTAATGAGCCAATCAGTCTCTTGCTCCTCAGAGCCTTCCTTGTGTTATTAAAAAAGAGTAGTTTGTTATAAATGAAAGTAAAGGCTTAACAATAGAACATGCAATTAAAATAAAAATATTCCCAGAATCCCAAAATGACCAAATTAATTTTTTTAAAAAAATGAAAAGGCCACAGAGCAAAGATAGTGACTTCGATAGTTTGGGATTAAGACCTTATGAAGAAGAAAAAAAAATCTTGAAATCTTTGAGACTATATGAAAATTTATTAATTATTATATTATTTTCATTTAAGAAAGGCCAAGAAATATCTCTCAACCATATTATTAAGTTGACTTCCAACTATAAGTTTTCATTTAAAGTTTCCAAGTTAGGAAGAAAAAAATGGATCAAAAAAAGTTGTTCATGACTTTCTTCTTTTACAGCACCATTAAGAATGAGAGAAGAATTTTTTTCCCCATTTCTGATCATCCTTTTCACTTGGCTCTACAATCTATGCATGCCTATGTGACAATTTGTATTTGTAAGAGATAGTGCCATTATTCTCTGAGATAAACCCATCTGGTAAACACAGAGTATAAAAATATAGGGTTTAAGATAATGAAATGCTACAATATTGTGAAATAATTGGAACTATTTGCAGTATCTCTAATAATGGAAATAATATAGAACTAGCAGATATTCCACACACAAAATTTCACTTAAATGGATATTCTCCTAACATACCTAATTTTTTAAAATAATATGTTAAAAATAGATAATAATCATCTATTTTTTTCCTGAGGAAGGGGAAAATAATTATTATTAGTTCATGATTTTGTTTTATGTTAAATTTGGCATTATGCTAATATTGCCTTAAAGAAATAGCAAATTTAACCAGATAAATTATTTTAAAAGATAGTTATTGTAAATAGTTTTAAAAACCATAATCATTGCCTTGAATATTTTGCTTAAAGAGATCATGATGTGCCTGTAACTAGAAGTATAATTTTCCTTTAAAATAAAATATTTACCCAGTGTTTCCAAAAGTGAATCACAAAACCCTAGTAACGCCTTTTACAATTGTCTGTGATCTGGTTGTAATTTCATCTTGTAAGTTTTTGACATACAATCTAATGTTTTAGAAGAACATAATACTCTAATCACTAGACAATTTCTTTTTTAGTCAGTAAATATATACTAATTTGTAGAAGAAATAGTTTAATGGTCATAATATTAAAAAGATTAAAAACAAACAAAAAAGATAAAAGTAATATTTTATAATGTCATTCAGATTCTAACCAGTAGAACAGGAAAGTAAGAAGAAATGATTTTTAGTTTCTAAAGAGATAAAAGGATATTTTTTGTTTTGTTTTGTTTTTACTTCAAGATCCTTCACTTTAACTCAAGAGTGTTTTGTGAAGTATTTAATACTATTGTGATAGTCAGTATTCATTTTAGATTACAGATATCTAACCACACAAATAGGTAAATAACTTAATTTAATATTAATTATTAAAATAATTTAGTTTCAAACTTAAAAATAATTATTAATAGGGGCACCTGAGTAGCTCAGTCAGTTAAGTGATTGACTGTTGATTTTGTCTCAGGTCATGATCTCAGGGTTGTAAGATTGAGCCCCTTGGTGGCTCCCCATCCCACTCTCTCTCTCTCCCTCTCCCCCTCTCCCTACCCTTCTCCCCTCTTGTGCTTATTCTCTCTCTCTCTCTCTGAAATAAGTCTTTTTTTAAAAAAAATCATTAATATACACACCTATAACCAAATCTGGATATCTCAATTTAGGATATTTTGAAATATAAAACGTGTTTTCTCAGAAATAATCATTCACATAAAAATGCACTAAAAGAAAGATGCCAAAGAAATATAGAGTCTGAGGACTTAGATCATCATGAACTGAATCTGTGTGAACATGGAAAACTTAAATGTCCCTGAGGGGCCTCAAAATGCTAAATAAAATATTCTAGCTTCATTCTTGCATCTTATAACTCTAATAGTCAAGTCAATTGCATGTATATAAAATTAACCTGCACAATATTTTCATGTTCACTCTGCAATTAAAAGAATAATCAAATCTCACCTTTAGCTGTAGTCTTCAGGGTTGTTCTTAAATCACATAAATCATCTTAATAGGAACTAAACACAAGCTGTCATACAGATGATGTTTTATTAATGTCATAACTATATGAAATCAGATGAAATTAAAAGAATCAAATAGCTATCTGTTGCCAAATTAGTTTCTTAATATTTTAAGTTCAGTATCAATTTTTTTTGGCAATTTTCTCTGATTTTATTGGGTATTACTTGACTCTTACGGTATGGAGGTTATAGTAAAGTATGGACTATTGCTCTCAACTTTTGAAATGATAAGGCATCCATGTTTTGAAATCTAGCATGGAAATAGCTCTTTTTACATCATTTTTTCATGGAATAAAAGACTCTTGTGTTTATACTATAATGAAGAAATTTTTTTGAACCTGATGTGATGATAATGATGATAATGATGGTTGTGATAGTGTAACTAATGATAGTGTTTACTAGTTGATTCCTACTATATATTGGTGCTGTGAAGTACATTTGAAATAAAAGATTTCTGATCATTAAAATAACCTTGCAAGGTAGAATTTTTCCTCTATGTTATGAATGAGGAAACTAACACTGAGAGATAATAAATGAATTCTCCAAGACAGGCAACAGGAGAAAAATATTTGGCTCCAAAGCCAGCCTTTAACTATGCCACGAATCAGTCAGATAGAAAACATGAGATAGCTAAAACAGTCAAGAGAAATAAAACTGGATTTAGATGAAGTTATCAATTTACTCAATGGCATTTGTTTGAATAGTGTTGAGCTCAGTAATAAAGTAAAAAATGAATCAATGACATATAAAGGCAAGAAAACCATCACAGGATAATTTTGCTTATTTACGGAAAATTTGAAACATGACCAAGATAAAAGTACTTAAAAAGGTATTTCCTAAGCATCAGCTATTTAAATAATATCCTATCTGTAATGATGCCAAAGTTTTGAGGACATTTTTCCAACCAGATTATTACTAAAACTAGAGGTATACATGAAAGCCATTAAATAATACAGAAATATTTTACAGATATGGAACAAAGTGTTGGATTCCTCTTGTAAGCTTCACATGAACTCTTGGAGAAAAAAAGATGTTCCAGTTCACTGCAGATGTTCTCAGTTGAAATAATACTCTCACGAAACATTGTTTCAGCTGTTTAACTGATATAACATAAAACCTGAGAGGAAATTAAATGTACTTGCTTTGCAGAATTTAAAAACTAAAAAAAAAAAAATAATAAATTAAATCTATATGTGCTATTGGTCATGTGCTTTGAAATTATTCATTCTATCCCAAAAGAGATATAACCTTTGAGTTGGAAAACGCTACTTATTACTGATTAGTTTGTTTTTTTCACCTTGTCATATTTACACATACAAGTTGAGGAAAATATTGATCATAGAGGTATGCTAACCTTCAGTGACATTTACTTAAATACTCATTACATGTCTCTCTACTGTTAGGACAAGTAGATTCACAAAATGTCCCTATATTGAGGAGAGTATAGCCTCAGTGTGAAAAGCAAATATTCCATAGCAAGACTGCCTAAGTACCAGCTGGAAATCACTTCCTCAACTAGTACTATGACCTTGGGCAAAGTATTCCATCATTCTGTGCCTCAGTTCTCTTCTGTGAAATGAAAATATTTTAATTATTTCCTTATAGATTTGTTGTGAGGATTAAATGAATTGTATAAATAAAGTGCTTCGAACAGTGCTTGAAACAGAAATCTATTACTATTATGATCATCATGCTGGGTCTCATGACCTTTGACATACATTCCTGAATTGTGAAAATCCTGAGTAACACTGAATCCTTGTGAGTCTCAATCAATGTCTAACCTATAGAGTGATTACAGAATGGCTGAAGTATCTCAGAGTGAACAAAATGAGGAGGGCAATTGTTAGAATTGGCTGAATGAAAATAACAGGTGAAGAAGACAAAATTTTCAATAGAGGCTGAGTTATGGTCCTTTTCCAAAAGAGGAAGAGAGAATTACTGTCAGTAATCATTTGCCCAAGGGCTCCCATGAAGAGTGAAAGCTGGAAGATCAGAGGAATATATTATACAGCACAGCTGTTCTTCACCAAGTAAGTAGAGGGTGTAGATCTTAACAATAGCATAATTCTGAGACTCAAAGTATAGGAACTGCTAGAAAGGCTGCGTATTTTTATTCATTTATTTTTATTTTAAAATACAATTGATGATGAAGATGATGATGTTTATAGTAACTGATGCTCAAGGTGCAAATATAGTGTAAAGTGTCCAAAATGGTATTTGAAAAAGTAAAGGGCACCTGGGTGGCTCAATGGTTGAGCATCTGCCTTTGGCTCAGTTCATGATCCTGGGGTCTTGGAATCGAGTTCTGCATCAAGCTCCACAGGGAGCCTGCTTCTCTCTCTGTGTGTGTCTCTGCCTCTCTCTCTGTGTCTCTCATGAATAAATAAATAAAATCTTTAAAATAATAAATAAATAAATAAAATAAATAAATAAATAAATATAAAATAAGTAAGTAAGTAAAAGTTTTCTGTGGTGCTGCAGACTCTATGCAATGTTACTCAAGTAACCAGTATCAAGAATGTAACCACAAAGTTTTGTAGTGGAGTGTATATATGCTTAGATGTTTACCAGATGATACTAGTATTATGTTATCTCTGCTTCATTTCTGATGAGTTGCTCACAAAATAGAGACCAAGATGTTAAACTTAATGTTGTAGAATCCCAAAGATCACAGTACATATATGAAATATATTACAGAACACAAGAAGAATAGTATATGACTTTTATTTTTTTTAATTTTTTTATTTATTTATGATAGTCACAGAGAGAGAGAGAGAGAGAGAGAGAGAGAGAGAGAGGCAGAGACATAGGCAGAGGGAGAAGCAGGCTCCATGCACCGGGAGCCCGACATGGGATTCGATCCCGGGTCTCCAGGATCGCGCCCTGGGCCAAAGGCAGGCGCTAAACCGCTGCGCCACCCAGGGATCCCCAGTATATGACTTTTAAACCTCATAATTCACCTGAAGAATACACAAAGATGGAGAAAGTGGAAAGAATGTCAGGATATTAGAAAAGAGATTATTTTGGCAATGATAAACACATAAATGAGAGAAGCACCTAGGGGGCCCTGAGGGTCTGATAAAATTAAGATTTTCTAAGACTCCAGGTGACTCCAGTGATAAACATTGCAGGACATCACATGATGCTCAGGACTTAAGGAAGAACCACATTTAACCACCTCCCAGGCCCACTGTGCTTTATAGCTCATTGCATTTCATCTATCCTTTCCCAACCTCCTTAGTGCATCTGGAAAAGAACAGACAGCTAAAGATAAGGAAACAAGTAAGCAGAGTGAGAGACAGATCCAGTAGGACCCCATCTTCCCTCTCCATTGCAGGCTTCCAGATTGAAGAAGGTCCTAAACGGGGGAGAGGAGAAAAGATTAACACAGAAATTATCAATATCTTTGACTGTTTAAAAGTCATTGTCCACATGTCTGCATTACCTACCAATGAGCGGAGAAGGTACAGATTTTTTTTTTAAGATTTATTTATTTATTTATTTATTTAGGAAAGAGAGAGTGAGCAAGCAGGGGGAGTGGCAGAAGGAGAAGGAGAAGGAGAAAAAGAATCTTAAGCAGACTTTATGCTGAGTGTGGAGACAGAAACAGGGCTCAATGTCATGACCCTGAGATCATGGTCTGAGCTAAAATCAAAAGTCAGATATTTGACAAACTGAGGCACTCAGACACCCCGAGGTACAGATTTTCAAAGTACTCAAAAAAGGAGCTGGAGAGTATAACCACTTCAAAATACATTTTTAAAGGGAGAGTTGGAAATATATATTAAAAATCTATTTATAACACAAATGGGATCATAACACATGCAATCCCATGCATCTTCTTCTGCAACCTATTTATTTCTAAGGAATATCTTTTTACTTCAGTATATATAGATAACTTTACAATTTCTTTCAGAGGATAGAAGCAAATGGAATCTTTCCTAACTCATTCTATGAGGGAAGCTCTAATACCCCAATATCCAAACTAGACAAGGACATTAAAAGAAAAAAAGAAAAAAAAATACTACAGACCAACATTTCTCATGCACATAGATGCAAAAATCCTCAGTAAAATGTTAGCAAATTGAATCAAACAATGTATAAAACAATTGTATACCAAAGCCATGTGGGATTTACCATAGATATGTGAGGCTGGTTCAACATTTAAAAATCAATTAATGTAACCCATCAATAACACAGAAAAATCGTTTGTCAAAATCCAGTGCTTATAAACACTGTTTTTTTAAAACTTTCAGTAAACCAAGAATAGAGGATAACATCCTCAACTTGATAAAGAATATCTACAAATAACCCACAGCTAACATTATACTTAATGAAAGAAACCAAAACCTTCCCCACTAATCAGGTACAAGGCAAAGGTCTCCCCTCTCACCACTCCTTTTCAACATCATACTGGCACTTCTAGCTAATGCAAGAAGACAAGAAAAGGAAATAAAAGTATGTGGATCGGGAATGAAGAAATAAAACTTTTTATTTATAGATGACATGGTTATCTATGTAGAAAATCTGAAAGAATCAACAAATATATGGAACTACAAGCTGTTATAGCAGGTTGCAGTTTACAAAGTTAATATACAAAAGTCAATTGCTTTCTATATACTAACAATGAACAAACGAAATTTGAAATTAAATACACAATACCATTTACATTAGCACTTCCTAGAAATGAAAAATTCAAGTATAAATCTAACAAAATATGTACAAGACCTATGTGAGGAAAATTATAAAACTGTGATAAGTGAAATCAAAGAAAAAGTAAATGGAGAGATATTTAATGTTCATAGGTAGGAAGATTCAATATTGTCAAGATGTTGGTTATTCCCAACTTGATGTATAGATTCAACACAATCCCAATCAAAATCCCAAGAAATCAAGGAAATTATTTCATGAATTTGACAATCCATTTCTAAAGGTTATGTGGAAGAACAAAAGACTCAGGATAACCAACACAATACTTAAGAGAACAAAGTCACAGGACTAATGCTACCCAAAATCAAGGCTTACTATAAAGCGTTAGTAATCAGAATAGTAGAATATTGGTGAAATAATAGAGCAATGGAATAGAATATAGCTCCAGTAACAGATCCATGCAGATATAGTCAATTGACAAATAGTCCCTTAACAAAGGAATATAGGTAATACAATGGGTCAAAGGTACTCTTTTCAACAAATAGTGCGAGAACAATTTGATAGCCACACACATGCATACATATATATGTACATACATACAGACACAGATATTATATCCTTCCCCCAAATTAACTCAAAATGAGTCATAGACCTAATTGTGAAATGCAAAATTATAAAATTGCCAGAGGATAACTTAGGAAAGACCTAGATGACCTTGAGTGCAGTGATGACTTTTTGGGTACAACACTAACACCACAATCCAGGAAAGAAATAACTGATAAACTAGGCTTCATTAAAATTAAAAGTTTCTGCTCTGTCAGAGATACTTTCAAAAGAATACGAAGACAAACACAGACTGGGAGGAAATGTTTCAAAAAGATGCATCTGATAAAGAACTATTATCCAAAAACTACAAACACCTCTTAAAACCCAATAGTAAGAAAACAAACAATCCAATAAAAGAATGGATCAAAGGCATTAACAGATACCTCAACAAGAAAATGGATAGATGGCAAATAAGCTCAGGAAAAGATGCTCAACAGGATATCTCATCAGGAAAATGCCAGTTAAAACATCAAGACAGCACGACAGACCTAATAAAATGGTCAAAATCTGGAACACTGACAATACCAGAGGCTAGTGTGTATGTGGAACAACACATTGCTGTTGTTCATTCATTGCTAAAGGTGATGGAAAAGTGTACAGCTGATCTGAGAGTTTGGCAGTTTCTTATAAAAACTAAATATACTTGGGGGGCACCTGGGTGGCTCAGTGGTTGAGCATCTGCCTTTGGCTCATGGCTTGATCCAGGGGTTCTGGGATTGAGTCTAGCATCAGGCTCCCCATAGGGAGCCTGTTTCTCCCTCTGCATATGTGTCTGCCTCTCTCTCTGTTTCTCTCATGAATAAATAAATAAAATCCTAAAAAAAAGCAATTAAATATACTCTAAATATACCAAATACTCCACTCACTCTCCTTGGTATTTATTCAAGAATTGAAAACATACCCAAGCAAAGTCCTGCACAAGGATGTTTATAGCAGCTTTATTTACAATTGCCAAAACTTAGAAGCAACCAAAATGTTCTTCAGTAGGTAACTGTCTAAATAAACTGTGTTACATCCAAGAATACTATCCAGTGCTAAAAGAAATTTCCTATCAAGTCATGAAAAGCCATGGAGGAAGCTTAAGTGCACATTACTATGGGAAATAAACTGATTTGAAAAGGCTACACACTATGTGATTCGACCTATATGATATTCTGGAGGCAAAACTATAGAGATTGTAAAAAGATCAGTTGTTGTCAGGGGTTATAGAAGTAGAGGAATAAAAAGATGGAACACAGGGCATTTTTAGGGCATTGAAAATACTCTCTATGATACTCTAATGATTGATACATGTCAATATACATTTGTCGAATCCACAGAATGCATGACACCAAGAGTGAACCCTAAGGTGAACTATAGACTATGGACGATTATGATGTGCCAATGTAGATTCATCAGTTGGAACAGATGTACCACCCTAGTGGTGGATGTTAATAATTGGGAGAAGCTACACAAGTGTGGGGGCAAGAGATATGTGGAGAAATTTCTACACCTTCTCAATTTTGCCATGGGCCTAAAACTTCTCTAAAAAATTAATGCTTTAATACAAAAAGGAAGAATGCCCCCTTGAAACTAGCACTCAGATTAAGAAACAGAATGTTACCAGAACCCACAAGCTTTCCTCATGCTCCTTTCCATTAAATAATTCAAAGGTGGCTATTATCTTGACCTCTAATATTACCTATTTTGTCCTTCAGAGAAGTTGAATGACATTGCACATACTGTTTTGTCTGGTTTCTTTCTCACAATATTGTATCTGTGAAGTACACTCATATTTTTGTGTGTAGTTGTAGATCAGTTTTATGCTGCCTTGTATTCTACAATGTGAATATATCACATTTTAATGATTTTGCTTATGGGCATTTGTGTTTGCACTTGTACAAATATCGTGGCTCTAAATATTCTAGTAGATGCCACTTGAGGTGCATTTTATTTCAGCCTTTAAAATTAGGTAGGTGTCTTTGGTGAAAAGAAGGAAAATGTTGTATTTGAAAATATTATGTCTAATTAATGGATACTTAAAATAGCAGCCTTATGATGGCATATTTGAATATCATTTACATATTTGGCCTTAAACTCTTAAAAATTGTAATCTTACAATAAATGAATAAAATAATTAACATAGTAAGAATAAAATAACTCTAGGAAAAGGAAAAGATAATATCTACTCTTCAAATAACAAGCACATGTGCCAAAGTAATACAAAGAAGCTGATAACACTGGTCTTAAATTATGACTTCATCAAGTTTAGTTCTTTAGGGAACCTGGGTGGCGCAGTGGTTTGGCGCCTGCCTTTGGCCCAGGGCACGATCCTGGAGACCCAGGATCGAATCCCATGTGAGGCTCCTGGTGCATGGAGCTCTCCCTCTGCCTATGTCTCTGCCTCTCTCTCTCCCTGTGTGATTATCATAAATAAATAAAAATTAAAAAAAAGTTTAGTTCTTTAAAATTAAACAAATTAATGTAAATTATCTGTGTTCAGTTTCCCTATTTGTAAAATGGGAGTAATAGTAGTACCTGCCCAATAGGGTTATGTGGAATTCAAATAAGTTAATACATATTAAGTGCTTGGAACAGTACCTGGCATGCAGTACCAATAAATATTTATTTTATAGTACTGAATAAAGGCTCTACCTCAGGAAAGCATCCTAAAGTTGTAAATAGCATAAGGTAATGTATCCAGGAACTGTGAAACAATAATTCCTTATAGTAGAATAAAGCTTAATAGTTTAAACACTCTTATACTTCCCTCAGTTGTTCCAAAGAGGATTTTTTTATTCTCATTTTAAAGAGAATATTGTGTCTCAAAGAATTTATTTACTTAGAAGTTGACTTTTTACCCCTGAGATAAAAAAAAAAAAAAGCGAGCTCCACTACAGAAATGCATGCAACACCAAAAGAAAAAGGTAGATAAATAAATGAAGACAAATAGAATAAACAACAGCAGTACTGTAAGATAAAGTAAAAGGTAAAATTAGCTCATGAAATAGACACCACATTAGTGCAGTTACTAGAATTGAAACAAAAATTTAATTCAGAGCACCTTAGTCGCCAAATCCAAGAAAGAAGCGTAATTTGTTTTAAGATTGACCATGCATGCACTTAAGAACACAGAGTCACACACACATTCTCCAGTTCACATGCTCACACATTCTCACTTTTACACATCCATATATATTCTCATTTACACATATATATTCTCATTACACCATCACAGACCCAGACACATGCACACACATCCACTGCCAGTTGCTGCTCAGAAAATGCTGATTTTTTTTTTTTTGTATTGAGGGTTCAAAAAAATGTTTCCCCTTTATAGGAGGAACGCATTAAAATAAAGTGGCCTCCGTCCCTTGAATTATCCATGCAATACATGGAATACTTTTTCAAGTCACAGACATAACACAGCACCCCAATGGAGTGAAATCAACTCTGAAGGAACGATAGTCTGTCACAGACACATCTGTCAGCTCTGGAATGCTCTGGCTGGATGCAGCAACAACTTTGCCAGCAAACCTTCAGTCATGACCACCAATGTTTCACAGCGCCAGTGGAGGGATTGCAGTCCCTTACCCAGGAGACATCTACTTGTAAGAAGTGTAACTCCCCGATGTTGGATAAAATGAACTCCTTGATGTGATGTGTCCCACTCTGTCAAGTTGCTGGTTATAAAGCAATTAAATGTCAGAGGAGTTCTTGTATAGGCTCTGGAAGTGGGGTGATGGAGCCCCATATCCATTTCCACCTCTTCCTAAATGAGAGACCATTCAACTGCCTCCAACTTATTTCCTCATCTGCAAAATAATAGTATTAATATCCATTTGACAGAGATGTTATGTGGATTAAGTGAGATCATTGATGTCTATTAGCCAAACACAGTGACTAGTTCATAATAAGTACTCAGTGTCAACAGTTATCAATTTTATTATTTGCAAGAAAGAAATCAATCAGAGAAAAACATCTTGAGGTAGTCTTTCTGGTGATTATCAGCTTCACTGTTTTTTAGCATTTGTTTCAAATTCATGGTAAAACTCAATACCATCTGCCTAGAAGAGAACACACTGTTCTCTGCCTATAGGGCTCATGCATTTCACTCAGAAACAATGCATTTTTTTAAATGGTGATCTAAACACATTTGTGTTTTATGGAACTCAAGTGCCTGCTGCCCCTGCTTCTTAAGATTAAGGTATAAGGTTTGGCTCAGCAAATGTACCTCATGTTGAATAAAATAACTATTTTTGACATGAATTAATTGACTTTATAATACTTTGATTACAATTAATTTCTTAATCAATACACTCTTACTTGTACTTAATCAATATACTCTTCAAATAATTTGATACTTTCTTCAAGACTTTCCTCAGGAGGTAATAAAGTATATTACCAAACTGTTAGTTGGTAAATAAGGTTAAAGCTATGTGTTTTTCTGTGACTGTGTATGTGTTTAATGTGAGAACACATGGAGCTTCAGAAATGCAGATTTACTTTGAACAAAGAAGAGACTGCCAAAGAAAATAGACAAAACAGCTACTAAAAATTTGAGCCCAGAACTGTAGGGGATAATCAAATTAGCCTTTAAAATTAGGAAAAATTGCATCCATAACAAAGCAAGAATAAATTATTACAAAATTACCATGGGTAAATAGACACCCATTTTTAGATAGATTTGTTTAACTTTTTAGGTCACATAGCTGAGAAGTTCCAAACCTGTGACTGCAGTATGGATCTTCTAAATCATAACTGAATTATTTTTTTTATTTAAGTGGCTTTCAAGTTTTTAAGTAAATAGACACCCTTTTGGGATCAAATTGTTACTAAAAACTCCAAAATATAAAACAAACACTGAGCTACTTTGGTTGAGGGCTGGGGGCCCTGATTCCTGTCTCTTCATCTCTCAAATACCATCTAGAAGCCTCTGATAAATTTTAACAAAGCCCTAGGTTTAAGATTAACACTACTTGAAAATGCTGTTGTGTGCTCTACATACAAAGAGCAAACATTTATTTCTAATTTCTATTCATTAATTTTGCTTGACAAAATCCTTAAGTTACAGTATCATATTTTGTGCTCATAAGAAACATCATAAGTAAATATTATGTCGTTTATACAAAAATAACCTACATTGAGGTAAATTATGTGTTTTTCTCATAACCACACAACTAATTAGTAAGCAGCAAAGCAAAATAAAGACCCAGATCAATGACACTATGATGCCACAATCATAGATCTATTTTTTTGTCCTGGGATTAATTCCAGTATAACTATCAAGGCAAAAACTAGTTTCTTAAACCAAAGATTTCTTCAAAGATCATATAAGTACCACTAATTCTCTTTCATTCTTTTAACTGTAAGTTCTAAAGATTTCCTTTTTGGCTGCACATATAATTCTTCCCTCCTATAAACTCAACTGTTATAATCCCTCTATGGAAACTTCTCAACTTTGTTCCACTTTTCTATCACCTTCTTACACTGCAGTGAGGAGCATTGGTATCTTTCAAGAACAATACAAAAGGCATCAAGCATAAGCTTTAAACTGGGGAGTAGAGTTATCCATGACAGAAGCAAAAAAACAAACTTTCAGATTAATGTTAGTTATAATTTTTTAGCTAATTCCAGATTGAAATTAATGAGATGCTGGAGTATTCTACTGAAAAGCACTCACTATTATAGAGGCCCAAGGTTGGTAGGGGAGGGGCAATTGGACTTTAAGAAAAAAGGGCAGTGGATTAGGGTTATTATTACACTTTGGGGAAGAGAAGGTAAATGGTTACCTACTTTACAGATATTCTTTTCTACTTTTTATTTTTTTCTTTTTTAGTTCCATTTTGGTAATATCAACATTCAATGTATCTTCTACTTGGGTCAGTTCTCAAGGTTTGAACATGTGCCAGAGCTTCTGTGAGAGCTCTTTCTTCCACATACTCAGATGCTTTCTTATGTAGAGAGAGTAGTTCTATAGACAGACAGACAGAAAGAGAAAAAAGAAAAGAAAAAGAAAGGAAAATAATTCTCTAGGGGAAAAAAATAATTAAATAGAAATAGAGCTTGCAAGACTTTTTTTATGTAAATTTTTTAGAGAGACATGCAAAATAGTGGGGCTCCCAAGCTCCTGGGGAAGAAGCAGCCTGATCCCACTGGAAAGCCCTGCATCGATGGGCTGGGCCTAACCATGGCACGGTATCCTGAACTTCTTAGACTCCAGTTCCATGTCTGAAGAACAACTTGCTAATTGTCCTGGCTCAAATCCAAAGGAGAGAGTGTTAATAAGGAGAAATCACTATGTGCTAACATTATAGTGAAAAATCCGGATTTTGTTTGGTTTCCATTTCAAAAGTGGTTAAAACACTTAAGATACATAATGCAGAACTGAAATTGTATTTCTATGGTATTATTGAAGGATTAGAGATATCTGAGTTTTACCTAAAATGCAATAGAGATGCTGAAAAGCACATAATAAAATTAAGAAGAAAATTGTAACATAAAACAAAATGAGGAGGTACTAAGAATAATCCTGGGGAGTAATTCTGGGAAGTGATGTCAACTTAATATGAGTCTTTCTTCAGTGTGGCTAGAGCATTCATGACAAGTCTAAAGAGAGATATTTTAACTCACTTAATCCAGAAGTATTATTTATGAGCCAATTTTTCATAGAGAAGTTCTCTGGAAATTGCTTTTTTTCACTTTCTAAAACAAGGATGAAAAAAAAATTAAAAAAAAAATAAAACAAGGATGATCAAAACCACAGTCCATGAACCAAATCTTGTCCTTCACCTATTTCTGTGAATAGAATTTTACCGGAACAGAATTACATTCATTCATTTATATATTGCCTATGGCTGCTTGCCTAGTACAATGACAGAGTTGAGTTCCCTCAAAGATCTCATGATTTCCAAAACCTAAAATATTTACTATGCGGTTCTTTAAGAATTTTGCCAGTCTCTGTTCTGAAAAATGTCTCTAAACACAGCTAATATTTAATTAATAGCACAAGCACCATTTTTGCATATCAGAATAGGAATTAGCAAAGTATGTGATAAAAGTGTAAAATTATATCTAGTTTATCATGTCAAGGGATTAAATATTAGAGTCACGGATTTTCACCTCTCAACTAGTTAGGCAATGTAAATTCCTTATGTCTTTAATTATATGAACAGAGACTATAAATGTCTCCAATTATTTTATTTCTCTTGTAAACACAAATAAGATAGAACCTCCTGGAGACAGGCATCCTATATTAATTACCCATTCTTTGTTAATTCTTTCATTCAGCTATTATTCTTTTGAGCATCTACCATCTGCCAAGCAGTTTTCTTGATGTTAGGGATGGAAAAGTGAATCAAAGGGGGAAAAAAATTCTGCCTTTGACTAGTTCCCCTTTATTGTGTAGCCCAGGGTGTGCCACAGTGGCTACTGAATAAATTATGCTAGTTTGGTGAATTACTGAATGAATCACTGAGTGATATTAGGGCCTCAAAAGAGACAGCTTATTGGGAGAAGGTGGGAAAACCTCGTGGAGAATTATCATAATAAGGACTATCTCTAGACCATCTTGAGGCTTTTGAAAATTATGAGAAATCTAACATCTTTGTGTGTTTTCCCACAAGAAAAAATAATAGGCTTGTGTAGGTATCTGTTAACTTAGGGAGAAATTCTGTATATCAAATGTACTTAATATATTGGGATTAGAATTATCTGAAACACACACATATACACAGAATTTTAAGAACTGATACTATTGGTACTAGCAATACATGTATCTGAATTTAGGAGAAAAGTTTGCTCATTTACCTCAAAAAACTGTCCGGTTGAAGATGCTGGAATTTTTAAATATGTCTTTCCAATATGACTACTCCTACTTATCTTGATGCAGTCTTTATGACATGTTTACATGTGTGTAAAACAAAATTAAATGAAGCTAAAGAGCAAAGTGCAACTGTCACAGCTCTACTTCTGCCTAAACATTCAAATTAGCACCATTACTACACACCTCTTCTAATTATTTTGCTTGGATGGCTTGAATGTTAATTTACAACGCTATGTCAAAGTGGTTATTTGTTTTTCAGGTCCTTGTAAAGATCTCCAAATAAAAATTTCCTTTAAACTCAAGCTCTGGATATAAGGCCCACTAATGTGCATCACATTTAAAAAGTTATTTTTCATGGGCTGGGAATCGTTTTGGGGGGCAAAAAAAAAAAAGACTACTTACCTCTCACTTTGAAGAAAGTGGATTGAGTTTCTGAACAACTACACATTGTTAAAACTTTGGCTTTTGCCCTATTTTCCAAATGATGTTTATCCCTGTGGCCATTATAAAGGATTGCTTTGCCATTTTAATAATCAGATCCGCAAATTTCCACTTAGCATCAAATCCAAACAATTCAATCTTAAGATGATTGACATCCCTGCTGGTGCATCAACATCTATTAAACCAGATGTTTTACCTCTTCCCCTGCCAAGAGTGAGCATCTTTTTATGATCAATTGTCAAGGCAAGCCTGTCAATCGCGACATCACTGATGTTTACATGGGAAAGCATAAGTCATTCAATGGCAGTCATGCTATACCATCCATCTAGATTGTTACCAGTTGGCAATTAGATGTTTTTCTCAAGACGAAAATCAGTTGGAGCTCTCCCTGAAAATATTTCCTAATGTCAAAAGTGCCTTCTGACCTTAAACAAATATAATCTTCCAAATGCAATCAAAATGAAGCTCTTGTTTATGTGAGGGAGTAACTTGTGCACCAAGTTGCTGGTGACTCTGAAAGTTTCCTTAATCTTCTCTTAAATTTAGAAGCCCCAACAAGTTTCCTTTCTACAAAGCATTCCTCCTTCTCTGACAGATTAGGGGGCAGAAAATGGGAAACACAGCTGCATAGCTAAAGATCTTTCCAAGCAGCCTATCTGCACTCCCCTTCCCAGCATAAAATAACTCACGGTTTAATGAACGCAAGAAGATGACATTTTAACACGGCATGGAATTACACTGGAAAGATCAACAAGAGAACTCTACTTTTAAAACAAACTGAAAATATGCTAGCCTTCTTCAAAGGCTGTTGGCAAACAGTAAAGGTGGAGAGTTATTCCGTTGGGAGGAGATTTCATAGCTATCTGAAGGGGTCTTTGGAAGATATTTAATTGAAACCTTATTGTGAAATAAAATACAAATACAATAGTAAGAAATGATTAATTTTGGAATTTTTTTAGGGATAGTAATAGGATTTTCAATTTCAACAGTCATATTTCATTTCATTCCAGGTATCTCAAAATCCAAACAATTTCCTCTTGGAGGGTATACTATGTGTATGTAGAGAGGTTGTAAAAACATTTGAGGAAGTACAAGAAAAAAGGGAAATTGATCGATATTTTTGAGACGGCACTGAATGGAAATCCTTAAATACTGGAAAATAATCCCTTTGAAGTTCAAGAAATGCTAAGTTCAGAAACAATGACTGCCATGTATGTGTTACTTCATTAACATATTCATTCAATTATCAAGAATCAGTAGTGGCTGAACACATCTGTCAATTTTTAGTTGCATTAATGTAAGAAATACAAGACTGTACTCAGTTCTGAGATAAATTGAAAATGAGTAAGTTTACCTCTCTGGCAAAGTTTCTCACAGAGACAGAGTCTGGGAAAAGATGAACCGAAGTTTGACACAAAATGATAACTCTTGCTTACCCTGTACACTTAGAGTAGCAGAGTAATAAAATATAGCAACCTGAAAGCTTTGTGATATTAATTTTCTTGGTCTTTACCTTTTACAGAGCCCTGTACTCTCTCTCACCTTTTCAATTTTTTTCCTTCTTCTTCTGCTTGTGGCCGATTGGCCAAAATCTTCGCCTAAAATTAAATCTGCAGATAAGAAAGTAGCTTGGGGCGCCTGGGTGGCGCCGTCAGTTAAGCATGGGACTCTTGGTTTCTGCTCAGGTCATGATCTCCCGGGCATGAGATCGAGTCCCACGTCTGGCTCCATGCTCATTGCTGCTCACTCACTCTCTCACAGAATAAATAAATAAAATATTTTTAAAAAGTACCTTGACAAAACATATCAACCTATATGCTCTGATTAATGACATGAAAAGTTTTAAAGGTTCTCTGGGCATCCAGAATTCACATTTGAAGGGGTTCATGTAAATCCTTCCAAGGGACGTGCAGCTAGTAAAGTTCAGTGGAAGTGTGGATAAACTGAGTTTTTCTGGGAGCCAAGCATAAACTGTGTCCAAATGAGAAGCAACCTCTGCAGGGAGTTTCAATGCAAGTGTACAAGTGTTCTCTGTGTCTACCAGTGCATTTCCCTTAGCGAGGCACATCTCCCAGTGAAAAAGGTTGCAGCACATGTGGCCTCCAGAGCAGCCTGACCGACAGGGTTAGAAAGAGAACATTTGCCAGCGCCCAGAATATTCACCCTCTGTCTTTAAAATGTACTGCTCCTTCTTGGGATAATTCTCCTTCTGTACCGATAAATGCTGTTGAGTTTGGTTTTACTTCATGTGTAGCCTTAGAGGTGCTTGTACTGTAAGGGTTAGAGGAGTTAGCAGGAATATAATGAGGTGTTTAAGTGATAGTTTAGAAGGATTGTGACACTTAATGAACCTCTTCAAAACTGTGGGAAAGAAGTCCCTGTGGCTACTGGGAAAGAAGACGTAAATCTGGGCTGCACTGGTGGTGTTCCTGAGAACGTTTGCTAGAGAACATTTTCTTAACCTCAGTTTTCTAGAAGAACGACAATGGGCACTGTTGTTCGCTGGACCTAGCAAGGCCTCTTGTTCTATGTCACCTGCTCCGTAGTGGGATCCTATCCCTGTGAATTGTGGCAATGGAAGGAGGAAAGCGCACGGGGAAGGAAGACAAGCTTTTGTGATAAAATATGAATATATCATTCTCTTAAAAAATTAAAACTTGGTCATGAGTTGGGATGATTTTCTTTAATCCTTGGATGTGTCCCTGAACCCAGAAATGCTGAAATAGGCAGGAAAATGGCAGATGAGTGAATCAGAAGGTAAGATGCCCAGCACTAAGAGGCCATGTTAGCAGAACTCATACCAATAGTTTATTTTTCTAAATTTTATTTATTTATTAATGAGAGACCCAGAGAGAGAGAGAGAGAGAGGCAGAGACACAGGCAGAGGGAGAAGCAGGCTCCATGCAGGGAGCCCAATGTGAGACTCAATCCTGGGACTCCAGGATCACACCTTGGGCCCAAGGCAGGAGCCCAACTGCTGAACCACCCAAGTGTCCTTATACCAGTAGTTTAGGACAGAGAGGAAGTTGGAGCCCAAGTTAGTAAACCGGTTAGGCAAAGAGCATGAACGTCTTGAAACAGGCTCTGTTTTGTTGTTTTGTTTTTTTTGGTTTGGTTTGGTTTTTAATTACTTCTACATCTTTTACTATTGCTGGTAGTCTTCATGTGGGCTAGAATAATGTCCTGTGACTAGACATGCTTTACTTTTGTTCTTGGCTAGTCCAGAAAAATAAAACAAAACAAAACAAAAAATATGTTTGAGGTTACAAATAATCTCACCCAGGAGTCCTTTCCTGGTTATTCCTGGTGGGGAGCATTTTGTGACAGGGGGTTATTTACATTTTGTCATCAGCATGATCCTTAATAACTTGGTCTCAATTCATTTCCAGTCTAGAAACTAAAGATTTAATTTTGTGAGTGCTAACCATGCCATACTTAGGGACTAATTTTGAGTTACAAATACCTCTATGGATTTTCTAAGTTTGAAATATCCTTTAGTGAGCAAGTGATAATTTCTCCATTGGGTTCTTTGTCTATGTGCAGTTCAGTGAGTCCAAAATACGTTTGTAGTAGAAAAAAACAAACAAGAAAACAAATGAAAACAGACAAAAGTAATCTTGCCCTCAGCATAAATTAAAAAGAAATTAAAAAGAAAGGACACCTAACTTTCAAAATTACTGAAATAAAAACGAAAGGAAATTCTAGGGATCTAATGTACAACATGGTGACAATGGTTACCAATACTGTATCATATGATTGAAATTACTAAGAAGTTAAATCTTCAGTGTTCTCATCACACACACGAGGTAACTATGTGAGGTCAAGGATGCATTATCTATGCTTATTGTGGTCATCATTTTGTAGTATATGCATATACAAAATCATGACATTGAAGCCTTAGATTTACACAATGTTATTTGTCAATTATATATCTCAATAAGGCAGGGAAAAAACTCACTGAAGAAAACTCAAGCAACATAACGCAGCTGGTATTTGTAGTTATAATCTAAGAAAACTTCCCAGAACTCATGATAGATATGAACTTTCATATTGTAAATTCCACTGGATACTTTGGGAAGCCAATCCAGAACAATCAATTCTGAGAAATATTATAATTGATCTATTGACTTCAGGGTTAAAGAATCTATTCAATATTAAAGAACCTCAAATTAAATGGCAATGAAATAACTTTTATACTGTCAGATTGGAAAAATTAGTCTGATAGCATAAGGCTTGCCAAATGTGTGATTGTGAGTATATAAATTTGTACAATGTTGGAGGGTATTGTGTCCATCTTCATTCAAATTAAATTCTACATATATTTCATTCAGTAATTGCAATATGAGTAATTGCATAATAAATTTTCAAACTCCTCTATATAAAAAAGTCACTGAAGTCTTCTGAAGAAGAAAATAAAAATAAATAAAAATAAAAACTATCCACACACAGAAAACTAAGAAGAATAAAACATAGACCACTATTTAAAAGAATGTGATACATGCTATGTAGTTACATAGGACGATTTTTAAGATATATTGCTAATTCGAATTAATAACAAAAGCATTAAATAGTACCTAAAGAACATATGTGTATGTGTATCTGTGTGTGTGTTTAATATAAATGGAAAATTTCTGCAAGGATATCCAAGAAAAAAATATTTCTGGATTTAGAGAGAAAATCTATTCTTGTATACACTTTAATTTCATTTGCTCATATAAGGTGCATGCAGTATCTTTATGATAATAATAGTTCAATCAGTAAAAAACTAGAATCACTGACACTGTGCAATGGGAGGAAAATTAAGAGAGAAGTCTAAGAAATTATTAGAAGTTTTTGGGACGAGTAAAAGTTTTGAGGACTCAACTGTGAAAACTTTTGAATATAAAAAAATACAGCTAAATCAGCCCCTCTTCTGCAAAAGTTTGATCTTCTCCACTCACATCTAAGCAAATGGTTCTCTGAGCATGGAATTATGGAGTTCTGGTGTTGAAAGAGATCTATGGGATCATGTAATAGGACTTCTCATTTTATAGATGAGGGAAGTAGATGTACAGTAGTCCCTCCTTACCCACAGTTTCACATTTGTGGTTTCAATTACCTGCTGTCTGTTGCAGTTAGAAAGCAGATGACACGTCTTTTGAGTCATGGTTAGACGGTCAATAGTAGCTTAACACTACGTCACGGTGTCTACATTATTCCCTTCACTTCATCTCATCACATAGGCATTATATCATCTCACATCATCACAAGAAGGATGACGATAACACAATAAGGTACTGTGAGAGAGACATTTATTACAGTATGTCGTTATATTTGTTCAATTTTTTTTGTTCAATTTTATTATTAATGGTTGTTTATCTTTTAGTGTACCTAACTTATTTATTTTTATTTTTTAAATATTTTATTTGGGACACCTGGGTGGTTTGGCAGTTGAGTGTCTGCCTTTAGCTCAGGGCATGATTCCGTGATTCCAGGATCCAGGATCGAGTCCCGCATCAGGCTACGTGCAAGGAGCCTGCTTCTCCCTCAGCCTATGTCTCTGCCTCTCTCTGTGTCTCTCATGAATAAATAAATAAAATCTTTATTTACTTTGTTTACTATTTTTACTTAGTCATGAGAGACACAGAGAGAGGCAGAGACATAGGCTGAGGGAGAAGCAGGCTCCCCATGGGGAACCTGATGTGGGACTTGATCCCAAGATCACAACTTGAGCCAAAGGCAGATGCTCAACCACTGAGCCATCCAGCGTCTCTACTGTACCTAATTTATAAATAAATAAATAAGTTATAAATAAATAATTTATTTATTTATTTTTAAATAAATTTATAAAATAAATTTATTTTATTTATTTATTTTTAAATTTTATTATAAGTATGCATTTAAAAGAAAAAAAACACATGGACATAGTGTTGGGTATGGCCTCATTTCAGGCATCCTCTGGTGGTCTTGGAACAAATCCCCTGCAGATAAGTGGAGAAAGAGGGGATTACTGTACTTTGCAGATGATGAGTGCTGACTGCTTCAGCTTGGGTGGGTGGAAAGGCCGACAATTCAAGCCATTTCTATCAGAATTCCCTCACAACACAAGATCAGTTGAGCAAATTGACAAATGCAGGACAGATGTCCTAGACTCATCTGTGGCCTCCTGAGTCACAGTGGGATGAGAGTTTTTCCTGCTAGGAGGTAAAGGTATAATGATTCTCCTGGGGTAGAATTCAATATAATAGAAAATAAAAATCAATAATAAGACATCCACTGTCAACTGAACAGAGTTAACGATGGTTATGAACTTACTTTCGAACAGAGTAGAAGTCTGTAATGGAGCCATGATCCGATTTTTATTTGTTTGTTTGCTTTTATTTTTTGGTTTTGCTTGCACTGATGTGTAGAGCAGCACAGCATTAAGCTAAGTGGCATCATCTTTTAAAAAGTTATTATGTGAGTTACTGGATTGGGGGCATGTATAACATTTAAAAGTAGCTAGAAATTTTTAAAAAGTAAACTCATTTTTCTTTTTTAAATTGTTTCTGTAAGAGTCACATAAGAATGCTGCTAGCTTTGCTCATGTGGCTCCTTTTAGTTTTGCAATTTCTGGGTAAAATAGTAACATCTAACACATCTATAGCCCTTATTACGTGTCAGACACTCTCCAAAGACTTTGTAAGTATTAAAACCATTTACCCTTCCAACAACCTTGCGAGGAAGGTACCTGCTATGGTTCCCGCTTTACAAATGAAAAAACTGAGGCAAAAATGCTTAACCTACCTGATGAAGGTCAAACAGAGAAGGCAAGGTAAAATGCAGGGGAAAAAAACAAAAACAAAAACATAATACCAAAGTGGAAATTCAGTAATGTACCATCTGGGCTTTGAGGTCTCCCCATGTTTTTCTGCGTTGCGAGAGCACATCATCTGAGAGCATCATCCATAGCTCTGTCCCACGCACTTTTGTAAAATATGCAGACATTTTCACAAGGCTCCGCATCAGCACGAATAATAGATGCTTACTGCATCACTTTATATTTTGTGGCCACCTTCAACCTCACCTGTTGGTGGATCCCCATCCTCCCTCCCATGTCCACCCATCTCCCTGACTACTTCTGCCCCTTTGTCCAAGGCTCCTGTGCCCGCTTGTCTGCATGAACGCAGCCTGGCATTTCCAGTTCACCAGTTCTCTGCCACCTATCCACGACTGCCTTTTGCAGCCAGTGCCCCAGCTTCTAAAATCATTCCTCTCCTCTGTTCCTTTGTTAGATTGGAGAGAGGCCTGATTGATGGGCTGGTAAATTCAATACATGACTCTCTGGAAAGTGTTTTGTTGCTGCTATTGTTTATTTTAAGGAAGACGCTCTGGTGATCTCTAATGCTTGTACTTAAAGCAAAATGCAGGATGACAAAGAAGGAAAGGTTTGGGTAAGATTTCTGGAAACAAGCAGTGTGGGCAGCCCTCTATGTATAAGTGTGGTCCGATTCAGAGGGCAGGCCCCATGGAGTTCTGGGATTTTTGAGGCTGCCTTTCCAGGGCTAAAAATCAAATAAGCAATCACGATTAGACCCAACTTTCTACTCGGCCTCTACTGCTGTGCTTGGTGCTTGGTATTGCAAAAGTTAGCTCCACAGAGCTGGCTGCATTTTTTCTGAATATGCAAGGCATTTAGTTCTTAGGTCATTCTTAAAAATAAAATAAAAAACTAAACTAAACTAAACTAAACTAAGCTAAAATAAAATAAAAATAAAATAAAATAAAATAAAATAAAATAAAATAAAATAAAATAAAATAAAATAAAATAAAATAAAATAAAATAAAATAAAATAAAATAAAATAAATCAAACAAAAGCCGCAAAAGCTTTTGTGGATGCTGTCCCTCTGCCTGGAATAGCCATCTCCCCAGGAGAAGGGAGATGATTCCCTTCTCCTGCCCAAATCCGTCTCCCCTCTTATGCTGAGTGCTGCTCTTGGCAAGCTGCAGTTCCAATACGAAGTCATCCTTCGTGGCAATTTAAAATGTGTTTCCATGTGCTCCTGCCATATGCTCATGTCCTATATGTCCCTGTAGGAACTAGACTGTACCCCTGGATCACAAATGGTCAGGGGATCATCTCTGTGTGTAGTCTTTCCAAATACATAGGGTGCAGTTTGTTTTTTTTTAAGATTTTATTTGTGTATTGATGAGGGACACACTGAGAGAGAGAGGTGAGACATAGGCAGAGGGAGAGGCAGGTTCCCCGCGGGGATCCCAATGCAGGACTCCATCCCAGGACCCTGGGATCACAGCCTGAGCCAAAAGCAGATGTTCAACCACTGAGCCACCCAGTGCCCCCATAGGGTGCAATTTTTACCTTGATTATTCTTTCACATGTTTTTTTTTTTTGCCTTTTATTTACCATTCTCAAAAATAATAGGTATTATTTCTCTCAAGCTCTGTGAACACTGAACTCTCCCTTAGTATGTCTATGTGATGTAGTTTGAAGTGGTGGGGTTCAGAGCCAACACCCAAGAAAGAATTCTTGAGACGTTTTTGGTACAAAAAGGGTGTTTTTATTATAGCATGGGGACAGGACCCGTGGGCAGAAAAGCTGCAGTGGAGTGGTGAGGAGTGACTGATTATATAAGATTTTCTATCCTGTGGAGGGGAGGGGGATATTAGGGCTCTAGGAAATTGAGCCTATAGGTTTCTGGAGATTGCTTTTTTTCTTCTAAATCATTAAGACAGTTGAAAACTGATGAAGACTCCTGTCCTGAATGACTGTGATCCTCTATCAGCCATTTGTTTTTCCCTTTCCTTTATTTTTTGGGCAGCCAGGAGTGTCTGAGGAATGTCACACACATTCCACCTTGGGGTGTGGGGGTTGCGAGGGCATAGCTTGTTTTTGCCCTCAGCTTTCCTTTTGCTCCCTCATCATTTGTTTAAAAAATAAATAAAGGGGGATTTAAAGAGAATTGGTTCTTTTTAGTGCATTTTATGAGGGAGGGAGGCTGGGAAAGAGAAAAAGATGTCCAAATTGCCTAGACAAAAATGAACTCAAGTCTGTAATTCAGACTTGAGCTTGCTACAGAATGCAAGCTTCTTATGAGCTGCTACAAAAGATATTTTTATTATTGAAGATGAAATAAATGAAAGAAAAATATTTCGAAAATAATGCGTATTTCAATTTCATTCTATTTGGTACTTAATAAGTTTACTATGACCCAGTTATACGAGGTATGGAGAATACAGAGCTGAATACAAAGTCCATAACAGCAATTAGAAAGAAAAGAACAATGGATCTGATTTAATATGCTGTCTTAAGATGTAAATTTTCAGAGATCAAAATTAACCTCTAATGGAGGCTGACTCGAATGTCACTTCAAACGCTTTAAAGACTCGATTTTTTTCTGCTCTTGTTTACAAACTTCCACGATTGTCTTCTGAGTTCTAATATCTGTATCTCTGTGAGTCTCTTTACAGGCCTGGCTAATTGCAGATACTTGAAGTGGGACACACCCCCAAAGATATTCGGGGTAGATACAAGAGTAAAAGGGAATGTGAGGCAGTGAGAGAAAAGACTGAATAAAGAATCTGTGCCTGGGACACCTGGGTGGCTCAGTCAGTTAAGTATCTGCCTTCAGCTCTGGTCATGATCTCCTGGTTTTGGGATTGGGCCCCACATGGTCGAGCTCCCTGCTCAGCCAGGAGTCTGCTTCTCCCTCTGCCTCTGCCTCTCCCCCTGCTCATGCTCTCTCTCTCTCTCTCTCTCTCTCTCTCTGTATCTCTCTGTCTCAAATGAATAAATAAAATATTTAAAAAAAAAGAAAGAATCTGTGTCCTGATTAGGGCTTTTAATGAAACTCCATTAATGCAGATACTCAAATCAATCTAAAATATGGCCGCTGTATGCTTCCTGTCAGTTGAATTATTAGTCATCTTCAGGGCATCAGAATAAGGGGATCAGGTAAGGGGAAAAGTGACAAGTGTGACAAAAAGGAAGGAAGGAACATCCCTCTAATGAAGCAGGTACTTGTAAAATATTCCTTCACCTTAGAGCTCAGTATGTTCTGTGGAGCCAACATCTCTAAATCTTCATTCTTCCACATTATCATTAGGAAAACCTTCTCAGAAATTTATTCTTTTTTTTTTTTTTTGGCAGCCTTGGTGTTAAATTTTTTCCCTATACTTTGATGCAAATAGATAAGCCTACTTGGAGCCTATTTGTTCAGGTGGTTTGGAACAAATCATGTGTGATATGCTCCTCCATAGAGACATGGCTGAATGTTACATCATTCTCTCCTCCATTCCCTGGATTTTTTGAAGTCACTCAAGCAGCAGCTGTAGTCACTGTTAGAGTGTGCAAGAGCCACTTCTCCTCCAGGTGCTGCTCCCCAGTTGTACTAATGTTTTCCTTCCACATCCTGTGTATATTGGTAAGCCCTTGCCAAGTATAACATTCTCCTTTCATGTAGAAAATAATCTTCAAGCCGAGCATCCATCTGAGAATGACCTAAGAACTTCTAGAACATATAACTTGGCCAGAGTGAACATATTCTCTTAGGAAGCAACGTTTATAAAGATTCTTACCTGTAGACTTTCAGATGCTTCATTTTATTAGTGAAAAAAAGTCATTTACCAAGGGGGAGGGGAATACATGAAAAGGAGAGAGTTTGGTAATCAGAGAGATGTGTTGACATAACTGAGATTCTGGCAATTTTTCAAGAAGATAAATTCCTTTTTTGGAACAAAAAATATGTTGTTATTAGAACTAAGTAGAAGGTCAAAGTCCAATCGCAGGAATAAGCAAAAAAAATTTTTTTGAATTAATGGATCTTGGTCTCTAGGTAAGAAGTACTCCAGCCTGCTCAGATTTTATTTATTAGAGTTTAAATTCCCCTGGATTAGGAGAAGATTAATTTCAGAGCCTGAGTTAGCTTTTGACCTATGTATGGGACACAAGTGGCCACAGCTGTGGAGAATGGAGGGCTAGTATGGCAGGGATCGTAGTCCTTTATGTAAAATAAAGATAATCCACACGTGCTGTGGCCATCACACTCTCTCAGGTACTCTGGAAATGATTATCGTCAAAGTCCTCCAAATATCCATCCTGGAATTAGATCTGCAGAATCTAAGAGCTGATTTTAGCTTATTGGAGTGGCAAGGCATAAACTACTCTGGGTAACAAATGAGGATGACTTCACCAAGGGAAGGGACACCAAATGTAATATTAATCGATAAAGCAGACATTTTTTACAAACTCTATTAACGCAATGTTTTGGATGTGGTATACCTTTTTATTATTTAAATGAAATCCTGAGCCTGCCATGTCTCTCTATAGCATAAAATTCATTTCTTGGTTTCTGTTGTTGTTAGAAACAAAAAAATAACACAAAAGAAGAATTTAAAGGAGACCAAGTTATTATATTTCTTCAATTTAAATATAATAAATAACATTTCTAGTTTCTCTTGGTTGCTTTTGTGCCATGGGCAGCTTTTACCACCTCCAGGTTTTGAAATTCTTTGAGCAACCCTTCAGAAATTATGATACCCATAAATGGTAGGAATCATTTTTCAAAAAAAATGAAAATTTTGTTAAATGTTAAGACACTAATGTGAATGCTTAAGTGAATCCAACCTTATCATTGAATGCTAATAAGAATGTTTTCATAAATATTTCAGATCAGTTATTCCATGAGAATCCAAACCAAATGTTGGCATGAAAGGTAACTGGTCACATCATACTTAGTATAATCACAGATAGAGTTCACTTAGTTACTTAAAATATAAAATAAAGCATCAACATAACATAAAAGAGGAAAGTTTTAATTGTATCCTTCCCATGCCCCCAGCAGAGTTTAATTGAATAACCTCTATGTACCAGATCATATTACTACTTGGTGTCTAGTTTTTAAATACCTTCTTAATGACATTAGAATAAATTCCAGTTTTCTTACTATTCCCTCCAATTTCTAACCTGAACACATACATTTGTCTTACTCATGATTCCCACCAAACATCTCTCCCCTCTGTTATTAGAAATCCCCAGAGTCAGTTTTGCATTTACTGTTGCATCTTTTGACAACATGCCTTCCCTCCCCACCTCTGCCTCCAACCTCCACTGTTAAGGTGATTGGTTCTTTTTCATACTTTACATCTGAACTCAAATATCACTTCCTCAGACTGACATTTTTGAAGGCCTTTAGTTTGTCTTGTTCATAACTTCTGTCATTAACTGATTTTTTTCCTGTTATTTTTTTACCTATATATATTTTTAATCTTTTTTTTCACTTTGATGGGGAAGAATTTGCAGATTTTGTGCATACTGTATTCTGAATATCCATAATAGTGCCTATTGCAAAATAGATTTTTTAATACATAAGTTTTGTATATTCTCTAGGTGAAAGATTTAACAGTTTGGCCTTAACAGTGTGTATGATCACTAATAAATAAGATACATTTACAAAGACATAGCCAAAATATATTGTTTTGTTATCTTTCTACAACATCATCCAGTCTTGCCATATGAGTACATGGTTTCATATATATGATCATATCTCTAGCATTATTGTTAAGTTAATTTCTCCATATGTCAAAATAGTAGAAAATCATATAGCTCATGTATATTGCAAAGAAAGAAAATATTTAGGTTTGGAACTTTTTAAGAAAGTTATAATAGATTTATAATGTCTCATTATTCCTAGCAAGCAAATATGCCTTCATTCTTGCTTTTTGGTTGTTTCATAATCAGACAATGCTGACATTACAAAAATAGTGACTTTTTGGTCAGGTGTTTTTACTTTATTATCTTAAAGTTGGAGATACATTTAATATGGGTCAGTACAATGTTTATATCATAAAATAATGAGTATTATCCTTCCATTGTTGGATAAATGAACACTATGTTTTATTTTTTATTTTTTTAAGATTTATTTATTTATTTATTTATTTATTTATTTATTTATTTATTTATTTATTTATGATAGACATAGAGAGAGAGAGAGAGAGGCAGAGGCACAGGTGGAGGGAGAAGCAGCCTCCATGCCGGGAGCCCGACGTGGGACTCTATCCCGGGACTCTAGGATCGCGCCCTGGGCCAAAGGCAGGTGCTAAACTGCTGAGCCACCCAGGGATCCCTGAACATTATGTTTTATTTTTTTATTTATTTATTTATTTTTCATTATGTTTTAGATGTGAATTTCTTTTTTTTTTTTATAAATTAATTTTTATTGGTGTTCAATTTACCAACATACAGAATAACACCCAGTGCTCATCCCGTCAAGTGTCCCCCTCCGTGCCCGTCACCCATTCACCCCCACCCCCCGCCCTCCTCCCCTTCCACCACCCCTAGTTCATTTCCCAGAGTTAGAAGTCTTTATGTTCTGTGTCCCTTTCTGATATCTCCCACACATTTCTTCTCCCTTCCCTTATATTCCCCTTCACTATTATTCATATTCCCCAAATGAGTGAGAACATACACTGTTTGTCCTTCTCCGATTGACTTACTTCACTCAGCATAATACCCTCCAGTTCCATCCACGTTGAAGCAAATGGTGGGTATTTCAATATTATTCTGAGAGGAGAATAAAAAGATTGGAGAATATAATAAAAATATCACTGCATTATAGCCATGAAGTTTATAAAGTTAATGGTTTAAGTTGTATTTGCAGGTAAGCAAATATCCAGGTAATGAGTAAAACTTTATTAGCTGTTCAGATATTTTGATATAAAACCAAATAGATATGTTTCTAAAACTTGTCATATTTTCCCACCCTTAGAAATCCCACCCTTAGAAATGAGACTTTAGCATTTTCCCTTCAAAATAAAATTCCAAATGAAATGCTTAAACCATTTTTGAAACTTTTATTTTTATACATTTTAAAATCCTATAGTGCCCATATTTTCCCCTTATTGCTCTATTATTCCATCTATGTATTCTTTTTTTAAAAAATATTTTATTTATTTATTCATGAAAAACACACACAGAGAGAGAGAGAGAGAGGCAGAGACATAGGCAGAGGGAGAAGCAGGTTCCATGCAAGGAGCTGGATGTGGGACTCGATCCCGGGACCCCAGGATCATGACCTGAGCCCAAGGCAGACCTCAACCATTGAGCCACCCAGGGGTTCCCGTTCAGTAAATATTTCATGAATTGAAGGTCTATATGACTTGAATTTCATAAGCATTGCAAAACAGGCTAAATTTTGAGAATCAGCTGTAGAGATAAAGCATTTATCTAAATTTTTACTGATGTCAATAAGAGAAAAAAATACCAGAAATTTAAACCAATACCATATTAACAAGAGAATTGAACATTTCATTTGATCTAATTTTACATTGTAACATATTTAAATATAACACTACTAAATTAACACCCCATGCCTTACTAACTTATGAAACAGATTTCAAATCAGATGAAGCAATTCTTTTTCAGAACAAAGTTTCTGCTACTTACTTTTCATTTTGTTAGTTAAATTGTATGTGATATAAGCAAGAAAGCATTTTTCCTCCTCTTTAGACATCAGATTACCAAAGCACTAAAAAGACTGATCTCCTCCCTTAGTCTAAAGTAAGAGATTAAAGCCAACATCAAATATCTCACACAAGAAATGATTGAAGGAAATCTCATATCTAAAATTTATAAGTCTTCAAGGATTCATATCAAATCTTAGATGTGGGAGAGGGCACACATGGTTCCAAAAAGTTCATTTAGATTCAGGGTTAAAGAATTACTAAAATTTGTCAGAGTATTTTGTCAGGATGACTTGACAGGATACTGTGATGAACGGGAACAGACCTAAAATCCTAAATAGCCTATGATAGTAGGGGGAAAATATCAAATGTGAGAATTCAGGGATAAGGGCCTTAATCGTGATTCCAGAAATTATGATTATAGATTTATTAAACCTAACAAATAAAAAAAACTTAATAATTACCATTGCCTAGTTATATTGGACATGTATTTTATATGTACCAGAGGATGATGTGCTTGATTAATAGGTCAATGAATTCACTGAATATCAAAAAAGTAGAACTAGTCATCTCGTCAAATGCATTGGTGATTTGTAAAATTGGCAATCGTAGGGTTCTTTCAGTTTCGAGAATAGGCATAATCTATACTGTTCTCCAACATGTAATCTATTATATACCTTTAGGTATGAACCAGATATTTATAAAAAATGAGACAAATGAAATTCTTATGTTATAAGGTCCCAAAGTAGTTCCAAAGTCCCAAATGATTAAGGTCATACATTTCAATATATTTACTTTGTTCAAGATATTAAACTTAATGATGTAGCTATCATGCGACCTGATTGAGCCTCCATTGTACTTTGTAAACTGGATGATTGTGGTAGATAGATACTGCTGGTTGTCAACCCTATAGCCATCTCTTTCTCCTTTTAACCTTGCCAGCAGAGCCTACTTTGGACCATAATGGCTGAGAATAATAGACTCTTTCCCAGGCTCCCTTGAGACTAGGGATGAACATATAATCTCATTTAATGGAATTGTGTGGGCATGATTCTCCTTCTGATTAAAAAAAGGGGGGGTGGCCAATAAGATAGCGCAACCCATTGTTCCCCGTTTTTCTGTGAGAATGGGATGCCTACACTGTTACATCCATCTTCTGATTCAAACAGTTGACTCTGACAGCACAAGGAGGATGGAGAGCCCGAAGATAGGAGGAGTCAGGGCACTCAGTGATGAAAATAGATCTGAGCACAGAAAGGATTCTGAGGCTCTTCCCTTTGGATTTCTTGTTATGTAAAAACTGTGGGAGATAGCTTTAAGAAAGCCATGCGTTTGCAGAAGTGGGTTACAAAGGCATAGGGTGGTGGAAAACTGCCTTGGAGATGGAAAATTATCTCCCAGGGCGAAAACACCCAAGTTTAGCAAGAGTCAAAACAAAATCAGTATGATTTGATCTATAACTGGAATATATGCCTCACCAGTTCTGATGTCATGGATTGTAATCCCTGAGAAATTATTGTCACTTACTTGTTGAATGAAACTGCACTTCTGTTAATGATAGCTGACTCCAAGATGTACTTCTAATTCTGTCACAAACCCTGAGTGAATAAAAGTACTGGCAAAGCTCTGCTCTGGGCTCTTGTCCGTCCCTGACATCAGTCTCCCTCGTGATAATTTCTGTGTTTGCTCCCTTGCTGGGACAAGGGAGAATGTTTCAGGCTTGTACAGCTTGCAACAAAAACAAACAAACAAACAACACACACACACACACACACACACACTTGCTAGAGCCTCCTTTAGTTAGTTAGCATTTGGTCACTTGCAGCAGAAAGCATCCAGGTTGACATGGTAGGAGACAAGTAAGCCTCAGATCATTTTTGGCTTAATCATTTGTTTATCACTAAATCTGCCATATAACAATTTGTAAACTGAAGGTGTATGTTGTGTTACTTTCATACATTTGTATATTGTAATACAGTTGCCTTTGTAATGCTATTTATCACATTACATACTTAGAGCACATATGATTGTGTTCAATAAGTTGTACATTGTCTCTATGGCTGTTTTAGCACTGATGACAAGTTTGTCCTCTTTTATGAATTTATTTATTTATTGAGAGAGAGAGAGAGAGAGAGAGAGAGAGAGAGAGAGAGACAGCCAGTGGGGAGGGGCAGAAGAATGGGAAAGGAGAGAGCTCATGTGAAGTAGGCTTTACACCCAGCATGGTGCTTGATCTCAAGACCTGAGATCATGACCTGAGCTGAAATCCAGAGTCAGAGACTCACCTGACTGAACCACCCAGGTGCCCCAGGAGTCTGTACTCTCAAACACCATCAATCATATACTCCCACCCCATCTTCTAGTAACCACTGTTTTATTCTTGGGTTTTTTTTTTTTTTGGATTTGGATAGGTTTTTTGCATGCTTGATGTTTTTATATTTACACATACAAATCATGTCATGCAGTACTTGTCTTTCTCTATCTGGCTTATCTTGCTTAGCATAATGTGTTCAAGGTCCATTCGTGTTGTCGATTTTTTATATGTAGTAAGTGGCTGTTAACACTCAGACTTGGGTTATCCTACACGTCTGTGTAGAGAATTTCTCATCCTTTGGCGTTTAATGTTTATAAGGGTTTCCTTCCCCTTTTTTCATTAGTTAGATTTCTTTCAAATGCTACATTGACCAAATGGTTCAGGATGTCTGGATTTCCCAGAGAAATAATGAGTATAGTGAAGAATTTTCACTGAAGTATTGAGGATGAGCACCCAACTTATTTTTGTTCACCTTACAATATGAAAATAAACCTTTGCTATCTGAAGCAGCTGGACTTCCAAAATAACACACGTTTTTACCTTCTGTTCATATTTCTTTCAGAAAATGAAAGAAAAATACTCTATTTGAGTGAAGAACAAGATAATTTGATTTGGGTATTGATTCTCAATTTTTCAGTACCTAAGCATTTTCCCCCCCATACTCAGAAGGTTTGTTTTTTTGTTTTTTGTTTTTTGTTGTTTTTTTTTTTTTTTGAGGCATGCTTATACAATTTGTAAAGTTTAGTCCTCTACCTCAGCATGTGTAGTGTATAGAAGAAAAATGAAAACAAGAATGTTTTTTGGAAAATAAATGTGTATGGATTCAAACAGAGATTTGTATAAAATTACCATAAATGGCATTTGTATCAAATAATATTTTTCATAATTCAAATGTGTCCTATTTAAAAGTTTTAAGTTTGAAAGGATGAGTGATTTTACAATCAACTTTGCATTTCATAGGACTTTCATCTGTATATTGCAAAATGCTTACTAGTTCTTTTTGCAAGACACCTCTGGATGAGTCTCAATAATCATGGTCTTATTACTCCACTAAAATTTCCTTCTACTATATTACAGATAATCACTGCTGTGGCAGAAAAGCCAGAAAAGCATAAATACCCAAGGGGAAAGAATTTAGAAGGAAGATATTTGTTAACAGGATGAAACTGAATAAGGGCAAATGAAGTATAAACAGTTGATTATTAGAAAAAACTTCAATAGGTTCCCAATCAAGAGATAGGAACTATTTCCTTTGGGAATAAATCAGACTGATTTATTAAATTCGAAATGTTCCAAACTAGTTTGTCTGAGAAAACAGGTACTACAGTTTGTTATAGTCCTTTGCAATTTAAAATGGATTACCATATGCATTTTATCATTTGATCATTACAATTTTCCTGTAAGGTATATAAGCTAAGGATTATTATTTCATTATTTTACAGGTTATGAAACTGAGACACAAAAAAAGAATACTTGTCTAGTGCCATAGGCAGTAATTGGCAGATTTTGGTCTAAACTCTAGAATTTTGTTCTACTATTTTTACAAATGCCACTGTTAGTATTCTGAATAACTGAGCTTGAATAGAACATAGAGTTTTCTGCAGTTTCCTATTTTAGGTTGTTAAGCAACAGAGGTTTTTCTTTGAATATCTCAGAGTTTTTGCATTTTTATTATTACAGAAGAATACAGAGGGTTAAGAATAAAGTTGCCCTCCCTAAAATTGAAAAATAGTAAAGACAACTAATAAGATATAAAACACTATTATAAATGGAAATATTTTATACCTTGGTCTGAGTGATGATTATACAGGGTATACAGATGACATGCATTCACGTAGAACTCTTCTGTACATAAAATTAATGTTGCAATGGCAATTTTGTCCAATCCTTACTTTGTTACATAAACACAAGAAAACCTATTTTTTTATTGTACACATGATGAACTGTTCATGAAGAATATAAAACCCATTGTTAGTCATGAGTGAAATGGTCAATTTACATAATTAAAACTTTTGGGGGAATTGTTTTACAGTCTCCATTTCTAATGCCTAGAAGACCAATGGACACAGAAAAGACAATAAATATGCACTTGTTATGAAGTGAAACAATCTTCAAAACTATAAGATGACAAATATAGTTTGATAAATCTTGCAAACTCCATTTCTTTCTCTCTTCATATCTGAACTACATCTTAACTTGGTGTGATTCTTGACTGCTCAGAGTCACTAGACTTTCCTTAGCCAATCCCTTCTTCACGTCTAGAGATTCCTCTGATTCTATCTCAGTTCATTCCAACAAAGCATGTGCTCACTATCTTGGATCTTATCTATGAAGTGACCTCACTCAGCTATAAGGAGGAGATGGATAAGGCATGTGTGTGCAAGTGTGGGAGAGAGGGAGAGGAGCCATAAGTTGATGACAAGTGAGGTGATAGACCCTATACTGGACACTGGATACTTCACATATCTTCATAAATTCTTACAACACTGCAAGAAAAGACTTGATCTCAGGGTAACTAAATACTATGCCAAAGTATTTCCATTTGAAATAAAGTTGAGAAGAAAAATCTGGTTTTTCTCACTCTATCGTTATTTTGTTTTTCTTCTTATCTATATTTTACATGAATTATAGAATGATAAGGCCACAATAGGGCTTTCTAGATAGATAGACAGATGTCATATGTTTATATATATATATAAAGAACACATATTATTTATATACACTGAAATGTTTAGTGTTCCACAGTTAGTTGAAAACATCATCAGGATAAAATGTGGATTTTTTAATCACTATTAGAATATGATTTTTTTTGTATGAAGTATTAGGTGGTGAATGTCCATCTAATAATGCATCATCTCTCCCAAAAGCTAGTAACAACTTTTTTTTTTAAGATTCTTATAAAGAAAAAAAGACTGCAATTTCAAGTAAAAAGTCCTTAATGATGCTGTAATCCCACCCCCTCTTATGTGTATCAAAGCCATTTTTTCACTGTATTTTGGTTACGCATATTTTCTCACTTCTCATACTAGATTTGGAGCTTTGAAACTGAAAGCACTATTTTTTGTCTCTGTTTTTATGTTTTATTTTCATTTTCTGTTTGTTTGTTTTTTCTAATCCTAGCTGGGCTTGGCATATACGAGGTACTTAGTACTGTTTGATGAATGAATGAAGAATGAATTGTCTGCTGGATGGGCAGTGACATTTTGGTCACCTTGATAGTCGGCGAGGAAATTATTATTTTGTAACCCAGGAAAGCCTTTTAGGCTACTTTGAAAATATCTCTTATATGACAGCCTACTTAAACCATAGGTAAAAAATGGCAGCCAGGGTAGAAATAAGTCTGTCATTCCCACAATGGCTATGAGTCATTAAGAGGTAGGTATGATTTACTCCAAAGGAGAGAGATACAGTACTTTCACTGGATATCATTCCAAGAAAAGAATGTTGATGAAACAGCTCAGAATATTGGCCAACACAGACATGCTAGTTTTAATCAAACTGTGTGATCAATCATTTGGGAAAGATTATTAGGTTCTGGTCTAATTCATTCTACATGATAATATATCATATAGTTTCCTTATCTCAAGTAGGGGAGGCCATTATCTATTCCTTCTACTTTGCTTGTAAATGGTCTAATCTCCCCTTCTCTTCAATGATCAGTGCTAAGTGTGTCCTCCACGGATGTCTGGCCAATTAAGATCAGATGCACAACTAAAGTGAATTTCTTCCAAATAGTAAGTGTGTTTGCTGCATGGAGGATGCTGTCCAAGCTTGAGGTTATGGATGCAGATGCAGGAAATTGTCAAAGGGAGAAGACTGATTTCATTAGCTAGAAGTGGATGAAACTATTAGTAAGGTCATAAGTCTGATTAAAAATTCATATTGCATATTGGTTAGATTTAATTATCAAAGGCAATTTGTCAAATTACTGGAAAATTTTATCAAATGCCATCATCATCTGAAATTGCACTGGAAAACTATGAAATGTTTGCTGTCTGCATCCCTGAAGGTAGATGCCTGGCTTTTGTGGTCACCAGGAGAAATACTAATATACAGTATTCTTCATGGGAGAAGAAGAAAAATTGATTATTTGATATATGAAATTAAATGATTGGGCAGAGTAACTATTCTGCTTTTTTTTTTTTTTTTTTTGGTTAAGTAGGGCACTCAAAAGACAAGACAAAACAAACAAAAACTCTGTGTATCACTGCACTTCACATTGGTAAGACAGGAAAACCATGAAAGCCCACACCCATCCACTGCAATAGCAAAAGCACAAAGATTGTCATTGAATTCTGTTTTCCAGAAGGAGATGAAGGGCAGCTCTGCTACGTTCAAGATCTCTTTATACCCTTCTGACAGCCAGAGACGTCTGGTTGCCTTCTCCTGGTCCTGGTGTTGATTGGATATTAACACTCAGAAAACTTTGGCAGCCTTAGAATTTGTTCCTTATTCTCATCTGTAAACTGCTCCCAAGATGACTCTAAATCCACAGCCTTTGGCTGTGTTGTGGTGATAAGAAAAAGTGCCACTAATCTAGTGGAATAAGAAGGGACCTTCTTTCACTGTCCCTTCTTAGAAGAACAATCCGTGCCTGGATAAAATAAGTTTTCTCTTTGGTCTGCGCACTGAAAGTGTGAGAGGGTCAACCTCTTCATTCAGGTTGTCATGCACGGTTTCCTTGGGCCCCTAAATCTACCATTAGGAAGAGCTGGAAGAGTCTTTTTGTTTTGTTTTCTTTGTAACTTTCTAAGAAATGTTTTTTTGCAGAATGACTTAAAATAATATTTTGAAATGTGAATTATATAATAGTTTCTCTATATCTGCCTTTATGCTTATTTTTTTAATTTAATTTAATTTATTTATTTATTTTTTTAATTTATTTATGACAGTCTCACACACACACACACACACACACACACAGAGAGAGAGAGAGAGAGAGAGAGAGAGAGAGAGAGGCAGAGACACAGGCAGAAGAAGAAGCAGGCTCCATGCACCGGGAGCCCAAGGTGGGATCCAATCCCGGGTCTCCAGGATCGGGCCCTGGGCCAAAGACAGGTGCCAAACTGCTGCGCCACCCAGGGATCCCTGCCTTATGCTTATGATGTAGTAATAGTTTGATTTTCATTTCCCATGATGTTTTCATGAGATATTTCCAAATCTTCATTAGTAAAAATCCTTGGTCTGGTAAGGCTTTTTTTTTTTTTTTTTCTGTCCTAAATACTTTCCCCTTTTCCCTCCTCCTCCATGTACTTCTCCTTTTCTACTCCATCTCCTTCTACACTTCTTCCTCTCCCTCTTCCTCCACCTCCTTCTCCTTTCCTCTTCTCCCCCTTCCTCCTCTTTCTTCTACTTCATTTTCTTCTTTTTTTCTCTTTCTCTTCTTTCTCCTTTTCTTCTCCTTCATCTCCTTTCTAATTTAACTAACTGTTCTTTTATACAGATGTGTGTGTATATGTGCCTCATATATTGATTTCTTGCCCTAGTTGTCTTTATAACTATTTGTGGATTATCTCTATCTGTATCTATTTAAGGCTGATGATCTCTTTTCTCCAAAATTTTAAAATTAAGTTGAAAGGAGAAACAATATAGATATTGTATCTGTTGTGAAGTCAAGAACATCAACACTGAATGGCACAGTTGAGCAAAGGAATAAAGGTAGGAAAGTAGATGTTATTATGTTTTAGAGAGTGTGATTGTGGGATGGAGATACACTGGCCATATGGAAATGTAGGCTGAAGAAATATGGGGCAAACTTTGCATGTCCAGTTAAGTGAATTCAAATATTTCTACAGGTTGAGGCACCTGGGTGGCTCAGTCACTTAAGAATCTGACTCTTGGTTTTGACTCTCAAGTCATGATCTCGGGGTTAGGGATTGAACCTTGCATCAGGCTCCATACTCAGCATAGAGTTTGCTTGGGATTCTCTCCCTCTTCCTATGTCCCTCCCTCAGTTTGTGTACTCTGTCTCTCTCTTTTACATGCACATACAAACACACACAAATAAATAAATAAATCCTTTAAAAAACCCAACTATTTCTTCAGGCTATGCAGCACCATGAAATCTTTGATAAATAGAAGACCTTGACTCACATATTTGTTTGAAAAAGGATTGAAATCTGATGATAATCAGATTCTACATGTTTGTCTCCATATCTTTAAGTTGAAGTGCCTGGGAGATGAAGGGTCTGCAGGTGACAAGAGATACAAATTAGAGCAGATGTTAGTTACAGATTGGAAGCAGAGACTTTAGAGGAAGCCCAATTAATGGGCAATTACATAAATTTATGCAAATACCAGTGAAGGTCTTAACCATCAAAAATAATGTTTGGCATCTAACAATGAATGTTGAGAGAGAATACATGGTCTGCCTGGGGCTGACATAACAAAATACCACAAACTGGGAGGGTTATACAATAGGCATTTATCTCCTCACAGATCTAGAAGCTCCAGAGTCAAAGATCATGGTGCAACCCAATTCAGAGTCTTCTGAGGCCTCTTCTTCTGGCTTGCAGATGGCCCCTTTCTGGCCATGTCCTGACAAGGCAGAGCAAGGAAGCAAACAGCCTAGTGTCTCTTCTTACAAGGACACTGATCATAGTGGATCAGGGCTCCATCCCTATGATCTTATCTAACCTCAAGTATCTCCTTAAAGGCTTCATCCTCTCAAAGGATCACATTGAGTGTTAGGGCTTCAGCATAAATTTTGGGAGGACATAATTCAGTTCATAGCAGAGGGAAGAAACCTAATTGTGGTGCTCTCTCTCTTTAGACCTCTTCTATGTCACAAAGTTGAAACGTTATATCATATGTAATGTTTTAGCAATGTGTTCTAATCTTATAGGCTCTAGAAAGAACTCTAATATTTCAAAAGTTGTGTTTAACACTGGAAATAATCTTGGGCAGCACTAAAATAGGTGTTACTATGTACAGGAAATAAATAGGGAAAAGTTTCAAGAATGAGAGGCAAAAGACTGTCCTCATCTATGCAAAATTTTGCAGTCGTAACTTAATAATTATTGACAGTCCCAACTGGCCTCATCCAGAAGCTCCTCATGGTCTCCAGATCTCAGGTGAAAAGAACAAGTGGCCTTCTAGCTCTGTTGCGCAGGGCAATTACATGGTACTTCTAATTCCCATAGTATACTAGTTCTACATAGGGGAAGCCTGGAAGTCAGCACAGAGATTCTATGGATTTAAAACCTCAATTAGGAGAGTCTTGTATGTCATGTGGGAAAGTTCAAGGGAAGGATTTAAAACGTTTGGCTCCTACCTTTAAGACCAAAGTGATCTGGCAAGAAATTGTGTCTGGTCTGAGAACCCACAGTATGGAGTTCTGAGCCTCATACTTAATAGCATCTTCCTCCTATACCTTATTAGGTGAGGACAGTGGGCATGCTCAGGGAAGAGACATGCAAGCAGCTGGTGGTATGGTTTTGAAGCATGTTCTCAAAGCTAAGTGCTTGTCTCCACCTCAGATATCTCCAGCTGAAAGTAAGTGGCAGTTGGACAGTTTCCTTCTAGGTTTAGTGCAGTGGTTATGGTATGAGCTATTCAAAATGCAAACAGAATCCCATACCCTTTCAACACATGATTGTATATCTGATCTTATATATAAATAGCAAGTAATGTGACAATTTTTTCAACTACTACTCTCTTGTCATTCCATGTGACCTGCATTTTTAAAGCCTTCTAACACTTTCATTATCCTTAGAATTTTCATAATTTAAAGGTGTGATATTATGCAGTAGGCAGAGCTGTTTATCTTGTGCTTCCTACCTACCCCCTTCTTCTATTTCTAGGGAGCTAAACTGGTTTCAGCTGCTAATAGGCAATGGAATTAGAAGCAGTTGTGGGAAAATGAGTCACTTTTGGATTGAATTTGATCTTGAATGCCAAGATAATTCTCTACCAAGTGAGCATTTAGCTCCAGCACCTTGATTCTCCTACGTTAAAATGCAAGTTGCTAGAAGAGCTGATTTATACTAATATAACCAAATTGATCAATTCTTATTATTTGATACAGAATTCATAATATAGTGAATGTAAGCATGACTGAATTGTCATTTTCCTCCTATTGTTTATTGGGCTAGGATTGCGTAATTGGGAGGAGAAAAATCATTGGAAGAGCATCCACTGATTTGGGGATTATTAGCTTGAATCATGTACAGAAGATATGCATGCAGTACATTAATGTGTATTTTACAACAATTTTTCTTTCAAATATTATTAGGTAGAGTTTCTTATATTTAGAAATCTTATAACAGAGAGTATTTAAAGTAAATATAAGGTCGGTGTTCCAGGATATGTGTCCACTTTTCCTAATAGCAAACAAATCATTTGGTTGGAACCTGGCCATTTCACTAGTACATCTTGTTTCAATATCGAAGTCTGAGGATTTTTATCTCAATCCTGGTAATGTCCTCCCCATCTTGATGGGCTCTGCTTTGTTTTGTTGAATTAGTTGGGATAAAATATTAATCGAAGGTGAAAGATGAGGAGGCAAAGTAGCGAGTATTTATAATTCTGTTGGGGGATTTTGTTATAAAGAGGAAATAAGAAAGTAGTAGCTGGAGGGGATGTAGGATCAAGTGAGGTTATGCTTTACTTTTAATTTTTTTTTCTCTGCGTTTTAGTTTTTTATTTGCTTTTTATTTTGAAGACAGACTATTCTACAGCAAGTTGTTATGACCCAAACTCAAGTGTAACTAGAGAGAGAAATCCAGACTGTCACTGGAGGAGAGTGGTTAGCAACTGCTCCACAGTCGAACAATTATACTCCATTTCCTTGGTTGGCTATTCCCTACATACTAATAAGTGGATCCAGTTACAGATCCCAATATCAAAATCTGCATTTCATTTCAACAAACTGCATTTCTGCCTCAGTTTTATATGTAAGATTGTCATAAGGTCAATGAACTTAAAGATCCCTCACTGAATTTGTCCTGTTTATGATCATCATTGGTCTTGTGACCTTGTTTGTGACTGAGTTCACTAAACTTCAGACATTATAATGAAGAACAGAGGAAAAAGCCTTGGGCAGGGACTCAGACATGGCCTTGCTTCCTGGATATGCTTCTTGACATGGTCCTAGATGCTACATATACATTGCTTTACTTAATCCTCATAGAAACCACATGAGATTGTCAGTGTCCCCACTTTGCTTATCAGGAGGCTGAGGTCCAGAAATGTTGAAGAATTTGCTAACTACTTGCAAGTACTTATTTTGCAATTAGAACCCAGGTCTCCCTATTTCCTCCAAGGGCTGGCCTTGGCTCTGTTTAGCTCACTAACATATAAACTTTTGCAGTGCAAGGGGAGGGCACAGAATTGTGGTTAGTCACAGAATAGAGCATAGCATCTGCTGAACAACAGCAGATAAAGGACAGTTAACTGCTGACATCTAACTTTTCCCCCCCACTAACAATTAACTTCTTAATAAAATTCTAGAGTCTACCTGATGGCCTATAGAACCAATATTAGCATTTTCCAGGATCCTAAATCATAATCGGCTATCTAAAATAATTACCAACATTTTTTAGTTGGATGCTATTGAGGTCCTCAGGGCCCTCAATATCTGTAAAGTGTTAGAAACATCACTCTTTCAGAAATGTTAGGCTCATTTGTAACATTCAGTTCTCTCAAATTCATCACTGAAAGACTCAAGAAGAAAGAACTAAAAATATATGGCAATATACACATAGCAAGCCATCTGCCAATGCAGACTCTTTGGAAATATAGCAACTTCACTCCTGGTGTCCTCTTTTTTTAGAACAGTAATAATCTTGGAGTCCATTTTCCCTTAAAGTCTTAGAGGTAGAACAGAAATCTCACAGTAAAATGCTTCAGTTCAGTACAGTAAAGTCAGTAGAGCTCAGACTATGTGTGAATGGGGGGACAATTTATTGATTAATACAATATCATTTCTTTCCTTTTTGTTCTCCATTGCCATGGTGCCAATCGCCTTTTAATTTCTATGATATTCGTAAGAAGTATTTGCAAAAGCTTCCTTAACATTTTACTTCTGACGGATGCAATGTGATCATATATTAGTTGGGTCCAAATTATCTCCATTATGGAAGAAATCTATGGATTACAGACTCTTTTTTCTTTAGGATAAACCATGGAAAACTTTCTAGGAGTCTGGTTTTTTTTTCTTGTAAACAATTTCAGCTTTCATTTATCTGACTGCCAACAGCCCAGGCTCTTTCGGTGAATTGAATGAAAGTTTACTCTTCAAAATTAACTCTTTGGAGCTATGGTTTATTAACTCACTGCCAGGATATAATCAATAGTCAACAAATTTAAGTTTGTTGTCTAGCTTTACATCATGCATGCTTGGAACCAAAGATTCTTAGAGGGCAATGCATCTAAAGAATTATCATGTTCAATCAATCATTTCAATCTGTGAATGGGGGGATAGGTCTCTGCAAATCCTGGGAGAAAGAAGCTGCAATATGTTTTGTTCTAAATCACAAAGCAGGGAAATAGCAGAGCTCAGACTAGAAGCACTTTCCACTCTAGTACTGAATTCATTCCTCTGTAGCACTCCTTACCAGCCATGACTGGTTTACAGATGGAAAGCAGACAGTGTAGTTGAAAATACAAACATTTGAAATGTTTAGGAATAAATAATACTATCAAGTGAGGCTTTTGTTTTATTTTCTGCTCTTCCTTAGAGAAAAAGCCCAAACTCCACTGTTTTGTATTTAATCCACTTGATAACTTTATTATGAGAATGTCTGTTTCTGTCTATGAATTGTCTCACTAAAGGCCCCTTATTTAGGATGGCATTTCAATGACTTATTTGTGGTTTACTTGTGATTATGTCCCCAGAGTAAGCTAAGTATGTATGTTATTGTAAATTCACTCAATGAAGGGATGCTGGGAAGAGAAAATTGTAGTACATTCTGTCATTATGTCTTACACCTGAGTTTGTCCTTTTTTGATTTCTTGGGAGCCAGATAAGACCTAGGAAGCCAGAGTTCTGACACCATGCCTGACATATGAAAGTCATATCCCACAGGGAGAAATGAGGCTATAAGGAGGGAAGCCAGGCTCTCACTCTCTCTGCTTCACTCTTCTTGAGTGTCCATGGTCTGCTTGCTTTCCTTCAGCTTCTTGAGAACTTCCTAATTTTTCCAGTTCATAAAATAGACCTCTCCTTTCTCTGAATTCCTACATCCCTTCAGGAGCCTTAAGCGTTAATTTAACCAAGTTTTATATTAATGCTAAGGAAATAGTCTTAGCTATTAGAAATATATTTATGTATAAATTATGATAAATTTAAGAAAATCTTAAAAAGGACAAAAATATACCAAATGCCCCATCCTCAGGGAATGTTCATGTACATTCTTGTATAATCATTCAGTAGAATTTGCATGACTATTTAAAAAATTTGTGAAGATTGTAATAACATAGAAAAATGTTTGTTATATACAGTGAAAAAAACAGGGCACACAATTTTATATATCGGCATGGTAATTATGGAATGAAAAACCTTTACATAAAATGCTAGGAAGATTTACAAAAATATATCTGCAGTATTTCTACATTGGTAGTAATATTTTGGACGATTTAAAAGTATCTCCTACTTTCATATATTCCTCAAATTCTATTTAATTTATTCATTTAACAAATATTTAGAGAGTACAAAATATGTGTCAGGTTCCCTGCTAAGTGTTGAGATAGGCAAAGGGAGTTAGCTAACTGTTTGCAAGGACTAATGAAAAACAATTGAAAAGCAACCAGAGCACGATGAATGAAGTTCAGGGATGAGGTAAGCCAGATTTTGCAAAAATAAGAAAGGGTGCTCAAAATTTGGGGGGCAAGGTCAGGAGAAGAGTACTGACTAGGATACCTTCAGCTGCAAATAATAGAAACCATGATGGAAAATGTTTTTAAAAATAAGAAATAAGGTGCCTAGGTGGCTCAATCAGTGGAGTGGCTGCCTCTTGATTTTGGCTCAGGCCATGGTTTCAGTGTTGTGAGATGAGCTCCATGATGGGCTCAATACTGGGCATGGGGCCTGCTTGGGATTCTCTCTCTCCCTCTCCATCTGTCCCTCACCCCTGTTCACACACACACGCATGCACACACACACACACACACACACACACTCTCTCTCTATCTCTTTCTCCCTCTCTAAAAAAAAAATAAATGACTCTTTTTAAAAAAATAAGAAATATGTTGGTTCATGTGGGTTTAATTGTGTCCCTGAAAAATAAATGTTGAAGTCCTAAGTCCTGTATCTATGAACCTTCTTTGAAAACAGGATTTTTGCAGATGTAACCAAGTTAAACAAATTAAGATGAGATCATAGCCAGATGAGGATAGGCCCTAAATCCAATAATTAATGTCCTTATAAAGAGGGAAAGATTTGGAGACAAGACCCCCCTGGAGATACACATGAGGTAAAGAAGTCTGCATGAAAATGGCAGCAGAGACTGGAGGGTTACAGCAACAAGCCAGTGAACATCAAGGATGCAGGCAGTCACTGGAAGCAAGAGAGGCAAGGAACAGATTGTCCCATAAAGCCCTCAGAAGGAATCAACCTGGCTGACACCTTGATTTGGGACTTCTGGCCTCTTGAACTGGGAAATTCACTCTTTCTGTTGTATTAAGCCACACAGTGTGTGGTAATTTGTTACGGCAGCCCTGGGAAACTAATACAGAGCCTATAATTGCAAGTCCAAAGTATAGGTAGAGTTCAGGGTTAGCTTAACTCGATGGATGCTTTTCCATTTCTTCCTTCCATACTCAGTTATTTGTTCCCCTTCTGGGTGACAGCATTATCCTCATGCCGGGGTAAATGACTGTGGCAACTTGTAGCTTTGTGCCTACAATGAACATGGAGAAGAAGAAAGAAGTACCTGTTTCAATGCTTATTTCTTTAAAAGGAAGAAAAAAATTCTCAGATATCTTTCACAAATTTCACATTGTTTTCATTAGCCCCAATTAAGTAATACGCCTGCCTCTAAAACAATATCCTTGGCTAAGAGAATACTGTGAATATTCCACTTAAGCCTAGCTTCCCACATCATTCACTGGAAAGACAGATAGGATGGCTGTTTTAAGATCAGGCCACGTCAGGAGCTTGGAGGGGTCTTCCAGGGAGGCGTGTGGGTCCTATAGGATCAAGGTGGACATTTGAACAAAAGCAGTGCTTCATCAGATTTGAGTCTGGGGAAGAAGGTAAGAGGGATGGATGCTGGGGAGGCCACAAAATATTCCATTCTTCAGGTGAGATCAGTTCCTAGCTGAGATGGGAAAATAATTAAGATTAAAATGCCAAAGATGAAACAGCAAGTGGGAGGCTTATGGAGGCCTAGAGAAATACACCTAGAAGGAACAATAGGGTGTCATGTGAAAACTGTGGAATGCAGCAGGTTGGGGATGGCAGATGGTGAGAATGGCCTTGCAGACCCCTGAAGGCAATTCAGACTTCATGGTAAGAGCTATGAGAATGTTTTTGAGGAGAATTAGGTAGGCAGGTGATACTTTTTAGATCCATGTTTTCAATAGAACATTCTGGTTTCAATATGATGAAAGTGTTTTTGAATTTAAATCTAGAAATTATCATATTGAGGGAGGAAGGTTGTTGTAGTAACTAAAAGAAGAGAGAATCATGGTCTAGTTTAGAGTGTTGGTACTCAAGATGGAAAGAAGGGGAGGAATTTGGATCTATATAGCATGAGCTGCGAACTATGAAATATTTAAATTTCTGTGTGTAGACACAGGCACACATACACATCAGTAAAAATCAATTGCCTTACATGATCAAAAGTTGTTTTGTATTATCTTCAAGCTGTTTCATTTTGTATGGAAGTTGAAAAATCAGAACAGGGGCTGGGTTATTCACTATGTTTTCTTCTCCTCACTGTTACCACCTACCCCTACTCATAAGAGTCTAAGATAGGGATGGGCATATTTTGACTTACCAAAATGCTAACTGATTAGAAGAATACATCCTAATTCCTTAAATAAGGCTTTTATCCTATTCTTCACATTTGCTACTGTCCCATCAATAGCCCCAAATGCTGCATGATAGACAACCTTAGGTATACAAACCACCTGGGGATTGGCTATTTTAGAGTTTGTTTGGACCAGCTTAGAAATGCTTAGATGAAAAAAAAAAAGAAGAAAGAAAGAAAGAAAGAAAGAAAGAAAGAAAGAAAGAAAGAAAGAAAGAAAGAAAAAAGAAATGCTTAGATGCTCGGCACCATTAGGAAATATAACCCATCCTCCACCTCCCACCATATCTTCACCTATTAAATAACAATCCTTTTGTTGCTGTTATTGCTTTAATTCCTCTCCATATCTTCATGTTCTGTTGTCTAATCAGACGGTGTGTTCAATCCAAGCTTCATCACCTTAGGGGAGGGATGAGGCAAGAATAGAAACCAGAGGAGCACATAATCCTTTGGCTTTATTTCTAAAGCCTAACTGGTTAAGAAAACTGAAAGAGTCATGTTTCCATCGATAAGGTACAAGGAAGAAAGAATGGGATTCTTAGACAAAGAGAGAGGCCCTTGATGATATAGGAAAGGAGAAGGATTTCTACCAACTGGAAACATCTTCCCCGGGGACAGTGAGGGAGACAGAGGGAAAGAAATGGAGAGGGAGAGCAGGAGGCTGGTAGAGCTCTGTGGGTTTCAAATGAAAAAAGAACTGGCATCAAACACCTTGCTTCTTAGAAACACCACCAGGCACATGTCAAGACTCTGAAAAGGAACAAAGGTGGTATAAATCTAGGGAAATAGAATCATAGGCCATCTCACAGAAATTCTTGGACCTTCAGTGGGTAAAGAAGCAGCCAAACTCCCTGGATTTGAGGCCATGTTGATGGGCGCAATGACATTTCCAATCCATTTGTGTGAATGAGAACTCAGGGAGCTTCCCTTACTCCTTGACCCTATACCTTGGCATAGCATGGGACTCTGAAACTGCAAAAAAACCTGATTGGGAGGAAAACTGGGAAAGGCTAAGTTAATTTTTAGTCTGCTAGTGGAATAAAACAGAAATTGTATTATTTGCACACCTGAACTTGTGGCCTGAAATTCATAGCCACGTGCCATTTTAAAGAACTGTATTATTGACTATTCCAAGTCCAGTGCCATTGTCAGGAATCATACTGTATCTTTCACTTAGTCTGTATTATTTTATAGGTAACAGATAAATTATGGCTTAGGCAAACAAGTTTTCTGTTTCTTTTGTTTATTTGTTTATTTTTCTTGAAGTGATAAGAGGTAGACATTGACTGGTATTGATTTCAGACATACAGTTATGTCGTCTGGAACTTTCTGCCATGCTTACCATGTTGATGACACTCTCCTGCCATGTCATTATCACAACCTCAGTCATCATATTCATGTTTAAAGTAAGTATAAGAGGGAAGATAGGTTCCACCTACATCTGAATGTTTTTATTAGAAAAGACAAAGATTTTCCAAGAAGTTCCAGTTCATCTCATTGGACATCTAATGGTCTGCCTTGCTGTGAGGGATCGTGGGGCTGAGTAGATGGCTATAATGAATAAAATCAGGTTATATTAGTAAGGAATCTGATGGAATGCTTATGGGTTGTCATGGACAGTGTTTCCAACTCACAAATGGAGAAGTAAGAAAAGGGGGAAAAAAGCTTTTCCTTTCCTTTTTTTTTTTTTTGGAGAAAAAGCCTTTCCTAATTGTTTCCTATTACTCATCAACAATCACTCTCAGGGTTTACTTGGACACTTTTAGGACAGGATGAGAAAGTGAATAATCTCAAATGGTTGTGTGTTAATGATGGATTTTACATCCGTCATTTGATCCTTTTTCCACTGCCATCTCTGTTTATCAAACACTGATTAGTATCAGAGCTGTAAGCCTCTTCTATAAAGAAAGAAAGAAAGAAAATCTTGGCTCTTTTTCTGTTCATTTTCTATTTATACTCTTAGAATTAAAATAAACTTCAGTCAGAAGTAGAAGCCATATTTTGTCAGGGTGGGTGAGTTTTGATAATGTTGGACAAATCCTACATTGCGAATGTACACTTTAGTGCTGATTGTGAAACCCAAAGGCATCTCCGCATAAATCCCTCCATAGTCATTCCCATATGTGAGGAGAGGGAGGGAGATGGCAGAGCTTGGGGACAGTCCTGTGGATGACTTATTTAGCGCCGTCTCATTGATGATTGAGCCAAACTACGATCTATCACACCTTGACCAAAATGACTTACAAAAGTGCAAAGCACAGGCAAGGAGGAGGAAAGAGAAAGGGGATGGTGTGCCTTTGCAGGGTTCCTCTCCCTAAGCCATCTAAGAGCAGTGATGGATGTCAGCCCTAAAGTTAAAACTGAGAAAACATAAGTCTATATATTTTACTCCTCTGGGAAAAGGACAGAGGAGGCCAGTAAAATCTACGGCTTACCTTGGCTTACTTTGGCATTTACTTTCAAGCCTGAGGCCACATTCGTCTGATGAATATCAGGGCCTTCCTTGGAAATGTAGACCATGCAATCACGGCCTAAATTTGTTATATCACTTTTCATTTATTTTTGCACTGATTAGCCTCTATTCAGATTCAAACCATAATTTAAAGATGTTCTCACTCTAGGTTTTGTGTGTGGGTGGAAGGGTGTGTGTGTGTGTGTGTGTGTGTGTGTGTGTGTGTGTGTGATTTGTCCTAGAATAAATACTTTCAGTTGCACTCATGCATGTACTAATTCTTTTACTCAATCACCCAATGTTTATGTGATATCCACTTACATGCTCGGTGCTGCAGATAGTGCGGCTCACAAGACAAAGGAGAGTTCCTGACCTTCTGAACTGGTATGGCTCTTTGTGCAACACAGCCTGGCACCGTGCACAACTGTGACACCACATCTCCTTCCCACTCATAGGTTTAGTTCTGCATCCAATTTCATTCTTCTCCCCCAGTCTGCGTCCTGCACTTATAACCAAGTGTGCAGAAGACCTATCTTCATCGGATTCCGAATAAGCAAGGAAAGAAGAGGTCAATGGCCTTGTAACCATAACTTGATTTTAAGCTTTTTGGGCAGTGATAGCATAGACTCTAGCTTCCTGGAGCCCTAGAATCCCTCCATGTGGCTTCTGTTTCAAAAATGTAGATATTTGGAAGTAAACTCATTCTGTAGCACTTTGGCATTTGTTGCATTGTTGTGTCTACTTCCTCCATTTTTAAACTCATTTATTTAACAAATATTTATATGTTTACTGGGGAACACAGAGCAGTATAAATGCTTTGCCCTACAGCACATGTTGCAGTTTTCAACTACAATTATTAGAGTAATCTTGAAGACAGAATTCTCATTAGAATGGTAGGAGTAGGGATCCCTGGGTGGCGCAGCGGTTTGGCGCCTGCCTTTGGCCCAGGGCGTGATCCTGGAGACCCAGGATCGAATCCCACATCGGGCTCCCGGTGCATGGAGCCTGCTTCTCCCTCTGCCTATGTCTCTGCCTCTCTCTCTCTCTCTCTCCCTGTGTGACTATCATAAATAAATAAAAATCAAAAAAAAATTAAAAAAAAAGAATGGTAGGAGTAGAAGAGAGATTGCAGGGGTTTCAGAGGAGAGTAAAAGAGGAGTGAGGAATGGAGCCATTAGGGAAAGCCCAGTCATTCAACGGGAACGACCAGACCTCAGTGTTCTAATGAGTTCTGAGCTACATTCTTCTCATCGCTTCTCTTCAACAGATCTGATCCTGAAGGCAATTTCCACTGAGCTCTGTGCCTCACCTCTTCCCTGACCCCTGCCTTTAGTGATTGCCTAAAATCTTGCCTAAAATCTGCCCGTCTCCTAAAAGAAAGAAAAATAAGCTCCTTTCACTAGCGCTCCTCTGTTTTTATTTGGTCCTTGCTCAAAACACCATGATTCTGTACCAAGAAAATGGGAATCTGACAACCAGCTTATATGTCATTTCAACTTGGTCATTCTCAAGCCTCTGCCTTCACTGATATTTAATTGCCAACAAGAAGAATGCATTCAAGAAAGCAGGCTTTCCAGAGCTTTTGTCCCCCTGCTTCAGATCTCTTGAGTCACCTGGTGCTCCCTTAAAGAATTCCAAGTCTCAGTTAAATGTGTTTAAAATAGTTAGGCAAGAGAACAAACTGAGCGGTTTACAGCATGTTTATGCCACAATATAATTATCTTACTTGGAAAATGAAAGGCATTGCAATATTGTTTTAAGTTAATACTTCATGTTAATCCAAAAATAGCAATGGTCAAAATTTGTTTTTCTGTAGCTGAAATGGCCTCAGGAGATTATCTAATTTAGCTGTCACCTGTAGGCGATGGGTAATTCTCACATTTTACAGAAATACAACCAAGGCAGTCAAGGTTAAATGTTTTTGCAGACGGCCACAAGAGGGGTTTCTAGCGAATGAACGTTTTTGGACACTTTTTCCTTTCTTTCTTCATCATTCTACTTCTCCTGGAATAACTCATGTTATGACCTCAGACTGACTTCTCTCTTATGCCTCTTATGAGCTATGTAGCCTTCCATACCCCGCTTAAAAATGTATTAGCTTAAATTTCCTTGTTTTGTAAAATGCAGAAAACAGCTATTTTGAAGGGTTGCTGTTAAGGATTGGAGACTACCCATGTAAGGGCCTTTTGAAAAAGATGCCCCCAAAAATGATCGTCATTTTCGTGTCACTTAATACACAGTATTTACTCAGTACTTTGTCTACAAAACAACATCAGACACTAGGGAGATAAGATGGATAAAAGAAGCAGCCATGTGTAAGAGGAATTCATATCGTCATCTCACGGAGAGGGAAAACAATATATAATTACAATGCAATACAGGGTGAAAACTTCTTTAAGAGATGTCCTGAATCCACCTGAGATGCACAAATCCAGCATGTCTTAGCTTCTACTTCAATAACTGCAGTGACATCTAGATAGGGAGCAGGGACCCTTTAAGAATTCTGTGAGTTTCCGTGTGCGGTAATGGAGAGACTCACTTCATTTTTGGATTCATCTAGGTCAACAGCTTTTCAGGGGTTCCCACTTCGTCCCAGACAGAAAAGTCTCGGTTGGAATGAATGGCCCCTACTTCCATTTCTTTTAGTTCAACAACATAGCCGGTTAATGACTTGTGACAAATAGTTATTTACACCCTTAGATTTTACCAAGGTCGCCCAAACCAGGGCATTCATTTGAGTCCATTGTGCTAAGAGGAGGCTGCTTTGCCTCTGGTAATGTATTTCTATAATCGCCTGACCTTAATCTCACTGGATATTTAGAGAGATTCAGGCAAAAACCCATAAGTCCTCCAACTGCTTATTTGCCCTCTGGTTCTGGGTCCCTCTACCCGAGTGACTGGCACCCCTGGACTGTCCTTTTTGATCACCTGCAGGTTGCACTGGCATTTCAGCTGCGGACCATCAAACTTTAAAGCATCGTGAGGACTCTGAGCCAACCCTGGAAAAGTGTGCCCTTTCTGGTCCAGCACCTGTCTGTTTGCTCAGCTTCATAAAGGGCTGACTCATAAGAGCTCCACAGTGTGTGAGTAATCCAATTATTGAAGCTTAGCCGGGGTGTGTAGGGGGGTGCTTATCCCAAAGAAAACAGTGCACATTGGTTTTCCAAAGAAAGGGGGGCAGGCAAAGGGAGAAGGCAAGTCAAAAACTTTGGAGCTACCAGAGCAGCAGTGTGGAGTGAGTGATTAAATTCTTTTTGTCTTTTCAATCAGAGCTTTCACATAAAGAGTAAAGAGCATCTCTACTTGCTGCAAATCTGGGTGTCTTGACAGACGGATTTAATTCGACCTCGCTTTCTGCCTGATGTGGAGTGACACGCAATACAGGCTGGTCTGGCATATCAGATGGTTGAAATTGCATGTGGGGCTTTTTGGCTCCCACCTCCTCCCTCTTCTCTGATCTTAGGCAAGAATGGAGGTGCAAGGTACTGCATCTGGGCCCCAGGAATGAAGGTGACACTTTCTCTCTGGAGGCAACTTCTACAAGCACAGAGTGGAATGGAATTGACAGGTGACATTACTGTTCAGCTAGGCTCTGCAAGCTCAGAATAGTGGTAAAGAGCACGGGTTCTTTTTTTTTTTAAGATTTATTTATTTATTCATGAGAGACACAGAGAGAAAGAGAGGTAGAGACACAGGCAGAGGGAGAAGCAGGCTTCCTGCAGGGAGCTCGATGTGGGACTCCATCCAGGCACTCCAGCATCACAACCTGAGGCAAAGGCAGACACTCAACCACTGAGCCACCCAGGCACCCAGAGAGCACAGGTTCTGAATTGGATTATGCCACCTTCCCGTGACACAGTGTTTAGAAAATATCATACCTGCTAGCCTTAGTTTCATCATCCCTAAATGGGGCAAATATGAGTTTATACCTCACAGGGTTGTAGTGAAAATAATCCGTACCGTGTTCTAGGCAAATTATCTGATGCAGATTATGGACTACTTTAGTGCTAGCAACCAGTGAAATATGGTATAATTTAATAAAGATAATAACACCAAGAGTGTGCACCATTTCATGGTTTCTAGAGCAAAATAATTCAAGCACTTCAGTGACAGTATCCTATAGATTAAGTCCATCTGATGAAAGCTGTAGCTTCGACCTCTAAAAAGCCTCAGATTGAGTTGCTTTATTTAATATAAATGAGATTAGCATTTTGCAGGAAACTCTGTGGGGCCTTTAACTATTAGCCTATGAAGAATCAGAAGTCTCTAGAAACCAGGCACGTGGGCAGCTGCTGTGAAAGCCGAGTTAGAGATCCAGTTGGAGGTCTGCTTGAGCACAGGCACAACTGATTGCTCAGTGAGTAGGCTCCTGGGGAGAGAAAGGAGAGGAAGGGGAGATGCTGAGCTGCTTCATTCTCTCCTGCCTATTCATCCACAGTGCCACTAGCTCTTAAATGTCACAACACACATCTGTAGAGAAGGGTTGATACCATAGCAAAGGAGAGTAAGATAAAGTCTAGAATGTAACATGAAACTCTGGCCATTGTGTTCCTTTAAATCCAGAGGGAACAAACAACTTTGGGAAACAAATACATTTTTCTGCCTCCTAATGTTTCTGCTTTCTTAAATTGGTATCATAAAGGACTAATGAATTGAGCAAACTAAATAGAAAACAACAGACATAAAAATTTGTAGAAAATTGTGTGAGAATTGTATGAAAAATTTGATATGTGAGATGCATGCTTTAATGGGTGTGTGTACCTTACGTGCATGTAACTCAGATGTCTCCACCTCCTCTGGTCTTCTGGGGTCATTATTTCCTGTAATTTCTGTATTCTGTACACCCTGGACATCCAGACCCTGCTCCGGTGGGCGTGCATGTTTGCGGCAGCTGGCCCCATGGGTTTCTGTCCTTAATTGTTGGGAAGCCTCCAGTGGCTTTTGCCTTCCTTCCCCCCACACCACTGCCTTCCCCCACTGGCTATCTCTGCTCCCTACTTTTGCACAATGCATGCTAACACATGGTTGGTTCATGAAACAGATTTTTACTGAGACTTATAAACAATCCAAAAAAGGTAGCAGTCTCAAAAATCCCTATCCTAAAGTAATTGTTTTTTCCTTTTTTTTTTAAAGATCGATTTATTTATTGAGAGAGAGCCAGGGGGTGGGGGGAGACAGAAGGAGGGGAGAGTCCCCACTGAGCATGTAGCCAAAGGAGGGCTCAATCTCAGGACCCCGAGAACATGACCTGAGCTGAAATCAAGAGTCAGAGGCCTAACTGAGCCTCCCAGGTGCCCGCCTCAGTCTTTTCTAATATGACAAACTCATACTGTCTTTTGTTCTGTTTAGCCTTCTACTTGCCAATAAGTTACTAGAAATTCTTTCCAGTTGTCTAATTGGATCCTTCTATCTTTCTTCTCCTCCCATTTCTTCCTGCATCAACATCACTGTCTCCACCTCTATTTCTTTTTTTTTTAATTTTAGTTATTCATTCATGAGAGACACAGAGAGAGGCAGAGACACAGGTAGAGGGAGAAGCAGGCTCCATGCAGGAAGCCCGACGTGGGACTCGATCCCAGGACTCCAGGATCACGCCCCAGGGTCAAAGGCAGGCACTAAACCGCTGAGCCACCCATGTTCCCTCCACCTCCATTTCTAAAAAAAGAATTATAATCCTTGTTATTTCATTATTAAGTGTATTTTAGCTTACTTCTTCTACCACGTTCCAGAACAACAGTGTATATTTTAAGACTTGCTAAAGTACTACACAAAACAATAAGCTCATCTATCCTGGGTTTCAGTCTCCTATATATATTTTTTTTAAGATATACCGTGGTTCTCATTTCTAAGAAAGCATTCTTCCCATCTGAGCAAATCCCAGAGACAATGTGTGGATGTGGAAAGATTTCTTTCATTTACAAGAATGCAATATATGTGTCTATGATAATAGCAACCACTAACACTTGTAGAGAGCTTGCAGTATGCCAGGCATTGGGCCAAATGCTTTATTTTCCGCAATTAGTAAATCCTTGCAAAAAGCTTTGGAGGGAAATGTGATTATATTTCCCATCTCACATTTGAGGAAATGGAGACTTGGAGAAGGTAAATAATAGACTAAAGGTGGTGGTGATTAAATTGGGAACGAAGCCCAGCTGATCTGACTTGAGAACTTTCATTCTCACTACTACCTGTGTGTGGCTCTAGTGCTCATGCAAACCATGGGAGAGTGAGTGGGCTATTTCAGAGCAATCTCTGCCGGTTCATGATGGACTCAGCCTTGCCTGAACCCTAATTATTTGTTCCTTGTTTTCTTTTTTTTTTCCCTTCCCCTCCAACCATCCTTTTTTTTTTTAATTTTTATTTATTTATGATAGTCACACACACACAGAGAGAGAGGCAGAGACATAGGCAGAGGGAGAAGCAGGCTCCATGCACCGGGAGCCCGACGTGGGATTCGATCCAGGGTCTCCAGGATCGCTCCCTGGGCCAAAGGCAGGCGCTAAACCGCTGCGCCACCCAGGGATTCCCTGCTCCTTGTTTTCTGACTTTGGTACAGTAGGGTGTTTGTTGGAAAGAGAACCAAAAAGAGTCATAGGTTCAATAAACACATGATAATTTGAAAAACACATGCAAAATGTCCTTGATATTCAAAAACTCTACAGAAATGCTTGCCACAGGCTCATTGTATTATTATTATTACTACTATTATTTTATATACTTGTTTACATCCATGTGTGACTATAAACAACCAGCCTGTCCAATTCCCTGTCTCTCTGATGCTTTGCTGTTAAATTTTAAAAATTGCCATTCATTTTATGTAAAAGATTTTCAAACTAATTTATGAAGAGAAAGTTATTTAGCCATGGTTTCCTTAGATTCAATATCGTTTTTAATTGTATCAAGCACTCAATAAAGGGCACAGTTTATATTGGTCCCTGTGGTAAGACTGGCACTGGGGAAGTATCTGGCTCTCAATTACTCATATTTTTAGTAACTGGCCCATGGAAACCTCAGCACAAGTGCAAGTGTGCAATCAGGCTTTGGGCTTATTTGAAGCTAGTTCCTACATGCTAGAGTCTTGGATTTCCCCTGCAGACTTCACTTTCTGGGATGAATTTCTAAGCAGACTCATTATCAAACATCTGCCAGGGTCACTTTGAGTGTGATGTGGGTATTAGCATTAAGTTAGCATTGAAAAATCAAAGACAGATGCCCCCTTTTTTATTTTAAAGGAAAATGGATTTTTTGTTTTCCTTAAAAACTAAGATCATAGCACTTAGTTTTATTTCTTTTTAATCAATGTATCCCTTCCTACTGCTGGGAAGCAGAGACTAGACCCCAAAACTCAACCCCAATAGGAAAAGCCATTTCAAGAGTGTATCTATGAAATACATTACCCCATGTCTCTAAGGGCCCCATGTCCTAACTGCAAATCTTTCTCATTATGTTCATAAATGTATTTACCAGATGATACACCTAATAGAAGCACTACAGTGTCAGGTTTTGGGGCTCCCAGTATTGGCGTATCACTTTTGGTAGCTGGAACTACACAGTGGCCCAGAGAGGATGGCAAAGCACCTTCACTAGCTGTGACATAAAAGACCTAACTGGTACCCAGGCACCAAACAGGAGGACAAGAAGGGAACAGCCAAGGTTATCTACTTAGCAATATTTTTCCATCACTGTGTACATTAGCTGCTACTGAGCAAAACTTCACTAAGTGGTACAATTAATAAAGTAAATTGAATAGAACAATGATTAAATGAATAAATAATTGAATAAAATGAAAGGCAATTCGACGCTTATTTCAACTTTCCACTTTCAAACTGCATCCTTCCCTTCTATAATTTCTTCTACCCTTTGCTTCCCTTCCAAATGAATCTTACGGTTCATTTAAAGCAGACAAAGCAACACACACACACACACACACACACACACACACACACACACACCTGGATTAATCAGACAAAGAGCATGCTGGGATTTGTCCAGTAGTATTCATGCCCTAAGTAATGACCTCGGCTTTGCCCAAAAGCACTTAATACAGCAACTGCCATCATTATTCAGTCTTACATAAACCAACCCAGGTAAAGAACTAACTTTCATGTATTATCTCAGCTGCTAATCTCAAAATCTCTACTTCCCCCTGGCTAAAGGCAGGAATATGACTCCTGCAAGAGCTATTCTTTGCTAAAGATAATAGTAAGAATAATGAAAGTAAAGGTTTGAACACAGAGGACGTGGCCCTTGCTCCTCTGGCTTTCACATATACCATCATAAGTAAGAAGTGCACACACAGGTCATTCTCCCTATTACAATTATTCGCAGCCACAGGGCTATAAGAGGGAACAATGTTCTTTAATGGGATTTTCTAGAAGTGCTCAAAGACAGAGCTGTGTGAGTAACTTGTTTCAGAGGACTGCAGAATAGTTAGAAATGGCAAGTATCTGCTCAAGGTTTTTTTGTACTTCTCCTTGGAAGCGGCTTAGGGTTTTTAGAATTTTCAAATGTTTAAGTAGAGAAACATATTTATGCATTAGAAGGTATAAACACATGTACATAATACATATGAATAGTAGGTTATATGGATATATAGTATATAAGTAATATATACACATACACGTATACATATATAATATAGAGAAGATAAAGTGCATATATATGTATATCTTTCTTTACATTTACACATATAAAATGTTTCTAGTACTTTAGCAAGTTCTAGCCTCTTTTGTAAATTTTGTAAATGAGGGTAAATTTCCTTCACTGTATTAATTGTGGTAACTATACCTTTTATCTATTGGCACCCTCCATTTTTTAGAAGTTGGTGTTATGCCACTTTGCTTTTACAAAAGACCTGCATCATAACCTGTTTTCGCTAACCAAAAGAGAATCCAGAGAGGATTTTTGATCTTAAGAGAAAACACAAAAACCAAAAGTAGTTTTAAGCTTTGTTTTACAGTGAGCTGTGAAAGAGGCAGTGCACACCCCCAGCAGCAAGAGTGGCACCATCAGGATCCTTCTGGGAACTACATCAGCATCTCAGCAGCAAGCTGCCAGAGCTTTGAACTGTGTCTGTGAGCATCTGCGCTTTATCTTGATTTATTTTGTGCATGAGTTAGCAAGATGTGTCCTAAGGTATCAGAAAAATCTAAAAGAGGCCATTTTTGGGATCTGGGAATGCTCAAAATTTTTTTCCATGTAAATTAATGGTAATGTCTTCTTTGCTTTACATCGTGTCTGTTTAGGAAGGTTTTCATAGGTACATTCTACTTTTGGATAGCACGAGAAACCTATTATCATTCTTTATCATTCTTTTCTACCAATGATATTTCTTTTCACCACTTGATTTTTTCCCCATGTTTTGTGTTCTAGTCAAGAGGTCAGTCATGGTACCCAATGTCCCATGGCTACACAGATGTGATAAATGAGCTAGGACCAGCCAGCCACTGTAACCCATCCCCTAGACTGCTCAGAATGAGACCCAGCATGCACCTCTGATCTGGGCAGGCCAGTCAGACTCCTCACTTGGAATTTCCAGTCTGAGATTTGAATAGTCACTGTGTTCTCTACCTGTGGAAAGATGGTATGAAGCATAATCCTTCAGAGGAAGAAAAAGACAGAAAATGATCCTTTCCTTTTCCTGAATATTTGGGTTACATTTGACCTGAAAATAGCTACACATCTAACTTAAAGGAATTATAGCAACTGAAGACACTGAGTATAGTCTCTAGGTAATATTTGAGTAACAAGACGGAAAGTTCTATGGTCTTGGAGGTGAATATGAAAATGTCTTTATTCATTTTTTTAAAGATTTTATTTATTTATTCATGAGAGACAGAGAGATGCAGAGACATAGGCAGAGGGAGAAGTAGGCTTCTTGGGGGAGCCTGATTGGGACTTGATCCCAGGACTGCGGGATCACGACCTGAGCCCAAGCCAGTTGCTCAACCACTGAGCCACCCAAGTGTCCTTGAAAATGTCTTCTTTATTGAGAAAATAGCATAATAAGCCTGTTTGGGATGAGTCAACTTACACTTAGATTTCTGAGTGAGGACAATTACAATGCACAAATGAGAAGAACATGCAGGATGTGGGGCATTCAGGGAAGGATGGAGGATACTAAGAGAATAATAGAGGAAGTAGGGAGGAAGAAAATGTAGAGAAAACTCCAGTGAGCACAAGGAGGGTGATATCACATATGGCTTATCCTGCCCTGCTCTCCCTCAAAGACACAGTACTGTCCCTAAAACCAGGGGAGTTTTGAAGTGTGTATAATTTTGTATAACATGATGAAATGGGTGATACCTTCACTACAGGGATGAGAGAGACAGCAAATGTAGCATAGGTTGTTGCTGATCCTTGACCATAAAATCATAAGTCTTGGAAAGGAAATAAAGAATATTTGGGAAGAGATTTGGGTTTTTATACCCTGTGGAAGTAATTCCTAACTGATTATATAGAGATTGCCAAAAGTTGAGTAGGTACCAGTTGACATAAGGGTTAAAGTTGTAAACTGAATGGATAATATTTGAATACTGGGAAATGAATAGGGCAGCATATTCCTTATTTTATGGAACACCATTTTCCACAGGTCCGTTTCTAATATTGTGCTACAGGTATTAGGTCCGTTGAAAACTCTCATGCATAATGATGGTGTAGAGCCCGATAGTATCTATAACATTTCAACTTTAAATGCCTTTGGGGATGTTACTAACATGATAAGCTGAATTCTGGACAAGAAATTCAGATTGCATAGTGTTTAACTAAATGTCCGTGTTCTGCTCCCTAACCCTGGTGAAGATTTGGGGCTGTTTTTCCTGAACTCCTCATGCACACCCCTCAAAGTGCCCAGTTAGTCAACACTGAGCAGGGAAGGGCAAACCTAGGTTATGCCACTGTCAAAATGCCAGGCCAGTAGAATCTCCTCCTCCCTCCTCTTACTAAATGGATCCCGTGCATGCACCACTATATCAACTTCCCGAAACATTTTAACTGGACTGAAGGATTTTGTTATATGGAAAAGCAACATTCTAAGAGGAGACTAAGCTTGGTGAGAGAAATTTCCTCTAATAAATCTGATTGCTCAGATCCTACTAGCTCTGAAAAGCCCTAGAATCTTCTCCTCTTTCTCTACTTTTGCTCATACTCTATAGGATCTTGAACTCCTCTTCTCAGCACAGACGCCATGTCCACATATGCAATGAGAACTCATAATTTAGCTAAAGTCTACTTCTCCCAGGGGTTTTCTAGCTAATCCTTCTACCTCTGCAAATTTCCCTCTACTTTATCATTCCCATCAGCATTCAAAATGCAATAATATTCCCTTACTTAGTTTCCATGTCTTTTACCTGCTTTCCACTATTATTCTGCTCTCCTTTAGAAAAGAGCTTCATAAATGGCTTGTCTATACCAGCCGCTTCAATTGTTTCATCTGTCATTCCTGTCTTAGTTCACTCTGAACAGGTCTTTAATCGTCTCCCCTCCCCCAGTTGCTCAAAGTACCAGGGTTTTCTATCCTATACTATCTCTTTAATTCTTGATTCTTTTCTTACTAAGCCTCTCCACACCATTAGACAAAGTTGAACATCCTTAATCTGTAATGTAGGGTATTAACAGTGGTTTGATCACACATATAATTGTGGCTATTGTCAAAGAATTGAGGATCCAATGAGGTAGCACATTTAAAAATAATTTTTTAAAAACATTAACCACTAGGTATGCATTAATTTATTCAGAGAATAATACAAACTGGTTTACTGAAAAAAAATCCAGTTTACTGGATTATTTTAAAATCTAGCAGAGCTGAGGAAATATAGATGACCATATGTCATCCCTTAATATATGTAATCCCTTAATGAACTCTAATCTTTGGCATGAGATTGTATTTATTCTATTTTAAAAGGGGACTTGGGGATCCCTGGGTGGCTCAGTGGTTTGGCGCCTGCCTTTGGCCCAGGGCGCAATCCTGGAGTCTGGGGATCGAGTCCCGCATCGGGCTCCTGCACGGAGCCTGCTTCTCCCTCAGCCTGTGTCTCTGCCTCTCTCTCTCTCTCTTTCTCTCTCTCGCTCTCTATCATGAATAAATAAATAAATAAAATCTTTAAAAAAATAAAAGGAGATTTAATTTTATACAGTCTATAATTGTTTCTTTGCTTCAGTCCCTTTCTGGAAAGCAGTCCTATAATAAAAATCATAGAAGAATATGAAGATGAAAATAGAAATGATCTAGCTCTTAGAAGTCTTTAGCAAGTGCATAGTTGCAATTTTATGTTTAGGTCTCCATTCCTATTCCAGTGGCCCCAACACTAATCTTCAAATTCCTACACTTTGGAAAATAAGAATGTCCCAGTCAAGAACAAACAGTTTGCTCTTCTCAGTAGGTCAGTAAAGATTCAAAGTCTTAAAGCAAACTACTAGTGAGGTGGAACAACTATGACTTATAGATTGTTGCCTGAATCTGCCCTTCCTCTGCCATCCAGGCTGCCCCTCCTAAGTGCCTAGATTTCAGAAAGTTTTGGGTATGATAAGTGATTATGGTAGTATATTGAATAAAAATAATTTTCAAAGTGGGTTCTGAACTAGACTTTTAAACTCCTCCTAATATAACCATACTGCTTAAAATAAAGTGACCAATCCTTATAACAAATTCTTTCTAAGATCAAGTCTATAAGTTTAGATATTTTGTAATAAAAAGGCAGAGGTGGAAGAAAAGAGTATGTATAATCTCTTCTTCCACCGCCACTTCCAAGCAGGCCACTCTTAAGAATCATCTATTTTCTTCTTTTGAATAGAGCAACTGAGATTGAGTGTGATATTTATGGCCTCTTTAGATTGTGGCTTGGCTATTTGGGTCCCCTGTATTTGGTTCCCTTCCTTGTTGTCATGTGGAAAATTACTGAGTTAACTCAGTTTTAAATTATCAGTGGGAAAACCCACCTCTGACTGAGGTTTCAACCCTGTTTCCCACTTGTTTCCTGTTCCTGTTTGTATCTAACTGATCACTAAAGATTTCTGCTGAATCAGAGAGCTATTAATTCATTGACTAAGTTGTTCCTAAGATCTAGTTGTGGAGGAATGTTATCTATAAATCATCATAGACTTAATTGATTTTTTTAATTTGGAAAAACTAGTGTTCAACTAATATTTAAACACTAATTTTTTTTGGTCTGAAAATCTTTATTTTACCATAATTTTTGACTTTTATTTTGAGTTATAAGTGTAGATTCAAGTGCAATTGTAAGAGATAATACAGTCATTCCATCGTCATTCCAATACCTACTTTGCTCCCCTGGTAACATCCTGCAAAACTGTAATACAATATCACCACAAGGATATTGACATTAATAGAGAAATACAGAACATTTCCAACAAAACAAAAATCCCTCCCATTTCTTGCCAGCCTTCCACCCCTTCCTTAATTAAAGGCAACAACTAATTTGTACTCTATTTCTATGATTTTGTCATTTCAAAAAAATTACATAAATGGAATCATATCAGTTTGTATCACTTTAGGAATTGGATTTTGTCATTCTGCTTACTTTTCATAAAATGTTTTTCTGATCCAATCATGGTAACCAGGACAGAATTATCTTTGATGGACAATATATTCTAAAACAAGTGTCCACAATATCTAGCCTGAGCCTAACTAATGGGGTTTTTCATTATTTTCTAAAAGGAACAGTCAGAACAGTATTCTATAAGAAAATTCCCATTCACAGATATCTCATTATCCTTTTCAGTATTCTGCCAGTGGTATTTTTAGGAAACCTCCACACTTGAACAGTTCCTATTATGGTTGCTGTTGTTGCTTATAAGGGCTATCCAAGAGAAACAAACCTGGACAGCAGTAAAAGGTGGTAAAGGCAGATTTTATTTGGTGATAACTATTGCAGTTGAGAATAGAGTCCAGAGTATATGAGCTCAGCTTCACCAAAACAAAGGGCACAAGACTTTTTAAATGCTGGGGTGTGCTAAAGGAAAGGCACAAGGACACTGAGGGGGATTGGGTCCACATGAGTCAGGCAGTCATCTGGGTTTGCTAATTGGTGCTTATCCAAAGGAGGAACAGACGTCTCCTGCCTTTTGATGAAGGTAGTTGTTAAGTTAGAGCAATGTGCCCACTGAAGTTAGGTCCTTATTCCCCAACCAGAGCTATCTCCTGAATGTTTGCATTTCAGAGACTACCTCTAGGTCCTTGGGAAGACAGTGCTGGGTGGTAGGAGATCTGTATCAAAAGGACAGGAAGGGATTTATCAATGCAAGTCTTCTAAACAAATTTGCCTAAGAGGGCATTCCAGGCCCTAGCCACCTATTACCAGGTTTTGGTTGGAACAAACTGCAAATTCACCCAGCAATGTTGAAACTTCTTAGGTAGAGATTTTAAGGGAAGTCTGAGGTCATTCTAGGAACCTGGCCTTATACTTCTAGAAGCCATGCTAAAGTTTGGTTAAGTCTCTTGGTTCAGAAATGTAGATGGAGTCATTTTGTGCTGCAAGTTTTTGCAGTTCTAAGGCCTACTCTGGGTCAGGTATAGGGTTTGTTAGAATATTGCATGTAATATTGCAAATCATTCCCCAACCCCAAGAGGGACTATTTGCAATCTCTTTCAATACCTAAGATAATTTAGATTTATAGAAAAAGCACGTGATAATTAACTGGTAGGCCTAGGATTTGAATTGTTTTATCTTTGAGGGCAGAATCTTACTGATTCTCCAAAATGTAATATCTATAAACTTGGTAATTTTTTTCAGATTATTCTTTGAAGAAAAATTTTCTGATGTGGTATTTTCTAAACTTCTAGCTACTTTTTGTGTGTGTGTGTATGTGTGTGTGTGTTTTAATTTAACACCCTTTGTACCATCTCTCTTTTCAACTGAGTTAGATCTTTGGGTAAAGCAAAATGAAGAGAAAATGAAATCAGTCTTTTTTATTTTTTATTGTCTCTAATCTCCTTAACTTTATTTTCCATATGCAGTCATAATTTTCTCTTTTCTGTTAGATTTGAAAATGTGGTGAATAGCAGAGGAAAGGAAAAAAAATGAGAACATAATTGGATGGAAGCAATGAACTGCATTTTCAGGATTAGTCAAGATTAGGCAAAATGCTGGGGTTCTTAGTTCCAGCACTATTTACATTTTGAGTTGGGTCCATGTGATAACCAACAATATATTCAGATATTTGCCAAATGTCATCTGGAAGGCAAAATAGTCCCAAGTGAGCATTACCTGGGATGAAAGGAAGAAGGAGGAGGAGGAGGAGGAGGGGGAGGAGGAGGAGGAGGAGAAAAGGGAAGGAGAGGGAAGGGAAAGGGGAAGAGAAAGGAGAAAAGAGAAAAGAAAAGAAAAGAAAGAAAAAAAGAAAAGAAAAGAAAAGAAAAGAAAAGAAAGAAAAGAAAAGAAAGAAAAGAAAAAAAGAAGAAAAGAACCTTGTGTTTTGGTTAGTAATGTCTTCTGAATTTCACCATAGCACTCTTGGATCCTGCCCTGTTTCAAACTCTGGCTAATATTCTCATAAACGAGATGGCCTGGCCCTAGGGAGACCCCCTTGCTTGGCCCAGGTACCAGTTCTTTAATGAATTCTTGCTCTGTTTGGCTCTTTGTCTCATACTTCAATTTCATTTGACTCATTGTTTTACATTGAAACACCAATATTTCTCGGGACTAAAGTACCATACTGCCTCTCCAGAGTCCTTGACAGAAATCTTTTCATTTCACTCACTCAACCTAGGGCCGCACCACTTGCCCATCCACCATTGCATTCCCCTCCTTCTCTGCTGCCAAACACTCCTGATGCTGTGCCGTCTCTCTGCCTGGCCTCTCATTCTTGCGTACCACTTCATAAATAAAATCCCTGGCAGATATGCTTCCAAAATGAAAGTGTAAGAGCTAAAATAAAAAAAAAGAGCTAATCCTGGCAAATGCAGGGACTGGCAAAAACAAATGACAGAATTGATTTATAGAGAGAAATGGGACAACTTAGCCTCGATGAGGAGACCAGACATTTCTGCAGAAAGAACTCCTGGACTATACAATGCCACAACCAAGGAAGCTGAATTGAATAAAATTAAATTAAATTTTGGAAAGACTGCCTGTTAGTTAATTTCTGTTTCAGTCACTTTTCTCTTTCCTTTTTCATATGTTCGTACAGGCCCTTTCTCTGTTATTAATTGCTTTTCTAGTTTTATTACGTGCACTATATATGCTCTCTGGCAGTGGGGATATGTTAAATAGGTCCCTGATTGGTTCTCATTTCCCCAGATAAGGTTGTATGTGTCACATATTAAACAGTGCCCAAATAGGTCCCTCAGTCTCAGTGCTCTAAGGATTGTCGATAAACTAAAGACATCTTGATGTTTTTTGCCTATTTTGGTTTTGAATGAGAAGGAGAGGATAAATCTGTTTTAATTCAAAATTCAAAGTAAGAAGAAATACGAGGAATTAAATCGACAACCTCAGGAATTAAATCAATAAATAAGGAAATCTCCAACATGCAGACATTTTATTTTAAGGCTTCTTTTATGTCTAGCCACATTTACCTGGTCACCATTCGCATATACATCAAGTAGTTCCGGAAATTTATGTCATTTCATGGGAGCCACCTTCATGGCCAAGTCCCTCTTCATTTAAAGGGCACACAAATAATATATCATTTGTTTTGTACCTTTATCGGAAAAGTGCATGGAAATACTTAGCAATCCACATGTTTATTTCATTTTTCCCAGAAGGTCTTGTTCCATAACAAATTTAGAACAGAATAGCTTCTAGATACTTAATGCACTTGAACTAAAATATATTCCCAGAGGACTCACAGTGATTTGCAACAATTGTGTATTTTGCAAATAAACATTTTAATGCTTTAGAAAAAATTGTCCATCAGTGAGAGGAACCAATTGCAAATACTAGGAATCTAAAATTGGGGGTATATTTCTTTCTGAGTTTTTATTGTTGGTTACGTTAGGCTATTAAGTAGATTACTTGTTTAGAAAAGGCCATTGCTCTTAATCTGATTAGGTTTCTAGAGAGTTTATCAGAATTTCTTCTTCCTAAAATAATTAGAAATCATTTAGTGATGTCACAAACTACTAGGTAACAGTCAATATACATACTGTCTGGAATATGTAAACTTTTTCCTGGTATTTCTTCGATCAACTTGGTGTTACCATTATTAAGAGATAGTATACTTGATTTTTGTTTATGCATATATATTGTTTATTAGGGGCAAAATAATTTATGTTTGGGAGGAGAACAATATTTCCACTACTGATCAAGAAGATAGGATGTGGTAGCACAATAGAATTTGTTAAGGGTAGGAACAAAAATGTACCACCTTATATTTTAGTAAAATCATTGTGCTTTCAAGGAGAACCCACAGAGTTGGGTTTTGGGGATAACTATGGAAGAGTTTTTCCTATTTCAGAAACTAAATCATTGCTAGCTAAAAAGCTCTTCAAAACCAACAATGGCAAGTCTACTGTATACAAAGTGGAGGATGTAGCTGTGACTTTACAACATAAAGAGAAGGAAATATCCATGACCAAGGTGCAGGTTTAGAATGGAAAAATCTCAATAATTTATGATCACTGTCATTCATTGTAATAATATGTAAACTCCTAACAGTGTAATACATTTTAATCTGCCATTTTTTTTCTTTTCAAAAAATTAGAAACAACAAATCTTTATTAGTAGGGATTAAGATAAAGTATAGTATATTTATGCATTAGAATACTATATGCCATTTTTAGAATGGAGTAGACATATTTGGACTTTGAAAGATGTCTAGATACATTATTATGTGAAAAAAAAACAAATTACAGAAGAGAATGTATAGTATAAACCATTCAGTAAAAATATCGTGAGTATACAGATAATATATATTAGATAATACATATCATCTTGATAATATATTATTATATATAATATATATGATATAAAATGTATAATATATTCATCTTGGTATATAGTATATATAATATAATATATTATATATTATATATAAGCATATTATTATTATATATAACATATATAATAGATCATATTATATATAATGTATGTATAATAGATAATATTAACTTTTCACTATAGTTATTTTTGTAACTATTATAAGTTGTGAAGATAGGAAGTATTAGTTTTTCCTTTATTCATTTCTGTATGTGAATTCTTTATAGTAAGCATGCAAATTCATAATATATTATTATATAATACATACATTTTATAATACAAAATACATAAAATTTCAACAGAGAAAATAGACTGGAAGGAAATATGCTAAAATGATTACAATAATTATTTCTAGTTGATGAAACTATGAAAGATTTTTGATGTTTCTTTAAAAATTTATTTATTTATCTTAGAGGGTGGGGGAGGGACGGGAAAGGGAGAGAGAATCTCAAGTAGACTCTAAACAACATGGAGTTGACCTTGGCCTCAATCTCATACCTGAGCTGAAACCAAGAGTCTGATGCTTAAAAAAATTATTTATCTGTGACAAACCTTATTCCATGTGTATATGCCACACTTTTTAAAAAAATTCAATTGATTTAAACTAAATCAAGAACAAAAACAGGGCCGTCTGGATGGCTAAGTCAGTTAAGCATCCTACTCTTCTTATCAGCTCAGGTCACGATCTCAGGGTGGTGGGATCTAGCCCCACATCTGGATCCACACTCGGCAAAGTTTCTGCTTGAAAATTCTCTCCCTCTGCCCATCTGTCCACCTCTGCAAGTACACACAGACTCTCCCTCTCTCTCAAATAAAATATCTTTTTAAAAAAGGTTTTAGTTCACTCATTTTTTCCATCCTCCATCCCCCCATCTCTGGCAGCCACAAATCTGTTTCTATACCCATAAGTTAAATTCCATATATAAAACACACCATACAATATTTGTCTTTTTCTGGTTTATTTCACGTAGCATAATACCCTGAAGGTCTATTCATGTTGTGGCAAATGGCAAGATTTCATACCTTTATGCCTGAATAATATTGTTGTGTGTGTGCATATACATATACCACAATTTCTTTATCCATTCATCTATCACTTAGGTTATTTCCCTATCTTGGCTATTGTAAATAATGCTTCAATGAACATGGAGGTGCATATATCTTTTTGAGTTAAGGTTGTCATTTTCTTTGGATAAATACCGAGAAGCAAAGTTGCTAAGTCATATAGTATTACTATTTTAAATTTTTTGAGGAACCTCTTACTGTTTTCTTCCATTTTAAATGCCTACAGAGGGCAATTTTTTTCCACGCCCTTAGATAAAAACAAGAAGCCCCCACCAAACCAGTCTATAGTTACTTTAAGTCTTAAAACACAATCTCAAGTAATAAAAAAATCCATTCCCAGAAGATAATTAAGATCCAAATTTGATTTAAAGTCAATGTGGCTTTTTTTTCTTTCCCAATTTAAATCTGGAAGGAATCTTGAAATTTGGCAGAAAGCAGCAGTTTACATTTTTTAATCCCTCCATCCCAGATTACTTACCTGTCTTTCTCTTTTCCCTCTATAGTTCTTCTGTTCCTTTCCATCAGTATCTAGATCAACGACAAGAGAAGAAGTAAGGGATCAAGGAAACTTCTCCAGTGGAGACTGTAGTGGGGATTGACTGGTTATCTCTGGGTTTGGCAGATACTTAAATCTGACTCATTTTTGTAGGCTCTTCAGAGTATGTCCCTATTCTTTAGAGGAATTACTCACTTGCTGTCCTTATAAGGAACTAAATGTACTCTACTTCTGCTGGTCCCTCCATTTTCATCACTAAGATTTAATGTCACCTCTGTGTTCTCTACTGTTCTTCTAGAATGGCTTTTGAACAAGACCTAAAATGACTTGTGGAAGTTTTCTCTCATTGTCGGCCTACAGTTGGTCCACTTTTGTGCTAATGTTGGAGAACATGTTATAATTAACTCAACAATCTTTCCTTCACTGTCTTTGCAAAGTAGCTATCTAGGACTCTCTTGTCCTTAGATCCTCCAGTCTTTGTGTTCCTCAAACTTCAGGAGTGCACATAAAGCTGCATATGCTCTCCTGGAAGTCTCTTAATTTAGTTAAAGAGGGATTACCTCCAATGCTGCACTCCTTTTTGAATGGAAGAGACTCCTAATTCACCCACACATCTTTCTACATATAGTTTTTGAATAATTTCCTAGAAGTCTTCTACCTTGTTTTGGAATTTGGAGGTAGCAACCAGCCTCCCCCTCCTTGTGGGTAGAGCAGAACAGGAAGAGAGATTTCCAGCTTGGCTCATTTCAAATAAATCATTTAAAATCCTCTCTCAAATTTAAAGTCCCTTCATCAGCTATATCTTTGTTTTGAGGGAGGGGATCAAAGGTCCTCTAATATATAGTTCATCAGCTATTCTAAATGTTTTTGTTGTTTTTTAACATCTCCTTTGGAATATGCCTCACATGTTTTAATACTTTTATCTGTATTCTGTTTCAAATATATTGTGATGTTATTTATATTTTTAGAATTGTGCTATGAAAAAATATCATATTCACGTGTATAAGCTATTATAGTAGCACACTTTCTTTTATTCATCTTTTGTTATGGTTGTCTGTCCTTTTACATGCTCTGGGAATTTTTTTCCTTACATGGGCTCCAACTCTCTTAATCTTCATCAAAATAATATCATGTCTCATTACCAAAACAAGTCATTTTCTTTTAAAGTCTTTTATTATTCTCTTTTCTTCATTAAAATACCATCAATCTCATCCCTAATGCTAAATCACTGTGAGTTGAAGGAAAAGATCACCCAAATTCTATATGTAAGTTACAAAATTAATTATAACTTTGTCAAGGAAAGATTGATATAAATTTGGATGAATATACAAAATGAAATGATACTGAAATGATATATGCAGTCTGTTGAGTAATATTTAAGACTGCTAATTTTCTGGGAGCACTCATTCTCTCAGTATTTAAATTTCAAGCAATGACACTTGAGATGAAGCATATTTTATACTTATGGGTACTAACACTATGTGATTACCACTTATATAGTACGTATACTTCAGACCTTTCTAATATTGCATGCTACTAAACTTGGCTGTTTTCTTTTAATTTTTTGGACAGCTTTTGTGAATATATACATGAGTAAGGAAGATTTTTCCACTTTGTTCTGAGATTTTGCTTTCAGGATAGAGAAGAAGAAATATTTTGTTTCTTTTTTCCCTCACTTCCCTTTTCCATCTCTCCCTTCCCTCTTTTTTTCCTTCCAAGATACATTTGTTTTAAGTGAAAAGGAAGTTGGTATATAAATCTGTTTCCTTTAAATAATTCTCATTAGCAATGTATACCACATCTACCCAAAAGTTTGATATAATCAAGTGTCCACAGGTCACTTACTATAGGAAGTCAGTGTTTGCAAACCAGTGAAGGAACACCTAATACTAGCCATATTACTCAATTTCCTCTTTGTACAAAGAGAAAAGACATAAGAAAGAGTTTGTGCTCAAATACCTCAGACTGCTTAGTGCTTAGTTAAAAAAAAAAAAAAAGAAAGAGAGTAATTGGGAAGTGCTTTTAAGAGAAATTAGTTTCTCTTGTCAACTGTCATTGAGATGGATTACACTCAGCTGCACTGCAGAAGCAGCAATGAAATCCAACATATTTGCAGCTAAGACAATAGTGTGCATATTTTTAAATTGCACCAGGTAGGGCCTATTATTTAAGATTCGTTGCTACTGTCATTGTCACAACATCCTACATTATTCAAACCAAGCATCAATTCCATTAGTCAGTCTCTCCTTTGCTGTCAAAGATGCAAATACAGGTTTGTGTTGCTTAGAGTAAATGCATCATCTGAATGGAAATGTGTCAGGAAGTAGTAAATGATATAAGGTATGATTCGTAAAATAAAATCAAATAAATATATGAGGCCCTCTCTTTCCAAAAAAGGGGAAAGTCCTTATTAAAAAAAAAAAAAATAGAGAAAAAAACCCCAGAAGATTATGAGTTCTTTGTAGTCAAGGGGAGTAAGATAATCATCTTTGTGTTTCTACCACCTAAAGAACAGAACAGAATGTCTGATACTTAACAGGTGATAAATATATATTTTTTGAACAAAATATTTGATGAATAAATGAATGAAAATCAAAGAATGCTTATTTAATATATTAACAATACACTAAGGAAATAATTTGGCCTATTAACATTTCCCTGGGTGTTCAGAGAAATATGAAATAAACATATACCCCATCCCAAATTCCCAAACATTCTATAATGGGTCATATTTATGTCAACTTATAAGCTTAGGAGTTGGCAATATTTCACTCTATGGAACAAGAGTGAAGTGCTGCCATAATTAACTGCATTCAAATAAGTGTTCTTGCATGCCTGCTACTTGCATACTTTCATTAACACCTATATCCGGGGCTCTAAAACACCAAGGGAAATTACATTTTTGGTCATTGAGAAATATGAGATCAAGACCCATTTTGTAAGTTAAGGATGAATACATTCTCCAGAGCCGATCCTGAAGCTACACATCAAAAATGGATACTGGTCAACTGCTCTAAAAGAATTTTTGGTTCCATGTCACAAAAGATATCCCATTAAAAAAATCAAAACTACCTGTTAAATTTAATCAGATTAATAAAAGAGCCTATCTACTTCGTTTTAAAAAATTGAAATAAATACTATAAATATTTGTATTTACTTGATTGATCATATAATTCTTTCACACCATAATATTTATATAGTTAGAAAACAACCTGCTTACTTTAATTTACTACCACTGCTTATTATATGAATATTTTGCTAAGTATGTTGAAATGCATATTAAAGCCTCAAGGAGTCCATAATAGCTTGAACTAAACTTGAAAAACAATTTGTTTATAATCCTAATGAACTAAAAATCTTATTAAGCATTTACTATGTTTCATGTGCCTCATTTTATTTTATCTTTCTTTCAACTCAATGAATTTGGTGTTAATATCCTTATTTCATAATTGAAGGAGACACTCAACAGTTTGGGTAGCTTGCCCATGTCCGAACAACTAGGAAACCTTCACTCCACCATATCTCCACTTAAACAGAATGAATTGAACATCATTGCCAACCTAATTATCTCTTACAGCCAAAGTTATTCTGAACCTTCTTTTTAAGTTCTCTAATCAAAGAAAAATACAAAAGATAATCAATATATACATAAATATGTAGAGTGTTGGGGGAGAATGTGTATTCTCCACTCCTAATAATTCCATTCGTATGAATAAAGCTCAAGAGTGTAACATTCCTGACCTTTCTTTCCCTACTTATGCTGGCTCAGGACAGGTACAGTCACTTATCTGATTGCTCCATGGGGAAGAGTAGATTTGGAAAAACAAAGTTTGCCATGGTAACTCCCTATTTCTCTTAGGAACAAGCTACCTGTCAGAATGAGTTCTCCTCGATGTTGTTTCTTAATATCTTAAGTGCAACCCGGGCGAGCTTCACCTGTGGTCACGCCTGCCTAATCCTGTGTACACCTGCCTATATATAGGGGCTTTATATACCCTATGCATTTTGCTCTTGTACTAAGCTATACCTGCCATCTTCGTCTTTATCAGAAATAACACTGAAATTTGGTCAGCATTTAACACTTCGTTATTTTTCCTAATTTGTGTACCTTTGGGTTTTTTAAAAAAATGCTATTTATTAGGTCCTCTCCAACCCCTCAGAAACCCAACAAATAATAAGATAACAACCATGTAAATTTACCTACATATACACATCCATCTACAAATACACAAAATACACTGGAAATTGGAAAAATTAAAACTTTATTAATAGCTGCTTTTAGATAGCGATCAAAAAGTCAGTGATAATAGGCCTAGTTTTACTGGTCTGGTCTTATCTTCAATTTTCAAACAAAGAGAAAGTATGAGTGATAGATTGGTCTCTATGAGTAGTATTGATACTTTTCTTTCTACTTTTTGTATTTTCCAAATTATAACTCACACGTGTGGTGTTTTCATTGAAATTAAACTAAAAAAACTTTATAGAAGACCACTTTCATCATGTTTTATTTAAGCAGCAACCTGCTGTGTTATAAACCTGTGAAGAGAAAAATTGATGCCTGCTATTTTTTCTTTTTGAACATATGGGAAAACATACATTTAACTACAAATAACGTAAATATTGACACGAAAGTGCTTATTCCTATGTCAGGGCATGAAATATTTAATTTTAATGTCCTAAATATTTTACATTAGCATCTGTTTTTGCAAGCATATGCTTATAAATTACACTGGCATTCTGAATAAAATATCTTCCTAAACAGCAAAAGTTAGGTAATCCACAGGGTTCAACTGTATAAGTATTGTGTTTATAATAGGGATGCCTCATATTTTTCTCAGTTGGTATTTTGATAGAGCTACTATATTTTAAGTTAACTTCACAGTAATAATATAGCACCTTTGGGATATACATGTCTGTATAGCTAGGATTTCAACACCAGAATAATTTACAACAAAAAAATCACTTCTGACCCAATTCTGGTGTTTGCCTCTAAAGCAAGATCAGAATAAGAAAACAAAAATTTAAAATTGACTACATGTGAAATAACTTAATCATCAGATATGACCTAAGCTTGTTCTTTTGTTTTAGCTCATCCAGTTCTCTGTTTTGCTACTGCCAGCATTTCAATTTACCATGTATGCACTGTGTAAAATAGAAAGCGAGTTTTAGTTAACTCTAATTTTTACATACATGTTTTGGCATTTAAGCAATATATACTGCTCTAAAATAAATGTTTGGAGAGTAAGATTAATATGAATTTACAGTAAAAATGAATATGAGTCTTTCCCAGTTTATTTTATACAATAGTAGTACAGAGAAATTCTTGAGTAACCAATAAAAGTATGAAGTTATCTTCTCCACTCAAAAATCCACTACTTTTTATCTTTATCATGTATTGAGAATAATATAAACAAAAATAAACAAAAACTAGGGTTTTGTAGAGATATGGCATGTGGATGTGCATAAAATTACAAACACAAACTAGAGAAATATCTTCTAGTAGTTTAAGTCAATGGAAATGAATAAAGACACAATCAAGGGATTTTAAAAGATGCTCTTTAAATGAACTTTCTTTTTGGAATAGAGGGATTTTTCTATCAGCTCTTAAATGTTTGTAAGAGATCACTAGCTTGCCAAGTGTCAGTAATGGTTACCCCAGTTAACCCCCCACTGCAAGCTGCTATAGAGCTGGACAAATGTATTTAGAAACCGTTTATAAAGTGCAGGGCCATGATCCTTAAAAGAAGATAAATACATAAGATGAGCTCCATATTCACCTGAGATTCTGTCTGGAATTCACTTTCTAAACAGAGACATTGGAGCCCAAAAAGAAATCAGGGTCTTGTCTGACAGAGGAAACTGAGATTCGAATTCAGGGATGCATAAGAAAATTGAATGAGCTTTACAGGATATCAGAGAGAAGAGATCTGCACAGAAAAGGGACTCTAGCAATCTTCAGAGGAGTCCCCTGGAAACTAACTGAATATAATAAGCTCCTTGTGTACCAGGAGGGTACATGAATACAGATACAAAGTGCACATGAATACAGATAGAAAGTGGCTTAATACAATATCAGTAAATTGAATCCAACAATAGAAAAATATAACGCATTAGAATCAAGTGGAATTTTCTCAGAAATTCACTAATCATTAGTGTAATTTGTGTACACGTGATTAAATAAAGGAGAGAACCCTCAATAGATACACAAAAAGTACTTGACAAAATTCAATATCTTTTTGCAATAAAAATTTTTCAGCATAGTTGAAATACAGAAAACTGCTTTAATCTGATAAAGGGCGCCTACAAACAACTTGCAGTTGATATCATAGTTTATGGTGGAAGACTGAACACTTTACCCCTAGGATTTGAAATAAGGTGGGAATGTGTTAAAATGCTTTATTGAGCATTATATGGCAAATCCTATCCAAAGCAATAAAAAAGAATAAATACTAAGAGAAAGAGGAGGAAGAAGGGGAGGAGGAAGAGGATAAGGAGCATCCATATAAAACACTAGGAATCTAATATGAGGGGAACGGCACATCAATACATCATATGGTGCTTTACAATGATTAAAAACATGGATTATCTATCTACTATTCACAAGTACTACAGAAGTTATGTCAGTATTTCATCCAAACCTTTCTTCTGACAAGAAAGACCTGAGCCATGTAGGATGAAAAAAAAAGATGGATGGAGGGATAGGTAGATAGATAATGGTTTATGGACATAGATATATGGATATATAAGTATATATAACTCTAGATAATCATAATTAAATATAATAAATAAGGGTATACATACACATATCTATCTATCTATCTGTCTGTTGGCTTGCAAACTGCCCCCCATATATGGAAGGCTAGGAGAGACTGAAGAGGCAGGCCACTCCAGATTGGTAGGTGGCAAGTTTAATGAACTTATATATCAGGCTTGTCTTGGGAGGGCACAAGGATGAATATATCTCCATACTGCCTGCCAGAATCTTAAAAGTTTACATAGAGACCTTTTTTTTTTTTTTAACATAGAGACCTTAATGGTACTCAGTCATGTATTCAATCCAGATGGTCTCTCATAACACATTGCTCTCTTAAGGCTGCATCCTTGGCAACAGCCTAGCTAGGGGAATGGTGGGCAGAACATGAATTCCAAGGGCAGAGAGGGGGGTGAGAAGCCTCTAATTGTCTGGCTCTAGCTTGCAGGCCAACCAGCAGTCATGTCTTCTCAATGACCTCCTCCAACTCTATCATCTATGTATCTATCTATCTATCTATCTATATATCTATCATCTATCATCTATTCATCTATCTCTAAATATAAAAAGGAAATGTTGCTACCATTGAGAATACTAAAAGTAATAACTATATCTCAGACTTGTAGGCTTCTTAAAAAATAAAATAGAAGCAACGAAGAAAATTACCCTTGAGGAAATAAACATCTGGCTTTAAAAAGTGGCTATTTTGAGGAAAGAGGAAAGCACTCATTTAGAAGTGAAGTTTCTCATCTGCCTGTGGACAAAGACAATTCATTGTTCTTGTTATATATGCTGAATTAATAATAATTAATTGTCACAAGGAAGATTGCACACATAAAAGAAATGGATGGTGTGCATTAAAGATCTCCTCAATATGTTTGCAATATATATTGGGTTAACAGTCATCAGCCATCTCTGTGTTTTGAGTTATGCATAATCTAAATAAAAATGTGCCATAATTTCAAGTATCCTCACTAATTAATTAAATTAACTTTTGATACTTTCCACAAGGGTATGTACAAAGTGACAAATCATAGTATGATTGCATTAGTTTTAATGTTAATATAATGCAGAATAAAGATAATTTTGGAGTATGAGCAGGGAATTTAATATATGACAGAGGCATTATTGAACAACGTCTTAAGAGCTCTGTATTGAACCAGATTGTTTTGGCTCAAATACTAGTTTTGCTACTTAGTGGTTTTTTCTTTTCTTTCTTTCTTTAGCATTGATAAAATTAACTTATTAATGTCTTAGTTCCCTTAGTTATAGGTGAGTGATTATAGTCCCTCTATTTAATGGGGTTATTCTGATAATTCAATAAATTAATACATGGGAGGTCTTAATTAATATACAGTAAAATCACTTTTTGACCACAGGAAACTCTCTATAAGGATTCACTAGTATGTTTACATCCTCTCTTTCAGAAATCTGTTGTTCTTCTGTCTTTTCACTCTTACAATTGGGCAGTGTTGAATAGCATTTTAAATCACATCACTATTATATTATTGTAATTATATTACTTATAATTAGTGGATCACCTAATATATACAGGCTACTGTGATAGACTCTATTTTTCTATATTTATTCCTCACAACAGCCTTATAAAATAGGTATTATTCAAGTTTAATTAATGTGAGAAATGAGGTTCATAGAGTTTACTAAATATTACTTTCAGGAGCTGAGATTCAAACTCAGGTTTGTCTAAATTTCAAACCATTCGTCTTTCCACTAAGATTATTAATTTATCACATTTTCACTCTCTTGTCCCTCTATTCTCAGAAATTCCTGGTTATCAAATAAAAAGTTACTGGTAGCTCCTTGTGAATGAACAAGAAAACTGGAAATAAAGTTTTTTTTTGTCTTGCTTTCTTATCTAGAGTATATAATATGCTGCCAGTAATATGCTACTGATATACTAATTAGCAGCAAATGGTCTCTTTATTATGGGTAGGTAGGTCACTCTTATAGGAATAAAGAGACTATATTAAATATAATATTGATTTGCCAATTAAAAGGAAGTCATTTATCTAAAAAAATTTTGAAATCTTGATAAGATTTGAAGACAAAAAAAAAAAACTGAATTATTGGTACTTGGCCAGAGATCTAGTGAAAGGACTGAGTTCACATGTATTATTCTAATCAGCTACCTCTCTTCACTAGGTATCCTTTGGTACCTAGTGGCCTGTTCTTTGCACAGATCCCTTTTCTGATAATTCAAAGAGGAAGGGTGACCTTTCCATTTACCCTCCCATGGAAATTCCCATTTTCCAGTCATAATTGGTATGATTAAGCCATAAAGAGAAAAAAAGCATATCTATCACAGGACTCCACACCAAACCATGGATGAATTATAGCTCTCCTTAACCTCAAGTAGAATTGACATTTTAAAAATTGAGCTTCTTAAGACATGTGCATAAATCTCTAATGTTGGAATTTCAGAGGAAATGTTTTTGAGCAAAAGTTTCCTCCTGGAGCCAATAAAAGTGTTACATTTGGTGAGAACAGTCATGATTCTTTTTAAAGATAACCTTGAGTTTCCAATGGGCAGTTTTTCATGTACAGTTGATGCTCACCTGCAATGCCATTATTTGCCGTAAAACATCATCCACCTAGCCTTTTCCAGCCCTCTCCTGAAGTTCAATCTTGTAACATGACAGAGACTCTCTACTGTTCTTACCATCAGTTCAAAATTTCATTCCTCAAACATATACTACCTTCTCCACAAAGCAGCAAGTAGCCTCTCCCTAAAATGCTTCCTACCCTTCGTACTTCCTACAGCCCTGCACCACCTCCTGGTCCTTCTAGTCACAGATTTGACGCCACAGTCTGCTATGAGCTTTTCGAGACTAGTAATTTTGTGCTTCCAGCATGTTCAAAATGTATTCCACTTAAAAAGTGGAATACTAAGTAGCTCTTCTGTACCAATTTCCAGAGACTAAAAACCCTTGGGGAATTTCTGTCAGATATTTTATCATCCATGATATACAGCTTGATTTCACAAACACAGGTGTGGCTGGACCTGCCAGTGGTTATTATGGAATATGTGAGACACAAGCTGGAGACACTCTACTGGGGGAAAAAAGATACAATATATAATTGGTTTTACATTAATGCAAGTGAGGAATTATGGTAAATTAAGGTAATTGCTCACCCTGTAATCTGGGTCACTGCCCCTAGATGGCTATGTTCTGGTTCATGTACCTTATTTGGAATATTGGAACACCTCTTAAGGCAGTCAAACAACCTAATGAGAAACCACAAGCACCACTGTAAAATGGGGTTGATGAGAATTATACATCCTCACATCCTCAGATGGTAAATACACCGTCAGCATCTGTGAGAAACCTGTCAAAACAACATGGATCCATTTGTAAAATGGAAAAGACATCATAGTTCTCTTTTCTTGTGATGTAGTAATATTGCCACATTTCAAGAGAAAAACTAAAGTATCAAAGAGAAGACACAAGTAGAGGAAGGAGGGGCAAGATGGCGGAAGAGTAGGATCCCCAAATCACCTGTCCCCAACAAATTACCTAGATAACCTTCAAATCATCCTGAAAATCTACGAATTCGGCCTGAGATTTAAAGAGATAACAGCTGGAATACTACAGTGAGAAGAGTTCGCGCTTCTATCAAGGTAGGAAGACGGGGAAAAAGAAATAAAGAAACAAAAGGCCTCCAAGGGGGAGGGGCCCCGCGAGGAGCCGGGCTGAGGCCGGGGCGAGTGACCCCAGGACAGGAGAGCCACGTCCCGGAGAAGCAGGAGCTGCACCAACCTTCCCGGGCGGGCGGAAAGGGGCTCGCAGGGAGTTGGAGCAGGACCCAGGAGGGCGGGGATGCCCTCAGGCTCCCTGGGACACTAACAGACACCTGCGCCCCGGGAGAGCGCCCCGAGCTCCCTAAGGGCTGCAGCGCGCACGGCGGGACCGGAGCAGCTCGGAGGGGCTCGGGCGGCGGCTCCGCGGAGGGGGCTGCGGGGCGGGAGCGCGAATCCAACAGCGCAGGCCCCGGAGCACAGGGCGCCGGGACACAGCCCAGGATCCGGCCTCCCCCGGGACAGGCAGAGGCCGGGAGGGCCCAGGACAGCAAGGAAGCTCCTGCCCCCGAGCTGAGCAGATCAGCGGCCCCGCCCCGGAGCCTCCAGGCCCTGCAGATGGAGAGCTCTGTAGTTACTGCAGGAGCTGACTCCAGGGCTGGGGAGCTGGCCGCCCCCACTGCGGTTGATCCTCCTGGGGCCTCACAGGGTAAACAACCCCCACTGAGTCCTGCACCAGGCAGGGGGCTGAGCAGCTCCCCCAAGTGCTAACACCTGAAAATCAGCACAACAGGCCCCTCCCCCAGAAGACCAGCTAGACGGACCAGTTCCAGGGGAGTCAAGAGACTTAAAGTATACAGAATCAGAAGATACTCCCCCGTGTTTTTTCTGTTTGTTGGTTTTTTGTTTTTGTTTTTGTTTTTTGCTTTTTGATTTGTTTGCTTCCCCCACCCCCTTTTTTCCCTTTCTTTCTTTTTCTTTCTCTTTTTCTCCTCTCTTTTCTTTTTTTCTTCCTTTTTTCTTTTTTCTTTTTCTCTTTTCTTTCCTTCTTTCTCTCCTTTCTTTTTCTCCTTTTCCCAATACAACTTGTTTTTGGCCACTCTGCACTGAGCAAAATGACTAGAAGGAAAACATCACCTCAAAAGAAAGAATCAGAAACAGTCCTCTCTCCCACAGAGTTACAAAATCTGGATTACACTTCAATGTCAGAAAGCCAATTCAGAAGCACTATTCTACAGCTACTGGTGGCTCTAGAAAAAAGCATTAAGGACTCACGAGACTTCATGACTGCAGAATTTAGATCCAATCAGGCAGAAATTAAAAATCAATTGAATGAGATGCAATCCAAACTAGAAGTCCTAACGACGAGGGTTAACGAGGTGGAAGAACGAGTGAGTGACATAGAAGACAAGTTAATGGCAAAGAGGGAAACTGAGGAAAAAAGAGACAGACAATTAAAAGACCATGAAGATAGATTCAGGGAAATAAACGACAGCCGGGATCCCTGGGTGGTGCAGCGGTTTGGCGCCTGCCTTTGGCCCAGGGCGCAATCCTGGAGACCTGGGATCGAATCCCATGTCGGGCTCCCGGGGCATGGAGCCTGCTTCTCCCTCTGCCTATATCTCTGCCTCTCTCTCTCTCTCTCTCTCTCTCTCTCTCTGTGTGTGTGTGTGTGTGTGACTATCATAAATAAATAAAAATTAAAAAAATAAAAAATAAATAAACGACAGCCTGAGGAAGAAAAACCTACATTTAATTGGGGTTCCCTAGGGCGCCAAAAGGGCCAGAGGGCCAGAATATGTATTTGAACAAATCATAGCTTAAAACTTTCCTAATCTGGGAAGTGAAACAGGCATTAAGATCCAGGGAATAGACAGACCCCCCCCCTAAAATCAATAAAAACCGTTCAACACCTGACATTTAATAGTTAAGCTTGCAAATTCCAAAGATAAAGAGAAGATCCTTAAAGCAGCAAGAGACAAGAAATCCCTGATTTTTATGGGGAGGAGTATTAGGGTAACAGCAGACCTCTCCACAGAGACGTTGCAGGCCAGAAAGGGCTGGCAGGATATATTCAGGGTCCTAAATGAGAAGAACATGCAACCAAGAATACTTTATCCAGCAAGGCTCTCATTCAAAATGGAAGGAGAGATAAAGAGCTTCCAAGACAGGCAGGAACTGAAAGAATATGTGACCTCCAAACCAGCTCTGCAAGAAATTTTAAGGGGGACTCTTAAAACTCCCCTTTAAGAAGAAGTTCAGTGGAACAATCCACAAAAACAAGGACTGAATAGATATCATGGTGACAATAAACTCATATCTTTCAATAGTAACTCTGAATGTTAATGGGCTTAATGACCCCATCAAAAGGCGCAGGGTTTCAGACTGGATAAAAAAGCAGGACCCATCTATTTGCTGTCTACAAGAGACTCATTTTAGACAGAAGGACACCTACTTCCTGAAAATAAAAGGTTGGAGAACCATTTACCATTCAAATGGTCTTCAAAAGAAAGCAGGGGTAGCCATCCTTATATCAGATAAACTAAAATTTACCTCAAAGACTGTAGTGAGAGATGAAGAGGGACACTATATCACACTTAAAGGATCTATCCAAGAAGAGGACTTAACAATCCTCAATATATATGCCCCGAATGTGGGAGCTGCCGAATATATCAATCAATTAATAACCAAAGTGAAGAAATACTTAGATAATAATACACTTATACTTGGTGACTTCAATCTAGCTCTTTCTATACTCGATAGGTCTTCTAAGCACAACATTTCCAAAGAAACAAGAGCGTTAAATGATACACTGGACCAGATGGATTTCAGAGATATCTACAGAACTTTACATCCAAACTCAACTGAATACACATTCTTCTCAAGTGCACATGGAACTTTATCCAGAATAGACCACATACTGGGTCACAAATCGGGTCTGAACCAATACCAAAAGATTGGGATTGTCCCCTGCATATTCTCAGACCATAATGCCTTGAAATTAGAACTAAATCACAACAAGAAGTTTGGAAGGACCTCAAACACGTGGAGGTTAAGGACCATCCTGCTAAAAGATGAAAGGGTCAACCAGGAAATTAAGGAAGAATTAAAAAGATTCATGGAAACTAATGAGAATGAAGATACAACCGTTCAAAATCTTTGGGATGCAGCAAAAGCAGTCCTGAGGGGGAAATATATCGCAATACAACCATCCATTCAAAAACTGGAAAGAACTCAAATACAAAAGCTAACCTTACACATAAAGAAGCTAGAGAAAAAACAGCAAATAGATCCTACACCAAACAGAAGAAGAGAGTTAATAAAAATTTGAGCAGAACTCAACGAAATCAAAACCAGAACTACTGTGGAACAGATCAAAAGAACCAGGAGTTGGTTCTTTGAAAGAATTAATAAGATAGATAAACCATTAGCCAGCCTTATTAAAAAGAAGAGAGAGAAGACTCAGATTAATAAAATCATGAATGAGAAAGGAGAGATCACTACCAACACCAAGGAAATACAAACGATTTTAAAAACATATTATGAACAGCTCTACGCCAATAAATTAGGCAATCTAGAAGAATTGGACGCATTCCTGGAAAGCCACATCTACCAAAACTGGAACAGGAAGAAATAGAAAACCTGAACAGGCCAATAACCAGGGAAGAAATTGAAGCAGTCATCAAAAACCTCCCAAGACACAAGAGTCCAGGGCCAGATGGCTTCCCAGGGGAATTCTACCAAACGTTTAAAGAAGAAACCATACCTATTCTACTAAAGCTGTTTGGAAAGATAGAAGGAGATGGAGTACTTCCATATTTCGTTCTATGAGGCCAGCATCACCTTAATTCCAAAACCAGACAAAGACCCCACCAAAAAGGAGAATTACAGACCAATATCCCTGATGAACATGGATGCAAAAATTCTCAACAAGATACTAGCCAATAGGATCCAACAACACATTAAGAAAATTATTCACCATGACCAAGTAGGATTTATCCCTGGGACACAAGGCTGGTTCAACACTCGTAAAACAATCAGTGTGATTTATCATATCAGCAAGAGAAAAACCAAGAACCATATGATCCTCTCATTAGATGAAGAGAAAGCATTTGACAAAATACAGCATCCATTCCTGATCAAAACTCTTCAGAGTGTAGGGATAGAGGAAACTTTCCTCGACATCTTAAAAGCCATCTACGAAAAGCCCACAGCAAATATCATTCTCAATGGGGAAGCACTGGGAGCCTTTCCCCTAAGATCAGGAACAAGACAGGGATGTCCACTCTCACCACTGCTATTCAGCATAGTACTGGAAGTCCTAGCCTCAGCAATCAGACAACAAAAAGACATTAAAGGCATTCAAATTGGCAAAGAAGAAGTCAAACTCTCCCTCTTCGCCGATGACATGATACTCTACATAGAAAACTCAAAAGCCTCCACCCCAAGATTGCTAGAACTCATACAGCAATTTGGTAGCATGGCAGGATACAAAATCAATGCCCAGAAGTCAGTGGAATTTCTATACACTAACAATGAGACTGAAGAAAAAGAAATTAAGGAGTCAATCCCATTTACAATTGTACCCAAAAGCATAAGATACCTAGGAATAAACCTAACCAAAGAGGTAAAGGATCTATACCCTAAAAACTATAGAACACTTTGAAAGAAATTGAGGAAGACACAAAGAGATGGAAAAATATTCCATGCTCATGGATTGGCAGAATTAATATTGTGAACATGTCAATGTTACACAGGGCAATTTACACATTTAATGCAATCCCTATCAAAATACCATGGACATTTCAGAGAGTTAGAACAAATTATTTTAAGATTTGTGTGGAATCAGAAAAGACCCCGAATAGCCAGGGGAATTTTAAAAAAGAAAACCATGTCTGGGGGCATCACAATGCCAGATTTCAGGTTGTTCTACAAAGCTGTGGTCATCAAGACAGTGTGGTACTGGCACAAAAACAGACACATACATCAATGGAACAGAATAGAGAACCCAGAAGTGAACCCACAACTTTATGGTCAACTAATATTCAATAAAGGAGGAAAGACTATCCACTGGAAGAAAGACAGTCTCTTCAATAAATGGTGCTGGGAAAATTGGACATCCACATGCAGAAGAATGAAACTAGACCACTCTCTTGCACCATACACAAAGATAAACTCAAAATGGATGAAAGATCTAAATGTGAGACAAGATTCCATCAAAATCCTAGAGGAGAACACAGGCAATACCCTTTTTGAACTCAGCCACAGTAACTTCTTGCAAGATACATCCACGAAGGCAAAAGAAACAAAAGCAAAAATGAACTATTGGGACTTCATCAAGATAAGAAGCTTTTGCACAGCAAAGGATACAGTCAACAAAACTCAAAGACAACCTACAGAATGGGAGAAGATATTTGCAAATGACATATCAGATAAAGCGCTAGTTTCCAAGATCTATAAAGTACTTATTAAGCTCAACACCGAAGAAACAAACAATCCAATCATGACATGGGCAAAAGACATGAAGAGAAATCTCACAGAGGAAGACATAGACATGGCCAACATGCACATGAGAAAATGCTCTGCATCACTTGCCATCAGGGAAATACAAATCAAAACCACAATGAGATACCACCTCACACCAGTGAGAATGGGGAAAATTAAAAAGGCAGGAAACCACAAATGTTGGAGAGGATGCGGAGAAAAGGGAACCCTCTTACACTGTTGGTGGGAATGTGAACTGGTGCAGCCACTCTGGAAAACTGTGTGGAGGTTCCTCAAAGAGTTAAATATAGACCTGCCCTATGACCCAGCAATTGCACCGCTGGGGATTTACCCCAAAGATACAGATGCAATGAAACGCCGGGACACCTGCACCCCAATGTTTATAGCAGCCATGTCCACAATAGCCAAACAGTGGAAGGAGCCTCGGTGTCCATCGAAAGATGAATGGATAAAGAAGATGTGGTTTATGTATACAATGGAATATTACTCAGCCATTAGAAACGACAAATACCCACCATTTGCTTCAACGTGGATGGAACTGGAGGGTATTATGCTGAGTGAAGTAAGTCAATCGGAGAAGGACAAACAGTGTATGTTCTCATTCATTTGGGGAATATAAATAATAGTGAAAGGGAATATAAGGGAAGGGAGAAGAAATGTGTGGGAAATATCAGAAAGGGAGACAGAACATAAAGACTCCTAACTCTGGGAAACAAACTAGGGGTGGTGGAAGGGGAGGATGGCAGGGGGTGGGGGTGAATGGGTGATGGGCACTGAGGGGGGCACTTGATGGGATGAGCACTGGGTGTTATTCTGTATGTTGGTAAATTGAACACCAATAAAAAATAAAATTATTTTAAAAAATAAAAAAAGAAAAAAGAAAAGAAAAAGAAAAAACACAAGTACTGAGAATAACTATGCAGAAGTCACTAAATTTACAGATTTTCAGGAAACAATTTGCCTCCATAATGTTTGTCTTTATTGATTGAAAACAAAATAATTCCAAAAGAGAATGCACAGGGATATACTTCCCTTTATTCCAGACTAGGGATCAGTATTCACATGACAGAGAAAAAAATGTGGGAATTTTTGTCCATCAAAAAGTGACAAAATCTAGGCTGTGAAGACCTAGATCTATATTGTCAGGTCCTACGAAGTACAATAAATTTATGTGAGAGCTTCAGAAGATGTAAGGGCAATAGCATCAGGTGGCATGGATATCTTTTTACCACAGGCTGCTTTACCAGGAGAGCCCTGAAGACCTCTACTTATGAAGCTAGCTGCATACAAACCCAGCACTTATTAATCACAGCCAGGTATTCAGTGACGGCAAGCTGCCTATAGTCGAGCAAATTCCAGTCATTTCAAACTCTACCTCTAAGGTCAACTGTACACCTTTAATTTCGACACAACATTGAGCCAAAATTCATACTAATACATTAATATAAAGTTTTATTATCCCACCGCTCATTTAGAGCATGAGATTTTGATTCAGAATACTTAGAGGATAGTCAAGTGACCTCCCAGAAAAAAAAATTATTAAATAATAACATTTGCTTGGCGAGTACAATACCAAATCAAGAATTATCTTTTGGATCCATATCAGTGCAAAGACCTGAAATCCTGGTCAATGACTGTGGATAATCCCTCTCACAAACAAGTCCCTTCCCCCTGCCCACATGCACACACTCCTCAAGACTTGTTATATCTAAAGTGGAATCCATGTCACATGAGAATGGGTCTAATAAAAATGTAATAATAATAGCACATATTGAGTTTTTACTATGTTCAGGCACTGTTATATACCAGTTTTCCATTTTTAATTTTAGAATAGTGTTAGATTTATAGAAAAGTTGCAAAGAAAGCACAAAGAATTTTCTTATACCTTGCATCTAGTTTCCTCTATTGTTTAGATAATATGTTAATAAAATTTTTTCACAATTAATGAACCAATACCAATATATTACTATTAACTGAAGTCCATATTTCATTTGCATTTCTTTAGTTTTTACCTAATAATCTCTTTTTTTGTCTTAAGATCCCATTCAGAGTACTATATTACATCTATTCATCATGTCTTCTTAAGCGTCTATGTGTCAGTTTTTTGCACTTGCCTTAATTTTGAGGACTTTGATGGTTTTGAGGAATACTGGTCAGGTATTTTGTAGAATTACCCTCCATTGGGATTGTCTGATGTTTTTTCCCACAAATAAACTGGGACTATGGATTTTGGGGAGGAAGACCACAGAAGTAAAGTACCATACTCACCACATCATATTAAGGATAATACCATCTATATTAGTTATCACTGTTGATGTTAACCTTGATTACATTGCCACAGTAGGGTTTGTTAGATTTTCTCCACTGTAAATTTACTTATTTTTCCTCTTTTCATATTGTAGTCTTTGGAAAGAAGTTACTATGTGCAGTTTATACTTAAGGGATGGGGAGTTATGCCCTACCTCCTCAAGGGGGTATAATATGCATTTTTCATGGGTTAGCACATTGAATTATCAAGATAAAGACTATGAGGTTGGTAATATTATCCTATTTTATGGATGAAGAAACCAAGGAATAGGCAAGCTTAAATAAAGAACAAGTGTCCACATTCCATGTCTATGATCTTGGGAAACTTAGTTCCAGATCATGAGCTCAAAGTCAAATATGCCTATGATTAATTCAGACAAGTGAAGCCTAAGTGGTGACCCGATTATTATAGTTAAGTGGCTGAAAGCTTACCAGGTAGAAGAAGCTATCTATTTTCACTGGATACTACAAAAAGATGAAACTGAGACAATGGGTGGAGTTTACAAAGACAAGCACTTCAACTCCAAATCAAAAGACAATATGTTGAAAAATGATGAGCAATAAAATTAGAGTTAATAAGATACTGGAGGCTAGTAGTCCTTGGATGACAGGGTTATTTCAGAAAGGATAAAGTAGTAAGAAGAATGAAAACATATATCACTTAGAATGGTTCTTCCACTGTTATAAGTGTTTTAAATGCAATCACTCATACACTAATCACAATGACCCCCAAGGTCGGTAATGGCATTATCTCCATTCTATAAAGATAAAATTGAGGCACAGAGAATCTAAATAACTTGTTTGAGGCACATACATCATACATCATACATGGCAGAGTCGGGGTTTAAACAAAAGTAGTCTTAGATCCTTCGTTCTTGGTTTTACTACCACAGGGTACCTTCTACATGGAAACACTTTCCAGCTGCTAGATCCTGTGATGTCTTCTGCTTTATTAACCTTTAGTGAGAGAAGTGCTTTCTCCTTACCATTATACAATGTACTGCCTTTAATTAATGCATGTTAATTCTTATAATCTTGAATTATAATTTACTTGTATAAGTGTGAAGGCAGACCAACCTCTTCAGTCTTATTTCAGGAAGTAAATCAGAAATCAAAGAGAAAGTCTTCAACTTAGAAAAGTGAACATATATCCATATATATATCACCTATATATCCATACAAGTGGGAAAATGGTATAAAGTGGGCTAAATAATGTATTATAATACCCAACACATTTTTTTTTTCTAAATGTAATGAAAGTTTTGTTCCTGGAGATTTAAGTCCTTATTTTTTTACTTGTGTTTTTGTAAAATGTGGTAATATTCATTCATTTGTTTAACAAAAAATTGTTTTTGAGTAAACAGAGATCAAGAAAGCATCTGGGGTTTCCTTCCAGCTCCTTGGAGAGAGGGATTTAAGAAAATGTAAAAAAAAAAAAAGTTTAAAAATATCTCATTTTACCAGGCTGAGTCTACCCAATGCAGTAATGTCCTAATCTTGGCCAGAGGAAAAGAAGTAGGAGCTGGGGGCTGGGAGTTTGACTGAGCCCAAGAAAAAGCACTACCTTCAACTAATCACTGTCATCATTACACTCAGTTAAAAGGGTGAGAAATCTGAGTTTAAAGCAGAAGAGAAAAGGAGGAGTTATTTTGCGAACCTCTCTCAGCACTGTATTGTGGCCTGAGCAATGTAACAAGCAGAGAAGATAAATGAAATCCTGTGGTTCACCTTTTAGATTTCCGTACTGAAACATTAGTTCAGGTCTACAGAATTGATCTGGGCGATGCCTAGAAACAAGAAGCCTCCAGGAAGTGCTAGTAATGAAAGGGCTCTGTCTCCCATACACACACACACAGAGTGTGGCTGCTGACAAAGTGGATCCATTGGCTTTCTCCTGATTGACACATGTGGTTAATTGAGTGTCACATTGTGTTCATGTTACCTCTGTTCTGAAGCACACAATAAGCGATCACCCCTGACAAGTGATAGCTTAAAGCAAGCATAAATAAAGCATTGCATTGATCTGGCAGAGGCTATAGGAAGAACCCACAGACCATTTGCCTGACAACTATTGCAAATCCTAAGAGCATTATAATCTTTTTTCCTCTCCCTTTCTTTGCCAATATGATTTAAGCACATGGCCATTTAGATTGATTTAGTGGCCACTAAGACGATGCTGCTTTTATCTACAGCAGGATATGTAAGCCTTCACTGTCCTGCCCTGCTCCAGTGTCCCCCTGCCTATGCCTTTGCTTCATTAAAAGTTTGCTTTTCAGGAAGAAATGCTGGAAGTACTTATCCAACGCTAATGGGTGGAGTCATACATGAGCTATCAATAGTCTTTTAAGGGGATCGTACCAAGTGGGTTGGGAAGTGGGGAGGAGAGGATGATTGGAAGAAAGGAAGGAGCAGAGGTTTAATGTTGGTTAAATCCTATAAGTCAGACATTGTCCATCAAGTCCCATCTGACTCCTCCAAGCTGAGCTTTGTCATATTAATCATCTCTGTTACCACAGCAACTGAACAGCATATCAGTTTCATTAGAACTATCTTTTGCAAGTAGCATTCTAACACCAGATTGCATGCTTCTGAAAGCTATATCCTCATTGTTTCTTACTGGAGCTGTACAAAGCAGAGTAAACAGAGAGCTTTAACTAAGAATTTGGTCAAAGAACATGTGAGTGGTGAAAAATCTTAAGAAGATGTATAATTTATTCATTTACATAAATCAGAATTTCTCAAAAACTTTAGTCTTAGGACCTCTTTACACTCTTAAAAACTACTGAAGTGTCAATCACTCAAAAGCTGTCATTTAGGGATGCCTGGGTGGCTCAGTGGTTGAGCATCTGCTTTCAGTTTGGGGTGTGATCCCGGAGACTAGGAATCGAGTCCCGCATCAGGCTCTCTCCGCCTCTGTCTCTGCCTCTCTCTCTGTGTGTATCTCATGAATAAGTAAATAAAATCTTTTTTAAAAAAGCTGTCATTTTTATGAATTATGTTTATTAATATTTGCCATATTAAAATGATATGATATTTAAAAACATTTATGAACCCATTTTTTAAAAGAAGTAATAAACCTATTGCATGGTAATATAATACCATATTTTTATTAAAATATCTATAATATCTATAAGAAAACTAATTTGTGGAATGCATGGGTGGCTCGGTGGTTGAGCCCTTTGGATCAGGTCATGATCCCAGGGTTCTTGGATGGAGTCCCACATCAGGCTCCCTGGAGGGGGCCTGCTTCTCCCTTTGCCTATGTCTCTGGCTCTCTCTCTCTGTGTCTCTCATGACTAAATTAAAAAAATCTTTAAAAAAGAAAACTAATTTGTTGGAAGAGTGGTATTATTTTTACATTTTTGTGAATCTCTAACAATTGGCTTAACGGAAAACAGCTGGATTCTCATACTGGTTTCTGTAATCACTCTGTTGCAATATCACATGTAATGTGTAGCCTTTGAAATACTCCTTCATACACTTTTAAGAGAATGATAGTGAAAAAGACAAATGACTTTTTTTAATTAGTTAATTTTTAGAGTTTTTATTTTTCATAATTGTAAAGTTTAAAACATTCTTATTTATCTTTACATAATTTTTAAATTATTTATTTATTTATTTTTTATTGGGAGTCCAACATGGTCTTGACCTCAGGATTCTGGATCCAGACCTAAACTGATATCAAGAGTCAGATGCTTAACCTGCTGGCCACCTAGGCACCCCAAAGCAAGTGACTTTTACTATTAATATGGAAATAGTTTTGAGGGGATCCCTGGGTGGCGCAGTGCTTTGGCGCCTGCCTTTGGCCCAGGCCACGATCCTGGAGACCCGGGATCGAATCCCACGTCGGGCTCCCGGGGCATGGAGCCTGCTTCTCCCTCTGCCTGTGTCTCTGCCTCTCTCTCTCTCTCTCTCTGTGACTATCATAAAATAAAAAATAAATAAAAATAAAAATTAAAAAAGAAAATGCGGATGATGCACTTTAAAAAAAAAAAAAAAGGAAATAGTTTTGACATCGTGGAATCCCTGAAAGGGTCCACACTTTAAGAAACTCTGGTAAGTGTTTTGAAACTCCACTCAAAGCTTCAATTAGCTCAATTAATTTCTAATAAAATGTTGCTTAGAAATTGATGAACTAGCTATGTGACATTGATACACAGGACGTATTGGAAAGTTGTAAAATTTTACAAAGGTTTATATTTAACTCTTCTCATCTCTTCCATTTCTGTAAATTCCAGGCATAGAAATGATGTTGCTTCAAAACAATAGCCAGCCATCAATGACTTCCTTGTCAATACCCGCTTTTTGCTTATGGGATGTCATTTACATTATCCTGTTTTTCCCACTGATCCTAGACTGATCCTAAAATTTCAGAGAAATAGAAAGTTGTTCCTTTTCTCCATAGAGTTGGGGAATACATATAATATACAATGCTTATTTTGAAGACTAAGTGTAAACAGGATTTTAAAAAATTTACCTGGAAGCCTACAGATTGCAGCTGTCAATCTTGGCTCTTTGAAACTGTCTAAATCTAGTTCCAATTAAATAAGAATGTGATTTCCAGTACCCTTAATAGCAGAATCATATGGCCTCTTGCAGCCAAGTAAGGCTTAAAAAGGAAAGAGCCAATCAGAAACCCCCACCCAAGGACACGGAAGCTAACCCTATCAAGCTGACTATCAATAATTAAGGCCTTTGATGCTTTAAATCATTTAGATAATAAGATTGCTTTGAAGTAAATAAATATCAAATTAGGATTTGTGGCAGTCACAGGTGTTTGGCAGGGCTGGCCTGTAATCACAGAGAAAATGAATGCATTTTATTCAGCATAATTAGAAAAAGAAATGAAGTTTATATGCAAATCGTAAACCACTTTAGTCAAAGATAACCGGTCAGACTGCTTTTGGTAATTTAAACTTTCATTTAGATGAGAATTTGCAAAGTATCTATTTTCAATGCAATTTGAGTGCAGCTGGTTGCACTCTCTCAGTCATCTGAGAGAGAAATTTAAATGTCCCTGATAACCCTCCAGTCCTGTTTTGGTGCACAGAACAACATATGCATTTTTTTTCTTGACTTTTCTTAACTCTTGTCTACACAAGAAGTCAGTTACAGAAGGTTATGTGAGATTTTTTAGCATTCGGCATCAACCCAAAAGAAACAGGGTTTGGAATGGTAAAGATTATGATGAAGAGATTTGTTTGAATGATTGTAAAGTTTGTGTTCTAAGAACAAATTGGGGGCAGCCCTGGTGGCTCAGCAGTTTAGCGCTGTCTTTGGTGCAGGGCATGATCCTGGAGTCCCGGGATCGAGTCCCATGTTGGGCTCCCTGCATGGAGCCTGCTTCTCTCTCTGCCTGTGTCTCTGCCTCTCTCTCTCTGTCTCTCATAAATAAATAAATAAATAAATAAATAAATAAATAAATAAATAAGATCTTAGGGAAAAAAAGAACAAATTGGGAAGGTAAGCATTATTTCTGATTTTGTTTTTCCTCTGATAGAGCTACACACCTCTGAACTTTTTACTCCTTTCTGATATTCTTCCATATTGTAATATTTACTTGTTTGTCTTCCTGTCTTCCTGTTAGACTATAAGCTGCTGAAAGACAGGGATGTTTCTCCATAGTTTTTCCTGAGTAGCCAGGCTGCCCTAACTAACTTCTTGATAAATATTTGTGAAGTTAAACAGAATCATTGACCGATGCTAAAAACAATGAATAAATTTAATGGAGGAAAAATAGAACTTCTTGAAGTTCTATCAAATATCAAATATGTGATATTTGAAAAGTAGCAAATTATTTTTCATAAGCTGGAATATTTAGTTTGTTCTTTTCTTCCCCTGAAGAGTTGGGAGTTGGATGTAATATGCTGTCTCTGATTTTCTTTGTCACTAACACTAATTCCATTAGTCATCATCAACCACAACTAATTCTTTGCCTGTTCAGTTGAACACTCTGTTACTAAATCGGTACACTTCTATCTTGGTGCTTTTTACAAATGTTCACCGAACAGTGTTAATAAACAGTGTTAATAAACATAACAGTGTTAAATAAACATCCAAACTAATCATATTTGCCTCTAAAAAGGTATGTTCCATATCAATACTTTAAACTTACAGTGTAGTATAAAAATCCTAAAAATTAAATGGGCATCAAAATCACCTAGGGAGATTGTTAGAAATGTAGATATTCCGGCTTTGCCCAAGACCAATTCAGAATTTCTGAAAATCACCTAGATCTCAAAAGGGTAGTAAGGACTAAGTTAAGTTAACATGTGAAAAGCACTTGGCATAGCATCTGGGACAGTATTTTCATTCATTAGCTATTTAAAAAATATATTTATTTATTTATTTATTTATTTATTTATTTATTTATTTAGAGCAGAGGGAAGAGTGGAAGAGGAGGGAGAGGAAGGGGGAAAGAATCTCAAGCCGACTGAATGCTGAGTACAGAGCGTGACTTGGGGCTTGATCTCACAACCCTTAGATCACGACTTGAGCCAAAAACAAGAGCCCGACACTCAACTGACTGAACTCAGGCACCCCTATTAGCTATTAGCTATTCACAAAATATATAAATGCAAAAATAGACAAGTGAATAAATGCCCAGAGGGATAGGTAGGTACATTTAAGTAGAAAAGTTTCAAAGAAGACAGTCTAAAATGGCCCTGCTAAATATTTGGCTGAAAATGTCGTCTCTATCTTTTTTCTGGCCCCTTTCCTCTATGTATGTCAAACACAACCTCATTTATAGCAAGGCATATACAAAACAAGCCTGTGATATTTAACCATTAATTCACTTGGAAAGCTTGGTATTTCTTGGTAATATGCTCTCAAAAGAGACTGGCCTTTGTGAGACAATGCCCAGTCAGATGACAGGTAGCTTAGAGCCACATTTTTCCTTTCTTCAATGGTGAAGATATTTGGGTCCTTCACAGATAAGCAACCATTGGTGATCCAGGAAAATGTTAAGGACTAGGGTGCTCTTAATTCCTCTCCATTTTGTTCACTACTAATGTCTTCATTTCTGAATCTTAGCATGGATAAATGACGTACAACCCAAGAGAATAAAGCTATTGTGTTAGAGCTTTGAACATTGTTAGCAGAGACAGGAAGATGTTTGTCGCTGATTTGTTATCTATTGCTGTGTAACAAATTACCCCCAAAATGGAGCAGCTTCAAACAATACACATTTATTATCTCACCATATGTCTGGGGCTAGAGTCTGATATGACTAAGCTGGGTTTGCTGGGTCTCTAACAAGGCTTCCATCAGGGTGTTAGGCAGAGATGCCATATCTTAAGGGTCAATGGGAATAGAACTACTTCCCAGCTTACTCCTGGGGCTGTTGGACTGAGACTCTTACTTCTTTGCTAGCTGTTAGCCACAGGCTTCCCTCTGCTCCTTGCCCTGTTGTAGGTCTCTCCATAGGAAAGCTCACGACATGAATTTTGATTTCAACAGAACTAATAAATAAGATGGGAAAAGAAAGAATGCCAGCAATGTAAAAGTCACAGTCTTTTATAATCTATTTATTCTTGGAAGTGTTCCCTCATCACTTTTGCCACATTGTATTGATTAGAAGCAAAATACTAAGTTCAGTGCATACTCAAGCAGAGGGAATTACACAAAGGCATGAATATCAGTAGGTAGGGGTCTTTGGGATCTATCTTAGAAGCTGCCTATCCCATTAGGGGTTGTCAATACCAATTTAGTAATATCACTTGGACACTACTTGCTCACTTTATCAGTTTGGAAAATATCAATAGAGAGCCTTCTTAAATTCAGAGACTGTGTATTTTCTTAATGAAAAAGCATTAGTGTGTGAAGCTAACACAAAGATATCCTTTTGTATATTAAGGCACTTTAAAAAATTTTTTTAAACTATATTTTATTTATTTATTTTAAATTTTTATTTATTTATGATAGTCACAGAGAGAGAGAGAGAGAGAGAGAGGCAGAGACATAGGCAGAGGGAGAAGCAGGCTCCATGCACCGGGAGCCCGACGTGGGATTCGATCTCGGGTCTCCGGGATCGCGCCCTGGGCCAAAGGCAGGCGCTAAACCGCTGCGCCACCCAGGGACCCCCTAAAAAAGTTTTTAAGAGATTTTATTTATTTATTAGAGAGAGACAATATGAGCAGGGGAGGAGCAGAGGGAGAGGGAAAGAGAGAGAATTGCCAGCAGATTCCATGCTCAGTACAAAGCCCAACACAGAGCTTGATCTCACTATCCTGAGATCATGACCTGAGCCAAAATCAAGAGTCAATCGCTCAATCGACTGAGCCACCCAGTGATATTAAGTCACTTTTATTTATTTAGTTATTTATTATTTTTTTTTATTAAGGCACTTTTAAGATATCACCCTGACACTTCATATCATATAACATAAAATTCAAAAGCCTTAACATAGTAAGTATGCCTAGCTCTTAGCTAGGCCTTCCTATTTCTATACTCACACATTGTCTTTCCTTTGATAAAATTTTGCAGTCTAAGAGTATTACATTGTTTGTAGTTTTTCAGGTAACTAGTCATATCACTGTATTGTTGATAGTAACTCAGATATCCCCATATACATCTTAGCTACCTGACTACCTGTTACTCAAGTTTTAAGAATTAAATTTGACACAGTTCCTCCAAAAAGTTATTCCTAACCTCCTAGCTGGGCTATGTGCTCATTATTTTTACTCTATCTCCCTAATACCAGGTGCTTACTACTAATGTTGCATGATGTTGTCTTCTTAAAGAGCATATGGAATTTTTTCATAGCCAGAAATCATTAATATATTCAACTTTGCATTATCAAAACACCTAGGATGGCATGTGGGCTACAAAAAATCTCAATAAATATGTGTAGAACAATTATGAAGATTGAAAGAAAGAAAGGAGAGGAAGAAAAGAAAGTACCATCCTCCAAGTAACCTACACTACAGAAATCTTATAGTCATTGCTGTTAAGTGCAACAGAAAGAGTTAAATAAAATATAATAATCCACTGAAATTACTATAAAGTTGATCCAATTTCTTTCCTTGTAATCTAAACTTTGAAAATATACAAAGAAGTGGAAAAGATCAGAGACTGCCCTGCTGTGGTAAAAAATCATATGACATAAACAATATTTTCAAAGATTAAAAAAGGTACTAGAACAGGAGAGTTTCAGACCCATTGCAGCAAAACAAAGCTGCCTTCAGGATTTTCATGAACAAAAGTGTCCTTTTAGGTTAAAAACCTAAAAATCTCAGAGCACATTCATTGTCTGAATATTTTCCTTTTTTTTTTTTCAAGAGGCGAGGCTTTTTCTTATAATAGGGATACAGTGGTTCTTACTTATTCTTTCATCTATCCTTATGCAAAACAAAGCACAGAGCACTCAAGCTAGGAGCTGTGCTGTTTAACTCACTGGCTGTTACTAGAGGTGGCCTCTCTCTTCCCTCTATCTGGGCCTGTTGTTGCTGATGAGAATTTCATCGTTGTGAGAAAAGTCACCTTCTCCCAAATCATGTTGTTAGAGAAAATCAAACAGTTGTAATATCTCTGATATATATTGGTAATTATAATCAGAAGAAAGTAAACAAGGGGATAGAAGGAATACAAAAATAACACTTTCCTTCTTCCTTCTATCTGTGTTGTTAGTGGAGAGGTCATTGAAAAGACACAACCTCAGATTGTCCTGTCAGCTGGAGCAGTCAATCAGAAGCTCCTCAGCCCCTCTCCTATCCTGGGAATGTGAGTTTCACTTGACTATCCCTCTCACAAAGGCTTCACTGAGGACATGGCCTTGAGATAATAATGTGGTGTTGAAAATAGCTGCATGGTATACATGACTGACCCCATTTAGGGCCTCTTTAAAAATGTTTAAGAAGATGGATGTGGGGATCCAGTTATCTTGCTGCCACCCAAGACATGCCTGTATATAATATAAGCTCCCTTTGCTTACAAAAACTGCCACTTACCAAGCTGCAGTGGCCAACTTCTTCCTCTACATAAGTGGGGACTGTTTCATGGAGGCCAGTTTCATATTTTACCCAAGAGGCTCCCCAGAAGATTGCAAACCAACATTTACCTTGTTTTGCAATCTGGAAACTGATACTCACTATTGGAATGATTTTTTTTTTTTGTATTCATGTTTTTCCTTTATGTGTTCACTTTTGTCCTTTGGTTACAAAGCCAACACTTCCTAAGTAGCATAGCCCTGCTCCTTAACTCATTGCAAATGGGTCCCTTGGAACTGGAGAGCCTGGGCTAGTCAGAGAACTGTGGCAGGCTGAACAGACTGTGGGGAGCGGCAAGAGTAGCAGGTGCACTCATGCATTCGGAGTTCTGTTAAGGATGGCTCTGTTCAGGAAGCACTCTACAGTAGTAGTTTCCCTCTACCCTGAGGGAAATAGTGCTCAGTAAATCCCTTCCAAGGAGGAAGTGCAGTCCTCTAGAATCATTATTTCTTCTTTTAATCTAACTCTGCCGTGGCTTTTCTTTTCTTAGCATCTCCTTGTAACTAAAGCTCCTGGCCCCAATTTTCCACCCAGAATTTATTTTCCTGACAAATACTGAATCAGATTGCCTTCATAGATTCATGTTTGCTATTTCCCAACCTATGGAAATCCAGAATCTTCCATTATTGATTTCTCTGCATATTTTTCCTGCCCAATAACCTTGCTTATTAGATTATAATTATATCCTGAGTTGCCGTCTTTGCTTAATTAATACATGCAAATAGCAAATAGCAAAAGTAGAATAAAGGATTATTTAGAATACAAAAGAAAAAGTAATGCAGTAACTCTGAAGAATTCTATTATAAAACTTATTTCTGAAAAGAAAAAAAAATAACTTATTTCCAGATTAACTCCTTTTTGCATCCCCTCAGTAATGTCTAAATTGTCACGGTGTTTATTGCAGAAGCCAGTTGTGTTTGGGTGTTTGACACAGTTGGCTTTCATAGTTTTTTAAACTATTCTTAAGTCTATAGAACTACCCACTGGGAGCCAGTATGTTCTCATTAAGATAACATGGTGGAAACTTCACCATAAGCAAAAGCTACCAAGCACCTATGTCTCAAAGATGCAGGAGTGAATGATTTAAATAGCTTAATGAAAATAACAGCTGATTCTTATAGCGCACTTAGTATGTGTCTGGCTCCACACAAAACACCTAACTTTATCTGCCAAATGTTATCCTTACAACAAGTCCAAGAGGCAGATAATATTACAGTATCAGTTTACCTCCAAGGAAACAGTTCCAGGGGAGCCGATTAACCAAGGACATCTGGTTATTTAGTCGTGTGCCCTGCATTTGACCCAGTGTATCAAACACTGTAACCCAGGTTCTTACTCACTACCCTGCTCTGTTCCCCAGACTCAGTTCTAAGGTCTCAAGAACAAAGGCCCCATAGAGAAACAGTGTCTATTCCAATCTTTTTTTTTGGGGGGGGGTAAGAATAATATCTTTAAAATTGTGTATTTTTAAAAAGGGTTTTTTTATTTATTCATTTGAGAGAGAGTGAGCGAGAGAGCACACAAGCAGAGGGGCAGAGACAGAGGGAGAGGGAGAAGCAGCCTCCCCACTGAGCAGGGAGCCCCACAGACCAATGCAGGGCTCAATCCCAAAACCTGGAGAGATTATGACCTGAGCCGAAGACAGATGCATAACCAACCGAGCTCCCCAGGCACGCTTGAAATTGTGTGTGTTTTAATAGATTGAGATCTTCTCACCCAAGTTATCTTCTTACTGTCCTAATTGACTCCAAACTTCTAGTTTATTCCTGGGGTTAAGATTTTCTTTGAATCTGTGCTGCTTTAGAAGGTTTACCATTTACAGATCCTCACTTTTTAGTTTAAGTGAGTTCATTATCTTTGCCCTTTCAAGACTAGAGAATCTGAGGACATTTGAGGTGCCTGTAATTAAATGAGCTGCAATTCTGAGTTAGATATCAGTGCCCAAGAAAAATGCAGAACTTCAGCAAGAAGCTATATGCACATTATTTTCATATATTTGTATTTTAAGATATTCTTCAAGGACTAGGAAAGAATCAATATACTTTGATAATGTGGGAATGGTGATCTAAGTAAATGCAAAGTTTGACATTCTTAGGTAGGCTAAAGGCTGGGTGCCTTCCATTCCCACTTTGGGTAACCAAATGCTGACCCACATAACGTTCAAATTCTCTTCCTCAAACATGTGTTGAAGACTTCTGCACCCTTGCAATTTCAAAACCATTGAGTTTCAGTTGAAAGTCAAACTTGTCATAATTTTTCTTCCCTTATCTTCTGCATACTTTATGATATTATGCTTTAGGCTATATGTTATTAAAGAGTCGGCGACATCCTTTATCCTTGTAAAGTGAAGTTATTTACTTTATATGTATTTTAAAGCATATTTATTAACTTACCATATTTTTACTTGGCCAATTTGGTGTGTAATCTGTATAGTTAGTCACATTTCCTTAAGTTTCCTTGAAATAGTTTTTGTTATACCATAAGTGCCTGTGATCTAAGGCAGAGACATAACTTTGATAACTCTATAGCTTCACTCATATTCAGCATTAAGAAGATATTATGTTTTAAGCCTGCCAGAAATATTATTTTTTGACCTTACATTTGGCAGAAAAAATGTTAAATTAATATCTAGAGAAAGTTCATTGTAAACATGCACTGATATTAGGAACTTTGAACTCACCAGTTTCTTTTACACCATGACTTGGTCTCAGAAAATAGTACCAATGAATGTTTTCTGGGAAAATATATGTACATCAAAGGAGGTGAACTCAACTCTAGAAAGGCATTTTGATTACTTTGAGGTTTATAATGAACTGTTAAGGAAATCATCCATTTGATTCCAGTTATTTCTTTCCCCTCTGAATCATGACCATCAAACATGAACTAAGAGAAGGAGCTAGGGCAATAGATCATATAGTGATGTCAAATCAAAGTATTCTCATAATACCTGATGAAATACACATAAACATTTTTTTAAATGTTAAATCATCCTCAGCAATCAAAGAAAGGAGTACAACCACACGTAGATCATATATATATATATATATATATATATATATATATATATATATATCAAGACAGACAGAAAAGGACAGAGATAGAGACAGGTTTAGGACTTTGGCATGGAATTTAGGCACATTGTTTTGACCCACAAGCCATTATGGTAACTGCTATGAATTCTTAACAAGTGCCACTAAGCCTGAGAAAGCAAACTTAGTGGATTTTCTGCATTTCCTCCATCTGGCCTCTTGGGGGAGTCAAACAAGGCACAGAAGCCTCACACCAAGGGGGGCAGTCCTCCAGGTTAACCCAAGTTGGAAGTCTGGTTAGGGAAGGCTTCCTGCAGGCAGTGGCCTGGGTCTGATCTGAGTTCTTAGGAATCCTAAAAGGCCACTTGTGCCTGGGTCTTCCTGCAGGACCAAGTCTTGATGGAAATCCTATATGAAGTGCCACGTAATCAGCAAGAACCAAATGAAAATGCCTGCTGCTTCAAGATGCTGATCTTGGAGGAAGCAGAGAGGCAAATCAAACTCTATCCCTAGGTGATGCTCAGTGTACCTGTGGACGACAGAGGTCTGCTGGAGCACTTCCTGGGTGTATAGGAAAAATAGGCATGGGTTTCTAGAACAATTTTGAAGTCGAAAATCCATAAAGATGCTATGATGGAAGAGAAGACTCCTTGATCTGAACTGGAAAAAATGGCCTAAATCATAAGCAAAGGATAATCAGAATTCACCTTCCTCCCAGTGGATGAAAACCCTGGTACCTGACCTTTGTAACACCTCACAAGAGAGGAGAGAGGCCAAATATTCTGTCAAGTAATTTATACAACTTTATTGGTATACACAACTTTGTTATTTTATCCTCCTCCATGTTGTTTTCAGATTACTTAAATAATGACAAAATATTAAATACTTGGAGAAGGAACAACAGGCACCTATTCTGATATTTAGGAAGAGAAAGAAAAACCATCCATGTCATGTCAAAACTAACAGAAAGTCCAGACAAAGAATTATAAGATGAAGATGTGAAAAAGAATCACATAGTAACCATGCAAATTATGTCCGTTTCCCCACCATCAAAAAAGAAAAGAAAAAGTTGAAAGAAAAATAGTCCTGTAGACAGCCAAAAGAGAAAGGTGGGGGAGAGGAAGAAAAATAGCATGAGAACTTATATGAACAATGCAATCTAAAATAACATAAAATGCAATAATTAAAGTAAAAATTTCCAACGAATGATTTATGCCATAGAAAAACTTAATGGAAACATAAACTTAATAAACACAAAAACCAAAAAGGTAACAAAACAACAAAATGATATTATAATGCGCTGAGTTGTGGCTCCCAAAGATATGTTCACCTAGACCCTCAGAATGTGGCCTTATTTGGAATAAGGGTTATTACAGAGATGATAAGATAAAGATCTCAAATGGGATTACTCTGGATTTTGGTGGAAAAATCGAATGACCGGTTCCTTATAAGAGATGACAGAGACACAGGAGAAGCAGCTATCGAGATACGAGAGAGAAGGCCATGTGAAGATGAAGGCAAAAGTGAGGCATATGCAACTATAAGCCAAGACATCTGAGGATTGCCAGTTGTCAGCAGAAGCCAGGAGAGAGGCATGGAATGGATTCTCTCTCAGACTCTCCAGAAGGAACCAATCTTACTAAGAACTTGATTTCAGACTTCTGGCCTCTGGAACTGCCAGAGAATTAGTTTCTGTTATTTTAAGCCACCAAGTTTATAGTAATTTGTTACAGCAGACCGAGAAAACTAAAACAGAGATGAAAAGTGAGATTGCATAGCTAAGGAAGCAAATTAGAGATGAAACAAGGTTATTACAGAACTAATAATTAAATTAGAAGCAGTGGGGATAAGCTAAACATTGAATTAATGAAAGAAAATGTAGCAAAAGCTCCTAGTTTTTACCTACACCCTTTTCCTTGAAAAGGGAAGCCTCTCTAAAGACATTTCCTGGTCTCCCTTGTAACCAGATGTAAGGGTGTTACTTAAATTCTGATTATGGGGTAAAATGGAAGTATATGTGTAATTTCTGAAATGTCTTCAAAGAATGTATGCCTTAATCTTTCCACTTGCCTATTGGTTGACTGGCAAGGGTTATGGATGGAAACAGAGTAACATCTCAGATTTAATAATCCTTCGGTTCAGACTAGCAGAGCAACAAAATGAAAGCTAACTGGGTCTCTGACAATATTTTAAGACTGATATCATGGTATCAGCCATGAGTGCGTTATGCCAGTCTTGTATGAAAAATAAACTGCTAGCTTGTTGAAGCCACTTATGTTTTCAAGGCTGTGTTACAGAAGCCAGGGCTTTTAAGCAATGTATCTAGTTATGCACAGAGATATATGTGAAAGTATATTAAAACAATAGTAAAGGGATCCCTGGGTGGCGCAGCGGTTTGGCGCCTGCCTTTGGCCCAGGGCGCGATCCTGGAGACCTGGGATCAAATCCCACGTCAGGCTCCCGGTGCGTGGAGCCTGCTTCTCCCTCTGCCTGTGTCTCTGCCTCTCTCTCTCTCTCTCACTGTGTGCCTATAATAAATTAAAAAAAAAAAAAGATAGTAAAGATGAGTACCTGCTTAACTTTCTATAATACCTATTTTTCTGTACGGAAAGAAAGAGAACAGTTCTAAAATTAGACTGGGATTCAAATTATTGAGCTATCGCTTGCTAAATGGTTGCTCTTTGATGAATCATTTCATCTATTTAACCATGATTCTTCATCTATGAAATAGAGATTAAAACTACCTAACTTTCTTTGTACCTCACTTTTGTAAACTATAAAATGGAAACACTGATATTTCCTCTCTTTTAAGGTTGTTTTCAGGATTTATTTGAAGTGTTTAGGATGTCTCCATTTATTAAGCATCATATAATTTTTAGTGATCAATACCATTATTGTTATTATTATTATTATTATACCCTGATAAAGTATGAGGTTTCAATGTGTAAAGTATATAAAAATGTTGAGCTTGATGCCTGACAAATAACAAATGCTAGGTGATAGTCACATTATTTCAGTTATTTAGTCATTACATTAAGCTGTGTTTTCCCATTAATCCTCTTGTGTCATGCTAATTGAGGTCACTTATGTAAGAACAAAATTTTAGTCTCCTATCTAATATTCTGATATTGTCACCTCTAGTGTCTCCTCTGACTTGAATTCATTTTAGTCATTTCTATCAGTTTAATTCTTTTAAAGTTTGGGTTGGTAAAATCACTATCTATTTTTCAGGTTGTAGGTGTCCTTCTGTCTAAAATGAGTCTCTTGTAGACAGCAAATAGATGGGTCCTGCTTTTTTATCCAGTCTGAAACCCTGCGCCTTTTGATGGGGTCATTAAGCCCATTAACACTCAGAGTTACTATTGAAAGATATGAGTTTAGTGTCATCATGATATCTATTTAGTCCTTGTTTTTGTGGATTGTTCCACTGAACTTCTTCTTAAAGGGGAATTTTAAGAGTCCCCCTTAAAATTTCTTGCAGAGCTGGTTTGGAGGTCACATATTCTTTCAGTTCCTGCCTGTCTTGGAAGCTCTTTATCTCTCCTTCCATTTTGAATGAGAGCCTTGCTGGATAAAGTATTCTTGGTTGCATGTTCTTCTCATTTAGGACCCTGAATATATCCTGCCAGCCCTTTCTGGCCTGCCAGGTCTCTGTGGAAAGGTCTGCTGTTACCCTAATATTCCTCCCCATGAAAGTCAGGGACTTCTTGTCTCTTGCTGCTTTAAGGATCTTCTCTTTATCTTTGGAATTTGCAAGCGTCACTATTAAATGTCGAGGTGTTGAACGATTTTTATTGATTTTAGGGGGGGATCTCTCTATTTCCTGGATCTGAATGCCTGTTTCCCTTCCCAGATTGGGAAAGTTTTCAGCTAGGAATTGTTCAAATACATATTCTGGCCCTCTGGCCCTTTCAGCGCCCTCGGGAACCCCAATGAAACGTAGGGTTTTCTTCCTTAGGCTGTCATTTATTTCCCTTAATCTGTCTTCATGGTCTTTTAATTGTCTCTTTTTTCCTCAGTTTCCCTCTTTGCCATTAACTTGTCTTCTATGTCACTCACTCGTTCTTCCACGTCGTTAGCCCTCGTCGTTAGGACTTCTAGTTTGGATTGCATCTCATTCAATTGATTTTTAATTTCTGCCTGATTGGATCTAAATTCTGCAGTCATGAAGTCTCGTGAGTCCTTAATGCTTTTTTCTAGAGCCACCAGTAGCTGTATAATGGTGCTTCTGAATTGGCTTTCTGACATTGAATTGTAATCCAGATTTTGTAACTCTGTGGGAGAGAGGGCTGTTTCTGATTCTTTCTTTTGAGGTGAGGTTTTCCTTCTAGTCATTTTGCTCAGTGCGGAGTGGCCAGAAACAAGTTGTATTGGAACACGGGGGAGTATCACTGGTCCGTCCAGCTGGTCTTCTGGGGGAGGGGCCTGCTGTGCTGATTCTCAGGTGTTAGCACTTGGGGGAGCTGCTCTGCCCCTGCCTGCTGCAGGGCTCAGCGGGGGTTGTTTACCCCGTGGGGCCCCAGGAGGAACAGCTGCGGTTGCTATGGCAACTCTGGAAGCCTGGATTCAGCCTCCGCAGGAACTACGGGGCTCGGGGCTCTCGGTTCTCCGTCCGCAGGGCCTGGAGGCTCCGGGGCGGGGCCGCTGATCTGCTCAGCTCGGGGCAGGAGCGTCCTCGCTGTCCTGGGCCCTCCCGGCCTCTGCCTGTCCCGGGGGAGGCCGGATCCTGGGCTGTGTCCCGGCGCCCTGTGCTCCGGGGCCTGCGCTGTGGGATTCGCGCTCCCGCCCCGCAGCCCCCTCCGCGGAGCCGCCGCCCGAGCCCCTCCGAGCTGCTCCGGTCCCCGCCGTGCGCGCTGCAGCCCTTAGGGAGCTCGGCGCACTCTCCCGGGGCGCAGGTGTCTGTCAGTGTCCCGGGAGCCCGAGGGCATCCCCGCCCTCCTGGGTCCTGCTCCAACTCCCTGCGAGCCCCTTTCCGCCCGCCCGGGAAGGTTGGTGCAGCTCCTGCTCCTCCGGGACGGGGCTCTCCTGTCCTGGGGACACTCGCCCCGGCCTCAGCCCGGCTCCTCGCGGGGCCCCTCCCCCTCGGAGGCCTTTTGTTCCTTTATTTCTTTTCCCCGTCTTCCTACCTTGATAGAAGCGCGAACTCTTCTCACTGTAGCGTTCCAGCTGGTCTCTCTTTAAACCTCAGGCCGAATTCGTAGATTTTCAGGATGATTTGAAGGTTATCTAGGTAATTTGTTGGGGACAGGTGATGTGGGGATCCTACTCTTCCGCCATCGTGCCCCTCCTCCCTAAAATCACTATCTACTATGGGCTGAATGTTGTGCTCTCCCAAAATTCATGTTGAAGCCCTGATTCCCAACTTGACGCTATTAGGAGTGGGGCCTTGGGGAGGCAATTAGGTTGTGAGGGTGGAGCCTTCATGATGGGATTAGTGCCTTTAAATAAAAGATACTGAAGAGATGATCTCTTTCTTTACCATAGACGAGATACACTAAGATAATTGCTATCTGTCAACCAAGAAGAGGACCCACACAGACATAGAATCTGACCACTCCTTGATCTTGGACTTCCCAGCCTCCAGAACTGTGAGATGAATGTTTGTTGTTGAAGCTACTCAGTCTATGATATTTTGTTCTAGTAGCCTAGGATGACTAAGACAGTATCTTATTCCTTGTGTCCTCAAGAATCAAATAAAATTCCTCATTCTGTCTTATAACTCCTTTCATAATATAATATAATTCCAACATTCCTTCCAATTTCACTCCTTTGACTTTTATGCTTGTGTCCTACAGTCAAGTCAAAGAGACAAGTCATATGTCCCAAGTATTTCTCAAACTTTTCTTCTTCACAGCTTTGCTTATGCTACTCTTCCCATCACTCGGAATGTCTTCTCCTCTTTCTATATACACACTCGCTTAAAGCCTTTCTAAGTTATTAGAAAGTTATTAACTCCTCTTCCAAGTCTCTCTAGGCCTGTTTGATTGAATTAACTTTTTTCTCTCTCTTCTGATTTTTGAACCTCTTTATAATAATAATAGCTATGGTAAATGGGATGAGAATACTACCCAAATCTGACTACTCTCCTTTCCTTCCCCCTAGGTAGCATGAAAAATCAGCTACAAACACATAAAAAACAATAGCTAAGTGGGAAATAACGTACCTCCCTGACCAGGTCCCTACTCCCACTGAGTTGCATAATAAATATAATAGGGACAAGGAAGCCAAATAACTTCTTTTAAGCCCAACCTTTAGTTCTTAAAATTATAAGGAGAACAAAAATTGCTGTGAAATTTGGAATTGTCCATTGTTTTTACAGAAAAAAATCATGACTGACCATTAGAACCAAATGAATTGAATTAGCATAAATAATTTTTAGTACTTCAAACAGAGAGGTGCAGTGGCCTGATGATTTGAGCTTGAAGTAGTAAAAACATTTCCTACACTTCTTATCCTATAGGTTATAAGGTTTCATGTTCTTGAAAAATTACTGGAAGCTTTCATGATGGATGCCACATATTTCAAAGCACATCAATAATGTGAAGACAGACTCTAATGGTGGAATGGATAAGCCTTTATGTTGCAAAATAGGTGTCATCAAACCAGGTGACTGAGTTGATATGCTGACTATGGAATCCTAGCAAATATTCTCTGTACTTCTTTCTTTGAGAGGCAGTGTGCTAGATACAAGTGATAAAGTTAAAAAAGATAATTGTTTAATGCCAACTGGATGGACTCTGGTATAGAAGAGCCAGAAATATAAGCCAATGCCAGTAATTTGGGAAGTTGGGAGGGGAAAGAACTCCTAACTCTATTTGGTGGGGGGTGCAGTACGGATCAGGGAAGACTGCCTACAGAGAAGAAAGGGCATTTGAGCTATGACTTGAAGTCTGGTCAGAGTTTTACCAAACAGAGAAAGATTATGTATTAGAGTTCTCCAGAAAAACAGAGCCCATCTCTCTCTCTCTCTCTCTCTCTCTCTCTCTCTCTGTCTTTCTCTCTTCCTCTCACCAGATATTTATACATATTATAGATAAGAAGAGATTTATAATAGGAATTGTCTCAGGCAGTTATAGAAACTGCGAAGTCCCACAATCTGCTATCTGCAAACTGGAGAACCGAAAAGCCAGTGGTGTAATTTCAGCCTGAGTCCAAATGTCTAAGAAATGGCGTAACTCCAGTCTGAGATCAAAGGACTGAGAACCGTGGAATCACTGGTATAATTCCCAGAGTCCAAAGGCCTGAATATCAGAAACTCAGATGTCTCGGCTCAAGAAGAGAGAAAGAATTCACACTTCCTTTGCTTTTCTGTTTTATTTGGACCCCCACTAGATTGGATGTTGCCTGTCCACATTGCTAAGAGTGGATCTCTTTATTAGCTTGCTGAATCAACTTCTAATCTCTCCCAGAAACATCTTCACAGACACCCTCCCACTATCTGGGCATCCCTTAAGCCAGTCAAGTTGACACATAAGATTAACCATCACAGGGGGGGAGATTTTCCAAGAAGAGGGACAACATTTGCAAATCTCTGAATCCTAAAAGATCTAGTCTATATAAAGTGAGTCATTAGAAGCTCTGAGTGGGTGGTAGGGAATGGCAAGTGTTGGTCATGAGGCAGAGGAGCCCAGTGGTCAAGAATGTGGCTCTATGTCTTTGATTCCTTGAGTTAAAGTCCTGGCTCCATGGTTTATTATCTATTCCTCATTTGGGCAAGTAATTTAATATTTTTGTACCATAGCTTCCTCACCTATATAATGAGAAGAACTTTCTCATGGGCTTATTGTGAGGAATGCATGAGTTAATATTTGTATGGTGCTTAGAATACTGATAAGTGCCTAGTACAGAGTAATCCAACAAGAAACGAGCCTTCAGTGTTTCTGAATGATCTGCGATGGTTTAACAACTTAGCCTGTTGCGTAAGTGCAGTATTTGGTTTTATGTGTATATAGATAGATCGATCGATCGATCGCTCGTGGGTTTAAAAAGCTAAACCACAGAAATCTTTTAATATTTTTACAGATGGATTTTTTAAAATTAACTGAATATTAGAAAGTATTACCCAAGAGAGAATAAAATGGCTTTCCAGTTAGTTAGGTTAATTCAATAAAGCCAGTAGGTAAGATCATGGACTCATAGCATCCTAAAGAGAGAATTAAACTCTCCAGCTTTCTGCCTCCTATCCCTCCTTCTTGCTTCCTTCCCCCTCTCCCTCCAGCTCCACCCCTCCCATCAATATTATACCTATCCCGTTTTTCTTGTTTGTCTCATGCTTTAGAAGACTGAATGTAGATGAAGAAGCCTTTTAGCATATGTCTTTTGTCACTTATTAGGTCAGCCCAAGATCTCCTGATGCCTTAAATTACTCTTACTGATTCACATTTCTTCCCTTGGCCTCACCACCATTCACTCATTCCTCTCCTAAGAGATTATATCCATTGAGTATATCCTGGAGAACAGTGTCATTATTTAGTTATCTCTTTAGAACAACATCTGATGAATGAAATCACTCTGAGATCCTAATGGTATATAATTGCTTAGTATTAACTATGGCCTGGTACATTTTCATTTTCATTTAACTTTCCTTATTCAACCTGAACAAATTTCAAAGCATGGGTGCATCCTTTTCTGGTTGGTGAGAGAGACCTTCTAAAATCTTACCTATGTTCAAGGACTCCTTTGAGGAAGACTAGTCCTCCTTCAAGATTCTATCCTTAATGCCAAATTTTAGTGTTTCAAGTTAGGCAGTTCTCTTAGAAATGTGTCACTGCATGGGATGCTTGAGTGGCTCAGCGGCTGAGCGTCTGCCTTTGGCTTAGGGTGTGATCCCGGTCTTGGGATCGAGTCCCACATCAGGCCCCTTGTGAGGAGCCTGCTTCTCCCTCTGCCTGTGTCTCTGCTTCTCTCTGTGTCTCTCATGATTAATTAAGTATTTTTTAGAAAAGAAATTCATATAAAAATGTACCATGGAGGATCCCTGGGTGGCGCAGCGGTTTAGTGCCTGCCTTTGGCCCAGGGCGCGATCCTGGAGACCTGGGATCGAATCCCATGTCGGGCTCCCGGTGCATGGAGCCTGCTTCTCCCTCTGCCTATGTTTCTGCCTCTCTCTCTCTCTCTCTCTCTCTCTCTCTCTCTGTGTGACTATCATAAATAAATAAAATTTTTAAAAAAATGTATCACTACATATAATGCCATTGCTTCTACTTTTAGGAGAATTAAACTCAAACCATGACTTGGCTTTTTTTTTTTTAAGATTTTATTTATTTATTCAGGAGAGACTCAGAGAGAGAGAGGCAGAGACACAGGCAGAAGGAGAAGCAAACTCCATGCAGGGAGCCTGATGTGGGACTCAATCCCAGGACTCCAGGACTATGCCCTGGGCTGAAGGCAGGCGCTAAACTGCTAAGCCACCTAGGGATCCCCAGTTTGACTCTTAACACTGAATTAACCTTCACTCAGGTTGGAGCAGGGTTGGAGGAAAGTAATTTCCTTTGTCCTTTTTGTATCTTAGTTTGAAAATCTTATTTCTTTTAAAAAATTCATTCTCAAAAGAATAGTTATGCAGATCACAAGGGATCCCAGTATTTTTCCTCTTAGTGTTTTTTTAATCACTGTTTTTTTGCCATTCTTTTTAATCTTTTTATAATTAGTCACTACTAATGGTCCTCTGCATCCTTCAAAAACTTTATTATCTTTTTTTCCCCTCAAAACAAGGAGGGCATTGATTGGACTATAATGCTTGAACAAGTTACAATGTTGCAATTTTATTATCAAGAGAATCTGATGTCTATGAACATCCACTGAGAATCTTGGCATTTTCATTCAGACTGGGCTAGAGGAGCTCATTTGTTATGCTTCTTGGTTCTCTGTCATTCACTTTTTTGGGAGTTGGGGGGAAAGCACACAGTCTGAGAAGACTGACAACTAAAATAAGGCTGTTCAGGGTTTGAGGTATTGCAAACTTCACCCATGCCTGTCATTTTAAAGACATTTTAAACTTCTTTGATAGTTTAATTCAACCAAACGAGCATTTAATGTAATTCAACCAAACAAGCATTTAGTATACAGCTAGATAGTAGGGGAGGCACAATAGCTGGCACAATGAAACATCCTTCAAGGACATAGAAGGTTTGGTATATTTGAAATAACATGCTTTGAGAAAACGGAAACATACTACCAGATCCTTGTAAGCTCTTGTAAGCTCAGAATCACAACTAATTTTGGGATTACATTTAGCTTATGAGAGATGGTCACACAGTCTCAGACCTGTCACCAACACTTAAACTCCATCGATTTCAATGTCTTTGTAAATTAAACGGTTACACTAAATTGGCTCTATGATCCTTTCTTTTTTTTACATTCCATGATTCTTGAAATAAGAATCATGCAAGACAGTAAGCCACAGAGTGCCAAATCAAATATAATACACAACCTTCATGGATAGGACAGATAATTCTATGTATGATCAGGAAGTGGGGGGAAAAAGCAACTGCAGTTACTAGAAAGGGTTGATGGAGGATGCAAAAACGGGCCAGTGTTGAAGTTAGAGGGTGGATGGCCTAAGAGAGAGGAAATAATGGATTTAGCATATTCCATCAAATGTATAATATCATCAATTACAGGCATACCTCATTTTATTGTGCTTTGCAGGGATTGTTTTTTACAAGTTAAAGGTTTGTAGAGCCTCTGCATGAAGTAAGTCTTTGGGATCATTTTTTTCAATAGTATTTGTATATGTGCATATTTTAGTAATTCTCACAATATTTCCAACATATTCATTACTATTGCATTTGTTATGGTGATATGTGATCAGTGATTACAATTCATTGAAAGCTCAGATTTTTTTAGTAGTAAGATATTTTTCATTAAGGTATATATATTGTTTTTTGAGACAGTACTATTGTACACTTAATGGACTACAGTATAGTGTAACATGAATTTTATATATGCTGGGAAACAAATCAAAAACTTATTTGACTTACTTTATTGTGACATTTGCTTTCTTGCAGTGGTCTGCAATCATACCTGAAATATCTTCAAATTATGCCTGTATAAGACACATTATTATTTTATGCATTGCTAAAAGGTGAAATACTACCAATTAAACTACAACTATGTGCTTTGTTATCTTTTCCTTTTTAACTTTATATATTTTTAAAAAGCTCCTTTATGCCCATTTGGTTGTAAAAGGACATACACATTGCCAACAAGTACATGAAAAGACGCTTAACATCACTAATCACCAGGGAAATGCAAATCAAAACCTCAATGAGATATTTCCTCACTCCTATTGGAATGGCTATTATCAAAAAGACAAGAAGAATAGGTGTTGGCAAGGATGTGGAGAAAAGGGAACCCTTGTCTATACACTGTTGGAATGTAAAGTGTTATAGCCACTATGGAAAACAGTACAGAGTTTCCTCAAAAAAAAAAATTTAAAACAGAAATGCCCTATGATCAGCAATTCCACTTCTGGGTGTTTCTTCAAAGAAAATGAAGACACTAAGTCAAAAAGATATTTGTACCCCCATGTTCACTGCAGCATTATTTACAATAGTCAAGATACAGAAACAATCTAAGTGCCCATGGATGTGTGAATGAGTGAATGGATAAATAAAATGTTATATACATATATTTGCAAGAACATGGGTGGACATTGAGGGCACCATAGTGATATAAGTAAGACAGAAAAAGATAAATACCATATGATTTCATTTATATGTGAAATTTAAAACAAAACAGAGAAAAAGAACTCAGATATGGAGAACAGATTGGTAATTATTAGAGATGAAGAGCAAGAAGTAAGCAAAATGAGTGAAAATGGTCAAAAGGTACATACTTCCAGTTAGAAAATAAGAGCCCTAGGGATGTAATGTAAAGCATGGTGACTATGGTTAATAATACTGTATCATATAGTTGAGTTTTTAAAAAGATTTTATTTATTTATTTATTTATTTATTTATTTATTTATGAAAGATATATATATATACACACATACACACACTGAATCATTATGTTCATATATATATATGAATTGACCATATATATATACACACTGAAACTTATATATGTAGCCTTATATATATATAAGCCTTATATATACATATATATAGCCTTAAATATATATAAGCCATATATACATATATATAGCCTTAAGTATCTAAGTTTATATATATAGACACAAGCCTTATGTACACATATATATACATATGCATGTATATACATATACATACACACAGAAACTTATATATGTGTAGCCTCATATATAAGCCTTATATATATCATGATATATATGTGTATATATACACACACACACTGAAACTTATGTAATGTTATATGTCAGTTATAGCTCAATCAAAAAAAAAAAAGCTTCATTATTCCAATTTGGATATAAGAGAAAGGATCACCTGAACAGCTATGACCAAGTTTATCCGAACATAGTCAACAACAATTAGTCGTAACTGCCACCTGGCCAAAAGAAATGATAGATGCTCTTGACTGTAATTTCAGAGATGCTAAAATATGACAAAATAAATGTGCTTAATCTTAAAAATCAGCAAAATGGACTAGCACATATCTTATAGGTAAGGCCATGGGGTGTTTATGCTAGTGGCTAGAATGGCAAAGGATTATATGGAAGGAAGTGAGGACATTGCTTGGAGGAAAAATTACAAGGCCCAGAGAAGAAAAGCTGGGGGTGGGGGTGGGTGGGCAGGACATATAAAATATGTAACACGTAAAATAATGGCAGATACAAATGGCAGATACAATGGCAAATACAAAGATCTATTAAAAGGCATACGTGTATGAATCTAAAAATTCCCAATGCCTTTTTCTTTTTTTTTTTTTTAAGATTTTATTTATTTGTGTGTGTGTGTGAGAGAGAGAGGGCACTCATAAGTGAGGTGGGGGGGAGGGGCAGAGGGAGAAGGAGAAGCAAACTCTTTACTGAGCAGGGAGCCTGATGCAGGACTGGATCCCAGAACCATGAGATCATGATCTGAGCTGCATTGTGTCCCAATGACTTTTTCTAACCAGTATTCCATACCTTGATCAAGTAGAACTTGCCAAATAAACTGGGTTCTGAATCATTGTAAACTGAATAACACCTCTAATTAATAATTGACTATCAAATGACCTAGATTCATACAAAAGTAGCATTTAATTACGTTATTCTCTTTTATCTTAGTTCATAGGGACAGAAATTAAAGACTATTTTTAAAAAATACCCTTTGGTTTACAATATACAGGGGGAAAATACCCCACATTTCCCCCTGTTTTCTCACTGGAACAGTTATGAGTCATTTTGAATTTCATTCACATCTTCCAGTGAAGGTACTTCTTATATAAACTCTCTTCTACAAAACAGCCAGATGCCTGCAAGCAAACTAAAAGAGAACAAGTAAAAAAGAAGATTATTTCTCAGTTATGAGCAATACTTAAGATTCCTATTTTGCACCATCTTTACCAAACAGACTACGCTCTGTAGTGTTGCCTGGGGAGTGGATTTCATTACTAAGCCCAAGGTCACAGGTGGTTTTGCACTGAAGCATAATTAAATTGTGCAGAAGGAATTAAAATGGTTTAGCAAATAAGGTCTTCTTATTTGGGCTGAATAGGACAGATATAATGCAGTGCCATGTTCAGGCTACAACCAGGCAGCATTTGGGCCCAGGGAGATTAATCTGGAGAGCAATCACTTGATGATCCCTGACTATGAATACTTAGTTGAAATTATTCTTCAGTCACCCTGGGATGGGAAAAGCAATCACTCATAATTAACAGGTCACTTTCTTCGTGGGAATATTTATGCAGGGCACGGAGACGATGGCCTAAGAGAATACCTTTCTTGTTTAGGGAAAAATTGATATGTGTGCTCGGGATGAACACGATAATCAAAAACTATTAAAGAGAAAAGAAACTTATTAAGAATGAAGAGGTATACTTAATTGTATATTTCCACGTGTGCATTTTGAGCGTAGGAGGATGAAAAATACAACTACTGGGAAATAGGCAGGAGAATGGTGATAGAAGCTTTTAAACAGTTTGAGAGAAATCAGTTCTTTTCAGCTAGGCTTTGAGGAAAGACACAAATAAGCACATTTCATACTAGCTTCTTGCCCCAAAGATATGATTTTTTTTTTGCCTTTAGGAAATTGAAATGGAGAGATACTCTTGTGCCTCAAAATTGTATAAAACTATAAATACATATCTCCAATTCAGTCATGATGTATCATTTAGATCATTTCTACCTTATCCAAGTTAGTATACTTGTCCAGTGAAGGAATCTCCAAAGTTACCACATGAAGCAGAACATTGTTTTTTGGACAGTGCTTTTCAGAATACACTATGCAACAGTGACATAACAAATACTTACATGCATTGTATATGTGGGCTGTGTGCATGAGTGTGTGTGTGTGTGTGTGTGTGTGTGTGTGTGTGGTGCTGGTAATATAATAGCTGAATAAGTCCATGAGCAAGTGGGAGAGACCAGCTGTTGATCTTATCTGATAGAAAAATGTAACCACTTTTTAATGCTATACCAGAAATATTTGAATATAGCAATTTCTATGGTTATTCCCTAAGCAGTTCTTTTGAAAGATTCAGGTCCACCAATCTGATGTCAAATTCTAAATTTTTCAGTTATCATGCAAATTATACCACAGCTTTTCTGCCATTCCTCAGCAAAGCTTAAAAAAGGTAGTTATCCTTTATACAAACAAAACAAACAAAACCCCAACTTATTCTGGTATGGTAGAAAGGATTCAGAGTCTGTAAATACAAACCCAAATTTAAAATACTACTGTATTGCTTCCCACCCACTTAAACATTATTTCAGGTCCTCATCCAGCAGGCAATGTAAGGTAGGTTTGAGGCAACACCATCAGGCTACACTAATTCATATTCACATGAATGAACGATAACAATTTACCCATGCAAGAGATATGTCAAATTTAAAATGGATTCAGATGAATACAAATAAATGTGTTAAGCAAATCACTTAGTTAGAACTATAGGTATTTTGAAAACATTCAAGGGGCTTGGGTCTATTTTGGAATTGAAAACTACTTTTCATATAGCGGTCCATCCTCTGCCTTCTTGGCCAGCTTTTTTAACCCTTTCCTGGTTTTCCCTTTCTCTCTGTATTGACACGGTGCTTTTTATTTATTTCTTTATTATAAAAGTACTACTTCTAGGTTCAAATGTCTGTGTATACATTCGATTTAAGTAACTAGAGGGAATTAATTACCGATGACTTAAGAAGGACATATTTTCCAAGAGTGAATCTCATCATGGTCTTTATAGTCAGGATTTATTATTTATTTATCTATCTATCTATCTATCTATCTATCTATCTATCTATCTATTCATTCATTCATTTATCTATTCATTCATTTATTTATTCATTCATTTATTTACTTATCTATCTATTCATGCATGCATGCATGCATCCATCCATTCATGTGTCCATGCCTCTATCTATCCATCCATCCATCCATCCATCCATCCATCTATTCACACATCTATCTATCTATCTATCATCTATCAATCATCTATCTATCTATTCATGCATCCATCCATCCATCTATTCATGCATCCATGTATCTATCATCTATCTATCTATCTATCCATGCATCCATGTATCCATCCATCTATGCATCCATCCATCCATTCATCCATCTGTCCATCTATCTATTCATGCATCCAAGTATCTATCTATCTATCTATCTATCTATCTATCTATCTATCTATCTATCTATCTAATCTATCATCTATCTATCTATCTATCTATCTATCTATCTATTCATGCATCCATCTATCCATCCATCCATCCATCCATCCACCCATCCATGAGAGACACAGGCAGAGGGAGAAGCAGGCCCCACGCAGGGAGCCTGATGGGGGACGGCATCGCCCTGGGCCGAAGCCAGGCGCTAAACCACTGAGCCACCCAGTCGTCCCTATAGTCGGGATTCTATCCCCATAAGCTGGAGGCACTTCCCAGTTGGCCTGAAACAATACCAGTTCATGTCTATCGCCCAGTTTCCAGTCCAGCTCAGCATTTTCACCTGATTTTTTTTCTTTCTTTCTTTCTTTCTTTCTTTCTTTCTTTCTTTCTTTCTTTCTTTCTTTCTTTTTTCTTTCTTTCTTTCTTTCTTTCTTTCTTTCTTTCTTTCTTTCTTTCTTTCTTTCTTTCTTTCTTTCTTTCTTTCTTTCTTTCTTTCTTTCTTTCTTTCTTTCTTTCTTTCTTTCTTTTTTTTTTTTTTTTCATTTTTAAAAGGGAGTCACATGTGATTCAAACTACTTCACCCAGAAGACTAAAGAGAGCAGGGGCTGGGTAGCGCCAGAGAGGTGGTGTAGTCTCTTTCGATTGAGCCACCATCTTCCGCAATCCCCCTCTAGCCGGTCCTCTGTCGCACCACCGAGCGGACCCCGTCGCGCTAGAGCGTCTGGTCACGCCCAGATGACGTCAGAGGGCGCCGTTCGCCTGCCCCACCCACCTCGGCCCGACTGTCGGTGTCACAACCCGGCCAAGCCGGAGGCGCCTCGACGGGAGGGACGCCTGTTTCGTGTGGGGACGGAGCACAGGCGTTGGGGTCGGTGTGGAATCCTAGTTGGTGAGCCACGGTGTGTCAGTAACAATAGTTGCATTTCAGTAAGCAGCACGGTGCGTTTGGTAGGCCGCCAGGTGCCGTTTTTCATCTAGAGCTCTGAAATACCTCGTGTGGGGAAACAAAAGTTGCTGTTTTCACACGCGGTAAAAGCTGAAAGATGAACAGAGACGACGCCTGCCCCATTCTCCCGACCCTTTGCAGTCACGTACGTGTGCACGTTTATAAACGTTCCTTCAGCTTCTCTTTCAGGGACAAAACGCGGGACAGTCGATGAGAGCGGCCTCTGCTGTTGCTCCCCTCGTGCTGCTCCTCACTGGGTTTAGCGGCCGGCTGTGCCTTAGACCCTGCGCTCCGCGACCCGAGCCGCAGGCAGCACACGCGGATCAGGAAATGAAAGGATGGCTTTACGTTTTTTCTTCTTCTTTCTTCTTCTTCTTCTTCTTCTTCTTCTTCTTTCTTCTTCTTCTTCTTCTTCTTCTTCTTCTTCTTCTTCTTCTTTTCTTCTTCTTCTTCTTCTTCTTCTTCTTCTTCTTCTTTCTTCTTCTTCTTCTTCTTCTTCTTCTTCTTCTTCTTCTTCTTTCTTCTTCTTCTTTCTTCTTCTTCTTCTTCTTCTTCTTCTTCTTCTTCTTCTTCTTCTTCTTCTTTCTTCTTCTTCTTCTTTCTTCTTCTTCTTTCTTCTTCTTCTTCTTCTTTTCTTCTTCTTCTTCTTCTTCTTCTTCTTCTTCTTTCTTCTTCTTCTTCTTCTTCTTCTTCTCTTCTTCTTCTTCTTTCTTTTCTTCTTCTTCTTCTTCTTCTTCTTCTTTCTTTTCTTCTTCTTTCTTCTTCTTCTCTTCTTCTTTCTTCTTTTCTTCTTTCTTTCTTTCTTTCTTTCTTTCTTTCTTTCTTTCTTTCTTTCTTTCTTTCTTTCTTTCTTTCTTTCTTTCTTTCTTTTCTTCTTTTCTTCTTCCATAAATCCTTTCAACAGCGATGACTTCTGAAAGGTGCATAGTTAACAAAAGTGTACGTCTCAACAAAAGATAAAGTTTGTGTTCTGTAAAATGTCTGTGGGCGTTTACTACCCAGCGTGAAGGACGTAGTGGAATATCCTGTTAAACATGGTCTTTCATCTAGATCAAATACTTGCACAATTTCTCTTGTTTTCTGGTGCTATTATAACGGTTAGTGTTGGCTCCGTTAATAAAATCATATAAAGGCAGAAAATTAATGACAACTTAGTATCATTAGCATCAGGTGCATCCAAGAGAAAATCAGTGATATTAATGCCAAGAATGGATAGATTTTTTTTTTCATTCAGTTCATTAAATTAAGACTATTAAATTGTCAGGATGCCTGGAAGGCTCAGCAGTTGGGGGTGTGTGTATGTGTGTGTGTTTGTACTGGGTTATATAGGTTCTTTATATATTTTGGATATTAGCTGCCTGTCAGATATATCATTTGCAAATGTTTTCTACCATTCAGTAGTTTGCCTTATTTATTTATTAATTTATTAATTTATTAATTTATTTATTCATTCATTCATGAGAGACACAGTGAGAGGCAGAGACACAGGCAGAGGGAGAAACAGGCTCCATTTAGGGAGCCGAGGTGGGATTCGATCCCGGGTCTCTAGGATCACACCCTAGGCAGAAAGCATCGCTAAACCGCTGAGCCACCCGGGCTGCCCTGCCTTTTTGTTTTGTTGATGGTATCCTTTGCTGTTCAAAAGCTTTTTATTTTGATGTAGTTCCAATAGTTTAATTTTGCTTTTATTTCTTTTGCCTGAGGAGACATATGTGGAAAAATATTTCTATGGTCAATGACAAATACTGCCTATGTTTTTTTCTAGGAGTTTTTTGGCTTCTGGTCTCACATTTCGGTCCTTAGCCAATTTTGAGTTTATTTTTGTGTATGATGTAAGAAGGTGGCCTGGTTTCATTCTTTTCCAGGTTTCATTCTTTTTTCAGGTTGCTGTCTAGTTTTCTCAGCACCATTTGTTGAAGAGACTGTTTTTTTCCCCATTGTATATTCTTGCCTCCTTTGTCATAGATTAATTGACCATATATGTGTGGGTTTATTTCTGGGCTCTCTATTCTGTTCCCTTAATCTGTGTGTCAGTTTTTGTGCCAGTACTATACTGTTTTGATTACTACAGCTTTATAGTATATCTTGAAATCTGGGGTTGTGGTACCTCGGCTTTGTAATTCTCTCTCAGGATTACTTTGGATATTCAGAGTCTTTTGTGGTTCCATACAAGTTTTGGTATAATTTGTTTTAGTTCTGCGAAAAATATTATTGGTGTTGATTAGGATTGCATTAAAATCTGTAGCTTGCTTTGAGAAGTATGGACATTTTAACAATATTGGTTCTTGTCATCCACGAACATGGAATATCCTGCCATTTGTGTCATCTTTAATTTTTTTCATCTAGGTTTTATAGTTTTTGGAGTATAGGTCTTTTCACCTCTTGGTTATGTTTATTTCTAGTTATTTATTCTTTTGTTGTAAATGGGTTGTTTTCTTAATTTCTCTTTCTGTTACTTTATTATTAGTGTATAGAAATGCAACGGGTTTCTGTGTATTAATTTTGTACCTTGTGACTTTACTAAATTTATTTATTCTAGTGGTGGAGTCTTTAGGAATTTCTGTATGTAGTATCATGTATGTGAATAGTGAAAGTTTTACTTCTTCCTTACCAATTGAAGGCCTTTTATATCTTATTGTTTGTTTGCTCTAGCTAGGACTTCAGTACTATGTTGAATAGAAGTGGCAAGAGTGGACATCCTTGTCTTGTTCCTGACTTAGAGGAAGAATTCTCAGGTTTTGTTCAAGATACTGTTCAAGAAAGTTGGAAATTTTTAATCAAAGTAGAAATGATGGAATGTAGAAGCTTCAGATTTTCAAGCTTTTAGTAAATCACAGTTATTGAGGAAAAAAAGCTTGCAGACAGGAAGTCATTGACATTAACCCTGTGAAGCAAATGAGAAGCTAAAAAATTAAACTAAGTGCATTCTTGGTACAAGAGTTTTAATATTGGAGTTCTGTGAATATTCTGTGACTATCTTAACCTAGAGATAAAACTTTTAGTTTGAACTCTTTTATTAATTGGATATATTTATTTTTCATCTAAAAGGTTTATAACTTTGAAACTTGTAAATTAAAGAAATATATTTTTAAAGTCCTAAGTAGAAGCAACTACTATAAAAATTTTCTAGAAATAAAGCAATATCTGTAAACATATTTGAGTGAAATATCAACACGTATTAATATGATAGATAAAGAAAGGCAGCTGTGAAAATATTTTGAGTGAAGTAGTCACACATGTCAATATAAATACTGGTAAAATTTAGAATATTCTCCATTCACCAAAATATTATCTGAGTTTACTAGTTACCCCAGAATCTGAAATATCATTTTCTCAATTCAAAAATCTTAAATATGATGGGCTGTAGAAAATCATAAGTTGAATATTTTTAAATTACACATTTATTATCCATAAGACCAACTTTGAAGGGAATTACAGGCAATTTTATGATAAAGAATAAGACTATATTGAAAAACTAGATTTTTCATTAAAATACAGATAGAGCTAAGAAACTATTTAAATTATTTTAGTATATAATAAAGGAACCATTTTGCATATCTTTTTAGTGTTTGGAAATAAATACAGAGATTTAAAAAATTTTGTGCTTTCATGTACTCAGATGTATTTTAACTTTTAGAAATAATTCTGAAAATACATTTGAATAGAACTGTGTATATATATGTAATATAATTGACACATACAGTATAATATAAAAACATAAGTAATATAAGAAAATCAGTTTATCATCAATATATTGTATTTGAAAATTTATTTTTAATATCTCCATTTTACTCTAAGGTTTGTCTAAATTTGAATTGCAGTTTATGGAAGTCTTTCCAAATAAACCCCATAGTCAGAACAATCAAGAATATTAACAAGTATCAACAGTATTTACAAGGATAAAATTTAATTACTCTTATCCCCTAAATTCTTTTTGTCCTTTTAAAGTAAATATTTTTTTGGTATATCCTTAGAGAACCCAGGATAGTCCTGCCTCCAAGTGTTCGGAGTTTGCCAGCAGCTCAATTTTGGGGACCAGGTTAATAGGTCAGTGTTCTTGCTAAATATATCACAGACAATATATTGTTATCATTCATTGAATGTGCACATACAAATAACATATTAGCCTTCTCTTAAGTGTCAGTTGTTTTGTTTCTAACTCTATTTAAATTAAATATGCACATTTCATTCCCAATTCAGGATTTTATTTGTGGCACCTTTCAAGTGGTGAATAGACCCTGAACCTGCCCATTAGGAATGAGGAAATAGAAGTTCAGTAGTAAAATTGGAAAACAAAACAAAACAAAACAAAAAAACAAACAAACCCACATTAACCATAGTCTTGTCGTTCTAATGAACTCATTTACCTTTTCATGCGCCTGTTAGAAACAGCCTCTTTCTTCCTTTCTCCCTTTCTCCGTTCTCTTTCTTTGTTTCTTTGTTTCGGCTTTATTTTTAAAAGCAATTCTAGCCTCATGGCAAAATTGTAGAGAATTTTACAGAGATTTCCTCTATACCCCCACCTCAATGCATGCACAGCCTTCCCCATTATCAGCACCCCCTACCAGAGTGGCAACTTTTAATCTGCTCTTTAAAATACTTTTAGCCTAACTGTATTAAAAGGAAAACTATTGTATTTCTTTCGCCCCCTTTCCCTTAACATCTAAGATGACTTTCTCCACACTCTGCCTTAGAATTTAGCTAGCAAGTTGTCTTAGAGCAAAAGGTTTGGTAAGCAAGGTTTATTCTAGCTGCCTTTGTTGGCAGAGTGCTTACACTTCCAAAGGCTTCTCAGCCTCTGCTAACTATTGATTTTAATGGATTTTGTTGGCCATTCCCAGTCCATCTGTCTGCAATAAAACAAAGATCTCTTCAGCCCCTGTAGGAATTTCAGAGCTATGAAAACTCAGAAAATGCCACCTGGGAGATTATTTTACCTCCCTTTTTGGCAAAGATTAAAGTGTTCTTCTGGGATTGATTTGTGCTCTTCCAAGCTTTTGAATAGCTACTTTTCTCACAACTCTTTAAAAAAAAAATCCTTTGCAGTGAATACCTCCTCTCATGAACCCAAAGATGCTGGGATAATAATAATAAAAAACATGGACTAATGATCATCTTTCTAAGTAGAAATATTGTAATAGGACAGTATTCACTGTAAAAAACCCTGAGACAACATCTTTGGATCGCTTCTTCACTTGCTCTGAAAAGGTGTTGCTCTGAAAAGGTGTCTCCCATTCTAACCCTGTATTTATTTAACCATCTTCCAGTAAGTACACAGTTCTTGTTTAAGAGAACAGAGGGATGTTAACTCTATAGATTCTTAGGATAAAGTCATGTTTTGTTCCTCATTCCCTAAGCAAGATTGTAACTGCACAATGTTTTTGCCATCAACCCTTGGAAGATAGAGGAGCTATTTTATTCTGAATTCCCATGGAAACTTCCAAAAGTCTTTAGGCAGATTATCCCAGAGCAGGGACAATGGCAGCCTGCATATTTAGGAACAGGTGTAAATAGTTTTCAATTCTTCTACAGAGACAGACTCTAAAAACAACTCCAGGCTGTCTCTCACATCTTTAATCCTTTTCCCAACTCAGTTGGAGCAAAGTTGACTCATGACTCCAGAGCTACAAGCCCTCAGTTTCTGGAAAACTTGTGGATTTGAACTTAAGGAAAACAAATGTCAAGATGCCATAACCACAGTGATTTATATCTCTATTCATTATCGTTAATATTTTTCTTCCCTATCATAAATGCCTAGGAACTGCCACATGAAATCTAAGGAATGTTATTGCTCAAACAACAAAGGGAATAGAGCAAGTTAATGCATTTTATCATTTTACAGGAGGGAAACTAAAGTGAGTAAGTACTATGCATCATAAAAAGAATCATATTTTTTAAAAGCCAAATAGAGAGGTACTAATAAAAGTGAAGGCTTTCTTATTTCACTCAGTCGCCTGCAGAGAAAGAAGAGGGGGAGGCATTGAGCTGAGGGGCTTGGCCCTCCAAGCCAAGTATCATGCACAGATGTCTGGGTACTGCGTTTCAGCCTTCCCTTCTAGGGTCAGGAAAACATGCCCGGATGGGACAGCTGAGACCTTCCTAAAGGTTTGGAGACCTTCCTAAAGGTTTTACTATTAGAGTAAAAGGAAAGGAGATTCTTGGGGCCAGACATCTTCACTGCCAAAGATCTATTGCTGCTGCTGGGAGAGCCTGTCCCCAGCCTGATAGTATTGCAACTCACTTTACCAAAGCAGCCACTGTCTGTGACTGTTGCCATTAGAAACACTTCCACAGTCCAGACAGGGATTTTCTTGCTGCTAATCAGTGAAGGAGTAATTAGGCATGCATAGTTAATGGACAGTGGCTGTGGAGAAGGCACCAGCTTCCTTCTGAAGGGAATTCTAGTTGCACTAACATTATGACATGCAGGAGATGCTCTGCCCTCCATATGGAATGAAGCAAAGACCGTCAAACTCATCTGATTTAGGACTGTGAACCTGGATTCCTATGGAGATTTCAAAAGCACAAGGTCAGGATTCCTAGTTTGAAATAATTCAACACTCCTTTTTCTTCAGCTGCAGATTTCCCTAGGAAACCTCTTTAATATTATGGCATCCATGGGATTGTGCTCATAAAAGAGAAAGACATAGATGTTTCTTTTAATGCCCTGAATACAGAGTTGACCAGTCAACTCATTATATTCTGCATATTTTAAAACATGATGTGGATATTTTTTTAGGAAAAAAAAATTCTATAGTGGGTCACTATTTTATATTAATGATTTTCAGGTTAGAATTGTCTGATCAAATAGTGAAATAAATTCGTGTTTGTTGTTGCTGATGTACAATGCAACAGGACATAAAAGAAGAATGGACAGTTGAAAGAAACTAAGGACAGGAAATATGTATGAAGTGGGAAGATGTGGAATGCCATATCTGTAGTGAAACTAAGGGAGTTCATTTGGATTTCATACTGAAGAGATTATCTTTCATATTTTCCTAAAAGAGTGCAATGTAACACATTTTTCACAAAAAATAAAAGATGCAATCAGGTATTGAAGGAGACTATGCATATACTTGTGTTTTAGAGAATGACATTGAGAAATAAAAGGGGATATATATATATATATATATATATATATGTAAGGGTATGTATATATATATATATATGTAAGCAAAATTTTTAGTAATAATTCTTCATTAGAAAAAAAGGGAGACATTTGGAAGAAAAAAACGGGGTATTCTTTAAATAAATGAGCTCATTTTCCAGCTTTAAAAGTGTAGTTTCAAATTTGGCCAGCAGAAGGTACACTGTACAAAGGGCTGAGTTACAAACTAGGCTGGTACAGTGTACCATAAATCAGTTTGGGTAGTATGTTGAATTATGTTCTTAATCATGGAAGGATACTTTTGCTTGAAACTATTCTTACTCATATTTCTAGTGGTCTTTCTTATTTATGGGCCTGTTGGAATGTGGCCAAAGCTTTTCCCTTAGGTAAAATGACAACATCTTAATTAGGAATGTTTGGTCTGTGGCATGAGTTGCCAGAGAGCAGTCCCATTGTTCTAATGCACAGACATCCATCATCAGCCTGCTCGCAATGCCTGTAGCCTAGTGGTAGACGCACAGGGCTGAAAGACCTCTGAATCATTTTTTTGGATTCTAGCACTGTCTAGGTGTATAAAAACAGGCAAATCATACTTTCTCTTGTAGCTCAGCTATGTCATCTTTCAAGTGGCTCTCCCGATTCCTAGTAGAATTATTGTGAAAATTAAATAAATTTAAATCAGAGGAATCACTTTTCCCCCAAGAAAGGCATAAGATTAAAAAAAACAGATAATGTTAGTATTATCTTTGGAACAAGGAATTATATCAGATGGGCAAAATAGATGCTGTATTATAATTTTAGCTTTTAAGTTCTTCGCCATGTAATAGAAAATCTGTTGTAGGATAGGGCAAGGCTGCAATCTACTCATCTCAGAAGCTGCAAAGAACACATATCATCTGCTCAAGAAGTATTTCTGAATGCAAAGTAGAAAACTTAACAGAAAAATAACACAAGCAAAAAAGCTAACTAGAAATCTGTACTCTAAGAAACTACTAAATACCCATGAGAAGTGCATGGTGGAGAAAAGCTTTCCCTTTGAGTGTCTGAAACTGACATTATGGCTTTAAAGAAAAAGAAATTGGAATCTAGGAAAAATCTCAGTACATTATTTCAAACATCCCTAGTTTAAAGAAACTGATTATTAATTCTCATTTGTTACATATTTTCTAATCTAAGAATTTGGGCTGTGAAGGAAACAAAATATGTGTGTGTGTCTCCTGTAGGATTGTGTGCCCATGTATTGTTGGAGGTGGGAAGAGTTCACAGCAAATGTGAGACAGTGCTGATTTATGTCATATTTTAGTGATTTCAGAAATAAGGAACACTCTCAACTTTCTGAAACAAGCTACACATCTTATGACAAAATATTTTGGTATTGTGGAGATTGGCAGTTGTCAAACTTTATTCAAAAGTATTTTAGTCTTTAAGCCTGTCACCTTTGTCAAATTCTTTACAAGTGCAAAGCAAGTGCTTTCAAGAAAGACCTTGGCAAATATGAAGACTTGCTCTGTTGCCACTAGGTAAGAATGTTGAATTTTGAAAGAGCTGTCAAATCATGCCCTGAGTCACAATAAAAAATGATGCAAAGATCAAAAACATTAAGATATGTTTTAGATTAAGAAGACCAACTCCTTATTAGCAGTGTTGTCAAATCTGGTACTACTTACTGGGAGGGCAATAGCTAATGAAATGCAAGTGCTATTTTGAACCTAAAACATTTGAAAGATTAAAAAAAGTAAAAGAAGGTTGCCACTTATATTCTTCATTAATTTCTGTTGCCGATTGTTCTTAAACGGTAAATAACTGGCCATCCTTACGTTTCTATGAGAATCTTTTTTTTTTTCCCCATTTGATAGCCTATGTTCTTTATTTTTTAAAATATTTGTTATTTTGGAATTGGTTAAGTCTTAAAAGAAGTTGTGAAAATAATGCAGAGAGTTTCTGTGTATGGTTCATTCAGTTTTTCCCAATGATAACATCTTACATAAACATAATACATTGTCAAAACCAGGAAATTGACATTGGTACAATTATATTAACTCATACAGACCTTATTCAGATTTCACTAGTTTTTACATGCGCTCTTTCTTCTCTGCCTTCTGGGAATCTGAGTTACCTAAATCTCTAACTGGTTATCAATAATAAATATTATGTGATACAGAAACAAATCATTGACCAGCAGTGACATTTAAAATGAGCAATGCTAAACCATAAGTCCCATCTGTTTTCACTTACTTCACAAGGTTCCTGTCTTTAGCCTACTTAATCATTCCAACTCCCTTCCCTTTTCAGACTTCCCTCCCAACACCAGTATTCAGATAGCAACTACCTAAAACAAAGTTTGACATTTTAGAGTGTTTTATCTTTGATAAACTCAAGGGGGTCATTTCTATAAATTCTACAGATGCTTTCTGACATTAATACTGACAAATTAAAGAAATGAACACAATTTGTAAATCTAAGAGCTTGTCAAGAATAACAGACACTTGTGTATTTCTACCTGGTGAACACCTGGGTTCAGCTCACTAAGGAACAATGAGCACCATTGTTTGGAATACAAAAACCAGTCTAAAGGAGACTCTGCTGTTGCTGAATGTGGTACCAAGGCAGTACTTTGGCACACTTGAAGATGACATGCTGTTAAGTGTTTCATATTTAAAGAGTAGAGATATCATGGTCATTTGTGACCATTAAATACATCATATGTGTTCTTGTGGTTGAATTAAGTATCGTTGCAATTCAGTATTAATAATCAGGATTTTAAAAAAAAAAAAAGGTTTCCATAAAGGAAAAACAGGCAGAGAGGCCATGGATAGATGAGAAAATCATTACTATTATGCACAAGTGGAGAAGAAATAGACCTAGTCAACTAAAATTATGTGAGCTAGGGATGCCTGGATGGCTCAGTGTTTGAGTGTCTTCCTTTGGCTTAGGGCGTGATCCTGGAGTCCTGGGATCGAGTCTCATGCTGGGCTCCCTGCGTGGAACCTGCTTCTGTTTCTGCCACTCTCTTTGTGTCTCTCATGAATGAATAAATAAAATCTTAAAAAAAAATTAGGTGTGCTAGATTGATAGTTTATTAAATGAAAGACGGCCATCTCTTGGACACCTAGGTGGCTCAGTGGTCAAGTGTCTGCCCTCAGCTTAGGGCATGATCCTGGGGTCCTGGGATTGAGTCCCACATTGGGCCCCCTCCATGGAGCCTGCTTCTCCTTCGCCTATGTCTCTGCCTCTCTCTCTCTGTGTGTGTCTCTCATGAATAAATAAATAAAATCTTAAAAAAAAAAAAGAAAGATGGCCGTTTCTCTAAAATTCTTCAATGGGAGAGAGCATGAGACCAGGGCCACTTTCTATAAGCTATCAGCTGGGTGAATTAAAAGAGTAAAAGTGGGATGTCCATAAGACAAATAACTAAATGTTTTTTTTAAACTGCTGGAACATGAAAGCACCTTTTTGGGAGACAAACAATTTCTTTTAACTACTGCCTGTGTATCCAACTAATAGAGGAAAATTAAAAGATTGTAATAAATCTCTCTACTTCTGCAGCCCTGTGTCTCCAGGTTCTCAAGTCCAGACCAGACTAGTTAATAGCATCTATTTTCACTTCATTCACTTTGCCATAAATGAGGGCAAATGCTGTTGGGCTCTGGTTAGTCTGAGTGGGTAATGGCTGCTGGGGAGAGGCACTGTGAAGTTAGTGGGCCCAAAGGTTAGATTTATGGTTAAGGGACACTTAAGCTGTTTTGAAAGCATATGCTGGCAGGAGCCTCCAAGTAACACAGTAGAATGAATAGCTTTGTAGGGATATTTTTTTTTGGCTATATTATAGTTTGTTTGTTTGTTTATTTATTTATCTATTTATTTATTTATTTATCTATCTATTTATTTATTTTTATTTTCCTTAATAAATAGTTTTCCTGATGAGTTTGCATGAAAACATTCATGTCAATTCCAGGCATTAAGGACACTGAAGCAGAAGAATACCTTGGGCATTTTAACTGGGAAAGGAAATTTACAGAACATTGTTACCCCCCTGGGCCTCTCTATCCTTTGTAGAAACTCTGGAGTCTATAGGTACAGAAGATTAGAACTTCTGTTTCCTCACACTTGCTATCATAGGGATTTATCCAAGTTTTATTTTACTGTTGATATAAGGAGGTGAGTTACTGGGATCAAGAGGTCTTGCATTTTAGGCTATCAAATTCAGTTGTCAAAAGAAAGGTTTTGTTGAATATCTGAAATCTGAAGACCAGCTCTAGGCAATCAGTAGTTCCAGATGAGCTAGTTATAGCCATGATAACATATAGATTTGCACTTGTCAAAATTAATGTATTTAGCTTCCTTTTATGAGGCTTCATTATTTTCAATAATTAATAATAACAATAGCTACTATGTAATATAAAAAGAAATTAGATGCCAACAATAAAGACAGTCTTTTATATGCCAGAGTTTGTAGTTTGGGTTTAGATAGGCAAGAAAATACACAAGTACCAATGAGAGTTAAGTACAATAATGATACACAATGCCCTGGGCATACATAGAGAGATTATAGAACCCTAGAGGGAGAGAAGGGGATGCAAGTGCTTCTCAATTCTAATATTTAATATTTGTTGCATGCAGCATATAAAATGAAACCCACCCTTGAAGCTTTGATCATATTTATCTCTCTTCTCTGCTCCCAGGTTAACTGCTGTCTGTGTCTTTCAAGGAGCATTTGCCTTATATTATTTTTTCATGTGTATTATTCAGCCTTCTGTGTTACATGGTGAGCCCTTTAAAGATAGAGACCTGCTTCCCCAGGCCTCAAGAGCTGTAAGGTCACACTAGCAACAAATTTCACAATGCTTTACTTGTGTAGTAGCAGAGAACTTGATGTGTAACTCAAATTTTCAAGTAGTAATTTCTGAGTGTTCTTGGAGATTTTTTGATAAAAGCTCAACATGCAGTTCTCACATACCTCACTACATTCTCACTCTGTCATTGCACTCTACCTCCTGCTGCACCTGCTCTGCAGCATCGCTCCACCACTTCTACCTGCCTGCTAGTGACACACAGGCACCAAGGGTGCCATTTCTTCACATTGCTCACTTTGTGGGGATGGGTTCTGCTCTCAGGTCTCCCTTTGCTCCTTGAGCACTGATGCTGCTCTGGTTGTGGTCTTTATGTCTTTGAGTCTCAAGTGAAACAGCTTCACATCTTTAACCACAATCACTCTCCTCATATGGTTAATCCTTGAGGAAAGGCCTGGAGACTTGCACCGCTCTTTCTTCATCACTCCCTATTTCCCCTAATCATAACCACCACTGAATCTAGTAGTTTTCCTCCCTCCTGTAAATCAGTTCATGCAAATTGACACCTGAGGGCCACTAGATGCACTGCTTTATTAGGTATACTCCTTAGGCTCGGCCTGGATGCCTGCTACGTGAGCATCACTGCTCATGATCTTCTATATATAATCTACACTCAATCAAGAGAAGTATTTACTAATTGATTTATAACCACATCTGATATGAAATAGCACCACCTAATAACATGCAGTTGGAAAAAAAAAAAAAAAGAACACTTTTTCTTGTACTTGGGAACCAAAGCAAATATATGTGAGTAAATGGCATAAAGAAAAAAATGCAACCCACTGTGCCGCAAGGCTAACAATATGGCAGTAATGTGTGCCTGCCAAACTGCCATCTCCACAAATTAATCTTTCATTTCATCTCCGGATTTACTGTCACACTTCAGCTGGGAGTACAGTTATGACTGAATTGAGATTCTTTTATATTCATTCCTCATGCTACAACATAATAAATATTTTTATTGCCAAAGTTTTCTTGATGCATATATTATTAGAAATCACAGAATTTGTCTCATAGTTGGCTACATGGAATCAAAAGAAGTAACATTCTTTAAAGTAAAGAGTACCTGAAGGAGGTTCACAGAAAATCCATATGAATATACTAAATATCATCAAAAATGCACACACACACACACACACACATTGGCTCAGTCTCTGGTGCTTTACAAATGAAATTAGCTCCATTGCTTGCTTTATTTAGGTTCTATCCCAAAGTTTCCCTACAATAGCTAATTTATTCTTCATTGAAAAGTTTTCATTAGTTATTGATACTAATCAAAATGAAAAGCAGAATATTGGCCTCCATTTACTGAAGGGCTTGGCATTTGTACATGAGCGTGTTGAATATAATGTCATGGTGTAAGGATAAGGATAATGCTTAATGCCAAATAATGTGTGAGAATTCTTATACCATATACATGCAAGTAGATAATTATTACTGGAGAGCATGACAGATTAAATAACTATTTTTTTTTCATTGTGTTGACAGTTAAAAAGACACAAGAAACACATAAGAGTTCTCAAGGCCTAGGCTCAAAACTTAGCATTGATTTCTACTTCATTCCATGGGCCAATGCAAGTAAGTAGTAAGTAGTAAGCCCGGAATCAAGTGAAGAAGAAATATACTCTGCCCATGATGATGCCTTGGCAAATATAAGGAAGAAGGAAGAATTAGGAAGTTAGTTAGATCAATGTATTAGACAGTCATATAATTTCATGTCATGTTTCTATTTCTAGTTTGCTTTTATGATGAACAAACATGATTAGAAAACAGTGTTTTATTGAAAGCCATACTTAAAAAAGGTGAGGGAAAAATACCTGCTATAATGATTTCTAAGTATACTGTAAGGTCCACTGATGGACTATATGGAGCCTCTTGAAAAATAGTCCCGAGTCCTTTTTTTGTTGGTTTGTTTGTTTTTTTATTGAAGTGTGACCATGCTCTATAAACTTTTAGATTAATTTATTTTTTTAAGAGTTTATTTATTCATGAAGGAAACAGAGAGAGGCAGAGAGAGACACAGAGGGAGAAGCAGGCTCCCTTTGGGGAGCCTGATGTGGGCCTTGATTCCTGGACTCCGGGATCATGCCCTGAGCCGAAGGCAGACACACACTGAGCCACCCATGTGTCCCAACTTTTAGTTTTAAGTAGCATAAAGAGTATTGGTAAGCCATCTAGTGGGTTTCTAAAAGCAGGTCTTTCAAAACACTGGGCATAGTTCAGTTTGCTGAGGGTTTTAAGTTCAACATTATAAAAAGTTTGACTGTTTTACCATATTAGCCTATGAAGCTCCTAATGCATGTTGCAAAGGGAAGATTAGAGTACTTACAATTTGGGGCAAGGATGCTTTGATATTAGTATTGTTTTGAATTGAGAATGATTTTGGATTACTGCTTTGCTTGCTTTTCAACTATAAATAACTGTTGATTTAGCCTAATCATAATTTATTTGTTGTGTGCTTACTGTTAGTAAATTTACTTGCAGCAGTAGTATTTAGACTTTTAAAAGTCTCTGTTATAAGGTACAGAGATGTTGTGCTTCAGATAATGTTCACTTATGTAATTTGTTTTTATTGTAATTGTGCATAGTTCACATACACAACCACCAGAAGATAAGGTGCAAAATGGCAATTTTCATAATAATGTTTCCTTGGAAAGTGGAAGTTGATTGATTAGAAAGAGTGCTATAGAATTGTCTGTGTAGCCTAATGGGATGTGGTTTGAGAGCCATTATTCTAGATCAAAGTACATTATATGATGAGTGTTAAATCAGGGAAGGCTATACATGAAGCCCAATATCTAAAAATTGCTTCAGTTCTCTCAAAAAAGTGGCTCTTTTTTTTCTCCTCACATGCAATAGGCAGAATTCCTGGTTACATATTTAATATTTCAGTAACCAGACAATGTATAGTATAGGGGCTGCTATTTATGCAGTTCCTAAATTATTAGTGAAAATCCAGTCATTTGGTCAGTTGTACAGATGCTTCTAGACACATAGATGTTTGGTATAAGTGGTTGAACTTTTCACTTTTGATCCAGATGTTTTCATACTAATTAGTTGTAGTTGTTATGAATCTGATTTTTGCAAGTGTTTTCACCCTTAATTCAGGTCTTTTAAAACTTCTGTGGACTCTTCAAACTATAAGCATAAGTTTGCTATGTTGAAATCTGGAGACGTTAAGTCATGTATTAGAATAGGTGATACTGTAAAAAAAAGCCCATATTTTGGAGTCTGGGAGAAAAATGTCAAATAGCAGATTAAGAATTGTATAATGTAGGCAAGTCACTTAGCTTTGGCAAAACTTAGCTTTCTCACAAATGACATGGAGAAAATGCCTGCTTTGTAAGTATGTTGTAAAGATTAATGGCGGTATATGAACTATGATTTTTATTAAATTTTCTTAATAAATAGCTTAAAGTTGATTAATATTACTTCCTTAAGTTAGGAAATGACTAGATGTTGCATCGGAAGTCACTATTTCAGTTCCACTAATAGAATGAATGAATTCTTGTATTCGAATGACTACTCCTCCATGTTTGCCCTCTCCATGGCTTTCAGATCTTAATCTTATAACAATCAGTCTAGAAGATGTCCTGAAAATGACAGCTGGATTATACTAAAGAGAAAGAAAAAGATAATGAGAGAAGGGAATGAAGTCAGGTATATAAGCAATTATAACTGTGATTGGAAGAGGAAGTTTGAGGTTGTCTATAGTAGAATCAATGGACTGTAGTGACTATTCTCTTTTCATTCCCAGAAAAGCATAGGCTAATTCTCACTCCTTTGGGGATGGTGGTTCACCAATATTGAGAGGGCTAATTTTTTTTCACAAATGTGCTGAATTACTAGTAAAGACAAGTTTATAACTGGAGGTGGTATAAGCAAAAAACTAACATAAGACTCTTTTTTTTTTTTTTTTAGAACAGAAGTATCTTAAAAACTTCTTTCTGTGGAAAAAAAAGATAAATTGATAATAGTTTTCAACCTTCTTATGTGTTGCAAGGTAGGAAAGTGCTATGCAAAGGATTAAGAGAGACAAGTTATGGTGTCGTATCAGTGTTTTGAATTTTGTTTTCTGCAATTTTACAAGTGCTAAAACTAAAAGTAAGTATAATTCCACTGTTATTTTAAAAGTGTGCTGAGATACTATAGTCATGGATACCATATCACTATAATTGATGAAATGGTTTTGAATCAACTTACAGGCTAATATCTTTAGTAATGAGTTAATGAAGTTAATCAGGCTTGGACACAGACTTTGTATTCTTAATAATATATTTCTAATTATATACACATACCCATATGCATATGTATAAGTACATATACAAATATGGACACTTATGAAATAGATATATATTTGTAATATATGTTTGTTTTCCTTTAATAATTTATTCCTTCAGCTGGTGAGATGTAACTTTACTCTGCATTTCTATAGTATGGTTCTGTTTCATTTATTATTGCTGTGTGACAACATACTCCAAAACTTGTTGATTTAAGCAGTGGCCCTTTTATTTGTTCATGATTCTTGGTCTAAGCTAGGCTTCTGCTTTATCTCACTGTGGGTCCATCTGTGGATATGTTTTTCAGGTCAGCCTGAGTCTGGGTTTAGCATCTTTCTTTCCAGTGAGTCTCCAGGACTTTTCTCTACGTAACTTCTCCATTTGATTCTTTTTGTGGACTTTCCATCAAGATAGCATGACTTACATAGAGATGGGGTTGTGATCAGGGTTCCCAAGAACACACAAAATAAGGAAACAGATCTTCTTAAGGTCTACACTAGAAACCAGCTAACATAATTTATAACACAATTTCTTGGTTAAAAGAAGTTACAGGAACAGACTAGATTCAAGGATGAAGGCATTGAATAAGAATGTACTTATTGAAATCATAAATAATGGGGGGGGGCATGATTCACTAGAATCTACTAGTGTGACCTCTGTACCCTAATGATTTGCATCCCTCCCACATGTAAAATACATTCACCTCTTCTCCTGGACTATCAAACATCTCATCCCATCAGTGCTTCAAGAGAGGCCTGAGGTCCAGGATCATCTAAATTATGTCCAGGAAATAAGACTTCTTGGTAAAATTCCATTACTTTCAGAAAATATTTGAACTAAAAAGACACATTTCTTTTCCACATCTACCAAACATTTCATGATAAGATAGGGAAACAACAACAAATGGAACAGACATTCCCACACAAATGAGAATGTAGTGGGACCGCCTGAAGATAAAGCACTTAGTAATTCCCAGGAAGTTGGAATTCAGCAAAGCACTTAGCACCATCCTTCCTCAACATACTCTGGGATGGGAGATGTGAATTGGTTGGGACTGATTTCTGTTCCACATCACCTTAGAATGGTTATTCCTGTTGCTTGATGTTGTAACGTGGGCTTTTAACTTTTAATGATTAACTTTGTATAAGAAGAGGTCAGGGATCCCTGGGTGGCACAGCGGTTTGGCGCCTGCCTTTGGCCCAGGGCGCGATCCTGGAGACCCGGGATCGAGTCCCACATCGGGCTCCCAGTGCATGGAGCCTGCTTCTCCCTCTGCCTGTGTCTCTGCCTCTCTCTCTCTCTCTCTCTCTCTCTCTATCATAAATAAATAAAAATTAAAAAAAATTAAAAAAAAAAAACAAGAAAAAAGAAGAGGTCAGTGTTCTCCCCTGGGCAGTTTTCTTAAGTATGCTTCCTCACATTATAAGTTTTGGAATTCAGAGGCTCATTTGTATTTTGTACCTTCTCTGTCCCTTTTAGACCAAATTTATAATTTCTCTAAAAATGTTAAGGATCCTTTAAAATTTAAATTGCATGTACTCTATTAGACAAGATCTATGCCCACAAATCTCTGTAAGATAGAACTAACTTCACATAGACCTAGAGCCCCTGGAAGCCAGGAAACAATATATACTCAGCATCTCCAGAAGTTCTTCTAGGGAACAGTGTCTACAAGGCATGTCTTTAAAATAATTTTGAAGCCCCTTTTTCTCTGAGAGGGTCTGAGAGGTTCTGCCTTAAGTCATTTTTGAAATGTTTAGAAAGAGACTTACAGCCATGTTGTTGACTTGATTTTCCTCCTAAATTTGTTTTTGATTTTTGTCCTGGATTTGATTTTTGCCTTCAGGCCATTTGTATTTTGCAAAACTTTTGCTAAATACAGATGCTATGAATGCAAAGTTTTTATTTTTTAACCCAGCATATTCAGATTGGAAATGTTTCATGTAGATTCCGTTAGAAAATGAAAAGAAGTTCCTTCTTTAGTTCATCCCTCTCTGTAACCTCTCATGCATAGGAAAAATAGGCCAATAAGTAGTTGCAGCATTCTCCATGGAAATGTTCTTAGCAAAATTCTTAAGCTTATTAGGAACATTTGTTAATTATCATAGGTGACAGTTTCTTTAATTATCCTATCAGTAAATAGTTTGAATCCTTTTCCTTAATCTCAAGTGAGGTTTCCTTACTTCTTTCCCAGCTTCTCATAGTACTCTCCTCAGAGTCCTTTGATCTTCTTCCTCCCTGCATGTAAAGTCAATGACACAGTTTCAGGTTTTGTTTTAGCAATTCCTTCTGTTGTCAGGTGTCAGGTTTTACTTTAATTATGTATGGTTACATATCAAACCACCCCCAAGTCAATGAATTAAAATAACATCATTCTATTTACTCACAGTTCTTCAATCGGGCCCAATCGGGCCCAGCTAAGCAGTTCCCATGTTCTTGTTAGCAGACATTTGTGTAACTGCATTTAGCTGTCAGATCCCCTGGAGTCTGGCCTGAGCTAGAATACTAGAATGGCCAAGACAGTCCCTCTCTCCTTCTCCCCTCCTCTTCATATCTTATTTCTTATATCATATCATATCTTATTTCTCCTCCCTCTCCCCTCTTTCTCTCTGGGTATGTGCTGTTTCAGGAGCTCTACTTCTCCACATGGTCTCTCCATTGCTCTCTTCTGGGAAGGGAGCCATAGTTTATACATGGAAACTCAATGACTCAGCACCTAAGAACACCAAGGTGAAAGCTCCCGGACATTCTTTCGGTTAAGTACTGGAACTGGCACAATATTACCTCTACCACATTATCCATACTTAAAACAAGTCCAAGGACCAGTCCATGTTTAGGAGGAATGTGAATTCCCATGAGACAGGCGTCACTGTGATCCTACCCATGTAAAAGAATGCCATATATCTAAAGCAAAAACATTTTTTCCATCTAAATTGGATTCATTCTTCTAAAATCCTCTTGCTAGATTTGATGTGTTCCTAGGCATACAGAAGTCTACTGTTTGATGGCTTCCAATTATTCCATCAGGGAACTTGAGGTGTTTAGACCACCCATAGTCCAAACAGAGAAGAGTCATGTGAGATTCCTCTTAATTGTCAAAACAGAGCCATTGGAGTCTAATTGACATAACAGTGACAGCTCCTGGGGTGAGGGAGTATAATAACCAAGGACAAGAAAGGTTAATTATCCTTTTAAGATTTAGATAGCTGAGAACAATAGCTGCTCTAACATCTTTCTGAATAAATTAATATTGATTATTTCACCTATATGTGTATTGGTAGGTAGGGGGTAGTTAATATTGATTGGAAGATATAGGGGCAGAGAAGAAATTCAGAGAGAAAGAGGGATCCAAGAAGCCCATAGTTCAAAGAACTTGAAAACGTAGTCCTTGGACAACTCTTATCAATATAAATGTGCTAATTTAGAGACACCGAAGCACTTGTGCAATTTTCTTTTAAGTAATATTATATTCAGTTATAAGGATGATGGAGATGGAAATGATGGAAACAATTTGAAAATATCAACTATTTTTTCTCCCAAATGAAAGCTTGTAGCTTGTTTTTATAAATAAACTTTTATTAGAATAAAGCCACACTCATTCATTTTCATATTTTCTATGGCTGTTTTCATGCTATTATGCCAGAGTTTAGTAGTTTAAATACAACCATATGGCCCCCAAAGCTGAAAATACTGTTTTTACAGAAAAAATTTGCCCACTCCTAATCTAGGCAAACTCCTGAAAAAGAAAAAGGTCACCTGTGAAAACATCACTTATTGATCCATCTTCATATAGGTCAAATGACTAAGATGCAGCTCCATTTCTAGAGGATCTTATTATCTAATTAGAATGTTAATGATATGCTGATCCAGGAAAGCATACCTTTTTGGCATTTGGACATGTAGTCTTTAATTCAGTAAAGCATATTGGAGAAGATTTTCATAAATACTTTCAGCGATCGAATGTCCCAATTCATAATCTCATTTAGAAATCTTAAAAGAAAAAGCTAATATTCAATTCCATTGGCAAATTAATAAATATAATTAATTGAAAGTTTGTTCAAACCCTAATTTGTTCTTTATTTTCCACCTTTAAACTAATAACTCACTTCCCAGGTATTAATCATTTAAAATATCAAAAACATATGTATATATGCAAATATTGACATCAGAATAAGTACAAGAACAATTTTCATCATCCTGCCAGATTGAAAAACATTATTAATGTTTTCAAAATCCCCAATATAAAAATAGCAGCCAACAATTAAGTCATTGCATTTTGAGCAGAATCATCAGTATAGGCAAAATTTCATAAATTAATTACCATTATTTAGCATTTGGGAGACTTATATCAGCCAAAATGATACTCATTTTGGGAAAAGTTTCTTTAAAAAAAAATCTTATGTAGTGACAACACTTCTTGAGAAACTAACTATGCTAAGAAACTATGCTAAGCACTGTGCAAGAAGGGTATATTCATTTTACAGATGAAATTTATGGATCATAAGAAATTAGACAAAAATAAGAGAATACTGCTAGATATGATTTAAATCCAATGTCTGCTATTTCTGCTTTGTTATCTCTGAGATTATGTAAAAGAAGGAATGAAGGTAAGTTTCCATAAAGGGTTATCTATGTCATGAGGAATTTACAGCACTTGTGTTAGGGTGGAGATTCCTAGAGGGAAAGAACCTCAGTGTATGAATTTTGCTTCTTACAGTTTATTTCATTATATCTCCTGTAAATAGGATGGTTGGTGTTTGCGGAGGTGAGAAAGTACCTTTGGTTTTATTTCAAGTATTACTGCACAACTTTTCAAGAACTCACATAAACAATGATGTATATTTTCAAAACAATTTGTTTTGTATTCCAGAAATATGAAGACATTCTTCTAAAAGCATATTAAGTTATTAACCTATTGGACTTACTTTATAGGCACTGCATGAGGCTTATAGTTCAAATGTCTAGCTCTCTTTGATCTTCATTAATTTGAGTGAGAATTTATACCTGAGGTGACTGTCAGCAATCTTGGCTTTCTGGACATTTTTCTGTGCTAACTTCAGGCTTATAACACCTCTTTGTAATAATTTTTCCTTTCATATTGAGTCACAAATTATACAAGGTCAGTATATTAATTGGAGTAAAGTTTGACAATTCCTAGGCCAAATCCATGAGTTGTCCATATCCTTATACTTTCTCATCCTGCATTCCAAAAGGCTTCTCTTACCCCTTGGTCTAAAAGACATAGATGCAAATTCTGACTTCTTCGACTACCTATTCCCAAAGCCCATGCCTGCATCTAGCTCTTCATTTTTCAGTCAACTTCAACACATGTTCTTGTGCCAATATCTATAATCCTTTATCCCAGTCTTTTGGTTGTACTTCCCTCTAAATAAAATTCCTGTCTTCAAGTGGAGCAGGTGATTGAGTCTATGGCAGAGACTGCTAAGTGTGCACTAAACCTGTTTCCTTTATTAGGCACACAGCTAGATTACATTTCCCAGGATATTTGTGGCTAGGGGTGGTCTTTTGACGTTTCAACTAATGTAAAGTGAGTGGAAGGAAAGTATGCCAGTTCCCAGGCGTGGCTCATTAAATCGCCTCCCTATATGATTGCTCTTTTTTCTTCACATTCTAGTTAGTTGTCAGCTCCTTGGGAAACCTAGGTATGTGGTGAAGATAGTGGAGCTTCTGTTAGCTTAAGACACTGGATGACTGCAACTGCCTCGTACAAAAAAACACTATGTTCTTGCATGGCTTTATCCTGAGTAAGGAATAAACTATGGGTTAAATATCATGGTTTGTTATTTGGAGGCTAGAATAAAGCATTAATTATTCAGTGTTAAAATAGATTCTGCCAAATTAAAGATTTTTTTCCCTTTTATACCAGCTTAGGGGGATATTAATTGGCAAGCACTAATCGCTAAATTAATCAAATGTACACATGAATAAATAATGCATCCTATCCTTATTTGTGTTGCTTCTCAGTATGGCTTATTATTGACATATATAAATATAAAATTTGCAGAGATAAATAATGTTCAGTATTTTTAAATAGATAAGTAAAATATTTTTATAATACATAGACAAGTATATATGAGTAAGTATATGTTATATTGTGAATATGTATATAAATGGCAAATGTATTATTCTTTTAACTACTACATAGAACTGCTATGCCAGGCACTGTGCACAGTCCCGAAAATACAACAGAATGCCATCAGGAAAAGTTACGTCTTTGTGGGCCTTACATTATAGTGGTGGAAAAAGAAAATTATTTTAACATATCAAAGAAATATTTAGTATTATTAATTATTCAGTAATTATTTGTTTTAATATCTTTATATAGTTATATTCTTAGATCTCATTCATCATATGTGGTATAAATTAGGACATCCTATACCAAATGCTATTTAATAATGCATAATATGTCTGTAGTCTTAATGACAACATTCACAGTTTAACAGTATTTTAAACAAATCACCTTTATTTACTTTATTTAGTTTATTTATATATGGTAGTTGTTGTACCTTTATGTATAATCATATTAACTTGGTTGAAGTAAATAATTTTCACAGATAAATTTTAAATAAAACCCTCATATATGGTTATGGGAACATATCTATATAATGATTCAGTACATAAAGAAGGGGTTGAATATTTCTCTGTGCCTGCCAGTCTTCTCACATAGCATAGATATTTGTGGTTTTATCAAGGACAATATATTCTAAATAAATATAACTTTAAAATGACTTGCACAATTGTTTCTGTCTTTGTCCTTCATATTGAAATCAAATATAAGTTACAAAGCCTAACACACTCTGTTCTCTTCTGTGAAGTTTTTCTTAATGACTTTCTCACTGAATTTTCATGGCAGGTATATCTGCTGTTCTCACTGCTCAGCCATCAATATTTGTTTTCAATTATTTCAACTTCCAATTAAGACAGACAATCATGGGACTTCTTGCGTTGCTCAATTTTTGTCCAGGAGGCAGATTTTTAAACTTAAAGGTTTGGCAATAATTGAGTGCAGATAAATGCTTCATATCTTCAAATATACTAATGGACAAAATAAAGATTAATTGGTTAATTAAAATAATTTTAAAGGTACTTAGATATCGTGCCAAGGGCACACTTTAGGAATACTAATATGAAGTTATCAGTACTTCAGAAAATACAATAAAACAGTTCAGTATAGTAGGAGATACTTCAAGGCATTTTACCATGAGAACTTAGTCCTCAAGCAAAGAAAGGCTAAAGAAGTCAAGAGTAAATTTTCACTAAGATGATGAGATTTTCTGATCCTCTTTAGTAGAATTCACAGTAAGCAGCCCCACTTGTTATTCTAGCTGGTGTGGATTTTTCTCCAAATTATCAGAGCCAAAAGGCTCATTTTATTATTTTAGCATGTCTTAGAGGCCATAATGCCAAAACATTCTGACTTAAAAAGAAAGCATTTCTAGGAGTGTGCAAGTGGATTTTAAAAATACTTCTGGTTCTTCATTTTATTACCCATTTATAGATCTTTATCATATAAATGTATCTATTCTGTCCTTTCATATATATGCAAGTACTAATTAGTGCTCTAAGATATGTTAGCATTGTGCAATCTCAGTTCCAACTTCTCACCTATCCACATAATCCATTTAGTGAAATAATCTAGGTAGGTGGTTGACCCTCCACCAAAGAATCGTGGTTTATCGGGCCCTTTTAAAAATATATTTTGAAATATTCTATATAAAAGCTTATATGCATAGTTTAAAAAATAAAGTTAATATTCCTTATATACCCCCCGATATATTCCCTTTCCTTACTTACAAGATAACTACTCTTCTGAATGTGAGACTGATCATTTCCATGGATTTCCTTATTATTTGTATTATGTAAGCATATTTCCTCAACATTGTATGATTTGCATGCATTTGAATTTTATTTATACATATATAAGTCATGTCTTTTTTCAACTTGCTCTTCTTTTCCCAGTATTATGTTTGTAAGACTAATGCCTGTCAATACATGTAACAAAATTGTAAAGTTACTAATTTTTTAAATATGTTATTTTGGGGGGAAGGAGTTATATTGTTAGACTGTATTTGTAGCCTTTATAGGTAAGTATGACCATATGATTGAGGTCTATGTAATGAAACATGAATAGAAGTGATGAGATATTTCTGATCCAAGTGTTTTAACTAATTCTGACATCTTTGCATTTCTGCTTGCAAGATGAAGATGATGACAGGGTCCTAGATGATGATGGGAACCAAAAGATGGAAAAAGCCTAGTTCCTGAAGTGCCACTTGGGAAAAAAAGCTGACAGTTGATGAAGAATATCTGTTTTAGATGTTTTATAAGTAAAGAAATAATTATCTATAGTATTTGAACTATTATACACAGGGTCATAGCTAATACGATACTTACAGCTTTAGCTCTTCTATTATATCACTCTGTTTCAAGTACAAATATACCCCATTTATTTATTCATTCTTATGTTAGGACTAGTACTCCTAGTTTTTCATTTTTTTATGAACAATATTGCAATAAATAACATCATACACATCTCTTTGGACACAAGTACAGGATTGGTACTGAGATGTATATAAATGTGATTAAAATATAGGCTGAAGTTAAACTACTGCATCTTCCAACTTACTAGATTTTGTCAAAGTTGATCTCCACAGTGCTTTGGCATCTTAAGATCCCACTGGCTGTTTTTTATATTTTTGGAATGTTCTGGATGCTGAAAAATCCTGAGATTATTTTCTGAGATACAGAGCTTTAATTTTTTTAATCTTTATTATATCATTTAAATCATTATTATATCACTAGTGCTTCATTGGCTGTAAAATGGGGTAGAGAAGAAACAACAGTGATTGCTAAATTATTATCTACCAGTCATTAATATCACCTAATAATCTCATCAACTCTGGAAGGTAATCAGGATATCAGAAAAGATTGATCTTGGGGGTACCTGGGTGGCTCAGTTGGTTAAGCATTCACCTTTGACTCAGGTCATGATCCCAGGGTCCTGAGGTCAAGCCCCACATGGGGCTCCCTGCTTAGCAGGGAATCTGTTTCTTCTCCCACTCCCCTGCTTGTGTTCTTTCTCTGTAAAATAAATAAATAAAATCTTGGGGGGTGGGTGGGGAGAAAAGATTGATCTTAAAATTAAAAAAAAGACAAAGCAATCCCTAAATATGTTATTATACTTATCAAAAGAATAGGAACTTACTTTTAACTTAAAAACTATAAAAAATCAATTTAGTGGGTCACTCTCGACATTTGTAAAGAAGTAAATAAAAAAATCAGATTGTGAAACACATAGTCAATACTGTTTTTTTTTTTTTAATACTGTTTTTTAAAACTCTTATTTTAGAATTACCATGAAGGGGAGGCTTTACAGATTTGAAACCACTAAGTTTAAATATTTTTCCAGAGGAATAGATACCAAAACTATGTCAAAATACAAATAAGAAAATTAAGTATTCGTGAGAAACCACATATTGCTGTTAGGAATTTCATAAATTGATAAGAAAATTTCATAATTTCATAAATTGATAAGAAAATAAATTACTAAGTAAAAAGGGGCAAAGAATATAAACATCACAGAAGAAAGGACAGTTACATTTTAGCTGAACAAATGAAAATATTCTAATCTCACTTATAGTTTTAAAATAATGAAAAATTAAACATCTTTTTACTCCTACATTTCTTTCATTCAAATAAGATAATTTTTAAAGTACCTATATTGAGGAAAAAATATGGAGAAATAGAATCTCTCATAAATTACTTGAAATTGTTCAGAAGATTTTTGATGGGTTACATGAAAATGGTTTAATAATGGTTACATTCTAGAAATAGGACTTGTTTTTTTTTATGAAAAAGATGTTTTCATTATGTACTCTTTATTCTTTGTATTCTTTTTATCATGTGCAAGTATACATTTTGGGCTGTGGTACTTTGATCATTGGATTTTCATTTAACTAATAGCAAAATATGAAGCATATTAGCTTACTGTTGCTGCCTAACAAATTACCACAAATGTAGTGGCATAAAACTACATGTATTTATTATATCAAAGTTATTCATAAATTAGGAGTCCAGACAAAGCTTAATGGAATCCTCTGCTCTCAGCTTCACAAGGATATTATCAAGGTGCTAATTGGGCTGTGTGTTCTGATAAGGAGGCTCAGTTGGAGAAAAATCTACTTCCAAGCTCACTCAGGTTGTTGGCAGAATTAATGTCCTTGGGGTGGTAGGACTGAAGTCTCCAACTTCTTGTTGGCTTTGGTTGGAGGCCAACCACCTTTAGCTTCTAGTGTCTCTTGTCACTTGGGTTTCTTGAACATGGTTGTCTACTTCATCAGATCTTAAAGGATAATCTCTAAATAGTGTTTGAGAGTCTTTAGACAGAGATTGCTAGCAAGGTGAAATCTTACATAATATTATCATAGGAGTGACCTCCAATCATCTTTACCATATTTCTCACTGATTAGAAGAAAGTCATAGGTCTCACACACATTCAATAGGAGGGAAATAATGCCAGAGTTAATACCAGCAGCATGGGGGTTATAGGGGGCCTAAAATTTATCCAGAACATGAAGGGAAGATTTAATATTTAACAGAAAGAAATATAATGAGTGGCTGACATGATAACTATTCTAAAATAAACCATAATTATTTAAATAAAAAACCCCAAACAATATCTTAGTGTTTCTTATATGTAATAGTTTTATATTTAGTAATTCAAATTGAATGTATTATATGCTTTAGATAAGTTATTTCTCTCTACTTTTCAAGATTGTCTGAAAAGTCCTTACAATAAATAGAGTCAAAATTTTAAGTACGTTAGATTTCTAAATATTTGGAGACCATTCATGAGATACTCATGAAAAGTTTGAATAAATTCCTGTTGCTTCCTTTGTAATCAACTTCATAACTCATGGATGCTATAGAAAGGCAAATTTAGATTTTTGGAATTTAAGCTGTGCTGAGATAAATTTCAAGACAGCAGGAGATATAATTCAGAGAGGTTATGTGAATAATTAACCTTTGGAAATAACACTTGCTATGTGAACACACATATCAATAAAAATAATTACCAGATTCTATTCACCTTTAGCCAAAGATTGCAGTGGGTAATTTAAAGAACAATTTGAGATTTGCATATCAGTCAGAGTGTTACCTTTTCTCTGGTTCTTGGTATTAATAATATGCCAAACAGAAGAGCTTCTGTATTGGTGTGTAAAAAGGGACACGGTGATCATTTGTCAAACAGTAGCAACCCTTTCATCAGAAACAAAACAAAACAAAACAAAACAGCTTTGGGCTTTATTTGTAGATGGTTTAAGACTATAAGCTGATTTCATAAGGTATCGATGTTACTCCTTCAATGACTAAAGGAATTTTCTAACAAAAAATCTGACAAGGAGGAAATGGTGTTGTTATAAGAATAGAAGATTTGCCATGAGTTTGTCAATACAGTCTTTACACAGAATAAAACATAGGGATATAAACAGACACCTTTTTTGGTTGTCAAGCATTCAAATAGCCTTTTAATTATCCAGTCTGTTTTAGACAAAATTGAAATTCTCTTAGCTTTTTAACTCTTTCTCTAGCAGATTTAAAATAACTACCATCTTCATTTATTTAAATGCATTTTATTTTTATTTTTTTAAAAAGATTTTATTTATTCATGAGAGAGAGAGAGAGAGAGAGAGAGAGGCAGAGAGAGAAGCAGGCTTCGTGCAGGGAAGCCCGATATGGGACTCGATCCCGGGACTCCAGGATCACGCCCTGGGCCGAAGGCGGCGCTAAACCACTGAGCTACCTGGACTGCCCTAAATGTATTTTAAAAAGGTGTTTTCATCATGTATTCATTATTCTTTGTATTCTTTTTATCATGTGCAAGTATAAATTTTGGGCTGTGGTACTTTGATACTTGGATTTTCTTTTCTATACAACTTTACAAATAGCAATCTGAGAAGGAGAGTTTGGGTGACTCATAGTATAAGAGCAGGGTGGGCTGAAACTTGAACTCTGGACTCTCTTCAGCACATCCTTCCTCACCTTTCTGTATGTGGTTAGGTGGCTTACATTTGTGACTTAATAGCAACATGAGGACAGAGCGGATTGCCTCAATCCTAGACTTGATTCATAATGGGCAATGAACTCATTACTGTGAAGAAATGAAGTGTGAATCCCCTGTCATCAGGTCCCTCCTACTGGTAGGAGAAGAATAACTAGCTATGCGACAAGGTACCTGTGATTTAATCTTGCATTCCTTCAAATATAAACTGTATCCAATAATAAGATTTTCTGTTTTTGTTTGTTGGAAAGACTGAGGTAATGCATATTATTAAATAAATATTGCAGTGAACAAGTTAAATAAGCAGAAACAATTTTATTTAGTCTGTTGCAACAGGGGAGAGATTGAACTTTATAGGGTTTAGGACATGCTACCCCAAGATATGGCATGTTGGCACATCGTATATTTTAAGCTGAAAAATTTTGAGGAAATGTCAGAAACAAGGTCAATTTGCCTTTCTCTTCTGCTTACTCTTCTTTCCCATAACACAATATAACATCCTCATGAGAGAGGAGCCCTCCCATCCTTCTCTCCAAAGGTTCTCCAAGAAGAACCCTAATAAACAGATTTTGCCAAATACTCTCCAGTTTATTACATTTTCTTCATATTTCCTAACCTGACCTATTCCTCTACAACTCTGTACTCTTCATGGAACCCAACATAGAAATACAAAGCTCTCTTTCTTTGGGTTTTCATTTCCTTTTAAAGTCTCTCATCATGTAAAATTTATATTAAATAATTTGTATGCCTTTCCCATTAATCTCTTTGTAAGTTTAATTTTCAGACCTGACCAGGAATCTTAAGAGAGTCAAGCAAAACTTTTTCCTCCCCTCCCCAGACTCAATTCCTTTGAAACATGGTGGTAGAGTTGTTAAGTGCTGAGGTAAGCTAGGGAAAGTACTGGTAGGTGTGAGGAGGGGTGATGTTTGTCAGTATGATTGGGCCATTTGTATTTGTAATTGGTGTTTATTTAGTCAGGCTCCTACTCACAAAGACTGGAAGATAGGTACACTGTCTTTATTGATGATTACATTTTTGAAGAGATGGTTTGCAGGTCCTTTAAGAAAGACATTTCCAAATTGTCAAACAGACAAGAGACTGGGAGAAGATTTCAAAGGGCCAGAGAAAAATTTACATTTGCAAGTTTTCTTCGGTAAAGGGAGGTTAGGAGCCTGTAGTCTGGAAGAAACCTATCTGAAGTTTAGTAAAGCTAAGGGGATTGTTAAGTCAGTCTTGATCAATATACTTTATTACAATGATTTATATTATGCCAAGATCTATACTTAACAACAAACATCATAATTATTATCGAAATTATGACTTTGAGTAGGCTTGCTTTCCTTCTTAGGCTGTTTAATTTCAAGTCATAGATCAAATGTTGGTATGCAATATAGATAAAGAAATGACAAGTATTTAGAGATGATCTAGTCCATTGCCATTGTAGAGTTGAAGAATTGGTGATCCATTATAACAATTTCTGAATAAATACATTCTTGAGTCAGAATTTTGCACAGACAAATAATTTGTCATGACAATTTCTCCAAAGAATATCAAAACAAAAAATGTATTGGTAAAGGAAGAAAGCAAGTTAGACTAATGTGAACTTCGGAGGGTCATGTTGATGAAGTCATGTTTAAAAATTAGGCTAATCTGAGTTGCTTGGTTACAATCCTGTACCTAAATTAAGAAGCCTTCCATATTGATGTTTTATTTTTTTTAAATTTAGTTATTTTTAAAGATTTTATTTGTTCATGAGAGACACACACACACACACACAGAGAGAGAGAGAGAGAGAGAGAGAGAGAGAGAGAGAGAGAGAGGCAGAAACACAGGCATAGTTAGAAGCAGGCTCCCCCCAGGGAGCCTGATATGGGACTAGATCCCTGAACTCCAGGATCATGCCCTGAGCTGAAAGCAGAGCCCCACCGCTGAGCCATCCAGGCGTCCCCATACTGATGTTTTAGAGGAAAAAATTCTTGCACTTTTGTCTCGTCTCAACCTTACCTGTAGCCCCTGTTTAGAAAAGGCTAGGAGACAAAACTATAGCAATAGGTATCCAACTATCCTAAGTTCATTTCGCTTCTTCACAGAATAGAGAATAAAAAATGTTATTCTTTTTTTCCACCAGTTACCAGAAAACGGGATTTGGGTAGTTGTTTTTACTAAATAAATTGCCATAACTTCTGAGCCAAGAATATGACAAAATCATAAACATGAAATTCTTTTAATTTGAGATATTAATACCTGACTCCTTTTCCCATGCAGCATTGCTTCACTCTGAATAGAAGTGAAAACTATTCTTTTTTTCCATTCTCTATTCTTTGTACTTATGTTTTATTCTTACCTAGAATGCTTCCTTCTTTTACCTGTCATTTAGGTAAATGAGACTAGGAAGACGAACATCATTTGGAATTGTGCAGACTGATTTATATTTGTCTATTCAGTTCATTCTCAAAAAATATCAAAATAACCCTAGTGGATCATTACCATTATTATTTTATTTTATTTTATTTATTTATTTTTACCATTATTATTTTAATTTTGCCTTCGAGGTGACTGAATTTCAGAGATATTAATAATATGTCTGTGTCCTCACACACCATTCTGTGAAGCTCCCTCTTTACATTTTACCTTGTCTCTTCCTGATTCCATTTTAACATTTCTACCTCCTTCTCATGGAGGTAGAGCAGCAATAGCTAAGAATGGCTATACTGAAACATTAGGTTTTTCTATCATTAGAGATGATACAGAGAAAATCCTATTTCCTAAGCAACAAGATTCCTCATAGAAAGACTTATTTTCTTAGATGAGTACTCTTATTAGCTACTTTGGATGAGAGGTAAGACCTATAAGAAATTTCTTAAATGATACAAGATAATCAGTGAGTTAATTTGTAAGTTAAAATATAAAGTGGCTATTTTCTTGGCTTTCTTTACACAGTAGGGTGCATAAGAGTTCAAGCTGAATTATTTAGAACATTAGAGGAGATTAGACTGTGATGAGAAAGAGGGAGGGATGCAGGATTCTTTCATTCTATTGGAAGAATACCAGTGACGTCTAAGTAGAGGTTTGTTTTGACTTTATTCTTTGTGGTATGGTTGACTTCTCTCGCCTATCTGCCTGTGACATTCTCAATAAAATCTCTTTTTCTTGTTAATGTATTGAGAAAATGGATATGTTATTTTTTTCACACAGAACAAATTACTGAGTATGGCCCTAAAGCTGTTTTAGGGAAGTCTTCCAAGATCTATGTAAAACTTAGGAGGCATTCTTAGGACTCTATCACATGTGTTTTATCTGTTTTTTCTCATCTGTTAGTGAAGAAGAAAAAGACCAATGTATTCAAAAAGAAAATCTAGTGAAGAAGAAAGGACAAATGTGTTCAAAGGGAAAATCTAGCCAAGATTAGAGACAAAGGAACAACATCTTTGTCTCTTAGTGAATTTTGCTATGTGGCAATAATTGGTGGATGTACAGGATGGCTGTTCAAATGTGTATGGATGCAAAGATTATCTTTAAGGAAGTTAGACAAAGAACTTCTAGAAAGTCATATGCCTCTAAGGACCCAGTGGCATCTCTCCTATGAGATGTCTCAAATGAGTGTCTCATTTGAGATAAGATTAGATCACCTATGAGACTCAGTGGCTCTCATTCATTAAATTTCATAGATGCATCTAAAGTTAATAGCTTTCTCAAAATCTTTCTTTCAGTCTTTCCAAATACTAAGTGGAACCCAAATCTGTATTTGATTCTTGACATCTCAGTAATGATTCTGCTCTGGGACAACAAGTTTTTCAGTCTTTAGTTCATCAGGGTTTAATTCAAAACAACACATATTCATTAAATACTTACTGTGTGCCAGAAACATTGATTGGAGCTATGGAATATGGGGAATACAAGGGTGTTTTTGTTATTATAATAGGCTTGTTTTCCATATTTCAGTGTCTCACCTGATGAAGCTTTTTCTGATTTATCTGTCTTTCTGACTTTCTAATTCTTGGTTATCTTGAATTTTAATTATTGGTGTGTCTTTTGGTCATCCAGATTGCTTGCCTTGTCCTAATCATTGGCATATTGTTCTTTTTATTCCTGTTTGTTTAAATAGACTGAAATATATTTTTGACCTACTATGTTGATTAATGTATGCCTTCTAAGTTACTAGTATCAAGTCCTTACCTGGCCTTAAAATAATGTTTGGTATACTGGTTCATCAATGAACACTTAGTCTTTGGAGAAGAGAAAGGAAGAATTCCTTATTGTTTTTTTCCTAAGATTTCTTGGACAAGTATACTTTCCTCTGAGAATTCTCTCCATACACACCTCCTCCTTCTGTCTCTTCTCCTGAGGACAGTTCAGGAGACAGGTAAACAGAGCAGTTTGCATTCCCCTACTGAAGCACACAACAAATCCTTTCAGCAAGTCTTGCTGATGGGATATAAAAAGAAAACATTAGCTTAGAAAAGTCAATAATGGTATGTAAAATGAGCCTCAGTTTTTCTTTCTTCTTTTAAGGTAATGAGAGTAAATTTAGCCCAAATGTGTTCCTGCTGTCTGGTTTATTTTAGAGCAATTTAAGAAATAATTCTCCACTGTTAGGTTCGTGTTCAACTTTGAAATCATCAGTTTAGTAGTGGTGAGCTGTTATCTGTAAGTTAATTCAGCTTCAATTTCAGTGGTTAAAGATACAAAGTAACTCAAATTGCCATCTTCTGGGTTCACAGATAATTCTGGGAAAATTGGAGCCTAGATGACAGGGGAACATTTCCTCTAAAGTTAATTTAAATTAACAGATTCAATTTCATATGTGTTATGAGTTACCTGAATTTCCAGATGGGGACTGTAACATTTAAACAGAAATCCCACCCAGAAGTTATTCCCTCTATTGGCACACAACCTTGGTAAAATCATCTCTCAGAAACATGTCAACACAGGTGCAATGGAATATAATCAGCATAATTTTCCACGACAGACGTGACTTTGCTAAGAATGCAGAAAGAAAAGAAAGACATTACTGAAGATTTCAGAGGTACCATAATTCAAGCCGACTTATTTTGGAGGAGAGCAGTATTTGCTAATATTGCTATTGGACAAAACCAAATAAATATATTACTAGACAAGACTAAAGCCAGAAATCCAATGAGTAATAAAGAATGTCAAAAGTCACTGAAGTATTTATATGCAGTAGTTAAAATATAGCTTCTGCAGAGGTTCCTTTACTTCACTCTTACAACTATTTTCTGGCTTAAACATAGCAATATATTTTAATATTAGAATTGGGGAATTCTAGATCTGAAGATATGATTACCTGGTAATAACTGAGATGAGATTTATGTGACAATAATTAAGATGGAAAAAAATATCCTTTACATAAAATATAAACTATGAATTGAGGATTATATGTATGTTGAGGCATATACATCCACTCACAGATATGCCTATGGATCTCTATATCTTAGATTCTAATATAAACTATATTTTGTTTTTAAGATAAATTAGGTCACACATTAATCTGATAATCAGTCTCATACATTGGAAAAATTTAAAAGAAGATTGTCATTTGAAAACCCATTGTGTGCCAATTTCACATACATTTTTTAAATCAAATTCTACATTGACATTTAGGTATTGATATATTTGAACCAACAGATCATAATATGTAATGACTATCCTTAATCTTACTAATAACCTAGAATTTATTTTCTAAAGTCATTTCCTTCGGTTTAAATGTATTCATATAGAATATTTTTATTTTGGCTTTTTTATCTTTATACATGGCATCAGCCTTATTTAATACTAGTTCAGTAGAAAATTGATAGATCAAGAGGGCTATATACTACTAAACTCTTTCGGTTCTGTACTCTCTAGCTCCTAGACTCCCTGCCACCAGACATCTATATTATCATTTCAACTAGTGACATGCTTTGTCACCACTCAGGCACCTCTATGGTGAACAAGCCAACAGACCAACACTCATAGCTGGTTTCCTGAGTAGTTACTATCTATGAATTTTTCCCAGAATCGTCTAGCACTTTTAATGCACAGATAGAATACTACATATAATAGCAGGTTTCTAAAGATGGCCATCATCCTTTCCAGTATTTCTGCCCTGGTGTGCTTTCTTCTTTTTGAATCTCAGTTGCCCCTTGAATTCTGAACCAAGAAAATAGATTGTTGTGATGTTTGTGGATTTCCAAGTCTAAGTCAGAAGAATCCTTGAGGTTTTCAACTAAATTATTTTGAATTTTACTTCTTGGAATGACCTCTCTGTGAAATTGGCCTCCCTGCTTATGAGCAGCCCAAACCATACGGAGAAGCCATGTTCAGTGGCTGTGGTCTATATTTCTAGCTGAACTCCCAGCTAAAAGCCATTGTCTACCACTGGCCATGTGACTGAGCCATCTTGGACATCCAGCTCAGATGAGCCTCTAACTGTAACCACATGAGAGACCCCACATGATGGGCTGGTCTTGCTAATACATTGCTAATATATAATTAATAATCCTCTGTTTACTGATATTTATGTAGGTAGAAACATGTCTGAATGGTAGGAGAGGGAACTAGCTTGTAATCGTAAAGCCACTGTAGATGGCTTCTTTGGAGTAGGAGCTACATCTTTTTTTTTTTTTTCTTCCAGATTTTAAATGCTTATTAGCCCTTTAGAAGCTGGGTAAAATTGTTATTTGGTTTAAAATCAAATCAGAAAATGTTCCCTGAAAGGTAGTAAAGTCTAAAAGACTATCGATGTTGAGGGACATGGTTTAATACTTAGTCTTAAAGTTTAGAGTTGAATTGTTATAAATAGCTTAGAATGACAAAAGTGCCAAGGCTTAATATTTCTTAGAATATTAAGCCAGAAAACAATGATTTGTTAGCAGTGAAAATATTGTCAGATACATGTATTTTAAAATTTACTCCTTTTTGCTTGACATTGAAAAGTAAGAGTAAAATCCTTATGGTTGCATCTTCCAGTTATCACAAGGGATTTTTCTGAATGTCTTTAAATGGTTAGGAAATCAGAAACATTTAAACCCTACAGAGCATTTAGTGAAATCAACGTAGACATATATTCTTTGTGTACTTTTAAGGCTCATCAATCACATAGGGTTGTCATGTGAAATCTGAAAAGAATAAATGTTAAGATTTAAGAAACATTGGTTCTCAGAAAAGTTTAGCTCTTCTTTTCAGAGCAAAGAAATAGGGAATAGTGAGGAATTTGGGGAATGAAAAAATCTCCACTGTCCTGACAACATATAATTCAGATGAAAGTAGTCCTAACGAAAGTATCTTGCCAGCACATGCCTAACAATTTCCCAGAATGTTTCTTTCAATATGTGGCCATTTTGCTTTAAAAAAAAGTACCAGTTAAAAATGTAAAATGTTTCCTTTCATGATCAGCCTTAATATCTTAAAGTGAGTTTATCAAATGGACACAGTGGAATCAATTAAAATGCCATTTGTGACACTTCTCTGTAAATTGTTAGGCTCTAAACTGTTTTTATTAGTAGGCCTTTATCATTTAAGCTTCAAAGTGGATGTAGCACAAAAAATTTTTGATGTGGGGGCTATAGTAAAATGATGATTCATTAATATTGAATTACTTTCTTTGGATACTGAAGGGAGCATCAGCTGAAAACTAGGGGAAGGATGTGGAGGACAAAGCTCTAAAAGAGAAGCTAGGACAATGGAAAAAGATGCAGAGAATAATAGGTGTTCCATACATATCTGTTTCCCTTTGCCCTAGTTTATAATTTTGATTGAAATCAAAAACAAGCAAGATCAACATCTTTTATATACTTGTACTAGGAAGGATTCATGAAAATGAGTAAAAAAAAACTTTGAAAAATGAATATTGGTTAATAATATTAGTAATTTGGTGTAACCCAGGAATATGGTGTCCTTGGAGTCAACATTATATACTCAGATTCATCTCATCTTGCTGCACTGTACATATTCATAGTCCTTTTGGTACATACTTGCCACTGACAGCTCAACTCATTATAGCAATTCACGACAGAAAAAAACATAGTGCAAACATATATCTCAGGCCCTGCACTGTCAGTGAAGGACAAAGTAATAACATAGGGAAATTCCTTCTTACTCAAGTGGGATAATATTTAGTCCTATGTGTCCAGTTCCATTTTAAGCTACATATCAGCATATAACATTCTGAAATTTTAAATCCAGAATTAAAATAATTTTATGTAACTCATAAGGGTAAATACAAAGAAAAGGTTAAATGAAAGGGGTATAAAAGGAAAGAAGGATTATTATTTAAAAAAGAATTTACATCATTATTTTGGTGTGGCAAAATACAGAGAATAGGTGTCTCAGATAAAAGTAATGATAGCTAATGGAATTGAATAATAAATTCAATTAATATATTCTTATGGGTCAAAATGAGGATATTAAACATAGGTATTATGCAAGGGACAATAAACTCACACCAGACTGTTGTCAATAGAAAATAATGTTTCTTGGTGGAGGGGTGGGAAACTAACAAACTAATAAGCAGAGAGGTAGCAGAATACACATGGAATTCCAGCTTTCAGTATATTTTGGAGAGATATGCTTATACGTGGCAAAGCCAGACTACAGTTGCCGTGGCAAGGATTCTAGTAGAGAATACACAGTCAGTATTTTTTGGAAAGCAGCAAGAAGCTTTGATACAACTCTGAAATAGTGGAAGTTCCTTAATCAAGGATGTGGACATGTTAGAAAGGAAGGTGTTTGAAGCTCAGGGGCTGGTTCTCTCACTGTGCTAATTTAGACCTGATCATTTCTACCAGTGGAAGTAGAGAGATTAGCTTTTAGGTTAGGTTTGGTCTATCCTCAATAGGTCTTATTTAAGGAGTGTTATTGATGGGAGAGTAGGTAGGTGTTCACAGAGGTCAAGTAACTTACCCAAGATTATGTGGGTATTTAATAGCAGAGTTGATATGTTGAGAGAAGTAAGAAGGGCCTATGATTTCATTCATTTATCATCTTCATATAATGAATTGGGATGCTCTTTTTGGTATCATATGAAATAATTTGAGTATATGTGTTAATCTGTTTCTTGTGAGTTCTGTAAAAATTTTTATGGGGGAACAGTTGAGTAGTTTGTGGATTTTTTTGTTTTGTTTTGTTTTGTTTTTGTTTAGTTTTTGTGTTTTGTTTCCATTAAGAGGTGTTGGAGGTAGTCAAGAATTGCTGATTAACAGTTTGGTTTTCTTTCTTTCTTTCTTCTTTCTTTCTTTCTTTCTTTCTTTCTTTCTTTCTTTCTTCTTTCTTTCTTTCTTTCTTTCTCTCTCTCTCTCTCTTTTAATTTTAACAGTTTGGTTTCTTTATAATTGTTTTTGGTTTAAGTTTTCTATTTCTTTCTGAGTCAACTGTTGTTACATGATATTTCCTAGAGAAATTTTCATTTCAGCTATGTTTTCATCTGTATTATAAAATTATTGTAATTTGAAAATAATTTCTACTGATCTGTATCTCTGTGCATTTTTCTTTCCTTAGGTGGTTTGTTTTTATCTCCTTACTTTTTCTTGGTAAACCTTCTAAATTTGTGTCTATTTTATCTATCTTGTGAGTTGTCTTCATTAGATTTCTTTAAATCTTAGACATATTTATTTTTTTTAATTTTTTTAAATTTTTTTATTTATTTATGATAGTCAGAGAGAGAGAGAGAGAGAGAGAGAGAGAGAGAGGCAGAGACACAGGCAGAGGGAGAAGCAGGCTCCATGCACCAGGAGCCCAACATGGGATTCGATCCCGGGTCTCCAGGATCACGCCCCAGGCCAAAGGCAGGCACCAAACCGCTGCACCACCCAGGGATCCCCTTAGACATATTTATAACTTCAGCTCATAATTTTTAAAAAGCCCTTTTCTGTTCAATCTATCATCTTTATTGTTTCTGGGCGTTTCTATTAGTTAATATTTCTACTGGGTTTGGGTCACATTTGCTGCTTCATATGCTTAGTAAATTTTTAGTGAATTTATGACATAATGAATGATGCATATGAGAGTGTATGAGATTTGTTATCTTTCTTTAAAAAGTATTAAAGTTTGTTTTTGGCTGGCTTGATTCTTTCAAGGTTTGATTTTAAATTCTTTTAGTGTGAGACAAAGTGCTAGTCTGGTCTAACTCCTTCTTAAGTATGATTCTTAAACAGTTTCTACTGATTGTCTTGAATGTTGAATGAGATTTTTACAGTCTGGCTGCTTGGAATTTGGATGTCTCTTAGTTCTTTTGAGATGTTTGGAGTCTGTTAACTTGTAACTCCCTGCCTTTGTTATTTGCCAGGCTTCATAGAGTTTCAGCTTTACATTCACTGATTAGTATGAAGTCAGAGATTCAAGGGAATCCAATAAAAATGTCAGGAGTTCAGTCTCTGCCCTGTAGATTCCCTCTTCCTCAACTTCCCCAAACTCTGAGAAATATGTTTCTTCAAATCAGCAATCCATTATTTAGTGCTTACCTTCCTCATTCCTGGGCCTCTGTCCAGAAATTGTCTCCAGTCAGAAAGAATACTGTAGAGCCTGCTTGGTTTCTATTCTCTTAAGGATCATGGTCCTGTTCTGTCAAATGTCCCAATGTCTGGAAACATTTTTTTCTTATACTATGTCCACTTGTTGAATTGTTTGCAAAGGAAAGGAAGGTTCTCCTCTAGCTACTCCTTCATGACTGGAAGCAGTACTACATTCCACTAGTTTTGATAAGTCTTACACATTTTTGTGGTTTAATCTTTAATGCCACTTTCAGTATGGTTATGTTTAATGTGGAATTATTTAGAAGTGAGTTTCCAACCATATATTTGTGTTTTGGAAAAACTATCTTTGTTGTTACATTTTAAGTGTATTTCTTTCTTATTAGTATTTGTTCTGAGTTCTTTTGAGATAGCATCCAAAATATGGGTGAAATATTGTATTTTCCTTAATTATTATTTGGAAGATTCTGTATGTATCAACCATATACATTACTGTTGAAATAATTGAATCTGCAAAGATTTGGGTTGTTCTATCAGTTTTATCAGATTGAGTATTATAATAACTTTCCAATATAATTATTTGATATATTTATTTATCCTCTATATAATTTTAGCCATGTAGTAAGCTGCATTTAGTCATTAGCTTCAGAGTTTTTATATCTTTTTGTGGGACCCAGGAAATTTAACAAAAATCCCCTACCCCTGGATAAGCAGAGCAGGACTAACTCCATTTTGTGCTACACCTGCCACCTCCTGTATGACCCCCACATAACCTGCTTATTGCTTAAGGCGCTGCCCCACCCTAGTCCAGCCGCTGGGCACACCCTAATGGGAAATCTGCTCATAACGATGTAACCCGGCCTTGTGCCCGCCAAAACTGCGCACCGATTCTGACCAAAGTAATAGGCCAGCTCAAATGGATACTATAGGGTAAGATGTCATTCAGTCGGCCACCTGCGTGTGGACCGACATGACTGTGCAACTATCTGCGTATCCCATGGGGCACTGGCCCCTATAAAGCTGCTATGCCTCTGAGTTTCGGGGTCCAAGTCCGTGCTCTGCTGCATTGGGTATACTTGGACCCAAGCTGGAGCTTGTAAATAAACCCTCATGTGTTTGCATCGGTGTCGGCTCCTTGGTGGTTTCTCGGATTCGCAATCTTGGGCACAACACTTTCAATTGTATTAATTGCTTCCAGGCGATTAACTTTTTTTCTATTTATTTTTTGTTACTCCAAACATCTCTTTATTTTCACCTAGTGAAAAAAAATAATTAAAAAGAGGCAGTTATTTTTTCTCTGCTTTATTTTTTTATGATTTTTTGTACTATTAAAAATGTAAATTTACTTCCTGAAAGGATTTACAATAATAAAATAAACACATCAATAGACAGAATTGTAGCCCTTCAGTATTCATATGACAGCTGAAAGCTGGTGAGTAACAGGATTCCAAGATCTCTTGCTTATTAGGAATTACTTAAATTTTCTGCAAAGAGCTTGTAACATTTGGTTTACTATTATTTTAGTTATATATTTGCCTCTTTTTTTCTCCTTCACTTTTCAGGGCTAATATTAAGAGAGTTCAAAGCAAAAGTAAAGGAATATATAAATTAAATAAATATTGTGGAGTTTTGCCAACTACTTGCTACCTAGTTTTAAGTCTGACTCTCATTTTTGTTATTATAGTACCATAGGCTAAATTCAATGGAAAAGCTGGAGGCTGTTGTGAAAATCCAGAAAGTAGTGGCTTGGACTCCAGTGATAAAAGTGGAAAGAGTGAGAAGAAATCAGGTGATTGATGCATTTTGCAGCATGTGTTGGAGGAATTTGCTGATGAATTGGAAATAATATGTGAAAGTCATAGAGGAATAAAGGTTTTAAACTGAGGAATTAGAAGGATAGAGTTCTTTTTCTAAAAAAAATCATCTAGATATAACATAATTCAACTATTTCAAGCTAAAAATTAATGGAATTAATTACAGTGGTTATTGCCAAACCTGGCTGGATAGTTGAGCCACTGGGAGTCTATATAAAAATATAGATTCTTAGCTTTGTTTCTAGAGGATCAGACTTTATGTCTGAAGTAGAATTCATGAATTAACAGATGCATGTAAATAAAATAAAACAAGTAGGTTGAAAAGAGAAAAATGTACTATTAATGTTTTATTTTACATACATAAAAATAAAGGTCTTCTCAAATCAGTGATGGACAAACTACTACTTATAGGCCAACTGCTATAAATTGTTTTTTTCTTTTTTTTTTTTGAATATATGCATGCATTTGTTGTCTGCGGCTGCTTTCATCCTACACAGCAAATTAAAGTGGTTGAGATAGAGACGATATGGCCCACAAGCCTAAAATATTTATTGTTTGTCTCTTAAAAAAAAAGATTGCTGGCCTCTGCCCTAAAAAAATAGTTTCTATATAAGTACTGGTGCATTTACAAAACAAAGAAAATAATTTGATGGATTAGATTGAATAAATCAGGACTAGAAATGAGAATCTTGAAGCTAGATAGTGTATTTTACTACCTGATTTAATTCAGTTGAATGCAGTTGAATAAATATGCATTGATCACCTACTTTGAGCTTGTTCTTTGTTAGTTGAGCTAGTCTCATGGACAACATCATTGCCATCAGAACCTTTATGGATGTATTGCCATTTAGGTTGGGCACTGAACAAGTCTGGGGTACTGTTTACATAGTAGATGATAATTTATTTCAGGTTCCTTAGTTGTGTAATGTGGTGGCTCTGATTGTCCTCTATACCTCAAATGTTTCTCACTTGATGCTTTGTAGAAATATCAACATTTGAAAGGAAACTTGGGTTTCTGGATAATTTCTGAATGTAAACTTCTTTACTATTGCTCAGAAACTTTAATGAAATACCATTCTCTGAGTTTGTAATGTGTGGGAAACTTCTGTCTTGGCTTTCTCCCAGGACTTCCAGAATGAGCTTGCAGTAAAACGACTTTTGTGACCTAGAAAATTCCAGACTGTGGTGTTTCCTTTAACCTACATCTACATAATGGCAAAATAAACACTTTGGCAGAAAACAGATCCAGTGAATAGTTATTTGTCTTAAACATCTGACCACTTGCAAAGTGAATCACCAAAGTGTTTTTGTCTTGTAGAAAGAGATCGCAAAACCAAGTCATAAAAGCTAATGAATAATATGTGGCTTTCTCAGGGTTATTTATATAATGCTGTTAAGTAAGGGAAATCTTTTAAATTTAAGCAATTCATCTTCTGTTGGTAGTCAATCAGTGTCCATGCTAGGTGAGTTAAGGAGAGTTGGGTGTAAAGAAGTAGAAGACATCAGGGCACCTGGGTGGCACAGTTGGTTGAACTTCTGACTCTTGATTTTGGCCCAGGTCACAATCTGAGTTGTGGGATGGAGCCCATTGAGCCAACTGTGACTCCCTGCTCCATGGGGAGTCTGCTACTCTCCTTCTGCCTCTCCCCTCACTTGCGTTTGTGCATTCTCTCTCTCCCTCTGAAATAAAAAAATAATAATAATAAATCTTAGAAAAAAAAAAGGAGGATCCCTGGGTGGCTCAGAGGTTTAGTGCCTGCCTTCGGCACAGGGCATGATTCTGGAGTCCCAGGATCAAGTCCCACGTTTGGCTGCCTGCATGGAGCCTGCTTCTCCCTCTGCCTGTGTCTCTACCTCTCTTTCTTTGTCTCTGTGTGTCTCTCATGAATAAATAAATAGAATCTAAAAAACAACAACAACAAAAAAGTAGAAGACCTAACTTGAGAACAGAACTATATCAAAAGCTACTTTATCCTGTGAGCTATGTAAACAAATAATGTGTAAAGCTCCAAAATCTTGCTAATTTCATGAAACCAATGAATATAAAGGAAAATGAACTTTTAAAAACACTTTAATGTAATCTCTACACCAGTGTGGGGCTTTAGACTCACAATTCTGAGATAAGACTTGTGTGTTCCACTGACTGATCCAGACAGATGCCCCAACAATTTTTAAGCACAGACTCTTTTAAGAGTTTATTTACTGTCCCATACCTTAGGCAGGCACATCTGAAATGCACAGTATTAAGCACCCTACCCTTTCGGTAAATGGATAACAGCATTTCATTAAAAAAGAATGAAAAGGGGTGCCTGGGTGAGTTAAGAATCTGCCTTCAGCTCAGGTCATCATCCTAGTGTCTTGGGATAGAGCCAGAGTCTGGCTCCCTGCACAGTGGAAAGCCTGCTTCTCCCTCTGCCCCTCTCCCCCACTTATGCTCTCTCTCTCTCGCTCTGTGCTCTCTTAAATAAATAAATTTTTTTAAAAAAAATTAAAGGAATGAAAAAAAAAAACAATTACATGATAACCACTCATCTTGATATACTAATTACCTCTCAGTTTCTCAAGATCTTTAGACTCAGCATGTGTATCAGTCAGGGTCCTTTGAGGAAAATGATTCAAACTCAGATAGTACAGGGATACCAGGGTGGCTCAGCAGTTGAGCGTCTGTCTGCCTTTGGCTCAGGGCGTGATCCTGGAGTCCCAGGATCGAGTCTTGCATTGGGGCCTGCTTCTCCTTCCACCTATGTCTCTGCCATTCTCTCTCTCATGAGTAAATAAATAAAATCTTTTTAAAAAAAAAAACTCAGTACAAAAGACTTTTTGTTTCTAAGGGCCCCAACAAATGTTGAGGCAAGGCTCTTAAAGACTAATAATAGCAGAAAGCCATTACCACACCCTGGATGAGGGGCCAAGAGAAGGAAATAGAAGTATTGGGTGGGGAGCTACCATTCTATCAACATTCCACAGTTTGGTAAGTAATGCCCCTAGTTTTAAAAATGTATGCTTTGTAATGTTTTCTTTTCCTTGTTCTTAGAAGGAATACTGTGATGAAAACCAGAAGAAGGTGCAGAATCTGTGTGGACACCTGTTATAATTTCAGAGTTTTGATACATTGGGTCAAATTGCTTTCCTAATGATTGTCACTAGTTTATGCTTCTACCTGCATCAGATATTTGCTAAGATTTCAGACAATTACATATACTTTTGTTTTGTGTTACTTTGCTAAATAATTTTTTAAATGTAGTTTAGGATGACTAGTTAATAGCACAACTATATTATATTGAGTCTTAGAAGAATCCAGTAAAGGATAGATGTAGATATAGATACAGATACAGATATAGATATATGTATTATGGGAGAGATACACATACACAAAAACACATAGAATATATCTATATAAACCACATATAAGTGCACACGCACAGACACCTATACAAAAAACTCAGACATCGGTCTAAACTCCTACCTTAGTAGGTACAAAGGAAGATGTGAGATATTACAAACAAACAAATATGCTTACATATCTGATTAGAAGACCTAACATTTTTTGGATTGCCTTTCTTCTGTAATGGAAGTAGATTTTATGAGAGAATAGAATTGTGTGACCTGGTTGTCTGACTTGAGGACTATGGATATCATATTAAACCTATCAGCTTAGCAAATATTTTAAAAGGCTAAAAAAAGCAAGTGTTGACATAGATGTGGAGCAATGTGAATTTTTGGACACAGCTGGAAAAGTAAATGGTAAAGGGCAGAACAAGTTTGGATAGATTTCTTGGGCATTCCTCTATTTATTATAAGCAATCCTATGGCATCATTTCTTTTTTTCTTTTTCTTTTTCTCTTTTTGGGGGTAACATGGTTTGTGCTTTATTGATTCATAAGTTTATGAATTCTAAAGAATTCTGATATAAGAATTCACACTTGCTTATTACATTGTTTTCTTTTTTTACTTAATTTTTTTAAAAATTTAAGTTCAATTTGCCAACATAGTGTAACACCCAGTCCTCACCCTATCACGTGCCCTCCTTAATGCCCATCACCCAATTAACCTATCTCCTCATCCACCTCCTCTTCTGCAACCTTTTGTTTATTTCCCAGAGTTAGAAGCCTCTCTTGGTTTGTTTTCTAAAAAATGGATTCAAAATTTGTATGTTTAGGCCTCATTTCCCTTCTGAATTCTGCACCATCATTGACACTTACTTTTAGATATCTTTATAAGCATATCTTACAGGCCTTTCAATTTTAATGTATGTACCAGACTTTCCTAACTCCTCTTGGGCTTGCTGTATTGATTAATGACAACAATATTCTCTCAGTTATTCAGCTTTGATATTGTTTATACCTTAACTGTACCCAATATTCTTCATTTTACCTTTAGTGCATCTTGACTGTATTTTCTTTGTATGTTGCTGTTTAGTTTGTTTTCTTGTTATCTTTGGTCATAACTCATTTTCCTGCTTCTGATCATCCTGTCCTAAGCAGTATTGCTCTAATAGCCCTTCTCAGAGCTCACTTTTGGTCGTGGAACTACCAGGCTTAAAGTTTGTTAAAACTTTTTTTTTTTTTTTTTTTAATGCTTTACATGAATGTAAAACACAATCCTATCCCCCTTGCCTGGAATTTAATGTCTTCTTACATTAAGGAGTCAACTTTTAGCCACACTTCTCTTCTTGTAATCTTCCCTACCCCTGTATATTTAGTAATTTGCATCATTTGCTGTTTTTCAATAGCAACAGATTATTTTCCATTCTCCCAACATATACCATTCTTGCCTTTATAAATTTGTGCAATCTGGTCTGAAATACACATTCCCTTCCTTTGTTCCAAGTGATAGACACATATTTCCAAGTCATTTTAAAAACTGTTTCTAAAAAAAAAAAAAAAAAAAAAAACTTTCTACATAAATAATTCCTTTAGATCTGCTGGTAACAGTTAATCTTGCCTTTTTGCTAGAGTCCAAAAACTAAGCATTTTTGCTTAGTTTTTTCCTTTCTAGGATCTATCCCATTCATTTCTTTAAACTTATGCATTTTCTTTCCTATCTTTCTTACCAAATTGTGAGAGCCAAAATCTTAGAGCTAATTTATCTTAGCTTTTCTCTTCAGCATCTCAGAGTATCAGGCTCATTGCAGGCACTCTATATATGCATGTTGGATTTAATTGAATTCCACTGAAACTTTAATCAGTATACACTTTAGCAGACAGTGACAGAGACACAATGGACCTCTTCCCACAGAACAACTTGTTAACAGCCAGGCCTTGAAGCACACTTTCTGGATCACATCTGGATGGCCAAGCCAAAGGGGAAGTAAATAAAAGGAACCAAAGGGTATTTCTCAATGGCCAGAGCAGCAGGTAGAGGGCAGTGTGTCCTCAGAATGTGCTTAATGCTCTAGAGCCACTCCTCCAGCACTAACAGTAGGATGGTAGGTGTAGAATTAATTCATCATGCTGGGCTGCAACTTGCTTTGGGACCTGGCTGCTATGATGATTTTCTTCTCCATTCACTTTATGCTCATTGAAAGAGATACAAATGATAAGTGTAATCAGCAGTGTCCAAATTATGACTTCCCAACCCTTGGAGACTGCTTACATTGACTTATTTTTGGATTTTGAAATTTAAATTAGATGGCCAACAGGAATTGATAAAAATAACAAACAATGAATATAGGGAAACTTGTAGTTAGCAAACCAATTTCATGTATAAGGCTTCATTTAATTTTCACAACTCTCTTGGAGTCTGGTAGAGCATACAGTTTTATATTTTTAGTTGTGAAGGTTGTAGATTTTAGAGTCAAATGATCATAGATTTAAAGTTCATCTTTTCGGGATCCCTGGGTGGCGCAGTGGTTTAGCGCCGGTCTTTGGCCCAGGGCGCGATCCTGGAGACCCAGGATCGAATCCCACGTCGGGCTCCCGGTGCATGGAGCCTGCTTCTCCCTCTGCCTGTGTCTCTGCCTCTCTCTCTCTCTCTCTCTCTGTGTGTGTGACTATCATAAATAAATAAAAATTAAAAAAAAAATAAAGTTCATCTTTTCCAGTTATGAACATGTGTACATACTATTTTTTTACATATGTACTTTTGTACATATTACTATATACATCTATGATAATTTTTTATGTGTCAACTTGACTGGGTCAAAGGATGCCCAGATGTCTGGTTAAACATTATTTTTGGGTATGTCTGTGAGGATGTTTCCAGAAGAGATTAGCATTTGAATCAGAGGACTCAACAAAGTAAATGGCCCTCCCCAATGTATATGGGTAACATCCTATCCTTTGAGGGCTTGAGTAAAACAAAAAGTGAAGAAAGAGAAATCTTTGCTTTTTTTCTGCCACATTGTTTGAATTGGGACATCTCATCTCCTCATGTCCTGCCCTTGGACTGAGATTTACAGCATTATTTCCCCTGGTTCTCAGGCGTTAGGACTTGGACTGAATGATACCATTGACTTTCCTGGGTCTCCAGTTTGCACATGGAAGATCAAGGGACTTCTCAGCCTCCATAATCACATGAGCCAGTTCTTCCTAATCTCTTTTCATATCCTGTTGATTGTGTTTCTTTGAAGAACTCTGATAGAACATCCCAGTCTCTTTCTTTCTGTCTCATTCTCTAGAAAACAGATACTAATGAGATTGATTATCCATAGGGATGTTGGAAGGATTAAATGACTAAAGATACTTCATAAGGATACTTCCAGATAGTAGAGCATGCTGGGGATTGTGAAAGGAAAAATACTTTGGGGTGAGAACTATGTTAAATCTCATAGTTAATCTCTATGTTAATCTCATAGACTCTCATTGTGGAAACATGGGTACATTGCAGACCATTCTGAACTGCATTTTCATTATTTACAAAACGGGGGGCTAGATCTTTCTGTCATGGTTTGTATAAAGATTAAGTGTGTAGCAAATATGAAAGACTGCTGTCTGCTAGAAAGCTGTGTTTGCAGGATTCATTCAATAAATAATAGTTTCCTTCATCTTTCAATAGACCTCCTTTTATTTTTCATCTGTAAAGTGGAGATAAATAATACCTGGCCTGTCAGTCTCATGGACGTATTTTTGAGGTCAAATTAGATAATGAATATGCTTTAATAAAATTGTAAAATGTTAGTTTATATCAAGTTTCGATGCTTATTTGATTAGATTTTCTACTTATCTGTAAATATATCCATTAGGAAATCTTGTTGACTCTCTCTTCAAAATATACGAAGGGTTTGGCCACTTTTTATTTTCCCCACTGCTCCCATGCTGTCCAAATCCCAGCCACTGTTCATCTGGGTGACTGCCTCCACAGTGTCTCTCACAGGCTTTTCTCATTTCTGCCGTGGGGTTTGAGCCTTATAGATATATTATGCATGTTGTGTCATAGATCTCTTCAAACCCTTGAAAGAGTCTGCATTTCACTTAGAGAAAGAAAGAGGCTGCAATGCAGTGCTTTTGGTGATCTGTTCCCTGCAATCAATTACTTTATTATCTTTCTAGTCTCATTAACTACAGATCTCTCTCTTGCTCGTTCCATTTCCTTTCCATCTGCCTCCTTGGTATTCTTTGAAGGTGTCAACTTAGATTTTTGTTTTTGGGCCCTTTGTAGGGGTGCGCCCACTACCAGGGATTCTCTTAACTGTCAGCATGGTTAATCCTCTTAACCTCCTTTAAGAAGTTACTCAAATGTCACCACTTCAATGAAGACCATCTTGATCACTCTATTTAACATTACATCTCCCTGCACTCCTGATCCCCATGATTCTGCTCCTCATTTTTGTCCATCATAGTTATCAACTTATGTTATACAATTTATTTGAAAATATTTGTTTTATTGTCTGTCTCAGTGAATAGAATGGAAGTTCCATTACAGATCTCAGCTTTATTCACTAATGCATTCCGAGCTTCTGAAACAAGCCATCACTAAATATTTGTTGAATTAAAATGAATCAGTAGAAACAGAAGTGCCATTTAAAAAAAAATCAATTTGTAGATTTTTGTCAAAGGGCTTAGTGCCTAGCACAGCATTATGCACACGTGGACCCGTGATCAGACCATTATCATTTGTATTTGCTACATTAATTTTTGGTCTTTATTGAATCAGCCTATCCCTCCTATAATTGAAGCTGCTGTCCACAATTGCACTGGCATCTCTTGAGAGAAATAGAAACATGGAGCTGACTTTTCAGAATTCTGATAAAAAATGCATTGCTCCATGGCTGAGTGCACTTAATTTTCTTATTAAAAGCTAATGCTTGCATCCCACACGAAGGTAGACACCATATGCCAGGTAGTTATATATCCCTGGAGAATGGTCCCCAAAACTGCAAGCTAGTTTGCATGAAGGATGCTAAGTTATCAAATTCTACTGACAGAAATGTATTGAATATTTTTTAAAAGGACATAAACATACTGCATTTTTAATATGACAGTATTTTGATATGTGACAGTTTCTATAATTACAAATAAAGCATATCTTCAGCTGTGCTTTATGATTTGTGTTAATGATGATTGGGAAGCACTTCTGACCTGTAATACATGCAACTTTGTCATATCTGGACACAGTCTACCCTGAGATGCTTGGAGTGAACAATAATATCAAATGAATAGCTCTGGCAGAGAAAATTAAGAGATTCCCTTTTAGCCATAAAGCTCTTTGGTAGGGATTAGAGGTTGGAAATATCAGAAGAGGCAGATAATGAAACCCTAAGCTACCCATGGTGAAAAGAAGATGGATGATGAAGACACTGACCAGAGGCATTAAATACAAGGATCATGACGGGAAATGGAACCAGCAGGAGGTATTCTGACAGCTTTGTTTCCTTATTCACATTTCACAGTGATACTTTCATTTTAATCTTTTCTTCCCTGTGTGTAGTCTTTTCTCTGGTTCAATTCTGTGGGTGTATTTGTGTGACTTTGTGTTTCCGTGTGCACTTGTGTAGGGCTGGGAGTGATGATAATGATCGAGGTTTAAGAAAGGTAGGAGGAATCGAAAGTATCCACAGTGATTTGTGGAGTTGTGACAATATTTTTAATTATGTATTTATTCCTTTCACTACCTCCCCTTTCCTCTTACTCCTTTCTTCCTGTTTTTTCGGGACCAATCTGATTTTTGTTTGTAATAGTAGTGAAAGGTAAATACCACTGTTATGACAGCGTGTCATTTTTTTCTCTCCCAAGCAATAATTCCAGCAAATAATTTTCAGATATCTTTTTTTAAGATTTATTTATTTATCTTAGAGAAAGAGCATGAGCATTGAGTGAGAGGGGGGTGTATGTGGGGAGGGGCAGAAGGAGAGAGAGAGAAAGAATCTTCAAGCAGACTCCCCACTGAGATAGAGCCTACAAGGCTCCACTCCAGGACCCTGAGATCATAGGCTGAGCTGAAATCAGAAGCCAGCTTGCTTAACGGATGGAGCCACCCAGGCCACCCATCAGATATCTTTAAAGGACAGCTTGTTTCAATTTCTTATATCTTTTTGGGCTAGAATTGTTTCAGAAGAAAGATCTAATCAGACATGATAAGCTGCCCTTTTGTTTATAATTTGTAACAGGTAAAAAGAGATCCATGTCCATTTTGAGAAGTAACCATAAGCATTAGGGAACACTTATCCTCAGAGCAGCTACAGGCCATTATGGTTTGTTAAAACAATAACAATAGAAGGAGGGGGTTACAGATTGTCTCTGAGCAGATGGGTGGCACTGTTAACATTTTTTTTTGGGAACAAAAGCTCACAGAGAGCTCTGGAGTTGCTTCATTGAAGGCAGCAGCACTATAGGACCATTAGTATGACATACATAAATCTTTATAAAAAGATGAGCAGAAGACAGAGGTCAGCTTTACTATAGGACTTGTCTTACCATAGGCAAGAGACCTCTGATAGTGTCCACAGATATATTGTCTTAATTATCTGAAACATGACTTTGTTTGATTATATTCATTTTTCTGCAGATGTTTAGAGAGAAGGAAAAAAAAAAAGGAAAATGTCAAGACAGGGGCAGAAAACACATACAAACATGCCCTTAGTCAAAAAAGATTCTGATTAGACAGTTTGATTAAAGATGTAATAAACAGATGGTGGAATCTATATATTGGAGAATTCATGAATCTTTGACCAACAGTTCAAGTGACTGTAGGGCACATATATATGAAGTAATATAGCAAAGCTTCGCTAAATGTCATCTTTCCTAAATAGAAGGAGCAGCATTCTCATTGCCATGGCAATTTAAAGAGGATAGAAGCATAGAAAAGAAAACCAGGTTGTGTATTAGATGTTTTGATTGCCAAGATGAGAAAACTGAAGATGAGTTACCCTAATCTCCATGAGAAGAGAAAATTTCGAAGAATGACTTTTGAAGGATTGTGGAAAGACATGCTATAAGTCAACTGCAGCTAGGTGTTTCCAGCTCTTCTCAATGGGATAATTAAACCATATGGATTTGAAAATTAAGGTGCTGGCTCAAATAAAATGCTATCTTTACAAATCCATATTTCAGAACATAATTAAAGAACTATCATTATACAATGCAAAATGCAAAGCTCAGTGCATTACTCTGAATGTTTTACTCTGCTGATTTGCAAATCTTGACAGAATTGAAGGCAACATTTCAAAATAAATAAAATGGAACTTTGCTTTAAAAGATACACAAAATATCTGTAAAAAAATCTAATGGGGAATTATTCTCTCTGAGTGCCCGATATATATCACTATAAATTCTTACCTCACCCAGAGGATCTACTTTAATGAGGAGGAAAAATTCAGATCTGTGATTTATTTACAAATTCTGATAGGAAGGCCAGTGGTAATTTACAAAAAGCCTTTAGTTTTTTATTATACTTTTTTCCCCTGTACATGTGAAATACAGTTACTAACAGTTCTTTAAGCCAAACACACCTTGCTAAGTAATGATTTGACTTCATTTAAAAAAATCATGGAAGATTGAACTATTAGTAGTCAGAACTCAGTTACCCCAGCTGTTTATCTTTTCCAGGTTATGTGTGTGTAGACATATTTGTATGTTTATTTATATGTGATGTGTACATGAGAGATCATCATCAGATATAAGAATGCAGCAAATTCCTGGAAGATACACTTTAGATGAGACAATATTTACTAAAGCCTGATTTGTTAGTGGCTGTACCTCAGAATCTAAATCAGTTCCTAGAACAGAGGAGATACTCAGTACATTTTGTTGAATGGGTCAAGAAATAAAGCTACAGGGGATCCCTGGGTGGCGCAGCGGTTTGGCGCCTGCCTTTGGCCCAGGGCGCGATCCTGGAGACCTGGGATCGAATCCCACGTCGGGCTCCTGGTGCATGGAGCCTGCATCTCCCTCTGCCTGTGTCTCTGCCTCTCTCTCTGTGTGTGTGTGACTATCATAAATAAATAAAAATTAAAAAAAAAAGAAATAAAGCTAAAAGCTGGGATCTTGAAAATTGGAAGGAGACTAAAGCAAGTACGTGTGGTGTGCCACAAAGTCCCAGGATGAGATTTGAGGATTAGAGAGGGCTAAAGGGAGAAAACTTGCAAATAGGAAGTATTTGTAAGTCTGTATGTGGACTATATGGAGCAATTCACTTCTTCATCTTTATTATCCCAGAAACATTTTGCTGAGGGACCAACAGTCAGTTTATATTATGAGGCAAAACCAAAGGTTTTCCTTCCAAAAAGTTGACTAGACATTTTGGAGAGTTCTAGGTCTGCAAGGATGGGAATAGGTGTCCCAGAATGAAGTGCTGGGGTTGCTAGTATAAATAAATGTAAAAAGAGAGAAGGTAAGGAAAATGAGAGAAAATATGAGACACTGATGATTATTCAAGGATATTTGACTATAAGAATTTTTCAGAGACACAAAGAAATGGAAGGGAAATAATAATGTGATGATTTTAGGGCATTTCCCAGAGATAATGATGACATAAATTATAGATTGAAGTTGCCTAAAAATCCCAAATAGGATGAATGGGAAAATACCTAAAGAAACTTCAGACTATAAGATAAGAATGAAGGAAAGATCCTGTTTCCAAAGAGAAAAACAATAAATACAAAGGAATAAAAATCAAAAGCTTTAGTACTTTTGTTTGTTCATCAGCAAGAGTGGATGCTGGAAAAAATAACAGAGAAATGCCCTCAAAGTTCTGAGACCTACAGTTTGAATCTGGAGTCAATGCTAAGCGAGAAAAGCAATCAAGGATGATGACAAAGCAAATGTCTTTGGATATGCAAAGACATAGTCTTAGATTTATTTATTTTTTTTTAATTGTTCCAGGGATTCTTGTAGGCACTGAAGATAGAGCAGTTAATAAGGCAGACAAGGTCCCAGTTAAATGAATAATAGGTTCTGGAGGTTGGAGACATACACAAAAACATCAACAGGAAATCGTAGTAGGTAAAAGAGAAAACAAGCCCTCAAGTTCTCTACTGATGAAAATATCAATACCAAAGACTTTGCCTCAAATCATGGCTGTTCTAACATCCTGGTTCCATTTATAGCTAACACCAGATAAATCAAAACTTCTCTGACAGGTTTCCAATATGCATGGAAGTGATTTGTTTCTCTCTCTCTCCTTTCTCCTCTCTCCTTTTGCTTGCTTCTTTTTTGTGTGTTTGATTTCTTTGAACCTGTGCATAGTCAAAGTTTTATAAAGTCTCTCTTAAATTAGTCTCTCATTTTGTATTCCATTAAACAGCTGTTCTTTGCTCTTTGCTACCACTCTCTTTTGAATAAGTTCAAGGGTAAGAACTGACTTTTTAACTAAACCATTTTGTGTTACCATTTCTCTCCCTGAATTTAACTTTGCTACTATAACTGTGATATTTTCTTTATTATTTCATTCTTAACATAATTTGTGGTCTATTATTTTCTTTTTTAAAAATTAATTCTTTCTCTGACTCCTCACAGTAATTCTCTCCCATCTTAGGATCTGTTTGCTATTTTGGCAATGCATGCCCTTCTGCTCCCTGCTGTGATTCATAATTGTTACTTGGCAGATGAATCCTGGCATGCCTAATCATTGCTCTGAACTTTCCACAAGCTCAATTAGCAAACAGTGGTAGTGCAGGGGATGCTTCTCCAGAAAACCTCAGAGCAGCCCTCCATGAGTTCTTAAATTTGCAGTGACTTACTATAATTATAGTTTTTCATAAGTATAAATCATTTGTGTCTATAGAACGTATAATCATGATATTATATTATCTTTATACTTCTGAACATAGATGAGGCCAGTGCTTATTAAGGAGTACTGACCTAACTGGGTAAATATTTGTAAGAGATTACTTGATGGAATTCTTAATATTTCAAGCAAAGACATCTTTGATTCAAGGAAGATGGAAACAGGGCTAAAACTTACCAAAAGCTTCTGCAAATAATATCTAAATGGATTGCTAAATGAAAAATGCAACAGTGAAAGGTTATCAGATCCATTTTCCACTTCCCTATGTCATGTTGCTATCAATGTGTGAGAAGTTCTACTTCAAAAATAACATTCTTGAATAATGTATCTTTCTTCTCAGATTATCCGTAAGTTTTTACAATTATGGCTGAACTTTTTTGGGTGGTTTAAATTTCTATGTATCAAAGTATACTCTTCACTCTTTGCTTTATTTGGCAGAGATATAATATGATAGTGTGTAGAGATAGATGGGTATCATAGGTAGGTATCAGAGATGGTATCATGCGTGTGTCATTGACAGTTGGGCATTTAACCATTGGGCAAATTACTGGTATAAATCAGCAGTGGTAATATATGGGTAATAGTGTCTTCCTTGCAGAGCCTTTACAAGGGTTGAAGATAATGTGAAGAAAGTTCCACAACACTATTATATAGTCAGTAACTGGCAGTTCATTATTGGAGGCTTATTAAAAAACAACTTCAAGAAAAGAGAAAGGATTTAAGATTTTGGATAATTGCTCTTTTTTTGACAGTGATAGGATGCTCAAAGAGTTAAAGAATTTAAGACCTGTGGATTACTATTTTTAGGAAAGCCATATGGTGTTTCACTGTGTCACATGAAAACTTACTGTTCTGAATTTGGGACTAACCTTGTTTAAACTTCCACAAGGAAGGAGACAGTTAATAATAATTCTGTTGATATTTGGTAATTCTTTATTAAAAAGACATTGAGGGGGCACCTGGTTGTCTCAGTAGAGCGTGCAACTCTTGATCTCAGAGTCATGAGTTTGAGCCCCATGTTGGTGGTAGAATTTATATTAAAATATGTATATATACATGTCATATATATGTATATATATATGTGTGTGTATATATATATATATGACATTGATAATGATTCAGTGCAATCTCATCAAAATCCCAGCAAGTAATTTTGTGTATATTGGTGATCTGCTGTAAAGTTTATGCGGAGAGGCAAAAGGCCCAGAATACCCAACAAAATTTTGAAGAAGAACAAAGTTGAAACAGTGGCACTATCTGACTTCAAGGCTTATTATAAAGCCAGTGTGTTTTTGGTAAAAGAATAATTACTCAATGGAAAAGGATAGGGAGCTCAAAAATAGACCCACCCTAATATAGTCAAGTGACCTTTGACAAAGGATCAGAGGCAGTACAATGGAGCAAAGATAGTTTCTTCAAATTCTGCCGGAATAAATGGACATCCACATGTGAAGAAATGAATCTAAACAAAGATGTCATATCCATTACAAGATTAACTCAAAATGAATCACAGACCTAAATGTAAAACACAAAACTATAGAACTCGTAGAAGATAACTTAAGAGAGAACCTAGATGGCCTTGAGTATGACAATGACTTTTTAGATACAATACCGAAAGTATGACCCATGAAATAAATAATTGGTAAACTCGACTTTACTAAAATAGAAACTTCTGTTCTGTGAAAGACAATTCCAAAAGAATGAGAGGAAAAGCCACGGATTGCGAGAAAATATATGCAGAAGGCACACCTGATAAAGGACTGTTATCCAAAATATACAAAGAACTCATAAGGCACAACTATAAGAAAACAACCCAGTTAAAAAATGGGTCAAAGACTTTATTTTTTTTATTTTTTTTAAATTTTTATTTATTTATGATAGTCACAGAGAGAGAGAGAGAGAGAGAGAGAGAGGCAGAGACACAGGCAGAGGGAGAAGCAGGCTCCATGCACCAGGAGCCCGATGTGGGATTCGATCCCGGGTCTCCAGGATCGCGCCCCGGGCCAAAGGCAGGCGCCAAACTGCTGCGCCACCCAGGGATCCCGGTCAAAGACTTTAATAGGCACCTTACAAAAGAATATGAAGATGGTAAATAAGCATATAAGAATATTCTCCAGGGGGCACTAAGGTGGTTCAGTGGGTTAAGTGTCTGTCTGACTTGATTTTAGCTCAGGTCTTGATCTCAGGGTTATGAGTTCAAGCCCTGCATTGGGCTCCATGCTGGGTATGTAGCCTACTTTAAAAAAAAAAAAATCTCCATATAATATGTTATTAAGGAAATGCAAATTTAGAAAAAAAAAAAACATGGAATACCACTATATACCTTTTAGAATGACCAAAATCTGGAACACTGACAATAATAAATACTGTTGAGAATGTGGAGCAACAGGAGGTTTCACTCATTGCTAATAGGAATCCAAAGTGGTACACAGCCAATTTGGAAGACAGTTTGGCATTTTCTTATAAAACTAAACATTCTTTTACCATATGATCCAGCAATTGCAATCCTTAGTATTTACCCAGAGGAGTAGAAAATTTGTATCCCCCAAAAACCTGCACATAGATGTTTATAATAGCTTTATTCACAACTGCCAAACCTTGGAAGTCACCAATATGTCCTCCAGTTAGAGAATAGATAAATAAATTGTGGTACATCCAGACAATGAAATGTAATATTTTTTAGTGCTAAAAATAAGTGAGCTATCAAGCCATCGAAAGACATGGAGTAACTTTAAATACATATTATTAAGTGAAGGAAGCCAATCTAAAAAGGCTACATAATGTATGATTTCCACCATTTAATTTGGTATCCAAATATGTAGCAAGTGGTAGGTAATGCATACATATTTTTGATAATGCTATGCCAGATTTTATGTGTTGTACAAACTGGCCATGAGTTTCGTTGTGGTAAATTGTGAATAATTACTTCCTAGATTAACTAAGGCAGCATTGACACAATGCTAGAATGAATGATTTTGGAGAAAAAGCGAAAAGTAAAATTATGGTCAAATTCTGTATTTGTTCAGAGAGATGCTGTATCTAAAATATTTAAAATAAACATATTTTATTTCATTTATTTCATACTCATTTGTGGATATTATTGAACTGATGCAATGATAAACATACTAGCATTCATATGTGTCAGATACTAGAATAAACACTTTACATGCATTAAATATTCAATCTTATAATAAGCTATGAGTTAAGTAAATTGTTATCCTCATTGTACAGATGGGAATATTGGGGCTTTAAGTTACTCCTTTGCTTTATAATCATTTTATTATATCATCTGATTAATTTTCTCCTTCCCACATGATGTAAATATCATGAGAACAGGTGCCATGTTTATTGTTGTATTTCTGGCACATATTCTAGTCCACAGACATGGCCTATGTTCAAAAGACATTTTATAAATCCTTCCTTTTTTTTTTTAAGATTTTATTTATTAAGCAGGGTAGGGTCAGAGACAGGGAGAGAGAATCTCAAGCAGGCTCCCCACTGAGCATGGAGCCCATGGTGGGACTCCGTCTCACAACCCTGAGATCATGACCTCGGCTGAAACCAAGAGTCAGACACTTAACTGACTGTGCCACCCATGAACCCCAAATTATTTCTTCCACAATTATTGTTAACAGTTTTAGTTGTAAGTTCACTGGACTTAATGGGTTAATGTTACCATTTGATATGCAGTCACCTTCACCCAAAACCTTAAACAAAAGGTTGGCCATTTTTTAAGTTGTGTTAACTTTTTATGGTGACAGGCTACCATATATTGACTAGAATAGTTATTTAATTAAAGGGGCTCATAACTTATATTTATAACCCTTGATGGTTTTCAGTGTGATTTTTCATATTCTAGCATATTTCATATACTATGTATCTGGCATTAAATCTGAGAAAAATATTTAGTGACCTACTGGAAGGACCTAGATGATTTTGCACTGATTTTTAGAATAAGTGTGTGTCAGGTTTTCTTGAGAGCTGGAATATAGGAAGGGCTAGGGAGAACAGAAGTTCACTCTGGTTACAGTTACTCTTGCCATCATTCTCAGAGGTATATGGAATTATAAAGTACAATGATGGTAAGACTGGTGTCCTTGGAATGCTTCCAGTGTAAGATACAGGCAGTGTGGATCTTTAGGATGTATTTCTCCAAGCCCAATTAATGGTGATACCATGTCTAACTCACTGTGAACAAGATAGTATCTATGCCTAGCTCACTGTGAATAGAGTGATTACTTTGACTCAGAAGTGGGACCTACCAGGCTATTTAATTCAGATGCCTAAATGAGGTAGTTTAGTGCTATTAAAAGATATACAATTAAATTAGAAACTAGATTTCTGGCTTAACTTGATAATGAGAGTATTTAATCTTGGGAAAGTGTATACACTTCATCTATAAATGAAAAGTCTTGCCTTGATTGTCTCAGATTGTGTTATGAACATTGAAAGAAATGTTGGATATTTAGGTGTTTTTTTTTTAAGATTTTATTTATTCATTTGAAAGAGAGAGAGAGAGAGCCTGAGCAGGGGTATTGGTAGGCAGAGAACAAGGAGGACTCCAGCTGAGCAGCGAGCTTGATCCCAGGATCCTAGGATCACGACCTGAGCTGAAGGCAAATGACCAACTGTCTGAGCCACCCACACACCCAAGATCTTTAAGTATTTTGTGAGCTATCAGGCATTATGCATGGGTAAGGCATTTTTTAGTTATTTTCCATGAGTGCAACAAACGGGCCTAAGTACAGAGTAAACATGGACAATTAAAAGAAAAGAGAGGGGTACCTGAGTGACAGTTGGTTAAGCATATGAACTGGTTTTGGCTCAGGTCATGATCTCAGGGTCATGGGATGGATTCCCACATTGGGCTTCACATTCAGTGCAGAGTCTGCTTAAGATTCTTGCTCCCTCTTCCTCTGCCCCTCTCTCTCTCTCTCTAAAAATAAATAAATCTTAAAAAAAAAAAAAAGAAAGAAAGAGAATCCGGATGGTCAGGGGTGAGCTGGTGGATGAGAGGATGAATGTAGGTTGGGGAGCAAAGAGGTAGAGTAGAAATACATAGATACCACATCAGAAACTTTGATTTCCTTTCTCTTAAGTATCTGTAACTTTATATTAACCCTTCATTGAAGAAAGGGCCAGTGTGTAGAGAGGAAATAGAGTCCTGAGGATGTCTCTTTGACACACTGTCTTATTATCTTCAACTAACATTTCTTAATTGTTCACAATAGCAACATTTTAAGGGCCCAGTATGTCTCTTCACTACAATAAACCCTAAACTTTTTAAAAGACAGTGTTTGAAAGTTAAATACTAGAGAACGTTCTAAGGTTAATTGCCAATTACAGAAGATACTCTTAGAAAAAAAAAAATAAAAGCAATACATTTCTGATTTCTGGAGCTGTTTGAACATAGCTCTGGCAGGTCAAGATCTGTTGACCTAAATTCAGGATATTCTCTGAAGATAGAAACAGTGACAACTACCCTGCAGAGAAAAAATCAAGAGAAATGTCATATTTCAAATGAAGGAATGAGTTGTGTTTTTTTCACTCAGTTGATTGCTAGAAGTTGGCTGCAGATCGTTGGAAGAGACAGACTTCCTATTGAATATGTTTGATAATTACCCATATTCGTAGTCCTTCAATGTCTAGTCACTATTTTTTAAATTTTCATATTTTTAAATAACTCACATAAATTTTTTTTTCTGGAAATTGTCTCTGAATATATAGACACATATATGGGGCAAATAGTACACACTCATTTCTACTTTTGTTTTCCCTCTTTATCAAAACATAGTTCCCTATAAATCCCAGCCCACAAATTCAGATTTTCATGAAATGTAGCTTCGTTAAACTGTCCACTTGTATTTTATTTTGAACATTGATCCTACCTGTTGCATAAAGAAAATCTTGGTAAACTTAGCGACTGCCTGTTGTTTTCCCTAAAGTAGCATCTCCTGGATGTTGGAAGTGTTTGGCATGAACTGCGGGAAGGGAGTAGGTGCTAGGCTTTCTTCATTCTCTGTCATTCAGTGTCTGTCACTGCAGTGCTACCTACCATCTGAGGTCTGCATTTGCGCACGTTACCGATAAGGCATCTCTCATTGCTGTTTGCCAGGTCTCTATGAGGCCGGCTCTGTCTGTCTCCTGAGGGCACAGGAAACATTTTTTTTCTGATTCACCATGCTACTTTGATGTGCAAGTGATCACTGATGCTATCTTAGTTCTCTTGTATGCCTACTTGAACTCACCAGACCCCCCTGGTCTATGCCAAGGCTTGCCTTTGCAACATCTGCCCAGATGTAGCATGCAACCAACCATTTCTTCTGCTGCTCCTTGGTAAGCATGTGTGGCAATGGGATGAAAGGTCGTGATTTTGATGTTTATCAGCTTCACTTGGGAATTGAGACTTAGATATGTCTCCTTTTGATTAACTCCAGTTATCTTGGGGATCTTTTGTTTTATAATCGATGGATAGCGGATTACATTAGAGAAATACAAATCTTTCTGACTCCCTATAATTCACTTCTCTTGTTATTGTCATTGCTCTTGGGAAGGAGGCCACAGATCTTGGTGTTTCAATTGATTTCTTGGTTTCTTGTGTTCTCCCTTTCCTGGGACTATGAAAACAGGACGCCTTACAACCTAAGTCTCGAGATGGTAGGGGACATAGGAAATCTGGGTGAGCCGAGGGGTATTGCATGGGTAAATATAACAAAAATATATGTGTTTACAGCTGTATGTTGGAGAGTTTTTCCTAGATACATTGTTTTAAGGGAGTTGATGGGATTGTATTATTTGGGTATACCATGTTTTATGTTTTTAATAATTTTTCTGTTGAAAGGCATTTAGTTATTTCTATTTTTTCCTAATATCAAGGGTGCTATAAAAAGTCTTACATACACTTATCTTTTTCCACATATGTAAATATATTATTCCAGTTAAATCCCTAGAAACGGAATTCCTGGATCAATAGACAAATGTATTCTGCATTTTACAAGTCATTGCCAAAATGTCCTCCAAAGAGGTTGCATCAATTTAAAATTCCATTCACACAGGGTCACCTGGTGTTTTTAAATTCATGTTTCATACTGTTGAATTCATAAATACTCTAACTCTCTAAAGTTTACATCACAATTTTTATTTTATGGAAGACATAAATTTATTCAAGGGATAAATTGGACATATCTTCAGTTACTTAAAGATAAATGATGGTAAGAGTAATCATCATATTGTGTTTGTATTTTGCAATAAATTTCCTTACACAGTCTCTTTTTTGTGTTAGAAAATACATAAAATCATTCTTAAAGATTAATTAGTCTATAAACTCTATGAGACAGGGAGCTAGTCTATTGCTATAGCATATAGACAGGGTCTTGATCAGTAAATATTTGTTGAATAAACACAAATATTACCAGTTTAGTCACCAAATTGTTCCACCCTGATCTCTAAAAATATTATACTAACTAAAAACACATACTTAACAATGACTTACTTCTCTTAATAGATAATTGTGTAGATGTGATTGCCTAAGCAATGAGGAGCTTTTTCAAGTTCTCTTTGTGACAGCCTTGACTAATCTGAATGAAGTTGAATCCTTTAGGACACATCTTAACTGGAGAAATGGAAATAAGAAGATAAGGGGAGTGAGGTGTAATAGTTAAAAGTCATCTATTAACTTTATGTCTCATTCTTGAATGCATTCTATTGATAACTCTGTAATAAGTAGCTGCTGGAGTGTTTCATTTTTTCTTAGTAGAGTACCGACTTTTAGGAAACTTTTTTTGTTTATTAAGATAAAATCTATGTTTCCTTTGGTCTACAAAATTCTTGTAACGAATATCTATGTTTTACGCTTTCAGTATCTGAGGAAATATTTACATTTCCCAGAATCTCCTCTGGTTCTGTCATGCAAGTTAAATAATCCCATATTCTTATCTCTTTTACCATGATCAGTTTCCCTGCCTCTAAGTTTCCATCTTTACTCATCTGAGCTGATAGGAGAATCTCTTGTAATGATAAAGTAGGCACTACATTTGAAGTATGCCTGTATACCTTGAGATCTTTTGGAGAGAAGAGGGATATATATGTGTCTAAATAAGGATTTGCATATCAATATTTGTATAGTGAGAGAACAAGAGAGAACACACATCTAATTGAACTGGAGTAAACTATGATAACCGAACATGTATTAAACCAGAAGACTCAAAATGCCTTCCAGTACAGGACATTTATCTCATTCAGGCTAGAGTCAGGGTAGAAAATGAAACAATCCTGAGAATTTATAATTCTGTATCTCCTGGGATTGACGTATGAATTTTCACCATTCATGGGACCCCCCCCAAACCAAAAATCTTAAATCTTAAAATAAATTTAAATGATCTCTGGCCAAGGATAAGCCTGGAGTGCTCATGAGAAGTAGAAATAAAATCAGTATGGAACTTTATATGTGCAGTTATTGACAACACAGATGAAGTCCTGCAGAAGATAAGTCTAAATTAACTTGACAAGTGAGGCAGTGATGCAACATGAGTGGGAGTCAAGAGCTACAATAAACAGTGGGAAGAACCTCAAATGATTGAACTATAACAGGGAGACTGTGTTACAGTGATTGAAATTATGAAAAGAAATAATTAAAAACTTTAGCAAAGAACAAAACATGAAAACAAAACTAGTGGAATGATTTTTAATTGATTTTTTATTTTATTATCAAAGTATAGTTGACATACAGTTTTTTACTAGTTTCAGATGTACATACAGCATAGTAGTTTGATAATTCTGTGCACTCAGTCTCACCATGGTAAGTGTAGTCACTATCTGTCACCATGCAATGTTATTATATTACTTATTCAATATGCTGTGCTTTTCATCTTGGTGACTTACTTGTACCTCTTAATTCTCTTCACCTATTTCACCTATATCCTCACCCACCTCCCCTCTGGCAACCATAATTTTGTTTTCTATAGAGTCTGTTTCTCATTTTCTGTTTTTTCATTTATTTTGCTTTTGTAGATTACATATATAAGTGAAAAATGTTATGGTATTTACCTCTGTGTCTGACATATTTCGCTTAGCATAATGCCCCCTGGATCCATCTGTGTTGTTATACAAACCAAGATGTCATTTTTTTAGAAGATTTATTTATTTATTCATGAGAGACACACACACAGAGAGGCAGAAATACAGGCAGAGAGAGAAGCAGGCTCCCTCTGGGGAGCCCGATGTGGGACTCAATCCTGGATCCCAGGATCACACCCTGAGCCGAAGGCAGACACTCAACCACTGAGCCACCAAGGTGTCCCTGAATCTCATTCTTTTTTTATGGCTGAGTAATATTCTGTTACATAATATACATAATATACACATATACGTAAACACCACATCTTCTTTATCCATTCATCTATCTAGGTTGCTTCCATATCTTGGCTATTATAAATAATGCTGGAATAAACATGGGGATGCATAAATCTTTCCAAGTTAATGTTTTATTTGTTTTGGTAAATACCTAGTAGTGGAATTCATAGATCACATGGTATTTCTATTTTAATTTTTTGAGAAACCTCCATACTGCTTTCCACAGTGGCTATACCAATTTACATTCCCACAAATAGTGCATAAGTGTTCCCTTTTCTACATATCCTTCTTCTATTTCTGTTTTATTAATCTTTTAATTAAGTTTTTTATTTTAATACTCTTTTCTCCAATGCCTTGGCCATTTGTATGTCTTTGTTACAAAAGTGTTTATTTAGGTCCTCTTCCATTTTTAATCAGATTATTTGTGGGGTTTTTTGGTGTTGAATTGTATAAATTTTTTATATATTTTGGATATTAATCCATTATCAGATGTGTCATTCACGAGTATCTTTTCCCATTAGTAGATTGCCTTTTTGTTTTGTTGATGGTTTCCTGCACTGTGCATGCAAGATTTTTATTTTGAAATAATCCCAGTAGATCATTATTGCTTTTATTTCCCTTACCGGAGGAGACATATCCATAATTATGTGGCTAAGGCTGATATCAAAGAGATTACTGCCTATGTTTTCTTTTAAGAGTTTTATGGTATCTGGTCTTATATTTAGATCTTCATCCATTTTGAGTTAACTTTTGTATCTGGTAAAGAATAGTGGTCCAGTTTTATTCTTCTGCATGTAGTTTTCCACTTTTCCCAGCACCATTTATTGAAGAGACTGTCTTTTCCCCATTGTATATTCTTGCCTCCTTTGTTATAGCTTAATTGATCATATAAGCATGGTTTTATTTCTGGACTCTCTATTCTGTTTCATTGATCTGTGTGTCTGTTTATGTGTCAGTATCCTACCGTTTTGATTACTACAACTTTGTGGTATTCCATGCAATCCAGGATTGTGATACTTCCAGATTTGTTCTTTTATGAGATTGTTTTGACTATTCAGGTCTTTTTCATTTCATACAGACTTTAGGATTCTTCGTTCTAGCTTTGTGAAAAATACTATTGGTATTTTGATAGGGATTGCATTAAATCTATAGATTGCTTTAAGTAGTGTGAACATTTTAATGATGTTAATTCTTCTTCTCCAAGAGCATGATATGTCTTTTCATTTCGTGTCATTTTTAGTTTTTTAATGAGTGTCTAACAATTTTCAGACAACAGGTCTTTTACCTCTTGATTAAATTTGTTCCTTTTTTTTTGGTATAGTTGTACCAAAAAAACAATGGGATTGTTTTCTTAATTTCTTTCTCTACTACTTAATTACTTGAGTATAGAAATGCAACATATTTCTGCGTATTAATTTTGGGTGCTGCAGCTTTACTGCCTTTTGTTTTCTAGTCCTAATAGTTTTTTTTTTAATACTTAGGGTTTTTTTAAATAAATGTTTTTTAAAGATTATTTATTTATTTGGGGTACCTGGGTGGCTCAGTGAATTAAGTGTCTGCCTTTGGCTTGAGTCACTATCCTGGAGTTCTGAGATTGAGCCCTGCATTGGGCTCCCTTCTCAGTGGGGAGTCTGCTTCTCTCTCTCCCTATGCCCCTCACCCTCTGCTCATGCACTCTCTCTTTCTCTCTCTCAAATAAATAAATAATCTTTTTGTGACAGAGAGAGAGAGAGAGAGAGCACAAGCAGGGGGAACAGCAGGCAGAGGGAGAGTGAGAAGCAGACTCCCTGCTGAGCAGGGAGCCCAATGACATATATACATCATGTCATCTGCAAATAATGACAGTTTTACTTCTTTCTTACTAATTTGGGTAGCTTTTATTTTTCTTTCTGATTGTGAGTAGGACCTCCAGTACTATGTTGAATAGAAGTGGTGAGAGAAGACATCATTGTCTTGTTCCCAATCATAGAGAATGTGAAGGGTTTTCACCATTGAGTATGATGTTAGCTGGGGTTTTTTCATATATGTCCTTTATAATGTTGAGATATGTTCCCTGTAAACTCACAGTGTTGAATCTTCATCCTGAGTCCATACTGTATTTTGTCAAATGCTTTTTCTGCATTGATTGAGATGATCATATGATTTTTATTCTTGCTTATTTGATGTATCACATTGATTGATTAGTGAATATTAAACTATCTTGGTTTGCATCCCTAGGATAAATTCCACTTGATCATGGTGAATGACTTTTTTATTGTATTGTTCAGAATTATGTTTGCTAATTTTTGTTGAGGATTTTTGCATTTATGTTCAGCAGGGATATTGACCTATAATTTTGTTTTTATGTAGTGTCTTTATCTGGTTTTTATATAGGGGTAATTCTGGCCTCATGAAATGAATTTGGAAATTTTTCTTTTCTATTTTTTGGAATAGTTTGAAAAGAATAGTTATTAACTCTTTATTTTTTTATTATCTTTTACAGATTTTATTTATTTTTTTGAGAAGAAATGAGAGAGATAGAGAGCATGCGCATGAGTGAGGGGAGTGAGGGGGAGACAAGACTACCTGCTGAGCAAGGATCCTGAAGCAGGCTTCTCTCCCAGGACTCTGGGCTCATGACCTGAACTAAAGGCAGATGCTTAACCAACTGAACCCTGGTGCCCTATTAATTCTTTTTTAAATGTTGATAGAATGCACTTGTGAAGCCATCAGTTCTGGGACTTTTGTTTCCTAGAAGTTTTTTGATTATCAGTTCAATTTTATTACTAGTAATAAGTCTCTCCAGATTTTCTATTTTATCCTAATTTGGTTTTGGAAGTTTACATGTTTCTAGGAATTTATTCATTTGTTCTAGGTTGTTAAATTGTTGGCATGTAATTTTTTATAGTATTCTGTTATAATCCTCTGTATTTATATGGTATTGATTGTTATTTTTCCTCTTCCATTTCTAATTTTATTTATTTGAGTTCTTCCTCTTTTTTTCTTCATGAGTCTGGCTATATCAATTTTGTTTACCTTTTCAAAGAGCCAGCTCTTTGGTTTCATTGATCTTTTTTATTGTTTTCTTAAGTCTCTATTTCATTTATTTCCTTGCTAATCTTTATTATTTCCTTCCTTCTACTAACTTTGGGCTTTTCTTACTCCTTTTCTAGATCCTTTTGGTGTGGATTGTTTACTTGAGACTTTTCTTGTTTCTCAAGGTAGGTCTGTATCATTATAAACCGCCTTCTTAGACCAACTTTTGCTATGTTCCAGAGATTTGAGACTGTTGTGTTTACATTTTCATTTGTCTTTCTGTATTTTTTATTTCCTCTTTGATTTCTTTGTTGACACATTGGTCGTCTTGTAGTATTTTACTTAGAGTCCATGTGTTTGTATTTTTTCCAGTATTTTTTTTTCTTGTAATTGATTTCTAGATTTTTACTGTTGTGGTTGGAAAAGATGCTTGATAAAATTTTAGTCTTCTTAAACTTATTGAAACTTGTTTGGCAGCCTAACATGTATATGTCCTTGAGAATCTTCCATTGGCACTAGAAAGGAATGTGTATTCCACTGTTTTTGAATGAAATGTTCTGCGTATATCTGTTCAGTTTATCTGGTCTCATGTTCATTCACAGCCAGTTTCTTCATTGATTTTCTGTCTGGATCATCTTTGCATTGATGTAACTGGGAATTAAAGTCCCCTACTATTATTGTTTTATTGTCAGTTTCTCACCTTCTGTTAATGTTTGCTTCTGTTAATGTTTGTATTTAGGTACTAGATACTTACAGTTGTCATATCCTTTTGTTGGATTGATCATTATAGAACATTATAGAATGCCCTTCTTTGTCTCTTTCTGCAGTCTCTGTTTTAGTGTCTATTTTGTCTAAGTATTGCTACTTTGGTTTATTTATTTGTTTATTTTTGCTTCCCTTTGCGTGGAATCTCTTTTTCATTCCTTCACTTTCAATCTGTATATGTTTTTAAGTCTGAGGGGAGTCTCTTATAGACAGCATATAGATGAGTCTTGTTGTTATTGTTTTTTAATCCATTCAGTCGCCCTGTATCTTTCTGTTGCAGCATATAGTCCATTTACATTTAAAGTGTTTATTGGTAGATAATTACTTATTAGCATTTTGTTAATTGTTTTCTGATTGTTTTAATAGTTCTTCTCTGTTTCTTCCTCATGTTTTGGTCGCTTCCTTTAGTGTTATGTTTGGATTCCTTTCTATTTTTTGTGTATCTATTATAGATTTTTTATTTGTCATTACCATAGGGTTTATATATAACATCCTATCTGTATAACAGTCTATATTAAGTTAATGATTGTGTAAGTTTGTACACATTCTAAAAGCACCAAATTTCTTTTTTTTTAATAAATTAATTTTTATTGGTGTTCAATTTACCAACATACAGAATAACACCCAGTGCCCATCCCGTCAAGTGTCCCCCTCAGTGCCCGTCACCCATTCACCCCCACCCCCCGCCCTCCTCCCCCTCCACCACCGCTAGTTCGTTTCCCAGAGTTAGGAGTCTTTATGTTCTGTGTCCCTTTCTGATATTTCCCACACATTTCCTCTCCCTTTCCTTACATTCCCTTTCACTATTATTCATATTCCCCAAATGAATGAGAACATACACTGTCTTTCTCCGATTGACTTACTTCACTCAGCATAATGCCCTCCAGTTCCATCCACGTTGAAGCAAATGGTGGGTATTTGTCGTTTCTAATGGCTGAGTAATATTCCATTGTATACATAAAACACATCTTCTTTATCCATTCATCTTTCGATGGACACCGAGGCTCCTTCCACAGTTTGGCTATTGTGGACATGGCTGCTAGAAACATCGGGGTGCAGGTGTCCCGGCGTTTCATTGCATCTGAATCTTCGGGGTAAATCCCTAACAGTGCAATTGCTGGGTCATAGGGCAGGTCTATTTTTAACTCTTTGAGGAACCTCCACACAGTTTTCCAGAGTGGCTGCACCAGTTCACATTCCCACCAACAGTGTAAGAGTGTTCCCTTTTCTCCGCATCCTCTCCAACATTTGCTGTTTCCTGCCTTGTTAATTTTCCCCATTCTCACTGGTGTGAGGTGGTATCTCATTGTGGTTTTGATTTGTATTTCCCTGATGGCAAGTGATGCAGAGCAATTTCTCATGTGCATGTTGGCCATGTCTGTGTCTTCCTCTGTGAGATTTCTCTTCATGTCCTTTGCCCATTTCATGATTGGATTGTTTGTTTCTTTGGTGTTGAGTTTAATAAGTTCTTTATAGATCTTGGAAACTAGCCCTTTATCTGATATGTTATTTGCAAATATCTTCTCCCATTCTGTAGGTTCTTTTAGTTCTGTTGATTGTATCCTTTGCTGTGCAAAAGCTTCTTATCTTGATGAAGTCCCAATAGTTCATTTTTGCTTTTGTTTCTTTTGTAAAAGCACCAAATTTCTATCTTCTTCCTCCATATTTTATGTATGTGATGAATATGATGCTTATGTCTTTGATGTTTTATGTATATAAATTTAAAAGTATATGATTTTATGTTTTTATTATGTATATATCCTTTGATTAATATCTGTAGATATAATTTATTTTACGGCCTTTGTGTTTTAGTGTTTATACTAGCTTTATAAGTGATTAATTTATTTACCTTTTTATGTTTATAATTACCTAAATCTTTTTCCTTTCATAATTTTATTTCTAGTTGTGGCTTTTTTACCTCCACTTAAAGAATTTCCATCAACATTTCTTGCAAGCTAGTTTAGTGGTTTAATTTTTGTTTGGGAAACTATATCTTTTTCAATTTTGATTGATAACTTTGCCAGTAGAGTATTCTTGGTCATAGTTTTTTTTTTTCCTTAAAGCAGCTTGAATATATTATACCACTGCCTTCTGATCTGCAGTTTCTGCTGAAAAATCAGCTGATAGCCTTACATGGTTTCCCTTGTATATAACTTTTTTGCTTTTCTCTTACTGCTTTTGAGATTCTCTATTTATCATTAATTTATGCCATCTTCATTATGGTGTCCCAGTGTGGACCTCTTTGGGTTTATCTTGTTTGGGGCTCTCAGTGATTCCTAGACGTGGATGTCTCTTGCCTTCCTAGGGAAGTTTTCAGCTATTATTTCTTCAAATAAGTTTGCCAAGTCTGGGTCCCTATAATGTGAGTGTTACTATATTTGATGATGTCATGGAAGTCCCTTAACCTGTTCTCATTTTTTATTATTCTTTTCCTTTTTGCTGTGTATCTTGGTTGCTTTCCATGACCCTGTCTTCCAGATCACTGATCTGTTCTTCTGTCTCCTCTGATCTGCTGTTGATTCTTTCTAGTGTATTTTTCATTCCACTTATTGTACTTAGCTCTGAATGATTATTTTTGTATTTTTTTTCTTTTTGATAAAGTTTTCACTGAGTTTATCCCCTTATTTCTCAAGTTCAGTGAACATTTTTACGATTATTACTTTGAACTCTTTATCAGGTAGACCACTTTCTTCCATCATTTAGTTCTTTTTCTGAGGTTTTTGTCATGTTCTTTTGTTTGGAATATATTCATATTCCTCTGTCTCCTCATTTTGTGTAACTCTGTGTTTGTCTCTATGTATTAGATAGGTCATCTGTGTCTCCTGGTCTTGAAAGCAGTGGCCATCTTTCAAAGAGGTCCTGGGTATGCTCTAGCACAATCTGTTTGGTCACCAGAACCAGATTTTTAGGGGTGTCCACTGTGCGTGGGCTGCATGTATCCTAATGTTGTGTCTTAGCTGTGATTACTGAAGGCACTTTGATGGATGGGATTGGCTTCATCCAGCTGGTTGCAGTGACCTGCTTTGCCTACTGCAGGCACATTTGGTAGTGTTTTTGCCCTGCAGTTGCTGTCGTTAGACTGGTGAGTGGGGCCAGCCCTCAGTGTAGCTGTCTGCAGTTACCCTGTGCAACAGTTACAAGCATTGAAAGTCAGTGCTTGCCCCCTGAACAGTCAACTAAAAGACCAAACTGCAGGAACTGTGGTTGTGCTGGTGAGCCTGGGGTTGTCTTCCTTGTTCCCCAGGGCAAGAGTCACTTTGAGGGTCACCAGTACTGGCTAGGGCTGCCTACATGGTATGGCAGGGCAGGAGCCACTTGATCAGAGAACCTGCAGAGGCAGGCAGTTTAGAAGGAGCAGCTCTGCAGGGCAAAGCCAAGGTGGGGAATTTGGTGCTAGTATAGTAAATAGAGAGTATGAGACCTGGCTCCAGCTACCTAGACTGGGGAGGAAAAATGGCATCTGCCAGCACTTTTGTTTCCAGAGAAATCTCCTGCAGATCCCTGCCCCTCCAGCACAAGTCCTAAAATTAGTTAATAAATCTTTCACATATACCATAGGTGCTTTTCAAATTGTTGCTTCTGTACTGGCTTTTAAGGGTAGAGACCCAGTTTCCTGTTACCCTTCAGCTATCCTGGAGTTATGCACTGCTGACTTTTAAAACTCCTAGAGTTCAACCTCACTCATTTTAACCTCATTCAAAGCCAGATATTATGGGAACTCATCTTTCCAGTCCAGGTCCCCAGGGCTAGGAGTGCCCAGTGTGGGGGATCTGATCACCTTGCTTTTTTTGTACTCGGGATGTCACTCTTGTTTATGGTTAGTTGCACTGGGGATTTAATTCCCCAAAGAATGTCTACCCCTCCAACTCTGTCCAAGTGTCTTTCTCTCTACAACTAGCTGTGGAAGACCTGCTCTGCCAGTCTTCAAGTCATTTTCAGAGTTAGTTGCAATAGATATTGCCTCAGTGTGTCTGCAGGATGAGATGAACTCAGGATCCTACTCCTCTGTTATTTTCTAAAATCAGTGGTATTTTAAAATAATTAAGTAGAATTTATATAAAGAAAAATATTAAAATTTTCTAACGTTTAACATATTTAAGTAATTTTAAATGTTTTTAAAGTAATTAAACTGAAGAAGAAATTAGTGTCTTAGAAGAGCATACTGAGGAATTTTTATGAAATGAAGCATAGGAGATAAATGAAATCTTTTAAAAAGATGAATATATCTGATAATCAATTCGCTTGATTCAAAATTCATTTATTCAGAATTTCAAAAGGGTGGATCAGAAAAAATGCAGGGGAGGTAGAATTGAAGTGATAACTCAGGAGAAATTTTCATATTTGATGGAGAATGTAATCCTTAATTTTCAAGACAATGAATTCCAGCAAGATAAATACATGCCTAATGTATGCTTCGTGTATTAGTTATCTATTGCTATGTAATAAATTATTCCAGATAATCTGAAAACCTAGTGGCTTGAAATAACATTTATTTTTATATTGTTTATTTGTAGATCTGGAATTAGTGGGCTGGTTCTGGTTTAAGGTCTTTCAAAAGATTGCACCCAGGATGTCCATCAAAATCAGACATCTAAAGGCTTAGGTGGGGCTGGGTTGACTTCCAAGACAGGTTATTCACATGGCTTTCAAGTTCTGCTCAAGACCTCTCCCAAAAATACTTGTAAATTCTCATGACACAAAGATTGACTTATTCTAGAATGCTTGATCCAAAAGAGAGAAGATATGAAAGCTGTACAATTTTTATCATCTAATCTCAGAAGTCAATAGTATCAGTTCTACCACTTTCTGGTAGTTAGAATTCACCTTCCTATCTTGTTAGAAACGAAAACTCTTCTCTGTAGCATTCCAGCTGTTCTCTCTTTAAATCTCAGGTCAAATGCATAGGTTTTCAGGATGATTTGAAAGTTATCTAGGTAAGTTGGTGGGGACAGGTGACTTGGGGACCCTACTCCTCTGCCATCTTGCCCCACCCCCCTAGTAGTTAGAATTCAGACAAAAAGTCTATTCCACATTCAGAGATGAAGTATAAAAAAAATTGCAGACATATTTTAAAGTCCCCAACATCTAGGGGTGCCTTGGTGGCTCAGTTTGTTAAGCAGTCAACTTGATTTTGGTTCAGGTCATGATCTCAGAGTCCTGGGGTTGAGCTCTATGCTCAGTGGGGGTACACTTGAGGAATCTTTCCCTCTCCCTCTGCTCACATGCATGCTCTCTCTCTCTCTCTCTAAAATAAATGAATAATTCGGGATCCCTGGGTAGCTTCAGCAGTTTAGTGCCTGCCTTCAGCCCAGGACATGATCCCAGAGTCCTGGTATCAAGTCCCACATCAGGCTCCCTGCATGGAGTCTGTTTCTCCCTCTGCCTGTGTCTCTGCCTCTCTCTCTCTCTTTGTGGTTTCATGAATGAATAAATAAAATCTCTTAAAAAACTAAATAAAATAAATAGAATAAATGAATAACTCTTAAAAAAGAAATCTAGATATGAAGTTGAAATAATACTTCAAAATCACCAAAGTGGACCAAAGAACTAAATACTAAGAAAAGTTCATAAAATATTTGGAAACATAAAGACATAATATAGAAATAATAGCTATCTTTAAAAGAAATAATAAAATTTGGAAGGCAATAAATAATATCTTCAGAGAGTTAAAAAAATAAATGCCATGGTAAAATCCTAAAACTCAACAAAATATGGTTTAAAATTAGTAAATAATACAGAAGTTTCAAAGAGAAAATAGGTGAAAATAGCTTACCGTCATAGGCCTTTCCTGAAAGTATTAAAAGAAGTACTTTGGGAAGAAGAAAACTGAATTGAAAGGATGGTGAATTTTAAAAAAGAAAATATATAGTTATGTGTGGATTCTTACAGAGTGAACAGAACTAATTATGGTGATTTTTAACTTGCTACAGGTCAAACCAAAGGAAAGTTAAATTAAACAGAAAATAAGACCAAAGAAAAGGGAATGCTCAAAGTTAAGGCATTCCAAGATCCTGATGTTATTTGGAGATGGCTAATGATTTCTATCATTTTTGGTGTTAATGAATGTACATATTGCAAGTCATGTAGAAAGAAAAGGGAGTAACATATTTAGTATTTGCAAAGAATGGCAGCATAAAAAATGTATATGTAAATACTATAAATAGAAAACAAGTTATGGAGGTACCTGGGTGGCTTAGTCAATTAAGGAATTAAGGGTCTGCCTTTGGCTCAAGGTCATGATCTCCCGGTCCAGGGATCCTGCCCTGAGTTGGGCTCCCTGCTCATCAAGGAGTCTTCAGGGAGTCTTCTTCTCCCCCTCCCTCTGCCCCTTCCCCTGTTCACGTGTACGTGCACTGTATCTCTCTCTCTTTCAAATAAATAAATGAAATCTTAAAAAGACAACAAAGTAAGATGGAAGAAACAAATATTAATATATACATAGCACAACCAATAAAAACTTGCAGATTAAAAAAGGGCATTAATGCGCAATCTATAGATATAATTGTCACAGCTAAAATCAAAGAATAGAAAGATAAGGTGTAAAATGATTATAGAGATAGACTAAGTATACTTTAAGCTATAGAAAGCTGGACAATATCGGTGATGTTGAAAGTGATATCAGAAAGAAGTCAACTAACTTTTCCTTTCCTTTCCCTTCCTTCCTTCCTTCCTTCCTTCCTTCCTTCCTTCCTTCCTTCCTTCCTTCTGTCCGTCCTTCAGAAGCAGGGAGAGGCAGGGGAAGAGGGAGAGAGAGAATCTTAAGTAGGCTCTACTCCCAAGATGGAGGCTGATGTGGGGCTTGATCTCTTATCCCTGAGATCATGACCAGAGCCAAAATTGCCTCATTGTACCTAATTCAGCCACATATGAAATTAATAATAAAATTAACATAAAATTAATAAGAAAACCCTGCATATATGGATATTTAAAAACTATTCTACTTCAAAGATATTAAGATGCATTTAAAGTTATATCATTTAATGCATTCCTGTTTGGAATAATGTTACACAGTTGAACAAATGAAACATAATAGAAAACCAAGGGAAAGAACATGCATATATGAAAACTTGAAATGTGACAAATAGGACATTTTAAATAAGTAAGTGAAGAAACCTCCCCCCCTTGTAAGTAGGGCCAGCCCTAATCCAGAGGCAGCCCATCCAGTCTTCTTCCTGAAATTTTAGCAACTAAAAGCATTCTGTTTACAATAAGAAAACCGTTTCCCCCCCCACACCCTGATTGGAATGTCCCTGAATAGGTTCATGTTGACCCTCCCCAAAATCAACCTGGATGCCATGCGACTCCCGCGGCTCTTTTGTCTTTAGGCAGTTTCTTTCCTTTTGCCTTTTAAAAGATACCTGTAATTGCTAATCGGGGCTCTTTTCCTCCTCGGAGGCGGAGAGCCCATTTGCGCAAACGTTCAATAAACTCTCTTGCTAATTGCATCTGCCTGTCTGGGGTCTGAGTCTCTGGGGCGTCCACCGGGCCACGTTGGCACCCGTGAGCCAGGGTCCAACATAAGAAAAGAAAAGCCTATTTAATATGGTGATGAGACAACTGTTTATCTATATGGCAAATAAACAAAGAAAAAGTCAAAAAAAGATTCTTTTGTTATCATAAATAAAAGTCATTTCAGATGAATTAAAGGCATAAATCTGAAAGGAAAATTTTGTACTTTTAGTTGAAAGCAAGAGATGATCTTCATGGCCTTATGGTAGATATGGAATTCTTATACAAGAAGAGGAAAGAAAAAAGTGCAAGTTAGTAAATATTGTATCAGCATTTAAAATATCATTATGAAAAATGTTAACATAAAAGAAAGATGTTGACTGGGAAAAGAAATTGTCAGCTTCTATAGACAAAATGCATTATTTTTGCAATGACAAATTAATGACTCTTACAAATCACAAAGAAAAGACAACTACAAAAATACAGAATAACAAAAACATATTACACATGAAAGGAAATTCAAATGAAAACAAACACACATATGTACATTTCATATCCTACTACTCAGAACAATGCAAAACAGCAAAGTAGTATCATTTTCACCCCATAAGACTCAGAAATTCAGCACACATATATCAGGAAACATATTTAGCAATGTTCTTTTCAGTACTGTTTGTGATAATAGAACATTGACAAAAATCAGTAGTCAATGGACAAAATTTTTTTGTGTATATAATGATTGACTTGAAGACTTAATCAATTTGGAACAGTAGTACACAAAATATATCTAAAGTTCCAAAAGTCATTAGCTAGTAAAATTTGTTAAATTGTAAGATGTACATATGACTAACTCTATTTTTATAGAATATTAGTATTTATGCAAGTTCGTTTGACAAATCTGTATTTACATTTTTCATACATTCACTATTTATGTAGTCGGGTTAATTTGCAAGATTACAAATTGATATCCTCCTTGAAATCTTTCTGCTCTTTATTAGAGTTGTACCATTTTAAAAATTCCTTTGAAATCGGTCATTTTATACGTTGAATTACAATTGTTGGAATGCCTGGGTGACTCAGCTGATGAGCATCTGCCTTTGGCTCAGGGCGTGATCCCAGCCTGCCAGGGATCCAGTCCCACATTGGGTTCCCTGTGAGCTCACTCTGCCTATGTTTCTTTCTCTTTTTCTGTTTCATGAGTGAATAAATAAAATCTTTAAAACAATGCAATTGTTTTCATATGTCTTATATATCTAACAATTGTATTCAGCAAATCAATAAAAAGACTTGCCCTCAGATTTTCCCTTATTCTCCACAGCACCATAGACAAAGTAGATACTTAAAAAAAAAAAAAGAAAGAAAGAAAGAAAGAAAGAAAGAAAGAAAGAAAGAAAGAAAAAAGTTTGTTGATGTCCTTTGTTTGCAAGTGAAAGAAAGGCTTTTTTATTTAGTGATATAATGAATTCTATCTTCTATAGTAGGTGATTAAGAAAACATAACCAAATGTCTCATCAATAATTTAAGTACTGTGAAGATAGTAAAAATGATAGTCTCAATTTACAGTGGAGGCAGAGCCATAAAGGACTTTCTTGCTTTATTTTCCTATTCATTTTACTTACCAGTTAGGATTTCTATAGGACTTGGAACATTTCTCTGCATTTTCTATTATTAAAAATATTTCATAGAATTTTCCCTAAAATTTAGCCTTCAAGAGTTCTCACTAAGGAGATTGTGCTAGAGATCTTTGCCTTGTTGATATGCCCTATTCTTTTTCTCAACCAACTACACATTTTATTTATGGTTCATAAAATTTCCATCGGTGAATTTTTTAATGATTTAAAATAGCTTTATGTAACAGAGTTCTGAGGAAATGATATAATATTAAAATATCCTGAAGATACTAAAGTGGTAAAAAGTAGTTTGATAAATCTATTATTTAGCTCTTATTCTCCTTCCAATTACACTAAGAAAAGTGGATTCTTTTTATAAATTTTGGCTTAAGTTGGTTTAATAAACCAATTATTAAATTATTGTACTTACTAGGAAAGTTAGAAGACTTTAGAAAAAAAGAAAAATAACTGAAAAATACCAGAAGATGAAATATTGCTATGTTTATTTTAATTGTATAATCCTGGTAATCTTGGTAGCATGGAATAGAATATTTTGGTTGTGTTCACAGCTCAGATATCCCACTTTTTCTTGGAACTCATCTATTTATTTATTTATTTATTTATTTATTTATTTATTTATTTATTTATGAGAGACACGCAGAAAGAGGCAGAGACATAGTAAGAGGGAGAAACAGACTCCCTTTTAGGAGCCTGATGTGGGACTTGATCCCAGGCCCCAAGATTATGACCTGAGCCAAAAGCACATGCTCAACCACTGAGCCACCCTGGTGTCCCAGAACTCATCTCGTCTTGATCCCTTTCTGAGAACCATAGAGATGGACCATGGGCAACTCTATTTTCTCTTTGTGACACTGACCCATGCCTTGTTGGCCTGAGGTATGAACAGCTGATTCAGGCATGGGCAGTCATATCAGTTCTCCAGGAATTTGTCAAAGAGACACTGTCAGGTTCTTCATGTGGTTACAGACTAGAAATTAGAGAATAGCTGTATTACAGCTTTATTGCTTAATGGATTCTTCAAGTGAATCTCAGAAACCTAATCCCAGAAAATGAGAGTGAAGATTTAATGCAAAGTGAAATTGAAATATGAGGTGAATGCACAGCTAATTCATTAAGCTGTACATTTGTTTAGTGTGGTTTTCTACAATCAATCAAGAAATGTTAGAACTAATAAACAAATTCACTAAAGTTGTAGAATACAAAATGAATATGAATGAATATCTGTTGTATGTCTATATACTAACAAAGAATTACTAGAGAAATTAAGAAAATAATCGTATTTGTAATTGCATCAAAGATAATAAAATACCTAGGAATAAATTTAACAAAGAAGTGAAAGACCTCTATATTGAAAACTATAAAACATTAATGAAAGAAACTAAAGAAGACACAAACAAATGGAAAGCTATTCCAATGGCATTTTTCATAGAAATACAAGGAAAAAAATCCTGAAATTTGTATGGAACCATAAAGATCCTGAAGAGTCAAAGCAATCTTGAGAAAGGACAGAGCTGGAGGCATCACACTTCCTGATTTCAAGCTATATTATAAAGCTATAGTAATTAAAACACTATGGTATTGGCATAAAAAGACACATAAATCAATGTAACAGAATAGAGAGCCCACAAATAAACCCACACATATATGATCAATCAATATACAGCAACAGATCAAATAATATAAAAGGAAAAGGGCAAGGATCCCTGGGTGGCTCAGTGGTTTAGCGCCTGCCTTTGGCCCAGGGCATGATCCTGGAGTCCCTGGATTGAGTCCCACGTTGGGCTCCCTGCATGGAGCCTGCTTCTCCCTCTGCCTGTGTCTCTGCCTCTCTCTCTCTGTGTGTGTCTCTCATGACTAAATAAATAAATAAAATCTATTTTTTAAAGGTGGGGGAAGGGCAATCTCTTCAGTAAATGATGTTTGGAAAACTGAACACCCATATATGCAAAAGAATGAAACTGGACCACAGTCTTATACCATACGCAAAATTAACTCAAAATGGATTAAAGATTCGAATGGAAAACCTGAAACTATAGAACTTGTGGAAGAAAACGTAGGTTGCATGCTCCTTGTCATAGGTCTTGGCAATGATTTTTTGAATCTGACAATGAAGGTAAAAACACCAAAAACAAAAGTAAACTCGTGGGACTACACCAAACTAAAAAAGCTTTTGCACAGCAAGGGGAACCTTCAAATCAAAAGACATCCTGCAGAATGGGAGAAAATATTTGTAAATCATGTATCTGATAAGGGGCTAATATCCAAAATATAAACTCACAATTCAATAGCAAAATTACAATCTGTTTAAAAAATGGGTGAAAGATTTGAATAAACAGTTTTACAAAGAACAAATAAAGATGGCAACCAGGTACATAAAAAGATGCTCTATATCACTAATCATAAGGAAAATCCAAATAAAAAACAAAATGATAACATCTCACACCTGTTAGAATGGCTGTTTTCAAAAAGACTGGCAATTACAAGTGTTGGTGATGACATGGAAAAATTTGAGTCTTTATACACTGTTGGTAAATAGGTGCAGCCACTATGGAAAACAGTATGGAGGTTTTTTAAAAAAATAAAAATAGAACTACCATATGATTCAGCAATTCTACTTCTGGGTATTTATCTAAAGAAAATGAAAATTTTTCAATTGGGTAAAATTTATGCACCACTATGTTCATTGTAGCATTATGTACAATAGTAACATGGTCTCCTCTTTCTTTAGCATGGCAGCTTACTCATTTAAAGTTAACATTCTTATCTCCTTTAAGTAATGAGGTGAGGTCCACACCACATTATCTCTTTTTTGGTTAACTTAAAGCCAACTGATTAAGAGATTTAATTACATATGCAAATATGTTTGCTAATTAACTCCGTACAGTAATGGGAGTGATATATCCTTATATTCACAATTCCAGTCTACATTCAAAAGGAGAGGATTATATAGTATGTGTATAAAATTTTGGAGATCTTAAAATTCTGTTTATTATAGTCAGTACCATGTGAACTAATGAAATGGAGGTGTCACATCCATTTTCTCTGTATTCCTCTCATGTAGTGCAGTTTTCAATGCATATTTGTTGAGTAAAAGAAAAAAAAAACAATTGAATGGGTGAATATTATTATTATTGTAACTTGCCAATGCTGAACATAACAAGGAGCAAGGACTTAAGTTATGTATTGCCAACATAAATTGAAGCTACAAATTTTGTTGAGATTTTGGACTTTGAAGTACTTGTAAAAGTGGTCATTTTAAGTTTTTTCCTCCCTGTTTGTTGATTTTGAGCAGCTTGTTAGGGTCCTGTTTTTCCCCATAAATCAAAACTAGTCAGAATTTTGTGGCTTCTCTAGCCACTTCTCTAGCTTCTTTAGTAAATAAAGATTTACTAAAATTAATCTTTCAAGCCCATCTTCAGACTATTATTGCTGTCTGAAAACCCATATCAATCTGAACTCAAAACCTCTGTGACTGAGTAGAGTTCCAGGATACTCCAAGAGGTTCGTTGATGTCTCATTGGTTTCCATCAGAAAATGAAAATCAGATATCTATGGATTTTGATAGATTGGCTTGCAGAAATAAATATTCATTTATTTATTTGACCTATTTCCTAAGAAATGTCTGCATGGAACACTACTGAATGCAACCTTGTTGATAATTCAAAAAGGGAAGGATCAGTTGGACCATGCATATGATAATGAACTTCTACTACATCTTATACCAAGGTTTATAGGGCTGTGGCTGGAATCAAACCTGTTAATTTTAATGTTTCCTTAATTCAAAACAGCTGTTTAAAATTTTTCATTTCAAAACGGCATAGCATTTACACATAAAGAGAACAGAATATTTTAACTTCCCAGTTCTAATCAGCTTCAAAAGAGTTCAGGAAAATGACAGCTCCTCTTTAGTTTGCCTCCATTCTCCCTGAGATATTTCTTTTGATCTGATTCAAAGTTTGGGGTCACTATTATTGTTTTATATTTTGAGGAACATTCTAAACCTAAATACTAGTGACATAGACCAAACTAATTTGGAACAATGTTAAAAAAAAAAAACACAAAAACAATAGCACTGTAACACAAATAAAAGAAAGGGCAATAGTGCAGGAAAGTGTTTTTTATTCATGCTTCTGCATAATTTTTCTGCATAATTGGCAATTAACCTTCATTATCCCTCAGGCCCTTTGCCTTCAAAATGATTTCCTTTCTAAAGAAGGGGACACTGATTTTTTTTGAAGCACCTCCATTTTAGCCTTCTTAAACTTTGCCTACTGAGAATAATTAGCATTTCCACTGAAGAATATGCATTAAGAGTTCATTCATACTAATTTGCATCTAGAAAAAACCACTTGAGTAAAAATTAATTTGTTAGAAGGATATAGGTTATACCATGACTTTTGCTTTTGGCTCTTTATCAGAAAGATTTTAAAGAGGGACAACTATAAGACTGCCTGCAGTATATTTTAGAGTTGTGGATATTTAGAGAGCTAGACTTCTCATCTTCTTATTCACCTTCACTTATTTGAAAATTTTGCTTCAAGTAAACTCAACACTGTATGGCAAATGAGTACATCAGAGTTCCTTGAAAATCTTGTAAAATTATTTCATTTCTTAGGGCTTTCCTTGGAACCCTAGTAAATCTGGTTTAGAATAGATTTTTTTTAAATTTTTTTTAAAATTTTTTATTTATTTATTTATGATAGTCACAGAGAGAGAGAGAGGCAGAGGGAGAAGCAGGCTCCATGCACCGGGAGCCCGATGTGGGATTCGATCCCGGGTCTCCAGGATCGCACCCTGGGCCAAAGGCAGGCGCCAAACCGCTGCGCCACCCAGGGATCCCTAGAATAGATTTTTAAATAAGCTTGGAAGCTTGAAGGAGTAATCTTCAGTTATCTCAATAATGTGTATATGGGGCTAATCCCATTTCCAAGTGATTCTTGAGATGATTATTTAATCTGTATTTTCAAACTGCTTTGGCAAACAGAAAGACTTTTGAGGCATACTGGTAACTCAGAGACCTCTTACGAATAATATGGCTTGTTGTGCTAGGTCTTTTCTCTTTTGGAATTTTTCATGACTAAAGCAATACTAACTATACATCGAATCACTGTATTATTACTTTTTTAAACAATATTGATACCTAATCTTCACATCATACCAGTGAAATAAATTCTGGAGATAGGGCCAGTTATTAATATTTTTTTAGAAGTTATCCAGAGTCTTCTAATATGAAGACAGGGTTTATAATCATTGTGAAAAAAAAAACATTCTGACATAAGTATAGCCATAATTGAAAAATCACGTTATAATACTTTTATCAAAGATGTTTGTAACATTTAATAAAATATATTAACTCGTGAATCCAGGAAGATATTAGGAGAAAAAGACAAGGGACCTTTTTGCAGCCATAATCATGAGGTAATTCAAGAACTGAGTTGAGGTTCAGTTGCCTGAGTTGGGGAGAATCCTTTCTCAGTTTTACCCAAATACAATGACTTACTGTAAATAAAACTCAATATAAAACTACAAGGATCCACAAAAACAAGATAAAGATTAATATATCTGGTTCTGTGGTCTTCAGCCTGGGACAAGTATGCTTCTAAAAGTACATGAAAATTTTCCAAGCAGACTGTCTTTAGAAAATAATTTCCCAGATCCTCAGCTTCAACGTTTACTCTTCCCTAAAATGCGTCTTCCAGAGAATGGCATCAGCACTCTGCTGCTTCTCCATTCTCACCTCTTCTCTCATTTTATAAAAGGCAGTCAGCCTCTCACACAGACTGAATCTTGCTTTCATAATGCATTGGTTTGGTGTGTAAAATACTATCAACAACAACAAAAAAAAGTACTATTCAGGAATGCAGAGCTTCTGAGTGAGACTCTGAAAACAAAACTAGAAGAAATTTTAATATCCTTTTATTCATTTATTTTTTTAAAGAGAGAAAGTGTATGAACAGGTTGGGGAACAGGTTTGCCACTGCAAAGTGAGAGGGGGAGAGAGAATCTTAAGCAGGCTCCAAGCAGATCCTGAGTTGGGACACGATCTCACAACTCTAAGATCATGACCTTAGTGGAAATCCAGAGTCGGATGTTCAACTGAGCCACCAGGCACCCCAAGAAATAGGAACTGGTTTTATACAGGAAACATACTGATGGCAAGATCATATCTAATTCTTTCTTGTCTATCTATCCATTCATCTGTCCCTTAGATTTATATCTTGGAAGTGAGGACAATTGTCATATATAACTGTATTAATGTTCTTTATTGGAGACTCCTTTCTGAACTCAGGTTGCCCCTTCAAAATACATATTAGAGAGACAGGTGATGGTAGAAAAGAAAAAGTTGCTTTATTCAGAAAGCCAGGAACCTTGGAAGATGGTTAACTAGTGTCTCAGAGACAATATTTTCCATTTGGGTGAAGATCGAGGGCTTTAAAGGGAAAGGTGTAGGTAAAGGAAGGGGGCTATGAGCAGAAGCAGCAGGTGCTCAAGCAGTTAGTTATAAGTTAGCATGACCCTAAACAGACTTGCTGGCATCAGCAACAGCTGTTTTCAAATATAGTCAGGCCTTATCTTCTAGAAAAGTTTGGACCTTCACTCCTCAAGGCCAGTGGTCTGCAAGTCTCAAGGAAAGTAGGTTAGTTATGCTACTGTGAGATTTAGATCAGCAAGTAAGGAGCACATAAGCTTGAAGCAAATTAATACTTAAGACTGGTTGAGTGCTGTTACATTAATTTATTTGAATTGGGAAAAAGACCTCATAGGTTATATTTCTTAGAGTAGGTCTGATTTGACTAGTGACTTGACAATGAGGTCTGACTTATTGTCAGAATTATGTTTGCCTTATATGTATTTTATATGTCATATATGTTATATATTTCTATTGGCAACAGACATTCTCCATAACTGAACTAATCAAATTAGCTTCTTCAACTTTTGAGGATATATAATTATATATACATGTGCAATTCATGAGAAATTGCATATTTTATTAATGTTAATCTTGTGAAAATTGTTAAGATACCAATCTATATATGTACTAAGGAATACGTAGTTTTTTTTAAAAAAAATGTTTGAAGACCTTCCAGTCTTAGGGGGCTGATTAAATTTGGGAATTTGGGGGTGTTAATAAAATATAAAAATAAATCTAAATGAAATGGACTTCTGGTAAAAAAAATATTTTTCTTTTTGAGTTTTGAGCTGGGTGGAGAATGTCTAAGGTATTACTGACCTACACGGACAGGAGCAGTTAAAATTAAAGAAATGCTTATCAATCAACATAGCCTATCCTAATTAGTTCCATCTCTAAGGAAGAAAACATCAGAATTCATTTTCCTGAATGAATAGCTTTAGGAGTAGGCTTATGTGATATTGATTCAGGTGGACTACTGCCCTGGGAACTTCCTTGGTCTTTTTCTGCCTCCATGGATAGTTATTATGGATCAACCCAAAGGGGGCTATGATCACTTGGAGAAACTGTCAAAGTCCATCAGTTAGGGTGAGCAACTTTCACCAGCTGTAGCATCATCTCAGAAATTATGATTTGACAGTGAATATCTCTATGTATCTTGAAGTGTGCCAGAGGGATCTGCCCATATATTAAACTCAGCAGCAGCTCCTCCCATTCTGATTTCATCTGTGCTATTTAATGAAACTATTCAGTATAGATTTCTTAAAGTACGTAACAGCTCACTTTGCCTGTGAACTCCCACATGTGTTCCCCTTTTGTTAACTTACACAGTTCTTTAACTTTCTCAGTTTAGCTGTCTGTATCCTGTAGGGCTAAATAAGTAAATATATGACATTTGTCTGGCTTCCCTCCTTCTAATGTAAAACGTCAGCCTCTTGAAAGTCCTATCTCTCTTCTCCAAGAGTTCCTATGGGTCTTCACATTGTCTCTCAGTTGTGCTTAAAGCATCTGGCCCCTAAATTCTCAGTGTCATTTGGACTTGGGGTACAACTGCCATTTTTGCTAGCAATGCATCCACCCATTTGCTGCACATTGCTTCCATCTCTGCTCTGGAAATGGCAGCCCAGGAAATTTCGAGCATCAGTGTTGCCCTGTTCAAGCAGGCAATGAATTGACTTCCACTGGATTCTCTGATCCTGCTGGGATCTGCTACCTCTTGCTTGACATTTTTGCACTGAACATCTTAGGTGCCAGTACTGGATGTTTGCTCAGAAGCTGGGGAAACTTTCCCTTTCTCCTTTATATTAACCCTATTAAAACTGTTTCTAGCTACTTGCATAATTTTAAAGAAATAGTACTTTGCTTTTATATACCTTCTTCCCCTTTCAGTTGGTTGTAGGACTGGCCCAGGATATGCACTAGAGCAATAAACATTGAGTTTTATTCAGAATCATTCCTGCTTTCTGGCAGACACTAAGAATGAGTTCTCCTATTCTAACTTCCTTAGTCCTTTTTGTAAATTGGCTAAGAGGTAAGGCGTCATTGCTGGAAGACTGATAGGCACATACCTCTGAATCTTAGCGATGGACAAAAATTAGGTATAAATTAGGAGCTGCACAACATTCATAAAAAATCTAGAATAGTTGATGACATATAGTACAGGCTCAAGAAAATTGGGTTTCTTTCTTTCGTCACTTCACTTTTCTACTACAAATTCAAAATACCTTAGAAAAAATCTTATGAATGAAACACATATAATGGCATTGCTTTTACTAGATAGCATCACATACAAAGTGAACGTACAACTATAACTGAATGGCTAATTTTGGCATATGTAAACTTTTATCCTTAAGAATGATGTATACTCACTTTTTTAGTGATAGGAAAAATACATAGGCTATAATTCTAAGTAATAAAGCATAATGTTGAATTATGTCTATGTTATGATGTCAAATAAATGTATAAAAGGAAAACCTGGTTGGAAACAAGTTTCAGTTATTAACATGGTTTTCACTGGGTAATCAGAATTTGCCTGGTTGCCATTATCTTCTTTGTACTTGAGAATATTTTCCAAAATTCCAGAAGAAGAGTATATTATTTTTGTTTTGAAGAATGAATAATTTGATTAAACAGATATCGTAAAGGCAGCCTATTTGCTGTTGCTCTCCACAAGGGGAAATTTTCCTGATGGTAAGTTCTTAGGAAGTCTTTACTGAAATATTCACATTCTGCTAGCTCTTTCCTGCTGTCTGCTCCTCAGCTATCTTTAGGACAAGCACAGTGGATATATTATTCTAAAAGTACTCATTCCCTTTGTCCATGCCTAATTTGAGAAAGGAAGGAGTTTTTTTTCAGGTTTCTTGAAATTCTTCCTTCAGCTAATAAGCTGTTTTTCTATAGGACTTGATATTTCTTTTTTTATCATTAGAAGTTTTCTTGATTCCTACATATCTCATTATTATTTTTAAACAAATCACCTCTACTGATGTCCGCAGTATTTTATAATCAGCTTGCTTAATTTAACCTTTTCTTTTCTATCATAATCCTGATTCAAAAACATTTGAACTATCCATTAATTATACCCATGTGTAGAAGAAGTCTTTTCATTTTGAAATCCAGCTCCTGAATCTAATAAATTCTGTCTCTTCCTCAATAAGTAATTGACAACTATAGTTCGGAAGATACATGTTTCACTGATCTTGGTCAAATAGCAAAATTAAACTTGGCTGCCAAATATGATCAATGAAAGCTTGCCTGTCCAAGATACAATCAAAGACTCATTGACAGGCTACATGGTTCTCTCTAAGCCTAGCCTCACTTCCCAAATTTATGTAGGCGAGTCTCTGCCTGTTTCTTCTCTTTTAGCTTTTCTTTTAGAAATCCATTAATTTATAATTTTTAAATCATTATGAATTTATGTCTGAAAGTTTCAGTGTCTGAGACTTAGAAATAAACTAATTTCCTCCTAAGAAAAATGATACTACATAATAATAGTTTTAGGTATTGTAGCCAGTGTTCCAGAATGTTTAAAAGCAAATTCACTAACTAAAATTACAGATGACAACAGTTTATAAATGCTATTTCATAACCAAGAATTATCGATTCATTATCAGAGTGATAAAAAAAAATGTTAGCCTATAGGTTAGCTGGGTTGAAATAATACAATGTCTAAATCAAATGATAGCATACATTTTTGTGGTATTTCATAAGTTATTGTTAGTAAAGCAGGTATTGTAGAAAGAGCCTAAGTGGATTTTGTTAGGTGTTTTGAATCTTAGCTGTACTTTACTACATGAGAGATTTGCCTATGGTCTGTGGAGTTGAAGTTTTATGTGGCTGCCTGGGAGAAAGGGCAGTGGGGACCTTCTGAAGTAGAGTGCAGTATGGGTGTTGTTTTCTGGCTCAAGTATAAGAAATAAATAGGATTCCTTACAAAAAGAAAGAAGCTTCTGAAATAAATTTAAGGGGTCTCCATTCTTTAGAATCCATTTAAAACTTAGAGAATAAGCAATATTGCTTTAAGACAGGGGTGAATGATACAACACATTACTTGCTGGAGAGAGTGATTCTGCTCAGTTATGCATGAGGTTCAGCATCACAGTAAAACTGGAAATAACCCTGTAGCATTTAGCAACTTTTGTACTACAGCTTTGGTGACACTAGGAATTGGCTATTTAGACAGGAAGACAGATAGTGTTCCCATGCAGAGCAGCAGCAGCAGCAGCAGCAGCAGCAGCAGCAATGTGCTGTGTCAGCAAGAGAAAAGACATGGGCTACTGTTGGCTGCAGCATGTGTAAGACAAGCTGGGGCTTCTCAAAAATACATGGTGAGACTTCATCTTCATGGATATTTGAAAGCTTATGGTGTTTTACATAAAGACCTCATTCTTATCCACAGATTCCTGAGGCTGATAGACATTAGTTTTCTACAAATATCTGGTAAAAACCTGATTTTTTTGATCTTTACAGTTCTATAATGAATGCATTATTATGCCTACATCAATACAATGGGTTATATCTCAAAGAGATCAATAAATTGCCCATTCTCATTCAGCCAATAGGTGGTAGGGCTGGATCTGAAACCCAGTCCTTTAAATGCAGATCCCAAATGTTTTCACTACACTTACTGGATCTTTACTTGAAAGCTTTATCTGATTGAAAGACAAAGCTGTATCTTCAAATTCTAGGATTCTTTCCATTCAGTTCTGTTCTCTTCTGTCACATTAAATAAAGCCCTTCATTCTCTCTGTAAGGGATTAGCAGTGGTGGTTACACAGGTAAGTAAAATGTTCATACATTCTCAAGGTCAAAGCAAGCAATCAATTTAAATGGAGGGAGGTGAGGAATTATATGTGCAGTTTAGCTCAAACCTGAGACTTTTGCCAGTCACTCCTGTTTTCCATTATCTTTCATAACCCATGTAGTGGGACTATTTTCTGGTTCATCATGGTACCTCTGATTTTCTGGACTTTGTTCAGTGCCAACTCCTCTGATATTGAATCTCTAGAAACTACGGAAGGCAGATCTTTCACTTCCCATAAATAAAGGAATTCCATATATTTAAAAGGATATAAAATTTACATGATGCTGAGCCAGGACCAGAAATACTTTTTTTTAAAATTAATATACAACCAAAGAAGCTGAGTCTGAAAATGAAAAATTTTGTGCAAGGTCACACAGCCAGTTAGGGGCAGAATTGGCAGTCACTCTTAAGTTTTCATAATTGCTTCCTGGACACCAGCTCTCAAAGAGTCAATCTCTCTCTTGCCAGATAAAAGAAATATATTTAAAGAAGTTCTTTCTCTATCCCATTAGATTGTTTCATTGAGTGTTTATTAGTAGCAACATTAGTGTAATCAAACCCCTGAAAGCTTCCTGACCTAGAGCTCCATCTTCCTCTGTAATTCAAAGTCCAAGAATTGCAGCATGGTCTTCTAATTCTTTTTCTTAGTTATACATTGCTCACTTTTTTGTGTATTTGTAAAGCCATAAATGCAAGATTTTATGTTTCCCTGGAGAATGTTGTAAGGTTCGTTTAATTGAGAATCAGAGCATTAACTGTGATGATCTCCTAGTGTTTGATAGGGTCAACAAAAGTCCTTGATAAGAGGTAAAATGAAGTTTCAGAATAATCTATTTTATTTGTTTTGTTTTGTTTTAGATATTTACCAGCTGGTAGGGAGAGGTGCTATTAGAGAAGTATGGTACATATTTGTGGTCAGCCTTCCCAACATCCATTGCCACTTTTAGCAAGAGTTTCAACTTTTACTTGAGAATTCTACCCTCTTCAACTTTTAATTCATATTGTGTAAGTGGAGTTTTATCGGTACATGACCTAAGCCAAACTGGGTAGTGAGTTGTATTTTCCTGGCCACAGTAGGTAGTTCAGGCATGGTAGGGACACACCCTGTTTTTATCAGAGTAACCAGGAATTTTGTGGGCTATACTTAAAAATAGGAATAATGTTTGCTGGTGATACTAAACATGAGAGGATTTGAGGCTAGGGCTGCTATAGGCATATTGTCACCAGGAAACCATTGTTTATGACTCTGGGGGACCACCAAATGAAGCCTAAGAGTGAAGCCAAAACAGAGAAAGCAGATTCATGGGAGAACCTAAGTCATTATAGCTTTGCTGAGCTCTTAAGTAGGACTCTTCAATTTTTATTTGTTTGGTTTAATAATTTTGTTGTTTCCTAAATCATCAAGAGTGTGTATGTGTGTTAATCTATGTGTGTGTGTGTGTGTTCTGGTTATAAATGAACAGTCTTAACTCATACAATAAGGAAACAAAAGTTATTTACAGGTTGGATAAATGTGTGCTCATCCATCAAGGCAAATTTTATTGTGTCTGATGGTTCCTCCTCTAAAAAAGTATTATAATTGTTGAATACTCTGGATAAGTGCTTGTCATCCTAAAATAATCTTATCTCATCATTCCATTTCTGGTTGTCTGGCTTGGAATAGACAAATTATACTGTTTTAAAGATTTCATGTTTCAGTTTTATTGACAACCCATTTATTAAAAGTATCAGTGATTTCCAGAACATGTGAGGAAATATTTTAACTTTGTCATTAAAAATTCTAGATCTAAAGAGTAACGTTATCTTACATTTGCCAAACACTTCTGAGGAAACTCTCACAAGAAAACATTTTTCCCAATTCAAAGAATAAAACAATAATGGGTATGCAATTTTAGAGTCTGTCATATTAGAAATGCAATAATGATGTGTATAGTATAAATCCATGGAATATATTTGATTGAAGAGATTATTTATAGACTCTTAGCAGAATGTCACTACCAAAATGTAGGGAATTCCCTCTGTATATGAAGGAATTTGGTATAATCCAAGTTATTTTGTGTAAAGGGCAATTGTGAAATCTATGCCTCAGTGGAAAAGATTGAATATTGCAGTCATGGCCAGCTTCAATCCAAGTAAGCACAACATAATTTTAAGAGCTCAACAACCTTCACAAAAGGTAGCACTAAAACTAGATTGCCTATTTCTTCTGTGCTTGAAATTGGAGTATTATGGGATTCTAAAGGAAAAAGAAATACTGTACAACACCTTCAAGTGGAATGTATGCATAGATAATCAGTACAGATCAAAAAGAAATAGGAATCTTAAGGTAAGATTAAAAAAGAGAGGGAAACCCCCACATGCCCCTTGGGAAACCCCCACATGCCCCTTGGGAAACTTTAGTAGCTGGACAATTTGGCATTGGCCTAAGGCTGTCATTTCAGGTCCCCTATTAGTAAGGTTCCTTTTTAATTTTTTTTTTCCTGTGGCTCAGGGAAAGTATTTGATGCTTCAGCAGTTTCAGTTATACCCAAGCCTCTCCTTAATATAAAATAAAGGAAAGCACAGGGAAGGAAGTATATTGCACACTTCTTTAGGATAAAGCAACAAAATGCTGTGATCTATCTGAGGCTAGTTGTACGATAAGAAATTTTCTGAATTTGGAGAATATGGAAAACTCTTTAAAAATCTTCAAGCATAATTATTAAAGTGTTCATAGATCCAAAATAAGTTAATACTGATGACTAGAAATATACTTTTGCCACTTCTATAAAATGCAAATTACTTCTTATGTATATTTTCCTAATTTCTAAAATAATAAACGGTCTTTGAAAAACCTGAAAAGACCTAAATGAAGAAAAATATGATTGTAATCTCATTACCTAGAGGGAAATAATTATAACATTCCCTAGCTTGTTTGTAGTTTTTGTTTGTTTTTTGTTTTTTGCTTTTATTGTATCTCCATGTAGATGAGCTTCATTGTGTAATGGCTTGAATATAAGAAAACTAAATTGATAAATATATAAATATTCTGTTTCTCTTTTTACTGAGAAAGACCAAGTTAATGGAGTATCAATTCATTACATGACTGTTAATGGATGCTTAGCACACCCGCACATATTCAAACAATTCTATTTCGTTGTACTTTTAGACATTTCCAGAGTTCTCCATAATAAGATAAACCATTAAGCATCCTTCCTTTCTCTGATACTGAAATTCTTTTTATAAATTTTAAATTTGAATCTTATAGCAAGTTGAGATGTTAAATGACAATTAAATTTTGTGTCTCAATGGATGTCATGACTCAGTGACCTTAAAATTCAGTACGATGCTCCAAGAATAATTTCACTATTAATTTATTCATTGATTTGCTTCTTCTAGTTATATATGGTAATTGATATTTGCCAACTACTGTACTAGACTATAAGCCTCTAGTGGGTGAGATGAGGATGGTTTTTTTCAGCTTACATTAGTATCAGAAGCATACCTCACAGTATGTGGCACATTGCAAGGGCTCAATACTTATTATTGATTAAGTGAGAAAAACATAAAGTTTTCTAGGTAATAAAAAATGACAAGACAGTGTTTCAATAGTGAAATCACATATATTTAGACTTTCTATTTTTCAGTTTTAAATACATTATGTAACACATCAGTGATGTATTATAATTCATTTTTTTATAATTCATTTTATAGATGATGAAGAAACATAAGCAAGTTAAGTGATGTGTTCAAATATATGGAGAATCCTACGTGACAGATTCATGATGTAGCATATAGTTATCTATTTCAGATTCCACGTTCTAAACCACTATACTATACCAGTAGTTTGGAATTGTAGTAGCATACTTATTCCCAAACTGGATTTAAAGTGCCTCAAAAGCTCTAAATTGATACTGCTCACAAAATGTTTCTATATGCAACTAATATTCATAAACAACTAAATAAGTTAGATAAATTCTTATCTTAGGGAACACGAAGCATTTCCTATACTATCATGCATAGTAAAACATTGTGTTTCCTTTTTCTACACCTAAACATCTGGTCCCCCAGCTCCCTCCTTTTTAAGATGTGTTATAATGGCACCATTATACATGATATTGGATTTACATCCTTTGGGAGATATGTTTTTTGCGTCTCCAAGACTGGAGATTTAACACAATTGAAATGTTACCTTCCCTTGTCTTTGTTGCAATTTTTTTCTCTCCCTATATAATCTTAAAACTTATTTTATTAGAGCATAAGAATATGTAATTTAAGACCAGCTCCAGTTTTGGCCACACTTGACATCTGCTTACAATCCCACACATGAGGGTCTCTACATTTTTTCATATAGTATTAACATATTATGGTGGCCAAATTTATATAACCATAAAATCTACAGCCAAATGATTGGAATTAGAAGAAATAGCAAGTGCATGAATCATGTCTTGAATCAACAAATATAGGGCATATACAATCATCCCATACCCTGACACATATAGCATTCCAGTAAATGGCACTATTTGGGACAATCCATATTTTCTCTGCAGCTTTGCATACTCTGTTCCTTCTGTATGGACCATCCTCCATATTCCAGCTTCTTCTTTGCCAGATTAATGCCTGGCTGTCCTTTAAAACTGTCCAGTTGTGGGGCATCTGGGTGGTTCAGTAGTTGAGCATCTGCCTTTGGCTCAGGTTATGATCCCGGGGTCCTTGCATTGAGTCCCACATCAGGCTCCCTGTGGGGAGCCTGCTTCCTCCTCTACCTGTGTTTCTTCCTCTGCCTCTCTCTCTGTGTCTCATGAATAAATATATAAAATATTAAAAAGAATAAATAAAAATAAATAAAATTGTGCAGTTGTGACCTCTTTTAAGATGAGTGCAGTGCTGTTTTCCTGTCCTCCCGAAACATCATACACTCCAAAGCCTCACTGTGAATGTGTTATACATTTGTTTACCAAGCCTCCATTAGACTATGATGTCTATGTTACATCAGTTTCTAGCACCTAATAGAGTACCTGGCACTAAGCATGCATTCTTTTGAGGCAGACTTCTGGGAGAGTCTCATTAACATGTTCTTATATGTTCCCTGTAAGTACATATAAGAATATGAATTCTGCAGATGGTGTAGTATTAGATCTAAATAACTAAAAGGATGATATTATGTAGTATATTTTCTAGCTAAACTTCCTGAATATTAGTTGTTTACTATTAAAATGTTAGCATTCTTTTCTATTCTTGTATTGTCAACTATATCATTGAACTCTTGGTTACAAGCTATTGTTTACTTGATGTACCTGTTCTTCAAAATAGATTGTGATCTTTTATGACCAGGGTCAGGTCCACTTTCTTCCTTCACTTGAGTAGTACTGTGTTGAATCCATAGCAGGTTTTGTATTTGGTAATTGCCCAGATATAATGAAATATCTTTCATTTTCTTTCATAAATATAAATATTAAATCATCGGGACTTTTAGAATAATTAAGGATCTTTTATTTTTGTTGTTAACAAAGATAAAATGGCTTTGGCATGAGCATTTGTCTTAAGTTTCCAAAACTTCAGTCTATTTCACTGAGACAAGATAGCCAAAGACTAAAAGTTATTGTTTTAACTAAAATTTGCCAAATTATTTCTTACAGGGAAAATATTGCCAACTGTCTTAGTTTTATGAAAAAAAATCTCATTAGTAATAATGTTGTTTTGTAATTACCTGGAAATCTATGAGTACTGAAATGTGAAGGTTTTAATATTCTTCTAATTTGCTTCCCTAATTATAGTAAATATCATTAGCTATGATTTCACATACTCAGACCTTTAAAATAATTATTTGTGAGCTAATATGATCTTTATTTTGGCATTACTCATAAGGAACCAATGTGGTGAGAAAATATAAACAGGGCATAGATAAAATTTTACAGACTATATTTATACTGAAAAAGAACAAGCATTTTAAGTGTCTTAGAGTTTTCAGTTATACTGACACAGAGGGTACATATTACCCACATACAAAGGAACCAAGCATCTGGATGAAAGCAAAACTGGACTCTGAGCAGCTAACTGGAAGTCACAAGTTTTCACAGGAATAAGTTACTCTTTGATACAATCATTGCAAGTCTGTTTACACAATTTAAAATGCACTGTTGCTTAGGGTCTTAGTCACAGAAAATACAGGCTACCACAGCACAGCGGGTGGGAGTACTGTTAAAGCTGATGAATCCACAGGAACAAAAAAAAATCCCAGCTGGCAAGTAGACATCAACTTGGGGGTCATAAGACAAATGGGTACATGAATACAAAAGTAGTCATTTGGTACCATTAGTGTAGAGGAAAACAATCTAGAAACATAATTGGTCTTTTATTTATAAATTACCACATATTTGCCAAATTATAACAATTACTAAGAATAGAATCTTACATTTTAAAAGTACTTTTAATACATGTTAAGGGCTGATAGATAGTATCCGTTCTGGTAGGATTTTGCCATTTTCTTACCAGTTTAAAAAAATCTTTAGTATTATCACTGCTGTGTTAACTCTTTTAACCCTTAAGTAAAACTTCTACTGCAGGTTACTTTCTGTTGCAAATAGAAATATATGATAAGCAGATTATCTTGGTCCTTCAACTAATTACTCCAGCTATCATATACGGTGGCAAATAAGTTCTACCCCAAGAAGAGGGAGTATGTCTCACATATGTGATGTGTCAGAGATAGGCAGATGCTCTCCAAAGATGTGTTCCCGTTACATTTGTTAATGGAAGTTTTGCTAGGAAATGGCTGCTCAGCTAAGGTCTGCATTCTCCTCCCTGCTTTCATTCCTTTCCCTCCCCCTACCTGACCTCCCTTATAACTAAATCACTCATTTGTGTTACTTCCAGGCTAAAGTGTAAGCAAGTGTTCTGCTCCATATCACCACATTCCTGTTCCCTATTCACGTGCCTATATACATAGAATACGGTGGAAGCACTAGTGAATAGTTGAGATAGTGATAGAAAGAGCTTGGATCCCTGAATCTCCATGTGGAAAACCAGTTGCCACCCAGAGGTAGAAGCAATGTACTATAACATGTGGGTAAGTAATATATCCTGTTGTGTCAAAGTTTGGAATTTACCCCACAAAGTTGAGGTTTATTGATAAAAGTTAGGTGGTGTTTAACTAATATTCTGTTTAATTAGATAGCAAGCCTTTTTCAGAAGCTGTGGACTTCTCCAAACAATTTGCAAGGACAAAGATATATGCCTATGCCCATGGGAAGGTAAATAGGATTATAGATTTAAAATTCATATTTAGCACCAGGAAGCAAGCTAGAAATAACTCATTTCTAACCATCAGTTTGGCTTCTAAACTCTTTAATATTAATTTTGGTGTAATCTTGTCTATGTGGATAGAATAACTACTCCAGTAGAGTCCAAACCTCATGTTAGATCCCCGTTCTAGATTTTAATTTTCCTGCACAGCATTTCCTATTTGTAATCACCAGAAAAATGAGAATAAGCTGTAGAAGGATTCTTCATATTAACCTTTATTTTCTTAGAGACCTTGTAACATCTTCTCTGAGTTTTCTAACTTTAGCAAATTCAGTGTTTTCTCTTTCTCATTAAAAAATTTCAGATATTGATACAGCTCTGTCAATCTTTAGTTGTTAGTAATGTTCCTAGGCTTTTATTCTCACTTGTAACATGAGAGAAGTTAATCAAGTTATCTCTAAATTGCTTTCCGTTCTAAGCAAGAGAGAATGTTTTTTTTTCTGTGTGTATGTAGCAAATATATAAAATATCAACCCCCTTTTCCATTCGGCATTCACATGTACATCTGGCAATGTAAAGTGTTGCTCAAGTTTAATAACAATATTTTAAGCTGATTATACATATTTATATGTCCTCACCCTCCACACACACACACGGTCATTAAGTGTATGGGTTATTTCTCTTCTGCCTTACAGTATAAATTTTTAAGGACTAAATAAAGTTATTGAACCTTCTCTGTCATAAAAAAAGAGTAAATTATGTTATACTTCAACCCAGAAAATTAAATTGACCAGAACACCTTGTTCTCCAAGACACAGGGTACTTTAAAAAAAAATTTGCAATTGGTTTTCAGTTTGTAATATTGGACCTGTTTACATAGGTCTCTCCAGAAACACTTTGCATTGTTTAAATGGCCCAATCCAGTGAAACTTCACTGTTGAATTCTTTTTTTTTTCCCTAAGACTTTACTTTTTATTTTTATTTTATTGTTATTTTTTTTGTCTTGGGTGGGATTTTTTCAAATTATTTTTTTATTGGAGTTCAATATGCTAATCGGTGTCCCTCGAAAGATGAATGGATAAAGAAGCTGTTGTCTATGTATACAATGTACTATTACTCAGCCACTAGAAATGACAAATACCCACCATTTGCTTCAACATGGATGGAACTGGAGGGTATTATGCTGAGTGAAAGAAGTCAATCGGAGAAGGACAAACATTATATGGTCTCATTCATTTGGGGAATATAAAAAACACTGTCGAGTTCTTGAGAAAATAAAATGCCTAGTACTTATGGCATAGAAATGAGGGTACAATTGTTTTCTGAGAATGAAAATCTTTGAGCTGCTATGACAAGCAGAATTAAGCATTATATTTAATGGATAACTCAGTGGGAGCTGAGTGAAGTAGCCACCCAAGGAAAACCGTTGTTACATTGTCAAAAAATAGCACAAGAGATTTTCAGTCAATACAAAATCAGGATAGAAGAGGAGAGAAATAGAAGTAAATAAAAGAGAAGAATGAAAAATAATGAATTGGTTATTTTCTTTTGACTCTAAAAAATGCTGCAATATATTGTAACTTCCCTTAGATGGTTGGTTGAAATAGAATTATAACGTTCTATCAGCTGCCATGCCTCAGTGAGGGTTGCAGACATTAGCTTTGGAAGGTGTGTAAAGAACGCTTTCTTTGAGGAAACTGCAAATTGCCCCCATATCATAAGGGAGTTAGACTTTGTTGAGTGGAGCATATTAATTGTAGGAAAAGGCATATAATGTGCTATTAGTTTTAGAAAGTGTATATTTTTGCTATTCCTTGATGATTTTTAAATCTTTGTCATCTCACAATGAGCAAACAGTAACAATGGTACTAGAAAGTTAAGCCACCAAGAGGAAACTTTATGCAATGAAAAAGGTATAGAAAAACACAGTATGTTATGACTTATCATCTGGTAATTTCAGTGCTTCTTTATCATGTCAATTATATCTTGACAAAGCTATTAAAACTAAGGATAGAAAATACCACAGAACAAAAGATAGAATGAATTAAATTTACTTTAGGAAATTGTCACTCAAAGTTTTATTTTTTTAATTTTTTTAATTTCATGTTGCCTTTATTTATTAAACTATTATAACAGAGTGGCATTTGAGATCTAGTAAATTAAATAACAGGGATCCAAAAATAATGATTCTAATCTAGGGACACTTGCCTCAGTGTCAGTGAGCTTAACTCTTAAATATCGAAATAGTTCACCTTACATACCTCAGCTTCATTTTATATAAAATGGATTATGAAATACATTGAAATTGCTCTAAATATTTTTTATTGGAGTTCGATTTGCCAACATATAGCATAACACCCAGTGCTCATCCCGTCAAGTGCCCTCCTCAGTGCCCATTACCCAGTCACCGCATCCCCCCACCCACCTCCCTTCCTTGTTCGTTTCCCAGAGTTGGGAGTCTCTCAGGTTCTGTCACCCTCACTGATATTTCCCTCTCATTTTCCCTCCTTTCTCCTTTAATCCCTTTCACTATTTTTTTATATTCCCCGAATGAATGAAACCATATAATGTTTGTCCTTCTCCGATTGACTTACTTCACTCAGCATAACACCCTTCAGTTCCATCCATGTTGAAGCAAATGGTGGATACTCGTCCTTTCTGATGGCTGAGTAACATTCCATTGTGTATATAGACCACATATTCTTTATCCATTCATCTTTCGATGGACACCGAGGCTCCTTCCACAGTTTGGCTATTGTGGACATGGCTGCTAGAAACATCGGGGTGCAGGTGTCCCGGCGTTTCACTGCATCTGTATCTTTGGGGTAAATCCCCAGCAGTGCAATTGCTGGGTCGTAGGGCAGGTCTATTTTTAACTCTTTGAGGAACCTCCACACAGTTTTCCAGAGTGGCTGCACCAGTTCACATTTCCACCAACAGTGCAAGAGTGTTCCCCTTTCCACATCCTCTCCAACATTTGTTGTTTCCTGTCGTGTTAATTTTCACCATTAGCACTGGTGTGAGGTGGTATCTCATTGTGGTTTTGATTTGTACTTCCCTGATGGCAAGTGATGTGGAGCATTTTCTCATGTCTTGTTGGCCATGTGTATGTCTTCTTTGGTGAAATTTCTGTTCATGTCTTTTGTCCATTTCATGATTGGATTGTTTGTTTCTTTTCTGTTGAGTTTAAGAAATTCTTTGTAGATCTTGGATACTAGCCCTTTATCTGATATGTCATTTGCAAATATCTTCTCCCATTTGTAGGTTGTCTTTTAGTTTTGTTGACTGTTTCTTTTGCTGTGCAGAAGCTTTTTATCTTGGGTAAGTCCAAGTCATTTTTGCTTTTGTTTCCCTTGCCTTCATAAATGTATCTTGCAAGAAGTTGCTGTGGCCAAGTTCAAAAAGGGTGTTGCCTGTGTTCTTCTCTAGGATTTTGATGGATTTTTGTCTCACATTTAGATCTTTCATCCATTTTGAGTTTATTTTTGTGTATGGTGTAAGAGAATGGTCTAGTTTCATTCTTCTGCCTGTGACTGTCTAATTTTCCCACACCATTTATTGAAGAGACTGTCCTTTTTCCACTGGATAGGATAGTCTTTCCTGATTTGTCGAATATGTATATATATTTTTAAAGATTTATTTATTTATTCGTGAGAGACAGAGAGGGAGAGAGGCAGAGACACGGGCAGAGGGAGAAGCAGGCTCCATGCAGGGAGCCCGACGCGGGACTCGATCCCAGGACCCCAGGATCACACCCTGGGCTGAAGGCAGCGCTAAACCGCTGAGTCACCTGGGCTGCCCCCGATTTGTCAAATATTAATTGACCATATAGTTGAGGGCCCATTACTGGGTTTGCTATTCTCTTCCAGTGATCTATGTGTCTGTTTTTGTGCCAGGACCACACTGTCTTGATCACAGCTTTATAGTACAACTTGAAATCCCGCATGTGATGTCCCCAGCTCTGGTTTTCTTTTTCAATATTCCCCTATTTGGGGTCTTTTCTGATTCCACACAAATCTTAATATGATTTGTTCCAATTCTCTGAAGAAAATCCATGGTATTTTGATAGGGATTGCATTGAATGTGTAAATTGCCCAGAGTAGCATTGACATTTTCACAATATTAATTCTTCAAATCCATGAGCATGGAATATTTTTCCATCTCTTTGTGTCTTCCTCAATTTCTTTCAGAAGTGTTCTGTAGTTTTTAGGGTATAGATCCTTTACCTCTTTGGGTAGGTTTGTTCCTAGGTATCTTATGCTTTTGGGTGCAATTGTAAATGGGATTAACTCCTTAATTTCTCTTTCTTCAGTCTCATTGTTAGTGTATAGAAATGCTACTGATTTCTGGGCATTTATTTTGTATCCTTCTGCATTGCTGAACTGCTGTATGAGTTCTAGCAATCTTGGGATGCAGTTTTTTGGGTTTTTTATGTACAGTATCATGTCATCTGCAAAGAGGGAGAGTTTGACTACTTCTTTGACAATTTCAATGCGTTTTATTTCTTTTTGCTGCCTGATTGCTGAGGCTAGGACTTCTAGTACTATGTTGAATAGTAGTGGTGAGAGTGGACAGCCCTGTCGTGTTCCTGATCTTAGGGGAAAGGCTGCCAGTGTTTCCCCATTGAGATTGATATTTGCTGTGGGCTTTTCATAGATGGCTTTTAAGATGCTGAGGAATGTTCCCTCTATCCCTACACTTGGAAGAGTTTTGATTAGAAATGGATGCTGTATTTTGTCAAATGTTTTCTCTGCATCTATTAAGAGGATCATAAGGTTCTTGTTTTTTCTCTTGTTGGTGTGATCTGTCACATTGATTGTTTTACGAGTGTTGAACCAGCCTTGTGTCCCAGAGATAAATCCCACTTGGTCATGGTGAATAATCTTCTTAATGTACTGTTGGATCCTATTGGCTAGTATCTTGTAGAGAATTTTTGCATCCATGTTCATCAGGGATATTGGTCTATAATTCTCCTTTTTGGTGGGGTCTTTGTCTGGTTTTGGAATTAAAGTGATGCTGGCCTCATAAAAGGAGTTTGGAAGTATTCCATCCCTTTCTATCTTTCAGAACAGCTTTAGTAGAATAGGTATTTTTTTCTTCTTTAAATCTTTGATAAAATTCCCTTGGGAACCCATCTGGCCCTGGACTTTTGTGTCTTGGGAGGTTTTTGATGACTGCTTCAATTTCCTCCCTAGTTATTGGCCTGTTCAGGTTTTCTGTTTCTTCCTATTCCAGTTTTGGTAGTTTGTAGTTTTCTAGATGTGCCCATTTCTACTGCATTGTCTAATTTATTGGCATATAGCTGCTCATAATATGTTTTTAAATAGTTTGTATTTCCTTGGTCTTGGTTGTGATCTCTCCTTTTTCATTTGTATTTCATTAAGTTGAGTCTTTTCTCTTTTGTTTTGAATAAGGCTGGCTAATGGTTTATCTATCTTATTAATTCTTTCAAAGAACCAACTCCTGGTTTTGTTGATCTGTTCCACAGTTCTTCTGGTCTCTATTTCATTGAGTTCTTCTCGAATCTTTATTAACTCTCTTCTGCTTGGTGTAGGTTTTATTTGCTGTTCTTTCTCCAGTTCCTTTAGGTGCAAGTTAGATTGTGTATTTGAGTTTTTTCCAATTTTTTGAGGGATGCTTGTATTGTGATGTATTTCCCTCTTAGGACTGCTTTTGCTGATCCCAAAGATTTTGAAAGGTTGCATCTTCTTTTTTGTTATTATCCATGAATCTTTTTAATTCTTCTCTAATTTCCTGGTTGACCCATTCATCTTTTACCAGGATGTTCTTTAACCTCCATGTGTTTGAGTTTCTTCCAAATTTCTTCTTGTGATTGAGTTCAAGTTTCAAAGCATTGTGGTCTGAAAATATGCAGGGGACAATCCCAATCTTTTGATACTGGTTGAGACCTGACTTGTGACCCAGTATATGGTCTGTTCTGGAAAAAGTTCCATGTGCACTTGAGAAGAATGTGTATTCAGTTGCATTTGGATGCAAAGTTCTGTATATATATGTGAAATCCATCTGGTCCAGTGTATCATTTAAAGCTCTTGTTTCTTTGGAGACATTGTGCTTAGAAGAAATATCATTTGCAGAAAGTGCTGTGTTGAGGACTCCTCCTATTAGTGTATTATTATCTAAGTGTGCGTTTACTTTGGTTATTAATTGATTGATATACTTGGCAGCTCCCACATCAGGGGCATAAATATTCATGATTGTTAGGTCCTCTTGTTGGATAGACCCTTTAAGGATGATATAATGTCCCTCTTCATTTCTTTCTACAGTCTTTGGGGTAAACTTTAATTTATCTGATATGATGATTGCTACCCCAGCTTTCTTTTGAGGACCATTTGAATGGTAAATGGTTCTCCAACTTTTCATTTTCAGACTGGAGGTGTCCTTACTTCTAAAATGAGTCTCTTGTAGACAGCAAATAGATGGGTCTTGCTTTTTTTTTTTTTTTATGATAGTCACAGAGAGAAAGAGAGAGGCAGAGACATAGGCAGAGGGAGAAGCAGGCTCCATGCACCGGGAGCCCGATGTGGGATTCGATCCCGGGTCTCCAGGATCGCGCCCTGGGCCAAAGGCAGGCGCCAAACCACTGCGCCACCCAGGGATCCCTGGGTCTTGCTTTTTTATCCAGTCTGAAACCCTGCGTCTTTTGATGGGATCATTTAGCCCAGTCACGTTCAGAGTTACTATTGAAAGATAGGAATTTAGTGTCATCATAATACCTATTCAGTCCCTGTTTTTGTGGCTTATTTCTTTAGGCTTCCTCTTTATTTTGTAGAGTCCCCCTTAATATTTCTTGTATAGCTGGTTTGGTGGTCACATATTCTTTCATTTTCTGCCTATTTTGGAAGCTCTTTATCTCTCCTTCTATTCTGAATGAGAGCCTTGCTGGATAAACTATTCTTGGCTGCATGTTCTTGCCATTTAGTACCCTGAATATATCCTGCCAGCCCTTTCTGGCCTGCCAGGTCCCTGTGGAGAGGTCTGCTGTTAAGCTAATACTTCTCCTCATATAAGTTAGGGATCTCTTATCTCTCTCTGCTTTAAGGATTTTCTCTTTATCTTTGGAATTTGCAAGTTTCACTATTAAATGTCGAAGTTTGAACAAAGTTTATTGATTTTGGTGGGGGGAAGACCTCTCTATCTCCTGGATCTGAATGCCTGTTTCTCCCCCCAAACTAGGGAAGTTCTCAGCTATTATTTGTTCAAATATGCTTTCTGGCCCTCTGTCCCTCTCAGCACTCTCTGGAGCCCCAATTATACATAGATTTTTCCTTCTGAGGCTATCACTTATTTCCCTTAATCTTTCTTCATGGTCTTTTAATTGTTTTTCTCTTTTTTCCTCAACTTCCTTCCTTGCCTTCTATGTCACTCACTCTTTCTTCCACCTCATTAACCCTCAGCATTGGGACCTCCAGCTTGGATTGCATCTCATTTAATTGATTTTTAATTTTGGCCTGATTTAATCTAAATTCTGCAGTCAAGAAGTCTCTTGATTCCTTTATGCTTTTTTCCAGAGCCACCAGTAGCTTTATATTTGTACTTCTGAATTGGCTTTCTGACATCAAATTATAATCCAAATTCTGTAACTCTGTGGCAGGGAGTACTGTTTCTGATTCTTTCTTTTGTGGTGAGTTCTTCTTTCTAGTCATTTTGCTCAGTGCAGAGTGGCTTTATGAGTGGGCTGAGTCAAGAATATCAACCACAAGCTAAGTAAATTTCACGCTAGATGATTCTGCCGAGGTCAGAGACCAGAAATTGAAAATAAATATCAGATCGAAATAAAACAAAAGGACCACTAAATTGAAATACAAATTTTAAAACAAAGTAGTAAAGAATAAAAGGCCAAGAATCCCAAAGAAGAATAGAAAAAAAGAGAAAAAAAAAGGGAGAAAAAAAGGGGGGGTACTGGGAGATGGTGGTGGTGACGAAGTTGTAGTGGAGGGAAAATGTAGTCTACCTGAGGGGTTCTAGAGGGTGATCCTCTTGTTTCTGATTATATTAAGTTCTGTACGTTAGAAGATGCTTAGTCCCAAATTTATATAAACCAGAAATGCTTATAGAAGGCCCCAACATTGACCATCAAAACAAATTATATAAAAGAGGGGGGCAGAATGGGAATGAGGAATATCACAGAATGAACCAGCATGGTATACAACTTAGTTCTGGGTGCATGCTGGTCATGTTTTAGAAGATATTAACTTACTCCATTGTAGAACAAAATGAGGCAGAGAAAACAAGAAACACACACACACACACACAGAACACATATCTTGCATATCTCCCACAATTAAGTCGAGTATGTTGAAGGGAATCTAGAAGTGGAAAATATACCTAGGACCTGTAATTGTAGAAATATGGAAGTCAAAACGAAGAATCTTAAAAATGAAGAGGTGGGGGATCCCTGGGTGGCGCAGCGGTTTGGTGCCTGCCTTTGGCCCAGGGCGTGATCCTGGAGACCCGGGATCGAATCCCACGTCGGGCTCCCGGTGCATGGAGCCTGCTTCTCCCTCTGCCTGTGTCTCTGCCTCTCTCTCTCTGTGACTATCATAAATAAATAAAAAAAAAATTAAAAAAAAAAATGAAGAGGTGGTAAAATATTGTAGTTAAGGTGGGAAAAGAGAAAAAAATTGGAAATTTACAGTCTGATATAAAAACGAGTTGTACTGGAAAAAGGAAGAAAAAATAAAAAGGAGAGGTATCCTTTGGTTCTATATACCATAAATCCCTTGACTTCCCCTGGGGCTTCCTAGCTCTGCTCGTCAAGAACTTGCTCTTCCCTTGTCCTTCCAGCTGGTCTTCTGGGGGAGGGGCTGCTGTGCTGATTCTCAGGTGTGTGCACCTGGGGGAGCTGCCCTGCTCCCTGCTGGATGCTGGGCTCAGTGGGAGCTGTTGACCCTGTAAGGCCTCTGTTCCCTGTGGGCCCGCCCCTCCCAGCCACAGGGTGACACAAGGGGGAACAACACTGATGGCTGCCAGGTCTCCAGCTCTGGAGCTAGCTCCCCCAGTAACTACCTCAGTCTCCCAGTCCGCACTAGATGCTAGTGCACTAGATGCTAGATCCGGCATAGATGCTCCAGGTGCGGTGGAGGGGGTGCTGATCTGCACAGCTTGGGGGTGCCCAGTGGCAGGAGAGTCCTCGCCATCCTGTGCCCTCCTCGCCTCCGCCTGTCCCGGGAGGAGCACAGGATCCTGGGCTGTGTCCCCCGGGCCCTGAGCTCGGGGCCTGCGCTGCTGGAATCGTGCTCCTGGGCCGCGGCTTCCAAAGGCAGCAGGTGCGGCCCCCTCCGCCCAAAGCCCCCGCCTGACCCCCGGCTTCTCCCCGAGGCCCCGCCGGGCGCGGCTCCAGCCTTTACCGAGCTAAGCCTGCAGTGCGCGGTGCGCTCTCCCCCGGGACGCACGCCTCTGTTAGTGACCCTGGGAGCCTGGGGGCTCCACTGCCCCTCCTGCGGTCCTGCCCGAGTTCCCTGCGAGAGCCTTTCCCTCCAGGAAGAATCTGGTGCAGATTTTTAAAGTTTCAATTTCTCCGGGGCTGGGCTTTCCTGTCCCCAAGGCTCTCGCAGCCCCCCTTAGCTCGGGTCCTCCCGGGGCGTATTCCCCACTGGATTCTTTTTTTTTTTTTTTCCCTTGTCTTTTTTTTTTTTTTTTTTTTTTCTTGTTAGAAGTGAAAACCCTTCTCTCTGTAGCATTCCAGCTGTTCGCTCTTTAAATCTCAGGTCGAATTCTTAGGTTTTCAGGATGGTTTGAAAGTTATCTAGGTAAGTTGGTGGGGACAGGTAACTTGGGGACCCTACTCCTTCACCATCTTGCCCCGCCCCCTAAATTGCTCAAAATATTAACGCGTATCCACGCTTTGAATTGTTAGGAGTTCATAACATATTATGACATTAATGCTTTAATACATATGTCTTAAAACAAAGAAGAGTACTTTGTAATCAAAATGTGAACAAGATCTTATATATGAATTTGCACTTGTTATTCCCTGCTGTGTTTGAACATCAAGTTTACAACTCATCATTATCATTATTATTCATTATTATAATTGTAGTAGTGCATGGGATAGATAATCCCAAACAGAATAATGTAAAAACTACTCATACTTGATTTTAAACTATTGTTGAAGCAAGGGAAATAAGTTTAGATTAAAAATGGAAATCCACATGTGGACAATCATAATTAACTGAGTGTCTAAGCTAACATAGAGTTTCTAACCTAATGTTAGGCTTATTGAGTTAACTAATGAAGCTGCAATGTGGGAGTCTTAGGATAGCAAAAGCATATTTAAGATTTTAAATAGATCCCAGAATGAAAAAAATAACTTACATGATTTTAATATTTCTAGATTCTCTATATACAACTTTGATATGCCTAATGAAGGCCACTTCTACAAGTCAAATCATTCAGTACATTTAAAATAAAGAATAAATGATAGCTTTATTTGAAATGTTTATTCATTTCATATACAATGCTAAACTTTGGGAATAATAAAATTGAGTAATATGTGTTTCCTTCCATTGTCTCTTGGTTGAGCATTGGTGTTGCTAATATTCAAGAGAGGATAATAATTTAGTAAAATTTAAATTACCTTTCCGTTTTGAAAAGTAAATTTTTGTCTTTATTAGTTAGGAAGGCAGTTAACACTTGAACATCATTTGAGTCACCTAGCTCCTTATTCATGGCCCCTAGCATTTCCTTACATTTGTAACTATGGCAAACTTTAATGTTGTAAGACTTCTATTAGGGATGAAACCCACACTTAATTTCATTGACATAGGAGAATAGAAGAGTAATACAAATATAATTATTGGATATGCTAATAGATCTTCTTATCCTTTAAAATTACTGATTAGGTAATATTTGGTTCAAAAGTAGAAAAAACTGAAAGGCATAGAATGGGATAGGTCTTGCCCCTGATCCTGCAACCATATTCTGTATGCTGTTCCCAAACCAGCTTACACACACACTCACACACACACACACACACTCCATGCACCCATTCATTATTTTTAGTATACTGATTCAAAGATTATTTATGACAATATAAACAAATAGCACATAATGTACTTATTTTATACAGAAATACACTGACTGTTCCTCTGTTGCTTTTTTCACCTGATAATACACTTTTGAGATCTTTTAACTTTATTTCATTTTTTATTAACATATTTGTTTCCTAATCTTTTAAAAAATAGTTTTAATTAAAGTGTAGTTGACATGTAATAATCAGTTAGTTTCAGGCATACAACATAATAATTCAACAATTATATACATTACAAAACACCATGATAAATGTATTACAATATTATTAACTATATTCTCTATGTTCTACTTTGTATCCCTGGGACTTCTTTATTTTATAACTGGAAGGTTTTTTTTAAAGATTTTATTTATTTATTCATGAGAGACACACAAAGAGAGGCAGAGACACAGGCAGAGGGAGAAGCTGACTCCCTTCAGGGGTCCAATGAGGGACTCGATTCTGGGACCCTGGGATCACTACCTGAGCCAAAGGCAGATGCTCAACCACTGAGCCACCCAGGGGTCCCATAACTGGAAGTTTATACCTCTTAATTCCCTTCACCTATTTTGTTCATCTTTTTAACCCTTCCCCATTGGCAACCACCAGTTTTCTATATGGATGGTTCTGTTTCTCTCTTTGTTGTTTGTTTGTCTGTTTTGCTTTTTGGATTCCATATAAGATTTACTTATACTGGTGCATGGAGGGATTTCCCACTAGCTTTTAACGTGCTATTCAGTAGTATGTATACTTATTCAATATGTATATATAAAATAAAGCATTCAAATAATAACTATTAGTGGTCATGAGTGGTGGTTTTCAAACTTTTCTATTACAAGCTCATGCATATTCTCTACAAACAAAATAATACATAGTTATTTTTTTATAATACATAGTTTTATAATACATTTTTTATAATACATAGTTTTGTACTGTATAATTTCTTGCATTGGAGAAATATTTGTAGGATAAACACTTGGAGATAATACCTGATTACCCTCCATACATGCTGCATGGATTTGAACTACCATCTGAAATATATAGAATGCTCGTTTTCCCTAGCACACATAGTTGAAAAAAGTACATTTTAAAACTTGGATCTTTGTCGATCTCCTAGGTTAAACAGATATCTTAGTGTAGTTATTATTTGCATTTTCCTCTTAGTGAGAGAGGTTGAGTATCCTTTTATTATTAAGAGCCATTTATATTTTTCCTTCTGTGAACTGTTTGGTACATTGTTATTTTTCTTTTGAGTTGTCTTTATCTTGTATATTGTTAGAATTATTTTATATATTAGGGATATTTTCCTACTGTGAAGTGAGTTTCAGATACTTTTTTTATCACAATTTAACTTTTACTTTTGATTTTGTCTATAGTATTACTATGTCATATAGATTCTTCATGTTATTATTTACAATTGTTTTCTTTAGTTTTTTTAAACATTAAAGTGTAATAGAAATGATCTCATATAAATATAAAGGAATAGACATTCCTTTATGATAAAAATCCTCTACAGAGTAGGCTTAGAGAGAATGTGCTTCAACATAATAAAGGCTTATAAGAGCAACCAACAGTCAGCATCATACTCAATGGTGAAAAACTGAAAGTTTTTTCCCTATGGTCAAGAACAAGACAAGGATGTCTACTTTCATCACTTTTATTCACATAATACTGGAAGTCCTAGCACAGCAATTAGACAACATAAATAAAAGGCACCTGAATTGGTAAGGAGGAAATAAAGTTTTCACTTTTGCAGATGACATGATACTGTCTATAGAAAACTCTAAAGACTTCACCAAAAAACTACTAGAACTGATTGTCAAATTCATTTAAATCTCATGACACAAAATCAATGTACAGAGATCTGTTGCATTCCTATATACTAATAATGAAGCAGCAGAAAGTGAAATTAAGAAAACAGTTCCATTTATAATTGCACCAAAACAATAAAATATCTAGGAATAAACTTAACCAAGAGATAAAAGACCTATGCTCTCAAAAACTATAAAACATTGATAAAAGAAATTGAAGATGATGCAAAGAAATGGAAAGATATTCCATGCTCATGGATTAGAACAAATTTTGTTAAAATGTGTATACTACCTAAAGCAATCTATAGATTTAATGCAGTCCTTATCAGAATACCACCAACATTTTTTATGGAGCTAGAGCAAACAATCTTAATATTTGTATGGAACCACAAAAAATCTTTAATAGCCAAAGCAGGCTTGAAAAAGAAAAACAAACTGGATGTGTCACAATTACAGACTTTAAGTTATATTACAAACTGGTAGGAATTAAGACAGCATGGTACTGGCATAAAAATAGATACACAGATCAGTGGAACAGAACAGAAAACCCAAAAATAAACCCACAATTATATGGTCCATTAATTTCAACAAAGGAGAAATGAATATCCAATAGAAAAAAATCAGTTTCTTCAACAAATGGTATTGGGAAAACTGGATGGCTGTTTGCCAAAGATGAAACTGGACTGCTTTCTCTCACCGTGCATAGACATAAACTCAAAATGGATTAAAGATCTAAGCGTGAGACCTTAAACCATAAAAATTGTTGAGGAGAGCATGGGCAGTAATCTCTCTGACATCAGTGACAGCAATGTTTTTCTAAATATGTCTCCTGAGGCAAGAGAAATAAAAGCAAAAGTAAACTATTAGGACTTCATTAAAAAAAAAAAAAGTTTCTTCACAGCAAAGGAAGCAGTGAACAAAAAGGCAACTAACTGAATGGGAGAAGATATTTGTAAATGACATATTCAATAAAAAGTTATTATCTAAAATATATAAAGAACTGATGCAAAAAACACTCTGATTGGGTAGCCTGGCTGGCTCAGCAGTTTAGTGCCACTTTCAGCCCAGGGCGTGATTCTGGAGACCCAGGATCGAGTTCTGTGTGGTGCTTTATGCATGGAGTCTGCTTCTCCCTCTCCTGTGTCTCTGCCTCTCTCTCTTCTCTGTGTCTAAATAAATAAATACATAAATAAATAAATAAATAAATAAATAAATAAATAAATAAAATCTTTAAAAATAAAAATAAAAATAAACACTCTGATTAAAAATGAGAGAAGACAGGAACAGACATTTTTCCAAGGAAGACATACCAGTGGACAACAGACACATGGAAGCATGCTCAACATCACTCTTTATCAGAAGAATATAATTCAAAAATACAATGAGATATCACCTCAATATAATAAACAGAAGAACTCAAAGTGTTACTGAAGTTGTGGAGAAGAAGGAGCCCTCATGCATTGTTGATGGGAGTATAAATTGGTGGGGCCACTGTAGGAAATAGTATGGAGGTTCCTCAGAAAATTAAAAAAATAGAACTGCCCTATGATCTAGGAATTACACTATTGGACATTTACTCCCAAAATAGAAAAAAAAAACTAATTCAAAGGTATACATGAACTTCTATGTTTATTATAGCATTATTTTCAATAGCCAAACTATGGAAGCAGCTCAAGTGTCCAGTGACTGATGAATGGATAAAGAAGAAGTGGTACATACACAGACACACACACACACACACACACACACACACACAGTGGAATATTATTCAGGCACAAAAAATTGTGAAATCTTGCCATATGCAACAACATGGTTAGAGCTAGAGAGTATAATACTAAGTGAACTAAGTCAGAGAAAGACAAATGCCATATGATCTCACTTGTGTAGAATTTAAGAAACAAATGAGCAAAAAAAAAAGACATATCAAGAAACAGACTCTTAACTATAGAGAAAAATATGGTGGTTACCAAAGAAAAAGCAAGTTGGGGGATGGATAAATAGGCAATGATTAAAAAAGTGCCCTTATCTTGAAAAAAATATATATATATGTATTTTTAAAGGAATACTACTATGGTGTTTTGTTGTTGCTTACTAATATTATATTTTTTTTACCTATACATTTTTATACTTTTCATGATATTAAATTATTAAAGAATTTATCTTGATATACATGTAGAACTTCAACTTCTTTTTTTTTTTTTTCTTCAACTTCTTTTTTATCCCCCAGTTGGCAACTTCATTTTTCCAACATCAGTTAGGGAAAAGTTACTCTTATCAATGGGTTTAAAATACAACTTTTGTCATAAAATTAATTATCATATGTCTTTGGGTTTATTTTGGACATTTTTCTGCTTTTTTATTTTGTGTGAAGCATTCATTTCTCTCATTGACCAGTACTACATTTTCTCCTTAACTGAGGTTTAATGTATATTTAAATAGCTGGTAGTGCTGATACCCCTATATTGTTTTTTTTAAATTCTATTTTAATTTGCATGTTATTTTGCTTATTAATTTATACCAAACAAAACTGTTTAACTTGTTACTTATTTGTACACCATTATCTTTGTTTAGTGTGTCTACTTTTGTATAATTATATATACATTTACAAAACTCACTAATCTGAACAAGATTTCTGATAAACTTCTACTGAACCATAAAATGGCCTAAGCTTTGTAGGTATTGGTGACCTCTTTTAATAAACACGTATTTCCGGGATACTCTTTGGTGGTATCTTACTGGTCTTACATATGTGGAAGTAGGTGGTCCTTCTCAGTGTTTTGAATCATGGGATCAAGAATCAGATTACATAGATTCAGTTACATGGCTGTAGTTTTCTTACCTTTGTGACTGGGAAGAAGTAATTTAATCTCTCGGAGTCTCTGTTTCTTCTTAAGTATAGTAATTTTCTCTCTTCACAGACTTGTTGGTAAAAGTAAATGGGACTAGTAAAATAAAACTCTTATCAGAGTGGCTGAAATACATATTAGCTCTTCTATTGAACACTAAATATTGAAGGATATAGGGATTAGTGAAGGTGGCACACATACCCTCCTCCTCCTCCTTCTCCTCCTCCTCCTCCACCACTGCCACCACCAAAAATCTGAGGGGTCTCTGGTGACCCTTTTCAGCAGATTTTGTTCTGACTGGCACATGAAAGAAGAGAAATGCCACATAAACATGTCAAACAGATTTTTTTCAGCTTGCTAACAATGCCAGATAGAACTAGAGGCAGAGAGAGTGGGCCAGAGGTATGCAGTGGTTGGAATCCTTTCTAGAGTTGGTTCCTGGACAGGAACTATGGCTCTGTTTTTAGTGATGAGACATATGACCTTCTCTTTCCCACCTCTTTTAAACCTGTTTGTCTTTATTCCTTTTTTATCCTGTGAACTTCCTATATCCTTCAAATAAAATCCTGGTTGGATTAATTTAGCCAGAATTTGTTTCTTTACAATGCAAAGATTAAATAATATCCCCCAGTTCACACAGCTAAAAGTACTCCATGCCCTATCGTTAAACAACAAAAGCTAAATTTAAACTGATGAAAACTTAGCTTGACATTTAAAAGAGGTGATTTATAAGTAAATCATATCTGATTTAAACATCTCCTCTACAGAAGACTACTCTGAACTCAAGGTCTCTAATTCTGTGATAGGATTTACTTCAGTTTTATTTTATTGAATGAATCCTCTTAAACAATATTTCGATAATTATTTTTTGTTAAGAGTGTCTGAAATACATGTTAGCTCTTCTAATGAACTCTAAATATTGAAGGATATAGGGATTAGTAAAGGTGGCATACACACTCTCCTTCTCCTCCTCCTCAAGAAATATGTGTGTATTTCTTGTCACAAGACAACTAATTGCTCAGATATATTGTACTGAGAACCTTCCAAACAAATATTATCTGTTTCTGTTGTCATTCTGGATCCTGATAATAATCATAAACATTTGACTGGAGTTGGGCTTCATTAGTGGTTTTAATATTTTTTTGCCATATCTTCATCTGCCATGTCTAGCATGATCATTCAGTATGGCCCAATTATAGTCATTCTATTTACAGTGAAGTCAGAATCCCATTAATTTCCTAATGAACTGACACTGATTTTATTTTCTGCAAGCTGGTGATGCATCAGAAGTCATTGTTAATTTACTTTCAAAATGAGGTCCAATGAATTTTCTCTGCTGCAGAAATTGCAAAAAAGAAAGAAAACTCTAATTGGTCTAATAACACCGGCTTTTAAATTAGTAGCCTGACTGGAGGATAAGTGCTCCCATTTCCAAAGGGACCTATTTGTGTGCTTCCCTTCAGATAGGATCCCTCCTCCTACAGGTAAGATACTTGTGATGCGACAGGGACTCCTTGTCCATAAGAAGCAATTTGCAGTGGATCCCCCACTCTGCTTTTCTTAGCACTGCCCTAGTTCATTCAGTTTTGAATCTATATTATAATTAAGTTATGGAAATATTTTGGAAAGTCTGCTAACTAAAAGTGTGAGGAAGTGGCTGGGTAAATTTTCTCCCAAAACATTGGTTGATGTCTAATGTGTGTATGAGACAAATTATCTATAATATGGTACCACTGACTTCTCCTGAAGTGCCTTTTTCCCAGCCTTTTAACATGCAATTATTGTCAGTTGTGTTAACTGGTAAGAGGAAATGAAAAGGTGACGGAATACAAGGAAGGCCAAACATCACTCTATAGAAACGATTTTAATCTTTGTGTCTGTTACATGCACATTTGAGGATTCTAGATGGCAATTCTTGATGTCAGCCCTTCTTCTAAAGTGCTGCTTGGGGCTCTGGTATAGAGAGATGTTTGTAGTAGAGATCAGAATGATCAGGGGCCAAATTTTATTCTAAACAGAAACAAACTACTATGTTCAACATTGGGCCCTAGAACCAACCTCATCCAGTTCTGAAAGGTTTCTAGGTGAATGCTGTGACTCTCTTGAATTGAAGGAAAATTTGCCAATAAAGAGGATAATTTAATGCTCCCTGAAGTTAAAACTAGCAGGGAGGCAAAATAAGAACCCCTTATAAAGCCTCATAGGTCACAAGTCTTGCAAGTTAATAATCGTTTCATAATTCCTTTGAGCCTCCATTTTCTCCATCTATAAAGTGGAGAAGGAAGTCTACTCTGGAAGATCTTTTTGAGGATTAAGTGAAACATTTTTAAAATACCTAAAGTTCTTTCTGAAAAAAAAAAAATAAAAATAAAGTTCTTTCTGGCTCATTGAGGTGCTTGCAGGTATTTTCCCCACACAGTCTCACAATTTTAAGAAAGGAAATAGATAATCCACTATAATATTCAGCCATATTAAAATGGATCCTCTTGATAGTAGTTTTACAATTTTAAATCTTTTACTGAGGATCGCCTCTTCATATTCAAATTGATTTCACTTATAAATGGGATTCAAGAAACAAAACAGATGATCATAGGAGGAGGGAAGGAAAAACAAAATAAGATGAAAACAGATCGGGAGGCAAACCATAAGAGACTCTTAACTATAAAAAACAAACTGAGGGTTGCTGAAGAGAAGGTAGGTGGGGGGGATAGGGGAATTGGGTGATGGGCATTAAAGAGGGCACTTGATGTAATGAGAAACCAATATAACTGATGTTTTATGCAACTAATGAATCACTAAATTCTACCCCTGACACCAATAATAGAGTATATGTTAACTAAATTTAAGTTAAAAATTTAAAAAAAAAATCTAGTCTTATGAAGACATATAAGTAGATGAAAGTCGAGGATAAAAGAATGTTCATGGACCAAATAAGTATATTGTTAACTTGTCAATCTTCTTGAAAAAGAATAGTGTTTGCATATTTTGTGGACCACTCAGAAACAACTTTTTTGGTGGAAATAATTCATAATTTGGTTGTAAAGTGGACATGAGTTTGCAAAGTCCTGTTTTGCTGTTGTACTAAAGTTGGATTTAGAAAATAAAATGATTTGAATTATTCAACACCACAGATGTCCTCAAATCTTCACAATTGTTATAACCCAAAGACCCAAACAGAGTGAAAATGAGACCTCAGGCTCTAGAGAAATTAGAAAGATAAGTCACAAATCTGTAATGGACAGATAACAGGAAAAGAGTAGGATGAACATGTGATAGCTGGCATGTGGCCAGACAGAATCTGAAAAATGAGTTCCACCAAAATGAAAGATGAAAAATGTGATTTATTTTGTAGTTACCTATTTTTGCTTGGAAGATTGGATGGAGAAGCTACCATCTTCTTAGTTATATTAGGATGCAATAAGTAGATATTCATCTATAAGCTGATTTAGCCATTTCTTTAGCAATGGTAATAAGAGGTGCTGCTGACTGAGTTAAGAATGCAAGGGTTTTGGGGCAGCTCCGGTGGCTCAGTGGTATAGTGCCGCCTTCCACCCAGGGCATGATGGAGACCCGGGATCGAGTCCCATGTTGGGCTCCCTGCAGGGAGCCTGCTTCTTCCTCTGCCTGGGTCTCGGCCTCCCTCTCTGTCTATGTCTCTCATGCATAAATAAACAAAATATTAAAAAAAAGAATGCAAGGTTTTGAATGAGGAAAAAAGGCTGTATTTAAAGCTGTTTCTCCCCTTTCTGGCTGTTTGACATGTGATAAATGTGGCTATTCCTATATTTGTTTCAGTTTTCATATCTGTAAATTGAGTATGTGTACCTCATAGGGAACCGTTTTCCTGTGATTAAACAAGAAAGATAAATAAAACATTTTAGTTCAGTGCCTGGTATATATAGTATGAGGTAAGTAATTAAATAATTGTTACTGTTTATTGAGTTTCTATTACGTATTTGGTATCATATTTAATATCTTAGATGACTTATGTAATTTAACTTTTACATCTTCAGCTTGCTAAAAATATTATCTTTTTTTGGGATCCCTGGGTGGCGCAGCGGTTTGGCGCCTGCCTTTGGCCCAGGGCGCGATCCTGGAGACTCAGGATCGAGTCCCATGTCAGGCTCCCGGTGCATGGAGCCTGCTTCTCCCTCTGCCTGTGTCTCTGCCTCTCTCTTTCTCTCATTCTGTGTGACTATCATAAATAAATTAAAAAAAATAAAATAAAATATTATCTTTTTTTGAAAAGATAGGGGACCCAAGACCCAGAGAATTTATGTGATTTGTCCAGGTTTACCCAGAAGTGGTAGGTCCTTGCATTGAACCCATAGCTTTCTGACCGTCAAGTCTTAGTATTACATTTCTATTTTTTTCCTCATGACCTTGGTACTATCCTATTTTGCATCTCTCACTTTAAAGACTTAATTGCTTTCCAGGCAGCCATTATTAAAAATTATTTAAAACTACTTATAATACTGTTCTCTGGAGTTTTCTACATGTTTGTCCTTCTCCAGACACTTCACTGATTCCCCTAAAGAACAAAAATGAGTCATAAAATATTTACGTTGCCATTTCACCTAGGACAGAACTAACACAGGGGTGCATTATTACAGCTGCTAAATAAATATCAAAGTAATACAGCTATATTTTGCTACAGTGTGATTCAGGTTAGAGTTTACATTTAGTACATCTTTCAGTATTACAGTATTTAGACTAACTGAATGCGGAAACAATTCCAATTTACCTAAATGAGAAATTGACACAAAATAATTACAAAGAATGTTACTTTATCCCAAGACTTTCTAATGAAGCAATATTTTTTTTTATAAAATATCTCTCTGCCTTTATAATTTCCTCACTTTTCCACTAACTATATAGCTGAAACTTCTGGACATAGAAAAAGAAGCCTTGCCTCAACCAGTACTTGTTCAAGGATAGTAATTCTGACTTACAGTGAGCTTGATTAATGTCTTTTGTTGTCATTTTCTTTCTACATTGAAGCTTACTGTATGAAGCTATTGCAATGAAGATAAAGTAAGCAGAGCCTTTGACCTAACCATCTCAATTTCAGATTTGGACTCTATCACTTGCTTCATGCTGTCCCTTCTTATAGAGAACTGTCAGAATGATTGGACTCTATTTTGGAGAGAGCTAGATGACTAGACCATCTACACTGGCAGAAAACCACAGTAAAAATACACGCATTCAAAAAAAAAAAGAAGAACACGCATTCATAGTGTATGTGTGTGCAGTTCTCCTTAAGTAGCTACTTTCCAATCAATAAGTATTTATTAGTACATGTTCTATATCAGACACTACCAAAATGCTATTGGAGAAACAGACAAATTTATAGCGTACTTCTTGGAATATAAACTTACACCAAAGATGCTAAAATGAATAAAGTATATAAAGACTTAATAGGTATTATGATTTTTAAATATAAGGCTATAGCATTTAGCATGATGAATTTCTTAATAAATGGTGTCAATATTAACTTCAGTAGGTATTCAGAAAAGGAGAGACCCATTTTTGGCAAGGGATTTTATGGAGAAAACTGTCCTTGGCCATGGCCACTTCTTTCTAGTGATTGCTGGTAATCTCAGATGCTAATTCTGTATTAAACCTGCTTTACTTGAACTCCTCTAATCTCCTGTTGTCTATGATTCTTCTCTGTCTGCAAATATGTGACACTTTGGACCTTCTCCTTCTCTAGCTCCCCAGCATTGAGTCCAACAGTGATAGTTAGGCTGGTGTGCTTTGTACAATGCCCATTATATATGAGCATTGTTAATTTATCTCAGGTGGATGCTCTCCTCTTTCTTTCTCTAAATTATATGCTTCTCTTTGAGAATATAATAATTCACTGGCCCTGGGTTAAACAGTTCTGATATCAGCCATACTTTTCTGGTCATGTCTTAAACCATGCTAAGACCAAGTAAAACTAACTTAGCTGAGAACTTTTTCATCAAAAGTTGCTTTTCAAGACTTTCATTCTGTTTTGTCCAATAAATTTTACTCAGTTCCAGCAATTTACCCAAGATATAAGTTAAATTATTCCAGCTTAGGACCCAAAACCCTATAAACATCCTTCCCTAATTTTTTCACTTTTGAGATACTAGTAGGACCCTGCTAAATTGGTATTCTCCATTACTATAGTAGACCAAATAAACAGCTTTTTTGGAGGAGTCAGTAGTCAGTACCTTCTAAATGGGATTTTCTTTCTAATGCTCTACCCTTTTCAACCTCATTTGATCTCAGATGGCATTGTAACCAAATAGTTTAAACAGTAGAAATTTAATGATCATAGAATGATCACATCTAAAAGGCAATATGAAGGAAAGAGAAAGAACAGTGATAAATCATAAAACCTATAAGTAACTGCAGATTCTGGTTTTAAGAATGGGTTCTTTAGTTCTGAGTCTGCAAAGACAAGAATCCATAAGTACCCAAGTATCTTTTCTCCTTTAATATTCAACTTTAATAATTACTATGTTATGGACCAAGCATGAATCTAAGTGTCTTACATATATCATTTTATTCTATCATTACAACAAACCTTTAAAGTTTTAATTTTTCCTCATTTTATAGCCAAGAAAACTAAGTCACAGAGAGATTGATTAACTTGTCTTTAGGCACAAAGTTAGCAATTGGCATGGCAAGGAATAAAATCTAGGTGACATCACAGAAGAAATGAGACTTCAAGCATCTCTGTTATACTGCCTTCTTGAAATATATTAAGTTCTGATTTGTCTTGAAATGGCATATGGGCACATTGATTGTGACCACATTTAAAACATTAACCAGATGGGTAATGGATGATTTATTCTTCTTATATTATGAACTTAAACATAATTTAATAGCTCTCACTATTATCAATTGTGCATGCTAATTTCTTGTATTATAGTTTTATGTAAACTGTATGAGCATCTTTTGTTTGAAAATTCTGAATATCTACATATATTAATGCCACTTCACACTTTGGTTTTGTACTTTTATGTCAAATTTGAGTGGTTTATGATGAAAATAATACTAAAATATGTTTAAAATTCTTCATTACAGTGTGACTATAAAATGCTTAGTTATTTTTAAAAACAAGGATAGATTGTCTAATAAAAATGACTAGAATAAATATAGCAAGACTATTTTTGTCACCCTGTCTTCATTCCAAGGTTACCCTCCCTGATGTTATGATTTAAATTGCCTTTGTGTTTGTATTACTAGACATGGTAGATTAAAAAAATAAGCCTTAGTTGTGATTAAAGTTTGAGAAGATGGCTCATAATTAATATTACTGAAGTGTGTGAAAATATACACAGTATGATCTTCATTTAATATATAGAACTGCATTTCTAAAGAATGAATATTTTATGATATTTAAAAATATTTGAATTATAATTTATCTTTCAACTTAAATGGTAAGAGCAACATCATCCATTTTAGGAGTAATACTGTAACCTATGTTCATAAGACAATGCTCATGTCTTATACTTCTTAACTGACCCTTGCCTCTACTTCTAACTTTCTCTCTACACTGGTGACAAACTGATTTTCTTAAAATGTAAAAACAGTCTTAAACCTCTTTATTACAATCATTTATTGACAAAAAAGTAAAATATAAATTCTCTTGCATGACATTCAATGTCCTACACAATTAGATAATAACTACTTGATAGGAAAACCATTCAGGATTTTTTTCTTTTCTGAATTAATATTGTTCTTTGATGTTCCTGTGCTTTGGTCCTATTATTCCTTTATTTTGGCATTTGTTCTACTCTCTAGTGTGCTAACATGTTTTTTATCTTTAAGGTCTATTACCACTGAAAGCTCAAAGATACCTACTTAGTCAAAATTAGGTGTTTGGGTTCCTCAGATCTTTTTATATCTCTTCATTGAGCATGTGATTTGTTTCTGTCTTATTGACCTAGGATGTTATTTATATGACTACCAGTTACCCTTGAAGATACGAAAAGATTTTATTCATCTTACATTTAAGACAAGTAACCACAGTGCCTTCGAAAATGAGGTGTTTTATCAAAGTTAAATTGTACTGAATGATGGATTCTCACTTATTAATTATTTCTGAGGATTCTATGTGAATAGTGTGGCATGTGCTATTTTTAAAAGAATGTCTAAAAAGCCCCTAAGGGTTTTTAAATTTTGTACTGTAAAAAAAGTTAATAAAACTAAAATGGATTATTTAACTTCATTTAAATAAAAACATAAAAGAAATTAGAACTTCTCACTTTCTAAAGATAAATGTAGAGGGGAAAACTTGAAATATTTTTAAAATAAAAACATTAAAAATAAAATAAAAACGTTAACATAAGAAATAGAATGTGAAGTTTTAGTATGTATTATAATTTTAATAAAGTCAAATATGATACTTAGAATACTTTTAGTACAAATAGTAAAAAAATTATAAATAAGCATGTAACAGAGACTATAGGAGCTAAAATAGGTGTAAGTTCAAGCAAATTTTAGATAAATTGTGGATCATGAGCTCTTGAGTAGTTATTTAAAAAAATTAGAACTTATAAGAAGATGTATTTAAAATGCTAATATTAAGGATGTATACAAAAGTAATGTAATAATGAAGGAAGCCATTATAACAATATTGGTATTAATATTTCAAAATTAAACCTGAATTTTTGGTAACATTATATGAGTTAACTCCCAGGGAGCCTGACACAGTGGCAGCAACCTAAATCCATGTCCTCCAATATCCTTCAAACAAACAAACAAACAAACAAATAAACAAACAAAAAAAAACCCATAACGTTGAGAAGAACACATAAAACTACCAAAATTATGCTTTCAAAATAACTGGAAGAGGGGATCCCTGGTGGCTCAGCGGTTTGGCACCTGCCTTTGGCCTAGGGCGTGATCTTGGAGTACCAGGATCGAGTCCCACATCAGGCTCCCTAATGGAGCCTGCTTCTCCCTCTGCCTCTGCCTCTGCTTCTGCCTCTGTCTCTGCCTCTCTCTCTCTCTCTCTCTCTCTCTGTGTGTGTGTGTCTCTCATGAATAAATAAATAAAATCTTTAAAAAAAAAAAAAAGAAGACTAACTGGAAAACTAAGAATGCCCAAACTTTAATACATGAAAACAAACAAACACCAGATCCCAGCAAGCAATCTCTCATACTCTTACTACAATCTTTGTCATGAATAAGGGTACTTTAAGAAAAATTGTAGGGAAAAGAGAAGAGAGGATCTACTGGCTTATATCAAATGTCTCTTTAACTTCTCCATAAAGAGCACCTCCACCCTATGTGTGAAAGTACCAAAAAAATGTCCTTGGTAAGTCAGAACACTGCTTGTAGGGCTTAAAGTACATGCAATTTAAGGTGGTCATCTTTGAAATTTTTAACTTAGGGAAGTCAAATGGTGTGAATAGATATCACTTGGAAATTGAATGGTTAAAAGTTAAAAGAAGCAAATTGGAAATTTTAGGGCACTGAAAAAATAAACAGAACAATGAAATGGAGTTAATTCAATTTTCCTTCCAGTGTTAAACAAACTGGACCTGCCTGTACTTATAGAAGAGAATTTTAGGAATTAGGAATCTTGTAAAGCATCTCAAATCCACAAAGTGAATAGATGGAAAGTAAATAATAATAGTGTAAAAACTTAAGAAATCAGAAATTGAGGAATGATACACTTTAGCTGATGAAATTGACTCACCTAAACTTAATTAAATATATTCAGACTGATTTTATATATCCAAAAAGTATTTAGGGAAATTAGAAATCATTTTTTACAGGACTTTTTATTTATTCATTTGAGAGAGAGACCAGAGGGAGAAGAAGCAGACTCCCCGCCAAGTGGGGACCCTGACATGGGGCTCAATCCCAGGACCCTGGGATCATGGCCTGAACCAAAGGCAGGTACTTAACTTACTGAGCCACCCAGGTGCCTCAGAAACCATTTTTTAATTACAAATTCAAAATTAAAAAAAATTTTAAAAAGCAGATTGATTGAAAGAGGTTAAGTTGGAAGAAGAATACATAATCAACTCCAATATTAAAGGTAAATTACAAGACACCCAATAATAGACTAAATAGAACAGATTACAATAAAAATATAGTAAGAGACATTGAAGAAAGTCAAACATACAACAATGAAAATTAAGGTGAGAAATGAAACAAGTCAGAGATAAAGTAGTGAAAATAAAAGGTTAATTAACTAAGAAAATGTGCCTAATTATTAGAGGCCCTGAAGAAGAAAAAAAATGATATTTAAATATTTAAATTCATAAACCAAGATCATTCCCCAGGTAACATAAAGCTTGAGTGAACATATCCAAAGGACATCTGAATAATTGTGAAAAATTAACCAAAAATGATCAACCCCTAGATGTAATACTATAAAATTATTAAACTCAAATCATCAAATCCTTGAGATCAAACATTCAATAACTTACCATGGTAATGTCTTCACATAGTCAGTGAGCACACCTAACTCCAAGAATTTGTCTTCTAAATATCCATTATCCAATAAAGAAATCAGGACTCCTGGAGAAGTGGCTAACTCTTTGTTAGGGAAAGACAATACAAAATGAGTCTGGAAGATCCTGTGGTCCCATAAAATAAGGAAATGTTCACAAAGTGATGGGAAAGTGTCAAAAAGACATAGAGAATGCTTTTTTCTTCTTGCCAAATTGAAATAACAAGTAACTGGCTTTAACGTCCTACCTGAAACAATAACAACAAAACAGAGAGGGTATGAAATAATAGTTTCAAGACACTAGATACAAGGAAATAAAAACAGTGATCCCTGAGAGATGGGAAACAAATGAGGTGTGTACTACGATTGTCCCAGCTTACTCCTTGATGTAGTTTCTGGGTCATCATTGAGGGAGGGGAAACCCACAGAGCTCACAAGACTCCTAGAGTTAGGATATGCAGCTGAAGAATCTAGGGCAAGTAATATAGCTAGAGTTTATGGGCAGAATATTGCTGATAGATCTCTTCGAGAATTGGTGAATATATTGTGTTTCAGTAGTAACCAAATGCTCCACAGCTTTGTCTTGCTTGCTCTTTCTCTCTTTCTTGTCTTCTCTGCTGTTTCCCATAATTATACTCAGCCAGAGATGTGTGAATAACACTCTTTGGTCTCTCACAAGAGTGTATACATCCTTGCTGATGTCCATAGCCTTCTAGACCTTTGCAGTCATATCATTGCACACTACATCTGTCTCATTCCCCAGACTGTCCTGATAATTTGAGGCTAGTCTGTCAATTTCTTGCTTTTCCCAGTCAGGATTGCTTCATCATTGGCCTTTTCCATTCATTTTCCATGGATTGGTATTGCTATGTTTCCAGTACCCAGGTGCATGGAGTTTTTCTTCCCCTCTCCAGTGTCGTTGATTGTCATAGCACTACTTTGCCAATGTGGTGGTCAGTGAGGAGGATAGAGGGATAGTATGGAGTAGCCATACTGGATCCACTAAAACTGGATTTCAGTGATCTCTCTTAAATAAATGCCTCTTGATTTGTTGTTTGCCTCAGTTTCTAGACCTGTTTTTGATATCTCATCTAGTTTTATAGTTGATTTTTGAAGAGAGATTTTTGTGTGTGTGTGCGTGTTTTTCTCTATCTGCCATTCTGTAATTTTTTAGTCAGGGTGCCCATTCTCTAGTTCCAGACTGGCTGAAATAGTTACACTGAACTTTCCTGGCTGCCATTATTTTTTTATTTTTTATTTTTTCTGGCTGCCATTTTTAGTCAGCATTAAAATAAAGTAATGACTAGAAGACCCAAGAAACCCTTCATTAGGAGAAATTCGATCATTGAATTATTTGTAATAAAGTTTTTATGTATACAGCTTGGGAGGCATCATATTAATCTGTAAATGGCAGTTTTTTTTAGTCTCAGTTCATCTCCAAACTGTGTATGGGCACAGGCCACTGACTTTTTACCTTCAAATCTCAATTTCCTTTTATAAGGTAAGTGTAAACATTTCTTTATATAAAATAGTGTTATTTGCCTACATTTTTTAAAAGCCTTATTTGTAAAAGAGCTTTTTTGTTTCAGAAACTCTACAGTCCCATTGGGAAAATAGCTAGATTTCAGTTTTCACAACAAATACCTGGGAAGTCTAAAATAAATGTGGTTGATGTGTGACTTGTCTCCAATTTGGAGGCAGAAGATGGGATTGAATTCCTATTGTTATATGTGAATATTAATATTGTAACCAGTGCTTAATTTGAGGCATATATTGGTTAAACATAACTAACCTTAGGCATCAATCATGAAAAAAGTTGTACTTGCCAAAAATATTTTTATTCAGGATATTATAAAAGGGGTGAGAGGGGTGTGAAAAAGCATTGAGATTATATGTTAGATATAATGACATTGAACTGGCAAGAGATAGGCTAATGTGTTTTTTTGGATATTGAAACTCTGAGTTCCCAGGCTGGATATTGTGAAGCTGGAACATCATTAAGTTGAACAATTTTCCTTCAAAATTTTCCTTAAATGAATTTAATTTCCTTAATTAAATTAACTAAATATAAAATTGTGTGATGGCTAATAGGTCAAACGCTTGCTCTATTTTAGGGAGTGTAAAACTATTCAAGAATGAATTATATAAAGGAAATTAAATTCAATGATTCATTTGAGGAAACTGCAAAAGATTGTCTTTTATATTTGTAGTCACTTTTAAATACTGACACTTAATACAGAATTTGCCTTAGGATTGGCTGGACTGTGGCACGATGTAATACATGAACACAATTTTTGTTCCAGATGCCCAAGACTGGAAAAAAAATAAGGTTTCCTAAATCAGACTCCAAAAGTGGTCATAATGAGAAATAAATAATAATATGTATATTTATATTCTCCATAAATTCTCTAACCACTATTCTCCACATTAAAGAGGAACTGTCACTAACCTAAGATGTAAGATACACATGGGATCAATGTTAATCAATGGATAGAGTAAACAGGTCATCCTATCATCCTAACAAGCTATTTCAGTAAACAATCTGCAGTTATTCACTCATTGGGTTGTTTACACATTTATTATTGGGCAAGTTGCTATATATCATTGATAAGCAATACAAAGGTTAAGCTATTTATAGTTTAAAATTGAGATTGTTTAGTTTGTGCCTTTTATGTGTTGACTTTAATGTGCACTGATTATCTGGGGATTTGTTAAAATGAAATTCTAATTTAGTCGATCTGGAGTAGAGTCTGAGATTCAGCATTTCCAATAAGCTAGGTGATGCCAATGCTGCTGGTTGATCAAACAGAGTGAGTAAAACGAGCTAAAGAACGTCCTCAGTGTTCTTACACAAAATATCTCAAAAAATCACTTGTAGAATACATGAATTAATGATCATATTTTGTGGAAATTTCTCTTTTATACCATAGTTGAATGTATGTTTTAATGAGGTGAAAAAGATAATAATTACTCATAAATTATTTTTCCATATACTTTAATTTTGCATTTAATATTTATATGTTTAGTTGTGGTCTTTCCAAGTTTGAAAATGCACTTTATTCATTCATTGTATCTCATACTTATTTTTCGTTAACTACTGAAACAGTGAACCCATTGTTTTATAAATAAGCATTCTTTGAAGAGATTGAATGCCCATCAAATGCAGAGACATTTCCTTTGCCAAAAAGGCATGAGGAATCTTACTTGGACTTGGAAATGTTTGAAGGGACATTAAATAAGCCAAGTTTAAAGAAATTATTTTTGTTCCAAAAATAGACCAATCTAGTTTAAGGCACTGAGAAACCAGAAAAAAAAAATAGAGTTTTTTTTTTTCTTATTTCAAATTAAGAACATTAAAAAGCTTTAACGATTTTGGACATGTATATCTTTTAATGTTTGTCACATGAATTTCTTGTTAAGATTGGTGTTTTGGGTGAACACAGCTTTCTCTGTCATAGCTTGAACAGTTTTCTTTCTTTTGCTTTTTCTGGGAACATTTTAGTAGTAGTTGAATCTAGTCAGTCTTGGCTTTTACTTTTTACTCCCATCCCTTTTTCCATCTTGCTGTCTTGGCACTTGCCTACAGGTTTTCTACCTCCATATATCATCAAGCTATTTATGAATAGATTCTCCTTTTGATTTCATCTTGCTATGAAATATTAGGATAGCAGAAAAAAGAAAAAATATTAGGATAGACAAGACACTGAAGGAAAAAGAAGTAAACTAAAAATCAAAACTTCATTAGAGTTAGTTTTTCTCTGGAGATTGGTAATCACTTCAAAATTGCTAATCATTGTAAATCACTAAAAATGTTACTCCTAAAAAGTTGATTATAAACAACAGGAAGTCACGGGGCAGCTTCCCTAATGAATGAGTTCACCTTACCTCCCCTTCCAGCCAAGAATTGGAGGAGCAGTTGAGGACAGCATCCCTTTCCTGCTGATTAAAGGCTGACTCTGTATGTAAGCCCTCAACGAAGATCTCAGTGAAAGAAGCAGGTGGCAAGCTCAAAAAATGCAAACTATCACAATCTGGAGTAGAGTAAGGGGTACTGAGAGAAGTAAATTGTTTTCTTTGGGAAAAAGAGGAGCATCATCTGGAAAATAAATATACTTTCAGAATTTAGTACTGAAATTATTTGTGTTACATTTTCAGTAGAGTCTCATTAATTTAGACACACACAATTAAAATTTTGTGGTTCAATATGCAAGATGAAGTATGCATGAGGAAAAATGTTAAGTCAAAGGGTAGGAAATCTATCAGAACAGAAGAGAAGCTACCTCATACTGGAGAGGAGATTTGGTATCTCTGGCAAAGGGGCGTTCTTCATTATTTATACACATCCAATGGGGCATTAAAATCTAGGATTATGTGAAAGATCTACTTGGCTTAATAATGTTCTAACACGGGATCCCTGGGTGGCGCAGCGGTTTGGCGCCTGCCTTTGGCCCAGGGCGTGATCCTGGAGACCCGAGATCGAATCCCACATCGGGCTCCCGGTGCATGGAGCCTGCTTCTCCCTCTGCCTGTGTCTCTGCCCCTCTCTCTCTCTCTCTCTGTGACTATCATAAATAAATAAAAATTTTTTAAAAAAATAATGTTCTAACACTAGTAAAAGGGCATACACAGACAAATTATTCTGTCAATCATCAAAAAATGTAACACTATTATCTTTAAATGAGATGAGAAAACTGAGGGGTCAAATCAGAGTGAACAATTCATGTTACTTTTATGCAATAAATGACAAGAGCTTATGAGAAAAACGTAACTGATATTTCAGATAACAGCAATATGTTTCTCTATGTAAAAAGTACACATACAGCATAGGCCAATCTGACAGAAGGAGGTGGTCAGAACTGGCTTGATCTAAATGCAGTGTCATTTAGGTGACATTATCCAGTAAAACATGCCAAATATATGAAGGCTTTATTCATGAATGAAAATATTTGTGTGAATGTAACTCACTTTCATACTACTTATTTTTCTTTGGGGTAGCCAGAATTCTGAGATGGTCCACAGAATTCTTCCCTTGGCTCTATATAATCCCTTCTACTAGAGTGTGGACAGGAGTGTGACTATGATGAATTTCACACAATTAGATCACATTATATGCTAAATAAAGGGATTTTGCAGATACAATTATGGTCCCAATTCAATCAATTTTGAGTCAGTCAAAACTGAGATAGTTTAAGTGGGTCAGAACTAAAGAGATGAATCCTTCAAAAAGTTTAGGCTCTTCTCTGAGTCAGAAAGATTTGAAGCATGAGAGAAATTTTCCTGGTGGCTTTGAAAGGTGAGAGGACCGATAGAGGAGGTCATGTGACTAAGAGCTTTAGGCAATATCTAGGAGTTGAGAGGGCTCCCCAACTAACAGCAAACAAGCAATAGAATTTTGGGTCCTACAATTGTAAGGAATTAAATTATGTCACTAACCTGAGTGAGCTTCATGAGAATATTGAGTCTCAGATGAGATGTTAGGCCAATATATTGATTTCAACCCTGTGAGCCCCTAAGCAAGAACCCAGTTAATATATGCCTGACTCCTGACCTATAGAATCTTTGAGATAATAAATGAGTATTTTTGTGAAGCTTCAAAATGGTGCCACCATTTTGGAAGAAATTTTAGCAGTGTCTTAAAAAGTTGAACATAGCCTTACCATACCATTCAGCAGTTTTGCTCCTTGGTATTTACCCAATTAATTTGAAAATTTACATTCACATAAAAATTTGGATGCAAATATTCATAGCATATTTATTCATTATTGCTAAAAAGTGGTAGAAGAGCCAAGATGTCCTTCATAGATTAATGGATATACAAACTATGGTGCATCCATATAATGACTGTTTTTCAACAATAAGAAATTAGCTATCAAGCCATGAAAAGATATGAAGAAACCTTACATGTATATTCCAAAATGAAAAAAAGCCAATCTGAAAAGGCTATATACTATATATGATTCCAAATATGTGGGATTTTGGATAAGGTCATAGTCCACAGATTGTAAAAACAAATGGCTGCCATAAGTTTAAAGGTGGGGAGGAAAATAAGTAGGTAAAGCAGAAAGGGTTCTTAGAGTAGTGAAATTTTTCTGTATGTTACTATAATGATGGACACATGACATTATGCATTTGTCAAAGCCCAGAGGTAGAACTGTACAACACAAAGAAGAACCCTAACTTAAGCTTTAGATGTTAGTTAATAATAACGTCTTAATATTGATTCATCAGTTGAAACAAACGCACCACACCAAGATGATATCAATAATAGGAGAAATTATGTACATAGGGAGACATATTTGGGAACTGTATTATCTGTACTATCTGCTCAATTTCTCTCTAAATCTTAAAAGCAAGAATTTTGGCTTTAAATGTGGTAAGTATGTGGCAAACTCTTCAAAAGAGGATTCTCACTACCTGACTCTGAAATTTTTGATATATGGGAAAATGAGATCATTGTCTCTAGATAATTCTGATTTCTCAGGAAGAGCAAGAAAAAATGAAATATACTTCTCTATACAATGTCCTGATTTTGAAATGTTGGAAATGAATTTGATTAAAAATTTTTAAAGCATTTGGAGCTAGATTTAGCTCCAAAGCAGATAACTCCTACCTTTGATTATAGAAAATTCACTACTTGGTAAAATGGCAAAAACCAACAAATGGCTGAGGCAGATTTCATTTTGTTTGATACTCTCAACTAATGAAAACTCAGTAAATTGGTGTATCATGTGTCAGTGTTGTGTCTTATACAGCCTAATTCCTTCTAAGTTGATTACCTTTGAAGCAGTGATCCAGGGATGTTGTCTGGGATCTTTTCTTTTCGGGTTGCTCAAAAAAATCTAATTTAGTGGCAGTGAACTCTTTTCTCAAGTATAGGAAATGCTCTTCCTCTGTCTCAGGAGTTACAAATTATACCATTAAAAAAGATATGTTGCAGCTGCGTTAGTCAAATAATAGGTATACTGCAGACCGAGGAGACATTTCCAGAATGAATGGTGGACTTTAAAATCCCTTGATGTCCATCCTATAATCAGTTAAGCAATAGTGCTTAGTGTGGCCTACTAACTGTATTTTTCTGGCCACAGAACTAATAAGAGGATTAATAAAAAATACAAATTGCAGACTGCTTTTAAAGAAGTGAAATTTTACTTTCAATCACATAAAGGAGTTGCAAGGAGTAAAACAGTACTTGTGAGATTCTTAGCCATGCACTATAACTTGCGTAATTATAATAGATGATTCTTAAATTTTGAAAATATTCTGTACTTGATTATGCTTTAAATATATACTTTTAATGAGACATAATCAATTCTAAATTAATATATATATGACCAGGAATCTTAAAAATGCTTATAATTTGATATCTAAAAAAAATGTTGATTGAGCATTTACTGTGAAGAACAACTGGATGAGGTCTATATATAATGCAACAATAAGATTTGGTTCTTTCTCTAAAGGAACTTACATTTTATAGAAGAGACAGGTATGTGCAGTATTAAGAAAGAAGTTGAGGGAAAAAAAAATTGGGAACACCAAAAGTGGAGGAACTAATTCCAAAGAGAGATGAGAGGAGGCTTTCTGAGGAAGAGGTAGCATTTGAGCTTCAATAAAGAGCAAGGAGCTTTTAACCAATGAGTTGGGTTGTAAACACAAATAATGGTACAGAGTTTGGAAAATACAGACAAAGCTCTGGGTCCTAGACAGATAATGTGTTTTGTGAAGGAGGGAAGGTGCAGTCAGAGAAGAAACAGAAATTTTATGTTGTTTTTTATGTAAAACAAATTCCAATTTTTTGTCATAAATTTGTACTGTCATCCCTGACACTTGCCAGATCTTAGGCATTTAGTTTGTGTAAATGTGTATATTTCCAAAGATGCTGCCATAATTAAGCGCACATCACAAATATTAACAGAGAAGTTTCATGAATATGAAATGAAGATGACACTTGTTGGGAAATCCTGGGTATAGGAATGTCATAAGATTTTGAATAGCTTATAGTCACTAAAATCTAAAAAAATAAGACTTGTTATTTTCAGGTGCATAAAAATCCTAGGAAGTGCTCTCATCAGAATCATGAACAAAGTCTTATCTATACCAGAAGCTCAGGACCACAAAACTGGACTATATGGATAGAGTGAAAAGTTGTTGGATCAGTATGTACATTAATTGGATGTGCACACATTTGTGTAATGTGAAGATTACAAAAGTGTCCCTCCTTCTTCACTTTTGTAGCATTTAGCTACTAATGTCAGAGTTATGCCAAACACAAAAAGTGTTTCTAGATGCACATCAAGAAGCATTTACCATGCCAACTAATGAGATTTATAATGTTGAGTAGATTCTGAGAAATAAAATGGATGTAGATAAAGTTCCTAATATTCAAAATTTGCTGTTTAAATTTTTCACATGGATTTTATACTGTCTACATTTAGTTACATGACATCCATTAAAAAATCACTAAAGTTAGCACCAGGATAAATGGATTGCTTGACTTATATATTTATTTTAGAGTCATGTATATAAGCAATATAGATTTATTACCAAGCTCTGAAAAATGCAAAAAAAAAGGTACAAGAAAGCAAAAGATTTAGAATCTTACTATTCTAAAACAACCAGTATTAAAATTTGAAGTTCATAATTTTAGACATTCAAGTGATCCCAAAATACAAAAAGAAGGATGGATGACAGGAAGGATGCATAGATAGAAAAATAATTATAAGAATGGAGTCAGATTTTACCTATTATTGTGACTATCTACTTTACTCAGTTAGTTGGAATTTAACCAAAGAAAAAAGAAGCTAGATCAAAAGGGAAGAAGTTGCCAAACTACAAGATTAAGACTTGATGGCAATAAATACATTGCTGAAAGACCCTTTTAAAAAAAGATGTAAAGATTTAAAAGATTATTAAAAACTTAGAAGTATTTTCTTTTTAATTGAATAATTCAAGTTATACAGTATTAATAAATGTCCAAAGATCATTTAATCTGCTCTTTTATACTTCCTCCCACCTTATTTCCTTTCTACTTCCCAGTTTTTAATACAGATTATGTTTTTTACTCTGTCAGAGATTTTAATATTTTTATTTCTACTTTAACTACATTTTCAAAACTATTTAGTCTTAGTTTTGTATTGAATTAATTAGATGTTTACACTACTGTTTGTAATTTTTCAATTATTTATTTCACTTCATCTCTTTTTTAACTTGATCTTCTGCAAGTTGATCATCTTGATCATCTTGATCATTAACTTGATCATCTTCAAATTCTTTTTTTCTTTTCTTTTTCTTTTTTTTTTAAGATTATATGACCCCAGTGGAGTAAATCCTCACTTTTTAAATCTGAAATGTTTGGCTATTGTCTTTCTGTTGTAAAGGATGCATCACTGGATATATTTGTGAGTAGCCCCATTTTCCCCTTAATGGTCTTTAACCTGTAATTTTACAGAAGAGAAGTCTGAGATTAGTCTAATTTTTCTCCTTGTGGGTAACTTACTTTTTTTTTTAAAGATTTATTTATTTATTCATTCAGAGAGAGAGAGGCAGAGACACGGGCAGAGGGAGAAGCAGAGAGCCCGACATGGGACTCGATCCCGGGTCTCCAGGATCACACCCTGGACTGCAGGCGGTGCTAAACTGCTGCACCACCGGGGCTGCCCGGTAACTTATTTTTTATACCTGGAGACCTGTACAATACATTCATCTTCTGTGAATTTCAGTAAGTTACCAGGATTTGCCTCAGTGTTGAAGCAATGTCCTAGAGTATTGCACTTCTTTTTAAATAAATTATGTTTTTTCTTCCTTGATTCCTAAATATTGTTTTTCCTATATTTATATCTGAAGTTCAACAGATATGGGATGTTTTGATGTTGAGCATTTCAAATCACCTTTTGATAATATGTATACAATATGTGTTTTCACTGTATAGGCTCAATTACTAGTTTTATAAGATTTTTTCCCCATATTTTATTTCTGAATAACTTATTTATATTCAGTTAATACTATAGAGTTAATACTGTATTAGTCTGCTATATCTGCCATAATAAAATACCACAGACTGGGTGGCTTAAATAACAGAAATTTATTTTCTCAAAGGTCTGGTGACTAGAAAGTCTAAGACCAAGGTCCAGCAGGCTTCAGTTTCTCCTGATGGTTTTCTCCTTGGTTTGAAGATAGATGCCTCTTCACTGTGCCTCACCTGTAGAGTGAGAGGGCAGGCAAGCTCCCTGATGTCCCTTTTTAGAAGGACACTAATTCCACCATAGAAGCTCCAACCTTATGACCTCAGCTAATTACCCCCCAAAGACCCCATCTCTAAATACTGCCACATTGAGGTTTAGGTCTTAAACATACACATTTGGGGAGGACACAAACATTTAGTGCATAACAAATATATTGAGCTCTCAATTTCAGGATGTAAGTGAAATATAGATTTCATGTGGCCTTTGTATTTATCATCTTCTCCCTAATTACTTTATTCTTTTTTTCTGTATCCCTTCACCATGATTGTCTCAGGCTTTTTTCTTCCATGCCATTAATTTGACTTTTCTCCAGGTCTGTTTTTTCTTTTTTTTCCCCAATGTGTTTATTAGATGATGTTATTATGCACAATACATTCCCTTAACTCTACTTTGTCTTTTTCCCAGTATACTTTTTCATGTGTAGTTTTTCTTTGTATACATATTTTATTGAATTCAAAATTTCACCAATTTCTAATCAAATTCTGCTATTGCAGGGAGTTCTTTTGCAGAATTTGTTTCCACTCCTTTGGTTATGTTTGTTTTAGGTGAAGTTTGAGGAAATGCTGGCTTATTTATTTTTCATCTTGTTCTTAATGTGGGCTGGTAAATTCGGATTAACCATACATTCTGACATAGTTTGAGGAATTGTTTTTTGAATCCTCATCTAACTAATCTGGTTGGACCATATAGATATGATCCCAGCTTTTTCAAGTTTGTGACATAATATCATTTTCCTTTCTCTATTAGATTTCTGCTAATGAAACTTTGGATTTTTAAATATTTCAACTGTTTTTTCTTTATTTAATTATGAATGGAAGGAGAACCCATTTGTGAGTGAATCGGCTTTATTATTATTATTATTATTATTATTATTATTATTATTATTATTTCTCTTAACCGAGCATCTCTAAGGCCATGAAACTAAAGAGCAGTTATTGCAGGGACAAAATTTTCGGAGAAGACTCCAAGAGAAGAGAGAGCAAGAAGGAAAATTTTATATTTAGAGGTAAATTAACAATGCTTAAGAGAAAGGAATAAATTCAAGTCTTTTTAAAGAACTTGGTATGAAGAACAGAGCTTGCATTTTATCTGGATGTATTCTGGAGACTTTAGAAAACAGTAATAAATGGCCAACTAGGTGGATTTCAGCTGTGATGGTGAATGCTGGTGCATTACATTTCTACCCATGACAGAAGCATGAGTAAATAAGAACGATATGCTTGTTTGATAAAATATATGTGGAAGATTGAACACACGTTTTATATAGAAAAATGTGTATATGTTAACAATCCATAATAAACTATATGAGCATTATCTTGAGGAAATGGGCTCAATTATTAAAAGAAGCGACATTTATGAACTACGTAAATTGATATCCAATTAACTTGCTGCAGCTATCTTATTAAATGCCAATTAAGCGTATTAACATTCTTTACAATTTCATATATCAATATGAATTTAACTGTACCTTTATTGCCATTGTAATTCTGAGTTAATTACATAGCTAGATGATTTATCTTTTGCATAATTATCAAGCCTTACCCTCTGTTCTTCAAAAAAATAAAACTGATAACTTTATAAACTCTGAAGGTAAGTCCCCAAACGTATTAATTTCCTAGCTTTTTACAAATCTTTGTTTTGAAGCAAAATGCAGATTGCACATGGTTTGTGGTAGCTGGATAGTGATTTTAATTCTTTATGTGAAATAAAATATGAAGCAACTACGCAATGCACCTGAAAGGCATTACTAGGTCTTCAATTTGTTTTCTTTTCTATTGTGATTTTAGTTAACATCTTCATAAACAGATTTTCTGGCAACTGAGAGTTTTCTTAACCAAACAGGATAAGAAGCAGTCCATTAGAATATGAATATTTTAGATCATTTTGGTGAGACATGTTTTATTTTTCTTCATCAATCCCCTGAATATCTAGCATGGTAACAAGCATTTACCGAGTTTGAAATAGTTGAAAAGATCTTGAGCTTTGAAGTCAGATAATTTGGGGCTCAGTTTCTCTCTCAGTTTCTATATCTTTGGTCTTGGAAATCAGTGACATTTTTGGCATTTAGCCTATTTGCTCATTAGTGAAATGTGGATGGTAACAACTCCTACATAGGTTTATGCTTAGTATTATATTTGATTAAATTCATAATAATAATACTGGGAATAATATGCATGCAAGTTTATACTCAGTAAAAACTGACTTTTATTCCTATTCTATATATATTTTTTTAATTTTTAAACAATTTCATTCATTTGTATATACCATGAACCTACTGCCAAATAATTTTATATAATTTTATATATGATTTATGAATGGGATGGATCTCAGGGCATATCTTAGTCTTGAATGAGGGAAGTAAAAAAATGCATGCATATGAAAGAAAATTTGGTTATTCAAATTTGGGTATATACAGGACTATTGTGTTGTTTCATTAATCTGATTAAAATAAAATTTAAATGTTTAATGGTTAACTCTATACAAAGAGAACTTCTTAGACAGATATTTACTTATGGTTCAAGAGAACCATAAGTAAGCACTGATAAATCTAAATCCAAATTATTGAGAGCAGGGATGCTAGAAAATAAGTACTGACTCCATAATGACAGGCAGCCATTCCATGGAGGCATGTAAGTGTTTTGGCTATCATACATATCATACATATCAAATGTATCATACATATCATACATATCAAATGTACATATTATACATATCATACATATCATGGAGGCATGTAAGTGTTTTGGCTATCATACATATCATACATATTACATGTCGCCTGTTCATCACTGCATTGCTGTGTGATACTCAGATGTATGCTTCAAGTGGAAAGACGTAACTTTCTGTGGGCTGTTTTCATGAACTCTGCACAACACTGTTTCCTTCATCTTCTCAGCCCTCACATTACCCCTGTGTGGAAAGACTACGTGGAAACCAGACTGCTTCCCTTTCTTCTTCTTTCCTTACTTAAGCAGTGATGATCACTCCCCTGCTTGGCATTGTCACTTGTTTCTTTGTTAATCTGTGCCCATTTAAGTCTTCTATAAAATTTCTAATAAGGTCACCTATAAAGCCATCAAATGTCAGGTACAATAATAAATGACTGTGGAAACAAAAATCACCCTAATGAAGTAGAAGGGAGCCTAAAATCCTTGCCCATGTGCTTCCAATTAAAAATGTTTCCTCTGGCTTGCCATTATTTATATCATTGTTAATGACGGAATTCACACTGAAATAAATGTCTTTGGTGTTGGTGATTATTCATGAGGCCCATGTGCCTATACGTACCTCACACAGAACATTCTCTATGGTGGTTTGAGATTGAGGATTACTGGGAATTGATATAGAAGGCTGAGAAAGGATTTCACCTGTATCTTCACAATAGTTTCACTGAGCTCTGGGTTTGACTGATAAGGATGAACAATTGTGACCACTACAGGAAATTTATGGAAATTAGTTGAACAATTCCAGTGTGGCTCTAGAATATCAAAATTACGATTTATACAGATGGTGACTCTTTACAGTCAACTAAGCAACAAAAATAAAGCTCCTGCTGCTTGTCAGAAAACCAGCATTTGGATAAAAAGTTTTTGCAGCACTTGTAGTCCACATGGCCAGTAAGTAGCAGGCACAAGTCTGACTTGAAAGCTGCTAGATTTCCTTTTCTAATATTTGATAGCCTACTGTCCTATTTTATTTCTCCTCAGAGTTCTTAATTTAGATCAGAATTTCAAGGATCTCTCCCAATTTCATAACTAACTTCAAAAGACACCCATGAAAAAAGAAAGATACAGTTAGTCCTAATGATAGCTTTTATCCATTGATTTCAGGCATTTTACGTATGCATAGTTCACAAAATAGCTTTGCAACGTAGGTATTTCTTACAATGATTTTCCATATGAGAAAACTATACTTGAGAGACTAACCACCAAGTAAGCTGTTATCTAAACAGACCCATTTGTCTCTTGAGCTCATATTCCTCGAGCTCCACGGTCCTATTGACTGACTTATGAGTTCATCTTTTCCACATCATTACAGATCTCATTCCTATGAACATATATCCCCCAAATCCCCACAATTATCTTGCATAATTACTTTAATACCTTCTTCTGGAGTCTGTATAAGTTTAGTCACTCAAAAGTACCTCCTGTGTTGTCAGGAATATATTGTTGCTTTTATAGTCTGTATGTCCTCTAATTATCTGGTTTTGAAGGATTCTTGCCTGGTAACTTAATTCTACTGGAATTAACGTGGAATGAACACACGAACACCACAGTGATTTAACCTAATCTGCTGTGTCTGGCAGCGCAAGCATGGTGTGGAGTGGCAAGGTAAACATTCACCTCCTCAAATACTTTAAGTTGTATTATAAAATGTTTTATGAGTTGAAACTCTCAAGCATTATGCAATCCCTTTTAATTGTTTTTTACCCTTACTTTTTCAACTAAGGAGAACATAGAACTATCTGGTCCCCTAAACTTATGATACATTGAGAAATAATTATAACAATGGTGATTGTACTAGCAAGAAGCTTTAATTTAGGTAAATACGCTACTTCAATCTGTTTTATTTCATTCAGACATCCCTGAACTCTGTATGTATGTATGTATGTATGTATGTGTGTGTGTGTGTGTGTATATATATTATATATATATATAATATATATATTGCTAAAAACTTGCTCAATATATGCTGCAAGATCCATTCAAATATTCTAGTCTTCTCTCTTGTTTCTCATTATGTTTTATTCTTTATATAGCACTTCAATTTGTAAACCCCTTAAATAGTTCTTAAAAGTTTTCTTTATATAGTATTTAGTGACATGTTCCACATTTCCCAACAATGGTTCAAGTGTCTGTGCTACTGTAGGCCAGTATCTAGGGTTTCTTGAACTGCCATAACTTATTAAAGTTCTTGTGTATCTTGCCAAAGTCATAAACAAATGCTTTCTTTCTTTTTTTTTTTTTATTGATGCTTTTGTCTATTGCAAGAAATCATTGCTGATCCTGTGGGATGGCTTAAAAAATTTACTTTTTTTGGTTTAAGGCCACCACCTTTCTTTTCTAGAAGTTATTTCCTGCCCCCATGGAATGATCCAGTCACTTCTGTCCTTAGTTTGCTATTTTGGCACATTTTTGGATTCCAGTCTTCCTGCGTTTATAGACATATAACATAGAGACAGGAGATTAAGTCCAGGAGATAAATTTGTCATCATAGTGAAGGTGACTGGTAAAACCTCCTCCCACACTTTTCCTATAGATTAGAGTGAGGTTTTATAGTTTTCACCAGAGTCTTAAGGGGGCTTATGAACCAAAATAGGACAAAATAACCTTTTATGCAGATATTTAGGTGTGTTATAAATAGGTAGTCACTTAACATTTAGTAGTGAAAACCATAAAGCTTTCAGGAGGTAGTCTAGAAGAATATCCTCATGACTTGGCAAGGGTAAATATTTCTTAAGCAGAGAACTGTTTTAAAAAGAAATTTCATTAGAATCCAGAATTCCATTTGATCAAAAGACACCATGAAGAGAAAATGCAAAGCAGGGAAAGAAGATGTTTGCAATACATACATCTGACAAAAGACTTATATCTAGGATATATAAAGAAATCATAGCAAAGCAGTAATAAAAGGACAAATACTTTAGAGGAAAAACAATAAAAAATCGGCAATTCACAAAAAAATGTATCGAGTGATTAATAAACGTATGTGTAGAGTTGGACAACATCATTCTTCACAAAATTAAAATTCCAATGAGATCATTGAGATATCACCTATACTCACTATAATGGCTGAAATGTTTTAAAAATGATAATACCACATGCTAACTAGCATGTTGAACAAATGCAAATTATATGACTAATGGGAAGATTGTTCAAACACCTTCAAAATGTTTGTTTGCAGGATCTACTAAAATAACACCATGTATCCTAACATTCTGTATACAAATGCAAATAGAGATGCTTTATTATATACTGTGTGTGTGTATGTGTACTAATAGGCATGTCCACATTTATACATCAGAAGTGGAAAAAGAGTACAGATAATAACATTATACACAATAGCCCAAATTAGACTAAGAGCTTCAAATGTTCATCATAGATGAACAATAGATGGGATAAATAAACTGTGGTATGGTCATGCAGTGGAACACTATACATTAATAAAAACAACAAACTACTTGCTGGTATTTGTAAAAAAAACCTCGATGAATCACACACATATGATTGTGAGCAAAGGAAGTCACAAAAGAGTGTAAACTGAATATATCAATATATATTGCTATAAAACAGGCAAATTAGTCTACAGTGATAGAAGTCACATAGTGTTTACTTTCCTGAGATGAGTAATGACTTTAAAGGGACATGAGGCATTGTTGGGCAGCTGGCAGTGTTCCACATCTTAACCTGGGTGGAAGTTATTTGAGTTTATCTGCATGGGTACATTTTGTAAAAATTAATCAAGTTGTGCAAGTGTGTACTTTTTGTATTATACCTTAATAAAATGAAGTGAAAAAAATACCAAAACTTGACACATAATGATCATCTCTAACAAGGAGGATAGAAAAGTTCCCAAGGGAAGAACATTTTCCTTAGTTTTGTAATTGTCCTATGGACAGAGCCAGATTAAGTAGACCAGAGGAACTCTTCTGGCTCCTGCTTGTAGATAACCACTGTGAGAAAAACAGTGTATTCTTCCTGACTCATTCTGCCATTTATTTAGGTACTATTATCAATTTTTTCTGGCCTGTAACATTGTGTAATGACACTATATTTATAGAATTACTTGGGAGATGTAATAAAATAATTTAATGAAAGTGTTCATCATGGTGCATGACACATAGCACTTATATGTTAGATATTATTATTGTTAACATTACCATAATTTTTACTCACATTATTATAGGCCCCAGCTGATTTCTGACCAATGTATCTTTTTTAGGTATATTTTTAATTTTAAGGAATGGTACTAAAAAAAATTTAAAAGAAAAGAAAAGATACTATTTTCTGCACTTCTCCCCTATTTACAGATTTCCATTTTGTGGGGGGTTCCTGGGTGGCTCAGTCAGTTGTGCATCTGTCTCTTGTTTCAGTTCAGGTCATGATATCAGGATCATGGGATCAAGCCCCGAGTCAGGTTCCATGCTCAGTGTGGAGTCTGCTTGGGATTCTTTGCTCCTCTGCTCCTTCCTACCGCTGGCACTCTTACTCCCTCTCTCTCTCTCCCTCTCTCTCTCTCTCCCTCTCACAAATAAATAAAATCTTTAAAATTGTTTTGTGTTCTGCAAAGCATAAGTAAAATCAAACAAAATAGAAACTTTTGTGGTAAAAATATATACATATACATTTCTGATCAGCAAAACAGCTATGTCTTTGTATTAATTCCTCTAAACAATTATTTAGATTAACCTACCAATTGTAGTACTGTTACCTATTTGGAGCATTTTTCATGTCATGATGAGCAATTCAAATGTATATTCTATAAGCCTGAGCCTATTTTGGTCTATCTTTTGGCTGCATTACGGTCCTCTTTAAGACCAAAACAAAACTGTAGCTCCTGAGAGAAACAGGATTCATCTCTAGCACCTGGATCAGTTATATTTTGTTAATTGTATGATTCTAGGACTTCATGTTTGCTCTTTTTGTTCATAGAAGAGGGATTTTTAGGACTGCAAGGACAGTAGAGATTATAATCTAACAGCTATCCCTCAAGTCACTGAGGATAAAAGTCAGGTCCAGAGGTGGTAAGAACTTGTTTTGGTTCATACAGCATAGGACATAGACAGAACTGGAACTCCTGTGTCCTAAGTACTGGTCCCTTGCTCCTTTCATTGCTTCATGCTGCTATTGTATGTCCTTTCTGAGAAGGCAGTAATGAGACAAATGTTCAAAGTATCAGATGGAAGGGATTCATCAATAGGTTCTTTTCTTTCAAATAGAGTGACTTACAGAGTTCTGTTTTTGGCAAGCTGTGATCCATACACAAATTTGCAGGCCAAATTCATTGTGTTCCACCCTTACTTTAGACCATGAATTAGATTACAACACAAAAAAATTAGTGTTGTTAATCACTTACATAGCCCCATCATCTCCTCTCATTATCAGAAGTTTTTACTAGTGACAAGTTAGATGATGATTTTCTTTCTGGAGAAAAGTCAATAGCATTGAAAGAATATTTCATGTAATTTTCTGAGCTCTCTGTTGTTTGTGATATTTTTATATTAGAAGAGGTAGAAAGGTCCACCAAAATAAATACATTATGTAGTAGGCAGTGAAGGGGTAAAGCCACTTTTTTCCGTAATCACAGTTTTTTCTAAAGTCATATAGTCCCCTATAAATGAGATAATAAAGTAACTCCACATTGGTTCCTTCAGTTCCCTGGAGTTTAAAATGTATTAATGGCTATTGGATTCAGAATAAATAAACTGGATGGAAAAATCATTATGTGAGTTCTATTTTCCAAATATCAATTTGGTTCCTAAGCACTCCAATAACTTACCCTTAATTTCCAGCTTGAAGCTTCTGAGAAAAATAGTTGAAATTTGGGGCATCATTTATTTTTCCCCTCTTATAATAATGGGATGTGAATTCAGCAGCTGAGGTCATTGAATTTGGCATTAGAAGCTGATTCATCTCTTAAAAAAACACACATTTTACATATTGAATTTCATCCTTTGGAGGATAGCAAACAATAAAAAATACATTGGAAAAATTTGTGGGGGGATGCTGGGGTGGCTCAGCAGTTGAGTGCCTGCCTTCCGCCCAGGGTGTGATCCTGGAGTCCCGGGATCAAGTCCCACATCGGGCTCCCTACATGGAGTCTGCTTCTCTCTCTGCCTATGTCTCTGCCCCTCTCTCTCTCTGGGTGTCTTTCATGAATAAATAAAATCTTTTTTAAAAAAATTAATTAAAACTCATTAAAAAGGGGAAAATTAGTGGGAATGGTTGGATGAATAGACCTTTCCTTTATGTTATTGTTGAATCCAGCAGTATCGTGTAAACCCCAGTTCTCTCTATTAGGATTTAACACTGAGAATTAGTGAACAGAATTATTAAACAGAATTATATCTTTCCTGGGATAAATGTTTCAGTTTCCTTGTTTTCAGTTTGCATATACTGAGACCTTTATATTTCACAACGCCACATCAGGAAAGGTCAAAAATGGCAGATCACAACAGGATGTGTAGGGCAGTGTGTATAATCTACATGCATGCAAGTGTGTGGATCTTAGGGGTGACCTGCCGAAAAAATTCATTTTTTTATCACTAACGCTCCTTTCCATAGAAAAAGGAGCAATTAGTTGGCATGAATGACAAAAAGATAAACTGCAGTGCACAACAAGAGCAGACCAATAATTCATACTCACAGTCCAAGGTCTTGTAAACTGGTCCAAATATTCACAAAAGTTTAAGTTTCTAAATTCAACGAGCAGTTTATTGAGCTCCTACTTTTGTACCTTTCTCATGTAGTTTATTTTTCCTCCCCAATTCTCCATTTTCAGTTAGGGATATCATGTTATAATTTACCTTTTTAACTGTCTTCTCCTTAAAACAAACAAACTTAAAATGAATAAAACTCAAGTTTATTTCAGGGGCAAAAAAATATTATCGAAGTTACTGATTATAGATTTGAAAAGATTTTTAACCTGTAATTCACAGTCAGTGTCTATTTCCTTCATTTGTCCATGCTTCCCTTTCTTCCTCCCTTCCTTCTTTCCATCTCTTACTCCTTCCTTCTCTTACTCCTTCACTACCTGCCTCCCTCTCCCTTTCCTCCCTTCTTCCTTCTTCCCTTCCATGATTTTTGTAATTGAATACCTATTGAAATCCTAGAATTTAATAAGTACCCATAACTTCACCTCCTGAAGACAATAACAGTAGTATTTTTACATAAAGATTTCCCGAATTTCGTGTATATATTAAAAACTTGTTCAGTATAGAAGTATGTGATAGTTGGATCATACTATATATATAAATTTTGTGACATTTCTTTTGCATTCAGCATTTTAGATTATATACTTATAATTTCCTGAAGTTGTGTTACTTTGTCAGTTCCAATCTTTGGAATCTTAATTTACTGGTGTTCCAAGTGATACTTCAAGTATTTTGCCTTGTTTTGAGTCTAAGGTGAGGTTCATAAGACCATGCTACTTTCGTGAATATATATATTTAATGCTGCACATTGTTCCATACATGTAGATTTAACTCACTTGTAATATTGATAGCTTTGAGCTGATATTAAATTAAAAACAGATCTTACAATTATTCAAGTGGAATATATCTATTCCTTCTACTGGCACTGTATTTACTGAGGCAAACTTCTAAGTGTTTTCTCTCTCTATCTTATACACAGGGTCCAGATGTATTTTCAGAAATATAGATCTGATATTAACACTTTTCTAGATGCCTCGAGTTCTTTTGAAATTGGAGCATGCATTTTTCATAGTTTAAATTTTCTATGGTGGCTTTTTCTTGCCTCTTGGGTATTTTAAAAATTATTTTTTTTCATCATGATAAGTATACTTTTTAATCGCCATCATTGTTTCTATACTACGCAAAGCAATCTACAGATTTAATGTAATCTCTATCAAAATACCAACAGCATTTTTTACAGAATTGAACAAATAATCCTAAAATTTGTTGGGAACCACAAAAGACCTCAAATAGTCAAAGCAATCTTGAAAAGGATAAACAAAATTGGCAGTATCACAATTCCAAATTTCAAGTTATATTACAAAGCAGTGGTAATTAAAGCAGTATGGTATCTCTTAGATATTTCATGAAGAAAAAGGAAAATGTCCCTTAACTTCCAATACTATGGGACTACTCAAGATTTCCTAAAAATGCAGTATATTTTAAAATTGTCATAATTTTACCAAATTCAAACTGTTTCATCATACACACACACACACACACACACAAACATGATCCTGTGCTCTACCCAAACTTTCTAAAAACTTCCTACACACAGATACACAACACTGATGTACAAATTCATTTTTCTCTTTGGTGGAATGTAATCAACCACTCTTCAGAGCCCAAACTATACACCTTTCTCGGAATTAGCTATCTTGCCCAGAAGCCCTGGGCAATTAGGGTAACTCTCATCTTTGGTCATGTGGTTATTATATGACATTAATCACCACAGTTTTTGCCACAACCAAACTTACACTTTTGGAGGTCAAGAACTGTGCCATAATACCAGGTATCAGGCAATAGGACTTAGGGCTTTTTTGAATGAAAGAGTGAATTGGTCTTTCCATGTAAATACTGAAATTTTTTCCTTCAATCTCAGGCTCTTTGTCATCTCTGAAGCAGCATCTGTAAAAGTCCTGTATGCCCTAGATGTGAGCGCCCCTCACAGTGTGGCAGTATTTAATGAAACTTATGTTATGGGGGTAACTTTATTTTCAGGAGGGAAAGTTGTGTATACACAAAGATATGTATGTATATTTTCATTGTAAAAAACCAATTGAAAATTTTTTTCTTTGTGTTAATTGAAAGATTTTTGTAGAGCCAATGAAGCTCTTTAAAGTTGTTTCTTCCAAAGAACAAAGCCAGGTAACAACATTTAAATTTCAGTGATACATTTATTGGAGCTGTGCCTTTTCTATCACACTGGATTAAAGGAGTTTGTCAAGAGAAAAAAAAATGATAATGCTCATATTTAAGACACAGAACAAAAGTCTTTTACCTCTGTGTGTGGCAGGAGAATTGCTCTGGAGGGATAAATTGATGAAAAACATCTTACTGGCCTAAGTTCAAAGAAAATAAAGGACAATTATTTGAATAATTTGAAAACAATTTAGTTTATTTACTGACAAGAGCAATAAACCATGACTTTCTTGTATAACGGGAAGGAGCAGGGCAGTCTTGAATGTGCTGGATATTAAGAGGTTAATAAAAAATCATGACCTATAGTTAAGTGGCTGTAGTTCAGCTACTGTCTGAATGTATCTAAACACTCCCAAATTCTCCAAGCTTTATTACTCATTTTTTTAGCAAATTGAATTTTTAACAATGAATAGTGTTCATTTGAGCCCAGAGATTTTATGGTGATACCAGGTACTTTTTTTAAAATACAAATTCACTTTAAAAAGCAAGACATTGAATTAGAATTTGTCTCTCTAGTACCTGTATTTTTCAGCTTTGAAAATGCTCGTGACTACTTTCTTAGGAAAAAAAAGTTACATTTAGGCAGAAATGAATAAAACTGGAGAGAAGAAAAATAGCCACAAGGTTAAAAAGTTAGAAAAAAGCTGAAGGGAAACCAACACAGCTGCCCAGAACCATGGAGAAAAGCCTTTTGGGGATCCATAATAAATGAACATAGGTGATTAAATTTAATTCAGTAGTTGATGGTTCCCAGGGGCCAAGACTGGCTCTCAGTATATAAAATATATAACTCTGTGTTGGCTTAAACATCCACTGCCAGGCTATAGGAAACACACTTAATTCCACCTCTAACCATCTTTCACATGAGAGGTAATTTATTAAAGACCTTGCCCTTCCCTTTGGTATACAGTTCAGATTGCCTGTTTCTCTTCTATCATCATTATATTATTTCCCAGAAATGGTGGTTTTCGTCAGGGAAATTTCTAAGGGCAAAGGATGAGGCAGACTGCTACCTCATTCTTTTGTTATTATGGCCTCCTAGATAAACTAAGAAAGACCTTTTGCATATAAGCTAAAACTACATAAAAATAAGAAATATCATTCTTTCATTCAGCCAACACTTTCGGAGATACCAGGCCATAGGGATGTAGGCCTGAATTAAGGCAGCAGTGCCCTGAGATAAGCTTACATTCCAGAGAGAAGAGACCTGAAACAAAATGGTAATAGCTATACAGTAAAAGAAGTTCTCACTTTCCATCCCAGGTTCTGAGCCAGCAACCCAAAGATTGGTGCCCAAAGATTGGTGTGTTTGTCTGGTTTCATTTTGTGTCTGTTTGTTCATTGTTTTTATATGGGTAAGTGGTGAGAAATGGCTAACGATTTCATACTGCCTAGGTAGTTTAGGAATCTAAATCCAAAAGACACTAACCAGTTAATGTCATTGAGAGAGAAGAGTGTTTAACATACTACTGATTGTCACATTATGAAAAGAGGGGCAGTGCTTCACCATGGTTGATGGAATGGCATCTAACTAACTTCTTGGGATTTTAATAGTTTTCGTAGATGACAAGGAACAATTAGCTACTCCCTGCAGAATGATTGATTGATTGACTGATTGTCCAAACACTTGTCTTCCATATACCTCAACATTGGGTCTCTTTATTTTGAAAATGTAGGGTCAGGATTTCCAAGCTAAGTTATTGATCTATAATTGTTTTTGCAAGTCATGAAAATTGCATTGTATGATTGCAAATATTTAAATATAAAATAAGTTTTATACTTAGTTCATCTGAGTGTTTCAAAATGGTTATATGTTTACATTGCATAGATTAAGCTCCCCATTACCTTGCCTGTGGTCATTTGTTGTAGATACAGCTTAATATTTCCCTGAAACATATGCATTTTGACAATATTATAATTTATATTGGAAGAGCACATTGTGGCTCTGAGGACCCACAATATCAGCCCTTATCCACAATGCCTCTACTCATATATCAAATATGAAGCATTAGTTTTAAGATAAACTTTAACAGTATAAATTCCCATAGATTTAGTATTTTAAAAAGCAATTGCATCAGACCCTCAAAAATCATCTCACCATGTTAATTTTAAGCATTGCTATCAAGTCTTACTTAATTTCTTACCCAAGAGTCTCTACAGAGCAATAAATCATATTTTTTATATTTACTCAAATAATTATTATCCGTGTAATATTTTAGCTCAGTTATATCTCAGATTCCTATTGCTTAGCTTAGTTCTGTGTTTCATAAAATCTTTTCCCTTATTCTATCTTTTTAATAGGAAAAAGGGTAGAACAGAAATGTCCTTCAAAATGGATTCAATATTTTATCTTAAAATCTTTCCTGTCAACTCTTTCTCTCCTTGACACCTCTATTAATTCTATCACACATTTTGTATTTACGAAAAATACTAATATGCTTTTGTTATTAAAAAAAAAATCACCAAAAAACCCCAAAAAAACAACCCAAGAAGTGCACTATTGAATGATGAACGGGAAATTTTACCACTGTGCTGTGCACCTAAAGGAGAAGAGAGTTAAAAGCCTTAGAGAATGACGCAGAGGGAAAGAAAGACTTTGAACTGTCCCCGTTCCATATCAGGAGAACAAAGTCTCTCTGGGTGTTGCTGATTGGCTGTCAGTATCTGGGCTTGTCCACAGGTAGCACCTGAGCTACTTGGAGGTGGTTGGCTGCATTATAGTGAGCTCCCCGGGGATTATGGCACCAGGCTGCCTAAATCAAGGCTATGATGCCCAGTCTGTTCTGCATTGCTGACAGGAGGCTACATGACCAAGTCAAGGTTGGTCTATTTCTTTGATACAAAGTGAATGAAATCAAATGTCTAACTGACTGTGTAATTTTCCTTGTTGCTCCTAACACTGTGTCTCAAGGAATCATTTTATAATAAAGAAAATGTAAGGTACTTTCTCCCCTCCCTTAAAATTAAGGGACCTTAGAACCCTTTGCTGCTTGGGCGTCAGGATTTCTCAACCTCAACACTGTTGGCCAGTGTTTGTTGTTTAGCCAGTGATTTGTTGTTGTTGTTGTTGTTATGGTGGCTGCCCTCTGCATTGTAGGATATTTCACAGCATCCTTGGTTGTGCCAAAATGAGTCAAAAGGAAACCACACTTGAAATCAAGTTGGGAGGCCCTAATTGGGGGGCTCTTATGCGCATACTTATCTTTGCAGCCTTCACATCCAGCAGGAAGATAAGAATTCTCTGGACAAAGGAGGACATTTTTTACTAGGACTTTTATTTCTTGCTTTTAAGAAAAAGAAGGAAGATCTCTCCTGCCCCAGCAACAACATCCTCACCAGCTTGCAGCCAGTGAGAAGCTGTCACAACTTCAAACTTGTTCTTCTCCAGTGAACTTTTATTCAAAACAACCATCCCCAGTGTCCTCCTAAAGCCATATGAGAAGCTAACCTTGCCTTAGTTTTATCTGACTTGCCTATGGTTTGCTTTAGTTTGCATGTCTCGAATTACAGTTCCTCCTCTAGTCCCAAATAAATCCATTTTGCTAGTAAAACAACTATTTAGTTTGTCAAATTGACAGTTGTTGTCCACTAGATGCCAGTAGAAACACCCCAACCCTAGTTGCCACAACCGAAAGTGTCTGTAGACATAGCCAGATGTGCTCTGGGAAGGAAAATCACTTTCAGTTGAGAATTAATGTGCTAGGCTGGTAGAAATAATCAATTTTCCATCACTATTAGACTTCCCTTCTAACTCCCATAGGGTTATGGAAACATTCCCAAAACATTCGGGAAGGTAGCCACAGTCTTGGAGGGTTATCACTAAGACATTAGCAGAACTCCCTTGAAGTTGGGTGACTTTGCTTTTGGGTCATGCTGGGAATAGAACAAGCCCTCCTGGAGATGAGAGCCCCATGCCTAGCTTTGTTCTCCCCACTACTGCTCCACAGCAGTTGCCCTCTGAGCCCTGCATCACCACACAGTGAAGAGATAAGCTGAAGAAAGTGCCAACCCTGTCATGTTTGAGCATGTCTCTTTATCCTCCTCTAGATATTCAAGAGATGACCTCCCAGCCTCCTTCCTCCTGAACAGTTTGTTTGCCTAATCTTGGCAATAGATATACACTTAGAAATAAGGGGTAAAGGCAGTTGAAAGTAAGTGTTTTCTGCTTGCAAAGTGCTAAAGTTTTAGAAGCAAAATATTATAAAGGATATTTTTAGTGTTTTAGAATGGGGAAGGGGGAAAATACAAAGAACAAAATATATATAACTTGTAAAATTTAGAGCAGGAGCAGAAATTTGTGGGTGAGAGGCCACGTGTTGTCTTGAGGAAATTGTGAGTTTCACATATTCGACTACTGTCTTAATCTCTATCCTTGGACACAAGGCTCTTCCTGCCTTCTAGGCAGGGGATTTTAAGAGAGACAAACCTCATAGCCCTTTGAGCGATTTGAAGATGGTCGCTTCTTAAGACTCGTCCAAAGTCCTTATTGTTGTTTTTTAATGTAAAGCAGATATTGGAAACTGATGTTACTGAGTCAAGAAATCAACATGGTTGGATATACACTTTGGAGCTAGCCTGCCAGCTTTTAATGTCCACTTCTGACTCACATACAAGTTAATTTCCCTGCTATTCATTTTCCTCCATTATACTAATAAAACGATCTCTTTTATAGAGTGGTTTGAAAATCAAATAAGTTAATACACTGAAAGTTTAGAATGGTACCTGTAGTCAGTACTCTGTAAGTGTAAGTTATTCACTCTGTTATTACCTTGGCAAAAAGGATTACACCTTCTAAAATGAATCAGGCCCTGAGGAAGGACTAGAGAAAAAGCAGATCGAGGAAGTCATTCAGAATGGCGTAGAAGAATGTCCTCAGAGAGTATTCAGAATCTATCTGTGCCTTGCCCACAACTCTCCCTGGCTCATTAAGTCAAAGCCTGGTTTATGTCTGTGTCTAATCCAGTGTGTGACTGCCCATGGCCTGATCTGTCAGAAGTAAAATGCACGTAATATGTAACATCTAGCTTAGCGTTAGTATGAGCTGACCTCAGATAATCCCAGTACCCACTTCTTCTGACCTCAGCCCAACCAATGTCAACCGTAGCTGTTCTTTCAGTCTTTGGGCTGGCTGCTAAGAAGTTAGGAACAAATGCTTAGGACCTAGTTAGGGATGCTGTGGAATAAAGAAATGTTTTTAACGTCATTTCACTCAGATTTTTTAAACCTTATTTTGCCAACGATTCCTTTTTTGCCTTTTTCCTCAGGGAGTATCAACACCCTGTGGAACTGTGGTTCTAAGGAATACAATATGGGACGTGCATTCTAATGTACCCGTTCACATTGATTAATACATGCTCTGGTCTCTGATCATTTTTGTGAACCTGTGGGTTACTTTTTTATTAGCTTTTTGCCACCCTGTGCTTTTATGGTTTTATCTCACCACATATTCATTAAGCTGTTTCCATTGGCACTGTATATTATAATAATATCCAGTCTTAACCACTGCTTTTCCAAATAAGCATCCTAACTCAGAGCAGGTGCCACCTTACCTGCCACACATGCTATCTTTCTTTAGATAATTGCAAGCATCTCCTTCTTTTACTTGTATCTACCCCTGAGATGAGGAAATTTGGAGACAATTAGTGTTTCACTATAATCACTTTGGCTTTAATAATGGTTGACCATGAAAGGTTCATATTAAATTACAACTAAATACTAATGTGTTTTTCTGAAGCTAATGAGCCACTTGTGCCTCAGGAGAAGAAAATGAAAATACTGCTGGTTTTGTGAAAGAATGTTCAGCGCTTTCAGCATTCCTTATTTATGGATCAGATAGAAATAGCTCAAATGTACTCATTCTTGAGATATTTCAGGATGCAAGGTTTTTAGTAGCTCTCTTGTAGTCCAAGTGCATTTGATTAGGATGGGGTCAGCCACTCAGGCATAGAACCTACACTGCCAAATCAGAGCACCAGGCCCTCCCAATCACACTGCAGTATTTTGGGATTTTACATATGATGGAAGCCAAACCAATGAAATCCAGCTCTGGGGTTTTTCTAAGAACTGTTTCAAAATAAATTTTCCATTTTTCTGGAGTTGCTCAATTGATAGATAAAAGTAACAGACTTACTGCTTTAATTTGTTCCATGACAGAGCTTGGTCACTGTGAAGCCAATCTTGGGTGGAGGATGTAGTGAAACATAAAGAGACCATGTTTTAAAGATACTGTTTGAACCTCTGTAAGAAGCCATACCTCACAAGAACTATTGTCTGGACCAATCCAGTAAGTTTCCATTTGGCTTCAACTAGTTGAAGTGAATTTTTTTGTGACTTGGAAATAAAAGTGTCTGGCTATACAGATTCTAATGTATACAATTTATGATAGAGCCACCTCATGAAATACAAAGCAAAAGAACAGTGAGGCCAAATTTATGACAGGAAACCTAGCAACATTTACATATAAAAGCACCTTATAGGGCAGCCCCCGTGGTCCAGCGGTTTGGCACCGCCTTCGGCCTGGGGTGTGATCCTGGAGACCTGGAATCGAGTCCCTCTTGTAGCGCTCCCTGCATGGAGCCTGCTTCTCCCTCTGCCAGTGTCTCTGCCTCTCTCTCTCTCTCTCTCTCTCTCTCTCTCTCTCTCTGTCTCTCACGAATAAAAATAAATAAAATGTAAAAAAAATAAAAATAAAAGCACCTTATAAAAGAGTTGTCACTTTTATCTTGCCTGTTACCCATCAACATTTGCATGCCCCTAGATAATGTTTAAGTTTTGTTACACAAGGACCATTGTATCTATAAGCCCCCCTCTTTTGCATGAATATTATTGTGCTAGATATTATAGGAGGAAAATGTACTTTTTTGGATGAATAATATGATGTAATTTATTGGTGAGAGTTTTTCAGTTAAAATTATTATTATTTTGAAAAAGTTTTATTAGAAAGGAAAATATATGATACACAGTTTTCCAAAAGTAAAAACACTAAAATTTGATATTTCTAATTTAAACTTTGTTCAAATTTAGGTGGATATATTTAATATCTTTTTTTTATTATTTTGTCATCACCTACATATTTTGTTAAATTGTTATTTCATTTTTTAAATAAATTATTAATGGTAATCTTGTGACAAAACTCCTTTTGCTACCTACCACGTGACTTGGTAGCCATTAAAAACATTCTGTTTCTGGAGAAGTTAATTTACATTGTTTCCTTCTGAAGGAAAATACCTGTTGTTACTCAAGTGTGTAATACAATCTGCTTCATTATTTTAGAGACAAACTTTCCAGTCCTCCTTGTACACATGGGCCACCAATACCATAAATGTATGTTGTCTCTTTTTCATGGGATTTCTGATGATAAAGAATATGTACATAGCAGATCTAGTAAGAATAAATCACCAAATGCCAGAGAAATGTTTTGGTTGGAGAAAGGAAGTAAGCTGTGGTAGTGGGAGATTGTTATTTAGGACATGTATAGTTTAAACTATAGTAAAAAATTAAGAAGGTAAATAAAAACTGTACCTTAGATGGAACTGTAGAAAACTAGTCCTGAACTATAGAAAGAGGATAGCAAAAAGGTATTCACATAAACACGAATGTGCACACCTGCCACAAGTGAGCAAAAGTCATATTTCATCCTGTTGCCTATTTTAAACTCCATTCATTTTTGCACTCTTATCATAAAAAACACTGAAATATAAACGAAAATCCAATTCCTAATTCTATGCAAATTTTTTAATAATAAGGGAAAACATCTGAACATAAAAAGAGAGTTCATCAAGGCATAAGTACATCATTCTCATTGTTGCCCTCACTGTCATCCTCATTATCAGCAGCAGTGTCAGCCACCTTGCTCAATAAATAAATATTTGGCTACATGAGAAATGTCAGATGCTCAAAGTTCTTGTATGGCAATAAAATGCAGCAAAGTAAATGAAGTGTATAGCATATTTTTTGTGAGTTAATTTTAGCTAATATTGCTCCAAAAGAAAATATAATAGACATCATGGACTTAGGCTTTATCAGACATTAAGAAGGCATCTCGTGATCTTTTTTTATAAGATTCACATAATTGTTCAGTGGTTATGTGCATAGAGCTTCTTCCTCCCTAGTAATCAGTTGCACATAAATACAATTAAAATAATAATTTTCTTAGACTGACAAACATCAAACAGACTGATAGCCTAGTTGAAAGGTTTATTGGAACATAGATTCTCTGACTATATTATTGGTGGGGGCATAAATGTCTATCTTTTATGGAGAGCAAACTGTAATTATTAATTTAAAAATACTCATTAGTCCAGCTCTTTCACTTCTAGAAAAGGACAGGAGTGCTGTGTGTATATGTAAGAAATTTGTTGCAGCATCGTTTATAATGGCAGAAAAAATAATTGTGTTATTAAATCCAAAGGATATCACATATGCTTGTATTTGATTACTCAGAAGCTCAGAAGTGATTGACACTGTTGCCATTTCCATTCCTTTTCTTTTTTTCAGAGAGAGAGTACATGGATGTGTGCAGCAGTGGGGAGATAGGGTAGGGAAGGAGAGGGAGAGAGAGAAACTTATGCAGGCTCCATGCCCCCATCATGGGGAGTCCGAAATGAGGCTCAATCTCACACTTAGAGCTCTTGACCTGAGTTGAAATCAGTAGTAGGACACTTAACTGACAGAACCACTCAGGCACCTCGCCATTTATATTCTTGAAATTCTTACTCTAATTTTGTGGTATTCCACTTCCACTTTGGCTTCTGTCTCATTTTCAGGATTACCTATCCAAGTGGGGGAACTTTGGAGCCAGACTGTCCTCTCTACTGCTCTTTAGAGTATGACATTGGTGCAAACACTATTTCCCTTTTGTAGCCTCAGTTTCTCCACAGTGAAAATGTATAACCGTATATACAATACCTGTCTCATAAATTTACATTATTTTTATTATAAAAGATGTTGATATTTTCCAAGAGTATATCTTTGTCTCCTTATGTACTTTTATTATTTCTTGCAAAAGCTCATGTCTGTGGATTTAATTTTTGCAGTGGCACTGTTCAAAATTAAGTGTTCATAAACTGGGATAGTGCAGTTTTCCAGACCTAGTGCCCACCCCTAGATCTGAAGGGGGAAATAAGAAGGAGCAAGTTTCAGACCCAAAGGAGGGAAGGGGTTGGGTCGCCCAATAGGAGTTATGACTTTTAGTTAAATGATGGAGCCAGTTCACAATGTTACATCTGGTGGAAATGAAAACAAGTACTCTGACTTCACTTTCTTCTCTCCTCCCTGTGTCTCTTACCAGTCAGTGCTCCCCTTTGGTTAAATCCAAGTCAAAACCAGAGGCCAGAAAAATCCCTACCTGGAGGCCACACAGATCAGCCTCCAAAAACACAGGGCAGAGGGAGAGATGGGAGAGATTGGATCTGTAAAGAAGAATGAAAGATTTTTAGCACAATTCTTTTTATCCCTGTTTGCTAGTACACTTCCTGAAACATCCTTGTTTCAATAGGTAAATGAAGTAGCACATTCCTCACATTTTTATTTCAATTTCCATTGCTACATCCTTTATTCTTTGTTTAATCTCCTCTCTTCTTTGTCCTAGATTACTGCAGAGGCTTCCCAATTAGTCTTTCTGTTTTGTTTTGTTTTTTTTTTTTTAAAAACTCGGGATTTCTTTTAGTCTCTCCCTTTTTTTTTTACTCCCTTCTCCTTTTCCTTCCCCTCCTCTCTCATTTTTCCCAAAGAGGGAACATTTGAAATGCAGACCAATTCTGACATTTCTTTGCCTGATAACTTCCCATTTAGTTTTCTGTTGCCATATAAGTAATCACCAGACACTTGGAGCCAAACATTTATTTATTTTGTTCTCACAGTTCTGTAGACTCAACTGGATCCTCTACTCAGTGTCTCATAAGGCCAAAATCAAGCTGGGAATCTTATCTGGAGATTCTACAGAACATTTAACTTCCAAGCTCATTCTTGTTATTGGCAGAATTCGTTTTCTTGAATTCTCCAGCTTCATCTTGCATCATGTTCCACATTGTTCTGTGTGTGCTGGCCACATGTGTCCTCGCTCTCAGGGTCTCTACTGGGTGTCAGCCTCTCAAATATCAACTCTTTAGGACAGTCTTTTCTAATAGCTCCCTATTGTACAGACCCCCACCACCACCTTACAGCCACCCTCCCTGCACACCGTACACACGTTTTGGGATATGTACTTGTTTGTATGTAGAAAATGATTTAGGAGAATATATTCTAAAATGTTAAGGATTGTTTGTGTGTTGGATTTGTTGGTAATTTTCAGTTGTTGTACAAGTTTTCTACATGTCTGATCTGTTTTATAAGTATAAATTACTTTTTTTAATCAATTAAATGCAGATTTTATTTTATTTAACAAAAATCCAACATGTACAAAATGCCTCAAAGAGATTATCAACATTTATGAATCAGAAACTAGATAAATGATATGACTTTAATATATTATTTATATTATCTAGCTAGCGGCAAGTTCAATAGCAAAACTCATAGGTTAATGATAAACCATCCAAATGCTAGTCATTCTAATATTAGAAGATTTTTCCTACAATCTTAGCTACAAGTACATGTCTTTGATTTTAAATTTCTATTCTCATTATTTATTATTATAATTATATAATGATTATCAATAAGCTCAATTCATAGGATCTGAGAACTTTTTATATAAACATAAGTAAGTTCATATACTTGGAATTTCAGTGCACTTTATTACCATGATTTTACGTAATCATGTAGGACTTACTAGAGGTAATATGAATATTATTAGACACAGAAAGTTTAACAATTAAATAAAACATGTAGAAATACAGTCATAGAAACTTAACAAAGGTTTCTGGTCATTAAAAAATTTCCTTTTATAGTACCAAATATTGTAAAGATAGGTAACTTTTTTCTTTGTGGAATTGTATAACGGTGACACAAAGTTCTTATAGATCTTCCTTAAAGAATGAGAGAATGGAATGGAGGTGGGAAGAGAAAGCTACAATTTCAGTTTCCTGTTTTTTTGTCAGTCTTATTACATATCCATAATAGAAAACTGCAACACAAGCAAATATATTTCAATCGCTGGATCTAATGTGAAAGAGCAAATGGTGAAAAAAGTAGAAATCTTAAATACACAGTGAAATTTGATGTGTTCTTAACATATCTGACATATGCTTATTTATAGAATCAGAATGGAGTTTGAAAATCTTTGAATCCGAAAGGACAGTAAACTTTTATTACCTTATGTTATGCCCCTATATAACTCTCTTCCCACCCCACCGCCCCTCTTACACACACACACACACACACACACACACACACACACACACATCCCTCTACAGAATAACTCTAATATTCTGTGCTCATATTTTTGTTAAGGAAACATTTGTCAAGTGTCCCCACTGTGTTTGGTATTGAGCTAGTTCCCAGATATGCCATGGTGTTCCCAATTCACACAGAGTTTATAAACTGGTCAGCATTTGCCTATATATAGCTTTATTTACTCATCACAACAAACCTGTCAGGTAGCTTTCTTCCTATTCCATGGATGAGTAAGTAGTTTAAAGTCACTTCAACAATTAAGTGACAGTGGTCTCCCGACTCAAATTTTTCTCTCTAGAAAAAGTTTCGAGATTCACATTTTTTCCTGCTGATTTATATGCCATCTTCCATACATGATTAACTTAAAGAGAAAATCTGTTTGAGGCCTATGGTTTGTTCTGTTGGTTCAGTTCTTTTAATACTTTGCATAGAAACTTTTAAAACCTGTATATCTCTAACATGGCATTTTATTTTATTTATTTGTTCATTCATTTATTCGCTCTATGTTTATTAAGCACTTATGTGGGACAGGTTTTATAGCAAGATAAAAGGAATTATAAGGTAAGTCATTAAAAATTCAGACTCTTACTATGAACAAAGTGGAGAAAAATTTGCCATAGCCTAGATGTCAGTCACTGCAACTAGAGTCACTAGGCTCTTAAAATCTGAGTTAAAGAGACTATTTAAACCTTATAGTGGATAATTGCTGTTTGTTTGCTTGCTTGTTTGTTTTTGGCCTTGAAGCATTAATAACCCTTCTTTTGGAATAATAGCTCAATTTCTTCTCAGGATTCATTATCTTTTCTTAGTTGTTTCAATATGAGATGACTCTGTCTCTGGTTCCAGCTATGGGTATTCAGTTTGGGTCTGACTGGTCAAAACATTTTGTCTCTGTGCTTATTGCCTAATTTAGGGATAATAATGCAATTCAAATAAAACCAAAGCAATTCATTGAAACTTCTCTAGAGCTGTTGCAGGAGAATAGATAAGCTTTCCTGCTCAATTTAAACATGAAAACTGGGGTGCCTGGGTGGCTCAGCAATTGGGTGTCTGCCTTAGGCTCAGGGTGTGATCCTGGGATCTAGGATCTTCCTGCATTGAGCTCCCTGCATTGAGCTCCCTACGGGAGCTTGCTTCTCCCTCTGCCTATGTCTCTGCCTCTCTCTATGTGTCTCTCATGAATAAATAAATACATCTTTAAAATAAATAAAAAACAAACAAACAAACATGAAGACTGGGGAACCATAGGAGATGCCCCAGCCATCCTGCGACCTTGAGAATGGAGCAAGTTCTGAAGAAGTAGAGAAATAAGGTCCTGGTGACTTTGCAACTCTAATTTTAGCCATTTAGTCCTGAGGTCAGGACTGCACATGATTTTTTAAAATTATCACCTTAATCTAGTATTTGCTTTTCTTCTTTTTTCCCTATAATTTCCTTTATGTTAGCCTTTTACCCCATCCAACTCTTATAGAAGATTTATATTTATATTCTGTTCAGTGGAGTGTGGGGCTCTAAGTAAGAAGGGATACCCCGTGACAGCATACAGCATCTGGTTTAAAACTGTACAGTTGGGGATCCCTGGGTGGCTCAGCGGTTTAGCGCCTGCCTTCGGCCCAGGGTGTGATCCTGGATACCCGGGATCAAGTCCCACATCCGGCTCCCTGCATGGAGCCTGCTTCTCCCTCTGCCTGTGTCTCTGCCTTTCTCTCTGTGTGTGTCTCTCATGAATAAATAAATAAAATCTTTAAAAAAAATGGACAGTTGATTTCACTGTCCCCCATCACCCTCGCCTTGGTTGATAATAGCCAACTATCATTTTGTCTGTTCTCTCTATTTTTTTCCTCACCAGCACTCATCTCTTTCTCCTACCCAAATCCTCTGAATCCAGGTAGGTTTCCAGGTAAATACAAGATGCCGAGTCATTTGAATTTCAAATAAACAACAAGTAATTTTTTGGCTAAAGTATATCCAAAGTATTGCATGGGACATAATCGTGGTAATAATTCATATTTATTTGAAATTCAGATTTAATTTAATGACCTGTGTTTTATTTCCTTAATAGGGAAACTAGTACTAGAGCCACTTGTTTCCATTCATGCCCTTACCCCCTCAAGGACCTTCCTTATCAAAATATTTTTCCAAATAGTTATTTTCTTGTTTTACTAGAGTAAAATAAATATAAAGTCTCTCATTTTATTACAGAACTAAAATTACCATATTAAATACATGTTAAATGTTTTCCTTTGTTTTCAGGTAAATATAAGCCTCTTGTAAATTGGGGAAGTATGTGAAGCTTTCATCTAATTTCCCATCTTACCCTCTTCTGCACTCACCTGTGTCCCCAGCTCTGCCCATCCCCACAACATATAACATGCACAGTCAGCCAGTGTGTCCAGTGCTTTTCCAGCTTCTCCTTTTTTGACTAAATCAAAAACTGTTCTCAGAGATAAAATGTTCTTAACTCTTTTAAATCAAAATGGGATCTTGTCATTTCCATTCTTATATCCGAAATTTCTCCAAAAAGATCCATGTCTTCAAATACAAATGACCTTTCCTCAAACTTGAGGAATGCATCTACTATTATTAATTGATCTGGAAGTCTGAACGTTTTCCTTTAGCCTAGTTTGTATTGATGGTGGAGCAGTCAATAACTTCTATTATCTTTGCCTTTTCTGGAAATGGAAATTGCTGGCTTCCTCTTTCTGAAACCTCACACTTGGAGAAATTACTTATGCACCTATTGTGCTCGCTCTTAAATCAAATCCTTCTCTTAAACAAACAAACAAATAAGCAATCAGAAACAAACAAAAAAACTTTAGGATCCATCAGATATTTCAAAATTTTTTTGTTCGGGTTCTTACTCTAGGACTCTCTGCAGGTCACATTTTTAGCTGAGAGATAGATCCTACACATTCATCCTTTATACTGATGAGTGCTCTGTGAGATATTAATGAAAGTTTTTAGAAAATGATGTTTGCAGCCTCTCACACAGTGCAATGCAGGGGATAGCACTTCACTTAAAGATAGTGGCTTTTATGCCTCACACTTGTCTAACGCCTTTCTTTTGATGTACTTGTAGCAATATACAGGTTTCCATTTTAACAAGCTGAATATCTCTAGGAGCCAGGCAGGAACAGGTATTAAAGATCAATACTTCTCTGACAGAAAGAATTTCAAATTTTCAAGAAGATAGTCATTCAGTAAATCTTTACATGATTATACGTTTTTAGATGAATAGATGTGTCTAGAGAATGTGTGACAGTTGCAGAGAGTTAGCTAACTCGTTTTCTGTAGATTTTTCCCCATAAACTTTTAAAAAACATTTTTTGCCCTTAAATCTCAACTCTTTGTGTTAAGTTCATTTGAAGGCTTTTACATTTTGTGTGTTTTTTTGGTGACTCAGGACTCAAAGTGGACTTGGCAGCATAATAATAACTCGTCTGTGGGCATGAACTGTCCAGTAATAAATGGCCACTTAGTGTGTACAAGGTTACAGTCCTGTCCCTGAGACTTTGTGGAGGATGGTTCTCCATGTCAGGAATAAAGGTGGTTTGTTCTGAAAATGAATTACTGTCATGTCTGTGGACTTTAGGTGGTCTGTTATTATTAAAGACCAGATTCCTTTTTAATGTTCTGAAAGCTCAAAAGTCGATCTCTCTGGGGCTTTTGAATGCAAGGACTTTATGTTTCCAAGTGACTAGAGCCCTGATTCTGGGAAGTAGCTTTGATTAGTAAGTTTTTATGATTTTTAGCAAAACAAACAAACAATATCCTAGTTTCAGTGTGTTTTCTAATGTTGCAGTTATTTCTTTTAAAGCATTTTTCCACCTGGTAAAACTGATATATTAAATATTAAACCAGTAACTTTAGATGTATTATTGTGAAAGCATTCTGGATCATTCTAAAATCGGCGAGGCTGATTATCAAACTATCTGGCATGTAGAACTTCTTTTATCGCTGCCCCCACCAATTCATACATCTTTGCCAATTTTGGAAGCTGAAAGATTTTATAATTTTCTTCTTACCCCCAAATCCTTTTTGAACAGCATTCTAGGATGTCATAGGTTATTGATGCCATAGACATTTATTGAGCACCTGTGAGAGTTGTGTGTAAGGAGGGACTATGTCTTGTATTTAAAAGGGTAAGACTTAAAAGGTTATATTTTCTATAACATTTATACTTTAATAGAACCAGAGACCTAATTTGTTTTAAGTCAAAGCAGTGATGTTTAAATTGCTACATTTTAGGCATGGAGAAGAGTGTTTTATGTGACAAGGAGATTTTTTGCTGATGACTCAGAAATCATGCCAATGGTGGGGTAGAGGATGTTGGAAACAAGTCTATAAATGTTCTAGGGCAGCATTAGGATACACTCTTGTGAGGTCAGCCCAGGGAAGGCACAACACACATATCCACATTCTTTTTTGGCTACTCATCCTCAGAAAAATGCCTGCATTTTGGTATTGTTGATAATTATATATTCTCCTCCATATGGTTTAAGCTCCAGACCATCTTTTTAGTCATCACTGAAAGGTATTGGATAAAGAATAACAAATCTTAAATTTCATTTGAACTTTCATTAGAACAAAGGTTTTATAGAAGTTATTTTCTTACTTTCCAATTTATTCACATGTTCAGCATTCACTGAATTTGTAATATGGGTCAGGTATCAGGCAGTGCTCTATGCCTTTGGGATATAAGGTAAAGAAGGTAAGGCCCATGCCCTTTGGCACAGACTTTCTACAGGAAGAGTTAGACAATAAAGAAGTATTTAAGTATATGTAACTTTTGCAATAGAACAGGTACTACAAGGAAAATAAATCCAGTTTATTTTATAATTAAGCACATGTCTATTAAGTATACAGTATTGTAGGCTCTGTTCCATACTGAAAAGCTAATAAGCCTTTGAAAATTTTTTTGTCTAGTGTATGTACTAGAACTTAGTAGGCATCCAATTACTGTCTTACAAAATACATTTTTACTTGAGTTTGCAAGAAAGGAAGAACAATTATTTTGCCTTTTTGATTGAAGGATTGCTTCCTTCACCAAATACTAAGCAATGTGTATTCATTTATTAAGTTATTCATTTAATCAACATCAGTGACTCAATATTGAGAAGTGGTCAGCTGTCTCAAATGCTACTGAGAGAGCCAGAAATCGGAAAGTATCCAATAGGTATGATGGCTTAGGAGCTCATTGTGATCCCTGCAAGAACAAAATAGTGGTGTTTGAAGACAAGAAACCATGTTGGAATAAAACATGTTTTGAGTGATAATGAGATATCATTATACATCCATCAGACTGATAAAAGTGCAAAAGTAAGACAAAATCAAATATTGAAGAAGATGTAGAAACACTAGAGTTCTCCTACACCGATATTAGGAGTATAAATTAGTACAAAAGGTTCAGACTATCTAATATAGTTCAAGCTATGTATACATTTAAAATCCAAGTATTCCACTATAGATATGAACCCTACAAGTCTTGTAAACATGTACACAGGGAAACATTTACAAAAATATAAATTGAAGAATTATTAGTATAAAATGGTAATAAATATATCTCAAAATATTCTATTTAGCAAAAAAAGGTAAATTCTGGGATTATATAAATTATATAGAGTTTTAAAATGATACAGAAGAGATGTAGGCATAGTCAAAGGGTAAAAATAGGCATAATATTCATCTCAGGATGATTCTTACAAGAGGGAAGAAAGAGGAAAGGAACATAGGAAAACAAGAGATTTCATTGTATCTGAAATATTTCATTTCTGAAAATGGAAGGAAGGAAGAAAGGAGTTGGGGAAAGAAAGACGAGAAAAGAAAGGAAGAAGAAAAAATGAAATGTTAAGATGTGTTGAAACTAGATAGTTGGGTATGTGAGTTGTCTATATATATATCTCTATGTCATTCTATGTATTCATTATCCTCTTACATATTTTATAACAAAAAATATATGTATCTTACATATAAAGGTATGTAATATATAATAGATTTATTGTATACATATGTTTTAAAACCCAGAATATGAGAAGAAATGTAGTCTGTTCCATGAAGAAATGCCATTTTCAGGTATGGCTGTTTCAGATAATGTAAAGATGTAGATCAGACAATTAGAGGAAAGAGTTAGGGTAGGTGGCATGCAAGTGATGATGTTTTCTGAGAATTCAGTTATTGTAATCCCTTGAGACAGAGATATCCACAAAATACATTTGGTACCAAAACCACCTGAGAAAATGAGTGAAAGGCAAACCAAAGCAAAACAAAAAAACAAAATACACACGGGGTTAGGACTGTTTTGTTTTTTCCTAACATAATCTTGGATATTAGAATTAAAGGAAAGGATAGAGAGTGCTTTTAGACAATTAATAGACACAGTCACAGACAATAGAATCTGTCATCTTTAGTGCATTTCTGGTCACTATTACAGGACCATTCAGTGTAACCTTGACTATCTTTGTCCTTATTTCTCCTATCCTAAGAGGTAGACATACCAGGTAAAGTTCAATTTAAGTAAAAACTGAAAGAACCTCTGTAAATGTCATATATGTAACACTTTTTTCATGGCTAGAATTTGAACATGAAACAATACATGTACAGATACTAAGCAAGATTATGTGGTTGATAGTCTGTCGGTATTATAATTATTAAAGGTAGACTTTGAGCTATTTTGATAGGTTTTGATCAATTTATTTGATCATAATTTCTTACTTCTCTAAGCTCAATTGAATCTTCAGGAAAATCTGTTCTCAAAGTACTCATAGCAGAAAATAATGAAAATCTATTAGTCTTGAAAAGTCACTTGCCTAAAAGATAATCCACATTATTTTAGAACCCATCTCATATACTGAAATTATTAATTTCAGATTAAGTAGGGATAATGGTAACATGTAACTAGTATAATTTATTGAAAGCTATGCTAAGTGCATTGCCTATATTATCTTACCCAATTCTTATAAACCTACGAGAAATATACAATTGTTCCAGTTCACAGAGAAGACAAAAAAGATATGAGCACAATGTCATGATAGTGCAGCTAGTAAGACTCAGAGGTGGAATGTGAACATGTCTTCCTGAGGCTAAGCCCAAAGACTTGACGCTATTCTACTCTCCTTTTTATCCTTTGAAGCAAGGTGAATAAAGGATAACTATCCAAAGTCTACTTATATGACGAATTTCTAGAAACTATTTTAACTGACCACTGCAGCAATCAGAGGTGAAATTACAGATACTGCTAGAAAGTTATGCTAAAATTGTGTGATAACTTAGAGAAAATGAGATTAGTACATTATCTTTCATTAAAAATTTCTCCCTCACTCTACTTTCTTCTTTACAATTGATTTTGATGTTGTTTTCTAAGTATCCCTCATCCTGTAATCATTGACCAAAAGCAGTACTGTTCTGACTGAATTTCTGATAAGAAAATGGTAATATCCGCCAAATTAAGGAGCAGCAGCCGTGAAGACAGTTTCCCAACTGGACATGGTTAAGGGCCAGTTCTCTTAGACATGTAAAAACCGTAAACAAAACTTAGAGACAATGTCTTGTTTTTTTTTTTTTTTCTCTCCCAGTGTCTCTCTGACACTAAATTGGTGGTCCATTAAGTGATTATTTCTTTCCAACTACTATAATTTGATAATGCAGGCATAGTCATGTGTCACTAAAAGAAATCTGATGGTACATATGCTTAGCTTTCTTGTCAAACTATTGCAAGATTTCCTTAGGGCTTAATTTCTTCATAAAACTAACATGTAATGCAAGCTATGCTGTTCAGATCCTGGCATGTAGAATCTGTGTTGAGAAGACTGATGAGAAGACAGAAAAGTTAGAGAAAAGCATGACAGAAGGTCTTAGCAGCTGTATTTAGATTCATATTTTATACACAAACTACTCAGAATATCCAAAGAACAAACTTAATCTAGCAAGAAACATTATAGCTATGCCCAGATACTTCATATCCGGGAACCCGGAGAAAGAAGACAGTGTTGTTCTGTGACTGCAAAAATGAGATCAAGAGTTTGAGCTACTAATAACAAACCTCTCCTAAGTGGATTCCATATGTCAGTCATTATAACTCAGTCATGGCTGAGGGCAATTAATCTCTTAAAAAGAGTGAGTAGTGTACAGTTCTTTATACCCCAAAACAGATGTATGATCTATTCTTTATAACAGTAGTAGCAGTCAGAGTGGTCATAGTATTAGTAATAATAATAATAATAATAATAATAATAATAATAATAAATAGTATTCGCTTTTAAGTGGAAAGCAAATGTGTCAAGTACAAAAATATTATCTTTAATAACTATAATCTTCTGGGATTACACAGGAATACTCAAAATGTATGACTCTACAGCCTGGGGATTTACTATTGATTATGCTGTTTAATCTTCTGTGGCCCATTTTCTGTGGAATACTTTATCTGTGCCTAAACTTTAGGCCCCAGGGTGTTGTAAATGTTGTGAAGGGAGTACTTTATTCGATTTGGGGAAAATAGAAACCATTGCTCTTCTTGTGATTTGTAAGCATTAATTTTTACTGCTTACTTGGGAGAGTGACTTGGTTTTTGGTTTAATTATATCTATTTTATTGGCTGCCACTATGTGGAAACATGTTTTCTGGTTAAAGATATCTGTATAGTGAGTAAACCTTTTTAGAAAATGTATTCCATGGGCTCCCGGTGCATGGAGCCTGCTTCTCCCTCTGCCTGTGTCTCTGCCTCTCTCTCTCTCTGACTATCATAAAATAAAAATAAAATTAAAAAAAAAAGAAAATGTATTCCATGACACTGTTCTGAACTTGAACAAATATCTGGGTCCATAAATTGGCCCAGTAAGATAACAATAAAGGACAATGAAGTGGCAACAGTATGGGAACGAAAAAAGCCTCTGCCTAAATAAAAATAACATTTTGGTGTAAACTTCATAATTGTTTAGCAATTACATATAAAGTTCTATTTTTGCTTGATGATTTGTTTTCTAAGCAGATTATTGTTGCATTGTGAACAATGTTTGTGTTCCCTAAAATTCATACGATATGGTATTTGAAGAAAGAGTCTCTAGAAGGTAATTAGGGTTACATGAGTTGATGAGGGTAGAGATCTCAAGAAAGAATTAGTGCCCTTATAAGAAAATACACCAGAGGCTCCTGGGTGGCTTAGTCCATTAAGCATCTGCCTAGGATCATGGGAGCCAGCACCTTATGGAGCTTCCCTGCTCTGCAGGGAGCCTGCGTCTCCCTCTCCCTCTTCTTGCCACTCTCTCTGCTGATGCTCTCTCTCTCTGTGTGTCAAATAAATAAATAAAATCTTAAAAAAGAGAAACCAGAGAGTATATCTCATGGGCATGCACAAAGGGCATGTCAGCATAGGAAGAATGTGGCCATCTGTAAGGGTGAGAGGTCTCTCACCAGAACCTAACCATGCTGGCACCTGATCTAAAATGTCCAATCTCTAGAAATGAGACAAAATGAAGTTCTGTTTTTTTAAGCCACCCAGTCTATTTTGTTATGGCAGCCGAGCAGACTAAGGTATGTTCATAAGTGAATAAAATGAATTAACTAAAAATCGTATATTTAAATTTGTGGTTAGCAGATAATCAACTGAGTTCATTTACTGGTGAATGCTCAGAGTATATCTGTTGCCATTGAACCCTTCATCCTTCCGCCCATCGCACTGTTTCTGAAGTTTCTGTTTTCTGAAATACTTTTTTCCCCCCAGATCCCAGAGCTTTTAGCATAGAATAGGCTCATAAATTTAAGTACCCTTCATACTTCGGTAATTCAGATGTGCTTTCTTAGATTCAAAATTAAACGATTATGGAATCAGAGGAAATATTCACTTTGTAGCTGCCATCAGCTATTTGCCTTGGTGAGGGAATATTATATAAAGTATATCTGAGTGTTGAGTACTCACCATGAAAATAAGAACTACAGATGCATGCTTATGACTTTGAATATATGCCTCTGAGCTTCTGCTCATGGATTCTGAAAACATATTTTAATGAAATAAAGGATAACATCACAGCCCAGACTCAGTAAGAAATCTTAGCTACTGAATAAATTTGATGACTTATTTTTAAGAAGAAAAAAATGAGATGCTATTGCCAAAGTTGAAGAATGCCCATTCAAATAACCAGGCATGGGCAGAAAAATTTATAGGAATAATCATGGAAGGTGGTGATGGTTTCCTTTAAAACATTAAGAAGTTGCTTCTGAAGGTGTGTGTCTGATGTGAGTGTACCCTTATTAACAATATTCCAAAAAGCAATTATGTTGAGGTTCTTAGCCTGACCCTAGTTACTTTATCATATTAGAATTTGTAGGCATTTTAAGAAATGATTAACATAGTAATGTATTTTGGACTGTACTCAAAGTGAAGAATCAAAATTATCCACTAGCAAATATGAACCATAGTTTCTATCAAGAACCACAAAACAACTTAATGTTAATAATATTAATGGGCACTGCAACATGTATTTTAATGAGAAGTATAAATAGTACAGGTATTGGAATAAAACTGATTTTAAACCTAGTCTAATCAATGGTAAGAAAAAAGGCAACATAATTTATTTAAGCAAAGAGAAACTGATCTAACATACAATCAATATGCTGAAATTGTGAAAATTAATAGAACATGTTGAAAAGTAATACTTGGATCACTGTTAATACAGCAATAACTTTAATAAAATATCTGAAGCTAATGACATTATCAGTAGCAATTGATGTAGTTGTTGAATCATTTTATTTTTATTAAATTTTATTTTATAAAGGACAAAGAATATATCTCACTGGAGTTTTTATTTTCATCGAATCCATTTCTTTTGGCATAGAGGACTCTGTGTTGCTTTTTGAAACAATATTAACAAATGAATAAATCATTTAATAATAATTTATGGTAAGTAATCAACTGAATTTTAGATGACTCCTTAACAAATAAATGTGAAATTAAAATTGATGAATGGTCACAATGGGAAATGTTTACCTTATTTGTGAAATCTTATAAAGGACAGGACATGATGGGTATATTTGGAATTACTATGTTAATCATGCAGTGAAAGTTGACAGTAAGTCAAAAGAATAATACAGTGTATTAGCAGTGCAGCCTGCAGCCAAATCCATAAGATTTCCCCTAGAAGTAGGTAATCTATTCATGACAATTGTAAATGGATAGTAATCGTTACTAACCACATGAACATTCATCAAGGGAAAAATCAGTTCCTGTAGTTATGGCTTTTCAGTTATTTGCATACTAGACTTACAGGAAATAAAGGTTCCAGATGAAAGAAACATGTTCAGTTGGATTTAATGTATTTCCTTAAACTTGGTTATTCATAGTGAGCTATTCTTTAAGATTTTGTCCAAGCATAATTTAGGTAACTCACACAATAAATTTTGTGTCATTGCATAGAGATCAGAAACTTGGCATCATAGATTTCAATTATAGTAATTCCTTTCTCTAGTAGTCAATTCTAAAGAGTTTTATTTAATGTCATCTGTAGTTATATGTTTGGATTAAGACAAAATTGACCCTTTATTTTTTTATGCTTAATGATCGTACCTTTTTTCTGATATATATATATATATATATATATATATATATATATATATATACATATATATATATATATACACACACACACACATCAGCAATATACATCTGATATATATATATATATATTGCTATATATATAGCAATAAATTATTTTGGCTGTTCTGGGACAAGAGAGAACCTTTAATGCACAATTATTTGACCATATATTTCACTTACCAAATATATGATTTCTTCCTTTGTGGTTCCAAAGAAGTTCTTACAGGTGACATAAATAGCAATAAAATAACAAGAACTTAAAAAGGAAAAAATGGTGCCATTCCTTTATTTTATACTTTTTTTATTTATTTTTATTATTTTTATTTTTTTATACTTTAAAACCATTTAATATTAAGAAAAAAAGTGAGTATTTTTTAGTATAAAAGTTAAAAAAATTTACTTGGTCAAAATAATTTGTTGCAAGCAGCTTAAGGAGGAGATAGTACAATCTTTTGGTTTCATAAATTGGGATGCTTAGCTTCTTAATCACTGATCACCTTTTTAATATTTTGTTAGTCTTTCACATTCTGGAAAATATAAACCATACCAATCAATAGAAAAATAACTTTAAGTGATGTAAAAGCATAGAAGTACAGCCTGCACTATGACACAAAATGTTTAAGCCTTAGAATTTAAGATCTATAGCCAGAGGGAATACTTAATAAAGTTATGCAGAAAGATATCCATGTTCATCCAAAGGGAATTTTTTTTTAGTTCAAACTTAATATGGAAATTATCACAGTGTTTAATCAAACAGGAAGAAAAACTCACACAGAGTGGAATATAAATGGTATACAAATAGAAGCTACTTATGGCATAGTAAGAAATTAAGGCACATGTATACCAGAGAACATTAGGTGTATACCAAAGAACATTAATCTACTTTATATACGATGTTTTTAGAACTCTAATTATTACCTACAGGGAAATGCAAATCAAAACTACAATGAAATATCACCTCAGACCTGTCAGAATGGTTAAAATTAAACAACACAAGAAATAACAGATATTGGTCAGGATGTGGAAAAAAAAGGAACATCATGCACTGTTGGTGGAATGCAAACTGGTGCATCCATTCTGGAAAACAATACAGAGGTTCCTCAAAAAGTTAAAAATAGAACTACCTTATTGTCCAACAATAACACTACTGGGTGTTTACCCTAAGAATACAAAAAACACTAATTCAAAGGACATGCACCCACCACTGTGTTGTTAGCAGCATTATTTACAATAGCCAAGATATGAAAGCAGCTCAAGTGCCAATTGGTTAACGAATGGATAAAGATGTGATATGTGTGTGTGTATATATATAGATATATATATGAATAATATTTCATCATATATATATATATAAAAGAATGAAATCTTGCCATTTGCAGTGATATAGATGGAGCTAGACAGTGTAATGCTAAGCGAGATAAGTCAGAGGAAGATAAAAACCGTATGATTTCATTCATGTGTAGAATTTAAGACACAAGCAAAGAGAAGAAAGAAATCAAGAAACATAGTTATAGAGAACAGACTGAGGGTTACCATAGGAGGACGGGGTGAGGAGATGGTTAGACAGGTATAGGGATTAAGGAGTGTACTTGTCCTAATGAGTACTAGGTGATGTATGGAATTGTTGAATCACTGTATTATACACCTAAAATTAATATAACACTGTATGTTAACTAAAATTAGAAATTATAGTTATATAATATACATATATAGTTACATAAAATTAAAATTATAAAAAAGAAAACAGAAAAAAATGCTCCATGCAAAACCTTAAAAAAATAAAAAATTAAGAGTAAATTGTTGTGAATGGGAAAAAAATGAAAACAAATGGAAAGTTTGGGCATCAGGTTCAAGGTGGAGGACTGAGCACAATTAACTTTCCTTGCTCCCAACTGAAATCACAGCAAATACATGTTAATGACAATGTATCTAGTGTAATGCACAGAATGAAAGGTGGGGACTACTAGCAGAGAAGAGATAGAACTTCAGTAAATGACAACTTGAATAGAGAAAATTGAAGCCCAGAAAATTCTTAAAAAGTGTCTTCATTGTTCACAAAATGTCCTGCTAAGTTCCAAACCTATATTCCTATGTTGGCAGGTGTGGAAAACAGCTATATATGTAATTACATATTATTATAAGAATTATACATATTATAAGATATATCATTCATATATATGTAGATATATATAGCTGGGTCAGTTGACTATCCAAACCTTTTCCCTGCTACACTTTTAAATCTTTCCACTGCTACAGTCTTGTTTGCTCCTCGGCTAAACATGTCGAGCCATATTCTGAAGATATCGAATTGGTTAGGGCTGGAATTCCTTTTGGCTTTTTCTGAGAAAACATACCTTTATTTATATTCATGAATCTAAAAGTGATTCCTAATGAATATCCTCACAGAGATTGCAGAGTATTTTTTTTATTATTATTATTCTTGCTAAATCAGTAGCATGCTGCTATGGAAGAAGATGAAATAAAACAAAGATATGTTCTTGGAAATTAAACATATTTTTGTAAATAGGAAGAGAAACTAATTGAAGGTTAAACACAAAGTTCAGGAAAGATCCAAACTGTGTTTTACAAATTAAAGGATTTTTTTTTCCAGCCCATAATGGAATAGTAAGAATAGATTTGATGATGAACAGAAAAGACCAGAGATGTGGGAGCTAAATGATTCCTAGTTCACACAAGCTAATGAGGCTTCAATGTCTGACCAGTCAGAATGGAGAGTCCTCATTGATTACTCAGAATATTTAGTGGAGAATGGCCATGCCCTAGTAGTGGGTCTCAGCTATCCCTAGAATAAAACTATACGAAGCCTGGTTAATAAAGCTTAAAAACAGGGTTGGAGAGAACATACTGAGGACAAGATTTAGAATTCTGTAGAAATCTAATCCCAAGTGTGATGATATGTGGAGATAGAACTTTGGAGATGTGATAGGATGGAACCTTCAGGAATGAGATTAGTGCTCTAACTAGAAGAGATGAAAGATCTATTTGGTACTCCTTCCACGTGTGAGGTCACAGCAAGAAGATGACTGTCTGCAACCAGGAAGAGAGCTCTCACTAGACACCAAATCAGCTGCCACCTTGCCCCTAGACTTCCCATCTTCCAGAACTATAGGAAATAAATTTCTGTTGTCGATAAATCATAAGTTTATGCTATTTTGTTGTAACAGCCCCAGCGGACTAAGACCAAAAATAACATATCACCAAGTATGTTTTTCCAAAGAAAGACAAGAAAATTAGAATATCTAACAGCATAAAATTGACAATGTCCAGCATCAAATAAAACCAAGGGGAAAATAAATTGGTAAACCTTGTTCCAGAAATGATAGGGTGATAGAATAAATAGGCAAGATGTTAAAACAGCAGTTTTTACCATGTTCACATATTTCAAGGAAGAGATAAATAAAAGATTAAAAAAACAAACACTAATTGAAGAATAAGATTAAATGCTTCTCTTTCACAGTGATGTTGGTTTGATTCTGCCTAAAAGTTATTTTTCTAGTTATTTTGCTAGTACCCAAACCTAAAAGTCTTAGGAAGAAAAGAATTGAAATATTTTAGGAATAGTTAAAATTTTGTTGGTGTCCAGGTTAAATGATTAGGTGGGCTTCTGAAACATTTGGATTAATGTTTTTCTCTTATGTGATTCAAATGTAAGATAGCCTGAAATAGGGACAGCTCTTGAATGCAAAAGTTTAACCTGAGTGTCAGTATATTACAGTTGATACGATGTGATGCATTGGGCTTGTTTTTTATGTTTTTATTTTGTATATTAAAAAAATACTGACTTTAACCCAAGATCCTTTGACAGCTTTGTTTGTTATTCATTGATGTGAACAGATATTCTGGCATTTTTTCACTTATACCTTTCCCAGGAATTGGCTAGGGCTTGAATAGCAGAGCTTCTTTTATGGAGGGGCCAGAAGTACACTAAATCCTGGATTTGATTTAAGACCCTGGGGTTTAAAATAAAGTGTGAGACTCAGTGCTAGGGAGCTTCTCAGCATGAGCAATATTTAGTAATAATAACTTAGAATGGATGAACCACAAAGGGTTCTGAAGCTTAGTGTGTAAATAAGCATGCATGATCTTAGATACTTATTTGAACTTCTTTATTTTGGAAATGTCCCAAGAACAGTTTCTCCTGGGAGATTACTAGCATTTACTAACTCAGTCAGTAGTGGTGAGAAAAATCATGAGAATCTGATTACCATGTGGCCTTCTTAGCTGTTAGCCCAAATTGTCATCACCACAGTTTTCCAGAGTGTTCTCAGTTCACAGTAACTCAGATTTCAAGTTTGCTCATGATTCTGAAAATAATTCAAGAGTCTTCTTTGTACATTTATTTCCCACTAATATGATGTGGCTTAAACTACATTTCTTTCTACTGTACCTCGCCTTCTCAGTAGGAACTGCTCTGTCAGACATCCAAAAAAAATCATTTTTTAATCACATTTGTAATCCTTTCCTGTAGATGGGGGATAACAGATGTTGGACTGACTGACTTCAAGGTGAAGAAGAAAATCAAGGCTCTGCCTCCCTTATAGCATGCATGGGGTACATTCCTTCCATAATGATATTTTCAGATTGTTCTGCACTTGTAAATAATACTGGTTCACACCAGGCGTATGCACTGGGTAGTTTCCCTCTGACCAGTGAAGCACATTTTTCTCCACATGGCATGTGTAATAATCCAGCTTCTTAATTCTTTTATTTCTACTGGTAACCTGTAACTCAGATTTGCCAAAGTCTGTGTGGAAAAAAAAAGCTTCAATTAGTCCCTTTGTAAAGGATCTCTTTGGTAGTGTAAAGATGTGCAACATATGCACATAGATAGTAATTTAAAGAAAGGTAATTCGGATGTCTGGGTGGCTGAGAGTTTAAGCATCTGCCTTCAGCTCAGGGCGTGGTCCCTGGGTCTAGGTATCTAGCCCGCCCGCATCGGGCTCCTAGGGAGTCCACTTCTTCCTCTGCCTATGTCTCTGCCTCTCTCTGTCTCTCATGAATAAATAAATAAAATCTTTAAAATATTTATAATTTATTCAGTTAGTTTAAATTAAAAATGTGACAATGATATATATAATGTTATATATGATATATATATAATAAACATTCATACATTTTACATTAACTTCTAACACCCATGTAATTAGGAGACTTATTAGAAAATGTGATCATTTTTATAATGTAAAATGTATGAATATGTTTATTATATATTATATGACATTATACATATCATTGTCATATTTATATATGTAACTCCTATATATAGTGGTATGTATATAACTCATATATACGTGTGTATATGTATATATATATGGCATAGAGAATACAGAGAATAAAGCCTGGCAGGCTTTGGTTCTGTGAAATTTACCATATGAAAGACATGAACTAAGTAAAAAGCAAAATAAAAAGCATTGACTCTTTTCTAAAATATAATTATTATCTTAGAGACTGAGCCTTTACTGACATCACTATATTCTGATAATCTGTGAAAGAGATCTAATGACTGTGGAAGGTGACTCTTCACTGGACAAGATGAGAAAGGAAGAGGTCGAACAGACAGATCAAATCAGAGGATGAAGAGGAGAGGTTCAGGAATCATTGAGCCTTAGGAAATTTGGAAACCCAGAGAGGATACAAATTCTAAAGTCCATGGCATTGGGGAAAACTATATTCATCGTTATTATTATTTTTTTCACAGCAAAACAGTAAATTCAGTAATAACAGTAAATAACAGTAAATTCTAAAGAATATTGAGAATATTAATGGAGCAATTACTTGAAGTTTCCAACAAAGGAGAAAGGGAATGCTGTGGAACTCATACATCTGCTATTGGATATCAGAATAGGTATATCAAATTTCAGTAAAAAAGGATTTTGTATTATTTCATTTTGTTTTGTTTTTTAGAGAGAGAGTATGCAAGCAGGGAGTGGTGGGTGGGAGGGGCAGAAGCAGAGGGAGGGAGAGAGAATTTTAAGCAGGGTCCATGCCCAGCACAGAGCACTGTGTGAGGATTGAGCTCAGGAGCCTGAGATCATGACCTGAGGGGAAATCAAGAGTCAGACGCGTAACCAACTGAGACACCCAGCCACCCCAGAAAGAAAGTTTAATTCCAAATGAGTTTTACAGACACTTGATTGATTGATTGATTGATTGACATACTGTTCTAGTCATAAGCTATTAGTCTCCATTTGGAAGTCAACAATAGACTTTACAATTATATCATCATGGTTTTTTATTATTTATAATTCCTATAATAGTAGCACTAACCTTTCACAGATATATAGTTTAGAAGCAGAAAATAACATCAAGTTGTACTATTAACCCACATGTAGATTAGGATTTATAAATTAATGACTCATTTATGAAGACTTTATGATAACTAATAATTTCTTATGTAACCATACAGACACTGCAAGGTGATTGGGGCTAGTAATCATGTTTCACAGTTGTTCACTGTTTCCATGACTACATAGTGCTAGACGGAAAGTAAGGATTTACAAAATTTATATTGTATTATTTTTTGGAATGAACATCTAGTATTATATAACACATTGATAAGGAATAAAACTCTGATATGTATTAATTACTGAAGCATTCTTCAAAAATACATTTCTGATCCTAAAAACTATACATCCAACTAAGATGGAATAACAGGAATATAGATAGACAAAATCAATACTTCTGATGTTAATATTTTTTAAATGGTGTTTTAGAAGAAATAGCATAATTGCTATCATGCTATTAATAGCATAATATTATTATGCTGGGATGAAAGCATAATCTCCTTATCTCCTTTTGCACTTAAAGTCAATACTACATGGGAGAAAACTAAATGCTTGACCTTGTCTCTTCCAGATTTTATGAACTCCTTATGATCATAGACTATTCAATATTTATTTAATATTAAACTTTCACTGTGGGCCAGAAAGTTACCATCCTCTGTTTTATGGGGTTAGGGATTGTCTCTTGGGCAATGTAAGAAACTATAAACCAAATGATAAGTGATCATTCCTAACTTCGTTATGGGATTTATACAACAGTGGCAAGAAAGACATATAATTAACCAGTGCAGAACAAAATACCTGCTAATAGGTGTACTTTTTCATTTTTAAAATGTGCTAAAGCAGTGCAAATATGGTACCCATGAATTCTGAAATGAAACCAGATTTGGGGAATGAGGACAGGGCAAGTTTCACAGAAAAATGTGAGGGGACTTACATGCACACAAAGATGGGTACTGATGTACACATAGAATTAAAGGCTCAAGTAGGTCTTTGGACCCTTGTGATGACTCTTACAGCTACCTCCTCTCCTGGGCAGTTGTCAGTCTTCATTTGTCCTACCTTATGGATTTCTAAAGAGTCACTGAGTAGAAAAGTCCAATGCTTAAACTCAAGCTGGGCGTTATTAGCTGAACTTTGGAATAAGAGACAGTAAAAGAGCTAAAGTCATGTACTTCAAGCCAACTCCTTAAATCATGTGGGCACAAAATATTCCAGAGATCATAGCAGTTCAAACTACATATAGCAATAACTCAGCAAGTCAGGTTTTTAATTACCTCAAAACTTGAATCAACACCGAATGCTATCAAAAGCAAAATGAATGTACATTAATCACAGAATATTTTAGTCACATGGCATCTTTCATCCCAGAAAAGTTCACAACCCCTAGGTCTGTTTCTCATCACACTTAACCTGAGGAAACAGGATAGCAAGTAGCTTTGAAGAGATTTAATGGGAGAAGGTTGAGTGTTTAATTTAGACAGAGCTACACAATAGTGCAGAAAGCAGGCACTTTCTCTTATTGGGTCTCATACATAGTTGCTATATTGTTTTCTCCCTAGTGATAAAAAAAGTGGGCATTAGCTCATTTATATAAGCCTTTGATATCCTAGGCAAAAAATAAATCTTAAGAGGAACTTCTAACACCCATCTAACAGGAGACTTATTATTAGAAAATATGATCATTTTATAATGTAAAATGTATGAATATGTTTATTACCGAATAATTGGTTTATTAATATACCTAACAAATACAATTATGGAAAAGCAGACAAACAGACTTATGCTTTATCCTTGGTAATGATGATCTACACTAAACAGACCAGAACTGTTTGCTGCTCTCCAAACCAAGATATTGGTAGATATCCTCCAACTTCTGTCCTCATGGAAAAGTGGGCCAAAGGAAGAACTGAAGCCATAACAGAAAAATTATATTTTTCCTAGAGTATTAGTTTTTCTATCAATAACTATTATAAGATAAACTTCTTATATGAAAACAATTTTTAAACTATGTTCCCTAGACCCTGTACTCCTAAAGATTTATCCTAAGCTTTTTGTAAATAATTTATTTTCCTCCAAATAATTAAATTCTCTGGGGAGCTTCTGAAATACTTTTATCACTTTTATATAATTAGGAATAATTTTTAAGATTTCATGGTAGGAAAAAGTCATCAACTAAATAAGTTTTAAAACCATTTGGTTAAGACAAAGATGCATATAACTATAAAAAAGGTAAATTCATTTGACCTTTTTAGATTAAATAAAATTTGAAATAAATTATGTGCTTAGTAAATTATCTCCAAGATAATTTCCCTACTCTTTACCCTTTATTATTCTGAGTGAGACTTGGTTAGAAAATTATTTCTTGTCTAAAAGGAAAGTTAACTATGATTCAATAGTAAACTCAGGGATAAAACAGAAGATTGGCTGTTCATTCATTCCAAAATATTTAATGGACCCTTATTCTGATCTAGGCCCCATATTATGTTGGGATTGGCTCCATGTCTGTTTTCTAGTGAATCTCAGCTGTGGAGAAAGATAAATGTGAGTAAATGCAGCTGTGATGTTGTCCAGTCACTCAGGCATGATGAAATGAACAAATGTTTGTTCTCTTGTGGGGGTGGTGACTTCATAGTGCTCATTTGTCCTACCTCAGAAATAATCTTAACCTGGACTTCAAAATAGAAGTCAAGATATTGAGGAGGGGTTGGGTCAATCAGTTACTACATATTTCATTTTTCCCCACAGGCAGCTGAAACATCTATTCCATTCTAGTACAGAGTTGATCCACCACAAATTTTTTAAATTGTCCCTTTTTGCTGTTTTCAAGGGCCCATTTCATAAAGCAGCTTTCTTTATTTGTTATATGTCCCTGTGGGTGCACTCAGGGCTTGGTTTTTGAAAACCAGAAAGAGACTAGCTGATAATTGGGGATAAAGGTCAAGAGGGAGGGCCACAAAGTAAAAGTAACAGGTCAAGTAAACAGCAATTGGCTAGTTATTTTTGCATATGATTTCAATACAGTAAACTGCAGTCAAGTGAGGTAAGAGCTGAAAAATAAAATGGTCAGCACAAGAATGACACATGAGAAAGATGGACACATTCTTGTGGCCGTAGGAGGGAGGTAGTGCTCAAAGAAGGCTTCCTCCGGGATCCCTGGGTGGCTCAAGTGTTTAGCGCCTGCCTCCGGCCCAGGGCTTGATTGTGGAGTCCTGGGATCGAGTCCCACATCAGGCTTCTTGCATGGAGCCTGCTTCTCCCTCTGTCTGTGTCTCTGTCTCTCTCTCTCATGAATAAATAAAATCTTAAAAAAAAAAAAAAAAAGAAGACTTCCTTAACAAGATTAAATACTCATAGATGTCTACTGATCCTGTGACTTCTAGGTCTCTTTCCCTTGGTATGATATCCCTACATCATACAGCTTGCCAAAACTTTTGATCAGAAAAGTTCATCCTTAAGAGAAAGTCTTGCTACACTTATTAGCCTGTCTAATATGGAAATTCTAAGATATTATTGTATCTTTTAGAAAAATGTTCTCATGGATTATTAATGTAGCAAGATGTAGTTAGAATAATATGGACTTTGGAGTCAGGTATATATGGTGGGTTGAAGTCTTAACTAATTGTTGTTTAGTATCTGGAGAATTTAGTATAAGTTAATTAACTTCTCTGAGATTCATCTTCTCATCTATAAAATTTGGACAAAAGTTTTGAAATGTAGGGCAGTTGTTAGGATTACATATAAAAAACTTAATATGTTGCCTAACAGCACTAAAAAAATGGTAGTTTAGTATTATGGATAGTAGTAATATATGAAAAATAATGCCCACCTAATCAGAAGATGCTCTATGAATGTGAATTACTCTGAGTGTTAGGAATTTTTAAAGAAACTCCAATCAATCATATGATTTAATGGTCTCATAAAATCATAAAACTGGAAAGGATCCAAATCTCTCACCTTTAGTAGTGATTCTAATAATTAATAGACTTTTTTTTCCATACCTCAGAGTAATCCAAAACTTCAAGTGCTGAATGAATTAGCTATTTTTCACTTTTGGAAAGTTGACATTTAGCCTTTTAGCTAGAATGATCAGTAAAAATGTAATTATGTTGAATTTAGAGGAAAAAAATAACAGATTTCCCTTTTCTGGATGATATATACTTCATCAGTTCTCCTCAGAATTTTTTAATAATACATAGAATATGTAGTAACAAAATACAAACATTAATTTGTCAACATTCCATTTAAAATTTTTGTTGCTTCTACTTTCTAAGTAGAAGCCATTTCTTGGGTAAAACTTAGACACTAAGACCTTATCAAAGATGACCATAATCAATCTCAAATTAAATACTTACAGTGGATGGGGCAATTCACTAAAACCTTGGAAGAAAATGACAATAATCTAAAGAATGTTACATTATTCACATTATAGCCTTAGACTAATACGTAAAAAAGGGACCTAAAAGTCTTCTGGTTTGTATCTATTATTTTCAGGAAAATATCTCAGCCATTGGTGACAAAACAACAAAAACCAATTAGGTCTACACATCAGAAGTAGCAGATGTAAATAAATAAATGAGATAAAAAATAATTTTAGAAATAAAAAGTTCAGTCTGAAGCCCTACATTCAAGGTAGGAGATAGTCATACTCACATACTTCAATTCATTTTCTAATCATAGTCTTGTTATAGGTTAACTTTTTTGTGTGTGCTTCCTTTTATGGGTAAGCTTGTTTCCACTAGCATCCTACCAACATTATCCCTACAGAGAGAACAAAATGTAACCCTACTAAGAGGAAGTGAGTGATTACAACATATGGAAGTTTCTTTTCAGATAGAAATTATTATGTAAAGCCTGCCTTTCAGTGCCAGTGGGCTATGGGAAGGAAAGAAGATTGAGATTAGGAAAGCAACCATGAGGCTAGTTTGTCTAGATTTAACTTCTTTGGGCTCAGTCTTAAAAGGAATGTATGTGTAGATACATGAAAAGGTTTTCAACATTACTAGTCATCAGAGAAATGCAGATCAAAACTGCAATAAATATCACTTTATACCTGTTAAAATGGCTAGTGGCACAAGGACAAGAAATAAAAGTTGTTGGTGAGAATGTGGAGAAAAGGGAATCTTTGTGCACTATTGGTAGGAATGAAAATTGGGCAGCCACTGTGGAAAACAGCATGGAGATTCCTCAAAAAATTAAAAATAGGACTACCATATGATCCAGTAATTCTACTTCTGGGTATTTACCCAAAGAAAATGAAAACATTAACTCAAAAAAGATAACATGAATCTTCATGTTTGTTGCATTTTTTGACAAGAGCCAAGTAATGGGAACAATCTAAGAACATCCATTGGTAGATGAATGGATAAAGAAATGTCTCTCTCTCTCTCTCTCTCTCTCTCTCTCTCTCTCTCTCTCACACACACACACACACACAGGAATACTAAGTTATAAAATGTGGGGTAGAATTTTGAAGGCAAATCAAGTTCCTCATGCACCCAATATCAAAACAACTAAATGTATAAAACAAATACAAATCTAAAAGGAGGAATAGACAGCCATACAACAATTGTAAGGGACTTTAATACTTCATTTTCAACAACAGATTATCCAGACAGAAAATCAATATGGAAACATTGAACATAAACTAGTCATTAGACCAGATGGACCGAACAGACATATACAGGACATTCCATCCAACAGCAGCAGAATACAAATTCTTCTCACATGCACATGGAACATTCTCCAGGATAGAGCACGTATTAGGCCATGAAACTAGTCTTAATAAACTTAAGAAGATTGAAATCTTACCAAACATCTTTTATGAGCACAATGGTATGAAACTAGAAATCAATTACAGTAAGAAAACTGGAAAATTCACAAATACTTACAGATTAAACAACATTCTCCTGAACAGTCGATGGGTCAAAGAAGAAATCAAAAGAAAAAAAATATCTTGAGATAAGTGAAAATGCAAACAAAAGATATGAAAACTTATAAGATGCAGTAAAAAAACTGTAAAAAAATCTTAAAAATAAGATTTTATTTATTTATTCATGAGAGACAGAGAGAGAGAAAGAGGCAGAGACAGAGGCAGAGGCAGGAGAAGCAGGCTCCATGCAGAGAACTCGATGCAGGACTCAATCCCGGGATTCTGGGATCACGCCCTGAGCCAAAGGCAGACGCTCAACCACTGAGCCACCCAGGTGTCCAGTAAAAGCAGTTGTAAAAGGGAAGTTTATAGTGATAAATACCTATATAAGAGAAAAGGAATTCAAATAAATAATTCTGTATTACACCTAAAGCAACCAGAGAAAAGAACAGACTAAGCCCCAAGTTAGTAGAAGGAGGAAAATAACAAAAATTAGAGCAGAAATAAGTGAAATAGAGACTAGAAGACAATAGTTTTAAAAGATCAATGAAATTAAGACTGGATTTTTGAAAAGATGAACAAAATTCATAAACCTTTGGCTAGACTAAGGAAAAAAGAGTACTCAAATAAAATCAGAAATAAAAGAGGAAGGGCATCTGTGTGGCTCAGTTGGTTAAGCATCTGATTCTTGAATTTGGCTCAGGTCATGATCTCAGGCTTGTGAGACTGAGCCCTGTATCATGCTCTATACTTGGTCTGGGGCTTGCTTGGGATTCTCTCTCTTCATCTCCCTCTGCTTCTCCCCACTGCTGGTGCATGTGTAGTTTCTCTCTCTCTCTCTAAAAAAAAAAAAAAAAAAAAAAAGAGGGAATGAAAGAGGAGGCATTTACATCAGATAATAAAGAGGTATTAAAGATTATACTGACTCTTAGTGAGAATTATGTACAAACAAATTTGATAACCCAGAGGAAATTCATAAATTCCCAGAAACATATAACCAGCATTTAAAAAAATTTCCTCAGCAAGGCACAGAGCTACCCAGTGTCTATCTGGCTTTCATTCTCCCTGGCAGTCCGTCTCTGGAGCTCAATGTACTGCAATGGCTTGTGAGAGTGCAATTGTAAATAGGATTATTTTCTTAATTTCATTTCTTAGAAGATCTCATATAGTTAAAATGTCATACTATCCAAAACAATTTACAGCTTCAGTGTAATCCCTATCAAAATTATAATGACATTTTTCACAGAAATAGAAAAAAATCTTAAAATTCATATGGAACCACACAAAATCCTGAATATTGAAGCAGTCTTAAGGAGGAAGAGCAAAGCATAACATGTTCTGATTTCAAACTATTATTACAAAGCTATCATAATCAAAACAGCATGGTATGGACATAAAAACAAAGAGCAGAATAGAGAGTTCAGAAATAAATTCATACATACATTGTTAATTTTTGACAGAGGCACCAAGAAAATACAATGGAAAGAGGATTATCTCTTCAATGAATAATATGGGGTAAAATGGATAGCCACATGCAAAAGAATGATCCTGGACCCCTGTGTTACATCACACCAAAATCAACTCGAAATGGACTAAACACTTGAATGTAAGGCCTTAAAACCATGAAACCCTTAAAAAAAGAAAGAAGAAAGAAAGAAAGAGAAAGAAAGAGAAGAGAAAGAAAAGAAAGAAAGAAAGAAAAGAAAAGAAGAAAAGAAAAGAAAGAAAAGAAAAGAAAAGAAAAGAAAAAAGAAAAGGAAAGAAAAAAAGAAAAGAAAAGAAAAGAAAAAAAGAAAAGAAAACATAGGGGGTATGCCCCTGAACATTGATCTTGGCAGTGATTTTTGGAATTTGATACCAAAACCAAAGGCAACCAAAGCAAAAGTAAACACATGGGACAACATCAAACTAAACAGCTTCTGCACAGCCACGAAATAGAATGAAAAGTCAACTATGGAATGTGAGAAAATATTGTAAATATCCAATAAGGGGTTAATACTCAGAATATCAAGGAATTCCTACAATTCAAGTGAAAAACAAAAATCAAACACTCTAAGAAATGGAGAAAGAATCTGAATAGACTTTTTTCCCACCATTGATGGGAATGTAAACTGGTACACCCACTAGCAAAACAGTTTTGATGTTCCTCAGATATTAAAAATAAAGTGATAATATGATCCAGTGATCTCTTTATGAATATCCTAAGGAAATGAGATGAGAATCTTAAAGAGGTACCTGTACTCATGTTCACTGCAGCATTATTCACAGTAGCAGGATAGGGAAGCAACTTAAGTGTTCTTCAATGGATCAATGGATAAAGAAAAAAAAAATATATATATGCCTCCTCTTGCGTATTCACTGGAGTATACTTCATTGTATGTTATCAAACTCAGTGAGAAAAGAACATTAGTGGGCGCCTGGGTGGCTCAGTTGGTTAAGCAATTGACTTTATTTCAGCTCACGTCATGATCTCAGGGTTGTGAGATGAAGCCCCACATTGGACTCCATGCTGAGTGTAGACTTTGCTTAAGGTTCTCTCTCTCCATCTTCTTTAGCTCCTCCCCCTTCTGCTTGCTCATACAGATGCTCTCTCTCTCTCTCTCTCAAAAAAAGAACGTTGGAATACTGAACTTCATATAATCAGCATACATAGATTCTCCTGTCCCTCTCCCTTATTCCAGTCTTAATAATTACACACAATTATATTACTGACCATGATAAACTGAAACTAGGCAAGGAAAAAAAAATCTGTAAAAAATATACATATATTTTAAATGAAGAGACTTTTATATATTTTTATATGTATATTATGTATTATTTATCCTTAAAGAAAATCTGCTATTTGCAACAACATGGATGAACATGGAGGGCATTATGCTAAGTGAAATAAGCCAGAAAGGGAAAGACAGTTACAGAATTATAGCATGGTATCACTTATATGTGGAATTTAAAAAAAAAATCATAAAGTAGAATTGTAGATTTTTTTTTCTATTTTCTATTTTTTTAAATTATAACACTTTATACATGTTTTGGTCCCCCCTTATTTAGCTTCTTTATTCTTCCTTTTAAATCTTTCAAATAAAGGAGCACCGGCACACACTAGATAGAGCACGTGTATGAGGAAGACCAGCGCTAGGAGCCCAGGCCTCCCACAGCATGTCCGAGCTCCTCCCCTGCCCACCTGCCCAGGGCACTGAGGGGCATCCCTGCCAGGACTGGAAAGGGGAAGGAGGATATGGTTCCAGCTTCAGGGGCTCTCCCAATGCCTGCTGGTGCCTGGTTGTCACCATGTGTCTTGTCCTGCACCTGTGGCATTGAGGCTTACCCTGTGTCCTCTGTCCAGTGGAAGCACTGGTCACTTTCCCTTGCTATGAGGCGAGTGACTGAGGACTTCCCTTGGAGATGCCACCTCACGCCAGGTCAGCCAGGTCCACTTTGGGGATCGGATCTTACCAGGAGCAGAAGGAGCTGAACTCTGGACAGGGAGAAGCAGAATTCTGTTCCTTATTGAGAAGTGGGGACACATGCCAGGGGCTGGGAGGGGGGGTAGTCTGATTAAAGATAATCAAGTCTTGGTTAAAAGATGAATAAAGTTTGAAGATCTGTTGTATAACATGGTGACTGTTGTTGATAATACTGTGTTGTGTAGTTGAAATTTGCTAAGACAATAATAGAACTCGAGTGTTTCATATATATATATATATGAAGTGATGGATTAGTTAATTCAGTTAGTGGAATCTTTTCACAATGTATACACACATATCAAAGTCATTATGTTATACACTTTAAACATATTACAATATTATTTATCAATCATACCTCAATAAGCTGGAAAAATATGTTTCTCATGAAAATCAGGGTAAGAGACACATCCCAAGGATCTAGTTTGAAGAAAGAGTAGATGAATTTCGAGAATATATGTTTTTAAAATTTTTATTTATTTATTCATGAGAGACACAGAGAGAGGCAGAGACACAGGCAGAGGAAGAAGCAGGCTCCATGCAGGGAGCCCGACGTGGGGCTCGATCCAGGGACTCCATGATCATGTCCTGGGCCAAAGGCAGCGCTAAACCGCTGAGCCACCCAGGCTGCCTGAATATTTTAAAATTTCTCTTTGATTTGGCCATGAAAGAAACCCGTTACAATCCTAAGTAATTTCAAATACCAATGTTTTCTTTATATTCTAACCCCAAGAAACATTCTATTGAACTTGTACAGACAGCACTTTTGAAGGCAGTAAAGACATTATTGAAATAGGAATTTGACTTTTCCTATAGTTCATCCCTTAAAGGATCCAGTCACTAATGATATATAATACAGTTTTCAAAACATTCTTAAATTAAACTTTCATCTTTGTGTTTTCTTTTTCTATGGCTGATAAATTGAATTTGACATTCCTTAAATCAATTACAATTTCATATAAGTTTAGTTTTCATGGCCAAAGACATCATAATCTATTTACTTTAATGATTGATTTTCTGGTTGATTAAAAAAATACAAACTATTTTGTCCAATAGTAAGGCCAGATTTTTTAACGAGACTATGCTATTTGCAGTTGTTTTTCAGTTATACCTTGAGTAGTCCTCAAATGTTTTTTGATGTCTCCATCAGTCTGATTTTCTTCCCAATAAACTCCAAAATGTCTCCTTTAGAGAAAATGAGTGGGAAATATCAGAGTGGGAGACAGAACATGAGAGACTCCTAACTCTGGGACACGAACAAGGGGTGGCGGAAAGGGAGATGGGGGGGGGAGTGACTGGGTGATGGGCACTGAGGAGGGCACTTGATGGGATGAGCACTGGGTGTTATGTTATATGTTGGCAAATTGAACTCCAATAAAAATTTAAAAAATAAAGACAATTACTTGCAGAATGAAAAAAGAATTTGGGTATAAAATTTACAATCTAACATTATTCTATGGTTTGTGAGTTATGTTTTTCCTGATTGTTAATAAAAATTATCTTCAGGGATCCCTGGGTGGCGCAGTGGTTTGGCGCCTGCCTTTGGCCCAGGGCGCGATTTTGGAGACCCGGGATCGAATCCCACATCGGGCTCCTGGTGCATGGAGCCTGCTTCTCCCTCTGCCTGTGTCTCTGCCTCTCTCTCTCTCTCTCTGTGTGTGACTATCATAAATAAATAAATAAATAAATAAATAAATAAATAAATAAATAAATAAAATTATCTTCAAACTAAAAATTTTTTTTCAGAAATAAAAAAAGTCTCCTTTATTAATATTTGTGGTGCCTACATGTTGTCAGGCCCAGTGACCAATTCTCAATCATCTTACTTAGTGCTTCTGCAACAGTTGATCAGCCTTCTTTCTTTAAATACTTTCATTAAAAAAAAAAAATTGGATTTTAGATCACCCCAGTCTTGTAACTTTCTTCCTGTCTGAGAGACCATTCTGTATTAGTCTTCTTTGCAGGAATCCTTCCTTTTGCAGTCTTTAAATATTGTAGTGCTTCAGGGCTTAGAATTTGGACATCCTTTTGTCCTTTTATGCCTTTTTTTTTCCTGGAGTGTGTAGCCTTCAAAGCATGAAGACTTCTCAGTTTTAAACTCCTGCTTGGACTTCTGTATTCACCTATCTACCTGCTTGACATTCGTATTTAGACCTAGGGAGTATCTTAATCTTAACATGGCTTTAAGCTAACATGTGATATGTGGGCTCATACCTGTTCTTTTCCAATTATTTTCAGTTTCAGAAAATGACACTGCTTTGAAATATACTCCAAATATATTTTTATCACTTTCTCTGCCACTACCCCAGCCAAGCTGCCAACCATCTCTTGCTTTGATTATTTAGTTGTCTCCTAATTTGTCTCACTTTTGCCATTTTGTTTCTTTGCATAGTCTGTTCTTTCCTACAATGTAGTGTAACTCTTAATATAAAAGCTTTGTTTCTATATATCCTAAATCATTTCAGTTCCTTCCAATGAACCAATCCTCTGTACGATTCAGTCTTCACTCAATCTCCAATCTCCATCCCTTGTTTTTTGTTCCCCTTTGTCCACTATATTTCAACCAGTTGGCCTCTTTTCTGTTCCTCAAACATGCATAGTATGTTTCCCTCTCCTTAAAAAATCTCTTTCTCTAGAAGAATGCAAGCCTCACCCTCTTACCTCAGGCATGTCACTGTTCCATTAGTGACTTCTTCACTTACCCACCTAGTCCAAAATAGTCACTTCTATTTATCTTGTTACATAAGGGTACTACTTATCACTACTTGACATTATCTTATTTATATATTTGTTTTTTTATTTTTTTTTATCATCTGCCTTCCTAAAAACTAAAGTGCAAGAAGGAAAAAGACTGTGCCACATTCTCTTAGAAGAATAATGACTGAATGACAGACTGATTAAATGCATATTGCTTATCTCTCTTAAATCTTTTCTCTAACTAGCTTCCTTTCTGCAACTCATCTTTTGAAGCCCAGTCTTAATGAGTCTAATCTTATACCTTGAGAATCCAGGCAACTTAAAAGAAAGATGGGCACAACCATTTTTTAAAATATTTTATTTATTTATTCATAAAGACACACACACACAGAGAGAGAGAGAGAGAGAGAGAGGCAGAGGGAGAGGCAGGCTCCATGCAGGGAGCCCAACGTGGGACTCGATCCGGGGTCTCCAGGATCACACCCTGGGCAAAAGGCGGTGCCAAACCACTGTGCCACCAGGGCTGCCCTTTAATTTGTATTAATAGAACTGCTATTGCTACTATACAAATAGCAATCTGGCTACTGTGTGTTTAAAATAACTATTAAAATATTGCCCACTTTAACAAGAAATATTGCTAGAAAATGTATTGCCCCAAGATAGGATGATGATTTTGTAAGGAAAACTTTAATGAGATAAAATGGGCTGATATAACTTGGAAGTTTTTAAGATTTTTTAGAAAAATTATTTTTCTAGAGCACTGAGGAGTACTTTCTCAATGTAAGCTAAAAAATGATAAGTACAAGTATCTGAAGAAAACAGTTTCTATATCCAGGTAGCTTTCAGGGACTTTTATGCTATAGAATAAAATATTACCTGGGAAGAATTACTGAAAATTAAATATCTAGTGGGCGTTAAGTCTCTCACAAATAGAATTTATCTAGAGAAATACGATAATATTTGGTTAGCACTGTCTGTGAAATTGACATTGGAGAGATTAACATGAGTTTTTCAACATTACCAACAAGAATGAGGAATAAGGCAAATTAAATGAAATCTCTTGTGTTTTAAAGTTTTAGGAAGCAGAAACAAACACAAAGATTTTCTGTGCAATCTTACTTAAATATCCAATAATAACCAGGTTTCCTTTACTGTAATATCCTAAAAAGAATATCTGCAGATTTCATCTATTCTGTAAAAGTTAGCACTATTGATTCTCTATAAATGACACTATTTGAAACTCTGGACTTCACATTTCTTTCATTTGCTGCTAGACCATAGGGTCACAACTCTTATCATGTAAAGCCCCTGAAAAAGTTACTGTGCAATTCGATCCCTTGACTTCATATAATAAAATGCAAAAAAAAGAGGAACATATTTCAAAGCTTAAATGTGCACATGAGGCCATGTGTAACCACCACTCATTTTTTTTGTAACCAATTACAAGCTTATTGTATTCATAAAGACTTTAAGCTTTAAGTGAATTAGCTCACAAAAATAGACTTGACATGCCAGAAACCATATTGTGGTCACAATGATTTTCTTGAGTAAATCTGAATTTTTTTTCTTATTTTTTTCTCATATATGTTTTATTTTTCCTAGATATGTCAAAACAAAATAAAGTCTATCCTTTAATCTAATATATCATGGGGGTAAAGTGGGCATAATTATCAGATGTTTGGTTAAGAAAGACTGAATTTCTGAAACATATGACAATCTTGTAAAAATATGGAATTTGCATAAAGCTAATAATGGAATAATTTAACCTCCTTCTGCTAAGTGATGTAAAATACAGATATCCTGGCATCTGCATGTTACCAAGGACCTTAGGGGATTACTCTTGGCTAAAATCATGAGAGTGCTGTGCAAGAGTATATGCCTTTTATAACATCTGCCTTTTATCAGTAGTAGCTAAGGGGATCCCTGGGTGGTGCAGTGGTTTAGTGCCTGCCTTTGGCCCAGGGCGTGATCCTGAAGACCCAGGATCAAATCCCACGTCGGGCTCCCGGTGCATGGAGCCTGCTTCTCCCTCTCTCTGTGACTATCATAAATAAATAAAAAAAATTAATATCAGTAGTAGCTGATAAGCTATATGCCTGTATTTAATTTTTAAGTGTTTCGAAGTTTTTAAAAATAAAATATTTATTCTACATGTAATATACAATTATAAATATATTCAAATATAAAACATTTTCATTTAATGAAGAATTCATTTCTGAGCAAGCTAGTGTGCCTTTTATTTGTGGAAGTTCATCAAGGAATTGTTTCTTTCCTTGTGTAATGCAGTTTACTTTGCACAACTAGGCAGCGTTCCCTGGCTGATTACACTAATTTATTTTTCCTAGCTACCCTTGGAAGTCTTTGATATTATAGAACCACACTGACTGGTGCCAAAGGGGAAACTTTGGTGAATCTCTGATATAAAATATTCTGCTTTTGATGAAAGGGATTCCCTAGAAGTGGATTTTAAATCCTTTTTACACATTTTTCTGCTGGCTGTTAACTCTACATTCATCATTTTGTCCATGACTGTTAACATGTGACGTACTTCAATGGAAGCTGTTAAGGATAATTTTTAATACCTGCATCCTCATAAATTGACACACTTTCCTGATTATTAGGGTCTGCATTTTAATTGCTCACTAGTTTTAGAGGGGTTTTGTACTGATTCACTTACATTTTTGCCCCAGTTTACTCTTTTTTAAAAATTATGAATTGTGGGATCCCTGGGTGGCGCAGCGGTTTAGCGCCTGCCTTTGGCCCAGGGCACGATCCTGGAGACCCGGGATCGAATCCCACGTCAGGCTCCCGGTGCATGGAGCCTGCTTCTCCCTCTGCCTGTGTCTCTGCCTCTCTCTCTCTCTCTCTGTGACTATCATAAATAAATAAAAATTTAAAAAAAAAATTATGAATTGTTACCTGTCATGCAAAACTTGCCAAGTTTGTTGCCTGGGCATATGACAATGGATAAAGCAAGTATAACCTTATACCTTCCATTTCTACTGTAGATGAGAAAAAGACTAAACATAACTAATTTAAATACAACTATTAGAAAAATGATAAAAGGAATTCCATTTTACAATTTTTATTGTAAAATCATGTTGCTTGTCATGGTCAAAGCAGACAGCTATAACTCACTGGGCAAAGCAGAATAATTTACTAATCTCCTTACAATTTAGGGCTTTGCTTAAAATAAGTGAGCTGATTTCCAAAGGCAAAGAAAAAAAATATCTATGCTATGTAAACAGGATGGAGAACATTTGTGCGGTGATTTTTTATTTCAGTGGACTTTCTGGATCAATTAAAGATAACATAATAAATTTCATGGTGCTTAGCTATTTAGGAATGAAACTGCAACAAAATGGTTGACATAGATTTTAACAGTTACGGCTTTTGGCTTTAGGTTGAAGCAAATGGATCTTGAATGCACATTGAACCAATTCAAGTTTTTGTTTGTTTGATTGTTTTTGTTTTGGGTGCTTTTACTTTTCTCCAGTGCAACTGTAATCTCTGTAGGCACTCTTTAAAAAAAAAAATGTTTAAAGATCTTATTTATTTGACAGAGAGAGAGAGAGAGCACAAGCAGGGGGAGTGACAGAGGAAGAGGGGAGAAGCAGTTCCTTGTGGAGCAGGGAGCCTAATGTGATGTGGCTGTATCCCAGAGCCCTGGAATCATGACTGGAGCTGAAGGCAGACACTTAACTGACTGAGCCACCCAAGAACCCCTCTGTAGGCATTCAAAGTGAATATTGGCTTATCTTAATTTATGGTGTGCATGACATGTCAAAACACATGTTCTGTGCTCTATCAAAAAGTTCAATCAATGAAGAAATTTTTAATAACTGTGGTCATATTAAATCCTTGATACTCAAAGATATACCTAGCTGCTTAGCTAGAAAATAGATTTTAAATTGTTAAAAAATTAAATGGAAAATGACATTTTAATGGCATGCATCATTTTTTAGAAAACAAAAACTGTGTTCCAGTTTGAACCTGTGTAAACACAAGAGTAATCTCTTAACAGAATTATTTTTAAAGAAGTTAAATTGTGCTGATTATTTAACACAAATGAATAAGTAGGGAAAAGCCAGCAGATACCATGGACCCATGTATTTTCCAACTTACAGTTCTGTTATGAATATACATGGTAGGTAACTGCCTTCAGTGGTTGTGGGTTGTGGTGGCTTCTATCACTGAACATTCTTCATTCAAACTTGTTGGGGCTATTGTGGGTAAAGAATAATTTGCCATCCCTTTTTGTGCATGCATTTTTAACCTTGAACTAGAACAGTGATTGTAATATCTCAACTGATTTATTAAAATTAGTTTTATTAAAATGAGAACTGCTCCATTTAACAATAAAAAGGGTTGAGGTAGGAGATAAGTGAATTTCATATGTAAATGACTTTAACCAGCTGAATTGAAATATGTTTAAATTATCTTTCACTTGTAGTTATTGTATTACCAATAAATTGAATTCATAAACTTTAATACAGTATGAGATTTTACAAGAAATAGTGCTTCATAAGTATAAGTATTATATTATTTATTTATATAATTATAAGCATAAATCACCAACACCAATGTTTGTTCAATGGTAGAAAACAAAGTTCAGCAGAATTGTATAAATATAAACACAATTTTTAAAGAAGTTATTATTATTTAGGCAATTATTAAAGATGACATATTTTAGAAGAAGGTATGAGATATCTGCTAACTCTGTGATCTCTGGCAAGTTACTAGATCCCAGTAAGCCTTAACTTCTTATTTGTAAATAGAAATAGTAACATTGACCCTGGTGTTTCTTCAGGATTAAGTGAAATAATATAGAGATAACAGTAAATAGGATGTCTCACTTTCAGTGAGGCCTCATTAAATAGATGTTATTATTTGAAATAACCTGAAAGAATTGTTTAGATGAGAAGTGGCCCTATTCAATGAGCATAAATAAGGCAAATGGGCTATGATTTCATAATTCTTCAGTGCTCTTATTTTTTAAGCTCAAACATTGTATTATCCTCAGGATTGAAAAGATAGGAAGTGAAAGATATGAAGTATAGTTACAGCACATATATAACTTTGTGAGATAATTAGGAAAGGATGAAACAATGAAAAGTAAACTTTGACTTCTCTTTTTGGTAATGTAGTATAACTAGTTATTCAGCAAAAACATTTCTTATGTAGAAAACCAAAGATATGAGTGAAACTACAAAAAAAAAAACAACAACAGCAAAAACCTTTACAAATATGTGTTTGGCCTCATGGGAACCAAAAGAAATAAATATTAGAGGTCATAAAGAACAAAGACAGATAAACTACCCATGGAACACAGACAAGGCTTTCTCATGTTATTTACCAATCTTTGGCAGAGTAGTTCTTGTTTTTAATGAGTTAATAATGAATATAAGAGATAAAGAACTTTTAAAAACTTGTTATTGCAGTGGGTATTGTAGGAAAAATATATGCTCTGAAAATTTTATCAGCTGAGAATCATTATCAAACAAGCCTGCTATAATGGGCCTTTGGAACCTATATTCATACCACTTTTAAGGCTAAAAAACATCCAAGCAAAATGTCTTATTTATGGTGATCCTATGTGTTAGTACCAGAAGATACATAGCAGAAAAATCATAGATAACTCTTTGCAGCCCATGAGATATTTAACCCTGTAAATTTTTAAGAAATAGAAGCTTACAAAGAAAAATCAGAAAACATGCAAAGAAACAAGCCACATAAAGCCAGAGTAAGCAGAAACAAGCAAGAGAACCAGACCTGCATCAACTGCAGATATTTGAATAGTCAAATACAAAGTATTAAAGGAATTTAATATGCTTAAAGAAGATGTCAAAAATAATATTAAATATACAAGGAATACCAAATTGTTATGAGCTAATTTGTGCTCTTCAAAAATTCATGGTTGGAAGTCCTAACCCCCAGTATCTCAGAATGTAATTCTGGAAATATGACCTGTAAAGGAGTAATTAGGTTAAAATGAGATTCTTACCATGGATTCCGATTTAATCTAAATGTGTCCTTGTTAAAAGAAGAAATTTGGACATACAAAGAGACCTCAGGGATGCATAGCTACAGAGAAAATACCTTGTGATGACACGGCAAGAAGGCAACCATCTGCAAGCCAGGAACAGAGGCTTCAGAAGGAGCCGTATCTGTCCACACTTCGGTCTTGGACTTCCAGCCTTCAGAACTACAAGAGCAGAAATTTTCTGTTTTTAATACATCCAGTTTATGGTATTTTCTTACGACAGCCTTAGCAAAATAATACAGTATAAAAATGAGCAAACATTAAAAGCAAACTTCCAGTATGAAAAACAAATTGCTTGAAATCAGATAATTAATTGACATTAGCACTTGAATTACCCCAGGACACTCTTGAAGAGGAAGAATGAAGAGCAAAAATTTGCCCAATAAGATACTAAGATTTATCCAACAGCCTTACTATTTCAATGTGGTATTGCTTCAAACATGGACAAATAGACTCGAGTAGTAGTATATGTGGTATATGACCCAGAAGTAGTGTTACCATTTATCCCAGTTTTCTTGGGGCAGCTTAGTTTACACCAGTTGTCTTGATGTCTCACTTAGCTTAATAATTAGTACTTTCAAAGCTGTCAGTTTGAGTCATAAATTATATCACCTGATCGCCACATTTTGGAACTTTGAGGAAAGGATGCAAAGTTAAGGAATGTTACTAGCAAAAATGATCCAACCTAAAGAAAAAATTATATTAAATGTCTCTTTACACCAAATTCCAAATTCAGTTGGTGCAAATATTGTGAAAACAATTTAGTGTTACATAAGGAGGATTGAAATGGAGCAAATGATCATGTACCCAAGCCACATGTCTTGGATGTCAACAAAGAGGAAGGGTATCTTTTTCTAATTGGTCTGCTGTAAGGGACAGTGTACTCTAATTGGTCTGTTCAGTGGGGGACATCGTTTGCTGTTCTACTTTCCTGGAGCTGCGCTTTTCTTTTTCATTTGTTTATTTGAATGCCCACAAAAGGTCCTAATGTGCTAACAATGGCCTTGATTGGACTTTAGTGCTAAGTACTTGTTACCTGAGATAACTTTAATTTTTGATGATACCATTCTCATTATTGACTCAATTTTATTTATGATTCTCTGAAGTCCTAAATCTTTTTCATATGTGCTGTTACCTAGTCATTATCTCCATCTATCTTAGTCTGGCTACACATGCCAAAGGGAAAACTCGCAGGAGGGTTCTATTGTACAAAAGATAAAATGGAAAGGGAAAGTCTGAAATCCTAACTGCATTCAAGGCCTAGATTTGGGACTTTGAGAGAGGTACTGGGTATTTTGTAACTGTGACTTCCAAGTCTATAAAACATGAATAATAATCTCAGTCCACAGGGTTGTGGTGTGAATTGAATGTGGTAAAAGCTCCCAGTACAGTGTCTCACATGTAACAGTATTAACTGAATGCTAGCTCTTACATTTTTATATTACATCTATTTTTACGAAATTATATTTATTATATTAATTTCTTCACTTCCCCCAGCAAATATAGTGTCATTTTGTGATTTCACCATTTATGATAGTTGTATTATTCAATGCAATCATCCAAATGTTTGCATCAAATTATGAAATAGTAAGAGGTACAGACCCAGAGCTCATGGTACCCCACAGCATACCTCACCCTTGGTCAATATTCATCAGCTCACACCGGACATGGCTATTTGATAAATAATCAGTATATTTATTTTACTTGAATTCAGTGCATATTTGATCATTATATCCAGTGATTATTGAATAGTTATTACCCCTATCCAAAAAAAGTTCAGATTATGGAAAAAAAGGTTTAAAAATTTTTCATATTGAGTTTTTTAATAAATCAAACACAGAAAATTTAAAAAAATATATAAGTACCTTAGTAGAAAACAAAATCAAATATAATATAAAATGTCATGTGACATTCAGACTAAAAAACATTCTTAAATCATCAATAGTGTTAAATCTCCATTAATCTATTTAGTAATTGAAGACATTATTTCTCATCATGCAGAAATTTCTCATTAGATTCATTTGAATATCTGACAAAACCTGAGTTTTCTCTCCTGTTGGCAACTAGACAATATCAAAGGTATTAGGTTAATAAAACATTCTTTATTTTTAAAATATTCAATTATAAATCGGAGTACTTGTATAAGAACAGTGTTTCTGGAGAGTTTGCCTCTAGGACTAATTTACTTCTTCAAAGATCCCCTGAGATCTGAGCAATGGACTAAACCTTTGTGAACTACCTCTGAATGCTATAATTATATTGAACTTTTTTTCAAAGTATAAATTCATAGAGAAAACAAAGTTATAGAACACACAGAGTAAGTGAATTTGTTAACTCTAATGACTGAACTTGAATCTTGTCAATCCTTCCAAAATTAGAGAAATGTAAAACTCTGATGTTATACTGGGTTATAGGAACATATTAAAAGTTTGTAAGCAAAATGAACTACTTCAAAATACAGCTCCAAAGTTGTTAATGCAGATGGACCAACAAATTCCCTAAGAAGAATTTAGCAAAAATATTTGTCTTATAGGATGTGGTTTCTCTTTAGGTAAGCAAGGTTAAGGAAAGCCAAGCTTGGCTGGTTTCAAGATTGGTAGCTTCTGCTGAGTTTTAGTGTGGCAGAGATCCAACGCATGGAAGCAAGAGCGTAGGTCCAAGCCAAGAGCCATATTCTGTGGAAAGCAGGCTTGTTTTAAGTTGATCTTCCAAACCACCAGCTCATGGTAGTTTCTCCTTCTTTTCGGTATTCTTTTTTTCCTTATATAGGAAGAATGGTATACCACCTATTTTAAAAAGAGTTTGAGAAATAGACAAGGAAATCATCTAATCTTTGCTGCCACATCTTATTTTGTCACATATTATTGCATATTATTGTATATATGATAAATCATCTGTAGCAACAAAAAATAATTGTAAAAGACATTCCCTCATTTTTAGATGTTTAACATGGCAAAATCTTGTTTTACAGGTTTAGGCACTGGTGTAGTAAATATACAGAAAAAATATTTTTCTACTATTACATTTTCCCTTAGGATTATTAGTATAATATAATAATTTGTATAAATTAATAATTTAATAAATAATAATAAGTTAATAATTAGTATAAATATAATAACCTTTAGGGCTTTTTGTTTTTTTCCTCCAAAAAAACTATGCCGAAGTTAAAAACTACTGGAAATATCAGCCAACATCTGTCATTAACTGAACACATTATAATGTGCTGACCACTGTGCATGGAGCTGGGGATATAACACTAGTAATTTAGATGAGTTTCTTGCTTTTATGATCTTTATGATCTTTACATACTAGTGTTGGAGATAGACCATAAACTATACATTAAAATGTACTTATCATTGTTCCAGATAACCAAAAAGCCTATGAAGGCAGTTAAACAAACTAGTGGAATAAAGGGGTAAGAATAGGAAATTTAGTTGGGGAAGCCATGGAGGGCCTTTCTGAGTGAGATGTGACTAATGGGAAGGAGACAGTAGGTCCCAGAGAGAAAGAGGAGAGCAAGAATCAGATATGACAGAGACAGATTTCTCTAGTTTAAGGAATAGAAAAGCCAGTGAGAGTGAAATTAGGTAAACTCACTCCTTTTGTTCTATACCTTAACATAGAAAATGGAGAGCATTTCTGTCACATAAAAGTCATTAACATGATTTAAGCAGGGAAGGCACGTAATTTGCATTCTATAAAGCTCGTCTGGCTGTGGTGTGGGCAGTGGGTATTTGTAGGCAAGAAGGAAACAGGGAACCCAGATTGGAGCCATCACCTTATTTGTGTGAGAGAGAATGGTAACTTGAATTGGATGTGAAGAGATAAGAAGAAGCGGATGGATCAGGGTTATACTTTGCAGATAAATTCAAGTGGACTTGGGGATAAACTAGAAAGAAAGGGAAATGTGTGAAAGAAAGAGAAAATGCTAAAGTAACAGAAATCAGCCTGCTTACTCCCAGGAACTCAAAGATATTTCACCCATCAATAAGAAATTTTCCTTGTTAATTAAAAAAGAGAGAAAAAAAAACAAAGGAAAACAAAAACTTCATCTTGCTAGTCACTCTTAATAGTCTTCACATTCCATGCTTATTTAAAGGAAAAAAAAAAAAGAAAAGAAAGACCAGAGATACCAGGCATGTATTTTTAAGAATCATCTGCTCCCTGTACGAAAAAATAAAGACAAACTTTTATTGTTTTGCTGTATGGTGGAAAACAACATTGAAAGCTGCCTAAAGCCTCTCTGGTACAGTGAACACCTGTTGAAGACCTGATTATAATTCAGATTGGCCAAGGAATGGAGCAGTGCCACTCAATACCTCTTCTGTACTCCACCCACAATTTGAAATGTTATCACTCATTAAGAAAGGTAAGAATTTGGAGCTTCTTTTAAGCTTCCTCAGAAAAAAAATATACTTAACACCGTGTGCGTGTGTGTGTATGCACATGTATGTATATATTTGCATAACATCAGCATATGTACGTATATCATGTGAACTTTTTCAGCTGTAATTGCTATTTACAGTTCACTGCATCATTTGGAGATGAAGAATTACAGAGGATGGAGCTATTACTACAAGAGTTAAGAATTTACTGTCAATCATTCTCAGAGGAAATCCATTAAAATGGACTTACTGAGTTTTGTTGAGTTTTGTTACCTAGCTATTCATCCCCCTAATAACTCCTGCCCATTATACCAGGTCCCAAGGAAGAAATGCAAGAAGCAAGGCCCAGAAAATATATATGCTCTTTATTAGTGTAGTGTACTTTGTTTACCAAACTGAGTTTGATCTTCTGTTGACTAAACTGATAATTTGGTATATAAAGGAGCTTCTTCTATGACTATAGGTAGAACTACCTACTATACGGAAAACAGCCTTGACATTTTCCTCTTAAGCCTGTACTCTGATCTTGGATCTTTAACTCTAATTGTCTTTCACACCAAAGAAATCCCTCCTACTTCTCCTGTACTGCTATAACTGATATCATCATTAAAGCAGGAACCATTAGAGACATTCTGAGTGTCTTTTTTTTTTAGAAGAAAAGAAATAATAGAAATTATTGCAATTATATTATCCCATTAATATCAGTGTTAGAGCAGTGAGCAGACTAATGGGAACTTCAATTAAAGAAAAAATCTCTTGATAAGAGGCCAGATCTTTACAATCCATCAGAAATCAATAATTGAAATTACCCACTTATAAATATAAGTTACCCTCAAAGTACTGACTTTTTGTTTAGAAAGATCATCTCCTTATTCAAAAAAAATGACTTTTTTTTAATGTTCTGCTTCATTACCCCCCCCCCTTCCATAAGAAGGCACAATAATATGATGCTTATGTTGATGTCCAAAGCACTTACTCAGTTTTTCTGGAATGCTTTGATGTTCCAGATAAATCTCATTATACTGTAGATCAAAGAAGACAATGCCTTTCACCAAAGAAGTACAATATACCAATTAGCATTTCATCTATGAGGAGGGATATATGGTTTTTCCTTCAATAAGTCCCGTCAGTGCCTGCAGTGTGCACAGAATATGTGATAGGACTAAGTGGGCGTGTTTCCAGTGACAGGTGAATAGACCTAAGAAAGGTACAATGTGCTGAGAACAAAAGGTGTTAAAGTTCTATCATTATCATAAAAATTCTTTGTATCATTAATAATACTAATACTAATAACTATTATTAAACAGCTATTTTATTGCATAGTTTATTCTTCTTGAAAATATATCATAAGCTAAGGTAAAATGTTAAAATGGTTAAGCAAATTATAGAGGGAACTATACTGTTTCTTCCATAAAGGGGGCTGGAAATCTCAGTCTAAAAGATTAGATTCCATTTTGGAAAAGGAGCAGAGATGCTGTGGGTGACTTGAGGTTGTCTACAGATGATGGCGGTGGGATGCTTCCCCCGGTGCATGGCCATTTCCCTCTGAAGGAAGATTCTGACTGTGTTTGTTCATAGGGACTCGACTATGATCTATAAAGCTGAGTTGCACCCCCCAAACCCTTGGAGTTGGCTTAAGCATCCCACTATTTTTGAGTTCTTTTTTTTTTTTTGTAAGATTTTGTTTATTTATTCATGAAAGACACAGAGAGAGAAAGAGAGAGAGGCAGAGACATAGGCAGAGAGAGAAGCAGGCTCCATGTAGGGAGCCTGATGTGGACTCAATCCTGGGACTCCAGGATCACTCCCTGGGCTGAAGGCAGACGTTCAACCACTGAACCACCCAGGCATCCCTATTTTTGAGTTCTAAAGGAAATTTTCTTTTGTGATTTTATGATCAACATCAATTTTCAAGTCATAATTATGAGTCTTACTTTAGGTCTGCTATTGTTTGGGGGACATAATTCCCTTGGGAGAACAGAAGACTATTTAAAATAAAATTTACCATTGCCTGTATTTTCCTGTTTTATCTCTGAAAAGTGCTACAGTGCTTCCCCAGAACCATCATCTGATACTCAAAGGAGGAGTATCACATGGTACATTTCCCCCACTTCTTTTCCTGAATAAATTCCTCTTTTTTTTTTCTTTTCTTTTCTTGGATAAATTCTATCTTCAAATTCTATTTGAAAACCCCCTACTGCATTCATGTAAATTGTTTTGTTTGTTTTAATATGTACCTGAAAAGGATTTTAGAATGATTTCTTCTTATAGAGACAGGACTTAGGTGACATCTTTCTGCATGCATCTTTTAGAGTTATCTGTTGCCAGAAAACAAATAACATTAACAGTTGCTTTTAAAATAATAAATGTATTGCCTCACATTTTCTGTGGGTTAGAAATTCCAGGGTAGGTTTGTTGGGTGATTCTGGTTCAGGTTCTATTGCGTGTCACAGTCAAGTTGTTAGCCTGGCATGCCATCATCCGGAAGCTTGACAAAGATAGGATTATTCAGTCCCCAAGTAGCCCTCTCACAGGGCTGTTGTCAGGGGGCTCAGTTCTTTGCCAAGTAGACTTCTCCTTATGGCTGCTTGAGGATCCTCGTGGCAGGGAGCTGAGTTCCCCCAGAGCGAGTGATTTAAGAGAGAGAACAGGAAAAGGCAGGTTCTTTCATGATCTAGTCTCAGAAGTCTCACACAATTACCTCCACCATTTTCTCTTCATTAGAAGCAAGCTATTAAGCATATGCCTTGTTCAAGGTGAGGGGAAGAGGGTCCACCTTTAGAAGAGAGGAGTATCAAATAATTTGTGGACCTCTTTTAAAACCACTGAATGATAGACCTGACTTTTAGAACTGACTTGCTTAATATTCTTGTAGCCTGAAAGAGTTCCTTCTCTCTCTGAGTATTCAAAATAGAGCATTTACACACCATGACAGAAAATTTTAATGCATGACTTACAAATGTATGAAACTAATAGAAGCAGCGCACAAGATTTTGTACAGAAATAAGGTTGAGGACATAACATTTTATCGTATACTATTTCAAGCATCAATAAGATGTAGTTCGAAAGACACTTCTCTTATTATCAAAGGCAGTTTAAATATACCCAACATCTTTCCTAGCTGGGAGACCTTAGGCAGGCAAGCTACGTAATCACTTTGCCTGTCAGTTGCTTCATTTACTTAAGTGAATTCTCACAATAACTCTGCGAAGTGTGTAATATTAGCCCCATTTTTTTGAAAACAAAATTGAAGCTCAGCATCATTGCACCTAGAAAGTGGAAGAGTCACTGTCACAAAGCAAGTTTTGTCAATTAATGCCAAAACTGCTTTGCTTTCTCCTGTTCTTTCTGGGAAAGAGAGAAAATTTTATAAACTACCCAAAGATGAAGCATATATGAAACTGTTTAGTGTTTTATTTTTAATGAAGTTAGCATCATACAAAAAACAAAGTTTCATAAACACAAGTTATTCCTACTGAGAAACAGTAAATATGTGCTTATATTAATCAACAGATTTTTTAAAATTGGCAGTTTCTAAAGGTGTTCTTTAACTTTAAACTTTGAGTTAGGGTAAGCAACCAAAACAATACACTGCACTGCAGTTATCTAACCCTGTGTCTTGCCTTGCTTTATTATTTCTTATCCAAGGCTGAAGCCGTATTGAGGATTGTGATACACGGCTTAGTTCTAGTGACACACTGCAAGCAAATGTCAGATTAGTGACACACTGCAAGCTAATGTCAGATCCATAGTGTTCTTGGGTAGAATATGCCTGTCTTCATTCTTCAAAACTCAGATTCATCCAGTATCTTGATTGTGCTATCTAGTTAGAAAAAGACATATAATATTCAGGTTATCTATATATACGGTTACCCTATAATTATTCACCATTTTCTTCTCTGGACTCAATATTAAATATTATTGTTAAATAGCCTTAAATGAAACTATTCAAATCAAGACATACTCTTAAAGCTTAGACAGATATTTGATAATTCAAAATCATTTTTTTCTTTTTTGAACATGGCAGGTTTACCTGAAAAGTTATTAACTGAATATATAAGCTATTAAATTTTATTAAATTCTTATTCATCCAGATTGGAAATCACAGTTACAGAAGCAGATGCTGTCATTGGAAGGGGGGCATTGGCCAAATAAAGCATATAGATGGATGTCATTCCTACGAGTGCTGGTCTGTTTCCTTCAGGCTGCTGCTAGCTTGTATTGGAGTACAACAAGTTATAGAACTATTGAGTATTTAATATGACCATAATTTATTATGTGACAACATATTGAGGCTGAAAAAGTGGTCAATTTCAAAGTTCTCCCTTAATATGTAAGAAGGAGGTTGTACACCGGGCAAGTATGAATCACAAGGTAATAAATGTCCTAGAAGATTTTAACAAATGTAAATTGCTATATAAATATTAAATAAATTACACAATATTTTTAGGCTCTGAAACATCGAATCAATTTGCAAAGGACTAAATGTCAAACTAAATAATGCATGTTTATACATATTTCTTCTATGGACCATTATTACAACTTTAGCAACAGTGTTTGCTTTAAAATTTTTATATCTAGCACATATTCATGTTTGGCATTTACCCTATATGGCCTATTTTCTTTGTTTCAAGCACCAGCCTTCACTTCCCCAGGGAACAATTTGAAGCCTGAAGCTTCTATAGCAACTGGTCACTTGCCCTGCTTCGAGAAATTGCTAGAAGAATTAAAGGAATGAGAAGGACCTTACCAGAAATAAGGGTCCTGGGGAAATAGTGCCTCTTAACGTTTGTGTGTAGAAGGAATTTGATTGAACTAATGTTCAAAGGCGATAACCTTAGAGATTAAAAATCCATTTATTGGCAATCAATGTCCTGCAGGGGGAATGTGAAAGGATGAAGACTGTCTAGTGAAAAAGGAATTTTTGACTAATAACAATAAAGGATTATGCCAGTAGTAATAATTATTTTTGTTGTCATTATCACTGTTGTTTTGTGCATTTAACATTATGGCATGTCCTTCACCTCAAGTTTTTCATTTTTAATCCTCACTCCCAGTGAGATAGGTTTCTACCTTCATTTTCATAGATGAGGAATTTGTCACTCAGAGCAGTGACAGATCACTGACTGAGAACACACAGCAAGTGAATAGCAGTGACTTTGCATAAACCCAGGGTAATCCTGCACTAGACAATGTTGTTACCAGCCTCTCTCCTGACTGCACAGTTTGCCATTCTGAGTCATTTTCAGCATCATCTCCTTTGAATGTCTTTCCCTCGTACGCCCCCTGAAGTACGTAGTATTAGCACACCGGCCCAGTCGCTGATGGACCTAGTGCCCTAGCTCGGCTATTGGTCATCCAGACTCTGGGATTTCCGGCCCTTGCACCACTTTGACTGAGCCAGCATGTTGCTTGTGCAGTGCTATGATGGAGCCTAGTGTTTGTTTCATCTGAGTAAACCGTCAGAATAGGACTAGTCTCAACTGGTGTTGAGCATGAGCAGACCTCAGAGAGCAGAGGCTTCAGAATGAGACAGGTCTTGAGAGGATGGCTTGTTATCAGGGATGTGATTTTCAGTAGGCAAGAGAGAAGAATTCACATGGGAAGGTAATATAAGCATCATGAGGGACGATTTCTGCAAATTTTCAAAAGTTGATGAAGGAAAATCATCCAAGAAGTTCATGGGGATTCACTGAAGGACTGACTGGGGTTAATATTAACATTCCAGAACATTATCTCAGTGCCCAAGAGGATTAGTAGAACAAGACAGGTCTGAGCAGGAAATGAAGTCAAGGACTGGTTCATTATTAAAGCCTTAGTCTGCAGAGGAAATTCCTTATAAATAGAAATTATTTGAAGAGATAAATAAGGAATAATTGAAGAGGCCGATTCCTAGAATCAGAGAAAAGAGTCAAAGAAATTGACTTGATTACCAGCTGTCCACATACTGTCTTTGGCTTACTTGTTATAGAGTTGAGCAGAGGGATGTTCTTCCACAGGTGGAGACTAGAAGGGGACTGAATGATTTAGCTTTAGTGTAATAGACATAAGAGAAAGGCAGTTGTACTATTAAACATCTTGATGATAAATGAACTCAGTTTCTTATTTTGACATTCAATAATCTGCAGATGCAAGCTCTTTGTCAATAATGTATCTGAAATTTATGAACATTTCACTTTTTATTCCTAAATGGTAAATGTTTGAATTTTAAAAACCTACTTGTAAATTTCACATTGCAAAATCCAAAATAAAAAGATTATTTCTATTAATCTTTTCATGTTAGGTTTTTGTCTTTGGCCCTAAACCCAAATGCTATTATTTATTTATTATTTATTTATTTATTTATTTATTTATTTATTTATTTTGAGTGGGGGTGGTGGGAGGGGCAAAAAGGAGAGGCAGAGGCAGAGAATCCCAAGCAGTCTCCACACTGAGCAGGGAGCCCAACATGACCCTTGATCCAATGACCCAGGATCGCAGCATGACCTGAAACCAAGAGTTGGACACTTGACCGATTGAGCCACTCATGGGCATTTTTTTTTGGTTGTTGTTTTATCTTTGCCTATTCTATTTCTATCACTAAACAACTAATGTGAGTTAGTAAAAGTCGGCATATGATAATGTTGGTAAAATGACAATAGCTATCGTCCGAGGATTTTGAGACTGAATGTGTAGGGTTTGGGTTTTTTTGTGTGTGTGTGTGTGTGCGTTTTTTTGACATTTTGAATGAAAACGTGTTTTTAAAATTTCAATGTTTTTGTTCTTTTTACTTTTTAAAAACATACCAGAAACATTTGAAGTTGAAAATCTTACTACAAGATAGCTAAAAGGTACAAGTTACTGTATCTAAGAAAGGAAATCTTAGAACTTCAGCCTAAGAAGACTAACATAACACGGAAGAATAAGATAAACCTACTTAAGTAGGTAATACTTGACGTAATAATTAACTTTGCCTTTTTAAAAGATTTTATTTGTTTATTCATGAGAGACACACAGAGAGAGGCAGAGACACAGGCAGAGGGAGAGGCCAGCTCCATGCAAGGAGCCCAATGTGGGACTCGATCCCGGATCTCCAGGATCACACCCTGAGCCAAAGGCAGACACTCAACCGCTGAGCCACCCAGGCATCCCTGACTTTGCCTTTTGAAAAACATTTGTATATATTATACTGGTGAGCTGGGCTTAATCTATACTTCTTTATTAAATGTTTAATTTAATAATAATATATCCTATCCATCACCCCACTTCTCATACTTCATAATGGCAGTTTCTTTTTCACAGAAAACATTGTATGACTATTGGGATATAGCAACTGTACAAGCAACCCTAGTAAAGCTTATCCTGGGGATCAGTTCTTTGGTACAATTTGTTCTGGGATTGTCAGAGAGCCTACTTGCCTTATCTTTTGAGCCCTATTTCATGACTGTTCCTAGAATTAAAAACAAAAATATTCACATTCCCTTTATTCCATAATATTCTTTAGAGATGAGAGATGCCTTTGTTGCAATCAACTCTTGTTATTTTATTTAAAAAATTAGGATACTGGGAAATAAGATTTGCCGATTGAAGCTAGAACCCACATTTTCTGACTTCCGGGTGAAAGTCAAATTCTGTTTCCAAAGTCCTTCTTTCTGAATTTGATAATCAAAGTTCAAAATTATCTTGTGAATTTTTGCATCTGTATTCTAAATATTAAATGGCACTAATTTTATGATGACCTTTTATCTTAAATAGAAGACATAACTATAACAAAATTTTTAGGGTTTCTGACCTACAGATAGATTAGATTGATTCTTTAGAATTAAATAGAAATGGACAGAAGATTTTGGAAGAATATCAAATGGCATTACATCCCCCCCCCCCAGCTCTGTGTAAATGTCAGACTTCGTGGAAATATGTAATATATGCCATCCTCTTTTTTTCCATAAATTTCCTCAAAAAGAAAAGAGAATGTCAGTAAGTTCATCTGGGGTTCTTTTGGGCTCTCTCCTACGCCCAAAAAAGATCTACATTTATATAATAGTTTACTATTAATGCTATTGCTGCTATAACAGCTTACTGCAAGTATAGCAGCATGAAACAATAAAAATTTGTTCCTTTGAGCTCTGGAGGCCAGAAGTCTGCAATTAGGGCATTGGTAGTTCTAGTTTTGTCTGGAGACTCCAGGGGAGAATCCACTCCTTATCCTTTCTACCTGCCCATATTTTTTAGCTTTGCCCCCTTCCCCACATCACTCCAACCTCTCCCTTCCTTTCCTTTCATTGCATCTCCTACAACTATTCTGATCTCTCTGCCTCTCTCTTACAGGAGACTTTGCAGTTACACTGGGTCTACCCATTGGGTCTGTCAGGATAATCTCCCCATGTCAAGATCCTTAACTTAATTACTGCCAAGCCCTTTTACCATATAAGGCAATATATTCACAGGTTCTGGGGATTAGGATGTGTTCCTTTTGGAGAGAGAGGGTGGGGATGGAAGCATTATCTAGTTTACCATGATCTGCTATGAACTTGATACTTAATCTGATTTTAGCTACGCTTCATGGGTTTCACAAGTATTGATGTTTAAAGCTTTTTCATTTTCCAGAAGTAGCCCCTGTTGGCCCTTCTAACTGCAGCACTGCTGTGAATGAGAGATAGGATTTGTTGTTACAGGAATCCATTGGTAAAAGGTCAGCATTAATCCTGTAAACCAATGTATTATCTCTGTTCATTGTTAAAATCAAAATATGCCCATGAACTGAGACATACGAGCCTGTATGCATTCACCCATTAGAAGTTGGTCTTTTCAGTAGCTTAACTCCTCTACATTTCACAAATTCTTACAAAAATGTATGCTAACTATGGGAGGTAGTGAATATGTAAATGGTGGTGATAATTAACCTTAATGAAAGGGACAAGCATTAAATATCATTACCAAAAACCTTTGAAAGCCCTGATTTCATTTATGTGTCGATTTCATTCCTAAAGCACTAGTAGAGTTTGTCTTTCATTGCTTTCTCTGTTCTTCATTGACTGTACTCACGTTTATATATATGAGAAGTATAGACAGTTGTACTCATTTTTTGCGGTTGTTTAAAACATAGCTATCTTAACATAGAGAACATTTATTGATTATGATTAGAGCTATTTTATTTCTTGATACAAAATTATATATTCAGGAGTATGCTCTGTGGGGATTTATTCCAGACTGCATACATGCCTAAAGTCATATGATAGACACTGGGAGAAGAATGTCTTCAGAAATAAGTTGAAGCCTTGTCCCACACATCCTTCTCACCTAGAAATAAGTGCCTCATAACAACAAGTGTATACGAATTATGTAGGATCATGAATCATGAGTGAGAAGATAAGAGATAGAGGGAGAGAAATTGAGAAACTGAGAGGATAGCACAAGATTGGAATTAGATACAGACTCTGTTTGTATTGGCCCATTGCAATAACATAAAAATTCCTAAAGTCTTGTTAAGTGTTTTAAGTACGTGTCATCAATAGAGATCTCTCTCTACCTGAGAACATCATTGTAGGATGACAAGAAGGTCAAGGGTCCTTAAACCCCATCCAACCAGAAAATTTGGTACTAGAATATCTTTTGCCTAGAAAAGAGTCGTTCGGTTTGAATTATTTTTGAGGCACTAAAAACTAAAGGAAGAACAGAATGCAGAATGAAAAAGTTTGTTTCATCAAAAAAAATAAATTTAAATAAAATAAAAATGGAGGAAGAAGAAGAAGAAAAAGAAAAGAAAAAAGAATTTTATGTCAAAGTAAGGAGTATCAAAATACAGATAATTAAAGACATTATCGAAGCTATCTTTAAGAGTAGTTTTTCCTATTAAAGAGGTTCACACAATTGTCAAGTTCAAGAATCACTGGTCTGTGCAGTCTGTCAGAAGATCAAAGAGAGCTCTGGGGATGGTGGGTGGTTCTATAATCCTTACAGACTGGTAGACCTAAATTCCATGGCTTCTCTATGTTTTAAGACAATATGAGCTATTGTAACTGTGTAAACCAAGGAATGCCCTGCCCAATCTGTAATAACCATTCCAACACTGTATATGGCCCAGTTTAGCTGTGCCTCACTTAGTCCATTATCTTGCTACATTTAGACATGAACTGTGTGAAATGGGTAATTGCTGCAATTCTTCACACAACACAGGAGGAAAGCTCCTCTGAAGAAACACTTTAGCAACAAAGAAGAGATTTTTGTAAAGTCAGAGTTGACTGCCTAAGCTGACTAACCACTAAGGAGGTTGTAGGAAATTTCGAATTTCCTTCAAGATTGTATTCAGTAGTTCAAAGGATTTATGGTATGAGATCTACTTGTTAGGTCCTGTGATCTGGTGATACCAAGTTGAAAGTAATAACACTGTCTTTACACATGGTAAGTTTCAGGTTGGGATAATTAAAGCTTTTAGTAAAGGTGAGTTGCTCATTGTGTAACAATAGTTTAATTTTAGAAGATTGTAAACTTTTTCTTATAATGATTGCATATGAAAAAAATTGTCCAACCATTGTCCAGTTTTTGTTCAAAAAATAATTTTACCATTTAACCTTAAAATAGATACTACTGGGAAATAAAATCAGTACACTTAAGTGTCAGTTTCTTCATTTCCCAGCATAAAATTTCTTTGGAATTTTTTGTTTGTTTGTTTTCAAATGAATGTAATTGACTTTTGAATACTCCCATGGTCCCTCTACTACCATTAACACCATCTTCAGTTCCAGATACTAATCTTACAGAGGGAATTAAAAAAAAAAAAAAAAAATAAGCACAGATTATACAGTGGACTTTGGAAAAGAATATGTAATAATCCAAATTACAGATAATTGCCCCCCCCCCCCGAAATCTGCATTTCATTCTGTCTGTGTTGATTCAGCTTCAAACCCTGGAAAGAAACCAAGTTTTGGCCTAGTCTAAATAAAGTTTTGCCAGACTCTCACCAGTTTAGAAAGCCAAACTTCCACATTTGTTTTTCTTGAGTCATGTATAAAAGCTTTTAAATTTTGTTATTACTTGTTACTAATGAGCTAATTTTTTATTAGCATAGCTCCCTTTCTTAATCTAACACCTACTCAGATATTATCCTGCTCCATTTTGTTTTTCAATGTCCGCTACTAACATACCATGTAATTAAATAGATCCTAGTTTATTATTTTTAATAGGTTCACTTGTACAGCCTTTTAACTGCTGAGTTCTCGACTACTTCTAGGGAATTTAACAGAAAGTTAAAAGTTTGACCATTATAGTCATTTTTCAGCATTGGCACAAAGAGACTATTTTGGAAATGGTTTGAGATTTTATTGAGATTTTGGCAGAAGGTGATTAATGAGATCATATGACTTCAATAGAAGTTTTTTTTCCTAAATTATAAGAATGATTCTTCCCAATCAAGCTCTATTAACTTAAATTCAAATTTATTATAGATTTTCAAATTACTTGTTTTGCCTTCTCTCTCAGTCTCTCTTTCTGGCAGGAACATAATGAACATATTTAGATAAACTTTGTTTTCCAAATTTGGGGATTAGTTATAGAGTTTGTAACCAGTTGCCTTTAAAACGGTTTCTTGCTAAAGAATTTTGAAAACATGGATTTCTTGATGTGAGATTTTTTTACTCACACCCAACTTTAACTTGAATTGCTATGATACATGGTTGTTACAGAAATAACTCAGTTTGCTAGCTGACATTATGAAAGTCATTTAAGCTCCTAAAGAAATCAAAATACTCTGTAGATTAAAAGTATGATTTAAGTTTAAAATATCCAAAATTATTTCAAAAATTAATCTGTTTTTAGGGTCTGGTATATAATAGTATCCAATAAACAATTATTTTATGAATTAGTATACATGGAAGAACCATTGAGTGTAAAAGGTAAAGATACTAATATTAATACTAATGAAATTCAGACAGTGAATGCATAAAGCAGCTTCCCATCCTTTGTACGCATATTCCCATATGTCTGCTTAAAATGAACTATTTGACGGTAATTTCTTTCCATGCATGCAAAGTGGGAGAGTGTTAAATTCTCAAGACAGATTACTAGTATTACTTGCTCTACCATATTGAAAATATAATTGTAAATGATTCAGTCACCATCACTTCCTAACTCTGATTCCTTTGAACACTTGGTAGGGTGGATTTATAAGAGATCTACAGCTAGGGAAAAGATACAGTAGTGAATGGTATTCATAACATGTAAGTGACAGTCTCTCTCTGACTTTTCCAGACTGTCTACTTTTAAAAAGTTTCCAGATAGTAGAGATTAATATAACAGAAGGAGGAGAAAGGTGCTATCCAAAGAAGAGGCTGGAAGGAGGTAGGCAGGGAAGGAAGATTCTGGGAGAATGACCATACTTAAAGACCAGTTAAAGAGGACACTGAAAGTTAAATATACAATATAACCAGGAAAACAAGGGAGTGATGATGGCTGGTATCCCTCGGGCTAAAAGTGCTGCTTCGTGAAGGCCATATAGGGTCACAGGATTCATTCATGGCATAGAGGACACTGTGTTTTGTTGTCAGAATATTTCTTTTCCTTTGTCCTCATCATCTTCATTGTCATTGTCCTAGGAGCTACAATTCATTGAATTACTGTAAATGGCTGCTGAGCTTAATTAATTTAATATTGTCATCTTCAAAATAACTCTCCATGGTATATTATTATATGATCTATACATATATGTATGCATATATTCACAAATATTACATATGCATACATAGAATATGTAGATAATATATATGCATACGTATATTTTAATGGCTTAATTACGTAGCGTAGCCATAGTGATAACAGACCCTAGATCTATCCAAATCTCAATCCTGATCTTGTTTCTACTAACACAAAAATTCGAAGCAAACCAGATATTCAGTCAGAACCTATTATTAGATCAATAATTCCAAGTTATATTCCCTTGAAAAATTTGTTCCAAAATACTGTCTGTAATGAAGGAAAAGGAGGCAAAATGATTATTCAATCAAATAAGCTTAGAAGAGCCTGAATAAATACACATCTTTTGGAGATTTATAATGCATATTTATATTAATGGTCCTGAGAAATCCTACAATAAGCAAACTTGTATCACATTCTTCAATTCCTTTGCTCAGGTGATTGTCCTTCCCACCTCTTGTGCCAAGTTCTGTAGTAAACAAACTTATTCAGTCTTCTTCAATCCCTTAGATAGCCTTGAAACCTTTAGGGCAGGTAATGTCACAGAGAAATTTCTTGAGAAACCCTTTGGGAATTTTACAGTACTACTACACAGTTCCCAGACATGTAGCAATTTTTAAAACATGTATATGGACTCAATGAATGAATGGGTGGATGGATGGATGAATGAGTTCAATTTTAGGTAATTATGAAAAAGAAAGAACTTTCCAAGAGAGAGCAAAAATAAAGCCATACTCTCTCTCCTGCTGGCTTCCTTTCTTCTCCATGTTTCTCATAACTCCCTTCAGATCTGAATCCTGAACTGTCAGAGCCTCACTCTATAGACCCTCACTGGTATGCCTATAAAAATGGACTCAAATGAGGATTTTAATTTGACACTTAGTAGAATAGGAAATGAAAGATTTAAGAAGAGATAAAGCCTAATAATAAACTTGAGACTGTCCTAGCAAAATAGATCAGATGAGTAGTCAGTCTCCTCTCTTTGATGAACCATATGGAATGGAGAATCTCATCATCACCTAAGTGCATTGTCAGGGCACAGGAGCCTGGCTTTGGGCCAGCCTACCATAAACTCCTTACAAATGGTGTAATTAAATTCCCGAATGAAATGTTGAACTGCCTCCATATCCTAAAGCCATCAAAACTAAAATTTACTTTCTCATCGTACTTTCTAGTAAAACTGATTATAAGGAAACATTCCATTGAGAATTATAGAGAGTGATTATTAAAGAGATGGATTTGAGTTGATTTATGTTAGAATCATTTTTCTTCTGATGGGATTTATTTATTGAGATGTTTATCCTGATAATATGGTAAATATGCCATCCATATGAATTTATAAATTAATAAGGTCATATCTTTAGGACACCCAACCCAAAAGCTATTGTCCATTTTGATTCATCAGGAGAGCAACAAAAGAAAAGTTTTCACCTCTCCACCCTCAGCTGGTTGCTATTTAGAAACAAAACAAACAAAACCCTGTGGTTTAGGAATAGAGAAAGGTATAGAAATGTAACTGATTTCTATGTAATGATTTTATATCCTGCCCCTTGCTGAATTCTGGTATGAGTTCTAGAAATTTTTGGGTCGAGTCTTTTGGATTTTCCATATAGAGTATCATGTCATCTGCAGAGTGAGTGTTTGACTTCTTTGCCGATTCAGATGCCATTGTCTTGATTGCTGAGGCTAGGACTTACACTACTACTTTTTTTTAAAAGATTTTATTTATTTATTCATGAGAGACAGAGAGAGAGAGAGAGAGAGAGAGAGGCAGAGACACAGGCAGAGGGAGAAGCAGGCTCCATGCGGGGAGCCTGATGTGGGACTCGATCCCGGGTCCCCAGGATCAGCCCCTGGGCTGAAGGTGGTGCTAAACTGCTGAGCCACCCGGGCTGCCCCTATTTTAAAAAATTTTATTTATTTATTTATTTATTTATTTATTTATTTATTTATTTGACAATGACAGGGGGAGAGCACAAGTAGGGAGAGTGACAGGCAGAGGGAAGGGGAGAAGCAGGCTCTCTGTAAAGCAGGGACCCTCAGGGGGAGCTGGATCCCAGGACCTTGAGATGCTTAGCCAACAGAGCCAACCAGGCACCCTCTACTACTGTTTTGAACAGGAGTGGTGATAGTGAACATCCCTGCCGTATTCCTGACCTTAGGGGAAAAGCTCTCAGTTTTTCCCCATTGAGAATATTTACTTTGAGCTTTTCATATATGGCTTTTATGATATCAAGCTATGTTCCCTCTAGTCCTACACTGTGAGGAGATTTAATCAAGAAAGGATGCTTTGTTTTGTCAAATACTTTTTTTTTAAATATCTATTGAGAGGATCATATGGTTCTTGTCCTTTCTTTTATTAATGTAGTGTATCACACTGATTGATTTCCAGATGTTGAACCACGCTTGCAGCCCAGGAATAAATCCCACTTGGTTGTGGTAAGTAATCCTTTTAATGTACTTATGGAGTTTATTGGCTGGTATTTTGGTGAGGATTTTGGAATCCATGTTCATTAGATATACTGTTCTGTAATTCTCCTTTTCGGTAGGGTCTTTGTCTGGTTTGGGAATCAAGGTAATGCTGGCCTCATAGAGCTTGGAAGTTTTCCTTCCATTTCTGTTTTTTTGAAACAGCATCAGAAGAATAGGTATTAATTCTTCTTTAAATGTTTGATAAAATTCCTCCGGGAAGCCCTCGAGTCATGGAATTTTGTTTATTGGGAGTTTTTTGATTACTGCTTCAATGCCCTTGCTGATTATGGGTGTGTTCAGATTTTCTATTTCTTCTTGTTTCTTCTGGTTTGGTAGTTTATACATCTCTAGGAATGCATCCATTTTTCTAGATTGCCTAATTTTTTGGCATATAGTTGCTCATAATATTTTCTTTTCATTGTTTGTATTTCTTTGGTGTTAGTTGTGCTCACTCCCTTTTCATTCGTGATTTTATTTATTTGGGTCCTTTTTCTTTTCTTTTTGATAAGTCTGCCTGGGATTTATTAATCTTATTAATTCTTTCAGAGAACCAGCTCTTAGTTTCATTAATCTGTTCTACTATTCTTTTGGTTTCTATTTCATTGGTTTCTGCTCTGATCTTTATTATTTCTCTTTTCCTGCTGGGTTTAGGCTTTATTTGTTGTTCTTTCTCCAGGTTCTTTAGGTGTAAGTTTAGGTTGTGTATATGAGAACTTTCTTTTTTTTTTTGAGAAAGCCTTGTACTGCTATGTACTTCTGTCTTAGGACCATCTTTGCTGCATTCCAAAGGTTTTGAACAGTTGTGCTTTCATTTTCATCTGTTTCCATGAATTTTTTAGATTTGTCTTTAATTTCCTGGTTGACCCATTCATTAATTAGTAGGATGCTCTTTTAGCCTCCATGTATTCGAGTTCTTTCCAATTTCCTCCTGTGACTGAGTTCTAGTTTCAAAACATTGTGGTCTGGAAATATGCAAGGAATGATCCCAATATTTTCATACTGGTTGACACCTGATTTATGATCCAGGATGTGATCTATTCTGGAGAATGTTCCATGTGCACTCAAGAAGAATGTATGTTCTGTTGCCTTAGGATAGAATGTTCTGAATGTATCTGTAAAGTCTATCTGGTCCGGTGTGTCATTCAAAGCCTTTGTATCATTGTTGATCTTCTGCTTAGATTATCTGTCCATTGCAGTGAGTGGTGTGTTAAGGTCCCTTCCTATTTTGTGTTATTATCAATGTGTAAATTTTGTTATTAATTGGCTTTTATAACTGGATGCTCCCATGTTAGAGACATAAATATTTATAATTTTTAGATATTCTTGTTGGACAGACCCTTTAATTATTATATATTACTATCTTTGGTCTAAAATCTAATTTGTCTGAAATAAGGATTTCCACCCCAGCTTTAGCATGATAAATGGTTTTCCACCCCTTCACTTTAAATCTGGAGGTGTCTTTGGGTCTGAAATGAGTCTCTTGCAGACAGCATATTGATGGGTCTTGCTTTTCTATCCAATCTGATATTCTGTGTCTTTTCATTAGGGCATTTAGCTCATTTACATTCAGAGTAACCATTGAAAGATACAAATTTAGTCCATTGTATTATCTGTAGAGTCACTGTTTCTGTATATTGTCTCTGTTCCTTTTGGTTTATGTTACTTTGGGGCATTCTCTTTACTTAAAGGATCCCTTTTAATAGTTCTTGTAGGGCTGGTTTTGTGATCACTGATTCCTTTAGTTTCTCTTTGTCTTTGAAGCATTTTATCTCTTCTTCTATTTTGAATGAGGTCCTCGCTGGTAAAGTGTTCTTGGCTACATATTTTTCTCATTTAACATTCTGAATATACAATGCGACAGAAAACAGAGAAATTATGGAGTCAATCCCATCTACAGTTGCACCCAAGACCATAAGATAACTAGGAGTAAACCTAACCAAAAAGGCAAAAGATCTATACTTAGAAAACTATAGAACACTCATTAAAGAAATTGAGGAAGACACAAAGAAATGGAAAAAAATGTTTCATTCTCATGGATTGGAAGAACAAATATTGTTAAAATGTCTATGCTACCTAGAACAATTTATACGTTCAATGCAATTCCTATCAAAATACCATCAACTTATTTCACAGAGTTGTAATAAATAATCCTAAAATTTCTATGGGACCAGTAAAAACCCAAAATAGCCAAATGAAGTTGAAAAAGAAAACTGAAACAGTGGCATCACAATTCCAGACTTCAAGCTATATTACAAAGCTGTAAACATCAAGACAGGATGGTATTGGTACAAAAACAGACACATAGATCAATGGAATGTAATAGAGAACCCAGAAATGGACCCTAAACTCTATAGCCAATTAATCTTCAACAAAGCAGGAAAGAATATCCAATGGAAAAAGGACAATTTCTTCAACAAATGGTGTTGTAAAAATTGGACTGCCACATGCAGAAGAATGAAACTGGACCATTCCTCACACCATACACAAGAATAAACTCAAAATGGATGAAAGACTTAACTGTGAGATAGGAATCCATCAAAATCCTAGAGGAGAACATAGGCAGAAACTTCTTTGACCTTGGCCATGGCAACTTCTTGCAGACACATGTCCAAAGGCAAAAATGACTATTGGGACTTCATCAAGATAAGAAGCTTTTGCATAGCAAAGGAAAACAATTGACAAAACCAAAAGGCAGCCTACAGAATGGGAGAAGATATTTGTAAATGGTATATCAGATAGAGGGCTAGTATCCAAAATGTACAAAGAATTTATCAAGTCAACACCCAAAGAACAAATAGTCCAATCAAGAAAAAAGCAGAAGACATGAACAGACATTTCTCCAAAGAAGACGTACAAATGGCCAACAGAAACATGAAAAAATGCTCAACATCACTCGACATCAGGTAAATAAAATCAAATCCACAATGAGATACCACTTCACACCAGTCAGGATGCCTAAAATTAACAGATCAGGGAAGGACAGATGTTGGTGAGTATGTGGAGAAAGGGGAACCATCTTACACTGTTGGTGGGAATGCAAGCTGGTACAGCTACCCTGGAAAACTGTATTGAAGTTCCTCAGAAAGTTGAAAATAGAGCTACCCTAAGACCTAGCAATTCCACTACTGGGTAGTTTTCCCCAACGGTACAAATGTAGTGATCTGAAGGAGTACCTGTACACCAATGTTTAGAGCAGCAACATCCACAATAGCCAAACAATGTCAAGAGCCCAGATGTCCAACAACAGATGAATGAATAAAGAAGATATGCTATAAAATGGAATACTACAGCTATCAAAAAAAAGAAGAAGAAGAAAAGAAGAAGAAGAAGAAGAAGAAGCAGAAGAAAGGAAAAGAAAAAGAAAATGAAGTCTTGTCATTTGCAATAACATGGATGGAACTAGAGGATATTATGCTAAGCAAAATAAGTCAGAGAAAGACAATTATATGATCTCACTCATGTGGAATTTAAGAAATAAAATAGAGGTACATAGAGGAAGAGAGGAAAAAATAAAATAAGACAAAAGCAGAGAGGAAAACCATAAGAAACTCTTTAGGAAACAAACTAGGTGTCACTAGAGGGGAGAGGGTGTGGGGGGCCAAGGTAATTAGGTGATGAACATTAAGGAAGGCACAGGATATACTGAGTGCTGGGTATTATGTAAGACTAATGAATCACTGACCTCTACCTCTGAAACTAATAATACAGTATATGTTAGCTAATTGAATTTATATAATTATTTTTAAAGGAACAGATAAAGGATAGTTTCATGATCTGTTTTAAGGAATAAAGGATTCTCCCTCAGTTTGTAAACTATTAAAATTTTGCATTCTAAATTGCTCTTTACTAATAAACATTGAAATTTTAATAGCCCTTTATATAATATTTAGATAAGATCTAATATCCATTTAATATTTGATATAATAGCTTGACTAATTACAAAGATGAGTAAATAGGTTAAGTGGAATTTCTGAGTTTCCAAAAATAACTTCTAAAAAAATTACCTCACTTCACCATCCAACTAAAATTTATATCAAAAAATGTTTTCATTTAATTTTTTTCATAGTAATTATGCATTGAAACATTATGTGAACTACTATTCTTCTAAAAATCATTTTTAAAAAGGGGCACCCGGGTGGCTCAGTGGTTGAGCGTCTGCCTTTGGCTTAGGTTGTGATCCCCGGGTCCTGGGATCAAGTCCTGCATCGGGCTCCCTATGGGGATCCTGCTTCTCCCTCTGTCTATGTATGTGCCTCTCTGTGTCTCTCATGAATAAATAAATAAATTCTTAAAAAAATTTTTTTAAAATAATGAAGCAAAAATATGTATACTTTATAATATAGCTTTACCAGAAACTTCCAGGATTCAAGTATACCTGACTTTAATCTCATGACTTTACTGCCATCGCACATTTTTGTATATCATTTAGTTGGTATATTTTCAGCCTTTACAGGTCAGAATTCCGCTTACTGTATTATTCTAAGACTATCTCTTTTATTTCAATATCACATTTGCACACTCACACATCTCCATGCAGTCCTCCAGTGCTCATCCAGTGATTTTCTGTATTTATCATTATTACAAATAATAGTAGCATACAAGTTTTTTTAAACGTGTATTCATGTACAAGAGTTTCCCTAGGGAACACATCTGGAGGTAGAATTTCTGGGGCATAAGTTATGGATATCTTCAAATGTGCTAGACAATTCCAGTCTCCTTTAAAGTGTGTATAACAGTTTATATGCACACAATGCTTTCAGTTTTGTCTATAATATTTACTTATTTACTCAGTTTCTTCTGGAATTAGTTATTTTTTGAGTGTAAGGTAAAAATCCAATTTCATATGTTTCCATATGAATAACATATTATGCCCAAATCATTTTCCGGTAATTCTCTATTCTTGCCACTGGTTTGAAATTTCAATGGTATAATTTATCATGTTCAGTTCAGATACTATTAATTAGTTGTTGAGATGTAATCTGCATATCATTCAATTCATTCAAGGTATAAAATCCAGTGATTTTTAGTTTATTTACAGAAGTGTGTAGTTATCACCATGATCTAATTTAGAACATTTTTATCTATCCTAAAAGAAATGCCCTATGCTTTAGCACTCACTCTCCAACTCTTTCTACCTATGACCATCTCTTCCCCCTGGTTTAAGAAATCACTAATGTACTTTCTCTATATATAAATTTCCCTGTTCCATTCATTTCATATAAATGGAAACAAACAGGTTTTGTGTGCACATTTCTCTATATATAAATTTCCCTGTTCCATTCATTTCATATAAATGGAAACAAAATATGTGGTCTTTTAGGAAGGCTTCTTTATCCTGAATACTTAGGATAATGTATTCAAAGTTGACCCATGTTTTAATATGCAGCAGTTCTTCATTTATTTTTGAAAAATAATTATTCAGACATGTTGCCTTTTATTTATTCATTCATCAATTGGTATACATTTGGGTTCTTTTGCTTTTTGCCTATTATGAATAATGGTGTGATGAGCATTCATTTACAGGTTTTTGTGTGCACATTTCTCTTGGATACGTATGTAGGTATTGTATGTATGGAGGTATTCATAAGTCATATGATAATTCTGTTTAACTTTTTAAAGAACTACCAAATTGTATTTCCAAAGTGACTATACCATTTTACATACCCACCAGCAATGCATAATGGTTCTGATTTCTCTACTTACTATAGATTTATAACACACTTTTTATCTGGCAGTGAAGTTCTCCCAGATTGTTTTTCTCTAGGATTACCTTTGCTATGCTTGAAATTTTGCTGTTCAATCTAAATTTTAGAATTAGCTCTACAGACCCTCAGGAATTCCCATAGAAATTTAGACTAGACTTGGGTTATAGATTATTTTGGTAGGAGGGAACACCATTATCATATTATATTTTCAAATTCTTAAAGATATCTACATCTCAGTGTATTTAGTTTTTCTGTGGTTACTATAAATAAAGTTTTACTACTGTTTGAATGGTTACTTTGCTTCTTGTAGAATTTATTCCTAATTCATTTTATTATATTTTTTATTTAAGTGTTACAGTTCAAAAGAAGTTGTTTAATTATTTGACAAATGTACAAATAACATTTAATATGTGCTAAGCACTATCCTAAGTAGGAAACCAATATATGAATATTGGGGGCAGTGTGTGTGAGAGAAAAAGATATAGCTTTCCACCTATGGATTTTAACTAGGATCAACTTCAATTTATCCAATGGTGCTATTTTCCACATTTAATCCTTATTATGATTTTAAAATAGGTATTGAGAAAACAGTGGCTCAGAAAGGGGAAAATACTTGACCAAAACAAGCAAGTGGGAGAAATGACCCCCCAAATGGGTCAAACTAAAGAGTTACTTCTTGTTGTTTCAGTCTAAAGTAGTCATATTTGTACTTGGGATATTAGACATTTGGTTAATTCTAAGCTAAAATAAACTTCCTCATAGGCTTTGCTTTATATAAGTTTTGATAATTAAGAACATTTTCTTTAGGAAGTGTATTTTAACTCATTTTTACCCAAAGGCATTTAGACTCCTATTTACTACAATTAAAAGCCCTTATAAAATAGCAGTGGTTAATGTAATGGGACAGAAATTTATAGGGACTGGAATATTAAGTACCCCGGGGTATTTTACATCACATACTTAGAGATTTATATAGTGGGTTTTAATTTTTAAAATATGCCTGGTTCAAGTGCCTAGGTGGTTCAGTCGGTAAAGTGTCTGCCTTTGGTTCTGATCATGATCCCAGAGTCTTGGGATTGAGCCCTGCATCTGGCTCCCTACTCAGCGGGGAGCCTGCTTTTCCCTCTCCCACTGCTCTTCCCTCTGGCTCATGCTCTCTCTCTCTCCTATAAAATCTTAAAATAAAATATGCCTGGTTTAGGAAAAAGAAAACACACATACACACAAATAAAGAAAAAATCAAACTACTAGAAAATATAAAACACATCTCCATTTGTTTCCTGAGGTTACCATAGCAAATTGCCACAAATTTGGTGGTTTAAAAACAAAAGAACCTTATTTTTTCACAGTCTAGAGGTCAAATCCAGTATACAGCAGGGTCATGCTCTTATCAGGTGCTCTAGGAGAGAATCTGTTCCTTACCTCTTTTAGCTTCTAGTGGTTGCTGAGTGTAATGAGTTAATTTTGTATGTCGACTTGGCTAAGTCACAGTGCCCAGTTTTGATCAAATGTTATTCTGGATGTTTCAATGAGGGTGTTTCGGGTTGAGATTTACATTGCTCTCCATAATGTGAATGGGCCTCATCCAATTAAGTTGAAGGTCTAAACAGAATGTCACCTGAGGAAGAGGAAATTCTGACTTCAGATTTTATCTGCAATAAGGGTTCTTCCTGGTTCTCTAGCCTCATTCACTTTGGACTCAAACTGCAACTCTTTTCTGAGTCTCCAGCCTGCCAGCCTCCCTTAGAAAATATTGGACTCACCAACTCTCCGCAATCACATGGGTCAGTTCCTTAATATAAGTCTTATTCTCTGTGTATGCACATCTTTTGGTTTTGTTTCTCTGGAGGATTCTGATTAATACAATAGGCTTGTGGCCACAAGCCTCCAATCTCTGCCTCCATCTTCATTTTACTTTCTCCTCTGTGTCTGATTTCCCTCAGTCTCTCTCTTATAATGATATTTGTGATGGTCTTTACAGTCCTCCCAGATTTCAGAGTAATCCCTTCATCTCAAAAATCTTTGTTCAATTACATTTGCAAAGATTCTTGTTCTCAATAAGGCAATATTTTTTTAATTTATTTTTTTCAATAAGGCAATATTTAAAAATTCCTGGCATTAAGCCTTCTTATCTTTATGTGGCCACTATTCAACACACTGCAACTTTTAAGCATCAAAAGCCTATACTGCAAAAAACAAAAACAAAAACAAAAAGCAAGGTTTTTTTAAAGGCCAGACTCTGTCATTGGGACTAATAACTACAATTTTGGAGTTAACTTTGTTGGATTTTTATTTTATTTTTTTTCATGGAGTTAATATCTCATAGGAACAGTATATGTGTTTTGTTGTTTGTTTTGCTCAGAGCAAGTAAAGTCATACTAGAAGGACCATATGTTTTGTTTTTTCCTAAAACATATATATATATATATATATATATATGTATATAATATATAAACATATATATATCATACATCATATCTCATGTATTTATCCAGATGGCAAGGTGGAATAGAAGATGCTTTGGATGGAAAAACATGGACTTGGATTCTGGGTGGAGTACACACTAACTTAGGTGTGTGACTTTGGAGAAGTCATTTTATTGACTCCACTTTTCTCAATTATAAAATATATAGTTTTGTGGTACTTAGTATTCTAAAATTTTATGAACTTGCATCTATAAACCTCTCTCTTTTATGATGGTATCCCCTGATAGCAGAATAGCTGATCCAGCTGTTTCTTATTATCCAACTCACCTACAACCCAAGTTGTCTGAGTGAATTACTGAAATATTCTAAAAATGACTCAACAGTTTGACATTTTAAAGGGGCAAGATCATTTTGAAATACAACCAACATATGTTAAACTATGGTAACCCATTTAACATAACAATTTTGTGTCAAATTAAAACAATATATTTAACATCAATTTTAAGATAGCAAATCACAGATGATGAATTATTAACACTGAGCACATTATATACTGCAAATAAAGTAATCAGACTGTATACTAACAATATGATAAAAACTTAGTCTTTTTTTCTTGTCAGCACACCAATGTCAAAAATCAGTTTTCAAAAACATGCTCATAAACATCATGAATCTTTTCAAAATTTCTACAGATAACAATATCTGTTGTGTAATTTGTGGGTTAGAATTTAGAAGTTAGGGTCTATTCATCTGTATTTTATACAAGTATCAGCTGTAAAAAGACAGTCATTAAATGAATTTTATGATGATAATAATGATGATGATGATCACAGTGCTGAAAAACTAGAAAGTTAACATTATTTTTCAGTGATGCCAATTATCCAGATTTTAATAGTCTTAATAATGTGTCTCTTTGATGCTCTGATAAGAGACAATTCCACAGGGCTAGAATTTTTTTTTGATGTTTGTGTTTGGCAAATGTTGCGCTGAGGCCACCCAAAATTAATTCCGAAGATTTGACTAAATATTTGATGCCTTCATGAGCAGTGCTTCAAGAAGAAATTGAGGCTATTTCAATTTTATCTCAATCAAATTTCCTCTGACTGTTCCCTTAGCATATACTGTTATTTTCATATAGGTGATGGTCAGGTTACAAAGAAAATAGTTTTTTTTTTAATATTCTATTTATTCAGTCATGAGAGACAGAGAGAGAGAGAGAGAGAGAGAGAGAGGCAGAGACACAGGCAGAGGAAGAAGTAGGCTCCATCCAGGGAGCCTGATATGGGACTCGATCCTGGGACTCCAGGATCACGCCCTGGGCCAAAGGCAGGCACTAAACCACAGAGTCACCCAGGGATCCTGAAAATAGTTTAAATCAATAGTGAAAAAACAAATTTTGTTTTAGAAAAACATTTCAACTGTATCTTATACTCCATCTGCACATCTTACACTTTTATTTGCTCTTATTTTGAGTGTATGTTTGCTGCTAATGCTTCCTGAGGAATAGTAGTTTCTGCCAAAATAAATGAAATTCAGCTGCTTAATGGGGTTTTTCTTTGTAGATATCTACATTGTCAGTAAACTAAAACGAGCTTCTAAAGTCTAGAACATGTGAATAGCAAGAATGTGTATGTGAGGAAAGATCAAACTGTCAAAACAGTCTGTAGAGTCAGAAAAACCTATTTTTCCCCATGATTTGTCTTAAAAAGTCAGTTAAGTATAGTATCTAAGAGTGGAAGTGGATTATTTGGGCTTGACTGCCAACTCCATCGTTTGACAAGCTGTGCAACACTGGGCAAGTTACTGCACTTCTCTATGCTTTCATTTCTGCAACTGTGAAATGGAGATGATGACTGGATATTTTTTACAGGTTTGGTATAAGAATTAAGTGAGTACCAGCACTAAGTGAGTAATAAGCATAAATTACCAGTATTCTCAGTACTAACAAAGAATTCCTCTTTTCCTTAAATATAAAGAATCCTAAATCCACTTTCTAAAGGAATTTCTCAATCGTACTGCCATTGGTGGGGCAGATTGTATTCTTAAAAGTATCCACAGTAATATTTCTGATCCTGCATGCCTTTCTAAAACCCTGAAACTTCTCAGTCAAAAGATGGAAGCTAATACCTGCCTTGAGCATTGGGCTGGTTGTAATGGTCATTTTAATGAATAGAATATAGAATGTGGCGAGAAGGACACTGTATGACTTCTGAGGCTGGTCACAGAAGGTGATATGTTTCTCTTTCTCTCCCTATTCTCTCTGTGTCTCCAGATGTTTACCCTGGGAACCCAGCCCCCATGCTATGAGGAAACCCAGGCCACCCAGAGAGATCATACGTAGTTGTCCCAGCTTGGGACTCAGTGCCAGCCAGACATATGAATAAGGCTTCAGATAATCTCAGCATTACAGCTGATGCCAAAAGGAGCTGAGAGGAGCTTTCCTTGCTAAAGCCTGCCCAACTTGCAGATTAATGAATAAAATAAATGTTATCATTTTAACCTACACATTTTGTGATGATGTGCTATACAGCATTAGTAACTAGAAAAGTAGGCAATGCAGATGCATGGTAAATTAGAAAGTGCCTACAAAAATATAAGAGGGTGTGATGTTAATTTTATGTGTCATAAAATTTGACTGGTCTCAAGGATGCCCAGATAGCTGGTAAAATGCTGTTTTTTAATGTGTCTGTGACAGTGTTTCTGGAAGAGATTAGCATTTAAATCAGTAGACAGAGTCACGAAGATTCACTTCACAATGCAGGTGGACATGATCCAGTCCTGAATAGAACAAAAAGGCAGAGGAAGAGCATATCTACTCTCTTGGCTTGAGCTGGGGCATCCATCTTCTGTCCTTGAACATCAGTGTTCCTTGCTCCTTCAGATTGGACTTGCATCATTCATTTCCCTGGTTCTCTGGCCTTCAGTCTCAGATTGGAACTACACCACTGCCTTTCTTGTTTCTCCAGCGTGTGGACAGCAGAATTTAGGACTTCACAGCCACCATAACTGTGTAATCCCATTCCTATAATAAATCTCCTCTTACATGTCTCTGTGTATCCTATTGGTTCTGTTTCTCTAGAGAACCCTAATACACTCAGTAATGCTTAAACCTATCCAGGGATAAGTAGTGATAAAGTTTAAATAAATATAGGAAAATAAATATATGGTGGGCATCCATACTTAAATCAGTAGGATAGAGCTCAAGTTTGGGATTCTGACATCTCTGGTTTGAAATCCCAGCTCCAATCTTACCCTGCTGGGGAAATTTGTGCATATTTTTCTTCCTTTTTTCCTTTGAGTTTCTTTGGGCAAGGGGTTGTGGGTAGAAATAGAAAATGATAAAAACCGATAAGAAATAGAACAGAGTAAAACCTTGATACATGTCAGCTATTGTTTTTATTCGTTCATCTGACAGTGTTTTTAGCAAGTGTCCTCTATGTTTCAGGCACTTCTGTAGCCCTTGGGAATATACTAGCAGACACATTTACTCCTAGTGGGAGCTTAGAATCCCTACACAAAGACCCTTTGTTTTGCTTGTTCCTATCAATGTTAGTCTGTTATTACCTTGTACTGTTTGAGCTCTTTCTAGTGTGTGAACTAATTCCCTAATTCTTGTTTAATGTTCCTATCACCTCCTTCCCCTTATGGAGCCCCTTAATAATGATCTGTTTAGAAAGCAAATCCTTAGCCACTCCTTTATCACCTTCAATAAAAGTCTATGTATAACTTTTTGATCTTGTTTCTACAAGACCTGTTCATTCTGTTTTCCATTGATGGATTTGAGAAATATTATTGAACTCCTATCAGACACTGTGGACATACTGGGAATCATCGGTGAGCAAGACAGCATAGCCCCTGCTCTCATGGCATTTACACTCTCTCGAGGACAATTAAAGAAGTCATAATAATTCTGTTATGATTAAAGATGACCTGGAAGAAGAATATATGGGGAACTTAAATTGAGAGGTCAATGTTTCTGGGGGAAAATGTGTTCACTTTGAGAGTTGGAGAATTAGTAGAAGTGAGCTAACTTCATCTGCTGATGCCTTAGTCCCTTCAGGCAGCTATAACAAAATAAGTCAGATTGGATGGCATACGTACAACAGGAATTTATTTTTCCCAGCTTTGAAAGCTGGAAGTCCAAGATCAGTGTACCAGCATGATTGGGTGATGGCCTTCTTTCTGGTTCATAGCCAGCACCTACCTGCTCATTGTGTCTTCACATGATGGAAAGGGCTACTGCTCTCTCCGTAGCCTCATTCATAAGGCACTAATTTTATTCATGAGTCTTCTACCTTCTGAATTTAAGCATCTTCCAAAGTCCCATCAACTAATACCAGTTAGGATTTCAAAATAGGAATTTTGGGAGAACACAAACATTCAGATCATAGCATAATCATTTTATACATTGTTCTTGAGTAAAGCCAAAGAGCCTGTAGCATTGAGTTATCTCAGGTTTCCAAATTGCTGTATGGCTCACTCTTCTCTGTACAATTTATCCTATTTCCATTTTATCATGACCATGTCTCCCTTTCAATTTCCCATTCACCTCTGGTAGCTAAATTCAGATGTCTTCTAGTTGTTCTTGTACACATTGCATTAATAAGGATATTGTATATTGCCACATGGGCTGGGATGAGTTATATTAATCCCTCTATTACTCTGTTGTGTGTTCCTAAAGGGTAGGCTTTTTTTTTTTTTTTTAAGTTTTCTTTGTGCTTTTGGTATTGTCTCTGGAACAGAGTATGCTCTCATTTGTAGTTTTTAAATGAGAGGAACCTAGGTGGCTGAGTCATTTAGGCATCCAGCTCTTGATTTTGGCTCAGGTCATGCTCTCAGAGTCATGAAATTGAGCCCCAATTAGGGCTCTGCACTGGGTGTGGAGCCTGCTTAAAATTCTCTGTCCTTCTCCCTTTGTCCCTCTACCTCCCCCCTCCCCACTCACATGCATGTGTCTTCTCTCTCTCTCTCTTAAAAAAAAGTTTTTAAATGAATAACTGCTTAATTCTCTAAAATTAAATTTAATGCTGAATAGCCAAATTGTGTTTGTCTTTCTCATAAGTGATTCACTTACTCAAATTCCTTATAGAATGGAACAATAACAAAAGAAACACTTGACAACACCCTTTTATAACATAGAAGTACATTAACTCATACACTCAGAGGTAGTAATTTATAATCTATTTTCTTTTCCTAGCAATGATGCTTAGAAATAAAAGATGTGAAAATAACCATCTAAGCAAAATAATGCCAAACGTTTGGTTTTGGAATGAAACATGTATAAGGGAAATTGACTAGCTGGAAAAACTAATATTTCATTGATTGTGTTATTGTGTATATTGTGTTTGTTTTTTTTTTTTTTTTTAAGGGACTAGGAGGGAAGGAAATCACTTCCTTTAATGTGGTCTTGTCAGGATTTTCTATAAGTGTTAGGCATGTTTTACCAGTTTAAGGTGGCAGGGGAGTAGGGAAGGAAAGGTCAAAATCACAAAATCTGCTGCAATTTGATTTGCAACTTTTTTTTTTTTTAATTTGCCAACTGTTCACATTTTTCTGTGAACTTTTTTATAAAAGAAAAATATAATTTTTCACAGCTGTCATTGGATAATTTGATTTATTAGTGCCACTGAATAATAAGCAACTAGTTCACACTGAGCATTCTCTTACAATTAGTATTTTAGTGAAAATGGCCTGTGTCTGGGTCTTGGACACCCCATTGCCTGCTGACATGGCCACTTCAAGGTTTTCAGCGTTGATTATTGTTTGCTCTCTGCCACAGATATATTTTTTAAGACTGTATTTTTTAAGAGTAGTTTTAGATTCATAGCAAAATTGATAGGAAGATACAGATATTTCTCATATACTTTCTGCTGCCTCCTCCTTCCTCAGTATACACCACCAGAGTGGTACATTTGTTATAACTGATGAACCCACATCAACACATCATGATCACTCAAAATTCATAGTTCACATTAGGATTCACTCTTTGTGTTGTATATTCTGTGGCTTTGCTCAAATTCATATTGCCATTATTATGCTATCATACAGAGTAATTTCACTCCCTTAAATATCCTCTGTGCTTCACCTGTTCATCCCTTACCTTCTTCCACTACCACTGGCAACCACTGATTTTTTTTTTTTATCATCTCTATGATTTTGCCTTTTCCAGAATGTCATATAGTTGGAATTGTTGTCAGATTGGCTTCTTTCACTTGGTAATACGTACTTAGGTTTCCTCCATGTCTTTCCATGACTTGATAGCTCACTATTTTTTAGGACTGAATAACATTTCATTTTCTGGATGTACCAGAATTTCACCTACTGAAAGATATCTTGGTTGCTTCCAGGTTTTAAGAGTTATGAATAAATCTTCTATAGATATTCATGTGGAGGTTTTGTGTGGTCCTAAGTTTTCACCTCCTTTAGATAAACACCAAGGAGTGTGATTGCTGGTGTATATGATAAGAGTATGCTTGGTTCTCTAAGAAACCATCAAACTGTCTTCCAAATTGTCTTCTATTTTGTGCCCCCCCTCCAACTCTCCCTGGCCCCAATAATGAATGAACATTCTTGTTACTTCTTATCCTTACCATTATTTGGTGTTTTCAGTGTTCTGGATTTTGACCACTCTAATCGATGTATAGTGGTATTTCATTGCCGTTTTAACTTGCATTTCTCTAATAAAGTGAAAATGAAATTGTACACTGGCTTTAAAATTTGTGTTGGAAATAGTATAATATATACAAAAGAAAATTGTATAAATATAGCAGGGGTTGGAGATTTGAATTAATGTTAGTAATTTAAACAATAAGATTGACAAAAATGTGTTCATGAATCATCCTTATTCTCATTTTAACCTAAGGAAACTGAGACTTGAAGAAGTTATTTAACTTAATCAATGAGCTCAGTTACTAAGGGGACAAAACTAAGATTGGGAACTCCTTCTGACTCTAGATCTTAATCCCTGAAACCTTTAATCCCCACACCATATGGAATCTTAGAGGATAGTACTTGTTTACATTTTTTCTTTCTCCGTTTGGGATCTAGTTTAGAATTTGGCATACCTTACATAGAGAAAAGCTCAGTAAACTCTTACTTGGCTGAATTACATGAAAAGAACCTAAACTCTTCACACCTGTGAAAAATTTCAGTGCCCAACCTGTATTAATCTAAACAAATAAACAAACAAACCAAAACAAACAAAAAACAAGAAAATACAAAAAAAACAAGAAAATACCAAAAAAATGGATTTTTTCCTTTACGATTCTTACATTTATTGTTCTTATTGGTCTTTCTTTTCTTATCACATATTTTGAACTTCAGTAAAATTTTGAATAACATTAAGGTTTGAGAGTGAATCCTTATTTTGTGGATTACTTTTTTTAAAAGATTTTATTTATTAGAGAGAGAGAGAGAGAGAGAGCATGAGCAGTGGGGGAGAAGTAGAGGTAGAGGGAGAAGCAGATTCCCCCACTGATCAGGGAGCCCGATGCGAGACTTGATCCCAGAACTCTGGGGTCATGACCTGAGTCAAAGGCAAATGCTTAACCAACTGAGCCACCCAGATAGCCCTTTGTGGATTACTCTTAAGGCAACACTTCTAATATTCCACCTCTAAGTAGGGTGTTTACTATATAGAGAGTTTTGTTGGATATCTTTTATTGGTATAAGTCATTTACCTTCAAAAAATGATTTATAAGGATTTTGTTGTTTTAATCATAAAGGAGTGTTAATTCATAGAACAAGTCTGTAGTTACTGAAATGACATAATTTTCTCTTTTGATGTATTACTACCATTAAGTACATTGACATATTACCTAATATTTAACAATCTTTGCATCATTGGGATAAATTCTAAGTGCAATGGTTACAAATTCTGCTCTTTGGCAACCTCAGTTGTGTAACTATAGGGAATTAATCTCCATTCACCTCCTGTTCAAATTTTCTTTCTCCTTGTGGCACCCCTGAAGAAACTGTTGGGGGTCTATGAAAGATGTGCTAACACCTGGGGCCTTTACCTGTGCTTACACCATTGTGCTCCTTCAGGATGCAGATCCTAATACTGAAATGTTTTGTGAGATTTCAGATCCATTTCAGCCCCTGTGGACTGCCTGTACTATCTCAGCTTCCTACTGTGCCTGCTGCCTTCACACTCATGGCCTCCTCTTCCTTTTCCTTGTTCTTAGACCCTTGATAACTTTTCATTTACCACTGTCACTTCACTGTACCATCAGGCCCTTTCCTTCCTCTTCACTCCTTGTGAGCCATCAGTATGCCCACAGCCACCAAATGGTGCTTCCTAATCCTCTCAAACAAGGTCTTAACTATTTTCTGTTGGTAAATAGATTTTCCTTCTTTGTACTGTGGTCTTTGGATGGAATTCCACCCAAGAAACATCTTGGGTTCCCAAGAATCAAAGGTATTTTAGTGCTTATATACTTCCCTCTCCCCAGAGACATGTAGAAACCTCCAGGGTCTCTGGGTCATGGGTGGGTTCAGGTAGTTTCCTCAGAGCGCCAGGTGCTACTGTTTAGTCTTATTTGTGGATATTTTCTTTACCCTACCTACACTCTAGTTATGTACAGTAGAGTATGTATGTGTGTATATATATAATATATGTTAAATATATATGTTTTATAATGTTAAATATATGTCTTAGAATGTTAATTCTTTTTTTTTAAGATTTTATTTATTTATTCATGAGAGACAGACAGAGAGAGAGAGGCAGAGACACAGGCAGAGGGAGAAGCAGGCTCCATGCAGGGAGCCTGACATGGGACTCAATCCCAGGTCTCCAGGATCAGGCCCTGGGCTGAAGGCAGGCGCTAAACCACTGAGCCACCTGGGCTGCCCCTAGAATGTTAATTCTTTAAGTCAGAAGCTCTCAGCTGGGGATGATTTTATTTGCCTCCAGCCTCACTGTTCCTCACTAGCCCCCAGGATGTTTAGCAATAACTAGAGACTTTTTTTTTTTTTTTTTTTTTTTTTTTTTAGTTTGTGACCAGAAGAGGGTGATACCTGCATCAAGTAAGTAGAGCTTTGGCATACCGCTAAGCAACCTGTGAAGCACAGGACAGCCCTCAATTCAAACAATTATCCAGTTCAAGATGCCCACAGGACCACGGTTGAACAGAGTTACTCTGAGTGGATTGTGGACATTTGAACACATCCTTAGAGTTTTGTACTCTTTAAATATATATTGAATATTAAGGACATACTAAGATGTGTGTATGGTTCGACTCTGAGAGAGTTTATTATCTGGAATAAGACAGACTTCTCAGTAATTCAGTGCGATTTAAGTAATGGGAGCTCCAAGCAGTAGGAGACAGTATTCACTAGAAAAATAAAGGAGAAAATATTCAAGAGTCCTAAACAAGAGTGAAGTAGTTCTTTTTTTATTCATTCTTTAAATCATCATTTTTACAGCAACACCTCATTAAGGCCATGGTGTTTTATTCTAACTAATATGATTCAAAGAAAATTGTACTCCTTAGAGAACTAAATGTAACATCACTAGCTAATAAATAGATACAATAATCCAAACCACTTCCCCTCCCTGTTCATCCTTCCCCCTTCACACCATCCCATGTCTTTGTCCTTCAAGTTTGGAATGAGATTTTAGTCTTAATGCAACGAAAATAAACAAATTTTGGTTTTAGAAAAGCATGCTCTTAAAAAAAAAAAAGAAAAGAAAAGTATGCTCTTTGTGAATGTAAGTTATACAATTTTCTGTTGCTTGTTTTTCTCCTTTATCTTCAGAGAAAGTCTCTCTCTTGGTCTCTCTCTCACTCTCTAGTTCTCTCCAGATCTTACAATGTCATTAACATCTGTTTACATTGACAATAAATAAAAGGCATCCACAGAGATAAAGATACCCTGATGTTTTCAAACTTTATGACTTTTCCCTTAGTATTTGATCTTCAAAATGTGCACTTTCTGCTATGATCCAATTAATCTTAAACACGATACCAGGCATGTAGACTGTTTGGTTTTAATTTACTAGGTTATAACTAGTGGTATTTTCTCCTTGGGTATTGCTCTTCACCCATAAATTATTTGGTAGCAATTATCTCTTAAAATGCATTCAAATGCATTTTTTTTACTTGCTTCTTGAATTCCAAGTAAGCCCTCAGTTAAGATGTTCTTAAGAACTTATCCTAATGTTCTTTTTTGTTCCTTTCTCTAACAGAGAGATATATGATGATTTTTTTTTTTTTTGGCTTGCAGTACATGTAATTTGAGGAGTGTTAAAAGCTATTCTCACCAAAAATAACTCCATCTATATGCAATTCTATACTTCATTCCTTTGCATTAAAAAATGAGTTTAAACTCCAAAACTCGCTGATAACATTTATATTTTATCAGGTAAACTATTAAAATCAGAATTTAAATGAATCAATTGTTGATGGTTGTTGGAAAACTGGTTAGGTACTTTAAATCTTTGATGTGTGGGCCCTACACATTACTTACATAAATGGATGAATCTATAAAAGAGTCAGTGAGCTGAAATAGGAAGAACAAAAGGGAGTTTTATCATCAGACAATCTTGTCTTTGAATCTTTAATGGGCTCTTACAAACCACATTACCATAGCTCCCCCCCTTCTCTCATCGTGAGGTGCCTCCTTCAAATGGTTTGATAGACTTACATGAAGGGTTGTTGTATAGATTAATAGTAAAGCCATGATAATGATAATTGAACACAACTAAACCTGTGTTAGAATGAATGCCTGAAGTGAGTCTTTTTCCAGCTTTTCTCTGTGCATTGGGCCTCAGCATTAGTTCCCAAACTAAACTTGCTTTCCTTAATTATCTAAATCGATTGTTTGAATGGTACCATATCTACACCATCACAGCACAACTTCACACTTAATTTTAATTAGCTAAGCATAAATTAGCTGGGATCACAGTCAAACAGATGGAATATTTATGGTATTGAACCCACTCCGGCCCAAATGTTGAAGACCATCACACAAAGAAGTTCATTGTTTTTTTTAACTTCTACTCTTGAAAATAAAAATCATTTCTCTGCAAAATGCCTAGCAGACATTGTTGATCTACTCTTATTTTAAATAGTGCGTGAATAATGGTACTTAAGCAAGCTTGCGGTAGTATATATAACACCTGTTCACTAGCTTGGTAATATAACAACCTTATCCCAAGTAAATTCAGAGCTGTGAATTTTCAAATAGATAATGAGCCTTGGAATATTTCTGTAAATAGTGTAATTGAAAAACGGCAAATTAAAACATCCTGTAAAAGAAATCATTAGATGATGCAGAAAATGTCTAACATACAAGAAGCCTTATTGGATGGAACTCATTAAGTTTGGGACTCTACCAGGAACCAGGTTCTGACCCTCGTATTTGCAATCAGTAATTTTGTATCTTAGCACCCATTTTTATGTTATAAGGAAGAACTAATCAATATCACAGGGATGATTTTTTTTTATCAATTTATAGCAAAAGACCATTCTTACAGGAAGCCGTGCAACTCTGGTGCAAGGGCTGGCAAAATTTTCTGTAAAGGCTCAGATAGTAAATATTTTGGACTTTGCAGGCCACATGATCTCTGTTGCAACCTCTCAACTCTGCTTTTGTAGTAGGAAAACAGCCATGACTAATACATAAATCAATGATTAGGGCCATATTTCAATAAAATTTATTTGTGGACACTGAAATTTAATTCTATATAATTTTCATATCGTACAAAATAGAATTCTTTTGTTCTTATTTCCAAGCCATTTAAAATAGAGAATTCTTAGCTCATAGACTGCACAAAAAAGTTAGGTGGTCCTTGGTTTTCTGACCCTTGTTCTAATATAAATATTAACCAATTCACCTATAAGTGAGGAGACCATGGAATTTACTGTTTAAATCTGAACACCAGAATAAAAATATGCTCTTAAAATAATATATACATTTTGAAATATGTTATTAATTACTATTTTACATAAATGCTGTTTTTATTATAGTAACACTGTTTTGATACTGTTTATGTAGTTATTACAAACTTTAATTATAATGGTGGTCTTATAGAATAGTTCTGCTAAAAAAATCTTTATTTTCTATTTCAGAATTATTTCAATGACAACTGGAAAGATAACAAAGTAAATTACAAATACACATCTTTATTTTGGTTGGTTGACTAATAAACTATAACGTGTAAGGGTAGATATTCTTGGTGCATAGTCCTGATGTCAGACCAGTTTCTTAGCCATGTGTGTCTCAAATAATAGGTATCACAGTTTGCTCACATAGTAAGCAAGTGAGGCGGGGAGACATTATCAAGCCTTTCCCTCACACCTTATAGCCGAAGGACAGAGCAATTCCTAGGTCCTTGTCCAAGAACTCTTCTTTCATCAGCAAACCATCTGCATGGTGGCCCTGAAAGGTCACTGTTAGTCACTTTGAGTCTGGAAAGAGTTGGAAAGGGAGAGATAGGCAATTATTATCCCCACTATTAACCTCATGCCAAATTCACTGTTCATGGGTCTCATACTGTCCTAGACGAGGCTAAGGGAAATGCTGGAAGCACAAAGTGGAGATCTACCAAACCCATTCCAGTGAATTTTATGCCGTCATTAATAGTAACATATCATTGTTAATTGAAATATTTGAGATAAATGCTAAATCAGGAGAAACATTAAAACAACATTTGCTTAAAACAAATCTGTTCCCTTTGTCCTAATGCCTTCTGTCTTTTCATTTTACAACCTTTTTGAAGTCAGTACTTAAACAGCACTTTGAATATAAGGCCTGCCTTGACTGTCTCACTTAAAATTGTGCCCCTGTCCCTACCCACCTTACACCATACACACCTGAAATTCCTCATGCTCCTGTTTCATTCTAGTGTTTTTTTAATAGTGGTGTGTTCTCCTAACGTATATTTTACTTATTATAATTTTTGTCTAGCTTTCCAAAACTGAATGTGAATTTCTCAAAATCAGGGACTTTTGATGTTTTGTTCCTCAATGTATTCAAAATACTTAGAATATGTCTGATTTATATAATAAGACCTAATAAATATTTGGTTAGTAACTAAATAGTAATAATACATGATATTTTTTGAGGAGAGGCTCATATCACTATCTCAGGAACTTCTAGTAAATTCATTTTTCAGTTCTTGTCATAACTCTTTGGAAGTGGAAACTCTTATTATCTTTAGTTTGCCAATTAGGAAACAAAGATACAGAGAGGTTCAATAACATGTCACATCACTAATAAGTGGCAAAGCAGGATTTAGACCTCACAATCTGATTCTAGGGCATATGTTCTCAACCTTATAACATCTTCTTAGTTAAATAAAAATTTTAGTTGACTTTTTTTTTTAATTAACAGGTTTAAAAGAGAAGTTATGAAAAAAATCCAGAAAGAAAAACAAAATTAAGAGACATAAAATATGAGCCAAAAGTAAAATATGAAAGATAAATCTAGGGTCCAATAACCAACTATAATATTTCTTAAAAGAACATCAAGGGGCATCTGCGTGGCTCAGTTGGTTGAGCATCTGATTCTTGTTTTCAGCTCACGTTCTGATCTCAGGGTTGTGAGATCGAGCTCCACATCAGGCTCCTTGCTCACTCAGCCCATGCTTGAATCTCTCTTGCTTTGCCCCTCTCTCACTCACACGTGCACTCTTGTTCTCTCTCTCTCTCTCTGAAATGGATAAATAAAACCCTTAAAAGAACATCAGAAAGTTGTAACAGAGAATATAAGGAAAGATATCATGGAATAAATTCTTAAGAGCAGAAGGACCTTTATCTTCAGGTGGAAATCAATTTTTGAATTACACAAAATGAATGAAAAGATTCCATACTTAAACATATCACTGAACAATTTCAGAACCCAGCAAACCAAATGAAAAGGTAAGACGAGCTTTTGAGAAAAAGATGTCTAAAGATGCAGGAGTCCACCTAGCATCAGACTTAGCAATTGATAGTTGCTCCATTGCTTTAAGCATCCAAAGTTTGAGGAAAACCTATTTTCCATTTGGAATATTGCATCGAGCAAAATTGTAAACTCCAATGTGACATAATAAAGACATCTTCAGAATCCTAAATACTCAGTATGTTTACTCCCTATATAAATCTTTAAAGGAAGTTAAGTATACACTCTAGGCAAAGAAGGTTTAGTTGGGATTGGAATAGGAAGTTTGGGTTAGGAAAACAGTGGATCCAACCCATTGTAGGAATTAAGGGAAGGTCTCAAGGATCTGTATAGGATAGGCCCAAGAGACACTGACAGGAATCAAAGTGGAAGGAATAAAAATTAAGGAGCTAAAGATATGCTGTTTAAGAACAAAGCAGGACAATTAGGATCTGAGTAGCAGAGACATGGAAGAAATCCATAAATGAAAGAAAAAGTAATCATCAGTGATGAATATTTACATAGTTAAATTATGATCGCTTCTCGGCCTTTTGGCTAGGATCATGTGTACATAGTAAGTTATGTTTATCGATTTCAAAATTAATTATAGTCACAAAAGACCATGTAAATGTTACCAGCTTTGAAAATATAAAAGAAAAAAATACAGGTGACACAATTTTGAAGATGGAATGTGTCGGGGAGTGCAGGGGAGTTTGGAGACTAGGATAAGAGCTGTTCACAGCACATACTTTTCAAATGGAGAATCAAGAAATGCTGTCTTTAGCTATTGGTGGAAGAAATAAAGACATATTTTTAAACTTTAATTTTAAAATATAATTATAAAAGATGTAAAAGAAAGGCATCTAACTATCTGAGGGGAAAGGAAATAACAGAAAAAGTACACTAAACTTCATCTAATGTAGCACTAAGTCAAGGGTTAATATTCTACAATTGTTGAATTATGCAGTAATGGTTTAAGAATATCATTTAGTGATACGGTTACAACCATGTGAAGAAAGAGTTAAGGACAGAGTGTCCTGGGATTGGGGATTTGTAGCAATGTCAGTAGCAATGTCAGTTTTTTTTTTTTTTTTTTGTACTTTGTGCTTTATTTTCATTTATTTTCTTTGTTTATTATTAATTGCCTTATTTTAATTTTTATGTATGTACCTTACATATGTCTTATTTTTACTTTCATGGTACTTTTATTGTGTTTCTTATTTTGTGATTTAGAATCTTTTAACAAGCAGGCCAAAATAATCTGGTGTTTTTTTTTTGGGGGGGGGCGGGCAGTTGTTATTGTTTTTCTTGGTTTTTCTTTTTCTTCCATCTTTCTTTTCCTGTGGTTCTGAGAGTCCCTTCTGATGTGGACGCGGCCCCCAACGGCACCTCCAGAGTCCTCCAGGGCGTCCTGAGGAAGCCGGGCTCCTGTGAATGCGGACGTGGCCCCGCGTGTACCTGAGTCATAGTCAGCGGGTCCTGAGGACGCCAGGTCTCCTGTCACTGTGGACTGTGGGGAGGAAATTTCTTTTTTTTTTTTTCTTTTTTGGGGGGAAGGAAACTTCTTCTCTTTCCTATTTGATACTTTTCAAAATAGTAGAAAAATATTAAAACATTTTAATAACAAGAAAAAGATGTTAGATAAAGGAATCAAAACAAAGGAAGTTAGCTAAGTCATATGTTTAATGTCATCAACATTGTGTTTGTCTCTGTGTTACTACCCAGATGATTATTATCTTTAGGTTCGCATGACCTGTTATTCATCCTTTATTTCATCCATGCCTGCTCACTTGCCTCCTTGCGTTCCTTGAGCTCAATTGACCTAGTCTCACCCAGATTTTTGCTACACAGTGTACCTTCAGCCCTGATGTTCTTCATCCAGATATTTGCAGGACTCACTCACCTTCTTCAGATCTTGCACAAATTTCCCATTCTCTATGAACACCTCCCTGATTAGGGTAAAACTGATTCTTCCTGCAAATTACCCATTCCTTTTCTCTGCTTGATTTTTCTCCATAGTACTCATCACCATCTGGCATATTATATACATTTTATGTACACTTTATTGACTACTACTATCAGAAGAAAAAAATGTCATAAAAGTAGAAAATGCTGCCCAGTGTGTTCACTTGCTGTTTCTCTAACATCTTGAATGGTAAGTGACATATAGTCACAACAAATATTTATCGAATGAGTAAAATTCCAGCTGCCTTTGTTAAGGAGACAGGATGACTAGTAGTTACTTGGCAAACACTATTCTCTGTTGACCAGTATCTGAAGGAACATTGCCACTCTTTGCCATTATTTTGCTTTCATGGACAACCAAGCCTAGATTCTTTCCTTATTGCTACCATCACTAACCAAGTGTTTTATATAGTTTCTGATCATTTACATATTTTATCAAATAATCCCAACAGCTCTGTAAAATGGATATCACAATACCCATTTTACAGAAGAAAAAGCTCAGACATTGCAATTATAAGTAACTTACTTAAAGCCACTTGTCTAGTAAGTGAAAGAATTGATATATTCAGTCAAACCCTAGAGAGGCTTTATAGGACAAGAGGACATTTAAAAATTTCCAAATGACTTTGCATGGAAAATATATCAATTAAATGTTTTTATATGCAAATTTTAGAAATTTTATAAAATTTTAGAAATTATCTGCAAATTTTAGAAATTTTAGAAAACTCAACTCCAACTGGCTATATATATACATATATATATATATATATATATATATACATATATTATGTGGGATAGTATATAGCTTTTTGATATATATACTATCCCACATAATTAAAAGTGTGGTCAAGCTCCAGATAAGGGTGTATTCCTCAGGTTTGTGATGTCTTCAGGACTACAGCTATATTTCTCTACTGTTACTCTAGCTCTGTCTTATTTTCTGCTTTTTCTTAGGGTCAAAAAATGGGCACCACCAAATCCTTAGCTTTGTTTCTTCTTTACATTTTTTTCCCACCATTATTACTACACTAAATTTCAGGTTTTCCCTCTGATTCAAATGCTTGAAAACCAATATTCTAATTGACTGAAAAAATTGAGACTCACCTATCAATGGGTTTATGGAAGATGGTTTTATTTATTCAAGCTACCCAGTGGGGGCATGCGGGATGCATACCATGCAGGCACCACAATGTCCAATAGTGAGTATAGTTTGTTCCCCAAATTTTCTGTTTCATTGTAAAATCTTGCCTGGAAGCCCCATGTATAATGACAACATGACATAAAATGGAAGAGCCCTCTTTCATAAACATTACGAAGTTAAATAATATATAATTTCCATAGAAATGGGAAGAAGGAGATAGCAAAGGACATAAAAGGAAAAACAAGCAGAGAAAGAAGAAAGAATGAGGAGTACTTAGTTGTTTAGAGAAAAGGCTACAAGGAGAAACAGCCTCAGCAGGAGCTATAAAACATTTAGGACAAATTTTGCTTTGGTAGTTTTATGTAGATGGCTGTCTTAGGGTGATTTCATCTTTTATTTGGTGATGAAACACAATATTAAATGTGTAACACAAAGGAAACAGAGCATTCTAGTTTTTGTCAAATGCAACCAAACTAAAAATCTGTAGCTACCTACCATTAACAGTGACATTAAACCTGTGGTGGCATCTATCAGAGTGGTGTCTGTTGAACATAACATTGCCGTTTATTCAGACAAATAATCCATGCCTTGGAAACAGACTGTTTTTCAAATGAGTTTAGCAGGACTGAAAGGTAATTGACAGCTCCAGAGATAGAATCCTTCCATTAGTTCACAGAACAGGTATCTCATATGTGTTACTCTGCTTACAATATTGTCTCAAGCAGTTTATGCAACAGTGAGCTTAGCAATTTACATTAAATGACAGAAAATACTTTTCTTATTCTGGCTGTTTAGAATCCGGGAGGCCTTAGAGAAATACACATACACATTCTCATTCACGACCTGCCACAGCAAATGAGGAAACTTGGTGTGTATGTGTGTGTGTGCGCACATGCACACGCATGCAGTGTTCACTAATTCAGTATGAATTACAGTGTTCACTAATTTACTATAAATTATAGTGTTTCAAATTTATCATTTGAAAAGTATGGCAGACATACTTCAAAAAAATCTGATTTTGCTTGAAAAAACTAGAAGGTCTGAGAACACTGAACCAGTGTGCACACACGATAACATGCTGCCTGTCTCTTTAGGTGAGCATCTTCTGTCCCGTGTTCCGTTTACATTATGAATGGAGTAGCATCCACCTTTTTTTACAAGCTTTACTCATTCCCTGCTCCCTATGAAGCCAACATACCCTATTGAAGTAGCCAAGAGAAATAGCACTAAAAATTATAGAAGATCGCGAGACAGATTTTATTTAAACTATGACAGAGGGAGAGAACGACTCCAGTATAAACTGAGGCCAAGGGCAAATAAGGCAAAAGTGACTGAGGATTTTAAAGGGAGAACAGAGAGGGAGCAAAAAAGGGGCCAGAGGGAAGTAAAAAAGCTGGAACAAGAAAGGGCTCGAGATGCTCTGGGGAAGATGGAAAGTCATGGTAGAGGAATGAGTGGAGAATGGTTAGGCATTGTGAGTTAGGACAAGGTACATTTCATTGTCAGTATTCTGTTTGCTTTCACAAAGACTCAGCCATCTTTGGCAGCACTGAAGGGACTTCATCCCTTTAGAGTCATACCTTAGTGCAGGCAGAAGCTAGGTTTAAGTTTGGTCAGGTCTCTTAGTGCAGTTTTCTGTTGTGATGGCTAATTTTATGCATCAATTTGACTGAGTTAAGGGATGCCCACGTTGCTAACAAAACATTATTTCTGAGTGTATCTGTAGGGTGTTTTAGGTAGAGATTAGAATTTGTATTGGTGAACCCAGTAAAGCAGATGGCCATTCCCAATGTAGCTGAGTATCAGCTCATCTGTGAAGGGACCAAATGTAACAAAAATGTAGCAAAAAGAAAAGCAAATCCACTCCCTTCTCAACTTGAGCTGGGAGCATTCATCTTCTGCCTTCAGACATTGGCACTCCTGGTTCTGGGGCTTTCAGACTCAGATCAGAATTTACATGGTCTGCTCCTGATTCTTGGGCCCTTTGAGTCAGACTAGAACTGCACCACTAGCTTTCCTAACTATCCAACGTGCAGACAGCACATTGTGGGACTTCTCAACTTCCAAAATGGTGTGAGCCAATTCCTATAGTAAATCTCCATCTATATGTATCTGTGTATATCCTGTTGATTCTGTTTCTTTGTAGAACCCTGACTAATAATGTAATCTGGCAAGTCCTTTTTGTCACCTTGGAGTTAACAGTTCACACCTCCAACTCCTGCTTTAAAATTAAGATACAAAGTGGTTGAGCATCATGGAGGCAAGCAGAGAAGGGAAGTAGAGAAGGGGAGGAAAGGATCTGTGGCCCAGTCTACAAATCTATATGAAATTGCTTTTCAAACTGAGTGCTCAAATCCACTGGGGGAGGGAGGAGTTGCCAGGAGGAGTTGCCAGGAGGTACTTCAAGCCATAGGATAAACAACGCCAATGGCCCTTGATTCATAATTTTACTGAAAAGCAGACCATTTTGAACACATTTTAAATACCTCCTAGTCTGTTTGCATCATGACAGCATAGGATCTATCTGTCTTGCTCACTGTCATTACTATAGATTCTCCCATCATGTCAAGTTCACATTACTTCTCCTCCTCTTCTCTGCTTCCTCCTTCTTCTTTATTTCTTCTTTTTCTCTTTTTTCTACTTTGACTGTTACAGTAGTTTATATCAAAAGACATTCAGGAAATTGACAGTAAATGTTTCAGTCTCTGTATCTAAGCTTCTAAGGAATGTAAATTCTTGTATGTCCCTATTTTCAGCAATAGATTATATAGATATAGATATAGATATATAGTCTCATATATGTGTTTATACACACACACACACACACACGTGTGGGGGATGGGGGTTGGAGGGGAGAGAGAAAAGGAGAGAGAAGTTATCCTGAAGTCAAAATATTCAAAAGATTAGAATTCCTGTGTGTAAATTACTCATTTTGAGATTTCCTGTGTGAGCTCCATCTTTTGGTCTATTTCTTTTCTTTTTGAAAAAGTATTTATGATCTAATTTTAATGTAGAGAAATTCAGTAATTAAAAAGAACAATGCTGACTGTTGTTAACACACAAAAGTCAAGATGTCAAATAGTCATTTGGGAGCATTAAAAGAAATTGGGTTCAGTTTAAGTCACTAAGGTGTTTGGTGTAGGCTTTATAATTTATTCAGATTTTTCTGGTCTCCCAAATTTAGCTTGAAAACATGCTGAAAGGGATATAATTTTTCCCCATAACTTTCCGTTCCCATTTGGAATGCAAATGATTCCAGAGCAGCATCTTGCACAATACTGTAATTCCTTTATTTCTGCCTGATGAACTGCAGAGAATAGGAAACAGTGTCACTAATATTTGTTACTGTTTCCCAGTGTTTGGGATGAATTGGATTTTGAGCGGACCAGTGCAAAATAGAACCACAGGAATGGCTGTCTGAATTTCCATTTCTTGAGTTTGCTTCCTGATCCCAGAATTGTTATTACTTGCCTTTCTTCTTGATGGAGGGACTGGGTGACTGACAGGCCTGCATCAGATGGATGTCTCATAATTTACAAGCTGTCATTTCGTTTTTTTTCTGAGCAGCACCTTTTGTTAGGGATGATAAAACAAATCCCTCTGAGATTTTATTTTATTTTTTTTAATTCAAAACTGGGGGAGTGAAGGGTTCCCATAGCTACAGCTATTGTTATCAATTTTTTTTAATGCCAGTCTTGGTATGGCAAAGTCTTTATTCCCTGGGAGGATAGTTGCGAGGTCAGTATCACAATCTGTCACTGTGCAGCAACCCCAGCCTGTTCTTTGTGAAAAATCAGAAAGACTTCTTTCCTGCCTGTCGAATTGCTGTAAGAGAGCTCTGCATATTTTTCAGCTAGTCCTGGTAGGATAACCTCTTCACTCAACTCCCCGGTGCTCAGAGACCCTAAGAAGGAGAGATGCTCACTGGTGATAAGAGCTGCATTTATTGAGACTATTGGTTTTGATGAGACAGATGAAAAAAAAATCATGATTACTTGAAGGGATGCATTTACATTTACCTCAAATTTATGAAAAAGGAAGCTAAAGCACACTGTTATTAGTGATAAACCCTACTGAGCACCAGATATGTGCCATTTACTCTGCAGTTAAAAATGTATAGGTAAGGATTAATGGGAATGCAGATGGGGGGAATCTAATTCTTCTTGGAGCTTACCTTGAGAAAATCTGGAGTCAAAAAAGTAAATAAATAGGTTGGGCCTTGAAGGGTGCGTAAAAGTTCACCAGCCCCACAAGAGACAAAGAGGAGTATGAGGGAGGGAGGGAGATGGTGAAAGCTAGGTAGTTGTCCTAACAATGAAGCACAGCCTAAGGCATGGGTAAGCATAGCCTAACACAGTCCTGAAAGAAGTCTGCATTCACCATACATACCAGGTGACATACCAGAAATGGTGAGAAATAGGATTGATGAGGACACTTTTGCAAGGTGGCATGTCCTAAAGGGCCAGGGAAAGCATAAGCTGATTTTTGAAAAAGTATAACATGGGGAAGAGGCAAGAAGGTTTTCCACAGCTGTATAAGAACAAGTCATGTCTGTCTTTTCAGAAAAAGGAAAACCCAGCAGGCTGGATTTGAACAGAGGCCTTGCTGAAAACAGCAGGGATAGAAAAGGTCAGAATGTGTCAAATGTTATGATTAAGGAGTATGAGCTTTATCTGGAGGGGAGCAACTCAGGGGTAATTGCTGGCATTTAAACAGAGGGAGGGGTCATGCAAAGCTTTCTTGCTGGACAATTAATCTGGCAAAGTGTGATGGTTTATACAGAAAAGTGGGACTAGGCAAGTGAGTTTGGGTCAAGTCATTAGTTCAAAGCTGAAGTGATAAGGGCTGCAACGTGGGCTGTGGCAGGGATGCCAGGACCACGCAGGGGCCGTCCTAAATGCCCTGAGGTAGTGTGAGTTCTTACTCCTCACCTTTTCCACAACACCAAATAATTCCCTCCAGTTCTGTGAGTGCCAGGCCAGGATGGATCTCCCACTCAGTCTGCAGTTATCCTGCCACCACCTTATTTGCAGTTACTCTTTCCAGCCCAGATTTGCACCACATCTTCCGTTCGTGGAGAATGAAACAGAAGAGACCAGGAGAAGCAGCATGTTCAGCCTGTGGTGGTTACGCAGGAGATGATGAACATTTTCATGTTCGTGTATTTTGGCAATGGGAATTCTTCTCCCATTCATCTGCTCCGTGAGGGACCCGTTACTCAAGGCATAAACAAAGGCCCTCCTGTCTTGACACTCTGCCCTGGGAAAGAGGGCGTCCTCCTCCTACATGGCCTCCACTTTCTCTGCTCTGCTCAGCTTCAGTACTAGGGAGGGGAGAAACACCAGGGGGTGGAGGGAAAAAGCAGGGCTGATATTCTGAGCACCATAGGGGAGAAGACTGCTGAATAATTCACTGATAATGCAAACAGGCTCCAACTGGCAAACAATTCCCTTTCATCCAAATGATTTATCTGAAAATTAAAGAGTCTAACTAAAATCAAAATAGCAGTATTAATTTACAGAACTCAGAGTGTGAATTAGAGGAAAACATTTAATATGTATACCAGGAGAGCATTATGGGAATGGAACTAAAATAGTACAATTTAAACTTTTTTTTTTTTTTTAAATCTATGGGCAACTGCCATTTACATTCAATTCAACCTGGAAATTAGATTGCAGTGATAAATAGATGCTATTAAGGTGTAGATAGTAGGGCCATATTTTGGTCCCCAAGAGCCGCTAATTGAGTTGTTTCTATGATAATGGATAAATGTTGAATGGCTTTTCGCAGAAAGAAAAAAAATAGATTTCCTGTGATCCATTTTATACTCAACCCAAAGTATTGGGCAAAGACAACTAAAGACATTTAGCATTTATTCAATCTCTTTAAGTCCCCATCCTAAAGGTACCATTTCAGCCACTTTTCTAAATGATGATAAATTCATGAAACCAAGGTATCCAGAAGATGGAATTATTTTATCAAAGATTTTCCTCACAGAATCGCCGCCTTAAAGTTTTCTGTCAAAGGTGAATGGCCAGGGCAGAATTTTATTATGTTACCTAGGCAAGAGAAGGTAAAGAGATGATAATGTGTGGAAGATTTTATACTATCTCTAATAGGCGTTTCTTTTCCACCACACTTGGTTTATCTATTTTCCAGAAATCAGCCAGAGGGGGTGTGTATGAGGGTGAGGGAAAGCTCACATACATATGCTGCATGCATAACATGCCTTAAAATCACTTAGGATTTTTTTAATTTGGATAATTAGAATTTCTATGAAGTCTTGTTGCCTTCCTGGTTTAGCACAGGGCTGAGAAAAATAAGTAAATATGTATTGTAAAAGGTAATGCAAATTTATATGGTATGTGTGTAGCAGTAAAATAAATTCAAATAAATGGCTTCAAGGTTTCATTTGAGCACCCGTATGAAAATTCAGTAGCTTTCCTGAAACCTTTCCCATCCATTTCTGAATGCAAAATTGGCTCTAGAATTCTCATGCGAAGCAGGCTCCCAAGTGATATTCTTGGCACTTGTACATTTAGCACCTAATGGTATCCAAAAGTGAGACAGCACATGAAAATGAGAAAGTACGGTAAAATAGGTTCAAATAATGGCCACATAAATGAAAATCACAAAAGCTGAGAATTATCCTGCAATTAAAGATAGGAGGGAAATACCTATTTTAGAGAAAATATTATGATTTTTTAAATTAAAATCATTTTCCTTTTCTCTTCCCTTCATATCTCTCATCATCAGACTATATCAACAAATTATGTTGCCCTGTTGGGGTTATCTGTAGACTCTGCTGTCATGGCCTTCGTTTATGTGCATGGTAAGGTTTGAGTAGTATTGAAAAAGTCTGTTCTGATTCCCCCCAATTATCTACATAACTCTGAGCCCCCCCTCCCTTTACTTTTTTACTCACCTTTACAGTCTTTGAACAACAAATTGTCAGTCACACCCATAGGACAGAACACATGGACTGGTCTATTTTTCCACTAGCATTATCTAATATATATTTTTTATTCATTATTTTGTCTTTATTCTCTGATTCCTCCCATCGCAACTGTAATCTTTTTAATAGATGGTATTTAGAATTGCTTCTTGCATGTAGTAAGTACTAAATAAATACTTGTCATGTCAACTAGTTTTCCTTAGAAAGAGCTGACCCCAGGAAGTTTTCATAACCTTTGTTCATGATTGGCAACAAAGATCAGTTTCAGCTGCTAATGATTCTGAGAATTGAGTACAACAAATAAGTTAGGAGGGAGGAATAAAGAGTTGAATTTTCTGACTTCCTGGAGCCTCCAATTTTATAGACAAAAAAAAAAAAAGTTGAGTGGTTCATTATAATTTAAATTTTGAGGGACCCTACAGACTTCTGTGGCATCACTTAGAAATCTTCTGTCTTCATTTTGATGGGGACTATTTTATAGATAAATTTCAAGGCCTGCATAAGAAACTGATATAAATGAAAGACTACATAGTGTTTTTAATATGTTCTTATTTAAATCTATGACTTTGAAAGAGACAAGATTTGCAGTCACAGTGTGGGTGGTGTCCTCATCCATGAGTTATAGGCCATGATTTTGATACACCAGGATAAAGCACTCCTGACTAGATAAAAGTGATCACATCATTTTGAAGTTGTTAATGGTCAAGGAATACTAGTAGTAATAGGATAGAGCATAGGCATATTTTCTTTCTCAAGACACACATACACATATTCATATATATTCACACATATATAGACTTAAATAAGCCCATAGATGAGCAACAAGAATGATAAAATATAGGGAGTAAAAATTGAAAGACTAGATGTGAATTAAAAGATTTTTAACTGTCCTTAAACATTTTCAAGATTATCAAGATACTACAAGGGGGGTTACTTTCTATTGTTTCACTCATTCAGTAGATGTGTGTATTGATTCTGTTCACTGCTAGGCCATATACTCTAGATGATGTAAGTAAAAAAATGCACAAGACAAACACAGCCTCTGCCCACATAAAACCTACATTCTTGTGAGAAGCAGTAGGGACCAAATGGATTGAAATAGAAATAGTGTATAAAATGATAGGGAAGAACGATTAAGCTTAATTGAGGACTGTGATCTTCAGAGATAAAATATATTTCTTGTGAAATACTGAGTTCTTGATCGGTAGAAATATTTGAGTAGAAACTCATCAGTGAATTTAAAGCCATTTTGTGGATAAGCTTATTATATCAGAGGGAGGATATATTTGACAACTCCTTAAGTACGTAACAACTCATAAATTCTGCGGCTCAGCATTCAAGGGGCTCACTATCTATGGTAGAATTATTCAGTTTATTACGTATGTGATGTAGCAGTGGGAGAAATTTACAATCAAATTAATTGCTTAAGTAGTACCTAGAAATCCTGGCACCCAGTCTCTCTCTCACCATTACCACAAAATTTATAATATAATCCACAAATTGGCAGGTCCGGTTTTGACTGGCTTTGCAGCAATTTAATCAGCAATCTACATCTCTTCATCACAATTGGTCACACAATTGTAAATGCCCCCACCTTTGTGATTACTCCTCCAAAAAAAAAAAATCAATAAGAAAGTTTTCCATTGGCTTCTTAAAAATATTAGAATTAAGCGGTTTGTGGCAATCATCCAGGACTATGGCATTGGAGTATTTTTTTTATAGTACAGAATTTTAATTGGAACCTATTTAATATGATCGTTGATTTACATTGTTCTTGTACATCTACTTAATTGAGGCCTCTGACAAATGACACCCAGCTTTATTTGTGACAATAGCCAGAGGGATTGTCTGCGTGATGCAGTTTGATAACCCTTAATAAGTGATAAATGTGGGGTCGAGTTGATTTTACATAGCACACCTGGTTCAGCAAACCCACACAGCTGTAAACAGGTGTGAACACTTGTTTACCAGTCTTACTGGCATTTGCTCATTGGAGTCAGCCTTTAGGTTTACTACTGTTGCTAAATGAGTGAAACTTATCTTATAGCAGTGTTGCCAGTGTCTGTGCTTCCCAGCACTGCTTCCTGTAGAAGAAATCAGCAGGATTGAAAAGTGACTGTCTTGCAGTTCATCTCAGTTTGACCTTCCCAGGTTTGGGAACCTGGTTTCCAGGGCACATTATCTGTTTGCTCTGAGGTTTCTGCCAAAGAAGAAAGTCTGTCATTCCAGCAATACATTTACAACGATCAGACCTTGCTGGAGGAAAGTATTCATGAATTGGAAAACTGCCTGAATTTATCCTGGAAGAAAGTTCAGAGAATGGAAACAAAGAGGATTCTTTTCTCCCTGGAGCATTTTAGAGCATGTTATCCAATAGATTCATCTGGCAAAGTTCAAAATCGATAGCCTCTCCTGGGTAACAACAAGTTGTTTGCAACAACTCTACCTCTCCACCTCGGAGGATCAGGGTGTTGTGTTGGTTATATGAGTGAAACTCTACCTAAGCTTTTAGGGAAAGAAATGTACTCAAAATGGCTTTGATACCAATTCCTGTAACTGTGTTATAAATGTTGTAGGCACTGAGACGATGTGACAGGATTTGGGTTTTCTTTGACAACTGACACAGCTAGTACACGCTTCTCTTCTGTTGCTGAGGAGGGTTTCCCAGACTTGAATGTGAACTGTAGCTGGGAAAGGTGTCAGTGGAATGGAACGCCGAAGCTAGGTCAATTTGTCCTCATTCCAGAGGAGGATGCACAACAAGCTCCAGTGGAATTGGGTTCGTAAAGTTGGAATGGATGAAGGGATGAGGAAATAGGGGACAGTGTCCCTAGGAAGGCATAGTTGAGCAGAGCAGTGCAGAGGGACACCCTGGGGCTAAGGACAAGCCCTCTCTGCTTGTGACAGTCTTCTGTACAATACATGCAATCATGTAGGTTTCACTAAGAGCAAAAGAACGCTTCCCGCAACCAAGCGAAAAATCAATAAAAATTTTTACCATATTATTAAAGATGAGTGTTATGAATAATGAATAATTAAATCAGACAATGATTTGGCAAACCAGAGCTGTCTTCTATTACAAAAAGCACAGAAAGGTTTAATGTCTGAGGAGGGAGGCCCTAATAGGAAACCAGGTTTCTTAACCAAATGTAAATTTTATTATCTTTGGGCCAGTTCTTTCTTAGCAATGTTTACTAATCCTTTATGCAGTGTTATTACAATCACCATAGATGATTAAGAAGATCAATGTTAGAAATGATCTTTAAAAGAACAGTCACTTGCTTTTGTTCTCCAGCCAAATTTAGCATCCTTTTATGTTCTTTATAATTAGTATCTTGGCTCAGATTATAGCCTTGCCTCCCCTGAATGTGTCAGATGCTAGTGTCACTAGTGAAAGAGACAGGCAGGCTTCAGCTTGAACAAACTATACTTGGTGATGGCAAGGTTCTAGGAAAGAAGTGACATCGTCTGTTGACTCTTAATTGCAAAATTCCTTACCAAAGTTATTTCTCCTTTATCTTCCAGTTAATGTTGGAGTGTATAAACAATGCTCACTTATTATATCAGCAGCAGATCACTCCTTCTCCTTCTGGAAATGACTGCAGTCTCAGCAAGTAGTTAAGCAATTACCAACACCCCAGCATGGCTTTTCCAGGTACTAATTAATCCCTTTTGGAAAGTAACGGCAGAAGGGTCCCATGGGAGTAGGTTGAGATTCTCTTGAACTGAGCAAGTGAAAATCAGATTGGCTTGTAGAAATAGGGAACTTTTAAGCCATAGAACATCTGTAGATTGCACAATATTTGTGTTGTTGTTATACACATCTTGTAAAAAAAGATGCCAGTATGCATCTTTCTGACTTTTGTACTGGAATGTTTCTTCCTTCTATAGTATTAAAGGATGGAAAAATAATGGTAGAATTTTAGTATATTTCTCTTGCTTAATCTAGAATTTAGGGGCCAGAAACAGAGGGTACACCTAAATACATCGAAGAAAAGCTTTTCATGTTAAAGAAAATCATATATATATGTGTGATATATATATATATATATATCACACATATATATATCTCCATCCATCCATCTGGCTTCATAAAAGAAAGGTTGTTTGCATTAAAGTAAAATCCAGAGTAGATAAGGGTTTTCTGCCAAGAGACTGAGAAGGGAGTGCCACTATGACACTTAACTTTCCATAAGAGTTCTTATCACTACTACCATGCTTGCCTCTTCTTATTTCTGTTTAAACACCAACTCAATTATCTTTACTGAGTTTCTTTAAAGTCATCTGAGAAAGCTCAAAATTTTAGCAAAATCCTCATTTGTTGTCAGTTAATGGGGTTTCCCATCCTCCAGTCTTCGTCTTTATTATGCTTTTACTTCCTAAGAACAGACCATTGAACGTTCTAGTCACTGTGACAAACAGTACAAGGAAACCTCTTCCAGTTTCCGTGTGCATCTATTCCTCCCAGTTCTAGATCAGTTTCTAGCTGAGGATTAAGGCTTATCTACATCATATTAAGAATAAAGAAAATGAATAAATCTCTTGAGCTGAGATGACTAGCCCCTAAGAAAAGGAAAGAAACTTTACTAAAGAACCCTTTCATTCATGCACTGCTTCAACCAAAAAATAATCAAAGGAATTATGTAAATGTGCCAAAATAGAATCGTACATGCAACATTGAACCAGTTCCAACTCACTTTGAAGAGAACATGAGATCAGACTCTGTGGGGAAATAAATTTGAGCAAAGACATTTAAAATTAACATATAAGAACTCGACTGATTACATAGTTTATGACTGCATTAAGTAAACCCAATCTTAGCCAACCTCAAATTAGAGGTTGGGAGGACTTAGCTGAATTGTCTGTGTAGGGGTAAATTATATGCCACCCCTACATATAATTTATTCATGTGAGTTATTTTAGGCTGATTATTTTTAAGATACAGAAGGCTCAGAAAGAACCTTTGACCTTTCTGTAACTGCCCAAAATAATTTAGATAGAGGACCTGCCCCAGAAAGGGAGCTCACCATAGATAAGTACAGCATAATCTGAACTAGACATGATAGGCAGGAGATTAGCAAAGGCTGGTCATGAAAATTTCTGTGTCCCATTGTGTCTGTATGACCTACCAAACATTTATTCTTTTTCATTTTCCTGTGAATTGTCTGCCTCCTCTTTTAAGTCCCAAACCTCTGACCCCTTCTTCTTAGCTCTGGAAAGTGTATAAGCCTCATTTGTCAGGAACCCCGGGTGGTTCAGTGATTTAGCGCCACCTTCAGCCCAGGGCCTGATCCTGGAGACCCAGGATCGAGTCCCACATCCGGCTCCCTGCATGGAGCCTGCTTCTCCCTCTGCCTGTGTCCATGCCTCTCTCTCTCTCTGTGTGTGTCTCTTATGAATAAATAAATAAGATCTTAAAAAAGAAGCCTTAATTATCTGTTTGGTGGGCCTCATATTTTTTTATGGAACCCCAATACATACGTAATTAAATTTGATTTTCTTTCTTTTTTTTGAAGATTTTATTTATTTATTCATCACACACACACACACACACACACACACACACACACACAGAGGCAGAGATACAGGCAGAGGGAGAAGCAGGCTCCATGCAGGGAGCCGGATGTGGGACTCGATCCTGGGTCTCCAGGATCAGGCCCTGGGCTGAAGGCGGGGCTAAACCGCTAAGCGAACCGGGCTACCCTAAATTTGATTTTCTTCTGTTAATCTCTCTCATGTCAATTTAATTCTAAGATGAGCCAAAGAAACTTAAAGGGTAAGAGAAAAATTTTATCTCCCCAACATCTAGTAGGTCATGGATAATTCTGAAAATATATAATCTTTTATCTACAAAAATAATTCTTATTAAACAATCCTCATCATTTATTTGTATTATCTTAATTTCATTTACACAATAACCCGATGAGACAGATTTATTATTATTTTAATTTTTACAGATCAAGAAACTTAATTACAAGAAGGCTAGGTAATAAGTCAGGTTATAAAGCTGTTCAGAGCATATGTTTTTAACCACTATGCTATAAGAGTTAGAGATTTTCAGAATATTAAGACTAGGAGACATTTTGGGCCTTAATTTGGCATTTTTCTACAAATTACACAAAGCTGAACCTGGCATGTTAATGACTTGCCTATGATTGTGTAAATAGCTATACCTCCTGGCTCCTAGCCCAAAGTAACAGCTTTAGCAATATGATTTCACTCATTTACCTATTCACATGGTTAAGTGTTGTGATATTCCATGGTTTTGGTTACTCTGTACTGAGAAACATATACTCTCTCTGCTCCCAATGTAAAGTTTCCACTGGTATTTTCTGTGCATATTTTTAGAAAAGATAATTCTGTGACTAACAATCTTTTTTTTTTTTTCTGATTTGAATAAATTGAACCTCATTATGTGAGTGAGTCACATTTTGCAGAGACTAACACTATTTGAAGCTCTGACTCCCATTTGCCTTGAAATCTTTATATAGAGGAGTAAGACCTTATCTATAGCATTTATCAAACAGGCTCTTTTCCCCATTTCACCCTGATAAGTCCCCAGCATTTGAACCTTTTTCTCCCAAATTTTTGTAGGTCTCAGATAGACCTTAGAAGTGGGTTATAATCAGATAGAATAGTAAATGCCAACTGAAGAATAAAAAGTCCCAGAATATCTGTCCCGCTTTTCCCTGCTAAAATTAAGAGTTCAATAGTATTTCTCCTCTTAGGTTAAAAAGAAGAAAAAAAATGCTTGATCAAACATTCTCAAAAAGTTAATATTGGTAGCACTTAATAGCATTTGTATGCTTTTTATTTCTGTTCTTCCACTAAGAAATCTCAGAACTTTCAATAATTTTTGATGTGTGATGTGTGATATCATCTATTGACAATTACGAGAATTATGTATCCTTCTTAATATATTATATACTCACTCAGAACCGATGGAATCAATCATATACTAATTAGGTCACTAAATAATTTATTTTTTTATTTCTCAAAAGATACTGTATTAGTCAGGAAAGACTGGGTTTTGCCAAAGTAACAAATTATCCTCCAGATCCCATTATGTTCTTACCACAAATCTAAATCATGTTTTGGAAGTGGAGGGTGGCTTTGTTCCATGTTAGACACTCAGAAAGTTGGGCACTTGGAGGTTTTGCCACCTTAGAATACTGCCAACATGTGCGTTCCAGATTGGCTGAGGCAGAAGGAAAGAAAATGAGAAAAATACACACCCCACCCTAAATTACCTCAGACTGAAAATAGCATGCAGTAGTTCTCACATCCCATTGCTAGATGACTCATGTGGTCTTAACTAACAGCAAAGAGGACTAAAGAATAGAGGGAGACACACGACCTATTTTGCACACAGTAGAGTTGTTTCCATTGGCAACTGTGTAATGGCCAAAAGCATAGGCTTTGGAGCCTAACAAGTTTGGTTACATTGATCGTGGACTCTGCTGTTTACCTATCTGGGTAAATTTCATAATCCCTGTTTCATCTTCTAGAAATGGAGATAACAATGTTATGTACTTCACAGAGTTTTTATGCTCTTAAATGGAATGATACACATAAGAGTGTTTAGCATAAGATTATGTTACATAATAAGAATTCTGTAATATTCTCCAATTAAAAAAAAATCTGACAAATATTTATGATCACCCACTTGAGAGCTAAGGACTAGAGAAAGGAGACAAAGGAAGTAAGTCACCTGCCTTCATGGAAATATTGATAAATCAGAGAAGAAAGGCATCCTTATAGATTTAAAACTTGTATCTAAAGGCTTATTTTACTCCAATAGCTTTTGAAGGTTTCTCATCAAAAGAATAAAAAAAAATGTTAACTTGCTTCAAAGGGTGAAAGTAACAAAACAGAAAGCTCCTTATGCATGTTTAAAAAGAGCAACAGGCTCTGAAACAAGGCTTCTTGTGCTCAGGAAAAAAATCCTAAATTCATAAAAGCGAAGATATGAAAGGGTCTCCCTTTCTGTAATTGAACTCTTTTCATATGGGGAATGTGAGAAGTAGGTGGCATTTATTGGTGTGCTAGAAAAAAAGATGAGCTTTTTCATTTGCAAAAGTGTCAGGTAAGTTTGTCTCACATGCTGATGAATTGTATAGTTATTAATAATAAAATTTAGTGCTCTCAGAAATCTGCTTGTGATGATGGGGACTTTTTTGAATCTCATCACAATTCAAGGCTGAGTTGTTGACCCTAAACTCAGTTCTCCCATTCTAAAAAGCAAACCAAAACCAAAACCAAAACATAATAATAATAATAATAATAATAATAATAATAATAATAACAAGAAGAAAAATAATCAGAAGAAGAAGAAGAAGTAAAAATAGAGTGGGAGAAGAATGACAGCTCTGGAACTATGATGTTTCCTAGGTCTGTATAGATTGAGTTATACAAACCTTATAATTAGCCTTTAGAAGAAAATCCAGGTCAAAATTTAGTCCAATTAACCTCTTGAGTGTCTCATTAATCAAAACCTGCTTAAGGTGATTTCCTTATTCTAAGCACCACGTGATGTGAAGTACTCTATTTATAAATCCCCCCTGTTCACTTGAACAATGTCATAGCTGTAAGTTTGTGTCTGTTTTTTGTTTTTGTTTCCTTTTATTTGGTTGGTTTTGGCTTTGTGTATCTCTTTGCTTTATCTTTCAAGATGTTTATGAGGAATTACCTACCCTTTTCATGGTGTGTACCTTTCTACTTACTAGCCCACTGCTTTAGGAAATATGAGATACATACAAAAAGAGAAGTTAGTTTAAATTTAAAATGTGTAAGTCATGGTAGACAAGCAGCTCAGAGATTGTATCAATGCTATTACAGTCTCTGACAGATTTGGAGAAAGAAAAAAAAAAAAAAAAGAATCAGATCAGGACAGTTTGAAATCTCTTGCTTCCATTCTGCCCTAACATATATTCAGTTAGATATGACTGAAACAGTAATTGCAGAAGTTTCTCAATCTGTCCATCATTTTCCTCAACAGTAGCCACAAGGATAAAAATGACTCATCTATAGGTCATGATAATTTTGAAGGAAAATGTGTTATGGTGCACTGTGGGTAAAATATGCAAATTACCAAGACAGCAGAGATAATTAAATTTTCTCGAATCAGAATAAAATGACCTTCTTTGATTGAACCCCTTTTTCGAGGGAGACACCACCTCACCGCATTCATTGTTATAAGAGCCTGCCTTGTAATAAAGTCAAGCTTGACAGATGAGGAGATTAGGAAGCCTGAGGATTTATAATAGAAAAAAAAAATGAACAAATAAATTGAGGCCGAGAAGATGGTAGGTTCATGATGTATGCCACCTTTCCTCTATATTATTTCAGTTGTTTTGATAATTCATAGATGCTGTTAATTAAATTTAGCAGGGAATAGTGTAAAAGTAAGCAAAGTTAAGTCAGAAGAAGTGATAATGCTTATTAACCAGAGGGAGACCTGTGATAATATTTACACTTTTAATGAAAACAGGTGTGCTTTTATTTTTTTTCAACTCACATTTCACTATGATTTGACATCTACTGAAATGTTGGGAAATTCAGAAGGACTCCATAAATATTTGTTGAATCAATGGCTAAATAAAAGGATAAAATAAGTCATTATATTGATTCTATTTCCCATTTAGACTGTAGGTAAATGCCCTTACAATATTTTGCCCCTACAATATTAGTCACCAACCTAATGCCACTCAACGTATCATTTTTCTTTAAACTAGATAGATTCGTCAGTGAATTATTGGGCTTGGATGATTTAGGATGATTTAAAATGAAGATTGAAATCTTATTTGATTTCATTTGTATACTAAATATTTTAAAATCAGTCATTTGCCTATGTTGCCTACTGTGTTGATTCTCTTAGTTTTAAGGTATAACTAGAAGTGATGTGTTTGCACACATGTGAGTTTGCAGGTGCATGTGTGTACTCCTATGGATGCACGGGTGCATGCATGGTTTCTCTGACAGGATGTCTTTTTACTTGGCAAAGCTTTTTGCTGCTGGGCAATCCTACCTGCGCTGTAATCAGGAGATTAATTTGGCTTTTAATGTCAGCAATATGACTGTGAAATGAGCTCTGGGTTATAAATCAGTGTTCATATGCAGAACCACCAATTAGAAGATCTGTGACTTTGAGACAGTAATTTTATTTCTTTGGGTCTTGTTTTTCTTCTAAAAAATAAGGACGTAATCTTTATTTACTCTCAGTATTGTCCACAGCTCTAAATTTAGGTTCTAAACAGCTATAAGATATGTGAAACTTTCTGTAAATTATTCACTAAGATTTCACTCAGTTTATTTAAGGAACAATTCTACTGAATCTAAGAAGACATCTCCTCCTACACCCAGTGTTTTGCAAATGAAGATACTGGGGGCAAGACTCTGTAGTGACTGTACAAAGTAGGGAATCTTCCTCTGTCACCCCATATGGCAATAGTTGCAACCTCCCAAACCTAGCTTTCCTTTTAGAACTTCTTTCCAAAAATATAGTAGGAAACCTTCCCTAATTCAAAACAACATCAGCACTAACAACAAATCCAGGAAAACAAAAAACAAAAAAACCCTCAGCATCTGATCATGTAAACTAAATGTCAAGACAAATCAAGAAAGGGTCTGCAGAAAGTTCTACTTACCATGAACATTTCAGTGTCTTTTTTTACATACAACTTCCTTTCCTTTCCTATAGATATCATAACTTGGGCACCATGGTAGTGGTATTTCACCTCTATTTGTACTGTGCTCTCCCATATCTACCAATTTATTTTCTCCCCGAACAGCTCACTTTTCTCAGTGCAAATGCAGCTCTTTAGCCAGAAATAACCGCTAAACTTCATAGAATTCCATTTAACTGGGAACACCTTGACACGATGCACAGACATCCTGAGAACTAGCCTTTTCCTAGTTTTCCGAACATAATAACCTGCTCAGTTCCACCTACCTGTGTCATTCCTTCTCTCCACTGCTAGATCTTTAGTATACTCTTCTTTAGTATATTGTTCTTAGTCTCCATCTTTAAAGGGCTTGCCTTTCTCTTATGCTAATTTCCTTTTCCTTCTCCAGTCTCAATCATATTATACAGTTACCCTTTCTTATTGAAATTACATTTCATCTTTATTTTGTTCTTTTTAATTCACTCCATTATGCCCACTTAGCCCCAATCACATTTATCCTATTTTCTAGTCCCTTGCCACTGATCTGTGCTGCAGATTCCCAGCGGTGTGTGTCCAGCCTGAGTCCAACCTGAATTAAGTTAGTTCTGCCTGATTTGATTTTGAGCATCAATATATTCTTATTAAAAGAGATGTATTTTAGGGGTGGTGGGGCAGAGAGAGAGAGACTTTTGAAGCAGACTCCCTGCTGAGCATGGAGTCCTGAAGCTCTAAGCTCAAAGCTTGGCTCCAACCCAAGACTCTTGAGATCATGACTGAGCAGAAACCGATAGTCAGATGCTTAACCTACAGAGCCACCCAGGCTCTCCGAGCTTGAATATATTCTTTTTGTTGAAGTTTATGACATTGTATCATAAAGAAGAGAGGTCACCTAATAAACAAATTAGTAAAAAGGAACTTAATCCTATTTCTTTCTTTCTAAGGTGTTAACACGCAGTTAGTCCTGGATAATATTATTATAAATATATTCTGATGAGTATAAATTGAACACTTAATTTACCATTGATATTGATAATTTTAAAAGTATGTAATTCCTTGAAGGCAAGGTCCAGGTATTATCTTTATAACCGCAAAAATGTAAATAACTGGATTATCAGACAATTCATATATTCTGTCTTCAGTGTATCTTGGGTAGTTGAATCTATCTTCTTCGCTAAGTAGAGTCATGATGACTTTTAAAATTTACCAATCCTGATTCAGTAATGATCCTACCTAATAATTTCCGTTTTTGAGCTCTTATGCCAAGTGGTTTTCTAAGCACTTGTAGAAAACTGACTTGCTGCTTACCATTTTCCTGGTCCTTTAACCTCTACAGTTTCCACCTAAACTTGCTGTGTGACTAAATTATAACAATTAGAATGTTATTGAAAATGATGTATACACCTCCAAACCCTGACCTCAAAAGTCTCCAGTGCATTTCTCCATATATTCTCTCTCTTTTTGGTCAGTAAGATGCAGAAAAGAAAGGATGGGCCTTGAAGACCTGAGATGGCAGAGCCACTAGACGACAGAGCCACTGATTGAATGCTTAGAGCAGATCCACCCCACTCCCCAACATGCATTGTTCAATAATGTGAATGAAAAATAAACCTGTGCTGTGTTAAGCCACTAGAAGGTCTGGTTGATTTGTAAGAGCAGTTGACCTACTCTAAACTCAACACTTTAATATATTAAGTCATTTGAGTGACATACCAAGACTTTGAGGGAGGATTAAATTTAGGGAAAGCTGAATAATTCCTGGAAGGACGTGAATATGCTAATCATAAACAGAAGCAAATGAAGCATTCCCCTTGTAGAGAGACTAATATCTACAGTTGACCCTTGAACAACATGGGGGTTTGGGTGCTGGTTCCTCATGCAGTCAAACATCATGTGTAACCTGACTCCCCCAAAACTTAACTACTAATAGCCTACTATTGACTGGAAGCCTACCAACAATATAAGCAGTGGATTATCACATATTCTGTATGTTATATGTATGATATACCATATTCTTACAATAAAGTAAGCTAGAGAAAAGCAAATGTTATTAAGAAAATCCTAAGGAAGAGAAAATGTCTTTACAGTACTGCACTCTATTTATCAATGCCATAAATGTATATATTTACTGGAAAGAATCCTCAAAGAAATGAACCTGTGTAGTTCAAACCTGTGTTAGGTCAACTGTACTTGCAAATTTTTAAATCATGCCACTTATGGCATAGCATCTGATTCACAGCAGGTTCAACAACAAAACTAAGTTGTAAGTGCATAAAGTAGCCCTTAGAAGGGAAAAAAAGTACCAGGTCTGGTGTCAGACAGACTCCTGTTTAAACATTGACTCTTACTTCTTTGTCCTATGACCTCCTGTGTCCTTCTGAAGATAACAAGAGTAATATTACCATAGCAATGGTCCCTCTTCTCTCATGCACTTACAATCATAGAATACTTAATATCCTAGAGAGGTCAGTAAATCATCGCAAATCATAGACATTATGGAAAAAGTAAGTATATGTTTCACTTGAGGAAAATATTCGTTCCTCAAAGTTTTTGCTTTGTGGAATTAGGGATGGAGTTTTGAAAAGAAAGTTGGTTAAAAAGGTTGCAAAGTTAAGATATTTTTTAGGAGGCTGTTGTTGGAAGTGTTTTCTATTTTGGTTTTTTATTATTAAAATCTCTGCATATGGCATTAAGACCAGGAAAATCAGGGGGATCCCTGGGTGGCTCAGTGGTTTAGTGCCTGCCTTCGGCCCGGGGCGTGGTACTGGAGTCTCAGGATCAAGTCCCACATCGGTCTCCCTGCATGGAGCCTGCTTCTCCCTCTGCCTGTGTCTCTGCCTCTCTCTCTGTCTCTCATGATTAAATAAATAAAATCTTTAAAAAAAAAAAAAAAGACCAGCAAAATCATTGGTAGACTCACTTGTGATGATTATTGATGAAAACTAGTTTTCTCTCGGTGGTTATTGCATGTCCTTAGCAATTAGGAAAAGAATATACATAATGTAAATTAAGGTAGCAGAAACTAAAACTTAGGAAACTAGCTTAGCCATGATCATTTATTGCCTTTCTGGACTTAGTATCCTTCACATTAATTTAAGTGATGTTATTTGTTGTATTAACCTTTTTCTCAAACATCTCTGAAAAAAAAAAGGCTTATCTTGTGTATTATATTTATTCAACAAACTTAATCTTATTTTTGAGTATGTATTACTAAATACATAGTACCAAGCAGCTGTGTAGACTCCAAAGTAATAAACAGAACCTATAGGATGTGTGTGTGTGTGTGTGTGTGTGTGTGTGTGTATAGAGAAAGAGAGAGTGGGAGGGAGAGAGATTTAGTATAAGGAATTGGTTCAAATGACTGTGGAGACTGGCAAGTCCAGATCTACAGTGTAAGCAGGTAAGCCAGTGGTTCAGATGAGGTCTTAAGTCAGTTGACTGGAAAATTCTTTCTTGCTCAGAGGCAGATCTTTTTGTTCTATGATGGTCTTGAGCTGATTGGGTGAGGCCTACTCACATGATAGAGGGCAGTCCTTTTACTCAATGTTCCCTGATTTAAATGTTAATCTCACCCAAAAAAACAAGTTGACATGTGAGAGTAACTATCAAAAAGTGCCATGAGATTTTATACTTTAAACAGTCAGGGCCAGACTAATTCTACACTTCTCTATTCTTTCCCTTTAACTCTGGAAGTCTTTGCCTCAGTATTGAGACTTTAATAGCCCTCTCCATATGTCAGGATCTAGGGTAGGAATGGCTTACACCCATTTGAAAGAACCCCATCATTTCCACTGACCTGGCCTGGAGGAGACACCTTAATCCCCATACTTGTACCCCATAGTATTTTTATTTCTGTTACTAAAAGTCCCTCTTTATTGTGACTGGCTGTGGAGTCCAGCTCTAACTTCTATCCTTGTTGCCAAGTTGTTTTGAAATTTGCTGAATGCCACAGTCTCTTCTTGAAAATTAAGGTTTTAGCAGGTATTCTTGCATAGACTCAATGCCATAGTTTTCAGCTTAGCTGTGACAGCGTCCAATCAACCCAATGCCAGGCATGTCACATGAAAACTTCCTGTTTGTTTTCTAAATCTCATCAATGCTTTTCTCTGTTTGCTGGGGGAAAAAAATGTTCTAATCTTTGGTAGGCCATTATAAAATGTTTACTTAAATTTCCTCTGTGAACTCCTACATCTCCTCTAGACCTAAGAATCATACACAAAACTCTCAATGGATAGACTGATCAGACCATCTGCCCTAGTCTGCTTATCTTGTCCCTCCACCCCCACCAAAATCACGTATTTCTATGTTCTTCCTTCCCTTCTTTATCCAGCCTACTGCCATATCTCCCCCAATTTAATTCCCCTTATCTTTATGGCCTAACACATTCTTGTGTCATTTAGCATCCCTACCCCCTCGTGTTACTTAACCTGACATGTCCATGTCTTGTATATGCACTTAATCATACATTCCCTGGGGCAAATATTCTTGCTACCACAATATGAAATCCCACTTTTTCCAGGCAGATCTGAACACAGCCTCATAATCCTTTTAAGAGCTATCAGGATGGGATCCCTGGGTGACACAGTGGTTTGGCACTTGCCTTTGGCCCAGGGCGCGATCCTGGAGACCCGGGATCGAATCCCACGTCAGGCTCCCGGTGCATGGAACCTGCTTCTCCCTCTGCCTATGTCTCTGCCTCTCTCTCTCTATCTCTCTGTGACTATCATAAATAAATAAAAATTAAAAAAAAAATTAAAAAAAGAGCTATCAGGATTGGGGGATCCCTGGGTGGCTCAGCGGTTTAGCACCTGCCTTTGGCCCAGGGCGTAATCCTGGAGTCCTGGGATCGAGTCCCACGTTGGGCTCCCGGCATGGAGCCTGCTTCTCCCTCCTCCAATGTCTCTGCCTCTCTCTCTCTCTCTCTCTCTATGTCTACCATAAATAAATAAACAAATAAAATCTTAAAAAAAAAAAGAGCTATCAGGATTGTATTTGTCTCACCATTGAAGATGAGAACACTGAAAGTGTTCATCAAACTAGTTGGTGAATTCTAAGTAACATACTAAATTAACACTGGGAATGTTGTTCCTTGTTGACCTGGCTTAAGAATGTTATAATTTCACATATTAGTTCATTGAATCTCTCTAAGCAAACAAACATTTACAGACTTCTAAAATAAATAAATAAACAAACAAATAAATAAATAAATAAATAAATAAATCTTCTACTGTTAACTAGTTAATGTTCAAAACAAATAAATTGGTGAAAAGTAACCTGGGCTTCACAGGTAATATGTTGAGCAAGATACTGGAAAAACAAAAACAAAAACAAAACTATCATTGGTTTTAAATGGAGTGGGTGGGGGGACAAGCAAGATCTAATTCAAAGGTTGGGACTACTCATTTTATGTCTCCTTATTTTACCACCACAAATTAAGAACCATGCATGTTGCATGGCTATTTATAGAAGAATCTCCTTTGATAGGGATCTACTTTAGTCAAGATACGATCTGAATAATGTGACTGACTTCGCATCATCTACCACGATATCCTTTTGAATCAAGAATGCTCAGCTGTGAGAAGTTCCTGTCTTGGGACCAAAGCATCGAGATAGGGAGTATAAAGATTGCCACATCCTTCTCTTCTCCTTTCTTTATCAAGCTTGCTTATCATGGGAGCCCAATTTAATTAAGCCATGTAAATGGAAATTTTACTGACATATAGGAAAGTGCCTGAATCATAACTCAACAAATTTCCAAAACAATTTGTTTAAGAAAACTATATCAAGAAATGGAACATGGTGAGTATTCTAAAAGTTCTCTTTCTGACTCCTTCTAATTACTAGTCCCCCAAAATACTTAGTATCTTGATTTCTGACAAAATTGATTTATTTTGCCCATTTTTGTATTCAACATATACATTATAAACATACTACATTATATAAGTTTATTGTGCTTTACATTAATAGTTTACAGACCTTTAGTTCCTTTATTCTTTTGCTCAACCATTAAGTTTATAAGAGCCTTCATACTGTTGAATGTATTTGTAGATTACTCATTCCCATTGCTGTATGATATTTCCCGGTGTGAGTATATCATTATTTATTGATCCATTCTGTTGATGGGTATTTGGGTAGTTTCCAGCTTGGAGTTATTACAAATGATGTTGCTATAAACATTTTTGTCCATTATTTGGGCAAACATATATAATATTTCTGAAGGCAGGTTGGGTTTCCCAAGATTTTAATTCTTCTGGATAATTCACAGAAACTTCAAAACATTAAAAATAAAACCTATCTTGACTATATATCTCCTCTATACTTGCCTCATTCTTCTAGTCTCATTAAGAGCAAATATCCTAGGGAGTTAAACTCTCATTTTTTCTTGAATCCTCTTCCAGCTAAAGCAAAAGCTCAGATTGCTGCATTGGGCTCACAGAGATCTTTCAGTAATAATTTCAAGGATATAGGTAATCTAGTGGTGCAGGTGAAGCTGAGTATCTCTTGATGTCCTTCCCAGCAGTGTTAGGTGCACTCTCTTGCCTAGGTCAAAAGAACTGATCTCTAATTGACATGGATAGTTTCTTACACAGCAGGGAAGATTTAGGTAATAAATATCTCTCCATTCTATACTTAAATAGTTACATAGTTTATGTGATATTTTCCAGGAACCTATGCCTCATAAATCTACAAATCAATGATATTCTACTAAAATAATTTCATGAATAAGAACTCTCCTCCAGTCCCATTAGTTTATTTGCTGTGAAGTGCAAACTGGAGTCATCTGTGTCCATTCTCTTCTAAAAACATTACTCAGGTAAAGGTACACAAATAGACCACAAGCCAGCTGCTTAATCCCTCACCATACTGCAAGTAGGTGTTTATCCACATCTATTTGTCAAGGCCATCAATGAAACCCACATATTTTTTAAAAATTTTATTTTTTAATATTTTTATGTTATTTATTTATTCATGAGAGAGAGAGAGAGAGAGAGAGAGGCAGAGACACAGGCAGAGGGAGAAGCAGGCTCCATGCAGGAAGCCCAACATCGGACTTGATCCCGGGTCCCCAGGATCACACCCTGGGCCCAAGGCGGTGCTAAACTGCTGAAGCACTCAGGCTGCCCAAGATTTTATTTTTTATTTGTGAGAGAGGGACAGCACAAGTTGGGGGGGAGGGTTAGGGGGATAGAGCAGAGACAGAGGGAGATGGAGGAGAAGCAGACTCCCTACTGAGCAAGGAGCCAGGCATGGTTCTTGATCTCAGGACCCCAGGGATCATGACCTGAGCCCAAGGTAGATGTTAACTGCCTGAGCCACCCAGGTGCCCTGAAACTTTTATGTTCAGTTCTAGGTCCCCTTCTGACTCCAGCAGCTGAACTCGGCATAGTTGATTACTTATCCTTCCTAATGTACTTTCCTCATTTGGCTTCTGGGCAGCGTTTCTATTTTTCCTGTACTCCTCTTTTTCTTTTTTTTTTTTTAAGATTTTATTTATTTATTCATGAGAGACAGAGAGAGAGAGAGAGAGAGAGAGAGAGAGAGACATATAGGCAGAGGAGAAGTAGGCTCCATGCAGGGAGCCCAACATGGGACTCAATCCCAGGTCTCCAGGATCAGGCCCTGAGCTAAAGGCAGCACTAAACCCGCTGAGCCACTCAGGCTGCCGCCGCTGTCGTTATCATCGTCGTCGTCGTCTTCTTCTTCTTTTTCTTCTTCTTTCTTCTTCTTCTTTCTTCTTTCTTCTTTTCTACTTTATTGGCCACTCTTACTTTCTCTTCCTTTATGGTTTCTTATCTTTCAGCTCCTTTAAAATGGGAGTGCAGGGTGACTGGGTGGCTCAATCAGTTGTGTCTGACTCTTGATTTTGACTCAGCTCATGATATCAGGGTCCTGGGATGGAGGCCAGTTTGGGATCCATGCTCAGTGCAGAGTCTGCTTGTTCCTCTCCTTCTGCCCCTCCCCCAGCGCATGCGCTCACTCTCTCTCTCTCTCTCTCTCTCTCTCTCTAATACATACATAAATAAAGTCTTAAAAAAATTTTTATGTATTAATTAGAGACACAGAGAAAGAGAGGCAGAGAAGAGGGAGAAGCAGACTCCTTGCAGGGAGCCCAATGTGAGACTCAATCCCCCAACCCGGCATCACGATCTGAGCCAAAGGCAGACGCTCAACCACTGAGCCACTTAGGTGTCCCTAAATTTTTTTAAAAAATAAAATGGGAGTGAAACATAGATCATAGTCCTTGGAAATATCTTATATCCCCTTTTAATTTCACAGTCTTAAGTCTCATTACTTTAAATCCCATCTACATGCTGAAGATTCCCAAATTTACATCTTCCTTTTGGTCTTTCCCCATCCTGCTTTTTGTCCTCCCAGCTTTTCTGAGGTATAGTTAACAAATAACATTGCATATATTTAAAGTATATAACATGATGATTCGAAGTACATACACCTGGTAAAATTATTAGGCCCTTTCTCTTGATCTCCCTACTCATATCCAGCTGCCTTTCTTGACATCTCTGTCTGTACATCAGTAACTATTGGAAATTGAACATGTCTAAAACTGAATTTCTATTCTTATTCTCCAACATTCTCCTCCCATTTACTTCTCTATCTGAAAAAGTGACTCGTAATTAGTGTCTAGTAATTTGGGCTAAAACCACAGTGCCTTTCTCGCCTTCTTCCCTTTTTATACTTATATACACATTCAATCCATTATCAAGCCTTCTTGGTTCTATCATCAACATTTATAAGTAATCAGACTTCTACCATCTCCATTTCCAAAAATAGGTTTATCTTGAGAGTAATGAAACTCAGGCATTATGGCTTTTCATTTGTATAGAGCTTTTCTAGTTCCCTGGGGATTCATGAGAAGGGAATCTAGCCACACGTAGAGGCACAAAGTGCGGTCAGCACTATAATACATGCCTGCAAGCAGTGGACCTGAGGCTGGCAGCAGGGAGCAAGGTGCTAGAGGCACTCCTTTCTAGAACTACCAAGTCCAGAGCGACACTTGCTGCTGGTTGACCTTGACCTATATCTGGGCACGTACCATTCACACTAAGTGGAAGGATCTGAAGGCATCATGGTTCTTCCATCTGCTGGATAACCATGATAACCAAGGCTTACCCAAATCCCCCTATCTCCCAGAACTGGCCCAGTGGTAGCAATGGTGAATAGTGGGGAGGAACCCCAGGAGATAAAGATTAGGCCAAGCTGGACCAGTGTTTGAAATAGTGTCTCTCTCCAGGGGTCACACAGGGGAAATTCAAGGACTAGAGCTTTGGAGGGTCTCCATCCATCATCAGGCACAGCCAGGGCAAGAACTGCGGAGAAACTTATGAAACTAAAAGTTATTTTTCTACACTGTCAAAAATAAAAGACAGATTTTGTGTAAGCTGGCTTCCACAAAAGAACAAGTTTTTATTATTTTCAGTGAGAGAATTACCTTTCTATTCTCTCTACTATAAAGTATTATATGAGGAGGTGATCAAAAAATGCTTCTACGATGTAGGAAAAAAAATAACATAGAGGTATGTCATGCACATAATAATAATAATACAATAATAACTCATATATTCTACAACTTTATAATACCTGTGTTGTTGGCTTTTTAACACTTGTAATACCTTTACCTTTTCTAAATAAATATTTACTTCCATACCTGACTTTATAGGAGTAATTTTGATTTTTTTTAGAGGACCCCACAAAACCCATATCTATCCCTATGAATTGCTTTCACCTTATTCCAGACATCCACCAATCTGTAACCTGGATTTAACCCAGGAACCTCTAGGCCTCCTGCATTTGTCCTGGTCCCTTCCCACTTAATTCACAAAAGAGCAGTCAGAGTGATCATTTTAAACTGCAGTCTGTACCATGCCCCTCTTTTCCTTGAAACCTGCCAGTCACTTCCTGTCTCACTCAGAGTCAGAGCCAAAGTCCTTACACTGGCCTAGCTCATAGCCCACTTCACTCTGATTTTATCTGTCCTCCCTCTCTTACTCGCCTCCAGTCAGGTTGCTCTGTTAACTGCTCTGGAAGTGTGACAGGCAAGTTCCATGAACCCTTTCTCCTGGAGCATGCTCCCTAAGATATGTATACAGCCTTTTTCCTGACCTCCTTAGACCGCTTGTAAACAGTAGTGAGAACTCCTGGATCATCTTGTTTAGAACTGACTCCTCACCCCCAATAGACATCTTCATCTCTGCTTTATTTTTCCATACTTCATCATCTTCTAATATGCTATAATATCAACCAGCTTATTTGTTCATTGCATTTCTCCCTTCATTTTTTCATAAAGGCAGGGGTTTTTATCTAGTATATTCACTTACTATTCTCTCTTCCAATACCTAAACAATGCTTGGCACATAGTTGGCCCTCGATAAATGTTTTATGCATTCATAAATGAATAAATGATTGAGTGAATAATTTATGCTTCCTGTATTCTTGCAGTTCAAAGTTTAGAAACAGAAATATCAGTCCTCAATTATTGTTTTGGTATTAACCATAATAAAAAGATGTTAAAGATCTGTGACTTATTAAAAAAAAAAAGATTTGTGACTTATTAAGTAACATCATGAGATCTTTGTTTATGGAAGATGGTTATGGTTATTGAAGCATTTATGGAAGATGGCATATTTGGGGTAAGACTAGATTCAAGAAGACCAATTATTTAGGAATAATGTGATAACGGTCTGCACTAAGATAATAGAAAACATATTACAGTGTTTGGCACATTAATCCTGAAACTTCCATGAATGGTTTTCTGGGGTTTTTAAATTCTTATTTATTTTGTTTTGTTTTGTTTTCCCAAGTATTTGACCATGTCTAGGAAAATCGCAAATTAAGATTGAATAACCAAAGGGTATCCATGATACTGAAAGAATTCAAATCTAGCATTGGTGGAGTAACATGCCTTCAGGAAATTTTCTTCCAGAAATAGAAAGTTTAATACATACATACCCATTAGTTACCAACATTTTAACCTTTGAGGGATACCTGTGGGGAATACCACCTTAGCATTCATCATAAAAGCATATCCATCCATTTCATCTCTCTATAAAACAGCAGAGCGTCTTACTATAGGGGATAGGAAAGAGTGGCAGTGGGAACAGGAAGTATTTCTTCATCCTTGATTCCCAATCTTTGTGGGCATCACCTCTCCATAAACTGAAGATAGCAAATTGCCTTCCCAGATCAAAACACACAGGAGAGGCTGGAGAAAAGAAAAGAAAAAAACAAAACAAAAAACCAGATGGAATAGAAAGAAATGGAAGGGAAACAAGCTGACACCTGTTTTCCAGCACAATGATCATTAAAGTTATCACACGTTATGCCAGAAGCTTTATTTTAAATACCCTGCCTGCCACTTTCTGGGTTAAGTAAATAGTTTTGAATATGCATCTCATTCAAATTGCTTTCCATCACAGTCAGTGACTGCAGTTAAAATGACTGAGTAGCTTTGAGTCCTTCCAGAAAAACAACAAAGTACAGAAATGCTATCCCCATCTTGTTCACTAAGGAACATTTCCTTGATTCTGGATATAAAGTAGATATATTTAGTACCTCAGTTAATGCTCCCTGAGAGGGCCACCCATTAGTATTTTAATAATTCCAACAACAATAACAATGATCACAGAAGAAAGTGAAGAAAAACTTAGGGTAGACAATATTAAAAGGATTAGTCCTGGCCCTAAGAGAATTTCTCACCGTAAGGCTAGGGATTGGTCTTAAAATGGAAATTTCTGGAAGATAAGTCATACTTATATCAACTTAATTTTTACAAACATAAAGTGTAGTGTGTTGTGCTAACTCAGCTATCTCTGGAAATATGCATCAGTTCTAATAATTACAAGGTGCATCTATGATACAGCAAGGGTTATTTTGAAATTAGTCTTTATTGATTAGTAACTATTCATATGCTCCACTGTTATTACAACTATTATATTAATGTAATAACTGTTTCTGAGCACAACAGTTAAATTCTATTTTCTCTTGATATTTATATGTTTGTTGGAATGAACATATTGATGATCTAGAAATGTTAAATTCTTACTGTCCAAACCGTTGGTGTTTCTAAACTAAATATAATCAGTAACTATAGAATTTATTACAGGCTCTTAGTGTAACAGCTTATTTTCAGGATATCGATAAGTATACATTTAATTTAAAGTGTATATTCTCAGATGAAAATGAACAATGCTCTAAGAATACATTACCTTGATATTAAGAGCCGGAATCAGCTCCATTGCTATTTCTTGTGAACTCTACAAATTTACTTAATTGACTTGACATCAGTATCCTCACATACAAAATGGGAATAACGTTTTGGTGATTACATAAGTAGTTGTTATCTGACCATCTCTTTCCCACTAAAGAAAATAATGATAAAATCTGGACATAATACCAAAAACAGCTACACCAGAGTGATCTCAGCAGACAGACTCTGGTGGGAGTACATGCACTGAAAATGGAGAGTATATACACAGAATTTTCAGTCCTGTGATTTTAGCCTGGGGCCAAGGATAATTATCATGGTATTACAATGTGTGCTGCTAGTGGTAAAATAGCTGCAGTATTTTGACCTAGGAAATCAGAAGACTTAAGCCACCAGGGATCTCTGGCTACTGAAGAGAGCAGGGAGCCCCTATAAGGGACAGAACCAGAGAGATGATCCCATATTCTATCATGGACCTCTGAACTATGCCTATGAAACAGCTGAGCCAGAGACAAAAGACTGAGTTGGGCTTCCACCTAAGGAACAGAGCTTATATTTCAAGTCTACCTAAGACAAATTTGCCTGATGAAGTAGAGGAAGCAACACTAATCAGAGAAAATGACAGATTCTGCACAGAGGGCAATTAAAAATTACCCTGTATATAAGAGGAATTGGGAAAATGAAACTCATTTTCAAGAGAAAGGAAAACAGACTCTGGAATGGCCTGACTGTTGGAACTAGCAGACCAGAGTTTTGAAATGACTATTAACAGTTTTTCTCAAAGAAGAAAAACAAAATATTCTTACATGAATGAAAATATAGGAAATAACTGCAGAGAAATATTCACCATATAATAAAGAACTAAATGGAAATTCCAGAACTGTAAAAGACAGAGATGAAATTAAGATTTACTGGATGGATACTTGGAAAATAAATAACAGCTGATTGAAAATGATAAATGAAAGATTCAGTGAACTTGAAGACAAAATAAGAGAATTTAATATGAAGAACACAGAAAAATAAAGATTATTTAAAAAAAAAACTAAAAAAGCCTCAAGACCCTTTAGATAATATCAAATAGCTGAACATGTATGTCTTTAGAATCCTAGAAGGAAAGGAGTGATAGAATGAACCAAAGGAAAAATAAAGAAATAGTGATTGAGGATTTCCTCAGTTTAATTAAAGAAAGAAATTCCACATATAATATTCTCAAAAACAAGGCAGAAAAACACACAAAAAATGTGCCTCAGCACATCCATACAAGTTGTTGAACTTTTCACAAAAAAAGGCCAAATCTTGAAATCAGCAAGAGAAAAATGACCCATTGTGTAAAGTACATAATGGAATCAACAATTTGATTACTAACTAACTTCTCATCAGAAATACATATAACCATTGCAAAAATGCCAACCTACATATCTTTTCAGGTGCATGTGATGTTTTTAAGGATTGGCATGTGGTATTCTATAACAAATTCTTAATAAATTAAAAAATACTGAAATCTCAGAGAAAATGTTTTCTGACCAAAATTAATTTAATTAGAAATCAGTAATAAAATGATACTAGGAAGACCTGAATATTTGGAAAATAAATAACAAACATCTAAATATTCCATATGTCAAAGAGGAAATTGCTAAGAAACTTTGAATTACCTGACAGTGAAAAATTCAACAGATAAACAGTAGGGTACCACTAAAGCAGTGCTAAAAAGACAATTTTTAATTTAAATCCATATATATTTTTTAAAAAGGAAGTTTTAAAATAAATGATCTATGAATACACTTTAAGAATTCTTAGAAGAGGGGCACCTGGGGGGCTCAGTGGTTGAGTGTCTGCCTTTGGCTCAGGATCCTGAGGTCCTAGGATCTAGTCCTGCATCAGGCTCCCCGCAGGGAGCCTGCTTCTCCCTTTGCCTATGTCTCTCCCTCTCCCTCTCCTCTATGTCTCTCATGAATAAACAAATAAAATCTTAAAAAAAATAAAAATAAAAAGAACAGGTACTCCTGAGTGGCTCCCTGTTACTATGTTGGTACTAGTAAATTTTGTAAGACATTTGTGAATGAGTATACAGACTCTTTCAGAAAACATTAGAGAAAGCAACTCTCTATTTACTTTATAATTCTAATACTGTATTAACCTGATTTTAAAAATTAAAGACATTGGGGATGCCTCAGAACATGGGATCTGACAGTCTATGCAAGGGATACATACATTGTACTGACAAAGTGAATTTTATCCAGAATCCAGGTTTGGTTTAATATGTACAAAATCAACCAATGTTATAAAGAAAATGAAATAATCATATGATCATTTTAATGCAGAAAAAATTGACAAAATTCAACACCCACTCATAATAAAGATGCTCAACAAGTTGGAACTGAAAAGAAGCTTCAATAAATCTAATAAAAAATATTTATAAAAAACAAAAAAAAATACAAGATCCAATGTGATACTTTATACTTTGCATTAAGGAAAAAAAATACGGCTGTGTATTCCCAACATTCATATTGAACATTATGTTAAGATAGGACAGGGAAAAAATATAAGTCATTGGAAAGGAAGAAAGAAGTGCAACTGTTTTATTTGTAGATCATATGATCATGTGTTTTAAAATGTAGATTTTATTTTTATTCAGGTATTGTGAGTCCAACAGTTGAGAAGACAGTTGCCATTAAAAAGATAGTTCATTACTCAGAACTCCCAAGAGAACCCAGCTGGTTGCAGGCCCTTATTAGAGAATACAGGTTGATCAAGACTGAGAGAGGAAGAACTGATCACAAAGCTGTTATTGTGGTTTCCCAGACAGGAAAGGCAAGGCTGATAAAGCAGGCTTAGTAGGTTTAGAATTGGCTAATTTGAATAATTTCAGAAGGCCCAGGGGAATAGGGGCTGCCCTTAGTTGTTTGATAGCAGGTCCTGGGATGATAAGGGTGTAAGAATAGAGGCCTGGAGTATAAGAGCCTGATTAGAAGGTTGTTGGAGTGAAGGGCCCCAGATTGGTTAGTTTGCAAGTGTAAGGTTAGTTTGCATGTGTAAGGCTTGCTTTGAGGCAAGTCCTTTGTTCTCTCTAGAATCAGCTAACCCTGGCCAAGGCAGTGTCTTCCTGGTTAGTAAAAAAATCCAATACAGAAACTAGAAAACGTGGTTAATACATCATGTTTATAGAAAATCCTAAAGAACCTAAAAAAGAAATCCTACTTCAATTAATATATAAATTAACAAGACTTTAGGGCCAAAATACAAAAATCAGTTGTCTGTGTTTGTGTATATAAACGACCAGAACATTAAATAAAGCAGCAGTTCAATTTAAAACAGCAAAACTATATGAGGAATGTTTTAATAAATGATGTACAAATACTCCAAATTCAGTACATTACAAAGGGAGATTAAAAAGAGCTAAATAAATGGAGAGATATACAATGTTTATGAATCAGTACAAGCTCCTATTATTAATATAGTGATTCTATAGATTTACTGTAATCTAAATCAAAATCATAGCAGTTTTTTTTGTCCTCCAAGAAATCCACAAGTTGACTCTAAAATTTCTGTCTAAAGGCATAGACAATTATAAAATAGTTTTAAAAAAGGAAATATTGGAAAGCACACTACCTGCTATGAAGCCATGGTAGGTAATTAAGACAGTGTTGTGTTACTATAAAAACAAACATATAGTTCAGTGGAACACATAGTTTTATATCTTCTCAAAGAAAGACAATGGATTTTCAATTCACTGCCAAAGTAATTCAATGAGATGACAGGTTTTTCAACAAATGATGCTAGAGCAATTAAAAAATCTTTAAGAATAAGAAAAAAAGAATAAGGCAGTGGTACCGTTTACCTAACACCATACATGATTTGACACTGCAAAAGTATAATTACACTAAAGTATATCAGTGGTTCCCTGAGACTAGGAGTCATTGGAGAAGACTGACTACAAATGGAGACTAGGAAAGTTTTTAGGGTGATGAAAATATTCTCTATTTTGATAATGGTGGTATTGCTCAACTGCATAAAATTACCAAATTCTACACTTCAAGTGGGTAAACATTATATGTGAATACTATTGCAGTAAAGGTGGATAAAAATAGAAATCATAAGTCTTATAATACTGAAATTTACAAATTATATATTTTTTAAATTTTTTTAAGATTTTATTTATTCACTCATTAGAGACATGCACAGAGAGAGAGAGAGAGAGAGAGAGAGAGAGAGAGGCAGAGACATTGGCAGAGGGAGAAGCAGGCTCCATGTAGGGAGCCTGATGTGGGACTCGATCCCGGGGCCCTGGGATCACACCCCAGGCTGCAGGCGGTGCTAAATCGCTGCACCACCCGGGCTACCCTCCAAATTATAAATAATGCTCATAAATGTACTTGTATTTTACAAATTTGAGGTGCTATTATTATATAACCAGCTATTAACTCCTTAATTGGGAAGAATATGATTGAATACATCATGTGTCATGTAATTTACATACATTATCAATGTATTAAATGTTATACTATCTTTAAGAAACAAATTTATAGTGTGTAATTGAAATGAAAGATCAAATGGTTGTAAACTGCAGAATTAGTATTGAAACAAGTCTTCACTCTGAAACAGTCTTTCTACTTAGTCATTATGCCTTTTGTATTGAAAATGTATAGTTTAGGCTTGAATGCTAGACATGTACAGTACAGAAGTACAAATTTTCATAGCATTCTATCTGTAAAAGGTTTTATTTAATATGCTTGAGTTTATGACACGATAATTTAAAGATAATCTTACGAAGAGTGATTTCCATACCCTGCAAACTTTTGGGGTTATAGTAGAATTTATTCAGTAATACTTACATAACATGGTACCAAACAAATTCCTCTTTGAATTTAGTACTGAAATAGAGTTGATGATCATAAAAATAGGTATGTTTAATTTTAATTTAGGAAGTAAATAATGTTTATGGAAATGTTTTGCCATTTAAAAATATACGTGCCTTTAATATACTTTAAATGGTATAACTATCATTTTATCTCATTTAAAAAAATTGACTTGGCTGCCACAAAGTTTAAAACAAATATTAACATTCAATTTTAGTAACTATTTAGTCCTAATCTAATGGCACACAGTCCTTCCACATTGCCTAATTTTATGGACATTTCATATTTGTCTTAAGTGTGACTTAATATTTTATGCTAATGATGATACTTTTAAGGCAAGTAAACTATAAACAATTGTAAAAGATAATAAAAATATTGGTAAAAGAGGTTTTTTTTTAATTATTAAGTTTTGCTCTTAAAAATTAGCATTCATTTTTATAGGTCTATATCCTAAATCAGGCATCTGGCACTGCTGTGTTTCATAAGATCTACTTATATATTATAAAAGCTATTAGAAATAACATTGGGAGGCTGTAATGATATTGCATACCAACAACATATGCGTCTTCATACACATACCATCTTCTCTACACACATTTTTGCAAACATGTGATTTTAACCAAGTGAATCTTTGCAAGTGAAAACATCCTTTAAATTTGGATAACACACATATTCAAGTGCTTATTTCAGTTATCTAGCATACATATGTTATATAAGTAACTCATAAACCAAATCTCTTTCATGAATTGTAAAAGAAAGAATAAAACAACTACCTGCTATGGTCATGCTATAAATTTCTGACATTAGCTTCTGAGTGAAATATTCAGAGAAATGCATGAGATTCTTTATTTGATAAAGTCTGGAAATAAAGGCATACACATCAAGTATTGTGATATAGAAAAATTTCCTAGAGCAAAGAATTAATATACATATCATATAGATCGAAGATGTTAATGGAGATTGTTTCAAATTTAATTCATTTGTATTGGGATCCCTGGGTGGTGCAGCAGTTTAGCGCCTGCCTTTGGCCCAGCGCGCGATCCTGGAGACCCGGGATCGAATCCCACGTCGGGCTCCCGGTGCATGGAGCCTGCTTCTCCCTCTGCCTGTGTCTCTGCCTCTCTCTCTCTCTCTGTGACTATCATAAATAAAAAAAAAAAATTAATTCATTTGTATTAGTAATTTTTCCAAAGAATTAACCAGGGCATACTCATTTGTGTGGCACTGGAAGATTCATAGAACTGATACACTGGTTAAAAGAGAACACATTAAAAAAATTAAAAAAGAAAAGAAAACACATATACTATCATACACATGTGGTTTGGATTATGTATTTAATGTCAAAAAGGGTAGAATGAACTAATTCTTGACTATCCTTTATATGTTATATGCATTGTTTAGCTATTTAGTTTCATATTCTGCTCATGAGACTAGCTAAAATTTCAATCATTATTCTTCAAATTTTGAAGCAAACACTTTAAGGACAAATGAAATATTAACTTTTTCTCTAAAATTACACTGAATTGAATTTGATATTTTACTGATTATACAGAATTACAAGCATGAGCCATCAGCATTGACATGGGTCATTTCACTGATGAGCACCAAAGTAGTGAAAAATAGAATGTTCCCTATGAAAAGGAGCCAAACAAATCAGTTTTTACCTCTACTCTGACAGAAAGTATGTATTGGCAGTGTATTGGCACTAACCATCATACATTCTTCAGGTGAAGCCTATAGATTTCTTGAGTGTCCAGTACCATAAAATTGTGGCAGTGCATTCTGTGTGTGCAGTCATGATGTTCACAAACCTATCTGGAGAGATTACACGTTGCTGAGATATTTGATCTTCTCTCATGTGACTCGTCACAGCATATTCCTGATCTGATCAAAGAAATCTATTGGCACTGTAGAAGCTAATAATTCATCCTATCACATACATGCTGTTGTTTAGAAAATCCTGCTTGAAAGGAAGATTACTTGCTTAATAGAGTTTCCAGGTTGGTCATTTGGTTGGTGAATCTTTACTTCCTGAGTTCCCTTATCAGATACAAAGCTTTGATTCTGGAATGTTGTTGCTGTGGTCTGAATGTGTCCTTGTAAAATTTTTATACTGAATTCCAACACCCAAAAGTGAGAATGGGGCCTTTTGAAGGTGCTTTAAGTCATGAGGGGAGAACCTTCATGAATGGGATTAATGCCTTTAAAAAAGAGACCCCAGAGAAATCCCTACCCCTTCCACCATGTGAGACACAACTAGGAGTTTGTGACCTGGAAGAGGGCCCTCACCCAACCATACTGGCACCTTGATCTTGGACTTCCAGCCTCTAGAACTGTGAGAAATAAATTTCCGTTGTTTATAATCCACTTAGTCTGTGGTATTTTGTTATAGCAACCCCAATGAACAAAGACTGTTATCTTAACCAATTTGAATAGATGCAAGTTGAAAGATGAAACTAACCTCTATGTGCTGGAATCTTGGTAGCACATGAAGATTTGAATATTTAAAAAATTAACCTACTATCTCTAGAGTCAGGGCTTGGGGGTCAACAGGAGAATAAAAATGTCTTCTCTAAAACTCATGAACAAATTTGCTTCTTTTCAAAATCTGAAGGTGTGAGACTGAGAAAAGCCAGGACTCTTGGACAAATATCCTAATCCTACCCCTGCCCTGGAATCATTACAAGAGGTCTGTTGTTAGAGTTTAAGTGAGACTGGAGAGGAGAGCTGTTGCCAGGCACTGCTCTCTAGGAAGCCCGGCTAAGACCATGGGAAAACAAAACCATTTCCAAAGATCACAGGCTTTGAATTAAGGGAACCCAAAGCAAAACACAGAGTGGTGTGAAAGTTATGAACTGAGGTGGCTCCGCAGGCTTCATGTGGGTGGTGTGAGCTGTTCTGACCTGTGCATTCCCCACACACAGGCCAAACACTTTATTCCCTTCTAACAAGTACTGTCTTTCGGGTTTCCAACACAGTTGGCTTTTTCAGTTATGTGTTAACCACTCTTTAACTAGCGAAGTAGGAGGGTGGAGGGAAACTCTGAGGGTGAGAAATTCTCAGAAGATGTTAACATTTAAGACACAATTAATGACACTAATTTTAAGTCAAACTGGTTTTTAATTATTGATGTTGCTGTGGTCCTGACCCTGCAGATTTCACTCATTCTGTAAACACATTCCTCTAGATTTGGCTTCAGAATCCCTGTGGGCTAAAAACTGCTAGATGGAATTTCTAATTAAAAAAATAGAAAGAGCCCTCGTCAATTTAACCCCACGTTCCCTCGTCAAACATTTACCCTCACACTCCCTCTTATAAGTGCCCCTAAAGTCTCTTATTCATATTGACAACTTGTACTTGACAGCACCCATGAAAGACCTGACAGCTTTCCTCCAAAAGCAACACCCTCCATACTGACATTGCTTCAACACCTTGAAATTTACCTTTCAGAGTGAAAGGTTTCATACATGGTGATTAATACAATTCACAAAGGATCTATTTTTAAAAAGATTGTGCATTTGGGTGATAGTTGCTAAAGTAATATTCTTTTGCTTTGGGTCAAGGCTGAAGAGAATTCTGAGTTCATGGAACCCTTATGTATTTACACAGGTGTGGAGCCGAAACATATACTATACACATTTCTATGCCTCTCTGTGGTTTCTCTTTGTCGCTTCTTCTCTCTTTGGGTCTATATCCCTCTCTTATATTCTAGCTCTCTTCTTATTAAAATAAGTTATTTTAACATCAGTGAAAAGTTCTGGGAAGCACACACTGCGAACTATATTATAATCTTCGGTATGTTTTTTGATTCCACGTTCCTCCTGCCATGGTGACTGACATCAAAATGGCTCCATTATGTCTATTGACAAGTTGGTCCATCAAGACTTTTTCTGACTTGTCTAGAATATCTCACAGGTAGCTAATAAAAGGGAGGTTAAAAAAAAAAAAAGATAAAACAATTTATCTTAAAAAAAATTATCTTTCAATGACACCTCTACAATTTGGTTTTGGTACTTGAATAGAGCCAGAGAAGTATTTCATACAGAAATCACAACTCTCTGCATTGTGGGATTCTCTTTTTTTTTTTTCTCTCTCTCTCTCTCTCTCTGATTTTCAGTAATAAATATATTCATTACATATTTGTGAGAATAACTCTAGGTCACTTGAACTGCTTAATAAGTGAAATATACTATTTAGGTTTACTTTGACTTTATCTAGGGAAATAGGTCCTTATCATTTCATTGTAGACAACCTCAAGTACTTTCATTTCATTTTTGTTAATTTACAAAATAAAGCTTACTTCAGCTAATCAAAACTTTAAAAAGAACAACTGCCTTTGTTCTTTACCAACATATTTTCTTCAAATCCAAAGCCAAGGAAAGTATCCGTTCTGTGATGTGCTGATTAGCTAATGCAATAGAGATGGGGATTTGAGAAAATGTGTGGTATCATAGTATGTGTAGGCTTTAAAAATAAATTAAAAGCCCTCTAATCATTCCTGAGGGGTAGTGAAACTTTAAGAAGAGATATTACTGTCATAAAACTAAGGAAGCCCTAATTTTATATGAATAGTTCACTCTTTAGATGGCTCTGATTTTTCCTTAGTTCTTTGTACTACTGTTAAAATAGTTCCTGTTGCCACCTGTTCTTTCTGTCATAGGCCTTTTAGACTTTGAGCATATAATGAAAACTGTGCCAATTAGGATCTGCTGTGCACAGACTATTTTATTAATAGATAATCCCAATTAAAATGCATGTTATTTATTCTGTTTAGCTATTATTGCAAATTACATTAATGAGGATTGACCCTTTGTAAATTTCAGGTATGTCCTAAGCATTGATTTTCCTCAATAAGGCCATAAATTGACGATGTTGACCTAAACTAAAAGGAGATTCTAAAGCTGGGCCACAATTCAAGAAGTGACTTATACTTGAATAATGTCTCAATCAAAAATGAAGGATTCTCAAATAGAAGGTTACAATTATATGACTTTATTTCATTATCTTTGGATAGAGGTCTAGATAGTTGAGACTATTGACTACCAATGATAAAATGACCTAAATAAAAGAAAACAAATTGCAGCTGAAGGGCCCTGATTCTAACACACAAAGCAAAGTTGAAATGTTTAATTTCCTTAGTGGATATAGCCTAATAAAATCACCAAGGCTTTAACGGATACCTAGTTTATAAATTAACCCAGCTACATATATTCTAGAAATATAAATCTCTTGAACTTTTATGTTTGGCATTTTGTATATTTTTGAATTAATATGAACATGTTTGGCTTTATGTTTCTCCCACACTAATTTTCCTTCCCAGAATAATCAAAACAGGAAAAAATCCCCTTGGTAGCTTACATGACCCTAGCTTTTTCCACTGGAAATTTACCTGCAACAGCTTAGAGATGGAATATGGTAGATCACTGCTGAATTTTAATTATTCTTTGGATATTTGAAATGCAATTAATAAACCTAGGAAATTGTTTCAGGAGCAAGAAAGAAAGGGAAGGAGACCCTAAGGTGTTTTTTTTTTTTTAATTGATACATAACAACGTATTTCAGGATAATCTATTTCTATATATTCACTTACTAGGCAATATGAGGAGTTTTTACATGATTTTTTGGTATTGTTTAGTTTGAATTATCTTTAATTTCTAAGAATTGTTATAGGTTTAGAATACTGTAAACAGATTTCAAAATGCCACAGTTTTGAGAGATTATCATCATATTTGCTACTGAACATTGTGACAAATTAGGAAACTGTACTTGCAGGTTTACCTCGACCTAGGATGTACACACATCTAAAGCAAAGAGTTTGAGGACTGCACCTACTTGTTCCTGCAATTTATTTTATTTAAGGATGGTCAACACAACCTCCAAGAATCAGCTCACTCTATACCTTAAAAAGTTCCCAAATCCAAGAAGCAGGCTTGTACCCACAAAGTCATAGACCCAATTAAACTAATGTGTATCCAGAACAGTTTCAAGTATTAGATGAAAAGATATAGACTGGCTTTGAATGAACAGACATATGTTTGGATTCTGGTCCTTCCTCCTAATCTTTTTAAGCTATATTTTTCTTCTTGCATAAGATAAGGATAATTGTAGTCACCTAATAAAGTTGAAGTAAGGAGTAAATGAGATAATATTTTGAAAGTATTTTGTAAAATGCTAGACAATTGGTAATGCTCACATAAAAAGGGTATAACCTTCCTTCCTTTCTCCTTCTTAAACATGTTAAGAACCTATTATGTACAAACTCTCTGAAAAATATAAAAATTATATAAACCACTCATGAAATGGAGTGAAAGGCAAGAATATGAAAAATACAAATTGTGGTTTATACTCAGAGGGTGAGAACTTCTCTAATTGGAATACAAAGTATGAATATATGGAAATAATAGAACACAGGTTGGGGCTAGTATCCCATAGACAGTGTTAAATGCCAGATTACAGAGTTTGGATCATATTTTTTTAGGCAAGGAGGGCTTGTGAGAAAAAAAGAACACAGTCAAAACTTATTTCAACTAACTGCATTGTTTGCTATTGATAAAATAGACTAGAAAAATATATATATATAAAATACACTGTATATATACAGTGTATGTATAGTGTGTTACAGCCAACTAGATAGGAGGCCTGAACTAAGGAGATGGGAGGAAAAATAAGGGTGCAAATATGAGAAAAATTTTGAAGGCAGAAGCAGTAGAACTTACAGCATGTTTGCATGGGGAATGACGGAGAAGTTTAAAATTATTCTGAAATTATTGAATATATGGAAATGGGAGAAAAATGGTCTTTTCAAGGACATTACACATTCTGATTCTGACAGAATGAATGGTCTAAGCATGGTATTGAAGTGGAAGTATTCAGTTGCTGATGGGAAAAGCAACACTGGAGCTGGAAAAATAAGGCTGAAGATAGAAAATATAAGACTGGGTGCTATCAAAATATGCAGTAAATTATATAATTGTTGGAGAGGATTCCCATTGAGATAGGCATGGCCGCATAACTTGCTTTACTGATGAAATGCGAGGGAGTAACATGTCATTTCTAGGATGTGCTTGGAGATTCAGCTTTGGCTTGGTCATAGTCATTTTTGCTCCCCCATATCAGCTAGCAATATTTCACCCTATCTGGGCCTGGCTCCTAGAGTGTGGACAATTATGTTGCAGAGAGCTCCCCACCATGCTCCCCACCCCACACACGTCTTGCCAGCTAGCCCAATGACTACTGCTGCATACGCTTATTGGGTAGATCCTGTGGGGCAAACTCACTTTTGTGATTATGATTTGGGATTGGTTATTTCCATCGCATGCCTTGGCTTATTCTAACTGATTCAAATAGGAGTGACCAAAAAAAATGGGTTGGATGTTTCTCCTTTCTGGAGTTAGACATGGTATACATTTTGTTGTTGTTGCTTTGTTTTGCTTTTAGGGTACATTTTTTTTTTTTAAGTATGACTAAAGAATATTAGCACCATATGAGATCCTAGAGACAATTTAATGAACCCCTTGGATTAAGAGATGAGCCAATTAAGAAATAGGAATTAAGGGTTTTGCTGGAAGGAACATTGGCAACAATGCCGGAGGGATCTTCAAAAGCAACAGCACTTCAGGTACAAGTTTATTTACTTTTTCATTAAATTCCCCTCATTTTGTTCACTATGGTCTGTGTTGATTGCAGTTCATACAAAAATGCAAAGGAAGTAACACAGATAATCATCTGTACCTGCCAGTTAATTATTTTCAACAAATATCTGTCTACCTCTCACACTGTGCCAGGCATTTTACATATATTACCTCTGGAGCCACTAAAAGCCCTGCAAGCTACATCTGATACTCTCTGTATTATGCCTGAGGAAACTGAAGGCAGAGATTTTGAGTTGGATTCATAAGTGTCATAGGAGATAAGATTGAAATCTGAATGATCTGCTTCCATATCCTAGCACTGTTTAACTACAACAGACACACACAACAGACAGAAGCTGTTCCTATGTTCCTTATTCCTGAAAAACATTTAATCTATGTTGGAGAGCAAGTGTGAGATCTGGAAAGATCACAATAGTAAGAAAATAAAATGAAAATATAAAGGTAGAATCTGTCATTTAATGGTCATAGGTTGCCAATTATTTATAAACCACTATGTTCCTGGTGCTCTTGCCCAAAATCTAGATTTTGATTCCATTTCAGACAACTGAAAGTAGAAGATTAAGACTCAGTTCAGTGTCTTACTCCATTATGAAATTTCAGGCTTTCTGCAAATCAGCCATAAAAAAGAATGAAATCTTGCCATTTGTGACAACATAGACAGACCTAGAGGGCATTATGGTAAGTAAAATAAGTCAGACAGAGAAAGAAAAATACATATGATTTCACTTATATGTGGAATCTAAAAACAAAACAAACGAGCAAATAGAAAAAAACAGAAACCGACTCATAAATACAAAGAACAAACTGGTGGTTGCCAGAGGGACAGGGTTGAGGGGATGGGCAAAATAGGTGAAGGGGATTAAAAGGTACAAACTTGCGCTTGTAAAATAAATAAGTCATGAGGATGAAAAGTACAGCATAGATAATATAATCAATAATATTATAATAACTTTGTATGGTGACAGATGGTAATTACACCTGTGGTGAGCACTTCATAAGGCATGGAATTGTTGAATCACTATATTTCACATCTGAAACTAATATAACATCGTATGTCACTATGCTTTGATTAAAGATAAAAATTTAAAAAGTTTTAAGAAAATAATTGGTTGAACTTCAAAAAACAAGGGTGAGGAAAGGCTATCTAGATTTCAGGTAGAAGATACAAAACAACAAAGTTGTTGAATCTTTGTGAAGAAAAGCTTCCAGTGGTAGACTGTGGAGTTTATTCTTAAATTCATTAGGCATGAACAAGGCCTGGAAAACTTTAGAATTCTGTAAAAACTAGGCATAAGAAAGATTAATCTGGCAGTGGTAGACATAAGATATTTTGGATCAAGGAGGAACAGGACATAGGGGGATGAATCAGATAATTATTCCAACATTTTAAGTGGTAGGGGTAGGAATACCCAAATTGCAGTACTGGCAGTAAAGATAGTAGGGAGTAGACAAATTTTTGCTATACAGGGATCAGTTCACCTGAGACACAGTTTTATTACAGTACAGTTATCTCTGTGCTATCACTGTGTTCATTTTAATGTTTTTCTGTATCCAAAGGTTGAATGTAATCATTCTGAAAATCGTAAGGAAAGTCCTCATTTGTTTCCTATAATCACAGAGCTGAAATATGTAAGGGTCTGACAAACACATGGGTAGTTAATTTATGCTTTGCCAGAACCTGCCAGCTGCATGGAAAAAGTTGCAAAACACATTTGAAAGTGCCATGTGGATGCTTTTGCCACTCTGTATACGTTTATTAGAAAGACAGTAGCTGCTCTGTCATGTAAGTCAAACCACTGTGTGTTTAAAAGTTTGGTCACCCTACTACGACTCCCTTTCATGTAACAGGCTTTTTAATGAAGAGCAAGTGCTGCCTAACCATTTCTTTTCTGTTTAGGTACGTGACAACTAGCATCTATTACTGCCCTGCTTTCTTGTGTGCTGGTGATGGCTGCACTACTTGTGATTTAGGACATTTCGGAGGGGGGGGGGCGGGGAGAAGAGCTCAAATATTTATGAGTGTCTGAAGGTGCCGAGAAACTAATTTTCTACAGCTATACTCCAGACCTTCCTTTTCTCTCCTAACATGCAACTGCTTCTTCAATAGAGATTAAATTGAGAAATGTCTTTCCCATATCTCTTTGCATTAAACTGACTCACATAACCTTGCTTCTTCTGTCTGCTTTGGAGCTACACTTTGCCAGAACTCTCTGAGCCACATCTGAACTCACTGCTCCAGACACATACACTTTGGCAACTCCTCTGCACTATAATTTAATTCCCTTTTAATCCAGACTTGGAAGTCATAATTGGGGTTTTATTATGACGATTCCAAGAGGTTGTAACAGCAGACCACGTGGAAAACAGGGGTGCAGAAAGGAGGCATGTGGAGAGGGGGGCACACATATTTCTTGACTTCAAAGCCAAGGGGAAGGATAAATAAGTCACTCTGTAGTCATCAACTACATATATTTCTTTTAAAAAACAGCCAGAAGTACTGAAATATAAATGCAAGGGTCTGTTTGGAAGTCTGCAACTTTTCTTTCCCCTCTGAACTATCCAAAAATGCACTTACTCCAACAACACAATGCACATTTTTCTTTTAATCTTTTTGTTTTAGTTAAATTAAACAAGAAAAACATGCTGGCTTTAACAAATTTGAATAATATGTAAGTGTATAGAGTAAAAAGGGTATGGCCTTCTCTGATTCTCTCCCTTAATAGTGCTGTGTTTATTATCCTTTGAGAATTTTTCTGCGCTTATAAATATGCATCTTTTATGTTCGACTACAATTTCGTTTGGGTCTTTAAACAAATTGGGATCAGATTCTTCATTTTGTTCTGAGGCTTGCTATTTCATTTAACAATATGCAGTGGGTATTTTTCTAAGTCAGAATCTAATTCAGTTATTGCAATGGCTGCACAGTTTTCCATTTGTGGATTTTGTATAATTCTTCTCTCTCTCAATTACTTTTCTTTTTTCCTCTACCACTGGCAGTGTTGCTATGAGCAGACTTGTAATATTTGTATCTATGTGCTCAAGTATTTTGTAGAAAATAGATGCCTATGTATTGTTCAACACTTTAAGCATTTTGTTCCCTTCAATATAGTGAGTATTAGAGTCATTTATACACACACACACACACACACACACACACACACACAGATTTAGATACATATTTTGCTTGTGTCTCCATAGTTTCTATGGACCAGGAGGATAGTTTAGGCAAATTATTGAATATTTTATAACCAGAGGGCTAAACAGCATTAAGTATGATTTTCACTAATGAAACATTTCTGTACATTATGCCACCCACATTGTCTTTGCTCTGAATATTCTTTTCTTTAAACATCCCGATATTCTCTTCCCATTTGTATCTGCACCTACAGTCCTCTTTGCTTTGTGGCCCAGTATCTTCCTCTATTTGATATTCATCCACATGCTGGTGATGCTATTTCATTTTTCTCTTTTCTTCCAGGAGTTTTTAGTTTCAGCCTCTCTCTACAGTGAAGAACAAAGCTGCTGTGGAAATGACAGCTTCCCTAGAACCATCTAAGTACCTTCCTACGCTCCGGGTTTGTTTGTTCTTTTTAGAAGATCAGAGAGCACAAAACATGGGCTACATCTGACAAGACGCTGGGTTGAACTCATTTTTAGCAGGTGCCGTGCTGTGTCTGACAGTTTTGCAGCCAGAAGAGTGATCTGGGACAATGGAAGAGAGAATGGGGCCCCGTAACAGCAATTTTTTTTTTTTACAACTTCATTGACTTTTTTTAAGGAAATATTTTGTGATATAACAGACATTATTGTCAGAGATTTTTGGTGAAAAAAAAAAGCCACAGAGTTGAAGTGACATTAATTTTACGAAAAGATAACTAATTAATTTAATAGTAAAGGGTGAAGCAAAATGGATATCTGTGCCTGCGATTATGGAAAGACCCAGAGATATAAAGATTCAAAAAAATTAAAGAAACTGCATCTTTATTGAGTTATTAGAAAAGAAGTTCTGAAGCCAGTGTAGCTGATATATTCTTAGAAATGTTACAAGAATTAGGGAAGCCAAATTCTATAAAACCACTTTTTTAAAGAAACACTTCTTTCTAAAGATAGTAACATTGGGATTTATATTGAGCATTTACTTTGAGGATTTATTTAAATAGACAAAGCCCCCTACTTCCATGCATACAACAGCCTAGAAACTGTAATGGGTAATATGTAGGTTTGTAGGTTACATGAACAGCCCACGGCTGTTTATTCATCACCAAATAGAAGTGATAAGTCTATTTATACTGGATGGCAGTCTCAGAGAGAAGAATCACCGATTGAATCAAATCAATTGTCTTAATATGCAAGAGATAAACTATTCCAGACTAAAAAGCACACTCATTTCGGTTGATTGGCACCAGCTGAAAATCAATTTGATGGGATCATTTGGTACTCCATGCTGTTCTGCGTTATCTCTATTAGGTTTATCCCCTGCAGCACCCACTAAGGAAGGCCAGGGAGAGGTGGGAAGGCATGATTTCCACCGCCTACCTAAATGCCTTTGATGCTATATTCATTTTAAACTACTTGAGCTTTATTAGTCTGGGAATTCTAAAATTCAGAAGTGAAATAGTACATTGTGTATAGTTTGACATTTAATAGTAACACAGAGGGTTGTAAAAAGGGCAAAATATTCTTTCTTTCCTCGTATTTGCATAATCTCTCTATATCCCCAGTGAAGTTGGGTAAGGTTGATTGTGCTCATCTCTGATTGATGCATAGGTATTATAAACCTGGTGATTGAGTGGTGCCCTCAGTATTGAAACTATGTCCATCTAAATACAATACTGCCATTAACTTTCAACTACTTCAGTTACTCCTGAAAGAGACGATTTACCTAAAGCAACATCTGAAGAATGTCTTTTATTTAGAATTTGCCTACCAGACCAATCATTAAGAATTTCCAGAAAACACCAGCTATGTTTTCAAGATAGGAAGTCCAAAATAAACTGTGATTGTGAAAAGCCATTTGGCTAAAGTGAAAATTTATCTAATTAAATTCATGCTGTAAATATATTGGCAAATTATTTAGACCGCTCAATAACTTTGGGAATGTTGCCAACATAACTAAGGTAGAAAAAAATCCTACTTTTTAACTGTGACTGCTGCCTCCCCTACAGAATTTAGACATCATGATTTGGAAATGCCTTATTGTGCTCCATTTCCAGGGCTAATGGAACTGGGTTTTTGTTTGTTTGTTTTTGTTTTTTAAAGATTTATTTATTTGAGAGAGAGAGAGAGAGAGAGAGAGAGAGAGAGCACAAGCAGGAGGGGCAGAGGGAGAGAGAGAGAACAAATCTCAAGCAGACTCCACACTGAGATGGAGCCCAGTGTAGGGTTCAGGCTCATGATCCTGAGATCAGGACCTGAGCCAAAACCAAGAGTCTGTACCTTAACTGACTGTATCCCCCCAGATAGCCCCCACATCTAATGGAGCTTAAGGATGCCGTCTTTAAATTTTTAGTTACTTTTTAACACAAAGGGATTTATTTCTCTTAAGTTAAGTACTCTAGGTTCACTTAAGAGTATAGGTCTTTAATAAACCTGAACATCAATTTCATTTTAGGTCTTCTTCAGGGCCACTACTTGCCCATTTGGAACCTTTGTATGAGTTAAAGGCATTCCTTGGGGTGGACACAGGCCGAGTCAGCACCTCCAGGTGCTTTGCCTTCTCATCTGGGCACCATTTTGCAGCCACAACGTGCTCAACTGTGCATGATAGCCTTGCATCTTCAAATGATCTCTAATAGGATATTTGTCACGTTATTTCCTGTACATTCTTTGAAGCTTCTCTTGATCTCAAGCATTAAACTGTATCTCAGCCACTCTGATCACTTGCTGAAATGTTGCTTCATATTTGAGTGAAATAAATTAATGGTATCTGAATTCTTTTTCTTCAATCTCCATTTACTTCAAATATTTATCTTCTTGTCTCAGATAAAGGAGTATCCCCCCCTCCCATCTGGGATTAGCCTGTTCATCACTGCCCCACCTGTATAGATGATTGGCTACTCCAGTCTTTCAATTTTCAATTATGCATATTAAACTTTCTCTCGGGGATCCCTGGGTGGCGCAGCGGTTTGGCGCCTGCCTTTGGCCCAGGGCGCGATCCTGGAGACCCGGGATCGAATCCCACATCGGGCTCCCGGTGCATGGAGCCTGCTTCTCCCTCTGCCTGTGTCTCTGCCTTTCTCTCTCTCTCTCTCTGTGGCTATCATAAATAAATAAAAATAAAAAAAAATAAATAAACTTTCTGAATTAAATCCTTAATTTTGATTTTTATATGATCTTAAACCACATACCTTTTGCAGTTCCTTCTGCCAAGAAAGACCTTCACCATTTATGTAAATATATTCCTGACTTCTTCCTTCTTTCAAAGACCAGTGATAATGCCATCTACCTCAAAAAACTTTCCCTGAAAGAAGTTAAGTACTCTTTCTTTTGAAGGCCCATAGAATTTCATTTAAATCTTCCTTATGGTAGTCACCATTACATGGCCTGCAAAAATTGCTGTGTGTGTATTTATTTCATCTGACCAAAGAAAATGTGAGCATTTTGTAGACAAAACTCATCTTGTTTCAACTTTGAGTCCCTAACACAAAAGCAGAATGCCATGCATATATTTATCACTAAATATGCTGTTGTTTTTTAGATTTTATTTATTTGAAAGAGAGAGAGAGTGAATGAGCAGGGAGTGGGGCAGAGGGAGAGAGAGAAGCCCCCCCACACACACACTGAGCAGGGAGACCTATAAGGGGCTCAATCCCAGGGTCCTGAGATCATGATATGAGCTGAAGTCAGATACTTAACCAACGTAGCCATCCAGGTGCCCAAATACTAAATGTCTTACAAGAAATTTGTGGAAGGAAATTTTTATTTATTTGTATAATGTTTCTCTCTCTTCTTAACATTTTAATTTCTTTAGTGATTTATTTAAATAGATTTTTTGTTTTGTTTTGTTTTAAGACTTAATTTATTCATAAGAGACACACACACACACAGAGAGGCAGAGCATAGGCAGTGGGAGATGCAGGCTCTCTGCGAAGAGCCTAATGTGGAACTTGATCCTAGCACTCCGGGATCATGCCCTGAACTGAAGGCAGATGCTCAACCGCTGAGCTACCCAGGCATCCCAGATTTAATTTTTTAGAGCAGTTTTGGTTTCACTAGAAAATTAAGCATAAGTTACAGGCGTACGCCATATATCCCCTGCCTTCACACATAATACAGCCTCCCCCATTATCAGCATCCCCTATTGGAGTGATACATTTGTTAAAATTGTTGAAGGTGCACTGACACTCAAAGTTTATAGCTTATATTAAGGTTCACATTTAGTGTTGTAGATTCTATGGATTTAGACAAATATATATTAATACATTGCAGTATACACTATTGTTAATAATCCACTGTTACAGGATACAGAATAGTTTCACTGCCCTGAATTTCATGTTTTCTGCCAATTCATCCTTTCTTCCTTCCTAACCTGTGTCACCTACTGATGTTTTTACTATCTCCATGGCTTTTCCTTTTCCAGAATATCATAATTTTTTAGCCTTTTCAGATTTACTTCTTTCATCTGACAGTATTCAGTTAAGGCTTCTCCATGTCTTTTTATGACCTGATAGCTCATTTCACTTTAGTGCTGAATAATGCTCCATTGTCTGGATGTATCACAGTTTATGCATCCACTCACCTGCTCAAGAACACCTTAGCTGCTTTCAGGTGTGGCAATTATGGAAAAAGCTGCTATAAACTCCCATATGAAGGTTTTGTGTAGACATTTTTCAACTCATTTGTATAAATATTAGGGAGGATGATTGCTCAGTCGTATGGTAAGAGAATGTTTAGTTTTCTAAGAACTGCTGTACTGTCTTCCAAAGTGGGTGTACTATGTTGCATTCCTGCCAGCAATGAATGACAGTTCTTGTTGCTCCACATCCTCACCAGTATTTGGTATTACTGTTGTTTTGGGTTTCAGCCATTCTTATAGATATGTAGTGGTATTTCATTGTTATTTTAATTTGTAATTCCCTAGTGAGACATGATATTGAACATTTTTTCATGTGCTTATTTGCCATCTGTTTATCTTTGATGAGGTATCTCTTCAGAACTTTAACCTATTTTGTTTTGCCTTATTTTATTTTAGAGGAAAAGGGGCAGAGAGGGAAAGAGAGAGAGACAGAGACAGAGAGGATCTTAAGCAGGCGCCACACGCAGCACAGAGCCTAATGTAGGGTTTGATCCACAAACTCTGGGACCATGATCTGAACTGAAACCAAGAGTTGGATGCTTAACCAACTGAGCCACCCAGACACCCCTGGCCATTTTTAAAGATTTTATTTATTTATTTATTTATTTATTTATTTATTTATTTATTTATTTATGACAGAGAGAGAGAGAGAGAGAGAGATTGAGAGAGAGAGAGAGGCAGAGACACAGGCAGAGGGAGAAGCAGGCTCCATACAGGGAGCCCGATGCGGGACTCGATCCCGGGACTCCAGGATCACGCCCTGGGCCAAAGGCACCACTGGCCATTTTAATTTTTTTTTTATTTTTTTTTTATTTATTTATGATAGTTACAGAGAGAGAGAGAGATGCAGAGAAATAGGCAGAGGGAGAAGCAGGCTCCATGCACCGGGAGCCTGATGTGGGATTCGATCCCGGGTCTCCAGGATTGCGCCCCGGGCCAAAGGCAGGCGCCAAACCGCTGCGCCACCCAGGGATCCCACCACTGGCCATTTTAAAATCAAGTTGTTAATTTTATTATTGTTGAGTTTTTAGGTATTCTTTTTATATTTTGGATAAGAGTCCTTTATGAGACATAATTTTGCAAATATTTTTCCCAATGGTTACATGTTCTCTTGTTCTCTTGAAATTGTCTCGCTCAGAGCAACAATCTTTAGTTCTAATGAAATCTAGTTTATCACTTATTTCTTTCAGGGAGCAAGACTTTGGTGTTGTATTTAAAAAGTCAGTGACAGACCCAAGGTCATCCAGAAATTCTCCTGTGTTATTTTCTAGGAATTTTATAACTTTTCATTTTTACATTTAGGTCTGTGATAATTATTTTTTCACTTCTTTTTTTTGGGAGGGTGAGAGAATGTGTAGAGACTAGGGGAAGGGGCAGAGAGAGAAGGAGAGAGAGAATGTGTAAAGGCTAGGGGAAGGGGCAGAGAGAATAGGTTCCACATCCAGTGTAGAGTCAGAAGTGGGGCTCGATCTCATGACCTTGAGATCATAACCTGAGCCAAAATCAAGAGTCCGTTGCTTACCAGCTGAGCCACCCAAGTCCCCCTTTACCAAATATTTTTTGAAAATATTTTTTTAGCAGGTGACTAGGCTTTATCATATATCTTAACTTTGCCTTCCTTTTGAAAGACAACATTCCTAGATATAGAATTCTTAGTAGATCATTTTTTATCACTTTGAATATGTTATCTTCCAATTTGACTCTTGATTCTCTTGCCAAATTTTTATAGATTTTCCTGAATAGGTATTTATTCATGTATTGTTTTCCCTTAGCATCATTTCAATGATGAGGCTTTAATTTTTGTTGTTATTCTTTAAAGTAATTTTCACCAGTCTTAGGCAGGACTAGGTCAGCAAAACTTCTCATACTATCATGCTAATCAGTCTCCTCTTGTCCTTCTCTTCTTCGCACACAGGAGCCTTGTTTGTTAGCTAGTTGCTTTCAGTTTTATATGAAGTGGTTGCTCTTAAGAATTTTTAGATTGAGATATAGTTGGATCACTTGGAAAGTCCGGTGGATTTCTCTCCAGACTCTGGCAGAGAAGAATATGCTTCTTTGAGAGTATATAATCATTATTTCATCTTTTCTCAAATATTTTAAATCCCTTCAAAAGAAAGATAATTATCAAGAAAAAGTGCTCCTGAACATAACCAAATGTAAGAAAATATATATTTATATATATAATATATGTGACTTCATTGTAAATATATTATCTATGGGGGGCAGAGAAAGAGGTCAGATAAGAGAGAGTAGAAGAATTTCTTAAAATGTCTATCAAATTTAGGTTCTCTTTACCAAGCTATGTATTTGGGCACTAGGAATGAGTAAATCATATTTTCACAAATGTAAGTGAATTTACAGTTATTTATCTTAGTAAGACAGAAATTTCCCTGAATTGAAAATAAGAGCACATTAGCCTTATTGCCAGCTCCACTACTGTCTGGCCCTGTTAATTTGGACAAGTCTTTTAATATTTATCTACTACCTTATGTATAAAATTACATGAATTAAATCTGAATTATGTACCATACAGAGCCATTACAGAACTAAAAGCAATAATGTAAATATACCATATAAATGCAAACTGTCGCACAGGTCTTGTATTTAAATAGAATTCATAAAAAGAGAAATTGAATCTTCATGGATTCCACATGTATTTACTGAACAGCCATTATTCTAGGCAGACTGGTTTCAGCAGTGAAAAATCAGTCTTAAGGACTTTATCTTCCACCAGTGGAGACAGAAAAGAAACAAGTAAATACATAAATGCAATGCAATTATGCATTGATATTTACATATAGATCTTAATTCCATCTTAATTTTAAAGTTAAAATGAGAGTGAAAATTCAAATTGACAAAATTCTATAATAATGATTTCTTCATCTTGGAAAAATGCATACAGAAAGGAGTCCTTTCTTAGAATGCATAGCTGAATATTACACTATTTTTGAGGTTCATAGTTATGAACTATGTTATGAACTTTTATTTACATTTTTCCGATGAAATAATGTGTTTTTTCATGCATACTTCCAGTCTATCTGTAGTGTACCAATACTTATTAAGTGACAACAATGCTAAGACCCTGCATGGCATGAGTGAAGTGACTTCAGAGGTTACCTAGGGGAAGTTCTGCCCCACAGTGACTGATGAGATGTTACACACCTTTCATATCAGAGACTCTGATAGAATTCTACTAATGTAAAATGACAGATGGCAGCCCTGTAAGAAGGTTTTGATAAAAGAGAAGATGGAAGGAATCTCAAAGATGATGCACATTTATGTCAGCAGAACCACAGAACAAGTACAATTAAGGAGGTGAAATGCAGCAATGGTAATCACAGTGGGTGCTTATACATAGTATCATAGGGATAAATGTTTATTTACTAAAAATGTTGAGTTCTTACTTTGTGTCCATCATTCTACTTGGGCTCATGATTCAAGACAAATTGAGCATGAGTTGTACTTGTGAGTTGACTACAGTCAATTAGGGACAGGCAGCCATTTCTTACTGCTCTCCTGCTCAACCGTAGAGCAGTGTAGTATCTTGAGAGAGGGAAATCCCAAAGAAGCTAGTTCCTTTGAGGAATACAAGAGAGGCTGAAAAAAAAACAAGAGAGGCTGTAAGAAATATTCAGTGTTGGGGTGCCTGGCTGACTCAGTCAGTAGAACATGAGACTCTTGATCTCAGAGTCATTAGTTCAAGCCCCCTGTTGGGTGTAGAGCCTAATTAAAAAAAAAAAATCAACATTTAGCTGACTTTTGAAAGTAGAGATGTTCATCTGAGAGATCTGATGAGATGTGGGGTACGGATGATGGTAGGGGGTGTGCAGAAATTTTCAAACAAACTTAACCCCAGGATTAACACTTTGAGAATATATGCACAAACAGTTTCATGAAGATAAGATTTGGGAAACATTTTTATGTTTATGAAGTTCCATTAGAATATGTTATATTATGCTGGAATTATTATTATTATTCTATAATACTTGAATTTTTTTCTCAATCTACAGATACAGAAGAGAAGACTATAATATTATATACAGGTATGTCAAATAAGCTTTACTGAGTGTCTTTTAAAAATGTTTAAAAAACTCAAAGTGAAAATGTATGCTTCTTTTAGCACTATTCAAATTATCCAAAGAATTATGGGAAAATAATTCAGCCCTATCTAACCAAGATATTGGAGGTTATTCGAAATTGCAGTTTTCGCTAATCTCAGGATGTTTGGCATCATACAATGCTAAAATATTATTGAAAGCTATTATAGGTTAGCGTTGGAGAAAGATGCACAGAATATAAATTTTAACACGAAAGATCTGTTTTGCATTCCACAATGTGGAAAAACACAAAAGAAGATGAAAAAAGTTATACAACATCTGGAGAATATTTTATTGATAGTCTTTGGGTCACTATAAAGCAAACTCCAACATACGCTCCAGAAAATCTCAACTCTGTAAATTTCCAAAATACATATAAACTTTGACAGGACTTGATTTTCAGTATTAAAAATAGAGAAACTGAACTTGCCCACTTAACATCAAACTGCTCTTTTTATAGCCAGCTTGTTCAGCAAAGATTGAAGAGTCCTACATGCATCATGGTAAATAGTTCTGAATTAGCCAAATAAAGCTTGCTAACCTTGCAAAATAACCTGCTATGAAAGTAGAAGGGAATGGTTGTAAAACTTTAGGCTATTTCTTTTCTTAAATATATTTTTAAAAAAGTAATTCTCCATATGTAGGAAATTGGATAGAAATAAAATTTATTCTCCATTCACAATTTGCTCAGCTACTAGAAAGGCATGCCTTTCTTCATTCAGAAAAATTCAGCCACACAAATTAAGTGCAGTCCACTTTCCAGTTCCAAAGGTATGATGTGGGATAATAGTAGGGCAGGAAGGAACCAGGGAAAATAAAAGGGACTCTGGAGGCTCATGCCCAAAGAAGTTTTCAATCACACTTTAAATTTAAGTGTCTCAAATCAGGATTTAATTTACAGTTTAAGATTTAATAACACAGTCATTGCATGTTAATTAAACAGCAATGGATCATTTACCAACCTGTTTAATGAGGTGTAACAACTATTGCATATAAAACATACCGACATTATTATTACATTGCCATTAAACTTCAATAAATCTGTTTGAATAATTATTGGTATTTAAGTACTATAAAATCTCTAACATAACTAGGCATACCTATTTATATTCAATAAAACAGGAATTCTGTTGTAGGAATAATTAAATTCCCAGGACCACATTCCTACCATTGTATGGCAAAAATTCCTATTGGCAATAGTGAGAGTTAGAGATCCAGTAAATGAAGAATTCAAGAGAAAGTAATTCAGCCCACACTGAGGGAACTATCCTCATCATGAGTTTTAGAATCTCACGTTTCTGTAGGGGCAAAGCTCACCTTTAATTTAATTAATAATTGTAATTGGAAGAGCAGTCCCTCCATTATTCTTTTGCCTAGAGGATCATAAATCCCATACTACCTCCCTTCTGCTCACACAGGATAAATTGGAGAGGCCCTGTCCAAGAATTTGACCTGACCTAAGGTGCAGCAAAGCAGTAATTTTTATGTTGGGAGGATTTGGTGAGCTAGCAGGGAGCAGAGGGCTCTGCTGGCTGAAATAAACACAGGTAACAGAGCTTGTTTGGTATATGTTGCTAGGCTTCCCACAAGATGAGGAGGGTGTGATGCCAGCAGGAACTGATGTACTCTGAATAATAAGGTACAATGTTCTGCTGCCAGATGCAATTTCAAAAGATCTGTGGGTGGAGAGAGCCAAAAAAAGGATTTAGGAAGACCCTGGGAATGTGGAACTCCAAGTGGGAAAATCCTTAGGAGCAATGACTCGAAAAATTGGTGTTACTAATATATAATTTTTGTATGATAATTTTTAAGTGTAGTATCTTCTCCATTTATCCAGAATTAAAAACAAAACAAAACAAAACAACAACAACAACAAAAAGTTGCTGTGGTACTCCAGAGAATAAGTAGATTAGCATGGTATCCAGTTTGAGGGTGACACTTTATGGAAAGTAGACAATCTATACTAAAGATGGAGACCGGAATGTAATTCAGGTGAAACCGCATATTGGAACTAAAGGCCAGGAGGGTAAATATAAACACCCAAAGCATACCATCAATTGTGGATTGGAAGTTCAGACACTTCCATGTAAATTTTAAGGGCAAAATGGCTTCGTGAAGCTTGAAGGTTTGTGGAACCCTTAACCTGACATTTGAGTAAGACACACATTTGTTAATTTGAGCAGAGATCACAAGGGTAAGGCATAAATTCAGTCATCAAGTTAGAGAGGCATGTGTCATACAAATAAAAAAAGGGGGGAAAAAAAAGGTCAGAGTCAGTAAAAAGATCGCTGCTTGGCAGGAGTTGGGGGAAGGTAGGATGGATAAATAGAGAAGAGAGGATTTTTAGGGCAGTGAGTTTATCCTGTGTAAGATATATGGTAGATAGATGTCATTATACATTTGTCCAAACCCATACAGTGTACAGTGCTAAAAGTGAATCCTAATGTTAACTCTAGACTTTGGGTAATAATGATGTGTCTATGTAGGTTTACCAATCATAGTAAATGTGCCACACTGGAGGGACATACTGATAGGGAGGGAGGCTGTGCATGTGTGGGGGAGGTGGCCTGTGAGTTCTGTCTATACCTGATGCTCAGTTTTACTGTGAATCTAAAATTGCTCTAAAAATAAAGTCTATTAAAAAATCAGAATCTAAGTGCTAATTATGTCTGATAGAAATTTCATGGAGAGAAAATTTGAAAAGTGGCAAAATCAGTGAAGACTAGGAAGGCGTCAGATAGGAGAAATTTGAATTATGCCAGAAAGAGCAGAGGTTGAGTAAGAAAAGATGAGTAGACTAAGTATTTCAAGACAGAGAAAGCTTCAGAGAATGTAAGAATATTTGGTGAAACATGTCTTTGTAGAACAGGAAATTACACAAATTAGAAAATGGTGTATTTTTTAAACAGATAAACATTCTAAATGTTCTAATTTGGGTAAATACAATGGGGTTATTATTAAATACCTTGCTATTTAACAAAAAAAGTTTAGAATCACTATTAAAAGAAACAGGCCACTGATGAATTTTGAGACAACAAATGCCATGCCAATAAATGACCTCCGATCTATATCATTGTTCTTTATCAAAGCATGGGTTATGATTCATGGAGACTCCAACAGTCATGTGAGTAAATTATTATATCATCTTCACTTCCTTTGTATGGCTCATTAGTGTCTGCAAACAGATCAATATATGTCTTACCTCCGACTTGTTAATGCAGATTCCCTGTCATAGAATGTCTTTGCTACTTTGCAGACTTCATAATAACCTACTTGTCATTTAAAAGTAGCTATGTGGGATCCCTGGGTGGCGCAGCGGTTTGGCGCTTGCCTTTGGCCCAGGGCGCGATCATGGAGACCCAGGATCGAATCCCACGTCAGGCTCCCGGTGCATGGAGCCTGCTTCTCCCTCTGCCTGTGTCTCTGCCTCTCTCTCTCTCACTGTGTGACTATCATAAATAAATAAAAATTAAAAAAAAAGATCTTATAAAAAATAAATAAAAGTAGCTATGTGTGGTCTTCTTTGGGAAATTTTTGATGCTTTACCAGCTTCTTGGTAGAATGAACCACTCCTCTTTTAAGCTCCCTAGAATCCAGCATTTAATACTCTAATGGCACCTGCCAATGCTATTACATGCCCACTATTTATATTTTCTTTCTCTGTTTAGGCTAAAGACCTTTGATAATACATCCATATTTCCTCATTTACTGTTATTTTTTAAAATTCTTCCTAGCTTTATTGATATGTAATTGACATATAATATCATATGTTGAAGTTGTACAACTGAGTCGATTTGGTATACTTTGCCAAATGATTACCACCATAGCATTAACTAACGTCTGTATCATTTTACATAATTATCATTTCTTTTTTGTGATGAGAAAATTTAGGATATACCCTCTTAAAAACTTTCAAGTGTATAATAACATATTACTAACCATAGTCACCATGATGTACATTAGACTCTTATAACTGGAAGTTTGTACTCTTTGATTAACATGTCCTTATTTCCTCAACACCCCCAGCTCCTGGTAACCACCATTTTAGTCTCTGTTCCTATGAGTTTTTTTTTTTATTTCACCTACAAGTGATATTATGCAATACTTGTCTTTCTATTTTTCTTAGCATAAGGCTCTCAAGGTCCATCCACATTGTTGCAAATGGTAGAATGTTCTTTCTTATGGCTAAATAATATTCCATTTTATACACTTACCACATCTTCTTTGTCCATTCATCCATTGATGGACACTTAGGGTGTTCTATATCTTGGCTACTGTAAATAATGCTGCAATGAATAAAAAGGTGCAGCTATCACCTCATATCTTATAACTGTTAAGATGACTATCAAAAAACAAAAAAAAAAAAAACAAGAGGTAATAAACGTAAGCATAGATGTGGAAAAAAGGGACCCTTTTGCATTGTTGGAGGGAGTAAAAAGTTGGCACAGCCACTCTGGGAAACTGTAGGAGTTTCCTCAAAAAATTAAAAATAAAACTACCATATGATCCATTGATCCAACTTTGGGTATATATATCCAAAGAGAATGAAAAAAGGATCTACTATTATATTTAAAATTCTTAGCGGGGAAGGGAAGAAGGAGAGAATCAAACAGGCTCCACAACCAGTATGGAGCCCCACATGGGCCTCAACCTCACAACCCTGAGATCATGACCTGAGCTGAAATCAAGAGTCAAGATGCCCAACTGACTAACTGACCCACCCAGGTATCCTTATTTTTAATCCTTTTAATTAGACTTTTAGATGTTCAGGAGTTGATTAATCATAATCCTTGGCTTGTGACACACTTTCATCATCTCACTCATTTTCCAATACTGAGTCTTTAACATAAAAGCTGGAATAGAATTCTTAGAGGGAATAGAATTCTTCAATGAATTTACACTTCAGAATGAATGCATATTGTGTCAGGTAGAATTATAAGAAGGCTTTTACGACCTTGCTCCCCAGTGTTCCTCGCATAAAGATTTTATTTTCTAATGCCAAAGGTAATTATCTTGGTGGACCTAATCTAATCACATGAAAGGTGCATATAAATCACATAAAAAAGCAGAACATTCTGCTTGTGGCATGAGAGGAAGTCAGGAAGATTCCAAAAGTAGAAAGGACTAGGATGCTCTCTTTCTGGTTCGAAAATGAAGGAAGACACGTAAGAAATAATATGAATGGTCTCTGGGAGAAGAGAAGTCCACAGCTGGCAGCCAGCAAGGCAATGGGGACTTCAGATGTATACCACAAGGATATAGGTTCTCTCAAAAACCTGAATGTGCTTGGAAATGAATTATTCTCCAGAGCCCAACTTGGAGGACAGCTTAATTTCAGCCATGTAAGAACCTCAGCAGAGACGCCAGCCAATCCCACACAGCATTCTGAGCAGTCAGACTATAAGATAACGAATGGGTATTTTTTTTAAAGCTGCTATGTTTGTGGTAATTTGTTACACAACAATAGAAAATTAATACACACAATCACCTTTTCCTTTTATTTTTATAAAAACCTTATAAGTGATGTATTATGAGCCTACTACTAATAAATTTGATATAAATCAATAGGATAGCTATTAGTCTGGCCTATGAAGAGCTGGCTTTCTGTGACTGTAGAAACTACTTTCTAATTTGTGGAAAGTGTCAAATTGGTTATATCCTTGCTCCAAGTGTGGTATTATCAGAGAACAGTTCTATCCTGGTTCAGGCTGGACTATTCCTTTTGAAATAGGAGACACTTCTTTCCTGGCAGGGGGTGGAATTTTCATCCCTAGCACATACCAACCTAGAGGAACAAGTCAGGACAGAGGTTCTTCCATAGTAGGCATTAGAAGTCAGACCACAGGTAGGTCACCAAAAGCAAGGTTTTTAGGAAAACTCTCTGATCTGTATTTTCCATTTATCCCCAAAGGCAAGCATTGAGCTTATATTAAGCTCAATGTTTGCATTAAGCCTCGTTAGAACAGGCAATTGCAATAATATCTGTTAGGAGTTTGGAAATAAAAGAATCACAGCAGTATCTAACTAAATGAATTGGAGAAGGAAACGTGAGGGGAATTTTAAAGATGGGACTTATAACAGGGCAGAACATTGAGAGAGGTGGGTATTCACATTGTGCAGAGTAGTTTTCTCATCTGTTTTGAAGAGATATGGACCACCATGCACAGAGGGCAATAGGTATGAGGCCATCAAATATTCTTAGTACTAGAAAGGTTGTTTGGGGGAGCACGCCATCTGCCTCAGAGAGGTCATCCCAAGAAGCTCTTAGATGCCTGAGGGCCTGGGCATGAAAAAAAAACCTGAAGGAGAGACATACTCCCTCAGCTGCAGTTTTTACACATACAAACACATATGCACACACACGCCATGCAGGGTGGCATAGGGGAAGAGAGAGAAGAAATTAGGAATGCTAATTAGAGTCTCATAAACTTTCGTCATGTAAGAAATTGGTGTTTTCAAGCATAAATAAATAATAAAAAGTTTGTTTTTTCTTTGGAAGAAAATACATACTTGTACTGTATAGAGGGGTTGGTCTAGTTAATTTAGGAGGAAAGGAGTCCTGGTTATGCTTGGTGGATAAAATTAACTGAATTTTGGGATCCCTGGGTGGCGCAGCGGTTTGGCGCCTGCCTTTGGCCCAGGGCGCGATCCTGGAGACCCGGGATCGAATCCCACATCGGGCTGCTGGTGCATGGAGCCTGCTTCTCCCTCTGCCTATGTCTCTGCCTTGTCTCTGCCTCTCTCTCTCTCTGTGTGTGTGACTATCATAAATAGATAAAAATTAAAAAAAAATTAACTGAATTTTGAGCTGTCATTCCCTAGTTCACAGGACCAAAATCCCTTTCTCAGGAAAAACTAGTAGTTCCCCTAGTTTAGAAAAAGCCTGATTAAAATATGGCTAAAGCAGAGACAGCTAAATATGCAAAATAAAAAGTGCAAGGATGTCAAGATTCCTTTCTCACATGGGGTAAATTGATGTTTCACAAAAGAGGAGGGTGAGGACATTGAATCAGAGAGAAGGTGGGAGTATTGCTTTAAAGAGGAATTATGAGAGAATTCATATGTCATTCATTATGATTGTAGCAAGTGTATGCTTTGAAGAGCTTCTCTGCTCTAAACACATCTGAATGGCAGGTAGCATTTACAAAGAGAAAACTTAACAACCAAAGCCAGGCTTAAAACGATTTATATTTCCAAGGACAAGAAATCCAAAGAGATGAATGGAGCTGCAGAGATTGGCAGCTGGGGGTTTAGCTCTTGAGGAATAACAGGAATGAAAATTGCTAAATGGAGATGGAAACTAGTTTCCACTAAACTACTCAGGTATTTTGTGCAAATTAGAAAAAAAATTCTCTCCTTAAATATAAGTTCGGTTGGGTTTAGGGGTTGGTAGGATATTTTGCAAGTGAAAAGAAGTCCTTTTCTCTGAGTTGTTACCAATAACCTATATCGATTAATGTAACAAATTACAAGGCTTCAGGTGTTTGTTCCAAATGCAAAGTTTACGACCATGCAGAGTGTTTTCAGTGTCCCTGGCTGGAAATGCACTTAGCACTTATCCTGGGGTTGAGATTCATGTGGAAACACAGCCTTAATGAGTGGGAGGACAAAGACACAAAATGCTCATCAGGACCTGAGCAAAGTTGCCTATTGCCTCTGAACTGCTCTTTCAATATTTCTAATAACAGCATGGAGGCAGGAACCATTATAAGACTTAGTTTTACACAGGAGACCCAGAGGCAACATCCAAACAGCCACAGAATCACTAGATAAGGAGCAGTGAACGAGAGGAAGTGAACGAGAGGAAGAAAGTAATCAAAAGTGAAAACAATAAACCTTCTATACAAATGAATAATGTATATTGGTAAATTTAACAGACTACTAACAGTAAAAAAAAGAAAAAAAAAGAAAAAGAAAAAAAAAGAATATAAAGACTATTGTGTGTGGTTTAAAATAAAGACGAAGTTAAAAATTGAGCCAAACCACAACTATGGAGGAGTGATCAGTGGTTACTTAATGCTTGCTAAATTTCTTGTGGGCAGAAAACTTAAGGACAACCATTGGAAAAGTAACTTGAAGCTTCCCAACTAGCAGAGGAAAAGAAAAGGGGAAAATAGAAAATCTTGTCTATTTAAGCATTAACCAAGTGAAAGGATGGGAGATAGTAAATGATAGGATCATTAAGGTGTGTGTGTGTGTTTTTTTTGTTTGTTTGTTTGTTTTTGTTTTTTTTTGCTCCAACTAAAATATCTACTGTGGGTTGACTTTAGCTTGGCTCCATATAGTCCTACACTCTGTGAGTCAAGCTGATGGAGGAGTTTCTATCTGGGAATCTCTAGTCTTATAATAGGGAAGGAAGAGCTCATAGCAAATCACAATCTGGTCAGCACTGCTTTTGCTCAGAGATGACAGAAGTTACTTTCACTCACATTTCATTGTGCAAATGAAGTCATTGGTAAAAGTAAAATTAGTGAAACTAGAAAGTATAATCTTGCAGGGAAAGGAACCCTGGTGAGGGGCACTGCAGGAACAGGCAGTATTGATTTAAAAATGATTATACTGGTCAAGCAAAAACAAACAATATGACATTGTAAATGAGACAAAATATATTAATAAGCACAATAAAACCAAACATATGAAAATAATCTATTGGAAGAGTTTAAAATTTTGATTAAAATAGTGAAATAATAGACTGCTTTAAACATTCCTAAGACAGAAGCAGATAGGAAATCTAAAACTAAGTTAATTGAAAAACATATGCCAAGAAATTACCAAATGAAAGATGCTATAGAAGTAATGACAGATAAAAAGAACTTAAGTCAATAAGTTTTAATAGAAATAGAGTCACTAAAGAAAATATTCACCAAGAAGATCTAAGAATCAACCACTTTTTGCATTTAAAGAGCACAGCTTCAAAAATATAAATCAAAAAAAGTCAAAGCAATAAGTAAAACCAACAATATCTGTAAATGTAGGAGATTTTAATTTCTCTCTAGGAAGCTGAAGACGGTAACAAATTTTGGGAAGAGTAGTAAATTTAAGAGTAAAATGTAAAAGATTTTCTTACACACATAAAAGATATATGATGAGAGAGATAGCTCTAACAGATTTATGTAATCCTCCACCTAACCAATTAGATCATATGCTCAATTAAAGGATACATTTCATTCACAAGCATCACCCTCAGACTAAAGAGTAAATTCAAATAAATTTCAAAAAAATTATAAAAATATATTATGGTCTGACCTCAATGCAATTAAATTAAGAAATAAATATTAAAATATTGTAAATCTATTTATATTTGTAAATAAGTAGATACATATATTTAAAATTTGGTGTAAATAAAATAATTACATAGAAAGAGAAGGGTGAATAAAGTTATCCTTTGGGACAAAAGAGAAAATTTATGAAAATGGACAAAGTTTTAAAAAATGAGATTTCTTTCCACATGTATTAGTTTGCCAAAGAGCCCTACAAAGCCAAATGTTAGAGTCATTATCTATTGGGGAAAGGAGCCCTCATACACAGATAATGGGACCATAATGAAGTATCACCACTTTGGAGAACAAATAGAACCATACCTGGTAATATTGAAGCTGTACACACACACCTGGCAATCTGGATAGATAACCCTCTGAAGCTCTGTACACAAGTGTCCAGGACACGTCTTAAAGAATGTTCATCTTAGTATTATTTGAAATAGTAAAAAAAAAATTCATAAAAAAAGCAGAATGTCTACAAAGGAATTCATAAGTATTATAAATGCTCATGAAATACAGCTCTAATCAGTAGCTGAAATTAATGAACTGGAACTACATGAATCAAATGTATGAAATTATGAAACAATGTGCGATGAAAATAAGCGGGTTGTGGAATGATAACCACTACAGTATGGAAATATTTATTAAAATATTTAAAACATGCAAGCAGTCTCATTGATTATACATATGCATTCATGGATTATAACACAACAAATTAAGAATAGCAGTTACATTTTTCAGGACTAAGCTGGGCAATGTGCTTAAGGAATTACACTCAGAGGGTTGGAACTGTATTTCTTAGACCTTGTTTCTCAAACAAAACAAAACATAAAATGAAAATATTTGAAGCAAATATGGCAACATTCAGATTTATTAACCTGAAAAAAAAAGATTTATTAACCTGGATGGAGGGTATATAGTTATTTTTCATCTTAGCCTCTTGGATTTTCCATGGGAGTGAAATATTTTATGATTATGGTAAAAAGAAATGCCTAAGGAAGCTGATTCTGGATCACCTGCTAGATCCTGCAGCCATAGTGGTGTTAAGGTTGCCTGGCACATCCTTCCTCTGTGGCCTGTGAGGTGGTAGAAATTATCTGTCAACTGATAATTTAGCAAACTTGAATGTTCTGACTGTACTCCCTTCCATTATATATAGTAACAGTTCCTTTTCCAGAAGAGAAAGAAGGAAACCTTGCAGGGCTTAAAAATACAAATTCAAAAGTCTGATTAGGTGTTAATTAAAAAAGCAAGTTTTAGTTTGCTTGTCTTTTTTTTTTTTATGACTTCATGACTCTTCATAAGCATAAATAGGAGAGAGTTGACTCTTTTAGCAGTTCCTCAGATAAGGACACATTTGAGTATAAAGAACAATTATACAGTTAAATATCTGGAGAGAAAATGCTCATTTGTTCACTAGGTAAATGACTTGGCAGGGTATATGGGTAATCTTTACCATCCTGCCAGCTAGCAAGAAAAAAAAAAATCCTAAACAATGGTGATCTCTGCTGTGTTTGGAGTTAGCTATAGGGAAAATAACTTGGTCAAAGGTAGGTAATATGTTCTTATGACCTCCATTCAATGACTCCTCTTTGTGGATTCTAATTATCAAGACCCAGACAGGCTTGACCAGGGGGGACTGGCATCTTACTTGGTAGTTTAACTGTGTTTCTAAAATCACACCAAGAACAGAATAATGCAATAGAAAGTATAGATTTAATATCCATGGGTATAAAATGTGTGATTACTACAGCCTATAAATATGTATAAATTGTAACTCTGTTGATACTTCATTGTTTTTAAGCTGGAGTAGTGTCAATTGGCTGGTCATTGTTTTAATAATCATCCTAAAAAATACCTCTTCAGGATATAGTTATGGATATATATATATATATATATATATATATATATCCTATCAATAAACTTGCCAGATAAGAACTTAAACACTGCAAAGGTATAATGTATCATGCTTATTATTTGCTAAGAAGATTAAGTCATCACTTTAAATTTTGTAGCTCATTTATACATTCATTATAAAGAATAATAATGTAAATGGGATTTTCTGACCATGTTAAAAATGTGTATTTGTATACATAAAAATATTTCTTAATATAAAAAGTATTTTGAAATATATATAGATTTTAGTTTTAGCCTACATGTAGCTTTCAACTGGAAACTCAGTTAAATTTATATATTTCCACAACCAAAGTAATATTTAAGTGAAATCATAAGAAATATTAAACACATATAGTACCTCTCATGATAATATATATTCATGTTTACTGTGTATGCAAATAAACAGAGCAGAAAACTTGAGTTAGGTTTAAAAAGTTTTTTTAAGAAAATCTTAACATTTGCTCTTTGAATTCAAATAAAGAGCCTTCTTTTAAGAATGTTTCACTTTGTGGACTGTCAGCCAAAAGAATATTTCCAACAATATACTATGGGGTACTCAGGACAATAAAGATAGTGGAGACTAGACGCATATATTCTGTGTGAAAATGTGTGGGACAGTAAGCATTTTCAGTCTCCTCATGTGTGATAAGTAACTCCTTGAAACGTCTGTTTGGACCATGCTTTAGAGTGTTGTAAACTGAGGGCAGATGGAAGTAAATGGCTGAAATTCTTTAATATCCCCACCTTGCATAGCATCAACCCTTGGAATGCTCATACTTCCTGCATTTTCTTCTGGCTCTACTGTTACCCAGGTGGAGGTTTGTATTCAATACTTGCTCTGCTGCTTCTGGTGCTGCTGCTGCTGCAATGCTTACACTTAGAAATTCCTGGGTTTATCATCATTTATTAATTGCTTAATCAATAAGCTCTGTAAATGGTGACCATAATTATCCCAGAAGGTCACTGAAATAAAGGAGAATAAGGTCCCAAGGCAATGAGGCCCAGGCTCAAATCCATTTATCTGAAGCTACATGACAAGATGCTATTTTTTATTTCTGCCTTGAATTTCAAATTAACAGTCAGCTGAAAAGATTCTGTTGAAGAATGAATCCATAATAAAGGGATTTACTTCTTTTCCCTTGGAGTTGTTGCTTTGCTGCCATTGTTATTGATTAATGGGGTATGTATACTTTAAAGGAACACTGCTACTCTTTGAGATCTTCCCTCCAGAGTATGTTAGGATCGTGTTAATGTCTTGCATTTTTCAACACTGGAGAGGCAATCAAGTGTTCTAGAAACTATGTATTTTATAGAGAGAAAGTCAAGAAAGCAGAGTAAAAAACAGTATATACAGCATGTTCTCATTTTTGGAAAAAGAACTCTATATACTCTGTTTTGTGCTTTGCTTCTGGCTTTCTGTCTATAGAAATATAGTTTCCAAAACAATTCATTTTTGAATGCTGAAAAATGCAACAGGCATAAATAGATTAATAGATGATAGAGATAGACATCCAAATATATTGGTTATATTCTAAAAGTAACCAGAAGAGTCATACATTTTCATCATTCCTGTTTGTGCTCTTTTATTTTGTTCATTTTTAATTAGCTTTTTGGATGCATAACTTACATACAGTAAAATATGTGAATTTCAGTTGTACAATTCTATGTGTTTTGTTAATCTGTCATAATCTGAGTTACCATGTTATAGAACTACACTATCCAATACAGTAGCAACCAGACAAATGTGTTTGAGCACTGGAAACAGGAGAGGAAATATGGATGATAATATTTTGGCTGTATCAGATTACATAGAATGTATGTTCCAATTAAATTTAATTACACTTTTTTCTTATTACCCTTTTAAAAATATGGCTACTAAAATTTAAAAATTTACATATATAGCTTGTACTTTATTTCCATAACACAGGATAGATATGGAGCATTTTCATCAACATAAAAAGTTTCCTCACACTCCTTTCACTGAATCCTCCCACATCATTCTCCCTGACAACCACAAATCTACACCTGTCTCTAGTTTTGAGTTTTCTATAATCTTATATAAGCAGGTGTGTGTGTGTGTATGTGTACTCTTGTGAGTGTAAAAAGCTCTGCATGTCTGTGGTCCATATAAGCATGTTATGTAGTCTGTGATGCTTTTACTTTGCAGAATTCTTGAATGAAAGATTCATATCGCTGTATCGGTAGTTCATTCTTTTTTTTAATACTGAGTAGTACCCGTTGGTTGTATGCATTTTTATTGCTTAATAGGACTTAGCGGTATGGATACACCTCCATCTGTTTATACATTCACAAGTTAGTGAAACTTCTGTTTGGGCCATTGTGAACAAAGCTGCTCTGAAACTTTGAGTAAAAATCTTTGTGGACGTGTATCCTCATTCATTTTGAATGACTAAGAATGAAGCTAAGATCATACAGAAAGATTAAGATACAGTCAAATAATTTTCCAGTGTGTCTGTACCATTGTATTCTCCAACAACGTGTGAGTTTTAGTTGCTCCCCACCGTTGTCTACATAAGCCGCTGTCAGTCTTTTCAATTTTAGAAGTTCTAGTGAATGTGTAATAATATCTCAGTGTGAAGTTAATTTTCATTTCCCAAATGAGAAACACGTCTCTTCTCACATGATTCTTTGAAATTTATATATCTTGTCTTCTAGAATGAATATGTTTTGTTCATTTTTTTAAGAACTAGAAAATTTTTAGAGGCTCCTGTGACTCGGTTAAGCATCTGGCTCCTCGTTTCAGCTCAGATCATGATCTCAAGGTCCGGAGATCAAGCCCCAAGTAGAGCTCCACATTCTAAAGTGCCAAAGTCTTTATTTCCATGAATTTCAATCTATCTTTTAAGTTTTATTTTGCTAAGAAAACAAATATTTTCTCCTATGATTTCATCAAGAACTTTTACAATTTGGACTTAATATTTTATTTTCGAAAAATCAGTTAATTGTGTACATGTGAGTCAATTTCTAATCATCTTTGATCGTGGTTTTAACCGTTTTTTTCTAGATGAAGTGACTTAGATTTACTTAATAGTTTTGAAACTCCCATGCCCTAAGAATATTAGCTGTATTATTTACCCTAAAAACCTCAAGCTGATTTTATGTCTTACTTTCAAAACTATGTGACTTTTTTTTTTTCTGTGATGAAGGCAACAGAGCAAATAATGGACTGGGTATGAAGGTTAGGCTAGCCAAGGAAAAGTGGATGCTAAATGTCCTAAAAGCTGTGATGACATTGCCCAAGAGCTCATGAACCAAAATAGAAGTCTGGGGATGCCTAGGTGGCCCAGGACTGATCCTGGGGTCCTGGGATCGAGTCCCACATCAGGCTCCCTGCATGGAGCCTGCTTTTCCCTCTGCCTTTGGCTTTGACTCTCTCTCTCTGTCTCTCATGAATAAATAAATAAAATATTTTTAAAAAATAGAAGTCTGACTATTCCCCCCTTGCCTGTTCTGGTCATTTAGGAGAATAAATGTAGAAGGCTAAATGAGAGTACTTAAGCTAAAGCTCAGGAAAAATAAGTAAAAGGATTAACGGTGATAAATAACCTAGTTCTAGAATCCCAGAACTAGGCTTAAAATGACTGCTTTTAAATATTATAGAAATTTTAATAGCTAAAACTTTTGAAATATATCCACTTAAAAAGAGAGAGAGAGGCTCCTGGGTAGCTCAGTTGGTTAAGCATCTGCATTCAGCTCAGGTCATGATCCCAGGGTCCTGGGACGGAGCTCCCACATCAGGCTCCATGTTCAGCCCCTCCACCTCACTTGTGCTCTCTCTTGCTGTCTCTCTCTCTCTCTCTCTCTCTCTTTGTCAAATAAATAAAATCTTAAAAAAAATAAAAAGAGAACAATCACATGTAAACCTGCAAAAATGCAAATGACTGTATGAAGTAGTTTTTTTATGCCATCTTGGTGGAGTTGTGTTTATCTGGACTGAACCTTTAACTATGAACCTGTCAAAAAGGCAAATTGGAGACTAGTGTTACTATAAATATTTAAATGGTATCTGTTTTCCAAGACAGAATGAACAATTTACATCACAGCATTATGGGCATGTCTTATTTAGGAAGTGCATGAAGTAAAGGGCACACTTTAGAAGGAAAGCAAAATCACATCCCAGTGCAATGTTTGCTGCTGCTCTGTAATGTGTTTTACACGGACATTTCCTGCAGTTACTCGGTACTCCCTGGTGCTGACGTATGAACACATTTTATGCTTTCCCCTTCCCATGGTGCACTTCATCTTCAGATTTTCACTGTGCCTTACTTACTTATTTGAAAAAGTTCAATACCATAGAAGTTTATTTCATAGTTTTAGGATCATAGAGTACTATGAGAAAAGTATTCTGTACACCAAGACATCTGAGGTTCTTAAATTTGTTTCTTCCAAAATTGCACCATTAAATGCAGAAAAATAGCTAAGGTAGAAGGCTTAATGCTGTTCACTCAAGAGGTGCTTCACAAATACTTGTGGAGTTGAATATTCTACTAGAGGCCATTCTCAGGGTTAGGAGAAGAGAGTTGGATTTCAATTGGCAATTCTAAGTGGATAGGAGACTTGAAAAAAGTTAACCAGTTTGCACCATTGTTTTCTTATCTCCTGTGAAGAAGCTGACTTGAATCACGTTTAGGATTTTGTTTTTTTAACCAGCTTCTTATGTGTCTAAACATTTTTATGTGAATACCTCGAGAGGTGTTCCTTTAGATAGATGGGACAGGTTGCTTGTCCCAAACACATCTAAAACTGTTCCCCTTACATATTTTCAGAAGTCATTGCAAGTTCTTTCCTGGAAGTCTGTGGTTTCCCCCCTTGCCTGTTCTGGTTCTCAGAATTACAGATGTCCATGCTGAGGTACCGGTGCTGTTGTGTGTTGAAATAAAAGTTGCCAGTGACATTTCTGTTCATTGACTGAGGGTCCACTTTTGAGTCTCCTTAGTTCACTACTCTCAATGATCCATGGAGATTTTTGTGAAGCAGTTATTTTAGTATTTTTCATTTTTGCTAATTTATTTTAATATTTCTGAGATAAAACTTTCTTCTTCATGGGATTCAGTAAATTTTTACATCAGAAGGCATCCAGAATGACAAAACCATTCTCAGAACCCTCTTCTGTGGCACCAGAAGAATCTTTAGATTCTCAGGCCTAAACAATGGTGAAGGGTCTATATCTCAGGTTTCCCAGACACACACATGTGTCTGTATTCTAGGGTGAACAGAGCCTATACTCAAGTCAGGCACGTGCTAAATAAAGATAAGCTCAGAGCAAATAGGGCCTTTTTATTTTGTGAAATGTAACTTCCAAATAATTTTGAAAGTGCATGTAGGTTTGACAGGATGGGTGATAATTAGCAACAACCGAACTATTTTCATTCTTTGAGTCACATCAGGTATGACCTTTCAGTTTACAGCTTTGCACTGGCCTTTTCAACTGCAGAAACTTATATATAATGTGATCTTTGCAGCTTCAAAGACAGGCACTCTCCCAGGAATGTGAATAGGTGGTAGCAGGTGCTTTGTCATTCATGGTGGTACCCTTGCTACAAATCAAAGGTAACTGGCATGGAATGAGAATGTAAGCGGCCAAAACCTGATCCAGTCTTAAAAATATATTCAAATCCACATTATAATAAGCTCCGGAGTCTTCCAAATGGTTGTTTTAAAAATGGTAATAATTGTTTTCTATTGCTGAATAGTAGCTATTAATCAAAAGTTCCAGATGTACAATGAATCCTTCAAGGGTGAGCTTTTGAATGACGTAGAGAGGTTTTCTTGTGTGTTCTAACTGAAGGTATATGATGAAAATGTCTAGGAGTATGCTGAATTGAGATATTTATAAATTTTTATTATATCAATTATCTCTTAATAAGTCTATTGATTTCTCTCACCTAACTGCCACACCCTATTTCTGTATTTATTATATTATTTTGAGTATTTGGCCTGGTGAAATTTTCACAGGAATATTTTAGCACCAGTGAAAAGGACTCAAATGTGTTTATCTTTACCTTCTGGAAAACTAATTAATGTTCAAAAAATAATAAATATTGTACTTTATGTTGCAAGGAAATATATTGAAAAAAGAAACATGGAGATTCTAGTTTGTAAATTTAACTCTGTGAGACCGTAAAAGACATTATGTCCTTTGTAAGGTAAAACTAAAGTAATTATATTCTGGCTCATTAATAAATGTCTTCAAAAGTAAATTTTAAAAAGGGCTTTTTGGTAATGAATATACACCTAAATAAATGTGGATAAATAATTAGTTAAAAAGGTCTTCCCTCAGACAGTTTTTGATTCCCATTCAAAAATGAGAAATTCATTTTTCTGTTGGAGTGAAAAACTTCTGGTGGTTGAGCACCATAATACAACCAGCACCCCCAAATTCTTTGTAGAAAAGGAGCATGGCAACAAGGCTCCTTTGTGGTGCTGAGCAAAGGGCACATGCATTGGAATGCTATATGGAGAAAACATATGTTAGGATGACTTTGCTTTGTGATTTTTGGATATAGGTTTCCAGGTACATTTTCTGTAGTGGAAACACTAATGGGACAAGTGCATTTTTATTAAATAAGTCAGTCCAGAAAAAGAAGAAAAAAAATCAAGAGTTGCTGCATTAAATATAATATATATATATATATATATATATATATATAGTCACATAATGTAGAAAAACTATATATTCTATATATACACACAAGCTAAATAATTTTAGAATAAGCAGTAAAGATAATATATGCTTTGTAAGTGGCCCTTAATTACCCATTTTGCCTATCCACATTGATTATATTACCTTAAAATTTTTTTAAAATGTAAAAAAAAAGGAGGTTGTGTGTTTGGTTTTCCATGTCTCCATATGTAAATTGAGGTTTAAATAAGGTAGAGTGGTGATATTTTCAAATCCAATTCCAAATAGATTAAAATTGGTCAAATCTTGCTGAAATGAGGTTCAGAATTATTGGAGTTATTTAAAAACAACAAACAAAAAACAAAACACTCTGTGTCTTTTAAAATCCAAAACATATTTATCCCCTGAGCACGTTTGCTTTTAATTTACAAAAGCTTATTTTTGAAGGAAATTTAATCTTCTAATTTCTCATTTATTTACACTGACATCATTAAGATATCATTTTGTAAAACCTATTTGAATTTTAAGAATCCTTTTAAGGATTCTATTTCGAGGTTCTATGAAGAATCCTTTTTGTTTGTTTGTTTTAAAAGTCACTTTTCTAAGAGCAAGGTATCGTGTTTTTGGTAAATGCAAGTAGACTTGAACATAAAAAAATCCACATTTAATTGGAGGAATTCAACTACAAATAATTTTTAAGTCAGTTTTAATGTTGGTAAAATATTTTTTTTCAGCCTGAAAACATTGGTGTTGGTGGTGAGGAAATATACAAGGATTTTCAGACAGGTAGAGTAATCCAGTACTGTGGAGTCTCCAATCAACAGTGTTCCTACTTGTTGAAGAGAGCCAAGGCAACTCCCTGTATTTGATAATATGAAACATTTCTGCATTTGCCAGCTGATGGTTTAAGATGCTATTCTTCATGCTCAAAATAATGTATATGATTTTCTTTGGTGTAGGTCCATTCTATCTTCAAGGCCTATTTCAAGAATTGCATTTAATATGTAACCTTCCTTGTCTTATTCAACATTTTCTTCAATGAAATCCTATCATACCAGCATTGAGTAAAATTCAGTTTAACAACATAATTTATTTCTCTCTCTCACTCTGTCTCTCTCTATATCATGTTTGTCTCCCATAAATAGTGTAATTCTTCAGGGAAAGGGATTTTTATCTTCTGCTATCCCCAGTAGCCAAGCTGCTTCCATTATCCTTATGCTGGGATTATATAATGATTAGAAATTGCTATTAAGTCCATATATGAGTAAAATACCTAAAAGGCTTTAGGAAGTTTTGGTGATGTAAAGAAGGTTCAAAGTTCCTACCTGGATGTTAAGAAGTTGTGAATTAATTGTACTGGATAAATAGTTTGCACAAAACTACAGCGGAACGTGATTATACATATGCCTCTGGTTGTCTCCTTACAAGGTAAGGGTTCTGGTCTTGGCTCAGCTTCTATACATGTGATCTTGACCAAGTCACTAAATCTTTGTTGGACTTTAGTTTCTAAAACTATAAAATGAAAAAAATAAAAATAAAATAAAACTGTAAAATGAGGAAGTTGGTCTAGATTTGTAATTTTCGAACTTCCCTACTAAGTTCCCCAGGAAAAAGTCTAAGGTCACCTTGGAGATGGATGGGGAAGCTGAACAGATAGATTACTGGCTCTGCATTTCCATTTCAACAAGAACAATCCCATCTCTCACTTGAAACATTGCATTTTCCCATATGGTTTCTTTTGGAGGGGAAAATGTACTTTAGAGCTAAAAAACATTTACAAATGATGGGAACGTTATCTGTAAAAGTCCTTCATACTTCAAGATCAGTTAATCTGTTTTTTTGTCTTTAACCCCAGGGAGCTTGCTTCTAGAAACGTCCCCATAGTTTTAGTCTCTGCTGTTCTTCCAAGACTCCATCATTGTCTATAAATAACCCTCTGATCTTGCACATTAGAACCAGGAGAAAGAAAACTCATATATGACCTAAAATGAAATGTGCCTCTTTATTCTCTTTTTTAAAAATACAGTAAATTCAATTGCATATCCTTAACACTTTTTTTTTTCAGATCTATTTTTAAACTTTTTATTGCTTTACTGACAAACTCTTTTAACTAGGTCTAGTTCTGCCCAATAGGAAATTTACCAATTTCTCTTCACTCCATTGAATTATTTTCCTTCCCATTAGGGTACTCAGGAACCAAGCAGTAAATACCCAGTTAAAAGGGAATCGTTTTCCATAGTTATTTCTCTGTTATGAACTCCCATTCCTTTAATGATGTGAGTCTAAACTTGAGACACAGAAGAACATTTGTACTTCTCACTCTTTAAGTGAACTTTAAATTTTTTAACAAAAACCTAAGAAAGTGCTAAATTAGTCCATACTTTATAGACTTATATTTTGCAATCAAAAGAACCAAGAATGAATCCTTTGAGCATTTGTATAGTTAAACATCTATTTTGCAACCCACAGACTTTTCTCTCTACCAGAAAATGTGTATGATGTTTTCCACGGCTGTCATTGTACACTTTCATCAACAGTGTATTCACTGAGGAAGACAAATGTTATCAAGGTAATGTAAAAATCCTTCCATATCTCTTATTTTCATTTCATCAGAACTTGCCACATATGGTGATATATTGATACAGAGGGCAATATGTTACACACACACACTCACACATGGACAGGCACACACACATAAATCTGTGAGCATTATTCTTTTCATTGCAAACTAAGTTTGTAGCAATAAAATCAGTGATGTTAAGCATGGAAAATATTAAAAGCACTGATAATTTTATCATAATAAGTTAAGTTTATAGCCTTGAAAATAGCTTTTTATTAAACTTGATGACACTAATGTAACTATATGTTCGAGAGGATACATAAATCCAGTCAAGGGTGTTAGGTTGGAGAAAGGATAAGAAAAAGAAAATTTAACTGAAATTGCTTCAACCTTAAAGTATGTGGAAGATAACACATTAGATGGGTTTGAGGGGTTTCTAATGAGTGAAGTGAAGCTGGTAATGAATTACCTACAGATTTTGACAATCCATGAATACTGTAAAATCCTGCTGTTCCTGCACTACTGAAGGTAGAGCAGAAATGCAGTGCCACTGTCTCAATGAAGACTGATTTGCGGCAACATCTTTGAGGCAGCGCCAAGCAATAGGGCATCCTCTAGACTGTTCTTGAAGAAAACAGTTTTTAGAACAGTGTGTCTTACTAATTAATTACTTCTCTAAATGTAGATAAGCCTAGAGGAATTATTGTGAATAAAAAAGAATTAAATTTGGTTCTAGAATGTAATAAAAATCAGGAAAGAAAACGTTTAAAGAACATGACAAGGACACTCAGGATTGTGTAAGGGAATTTCTTTTAATGCCGTTATATAAAAATGAAATATTTCATTTTTAGAGTGAAAGTCCCCCAAAAGCAATCTCAAACAAGCAAAATGGCCTTTCACTGGAGATTTTGTAGTGTCTGAGAAATCTGGATGTGAAGTTTTTACCTTGGGCTCTTGCAGAAACAGAACCAATCCAAGTCCTTGTTTTCATCTCTGTGAGGTTCAGTTTCCTGATTTGTAAAAATTGAATCCAATCCTCACTGGAACTCTAAGATCCTTCCCAGCTCCAGAGTTATGTGATTATAATGTAATGTGTCATTCTGTGTTACCTTTATTTCTCCAAATAAATGAAGAATTGTTGCCTAATCAATATAATACTGACAGTAAGTACAATGGATTAAAATTGTGACTAGTATAGTATGGCATATGGTATAGATTTTCCTTTTCAGATATGGAATTTGCAGTCAGAGTTTTCTGAAGTCAAAGATAGGGTGAAATGTAATAACTACTACCAAGAATAACTTGAGTGCATAAGATATTCCATACACACACATATCTAGTTTGGATACAGATAATAAAGAGCTCTGTAACATATTTTATCATCCAGATACAAATTCATAGTTGAGTCTCAAGGAAAAGCTCCCCTGAATAACAATAATGGCAATAATAATAATAATAATAATAATAATAATAAATGAATCATGATAATAGCAGCACCACTAAGTTATTAATAATCATATTATTTTTATAAGAAAAAATCCTCATATAGTATTTACTGTGTGCCTGGCACTATTTTATACACTTTACATTTGCTAACTCATTTTGATGCTCATGATAATTCTGTTATGGGCATTGTTATTGGTTACAACCTTTTTAGAAAGAATCACACATAAATATAAACAGAATAACATTTAGTGCAGTTTACAACTTGATAGGTCTTGTTATAATATTTTAAATATTCCATAATTTTTTATTTCAATCTCAACACCAATCTTGCTTGGTAGATAATGCATTTTCTACTTTATGGATGAGGAAATTGAGACTTGAATAACAAGTAACTTGCCCAAGTACAATGGTTAGATAATAAAAGAAGAAGTTATATGCACAAGATCTATTTGACTCCTCCATCAGAGTTCTTCACCATTATACCTGGGGCTTTCCAAGGTTATTCCTTTTTAATAGGTAAAGTAATTCAAAAGTGGCTATGGGAGAAGTTACAGTTAAATGGTTGGGGAGGCTATTTTATAGCATTAATAACAGCTCAACTTTCTTCAGATACTGGGGAAACCCCCTTGTTTTCTATGTATATGTTTACATTTGGACCAGCACCGATGGCCCATAGTTAAACTGAGATATTAGGTTGAACCAAGGGAAATTGCTGATACATGATCATTTCTGACCCATAGAAACAGCGATTTCATAATTTACCTTAATACATGGTCTCTCTAGCAAACTTTGAACAATAATTTACCAACTCATTTAAATATTAGTTGTTGATTGATTGACAAAGAGGAAGCTCACTGGTAGCTAATTTGTAATATACACTTTGATTATATTAGAATTTTAGATCTCTTTAGCATTTTTATATTGAATGATTCATAATTTTATTTTCTTTTGATTTTTTTTTGATTCATAATTTTAAAGCCAGATTTTGCTTATTCATTTACCATTCTTTCCATGAATGGTTCCAAATTATAAAATGCCAGAGGACTTTAGAATTTAATTTCCCCTCCTTGTATTACCAGACTGTACATACTTACTATTCCTGTTTTCATTCAGACAAGGAGGGAAGCCCCATATACCAACAAGCAGGAGAGATGGGTAACTGCCTTCTGCAGTACCTACCAATCAGTTGCTAATTCTACGAGCTCCAATGAGTGAAGCCCTAATAATGCATCGACACACTCCTCCCTGGTGTTTATGAAACTGTTTTCTCTCAGCTACAAACCTTCCCTTCTGTACTCAGCTCTGCGATGCTGGGGCTGGAGTTCTACAACTCACATTTCTTTCTCATAGACTGACTCCTTCTTAGCTTTTACCAATAGGGCCGCTAAATGGGACTGGAAAGCAGTAGGATGAAGTAATGTGGACTCTCTTGGCTTATTTGCTGATGCTCTAAGAGTCACTGAAACAAAAGTTTTCTACTCAGCAGCACCAATAGTACCAGCCAAAATTGGCCCAGTTTCCAGTTTTTTCTACTCATCCCAGAACTGGTTGCATAAAGCCCCCTCAGAGAAACTGGCACTTACTGTGATGTTCCCTTTCCTCCGAGATCTAAGCTCAGCTTCATGGAATCCTTCCTACCCTTCAAGTTCTCCAAATGGTCCCCTTTTAACCTCAGTGCTAGAGGTCTTGCTATCATTACTGTCTATCCCAAGTTTTTGCTTTTCAATGTCTGTTAAACCGATTTGCTATATGGTATTCATTCAGTTGAAATAGCCAGTGTATTTGCTGTTTCACTGCCTGATACCTCTCTACTGTTCTGACTGATGTTGTTAATAAGTTGTTTCTTTAGCATGGAGTACTTTGTCCAAATCCTAATATGAAATGTGAGAATGGTACCTAGGAATTGAACTCATGTTTACTCCAAAGAAATCTAATTGGTAATGGTGGGTAAAACATTTGACAATTTCAATATTTAGCCCTAACTTTGACTAAATTAGTAAAGATAAGAAACAAAAATAATGTTGATTAAAAATACTAAATGAAAGGTTTCACTGCAATCATTTGTGAAAAGTTAACTTCTTACATTTAGGAAGAACTTGAAGGGTGATATAATAGATGATTTTATGGATAGAAGGAAGATACTCTGTTGGTGTGAAAGCATATGTTTTGTATACCCACATTTGTATTTAGTTTGTTTAATTGCTATTTTATTTTTAAGGAGTACCAGCTCAAAGTATTCTGGCTGTGAACTAGGTTCTCGTTTCAATTATTCATTGAAGTCTGAGTCCTTATATGTACGTTAAAACTGTAAGAAGTTGGAGGTGTTTGAGTCCATGCCTTGCTGCCCCTTTTCCCATTAATCTTTCATGTTCTAGGCCATGTGGGGAGACCCTTTCCTTCCAAAATGCTGAGCTTACTTTTTGAGAGGGAGTGATAGCCTAACTGATCCCAAGGCTGCTGTGCTTAAGTAATTGGGTCGCCACTCATTGACCTAGAACCTACTCTCACTAGGTCCTTCATACTAAGGTGAGGTCAGTAGCAGCCTGTTCAGCTCATGAACAAGGGTTCTATATGTTCAGATGCTATTGTTTCACACTCAGGCACCGTTTTTGTCATGTCACTTCAATTATGGGACATTCCTGTCTGCTGCTTTCCTCTGTCACTGATGTGGAAAGAGCTTTATTTCAAGATTGTGTATTTCAGTCTTGAAGTTTGTCTGGATTTGTGTGTGAATTTATTGTTGCCATTCCCTTGCTTACATTTGTTAAATGAATTTCCCTAGATGAGAAGTGAAAAAGGACTCCCTTTATGATATGCTCCTCCCCCCTGCTTCTCCACCCTCAGTTCTCCCAAAACTCATTTCATACTCTTCACTTCACATGACCTGTTCACAGTTCCTGGCACAGTCTTTGTTTCCTTTCCCTCTACTTCTTTGCAAATGTTGCTGCTCATCTCCTCTTCTTCCATCAAACAACCACTCTCCCAGTGGAGAATCAGCTCGAGTATCTGCCCTTCCAGTAAACATTTTATGATTCCTTGGGGTTTCTACTTGGAGTTTTTACCATAGTACTTTGAGTTTTCCTCTCTAATAAATCTTAGCTCAATCTGTTGCAAATGATTTTTATGGCATTCTTCAATTTAATAATTGAGACTTAAAAAGGAGTAGATATATACTTTATAAACATAATTTTTAAAAGAACCAGCCAAGCTAAGAAACAAAAATATCAAAATCTTGTATTCAGTTATCTATTTTACCTATCACATCTTTCTAGCTCATTTTTTGAAGATATTAACTAATGTAAATTTTTCCCCTTTATTGCTTTATTTTAAAAATAATTTAATCACATATGCACATATTATAAACATTTCTAGTCTTCCTTGAAAATGAAAACATAAACATATATGCACTTACGTACATATCATACACATACTCATATAGGATATAGTGTGTATATTTATATATTCTTCTGAAACTTGCTTTTCTACTTAACATTTCTGAGATTAATGCATTTTTACCTGTATCTATAGAATATTAGGTTTTGCTATTAAATATGATTCCATTGTGTAACTATACCAACATTTATGTGGCCATTCCTCTGCTTTCCTTCTAGAAAATGCCACTACTGTATATTTCCCAGAGTTCTAGTTATCATGTTCACAAAGAGATTATACTAGGTTAGTTGGAAGCATTCCTCCAGAAATCATGTGAGGAGTGAATTACAGGCCATGTGCATTAGCTCTGTCATCTCTATATACTCAATACGCATTTTGTAGTATCATCACCATCATCATCATTAATTACAGAGTCTTTTGACAAACAAAAGGACCCCTTTTCTCCCAGACTGAAGCTTAGATCTTGACAAAACAGAGGTAGCCTTTTAACTTTACCTATTAAAAAAGGAACAAGAGCTTTTGTGAAATCCTTTGAAGATAGTAGTAGCTATGAATAATTCCAGAAGCTCAGGTAGGTAGGGAAAATATCATATTATTTCCTTTAATTAAAATTAAATTTGATACTTAATCTCTATTTTGACTAGATGGAAATACTTTTTAATCCTAAGCATTATTAGGTTTCCCTTCCCTTCATGGACTCTGCAGATGTTCTGGCAATTGATCCAGAAGGAGACATTCAAGGAGGTCCTCTGATCTTGAGTCCACATAGCCACTTTTGAGATGCTCATTGTCTGATCCCACATGAGTTCCAGAAATTTGTGTGGATCCTAGAAATCTATTGGCTCTGGCCCTATGCAATGGATATCCATAACTGGTACAGTAATTCTTAGCAAATAGTCCATTTGCACCTATAAGTTCACCTTCGACCTTGAACTGAGGCCATATAACAAGCTCTGGCCAAAGAGCCATGAGCAAAATGTGTCACTTTGGAGATAAAGCACAGAAGAGGCTTTGAAGCCTCAGTGTGCTCCTTTCCTTGCCTCAATAAATATGAAGCAACATATTGAGATAGAGAAAATTCCAATGATTTAAGTTTCTGAGTAACTGTGAAATACAGGTATATAGCATCCAGGATGAATTAGTCCTAAACATTTGTTGTGATATGCAACTGAGATTGAGCAGTTGTTTATTACGATTGTTTTTTCCAGCCTGTTACACTGCTGTATTATGTTTTTTTTTTTTTCTAACCGTGAGCCTGTTTTTCTATGTACAATGATCCTATGGCATCACATAAACATTGTCTCTTAAATTTTTATCACCTCCTGGATCTCTGATAGGAAATCTGTTATGGAACTCTACTAGTTGTGGAGTCCAGTCTTTGAAACATTACTCAGACTTGTATGTATGCAATTCTTACTCTCTCTCCAAGTCAACCACTTCTCTTCCTTTCCCTAGAGGACTCCAAACATGGTCTTCATTTGCCTTTGCCTTTCAAAAAAATACAGGAGGACAAATTATCATCTCACAGTTTCCCCAATGTTTAACGAATACACAGATCCTAAATCTTCTTAATGAATCACGGAGAAGGAGACAAAAAAATTAGGGTGTTTTGAGTAGAAAGAGTGACAACTTTTTTTCTCCCAAAACATATGGATAGCATTAAGGTGTCACTTTCTGATTCTTTTATAACACTGAACATGAAACATGAATTTATATCTCAATAAATTGTCCTGCCATACACTAGGGTTCTTAATGACTTAACCCTGAATCTTGACATCTCACAGATTGTATTTGACTTAGAAGCATTAAGCTTGATTGAATAAAATGACAGTACACAGCTTTAGAAAGGATTCCCTTACTCTCCTAAACATACTATATAGCTCCCACATCAAATTTTTGAAGACCAGCCATTCTTGAGCTGGGTGTAAAATATATCTGTGACCCCAGTGCCTAACCCACAGACTTTTTACTCTGTTCTCATGCTTTCTCTTCCTCCCTGTATAACTTCTTTCCTCCGCAGGACTCTTCTCTTTACTTTTTTCCCCCACTAATGTTTCTCTTTTTGTCTCTGTTTCTGCAAATGATGAATGCCTTCATTGTATAAAGCTGGTTTTTAAAACAGATGGGTTTCTCCCCTCCCCAGGAAAATTTGACTACTTACTTCTTTAAGAGCTTTAGATTGTTTTTAAAATTATTATTATTTTATTTTAATGGCCAGAAAACTCCAACAAAATTTTCTTTCCCTCTTCATAATTTGATCAATGTAATATTTTCATTTTGTGATAACCTTCAACCTGCCTAGAGTATAAGTAATGATCTTTGCTATCAGTAGTCTGATTTGCATAGTATAGAGTAGATTGTTGTCATTCTCCAAGGACAGATTGGAGAAAGATTGTTGAGGAAACCTCTCCCCCAAAACTGCTCTCCCTCCCCCACTTTTAAAGCTGGACTCTTTGACTGTCGTATTGTTGCCTGAATGCGTTAACTCTGCTTAGAATCAGGTCAGGGTAATGAGCAGAACTGTACATTGAAGAACTTTTTTATTCAGATCCCCATTTTCAGAACTACTCCCCCTATGTTTAAGACTCCTACTTGGTATTTAGTCAACAAGTCAATTAGGAAAAAGTCACAAAAAAGGAGATAAGATTTATTTCTTACTCTTTTCTGTACTTTTTTTCATAAATTTTTACAGTTTAAAGGATAATTACAAGGAAGAGGTAGTAATGATTAACAACAAAAATGTTGCTGTTTTCCACATAGGGAAACTCTTTTTTTCGTTGGGAAATATTTTGGTGTTTACAAAATAGGATCATGTATGGGACCATATCTACTGCTGAACCAAAATTGTTTTCCAGGAGCCAGAGAGCCATTAATCATAGTAATTTTACCAATGAAGATGGGGATCTAGAGCTTCTGATGGCAATTAGATGCTAGATAGTAGAAATGAGATATAATTCAAACATGTATCCAAAATTTATTCACTTTCAGATAATCATGTTACATTTTTTAACAACTATATTTGGGGAGTGTATGCTGTTTACACAAAACAAGCCTCTGTTCAGGAGGGATGTTCTGTATTGAATTTCACTGACTCATTAAGCATTGTTTTCTTTTTCTTTTTCTTTTTTTTCCTGCGGTACAATAAACCCCTTGAACATATTTAAATGAATATCATTGTCTAGTGCTAATGTTTGGTTGAAAAAACACTCAAGGGATTGTTTTTTTTCCTTCCTTTTCTCTTCTATTTTTAGATTGTTTCCTTCATACCTGAGATGTTGCCTAAATTTGGCATATTTCATGTATCTTTATTTCCACCTGGGAAGCTTCTTCATACATGTATGTTATTTAGAATACACAGATTCTATGACTGAGAAGCAATGCCTTAGCATTGGTAGACTAAATCCCATGAGACAGCGATTGTGTCTTTGTGTTCATGCTGTATCCCTAGAGCCCAGAATGATTCCTGTAACAAAATAGATTGTGATATGTGTTTTTGGAAGACAGAATCCAGTTTTGCCAACTTTAAGTCACTTTAATATTCTTTCCTACACATTTCACCTAAAACATAGCTATGCTCTTAAAGCAAATGCAGACCACTTTTGATTCACGTTCTTTCCATTAACTAGCTCTACCTACTGCAGATTCACTTCTTAACTGTTCAATATCTGTGACAATAAACAAAAAGTGGAATAATGGATGAATACCAGATTTCCTTAATACAGTCAGCCAAATATTTTCCACTTTCCAACTTCTAGGATCATGATGAAATTATATTCCTATCTGGTTCCCTTGTGATTTCATGAAGTTTTAATACTAGTTCTGGCCAATGAATTTTCAAAGAAATGATAGTTTTAATTTCATAACAAAGCCTATAATTCTCTGCAGAATTATCCTTTTCCTTCTTGCATGGCCACTGGTCACAATCAAGACGGTAGCAACATTATCTGTTTAAAATACTATTGAATAACTATAATCAAAGAGAACCTAACAGACCAGCAATACAGGTGAGTGGGAAGTAATCCTTTGCTTTAAGTCACTGAGTTTTAGAGATTATTACAACAGCATATCTTCATATATCCTAACCGATGCAGACAATTTACCAAACTTTTTAAAGTTTTAATAGAGTGATTTGAAACTTCCAGGCACTATGCTGAATGCCGGTTTTTATTATCTGTACGTTTGTAATGGCCATCTTATTTATTTTTTAAAACATTTTATTTATTTAACTGATAGCACAAGCAGGGGGAGTGGCAGGCAGAGGGAGAGGGAGAAGGGCATCGTTCCAAGCAGGGAGCCCGAGGCAGGGCTGGATCCCAGGACGCTGGGATCATGACCTAGCCAAAGGCAGCCACTTAACTGAGCCACCCAGGTGCCCCTGTAATGGTCATTTTAAATGTTGTCTCAAATCCTACTTTTTCCTCTTCCCATTTACAACGGTCTGTTTATATATTTTTTAGAAGACAAATACATACGTGTTAAAACTAAGACTCTTAAAACTGTTTCAGATTTCTTCCACCCTGAAATATGTTTGTCCCTCATTGGGTGTCAGCCACTATCATTGGAGTTAGAGCTACAGGTCTGCTTTGAGGATAATGCACGATCTCTTCCAGCTAACTGCAAATCTACCAACTAATGCTCATATGAATCTGTATGGACATATAATTTCATAATATTCATGTAGATAAGCACCAGTGCACAGCCAAGGATTTTTTTAAAGATCATTTATTTGAGATTGCGAGCACATGTGGGGAAGGAGCAGAGACAGAGAGAGAAACTTAAACAGACTCCATGTTGAGTGTGGAACTCGACTTGGGGCTCAGCCTCACGACCCTGAAATCAGGACCTGAGCTGAAACCAAGTCATTTAACCAACTGCCCTACCAGCCACTAATTTTAAAAGATGAATGAGGGATTGCTCTGAGACATGATAACAAAACTCTCTCTCTCTCTCTCTCTCTCTCTCTATATATATATATATATATATATATATATATATATATATAGTAATATATATTATTATATATATATAGTAATATATATATTACTATAGAATTAGAGTTCTGATTAAGACACTCTTCTTCTCCAAACAACCTTTAGATTATTTTAGTTATATGTACATTGTAACTTAAATTCTTCAGTGCAGAGCACATGCTGCCTGATAGCCCTTGAATCTGGCTTTAGAGATCATCCCTCTGTGCCTTTCTGAATTTTATGACCATTTTTTTTCAGAGTAATCTTTGATCTTTTTAAACCACAGAGGAATTCTGACAGATACAGTTTAAACAGGCATTTGAGTCTCTTCATATCTTTTCAATCAACAAATTAGACAATGGAAGATAGGCATTGTCCTACTTTTCACTAAGAAAGCATATGTGCCAGATTTATAAAATGCATCTATAATGAGAAGAAGATGGTAAGTAGGAGAGAAAGACTTCAAGTCACACCAACCTACTTCAATGGTCAATATTTCCTTAAAATGTTTCATGTGTTTGTATTTCTCGTTTCTTTTAAACTATTATAAATTCTTGGGAGAAACAGAAAATCTATTTTCTGATGCTTTGTGTCCTCCTATTTTACATAATAGTAGGGTTCCCAGATAAAATGCAAGATTCCCAGTTAAATTTGAATTTCAGAAAGATAATGAATATATATTTTTAGTATAAAATATTTGGGACATATTTTTACTAAAACATACTTCATTGTCCATTTGAAATTCAAATTTAACTGAATTTTCTATATTTTTACTTGCTAAATCCAACACCCCTATAGAGTAGGCACTCAAAAAACAAAACAAAACAAAAACAAAAAACCCACCCACTTGACAGACACAAAACCTAACTCTTCTTGCCATTAATAGAGGATCTAGAGCTGGAATTAGACCCACAGTTTTCTAATTCTCTTTCCCAAGATCTTTTCTCCATATCAGACCTGTTTGTCATGACAATTTATAGAGATTCACTGCTATCAGCCCTGCGGAAAAAAACTGCCTGGCTCAGCTATTGGATCTACCACTTACTCACTATTGGATTTTGGACAATTGACTTTTCTGTTCTTCAATTTTCTCATCAATGCAATGGTAATTAAAATAACATTATAAAGATATACAAGACAAAGTACTTAAGTTGGCAATGATTATTATTTCACCGAGATAGAAATATAAGCAAGTTCTTTTTTTATTTTTTTATGTTCCAGGTCCCGTTAGAGGGTCTGATGAGATCTTAAGAGCCATCAAAAGAAAATTATATATTCACAAATCATTTTCTTGATTTTTTAAGGTCATAGACTCTCTGAAGCCCACGTCCCATGAAGGCAGAATGAATCTGGGATCAGTTTTACATATATTTTAGAACCCTCAATACTCAAAAAATACTTTGTTAAATGAGGTAGCTTCAAGAACTGAATAGATCTGCTCTTTTACCAAAGTAAAGCTATCATTTCTTAACCTTGGGATCTTCAATAATTCTTTCTTATAAAGGGCTGAGGCGGTAAACTTGAGCTGAGTTGATGGCATATTGCTGACTAATGTGTTCTCTAGAGGGCTTCAAATTCACTTACAGCATTTTGCTAGTTGGGACACATTTAATTTTCTTAGCTCTGTTTTCAATGATCTGTAGCCTTGAACTTAAATAGTGAATTTTGGGGGGCACTTCATCATGTGCTTTACACAGCAGAACACAAACTACAAAAGTGAAACTCTTCAGAAAGTGCTCTTCGACTTCAATTGCACAATCCAGTATGACTTTTTAACTTGTATTACCAAGTATACTTTGCTTTGTCAAAAAATTGTAATTTATTCTCTAAAAACAATCCATAGTATTCTATCATCCTAGCCATCCTACCACTACCACTGAGGATAAAAGAAAAGGACAGATGGAGGAGCAAATATAAATTTGCAACCAATGCTGCACCCTTGAATTTCCCCACTAAATTGCACAAATTAAAATATAGTCTTTGTCCATAAGATAGAGTCATTAACCAAAAGCTAGATCTCTTCTTAAGGAAATCTGGCAATATTTTGCATGATGGATGGCGTCCCAGATAGATATCCTACTTAAGAGAAGCTTTCTCCAGTTAGCAATAAAACAGCTAAGGAATACAACTGCTTTATCCAGGCACAGATTTTTACTTAAATCATGGGAGAGGGCTTTCATCCTCAGATACTATTATGAGACAACATTATCGAGCACTGTGATGTTAAGCAATTTGTCTAAGGTCACAAACTGCTGAGTTGCTGAGCAGAACTGGAACTCAGGCAGACAAACTCTGTAGCAGAGTATTTGCTGCTGCTGCTGCTGCTGCTGCTGCTGCTGCTGCTGCTGCTGCTAAAAGCTGGTATTTACTGAGCACATCTTCAAATTGAGCTAGCAGTTTTGCTATCTGCTTTTTTTCCTTCTGGTACTGAGGTGTAATCGACAAATAAAATGCTAATATATTTAAAGTGCACAATGTGATGAGTTGATATATGTATCCATTGTGAAAGGATTCCTACCATGAAGTTATTAATAGATCTATCATTTCTCATTTTACTTCTTTTTTTTTGTTGTTGTTGAGAATATTTAAGTTCTACTCTGGGTAAATTTCAAGTAGTAATATAGTGTTATCGACTAGAGTCACCATATAATACAGTGTTATCAACCATAGTCACCACCTTACCCATTAGCTCCTCAGACCTTATTCATCTTATAAATGAAATTTTGTATCCTTCCGCTAGCCTCCCCTTATTCCCTCAACTCCCAGCCCATGGCAACAACATTTTACTCTCTGTTTCTAGGAGTTCTACTTTTTGAAAAAAAAAATCATATATAATTGATCCCATGTAGTATTTGTCATTTTCTATCTGGATTATTTACTTAAGATAATGCCCTCATAGATCTACCCTACGACCCAGCAATTGCACTGCTGGGATTTACCCCAAAGATACAGATGCAGTGAAATGGCAGGACACCTGCGCCCCAATGTTTATAGCAGCAATATCCACAATAGCCAAACTGTGGAAGGAGCCTTGGTGTCCATCGAAAGATGAATGGATAAAGAAGATGTGGTTTATGTATACAATGGAATATTCCTCAGCCATTAGAAACGACAAATACCCACCATTTGCTTCAACGTGGATGGAACTGGAGGGTATTATGCTGAGTGAAGTAAGTCAATCGGAGAAGGACAAACATTATATGGCCTCATTCATTAGGGGAATATAAAAAAATAGTGAAAGGGAATAAAGGGGAAAGGAGAGGAAATGAGTGAGAAATATCAGAAAGGGAGACAGAACATGAGAGACTCCTAACTCTGGGAAGCAAACAAGGGGTAGTGGAAGGGGACATGGACGGGGAGATGGGGTGACTGGGTGACGAGCACTGAAGGGGGCACTTGACGGGATGAGCACCGGGTGTTATGCTATATATTGGCAAATCGAACTCCAATAAAAAATATAGAAAAACTATTTTTTATAGAAAAAAAAAGATAATGCCATCCAGTTTCATCTGTGTTGTCACAAATGGCTAATTTCCTTCTTTATTAAGGAATAAAGAATATATATATATATATATATATATATGCATATTCTTATTCTATTCATCCACCAGAGGACATTTAACTTGTTTCTATACTTGAGCTATTGTGAAAAATGCTGGAATGAGCATGGGAGTACCACTGTTTCTTCAACATGCTGATTTTGTAACCTTTGGATATATACCCAGAAATGAGGTTGCTGGATCATATGGTTGCTCTATTTCTAATACTTTTAAAAAAGATTTTATTTATTTATTCATGAGACACACACTGAGAGAGGCAGTGACATAGGCAGAGGGAGAAACAGGCTCCCTGTGGGGAGCCTAATGTGGGATTTAATCCCGGACCCAGGATTACCACCAGAGCGAAAGGCAAGATGCTCAACCATTGAGTCACCCGGGTGTCCCTCTATTTTTAATTTTTTGAAACCTCATATTGTTTTCCATTATGGCTATAGCACTTCATATACTCATCATACTCATCAACAAGGGTTCCCTTTTCTCTGCATCCTGGTCAGGACTATTGTTGCTTGTCTTTTTGATAATAGGCATCCTAACAGAGGACAGTTGCTGTCTCACTGTGGTTTTGATCTGCATTTCCCTGATGTTTAGTGATGTTGACCACCTTTTCATGTACCTTTTGCTCTTCATATGTCTTTGGAAAAAAATCTCTTGAGGTCTCTTGGGTTGTTTTTGTGATATTGAGTTGTATGAGTTCCTTATAGTTTGGCTTAACCCTTATTGGACATATGTTTGCAAATATGTTCTCCCATGGTATCTGATGACTTTTTATTTTAATGGTGGTTTCTTTTGCTGTGCAGAATTTTTTTTTTAGTTTGAAATAGTCCCAGTTATTTGTTGTTGCCTTTGTTGCCTTTACAACACAGTGTTAGATCTATCTATCATCTATCTATCTATATCTATCTATCATCTATCTATCTATCTATATCTATCTATCTATCTATCTATCTATCACCAAGACCAATGTCAGGAAGGTTCCCTCTTAGGAATTCACAATTTCAGGACCTACATTCAAGTGTTTTATCCATGGAATTGACTTTTATGTACAATGTAAGATAATTGTCAAGTTTCATTCTTTTGCCTGTAGCTGTCCAGTTTTCCCAGCACCATTTTTTGAAGAGACTGTTCTTTCCTGTCCTGTTCAATTTAATGTAGTGTATATATTCTTGGCTCCATTATCAAGAATTAATTGACTATATATGCATAGGTTATTTCTGGTTAGGTCTATAATATTCTATGAATCTATGCATTTGTCTCTATAGCCATCTATAACTTCGTAATATACTCCAAAATCAGGAAATGTGATGCTTCCACCTTGATTATTCTTCCTCAGGCTTGCTTTGGCTATTTAAACACAACTTAGAATTATTTTTCTGAAAATGCCAATAGAATTTACATCAGGATTTCATTGAATCTGTAGATCACTTTGGATTGTATGAACATTTAAATATTAATCCTATATATAATATATAATAAATTAATATTAATATTAATCCATGAACATGGAATATCTTTCCATTTATTTGGTTCTCTCCTATTTCTTTCATCAGTGTCTTATTGTTTTCAGTGTGGAGATCTTTTATTCCTTGGTTAAATTTATCTTTTAGTATTTTATTTTTGGTGCTATTGTAAATGGGATTATTCTCTTAATTTTTTTCAATAGTTTGTTAATATTGCATAGAAATCCAACTGATTTTTGCATATTGATTTTGTGTCCTGCAATTTTACTGAACTCATTTATTAGTTCTAAGATTTTGGAGTGGAGTCTTTAGGGCTTTCTATATTTAATATTGTGATACCTGCAGAGAGACAATTTAATTTCTTTTCAATTTGGATGATTTTTATCTCTCACTCTTGACTAATTACTCTAATAGGACTTCCAGTATTATGCTGAATAAGAGTGGTGAGAGTGAGCATCTTTGTCTTATTTCTGATCTCAAGGGAGAAGATTTTAACGTTTTCATCATTGAGTATGATGTTAGCAATGGGCTTATCATATTTGACTTTTATTATATTGAAGTAGGTTCCTCCTATATACATACAATTTGTTGAGGGTTTTTTTTTTTTTTACCATGAAAGGATGTAGAATTTTGTTGATTACCGATTCTGCATCTATTGAGATAATCATATGATTTTTATCCTTCATTCTGTTGATGTAGTGTATCCCATTGATTGATTTGCATATGTTGAACCATCTTTGAATCCTAGGAATAAATCCCACTTGATCATGGTGTATATTCCTTCTAATATAGTGTTGAAGGTAATTTCAATCGCTTTCAAGTGGTTCCCAGGAGGTTTCCTCTTCACAAGCTCCTCATTGCCTCTCAAACCTCTGTGACTCTCCTAGTTGCCATCTTTATCCTTAATAGCTCCTGTTAGTTGAAGGTGTGTGAAGACTGACTGGCACCCCAAAGGGGAGGATTGCAGTCAGTAGCTACATGCAGGCTGATCAGAAGCAAGACTCTCAGGTGGCAGCTAGGAAAGTATGCATTCAAACCCGTTCCAGGGAGAAACTGGGATTTGGGCATTTTTGCCTGCCCCCTCTGCAATTAGCCTGCTCCTCCTGCAGTATGGCCATGGAGGTGCTTCTGTGCCTATTTAAAAATTACTTAGTACAACCTATAAATGTAAGTCTCATTGGCTATCAGAGCTAGGTGATTTGGGGACCCATACCTCAAAGGGCAGCTGTAACATCGGGACACTGGATGTGTCAACAAGCTCCTTCCAGGGAGATGCTGGCAGTTCGGTTTTATTTTTGGAGTGAGCCAGTGGGAGAAGGTGGGGTAAGTATCCACCACCTCTGTGCTCCAGGGAGAATAGCAATCAGCATCTTGATGTATGCTAATTAAAAGCTGGACCCTCAGCTGCCACTAGTAATGTATGCAATCAGACTTCTGGTTAGAGACCCCTGTACGGGTTCAGTTGGTTAAGAATCCTGCCTTCAGCTCAGGTCATGATCTCAGGGGGATCATGCCTCAGGGGGATCATGCCTGGGATCAAGCCTCACATCAGGCTCCCTGCTCAGCAGGGAGTTTAAATAAATTAAATCTAAAAAAAAAAAAAAATACACTTCTTCCAGGGAGAGACTGGGAGACGGGTCTTTTCCTGCTCCTTGTTTACTGAACCCTGGGACAATAGCCACAGCAAATCTTGTGCAACTGTTAAGAGCTGTCCATGTTTTCTATAGTACTGTGGGACCCACTGCAAGACCCACTGGTTTTCAGAATTAAGTGTTTTGGGGACCCATCCCTTGGCTGGTGTGTTAAAGTTGCACTATGAATATGCTCTCCAGTGAGAAGCTGGGAATTGGAGACTGTCCCCTGATTGTATGATGCAGCTCTCGAGGTGAGGCAAATGGCAAGCATTTGTCGGTCTTTCCTACCCATTTAGATGTGGGTATCTTTTCTGTCATTTGATGTTGGAATTATGCAACTAGTTTTTGGATTTCTCTGGAAGAGAATTGTTCCATCTGTAGCTGTATAGTCAGTGTATTCATGGGAAGGGGGAAATTCAGGAGCCTCCTATGTCATCATTTTGGACGAAAACAAAAAACTTTGTCGTTTGCTTTTAAAGATCATTTTAATCCATCTTCAAAATGATATGTGTAGTGGGTACCCTTGTTATGTCCATTTCAAAGATCTAGAAACACTAAAGTAGCTTGCTCACACACAGGGATGAATCTGGGATTTGAAATACCGCATTCTACTAATTCTGAGGTGCAGGGTGGTTTGCTTGTTTGTTTTTGCTTTTTTATATCTTTGAAATCAGGATTAATTTTATGATCACTTTTCATCAGACAGAAAGGAGGATATATTTGTCATTGCTTGCCAGTGATTAAGCTTGAATGAGGACATTGTCAATGTCCTCTCTTCAGCAGTGTTATGTACATTGTAAAAACTACAGATGTTGAGAGTAATTGTCATTCAAAATGTCTTCAAAGACATTGCATTATTCTACAGTGCAACACTGAAACTAAGAGTTGTGGTTTAGGCATTTGTTTTCAATATGGCACATAAAATAATGATGTATTTTACAATCAAGGCATTTAGGTTTAACAAAATTGGATAGGTTTGTGTCCAAACCTCTAAAACAGGCATAATTATGTTATCCTAGGATGTTTTTCCCATATTATATACAACGATGTAAATGCCATAGAAGTATACATGTAGTTATGTTATTTAAAACAAAGATGCAGGGACACCTGGGTGGCTCAGTGGTTTATGCCTGCCTTCGGCCTAGGGCATGATCCTGGAGTCCTGGGATCAGGTCTCGCATTAGGCTCCCTGCATGGATCCTGCTTCTCCCTCTGCCTGTGTCTCTGCCTCTCTCTCTCTCTCTCTCTCTCTGTGTGTGTGTGTGTGTGTGTCTTGAATAAATAAATAAAATCTTTAAAGAAAATAAAAATAAAATAAAACAAAGATGCATAATTAAATACAAAAATACTGCATAAATTATTTGGTATTACTGAGTATGATAGGAGAATAAAATATTTTCTTATTTAAGATAGTTTTCTCCTTGATTATTTTGATTATTTTTTAAATGTATTGAATCAACCAGTTAGTGGATTTTGGCAATGTGCAAAGACCATGACATAACATACATAAACTATTTTTTTGTGTGAGCATAACAAAATTCAGAAAAAGGAAGATATATACTGAGACAAATATATTCTTTCTTCTCATAAGCATGATCTAACTAGACACATGTCCAGCTTCTTAAAAATAACTTGACATTAAAAATTAAACTAACTAGTTACAATTCCCCTCTGGAATTATTTAGGCAGATTCTCACCAGCAGGAACAACAACAAAATATACACAAATTACAAAGAGATTTTAGATATAGTAAATAGTCACTAATCAGATGCTGTTTCCCTCTGGCCTCTCTGCCCAGCAGATTTCATTTACAACCTCTCTCATTTTCACATTGCTCTAATGATATCTGTCTGCTATTGATAATTAATCTAGATAATGACATTCCTGAATATGATGCCACATCTCTGGACACTGAAGTGTGTCCAACATGCCATTAAAATCCCATTAAAGCTTTATTTACCAGTCTCAAATTAAAAATAAACATTGGTTGTACATAAGAGAGAATAATGATCACACTGACCTTGGAATGTTTGTTCCCTAAAACCTAAGGATTGAAGGAATGGTGAGCTGGGACACACATTTGGTGAAGGTGATCTAACTAACTGTCTTGGCAAAAGACCTGGAATATATGTAATTCCTTATTTACTATTAGTAAATGCAATTTGGGATGTTCTTTAAATGAGATACACTATCAGAAAAAAAAAAAGCTTTCTGGGTTATTTTTTGTTCATTTGGGTTTTTGAAGAGTAATAAATATAAATGATTTAATACAAACTTTATTATACACAGAATTGCCTTGTATGTGCTTTTAGCTTCCTGCCTTAGCCTAAGTGTAGGTTGAATTTAACGTAGGCAAGGGTTACCTGGTGAACTCGAGAAGTAAGATCCCAGAGAAAGCTAAAGGAATTTTGTAGCAGAGTTCCAGTTCTGTCTAATATTAGAGGTTTATCTTCATGTTAGTATGTTTAGAAACCACTGTGGTGAGCCACAGAGTGTCTATTTGCAAAGGGCCTGACCAATCTTTGTAAGAGAATTAATCATATGGTAAGTAATAGCCAGCTGTGATGAATTAAATGTAGATATCAAGCCTTGATGCTGAAAGGGTACAGAATGTTTCTGAGCATAGTCCAATGGCTATGATTGAAATACGTTCTTTTTCTGTTCTTGAGGTTGTAGAGACAGGTCCTTGAGAAGAGATGATTGTAAGTAAGCATGCTGAACACTGTTTCATTAAATTGGGGAATACACTACAATCCAAGCTCCCTGCCTTTGTGACTCATGAGGTCATATTACAGCATGAAAATTAAGACAGACTCTTCTTGTTTCTTCTATGGAATATCATAAACCTTTGATGACTTGGGTGCTCAGTGGGTCCAGAAGAAAAGCTGGAGAAGATATTACACAGGGTAGCCAGTACTGGAGCAATAGATGTACCTGCCATGACAATCAAAGGTGGCGCCTACCTGCGGACTGCTGGATACATGGAGCATCAGGTGAAACCATGGCGTCCAGGAAAAGAACAGTGAGGAATAACAGTAGTGTCTAGCAAAACAACACAAAGTCCCTCAAAAACACATCTTGGGGATTCAAAGAAATGCTTGGATGAAGGGAGAATTTGCTGGGGCTAGAACCCGTCCCTGTTCAGCAGATGATCGTTGTAAGCCAGCAAAACTATGACTCTTGTATTAATGAGTCCTTATTTAAACACATGGATCAGTGACATTTGGATTATCAGAAAACTGCAGGTCTTTCCTCCTCACATCCCTCAAGTGACAGTATCATGTTACTCACAAATATTCTGCTAGAGTTCAGTGAAGATCCTTCGGTACACTCTCAAGGAAAGGGTGGGTTCAGATGCAGTATGTATTGGATCAAGCTGATGTTCGTGTCATGTAGGCACATGGTTAAGACCTGTGGTTTTGTCTTCTAGTACATAATAAATATGAACATCAGGAGAAAAGTAGCACTTGATCTGTAATGTTCTTAACAAAATGCCCAGTGTGTCAGGATGTTGAACAACAACTGATGTTGTTCCCTTATAATTCTGGACTCCCTAAAAGATGCAAAATGCTCATAATGTACACATTTTTCTGCCTTGGTTGCATATTAAAAGTGTAAAAACAAGGAGGTGGAATATTAGGTGTATACACTGCCCTCTAAAAGTGAAGTCAGAGGGTTTCTGTGTTTTTTCCCGCACCAACAACCAATTCTCCAATTTTCCAACACCAAAAAGCTATCCAAAAATTCAATGAATTCACTTCTGACGCTATCTGGAATCATCTCAGATCTCACAGATGGAAAGCTCGGTCCCACAAGACTTGCCCCCACTTGAGACATCAGTTGCAAGTTCCGAGGGCCACTATATATCCTCCTCAGTTTTGATAATTTGCTAGAATGACTCATAGAAAATCAGTTTAAACAGGTTAACCAGCTTAAAGGACACAACTCAGAAACAGCCAGATAGAAGAGGTACATAGGACAAGAGGTACATATGGGGTGGAAATTCCTGTTCTGGGCATCCCACCTTCCCAGCATGTCAGTGTGTTCAGCAGTCTGAAAGTTCCCCAAGCCCCAACATGTAGGGGATTCATAGAGGTTTCGTTACACAGGCAAGGTTGATCACATTGCTGGTCACTGGTAACAGAAGTCAGTCTCCAGTCCCTCTCTTCCCTCCCTGGACATGAGAAGGAAAGTCCCAGTTTTCTGATCAAGACTTGGTTTTTCTGCTGACCCACTCCCCCCCAACCTGAAGTTACCTAGCTCCCCTCACTACCCCGACCCCATTGTTATCTCATTAATGTGCAGAGGATAGCCAATTGTTTGAGTTTTAGGAGCTCTGTGTCAGAGATGGGGATAAAGACCAAGTATTTTTTTCATACACTACAGAGAGGAAGGAGAATTTAAAACAAAGGATTATAGGGAAAGGGAGGGGAAAAATGAAATAAAGCTAAATCAGAGGGACTCTTGGTTGGGGTCAGTGGTTGAGTGTCTGCCTTCGGCTGGGAGCTTGACCCCAGGATCTGGGATCAAGTCCACATCGGGTTCCGTGCAGGGAGCCTGCTTCTCCCTCTGCCTAGGTCTCTGCCTCTCTCTCTCTCTCTCTCTCTCTCTCTCTCTGTATCTCTCATGAATAAATAAATAAATCTTAAAAAAAAAAAAAGATGAAATCAGAGAGTGAAACAAACCAAAAGGGACTCTTAATCATAGGAAACAAACTGAGGGTCGCTGGAGGGGAAGGGGTGGGAGGATGAGGTAACTGGGTGACAAACATTAAGGTGGGCACATTGTGCAATGAGCAGTGGGTATTATATAAGACTGAGGAGTCACTAAACTCTCTCTGAATTTAATAATACTCTATATGTTAATTAATTAATTAAAATAAAAAAATAAAATGTCAATTGAAAAAAATATATAACGGGCAGGAATACATTGCAGCTTCCAAATACTGTCTCTGAAGCCAGTGAAGAACTATTCATTAGGATCTGATATGCAATAGTCTTAGACTTTGAAACTTTGCCAAGTGTATTTTTAACTTTTATTACACAGAATAATCCCAATAATATATGTGACAAAAATAAAATCTACAGTAGAGGTAATCCCAACAAAATGTAAATCTATAATCATGCACCATATTTCTTCTGTGTAGCTCCTAAAATATTAAATTTGAGTAGACATGTACAGTGTATAACTTTTTGAATTATACTTTCGAAAAAATACGTTTACATTTTTGTGAGTTTTCTAAAGGCTACTTCATGAAAATCATTAGAAATTTTGACAAATCAAGTCATTAGATTAGGACTGGAATAGCAAGTCATAATTTAAGAGAATTTTTTTGAAAATTAAGTTGAAAATAAGCATTAAGTAATCTGAAATGTAACTTATCATCAAGCAATAAAGAAATTAAATTATTAGGTTAATATTAGGCTTTTGGGAGTTAAAAAATGGCAATAGTAAAATACAAAGCATTTTCATTAATTAGACATTTAAAGATGTTTGAAAAAAAATTTTTGCCTTAATGTTTACAATCTCTTACAGTCTCTGTAACTCAGTGATTTCCTTTTGCTAGTCATCCATCCATCATTTTGCAAAAGGAAGACAGTAGACAAGTGTAAATGTTTCAATACATTCTTACAATATGCTCCCTGCATAATTCATTTTTTGTTCTCAGAATCTGTTGGATCAATTTAAAATGCCGGAAGAAATTTCTTCATGCTCCAGTGATTTCTAGCTGTACAGCTAACGTACGCAAAAATACAAACAATAAAAGAAATACCTATAGTTAGGAAACTAACTTGAAATACCCCAAATTTTGAACTCTGAACTGGGTGAAAAGGATTTGGTTTAACAATCTCCTGATAAGATACTTCTAAATAATGTTACCTGCTTACTGAAACACTTAGGACACAATGTATATCTCTGCCGTTAAGAATTTCAGAGGATGTCTATTTATTTATTCATTTATTATGTTCATACCATGAACATAGAAATGCAAACAAAAAAGGTAGCCAACATTTGAATTCACTGTAGCTTTGATTTCCTTGTTCAAAGTTGTACTTCTTTGCTCACTTTGGTGATGTAAAAATAGGACCTTTTCTGGCACAAACTCTTTTCTCTCTGGATGCCATTATAATATTATTCTGTTCTTCCCCTAGCTCAGGAGGGCTCAGGGAATTCATAGTCCAAGAAAAATAAGTGTATAATTAGGTCACAGTCCTCCCCAATCTAGGCAGACAGAAGTAGGCTGAGCAGCCAGCATGAGTGGGTGAAGAGAGGGCTTCTGCCTTAGGATCTTCTCCTTTTACCATAGGTTTGGGGAAATGATACACAAAATGACAACATAAGAATTCAGGTCAGGACGATGCTATCAGTAATAATCAAGTCAGTTGAAGGAATTTAGAAAATGTGAGATGCAAGAAAAATACTTCAATATAGCTTTGCTGCAAAATTCTCAGCTTTGCAGGGCTTTAAGGGATAAAGAGAATATAGAATGGTTAAAAAAGGAGGAATGGAAAGTCACCATTTAACAACAGGAAGAAAGGAGAATTATTTGGAATATATTTTACGATACAGGAAGGTGTAAATTGAATTCAGACTTCAAGGCTGAGCTGACGCATATAGCTGGCTATAAAGTACCTGTGTTTTTATTAATGTTCACTTCTTATAATCTAAATTAATACGGTCTATATGTATAGGAAACACTGTGTGCAAAGTTGTTTCAGAATAGTTATCTTTTTTTAATCTTTACAAAATCCTCTGGAATTGGGAAGATTTTAATGACTACCATTTTGCAGATGGGAAAACAGTTCAACTAAATTGACCAAGCTCTTTTGATATCACATGATGAGTTGTGACAGATCTGGAACTCAAATACAGATTTTCTGAATCTCAGACCAACACTGTTCTTCTAGCACAGTAGATATAATATGTTACAGACTGTCATTATTCAAAAGGAAATAAGAGGAAGGCAAAATCTTGTCAACGTCCTAAGAGAATATTTTGCTCAATGTGCTTCATGATACAAATTAGTAGGTACACGACCTTGGCCAAGGTCCTTTATCATGGTTTTGAAACCCCGGCCCGGAGTGCACTTTTAAAATGTTTTTGCATGGAACACTATGGGGTTTTTTTGCTTTCATTTTTTAGGAGATTAGATCTGAATATATGGACACTCATACAAATGAAACTGAAATGAGATGATGTATAGAAATTGCCTGGTATATGCACAGCACATATTAGGCACTTACTGTTTGAGAACATTCACAATTGTGATTATTTTCCATTCCACAAAAAAGTGAATGCACTATGCTTTCTAATGACCTCTTTGCTATAGTCAAATGTAATACACTTGAATAGCTGAAGTACCGCCTCCAAATCTGTGACATAGAGATACCTAACTTACCATTGGAATACTACAGTCATTCCAATGTTTACTTTATTGTACATTATTTTTTCAAGGCACGATGATATGCAAAGGGACATAGATGCAACATACCTCCAGCACCCTGAAGCATGCAGCTTGGGAAAGAAATCACAAGCAGAGAAGTCCCAGAGCACCATGGCTCTAGAGCAATTGTTAGGCCACAGAGAACATGTTTGGGCCAGACATAACTGGACAGAAGGCAGCACGGAATCACTGCAGCAGAGAGATTTCCCATGTTCCCATTCTTACCACTTATAGCAAAGGGAAGGCAGGGAGTAGCTGATGCCTCTGGTCCTTCCTGGTACAAGAAAGGGTCAGGTTAGAAAGGAAGCCCCCAGATCCCAGTCCATCTTCCTGTTTATCCCTGAGCTGAGATCCATTAAGCCTTTTCTTTGCTAGGTTCCAGAAAACAAACGAAATGAGCCTCTGAGGAGGCTCTCCTCTAGTGGTAAACTTCTAGGGCAATTTTATTTCACATTTTTTATGTTGTTAAAAGGAAAGTGTTTGCTAGGGAGACAGCAAAGCTTGTAATCTTGTTTAAAAAAAAAAAACCTTGAAGAATAATTAACCTACACTGTTACATGAGTTTCAGGTGTATTAATATAATGATTCAACATTCTTTTTTTTTTAATTTTTATTTATTTATGATAGTCACAGAGAGAGAGAGAGAGAGGCAGAGACACAGGCAGAGGGAGAAGCAGGCTCCATGCACCGGGAGCCCGATGTGGGACTCGATCCCGGGTCTCCAGGATCGCGCCCTGGGCCAAAGGCAGGCGCCAAACCGCTGGGCCACCAGGGATCCCTGATTCAACATTCTTATATATCACTCAGTGCTCATCATGATAAGTGTACTCTTAGTCACCTTTATCTATGTCATCCAGCCCCCACACAGTTCCCCTCTGGCCACCACCCATTTGTTCTCTGTAGTTAAGGGTCAGTTTTTTTGTCTCCTTTTTATTTCTTTGTTTTGTTTCTTAAATTTTACATGTGAGGGAAATCATATGGTATTTGTTTTTCTCTGACTTAATTCAGTTAACATTATACCCTCTAGATCCATCCATGTTTTCACAAATGGAAATATCTCATCCTTTTTATGGCCAAGTAATATTCCATTATATATATATCCATAGATGTTTCATTATATATATCCATAGATGACTGGGTAAGGAAGAAGATGCTATATATATATATATATATATATATATATATATATATATATATATTATATTAAGATTGTATCTATAATTTTAGTACAACATACTTTGGAATGAACACAGTGATATTCTGCTATTTCATCTCTTAGAGGCCAGGTTTTTGGGATGTTAGAAGACCTAATTTGGAATGTTTACCAATTTTTATGCTGTAAACCACCTTCATTTACTAATTTCACTATCCACATGATGTCACTGAATGTGACATTGGAAGGAGCTGCCCATAATGAATTTGTGCTAGCTGGGAGGAGCTAGCTTTACCAGGCAAACTGGTAAACACATACCATGTAACCAAAACTGGTACAATTTTGATGGTTAAAGTTCCCTTGATGAGATTTTCTTTTAATTTTAATACTTAGTTTCCCTGGAACCTCAAGCTCAGTAATTCTTGCAATCTCTGGTTGTTCAATTTTGTTTCAAGCTATGAAGTACCCTTTAAATTTCCAATACTGCTAAAAAAAAAAAAAAAAAAAAAAAACAAAAAAACAAAAACTCATTTTTTTTTCTTTCCTTATATTTCCTAAAGTCTGTTTCTATGGCTTATCACCCCAAACATAATCGTGGTGTTGGGATGGAATAAAATGGAAGGAAGTATGTCTATACATTACTGACACACTGTGGTACACATATAGTAATGTAGGAAATACAACCCAAACAATCCCTCTAGAACTCCAAGCAGTTCTGGGAGCAAGAGTGTGGGTAGGAAGTTCTTCAAAGCAAACCTAGTTGCTTATTTGTGTAAATTGTTTTAAGCAGGCAAAACCAACAAATGTCCTTTCTGGAAATAATTCTTCAGACCAGGGTTAAGCTACAGATGTTTGAAGACATTTGTCAAAAGTTACAAGACTAGATGACAAAAGAGACAAAAGAACTTCAAACCCAATCTCTGTTCTGAGCTCATTCTTTTTTTTTTTTTTTAAGATTTATTTTTATTTATTTATGAGAGAGAGAGAGAGAGAGAGAGAGGCAGAGACACAGGCAGAGGGAGAAGCAGGCTCCATGCCGGGAGCCTGATGTGGGACTTGATCTTGTACTCCAGGACCACGCCCTGGGCCAAAGGCAGACGCCCAACCACTGAGCCACCCAGGGATCCCCTGAGCTCATTCTTCTGAACATTATTGCACGCACCTAATCACACTTCTTAAAGGTGCCTAGTTGGGCTTGCAAGTGGTAATGACAAGCTAATTTGTTTGGCAAATATATTTCATGGCCTTAAAAATCAAGCTCAATTATTTTCATTTTAATTTGTCTACTGTTTAGAAATCCACTTTTCTAAAACCGTATGAACCAAAATCCTGTGATCTTTTTTCTCAATGATATGCTACAAACTTCAGCAAAAATGTAGTTAGGGAAGGAGTTAAGCTTTCTTATACACTCACTAATGTATTTAACAAGTATCTACTTATCTATTATTATTATATTATTATTATTATTATTATTTTGGCTAGTGCTTATCTTAAAAATTTGGACAAATCTATTAACAAATATTTGAGAATAGATTGTAGTGAGAATGTTTACCCTTCCCCTTACTAAGGAAAGTGGCTGACCTTTCATTTTCCTTTTGAAACTTCTTCAATACTTACTGGAGATCTTCCTGAATCAGGCAGATGAGAACAAACAAGTTGTCATTGGTAAATACAGCTCCATTCCAGATGTCCTTTCTGTGTTCACATGGACACACCTTATCCTTCCGCTGTCCATGAGGAGGAGTTCTTCCTCAGTATTTCTGGTGGCCCTCCCTCTCTTGAGCCAGGGAGAGAGGCTTGCCTAGTTGTGGGTGGCAGCTATTGATGGAATTGGTTAGATCCATCTAATAACGTTTCTGAGAATGAGAAATTATTTCTATCTCTTTTCCCTCTTTGCTTATATAGTAAGAGGCAGCAACCACAGTAACTATGAACTGTGTTTGTTCTACAAAATCAAACTCTCATAAGTGGACTTCTACAAAAATCTAAGAAAAAGAGAAAAATGTGGGGAACTTCGAAGCCCATTTTTGTTCTGAAGCCACATCTCCTACTAACTTTCCACTAATACAACCATTATTTTCTCTGTCGGCTGCTTCCTATGTCTTATTCTCAAGTTCAGAATTCCAATGAGGAACTAGTTATTTTCTCCGTATACTAAGAATGCTTGTTTTTTATTGCAGTTGAGTTGTTGGACAAAGTTTAAAGTATGCACACATGGTGCTGGGTCTTAGAAGCAGACAACATTGCTGTATTTAATTACATTAGGAGCAATGCTAAACTGTACCCTTTAGGTTCTTTGGTGGCAGTGTTTCTGTTGCTGTGTTTGGAAGAATTGGTTTCAAAGGCTAACTTCTAACTCATATCGTTCTGCTGATCTTTCCAGACATACAAATCAAAGTGAAAAATAGACTGAAATGCATTACACAAAAGGGATGAGAAGAAAGCAGAGTATCAGCAGTATTATCTCATAAAAAGAATGCATTGAAAGTAAATTAGTTGAATTCTTTATATTATTTTTAATTTATTTCCTCTATAATAAAGTTGAAATTGTCAATGAAGCCTTAGCATAGCTGATAAAAATGAGGGAGACAATAATTGAAGAAACAAAAGAATCTGATGACCTCTGTTACTTAAGTCCATACAAATCAAAAATAATCCATAGCAATTTGCTGTTTAGTTGTTTCCTCTGTGATCATTAGTTTCCAGAGATTACAGGTACAAAACACACTTTCAGATGTAAGCAGCATTTAAAATACAAGGCTAGAGTTCACATTCATAATGAAATCTCAAAATAGATATGTTCTTATCTCACATTCATGAACTTTTTCTTAGGATCACACAAAACAAGTTTCTCCTCATGGTCACAGGTAACGGGACTGAAATTGAAAAACTTTTTGATACCAAAAATTAATTTTATACTTTCAAGCTATGTTAGTATATTAAAAGGCAATTATTTTGTTTTTCTGAATAATAGTGATATTACTTTTTATTATTGTAATTATAATTAACATATCTATAAGTTATTAGAAATTTTAAAAGACAGAAATGTATAAAAATTATCATCTTAATTCTCCTGAGTATTTACAAAGGTATTTACATGTGTGATCTTAGTTTCTACTTATAAATAAATAAGACCTCTAAATTGGTATAATGATCCTGAATTTGCTAGCAAAATCCTGAGCTTAGAGAAGTTTAGCAACTCTCATAATTTTACACATGTTGAGGACATTACAGCCAGGGTCAAATCAGTCATATTCTCATCAGCCAAACAAAATTGTTGTTTACATCTTAATGTGCTTCCTTCTTTGTGTGTGTGTGTGTGTGTGTGTGTGTGTGTGTGTGTGTGTTCTAAATTGAGGTAAGAATATATAGGGGGACTTGAGTGGCTCAGTCAGTTAAGTGTCCGACTTTGATTTTGGTTCACATCATGATCTCAGGGTCATGAGATTGAGCCTCACATCAGGCTCCACACTTGCCATGAAGCCTGCTTCAGATACTCTTTCCCTCTGCCCCCATTCCAGCACACACGTGTGTGTTCTTTCTCAAAAAATAATTAATTAAACCAAAAGAATATATATACATTTACATTAAACATAATGCTTATCTCTATAAATAAATATAAACTATTTTTAAAAGCAGATTGAAATTCCCTGGTGGTCTGAGCCATCATTTATTTGCCCATATCTTTATTATTAGTTGTTTCCTCATTATTTCTCATAAACAACACCATGGTGAACATCTTTGCACTTTAACTATTGTTCAATTCTCTCTAATTGAAGTAGATGATTGGATCAACCAGCACCAAAAAAAAAAAACAAAAAACAAAAAAAACACAAAAAAACAAAACAAAACAAAACAAAAAAACCAAAACAAAAACCAAAAAAAATTTTAAGATTTACTATAAAATGGATGATTATGAAAGATAATCACTGCCCTCCTTCACCTAATACAAAATACATACAATTATGAACTTGACCAAACTGGAAAGTAAGAAAATTCCCAGAAGCTAACTTGACAATGAATCATGAAACCAGGGAGATCAATGGGAACTTATTTTAGTGACTGTCAATCCCCTGTGGCCAATGGGGTAGGTTTTATGGACTGTAAACATAGAACAAAGGAAAAAGTTGAGGCCCCTTCTAAGGCAGGAAATTGCAACAAACATCCCTGTTTAAACATCAGACCACAGAGTGATACCCTCGTGACCTCACCCTATTAGAGTCTGTGCACAATTTTCATGCTTCTGTGTGATTTAGAGAGGAGAATGTCTTTGCTGAGAATTCCTAACTATAAGCTGACCCTCATAAGGGTTTTAAAGGCACTATTCACACTGCTTGTATGGCCCAAATATTCACGTTGATACTTAAAATTAGTTTAGAATTGCCAGTGCTCCAAGGAAAGCAGTGGAGTGGAAGCTCACAATCTCTCTGCTGGAATTACCTTATGGCAAGGCTCAAAGGAATTCTTGAAGAAAAATTTTCATAGGTCATGAGCTCAAAATTAAGTAGTACTGCATCAGAGAAAATAAGGCACCATAGAAAGAATCAGTAAGCGGTCTGATATGTTAGAACGATTAAATACGGAGGAGGGGCAAGATGGCGGAGGAGTAGGGTCCCCAAATCACCTGTCCCCAACAAATTACCTAGATAACCTTCAAATCATCCTGAAAATCTACGAATTCGGCCTGAGATGTAAAGAGAGACCAGCTGGAATGCTACAGTGAGAGGAGTTCACGCTTCTATCAAGGTAGGAAGACGGAGAAAAAGAAATAAAGAAACAAAAGGCCTCCGAGGGGGAGGGGCCCCGCGAGGAGCCGGGCTGAGGCCGGGGCGAGTGTCCCCAGGACAGGAGAGCCCCGTCCCGGAGGAGCAGGAGCTGCACCAACCTTCCCGGGCGGGCGGAAAGGGGCTCGCAGGGAGTTGGAGCAGGACCCAGGAGGGCGGGGATGCCCTCGGGCTCCCTGGGACACTAACAGACACCTGCGAGCGCAGGAGAGTGCGCCGAGCTCCCTAAGGGCTGCAGCGCGCACGGAGGGACCAGGGACCGACCGGAGCAGCTCGGAGGGGCTCGGGAGCGGCTCCAGGGAGGGAGCTGCGGGGCGGGAGCGCAAATCCAACAACGCAGGCCCCGGAGCACAGGGCGCCGGGACACAGCCCAGGATCCGGCCTCCCCCGGGACAGGCAGAGGCCGGGAGGGCCCAGGACAGCGAGGACGCTCCTGCCCCGAGCTGAGCAGATCAGCGGCCCCGCCCCGGAGCCTCCAGGCCCTGCGGACGGAGAGAGCCGAGAGCCCCGAGCCCCGTAGTTCCTGCGGAGGCTGAATCCAGGCTTCCAGAGTTGCCATAGCAACTGCGGCTGTTCCTCCTGGGGACTGACGGGGTAAACAACCCCCGCTGAGCCCTGCAGCAGGCAGGGGCAGAGCAGCTCCCCCAAGTGCTAACACCTGAAAATCAGCACAGCAGGCCCCTCCCCAGAAGACCAGCTGGACGGACCAGTTCCAGAGGAAGTCAAGGGACTTAAACTCTACAGAAATACTCCCCCGTGTTTTTTTTTTTTTTCTTTTCTTTTTTCTTTTCTTTTTGATTTCTGATTGCTTCCCCCACCCCCCTTTTTTTTCACCTTTCTTTCTTTTTCTTTCCCTTTTTCTTCTCTTCTTTCCTTTTTCTTTTCTTTTTCTTTTTTCTTTTTCTCTTTTCTTTCCTTCTCTCTCTTTCTCTCATTTTCCCAATACAACTTGTTTTTGGCCACTCCGCACTGAGCAAAATGACTAGAAGGAAAACCTCACCTCAAAAGAAAGAATCAGAAACAGCCCTCTCTCCCACAGAGCTACAAAATCTGGATTACAATTCAATGTCAGAAAGCCAATTCAGAAGCACTATTATACAGCTACTGGTGGCTCTAGAAAAAAGCATTAAGGACTCACGAGACTTCATGACTGCAGAATTTAGATCCAATCAGGCAGAAATTAAAAATCAACTGAATGAGATGCAATCCAAACTAGAACGATTAAATACTATAAATTAAGTATGTTTAGTATATTACAAAAAGGGAATCAAAAATGACTAAGCTCACAAAAAAGAATCACTAGTAAATAAAATATTGTGTAAAATAGATAGGCAGACTAAGAAAATATTCACTCGTAGAAGTGACTTCAAAAGTAGAACATTTAAAAAAAAAGTAGAACATTTAGAAATGAAATTTTAGTAATTAAAATTAAGAATTCAATGGAGACATTTAAAAACTAATTTGAAAAAAGCTGAAGGATGAGTAGATTAGAATCGGCCTAACAAAATACCTCTTACATGCAGTATGAAGACACAAAGAGAAAGGAAATTCGGCTGAGATCTCAAATCACAGAAGATAGTCAAAGTTAAAAACACCTATTTTTTTGAGTACCAGAAATAGATAATACATATAGAGAGGGTCGTGAGACACTGGCGACTGGACTCAGAGATGGATCCCAGCCAAAGTGGAACACATCAAGTATCTCTAGAAATTTGGAATTGGAAAAGGATCCCAGTATTGATCTCTTGTTTCCCAGAGCATGGAAAGGTACATTTGGAAAATGTTGATAGGTATTTCCTCCCTGTAAACTAAACAAACTCTTGTCTCAAGTGTGTTACTAACTAATCTAAACTTCAGTTTACTGAAACATATAACCAGGGTAACAATCAACCTCATAATGCTTTAAAGTGAATTAACAGGAGGGTATGTATAAATTACTTGGCATACTAAATGATATATTATAAGTAATCAGTACATCTTGGCTACTTTTGTGGCTGTTAATTGACTTGTTCTTTATGAATCGTTAGAATAGGAGATAGCAAAGCAACTGAGATAGAGAGGTTTTCCTAAGTTTCTTAGAGCAATCTAGACCTTTGGATTCTTTAGGACAACGCATCTTGTCCTATTTTGTTTATTTCCTTAAATGCACTCAGGTGAGCTTCTGTTACCTATCATAGATAAGCTCCAAATAATAATTATAAGTAACATTAAAAAGACTATAGTTTAAACCTCCCTGAAACACATGCTGTATTAGGAAGGGAATTTTCAACATCTAAATGAAAACACTGGGTGCTCCAAACAAAGAAGCTTCAGCTCTGTGATTCACCCATATCAGGAGTTATTTTATTGTAAAATAATCTGGTAGTCCAGAGGACTGACTCAGAATGGGTGCATCCCTGAGCACCACACCTAACCTTCCTGAGTCACCAAACAAGCATCTTGGTGCAGTCTACCATTAGTCTGAAGTCTAGACCAGTTGGTGGAAGCTACCCATACTCTTCCTATGCTTTCCTTTCCTATTCCAATTCTAACTTGCTAAAAGAAACCATAAATTTAACGTAGAACTCAAGCACTTTCTAAACAAATGATGATTAAGCAAAATATGAATAGGCTATGGACATCTTGATCGACACGATACATAGGTATCCGAATTGTCAATTATATGATAAGTAACTTAGAAGGAAACTCAAGTGAGTAAGTGGGTAAAAACAAGATAGTGCCTCATTGGGGATTATAAGCATTACAATACACGAAAAAAAACTAAGCACACTTCACATTAAAGAGATTTTTCATGCATTCACCATGGCAAGCATTGAAGTTTACCTTTATTGACACATAAAAAAGTTATTTAGACTGTTACGACACGTTATTTCTTGATGCCCTTTTTTTTTCTTAACGACTTTCCTAAGACAATGTTATATAAATTGCTACTAGCAAAAAAACACATTTTTAGCAATAGATAAAAGATTCTTGGCTGCAAGAAGCAGATATTTCAACACCTGCTTTGGGCAGAATACATTGAATTTTATGCCCTCTATTGTGATGCTAGTAATGCTATCCCTGTTGTTTCTCCTTGGGGGACTAAAATGCTAATATCTTAATTTTTCAGACATCAATATTAGTTTAATGAGTGAAGCATATTTGCAAAACTCACTAACAAGGTCCAAACTGAAAACATCTTTATACAACCACAAAATCAGCAACTCAAAGCTTTAAGGATTTTTTGAACTTTACCATAACATAAATCATCAACTCTCTTTAGAATCAAAGTAAAAAAATATAGGGAGATTTTTTTTTTTCCACATTGGTTGCTTTGCAGTAGGCTCAAGGCCTAAGACTTCTACATAAAAAAATAATTCTATAAGAGAAAATAACATTTTCTTTTAGAATTTCATTGTAAAAAGTTATATTTTATTAATTAAAATATTAATAAATAATACTATGTGCTAGTTATTAAGCTAATTTCTGGAACTATAAAGAGAAATAATTCAACATTGCAGATCTCAAAGGCACTCTTCAAAGGAATCAGGGAGTATACCTCATGTAAGAAGTGTTACGGGAAAGGTGGAAGTGTTCAGGAGGATACGGAGAATGAGGTGATGTGGGGTCAGCGAAGACTTCCCAGGGCAGTCAATGTCCAAACTGGTTGAATAGAAGTTATTCCTATGGTGTTGCAGAGAGTCAAAACTACAAAGGCTCCAGGTTGAGAGAGAACCTGGTGGACTCTGGGAGCTTCAAATACTCCTGCCTGGTTTGAATGTGGACATGTGGGAGAGAAGACAGGTAAAGGCCTGTCATGGAGCACATCCTGTACCATATTAAAGAGATCAGAGTTATTCTAAAAGCTACAGGGAGCTAACAAAGAAAAGCTTTAATGTGGGGAAAGGACATGTCCTGATTCGCAGAGTGACCCATTCCAGCAACGGTATCAAGAATATACTGGTAGGGGGGAGTTTGTGGGGGGGGGGGCAGTGATAGATGTTACATTACTTGTGGCAATAAATAAGTACCCCAACTGAAAAAAGTATAAAGTGTCAATAGCAGTAGAATTTTTCTCTCTAGTATAATTCAACTTCCCAACCATGCTTAATAAATTTAACATATTGAATAATTTACAGATAATAAAGTGAATATCAAATAGAGTGCTGAAGATTCAGATCAATAATACATGCATTTATAAAGATATATTCTTTTTACTTCAAGGACAGAGTATCACTTTTACCCAAACCTATTACTATGAAAAAGCAAAGCTAGTATATTCGTTGGCCCACAACTAACAAGCAAGTGTGACAAAGCAAGTGATTCGTTCTATAGAGTTGGCCTTCTTTCTTTAATTCTGACCCCGAAACCTGTGAGTAGGGGCTCTTATTCCTCTTATAATGAGGAAGAAGCTGAGATAGAGAGAAGTGTGTGACTTTCCCAGGCTCCACAGCCGATCCTGGAATGAAAACCACATCTGGCCTCAAGGACTATGGTCTTAATCTCTATGAAATATGCCCCTTCTCCTAGTGCATGTATTTGGAATTCTCTGCACACTCCTACGGTGAATTCTATCCTGATGCTGAAAGCACTAACAGCAAGTGAGGCTGCCATCAACCAAGTAATTTGATTCTGGCTTGTGGACAGGGTTTAGGTAATAGATGCAGACTTAGAAGCAGGTGCCATGCCTGCACGTTTGTGGTTTAATGACCAAGGAGGGCTGATGAGCAGCCATGGTGGTGATCACTGCTACAAGGGGAGACGATGGGAAGGGGGGCGGACTGCTGTGTGCGCAGGGAGCAGAGGACGGAAGCATGAGTACCATCAATATTAATGTTGGTCACAATGTGAGCTCGGTGCCAGGGAGTCTGGTGAAGGAAGCACCCACGAGAGGCTAATAGCCACATCCGATCATCAAAGGGCAGATGTTCAATGTGATTCAGATGAAAAGTGGGAGGAAATGCTGACAAGGGCACAGCTGAGGAGATAGGCAGACACACATGGTGGAAAATTGACAGACACAAGTGTCATCTTGGAGAAGAGCAGAGCGCTGGGTGGGGGACTGAGTCTTCTTAGTCCTCAGAACCCACCATTTTAGCTTTTAGCCCAGGCCAGAGGCAAAGCAAGAGAAAATAGCAGGCATTTAAACATGTTAGCCAGCCCCAATAATTGAACAAAAAGTCAGAGCAAGTGGTCTCTTCCGAAGGCAATCTTACGGTGTTATGAGAGGTGGAAGTTTCTCTGTGAATACCTTCCCAACAGCAAACATGCTCAGCGTTCATTCCTTGTTTCTTCTGTCTGCTTTCATTTATCTACAGGTCTGCTTTGAGCATCTGTGTTTTGTTGCTAAGGGAGGTTGATGAGGCTCGCAGGAATTTCTCACAGATGCGTGCCCAAGTAGGAATTGTTAATCCGTGAATTGTAGAGCTCTTCCCGCAGTGCTTCAACCGGTTTACCTATTAACACAAAAGATCCCTATTTCAAAGAATGCAAAACAGTATGTAATAGTGTGCCGGAAAGCATAAATGTGTATTTAACTGTGACCTTCTCCATCCCCTCCATGGAGTGAAGAATCGTCCAGCGCAGCTAGCATCGCCACTCAGTCATGTTGCCGGAACGAGTACAAATCACACTCCAGGCAGAGAAGTGTCTTTAGACGCCTAATGTGTAGTTGCAGCAGCCACTGAACACCCGAGGTCAGACATTTGGAAGCAAAAGGGAAGTGACCATCTCAGTTATTCACAACGTAACAACCACAACCTAAATTACTACCCATATTCCAGGAAGCTGTGCAGAGACTAAGGATGCAGTGTTAGGAAGGTATAGCTTGTAGTGATGTGTAGCTCCCGAATAACTGCATTTACTTTGAACAGCTATATATGCAGCACCTTTATTTGAGTTAAATAAGAGAGGAGACATGTGGAGCGGAAAAGTCAGACTTGAACAAATACAGGAAGATGGAGTACACAAGGCAGGAAGGGGCATTCATTAACAGTAGCGAAGGGCAGGGGAGGGCGCTGGGGTGGCTCTGTCGGTTAGGCATCCGACTCTTGATTTTGGCTCAGGTTATGGGTTCAGGGTCCTGACACTGAGCCCCATGTTGGGGTCCATGCTGAGTATGAAACCTGCTTGAGATTCTTTTTCTCCTTCTGCTTAAGATTCTCTCCCTCATCCCCCCACAACCCTCGCACAAATATGCTCTGCCTCTCTTTCAAAGAAAAAATAGTAATGTAGGTACGCTATTGAAACCAGTACAACACTGGATGTTAACTAACTTGAATTTAAATAAAGAAGTAATTTTTTAAAAGAGAGAGAGAGAAGTGACAGTACAGATATGGATTTCTCGTATGCAGCATGTTTGTGGAATAAACAAGAAAAATTCTGAAGCATGAGGAATAAAACTTCACTAGCTGTGGAGCCTCGGTCAGCCTTGTCAACCTCTGTTGCTTATAATCTCCCAACAGCCTCTGATTAAATCAGATCGATTGCCTCACATTCAGATGATGGGCCTCCTCACCTAGAATTTTGCCTGGCATGCGGTAAGAAGTCAACAAATGTGTGTGCAGTTAAAGAATGAAAGGAGCCTAAAAACAAGTCTTTCTATTCCATACTTATGTCTTTGTTCCTATTTTCCCCTTTAAACTGTCCTCTTTGTGGGATCCCTGGGTGGCGCAGTGGTTTGGCGCCTGCCTTTGGCCCAGGGCGTGATCCTGGAGACCCGGGATCGAATCCCACGTCGGGCTCCCAGTGCATGGAGCCTGCTTCTCCCTCTGCCTATGTCTCTGCCTCTCTCTCTCTCTCTCTCTCTGTGACTATCATAAATAAATAAAAAAAATTTTAAAAAAAAATAAAAAAATAAACTGTCCTCTTTGGATCTTATATAAGCAATGCCAGATTCCTCTTAAAATCCTCACTTTTTTTAGAATGTTTTGGCAATTTTAGCCCAACATGATATATTTTATGGAATTACAATGTTTATGCTTGGTTCTATTAATGTAATGAATTATAGACTATATTATGACATATTTTGTGTAGTTATTTTGTGGTGTATATGTTTAGTTTTGTGCATGTATACAGGTGTGCATTTCTACATGATGCCATGGTAAGTTTCTGAAGAGTCAGGAGCTCACTGGTAGACATTTTTACATGTCTTTAGTGCCCATCATCATACTATATCATGATATAATTCAGTGATTATTGAAGGGATTATTCAACAGTCATAAAAGGAAGGGGGATAAGGTTGAATGAAGCCAGATCCTACACTTCTTTTCACCTACTACTTCAGGAAATGAGAAAAAGTGACCATTTGTAATTTTCCTTCAGGCTGGATTAGAACAGGAAAGGTTGGTAGTAACTACAGCTTCGCTCTGCAAAGCATTTGCAATGGCATTTCTCTGTAGTAAGAAAGAACCTTTCCCACAATCAGTACTAGAAGCAATTAGGTAAGTTAAACAATGACAGGAAACTTCAATATATTATTTTCACTTGAAGCATCACAATCTGTAAAAAAACAATGAAAACAATACTGGCGCTTATGCTTTTGTTTATTATTTGATACGTCTATTTCATCAGCCAAAATACATACATTAAATCTATACCCACCAAAGTGAGCCTAAAAGATTATTCCATATAAATCCGCAAAGACATAGAAAAAAGGGAAAAGAGAACAGCAGAGAATGTCTTCATAACATCTTGAAAGTCAGAAATCAACGAATTCAGTAGAACAGTGAGACCTTTTTAACAGGGATAATTAAAAGAAACAAGCTGAATCACCTCATGGGGCATAAGAGACTCAGGTTGGACAACCCACTGAAGAACTCAGAGATAATCTTAGACTGGGCACCTTAGCTTAAACCCCATGGAACAGTTTTACTTCTGGTCTTTTCACAGACCCAGTGCCAGTTTACACCTCTCTATTCTCCAATACCATAGGACATCAGAGCTTTCCTTCCAGAGAAATTTGGTCTGCACCTGGGGATACCAGGCTGGTGGAGGGAGGCCCCGGGGTCATCAGAGTGGTATCACAACATACAGAAGAGTATCAGCCATGATGTCTATTAACCAAGTCAGATGGCCTCCTCAGCACACATTGTTAGGCCACCAAATGGCTGGCTCATTGCCTCTTTACATTGCAGGAAATTCATCAGACCCCAAACCCAGCCCACAGCAATCTGAGCTCACAAAAGGTTTTAAATGCTTTGCTTTGAAATATGAATAAAGAGTGACAATCACTAGACATTTGGGGAGAGAAGCAATATTAAAGAAACTGATGAAACCAATCAAAGAATGCCAAAAAGAGAAACGAGTTAAAAATAAGAAAGGGGTTAAGATGTTTATAAGGTAGAAGTCAAGAATAGGAATGTAACCTGACACATTTTATCAAGAGTAAAGATGCTTGTCCTTCCTTTTTTTTCTTTTTTTAACTCCTCATCTTTAAACTTTGCTTTTCTTTGTCATTTGGTTTTCTCAGATAACACTGTCATTTACCAACCAAAATTACAGTAACTTCAAGGACCTACCTTTTAACCAGTATCAGGTTTTCTTTTGATGTACTTAGAGTAAGTCCTTTTATCTGAGCATTTCAGAGCCTTGATGGAACAGATCACCTTTGCTCAATTCCACTGTCACCTTCATTCGGACATTATTTTACTCATCCCTCACCAAACTTATAAAATGCCATTTTACCAATAGGTTAGCACTTCAATTTCCAAATGCAAGGTTTACTTAGGTACTAATCCAGTGCTGACCTTTGAACTTTAAGCATAATAAGAATTACATTCTAATTCTGTAGGAAGGAGCCATTTAAAATATCTTCAGCAAATATTATCAAATATGGACTTTTCTCCCTGCCCAAAGCTTCTTTCACCTTCCCTACCTCCGTACTTTTTGCAATGTAATACATACTTAGCTTGAAAAGCACATATAAAATAAATACCTTTTGGCTTTAAAAAGAAATTAAAAGCAGCAGAGCATGGTATCATAGTCTTAAGGCTCTGTCTAGGCTTAAAAATGTGCTGTGAAGCAGATCATTTTTACCTCTAAAATGTGAACCAAGTTCACAGTACTGGATCTTCTCAGGTTTTATACATTTTCTTACATCAAAGTATCATCTGTGAGTTAGCACAAAATATGAAATTATTCAAGACGAGACGCTGATATTTGGTTCAGTGGCAGAGTGAAGTGGCTGTTCAAACCCTCCCTCAAATAATAAGAACCGGATTAATTTTGAAAACTGAGTATTTAAAGGAACTGGAATGTATCCAAAAGATGACAGAAGCCAGAAGAGAGTTTACTCTTGAAGAGTTACAAGTAGAAGGAAAACTATGAAGGTTAGAATATTAAAACAATATATTCAAATCATGACATGAGAAAAACAACTATGAACTGAGAATTCTGTAACTGGTAAATTTCAGATTAACAAAAACAGAGAGTCTGAGGCTAGCAGATAGGCCCTACAGGAAATGCTAACAGTGGAGTGTGACACCAGACGGTACCTTAATTCTGAGAAAGCAATGATGAGCACTGCTAATGGCAAATATGTGGATAACATAGAATTTTGTTAACCAATTGTTTGCTGTGGCTTTTAGTAATTTCTTTTAAAGAGCATCATCTGGTGAAAGCAAAATGTAAAATACTATTGGGAATTACTAACATGTATGTAGCAATAGTGACACAAAGTACAAGGTAGGGTAGTAGAGAAAAATATCTTCCCCCAAGTTTCTACATAGACATGAAAATGATTAATCCTACATAGATGGGAATGAGTTAAAAATACATACTTTAATTCCTTAAAATATATATATATATATATATATTTAATTGTAATCATCAAAAATGCTGCAGAGAGATAGTTCTAGAATGCAAAAATAGGGAATACATGGAATATGAAAGAAATACCTGATTAACAGAAAATAAAGCAGGGAAGAAGGAACAGAGAAACAAGAGAGAGAGAGAGAGAGAGAGAGAGAGAGAACGAAGAGCAAAATGGCAGATCAGATAACTTTTCTATTAAACCTAAACAAACACCTGTTATGAGTTTGTTAAATTAATATTTCTCAAGCAGAGCCCCAGGTGCCAGATGGTGAGCCACAGTTCAACAACAGACCCCAAGAGAGACTGAAGGAGACAAGTTGATGCCGATGTGTCGTGGGGAAAGTACCCGGAATGCCTCCAGAGCCTGTATGCAGGGGTGAGGGCAGAAGGCAGACAGAGAGGCAGGACCTGGTGGCATATGGCCTTGTTAGAGTCTTGGGGTTCCCATGCTAGGGCTGGACTGGTCAATTCAGTCCAGAGGAGCAGAGTTTTGGGCATTCCCACAGGGTCTTCTCTAAGGGGCAGAGTAGTCATACCGTCCCTGGGAGGTGGGGGAAATTGATGATTGCAGGAGCTGTGGGAGAAATCACATCAAGAACCTACAAACCTGTAACCCTGTGGCTGCTGTCTAGTGGATGCCCTGGCCTCAGGGGTGGTGTCAGTTTAAGGACCCTGAAACCCACTGGACAAACAAAATGGGCCAGAGCCAGCAATACCATGGAGTAGCTGAGCTAAACTCTTGACAACACCCAATCAGAGCACAGTGATTTTTCAAGACTATTTACAAAGAATCAAGAGCTGATTCTGTGCTCTATAAAAAGAGACACAAGTTCAATATAAAATCCAAAAAAAAGGTAAAGTAATAGCATGAGAAAATTTACACCATAGAGGTAGTAAGCCCAAGAATGTTGGAGAGGTGGTATTTATACTAAGAGAAAATAGATTTCAAGACAAGAAGAGTCACTAAAAACAAACAGGAACACATAGTAGGACAGAGGTGTCAATAAGTCAGGAAAATATGCTTTAAAATCTGCAGTGTGTGTCGAGGTGTGTGTCCGACACACCCCTTGAATTCTACACTTTAAGTGGCAACAGTATATTACACGTCACTTAGACCTCATTACAGTTTGATTCAGAAATACAAAGAAAAAAAGATTTAATCATTCACTATGAGAAGACTGATCAGTTTGTTCTAGAATCAAGTCGCTCCTGGTGAACATGTGATGTTCCCGCAGAAGGTGTTTAAGGCAAAGAGAGGAATGAGCCATCACTTGTGGAGAGTCAGCCAGCCAATCTGGACTTTACCAAGGCTCCTTGATTCCCACAATCCTGCTGTGACATCAGTGATCTTCCCCATCTGAGAGATGAGGAAACTATTTAATAAAAATTATTATAAGATCTCACACACTAGCACATGTTTGGGTCACTCAGATGGGAAAGATGATACTCTTCGTTACATCTTATCCATGTGCTGCCCAGTGCTCACCTGAACCATTTCTGGAAATATTAATGAAAAAGGCTTTGAGGGATGCCTGGGTAGCTCAGTGGTTGAGCATCTTCCTTTGGCTCAGGGCTTGATCCCGGGGGTCCTGGGATCAAGTCCTACCTTGGGATCCCCGCGGGGGGCCTGCTTCTCCCTTTGCCTATGTCTCTTGTCTCTGCCTCTGTGTCTCTCATGAATAAGTAAATAAAATCTTAAAAAGAAAAAGACTTTGAAAACCTTGTTCAGTTTTATTAGTTAAAGGCTCAGTGCAACACCGATGGGTAATACATGACTTTAGAAAGCAAAGAACAAACACTGCCATTTATTTATTTATTTATTTATTTATTTATTTATTTATTTTAACTCAGTATGAAAATCTGTTGTCGATAGTAGTGTTGTGCTGGTAAATGCTTAACAACCAATTTGGTAGAAGGGGAAGACAAAAAACCTGAGTTTGTACCTGTTGGTAGCTTCCATGGTGGGGCAGACCCCCAGCATGGCCAATTGCAAGGTCTTCTACCAACACCAAATTAGGAAGAAATGTACACAATCCTTCTGTCCAGTTGGTGTGAGCCAGCTCCACAATGCCCCTCTTTTTAACCTGTTTAACAATGGATTGAGATTTGTGAAGTTAATTCTCTTTCACAGACTTTTTTCTGGTTAATAGCCAATTTCTTTGTCAGATGTTGAAGTAAGTTTAGTTTGCTGGCATCATTAACAGACTTGAAACTCATTAGCAAGTTTGTGTTACTTTCCAAGAGGGGGATTTTCTGATAACAGGTTGAGTTCAGTACACCAACAGTAGAGGTCACTTCGGTCTTCAAAACACGTCTTTACATAATGATACGTCTATAAACAGAACATTCCTTTCAGAAGGTGTCCTTGACCCACTTTCCTTCACAGTTCCTTTTCTGTCCTTCAGGAAATCCTGATGGCCGTAAGGTCAGCACACCGCCCACCGAGTCTCACCACAGTCACTTCTACCTTCACCTCGCCACAGGCCACCTCCTGGGATATTGCATCAGCCTCCCACCTGCCCCCATTCTTGCACTTTTGCCCTCTTGTCCTCTCTTTGGGGGAACTGACTTGCTGCTTCCTGATGTCTGAACCTGATCTTGATACCGCTCAGCTCAGCTCTCTCTGGGGACTCTGCATCACAGTCGGTTGAAGGCAGGCCTAGCGGTGACCTGCAACAAGACACTGCGCGGCAGGCACACCGTCTGTCCTCCACTTTCTTCATCTCCTAACATTTGCTCCTGAGGTCACCTCCCCAGCCTCTCTTCCTGCTAGGGCCTTAATACTCTCTACCTGAGGCAGTTTCCTCTTCCGCAGCCCTTTCCTTGCACATTTTCACATGGTACACATCTTCATTTTCTTCATGTCTTCATTCAAGTTACCTGCTCAGTCACATCTTCCATTGATTTTCTTCAAAACTATAGACTTCCAGGGCACCTGGGTGGCTCATTTGGTTAAAGGTCTGACTCTTGATTTGGCTCAGGTTGTGATCTCAGGGTCTTGGGATCAAGCCCCATGTCTGGCTCCCTGCTGAGCCAGGAGTCTGCTTGAGATTCTCTCCTTCTCCCTGTGCCCTTCCTCTTGCTCAAGCTCTCAATCTCCCTCTCTCTCTCTCAAATAAATAAATCTTAAAAAATAACTGTATACTACCTCTCTGTTCCTATCCTACTCCTGCCCTTGCCCTCCTCATGCTCTTTCCCTGTTAAATTTTTCTCCACAACCCTTAGGACCTTCCATTAACCTTAAGACCAACTCATTTATTTTATTAACTTACCACAGTGTTAGCTCAGTGAGGACAGGAATTTTGGTCTATGTATAATACCTAGAACAATATCCTATCAATCACAGGTGCTCAATACTATTTCTTAAAGCAACGAGTGAGCTGAAATGCTAGTGTTAAGTTCATCATGCAATTACAGACATATCTGATCTATAGTTCTTTTTTTCTTTCATATTAGAAGATTGCTTTGGGGCTTAAGAAAAATTTTCCTGAAAAGAAATGTTTAATTAAAACAGTTCGGCTAGGAAGAAAAAGATTTGCCTAAACTTCCATTGCTGGAAATGAAGAAGGAAAATAATTATAAAAGCCTGAATTATTACATGTGACAAATAATTATGAAGACCCTTCTGTATGCTTAGATATTATGTTTAAAGAGGTTATTTCATATGTTCTATATGAACTGTTTATTGAGGTCATCAGATCTTCTAGTGTAAATACCACTTCAATGACAAATATTTCTTTAAAACCCACAGGGCTGTAGGCTTGACACTTAGGATATGACAAGATATAAAAATCCTTTATTTGTAACATCATTAAGGCAAGGAAGTGATCAGTTGAGAATGAATATATTCCCCCTTCCTGGTGAGGATTATTTTCCCTTTATTGCCTATAGATAGCTGTATAAAACAAACTTCAAGGAGGACTGATCAATACCGTAAAGTTGCACAACTCCAGGTATCTTCATTCACATGGTATTCCATGAAAAATGTCCTCCCTTGGAGAATAGCCTCATATACAGTGTGAATGGGGTGCTTGGAGCACCTCCTCCTTAGTGAAGTCTTGATGGAAATGGGTTCCTTTAGGAGTGACAAGCAGCTGTTTGTGGGTAGAGCTGAGTGAGGCGTCTTGCAGTAGTGCATCAGTCAGGGTTCATCCAGAGAGCCAGCAGGAGATACACAGAAAGAGATATACTGCAAGGTATTGGCCATATGATTGTGGGGTCTGGGTAGGAAGTCTGGAAATGTCAAGGTAGGCTACGTGGAAGGTAAGGTTGAAGCTGCAGTGCACAAGTGGAATCTCTTCTTCTCCTGAGAAGTCTCATTTCTGCTCTTAAAGCCTTTCAACTGATTATGCCCACCCAGATTAACTAGAATAATCATCTTTAAAAAAAAAAGATTTTATTTATTTATTCATGAGAGACACAGGCAGAGAGAGAAACAGGCATCTTACAGGGAGCCTGATATGGGATTCGATCCCAGGACCCTGGGACACTACCTGAGCCAAAGGCAGATGCTCAACTACTAAGCTACCCAGGTGCCCTTAGAGTAATCATCTTTACTTAAACTCAACTGATTGTGAATATTAGTCACAGCTAGAAAATACTTTTGCAGCAACACCTACATTAATGTTTGGTTGATTTACTGGTGATTGTGGCCTAACTAGGTGGACAGGTGAAACTATCACAAATATAGACGAGTCTTTCTGATTTCCTTTTTCTCTTTGTCTCCTACTTCCTGCCTCTGTTTTTCTTTCTGATGCTCTAGTGTACAATACTGAATTTTTGGAATTACATATTTATTCTACTGGGAAATTTACTGTCAGCTTCTTAATAAGTTGTTAACTTCTTACAAGTTCTTACTATTACAGTTATCTGGGATCCTTAAATAAATTCCATGAAGTCATGGCAATTGTACTTATCAATATCGGGCTTCAATTCCTCATCTCTCACTTCCTAATCCAGTGGTTGTTACCCATGGGTGTACTGTAGAATCGTTCATAAAACTGCAAAAAATAATGGTGTTTCAGGCCCTCCCCTCAGACTGCCAGAACTGAAACTTCAGAATTGATGCCTGGGAATACATAATTTTTAGTAAATTTACCCCTGGAAAATGTATATGTACAGTCAGTTCTGAGAAGTGTTTTATATTTTTGATGTTGTTTATATGTGATCTATCCTGAATACACCAAAATAAGTAGTTTAACATTCCCTTCCACCTGCTTTTCCTTTCCCCCTCTCCTCCCCCCCCCCACCTTCCATTTTTGGTAAGGGTAAGAATTGTGTACTTCTTAGAGCAATCTTTTGCTTGAAATTAAGCCTGAAAAATAGATGGACAAACTTTTTTAACTTTTTTTTTTTTTTTTTTTTTTAGAAAAGTCAACAGGAAGCTGTGAGACATCAGTGAGCACACACAGCCCAGGGAGGTTGTCTATCTATTTAATCCCCAACATTAGGTATGCTACAATAAAATTACAGTTCTTCTAGTGCTTTATTTCCCAAGAATAATAAAGGAAGAAGGTTTCAACTTTATTTTTTTTGAAAGATTTTGTTTATTTATTTATAGAGACACAGAGAGAGAATGAGAGGCAGAGACACAGGCAAAGGGAGAAGCAGGATCCATTCAGAGAGCCTGACGCGGGACTCGATCCAGGGTCTCCAGGATCATGCCCCAGGCTGCAGGCGGTGCCACCGGGGCTGCCCAGGTTTCAACTTTAGTAAGTAGTAGGGACCTCTTATCCTCATTGATCTAAACCATATTGGGGATACATCTGTTCTTTTTAAATTGTTTTATTAGTCACTATTCTCTAGAGAAACAGAACCAATAGAATATAGATATAGTTATATAGGGAGATGATAGATAGATATAGATATATAGACATAGATATAAAGATATATATTATAAGATATGTTATAAGATTTGGTTCAGGGATTTTGGGAAGCTGTGAAGTCCCACATTCTGCTATCTGCACTCTGGAGAACCAGGAAAGCCAGTGGTATGGTTCCTGTTGGGATCTGAAGACTGGAGACCCAAGGGAGATGGTGGTATAACTCACAGTTCAAGGTCAAAGTCCTGAGAACAAGGGAGCTGCTTGTCCCAGAGTCTGAAAGTATGAATACAGGGGCTCTCCAAGAGTAGGAAAAGATGGACATCTCAGCTCAAGAAGAGAAAGAGGAAATTCATCTTTCCATTGCTTTTTTGTTGCATTTAGGCCCTTATTGGATTAAATCATGCCCACCCATATTGGTTGGGGTGAATGTCTTTACTCAGTCCAGTGAATGAAATGCCAGTATCTTCCAGAAACACCCTCGCAGACATACCCCAAAGAAATATTTTGCCGTCTATCTGGGCATCCTTTAGGCCAGCGAAGTTGACGCAAAATTAACCATCATAATTGTCAATGCCTATCCCGTGTTTCCAGCAATGTATAATTGGTCTATAGCAGGGGCAAGGTTTGACCTTTTCATAAAAACAACTGCAGATCAGAGCAGGAAAGGTCAGTGTGGCACGGTAGCATCATGATATGCATTAGCAAAACAACTGGGTCACTTCAGGGGGTTTTCTTTTATCTTGATTTTGGAGATTTGTGTTTACTTCATTTATGCTAGTGGTTTAAATGTATAAGGTTTTGCCTTACATTTTCTGAATTATTTTAAAAAGAAATAAATGCCATGCAACACTATTTTCAAGTAGTGTTTGTTACAAGGCCAGTGATATTCATAAATAAAGCAAATTCAGAAACAGAAGCAAGAAACTTTCTGCTGGGGAAATGCAGTGCAGTTAATGACTAGTTATTAATTAATAGTCCCAGGGACCCACCAGGTTGCAATAGCCAAGGATTAGCCATTCTAGGAATAACTAGTTTCAAGCATTAATTACTATTATAATTTATTTCCTCTGGTTCAAAAGAGACTATTGATTACCACAGTAACAGAAGATAATAGCTACTTAGTCAATTGGGTAAAGTCTTTAATAATTTCAGACTTAAACTTTGCATGCTATTTGTTAAAGATTTAGTCACTCGTTTTCCAAAAATAGACATCAGTGACTGAAAGAGATACTACCTCTGTATTTGTTGAGAAACTATTTTATTTACTGCTGAAAAGGACAACAAAATGCAAATTCCTGTCCATATGTGAAGGATGATGCAGATGATGATGGTGACTCAGGATAATAGAAAAGGCTTTTTGCAGGGAAGCAGGGAAAACTTGCAAATGGAACCAGTCATTTTGGAGTTTCCTCACAAATTAACATACAAATTGATTCTGGTGATGACTAATATAATATTAGCTTTTTAATCATTTAAATATTTAGGATAAAAACCCAGCAACTAATGTTGACCAATTTCATTATGTAGTAAGAAATACAGAAGTGTATTTTGAGTGGTGTAAAGTGTAAGCTTTGCCAATGGGAGGTTGAGAAGGAATTAAAAAAAAAAAAAAAGAAATGAAAGTAACAGGATGTATTTGTTTCATTCCTCAAAAAGACCAGTTCTGAGTTTGCTCCAATTTGCTTTTTTAACATGTCCTTATTGTATTATTGGTAATGTCAAGTCATTTGTTTTTATATTCTTATCACTGATTCAAGAAGACTCCATGATGAGGGACTTTTTAATTTACTTGAAACTTCTTTATTGTGTGCATGCATGCATGTGTGTGATGAGGAGAAAAGTTGAGAGGGAGACAGAAAGAGAGGCAGAGGCAGTGGCAGACAGAGAAAGAGAGTGCATTAAGGGGCAGATGAATAGGAAGGTGTAGACAACCTTGGATAAGAAATAAATGTCTAAAAATATGTGAGGCAAGAGTTCAAAGAAGAGTTCTGTCCAGGAAACTCAGAAGGAAATAGTTCTCGAGAATCATTCTTTTAAAATATTATCTGCATTGCCAAGTATGAACTTGAAAATGATGCGCCACGGGATATGAATAGCAAGCTTAATTTACAAAGTTAAATTGTTTCAATGGACTGTTTAAATATAGTTGAGGATGTCCACCAGCAAGAATACATTGCCATATGCAGTGCAGTTTAAAAATTAGAAACCTTTCTACAGATGTCTGAGTGAAAATATACAAAATGCACATTTCTCTCTGACATCTTTGCATAGATTCTAACAACTCTTCTTCTCTAAAGTCCTAATGAGATATTCCTTGTAGTAAAGCTAATGCCAAGCATTTTTTTTATATAAGTGAAGTTGTGCTGTCTTTAAATTTAGTTTTCACTTTATGTTCTTACTTTGTCAAATAAAATGAATCTAATTTCAATCAGGCAATCATTTTAGAGTTAAACAAAGCTGGCCATCCCGGAGGAATAAGGCGATTCTTAATGGTTAGAGATAAAATCTAGGCATTTTTCAAGTTATGATGTTTCCCTATCATCCTTAGTGAGCCCCACGAATTTTCTTTATTTGTCCTTTAATCAGTTGGATATTCTAGAATTATGTCCTTGCAAAATGATCTCAGAGCATAGATTGAAATAATGTAGCAATACAAAAATAGACTACAAATATAGAAATCATTGACATTTTAAAAGGAGTTCAAAATTAGCTTTTCGTTTAAATAGAAATTCTATTTTATACAAATTAATTTTTCCAATGCAATTTCAATAGAAGGCATCTACCTTTTCAGATTGATGGTTGAGACAGGTGAGGCTCTTGGCAAAATATGATAGGCAAAAAGATTTGGATTTACACAATGTTTTCTTGTTTTACATCAGGTGCTAAAATAATAATCGCAAGTGCTACCTAGAGCATGCACTATGCCTTGCAGCAGTTTTTCTAATAAGATAAAAATCTGAAGGATGATTCATTACACTTGAAAGAAAATGAGATATGACAAAATATCAGTGATGACTGGACATTATAGGGGAAAGCTATGATCCTTGTGGTGATCCTAGATTCAATATGAATCTCAGTGACATGTTTTAATATCTTACATTACACAGTACATGAAAAATGAGTATTGATACTAAGAAGAAGAAGTAAAACTGCAAACCAGTCCTCCCATTAAAATAGAGATTAATACAAACAAGTGAAGAATATTCAGATGCTTGGAACTTTTAATTTTCACGGGATATTAATTTTCATAACACAATTCAGGGACCTTTTAAAAAGTAAATTAGATTTTATTCAACCCAGGCTTTTGCATTTAAATACAGTTCTATCCTTATATAAAAGGTGTCAAGATGGTTATTCCTCTTGGAAGCATTTGCATTATATTTCAAAGAAATAAAGGTTTAGGAATAGATCTCAGATGATAATCTTTCATTTGAATAGACAGACTTTGAGTTAGACTCTGTGTGAGTCAACAAATTAGGAAATAGACATGGGATATTACCTCAAGGAGTATTATCTTTGGAAGATAAAATAGAAATAAATGTTTAGCTGTGACACAAGATTGTATATAATATATACTGTAAAGAGGGCTATAAGACTTTGTAGGACAAAAATATCTTTGGTTTGGCTATCAGGGAAAACATTAAGGTTGATCCAAGTCAATGAACCTGAAGCTTGTATGATTTCGTAAGTCCTTTTAAATATAAAAGAATACAAAGTTATAAATACAAAATTCCTTTTCTCTCAGAGTCTTAAAAGTTTGTGCATGTGAAGGATCCTGAAGATTGAGTCTCATAACTAGACTTCTACTCCCCAGAAAACAGTGCCCAGGATTCTATTAAATCATTCTTATTCATGAGCTCCATTGAAAAGAAGGATAGGGGAAGTCTTGGGAAGAAGTTCTCCAATGTTTTCTTCCTTATTTGAATAAATATTGATTGTTCAAATTGATAAAGACTAGATTTGGATCCCAGTGGACTTTAAATGACAAACCTAGGGTTTTGAACTTTATTAACTAGGTAGTTGGAAATAACAAAAGGTATTTTATAGTAAGAACTGCCTCTAGAGAGATACAGATGACTTAGAGATACATTGTCTTTGGCTATTATTGTGATCACATGCCAATTAAGTGAGGATGAGGCTCGACTAATACGTTGACATAGGAATGGAAAAGAGGTTAGAGATCCAATAGTAGATGGAAAAGCCTGACCGAATTGAACAAATCATTAGGTTGGGAGCCATATATTTCTATATTTCTATATCTCTGTATGTTTATATCTATCTATCTACTTACCTACCTGCCTGCCTACCTACCTATTAAATGAGCCTGGGCACCCAGAGAAGCTGGGAAACAGAAGGCTTGCTCAACATGTTGACCTAGAGGCATTAATGTTGTTATATCTTGGTGAAGACAGCTGTTGAAAGTTTGGGATTTGGGAAATGCAGTATCAGAGGAAAATGAACTGAAGGTCTTTCTTTACCATTTTCACATAGGTCGCTGTGTGAATGGAACCATTGTGATTATGGTTGCAACTCTAATGGTACCATCAGACAGAAAATACAGCAATGCTGGTGATATTCCGGTGTTGTTCTTTGGATAAGGTTGTAATCATGATCCTTCTCATTCCTTCCTTGTAAAGTCAATTAACTGTTGGTCCTTAGTGGGGTCATTCTTTTTCAATTCAGGATCTTTTGACTAATATGGATTAGAGTTACTATAGTGTTACCATGGCACCATGGGTACACTGTAGCTAGTCAGAACAAAGTGTTTCTAAATTTTAGTGGGTGCATTATTCTGGAACTCTACTAATTATTTATTTACTCATTCAACAAGAACATTTAGCACCTATTCCATCCAATAACTATCTAGACACTGGAGTAGAGGGATTAATCAAATTTTATTCACCTTGAGAAACATGAATCTTGGTATCCCCGGGTGGCTCAGCTGTTTGGCACCTGCTTTTGGCCCAGGGTGTGATCCTGGGGTCCCGTGATCGAGTCCCACGTCGGGCTCCCTACATGGAGCCTGCTTCTCCCTCTGCCTGTGTCTCTGCCTCTCTCTCTGTGTCTCTCATAAATAAATAAAATCTTAAAAAAAAAAAAAAAGGAGAATCTTAAATGGACTCAAAAAGAAGCCAGGGCTGATCATAATAAATATCATAAATGTGAAAGCAAGGAGTTAATAATAATACATACTTACATGTAAGTATGTAGTAAATAGACTTATGTAAATAGTGTAAATGTAAAGAGTGCTATAAAAGTGAGGTTGCATACTGGTTATAGTTTGTTAAAAAAAATGTAACAAAGAGAAAACAAAACTTTCTGACACTGCCACCCTCCAGGCATCACCCCATTTCTCTGTTACCCTTCACAGCAAAAGTTTTCCAAACTATTGTTAATATTTTAAGTCTCCCTTGTCCCTTTCTCAAATTACTTTAATTTGGATTTTTTTCTCACTGAACTTGAACTTCACTGAAAGAGCTGAAATGAAGGCAAGTTTATCTTGCCATTTGCAGGGATTGACTTTCTTTCCCATATTATTTCTCAGAGAATTCGAAAGAAGGAAGCATCATCCTCTTTGAAATACTTGATTCTCTAGATTTATTGATACCACATTCTTATTATTTCTCCTTCTTTGCAGACTAATCTTTGTTATTCCTTTTTGCTGACTTCTTGACTTCTGCCCTAAACTGTACAGGAGAACACTCCATATCCTAGGTCTTTTCTTATATCTAACTACAAGCTTTTCTTGGCTGATCTAATCAAGTCAAATGGTTTTAAATCTCCTCTCCCTACAAAATAGTCTTTTGTATTAATCTCTGTCCCGAATTTTCTCTTGATCTCCAGACTGACACATTTATCCAACTGCCTATTCAACATCAGGCTTTAATGACCATCAGGCATGCCCAAATTAATATATGTATAAAACAAAACTCCTGTTTTTCTTTTCTTCACTCATCTCTAAAATCTTTCCCATCTTAGTAAATGACACCACTTATCCATCTATTTGAATCAGGGCACGAGAAAGGATAGATTATTATTTTTTTCCTCTTTTTTTCCCTTATATCTCACTTGCAACCTATCAGAAAACTGTGCCATTTCTATCTTTAACATAAATTCCATAGCAGAGGTCTGCTCATCAATTTCAGAGAGAAGACCCTGGACCACACCACCGTATCTTGACTACATCGTTTCACAACCTCCCAAGTTATAGCTTTTTAACTCTTCTCCCATTCACCAAGCATATTCTATTCATTCTTCAAATAATATGCAAGTAAGATTTCTGATGGCTTCCAATTATACTTTGAACAAAACCCAAAACCCTTGCAATGACTCACAAAGCCTGTGTAATCTGGCCCTTCCCCATCTCTCTGACCTGATTCCATACAATCTATTCACCTCTTCTGGGTCCCTGACACTGTGACCCCCCTTTTTATTTCCATTCCTTGAACATGACTGATGTGTTGCCACATAAGAGTTTTTGAATTTGCTGGTCCTTTTTTCACCTCCAAAAAGCCACTTCCCTTGGATCTTGGTAAGAATACATTATTTTCATCTATTAGATCTCCGTTCCTTTAGGAGAAATTTCTCTAACCACACTGAAGTAGTTCTCTACACACATAGCACTAGCCATTTACTATTTCATTATTGTGCTTTATTTCTTTGTAGTTGGTATTAGAATTAAAATTTATTTGTGCATATTTTAACTTTCCCACTAGAATATAAATCTATGAAGGCAAACACTTCGTCTTTTTTATTGCGATATCTGCTGCACGCAGGAGAGTGCTAATACATACTGGACTATCAGTAATCACTTGTTGAATAAAAGATTGGATAAATATGATGAATCCGCTTATTCAAAGTGCCAGAAGATGTAAAAAGTGCCCTACTGAATCATGTCTGTTGTCAATCTACTTTAGTCTTCAGTGGTGTTCATTGATGTGGGAGGCTTGCCTGCCTTTTAATCAATCATCATCCTTATTGCCTGATATATATAGTTTCACATTTTAATTTACTTTCATTTCTTTAAAACAGCATACTATGACATTATAATACACCATTGAGGAATTTCTAACTTATTATTTTTTTCTTTTTTTACTTAGAGAATGAACAGTTCATTAACAGAAATGAGAAAGAAGGCAGTTTTCCACATATGACCCAATATGGTTTTAGAGATTCAAAATACAATATTTTGTATTTCACATTCTAGCCTCTTCCCAATTTGCACCAGCTTTGTCAGGGATGATCTCATGCAAAATGTATTTTGTTACATATTTTGAGCTGAACATTTAAAAAATCTTCAACGCATTTCAAAATTTGTATTTATTCAGCAGGATAAAAAGGAAATACTTGCCATAGGTCTCTCCCTTCTCAAACTGTTTGGATTTGGGTTAGGAAAGCTAGCATCAATCACTGCAGTAAAACCTTCAGAATAGATTTCCTTTTCTTATTGCCTCTCTGGTCATTACTAAATAACTGAACGTGTGGCAGGTAACACAGGGGAGGGGGTAGACAAACCCAGTTTCATTTTGCTTCTCTACAACTTTTACGTGTTATAAATGGCCCACAATTTTACTTTTCTTTCCTTTTATCTTTGGCTTAACGGACCACTCACCCTCAGAAGAATTGTCCTGAAGAAGCCAAAGTGATATTTTTTTAAAAGAAAATGTATGGATTGCCTGCAACGGACAGTTTATTTTATCTATTCCTGTTTTCTTCTTATTGTTATTTTTTAATTAAATTTTAAATTTTAATTCTAGTGAACAACTAATGTTATATTAGTTTTAGGTGTATAATATAGTGATTCAACAATTCTATACATTACTCAGTGCTCATCCTGGTAAGTGTACTCTTCTCGTTGTTCTTTATGTCTATATATTGTAGATAGCTTGGTGTGGCTAAATTTTAATGGGAAAAATATGTGGAATTTCCATCCAAAAAATACAAAGGCAAAATACAGTTTAGGATAGAAATCATAGTTCAAAGAATTATAGCACTCATGATTAAATAAACATATTTTCTAAATAAATATACAAAGAATCGTGTTGATACATACATTTCAATTAAGGTTTTAATTAAACATAAGTATTCTGTCTTACCATAATGCTATAAAATTGTATACTTGTTTGAAATAATCATGGCAGCAAAAAATATCAAACCGTGTTTCGCTAATTCTTTTAAAATAGCAGTGTAGGGATCCCTGGGTGGCGCAGCGGTTTGGCGCCTGCCTTTGGCCCAGGGCGCGATCCTGGAGACCCGGGATCAAATCCCACATCAGGCTCCCGGTGCATGGAGCCTGCTTCTCCCTCTGCCTGTGTCTCTGCCTCTCTCTCTCTCTCTCTCTCTCTCTCTCTGTGACTATCATAAATAAATAAAAAAAAATTTAAAAAAATAGCAGTGTCGATAAGCAGTATTCCTATTTTCAATAAACTACTCTATCATTTTTAATAAAAGTAGAAAAGGTAATCATCTTGGGGAATAGAAGGTTTTATAATATGCCTATATCCCCATACCAGCTTACCAGTTTCCATGTTTACAATCATTTATTTAAAGTCTCTATATATTTCAGGCTTGTTAAACAACAAAATTCAACTCAGCAAATTTAAAGATTAAATTGGCTTTCTTTATTCAAGGATCTATACATCAGGCAGCATCCCATCTAGCAAAAGAAAGAACTCCAAACAGCTACAGAAAAGGAAAAAAAAAATAAAGGTAGAGAAGTGTTAGGACAAGGAAATCAATAACATTTTGTTATTGAATTGTTTGGGGAAAAATCACCTTCCTTTTGGAGGCAAAGGGGGTTTTCAGGCAGATGACATCACTAGTGCTGACCAGAAAATTCCAGATTTACCAGATAAGATCACATCCTGGAGAAAGTTGAAACTGCAGTTAGGTAAGGTAGGAAGCCTTGGTTTGCTGATGTGGGGTTTAACACAAGGGACTCTATTTTTGGCCTCTGGTCTCCTTTTTAGGAGACAAAATATTAACCAAAAGACATAAATGCAAAACACTACTGGATCTTCATTGTTTGTATTTTGATTTATATATGGCATTTAAAAATGTTCATCAACTATTTCCTTAATATATATATATATAATTAATGGACAGATATAATTTTATTTCATCATTCAATTTTCTAAAACCAAGGTCTACTACCTGCTGCCTTGCTATTCTCATCCTAGTCTTGGATGACTCTGCTCAGGCTTGTGAAAACCTGGCATATTTTAGGCAAAATTTTGCAACTGCTAAATAATGATATCATTGTACTGAAAAGATTTTTTTCTTAATAAATTAAAAATAAATCGAATAAACAAAACTATATTGAATGGTGCTGTGAGGAAGAGGTAGGAAATGCTCTGGCTGAAAAACAAAATTCAGAGAATACTTTCATTCTAGTCTTTAAAAAATAATAAAAAAAAATAAAAGGTACTTTATGTCATATGGGGAAAAAAAACCCATCACTTAACAGTAAATTGCTGTAAGAATACCTCTTTTATTTTTCTATCCAATATGAAAATCATACTAGAAACAGATTTATAGAAAGTCACAATTTTGCCTTAAGGGGTAAAGAAAAGACAAAAATACCAAAGAGTCTTTAAGAAAGGTTACATTTTCTTTGATCCTTTGTTAAAGTCTGTTTTAATAGGATGGAAGATAGAAAACCAGACTTTCTGCGAGAATATTCATGAAGATGGTAATAATACCTGCTGGTCACACAGAACAAAAATAGAACAAACTATCTGGAAAGATTTAGTACACTGCACTCTAGCCTAAAAATCAAGCCTAGACAATCATTCTAGGCTTGTGTGTGTGTGCATGCATGTGTGAGCCTTTTCATATGTATGCATTCAACTATGAAGTAGGTGGAGAAATTTAAATTAGAATTTGAAAGAAATAATCTAATTGTGGATGTACTAATAAGCAGTTGAGTACCTCTGAAACACTTAAGTAGATGATATTCTATTTTTCATATTTTCAAAGCTAAGAAAATTGCCTTGCTATGAATTTTGGTGAAAAAAATAGTTTTGTTATTCATATTGAATTTGATAGAATCTCTCATATGCAACTTATTTCAGTGTAGTGATTTCATCATCAAAAATAATCTCTCAAAATTTTGTTATTTTATCTTTTTATTAATTTATTAGTGTCATGAATATTTTTGTATTGTATTTTCAATTACCTTTTGATATAAGTTCCCCTGTCTTTCCTCTGAAGGTTATATGTAATAGATTATATATATATATGTATTTTTATATAAACAAACACATATATGTATTTTTATATAAATATATCTATAAAATATATATGCATTGTATGTGTATTTTATATATGAATTTTTATGTAACTACATGTAAAATTTATAAAAGTACGTATATATAAAATCTACTGTGTGTAGTTGGATTAGTAGATGGAGTCAGGTTTCAGAACCAGGTTTTATTTCCCCAGTTAAGACATGATCAAGTAATAGAATCAAATGTCAAATCTCTAAATGGGAGAGATTTAAATTCTTTTTTTCCTCAAATCTGGACCCTAATAGCCCGAGAACTGAGGTTTTCTCCTAAGATTTGGTAGCTACCTACATAAAACAAAAGTAGTTCACACTAATGTGAGCAATAACACCTCTTTCTTTTTTCCTAGGTTATAAAATGGTCTTTTAACATTAACACTCTAATAAGCTGGGATGTTTGATTCCCTTTGGATATACTGCAAGAAATAAAGAAGACCCTTTTTCTCCACATGGCAGTTTTGAGTCCAAGGAAAGAACCATTGTGGAAATTCAGATAGAGCCAGTCAATTGCTTTATTTGAGGACTTGTCCTCTCTCTGTCTCTTTCTCTCTCTCTCTCTCTCTCTCTCTGCCTCTCTGTCTCTCTCTTTTTTTTTTTTTAAGATTTTTGTCTATTTACTTGAGAGAGGGGCAGTGTGAGAAGTAAGCAGACTCCCCGCTGAGCAGAATGGGGTGGGGGGGGACACTAGGCTTGATCCCAAGACTCTGGGATCCTGACCTGAGCTAAAGCCAGAAGCTTAACCCACTGAGCCATTAAGGCGCCCCTGAGGGCTTCTTTTCTTTCCATTAATATATTACAGAGGGTTTTCCCAGAGGACCTCCAGCCACTTGTGTGCCTTCTCTGAGGCATTCAGCGGCCACTCTGCTTTGCTGTCTTTAGCAACTGCAATGGAGAGCATTTCCAGGAATGTTAATACCGTGCCTCTTCACAGGTGACTCCAATTTCTAGAAGCTCTTTCTTTTGCTGCCAGCTTTGGGGACTCCATCTCAACTGGCAATGATAACTGGACATCTTGCTTCGTGCTTTGAAGTGTAAACGGTATTTACATGGCTAACAGCTTCTTGAGTGGGATATATTCACATTTGATAGATTATTATGCTGATTGGCATGTGTGTCCTCGCTCACTTAATCTTCATGCAACCCTGTGAAGTAGATGCTCTTATATTCTGCGTTTCAGAGATGGGGAATTGAAGCTCAGAACGTTATATAACTTAACCCAAAGTAGCAGAGCTTTTGTCAGATTTAGGATTTAAACACATGAAGTCTGGCTCTGGAAGCAGCTATTATGTTGCCCAGTTAGTTAGGAAAAAAGTATATTGTTTGGTTATGTGTCTTAGAGTCCAGGAACTGGGAACTGGTAAGACGGAAATACCACAGATCCAGCTGAGGAGCAGGGAACATGTAAGAAGCTACAAAGTCAGGGTGACTTCTATAAATTAAAGGCAGGTCTGGGGTGAGATTCTGCGATGTTTATGTATTTACATTATGATTCCAGTCCCATAGAACCTGGAAAAATAAATTCCAGTTATACCAAAGTTTCCTCTGTGTGTATGTGTGCATTTATCCTGTATATCACAATTCCCAAGTATTCCTGGTCACAGTCTGGAAGAGCTTTCAAAGAATGCTAGCTATGACAGATTCAGAATAAAATCCCCAAATGAACCTAATATTGCTTAATAGTAATGGCTATTTGTAAATAGTGAGTAACTAGGTATTATCTGTGAGCAGATCCTTTTAAGTATGATTTCCTTTCTTTCTGACTTATTTGATGAAACACATGAATACGAATGGCACTGTTGAAGCATATTTTTTCAACTGAGTTGCGTATGTTTATAAAAGAATAACCAGAATGTATGAGCATTTTGATTGGAATGTTTCTATTCTGATATTTACAGCAATGAAGTCTGTCGTAAAGATCATCACATTTTCCCCTTGCCCGTGCTGCCAAATAAGGCTAGCCGAAAATTCCTTTAGAGATGTATGCTTTTGGCATTAGGAGACCAACTGTCTTTGAAAAGTTTGTATCTTCAGAAGAAAACCCTAGAAGGTTACATTGCACTTTCTTTTATTTCTCTCTTCTCTCTCTCTCTCTCTTTTTTTTTCTTTTGGTACCAAAGTTTACACATACACACGCACACAGGTGCCCTCATGCACCCAAACAAAAAAATCCCCTGAATGTGTCTTCTTGTACCTAAACTGATATACCAGTAGCATTACACTAGAGGGCAGTGCAGCTATTATCATTCTGCCATTCCAGGTCTCTCTCCATCGAATTTTCTGGTGCTATTGTAGAATATAGAAAGCATACATTCGTTGAAAATAAACTGCATCCATTTGTTTTAAAAGCACTTAGCTTGTACCTGATGGTTAATAGATGTGAATTGCTTGGAGCCCTGATGCACACAGAGCAGTGAACATTCACGAATTTGGCAGATTTTTTTTTACAGAAAGGGGGAGGGGTAGACAAATATGAACTAAATTCTTTCGTTTGCTTTGATACCTTAAGGGGCAAAAAATCAGAAATAATGAAGAATCCTTAGGAACAAGCTGGTAGGTATAAGTATTAGTTTGCATTTAAATGAAAATAGCTCACGACAGAAGAAAGGATAGGTTTCAAATACTTTCCAGCATCTCCTTTGAAATGCAAAAGAGCAATTGGTATTTATACTAATTTAGGTGGATGCCTCTGATTCGCTGGGTCCTTCTCAAGGATTTGTTTCTATTTACCTTGGCCGTGGGCATTTGGAACAGGAGTTGGAGGCCGGGCAAAGACTTACTGAGGCCTACAAGGTTTGATACCACCTTGAGGGAAAAAAGAGCCAGGGTGACTTGAACACCCTTCAGGAAGGAGAAGCGGGCAGAGCAATACGTTAGGACATTATTCCCTTTCACTGGCAAAACTTAAAAGAATAAATTTATAAACATAAGGCACCAGAAATAAAAACATCCTTTCGTTCTATTTCCTGCAGTGACAAGAGATATATATTCTAGATTGTAGACAGAGCTGCCTTGGAGATAAATTGTCTGATTTCAGCATCTCAGCAGTGGATAATAGATTCCCCTCAGAACCACATAATTAAAAAATGACATTTCTGCTACTTTGTGCCAACCCAGTACTGTTGTTGCCCCTGGCTTTGGGGCTGGGGAGCCCTGCAGGGTACAACCAAACAAAATTTGCATTATTCAGTGGGACAATGTAAGGTCTTGTTAACAAAAAAAAAAGTTCCTTCTAGGGGGACCAGAGTACTTTATTATATTCTCCTCTACAAATTGCTCATTCTGCTCTTCTTCTTTTTTCAAATCTTGCCAACAAGGAAAGGGTATGAACGATGAGATTAGGACATCCACTTATTACAAGTTAGCAAGATGAAAGACAGCATATGTGACTAGCAGAATAAAGAGCTGAATTTTAGCACTTTTTTTTCCCCTCCAAGTAGAAATTCACAATCAGCCAAAGATAAGGCCAAATGCTAGGAGAAAAATATGCAAATCAAAGTGCTTTTTAGGTTCATATCCTTAGGTATCTTTTAGATGAGAGGGTTAATCCTTATATGGATTCCCCTCCCCCCCAGGAGCTTCTTGAAAGGTAATTGACTGCAGTCTGAGCAACAGCTCTTTACGGGCCAGTCAGTTCACTGTATATCTCCAAAAAAGTGTGTGTGCTAGACAAGTCTCCAATTAACAGTCACTAAAGTGTAAATGGATTTCCAAATATCATATAGCCAGTAAAGAGTGAAATCAGGACCAAAAAAAGAATGGATATCTCGATTCTTACTTGAGGTGTTTAAATAAATGCCAATATCCTGCAGGGGTCTGTCTTCATTTCAAATAACAAAAGCACAGATAAGAATATTCTTTTTTTAAAAAGGTTGTATATAAGATTCCTTAAATATATATAATGCAATGAATTTGAATTTTGGAATTCGAACCCCAAATTCTGAAATTTTCAAAATCCTCCACCCAGGGTTTCAACCCTAGTATCACAACTGATTGCCCTGTGACCCTGAGGATTTCACTACACCTTTCTGAGATTCTGTGTTCTTTTGAGTAAAAGTAAATTACCTGAACAGGATGGCCTTTCTCTCAGACTTAAAAAAAACATGTGAAATGCTGTGTCTAACTGCCAGCTGCAGAAAAATAAATAAATAAATAAATAAATAAATGTAAAGGCAGATGACTATAGATTTAATTAATAAGTGTACATAATGCCTTAGAAGTCACCGAGGCCATCTACAGGCTAAGAATAGGTCCGGGGAATATGATATCCCTGGGACTGCCATTTTTCTTGCACTTATGAATTGGGTAATTTAAAGTGCTGGCAATGATCGTGTGCCCTTCTCAGAGAGATGTTGTGGGGGTTATGGGAGTGGATGGGTTTCATTTTGGGTCAGTAGCTGATGTGTAGTAAGCTCTCAGGAAATATACAGATACGAAAAATGCTTGTCCTTAACATTTAAAATCCATCAGTATTCATGACTTTCACTCAATATATTGTCGATTTAGAAAACAGACTGTCAGGTTTCAAATTCAACTGCACTTACTATCTGTGTAACTTTGGCATTGATTAAACTCTCTGTACCACTGTTGGCCTTTTTTTTCCTCCTAATATATAGTGGTGTATTTATTACAACCTTTGGGAAGGTAAACTGCTCATCAAAAGCATACAAATCTATTTACTAGTTCACATACGGTAAGAACTAAGGAATATGGCATTCTGTTGAAGCATAAGGGATGGGGAAAATGATGATATAAATAAATTTACATTAGATGAATGTTCCTTGTGCCTACAGGGAGATAATCTTGCTGTCTTCTTGAGCTAATGATAGGTACAATGCCAGTGTGGTAAAAGATGAGTGCTATGGTTGAGTGTGTCTGTTCCCCAAATTCATATGTTGAAATCCTAATGCTCCAATGATGGTATTAAGAGGTGGGGCTTTTGGAGGGGTGCTTACAACACAAAGGTGCTGCCTCAAGAATGGGATTAGTGCTTTTATAAAAGAGACCCTAGAGAAATCCTTTCCTCTTTCACCACATGAGAACACAGTGAAAAGTTTGTGACCTGGAGAAAGGCCTTTACCCAACCATGCTAGCACCTTAATCTCAGACTTTTAATCTCCAGAACGGTGAGAAAAAAAATCCTGTAAAAGATAGAAATATAATAAGTTATATATGTATACTTTTATTTGTAGATGAGAAGTATGGAAATGATAACTAGAAAGTATTAAGATCAGTTACTGAAAAGAGAAGATGAAAGCAGAGTGGAGATATGAGGGAAGAGAAATGGATAGCAAAGATATGAGACTCACTCTTATGAAAGTTCTGGAAAAAGTTCATGGTTATGTTTCAAGTACCCCAGATATAGACAAAAATTTTAAAACCATGAGTTTCCTTTTGTTAATTATGTCTTTTGATGCACAGAAGCTTTTAGTTTGATGTAGTCTCACTTGTTGATTTTTGCTTCTGCTGCTTGTACTTTGCTGTCAAGTCTAAAAAATCCTTACCAAGACCAGTGTCAAGGAGCTTCTTCTCTATGTTTTCTTCTAGTTTTGTGGTGTCAGGTCTTACATTCTTTATAGCAGAATTATAATAAAGTAATGTGCAGGGCATGAGGAAAAAAGAAAATCATCTTTGGGCCAACACCACAGTATGACAGCCAAAGGCAAAGATCATCAATGATTACTAAAATTAGTGAGCAAAATTATGATGAATAGGATATTTGTTGGATGTCTGGGTGGCTCAGCAGTTGAGTGTCTGCCTTTGGCTCAGGATGTGATCCCGGGGCCTGGGATGGAGTCTCACATTGGGCTTCCTGCATGGAGCCTGCTTCTCCCTCTGCCTATGTCTCTGCCTCTCTCTCTCTCTCTCTCTCTCTGTCTCTCATGAATAAATAAATAAAATCTTTAAAAAAATAGGATATTTGCATAGCTGTAGTGTAACTAACATCCTAAAAAAGGAAGTCTTCATAAGTACTAAGGTCATAGAAGACAGAGAGAGAGAAAGAGTGAAAGAGAGAGAAAGAAACTTTTAGAGATTAGAAGAGATTAAGGAGACATCAATCAAATGCAATGTGTGGTCCTGGATTGGATAGAGAGAGAAAAAAAAAAGAAAACCTTCATGTGACAACTCAGGAAATTCAAATCAGGTCTATAGATTAGTAAAGGGGAGTATACCAAATGTTAATTTTGCACTTTTGATAATGTACCATGGTTGTGTAAGACGTTGACTTTACAGAAAGCTAAGTAAATGAAATACTGAAATTCTATTATTTTGTAACTTCTCTATAAAAGTTTTTCAAAATAGAAAGTCAAAAAAAATATTCTGAGGATACAGACACTTCAATACTTAGAGTTTAGTTTAAAAATTTTTAAAAAGGGGAAAACATTTAGGAACAAGCTTAAGTTTATAAGTGACAGATTTTTAATACATGTTTGGCAAAGTAATATAATTTATGGCAATAATAATGATTATCTAAGTTAATTAAGAGACCAGTATAGTGGGATTCATGCCTTATCTCAACTTTACAAGATAGGTGGTAATGTTCTTCCCATTTTAAAAGGGGTCAATTAGCAATCAGAGAGTTAAATCATGTGCCCAAAGCTGAGTCCAAGTTTGTTCTCTATTCAAGAAAAGAAATTTTTATTTACTGAGTACCTAATAGGATTGTCACTTTGCATACATTATGTCTAAGCCTCATAATGCCACTGCAAAAACTAATGCCCTCATTTAAGAATTAGGAAACTGAATTACACACTAGTAACAGGGAGCTTAAATGAGCATATTTATTCTGCTTCTGTTCTGTATAAGCTTCACTGCTACCTTCATCTGATTAAAAATCTGTATTCTCCCTTTATTTATCACATTGAATCTACATCTAAAAGGGGTTAAAAGAAATGTTACTTTGCCAGGTCATTTTTATTAAAATGAAAACATACTAGATCACTGTATGGTAATGATTAAATGAATAATATATATATATATATATATATATATATATATATATTTGGATTCTACAAAGTAAATGGAAGTAAATAGTATTATTCTAATAAAGCTGAAGAAACACACATGCCCACGCATGAGCAGATACACACTTATACACATTCACACACATCCGATCTAAGACGACTAAACAGAGGTTAAATCTCAAAATTTCTCCTCATTTCTTTATAAATCCCTTTCCGTAGACTGTTAGTGTCTGTTCTAGTGGCAAGCAGTGTGCTTGGCCTTGAATCAGTGGCTAATTTATGTAAGGAGACTAAACCTGAGCCTTGAGCTGTGTTCCATTTAGAGAGTCAAACTTTTGCTTCTTTCTGGTGCACTTGTGTGCCTGTTGGGCCTGGAATTTATTTACATGAAGAAATAGGGACAGAATTCTCTAAAGGACAAAGAGGGGCAGACAGAAAAGCTTACACTAGGATCACAGCCTCAATTATCAGTGTGAGAGGGGATTTAGAGTAGAGTATTGGGTTTAATTTTCCCTAGTGGCATCCCCAAAGGAAGAAGAATCACATTTGGGACCTGGTCTGGAAGGATTAAAGGTAGGAAACAGTGTTAGGGAAAGATTAATAAATTGTTTTCACTCTGTGAGGGCAAAATAACAGAAAAGAGAGTGAATCACCATCCCCACAATAGCTTGTTCCTCTGAGGCTCAGAGCATGCTCTGCATGTTGACATCTTTGTCTCCAGAGTTTCAGAAGCACCTGGTTGTGTCTGGTGGAAGTTCTTCAGAGAAAATGCAAGAGGCTACTATGGAGAATCCTCACCAGACTGGGGACAGTAGAGGCCCCTCCAAGAAATATTGCCTGTGGTTATCAGAGGGGGAGGAAGGGAGAGTAAACATGTGAGAGAGGTAACGTGACTTTCCATGATAGGAAACACAACCTCTGGAGATTCTTCAGAAAAAACTTGAGGGAAGTTATATGAAAAATTTCTGTGAGAATTCTTCAAATAACTTGTGGGGAAAAATCCAACAGAATAAGTTTTATTATCCGTAATGCATTCACCCTCACGGCGACCATGGAAAACAAGAGATATACTGAATATTGAGTTGCTACCATTTTATTTAGAAAGAAAAATATTCCTGAAAGTATTTGCTTTTTAAAAGCCAGTGAAATTATTTCTTCCATGAATTAATATATGCTAAATGGTTTTTAAGAATGACCCCTGAGGGATCCCTGGGTGGCGCAGCGGTTTGGCGCCTGCCTTTGGCCCAGGGCGCGATCCTGGAGACCCGGGATCGAATCCCACGTCGGGCTTCCGGTGCATGGAGCCTGCTTCTCCCTCTGCCTGTGTCTCTGCCTCTCTCTCTCTCTGTGACTATCATAAATAAATAAAAATTAAAAAAAATTATTAAGAATGACCCCTGAAATATCTAATGGCTTGAACCAAAATTCAACGCTAAGAGCAATTCTGAAAGGAATGTAGTAGTTTGGCCAAGCAAATCCATGGCCCAAATCGGAACAAGGCTCTGTTTTCTCCATGTGCAGCTTCCAGAACTGCCCTGCAGGTTGCCACCTTCTTTGTAGCCAGAGGGAATAAAAGGGGGTGGCACATGGAAGGATTTTATAGGCCAAGCCCGAGAGTGGCACATGTCCCTTCAGCTTGCCATCCTCTGGTGAGATAACCCTCCTGGTGCCACATGGCCTGCTGGGGAGCCAGTGAATGGCATGTGTGTGCCTGAAAAGAAGAGAGGACAGTTTATGGCAAAGATCCAGTAGTCTGTGTCACACTCGACGGGGCATTCTTTGATTTTGTTTTCCAACAAGTTCCGCTAAGCCCTGTGAAGAATGAACCCTTACTACAGGCTTGCAAATAATAAATCCTTGCTGAATCAATAAATGAGTCACATCGTCTAAAATAAACTTCATTTTTTAAGTGATTAGTAAAATGCCTACGTGGAAGTTAACCAATACATTTCATTATGCAGAGAGATTGTTCAGTTAAGACTCACATCATTTGACCATATGATCCATTTATTCAGGGAACACTTATGAAAAGTCTGTGATGGGCTCCTAGTTTAGATACAGGGAATAGAGCAGTGACAGAGACCATCCAGTTCCCTGCTCTGACAGTGAATGAATAGTGACATATATCCATTCCTTCTATAAATGATAATAAGAGCATTGATTATGTTTAAGGCATTGTCTTAAGTGCCAGAGATATGAATGAATATGAGATACAAAACTATTCTCCTTCAGAGACCTTAGGTTCTAGTGGGAGAAAGGAATTATACACTGACTAAGTAAATCCAGGATGGAAGCCTTCTGTAGTGTGGTGGGAATCTTGAGGCAAGAGGAGCCTAGCAGGTCCATTTCACAAGGTGAGGTCAGGGAATATAATGGTGTTGGAGTCTCTGAGTGTGGAGGTGCTGCAAAAAGCTAGAAGTGAGCCAGGCAATGACTAGGGGACCCAAGTATAGCAGCAGAGCTAGGGATCTCCACAACTCAGCCCATAGCTGGATTGGAGGAGGCCATGCTGGCACCCATATTTAGAGCACCTTTATATGATTTGATGGTAGAAATGGGCTATCAGATCCTCAACTGGAGTGATAACAGAAAGGATGCCTTATTCATGCTGTTAAGAAGGACAAAAGATGAGGAGGCCTATAGAGTTTCATTTCTCAGAAGAAGAGAGTGCAGAAGCTGATATTACAGCTGATTGGATTAGGACAGCATTTTATCCCCAGATGAGTATCCAGCCAGGGTGAGAGGCTTCCTGAAGAGCAAACAAATTATGGATGGGGAAATCGATAATCTTGGAATGGTGGCCCCGGTAATGGTATCTAGTCTTCTCCTTCTTTCTTAGGTGAGGTGAAGTGGACATCGAGGAAACAAGGTCATTAGATGATGGAATGTTCATTATGGATGTTCATTATGAAAAGAAAGTAGGAACCTTTGATCCAGGTACCTAAACCTTTCCCAACCACCAATCAGCCCACCAAGGTTGAGGATGAGGAGATAAGTCCAACCAAGCTCACTGTTGAAATTTTTGATCTGAGTACCAGAACCACTAAACATACCTTTACTGACAAGGGATACGGTAGCAGCATGTAGACCCAGGCCCCTTTCCACATGCCTCCATGGTATCAACCAATTCATACCCATTTTATGGAAGTAGTGTGAGACAGTCCTCCATGGGTTTCTTGAATTCTTACTCATCTCTCTAGGTATGTCAAGAATGCCAGGACTTGAATGCCCTTAACCTGGGCCATTTCCCAGAGAGTTTTTTTTTCTAGGGAGCAATCTTGAAAGATGAAATGATGTCTGCTTCAAGGACAGAGAGCAAGTTTGTCTACTGCTTGTTATAAAAGCAGTGGCTTATGCTAAGTTAGAGTTCCTTGGCAATGATGAAAATCCACTACATGTGTAACAACTGTCTCACTCCCTCCACATGGTGGGACTTAGTGGCAAGTGAAATAGCACAAACCAGGAGTTTTGTGTCTTCTGACAGCATGCATGAGATGATACAGGTTAGGTTCTTGTAAATGGGGATAAAATCAAACCCCAGATCCCATAAGAAATCTCCTGATGGAATTCACTTTTGGAGAAGTTCTGTTTGAGATGTTTAACAAACATCCAAGTGGAAGTGTCTAGTATATATGGGGTTATACAGTTTGGGGATTCAGAGAGAGGTCCAGGCTATAAGTAACATTGGGAAGTCATTGGGATATATGTGTATTTGAAGCCCTTGGATAATAAGTTCACCAAGAGGGTGGATACAGTTAGGTAAGAGGAACCAGGCCTGAGACATGAGACTTCAACAAATCCCAATAAATGCTATGGAGTCAGTACTATTTTATTACTGTGTCAAGCAAATGACACCAACTTCTCAGAGAGAGGTAGAATAATACACACTTTAGAACATGACAGTCCTGCCTCCAAAATCTCATCTCATTCTGCTTAACCACTAATATTATTGGATATATTTTATTTGTTGAACACACCTACAACTTTCCCTGGCCTGTCTTCTTTCCTTATTCACATTCTTGGGCCTGGAATACTCTTCTCATCCCACTTCTAATGACTGAGTCCTTCTGCTCTTTCAGATTTCTGCTACCTTGTTTTCTCTTAAGTGAGGCCTATTCCAACCACTTCACACCCAGTTATGTTTTATCAGACCACATATTCATTTCTTTTATTGCGTGTGTCATAATTTATATGCCTATTATATGTTTAAAATCTTATATTATTTGATATCTAGCTACATATTTACTTATATACTGATAATGTCCTGTATAATGCTCCATGAGGACATGAATATCAATAGTCTCCTACTCTACTACACTCCCAACATCTGATCCAGTGCCTGGTCCTGGTGTTTGGAAATAGCTCAGTAAGTACTTGGAGAGTAAATCCAGGACTTGTGAAAATGTCAACCCTTTAATTAATCTGAGCTTCTATTCCCTCATCTGTAGAATTATATCAATTTTATAGTTTTTGTGAGAAGTCATTAACTTTGTTTATATATACTGTCGGACACCTAGTAGGCCCTCAGCAAATAAAAAATATTAATCACTTGGGATTAGAAGATTGTATTGGAAAAATACACTGAAGAAAAACATCATTTATTCAAAGGGAGAATTCTCTCTGCTTGGGAAGAGAAATGAATGGTTAGACTAGTCTATGAGTGAATAAAAGGCACATACAGAAAAAAGACGAATAGATTGAAATTTCAAAGACTGGGAGATTGGAAAATATCCAAAATAGAGCTAAAGAAACTAGAACCAAAATGAGTAAAGATCTAAGCAACAAAATGAAAAGAACATTGTACAAGAAATGTCCATAAATCTAAGGAATGTTTCTGGTTCAGAGGGAGCAAGAGATCAGCAAAGAAGAAGATAGGTAGTGAGGAATGACAAAGATTGTTCTTTGATAGAAGCAGCTGAGCTGTCATAAAATCAAAAATAATACTTTCTCTTCAGGATAATAAAAGAGAGGGATGGGGAAGAGATTCAGAAAATACAGGTACACTCTCCAGAAGTGTTAGGCTTTGAAAACTATCAATCTTGGGTCTAAATAACTGATTAAAAATTAAATGTTATGTGACCTTGACTGAACTCTCAGAAAACTTCAAACTTCATAAGAAAGAAGTCAAAATGTTGTAGTGATTAGTTTAAGAGAGGCCTTTTAAAAAATATCCACGAATAAGGTAAATTTTTCACCTTAAATAGAGAGTGCTTGGGAACCCTAATATATTAAATATATATTTGGGTACATGTATACAAGCATAAATATAGAGCATAAGGGATAAAATGAGAAAAATGAACCAAGACTATTTTTAAAAGAATGGCAATAAGACTCATGTACACATATTAAACACAAAGGAAATATTTAATTATTCTTGTTATAATTTTATTATAACAACTTACTTATAAGTATTATAAACTATTCTTTGTATGAAATATGTATATATATGTTTATAAATACATATGTGTATATATAAACTCCTTTTGAGGACAAGGGTGTCTGGCTCAGGCTGAAATTCTGGGACCTTGAGTTGGACTCTACAATGAACAAGGATAGGACCTCAAATGACAGAATATAAATTACTCTTTTGGAAAAATTTCATTATGGAGTGAAACTTCAATGTCATATGAGGTTTCAGAATCAAAGTGTCTTGGTAGAGGGTGAGACGCAGGTAAAAGGGAGCAATGGAAGTGGTAGCAAGGGAGCAACAGAGCCAGGAGGTAAAGGCTGAAAACATTTCTTCAGTCATCAGCAGGTTAAATGGTCAATACATTTATTATCCTAGTTTGGGATGAGGAGGTGGCTGTTAAGTGACATGGTGACTGAGAAAATGAAGATTTTGTGATGACTTGACTTCAGTTGCCAAGCTTGCTTTGACCTATCCTACTGGGTTTGTGTACCCTGAAAATTCATACGTTGAACTGCTAATTGTCTATGTGGTGGTATTTAGAGATGGAGACTTTGGGAAGTAATTAGGCTATGAGGGTGGGGCCTCATGATAAGATCAGTGTCTTTATAAGAGGAGACGAGAGCACTTGCTTGCTTCCTTTCACTTTCTCCTCACCACGGGAAGCTACAGGAGAAGAGGACCTTCTGCAGACCAGGACCAGGGTGTTCACAAGGAGCAAAGTCAACTAGCACCTTGGTCTAGGACTTCCCAGTCTCCAGAACTGAGAGAGATAAATTTCTGTTGTTTAAACCATCCACTCAATGGTATTTTGTTATAGCAGCATGGTCCCAGGAAGACAGCCTGCTACTCTAAGAAAATAAATTACTGATCTTTGAAGCAGATATTTCAGAGTAGTATAATCTGAGTGGATTCATTTTCCTAGTATCTATCAGGTCAGGTCCCCAAGGCTAATGACCTTCTGAGCATCAAAAAAAAAAATAATAATAATAATAATTTTCAACATGTGCCTCATTTGTAAGGAAAGTGTTATGCCCCTTTGACATTTTCTCCCTCATTCCCAGATAATAATCTATTAGTAATAGCATTGCGTGGTATGCAATAGGATTCTGAAGTAGCTTTAGTGGAAATTTTATTATTCTTTGTAATGTTGACCTACCCTCTTCACACACTGCTTCTTAGAATAATCAGGTACAATAACCAGATCAGGGGTTAGCAAACTATGACTCATAAGCTAAATTTGGCTCACCAGCAGTTTTTGAAAATAATGGTTTTTTTTGGAACATAGCACACCCATTCATTTTTGTATGGTCTTTGGCTGCTTTTGTGATGCTGATTTGTTGTCATCACAGTTCCCAGATAAAGTTGCCATTGTGGGACATGCTCTTCTGCAGAACCACAGCTGATGGGGTAGATTTTCTGTAAGATTTTCTTTCAAAACTTCATGATGTCTCTTCCTGCATTTCATAAGCATATGTATATTTTTAAAATTACACATTCTAAATTTCTCTGAATATTTTCACAGGTATATGAAAAAAGACCATAGGCATAAGATTAGTCATTTTGCCTTCTGGAGTAATTTCATCAGTTTTATTAGATTCTGATTTTTAAAGAATCTTCTAGAAATTGAAATTTTGTTTCCACACAGAGATACAAAACATCTTTACTTCATCATCAGTATTCCTTTTTTTTTTAAGAGTTATTTATTTGAGAGAGAGAGAGAGAGAGAGAGCCACCTTGAGTGAGGGTAAGGGCAGAGGGAGAGGGAGAAGGAGAGAGAATCTCAAGTAAACTTCCTGCTGAGCACAGAGCCTGACCTGGGGCTGTATCTCAGGATCCTGAGATCATAACCTGAGACAAAATCAAGAATTGGACACTTAATCACCTGAGCCACTCAGGTGCCTCTCATCATCACTGTTCTTTAACTGAAATGTAAAAATGGCTCATTATTCCCTCAATCACTCATTAAGCTCCACTCTTATATTCCACCATTTTTTTCAGCTGCACACATCTTTGAAACATTATGAGGACTTTTACTACCTCCAGAATAAAGCCAAAATTGCTTTATTAGGCCTTAGGGGCTTTGCCTTGTGTGGCCCTAATTATCTGTCCCATTCTGCACCCACACAGTGCTCTTGCCTACATCATGGAGGTTTTCTCATGCCTTGAAGATTTTGCACATTCTTCTGTTTCCTCTGCTCCACAGACCTTGTGCATCTCTGCATATGCAGTAGCCATTCATCATTCATTTCTTTATTCTTTTCCATTCATCAAATATTTATTGAGCACCTGCTCTGTTTTGGGTTCTGTGCAAAGCATGGGAGGAATGAGATAAATAAATATGCACAATCTCAAGGAACTAATAATCCAGAGGGAAATTCAACTGCATAAACATTTAATTGCAATGCAGCATCAGACCTAAATTAAGAAAAAGAAACATACATTTTTGAAAGCAAAAAACAAATGTGCATTATGATACTTTGTAAGAAAGATCCTTGTGCAGGATCCAGATAAGGTCTGGATCCTGTCAAAAGTGGCACCAAGACAGTTGATATTACATCAAAGTTGTCTGCATGTATAAATATGATTTTCTTTAAATTCCTTCCATTATTTCCTGTCCCTCACTTATTTATTTTTTAAAAGATTTTATTTCTTTCAGAGAGAGAGAGATAGAGAGAGAGAGAATGAGTGGTTGGGTAGGGCAGAGGGAAAAAGAGAAAGAAGCAAGACTCTCTGCTGAGCAGGAAGCCTGAAGCGGGACACCATCCCAGGACCTTGAGATCATGACCTGAACCGAAGGCAGACATTTATCCAACTGAGCTACCCAGGTGCCCCTCCTGACCCTCATTTATAACTAACTAATAAATATATATGTTCTTGGATGTTAGCTCACATCTCCCAAACTGGTAGCTCCATATCTGAACTCATCATCATATCTACCAGACACGCTCTTTTTGAGTGAACTTTCTTTTTTTTTTCTAAATTCTAATCTGTAACATCATATGCTTCTTTTAAGTCATGTTTATGCATCCAGACAATTTAAAATTCATTTACTCTGAGACCCCTTGCCTAGTCTCTTTACTCATTCATAGGTTTCTAATCTTTTCACATTATTGATCACAATGTAATTAGGTACTCCATTAGTTATTTAATAATTTACATTTGATCACCACCCTCCCATAATCCCAGAAGACTACAGCTGTTTGTAGATGCATGAAGAGTAAACCATTGTACTCCTAATATATGGCCTATTCTCTGGCACATGGTAAATATCCAATAAATAAGGTTTTAAAAATTTTTTTGTTGTTTATGGAAAAAATAAGACATTAGTCTGTATGTGTTATTTTCCTTGATCTTGAAGTTGAAGTTACTTTCATAAAAACCTTGCATTTCAACATTTTGTTCTGATTTTTAGGAATTTAAATTGCTAGTCTTCCACTTCTAATCTCTTTGATGCAGAGAAGTCAAATTACATCACTTGAACCACTGCTCAGATTCACCTTATTAACTAAAAAATGTTCCACAATTCCACATTGACAAAAGAGTGACATCCAGTCTCTTGAGACTGGTAATCAAAGCCCCAAATATTTTTTTTTCCTGAATATTTTGCTGTAGTTTCCAGCCATCCTTAACGTAAGATGTATATGAATATTCTCCTTTAGAAATATTTCCCTCTAATCAGAGTGAGTTAATACCTCTTTATCTTTCCATGGGTAAAAGATATACCCCGTGCTACACATTGCACATCTCACAGAAGTGGGGCCTTGCAGACCTATACACCACATTATCCCTTCCTGAAGCCAGAGATGATTGGATAAATCACGATCAACATTCTATTCTTTCTCCTCAACTGGGACAGAGGCTCATTTGTTGATAGAAGCTCAAGTTGAAAGATGACAGGAGGCCCCATTTTGGGATGGTCATAATGGACCAAGGAAAAGGATAGCTGAGGAAATGAGTATGAATATGCAGAAGAGAAAATTAAAAGAAGACACAGGAAGAAGCAGAGATGAGCACTCATTTTCCCTTAAACAGAAGCAGAGAAAACTAACTGCTTGTCTTCTCCTTGATGTCCATGTTCTTGTTCCAGGTTCTGGTGAAATCCAGACACACTGCTGGCAGTGGCTGTGATGTGCTACTGGGCATTCTTCCACTAAGTTTTCCTTTTTTGTAAAAGGCACTTAGCTAGCTTCTGCTGCACTCAGGTCTGATGTCCTTTTGCTAAGGCAATAATCTAAGCTTTTGGTCTATGTGCTTTTGCTTGACTGATTTCCTCCATAAAATGCTCCCCTACTGACTTCCACACTTTTCAGTTTTAGACATTCTTTATAATCTCCCTGATTTATTATTTTTTTTAGGATGACTTAAAACTAAAAGGAAAAGTCCATTCTGTGTCCTCCGAATTCCCCAAACATACATTTTTTTTCAGAAAAGGGATAAAGCAAACACTTAAATCCTTTAAATGCTTTATGTAATGACAAGAAGCTTTGAATACTAATTTTTCAAAATCTAAGGAAGAAAATATTTTGCAATCCAAGAAGTGATAAAATAAAAATTATGAGAATGCTTTGACTTCTATTAAAATACAGGCAATATGAAAAAAATGAATGAATGACTCTTTCAACTGTACTGGCACATTTCATCTAAAGCACATATAATGGTAATTAAGATGTTTAAAATACAAATCATAAAGGCATTGTTTCCATAGCGTCACATTAGTACATGTGTAGTTCTCATCTCTCAAGATTGCTTTCTTTAAAAGAACTATTCTTAGAAAAAGTCCTTTGAACTTATTTCCTGATTGAAAGTTTTATACTTCCTATCTTCTAGTCTTGTGCTTGTTTACCTTATCATTTTCATAGATCATATGCCTGATAAAAGCAGTCTGATATCGAGAGATCTTTAAATTCATTGGATCATACAATAATGCTTATAATTGTTGATCTTACCATTCATTGCCTTCTCCTCATTTTCACCGTCATCAGGACCACAAACTAAGTTAGTACTCTGTGCTGGTCACTGGCTGATGCTTTCCCTCTATCAGCTCAGGAGGTCTTTACAAACAGAGGATGAAGGAAGTATGATTTCCTTCTACTCTTCTGAGTTCTTAGCTGAGATCTCTGTAATAAAAGACAGATTGACAAGAGAAAACCAAAAAGAATGTATCAACATAAATATTTCATATATATGTGGAAGATACGCAGGGAAAACGAGTAACTCCGGGAGTTGGTGTAGATTTCAGGATTAGATACTGTCATAATGGAGAAGGAGAAGTGGGGGGTAGACTTTTTAAGAGGGATGAAGGGATTTTGGTGAAAGATGAACAGGTGGTCTGTGATGCCCTTAGTAAAACAGATTGGGAGGTATGACGCTTTGTGACAGAGTGTGTCTGGTGTGGTATCGACTTCCAGCCTTTTCTCCTGTGATGAGTCAGTCTTCCCTGGCAAACGAATATCCTGGGGGGAAGATTTATACAACTGAGTTTCTGCTGGAGGATCTGTCTTTAGGCAGAGAAGGGGAATTCAGAGAAAGCCTCCTCTTACACTGGCTGTTTTACAAGTGCCTATATCTCAAAGTAATGTGGCGAAGCGACGTATTTTTGGGTGGTGGATGTTACCATCCTTCAGAGGGATGTTCAGGTGCTAGAAAGGTGAGGCCACACAGAATATCACAGCGTTTTAAAACAATGTTTGGTGTGACCAATCTCGGATACTACCTCCTGGAGGGAGTTAAAATAAATTCAGGTAGAGAAATCCAAGTGATAGCGCTCCATTGGCAGGAATGTGAGACAGAATTCGAAGAACACAGGCTCTCCTGAACCTACTGTCTCATCACCAAACCCTGCACCTGAACTGAAAGTATTTTGTGTAATAGACTTTATTAACAGGTGATAGCTAGGAAAACGTGTGTGTATCTGCTGTGGTGATACTTCATGACACACACTGCTTCTTTCTGTGGGAATCGCATGCTTCATCATTTGGGTGATGCTCATATTTAGCAAGAGGATTCAAACAAGTCTTTTCTATTCAGAGCAATGTCAACACGACCACCTGGAATCCCATTCTCTTGGCTTTTATTATATTTCTGCTATAGCATGCCCAGGCCTTGAGAAGTCTTAAATTTCCCCAGCAGATTGGAGCCAAACCCAGCATCAATTTAGGACCGTAGCACATTCACGTTGATTCCATGTTCTTTCCTTTCAAATCACTTTTTCCATACTTTTTTTGAGGGTGCTCTTGCTTTTATTTTCTAAGGGGAAAGTAAATTTCTGAAACCATGAGTCTAATTGCTGGCTATAAAGTAACTATGGTTTGCTTCTTCCTCCACAGCAAGAGAGAAGGGCCAAACGTATAATGTGTAGGGCCAGGGGAGGGCTTGGGCAGTGAGAAGGTGGGTTGCTGCTGACCCCAAGACTCAGGAAGTCAGCCACAACCACGCAGCTTTCTGGACCAGGCAGACATCGTTGTTCAGAGAGGTTTTTGCTGAGGTGACATTCCTGCAAACCAAATGGGCTCAAGTTGCCTGGAAAGTAATGGGATCATTGAGAAGCCAAAAAAATAAAGGCTTTTAATGGAGTAACAGTTACAGATGCCGGATGGCATATGGAGTAAATTGTGAAGAAGTAATCATGAGACTTGGAAACCACAGATTTAATAAGACTCCATTTGCACCATACATACAAACAGAATTAGAAATAAACCCCATACGTTGGCATGGGCAAACTAGCACAAGAGCATTTACCTTAAATTATTTTTATTTATTTGTTCATTTTTACAAAAGGAAGAATAAATGGTACTCATGCACTTATAAACAAATGCAGTTGTAAAATAAGTATAATGCTTGAGAAATAATTTTTAAGATTATTTTTCCTTTCCCTTTAAAATACTTTAAATACTTTTAAAATACTTTAAAATACTTCATAGCTCATATGAGTCTATGTTTGAAAATTTTGCATTATCATCAGGAGAAGTCATGCTTTCATAGCTCAAGATAACTTTTTAAATTTCTATTTGTAGCATTGGAGCAGAGAAGAACTAGCAACGTTCAAAAGCTAGAATGTTTCTCTGTTTGTGAATTTAATTTAATTTTATGTTTCACTCAGCGTGGTGCATATAGAGAGTGATACATTTAACTTCTAGTTTCTCAAATATTTTCTCTATATTCTTGTGTTTGGATTTCTTACACTGTGGGTATAATACCACTTGAGCTTCTTTTCAATGCAGAAATGTGGTGGTGGGGGTGTTCCATATTAATCCCCAAATTACAAACAAAATATTCAGCTCTAAATCTGAGTTTACTGGTATTTTCAATTTTCCATTTCTATGAAATAAAATGGAATTTAATATAAAACTGGTTACTTAAAGAAGATCTTTTAAAACTCCATAGTCTGTGCTCCAAGCAGTAAAAACTAATGCAGTTTGAAATTAAATTATTTTACTCTCCATTGGTGGCAATTATACTAAAGATTGAAACAAATAGTTTTTGGTATTTTTAGTGTGCACAGTTTGTCCATTTTCCTCTTCCAATTCTGAATTATATTAATTTGGAATTTGGGTCATTTAAAAAAATTACCAAATAATATCTTGCATGTGAAATTAATGTTTTATATTTTTACATTATGAGCCATTAATGAACTCCTGTGTATACATTCTTCATTTAAGCTACTCATATTCTAAGAATAAGCACATGAGCCTGACTCTTTTCTAGGACTAAGCACTATCCTGGATATTATGTTTGTATTTTCAGTCTGTTTTATAAATAATAATTTTACCATATATATATATATATATATATATATAGTCTTAATATATTGTTTAATTATATTTAATTTAAAAACTCATAAAAAAGTTGTCATATTGCAGATAGTTATCCATAATTGCCTTGATTTACCCCACATTGTTTCTATGATCCATTTTGCAGCATGTTGTGGCAGGTTGTTTATTTTCACTGCTATATATATTGCTTTGAATGGCTATCCCAGAACTTATTTATCCATTGTCCTGATGATTAATATTTGTGTTGCTTTCAGCTTTTGTTTTGTTTTATTTGGGCTATTACAAACACTACTACTATAAATCGTAGTTTGCATGTTTCTTGGTTCGTGAAATGGCTTTCAAACTTTTCTGGTAGTGATCCACAGCTAGAAAAGTTTCACTTTGTGGCCAGGAAAACATTGGGGAGAATTGTGCAGAGTGTGGGATATCATCTTACTTGCAAGCTAATAAACTAGTCTGTTATTATTTCATGGATGCTGGCAGGAGACACAAAACTCTCGAGTCAGAGATGAAGGACCTCATTACTCATGGCAAAAGCAGTAGCCAGAGCTTCATGTTTTCTGGCATCAATTTCCTATACCTCAGAGTCCCACAGGTGTGACACAAAGGGTTCGTGATGGATGCCTGAACATGCAGTGGGCTGTGTTATGAGAGAGAAACATTGAGCTTGGGTGATCTTCCGCTTACATGGTAAGCCTGCACTTTGTCTGGGGGGAGACATTACCTCATCCCTCAAGGCTGTTCTCTGCAAATTCCACCTTGAGTAGTGGCCTGGACAAAGAATGGGCAGAGCTTTAAATTCTTAGCATACCTAGCAGGAATGTACACAGCCACCAAGGCCCAGGTGGATTGTCTCTTCCAACAAATATGTGTCAGACTAAAACCCTTACCCTTAAAATGTTAGGTGAATATTGATCTTTTCTTTGCCATTCTATTTCATTTTCTAAAATGTCGTGTATGAGCCCCCTACAAAATTGCACAACCCAATATGTTTAGCAACCCTCAATTTTAAAAACAAACAGGGCACCTGGGTGGCTCAGTGGTTGAGCATCTGCCTTTGGCTCGGGTTGTGGTCCTGGGGTTCTGGGATCGAGACCCCCATCAGGTTCCCCACAGGGAGCCTGCTTATCCCTCTGCCTGTGTCTCTGCCTCTGTCTTTGTGTCTCTCATGAATAAATAAATAAAATATTTTTTAAAAAATAAAATTAAAAAAACACAACCAAACAAACAAACATAAATTCTTATGTTAAGTCACATGTCTGAGAGTATACTTGCGGGATTATATTTAGACTTAAAATGAGTTGTTTTGTGAAGTCATCTGACCATTATTTATTACTCTCTTCTTCAGTGAATGAATGTATATTGAGTGTATGAATATTCCCCTGCTGTAATCTTCACCATTACTTAGTTTTGTCAGTCATTTTATTTTTTGATAAACCAAATGATTAGATTTGTATCTAATTTGGCTATAATTGGCATTTGAGTAATTATTAATGAGAAATAATAATAATGATTAATCATTACTCAGCTTTGTCATATATGTATAGGTCACATCCGTTTCTTCTTTTACTAAGTGCTTACTCCATGAATTTAGGCTATTTAAAATTTAGATATTTGTTCTTTCTTAATTGATAAATTAATTTTTTTTCAGTTTTGCTCATATAACAGTCAATATCTTCTGACTGAAGTTCAATTTTTTTCTCAATTTCTGTTTTTTTTATAAACAGTATACTTATATTGTAATGTTTCCTATGTTTAATTCATAGTTTGTGATTTTTGTCACATATAAGAAATCATTCTAGACCTTTAGTGATAAAGATATTTTCATAAATTTCCTTCAAGGATTTTAAAACTTTAATATTTAAATCCTAAAAAAAATTAAATCTTTAATATATCTAAACCTATCAGATCATCCAAAAAACTGTAACAAGGAAGAGGTCAACCTATGACATATGTCAACCTATGTCTTATGGATCATAAGACGTTATTGAGGAAGAATTGATATGATGTAAAAAAAAATGAAATATTCATGGAATGGAAGACTTAGGATGCAAAGAAATCAATCATCTCCAAATTCATCTGTAAATTTACTGAATTCCCAAGGAAAAAAATCCCAATTCTTGTGGAATTCTTTTCTTGGAATTTATAAGTTGGCAGTAAAACTCCTATGATCATTCAAAAGGCCAAGAACAGCCAATGCAATCTTGAAGAAAGAGACCAAAATAAGAGAACTACAAGTCCCAGATAATGAAGCTCATTTCAAAGCTACTATAATTAAGATGATGTGTTATTGGTGCAAGATTAGTCAAATCATCCTAGAGAGTAGACTAGGGTTTAGAAATAGATTAGATATATATATGGGTACTTGATTTACAGTGAAGGTGGCACAACAGAAGATGAAATAAAAGACAATAATTTCAATAAATTGCACTTTATCAATTGAATATCAAAAAAAAGGTTTTGATCCATTCACAATATTAACACAAATTTCAGGTGGATTGTAGATTTTAATGTAAAAGTTAAAAAGTAAATCTTTCATAGGAATATAAAGAATATGTTCATTACAGTGGGATATACAAAGATAAAAAATACTGCACAAAAACTCCTCTGATTGTGGGGTGGCTCAGCGGTTGGGCATCTGCCTTTAGCTCCGGGTGTGATCCCGGAGTCCAGGGGTCGAGTCCCACATTGGGCTTCCTGTATGGAGCCTGCTTCTCCCTCTGCCTGTGTCTCTGCCTCTCTCTCTCTCATGAATGAATAAATAAAATCTAAAAAACAAAAACAAACAAAAACAAAAACCTCCTCTGATTGCAAAGGAAAAAATTGACAAATATTATTTGGAAATTAAGAGACTATGTTATCAATATACACTATACATTTCAAGGGAAGTAAAATGGCCAGCCATAGAGTGGGACATTTGCAATGCCTATGACTAAGAGAAGATTCATCTCCAGAGTATGTAAAAACAAATTGCTATAAATCAATAAAGAAAAGAATACCAGGTTAGAAAAAATGATTAAACGAATTGAACAGAAACTTCACAAATGAGGATATTCCAATGGTTGTAAATATTTGAAAATATATTCAACTTTATTATTCATCCAGGAATTTCAAATTAAAGCTACTATTATATATGACTAAAGAAGCTATAAATAGAGTGAAAATACTCTGTTGGTGAGAGTATGGAGCATTTTCTTGAGTACTGTGTAGAGAGCTTTTCTTGCCCATTACCTTCTATAGAGTCTTCATACTACATAAAATCTAAACGATAATTGGAATGATCTATGGTAAATTTTATAATACATTAATGAATTCAACAAATACCTATTATTTATTTATTATCCTGACTCAATCATCAAACCTCTCTGCCTTTTCCACATTTCTCAGGGATGATTTTTCATTTCTATGTCTGCTACAATTTCAAACTCAGACTTGCATCCTGGCATCTTTATGAGTCTTCCTCAGATTACATTAGTTCATAAAATCCTGTATTTCTGTGTACAAGATATATTTTTTCAGCTCCTAGGATATATTTTTCCTGGCATAACTCATGGCTACATTCTAATAGGTATGTTCTGTTTTTATTTTTGTGTGTGTAAATTTTGTCAAATCAAAGTAAATGTTATTTTCTTTTTATCTCCCTTATGTCACCTACAGGGCCTTGCATAAAACTGAGCCTAAAAAATATGTTGAACATTAAACTCAAAATGATGTCACTAAAACTAATTTCCAGGCCAATTACATTTTTCTGCCATGATGGTTCAACCATCCAAGATTATTAGGCTCTTCAGTGGAGTCAGAACGATTTGTCTGAAGGCCGGTAATACTCGCCTTGATCAAGTGTTCTTGTGGGTGGTTTAGAAACCATTCCTTGCTTTGCAGATGTTATTTATCACAGAGTTTCCTCTTAACACTTCCAATGTTGAGGATTTGATATTAGTGGAGTTGTGGAAGTGAAATTATTAGGGTGTCCTTAAAGTCCTTTTCCATAAATGAATGATTTATTGGGGCAATGAAAGAAAGGAATAAGTTTGCCTGCTCAATATAGCCCGTCATTTTTGATGAATGTGACTCACCTTTCTGTAAGAAGTCCAATTTAGCCCTGGTACCATTTCTTGCATTTTATAGAGAAGGAAATTGTGAAACATCTTAGAAATGTAGCCATGGAAGGAACAAACAGAGGTTGAAAGTTCAAAATCTGAACTACATTGGATATAACATAAAGTCAATACTGTCCAATGTCCAGATGTCCACAGGATAAATTTTGGCTTTTTCCTTTTGAAGCAATATTTGCTTGGTGTTGACTACTGGGGTAGCCACATTTCACTTCTGTTGTCTTCAGATTAAAGTGTGGCTTTTGCTGCATAACCTTCAGTGGTTTGCTGGACTAGCTCACAACAGCTCATCAGTGCATTGTATACATTTCTTCCAAACTCTGTGTTGAGTGCCATTATGTTAATAGCTTGAAATTGGCCACGGCGAGAGTATTTACGCCATGAAAATGGATATACCTACCAATCAGGGCTTCTATCCTTCCAGAGATCCACTTGTTGAGCATTTCTCAGCACAACACTACACTGCCACCTTCACAAGGGTGAATTGCAGACACCTCTCTCACTTTTTCAACCCAAGTGTCTACGACAACTTTGTCAATCTAATGTTGTGTTTGTCTAATAAACACACAAGTGCTTTCACATTCACCACTTTGGTTGGCTATCACCAACTAATGACTGAAATACACCAAGAAAATTAATTGATATATACATGTTCTCGGGTAATTCAAGGTATTTTTAAATTAATTCATCTTTGGGGCACCTGGCTGGCTCAGTGGGAAGAGCATGCAACTCCTGATCTCAGGGATATGAGTTCGAGCTCCACGTTGAGTGTAGAGACTACCTGAATAAATAAATAAAAACTTAAAAAAATTTAAATTCCATCTTTTACAAAATAAACTTACCATCAACCATAGAAGGAATGAAATATGGAAAAACTCTGGGAGACCTAGACTTTCTTCGAATGCTATTTCTTATGCTTCTGATGGAAGTGATCTTGAAAAGATTATTCTATTTCTCTGAGCTTCAGGTAGTTCATCAGTAAACTTGAATCTGATGATACCCACATTTTAGGACTATTGTGGCTGTGTTGCATCCAAATTGCAGGAAATTCATGAATACACACACAGAAAAAAAAAAAAAAAAGCCTGAATCTGTTAAGAATCTGTTAAGAACATAGTCCTCACTTCTCATAGCATTGCCCTCACCCCTTTATGCTATCGCAGAGTGTAGGGTGTTAATTCCATAAATCCTGTCCAACCTATTGGTAGTGTATTGAAGGAATTGATCCTCTTCTGGTATCTCAGCTATATCACTAAATAGTTTTAATAATTGTGTGAGTCGGGCATTACACTTAATCCATATGAGCCTTGGCCATTTCATCTGTAAAATAAGAATAACAAAACTTATACTTTTTAATAAAAATTAAATTTAAAAAATGCTCTTAACATCATCATCCCAGAGGATGTCATCTAGTTGTTACTTAGCAGTGATGAACTTGTTTTGTTATTGTTAAAATTATTTTTCAATAATATTTTTTAAAGATTTTATTTATTTATTTGTCAGAGAGAGAGACAGAGAGAGCACAAGCAGTGGGAGCAGCAGGCAGAGGGAGAAGCAGGCTTCTCACTGAGCAGGGAGTCTGACATGGGACTTGATCCCAGGACCCTAAGATCATGACCTGAGCTAAAGGCAGATGCTCAATCCACTCTGTCACCCAGGCGTCCCTAAAACTATTGATATTATCATTTCTGCTACTATTACCACTTTTATTATCATCAATTTGTGATGTTATCTCTTAAGTATGTATTTCTCTCAAAAAAAAAAATATGAATAGGGGCCCCTGGGTGGCTCAGTGGGTCAAGCATCCAATTCTTGATGTCAATTTGGATCCTTTAAAAAATATATATTTATTTATTTTTAGAAAGAGAGAGAATGCAAGTGCAGGGGTGAGGCAGAAGGAGAGGGAGAGAGAGTCTTAAGCAGACTCCACACTGCATGTGGAGCCCATCATGGGACTTGATCTCATGACTCTAAAATCACAAACCTGAGATCAGAACCTGAGCAGAAACCAAGAGTCTGGTACTTAAGCTACTGTGCATCTAGGTGCCCCTCAGCTTGGGTCTTGATCTCAGGGTTGTGAGTTAAAGCTCTTTGCTGGGCTCCACGCTGGGTGTGGAACCAACTTTATATATACGTAGATATAGGTATGTAGAGATATATAGGTATAGATATGATATATATATATATATATATATATATATATATGTGATTATTACCTTTTATGAGTAAAGGAGTATGATGTATCTTCCTTTCACAAAGCATATTTAGTCAAGTGATACAGACAGGCTATTGTCAGAGGAGGCCCACCAGTCACTGAACTGGCCAGAATCTATGTCATCATGCAGTTGAGTGATACTAGGACACGGAATCCTCCTAACTTCACCCTTCATTTCCAAGTAAACTACAGGAAACAAATGCTAAGGTCCCCCTTCCCTGGATATTATATCATGAGTATTGTAAAATGAAATATGATGTGGCTCACTTGAAGCTATTGGGGAAAATGCAGAGAGTCCTGGGAACTGAAGTGGGTATGGTGCCTTACCCGTCCCTCAAGGCTTCATGTTTATCCTTCTCTCAAGATTTTTTTGAGGGCCTTATTTGTGTAGGAGGAAAGAGGGCCTAAAAAGCTTCTCCCAGTCATCAACATTCTCTGATCACTCACTTAATTGATCTCACTCCTAAAAGGCTTACTATATTTTCTTCTTGTGGAGATCAACATATCTTCCTTACCTGTTACTTCTTTCCCACAGCATCTAAACTCCTGATACGTGAAGTTTCAAAGTTTTTTTCTTCCTAAAGTTTTCAAAATTTTCTCCCCAATTTGCCAAGATCATACTTGATGCATCCTATAAGTTATCTCTCCTAATAGCCCTCTATCACAGGAATTATGTTCTTGATTTTTTTTTTTTTAAGTGAGGGCTGGTGATATGACTTGTTCATGACCACCAGCCCTTTACTGGTACAGGAAAGATTTTTATAAAGATTGATTTGTTTAAAAAAACCTGCATTTTCCACTACTGTTCACTAGCCCCAAAGGCAAGTTTGGATAAAATTAGAGAATCCAGGCAACAATTCTAAATAACTCAGTTGACTCTCTAAAGGGTTGTAATTAAAGTTTCTTTCTTCTGAAAACTCTTTGTGAAGCAAAGAAAAAAAGCACATTGGACAGCTGGAGCTGATAAAGGTGTCCCCCAAGAGAGAAAAATCCAGACAAAAGAGACTCCTGGGAAAGGCAGGGTCTGGCAGAAGTAGGTGAAAAGAATATTGTTCCTAAAAAGAGAGAGAAAAATAATTTTTTTTGAGGTTTAGAGCATTATTTCTCTCTTTGCTCATCGAAGGATCTTTATTCTCATCTGACAGGCAAGAATTATTTATTCTTAGGGAGAAAGTTGGTCTTCCAGTCTCCCATTCCCTACTTAAAGTTGGTGTATTGACTTGTATTCCCAAATCCAGATGTTATGACACAAGAGTGAAGAAGAAGAAGCCGTATGTAATAACATCGCTAAGACCTTCCTAAGACCTGAAAAAAAAAAAAGAAAGAAAGAAAGAAATAAAGAAAGAAAGAAAAAAGAAAAGAAAGAAAAGAAAAGAAAAGAAAAGAAAAGAAAAGAAAAGAAAAGTAGGCATGTCTTTTTTCTTCTCTTGTTTAGGGGTCAGAACAGCCTTTGGAAGTAATGCTAGTTCCACCCTCTGGGTGGGGGCCTTTGTGAAAAAAGGAAGCAGCTTCCTTCATTGGTTTTGAGGTCCATTTTTGTTTAAAATTGATGATTGTGCCATATACACGTTCTCGTAATTCCTTCTTTTCACTGAAGCATTCCTTTTAGCTTTTCTTGTTAACGGGACTGCAACATATTTGGAAGAAAATTATCAACTTAACTGTGTACCTCGTTAATCGTCTTCTTGATTTGCTCCCGTTTGCTCTGCAGACCAGAGATACAGGACGGGAGCCCACCTAAGAGGTTTCTTTATAGTAGAAATAAGTAGCTTGTTTTCCAAATTAATTTTTTGCTCCCCCTGTGATTTGTCCCTCCTGAATTTCTGACCTGGAGGGATTAGAATCGAGTTTCTTATTATATCTACTACAAAATGAATTTCATAAAATAAGGTGTAGATTTTCACTGGAACCCAAATTAGATCAAGCTCTTGGTTTAGCATTTCTAAAAGGAGAGGGAGGGCAATATAGTTACTCCTGTACACTCTGCAGTCAGATATGGTTTTCAATCCTCTTATAACTACAATATTGGGCAAGTGGTAGATCCTGTCTAAACCACAGGCTTCTCATCTGGGAAATGTTGATAATATTAGTCCTCACGATAATCCACAATAATCCTTATAATTTTTTGTTGTTGTTGTTGTTAAAGATTTTATTTATTTATTTATTTATTTATTTATGAGAGACACAGAGAGAGAGAGAGAGGCAGAGACACAGGCAGAGGGAGAAGCAGGCTCCATGCAGGGAGCTGATGGGGGACTTGATGGGCCAAAGGCAGGTGCCAAACCATTGAGCCATCCTGGGATCCCCCTAAGTGTATCTAAATGAAGCTAAGCATTTCGAATGTCCTTATGCATTTCGAATGTCCTTATGCATTTCATAACACATGGAGCCTGGTGCAGTACCTGGTACAAAGCACACATTAAATATGTTTCTTTGCCTTGTTCTTCCTCCTTTACCTCTTCCTCTCCATCCTTCTCTTCTTTCTCTTCCTACTTTTTTGTTCATCACCTCGGTATATTGGAATTTTTTTTCAAAGCATATGGAGCACGAAGAATATAATTTATATTTTTCTATTGTTGTTAATGCTATTGAAGTAAGAGTATAAGGCTCAGACTTTCCTCAGTCTTTGTCTCCAGGCACTGAATTATTTTGCCTTTCAGCAATCACCGACAATTGTATTTTGCTAAGTAAGTGAAAGAATCTCAGGTAAAAGAAACATCTCAGCTCTTAAAATCCACTCTTCAAGCAAAGGAAGTACAACCTGGGGCAACTGCTTTTTTAATAGTGCTAAAATATTTTAAGGGCTATCAGGATGTCATCAGGGATACGCAGAGCACGGTTGTATGACCTAAAAGAAAACTGGTGCATATTATATTCAAAACAGTAGATGTAGAATATTTATTTTGGTGAGAAGAGAGTGATACTTATCCTGTATGTTATTACTGGGATAGAGACATAGATTCCATTCCAGGAAGATAGAAAGCAACAGAAGGGACAAAATCCTGACTGTATGATAGCAAGCTTTCCTTTACTCTCCATAGGGAAAGTTGACAAGTAGAATTTAAATTCTGAAACCTGTAGGTGATGCTTAAAGGATCACAGGCTGGCATATAAAATTCACTTCTCCCCCATCTCGTTTTCCCCCCAATATATGTGGATGAGTGCTCTAGACAATCTCTTCCCCTGCAATGTACTTTATATTGAGTCAGTATGTTTTGCTTAATGAAAAGAACCTATGATTTTCAATTATATGAAATGTATTATGTTAAATGTTTCAACTATTTATAAGCCTTCTTAGTGAGGAATTTTCTTCCTGATTATCTTTGCAGAGCATATTTCTGCTGGTGCTTTTCATAGCCAGAGAGGAGAAACATACTTTCTATGACTCATTTCTTGAGAACTTCCCTTTTTACCTTATTCATGTGTAAACACACTTCCCTAACACATCTGGTGCACTGGAATCAAAATGCAAATGCCACCTAACAAGTGACTTAGAATGGACTCTTGCACCGTCTACCTTGCTCAAGCAGTGGCCTTAGGTCTGGCAGGTTTTTTTAATAAAGAGAGAAAAAAATGCTTCTTAGCCATGTGAAAGCAAAGCCTGAGGAGGATCAATTTACCTCAACATAGCTTTCCTATTAAAAAAGAAAGAAAGAAAGAAAGCTGACGCCCCAAGGTACAATGTCATGGCAAAAAGAGGGAAGCTGTTTCTTCTTCAGCTCTGTAAACTTCATGATTCTGCTGCCAAGACCCCTGCAACTCAGAAAGCACTGTCTGCGATAGCTCATGAAAATGTATTTGGTAATAAAATTGAAACCAAAGAATAGTGGGCTTCCTTATCTATTTCTGATCAAGCCAATTTGGCATGAAGAATCTGAGCATTGAAGAGGTTAAGATTGTTAAACCTCTCTAAACCCAGGCCATCCAGTCTCTAAAACCCATTCAAGGAATTTCTGGGGGTATAGGAAGAGTATAGGAACATCAAGGAAAATCTCCTGATGTAGACAAAAGCAAGAACCATCAATACTCTGAAGAATTGCAAGGCAAATGGCTAAGAAAGCAGGTAATGTTGGGAGGCGATCCTACTATTGGGTGTTGCTTTCTACTAGAAGTGCCTGGTGATACTTGGATATGTGACTGGAAAGACTGAGTAATTAAGCAGACCTTTTCAAAGTTTGTGGTGATTGGTGTGGGGATGGTATGGAAAAAAGAAAGAGGAAAGAAAGAAAGAAGAAAGAAAAGAAAAGAAAGAAAGAAAGAAAGAAAGAAAGAAAGAAAGAAAGAAAGAAAGAAGAAAGAAAGAAAAAGAAAGAAAGAAGAAAGAAAGAAAAAGAAAGAAAGAGAAAGAGAAAGAGAAAGAGAAAGAGAAAGAGAAAGAGAAAGAGAAAGAGAAAGAGAAAGAGAAAAAAGTGGGCTCCAGGGCTTGCCAAGTCAGACAAGGCATCCTGGCAAATCACAGTGGTAAATATATAATCACAACTCAGTAGTAAATATCAGGAGGAAATAAATGGATTTAAAATGTTCTATAGTTCTGTATTTTCCAGAAAGAGACAAATGTTCTAAATTATATGAGACTTGACAGGTCAAGAATGCATCTTGCTGGCACCTGGGTGGCTCAGTGGTTGCATGTCTGCATTTGCCTCAGGTACTTATCCTGGCATCCCAGGATCAAGTTCCGCATCAGGTTCCTCACAGGGAGCCTGCTTCTCCCTCTGCCTATTTCTCTGCCTCTCTCTCTGTGTCTCTCATGAATAAATAAATAAAATCTTAAAAAAAAAGAAGAATGCATCTTGCAATCTCAAGAATAAGCCCTAACAGATAGTATAGTAATACCATCAAATTAATAGAGGAGAAGAAAAATTTTAAAGTAGAAAATAACCATTGAAAATACATACCTAAAGAAAAGAAACATAGAAGAAATATGAAGAATAGAAATCAAATAATATGAAAGAAGGTTCATATGTATATAACAGGAATCTAATTAATATCAAAAACTAAGTAATAAAAGGCAATGTGGTTGAACAGAGAACAGACTTAAGTATCTGCCTTTCATAAAAATACATCTAAAATAGAAAGTGAGGGAGAAATTGAGGGAGAGGATTTAAAAACATGTAACATGTAAAATTAAATTTAAAAAGTCAAAATATTGCTACCTTAATATTAAAAATAATATCTTTTAATGCAAATAGTATTAACAGAAATAAAGGAAAGCAGAAAATGACTAAACATTTAATTGAACAGTAAGATAAAACTACTCCAAATATACATATCTATTAATATAGCTTAAAACACATAAAGCAAATTTTGACAGGAATAAATAATATATATACCCCTTTAATCATTTCAATAAACAATACAAACAAAAATGATTAATGGTGATATAGAAAATTAAAAGAATAACCTAAAATATGTGGCCTAATTTATACTTAGTAATACCAAAAAACTGTAAAAATATACATTATTTTTAAATAATTATGAAATGTTTATAAAAAAACAGCTATATGTTAGGCCTTAGAATAGTCTTTACAACTTTTTTTTTTCAAGTTTTTATTTAAATTCTAGTTAGTTAACTTGTACAGTAAAATTGGTTTCAGGTAGAGAATGTAGTCATCTATCACATACAGCATCCAGAGCTCATCACAAGTGTCCTCCTTAATCCCCATCACCCATCAGCCCGTCCTCCACCCTGCTCCCCTTCATCAATCCTCAGTTTGTTCTCTGAGGGTTAGGAGTGTCTTATAGTTTGTCTTCCTCTCTGTTTTTTTTTTTCCTTTCCTATATTCATCTGTCTTGTTTCTTAAATTCCACATATGAGTGGAATCATATGGTATTTGTCTTTCTCTGACTGACTTATTTCTCCTGGCATAATACACTCCAGCTCCAACCACATTACTGCCAATGGCAAGATTTCATTCCTTTTGATGGCTGAGTAGTATTCCATTGTATGCAAAGGCCCAAATGTCCATCAACTGAGAAGGTGTGGTATATGTATACTATAGAATATTACTCAGCTAGTCTCTACAACTTTTAAGGAAATGAATTATCAACAGTCAACTGTATGTTCTTTGACCACAGTGCAATTAATAAAGCAATCAATAATATAGGAGATAATTAGTAAATTAGTATAAGAAATATACTCGCAAATAATCCATGTATCAAAAGAGAAATTTAGGGGGCAGCACTAAGCTGCCTCAGTTCTTTCAGCTTCTAGCTCTGCCTTTTATGCCACGCACCATAAGAGCATCCCCATACATTAATAGTTTAATGGTAAGTCAAGGATTTCAACAGGGTTTATATGAATATTTTGTAGATCCTCCTTTCTGTGTCTCCTTTCCTTCTAGATTTCTCTCCTAATTTTCCAGTTTCTTTAGTTCCATTCTTTGTCCTCTGTTAGAGAGTGAACTGCAACTTTCTGCTGTTCTGGCAAGTTGGGTTTAAGAGTGCTTGCTGCAAAATGCCTCAGTTTCCCCAGGGCAGTTCTCTTCTTTTAACTGTCAGCTTTCTTCCAGATTATGCATGCTTTCCTTTTGATTATTCTTTAAACCACCTGATTTAAAAGAAAATATTTTTCTCTAATTTTAAGATTGTTATCCATGGAACATTAGCCCCACCAAGCTGCTCTGCCATTTTCTAGAAGCCAGAAGCTAGGGTTCATTTGTTTTTATTTCTATAATTTGGATTTTAAATTGATAATTCCATAAATTTGTTGTATTTGGGGGGTTAAGTTCCCATGTTTCAATAACAAAGAGACCTTGATCTGTTTCTCTGGTTTGAGCTTGGTGGGGGATGATTTTTGCCACTTCGTGCATTTTGTAATCCATGAATCTCTTACACTCTCTTACTCCTAACCTTAGAAACTAACCTTTATTTTGTGGTACAGAGAACTAGGCTTGTTAAATTATCATTGTGCTCAAATATACTTCTAATATTAATGACTTACTTTAGTATGCTTTTCATATTTCAAAGGGAAAGTAAAATATATCTGATTGTTTTTATTGACAGAATATTATTCAAAACCAATTTTTTTCTTTCAACATTATAAGAAAGAAAGAAGACAGACTAGGTAATAAATGGTCATATTAGATCAATATGTGGTTCTATGATTTGTCAAGAATTTGTCATAGCCACTGAATTCCTGCAACCATGACTTGCAAATGTCAAAAATCCAGAAGTCACAAATTAAAATGGAAGATCAATAAAATAGTATTTAGCAAAAGTTTACTATGTATATAAAAACAGTTCATGAACTGAGAGCTTTCAATTCAAAACTGATATAAAGCTCAAGGGCATGATTACAAGATGGCTCATAAGGCAAAAATTGAGGAAGTGGTTTAACCTTTACAATGGGGATTTCCAAATGGCAGGGGATTGATTAAAAGCGATTATGTCATACCATTTTAGGAAGATAACTTAAAGTTTATTTTATGCTATTCAGAGGCATTTATAAGGAATCACTTAAGTTTTGCTTATGTCCATGAAATAAGCTAGATTTTGTTTTGTTTATGTGCTTAAATGGTTTTGTCTGCTCAGGAAAGTTTCAAATCTGGTCTCCATTTTGTATTTAATTTTAACACAAGACATTAAAATGCAGCATTAAATTAGGCTAACCATCATTTAACCACTGTTGATTCTGATGCAGTTGGGTTAAAAATAGCATCTTTCAGATAAGACAGTATAGAATTTATGAGATTTTTGTCAGTAGTCATAGGAAATGAATCATATGCTTCAGTGAGGATGGCAAACTTGGTATTACTTCATATAATTCAATTATGCTGAAAAAATTATCTGTGTTTTTATATTTATATTTTCAAGAACGATGATTGTGGTAAGTATTTTCAACAGAGCTCTTGTAAATGGTAAATGACAAACAAAAAAGGTTTAATAGAGCCAATTTGTTTTGTTTGCAGTGTTTTGATTGTGAGATTTGAAGACTATTATTATTAATGGACAATTGTGTTTCATGCATTTTTTTCATTTAGAAACTTTAAGTGTTTAATATAATTTGACTTAAAAAATAATTTGACTTTGTCTCAAAATAGAATAATTGAATACAAGCTATTAGAGCTATAGGCTAAATGTTTCCATCCTCCCCAAATTCATATGTTGAAATTCTAACTCCCAGTATATTGACATTTGGAGGTGGACTTTTGGAAGGTGGTCAGGTCATAAGGGTATAGCCTTCATGAATGAAATTAGTGTGCTTATAAAAAAGACCCCAAAGATTTCCTTTGTCCCCTTCTTCCACGAAAGAACACTAGAAGATTAATCAGGAAGCAGGCTCTCACCTGACACTCTATCTGCTGATACCTTGATCTTGGACTTCCCAGCATCCAGAACCTTGAGAAATAAACTTCTGTTCTTTTTAAGCCATCCAGTCTCTGGTATTCTGTTATAGTAGCCTGAATACACAAAGTCAGACATTAAAATGATTTCAGAAAAAAAATATCATTTCATTGTCGATAAAAGAGTATATTGATTTAAACTAGAGAATTAGAATGTGGGAGACCATTATTTCATGCTTTAAAAAAAATAAAACATTTTTCACTCTGAAACACAGTCAGATTCATGTTAGTAGTTGTATCTATATAACAAACAGTCTTATTGCTATGTGCTCTGGTGTGAGCCAACAAACATCTGATGTGTTTGAACTGGTTGTTATTCCTTATAATAGTGAGTATTTTGTTAATCATTGACACCTTAGTTTTTGAGTTTTGGACTCTTTTTTAAAAAAAAGATTTTTAGTTTTCATTTTTACTTGAGAGAGAGAGAGAGAATACAAGCAGGGAGGGGGGCAGGGGCAAAGGGAGAGGCAGAAGCAGACACCTCACTGAACAGGGAGCCCAATGTGGGGCTCTGTCCCAGGACCCTGAGATCATGACCTGAGCCAGAGACAGACACTTAACAGACCGAGCCACCCAGGCACCTAAGGGGTTTGACCTCTCATGTTGAGGCTGGACAGGGCTGCAAGTGAAGAACCAGGTAGCAAAAAAGAGGTGATTTAAAATGACAGCTGGGATCCCCAGAAGTGAATTTGAAATTATAATCCTATTTTTGTTCCTGTTTTTTATTTCCTACCAAAAGATTGATATGTAATAGTTATGGGAATATGTTATTTAGTATGGCTTTTGACAGGGCACTCTAAACTCCCCTATGAGGATTGCTGTGGAAGGCATTTCCAACAAAATAGCTGCTACTGATGGAATTATTAAGCATGGAGAGAAGGAAACTAGTATTACAAATATATTGGCATATATTTGATTTTTAAGGTTTTTTTTTTAAGCTTTTCCAACCTCTATATTACTTGAAGGATCACAAAACATAAAGAACAGAAAAGCCAGAAACAGAATATGTCCTAAGGAAACCAACTAACACATAATTTCTCTATTCAAATTATAGTGCAGAACTAGCTACATTCTCTATAGAGGATCATACAAATGGCATAAAGATGAAAATAGGAACTTCAGAGTGGAGCAAATCTGCCCTAGCAGAGAAAGAGACTGAAGGCGGGAGAAATTTTAGCAAGGAAATCATATATATATATATATATATATATATTTAAATCTTTTTGGGCTAGTTGGAACAAATACAGTAGGATCTGAAATTCTCAAGAACACTTGATTTATTTTTGTGTACTTGGTGCCAAGTTCAAATATCTGCCTCATAATTTATTATAAACACAGATTTTGCAAATGAGATGATAGCACCTCTCTCATGTTTATTGTGAAGAGTAAATGAGTTTCTTTATGCAAAATTTCTTCATGTGTGTTCCCTAGGCCACCTACAAACATCAGTGTCAAAACCATAAATTTGAACAAAAATCTAGTGAAACAGAAGTTCAGACTAAGGGTAGAATTGGTTCCTGACAATGACAATCTTTGATAATTTGTACAGGTTATTTTTAAGCACACTAAAGGTTAAATTAGATACGATGCAGAAAACTCATCAGTTCAATTGATTTTGTATAAAATATATATTAAATACCTACTATGTTGACATTTATAAAAAGTTAGGGAAGCCCTCAGCTCTCTAGGAAGTTATAATAAGAAATAAGAGGCATATAAATATAAATTAAAAAAATAAAATATAAAACTACATAGGATAAATAATAGAATGGCATACCTTTTCAAGCTAAGTGCAATGATATTATTTATTTTATAATGATTAAAATGAAAAAAGGTATCTTCCAGATTGCCTTGGTTAAGCCAGGCTTCAAAAAAGGGTCAAGATTTCAATGGTGTTTTTGTATTCTCTACTTAAAGCAGTGCTGTATGAAAGCTAACAATAAATATTTTTAATACTAATTTTCATAGCTTGCCCGTAATAACCTATTTGACCTGCACTTCTTCTAGAACTCAGTCATGTACATGTACATGTACATGTTCATGTTCATGTTCATGTACATGGAGTGAAGATTAAATACACTTTATAATTCTTACCAAACATGCACTTTAATACTCATGAGTGGTGAATCCTCCGAAATTTACTAACTCATTTGTCTCAATAGGCAACCATGACAATTTGGGAAAACTCATTTGCCTAACAGATTTCCTCGTTAGATTGTTTTGGTTGGTGACACATGCATTTGAAAGTGAGGACGTTATTTATCTCTCTAAGTCAACACAAGGAGAGGAAATCAGGAGGAGTGTTCTGCTATCCAAGAAGACAAAATTAATTCCAGTCTATATTTTAATTTAGATTAACTTCATAACCATCCACAGTGCTGTTATTCCTCATCTTTCTTTCAACTCGTTGGAGTGATTGCATTTCTTTTTGCATAAACTTTGCATTACATTTAATTCTGTAATCTCAGTAGAAGCAACATATCTTTTCATTATGCACCTTTCACCGCTCCCCCAAAATTCTCCACAGAGATCAAGTCAAATAATCATAACAAAAACTAATCAGCCTCCACTTGTGAGAAAGAAAGTATGTCAGGGAAAGTAAATAGAAGCAGTAAATCAGGAGACAATTGAGAAGGAAAACAGAGCACAGAGGTTACTAAATAATCCTGAAAGAGGTGGGATTACAGGCATTCGCCAAATTAACCTTTGCCACTTTCTATGATGACGTTCTTTACTGTTCGGATGCTTGGAATACATCCTGCCTTCCAATTAGAGTGGGTGGGGCAAATTTTTCTTTCTCTTCTCTACACAAAATTCAAAGCAGAAATAATCATTATTCTGTGTTCCCATTTTGCCTTCAAGTCATAAATGCATGGGGAGAGAGAAGAAGCCTTTGTTTGTCTACAGCTATTGCTTTTTTTCCCCCTTTCTTTCCAATTCACCTTTTAAAACGTTTCTTTTATTAAATTAATGATGGGGCTTATTATAGCTATTTAGAATATTCACAGGAGTTTTCAAATTATATTATATCTTGTTAAGGCAATTTTAGGCCATTATTTTAAAAACAAAACTTGAGAGGGTGTAGTATTAATTGTCATGATTAACAGTTATAATTAAAAACTTATTATTTACAGCTTATTGCCATTTTCTTTAAGTCATGCTAATTTGTAGGCATTTAAAATTAACTGGCTTTTATTACATTATGAGGATTAAAAAAGGATATATTGTAATTAACTAATTTAATTGTCCATTTTTTCCTTAAAGGAAAAATACTTTCATCAAGTGAAAAATATTTGTTTTCTATATTATCCAAGATATTATTGTTCTTTCAGTTTTCTTTTCTCCTAAATTAAAGTAATAAAGCCACAGTATAAACTGGAATGTTAAAAAAAAGACTATAAAATAACTATTGAAGGACAAAAATGACCAGTTCATTCATTAAGAGTTATTATTACATGGCATCAAGATCATGAGGCAACGATTTTTGTGGCATTGCTGTTCAGTTAGTTATTCAGGTACAGCAATTTTATTCCATGATTATAGGTTTTATTCCTAAACCATTGACTAAGGGAAGGATTAAAGCATGAAAGCGAATGGCTCAGCAACAAAAACTTATGGGCTCAACAAAAACTTATGAGAGTTTTTATCTTAATGTCAAAAGAATTAGGTTAAAATTTGTTGCTGCTAATTATCCAACTGAACACTATGAGTCTTTCATCCACTTTTCTCAAGCATATGATAGAAATAACATGACCCCTGCAACTAAAATCAAGAGGCAAATGGAGAATATAATCACACATAGTTCATACCTTTTATGAGACACTATTTCTATCTAGACACTATTTCTATGTAAAGGAGTTTTACTAGTTAAATATATATTTACTAGTTAAATATATATTTCAACAATTTTTCTTTTAAGAGAATAATGAAGTCAGATTAGATTGAGCATCTTGCTGGACAATTTTAAGATCTATACTGATAACTCTTTCAAACTTCTATAATGTTTCAAAGCCTGGTAAAAAGTACATCAGAGATAGTGGGTGAGGAGGAAAAGTATAAACACAGTGATGAGTATTTTGTAAACATTTAAAATTATATAGTAGGTAATAAAGTGCAACAGCATAATAAAATAGAATATCAAAGAGAAAGTCCTGACCAAATAGATTTTATTCCAGGAATATAATGGTATTTAATTACTAATAAATTTATTAACACAGCTAGCATATTAATAAAAATTAGGACAAAGTCATATTATTATTTCCATAGAGTCAGTATAGGAGCAGAAAACGCATTATACAAAAACCAATATTAATTATTGGTTTTTAAAACATTAATTTATGTTAAAAACACTCAGTAGGGGCACCTAGATGGCTCAGTGGTTGAGTGTCTGCCTTTGGCTCAGAGTGTGATCCTGGGATCCCAGGATGGAGTCCCACATGGTTCCCCGCAGGGAGCCTGCTTCTCCCTCTGCCTATGTCTCTGCCTCTCTCTCTGTGTCTCTCTCATCAATCAATAAATAAAATATTAAAAAAAAAACTCAGTAAAACAGTAATTGTTGGGTATATCTTTCACACACACACACACACACACACACACACACACACACCCCTACATAAAAAGACAAAAGCATCTACATAAACTAAAGAGGGGAAGTTTATTTAGTGGAACATACTAGATAGAAACTTCTCTACCAAAATCATCAACAAGGTAGGGATAGCCACCATTTCCAGGAACATTTAATGGTTTATAGGAAATACTAGCTAATACAATTAGACAATAGGAAACTATTAAAATTGTATGAAGTAGAAAGGCTAAAACTGTCTCTATGTGCAGATGATATAATTATACATTTAGAAATTCCAAAAGAATCAATGAAAAAACTATTATAAACAAACAAATAATTTATTAAAGTATCAGGCCCTATAATGCTGGAGCCAGTTTTTACAGGCTTTTAATGAAGATTGTTAAAAGTCCAGGAATTTTCCAAGCCAGTGGATGGATCATTGAAAGTTTGAAATTAGTCACAGCAGAATTATTTATTCTATAGAAATTAGCAGAATCTACAAATAAGCATACCATTTGTAGAAGGTAATAAAACAGTACACAAAAATCAACAGCATTTATATGTATTGACTAAAACTAGAAAGAACATGTACTACAAAAGGGGATTGCTTTTAATACCAAATTAACTAAAAATAACTAAAAATGAATCTATAAATCTACAAATTAAAAAATACCCTAAAAACCAGTGTGAGTAAAGTCAAAACAAAGTAGCAAAACTTTTTTTTAATTGTTTATATATTTAAGATTTATTTATCTATTACGTAGGAGAGATGGGAGGGACAGAGGAAGAGAATCTCAAGCAGACCCCCTGCTGAGTGCAGAGCCCAATCGGGTAGGGGAAGAGAGGAGCTAGATCTCAGGACACCATGAGATCACAAACCATGAGATCATGACCAGAGCCAAAACCAAGAGCACAATACTTAACCAACTGAGCCACCAAGGCACCCACAAAACAACAAATCTTTGAGAAACACACCATGTTCTTTGGTAGGAAGAATCAAGAGTGAAAATGCAATGCATGGAATAAAAGAAAATATTAGCAAAGGATTTATCTGAAAAGAAGCTAATATCCAGAATATATAAAGGACTTCTACAATTCAACAACAACAAAAAATAAACAACCTGATCAAAAAATTGGTAGAGAACTAAATATTTCTCCAAAGATATACAATGACCAATAAGCACACAACAAAACACTCTATTTTCCTAATTATTAGGCAAATGAAAATCAAAACCAGAATAAAACACATCACACCCATTAAGACAGCTATCATGGAAAAAAAGGAGCAAACACTAGATCCAGAAGAAGACAGAATGAAAATATGAGAAACTTACATTGTTTCCTATTTGACTTTTATAAAAAGGTGTTTGAGCATGGTTTAAGAAAAAGTGGAAACAGAAAACTCGTAAAGGGGAGTGAGTATAAAAAAATTCATTACAAAGTGAGCAGCAGCCAGATGAGATCAAAGCACTGGTAGGTTAAATATATTCTTGACAATGAGACACATTTCTTCCTTTCAGGTAGGAGGGAACAAGATAAAGTTTGCCTGCACATATACAAGAATGGAAGGAAAAAGGAGACTGAGAAAAGCTAATGATGAAAATTTAATACCGTATGAAAATACCTCATATCAAACTTATATATTGTGTTAGTGATTTACAATTTTGAGTCCATATTTTGAATTCTTTGTGTGTTTTCATTCAGTCTTCACCCTCACTTGATTCTTTAGTGATAACGTTTCCAAATGACAAGGAAGAAAATTTGGAATCCTGTATCCTGTAATAGAAGCTGTAGAGGAATCAGTTGAGCTGACCGAAGTAAGGACACCTGAACACCACCAATAGATCTTGACAATTAGGAGCAAAGTTATTAGTTTACCATACCCAGATATGCTAGACTTAGGATTCTCATCCTCTCCCATTGATTGATTTGATTGTTCAATTCTTATATACTTGATAGCTGAATATGAATTCTTATGCTGGACCCCTATGGGAAACAGTTTTATCAGCTAGAGTACAGTCCTCAATACAGATTGTTTTTGTCTTTAGTTTTACAGAACCCACTGCCTTCCAAAGTTAGCAACATTTTCTCCCACTCAGGTTGCTGAGGTTCTTTTATACTTTTGTAATACGGTTAGATTGTTTTGCCATATTCTGCATCCCATTTAGGGGTTCCCTCAAACCTCCAAAGTGATTTATAAAAAATTTCGTACATTATAGTTCCCTGTTTGTGCTATAAAGATCAATTCACTTTTACACTTGCATCATTTCATATATCTGAAATTACAGTACCACATGGTTTTCTCCTGTGCTTCATCTGTTCAGCCCTCCCCACTCTGTCAGTTATGGATCAATTTATTATCTCTACAGTTCTGTTTTTTTCCAGAATGTTGTATAATGGACAGCATACAAGGTATAGCTTTTTCAAGCTAACTTTTTTTCACTTAGTAACATATATTTAAGGTTTCTTCATATTCTTTCATAAATTTACAGCTCATCTTTTTAATATCAAAATAGTTTTTGAAGGATATTTTGATTGCTTCTTGCTCTTGATGATTATAAATTCAACCGCTATAAACATTTGAGTACAGAGTTTTTGTATGGACATAAGTTTTAAAGTCAGTTGGATAAGTAGAGAGTAGTGTGATTGCTGGATTGTATGGCAAAACTGTATTTATTTTTTAAAGAAACTGCCAAACTATCTGCCAAAGTAGCTGTACTATTTTGCATTTCTAATAGCAGTGGATAAGATCCTGTTGCTCCACATCCTTGCCAACAATTGGTATGGCCAATTTAAGGAACCAACCACTCTCACTGATCTAATTGTAGCACGATAATTAATAACCTGAGACCTACCACTTACTGCAGTTTTAATATTTTTTTTTATATTAAGATTACATCTTCTCCTGAACCACTTTGGAAAGAATTATTCTCTTCCCTGAAGATTTTTGCAGTGGATTCACTGGTTCCTTTACCAGCTGTCCATTTCTGGGTTGCCCACAATTTGCTGAGCCACTCCTTCCTTATTTTCTTATTTTCTAATACTGTTATTGTTTTATTCTTCTTTTAACATTTTCTGTCATCTGAGTTGGGAAGGAAAAGACAATGTTTCTGCTCTCTATAAATCCAAAACCAAATACTAATCTTCTTAAATGTTTAGTTAATAAGGATATTTTTATGTAAACATATAATTTTTTTTAAAAATACAAATACCGGCTATTTATTTATTTATTTATTTATTTATTTTTTACTTATGATAGTCAGAGAGAGAGCGAGAGAGAGAGAGGCAGAGACACAGGCAGAGGGAGAAGCAGGCTCCATGCACCGGGAGCCTGACGTGGGATTCGATCCTGGGTCTCCAGGATCGCGCCCTGGGCCAAAGGCAGGCGCCAAACTGCTGCGCCACCCAGGGATCCCCCATATAAATATTTTTAAGGGATGTTTTCTTCGTAGCTTAACAGTCCTATACTATTTTCCTATACATTTTTGTAAGGAATTTATAACGACTGTACAAATCTTATACAAGTGATTTCTAACTCATTACCTGCATCCAGTATAAACCTGATATATAATCTACAACTACATGTGTATCCTTTTCTATATCTATACTGATATACCTGCAATTGTTTGTAGGAATCATAGGGAGTATAGAAAGTGCTGGGAAGAAAGTTAACAGTGAATAATTGATTAGGGATTGCAAAACTGAACATTACCCTTAAAAGAAACTGAGGAAGAGAGAGTAGTAACAGAGGAAGAAAACCAGGAGGATATTGTATTATATAAGCCATATGTAGGAAATATTTCAAGAAGAGTGTTGTTAAGTCTGACCAATTATACTGTGAAACTGAGTAAGTCGAAGTCCAATATAATTGTTGTTTATGGCAAGATGTTTTTTTTTTTTTTTTTTTTTTCCCAGTTAACCTTGAGAACAGCCATTTCTGCATGATAGTGGGTTGGAGACTTCTGTAAATCACTTATCTTATCTTCTCTATTTGGCTGCATTGGTAGCTGCTAGCTGGACCCAGTGTGTTCTGACAGTATACCAGCAATAGAAAGAGTGCATGATCAGAAAGATCCTGACCATCTATCTTATCAGCCCACATAAAATGTTCTTCCTCTGATACATAAAATATTCCTATTCCAACTTTATATTGTTGGGATTAATGACGACACCAGGTTTCATCAAATCTAAGTTGCAATCAATCATAGGATGTACCATTACTCTATAAACCACTAAGAATGAAAGAAAAAAGAAGCAAGTGAAACCCAAAGCTATAGCCAATGAAATTATGGCAGTGCCATCAATTGTAAGATTTATACCAATTACAAAAATGTTAAGATGGAGGGCAACTTGTGTTTTTGTATTGATGAAGTACTGTAAATATCCTTTTGAATAAGTTGAGATATTACTTTTACATTAAGTAAACTCACAAAAGTATCAATCAGTAAAAAGACTGTAATTCCAGGCCAGTGATTAATTCCTTCACATCCAGGCAATAAATAAAAGAATGGTTCTTAATAGTGAATAGAGATCCCTTAAAGAGAGTACAGAAAATAAAAACACTTCTGTGTTAAAAGGTAAGTGTACTTGAATTTTGCACTCTGCTTATCTTGCTTGTTTTATCTTGCTCGTCTGCTTATGGTTGATAGCATAACTTTAAAAAAATTAATCAACATTTATATTATATAAATACAAACATTGGTCCATTTTTTTTTAAATGGTAGGCTTATTTGAAATTTGATTTCCAGGTCACTGGGAGATAAGTAACTTGAGAAAAATAAGATAAAGGATTAAAACTTTGTGGTACTTTTATTTTAGCAGCAAAAATGGACATAATTAACAGGTTGCTGATGCACAATGAAAAGCATTTTCTCTTTTCTTTAGGCCAAGTCAGTAGTTGTGTTTTGCTTTTTTAAAAAAGATTTTGTTTATTTGAGAGGGAGAGAGAGTGCATGAGAGAGAGAGAGAGAGAGAGAGAAAGAGAGAGAGAGAGAGATTGAGAACATGGGTCAGAGGAAAGGCCAGAGGGAGAGGGAGAAGCAGACTTACCCCCGATCAGGGAGCTGGACGTGGGGTTTGATCCCAGGACCCTGAGATCATGACCTGAGCCAAAAGCAGATGCTTAACTGACTGGAGCCCCAGTAGTAGTGTTTTTAAGTGATGGTCAACTCTCTCCTCTATTTGTCATAATTGTGCGTATGCATTAATGAGGTCTATTGAATATAGTGACAAATCCAATTTAAAAAATGTTAATTTGGATGGTCTTCAGATGGACCTGGTTCTGTGATGTGGAGGGAAGTATCTCTTAGAGGTAATAGAGTCTGAGGTTCTAGCAGAAGCTATATTTTATTACCTCTTTCAGGGATATTTTAAATGATAATATCTTTATTCATTCCTTTGATACTCAGTGTAGTTTTTCCCCCTCGTATTTTAAGAAACTTTGCAACTGGGAACTCTGGATTTCTTGTTATTACTTTATTAGTCTTTGATAGAATAAATTTTGCTATAGGCTAGTTATTCTAATGTAAAAATTTTGAGAAAATACTACATGAAAAACTGCATATTAAAGCATGAAAAGTGTTTCAAATTCAGCTTGTGTCTTCCACTTACAGAACTTTTATAAAGTAAGAAAACACAATATATTTAAGAGGATTTACACATGGTGGTATTAGGTGACATACTTCATGCAAATATGTACAAAATTTATTGAAAGCATGACTTATTTAACTGAGAGAATTGCTCTTAGATAATATATTTAAAATACTATGAAGGTTTTGCTAAAAGCCATACAACCAGCAGGCTTATTTCACTTACTTAGGGATACTAGATAGTCCTGAAGAAATCTGAAATAAATATGGGAAATGTTCTAATAATTTTGAAAGAACACATACTCATCATATTCTTTCATCTGATTAGATTTTGGAGCAGAAAGAAGTTAAAAGATAACTAAGTTTTAATAAGGAACAGAAAAGATGTTTGTGATTTATAGCATATCAGTAGAACAAGTAAACTAATACAAATATATTCAGAAAGAGAATCAATGACCTAATAGGTATTTTTTTTTAAAATGAATTTGGCTTGGTAAGAAAAAGACACATAAAAGATATCTAACAAATAAAAAGAAGTGTTATTACTCAGTAAGAAAATCAATATTGGATGATATTTCAAAAGAAAGGAGTAAGATAGTATTACAAATATTCCATGTGTCCTTGGAGTCCTACTTTAGTTTATTTTTTTAAGATTTTATTAATTTATTTGAGAGAGAGAGAGAGAGAGAGCAGGATGGAGAGTGAGAGAGACTCTAAAGCAGACTCCATGCTGAGCAAACAGCCTGACTCAGGGCTTGATCCCACAGCTGCAAAATCATGACCAGAACTGAAACCAAGATTTGGATGCTTAACTGACTCACCCACCAACGCTCCCCTGGAGTCCTACTTGAGTAAAGAATGTGAGTAAAACACCAAATAATATTGATGTGTTTAAAAATGATAAATTCTATATAATTCTATTGAGTGGTAAATATTAATCATCAAAGTTAGGTAGAAGAGAAAAAAGATGATCGACACTATTTTTTGAACAGTGTGTGTATGTGTTCTTGTGTGTGTGTGCCTGTGTATCGACCAGTATCCTAATAGATATTATATGATTCTGTTATAGATATTATAAAAGAGCTAATGATTTCAATACAGATTTTTCATTACTGCCAGGAAATGTGATTAGGGTTTTCTCCCACTTATCTCTCCTGGAACACGTGACTCTTATGAAAGGGAGTATCTATAAACTCTTGACCTGACAGTAAAATATGGACTATGCCTTCAGGGTGAAATCATGGTAAACATGGTAAAATTGGTTGAGGACATGGAAATACATGAAATGTGAATGTGGAAGTCCATTTATCTATGAATTTACATAAAAGAAAATTGAGAAACAAGTATATTTGATAAGAGTAAGATCAGTCGCTATGTATATATCCTAGGGAAAAACCTAAATTTTGTCCTAGTGATTTTAAACTTTATGAGTGATTTTAAACTTTGATATTACTGAGTTTGTATCTCCAGAATATCATTCTGCAAGCAATACGGAAAATAGAATGAAGAACATCTTGCTTAATTTTTGGAAGTAATTTACTTATCATTGCTATAAACAATATATTTAAAAATTCTTTTATATGGTCACAAGAAATGCATTTGTTATTTAATGATTTTTGCATTTATCTGTTGAATATTTTGGGAAGAAATACTATCTACATAGGCTTCTGAGATGAATTTATAACATATATATATATATATATAACACAATGATTTTGCATACACAGTTTTTCTAAAATTATGAAGAAATAAAGCAATCATAACTTTTTAACTTATTAAATCATTTTTAAAATTTTGCTTTTCTCAAATACATGCTATGGATAAATTATAAACCATTTTGGATACTTTACATTTCTGGTTTTGAAGTTCACCACCATCTTCGAAACTGAAGAGGGGGATGTTTTCAACTGGTGAAGTGAGTCTAAGTGATTTGAAAAGCTTCACAGAGAAAGATAATATGCCAGAAATATCACTTTGTCCAGTTGACATAATTTTATAAGAAATTTTCTATTTTAAGATTCAGACATGAAAAAAAAAAAAAAGATTCAGACATGAGTTTTCAATCAAACCAAAGTTGATCCAAAGTAGATTTGAAGATTTGTAGAGAAGAAGATTACTTCTATACAGTAATCTGTATTTTAGACTTAATGGGAGCCAAAATGAGCGATTGACCACTTGGTGAAATTGCAAATAAAGCATTACTCCCTGTTTCCATATCACCATATATATTCTGGAAAATGTGTTAAAAGAATTGCCCCTACTTTGACACTAAACTGATATATAGATTTTCTTCTCTCTCTTTCCCAGCATGTGTATATAAGAAATGCAAGAAAAATTTTAGTATACTCATGTAATAGAGTGTTTACAGCGCAGCTTTGATTGAACCCACCTGTCCTTATTTACATTCTAATGAAATATCATCCATGCATTATGCAAGTATCCACAGGCTTCCCTTTAGATATAGGACAGAATTAGGTTTGATTCTCAGCTCTGCTATTCAAGTTCATGGTTTTGAGAAATTTCTTTATACTCTGAGTTTTAATTTTACCATCTTTAATTTAGTATACTACTACTCCTATATGGGTCTGTTATTAGGATTAACTAATTAATAAATATATGGGGCATGTCTTAATGATTAGTTACATATAAACCTTTACTTACGACTTTTTTTTTTAGTAATTTTTATTTTATTTTATTGCAAATACCAGTATCGTTGCCATATAGTGTAATATCACTTTCAGGGGTACAGTTCAGCACTTCATACATCACCCAGCACTTCCATACATCACCCAGTGCTCATCACAAGCACGCTCCTTAATCCCCATCACCCCATTGTACCCATCTCCCCACCCACCTCCCCTGTGGTAACCATCAGTTTGTTTTTTTCTGCTTTTTTTATTTATTATTATTATTTATTTATTTATTTATTTTTTAAACATTCTGCTTTCCTCTTTTATAGAGGTCAACAAGTCAAATCACTCACCTTCCCAGATTCTTCTGCATTTCAATGTGGACGTGTTACAAGTTCTGGCTAGTAAAATGTAAGCTGAAGTCTCTGGGGAAGCCTTCTGGGAATGTTTTATTTTTGAAAAAGGCTCAGCTGGCATATCTGTTAGGTCTTTTGCCCTTCTTCCTGCCCAGGATGTACAAACAATGCCTGGAGGTGAAAGAATCATCTTGTAGTCAGGAGGATGAAAGCCATGCTCTAGGAATGGCAGGGCTCAAAGATAAAAAACAAAACGAAACAAAGCAATCTCTTTCCTAATTAACATCTTTCAACATTTAAACTAACCCTGGGTTCCTGCCTCTAGAATTGTTGTGAGCTGGAAAAAAGTATTTGCTTGTTTAAGACACTCTTAGTTTTTTAGTTAGCTTGTTTTTGCTTGTGGGAAACATTCCTTGCTTTTATGTGTAAAGAGTCTAGAGATTCTGTTAACATAAATTATTCTTAATATATTTTCATCTATCCATCACTTTACTGGCTGATAGAACAGGAGGAAAAAAACAAAAAACAAACTAATGAAAATTAGAAACTCATCACACTGTGCAGTTAGATTTTGAAAGATAGTAGCTTGTTACTTGAACAGCAGAATTAAGAGTAGCAGGACTTCTTAGGATTCCTGTTGTAATATTCGTTCACTTTAAAGCAGAATCCCACTGTTCTACACATCACAAAAATCGATCAGGTTTCCCAAAGCATCAGGAAATCATGGGAATTTTACAAAATAGACGAGACATGCGTTTTACAATTTATCTTTTCTACTGAAATCTCATCCAGTTCTTCATTAAACAGCTCAAAGTTCTCTCTTCTCCACTCATTCATCCCTCATTTTCTTCGGAGATAACCATCTCTGAAAACTTCCTTTTTCTTTTCTTTTAAAATCACCTACAGTGCCAAAGCCCTTTGTCCCACCCTGCCCAACGTAAGCTGCTGTCCATTGCTTTACAGTCATGTCTGGTGGGAGAAGGGAGGTGTAGAGGGTAAATCTCAGTTCATTCTCTAATAACTAGAGTGAAATAAAAATGAAGTGATTAGGGATCCCTGGGTGGCGCAGCGGCTTGGCGCCTACCTTTGGCCCAGGGTGCGATCCTGAGGACCCGGGATCGAATCCCACGTCGGGCTCCCGGTGCATGGAGCCTGCTTCTCCCTCCTCCTGTGTCTCTGCCTCTCTCTCTCTCTCTCTCTCTCTCTCTCTCTTTCTGTGACTGTCATAAATAAATAAAAATAAAAAAAATGAAGTGATTAGAAACCATTCCCGATGTTTATTATTTTCTAAAATTAGGAATTTTTAATAACATAAGCAAAAGGTACTTTTAGTAACTCTGCTAAACCCTATAGGACTGGCCCTTACTGGATTGCTTTTTGTTCTCAAAAGTAATCTAATGTTAAGTTTCAGATATGCTTATCCATGTATAATTTAGCAAGGAAAGGTAGAGATAATGAAATAAAATGACGCAATTCTGTGTTCTCTTTTAATTGCAAGGACTTGGGTACAAAGGAGATTAATACTAAGGGTTAGCTAGAGATAGTGTTATGCTATATTATGTAAATGAGCAAGTCATTGACAGCTATACCACCACTGTCTATTGACAGACTCAGTTTTAAGGAGAGGTCTTAATCCCCCATAACTTGAAATAAAGAATTTTGAGTACTGTCAGACTTTCAAAGGGAAAACACCTCTGCTTCACTTCCTTGTGTCCTGGGCTTATGTATGTATGTATGTATGTATTTCCTTTCTCAGTCTTTTGAGAGTAAAGGATAATGTAATAGTTTTGCTCGTTGATAAGAGGGTCTTGAATCAAAATGGTCTGACTCATTCAGTTAAAGAAAGAATCTGTTCCTTATTCCTCTCTGCAAGACAGAACTCTCTATTTTGTGCCATGACCCACAATGGATATCTATGCTTTTTTTTTTTTTTTTTTTTTCCTTTTGGAAAGGCTTTTGTTGAAACTTGGCCAGAGAAGTAGGCTGCAGAACAGAGATGGGCTTCTCTGTGTTTCAGTGGCCATTTGACTTCTTGTGCATCTGAATGTATAAGCATATCCTATTGAAAGCTATTTAGAGAATATTCATTGTGGAACATTTCTACTTTCTAAAATATGCTCTATGAAACCATATAAAATGTACTTGGTCCTCACATTTATAAAACATCATGTTCATCAGGAATCCTCATCTCTACTTCTCTTCCAATGAGACATGGGATACCAAAATATGGTTTAGTTTGTTCTTTATCACTCCCAAAATTGGCTAAACAATAAAAATTATCAAAAGACAAAAACCTATTTTTCAGAGAAATTTAGTGAGAAGTATATATTTCTTTTTCTTTCTTTTTTTTGTTTGATTTTTTTCTTTTTTCTTTTCTTTTTTTTTTTTTTTTTTGTTCCTTTTGTTTCAAACTCTTGCCATTCCAGGTATATGCTTGATACATCCTCTTACTTACTTAATCCTAAAAATAATTCTGTAAAGTTAAATAGATCACATTATTCTTAGATGATAAATTTGAAGCTGAGTGGAATTAAATAATATTGCTCAGGGTCAAAGTTATCAAATTATATAGCTGGAGTCCAAATAGGTGCTTGTTTCACCCTGAAATTAGTTTATCCATTGTATGTGTTGTGGGGAAGCAGTGAGGTTTGATGCATAATTGTGCATCTTTTGAGCCCTACAAATTCTAGGGAGATAATAGCAAAGTAGTACCATTTCTATTTATTTTATGCCTTTGGCTTTCATGTAGGAGGGTCTCAAGAAAATATTTCATTAAAATAAGTGTGAAAGCCTTCACTATACCGCACATACAAATATTTAAAAGAACAAACAGCTGTGGAGAAGCTGCCATTTTCTTACCTGGGCCTTGGCCATAGTTTTCCTGTTTTTTTTTTAGTAATTTCAATTGTTTGTTTATTTATTATGTCTTCATATGTGTTTCCCACAAAACATAGGAACTAGAACAGGATGTGGAAATTTCAATAATCAACATGAACAGATGATGGCATTTTAGAAACCAGAAAGATAATGCGGAAAGATACAAACCTATGATATTAGGTAGGTTCCCTGAGATTAAATCCTCCCTAGAGTGAAGTGAAGAGAGTAATATGGAATTGATTGAGTTCGGTTGCCTCATAGTTGGCTGTGCTTATTACTTCTCCCATTAGTTAGAAGAAGGCTAAGATATACAATTAAATTTCATTGGTGTAAAAACTAAGCTCTGTAATATTTGCACATGTAATTTCAAGGAAATACTGTATGCATTAGAAAACTATCAAGTCACTATGTAGTTATCTTGAGATCCTATTGTTGCTTTGTGGTTGATACATCTTTGGTTTTTCTATTAATTCCTTGTATGTAGTCTTCACTTGCATGTAGTCTTGTGATAAATGTTAATGAAATAAATGTTGCTAATTTCTGCAAAACACAAAAGTGATTACTACTTTTAAAATATCCCCATTGTATTAGGTGGATAATGCATCATATCCTCCAAAGATGTCCATCAGGTTCTAATTCCAGGGACATGTGAATATGTTCTCTTACATGGGAAAATGGATTTTGCAGATGTGATTAAGTTAAGGATCTTGAGATTGGAAGATTCTTTTATGATCCAAGTGAGCCCAGTGTAATCACAAAGATCCTTAGCAGAGAGAGCCAGAGTCAGGGAAGTGATGTAACTATGGAAGCAGAAGTTGAAGTGTTACAGCCACATGATGCAGGCAGCCTCTAGATTTTGGAAAAGACAAGGAATAGATTCTCCCTTAAATTTTCCAACTGGAAAGCAGTTCTACTGGTACCATGACTTTCACCCCCTAAGACTCATTTCACACTTATGACTTCAGAACTATAAAACAATTAAGTCTTTCATCGTATTATTTGCTGATGACAGAGAATCATATAAAAAGGAAGCTCTCTAGTCTAATCTGAGGCAGTATGACTGAGACCTAAATTAACTGGCATAGCAGAAGATGTAAGAGTTACCCATACTAAAGGGATGTTGTGGAGGAAAGAGCAAGAGGAAAGTACTTCTGGCAAAGGAAGAAGTATTTGTGAACAACTTATTTTATTTCATTTATTTTATTTTGTATTTAAATTAGTCAACACATAGTACATCATTAATTTCAGATGTAATTTTCAATAATCCATCAGTTGCATATAAAGAGCTTAGAGAAACTGAGAACTGAAAGAACTCTTAAGTGGCTGGAATCTTCAAAATTTATTTGGGCAACCAAGAATTGTTGCCTTTAGTTAGGGAACATTCAGAAGTGATTGATGGGTTTTACTGCACATGGTTAGGACAGTTTGGACTTGAGTTTCAATTAAACTATTCTATTTTATGGTATTCCCCCACTCCCATCCATTCAAATATTTATTTCAATGCTTTTATTCCCCCAACAAAAGCATCTACAAGAAATACATGGCATACGGCATGATAATTTTACGATATCACTCCATTATGTACCCACAATAATGTAAGCTTCGTAGATGATTATGATGTTTTATGCCATGAACTACCATACTTAAATACCCATATTTCTGGGTACTGAGTAGGCTGTTTAGATAATTAATGAAAATCAGTAGTTGTTCACATAATCTTAATCAATAAATGTTAGATGGACTCAATATTTCTTCTTGCCCTTTTGCCCAGCCCTAATGCAAATGGAGATAAAAAAGAAAAATCACTGTGATTAAAAACAAATCTTCTATAAGGGACTTTAAAATTAATATGCCCCTTGTGATAGTCATGGTCTGGATTTCATTCTCAATTAAGTGCAATCTAGAAATGAATTAAAAATGACATTTGTAAATGGATGGAAAAGAAATCATATATAACAAGTGATTTGATTTTAAAAGCCCAATGATATGAGCTCTTTAAAAAAGTCTGAGGGTAAGAATGAATTAGCCTATAAAACTTGTGGTGTCAGTATTTCCCAGAGACAGATGAGACCCTACTAATTCTTATATATTTGAATGAACTGCTCTAGGTTTGATTAAAGGTCTTTTTTTTAAAAGGAGGGGTGGCTACAGGATCATATTATGTTATATAACCGCTGTCAGTCATGATAAAAATTTAAAGTGTGAAGAGTTTCATCAAATCCTCAAACATGGATTTTAGAAAGGATAAATAAAATTTCATGTGGCTTCTCTAATTATCATCAAGCTAAGGAGTGTACTCCTCTATCATATTTTTAAAAATAGACTTAGATGCAGTTTTAGAAATTTTCACGGATCTTTTTATACATTAGCATCTATCTCTGACTAGAAGATGAGTAAGTCAGGTTGAAGCAATAAGACTCAGTTAAAATCTCTCTTGGGTTAGAATATTTCCTCTACTCCAGCAATGGTTAAGTTTTTCTCTATTCAAAATATATCCTCTCATTTTTTAATCAGAATCATTACATGCACATATAAATATTTTAAGTACTATAAACAAGTCAAACAAACTCAAGGCACCATGCCCAGTCTTGGGGATAGAACGTCAGATATCAAGATGAAAATATCAAAGTTCTTTTAGACTGTCCTCTCTTCACTGATTTTCATTTATCCCCGTCCTTGTTCCTTCCACTCAGGTATTTACTTTTTCATTCTTCCTCCATTTCTAAAATATGACTTTGTTACTACGGCATTATGTTATTCTTAAAATGTTTTTTAAGAGAGAGATTGAGTATAATGGCTTTGGTCCATGAAGATTTTATAAATTCTTGTTTTGTTTTGTTTGCTTTTGAATCTAAGATTTAATTTATGGTTTTAGGAGATATCTCTGTATGGTTTTTGTTGGTTTGTTTTTGTTTTTGTTTTTAACAACTCCAGCCCCTTTATTCTTAAGGTCTTGAGTAGATTTATGATACTTGAAACCAAAAGTGTCCCTAAAAATAGCTAATATTCTCATTAGACAAAATTAAGATATAAATTGTGTTCATAATGTTTAAACATTTCAGCTGGCTAAAATACTTCTGAATAAAGGAATTTAATTCTTTGATTTCTATCAGAAAGTTTGTTACTCTAGAGGATTATTTCTCTTCCAACTGGAAAAAGATCCCTCATGGTTACTTTATTATCTGTAGAAATACTTCTTTGCATCATTATGAGGTGAATGACATATATGTGTTCCTCTTCCTTTTCATATTTTCCACAATCTTAACATTAAATAAATGATATCAAGTTAAAAGGCTCCATTTTGTGGTCTAAGATCTTTTCATGAAACAGAGATAGCCTGATATATTTTTTATTTTTTTAATTTTTTGCAGATGATATAATACTATATTTAGAAAACTTTATTTTTTATAAATTTATTTTTTATTGGTGTTCAATTTGCCAACATATAGAATAACAGCCCGTGCTCATCCCATCAAGTGCCCCCCTCAGTGCCTGTCACCCAGTCACCTCCACCCTCCACCCACCTCCCTTTCTACCATCCCTAGTTCATTTCCCAGAGTTAGGAGTCTCTCATGTTCTGTCTCCCTCCCTGATATTTCCCACTCATTTTTTTCTCCTTTCCCCTTTATTCCCTTTCACTATTTTTTATATTGCCCAAATGAATGAGACCATATAATGTTTGTCCTTCTCCAAATGACATACTTCACTCAGCATAATACCCTCCAGTTCCATCCATGTCGAAGCAAATGGTGGGTATTTGTTGTATCTAATGCCTGAGTAATATTCCATTGTATACATAAACCACATCTTCTTTATCCATTCATCTTTCGATGGACACCGAGGCTCCTTCCACAGTTTGGCTATTGTGGACATTGCTGCTAGAAACATCGGGGTGCAGGTGTCCCGGCGTTTCATTGCATCTGTATCTTTGGGGTAAATCCCCAGCAGTGCAATTGCTGGGTCATAGGGCAGATCTATTTTTAACTCTTTGAGGAACCTCCACACAGTTTTCCAGAGTGGCTGCACCAGTTCACATTCCCACCAACAGTGTAAGAGGGTTCCCTTTTCTCCGCATCCTCTCCAACATTTGTTGTTTCCTGCCTTGTTAATTTTCCCCATTCTCACTGGTGTGAGGTGGTATCTCATTGTGGTTTTGATTTGTATTTCCCTGATGGCAAGTGATGCAGAGCATTTTCTCATGTACGTGTTGGCCATGTCTATGTCTTCCTCTGTGAGATTTCTGTTCATGTCTTTTGCCCATTTCATGATTGGATTGTTTGTTTCTTTGCTGTCGAGTTGAATAAGTTCTTTATAGATCTTGGAAACTAGCCCTTTATCTGATACAACATTTGCAAATATCTTCTCCCATTCTGTAGGTTGTCTTTTAGTTTTGTTGACTGTATCTTTTGCTGTGCAAAAGCTTCTTATATCAGGTAAACTAAAGTTTGTAGTGAGAGATGAAGAGGGACACTAAATGTTACATATTAATATATTATAATATAATCTTTCAATTTTCATTAATAGGAAAAAGAAAATCAACCATGGTTGGTGTGGAAAATTAGAAACTAAATTAATTGGATGCATGGGTGGCTCAGCCGTTGAGCATCTGCCTTTGGCTCAGGTCATGATACTGGAGTCCTGGAGTTGAGTCCCACATCAGGCTACCTACAGGGAGCTTGCTTCTCCCTCTGCCTGTGTCTCTGCCTCTCTCTCTCTGTCTCTCATGAATAAATAAATAAAATCCTAAAAAAATAAACGAAACAAATGAAGATTAAAATAATTTGATGCTGAGGTTAATCTACCACCTTAGAGGTTCTACTTTGATCTGGATAACTTAGAAATGAGGTTTGTTTGTTTGTTTGTTTGTTTGTTTTTTAATCCCCAGAAATAAGTTTACAATCATGGAAGGTTAACCTTTCACATTCCATTCTTCTCTTAGAAACCAATTGGTAATTGGAGAAATTACCTTTGTCTCATGTAGTTAGAATGCCTAAATAGGCATTTAAAATCATGCTACTAGCAATTTAGAAATATAAATTAGGTTATTTATTGCCAGCAAAACTTGAAGAGATGGGGCTTTATTAATGCCATTTTCAGCTAATAGAGACTAATACTTATGTATGTTCGTGACTGATGTCACATGACTATTTAAAGACAAGTCCAGAATATTCATTTAGATCCAATATGACTATCCTTACAATAAAATCACTCTGCCTCATGTTCTATAATATTCCACAAATGTACAGAGGAAAAAGAAATTATAAGATCCAAAGTACCATATCCTAAGAAAAGAAATTTTGTGCAAGGATAAACCAGTCCCAGGAAAACATTATCATTTTTGATATTTCTACAACATTGTTAGAATTAAATAGGGACACCTGGGTGGCTCAGTGGTTGAGCATCTGCCTTCGGCCCAGGGAGTAATCTTGGGGACCCAGGATCAAGTCCCACATCAGGCTCCCTGCATGGAGCCTGCTTCTCCCTCTGCCTATGTCTCTGCCTCTCTCTGTGTCTCTCATGAATAAGTAAATAAAATCTTTTTTAAAAAAGAATTAAATAAAAAGTGAATTTTTTAAGATAAGATGCAGTTCATTTTAGAGTGTATTGGATCTTTAATTTTGTTGTTTTTGCTGTGATTTTACTTGCTTATTTTTTTTCTCTGCATACTCTTTCTCTCTAGTAATGGTTCATTGATTTTCCTTTTAGAAATCGCTTTCTTTCCATCTTAGCTCATATAGTTTGAAAGTGGAATCTATTAAAATGGCATAGGAAAGATGCTGCCACAGATAGTTGCACAAAGAATAGAAAAGAGAGGCAACAAAGTCTGAGAAAGAAGGCAGAAAAATTGCATTTGCTCTGGATCATTAACTGTAGAAGCAAATATTTCTTTAACATATCGGTCTTCCTTAGGTTGGGTACTTGTGTATACCCTAATATTGTGATCGAGGCCTGAAACAGTGTCCCTTGTTCATGTAGAGGACTTTATATTATACTCATTATGATCTTCTAATGAGACAGAAAATGCATAATCAGGTTATTTTTTTTTCTATCAAGAATCTTACTTGGTATATAAGATTTTCTTGATCAAAGAAGCCAGCTTCAAATTTTTATAAAATATTGGATTTTAGAGCTCCTATGAGTCTTTAGACATTGATGTTCCTTTAACTCCAAGAAATTCCAATCCTCTGATTTTTACAGATGGAAACAAAGTCCCTGGAAAGGTCAAATGATTTATTTCAGATCCCCCAACTAATTAATGAGTGGTAGACTTTGACAAAAATCTGTCTTCCGTCCAAAGAATATTATACATTCAGAAATGCTGTTGCTTCCCCACTTGCTGCATATTCATCCTTTGATAAATGAAGAATTTGTTAAATTATATTTGATGCAAACATTATTATTTATAAAGACAAACAATGTGAAGACAAACATGCAAGTTCTTTATGAAGACATTCAATCTAACTGTGAATTAAACCTCTTTTCATTGAATCCTTTCCTAAATTTATATCCAACAGAATAAAATAATTTCTTAAAAAGTAAAATAATTTTGGGGGTACCTGCATGGCTCAATCAGTTAAGTATCTGACTCTTGATTTTGGCTCAGGTCATGATCTCAGGGTTGTGAAAATGACCTCTGCATGAAGCTTGCACTGGTTGAGGATCCCTCTTAAGATTTTCTGTCTTCTTCTCACTCTGCTCTTTCATCCTCTAAAATAAATAAATAGATAAATAAATAAATAAATAAATAAATAAATAAAATTTTTTTATCTTTTTTAAATCAAGAAAACTGGACCCAGTTATTCTTATTGTTTTCCTACATTTAGATATTTTTTCATTTACCTATAGAAATTTTTCTATATAAATAAGATAAGAAGAAGATATTTTATAGGTAGTATACAAGAAATTATTGCAATGGAGCTTGCTGCTTAAACAAATTAAACTGATGCATAAAAAAACTCTAGTCTAGCTGTTACTGGCTAAAGACAATTTTGTTCCAAACATTACAGTGAAATTTCCAATTTCATTCAGATTATGTTTCCTGCACTGTATGCACACTGTTATAGGAAAACTTAGTTAAAAATATCTTGCTAGTTTCATAAAGCCAATGAAGAATGTAAAAATCTCCATTTTTATGTGATAATTTGTTTTAACAGTGAGTAGGTCAGTCTGGATTCCTTCTATTAGAGCATGAGATATGGTGGGACTTTTTGTTCTGAACAAAAAAGTCATCTGTAATATACTGTGATATAAAATTTCTATGGAAAAAGAAAAATATACATATACCTACTTTTATAGAGTTTCAAATATGTTGTATTGCAGTTGTAGGGACCTTAAGTTCATTTACTCTATTCTTCTGAACTGAAAAAATGCAAGCTAATAAGGACAAAGGATATAACTTGTCAAGATAAAATTCTAAAATTTGGAAAGTTCAAAATTGCATTGTTTATGATATAATTAGGTATCTTTGCATAAGAATTTGCCCCATGTTCAGGGCAACACATATTATGACATGTCTACTCTTCTGTATTTTCCATTGTGTAAATGTTTTTAGGGGAAAATGAACACCAGAGTATAAATCTGATTCAAAAGACCACATGATGAGGATACAAATATGCTTACATCAGTCATGGCTTAATGAGTGAAGCAAAACCATGAAGACTATTTTGGAGCAAGAGACTTGTTATAAGAATTAGATCATAAAAACAAAACAAAACCTGTGTGACTAGCTGGGAAAGAAAACGTCCCAGAGGGGAAGTTAAATAAGCTAAGAAAAATCAATAACTATACCTAGCATAAATGAAAGGAAACATTCCAGGACACCTGGAATCTAGGGATGTCCAACTGCTGTCATTGTACCACAGATTGTGGGTGACTGTAGGGAACTGGGGAAGGATGTCAGTTCTTTATCCTTATGGTCTCTCTGAGTTTTGAGCAAAATTTCTGTGCTCTGTGGTGGACCTGGTTTTGCTACTGATCATCGTTTTGCCACTTTGCCATCAGTTAGCAGATAGGAAAGAATGGGGATTAAAGCTGGGAGGAATGAGGACTAACTGCAGCCTGCCAGATCCTAGGTGGTGGTATTTCTTGTCCCCTCTAAACAGAGGGTCATGGCAACTCCTTCACTTTTACCTTCCAAATCTAGTTCAGTTTCACTTTGACAAACTCTTACCTGGAGGCACACAGGAGAGGACGTCCTGGGAAATTTAGTTCCGACTGTAACCAAGCTGATAAAAGTATAATTCTGTAGAGTGCTCAACAGTGAAGCAAATATTGTGACTATTTTGACATATTTTTTTTCTATTTTGGAGCTGATTTTTTAACTGAGGTATGACTGACTTATATTAGTTTCAGGTGTGCATCATCATGATTAGATATTTGTATATATTGTGAAATGATCATCACAATAAGTCTAGTTAAGAAGAAAGAATATTCTATATATACAGAGACCATGAGTAACACGAAACAGAATCTATGTGACTCTCAGTATTCTATAAATCCATATGACTTAAGAACAAATGTTTTTCTAAATGACAGATGAGAGAACTGTTTTGAGAATATTAATAATGATCATAGGGGTAAAAGAAGCTGGGGATTCCACACTCAGTTGTGTTTGTGAAATACAATGTTAATGGTTTAAACAACATTTAATCAAAAAATGCTGAGAGAATATAATATTCCAATATTTATTTTGATTTGATAAGAAAGGAAAATAAAAAATAGCATGAAGAATTCTGTTAAATTGTTTTTCCATACAACTCTTACTATTTTTTTTTTCTCCCTGGGTAACATCCAAGAACAAAGGAGGCAATGTGTCTATGGGCTGAAAAATTTGGTGTAATTTTTCACTTACATTTCTTATTTCCCTATGTTTAGAAGGTAAATTCTCTTTTTAACATGAAGGATAAAGAAGGTTGATGACTTTCCACAGTACAAAATCATCTTCTGACAATTTTGAATGCCTACAAAGTAAAGAATGGATACTTTAATGCAAACAAACAGATCACTAAAGGTTAACTTCAATTAGTCAGCATTTTTTTAAAGTTCCATAATATAACTGCAGAGGGGAATTCTTTCTTTGTCCTTGGTTCATGCTACTCCTGTGACTTTGCTCAGGGGAAGGGTTGATAGAATCATGCTGTAGTCAATCATAAAACTATCATTAAACGTCCATGCTAATGACCCAACTTCTAATCACATTGTGGATCATTTTAATAATATATAGAGATGTGGTTTAAGACAAAATTACTCATGAGATTGGTTTTGAGTGAAGTAATACACTTTTGTTTACAGAGTTAAGTTTTAGTTTGATCTTCATATTTTTATCTTAATGCTAGACAACTCATGTTTCACAGCTAGAAAGATATTTAGCATTGACAAATTTTCCTAATATGTTATCTAAATCCCAAGTCCTGTGAAGACTGCAATGCCTTAAAAGGTCTTTCTTGTAGAATAATCCCAATCAAATGTGAATGAGAACTCAGGTGTGGCACTGTGGACAGAGGTATAAAAACCATCAACATTTTGAAGCAACTTAGTTTCTGTGCCTAGATGAAAGTTAGTGTTTATAAAATGGATGCTATGAAAATATTGCAAGAATACTTGGATTAGAAAAATGAAAAATGTGAATAAAATACACAGAGGTAAAATTTTGCCGATATTTTATATTTTCAATAGGATTGGTTATTTATTCTATGGTTCTTCAATGGCTGTGTTTAACTTCTATAAGTAATCTGCAGTTTTATCTGCCCTTTCTATTGGCTAAAAATCTAAAATAAAATTAGCTCGTGGAATATTAGAATAAAAAGGTACATTATATATGTACATATTTATACTTATAATATGCACATATATAATACAATATTATATAAACACTTGTATATGCTATAGATAGCATATTTGCATGAATTTGGATACAATAAAGGGATTTGAGATTGTGCTAAAGTAATCTTCCTACATGGTAGACCCATGATATACATTTATTTTATGATCTTTCTGAAAATATCTCTATCTTTTTTGGTTAAGCTAGATCTTGTAGCAGAGTAAATTAACTTTTGAAAGTAGGCCAGAAATGCTGGTAGGGAAAGTTCACTGGATTTCCCTGAAGAATTCTTTCCTGAAGAATTAATACCATGATGATTTGAAAATGTATTTAGATCTTCATAATTTAATGAGAGAAGACCCACTAGAAAGAAATGCTAATCAGAATTTCCCAAACAAAAGTAACTTAATTTGAAAATACAAAACCATAGTTATCAAGGTATGTTTGCAGGAAATAGGTTATGTTTAGAGATGCTATTTCACAGTAAAATTAGATACTTAATTTTTAAAAGATTTTAAGAGAATTAAAAAAGATCCCTGGGGAAATAAAGCATAAGATTCCTTGATGAGGAAAATAAGCCCACTTTTTTTGTGTGTGTGTGATTTCATTTGAACAAACTGCTCAAAGCATTCATTAGAGAATAAGAAGGAATAATTTTACTACTTAGGGATATAGGTAATAAAGAAGAGTAAAAAATAAAGTGGATCAACTCACTCTAGTCATTTTATCTCACATGAAGCCAGAGGTAAGTGGGTAAAATATAGGTCAATCAGTTGATCCAATGATATAACCACCTAGGTTCCTTCTCTCTGGGACTTGCTAAGGGATTGTACCAAACAAGAGATCAATGCCATCTTGCCTCCATGATGTCTCTTTTACAGTTAGTGAGAAGGGAAACAGAGTCAGTTCCTTTAAATTCCTTACAATCAAAAACAATTTCCTTTAGAAAGACTTGACCTGGAACAGACTTGCTTTGCTTCTGCTCACCTTTTAGTGCTTGAAGCCAACTGCATGTTGCCACACACAGTTTCAATGGAGGTTAAAGATTATATTCTTTAAGTTACCGCTTAAGAGAAACCAAAGTGGTAGGAATGTGGAGACCACAAAAGGCTCTGAAGGACATGGGAATCAGGAATACCTGGGAGGTTTAGCAATCTGCCCCAGGACACCGTGCATTCTGCTTCAGTAGTGCAGCCTCGCCTGGACAAGGTTCTGATCCATCGTGCTTGCTAAATGAATATTTTTGTATCAGGAGAATTAAATTGTAAAGAAAAAATACTTTTTTCCCCACTCAAAGTAAATTGTATTTAATTTATTTATACTAAATTCATTATTTCTGATAGTTTATCAAAAAAGTAAACACTCTTCATGGATTATTTTGGTGGGTATATATTGTTTTTTGTTTGTTTGGACTATTTTTTATAAATGTATTATTTGTCCATTGCAGCCACTGAAATCTTTTCCCAGCTGCTCAGCGGTTAGGCAGATTTCCTCAAATTCTTTCTTTGGGCAGAAATTTCCTTAAATGCTTTGAACCTTGCTGAGAGCAGAGAGGGCAACTCTGTCTTAGTCTCTACTTTCTGTTCATTCAGACTCTCAAGGTCAATTAGACATGAGAGATTAGGGCCTTTGTATATATTTTGTAGGCATGCACACAGTCCTTTATACTTGCATGGCCTTCTAAATTTCCATAAATACATTAGAGTTTTTCAAAGTCCACTGTGAACACCTCTTTCCCCAATTTGTCTTATTACGATTTTTGGTGAGTAATTATTCATAACTGGTGTTGCTGCTTCAAGCTTCTCTTGATGTTAAACAATTGCCACTGATTAGTTTTGACAAATGCCCTTGATATGAATCTTTTTGCTGAGAGCAAACACTGAGTCATGCCAGTACAGACAAGCCCTAAGAAGAGAAATATTTCAGGGACCTTCCACAAGTGTCAAATAATGATTCTTCCCTGGGTATAGACTTCTAAGGAGCTCCAATCCTGATCTGTCCCCCACAGTGGCTGCTAAACTGCTAGGCTGCCAGTTTTTATAGCTACTAGAATCTCAAGGTTGTTTGTTTTCAAGGATACCAAAAATATGTCAGGAGGGAAATGGAAAGAATTGTAGCAAGTTAAACCTTTCTTTTCACTGAGATTTAGGTATTTTTCTTGAATAAACTATTTTTGGGTTATTACAAGCATTTGGCTGATTTCCAGAGTTTAAAAAAGTTTGATTTTGAACTATCTTCGGCCAGTGCTCTCAATACTTTCATGAAAAGCAGATTTTTTGGAGGTCTTTAACTTATTTTTTGACACCTGGCTATTGTATTTTGACACCTCTACAGTTTAAGTCATATATAAATAACTAGTTACATTAGTAATCTTTGCCATCTTTCTAAGTATATCAACTTATTTTGGAAATAAGTATGGTAGTCTATTTTAATCTTTATCACATTTTCTTTTTTATCCTTCCCTGCAGTTTGAACTCAAGCATGGTCATATGGCTTGTTTAGATGAATGAGATATGAACGGAGCAATGCTTATTACATGTGGGAAGATATACTTTTCCAGGTCCTCATATCACCCCCTCTGCCATGATCCTAGATATAATCTATATAAAAGCTACATCAACATGGTGGGTCTCTGAGTAAAGATAATAGGGAACAATCCATAGCTTCTCATTGATTGACTCATAGAGTAAAACACTGTGGTTTTGATGTTTGTAACTGCAGCATAACATAAGTTATTCAAACTGTTAGAGTAGCCTGACATAATTTATACATTTGTTAAACAAATTCTTGACATTTGTCTTATGACAAGGTTGTACATACTCTGTTATGGCTCACAGAAGTTTTGTTGTCCATTAAAAACAACAATAATTACTACTACTACTACTACTACATTGTCTCTATATAGTCAGTGAACTTCAATTGATAGTTTATCCAGGATACCGAAATACCCGGTACATTTTTAAAAAATGATAAATGAGGCTCCTAGAGGCTCCTAGAGGTATTTATTTCTAAGGACAATGAGTTGTGGCTTTCCTATCTGAAACAGCGTGGGTAGGTATAAAGCAGATATGCAGAGGACACTAGATGGGAGATTGAAAATTCTTAACTCTGCGTTTCCTTTTTCCTCATTCAAAAAATACAACGGTAATGTCTCTCCTATGTCCCATTCAGGGTCGTTATAAGAAAGCATATGTGGAAATAGTTTAAAAAGTTTAGTGCTGTTGAAGTGTAAAGCAATGATGTGATGACTCAGATGTGTGTAAATCTTCAAATACTCATCTTCAAATACCCACCCTATGTTCATAAGGGACTTTAGACTAGGCATGGTGACAGAATAATCAGATATTCTATTAGAAACCAATGGGAGAGGAGCTCCTCTTTCACAGTCCTTTTATTATACAGATAAAGTCTGATGTTCTGTAAACTTAAATAACTTTCCTAAAGCAACTGAACTAGCAAACACCTTACCCAGGATGAAACCAGGGCCATTTACATCCCTGGCAAGCTCTGGTCAATAGTTAGGGTGAAAAAAGGTGATATATATATATTAGATATCTACATATCATATATACTATATATCATATCATATTCTCTCTCTCTTTCTCTCTCTCTCTCTCTGTATATATATATATATACACCATATCATATTCTATAATCATAAACACATAGAGAGTCTAAAGTCAGATAATGTCAAGATGAGCTCGGCAGAAAAACCAGAAGGAGTCTCAGGCATAGAGAAGAAATGATCACCCATAAAATGAGGGTGTTTAACATTTCCAAGTAGACTATTATAGTAGTAAAACAGAGATGTAATTTTGCATGAGATCCATATTTGAAAGTTGTTTCAAAGGTGGTGTGTTTTCCTTTAAGTTAATTAGAAAATTGACTGCTTTTTCCTCATGAAATTCTTTCCTTCGCTTTGCATTTAATAGCTGCTTGCTGAAGGTAGGAATATATGTGTCACTTCTGTCAGTTAAGGTAACTTCATTTTACTTGACTTAATTAAAGCTTAAGAAAATAACACCTTGCAGTTACACCAAGCCTTCCTCTGTACTCTTATTGGCTCGAGTATTAGGTAATTGCTCAGACCAGCTGCCACAGGCCTTTCTTTGGATAGGACATGTTGAATCTAGCGTCACTCTAGATCTCATCATTAGTGACTTACTCAAGGGTCTTCATGAGCTTCCCAGTCGTGTGGGTGAGTAGCCTCCATGATGACGTGGAAAAAAAAAATCAGAAGAAGGCCAACACATCATCAGCTCATGGCTTCATCCCCAGCCCTAATCTCCAATTTTCCACTATTGCTATAAAACTCCAAATGATTCTGTCCTGCCCTATTTTGGAACATGGCCGGAGGGGCAGGCAATTCTGTCACTTTTTCCCTCTATTTAATGTTTGAATTTAGTATCCCCTGGAAAAATTGTGAGTGTTGTTAGACGGGGAGGGACAAGATGGGTATTTGCCTCTGGCTCTGTTTTCCTCAGGGGATTTCCTGTGGCTAGGACTCTGAGCAAATTTCATGGTGCCCACTGTGCTCACAAAGCAGTCATCATGCCCCGGAGAATACTGAAGGGGCAGCGGCTCACATGCAAGGGAAGCCCTGGGGACCCTGGTGACTTGCCTCTCCCTTAAGCACATAACCAGTGTATCAGAGGCTCCCTTGAAACAACGCACGTGGATTTCACTTCTTTGGTTATTTCCGTTTCACCAGAACATTCAGCTGAAATCTGCCTTTGACATTTCCTGGGGTTGCATCTCAATGGCTCGCAGATTCTTTGATTCTTTATGCAGCCTCCTTCAGAGAGCTCATAAAGCTAGATCAGAAATACCCATGTGGCAACACATTTAAGCTGTCTTATTGGAGACAACTTTGCAAACAGCTTTGCCACAGTTTGTTGCAGAAGCTCGAACAAGAAACCCATTTGCACACACAGTGTGTTACAAAGGCCAACGTGATTTTCCCAAACTTGAAATGCTGCCTCAGAAACAATCTCAAAACACCTCTCTGCCTGGACACCCTCAATTATGAATTGCTATGAATGTCTGCTTGAAACCTGGAACACACATTTGTACATTTGTTGGACATATTAGTGTGTTCAAGGCTTGAAAGCAGATACTGCACTTTATTTTGGGGAGGATGCTTTTGTCTCTTCAGTGAAGCTTATGTAAGTAGATTTGCTGATGAACTTTATACATGCAAGACACTTCTGTTTCTGTTGTAGGAATTTAATTTTTTTTTTTTGCTAATAATTTCTTTTACGTGCACTGTGCTACCTACTGAAAAGATAGATGTCATGTGTATTTTTAAAACGTTCTTAAATAAATTATGCAGCTTAATGAAAATAGACCTTTTTAAAATGCACAGTGAGGCTTCAAAGACCAAGCAGTAGGTGCACTGGTAATTGAATGGTAAGCGATCTCCCGTAATTCCATTCCTAGTGTATGTGATGATGGTATTAAAATGACAGTAACCTGCCATTGGCATTATAAAGTGCCCGAAGAAGTTATTCTCTGATGTTTCAAGTTAAATTAATATTTTGATTTTTAAATGAACAAGTAAATACTAAGAAATTAACAGCTATGCCAGTTGGAGCTCTAAACAGGAGTCAGAAAGATTTGTGGAATGCTGGAACTGCAGTTCTTATGCAAGCAATACAGATACCAATTTTCAAAATGGTTTCCATGTGTTGCCCAGGAAAAAAGACATTTCAGGTAACGCAAAGAGCATTGACAGGTCAAGTGTCTAGTAACTCTCTTCCTGAAAGTATTTAATATAGTATCTTATTATTCCCAATCAATTTGTTGGTTGTGCTATCTTCTAGAGACTGTTACAGGCACTTGGGCTCTATCAGTGGAAACATACAAACTCTTAGAGCTATCGAACTTAAATTTTAGTTTGACAATAAATAATACCATGATAAAGAAATACATTTTATAATACAAAAGTATAGAATATGATCATTAGTGTGGCCCAAAGAACCCCAACAATATGAACGAGGAAAAAGGGAGTGGTGGAGGAATGGGAGGAAACTTGTTCATTATTAAATAAAGATACTGATCTTCTCTGAAAAGACTTCAAAAATGTGATGGGATCACAGGGAGCCTGCTTCTGCCTCTGCCTATCTCTCTGCCCCTTTCTCTGTATCTCTCATGAATAAATAAATAAAATTCTTAAAAAAAAAAAAAGAATGTGATGGGGTTAAACAATGGTTTGATCTGGGGAAACAATGGTTTGCTAGGTAAAGGAAAATCAATACAAAGATCTGAATGCACCTAGCAATACATCTGGTGTATTAGAGCAACAGCAAAGAAGTGTTGCTTAATAGCAGGTTAGGGATGGAGGAGTAGGGATAGCTAAGTGAATTGTAGAACATGAGATCAGAGAGGTGTTATATAGGGATAGAGAGGTCATCCAAAATCTTGTAGATTATTGTAAAATCTCTGGCTTTCATTCTGAATGAAGTTGAAAGCTACTACGGGTTCGAGCAGAGAATCTCACTTGTATGTTTAAAAGATAATTCTGGCTGCTGTTGGAGACATAGACCAATTACGATTCCTTTTTAGTAGTTCATTTGAGAAAGATGGGGTTTAAACCAAAGGGTAGCAGTTGTGGTAAAACGTGCTCAGCTTCTGGACACATCCTAGAGGTCAATTCCTGACCTATTGGATTCAAATGTGAGCAACTAAGAATGACCAGAAGGTAAACCATGAAGATAGAATTGCCATTAACTAAGATGAATAGAACTGAGAATCAAGCAACTTTGTCAGGAAGGGGCATTTACAAGTAGAACTTTTGGAAATGTTGGGTTGAGATGTATAGTCCTTTGTTTGGAGACAGCCAGTGGTACTCATAAGGATCTGCATTTCAAGAGCAAGTTGTGGGCTGGACATATACAATTAGAAGTAAACATGGAATTTGAAGTCATGATACAAGATGAAATGGTTGAATTTCATGAAATAAAAATAGAATAAAGAAGGAATAGAAGGAAAGAAAGGTGAGGGGAGAGAAGAAAGAGGAGAAGAGGGGAAAGCAGGGGAGGGGAACAGGGAAAAAGTAAGGATTGAGGCTTTATGAAGTAATATTATGTGGTCGAGGGATTTGCAAAAACCGAGTACCCTATGAGAAAGAAAAATCCCAGAAATATGCTGAGAACTGTGAAGAGACTGATAAAATGTGTCAAATGCAAAGCAGTTCAAGTAATGTATTGACTAATAATTGGTCATTGGATTTTGCTACATGAAATTTGTTGGTGATTCAATAGGAGTGTTTTCAGGGGTGTGATGGTAGCAAAAATGTGAAATGGGCTTAAATGAGAATTTCTACATGCTTCTTCTGTGTAGCACACCTAGCAAAACAGAAGAATGTGGAAACTCTACAATATAAGACAAAGAGGAGGGAAGTTTTGGGCAAAATACCCCTAAGTAGATAAGAGGAGATGGGATCTCTCTACAGAGGAAGACGTTGGCTTTCATTAGGATCACACATAGCTCATTGATGGTGAGTCAGATTGTAAAGATAGGGAGGCTATTTTGTAGGGAACTATGATGCTGAGACTATCAAGTTTCTCTTTGAAGTTTCTCTTCTCTTCAGTGAAGTCAGGAGCAGGATCATTAATGGAAAACAAGGATGGGGAGAAGATATGGGGCTTAGGAGAGAGAAGAACATGGAATAGTCATCTAGAACCTCTTCCTAAGGGTATGGTCTAAGAAAAAGTAGTGTCAACATCAATGTGAGTTTATTAGAAATGCAGAATTTCAAGTCCTTCCTCAACTTACTGAATTAAAATCTGGACTCAGTAGTAAGATGCCTAGGTGATTTGTATGCATACTGAAATTTGAGAAAAATCTTTTCTAGGAGAGCAAAGTGCCTCTGAGGATATATTAGGAATGACTGGTGGTGTGTTGAAAACACCGGAGGTTGAGGTGAGCGGTCATGAATATATAGACAAGTAATCATGTTTGTGCATTTTTTCCCACCCATGTTCAATTACCTGGGTAGATACAAGGGTTGGGCAGTGAGATTTCACTAATTGTGATTTTGTTAATGGAAAATGGCAAAACACCAGGGGACAAAGGAGAGGAGTATAAGACAGATTTTAATGAGCAGTCATGGAGTTTCAGATAAGAATGCAAAAGAGGATATTAAGGCCGTGAGGTATGGTAAAAAGATTAGATCGTTGATAATAAATCATGGTGAGTTATAAGACTTTGTGGAGACAGAACATTATAGGACTTTAGATAGAAAAACAAGAAGTGGCTTCTCGGAGAGTGGTTTGCAAGAGACTGAGACTACAGCACCAAGGGGGTAAGTAATTTAAAGAGTACAAGATCAGATCACTGAAGCAAAATATCAATAATATTTGTATGTATGTATGCGTGTATCCATTGTGTAATTTAACTTTTACTGTGTAAGTACCTCAAAACTTAACTAGATTAAAAAACAAAAATTTGCTTAGCTCTTGATTCTGTGGGTTGGCTGGATGAATCTTCTGGTGGGGGCTTACTTGGCTGAACTCTCCTGGGCTTTCTTAGGTGTCTCTGGTCCGTTGAAACAACAGCTAGCAAATGGGTGATCTAGAATGACCTCACTTACGGATCTGGCAATTAGCAGGCTGGCAGTCAATGCATTAGGAGTGACTTGGCCACATGTTTCTCATCCTTTAGCAGACTAGTCCAGTCTTTTTCACATGTCGGTGTCAGTGGTTCAAAAATAAGCGTGCACAATGCACAGATATTTTACATGTCTCTACTTGTGTTATGTTTGCTAATGATCCATTGGCCAGGATGAGTCACACAGGCTACCCATATTCGGGATGTCAAACTATAACCTACCTTCAGGGGGAAGGGACAAATTTATTACCATTTTTGAAATCAATCACATATATTTATGTCTCTTATCCACTAGAGTCTAACTTCTACGAGGGCACAAACTGAGTACAGTGTCTGTTTACTAAACCTCTATTAGCTGGTATAGTATTTGAAACATGGTGGGCATTAACAATATTCTCTTGATTAAGGCCTATCCATCAATACCTCAACATAGCAAAAACAAAGTCATCTGTTTTCTTCATAAATCATCAAAATTTTCAAACTTCCCTATTTTTAATGAAATAAATGGCAATTTCCCAATTTTTAAAAAAATATTTTATTTATTTATTTATTTATGAAAGACACAGAGAGAGGAAGAGACACAGGCAGAGGGAGAAGCAGGCTCCATTCAAGGAGCCCAATGTGGGACTCAAACCTGGGAATACAGGATCATGCCCTGAGCCAAAGGCAGACACTCAATTGCTGAGCCACCCAGGTGTCCCAATTTTCCAATTTTTCATCTCAAAACTTTTAAACCACTCCAAGGCATGCCCATTATCTCTTCTCTCTTGCCTTATCACATCCAGTCTCTTTTTTACTCTATTTATTCAAATATTTTCAACTGTACCTCTCTCAATATCCATTGCTATTTGTTTTCTCATCATCATAACATTCGAGGTCACATGATCTCTTGACTAGCTAAGTTCTAGCTTGACTTTCTGCTACTAAATCTTATCCCATTATTCAACTGCCCTCCCACCAAAGTCCTGGAGTCATCTTCCAAAAGATTACTAGTGATTATGTTTACTTCTCTGTTTAAGAATCTTCAGCATTTTCCCATTTTTTAACAACTGTCAATTGAGCATTTAAGGGCCAAGAATCGACTCAGTCAGTGTTTAGAGCTTTTCTTTCAGATTTTCTTCTCATACAACTCATATTGTTGCTCTCTGGACTACAACCGTTTCTCTCAAGAATATCCATATTACTTTTCCTTTCCCTTTTTCTCTCTATCCAACAACAGTCCAAACTTTGTTTAAAGTTTCTTACACCCTCAGCTTCTTTACTGCCCAAAATCCAACTCACTCAACGTTGCTTTAGCCAGTGAAGCTCCTTCAAAAAACTTGTTATTTAAAACAACCCAACCCAACCCAACCCAACAACAACAAAAAAATTTATTTTGCTATTGAAACTTCATAAGACTTTTTATCTCTTTTATGTCTTGTTTTAAAATTGTCTGTTCACTCTCTGATCTGTCTCTCAAGGTTCCAAACTACCTCACTGCTGAGACTGTATCTTATTAATTACTATATCTGCAATATACACAACGTCTTATGTATAACCTGTACATCATATGTACCTGCTAAACTAATGGCAAAGGAAGAACTGAAGACCTAATACTGTCTTCATATTACTAAACATTAGGAAGCACTATAAATTAATGAAATGAACTGAAATTACCATTCTGTGCCACTTGGATTTGCTCTCTGACTTCCTCTCACTGTGAATTTACTTCCAGAGGCTAAATAATAAATCATGCATTCAACAAATGCAAATTGAATCAACGTTAAGGGAAGTGTTATTTCAAAAGAACACAGTGCAACTACATTTCACAGTTAAAAATTTGTACATTTTATGTCCAGGATGAAGATAAGGGAAACTTGATGAACCTCATGCATGTTCCACCGAGGACCTAAAAATAAGGAAATCCTTTTATAAGATTGCTCAGCATCAATGAAATAGAGTAACAGGAGATGCCTGGGTGGCTCAGTGGTTGAGCGCCTGCCTTTGGCTCAGGTCATGATCCCAGAGTCCTGGGATTGAGTCTTGCATTGGGCTCCCCACAGGGAGTCTGCTTCATCCTCTGCCTATGTCTCTGCCTCTCTCTCTCTCTTTGTCTCTGATGAATAAATAAATAAAATCTTTAAAAAAATAGTGTAAGAGTTGCTTTTATGTAGTTCAGTAAAAACAAAACAAATACAAAGACAAAAACCTTTCAAAACAACACTAAATAACATAATCTTTCTTGTTTATAAGTCCTATTTTCAGTGAAGTTGTTCCATTCCCTCATGACATTGCACTTGCTCACACCAACTGACATATCTTGAAGTGGACATTTTCCTTTAAATGTACCATAGGAATTTTCAGACTTTTCTTGTCCTGCCAATAGGCTAATGTCTTCTTATCCGATGGCAATTGGGAAAGTCATTCTAATGAATTATTTCCCAAAGCTTATCTCCTCTTGGGCATTTCATTGGAATTAAGAAGGAAATGTAGAAACAGAAGTTTCCTTACTCAAACAGGTTAGAAAAACTGTATTCAGACGACTTCACTATAAAATTTCACAGCCCTTTTGCTGATTTAATCAATATCAAAGAAAAAGATATTTTTCAAAATTATGTGATAGTGAAACAATTATAGTTTTCTGCTTTGTATACAGTCATATCAATCTACGAACATACTGAGGAACACACTTTGGAAAATGCTAATGATACCACTGATAATACTCTATTTTCATGTACTATGTTTGCCAGTTTATTTACTCTTTACTAATTATGTTGGGCCTTTATTATTCCATGGCCTCTTGCATTCATTCCTCTGCTCCTATAGTAGCAGAACCTCAATTTACTCTGAAGTAATTGACTCGTTGAGCACAGAGTTTATGGGATTTGACAATTCCATCTCATACCCATGGAGTGGATATAATGACCCAACCTGGGTTCTTTGTGCTTTCTCTCTTGGAATTTTTTTTTTAAGATTTTATTTATTTATGAGAGAGAGAGAGAGAGAGAGAGAGAGGCATAGGCATAGGCAGAGGGAGAAGCAGGCTCCATGCAGGGAGTCCGACATGGGACTGGATCCCGGGTTTCCAGGATCAGGCCCTGGGCTACTGTTGTTAAGTGTGGTAGATAAACACCCCACTCCCTGCCCTACCCCCAAAAAAAGAGATCCATGTCCTAATCCCTAAAACCAGTGTAATCACAAAGGTCTAAAAAAGTGGAAGGTGGGGGGTGGTGGGGCATGGTAAACAGGGAAAACCAGGGAAGAGAATGTGAGAAAGCTTTCTAGACAGAGGCAGGGGCCTAAGCTACAAAATCTGTGCATCTTCTTGCAATTGGTAAAGGTAAAGGGATGAATTCTCCTCCCACCAGAGCCTCTGGAAGGGAATGTAGCCTGCTGCATCTTGCTTTTAGCTTGGTAGGACCCATTTCAGACTTCTAAAGCTACCAAACTGTAAAATGATACATTCATGTTGTTTTTCAAAAAGCCACTGTGTTTGCAGTAATGTGTCATAGTGGGCAGCCAGCTATAGAAAATGAATACAACAAGCTTCTAGCTTGATCTCTGAAATTAACATGTGTCTTATCCATTCCTAAATGGTTCTTCAACTTTCTTTTACATTACATGATTCCTCCTAAAACATTTCGATAAATTCTATATTTGCTAAATTTATGTAAAGTCCATTTCTGAGGTTTTATAAATAAACATAATTTAAGAAGTTTATCCATGTATTTTGGTCATCCTTTATCCCTGTTAGATTTTAAATATTTCACAGAGGGCATCTTGACCTATTCCATATATAAATAGAAACTAATACAATCTTGTGAATTCTTTCTTATCCAGTAGATGTATGCTGATCATGATTAACTGAATTCATTGAAACAAATTTACAAAAAAAGATAATTCACAGAGGAACATGTTGTATGGATATTTTTACTACAAATAAAGATGGAATAATGTAAAATTAGTTGCAATCAGTTTCCTCTGTGGCCTTGTTCAGATGTATGCCTACTATTAAATAATCCTACCATAGCTGTTACAGTTTCTATTTTCGTATTTTACTTAAGCATTTTGTATGTTACCATATTATCTTCATTGCTTTAATTTTTACTGACAGTAATATTCCATTATGCTTTGCTCTAATTTATGTGTTGTTAGGATATACACTGTTTTAATTTTCTAGAAAATCGTAAATGTCCTTGCTTCCCTTAAAATAAATTCTCATGGATTGTGGTCTTTTGTTTAAAGTAATTGATTTGATTATTTTTATTCATATATATGATGTCCCTTGAAATTTGTAGTCCTACACACTGTCATGAACTGAATATGGATGTAAAAATATTATGCCATAATCTTGCAGAATTTTATATCATCACCTTTTGTTTCTGCTTTTGTTCTTTACATAAGCAAATTCATAGGAGTAACTAGACAATTAATTTCCTTCTACTGAATTTTGCCTGGATTGTTGCTATTAAGAAGTCGGCTGTCAACCAGATTTGCATACTGTGTATGTGTGTTTTCTAGATGCTTCATAGATAATTTCTTTGTCATTAGTATCCTGTGGCTTAATTATGTTATGTTTAGGTGTCGATTTATTTTATTAATCTTTTCTAGGGTTATGCCTAAGAATATTATTTTTATTGATCTACTTAGTTTGCTAGGTCTGGGAATTAGGTTTCTCAACAATTCTGAAAATTTCTGAGTTCATAGTTCTTTAAATATTGTTTATTCAATATTTTGAAACTATTTTTAAAACTCTGATTTGTATTTTTTAAAACTCTGATTTGATGTGGATTTATCTTACTGTCTTGAACTTCCATGCTTTGTAAGCTCCTATCATACTTTCCACGTTGTTTTCTTTTTTCCTGAAATCTGTTATATTCTTTAAATTTAAACCCATTTCATTAATCATTTTAATGTAATCAATACTTTTTCTGTTTACTATCCGCTTTCATATATATATATATATATATATATATATGGGTATATGTTTGTACATATATTTATATTTCTGCTTTATTTAGGAATTTAGAATCAAATTTATTTTCCATTTTTTATTTTAAAATCTAGATATTTTTATTTCTTAGATGTTCACACCTCATTTCTGTAAATATATTCACCCTATTACTTTAAATCTTCTCATAATTAAAATATCATAAACATTTTAACTAAAATTCTGATATCAATTTTGTTTTATTAACTGTAAATCATGTTGCTGTAGTTCCTTAGCTGATTTGTGATTTTTGACTATGAGGTCATATTTTTTACAGAACAGAAATATGGCACACATATGCTAAAGTTGAGTTACTCTGAACAAGATTTTTTGCTATCATTTGACTGTCTGGAGACATTACAAATCTAGAATCATTTTATTTTTTTTTTTTTTTTTTTTTTTTTTTTTTAAAACTCAGAGGTTTTTTTTAATTTTTATTTATTTATTTATGATAGTCACACACACAGAGAGAGAGAGAGAGAGAGGCAGAGACACAGGCAGAGGGAGAAGCAGGCTCCATGCACCGGGAGCCCGACGTGGGATTCGATCCCGGGTCTCCAGGATCGCGCCCTGGGCCAAAGGCAGGCGCTAAACCGCTGCGCCACCCAGGGATCCCTAGAATCATTTTAAATTAAATTATTTGGTTAAAATTTTCCAAAGGACATGGATTACTCAAATTTAGGTTATAAACCTGCGTGAGAGTCAGATTGTTAAAAAAAAAGAGAAAAGGAACTTTAAGATACTATCCCTTACCTTTAGGCAAATTTACATACATAGCTAAATATGTTTTCACATTCCCTATGATATTTGAAAGGGAAAATTCCTTTCTGATGAGAAAACCACTAGTTTGAGTTGCTGCCTAGGCATTTTACAGTATGAGAACTCTGCTCACACCCAGAGTCTGGACTTTTAGATAAGGCCCTGAGTTTAGGATTCCTGTCATAAATTCCCACTTTGTTTTTCCCAGGGCACTTTTTAAAATAACCACTTAGTGTTGAGCCTGCAAAAAGTTACTGACCTCCGCCACAACCACCTTGTAATAGGTATTTGCTATCCTGCTCTCTCTCCTGCTCACTGTGATCTGGGACAGAGGGCTGTCCTTCCTCCACTTCATTGCACCCCTTCTCCACCCCCAGTCTATTTCTAGGATCTGTAAGTAATACATCTTGTGGCTTCACTTCTTTTATGTGAGTGTACTGACACAGAACTTTCAATCAAAATGACTCTGGGCTTTCCCTTCCCCAGAGGGCTCTTGTATGCTGAAGGAACTAACTACCTGCTGAGTCCAGGTAGGTGGCTTGTGCCTCCTTATTCAGTAGGTCATAATTGCATGTTTTTAATTTACAACACCAACTATGGGCCCCTCAACACAGCTGTGCATTGAGAAATTTAATTTTTTCTAGAAAATTGAGTTTATTTTAATATCACATAGTATAGTACAGTAATAATTTACCATAGGTGATTGTTCAAATCCTGCAGGGACCATTTGAATAGCGAAAGGGGGGCTGGAGAGACATGGTTAACAGGCAATAGAGGGGATAACATAGTCAGGAAAAGCAGGGCCCAGCTAATTGCCATGTTTTCCTTGAACTTTTGATCATATGGGCATAGTATTGTTAGATTTCCAATTATAATGAAGAAGCTAGAATTATAGATTTTAATATGTTGAGAACACGTTAAAAATGAAATAATAAAATTTTATAAGCAAAAGTGATGGTGTAAGGACCTCTAAGAATTTGACCCTGTAAAAAAATAATGAAAAAAGTCCAAAATTGTCAGAATTAACTTTTTCAGAACTCTGAAAATGAATAAGAAATTACGGCAACATTTTTAAAAAATTCCTGAATATTGATATTAGCACTGAGATTTATGGTATTTTTAACTTGCTCTAGTTCTGTTCCCTGCTCTCCAGTCCAGGAATGGACTTGCAAAGTAGTAATCAACATTCCTGGTTCCAAAGGAACAGAATGGAGCTTCAGCTTTCTCAAAAATTCTCATTCTGAAAAAAAAAAAAAAGGCATATTTGACTTGTGTGGTGATACCCTGGAAATATACCACTTAAACAACTTTTTATTAGACTTCACTCAAACTCATGCAGTACTAAATAAAATCTTCTTCTGGGGTGCATTTGTTGAAGATATTTGTAGGGGAGTGTTTTAATGTTGCAAATGCACAGATAAAGGCTAGAAATTGGCCCAATTGCTCAAAAGCATAAAAGAAAAAGATGAAGAATAAGATGTTGCCATAACAAAATACTATAGACTGGATGTGGTTAAATAACAGAAGTTTATTTCTTACAGTTCTAGAGACTTGAAGACTGAGATCTGGGTGCTGGTTTCTGGTGAGAGCCTCTCTTCCTGGCTTGCAGAAGGTAACCTATTGTGTCCTCACATAGGAGGTAGAGATATAAAGAAATTTTTCTTTCTCTTCCGCTTACAAGGTCAAAGTCCTATCAAATTAGAGTCCTACATTCCTGACCTCATTTAATCTTAATTACCTCCCAAAGACCCTCTCTCCAGACATACTCACACAGGGGTTTAGGACTTTAACATATGAGTTTTTTGGGAACACAATTCAATCCATAGCAATCATAGAACCTTTGAAAAACTCTGACATGTATCTGGGAGCTTAAAATGCCATGTATATTTGTGGAGCTGCGTAGATGCTTAAGGAATACCTGAAAAAGCCCTAACCATTCACTTTCAAATGATCGTGGAACTCTGCATGGCAGGAATTAAAAAGCCAAGGAAGTGTGGTAAATGGCCTTACTGAGCATTGAAAATGTGCCATAGCATGCACATCTCAGAAAGATGGAGAGGCTTACTGATTTCAGATATTTAAGGAAATCTCTGTTTAATTATTAGCTGATCCTAAGCTAACCATGCAGAAACCTCAGTGGCCATGCATGACAAGGAACACAGTTTCTTGAATTAGTCCTAAAAGTTACTAAAAAGAACAACTACAATAAGCAGTCACAAAAACAAACCCTGAGGGGATAGGGAAGAATAAATAGAAACTTTCCCTCAGGAAGTCATGGTGGAATAGCTAGACAAAGACTTTAGTCAGCTATTTAAAAAAATATGTTCCAAGAGCTAAATGCAGCCATGTCTAAAGAACTAAAATATAAGACACACAATAATTAAAATAAAAAAGTCACTATAGCAATCAACAGTAGACTTGAGTACAGGAGAAAGAGCAGCAAACTAAAAGCCAAGTCAACTGACAGTAAAGGATAGCAATACATTGGTCAAAAGTTAGTTCTTTGTAAAGATCCACAAAATTGGCCAATTTTATTTCGACTGACCAAGAAAAAAAATAGAGAAGATTCAAACTATGAAAATTAAAAATGCAAGCGAGAGCATCAATATCCACCACACAAAAATTAAAACAACAAAAGGACTTTAGGTGTGTACCATGAACACTTATATGACAACAAATGAAATACCCTTCTTAAAATGAGCAAACTCCTATAAAGACACTGACTATCAATGAGTTAAAAAGAAATAGAAAATCTGGATTGATTTATAACAAGTAAAGAAACTGCATTAGTGATTTATAAACATCAGAACACCCCTCCCACCACCACCATCACCAAAAGCTCAGGAGAGGCTTCACTTGTGAATTCTATTAACATTTAAAGAAGAATTTGCACCAATCCTTTACAAACTCTTTTAAAAAATGGAAGAGAATAATTCCTAACTCATCTTATGAGACCAGTATAACCATGATACCAAATCTCAATAGTGATATTATATGAAAAGAATCTGCAGAACAATATAACTTATGAATATAAGTGCAAAATTTTTTGACCAAATACTAGCAAATTAAATCCAACCGCATATAAAAAGGATTGTATACCATGTCCAAATGGGATGTATTTCAGAAATATAAGGCTGGGACAATATATAAAAATTAATAGATAGTCTATAATGTAACAAGCTATGTTAAAATAAAGAACAAAAAGAAAGACACTTGACCACTCAATAGATGCATGCATAAAACTCAATTTGAAAAACATAAACATTCAGGACACCTGGGTGGTTCAGTGGTTGAGTGTCTGCCTTAGGCTCAGGGTGTGATCCTGGAGTTCCAGGATTGAGTCCTCCATTGGGTTCCCTGCATGGAGCCTGCTTCTCCCTCTGCCCTCTCTTTCTGTGTGTCTCATGAATAAATAAATAAAATCTTTAAAAAAAGAAAAAAACAACAACATCCTTTCATGATAAAAACACTCAGCAAATTTAAAATGGAGGTTAAATTCTGCTACATGATAAAGGGCACTAACTGCCAACATCATATTTAATGATTAAAAACTGAAAACCCTCCTCTGTGGCTATACAGTCATAATGAACAACTAAATATAGAATTAATAAAATAATTTCATTTGGAATATTATCAAAGATAATAAAAATACTTAGGAATCAATTTATCCTAAGTGTAAGATGTGTACTATAAAATATACAGAATATTGTTGAGCTAAAGAAGATCAAAATAAATAGAAAGACATCTGTGTTTTGAGATTGGAAGATTTAATATACAATATATGGAAATATTCTCCAAATTGATATATATATTCAACATAATTTCTATCAAAATTGTAATGACTTTTATAGAAAAAATATATTCAACATAGTTTCTATCAAAATTGTAATGACTTTTGTAGAAAAAATATATAAGCTGATTTTAAAATTCATATGGATTAGTAAGTTTCCCAGAATAGTTGAAACAATCTTGAAAAAAAAAAAAAAAACAAATATAGAGAACTCAAAATACCCTATTTCAAAGTTTACCACAAAACCATGGTTATTGAGACATGTGGTATTGCCATAATATGCACATACAGAACAATACAATTAAATTGGGAACCTAGAAATAGACACATGTATCTGTGGACATTTGATTTTAGAAAAGTGTGCCAAGAACATTCCACAGGGAAAGAAAAGTCTTTTCAACGTTGATTTACTACAAACAAAGGATTATTAGAAATCTACATGTAAAGATTAACCTTGGGTCCCTATTTCACATAGTGTATACAAATTAACTCAATATGGATGAGGGCTAAATGAAGCAGTTAAAACTATAAAACTCATGGAAGAAAATAGAGGATAAGTCATCTGTGACTTTAGGATAGACAATAGATTTTTAGATATGATACCAAAAATATAAGGAAAATAGAAAGAAAAATAAAAAAGATAAATTCGACTTTATCATAGTACAAATTTTTTTTTGTGTCCGAAGATACTATCAGGAAAGTGAAAACTAGGGATCCCTGGGTGGCGCAGCGGTTTGGCGCCTGCCTTTGGCCCAGGGCGCGATCCTGGAGACCCGGAATCGAATCCCACGTCGGGCTCCCGGTGCATGGAGCCTGCTTCTCCCTCTGCCTGTGTCTCTGCCTCTCTCTCTCTCTCTCTCTCTCTCTCTCTCTCTGTGTGACTATCATAAATAAATAAAAAATTAAAAAAAAATATATTAAAAAAAAAAAGGAAAGTGAAAACTAGAGAATAAACAACAACAACAACAACAACAACAACAACAACAAAAACGACTAAAATCTTATGTCTGATAAGCATCTAGGATCCGGGATATATAAAGAACCCTTAGAATTCAACCATAGAAATACAAAACAATCCAATTTAAAAACGAGCAAAGTATTTGAATAGCTATTTTTCCAAAGAAATATATGAATTATCAATTAGTGCATGAAAAGGTATTTAAAAATCATTAACCATTAGGGAAACGTAAATCAAAGTCACTATGAGATACCACTTCACATCTGCCAGGGTAGATATAATCAATGAAACAAGATAACATCTATTTAATTTTACTCTTTAACAAACCTGGAATGTTGGTACTATTTTTACTTTAATTCCAAAAGCAAGGAATCACCCTTTTTTCCCTGTTACTGTCGATCTTGTGTCCTGTCTCTATGCTCATAAATATATGATGATATTTAATAAACATTTACTTTTTTTTTTTGCTTTTTTTTTTAAGATTGATTTATTTATTTCAGAGGGACAGTGTGCAGGGGTCAGGAGTAGAGGGAGGGAGAGTCATAAATACACTCCCTGCCCCGGGTGGGGCTGGATCTCAGGATCCTGAGATCATTACCTGAGTCCAAACTAAGAGTTGGACACCTCACTGACGGTGCCATGGAGGTGTCCCTACATATTTTTTTATTCTTTAATTGCTGCTTCTTCTATTCTGTGTCAGGTGAATTACAAATCTTAAAAATGAACTAGTGTGTCATTCTTCTCTTGAGTATGTACTTACTATTATAGACCCATTTGATCTTTCATCTAGTTTTCATAGCACTGTGTTGATGGATTTTTTAAAAAAAAATATTTGGTACATCATATTATTATTACAGAGGTATACAACTTTTTCTGAAATTAGTGATTTATTAAGTGTAGGGATCTATTATTCTTTCTTTTCTTCCTTTCTCTTTTTTTCTTTATTTTTTTATTTTTTTAAACATGTTTTCTTTCTTTTTTTTTTTTAATTATTTATTTATGATAGTCATACAGAGAGAGAGAGGCAGAGACAAGGCAGAGACATAGGCAGAGGGAGAAGCAGGCTCCATGCACCGGGAGCCCGACGTGGGATTCGATCCCGGGTCTCCAGGATCGCGCCCTGGGCCAAAGGCAGGCGCCAAACCGCTGCGCCACCCAGGGATCCCTTTTTCTTTATTTTTTAACATTTATGGTACATTTATTATATCTCATGAATATATAATAGTTCTCATCTCAAGGTCGATGTCTATAAAATATATTGAATACATTTTTAAAAATGAGATTTGATGAGAGTTTATTTCTTGCCCAAAGTCACAAAGCTAGTATGTAAAATTGAAATTGACTCAAATCTTTTATAGAGTACTGTATTAAAATATAGTGTTTATTATTACATTTCAGTGATTTTTCTAACATTTATATAGATGTTTAAGATTTAACACTACTCAAAATAAGAGTAGGTTGCTATTTTTTTAAAGATTTTATTTATTTATTGGAGAGAAAGAGAACAGGAGAACAAGCCAAGGGGAGCGGCAAAGGGAGAGATAGAAGGAAAGCAGACTCCCCGCAGGGAGCCTGTCATAGGCCTGGATCCCCAGGACCTCAGGATCAAAACTCCAACTGAAAGCAGATGCTTAACTGACTGAGCAATCCAGGTACCCCAGAAGGTTGCTATTTTATAAAATATCAAAATATATGTGTATATGTATATCTTAAATATATGTATATATTTATATATATACACACACACATGCATGAGGTATGTTCTTATACGTTACATACTTTAGATCTGGAAGTAGAATAAAATAGTGAATTTTCTTTTGTACACTATCCAATTAATATGCGATGTGGTCCTGAGAGACAAGAACAAAATATTTTTTTTTCTTTTATCTTTTGCTTCTTTTGATAATTTCTCTTACTTCTCAAGTCCAGGGCAGTAACTGTGGACAGCAGAAAGTGTTGGGAGATTTATAGGCCTCCCTTTCATCAGCCTCAGGATAACTGATAATTGTTTATTGATACTTCTAAGATATCCAGTGTTTATATTTCTACAATGTCTACTATTAATTTTCACAAATGTTTACTGAATGTCCACTTTTTGATTGAGGTAACAGAGCTACTTTCTTGAATAGAGCCTATCTGCGTTCCACTTAAGTAAATTTCAAGAAAACAATAGAACTTTCTGGAGGCTTTGAAGGAGAATCCATTCCTTGCCTTTTATAGGTTGTATGAGCCATCACTATCCCTTGACTTAGGGCCCCTTTCTCCATATTCAAAGCCAGCCTGGGAGTATATTTAAGTCTCTCTTTCTGACTTTCCTACCACTTTCTTTTAGGACTTTGGGGATGGGTCTACAGAACAACCCAGAGTGGGATGCCTGGGTGGCTCAGTGGTTGAGCATTTGCTTTCACCTCAGGGCATGATCCCGGTGTCCTGGGATCGAGTCCCACATCGGGGTCCCTGCAGGGAGCCTGCTTCTCCCTCTGCCTGTGTCTCTGCCTCTCTCTCTCTCTCATAAATAAACAGAATCTTGAAAAAAAAAAAAACAGAGTAATCTCACTATATGAAGAGGCCTACATTAATTATACTGTAATTCTTTGGTATACCAGATAATGTATTCACAGGTTTAGGAGATTATAATATTGACATTGTGAGGAGCTATTATTTCCTGCTGCCCTACACATTTATATCCTTGGCCATTTTCTTCAAGAGACTGAACCAGTAATCACCAAGAGTACCAATATTCACAAATTCCTTTTTCTTGATACCATAGAAAAGATGTTATTTCTTTACTTCCATCTAAAGGAAGGACTCAGTTTCCTGCAGTGTGAGCCTCTTGCTCCCCAAATAAGGGGCTGCTGATCTTCAGAATAAAGAAGACATGCATCACAGAAACAGGTGTCATTCTCTAAATCTCCAGAAGTGGAACATCATGTTAGATCTTACTGAGACTAAATCTATCAAAAAGTATAAATATTGTTCCAGCTAAGGGCAATATTTTTGTAGGGGAAAACTTCTAGTTACTGAACTGATATAAATCTGGCTTAAATGGTGCTCTGATAGAAGCACACCATTGTAGAAGTGTATCTTTCAATCACAATTGGACTAATCATATGAATTATGTAAATATAATCTGTCTCATTAAATGCATCAATGTTGTGTTATAGATATTCTATTAGTCACTTGGCAGAGGAGGCATTTAAGATACAGAGATGTCAAGTAACAGTACTAATTTGCCAAATAAATTGTGAAACTACGATTTTAATTCAACTGTGTAGGATTCCAAAATGTCAAGCATCCTTATTGTGCCACATGCTCTGACATACTACTGAGAGATGATATTTGAAACCTATTGGGTGATAACCACTGTAATTTGTATTTTTTTTTCTAAAAGTACATATCGTGGCAAGAATTATGAACCCTGAGTTATATTTTCAAATTTTGACTGCCTCCAGTTATTTTCCCCTATTTTTGAAATAGAAAGCAAATAAATAGCTCTCTAGACTTATTTTGCAGATCTAATGAGATGAGTGAACCCTTGGTGAAACACAGAGCACATAGATCTACTTTTTTTCTCCTTTGCCATCAAGAATACCACTGGGACCACAGACTGAAGACCAACCACGTTGAAGACCAATTTTAGATCTTTATCACACACCTGAAGTAGTATCATGTTTTTAAAAATGTTGTGCCAACCTGAGATTGAGCATATGAGTACACAAAGCCAACTTATTCACTGGGTATTTTGGTGCACAAAATAGCCTTTCCAGTCTTTAGAGTAAAACTTTTGCCTGGAGCTGTCGTTAATAATATATTAAGCATTAAATGTATGACCATAGCACAAGCACATTAGTATTTTTTAACTGCCCTGAATTCCATACTCTTATGTACCTGCACTCGTTTCCTTTTCAAAGAAATATAACTTATTTAAATGCAGAATTTTCTATTCTCTTTGTTGTGTGTACACTTCCACATGATATATATTTTGTGACAATATTTTTAATTGGCAGTACCTCAAAAGCTAATACTTTTTAAGAAAGATTTTATTTATTTATTCATGAGAGATGCAGAGAGAGCCAGAGACATAGGCAGAGGGAGAAGCAGGCTCCTCGAGGAGAGCCCGATATGGTACTCTGTCCCAGGACTCCGGGATCACACCCTGAGCTGAAGGCAGACATTCAACCACTGAACCACCCAGGCGCCCCTCAATAGCTAATACTTTTATAAACTCTCTTTATCCTCAACTTGTAAGAGCTTCATAAACTGTTATAAATTGAAAAATTATGTAACTGGAAGTTAAATCTAAAGCAGTCATAGCCCTGTGGGTGGTGGCATGGTTAAAACTGGATGGCATGAAAAGTAATGTAAGTTGCATTGTGAACTGGTTCATATTTGATAGGGGGCAATTTCAAGAAGGATCTTTTCTTTTTTCCTTCAAGTCACACTCAATACAATAGATGTTGTTCACTAAAATCTCAATTGGATGCAAAGGCTGAGTACTGTGGGGCTCCCCAGATCAATTATGTGTAGGTCGATCACTGAGCAACCATCAATAAAGTAATCAAAGCTGAACTATATTCCACTTACAGCTCTTTGTTTCCAACACTCCAAGAAGTGACTGTAATTGTTATTCCCTTTAGCTCTGCCACTCTGAAGACTGACAGAGGAACAGAACTTCAGGAGGAAATGTCCTCCTCATTGGATGAACTGGAGGACGGGTGCTTGAGAATAGAGGAGCAAGATTTAGGGAAATCTAATCTGATCAATTCTTTACTTAATACACATTAATATTCAAAATTATACTGTTACCCTCTCTAAGGCCAGAATGTTTGCAGCTAGTCACTGAAATTCAAAAGGTATCATGGAATGGGTGACTATCCCAAAAATTCTTCACCTTAATTTAAACCATGGTGTAGATTTGGTATTAATATTTAAGAGGACTGTAATGATGTGGTGTACAGACCCTGAGAGGACTCCCACAATGACTTTTGACTCCCTGGAGTCTAGGAACTTGTGTAATCTCTTTACTTGGGAACGTGGCCAGGGAGTTGCTTCCAAGCAACAGAATATGTGGCAAAGGTGATGGAATGTCACCCCTGTTATTATTTTGGATTCTGTAGGACTCTTAGCATAGAGACTCTCTCTTCTGCTGGTCTCAGAGGAGCAAGCAGTCATGTTGTGAGCTGTCTATGCAGAGGGACATACGGCAAGGAACAGAGGCAGCAGAGAAGAGCTAGCAGCTAGCAAAAAATGTGGAGACTCTAGTCCCGTAATTGCGAGGGGATAAATTTTGCTGACAACTTGAGGGAACTAGGAAGCAGGCTTTCCCAACTGAGCCTCTAGGTGAGTATGGAGCCCAGCTAACACCTTGACTGCAGCTTTGTGAGACCCTTTGCAGCTTTGTGAGGATTTTGATGTAAATTGTACCTGAACTCCTGACTCATGGAAAATGTGAAAAATAACTGTGGTTGGTTTGAGCGTCTAAGCTTGTGGTAGTTTTGTTTTTTACATGTCCTTGAAAATGCCTATGATTTAAAGAAATCATTTCTGCATATATGGTTGTTGGCAAATATTTCTTATAAAATAATGTTGCAACATTATAAGCAAATATTTATGAATGATAAATTTGCTTAATGAAAGTTCCTTAATTGTTTAACTGAGAGGGCAGGCATTGCACAGTGCTTAAGAACATGAGCTCTGGCTTCCTGGGATCAAACCCCACCTCTTCAGCTTTCTAGCTGTGTTATTGTGAGAAATTCATGAAAGCTAAGCCTCAGTGGTCTCATTTGAAAACTGGAGAATGCCCATCGAAAGATGAATGGATAAAGAAGATGTGGTTTATGTATACAATGGAATATTACTCAGCCATTAGAAACAACAAATACCCACCATTTGCTTCAACGTGGATGGAACTGGAGGGTATTATGCTGAGTGAAGTAAGTCAATCGGAGAAGGACAAACAGTGTATGTTCTCACTCATTTGGGGAATATGAATAATAGTGAAGGGGAATATAAGGGAAGGGAGAAGAAATGTGTGGGAGATATCAGAAAGGGACACAGAACATAAAGACTTCTAACTCTGGGAAATGAACTAGGGGTGGTGGAAGGGGAGGAGGGCGGGGGGTGGGGGTGAATGGGTGACGGGCACGGAGGGGGACACTTGATGGGATGAGCACTGGGTGTTATTCTGTATGTTGGTAAATTGAACACCAATAAAAATTAATTTATAAAAAATAAAAAAAAAATGAAAACTGGAGAATAATTGTATATATCACACAGGCTCACTACGAACATTGAACGAGTAAAAATGATGTCCTTTGTATTTGTTAAAGTACGGAAATCAAGATTTTGGTGTTTCCAGTGCCATTGTCCTGGTGTGTTATTTCTGCCAAAATCATTAATCTTCTAAAAGGAAATAAATAGCTGCACCCATTATATCTAGAATTAATGTCAGGAATAGAATAGGCTGTGGAATAATGAAAATTTGTAGATGTTCAAAACTGAAAGAAAGTAAATTTAGCAAGAGAGGAAAAAGAACATTAAAAATTGCCATAGATTCATAACACAATTTACAGTATATTGAAATTGTTAGAGAAAAGATATCATGCGGGACTTCACTTTTATTTTATTTTTTAAAGATTTTATTTATTTATGAGAGACACACAGAGAGAGAAAGAGAGAGACAGAGAGAGAGTCAGAGACACAGGCAGAGGGAGAAGCAGGCTCCATGCAGGGAGCTGGGATGTGGGACTGGATCCTGAGTCTCCAGGATCATACCCTTGGCCGAAGGTGGAGCTAAACTCCTGAGCCACCCAGGTTGCCCATGACTTCACTTTTAAAGAAAATTCATTACCTATAGGTAAAACAAAGTTTCAATAGTAAAACTTTTGGTAAAAAAAAAAAAAAAAAAAAAAGCTTTAAAAGAATGGAAACTTAAAAAAAAAAAAAAAGAATGGAAACTTTACTTAATAAAGATATGCAAACAGGACAGAGGAAGATTAGTAAAGGAGTAATTATACTGCTAGCAAACTATAAGGGGATTCTTTAAAGCTAAAGTCATAAAATCCATTAAGGGAAGAATGACGAAGAGCTCATCAAGGCATATATGTCATAAAAGTAGCACAAGAGATCATCCTCATGTATTCCTGCCTGGAGAATTACTAGCAATTTCTTTGCGGTGTCATATCAATGGTACAAACTAAATTTACCAGCATTTTGCATTTCTAATTTTTATGTACACTTTGAATAAATAGTCTATAAATAAATCTATCCAACATGTAATCTGATTCTGGCAAATATATTTTAATGGATTCTTAGTCAACTCCTGTAATTTATCCCTGAAATCATGTTGTTCAATGGATTAGCTCATGGTTAATTTTCCTTAGGTTTTTCTCTCAGACTTGAACATTTTACTCAAGGTCCTTGAGCCCCAAATGAGGCTATGTATCTGGCAAAGTGTCCTTGATTTATGTAGACATTATGTTTAGTCACTTTTTCAATGACCACATTTGATTTAATTACATGTTAAATGATTTTATTCAGTAGACAAAATGAATGAAAAATCAGGATCCTCTGAGTCAAATTTTCTTTTTCTTTTGAGTGAAGACATATCCTTAGTGTCCTACCATGAGGATTAAACAGTTATTTAAAAAATCAACTTCAGGAGAATACTTGGTGAATAATAAAGCAAACTTCAACCCACTTGACATTACCAAGAGACAAAGTTAGATGATAAGCAGGAAAGGGGATACTTACCATAATTTGAAAGAAGCTTCACAATTTTGAAATTTTTAAAGCTTACTTTATATTGTTGTAATAAATCACAAGGATATAACTAACAAATCTCAGTAAGGATGACCTTTTTTAAGGATTTGTAAATATCACTCTATTTTTCTCTGTCACTTTTCTTTAATTTGGAAAGATAGAGCATAAATATTGCTCAGATGTTGAATCAACTAGTCATTAGTATTTTGAGTACCAGTGGTTTTTCCTCTTGAATAGCCAACACTTTCTAATAATTTTAGATACTATCAGTTAAATACTTCCAAATGTAATAACATTACATTTATTTTTTTTCAAATTTGTATAGTGAGATTTTCATTTTGAATGTTAAATCTGCCTACACATAGATCATGGCATATGTAATTGGTTTACTTATCTATGTGAGACCTCAGAAGCAATTTTCTGAAATACAGAAGAGTGGGCACAATTGTGTTTATATACCTGTACACATATGTTTAAAAGGCTGCTTTTCACATTTCTTTTTTCTGTTTATATTTATCCTTCCCTAAAATTTTGTCTCAGTTAATGCTATTATTCCAATGTGAAATGTAGGCAATTCTACTTCTCAAACTATATGAATATTAGAATTATAGTATTTCATGTGACTAAATTTTTTTAAAAATACAGTAAATTTCAATGAATTATATTAAGTCTGCTCTATTTACTTCAGTGATTTTGCCAGATTGTAATATATACCATGAAGATGCAATAAAGTATTTTCCAGACAAGAACTTATAATGACATTATAGAGATGATAGATAGATAGATAGATAGATAGATAGATAGATACAGATGGAAAAATAGATAGATGTCTAACATTAGTAAAATTTTTGTATTTTGTAAAAATCACATAAAGAAATCAAATCTACAAATTATTCCAAAGAAAAGAGACAGAATATTCTGAAAGAAAAAAATAGCTTTACCAGTGAAACAAATGCATATCTGGTGAGGGGAATGATTAGACTCAACATTTATTGAGCATCCATTATATGTCAGTATTTCTTTTAGGAAATTGTATGAGTATTGGAGATATTGCTACTTGAATATTAGGTGTATAGCTTCTTTGCTGTCTTTTTAAGTAGTCTCATTAATTTGCAGACATATTCAATAATAGGCATATTAAGGGTGCCTGTGTGGCTCAGTGGTTGAGTGTCTGCCTGTGGTTCAGGTCACAATCCTGGAGTCCAGGGATCCAGTCCCGCATTGGGTTCCCCATAGGGAGCCTGCTTCTCCCTCTGCCCATGTCTCTGCCTCTCTCCGTGTGTCTCTCATTAATAAATGAATAAAATCTTTAAAAATAATAATAGGTTAAAAATGCTGAACCTAATTTATTCATTAATGTATTTATTCTCTAAATCCTACCAAGTGCTGACATTGTGTTATTCAATGAGTGAACAAGAGAAATATTTCTTGTTCCATTGGGCTTAAAATCTAATAGGGAATATTCTTGTGAATTTCTTAACATGTATTCATATATTCATTTAACAAATGTTTGTTAATCATTGAAGGAGAGGCACTTTTAATGCTGATAAATATTAACTGGCTTTAAAATATTTTCAATATGGACACCTATTACAAATCCTCACAATCGAAGTAGGAATTGTGTACAATTTGTTGAGATATATATACATATATATATCCTTATAATATATATTATATATTCTATTAAAGTATTTTTCATTATTCTTGAAGATATTTATTTTCTGGAGTGCATTTATGGCATTTTATGCACAATTAAATGGTGCTTCAACAAGAATGGGAACAGTAACTAGGGAAGACAGTATCAGCTCATCTGTTTATATGAACAGAAGATAGAAGGCAGCGTGCAATCTTTATGTTTTGTAGTATTTACCATGAAATTTGATTGTTGGAGTGCCTGACTGACTTAGTAGAGCATGCAACTCTTGGTCTTGGGGTTGTAAGTTTGAGCTCCAGGTTGAGTGTAGAGATTGCTTAATAAAATAAAATCTTTAAAAATTTTTTTGATCATCACTTCACTGGGAAAAGTGATATTGAAAATACATATTACATCGTACATATTAAATTTGAAAGGACAAAAGGCAATTCACTTAAAGTGTGACATTACCATAGACCCCAAGACATAGACTGATGGCTCTTACAACACATCAAGAGTAATGACAAATCAGTTAGATTTATGTTGATGTTAGTAAATAATAATGGAAATATATGTTAATAAAAATAATATATTTAGTTTCCTGAATTTTTAAAAAGAAACTAATTTTGCTTCAAGAAGTATATCATCTGTATGGATGGGAGTTCTTTCTCTATAAACTGTTCATTTATTCCATAATGCAAGGAGAATTTTTTGAATGTATTCAATAATCTCAATCTGGCCAATTATTTTTCAGCTAAATAGTTATATTTTTAACACCTAAAGGATTGATTCTTAGAAAGCTAATGGAATGCATGGCTGACTACATAATGAGTTCACTAAAAATACATTATATATTGTGTTGATACTATTAATTGATTAATTATTTTCTTGATAAATTAGTATAAATTGAAATTGGATTATTGCTATATATAACAGCGGTTGTCCCTTTTTTCCTTGGCACCTCATTTGATTGCTTTAAAATGTTTAACTCTTGTATATAAGGCCATATAAGTGTTAGTCAGTTGTCTACTTTTTTTATTTATGTTTTAATTTTTTAATTTATTTTTTTTCCTTTTTATTTTTTATTGATGTATAGTTGACAGTGTTATATAAGTTTCATATTTGCAACACAATGAATCAACAATTCTACACATTATGCAATGCTCACTGTAATTGTAGTAACCTTCTGTCACCACACAATGTAATTACAATATTATTGACTGTATTCCCTATTCTGGACTTTTTGTAGCCATTAAATTTATGTTATAACTGGAAGTTTGGACCTCTTAATTCCCTTCATCTCTTTCATCCATTCTCCCACCCACCTTCCCTCTGGTAACCACCAGTTTGTTCTCTGTATTTGTGAATCTATTTCTGTTTTTGTTGGTTCATTTGTTTTGTGTTTTTAGGTTTTGCATACTAGTGAAATTATATGATATTTGTCTTCGTCTGACAGTTCCTGTAACATGATACCTTCCAGGTGCATTCATGTTGTCACAATGGCAAGATCCTGTTCTTTTTAATATCACAATGGAAAACAGTGTAGAGGTTCCTCAAAAAATTAAAAATAGAAATTTCACATAATCAAAGAGAATGAGAACACTAATTTGAAAAGATAATGCACCCCAATGTTTAGTTATTTTTTCAGTACACAAATAAATATTTAAGTTAATGTATGTGTAGGTATGTATATATAATTGTCCCTTTATTCATTTATATGTAAATACATGTTTATTTGTGCGTGCATGTAGCCCTGTAGAAATGACACAGATTAAAAATTATAAAACCAGAGTTTTATTTGAAATAATGATGGTTTTATTTGCATTGATTGCAAGGTGTCTGCAACAATTGCTAACAAGAGCAAATCTATAGAAGATGTGGGAATATCAATATGCTATTTAGTCACAAATAATGAAGATATATATCCAAGGTCCATTGAGTTTATGAAAATTATTATTCAGGTCTCAGAGTGATTACAACTATAATATAATCAGTTTGGGTTAATGAGATAGAAATGACAGTATCAAAGGAAAGAAGATAATAAATTATAACATTTCTTCAAATATACTGTATTTTACAGTGATATAAATACATTGTATTTTCCAAAGGTATATATAGTGATATCTATCTCTGTGTCTATTTATCTATCATCTCTCTCCCTATTTATATCTTGAAGCTACTGGAGATGCTGGGTGGCTTAGCGGTTGAGTGGCTGCCTTCAGCTCAGGGCGTGATCCTGGACCCGAGATAGAGTCCCAAATCAGGCTCCCTGCATGGAGCCTGCTTCTCCCTCTGTCTGTCTCTGCCTCTCCGTGTCCCTAATGAATAAGCAAATAAAATCTTACAAAAAAATATCTTGTAGTTATTGTAATTTTTCCTGCATTATTTTTTCCTTTCCTAAACTGCCGTTTAGTTGTCAGTATGATATTCTCAAAGTGAAATGGAACTTTAAGAAAATACTTAGATAATTCAAGCAACAACATGAAAAATTCTTAGCTAATTAAGGAAGAGAAAGACAAAGGAAAATTGATGTGTTCAGAACCACTGACTCCCCAGTTTGATTTCTCTATTTCATGACTCAATAATTAGCAGCCATAGGCCATAGGCAATGACGTTTATATACAAATATAGGCTGGGAAAGCTGATATTTTTTCCTGCAATTACATGGCATCTTCAATGTAAAATATCTTGTTAAAAGATATGTAACAGCAACCATTTTTGCTATTAGTCCCCTATTATTTCTTACTTCTGATTTCACTGTACTGAATTTTTTAAGTTGATGCTTACACAATTATGAGTGAATACTTTTAAGAAGATTAGCTTTAAATAAACTCTTCTGAGACATACTATTAATTTGAGAATACATTAAAATATAATATTCAAGCATGTAAACCATAGATTTGCATTTTTCCACCCACTTCTATGAAACTGACATTTACAATTCAGAACTTTCTCAAGGAATAATTAGGTTATTTTAGAATTTTACCAGAACTTGGATTCAACTTTTAGGAACATAAATTTGAAATGTCTTAGTTCTAGAAATTCATGTTACATTGCCATCAGGAAATCAATTTGGACTATTTAGAAGCTCTGTTCTCATCTAAGTTACACCTACTTCTCTCATTTTTTTCTGTTGAAGTATCCCAGTTTAAACTCTCTTTATAGGAAACTAGACATGAATAAAAGAATTGTTTTCTTTATTCAGTATGTGCTCCCTTTTATAGGTGATAGGATTTCCTAGAAACTGAGTTTTAAATCAGATCACCTTAAGGCAAAGTGCTGAATGTACACTGGATGCTGTCTCTGTTTAGACATTTACATTTACTGAATCCATTACCTAAGGGGATGCAGGAAATGGGTAGTGAAGAGTAGGCCTCATTTAACAGTATAGATTTAGAATAGGTCTATTAGAGATACAACATATAGAGAATATGTAGAGGAATATTATATTTGCAACATTTTGGGGGAAAAAAAAGTCTGTACCCAAACTTTTTGTGATGAATTGAAAGAAAATGGGGGAAGAAAAGGAGCTAACCTTAGTTTCTTCCATGAACCCAGTAATGGGAAAAAGAGGGTGCAATGAATATGCTACATTGTCCCCTTTTCTTTGGTGGGCTTTCATTGGAATTGTGACTTTTTTCTTTTAAATATTGATTTATTTAAAATTCTTTAGGGATCCCTGGGTGGCGCAGCGGTTTGGCGCCTGCCTTTGGCCCAGGGCGCGATCCTGGAGACCCGGGATCGAATCCCACGTCGGGCTCCCAGTGCATGGAGCCTGCTTCTCCCTCTGCCTGTGTCTCTGCCTCTCTCTCTCTCTCTCTCTGTGTGACTATCATAAATAAATAAAAAAAAAATAAAAATAAAAAATAAAATTCTTTAGCTACATATGTATTACTATAGGATTGTAGTAGTGCCTTCCCCCACCCCCACCCCCCACCCCCACCCACAGAAGTTCTGCTAACAATGGTAGCTAAAAGTTTTGCTTATTCTACTGACATTATTTATGACTGGAATTTAAAACGCATTTAGTATATTTTATTTACAATATTCTTGGCCATGGAAATACTTAAATTTTAAAATATTTCAAATTTTTTTTTGTTTTGTTTTGTTTTTTTTTTTTTTTTTTTTTTTTATGTACAAATGTACTACCTATGACCAGGAATAATCTTAAGACACAGATGAATCCACTGGCTGTTTTTCTCAGGATCAACACTTCACGACATTATTAGCAGGCAAAACTCTTTTTTTTTCCTTTTTGTTAAGAATGTGTTTATTTGACAGAGAGAGAGAGAGAGAGAGAGCACAAACAGGGGGAGCAGCAGACAGAGGGAGAGGGAGAAACAAGCTCCCCGCTAAGCAGGTAGTCTGGTATAGGGCTCAATCCCAGGACCCTGAGTCAAAGGCCAATGCTTAACTGACTGAGTCACCCAGGCACCCATACAAAAACTCTATCTTGAAGCAGTAGTATTTAACATTCTCATGTACTCCTTCCCAATGTCAAGGCAGTCACTTGTTTGGTAGTGATTGTGACTGCTATAACTTCCCAGCAAGTTCGTTAAGATGCCCTTAGACTAAAAGAGGACCTATACTGACATCTGTGAGATAATAAGGGTTTCAGTTGCTTATGCTACAGGAAATTTTCATGCTACATTTCTTATTTGGGGACTATTGGAAAATTGAGGGTTTGTCCATGTAATTGACAAGATTCTAATGTATTTTATAAGAAAATGATCAACTCTACATGTAAATCTCTCTGTTGACCACACATGAGCTAATTCTCCTTAGAACAATGTCAAGTCTGGTTGAAAGCTGTTGATAACTGAATAAGAATATCATCTTCTTACCTTCAGGATCTGAAGTGGGATCTCTGGAACTTCATCCAATAATAATAAATATCTGCACAGCAAACACTTGTACCACAAATAAAGCTGTCTTTTTAGATAAATGAATAGAAACTTCTTTGTTGTTGTTAGCTAGTTATGTTTCTCTATTTATAAGTTCTGCTTTAATTTCCAGCAGACACTTATTAGCAAATTAAAAGCCAGACTGCTGATAACATTATTTTTTTGATTTTTTTAAAATTTATTTATGATAGTCACAGAGAGAGAGAGAGGCAGAGAGAGACACAGGCAGAGGGAGAAGCAGGCTCCATGCACCGGAAGCCCGATGTGGGAATCAATCCCGGGTCTCCAGGATCGCACCCTGGGCCAAAGGCAGGCGCAAACCGCTGCGCCACCCAGGGATCCCTGCTGATAACATTATATTTATTTGTCTAAGCTCTCTCAAATGCTTTTGAATGCAGTCATATATACATTCAAAAGCATATATATATATATATATATATATATATATATATATATATTTAAATATGCATGTGTGGTACTCTCTCTGAAACAGTCAATGTATGGTAATAATACACTCAATGTTGAAGGAAAATAAACCTACTGAGAAGAGTTCTTTTCTCCATATCTTTGAAAATGGATATATTAATCACCATAAGAATGAAAGTCATAGGGGAGGAAGGAGTAGTTTAGAAACTAAGATGGGAGATGACAGGAAATCATTAGAAAAATCAATATGTTTAAATGATGAAAGATCAAAGCATCATATTTCTAAGAAATGTACAAATATCAAATAGAGAAGTTTCATTTTCAAAAAGCAGTGTTATTCTGCTCTGGGGGAAAACATAGGATCAGGGTATAAAACATGATAATAGGGGGCCTAAAGTAAAATTTAGTGTTTTGCAGAGAGTGGAAATGGTACTGTGTTCCAGGAAAGAAAAAAAATTGTGATGGATTACAGCATTCCATTTGAGAGTATTGCTAATAGCAGTTCATTATAAATCTGTATGTGTGTGTGTGTGTGGTGTACATTTATGCATGTGCTTATGCAGGAGAAAGAGATAGAAAGATATAAATATGTAGGTTTATGCAACACTCCTAATTTTTAAAAATAAAGTTTAACATAATATATTCTAAACCAGTGATTCCAATTCCAGGAACTTACCCAAGATAAATTAATAGAGATGTTCATAAAGTGATACATAGAGTAATCTTTATAATAGCTTACTTATAATAACTCTAACCTAGAAACAACCCAAATATCCACCAACATAAAAATGGATAAGTAAATTGTGGTATTTATTAGGATAAACATTAATTAATTTTGTTTGTTTTATTATGCATTTCACTGTAAACAAATATTAAATTCTAGTTAATAATATGAATGCTGAGGCATTTTGGAGTGAAGCATGTAGTTGTCTGAAACTTAAGACATATTAATAGTGGCTACAGAGAAGGGTTTGTGTGCAATAAGACAAATATATGACAAAGTGCTAACAATTATAGAATTTAAATTGTTGGAATACATATGGAATATTACTATGCACTTACTTTGAATTTTATCTATGTTTAAAATATTAAATATAAAATGTGGGGGATAAATTAAAAGAAAGTAATAGCATAAAGGAAATAATATCTTTTACTCTATATCTACATCTATATTTGTGTCTGTATATATCCAAAACATATAAAAACGATCTTAAAAACATTTTTTTACAAATTAATTGATAAGAAAAAATATAAAGGCAATGAAACATTTTAAACTTTAGAAAAATATAATAAATTCTTAAGTATGTAGGGTTGAAGTGCATTTTTGTACTCAACTTTCTTTAAAATGCTTGAGGTGGTACCTTCTGTGTGCTAGTCATCTCTACTAGTTATCTAAAGTGGAGCTTTGTGTTCATGGATCTCCTCTACTGGTTATCTACAGTTGGGCATTCTGTGTGCCACAGTAGGGAACATCAGAACAAGCCTTCCTGCCTTCCAGTCAAGGCATGCATTAACCTCCATGGAGCCAGGACCATGTAGCCCCAATGGAGGTCATGGTATGGGCATGAACAACTGGAGAACTAAAGATGGAGTCAATGTTGTCACCACTCCCACTACATAGGGCCCTTTAAGTACTTACCAAAATAGAAATATGCTGGAAATGAAGCAAGAGTATGTTACTCTACCAGGGTGAAGTTAAAATAAAAGCTATGCTATATTATATATATAGCCATATATAATGTTTTTGAATAAACATTGTATAGGAAGTCATATATATATATATACAAAATAAAAAAGAATATTTACATCTCTACTTATCACGTTCATTGTAAAAAAACAAAGATTTAGATTAAAAATAATGGAATTAATGAAATAAATAGAGGAAGCATGTTTTTCAGGAGGAACAAACATATGGATGGCATGACGGTCTCAGTGATGTTCATTTCTTGACCTTGCTTGTTTTAAAATGTATCTTCATTTTATTTTTTAATAATTCACTTAGCTGTGTTCTTTTGATTTGTGGACTCTTCTGATAGTAATGCTACATCATATGAAACAATCCAAACTTTGTCATTTTGATGTTTTCCCCTCAATAACTCTGCAGTCTTCTTCTCATCCCAGACTGATGAGATCTAAAAGAAAATCAGATCCCAACTCTGGTGTCATGTGATTTGGAGTGGGTGAATGCTGGCAGTGTGCCAGCCTGCCTCTTATTCAAGATCACAAAGTGTGAAAAAGAGGGAAAATCATAAGAGACATGTTTTTACATGCTGCCATGTAAAGACCAGGAAGAAACCCAAAATGTGGAGCAGTCCAGCCAGGGAAACAATGGGATACAAATCAGGATGGGGATAGACATAGTTTGAAGAGAAGTGGGACCAAGGAATTTTTTGAACTACAAAACCAGAGCATGAGAAAATGTGTTATTCTGTGGCATGATCTCAAGCTTGGAGATGCTGGGAGAACACTGGCCCCTCGTGAGGCAAAAATATTTATATTTGTATTCACCTTGCAGAAGGTCAACACTTCTGTAGTTGTGATGGCTTTAATTGTGCTCCCAATTTGTTGTATTGGCTAATACCTGTCAATTCATGATTAATCTGGAACTTTGATTGTCTGTTTTATCTCCTCTCTCTCATTCCATTCTCTCCTCTAAGGAATATCCTTCCCTATGCTCAGAACAATGTGTACCACATCAGTTCATGGCTAATAATCCTTGGTATGGTCTCATAGAAACTCATTATATTCATTTTCCTAGGATGAAAATTGGAACAATATTGGCTAAAACACACGCATAACAAGTTAGATGATTCAGAATACGTGTGAATTCCACCACCACCACCACCACCATCATTTTCATCATCTCAAAGACTTTTATAGTCCTGTTTATAAACCAAACTCTGTTCTGAATGCCCAATTAATCCTTAGAAAAGGTCTATTAGGTGGGTACTATTATAAACCCCATTTATACATGAAGACACTCAGGCAAGAAATGTTAGCTTTCCCTGGTAACAGAGCCAATAAATGCGGACTTAATGTGCACCAAGGTAGCCTAGCTCAAAAATATGCTTTTAGCTATTGTACTACACTGTTTCTTTTAAATGTAGAGTATACAAATATACCCAAATATATGCATTTTTTTTCATCGACTGCTCTCTAATTTAACTTTTTTCAGTTAGGATCTCTGAGTTAATTTAATGCATCCTAACGTTCAACTTTATCAATTAAAAAAAAGAATCTTTGATTTTTATTGCACAGGCTTTTTTTTTTTTAACTAGAGAAAGATTATTAGAAAGTGACTAAATCTTTACTGACGAGCTGTTTGCCTTTTACTCTTCAATCACATGGCAGTACGCAACTAGAAAGGCAAACGCCTGCATTCAAATACCTGTTCATTGACTTCCCAGTTTTATGAGATCATGCAAGTTATACAAACTTCCCTTCACTCTGATTTCCCATGTGTAGAGTTAATATCATAATCCTTGTTCCAGAGGAAAGTATTTAAAAAATAACATAGGTAAAACACATAAAAGTCTTCATACAGTGGTTGGAAGAGAGAAAGAAACAGATCCAAAGGGAAAGAGAATTGTTAAAAGATACACTGAAGCAGATTGAACATTTGAATTTATTTGAGCAAGAATGAATTCAAGTTGGGGAGCATCCAAACTAGCGGGCAGAAAGGAGCTCGGAAGAGCTATGCAAAATGACTTTTATGTTTTTCATCTTTCTCATTCTGAAACCATTTCCCTTTCCTTACCTGCTTTTCATACACAGTTGTTTCTTTTCACCCTTATTATTTTAAGCAGTCTTAGTTACAGATATTAGAATTCTTAACTCTTAGAATTCTTAATTGCTTATGAAAACTGAGAAATAAGCACCTATGGACTCTACTACACTAGCCTTCCATGGATTGACTTATTTATATTTATGTTTCATAATTTTTAGAAGTATATACATCCTCACAGTAATTTTCCAAAAGCAAAACACATTTACTAATAGACCCAAGTATCTTTGGTTCTTGTGTAAGAGGAAGCCAAAGGTGGCTAAACCTCTGTTAGTGGTTAATGTCTCAGGATTTTATTTGGATATTTGATGAATATCCAGATCATTTAATTTATATCAGCATAATTTGAAGGTATCAAATTGCCAAAAAGATTTTTTGGAAACTATTTTTAAGTAGACGTACCATACAACACAATTTCTGTTGGAAAGTTTATTTTAAAAAAAATTATCTTACTTTCATCTATTTAACTTACTTGTTCTTAATAATTATGACAATTCTAGGAGCCATCAAACATAGGTATTTTTTTCTTGCTGACAAATTCTGTAACAGAGATATTTGACTTTTAGTAAACTGAGGTAGAACATAAGCAATATATTTAATGCTGATAACTCTAAAGACATGCATGATTTAACTAAGCCAACAAACTTTAGCTACCTTTTATTTACTGAAGATTCTCTTAGATCATGTTAAATTGAAAAATATTTGGGTTTGTTTCTACATTTCTGGGAATAAACTTGATTTATATAAAACTTGTTTGTCCTTAAGCTAATTAAATAGAGCTCCTTACTTACTAATTAATTTTGACCTTACCATCCAGAGGTAGAAAAAAAATCACACATCCATGGCATCCCTACGTAGATATAAACTACACACAGATATAAAGAGATCTATGGCTTTTGTCTAAAAAAAATTTAACCATGAGACAGGTAGGAAAATGCAAAACTCACTAGTCATAAAAGACCAGGTAGATCCAAATTATATTTCTGGGAGATGGAGTAAGTTAAGATTACCTGCTCAGATAACTTTTTAACAATAATTGTGAAAGGAACCTTAAGATTTTTCATGGGCCTATTTTTCATACTCACTTTCTTTTATTCTTATCTCCTTCTCTTAAGAATTGCCTTGGTTCCTAGCGAAAACCAGGGAGAATACTGACATTTCAAAAGGCACAGAGAAATAATGTAAATTCTACCAAGAAGGACTTTTGTTCCCTAAGTCCAGATCTTGGGTACTTTCTGCAAGCCTTTGACGTGGACAGGGGAGGTTTGGGGATTGGTGAAAAGAATAGGTAGGCTTTGAACTATTTCTAGAGCTGCATTTTCATTCTCGTAAAAATTTAACTTGTAAGACAAGTAAGGTTATTTTTAATTCCTTGAAGATTTTGGTTAGAAATCTTTGGAGAATGACCCACCCATCTAACTATAACTTCAATTTACTTCTTTATATTAGGAAAAATATCTTCAGCTAAGATAGAAATCAAGAGAGTTCTATGTTCTAGAGTTAGAGCTGCATATCTCTGGAATGTTTTAGTAAGTCCTTCCATAAAGCCTTTAGAATATTTTTTCCCCTTTGGGTACATAGTTTCATTTTAGCTTAGGAATAAGGCCTTATAAAAATTTCCTATCAGGCTCTAAATATCAGCTTCTGATTTGGCTAACTCCTAACAATACAGCTACTTATCTTGTCAGGTTTCAACTGAGACAAACAGTAAAATATTCCTGGTGGTGTCAAACAATTTCAGGGATGTACCAAGCATCCCCAAAGAGAGTGCAACAAGATGCTACTATCCCAAGATCCAGAGCCATTCCTAAAGATTACAAAAAAAAAAAAAAAAAAAGATTTAGACAAGACTCCTGCAAGAACAATCACTAGTACCCTAGCTGCAAATGGAGTGCAACCCACATTTCTGTCCATCCATATCAAGCTGCAAATGGTGTGAAACCCATGTTTTTGTCTGGTCATATTTTGGGGGATTCTGACCTGACATTTGCCAAGCCAAGTTCTCAGGACACATAATGAGACAAACATGAAGGCAATAGTTGTCCCTGAGAGAAGTCTCAACAACCATTGCAAACCCAAACACAAATTCAGTTCAAAGATCTAATTGTTACAGATGTTTTTTGTCTGCCAAACTGAATTAGGAAAGGAAGGGACAATGTAATATTTCCCCTTCCTTTCTCAACAAGGCACCATGGATAGAGATCTAGGAGTACTGATTTTGATAAGAATTCTCACTCATTGCCAGCTTCTAGCACTTTTCCTAGGATTCCATCTGTAGGTTCTGGAGGGAGTGGGGTGTGCTATTGGGTCTCTTTCTGGTCACCAGAAATTGAAGAGGAGGAAAAAAGTTTTCCCTTTATCACTTATGGTGAGAGTTTGGCTGAAATCCCTTTTTCTCTAGGGCATCTCATAAAAGAACAAACTTACCTAGGTTAATTCTCCACTGTGGCTACTATAATTCAAGATTCTCTCTAATAAGATTAACTTACTTATTTAGGTGCAAAAAAAAAATTTTATTCACTTGATGCCTTGCACTAGACCCAGTCCAGTTTAAGTTGGATCAGTCTGGTTTCAAGTTGGACCAAGTCTGACCAGATCAAGTCTGGTTTTTAAGTAGGACCCCAGTCCAATTCCATCTTTCTGAACCCAGTCTGGGGAAAAAAAAAAAAAAAAAAAAAGCTCAAATAAATTCCGAAAGTTCATAATGAAAAAATTATGGAGCTAGAATCTGAGAGGGTATTACCTACCACCTCTAGAAGCAGAGAAAAAGCAGTGAGCCCAAGGGGCTGGTTGCTTGTTGCTCCTGGCTGACAGCCATTAGGGTCTCCTTTGGGCTCTTTTTTTTATTTTTATTTTTTATTTTTTGGGGGGTGGGGCTCCTTTTCTGACACTGGAACTGTTCAAAGATAAATTGAGGGATATTGAAAATTTTAAGAGTTTGAGGAAGAATTCATTCAAATTGGGTAGCACCCAATATACAAGACAAAAAGGAGTTCCAAAGAGCTGTAGGAAATGAAAGACTTTTGTAGACAGAAGAGAGCAGAAACAAAGAAGTTAGACAAAAAGCAGGGTTTTTTATTGCAAGGTTACTTTCATGTAGGGGATGGCAGGCGTCTCTCAGGCAGATTATGTAACTAGTGCTGATCAGGTGATTCCTGATTATTTAAGATTCCATTTCTGGGACTCTGAACTATAAGTCTCAATTTGGTGACATAGATCTTAGGGTAAGTGACTACATTTTGAGCCTGTTTGGGTTGATTTTTGACAGAGTCAACAATCAAAAATCAGTAAGTGAAAAAATGATACAGATGTAAATTTATAAAAGATATAGAAAGGAGTATGGTCTAACCTTCAAAGACCTTCCATTGAGCCACAAGGTCTAAGAAATGTGAAACAACAAATCTACAAGCTAAAATTTGTGATTAAATTGCAATTACAGTGTGGGGAGAGTCCTTACCTTTAAATATATATGGCTTATAAGACTTTCTATAACCTAGCCTCCATTACTCCAACATCCTCAGTCTGTAGATTCCACTGACTTTTCTATGTCACTGTCTTTGTGAATTATTTAGTGTTACCTCAATGAATGATACTTATCTTCTTGAAGGCCTAAGTTCTCTCTTCTAAGAACATGTTCTTACCTTGTCTTCCTGGAGAATTCTTCACTGTCCTTTGAGTTCAAAATTAAGTCACTTTCACTATTAACCTTGTTTTAAGCTGTTTAAAATTTTATTCTATTATTTTTTTGGACTGCTACACTATATCAGTAGACAATTCATTATCTCACTAAATTGGAAGATGACATTCTACATTTGAAATTCTTACATTTGAATCATTGAAGCTAAAAATTACTGGTCAAGTGGCCATGGACAAGTTAGTTAAATTGTGTACACCTTAATTCATCTATAAAATGAGGTAAAAAAAATTCTACCAAAATCTTAGTACCAGCATGAGATTATATTAGCTAGGACTAAGGGAGTAAACAATAGCTAATATTGTTGATTTTTTTTGGATCTGATATTGCTCTAAACTCTTGTGCATATTACTTAATGCAAACTTCATGTTTGTATTATTGTTTCCTACATATCACAATTGAGAGATCTGAGGTCCAGAGAATTTGCGAAGTCGTGTATCAGTGCCATAGTTTTAAAGCCTATAGTGCTCCTACAAAATCTATGCCCTTAGCCTGTCTAAAAATCTGACTTTTTGAATATGATATAAGATGCACAGAGATACAAAAAATAAAGTAAGAATGGTAGTAAATATTTTAACTTTTTGGAATTTACTTTCAGAGAATTAACTTAAATGTAACATTGTTTCTTCTTTCGGTTTTCATGAATGAGAAAGTATTGCCTTCCATTTAAAGAACAAACATTTCCAGTTCCCTTCTGAGCTCATGCAATCACATTATGCTTCACTAGTTAGGAACCAAACACACTCTTATGAACATGATCAGGCTTGAACAGTCAAATTTTCTGATTTCTTAATAGGCATCGCTGGATGGTTTATAAATTCAATCTATTGTAATGAGTTCACTGAGGAAAATTGTGTTGTTTAATATTATCTAACCTGAACTAAGAGGTTCATCAACAGAGTTATTTTGCAAATCAACTATGCTATGTTTTACATAATCATGTAAATTACTGTTTTATTTATCCATTCTATGAAGTGAATGATATTTAAAGTAATTCTGTACTTGTCAAGATTTAAATTACAAGGGCATGTCTCATTGTCTTATGGTAGAAGTCAAATAAACAAAAGTTATCAGGCATATTTAGAAAAAAAAATCAAACCATTTAGTGTCATCTTAAGGTAAAGTTAATTTCATGAGCCATGCTAAAGAAAAAATATTTACCCTTCAGCACAGAGATTGATGTGAGAAGACACTAATTACCTTCTCAGAAAATTTGATCAGATAATTTTACCATGGTTAGTACATCAAACAAATAAGTATTACTAAACTATCTGGCATTTTGTAGAAACATATAAACTAGACTGGAGTTTAACACCACTCCAGTGGTGTCTAATATATGTGTGTACCTAACATTGGGATATCTATCTATCATCTATCTATCTATCTATCTATCTATCATCTATCTATCACCTATCTATCATCTATCTATATCTATGTCTATATCTATATCTGTCTATCTATATCATCTATGAATGTTGATTCTGTATGCTCATGAAAAGTTTATGATAAAGACCATCACTCAACTGAATTTAATGTCCCTTTAATTGAAAATTCCTTAACCAAAGGGGCATATTTCTATTTGCATAACTGACTACCCAATGTTTAACTATGGAAACAATTTTATAAATGCCTACAGCACAGATTTTGGAATCCTGATCAAACACAATTTTCTTTCCATGCATGTGATTTCCAAACTGAGCCCACCTAGCATAATGTAAAAAAAGTCTCGTATTATTGTGCTAGCATTTTGAGGAGCTGGGATAAGAGAGTTGCACATGCATGAAAAAATGTATGAAGTCTATAAATGGGAAAGGACTTGGTACATTGAAATAATAACAATAATGAAGAATCTTGTATATGTATATCTCAGGGGAATAATGAAGCAGAAAGTATGTGATAGAAGATGAAGCCAGAAAAATTATTAGGAAGAGTTAAGATGGATCCTGTTGGCCATGTAAGGAAGTGGACTTTACTTTCAAAGAAGCTATTTGAAGGTTTAAAGAAAATGAGAATAGAGTGAAATGGTTTAGAATTCAAAAACGTAACCATGGCTTCTGTGAGATTATGTTTTAGAATTTTTAAAGGTTTTGAGATCATGTAATAGTGATAGTAGCAAGAAAGGGACACAATTATAGCTACTTGCACTAGGATAGTTGCAGGGAATTACTAGAAAATAGTTGACATTTCAAGAATATTTTGAAATCATAAACAATAGGACTTGTAATGGATTCGAGGAGGAGGAATTAATGATGATTGGTCTTAGCCTTGGTTAACTGGATGGGTATTTGGCTCAATCACTAAAATAAGAAAGTCTTCTGAAAGAAGGGATTCTAGCCAGGATTGGGATTAAGGGATATGTTTTGGATACAGAAGTGTAAGATGCTTCTTAAATGTGCATCGGCAAGGGTCTGTCCTTGTTGATAGTTTCTATGAATGAAGATCCTCTTTGCTACTATGATATTGAGGTAGACCTGTCTCTGGTCTTCCCTCCCAACCTTGGCATTTTCAGACTGCTTTAGAAATTCACGTTCATCAAGACTAACTTTCCAGTCTACAACAATTTCCAATCCAAGGAACTTGTTAAGTGATAATTTTTTTTTCAAAAATTCCAATATATTCTGGCATCCTTTTAGTATAACATTTCTAATTCTAATGTAAAACCTTAAAATATTTATATATTAAGTTTTTTATACTGTTGTTTTGAAATTCTACCTCCAACCTTCCCATACAACTTCTTAACCAGCCAACCAATATGATTTGTTCCATCCTGATAAAATACAATAGTTGTCTTACTTGCATGAATTCCTAGTATTTTCAATAAAAACTTTTATAATGATTTAATTATATATTTACCTAATTTTATTGCATGTTGGTAAATGTTGTAAACATATATGCATGAATAAATATATATTTTTAATAAATATATTTTAAATAAAAATATGCATATTTTAAATTCAGAGTAATAGGAATAGAGTCCTTTTATCTTTGTATCTCCTGTAATATTGAACCTCTGCCTAGTAAATAATAGGTACTCAAAAATTTGTTTAATTAAGTTGAATTTCCACTCCAAAAAAGACATAATTATCCAGTTGAGAGTGACACTCTTTGCAGTAAATATTTGGACAAACTTTTGCATGGTACATATACTTTCACTTCATAAATTTCTAATTTATTTTATCTCTACGTTCTTATTTCTGTAGTCAACATAGTGTTTCATTTGTAAAGTCCTCAATTTTATCTTTAAAATATAGTTGTATAGATCTACTTGATGTTAGTTTTCATGAACTCTTTTATGAACAGATTCAGAGAAATTAGCCAAATAAACAAAATATGCTATTTTTTCTTCTCTATTTATTAAATAAAAATAATGAAGCAATAGGAGAAACATAGCACAGAGCTGATTCTTTTAGATACCACTTGCTTTTTTCAGAGTGGTTATCTATTTCTGGTTAAGATCATATTTCCTTAGAATGAAGTTCTCTAGGAGGCAGAATTTGGGTTAGTAGGTCCAAGAGAAGTAAAACATCAACACCAAAAGAGATTTTTCAAATTAAGAACTTAAAATGAATTATAGATAGCTTTACTCGTAGGTGGGAGAACTACATTAGTTTTCACTTAAAGTCTAAAACTTTTTAAAAAAAGACAAAAAATGACATAGTAAAAAAATCAGATCAGAAATATGTGCAATTAGTTTATTTTTTGAACCAGCCATCAATTTAGAGGTATTGTTTTCATGTCTATGTCATTTTTCTGCTGATGACTAATAGGCAAAATCATAGCACATACATATGTTTTAATTTATTCTGTGGAGCATCTGTTTGTAATCCAGAAAACACTGCCTATATACCTAAAGATTGATTAAAGCCTGATAATGACTTTTCAAATGATTTACAATTAAATAAAAATATTAAAGTTACATTTATTAGAATTGATATATAATTTTTAAGGAAAGCATAATTTTGATATGGTAGAATTGATTTTAAACTTGAACTTTTTAAATCTCATCTGTTTTAAGGATTCCCTTCAATTTATGGTAGAAAAGGTGGTATTTGTGCTTACTTTGTACTCCCCACTTAAAAATTTAACACCTTTGATATTTTTTTTCAAGGAAAAGCACTCTGACTACTAACAGAAGTAATTTTTTAAAATATGAAAGTAATTGAATGCCATACTCAGAAAAACGTTCCCTATTTTTCTCTAAATGTTTATCTCCCAAAAAATACATTATGCCTATTTGTTTTGTAATATGGCAATTCAGTCATTATATATATCTCTCTCACACACAAACACATCCTCTACCCAAAAAATATTTATATTTTTACCGGAAATTGGAGTAGGTTGTCTTTCCTAAATTTGATGTTTGTGAAAATCATTTTCTCATCTTTAACTTTGTGACACTTTGCTTTTGTGCTAAATTTAGAATAAGCATAAAAGGTTTCATGTTCTTAGATTTTGTTATAACTTCAATTGTTACATCTCTGTTCTTCATATTTTTGTGCCCTTATGAAGAATTGCTATTTTCCAGATTTATCTAACTTATTTTCTCTCTCTAAGTCTATATTGAAACATATAATAAAGAATTCATAGAAAAGGTTCAGTGAAAAAGCCCTCTAAGTATGATGGGCTGTCTGCTGTAGCATGAATAATTCGATTGAGAAGGTTCAGAATTCAGTGAAATGTCTATAGCAGGATAAAATCTTACTGCACTTAAAAATATTCAAGTGCATAAGAAGAGTTGGTCTGTGGGTGACAGAACAACTACTTGGCATACAAGGAAATTTTTCAAAGTAGAGAAAACCAGCTAGTGATGAATCAGGAGTCTTTTCTTGGCTGGATGTTCTATACCATTTAGGAGAATCTAATAGAAGGTCCTCAAGAGGATCCTCTCCATTCCTATTTCCAAGGGAAATCACACATAGGTCATAGATAATTTGACAGACAAGATGCAGAGTTCTCATACCATGTAGAAGACTTAACAAGCCCCAGCTGTTGTAAAGACCATTTAGTAGTCAAGTGTGACATTTTGAAAGCACAGAAATAGAATCATAGTGACCTTGATCATCCTATTATTAACTTTGAGTGTGACCAAATCCATTAGTATCATTGCATTTAAATTTCTTCATCCTTAAAATTGGTTTACTCTAATGCTACTTAATGCATTGGGTTATTCTGAGGAGCTAGTAACATTAATTTACATAACAGTATTTTTTAAAGTACAGTGCCATTATATTTATATATTTTTTTACTGACAATAGTGTTTTATTGACTATGCATTAAAAAAATAAAGGCTATGAGCTGTGATGGGTAAAGAGAGTTGACAAGACAAGAAAGTCAAACAAAATAAAAACACAACATGACATGTTCAGGACTGGTCATGAATGAAACACAATAGGAATGAGAGAGAAGACTTTGAATGTGGAACATCAGTCCAGAGTAGACTTTGAATGCTAGGGAGAATTGTTCACATTTCATAACATGTGTAATAAGGAGCTCTGTATCTATTAATGGAATCAAATGCAATTTTTAATAGGCACACTAGTAAAAACCAACTGAAACATTTTAAAGTATTTTTATTAACTTAAAAAATGTAATTTTTGTGCATTATATTGATGATATTATTGGCTTACAATTCAGAAAACTATCTAATTGTGGTAATGAACTAGGACTAAATGCTTTGTGTCTTAAAATTCCTTATGATGATTTTCATTCATTTGTGATGAGGCTAGCTAGTGGTTGGAGTACAGTCTGCTTCCATAGAGCAGAGCAAAGCTCATTGACCTTTGATGCAATTAAACCTATGAGTTTGCCTCATTAGTCACATATTTAAACTAGATAAACTAGTATATTTATCTAACATAATTACCTTATAGTCTGCACTTTAGAGTAAATAAAGTACAATCAACTTTACATGATTATTTCATGCAATATATTCCTATGTCAAAATAATTAATTTTTAAGATTATTATGCATTTTACTTGTATGCAATTTTCTCATCCAAAACATAGAAAACCTGCATTACATGGAATACAGCTTGAAAGATCTAAATTTCTTTTGAAAAATAAAAGTCTTATTTAATGAGCTTAAGAAATATAATAGCAAATATCTATAATGTAAACATCCCAAGAAGATTACCTTTTCTCTTTCAAAGTCAATATGCTTAGCTGCAGATGAGCTATGAATTTGGTAAATACTTTTATAAGTGCATGGTATTTCTGACATGCATGTTGGGTTAAATGATGGGTCATGTAATTAAACACTTATTCTGATGAGTGTGAACCACTACATAGTAAAACTTTGAAACAATTGGAATATAGCAATGGTACCATTAATGACATCTTAAAACTGAATATTAATATTTATTAATTTTTGTTAACTTACTGAAAGCACAATAAAATAGCTGTTATTTACTGATTAGCGAATATATCTCTGAATGACAATGAACTAGAATCTCCACCTACAAATAATACAAATAATTAAGGAGGGGGTCAATTTCACATTTTAGATTAGCAGTCTCAGGAAGGTGAAGTGCTGTCATACCCTCAGCTAGCCAATGAAAGACAGGGTCAAAATTTACATGCAGACATGGAGAATCCAAATTCAAGATTCTTAGCATTTTGGTATTTTTTTCAGACTTAAAGAGAAAACATCAAACTACTAAAATGAGTAAATGCAGATGTGTATTTATTATATACTTAGTAATATATAAATAAACTATAACAGTTGTCTATTGGTGCATATATAGAAACATAATAATGAAATATTTATCAGGAAAAATAGCACCCAAACTGCAGGTGGTTTCGGCTTCAGGCAGTGAGCTGGAAGCCACATGTCTCTGGGGACCACTCATTTCATCTGATCACCAGCAGGTTATTTCTGCTTTATCTCTTTCATCTATTTTGATGTCATATAATATTTCAGTTGTAAAAAGAGTAAACAGACTGGCTCCATCACTAATTACTTGTATTATGTTAGGTGATTTGCATGTATATTTTCTCATCTGAAAATTGGACGTAATCATGATATTGATTGTAAGGTATTGTGAGGATTAAGTAATATAATTAATATAACACATGCAGAATGTTTAGAAAGTTCTTGCCACAAAGTGCTCCAAAAAGCAACTAATTATATATTACTCTGGCTTATTGTTTACTATTACATTACACTTTGACAAAATAATCACTAGATTTGTAGAATTGTATTTATGTAACATATTTATACTTTTATTTTAAAATGGTGAAATATCAATCTTCATGTTTCAACTAATTTTCATCCTGATTGATATTTCAGTTTCTTACCTTTGCCCATTTCCTGACTGCTCAGTTTTCTAAAAATATTCTAAGAAAATATCTAGTGACTTAAAGGTAGTGCAAAATATTTCTGACATGTGCAAACTAAAAGGTGATTGCTATATTAGAAATCAGTGAAACTATATAAAATATTAAATTTTTTAGAGATATTAGGCCACTTTATAATGCATCTAGTCTGACCAGAACTAGTTCTTTTATTCAATTTATTTGAATTGAATACCAATAGAAGAAAAAGGAAAAAACAGTCAAGTATTTTGACCCAGCCATAACTATAAAGGGAAAAGTTTAGTTTTGTATAAGTTCAGAAAGAACAAAAAAATCACTCATCACTCCATGAACAGCAGAGGAAAATAATTTCTCTTATTGAAGTCTAATAAGTATATTTTTATGATTAAGGCCCATTTAGAGTATGTACATTTTTCATTTCCTAAGAACTCAGAATCAAAGCCTCATTCATTCAATAGGTTTCTTTTGAGGACTGCTCAGGGCGAGTTGGACACTGTGGGATGCTCACAGCCCAGGGCAGCTTGCTGGTGTTCATGCTTTCAAGTGAGCCAACACAAACATAGAATTACAAACCTTATAACACTTAAGTGGTACAAACAGCAGGTGTTACAAATACTACAGCTCTGAACAAGTATAATAGAAAGGACTGATTGTATCATGGTGTGGTAAGTACAGGGCAACAGGAAAACAGGTCACTGTCTATGGTTAAATGGAGAATTGGTATGATTATCAATTAGGGGTGTTTTGCTAAACGGTTGTCTTAGTCCATTCAGCTGCTGTAACAAATTACCACGGGTTGGGCAGCTTATAAAAAATAGAAACCGATTTCTCACAGTTCTGGAGGCTGGGACATTCAAGATGAAGGCACTAGAAGATTCCATGAGGTGGTGAGTGAGGGTCGGCCACTTTAGTAGATAGAGCCTCCTTGCTGTATCCTCATGTAGTGGGAGAGGCAAGGGATCTCTGTGGAGTCTCCTTTAAAAGGCATTAACCCAATTTCCAAAGGGCTTCAGAACTTCCCTGAGGCCTCATCTCCTCCTGCCATCATGCTTGGAGATTAGGATTTCACCACATGGAAGGATTGTGCGGGGGACACGGCATACAGACCACATCACTAGTTTCAGATAGCTCTCTTAGTTTCTCAACCTTAGTTCTACTGAAATTTTTAGCCAGATAGCCAGGGGTCCAGCTGTACAGTGCTGTAGGATGTTTAGCAGAATTGCTGGGCTCTATTCACTAGATGCCAATAATACTCTGTTGTGACGATCCAAAAATGTGACCAGACATTGCCAAATGCCCCTTTGCAAGCAAAATCCTCCTCTGTCTCACACACACACCAAGAATCACTGCTCTAACATTGTAAAACATAACGTTCAGTAGTCGAAAAAGTAGGATTTATTTTGCTCACCTAACAAGAAGCTGGTTGCTCACATTGATTCAGCAGATTCTCTCTGTCAGGCCTTGGGGGCTCCACGATTCTCTTGCATTTCCTCTCACCCCTATAGGATGACTACCTCAGCATAAAGCACTGGTGGACACATCTGAGAGGAAAAAAAAGAAAGAAAGAGTAGCACAGTGCAGTCGTGCCTTTATAAGCTAGGAGATGAGATGTGAATACCATGAAGTTTTCATTTACAGTGTTCATAACTATTATTTTATTCTATTCTGAGTTTATCTTGAACTGGTTTCCGGATTTTTATTGACTTGATTTTCATCCCTTTCGTTTATGAAAAATCATTCATATGCCTGTGCATATCCTCACCCAGATGATATCCTCTGATCAAATCCACCCAGATGAGATATAAATCTCAATTTCTGAAATCTAAATTTCTACCACTGTTTGGGCTTATTATTTGTGCCATCTAGTCTGTGCACACCATTTTGACTTTATATCGATATACATTTTTATGTTTCTCTCAATTCCCAGATTTTAAGCACTTTAAAGAGCAAAAATATCTTCTCACATATTGAGGCTTGTGACCTACTGCATAGGAAGGGATTAATATAATGAATAGAATGAACGAATAAGTGGGAAAGACTAGGAAAGAATATGCTCGATAGCGAATCTTAGTAGAAGTCTTCTTTTTAAAAAGATGGACATATTCTATTTTTTTAAAAGAAAAACATGGCACCACTGTTGAATCCTAATGGTACCACTTCATAAAACCAAAAGCTCTCCGTCCAGCATCAACTCATAAAATAAGACCAAATGGTGAAAAAGAAAAAAAGCATTCAAAGTTATATATGGATGAAGAATGTCCTGCAATCCAGTAGTACTTTCCTGATTAAGGACAAAAAGGAGACTGGGGATAATGCAAATACCCTCTTTCCCAGAAGGAAACATTTTTGTCAGTTAAAGCCACTACTTAGAATGGATATTAAAGATGAAGGCTTCCACCAGCCTTCTCCACTCAGTACTCTCTCTCCTCCTTTACAGAGCAATGGAAAAAGAGTGAGCAATAAACCAATCAGAAGGACTGTGTGAGATGTAATAAAACATTCTAGAATTTCTGATCCCCCTTCCTCTTCTTCTTCTTTTTCTTTTTTTTTTTTTTTTTTTGGAAAGACAAGGGTTTTCTTTCACGTGCATAGCCTTGGGCCTGAGTGTCCCCTATTCAGTTTGTCTTATAAGCTCTGGTGCTGGTTTGAGATGTGGGAATAATCTGCTGGAATTAAGGTGATGACAGAGAGATCTTTGGTGGAACTGATTCTTTGGTAGATTTTCTTCAGCTGCCTCCGTCCTCCCAAGGAGAAATGCCATGAGGCCACGAATGTGGAAATAGAAGATGAGGAGAAAAAAATTTTTTTTCTTTAGTAATTTTAAGTTTTGGTTTGTGGGTGTACTTGAAATGTAACGAGGGACACAGATACCCAGCTTCCCTGCTGAGCCTTTGCCTAGCAAACATCTGAGCAAAAACACACTGTTGTGAGGGACTCTTCTCAAAAGTATCCACCTCCACAGTGGGGTCCTAGAGGAAAAATGATTAAAGTCCACTTATATATTCTGGTATAGGATATAGAATCTTATCAAAATCCATGTCCCTGACTAGAAAGGCACCCAATATTCATAAGTTTAACATAAAAGGAGCACTAAGTGCCAGGCAATGGTTATCAATCCATTGGTTCTGCTTGGATGCACCAGACTGAAAAACTCCTATGCAGTACAGTGACTCAATATCCAGTGAAAGATTAAAAGGACTAGAAATAATCTCAAATCCATCCTCATTTAAGAAAAGATAAATAATTTGTATTTTTCAAATGTTTTTATTCTTAGTAACAAATGACATAGCATGTGTTGTCCATCAGGCTCTAATACCCCTTCTTCTGGACTCTTAGAGAAGTTTGCTTTGCTAGCCCTTTCTAAATTCTGTAGTTGTTTGTGTTTTCTATTACTTCGTTCCATGACTCTGCCTGACATGCTCTGGCACTCTTTATACATTTCTTTTAATCTTTTAAATTTTTCAGAGATTCCGTGTGTGTGTGTGTGTGTGTGTGTGTGTGTGTTTATGTGCCGCACACATGTGTTTCTCTTCTTTTTCTTCTTCTATGGAGTGCTTTTCTTAGCATTGAAGAAAATCATTACTTCATATTGGAATCTTCCACCTGGAAACGTCTTACTCAGGAACTTATTTTTGTAATGAAAGGGAAACACCTATGTGTTAAATAATTTATTAACTTCACAAATACTCACAAATACTCTATCATATCAGGTTACATGTCTGTAAGAATCTGTTTCCAACTCTAATCCAGACTCCAGTACTCCCATTTGTCTCCTAAGTGCCAGACTACACTGCCTTCATTAGATTGCTGTTAGAGTCAGCCTTCATATCTATGCGTACAAATCCCATATCTTTGCTTATCCTCTCTCAGCATTATCTTGACTATTTTTGGCACTTTGCTCTTTCATATGAATTTGAGGAATATCTTGTCGAGTTCTAAGAAAAATGTTATTTTTATTGTAATTGTATGGAATTTATAGGTTAGTTTGGATAGAAATGACAGCTTTATAACTCATCAGCATGGTAAATATCTTCATCTTATCACATCTCTGTGTCCTTCAATAATATTTTATAAAATTTTTTCAACAATTTGCGCAGTTTTGTTATGTGTTTTCTAGTAACATTATGTCCTATTGGAAATAAGATTTTTTTAAAGCTGGTATTTAATGATATAAGGGAGCCCATTATTTCTATGTGAATCATACAGTAAGAATTTTTGAAAATTTTTTATTTCAGTTATTAAAATGACATTAGACTGTCAAGCATTTTAATATGATCATTATATTTGCCACTAAATAAAGTTATTCACTTCTATCCATCTGCTTTTCTTTATTTTTCAACCTTTCTTCATTAAGACCTTAATAAAGGCATTAACCATTAATTAATCGTACTAAAATGGATGTACTGAAGTCACAGAAGAAAAAAATGCAAAAGATTTACCATGCTATGAGTATGCTGCAAGTTATATTTAACTTTAGTTTTATTTATTTTTTAAATGATAATGTCCTCTGATCTCAAATCTATTAATTCTATCATGCAATTGAGTTGCTGGTCAAAAACTTTATGGCTAATCTTTGTTCTCTCTGAACATTTAATCCCTGTTCAAATCTGACCTAATCTCTGTCACTCAGCTCAGATCCTATCTACCCTCCAAAACTTCTCTAATATTCTAAGACCCAGGTGCTTGGTCTCTTGAATTTCTACAGCAATGATTTTCTGGGCAGTTCTTTTGAATGTTAATTACGTGTGACATTAAAAACAATTATGCCATTGTTACAGTGATGTTATATATAAGCTATAATTTAAATTTTTTGACTTTGACATTTTGTTTTTCAAACTGCATTTTAAAGGCTTTGAAGTGAGGGGCTATTCTTTGTATATTTCCCACTAGGTGAAGACTGATTTGCTCAAACAGATACTCCTCACAAGTGTAGATATTTCTTCTACATCTCCACCTAGAGTTTCAAGGATGGAGCTGACTGGAGCTCTAGGGTGCTGGATCCAGGTGGGGGACCACAGAAAGGTCTCTGTAAGGCAATGCCCAGTGGAACCATAGGGCAGTTTTGCCCTCAAAAGTTCAAACCTGGCCCTCAAAGAGTTACCAGTGTTAGATTCTAGCCCAGGAAAGCCACAGGCATGGGACTCCAAACCATGAGAACCACAAGCAGACTGTGTTCAGAAAAGCCTTGAGGCCAGGAGCTTCCTAGTATGTTCTGAGGAGGGATCCCCACCTCAATATATCCAGAAAGTAAAATTATAGCTCTGAGGTATCCAGAAGACAAGACTCTCCACCTTAGCAGGCCTTAAGGTTTTAGAATTATCCAGCATCTGTTGGAATGGGATGTCTCCCTTTTGGATGGGGGTCTATCCTATGCCTGTTCTACAGTTATATTTTAAAAGCATATTACAGATTCTATTTCACAGGTTTGCTGTGGGATTCTTACCCATATCTGGTTTGGATGATATTCATATAAGACTTTGGATGTAGAGTTTTGGATGACATGTGAAAAGGACATGAATTTGGGGGGACCAGAGGAAGAATGTTGTGGTCTGAATGTCCCCCAGAATTCATGCTAAAATCTTAATGCACAGGACAACAGTTTTAGAAGATGGAGACTTAACCAGGAGCTTGAGTTGGAGGCTGGGACCCTCATGAATGGGATTAATACTCTGATAAAAGAAACCCCACAGTGCCCCATAGCCCCTTCCTCCAAGTGAGGATACAGCAAGAAGTCACAGGGAAGTTGGCACTTGGCAATTGGGAAGAAGGCCTTCACCAGCATTTGACAATGCCAGTGCCTTGGTCTTAGATTTCTAACCTCCAGAACTATGAGCAATGGATTTCTGCTGTTCATAAGTCACTCAGTCTATGGTGTTTTATTACAGCAGCCTGAATGCACAGCACAGTTTCCCAGTAGTCAAAGACTGTGATTTTCTGAAACACTTACCACATGTGTAGGTATTTCTTCTATATTTTTCACAAAGCTTTCTCAAAGGTCTTCTCAAGTGGAGGAGAGTTGAATAAGTACCTCTCTAGCTAAAGATATAGAATCTTTTATGATTTTCATAGGCTAAAATTGCTGGTATTTTTTAAATATATGAAATTTTGCATTTCTAAAAAAAAATTTTGATTATGGGATTTATAACAGTCTAACCCAGAAGTGGATACTTTTTAAAATTAGGTGGGAGACCTTTTCAAAGAGAAAGATTTACTACATGTGCTTAAATTTTCTCTCTCAAAATCTCTTCCCTCTCAAGGGGTTCATGGAAACAAACAAAAATAAATAAATATTTTATGTAAATATAGCTAAATATCTTGGTTTCATTTCATGTCACTTTAATATATGACCCAGTAAAATAAATATGGCAAAATAGGAAAATTAAAAGATTGCTGTATAAAGAGAATTTTAAAAATAGTATTTGTTGCCTCTTTCACTACCTTTTAATTTGTTTCAAATACAGAATGTGTAGCCAGGAAAAAATAAATAAGAAAACAAACCAGGACCTTCAAAACAAGACATGTATCAGGAGTATAGGGGAAAATGTCATGGTGTATGGCAAGTGAACAAAAAGGAAAATGGGCATTGAAATAGTGAAGGAAAAGTTAGGAATGAGTGGAGAAACCTGTGGTCAAGAGATCAAAACTGCCACAAGAGAAACATTTCAAAACTGACTTCTTGTTATTAAATGTGAGATAATTTGGGTATGGTTTTGTGTGTATCGAATTCTGATCCCTCTGTGGCAGGACACTGGAATTCCTTCCATTTCATATGAACAGTGGTGTTTTTCACTGTTGTCATAAAACAGAGGAATTATTTTGTGTTTCTGGAAAGATCTTGTGTTTGCCTTAGTTCTAAGAATTTTGAATCCCCCTACCACCCTCACACACAGATTTTTGTGTATTTCTGATAGGATAAGGGCAGCTAATTTGGACAGTATCACTAGAATGCATCAATTCCACCAGTTTTGAAACTTTTATCAAGAGATCGTATTCAGTCATATTAAATGAATTCTGGAGAAAACTGATTTTTTAAAAAAAATCTTGATTGGAACAGGACTTTTTAGTTGTGTTTTAGAGAATTTAGTTTGAAAACTTTCAGAGAGTTAAACATAAATTCTCACATACAGAGAATGTGAGAAATTATAACCAAGATGAATCTAATAAAACATAGGTAAGAACTCTTTTCATTGATTCATGCTCAATGATTCTCATTGATTCAAACCCCGTATTTTGATTTATGCTCCAACTTCATTTATTTCCTTATATAAGTGAAACCTTATGACACAAATGCAACTCAGTTCCTTTGCAAACCAAAGCTATGAGAAGAGAGTGGTCAGCCACATTCCTGACAGTGCTGATTTAAGGGTCTAGGTACATGTTTTCTTCTCCATTGTTTTAGTTTCCTGGCTAGAAACTGACATATTCCACTCATTTTAGCCTTTCTGATATTGGCACATAGGCACACAAAACAGTAGCCACAGCTTGAAGACTTCAATCTGCATTGAATAGGACATCTTTGGGGAACCTGGGCAGCTCAACCATCTTATTTCCTGCAGTACAATTTTTACAAATGACAATATCATCACTTTTTATTTTATTATTTATTTATTAGAGAAAGAGTGAGTGAGTGGGGGGTGGGGAGGAGCAGAGGGAGAGAGACAAAGGGAATCTTTTTTTTTTTTTGAGAAAAGGAATCTTAAGCAGGCTCCATGCTGAGCATGGAGCCCATCACGAGTCTCCATCTCATGGCCTGCCCTAAGATCATGACCTGAGCCAAAACCAAGAGGCAGATGCCTAACCAACTAAGCCACCAACCCACTCCAACATCTATCACTTTTTAAAAGGTCTTTTAAAGAAGACTTTTAGGTTCACAACAAAATTGAGGGGAAAGTACAGAGTTTTCCCATATGCACCCTGCCCTCACACATGCATAGCCTCCCTGTTATCAACCTCCCCAACCAGAGTGGCATATTTGTTAGCACTGATGAACCTACACTGACACATCGCACTCACCCACAGTCCAAAGTTGATGTCAGGGTTCCTTTCAGTGTTGAACATTCTATGGGTTTAGGCAAATATGTAATGACATGTATACATCATTATAGTATCCTACAGATTATTTGTGTTGCCTTAAAAATCCTTGGTGCTCTGCCCATTCATTTCTTCCCTCCACAAACCCCTGGCAAATCACTGACCTCTTAACTGTCTCCATGGTTTTCCCTTCACCAGAATGTCATATAATTGAAAGCCTATAGTATGTTGCTTTTTTGGATTGGCTTTTTTCACTTAGCAATGCACATTTAAGATTCTTACCATATCTTTTCATGACTTGACAGCTCAGTTCTTTTTAGTGCTGAATATTCCATTATCTAGATATACTCCAGTTTATGTATCCAATTACCTACTAAAAGACATCTTGATTGCTTCCAAATTTTGGTATTTAAAATAAATTTGCTATAAACATCAATGTTCAAATTTTTGTGTGGACATAAGTTTTCAAGTCCTTTGAGAGAATGTTAAGGAGCACAATTGCTGGATCATATGGCAAGAGTTTGTTTAGTTTTATAAGAAATCACTAAACTGTCTTCCAAAAAGCTATTATTTTTAAATGAAGATTTTGTGCTTTTGTTTTTATTCCTATGACACTAGCAACATGAACAATGTTTCCTAATGAAGTCCATTTTAATTTTTCTTTTTGTGTGTGTGAATGCTTTTATATTTAAAATTGATCTTTTTTATGATAATGCTATCCATAGGTTTTCATGCTGTTGGCAAATATCTTCCATTTATTGAAGGCTCACTCTGATGGGTAATCTTATATGTCAGCTAGGTTATGGTAACCAATTATTTGGTCAAATGCCAGTCTAGGTGTTGCTGTGAAAGTATTTTTTAGATATGATTGAAAGAAGGGTTAATTAAAATGCATACTTGGAGTAATTCACAACATTTGGGGTTTTTGTTTTTTTTTCAACCATGCACTGTTTTAGGGTTTATAAAGCATATTTGTACATTCATTAATTCCATTGAACTTCAGGAATACTCTAAGGCAGGCTCGGTAGATAGCTTCTCTCCTTTTTATAAATATAGAAACACATTTCTGAGAAGAGAAATGAGGTTAGGGTCACACAGCTAATAGGCACTAGAGCTGGTACTTTCCACAATTTACTTAGTGCAAAATATGTTTTAAAATATAACTTAATTCTTAAACAATGCCTGTGTCCTATAGGGTACTGATGAGGCAAATAGTTATCTATACCTCTTTAGAGCTCTATAAGGCTAAGAAAGAGAGGTTTGAAATGCTAGTTTCATATCAGAATTACCGGTAGATCTTTAACATATAAACATGGTGAAAGCTTTCCCACATGCAGTCCGGAGTTCTAAGCTGCTTAACTCAGTAAGAGTCAAAGGCAATAATTTTAGTATTTGGCAACCTCATAGTTAATTTTTCTTTCTGAAAAAAAAATAGAAGTAACATTATTAGTGGGGAAGTGAGATAGGAGGAAAAATTGGCAATCCAATTGAAACAGCAAAATAATGCCTATTTTGAATTAAAAATAGCATATTAATGCTTCCACTAGAATTTACTAACAACCTTGAAAATGAATAATGAGGGCAGTATTAATAACTGACATATAAATAATTTCTATAATAATTTAGCTTGGAAAATATTAATTTTCAGGAGTTTTTATTGTATTGAGTGGTTTCTCACATATACGATAAATCTTGGGACCCATATCTCGTTCTTTATTTTCTTCTTTCCATGGGTAAACATCATGAATACATGAGGTATGACATAATTCATAGTGAATCCTATTGAATTTCTTCACTGTAGAGTTAAATAAAACAAGTGATAACTTTGAGCCCTTTTGCACAAATGCAGCATCTAACTGCTGCTGTTTTTTAAGGCTTAATTTTGAGTTGCCTTTTATAAAATCCCACATATTTAACTACAAATTACTTAATGTTTCCTGGATGCTTATCAATAAGTGTCCTTCTTTTGTTTAGCAGGAAAAAGAAAGTTCAATATCATCCAATTTATTTGCAGAGACACTGAATCATATTTTCTTTGGACACATTTATCTATGCTCCAATTAGGCAATGATTTGTACATTGAGCACTTGATCAATTTGAATTATCAGCTGGGGATGTGAATGTTCTACTTCTATGCCTTTCTTTTGATTCTTTTCTAAAGTAGAAAAAAATTCTATAAATTCTGAACATCATAAGGATGTGTAAGTTTAGTGGAATATCTTCATTGCTTATGACTGAACTTAATTAGCAAAAGGTACTTAATATTTGGGGGATATAATTTTCCAATCGCTTAGTAAATTACCTCTCCCAGTGAAATCACCATCTACTTATTCATCAAATATTTATGTAATATCCTTGATGTGTGAGTCACTGTATATATGTCACAATAAATGTTATTAATAAGGAATGTAGTGTACAAATTAGATCTTGCACAATTATGAAAGATCTGTGGAAGTGAAGATCTGGAAAAATAACTGAAGGATCTTTTGTTTTTTAAGATTTTATTTATTTATTCATGAGAGACACACAGAGAAGCAGAGACAGAGGCAGAGGGAGAAGCAGGTTCCATGCAGGGAGCCTGATGTGGGACTCGATCCCAGGACCCCAGGATCATGCCCTCGGCTGAAGGCAGAGCAGACACTCAACCACTGAGCCACCCAGGTGCCCTGAAGAATCTTTTTCAAGCCAATCTGAGAATCTAGGCTTTTCCAGCTACCAAAGTAAAAGAGGAAAACTCATGGGGAAGTCTATAGGAAGCTATTGACTTTCTGTAGCTGCCACTTTTGTGAGCCTACAGTCAAGTTCCTGGTAGTGGTCCTAGGTTTGCTGTGGTCAACTAGGCTGGCAAATAGAAAGAAGAGCTACAAGAGGGACAGAGAGTGACGAGAGCCAGAAACTTGTCAGGCATCTTTAAATTTGTTCATTGCAATATCTGGATAGATATGGTGTTGAGAGTAATAGTAGCTACTTCACTTTGCCTATGAAGTCTACCTTAAAGCCCACTATTGACTAACTATGACCAAGAATATCTATGAACTACCTAAGAATTATTTCACATGTGAAATTAAAAAAAATATCCTCATTAAGCAAGTTAATAGTTTTTTTTTAAAATTATTACTTGTATCTTATTTAAGATTGGGTTTCCCAGTAATAGTTTCTATGAGCAAGATTTGAGAGTGATTTGCTAAGAAGTGGTTCACAGGAGGGCCACCTGAATGGCTCAGTGGCTTAAGCATCTGCTTCCTGATTTCAGCTCTGGTCATGATCTCAGGATTGTGGGATTGAGGCCTGTGTCAATCTCTGTGCTCAGTACAGTCTGCTTGTCCCTCTGCCTCTGCTCTTCCCTCTGCTAGTGCTCTCTTTCTCTCTCAAATAAATAAATACAATCTTTGAAAAAGAAAAAGAAAAAGAAATGTTCACAGGAAAACCTGTTAGAAAGTAGGGAAATAGAGTGAAGAAGAGCAGGAGGCCAAGAAAGTATGTGATATCACACTAAATTCCATAGTGGACAACATTGGCACACCTTGGAAGTGAGCTTTGAAGAAAGTGTACATCATTCTGGTTAGGGGCAAAGGAACTAGGGTAGTTACATGTGTCTCTCAATCAGATATTTGTTAAGGGACGCTTGTATAAGGGATGTAATATACATTTTGTATATTTACATAAATTCAGGAAAAATTCACTGAAATTTTGAATTAGTCCTCAAACAAAGAGAGGCACAGATGTTGCTATTGATACTGAAAGCACAGAAGGCAGAGTGCATAAAAATGACAAAGGGATCCATGGGAGAATGAAGAGAGCATCTTCTACCCAAGTGACTCTAATCCTAAAAAATATACTATTACTATATAAATATAAATACATATGAAGTACATCCATAAGGACAAATAAGAGGTAGAAAAAAAGGAGGAATAAGTATTTATCTAAAAATTATGATTTTTAAAATTTCTAAAATATCTTTGAATAAAGCTATAAAAAAGAGAGAAAAGAATGGAGACCTGGGTGAGATGGTATTAACTTTTCTGCAGATGTGCTGAACAGACTTTAGGAGTTCAAGTGAGGAAATATGCTACACTTGCTACACAATACTCTAGTCAGACTACATACACTGTTAGAGCTTCAGTTACGATAACAGAACAGTGGTTATTGATGGGTCTTTTAGCACTTGAATATACACACATCTTCACATAATTCAATCTGGTACTCCAATTATTTGATCAGTTATCACAGGTCTTTGAGGGAAAAGGAAAAAAAATGTCTAAATGAGATCCTTGACAGTCCCATTTGCCATTCATTGAGAGCAAAGCTATCTTGTTGATTGGCCATGATTATTTTAGGAGATAACATTCTACTAGTCTAGGGCACTGAACTGAAAAATAGAAAAACTAATCATACTAATCAGATTAAATGTGAAAGTGGAATTGGTACTCTTATGAAGCATATTTGAACTTTTTGAGGACTGAGTTTATAATTGCTCTTCTCATATATATGTAACTTGCAATATCAAATTTCTAAAAGAAATTTCTGTGATATAATCAAAAAGGATTTTTACAGCATGATGGACCATGGTTTTAATGACAGTATAGATATTCTACTTTATGAAAAGAAATTGCTATATTCTAAGTGTCTTTGAGATAAGTGGGACTGTCATACAAAAGGATATATAAATACACACATATTCACAGGATATATAAATACACACTATACAATAAAATACCTTATCTCATTAAAAACATTTCATTGATAGATATTTTGAAAAGGTATATAGAAGAAGAAATCTACAAAAGCCAACATTTTGCTCATCAGACAAATGAGATTTAAGATCAATATCTAAATGAGTTCCTACTGATGTTAAGTTTGTACGTAGAAAAGGTAATTAGTTGTATGACCTCTGTAGAAGCAAATTTGCATATGTATCTATGTTCTGTATTAGTTTGATCTAAAATCCACTTGTTAAGTGAAGTGGTAACCCACTTGCTTATAACAAAGACAAAAAAACTAATAACCTGAGAACTAAGCAAGTTGTGTCAGAATATCATATCTCATCTGCTCTTACCAATAAGAACTCAGCTCAGCTGCTGAGGGGGGCTTCTGGGGATTTACCATAAAAAAAACATATGAAGAAGAAACTGTAACAAGGGGACATGTAGGCTATAAATGCCAAGAGTTTGTGATGACTATCCTAGAGTGTTTGGTCTGGCCAAGGAGACATTTTACTTATCGAAAAAATTTTATCTGAAGACCTAGGACAATAGCTCCTATTGAATGAAGGCAGTAGCAACAGCCTTGCAGTTGCCCTTGAAGATCATCTTGCCCATCAACACCAGTGGTCTTGTTCTTGTTCATGTTCTCTAGCGACATACTATAGCTACAGGGGACTTTTCCTTCTCCTCTGGCAGCTGGATGTCAGCTCTTGGTTGACTAAGCCATCTCTCCTGATCTTCTGCTTTTATAAAGGTACAGCTCAACTAAATTTGGACACTAGTCCTTTCATTTCCCCTTGCTTGGAATAATAGTGTGATTAATCTATCATTGGTTTGGAGTGCGCTCTTTCTTTATTGGCTTACTGAAAGACATTATTCTGCATGCTCTAGGCTTATGAAATTCCTACAGTGAACCACAGTGAACCTGTGTTAAATAAACTGCTAGCAAAGACAAACTCAGTCTCTGAGCATAATTTTGCCCCCCAAAACAAACCAGCATGTGAAAGTAAATAGCCAAAATTTATTTATTTACCTTGGAGAAATATATATATATTAGTGCGTTTGGGCTACCATAACAGAATTCCATAGACGGAGTGGCTTATAACCAACAGAAATTTATTTTTCACAGTTCTAGAGACTGAGAAGTCCAAGATCAATATGCTGGCAGATTCAGTCTCTGGTGAGGACTGGCTTCTTCATTCATAGAAAGCCATCCTCCTGCTGTGTCCTCTTATGATGAAGGGGCAAGGACACTGTCTGGGGTGTTTCAATGGGGTACTAACCCATTCATGAGGGCTCCATTGTCATGACCTAACATCTCTCAAAGCCCCACCTCCAGTGCCATCACCCTGGGAATTAGGTTTCAACATACGAACTTTGGGGAGACTCGAACATTCAGTCTATAACAATATATAAATATGTTGTAAGTATTAAGGTCTAAACTATTGGTCTTTAATGGTGCATATTTAAGAAGCTCCAAATAAGTTAAAATAATGTAATTTACCTTGAGACAGTTCATTGCTTTATTGAGGTTTTTAAAATGAGATTTAGATTTGTGGAAAACAAATCATGTATCTGAAATTTCTAAAGATTTACCAACATGTAGGAAAGCTGATAGTAAAACTATGATTATGTGTCAAAGTTTTTTTTTAATTATTAATTTATTTATTCATGGAAGAAACAGAGAGAGAGAGAGAGAGACAGAGAGACAGAGACAGAGAGAGAGAGAGGCAGAGACACAGGCAGAGGGAGAAGAAGGCTCCGTGCAGGGAGCCTAACGTGGGACTCCATCCCAGGTCTCCAGGATCACATCCTGGGCTGCAGGCGGTGCTAAACTGCTGCACCACCCAGGCTGCTCTATCAAAGTTTTTACATTTGGATATAGTGTAACATTCAAAAACACACCACAAATTTAGTTATTTCATTTTTATTTCATTTAGGGAAGTAGAGAATTTACTTCTTTTGGAATGTCTACATAGAATATGGCTTGACATCCATGATTTGGATACGCTATTTTGCTGAATGTTTGTCAGAACATAGGTCAAAGCAGTCAATAAAATATGATACAAAGTTTTAAGTTACAGTTTCTTCATATTGGAGACAGAGTTTGAAAGTATTTTATCAGGCACCAGATTTGGAACATTTTCATGTAAAAAAATTCCTTGATAATTCATGAATCCAATTCTTCCTCCTCCTTTTGTTTCTTTCTTCAGTAAATGTTCACTGAGTATCTATGACATGTCAGGTAATAGTTTAAAAACAATAAAAACAATAACAAGAAACCAAAAAAAAAAAGAGATGAACCCATTTTCACAAAGAAAGTTCCGGCTAATGGAGGAAACAGCCGTGATTTAAAAATTTAAAAAATCTATTATTACAGGGACCCCTGTGTGGCTCAGTTGGTTAAGCACCCAACTCTTGATTTTGGCCCAGGTCATGATCTCAGGGCTATGAGATTAAGACCCCTGTTGGGTTTTACATTCAACAGGGACTCTACTTGATATTTTCTCCTTCTTCCTCTTCCCTCACCCCATCTTTCTCAAATTAAAAAAAAAACTATAATTACAAAGTGCAGTGTGTACCTGGCTATTTCAAATAAGCACATAACAAAAAGATGTGCCTCATCCTTTGAAGACATAAAAATTGTCTCTACAGAAACATAGTGAACTTGGGAATTGTGTGGAGGTGCATGGTGACAACAATCTGGGCAGATGAGCTAGAAAATGAAAAGCCTTCCAAGCAGCCATAAAAAGGCACACTTGAAAACCAGTGTCCACGTGGCTGTCATAAAGAAATGGGTCACAGTTGATGATATAGGGGTAACGCAGCAAGGACTGACTAATGAAGGCATTATAAGACATACTAAGAATTTTTATCTTTATCCTATGAAAAGTCAGGTGCTTTTGGTGGATTAAGCTGGAAGAGAGAGTTTGCTTTCCAAATTGCTGCCATTTTTGATGGCTTTGAGATATCCAAATAGAGGCTAGTTAGATTTGTCTGTTAGATACATGGTTCTGGAGATTGAAAAAGAAGTGTGGAATGAAACAGTCACATAGGAGTTAATATAACAGCTGACCAGACATGTATTTAATATACAGATATCAAATTGTTTTGGTGAGTCTACTAGCTGTGTGCTAAGAGACTTAATTAGAAGAATTCCAGAAGCAAAACACTTTTATAGTATAATCCTATCATAGGAGCAGTAAATCAGCAATTTTACATAATTATTAAAATTTGGTATTCTTGAGCAAAGATCACAGAATATAATGGGTTTTATACAAATTTCTAATATGTCCTTATTTTATAGTTATAAGAAGTGTTGTTTGGTTATTAAAAAGTCATGTTTGGAACCTAGTTCACAGCTCCAGTCTAGCTGGGAATAGTTTAAAATACATTGCTTATTTTATTATAATAAAACTGCTAGTTAACACATAAATATATAGTAGAGATCTATCTTTGTATCTATGTACCAATCAACCTATCAACCATCTATCATGTATCTGTATCTAGAGCTTCATACAGGGGTATATCCATTCTACTAAATACTAGCTTTGGAAAATATGCCTTATAAAAGAAAAGAAACTTGGTTCCATGTATAGAGAGCTAGGTATGAGTATTGAAATTGCCAAAAAGTGTGCTTTCACTTGATAAGTACTAACAGCAATGTTAAAATAATTGCAACTGATTTGCCCTACGTATATTAACATTGTATATTTAGTAAAAGATACTGTAAGAGGCTTCCATTTCTAGAATGCAGTAGATCATAGTAGGCTAATGCTTCTGCTACATCTACCATAAAGAGCTGAATATTTATCTGTTTGTTTTTTTTAAGATGCCAGAGATCTCTGGATGAATTACCTTCCAGAGATGATAAAGCCATTATAAGGTGAATGGCAGGTCACCGACAACTTTCCCATTCACGAGGCATTTGGGATTTTAGGTACAGGTAGAAAGATGCTTCCTGAAATTGCTATGCTTTCACAGTACCCTTTAAATTAACTAGTTAATAGCTATATATCTAGTTAGCAGATTCTTTATATTAATTTTTCTCTGTTCAAATAGCTGCTATATTTCCTAACTAGACTCTTACTGACACAAGTGAGGGTTTAATATGTTGTTTGTAAAATAAGAATAGTATATTGTTGGGGAGGGTGAGATAGAATTCTGGTATATTTCTGCAACTGTACGTCTCCCTTACTGAGAACATTAGACTTCTGTAGAATTAGTCATATCAAATAATTTGTGCATATTTTTTTCATAAATTCCCTCCTATAAATATTTAGGTGAATGTGAAGATTCATATAAAAGGCCATTTTAGAAGTTATGAATGTTCAGGTGTGTTTGAAAGATTGTACAGTGCTGATGTAAGTAATCTGGCCCATTTTGTGGTATTGTGGGTGTAAAAGAGGTAAGAAGGAAAATTTATATGGAAGGAAAGTAGGAAAAGGCAATTCTAGCATTTAAGTCAATGTATTAATATATGTTTTGAATCGTATTCAAATGCACAGTATAAATATTTCAATTATTATAAATTACTACCACTATTTATTGGTCAGCAATGTGATCTACTATGAACATGTTAAAAATAATATCCTGATATAGCAAGGGTCTGTAGTGTGAGCTTAAGGACATATGTATTTTTTAAGAGTGTGGAATATAGGTGTAGAAACTGGGAAAATACAAACACTTTTCACTCTATTGTACTTACCTTTCCTTAGAAACAGTCTCTATGGGTTTTCCAGAAAGCATATTTTCAAAATCATATATTACTACCTTAATTTTCCCTTTATAACCAATCTCTTCAACTGAAAACAATTCCTAAATTTCTTTGCAATATTTAAAGTAGTCAAAGTTATTTGTCACCTCTCCATTTTCTCCATAAAATAATAAAAATTATATTGAAATAGAAGAAATCTATGAACTAGAAATAAAATATGGTCAGCTGTGAAGACTGAGCAGAGTAGCCAATAGCGGGATCTGAGTCACTGAGCTTTTCAGCATATGTTCCAACATCTCATGACTTGTTACTTACAGAACAATTCACTTCACTCACCCCCATCATAAAAATGAAAATATATAAATCATTCATCTTTCCAGATTTTCAGACATAAACCTGGAAACATCTGTGGCTTTTTGGTTCACTATGCAATGTTCAGTCTAGTCATTCAGTGTTTGACTTTTGTTTTTTTCAATCTGGAATCTGTTTTCATAATAACTCCTACCTGCTACAAACTTGAATATTTTGACAGAGTTTTTGGTTACTTTCTTAGTTTTCCCTTGATAAGTTTTACTTTTTTGCTCAGGATTTCTTAGCTAATGACAACTATGATCTAACTGCAAAGAAAAGCACCAACATGATTTTTGAAGCTAAATACAACTGGTAGAGAAAAAGCCAAAAGAAAATATGAGATATTTCACCACTGAAGAAAATGCAAGATCTGGAACTATAAACTGTGCTAATGGGACAAGGTGATTTTAGTTTTAGTTTAGTTTAGTTTAGTTTTAATTTATACTAATAAATTAAATGACACTATTAATTTATACTAATAAATTAATGACACTATACCCTGCCCCAAGGTCAATGAGTAAACAAACATTCACAGATCCTTTCTGTAACATGGGTATGAGGTAGAGAATTTTATGCTGGATCTCTTAAAGATGGAGGGAGAAAAAGCTATAAAAAATGGTAAAAATCCTATTAGCAGCATTTTCTTTTAAAGAGATTGCCTCAAAGTTCGGATATTAATGTGATGAAGATAATACATTACCATATGGTCTGAATTGGCTTTAAGAGTCCTTTTTTAAAATCAGCTATTTATTTTGAAAGAGCAAGTCTGTACAAAATAAGGAAGTGCTTTCAGGTTTTTTTCCCATTATTTCTTCTCTCAAAATCTCAGCTGTAAATTTGGTTGTCTCTCTTAATGAGGCACCCTGCAGCTTCACATTTTAGTAAAAATTTCCAGGAAAAGAAAAGGTAACTACAGGCAAATATTTTAATTTTTATTTGTCTTTTTGGTCTGAGTCTTAGTGGAAACAACTTTTCCTCCAAACTTGCAAACCAAGAAGACCAAGCTACCAGAAAAGACTGACCAAATATTTCATTTATACATCATATTATCAATTTTTCAACAAATAAAAAAAACTAAAGTCTCAAAAAATCGTTAAGAGCTAGGTTCAAAAGATAAAACCTCCCATCTGTAAAGGAATTATAGAGAAAAGTTATATGCAGATGGCCAATAAATTATTATACACATCAAAAGAAAGTTGATTAATAGGTAAAGGGGAAGAATAAAGGACATATTGGGAAAGACCTCCCTGGGATAGATGCTAACAATGCTTCACTTCAGAGGTAATATTATTATTACTGGGTCTCTGATGTTGTTTTAAAGGATAGCTAGAAGGTCTCCAGCAAACAAGCCAAGAAGATATTTTGTTAGTGGTTAAGATATATGAAGAAAAACAGAAGTGGGATGGCATCTTACAGGAACGGGATATTTTTTTAAAACTTCTGTCAGATTAGGAGTCAGAAAACTATTCTGCATTGGCCAAATCCAGCCTGCCAGCACTTTTGATATGTTCTGGAATGCAGCCATGCTCACTCATTTGCTATTGCTTATGGCTACTTTCTTGTTACAAAGGCAGTATAAGGTAGTTGAGACAAAGAACATCTGGTCTTCAAAGCATCAAATATTTACTATGTGGTCTTTCATAGAAAAAGCAATTGTTGAGTTTTAAAGTAAATGTGTACAGAAAAAGAAGGCATTGAGGTTCCTGGGTGGCTAGTCAGGTTGAACATAAAGATCTTGGTTTCAGCTCAGGTCATGATCTCAGCTTCCTGAGACCCAGCTCTGTGCACAGCAGTGTCTGCTAGAGGACACCCTCCTTCTGCCCTTCTCACCACTTGTGCTCTCTCCCCCACCTCTCAGATAAGTAAATAAAATAAAATAAAATAAAATAAAATAAAATAAAATAAAATAAAGAAAGAAGGCTAAGAGTATTATCATGGCCTTGCTGACTGAGAGTATTTAAATTATTGAGTAATTTGGGTGGAAATGTGTTTCCCAGAGATCCATAGCATCTTCTTTCCTTCCTTCCTTCCTTCCTTCCTTCCTTCCTTCCTTCCTTCCTTCCTTCCTTCCCTCCTTCTCTTTCTCTGTCTTCACTTAATTTTACCACTTTTTTGGCTGCAAAAGACTCATATTAAACAATTGAAAGAGAGAAACTTGTTTCATGAATTAGTAATGACTTACACTAAAGGAATTCACTGGCTTTCCTGTACTTGACACCATTTGATCCTCATGATAGTAGTCTGTGAGTTCAGCCTTTATTTCACTAAACCCCCGAAATACTGAGAGTTGAAGTACTTTTTTTCTAGCCTCAGATAACTAATAAGTAGTTTAAATACAGATCTTCAGATTCCCTAGGTACTGATATCTCTGTATTGACAAGGCTTCCCCAATACCAAGCAGGGTTTAGAGCAAGCCCATTCTCTTGAAGACTCATCTAGCATTACCAGTCCTGTTACACTCACGGATCCTTCATTTAGGTTAAATGTAAGGGTTGCTTTTGCTGTTTTATCTTGATCTGGTTTTCCCAAAAGTAGAGCCTGAAAATGGTTGTGTTTTACTAGGCAGTGTACTTGGGAAGTGATCACACAGAGCAGGAGTGAGAGTCAAAATCATGAAAGAGAGGAAGACAGAAAGGTAATTGGAGGATGTGTTTCTGAGTTGCCCACTGGCATTGTTGAAACTTCCCTGAGTCCTGTACTCCTGGCAAATAGCAATGGACAAGATGTCTCCTCCATCTCTGTCTGTCTGTCTGTCTGTCTCAAATACGTACATAAAATCTTAAAAAAAAAAAATGGGAGGGTGCCTGGATGGCTCAGTTGGTTAAGTGCCTGCCTTCAGCTCAGGTCATGATCCTGGAGCCCCAAGATTGAGCTCCACATCCGGGTTCCCTGCTCTCAGCAGGGATCTGTTTCTTCCTTTCCCCCTCACCCTGCTCATGTTCTCTCTCTCTCTGAAATAAATAAATAAAATCTAAAGAAAAAAACACATATCTTCCAACTTGTTGTGTTTGGGAAAGGACTTACTACAAAGAACAATCCATCCCCACACAACTTAGATAAGTCTCCTAGATGGCTCCTGTTTACCTATGACAAAGCCAGACACAGGCCCTCCAAACTGCCATTCTTTTTCTTATAAATAATTAGGTGAACTGTCCCCACTCACTAATCTTAACAAAATGCACACTAACTTAATTCAACTGTAGTTAAGTTTCTCGTCTCCCTTCAGGTCCCCAAACTTTGGCTAACCAGTGAAAAAACCTCTTGTTAATAGTCTTCTGAAAACTCACTGACCTCAAGGGAAAACACTCTCTGATAAACTCTGATCATACCATTGGTTCAGTGTACTCCCTGACATCTGGTTCTTTCTAGCTGGTTCTCAGGATAATTTTTATTTGACACCCTGGGTGTGGGATATTAATGTTCTATCTCGTGGGACCTTCTGAATAGTCAGATGATATTCTTCTCAAAACTCTCCTCCAATGAGATAAAGGCCAGGGGAGAAGTTATTGATCAGTTTCATCTTCCATTCGCTAAGGGTGGCCTTGTGGATGTTAATTCCTTCACATTTCCCAGTTACACATTGGAGAGGGTTATGAATTCACCTCACCACCAGCTTCTCTCTTCCTTTTGGGGTTTGAATGGGAATATAATGAATATCAACAGCTCTGTATTTTATAAAACTTAGATGGTGTCGTTAATCTCATAATCCCCCTTGGGAGACAGTATTTTTTCTGATGTGCTATCTTGCCAAGGGGTGGGAGGAATCAATTTTAGGGTCCTCTACTTAACCCTTTCTTCCAAAAATGTCTCAATTCACAGTTCAGAAAAACAATGTGATATTCTTTCAAACTACTAAGTATACCTATCCCAATTATATAGTTAGGTACTAGAAAATAGCCACAGAAATAGTTCATGAATGTATTAGACCCACTATTTGATGGACTTGACTCAGACTCCTCCATTTATTGCCTCTACTACTTAAAGTCATCATCCTATCTAGAAAATCATGACGGCACTTTCAGTCCCATGGCATTAGCACTAATTCAGACAATGTGTCCAACAGTGCTCAAAAAGTTTGGATATTTTACTTTCACCCCACACTTTGCAAGGGTTTTCCTCCAGTAGCTCGGTTTGCCCATTGGTGGTCAATGGCTCTGAGTCAGGGACACTTACATTTAAAAACTGGTTACAAAGTTGCTTTTTTTCACCATAATCGCTGATGTCAGCTTTCTACTCACTAGCTCCCCATTTTTTTTTCCTAGTTATTCAAGTCAAATAACACCTATCCAACTGTCTATCTTTCTCACTCCTGGAGACATCAGAATTCATTAGTCATCTTCATAGATCCCTGCAGGTTATAGCAACCTAATTACCATCTGGCCCTTGTGATCCATTATGGTCATTAATCCACTTGGTCCTTGCTCATGGAGTTGCCATCCAGCGTCTGCTATTCCAGAGTCTATGACCTCCCATTCAAAATAGGGATCCCAGTCAGTAGGTATATCCCCTACATTTAACCTTGCCCTGGAGAAGAATGTTTTCACCAAGATTTTTTAAAGATGCCAGTACCCTCTTACTTATACATTTCTCACTGCTTTAGCAAAGGGAATAATCTCTATATCCTTCCAAGGGAGTCATTTTTTTCTTGAGCTTTTTGACTCCTTCCTCAATATTGTAGTAAGCCATCTCTACTTTACTTGCAATAGGCCAGTGTTTCTTAAATTAGAATATGATACAAATTATCAGGAATCTTTATAAAATACAGATTCTGATTGAGTACATCTGACGGGACTTAAAATTTTGTATTTCTTTTTTTTTAAGCTTTATTTATTTGAGTGTGTGTGTGTGTGTGTGTGTGTGTGTGTGTGTGTGTGTGTGTGCAGGGTGAGGGGCAGAGGGAGAAGGAGACAAGTAGACTCCCTGCTGAGGGGGGAGCCTGATGTAGGCTTGATCTCAGGACCCTGAGACTGTGACCTGAGCCAAAAAAATCACAAGCTGGACACTCATTTGACTAAATCACCCAGGCAAAATTTTGTATTTCTATTATACTCCTGACTGATACCCATGCTACTGATTTATAGATGACTGCTGAATAACAATACTATAAATAGGCAGTAGTTATATCCAAGCTGCAAAAAGCCATCTCATCTAAGATAGGTTCTTTTTTTTTAATTTTTATTTATTTATGATAGTCACACACAGAGAGAGAGAGAGAGAGAGAGAGAGAGAGAGGCAGAGACACAGGCAGAGGGAGAAGCAGGGTCCATGCACCGGGAGCCCAACGTGGGATTCGATCCCGTGTCTCCAGGATCGCGCCCTGGGCCAAAGGCAGGCGCCAAGCCACTGCGCCACCCAGGGATCCCCCCACCCAGGGATTCTTAAGATAGGTTCTAAGTGCTTCTAGGCCAATAAATCTCTTCTACTTGGATCATCTGGACAATACCCATAAGACCCATTCCACATTTTTCCTTGATTTGTTCCTGGTACCTGTTGGTGGTCCTGGCAGAACAGAGACCATGTTTTCCTGCTAAACTGTGCTGAGCCTGGGTCCTCTGAAATAGGAATGTAGGACAAAGAGAGTCAAATAGAGAAAGAGTATAGCCTACCAGTGCTCAATCCACTGTGATCTTTGGAGGAGTTTTATGAAATGCTTCTCGGCCCTTCGCACTCAAAGAAATAGTAATTTCTTTTTAAACGTGTGCATGATGGCTTGATTTGTTTGAACTTCCCTGAACTTCTGAGGTGCAAATGTATAAAGGCTGAAAGGGTTTCAGTGGGCATCCCCTGCTATGGCTTCAGAGAAGCCCTTGGATAAAAGGTAAGGAGCTGTCATAGTGCACAAAGCTGGTACAAAACTAGTCACCACAGTACTGGCTAACACAAGAAGTGAAACCAAATTACTTGAAGTGGCACAAAAGAGTTGTCCATTATGTCTCCCATTTATCTTTCTGATCCCACCTCCCTTTTTGTGTTCCTCCCTCCCCGTTCTTTTTCTACTCGTTGCCCAGTGCCATCTGCCAACAACAGCCAGTTGATTATCAGATGTAGTCTCTTAAATCTTTCCTGTCCCAACAATGGGCCTCTCTCTTCCAGCCTTTGCACTGAGAAAACAAGTTCTTAGGTAATCCCGCTGAATTAGAGTTCTAGATACCAAAACCTGCAAACCTGTATTTCAGTCGAGTGTTACCAATCTCACTCTCTAGGTTTCAGGCTATTATTCTGTGTCCTCATCTGGAAAGCAGGGGCAATGATAGTACTTACGAATATGCAGAAATTCCACTGTGACATGTGCAAAACTGTTCTGAAAACAATAGAGCCCCAAACAAAATATAATCTGTTGTTTTTGTGCAGTAACTAATTCATAATACATAATGAGTAGCAAGGCCTATATGGAATGCTTAAAATATGCATTCCTCCCAGAATGATTTGCATTTAAAAGGAGAAAAGTGTATCTGAAATGAATAAATGCTTAAAGTTTAACATTCCAATGGGATTTTCTGCCACTTGTTCTTTTGTTGTTTAGTAACTTCTGAGTATCAGCACAGACATACAACTACCCTTCAGTGAGCCACCACTTGTTGTCAGTAGCCCTACTAGCTAATTTAAAGGTCTTATTGTATTTACTCCTCATAATAAGCTCAAGAGATAGGTATTATCATGGTTCCATTTTACTTATAATAACTACTAGTCTTTAAGCTTTACATTATGTTCTAGTTAAAACAAAGTCAGTAGGTGGCACAGCCAGAGCTTGGACCCAGGTTTGAATGAGAAGTCTTCTAAGTTCTTTATTCTGCTGGCTTGATTATACCTTTTGAACTATCTTAGATAAACCCAGTTTATGTCAGTCTAATTATTAATAGTCCTTTTCACTCCCTAAGTTGTCTAATTTTCTTTCTTCCTTTTTTAAATCCTAATTTTCATGGTAAGTTATTTGGTTACCCTATTGTTCAAACATTTTTTTTTTAAGATTTTATTTATTTAGTCATGAGAGACACACAGAGAGAGGCAGGGATACAGGCAAAGGGTAAAACAGGCTCCCTGCGGAGAACCTGATGTTGGACTGGATCCCAGGACCCTGGGATCATGACCTGAGCCAAAGGCAGATGTTCAACCCACTGAGCCGCCCAGGTGTCCCCAAATATTTTTGTCTTATCTTTAAACAAAGTTTACCAGTAGATCAAATGATTCATATTTTTCAATCTGTGTCTGTGCATTTTAAAATTAACAGTCCCATTCTCTAAGTCTCAAACACTATGCTGTAAGTGAACAGCTAACTTGGCTTCTTAAGCTCACTGTGCTTGCATCATGCCATGAAAATGCTTGGTGTGAAGTAATTGATGTAATCAATACCCTAAAATAGCCAGCCCAGGTTTGGTGCTGAAAAAACAAAAACTAAAACAAACAAAACCAAAAATAAAACATTGGGTATATTTCATATTTTTAGTACTTACACTTATTTCTTATATTTCTCCAACATTTCTTTATAAGTTTGTGCAAACATTCAGTGATTATAACTCAAGATTTTTTAAAGCTATATACATTTCAGATGTAGACTTGTTAAAAAAATAAAATTATATACCAAAGAGTTCAGTAAATACTTGTGGATGATCCTGTATATGAACTCAAGGTTTGCTGTTACCTTGGGAAGAATTCAAAGGTTTGCACATGTTCAAAACCAAACTTTTTGGTAATGGCTAATTTGTTTAGCCAAACCCTAAGGATCATTTTGGGGTTTCTGAATCATTTTGATGACTGTCCTCATAAGAGGAAAACTATTAACAGACTATTCTTTTTCTTCTCTGTCATCTATAAATGGATTATGTCTAGTAAATTCTAGTTTACAACTATTGATTCCAAAGACATGTAATAATCACAAGTTACAGCTGGATAACTCAAAACTTCAATCAAAAACTCTTAGTTATTACATTGTGTTAGTTGTCCGTTTTGACTTGAATTAAATTGAAGGAGAGACATTACTAGAAAATTAACATATTTATGGGTATTTGAATTTCTATGGTATAAAAATTGACAACATTGAAAAAAATGTTTTCTATATGGACTTGTTCATAATGTAGGCATTTTTGTCAAAGAGTGTAAAATAGAGGATACTAGGGAATTATTTAATTTTATAAAAATATCTAGAATTTTTCTTCATCAAAGTGTTGTTATTAACTTTAGTTGTTCCTTTAATGCATAGTTTCTTATTTCAACAAATTTCCCTGGTGATGTGAAAATACTTTGATTATGTCTTTCACCATGAATAAGTTTTAATTAAAAAAATCACCATGAACAGTTTCCCTTCTATCCCTCCAACAGATGTTTTAATGAAATGGGCAAGGACTGAAGTTCAGAAAAACTGGTTACTGTCTCTTACTCTCCCATCACTACTTATTGGATGCATAAATACAGACAAGTTCTTTAAGACTCTGGGGTTCAGTTTCATCAACTTTGTAACAGTAGATGAATTTTCCTGGTTCTGATGTTTCTAGTCTTAAAATTTAAATTCTCTCCTCCATTTATTTGTGTTAGAAAATGGGACAACTCTGATTGCTCTATTCCTGATGAACTTTTATTTTTGGAATATACTAAGGGATCAGAAACTTTAGGAATGATTTATTATCTAACCTATGCTCTAAAAGCCACATTTATTAAGAATGATCTTAATTTTAGAATATTTGTTCATAATTGGTGTTGAAAGGATAAATTATATGTAGTAGGCTTATAAACCTCAAGTTACTTCTTGTACTAGTGTATATCATGACTCTGTTAAATGAAATGAAAATCCAAATCAAATTATCATGGGTGTAGGCATATTAATAGCCTCTCAAAGATGTCTGCAACTAATTTTCAGAACCTGTGATTATTGTATTACATGGCAAAAAGGAACTAACTAAGGTGGTAGATGGAATTAAGGGTGCTAATCAGGTGATATTTAAATAAGGAGATTATCGTGATTATTTAAGTATGCACAATGTAATCACAAGGGTTCTTAAATATGGAAATAGGAGGCAGAAGAGTCTGTCTAAAGGTGATGCAATGTGAGAGAAATTTGAAAGGAATTGCTGGCTTTGAAAATAAAAGGGAACCTTGAGCCAGGGAAGGTGGGCTGCCTCTAGGGACTGGAAAAAGTGGGGGGAAAAAAGGATAATCCCCTAGAGCCTCAAGATCAAAGCATAGCCCTAAAAACCTGATGTTAGACTAGTGAGATCCATAGACTTCTCACCTTCAAAACTATAGGATGCCAATAAATCTGTGCTCTGTTAAGCCAATAACTTTGTGATAATTTGTTATAGTAGCCATTAGAAACTAATAGTCATTAACAGGAAATTAATACAGTCATTGCTGAGCAGCTACTTCGGTAGACAATAGTCTGAACACTTAATTAGTAGTGATTTTTAAATTCTTTCCAGTGTTACAATAATCTTTTAAAATTATAATACATATCTCATAAAATATTGTGTATGCAATAGAATGAAAATCATGATGACTTTGGAAATATGGAAACTAATATATAAGCATAAAAAGAATATAAAGTAGCATATGTTTTTATTGCAAATCTATAAAATATGAATGTATGTAGGGAAGTTCTGGGAAATAACAAAACTCAAACTCTATAGAAAGGTTGAAATATCAGTTTTTAAATCTTACGTGTTTTTATTGTTAAATCATGTTGTGGTTGTTGTTTGTGAAACTGATGTAAAAATAAGTAAGTAGTTCCAGCAGGGAGCTAAGCCTCCACAGTCATCTAACCTCAGTATTAGGTGATATAAGGTAGATGAGTCAATACTCTTCCCTCCTCTTTCCTGAGGTTAGCCTGGCCAGTGGGGAGCTGCTGTTTCACCCAACCCAGTATAAACAAGGTGAAATGAGGTGGTTCAAGGTGAATAGGTCATTCTATAATTTCTTTTCATTACATTCTGCCTCACTCTACATCTGGTGCCAATGGGACCCAGGAAAGTATTGAATTTCCATGTCAATCCAGTGGCAACAAAACAATAAGAATTCGCTCTTCACTTACTCTCTCCCTGGTATTGGAGGGCCTTGTGTGCTGAAGAGTTGCAAATTGGGTTTCCACTCTCTCTGGGAAGGTATCAGCAGGGCTTAGAGGGAGGTAAAATATCATTACATCTGTCTGCAGCTAGACAGTGTGAGTCAGTAGCTCTAATTTTGTCAAGGTGTGTGTGGGCACAGTGGGAAGTTAAACATATGAACCCATCTGGTCCTTGCACCTCACTTCCACAGGGAAACATCTTGCTTAATAAAAAAAAGAAGGTTAAATCTGACCCAGAGTCTCATAATATAATATCCAAAGTGTTTAGAATATAATTGAAAAAGCATTCATTATACTAAGAGCCAGGAAAATCATAACATGAATGTGAAAAATTCAACAGATACCAATAGTGAGACAAATCAGATATTAGAATAATCTGACATGTCTTTTAAAATAGCCACCATAAAAGTTATTCACTGAGCAATTTAAATTCTCATGGAACAAATAAAATAGAGAAAATCTCGGGAAAGAAGTAAACGTTTAACAAAAAGAGCCCCCAAAATATATATATTGACACACATATTTATTTTATATATGTTACATATTTGTTTATATACATTTATTATATATTTTATATACAAATTTTTATGTATGTAAAACAAAAATAAATCAGAAATAAACAAATGAACAAATAAATGTCACTAGTGAGCTTCAGATGATAAAGGATAAAATTAATGAACTTGATGACAGGTCAATAGAGTTTGTTTAATCTGGGTATTTGAGAGAAAAATAGTCCGAATAAAATCAACACAGTCTTATGAACCAGCGAGACAATAACAGAAGAAGGCACATTTTTATCATCAGAGTGCTAGAAGAAGAAGATGAAGAGAATAGAACTGAAAAGGTATTCAAAGAAATAATGGTTGAAAACTTCCCCAAAATTGGCAAAACAAAAATTTGCTGATTCTTGAAGCTGAATGAATGCCAAAGAGCATAAAGCCACAGAAACTCCAGTCAAGAAATATAATTAAAAATTTGAAAATAATGGCAAAATAAAAACCTTAAAAAGCAGCTATAGATAAAAAACCTTAAAAAGCAGCTATAGATAGCCAACATACCATTAATAAGAGAGAAGAAACACCAGTCCAAAGGATGGCAGATTTTGCATCTAAAATCCTGGAGTCCAGAAACACACAATTCTTTTGAAGCACTGAAAAAAAGGAATGGTAAACTATAATTTCTATATGTGGAGACAATGTCCTTCATGAATGATGGGAAAATAGACATTTTCAGATTAAAAAAAAAGAGAGAGAATAATTTGTAGCTAGCAGACCTATCTTTAGAGAATGGATATATAGTTTTCTGACTAGGAAAAAAAAAAAAAGAAGAAGAAGAAGCCTGAAATTTCAGAAAGGAAAGAACACCAAATGGATAAAACTAGGAGAAAACGTAACAGACTATTCTACTTCTACTGAATTTCTTCAATATATTTGAGGGTTGAAACCAAAATTGCATGAGGTATAATATAGTTTGCTCAATTATATGTAAAGAAAATACTTAAGACAATTATATTTAAAAAATGGGAATGACAAAAGGACCTAAATGAAAATGTTTTCTACATTTCATACAAAGTGGCAAAAAGTCATTACAAGTATGCCACAACAGGTTAACTGAGCAAACTTTATACACAGTAAAGCCAAAGAAATCTCTGCCCAGAAATATCAAATTAAACTTCTGAAACTGAAAGCAGAAAAGAATCTCAAAGTAGGTATAGAGATGTATATGTAACCCCTACAGCCACTACTAGGAAAACTACAAAGCTATGTACTCCAAAACATAACAATTAACTCAAGATGGAATCTTAAAATATTCTAGAGTAACCCATTGGGAGATTTAGAAAAGGAGAGAAACAAAATACAGACAAAAAAGTTGTTCTGAAGGTTATAAGAACTTATGTTCTCTCTCTCTCTCTCTCTCTTTCTGTCTCACACATGGTATAGGAAGGTCTTAGCAACCTTAGGAACAAAAAACTGCAAACAGGTTTTAGTGAATGTGTAACTGAATTGCAACACATTGATACTATAGAGAACGACTCAGAAATATATATATTCATATTTCATATATATTATATATGAATACATTTCACATATATTTATATATGAAAAAGCTAACATTTAACTGTTACCTAAAATATGATGATTCTATCTAATATTCTTGAAATGACAAAATTATAGACATGAAGAAGAAACTGGTTGCCAGTAGTTGTGTGTGCAGTGAGAGGGAGTGGTAGTGGGGTAAAGGCTGTGTCTATCAACGGGTAGTACAAAGGGTCCTTATGAAGTTATTCTGTATGTGACTATAGATTATGGTCCCATGAATCTACAGATGTGATAAAATAGGACTCAGCACCTCCCTCCCCCAACACACATGTAAATGAGAGCATTAAATCTGGTAAAGTTTGAGCAAGCTCAACAGATTGTATCAATGTTAATTTCCTGCTTGTGATATCGTATATTGTAGAAATGCAAGATATTAAGATTTGTAAAACTGGGTGAAGGCTCTGTCTATATATTAAAATTGCATGTGAAACTATAATGATCTCAATATGAAAAATTGATAAATAATACAAGAAGGTTAAAATAAAAAAAATGATCTCTTAAAAATACAGAATGTTACAAATGTTAATATTAACTAAAATCTCTTCAACAGTTACTTGAATGAATGAAGTGATCATCTGTTATGGACTAGGCATTACACTTACAGACATACTGATCAAGAGAAATAAGAGTTTTCTGTGACAATATTATTATTTTCTCAGGATAACTTACCAGTGTTCCTTCCAAACATAAAGTATATCATGTAATTCTCATAGTCTTCAAAAGACAATGATTTATATGTACTTTCTTTTTAAATAGTCATTTCATATATTTCATACATGCAAACATGTGTTGAAGTAATCTTTCCACCAGCACACACACACACACACACACACACACACACACATACACACACACACAACACACACAAGATTAGAGTACATTTCACTGTTTGGTTTTAACTTTTTAAGGAGAATTCCTGGCAAAATGAAGACAATGGTTGAAATCCTTGTTGTTAGTGGTTGTTAAATGTTTGGGGCAGTATATTTACTATGCTAAAGACACATTTCCTTTCTGATCATTGAACCAGCTCCTCCCACATTCTTTTCATCTCAGTGAAATGGCAATTCCATTTCTAAAATGTTCCATTCTCTCATGCCAAATTTTGGAATCACCTTGATTTCTTCCTTTGTCTCATTTTTCAACAACAAAAAACATATCCAGTAGCTCTATCTTTAAAATCACCTCTTCTCATCACTTCTCCTGCCACTCGAGTCCATCATCTCACACCAATTTTCCCTACATCAGTTCCTAATATATTCCAAGTGAACCAAGGTAGCGACTCCTCTCGTGTTCAACGACACCCAAAGGGTTTAGACTAACAGGATAGTTTCTGGCCTTGAACACCCTTTTGTTTTCCCACGTGACACACAAACATTCTTAATTTTTATGTGGGCTTCCTAAGAGTGGAAAAGATTGGGGGTAATTGGGTTTAGTCTATCAGAGTGATTTATAACAGTTTTCCTGTATCCACTGCCTTCCTTCAGGGTATTATGTGCAGAGAAAAATAAGTGACTTTTTAAAAATGAAAGTCAAATTATGTCTACACCTGCTCACACACTTCAAAGACTTACCATCTGTTATGGCTTCTCAAAATTTGGCTCAGCTATAAACACTGATGGTGCCACACACACCAAGGGAGGTGAAAAAAGGGTGACTAGTCACATAGGAGGTATTCTGAGAAGAGGAGGGTGACTCCCAACGGAGTCTGAAAATATCTTGAAAGAGCAGGAAAAGGAGTCTTGGAGTTTTTCTTGTGGTTGAGCCATAGGGCCAGGGTGAGAATTTGCACTTGCAGATAGAGGCTTATGTAGTTTGAATCTCCTGCTGACACCAAAAGAGGATGCCCAGCCAGATGTGAGGCAGAGGGGAGGAGAGGAGGGAGGCTAAAGAGCTCTCAGCAGTCAAAACATCCAAAAAAATGGAGTCAGACTCTTCCTTACACCTTCTTACTCAAACTCTTTACCAAGACCTCACATATCCTACAGGGGCTGCCTCCCTGCTGCATCCCAGGAAAACATTCACACCCGCGCCCCTCCATCACCCACTGGGCTTCACTCACAGTGACTTCCTGTGGCTCCAACGACCAAGCAATCTCCAGGTACCTAGACTAGTGCCTGGTAAATTTCTGTGGAGTGAAGGATTGTTTTCTCTAACAAAGTTAAATGCAATCAGCCTACCTGTCCTCGCAAACAGAGTAAGATTCCTATCAAATGCAACCATTTGTGAAAATTGTGTCTACCACTGTCCTTCTTGATCAGGCTTTTGGAAACTCAATTACAGTGTTATGATGCTAGCTTCTGATTTGTATTTGATATTTAACTAAAAGAGAGCATATATTTTACCAGTTCCCAAATACTTCTTTAGTTTTCTGTCCTCCATTTCTGCTCTTAAAATCCTTAGTTTTTATGTAAGTCATCCCGTATTAGCTCTTCAGCAACATTTGTCCAGATACAAAATAATAATAACAATAATCTCCTGATATGCATACATCCTTTTTGAAAAGCTTACCTACACTTTGTAGTATACTCTTTTATGGCAATAATTTTCTATAAACACTTTGAAAGAATGTTCTTTGTCTTCTGCCATGTGTTGTTTCTGATGAGACATTTGTCTAATTATGGCTCAATCTGAGGCAATCCATCTTTTCCCTCTGTCTAATGTTTCATTAAGAGAAGACTAGGTATAGATTTATTTGTTTATTTGCTTTTAATCCACATCTGCTTTAAGCAAATTGTTGGTCGTTTGCTTGTTGTAAAAGTTGATTTGGTTTCCCTTGGTCTGTTATCACACCACGCTAAAACTTCTCATTGCTTCCAGCTGGAGTTCTAAATGCATACTCAGGTCTTATACCGGTACGTTAGGGCTCCTGTGCATGGCTGATGTTTGGAATATGGCAGATTCATTTTAGTACAGGAGCTGGCCACCAGGCTCTAACTTCTTTTGCTTGCCCTCTGGGTATGAAATTTTAAGCAGGCTCTGGACCCAGAAAGAAATAACAGCATTTTCAGTCTTTTCCCATTCCCAAACTTTACGCAGTGACCATAGTTCTATTTGGGTTTCATTCTTTTCACAGAGTACTTCTCATTTCTAATTGCATCTAATCCAATTCATGTCCCACTCTCCAGGATTCTACACCAAGGCTCCAGCAGGTCTGAAAGCTCAACTCTGCTTATGGTTTTGAGTTACTTTTCCAGGTAGATTTTCTTGGAACATACCACAGCAATGTGGTTTTTTTTCAGTGCATATTTTTAAAAGACTGACAGATGTACAAGGGCACAAGTAACCAATTTTCATATTGATAAATCATCCCAAAGAGAATACACCCACATGACTGCTAATCAGATAAGAAATAGGATGTTACTCTCATCCCAGAACTCCCCTCATTTCCTTGCCAGGTTACTAACCACATCTACCTCCCCAAATCTCTCCTGACTTCCTCCAATTTAGGTGACAAAGACTATGACCTTTCAATTCTATCTTTTTATATTTTATCTATCAATGCTATGAACCTGTAGTAGAGGTGGGAGGGATCTTAAAGTGAGAGAAATGATGTACCTCTCCAGGAAGTAGATCCAATGAACATTTCTTAGACAAGGCTTGTCTTTAAGGCTCTCTACTAGGAGATTCATGACCAAGTCCCGCCTTCACGCCTGTGTGCTTTCACTTGTCTAAAAGACCTAATACCCTGGAACCAACCTTTAATAATAGGAGCCAGTAAGCATAACGTCAGCTGTGCTTATATGGACTGAAAATATCAGGTTTAAGAACATTTACATCAACATGAATAATAACGATGTAACTGACTCAAACTGCTCAAACGTGCTTTTAACTTCCACCATAAAACTTCCTTTGGCCTCATTTTCGGAGATAACTGAGGGCCAGGGACATTGACTCGAGTCTTGTGTTTCTCAGGTTAGTCCTGTCAGTCTAAACTGATGCCATTTCTGTCTTCCAGATTACTATTAAAATAAGTGACTTGGGACATTGCACATGTGTCTGTGTGTTTTTTAAATGAAATCTAAAACTGGTAAAAATTATTTTGATTTGACTTTTTTTTTCTATGTAAACCCTAAATGGGGCTCATGAGTAGTGTCAGGTGAACTTGGCCCAAGTTTTCAGGAGAACTCACTCCTTCCCAAAGGATATAAAGAGAAGATTTATGACTCCAGGTGAAAAACATAAGAAAGCTGGTGACTGTAGATGACTTTAGCTTCAGGTTTCTGGTTCACTGGGAGTCTAAAATGAAACTTGGCGATTGCAGGGGGCATGCCTCCTTAAATGAGAAGGAAGTCCTTACAGAATCTGTGCAAAATGAACTTCAGTCTGTGGCTGTCCACATGCACTGTGTCTCTGAAGACCATACAGCTAATTTGTAGAAAGTAGACTGCATTTTCATCTTGAGCTTAGATGTTGTCAACAATATTTTATGAATAGTTTGGAATTGCCAGTTTCTTCAATTAAAGCAAATCTTGATAACATTTTGCTTTGTTCGCAAATATGACTGAAACATTACCCTGAAATGGACTTAGTTCACATTGCAATATGCTGTCTAGTATCTGGAACAGGAAATCAAGTTATGTCTGTCTGTATATCTACACCACGTACATAATTCATTAAGGAATTAGAGCTCTGAGTTTTTGGAGTATTTTTTTCCTTGCTGTGGAATTTTTAATATGTAAGCCTGAATCAGTGTGTGTTTGTGATTTAAAAGTCCCCAAATTGAAGACTTTTGCAGGTGCATGTTGGCATGTGGGTGGGATCTAGACCATGGACGAGCTCACATTTCAGCACCAAAGTAGAAAATGGGCATGGAATGAATCCTCTTTTGCCCCATTAACAACTGGCCTCATAGGCAACATCTGGAGTTCACATAGGTATTTTATGACTAAAATAGCAGAAGTCACACCATCATTGGCTATAGTATTCCTAGGCGAAGAACAGTCTCCTCATTGATTAAAACGGCTCAAGTATATATCTCTTCTAATTTATGAGGAATTATGCAAAACTGCCACTTACGGACATTGGCTCCATCTTCTGTTTCTAATTTAGTACATCAGAGTGCTTAATTGTAGCCTGTCATACAGGCAAAGAGAAGTGAGAAATACTTACAAGAAGTCTCCTTCTTTAGTTGGTCCCTGACTCTTCCTGCCTTAATGTGTCACCATCCATGATGTAGCCTCATAACACTCGGGCAAAAAAGCAAAATTGATTGATTGATGACTGGACTACGGATCTTTTGCTTCACCATGATGAAGGCAGTCGTTGTTTTATAAAATTGGCTTTAAGACAGTAATTAAGACTGCTTAGTTTCTTGAATCGGCTTTCTTAAACAAATAAAAGATCCCTTTGCTCTATTGTTCAGATCAATTGAGTTGGATGAGATAAAGCACCCGAGGAATACAGAGAATAGTGGACCTCTTCAGAACAAAATTAAATAGAAAGAAGCCCCTGAATGCTTGGATTACTCCTTCTTGCTGAAGGAAGAGGTTCTTGTATTTGAAGAGAGAAATTAGAAAGTGTTTTCTTAACCTCCTGAAAGCACATCAAAAGTAAATATTACTTAGGTGACCATCGTTACCATGCTTAGAGCTAATATATATGGAATGTTTCAAGAAGCAGTGTCCTTCTTCCATGGAGATTCAAAGACTGAATCAAGAGGAAATGACACATGCAGAGGAGCATGTGTCCTTGTCCCTGCCCTCCTCTGGGCAGAGGAGCCCAGAACCCTGAATCCAGAGCAATTCACTTCTAATGAATAAGGGTCACTGTTTCCTTTTTTTATAATTTGTTTTTTTTTTAATTTAATTTTTTTTTAATTTATGATAGTCACAGAGAGAGAGAGAGAGAGAGAGAGAGAGAGGCAGAGACACAGGCAGAGGGAGAAGCAGGCTCCATGCACCGGGAGCCCGACGTGGGATTCGATCCCGGGTCTCCAGGATCGCGCCCTGGGCCAAAGGCAGGCGCCAAACCACTGTGCCACCCAGAGATCCCATTTTTTTTTTTATAATTTGTTAAGACAAAATCTATACTTCTTTAAGGATTCAAAATATTTCAGTCAGAATGTTAGGTTTTAGGTATATAAAAATAAGTATGATGTCTGGTATCATTAACCTCACTGAGTTTGCATTCTAGTGAAGAGACCAGTGAGTGGGATCCCTGGGTGACTCAGTGGTTAAGCGTCTGCCTCAGCCCAGGGTGTGATCCTGGAGTCCTGGAATCAAGTCCCACATCGGGCTCCTTGCATGGAGCCTGCTTATCCCTCTGCCTGTGTCTCTACCTCTCTCTGTGTCCTTCACGAATAAATAAATAAATAAAATCTTAAAGAGACCAATGAGCAAGCATCAGGATGTGTTTAATAAGTTAAATTACCATGATGCTCTGAGAGAGTAAAAATAGAGGTGAGAATGGTCAGGAAAAACCTCTCTGAAGAGGTGAGACTTATACAGATCATGGAAGAAAGAAATATTAGTTTTCCAAAAACCAGAGACAGGAAATCTCAAGACAGATCAACATGTATGAAGTCCCTGGGGCAGGACAGGCTAGTGTTGGTTTGAATAATTGAAAAATATTGAAAATAGAGTCTTGTGAGAAAAAGAGAAAGTGGCAAGAAGTGAGCCTGGACAGGTAGGCAGGGGGTAGATTTTCTTTTCTTTATTGCTAACAGAATTTGTAACATAGAGGATGCAAGAAACAAAGGGTCCATTGAATTTTGCATGTTAGCCAGGGATTTTGAAGACTCTGAAGTCTGAGTAATTTTCCTCCAAGTAGTCACAGAATAACAGTGTCTTTAGGAATGTATATTGGGCAGAATATCTTTCTATTATTATTTGACATTATATAGAGGTTTGAATTGGCAAATATTTTTCACAAGGGTTCTTTTCTTCTACAAAATGTTCCTAAGTGAAAAAAGATTCAGGTTTATGGTCAACTTATCAAAAGGGATATTAATCCTTTTGAAATGATGCCAAATAGTTGACATTATATTAGACAACTTTTATTTTAAAAGTTCCCATGATAAATATTGACCTAATTTTGAAACACTACAAAATCTAGATGGGGGCTAAAGAACTATTGTCTTCGAGTAATGTTCTATGCACTGTAATGTTCCAATATGTGGTATGGAATTCTGTTCATAAAAGTTCTTGAAACAGCCAAAACTAATAGTAGATGCTGCTGGTAGAGATGGGTTGATCGGAAAGGGGGATAAAAGAATGGTCTTTGGATGACGGACATTTCCTATATACCAAAAAACAAATTGTGACTGGGTCCCCAGGAGATTTTAATACATGATCAGATAATCCCAGTTATGGAGAAAATATCTTTGTTAAGCTGGTAACTTGGCAGCACAGAAATAAGAAAAGAAAGCAAATAGCACAACCACTAATTGTGGGGTTATTTGGTTAAGTTAATTTAGGCAGAAAGTGCTATAATCAGTAATATTTCCATCATCTGGAAAAATACTAAAGAGGCATATTTCTAGTTTCCACTTTATGCACCTGCCTTAGTAAGCATGAGGGTGGCTAAAGAAATCACCTTTCTCCCGGTAGTCCCAGTGATTATGTTATTGAAAAGACATTGGTTTAAACCTTTACTGTAGTTGAGATTATAGCCCACATGAAACTGTAAGCTTTAAGAAATGTTTTCACAGATTTTATTTATTTATTCATGAGAGACAGAGAGAGAGAGAGAGAGGCAGAGACACAGGCAGAAGGAGAAGCAGGCTCCATGCAAGGAGCCCGACATGGGACTCCATCCAGGATCTCCAGGATCACGCCCTGGACTGAAGGTGCTACTAAACTGCTGAGCCACCAGGGCTGCCCAGCTTTAAGAAATTTTTGATGCTTTGCTAATATTGAATACATGTAGAATAATTACCAGGAGTTTAGAAATTAAGACTTGTATTCTATTGATTAAAACATATTTGATTCGTCTGTGTATTGATTTATTTACATTTATTGCTATCATGTTGGGAGTTGAGTAAAGCATAAAATGTCCTGATCAAAGAGAGCTCACTCATGGAGTAGCTGGAGAATTCAGTTGTGTCTTAACACGACACTTGTAATAATGGCCAGAAATATGTCTCTAGATATATCCATTAGAAACCTGTTAGTATTAGGACTAGATTTAGTTATTTAAGACTTTTCACAATGTAGTAGGAAATTGTTATTCATTTTTTCACATATAATCAGTACATTTTCAATTTTTCCTAGATTCTCTTCAAAACCATCTAGTAAAAAAAATCTCTCCTACTATTTAGCAATGATATATCTCACAGATAATCTCACTATTTAATAGTGATACAGCATTTGATTTTTAGGCTAAAACTATAAATTGGGAGAAAACAGCTCAATAACCCCAAATCCATTTTGGGATCAGCAGTTTTTTCAGACTGCATTTCTTTGTGCATGTGTGCCTCTAGGTTCGTTTGTCTGTGTTCTATTTCACTGATTTTCTTTCAGAAAGTTTCCAGACACTGATGCTTCATCAATTACTCATTTCAGAGCCTAAAGAAATTCTGATGTTCAATTCTAAACAACTGATAGAGCCAGGAAAGAAAGGAGTCATCGAAGACATCTTAAAAATGCTTTCAAATGTGGGTCACAAAACAAATTTGTTCCTTCAGTGTAAACCTGGTAGTGCTTCATCTGGAGGCTTTTGTGGTCTCCGCTCTTCTGAAATAGCAGGAAATGTTTTAACAATTAGAGTGAGCAAATTGTAAAGGGAAATATGGTAGTGAGTTACCAGCCGAGTCCTTAAATAAAACATTCCTTTCCTAATGTAGTCCTGATGCTGCTCCGTCTTCTATTAGTTGGGGCCACTGCATTGCCATAGGCAAGAATCAAATATACAGTAGTTTGATAATGGCAATACATCCAGCAATAGAACAAAAACACAATTATGATAGGAGCAAAGAAGACATAAACTGCATTTACCTTTAGGCATCTTTTTGGTTTCCCTTGAACAAATTAAAACAGGCTAATTTCAGTGATGTGTGTTTGTCTCATTTGCATTCTTTAAAAAGTTCTAACTTTTCTAAAATCAAATATTATTTTTATTTATTGTACCAAGCTTGGAAAAAGAAATGTTTGTATATGAGCTACATCCACTTACTTTTTAACTGCAGGGGAAGATAGGAGTATGTATTTGAAACAAAATGTTCAGTAAGTGGAAAGAGAGGAGATTCAAGAGAATATATCTTCTAAAATGTCTAGTAAAATAATAGAAATATTATAAATTAGATTGTATACATTATTTTTCAGATGAATTAACTCTTCAAAACTTCATCCCACCCAAAACCTGAGCATTCATTTTCAGTGGCTATCCCCCTGAATCTACCACATAGAAATCTTTTGTGTCTAGTTATATATAGTGTTAGATGAGCAAGTCAACAAACTTAGCCAAAAAGTTCAGTGGAGGTAACTTCATCAAAATATTGGAAGTATTAAAAAAATTGGAAGTATTTACTGCATTAAAAAGTATGATCCCATTTTGAAAGTTATTCTATATGATGTTCTTGATATTAGATTTTGTTATGAACAGTATCTTAATCCTAAACCAACTATGATGATTTTTGACTAAGAATTAGCATCATAAAATGCATAGGATTAGGTTCTTTTTGAAAGAAATGCAGTAACCAAAAAGAGTTCAAAAACAACTCCTTAAATATATATAAGCATCTTTTTTTTGAGTATGTGTGAGTGTATGGAAAACTCAAAGTTGGCAAACTTCAGTGCAAATATGCCATATACTTACATCCTATTACAGAGTATTTGTTAAATACCTGGGCCCTGGGGTCAGACTTCTTGGTTCAAGGTTGTTCTCCATCACTCTGCTAACTCTTTGACCTTCTCCAAGTGTTTGCATTACCGAGGCTCACTATTTTAATAAAAAAAAACTGGGTTGATAATATGATCTGTGTTTTGGGGTTGTATGAGGTTGATGGGAGAGAATTCATCTAAGGCATTCCACAAAGTATTTGCTTTCATGTCTCTGTCACTTAATGCTGAATTACTTAAAAGCAAATAGTCACCATTTGCTTCAACATGGATGGAACTGGAGGGTATTATGCTGAGTGAAATAAGTCAATCGGAGAAGGACAAACATTATACAGTCTCATTCATTTGGGGAATATAAAAAATAGTGAATGGGAATAAAGGGGAAAGGAGAAAAAATAAGTGGGAAATATCAGAAAAGGAGACAGAACATGAAAGACTCCTAACTCTGGGAAACAAACTAGGGGTGGTGGAAGGGGAGGTGGGGCGGGGGGTGGGGGTGGCTGGGTGATGGGCACCGAGGTGGGCACTTGACGGGATGAGCACTGGGTGCTATTCTACATGTTGACAAATTGAACACCAATAAAAAATAAATTCATTAAAAAAATAAATAAATAAATAAATAATAAATAAAATTTATATAGATATAGATATAGATATATAAAAGCCAATAGTGATGCATTTTGTACTAGCTGGTCTACCTTACTCTAACACAGTCTTCATTTTAAATTATTATTATTATTATTTTAAATTTGGGCATGTTCAGAAGCATTTTGAAAAGAAAGAAAGAAAAGAAATGCAGTTATAACCAATTAGTTTCCCTACTTAGTACCAGATTCAGTAAGGAATTGAGTAATGTTAAATAGAATGAACTTCCGAATCTTGGAAAGTTTGGTGATTTCTTGTTCCTTTGAGTTTCTCATATTAACTCTAGCATACCCATTGTTTTGTATATTCTAGTATAGGGTACAAATCTGTAAATTATTCTTCAACATACCATGTAGCCTCATTTGCTAAACCTGCAGACACCTAACGATATTCTTGCTGGATATAGTTCTTTGAACCCATTTTCAATTATTTAAATCTAACTTTTATAAAATTTAAAATTCAGTTCCTTTCTTCCTCAAGGACATTTTCCTTGTGAGGCTGTTTTTCTCCATAACACTGTTATATTTATTTTCAGAAGCATAAATTACATTCTTAGATTTATCTTTTATTGCTAGTTATAAATGTGTCTTCTGCTATATTTTAATTTCCACCTTTTAATTTTTTGAATCTATATTACTTAGCACCATTCCAGGCATATATTTGACATTAAAGAACTGTTTGTTACTAATGATGGATATGTGATTATAGAATAGATGGTACGATGATAACTCTAAATTATTTTTTTGATGGAGCATTAAGTTTACACAGTGTCTCAACGCCAACACTCAAAATGCTAATAAATTTAGAGAATTTAGTTATGGAGAATTTCTAGACATTTATAATGTAAATGATTTGATTTGGAAGAGGACATATGTACTATGTACCTGTTTGTTTTATCTAGAAAGATAGCTACTTTTTCCCATTTATGTGAGACAAACAGCTGTATTCATTAGCAAAAAGTCAACTTATCCAGAATTGAGGGTACCTTAAAAAAGTGTCAGAGAGAAGAAACAAATAAAAAGTGCATTAGAAGTTTAACAAATCTGACTCAGAGATCTAAACTTATTCTACATGTGGAATCCATCAAGCTGACTTAGTGGCACTTGCAAACTTCCCTTTTCTGTAACTGTTCCTCATTAAACTCAGAGGGATCGAGGATAACTTTTTTCAGTAATTTATGACATTTGTGTCTATTTGCAACAGTTGTAAAAATACAGTATAACCAGGAAACATCATAAAACACTCATAAACTCTCCTAAAGGCAGCCAAAGAGTGAGACTTTCCACAGCAGTTAATGATACAAATGTGAGCGAATTATCCCTCGGCAGAGGCTGTGTGAAATCTGTGAACTATGTAATGCATTTTAGCAAATATTTAAGGCATAAAAATAAAAACAAAATAAGTTTTATATAAAAGAAAACTTACATAAAGGAAAATTACTCAATAACTCTGTCAACCTCAAGAATGAATTATTATGGGAGAAAAATCCATGTTACTGTAAAATATCTAGTCTTATCACAGTATTTTAAAATACAATGTTCTCTGAGAGGTTATAATTTACTTACTTATTAAAACCAATGAGTTCAGTTTATGATAGGTGGAAAGTGAATTGTTTCCCATATGGAAAACATAGACTAATATTCTAAAAATGGACAATTTCATAAGAAAGTGCAAATACAGGAAATACACATTTATAAAGTTACTGATACATATGTATACGAATATATCACCTTAGTTTCATTTTATTGTGAATGACACATATTGTACAACTTTTAAAATAATATCTGAAGGATTTTGGTGCTTCTAGTGTTCACGTTTTATAGTTTCTTGCACTACTCCACGTGAAAATAATTCCAAAGTCATGTTGGCAAAGAATTTTTGCTACCCAGTTGATAGCACTTGCTGAATCAATTTATTTTCTACTTTCTGAGTTTCTGATATATTTTTGTATTTATTGGAATATGTGAGACCTTTCCTCCCTAAACCATATAAGAAATTCCTTAGACCTGGATTGCCATGGTCAGACTGATTTCTTCTCCAGAAACTAAGCTGTTGAGAAGATTAAGAAGAGATGAAGTTTTCATAGTGCTACCAGTTTGAATCTTTCCTAGACTGAATATAATAAAAATCAGGTCACATTCTAAGTTAACTTGGCATCAGCAACACAATTCTCACTGTTAATATTGGCTGGATCTTTGGAGATGCCTCTTTCTGGAATTCGAAGATTATTTAAGCACAAAGATGAAACTATTAGTACAAAGAATCTTTCTAGTCCCAATTTGAAAAAAAAATGATGATAAAAACGTAGAAGAGTTACTAGCTGGGCTACACTTACTCTGATAGATCTTCTTTCCAAGAGAGTTAGAAAAATGAAATATTAGAAGGAGATATAAGCACATTGTCAATACTATCTGTAGTCTGCTCAACATAGTAAAAATTGTATGATCAGTTTCTTAGTGATTGCACACAGCAAGATAAAATAGACACACAAAAGAGAATGGCCCTTAAGGAGAGTTATGGTCAATGAAATAAATTTAATTGACCTATATCCTTTCCAGAACTCCCTACACCCAACAAACCCTTAATTTTTTAGCATGTTCATCTGGTCATCACTGAAGATTTTAAGATCCAGATTGTAGCATCAAAGATAACAAGAATACATTTTTTAAATAATAAGAAAAAAAGAAAAAGCAGAGTAGTAAGTTTGAAATTTCTCAGAAGTCATCAAGGAAAAAAACAAAACAACAAAAAAAGAAGACAAAAAGATAATGTCTGTTTCCCTTGTTTTCCTAAGTTTAAAATACTGATTGTGGAGATCACACTTTTCTATAAACACTTCATCACAAATATCTATATCAACAGATATATTAAATATACAAATACATACCTATATGCATGTATGTGTGTTTAAAATGAAACTACTTAAGTGGATTGGATTAAAAATACTATTTCATGGAAAAACAAGACAAATAGCATAATTAATTGAATACTAGGATGGACAGAGTCCAAAAGTCCTCTGTAAACTTGGTTTCTTTGTTCAAGCACCAGCAATATAGAATATTGACATTACAGAATGTAAACACATTCATGACACTTACATCATTATGTCACATGCTGTTAATCACCTAGCATGCTGTGAAATCTGCTAACCTGCTATAAAATACACACTTTTTTTTTTAATCTGGAAATGTTTCAGCTTGTTGCCTTTCTTTCTAAAAATGACCTGAAATTGATGTTTTCAAGACATGGCTAAACATTTATGACAGTAATCACAGAGGAACACCATGATTGTGTATAAGCTCACTAACATCCATTTAATAGCTTTCTGTTTGTATATATGGTGTACCTCTAAATTGGATTCTGAGAGCTCTATTATAATGCGTTGAGAGAGTTCTCCATCCTGATTAATCAAAAATGTGTTGAACATTTCATAGATAAAGACACAATAAAGAGGTCATCACTGGTGAGATTCATGTCCTAGATTTTGCTAGTAATAACTTGTGTCACTCTCTATCCTTTCCCTAAGATTATAAATACAAGGTGAATACAAGAGCAATGCCTAAGATATTCTATTAGCTACAAAGGTTGTTTGTTTTCTTGCTTCTTCACGTCTGTTCTCTAGACCTCTAGATGTGGTCTGGATTCTCTATCCTTTGAAACATGAGAGTGTTCAGAAAAATAGTTTTGATGGATTTCGTTTTTCTGATAGCCTGATATTCAAAAGCAGGCTGGATATAACCAGAATACTACACTCACTTCTGTTGTCTTTCTAGTTTTCTTGAGCTAACACAGAAATTGTATAATAGGATGATTTCTGATGAGATCCAGTTAAATGAAACAAGTCCTCACCCACAGCCTCAATCCATGGGTACCCAACGGAACAGATAGCTTTTTATTCCTCTTTCTCTCTCTCTCTCTCTCTCTCTCTCTCTCTTTTTTTAATTGGTGAAATCTTGCAGCAAGAAAGCGTCAGGTCACTGCTCCATAGTCCTGTATTTCAAGTGTCACAGATATTTCCTTTACCAAACACTATTTATTTACGTGTCTGTAATAAAAATGCAGCAAAGTAAGACAATGACTTTTAAAAGCCATTTTGTGTGTAGTGGAGCAGTAGAAATGGGACATTCAAAGTTTGGGGCATGGGAAGTCTCGATGGCTCAGCTGTTGAGTGTCTGCCTTTGGCTCAGGGTGTGACCCCGGGTCTGGGGATGCAGTCCTGCATTGGGTTTCCTGAGTGGAGCCTGCTTTTCCCTCTGCCCCTCTCTCTTTGTGTCTCTTATGAATAAATAAATAAAATCTTTAAACAAACAAACAAACAAACAATGTTTGGGGCATAAGCCTTCACATATTCCAAAAGGCCTTTGCATGTGATTTCAGGTAATAGTGTAAATAATATGCAAGTCAGTCTCCTGTTTGATAATTTTTCTGGATTTTTCTTCTATGATACCCAGTTGGGAAGGAAGATGGATAAAGTAAAGGATTAGGAGATCACATAACTATTTTGGCAGAAAAATGAGAGCTCCTTTTCGGGAAAAGAATGTTTGAAGGACAGATTTGTGTTGCTTTGTTTCCAGCAGCCTAGCTCTACCATACACTGACCCAGGTTGAGTGAGTGACTCTATTACCTGGAGAGAAGCCATTCATCCTATGATAATGAGTAGGTAAAGAAAACAAATAAACAATCTATTTCAATCTATATTTGGAACTTATAATTTCAACTCAATTGAAGGGGAAACTTTGTGATATGTAGTTGAAAGATTATTTATGAAGCACTTATTGGCCTTCAAATTATTTTAAGTCAATTAAGGAAGTTTTTATTTGTCAAAAATTAACAATTCTCAATACACTGATCCTTAACAGAAGGGAATGAGGGAATTTATCATGCAGAATAAGTTTTTTAAAATTTAATATAAGAAAAGTAAGGAATCCCTGGGTGGCGCAGCGGTTTGGCGCCTGCCTTTGGCCCAGGGCGCAATCCTGGAGACCCAGGATCGAATCCCACGTCGGGCTCCCGGTGCATGGAGCCTGCTTCTCCCTCTGCCTGTGTCTCTGCCTCTCTCTCTCTCTGTGTGTGTGTGTAACTAGCATAAATAAATAAAAATTTTAAAAAAAAGAAAAGTAATAGCATTTTGGTTCTAAAAATGACCTATAATTCTGATTAAATTATATCTCTTTCTGTGATTGCAAAACAATATGATAGATGATATTCTTGTGTCCATCTTATAACTTGGGCATAGGGACATAAATATAAATATTCAAAAATCCAAAAAAATAATTTTAAAGATTTTATTTATTTGTTCATGAGAGACAGAGAGAGAGAGAGAAAGAGAGGCAGAGACACAGGCAGAGGGAGAAGCAGGGTCCATGCAAGGAGCCCAATATGAGACTCAGTCCTGGGACCCAGGATCACGCCCTGGCATCCCGAGAAATCCAAAAAATTAAGGATTATTCTAATTTTTAGCTCTGCCATTTTGATAAATTTAATGGTATTTTATTTTTTTTAATTTTTTAATGGTATTTTAAAGCAAAATGTAGGGTTCATCATAAATAAATTACAAAACTTCTCTTTATTTTTAAAGTCTGATCTTAGTGTATACATTGGAATGCTTTATATAGGAGCTGATATTAATCTTTCCAATATACTAAGTGAGGTTCATGTCCTTTGTATAGTTTAATTTAAAAAATATATTGATGTAAATGCAAAGCAACAATAATGGTAAAGGGTAGAAAATTAACTCAGTGAGAAAAACAGTATTTACAGAATTTCATTTTAGAGAATAAAAAGATAACTGGAAAAGTAATAGGAAACATGAAAAGGAGTATATTTTATATTGTTTCTTCATTCATAAGTGGCAGAGAGAGAACAACAAATTTTAAACTAAAATAAATCATTTTTAAGCAGGATTAATATAACAAAGGTCCCTGGGTCACAAATACATATTGAATGTCCTTTTGTCCTCCATGAGAATAAAAGTCATCCAAGGTCACTTTCTACTGCATGGATAAATGAAGCATATTTGTTGGAATCAGTGTTATCCAGTATAGTTAGTTTAAAATCATGATGAAGTAGATGGCATATAGAATCAAATCAGATTTGGTTGCAAGATAGCTCCTACTATTTAATATCTGAATAAATCTTCAAAGACAAGTATTGAGTATGTGCCACTCATTTTAACTGTAAAATGGGAACAGTAATTCCTAAAAAGGGTTGGATTAAAGATATTAAATGAGATTAAATGAGATATCCATCATGGCCTATTTTAGACTCTCATAAACCATAAAATCTCTTATCCTTTTCAGGTTATCTCCTGAGATGTAAAAATATAACAATTTAAATTGATTTGGAGACTTTGGTTTTTATCAATGATAGACTAGTAAGACCAAAAATCTCTTTAGGAACAACTAGGAAAGCTTGATATTTCAGAAAAAAAAAATCTGTTTGAAAGTAAGTGAGAACTGCTGAGGCAGCCAGAGCTTTTGAGGTCAAGATGGAGAAAAAAAAAACATAAAAAACATGAGTACTTATTTTTTAAACTTTTTTTCCCCTTTGGACATTTGTTGATTCTTGATGTGGGACTGACATTTGACAATCCAGGAAGAGTGTAAGAATTCAATAGAATTTTTTCTATGTTGTGGGTCTGGCTTACACAAAATGCAAAATTTGAAATGCAAGGTATACATTACATGAACAGCCATACTTCTAGGGAGAAGAAGGCTACAAAGAAGCATGTAAGTAATCAACTCTTTCTCTTTTGAGGCACTTGGTGAATTCTTAAGCTTCACAAGGCAAGAGGCTAAGAAAGCCAACCAAAAAGCCACTAAAACAAAAAAAAGTCAAGTTTTCTGAGGTCTCATGATGAAGACTAGACCAATTTAGAATTCAGAACCTCCTAAGAAGTAAAGGGTGTTCGTTGGCTACACAGACAGACAATGCATTATGAGGAATGTTCCCATAATACATCCATTACTTTTCTGAATTAAGGTAATTTTTCATATTCCAATTTTGGAGAAGCGAATTTACAAGGAAACATAGAGTTAGCATCTTTCAGACTCCACACTCTTTCATTCATAGAATCTGGAATTCCATCAAGAATAACCAGGCATTTTTTAAAAAAAGGACCAAGAATAGAAAAAAATAAGATAAAATGCAACTTATCTGTTACACAGATTTGCAGTTGTAAAAAACATTCTTTTCATTAATGCGATTCATGCAAAATATAGGTGGCAAGATTAAGAATTCCAAAGTAGTTTGAAAAGAGCTTCCATGTAATCGTTTTACCTTGGTTCCTAAATTTAACTATAGTAGGCTGAATTAATTCCAACTAATGCACTTATTTCAAATATGCAGAGGTTTGAAAGTTATAGAAAATATGTAAATAAAAATTTGAGAATTATAAGATGTAGTAAATGAAATTAAGAACTAAGTAGATGAATTTAATGACAAAGTAATTCAGTAAAAACATAAATTAACACTCCAGAAGAGTGGAGTAGAACATGGTAGTGTAGGAGAGTGGTCAATATCCTGCTGAATCAAAAATAATAATATAAAAAATCCCCACAAACACACGTATCTATACACATTCACATGTATAAGAATAAAATTGCATGAAACATAGTGGAAATGTGTGAGGTATTTAAATTCTAGAAGAGCCCAAGAGAGAAAATTAAATGAAACTCATATTTGAATAGCAAACACCTTTTATTTTTTACTGAAGAAATACTTCAACCCACAGATCCAACATACATTAGGTATCCCAAGCGAGACTCCAAAGTAAATGACACTGAGGCACATCGTACTCAAGCTACTGAAAAACAAAGGATAAAGAGATCATCTTTAAAATGACCAGAGTTATATTATTTTTAAAGGAGCAAAAGCAAAACTAATAGCTCAGCCTTAAACAGAAATAATAGAAGCTAGAAGATACTGGAAAAATATAGATTTAAAATCTATTATTTAAATGGTGGATGGTAGTTCTTTAGCATACTCTACTTCAGTGTTGAGTTCAGGCTCATAATGAATTTGAAAGTTTTTCACAGACCTTAAAAATACTTTCTATATTTCAGCAGATGATAGACCTTTGTTGCTATAACTTTGAAGACCAACATATTCTTTAGTGTTCTTAGGAAAACTAAATTACAGTCACAGGGTTGTCATTAAATAGTGCAACACTTTTTTCTTGGTCAGCTACAATGGTTTGTTCCTATAACTGGTTGGCTTTTCAAAACTTCCTAATTCAAAACAAGATGTGGAATGCTTGTCAGTGTTCAATTGCTTTTTTCCTCTTTACGTATTTTATGTTTAACTAATCATAGAAAAGAAATCTTATCAATTACTTTATATAGATATGCTTAAAATGAGAACTTAAAAAAATAATTGTGGACAGTGTTTATCAAGACTTGAATATAATTAAAGACTACATGTTTCAAAATTTGGAATAAAGCCAATATTTCCCTGTTAATCTACCATTCTTTTTTTAGAATCAGCTTAACTTGAAACTTAGCCTTAATGTTTGAGGTTATAAAACATAAATAAATGAGAGTAAACATAAACATTGTATGAGAATTAGTATAAAAAAGATATATTCCAAAAATACATCACTCTCAAAATGGCAATGCTCGAGGGAGGCATAATGCAGGAGCTACACAGTACATTCCACCTTTTTGGAATTTCTCCTAGTTGCATCTTTGTGAGATATTTAACTTCATCTTTGCTTTTTAAACACTTCTCTTGTCTCAAGAAATGTAAACCTTTAATGTCTTTAGTCCTTGGAAATGTGTTTGCCTCTTACATTTTCCTCCTTGCTTCCCTCCAATAGTCATTAATTTAGCTATAATTTAGTAGCTAAATTCTAAGTAAATGTAGGGGCTAACTCAGAATGTAGCCAGAGTGGTGCTTAAAACACATCAAAGAGGGATCCCTGGGTAGCGCAGCGGTTTGGCGCCTGCCTTTGGCCCAGGGCGCGATCCTGGAGACCCGGGATCGAATCCCACATCGGGCTCCCGGTGCATGGAGCCTGCATCTCCTTCTGCCTGTGTCTCTGCCTCTCTCTCTGTGACTATCATAAATAAAAAATAAAAAAATATTAAAAAAAAACACATCAAAGTGATCAGGTTATGTGCTATTTTTTTTTTCTTTCTGATGGTTGTGCCTCTGGTTTGATACATCAATCAAACCTCAATTGCTTTTTAAGATTCCACTGGCTCTGATCTAATGCTTGAAGGGCCAAAGTTTCCACAGTCTCTTATATTATTATTAAAAGGGGCTTTGTCTTAGAAGTTTTAATTGCATAATTACTGTAACACCACTCATTCCATAGAAAACCTTACCTGTGAAAAGTTATAACTGTTAAGAGTTTAAATTTCCATCGTGTTCACCGTAAACATCATATTAGCAGGTACTACTGCATTGAAATCTAGTTATTTGAACCTAGTTAATAAGAAGGAACTAAGACCATTTAATTTGGTAAATAGAAAAAATATCAACGTCTCCTATTTGTACAACAAACTAAATGAGATATTGATTGAAAAGATAAAAGGGGTTCACAAGAGAGAGTATGTTAGTGGAGTGCTTTCAGGAAAACAAAGTCAAACAAAGGATATATAAGGATATACATATAGATATATAGAAAGAGATTTATTATGAAGGTTGAGTTCTTGCAATTATGAGTTCCATGAAGTTCCATGATCTGCTGTCTGCTGCTGGAGGCCCAAGAAGATGGATATCTCTGTTCATGAACAGAGCAAATCCTCCCTTCCTTTGTGTTTTTGATCTATTTGGGCTCTCTCCAGATTGGATGATACCCATTGGCACTGGTGAGGGTGATCCTTTTCACTCAGTTTACCAATTCAAATGCAATTTCTTGCAGAAACACACTCACAGATACACCCAGAAATAATGTTTCACCATCTGTCTGGACATCCCTTAACCTAGTCCGGTTAACATGTAAAATTAACCATCACAATCAGGAAGTTTGAGATTTGCTTCACAATACCTTTTGAATAAAACAAAACAAAAGCAAACAATGATATTCAGTATTGAAGATAAGGACTTTCCATATGGTAATTTGTGAGACAGGAATGCATAATATCTGTGAGATGCTGAATAAAAATATTACTGGCATTTTGGCTAGGATAGGTGGTTACAGAAAATAGCAAATCCAGTCAGGAATACAATTACATGATGTTGACCTGATTGGCATCATGGAAACATTGGAGTGGATGGAGAACAAGGCCATGTTACTGTATTTTCCAGAAGTGGGAAAGCCTAGCCTTACCTTATCCAAATTAAACATAAGCAAATATCTCTATATTTGCACTACAAACTGTTTTTGGTTGGATATAGGGATGAGTTCTTGGTACAATGTGAGGTAATAAGTTAAAAAAATTATATACAGTTCAAGAGTTATATTAAATAATAAAAGATGCTGAGTTCAAGAGGGGTCAGTTCTTGTTTGAAGGAAAGAATAACCAGTTAACCTTTGCTTTTGTTGATCTGTCATTAAAAAAGTGTACTTTTAGATAATCTTAAGATTGAACTGGCCTAATAAACTATTCAAATTGAAATAACGAGCACTGCATATGGTATGCCCACTGCTATTGTGACCAAGAGTTATTTTGAATTTCTTTTTAAGTTTAGTAATGATACCATGTGAGGTTTACAAAATCATGGGTACCTAGATTTGTGTAGAATATAGTTGACTAGGTCCTACTAACTTAAATTTAAGAGAGCGATTATATATTGTAAATAACTGCTTAATAAAACTTAACATATTTGTGCTAAGTTTTGTTTTTTTTTTGCTTTCCTCTGTTAAATATTGGTAGATATACTACCTCCAAATGATGATAATTTTTTGACTCTCTACCTACCTCCTAGGGGAGAGTGCTTGTTAAATATATCATACACTTGGTTTTATGAACTTGCATGTTAGATATATTACCAATACCTCTGTGGTGAATAAATGTTCTACTGATCAAATGTAAAAATTCACAGCTGCTCCTCCATAGCCCCCCGCTTTCTCATATTTTTCCTGCCATTGCTAAGTCTAATTGTTTGCACATTAGCTTTTAATATAAAACCAGCCAGATACAGCCAAGTAAGATTTAATAATAATGGTTGGATTTATAAGCCCTTCAAGAGCCAGGAAGCTCTATGGCATTCACATTCCCCAAGTTGTATAAATGTGGATCCTGGTAATGATTGCAGGACATTTAGTAAGTTGATGGCAAATCTGGACAACAATGGCATTTTATATGCCAATAATTTTTACAATTCTCAAAGCACTTTCCCCAAATTATCTCATCATATCCTCATGATAACTCTAGGAATTAAGTAGTTCAGGCATTATTTTTTAATCTTCTTCCTTTTCATAGAAGAGTAACTTTGGGAATAGAGAGTCTGCAAGACTTAACCAAAGTCAAAAGGTTAGCAAGAGGACTCAGTAGTAGAAAATCATAATTTCCTTGGCAATAGTCACTCACTATTCCCTTCAAAGATTTTCCGAATTCCACTCTTGGCCAAACATTGTTTTAGGTATACTGAAGTAATTCAAACAGAATAACTGCTCTTTTATAGCTCTATATTCTAATGAGGAAGATAGACAGTAAACACTTTAATAATAGAATACATACTAAAATTTCCTGTAAAAATAAATGTTATGAAAATTAAAATACAGTATTGGGGTGAATGCTGACAGTGGCAGAGGTGACTGAATAATCAAAGACAGACTGATAATATCATAAAAATCTAAATGATGGGAATGAATAAACAATTGGAAAATCTGCAGGAAGAACACTTTAGGCAAAGCGAACAGCATCATGCAGGAGGGAGAAAGCATTTGTGATATACCCGACGATGAGATTGTGGGAGAATGGAAAAAAAGGAAGGCAGGAAGTGAGCAGACAGGTGGTTCAGGTAAAGTGCTTGGGTTTTATTACCAGGTGTGTTTGGAAGTCACTGCAGAGTTTTAGCAGGGAGAGATGCATTTTTTTTTTCTTTTGAGAGAGAGAGAGAGAGAGAGAGAGCATGCAAGCAGCTTGCAGGGGAGGGCAGAGAGAGAGAATTTTTTTTTCCTTTTTTGGTGTATTTTTTTATTGGAGTTCAATTTGCCAACATATAGCATAACACCTAGTGCTCATCCCGTCAAGTGCCCCCCTCAGAGCCTGTCACCCAGTCACCCCAACCCCCCGCCCACCTCCCCTTCCACTACCCCTTGTTCGTTCCCCAGAGCTAGGAGTCTTTCATGTTCTGTTCTCCTCACTGGTATTTCCCACTCATTTTCTCCCCTTTCCCCTTTATGCTCTTTTGCTATTTTTTATATTCCCCGAATGAATGAGACCATATAATGTTTGTCCTTTGAGAGACAGAATCTTAAGCATGGAATTTGGTCTCACAATTCTGAGATCATGACCTCAGCCAAAATCAAGAGTTGGCCACTTAACTGACTGAGCTGCCCCAGGTGCCCCAGTTTTCATAACATTTTATAAAATCAAAACTAATTTAACACTGTCTTTTATCAAGGAAAATATGGTCTTTAGAATCAGTTTTACATTCAAATCTTGGCTCCATTTTTGTACGTAATGCAGTGTTCTGGAGTCCACTTTATTCATTGGGAAATTGATGAATAATGAATATCTTTGAGGACTAGTAAAGCACATGAATTTATGACATATGTAACTGTCACTGGTATTTTTTTTTAATGATGTAGCATTATCAGTTTAGAAGATACCTATTAAAATTGGGTTTTAGGGACTTGTGGGTGGCTCAGCAGTTGAGCACCTGCCTTTGGCTCAGGACGTGATCCTGGAGTCCTGGGATCAAGTCCCACGTCGGGCTTCCTGCAGGGAGCCTGCTTTTCCCTCTACCTTTGTCTCTGCCTTTCTCTCTGTGTGTCTCTCATGAATAAATAAATAAAATCTTTTAAAAAATAAAATAAAATAAAATTTGGTTTTATTGATTAAATATAGGCCTTAATAAATATATATATATATATATATATATATATATATATATATATATATGGTCAACTACCCTAGATGTTTATTTTTTAAGTAACTATTTTGAAATATACATGGATAAAGGATAAGCTATATTAGCTTGTCCTTTATATTTTGGTCTTTAAATTTTAAATGAAATGGAAAATCTTATGCTGTAGAAAGTACCAAATTATACCAGATGGCAGTAGCATACAGGTGCATCTCTGAAAGGCAGAAAAATATAAAACATATTAATAATGCAAATTCTCCAAGAGAAATCCTGCATTTGTTCATTTAGATAGTCAGTATATTTGGTTATGAACTTATACACACTGGATGTTTCTTAAAGATCATCAATAAAGAGCTGAGAGAGATGACATCAGTGGGAGGTGGCATTTATAAAAGGTTTTAGAAGATAATGGTAAAAGTCTCGAACATAAAATTAGGTTTTTCACAATTTTTAAATGTTAATGAGTATTCCAAGCTTTACCCACATTGCTCTGTAAAGATATTGGTTCACTTTCTGAAATTTTCCTCTCCTATGAAAAAATGTAAAAATAATCTTCTTAAGATTGCTCCCCAAAATCAATAACAGCAAATATAAGTACCTTGGAAGACACATACAATTTTCACTGAGCTAAAAGTTTTATAGACAAATGCAGGTTTATTTTGGAAATTAAGAGAAACAGTGTTTTTTTCTTAAAGAGAAATAATTTTTATGAGTGTAAGTATTTGTAAGTCCAGATGAGCTAAAGTTCATAGTGAGAATCATTACTCAAAGAAAAGAAATCCTGGGCTTTTTACAAAATGGAATAATTTCATTGTATAGAACAAATTTCATGCAACTGCATTCCAAAAAATGTTTTATACAGTTAAATTACATGAGACCTTGGATAGTACATGTATGTTATACAATGTACATTATAGAAGTGTTTAAGTATATTGTGTTGTAACAAAATGAAACAATCACAAAAGAGCTGAGGCAGAGGGAAGTCAGAATTATAGACAAAAGTACAAAATATAAGGGGATATTTTATATAGCATCTACAGTAAGAGAAAGAATTCCCTAGGTAAAGATAGTATAAAATAAATACCCAGAAAGCAAACTGTGGAAAGAGGACTGAATAAAGATATCATGACAAAAAAGCAAAATAATAGGCTTAGATAGTCGACTGTACTGGACAGTTTTCAGAAGTTGGCTCAAACTTCAGTACAGTCATTCAGCTTCAAACACATTGACAAAGATCAAAAGAGAAAATCTCAGCAATTAGATTCACAGCTCTGTGGATTAGAAACTCCATCTGTGGCACTGGAATAAAGCCCAGGATCTCTGGAGGAGGTGCCTAGAAGCGCCATGTTTGTGGGGTAAACAGAGTGTGGATAGTAGAGAATTAGTGATTCTGCAAAAATAAGGAGTCACCACAAGACACAAAGCTCAAAGCCAAGGGTTTGAGTGAAGTTGAGGCTGAAAAAAATTGACTCTTATTTGAGTTTTAGTTTTCAGTAAACTAACAACTGAGGGTATAGAGAGAAGAGGGAGCAAATACACATTTTGATGATGAAATTTGATCCAAATAATCCACTACTGATGTAACTGGACCTGGAGTATCCTCAATATCATTTTTTGAGTAGGACATAATGGTCATATGTGGTATTTACAAGAAATAGGAGGTAAAGGATAGTATTTAATTGCTCCCAGTAAAAGAATTTAAGGTAGTATATTCAGGAGAGGCTCTTCTGGTCAGCAATGCCTCATAACAAGAAAGAAAAAAACAAAAACAAATAACAACAACGCAACCAGCCACTACCTTTGAAAGCAATACCAGGCAAAATTATGAAATAGCTGACAGTCTTTTAATTTAAGTATTGAGGAAATCAAAAGTGTAATGCCAATCTGAAGAGTAGAGTTTGAGTTTTAATCAAAACTGCACAAGTCAATAATATATTTTGTCTTGATTTTGTCTTGACTTGATGACTCCACCTTTCATTACTAAGAACAAAGAAGAAAGAAAAAATAGGACATTTATTTAAATAAACAGTAATTAGCACTTCTTTAGCCAGTTCAATGTTGGGGGGAAATCTAAGGAGGATATAAGAAGAATTTGTGTTTTAAACCAAAAAGAAGACAAAAAGTCACAAAGGGCTAATTTAAACCTACATGTTAGACATATGGAATTATTTCATACTACTGCATCATATGTTCTCTCACTAAATGGTTGGAATCAATGGTAGGAGCTGAATCATGTGATCTCTAGCCTATATGGCATCACTGGAGGAATGATGAAGGAAAACTCCCAGAATCCCATCAGATGCTTTGCTCTTCTGGATTTCCCATTATCTCCAGAAGACCGGAATTATTTAGAGTGAAGGGGACTGAAACAAGAATCCAAGGTTGCTTTAGAGCATAAATTTCAAATGCTGCTATGTGACCTATTTCTGGAATGGGATCAGTTATCCAGCCTAGGCAACTGCAAAATTTGGACAAAGAAATGGGAGAAAAACAAACCAAAAATGCACATAAACAAACCAAAAACACCCTATAGAATCAAGAATTAGAACATAAATTTACTCTAAAAAAAAAAAAAAAAAAACTACATAGAACCTAAAATTAAACCTGGCCTAATAAACTCATAGTTCAGAGAGATACATTGTAGGTAGAATAAACTCCAGCTCAAATAGTAAAAGAAATGGTGAATTTCAAGAAAGTTCTTGATACCTCATTCCCTCTCCCCCTGAAAATCAAGAATGATAAAGATATTTATTAAGAAAACAAGGGACAGACTGATATTCCATTTACAGTTAAAAAATCACAAACAATATTTGTATATAAAGCCTCAATACTTGTATAAACAATATATTTTTGTATAGACAATATAATTTGTAGAGCCAATAAAACAGAGCAATATTTGTATAGAAAGAATATATGCAAAATTTAAGAAAGACAGAAATCCATAAATTGAATAGTCTGAGAAACAGAATAAGTATAAACTTACAACCACACATTTTATAGTAAATCTACATGTTATGACTGATAAAGAGAAGCTATTAAAACCATCTGAAAGAAAGGAAAGATTGTGTGCAAAGAATTAAATCAGACTGACCACAGATTTCCCACTTGACAGATGATAAAGGATAAATATCCTGAAAAAGCTAAGATAACATAGCTCCACATTACATACCATCCAAAATGCCACTCAGCAATGAGCAAAATATTGAGACACAAAAATAAGAGGGTCAATGCTCTCTGACCCAAACTGAAAGAATTGATAAGTGAGAAGACTGAAAAGAGAGGGAGAGAAAATGTTATATGAAACCTTATAGAGGGGCACCTGGGTAGCTCAGTCAAACAACTGACTCCTCATTTAAGCTCAGGTCATGCCCTCGGAGTTGTGAGATCAAGTCCCACATCGGGTTCTTTTATTTATTTATTTTTAAGATTTTATTTATTTATTCATAAGAGACACAGAGAGAGAGGGAGAGAAAGAGGCAGAGACACAGGCAGAGGGAGAAGCAGGCTCCTTGCAGGGAGCCTGACGTGGGACTCAATCCTGGATCTCCAGGATCACACCCTGGGCTGAAGGCGGAGCTAAACTGCTGAGCCACCAGGGATGCCCCCACATTGGGTTCTATGCTCAGCATGGATTCTTAAGATTCTCTCTCTCCCTCGACCTGTCACACCCTTACCTTCTCTAAAAGGAAAAAAGAAAAAAAAGATACACTGCAGAATATGGAAAGTGTACACTAACTAACTTTATTAAGATTGACTCAAAATCAATAATTATTTGGGTTAAAATTATATAACACTAAAATTATATAACTGAGAAAGAAAATTCAATATGTCATCAATATTCAAGGAACTTCATGAAGTTCCCTTAATTTTGTTAAATAAGACTTATTAACTATGTACTGAAAATGTAAGTCTCACCATGAAAATAATTGAAACACACTCCTGCATCTTTCAGACCAAAGGAAGGAAGAGGAGGCATAGCAAGAACCTCATCAATCCAATCAAATTTTTTAAAAAGGCAGAGAGGTGTAGAGAGAAAGCAGATAAATGGAAAACATATGAAATAATATGGTATATAACATACATAACATATTTTATATTTATAACATGACTATACTTGTCATGTAACTTATATTTGTATATTCACATATTAAATTTTCATATTAAAATATCAAATTGCAATAAAAACAACTCCAGAAATACCAAATCTGCTATATTCTACTTATGAGGCACACATAAAACAAGCAGAATATGTAAAAGTGATAATAGAGATATGAAAGCAGATATGCTAAACATTGGCAAAAAAAAATGCTAGGTAGAGCAATATTAATATTAGGTAAAAATGTACCTCATGAGGAAGTATTAATGAGTGTTACACTTGGCACAATATAATAGTGAAAGGAAAAAAACCCACAAATCCTTCAAGGAGACATAAAAAACATGACTATACAGTCATTTAATATCACAGCCTTCAAATATATGAAGTATGAGATAAAGAAATTTCAAGAAACAATTAATAAATCAGTAATCACAGGAAAGTTATTTTGTTAAACACATATCCACTAGAAATTGAAACTGATAAACCAGCCAGGAAAAGTAATCAGTAGATATAAAGAAAATTAAATAGAAAGCTATAATATGTTTGAAATTAATAGCTGTTTACATAGGACTTGCCCCTCTAAAGTGGAGAATATTTTGCAAAAAGCATTGTATTAGGTTTTTTTTTTTTCACTTAGGAAAGAAGGATCAATATAATTCATATAGTTATAATTCAATGCAGTGACATTAAAAATAAGCAACAACAGCAAAAAATGTTTGAAACATAAATACATACTATATACCTCAAGGGTGCAAAAGAAAACTGCAATGACAATTGCAAAATATATACAAAGTAGAACACAATTAAGTATAATACATCATAATTTGTGAAAAACAGCTAATTCCAGTAGTTAGTGGCAAACTTATTACTTAAAATGCATTTATTTGATAAAACTAAGAGAGGTAAAAGAACAAAAGACTACCTTAATGGTAGAAACCTAGAAATTATGGTAGCAAGAGTGAAAATTAATGAATAGGAGAACATTACGAAAGAAAAGATCAATATATTCATTACTTTAACATTACCAATTAAGGAAGAAAGGCCACAAATAGATTTAGAACAAAAGAGGGATATGAATATAAATACAATAGAGTTTTGAAAAGTCATAAGAGGAACGCCTGGGTGGCTCAGTGGTTTAGTGCCTGCCTTTGGCTCAGGCGCCATCCTGGAGTCCCAGGATCAAGGTCCATATCGGGCTCCCTGCTTCTCCCTTTGCCTATGTCTCTGCCCCCCTCTCTCTCTGTGTGTGTCTCTCATGAATAAATAAATAAAGTCTTAAAAAAAAGAATTAAAAAAATTAAAAGTCATAAGATATTAATTTGAAAATTTTTCTGTCGATGAATTTACCAATACAAATAAAACTGATTAATAGAATCTTGAGAAAATATAGAAACTATAAAAATGTACTGAAAATAACAGAAAACCCGAATATCCCAAAAAGAATGTGAACAAAAATTGAGTCCATAATCATAAGCCTTTTTACTTACAAAAGACACACTCAGCCCGGATGACTTTACTGTCAAGGAACAGATGTTTCTAATTTTATTCAATTTCAGACAATAAATTTCAAAAAAAAAAAAAAAAAGGAAAGCTTTTCAGTTTATGAGGTTAGTATAAGCTCTATAACAAAACCAGACAAGAACAGCAAAGAAAACTTGGTATCAGTTTCCCTGAAGAACTCATGCAAAAATCCACGATAAAATATTAGCAAATAAAGTTCAATATTATAAACATATTATGCATATGTGCAGGCATACACATATGCACATATGTAAACTATATTCTAACAAATCAGCACTTAGTGCCAGGAATGCAAAGCAATGCAACTTTCAGATAAAACTATGGCTATATCTTGCTGCATAGAGTTTTAAAAATATATATGAGCTCAAAGAAGCAGATGAAGCATTCAGTAAATTTCAGTACTTAACTCATGATAGAAACTGAAGTGAGTTTCAATTAGAAGGGATGCTTCTTAACCATCTGAAGGGTATTTATCAAGAATCTACACTGAGAGATGTATTTGATGGCTCAAGTCAGAAACTAGATTTTATTCATCCTTCTAATGAGAAGCTTCAGAGATCGCATTATAGAGATTAAAAGACAGAAATGATTTGTCCCTATTTAGGATGTTATAAACATCTTAGCAAAATAACCAGGAGAATCAACAGACTATTGGAATTATTTTTAAAAATTATTGACTTAAAAAATTGACTTCTCTAGAATCAAGATCCACGTGAAACTTAATAGTAAGCCAGTAGTAACACATAGGAAATATAATAAAAATAAAAAAACTATATTTTTAAAAATAACAAGCCTATAAAGTGTCCAGGGATAAAGCTTAAAAATAAAATATATTATTAATGGATATGTATTGTAAAACATAAGTATTGTAAAACATAAAAAAAATGTTTTACAAAAGGATTAGCTATACTATATCCACGAATGGAAAGAGCCAACATGAAGATATTGACTTCCTGGATTCCTGGGTGGTGCAGCGGTTTGGTGCCTGCCTTTGGCCCAGGGTGTGATCCTGGAGACCCGGGATCAAATCCCACGTCGGGCTCCCGGTGCATGGAGCCTGCTTCTCCCTCTGCCTGTGTCTCTGCCTCTCTCTCTCTGTGATGACTATCATAAAATAAATAAATAAATAAATTTTGAAGAAAATATGGGAGGTGTCTGAAGAGAAACTTTTTATTTTTGCCATTCTAAAGACAATACAAAAAGCCACAATTTTATCAAAGCATGGCATTGGCCGAATTAGAGATAAGTAGATCAATAATTAGAATTGATTATAATTCCATAGAGTGTTATATACATCAGAGATAACACTGCCGGTTGATGAGGAAGGGTTGCTATGATCAAATAAAAATGCTGACACGTTCACTGTGGGAGAGCTAGATCTCTGTTTAAAGCATAAACAAAAATATTTACAGATTTCACATTAAGATATATATCTAAAAAATAAAATTTTGAAACTTTAAATAAAAATAGGTAGAAAAATAGTTTATAATGTTGAGTTTGGAAACTCTTTAAATGAGAATAAATTTGACTCCATTAAAGTAGAAACAACTGTACCTCCATAGATAGCACAAACACGGTTTAAAAATACAGTAGAACACACTCTAAGAATATACTTGCCATCCTTGAACTAATAAAGGATCAGTATATAGATTTTTTAGGTAACATACAAAAATCAAAGAGGTGGGTATATTTGAAAATAATAGGGCAGCCCTGGTGGCTCAGCGGTTTAGTGATTCTTGATATCAAGTGAATCAAGCCTGATTCTTGAGACCTGGGATCGAATCCCACGTCGGGCTCCCTGCATGGAACCTGCTTCTCCCTCTGCCTGTGTCTCTGCCCCTCTCTCTCTCTTTCTACCTCTCTCTCTCATTCTGTGTGTCTTGAATAAATAAATTTAAAAAAAAATCTTAAAAAAAGAGGAAGTAATAAAAATTATGTAAATTTGCTATTATTTAAATAGAAAAATTTAAAAAGAAGCAAAATATATTAATAGATGTTTAACTTGTTTAAACAATTGATTAACTTCATTGATTAAATTAATTAAAGATAGAAAATTAACCACGCTAAATTAATTAGAAGTAATTAGAAAAGTAAATAATTAGTAAACACATAAAATAATAGTTTATATCTATTGGAGTAAAACCTACATACCTCCTGATATTAATGAAAATGTGGAGAGGGATACCTGGGTGGCTCAGCAGTTAAGCATCTGCCTTTGGCTCAGGGCATGATCCTGGAGTCCTGGGATGGAGTCCCACATCAGGCTCCCTGCATGGAGTTACCTTCTCCCTCCGCCTATGTCTCTACCTCTCTCTCTCTCTGTCTCTCATAAATAAATAATAAATAAATAAATAAATAAATAAATAAATAAATAAATAAATAAAATCTTTAAAAGAAGAGAAAATGTGGAGAAAGAAAATTTCCTTCTCTTTTCACCGTCTGGAGCACAATTTGGAAATACCTGATGCATTTTAAAATGAATACCTTTTATACCAAAATTATATTCTTAAGATGTCACATAAACATGTAGGAGGAGAATAAATATGTTCCTACAACTTTTTGTGATGATTAAAATCTGGGCATCTTCAAAATACCCATTAACTGGAGAAGTAGTAACTATATATTATAGTATATCTGTACAAAGAAACACTGTCCCTGCCTTCAGCTCAGAGCCCCAGCCCCAGATTGGGTCAGAGCCCCTCTCCCCTCTGCTTGTACTCTGTCTCTTTCTCTTTCTCTCTCTCTCTCAAATAAATAAAGTATTTTTAAAAAGGGCATGTGAATGGCCAGTAAAATTATTAAAATATTTCAGCATCATTGTTTGCCACGAACAAACATGCTCATGTGTTCCCACCATACACTGACTAGAAAGATTAAAATTAAAAGTTTGGAAATGCCAAATGTTGGCGAGGGCATAGAGCAATTTCAGTTCTCATGCTTTCATGGTAGGGTTGTAAAATTGCATGATCACTTTGGAAAATGTTTGGCAGTTTCTTATACAGTTAAACATAAACCAACCTATGATCCATAACACTTAAAATCTGCTTTTTGTTGTAATAAATTATACCTCAATTAAATAAGCCATGTGGTGGGAAAAAAGGAAAGAAATATCTCCAAAATACCCTATTCAATTTTTCCCAATTTAGTTTCCTAAAGCACATTCTTTTAGAATAGAACATAAATGGAATAGTGTATATAAGAAGTATCCACATAGGAAAAAAAAAAAAAAAGAACTGTCCACATAGTAAGGAGTAAGCAGGTAGTAAATGTTAATATGGGTTGTTTTGAAACATGGGTTCAAAAAATAAAAACTTCCCATGACTTGTTTTAATATTCTTTTCTTTTTTCTTTTTCTTTTCTTTTTTTAAGACAGAGAGAGAGGGTAGGGAGGGGCAGATGAAGAGGGAGAGAGAAAATTTTAAGCAGGCTCCATGCCCAAACTGTGAACCCAACACGGAGTGGGGCATAATCATCCATCCTGAGATCAGGACTTGAGCCAAAACTGAAATTTGGATATTTAATTGATTGAGTCACGCAGGTTCCCCTCTCATTAATTGTTTTATTTTGCAAAATGTAAGCCTGGTGTTAGGGACACTATATTCAGAAAACAGTTGATAGTACTGTTAATAAACATACAGTGTCAGTAGCTTTGAGTTTCCATTTACTTAAAATTCATTTAAAAATAATAGCAATAAATACTTTTTAGATATGACTTCTAAGTGAATTGTTTACACTGGTTTTCCTAAGATGTGAAAGAAACAGTATTTTTAGAAGCTGTAATTATTTTAGTAATCCATTGTCTCGATCAAAGATGTAATATAATAAGTACTACTATCAGATTTGATAAGTGATAGAAGCTTTTATTGTAATATTGTAATAAAAATTATAATAAAAATAATTCTATCCATTCATATGGGACAAAGCCAGTTACTAGTTCTCACTTTTTCTGCATTATGTTAAATATTTAAACACAAAATGAGAAAACAATTCTAAATGTGTTACTGATTTCCATATACAAATGCCTCATGGCCTTTTGTTTTGTTTTGTTTTGAGATTTTACTTATTTATTCATGAGAGACACACACAGAGAGAGAGAGGCAGAGACATAGGCAGAGGGAGAAGCAAGCTCTTGAAGGAGAGCCCAATGCGGGACTTGATCCCAGGACCCCAGGATCATGCCCTGAACTGAAGACAGATGCTTAACCGCTGAGCTACCCAGGCATCCTTCTCTTGGTGTTTAAAGATTTTTTTTTTTAATTTATTTATTCACGAGAGACACAGGGAGAGAGAGGCAAATACACAGGCAGAGGGAGAAGCAGGCTCCACCCAGGAAACCCCATGCGGGACCCAATCCCAGCACTCCGGGTTCACGTCCTGAGCCAAAGGCAGACGCCCAACCACCGAGCCACCCAGGCGTCCCTCTCTTCGTGTTTAAATATGAACTCATAAATGATGAGAAAACAATATATAATTGTTTTAGGTTTTTTTCAGTAGTGTGTATTATGGAATTGAAGATTAACTTTAGAGATGCCTGGGTGGCTCAGGCATGATAGCAAGGTAGGACATAGGAAAGATTGGCTCATTTTGAGAACAGGAAGTTGGTGAAAGTCATCTGTACAGAAAGCAAGAACAGAGAATTATGTCAAAAAAGGAAAGGTCATTCAATGACAGCCACTCTACATGCAGGGGGCTAGCAAGACAGAGGCCCTGGCATCAATGTACTTATAAGCTGATAAGATATGTGATTGCTACAAGGGCTCCTTTCTTCATCTGTGTCTTTCAACAAGGAGCTCAGAGTTGGGAATGTGATAAATACTTGCTGATGTTTGAATGAATAGATCTAATCCTTCCCTCTGGGTCCTTGGATCTTTCCAGAGGATAATGAGATTTAGACCAATATATTGGTAAAATTATTGTCTCTAATGACAGAAATCAAATAAAACAGTTCTCTGTATGGTTATCCTAGAGTTCATATGTGAGTTGACTTCTAGATCCCCACTCATTTTAAGGTAAGCTCATGCTGGCTTGAGAGTGATGATCTGTTGATAGAGCTTGGGAAGACACCACTCTGATGGACAGTTAGGTGCTGGGAGTATGGCCCGGTTGAACTGCGGAGACCTGAGTTGTTTGTAACAGGATGCTTTGATGATTGGAAACTTCCCAGCTTCATAAATGTTACAGCAAAATTCAAGCCCTGGAATGCTCATGCAGTTTTTCCTTCATTTTTCTGGATTTCCCAAAATATTACCTAGAGGTAGATTTTGATCCATCAGTGATTTTGACCCTCCACCCTCTCCCTCTCTAAGCCTTCCCTCTCTGTCAGCGGCAAGGAGAATAGGGCAATAAGCTTCTAAAAGGAAAGAAAAAAGAAAAAAAGAAACCCCCACAGTTTTAGTTCTATTTACACCAGTGTAATGTCACATAGACATTTTGATTTTAGGAACTTTCAGTTCTTTTCCCATGTAGATATCAAGTTGTTTCATTGATGTTACACCACGAGGAGGGGCAGGTTTTGATAGAAACCTCAAGCTGTCTGGCTCTAGGTCTGGAAGTTGCTGGTAGCCACTGACTTGATATTGGAATCTAGAGCTCTGAGGACTCTGTTAAATCTTAAATGTTTATTTATATTATCCATGAAGCATGGCATATTATCCAATGTTTAAGGGGCAAATGTTATATGTTTATAAATAAACATATTAAGACTATTTTTTTTTTCAAGGAGTGTTTTTGAGTGTTCTCTTACCTTGGGGATAAATATTATATTCGGTTTCAGATCTCACGTTACACGTGTAGAATCAGCTTCCTTATTCAGGCAGTCAACACAGTGGTACTATTCAACAAAAAACTCCTGCTCACGATTGTGAAATTTGGGCCATTTCACATAGGATTTGTCCAGCTGCAAATCAGAATTAGCCAAACAAATGCAGATAAAGATAATGGTGGAATCTAGATAAAAGGGAGAAAATCATGCATCCCTCTATTAACTCAAAGTTGACATCATCAATTTTCCTCTTTCTTGATTCCGCAACTTGTGGCACCAACTTATTTCTGAAATGAAGGGATATTCACAGGTCCTAGGTAAATGATAAACTGAAATTTTAATATTCTCCATGAATGCTTTAATCCAAAAATCTTGAAAAACAATTTCTAGGATATTAGGAGCTTTCTTCTTTCTGAGTTTTAGTGATGAATATTTATCTGCCTAACCATGATTTCTGCTCTCACAGAGGATTCATTTCTGCCATGTTCCATTAACTATTTCTTAGTCATCCTAAGGACTTTGAAAGATTTTCATTTGTCAATTTTTGTCAGAACCAATAGACCCAAAGGGAAGTATGAGGCCAAAACTTTTCAACTGCTGAAGAAAATTTCTTTTTCATCATCCATACCAGATTTGTCCTTCTTAATTGTCTTTTTTTTTTTACTTTTTTTTTTATAAATTAATTTTTATTGGTGTTCAAATTTAACAAACATACAGAATAAACACCAGTGCTCATCCGTCAAGTGTCCCCCTCCGTGCCGTCACCATTCACCCCAACCCCCCGCCTCTCCCCTTCCACCACCCTTGTTCATTTCCCAGAGTTAGAAGTCTTTATGTTCTGTGTCCTCTTTCTGATATCTCCACACATTCTTCTCCCTGCCCTTATATCCCTTCATTATTATTCAGCTTCCCCAAATGAGTGAGAACATTTACACTGTTTGTCCTTCTCCGATTGACTTACTTCAATCAGCATAATACCCATCCAGTTCCATCCACGTTGAAGCAAATGGTGGGTATTTGTTGTTTCTAATGGCTGAGTAATTTTCCACTTTATTACATAAACACATCTTCATTATACCATTCATCTTTCGATGGCACCTGAGGCTCCTTCACAGTTTGGCTATTGTGGACATGGTGCTAGAAAACATCGGGGTGCAGGTGCCCCGGCGTTTCATTGCATTGAATCTTCGGGGTAAATCCCTAACAGTGCAATTGCTGGTTCATAGGGAGGTCTATTTTTAATTCTTTGAGGAACCTCCACACAGTTTTCCAGAGGGCTGCACAGTTCAACATTCCCACCAACAGTGTATGAGGGTCCCTTTTCTCCGCATCCTCCCAACCTTTTGTTGTTTCTGCCTTATTAATTTTCACATTTCACGGTGTGAGGTGGTATTCTTGGTGGTTTTGATTTGTATTTCCCTGAGGCAAGTGATGCAGAGCATTTCTCTGTGAATGTTGGCCATGTCTATGTCTTCCTCTAGTGAGATTTCTCTTCATTCTTTGCCCATTGCATGATTGGATTGTTTGTTTCTTTGGTGTTGAGTTTAATAAGTTCCTTTTTAGATTTTGGAAATAGCCCTTTTATCTGATATGTTATTTGCAATTATCGTCTCCTCAAACACGTGGAGGTAAGGACCATCCTGCTAAAAGATAAAAAGGGTCATCCAGGAAATTAAGGAAGAATTAAAAAGATTCACTGGAAAAATAATGAGAAATGAAGTTTACACTGTTCAAAATCTTTGGGATGCAGCAAAAGCAGTCCTGAGGGGGAAATACAATCGCAATACAAGCATCCATTCAAAAAAACTGGAAAGAACTCAAATACAAAGCTAACCTTAGCACATAAAGGAGCTAGAGAAGAAGCAGCAAATGACCCGACGCCCGCAGAAGGGAGAGTTAATTAAAATTCGAGCAGAACTCAACGAAATTGAGACAGAAGAACTGTGGAACTGATCAATAGAACCAGGAGTTGGTTTTTTGAAAGATTTAATAAAGATAGATAAACCATTAGCCCAACCTTATTAAAAGAGAGAGAGAAGACTCAAATTAATAAAATCATGAATGAGATAGGAGAGATCACTACCAACACAAGGAATACAACGATTTTAAAAACATCTATGAACAGCTCTACGCCAATAAATGAGGCATCTAGAAGAAAATGGACGATTCTGGAAACCACAAACTACCATATGGAGCAGGAAAGAAATAGAAAACCTGAACAGGCCCAATAACCAGGGAGGAAATTGAAGCAGTCATCAAAAACCTCAAGACCAAGAGTCGGGCCCAGATGGCTTCCCGGGGAATTCTATCAAACGTTTAAGAAGAAATCATACTATTCTACTAAGCTGTTTGGAAAGATAGAAAGGATGGTGTACTTCCCAACTCATTCATATGAGGCCAGCATCACCTTAATTCCAAAATCCAGACAGACCCTACCAAAAAGGAGGAATTACAGCCCAATATCCCTGATGAACATGGATGCAAAAATTCTCAACAAGATACTAAGCCCATAGGATCAACAACACATAAGAAAAATTAATTCACATGACCAAGTGGATTTATCCCCGGATGCAAGGACTGGTTCAAACACTGTAAAAACAATCAATGTGATTCATCATATCAAGCAGAGAAAATCCAAGAACCATATGATCCTCTATTAGATGCAGAGAAAGCATTATTGACAAAATACTGCATTCCATTCCTGATCAAAACTCTTCAGAGTGTAGGATAGAGGGAATTTACTCGGTATCTTAAAAGCCATCTACGAAAGCCACCACAATATCATTCTAATGGGGAAGCACTGGGAGCCTTTCCCCAGATCAGAACCAGACAGGGATGTCCACTCTCACCATGCTATTCAACATAGAACTGGAAGTCCTAGCCTCAGCAATCAGACAAAAAAAGACATTAAAGGCATTCAAATTGGCAAAGAGAAGTCAAACTCTCCCTCTTCGCCTAAATTGCCTTTATATATTTTTTTATATAATTCAAGGTGATTTTCTCAGATTTTTGAAATGACTGACGGAAATTATGTAGCTTTCATTTCCTCTTGAGGGTTTATTGCGTGGGTTCAAAGAGAGCATATAATTTCAATGTTAGAAACAATTGTTTAAAATTGAAGTTAGGGATCCCTGGGTGGCGCAGCGGTTTGGCGCCTGCCTTTGGCCCAGGGCGCGATCCTGGAGACCCGGGATCGAATCCCACGTCAGGCTCCCGGTGCATGGAGCCTGCTTCTTCCTCTGCCTATGTCTCTGCCTCTCTCTCTCTCTCTCTCTCTCTCTCTCTCTCTCTCTCACTGTGTGCCTATCATAAATAAAAAATAAAATAAAATAAAATAAAATAAAATTGAACTTAGATTCCCCTAGCATTTTATTCAGAAAAAAATGTTTAAGTCACAGTGAGAATTCAAATGATTTGGCTTTTTATTTTATTTTTTTCCAATGAAACATGTGCTATATACCTAAATGAAATTGACATTTCATTGAGTATCTACTACATGCTGTGCTCTCTATTAATCAATCTCCTTTAATCCCACAACAACATTTTGAGGTAGGTGTTATTATTTTTATTCTATACTTGAGAAAATTGAAACAAATAAATCTAATGATTTGCTAAACAATACAGGAGAAATGGCAGTACAGAAATTCAAAGTTTTTATTCCAGTGCTTGTCGCTCTCTGATAAATCTTCTTTTTGGTAATGGCTCAAAAAATACTGGCAGATATGGCAAAGCAAAAATAGTATTCCAAAATATTCTACTTTGAGTCTTATATTCTGCCTTATACATGTATCCTTCTTAAAATTACGTTAAGTATTCAGCTACCAAGTGATCTATACTTCCTCATCTTTTTTAATATACTATTTATCTTTTATTCACTCTTCAACCTACTTGAAATTGCCTCCAATACTTATTACTGTATTGAAACTGCTCTTGAATGTCTTTTTGTGTTCAAATATGATGGGCAATTCTCAGTCATCATTTATAATGTCTTACGTCTTGAAATATTTTCTGCTGTCCAATTATATGACACCATATTTTCCTTTACTAACCTTTAGGAGTTCCTTTTTATTCTCATGAAAACTAATGATTCTGCTTTCCCCATCAAACCTGTAGATATTGGATGACACAAGCCTTGCATGTGGCAACTCTTTTTCCACTTATCACTCTGCATGAATGCTTCCAGTTCTAGAATTTTAAATACTCTTTCCAAACTGATCACTACAAATTTACATCTCTAGTCAGACATCATGTTTGAGATCCAGTCTAGAATACCAAGGTTGCTTTATATTGTTACTTAAATATAATTAATAGTTATCATATAATGTGCATACTTCAAAGCAATATAAAAATCCATCACTGCCCAGTGGTTTCTATAAAAATGAAATATATAGCCATTTATCCAGTTGTGTAAACTGCAAACTCAAGAGTCTTACTTGATTCTGCTCTTTTCACCCCATATATCCAATTCATCAACAAATGTTTTTAGTTTATATTTCCAGAACATGTCCCAACCATTTCCTCATTATCTTCAGTGCTACCATCCTATTTCTTGTTCAAACTACCATCACGTGGCCATGGTTACAGTAATTGACAGTAATAGGTCTTTCTATTTTCTGCTTTATTTTCTATTGCTGCTGTAACAAATAACCATAAACTTATGGTTTAAAACAACATCCACTTATTATATTAGCTCACAGTTTTATAGAACAGATGAATTGGCAGGGCTAACAAGTTTTTCTACTTAGAGTAGCAAAAGGTGGAAACTAAGGTGTTGGTCAAACTGGGATCTTATTTGAAGGTTCCAGGGAAGGATCCACTTCCAAGTTCATTCGAACTGTTGGCAGAATTCTGTTCCTTGTGGTTGTAGAAATGAAGTTCCTGGGTTTTTTTGCTGGCTGTCAGCCATGGACTGCTCTCAGCTTCTCACAGATAGTGGAATCAAGTCCTGAGTTGGACTCCCCAGGAAGCATAATCTTGAGATTCTCTCTCTCTGCTGCCCCCACACATGCACATGCATCTTTCTCTCTCTTTCTCAAATAAATTAATAAAACTTAAATAGATAAAGAAATAAAATCTTTAATATTTTTTAAAAATAAGTTATGTATACCTCAATCATATCTTCTTCCCAATTTTGTTTATCTACCTGAGACCTGTCTGACAATGATGACTCTTTATCCTCTCTGTATTTGTCCAAATGACTATCTAGAATGAGCTGTCTAAATAGTAGGTATGATGTTGGAAAAGGCAGATATTCTTTCAGTAAACATAGAGTAAGTAGTTGTTCTGATGCCCTGTTCTAAGTTCTGTGAAGATCACAAAGACAACACAAATGTTAAACTGTGCCCTTTATGAGGTTGGACTCTAGTGGTAATGAAAGCAATTAGAGAGGTTATGAAATAGAATTGATATATCTGCTGTAAACAGAACCATGGTCTAGTGTCAGGCAATTGGTATGTCTGTCTACAAAAGGCATCTTCTTATACGTGGCCATTTATTTAATTTTGATTTGCGGTGGAAGAGATTGTCTGAAATGAGATTTATTATAGATGTAATAGAATAAGCAAGCAAGTATCAATATATCCTACTGTTTTCCAAAAAGAAAAATGTTACATGAGCTTAAACCAGCATTGTAGATAGTCATTGGAAAATGATTCTAATTCATTAAATATGTTTCTCATAATTGCTATTCAGTTAATGACTATAGTTAAGATCATAAGACACGCCATGATACTCATTATTTAAAACATATGTTTTAAGACTAAGCAATTATAAAACAAGCTATTCACCTCTTAAATAAATAGATCGATAATAATTTACTTGTGCATAATTAACAATAATCAGTTTAGTAAGCCTGTATTATAAGGTCAAACTAATAAAAATAAGAAACAAAAATTGCTGTGTTCAGCTTCCCAGCTGTTATTTATATTCTCAGATTTTTCTCATTGAATTCATCATAAAATAGGACACATTCACTTGTGATTGCCACATTTGAACTGAATACAAGAACTAAGCTTATTCACAACAATAGCTCTTAAAAGAGATGCTAAAATAGAAACATGTGATCCAGAGATTTAGTCTTTGTGTATTTACTCATCCTTAAAGTTCATCCATAAACTAAATGATAAAAATATTAGCAAAGTTGATCTTTGAACATAATTACTTGGAAGGCAAAATTTGATCATGATTTCACTTTGGTTTATAGTCATCCATTAAGTCATAAGTAGACTTGTTTCTATCCAATCCCCCTGTGGTCTTCATCATAAAATTAGGTGCTATGTGTTAAAGGTGATATTATTAGAGTAGTCAAATCCCTTACAATGTGCAGCAAACTGCATAACTGAAAGAGAACTATCAGTACAATGGAAAGAGTTCCCTATCAGCTCAAGCTACACTATGTCCCTATTTGTGCTCTCCTAGTATCTTGATTTAGCTATGTATTAGAAATGATCATTATGACTGAGTCATTACCTGTTTATAGTATGTACTAATGTGTAAGTACAAGAACTATGTCTTATTTACATGTATAATTTTAGTGATTCAAAATACATCTTAGAGTTTTATCAGGTACAAAATGAATGTTCATTAAATGAATCATCAAATGAAACATGTGGTCTTCTTATTTGGAAATAAAGTAACAAATAATTTAAAGTAGTTGTATCTCAGTTTTAGCATCTATTAAAAAGGTCGTTAAATCAGCAAATGTTAGCTTAATGTATCCAAAGTAAGATTATTTAATCAAGTCATATAACTTTATGAATTTTCTAACTTTAAATTAGACATTTCTCCATTTTATTTATTGTATTTCTAGGGCTCCTGCATTCTGGGATTTCTTATATTATTTCATGTACTTAAAAGATGGTATCCAGATATTCACAATTGGAAGAGCTTGTCCTTGGGTAGGATTTATGAGGAAAGTATTAAGCAAAGTAGGAATTTCTGGTCTTTAAATGGAAAAACTCATAACAAATTTTCAAATTTTTTCTATGTTGCTCATCAGGGTTGACAACTTTAAAAAGATACAGCAACTTAGGGGAGAAAATTTTCTAGGAATAAAGATCTTACTTGGCTGGAGAAACTTTTGCCTTACATTCTTTGGAAACAGAGCCTAACATGGGGATTAAATCAATCTCATACTTAAATTACTATTACTATTAAATTGAGAGGAAGATATAGAATGGCCAGATAATACCTTGGTCTATTTCATTATATTCTCAAACTTAAATAGTACTCTTCACTTGTCTGCCTCCAGAATTCTCCTCAAACTGATGCTTGATACCAATATTCAACCAATATCAGCGTTTAGCTTCTAAGAAATCTCACTTTCTCCCATTCCTTGGGTGATTGACTCAAAACTCCTCTACTGATTTTTAACACCTTTTGTATCTAATGCTTTTCTGTAAACCTGAGGTGGTTTCCCACAATTGCTACAGCACACCATTTGCTTACATTTATATTAGCCTAAGTATAGTAGCTTGCTTGAATCTGCCCTTAAGCCCTGACTTATCCAATTTATTTCCTTATTTTGAATATTCTCTTTTCTTCCTCTTACATGCTGAACTCTCACTTAGTCAATAATAGCCTATTCAACTTCCACTCTTCATTTAAATAATTTCTCTATCTAAATCAGTTCAGTTTTTTCTTCTGTACTATTACATTCAGAACCAAATGGTTGACACTTAATATTTCTCAAGTTGTTAGGAAAAATTCCCAAAGATATGAACCTGGCCTTACAATTTTTTGTGTCTCTAATTTTTTCTAGATACTCATGAAACACTTTCTAATGAGTGACAATTAGTAGAATTCATAATAACCCCATCAAAGAATAAATCTCTATTATTATTTGTAATTGACTGGAAATGGGAAAAGTGTAGTGCTGCTGTTTATTAAAATCAAAGCCTCTATCTTATGAAGAAGGAAAGAAATACATGTGGAAATCAAGTCACTAGTTCAGCCAAGTTAATAGAGAACACTGAAGGAAAATTTTTGTTCAAAAATACATTTTTGTAATTCCAAATTCCCCTGAACTTTGTGATTTTTCTCATACAATTATTTTTTTTTAATGTAGGCTTCCTTTTTAACAGCGAATGAAACCTTTACAAACACACATACACACACACATGCACACTGATTCAGAGACACACATACATATACAGTAACAAATTAGGAGGAAAGAAATCCAAAAGATGTTTTTTTTTTTTTCCATTTGAAGTAAACGGAAAATCAAAATTTTAAGTAGAAACATGATTGCATCATCAGCATCTTCGTTGTCATCATCATGATAATCATCAAAGCTAGCCTCTATATGGGCTTACTACATGCTGGAGTCCTCATTGCCTTACTCATATATCATCTTATATGATTTCCTATTTTGCCTATGAAGCAGACAATACTATTGTATTTATTTTATAATATGGAATAGAAAAACGAGAGAAGTTTAGTTTTTGTTCAGGGTCACACAGCCACTAGGTGACACAAGTAGATTTAAACTAAAAAGCAGTTGTAAATGGTAGCTCTTTTGATTATTATGTTTATTGTTATTAAAAGTCGAATTTTTGAAATTCCCAGAGGCATCACCTTAAGAGGCCAGAGGCCACACTTACTCTGTTTATATATCTCATGAACACATCTCCCACAAGTATGGATATGATGCAAAGAATGAGACCCAATACCTTGATATTTCATAATATTGATCATTACCATCTGGGCTGTGAAGCATATTGTGATGGTAAATGAGGCTTTTTAGGAGAAAACCATCCCTGATTGTTGATTTGATTTTGCAATTTTTTTTAATTGCATCTCTTTGGATCATATTTCTAATGTTTTCTGAAACTGCTAATCTTTTAACTCATTAGGCACACCTATCACTTTGTATGCTCTGCAGCTAACTTGGTAACCAAAAACGTCTCTTTCTGAGAGGAGCCATCCTTTTCTACTGCCAACTGTAATTTCCCCATGAAATCTGTGTTTCCTTGATTCCCTGGACTTAAATTTTATGGACACCTGATCATAGATAAGCCAAAGCCAATCTATTGCTTCCCTGAGGGCACTGACACTGCAGCAAAGGTGAATCTGGACAGGTATGGAAGCAGTGTTTTCTTCCATTCAAAAGAGGTTGGTATGCAAAAATCAAGTGTGGGGAGGGAAGCAGAAAGGAGAAAGAGAATTCTGTAAGCATTTAAGTTCTTCAAGACACTATTCATTTGGGTTGAAGTGACATCTTGTCCTTTATGGGCTTTTCCTATTGAGTTTTACCTCATATTCTGTGACACTTCCCAGTATCCTACTTCTATAGCATTCTTTTCTTCTCATATTTAGCTTTATTTTTGTTTTAGTCTAATTAAATTGATTTCTTATAGCCTGAGATAGTCTTGATTTTTTTTTAAATGCAAAGAGGACTATATCTTAGGCTATTCAAACCCAGATATTAAGGGCTTAACAAAAATTTGTTAGGTTGAATTTTATAAAATTGATTGGATTTAAGACTGTGAGACTAACTGGGTTCGAAGAGGCTGAGGAAGGAGAAGACCTAACAGTTTTCTTTGATTTATAATTTTCTTTTATTTCCAAAATAACCTTAACAGAAAAGGAAATTACAAGCTTGTACAGAAAGACACTCAACTATTTTTACTGGATTGCATTGCTATAGCTCAGCAGTAAAAAGGAGCCTTTCAATCTATTAGGAAAAAAATAAATATATATATAAAAAAAAGAACTGTTGGAACCTGAGCAGTTATACAAAGCAGAAATTGGCTTGGCCAGTCCACTCAAATTCTGTTGCTTTTATTGGAAATGGTTTCTTTTTCAGTAAGTGCATTTTTCAGTTGCTGCGACTGGACCTGCAGCTACAGAACTTTGGTTGAGAAAATGGTCATACAGAGACACTGCCAGGGCATTTTTATAAGAGTGAATCTGGGAAGGAAAGCATGGGTATCAAGCAGTGGGATTGTTTATATAAAAATTCACACTGCTTAATACTGTCAGTAGTTAAAAAGCTTTTCTCTGTAAGAAAATACACCCATTCTGAGCTCAGTATCTTTTTATCTTTTTTACAATGTCACTGTTAAGAAAAGAAGAAGAAGAAGAAGAAGAAGAAGAAGAAGAAGAAGAAGAAGAAGAAGAAGAAGAAGAAAGAAGAAGAAAAAGATAGAAAGAAAAAAAAGCAACACACCCAAAATCTTGGCTCATTTTCAGACATATTCTGGTGAGCTACTCAGTGAACTAGTTTGAATGGTAACCCACCCCTGGACCACAAATGGCAATTCAAGAACTGATCATTTTGAATTATTCATAGAGCAGTCAAACTTGACATTCTGAACATTGTGTTTGAGAATAGACGAACTGAACAGGAGACCTGCAGCGGTCATTACTAAGAAGCAATAGCTTCTATTCAGATGATTACTATCCCCCACCCAGAAGGAGTAATCAAGTCTAAAATGGGACTGCTTTACTTTTGAAAGGCTTCCATACAAATGTCTTTGTGAAATAGAACTATTTTAGGTAGTATTCATTTTGCATTATTTTCAATTTATTGGGCAATTTACAGTAGATTTTCTTATCATATTACATTCTATGCAGACCGTTGGGTGTGGTCACAGATGTCTTTTAGAAGCTATATCCTGAGTGAGAGATGTGTGAATCAATGAAGTCCCAATTGTCCTGCATATGGAGATCGGTAAATGTCTTTCTCTCTTCATGTACTTTATTCATTAGGTTTCAAATAAAAGGTAGAAATGAGACAGGAGCTGTTTACAAAGGAGAACAGTATTCTTAGCAAGAATTTTCCAAATTGCTGAGTTAGAGACATTTTAGCAAATCACTAAGGACATCTGGACTGGCTAACACATCTCAATACAATTGAATTGTGTGACATATAATCTTAATGACTGTGGCTTGAATTAAGCACACACACAGTTTCTTACTCACAAATCTCAAGGTCCCCCAGTAATTTACTCAAATAACTTTCTCAGTGTAAGGTGACTTTTGGTTAGATGCCAGGTTGTATCAAATAGGATACTCCAGGGGCCAGAGTGTTAAGTTTGCCATGTAAAAAGATTCAGAGATTATGGTCAAATTTAAGTACTCAACCAAATCTCCTACATTTCCACCGTTGCCTGAAAAACTAAAAGCTTAATGCTTTGAGACAGCTCTGGTGCCTTTTTAATGCAGCCCTAGAATGTGTTTTTTAAAAAGTGTAAAAATCTATGGTTTTGGATTTATTGGTTTTATAGTAGAATGCAAATGAAGCCTGTTGTAAAATGGTATATATGAACATTGCATTTACCTTCTTGCTCATATCAGCTAGGACCTCTATTAACATAATCTTTTATTATCCAACTTACCCTGTCCTGAAAGACCCTGGATGTTTCCTTTCTTCACCAAGTCCATCTCCCAACACTCTTTCCTCATCTATTTTCCACTTCTATTTTTTCTCTTTCTGTCCTTCAAATGCTCAAGAATCATTTTCTTTTATGGGCCTTTGCAGTTGCTTGGCTGTCTGCTTAAAAAACTATAACTCTATCCTTAAGGCATCAATCCCACCATTTTTTTTTTTTTTTAGCATTTATATATCAAATTAGTGTTGTCTCCTGGGAGACATCTCTTTTTGACTATTCTAGTTATAAAACAATCTTGATTTCCTTTGTCCAATTGACTTACTTTACTTTTTAGAATTTGTGTAGCTGCTTTGAAATTAATCACTTATTTATGTAAAAATATGTAAGCGTGATGTGAAAATTGTTAAAAATAAAACAGAGGCATATTAAGTTGATGAGTTTATTTGAACAAACATTGACACAAAGGGAGCAATGACAAACGGGAAGTGGTGGGAAGTGTTCCATCCACAGGAATCTGAGGAAAGACTTTCATAGAGAAGAGGTGTAAGGAAGCAAAGTAATGGTGTTGAGTAGCTGTAGTTGAAGTTGTTGCTTTACTTGGGAGAGTCTAGATAGTTGTTTGTAGTTGGTTGTCTTTAGTTCTTGATTTCTTAACCTTAAGGCATTTTAGGGTTAGGTTTTGGTTTTATTTACAAAGGCTATTAAAGCCAACACATCCCAGTGGTCTCTTTGTTTAGTTAATTTAACAACATAAACTTGACCTTGCCTACTAGTATATTACTAGTATCTGAAAGCATGACAGACTGATATTAGGAACTCAATAAATGTTTGATAATGAATAATGGTTGTATTTAGATCCATGACTTTATGATTAGATACTGGACAGATTTTTGACATGGTTAGCATTAATTTTTCATCTTATTCTATTTATTTAATCATCATTCATTCTAAAACTGTTTACCTAGAACTAACATAGTGCCACTAACAAGACTATATTCTCTATGCCATGAGACCTACAGAAAGATTTAGATAAAGAAATAAAATAGTTACGAATGTGTATATACATACACATATATGTACATGGACATGTGTGTATATGCATGTGTGTTTATTCTTAGCAGATAATCCTAATTTCTGGAAGAAGATGAATTTGAAAGAGTAAAGTCCAATCATTGTGGTGGTTAGATGATAAACAATTAAACGTAGAGAAGTGTCAAGATCCCAGATATAATTTGGAGGCGAAGTTACAGGATTGTTAAGTGACTGAGGGGGTAAAGGAGGCTTTATAGGTGACTCTTAAGTTTTGAATGTTTGGATAAATGACGTGCTTAAATTGATTAAATGTATTCAAATAGTTGATAGGGAGAAGGTATGTATGAGTTTAGTGTTTGACAAAGTTAGTTGAAGTCGTATGGAACATCTATTACTGATGGCTCAGACCATTGAATACAATGGTTTGAAGCTCAGGACAACTGCCTTATGAGAAGATCTATATTTGGGAGTAATTGTTTGAAGTCATGAAAGTATAAGGAACAAAGAGGAATTCTCAAAGAAAATAGAAGAGGAAAGTCAAGGAAATAGTAAGGAAAACTATGTCAGTAGTTTCAAGAAAGAGGACTTGATCAACAGTATCAAGTGTACTAAAAGTCAAGTGTGATAAAGAGTAAAAAATTATCAGAAGATGCAATTATGCTATTTCCAGTGGCTATAGAATCAATAATTCATTATGAACTATTTATGTGAGGCATTTTATAGAATACTGTTTTCCCAGACACTTGGGGGAAAATGCTTCTATGCTCTTTTATTTCCCATAACAGGTATGATAATTTGGGATAAGTATTTAATTATTCTAAGGTTGAATCTATCTCAGATATAGAAATATTCTGTCTGGGGAATGATGAATGATTAACTAAGGCTGTGAATATTCATATCATCCAAACAGCAAACCCACTATCATGCTGATATTTTCTTCTGGATTGTACAATATTGCATTGTACACAGAGATTTCATTTATTTGACCATCTCTACAAGACAAAGGTATTCCCCATAGTAAAATGATTTTTAATGCCACCGTTTACAACTAGCCTTGGACATCTTATAGGTCCACCATCTTTTCTATGTCATTGTCTACTCAAAATAAATAAGATTCTGTTACAAATCTCATCGCAATATTAAAAATAAATAAATAAATAAATAAAAATTAAAAAAAAACCTGTAAGAGTAGAAATTAATGGAATAGAAAATTGAAACTTGAAAAAATTAATAAGATGAATATTTACATAGCTGGATATAAAAATGCCCCTCAAAAATGAATGTCTATTTTTCCTTGGAACTTCCTGTTTCACTTTTTTTTTTTTTTTTAATTTCCATGACTGTTGTTGTTATGCCCACATTCTCTGTTTTACCAAAGCTCACCAAAGTCCAACCTTTGGCTCAACACCAACATGCAACCAGTCACAAAATCTTATTGCTACTACCTCCTTAATAACTCTGATGCCAGGGGCTTCTCTCAGTTTCCACAGACAGCATATTAGTGGACCTGGTCCCTTTCATATGCAGATTATTACAGGGACTTCCTATCTAGTCCCCTCCCTCCAAGAGGATCTAAAATAAATCCATAATTCACATTGCTCTCAGAATAATCTTTTTAAAATGAAAAAACTGATCCTACTTCTTCACTACTTAGAACACTGCAATGACTCCCCAGGGCATTCAGTGCAAGAGTCAAACTCCTTACCTGTATATATGGTACCCTTTCTAATTTGGAGCCCACGTGCTTTCTGACCTCATATCCTTCTAGTCTTTATGTAAAGCCTGCTCTCTGGAAACCTGGATTATTGACTTTAGACCTTTCTTCTTTTTTAATATAAGCATTTAAAGTTATGCGTTTCCTTTCAGGCACAAGTTTTACTACATTCCACAAAACTGGATATGCTGAATTTTATCCTTTGGTTAAAACTAGTTTTGAATTTTCTTGTGATTTCTATAAACTATAACTATTTTGCATAATTTCCAAATATTTTGTTTTTTCTAGATATCTCATCATTTTTTATCTCTAAATTAATTCTATTCATTTTCATAAACATACCATATGTGATTTCAGTTCTTTGAAATTTATTGAAAATATTTTTAGTACACTTCTCCTGATAGAGAATTGTTGAATCTGTTGAATCTTCACTATATTGTACATGTAAAACTAATAAAACTGTATTGGAATTAAGTGTTTTTTTTTTTTAGATTTATTTATTTATTTATGATAGGCATAGAGAGAAAGAGAGGCAGAGATTCAGGAGGAGGGAGAAGCAGGCTCCATGCCGGGAGTCTGACACGGGACTCGATCCCGGGACTCCAGGATCGCGCCCTGGGCCAAAGGCAGGCGCCAAACCGCTGAGCCACCCAGGGATCCCCTGGAATTAAGTTTTTTAAAAAAGAGAAAATCTGGGGTGCCTGGGTGGCTCAGTCAGTTAAACTTCCGACTTTTGTTTTTGGCTCAGCTCATGATCTCATGGTGGAGGGATTGAGCCCTGCAGGGACTCTGCCCTGAGTGTGGAGGCTGCTTCAGATTCTCTGTCCCTCCCCTCTGCTGCTCTCTCTGGGACTTGTGTGCTCTTGTTCACTCTCTCTAAAAAATAAATAAAATCTTAAAAAAGAAGAAGAAAAGAAAAGAAAAGATGTTTTGGGCCATCATATAGTTTATCTTGGTAAATGTGCTATGTGCACTTGCAAAAAGTATAAAATCTTCAATTGTTCTGTAAATACCAATTAGCTCATGGTAGTGGGATAATACTGCTTAGATCATATTTGTCTTTACTGATTTGTGTGTGTGTGTGTGTGTTTCTAATTCTACCAAATGCTGAAAGAGATGCGTTAAAATTTTTTAAAAATGTGGAATTGTCTCTTCTGTCAATCTTTGCTGCATGATTTTAAAGCTCTTCTATCAGGTGAATATAGATTCCTGAATGTTTTGTGTTCCTAACTCTTTTGTGTGTGTGTGTGTGTGTGTGTTCCTAACTCTTTTATCAGTATTCAGTGTCCATGTTATGTCTCACCACTCTTTTGCACTGAATCTATTTCATTTGATATTGACATAGCTGATACCAACATAATTGATTTGCTTTCTAATACGTATTATTTGCATGATATATATTTTTTTCATCCATTGAGTTTCAACCTGTGTTTTTATATACAAAATGCATCTCATATATAGGACAGAGTCGATTTTTAATCAGTTGTGACATTTTTGATCTTTTAATTGGAATGTTTAGCTTCTTAAAATTTCATTTAATTATTAACGTAATTGGATTTAGGTCTAACATCTGTTCTCCATTTGTCCCTTTTAATTTTGTTCTTCTGTTTCTCATTTCCTGCCTCCTTTTGTGTTTTTTGAATATTTTTTAGTATTACATTTTAATTTATGTATCAGATTGTTTTTTTTTCAGATTGTTAATTTTTGCATTTTTAAGTGGTTCCTTGAGGGGGTAACACATCCTAAACTTTTCAGTCTACTTAGAGTTAATATCTTATCAATTCATGTAAAATACAGAAATCTTGTAATTGTTTATAGCTCTTCTATGCTATTGTGTCCTTCTTTTACATATATATAGATTACAAAACTGAGAATTCGATGTTATATTTTTTTTGTTAAATAGACATATATTTTAAAACTGAGGGAGAAAGGTAGCATTTTATATTTATCCAATATTTACCATTTCTGACGTTCCTTGTTTATTCCTAAGGATACTTTTCTAGACCATGTCATAACCCTTCACTCCGATAAGTACCTTCAAACATTCCTTATGATGGGGGTCTGTAGATAAATCATCTCTTTTTCTTTCCTCTGAAAATATCACACTATCATGCTGAAAAGTTGTTTTTATAAAATATACAATTCTGGGTGAGCAGTGTTTTCCTTTCAGCACTTTAAAGATATTTTACTATCTTTTAAGTTTTATAATTTCTGATTAGAAGTCTTTGTTCATTCTAATTGTTTTCTCCTTGCACGTAAGTTGCCATTTTTCTCTGGCTGCTTTCAGAATTTTCTCTTTATCTCTGGTTTTCAGCCATTAATTATGAGATACCTAGTTGTGGTTTTCCTCATATGTATCCTGCTTGAATTTGACTGAGCCTAGTGAATCTGTAAATGCATATCTTTCACAAAATTTGGGAGGTTTTCAGGCAAATATTTCTTCAAGTGTTTTTCTTGCTCAATTATCTATCATCTTTCTGGGATTCTAATCACATGAATATGAGTTTTTCATTTTTGTTAGGCCACTCATCCCTGAAGCTCTGTTCATTTTTTCCCCATTGTTTTCTTCTCTTTTCTTCAGATTAGGTATCTTCTAATAACCTATTTTTCTTTTTAATAACTATTTTTATTTTTATTTTTTTAATTTTTATTTATTTATGATAGTCACAGAGAGAGAGAGAGGCAGAGAGAGACACAGGCAGAGGGAGAAGCAGGCTCCATGCACCGGAAGCCCGATGTGGGATTCAATCCTGGGTCTCCAGGATCGCGCCCTGGGCCAAAGGCAGGCGCCAAACCGCTGCGCCACCCAGGGATCCCTAATAACTATTTTTAAAGAGTCTTGTTCTAAGACCATCCTGGGCATTTGGAATGTCAGTTACTGTATTTTTTTTCAGCTAGAAAATTTCCATTTGGATCTCTTTATTGTTTTTATTTCTCTTTCAACATCTTCCCTCTTTGCATTCATTAGAAGCGTATTTTCCTCTCTTCTAATCAAGCATAGTTATAATATTTACTTTAACATCCTAGACTAAACATTCTAACATCTGGGTCATCTCAGCATTGGTTTCTGTTGATTTTTTTTTTTTTTTTCATTGAGAATAGGTCACATTTTCCAAGTTCTTCATATACTTAGTAGTTTTGAATTGCATTCTGAAATTGTAAATCTGATATCGTGGATACTCTAAATTCCATATTCTTCCAGAGCTTTGGCATTTTCTTAAATCAGGCAATGAACAATATTTGATCCAATTCATAAATCCCATCTCTTAGGAAATAGCTTCTCCATTTAATTTTTTTTGCCTTTAGTAGGGTTGCTGGGTGTCTGGTATGTTTGTGTATTTCTGGCTTCAGTCGGAGATCTAAGGAAAGTGTATACATAAAATTTGGGCTTCTTCTTCTCTGGCCTTGGACCCTTCAGGATTAGGGCTGATTGTGGTTGCCCTGAACTCTGACTTCTGTTACTTTAGGCCAGAAGACTGTTTTCTTTCTGAATTTTATCTACCCTCTGGGGAGCTGACTGTGTTCTATCTCCTAGCCTAGAGCCAGAAGAATGAATAACTCATTCTAAGCTATATTTTTTTGATTCTGTGTTTCAACTCTGTCAGAAAACTTCTCTGAGAAGAAGAAGAAGAAGAAGAAGAAGAAGAAGAAGAAGAAGAAGAAGAAAGAAGAAAGAAGGAAGAAAGGAAGAAAGAAAGAAAGAAAGAAAGAAAAGAAAGAAAGAAAGAAAGAAAGAACTTTAGAATGAAAGAGAAGAAGGAAGGAAGGAAGGAAGGAAGGAAGGAAGGAAGGAAGCAAGCTTCCCTGTTTCTGTTTTTACTTCAGAGCCTGTAGGTAGTTTTTTTATTTGTTTTGTGTTTGATTTTTGTTTGTTTGTTTCTTGGTTTAGAATCTATAGGGGGATCCCTGGGTGGCTCAGTGGTTTAGCGCCTGCCTTTGGCCCAGGGCGCGATCCTGGAGACCCGGGATCGAATCCCACGTCGGGCTCCCGGTGCATGGAGCCTGCTTCTCCCTCTGCCTGTGTCTCTGCCTTTCTCTCTCTCTCTCTCTCTCTCTCTCTTTCTCTCTCATGAATAAATAAATAAAATCTTTAAAAAAATTGTTAGAATCTATAGGCCTGCCTTCAAATATAACAAAAGCAGAACCCAGGTATCTAGTTTGTATATTGTGGTAAAGTTCAACAACAACATAAACAAAACTTGGGTGGGAGACACAGACGTTAAACCTATTAGATCAGTTGCTATTAAATTAGCTGTAAGAATTTTCAGATGCTACCTCAGAACAAATAAGACTATTTTTAATTGTGAGATTAACTTCTTATTTCTGAATTTCTAATCAAAACACAAGTTAAAACCTATAAGAAGGATATTTTGGTTTCTCTTCTGATTGCATAAATCTTTTGCCTTTTTTAAAACCCATAAAAATGAGAGAGTTCTTTTCTCTGAGGTCATCATACAATTACCTAATCATCTTTCACATACTCAAAAATATTTATAGAAAAAAACCCACCAACAAAAAACAGCTCTTGTTAGTCCTATGTGAATTCACAGGGTATCCTTCAAGGCATTTGTTTCTGTTTACCTTACACAAAGATTGGCCCTTTATTATATTTTCCATTTACATTCATGGCATAAGATCTATCTGGTGAGAAAATCATGTGGTGATAGATGGCCTCAATATGATCATATGGTAGCTGCTAGGGGAGGGAGAGGAATAGTAATCAATAATGTGGATCCTGTGAACCCCTGATAACACCTTATCACTGCAGCTTCACTATTTTTACATCTCTGGCCTCTGGTTCCATGACTTGTACATACTGTGCATTTGGTAAAATTTTCAGAAAATAACATCAAAGGAAAGGCAATTTTTGTTCATTCAATAATCATTTCTTGGTGGATATTATATGGGGAAGAGCATGACATTCATAGTCTGAAACACTTTATTGGATGCAAGGCTTTGAAATTTATTTATTTATTTGTTTGTTGTTTGTTTGTTTGCTTTGAAGGCTTTGAACTTTAACTACAGCCAGGTAAGTGAATCTTTTTGAATCTAAGCAAAATGGCGATATCCTACAAAATGGCGATAAAGTTGGCTAACTCATGAAATAACGAAAGTCCAATAAGATAATGTAGATAAAATTGCTTTTGAAATAGTAAATTGCTGGGTGCCTGGGTGGCTCAGTTGGTTAAGCATCTGCCTTTGGCTCAGGTCATGATCCCGGGGTCCTGGGATTCAAGCCTTTATGAGGGTCCCTCCTCAACGAGGAGCCTGCTTCTGCCTCAACCACTCCTCTGCTTGTGTTCTCTCTCTCTCTTTCTCTCTGTCAAGTAAATAAATAAAATTGTTAAACAAAAAAGAAATAGTAAATAGCTAACAAATGCTAGTCATGGTATCTCTATATGACAGAGTATGCTATGTAGTGTAGTAAACATGAAATAGTCAAAATAAAATTTATTGCAACAAAGAAGTTGTAATCAAAACTTGAGTGAACTTGGGAGTCTGTAAATATTTATTAAACTTCTAGATTTGTTAGATTCTTGTGTCCAAAATAAATGGTCTCTGACCGGGACCTAAGCAATTATCCTGTGAGATAATATTGACAAGCTTTAGAATATAACATTTATGATGTCTCTTTTTTTTTTTTTCCAGAGCGCTGTGCTTTCTTTTTCTGCTTCTTTCAAGCAGATGGAATAAACCATCATTACATGTATTAATATGTTTATCATTGCTCTATTAACTTATTTATTATTCATTATTTACATATTAACAAATATTATTTTTAGATAGTAGAAAAGCAATCCACTTATTTTGTGAACATATCAATAATCTCTCAGGCTCTCATTAGTCTTGCACTCAGTGAAGAAAGCAGAATATAGAGAGTGACATGTAGTGTGTCCAAAGGAGGTGCAGGTGTGGAGACAAACTTCCTATTTTGGTTTTAAGGCATTTCTCTCTGCTCTTGAGTTCCCCTTTGAACTTCCTTCTTCCTTTGTATTTCCATATATAATCGCAGCTAAGCTCCTTTTGGAAATCCTGAAGTAGAGAAAACCAGATTCCTATTTTAAAGTAATGAGTTCTATTGTCCTGATCCTGCATCAGAAATAAAGAAGTTAGAGGTTGGCATTTAGAATTTGATTCTAAAAGTACCTTCTCTGTGACTCACACTCCTTTCTTTATCCATTTAAAGATGTAGCTGAATACTTTTATTTAAACAAATTGAGAACTATATGGTACTAATCCATTATTAAGCACAACCGTGGACTAGTGCAAATGTTGAATTAAAGTGGGTTCTATTCTGAGAATGTTAGTGTAACCCATGCAGTACCACCAGAACAACAGCTGGCCTGCTTTTCCTAACTAGAGCCTGAGAGAGAAATTTATATATTATATATATATATATATATATTTTTTTTTTTTTTTTTTTTTTTTTTCTGGCTCTCTACATAGTAACAAGACTTGAAATCCAGTCACGAACTGCTTTCTAAGGTACTCTGGCTTTGCAGACCTTACTGTCTGTCCTTCGGAGATGGTTTGGATCTCTCTCTGCTAAAAGATTATTTCCATTTTTCTCGTTGAAGAAAAGGTCCTCCAATTTCATCATGACATTTACATCATCTAATAGACATCTCACTGCTAAAGTAAATTTATACATAATATATCTCGGCTTTAGGGTTCTTGGATTTTAATTAGAAGATGAAACATAAATCAGGATTTCAAGTCACAGTGGTTAATAGAGCTGTCCCCTTGCTTTCTATTAAACTAACAGTGCCAATCACAATATTCAAACATAAATATGCCAAAGTCCTGCTTGTTCTTGGGAAATACTTCTCAAAAGTGTTCTCCTTTATTTTGTATTAAGTAAAGGTGGAGTTTTCAGCAGTTCATATTCTGCAGCAAATCATGCATTAAAGTGCCCCACTAAAAATAAATTCAAAAATTTTTCCTATCCTGCTTTCTCCTTTATTCCTTTCATATCACTATGTGGAGTGGTGTGAGCAAAGCAAAAACCATGACCTGTGGTATATATGCTTTTATACACTGTATGTTTTTATCCACTTTTAAAAACTTGTTTGGCTGTTGCAACACATTTGGCTACTCACAAATACATGAAAACATGCTTACCTGTACTAGTTTCTAAATTTAATGGTGATTTTTTGAAAACTCGGGGAAATATGGAATATGGGCTTGTAGAACAGCCTGTTAATGTTTTCAGTTGCATTCTTAGGTAGCTAGAGAGCCATCAAATGCTGTGGTGTAAAAAGAACCACAATGTATTTAGAATTATCAGTAAGACAAATAAAGCATCCATCCAGGTAGCAAAAACTTAATGAGAATCATTTGTCTCATACATATTTTTGGTCTGTTGTGGTAAAGGAAAACTCTATACTGTGGCAATGAGTTTTAATACACCTATGATTTTTGGCAGACAAGTAAAAAATGCTGAAAGTATCTTCTTTTAAATAGTGCATTTTATTTTGTTTGGTAAAAAGTTTCTTGAAAAGCATATTACACAGTATCACCATATTGTTAATGTAAGTTAACTTTGATGAGAAGATTAGAAGAATAAAGAAAGGCCAAGGATGGTTTTCATACATTTCTTTGCATATTTTTGAATTTTTAAATAGCGCATCTTTGAATGTTTTTATTTTAAAAATTTTGAACTTATTCACATATAAGCATTGTATAATGAAAGAGTACATATATTGATTTTAACATAGTAGAAGAAGGGATTCTAATTATCTAAATCAACGGTGACAAACCATGACTCTTAATCATAGAAAACAAACTGATGGTTGCTGGAGAGGAGGAAGGTGGGTCTCTGACTGAGTTAAGTATCTGATTCTTGGTTTCAGCTTAGGTCATGATCTCGGGGTTGAGATTGCACCCCTCCCCCCCAAATCAGGCTCCATGGAATCTGCTTTGAATTCTCTCTCTCCCTCTCCTCTGCATTCTCTCCTTCTTGCACAAACAATCTCTCTCTTTAAAAAAAAAAAAAAAAAGTTACTACTGACAGTTCTAAAGGAGGAAGGAAAGGTGTGATTAGAACCCAGGAAGACAGGAAAAATATCTGTGGGGAAATGCCACCTGATAGGAGTTTTGGTCATTGGCATAGGGACATAGCCAACTTGTAGTGATCTTGCAGGGGTACAGTCAGGGTAAGATGTACAAGACCTCTTGGGGTGCTTGGGTGACTCTGTCGGTTAAGCACCTGACTCTGGCTCTGGTTGTGATCTCAGGGTCATGAAATCCAGCCCATTGTAGGCTTTGTGCTGGGTATGGGGCCTGCTTAAGATTCTCTCTCTCCCTCTCCCTCTGACCTCCCCTCACTCTTCTCCCCTGTGCACTTTCTTAAAAAAAAAAAAAAGTACTAGACTTCTTGTCTATTTTCTGAATTCCTGTTGGTGCCAACCCTTGAGTAATTGAAGTCAGGGGACAGAAAGCTCTTTTTGTGAAGAGCTGGTCAGCCATTTGGTGAAGCAGTGTGAAAAAAAGTGGAACCAATTTGAAAGGGACAATGGAAAAAATCAAGCCCAGTGCCTCCCTGTTTATCAGTCGATGATTGTGTTTGGAGCACCATATCTTAGCAATGTTTCATAGACTGCTGGTTCTATAGCATACTAATCCTTTCATTTGAAGAATATTCAAGTAGTCAAGTGTGATACATCAGATGCAGTTAAAAATATGTCCATACAGCTGAGCCACTCAGCTCTTTAATATGCTAATGTGCAATGTACTACTCCAAGTGGGCACAGAACATGCAATGTTCTTAAATGTATCTGAATATCAAACTCCCTTTTAGAGTTTAAGATGGAAGGCTACTTAGGAGCTTGTGAAGCTGTTGCTATGGTTAAACATTTGGCCGATTCAGGGAAAAAAGTCACTTGAGTAAATCTTTGAATGATTTTTTTTCATAATGATCCAGTGCATTGACTGTCTTGAAGGATTCATCTGCTACAGCTGTTTTATTTAAAATATTTAACTTTTTCTTGGTTGTGTCTTTTATCCTGGAAGACATCTCCTCCCTGACCAATCTCTTTAGTTCACTGGAAATACTAAAGTTCTGTCAAAAACTGTGTATGTGCACAACATTCTCCAATTCAATTTGAAACAATATTTATAAAAATTTCAAAGTTATAAAGCTATCTTTTTCAAAAACTAGATCCTTTCTGTTTGGAGCTAGGGTTAAGCAGTTTTTTTGCCCTTTGTTTATTTTTTTTTCCTATTCACATTGTGTCTCTTAATAGAAAAATATCCATGACATTTTAACTGTAAATGAGTTACCTAGGAATAAACATCATGGCTTAATTTATTGCATAAGGCTGTGGAATCTCTGAGGTTTTTCCTAGCAATCTGGTCCTGAAAATCTTAAGTGTATGTTGTCTTGCTTATTTTCCTTCCCAATGTTTAGTTTGAGGCCATTCTCACATTCTTCGTGTCCTTAAAGGAGAAATATGCATGCCCACTATGCTTTTCATCGTACTTTGGGCCTTTCAATGTCAGAAGAGAAGCCGGAATGCAAATTACCTTGTTAAGAAAATGAGGGAAAGGGATCAAGGAAGCTATACAATTAAGCTCAACAATTTGAGATAATATGTAAGTCAATATATCATATTATTTCAAAATACTTAGCAAATTTGTTGACAGTATCTATCTTGACATCATGATTTATAGAAGATAGTTGGTTTGTTGAGTCAATGACGGGTACACTTATCTTTTGCAGTTAGAGCTTCATTTGGCATCTTTGAGATCCCTTAAACGACTGCAAAAACTGGAACATTCTGTCCTTAGTCCCATTACTCTTTTTGCCTCCACTGCATAATATGATTAACTTAACTGGGAGCACCATGCATTCACAGATTTAAATTTTGGTGTAAATTTTTATTCTAAGGATAAATGCATATTTTGAACTCATTGATTTTTTCCTCCAGGATCACACCCTGGGCTGAAGGCGGCGCTAAACTGCTAAGCCAGTGGGGCTGCCCTCTTCCTCTTTTTTTTTTTTTTTTAATTTATTTATTTATTTATTTATGATAGTCACAGAGAGAGAGAGAGAGGCAGAGACACAGGCAGAGGGAGAAGCAGGCTCCATGCACCGGGAACCCGACGTGGGATTCGATCCCGGGTCTCCAGGATTGCGCCCTGGGCCAAAGGCAGGCACCAAACCACTGCGCCACCCAGGGATCCCCCCTCTTCCTCTTTTTAATGTCATAACTGATTTAAATACAAAAGTTAAAAAAAAATAAAAAATAAATAAATAAATAAATACAAAAGTTAAGGTAGAGACCATAGATTATTTTATTAGATTATTTATTTTCCATTTTTAGCCCATAATACAGCTCTTAGAATATAGAAGCCTTTAATTAAAATAAAACATATTCCTGATTATAACTCTGTCCTGTCACACGTAAAAAAAAAATAAAAATGCTAAAAAATAGGAAAAGATAGTCCAATATCATTCATTTCTAGGCAGCATTTTAGTGTTCAATATTTACCTAAGAAAGTATAGAATTTAGCAAAGGATGAGTGGAAGGAGCATCCTTGAATTGTTTAAGACATAAAATGTTATTGAAGAGGATGCTATATCTGTGACTGAAACAGATTAATATTTCTACAGAAATGTGTTATCATTTATGATGTACAGATTCTCCAAAACTAAAATATTGTGTTGTAAATCTTTCTTTGAGTATTTTGAATTCAAGTCACTGAGGGGAGGAATCATGGACCCATGCCACTATAAATAAAATGGTATTGGCATGTCACAGGCTGAGTGGTTTTAGCACAAGTCATAGTAGGCTGCAGGGGCTCCAGATGATGTGGAATGACTTCTCTGAAATATCACTTTTGACTTAAATTCACTTGCAGAATATTTTTATAACTCCTTAATTAAGAGAACAAAATAAAACATTTTAGAGTTGCTGTTTTTGCTTTTTGAGAATATTTTTCATCAAAAATATCTATTAGAAGATAATAACGTTAAAGCTTTGAAAGTTTATATGTGAGTGTGCATGTGTGTATAAAAATGTAAATTGCTTCTACTTGGTGTAAATCAATCATTTCTTTATGATAAATATTGCTGGTATGCTTTTGGTGTGAAAATGAATATGTCATTCTTGATTTGGTGTTATAATGCATTAATCTCCTGTGGGTAATCGTCTGCCCACTGTATAAAAGAGTGCTTCACAGTACATCAAAAATTGCAATCAAAGCTCTTTCTCCAAAAAGAAAAGCAGAAAACTAAAGTGGTCTGTGAGCACCTGTTCTCCATGTGAGAACAGGTCAAGGCCATCACGTTGGCTCATATTTAAGCTCATATTTTGCAATGGGATACAATAAAGGAGTAAGAGTATTTGTTTAACAGTTTTCAGTGTAACCTGATGATAAAAATCCATAGACACACATATGACTTTCATAACTAGAGAATTAGATCTTAATTAAGAAATGGTTTACCATAATATCTAACATCAATATCTTTTTTAAGAGTAGGTAAACATGGTTGTAAGCAATGGTGATCTTTGGAGTTGGACAAATTTTAGCATAGGTTCACATAATATTGATGCATTAGCTTAACCATAATATGAGTAACTACGTATGAATGCTTGCCACATGCCCAGTAATAAATTAAACATCTTATGGAATTATCACACATAATCCTCATAGCAACATGATGAGACATTTCACAGATCATAAAGATAAGATGGAGAAAGGTTATGTATTAGTGAGGGAAAATATAAAATAGAATTTAGACCCAGTTTGGTCCAACTATAAAGTATGTGCTTCACATCCCCTGTGGCCTCCATCCTTCCAAATCACATAAAATCTCTGTGCTAGTCTCTTTGCCCATAAAATGAGAACACCCATTTCCTCTTGCAAGGCTCATGTGAAGAGTAGAAAAGGTTCATATAACATCCTTTGCATGGATGCATAATGATCTGCTAAAAACAAATTGTAATTCCCATTACTTCAATAGGTTTGGAAAGGATATTTCCTTCTGAATAATTAACAAATTGGATTATTATGATTTTGTTATTACAGTCAAATTGCCAATTTATTCTCTCTTAAACTAGATGTGCCATCCTTCAGAGAGGTAGTAACAGCCTGCCCTGTTCTCTCCCTCTGCAAAGCAAAGACCAGTGGTTTAGATTTTTTCCTTCAGGCTTTACTGCAGAAAATTGTTGTAACTAGGGTAGATAATAAATCAAGTGAAAATGATAAAATTCTTAGAATAATACATTGACTATTAAATTTGACAAGGGTGTATATTGTAAATAGATTATGATGTGCCAATTGTATTTTTTTTTATCAAAACCTTACTGTTTTCAGGGTGCCTGGAGGCTCAGCTAGTTAAGCACTGGACTCTTAATTTCCACTCAAGTCATAATCTCAGGGTTTTGAGATTGAGTCCTACATCAGGCTCCACACTAGGCGTAGAGCCTGCTTAGGATTCTTTCTCTCCCTCCCTCTCTTTGGGGGAAAAAAGAAAAGAAAAAAGGAAAAGAAAAAGAAAAAGAAAAAAAGAAAGAAAAGGAAGAAAAAAAAAAAAAACCTTAACCTGTTCTTGATTTTAAAATGGGGTTATCTAGAATGAAAGTGATCTAGATTGTAGCAGGAAATGATGGGCCAATAACAATAGCAAACATTTACCTGGTGGTTATTCAGTGTCAGGTGCTATTCTAAGTGCTTTGTGTGTGTAAGATCTTTTAATACTCACAGAAATCCTATGAAAGGGGTGCAACGACTATCACCTTCTAACAGTTGAGGAAATTGAGGTTCATAGAAGTTAGATAATTGTCCCAACATTACACAAAAAATTGAATACAAGCTTTATGGCATTATAATTTAAAGCAAAAAATAGGAGCATCTGGGTGGCACAGTTGGCTAAGTGCCCAACTGTTGGTTTTGGCTCAGGTCATGATCTCAGGGTTTTGGGATAGAGCCCCACCTTGAGCTCAGTGTGGAGTCTGCTTGTCTCTCTCCCACCCCTACCCTCTCTGCTCCTATACTTTCTCTCTTGCTCTCTGAAATAAATAAATAAAACCTTTTTAAAAATAGTAAAGCAAAAAATTATTGGTGATATGTTGTTATATTCCCATCTTTTGTCCACGTATTTTGTCCTCTGATCTTTAAAGAGGCAATTAAATGTATATTGTCTTGCCTATTTTTCTACCCTTGGACAAGAACTGAAGGATTTAGTTTTTGAAAAACATAATGTTATAATTTTGAAGTTTTTACAGATAATTATAAAAGCTAATTGGCAAAATATAGTTTAAAGGAGAAAAGCACTGGTTTGGAATAAAAACAATGGACAAAAAGCCAGCACTCTTACACATTAGTCATGTACTTTCATCCACATAAAATTTCTCTGAACCCCAGTCTGTCTAAAGATGGCATGACAGGAATGCCAGGGTGGCTCAGTGGTTGAGCATCTGCCTTTGGCTCACGTTGTGATCCTGAGGTCCTGGGCTCGAGTCTTGCATCAGGATTCCCTCAAGGAGCCTCCTTCTCCCTCTATGTCTCTGCTTCTCTCTGTGTGTCTCCTTTGAATAAAAAACCAAACCCTTTATAAATAAATAAATAAATAAATAAATAAATAAATAAATAAATAAAATCTTAAAAAAATAAAAATACAGATGGCATGATGCTACTTGTTTCTATAGTTTATAATAATGACTTACAGAGATGACTATGTTAAAGGTTAGCATATTTAATATTCTTAACAACTGTTTACTGAATGAAATTAGGAAGCATCTTGAATTTTGAATTCTAGAATATTAGCCCTTAAACATTCTTTGTTAATTAATCTATCTTGTTTGCTCATTTTAATATTAGTGATTAGATAAAATCAGTGATTAATTTTAGCATTTTAAAGCATTATTAAATTAGAACTAAAACAATGTTATAACATAAAATAATGCAACATCACTGAATAAACTATCATAGAGGGTTTTAATTAATAAATAGAAGAATCATGTTTCCTTAACCAGCTTTCCTCTTTCCTATTAAATATCTTAATAGATTTATTTTAAATTATTTTGTATGGTTAAATGTTAAATGCATATTTAAAATCTAATGATTTTTTTAAAGAAAGGTACCATAATTGTAAAAATACTTCATTTTGCTGTATACAAAATGCTTTCAGATACATGATCATAATTTGTTCCCCATTTTATAGGAAAAGCATCTGAATTTCAAGGAAGCTAAGCTATATTCTTCTAGCTAGAAAATGCTAGTAAGCCAAGTTCTAAATCCAGGTTTCTCCACTGAAACAAACGGCAGCTCATTAGTAGTACGGTTTTAATGGCCCCTGATGATTATTACTAATCATCTGCAATGCAGCATCGGATTCATTAACATAATATAGATCTGGTCGTACATTTCAGGTAGCAAAGTGATTTACAATCTATCATTATAATGTCTGAGAGAGGTACTAAAACTTCATGTTAAGTCATTAGCATGACTTCACAACTGGACAATTGCATTAGTGTTCAGGAACCAGAAATCCAAAAGCTTCTCTCTGCTTAGTGCATCTGTTTTCAATTATGATGTTATCTAGATGCCCAGTTCAAGTCCATGCACTGACTTTAAAACAAAACAAAATAAAACAAAACAAAAACAATGCTGTAGTTACAGTTTTCTTCTTGAGTTACTTCCTTTTGAAATAATTTTGGGTTTGTTGTTGCATAAATTTGCTATTTATTAAAAAATCTTAAACCATATCTCTGCAGTCAAACCAGATCGATGAGACAACTGAACCTCCCCTATTCCCAGATAGAATAACTGTGATTCCAGCAATTAGTATGAGAATGATCTTGTACTAACTGCTATATTTGGCCAAAATCAACAGAAATTTTATTAAGTATGTATTGGTATTTCTCATCTTGCTACAAGTTCAGTTACAATACTGTAATACACTCATTGGAACATAGTACAGTATGGAACATACTGTAAGAAAGTGTGTTACTTAATCTGTTTCAGATTTCAGTGAGCTACATGGAAAGCTTATGTTGCATTTGGTGATGGGAATTTACTGTGAGATTGTATAAAGTAAGGCTGAAGCACAGGAAACACAGAAAACATGACATCCAAACATCGTGATCTTGGAAAGTTGAAACTATATTGTGAATACTAAAGTGTCCATGGTTGATTATTATAAGCACCATGCAAACATGGTGCATCTTGCAAACATGGTGCATCTTGCAAACATCATGCATCTTGCATCATGCAAACATGCAAGATGTTTTGTGTACATTATACTTTAATTATCTTGATAACTCAGAGAAGATATTATCATACCCATTTTATAGATGAAAGCACTCAGGTTTAAGAGATAGAATAGCTTTCTGTCTTTCAGTTAGTAGGTGTCAGGATTGGAATTCAAACTTGAGTTTTGATAGGAATCAACTAGAGCTGGGGATAAAGCCAAAAAAATTAAAAAAAGATATCTTGATGTTTATTTTGGGGCTCCCTACCATTCACCCAAACCTATGCTATTTTCTTGACTTTTTTGCTTTTATTCACAAGAAAATATTAGTGATATTTGCATATGACTTATATATTCCAAGAAAATCACAAAGATATTAAAAGGAAAAATTTCCTGCTGTATGGACAAAGCCAAAAGAAGTGTTGGTGTGGGTATGAGGTTTGGATTCTGAGTTCTGCCTCTCTCCACCTTCCTTAAGGCAACCTTCTACTCACTGTTTTAATGTCCATATTTCCCTCACACACAATGTAATGTGGCCTAAATATGGTGCTATTCTGTTGAATCCAACACACATAATTTCTAGCATTATAGCCACTGTATAAACATTCACTAAATCAAAATATGAAGAGGGGATTAAATATAAGACTTTCGATTATGATAAATAATTTTTTATGATAAATAATTTTAAATCACTGTAAAGCTTTAAGATTCTAATATTCATGGAGATGGTATTGACACTGTGAGTAGATTATTAACAGCATGTTGCTATGTATCTGGGTGTACACACTACAGAACAAAAATGACCAACTATTGATGCAAATTTGTATTATTCTTGACATTTATATATTGAAAATATACTTAATAGCTACTAATTGCATTGTAGAATGATATACTGCAGGTAAATCACAGTTCACAAAGTTAATTACCAATCGGCAGGCTTTCAGAATCTCGCAAGAATATTACCTCACTATCTTTTAGAGATACCCATTTCATGTAAACTTAAATAAATTATATCCTGTATCAGAGTAATTCAGAAGTGGTTAAACACTGCTACATATGTTATAAAATACTAGTCACACTAAAATTTGTAGTTTAAACTATGAAGTAGGTATTTTACTTCATTTTTGCAATTTACTTTTCAGAGAAGTTTGTTTTGATAAAAATATGTCCAATTTGAGGAATTTCTGTATCAAGCTTGGGAAAAGATACTTTTTGTTTGTCATTTATTTACTTTCAATAAAATATTGTTATAGAACCAAAAAAATAACATCTTCCAAAAGAAAGGATGATTTTCTTTCTGGTGATCCATCATCACAGGGATGCATTTCTTACCAGTCAGCGTTGAAAGTTATTTTAGACTATCTGCAATGAGGATATGAGGTCAAAAGTCATTGCCTGATCATAGGATAGTTTATGTAAAATAAGCTTATAAGGTTAGTCATAGTCTCTAATATAAATAAATCTTCACATAATGTTTAGCACATCTCTAATTTTATACTAAAATAATAGGGCCAATGAGCTGTTTTGGTGTTCCTATGGAAATTTAGCCACTCTCAAGAAAAATATACACAGAGACACATACCTACCTATACATTTTCAGGTTCATAAGTGTTTGGAACGTATCCATGGACCTCAGGTTAAATAATTATCTTCAAATAAATAATTAAAAGGAAGTTGTTAATGAATAAATATCTGGTATTGTGCATGTGATGAAATGATTCCAAGATAAATATAAAGTTTGATTCCTGCCTTTCAGGAGCTCATTACTAAAATTCCACATAAAAGTTTCATACGAATGAAAAATACCTAGCTAGATATATTAAGGATCAACCATACATTGCAGTAGATATCTGTTGAAGGAATAATGAAATAACCACTTAACAAGAAGGAACAAAAAGCAAAGTAGAAAAAAATGATAAAAAAAAAAGCATGTTAGTAGTAACTAATCTGGGGCAGAGCACAGATGAAGACAAGCTGCCATCCAAGTAGCTAAAAAGAATTCACTTATTTTCAATGAACAGGTAAGGGCTGAGTGTGGGGAGTAGGAAATTAGAGACTCCCTGGAACTGCAGATACAAGGATGTTCACACCTCCTAGCAGCTTTACTTTGTAAACTTTTACAGGTGCTCATGAGAATGTTGAAGGAGGCAGCAGGGATCTGAAGACCTCCCCTAGGTGTAGAGGTCTGCAGGAGAGGAGGGGACACAGCCCTGAGAAAGGCAGAAAGAACTTCCTGAAATAGAATGAAAGCCTTAAGCCTCTTGAGGACACAGGGGAAAGCCTAATGTTGCTGGGTAAAGGAAAAAACAAAACCCCTAGCCTCTCTGGGATAGACTGGAGATGTCTTGAGAGCAGACATCCATTAGAGAATTTGGGGGGGTGGGTGGAACTGGTTCTGATTGTGACAGTTATCACATGATTCTATGCATCTGTCGAAAATCAAAGCACTATACACTAAAAAATATGAATCAGAATGGTGATTCATACCTTGGGTGAGCCAGAGTGTCAAGGATCTGTGGCAAAATGGTGCCTTCGTGTCTTATTAGTATTCTATTTCTTGATGAAGTGATGGTTATACCCAAATTCATTGGCCGTACACTAATGTTTTGTATATTTTTCTCTATTATTTTATACCTAAATAAAAATTATGTTAAATGTTAATAATTGAAATGCCAATAATATCATGATAATAATTGCAATGTTAGTCACCCAAATAATGTTAATCAATGTTCAATATTTAAATTTCCAGGAAGATTTGAAATAATTTATTGAAGACACAGTATTATGACAATGCTTTATCAATACCACGACTGAGAGAAGCTGAAAATTATATTCCTATCTTGGTCATCACTTGCAGATAATCAGTGTCATTTTAGTGAAAAAAATACAGTGGTTCAAGAGGAATAAAACTCATTGGGCTAAGATTTGGGAAATGCCTAAATGTAATTGAGAATATAATCGATTGTATATGCAATACTTTAACCCCTATTGTAGTTTTTCTTTGTTAGCTAGCTGCTAAACTAACTAACTAGATCCTAATCTAGGAAGACAATATCCTCCTGGGGTAAAGGGAAATGAAAACATGGAGACAGGAAAAGACAAAGATAAATTCCTCTATCATTGTCTATTGATACTCTAATCAAAAGAGTTTGTTGAATAAAATACACATGCTATATAGGTATTTTATTAATATAAAATCACTAATACCTGCTAATAGAAATGAAATGACACTGGTGAAACTAGTGAATCTATCAAATATCAGCACAGATTGAGAATCAGTGTCTGTGTTTTGAAGAACTCAGTATAATTTCAACAGTATCTATGAAATCCTGACATTCAGCCTCATTTCTCCCCAAGGGCTTTTTCTCTGTATCATATGTGAATTCCCAAATTGAAATTTCACATTTATGGCATCCAAACAATGCCCTTTCAAATCCACATTGTAACATTTCACCATTTATTTCCCCTCTCCCTTAAGAGGACACAGTCTTTTCGATGCTCAATATTTAAAGCAAAAAGAAGGTATTTCCTTCATGTTGTTTGTTTTCAATTTACACTTCTCCATCACCTCACTGTATCTGTGGATCTCAAAAACTCACTTTTCAGCCATCTGGGAGAGAGTGTGAGTTCTTGTGAAGTCATTGCTCTCAAAAAACCAAACCAAAACAAAAAACCCTCTTTCTATAAAGAATCTGTCTGTAGGGATGGCAATAAAAGGGAACAATAGATAACTGAATTTCTTCAAGTTGTAACAGAAAAATTCCTGAGGCAAACTTGTTAGCTTGGGTACCTATCACATGATTTGTTCATTCATTTTTAACTAGCCCTCTACTTTCTTAGTTTACCATACTGCTCTATGCCCAAGAACCTGGCTAAAAAGTAAAAGATCTCTTTCCACAGTAACACATTTTAGGCTAACTTGTCACTCTAATCTTTACATGAAGTCACCATTTTACTTTCTAGATGTATTTAATTGGGAAATTAATTTTTTAAACACTTTTTAAAATATTTTATTTATTTATTCATGAGACACACACACACACAGATAGAGACAGAGATACAGGCAGAGGGAGAAGAATGTTCTATGCAGTGAGCCTGACATGAGACTCCATATGGGGTCTCCAGGATCAGGCCCTGGGCTGAAGGCGGCGCTAAACCACTGAGCCACCTGGGCTGCCTGGGAAATTAATTTAATAAGTTAACATAAATCATCACAATTATGAAATTTTCTTTGTTTTCACATAACTTTCCATTTAAAATAATATGTATTAGACTGTAATACAGTATAGTTTTATATCTGAGCTCTATTTATAATAATACAGAGAGAGAAACCACCTATTAGAAATTTTTCAATATGTTTGAGATTGTTTCAAAACAATGTCATCGTCTGTTAATAAGATTATTAACTTTTGTTGACTCTTTTTTTTAAGATTTATTTATTTTGAGAGAGAGAGAGAGAGAGAGAGCGCATGTGCACAAGTGGAAGGGGAAGAAAGAAGGAGAGAGAATCCCAAGCAGACTATTCTGAGTGCAAGCCCAAGGCAGGGCTAATGGCAGGACCTTGAGATCACTATCCCAACAAACACAAGAGGTCGCTCTTCTGACTGCACCATGCAAGCCCCCCCTTTTGTTGACTTGTATATGTTTTGCTACATTTAATTTTATTTTTTATTATATTTTATCATCCAAAACATCTTTGCTTCAGCCTCTACTACTTTTTTGCAATACTGGGAGGTCAGTGACAGCTCTAATCAGTGGTAAAATAGGCCACACAATCCCCTACTATGTCTACTGACAATGTAAGATAATCTATATATGTTTTAATGCTTAATTCTATCGAGAAGTGTATGCATATTCTTTTGTGAGGGGATATTTCTTACAAGGGTGATATCTTTCGATATTCCAGGGTCCATACCACTGAGTACTTCTGCTTCTGGTCCTCCGTCTCCTCGGGAACCACCAAAAGACACACAACAAACAAACACAACCTGGATTTTTGAAGGCATCAAAGAACCCAAAAGCTGCCTGAATTTGAGGAGCAAAGATCCTTGGAGAATGGAGGGAGGCACAGTGAAGTGATTTGGATCTTCTCTATAGCTTTTTCTTGAAGACACTTGATGATTCACAGAGATTGACATTTAGTCTCAGCAGAAAGTAGCAACCTAGGATATATTTATTAGTGTCATGGGATGAAGAGACCAAAATTGGAACTCAGGTGCCAAGACCCTCAAGAAAAGGGAACAACAGGAATGTGAACATATAATTCCATGAGATTTTGTTCTTGGAATATTTGTTAATCCTAAAATTCCCAGAGGTAAGAAGCAGAAAAATCAAGCATAAAGAAACTAATTGCTAAAGAGCTAGGGAGAAAATTTTTTAGCAGTCTCATAGCGCTGGATATTAAAAAATTGAAATGCAGGCCTGGTCCAGACTCAGTGACCCTGGTGTAGACCCAGGCTTTCAGCTGCAACTCCTATAATTTCAGCAAGTGTTAACTGGAAAGATACTGATGCTGTAAGAGATGTGGCCTTACTCTAACCCAGAAGAAATTCTGTAGATAAAACAGTATCATTTGGAACCACTACAGTTTTTCATGCACTGTGCCTATCAAATACTACATAGTGTGCCAGTGTTCTGGGAATTAAAATCTAACCAACAAAAACCAAGAGAAGAAATAGGCAATAACAAGAGATATACAGGTAATCCAGGTATTGGATTTTTCAGACACAAACTTTAAATTAGCTATGATTAATGTGAGTAAACCAGTTTATTCATTTGATTAGAAATTGTATTTGTAATGGAGGTATGATGTGCAAATTCACATATGTTGATGGCCTACAAGATGTTCAGTGAGTCTTGTGCTATAAAATTTTATCTTCACATTAACTCTCGAAGGGATTATTAGTATCATCTTATTTAAAAAAATTCAGATTCAGTAAGGATACGCATATCATTTATCCTTTAAAATATACAAAATACATAAAATTTACCTTGGAATGAAATATTCAACTCAACATAAAAAAGGACAATTACTATTTCAAGGAAATTTTTAAAGTAAGAAATTGAGAGTGCCAAGGCCTCTATAATACGAAAGAGTGCTGCCAAAGAAATGAATCAGGTATGGAAGAACCAATAGAACACGATATATTTTTTGAGCACTTACCAATGGGACCATAAATGGGCAACCAAAATTGGTTATCTCATCCTACCTGTGGGAGAATTAAAGTCTGTGTACAAAACATTCCCTTTCTCATCATGTTTATCCCAGCCCTCCCCAGGGCCACTAAGCTAAAGAGAATGAAGTGTTACTCAGATCTGTCTTTATTAGCGAAGTGAACACAGTTCAGGGAGTAGCCCAATCTGTCTTTATTAGCTCAGTGAACACAGTTCAGGGAGTAGCACCTCAGCTGATCAACAAATATAAGGATTGTTGACTATTTCTACTCTCTGAACACTGGCTCTGGCCATATATTGTTTTCCTTCCAGTTCCTTTTCTATTTTGGGGGAAAATTATTATTTCACACATTATAAAGTTACTATAAAAGCCACCAACTTAATTTAATACATTGTGACCCTACTTCTTTGATTGATTTGTACAGAAATGGGTACCTGGCCTTAGAAGGACCATCTATGATTAAAAAAAAAAAAAAAAAAAAAAGAGGGAGAGAGAGAGAAATCTATTTGTCAACAAAATGGAGTTTAGGTTAACTTCAAAGATGCTGGCAACCATGTTCTCCCATATAGCTTAGTCCAGCCAACTCTTGAAGACAGGCTGCAGGAAGATGGGTAGGAGAATAACTTTGATAAGCACCAGTTAGTAAACCCACATGGATTTCACATAGAAAACATTCCGTTTATACTTTTTGTAAATTTTCACTTTTCTGTTTCTACTAAGCTCCTCCTCACTCCCTTGCCCACTTCTTTATTATCCCTTTTAATCATCCAATTACCTCTGTATAAATCTGAGTTTGGTTCACACTGGACTCTGTTGCCTATTGCAGCAGTATATAAATGGTTAACATCTATCCTTACTACTTTAGCTAGGGACTGTCTTTGTTTATTTTTGACAGTAGTTAAAATAAAGACTTTTCTCTCAGAGCTTCTGGCAGTCATATGATGCCATATGGATATAGGAAAAGAAATTAAGTCTTCTAGGTAATTAAACTTAAAGTTTGTCTCTTAAAATAAAGAATGTAGCTGGAAACAAGAAAGAATAAAGACACAGCACTCTTTGGGTGTCCCACATCATTTTGGTTCCATCTCTAGAGACAATTTATGATCCTATTTCCCTCGAGGTAGTCAAGAATTACACAAATAATACCCCCCTTTTTTCTAAACAACTCAGAACCTGATTCATTTACTTGAATCAAAGAGGTTTACTTATTAAAAATCATTGGGAAGCATTGAAAATCAGAATTTTAACAGAAAATTCAGAAATGCTTATATCTATATTTTAAATTATAGTATGTTAAAAATTAGATGTTTTTATAATGGTAATTTTATCAATACAATGAAACTTTATTGAAGTTTAGTCTATGGGAATATTTACATGCAGTATCAAAATTATCTGTCAGATTGAGAATATGGAAAGATTTTTCATGTGATATTTCATAAAATTAGTATGTAAAAATATTTAAACCACTGTTATTATCATCCCCATCATTTAAGATTATTTTATGAGCACTATGCCTCAGAAGAAAGTCTTCACCAAGATTTGCTTTACTTCTATACAGTACTTGGAGGATAGGAATTTCATCTTAGCCCATTAGAGTATTGTGAAAGTGAGCTAAGATTGTGATGGTAAAAAAAAAAAAAAAAAAAAAAAAAACATGAGAACTACTGTTTTATTATCCTTAAAAGGTACAAGAAACAATGGTCTCAATAACAATAATAGGATAGAAACCGTGCCAATAACAATAGCAGAGAATAATTCTTAATCAAAGAAATCTATTCATTGTTCATATGGGGGGGCGGATGTAATTGGAATGTTTAGTCCAGGTAACATGATGGATTCCCAGCATAAGGAGTTGATTTAAGCTAGTGCCTACAAAAGTTGAAAACTAAAGTCATCTTTCTGTATTCTTTTACCATCTGCTATGAAATGGCATCAGTCTTTTTCAGGAAAAAAGCCAGCACAGATAAATCTAAGTTCACTGGGAAAGAGTTTGTGTTTACGACAGTGCCCGGCGTGCTGCTATTGCTTAATAAATGTCAAATCTGATGGATAATATTCATTTAGATGTTACATGGCTGCTTTTATATTTCCCATTGCAGAGCTTTGAGTTATAGACAGAGCTGTTAAATGTCCTTATTCTAATCTAATTTCACAATACCTAATTATGGTAGCTCACCCTTTTCAGCTAAAGTGTCTTAGGACTAGGGGACCATTACTCATTTTTTCATTCATATGTACATGCATTCAACAAACATTTATTGGGACCTCTTTGGAGCCAGACATGAAGATCTATGGGATACAATCCCCATCTTCAACAATATTCATATCTAGTAGAAGATACAGATTCAAAGGTAATTAACTATAAACCAATGTATTAAATATTACTTTAGGGCACACATTTTGTACATTTATCTACTTTCATAAATAAATATAATAATTTACCTTATGCAATAATAGTAATGTTCTGTAAGTGAAAAAATCTTCCTATCCACTCTATATATTGTAACTTAGGAAGGCTGCATGAAAGGAATAATTTTTTTTAAGTTTTTTTCAAGAATGAGAACAGTTCCAAGTTAAAGAAAATGGATAAGCAAAATAAATATTGCCTGTTCTTTACCTATGAATCTTATTTTTTTATGATCTTGATGTTTTTTATTTTTCCACTTAGTATGATTTTTTTTTAGAAATAATCAATTAACTGATTTGGCATAATGCATTTGGTTCTCTTAATTTTAAGTCATTTTTGGCGGGCAGCTCCGGTGGCCCAGCGGTTTAGCGCCACCTGCAGCCCAGAGCATAATCCTGGAGACCAGGATCGGGTCCCATCTCGGGCTTCCTGCATGGAGCCTGCTTCTTCCTCTGCCTGTGTCTCTGCCTCTCTCTCTCTCTTTGTGCCTCTCATGAATAAATAAATAAATAATCTCAAAAAAAAAAAAGTCATTTTTGGCACAAATACCATTAAACAGTGGAATGCCCTCAAGGAAGGAGAGGAAATGTTTATAAAATTGACTATGTAAGTTTTACTAAAGGTTCAGTTTTCCTTCCTCATGAGTAATGTCAAGAAATAGAGTCTTAGTTAAGACTCAAGAAAATAAAAGCTATAAGCTTTTAATTGGATTTTTTTAATATTCCATTGTTAAAACAAAAGAGTGAGTTTTATGGTATTTGCTCTGATTCATTCAATTCAGTCATCAACTGAAGTACTAATGAAGAATTATGCTCATAAAACACTAATGTTGGCAGGTCACTCTTGCTTGGAAGTCTCCGTAGACTTTGTGTTTTAGGCATAAAGAAAGAGAAAAAGAAGAGATTATTAATATTGACCATGAGGTCCTATAAGATCTGGCTTCTGCAATATGTGTCTTTTGCATTCTGAATTCTCACTATATTTTTGGTTCTGTGAAAATTAATAAAAGGAAATCACTTTTAAAATAGAATCAGGAGGCTGACAGGGAGAGCTCTCATGTCCTACCACTCATTTTCAATTGCGGTTTAAACCCAACCAGAAGAGAGGGAATTTGCCACAAGGATGCTACTTTACTGCTGGCAGGAGGAGAAAAGGCCCTAACCTCCCCTACTCCTAACAGCCCAGCCAGTGAGAGACTGTTACAACTCAGCCAATGAAAAACTACTATACTTTGAAGTCACCATTTATTCCAATGGACTTTTTGTTATAACAGTCTTTCCAATGCCCTCCTTTTTCTACAAAAGGCAATTCTTCTCTCTCTCTCTCTCTCTCTCTCTCTCTCTCTCTTTTTTCCCCCTGTGGACTTGCCTGTGCTTCAGCTTTAGCTTGCTTATCGCAGATTGCAATTCTCTCCTATTCCTTAATAAACCCATTTTTGCTAGTAAAATAACTGCAATTTTATTTTCCAAGGTTAACAGTTCCTTGAAAACATCATGTTCTTTGTCATGTTCGGGACAAGTGATTGCCTTTGAGTGATTGCATTACACACAAAACTAACTCTTAATACTTTCCACATCTGTAGAATAGAAATAATTACTTATCTCAGAAGGTTATGAAGATTTCTGTTTATAAAGGAAGAACACTTAGAACTGCACCTAGTTCATGCTAAATGCTCAAGAAATCGTGGCTATCAATATCTACATTCATTTTTCTCAGTTTGAATGTCAATGTTCCCTAAAAATATTCTTGGGTAGATGTGCCTGGGTGGCTCAGTTGGTTGGTAGCTCAGTTGGTTGAGCATCAGACTCTTGATTTCAGCTCATATCATGATATCTGGGTCATGAGATCAAGCCTCATATTGAGCTCCATGTTTAGCTGGGAGTCTGCTTGAGATTCTCTCTCTTGTGCTTTTCTTCTGCCTCTTCCCTTGCTCATGCTCCCCCCTCCCTGAAATAAATAAATACAATCTTAAAAAAATGATCTCTGGATATCCCTAAGTGAAAATACACCACTTTATCATGATTTTCCAAGTTGGTACACTTAAAATGGCTTGTTTTATATAAGTCTTAGACTCTTAGATACATGAAGACAGGAACTGTGGTCCTTTCATTTATCACCAATGCATAGCAATATGTGCTTATAAGTAATTCTCGACTATCTCAATGACTACCTGATATAATAAAAGAAATAATGTGTTTTTCACTCCTACATTATTAAAATGTATTTCATTTGTATTTGGGTTCAATTAGACATTTAGTTAATTTGGTCGAAGCTCAGTTTTATAGACAGACTAGATCATTTCATTCCACAAATAACTTCAGCATCCAAACTTTGGGGAAAAAACACCCAGAATGTTCTTACTCTTTAAATTATAATAATTTGTTCTTATGATGCACTTATATGATAATATACTTATATCATACTGATACTACCTTTAGTTTAGGCTATCATGGATTTATTGTATATACTTGGAATAAAACTGAAAATACCTCTAAAAGAAGTCTTTCATAAGAAGGACTAGAATTAATATTGATAATATAAAACTACTAGAAAAGTGTTAAAGGGAAATAAAGACAATATTTTTTCATATTTTGTAGTTTCTACTAATTATTTACCTTTATAAAGTATTTTAGATTCTTAAAATAAAACTGAAAATACAGATAAAAGTTATGTTCAAGAAAGTAGAGATGAAATACACCTGGAATATGGCAATAAGGGAGTTATTTTTTAATATAATCTTTCTCCTTTAAATAAGACTAGATTATGACTATAACTATAATTATGATAATGGAAATACAATGTGGAAATCTTAGGAGAAGAGATTTACTTGTGTAATAGTAAATGTAAAGTTCAAGCACACACACATATACAGACACATATACACACAATGCATTCAATTTAAGATGTCTGATAGCATAAAAGTTTGCATTATGACCCACATACAGGGCTTAGAAACATTCCAGGATCTCTAAAATTTCATATCTTATAAAATGATAGAAGCAGCTAGATTTAAGCTATGTTCTGGATTAGCCATTATAAGAATGATAATCAACCAAATGATAAAACTAGTGTCTTTTGTTTGAAGAATACACAATTAATAGCAATTGGCAAGTGGTTTCCATGTTCATGTGATTTACATCAAATGTGCCAACACCTGAGTCAATAAGTAAACACCTCATAACTCCAGCTATTTCAGGTCTCTGCCTATTTGCTTGCATGAATAACATTAGAATAGGTCTATTTTTGGGATGCCCGAGTAGCTGAGCAGTTGAGCATTTGCCTTTGGCTCAGGGAGTGATCCTGGGGCCCCGAGATCCAGTCCCACATCAGGTTCTTTGCATGGAGCCTGCTTCTCCTCCCTCTTCCTACGTCTCTGCCTCTCTCTGTGTGTCTCTCATGAATAAATAAAATATTTTTTTAAAAATAATATGTTTATTTCACAATCATTGACCAGTTTTCTCTGGGTTGTTGATGTTTTTCAATTTCTTTCCCCCACCCAAGAAAACATTGGCTATATTGACTTTGCCTCTTTTTTTCAAGTTATTTTGGAATGAATTCATTAAGAGTCTAAGTTGTTTTTATTTACTTGTCATAATTATATGCTCTAAAATAAACAGATGCTAACATGCCAACATAAAATGTTTGAGTGAAATTGCAAAGTTATAAGAAGAAAAACAGGCAATCAGATAAAATGTAGTTCCTAGTTTTGATCATCGAGGAGAAACAAAGTGAAGATATGATAAATGCAGGTGTTTTTATTCCTATGATTATGCATTGAAAAAAATGTTGAATCCAGATGGTATTTTTCAAAATGATTAGAGAGTTAGTAATTTTTAAGTAATATGAATACTCTTTTTAAATTAAAAAAAAACTAAACTTAAGGCTTTTGAAACTAAAATTAGAAAATATAGCATGTAAATATATAGGAAATCATAATGTGGAAGAACTACATTTGCATTTAGCCCAATGCTATGCCTAGACATTAAAATGTGTAGGGAGGAGAGATAAAATAAAAGTAGAAATATAAGACTACTAATATATATTAAAGATAAACTTGATATTAAGAAATTGTATATGTGTTCTTTTATACAGTGCAGAGAATGACTAGGTTAAATCTGAAAGTAAGTAAAATCTTTCTTTGTTATCATCCCACCCACACTCTTTAATCCTTCTTGAGCATCTGTTGATAGCTCATCTACTGACACATCCTTGTGCTTTTAAGTTGTCACCAAACTGTCCTATGTTGTGAGGTGTTTGAATTTCTTCTCTAGATCTATTATTCCCTTAGCATCCATGTCTTGATTTAATGACATTAAGCTAATTAGATGAAATAATCCCCAGATAAGAATTTGGAGAATAGTATATTATCCTTTTAATTGAGCAAAGTATCTTTCTTAAATAGAGGTTAACTTTTCAAATACTTTCATGGCATGGATAATGCAGAATTAATACAGATTAAGCAAATATTTACTGGACACTTGGGAAGTCAAAGATGAAGAGGTATGATTGTCGTGTTCATAGAGAATAAATTTTCTTTGAACCTTTAATAATGGATAGAATATCAACAGGAAAATCATTCAAGGTAGAAAAAACACGGTAAATGGAAGTCTTGGACAAGAAAATTTAAGACATCTAACAGAAGCATAATTAATTTGGTATCAATAGAACATAGTTTACCTAGGACAAGTTCTGTTGGATGATGAGAAAGATGAGTCTTTTTAGGATGGCTAAAGCTAGAACTCATGTCAATTTAACAATTATTTATTAAACTCTGGGAAATTTAAAGATGAAGACACACAGTTTTAATGTTCATGGAGGAATTTCTAAGATGGCAGTAATTGCTGGGTAATCATCAAACTCCTTTACTTTTTGAACTTAGAGACAGACTACATTAGTCAGATTCAGTGCAAGAAATTGGCTGGATTCCAACTGAGGGTATGTAAGTAGAAGAGATATTCAGTGTTTCCAAAACATAAATATAACACAACACTCCACACAGGATCCTTGAGGATTTTTCACTTTTGTGATGACTTGGAGGCCATGGAATGAAGATGGCAGGGCCAAAAAATGAAAACAACTTGTGTCCCCAGTCACTTCTTGAAATAAATCTGATTTATAAATGGAAAAAAAATGGTATTGTTTTAAGTCACTGATATTTTGAGTGCTTTTCTGCTCATCAGTTAACAGTCTAAATCTACGTAATACAGCAACACATTACCATTTATTGTCATTTGAAAGATTATGTAAATAATTCAAGGTGAGAATTTAAGCATACAGTATAGACTAATGCTAGATTTAGGACTGGTGGAGAGGACAAAAGGGTCAAAGAGAAGAATAAAAGTCTGATCAAATGAATTTCCTGGAAACTTAGGAAATTTAGTATCCATGACAACTGATATATCGGCTTCTTGCTGTAACTTATGATTTTATATTAAATAGATCTATAATCAATAACCGTTTGCCATTTGACTTCTACAGAGTGATCAAAGATGGGTTCGATGGGCATTAAGGAGGGCACATGATGAGATGAGCACTGGGTGTTATACTATATATTGGCAAATTGAATTTTTTTTTTTAAAAAAAGATGAGTTTGGAAACATTCTACCTATCAAATGGTCTCAAGCTGGAAACTTTATTTAAGTTACAGATTTAGCTTATGAGTAAGGTATGTATTTCATTATCTTATGAGATACTGTGGCCAGTAAACATTGGCTGAGGCAGGTGTTTAAGGTAAAACCTTTGAGGAGTACACTTATCATGATGAAAAAAATTAAAAAGTGAAGACTTTTAGGAATGAAAATACCCATCCTTTGCATTTGTAAAGGATGTCAGAGTTCTAAGAACCTTTTCATATATTTCATTTAAACCTTCCTAAAAATAGTGAGTGTCCTAATTTTCTGTTATGTAACGACCCTTCCCAAAACTTAATGTCTTAAAGAAAAAAAAAAAAAAACAATCATTTACTGAGCTCACAAATTTTGAACCTGGGGAGTGCTAAATGGAAACAGTCAAGTCAGCTTCATGAGCCACCAACTGGAGTTGCTAGAAAGACTTCAGAAGCTGGAATCATGGGAAAGACAATTCTTCTGATGTAGCACAGTTGAATGCTGGATGATGGCCAACAACTTAGCTGAATGAGGCTGTCAGCTGGAATATCTACATAAGTTTTTCTACATGGATATTTGGCTTTCTCATAGAGTGGTGGTGAGAGGATCCAAGAGGAAGAAAATAAGTTGAGACATTCAGGTGGAAGCTCTATTGTTTTTGCTGTCCTGGCCTCAAGTCACATGCCATCTCCTCTGCTTTTACTATGTCCACATCGTCTCAAAAGCCCACCCAGACTCAAGAGGTGAGGACAAAGAGTGTACTCCTTGAGAGAATGGCAAGGCTCTGGAGGAATTTGTGGGATAAGAAGTGTTATTACAGCCGTTTTTGGAAACTATCATCTGCAAGTAAGACATTATCATTCTCATTTTTAAATGAGCAAAGTGAGGCTTAGATTATATAAGTGATTAACTGAAGGTCACATGGAAATAGAAAAACTGAAACTTAAGTAGAGTCTCTTTATTCTCAGGAAATTCTGTTTACATTGTTATGCCTCATTGCAATGGCAGTTGCATCTTTATAAACATCTAGAATAAAATATGTTGCTAGTGCATTAGTAGTATATCATATTAGCTAAAAAGTGATATTAAATAAATAAACAATTAAAACTGTGTAAAATAAAATTCAGTGAAGAATTAAAGAATTCCACATGTAGTTATAGTCCATAATTATTTTACAGTCAGATTTCATGCATCATCTTAATGGAAATCATATTGTATAATTAACTATACAATTGAATTTGCATTAGAGTAAAATATTATTACAATTTCTGTGAATATTTTATTTTAGATTTCTAAATTTGAATTTTTTTCAAATCAGTGGAGCATTTAAGACATTCCAATGAAAATTTACAACCTGACTCCCAAGATTGACTTGACTCCTCCAGCATTTTCTTCAGAGGTAAATGAGTCTACCATCCATCTGGTGGACTAGATATACATCCTAAAGACTGCTAAGCTTCCCAATACTTCTCATTCTTCCTTCAGTGATCAAAAGTAAATGTGTCTTCAATGTGTACTTGGTATATTTTATCTGTATTCTTTTTGTCTCCTGTCAGAGCCTTTTTCTTCTTATTGCATTCTGCAAACTACTGCCAATGTGACAGACACTAATATGATCCTTCTAATTTAAAAAGTATCACAAAGAAAATGAAGGCCTAAGCACATGGAGTTGTAAAGTAATAATAATTATATCACCAGCACCATAACAATGACAGCACCATGAGTTGAAAGGATGAACTACCTGCCTTGTAATCCTTATTCCAAATTTGGTTAATGTTATTCCAGTTTTATAGAAATGGATATTTATTGAGGATTACTAACTTGCCCAAGGTAATCCAGGCTCAAAGTAAATCTGAATTTCTAAGTTCAGATTTTGCCATTCCCACTATTGCATGTTTAAGACACAATAAATCTCTTTATATCCTTAAGAGCCATGTTTTTCACATATTGTTTCTTTTTCAAATGCCAGATGGAGAATTCAATGGAAAACTCTCATTATTTTCAATAACTAGATAGAATATTCTTTTCCCAAAATAAAAGATAATTATTAAAATTGTTTCTGAGTTATACTCTTTAACGATTTATTTGGTGTCTAGTACTCCTATAAAGTGTGAAGGTATTGGGATCCCTGGGTGGCGCAGCGGTTTGGCGCCTGCCTTTGTCCCAGGGTGCGATCCTGGAGACCCGGGATCGAATCCCATGTCGGGCTCCTGGTGCATGGAGCCTGCTTCTCCCTCTGCCTGTGTCTCTGCCTCTCTCTCTCTCTCTCTCTGTGTGTGACTATCATAAATAAATTAAAAAAAAAAGATTGAAGGTGTTTATTTAATGCCCTATGACATAAAGGTTATTACTATCTTTGTGTGAAAACTGAGGGACAAGCCTGACTTGCCCAAAGTCACAACACTATATCGCTTGGAATTCATGATGATTCCAACATATTTTTCTAACTTACTTGATTTTTGTGAGCGTTTATGAGCTATTCTATGTGAAAAAGTATATCAGAGTGCTTGATATATAACAGACATTCCATAAAATGTTTATTTATTTTTATGCTATATTTTGTAGATAGATGAAGATAGTCAGTGCTAGATAGATAAATGATAGATGATAGATAGATTCTCCACTAAATCACAAGTCTTATACCATCTACAGGATTTTTTCTACTTTTGTTCCAATATCTATATATAACATTTTAGTTCAAAATCTGAAACATAGGATTTTTTTCTTCCAGAAGTGTTTGTTGAAATAGATGTCTCTTTTTACCTTAAAGCAGTTTTAGCTTTCCTCAAAAATTTGAAAAGAAACAATATTTTCTTGATCTGTATATATCTTATTCAAAATTATGATTATGGGGATCCCTGAGTGGCGCAGCGGTTTGGCGCCTGCCTTTGGCCCGGGGCACGATCCTGGAGACCGGGGATCGAATCCCACGTCGGGCTCCTGGTGCGTGGAGCCTGCTTCTCCCTCTGCCTGTGTCTCTGCCTCTCTCTCTGTGTGTGTGTGACTATCATAAAAAAAAAAATTATGAGTATGTATAAGAGTTTTTTCAAGAAACTTTAATCAAGTACTGATTATTACATTATTTTAATGAGCTACAATGAAATAAATAAATATGTAAATTTGTAATAGCTATCAAAATGTCATGCATAGTATTTCTATAAAAGGCTAATTTTATTGAGTAAATATATGCAGCACTGAAATAAAAGAAACCCTTTATGATAGTTTCTGAGTGCCAGATAACTCAGTAGTTGTAATGATTGAAATTTTCAGGGTCAGTAGGCAAATGTTTTTTAGATTTAGGACAAGGGCATTGGAAGGCATTGTGTATTCTTGCAGCATATGATGAATGGGAGCAGGTATCAAGACATCCTTATGTGAGAGATTTATGTTACAAAATCCTCAGATAATGTCAAGAGCTGCTTTGAGACTGTTCTTTTCTTCCCACTCACACTACAAAGTGAGGGAAAAAAAAAAGTACTGTTCTACCTCATGTTCCCTAATATAACTAACTTTAGAAGCATTTTTCTATTTTAAATTATTTAAGACTTTTTTGCCTTTTTTTTTTTCCATTTCACACACAGAGGAACACAGCAACCATTTTCTACAATGTTTCCTTTAGTGCAATTTCAAAGCTTAAGGCCTTGCAGAAAGGAGAGCTGAATCTGCCAGCATAAATTCAGGTCCCCCACCCCCCCACACACACTCTTATTCCAGTACAAATTCTATTGCTGGCAATACATACATCCTTTGAAGTGTAGAGATTTAATTTATGCACCAGGTGTTCCTTTATTCAAATTATACCTAGGTAACTATATTTTTTGCTGTAGTCATGAATCTGCTTACCAGTCAAAGATCATGGCAGAGACCTTTCCTACAGGACCCCATACAACCCTGTTCTTGACTTATAATTATGTGTTTTACATTTTAAATCAAAACTCAAAGGTGTTTTTACTTTCATTTTTCTTACCAGACCATAAACATTCATGAGAAGAAAGACATTTCAAATTAATTTATTGGTGTATTGCCAGTACTACGTATTCTCCTTTCATAATATTTGGTGATTAAAATGTTATTGATAAAAGGCTTCCAGGGATGTCTGGGTGGCTCAGTGGTTTAGTGCCTGCCTTTGGCCCAGGGCGTGATCCTGGAGACCCAGGATGGAGTCCCACGTCGGGCTCCCTGCATTGAGACTGCTTCTCCCTCTGTCTGTGTCTCTTCCTCTGTTTGTCTCTCATGAATAAATAAAATCTTAAGAAAAAATAAATAAAAGGCTTCCACACAGTAAAAAAAAAAAATAATCAACAAAACTAAAAGACAGCCTACTAAATGTGAGGAGATATTTGCAAATGACATATCTGATAAAAGCTTAGTAACCAAAATATATATATATAAAGAACTTATTCAACTCAACACCTCAAAAATAAATAATCCAATTAAGAATGAGCACAAGACAAAATTTAAAAAAAAAAAAAAAAGAATGAGCACAAGACATGAATAGACATTTCTCCAAAGAGAACATGCAGATGGCCAACAAACACTTGAAAAAAATGTTCAACATCACTTATCATCAGAGAAATGCAAATCAAAACCACAATGAAATATCATCTGACACCTGTCAGAATGGCTAAAATAAAATAAAATAAAATAAAACACAAACACACAAGAAACAAGTGTTGGTGAGGATGTCAATAAAAAGAAACCCTGTGTACTGTTGGTGGGAATGCAAACTGGTACACCCTCCCTGGAAAATATTATGGAGGTTTCTCAAAAATTAGAACACCCTATGATCCAGTATTCACACTGTGGGCTATTTACCCCCAAAATACAAAAATACCAAATCAAAGGGATACATGTACCCTTTGTTTATTGCAGTATTATTTACAATAGTTAGGTATAGAAGAGCCAAAGTGTCTATTGACAGATGAATGGATAAGAGGATGACAAGTGAGTAGTTAAAGATTTATCTATATACAAGATGGAATTTTTAAAAAATTTTTTTTTATTTATTTATGATAGTCACACACACAGAGAGAGGCAAAGACACAGGCATTGGGAGAAGCAGGCTCCATGCACCGGGAGCCCAACATGGGACTCGATCCCCGGTCTCCAGGATCGCGCCCTGGGCCAAAGGCAGGCGTCAAATCGCTGCGCCACCCAGGGATCCCTACAAGATGGAATATTATTCACCCAATAAAAAGAATGAAATCTTGTCATTTGCAACAACATGGATGGAGCTAGAGGGTATAATTGCTAAGTGAAATAAATCAGTTGGGCAAAGACAAATACCGTATGATTTCACTCATATGTGGAATTTAAGAAACAAAGAGAATGAAAAAAGAGAGAGAAAGAGACCAAGAAACAGACTTGTAGCTAGAGAGAACAAGCTTATGGTTACAGGGTGAGTGGGGTGGGTAAAATAGGTGACGGGGACCAGAGAGAACAAACTAATGGTTATGGGATGGGGTAAAATAGGTGACCGGGATTAAAAAGTACAGTTAGTGAGATGAGCACTGAATAATGTATATAATTGTTAAATCAGTATATTATACATCGGAAACATATAACACTTAATGATTGATATGTTTTTTTTCTACTTCTATCCATACAGATATCCTATTCTTCTTGGTAAGCTAAATTTCAGGAAGTGGTTATTTCTAGAGGCAGCATAGTATAGTAGGTGAGATCATGAATTCTGGATCCACATTGCCTGGATTCATATCTCATCTCTACCTTGGGCAACTTATTCATTGGCTCATGGCCTCAGTTTCTCATCAATAAAATAGGGTTTCTGTAAGTAAAAAGTGAGTCAAAAATACCTGCAATACATACAATTTTGTCTTATAAGTAGAATGTGATGGATAAATGCTTCCTGTTATAGTTGTGTTTCAGGTTATCACTGAAGGAGTTGGGTTATCTACAGTCCCAGATTCTCTTGGAAAAAAAGAAAAATATATATTTTATCCTAAAGGCATTGATATTGTGGAAAATGGCAAAATTAACTTGACTGCACAACAAAAAGACACCTGTTACCTCAGAGAAAATCAATATACTTAATGTCCTAATGGGAATTTTACATCGAAAACCAAAAGATTAACTAGCTGCCTTAAAGAAAAAATAGGGAACACTCTTGGGGTTAGTTGCCTCTCCTAATGCTAAGAAAATTGACTTAGAAGAAACAAAACTGAAATACTAATGCAAATATTAATAGTGAGAAACATGAAGATTTTACATTTTTGAATTTGTGAAATAACTGCCCATTTAGAGCCATAGGAGAAGTTAAAACTTAACAAGTACTGGCATATGATAAATTTGAATGATTTTTAGTGAATGAAAAATTATACTTGTCCGTGAAGTTTAAAAGTGAAAGAAAAAAAAAAAAAACCCAAAACTTTTAGCCCTGTTACTTCATTCAGGAAAGAAATTTGGGAAGTATGGTGAAAGGTCTGAAATTAGGATACAACATTAAGTGCTTTCCTGACAACTTTGAGCGCCTAGGCCAAACCACAATTCTCAGCTCTCAGCAGATACGACCCTCACTCTGGAGGAAACACTCCCCTCTCTGCTTGTTCCCTTCAGTTCAGAACTGAACCTAACTTCCCCGCCAGCCTTGAAGAATTATCCAAACAAACTAAGCACATCCTCTGATGGGAACGTGGAGTCACCCAACCCCTTGTTCCTGCACAAGAGCCTGCTTTCCATAGCCCCTGCACGCATATTCTGTTTCCAAGGCAACATCTCATGGCCCTGCATAGTGTGCCATGGTCTTACCCCCAGACTATGAGCCTTTGTGCCTAATTAACTGCTGTCAGACTCATCTGCTCAGTGTCTGGTGTCTTGTGTTCAGCCATCTTCAGAACCCTAGAGTGGGACTTAATGCCTCACTGATGCACAAAAAAGGATGGGGACTAAACAGGAGAATGATTTGTCATTTTTTATTAACTCCTTTAATGTCATTATTATATGATGAAAACTGGAAATGCCCTCTTATTCCATAATCTTCTTCACTAATTAATCAGTGAGGATTTGTTTCCCCAGATTTTCACTCTTACCAAATAATGTTACCAAAAAATGAAGAAATAAACATCCTTATGCATTCTATTAGTTTTCTCTTGCTGCGTATCATATACTCACAAATGTAGTTCCTTGAAACTGCATGCAGAATTCTGTAGGTCAGCAGACATTGCATTATTGGGTTTTCTGTTCAGGGTCTCACCAGGCTGAAATCAACATGTTGGCTAGATTGGATTCTTATTTGATGATCAGCATCCTTCTAGGTAGCTGTTTTTTTTTTTTTTTTTTTTGTAGAGTTTATTTCTGGAGTACCAAGGTCCTTGTTTATAAGCAGATTGTTGGCTGGGGAACGACTCTCATGTAGAGACCTCCTCTAATTCCTTGCCATCTAACCCTTTGTCCCCTCAGTAACTTACAGCATTAACACTTGCTTTCTTCCAGCTCCCCAAGGCATATCGCTCAAACTTTATTTTCTGCCATCATCCTAGAAAAACCTCTCTGCTTTTAAGGTCTCACATGATGAAGTTAGGCCCACCTAGAATTATTTTCCACCTTAAAGTCAACTATGATAGGGTCCTCCAGAATATATATAAAATTTATTATAAGGTATTGGCTTATTTATTATAAATAGTTATTTATTTATTTATTTATTTATTTATTTATTTATTTATTATAAGGTATTGGCTCACATGATTATATTTATTTATAATAAGGTATTGGCTCATGTGATTATTTATATAAATATTTATTTGATCAATTATTATTAGGTATTGGCTTATTAATTAATTAATTAATTAGTTAATTAATTAATTATAAGGTATCAGTTCACGTGATTATAAGCTTCCTGAGCTTTATTCTGTTCATGACCAAAAGAGGATATTGACATCTGCCCTGTCTTTTGTCAGAGTTATTTTGAAGTTCAAATGTGCTAAGTTTTAAAAAACATTTTGTATTGTGTTAAACACTCTGTAAAGATAATACTACTTATGTGAAATCTCACTTATTTAATGGTTACTCTAAGTTATATTCTACTGTCAGCTCTTCAAAAGAATAATTGCATTTCATCTTCACACTATGTTTACTGTAGTCATTTTATATGTAAGGAAACTGGGGCTGAGATGCAACCAAAATTTAAAACTAAATGCACTCCAGAGGCCACATTACTAACCAAGTTTTATTTTGCTGTATGTAAAGGTTTTATTTGATTTGAGTTTTCTTATTTTTTTCATGTTTTCTTCATTTCTCATTCACATTCTTTTCAGATCACACCCAAATCCTGAATTTTGCCTTTTATCTTTTAATCATTCATCACTATTTTTTTTCTATCTGAAATTTTGTTTCAGTTTGCATCAAACTGTTTTCCCCTTGTTGATATTTTCTGTTTTGGTGTGATGCCTTTTCTTCCTGCTGTCCTATGGTTATCTGCAGGAAAAAAAAAAAAACTATGCCCTTCTGTTTATACATTTGTCTTTTTCATTGGTGGCAATTAGCATCGATGTCATTTTATTATGAGGAAAAATAAAGCAGAAAACACATTTAATGGTTTAAATCCCCAATTTTTAACAAGCAAAGCCTTCCATAGACTGTGGGACACAGCTTTAGATCTTGAGCAAGCAAATTATGCAGAGAAACACTGAGTCCTTGTCTTAGTGAATAAAAATTATATTATATTTGGGTTTTAGTTGTATTTGGGCTTTATTCAATTTCTTTTCAATAGATTTATTGGGATAAAGAGGAATTTTTGAATGTTTTAGTGACTCAATTATAGCATTCTCTTAGAATTTGTTCATTTTATCATTAACAGAGATCCTAATATAACTATTGACCCATTGGACTGGACCAAGTATTATTATTTGTGAAACATAACACAAATAGTTGGTGCTGGATGTCTTTTTTTAAAAGTCTACAGGAATCCACTCTCAGATGTGCATCTAAGATAAAAGAGGTCTACAATATTGGCTTGAATCTATTCTGTAAATCATAGCTGAAATGGCTGAAAATTTTCTAGGTGTCTGAGTAGTTTTAGTAGAGCTGTGCCAGATTAAACAAGGAAATGGAATTCCAAGTAGGTCTTGATTATTTTGGCCATATTATGGGAAAATTTGGGATATACCACATTAAATGCATGTGTTTATAAAACATTCTCTTGAAGGAGCACCTAGGTGGATCAGTTGATTAAGCATCTGACTTTGGTTAAAGTCTTGATCCCAGGGTCCTGGGACCTAACTCTGCATCAGGCTCTGCATTCAGAGAGGAGTCTACTTCCCCTTTACCTCTGCTTCTCCTTCACTTGTGTTCTCTTTCTTTCTCTCTCTCAATAAATAAATATAAATTTTAAAAAAATAAATAAATAAATAATAAATTAAAAATAAAAATAAATAGATAAATAATTCTCTTTAAACTGACAAAGTAGAATGTAGTAGTTTTATAGAATCTAATGTGCACAATAAGAGGCATTCAAGATATATATAGCTGGCCATAGTGTCACAAATTGAATTATAATTTAATTTATAGTGATTATGAAACTGAAATCAAAACCTATATTTTGATTTTTGTATTATGCTTTGCTACTTTTAAAAAAATATTTATTTATTAATTTTAGAGGTAGAGAGACAGCAGGCAGAGAGGGGCAGAAAAATAGTGAGAGAAAGAATCTCAAGCAGACTCCCTGCTGAGCATGGAGCCCAATACACCACTCAATCCCAGGACCCTGAGATCATGACCTGAGCTGAAATCAAGATTTGGATGCCTATATGACTGAGTAACCCAGGTGCCAGCATAAGCTTTGTTACTTTTATTAAGTAATATTGATCATTGTGAAAACTTTCTTGACAAGGATAATTTGGTTTTCTCTTTCTATTTCCTAATCCCTCTAGGCAGGAGGCACCAAATACAGTATTTTCTCTGATACCTCCATGTCATCACAAAATGTAGCAACTCAGGCGTCCATTCACAGAAATGGGTAAAGAAGATACAGTGTATACATAATGGAATACTATTCAGCCATTAAAAAAGGAGGAGATCCTGCCATCTGTGACAACAGAGATGGACCTAGAGAATATTATGCTAAGTGATATATGTCAAACTGAGAAGGACATTTACCACATGATCTCACTTACATGTGGAATCTAAAAAAATAAAACACATAAATAAACAGCTGAACCAGACTTGTAAATACAGAGAACAAAATGATGGTTGTCAGAGGGGAGTGGGAAGATGGGCAGAATGGGCGAAGGCTGAGTGGGAGATACAGGTTGCCAGTTATGGAATGAATACATCATGGGAACAAAAGATTAGCATAGCATAGGAAAAAATAATCACTGGTATTGTAATAGTGCTGCATGATGACAGATGGTAGCAACACTTGTGGTGAGCATAATGTAATGTATGAAGGTGTTGAATCACTACATTGTTACCTGGAACTAGTGTAACATATATCAATAATATTTATTTTTTAAAAAAATTAAAAATTATAAACATAATTAGAAAAAGACTTGGAATAGAAAAAATGCAGTTCTTTTTAATTAAGTAATATTGCTACTTCTAAAATGAGTTCTATAATAATAATTAAAATAAAATAATAATAAGCATTTCTCATGAATTCACAAGATTATGTGACTCCTTTTTTTTTATCAGGGTACAATTATGAAAGCAGACTTAAAAACTTTAGAATCTTAGAATAAAAAGTTCTATGTCCTGATCTTTAAAAATGGTGGCTCAGTTGGTTGAGTGTCTGACTCTTGGTTTCGGCTCAGGTTGTGATCTCAGGATCTTGAGATACAGTCCCATATGGCACTCTGTGCTCAGTGTGGAGTCTGTTTGAGACTCCTTCCCTCTCCCTCCTCCCACTTGCAAGTACTCTCTCTCTAAAATAAATAAATAAAATTTTTAAAAATGAGACTGTAGATCAGGAATTATAATTTTTTTTCTCCTCCTGTGAGACAATATAGGGAAGAAAAAAATTTCAAGTCCCAAGAATTGTAAAAGATTATGTCTCAAGATAAAATCAGTTTTTAAAACTTAAGAATTTTTGTATGTTTAATTTTATGGCAGCAAATTCAAATTTTTCAGAAAATCACCATAAGCTGTTCCTGTAGTTTTATCATTGTTGTTAAAAGTGTCATTCATAGAAAGACAACTTATACTTATCTAATTTTATATAGCATATATGAAAAGTCATTCAAAATATTTAATTTTTCAACTTTATTGAGGTATAAATGACACATAAGAGTTTGTATATATTTAAAGTATACAACATGACTATTTGATATTGATTTACATTGTGAAATGAATACCATAATCAGGATAATTACAATTAACATATATATCACTTCACATAGTTACCTTTGTTTTTTTGGATGTGATAAGAACATTTAAGATCTACCCTCTTAGCAAATTTCAAGTATAAAATACTGAAGAGATATTTTTTCATTACAAATGACCAAAAGGTATATGAAACTATGCTCAACACCATCATTAAGGAAATGTCAACAGTGAAATATCACCTCACACCTATGAGAATGACTGTTAACAAAGACAACACATTAAAATTAATGATGAAGATGTGGCTAAAGGGGGTCCTTGAACATAAATTGGACAGCCTCATGGAAAGAAAAATGTTTCTCAGAAAGGTAAGGATACAGTCACCTTATGATCTAGCAATTACACTTCTGGATATATGTCCTAAGGAGAATGAAAACTGGCTATCAAATAATTATCTGCACTCCTATGTTCATTGCAGCATCATTCACAATAGCCAAGATATGGAAACAACCTGAGTCTTTTGATAGATGAATGGATTAAAATGTGTTATATCTCTACTTATACCTATATATCATATGTCAATATCAAATATTATTCTGTCACAAGAAGGAAGGAAATCCTGCCATTTGAAACAACATGGATGAACCTAGAGGACATTATACTAAATGAAATAAGCCAGACAGAGCAAGACAAAAACTCTGTGATTTCACTTACATGTAAAATCTAAAAAGATAGATCTTACAGAAGCAGGGAATAGAAAGAATGGTGGTTGCCAGAAGTCAAAGGACAGGGAAAATGCTGAGATGGTCATTGGAAGATACAAACATCCGGTTATATAATTAATACGTTCTAGGGATCTAATGTGAAACCTGCTGACTCTAGTAAATAATATGTATTTTATACTCAAAATATTTAATTTTAAATTAGAACTATATATACATGTGTTTTCCAGGAATAGTTTTATTTAAGAGGTGTTTTCAAATAATATTTTTTTTAATTTTTTTTTTAATTTTTATTTATTTATGATAGTCACAGAGAGAGAGAGGGAGAGAGGCAGAGACATAGGCAGAGGGAGAAGCTGACTCCATGCACCGGGAGCCCGATGTGGGATTCGATCCTGGGTCTCCAGGATCACGCCCTGGGCCAAAGGCAGGCGCTAAACCACTGCGCCACCCAGGGATCCCTCAAATAATATTTTTTGAGGCAATTTCTTTCTTTTTTATTGGGTAATCAATTCATAGATTCAACAAACAGCACCAGTAATGAACCAGGTATTATGTGCTACAGGGTTTAGAGATAAAAGAATCACTTCTCTCCCCAAAGAGTTTATACTTTATTGGGCATGTTGGTGAACTAGATATTTACAATGTTATTATAATATATGTGACTTAAATAGCCTAAGACTTTCTATATCACCTACAGATTTATGAATACCACTTTCATGGTAAAAGTGAAGTAAATTATAAATAAAATAATTATTACTTCTATGGAAATTTGATTATTTTGTAAATAAACAATTTTCCTTATTTAAAAATTTTTAGTTTAAGAAAAACTGCTTTTCAGAGTTTTTCCCCCATTGTCTTTTTTCCCCCCATTGTCTTTACTTTCATCAATAGAATATCAAGTAAGTTTTAAAAAATCCTTTAGAGATTAGTTTTGTATGACATGGAAAGAAAAATACAGCAAATAATTGTGAGGTGGATAAAATGATAGTTACCTATTTTCTCTATCTTAGCCGTTACATATAGTACAAACAGTATTTTTCAATTTTAATTTAACCAATTTATTTTTATTTTTTATATGATATTTTGCATATTCAAATTCATTATTTTAAGAGGTCCACATTCTTCTCCTTATTTTGAAAAAGGTCCCTGGCACAGATATTAAGAACTCTTGATAAAGTGTAGACCAGGAGAAGAATTGGAAGACATTTTTCGAGTCATATGTTGAAGAACAGTTCTTTGTCAGGCAAAGAAGGTGGTGCAGAAGGACCATTTTAGGGAATAGCATTTGCTAAACACAGATGATTGCAAAGTAGCAAGGTGGTCAAACCACAGTCTATTAGGTTTATTTCTTCTCCTTTTTGAAATGTTCATTGCTATCATTAGTTCATTATCATACTGAATTTCAGGACAAAATATTAGATCATTTGTAAATTATTTTGTTATTTTAACTCAGAGTTTATCAAGGGGACAAATTTGGGAAAAATGATTTCTTTGTGATACTGATTTTTTTCTTGTGCATGAAAATGTTTTGTCTAGTATTTTTTAGGATGAATTTCATGCTCTTTAACAGCTTTAAAATTTTCTTCACATACTTCCATATCAATTACTAGATTAATTGGTATTTTGGGTTTCTATTTCTTTCTTGCTGTTGTAATTGTGGAACAATTAGATCCATTAAGATTTTAATTTTCAAATTGTTTTTTTAATAATAAATTTATTTTTTATTGGTGTTCAATTTGCTAACATACAGAATAACACCCAGTGTTCATCCCGTCAAGTGCCCCCCTCAAGGCCCGTCACCCGTTCACCCCCACACCCCGCCCTCCTCCCCTTCCACCACCCCTAGTTCGTTTCCCAGAGTTAGGAGTTTTTATGTTCCGTCTCCCTCTCTGATATTTCCCACCCATTTCTTCTCCCTTCCCTTATATTCCCTTTCACTATTATTCATATTCCCCAAATGAATAAGAACATATAATGTTTGTCCTTCTCTGATTGACTTACTTCACTCAGCATCATACCCTCCAGTTCCATCCACGTTGAAGCAAATGGTGGGTATTTGTTGTTTCTAATGGCTGAGTAATATTCCATTGTATACATAAACCACATCTTCTTTATCCATTCATCTTTCGATGGACACCGAGGCTCCTTCCACAGTTTGGCTATTGTGGACATTGCTTGTAGAAACATCGGGTGCAGGTGTCCCGGCGTTTCATTGCATCTGTATCTTTGGGGTAAATCCCTAACAGTGCAATTGCTGGGTCGTAGGGCAGGTCTATTTTAACTCTTTGAGGAACCTCCACACAGTTTTCCAGAGTGGCTGCACCAGTTCACATTCCCACCAACAGTGTAAGAGGGTTCCCTTTTCTCCGCATCCTCTCCAACATTTGTTGTTTCCTGTCTTGTTAATTTTCCCCATTCTCACTGGTGTGAGGTGGTATCTCATTGTGGTTTTGATTTGTATTTCCCTGATGGCAAGTGATGCAGAGCATTTTCTCATGTGCATGTTGGCCATGTCTATGTCTTCCTCTGTGAGATTTCTCTTCATGTCTTTTGCCCATTTCATGATTGGATTGTTTGTTTCTTTGGTGTTGAGTTGAATAAGTTTTTTATAGATTTTGGAAACTAGCCCTTTATCTGATACGTCATTTGCAAATATCTTCTCCCATTCTGTAGGTTGTCTTTTGGTTTTGTTGACTGTATCCTTTGCTGTGCAAAAGCTTCTTATCTTGATGAAGTCCCAATAATTCACTTTTGCTTTTGTTTCTTTTGCCTTCATGGATGTATCTTGCAAGAAGTTACTGTGGCCAGGTTCAAAAAGGGTGTTGCCTGTGTTCTCCACTAGGATTTTGATGGAATCTTGTCTCACATTTAGATCTTTCATCCATTTTGAGTTTATCTTTGTGTATGGTGCAAGAGAGTGGTCTAGTTTCATTCTTCTGCATGTGGATGTCCAATTTTCCCAGCACCATTTATTGAGGAGACTGTCTTTCTTCCAATGGATCGTCTTTCTTCCTTTATTGAATATTAGTTGACCATAAAGTTGTGGGTCCACTTCTGGGTTCTCTATTCTGTTCCATTGATCTATGTGTCTGTTTTTGTGCCAGTACCACACTGTCTTGATGACCACAGCTTTGTAGTACAACCTGAAATCTGGCATTGTGATGCCCCCAGATATAGTTTTCTTTTTTAAAATTCCCCTGGCTATTCGGGTCTTTTCTGATTCCACACAAATCTTAAAATAATTTGTTCTAAGTCTCTGAAGAAAGTCCATGGTATTTTGATAGGGATTGCATTAAACGTGTAAATTGCCCTGGGTAACATTGACATTTTCACAATATTAATTCTGCCAATCCATGAGCATGGAATATTTTTCCATCTCTTTGTGTCTTCCTCAATTTCTTTCAGAAGTGTTCTATAGGTTTTAGGGTATAGATCCTTTACTTCTTTGGTTAGGTATATTCCTAGGTATCTTATGCTTTTGGGTGCAATTGTAAATGGGATTGACTCCTTAATTTCTCTTTCTTCAGTCTCATTGTTAGTGTATAGGAATGCCACTGATTTCTGGGCATTGATTTTGTATCCTGCCACGCTACCAAATTGCTGTATGAGTTCTAGCAATCTTGGGGTGGAGGCTTTTGGGTTTTCTATGTAGAGTATCATGTCATCGGCGAAGAGGGAGAGTTTGACTTCTTCTTTGCCAATTTGAATGACTTTAATGTCTTTTTGTTGTCTGATTGCTGAGGCTAGGACTTCCAATACTATGTTGAATAGCAGTGGTGAGAGTGGACATCCCTGTCTTGTTCCTGATCTTAGGAGAAAGGCTCCCAGTGCTTCCCCATGGAGAATGATATTTGCTGTGGGCTTTTCGTAGATGGCTTTTAAGATGTCGAGGAAAGGGGATCCCTGGGTGGCGCAGCGGTTTGGCACCTGCCTTTGGCCCAGGGCGCGATCCTGGAGACCCGGGATCGAGTCCCACGTCGGGCTCCCGGTGCATGGGGCCTGCTTCTCCCTCTGCCTGTGTCTCTGCCTCTCTCTCTCTCTCTCTCTCTCTCTCTCTCTGACTATCATAAAAAAAAAAAAAAGATGTGAGGAAAGTTCCCTCTATCCCTACACTCTGAAGAGTTTTGATCAGGAATGGATGCTGTATTTTGTCAAATGCTTTCTCTGCATCTAATGAGAGGATCATGTGGTTCTTGGTTTTTCTCTTGCTGATATGATGAATCACATTGATTGTTTTACGAGTGTTGAACCAGCCTTGTGTCCCGGGGATAAATCCTACTTGGTCATGGTGAATAATTTTCTTAATGTGTTGTTGGATCCTATTGGCTAGTATCTTGTTGAGAATTTTTGCATCCATGTTCATCAGGGATATTGGTCTGTAATTCTCCTTTTTGGTGGGGTCTTTGTCTGGTTTTGGAATTAAGGTGATGCTGGCCTCATAGAACGAATTTGGAAGTACTCCATCTCCTTCTATCTTTCCAAACAGCTTTAGTAGAACAGGTATGGTTTCTTCTTTAAACGTTTGGTAGAATTCCCCTGGGAAGCCATCTGGCCCTGGACTCTTGTGTCCCGGGGGAGGCCGGATCCTGGGCTGTGTCCCGGCGCCCTGTGCTCCGGGGCCTGCGCTGGTGGATTCGCGCTCCCGCCCCGCAGCTCCCTCCCTGGAGCCGCTCCCGAGCCCCTCCGAGCTGCTCCGGTCGTCCCTCCGTGCGCGCTGCAGCCCTTAGGGAGCTCGGAGCACTCTCCCGGGGCGCAGGTGTCTGTTAGTGCCCCCGGGAGCCCGAGGGCATCCCCGCCCTCCTGGGTCCTGCTCCACCTCCCTGCGAGCCCCTTTCCGCCCGCCCGGGGAGGTTGGTGCAGCTCCTGCTCCTCCGGGACGGGGCTCTCCTGTCCTGGGGACACTCGCCCCAGCCTCAGCCCGGCTCCTCGCGGGGCCCCTCCCCCTCGGAGGCCTTTTGTGTCCTTATTTCTTTTTCCCCGTCTTCCTACCTTGATAGAAGCGCGGACTCTTCTCACTGTAGGGTTCCAGCTGGTCTCTCTTTAAACCTCAGGCCGAATTCGTCGATTTTCAGGATGATTTGAAGGTTATCTAGGTAATTTGGTGGGGACAGGTGACTTGGGGACCCTACTCTTCCACCAATTTCGTAGTTCTCTAATTTTCAAATTGTTGATGTGTGTGTTTAGGAAAGCAATTTGAATAGGTTTTATCTTTGATAAAATTTCTGTGTTGTTCATAGCTTTAAAAAGCTCATCAGGAGGGATCCCTGGGTGGCGCAGCGGTTTGGCGCCTGTCTTTGGCCTGGGGCGCGATCCTGGAGACCCAGGATCGAATCCCACATCGGGCTCCCGGTGTATGGAGCCTGCTTCTCCCTCTGCCTGTGTCTCTGCTTCTCTCTCTCTCTCTCTGTGACTATCATAAGTAAATTTAAAAAAAAAAAAAAAAAAAAAATATTAAAAAAAAAAAAAAAAAAAGCTCATCAGGAGCAGCTCCGGTGGCTCAGCGGTTCAGCACAGCCTTGGCCCAGGGCCTGATCCTGGAGACCTGGGATCGAGTCCCACATCGGGCTCCCTGAATGGCGCCTACTTCTCCCCCTGCCTGTGATTCTGCTTCTTTCCCCCCACCGCCCTTTGTCTCTCATGAATAAATAAATAAAATAAAATATTTTTAAAAAGTTTTTTTAAAAAAAGAATCTCATCAATATAGTTTTTTTTTTTTTTTTTTTTTTTTTTTTTTTTTTTTTTTTTTTTTGTTTGTATCTTTCTATCACACTTACATACCTTTCTCTGGCATCTACAGTGTTATATTAAATAGTCATAGCAGTTTTAGAATACAGCCTTTTCCGGGAAGTTAAAAGAAAAAACATAGTTTATAATTTATTTTGGATAACGATTCTTTACCTGGTGAAAGAGTCCTACTACTACTTTTCTATGAGTTGATTTAAAATTAATGGATAATTTACAAAATCTTTTTCTAAAACTATTGAGATGATAATATGCTCTTTTTTTCCTCCTTTATTCTTTTAATCCAAAAGTTAACATAAGACATTTTTTTTTAAATGTTGAAGCTTCCTTTCACATCTGAAGGAAACTCTTCCTAATTAAGATTTGTTTTCAATATGTTCATAAGAGAGAGTGGCTGCACTGCTGGTGGAAAGTGACAGAAGAGCACATTAGAAATTTTAAAAGAAAAAAATATGTTCAGAAACTGTTTAAAACGTTAAATTAAAAATATTACAGATTTTGAATGAAAGCAATTAAACATGTATGGTTATCACATCTGCGCTTTCTGGCCCTCTTTCTTCATTCCAATAAGCCTTGAGGTTGTGAAAGAAGAGAACTTGAGGTAGCTAGTAAGTTAGATTTTTTCAGTATCTTCCCATCATGCCGACTCTAATGATGAGATTTTAGAGGAATTAAACTTTTGGCCAGTGTCTCTTTGCCTTAGGTTCATCTCCTTTTCACCAGTGGAATGAGGTATCAGCAACAGTAGTTTTTCTAATGAGGTTATTTCCCAAATTTTTGAGGAGATTAGAAAGTGGAGTTAAAAGTGGTATACTTGGGGATCCCTGGGTGGCTCAGCGGTTTGGTGCCTGCCTTTGCTCAGGGCGCCATCCTGGAGTCCCGGGATCGAGTCCTGTGTTAGGCTCCCTGCATGGAGCCTGCTTTTCCCTCTGCCTATGTATCTGCTTCTCTCTGTCTCTCTATCATGAATGAATAAATAAAATCTTTAAAAAAAGTAGTATACATTTCATATATAGTGAGTGCTCAGTATATTATAATTATTATTTTTTTATAGTGGAGATGAGCATGACTTCAATAAAAGAGAAATTAGGGACGTCTGGGTAGCTCAGCAGTCGAGTGCCTGTCTTCAGCCGAGGGATCGAGTCCCACATCAGGCTCCCTGCATGGAGCCTGCTTCTCTCTCCGCCTCTCATTCTGTGTCTCTCAAGAATAAATAAATAAAATCTTAAATAAAATAAATAAATAAATAAATAAATAAATTCCCTACTTATATGGCATTATGGTTTCTAATTGTCCTTATCTTACATGTAAATTTTATTTTATGCATTCACCTGTATTTCTCTGATTGTCATGCTCAAGTTTAGCATATGACAGTATTTTTCAACTTCTCATAGGTGACTTTCTAAAAAATTCCTTTCCACCACATTTTACAGGAAAAAGCATATCTTTTAGTTGCTTTAACAGATAAAAGTCAGTCAACACACCTGAATTTACAAGGCGATCTCCATCCCAGATTGCCTTATATTCCAAGGCACCCACAATTATGTTCTTGTTTGTTTTCGTTTTTCTCATAACGTTGGTGGTTTAGAGTCTCAATCCTTAGGGTCTCTGAACAGTATGCAAAATTTTACAAACACCATTAGTTTGTGTTTATTATCTTGACTTTTTTTTTCTTTTTCTTTTTTTAACTATCTTGACTTTAATATCTCTTAATTTCTTGCCCTTGGATAATTACTTGCTTTCAAACTTTAATGTTCCTTTTTTGTATTATATTTTATGTAGTATTTCCATGTATTTATAACAGCCTTAACTCACCATCTTACTGAAATTGTTAACAAATTTCTTTTTCACTCATTCCTCACATCCAACCCATCAATAAACAACTTTTGATTTAAATTCCATCTATCTATCTATTATCTATCTATCTATCTATCTATATCTACATCTATATATATGTATGTATTAAGTGGCTTGGAATATGGAGCAATTAGAGATAGAATTACATAGATAGAAAGCAATAGATTTAAACTATTTTTGAGAAACATGATTTTTATCATTGGAAATTGTATATCATTCTTGGGTTTGGGGTTTGCTGAGATGAAGTTTCAATGAGAAAATATTTTTGGGATATGGGAATCAAGATTTATGTTTTAGTAATATTAGATTTGTGATATTTCTCAGATATCAGTAGAAATTTAAAATTAGAAGTTGTATCTCTATACATGAACAAAGGTTTACATTTTTGAAATATATTTATAGATAATGCTTAAGTAATATTAGTATGTTAAAAAAAATGTGCAGAAGCCAAGAATTTACTCTGGGGTACTCCAACATTGAAAATTCATTCAAACTAACAAAAAATAAAAAGTAAAAAGATTTGGGAAAAGAGACTAAAGAGAACCAACTGGCAAAATAAGATGAGAAACAGAATCCAAGAAAATTCAAGTAAGAAATCATAAGCAATGATCAACTATGCAAATGATACATTTTGAATAAGCAGTAACACAGGAAAGTAGCCATTGTGAGGGCAAAAGAGAGGTCATTGGTGGCTAGAAGAACAATAAGAAGATGGATTACTGACTTACAGAATAACATAGTTAAACCTCAAAAAGTTCTAAGTAAAACACTAGACACAAGAAACTATACATTATATGGCTACATTTTTACAAAATATCCACAAAAGTTAAAATTTTTAGTTTGTAGAAAAGGCAAAACTATAGAAACAAAACCTGGTTGCTTAAGCTTGGGAATGGGGCAGAGATCCACTGCAGACAAGCAGGAGAAAATTTTGTTGTGGAATTGTTCTATAATTGTACTGATGGTTGTACAATTTATTTGCTAAACAAACAAACAAAATCCATTGCATTCTACTTTTTCAGTGGATGACTTTTATGGTATGTAAATCATGCCTCAGTAAAATTTTTGAGTATATATAAATAAACACACAAACATGGAAACTGCTGAATGGTATCCCATCGTATGAATATGCTGCATTTTATTCATTAAACAGTTGATGAGCATTTTGGATATTTTGTAGATTTGGGCTATTGCAAATAAATCTGCCACAAACATTCATGCGTAAGCCTTTGTATGAACACATGCTTTCTGTTCTCTTGGGTAAAAACCTATGCCTAAAAAATGAATCAATCATATGGAATGTATATATTTAATGTCTTAGGAAAATGCCACACTGTTTTCCAAAGTGGCTGTTGCATTTTACATTGCAAACAGGTGGCACTTGGTACAGATTTTTATTGTTTATCACTGTATCCATTTTTTAAATAATGTATGGTATAGTATCTTACTGAGATTTTAATTTACATTTCCCAAATGATGAATGGTGATAAGCATCTATTCATATGATTATTTTCCTTCTATCTATCTTCCCTGTTGAAGTGTCTGCTCAAATAATTTCTCCCTTTTGTATATCGGAATTTTTTTTTTGTTAGTTTTGACTACTGAGAGTTTTTAAGTACATTTTGGATAAAAGTCATTTATAAGATATATAATCTGAAAATATTTTCTTCTCTGTAGCTGGTCTTTTAATTATTTTATCTGTGCATTTTGAAGAGAAGTTTATAATTTCAACAAATTTAATTGAATTGTAGCCTTGAATTCTTTTGGGTTTAATGAGAGACATTTTATAGTACTTGAATATATATTCTGCTGCTTTTGAGTGGAATGTTTTATAAATGTGAATTAATTCCAGTTGATTGATGGTATTGTTTAGGTCAACATCCTTGTTGTTGTTTTAGTCTACTCATTATATCAATTATTGAAAGAGGAACATTGAAATTTCTGACTATAACTGAATTTGTATAAGTTCTTTGGGGTTCTATGAGGTTTTTTAATATATCTATGTAGTTAGGTGCATAAATGTTTAGAATTGTTATCATTCTTGGTGAATTGACCCTTTATTATTATAATGTGTTTCTTTAAAATCTACTTTGTTTTGCATTAATGTAGCCAGTCCAGCTTTCTTTTGACTAATGGTATATATTTTTTTCACATTTTAACTTTAATTTATTTATCTATTTGTATTTAAATGTATTTATCATAGGCTTCTGTAAAGGATTGAATTCTGTACCCAAAATTATATGTTGAAATCTGAACTACGGGTAGCTATCAGTACTAACTTATTTGGAAATAGGGTTTGCAGATGTAACCAACTTGAGATGAAATTAGATTAGGATGGGCCTGAATCTAATAACTAGTGTCATTTAATAAAAGAAAATTTGAACACAGAGATACATATGTAAAGAGGGAATATCATGTGAAGACAAAGGCAGAGATCGAAGTAATGCATCTGCAAGCTAAGGAGCAAGGGAAGTCTGGAACACTCAGAAGCTAGGAAGAGACATGGAAGTTTCTACAGACTTGATTTAGGACTTTTAGCTTCCAGGTCTGTGAGATAATGCATTTTCCATTGTTTTAAACTCTCTAGTTTGTGGTACTTTGTTACAGTAGTCCTAGAAAACTAATACAACAGTATATAGATTGTTGTTGTTCTTTTTTTTATCTAATCAGATACTGATTTTTATTGGTTTAGGGTTTTCCTTAAATCATCCTGCAGGCTTGTTAATGATGAATTCTTTCAGAGCAATCTGTCTATCATCTGCCTATCTTCTATCTATCTATCTATCATCTATCTATCTATCTATCTATCTATCTATCTATCTATCATCTATCATCTATCTATCATCTATCATCTATCATTTATCTCTCTACCATCTGTCTATTTTGATGTATTTTAAATTATTTTTGTTAATTTTTTTGTTCTATTTTTTTGAGATGTCCTTCCTCTGTATATAGAATGTTGTTCTACTTCTTTTACAGTCTTTCTCTTGAAAAATCTGTTACCATTCTTATTTTTGTTTCTCTATATATATGTGTCCATTTCTACCAAATCTTCTAAAAAGATTTTCTTTTTATCATTTGTTTTGAGCAATAGCTTATAATACATGCTGGTGTGGTTTTCTTCACATTTCTTTATCTCTGTGTTTGCTGAGTTTCTTGGGTAAATTAATAGATTTGGTGGTGAGAAGATAAAACGTTTTCCTGTCATTGTGTACCTACTAGTATTCTCTCATGAAGTATAAGATCTAGTCTTCTGTTGAGAAATATTAAGAGAAAAATGAAGTCACAGGAAATTTAGGTTCAGTTTGAATATGTAAGAAATGATGTAAATTGTGGTCTCTTTTTAGGAGAACACAGGTGTACAGAGTCATTTTGATAGGTTTCTTCATTTCAAACAACTTTACCCTTTATTGCCCTTCAGTGATGCCAGACTTCCTCCAACTTATTTCAGACATCCCTTCATTTCAACTTCCATGTTACTTCTTTAGAAGTTTTCCTCTACTTCCAATCTAAACCTGAGCTATTATTATTTCTCATATTCACTTATAGTATTTTATAAACATCTGTGTACATATCTATCCAGTGTCTTTCTTTTCAACCAAACTGTAGATTCCATGAAATAAGAACTATGTCAGTTTTGTTCATAATGCCTAGCATTGTACCTAGTCCATAGGAGAAATCATACAAAGGTATATAGAGTTTTGAAGAATGTGCAAGAATTTTCTAATTTGCCCTTCCTTAAAACGAATGATTGTAGCTAAGGCTCCCAAATAGAGAGAAAAACAACTAAAAAATATGAAATAATGCAAATATTTAGAACTTTACAAAATATTCTTTATATATCAGCATTTGAGTGAATATGGGAATAACATATTTTGAAAATGGGACATATATCTTAGTTATGTATATTAAGAGTTTTGATGTCGATTAGTGTTTTTCAGAACCCTGTGTTCTGCAAAGTGTCAATAGATTTCTTGTGCAACAAATCATTTTGTTATGAAACATTCCTTTATTGTTAAATGCATTCCTTTATTGAAGGTGGTATACAAATAATTAGTGAATATTGAGAATTACCAAATTGGATGTGATTTACTCAGGTTTATTCTTGTTTAGCTCTTGAACTCTTTCTTACTGAACACATATTAACTGGTTAGTAAGCACTACTGGTTCTAATGTTCTGTAACGGTAAAAAAAATAGCATAATAATTATCAAGATTACTTACCATTTATTGAAAATAAAGGTCTAATTTTTATCTGTTACATTGTTAATTTCCTTCTTCCTCTTTTCCACTAACTTTTGATTCACTTTTAAAAAGCATAAATCACTCTAATTACAAACCAACCATCATCCTTAAAGCCTTTCAAGGCTAAATTAAAGCATTTTTATATAAATTTATTTTTTGTTGGTGTTCAATTTGTCAACATATAGAATAACACCCAGTGCTCATCCCGTCAAGTGCCCACCTCAGTGCCCGTCACCCAGTCACCCCCACCCCCTGCCCACCTCCCCTTCCACCATCCCTAGTTCGTTTCCCAGAGTTAGGAGTCTTTCATGTTCAGTCTCCCTTTCTGATATTTCCCACTTATTTTTTCTCCTTTCCCCTTTATTCCCTTTCACTATTTTTTATATTCCCCAAATGAATGAGACCATATGTTTGTCCTTCTCTGATTGACTTATTTAAATTAAAGCTTTTAAGTAAATACTTTTGTTGGAAATGGAATTTCTCTCTCAAGTCTATTTAAGAAGCCTTGATTTTAAGTAAGCTAAGTACTTAAAGTCAAGTGTGGATCAAATTAATGTACTTTATCAATGATATGATCAGAACAGTCCAAAAATCAAGGATATCTTTAAATCAGTTATCTGCATCCATTCTTATCTGACATTCCAAATTTCCCGACATTGCCTTCATATTTAAAAAATAAAAATAGCAATATTCCTTAAGGAAAGCACAGATAGTCATTCCATTTCGAGTAACCAACTAGTAAATAAGTTTAATCTGGAACAAATTCACTAAAGTTTCTGTTAAAAAACACATAATATGTCTAGGATCCTGCTAGTGATGTTTAGGATAAATGTAAGCGTTCTTCTGTTTTTTGGTTTTGTTTTGTTTTTAACCCACATCCTTTTTGGTTATTGAAGCTAAAATTACCATGTCATGGTTTCCTATTGAGTTGGCAGTGTTACATATCATCTTGAGTTGTATTGCATAGTCCATTTTCCCAACAAAACTTTAAACCTTAGGGCTATTTTCAAGAGAAATAAAAACTTTGATTCAGGAATGAGTAAGACTTTTTCCACAACCTTAAACTAAGAATTCTCAAGTGGTGTACTTAGATCCAATTTAGAACCTACAGCCTTATATATTTGATTACTTAGGTAGTTGATATTTCTAATACCCTTATCTCTCACATTTAACCACAGTAGGATTCCTTGGCTGTTGCATGTGTGAATTTCTTAGAATGAATGTTGAATTTATTCTGTTGAAATCTGGCAGAGTAGTCATTTTGAAATATCCAAATCTATTAAATAAGCCTTCACTCAAATATCAATCTCTTGGCAAATGTTTTCACTAGTAAGCAGAAAAGGAGCTCTCTTTGGATATTATTTCAATTGATGGTTTAAAATGATATAACGACCACAAAGGGACATACTGAGAGCTCAAGTAGAAGGCATGACAAAAGTAAGCACTGGTTTGGATTAATAAGCTATATTTTACAAGATATCTAATATTGAGAATTCTTTTGTTTGTTTCATATTTTAATTAACTTATTCATAAACATATATAAGATATGTGTTTGTTCATTTAAAGACGATTCTAGTTAGTATATGACAATTTAGAATTGTACATGGAAGTATTGATTTTAGTCAACTCCATTGAATATAAGTGCAGCATGTGATTTTTTTTTTTTGCCAAAAAATGTAAGTGCAAGTGATATGTATCCCTTCAGGGCAGAACTTCTAAGAGAAAGCGACAGTGCACTGTGCTTGATTTGCCATGTTTTTTCCCACTACTGCAGTGATAGTGGAAGCAAGTGTTGATAGCAACCCTCCCTCAACCTCGTTTTCTTAGCAATTGTATGGAGCTGATTGACATATAGCAGGAATGAGAAAATTTTCTTTGTTTATATTGAATGTCACTGAGTTTTTGGAAGAGCAAATAATGAAACCTTTCTTGTTTTAACATTATCTTTTTTTACTATGTTAATATAGTTACAATTTTTAAAATATTTATTTATTTATTTATTTATTTATTTATTTATTTATTTATTGTTTTAGAGAGAGGGGGAGAGAGAGAGAAAGCACAGGTAGGAAGGCAGAAAGAGAAAGAGAATCTCAAGCTGACTTTGAGCTCAGTCCTAAGCCCAATGTGAAGCTGGATCTCATGATCCTAAGATCAGGACCTGCCAAAATCAAGAGTCCATCACTTAACTGACTGTGCCACCCAAGGAGCTAAATATAGCTACATTTTTTTTACAAACCTCATTTATTCTAATATTTTTGATGTATCTCTAGTAAAGATAGAAAATATAAGATTAAAAAAAGTGTGACACTATATTAACTGGTCATTAATATTTGATGTCATTATGGATATATTAAGATATTTAACATCATCTCATGCTTTTTGCCATAATTATAAATATATATAAAACAATCTATTTTCTCCTTTATTATTTTAGAATTTATTTATTCTTTTAAAGTCTTTATTATTGGCCCAAGTATTTAAAAGCTGAATCATTGAATTTTTAAAGGATAATATTTCATATAATTCTATCTTACTTTTATATAACACAAGGACATTAAAAAATATAACCTTTGTTGTATCTTTTGAAAAATTTTTATGCTATCATTTATAATGTCACAAACACACACACGCACATGCACACACATAAGACATTCTTATTATTTTGTGTCACTGTTCATTTGGATGAACAGGGGGTTAGCTTCTCCCTTTTCTTCTGCCCCTCCTCACTGCTTATACTCTCTCTCTCTCTCTTTCTGAAATAAATAAAATCTTAAAAAAAAAAAAAAACCTTTGGAAATTTGCTTTACCATGTGTCTTTTGTAATGACTTTTCTGGGGTGTGTGAGTGTGGGTGAGTGTGTATGTGTGTCTGAGTTTGAAAAAATGACTTCATTCAGAAGGATATTCTTCTGAAATTTGCAATAGTTTTTCTTCAGCTGATTCAGTATGTTCATCTGGTCTATTCTGGCTCTCATTATTTTAAGAAATCATTTGACAGTTAAAACACTTTTTTTGAGGATAATCTGTATCCCCCTTCCTTTTTTTTTCAGAATTTCCTTTTATCTTTGATTTCTAGAGTTTACCACAAAGCATCTGTACTGATTTTTTTCTTCATTTTTCTTTCTGTACTTGGAATTATTTTGATTTATTCAATCTGTGATATCTTTTCCTTTTCTTCCATAATTTTTCATTTTTGTGCCATTCTATATATTTGTTTTGACCATATTCTCTACTTCTCTAGTTATCTTAAAAAAATAGATCAAATATGCACTTAAAATCCATCTAGTGATTTAATATTATTACTATATTTTCTTGTTTAGAATTTTATTTTATCATATTTGCCATAGTATCTTTGTAGTTACTAATTACGTAATAATTTCTCTGCTGAGCTTTAACTTCTTTGAACCAATACGCATAGTTGTTCTACCTTCTGGGTCTAATAATCCTAATATATCCAGACATGTGAGCTGTTTCTATTTATGTTTAATCTACTGAGTCTCATTTATTGTGTTGTATAGTCTACTATCTCATACTTTTGCACTTTTCTTTGGATTTTTAAAAAAATATTTTATTTATGTATTCATGAGAGACACAGAGAGAGAGGCAGAGACATAGGCAGAGGGAGAAGCAGACTCCCTATGGGGAGCCTGATGTGAGGCTTGATCCCAGGACCCTGGGAATCACACCCTGAGCCAAAGGCAGACTCTTAACCACTGAGCCACCCAGGTAACTCTCATTCTTTTACACTTTTAAATAAAAAAATATTTATAAATATAATGCAAAACCTGGGATGATGCTATTATCCTACAAGAAGATTTTTGTTTACTTCTCCTGAGTCATGTAGGTACAATCAGTGGAATACCATTTTAATCTTAATGCAAAGCTTTCAGTACTCTACACATCCAAGAGTATTGTAAGTCAAGCCTCAAGTTCACTCAAGGCTGTTTATCTCCCTTTGACTCTTATTTGGTACTTGACTTTGATTTGTTCCCTTGTTCTGTGATGCCTTCCAAGTTCGTTTAGCCATTAAATTATTGTCATTGTCTTGTTTTTGTTCATATTTTTCTCAGCAAATGACTTTAGGGCCAACGGAGTTCTGAGTGTTAGAGCTATTTCTCTGAGTTCTAGTTCGATATACTGAAATTTTCCTAGCCATGTCTCAGGATCTTGTTAGTATTTTTTCACTTTGAAGATATTATAAATACATGTTGTTTATCTGTTGTTCTGAATTACCTACTTTACAATTATTATTTGACAACATCTTTCTGGCTTTTATTCATGATTTTATTACATCTTTCACTATAGTCAATTTTATCTCAGATGTACTGCATATTTTGAAGAGAATAATAATGAAGGTAACTTTTATTTATCATATTGAGATGTTTATAGTGTAAGGATGATGGAAATTATTGAGGGGCTCTCAGGAAGACAATAAGAGATAGAGGTCATGGTTTCAGAATTCTGCTGTTTTCCTCCAGTGGAGATCAGCCTTCCATTAGGTGCCACGGAAAATCATGATTTTAGGTATACTAAAAAAATAGGCAATTTTGGGCAGCCGGGGTGGCTCAGCAGTTTAGCGCTGCTTTTGGCCCAGGGCGTGATCCTGGAGACCCAGTATTGAGTCCCACGTCGGGCTCCCTGCATGGAGCCTGCTTCTCCCTCTGCCTGTGTCTCTGCCTGTGTCTCTGCCTCTCTCTTTCTCTCTGTATCTCTCATGAATAAATAAATAAAATCTTTTTTTAAAAAAGGCAATTTTAAGTCATCAGAAACTACACAATTTTCTCCTCCTACTATGATCCAGGAATCACTATTAATTTCCTATTCTCTTTCATGCCCCAACCTATACTCTTAAGACTTTAGGGAAAGACTTGAAAAGTTATTTCTACTCACCTAAATATTTGAGAAATGTATAGCCATGTAAATAAATGTCAGAGTTAGAAACTTGAATCACAGAATTCTGTGTTTTTGAAAATTTTCTACTAATTGAAATGCATTGACTCTGAAAAAATTTAGGTTATGAGTATATAGAAAAGAAATTAATATAAGTATGGAGTAATTAGAAATAAAATATCTAATTCTTATAAATATAGCTTTCAACTTATAAAGGACTGCTTGCATACATTGGTATATCTACAATCCCGTAATATTTTTGATTCCATTAAATAGCTATGATGACAGTATAAAAATAAAATTATTTAGTTTGTTATTATCAATGTGACAGAATTCTATAATTATGATTAGAAGAGAGAGTAAGAGGGTTACTAAAGATAGAATTTGGTGTTTTTAAAATTTATAATCAAACTTCAATCCTTAATAATGCATTTTTCAAAAGCTAAGACTGATCTAGGGCTTTTGTATAGATGTAATCTGTCAATCCCTCAATCTTTCCCACACTCCCAAGCTTTTCTTCAGAATTGACAAGACTTTTTCTGATTATCATGCAGGAAGAGAGATACAATTCAGGCGAACTATATTTTAAGACTGTTAGAGCAAAGAGGAATAAAAATGATAATGGAAAAGAAAATCTGAACTTTTTAAGTTCACTTGTATAAGAATAAAATGTGAGATAAAGATCGCAATTAAAAGAAAATATTAGATATCTATGGAACTATAAATATTCAAGGAAGGCTGCTACTCTGCAAATGGTTCCCTGAGAAACATGTAGTACTCAGCGACCTCAACCATATGTGAGAGCTGGGGTTGTGGGAAACTTACCTTAAAAAAAATGATAGGTAGGGATCCCTGGGTGGCGCAGCGGTTTGGCGCCTGCCTTTGGCCCAGGGCGCGATCCTGGAGACCCGGGATCGAATCCCACGTCGGGCTCCCGGTGCATGGAGCCTGCTTCTCCCTCTGCCTGTGTCTCTGCCTCTCTCTCTCTCTCTCTCTCTCTCTCTCTGTAGGACTATCGTAAATAAATAAAAATTTAAAAAAAAAAAGTTTAAAAAAAATGATAGGTAGATAGATAGATAGATAGATGATAGATAGATATTATATATCATATATTATATATATTATAATAATATATATTACATATTATATATATTATATATATTTCTGGATGCTGGTCATTAATCACTCAGTATGACTCAGTTGAGTCCTATTTGTAATCTTTATTCATAATATTTTGGAAAGGAAATGGAATGAATGATAAAAATATTTGAGAGGCAGAATATTGGTGATACAAACATTTGTGATGAAATGCATTTTTAGTTTCAAAATAGAAGTTTTGTATGAGGGAAAAAGTTCTTTTTTTTTTTGAAAAAATTCTTTTAGATATACGGGAAGCTACTTTGAAAAGTATGGATCAAAAGAGAAAGAAAAAAAAGTGGGTATGAGGGGGGAAATTCTCTAATATCATGCCACATAATGAGAAGAATTGACTGGGTAATGCACAACTAATTAAGAAGATACAAGAAATGAAACATTTGTTAACATATACTATACATTGATCATACAGTTTTCCTATTCCAAATTTAGAGTAGTTATATTTGAGAATAATTGCTAGTCTGTAAGGGTGCTATTGGGATTTATCATCTGTCAGAGTATTGGCATGATTTTCTTAAGAAAATTTAATATAAACTTGAGGGGGAAAAAGAGTATTGTATTTTCTGAAAAATAAGTGATTGTTTACATTGTTTTAAGACTTTCCACTTCACTATAAAATTGTGCTCAGAGAGTAAAAGAAAGAAAACATGAAGAAATTCATGTAAATAGAATATTGTTTCTATGATGTCTCTTTTAAACTGAGAGACTCTTTTTCCTCCGTCTACTCCTTTTTTAAAAAAAATTTATTTACTTAAAAAATATTTTATTTATTTATTCATGAGAGACACAGAGAGAAAGAGGCAGAGACACAGGCAGAGGGAGAAGCAGGCTCCCTGAAAGGACCCCAATGCAGGACCCAGACCCAGGGACCACTCCCTGGGCCAAAGGCAAATGCTCAACTGCTGAGCCACCCAGGCATCTTCCCACCCTTATAAAAACAAATTTACACCTGTAAACACCCCTATCTTGGCTTAGCTTTTTCTATTATCTAACTTTCAAAAGTCTGTGTACTCCCATTTCTAAAATCAGTGTTAATGCCTAACCCAGAGGACTGTAATGTGAATTAAATGCCATAATGTATCTAAAGGATTTCTTAAATAGTACATCAATCCAACATTTATTTCCCAATATTTCCATCTAAGAACTCTAATAGAACTGTATGTGATATAATTTTATTCTCATATCATTCTATATGTGCAAATTGCTTGATAAATCTTATGTTGTTCAGAGCTCGATTTTTGTCTTTTACATATCAGCTATGACACATAAGGCTCATTAGTTGGTTGTATTGATTTTGTGAAAGAGTATTTCTTTACTTATACTGTGAATTCAGCAGATTATTGAAAATTTTTTTATTAAATGCTGTTAAAAAAGTTGAGAGAACTTGAAAATAAAGCTAGAAGTTAGTGTCATTTTAGAAGATCCTATGAGGAAGAAGAATTTCCTCTACCCTTCAAGATCCTTCAGTCTAAGAATCAAATCAATATGAGAAAGACTAAAAGGAGAAAATCAAATGTAATTTTGTATGCAAGGGAATCCACACAGACATGCAAATTCCAAAGATAGTCACACATATACATGCCATTCTGTATTAAGGAGAAGGAAACAAGGGTCTGGGACTTCAAAGGGAAGGAATACAATGCATAGAAAGATGAAAAAGAGTAACTATTGGGTAAACAAATGTTTGCAGGGCCACTCAGAAACAATGGGACATAGAGGATTTGACCAAGCAGACCTTGCTCTGTTCCTCCCCTATCTACCATAGCTAGTTCATTTCATAGTGTAGTTATCCTTAATGACAGCTGTCTTCCTGGAGCAGGTCCTTTAACTAAATTCTTTTAGGTAGTTGTAGGGAAGGTAAAGAGCTTTTCCTGAATCTGCCAGGTTTTGATTGCTTTTAACTCAAAAAGAATCTTCTGGACAATGTGACCCATCTTGGTGCTTCCCATCCTTGGCCCTTACAGTCCAATGGGGATAAACTCATTGGGGGATTATTATGTAGGAAGATATTCTTTGCTCTAATTACTTTTTAAAAAAGATTTTATTTATTTATTTATTTATTTATTTATTTATTTATTTATTTATTTATGAGATACACAGAGAGAAGGAGAGAGAGGCAGAGACACAGGCAAAGAGAGAAGCATGCTCCATGTAGGGAGCCCAACGCGGGACTTGATCCTGGGACTCCAGGATCATGCCCTGGGTCAGAGGCAGGCGCCAAACCGCTGAGCCACCCAGGGATCCCCTCTAATTACTTTCTACCATTTTTTAAAAAATTTTTATTTATTTATGATAGTCACAGAGAGAGAGAAAGAGAGAGAGGCGCAGAGACATAGGCAGAGGGAGAAGCAGGCTCCATGCACCGGGAGCCCGATGTGGGATTCGATCCTGGGTCTCCAGGATCGCGCCCTGGGGCCAAAGGCAGGCGCCAAACCGCTGCGCCACCCAGGGATCCCTACTTTCTACCATTGACTGAAGGTATGAGTCTTCATAAAATTACATTTTAACTTGTAAATTTTTACCTATAATAAGTTTGGTACCTTCTGTCCAGTAGAAATGATAATTACAAAGGTTACATTTTATTGCCTTGTAGGACAACCAGTAATCAATTTGTATCTCACCCAATAGTTTTATTCTAATATTAAAACGTGAATTGCCTGTAAATATATAGACCTTCAAATGCTCTTTGAATTGGCCTTAACATTTTACTTCTTCACTCACTAATTAATGGGTTGAATAAAATATTTAACATACATTCTTCTAATTTATAAGAAAGTCATCAGTGTTTCACTTTTTGAAAATTGTACTTTACCAGTGTTATGGGCCGAGTGTTGAACTACATGAAGGTTTTTAGGTTTAGTAGGTTCTTTTGCCCAGTGCTATAGGTAGCAATAGAAAATGTTCTAAATCCTAAGACAGAAAACAATGCATATTTCTGTGTGGGGCACCTGGATGCCTCAGTGGTTAAATGTCTGCCTTTGTCTCAGGATTTTGGGATTGAGTCCCACATCAGGTGCCCCACAGGGAGCCTGCATCTCCCTCTGCCTATGTCTCTGCATCTCTCACTGTGTCTCTTATGAGTAAATAAATCAATAAAATCTTAGTTTATATATATGTATATATATATTTCTTTGCTCAGGGAGTGTAGAAATTATGAAAATTGAATAAGGAAAATATAATTTTGGTGAAATAAATAGTAAGGATTACTAAAAGCTATTTGTTAGGCTGCTGAACTCTTAATAGTAACACTAAAACAGGACCTAATGAAACTATGGGATAGGAAATTGGTAAAATACTTATACATGCCCCAAAATATCTCATTTAGTTAATATCCAGAATGACAAATTATTTTTGATCAAAGGAATCCCATATGCTGCTTTAGGAGAAAAAAAAAATGTGTCAAGGTCTTGTTTTAATTTTACTTTTTTAAAATAAAAAACAAACCTAAGAGGAGTTGGAAGATCTCAGATCCAACACCTACTTCTCCACTCACTTTTATCTGCAAGTCTTGATAATAGCAGTCTGGGATCCAGAAATTGAAAGACTATCTTTTCCCAGACAAGCTGCTTTCTCAGAGTGAGGCTATGAGAAATGTAGGAGCATGCCCAATGAATGCCGATGACAAATAGAAGACCCACTGCAACAGTCATTTTGATTTTGATTATCTGCCTAATTTCAGGTTCTGGCTGAGATTAAAAGGAGAGATTAAATGTGCATAATCATACAGAAAGAATCAGTCCCAACATTCCCTGTTAATTTATTCTTCTTTCTAATAGATTGCATTCATTAATTATAAATGGTCCTATAACCTAAAGCAACCTGAGCATCTGGAGAAAAATTTTGGCAATAGAAACAGATTCTGCTCCTGCTCAGAAAACAGTAAGCACAGTTATCTGAAAATAATTCTATACTTCAGCACAGGGAATTATTCTTTGGTAGTCAGTAGAATGAGTGTAACATCTCAAGGCAATATCATGTGGAAAATTGCAGAGGATAATCATACTAGAAGCAAAATCATCAGGTGCTTTAGGATTTCTCCAGACGTAAAATTAGTAAGGAAGGGTTAATAATTAAATCCTGCTCCATTTCTTCTGTCTGTCCCAGGCTCTCTGTCCAGCATTTCATGTTGTTTAAAAAAACTGTCTGCACATAAATTTAGTATCAAGTAATGTTTGTGACTCTTAAGAAAATAAAATAATCATGTAAATAACACATTTAAGTAGATAAAACATAACAGAGTTTATTTTCTTTATAAAACACAACGCCACCTTTAATCACTTTTCACGAAGTACATTTATTTCCATCTTTAGGAAAGAAAACACTTATGATTCAGTGTATATTTTAAATGACAAGATTCTAGTACTTAGGCAGAAACCATTATCTCCTATTAATCTCCATATTTTATCTTCTGTAACCAAATGTGTGACTCACAGTCACATTCAAATTTTATTGAGAGTTATCTTGATTCGTGAAAATTATTTTTAAGAAAAGTCAACCACAATTTTTATGTAATTTAGCCTTTGACATCCCTGAAGGCAAATGACTAAACTAGATAATTTCTCAATATCCCTTTGGTAATTTGGTAATACCATCTTTTAAGACTGCCCCTGCAATATTGCACAGATGTTCATCTTTATTTCTATCAGGTTAAAATGTAATTGGGCAGCTTAAGGAGGCTCAATGTCCTCCCACAAGAATATCCAGCACACTACAAAAATCTGTCACTTCGTTCACCTATTACTCAGCTTTCCTTGTGCCTCTCCCCACCTCAGTTCAAATATCATTCAATTACAACGCATATATATAATTAGTACTCTTAAACCATGCTTATCAGATAGACAGCCAGTTATAGCTGTGAAATCATAGGCATAGAGACATAGAGAATAAATCTTTTGAGACTTCCATTGATTAAGAAACTTAGTCAAAATAGTTTTACTGGGTCTCTATTTTAGATCTGGGTTAAATATTATAATGATTTATATTTAAAGCTGTCATTTAATTTGAAGAGATAAAGAAAAGGTCCATTGACAAAGGCCTCAAGAAATGTTTTTACTGATAAGAACTAAAAAAAAAAAAACATGTTTTGTGATTGCAGAGAGGAGAACAGAGTTATGATTCAGTAATTAGAGATCTAGTAGAACCCATCTGAAAAGTGCATTAGAAAAGTGATTTGATAGAACAATTCAGTCCTCCCATTCAATAGAAGAACTAAGTATGCACAATATGTCAGGCTTTACTCATTTATAAATTCATTAAATAAATATATACTAAGTACAATATAGTGCTTGCTGTCAGGAAAACATCAAGTTGCTTACAAACCCGAAAGACTAGAAGAAAGCCCAGATGATTCTACAGGTAACTCTAGTGAAATGTAAAGATTATCTTGATGAAAGTGTGTCACGGGAACATGAAGCTGTACTGGGGGCTTTTAGCACAGACATAAGGTCAGGAAAGGCTTCCATGGTGAGAAGATTCTTACTCTCAAGGTTGAAGAACATATAAGATAAATCCAGAAAAAGGGAAGAGTGAGTCCTAGTATTCTAGAGATAGAAAATAATAAGGGAAATTGTGCAGAAACTAAGAGATACATTTTTCCCCCTTTCACTGGTACAGTGATGTTTAGAATATACTAGCAAGAAGGGGCTAGAAATTAAGTCAAGATCAGATTGTTGCCAAATCTTGAGTATCATATTTATGTATTATCACTTTATTTTATATCACAGTAGGGTTAACACCAGGCAATAAGATGTTCATATTCATGTCAGAAAGGTCACTCTCATAAAATTGTGATGAATGAATTCGAAGAGGACACGAATACAGATAAGAAGAAAAATTAGAAGGTTATTACAGCAGGGTGTGAAAGAAATAAGAGTGAAAGCCAAGTGGGTAAAGTGGCGGGGGCGGGGGGGATCTGAGATACAATTAGATGCAGGAATGACAGGACTTGGTTCTTCACTGAATGCTGATGATAAAGGAGGAGTTGAGGATTCTACGGGCATTACTGAGTTGAAGAACTGAAAAGAAGGTTGTATTATTTATTGAAAATGTAAACAGGTGAGATTAATGGTAAGTAAGTTGAGTATGATAGGTTCTGTATGTTAGTCATTTGAAATGAGCAGGAAATAAATGGATATATTGCTTTGCAGTTAAAACAAAAGTTTGAGGAAGAGAGTGATTTTGGAGACAACAACCTCTAACATTGGTAATTTAAGCAATGGAAGTGAATTGAATTGACCAGATGGAGTATATAAAATAAGAAGAAAGAGGATTTAGGACAGAAGCCTGAGGAGTGTTAGAATTTAATTACAAGTAAGAGAGAATGAGATGTGTAAAGTGAAAAAGAGAACATAAGTAGTGTGGTGTCATGAAAGTTAAAGAAAGAAAATCTCAAGGGAGGCATTCAAGTGTCAAATGTGGCCACAGCAAGGCACTGTAAGGATAAAACTGTCCATGGTGAAGGTGAATAGCAACAGTGATAAGAGGAGTTTAGTGAATGGATGATGTCAAAATCAAACATTGTAGGGAATTTAGGAATGAGTAGGACGTTGAGAACGTAAAAAGTAGTAAATATAAGAGATACACTCTAAAATAATTTGTTCATACTCTAAAATAATTTGGGAAGTGGTATTACAGTATTTAGAAGCAAGGCAGGACTGCTGCAGGGTTTCTTTTCCGTTAGTGCCCATGGTTTTTAGTCACAACACTTTGAAGAATGTAGAGATAGACCAGACAAAGAATGGTGGGGAGCAAAGCAAAAGTTTATTGAGCAATAGTACAAAAACAGGGCAGGGACTCAAGAGGGCTCTGGATTTGGCATTTAGATCTAAGGGTGTTTATGGGCTTGTAGGTGGGCTGTTTTAATCTGATTAACTCTCCATGTGCCTTTTACCCAATCAGGTTTTTGTCTATTCATGTGGCAAAGGGTGGAGGGCTCCTTCCAGGGTGGTGTTAAAATCCTTTCAAGGCTAGTTTCCCCTTAGGGTAGAGGGCCACTTGTTCCTGCCTGTCTTTCTTCTGATTATCCTTCATTAGGTCTAGACATGCATATATGTGCATATGTACATAAGACTGTATATAACTTTGCATCCACTTATTTATTGTTATGAAAATGAGAAAAATAAGTATGAGTGACTAGGGCTGTAAAAAATGAAGTAGAGAGTCTTGAACACATAAATCAGTTGAGATATTCAATTATTGATTCTTAGAACCTGTCTCATATGAAAATGGAAAACAATGTAATACAGATGGGAGGTATTAGAAATAATAATATCCCAGTGAAGGTGTGGGAATGCACTGGAGGGATTCCAGCAGGATAAAGAAATAATCTTATGTGTAGTTTAGACATACCATTCTGGCCTTAGTGTGATTATGAATTGCCAAGGGGATAGCTTCGAGGCAAGGAAGCCAGGTACAACTGTAATGCAAAATTTCAACTAACAAGTGATCAAGACATAAGCAGAGCAGGTCATAATAGAAGAAGGGATAAGAAGAATAATACTGAAGTTAATGAGGAAGTAAATGGAATCTATGGGACCTAGTTCCTGACTAGATATGGTGAGTGATATGGAGCTAAAGGTAAGTGATTGGATGGGAACTTGTGCATTTTACCAAATTCGATGACTAGGTAATTAGAAAACAAGTATTTATTGAATGCCATATTTATTTGAGTGCTATATATTTATTGTGTACTATATCTATTCTAGGGCTGGTGGGTCAAAGCTAAACAGAGAGATAATACACAAACACTTTAAGTAGGGTCTTCAGGATATGAATGGTGGGTAGGAAGATGGCTAGAAACAATGTTATAACCTGGTGTGGATGAGCACAGGAAGAAGTTTAGGGGATAAGGAAAAAAGAGGGAACTGTGTGTAGGGCCACTTGCCAAGAACATTGACCTTTGATGGAGGAACCAAACAGCTGAAATAAGGGTTTCAAGAGGTGGAGGGAAGGAATCTCTCAATCTTACCTTCCTTCCTTCCTTCCTTCCTTTTTTTCTAGTGGTTCCCTCATAGGTTTAACTCTAGCAGAAGCAAGAAGAAAAAGCCTGTTGACACTTATTGACACAGTCCATATATATGGACTTTCTTGGACATGTTCAGGGGTTGAAGAGTAGAGCATGGGTCTAGGGCATGAGTACCATAAGATATCTAGCACAGAATAGTCAATATTGGGGATACTAGGTTTGAGATAATTATGAGACCCTAGAGGAACTATCTAGTAAGTTGTCATATATTAGAATCTAGAAGTCAGCCAAGGCATTTGAGCTAGAAATTACACCTTGTATACTGCTAATTTTCAAGAGATGATTTTGCAAATAATAATTACCAGGATTTATTGAATACTTATTCCCTTACAGGGAATAACTGTATAACTGTATAACTTCAAATATTTATATATGTATAGAACTTCTTATCATAAACCTATACATTTTACACCTGAGAAAACTGAAGGAAAAAAAATGCTCTAAAATTCTTACAGATAAGAGCATTACAAGATGTGTTTCACATCGAAGTCTTTCTATGATTTCACTTAACCCCTTCAAGACCCATGTGATAGTTAATATTATAATTCTTCCAGATTAAAAAAAATAATAATAATTCTTCCAGATTAGAAGTTCAGTCCTCCAGAGAAAATCTGAACAGGATGATATTTTTGTATCTTTTTTTTTAACTAAAATATCTTGAGAGTTTGGCATAAACTAGGAATTTCATAAGTATTTCCTTAATGAATTAAAAGATTTGGCTGAGATTTTATCCCTAGGAAGCAGTGAGGCCAGATTGCTACCTCACGATCTTTCTCTTTATGTTACACCTACCTACCAATGCCATGATGAAAATTCTTGAAAAATAATGGGTTTTAAAAGGATATGAATTATAGTGGAGGAATATAATTTGAAAAGAATTATATCATCCGAGCAATCAGAGAAAATGATACATCACATATATTGAGGGCAATGAAATCTAAGCCCTTACATTGTGGGAGCAGCAATGTCTTTATTAATCTAGCAATTAGTCATTGTGCTATGGACAGGTGCCCAGCTAAATCCTCTGAAAGCAGGTGGAGCTGACATTATAAAGAATTTTTGTTCTTAAAGTCAAGAAATTATGATCTGGAAATAAGTCAGCAAGAATAAAAATACAAAGTTATACTGATATTTTCTCTCTCTAATATTCCTAATGACTTAAGTTTGCCTTATCTCTTTGACAACTCATAATTGTAATAATGTGAGTGTCAACTGTCATAGCTAAATTTTCCTTAGTCAACTTTTACATATCAGCGATTATTCTCTGAAATGTGTCACAGTCTGGCAAATACTGTATCTTCTCTAAATTTGTGGGTATTTTTTTAATTGTCAAATGTGGGCAAGAGTTTAACCTTATTATCTAACAGCATGTGCTCATGCATAAATCTGTGCCCCAAATAGTGTCTGTTATCCTTTTGGTGACATACATATACATGATCTAGAATGTATTCTCAAATGTTTTCGTTTCCTTTTTTTTAATATTTTATTTTCATTTTACTATTTGAGAGAGAGAGAAATGTGAGAGAGCAAGTTTGAGCACAAGGAGGGGGAGGGGCACAGGGAAAGGGAAAAGAAAGCTCCTGATGGAGCAGGAAGCCTGATGAGATGTGAAGCAGGGCTCTAACTTCAGGACCCTGGGATCATGACCTGGGTCAAAGGCAGACACTTAACGTACTGGGCCACCTAGACACCTCTCTCAAATATTTTCTTAACCAAATTATCTAAAACAGTACTTTTTGGCAATGTCTGTCTCTCCATCTGAAAAGGTCTCTGCCTTTTTTACTCTTCAGAGAACCATTTGTTGTTTGACATTACACATAATGGATGTATTTATGTATTTATGTATTTATGTATTTATGTATTTATGTATTTATGTATTTATTTATTTATTTATTTATTTATTTATTACTATTACTCTTCAAACTAGATGCAAAATCTTTGAGGGGTAAACATTTTGTCTCTTTTTCACCAGCTTCTAGGTGCTCATTAAATACTTGCCAAGTGAATATTTAAAAACCCCAAATGCCTTCACTAATATTTATTAGGTCAATTTGTGTCATTATTATGTTAACTGTGATCTAAGGTAAGATTTTAGAACATCAGGACTCAAAAGTAAGTTTGAGCTTAAAGTCAAAATTCACATCTTTGAAATGGGAATTCGATAGCCAGATTTTTAGGCTAAAATGTTCCCAACTGCCATGCCTACCTTTCCCTATTACAAATGAGATTGTTCAAATATTGTACAGATTGTTCAAATATTGTACAGACTTTTCATTCCAAACCTTTGTTTTCCCAGCTCTTCCCACATTTGTAAAGCATAATCTCACAATAAGTGCTTTACTTACTTACTTCTTATAGTAAGTCCGCTTCCTTAAGTGAGCCTTATTGATTCATGTAACCTTCCATTTCTTGACCTGGGTGTTTGTTACACAGGTATGTTCACTTTTGGAAATTCATTAAGGCCAACATTTCTGGTTTTTGTCCATTTCCAATTATATTATATGCTTTAGCTAAATGTTTATTTATACAATTGCTTCCAGAAATGAGAAAAACATTTATCATAAAATTCAATTTTATTATCACAACAGAGTAACCCAAACTTCTCTATTGAGAGCATATATTCTTCCAAAGGAATAACACTGCTTACCTTTTCATCTAAGATGTCCTTGTATCATTTATCAAAAATTCTAAAGAATGAATTATTGTGTAGTATTGCCTAACTTGGCTATCCTAGACCTCAATAAATGCCTTCTGCAATGCCAACTGTAGAAGGTTTCCTTGTTTCAGAAGATGAAATGCCTGAAACTATTAGGTGCTTTAAAAACTCAGGTATGTTCATGTATTATTGTATAATGATAAAACTGAGCTGATTGGACACCTAATATGCATAAGAATCTCAGGCTCTTCACCGAGGAATTTGCTAAACACCAAGGAAATACAAAGATGAAGCATCATGTGTTTCTTGAATAACAGTTATTGCAAAGCCTCAAGGAATTAAACACTAACATGCATGAGGAATAAGTGTACCTGTAAACAGAGAAGAAAAGAAGAAAAAAAGAAACTCAAAGAGAAATAATTGTAGATATTCTGTACTCTACTAATTTAAACAGAGATGGGATCCAGAAAGATGGTGAGATTTTAACTCCATCGAATCAGTAGTCTTAGTGTTGATTATATGCTCCATATAAATCCAAGTAACCTTGGTCACAGGATACTTCTCTCATCAGGGACAATGATATTACAATAAAGAATCCAGGGGAACCTGGGTGGCTCAGACAGTTAAGTGTCTGCCTTCAGTTTACATCATAATCTCAGGGTTCAGGGACTGCACCCCTCCTGGGATTGAGCCCCATGTCAGGCTCCCTCCTCAGTAGGAAGTTTGCTTCTACCTCTCACTCAGTCCCTCCTACCACTCTTGCTCTCTCTCTCTCAAATAAATAAATAAAATATTAAAAACAAATAAAGAATCCAAATGCAATTTAAGCCATAAGTAAATACAAGGCCACATTTGACATACTAACTTCTCCATGAGAAAGTTCTAAGGTCAAATTTGTTAATTATTTGAATCCCTGAACAAGAATTAGGTCAATGTGAGAAATATTTTGAGATGGTATATACTTACATATTATAAATTTGGTATGTCTAAATATCTATGTATTCCCACAGAGAGAACTAAATTTAAGCCTGTTCACTTTAGATTGGAGATACTGCTGTAAACCACTAAAGGTTTGCTTAAAAAATTATTTGCATTGTTAGTGATTCCTAGAAGCCATTTCACACATTCCTAAAGTCATACAACTAGTACCAGGCAATATTGGTCTTTAGAATATTATAATTTTTAAAAATCTTTTATTAAGACATTCTTCACTGGATTTTTTGCTATGCTTATAGTTTTCCAGTCTCTGACATTTATTTATTTATTTATTTATTTATTTATTTATTTATTTATTTATTTATTTTTATTTATAAACTTGAGTTAGTCTTCTAGATGATTCACCTCATTCACTTTTCCTGATTCACACTGAATAATTGCTAGGAGAGCCACTTGGATTAATTCTCTGAAATAGTTAATTCTCTTGGATTAATTAATTGCTAGTACTCAGGCCACTTTAATGCAGGAAAGGGTTAACTCAGCAGAACTGTGTTGCCCTACATCCTTAAGTTCCCCAGAAAGGCTTAGTTTAATGACTATAACTGAGCTCTTAGAATGTTCTGTTTCATAAGGTTGTTTGTGTATGCCTGAGGCCTTGTGACATACTGTACCAGTTTATCCAAATAGTTTATACTAATAATGTTATTTATGGTGAACACCTGCTTCCAATCTAGGGGTATGGGGCTTCAGTAACTAAAGTCAGTCACACAGGCACTCTAAGACTGCATGATTGGGACTGACCCCAATAATTTCTGGAAAGCCAGGCTCAGTTGAACTTCCCTGGTTGGGAACACTTTGTACTTGTTGCCACACATCATTGCTGGAGGAAGCAAGCTCATTCTGTGCTATTCCACTGGGAGGGATGCCTAGAACCTTATGCCTGGTTTTCTCTAGCCTTTGCTCCATGAACCTTTTCCTTTGCTCATTTTCTCTGTATCCTTTCATTTTAATAAACTGTAACAATGAGTGTAAAAATGAGTTCTGTGAATCTTTTCTACTGAATCATCAAGATTGAAGGTAGTCTTAGGGACTCCTACCACAGCCTTTTTTCCAGATGTACATCCGCAAAGGCTTTTCTCACATACTCCCCTGGATGATGTTACAACTTCATTCTTGCTTTTTTCTCTGACAAAGTGCTGAACTGAATATGCTTAGAGCAAAGAAAAAATCATTGAACAGAGAATTATTCGGTAATAGGAAAAGAAAACCTGTGAGCTATCCTTGCACTGCTCTTAATGTCTCTTTGATTTTACCTCATTATGCAACCGAGAAAAAGCTCTTATAAGGAAGGGATCAGTCAACTGACTTTTTTTCTACTTTAATTTTGCATAATATTCTTATTTGTATTCCATGATTTCTTTGCAATAATGTTTTTTTTTTAAGACTTTATTTATTTATTCATGGGAGACACAGAGAGAGAGCAGAGATACAGGCAAAGAGAGAAGCAGGCTCCATGTAGGGAACCCCACGTGGGACTCGATCCTGGGTCTCGAGGATCAGGCCCCGGGCTGAAGGCGGCGCTAAACCGCTGAGCCATCCAGGGTACTCTACAATAACGGTTTTAGTTTACTTCCCTTTTTGTGAAAATAAATGAAGATAATATGGTTTGTAAATGTTTTTTTAGAAAGCATAAGTAAAGATATCTTAATAGGTAAGATGTACATAATTGAATGAAAGTTTCAGCCTCAATCCTCAAAAGTATGGGTTATTTGTGGATAAATTTTGTCATGCTCGCCCCAATGCCCTGCCAAATTCATGTTTTGATATTCTCATCCTCAGTACCTCAGAATGTGACTGCATTTGGAGAAGGGGTCTTTAAAGAGGTAATTAAGGTCACATGTGGTCATTAGAGTGGGCCTAATCCAATGTGATTTGTGTCCTTATAAAAGGAGATTAGGGTACACTCAAAGGAAAGATCATGTGAAGACACCATGACAAGGCAGCCAGTTACAAGTCAAGAGAGAGAACTCAGAAAAACCTGACTCTGCTCATGCTTTGATCTTGAATTTCTAGCCTCCAGATTTGTGGGGGGAAAAATTGTTGTTTTTGTTGTTTAGTCATTCAGTTTGCTACTTTGTTATGGCAGCCCTAGGAAACTAATACACTTTCCAGACTATAAAAGTACTGATCGATCTTTAGAATACATTGCAAATGACATGTTGATTATCTGCTATACCCACTCAGTGAGGGTGTAATTATCAATCTGATATTACATATTAAATATTGCAAAACAATTATTTCTTAGTGTTTTAGAAAAAATGATATATCAGTTCTAGAGTTTTTTATAGCCCAATTTCTATATCAGTGATTCCTAACCTATGGGCCATTGCCCAGGTGACTGAAGATTGAATACAGTGAACTTATGATTTCATTTCTATATCATACAATAATTCCTGAGTGAACAACTAAAGCCTATGTAGATCAATATTTTTAAACTCTCAAATATATATAGATGACATTCTGAATTTAAGATACAAAACCATTTATAAGTATTTCTGAACACGTTGTAGTGCTGTGTCATTAATCAGTGAATTCTAAGAGAAAAGCCATGTAGGAGTCCACATGTTTTCATCTTATAAAAAAATAATCGGGCACCTGGGTGGCTCAGTTGATATAGCATCTAACTCCTGCTTGCAGCTCAGGTCACGATCTAGCGGTTGTGGGATTGAGCCATGCATTGGGCTCTGTGCTCAGTGCAGACTCTGCTTCAGATTGTTTCTCCTTCTTCCTCCCCTCTATTCCTCCCCATTCTTGCTCTTTCTCTCTCTAAAATAAATAAACATCTTTAAAAAAACTAATCATACTAAGCATACAGAATCTGCATAAGGGTATCATCTTCAATTTTAAGTAAGACTGGAAAATGTGTTTTTCCTTTGGAAATATAGCACAGGACATGACCTAGAATCAAAGAAGAAAAAGGTGTCTTCTGTAGTAGTGATTTTAAAAATCTTTATTTTGCACATGAAGGGAATAAACCCAAAATACTTTTACTGTTTCTCAGAGTCAAAGATTTAATTATTACTTAACTGAACTTCTACCTTAGGTCACTCAATCTAGCAGAGGCAATATAGAGTAATTGTTGCTGACCTCTGGAGTTGGTTTAAATATGTTCAAATTCCAGCTTTACAACTCACTAGCTATGTGATATTGAGAAAATTAAATTAACATCTACATCTCAATTTTCAAACCTATAAAAATGAGGATGTTGTATTCCTCTCATTAGGGCAATTCAGAATTAAAGGAGAAAAAGCATGCAGAGTGTTTGGCACAGGGTCTACTAAAACACCCACCGGACAAAGACTGGTCTGCCATGTTTTCCTAGCATTAAGCTGACTTTTCTCTCGAAGCCCTGTTACTGCCCCCACTCACCCAGTCACCTTCTTCACTGACTGCAGAAAACACAGTGATACTGAGAATGTTCTTGAGACTGAATAAAGCAAAAATCCTCCTGCCCTGGCAGGAAGCAAATGAACTTAAACCCTGCTAATTTCCCTAAAACTAAGTACTTGGATTTATAGCTACAGGATATCTTCTTTCTGTCATGCTCTTCAATGTCTCTTGTGAAATTCCTAATTTTTTTACTCAATCCAAAGTCTTTCATGAAGTCAAAACATGACAATTAAAAAACATTTTGGCATTGACTTCAAAATATCTCTCTGTGACTTTATTCTAACAATGCTTTGTGATTATTTTCTTTTTGAAAACAAGTGGTAAATATCACAGAGGAAGAATTAATGTCTGTAAACCTCCTTTTTAAAAAGCACTGATCTTTGCCATCTTTAAATGAGACATAATACTGTTGGGAGAGAGGATAATGTCACCAGGTTAACAATTTAATTTATGAGAGGACATATGCAATTGTATATTGCAGAGGAAATTGTGCTCACTCTAATCTTCAACTAAATCATCATAGAATGATATGGAAATCAGCCCTTTCAAAACTATCAGGCAAATTATTACTTAATCCATCAGATGCAGAACATTTCTTTACTCATTCTCACTCTGAAAATTCAACAGAATACTTTAAATGATTAATAATCAGTTACTTATTAATGTATTTGTAATTATTTTCTTTCATTTTACACTAGTATGTTTTACCATATTAGATTGTTTTTATCTTTCTTCACTCCCACCCAAACATTTCAGAATAAAAAAAATTTACTTTTCTATGGTCTTATGACATTTCCAATTACAGACTATTCTCATTTGTGAGAACAATGGCTGGTACATTCATAAAACAAGACAGAAGCCCATAAATTGAATTTTCTCTATTTATAGAACATTATTTCAACTGTGTATTGCAGAATATTTGATTGTATAACTAAAATTATACTGAGTACAGAGACAACTGATATATCTTTAAAAGAAAGCAATGCAAACTGGTAATGTAGTAAATGTTCTTTTTCTTCTTTTTCTTTCTTCTTTTCTCTCTCTCTCTCTCTCTCTCTTTCTCTCTCTCTCTCTCCTTCTTTTCAGTTCCTTTTTATAAGGAGGCAATTATAATAGTAATGCAGGTGCTAAGAAAATTATTCAAAACTTGAAAATAAGATGAAAGGAAACCTGTATGATTTTCAGCCTCATCTTGGAGCATTGTTCAAAATGCCTATATATTGTTTCTAGGAACAACATATATTTGTTTGAGCTACTATTTCTTATTCATCAAGGCCCCCAAATTCTGTGAAGTTACTTGTTAACATGTAGATGCAAATTATCTTTGATCAGTAGGAAAGTCACCCAAGAGGTTATAAGTTTCTTGTCCTTGAGGACCATAACTTGTTTTGTATCTAATTTAGTAATATTATTTCACCATTAAAAAAAATCATTTATTTAATCATGAAAAACACACAGAGAGAGGCAGAGACACAGTCAGAGGGAGAAGCAGGCTCCCTGTGGGGACCTCAATGCAGGACCCAATCCCAGAACCCTGGGATCACTCCTTGAGCCAAAGGCAGGCACTCAACCATTGAGCCACCCAGGTGTTCCCTATTTCACCATTTTTTAAAGTCCTGCTTACTTTTCAGTTCTGTCTCTGTATCAGTTTCCTTCATTAATGAGTTAAATCTTTCACTTTATATTGGGAAGTATGTTATAAACACTTCGAAGATGATATAGTTATTACTCTTATTTTTATCATGAATACTTTGACTTTAAATTTTAAATTATAATGATAGCTTCAAGTTATATTTTTATTAAGGAAAATAATAATCATGTGTAAAGTATGGTAGTTCCTGTCTCTAAAGAATAAAAGCAGTTAAAAGAGTAAGAGCAACTCACCTCAGAAGAATCCATTGGACTTAAGATATGCTATCCTTCTTTGTAGCTTTATATTAGCAAAGCATCAAGCATCCTAACATTGTCCTAAAATAGGTTCGTCGACTCTATAAACTTCATCTAAATTACCTCTTGAGGCTTTATCATACTTTGCTAGTTTAATCTATTTTCTTCCTCTTAAAGAAAGCTACCCTTGCTAATTCCTTGGTTTGAAGCCATTCTCCTAACCTTTCAGGTGGCAGGTAATGGTATAAGTAAGTAAGTACAAGTAAGTGCGCCCCTTCAGAAAGGGAATAAAGAGAGGAAAAAGAGGACAAAACTCATAATCAAGATTGATGGGACTGGTCCTTTGGGGACTCTTACCTTTCTGAGGAACGTCTCACAGAGGTAGTATAAGAGGGTCTATCATGAAGAACAGTGAAGAGGGTGGTTGGGAAGTGATCAAGATGCTCATCAGTGGTTTACAATTCTGGTTAGAGATCTCCCTGTCTTCAATTTCATCTATCAAATGGAGGTTAACTGGGTTAAGTGGAAGCTTAACCACAAGAGAATATTTTTATCTGAAAGCTTTTTCTGCTTCAGTTGGGCTTCTTTCAGCATTTGCTTAGGTGCTGGCTCCATTTCGCTCACCACTGGTGAGAGTATGGACACATCTGAGTGAAGGAAAATAGGTCCACAAGAAACTGTTTTAGATGTTTTTGGGTTTGGTTTGGTTTTTTGTTTGTTCTTTCTTGGTTTTTAGCTTATAAACTACTGTCAGCAAGTAATCGGTAAAGAGTCACTTTGAACATTATTTGTTCCTGTATCAACAAAAATGCACTCAATAACTTGTGTGAAAAGAGAAATTTTTACAGATTCATGTCGTTCAAACATGAAATGGAATTTGACATTCAAAGGCAATGGGCCTCCCTTCATATTTCTTCAAAGGAAGAAACATAGATTGCAAATGTATAGTGACTTACACAAGACCACACAGTCAGTAAGGAGATGGGGAAGGGGCAGCAGATTACAAAGAAACACTTGACTAAAATGGGACAAGCTTGAACTCCAGAGCTCATTTTGCCTTCAAAATTCCTTTTCTCAAATACCAGCAATGACATTATGACAACTACTTCAACACTGTTTATTCTGCAAAGCCTGATCTGGCCTCAGGCTACCTCTCAATCTTGGTACCAAATATTTTCAAGTTCAACAATTTGACTGCTACTGAAAGAAGAGCAAAGCACTTCCAAGGATCATAACTATGATTGGTTTTATTTGATGCCTTTGGAATAGACTGCAGATATATTTATCATATTTATGTGTCCCACAGCTCTTGGTCTGAGGTTCAGTTGAGGTATGCATTAGTAACTAAAATTAATTTCCCTGTTCTATTCTGTGACAGCAATTTTGAAGTACTGTAAATTCCAAAACATGTTCATCAACTATAAGTAATTACTAATAAATGACAAGCAAATATTTTATTTTGTGTCTGTAATTAGTAATTGCCGAGTCATATATTTCCTAGGGTGTAAGATGATAAAAATAAATCGTTTAAATCATTTTAAGATTACTTTTTTGTTTTGAATGAAAATTAAATAGAAGAATTGAAAAATATAGTGTGCAACACAACTAAATAGATGTCTCCAAGAATTATACCATTTTAATTGAAAATAAAAAAACCTGCATTCAATTCACCAAGCCACACAATACTATCACATCTCTCAATAGGTTTGAACAGTTTTATGCTTTAATATTGCATTTCACTTTTTTTTTAATCCAAGTAATCAGAATCTTTTTTTGAAAATAAGCCATTTATTACTTGGTATGTGGCTATTTATTACTTCTCGGTTACATTTTGCAGTCATGTAATAGAAATGGCAGTGAACAGATCATTTCTCTAGCAATCTGGGAATGAATAATAATGCCATTGAAACAAGTGTAACAGAATGAACAATTAATGGTTTTCAAAAGTATGTTAGTAAATTTGCACTAGAAGTGGAAGCATATCTACAGCTATATTTGATATATTTGTATTTATGTTCCATGTTTTCCGAGGACATCTGCCAAACAAACATGAAGACAGCAGAGATGTGGGAAGAAGTTTAAGTGGACCAACTTTCTCATCTTCCTTACATATGTGTCAATATTTGAATTTAATTTGTAAACTCTAGAATGAGAAGTTTAGTTATATCATGGAAGTAATGCTGTTGAGGAAAAACAGGACTCATAATAAATAATAATTGGAAAAGGCAGGGATGAGGGGAAGGAAGGTAGATGCTAATGATATACACAAAAAGTCAAGGCTACATAATGACTTTTAATGCCAGAAAGCCTTGATGTTGATTCTTGACTGTTTTTGAAGAAATCATTTTACCTGTTTGGTCCCCAGTCTCTCCTTTATAAACTGAGGAAAATAACAACTTTAAAATACAATGTTTGGGATCACCAAACTCTTACCACACTTCCATTGTTTTGGAGAATTTCTGTCAAGTTTTAAATTCTGCAAGTATCTTAATGTTCTATGCATATTTTAATTTCCATGGGCATTTCTTATCTTGCAGAAACTATGTTTATATTTATAATTTCTTATATTTCTATATGTTTCTATTTATAATTCTATATTTATAAGTATCTATACATTCTATTTATATAGTTCTATATTTAAAGCATGTAATAATTTAAAAATATTTATGTTGAAAATTTTAATAATATTAACATTATTTTTTTTAGTCATTTCCAGGATATTAGGTAAAACCTGGTGCCTCTAAGTGAAAGATTTACGGCCATTTGTTTAGCATTCAGGTAAACAATGGCATAATTCTTAGAACCTAAGACATAAAATGCCAATTCCTTGGTAATAAGCATTTTTTTCAAGGGAAGTGGTTTATAATCTTTGCTTTCATTGATTGAGAGAAGACCTAATTGAGTTATAAGCTAATGAATCAGTGCAGATAGTTTTTAATAATAGATCATGTTCTAATTTTCTACACATATTTCAGAAAGATTTTTAAAAATTAACAAATTTGATAGATAACTTCTATCACTTCTGTTTATTTCTATAAATACTAACTCTGAGTTGACAGCATTTATAAAACAATTAATAGAAATAAATTTATGCAGAAACATGACACTTTTTAGTACTGTTATTCTAATTGATGGATACATAGGCTGATGGGAAAAAAAGATTATCTCATTAAGAAATATATTTCCAATTAATTTTTTATGTTTAATAAGTGAAAATAGTTTTTCATTTATTTGTTTTTGATCAAATATATACTACTAATAATCAATAAAATCTAGAAAAATATTCAGTTTACACTTCAGCCTTATGGTCACAGGAAAATAAAAAAAAATCTATATTTTTAAATGAATGAGGCTGCGTTTTTAGATTCCACTACGTATATTTAGAAGTATTATATAACACTTTAATTTATATAGTTTTTGATATTTAAAATATGTTGAAAACTAGTTCTTTTCAGCTATTTAATGTCATGATGAAATTTTTTTAATTTAGTTTTTTTCTCATTAAACTTTTGTTTTAATGGGTCTCAAAATTGTGTGACAGACTTTTAGTCGTTTCCATTTAAAAGTACTGATTTTGAAAACTAATGGCTTAAAACTGCCACACACGCACACACACACACAACGACACACCACACACACAACGCACACACACACACACACAGAAATTGTCCACAAAATATTCCCTGTTCCTTCTGAAGATTTTATGATGCAAATGGCCAATTGGCACAAACAGTTCTGAGAACATGTTCTTCCACCACTGATTAAGACTGGGGTGGCAGGTATTGGGGATAATATTCATTTAGCTTGCTGAGCTGTCTGGGCAGACTTGGTGACCTTGCCAGCTCCATCTGCCTTCTTGTCCACTGCTTTGATGACACCCACAGCAACCATCTGTCTCATGCCACAAACAGCAAAACAGCACAGAAGAGGATAGTCAGAGAAACTCTCAACACACATAGGCTTGCCAGAAACCATATCAAAAATGGTAGCATCACCAGATTTCAAGAATTTGGGACTGTCTTTCAGCTTTTTTCCAGAACTACAATCTGTGTTCTTCAGCTCAGCAAAGTTACAAGCAAAGTGAGCTGCATGACAATCCAACACAGATGCATATCCAGTACTGATTTGATCTGGGTGGCTCAAGATAATCACCTGAGCTGTGAAGCCAGCTGCTTCCATTGGTGAGTCATTGCCACGATGAACATCTTTGACAAATAGGTTCTTGACATTGAAGCCCACATTGTCCCCAGGAAGAGCCCTACTCAGAGCTTCATGCTGTATTTCAACAGACTACCTCAGTTGTAACCCTGACTGGAGCAAAGGCGACCACCATGCCAGTTTTAAGAACACCAGTCTCCACTCAGCCCACAGGGACAGTACCAATACCACCAATTTTGTAGATGTCCTGGAGAGGCAGATGTAAGGGCTTGTCAGTTGCACAAGTTGGTGACAGAATGCAATCCAGAGCTTCAAGCCATGTTGTTCACTGGCATTCTCATCCTTACGGGTGACTTTCCATCCCATGAACTAAGGCATGTTAGCACTTGGCTCCCGCAAATTGTCACCCTTCCAACCAGAAATTGGCACAAATGCTACTGTGTCAGAGTTGTAATCAGTTTTCCTAATGTGGGTGCTGACTTTGTTAATGATTCCCTTATATCTCTTCTAGCTATAGGATGGCTCAGTGGAATCCATTTTGTTAGCATCAACAATTAGTCGTTTTACACCCAGTGTGTAAACCAGAAGGGCATGCTCATGGGTCTGCCCATTCTTGGAGATACCTGCTTCAAATTCACCAACACCAACAGCAATAATCAGGACAGCACAGTCAGCCTGAGATGTGCTTGTAATCACGTTTTTGATAAAGTCTCTGTGTCCTGGGGCATCACTGAGGGTCACCTAATACTTGCTGGTCTCAAATTTCCAGAGGGAGATATCAATGGTGATACCACGTTCACATTCAGCTTTCAGTTTATCCAAGACCCAGGCTGACTTTAATGAGCCCTTTCCCATCTCAGCTGCCTCCTTCTCAAAATTTTTTGATAGTTCCTTTGTTGACCCCACCACATTTGTAGATCAGATGACCAGTAGTGATAAACTTGGCCGATCTACATGACCAATGATGATGATGTTGATATGAGTCTTACTCCTTTCCATTTTGGTTTGGGTTTAGAGGGGTTTTTTATAATTACTTCTAGTCAGCAAGTGTTAGAAAACAAATTATATTTGGCCCCTCTGAAGTAGACTATTCTTCTTTTGGTATTTTTTATTGAGATGATAGTTACATACTATGCAAATCCAGAGGTCATATTTTTAATGAAATGGAGTTCATTAACAAGAGGGTTAACATTAACACTCTTGAGTATTGTGAATATTGCTTCTGTTATGAACATGAATGTGCAGGAATATGTTTGAGTATCTGTCTCACTTCTTTTGTGTACACACAGGAATGTAGTTAAGTGGCCCTATGATAATTCTATATTTAAATTTTTGAAGAACCACCAGACTGCTTTCCACTGAGATGAACCATTTACATTCCTACTTGGCAGTACACCAGTGTTTCAATTTCTCCACATTCTTTCTAATGATGTTATTTTCCACTTTCAAAAAAACTGTTATAGCTATCCTAGCAGATATCAAGGATTTTGACTTGCATTTCCCTAAAGACTAGTGACATCATGTATCTTTTCATGTGTTTTTTTGAGCATTTGTATATCTTCTTTAGAAAAAAAATGTATTCAAGTCTTTTGCCCATTTAAGTAGGTTGTTTGTCTTTTATTATTGAGTTTTTGGAGTTCTTTATATATTCCAAATATTAAATCTGTGTTAGTTAATTTTATATGTCTACTTGACTGGACTAACGGATGCTCACATACCTGGTAAAATATTACTTCTGGGTGTGGATTAGCATTTGATTCAGTAGATTGAGTAAAGAGAATCACTCTCAGCAAAGTAGGTCAGTATCATTTAAACCTTGGGGGCTGGTGTGAAACAAAAAGACAAATGGAGGGTAAATTCCCTCACATTTCCTGAACTGGAATGCCTATCTTTTATCTCAGACATCAAAGCTACTGGTTTTCAGACTTTCAGACTCTGGGATCTACACCATCAGCATCCCGGATTCTCAGGCCTTCAGACTCTGAATTATACTGAGGGCTTCCCTGGCTCTCCAGCTTGCATATGACAGTCGGTAGAGTGTCTCTACTTCCATATCAGTATGAGGCAATTACTATAATAAAAGCTCTATCTATCTATCTATCTATCTATCTATCTATCATCTATCTATCTATCATCTATCTATCTGTCATCATCTATCCAACCATCTATCATCTATGTATTCTCTCTCTCCTATTGGTTCTGTTTCTCTGGAAACCTCTGATGAATACAAAACCCTCATCAGATATGTGATGCACAATATCTTTCCCATTCTACAGATTGTCTTTTCTCTTTCTTGATAATGCCCTTTGATGCACAAAACGTTTTAATTTTAATGAAGTCTAATTTTTTCATCTTTTGTTGATTGAGCTTTTGATGTTATATCTAAAAACCCATTGCCAAATACAAGGTCATGAATATTTCTACCTATGTTTTCTTCTAAAAGTTTTATGGGTTTAACCATTATATTTAAGTTGTTAATCCACTATGAGTTATTTTTTTGGAGGACTAAAATAGGTCCCCCCTTCATTTTTTTGTTTGTGAATATTCAGTTGTCCTACCACCATTTGTTGAAGGGACTATTTTTTCCTCCATGGAATGGTCACAGAACCTTTGTTGGAATCCATTAGCTATAAATGTATGTGCTTATTTATGGACCCAGCTCCATTTCTTTGATCTATATGAATATCCTTATGCCAGTACCACACAGTCTTTATTATTATACCTTTGTGGGTTTTTTTTTTAATTTTTATTTATTTATTTGAGAGAGAGAGAGAGCAAGTGAGTGGGGAAACAGCGGCAGAGAGAGAGAGAGAGAGAAGCAGGCTCTCAGCTCAGAAGCCCGCTGAGCTGAAAGCCCAGCCCTATGCAGGGCTCAATCCCAGAACTCTGGTATCATGACCTAAGCCCAAGGCACACACTTAACAGCTTAGCCACCCACGTGCTCTATTACTGCAACTTTGTAACAAATTTTGAAATTTGGAAGTGTGAATCATCTTTCCTTTTTTTAAAATATTGTTTTGATGATTCAGAGCCCCTTTAAGTTTCATATGAACTTGAGAATCAGCTTTCCCACTTCTGCAAAAAAAAAAAAAAAAAAAAAAAAGGCAATTGGAATGTTGATAGAAAAGGCACCTATCTATAGAATTATTTGGGTAATATTTCCATCTTAGAAATAATAAGTCTTCCAATCCATGATTATATGTTCTCTTTTCATTTATTTAGGTCTTTAATTTCTTTCAGTAATGTTTTGCAGTTTTGCAGCCTCTCATTAATTTTTCTATCTTCCTTTTTCAATTCCTTGAACTTGCTTCTTTCCCACTGTCTTCTGTAGTTTTACACCAACGATCCCCTTTAATACCTTTCATTCAGCTGAGTCACAACATCCCCCCCCAGTTTTTCTTCTTATTTTGTTTTGTTTAATATCATATGAAAACAAAAAATATTATTATATTTTTAATATGTAGATCTCCCAATTAAGGAAAATTCACAGAAAAATAGAAAGGGCAATTGCTCATAATTTTAAGTGTAAAAACACTGGAAATATAACTAGTATTCAATAACTATGTTTGAAAAGATACATATATGAGTGATTTCATGAATTTCCAAATCATAATACAATGTATTCACAGTTAAATCTCTTTTTTAGCCTTTTGCCATAAAATTAGCTAAGTACTTCTAATTATGGCTGGGGATATATTTTATTTTATTTTTTTTAATTTTATAAATTAATTTTTATTGGTGTTCAATTTACCAACATACAGAATAACACCCAGTGCTCATCCCGTCAAGTGTCCCCCTCCGTGCCCGTCACCCATTCACCCCCACCCCCCGCCCTCCTCCCCTTCCACCACCCCTAGTTCATTTCCCAGAGTTAGAAGTCTTTATGTTCTGTGTCCCTTTCTGATATCTCCCACACATTTCTTCTCCCTTCCCTTATATTCCCCTTCACTATTATTCATATTCCCCAAATGAGTGAGAACATACACTGTTTGTCCTTCTCCGATTGACTTACTTCACTCAGCATAATACCCTCCAGTTCCATCCACATTGAAGCAAATGGTGGGTATAGGTCGTTTCTAATGGCTGAGTAATATTCCATTGTATACATAAACCACATCTTCTTTATCCATTCATCTTTCGATGGGCACCGAGGCTCGTTCCACAGTTTGGCTATTGTGGACATGGCTGCTAGAAACATCGGGGTGCAGGTGCCCCGGCGTTTCATTGCATCTGAATCTTCGGGGTAAATCCCTAACAGTATTATTATATTATGTTGTCTCATTTATAAACATATTTCTACATAATATTCATTATTATACTTTTGAAGTGCAGCAGCATATCGTGATTTTTTAAGACTCATTCATTCAGGGTTACAGAATTTTAAGGCTTTAGGATTATGCAGAGCAAGATAGAAACATATTTAACTAAAATAATCTAACGTATCATTACATTTCATTTATAATTTTTTTTTGAAGGCAATCTTTTCTTTTCTTTTTATTTATTTATTTATGATAGGCACACAGTGAGAGAGAGAGAGAGGCAGAGACACAGGCAGAGGGAGAAGAAGGCTCCATGCACCGGGAGCCCGACGTGGGACTCGACCCCGGGTCTCCAGGATCGCGCCCTAGGCCAAAGGCAGGCGCCAAACCGCTGCGCCACCCAGGGATCCCCATTTCATTTATAATTTTAAGACAATGTCCTATCTCAGGATTTTCTTGAAGAAATGAATGAAAATTTTATAAAATCCAATCTCTTCCCAGGAAACATCCTCCCCCATCACTATGCTAAATTGCAACCAGAAAGATTTTTTTTTTTTTTGATCCAAGTTACCCAGACATTTGTCTTGGTTTTGAAAATTATAAGTTACAAATCATCACATAGTACCAGAACTGGTTCTTGTCAAAGGGATGCAGGAAATTTTGTTAATATCCTAAATCAATTAGTTGACATGAATAGAAAACATATTAATAAGAAAGCCATTACAAAAGTATCTCGCCACTCTGAGGAATTTGGTAATGAGAAAATAATGCCACATGATGAAGTAAGAAGACTGAAATATTCTTCTGATTTTTTGCATTTATTTTTCTGTCTGCTTTCAGAGATACTGTTCATTATACACTATAACATTTTAAAATGCATATTACTCTATATTAATTTATTTAACTCTACTCATTAGTGACAATAAGAAATGATAAGTTTTTAAATTACTGTTACATAACATTGAAATTACTGTTTTTGTTCTTGTGATTTTTTTTTTTTGCTTAATTTTTGTTTAGGAGATCTTTTTATAAAATAATTAATGGGCCAAAGGGTGCTAAACCTTTTCTGATTATTAAGTAAATTGCCTTTTGTCTATAAAAGTCCCATTTATGAAGAATGGGTTCTAAAGACTATCAAGCCTTAATATGATTTTAAAATTCAGGGTCAATAAATTAATATTTCAATGTTGTTTGAAATGATTTTGTTTATGCTCAATGTCTTTATGTACACTTCAATTTCAAGTATATGCTTATTAACAATCTTTATCCTTCTCTTCACTTGGATCAGAGATTTTTAAACATTTTGAATGTTTAAATATAACATAGCAAATTATTTTAATAATTAAGAACTTTGTTACTTATGCTTTGTTTTTAAGGATTTTATTTATTTGAGAAAGAGAGAGAGCACCTGAAATCATGACCTGAGCAGAAGGCAGATGCTTAACTGACTGAGCCAACCAGGTGCCCCTTAAATCCTTTACTGTTAACTTTATAAGATTAATAGCAACTATCCCTACGTTTTGAAATATGGAAAATCACAATGTAGCAAGTCTATCCTATTCTATAAACACATTTCTTCTTCAATGGATGATTCCTCTCCTTTTAAGGCAATAATAATGTAGATATTAGCTATCTATTTTTATGGATTTATAAATATTTTCTTAGCACATAATTTTCCTTTTTATGTGTTTTTTATATTAAAAATTCTTTTTTATTTTAAAGACAGAATTAAATTGCTTTTTTCTTTGTCATAATTTTTATTACTTCTCAAATAAGAAGGATATGCTTTTTTTAAGGATATGATTCTTTATATATATCCTGCATACTCTAGTTTCTACTAGTTTTTAAAAATGTTTACAATTTTAATTTTTAGATACTAATTTTGATGAAAAAAATGTCACACTTTTGTTTTCTATGAAGAGAAGCCAAACTGAGATAAGTTTTAGTAGTGTTAGTGTCCAATAGTATGTGTGCATGCATATGTGTGTTCAAACTCTTCTGAAATATTCTACAGAGACATTAAGCTTAACTAATATCAAAACTGACTATGGTAGAGTTTTTTGAGTTTTGATTAAATCACTAGGTGTATATGAATTCATGAGAAAAGTGTTGGGTTGAGAGATGAAATCATGTATGATACAGCTCCATGCACAGAAACTCTCCCCACACCTACTCAGCTCACTATCCTCCCAGGCTCAAGACTTTGCAAACAATCGTTTTTCTGTCTGAAATCTACAAATGGAAACAAAATCTATTATTTTGCAAAGCAAAATCCTGATAATAGTCCCCAGGAATCCAGAAACAAGTGGTGCAAGTCCCCAAATTTCTTTGCTCCTGCTTTTTGGCTCTGTTTATTGCTGACATGTCTTCATTTATAAGTTAAACAATTATCATGATGAACCTGAATACATATACAACTTCCTTCAACCAAATTTTATTAAGTGGAGAAACACATTTATAAATTTTGATCTGTAAATTCTACCTTGCAAAACACATCCTTAAAAATATAACTTGGACCAGTACACAAATATATAGATGTTTTCTTTGCTACATTGTTCATATTAGTAAAAAATCAAGAACCATGTAAATATATAACAATAATAGGTCAAGTGATTTAGGAAAGAAGTACGTGGAGATTAAAAATGACGAACATCTATGTTTAGCATGCATTACAGTTCATAATGTATTGTTATGTAAGCAAGAAGTTTACAGGCAATGTAGAAGCAAACAATGTTGTAATATACTACACATATATAATATACATATGTTTATAAAGGTATAAAGATATTCATTTATTTTTTTCTTGTTTTGAGGTTATAGTAATTCAGATTATTGTATTTTTCTTCAGGCTATACTAATTTTCCATTTATCTGTAATAAATATACAGTGTATATTAAAAATAATATAATTTACCATTTTCCCTTTAGAATCCAATGAATAGGCCAATTTCTTCCATTATGCAATATAATGGAGTTGTCAAAATGAGATACATTTACGAAGCCAAAGGGCATGATAACAGTACATCAAAGTTAAAGTTAAAAAATAAAATACAAAAAAAATACAAAAAAAATAAAATACAAAAACATAAATAATTTTATACAAAGATAAATTAATGGCACAATTTTAGCTCGGAATACCAGTAGCGTGACTTCCCCACTGAATAAAGTCTTGTGATATAAATGGACACGTCACCCAATACCTGTATAGAGTAATAAAAAATGTATTTCTGAGGAGCTTCTTATAGACATTTGATTTTTCATTCAAATCCTTTGCATATAATTAACAATAGAGGCAGAAAGTAGCCTGCAAATAATTGTACTTGTAATGGGTTTCTTGAGCAATAAAAGTGTTACCTGTTCCCTAAAATGAAGGGCCTTCTTTCCAATTGTACATGCAAGTACCTCATTATGAAGTCCATTATTTTCAGCAAGTGCAAAAGATTTTGGTATCAAAATGGTGACTGTGTAAAGGGCAAGCATGAATAATGTATTCATTCTGGTTATCTATTGCTGCTGCATTACAAACTATCCAAATTTAGAGCCTTAGTGATAGTCATTTACTAAAATATTATGATTGCATGGTTCAGGAATTTTCCAGGAACCAGCTGTCCAATTCTCCTACCCCTTGTGGCATTGATGGTGGTTATTTTGTTTTACGTATATTGTGGATGAGGTAACCATGCTTTATTTGCATACCTGGCACCTTAGTGGAGGTACTCTCCTGGAACTGGAGACCAACGTACCAGCAGAGTGGCATAGGGCAGTCTTACCATGGAGGTTCACAAAGGGAAGATGGACTGTTCCAGAGAACAAAGAAGGAGCTGCATATACTTTTGGTCACTTTTGAAAGTCACTTAGCATTACTTCTGTAATATTTTGGTTGAAGTAATTATAATTCTTCCCAGACTGAAGAGGAGGGTAGCAGTGTCAAAGAATTTATAGCTATGTCTAAAAATTGGCATAAGAGCCCAAGAAAGAAAGATGGGAAATACAGTAAAAGAAACTTGAATGAGTAAATGAAGTATAATTTATCATTGATTGAATGCTAAAATTGAAAACAGGATAAATTACTTATTATGAAAATATATGACATCTTTATCATGTAGAAAATATAGGTATGAAAACAACAAACCTCAAAGAAACAAAATATAATCTTGTTTAAAATGCCAGGGATGCTTCTTCAGTTTTTAATATTTTTATTAAGTGCAGTAGCCACAATTTATAGATCATGGGCTCTATGCCAGGCACTGTATTAAATGCTCTGAATTTATTATCACATTTAATTCATGAAACAATGCAATAGGGATACTAGATTTTATCTCTGTGTCATAGTTTAGAAAACTGACATATGAAAAGGTTAGGTAACACATCAAAGACCACATTACTTGTTAACAGAAATAACCATACTACATCCCCAGGTCATCAGACTCTAAAACACATTGTTTTAACTACTATGTTTTACTACCTTCAATTGTTTTAAAGGATGACTTTTAAAATATCTTCAAGTTATTTTTTTCAAATATGATTACTGAAAAAAAACAAATATGATTACTGAAGTATCAGAGAAAATTATCTTTAATAGTGCATGTCCCTGGACTTTTGAGGAACAAAGGTATTCTGAAACTTAATTCAATAACTAAAAGTAAGCTTAGAGTTACAGGAAGAAACCTACTTTATTTTCCATGTTCATTTATGCTAATGTTTACTGAGAGTTTCTATAAACAAGCTATCATTTTGGAAATTTTGAATCATAGAAACTGAGATGGAAGGGAACATAGAGGTAGTCAAGTCAAATAACCTAATTTTATAGTCAGTATAGTTGTAAAAGTCATGAAAAAGCATTAAAATGATACCTTCTACAGAATAATTCAGAGTACTGAAGTTCTCACTAAAAATTGTAACTTTTCCCAAATCCTATCAACTTAAATTTCTTAAAATAATTGTAACTTTGAAAGTAACTTTTAATATTTGACCTCAAAAGAAACAAAACAAGTTCATGAACACCTACCAAAAATACTCCTAAAGGAATGAATTTTCCAAGAATTCTGATGATATATTGAATCACTTTTCTTAATATACCCTGAAAACTTTTTGGTTAAAAAAAAAGCTAAATAAATAAAGTATCAATCATGAATTATACACTAAGATATGAGGCACATTTAGAAGTAATTTGCAACAGGCATGACAAATCTAGGTGATTTTCCTTCAGAAAAGACAATGTAAGTTGGCTTGAAAGGCAAAATTACAGTCTGTCATCTGAAGTTGCTGAAAACTAAAATCATTTAAGCAGGACAGAGAGATTTTTCCATAATAAACACAGCATGACAATGCTTTGTTTTTATAGCTCAATAGAAACCCAAATCTACAGGGAATGAAGCAGGAACTTAAAACTGGTTTAGAGTTTCCATTTTGCAATATTATTTCTATAAATAATTTATTGCTCCAATATTTACATATCCACACTTATTTATGTTACATCCTGATGGTATAGGAAATAGAGTCTCTAAATTTCTCAGTACACCATTCTAGGCTCTTCCTGGACCTGTATTTGGTATTTTTTCCCAAAGCAGAGATCTTAACCTAACCACATGAGGCCAAAAATTTCACCTTCAATAAATTCATTAGCTCTTCTGAAATTGTTGCTCAATTTGAACCATCAGCTTAGTTTGAGCTTACAACTATTTCCTGTGGGAGACTTGCTTCCTTTAAAGAATGACCTAAAAAGTCTCTTCCTCCCTGAAGCCTTCCTTCACACATTTACTTTACTAAAATTATTTCTTTCTTCATATATTAACACTGTCAGTTAGCAGATCCCTTTGAACTCATTGAGGGAGAGGCAAAGTCACTTTTATCTTGTATCCAGCAAGGTCCTTAGCACTCTGTATTGCTCATTATAGGTTCTCAGTAAGTACATATTGAGGCAGATAAAAGAAAGAAAAGAACATAAAAGAAGGTAGAAAAAAAGTGTAAACACAAAATTCTGATGTTAGGTAATGGATAAAACAAGTATCAGACATAATTCATGTCCTGTGCAAGACTGAATAACTATAAAGTTCTTAGATTGTGACCACTAGGAGAATAGGCACCATGTCTGTCTTGCTCAGTATGTTTTCCAAAATTCCTAGAAGATAATAGACTAAGGAAGTTGAGAAATCTTAAAGTATGCAGTTGGCAAGCTGAAGATCCAAAAGTGTCAATGGTTTAGTTCTGGTCCAAAAGCCAGTAGGCTCTAGAAGCAAGGATCCCCAAAGCTTTAGTTTGCATTTGAAGGTAAGAAACAAACAAAAAAACAAAAACAAAAACAATCCACAATCTCATCTCAAATAGGCAGAGAAATCTCCCTTTTCTTCTCAGTCAGGCTTTTCATTCTATCCAAGCCTTCAACCGATTGAATGAGGACCACTCAAATTAAGGAGGGCCATCAGCTTTACTCAGTCTACCAATTCCAATATTAATCTCTTCTGAAAATACCTTCACAGGAATACCCAGAATGATGTTTTACCAATTAGCTGGACACTCCATAGCTCCATCAAGTTGACTCATAAAATTAATAATCACAAGTCCATCCCTTGTTAACTTGCCACCCATATGTAGCTTCTTAAACCACACTTAATCTCCAAGTAAAGACAATAACAAGGTCACAATTCCACCCAACATGATACGACTAGCCTGCTACAGCTGGAAATGCACTAAAATTCCCCAGAAGATGAGGTAAAGTTCTTGAATTACATTTACTTTTCTCCTTGATATAACTTAAATATTATAAAGTCAATATTCCTTATATTACGTGATCAGGGAACAAAAGAAAATAAAAGACATTGGCATTGCATACATACACACACGGGCACACACACAAACATATTCATAACAAAATAATGAGGAAATGCTCATGACAATTATAGTCCTCCTTTTTGTAACTAGGCACATAGTCATAGCTGGTATTTATAGTCTCTATCTTCTAATATCCATTTGATATTCCCATTGGCTTCAGCAAGCACCTCAAGTGGTGGTGGTTCTTTACTTGGTACTATGTCTCAAATCTTAATTTCTGAAGAGTCTGGACCATTAGTAATCCTACCTGGATTGAGTTGTTATAGTTTTGCATTGACTTAATTACGAGGCGTAGAAATCCTAAGAGACAGCCTATGGAATCCTGTATTCCAGTCATGTTCTCTCTTAACTCCATTGTAAGGAGCAGTCCAGTTTCCTCCTGGTAATCAGGATCAATCATCCCAGCCAGTACATTAACTCCCTTTTAGTCTATTGATTCAGAGGTATAAGGAACACAAAGTGATCAGGTGACAGTTTTAACTTCTAGCTCAATGCAATCATTGTATCTCCTGGTGAAAGCATTGCAGGTGGGGAAGATAAATCTGGATTCAAGTCCATGTCTACTCTAGCAAGAGCAAAATGTTGACTCTTCCATGACGGAAGCTGGCAAGTAATCACCCTGCCACTTCCTAGGTTGTTGAACTCTCCATGGAATGATGCTACGCTGGGGCCTCAATATTGCTCTCTGCTACTGGAAGACTAGGCACTCATCAGGGGACATAGACAGGTCTACCTTGGAGAGTGGAGTCTATGTTGCAAAGATCATGCATAACTTCTCTCCTTACTACCGTGGCCACTTTGTTCATGAGCCTGTTGGGTGATGGCAGGAATAACTGGGGGAAAGAGGCTGACTGGATACATGTGTCCCCTGAGTGGGTCATCCAATCCACTTGATTACTAAAATCCTTTTCTGCAGAGGTCACCCTTTATTGAGTATTCAAATGGGACACATGTATCTTGATGTTTTTCTACCCATTCAGAGAGGTCCGTCCACATAGTTCTTCCCAATTTTCCTTGTCACTAATTTTTTAAACATCTTCCTTCCAAGTCTCTGACCACCCACAGTCTATGAATTAATAAATAATCACACATGTGGCCATTTCTCCTTCCAAGCAAAGTGAACAACTATGTGTACCACTCAAAATTCTGCCTACTGGGAGGATAGTCCTTCACCACTGTCCTCCATTGGATGTCCCAGGAAGGGACTAGAGTGCTGCAGCTGTCCACTTTAATATGGTTCCTGGACATCAGGCAGAATGGCCTATAAAGACAGTCCTGAGTCTTCTCTTCCTCTGTCAAGTGATCATAGGGAACACCCCAAGAAACAATAGGTGAATGCTGGCTGGGACAAAGAAGGCAGTGTTGTAGCAGAAGTGGGGGGCCATACACATTTCAATAGGTCTTAAGTGACAAATCCTCTCTGATATTCCAATCTCTCTAAGACTCTGACTTCCTTATCCTACATTAAACTAATACATGACTGGCATTTCCAGCTCACTCTTTAGGGGCCATATTGGGCCCATGCTTCGGCCAAACAACCAAACTGTTAGAGCTCTTCCCAACTCCTAGAACTACAACATTAAATGCAGAGTCTCCGCTTCATAAGCCCATATTAAAAAACTTGGCCTGACCCGACTTTATGTTTCTTTTACCAATATGGTCCTGTTAGATTTATTTAGAAGTAAACTTTGCTCGAGTCACCCATTCCTCTTCATTTTACCCAACCTTGGTTCTGAGACATCAAGGACATTTAGTAGATATCCATTGACAGAGAAATGAATGAATAAATGTTTTATGAATGTTTTTAGAGTTTTATACACTAATTGCCTTCGAGAATTGAGTTATTGTTCCCGTTACTAGAATCAGAATATGCAGGTAAGGTTGCAAAACATAAGGATGTGACTGAGAGTTATTAATCCAAGCAAGGCAGATGTTTGAGAAACACCTTAAGTGTCAGATTTTTTTTCCTTTAGTACCTGGTGTTCTTGATCACACCATTTCAGAGAATGAAATGAGGTAAAACTGTCTGTATCATTGGATCTCCTTACACTGATCTAGCCCATATATTATTTCAGAGAATGAAGAGGTAGACCAGACGAAGAGTGGTGGGCAGCAATAGTACAAAGTTCCTAAGAGGGAGGGGACCCCAGAGGGTTGTTGCCAGAGTTTCTAAGTCTAGGGGTTTTTATGAGATTTTTGGCAAGCTGGGTTTTTTTTTTTTTTTTTAAGATTTTATTTATCCATTCATGATAGATACACAGAGAGAGGGGCAGAGACACAGGCAGAGGGAGAATCAGGCTCCATGCCAGGAACCCGATGTGGGACTCAATCCTGGGACTCCAGGATAGTGCCCTGGGCCAAAGGCAGGCGCTAAACCACTGAGCCACCCAGGGATCCCTTGGCAGGCTGTTTTAATCTGATTAACCCTCCAAGCCCACCTCACCCAATCAGGTTTGTGCAAGCATGCATCTATCTATCAGGCACTTATTCATGGGGCCCCTGGCCCCTGCCTGTCTTTCTTTTGACTATCCTTCATTACTTATGCTGGTGGTTGGTTTCTGGTTGCCTTTTATAGTGAGAAGTGGTGGTTTAAGATTTGGATCAAGTGACAGCAAGTGAGAGAAAGGCCAAAATTTAACAACTGGCTTTGTGGTCTCAAGATAAAAGTAAGATAAGGAACTAGGCCAACTCTGTGATTAACTTCTAGCCTAGAGAAATCAGTGGCAGATGTAGAAAGGAGAGAGAGAGAGAGAGAGAATAATCTAGAGCAGCTCATCTGTAGCTTTGGAGGCCAACTTCTTTAGCTTACAGGAAAGTTATTCAGTAGGAAGAAGGAAACAGAAGGTCACTTATTTCTGTTTTTTTAATGATTTTGTTTTTTAAATATATTTAGCTTTTTCTGAGTAATCACACATGGGATAGAGCAGAAAGTTACTAATGTATAGCTCATTCTGATACCAAAAGCTGATTCATTTTCTCTACCTTAGACCTTTAAAATGCAGAGCAAATAATTAGGCAGAGGAAAAGGCCTCATATTTTTACTTTATTCACATTATGTTCCTAATTTGTCACTGAAGTGGCCATCCAAAAAAAGGTTGGAAGGCAAATGCATCTTGCATTCTAGAATTTGGCTTTAAATTCTCAAGGAACTCTGTAAAGAGAGCATTAAAGCAGTCGAGGTTTTATTCAGCAAAAGCAAAAGGACACTCCAGAGACAGGAGTGGGATGACCCAAGGGTAAGTAGCAGTCCACTGAGTTCTGAATTGTGTGGTTTTTTTGTTTTTTTTTTTTTGGTGGGGATAAGGGGGTGGGTAAATCCACAATGCAAATGGTATCATAATGACATTATAACAGCCTTTGGGGGGTACTAGCAGACAAGGCTTTCAAGTGTGCATGCTCCAAAGTTGGAGACATCCCTGTGACCTGTATCTTCTGCTGATCAGACTCTGCAAAACCACAAAAGGGGTTGGCCTAAGGGAGACCGAGTGTTCCCAGGCGTTTCCATCTGTCATCCTCCTTTTTCCCCTCCTGCTCTGGTCTACCTAACTGCCTACACTAGCAGTTTCTCTGCCTTTGGATTTTTGTCAGAGCCAGAAAAATCCCTTGCTGTGGGGACTACCCTGTGCGTGGTAAAACACTTAGAGCATCCCGGGCCTCAGCTTATTATCTACCAGCCACAGCTCTCCTCTGCCTCTCAGTCTTGATAAACCTAAACTTCTGTGGGTTGTCAGAGGTATCCAGGGGATCAAAATCATTCTCACCTACAGCAGCTGCTTAAATGTTTAAAGAGAAGAGACACAAAATACTGAACTCAAGAGAGTCATAAGGGCAGTCTATAACCTCAAATACATGAAATACCTTTCTAGTGTAAAACATGGAAGATCTGAAGCAAGAGATGGCAGTTTAGGTGGCCATGACGTTAACATGAGTAATGCATTCATTCACGTATTCTATCAATATTTATTGGATGCTAACTAGATGTCAAGCCTGTGCAAGGACCTGGAGAGTCTAGTCTGATGAGACAGATAAATAATGGGAGGATTGTAAAGCCATGTGTGCATGGGGTCGAGGGAGGTAGCCATTTTGAATAAGAAGCACCTTTCTAGTTATACCTCTGTGACATCTCCTGAAATATTTGCTCCTTGGCAAGCCTTTTCTAGTAGCCCCTTTTTTTTTCCCTCACACCACCCCTTTGATTACTCTCTTGGTCTAATGTGGAGTCTAAAAACGGACTTAGTTTTGTTCCTTGGCATCAGCAGCATGAGCTCTCATGTGGTGGCAGCTTGAGCCTCTGGGAACCTGCCCACCCACCCCCTCTCCCTGAGAGCAGCAGCAGAGGATCAACTGGCTTTTAAACAGAATCATATTTGCAAGTGGCCAGCAGGTTAGAATGTGATAACAGCCAGCAGACACTTCACAAGGGTTTGCTTGGCCAAATCTGGGAAGCTCCTGTCAGGAGCCATTGTGAAGTGAACAATCAAAGCTGGTCTTGAGGGAGGGGTCCTTCCTCACTGCCACAGGGCCTGTGACTAGCCCAGCTGAAAGAAGAGCAGAAAGCCATAGGGATTAAAAGAGAAAGAAGAGTCTGATTTTCAGGACAGATTGCAAATTTTCTAGGCATTTCCAAAAAGAGATGCATTTTGACTATTCTGGCTCACTCTGTATTTTCTTTCTTTCTTTCTTTCTTTTTTTTTTTTTTTTTACCCAATCTCTCTCTTTCAGGGTGCCAAAGAGATTTAATTTAAAAGCAATGATTGGGCTACAACCTGACTCAGCTTTTTGTGGGATCCTTTGTATCTTTTCTTTTCGGACCACGGCTGGGGTGAGAAGATTGCCTCTGTGTTACATTCTCACAATCGATTTGCCACTTACAGACTGAACTCTAGTATTTTTTTAAAAACAGACATAATTTGATTAAAATAATAGCGACTTGACTTTAGTCTTGTTTTTCTGAATTTCCAATGGGAGTCCTAGTTAGAACATCACAGCGTTAAATCGAGTAAGATAAAGATATGTTAAGCATGGTAAATGGAAGATTTGTAAGACAGAGATATTATTTGTGTAAATTAAAATGAGTCACCCATTGTTTGAAGCCAGATCATGCCACCAAAATAATTTGGCAAGGGCTGTATGGTTTTATGGACAGTGAGGTAGCCCAGAAGAAAGTGTGAAATCAGGGATATCAGTGAGAACAGGCACGTCTATTCAAAATAAATAAATACAAATAAATGCACGCTAATGGAGTTATTCGCAATCATTATTCTCCAATAAGAGCTTCTTAAAACTGGTCCGGAACCAGCAAACATTATTGAAAAAGCTGTAGAAAGTGAAGAAATATGTTTACTGCTAAAGTATAAAGTAGAACTTAGTAATTTTGTACCTCTTTTTTTTTTTAATGATGTTACTAGTTCTGCTTCTAGTAAAATAAACCTTATTTTAGTGGAAATAAAATGACATAAATGTAATTTACTTTTCTGACATTTATGTGTTTGTTTTCTTTCCCCATTTAACTTTACGGGAACTATAAAACTGAATTAGTTAGAAAACCACTCCTGTGTTTAAAAATGTTGTTTGTGTAATTGGTGTATATTTTACTGATATGAGATCACCATTAGTAATATTAGTAGATGTAGACCAGCATTCATATTTAAATGGTATCTCATTAACAGTATCTAATCAGATGATTATGATATTGGCAATGGAATACATTTTATAAAACTGTGATCATACTTTTCCAAAGTATACTTGAGAGTAGTATTAGAGCTTCCTTGAAAAATGTCTAAAGGAGCCAAAAGGTGACCAGAGCTTCTTTTTATTTATTTATTTATTTATTTATTTATTTATTTATGATAGTCACAGAGAGAGAGAGAGAGATAGAGGCAGAGACACAGGCAGAGGGAGAAGCAGGCTCCATGCACCAGGATCTCGACGTGGGATTCGATCCTGGGTCTCCAGGATCACACCCTGGGCCAAAGGCAGGCGCCAAATCGCTGCACCACCCAGGGATCCCGTGACTAGAGCTTCTTAAAAGAAGTCTCATTTTTTTTTATTAAAAGGGTATCAATTGAATGCTTAATATCTTTGTTTTGGTATTATCTGATTGGTTTCATTACATTTAACTATGAAAAATAGTTTTTAAAACAGCAATATATTAAATTATTATTTTTCAAAATATTTTGAATAATTACTGCATTTGATCCTCGGGATGATGATATAGACGGGGCCTTCAGTGATAGTTTTCACAGAGGAGGAAAGTTAGCATCTGAGATATAGCTATCTCACTGTATGTGTGAGTCTGGGCCCCAACAACATCCAACAGTTTTACATTATAATAATGCAGTGGTTGACTGACCAGGGAGTGATAGCAACAAATATGGATATTTTATAAAATTCTAAAAGAAAATATGTTTCATATATGAAGGCTATTATACATCACAGACCAAAGAAAGAAATTATGGATGACAACTTGCAGAAGAAAATTACTCTTTAGATTGTTTAAGGAAATCATTCAATCTAAATTAATCTAAAGAAATATGATTAAAGAAATTAAAATAAGTAATTCAAAACATCATAGGTTATGGAGAAGGTAGAAATCTTCCTAGACAGCTGATATTGGATGATTAGTTTGGTTTACTTTGTTCTATAGAGCGAGCCTAGTAAAAGTTACATATGTGCATGTATGCATACACACATACACACACACAGAGAAAGCAAGCACATAAGAAGAGAATTATATTTGTTTAACAGACACCTTCTGAGGCATCATTTTGATTGTGGAAGGTTGGCTCTCAATGCACAAGTATTATGAAATAGAGCAGACAAAGCAAGAGCTAAATTGCTCTATAAAATAAAGTGGGAAACAATTAGAGATTTTAATGAAGATAAATGTGAACACAGAAGGGAGGGCTTTAGGGCTTTAGAGGAACATCATAGTGGGAGATAAATAGAGTTTAGGTGGAAAATTTGCCCATTTTTAATCCAGTATTGAGTCCATATCATGAGCTAGGCACAGTCATCAGCACTGAGAAAACAGAAGTGAACAAGACATAATGTTCCTTCTAAGCTACTGGTGAGAAATTCCCAATGTAGGTCAATAAGGGTCTTCTATGAAAATAGATGTCTAAAGAAGTGTGACTAGACATCTTTCCCACTTGAAATTGTCTTACTGTCTTTCTTATATGCAGAATCTCTGTGCTGTTTTGTCCTAGTCTGTTGCTTTTAGGGCCAGGTCTTTGGCAAAATTTAATACTACCGCTGGCGTGACTATTATTTTGAGGTGGGGGGAAACCAAAGTATAGAAAACTATAGCTTTAGATTTCACAAGGAAGTAAGGAAGGAAGAGGCAGGAAGGCCAAATAGAATTTGATCAAGGAATAGTATGAATAGAAAATCATTACAAAGAGGATCATAAGAATATAGGCCCTGAGTAGTCACAGAAGTATTGGGGAAAGGAATGGAATTCTGTTAATAAGTAAACAGAATAGGAACAATTTAAAAAAAAAAACCCTAAAAATAGAGCAGGGGAACTTCAGATGATATCTGGGTTCATATACTTCAGAGGGTCACAAATAAGATAAAATAATATAATACCAAGCTTCATGCCTGACTTTGTAGATCACCAAGAAGGCAATGTTTCTTTTACTTGTGTCTTAACTCAAGTAACTCATTATGGGCCACTCTAATGATGACAACCCAGAAGTAATGGTGCTCATGTTTCAAAGAGAATGGATTTGATTATTTACCTGTAATTTTGCCATAATGAGGCAGGTATGACAGATGTGTTTACAAAAGGATTAGGGAATAAAAAGAAAGGCTTATATGAGATTTTCATAGGAAAGGTCATCATCTTATGTTTCTATTAAATATTTTTCAGTCTATAGTCTTATAATTCTAGGTGTTCAGAGCATGCAGAATTAACACTTTCCTAAGCTTTCATGCATAGACTTTTACATCTAATTGTGTAACATGAGTCAAAAACTGAGAATAATAATTCTAGAACTGGTAAATGGCAAGTTCTTAAATATTTTCAAAATTGCTTCATTTGGTGACTAAGTTTTGAGTGAAGGCATCCCTCATTTTAACGTTAAACAATATATAGAATTGTCTGTGAAAATTATGGTAGGGAATATATTCCAAGGAAGTTCCCAGTGTTAGTGTATGAATTTAACACACACACACACACACACACACACACACACACACACACACGTACTGTTCAAAACAAACTCTTAGCTATAAAGATTAGAAAACATAGATTTACTCAATGGGTTGAAATTTCATCTAAAACACTTGTTCTGTGATTTTGAATTTAGGATTTTGCATAGTCAAACAAAATAAAACAGTATCTAAAGTTAGAATAAAGCAGGTTATGAAATCTAAAAAGATTTTTTTTTTTTTATTTCTAGGGCTAGTTGTCAGTATGTTCTTGAGAGGCAGTAAAAAAAAAGATGTAAGCAGAGTATAAATCTTAAATCTAGAGCAATATTCACAAAGGTTGAAACAGGGTCTTTCCTGTGACTATGTGGATATCATCTCATAGCAAAAGAAATTATATTCACTCTTTCCAACTAGGTCATTGTTAGAGAATCAAAATCAAAATGTGAACATTTTGATTAAGATACTTTGTTTAGGGCACATCATCAAATAAATTTTTACTAGTCAAAGGAAAAATAATCATCACATTTTTCTCCTAATTGATGGTCTTTTGGGGCTGACACTAGTTTACATATCAAAAATACTTGGGGGATGCCTGGGTGGCTTAGCAGTTGAGCACCTGCCTTCAGCCCAGGGCGTGATTGAATCCCACATCCGCCTCCCTGCATGGACCCTCCTTCTCTCTCTGCCTATGTCTCTACCTCTGTCTCTGTGTGTGTCTCTCATGAGTAATAAATAAAATCTTAAAAAAAAAAAAAAGAAAAACCTTGGATTTTATTTTCTTTCCAAGGGCTTTTAAAATGATTTATATGTGTGCAAAATTTTAAGTACATTTAGATATTTAAAAATTAAAATGATCTTCAATAATGATTAGATCTTTAAGTAGTCACAAGAATGCTTAAGACCATGCTAAGCCTGATAATTTCTCCCAAATGTTATTAAGGAATAATATTGTGCAATGCTAAAATGTTTACTATTTAATTATATTTTGTCTTAAATGGTAAATTAACATCAGAATGGGGTGAACTAAGATTTACTTTAAATATGAGGTATATGTCAAACCTCAGGGCAGGAACACCTGAGGGCTCAATGGTGGAGCGTCTGCCTTCAACTCAGGGCTTGATGCCCCTGTCCAGGGATCAAGTCCTGCATCGGGTTCCCACAGGAAGCCTGTTTCTCCCTCTGCCTGAGTCTCGTCTCTGCCTCTCTCTGTGTGTCTCTCATATTATTTTAATAAATAAAATTTAAAAATTAACAAACAGACTAACCTGGGGGCACTATTCACATTGTCATCTGTGGGTTGCCCCTGCCAGAATTGGTCATATGCTATGCAAGGAAATGCATAATTTTAGCATAATGAAGTCTTAAATATAAATATAGTAATTGGTGAATAACAAAAGCAGCTCCTAAATGTGGGAAGCAGCTTAGTATTTGATAGGAACTATACTAAGAACTCAATATACATCATCTACTAGATCCTCTTAATATTTAATCACTAGCAAACGAGTGCATGCTAAGCATTTGATATAAGTTTATTAAAAAAAATGAATCCCTATTTTTGGAGTAGGAAACTACGATGTGGATGCTTTAGTAACTTATCTAAGAGATTCAAAACCCCATCTTTCTAATTCTAAATTCAGATCTTGTAACCATAGACAATTTTAGTCAGCAGAGTTCCAACTTCAAATCCCACATAATCTATGGATTGCAAGTTTGCCTTTCCTTCTAGGTCTGAGCATCCCTGATTTAATAGGTGGATGATTCTCATTCCATGACTAGTCTGACTAAGTCTTCTTCACTGGGTATCATCATTTCCTAGATTCTATCAGTGACGACAATAACTGAAATTATGAGTGAAGTCTTTTGGTGCTCCTCATGAACTAGTTGAAGAGTAGAACCTATTTTCTCACATAGTGCTAAGAAGAGTATTATGAAGTATGTAACGTTGATCACCTTTTTTTTTTTACATGTGAGGAAACTGGACTTTAGATAAATTATGCTGATAGCTCAAGTCTCAATCTAGTCAGGGATTCAAATAGGACACATACCCAGGTTTGCTGATTCCAAAGTCCTTCATTCCAACACTGATGTTGTATTCAGGGAGCTCAGGAGATGGCCCCAGTGAAGAATTTCACTGCTCTTTCACCCTCTGATACAGGTGCTGATGCCTCTACTGTCAAGAGGAAAGTGTCAGAAAATAGGTCCTGGTAAATATATATGCTTGGTTTGCCCAATAGATATCAAAAGTCTCCAAGATAGTACAATTCTGATTGTTAATGTTTACCTATTAATGCCTAATAATGTCAACAAATGATATTTTGCACACTAATTGGTAGATGCCAGTGTTTATCCTCATATTTTGTGTTTATGCATATTTTCCCTTTATGGAGTGGTTTATTATGATCCCACCTCACAAGGAAGGTGGGTGGGCCGAAGTGGCACATGAGCTATGTAAATCCCTGACAGATGTCTGCCTTGAGTACATGTGAACAGTGCAAATGGTCAAGAGCAAAAGACAGAGACTGAGGCATCACCCAACAGAGATCACAGAGTGGGCAACAAGGCTTCAGAGATGAGTCCCTAAAGAGAATCCTCCTCTCCCCAACCTTCGTAGGCAGGATAGGAAAAATTAGATTTGTACTTCTTGTACTTGTAAAATGCCCATTTCCTTTCTTATCATGAAAATTAATAATAATTATTATGATAAAAACACATATTGAAAATAAAAATCTCACAAAAGGAAAAGAATAAAACTCTAAGAAGGCAAGATGGGCAGCTAGAGGAAGTCTGACCATGGTAAGAGGTGTCTACTTCCTCCCTTCTTGAACTTTAGAGTGGATCAAGCCCCACAGTCTGGTCTATGAGAGAACTTCCCAGGCCTAGGTGGGATCCAGGGTAGAGGACAGAAGGTGCACAGGCTGGGACAGGGGAAAGAAACCCACTGTCCCTCTGGGCTCAGTTCAGGTTTGGGCCCAGTGAGTGGAGGCACCAGGCCCACAATCTATCCAGATTCACTCCCCACCCTCCCATGACCTGGGCGGAAGTTGGCAGCCAGAGGTGTTATTTATGGGTTTTGATATACTGGAGCTTTTCCTGTAACTGCAGGAAGGAGGGCCAAGGGGCAGAGTCCAGGTGCCCATAGTTCTTCCTGACTTTGTGCATTGCAGGTGGGCAGCCCTGGGGGCATCCATCTTGTAACCCTTCACCTGAGGGACAAGGTCCTTCACAGGAATTCTTAGACAAGGAGCTCTCTCAAAGAAATCGATTTCCCAGAGAAAGATTCCAAAACTCTACACCCCAGACTTGGTGGAGAATTTTTTCTCTTTTAGGGCTGTGGGGACTGCCCACCTACCTGAAGCTTGCCTTTCTGGTGAAGTGGAAATGACTGACCTTGGCCATGTTGTCCTTGGACATCAGCATGTTGCAGTGGCCAGGTGCCAATGCACAAAGTAGTTGTCCTCCAGTTATTTCATGGCCTTAAGGCCTTATAGTGAGAACTTGAGGAGACTGTCTGGGAGGCAGACAATCCACCAGGCTCCCTTGGCCATGTACTCAGTGACCATGTAGTGGCTGCCTTTCTCCTCCACTCAGAAGCCGTGCCTGCTTGCTGTGGTCAATCTGCGTCACAACCCAGGATTCAGCCAGGAAGACCTGGGCAGTGGCATCATTCTTCATGCACTGAACAGAGACTTTGTTCCCTCAGAAACCGCCCAGCATCGGTCTCCAACACCCCTCCCCTCCACAGTGGTCTGCACATCTTCAGGTCATTGTTTAGTGCCCGGCTGCAGTGGAAGAGCTCCTCCAGGGCCACCACTGTGAGTTCCATGATCATGGCTTCATAAGGCCATCTGAGTGTGAGAGATGGTCTCCACCAATGGGATCATTTTCTCAAAGTGTGCCTCCTCATCAGTGGTGAGTGTGCTCATGTGATGCTGTAGTGCTCCACTTTGCCATCACACATCACATGGTGTGTAGCCCACCTGGGTAGGCCAAGCTCTCTCTCATGAGGAACAGACCTGTATCCAGCATGCACAGGGGTGCCTCCAACCATTAGTGTCAGCTGATGCTCTAGGTGGTGCTGCAGCTCATTTGGGGGCTCTGTCTCCTCCAGTGAGGCCTGGGGGTCAGCCTGGAGGAGGCAGGGCTGCCCCCCCCCCCCCACTTACCATCAACTACCACCATGGAGAATTGAGTTCATTATAGCTCTGGAGTCCTTACTGTGCCAGGGCCTGGCTGGGATTAGCCCCAACCTACTGTGGTGGCCTGTCTTTGGAAAGGAGTCATGCTTTCATGAATCAGTCATATGGTGTGGAGGTGGGGATGGGAGGTGGTTGGTAGGTAGAGCTGGTCACATCTTCACATCTGTGATGTCCACAGCAAAGAGAAAATCTGCTGGGATAATTTTCTGAAGGGTGAGGAGAGCTTACCAAAATGATTTCAAAAATTATATATTATATTCCATTTCCATATATTTTTTCTGTTAGTCAAGTTTCACTTATGGAAATGTATTTGAAGATGTATTTTATATATTACATGAAATTTGAGTATGAGAGTGAATTGAAATATTTTAAATACAAGGAAAAGTTAGTTTATCATAAATGTTTGGAAAGATTGCTAAGTGAATTTTGTGCCTAGTCTTTAATGTCCTGAAAATGTACTTTATACATGCTAATCCGGATTGGTGTGTATAAATTACACGTATAGCACATATATATTACATAATCTATTTATAAATGCTTATATATATTATATATAATATAATTTATAGATACTAAGTCTATTAGTATCTATTTATACATGCTTATATATATAAAATATTATATATATATAATGTAATTTATAGATGCTAATTCACCTATAGGCAGAGGATTTGAAATATAAGCTAATTCTTACCATGGGACTATTAAGATGTCCTTCATTAAAAATGGTCATTTTGAAAGAGACATTAAACTTTCATCCTCCCAAAAATTGTTGTAATTTTAAATACGATGGTTTAAAATTTATTTCTGGAGTAATAGGGCTTCATTAATTTATTCAGTAAAATTTTACTGAGCATTAACTACAAGCCAAGCCTAATGCTTGGTTGGGAGAATAAAAATATATATATAAAAGAGATAATCCCTGTTTTCAGGAAGGCAATAGTAAATCCAAGAAGGCATACACGTTCCCAAAAAAATCCATTTAAATATACTGAGTACTAGGATCATAAAGAAGATATTTAAATAGTTCAAAGAAGAAGCATCAGAATCAGCTGTTATTTCCTTCCAGTTTTATTGGGAAAACCATATTAATTTAAGATGCATGTTGTGATGTTTGATATGTGTATATGTTGTGAAATAATTACCACAATCAAACTAATTAACACATCCATCATTTCAGGCAGCTACCTTTTTTTGTGTGTGTTGAGAACCTTTAAAATGTACTCTAGTCCATACAAACTGAAAATTTGAACCCTTTGACCAAGGTATTTTAAGTGGCCAATTTGGTCTTTTTATATATTCTCTTATGTATGGAGATTTAAAAAACATTTTCTGTCTAATTTGTAGTGGAGCACATTCAGAATGATTTCCTTACATCTCCCCGCCCCTGCCCACAGAATTTTACCAAAAAGAGGTAACATTTTGCATGAACTGAGCCTGAAGTGGTAAGGTAACCCTCCTCTTACAGCTCCCCCAAAGGCAAAGAAGTGAAAGATGATGAGCTGGGATAAAAATTATAGATAGGATATTGTCAGAAGAATTTCTCATTCATTTCTATAGCTGCAAACATTCATTTTTTTCCCCAAGTCCTTTTTATCTTCCATTTAGCAAGAATCCAATTACCGAGCATGAGCTTACTGCCTCATAAATAACATCCTCTTAGCTTTCCAATCACACCATTCCAATTCTGTATTTTGTCAGCAAAAGTCCTGTTTTTAAAAATAATACTTTGGCCATCTGCTTACCCATATGTGCTACACATCACTGAATGTTAGATTCTCTGCAAATTTTATAGACGGTACCACAAACTTTGAATGTGTTTTCTCTCATAATTAGCATTTTACAACCACATTAAATTGATCACAGGTAAACTGTTTCATTTTGGTGTGTTATTTTGATTGTAATCAGACTACTTGCTTGGAAAGTGATTTTGTAGCCAATATATTTTAGTTATAAAGAGTTTTCTTTCCTCTTTTATAGCAAATACGTTATTTTAAAGGTCACACTTGTCAGACCCATAAACTAAATCCCAGACTTGCAATGTAAGGCATCCCTCGAAGGATCCATCAGTGTTTACACTGGGGTGAAAAATGTTATCTTAGCAGCTTCATCAATTTCAGTGACTGATGGTGTCATTTGCAATCTCTACAATTGGCTCCTCCCAGACGAAAGGGAAAACAGCCCAGTCAGAGATTCGGGTTTTTGGTTTTCGTGTTTTCCTAAGTCATATATATATATATATATATATATATTTGTGACTATTTCCTTTTCCTAAAAACAAAACAAAACAAAACAAAACAAAAAAAACAGGATTAACTGCAAATAGACGAATAGTAGGATATGGAGTTACCATAGTTCTTCAACTGAGAAACTGTCCAATTTATAGGTGAATTAGGGAAATTTTAAATCCCTTGGAAGCCTGCCAAACTTTGGCTTCAGTGTTTTTGTAACACAACCATGAGGTATAAAACCTTTCAAGTCCAGTTTTTTTTTTAATATCCCACATTTCCATGGTGAAAATGCAAGTTGAACAATCCCACATGAACTGTGCAACAAAATAGTTGCTGCTCACAATTTTTAATGCACAGCTTATTTTAGCTCTTATTCAGTTATAAGGAGTCAATCCCTCTTGTTTCATGTTTTGACCCATGAGCGTATAAGTGTCAGCTTCTGGTTAACCGTTCTCAAGACTGTTTTCCTGCTGTCTAAAGCTTTGTTTCTTTCTTGCTTTCTTTTTTCCTGGAAATTTATTTAAATTTTGTCTTTACAAAATTGGGAGCTGTGCAACATGTTTATTTCTTACTGGATTTCTTACTTGAAGCTACCCGGGATTTAATATCCTGCTCCCTTGCCTAGGGCAGATAAGTAAGAAAAAGCTCAAATGTCCTAGGTTTTATTACCAACCTTCATGGCACAACTTTGCTTTGTTGCTGAGTGCTCAGATTTTCTGCCTGACGACATTTACAGGGTTGTCATCTGTGAATTCCTTGTCATCATTTCTGGTCAGAGATTCAATTCAAATGCGTCTTCCTAACCTTGTCCCCACGCTTTTTCATAATTTCGATTGTTTTTTGCTGGAATGGTTGTTTGCAGTTATTTCAGTTCCGTTTTCTTTTGAAAACAAGGACTGAATAAATGAGTAAAACCAGTCTTGAAAGTGATTTATTATAAGATTAGAATTGACTCATTCTTGACATCTTGTCACAAGTAAATTAATAAAAAGTTCTTATTATGTACAAGTTCCCTCAAACATGAATTTAAAAGGACAGCCTAATGGAAAGGTTTATGTAACTTAACTTTGGCTATATTAGCTGTTGAGAATTCTTAAGAGATTTAATCATAGCTAGATTGTAATAAAATTAAGCACTCATATCCTGAATGTATTTGTGGGGCATATAGGGACACTAAGGACAACTACTACAATGAGATTTTTCTAAGTTCACGCATCTAGCTAACAACCATGAAAGGACTCTAATTTAGGACTTTTGACTTCCCTTTGACATTCTTTTCACTAATTCACTAGTTTAAATTTGTTTGCCTAAATTGATCACATAAGTGCTGTACTACTCTTTGTAAAAATTATCATCTTATTTAATCTTGAAAACAAAATAGCAGCTGTGCAGCAGCAATTGTTTTCATCTTATTTTGCAGATAGGAAATTGAGTCTTGTAAAAGTTAATATTTGTCTTTCCTGAATTCATATCACAGAAGAGTAATATGAATATCATTTGTATCCATTGCTAGCTAGACTCTCTAAAAGCATGTGTGTTTGCCTCTGTGTGTGTGTGTGTGTGTGTGTGTGTGTGTGTGCTAACGGCTATATTTACAGTCTGTCCTATTACATGCCCAAAGGCTCTTAAGAACCACATAATTAAAAAGTCAGTTTGTGGTGATGAGGTTTAGGCTTACAAAAGAGTCTTAAGGAAGTCTGGGTTTATTCTAATTAAGTGAACTACCAGGGTGCTAAATGAAATTCTGTGCTTGGCAAACTCTTCGCTTTTGCATGGGGTTATATTTGTGGATGAAATATTCTGAGGATGAATGTTAAAAGCCCTTGTGACACCTAGACCCTCTCCAGAATTATTTCCTTAAAACACTCTGTAGTTTGGCAGCTGCTTTGCAACCTGGGAGTGCATTTTAATTGGCATCCCATAACTTTATGACTGAGAGATTTATTCCTCTCTCCACAAATTCCCTCCACTCTTTCAGCCTATTAGTCGAAATGTTTGAGTTAATATTACAGGCATTTCCCCTTATAAACCCTTCAGGGCCACAGTGCAATGAGATGTCCAGTTTTCCTTCATAAAACAAGGAGTGAAAATCAGCCTTTGCCAAAAAAAGAAAAGAAAGTTTTGTTAATTTTCAAGTTTCCTTTTCCCCTCTCATCATTTTGTTTTGATCTTTACCTACTGTTATTTGCCCAGTGTGACTCAATAAATTTGAGACAGAATTTACTTTGATAGCTTGTCAATCTTAGCATGTCAATAAAATTTTCATAGAAGAAATATCTTTTGTTTTACTGCTCACTGGATTTGTCTTAATAGCTCAGACAATTTGAGACTTTCTGCTAATTTAGAGTAAGCAGTTCTGCTTATTTCCCAAAAAGAATAACTCACATTATCAGCGACATACCTGTATTTTTTTAAGAGCTAATCTCTCTCCCATTGCCTTTGGATTTATCTCTAATAAAGCACAAAATGTGAAGTAGAAGTATAGTGACTAAGAACCTGACCTGGGCTGTCAAGTAAGATGTATCTAAAAACTTGGGTTTCAATCCTGCCTTTTTGGCTTGATGTCTTTGGACAAATTGTCCTCTTTACTATAGATCCTTCATCAATAAGTTGAGGATCAGAATATTAAGAGTGAATGAAGGAGTGTAAGTGAAAAAGCTCAGCACAGTGACCTGTCAGCCACCTATCATGCAGTAAATTAACAGTAGGTAACTATTGCAATAAAATGACATAATAAAAGAGTAATATTGTAAGCCAAGAACAGCCAAGAAATGAAGTTTAGAGGAATTGTCTCACTTGGAAAGAACTAAGAAGAGAATCGTAGATTTGTAGTATCTTGGATCTCTCATTGTGGCAGTAAAAATTAAAGAAACTTGCAGGGGGAACAAAATTTTGAAAATAACTACCGTTAATTAATTTCAGATAGATAACAATGTTATTTTACATATTTACAGAGTGCAAATTGTTTTGTGAATGCAAAATAATGACGCACTATGTTGAATTCATCTCATCTTGTGAACCATTTGAACACATTTTATTACATCATTTGATACCCCAAGAAAATGTGAAGACCGCAAGACCACAGGACCAAGACCAAACCAAGATGGTTCTTTTTGTGAGCTAGTATAATAGCCAAATCAGAAGCAAAATAAAGTAGAACATGATTAATGGAGATGCTCTAGGCTTCTGGTATTTTAGTTTAATTGTAGAACATCATGGTTCCTAAATTCAAGTTTAACTAATAAAGCTATGTTTCCCTCTGATTATATTAGTTTTGATACTGCCACCTATTGTATATTGGATGAATCTAATTATTTGATAGAGTATGCCAGTTCTAGATACTATACAATATTTTGGAGAATGACACAGGCTGAATTAAAGGTAACCTAGGAAAATGGACCCTTGGGCATTCTTTGGGTATTATTTTCCATTCTTCCTAACAAATATCTGATAAAGGGCAAACAAACTGTATGAAACAGAAAATATTATATTAAATGAAAAATACCCTGGCATTCAAAGTTTGTATCTCATTGATTTTTATTTATTAACAAATTACTTTAAAATTATTATCTGTATAATTTACATACTTTTATATGCAATTATATGTATGTGTATCTATCTGTGTATGCATATATGTTTATGTGTATGTACATATATGTATATATGTATATATACCTACACAGAGATACATAAGAAAATATATATTATATATAATATATAATACATATATAAGATATAGAATATAATATAAACATATTGATCAAAATTGTACATTGCATTATAATTAATAACTAAGAAGAACAGTAGCATTTTATTACATACAATTACTTTAAAATTTCTAATAAATTAAAAAATAATTTTTTAAAATTAAAAAATAAAATCTATATTATAATATTATGGCAAAAGACACTAAAAAAGCTTTTCAGTTTTATTTACATATTCTACCAGTTTCCATCATCATGATGTAAATCAGAATGTAATTGGTTACCTTTTCTGTGTCCACAAAATATGAAGTTAAGAAATGAGATATGGCTCCTGCCATTTAAATGTTTACTGTCTGGATGGAAGAGATTATATGTACATAAGCATAAGCTTCCCAAGTAAAGAGTAAATGATGACAGTGAAGTTAAGCACATAGGTTGTATGCATTGGAGAGGATCTGAATAAATCAACATTACAAAAGATAGGATTAATAAAAGAAGGCTACAGAAAAAGGGAACAATTGAGTTGGGAAAGTTATATCAGCATTTGAATGGAACAAAGAGTAAGAAAGTGGTTTAGGCAAGGAGCATGGGAACAAAGTTTAAAAAAATCATGTTAAAAAAATTAAAAACTCATGTTAGGGGATTAAGAGTACACTTACCTTGATCAGCATTTTGTAGTGTATGGAATTGTTAAATCACTACATTGGACACTTGAAACTAATATTACACTCTATAACAAGTGCATTGGAATTAGACAAACAAATGAAACAGGAACAAGAGAAACAGGATAGACCTAGACTCAACCTGCATCCTAAATTGAGCCCTGCCAAGTCTAGCCTGGATCAGCCAATCTCCAGATGCATGAGAAACAGTAAATTATATATATATATATATATATATATATATATATATATATATATAGATATATATACTTTTAGTGGTGATATCTTTTTTTTAAGATTTTATTTATTTATTCATGAGAATACACAGAGAGGAGAGAGAGAGAGAGGCAGAGACACAGGCAGAGGGAGAAGCAGGTTCCATGTAGGGAGCCCGACGTGGGACTCGATCCTGGGTCTCCAGGATCACGCCCCGGGCTGTAGGCGGCGCTCAACTGCTGAGCCACCTGGGCTGCCCTATTTTTTTTTTTTTAAACACAGACACTTAAACACATGCACACACACATACACACACACACAAAAAAATCATGTTAGAGAAAGAGATGACCATGGCCTACTTTGGAACAGGTAGAAACTGTTTCTAGTTGCCTAATTAGAGGTACTATATGAATGAGGTGTAATGAAAACCATAGAGTGAATGTATTAAGGAGGGAAACACAAGATGAGACCATATCTCTTGAAAGTGTTACAGAATACCAATGTCTTTGCCATATATCAGATGTCTAATAAGGTAGATTCCTGAGCCCTACTCCAGAGTATTGACATATTTCCTAGCAGTTAAGTCCAGTGACCTGCACTGTTAACCGTGACCCTGGTATTCTCTATCCTAAAAACTGAGATCTTTATTATGAAACATTTCAAAGGCCTGTCTAAAAATTTATCTAAAAGTCAGAGGAAACATGTAGTAATTGTTTCAATATTTGTTTGACTATACATTTGGAATCGAGATAAATAAATCTTAAATTATATGATAGACATGTGAGTTCAAATCAAAGGAAACTATGATACTGTATTTTAGGCTCATTATCTATATCTAAAAAGTCAGAAGGATTTTTGCACAATGCTTTATGAAATAAATATTAATAAATTAACATATACTCAAGATTATGACTATAACAGTCACAGTCTCCACCTTTTATATAATTAATATATAATATTAATATATAATATAATTATTTTTTCAGGAACTCCTGAATCATTTACTGCTGTTATTGTGTGGTTACAAAAAATACTTGGAAGATCTATTGTATTGACAGATGAAAGCACATATTTTTTGTGAGCATAAGTCGTATCTAGCTTATAATACAGGAATCCATAAGTTAAAAATATATATATATATGCAGACACACACACACATACATATACACTACTCTTAAAAATCATTAGTAGCAGATTGAGACATAAATGAACTAAATTAATTATAAAAATTCATCTGAGAACACATTTTATATACCAAAGACAAACCTTTGAAGTCTCAAATTCTCTCTCCCAGCAGTGATCACTTTCTCTTCAGATTTCATATTCAACATTAAAATCAAAGCATCAGTTTTGTGTTGATATACATATTTAAGATATTAGACAGTTAATATCCACAAGGGAAATTATATATGTGCTAGATATTAGACTTACTTGCTCTCTATGTTTTCCCAAGTTTTGTCTCTTACTACTTCATTACGGTCATTGCCCTATGACCTTTCTTCTCAATCAGTAAGTTTATCTTCAGCTGTGTCATATATGTTATTAAAATAATCCATTTATTTATCTCTTCCTTTAATTTACCCTACATTTCAGGTCTAGAGATTCTATTTTGTCCTTTTTTTATAGATTTCAGTTCTTGGCTAAATTCTTAACTATTTTTTCTTTTATCTCCTTGAAAAAGGTACCTATATAATTTCTTTCTCTAATGTGGGCTATTTATTTATTTATTTATTTATGAGAGAAAGAGAGGAGAAACCGATAGAGAGGTAGATAAGCAGACTCCCCACTGAAGACCAACTCAGGGGCTCCCTCCCAGGATCCTGAGATCATGACCTGAACCAAAACGAAGAGACAGATGCTCAACTGACTGAGCCACCCAGTCACCCTGTCCCAGATACATGATATTTTCTTCCTCTCTCCTTGGTTATTCTGTTTTTATTTTATATAAAAAAATATTTTAAGTCTAAGAAGTATCAGCAATTTTGTTTTTTTTTTTGAAAACATTTAAAGCTAGTCTTTATTTTTTGCAGTTGTGTCTATTTTTTGTTTACTCTTACTCTCAGAGTAATTTTTCTTACTCTCATAATTTTCTTGAATCCTCTTTACTAAAGTGGAATTCTTTGGAATCCTAATCCAAAATATAAAAGGTTTTCTAGGACCTTCAAATCCAGTTTCCTACATTCTAATCTTTATACAAGTAATGCCACTGGGTTGTCAAAAGCAATGTGTAGACAGCCTCTCAGACATCTCTTCTAAAAATGACAGATGCCGTAGAATAAGATCAGTCTCCAATGTTGGTCTCAACTTTTTAGGTTTTCTTCTTTTAGATCTATCAATTGTTCATAGGCCACAATTCATACATGGTTTATTAGCTCCCTGATAGCTTTATGTCTTTTAAAATATTTTATTCTCTGGAAGCAAGAATCAATTTTTTTGTTTGTTTGTTTTCCTCACTATTAAATCTCCTATTTCTAGCACAAGTAAAATAATCAACATTTACTACATAGGTAATATGACATCAGCATTGTTCTAATTTATTTCTAGCACAACCATTGTGAATAATTACTATTATTCCTATTTTACCTGCATGGAAACTGAGGTATAGAAAGTTTAAGTAACTTGCTTACAGTTGCCTAACTAGCAAGTGGCAAAGTCAAGATTTGAACCTGGAACTCTTATACTAAAAACCAAAATCTTAATCACTGTAATATAAAGAGCTTAGTGATCCATAGCAATATCTTTTGAGTAAACTAATCTAAAATGTATTATTTTGCTTTTATTCATGTTGAGAAATCTTCTAAACTGTGTTTTTAGTTTATTATAAAAATAATTTATATTCAGGTTCTTGAAAATCTTTGGCATTTATCTTGAATATAAGTCAAAATTAAGTCTTGTTTTGTTGTTGAAACAGAAATTTAGAAATGCTTATTAATTCATAAGTATTACCTCCAAGTTCTTTTTAGATTGAAATATTGGTAACAATTGTTCTCTTATCATTTTGTATACTGGACAAATTTGAAATATACTTTTGAAAACTCAATTAAGTCCTTCTCTTATTTGAGCTTTGGTTTTATAGAACTGCTGTATGTGTTTCTCATTTTCAAAAGACTTTGTTTTTGTAAAGCCATAAAATATGTTTAAGGGCAACATTTTTTTCTGTCAAACACTTAGATGTCTAACAACTATAATCTTTTTTATTCTTGCCAATTAACATTTATTGAGTGCTCATGGATTATACTTGGTTACTAAATATTTTCTTTCTTTCTTTTTTTTTTTTTTTTTTTACTAAGTATTTTATTTTCTTGATGCAGGGATAGGATAATATTCTTTTACATTGGGATCCCTGGGTGGCGCAGCGGTTTGGCGCCTGCCTTTGGCCCAGGGCGCGATCCTGGAGACCCGGGATCGAATCCCACGTCGGGCTTCCGGTGCATGGAGCCTGCTTCTCCCTCTGCCTGTGTCTCTGCCTCTCTCTCTCTCTGTGACTATCATAAATAAATAAAAATTAAAAAAAATATATTCTTTTACATTTAATACTGTGTATGTATTCAATGCAAGGGAAAACAATGCATGAATCTATGTAAGGTATTGGGCATAAAATACTTATTTCATCACACTAGCACACATGCAATACACATAAAAAAATGTACCACTACCATAAATACATTTTATTTATATTTTTATATATCACTGCAGGAAAAGACAAGGACCTCTTTATTTTCAATGTTGTAATTAATTTTGGTCCTAATAACTATTTCTGCATAATAGATCTTATATAATATTACTGATGTGTTCATTTCATTTCTATTCTAGATTTTTTGCTTCATAATTTTCTATATAAATTTGATCAAAATTATTATGAAAATTTTATAATGTTCCCTATTATGTTTCTATATAGTATATATGTTCATTATTTTTACAGTGGTGGTTAATCCATCAAATAGATGTACAAATAATTTTCCTATTTCCTGTATTATAAAATATATCACATATATCACAGTATATCACATTTCTAAATTTTACAATTACAAATGCTGTATAATTCAGAATTTTATGCATTTAAGGTTATATACCAAGGACAAGTAGTAGCATACACGATTACTGAATCAAAATATTAAGACTCTTGATGGTTATTGACAAGAAATAAAATTATTTTCTAAAATTTTATCAATTTGAAAATCAAAAAGCAGCAGTAGTTTTACTGCCCTCTTGCCATCCATGTGTATGCACTTCAGTGTTTTCTTGCTTATTTATTAGCATCTGAAAACAGTTTATTAGCATTTGAAAACTATAAATAGTCATTTTTAAGAGCAAAGTATTCTTTAGAAATACATATTATGTTTATGTGTTGCCATGGTATAGGTATCAAACACCAAACTGGAGATCACAGACATGAATTTTCTCCAATAATCCAACAAGTTCATCTGGTATTTATGTAAAAAGATGCCATTCCATGTCACAGTCTTTCATTCACAGAAATATAAAAAAAACTACCAGCATGAGAAGCTACATCAGAATTAATTTGATTTCAACTGATGAATGACTGACAAAACCTAATGATCAGTCTGTTATTGATCTTTGACTTTTGAGCCCCATAAAATTTCATCTACAGGTCTCTTAGGTGCCTAATAATTATAGCAGATGACTCCAGTGTTTCATGGTTTTTGCTTGATAACACACTTTGTGTCTGAGCCAGATTCATGTTGATTTCTTGTCAGTTCTACTTCATTCCAAAGAGACCTTAAATCACCCAGGGTTCTTTTTTGAAGTTGACTATAAGCAAGGAGATCTTGAATCCATTGTGTTTAGGATAGAGGTTTAAAGCAAGAGGTGAAGTTCAATAATCCTATGTCATATTTTAACACATTCCAGAATTTTTTACAAGTCTTCTAAAGTGAGAGGTTGATCATTAACTCCTTGTGGTCTTGCTTCTGATTTAGGATTTTGGTGGTTTTTTTTTTTTTTTTCCTGACATATACCAGTTTCATTTGTGAATTTAAAAACAACAGCAAAACAAAGTGACTCAGTTACTCTTTTTCTTCAGGTCGCAATACTAACAGAAGTGTTTTAGCCAATGGTATATAGAACTGCCAGAGGAACAAACTTAGAATGCTGTTTAACTTGACTGAATGTTAATAGCTATTTTCCCTAAGGGTAGAGGGGGAGACCTGGGTGATTGGAGGTTGGGGACAAAAGGTACATTAAAGTTCATTCTGACATTAGTTTATTTGAGTTAATCAGGTCCAGGTGGACCCAAACTATTGCTCAAGGCCCAAATGTCACCAGAAATATGGCCCCTGCACTCACTTTGATGCTAAAGTGTAGAGTTGATCCATCCCAGGATGCTTTCTTGTTAGGCCCTTAGCCCCAGATTAAATTATATTCAACCTAGAAAAGTAAGAATTAAAAAAAAATAATTCTGACTCTGTACATGTCTATAAATATCTATAATTCAGTATCTGGTGAAATCATGACAAAATCATTTTTAACTCTGAGTTCCATTTTTCAAGTGGCCATGCATCTAGGCTGCCATATTTTTGTCTCATAAACTCTTTTCTTTCAAATACTAAAAGCTGGTCTTTTTTGATATTGCTTAGGCATTTATAAAAACAAAGGGAAAACTGAAATTATATATTATATATATTTTTTAAAGCTTTATTTATTTATCCATTCATGAGAAGCAGACTGAGTGAGAGAGGCAGAGACACAGGCAGAGGGAGAAGCAGCTCTTCACAGGGAGCCCGATGTGAGACTCAATCCCAGATCCTGGGATTATGACTAGAGCCCAAGGCAAGCGTACAACCGCTGAGCCACCCAGGCATCCCTGAAATTATATTTCTATGTGGTATGCACTTTAATTGAAGAGCCATTCAATGAGTTTGTTTAAAAAAAATAGCTCTTAAGAGAAATTAGGGTTGAGGACACAGTGTGATAATTGCATGAAGCTAAATAAATTAGAATGCAACCTATAAAAGTCAGTTAATAACTATTGATATGAAAGATGTTGATATACCAGGTATGACATTTATCCAACCTAAATAACCAAAGAAACATGATTAAAATATTGTTTGGTTAGTTAGTCCCCAACAAAAATGATTTATGTCTGAAAATACTTCAAAGTTGTAAAGAAGTAAATAAGAAGAGAGTGTTAAAAACTGAGAGGAGGGAAATACATGCAAGGGAATATTGTTCATATAAGTCTTTGCTAAGTGAATTATTGAAATGCTCACAATGGGACCTACCCAGGATAGTCTCCATATCATTTCATAAAGATAGATCTATTTTAAGGAACTGTCAATAAAATAGGCTTAAAAATCTTTCTTAGAATAAAAGTTGAGATAATCTTTCTTTCTCTAAATTACCTTCTAGAGTTAGAAAGGACAGAATAAAGGTTCAAAAACAGCTGAGGATGGATTGCTCTGGAGTTAAGCTGGTCAGGTTTGAATTTCACCTACCCTGATTTTTAGTAATGCTAATGTCATCCTTTATCTAATCTCTCAAGGCTCTGTTTTCTTATCTAGGAAAAGGGGTAACAATCCCTGTCTTGTAAGTTCAAAAATAGACAACTATTATTATCTAAGAGAATATGGATTCATCAACTCAAGATATTCAAATAAAAAGGGCTCTCAAGTTATAAATAACAAGACTTCAGTTGAAGGAGAAATATACTTTTGTGTTTGCTCCAACAGTAGAGGGCCCCAATGTTTTCCATATTATGTTAATTATGGTTTTCAAAGGTTGGTGAATTTCCAAATTTCAGATAAGAGATTATAGACGTGAGTTCTATGGGGAAAGCATGGAGTAAGAAGAGCCAAGCCCTGGTAAGAGAAAAACTTTGTTTATTCCCAAATGGACCAATCCATGTGCAATTAATTTATAGCTAAAATTATGTATATTGCATTGTTTTAAACATCCTGATGGGATAATTAAATTATTAGAGGGAAAAGTTAGAGTATTATAAGACAGTCCACATTGTTTGGACAATTATCCGGACAAGGCAACGATATTTGACCTGAATGAGCAGAATTAGCTTGCTGAGTTTTTGCTTGAGCTTGATTTGAGTAACTCTCTCACTTGTTCCCCTTCAACTCAGTCAGAGGAAATTTTAACAAGGGATGTTACCAGCCAATCTGGTAAATCATCATGGCACATGATTCTTTCCTTGGGAAGAAATAATCATTCCTTGTTGGTCATGAGCAGAGAGTGGAGACATATGATTGATCACTTATTGTTAGATCTTAAAATGAGGTGATGGTGAAATCACAATTTTTGAGAGTGACAAAATGTGGCAGCAGAAAATAAGCATGGTATGCATTGAAAAATGCATCATTTGCTCTGTATTGTAAGTCTTTTAGGCATAAAGTAGTCTATGTGATAATAGAATCCACTTTAAAGATTTATGTACTTGAATAATAAAACTGGAAGTCAAACCTAATCCTCAAATATTTCACAAAGGAGTTTGGTCTCCACCCAAATCTCTCAGAATTGATTTTAAAATAAAATCACGTATTGAAGAAAGCATTCACGTGTAAAACATTGATAACCTATAAATATCTTTTAGTTACAACTGAGAGTTCATAAAAAATAAAATGAATGATTATTGCATTTGAAATATTTACAGTTATAATTTTCCATTCTTCACTGATTTAGTCTAAACTAATTTTGGTTAATGTCCAAGGGGTTTTACAGTATTAAAGTATTTTGAGGAGCTGTTTGTTCTTGCACAAGTCTCACAGTTTCCCACCTTCTCCTTCCATTTTTTTTTTCCTTCTCTGTTTTCTCTCTCCTGCAAAGCTCTTCTTGGCAGTCACGTCTTGGGAAAGTTTTCTTTTCCATTAGATAGAATTTAAAGATTATCCCTATTCCCTAAAATGTCTTTTGAGGCCCCTATCTCTCTTGCAAACCCGTGGAATTAATTTCACCTCAGAAGTTCTTCACTGCAGAAGGTGTTATTATACCCTGTATTTAAAAAATACCTTATATTATACTTTCCAATATCTCTGTGTGTCTTTATTTCTCAGTGGACTGTGTTCAATTTTCATCATTGTATCATAGCAGCACATAACACAGCAGACTGCTCAGGGGTGCAAACAATGGTTGCTTAAATTTATTGTTCAATTGTTATATTAGACCGATTTTGAGAAAATTGTTGGGGTCTCTGTAGTCCCTGTGAATGAAACCAGAACTCAGCTGAGAGAAATCAGATGAATGGTTGTAAGAATATATGTTGTAGAAAGCAAAAAGCCTTTTGGTAATAGAAGAGACGTCCAATTCAAGTCTTGGCAATATTGTATTTGTACGATGCACTGCATTGAATTCCTGTAGTAGAAGTTAGCATGGGAGTTAAGAAAGGTCGTGTGACAAGTAGCTAACCCAGGCACAAGAGGGTGAGAGAAAGATGTCTCTCAGTGGACACCTGCAAAACAAAGAATTAATTGTAGGAAAGAGTGGTTACAACTGGAGTGTCTGAGGGGATGTTTCTGTTCTCTTACTGCTTAGCCATCATCTTGTATAAGCACCTACTTTCTGGCTTAAACTGGGATATTTCGTAAAGTACATAGTGATTCAAATTAGTTTTTGTTGTAACTGCATTAGTATATTCATTGATTTGTCTCCTCTATTCCTCTGATATTGTAACTTTCATCCCAAATCAATTATATATAATAATATGTAATAATCAATTTATATATTTGTATATTTAGATAATATATATTTATGGTTCTATAATATATATTTGAGGATTAAGTTTGACTTCCAGTTTTATTATACAATTACATGAATCTATAAAATGGATTTTGTCATCATATAGACTACTTTATGCCTAAAAGTCTTATAATACAGAGCAAATGATACAATGTCAATGTACACCAATTTATATAATATATGTAGTATGTATTTATATAATAATTGATATATATATATATTTAGTATATGATCTGCAGCATAAGTGAAGACATTTAGCTAGCTCTAATATAGTACATGAGTGTCTTTTAAAGAGTTTATTTATTCATGAGAGACACAGAGACAGAGGCAGAGACATAGGCAGAGAGAGAAGCAGGCTCCCTATGGGGAGCCAGGTGCAGGATTCGATCCAGGACCCTGGGATCATGACCTGAGCCAAAGGCAAACGCTCAACCACTGAGCCACCCAGGTGCCCCTAGTACATGATATCTTAAGAGGTTTATAAATCTTGAGAATTTTATTTTGCTTTGGTTTTGTTTAATGGCACGAGTCAAATACTCAGCCTTCTTGAAACTCTAAAAGGTGAGCTATTTATTCTCCCCTTTACAGATGCTGCTGGGCTTTCTATAGCATTGGGAGAGAAACGGCAGAAAACTAAACTGATAATTACTATTAGAGTCTAGAATAATGTTCCTTGTAAATATCTTTCTCTTAATATCTCAGCAAGCTATTTTCATCATGATAGAAAGGGATAATTTTCAGGTACGAAATTTCCTTCCAGGTGCTTCCACTGCCCCAGTGGTAATGCTGATTAAGTTACTTGAAAGTTGTTACAATATCCCAGCGGAGGAGAAGCAGAGCCCAGAGATAACTTGGATTCATCTTATTGTAAAGTTATTGGATCCTTTTTCATACCTTTTCTACTCTAAAGAATTTAGGGGATGAGATAATGATAGTGTTTACCTCAAGGGGAAGTTTAGTAGATTAAATGTCATAATGGATGTAAGTGATTATCACAAGGTCTGGCATATACTAAGAGTCCATAAGGCTAGCCAGTGCTTTTATGGATGCATTAAATGTATAATCCTATTGTATTTTGTTTTTTTTCCCCCCAGTGAATCTGCTTCAGAAAAAAAAAATAAAAAAGAAATGGAGAAGAAGCAGAAGAGAGAATTTGAGTAGCCTGCTGCTTTTGAGAATTGCTAACCATCATTGTGTACATGATGGGGTAGGTGAAGCAGGTTATAACACATTTGAACTCATTCCAGCAGTAGTGACCCTTTCTCAAACCCAGATGTTTAAATGACTGCTCAGTGGGGATGTTTGGGATTATAAATATGTCCCATCTGCTGCTACCGTCTGCCTGCTCTTGAAAGGTGTAAAATCACCCACTGCACTCGACATCAGTAGCAATCCCCACTCCAATTTACAGGAAAATTAAAAGGTGACCGGAAACCTTCCTTGTGGCAAAGCCTTTCCACATTCGCCTAAAGGGAATAAACGAAGGTCAAGGCAATCACTCTGTTAATGTGCTATTCGATAGAAGGGCTATGGTTAATGTTTTATGCTTTAATTGAGAGATGTATCAATCTAAATAATCACAAACAAAAATGAGAATGCATTTAAATTTTCAACTTTAGAAACCTGAAGGCATCTTTGCAACACTGTATGACATACATAATCCTTGTTATCCAATGGGATTATAGCTGCAAGTATCTTAATACCTTAGGAAAATAGAAGCTTGCAGCTTGAATATATAATACTAGTTATATTATTAATACTAAAGGTAGTATTAATAGCAGTGATATTCAGGCTAGGCAGTTCTTCTGCCTTCCATTATTCTGAGTTTTAGCACCCCCGTTTTTATGGTTATTTCCTTGATACACTTTGCATTTTGTAATTACTTTATTATGGATTTGTTTACTTGTCATCAGCTTTCCACCTTATTAGGTAATATTCTCCAGGAGAGTGGGAGTTTTATTGCTCTCATCTCTTCTTACACATTATCCGGAAAAATGATTGGCATAGAGTAGACATCAATAAATAGTGTAGAATATGTTAAATATTAGTAAAGATTGTTTAGATTGTCTAAAATTGTTCCAAATAACACTAAAGTGGACATCAACAGGAAAATAATTCCAGATTTCCAGATACTTCAATTCCCCCTTTAGTTCTTCCTTGAGCATAAGACCACAGCACATATATACTTACACATCAACTCATGGAATAGGAAACACCGCAACAAGGAATCAGTCTTTATGGAAAATATACTGAGACCTGAATCTGTGTTGTGTTCTCTTCATTGAAGAAGATTACACATTGAGATGATTCCAGGGATATCAAAAAGAAATCACCATAGATAGATGATGATAGAAGATAGATCTTTCTAAAGTTAATGTCTGAACTCCTTTTAACAATGGACAGGATGTGAACTCAGATAACCTGAGTTCTTAATCTTATTCTATCAGTTTGAAGCTTGATCTTGAGCAAAACACCTGGCCTCAATTAATATGTACATTCTCATACATGTGTTCTCATCTGTTAATTAAAATAAAATCTAGCACATGATTTTTGTTAGTATCAAATAAAAAATGACACTTGAAAGCAATTTGTAAAATGGAAAGTAGTAGCCCAATAGTGACCAGTTTTGTACTCTTCATTGGTAGGCTTGTTAAAAGACTCTTGATGATCTTTTTCAGAAAGATGAAAGTGGTTTGATAGAAGAATAGAAAAGTTAAACTATTAGGGCTTGACTGAAGGAAGGAACTAAAAGAATATAATGTAATAATATATATACAAGAATATATATAAGAATATATAAAAGAATATAATGTAATAATAGAAGTAGCTACTTCTATTATTCTACAACTATGTATTTCATTTGTAAAACTTGGGGGTGGTAAAAACTAACAGATGTCTCTAATATTGATGTTGCTCAGATCATTTTATTTTTTTAAGCTTTTATTTTTAAGTGATCTCTACTCCAGTACTTCCTTTTCAAATATGGTTGTACTTACACAAGTTAGTTTGTGTCCTGGGAGCCAGAGAAACCCTCACTGATACTACTCGGTGACACACTGCAGATACTGAGTAAAAGTGAAGAAGAAGGTGGAACTATGGGCTATTCTCTGGTTTAGCCAACTCAAAGCTGGTTCCACATAATTCTGAGGGATACAGGAAATAGGTTTAAGAAAGAAAATACGTTCCATTCCATTTGGGATATATTGAGTTTGAAGTACATGTAGGACATTTAGGCAGAGATGTCCAAGAGAACTTAACTGGAGAGAGAAATTAGTTATTTTGTAATTTGAAGATGAGGGAGCAGGGAATGCAAAGAAAGAGCAAGTAGATTGAGAAATGGTCTGTGACTGAAAGCTCATATCAGTATAATTATCTTATTTACTTAAAAGATACTTTATTTTCTAATATAATTATGCTATCATATTATCCATCCTTTCTCCCTCAATATCCTATATTTGCAATGCTTTTTAAACTTACATATGTGTAAAAGTCATCTGGAGAGATGATTTCCACAGAGATTCCTGGGTCCCATTACTAGAGATTCTGATTCAGTGAAGCTGGGGTGGGCCTGAGTCTTTGCACTTCTAACATGTTTCTAGATGATTCTGATGATGCTGGCCACTGAAGCCAGTTCCAAGGGAGTGATTGTGAACAGGAACCACTATAAGTGGCTTCTTCCCTGATAAAGATATTTCAAATTAGTATTGTCCTATTTTTAATGAGATTCTGAAAATTTTGAGGACATTCATTTTTTTTTTCTAGCATGAATATGGCAAAAATACATTTTGGTGTGTAGGTGTATAGGTTGGGTTCCTCAGGAACCAAAACCTGAGGAAAGATTTGTATCAAGGAATGTTCAAGGAGAGTGTTTTTATGAATGACAGCTTCAAAGGGATGAGAGAGACAGGACTAGGTGGAGCAAGAATGTTGAGCTATGATGAAACTGCACCATGGAACATAGATTGTCACCAATTCTATGGGAACTCTAGAGCTGTAGAGTTCCTCAGAGCCATTTCCATTCAAGATAGGAGGGTCAGGCCCTTTTACCCCTCTTTCAACCAGAAATTTAATATAGGTCTACTCTGGGAAGGGAGTAATATTGGGTGAAGTGATTTCCTACCAAATTTCTCCAAAATTTCTGGAGATGGATTCAATTTTAAACCCTCAGAAATCAACACTTCTGGCAGCTTAGGACAAGTGTGCCTTGCTCAGAGGGAAGGAACTTGGGAGTGCATGACCCAATTCACTGGAGATTGTCTATTTGATATTTTGAATTAGTTCCATTTCTCTGGGAGTCAGGTATTAAAGTTTATATACTTCAGTTGTAGATTACTTGGATAAAAACATATATTACTTCCAATCTGAAACCTATAAAATTTGGAGTCAGCAAAAGTAAACCAGAACCTCATAAAAGTGTGTACCCCCCGCCTTGCAATATTTTTGTTGCTTCCTGCTTTTGAATGGACTGGAAAGAGTGTTATCAGCACTTTACTTTCAGAACTGTCTGTATAAAAATCGTGAAATGAAAAATGGTGAGGATAGAATGTTCCTTGAACTATTTCTCCCTTTCATAAAAGCAATATAGTAATTGGTTTGGCCTGAAATTATAGCATTTGCCCTAACCCATCCTACTAACCCAACAAATACATTAATTAACTATGAATCAAATGGGATAGTTTAGACAATCAATTTGGATGAAACAATTAGACTTGTCAGATTGTTTTATTCAAGTATACTTTTATTGAAGTGAGAAGGGACAGTATGAATTGTTTATTCCTGTGAGTTTACAATGTATATATCCAGTTGCCTGTTTGTCAAACTTTCTTAGATGTTTCAAATGAAAATCAAGCTAACATGTCTGAAACCAGAATTAAAGATCTTCATAAGAATGATTTCTTATGCATTTATTTCTAAGACCCTCTGTACTTATTTTATATAAAACTTATAAGATTATATAACTAATTGTATATTTCCATGATGATGAAAACTCCTTTACTAGGCTGAATGCACCATGAAATCATTGGCGATCTTTATTTTGCTTGTTATTGTTACCCCAGTCTATAATGCAGTGCTGGCATATAAAAGATGCTTAATACACGCGCTTTCGGTGAATTAGCAAAACATATAAGTGAAATAAAAACATTCTATAAAAAAGTGTCTCACATCTTTTTTAGGGTTATTGTGACTCTTTTAAAGATCATTCCTATTTATAATCACAGCCAAATATTTTTTTTTAAAATGCAAGTACATTTACTTTGAATGATCACTAATAAACATATTGAGTTTAATGGGGCCATTTCTACTCCAACTCATGGAGAAATAAGTCCATTAGACAAATAAAATTTTGGACTTATGTCAAATATTTTGATGAAACAACAGTGGTGTTTAGACACAGCACATATTGTCTTACACATTACAGACATTTAATTAATACTTTTTGAATAAATACATAAATAAATTAATTAATTCAGCAATATAGGTCATAGAAACTATATATCCAATTTCTGATCTGTTTTGTATAGCACATTCTCTATGATTATTTTAATACAACCTTACCTTGACTACTAAGGTTAAGGAGGTTGGCTCCTTTCTAACAAGTTCTTTCCTTGTCCGTATTGCTCTAAGTTTATAAAAGCCTAAATACCATTGTAGGCAAATAGGAATTCAAACCTAAATATCAATGACTAGTATTTTAAGCATTCACTGACAGCTTGGATTTTAGTAAAATGAATCTCCATTCCTGGAAATCTTTTGTTTTATGTATTGATGTCAAGGGTCAGGAAATGCAGAACCATAGAATTCTGAGCAAATGACATCTTGTAAGAAAGAATAGGCCTGGTGCTTATTATCATTTATGTTTAGCTGCTAGATTATTGCTCTCACTAAGATCATAGAAATTTCATGAAAAAGTTATGAATTGACAGGATTAAACTAGGTGTCAGGAATTCAGTTTCTCTCAGCCTAAATGTTTTAACATTATTCACTGTGTTTAACAAGTATTAATTGGTGACATGTGATGTAGTTATCCATTTGCTTTAATAAGGTAAAAAGCTCAAGGGATTTTAACAAGGCTGGGATATCTTCTATACACAAAGCAGCATATTTGAATCTGGGGAGCGAGAAAGAATGAATCATTTTTTAAAGGAATATACAAATGTGTGGGAGAGGACATATATATCCACAATAATCATCATGCAATTAAAAATAAAAAGAATATAAGAATAAGACAGATGTACAAAAGGAGAGAAATCAATTCCGACTGTAGAAAAGGTACTTAATTACAAATTTGAAAGGAATATTTTCCAAACTAAATTAATGGCATGAGTCAAAAAATAGAAACAAGGAAAAATTCAGAATATTTTTGCATCATTCAGTTCAACACAAACCTAGCTATAGACTTTGACAACAACAATCAGGTATTTTAATGTCAGTATATTCTAATACACACTTTTATTTATAAGTCTCCTCAAAGCAGTGGCCCAAACATGTGCTACAGTGTTAAAAATAATCATTGTAATATTATTTAGTGGTTTAATGAGTTAAAAAACTGTGGAAGCTATTTGCATTCATTCTTTCTTTTTAACTTCCGAAATAAATACAACTGCAAAGACTATGTAAATCTATCCTTCATTTCTGATGATAATTGAAATGTTACTTTGTTTTCACACGTCTGTCTGGCTATAACTTCCTATTTTATTCACATATTTGAAGAAAAAAGCCCTCCTACTTCCAGTTAACACCTTGTAAGATGAAGGGAGGATATCTGTTAAATGAAACTAGCAGATTTTTCATAAAGCATTCTGTAAATGGACTCCTCATTAATTATACATCAGTGTTGGCCAAGTGAAGCATTCTAGTGTTGTAGATGATTTACCATAGCAAGTTTTCAGCTTTATGAAACTTTATTTAGGCAACTCTAATGAAATTAGTTTTAGATTCATCTAAGCAATATCAGCTATTAGAATATCATTTCTTCTCAATTTGCTTGAAACTTCTCACTCCATTCAGCTCAATGAACCACAAGCAGACCCCCAAAATACAGATGTTTGCATTTCTAACAAAGGCAGAGTCACATGTATATGTTTGTTTGGCTCTTTCTATGAATATCAGAAGGTGCTTCTACATCTTCAGTCTTGATTGACAGAGTAAAGGTTTGCATATAAATCACTATTTAGCTTGAAATAAGTTTTGATTTGCAATGTAAAGAGAAGCTGTGATATACTGCGAAGACACTTCATACAACCATATTGATCTGGAACTTCCTAACATTGTCTGGTACATTGTAGGCATGATTTACATATAATCTTTATACATATCTATATTGATATGAATATCTTATTCATACATATTTAATAAATGAGTGAATAAGCAACACATTTTTACTGAAATAACATTTAAAATGTATTTATATGTTCTAGCAAAGTACAAAGTTTGAAATTTAAATCTTTTTCACAGTATAACTGGATTCAAAGAAAAAAAAATCAAAATTAATACATTATCAGAGAGAAAATTCCTGCATACCTCCAAAAGAGCAAATTCTTTAAAACTTATTTCCGTAAACGTGCTATGAGCATAGTCTTGGACAAAAGTGATATAATTCAGTTTATATAACAAGTGGGTCTTTATATAAATATATATAATAAACAAGCACCAAAAATAACTGTAGGTGAGCCACGAATACCAAGATCTGGCTTTCAATCAGCACTAGTTCTATTTGGCTCCCTGCATTTAAAAAATACATTTCTGAGCTAGGAGTTATGGGACCACTGTGCACAGTTGGAAGTGCAACTGTGATCATACATGCTACTTATTTCATAAAAGAATCAAGTTTTCTCCCTCAGTCTTATTATCAAGCAGCTATAGGCATCAAGACTTTAGGGACTGGCATGATATTCTTAGTAACAAATTAAAAACCAAGTATTCCATTTTATTATCCTTAAAGATCTTCAAAAGCTGGAGCTATGTTCATAAACAAATGAATATTTTGACAACTATGCCAACAATTTGGTTTTGCTTTATATTAAAAATAAATATGTGGCATGATGATATATAGCCTGGCATGAGATGATTTGCCCATGGAAAATAAAGCCCATGAAAAATATAAGAATTATGCTCATTCTGTTTTGTATCATATTAGTGCATGCTACAATGAATCTAGTGGAAATATCCAAATCTGTGACTTTACATTCAGTCATAATTAAGAAACATCGCTAAAGTCTTTGGGCTTCTGTTTCATCATTGATATGTAGAAATAGGGCCTAAACTCCTTCCTATTCATTGGATATTTAAGAGGATCAAATCACTTGATAAAAAACTTTTAGGTTAATATGGCCAGCTACTTTGTTTGATTTTTTCTTTCTTTTTTTTTTTTTTTTTGCATATCGCAACTCTCAAACAACTGCTTTCTAAGATGCCCATGAGCATTTCAGATCCCTCATGAATAAATAATATGTAAACATGCCAGTGATAGTGGTAAATAAAACAAAAAAGACACTGAAGGAATACAAATAAGCAAGTATTAAATTATGCTCAGACTAATCAAAATAATTAAAATCAAGTGATGAAAAAGGATTGATGAGGACTTGGTGAAATGGAACACACAGTCACTGCTGGTAAAAGCAAATTGCTATAATTGTTTAAAACACTGTGGGAAGGTATGTACAACAATACTTAAGACAGATTTATATTATTGACAAAATCTCTTCCAAACATCCCTAGTAGGGATGCCTGGGTGGCTCACAGTCGAGAGTGTGCCTTTGGCTCAGGGCATGATCCCAGGTCTGGGGATGGAGTCCTACATGGAGGCCCACACTGGGTTCCCTGGGAGGAGCCTGCTTCTCCCTCTATGTTTCTGCCTCTCTCTGTCTGTGTCTCTCATGAATAAATAAACTAAAAATCTATTTTAAAAAATCCCTAGTAAAGGGATTTTCCTTCAGCTGAGATAAGCTGTTACATAGTTTTAACTGAGGCATTGTGGAAATTGATGTCATCAATGCAGTAGAAAGTACCTTACACCCCACTTAACTCAATAAACTCGCTCGTTTTATAAGAATCGGATTTGGACCATAAAATAACAACAGTACAACAACAAAGAAACTGCCCAAACTCCCTCTCCCTCTCCCGCTTCTCTCTCTCCTCTCTCTCTCTCTCTCTCACACACACACACACACACACGCTCAGAAGAAAATCTCAGTTCATTATATGAAATACAATTTAAAAAATAACAAAACTTACATATGTCACTCTCCCATTTAAAATGGGAGGCAGAGTTGTATGAGAGTATTTTGTTGTATTTCTTATTTGTTATTATTTTATTTTAATGGTGAGTGCACTTGTTCTGACAGTGAAAAATCAGGTGCTTTTATGAAAAGACATAAATTTAGTGGCTATAATTGAGGGTAACTTTCAACACTGTGGACAGATAAAACTGTTGGGTGGATCCCTCCACGACACAGCCGTTCAATACCATGCTTAATTCCACCCCATTACCTGAGTGCCAGTCTTTTCTCAGCTCCTTACAAATAGATGTTGGCTAGTTGTTGGGAAACAAATTTGGTGTTGGCAATCAGATTCTTTTCCCATTAAGTTCCTGTAGCGTTGCTGCACAGACAAATGGCTTTACTCCTCATAGTAGCCACACTCCAGCAGATGGATTCCAGGACTTGCTTTGCTTGACATTGAAGGGTAACCCACAGACTCCAGTAGACAGTCCATCACTGTATAACCTACAGGGGGCAAGAATTTCATGAGCAATAGGAGGTAGATGATGGGTCACAACATACTCTACTTCGCAGCAACCAAATTGGAAATATCCTTTTTTTAGGGTCTGTGATCTTTCAGTCCAGTTTCTTGTGACACACATTTTAATCTGTTCTGTTTGCCATTTGTTATTACCTTAATTGGCAACTTCTGCAGAAAAAAAAACAATGATTCAGTATCTCTTGTTATTAACTGTGCACTATTATCTAAAACAAAATCAGAGAGAGAGAGAGAGAGAGAAAAGACAAATCAGATGAGATTTTTATTTTTATTTTTATTTTTTTCAGGTTGAGTGTTTTCTCCTACCGATTATTCACTGAGCTGCACCTGCTTACCAATTATAGCTTAATCATGTCCTTTGGAGCTCACAGTGCTCGTTTGCATTCCACACACTCCCCCTGAACTTTGATGTCAAAACAAAACCATCTATCCCTCATACCTGGAGGTCTACACATGTCTAAGTGGGCTCTAGAAAAGAATCTAGATATCAAAGGCAAACCAGAGACTGACACACTATCCCAAATCTCTGCTTTATGTTACTTGAATCAAAAGATTTCCTTTAATTTTTAGGCTTTCATGGATTGACCACTTCTAGGGAAATGCTGTTTTCAGAAGCAGATTAACCTTGTACATTGTACATGACTCTGTTCAAAAATCTAGATGACTGAATGAAAACAGCCAGGAATAGAAGAATGATGCCTCCAGCCCTTTGGAAGAAGTCTGTGGCAATCAGGTGTGAAGGAAATCCAATTCATGTTATGTTATCTTAGTAGGAAAAATGTAGAGCATGCACCAAGGATTTGGCTAAGTTATTGTGTCCTTCTTGGCCGTTGGTTTTGCTCTGAGTTTCAGAGGTTATGCATCCATGCATATGTTTGCTCTTTGTAGTTTGGAGAATCTCTATGAAAACATATTTAAAAGACACATGGTTGGGATGCCTGGGTGGCTTAGTGGTTGATCATCTGCCTTCGGCTCAGAGCCTGATCCCAGGATCCGGGATCAAGTCCCACATCGGGCTCCCTGTGAGGAGCCTGCTTCTCTGCCTCTTTCTCTCTCTGTCTGTCTCTCATGAATAAATAAATAAATCTTAAAAAATAAAAATAAAGACCCAAGGTTTATCATCTTAGAAGAAAAAACAAGTAAAATAGGAAATAAGATACCGACCTGAAAAAAGTATTTTCTTTATGTGTTTAATTTCCCAAACTACCAAGAAGTAGTTGGTATGTGAAATTATGATCCATGAATTGCTGTGAGAGAAGAAACTGACCATGAGAACAGCATTAGCTAATACAATTACACAGGAGAAAACACTTAAGTCAATAACAAAACTTATATTTTCTTCCCTATCAGCAAATGAATGAATCAGTACACACAGTATTGCACATAAGTACTACCTGACTTTTTTAATGAAATATATTTTTTCTCTTTCAGATATATTTTCATTAAGTCAGGAAAGCCAGAAAAAAAGTAAAGCAAAAATCAGCTCACCACTTAAAAAAACACATTGCAACCATTTATGTGTATGATTAATTCTTTTTCTCTCCATGTCATTTCATTGAAAGTATATAACCAGTGTACTTAAAGTCTTAAGTCTTTAAACATTATATGGTTTCATTCATATGGGGAATATGAAAAATAGTGAAAGAGATTATAGGGGAAAGAGGAGAAAATTAGTGGGAAATATCAGAGAGGGAGACAGAACATGAGAGACTCCTAACTCTGCGAAAAGAACAAGGGGTAGTGGAAGGGGTGGCGGGTGGGGGATGGGGTGACTGGGTGATGGGCACTGAGGGCGGCATTTGACGGGAGGAGCACTGGGTGTTATACTATATGTTGGCAAATCGAACTCCAATAAAAAAATATGACAAAAAAAAAAAAACACCTTGCTGTTCTGAGCAGGTAAAAAAAAAAAAAACGTATGTTCTAATACCTTAAACTTTTTTCCACTTAATAAATTTTTATACCAATATTTAAATATTCTAGAAGACAAATTTCAGAACTATATTGTGTTATATAAAATAGCTCTTAAGCCAATTATGTTGTATAGATTTAGCCAATTCTTTTTTTAAAACCAATTCTTTAATATAGGACATTGTTTTCCCCCCAATTTTTCAGTATAATAAATATTACATTTTTAAAGGTTAATTTTTTAATAGAAAAATATGACCACTGAAGGAATTATCAGATATAACATATTTTAGAAATTCAATGTTGCTTAATTGCCCTCTGGGGTTTGATAATTTGCAATTAAAGCAGAACCATACTTGAACTCTTAATACTTCACTTTTGCAGAAATACTGGATAGTATTTATGTACATAAGATGTAGATTGACCTCTTTGTGTCTTGTTGCTCATGTGCAAAATGGGGAAAATAATAACACATGTTTGTGTCAGGTCTTTCATATTCTTGGAGATAAATTTATATGAATAAAAGTTATTTAGGTGTTATTTTGATCTTAGAATTTATATACAAATTTTCCAATTGCCTACCTCCTCCTTAAGCTTTTATGTTCAACCTATGATTTTGATTATTCTATTTACAAGTAAGGAATTTGAAAAATATTTTAAAGTGGCCTTTGAATAATGCTTGGCATCATTAATATACATGGTGAAATTAAGGTCAAACATTTAAATTAAATTAAAATACTTGTAAAAAATAAAATACTTGTTTTCATTTTAAGTAATCTAATTGACAAACACAATTTTATAGTTACCTGAGTAATTATTAAAAGTATAATAAATTTATAAATATGGTAAATCATGTTATTAGAAACATAAGACTATAAAATTAGTAAGATTTCAAATTAAAATAAAAGTCTAAAAAGATTGCTAACAACTTATTTTAAATTCTAATTAGGAAGCTATTACACCAAACTTATAGGCTGAATTCACTTAAAGTAACTATTTGCACTTAACTTATTTCACATGTTTAGATTTCTGTTCTCCAGGAAAATAATAAATATTTGATTTTTAAAAAAGTATCTCTTCACATAATTCCATTTTTTTCCGGTCTTAACTTTGTTCAATAAGTAAATAATGTTTGAGGACTATCGGTACAATATTTTTACTTATTTTAAAAAAATCTTTATTTAAAGTTAACATAAAATAAGAGACTCTTTTGTGATCTATAGTTCTGTTAATGTTAACATTTGTATAGAATCATGTAACCACAATCAGAATACATGTTTTCATTACCATCACCGCCCCACAAATTCTCATCTACTGCCATTTTCATTACAAATTCCTTCTAATCTTAACCCTTGGAAACCACCAAACTATGCTTTGTCACTATAGTTTTGCTTTATAGAAAATTATGTAAAAGAAATCATGCCATATATAATTTTTGAGACTGGTTTATTTCCTTAGCATAATGTTTTTGGGTTTCATCTATGCAGTTGTTTTTATCAGTAGCTTTTTACTTTTTATTGTTGAGATTCATTGTATGAATGGAGCAAAGCAAGTCTATCCATTCATCTACAGAAGGACCCTGGGTTGTTTTCAGTTTGGAATGATTATTAATATAGCCACTCTAAACATTTGTATATGGATTTTGAGTGAGCATAAGTGTTTATTTATCTAAGATATGTACCCAGGAGTAGGACTGCTCCAGTATAGGGAATGTTCAGGTTTCACATTTTTAGAAACTTTCAATTTTTTTTAAATTATTGAATTTTAAGGAGAATTTTGTTTATAAATCTATCAAGATACACCCTTTTATATAGTTACAATTTTAATTCTAAAATTTAAGAGAGTAGAAACCTATATCCTTGAGATTAAGTCATCTCATTCTCCAATTTCCAGAGCAGATTAGAATCAGTATCAGCAACCTAGGTAGCTCTACCATTTGATGGATTCCACTAGGCTATTAATTGCTTCATGAGATTCTGAATTATGTTCTTAATTTTTCTGTATATTATGGTTACTTCTACTATAGACATTTAAAGGATAACTGGAATTTCTTCACTACAAACTTAAGGTGGACTCTGGCCACATAATTTGATGGCCTTTCTTGGATAAGGATATGACAAGACTGTCTACAGTCATAGTGCATAGAACGATATCCAGTGAAATAGTAGAACCTCAAATTGTCTTATTAATATGATTATATATTATTTCATTTTTGTTTCTTTGATTTCAAGAGTAACCTTAACATCTAAGAACTAATAGCCTGTTTCTACAGAATAAAATCACATTTGACTTTATAGACAAAATCATTGAATTCCGCTGAAAGACAAGATTGGATTCTGAGAAAGTAATTTATTCAACTTCTCAAGGGCTTGTTCCACACATGCCTACCAAGTAATGTTTATTCTCCTTTTCTACTCCTATTCCTACTCAGGCACTGGTATTGAGTCTCTGCACTGGCCCTTGGCCAATGTCTGAACTGCAGTGTGTCTGCTTGCCAGGGGCAGTGCTTGGATTTACTCAAATCTCTGAGTCCTCAGAAGCTGCTAGTTTCCAAGAGACAGGTCAGAGCAGTTCCTTTTCCAACTCACTCATGTGCACTTCAAAGCTGCTTTGTGGTGTCAATAGTCTCAAAGTCCATCACGAACAATTCCACCTATGTAGAATGCATTCTCTTATATCAACAGCAGATCAAAGAATTGTCTAGGCTCAGGAAATTATGAGATATCATTCCTTAAACTCCATTCTCCCCAGTTTGTCTACCTCTCTTCTACCCAAGACAAATTACCATTTTTTTCTCCATTTAAAAACAAGCAACTCCCCCCGACACCCCAACAAGTGCAAGCATCCAAAGTATTTCAATGATGAAAAACACATTCTGGGAGAGTAAATAGACTCTCCATTAGCATAATGAAGTGGGACATTTTTAAAAGATTGATAACCTTTCATATTTATTTTCTTGTATGGTCTTGCCAATATTTTAGGATTATTTATTTGAATGGTCTTTTTAATTTATTAGTTAATAACATTATTTGGGTAGTGTTTATATAATTAGCTATTACATAACAAAAATGCACCTGAATTCAGTGAGGGAAGTATAGAATATTGAATAAATGACATTGAGGCTAAAGCTAAAAAGTTTGAAAATATATTGCTAGATTCCTATCTAGCAATATATTGCAAAATATTTTGCTGCTGAGTTAGGAAGGGTAAATACATAAATCTAAAATAAGATAGCTAGAAAAAATATCTGTGAATAATTATTTTCACCTCAGGTTGATGATTGCTTTTCTATTTATAAAATAAAAGAAGAAATATATATGCCTCTGTGTACATAAAAATTTACAAACAACAGGGAAACAACAATTAATTTCCCACAAAATATCCGTGTGTCAAAAAATAAAGCAAAGTTAAATACCAAGCAAACATATGTGATATATAGATATGTATCTGATCAGTCATCTTATTTTATTTATTCCTTTTCTACTACCAAGATTTCCATTAAGATAGAGTATAGATTTACATATTTGGGTTTTAAGCCACACATCCTCTTTCTTTTCAAATTAGTTTTGCTATTTTTAACTGTAAATCTTTGTGGTGGATTTTAGAAAGAAAATTCTTTGTCAGATTCATGGTATCTGTGATTTTAATTTTCCCTGTTACATTGAGATTTGGTTATTTTAATTGGACCTACAGAACTCCATTTGATTATTATATAGATCTTTGAGATATTTTCATTATAGAATTTAGAATTTAGCCCTGACATCTTTTCTAGGCTAATGTTGTCTCTAAGGAGTTTACTAGGGACAATGCAGAAGAAGCCGAGGTGCATCTCTTTCTACTCTTCAGAGCTTTCTGTAACTTTATTGTTTTCAAGTTTTATAGAACTTAGAACACTCACACTCATGACTTCTTTTCTGTTGCCCTAGGTTTAGACAGTAATTGCTGAAATATTATCCGAAGGATTTGTGGTTCTATTTTCTGATCTCTCCAACCCATCCTTCACATTGGATACACACTGGCATATTTTTTCTAATCCCCATGACCTGTTTAATCAAATCCAACAAATCAATAAGATCCTGAAGACCCTTGCCTTTGTCTGTTCTCTGGTTTTGCCCATTGTACACAAGAATGCATATTCCATACTGCAAACTCAGAATCATCCTCCATTTGCCAATATTTCCTTTGTACAATTGTGCATCTTTGTCTGGTGTTCTTGAGGCTGAAATGTCTAGGCCACATTTTTTTGAAACTACGCTCTCTAAAGAAACTATTTCCTTCCTTTATTTATTTTTTTTTGTATCAAGTTTTTATTTAAATTCTGGTTACTTCATATATAGTGTAATAGTAGTTTCACTAATTCATTTAGTGATGAATGTAATATTACTTTCACTAATTCATTTAATGATTCATCACTTACATATAACACCTGGTGTTCATCACAAAAAGTGCCCTCCTTAATTCCCCTCACCCAGTTAGCTCATCCTCCCCCACCTACCTTCCAGCAACCCTAGGTGGTTCTCTATAGTTAAAAGTCTCTTAGGGTTTGCCTTTCTCTCTCCCTCTTTTTTTCCCTTCCCATCTGTTTTATTTCTTAAATGCCACATATGAGTGAGATCATATGGTATTTGTCTTACTCTGACTGACTTATTTTGCTTAGCATAACTCTGCCTCCATTCATGTCCTCGCAAATAGCAAAATTTCACTCTTTTTGATGGCTGGATTATATTTCACCCATACATATATGATATATATGTATAAATATCATATCTTCCTTATCCATTCATTAGTTGATGGACATTTGGGCTATTTCCACAATTTGGCTAAGGTTGATAATGTTGCTATAAATATCAGGGTGCATGTGCCTCTTCGATTCAGTATTTTTGTATCTTTTGGATAAATACCTAGCAGTACAGTTGCTAGGTTGTGGGATAGTTCTATTTTTAAATTTTTGAGGAACCTCCATACTGTTTTCCAGAGTGGCTGCACCAGGTTGTGCTTCTATCAGCAGTGTAAGAGCGTTTCCCTTTTTCTGCATCTCGCCAACAGCTGTCACCTGTCAGAATGGCTAAAATTAACAACAGAGGTATCATCTTTCTTTAAAAGGTATCAATTTTCTTTAAAAAACAGTTAAACCAATGCCTTTGGAAAGTTTTCAGTGAAGGGAGAAAATTCACACAACCATGGTAACTTAAAAATTGTAGGCAAGAGTGGTCTTCATGATTTGTCTTTCCATAGAGTACTTCTAAGTTTTCACTCTTGAGAAAATAATAAATGTTAGGTAACAACTGAATGTTGAATCTCAGATGATAAAAATCCAAGCTGCAAATGTATCTACACCTATCTGTCCCCATTTTTAAATTAATATTTCAAAGTTAAGTTTATAGAACATGAATTTTTTAATTATTATTTTCTTTTACAAAGAAGGTGTATATTTAAATTTTCATCCACATATCCTTCTTCAATCTTTCCAAAAAGGATTGAATCCCATGCTTCAAGAAAATACTTTATCTCTGTCATAACTAATACCTCTCACTTTATGAGAACTATAATTGTCTGAATTACATAGTAGACTATACTAACTCAAGAGAATAGGTTCTACTCTGTTTACTTTTCTACATTTTATTATTATTTATAAGTTATTTTGCAAAAGTTAAATCCTCAATATACAATTGTAGTTGAAATGAATTTTAAAGAATCCCATTAGTTATTAAATCCATTTTTGAATGTTGATTTTGGAAAATTACTTTATGAATAACAGAGACCCGAGTTTGAATTTCAATTCTACTATTGCCCAATTGAGATAACATTTAACATTGATCTTGACTCTGGCAAGACATCAGAGAGAGAAACAGAGAGAGAGAGAGAATTATATTCTTACTTTGATGATCTGGTTGGGTGAGAGAAAATGAATAAATAAAATTAATATATAAATAGTACAGAATTTGATAAGATCTGGATAATAAAGAAGTAGAACAATGTAAAACACTTCCAACCATGCTAAGTTCTAGTTTCATAAAATTATTCTTGGTGTGATCTTTATTGCATTTTGTTGGTACTATTACAGCTTTCAGGAATATGCTTTCCCCCAGTTCTCCATCAGGAAAAATATGATATATTAATTGATTCATCCATTCTTTTTAGTGCTGGTACATTGTTTCACACGTTGTTGCTACATAAATCAACAAAACCTCTTCCATAGTCTTCAGGGAAGTCAGTGTGATGAGGCAGATTGACATTAAAACTCAAATTACACTATAATGTAATATATGCAAATGGGCTGTATCAAGTATGATCTGTGGTCATTCTGGAGGATCTAAGAGGCTATGTTAAGAAAAGCAACTAAAACATAGGATGTAGGCTGGAAGGAGTAGAATGATAAGAGAGTTTTGGAGAAAAAAAGAGGATGTAGAAAATATCATTTCTTCCAAGCCAATTTCAAGAACCACCTCCTTAGGGACACCTGAGTGGCTCAGTGGTTGAACATCTACCTTCAACTCAGGGTATGATCCTGGATCCTGAGATCCAGTCCCTTATGAGGATCCCTGCAGGGAACCTACTTCTCCCTCTGCTTATGTCTCTGCCTCTCTATGTCTCTCATGAATAAATAAATAAATAAATAAATAAATAAATAAATAAATAAATCTATCTTAAAAAAAGGAATCTACAAGGCTTTCCACAAACTCAATATTTATCATTCATTCCTTTTTTTGTACTTAAAAAGCTTTTGAGTATACACTGTCTATATGTCACATATCAGAATATATTATAATTATCAATTTATATTACTGTCTCATCTGATAAATGATGTGTTCTAACAGCCAGCAACTAAAATTGATTGAGTATAACAATTGGCCCATTTTTTCCTGTGCTGACTTAAAAGTTGAGGTAATATAATGCCAATCTTCTGTTTGTGAAAAAATAAAAACATTGTTATCTATCATTAATGATGACCTATAGATAATACATTATATCTATTAGGTTCCTAGATATATTCAGAGGTCAATTTATGTTTATTATTTTTAACTATAAAATTTTACCTAAAACTGATTTAATGTATATAAAACTCTCCATTCTGCATTATACTACTTTTGGTGAATTGGGATATTCGAATTTCTTTCTTTTTTTTTTAGATTTTATTTATTTATTCATGAAAGACGAGATTGAGAGAGAGAGAGAGAGAGGCAGAGACACAGGCAGAGGGAGAAGCAGGCTCCATGCAGGGAGCCTGACATGGGACTCAATCCTGGGTCTCCAGGATCACACCCTGGGTGGAAGGTGGTGGCGCTAATGCTGAGCCACCCAGGCTGCCCCATATTTGAGTTTCTATATTGTGAGTATGATGGATGACATATAATAAATGTAACTCTATATGTGTCAAAACCATTTTGTTTCCTCAACTAGTAACATACATGAAAACCTAGAAAGTGCAATAAATTTGTACATTAAGGGAATATAAAATTGCAGCAACACTGAAACATTTCCTATGTATTCGAAAACTATTCCATGAGTTTAAATATGTTTTATGAATAATATTTAAAATATGCTATTAGTTCCAAATGCATCACTACTTGGAGCTTACTTTCAAAGATTCACTAAAATGATCAAGATATTCAATAAATAATAAGTCAAAAATATAAATTAGTTTACAAGGATTATTTATAAAAGGTAAAATCTCTTGCTTTTGCAATCAAAAATTAACATTCATTTTTCTGGAAACAACAAAAATGTGTTTTATTCCCTCTCAAAGGAAAACCATGCTTTACTTTCTGCCCTACCTTTTTTTAGTCTCTCAGTAATCAGCTAAAGAGACTGAATTTGACATGGTTATTTTATTTTTTAATGTGGACCTTAAAAAATCTAATAAATATTAGACCTAATGGTGGACCTAATAAATATTTATTACATTATACTTTGAAAAAAATGTAGAAGAAAATTGGCTTGAACCTTCAGCACAAACATCCTTGCTAAGAAAGAGAATAGAAGATTTGTAATTTATTAAAAAAATAAATTTTTAAAATAAATGTTTTTGGGGTTTACTGTTCACTTTCATCTCTCATTTACATACCTACTATGAATTACTAAAATTATAACTTTGATACTGGTAAATTAAAATATGTCCTCACACACTCACATTCATTACATTTAACTAGATATTTTCATCTGTCTTAGTGAGATTGTCATAAATTATTCAATGTCGAATTTTGTTGTTGTTTCTTACTTTTTCTCTTCTCAAAGAATCTCAAAACCCATCCTAAATTCTCCATGCCACAGCCACAATGAACTGTGTTGGAAGTGCCAAAACTCACCTTTTTCCACTCTAGATTTGGTAATAGAAGGGCATCTAATAGCTACCTCTTAGTGACTTGCTTTCCAAACAAGGAGCCAAATCTTTAACTCTGACTGTACTATTTATTATCCCATATTTAGGATGTCTAGAATTATTTAAAGATGGAACTGTCACATGACACCAGATTTTGCTATGTTAGATTTTATAATAAAATCTATCTTATACAAAAGTTATTCTTATACATGGGTTTGTAATGAGATAGACTAAATGTTTATGTCCCACAAAATGTATATGTTGAGACCCTAACCCCCAACATATGCAGCCTTTGGAGGGTTGCTTAGGTCATAAGGATGGGACTCTCACAGATGGAATTAGGGCTTTATAAAAGGAATCCAAGATGGTTGTCTTGCCCTCTGTCTGTGAGGAAAGGAGTAGATGGCTTTCTATGAGCCAGAAAATTGGTCCTTGTCAGACAGAATCTTCCAGCAATTTTTCTACTTTCTAGCCTCTAGAACTGTGAGAAATAAATGTATCTGGTTTAAGCCACCAGTATATAGTATTTTTGTTATAGCAACCTGAAAAGACAAAGTCAGTAATAAACCTCATGAAGTTATGTTAGGCTATTACCTTAAAAAGCCTCCTATTTTAAAATAACAATTTTCTTATCTGACTGATAAAACCTTGCTCCTTAAAGAGGTTTAATTTTTAAACATCCCATCAACTGTTGAAAGACTCATGAATTGTCAGTTAATGCCTTAGTGATTTTTATTTTATTTTATTTTTTAAGTAATCTCTATACCCAATGTGGAACTCAAACTCACAACCCCAAGATCCAGAGTCACTTGCTCTACTGAGACTGCCAGGCATTCTACCTTAGTGATTTTTATTACTTTTTACATAACACCCAAAACCTTTAGGAAAGAATAGGAAAAGTATGGCTAGGTCACTATTAAATGTTATGTATATAAGGGAAAATTGAAGTTTCATAAAAGGATATTATTTTCAAATGGAGAAAATATGAAGAGATTTTCAGTTCTTGATTGAAACAACAAAAGGAAACTAAATTATAAGATGATCCTTAAATTATGTTTGAAATGATAAAAATAGGTTCAGAGGATGGACCACATCTTAGGCCACAAATAAAGCTTAACAGTTGAGAAAAAAAAAATAGACATCACACAAAGCATCTTCTCTAACCAAACACGATGACATTTGAAAACAATAACAGAAGAAAAATTAACAAGATGGTGGAAAATAAACAAGACATTATTAAACAGAAAAATCACAAGGAAAATTTAAAAATATTGAAAAATGAATTACACGGCACACTAAGACTTATGGGACACAGGGGAAGCAGTGCTAGTGGGGAAATTTATTGCCATATATAAACACTTATATTGGAAAAGAAGAAAGAGCTCTACTCAATTACATATTTTATAGCTTCAGGATCAAGAAAAAGAAGAAAAAAATAATTTCAAAGCTAAAGTAAGAAATAATAAAATTGGAGCAGAGATAAACAAAATTGAGAATAAAAAACAGGAGAGAGAAAATCCTGAAACCAAATGTTGGATCTTTGGAAATATCAACAAAATTGACAAACTGTTAGCTAGATAAAGAAAAAAAGACTCAAATTACTAAAGTTAGACATGATAGTAGGAACATTACTATGGATGCTATAAAATAAAAAAGTACTTTAAACAATTTTACACTAACAAATTGAATAACTTAGATAAAATAAGCAAATTCCTAGAAATAAACTGCCAAGACTGAATCACAAAGAAATAGAAATAATATTAGACTTAAAACTGCTAAGGAGATTGAATTAATAATAAAGTGTCTCCCAAAAAAGAAAAGCTATGGACCTGATGGCTTCACTGATGATTTCTACCAAACATTAAGAAACTAACACCAATATTCCTCAATCTTTAAAAAAAAAAAAAATCGAAGAGGAAACACTTCCTAACCCATTCTGTAAGGCCAGCATTGCCCTGGTACCAAGATCAGGAAAAGATACTACAAGTAAAGAAAACAAAATAAGGACCAATCAAATTCACTTCATGAATATTGATGCAAAATCTCCAATAAAATATAATAGGAAGCTGAATTTAGCAATGCATTAAAAAGATTATATACAATGACCAAGTGGGATTATTCCTGAAATGCAAGGATGGTTCAACATATAAAAATTGGTTGATGTACAAACTACAAAAGCCACACTCTTATTTTCACTTGATGCAAAGAAGCATTTAACAAAAAGCAAATGTCTTTAAAAAAAGACTCTCAATAAAATACAAATTGACAGAAATTAAATCAATAAAAGTCATATAGGAAAAACAGAAAACTCACACTATCATATCAGTATCATACTTCATCATGGAAAAATGAAAGCTTTTCCTCTCAGATCAGTAACAAGAAGGCCTCCTTTTACCAATTTTATTCAACATAGTACCAAAAGTCCTAGCCATATCAATTGTATAAGGAAAACAAATGAAAAGCACTGAAATTGGAAAAGAAGAAGGTAAATTATCTCTTTTCACAGATGATATGAACTTATAGTTAGAAAACTCTACAGATTTCACTAAAAAACATATTAGAAGTAATGAAAAAATTTAGTAAAATACCAGGATACAAAGTCAACATACAAAAGTCAACTGCATTTCTGTGCATTAACAACGAATAATTTCATTTAAAATAATATCAAAAATAATAAAATACTTAAACATTAACCAAGAAGATTTTACCACAGAAACTATAAAACATTACTGAAAGAAACTAAAGACAATGTAGGAAAGATATGCCATGTTCATTAATTCTTTAGTAGACTTCGTATTATTAACATGTGATATTACCCAATGCAATCTACAAATTCAACACAATCCCTATCAAAATCTCAATCATTGTTTTTGCAGAGAAAAGGAAACTCATCCTAAAACTCATATGGAATGTCAATGGATCCTGAATAGACAATACAATATTGAAAAAACAACAAAGCTGAAGTACTCATACTTCCGAATGGTAAGACTCACTACAAAGCTATAGTAATCAAAACAGTGTGACAGTGGCACACAGACATGTTTGTAATGACAGTTATATAGAGCAATGGAATAGAGTCCAGAAATAAACCTTTACATAGTCAAATGACTTTCAATGAAAGTGTCAATACAATTTAATAAGTAAGGAAAGGATGGTCTTTTCAACAAATGGTGCTAGGAATACTGGATATTCTACATATAAAAGATTAACGTTAGACCATAACCTTACACTGTACAAAATATAATTCAAAATACATCAAAGATCTAAACATGAGAGCTAAAACTATAAAACTCTTAGTAAAAAGCATAGTGCTAAAAGCTTGACAACACTGAATTTGGCGATGATTTCTTAGCTATGACACCAAAGGCACAGGCAACAAAAGAAAGAGACAAATTAAACTTTATGAAAAAAAAAAAAAAACTTTTGGGCTTCAAATGTCAAATGTACTAACAACAGAGTAAAAAAAAAAACCCACAGAATGGGAACTGATATTTATAAATCATATATCTGATAAGGGATCGTTATTCAGAATATAAAACAACTTCTAAAAGTCAATGGCAACAGTAACCAAAAAAAAAAAAAATTCAGAACTGGGCAAAGAACTTGAATAGACATTATTTAAAAGAAAATATACAAATGACCAATAAACACATGGAAAGATGCTCAGCATCACTAATCACTGAACAAATTGAAATCAAAATCACAATGAAATACCACCCACGCTTATCAGGATGCTTACTACATAAAAAACAAAACACAGAAAATAACAAATGTTGGCAAGGGTGCATAGAAATTGGAACTCTTGTACACTATTAGTGAGAATGTAAGATGGTAGAGCTGCTATGCAAAACAGTATGATGATTTCTTTAAAAAATTCAAAATAGAATCAGTATATGATCCAGCAATTCTACCTCTGAGTATATACCGAAAATAATTGAAAGTAGGGTCTCGAATATATATATTTGTACATTCATGTTCATAGCAGCATTATTTACATTTGCTAAAATATGGGAGCCACGCATATGTTCATTGATGGATGAATAGATAAGCAAAATGTTGTATATGCATAAAATGGAATATCAGTCAGGCTTAAAAATAAAAGGAATTCTGACATATACTGCAACTGGAAGTTTCTCCAGTGGAGGAAACTTCACTTAAGCTAAGTGAAAGAATCCAATCACAAGAAGACAAAGATAGTATGGTTCCACTTACATGAGGTACCTAGAATAGTCAAATTCATAGAGATAGGAAGTAGGATGATGTTAACTGGGTTGGAGGGAGGAAGGAATGGGGAGTAATTGTTTAACGCATATAGTTTGAGCTTGGCAAATGAAAAGAGTTCTATAGATGGATGGTTGTAATAATTGTGCAGTAGTATTCATACTACTGAGTTGTGCACCTAAAATAGTCAAACTAGCAGATTTTATGTTATGTTTTATCACATTTAAAAAAAGTATTATTAAAAAATAAAGTTCTTTAGACATATAATATGGTACCACTTTTATTGCAGCATCACTAAACACTTTTAAATGCTTTCTTTTTTCGATGTTACCTTATTTCTTTTTCACTAAGCCATTTCAAAAAGGACGCCAATTGTGAGAATGAAATAACCAAATTTTTAACCATTATGAAAGTCTCTGGAATGACATGATTTTATTTCATTGCAAAATGGCTGTGAGTTTTCCTTGGCAAAGAACAGTTCTACTAATCTGCTTTGTTTATCATCAGTTCTTTTTGGACCATGAACAGACCAAAAGGGCTATTTATGGTCATACCTTACACAGATTCTTCATATATTCACTTTCTTTTGTAAAAGGACTAGTGTATGAGTGAAGCAGTGAAGCGCCTGGATGTGTGCTGGCCTCTGGACAAATACATCAAGTTTAAGAAGAAGAAAAAAAAATGACCTTCATCATATCTCTTAATAACAACATTCTCAACTTTTTTTTTAAGATTTTATTTATTTATTCATGAGAGAAATAGAGGTAGAGACACAGGCAGAGGGAGAAACAGGCTCCATGCAGGGAGCCCGACGTGGGACTCGATCCCAGGTCTCCAGGATCACGCCCCGGTCGAAGGCGGCGCTAAACTGCTGAGCCACCTGGGCTGCCCTTCTCAACTTTTTTCTAATGCATCTTTTGAAAACTTATCTGAAAATTTATGTGTTGAGAAGTATGTACAGATGAAAATACTGGCGGAGTTTATTTATGTGGAAAGAAAAAATCATGTGACTTAGTTAAAATACTCAAAATTGATGTAAGAAGTGGTGTAATTAACCTAAAATTTCCTTTGTACAAGTCAAACTGACTTTCGTCCTTCTTCTTAAAAGAGATCTTATTTTTATCTATTTCAAAGAAGTGTTTTCACTTTTTAATGACAATTAGGCAGATCTTTTGGAGAAAAATCTATGGCATCTTTCCAAAAACACCATACAGTGCAGGTGACACATGTTCACACCATGATGAAAGCTTTATTTAGATTATATCTCTATTTTTTAGCTTCATCCAAGGGTGGCATTATTGTTGAGTAAAGCTCAGATAAAAAGGAACAGAATCACATGAAGAATACTACAATTTTACTCCCAGTGGGAATTGCCACATTGGCTGCATAAATTTCATCGTTTGAAAATATGAGAATCAAAATAAAGCAATAGACGATTGAGGTTATACAAGCAGCCCATTTTATCATAGAGTTTTGATGAATGAATTTTATTAACAATGGGCAAAATTAATGCAGGTACCTTAGCAAAAAGTTATATCAAGGCTTCCAATGGCATACATTTATCTGAAACATAAAGCATGTAAAATAGCTTTTATTCTATATGGGGTAACTTTTGGAAGGAAATTGAAAGCTATCATAAATCATTTGGGAGGAAGAATTAATCTTCTTTGCTTTTTGAGGTAGAAGTACTAATGAGTGCATTTTATGTATTTAGATTGTAATGACAGATCATGTAGGATTATTATAGTTGCAAATTAGAGAAAAGCCAATCAAACTGGCTTAGTTCAAGGAAAGAAATTTATTGGTGAATGTCACTGCAAAGTTCAGAGGTATGAGAGCATTCAGATGAGTATTCATCAAGTGACTGAAATCATATTCAATTTTTTTCAAAGATTGTATTTATTTATTCATAGAGACACACACAGGGTGGGTGGGGTGGGTGCAGAGACACAGGCAGAGGGAGAAGCCAGCTCCATGCAGGGAGCCTGATGTGGGACTTGATCTCAGGTCTCCAGGATCAAGCCCTGGGCTGAAGGCAGGCACTAAACCACTGAGCCACCTGGGCTGCCCCATATTCAAATTTTTAAAAAACATTTATTTATTTATTTGAGGGAGAGGGGCTGAGGGAGAGAGAAAATCCTGAAGCAGACTCCTTGCTGATCATGAAGCCCCAAGTGGAGCTCCATCCCAGGACCCTAAGATCACGCGTCCTGAGCTGAAATCAGGAGTTAGCCCCTTAACCTACTGAGCCACCTAGGCACTTTGTGACTGAAATCATATACCAGGACTCAGAGCATCCCATTTTTGTGCTCTTTCTCAGGTTCTAGTGTCTTCATTCTCAGTTTCCCCTTGGAACCTCAGTGGCTCGAGGCTTATGTTATTCTTATGGCTAGCAGTTCCAGAAAAAAATAACAGTCTTTTCTCCAGAGCAGTGCTTCTTGAATGGGGACAATTTTGCTTCCCAGGGGACATTTGGAAATGTCTGTACATATTTTGTTAGTCACAACTGGGTTTGAAACTACTGGTAGAGGCCAGCGATATAGCTTACTGTCTTGCAGTATGCGGAATAGCCCCCAGGAAAATGACTTATCCACCCCAAAATATGAATAATGCTCAAGTTGAGAAATCCTGAATCTACAATATTCAATATGCCAGCCACTAATCACATGTGGCTGTTGAATAATTGAAATGCAGCTGATGCAAATTGAAGTATGTTTTAAAATATAAAATACATACCAGATTTTGAAGACTTATTATGAAAAAAATAAACATAAAATCTCTCATTAAAATTAGCATATTTATAACCTATTAAAATGATACCTTTTTGGATTCATTGGGTCAAATGTTTTATTAAAAGTAACTTCATCCGTTTCCTTTTACTTATTTAATGTGGCTATAATTTTAAACTACCACTGTATTTATATTGAGCAATGCTTGTTTAGATTAACTATAGTAATACTGTCCGATAGAAATTTTTGCATGATGATAACATTTTTATATACTTACTTTCCAACATGATAGCCAAACAACTGTGACCATTGAGCACTTGACTAGTATAGCTAGTATGACTGAGAAACGAACTTGCCAATTTCATTTAAATTCAATTAATTTTGATTTAAGCTAGTCACATTGGGCTACTGCCTACAGTATTAGGCAGCACAGATTTAGAGTCATATTCCAAACAAAATGCTAATTGGTATTATTGCCTGAGAATGAAACATTCACCCATGACTTAATCACAAGGCCAGCGCACTATGTTGCTGATTGCCCAGACCTTGGTTACCTGCCCAACTCCAGAGCCAGGTGAATTCAGTTCTGGCAGAAGCCCATGAACGGAAGAATGGATGGTGGCCTGGGAAGTGACTGCAGACATCTTTCAAGAGAGGTAAGCTGCGGAAAGCGTATATGGCAAAAAAGAGGGAAAATATATCCTTATTTTTTCTGCATTATTATACCTCACCACCTCAGATGATCTACACTCATTCAGAAATGTAATTTTAAGTGAATTAGTAAAGGCAATTAGGTCCTTCTCGGTCCAATAAATGCACTATGTGAAAGCATGATTCAAACACAAAAGTGTTCAACTTTAGGAAAGCAAGGGATTGGGATCCCTGGGTGGCACAGCGGTTTGACGCCTGCCTTTGGCCCAGGGCATGATCCTGGAGACCCGGGATCGAATCCCACATCGGGCTCCTGGTGCATGGAGCCTGCTTCTCCCTCTGCCTGTGTCTCTGCCTCTCTCTTTTTCTCTCTCTGTGACTATCATAAATAAATAAAATTTTTTTAAAAAAAGGAAAGCAAGGGATTTAGAAAATGAATAGAAAATTGTAAAGAATAGTCCATCAATACTTAAAAATTCATTTTCTTCAGGAAAGGGTAACTTTGGATCTCAAAAACATTTTGTTCATTCAGTTGTTTCATTTTTAAATTGGAATAAAAAATGAAATATATAAATTTACGTATAATTACATAAATGTAATTCATGTCACATATAAAATAATATTATTTTAATGGACATAAAATTCATATAACATAAAAAAAGAAAAAATTATATCATTATATCATTTTAAGGCACATAATTCAGTGGTTTTTAGAATATTTACAATGTACCACAGCCATTGCTACTATCTAATTCCAGAGTATTTACATCACTGATTATTCTTATAAATATTTGTAAAAAAAAAACACTGGCACCATCCAATTTGCCCCTCCTGCCTTCCCCTGGTATCTACTGATCTACTTTCTGTTTCTATAGGATTGCCAATCCTGGGCATTTCATGTAAATGGTGAAATCATACAATATATGGCCTTTACGTGTCTGGCTTCTTTCACTTAAGAAACTTTCATAATGTTTTCAAGGTACATGGGCATGGTATCAGGTTTCATTATTTCATCTCCCTCCCCTTTTTTTAGTTCAAAATTATTTTTTCTTTTTTTATTGAAGTATAGTTGACAACAATGTTATAGTAGTTTTCGATAGTGCTTCATTCCCTTTTGTGGCTAAATAACAAATAAAACGTGATATGGGTATGCTGCATTGTATTTATTCATAAGATGATGGGCATTTTGGTTGTTTCCATTTGTTGGCTATTATGGATAATGCTGCTTTGAACATCCCCAGGCAAGTTTTGTTTTTGATTCTCCTGGGTTTTTGTATCTAGAAATTGAATTGCTAGGTTATATGGTAACTTGATCCCCCCTTTAACTATTTTCCACAGTGGTTATGCCATTTTGTGTCTCCACCAGCCATGTATGAAACTTCAATTTCTCTCAATCCTCACCAATTAATTGTTATTTTCTATTTGTAGATTATAGCCATCCTAGCATGCATGAAATGATATTTCATTACGATGTTGATTTCCATTCTCTAATGACTAATGACATTAAGAACACTTTCATGTTTCAATTTGCATATCTCCTTTGGAAACATATCTATTCATGTCCTCTGTCCACTTAAAAAACAAAACAAAACACTGAGTTGTCTTTCTAATATTGCATTATAAGACTATTTTTCATAGTCTGGATTTTATAAGATATACAGTTGCAAATATTTCATATCATTTTGTGGGCTGTCCTTTTACTTTCTTGGTAGTGTCTTTTGTGCACAAACTCTTTAATTTTGTTAAAACCAAATTAATCTATGTTTTCTTTTGTTCCTTGTGCTTTTGGTGGCATATTTAAGAAAGTATTATTTAATCCAAGATCACAAAGAATTACACCTATCTTTTTTTTTTCCCCAAGAATTTTATTATTTTGAGTTTGCATTTAGGTGTCAGTCAATTTTAAGTTAATTTTTGTATATGATGTGAAAAAATGATTCTATTTCATCCTCTGGCATTTGGATAAAATCCAATCATCTTAACCCCATTTGTTGAAATGACTATTCTCACCCTATTGAATGGCCTTGACAACTTTGTCAAAAAATCAATCAGACATAGATTTATGGATTTGTTACTGGACTCTACACTTTATTCCATTGATCTATCTATCTTTCCTTATGCTAATACCACATTGTTTTGATTACTGTAGCATTGTAGTAAGTTTTCAAATTGTGAACTGTGAGTCCTCAAACTTTGTTCTTCTTTTTCAGGATTGTCTTGACTATTTGGGCTTCTTGCATTTATATAGGAATTTTAGAATCATATTATTGATTTCTGTAAAAAGGTAGTTGGAATTTTGTAGGGATTGGATTCATTAATAAATGCGAGAAGTATTTCCAATTAACAATACTAAGTCTTCCAATTCACGAACATGAATGTCTTTTCATTTATGTATCCCTTATTTAATTTTTGTTAGCACTGTTTGGCTATTTTTGATGTACAACTCTTGCACTTCCCTAGTTAAATTTAATCCTAAATATTTTATTCTGTTTGACAACATTATAAATGGAATTTTTTTCTTAATTTCATTTTTGAGTTTTTAATTTTTGTGTGTAGAAATCCAATGGATTCTTGTTTGTTGATTTTATGTCCTACAACTTAGCTGAATTTATTAGATTTAATAAATTTTAAAAAGTTTGGATTTATTAGGATTTTCCATATATAAGTTCATATAAGTTTTCCATATATAAGCGCTGCAAATATATATATTTTTTACTTCTTCTTTTTCAATTTGTATGTCTTTTGTTTTATTATTTCTTACCCAACTTTATGGCTGGAACTTCCAGTACAGTGTTAAATAGAAGTAGCTAGAACAGATATACTTGTACTGTTCCTAATCTTTTTTATTTTTGGGGGGGGGGGGCATGTGTGAGGCCCTCTGCCTGCGGAGTTGGCCTTGCCACTGCCCACTATTCCTAATCTTAAGTGAAAACCTTAAGTCTTTCACAATTAAGTATAATGGGAGAAAGGACTTTTTATAGATGTCCTTTATCAAAGTAAGAGTTTTCTTTTATCTCTAATTCATTGAGTGTATTTATCTTCTATTTTGAAGAGTTTGTGAAGGATTTAAGATAATTTTTCTTTAAACATTTCATCATTGAAAAAACTTCTGGTTCTGGACTTTCTTAATGTCAGAAGTTTTTTGATCATGGACTCAACCTTTTTACTTGCTATAGATCTATTCTGATTTTCTGTTTCTCTTTTTGTCTATTTAGGTTGAATATGTGTCTTTGGGAAATTATTCTGTACTGGTCTCAATACTGTGGTATTTTCACAGTTACCATAGAGCTGAAGTGTGGAGAATTGGAAAAAGGTCAAATTAAAACAATAAAAAGCTTACTGTTTTACTGTGATTCAGTGTTTTCATTGAATAAGTATTTCTCATGCTGCTTTAGTAATTCCCAGAGTTCCAAAAAATTGATTCTAATGTCTTTGCCACTATCTTACTTTTTCCATGGAAGGATGAATTTTGGAGTTTCTCACTTAGCCATTTTGTTGATATTGTTCTACAATATTTTATTAAATCTGGACTTTATTTCCTATTTCTGTGGACTTTAAAGCAAACAAAAACTATTTTTATCAATTAAAGTTCCTTTAATTTCTTCCTATGAATAGCTTTTAAGTATATCTAATATAATCTTGAATTTGTCTCTATTTTATTTATATTTACATATTCTGAATAATTATGGTATCTTTAATTGCACACTTATCTAAACAAAGGTAAAAAAATAAAGCCTAAATACGGGTAGAAGGGAGCTTTTGGAAATATTCTAAATTTGTGAACATAGGCAGAACTGATTCAGTAAATGGAAAAAAACTACAAAATCACAATTTAAATTCACTTGCAATTTATTATCTATATGTGTGAAAAGCCATGGTGATTTAAATTTAAATTTGATTTTATTGCAATATAATTGTTTTTTTTCTGCATCACTTGTAAATATCTAAGAATTAGGTTTCTTGTCATTTCACTTTATTTCCCCCTGGATTTTCTTGTCAAATGCAAATATCTATCTATCTATCTATCTATCTATCTATCTATCTATCTATCTATCATCTATCATCTTTCTATCTATCTATCATCTACCTATCATCTATCATCTATCTATCTATCTATCTATCTATCTATCTATCTATCATCTATATCTGCAACTAAGATGGAGGTTTGTATTTGGAAAATTATCAGGTTTATTTTTTTCTTCTGTGATAACAATTAAAATGTGTTGTATTGGAGAACAAAGGAGAACAGTTAACCACTAATTTGAGAAATTATAAAACTTCCTCATTCATTTTTTAAAAAATAATTTGCTAGTATTTAATTGTGTATATATGGACAGAAGTATATTCAACCAATTTCTTGTGGATGGATATTTGTGTTGTTTTCAATATATTGTTTTTACAAATAACTTGGCACATAAGTTGGTATTTTTGGCATATTTTCATGATGAAATTCTAAAAGTGGGATTCTTGATAAAATAATAATAGACTATGAATATTTGTTAAATATTTCCAAATTCATATCTATAAGATCTGTTTCATTTTCCACTTCCAGGAGCAATTTTATGACTGCCATTTTTTCCCTCATCTACTGGAAGAGAATGTATTGATAAGATTTTGAATTTTTCCAATTTGAAATATAAATAATTATTTCTCTGTAAAAATTTGATTTGTCTCTGAACATCTTTTCGGATGTTTTGGGGTGCTCTGAATATTTTTAATCTCTGGGAACTGTGTATTATTTTGCACAATTTTTCCAAGAGGCTTCTAGTCTTTTTCTCCTTGGTTTTGTGAGTTTTATATCTGAGACACAAGTTACAGATATTTTCTCCCAACTTGTTATTGCCTTTTGATTTTCTTCTGGTAATTTATTCAAAACTTTTTTTTTTCCTTTGGTGGAGCCAATTTATCAATTTTTTTTTCTGGATTTCTCAGACAAATTTAGAAAAGCTCACTGCAATAGCGGGTAAAAAAATTTTCTTTTGCTTACTTCACATACTTGTATGATTTTTACTTTTACCTTTAAATCACTGAAATTGTTGAGGTTAATTCTGTCACAAAGTGTGTTATGGACCCAATTCCTTGCTTGATGTCTATATAGTTGTCCCAATACGATTTATTGCAAAGTTCATCTGTTTTGCATATTTGAAAAGCCCATCTTATCATATATGAACTTTTCAAGTGTTCTTGCCTCTTTCTGAGTTCTTTATTCCATTCCATTACTCTGTCTATTCACATGGTTCTACGCTATTTTAATTTTAGAGGCTTTGCAAAATGTTTACATATCTGGTAGAGTTAATCCCCTCTCATTACTTTCTTTTTTCAGGACATGCCTGCCAGATACTAACCTTTTAATAAGAGCACATAGAAAAGAAGGGGAAATTACTGTGATTTGGAATCTTTTCCAACAAACTTTTACTAGAGAATTTATAGATTACATTATTTTTTTGACACTGGAATTCACCAAACACATAGTAAGGTGCAATTTTTTTTCATCAATGACACAATCATTAGGACCACAGCATCCATAGTCACAATTCCTAGGATATCTAAGCTCCAACTATTACAACTAATTATGAGATCTTGGATAAATTATACTCTTTAAGCCTCAGCTCCATTACATTAAAAGGGAAAAATAATACTACAACTTAATATTGCAGTGATTGTCAAAAATAGAAAATGCATATTAATAGCTTAGCATAGTGACTGGCAAATAGAAAGCTCACAATAAAAATAATAGATTATTAAATGAGTATAGATTATTATTCTATCTTAAATGTTGTGAGGATAGAATTTAGTTATTTTTACAAGTAGCTTATTTATACATACATCTATATACACTAAATATTTACAGATTATCAAGAAAGTTCTCCAAAATGGAGGGCTCTCAATTCATCCCATTCAATGATCTCAATTTACATAAAAGGAAACTGCAGGCCAGAAAGATACATGATTTGCCTAAGATCCCACAGAAAAATAATGACAGTCAGAGTTTTTTCTTCTCTTTCCCAGAAATTGGAGGTACAATAAGATGGTATATGAGTTATTTTCCAACTCCATGATTACATCTAAAAAGCAGATATATTTGTCTTCTCATAGAAAAGCTGCCCATTTACTGCTTTGGTTTTAAAAATCTCTTTTATTTTCACATCTTCCTATTGCTCTATTTTTTTTCCATTTCATTCTATTTCATGCATACTATGAAGTTGGAAAGTTTAAATAAGATGATTAGAATTTATCCCCCCAAACTCTATCACCAAATAGTAAAACCTGGCTCCAGTGCTGGCATTATTAAGTTTCAACTTCACACTAACAATTTAAACACTCTTTAGCTGGAAAACTGCTCTTGCAATATGATTTATCTTCATGTTTGGCTGATGAAGTATAGAAAAAATCATCACATCATATATTCTCACATATCTCAGTGCTGTCAGCTTAATCAAACCAGCTGCATCATTGTTTCTACAATAGGCACTAGTCCACAAAAGAAGTGGATATACAGCAAGGCATATTTCAGAATACATTGAGTACAGTTTCACACATTGTAAGTGTTTATCTCTAATATGAGTTATTGTTCTCCTGCACAGTTAGCAATCATCAGTGGAAGATTTCTTCCTCACTGACATGTGTGTGGGTCTTATACTGGTGGTCTGCATGCTATATGAAAGCACAAGGGAAAGCTAAGAGCAGCACCCAAACTCATATCTCATCATGAGTATGAAAATGCAACATGAGAAGGGCCAGTCAGCAAAGGGTAACATTGAAAGGCAAAATGTATTTGGAAGACTTTTCATATTAAGCATCCATCCTCCAGGGCACTTGGGTGGCACAGTTGGTTAAGCCAGGCTCTTGGTTTCCAATCAGGTCATGATCCTAGGGTCGTGACATGAACCCAAGTTGGGCTTCATGCTAGCTGCAGAGTCTGCTTGAGATTCTCTCTCTTTCTTTCCTTCTATATACCCTTCGCTCCTGGATTCTCCCTTTCTCTCTCTCTTTTTCTCAAAAATATTTTTAAAAATCTTTTTAAAAAAAGAAAAGCATCCATCCTTCAGTAATACCCGACCTTGAATGTGATATGCAGATTAACTCTGATAAAACACATGGCTCAGACAGAAACCATTGCTAATAGTTTAATTTAAAAAAAAAAGAGAGAGAGAATGGCAAGCAGCTAGACTTGTTTAAAATACAGATTCCCAGGGTCTCACTAATAATTTTTATTTAATAGGGTGTGGAAGTGGCTTGAGAATTTAAGTTTTTACAACACCCCAGGTGACTGTGACACATTTGTTCCACAGAGTATACTGCTCTGGAGGAGAAAGGAGACAGTGCGTGACACTGCCCTGTCAAAAGCCTTGGTGCAGCATGTGATTACCAAAATATAAAGAGACGTTTTGGTTTAACTCAGAATACACCAGCAATGATTCCAGCAGTAAAGCCGTACCTTTTATATAAAGCAGTTTACAGCCCTAACAACATCTTAGAATACCTTGTGGAATTCATTCCCCTTCAGAAGGTGCTGATGAACATTCAGATTTAAGAAGGACAGGTGGTATTTATTTAAAGACCAGAACAAGTCGGAAAGTTTGTTTACATTTTAAATTATAAATCAATGTACGTCTCCATTTATTATGAATATGTGGACAAAGTATGAGGGAATGGAAGTATAATAGGACACTTCTAGTCAAAGTGTTCCTCTTGACAAATATAACACCATGAGTCATGTATCACTGTGACACACAAGTACAGACAAAATTTTACTAGAAAATTTACTATTTTGGTATTTGATAGAAGCAATACTTCAATGATGTAATAACTCTCCATAAGATTTTATTATGTGGGACATCTCCTCTGCCTAATATTAATTTCTCAAATTGAAATGTATTTCCAGAAATGACTTCATAACTTGGGGGTATTCAATCCACTGTTTAACCCTAAAGTCAGTGCTAAACAGGTTTTTGTTTTAAATAGCACAGGGAAGAAAATTTGCTGTAGCCTTTATTGACATATTTTTCATTTTGTATCTATCATATATTGCTCTATATTTTCAAATCTTTGATATACATTGATCTTAACATTTAGTTTCACAGCTATGCCTTACTTTGCAAAAAAAAATCTGTTTAAAACTGAATTATTGAAAGATGTAAATAGAAAACCAAGTGACAAAAAATAAATTTCTAAAATCTGTGATGCTTCCTATCGAGTGGAATGAGTCAGTTTTAGATTATAAGTACTTTGTTTTTCCTTTCATCTTTTTATTAGTTGTGTGTTGTTTCAAAACAAGTTACTGCAAAATAAATGGGCATAAAGTAAAAACAATTTATGATTTTTCATGACACTGATGGTTAACTGGTCTCAGCTGGACAATTCTTCAAATGGTTTCTCCTGTGTTCACTTGTGAAGTTGCAGATGGGAGCAGCTGGTCCTGGCAATCTCAAGATGGCCTTATTTACATGCCTGGCATTTGGCGGGGGCCTTATTTACATGGTGGCTTTTGGCGGGGGCCTCTTGGTTTTCTTCCATGTGGCTTCCTACCCTACAGAGATCTAGACAAGCTTCATTACAGGGTACTATTTGGGTTCCAGAAAGCAAAGAAATTACCAGGTCTCTTAAGACCTCTTAAATTCTGGAACTCACACTTCATCATTTTTACCATATTCTAATGGTCAAAGCAAATCATAAATCCAGCCCAGGTTTAACTGAAACAGAAATACCCCACCTTCTGATCAAAGAAAAGTCATAAAGACACAAAGATGTAACAAATTTTGGTGACCATATTTGTAGATAATATACCCAACCTTGAATGAATTCATATAATGCATTTTGAATATGTTAGCAAGTTGATCATTATAAGTAAATCTACTAATCTTCCACTAAGCAAAAAATATTGGACAGAATTTGACATATACTTATGTAATACTTAATTTTTAGTAGAATTCATAGTTATACTTTTAGAAGTCTGAATTTTGGAGAATACAGGAAGTAAGAAATGAGAGTAAAAGATTTACAAGAGGATCTCTTTTTGCTTTTTCTTTTTAAAAAAAGCAATGTATCATTTTAAATTTTGAAGAAGGTATAAATTTAACACTTAATGTTCTTCTTCATCTATTCACTAATTTTAAAGGACTTTGTAACAATGTGACAACTAATGTCAATGTATGGTATTATATTTAAACTTGTTAGACATTTAAAAATATCAAGCAAAAAATAAAATCACAAGATTGAATAATCCTGACTATGGGAAAATTATAACCTCAAAATATGAGGAAAGTATCTAAATTCATTTCACGTCAAGATTTTGCAATCTCTTCTCAGTATTTTTGAAATTCAATTCCCATAATTCATCCCAAGTAAAGAGAATTCTGATTGTATATTAAAAAGAAATCATGAAAATAAAACTTGATTTAATGATATATATTGATGGCCATAGTTACTACAGTATTTCTTTTCATAAATTTGACATGTTTATTCAAGGCTCTGGAAGATGTTTTCACTTTAATACAATTAATGGAAGGAGCAAAGGTAGTATAGCATTCCAACTCAGTTAATTAGACTAATATCTATCTATCTATCTATCTATCTATCTATCTATCTATCATCTATCTATCATCTATTTATCTATTTATCATCTATCATCTATCTATCTTTCTATGTATCTATTTATAGTTTATTGTTTCCACTTGGGTTCCCTATGGTAGTTTGATAATTCTCTGAAGGTGTTAATCAACAGGAAAACGTGTGCATTATCAATAGCTACATCTTTGTTTTTTTCCTATAGATGATTGTGTTATTTTATTTTGTAATGGTATATGTGGAAAAGTAGTAAATGCTAGGGTTCTAGGAATTGCATCTTTTGATACATTATTTCCATTGATAGGATGTAAAAAACTTCTATATTCAGAATAGAAGCTAAGATGATGGCTGGGTTGGAGCTCCCATGCTGCTTTTCATTCCTGCACATAACAAAGACTCTGCTTGAATAACTTTAATCTACTTAGTATGAACTAATCTCAACCTTTGCAAGTGATATTAATGGCATGATAGAATAAAGTGACACAAAGGGGAGTGTACTCTTGGAATAGAGAATAACAGAGAATGACAGGAAAAAAAGAAAAAAAATTATTCCTGCTATACTGCCTAGAAAGTAACCTTTTTTTCATTAATAGAGTCATTTTATGATTGTTGAAAATGATCACAAAACAGAACTGCATTTTATTGGAGTGTGTATTTACTGATTTGTGAAAAAAGGTAAACATTGTGACCTCAGAAATGTATTTTTAATAGGCATTCAGTGAATATAATTTTAATCAACCCTGATTGTGCTCAAACGTTTTTAAGATTTGGCAGTTAAAAATAAACATCTCTTTAACTAATAGTTGTTGAGAAGAAACTATGTGCCAAATACCATGTAAAACTCTGGGCATACAACAATGGAGTCGCTGCTTTAAGGAGCTTTGAGTCAATTTTGATAATGGAAAAGTCAATTGATCATTAAAATCCAGTAATTTAAGTAATTTTCTAGAAGAAAGCATGGCAAATTAGAACACCCACACTATGTGTTATCATGAAGAATTAGGACACCTGTATCAGATCTTATATCATGAAGAGTTCCACAAAAGGTATCCTTGAATTAAGAAGGATAATTTGATATTTAATAATTAAACAATAAATAAGTAGAATATTCCAGTTGAAAAAAATAGTATGTACTTTCATGCATAGCATCAAAGACCATGACTATATCATAAGCTATGAATGTCTCTCTCATAGCTAGTCAAAGTTCCATTCTAGTATGTGCAGATTGCATCTTACAGCTGGTATTTGTGGGCTTTTTTGTTTTGTTTTGAGAGCTCTTTCCTGACATGTGTACCATGTGGAATTAGTATCCCAGGGAACAGCCCTCTGGCAGTAATGAATTGAAATTGGGTAATAAATACCAAAACTTCCTTACATTTCATGATGAGAAATCTCCAAGGTATGTTGCATGTTGTCTCCCAAAGTACCACAAGAGGGTAATCTGTCATGGTAGCCTGTTCTTTTATGTAACCTGTATTGGCTTCCTTATCTCACATATTCATCCTCTACAAGTGCTTTTTGAGATTAACTCCGAAATAAATTACTTGCTCTTAAATCATCTTTGAATTTTGCTTTTGGGAAAAGCCAGCCTTAAATAATGTCAGTTTGTAATAGCCTAGTATGACTGGAATGAAGAGTATGGGTAAAATAATACTGAAAATCTCATGCAATGTATGATTTATTTATTTATTTATCTATTTGTTTAATTATTTATTTATTTCAGAGAGAGAGTGTGGGGAGTGGAGTGGGTAGAAGCAGAGGGAGAATGACAAGAAGACCTGTTCTGAGTACAGAGCCCAATGAAGGGCTCAATCCCATGACCTTGAGATCATGACCTGAGCCAAACTCAAGAGTCTGACACTCAACCTACTAAGCCACCCAGGTGCCCCTAAAAATATCATGCAATGTAAAACACTGATGGAAATAGGAATACAAATGCACAGAAACATATGTGCAAATACACACACATAAAAATTAAAATGCTGAGTCACTCTATGTGACAGCAGTTAATTTTTATTGAGCACTTAGTATGTGCCAAATATTGTACTAGGCACATCATACATGAACCTTCTCTTTAATTTTCACAACAATTTTCTGAGATAAGTTATATAATTTTCTTCATTTACCTGGTGAGGAAGGAATCACCATGGAGTGATTAATAATGATGTGGTAAATGGTAAACTTGTGGTCCAGAAGATAAGTACTTCAATTAGATAGTTTAAAAGATGTCAAGTCCTGGAACGTCCTCGAAAGAAGGAGGAACAAAGGTGAGGAAGAAGGAAGAGTTCAGGCATCTTTTGGAACAATGGAGAAGCTAGAACTCTAGGTTAGCTTGAAGAAAGAAACTAATGGCAGAGAAAATGTCTCCAATTACACAGTTATGATGAGTCATAATAAAATAGTAATAATCATAATGTTTGTGTTTGCACTGTATCATCGGGACTATACTGTGAGAATATATTTTTATGCTTACAAAATACCAAATACTATCATTACTCCCATTGTACTGAATAGGAATTGAAGTCTACTGATTTTACAACAGAACAAGTAGGGCCTGCAGGGAAGAAAGAAACTTTCAAACCCTGGGGTTTATACTATTGTTTATCATCCATCATTTATTACCTACCTGGCTGCCCTATTTAATTCCTCCTTTAAAAATTCTATCATAGGTATAAAGTTGACTAGAAAAACAAAAGAAAAGCATCTTGTAATTTAATAGTAGGACCATCCACTTAAGTTTAAGTCACACTTTTAGCATAAAGATAAATAAAATGAAGTACAGCAGTCTTATAACAGGAGAGAAGAATTCAGAATGCTCTGTTATAAGGCTTTGTGCTACATGTGAAGTGTTATGGTGTTACTGCATGAGGAACTTAGATTAGTTAAAAATGTATATTGGATGTTCTAAGGAAAGCCTATTTTTTTAAGTTCAATTAATATGATAAAAGAGGAAATAATATAGAATCATATAACATAATTCCTTAAACATAGAGAATACAGAAAAAGGGAGGGGGGAATAAATGCAACAGCCAAAAAAGACTTATGTAGTAGATAATAACCCACCTCCATACATAAATACTCTCTTTAAATATGAATCGTCAGAATACAAAAATTAAATAACAGACTTTTCAGAATGACTAAAATAATATTAATAATCAATAAACTGGTGATTAATATAATAACCAATAAAACTAATTATTAAAATCATGAATATTAATATTATTAATTGATAAACACCACTAATAATAACAAAAACAAGACCAGTCTATTGAAACTTACTTTCTAACAAGTTAAAATAGAAACATGAAGAAAGATATAACATAATAACACCAATCAAAATTAAGCTGGAGGGCAGCCCGGGTGGCTCAGCAGTTTAGCGCCTGCCTTTCAGCCCAGGGCCTGATCCTGGAGACCTGGGATTGAGTCCCATGTTGGGCTCCCTGCATGGAGCCTGCTTCTCCCTCTGCCTGTGTCTCTGTCTATCTCTGTCTCTCTCTCTCTCTGTGTGTGTGTGTGTGTGTGTGTCTCATGAGTAAATAAATAAAAAATTAAAAAAATTAAGCTGGAATAGCTATATTGATTTCAGACAAAACTGACTTCAGAATAAGGGAAATTATTGGGGGAAAAGAGAATCATTACATAATGATAAATGGGTCTAATCTACAAAAGACCTAAGCACTTTAAATGTGTATTCAACTAATGTCAGTGTTGAAATATAGGAGGAAAAATCTAATAGAACTACAGGGAGAAATAGACAAGTTTCACGACTAGAGTTGAAAACTTCAGTGTTTTGATAGTCAAAAAAATACATATAGTTGACCTAAACATCACTAGCAATCAACTTGATCTAATTGACATTTACATTCTACTCTGCCCACAAGAGCAGAATATATATTTTTCTCTTGTTTACAGGAAACATTCACCAAGATAAACCACAATTTGACCCATAAAATAGACCATTAAAAAATCTAAAAGCAGAAAGATCGAATATCAATAACCTAAGCTTTCACCATAAGAAACTAGAGATGGGAGAGTAACTTAAACCTAAAAGAAGGAGAAGGGAAGAATTAACTTAAAAAAAAAAACTTTGAGCAGAACCCATGAAATTAAAAATGGGAAAACAATAGAGAAAATCAATAAAAACAAAATTTGGTGTCTTGAAAAGATCAATAAAATTTATAAATTTCAAAGCAGGCTGACAATGAAAAAAGAATAGGCACAAGTTATCAATATCAGAAATGAAATAGGCATCATCACTATTGATACTTTGGACATTAGAAAGTTAACAAAGGGATACTATGAATAATTCTATGTCCACCTATTTGAAATAGTCCAAATTCTTTTAAGACATAAACTACCTAAATTCATAAAGGAGGTAGATATTTAATAAAGAAATGATAATATTTCTCCACAATGTTTTCCAGAAAATAAAAGCAGAGAGAACACTTCCTAACATATTCAATGAGGCTAACATTACTCCAATATTAAAGTAAAATAAATGCATGACAGAAATAAGGAAAGAGAAAGAAAGAGAAAGAAAGAAAGAAAGAAAGAAAGAAAGAAAGAAAGAAAGAAAGAAAGAAAAAAGAAAAAGAAAGGCCATTAATATAGACACAAAATCAAATCCAATAATGTATGGAAATAATTATGGATTTTTAATCCAGGTGGATTTATTCCATGTTTGCAAGTTTCGTTCAACATTTGAAAATCAATATAACCTACCACATTTGCAGTCTAAAGAAAAATCATAAATCATATTGATTAATGCAACAAAAGCACTTGAAAAACTCCAGCACCCTACTGTGATAAAGACTCCTAGCAAAAAAAAAAAAACAAAACAAAAACAAAAACAAACAAAAAAACAGAAACAAAAACAAAAAGTAAGAAAAGAAAAGAAAAAAAAGAAGAAAAGAAAGAAAAGAAAAAAGAAAAGAAAAAAAAAGAAAAGAAAAGAAAAGAAAAGAAAAGAAAAGAAAAGAAAAGAAAAGGCATAGAAGAGAATCTCCTAAACTGGATTAAGAATGTCTGCAAAAAATACCTAAGCCAACATCCTACCTACTGATGACAGCCTGGATGCTTTACTACTAAAGTTGAGAGAAAGCAAAAATATTATCTTTTCATACTCCTATTCAGCATCATACTGGAAATTCTAGCTGGTGAAATAAAACAAAATAAAGTAAAATGAAATAATAAAATAAAATACATACAGATTGGGAAGGAAGACGTAAAACTTTTTTGTTCCCTGAGTACAACATAGTACATTGAAAATCCCAAAGAATCAATCGAAAAACTTATGGAACTTACAAGCAAATATATCAAGGTGACAGTATACAAATTCAATATATAAAAGTTAATTGCTTTTCTATTCACCAGCAATAAACAAATATAATTTAAAATTTGAAAAAAATTGAATCAAAAATGGTGAATTCCTAGGTTATAAATCAAAAAGACTATTTATAGAGTTTATATGTGGAAAACTATGCCTCTGATGAAAGAAATGAAAGACTATCTGATAAATGGAAACATATACAGTATTCTTAGTTTATATTCTGTTTTTTATTTTATTTATTTAATTGAGAGAGTACGAGCAGTGGGGAGGGATAGAGGTAGAAGAAGAAGACTTCCCACTGAGCAGGGAGTCCCACGTAGAGATGATCCAGGGACCCAGAGATCATTATCTGAGCCAAAGGCAGAGGCTTAACCTACTGAACCACCCAGGACCCCTGTTCTGTTTTCTTAAAGATATATTCTGTATTCACAGTCAATATTGTTAAGATGTTAACTCTTTTCAACTTAATCTACGGACTCAGTTCAATCCTTATCAAAATTCCAGAAAGCTTTTTTTGTGGATGTAGACAAACTGATAGTGAGGTTTGTATGAATAGGCAAAGAATCAGAATAAGAAAAATGATACTAGAAATGTAGAACAGAGTTGCACTGACATTACCCAATTTCAAGACTTTCTAAAAAGCTACAGTGATCAAGACAGTGTGATATGCATGAATGAGTACAGAAATACAGCTGTGGGACAAAACAGAAATAGATCTACACAAATATAGTGCACTGATTTATCTTAAATGAGCAAGTCAATTCCATACAGAAAGAATAGTTTTTTTGGTTTTTCTTTTTCTTTTTTTTTTTTTTTTTCACACAATGTTGGAACGATTGGATGTTGAATGCAAAAGAATGAATCTTGACATGGAGCTTTCATCCTCTGTACAAAAAATAACTCAAAATTGATTATAGACATAATTGTAAAATGCCAAACTCTTAACACTTCTAAAGGATAATATAAGAGAAAATTTTGGTAACCCTGAGTTTGGCAAAGAGTTTTTATTTATTTTTTTATTATTATTGGCAATGATTTTTTAGATACAACATCAAATGCACAGTCCATGGAATAAATTTGCCAAGCTCAGCTTTATTAAAATAAAAATAATTGATTATGTGAAAGCCTGTTTATTTTATTTTTTAAAATTTTATTTACCTATTCATGAGACACAGAGAGGCAGAGGGAGAAGCAGGCTCCACGCGGGAAGCCCGACATGGGACTTGATCCCGGGTCTCCAGGATCACGCTCTGGGCTGAGGGTGGCGCTAAACCGCCTAGCTACCTGGGCTGCCCCTGTGAAAGGCTGTTTAAAAAATGGGGAGAAAAGCCACAGACAGGGGAAATGCTGCAAAACACATACCTGGGAAAGTTCTTGTATCCAAAATATACAAACAACTTTTAAAAGTCATCAGTAAGATAATAAACAACTCCATTTGAAAATGAGCAAATGAGGTGGAGGGGCAAGAGGGCGGAGGACTAGGGTCCCCAAATCACCTGTCCCCACCAAATTACCTAGATAACCTTCAAATCATCTTGAAAATCTACGAATATGGCCTGAGACTTAAAGAGAGACCAGCTGGAATGCTACAGTGAGAAGAGTTTGCGCTTCTATCAAGGTAGGAAGACGGGGAAAAAAAGAAATAAAGAAACAAAAGGCCTCCAAGGGGGAGGGGCCCCGCGAGGAGCCGGGCTGAGGCCGGGGCGAGTGTCCCCAGGACAGGAGAGCCCCGTCCCGGAGGAGCAGGATCTGCACCAACCTTCCCGGTGGGAAAGGGGCTCACAGGGATTTGGAGCAGGACCCCAGGAAGGCGGGGATGCCCTCAGACTCCCTGGGACACTAACAGACACCTGCGCCCCGGGGGAGTGCGCCGAGCTCCCTAAGGGCTGCAGCGCGCACGGCGGGACCCGGAGCAGCTCGGAGGGGCCTGGGCAGCGGCTCCGTGGAGGAGGCTGCGGCAGGAGCCTGAATCCAACAGCACAGGCTCCGGAGCACAGGGCACCGGGACACAGCCCAGGATCCGGCCTCCCCTGGGACAGGCAGAGGCCGGGAGGGCCCAGGACAGCGAGGACGCTCCTGCCCCGAGCTGAGCAGATCAGCGGCCCCGCCCCGGAGCCTCCAGTCCCTGCTGATGGAGAGCTCCAGAGTTACTGCGGGAGCTGACTCTAGGGCTGGGGAGCTGGCCGCCGCCACTGCGGTTGATCCTCCTGGGACCTCACCGGGTAAACAACCCCCACTGAGCCCTGCAGCAGGCAGGGGCAGAGCAGCTCCCCCAAGTGCTAACACCTGAAAATCAGCACAACAGGCCCCTCCGCCAGAAGACCAGCTAGACGGACCAGTTCCAGGGGAAGTCAAGGGACTTAAAGTATACAGAATCAGAAGATACTCCCCCGTGGCTTTTGTTTTTGTTTTTTTTTCTTTTTGATTTCTGATTGCTTCCCCCACCCCCTTTTTTTTTCCACCTTTCTTTCTTTTTCTTTGTCTTTTTCTTCTCTTTTTTCCTTTTTTCTTTTTCTCTTTTTTTTTTCCTTCTCTCTCTCTCTTTTTCTCCTTTTCCCAATACAACTTGTTTTTGGCCACTCTGCACTGAGCAAAATGACTAGAAGGAAAACCTCACCTCAAAAGAAAGAATCAGAAACAGTCCTCTCTCCCACAGAGTTACAAAATCTGGATTACAATTCAATGTCAGAAAGCCAATTCAGAAGCACTATTATACAGCTACTGGTGGCTCTAGAAAAAAGCATAAAGGACTCAAGAGAGACTTCATGACTGCAGAATTTAGATCCAATCAGGCAGAAATTAAAAATCAATTGAATGAGATGCAATCCAAACTAGAGGTCCTAACGACGAGGGTTAAAGAAGTGGAAGAACCGGTGAGCAACATAGAAGACATGTTTATGGCAAAGAGGGAAACTGAGGAAAAAAGAGACAGACAATTAAAAGACCATGAAGACAGATTAAGGGAAATAAACGACAGCCCGAGGAAGAAAAACCTACGTTTAATTGGGGTTCCCGAGGGCGCCGAAAGGGACAGAGGGTCAGAATATGTATTTGAACAAATCTTAGCTGAAAACTTTTCTTTTTTTTTTTTTTTTTTTTTAAAGTTTCCTAATCTGGAAGGGAAACAGGTATTCAGATCCAGGAAATAGAGAGATTCCCCCCTAAAATCAATAAAAACCATTCAACACCTTGACATTTAATAGTGAAGCTTGCAAATTCCAAAGATAAAGAGAAGATCCTTAAAGCAGCAAGAGACAAGAACTCCCTGACTTTTATGGGGAGGAATATTAGGGTAACAGCAGACCTCTCCACAGAGACCTGGCAGGCCAGAAAGGGCTGGCAGGATATATTCAGGGTCCTAAATGAGAAGAACATGCAACCAAGAATACTTTATCCAGCAAGGCTCTCATTCAAAATGGAAGGAGAGATAAGGAGCTTCCAAGACAGGCAGGAACTGAAAGAATATGTGACCTCCAAACCAGCTCTGCAAGAAATTTTAAGGGGGACTCTTAAATTTCCCCTTTAAGAAAAAGTTCAGTGGAACAATGCACAAAAACAAGGACTGAATGTATATCATGATGACACTAAACTCATATCTGTCAATAGTAACTCTGAATGTTATGGGCTTAATGACCCCATCAAAAGGCGCAGGGTTTCAGACTGGATAAAAAAGCAGGACCCATCTATTTGCTGTCTACAAGAGACTCATTTTAGACAGAAGGACACCTACTTCCTGAAAATAAAAGGTTGGAGAACCATTTACCATTCAAATGGTTCTCAAAAGAAAGCAGGGGTAGCCATCCTTATATCAGATAAACTAAAATTTACCCTGAAGACTGTAGTGAGAGATGAAGAGGGACACTATCTCATACTTAAGGGATCTATCCAACAAGAGGACGTAACAATCCTCAATATATATGCCCCGAATGTGGGAGCTGCCAAATATTTAAACCAATTAATAACCAAAGTGAAGAAATACTTAGATAATAATACACTTATACTTGGTGACTTCAATCTAGCTCTTTCTACCCTCGATAGGTCTTCTAAGCACAACATCTCCAAAGAAACGAGAGCTTTAAATGATACACTGGACCAGATGGATGTCACAGATATCTACAGAACTTTACATCCAAACTCAACTGAATACACATTCTTCTCAGGTGCACATGGAACTTTCTCCAGAATAGACCACATACTGGGTCACAAATCGGGTCTAAACCGATACCAAAAGATTGGGATTGTCCCCTGCATATTCTCAGACCATAATGCCTTGAAATTAGAACTAAATAACAACCAGAAGTTTGGAAGGACCTCAAACACGTGGAGGTTAAGGACCATCCTGCTAAAAGATGAAAGGGTCAACCAGGAAATTAAGGAAGAATTAAAAAGATTCATGGAAACTAATGACAATGAAGATACAACTGTTCAAAATCTTTGGGATGCAGCAAAAGCAGTCCTGAGGGGGAAATACATCGCAATACAAGCATCCATTCAAAAACTGGAAAGAACTCAAATACAAAAGCTAACCTTACACATAAAGGAGCTAGAGAAAAAACAGCAGATGGACCCTACGCCCAGCAGAAGAAGAGAGTTAATTAAAATTTGAGCAGAACTGAACGAAATCGAGACCAGAAGAACTGTGGAACAGATCAACAGAACCAGGAGTTGGTTCTTTGAAAGAATTAATAAGATAGATAAACCATTAGCCAACCTTATTAAAAGGAAGAGAGAGAAGACTCAAATTAATACATCCATGAATGAGAAAGGAGAGATCACTACCAACACCAAGGAAATACAAACGATTTTAAAAACATACTATGAACAGCTCTACGCCAATAAATTAGGCAATCTAGAAGAAATGGACGCATTCCTGGAAAGCCACAAACTACCAAAACTGGAACAGGAAGAAATAGAAAACCTGAACAGGCCAATACCCAGGGAGGAAATTGAAGAAGTCATCAAAAACCTCCCAAGACACAAGAGTCCAGGGCCAGATGGCTTCCCAGGGGAATTCTATCAAACGTTTAAAGAAGAAATCATACCTATTCTACTAAAGCTGTTTGGAAAGATAGAAAGAGATGGAGTACTTCCAAATTCGTTCTATGAGGCCAGCATCACCTTAATTCCAAAACCAGACAAAGACCCCACCAAAAAGGAGAATTACAGACCAATATCCCTGATGAACATGGATGCAAAAATTCTCAACGAGATACTAGCCAATAGGATCCAACAACACATTAAGAAAATTATTCACCATGACCAAGTAGGATTTATCCCTGGGACACAAGGCTGGTTCAACACTCGTAAAACAATCAATGTGATTCATCATATCAGCAAGAGAAAAACCAAGAACCACATGATCCTCTCATTAGATGCAGAGAAAGCATTTGACAAAATACAGCATCCATTCCTGATCAAAACTCTTCAGAGTGTAGGGATAGAGGGAACTTTCCTCGACATCTTAAAAGCCATCTACGAAAAGCCCACAGCAAATATTCTCAATGGGGAAACACTGGGAGCCTTTCCCCTAAGATCAGGAACAAGACAGCGATGTCCACTCTCACCACTGCTATTCAACATGGTATTGGAAGTCCTAGCCTCAGCAATCAGACAACAAAAAGACATTAAAGGCATTCAAATTGGCAAAGAAGAAGTCAAACTCTCCCTCTTCGCCGATGACATGATACTCTACATAGAAAACCCAAAAGCCTCCACCCCAAGATTGCTAGAACTCATACAGCAATTTGGTAGCGTGGCAGGATACAAAATCAATGCCCAGAAATCAGTGGCATTTCTATACACTAACAATGAGACTGAAGAAAGAGAAATTAAGGAGTCAATCCCATTTACAATTGCACCCAAAAGCATAAGATACCTAGGAATAAACCTAACCAAAGAGGTAAAGGATCTATACCCTAAAAACTACAGAACACTTCTGAAAGAAATTGAGGAAGACACAAAGAGATGGAAAAATATTCCATGCTCATGGATTGGTAGAATTAATATTGTGAAAATGTCAATGCTACCCAGGGCAATTTACACGTTTAATGCAATCCCTATCAAAATACCATGGACTTTCTTCAGAGACTTAGAACAAATTATTTTAAGATTTCTGTGGAATCAGAAAAGACCCCAAATAGTCAGGGGAATTTTAAAAAAGAAAACCATATCTGGGGGCATCACAATGCCAGATTTCAGGTTGTACTACAAAGCTGTGGTCATCAAGACAGTGTGGTACTGGCACAAAAACAGACACAGAGATCAATGGAATAGAATAGAGAACCCAGAAGTGGACCCTGAACTTTATGGTCAACTAATACTCGATAAAGGAGGAAGGACGATACACTGGAAGAAAGACAGTCTCTTCAATAAATGGTGCTGGGAAAATTGGACATCCACATGCAGAAGAATGTCATCAAATGTCACTCTCACCATACACAAAGATAAACTCAAAATGGATGAAAGATCTAAATGTGAGACAAGATTCCATCAAAATCCTAGAGGAGAACACAGGCAACACCCTTTTTTGAACTTGGCCACAGTAACTTCTTGCAAGATACATCCACGAAGGCAAAAGAAACAAAAGCAAAAATGAACTCTTGGGCCTTCATCAAGATAAGAAGCTTTTGCACAGCAAAGGATACAGTCAACAAAACTCAAAGACAACCTACAGAATGGGAGAAGATATTTGCAAATGACGTATCAGATAAAGGGCTAGTTTCCAAGATCTATAAAGAACTTCTTAAACTCAACACCAAAGAAACAAACAATCCAATCAAGAAATGGGCAAAAGACATGAAGAGAAATCTCACAGAGGAAGACATAGACATGGCCAACACGCACATGAGAAAATGCTCTGCATCACTTGCCATCAGGGAAATACAAATCAAAACCACAATGAGATACCACCTCACACCCGTGAGAATGGGGAAAATTAACAAGGCAGGAAACCACAAATGGAGAGGATGTGGAGAAAGGGGAGCCCTCTTGCACTGTTGGTGGGAATGTGAACTGGTGCAGCCACTCTGGAAAACTGTGTGGAGGTTCCTCAAAGAGTTAAAAATAGACCTGCCCTACGACCCAGCAATTGCACTGTTTGGGATTTACCCCAAAGATTAAGATGCAATGAAACGCCGGGACACCTGCACCCCAATGTTTATAGCAGCAATGTCCAGAATAGCCAAACTGTGGAGGAGCCTCGGTGTCCATCGAAAGATGAATGGATAAAAAAGATGTGGTCTATGTATACAATGGAATATTACTCAGCCATTAGAAACGACAAATACCCACCATTTGCTTCAACGTGGATGGACCTGGAGGGTATTATGCTGAGTGAATGTAAGTCAATCGGAGAAAGACAAACAGTGTATGTTCTCATTCATTTGGGGAATATAAATAATAGTGAAAGGGAATATAAGGGAAAGGAGAAGAAATGTGTGGGAAATATCATAAAGGGAGACAGAACATAAAGACTCCTAACTCTGGGAAATGAACTAGGGGTGGTGGAATGGGAGGAGGGTGGGGGGTGGGGGTGAATGGGTGACGGGCACTGAGGGGGACACTTGACGGGATGAGCACTGGGTGTTATTGTGTATGTTGGTAAATTGAACACCAATAAAAAATTAATTTATAAAAAAAAATTTGAGAAAAAGAAAAGAAAATAAAAAAAAAAAGAAAATGAGCAAATGATCTGAACAGACACTTCACCAAAGAAGATATTCACATGCAAACAAGCAGTGAAAAGACACTTAACATGATTTTTTTTACAGGATAACAAATTTAAACAGCAAGGAGTTGCCATCATACAACTATTACAATGACTAAAATCCAAAAAACTGACAATACCAATTCCTGGCAAAGATGAAGAACAAGAGGAACCATCAATCATTGCTTATAAAAATGTGTGGTTATACCTTCACTGTGGAAGACTGTCATAGTTTGTCACAAAGGTAAATGTGATCTTACTCTATGATTCAGAAATTGCACTGCTGATTTGGAAATGTGTATCCCTACCAAATCCTGTTTGTGAATGTTTATAGCAGATTTATTAATAGTCATCAAAATATGGAAGCAACCAAGTTGTCCCTGAACAAGTGAATACACAAACAACTAGCACATTCTGACAAGACAATGTTTTTTGGCTATTTAAAATATGAACCCTCAAGCCATAGAAATACATGGATGAATCTTCAATTAGTATTGCTACATATAAAAAATCCATTTGAAAGTTTACATCATCTACAGCTCCAATTTTATGGCATTCTGGAAGGGGAAAAAGTATACCTATAATAAAAAATATCAGTGGTTGCCAGAGTTTCAGGGAGCAGGGGTGTTGAATAGCGAAGCACAGGTTCGCTAGAGTAGTGAGACTAATTATGAGAACATAATTACTTGCATCATGACAATGTGCGTTTGTTAAAACCCACAGGATACGACAGCACATAGAGTAAACTTTACATAAATAAAAAATCGTTTAGGAGGTTTGGGGTACCACATTTGATCAGAATGTGGATTATGATCAAACAATCTAACTGCATTACAAATGTATAAAACACTTTCACTGAAACTGCTGACCTAAGTAACTGGATATGTCAGGTCTGTAAAAGTCAGGATAAAATAGACCGAACGTACGGACTGCACTCTGGTCGATAAAAATAATATTTCCCATGAGTATATGAGTACACACTTCTGATACTGCTACTCATGAATCCTGGAAATGAACAATTACGTAAATGAATGGCAATATGGGAGCCAGAGTTCTCATGCTGATGCACTGGGAGGTTACAGACACACAAATGAGCAAGGCCAGAGTGATCCATGTAATAATAAACACAACATGATGTGTGATATCAGTATGAACTCATGTTTCTGTTCATATAGATTCAGATGTTTACACACAGGCAAATTTACAGATCCATGCACATATGCAGGTTAATGCACACAAATAATTTTTCTTCTTGCGCTCAGCTGAGAGGGCCTGCAGACAAGAACAGCCTAGTAGCAACAAGCACACCGAGGGCCCACATCTAGGTTTTTGATACCACGCTCCAATAGAAGGAACGCAGTTTCCTTGGAGAAATAACCATCTGTCGGCCTGGAGCAGATATATGCAAGATGATCCTGTCACAGCTTGTAGTACCAGAAAGCAAGCCAGTGCTAGACAGACACACACACACACACAAACTGATAGAAATAAGTGATTTCATAAAGAAATACATGGAAGAGAAGAGAAAAATCTCTTGTAGAGAATTACAAGTAATTTGTGTAAATAGTTTCCTTTGAAAGAGCTGAATTTTTGTCTGACCTGAAATGAAATTAAGAGTTGGACGCTGGGGAAGCCTGGGTGGCTCAGTGGTTGAGCGCCTGCCTTTGAGCCAGGGTGTGATCCTAGAGTCCTGGGATCGAGTCCCACATCAGGCCTGCATAGAGCCTGCTTCTCCCTCTGCCTGTGTCTCTGCCTCTCTCTCTCATGAATAAATAAATAAAATCTTAAATAATGAATAAAATCTTAAAAAAAAAAAAAGAGTTGGACGCTGAACCGACTGAGTCACCCAGGAGTTCCCAAAATAAAGCTTATTAAAAAAATACATGGCTGTGTGCACACCATACTCAAAAACATTTTTAAATTAAAAAATAAAATACATGGGGCTCACATTAGCTGTAGGATTACGTGTACAACATTTGAAAGGTTTGACAGCAAGACATAAGAAAGCAAGCAAGCAAGAATTCAGCACAATCTAAGTATGTGCCTAAGTATTTGGCTCTGAAAGAAAAGTGAGATGGTGGGAGGAGGGTGTGGAGGTGTGTCTGAAGGGTTGTATAGACTGAGTTTGAGGATGTAATGGAAGCAGATCGCAGGCTGAACACCAGATGTGACTGGGTGTGGCTCATGACACAAGAGGTGAACAATTGTAGCTGGTTGTGGTTTGAGGTGTGTGTGTGTGTGTGTGTGTGTGTGTGCGCGCGTGCTCCCATGTGCATGTAAGCCTGTCCATTTTGTTCATTTCTGCTTACATCTGTTCAGCCGGATGTAGTTTCCTGCGTTTTCCTAGTGTTTCTTGCAGAGAAAATCATGCATAAGCAAACATGAAATTCACGTTCTGCTCAAATTGTTCTCCAATATATCAAACATATTGGAACAAATTCACAGTTTGAAAACAAGTGTTGTAACACAAGTGACAGTACAAGGAAATATTAATACAAACACACATTCTTCTTCCCCTCTTTGTACACAAAAGTAGCTTATTTGCTAAATGTAATCTGCTCCTTATTTCTTCTTTGATAGTGTTCAAGGTATCTGAGGATGACCAGGGCTAAACACTGATATTTCAGTGGCAAAATATTTATAGTAGGTTTGATGCTGTACAATCTAGACTCTATTGTCCAACATTAACCTCCACCTAAGCTATTTACAAGCCTCTCTTAACACCTGAACTACCTGTGTGGCTTTTTAAATAGAAAGATCTCCAAGTCTTACTCTAAACTGGTGCTCTTCAAACTCTGTTGGCATAAAAAACACTTTGGGATATTTATTAAAAATGTGCATTATCAAATGTTTCTCTAGGACCACTCCATCTGGATCATAGATGTAGGTGAGGTCCTGAACCTATCTATGTGCTTAAGAAGCAAGGTGAATTTCTTTTTATCTATTATTTTTATCTATTTTATTCATGAGACACACACAGAGAGAGAGAGAGGCAGAGACATAGGCAGAGGGAGAGGGTTTGCTTCTCTTCCTGCCACCTTTCCCCCGCCCCAGGATCCAGCGATCACTCCCTGAGCCAAAGGCAGATCCTCAACCACAGAGCCACCCAGACTTCCCGAAACAAGGTGATTTTTATGCAAAATAAATTTTAAATGTTGTTTTTTTTTTTAAGCTTTTTTTTTTTTTTTTTTTTTTAAGATTTTGTTTATTTATTCATGAGAGACACAGACAGAGAGAGAGGGGCAGAGACACAGGCAGAGGGAGAAACAGGCTCCATGCAGGGAGCCCGATGTGGGACTCGATCCCGGGTCTCCAGGATCACGCCCTGGACCGAAGGCAGGCGCTAAACCTCTGAGCCACCCAGGGATCCCCCCAAAATAAATTTTAGAAACACTGTTTTAGACCCACTGAATCAGAAGAGCTGAAGTTCTAATGTCTATATATATAATAACCACAACTGATGATTATCATGAACATCCAAATTTGAGAACTGTTTCTAGATATTGCAAATGTAGCTCAGGAATATTCTTCCTGCCCTGAAGCACATAACCGTGATCCCTCTGGCCAACTGTTTTGGCTGATGGTCATTTAGCAGAATGTTGGTCAATGTTAACAATCCTCCAATAAGAGCGAGAGTGATTTATAACAAACAGTAGAAGTGTATTTTAAAATTATAAAGCAGAAATGGTTTTCCTAAAGCTCACTTGTAAAAATCAGGATGGAACGACATGGTAAACCACAGAATCTCCAGAGGGTAAATTGAATTGTGTGTGTATCTTCTTTGCCACATCTGGAAGCTTATTCTTTACTGTCCTGGATTGCTTAGCTGTCTCTACGTGTGATTCTGTCCCATTCACTGCTGGCTAGGGTCTGGCTAAATGGTTTACGGAGACTGAAATCATACCAGCTGTTCAGATTTCCCTGTCACCGTTTTAAAGGCTTTTCTGTCTTTTTCTTTTATTTCTATTCTCTTTCAATTTTTTTTGCCTTATTATTATTATTTTTTTTTAAGCCAGCCACCTTTAAAGAATGTGAACTCCCCATCTGCTCAGACCAAGCAGAGGCTGGACCAGATGTGACCTGCAATTTGCTGAATGGGAAACAAACACAAGGAATGCAGCCTTCTGCCATCTGTTGATGCAGAAAGCAGCAGGGCATGCCTGGCATTTCAACAGGGCTTCCCCGCTGGGAAATCGAAAGAGAAAAAGCATTTGTTTTATTTTTCCCCTTTCTTGACCTGACAGCTCCTTTGAGCAAGGTAGGGAGGAAGGGAAGACATCTTGCCATGAAGCAGTGACAGCTTATATCTAAATGTTGGAGCTCGATAAATAAACTATTTTTTATTACAAGTCCTTGACACGGTTGCCTCTACTTGGTGGTATTGAACATCCGATCTCTGTAGTTGTCAGAAATGCAGCAGATTGGCAGATTCCCTTCTTCCAATTTCTTAATCAGTTTTTGTTTTTTAATCCTAAATGCCACTTAGAATACTCTTGGGGGAGTTAAAGGTAATGAGGCCCCTGCTAACAGCAGATACAAAAAAGGCAAGTCTTTCCCTTAGATGCAGCGTCCTGGTCTCAACATGGTCAGAAACCATCTGGCTCACATTTTCAGAAAGGGATGAGTGTAATAGAACAAGGTGCCCCAGTGACATAGACATGTCAACTTGGACCCTTCTCTCTCTTCGTTTGATTGTATGGACTGTGTCATTCCATTTTCAGATACAAGCTGCTGAGATAGAATTTCTTACCCTGATGCATACTCTTGGTGAAAGTCTTTCTTGGTGACTTGTGTGACCCATGATGATAACAGAGTTCCTGGTCTCATGAGACTCATTGTCTATCAAAATATGTTTTTGAAAAAAATATATTTTAGAAAAGTAAACTTAGTTTTGAAGATATCTTTGTTTACTATGGAAGTAACCCTGTATTAAAAAGTGTTTTCTTATAAGGAGGGCAGCTGGGTCTTCCTGATGCTTTTAAGCCCTTTATTTACTAAATGCAACCTTAGATTATTTCAGAGATTGCCCTCTTTGTACACAGAATTATCATTTTAATCAACAACAATTAGATGTAGAATTGTTATTAAGATGGCATTTCTCACTTGAAATAGTAATGACCCTTATTTTAAACACAGATACTATTCTAAATGAACAAAAGCTATCTATCAGTACTCTAGAACCTGTGAGGTCTCCTCGTATTACCATACTACATAGAGCACACTTTTGCAACATGGGGCAAGTAAAATAATTCTTCCTCTTCTTTTTTTCTCCCAAATAGCTTATAACTTTCAAACAAAAAACCCACTAAGTGCCAACCACTACAAAATGTATTTGGTATGCAAAGATGGGAGTGGTTCTCTTCTCCTAAAGCTTTTGTCACCCCTCGTAGAGGGAGAGTGAAGGCTATAAATGAACACAACTATGTACACATGATGATGTTATTGATGCCTGCAAGCACAACATTCTACACAAGGGATCAGAACATTCCTCAAAGAGTGAACAATATAATTGGAGATAACCTCATAAGATGAGTTAACAAAATAGATATATAGTGAGGGCAGCCCAGGTGGCTCAGTGGTTTAGCACCCACAGCCTTTGGCCCAGGGCGTGATCCTGGAGACCCAGGATAGAGTCCCACGTCAGGCTCCCTGCGTAGAGCCTGTTTCTCCCTCTGCCTGTGTCTCTGCCCCTCTCTCTCACTGTCTCTCATGAGTAAGTAAATAAAACTTAAAAAAAATAAAGTGAAAGCTTCTGTCTCTTTTTCTTCCTTCCACGGAATTCAAAATTGGAACAAGGACTGACTGAATGGAGTATAAATAGTATTTCTATTTATTTACCCATCTATTCATTCATTTGTTCAGATAATATTTATGAAGATTCTACCATGAATGGGACACTGTTCTAGGTGGATCTGTGGATGGAGAGCAAGATGTAGAGTTAAACACAAGAGACTAAAATTTCTGCTCTCATGAAATTCACATTAGTGTAGGAGACAGACAAAATAATAAAAACAAAACAAACAAGAAATTCCTCAAAATACAGGCAATAAAATATAGAGTATGTTAGATCAGATGAATTACTGTAGAGACAAGTCAGGGGCTATGGGAGGGACTGGCTGTGCTCTAGTTTTATGTAGGGGATTATGGGAGTATTTATGAGTCTTTATGAGCAAGTACTATTGGCATAAAGACTTGGAGCTGGTGAAGAAGTGAGTGAAGTGGCTATCTAGGGCAATTGCACTCTAGGCAGAAAGAATAGAGGGTGCAATAGTCTTGAGGCTGAAACATGCCATGTTCAAAGAAGAGAGAAGAACACAATTGGTAGTAGGATATGAGTCAAACAGGAACAGAGGTCAAGACCTAGAAGGGTTTATGTGCACTTATAAGGACTCTGGCTTTTTCTCTGGGTAAGATGAAGAACAATTAAAGACACTGAGCAGAGAGGCAATAGGATCTGACCTAGTCTTCATAGAATCATTCTAGCTGCAATATTAAGACCAGACTTAGTGGTGCTCAAGGGTAGAAGCAGACATCAATTTGGAAGCTATAGCAAAAACAATGAGCAAAAGATCATACATAGTTCATGGGAATAGGGCAACAGTCTTAGAGATACCAAAAAGTGGTATGAATAAAACTTCCACAAGACATGCTAACCCATTGAATGTGGAGTATAAAGGACAAGGATGGAAGGAGGGGTTATTCCATAGTCTTTGTCACAAACTGAGACAATAAGGAAGAGAAGGAATAGATTAGGAGGAGGGAGAAGAAATGTGTGGGAAATATCAGAAAGGGAGACAGAACATAAAGACTCCTAACTCTGGGAAATGAACTAGGGGTGGTGGAAGGGGAGGAGGGCGGGGGATGGGGGTGAATGGGTGACGGGCACTGAGGGGGGCACTTGACGGGATGAGCACTGGGTGTTATTCTGTATGTTGGCAAATTGAACACCAATAAAAAATAAATTCTTTAAAAAAAAAAAGGAAGAGATAGGAGCAGATTGAAACTTGGAAGGGCTCAGGAGGACCACTAGACAATAGAGTGGAGATTAGCATCAAGAAGGAGTTGGGTTTAGAAATCTGGAGTCCAAGGGGAACCTGATCTTGGCTATGTATTTGTTAGTTATGAGCATATAGATGATGTCTAAAACAAAACAATTAGATGAATTGCCAGGGAAGCTTAGGAACATAAGCAAACATAGGAACACAAGGAATGAGTCCTGGGGCATAGCAGTGGTAAAATTTTAGGAAGCTGAGGAGGAAATAAGTAAAGGATTTGTTTTTCAGAAATGTTGCCATAAAAGGGAGGGAGAGAGGATTGAACAAAAGCTGGAGAGTGAGATAAGTTGAAGATTTTTATTTGAAGAGTTTTAAAAATAAGATAACATAAGCTAATTTTACTGATGAAAAGATCCAGTTTTTTTTTTTCTTAAGGTTTTATTTATTTATTCATGAGAGACACACAGGGAGGCAGAGACACAGGCAGAGGGAGAAGTAGGCTCCCTGCAGGGAGCCTGATGCAGGACTCGATCCCAGAACACCAAGATCATGCCCTGAGCTGAAGGCAGAAGCTCAACCACTGAGCCATGCAGGTGCCCCAAAAGATCCAGGTGAAAGGGAACAAACTGATGAAACAGTTGAGAAAAAAATAAGTGATATGATGTCACTGAGTGTGTAATAAGGGGTGGATCTTAGTACATAAGGAGCAGAGTTTACTTTTACTAGGAGCACACACATGTCTTCTATAAGAACAGGAGAAAAGACACAGCACGTGGACATGCATGCATGTGGATGTCTCTATGTGTGAAGGACACTGACATTGTTTTCAGTGAAATAGGAAACTAAAGTGTGAATGTGGAGAAGGAGTTTGATGTTAGAAGACAGTTTTACAAAATAATCATTTGGAAGACTTAGAAACTAAATAGATGAGAGAAGTATAATATTTAGAGGCACCAGTATGACACATTTGCAATGAATGATTACTAATTTAAAGTGAGAGGTGTCAGCATAGTTGTGTTTCCTGTCATTCTCATCTGCATTCCACCAATGCAAGAATAATGTAAGATAAAAATTGGACGAAATCAGGGTTATGGTTTTGCCAAACTAAAAAATGAAAACAGAGTAAGGATTGTGAAGATGTAGGGGGGGAAAAGTATTTAGTATAATTGGCTGTTGAACTTACGCCGAGTAAGGAGGAACGAGAGGAAGATGATTGGAACCAAGGAGAATTAAATGTTAGTAGGTTAAATGAACTGGAGTCTTATATATGTCACTTGCTGCAAAGATTGTCGGACACAAGGATGTAGATGGAGGAAACTAGCCAGATGGAAATCATTGGAGACTAGAAGTTTCAAACCTCAGTTTAAGAAAGGCTGAAGTTATGAGCAGGGACACGTTCTAACCGGAGTACCACCATGAGATTGAGGAGTTTTGATGAGATAAGAGACAAGAAAATCACTAAACTGAGAGGCCAATTTGCTGGAAGTTTCATCGATGTGGATATTGCAATCACCAAGTATTCTGGAAGAAATAGCGCAGAAGAAAGGGACAGTAAGCCAGGAGGGGAAATATTCAAAACAGGAGGAGAGGAGAAAAGTGCCTTAGGAATTGGTGGGTGATTTTTATAGGCAGGGATGATGTGTTTTATAGCTTACTGCCATGAAATTCAGAGACTGGTATTTTTATGGGGGAGGACAGGAATGACTATGAGAAGAAAGGTTGTTATTTTCCTTCAAGTGAAGTAGCAGGAGTCAAGGAAGAAGAGTCGCCTTTATATGGAGAACTCCATGGGATGTCATACCTCAGAGAGTCGATCTCAGAAGAAGATAAAACTTTCTGATCAATTTTCTCACATGCAGAGGACTTTGGTGATGAATGGAAATGATTATCGGGGAGCACAGATGAAGGAATTCCAGCATTAGAGAGAGATACAAGATGGCAAATACAGAGTTATAAAGTCTGTTGGGTGACATCATTATCTGAGTGACTTGGTTTGTTTATGGTGACCGGTATAAACGTGGATCAAAGAAAAAAAATAACCATCCTGATGATTTGAAGCTGGGTTATGGAAGCCACCTTGTCAGAGGCATACAGAATTCTGTGGCCCCACCTGATTCAGCAGATAAAGGGGTAGTAGCTACAGGGGGACAGAGTTTCTCCAAGGGCTCAAACCCCTTCTTGTTTTCTGCGGGTCTAGGCCCACAGGCCAGCAGAATGGAGCTCAGACTTCAAACCAGAGTTTCTTTTTCATCCTTACTTCCCCTATCATACCCACCAGTGTGATTTTCATTCAAATAATAAACCAAAGCTTTGTGGAAACAGGTGGGTGTATGTGGTGGTCACACTAGCAGAATAGATTTTGGCACTCTATGCTCCTTTCCTGAACCACTGTTTTGATATCTTTCTCAGGAAAACAAATGCTGCAATATTGAGCAATGTGTACATATCTGTTCCCATCCATTTAAAATTAGCTCCAGAAAAAAATGTCCAAAGTTTCCTTCTGTGAGTCATGACTTAGGTTTACAGAGTCCAGATTCATGGAGAGGCTGACAGTTCTTAACTAGAACTTCTATCAAAAACCTATGATCGGGCATCTTCTGGTTAGAAGTGTTTGCCCCTCATTTACAAGGTTTCTTAAAAACAATGTTTTAGTCAAAGCCGAATTATCGGAAAATATCATCAAACAAAAATGAACCACATGACACCATATGGTGAATGCAGTCACCATGATGACTATTACTCACAGTCCTACTGGAAATGGGACAAGTCAATATCTTGTAAAGCAACATATGATGTTACTCATGCTGTCCCCTGTTGTGTACTCAGTTTCTGAATCTTGGGCTTGGAAGCATCTCTTAGCTGAGTCATACATCTTCCCTTAATATGACAAATTGCTTAGGAAAAATTTCTTTTGTTGCTTTGTGTATATTGTTTTGTTTTCCCAACTGAAGCTCTTTCTGAAGACACAATGTGCGTACCAGGGAATCCTTTTTTTTTTTTTTTTTCTGTTTCCTAACGCTACCACATTTCCTGAAATATTTTTAAGTCTCATCTACACTTGACTAGTCCCATCTGTTTACAACTCTCTCCTTTTTTTTTTTTTCTGGAACATTATTTCATTAGAAACCACATATTAGAGTAGAGGTCAAAGGACAGAAAACATTTCCTTCTCGTTTTTGTTTTTACCGCTGGTGTTCCTTATCCCAACTGAAGAGAAACAAGGAGAGTTAACAATCAAAATCGGGGTACCCTCTAATGAGAAGAATGTCCTGAGTTAGATCAGATTTGCACTGACCCTTGTGTGAAAGCCCAGGTTTGGGGGAGGTAACAGGATGATGGATTTTCCTGACACACATAAAGATGTAAACTGTCAGAATGTGGAAATAGAAGTTAACCTGATTCTTTTATCCTGGACAGTGTCAGCTCTAAAGCTGAGTCAAGCGCCCCTTTATTTTATTTTATTTTTTTTATTTATTTATGATAGTCACACACACACACACACACACACACAGAGATAGAGAGAGAGGCAGAGACATAGGCAGAGGGAGAAGCAGGCTCCATGCACCAGGAGCCCGACGTGGGATTCGATCCCGGGTCTCCAGGATCGCGCCCTGGGCCAAAGGCAGGCGCCAAACTGCTGCGCCACCCAGGGATCCCTCAAGCGCCCCTTTAAATGAGATGACTTCACACAGTTAGTGAAGTCAGTTATTTTTAAATTGCTATTTTGGGAGGGTGGTAAGATGCTGAGAGTTAGAATTACCCCAACAACGCTTTGTTATTTCATTAGGCATTTACTAAAAGATAAATCTTCCTGCTTCTGCCCTCTTTCTACAGTGAAAAGGAGTGATCAGTCATCACTGAGTGTGCTGCCAAAAAGTTTTGTAAAGTCAGGAGCCATTCCAAATGGAAATTAATGGGGAGCAAAAATGATCTTTTCATATTCTCAGCCTTCATAATGTATGGCAATCCGTCTTTAGGTGGGGCTGCAAATCAATTAAGCATGAATGATGTATATGGTGTAGAATGTGACCTTATAACAAGTTGCCTTGTCTCTTCCTTGATGTTTCCATCTGGTTTGTGCAAGGAATGTTCTGATAATGCAGAAAGAGGAAGATTATGCTTTCAAAGGGAACAGCCATTATGGGTCACTATCTTCCTGGGCCTGATAAGTTTAATCCAAGTTGCCTGGGAGGGAAGAACTCATAAAATACTTTATCTGAAGCAAGTGCAAAAATACTCATAAACTCAAAGGTTAATCACTGCACCAGAAGAACAGATGAAGGAGACAGGGCAGTTTTATGTTTCTTTACAGTGCTGCCCTTATTAATCATGTTGTGGGTTGCTTTAAAATATGTGCCTGCACTTTATTTTAAGAGCCAAGTGGATAGACAGACAGACACTGGAAATGAAGTTAGAATGCTGATGATGTGATTTATTCATCTCTCCTTCCACTTGCCAGTATTTCTAGGAGATATAATCAAGGTCAGGATGTGCATTTAGTTTTGTTTTTAAAATCTATTTTATTTTCAAGACATATATATATATATATATATAATTTTTTTTTACTATTACTTTTTATTTAATTCAAAATTCAACATTCTTTGTTTACACTGAGCTTTGGGTTTTCACTTCATTTTCCTGTCTGTGCAAGTAGTGTTATTTTGAGGTGACAGGTGGATAGCTTGATCATCTGGGTACAGATCCCTTCAGATTTCACTAAGCAGCATGTAAATGGGAATTATGTTGAATTCCATTTCTGGAATGGATTCATGCGGGTCATCTTTAGATATATTATAGCATAAAGATCTGTGCAGGTGTAAATAAGGCAAAATACAGAGTAAGTTCCTTATTATCATTTATACTGACGTGATAGGACTTATATATAATTGAACTACTTTACTCTAAATTATTCAACTAGAGATTGGAAAACCTTTACTTTGAAAGGCAAGATAATATCTATTTTGGGCTTTACAGACTATCGGATATCTACTATTTTAGTGTGAAAGCAAGCATTGATAACATGCAAGTAAACGCGCATGGCTGTCTTAGGAAAAAAATTTTTTTTAAAATACATAAAGGTGCAGTTTGAACCTAGGACTAAAGTTTGTTGCATGTTGATTTAGGTTATTTATGAAGAACAAAATAAAGAAGATGTTCGGGAACTGTGCCTTTTATTTAGTTTACTACACAGAAGACATTTGAAAGCTTTTTGTTCTTTGTTTCTTTTAGTTTCTTTTCAGGAGTTATAAGCTCAGGTTCCTATAGTGGGCAGGAAGTAAGATAGAAAGCTAACACGGTTTAATGTAATAAAGTATGGTGGGTCTTGTGATTAACTGAGCGTATGTGCTCTAATTCTTTTGTAAAAAATGCAGCAAGTTTGGCCTGAGGGCCACCAGTGTGCAATTTCTGCTCTGTGTGGCAGTTTGAATCTCCCTCTGCTTGGTATGTCCATATGGTGGACTGCCTGATGAAAATCTCATCATTTCAGGCTCCAGTCCAATCATTACCTTCTCCAAGGGCCTTCCACTACTGTTAATATATAAAATTCATTGTGTCCTTCTTTATGCTTTCATCATGTAGACTTTTTTTTTTTGTTCCCCTAGGATGTAGTTGTTTTACCCCCACTAGACTGTCATCTTAAATTATGACATATATGCATACAGTATTCGATTCAATGAAAATTCTACTCTTGTGAAAGACGTAGCCTCTCTCTACATGATATGCCTTATGTCTAATTTATATTTATATTTTTATAATTATTTGTAATTATATTAAAATAAACCGTTTTGGTCTGATTTATGTTTAGATAATCCTTGTTATCTCAGGGTTTGTTATTTAAACTTCCACATGTTGAGTTCAAGAATCAACAGACTTTGGTTTATTTTTACTGAAATCTTTCTATCGGAAATCTTACTACTTACTATCTCAAATTCAAGAACGTTAAAAAAAAGTCTTATATTTTCTCATCCAAACTCACTATGTGAACTTGTTATGTGCAAGTAAAGAAAGTCAACCGTTGTTGGTAGCAAGAAATAGAGTGGATTGCAGCTCAAGGCATGCAATGATGCTATCTTTTATAATCCAATAGGTCCATGTCATGAGTCGATGGTTATCAGAAGCATTTGCATAGCAGTTCACTCCCATCCAATGACTTTGGAAAAAAGTCTAAACTTTCCATGTCCTATAATATTATATTTAAGTAAGCTGTGCTAACACTCCACCTTAACTTCTGCAATGACCCCCATTGATAATTCTGCTCAAGCTTTATAGCCTTTCAGTTTAACTAATAGTTTTCCCTACCTTTGATCATTTTACTTATTCTTTCTTTTATCCTGAAAACAATTTCTCCCATTTTACTCATGCTAGGCCCTTCCTCATCCTTCCAGTCCATACTTAAGTAAAGACCTTGGAAAGGACATCCATTGTCATTCTAGGAAAAAGTATGCCACTCATTCATTCACTGAATTCTCAAATGTTAACTGAGTGCTATTATGGGCCAGATAATCTTCTAAGTACTATGGATATGGTACTATGTTGGATATATTAGGTCCCTATCTTCATGGGTCTTACATTACAATAAATTATAAAGTTCCCTGGGGTTATTCTATACATCTATTAGAATCATCTTAGATGTATACATCTTAGATGTATTCTATACTTCTAATAGATGCATGCATCTATTCTCCACTATCTGGCTCTACTGCACTTAAGCTTATTTTAAATTTAGCATTTATTATGATTTACTTATTTTTTTCATTAGCTTATCTTTTGCAACCATATAACATTAGGAACTTCAGGAACTATATCTCGTTCACCATGGAATCTACCTCATCCGGCACTGTGGCTGACACACAGGAAGCATGTTGCACTTATGATAGTAACTGAGTGCAAGAAAACTCTAATTTTGCTTTCATGTGCTTTAATTTGACTCAGATTTTCAACGGAAATATTCTCAGATATAATGTATTCAGGTTGGTAAATGTAAATGGAGATGTATTGTTTTAAACATACACATTAGGGTAGATAGCAAATACTTATAAAATTGAAGTGTTTTACCAGTTAACAACCAGATACACAAATGAATCTACAATCACTGAAAAAATTAAAAAAAATATTAGCAATTACTATTTTATTCTTTTGTTTTGGTTTTCATCAATTCAATAGGCAATTCTTATTTAGAAGTAGTTCAGGTTCGGGATCCCTGGGTGGCGCAGCGGTTTGGCGCCTGTCTTTGGCCCAGGGCGCGATCCTGCAGACCCGGGATCGAATCCCACGTCGGGCTCCCGGTGCATGGAGCCTGCTTCTCCCTCTGCCCGTGTCTCTGACTCTCTCTCTCTCTCTCTCTCTGTGTGTGTGTGTGTGTGTGTGACTATCATAAATAAATAAAAAAAAATATTAAAAAGAAAGTAGTTCAGGTTCAATTCAAATATAAATACATTCAGATGAACTGTCTTCCAGTAGGTATCAGATTTGGATTGAGCATGATATGCAGCCACTTTGATGTTTCATTTCTTAACTCAATGTCAGTTCCTCCAGGAACTTGATGAAGACCTTATCTGGACTGTTTACATAAATCTTATTTATCACAGAAGTAAGACAGTAAGTTGCAAATTAGAAAAAAATACTTTCAAAGATCAATTAAAAATCAAATTTCATCATAAGCAACTTTTTATATTTTCCATGAAATGAAAATGCTTTATTTCTTCAACCTTTAAACATTTTCTACCATATCATATAGATAACTAAGCATTAGAATATTCTATAAGCAAAATGATAACTGTAAGGTTTGACAAAAGGAATTTAGCATCATTTGCAGATGACGTATGATCCAATTATTTTTATTTTGCTGATATAAGGTCTGCAAAGCATAGATCTCATTTATGTTAGTGACCTGAGGAAAAGTTTGACTTACAGTTCCTAATAAATAACTTCATTTATATTTCATACTACCATATTGAATAGCTGTAGTATGTTCTCCTAAAAAAAACATGAGAACAATCCTAGGTGTACTGCCAAAGTTTTAACCATATCAATGATATGGAATATTCCTCTATCAAATATATGCTCTATAATCAAAACTGTCAGTAATAGTTTTAAGGAACTGCTCATTACTTTTAAAAAAAGATTTTATTTATTTGAGAGAGAATGCAAAATGGGGAGGAGGAGCAAAGAGAGAAGCAGACTCTGCACTGAGCAGGGAGCCTAATGCAGGGCTTGATCCTGGGACTTTGGGATCATGACTTGAGCTGAAGGCAGACACTTAACCTACTGAGGCACCCACGTGTCTTGTTCATTACTTTCTCCATTCCTCAAAAAAGCTCAGATGTGCATGTTGCTAACCATTCTTTTTCAGGAACTGAAATTTAAAATGAGTGGCTTGAAATGGAAACAAAGTGTCCCCCCATCACTTGCTTCAAGTAAACTCTAAGGTTTTATACAACTTTGGTTTTATGATTGCAGAAAGATATGGAAATATTCAAAATTTTCAGAATATTAAATAAATAGGGGTATGAATGAGAGCAACATTCCCAAAGGATTTTAAATAATAGTCACTCTGAGATAAGGCTCAATTAGGAACATCAGTGATATACTAAGAGTATAAAGAGACACTTAAGAGTTGGGGAAGTAAAAAAAAAAAATGTAAAAAAAAAGTAGTTGGGGAAATCACTGTTACTTGAACGATTTGCCTACTTCCCTTTGTACATGTCAGATAGAGACCAAGGGATGGTCAAAAATGGAAAAAGTAGATCTCCCTGGAAACTCTAGCCCGTACTTATGGACAAAGAATGCAGGCTTAGCACCCCTGCTATGTAAGGCAATATAAGGGAGATATTTGCAAACTTTCCAAAGATCATGAAGCTCTAGGAAATTGGTGACAGTCTAATGCCTAGCAAAAGGCATGAAGATGACTATAAATAATGTGTCTCCTGGTAAGGAATTGTGATTTTAGCAAAGCATCCAATGCACCTTTTAGGTTGGAGAAGTATGTTGGGGTTTTTAAAGGAAACAGGACCAATATCAAAGGAGATTTATTATGGAGAATTGGCTAGTGTCATTATGGAGTCTGAGAAGTCCCATAATCTGCTTTTTGTAAACTGGGACCTAAGAAAATCGAAGTTCATAGGCTTGTAAACCAGGAGATTTGACTGTGCAAATTCCAATTCAAGGGCAGAAGATAAAGCTCAAGAACCTGGGTAGAAAAAAAGGGGCAACATCTTCCTTCTGCCTTTGGTTCTATTCAAGCTTCATTGTATTGGATGGTGCCCATCCATACTGGAGAGCGGATTCTACTTTACTGTCGGTTCAAATGCTAACCTCATGTAAAGACATCTTCATGGACACATCTAGAAATGATGTTTAATCTGGGCACTCCCTGATCAGTCAAGTTGATGCATAAAACTAGTGATCATAGAATGTAACCTCAGAACTGATGGAGCAGAGCATAAGAGCAATGGCATCTTTGTGTTCAGCATGCTTTGTTGAATGCCCAAGGTGGGCCTGTGCTCCAATACGATGACACTGTTTGTCATTTATCAGTAGTTGCTTTACTGACAGGGCACAGCACATCCAGTTTACAAAATTCCCTCTTATCAAACCTTGAATATTTTTCTCTTCATTCTTCTGTTTTTCCTAAATGTCCCCCTATATGTCTCTTCAGTGAAGATGACTTTGTGATTTCTGAATCTCATCCTTATGATTTGCTGTAGGACAAATATCCAATTTCCCATTAAACTTGCATATTTTTTTTCTGTATATCTAAGAGCTTTCTGTTTTCCATTTTCATGCTTGTGATTCAGCATAGTAATTTCTGACTTCTTTTTTTTTTTTTTTGGATAGCAAGGACGTATTTCCCCTTATTGTAACATGTTGTTTTCCATATTTCAACATTTGTAACCAAAGACATATTTTAACATCATTGTTAAATCATTGGTGGATCTCAAAATTGTTGTGTCATAGAATTTAGAAAATATAATAATAATCATATTTTATAATAATATGTTTTGAGTCATTTTAAGGCTACTTTGGTTCTGGGTTCTGAACCATTTATAATTGCTGAATTTTATTTTAATAACTAGGTTTATCCTTGGTATTTGCTGCTTTTTCTGTTTTTTTAAACTCAAAACAACTGTTGGAAGCACATGATACAACACACAATTCTGCATACAATTGGTCTTCCATGTAAACTTGAGTTTCAAATATTTTTCTTGTTTCTTCCCATGAGAAATAAATATAAAGCTCCCTATTTGTACATTTTATGAGCAGACACATGCCTAAATTCAGGTCCCTGTAAAATAGAAGTCTTTTGAATATGTTTCTTTAGCAATACCAAGCAAATTGCTAAGGTCCAAGAATTCCTTTTTTATTTGCATTGGCTTTTACTTGACATCAATTCTGAATTTTCAGAGAAAACTACTGGATGTGGACTGTTCCTAGATACCTGGTACCCAACAGTACCACCCATTCTCTAGGGGCTAGTACCAGATAATTATTTATTTGACTAGCTGCTGTGATAATCTGTCTTGACTCAAGTATTGAAAATAAGCTAAATGTCTTCATTAAAGTGGCTTTTTTTTTAATTTTTTTATTTATTTATGATAGTCACAGAGAGAGAGCGAGGCGCAGAGACATAGGCAGAGGGAGAGGGAGAAGCAGGCTCCATGCACCGGGAGCCCGACGTGGGACTCGATCCCGGGTCTGCAGGATCGCGCCCTGGGCCAAAGGCAGGCGCCAAACCGCTGCGCCACCCAGGGATCCCTAAAGTGGCTTTTAAAAGCATTTCTATAATCTTAGTGAGCGAAATAGAAAACATTGAAACTCCTCAGGGACTTTCCGATTAACTATTGTGTATAGATCCAAGGGTTTTCTGATTTTGTTTGCAAGGAAGATTTCTTGGGGAGTAGGGTGTCAGCATTAAGAATATGCAGAGCTATACAAAGAATGTTTCATGCAAATTGGAGTGTGCAATGATTCTAGTATCTTTAGGTTATTTTAAAAATTAAAAGCAAAGCACATGGTCTTAAATTTAGGGCAGACTTCACAAACAGCCATACGATATGAACCCCTACTATTTTCACCCAGCACCACAAGGTGTGTCTCCTATATCACCACACCACCCTCCCTAGACATGCATCACACTCGAAACAACAGCATCTTAGAACCCCCACACCCACCATGCCCTACTCAACGGCTCCGCTCCAGAAAACCAATAACAACCCACAAAACCCCAAACCCCAATCCACTCAAAACCCCCGACCCTACCTCAGCTCACAATGCCTCCCCCAACACCCGCCCCCACAACCCACCCTCACCAAGTGCCCCACAGCACAAACACCCGGTAGAGCCACAAGTTTAGAAAGAACAGCCCCATGGCTACTTACCCATAGTTGACCTCCCCCCCCATGCACACAAACCATGCCTCCCACGATGAATCCGCAGACCTACCCCCACAGAACCCTAAACAACCCTGATATTATTAATACATATACAACGCTAAATCAAACAAACAAATCCCAAGCTCTCGCTCTCTCTCTTCTCTCTCTCTCGCTCTTCTTCCCCCACCTTTTTCCCTCGCCTAGCCTCTGCCTCCCTACGCCACCACCCATTGCCATCCTCCCATGGCCGACCCATGACCATCCGTTCCCCCTTCCTCCCCAACATCATCCATGCGCCCCCCCGTTGCCCCAGATCTAATGAGGAAACCTTACAAACCCCAAGTCAATCTATATGAATCCACTATATTCTAATATTCAACCATCCCGCCAAACAAATGCAGCACCACTCACAAAGCCCACCAACATCAAATCTAACTAAAAAACAGGAAAACCCGATAGACCCCCACTCTGCAACTGGAGCACAGTTTAGGCACCTACACTAACCACACGTAACCAGCCAAAAAACTAAAGGAACCGATGTAATCAATTCACCCGCTCAAATTGAGCTCCATGCCCACATGGAACTGCAGGGGATTACTCTGTCTCCCTCTCCCCACTTCCTCCCCAGTGCTCTCGACACATTGTCTCTTTCTCTTTCGCTCTCCCGAAATACACAGCCACCCCTGTAACCCCCCGCCACATTCCCACACAGGAAACACGATATGACACCAAAAATACAAACCCTCGATCGCATAATACACCATAGTGCAAATTCAATTACAACAACATGTCCGACATTTTTAGTGTGATATGTAAATAGTACAAACCACTCCAAAATTAATATCACCCTAAATACGGTAGCTATTGGCTTTAAGAAGCACGCTTCTAAACTTATAAACTATTGCTAAGTATTAAACCTGCCATCCCATAACGAGAGCCCCCCGTCCCAAACAAACCAACTACACACACCCCAATCCCGCCGCAATGCCTCGACTTGCCATTGTCTTACAGTTTTGCTAACCATCCTTCTGTATCCTCCACTACAGAGACACTTTAAGTTGCCCAAATATCATGCTTCTCAAAACCAACGAAAACACACACTCTCTTAATATTACAACATGTAGATTACAACATGGCTTTTGCTTTTATTTTGGATAGCATCATCCTGTTGAACTTACATTTTCAAATAAAAACTTCTCACCTAATTATCTCCTTCCTCCTCTTCCTCCTCCTCCTTCTCTTTCTTCTTCTTCTTCTTCTTCTTCTTCTTCTTCTTCTTCTCTTCTTCTTCTTCTTCTTCTTCTTCTTCTTCTTCTTCTTCTTCTTTCTTCTTCTTCTTCTTTCTTCTTCTTCTTCTTTTCTTCTTCTTCTCTTCTATTAGTTCTAAGGTAGAATATAGTGATTCATCAGTTGCATTCAATACCCAGGGTTCATTACATCAAGTGCCCTCTTTAATGCCCATAACCTAATTATCCCTCTCTCAAATCCTTTCTAAAAACCCTCAAAAAACAGATTGGAGATTCCCCAAAAAGTGAAAAATAGAACTGCCCTACAGCCCAGCAATTGTACTACTAGGTATTTATCCAAAGGATACAAAAATAATGATTCGAAGGGGCACATGCACCCCAATGTTTATAGCAGCAATATCCACAATAGCCAAAATATGGAAAGAGCCCAGATTTCCACTGACGGATAAAGAACATGTGATATTATATATATATATATATATATATATATATATAAATTAAAAGTAAAACAAATATATATTACCCACCCATTAAAAAAGAATGACATCTTGCCATTTGCAATGGCTGAATAGAACTAGAGGATATCATGCTAAGCAAAATAATTCAGTCAGAGAAAGACAGATACCATATGATTCTACTCATATGTGGAATTTAAGAAATAAAATAGATGAACATAAGCGAAGGAAAGGAAAAATAAAATGTAAATAGAGAGGGAGACAAACCATGAGAGAATCTTAACTCATTATCTCCTTTTAGAAAGCTTAATCTTCACTTAAATCACTCTATTAAAGTAGAACTATTTTCAGGGCTTTTTAATGCTAGACTTATCTTTTCCATATCACCAGAGACTTGAATTTGCTTCAATCTTTCTGCTAGTAAGATTATTGATCAGAAGCCATGTTTGCCTTCTTTTAAGAATTATTTTTAATTCATATTAATTGATTATAAACAAATAAGATATGTGTAAGTTGCATAAATAGTCATTCAAGAAATGCCTATCAGGTATACATACAAGGAAAAATAGGAAAAATATATAATTATTGCTTAAAAGTCCCATCGGTGAACCTTTTCAATCCCATTTCTTCCTTCCTTTGTCATTGGTGACTGCTATTTTGGTTTGACTTTATTTAGATCTTAATTTCCTCAATAGTTTTACCATCTGCTTGTATTCATAAATAATAACACTGCTTAGTTTAACACAGATTTTTATTATTTATAAAAGTAATCATAGAGGTTATTTTCCTCTTTCTGTAGCTTTTTATACTCAATATTATAGTTAAAAAGTTTAGCTATAATGCTTTGTGGCTATTGTTACATGCAATTTCATTTTAAGAATACACTACATTTTTTAATTAATTGAGTTGTTTATTGCTATTTAGGTTGCTTCCCGGTGTTTCCAATTTCCATCAATATTGCTTATTGATATTCTTAAATACTCAGATACCTGTTTTCTGTATCACATTTTTAAGATTTTCTCTAAAAGACACTTCTGGGAGTTGAATTGTTGAATCATACATAAGGAGATCTACAAAAATAATGTTTCTATTTTTTTTTCCAAAATAATTGTGCCACTCTCAATATTTAAAAGATTAGGTTACTCAGTATCCTTACTAAGTCTTAATCATTTTAGATTTTTTAAATTCTTCATCCTTGTGATTTTAAAATCATATTTCAAAGTAATTTCTGCTTATTAAAATGATGGTTAGCATCTTTACACACATTTTATTTTTTGGCTATTCAAATTTTTTTGCATGGAGTGCTTTTCCAAATTATCAATATGAAAAATGATAGAAATGGCATAATTACCAATCTAATACATATTAAGATATACAGATAAGAACAACTTTATGCCAATTCATTTGAAAACTTAAATAAATGAACAAAATCTTTAAAAATACAATTTACCAGAACTTTTGAACTGAAAGAGAATAGTATTATCATGTTATAAAATTTATAACACACATTAAAATAGGACAGAGAGAAAAACTTGAACATTTGATGTATATATTAGAATAATTCCAACAGTTAGTGGACTAAATATTTGTTTTAAGATAATAGAAGTTTAATACTAATGTAAATCTTAAGAAGTTAAAACATAGGAAATAGCTATTAGAGAAAAAAAATTAACAGGATGGATTATAAAAAGGCCATAGATGAGACTACAAAACCAAAATTGTTTCCTTAAAGAGATTAATCACATTGATAATTTTTGGTAGAACTAATTTAAAAAGGAGAAAGAAACAAAACAAAATTCATTAGGAATTAAAAAAGGGAAATTAAAAATTTTTCTACCGGGGCACCTGGGTGGCTCAGTGGTTGAACATCTGCCTTTTGGTCAGGTCATGATTTGTGAGTCCTGGGATCGAGTCCTGTATTAGGTCCCTTGCAGGGAGCCTGCTTCTCCCTCTGCCTGTGTCTCTGCCTCTCTGTGTGTCTCATGAATAAATAAATAAAGTCTTTAAAAACAATTTTTTTTCTACAGAAATTTCCATATCCAGTGCCTTCAACATAATTTTACCAAACATGTAAGGAATAAATTTTGTATCAACTCTTCCAGAATTGTATCTACTCTAATCTTGTAACAAATCTTCCCAGAGAACAGAAAAAGCAAATATGCTCACTAAGTCATTTAATAAGACTTACATACATTTGATAACAAAACACAACAATGATAATAAAAGAAATGAAAATTATAGACCAAATTCCACTATAAAAATAGATGACAATATATTCAAAACACGTGAGGAATTAAATCTAGTACTATTTTAAAAAATTGCACACTACAGTCAATTTTGAACATTTGAAAGTAAACCAACACATTAATAATATATATATTTTCTTTAAAGATTTTATTTATTTATTCATGAGAGACACAGAGAGAGAGGGAGGCAGAGGCACAGGCAGAGGGGGAAGCAAGCTCCATGCAGGGAGCCTGACGTGGGACTGAATCCCGGGACTCCAGGATCATGCCCTGGGCCGAAGGCAGACACTAAACCGCTGGGCCACCCATGGATCCCCAACACATTAATATATTAATGAAGAAAAATCTGATCATTTCACCAGATGTAGAAAAATTGCTTGATAAATGCAACAACAATTCATGAATAAAAAGTTTGTCACAAAATATAATAATGGGCATTATATTTGGTGATGAAATATCATCTTTATTTTCTAAATCAAGATGAAAGATTTATAGTCACATATTAAATTATACTCAGCAATCATCACTTTATTAAGTGATTTATATTAAGTGATTTATGGCCATTTATATTAAATACTGTCATAGACAGTTGAATAAAATAAGAAAGAAATGAGGGCAGCCTGGATGGCTCAGTGGTTTAGCACCACCTTCACCCCAGGGTGTGATCTTGGAGACCCAGGATTGAGCCCTTGTCAGGCTCCCTGCATGCAGCCTGCTTCTCCCTCTGCCTTGTGTCTCTGCCTCTATCTTTCTGTGTCTCTCTTGAATAAATAAATAAAAAAAAAGAAATGAAATAAAATACAATTATTAGTAAAAGACAAAAAAAAGCTTTTTTTTTTAGTTAACATCATTATACATAAAGACAGCCCAAAAAAATCTAAAAGGAAATAATTATATTACAAAATTGCTTACCAGTATTTCTGAATATAAAGTCAATTATATTTTCATACATTAAACAAAAAGAAATCAAAAGAAAAATGTGTTTAACATTTAATAACATAATCTCAGGGAGCTTGGCTGGCTCCTTCAGCAGAGCATGCAACCCTTGCCCTCAGAGTTGTAAATTCAAGGCTCATGTGTAGAGATTACTTTAAAATAAAATCTTTAAAAGTAATAATAATATAGTCTCTGTTCTTCCACACACAAAATATAAACATAAAACAAGAGTCTACCTTATTTACTTAATGGTTAGCAAATCTTATGTTAAAAATGTTTCTCATGCAAATTTTTTAATTTCATGATTATTTTTTCTGTACTTTAAAAGGCTATGTTAGCTAATTAATGCTTAGGGATCCTGTCTAATAATGGAGATTTTTATATTGTTTTCCTGTTAATATATAGCTAGTAATTGAGGGATTGGAATATATTTGGTCAACTAGGAGACATGCATATTTCAAGGAGATCAAAGAGTTAAAAATGGAATCCAGGGGTCTTTCTCTGTGTAAAAGACAAATTTAGAAACATTAACGCACAAGAGAGACTAAGTAGTAGGTAGAGTGGTAATAAAAGTGAAATTCAAAGTATAGAACAACCAGTGCAGCATTTCAAGCAAGTGGGGTGGCCATATTGATGCTCAATTTCAGTTCTAAATTCATGAATATCTACATTTCAATAGTCTAATGATTATTAACCATTTGATATTCATAGATTAAAAAATATGGTGTGGAGGGTCAAATCACTGTGTTTGCACCTCTGTTCTACTACATGTTCTTTAAACAATGGAGATGAGTGAAGTAAGCCAATTGGAGAAGGATAATCATCACATGGTTTTACATATGGGAAATATAAAAAGTAGTGAAAGGGATCGTAGGGGAAAGGAGAGAAAATGAGTGGAAAAAATCAGAGAGGGTGACAAAACATAAGAGACTCCTAACTCTGGGAAACGAACAGGGGGTAGTGGAAGGGGAGGTGGGCAGGGGAATGGGGTGACTGGATGGTGGGCACTGAGAGGGCACTTGATGGGATGAGTACTGGGTGTTATACTATATGTTGGAAAATCAAACTCCAATAAAAAAATATACAAAAAAACCCCAACGGCGATGATAATGGTGATGATGATGATGAGGAGGAGGATAGGATGGTTACTATGTCAACACTTAGGCATGGAAATAGCAGTCCTAACTATGTTGTGTGCAAATACAATTTTCCAATTTACAAATGTAGGCAACTACACTTAGGAAGTTAAGTGACTCCCTCAAGTTAACATAGCCAAAATGTTAAAAAAAAAAAAAAAAAAGCCAGAATTTACCCAGACAGGTTAATTCTAGAGCCTCCTCCATTATCAGTGATAACACTGACTGTATTTTAAACATCAAGATTTCCTATGTTCTCTGTTGAGAAAATTGATTATAAATAATTACCTCAAAATGTTGTGATAGTTAAATTAAATTTGATGAGGTGATGTATATGAATTCCTATCAGAGTAGTTAGAACTTAGATGATACTCAACAAATACTAATTTGTTTTCCTCTTTTATCTCCAAACCTAGTTATATGTCACAGAATGAACAAATAACTTTCAAAATAGATTTTTCTGTTTTTGAATTTTGAAAATAAATTTTAAAATCTACATAAAAACTTTTATAAATATTTTATTTATTTATTCGAGAGAGAGAGAGAGAGAGAGAGAGAGTCAGAAAGAGAGAGAGAGAGAGATAGGCACAGACACAGGCAGAGGGAGGAGCAGGCTCCATTCCATGCAGGGAGCCTGATGTGGGACTTGATCCCAGGACCCCAGGACCAAGGTGGCGTGAAATTGCTGAGCCACCCGGGCTGTCCAAAATATACATAAAGATTTTTATGAAACATAAGAAACTGTCTTATAAATAATGGTCATTTACAAAAAATGTATGACTAAAAATAAAAGCTTTAATTTCATTTTTAATTTATTTGTTAAAACGTATTTTGAGTTTCTCACAATTGCATACCTGGTTGTCACTGGAGACGTCTTTTTATGTTCCCTTAGATTCAGCACTCAGGTATTCTAGGAACCATATTGACTTTTTTACTTGTTTATTTTCGAAATTATGTGTGTCCAGAGTTAAAAAAGAGACAACTGAAAACGAGATTATTAAACTCCCACTTTAATAGTCACTGAACAAGTAGTAACTAGAGATATTACTGGTATTGGATTATGAAGATGAGCACATAACAAAGCCAAATAAAGTGAATATGTTTCTCTAAAGTAAATTTAGCAAAAACAAAACAAAACAAAAAAATCTTTTTTTTTTTTTGTTTGGGTGAAGAAATGAGCCTCTCTTCTTAAGATCAAACCTCCAGCTTTAAGTAAAGTGATAACATGAAGAAAGTTCAGCATTGCCGTCCCCTTCCTGAAGCTTCTCTTTTTCATAATGCATCATAAATACACTTGAGATTGTATGCCTGTGAAGAGCCCTTTGAATCTTCTTGTCTCATTTGTGAAGTGGAGAAGTTTTTCCTCATGGGCTGAGGGGACCTCATGTAGAACTCCTAACCCAGAACCTGGGCTACTATAGATGCTTAAAAATTGCAGTTATTTTAATTTCACTTAAAATCCATTTAAAGCACTATATATCTCATTCTAGCCATATGCATCCAAATTTTCAGATACACTTGAACGGAAAAATCCATTATTTACACCCCTGGATAATTCTATATTTGCAACTGATTTTAAGGGTAATAATGAGAGCCTTGCATGTCTTGAAAATGAATGGTCTTCTCTACTAAGGCTCTGTGCACAAAATGCATGGGATAACAGTGCCAATGATCATATATTAGTTCGCTTTTGTGAATTCACAACCCTCGCATTGTCCTCTGTTTACCTCACAACCATGTTTAAACTTAGTTCTTGCAATTGGAAATAATTGGAACGGTAGGGAGGAGAGGGTAGATAAATGCACATATATAAGCAGAGTGAAAAATGGTCATAAGCAGTAAAAAAAATAATGCTTATCACTAATGGAACATAAAAATGTCATTCCCTGGGTAGCAACTTAGCTGCTAAAATTGCTCTGGGGAGGTAGAAGCCATGGCAATTTCCTAGCTCCAGGGTGGTCCACATCTCTATGGTTGAAATAATACATTGCAAATGACTGATTATGAAATCAAGAAGAAATAACTTATGTAGCACTTAATATTCCTCTTCAGAGGGATAAATTGATCAATCATAAAAGAATATATATATATATAAACTTATATATATATATATATATATATATATATAAACTTCTGTGAAAGTGGCACATGGGTGTCAATGTGAATTATATATATTCTTGCTAACTTTGAACTTCCTTCCTGTCTAGAAAGATATAAAGACATGAAGATATTGAGAAAGATATAATCACTTCTACTAAAAAAAGAAGTAAATTTTATGTTTTAGATTCAGTCTAATCTTCCGCTATAAACTTTGATTATTTTTTTACCCTCTTCAGTCCCAAGTGAAAACCAACTCATGCCCTGGGAAAAATATGTGGATTATTTCTTTAGTATTCATTGCAGAGTATTTAAATAACATCATCTTACATCTCATTAATTTCTACTGATTTCTGGTCCAGATGTTTGTTAAATTTCGCCTGTTTCTTGCCAGGCAAATAAGCTTTTTACATTGGTTTTGAATTCTCAGGTGGATCCATATCTGGGAATATTAATGTAGATCAACAATGAGGAAATAAGCCTATCCAAAAAAGATGTATTCCACTCACAATTGTTGCAATCTATTTCATTCTGGGAGACAGGATTGGGCCAGTAACTAAAAACAATCCTGATTTTTTTTTTTCCTGGGGGGAGTTAGAGATTTAAGTAACAAAAAGTGAAGCTACTGATGGTAGAGATGTCCTTCCCTGTTACCATTCTCTGCATGTAGTGTTGTTTAGGCTGAGGACCTCAGACAATAAGAGTGGCAGATTAAGGTGACATATTTTAAATAATAAGAAAGTATTTGTCTACAAAGATTCCATTTATTACTCTAATAAAATAGTTGAAGTTTTCTACAGTATTATATCAAGGGCCTTTTTTCTGAATAAATTTGGGAGGACAGAAATTGGTATTTCAAATGGATAAATTAGGCAATTTTTTTTTAAGATATTATTTATTTATTCATGAGAGACACACAGAGAGAGAAAGAGAGGCAGAGACAGAAGCAGACTCCTGCAGGGAGCCTGACATGAGACTCTATCTGGGGTCTCCAGGATCAGGCCCTGGGCTGAAGGCGGCGCTAAATCACTGAGTCACCTGGGCTGCCCATGTTTTTTGTTTAAAATTTAAAAGAATAATTATTTTTGGAGGAAAGACAAACTACTTTTATTGGCTTGCTCATCCCCAGTTGACTCCAACTCTGGTTCAATGCCAGCTCAACTCTTGTTGAGCTCATCTTTTAATACAATGTAGGTTATGAGTTCAGAGAAAATTCTACACAGTTGGAAATAGATTCAACCAACACTTAGTCCTATCAGACAAAGTGACCAAATTATAATCTCCAATATGTATGTTCAAGCATGTATTTGCTTTCAATCAGTTTGGCTTGAGCTAGAATAAAGGAATCTTGCAGTATAGTCCAAGAGGTTTGCCAGGTGGGTTGGTTTTGAATGACCTTGCTAGCAAATATTCATGTTTAATCTTACTAACTGCACAGTATAGAGAAAGGAATTTACTTTTGATCTCCTACTTAGTAGAAAAAATCTTTAAAAAAAGGTTTTGAAAAACACATATACTCTGCAAATCAAGTATCATCCAAAATACACGGTCTTTGTGAAACTGTCAAAAAAGTCTTTTATTATTCTCAAATTTCCATGTTTTTGTTTCATTTGTTTTTTATTAGCAAGACATCTCAGCTTTAACAATGTATCTCTATGAGAGAATCCAAAAAACCATTTACAATGGAAGAGTGTATGAAAACAAGAGGCATATTATTCTGCTAAGGTAAGTGACTACATGATACATCATCAATAATAGCTGGTTTTTTATTTCCAGCTCAAACATATTGTCAGCTGAGACTCTATGATCTGTTCTGAAATTTAGCAATGACACAGACTTCTTATCCTTGTGAGCAAATCACAAAAGCAAAAATATAATAAAAAAAAAAAACTCCCAAATACCTGCCCATGGTAAATTGTTGTTAAATAATGACTGTAACAACACATTATTCTTGTTAGTGCATTTGTATTTACTAGTTAACAATACACAGAAGGGATTTTCAAGGTTGTTTCTGAAATTTGTGCAAAGAATGCTGGAACCTTGAGAGAATCAGCTCCAATGGAAGTCCCGGAAATGTCAGCATACTGGTTTTCTTTACCATTCTTTTCTGTCAGATTAATCACATGCTACAGAGACCTTTAAATTTTGTTTTTATCCTGTGACACTGGGATTGACTAATACAAAAAGTGGGGAGTCTATATAATGCAAACACACACTTCTCTGATTCAAGATATTAAAATGTTAAGTACAAACATATGACGTCGGTAGTCTCCCCAATTACCTTTCTCCTTTGTACTGTCAGATTGTCAGAAATAAAATTGCTGTAGCTGTGACAACAAGAACTTAAAGAAATGCCTTCCCAGAGTTATAATTCAATATCTATTTTCTATTAGTATACTTAATGTAAAAATGATCCAATTGAAGGCATGTCTTGATTTACCTGCATTTTCCAATATATCATTCATTTCCCAAGGACAAAAGTAATTAATATAGGTTGAAATACTTTCAGTAAATTATAAAACATTTATAATAGTTGAATTTTATTATAGTATTACTTATGTTACTTAGCAGTACTTATAAGTATTCATATAGAAGCATTATTTAAAATGTATAAGTATTACTTGTATAAGTTATATATATGTATTATTAATATTAAGAAATACCATGTTATGAATATTCATAAGCTATAATTCATAGTAATAGCATGAAATATTTGCACATGAGTGTCTGATACTTGCCATCATCAAAGTACCATTCAACATAATATGTTCCTTTTATCACTCCATTTGAGAGTAAAATGTGTTTCCTAATTTGTGTGTGGCTTAACCAAAATTACTGAAATATTTGTCTTTCTGCTTCCTTCACATGGCCTGGATTTGCTTTGAATATCATGTTATTTTTAAGTAAAAGCCAATTCTTAGTTGTTGGGTTTTGAAACAAGAGTCTGCAGATGTATATAATAATTATTTATCAATGCACATACATTAAAAATGATTCGCATCAATTTTAGTGGCTCTCCTGAGGAACAGAGCAATATATGTAGTGGAGCTCAGTTCAGCTGAACAAACACTCAGATGATGCTTCCTTTGCATTTTCCCCTCTGCTAGGGATTATTGAGTCCATGGTCCTTATTTGGAGAAGTTGAGTGTAGTAAAGAAGGCATACAGGGCATTTAAGAACTTTGCTAGATGTATGCACAGGATATTATTAGAACATGGATGAGGATCACTTGAACCTGGCCTGGTTGAAGGAGTAGGAGACAAATGAGTTAAATCTTGAACTGTATTAACTACATGAAGACTATGGATGGATGAGTGTTACTGATAGAAGAAACACCACAGCTAACATGAGTACAGATATATGAAATCAGACCAATTTGCTATTAATGTGCCATAAGGATAGGTAAGAGAAGTAGCAGACTGTCAGTGTGGTAAAATGAATATTGTTTTTGCCCTTTGTATAATATAAAATATAATAAATGACCATACTGCATAAAATAGAAATGGAACAAAAAATATGGTTGATGCAGGCAAAAACTGAATACAGAGACCTTTAAAAAACAAAACAAAACACTTTGAGACATAATTGAATATAATAAATTGTACATGTTTAAATTCTATAATTTTTTAAGGATTTTATTTATTTATTCATGAGAGATAGAGAGAGAGAGACAGAGAGAGGGAGACAGAGAGAGGGAGAGACACAGGCAGAAGGAGAAGCAGGCTCCATGCAGGGAGCCTGACGTGGGACTTGATCCCAGGTCTCTAGGATCACGCCCTGGGCCAAAGGCAGCGCTAAATTGTTGAGCCACCTGGGCTGCCCTAAATTCTACAATTTGATATGTTTCTACATGTGTTCCCCTCAAACCATCACTGAAATCAAGATAACAAGCATTATCATCACTCAGAAGTTTTCATGAACCACAGTGTAATCTCTTCCTTCCAACCGCTCCTACCATCCCCTTCCCAAACCCAGGCAATCACTAATCTCCTTTTACTCTCTATAGGTTCATTTGCATTTTCCAGAGTTTCAAATAAATGGAATTATACAGTATGTACCCTTGTGTTTTATGGTTGCCTTCACTCAGTATAATTATCATAACATACTTCAATCATAATTTGTTTATGCTTTCACTTTTTGATGATTATTTTCAGTTTGGAGCTATTATAAATTAAGCTGCAATGTACATGTCTTTGAACAGATGTATACTATGGATATATGCTGTCATTTTGCTGTGTAGACACCTAGGAGTGGAATGAATAAAGTGGTAAATATGTGTTTACCTTTTAAAAACTGTCTCTTTTATTTTATTATTATTTTTGTTTCTATTAAGTTTTTAATTGATCACCTATTATCCCCTACTGGTCACTGGATACCACTTTCTTCAGGAATTTATTCAGCTGTTGGGATAAATGACACACAGGCACCAAGTGATATGAAAAACATTCTATTCCTTACATAGTAAGGTTTCCCCGAGAATAAAGGACTCAATAAATGTTTATTAGAGAGAAATAAATGAATCTATGTTCCATTTAAACTTCAAATTATGCCTGAATAGTTCTGTTGATTAGAATATATTGCAAATAGGACAACTTAATATCTAGAAGGCACAGGAAACTTTTCTATGAAATTATCTTTACTCAAAGTAGCCATTTATTAAATGCTAATCCTTCCTAGGGACTGAGTCCTCAGATGCTACAAAAGCTGGAGAATTTCTGTCCTATTGATGGCAGATCAGGAACTCCAAGTTAAGTTTTATCATCCACAGTCATGTAAAAACACGTTATATGTAACACTGCAGCCAACCAAGATTTATGTTTAAGAAAGTGTTTATTTTAAATAATTTTCTTACCTTTTTGCCTAGTTATCATAAAAAAAGAAAAAAAAAAACGAGTAACATTTAGGATGATAATAAGGGGTAGTACCACCTGTCTATATTTTTTTGTTTTGTTTTTGACACTTTCATGACTTTGTAAAATCATCCTGAAAGGAGTCAACAGATGCCAACTCTGTTTGTATAGCGGCTAGCTAGGAATCATCTTTCACATAAGAAAGAAAAAAAAAAAAAGATGTATACCGAGTTTGGATGGACTGAAAGAAGGGCCATTTTCTTTCTTTTTTTTTTTTTTTTAAAGATTTTTTTAATTTTTATGATAGTCACAGAGAGAGAGAGAGGCAGAGACACAGGCAGAGGGAGAAGCAGGCTCCATGCACCGGGAGCCCGACGTGGGATTCGATCCCGGGTCTCCAGGATCGCGCCCTGGGCCAAAGGCAGGCGCCAAACCGCTGCGCCACCCAGGGATCCCGAAGGGACATTTTCTTGAGAGCAAAGTGCCACCATTAAAAGTCATTTCCTAGCAGCCACAATGCTCAACCTGCAACAAAAATTTATATATCACATTACTCTCATTACATACTCAATGATAAATTTATTGTTATTTCAAACTGAAAAAATATGTTATTTCCAGCTAAAACCACTTTTCATTAAATTCATATTTTGCCAATACTCATTCTTCTTCTTCCTGTTTTTCCCATACTTGGATAAGCTTATATAAGCTAAATCTTGTAAAATGTTATTTTCTGCACAAGGCAGTCTCCTTGAAAAATGCCCTTCTCAACAAAAATCATTTGCTATTGACAAAAGTATTCACTTTTATGTTTTTATTTTTTATTACTTGTATTCGATACCACCACTTAAAATATAAAGCCTAATTTCGACATAGAATTATTTTTGTTTAACTACTCTTATTTTTTCAACTGTGGTTCCCAACCAGTTCACCTCAAGAAAGAGGTAACATTAAGTCTGGCCCACAACAAAACCCTAACAACCTGTTGACTGCCAGCTCTCACTTCAATTTTTCTGTAAATTTAATGCACTCGAAACATGTTTGTTTATTTATTTATTTATTTATTTATTTATTTATTTATTTATTTATTTATGAAAGACACAGAGAGAGAGAGAGAGAGGCGGAGACACAGGCAGAGGGAGAAGCAGGCTCCATGCAGGGAGCCCAACGTGGGACTCAATCCCAGTTTCCAGGATCATGCCCTGGGCTGAATGCAAGCGCTTAAAGCACTGAGCCACCCAGTGGTTTTTTCCCCTAACATTCCCTAAAGATGTTTATTTTAATAGGCACTATTTTGTTTTCCACTTTCTAATCCAAAATATCAAGATACACTTCTCTTCATTTATTTGCTTCTTTCTTTCTTTTTCCCCAAATGCAAGATCAGCACAGCCGAAGAAAAATAGGTGTTTGAAATCCAAGATACGGTCAAGTATTATTTAAATTGATAACTATACCATTTTGTTGAAACTTTCACAGTAATATGATATTTGAAAAGCTAACTGTTTTGTCTTAGAATAGTTAATAGTCATACAATAGGCTATAAGATTTTTAAAAGACCCAAGTTCTAAAGATCATTTTGGTGTTTGGAATGCAGTCATTGTTCGAAATTGACAGCTAGGCCTTTGGCTCTTGGTTGCTTCTTTAGTGTTTATTCCAAAAGGTACTAGCTGGTTTTAACTAGGCTTTAAACTCTAATAAAAGATTATGGAAATATACTTTGTAACTTATTTCCTAATCTCAAATAAAAACAAAACCAAACAATAATAACACAGCTCAAACATTTTTCTCAGTGGAAACCCTTTCATATTTTTTAAAAGCTTACAAGTTTACAGATGAATGAAGTAATCCAAAAATGATGTGAGAAAATAAACTGGCAAAAGAAATGAAAATAAAAAATAATCTCTAGGAATAAATAAGATTGTACAGATTGAGTATAATTAATTCATCTACAAGGTGTAGAGATTGAGATAATCAATGAGTTCATTAACTTGAGACTAAGTGACATATTTATTCTAGGATGGACTTGTTCACTCATTTTTGCTAATCCCTAATCTTGGGTTGCAGAGGCAATCCTGTGATTGAATCCAGTATATATTATTAAACTAAGAAAGAGATAGTGCTTATGAACTCAACTCTGTGGACACCTGGATATTTCAGTCTCTCCAATATATCTGTATAGTTTATCTTTCACTTTTCTTTCTTCTACCATGATTCATTCTGTCCTATTTTTGTCCTCTCCTACATTAATTGAACAAAGAAGAATCAGTACATTTGTTTTGTTCCCATTTTTGTGTGTGTGTGGGGAAGTGGTTAACAGTATGTCAAAGATAAATAGTTATGCCATTTTTCATTTAGTGGCATCTTGCATGCAGCTGTGGAATAATTGTCCCCATGCCAAATAGTCTGTTGAGTTATCATTTGAGAATGGGTTTATTAGCCAGCATATATTTAGTAACATAAATCTTGAAATTAGTAGCAAATCACATGGAGGCCTTTGGAAGCATTTAACTCAGAATGATAACACTCTATTTTACAAACCCTCATTTTGGAAATAGAGCAGTACACTTTCATAAATATCTTTCCAAATGATAAAAGTAGAATAGGAAATGTAGGTTCAGATTTATATAAATGCTTAGACTCAAAAGATTACAGGAGGAACTCAAAGAATTTATGTGTTCGAAATTTCAGATATTTAATAACATCATGACATTCAGCAATACTCTTTGTGAATGACAAAGTTAACCCTAAAGAACCTAAAAATTATGCAGATGATCTTTGATTTGGGATTCATCAATGGATAGTCAGCAAAGATCAATGATAAAATGATGGATAGGTTACTAAATAATAATAATAATATTAATATTAATAACACATCTTGGGAAAACAGAATATTTAGAATCCTAACAACTCCTTTATTTTGTTTCAAATGCCACAATAAATTAGACTTATTTTTAGAAGGCAAGCACAGATCTATTAAAGATCACTGTATGTATGAAAGAATGCCTGATGAAAATAGCCTTGTTTAAATAGGTTAGACAAAATGAGACATAATATCAGAAATTTATTTATTTCATTACATTACACATTCTATTTGCTTTTTAATAAATTTCAAAAGCAAAACAAATTGCAGCACTTTTGGAATTTTCAAAACCAGTTCTTCATTGAATGCACTTGACTGTCTTTGGATTTACTCAGGAAAACAGCAGTTGCTCTAGGTACTTTGGGTTTAAGGATTTCAACCAGATTTGGAGGGAAGCTATCATCAAAGATTTCAACCTACAACACCAAAGGTGGTGGGAGCTGTTCTCTAGAGCTCCTACCGAAGCTCCGCTGATCCCCAAGAAGCTCTAGGAAGAGTCTTAGGCACCTGTATGCCTGAGTCTCAGGCATTCCTCAACAAACCACCTTGAACCTTATCTCTGTCATTTCCTTAACCCACACAGTTTCTTACAATTGTCTCAGAATAATCACCTTTCCATCTCTTCCAACTTCCAAATGTTGCATGACTGCTTCTCAGTGTTAGAAAAAGGGGCTTGGGGGAATGTAGTTCCAGATACTCCTCTGGAAGAAGTGAGAAAGCCTTAGACTTTTGAGGTGGAGGAGAAAGTGATGCTGTCACCAAGGACATGCCAGCTCACTGACCAAGTGCATGAATTAATCATTCACTACTCTCTGTGAAGACAAAAAAGAATATGTATGCATTTATTTGTGGATACAGTAGACAGCAGTTACAAATTAATTAATATATATCTACAATTTTTATTCATTATTCTAAAATCTTAAAACTGCAGAAAATTCAGTTTTTTGTGATTTTTTTTTAAACTCATTTGTTGGCAAACTTGACTGAGATGAACTTATGCTGAAAAATTCCTATCCCACACAGATAGGAGAAACGTCAGCATATATTCTTTATGTATGACACTTAGATTGAATGTTCTAATTTTTGCTGGGGAAATGTCCAAGCATGTGGTTGTAGAGTTTTATACTATGTTACCTTTTGCAAGTCATAAAAAAAAAAAAAAATCACTAAATCTTGAAACACACCAGGTCTGATTTTCAGAGTAGGACTGTGGGCTAATATTTGATTGATTCTCCCTTCTGTTAGATTTTCCTCTACTGAAATGATATTTTCTTTATCAGAATAATTTCTCCAATCATTGCCTCATTTGGTGGCACATTCTACTTTTATGCCTTTCTTAAATCTAAATAAGTTGTCTCTTCTGGAATAAAAATAAAGTGTACCTAAATTGCATTTACATCTTATTATCTACTAGCATTTTGAGAATATTTGAAGAAAAAAATACTGAATGACAGTTTAACGGAACTTTGCCTGACAAAGTAATTGAATTTGTTGTTTAACCAGTGTATAGAGATTTAGTCTAATAATTCTGACCTTAGTGGATGTCATTATTATTTAGGATAAGTACAATTTCATGAACATAACCCTAAACAGTATGACTTTCCTAAGAATTTATGAATATATTTCATGCATAGTGCTCACAGCTGCTGGTGTAGACATTTTCTTAATGCACAGAATTTAATTATTAAACACTTTTGTATTTTCCTTTAATGTTCAAGCACAAAACACAGGATACAAAGAGATTTTTATTGTCTAACACAAAAGAGGCAAAATCTCTGATTTTAACTAAATTTTTAGTAATTTAATATGGAAAAGATGCATCATTCTTCATAATTTTTTTCTTGTTATTGTGCTCTGGCATTAATTATTGAATTGCATATGCAATTACAATTGACACACATCTGTCACTTTACCTGCCTTAGCCATGCTTTGAGTTAATGGAACCAAAAGTGTTGGACTGACTCAGTCATTTAGTTACTGAAAAGGAGAGACCTGTCCATAGAGAAATCCCAGCAGACACTGTGTAAGTAGTACATTTTCATAAAGATACTTAGTTAGACTCAGGAGTTATTTGTTACAAGAGTCTAACCTATCCTAATATTATCAATGTCCTTCTGTACAGTTTCAACAGCTAATGGAATAATTAATATGGGATGAATGTGTAGATTGTAATTGTTAGAAAAAAGATACCGTATTACCAATTTTCAGAAATGTTTGAACATATAAACATTTATTAGGATCATATTTGTCATCCTTATGGACTTTGGGGTTAAAGAGAATCTGCTTGTGTGGGGCTGTTTCTGTACTCCCTTTGAATCAGAATTATACTTTATATAATATCTACAGTTGCTCACTGCCTTAATTAGAATGAACTCTGTAGCTTTAAGAGAATGATAATAATGACCTGGTTTTTAAATATATTTTAAATAGAATAAATATTTTGTAAACTACACAATTGAATAGAAGAAAGGAGAATTCCTTATCTCTCATTCACATAAAGACAGGAATCTTAAAAATATTTTTGATAAGGTAAGTCAAATATAGCAGATATTTTGAATGTTGAAAAATTGTTTAAATTTGTTCTTTGTTCATTCTTGATCATATGCTAATAGAAGGAAGATACCTTATTTTTCTTTGACACACTCTTCATTCCAAGCCAAAAAACAATGACCTAAATAAAACATTATATATGTAGCATTTAATAAAATAAATTGCAATATTTTTTATCTGAAAGAGTTATTCAGAAGTCTTCCAGGCCAACATTCCATCAGAAATCTCTTCTAGTTTTTTTCATTTAAATGCTGCCAGTACTAGAAAACTCTTTAGTCTAAAGGAAACTGTTTCATTTTCTGGAAGAATGGTTGTTCAATTAAGTGTGAATTTTTCCCTGACATGGGGACAAAATCTAGCACATCAAAACTCTTTACTGGTCCTCAACTCTTGGAGAACTGCAGTATTGTCACCTGCTTCCCACTGGTAAAATTACTAATATGTGAAAACACTTCATGTCGCTTTCTCTAGTCTTTTCTCTATCAGTCCAGATGTAAGTAATTGTGGAAGTGTGCAGACTCTGCATTCAGATGGAAAATAAGTCAGTTCCTGACTTTACCACTACCAGCTAGGAAACTTGGGGCATGACCCAATTTGCTGGGCTGCTTTAAATATTAAAAAGATGTGTATATTAAGAAGTAACCTGCACATGGTAGGTGTCTAGTAAATATTACAGTTGTTTTTAAATCATCTTTTCTTTGTTAATACCAATGTGCTATGAATTCTAGATATTCCCTCAAATAAGTAAGCCCTTTTGAGATATGGAAGTAAGATGGCCTAGTAAGTAATTTGGTCCAGTCTCTGGGGATGAAATTTCCTGACAGTTTCCAACTGCTCGGCATTTAACTTTTGTCCAATGCTGTTAAAATAAAACAGAACACTGAGCTCAGAGATGAAGCATGTATTAGGAAAGATAATCTCTTATTAATTTATCAAATTTCTCCACCTAACTGTGCTGCCTAAATACTTCTGCATAGCACTATATGCCTGAAGTTGTTCAAAGCAAGTTAAAGGGAAGTTTTGCATCCCAGGGGAGTATAATTGAATATGCAGGATGTTTCTAAACTAGGACAGAAAGTAATCTCAATTATTTCAATTTGATTTGTGACAAAGATGGTCTTTCACTAAATAATGTTGGTTGATTTGACACCCATAAAGAAAAAGAAAGTTGACCCTAAACTGACACTGTGTACTTCATATACAAATCACAGGTCAGAAGGAAAAAAATATTGATAAATTCAACCACGTTAAAATTAAACATTTTCCTTTATCGATGAGCCATTAAGAGAATGAAAAGCTAAGCCCTGAAGTGGGAGAGGACCTCTCTGATGATAATAAATGGCAGAGGAATATTCAAAGAACTTCAACAAATAAGTAAGAAAACACATTTAAATAAATAAACCCAAAATTTGGTTAAAAGACTTGAACAAAAACTTCACTGATTTGAGGATTTGCATAGCGAATTGCCATTTTAAAAAAGTGTCAAATTCATTAATTATGAAGAAAATGAAAATTGGTGCTCCCACAGATACAAGACACAGAACTGCAGAAATTGATAAGCTGATAATACCAAGTGTTATGGACTGAATCATGTTCCTCTCAAAATTCATATATTGGAAGCCTTAACTTCACACATGACTGTATTTGGAGAAAGGCCTTTACAGAGGGAATTAAGGTTAAATGAAGTCATGAGTGTGGGAGCTTTACCCAAAGGACTAGTGTCCCTATTGGAGAGGGAGAGACACAAACAAAAAAAGGGGGGGTTACTTGTGCACAGAAAAAGGACATGTAAGGACATTGAGAGGAAGTGGACATCTTGTAAGCCAGCAGAGAAGCCTCAGGAGAACCAAACCTGTCAACACTTTGACCTTAGACTTTCAGCTTCCAGAACCTGAGAAAATAAATTTCTGTTGTTTACACCACCTAGTTTGTGGTTTTGTTATGGCAGCCTCAGGAAAGGAACACACAAAGTATCAGTGAGAATGTGCGAAATGGGAAGTCTCAGGTTGAAATGAAAATTGGAAATTCCGCTGCGAAAGAGGGTTGGCTATTATTTGCAGAAATCAGACACACTCCTAGGCCAGTGTTTCTCTACCCAGGACAATTACCCTTCCCTGCTCAGGACATCTGCCAATCTCTGGAGACATTTTTGCTTTTTATCCAACTGAGGGTGATAGTGGTGGTTTTAGCAATTTTGGCATCCAGTAAGGAGAGACCAGGGATTTTGCTAACCATTCTATAATTTCGAGGATAGCTCACCAGGAAAGAAAAATAATAAAAAAGAATTACCAGGCACAAACTATCTAACTGTGCCTCTGTGAAGACCTTAAGTAAAAACAAAACAAAACAAAACAAAACAAAAAAGCTATAGAATTGCATGCATGTATGCTCCAGGAGACTTGTAGAAGAATGTTGAATGTCTATGATAGTCAATATATTTGGAAACAGTTCAAATGTCTGATGTCTGCAGAGTAGGTAAATACATTGTGGTGTATTTATACCTACAATGCTCTGTATAACTAGAAAAATGGACAAACCACAGCTATGTACAACTCATGATTTTATCTCACAAACATAATGTTGATCAAAAGAAGAGAGGTAGGGATCCCTGGGTGGCGCAGCTGTTTAGCGCCTGCCTCTGGCCCAGGGCACGATCCTGGAGACCCGGAATTGAATCCCACGTCGGGTTCCCGGTGCATGGAGCCTGCTTCTCCCTCTGCCTGTGTCTCTGCCTCTCTCTCTCATTCTGTGTGACTATCATAAATAAATAAAAAAAAATTAAAAATAAAATAAAAATAACATAAAATAAAAAAAGAAGAGAGGTAGAAAATAATTCATGTTGTTAGTGTTCAGTCATGTAAATGTATGTGAAAAAATGATGAGAAAAATAAGGGGGGAAGCAGAATTTAAAAGTTAGAAGAGGGAGAGGTGGTGGTGTGAAGGGATTTATAAGGCTTCAGGGTTGCTAACAATATTCTACTTTCTCTCAAGTGAAGCTTTTATTCAAATGTTCAGTTTTAAATGATTGAAGTCTATATTTCTACTTTATACACATTTCTACACGTGCATTATATCCTCCAATTTTGAAAAATACTTAAAATATATGCCTGCAAACATACCCATAAGATAATTTCAAGGCTTTTTTGTTTGTTTGTTCATTTATTTTGTTTGTTTTGTTGTGTTTTTTTTTGTTGTTGATGTTCTGTTTTTTTGTTTGTTTGTTTAGTTAAGAGAGCCTTATCCACATTTGCAGCAATTCATTGAATTTATTCATTTCTCTCAGGTCACAGAAATCTTAAAATAATAGTAAGCATGGAATAATTATTACTTTTTTTGGCAAAAACCTTCCCTTTCTCTGTATTCAATCAGTCGTTAAACACTGAGTTCTGAATATTGTGCAAATCAAAGAAATATTGATCTAGGAAGAGATACAACTCAGTTTCTCTAAAATGGAGCAACTTAGGATCATATTTTGGAACCAAGATTTTGTCCCATGAGGTCAGTAGGGAACAGTGAAATGCCAAACTGTGGTCCTGAATCCCAGTGTAGTCAAAGTTTAGCTAGGGGAGACATCATAGAGGTTGGAAAGTGTTGGTTACAACAAAAACCAGAAAACTTCATGGGGAAGTAGAATTTTAGCTGGATCTGAGAGGAAGATTGGAGTAAATAACAAGATAAAACAAATTATGATAAATGATCTCTTGGCAACTCCATAAAGGTTGAGGATCACTGCTCAAGAGAACCATTTATTAACCAACTGTTCTTTGTGCTTTGAAAAGGTACATGTCTTTCTTAAAGTGATGCTCTTTTTCAGTCACCAAAGAAAAGAGTTTAGTAGAAAATTATTTCTTCTTACACTAGTTGATCTCCAAGTAAAGAATGATGTGTTTTTATAACAGATCTCCTCCTAACACAAGTTAATTCCTAAGTAGAGAGCAATATGTTTTCATAATGATTGCTTGGGTTTCGTTAAAAAGTGCATCTGGCTTCATTATTTTAAATGGATGCTCTTAACTTGGAAAGTTATACTTAGAGCTATTTTCTGGCTACGAAACCATTATGAGGGACTCATTCTTTGAAACTCTAGTTCTCACTAGCAACAGGAAGATATAAGTGTTTTTGTTGTCACCAGTGACAGCAGATGAAATTTTCTGTCTTGGATTCACTGATTCCACATAATTCTTAAGAGAGAATTAATTATTAACATAAGGAGTATCAGACTGGGAATGAATTTCCCTAGGTCCTAATCTACCATCATCTAGATGTCTGGCTCTAGACAAATCATTTTATGTCTCTGGATTCCTGATTCCTTTTCTTATCCATAATGTGACATTCTCAGATGATTTCTGAGGTCTTGTTCAGCCCTGTAACCTGGATAGTGTTATACTGTGTGATGTATAAAAAATTTGTGAACTGAGAGTCCCTTTTATAAATGAAAGATGCTTTAATGTCTCCATGTGAACATAGCCACAAAGGATGTTAAATAGTGCCTATTGTTGAAATATTTTGTTGCATTCATGTTTCCCTTCTCTTTCTTAGCAATTCCAATTTCCATTTCGGGATTCATGTGGTTCCAAGAGAAAAAATCCTTAGCTGCCAATTCTAGTAGAGAGAAAGGGACTTGGGACAAAATGAATCCACATCCGCCATTATGCTAATGATTATTTTGATAATGCACAGGACAAACCCACTCTGGACCTGCCAGTCATACTTGTTGAAGAAAATGTGACAAGTGTGCTTTCTCTGTCCTGCTGGACAAGAACTAGGAAGTATATACCACTGGATTTTATAAAAGGCAGATGGAATGTGTGTAAGAATGTACACTTAGGGAAGAATGTAAGTCAAGTTTCAGTAGGGTTGCTGAGCCAGTTGATCAAGTCTTTACTAAAGTTTATATATTTGCTTTACTATACATCAGTTTATGTCTTTTTTTTAATTTACAGCTAAATATTACATTATAAATTTAATGTAAACTTAAAATTATAAATTTACAGCTAATATTACATATTTAGCATGTTTCAGATTTGGCATTTCTGTGGAATATGTAAAGTCCCTTTGAATGTTACTTTGCAATAAATATATAGGGTTAATTTCACCAAAGTCTGTCATTAAACTTCCATCTCGTTCCATAGGATTTGGAATCTAATTTCTACTAAATGAGAAAGAATTTTTGCTTCAGAATAGCTTACCTTAAATTTTTATTTATTTTTCTCAGTTTGAAGATACAACCATAGATAGTATGGGCTTTGCTATGGGGTATGCATATGGAATAGAAAAATATTGTTACAAGGGAATCATTTTCCTTGTGAATTATGTGTAATACTGAAAAGTAAATATGCAGCAGGACATAGGAAAGATTTTTCTCTTGATTTTGGGGGTCAAGGCAGAACCTGTAGTAGATTAGGGGATAGAGGAGGACAAGAAAGAGGTATGTATAACTGAATAACTCTTTAAATGTTTGAAATAATTTTAAGTTAAGTTATATGCATATGTACAATATCTATGGATATGCATATATGTATGTATACATTTATATGATTGCATCATTTTGGTTATGATAGTTATAAGCTGTGTTGATAATTGATTAGTTCTATTAAAAATCAGTCAATGGGGTGCCTGAGTGGCTCAGTTGGTTAAGCATCTGCCTTCAGCTCAGGTCATGATCCCAGGACCCTGGGCTTTGGGATTCCTGCTCGGCGAGGATCTGCTTCTCCCTCTCCCTCCCCCAGACCCCTAGCTAGTACTCTCCCTCTTGGTCTCTCTCTCCCTCAAACAAAATCTCTCTCCCTCAAATAAATAAAATATTTTAAAAAAATAAGTCAGTAAATTTAGTCTACTCAACCTGTATGTATAAAAAACTAGAATATTTATCACTCATTACACACAGTCCAGAAACAATCACATACATTCTTGGTACTCAGTATCACCATAAAAATGTCAAAGACATCAAACTATAATTTTGTGTAATTTGTAAGATAACAGATGTATTCCAGTGGATTATTAGTGAAGAAAAACGAAGGGACTAAAACATGGAGGTGATGAACTTAGCATGTAAATTAAAAGGTCATAGGCAGAACACAAATTAAACATAGCAGAAAACTCAGCTTCTTTCCTTCTTGGCAAATCAAGAAACTATACACTCACTGGCTTTTATTAACTAAATTAAAAGCGAGGTGCCGTGATGGCTTTCACAGTGTGCCTTCTCTTACATTTTTTGTACTGCTTAATTATATGAGCTCACTGCTGACAGTCTCGCCAACCTCTTAGCATTTTGTTGTCTGGTAGTTGCATCCCTATACTGAGTGTTTAATCAGCAGCACTCATATTTACATGAAGACTGATTGGAAGAATATTGCTTTTTAGAACTTTGCATTATGGTAATTTTTGCTTAATTCCAATACATTAGTTTGCAACCAGAATACTAATGATTCCTGCCACCTCAGGAGCCGATTGCGCTGCGTGGAGTCAGTAATGAGCTGCGAGCACTTGAAGATCCCTTCGATAATGGCCGCTTCATAGGAACCAAACCCATTTGCTCTGCTCATCACTGTGTGCAAACCAAAGGCTTTGTCAGATTCTGCCCAGACATACCCATGTTTCAAAATAGTCAAGGCTGGTTGTAGTAGAGTTTACAAGGATTACCTTATTTTATGAACATTACTAGTCTTTTGTTTTGTTTTTATGACTCACTGGTGCATATCAATAGACTGCCTCAGATTGCTGTCTTGCCTCCCCAGGTGAAGAATTCTGGAATTCACACTTAAAACAAACAGGCAAACTTAACAACACAGTGACTCTTCCAAAGACTAATATTCTCAGGCATCTGGTGAAAGAGCAGAAGGAAGGATCTTCCCTGATCATGAGTCAGGCCTTGGCTACAAAATAATTAGTCCTAAGAAATACCAAGAAAATCTTGGTATCCAATGGTCAGAATAGTGCACAGGACATCCAAGCACTCAAATATTTTCAACTGAGTAAATGGGCAAATAAAAGTGAATTAATTAGTCTGGGTTTATCTGGCACAATATTCACTTTATATTGAACTCCCACCATGTTACCACAATTCAAATCCAAAGAGATCCGGACCATGCAAATATGCTGCCCCTCACCCAAATTTTCCCTTACATTAAGCAGCCATTAATTATCCTTTTGTTCCCAATTTTTATTATGATCATTGTAATAGTTCAATTGTAATATAAATGATATATTTATTATAGATTTATAATTCATATGGTCCTCAATTACTTTGGTGCTCAAATTTTCCCAGATTGAACATGGTGAGCCCCTTCGGGGTGGCTTCTGCAGTAAGGTGTTTTTAATGAGGTAGTTCAGTTGTTTTGATGAATCTAAGTTGATATACAAATGTGATTGTGGTGATGGCTGAAATAAGGCAGGATTGTTTGAATTCAGTAAGTCCAATTTGGCTTATGATATGTGAAAATCAATTTCTGAGTACCACCATTGTTTCGTTCAAAGTCTTGCAAAAGTATCTTTGTATAGTTCAAAGTTTATGAAACCACTTAGCTACCCCTCATTGTGTACATACCTATCTGCTCTATTATTAACCTATGCCAATAAAATGAGTACTATTTATATCCAACACAAGTGAAGCCAAAAGCATACATGTGCCCAGCATGATTATATAGCATAAATAGGGGTCATTTAATCCAGAAATCACTTAATATTATTCAATTTTGTTCCAAATTTGTATGGAAATGAAAGTATAAAACAATGTGTTCCAAGTAGCCATTGCATCATTAAAAAAAAAAAAAAAAAAGAACTTCTGAGTATAACACAGAGTAAACAAATATCAACATTCATAAGCGTAGTGGGAAATCTTACATAAAAATAAACATGATCACCACCATTATACAAGATTCAAGCTAATATACCATCTGTATGGAGAAATTAGCCATTTCTGCATCACAGTTTTTTCATTCAGTTTAATCAGATTGCTTAACATTGATACTTCTGCTGCAAAATGTTCATTTGAAGCCCACCATAAAAACATATACCACTTTTCACAGGAGAATAGATTGAGTTTTTCTCTAATAGGTTAAAATGGATATTTGAGAAATAAATATCCCAGGGCCCACTGGCAACTACTTTATTATTTTTTTTTTCTTTAAGTAAAGAAGTGTATCCAATTTGCTGTTTTGTGAGTTGCAGCAGCCTAAAAGAATTTTCTATTGAACCATCTATGGACATTTCATAAGAAATGAAAAGAAATGTGAAAGGTGTTTAGTTGGATAAATTGGTGGATTGGTAAATTTTCATCAGATTTTAATGATATGTTCATTATAATGGCAGCTGAGTAAAGTTAAATTTTTAAGTAATCTATAATGAAAAGGCATACTCTCTCTTTTATACATAAGAGGTTGATAAACACTTAAAAGTGTGATGGCACCAAATTCTGTCAAAAATGCACTGCATCAGACATTTATAAATTGCCCAAAGAAAACTAAATTTGCCTGTTTTGGAAAACAGTTTGGTTATACCTAGCAAAATGCAAGATAGGCATGCCCTATGGTTTAGAAATTCTACCCAATGGCACATAACATTTAAAACATTTTAGAACATTGCACCAATGAATATGTATACAGCAACACCATTTATAAAAGTGAGAGCTTATAAACAATCTGGATGACCACACACAGGGAAATAGAAAATGAATTAATATATACTTATAAAATGGAAAATACTCATGTAGAAGTACAAGTGAAAAAAAAAGGAAAAAAATAAAATAAAAAAAAGAAGTACAAGTGAATAAATGGGAGCTATGTTTAACAATATGTATAAATATCATAAACATAGTATTGAATAAAAATTATTCTTTCTATGGGTCATACATATGTACAGAAGGTATAATTGCATTCATGGAATGAACACCACCCCAGAGTTTATGCCAGTTAAAGAGGGTCACACATGTCAGCAAGGGATACATGGGACCTTACTTGTATTTGTACCTATTTGCTTTTTTAAAGTGTTCAATAGATGTACCTGGGTGGCTCAGGTGGTTAAGTTTCTGCCTTTGGCTCAGGTCATGATCCCAGGGTCCTGGGATGGAGCCCACAGCAGGCTCCTTGCTCAGTGGAGAGTCTGCTTCTCCCTCTCCTCCCTACTTGTTCTCTCACTATCTCTGTCTCTCAAATATATAAAAAATCTTAAAAAAATAAAAGTGTTCAAGAATTTTTAACTATGTCCCTTATATGCTTAAAACCATTCATTCATAATAAGTTGCATTGCCATTTACCTGAAGACAAAATTGGAAATCAGCTTTGCTATATACTTCATTATACACCGAAGAAATAATTCCAGATCAGAAGTCACGTAGATACACCAGAGTCATCTGTAGAGACTTTCTGTTCCCAGCCTATACATTTGGCCACCTTATTTGTTACCAAAGTTTGACTAGAGCATTTAAAAAAGGTTATTTTAAAAAGTCCCCTAATAGATCACAGAGCTATAGAATAGTCATCCTGATAGCAGCAAGACCAGGACAATTTAGACTCAGTGTCTAAATATTTAATACCTGGTTGAAAGCGAGGAATTGGAACAAAGGCTGTGATGAGGAATCATAGAAATCAGCTAGAAGGCCAACAGACACTCCCTATTGATTATGTAGTATGTAGAGAGAAAAATAAATAAAATAAAAGGACTCCCACACTTCACTATCTCCAGGTGTTCACCTTCACACTCTACCACCAGAATTATATTTCCTAAATATAAGAATGGGATCTTTATTTCTCTGGTTTCTGCTATTCACTTCCCATAACCAGTAGGATCAAGGAAGAAAGTATTCTATGTGCTCTTATGACTATCCATCACTTTCAGTTGCCTGCTTTTCTAGTCCACCATTCTGTTGGAGGTAAGTCTTATCTACCTCCTTCCCTAGTGATGCCTTAGCTTTCCTAAATTACTTATACTGCATTCCCTTTCTCAGGGCTTTGGGTGTACTTCTCTCTTCTGCTTTTCTCACCTCCTGTTATTAATAAATTGTTTATTTGACAGGATTGACTTTAAATATCACCTTTTCCTCTAATCATTATATTGACAGCTAGATGCTTTTTCTCTGCTTCAATCACATGGTGCTCAGGTCTTATCATTGACCTCAACACATTGGGTGTCATTATAAGTCCTATGAGTCAGACTGTTACAATTCATATTCCTGTGAAAAGGCATCGGTTAAAACACAAAGAATATACTTAGAAAGAATTTATTATATCTGCAATTGAGTCAAAGACTTAGTATGTCAACATTCAAGATAGAGATATAGCTACTTACTGTTTCATTTCATATTGCACACTCCCGCTTAGTGAGGAAAGCGAGTGTGGGCAGTCTAGAAGGATGGCAAGTTTATTCTCTCTCCCTCTGTATCAAGGGAATTGTGTTGGCCTTTTCTGCTTCTTCTGCAAGAAGTCCCAGATGTGAGAACAAAACTGGTGAACCACCTAATTAAAACCCACAATTGGCTGTATCCAGGGACGTATGGGAATGAATTTTACAAACACTGAGAATGGGTTAGAGCACTTAGAGCAGGATGCCCGTTCTATGTCTACCATCAATGTTTGGGAGTAGAATGAATGTCAATTTAGCTAAATTTATGTGTTTATATTTTTCATTGACAAAATGGGGAAAAATGCAAATCCAAAGCCATGGTTTGTAGGGGTTAATGAATTAATATTTGTATAGTGCTGAACAAAGTGCCCAGTAAACTGCCAGCATTCAATGAACACTGGGTGTGTTTTTTTCATTGCTGTTATCATTAGTATCCAGCCCTGAGTTTTGATACCAGAGGCAGTTTCTAGTGTCTTCTCTCCCTGAAGTTTTGTAGTAAATAAAACATATTCCAGGAAAAATTTCAAACATTATAAATGTATTCTTTAAAATTTATAGCGAAAAGGCTATAAAATGAGGTTTTACCTCATTTTTCCATGAGGAAGTAGAATGATTCCCCATCATGGAGTTCCTGTAGGCCTTAAAACTAAGCTAGTGCGTTCTATGCTTATGGCTTTGAGGACTATGTTATACCTCAGCTCCTGTTAGTCAGCAACAGTCTTTTATAAGACTGTTAGTCTTTTTTTATGAGTTGAGGAATTGTGTATGAGTAGCAGATGTAGAAATAAAACAATCATTCTCTTATCTGGCCCTTCCTAATGCCATCAGCTGATGGAAAATTAATCTTGCACAAATTAATTATATTACATAATTAATTATTATTTTGTTATAATAAAAAGTAAGAAGAAAATAATTGAGAGCATTGTGCTGGGTGGACATAATGTATCAATCTTCTTGAAAAGATACAGGTTCCTTTTGCCATCTACTAGATGTTAGTATCTCTGCAGAGAGAGCTGAGCTGAGTAAGGAGCCATAACATATTCAATAAAATAAGTGCAGGCATCTGAGCTTTTGAGGTGCTCTTATGTATTTGACAGAAACAGTTTTATTGGTAACACATTGTAAATCTCCTTGGCCCCCATTAAAGCAATTTAACATAACAAAGTTGTTTCCTACCATGGTTTAGATAACACCTTAAATTTTTGCAACGTGTAACTTTGAGTCTCTTTCTGGGGCAACTGTTTCAGTTCCTAACTCAGTTCTTTTTGCTTTAATAGCATAAAAGAAGAATCTGCCTATTAAGAATCATGGCACTCCAAATTAATTGTTTCCTCCAGCATAAAAGCCCAGGCTATTTCTCCACTTTTGACTGTTGTCTGAATTGAAGAGATTCTTATGATATATTAAAAGATTTTATCTTTCCACCAAAGCTACAGCTGGATGATTTAGAGCAAAAGCAGACCAACTTATAGCATGAATTAACAAGAATAGCGGTCACTGTTTAAAACCAATGAGTTACACACACACAGTGGAGATAAGGTATGGCTAACCAAAGGCACTTGGTGGAATGTAATCAGTGAGGATGATTTGGAAATAAATCTTGCTCTCCGGGGGGTCCTCTCTTGTCTCCCTTTCCCTTGGGGTAAACAATGAATTTCTATTCTAATTAATTTTCCAATTTTCCCATTTAGAACTTTCTATAACATTAATTCTTCAACATATAGGGATTTTGGATACTCAGTAGAATCAGAGGTTAGTCTTTAAAGGTCACACTTAAATAGCACTTATAAATTATTGTAATTTGCAAATTAAATTAGACCCCCAAACCAAACGTCTTTTTTTTTTATTGCAGGTGATGGTTCATTATAGCTTAATAAATGGCTCACAAAAGATGAGAATGCAGATATTAGCTGATTTATTTTTTTTTTCTTTTGCTATTGTTGATTTCTCCACTGCATCTGAGCAGTAAGTATTCCGACATCTCTCCTTTTACAACTGAGGTAACTAGGGCAGAGATGGGATAAGTAATTCCAGAAAAATATGCAGCTAAGTAGTGATAAAGCTGGTATTTAAATCTAGGTGGCTTAGTTCCAAATGTTATGTTTAATTACTAAGCTATACTTTTCCCATTAAGTAACTCATATTTCATAAATACAAAAGATTTCCTTCTTTTCTTATTGCTTGTCTTTATGTTTTATAACAAGAAGGGTTAAGGCTACCATATAAAATATTAACAAACCAGCTCCCAGAAATTCCTAAAATAAGTAACAAGTGCCACGAACACTGTAAAAATAGTGGCAGGACCAGGGGAAGGGTAGTGACAGAAAATAGTGATGAGAAAGGATTGTGGGAATATCCAGACAATCATAGACTCAGATACTTATTCTCCCTTAGCCTTTTTAATTTCATAGATATTTGCTCAGATCATATAAAGCTAAAGAAATTATACAACTGTGTCCATCTAAAGCTATTATAATATTCATTTATTTATTTATTTGTATATAAATATTTACTAAGCATCCCTTTAGGATAAGCAATATCCTCAAGTTCTAATGGTAAATATGAGAAAGTAGACATATAAAAACACAAAATAGGACTTCATGAGTTTGACAATATTTATGGCAATATGGTATACATGGGGAACCATAAGAAGTTGTTTGTTACACACCAAAAAAAAAAAAAAAAGCCAGAATTTAGAAAGAGATAAGCCCAAAAATATTATGAAAGATCATGACATGCAAGGTTATGAAGGGGCCCTATATTCCACAGTGAAGGTTTTTTTTTCTCTCTTAGGGGTAAGAGGGAAGTTCTCAACTAAGAATGGAATGATAAGATGAACCAGAGTTGAGGGACTGAAACAACTCATTACTCTGAAATACACAATTTCCCTTTATAATCATAAGGAAAACTCCTGAACTATATGAAAGATCGTTTAAAAAAATTAGAGATGTCAAGTTATTGCATTGCACAAATCGGTTAAATAACTCCAAGGAGTATTCAATCATAGGGTATTTTTGAACAGTTGGTGCTATATGCTGATTTACTTATTTGGTTACATGTGCAATATATTTGATTCACCTATTCAGATTGGTGAGACAGTCCCTTTATGGAGTGAGAGGGCCAGGGGCTAGATTGCAGTGCTTTGAAGAGTGAGTGGTTGGTGATGGAAAGGAATAGCATAGGTAGATTGAATTTCTAAAGTGGTTTGGTAGTAAAAGGTACAGAGTGTGGGGGAAGCAGTGGGTAGATGGAGAGCTTATAAAGAAGGTTTTCTTGTTCTGTTTTGTTTTTTAATGTGAGACAATGGAGTATTTTAAATAGTCATTGGGAAGATCTGTTACCAGAGTGAGGTTGGATCCACAGGGAGAGAAAGGATAACCATAATTACTACCCAATGCTAGTGAAGCCAGCAGGAATAAACATCAAATTTACTAAAAGCAACCTCACCCTAAAGAAAGAGGAGAATTGTAAAGAGGGCACCACTCTATATTTGATAGCCAGGCAAAAAAGCACTCAGATCTGAAATGAGTGAACTGCAGAAAATGGGAAAATATATGGGAGAGCCAGACAATTGAGAAGAATAAAGAAAATCTGACACAGCCACTTTAGAGTAAGAGGTTAAGCTGACCAGAGAGACATATTGGTAGTCTCTGCCAATGAACAATACTGTTTAATAAAAATTGTGGACCAAAAATAAATTTTAAGTGAGGTAGCAAGTTGCCAAATTATATCTATTGCATTTAACTCTCTAAGTGCCCACAAAAAATCTAGAAAGGAAATATAACAGGATAGTGACACTGACCACCGCTGGGATGTAGAACTAGAAATATATAGAAGCATCTTTTTCCTTACGTATTGCTGAATTTGTCAAACTTTATTCAAGGTGTAGGAATTAGGTTTTTATAGTTTTTGTTATTTATATTTCTTACCTGAACCATAATTCATTTATTCATGGTTGAACTTTTTGTTTATTTTCCATTTTATAAGCATTAAAAATGATGGACATCTTTTGTACAGGTTTTTGTATACATGAGCCAGAATTTCTTATAGGCTCTGCACTCGAAGTAAATGTTTAAGTCATAAGATATGCATGTTTTTCTTTTTAATGTATTTTGAAACTTTAACAACCTCCACAACTTCAGAGAATAAAGTGAGAAGCATACGCATATTCATTTACCCTGAATTAGCTATTGTTTGTAGTTAGCCCTATTTCTTCAGATATTTTAAAGTACATAGTGAGCCCAGTGCAGGTACTCCTGAGCCCTATCTTGTTCCCTATGCCATTATATCTCCTTTCCTCTCCCCAGAAACAACCACCACTATTCTACATTTCACAAGCTTCATTCCTGCCAATTGTTTTATTTCTAGTAAATATTTAATAATCCATAAATAACGTAAAATCTAATGTTTTGTGTGTTATGTTTTTAAAATGTACCTAAAGTCTTTTATATTATATACAGAATTCTGCACTAAGAAATTACAGAGGAGGGTTTATTGCATCATTGTATGTAATTACAAAGCCAATTTAGAAACTAGGAAGAAAAGAAAAAGCGTAGGAAGAAAAAACTTCATTTTATGTTTATGATGAACTATTTTACAGTGTTAATGAATAAACTAGATCTATATGATTCAACATGAAGAAACTCTGAAAACATAATATTGATTGTGTTCTTTTGGTGATAAGAAAACAAAACAAAACAATATATCAGTAAATATAGTATTATGTATGAATGACTCCCTTGGAGGTTTTACAACAGGATACAGTGTTCATCAAACTGTGTGATGTTTACCAAAGTATTTCTTTTGGTTATGTTTGCTTTGGTCCTCAAAATTTGAGACTGAAAAGTGCCTGCATCTGCTTTTTCCTCTTTCTGTAAATAATTAGTTAATAATGCTTATTTACTATTACCTTTTCTAAACAACAACACAAAAATATTTTTGCCTCCTCTAAGCTTTTGCTCAGATCAGACCAATATATAAAATCTTCTTCCAATACTTTTTTCCAACTGTATTCCCATTTCACACGTTAAATCAAAATTCAAGGTTCTCCTCCAGAAACAGGATTTTTCTTGCACTCCAAGAAGAATGGCACTCCATAATCGCAATTTCCAGCTTCTGGGCCCTTATGTTTTTACTACTGTTGTGTCAAATATATGTGTCTAGAAATCTGTGGACTGAAGACCAATCTTCCCCACACCCTCTAAGTCAACCTACACTAAACCCAACCTGACCCCAATAGATCACAAGTGTTTCAATGGTGGAAACATGATCTTAGAATATCAATATGCCCTGAATTAGTGGTCATGCAGAAGTTTCATATTTACTTTTTCGGAACTGAACTAAAGATTCTAGCTTGAAGTTTTAAAACTCAGAGAAGAAGAGATTGCTTTTTATTACATCATTTCCTTTGTATAATTTCCATCCGTGCCTTGAGAAAGCAATTTGCATTAGTTAGCTATTGCCACAATCATCCTGTGCTTATGCATTGTGCATTAGCTGAATACACCCTGTCCTGAGCTCAGAGCTGCAGGTTTGTGAGTAGCTTTGCTCCATGGGTGTTTGGATCCAGTCTGGTGCTAGTCTAGTTCCTACATGGTAATAGTATGTAATGCCTATGTAGTTTCTCCTAACAGCCATGGAAGCACCAGAGGGCAATCCCAATGACTTCTCCAGTGTCTCGTAACATCCCATGTCACAAGGCTATAGCCAAATTTGAGTATGCAGAGTATCCAGAGAATGAAAGATACGCAGAAGAATAATCTGCGTGCCACGAGGCCACCCAAATAGTAAGGATGCATCATTCTATAACAGAATGAAAATAATTGAGACCAATAATTCACTCGACTGCAGAGCTCACTTCCTGCTTGAATTGTCTTGCTGAAAGGAAATATTGGCTCTGCTGAACACATGGATTTGTAGGCTATTTCTTGTCAGAAATGAGAAACACTGTAAGCCAACATGCTTCCCTGGTTAAGACAAAAAAGGTTTTCTTAATTGACAGAAAATAGAGTGTACATCCAGAACCCAAGTACAGCATAGTTATCTTTTCATCTTAGAAACCTGGTAATTCCTAAATCTGTGTTTTTGTTTTTGTTGTTGTTGTTGTTTTTAATAGAGGAACTCTATTTTATTCCTAATTGTCTGCTTTTGAATCCTATTTTAAATCACAAGCTCTTTCAAGTCCTCTTGGAAGTAGGCAGGGCTTTTGAAACAAATAAATTTTGGTTCATGGGTAAAATAAATTATTGAGCACTTTAATAAGTAGAAAAGTGTCAGGACAAACATATATCACCTTCCAGAAAGTCTTATAGGCAAATGTTAAAATGAGAGAGTGGCTCTTATGTGGATACTCATAGAGAACTGGAACGATATCTGTGTTTTATCTTAGTGTAATGCAATGTATTTCTTCATATACTTTCAAATGTGTCATCAAAAGTTGCGTAGATTTGTGGGGATGGAGAAGAAAGGAAAAGAAGTACATTACTTGATTCTTTAAGCACCCTTCCTAGAGAGGGTTTGGCTTTGCAAAGGTATCCAGGGCTGCTGGGCCAGTTTGAACCTACTAATTTTATTGAGATTACACAATTATATAATGATTATACAATTATACAATAAAAGATTATTGTTGCACTGAACCTAATAAATAGAAACAATAATGGTGACATAGAAACATTGTTATACCCTAACAAAAAAGGGTATTGTAAGTTCTAGTGGCCTTCCAAAATTAAATAACAATGATGAATTTATTTTCCTTCTTTCTCAAAGTAAAATTCATTAGGGAGAAGTAAAAAGGATAATATATTGGAATTCAGATTTATAGTCTAACTATTTACTGCAATCTCCTCTGGATGAGATATTGCAATTTGTATACTGGAATTTTTAATATATTTCTTCATTTAACAAAAACTTATTGGGAGCCTATTGTGTTTCAGGTACTGTTTGGGGAACTGATACAAAGAATTAGACAAATCATTGGCTAAGGCATATACACAAAAATATGTATGTAAATAAGATATTATCAGGTAGTTAAAGATAGTAGAATAAAAATAAGCCATAGTCCTACAACTTGAGTTGACTGAGACTATGTAGTTAAGGGCTATGAGAAATGGCATTTAAATGGGCGAAAAACAGAAGACTTGAGGAAAAGCATTTCAGGCAGAGGAAATAGCTAATACAAAGCCTCTGAGGCAGTACTTTGTACCACCTGGTTTAAGGAGTGCCTGGGATATGGAAAGCAGAGCACAGAGTGGTAGGCAGAGGCTAGTCCTATGAGCCTAGATAGCAGGTAAGGAACATAGATTCAGTGTACATGCAAAGAGGGAGATGGAAGGAGTTTTATCAGGAAGTGGAAAGCCACAATGTACACATCAAAAAGATGGCTCTGCAGTGTGCTATATGGGAAGCAGACTCAGGAAAGAATCAGATGTGGGAGTCCATAGTCAAGAGACAGGTTAGTCAAGTAGGAAAGATGAGGCTTGGGTTGATGATACGCTTTGTTAGTTTAAAAACAAAACAAAATAACTTTTAAGTAACCGACTCTAGGATTTAAAAGTGCAAACAAATGGCATAAGATTAGTTATTACAAACAAACAGAGTAAGGAACATAATCCATATTATGTTACTTATAGTTAAGTAGAATATTCTTACCAAAAAAATGTTTTAAAAGTAAACATTTTAGAGCTTTTAGTTTCCAGTGCTACATATAAGGAGCTTGGAAGTCACTACTCAGTCCTAACAAGAAGTATAAAAAATCTGAACAGGCTGAAAAATCAACAATTCTTCTTAGATCCATAAAGAAGTGAGGTCACAAGCAAACCACTGCCACTAAAATTGAAGAAATAGACTGGCCCATACAGAGGATCACATCTCACCAGAGCAGAGACTTCTTCAGGAAGAAGTGCCTGGTTAGGAAAATCTGAACTGTAATTGAAGAATTTCTTGAGGCTCACTGTGGGCAATTTGAAAGCTAAACAGCTCTGAAAAATACCCAGTCGTAGGGGGGCCCTATTTTTTTGTGAGACTTATCTCTCAGAAGTCAAGGGTCTCACAGCAAATAAAGGAGTAAAATGCCCTGGAGCTTCTAGCAGGGGGAGGGAAAAAGGAACCATTTTGAAATATACCAGAGAACTCCGTTCTTAAAGAGTTTGCCCTCAGAGAAACTACTTAAACAGATCCTAAACTGCTGGGATTTTATCAGAGCTAACTGACTTAAGGGAATGGAATTACCCAACTGCAGCCCACTCTAGCCATCCTGTCCCACCTAAGGGGAGAAAAAAAAATAAATTAGAAACACTTGTAAAGTTCATAGTCCAGAGGTACAGGCTCACTAAAAGACTGGCACCTAATCATAGAACTCTAAAATGCTTCCCCTCCTCCAACACCATGACATTTTAAAAATCTTATTTACAGCACTTTCTTTAACTTGGTTGATCATATCTGGCTATCACAAAAAATTACATGGCCAAAATGCAAAAAACAGGGGGACACCTGGGTGACTCAATGGTTGAGCATCTACCTTTGGCTCAAGGTGTGATCCTGGGGTCCTGGGATAGAGTCTTGCATCAGGATCTGCAGGGAGCCTGCTTCTCTCTCTGTCTATATCTCTGCCTCTCTTTCTGTGTCTCTCATGAATGAACAAATAGAATCTTTTAAAAAATGCAAAAAAAAAAAAAAAACAGTTTAAAGAAAGAGAACAAGCATCAGAACCAGACACGTTAGTATTGCTAGAATAATCAGACTGGGGATTTAAAGCAATTATGATTAATAAAGTAGACAGCATGTAAGAACAGATGGGAAATATATGCAGAAAGTTGGAAATCTTAAGAAAGAATTAAAAATAAATGCTAAACAGCATAACAGAAATGAAGAATGCCTTTGATGGGCTTATTAGTGGTAAACTGGACATGGCTGAAGAAAGATTCTGATGATATCTCAATAGAAACCTCCAAAACTGAAAAACAGACAGGACAAAGACTGAAAAAAAAAAAAAAAAAAAAAAAAAACAGAACAGAATATCCAAGGACTGTGGGACAATTGCAAAGAGTGTAACTTATACATAATGGGAATTCCAGCAGGAGAAGAGAGAAAGGAACAAAAGAAATATTTGAAGCAATAATGACTGAGAATTTTCCCCAAATTATTGTCAGACAAAAGCACATTCCAGGAAGCTCAGAGAACACCGTGCAGGATGAATGCCAAAAACACTGTACCTATGGCAGACCATTTCCAAGGTATAGAAATTTAAATATTAAAAAAAATATATTGAAAGAAGACAAAGGGAAAGAAAAACCTCACCTGTTAGAAGAGCAAAGGTAAGAATTATGCCCAACTCCTCAGAACCATACAAGCAAGAAAAGCATGAAGTGAAATATTTTAAGTATTGAGAGAGAAAAAAAAAATCCCACCAATTTAGAATTCTGTACCCTGTGAAATTATTTTTCAAAAGTGAAGAAGAAATAAAGACACTCTCAGGCAAGCAGAAATTGAAGATGCTGCTTGCCTTTGTGACTCTCAAAGACTGCTCCAAGGACACAGTCTTTATATGGTGATGTGGTGTTAAATACATCTGCACAGTGTATGTGACTGAAGCTAGTTGAGGCCTCTATATAGACTTTTAAGATTTAGCAGAATGGTGCTGGGATCCACTCATCTCATAGCCACCCAAAACAAGCCTCAGATGTTAAGTTCCTTTTGGTTATTAAGACTGCCCCTTGCCAACCTAGAGTGGCTGGTTTCTTCCTTCTGTCTCTCCCTGCCCTCTGCATAAGGGATTCATCTCCAGATCACAACAGGGAAACTCCTGAGTGGACTATTAATCAACAGGGAAAAAAATCATAAAACTGTAATAAGTGAAATCAAAGAAAACTTAAATGCGGAGATATTCCTGATAATTTATAGGAACACTCAATGTTGTCAAGATGTCATCGTTTCAACTTGATCTATAGATTCAACAGGAGGACATAGCTGGAGATTGATATGACCAGACTTCAAGACTTAAAATAAACTTACAGTAAACACGACAGAGTGATATTGATTAAAAAAGAAAACAAAAACGACATAATCAATGGAACAAAATAGCCCAGAATTAAACCCAAGTAAATACAGTGGCCCAATTTTTGACAAAAGACTAAAGGCAATAAAAATGAAGTAAGACAGTCTTTTTAAGAACTGGTACTGGTAAAACAGGACATCCATATGCAATAAATTAATTAATTAATTAATTAATTAATATTGAGAAAAGAAAAAACAAAGAAAAAGAAAATCTAGACACAGATTTTACAGTTTTCATGAAAATTAACTCAAAGGGATAACAGCCCTGAATGTAAAATGCAAAACTATAGAACTTCTAGAAGATACCACAGGAGAAAATCTAGATGACCTTGGGTTTGGTCATAAGTTATCGGATACAACACCAAAGGCATAACCCATGAAAAGAAAGAATTGATAGTCTGGACTTGATTAAAATTTGAAATTTCTATTCTGCAAATGACAATGTCAAGAGATTGAGAAGAAAATCCACAGACTGGGAGAAAGTATTTGGAAAAGATGCATCTGATGAAGACAGTTATATGAATACACAAAGAACCCTTAAAGCTCAACAATAAAGAAATAACCTGATTAAAAATTGAACAAAAGACCTCAACAGACACCTCACCAAAGAAGATATACAAGACAGATGACAAATAAACTTATGAAAAGATACTCCACATCATAGATTAGTAGGGAAATGAAAATTAAAATAGTAATGAGATACTAATACACAACTAAATTGCCAAAATCCAGAACATTGACCATACCAAATGCTAGAGAGAATGTGGAGCTACAAGACGTGGCAGGAATGCAATAAATTGTGCAAACACTTTCAAAGACAGTTTGGTGGCCTTTTATAAAGCTAATCATACTCTTATTGTACGACCCCAAAACTGAACTCATTGGTATTTAACAAAGGCATTATAACCTTAGGAGGGGAGAGTATGGTGGGGAAAGGGGTAATTGGGTGATGGGCATTAAGGAGGGCATGTGATAGAATGAGCATTGGGTGTTATATACAACTGATGATTCACTGACCTCTACCTCTGAATGTAATAATACACTATGTGTTAATTAGCTGAATTTAAATAAGTGAAATAAATTATTAAAAAAAACACTTTATGTTTCCACAAAAACCTGCATGCAAATGTTTATAGCAACTGTATTCATAACCATCCAAATCTGGAAGCAACCAAGATGTCCTTCAGTAGATAAATAGACAAATAAACTGCAGTACATTCAGACAATGGAATATTATTCAACATTAAAAAGAACTGAGTTACCAAAAAAAAAAAAAATGAAAAGACATGAAGGACCTTAAAATTCATACTATTAAATGAAAGAAGCCACTCCGAAAATAGTAAATATTATATGATTCCAACTATATGACATTCTGAAAAAATACAAAAATACAGAGAAAGTAAAAAGATCTGTGGTCTCCAGGGGTTAGGGATGAAAGTGGAATGAATAGGGAGAGCACTGAATTTTTAGGGCAGTGAAAATACTCTGTATTATACCATAACGGTGGACACACGTCATTATATGTTTGTCTGAAGTCACGAAATATACAACATCAAAAGGAAACCATAAGGTAAACTACAAACTTTGAATTATCATGATGTCTATATAGTTTCATCAAATATGACAAATGTACCACTGTGTTGGGGGATGTTGATAATGAGGGAGCCTATGGGTGTGTGGGGGGTCAGGGGATATATGGGACATCTCTTTCTTACCACTTTTGCTATGAACCTTAAACTGATCTAAATAAATAAAGTCCTCTGAAACAGAATGTCATACATTTCCTATTATATAACACGTTTGAGCATTAAGAGAAGGAACTTGATTTACAGAGCGGTATAAACTTAGACTGCATAAAAAGATTCTTCTCTCACTTATTCTCCTCTTATTTGAATTTATTCCTAATGCTAGAAATAAATTTCTCCTCTTCAGCCAAGAAAATACACTAGATGTCATAAATATCAAAATTAAATGAATCTTTTTGGTTATGATCCATCCCAGGTAGTACAGATCTAATCCAATGTAATGACTACCAGTTTTCCAGGGAGTTATTACTACTACCTTTCTTTTCATGAGAGCTCAGAATGTACTTTGATGAGTCAGGTTATTATTGATCAAGCCCAAACTGAATAATGGCAATATGTCCTCATTAACAAGGACTAGATTACAATTAATCTTTCCTGGGAAATATATTTTAAAAATCTTCATTTTCAAGTTAATTCTATCTCTGTTGCCTTTAAACTGTAAGAAAATGGACTTTATTGCACTTGGACAATGAGAGGCCAGGGTCTTGCTATTTGAGGTCACAGGTCACCTATTCCAGACTTGAGCCCACTTGTGTCAGACCCATTTCTCGTCCTTTCCCTCTGTTTCTTTGTGTTGTAGGAAAACAGTTCTGCGGGTCCATCTTTCTCTCACCATGCTCCTGTGTCAGCTTGTTTACGTCTGGGTTTGGCTAATGAGAGGTATTGGTGGAAGCTGGAATTTGAGAGAAAGTGGGAAATCTGGTATTTCTCCTCTTCCCCAAGGGTTTCTAGGACTATTCCAACACTTCCATGGCTACTGCTCTTGCCAGATGACCCGAGGCCCTGAACTATGTTAGCCTGGCCTCTTTTCTTCATTCTTCCAGCAGGTTGTTGCTGATTTCTAAGTTGCTCACTGTCCTGGGTTGGTTCTACTTTGTGTTTCCTGCTATAAATACACAGAATCATTGCTGTTTGACTGTTTGGACCTTCAAAGACATATCAGCCAATATTTTACTTTGTTTGGCTTCCTTCTCTCCCTCTCCCTCTCTGTCTCTGTCTCTTTTTCCACTGCATCTCTCCACTCACATTACCCCCTTTAATGCCAAGGACACTGCATGTTCACAATGGAAATCTTTTTCACTATCTCATTAGGGAATATGTGAGAGATATAAATATTAATCTGGTACCATGTAAAATCAGCTTGTACTTAATTCATTCTCTTCCTCTGATTGTGTTGTCATCTTACCAGGAAGAATAGAAGTGTCTATTTAAATTTATGCCTGGATGTTCATTTCAAATATATAACCTAAAAGATGTGAGTAAAGCTTATCAGGATCAGAGACAATAGAATATTCATCTTCCCTAACATGATGACTACTCAGGGTAGGAACTCAATTTAAATCAATGTTGGATGGATCTAGCTTTGCGAATCTTATATATAGTACTTCCACTCATAGCCTCATTCATTTATCTCAGATTTCTTTAGTCCCTACTAGATGCTGTGAATGTAATGGTGATTGAAAGCAGATGATCTTCATTTCCTGAGGCCTGCAGTCTAGTTAAGAGGATCCATCAATAAGATAATCACCTGATAAATGTATATTAACAACTTCTCAAAGGGCAAGAAGGAAAAGTGCATGGTGACATGGCAGGATAATAGGGGAACTCAAACTTTTAGGATTCGGTTTCACAGAATCCTTTTCCTGGGGTTTTAACCCTGAGCTGTGACCTGAAGAGTGGACAGAGACTAAACATATCAAGAAGTCAGGAGAATTTTCCAATCAAAATAAACAAACATATCTATAGCTAAGAGGAGAATGTCGGAAAGAAGATTGGAGTGACTCTTGGCAGAGAGATTAAGGATGGAAGGGGACTGCAGGGCTGCTTTTTCCTCTAATTTTAGATCATTGCATTAGTTCTTGCTTGCTGCCTAACAAACCAGCAGAAATTTAGCAACTTTAAACAGCAACCATTTATGAGCTCACAGTTTTGTAAGTCAGGGCCTGGTGGGCACAGGTGGAATCTCTACTTAGTCTTGCTCAGCAGAAATCAGTGTCCAACAACTTGCATTCATACTGGGAGCCCTGGAAGAGAATCTGCACCTAGGATCTTTCAGGTTATTACAATTCAGTTCCCTGCTGGGAGAGGATGGAGGCCCTTTTTCCTTTGTTGGCTGACAGCTGGATGCTGGTCTTTGCTTCTAGAGGCCACCTGCACCTCTTCTCATTTTTATCACATATTGCCTTGCAGGAACCATGGGTCAAGCCTCTGTCATGCTTTGTGACTTTCTGATTGATCCTTCTGCTTTCCTATTCAACTTTTAAGGGTTCATGTGATTCCATTGGGCCCACCTGGATAATCCATACCATTATCCCTATCTTAAAGTTCCTGATGAGTAATATTAATTACATGGGCAAAGTCTTTTTGCAGAAGTACCTAGTTAGCATTTAATTGAAGAACAAGCGATAGAAATCTTTGGGGGAAATTTAAAAAAAAATCCTGTACAATACAATCATATTAGGGGACATTTACTTCTTTCTAAGACGTTTGTTATGCCACCAAAGAATTTTAAACATAATGATGGCGGTAGTGTTAGTAATGTAAACCTTGTAGTATGTCACTGAAATACTTTCTGCTGCTAGTAAGAGAATAAAGTAAAACAGTATTTCCATCAGGAACTGTGAAAGAGAAACAATGTGTGTGAACAATCAAGAAATGTATGAGAAATTCAAGTAGTAAATCCAGCTGTGGACCTGGGTTCAAATAGAAGGAACTTAAAAGGAAACATGAGTTCTCACTCTAGGGAAATTATCCACTAACATAGAAAGCTGAGTAAGCAAGCAAAATAAAATAGAGAGGACTGAACCAATATACATCGTCAAAACTATTAACTGAGGAGTTCACTAAAAAGATGAATGATACTTTAGGAATAAAAGTGTTAAACATTTAGGAAGTTAAGGGGTGGAGGTCTTCAAATTCACATGTCTATTTCTAAATATATATTATGTCTGGTATTATAGTTAATTTGTTTAAAGTTAATATTATGTTTTTAATGTAGGGAGCAGTACAATTAGCATTTCACTAGGCATTGAATCTGTAGCCCCTGAAAGTGCATCAAAAATCAAGTGCAGGTAGCTGTATTATGTAACAACTCTTCAGAAGACACGTAGAAGGGCTATCTTAATGGGACATATTATCTGGAAGAGTATATTATTTGCGCAGAATTCCAGATATCCCCAGAATCCAGCTGGCACACCCACATTATGGTAATATGTGATGCAGGAAGGAATAGACATCTTTCCACTTTCTGTGCATGAATAGAAAGCAAGGATAATCAATAAGAATTCCCTCTCACTTCCTTTTGTATATTAAAAAAAAAAATAGAACTCCAGGAAATAAGAGTTGAGATTAGAAATGAGTACTTCTAACAAAGGCTCATGTAGTACATTTTTATTTTCTATAGATGCTAGATACTTGGAATAACTGTCCTCAGTCTTGTCCAGCTTTTTTTGCAGAGTGGGACAAATACAAGTTCAAGGAAGATACAGAAGAAAATATGAGAGTGTGTGTGATCTTGGAGTGTATTTTAATGCTGTTAGGTTCTGCTCAGCACAGTTATTACATTTCTAATGGTATATCCTATTTCTATTGGGAGTCAAACCACTTTTATGACTTTTCAAATTGAAGGAATAGCCAGATTAATTATCTTTAACACAAGGTCAAAGCACAAGTTGTCTGTAAGTCTTTATCAGAAGATTTCTCATATTTGAGTATTTATTAAAATGGACTTATGTGCAGAAAATCATTTATTCTTTAAATCAAAAGAATTTGGGGGAGGGTTTCCTTTTGGAGGAATTTCCATGGTAGCTATAGAGACCTTATAATTTTCAACTACTCAGAATTGTATCTCATTTCTAATAACTATGAAAATTCCTTTTGGTGAACAATCTTTTCCCCTCTTTCTTGAAGAAAAGCAATAACACTTCCACTTCAAAAGATGAGGAAATCAAGTGCCCTTCTTTCCACCCTAGAGTCTGAGGGAGGGGGATATGACTTATGCTTGGCCATAGTAATGCTCTTGTTCAGAATTTCCTATTTCATTGTTTCTAAGTCTCTTTAATTGGTGAAATGCACATGTAATTCCATGAATACTACAAATGTGTACAAGCATGTACTGTCTCCCTCAGACCAAAGTATAGAAAACAATAGAAAATTTCCAGCATCCATAAAGTTTCCTTCTTGCCCCTTCCAAGTCAATATTCTCACCCAACAAGTAAGTACTATTCTTACTTTTACACTAGATTAGTTTGACCTGCTCTTCAATTTCATATAAAAAATCGTACGAAAAAAAATAAAAAAATAAAAAAATTGTACGATGTATATACATTTTTGTATCTGTCCCATTTCACTGGAGAAATCTCTCTCTCTCTCTCTCTCTCTCTCTCTCTCTCTCTCTCTCTCCCCCTTTCTCTATATATATGCATATGAAATCCATCTATGTAATGTCATATGCTTTTTGACCATCATGGAGTATTCCATTCTATGAATTAATCACAAATTGTTTACCCATTTTCCTACTCATATATATCTGGGCTTCTTAATGTATTTTTGCAATACAGAGTGAAAATGATGTATGCACTCCTGTGACTGGATCCTGGTCACTATAGGGACCCATTTCTCCTAGGTAAATACCTAGGAGTCAGTTCCTTTGTCATAGAGTAGATATATGCTTAGGCTTAACAGATACATCAGACAATTTTTCAAAGTTCTTGGACCACTTACCATGCCCACAGCGATGATTGAGGATGCCAATTGTTCCACATCTCACTAAAAATATGGATTTCATTTTTTATATGCTTATTAGCTACCCAAGAAGTCTCACTATTTTATTTTGTTAATTTTTAGTACTTTACATAAATTAATGTGCATACTGCACACATTTTATTCTAATTTCTGGCTTCCTAATTCACATTGTTGATTTTTTTCTAAGCACATATTCTTAATTTTAAGGAAACTAAATTTATTATTTCTTTTAAGATTAATGCAATATGAATGCTATGAGTTATCATTAAGATATTTCTATGCCTTCTTGTATTTTAGCTGTCTTATTTACTTTTTAAAACTATGATCCAACTCAAATTAATTTTTACTTATGGTTTCAGAAGAGTCAGTGTCCTTTTGCTTTTCATTCACATAAAGTCCATTGCCCCCATATAATTTATTAAAGAACAACAACAACAAAAAAAATCAAAAACATCCCCTTATTAAGTTGTAGTGGTGTAAATTATAAATCAAAAGACTTTATCTATGCTATAATATATCTAAATTCTATATTCTTCATTGCTCTGTCTATAGTCTTAATTTCTGCAGCTTTCCAGTAGTTCTTAAAATTCTTGAAATTTGCTATTAGATCTGTGTTCTTCTATTTAAGATTATTTTGGTTCTTTAGAGTAATGCATTTCAATCTAAATTTCAGAATCAGATTTTCCATTTTTATTAAGAATCTCTTTAAAAAAAAAAGAATCTCTTTTTTACATGTCTATAGTTTACATTTAAAAACCAGAGATCAAAAAATAAATAAATAAATAAATAAAAATAAATAAAAAAAAATAAAAACCAGAGATCAGGGATCCCTGGGTGGCGCAGTGGTTTGGCACCTGCCTTTGGCCCAGGGCGTGATCCTGGAGACCCCGGATCGAATCCCACATCGGGCTCCTGGTGCATGGAGCCTGCTTCTCCCTCTGCCTGTGTCTCTGCCTCTCTCTCTCTCTGTGTGTGACTATCATAAATAAATAAAAAAATAAAAAAAAAACAGATCAATTTGGTGACAATCAACACCAAATTTAAAAATAAACTTAAGAACTTATAATACCTCTTCATTTATTTTTTAAGCAATATTTTCTGATTTGTAGGAAAGATATCACACATACCTTTTATAAGATTTAGCTCTATGAATTTGATATCAGTTGATTTTTTGATGCTTTATAGATGGTATTTTGAAAATTATTAGAATATTGACTTTGTATCCAGTTGCCTGAGTAAATACACTTATTTCTAATAATATATTTTTAGGTTGTTTTGGATGTTCTCTGCCATGTTCGAATGAAGAACATTTTACTTTTCAAAAAATATTAATAGGCTTTGTTTCTTTTTCTTCCCATTTTATATTGTCATGAAAGGTAATATTATTGTTCTTGACATCAGGCAGAATGTATGGTATTTTATCACTGATTATCCATTCTTGTACCTTTAAAGGTATTCTTCATCATAATATATGCATTGATTTTTATTACTAATATATAAACATAAATAGCTATTGATATTTTAATTTTTTAAAGATTTTATTTACTTATTTACTTAAGAGAGAAAGAGAGCTTGAGAGAGAGAAAGAGAGAGCACGAGCAGCGGGGAGAAGTAGACTCTCTGCTGAGCAAAGAACCTGATGTGGGACCTGATCCCAGGACTCTAGATCATGACCTAAGACAAAGGCAGATGCTTAACCAACTAAGCCACCTAGGCACCCTTCTGTTGGTATTTTTAATAGACTATTTTTATGATAGTTTTAGATTTACAGAAATAATACCATGACGATATAGAGATTTGCCATATATCATATACCCTGTTTCCCTTATTATCAATACTTTACCTCAGTATGGTTTTACTAATATGTCTCAAATTATGAACCAACATTGATACGTTATTATTAGCTAATGTCAATAGTGTATTCAGATTTCCTTAGTTTGTACAAAATGTCCTTTTTTGTCCTGGAAGCCCATCCAGGACACTACATTACATTAGTTGTCATATCTCCTTAGGCTTCTCTTGGCTGTTCACGTGTCTCAGACTTGCCTTGTTTTTGATAATCTTGATAGTTTTGAAGAGTGCTGTTTGGTTATATTGAAGTTATATTAGTTATATTCTCGACTGGAATTTGTCTGATGTTTTACCCATGATTAGATGGATGCTGTGAATTTGGGGAAGGAAGATCACAGAAGTGGTGGCCAATCTTTGTCACATTTTGTCAAAGTACATAGTATCAACTTGACTGTTGATGTTGACCTTGATTCACTATAATGTTTGTCAGATTTTTCAACAGTAAAGTACATTCCCCCCCACTTTCATATTGTACTCACTAGAAGGCTGCCATTTGAATAGCCCAGAGTTAGTTAAAGAGTGGGAAATTATGTTTGCCCTCCTTTAATCTATTTGGAATTCTGTATAGTAGATTTGTCTCTTTTACCTCATGTGTGAATTTACTCAATCATTTGTGTTTATGATGTGGAGTCATAAATACATTTTATATTCAAGATTATAATCCAATATTAATTTATGTATTATGTTGCTCATATTGTTACCGTTTTGGTTATTGACGCCTCTCTTAATTGGCTCTGGTGCTCATTTGTATGTGTGTGTGTGCATGTGTGTGTGTGTGTCTGTGTGTGTGTGTGTATTTGGGATGCTTCCTTGCTTTCCGGCACTGCACAATTCTCTAGGCTCATTTTACGTATCTTCTATATGGTCCTATAATCAACTATTTCTTCAACGGATAAAAACTGTAAATAGGTAGTTCTTAAATAGTTTAACAGTTCCTCAAAACTATGAATATATAGTTTCTTTTATTGGAGAATGGCATTTAACTGGGTGCTGGCCCTCATTGTTGTTACTGGGATGTCATGTCTTCTAGGCCTTCTTAGCTACAGAACAAATAAATACAGGTATGTATTCTACCCTGTGTATATACACACATCTACAAATATTTCTAGCTATTTGTGTCTATACTAAGTTAAATATAAATTGTTACTGATGTCTCCAACTCTAATCCATTATTACATGGATTATTCTAGCTTCTTCCCTTTCATCTGTAAATTTCATCCACAAAGGGCAGAAACCTGGCTTTCACCATCTACAATCCCATTACTTAATTGCTAAATTCCAGTATCCATGTATAGTAATAACAGAATTGTTAACCTGTACCCTCATTGGAAACTACTTTATTGACCTGACTGCAATACTTTTGTACAGTTCTTTTTGCCTCTAGACTTACAGACTGAATTAATTTCTGGTTATTTATGTCAGCAGCTTTCCTCCCACCCTCTGCAGTGAGGCTATTTTTAATCCCTTTAGATTCTTTTTTTTTAATTATGAGAAACACACACACACACACACACACACACACAGAAGCAGAGACACAGGCAGAGGGAGAAGCAGGCTCCATGCAGGGAGCCTGACGTGGGACTTGATCCAGGGTCTCCAGGATCACACTCCAGGCTGAAGGCAGCACTAAACCACTGAGCCACCCAGGTTGCCCCAATCCCTTTAGATTATTTTATCACAGTCTGCCTTCTCTCTACCGAGCTCCTGACTTCCTAAATATTTTTTTGAATTTGCATACATTATGGTCCACTGTATTACAAAGTTCAATAAGTTTTGCCCAATGCATAATGTCATGTGTGCACCAATTCATGGTAGCATATAGAATATTTTCACCATCCTAAAAATCCTGTGATTTACTTAGTCATCATCACTCCCCTCTCCCATTAGACCCTACCAGTCACTCATTATTTTGTTGGCTGGATAGTTTGACTTTTCTAGAATGTCATATAACTGGAATTGCACATAATGTTGTATTGGGAAACGAGAGCCGGTGTATTAAATTAACAATATGCAGATTATGACCTGCTGCATGAGGAGGTATAAGCCCCCCAGAGGGGGTCAGCAAGAGACTCCTTTAACATCTGAGCTACCACTTTGGGGAAGGGAAAACCAAGAGGCCTTTTGATTGAATGTGCTGTTTCAATACACCCCTGCAAAACAAATCACCAGGTTTATTACTTACTGATCCCAGAAGCATGGGTGGGGAGTGGGGTGAGGCACAATAAGCTGAGGGGAAGGCAGCACTCTCTCTCTCTCAGATCACAGAAAGCAGGACTGACATCAGGGTAGGCAAATACCTATTGCTTAAGAGGTGGTTGGGGCAGAGGTCACCAACTTTTTGCAGCTTCAGCTCTAAGTGGTTATTTTAAAAGATACCCTGGAAAATGCAATGTGGGAACTTATAGTGGGACTCATAAGCTCAAGTCCTTATCTAAATGTCCAGATTCTGGACAGAACTATCATATTGTAAAATTCCTAGGTAGCAACTCAAAATACTTGTTTTTCTCATTATGTAATCTTTTCAGACTGACCTCTTTTACTTAGCCGTTGCACTGAAGACTCCTTCATGTCTTTTTGTGGCTTGATAGTCACTCCTTCTTATTGATAAATAATATAATATTCCACTGTATGACTGCATCAAAATTTGTTTATCCATTTAGTCATTGCAGAACAGCTTGGTTACTTTCTCTTTCTTTCTTTTTCTTTCTTTCTTTCTTTCTTTCTTTCTTTCTTTCTTTCTTCTTTCTTCTTTCTTTCTTTTTTTCTTCTTTCTTTCTTCTTTCTTCTTTCTTTTCATTCTTTCTTTTTCTTTTTATCTATGAAAAAAGCTTCTATAAACATGAACATGCATGTCCTTGTGTGGACATAAGTTTTTTTCTCAAATGTTTAAATACCTGAGCATGATTACTGGATTGAATGAAAAGATTTTTTTTAATCTTTGTAAGAAAATGCTAAGATTTCTACTATACCATTTTATATTCCACCAAAAGTGAATGAGAGTTCCTGCTATTTCACACTCTTACTAGAATTTGGTATTGCTAGTATTTTGGGTTTTAGGCAATTTAATAAGGGTGTAATGGTATATCTTTGGGGTTTTATTTTTTTATTTGAAATTTTCTTATGATGAATGATGTCAATATGTTTATACCTGGGTATCATATATATGACATAAGCTCTACATATACAGATATGGATATGGACATAATTACACAGGTATAGATATCATCTTTGGTGAGGTATTTGTTTAAATCTTTTGTCCATCTTCTAATTGAGATTTTTGCTTTCTTATTTTGGATAATTATTTGTATGTTTCAGATATAATTTCCTTATCAGATATGAAGGCTGCAAACATACTCTGTCTGTGGCTTGTCTTTTCATTCTCTTAATAGTATCTTTCATGGAGAAGAAGTCTTTAATTTTAATACAATCCAGCATATAATTTTTTTCTAACATCAATCATGCATTAGTACTATATTTAAATATTAGTAATCAAACCCAGGGTCACATATATTTTCTTCCATGTTATCTTTAAGAAATTTTATGGTTTTATTTTTTACATTTAGGTACAGTATTGATTTTGAGTTAATTTTTGTGAAAGGTGAAAGCTTTGTGTCTAGATCTTTCTTTCTTTCTTTCTTTCTTTCTTTCTTTCTTTCTTTCTTTCTTCTTTTTCTTTCTTTCTTTCTTTCTTTCTTTCTTTCTTTCTTTCTTTCTTTCTTCTTTCTTTCCTTTTCCTTCTTTCTTTTTAACATAGGGACATCTAGTTATTCAGCATCATTTGTTGAAAGCTTCATCCTTTCTCCATTGATTTGTCTTTGTTTCATTGGAAAAGATGTTTGCTATATTTGTATGGATATATTACTGAGCTCTCAGTTCCACAAATTTATTTGTATATTCCCTTCTTTTCCCCCAATATGTATATACCTTTTATTTTCGTTTTAAAAAAATCTTATTGCAACTATAACAATGGGTTTGTCCTTTTCTTCCTCCAGTTTTACCAATTTATGCCTCATGTATTTGAAACTTGGTTGTTAGATACATATATGTTAACAGTTATTATGTACTGCTGAAGGATTGACCCCTTAATAAATGTAAAATAGCTTCCTTGTAGATGTCATATAGTTGTATCTTACTTTTTTATTCACACTGAGTTTCTATTCTTCAATTAGTCTATTGAGATCCCATAAATGTAAAGTGATAACTGAAATGATTGATAGCCTTGTTTTGAGTGACAGCAGAGTGAAATTGGAAACACTCTATTATAAGATCCACTATGAAGTGGTAGCCTGTTATTTGAAAGTGGACTTTAATTAGTTGTAAATGTATATTGCAAACTCTATGGCAAACACTAAGATTTTTTAAAAAGAAGCATAAATAAGAGTGGTGAGAAAATGGAATTATATAAAATGCTCAGTTAAAATCAGAGAAGGAAATAGTAAGGAAAAATAAAAAAAGAAAAAGATAGATAAAATGAATAAAAAGTGGATATGGACATTAATCCAACTATATCAGTAATTCTTTCTAATTCCGTTGAATATGCTATGAATTCCATGCTGTTTTGACAAACTTGTATGTGCCAAGGATGTTTGCTTCTTTTGTAAAAATAATGGTCTTTTTTTTTCCTTTTTTTTAGATTTTATTTATTTATTTGCAAGAGAGAGGCAGAGAGAATCTGAAGCAGACCCTGCACTGAGTGCAGGGCCCCACACTGAGCTCCCTCCCACAACCATGAAATCATGATCTGAGCTGCAATCTGATATCATAACCTGAGCTGAAACCAAGAGCCAGTTGCTCAATGGACTGAGCCACCCAGGTGCCCTAGAAAACTCTCATCTTCTCTTATACATTTAGTTTAAGTAATTTTTTAATTTTATTTTTTTTTCTCTTCCTTCTAATATGCTCTGAAAGACGCCAGCTATGGCTGTGTGATGCTGAGGCTCTCTAACTTTTTAACATGAGTACTCATAGAACATTTTTTCTTTAGTACATTTTCCTTTGTAACTGAGAGATTCTGCTATGGAGTTCACCCTTGATCTATCATTTAGTTGCTGAAGAGATTTTCAGGGTGTGTTCTCTGATTTTTTCATCTTATCCACAAAAAGGTCTGTCTTTTCTCCTTTAGCTTCCTGCATTGTTCCAGGTCATATTAAAAGCAACAAAATGTTTTGAACCCTATAGTAGACATAATTCTGTAAAACCAGACAATGAGATAGTTGTCTGTGGTTACTGTACAAAAAATGTTTATCTGTCCCCCCAGTGAATAGTCACAAAGTAGTGAAAGAGCCAGAGTTATGCTCCCTTATTCCAGCCTGTATAATTATGCAAAGGCAAACTTTCTTGAGGACAGAGTCTGGATAAGGCTCAAGATTATACTTCCCTTTCTCAAAACTGACATGATGGAACTGATGGTTTGCTCCTATGATACACTCAAGCACTTCCTTCTGAGGATTAAACTTTTTTTCCCCCCAAAGGAACAAAAGCTTGGATCAAACTAAAGGATGTACCTAGGTTCGGTGCTGACTGGGTATTTTCTCCCATTTTTTAAAGCAAGAAATGAGATTGTCAGTAATATTTTTACAGCATTTGTCCATATTCCACAAGTGTCCTCATATTTCTTGATATCTTTTAGCAACTACAGGCAGGGATAGGTCATACAGGAGAAAATTTTTATTCCTCCTAACTGTGGCATTACTATAAAATGATAAAAGTCATGGAGGTACCAACTTACACCTGCCTCAGGCATCTTCTTTACCACATTGGTTACAACTGTTGATCCACATTTCCAGAAGATGAAAGTAAGAAAATCATTGCCTTCATTAACAATTGCCTTGACTAACTTTATCACTGCAAACTGAAGCTACTTTTATTTAGTTCCCTTCTCCCTAACTCTAACCCTGAGAGTATGTGTTCTTCATCCTACAATAGACTGAATTTCTAGCACTATCGGTCGAATGCAAAAGGAATTTTGATTGCGATGCTTTTATATTTGAGCTACAATTGGAAAGATTTCTTTCTTCCTCAGGCCAACTTTTCTCTGCATCTCCTCGTGTTTGCCTTCCTTTCCTGCACTACGAACTTATGTTTGTTCATGGGAGGCAGCAAAACACACACCTTTCAATGTTTCTCTTTTCCTAAGTGGCAATGTCTCTGGTCTTCTTACCCATGGAGATGAAAGCCTTTTGTTTCAAGTACCAGTGCCTAATTAATCTCATTAAATAGATGCCTGCCTAGAAGCAGAGAATGATGAAGCTCATAGCAATCATTTATAATTTTTATGAACTATTACTCCACTGACAATCTAACAAGAAGATAAAAAAGTTGTAAATATTTATGCATCCAACAAGGGAGCACCTAAATACATGAAACAGTTCATAGCAAGATGTGATTTTATCTATCTATCTATCTATCTATATCTATATCTATCTATATGTGTATCTGTATCTATACCTATCTATATATATCATCCATATATATATATATATATATATCAAATGGAATATTATTCAACCATAAGAAAGAAAGAGTGAAATCTTGCCACTTACAATGATGTGGATGGATCTAAAGAATATAATGCTAAGCAAAATAAGCCAGTCAAAGAACAGCAAATACCATATGATTTCACTCATATGTGGAACTTAAGAAACAAAACAAACAAAGGAAAACAAAAAGAGAGAGACAAATGAAAAAAAACAGACTCTTAACTATAGGGAACAAACTGAGGGTTACCAGAGTGGAAGTGGGTGGAGGGATGGGCAAAATAGGTGATGGGAGTTAAGAATACACTTGTCTCGATGAACACTGAGTAATCAATGGAACTGTTGGATCACTATATTGCACACATGAAACTAATAGAACACTGTATGTTAACTACACTGAAATAAAAATAAATAAATAGAAATTTTACTCCTTTAATATTATGAAGTTAACAAAAATCATAGAACTAAAGAGAAGAAAATTTGTGAAAGCTGATAAAATTATAAGAATTCCCTATGAGTAGGGAGAAGTCGGCTATTTAAATTATGGTACTACCAGGGCCAAACCTAAGTGGATCTGACTTGGTGGGTGGGGGCAATATGATAGCTCTTTTTCAAAGATGAGCTGCAGAATCAGGTATATGATTTCTATTATTCTTCATATTAGAACATATTTTAACATAATTCATACTCATATTTCAAAAAATCTGAACAACTAACTAAAAGTCATATTTAAATGGGATGGGAAAGAGCAGACCATTCCTCAAGTAAATGGTATTTTAGGGTAGAGTTTTCCTGGTGTCTGACAACTAAGTTAGAATTTAGAATAAAGCTTCATTTTGGGGAAGAAATAGACTGTACGTCATAGAAACAAAGGCAGAAACCTGAGACATGGGAGGAGGCATAGGAAGAAGGAAGTTATGAAAGATATGTAGAGTTTAGAGTACCACACTAGGCAACCCAATTGCCAGGCTTAGGCAACTCAGGCTTATTTTAGTTACCCCTCTTATCTAATCTGACCCTAAAATCAAGACTGGAATATCCAGTATAACACCAGGTTTGTTCAGAATTGAATAGGAGCTGGCTGCAACTGATCACCCAGGCTGGTAGATGAGTAAGATTGAAAAAGGTACAGACAGGGGCACCTGGGTGGCTCAGTGATTGAACGTCTGCCTTCAGCTCAGGTTATGATCCCTGGGCCCTGGGTTCAAGTCCTATATCAGGCCCCCACAGGGAGCCTGCTTCTCCCTTTGCCTATGTCTCTGCCTCTCTCTCTGTGTCTTTCATGAATAAATAAACAAAATCTTTTAAAAAATTAAAAAAAAAGTGGAGACTGATTGATTGTCTGAGACGCAGGTGAGGACCATTGTAAATGAGGATGAGAAAGAATAGGCAGTGGTTTGGATTAAGCAGACCTATGGAAAACAGGGAAAGAAGGGAAAGCAAACCATTGAAGAGTTCTTTTTCTTCTCTCTCCACTCCCTAACCCAAATAAAGCACAAGATTTGTGTATATTTCCATTGTGATAATAGCTAGCCCTGCTAATAGTACAGATTTTTTTAACCTTTTTTTGGACCACTGAAAATTAGACATTATTTAATTTAACATGCATAATCAGTGAATAAGAAAATGAAGACTTAGACCAAGTGACTTGCAGCAATTCATTAAGTGTGGATGAGGAGGCTTCACTCATTGGCTTCCACCATTCTGCTATGGTTGGGTCTTGAGCAAGATGGACTTAGATGAAATATATAAGGAGTTTATTAGTGGGGGGGGCTCTTGAGAACAACAAATAGAAAGGGAAGGGAAAAGAAGGGTCGGGAAGGAAAGGGAAGGGAAAGGAAGGAGGAATGTGTAGAAGGAGAAGTTGAGCTGGTATGCTGTCTCAAGGGAAGCGTCAGCAAACCCTAGAGGGGATTCTGAAGAATCATTCCTAATTGTCCCAAGTGAGAGAGCCAGACTTTTATACTCCTGCATTGATCAGTACTTGAATATCATTTCCCTGTAAAGGTGGAAGGGCCTTGAGCAAAGGGGTATTATTCAGCGAGGTATCCCTGAATGGGTCTAGAGAGGAGGGCTGTCTTCCCACAGTAACTCTAGTTCCCAGGGTAATAAGTACTTCATTCCAAAGGAGTATGTACCTACATGACACATCATGGCTGCCACGACATAGACAATCTTCTTTTATTTTATAACTCAGGGAGAAGGAAATAGTCACAGGGGCAGAGAGCTTCATCTGGTAGGACCCACAGATTCCAAATGAGCTATAGCTGGAGAACCATTTAAAAATCGTTCTGATTTCCAGAAAAGAGAATATATAGATGGGAAGTGGGCACTCTTATACATGGAACAAGCTTTCAGAGTGCGTGAACATCACTGCCACAGGTCATTGGGTCATTGTTTTTGAGAATCATTTTACTCTAGATGAGCTATAAGAAAGAGAATCTGCAGACCAGAGTTCTCCTAGGTCTTTGTCGTGATCTGATTTTTCAGTTTATCAGCCTTTAGTCAATCTCTTCATCTTTACAATAGGGTGCTCGATTATCTGCTTCACTTAGCCTCTGTCAAGATTATATAAAATAATTATAAAGAAATGCTTTATAACTTGGGTAATATTTCTGTGAAACTTTCTGGTACAATTCAGGTTCAACTGAGACCTTCCTTCAGACATGGACTTTACTGCTTTGTTTGTATGCAATTGGTAGACTTTCAGTCATTAATAGATGCAGCATCAATCATTTTTAAAATTCCATTGACGTTTGAAAAAAATATTTCATTGCTTTTAGCAATACACATTGCTTTCTTATCCATTGTCTTTCTAATCCATTGCATCTGAAAAACATAAAAGTAACTAAAATACAATCTTTTGTTTTGCCTATCTTTCTCCCACAGAATATATTGTTTGCTCTTACAAAGGGAGCATATAGTTCCTACTTTATTAGGTCATTAATTCTAAGCCTGAGAGAAGTTATTGTGCCCTGATAAAACCTTCTACTGTCATAAATACCAGAAAAATAGATGTTGGATTCATGGATCTAACTCTTGGATTTTATGATCTCCAAAAAAATTTAGACCTTGTTTGTACTTCAATTTGACTCTTTCCAAAAATGAGAGTTTAAAAAATTATCATATTAAGATTCATAGGTGAAGCATAATTAGCAATGGATATGCTGAACAATAGAAATAGGTCTTTTCACAAGTGTTGACCATACTGATAATAACAGAGTACACATAGAAATGCCTTTCACAGAAATCAAAAGATAAATTTGCTTGCCATAGCCAATAGGCAAATGAGACTTCGTTTTTGTGTATAATTTTTCAGATTTTACAAATATTACCTAACCTGATGTTTTCACATCCTGCTCAACAACATCTTTTAATGGTGGCTTAAAAGTCCCCACTATTATTCTCTCGATTTAGGACTTTGAAGGTCACTGATACAGCAAAATATCTACCTGAAGATATTATCTCCACAGAAATTTTAAGAGTTATTCAGTGCTGAAATTAGCCGGTGATTTACCCTTTGAAAGAATAAGAAATAAGATGAGTGAATTTTTATTGAAAGAATCTAGGAAGGTCAGATTTAGGGCCATCACTCTGAGCAGATTTACAGTCATTATCTTGAGACACAAAAGGGATTGAAGAACTTTGAAAACAATAATGAAGACTTATGTCAAGGAATTCACAATTTTGTTTAGGAGTGGTGTTTTCTGTTCTAAGTAGATGGACATTTATAATTTTTGTCCTCCAAAAACATATCCAAATTAAACAGGTAGAGTTGTGATCAAATTTTGACATTTGTGTATCTCTGACATCTTCACATGCTTTTGTCATACTTTATAATCAGCAATAAACCATGAAGGCTATAGAAAAAAGGCTGTGTAATTGTTTTGAGTTAGACTGACCTTTTATCTGAGCTATGAGCTACTTTGCATAATCACGTAGGCCTCATATATGCCCAACTGCAAATCAACTATTGTTTTACAGTCATCCTGACAACTGTATTAGAACTGAGGACTAAAGTGACCAGACATTCTGATATGGACTCACCTATTGATAATAATTAGGATAATTTCTTGCTCATTAACCTGAGATCTTCTTGGGGCCAGGAGATATGTCTTATTTGTATTTAAATTCTAAGGGTGTTAGTTAGCCTCTGTCAGGTTGCAAGTTTTAAAATAATCCAGTTTCCTCTGGTTAATGGAAGAGTTCTTATGAGACTAGGCAAGGAGGTAAAAGGATTAAGTACTTAGGTACTGTGTGCACTCAACTCATGGAACACCTCCTTGGGCTCCATCTCAGTAAATAAGGCAGTTCTGATAGACTCTCAGACCCACGTGACTCAGCTCCCCACTCCTTTCCGGTTTCTCTCTTTGCTTTTGTTTCCTTCCTATACTCAAAATTATCATTTCTATCCTTTTCTTTGCCCTTTCTTTTCATCCTCATGGTTTCTTCTCTTTCTTGGCTTCCTTACGTCTTTACTTATCTCCTCCCAACCCCTGTTTTGACTTACTACCTTCTTCATATTAACTCTATGCGTATGGTCTCTCTCTCTCTCTCTCTCTCTCTCTCTCTCTTTTCTGTATTTATGTTCAGCACTCTAAAAAGTGACCATATGATCTTTCATCCAACCTCATTAAAAAATGAAGCATCCCTCTATTTGGAATCATCCTCGATGAGCATCACTTACTTCTGACTAATTATAGGCCTCCTAGCAAACCTACAGTTCGTCATTGTGGAACCAGGTAGCTTACCTCTGATTCCATCACCTGCTACCACAATGGTCAGGCCACATGTGCCAAAGTATGTTTACTTCCTTCAGAAATGTATGGGGGTTTGTCAAAGAACAACAAAGCTGTGAAACAGATTTTATTCAGTAATTACTGATGTTATGGGAAGAGCAGAGCTCCATTTTGACCTGCATAGAGGTGATTAGGCGTTTTGAAGGGAGAATGGTGTAGAGAGAGGGAGCAAGTGGGGGCTTAATTAGAGTCAGGGAAGTGAACAATTACAAAGAGCTGGTCAGTGTAAATGCTGATGAGACCTGCTACGTAGAAGAGCTGGTAATTATCTAAGTGAGGCTACATCCTCCCACAAGACTGGGAGACAGAAGCATTATCCCTCCTGATGATCACATTTCAAAGAAATGGTTTGCAGGTCCTTGAGAGAGACACTTCTGAGTTGTAAGAGATACATATACATCTCAAAAGGACAAAGGATGAATTCACAATTGTGAACCCTTTCTGCTGATACATATTTTTATAACCTTGGGAAACTCATTTAATTCAGAGGGGCTTTAAATTCGCACCTGTAAATAATGGAATCTGGTTTCAACAAATATGAAAGCAAGTTCATTATGACTTTAAGACTCTGCAACTAAACCAAGGGATGTGTAAAAGTAAGTTGACTCATTTCATCACAGCAACTTTTCCATGTATATTTCTACACCAATCTGAAAATAAATGACTTAAAAATAAAATGATGTATGTGATTCTAGAAGCTCAATTCAAAACATATGTGAAACTCGTTTACTCCATTATATATTTCCCAAATGTTTCTACTTCATTTGTTTCTCCTTTTCTCTCTCACACACACTTCTGACACCAGATGTATGAGTTTTCCACACAAAGCAACTCTGACACTGTCTGGAGTTAGCATTAGATCCTGTAAGTTAAGGGCTTAGTGTCTCAAGACTGTCTCCCCTTCAGATACCAGTTGCAAACCTCAAGGTGGTCCTTAGTACTTTTGACCTATCAAACCTAAACAGGGTTCCCCATCCCTGAGTTCAGTGAATTTCTAGAATGGCTCACTGAACTCAGGGAATCACTTACCAGTTGATTATAAAGGATGTGTTAAAGTTCACAGATCGCCAGATGAAGAGATACATAGGGTGAGGTCTGTGGGAAGGGTTATGGAGCTTCCATGCATTCTCTGGGGGAGGTGACCACCTGGCACTTCCATGTGTTGAGCAGCCAAAGCTCTCTAAACCTTATACTTTGGAGACTTATAGGTACAACTGATCATTAACTTACTTTCTAGTCTCTCTCCCCTTTCTAGATGATGGGGATGTAACTGAAGATTCCAATCTTCTAATCATGGTTTGATCCTGCTGATGACCAGCCCCCATCCTGAAACTATCCATGAAAAGTCACATCATTAGAAAAAAAGACACTCCCATCACCCAGGAAATTCCAAAGGATTTAGGAGTTGTGTGTCAGGAATTGGAAGCAGAGACCTATATATTTTTTTCCATTATTTCATATTTGTTTTTAACATGGGACACTGCTGAAAACTTTCTTGGGTTAGCATAATGGAAATTTATTTGTAATATATGATTTTATTATGATAAGCATGAGTGTTACACTTAAAGAGATCTGCATGGCTACACAATAATTCATATGCCATTATTTTCATAAGATTAGTCCTATGTTTTCCTATAGCTTCCAGGTAATGACTTGAATAGCCAAAACTTCAGTTTTTAAGGTCCCAAATGTTTTCTGTCACCCTGCCTCTCTATCCTTCCTAGGCTCACCCCAACTTTCTCTGTCTTCAGGAGCTTTCTCTGAGGTCCTCCAGCATATCATGTACCTTCTTACCATTAGGGTTTGACACATGCTATTCCCACTGTCTATGATGCTCTTCTCCCACTTAGTGAAAACTTGTAATTTTACAAAAAAACATTATTGTTTTTTCAGTGAGATAGTTAAGTGAAAAGAAGAATTCTCTGTTGTTTTCAGTTTGTTAAAACTAACCATCATTGAAAAAGTGCTCATGCAGTCTAGCTTTTATGTACAAACAGCAATTTTGAAGACTTGTGGATTTTTTTCCATACCACAATTTATTTCTCCACTAAAACGTAATCACAGTCTTTGTTTTGATTTTAGAAAGAATTTGAAATAGGATGGGACAGTATTTAAAAGCCGCATGCAATTCTACAAATGATTGAAAATAAAGATATGTGGGAAACATGGCAAAATTTGGATGACATGTCAGTGAGCTAAATATGATTTTGGTTGAAATATGAATAGCCCACCACTGTGGGTTTAAGTGTGTCCCCTACCCCCAGCCCCAATTTTGTAAAGTTCTCATCCCTATACCTGTAAATGTGACCTTACTTGGAAATAGGGTCTCTGTGCATGTAGTCAAGTCAAGGTGACACCAGTAAGAAGATGCTGAATTAGGGTGAGTCCTGATCCAATGACTGAGGTCCTTATGAGAAGATCCATATACACAGACACACAAGAAAAAGTACCATATTGGAATGACATATTTATAAGCCAAGGGCCATCAAGAGTTGCTGGCAAGCACCTGAAAAGAGAAAGAGGTGAGGAAGTGTCATCCCTTAGAGACTCCAGAGAAAGCCTGGCCCTGCCAACACCTCCATTGGATTTGTAGGCTCCAAAAGTGTGAGACCGTAGATTTCTGTTATTTTTAAGCCACCTACTCTGTGGAGTTTTGTTCTGGCAGCCCTAGAAAACTAATATACCCACTAATGCTTGGCCCTCGCCAACACTGCTTTTGGAATCTGTGATGATCTCTGAAAGATCCAAGCGTCCTTTTACATCAGAGAATCCCACTATCATTCATTTTCTTTTGCATTCTCAATGGATTTACGTAATGGTCAATGACAGAGACACATTTGCACAAACACCCACAAGTACAGTTCAAAAGCTGAAGAAGATGATTTTTGAACTTTAAAACTAATCACCAATTTGGTGGTGGTGGTGGTGGGGGAGTTATTTGTTTTCAGTAACAAAATCCTGTAACTACACAGGTTAAAATGGAAATCATTTTCAATTTCATGGTGTTTTTTTTTCCCCTCCCTTTAATTATTTCTCAATGAAAGGAAACAAAGAGGATAAATATAACTGTGAAAAATCTCAATAATTAAAATGTCACCTCAAAACTTTAAGAAGCACTGTAACGAAGCTTAGTATTTCATTTGAAAATAAGGATTTTACTATCTTGTGTTCACAGTTGGGACTTTCCAGCAGGATTCCACAGCTGTGTCTACATTGAGCCAAAGCGCTGCAATGAAGAGTTATATTCAGCCCAACATTTACAGAGACTCCCAGGTAGCCAGATGTGAAGTTTTTGATAAAATTTCAGATGACTCACTAAATGTTTCTTTTTAATCTTTGTTTTATCATTACATTGGCAGTGATTGAGTTAGTTTGGGAGTGTTTTTGATACTTTAAGTGAGCAGTTCAGAAATAAGTACTGTGGAAATGGCTTCTTCATCTTTGTAAATTTTATTTTATTTTAATCTACTTTACTGAAAATCCTCTATCATGCTTTTAAGTTATTTCTCATTTATTCACTTATAAATATTAATTATACAGCTATTATGGGCCAGAGCCTTCAGTTGTTGGATCTTTCAGGATTGTGTCATTTGCAGAGAGCTGCTTCACACAAGCTCTCTCATCCTTCCCTGGGACAGCCCACATGTTATAGCTGATGCATCTGGAATTATCAAACCCTTGCCCTTAATTCTAATGAAGGACAACTTTGGTAGGACATGTTTTGTTCCAGAGTTCATGATGGGGCTGGCTAAGACTGATTTAGGTTAGAGAGGCTCTGGCACCTTGGAGAATTTCAGTGGTTGCTCTTCATGGTAGACCATGGCAGACTGTAGGAGAGACCATTACAGAATTGGCCTCAGGATAGCAATTGGGATGATAGGATTAGAAACACTAGTGGTGCTAAACCACCAGAAGGCAGGAAGCTGCAATGTTTATAATGAGTGACAAGGTTAGAGCAGCAGCCAGGAGGCTTAATGCAGATAGAGTTATGGAACTAGTTAATAAAATACAGCATCCCTAGGAATGTGCAGCCAACAGAGGCATTGCCAAGCTCTGACAATTCTGAAAGAGAGACCTGTGATTTCATCTCTGCTCAATTATTTACCATCTGTGTAGTATTAGCCAACTCACTTAACTTCTCTGAATTTTTGTTTTTCTAAATATTAGGGATAATAAATCCTGCTTTGCTAGATTACTGCTCGATTTAAATCAGTTATTATATGCCAAAATAAAAAAGACAGATTTGGATCACAGTGAGATTTATTTCAGGAAGGCGTAACAATTATTATTACTTTATCTGTGGCATTGACTAATAAAATATCAATGAACTCTTCTTTAGAACATTTAATAAAAATCTCTCTATGAACAAACAAAGAGGAAAGTTTGGGAAAAAAAGAAATAATAGATAGCCAAATTAGCTTATTAATGACAGACTAATCACAGATGTTACATATATGCCTAAATTGCCTCTATGATAAAGCAATCGGAATGAAGCAGAGCCCTTTTTGGGGAAAAAAATGATAAAGCTAAAAGAAGACATTTAAGACCCATTTTTTACTCCATCTTATGAAACTTAGACCTTTAAATAAATGCATTGGGGGGAAAATCATAGCTTTGAGGAAATATTCCAGAAGAGAGCAAAATACCTTTTCAAGGACTGGGAGATGCAGGAAGATAATTTAAATAATGTAATTTCTATTTTTATAGTTAAAAGACAATTTTATATTATGCATCTTGAGGTTTGCCTAGTCAAATGATGACATTTCTTTAAATCTAAATATAAATGCATGGCAGAAAAGAGAAGACAGAAACAGCTTGTCAACATGTGACAGTCAAGTGCCAAATTGTAAGTGAACAATGATAGTAAATGGAGACATATGACATAAAATCTGTTCTTCGACTTAGGAAGGTTAAGTTTGGCAATATTACACATTTTTCAGGAAAATCAAAAACTAAAAATCTGTGAGGCTAAGCATATCTGAGAATGTATGGTCTCTCCATATTTTCTGAAATTAAGACACCTTGTCCCTTAGCTCCTAGGCACACTTAACTTTTAAAACCTTGTAGTTAATTTTATCTCTGGAATGTAGCTGTTCTGATCGTTAAAAATGTGACAACTTTTAAAAATCTTTTTGACCAATTTCATTTTCCCTAAACCTTTCTAGCTGGTTCCTTCTCTCTCCCAGATCATTTCCTTCTAGAGGAAACATGGATAGTGCAAATGGATCTTTGAGGTGGTCATTTCTCTACTAAGAAAGTGTTTCAAGTGAAATGGACCAGATGGAAAATGTAGAATTAAATCTTAAAATGTCTGAATTCAGTTCCAGTTCTACTACATACTAGTCATATGATTTTGAATGGCTTAGTTATTTTCTTTGAGTATTATTTCATCATCTTTGAATTGGAGATTCATAATATCTCCCCTTTTTGGATAGCTAGTTTACTTTTGCCTATTGATTTGATTGTATTTTTGATAATAAAATGATATTATCTACACAAAAAGTATTTTTTAAATATTTTATTTATTTATTCATGAGAGACACACAGAGAGGCAGAGACACAGGCAGAGGGAGAAGCAGGCTCCATGCAGGAGATCCTAATGTGAACTCGATTCCAGGACTCCAGGATAAGGCCCTGAGCCAAGAGCAGATGCTTAACCACTGAGCCACCCAGGCGGCCCTACACAAAAGTATTTTTAAGTGTAAAAGATTTGGGAGGGTCCTGTGGTTTTATTATCCTCACAAACTTATTGTTGTTTGAACAGTAAATGTATTTTTATGTAAATTCAAACTTTGGATGATATGGAGAACTACCTACAAAAGTTGACATATTGTTGATCAGCATCTCCTATGGCCTTCACTTAGATGTTTCCTGGAAGGGAAATGTGATACTTCCTCTCACTGTTGATATTCTCCCTCTGTCACAAGTCTTAAACCAACCAAATGATAGCAAACACAACAAAACAAACAAAACAAGCAGGAAGAAAGAGAATGAATCAATTTTTTATTTGTTTTGAAAAATTATTTATTTAAAAACAAAACTTCTAAAACTATGGTACACAATACTTTCAAGAGAAGTAAAAATTCCACAATTTAAATTAAAAAGAATTTGCATGGAAAAACAGAAATATTACATGATTAAAAACAAAATCTCTTAAATAAATAAAAAAAATTGCTCTTTTTTTTATTTATTTATGATAGTCACAGAGAGAGAGAGAGAGAGAGAGAGAGAGAGAGAGAGAGGCAGAGACACAGGCAGAGGGAGAAGCAGGCTCCATGCACCGGGAGCCTGATGTGGGATTCGATCCCGGGTCTCCAGGATCGCGCCCTGGGCCAAAGGCAGGCGCCAAACCGCTGCGCCACCCAGGGATCCCAAAAACATTGTTCTTAAGGTAGATACATGGTTTTCATTTTAAGAACCAGTGTAGACTTGTCATTTAGACATGTATATCTCAGATACATGGCTCCCGCTTGTCCTTTTTCTCCTCTTTTCCATCTAGTCTCTTATCTCTCAACTACTATTTTCCTTAATACCATTAGCACTAGAAATGTTAGTGAAGATTTTCTTTAAATGTTCTTAAGGGACCAAACAAGGTAAAATAGATGGTTCGGCAAAATAGCATTCGGATTTAAATACATTCGCTGAGTGAAAAAAATCCCTGACACATATAAAAACAGGATCTTTATATGGCAGTTGGAACACATCACAAAATTCCATGTTCACCTCATATTATGTCTAAGGAGAATGAATCCAATTTAATAATTTTTATTGAGGTGTAATTTACATAAACTAAAATACACTTTTTTTTTTTTTAGTGTTCAGCTTGATGAGTTAGATAAATCTAGATGTGTTACTACAGCCCAGAGAGGTTACAGAGCATATCTATTATTCCAGAAAGTTCTCTTATTCTCCATTGCAGCTAACCTTCTCATCTATCCAAGGCAACCATTGTTCTTCACTTCATCCTATGGCTTATTGTATCTTTTCTTGCATTTCATGCAGATGGAACAATATGCTCTATATTTCTTTGTGTCTTCGTTCATTTGTTCAAGAAAATATATTTGAGACTTACCCATGTTCATGTCAGTATCGATATATTATTTTGTTATTTCTGATAAGTATTCCATTCTATGAATATGGCACTTGGGTAACCATTGGAGTAACCATTCTCCAGTTGATGGACATTTAAGTTGTTTCCAATATTTATGATTGTGAATAAAGCTGCTATAAACATTTTTGTACAGTCATATTTGGACACAGGTTTTCATTACTCCTAGGTAAATATATGAGTGATATTTCTTAGGGTACAAACATTTTTACTTCTATTTTTAAAAACTGCCAAACTGAAACAAACAAATTGCCAAACCATTTTCCAGAGTGATTGCATATTTTATACTCCCAGCAGCAATGCGGACGTGTCTCATTTACTTCTCATCTTCCCAATAGTTGATATTTTCACTCTTTTCTTTTGATTTTTTTCCATTTTAACTGAGCGATGTCTGTCTGATTTGGGTTTTAATTTTAACTTCTTTGGTACCCAAAGATGTTGAACATTTTTCCATGTTTCTAATTGAATGTGGATTATTCGTCTGAAGACTCTTCAGATCTTTTGCTCCATTTTATTGGACTGTTTTTTCCTTTTATTATATGTTTGAGTTATGTTATAATTTTGTATACAAATCCTTTTTCAAATATATCTACTGTGCTTATTTCTTGAGGTCATTAAATTGTGACTCAATGGTGACTTTTTTTTATAATATTTATTTATTTATTTATTTATTTATTTATTTATTTATTTATTATAGTCACAGAGAGAGAGAGAGAGAGAGGCAGAGACATAGGCAGAGGGAGAAGCAGGCTCCATGCACCGGGAGCCCGAGGTGGGATTCGAACCCGGGTCTCCAGGATCGCGCCCTGGGACAAAGGCAGTTGCTAAACCGCTGCGCCACCCAGGGATCCCTTAATGGTGACTTTTAAGAACAGAATTTATTAATTCATATAAAGTCTTTTTTTTTTTTTTGAGTGTTATTAAATTGTGTTCTGCTCCAAATTCATATGATGAAGTCCTAAATCCCAGTACTTCAGAATGAGCCCAAATTTGGAGATATGACCTTTAAGAGGTTATTAAGGTAGGATAAAGTCATATGTGTGGGCCCTAATCCAAAATGATTGGTATCCTCACAGGAGATAATGACACAAATATACACATGCACACAGGAAAGACCATGCGAGGACATAGAAATAAGGCAATTATTTACAAGTCAACAGGAAAAGACTGAGAAGAAATCAAATTAACCCATATCTTGATTTTGGACTTCCAGCCTGTGGAAGAACTGTGAAAAAATAAAGTTCTGTTGTTTAAACCCCCCCAGACTATGGTACTTTGTTATGGTGGCTCCAGCTAATAAAATGAATAATTTTCTTAATTTCATTCCTAAGAAATCTTTACCTACTCCAAGACTGTGAACTATATTCTCTTTTATTCTTTCTAAATTGAAGCTTCCTTGGGTTAGTTTTATATTTAGGTCTATGATTCACCTTGAATTAATTTTTGTGTTTGAGATGATGTAGTGCTTAAACTCTCTTTTCTTTCTTCATAAGGTTATCTGGTTGTTCAACAATGGCTTTTGTTGAAAAGCCATTCTTTTCCCACTGAATTACTTTGGCACTGTTGTTCAAAATTAATTGACAAATATGTGTGTCTATTTCAAGGCTCTCTATTCAGTTGCAGTGATCTATCTATGATCACACCAATATTCTACTGCCTTGATCATAAAGATTTAGGTATTGATATGAATTAGTTTAACATTTTTAAAATTTTCTTTTGTTTCAAGGTTAATTTGGCTATTGTAGCATTTTACATATAAATTGACATCTTGTCAATACTTTTGAAGAATATCATGCTAATGTTTTGAGTAGAATGTAATTGTATCTATAGACCATTAGGGAGAGGATTGATATTAATAACGTTGAGGCTTTTAATCAATAAACATGCTACAATTAGCAATCTATGAAGGCTTTATTTGAATTTCTCTGTGATATTTTGTAATTTTCAATGTAGAATATTTACATAGTTAAAACACCATTCACCTCACCATTCATAGTTACCAGTTTGTTGTTGTGGTGGTGAGAACATTAAAACTTTACCCTTGTAACAATTTTTAAGTCATCATGCTGTCCAATAGAGCCCTAGGACTTACACATATTATAACTGAAAGTTTGAACATTAAGACCATTATCTCCCTATTTTTTCCACACCTCAGCCCTTGGCAACCACCATTCTATTCTCCATTTCTATGAGTTCATTATTTTTAGATTTTACATATAAATGAGATCATACGATATATGTCTTTTTCTGACTTATTTTACTTAATAGATAAAGCCCATGAGGCCCATCCATTTTGTCTCAAATCTCAATTCTTTCTTTTTTAATAGCTCAGTAAGTTTCCATTATCTATATCATCTATCTATCTATCTATCATCTATCATCTATCTATCACATTTTATTTATCCATTCATCTGTCAATGGACACATAAACACTTAGGTTATCTCCATATCTTGAATATTGTAATAATGCTACAAGGAACATAGAGGTGAGAAAGTGCAGAAAACTCTTCAAAATAGTGAATCCAATGCCACTGGGTTTATACTCAGATATGAGATTGTTGGATTATATGTTATTTCTGTTTCTAACTTTTTGAGAAAACTTCATAGTAGCTGTACCAATTTACATTTACATTACATTACAATATGCTCAAGGATTATCTTTCTTCACATCCTAGGTAGCATTTGTTCTCATGTTTTTTGACAACAGCCATTCTAAAAAATTATTTTTTTTAAAAAAGAGTTTATTTATTTATTTATGAGAGACACAGAGAGAGAACCAGAGACATAGCCAGAGGGAGAAATAGGCTCTTTGAGGGGAGCCCAATGTGGGACTCAATCCCAGACTATGGGATCACAGCCTGAGCAGAAGGCATATGCTCAACCACTGAGCCACCTAGGTATCCCTAAAATATGGAATTTTGATTTGCATTTTTCTGATGATTAGTAATGTACTTGCTGGTTATTTGTATGTTTTCTTTGGAAATATGTTTATTCAAAAACCAATTTCACATAATGGTTCCACAGATTTTCAGGTATATTAGTCAGTTTTGATAAAATAATATTGTACAACAAACAATTCCCACATTCAGTGTCTTATACTTGCAATAAAATATTTCTTATCAATAGTTTTGTGGATCAACTGGATACTACTGGCCTTAGTATGGATCCAAGTTTTGGGTGGGATTAAAGCTGACTTTAAATTTCTCCTTGGTCTAGGGACACCTGGGTGGCTCATGGTTAAACCTCTGCCTTCAGCTCAGGGCATGATCCTGGGGTCCCGGGATCAAGTCCTGCATTTGGCTCCCTGCATGGAGCTTGCTTCTCCTTCTGACTATGTCTCTGCTTCTCTCTCTGTGTCTCTCATGAATAAGTAAACAAAATCTTAAAAAAAAAATTATCCTTGGTCTAGAATCAACAAATAATTAAGCATGTTCTTAGAAATGGAAGACATAAGCATAAGAGATTGAGTGGTGACGTGTTGCATGCTAATGTCTCAATTTAGAAATGGTGAAATGTTATTTTGCTCATATTCCTTTGAGCAGAGTAAGTCATATGGTCAAGCTCAAAGTACATACATACATACATATTTATATATGTATAGTCTGCTTATCTACCTTACTGGGATGTAGGATTATGTAACTACCAAGTTACATAATAAAAGGCATGGTTGTAATTCCCATAATAGACTAGTGAATAATTGGGAATGATGATTCAATCTATTCCATCAGAAATGACCTTCATATCTGAATTTGACTACTTAGTATTACTATTCCTTTTGAATATCTTCCAGCCACTATTTTGTTTCGATAAAATATCTCCTGTCTGCCTAAAACCCAATAGGAGATAAAGGTTCATTCTAAGTGTGTTCCTTTAATCCTATGCTTTGATCTATAATGACATACTTTATCATATATGTTACCATTGCCTTTATTTCTACTTATTCCATCATTGCAGTGGAAATTTTCTTAAATCATACTGAGAGTCTTTCCTTTGTATCCTTAGCAATTTGGATCAGACCAAGCACTGGATTAACATTTGGAAATGTTCAGTATTCCTCACTGGCTTGAATGCCTTATCTGTACTTACTCCTATCTACACTTAACTAGTTTCACTTTAAATTTAACTATGAGGGAAGATGAAAAAGTGCAGTTCTTATCAAAGTGTAATATGTCCAATTCACTGTCCACAGAGTGGAAAGAAAGAAAGAGAAAGAAAGAAAGAAAGAAGAAAGAAAGAAAGAAAGAAAGAAAGAAAGAAGAAAGAAAGAAAGAAGAAAGAAGAAAGAAAGAAGAAAGAAAGAAAGAAAGAAGAAAGAAGAAGAAAGAGAAAGAAAGGGAGAAAGAGAAAGAAAAAAAAAGAGAAAGAGGAAGAGAAGTTAAAAGAAAGATTAGCCAGAGGTTTAAGACCTGAAAAGGGAATAATATATCAAATAGATATTGAGGCACTTTATTAAAATATGCCTACACAATGTGTATTTAAAATGCATTCAATTTATTATAACTCATTCTTCCTTTGATTTGCATAGAATCTATTATGTTTAAGCTTTTTTTTGTACATGCTTTTTTTTTCCTACTTATGGCAAGATGAGTCAGATACAAGAATAGGATGATGTTATATAACATTTCAGTAACCACATTATAATTTTGTACAAATAGTTCAGAATTACCTTGTGGGATAATTGTTTTGTATATACAACAAATGTTAAAATTTAAAACAACCTTAGGAGGGGGGTGTTTATTTTTCTAATGTATAAGTGTGATACAAATTTTTGTTGACTAACTATATTTCCCAGTAGCATTTAACTATTAATACAGGACAGAATTAAAACAGGTCTGTGTTCAAAATACTGTTCAATATATTTAATTTCACAGATAGTGTATAGACATTAAAAACTCAAAAAATTGTGAAAAAAATTCTCAGTTGAAACAATACAGAAGAGTATATAAAAGTCTTATGTTGTCTAGAATTATTATCTTCCCCTTAACTTCATTCTCTCTCCAGAACCCAAGAATATTTTTATAACTCCAATGCCAATATCCAAAGTATGAAGGCGGAGTGAAACTTTTTATCATTTAATCCTTTTAAAGAAGATAACAGCTTCCATTCTTTTATTCATCTTTAGCCTTTGAAACTGGGAGTCAGCATGAGCGAAGTCTTGGTGATTACTGTCATCTGGAATAACTTTTTATCTTTCTTTTCCAATTGGCCTTTTACCTCATCCTCATTACTCATCACCAAACAAGATGTCTTCCCCTTGTTAACACTTTTTACCTCCATTCCCTTTCAACTGTGATTTATTATCAGCATAAGCTATGTATCTTGGCAAAACAATTTCTTTGATTTGTCCAACCAACTCAAGTCATGGTGCATGATAGATAGATTTCCAAAGATGCTGCCCTGAATTTCTGGGGATAATTCCCAAAGCTTAAAAAACCCACAACATCATTCAATTAACATATTTCATGAGCATCTTCTTTGCCTAAGACATGGTAATCCCTTTTGCAATTAGACTTTATGAAAGTTGGGTCCAATAACTAACTTTAAAAAGTACTCACTCAGTTCATTAGGGGAGACTTGCATATGCATGCAAAAAATAATTTAACAGAACGTGGAGTATGTTCTACATTATAGGCCATGTATTGGACACTGAGGTTACAGCATTATACAAAGAAGACAAAAGTCCTCACTCTTATGTACCTTATATTTTAATTGGGAACACAAATAATAAAAGTTAAATATGATAATAACATGCATAGGAAGTTATAAGTGCTAGGCTAAAGTGGGTGGAAAGGATTGGGGATTGTATGTGATTACAATTTTAGATGTGTGGCCAAGATAGTGTAATGAAAAAGCAGCATGTGACCCATGTGGATACCTTGCTGATTAGTGTCCCTGGCAGATGGAGCAAACGGTGCCAAGACTTTGAGATGAGGGCACTTGGCATATTTGTATTTGAGAAACAGGAATTAGATCAGTATGCTGTAGCAAAGTGTGTAAGTGCAACATGTGAGTAATAGGAAAAAAAGGTTAAAAAATTAACTAGTGCACAATTTTTATAGGATCTGTTAGGTCACTTTAAGTTCCCTGGCTTTTGTTCTGAAAGCAATGAGAAGGCATCAGTAGATTACATTATCTAACTCTATGGGGTCAAAGATGTTTGTCAAAATGTCAGTTGGAGAACACATCAATTGTCCAGGTTAGTGTTAATGGAGCTTTGGACTGGGGTAGCCATGGCGAAAAAGCTGATCTCACCAGGGGTAGTGAGAAATTCAGGATATATTTTGAAGGAAGAACCAACTACATTTTATGATAGATTGGCTATGATGTTTGAGAAAATGAGATAGACACCTTCAAGATTTTTGAACCAAAACAATCTAAGACAGAAACTCTTAAAATAATACCATGGATTTCTGGAAAGATGGTAGTTTGGTACAAGTGTAGTAATACTTTCTGCATTGGTGAAGTCACTCAGAAAAGAACAAAAAAACTCATAGATGAAGCAGGTTTAAAATTGAGCCTTTGGGGACAGTAGGATTTAGATAGAAAAGACCAGAGGGACATGTTTCCAGTGAGGTAAATGCTACAAGCGAGATAAAATAAGACACATATATTTGTGTAAATCCGGTATATATGGTCTGAACCAAGAATGTGGGGAGCTAAAACAAAACAAAACAAATAATTAGAAATTAGAAATTAAATTGGGAGAATTTCAGGTGTTAGATCTAATTGAATGAGGCAAGAAAGATAATATTAGATAATAATAAGATAAGGTTGAAATAATAATATATATACTAATTTTAAGGGTGAAATAATATGTAATACTTTTAAAGGCATCTGGAGATAATGGGGGAAAAAGTGATACTTCTTTAAAGCTATTTAAAATAGATTTTCATTCTAAGTGACAATACAAAGTTTAGGACCTGTATTAAGATATTCAGTCTTGGGTTGAGTCCATCATGGTGTGTTTTGTTCCTTTAGAAGCTGATTTTTAGGTACTTGAGATTTGCAAGTGGGATACAAAATGAGCAAAACAATAACCTGACCAACTTGGTCAGTATTTTAAAAAATACAACTATTATCAAGCCCTTAATCCATCAAGTATGTTTTATTACATTCAACTGAGAGTGGTATTGTTGTTTCTGATTTCTATAATAGGCAAATGGTCAGATGTCCCCCAAAGAGATATCAATGACCATAAAATAACTGACCAATGTATCAGAAGAGCAATTTAATACTTTCTGCTATTCAGTAACTCCATGGAAGTTGCCCTGAAGACAGTCTTTAACATAGCATCTTCTTAGTAGATATAGTGCTACTCATTGGCTTTGTTCAGTCAAATGCCTGTGTTTTTGTTTTGCTTTGTTTTGTTTTTTGGCTTGTTTTATTTTTCCCCTATCAAAAAAATCTCTGATTATGCATATGTATATTCTCTAAGGGAGCCATGTCTTAGAATCTACTTATGTTCATTGATAATAAAAAAAAAATCAAGGGAAGAAAAAGAAGCACAAAGCTGCATTTCCACAGTACTGTGTTATCTCTAGAATAAAAATATAAAAGAAATATGATGCACTTTATATATATATATATATATATTAAAAAGAGAAACGTAATGTCAAATTAGTTTGCATATACAATTATATACAATATACCATGCATGTGTATTGAAATACATACATTTTGAAAGGGGAACTTTTGCAGCATGAAATTATATTTTCAAGGATGGTAGGTAGAGACTTACAGCAGGAATAGCTTGTAGGAGAAAGCTTCTTAAAATGTACATTTTATTTTATTTTATTTATTATTTTATTTTATTTTATTTTTAAAGATTTTATTTATTTATTCATGAGAGACACACAGAAAGAGGCAAAGATGTTTGATCCCAGGACCACAGGATAATGCCCTGAGCCGAAGGCAGGTGCTCAACTGCTGAGCCACCGAGGCTTCCCTAAAATGTACTGTTTAAAATACACTTTCATAGTAGCACCTTTGAAATGAATAAGTGAGCAAAATGATTTAATCTATGACTGATTCAGCAGAAGCCCCTTACTACAGATCTCTTACAAGTGGACAGAGGTACTCATCCTGGGCATGAGTCCCAGTGCTGTCTGTTTTGTGTACCAAGTAATGAATGTTAGATTGCTCTGCCAGCCTGTCACCAAACTCCTATGGTCCCAGAGCCCCCCCAAAAAAGTGCATTTATTTACTCACAGTATCTGCCCAAGACCATGAGCCATTTATCTGTAGAATGAGTCAACTTATCAGTTGTCTCCCTCATATTACCTCTCTCTAGCCAAGTTATCCTGAGACTATTTCCCAAGCTTCAGTTGTCCATGGAGTACCCACATGTTTCACCAGTTGTAGTATTATTTGGCTGTTTTCATTCTACCAATAAATTTCAACTAAAATATGCAGGTGCTCATACTTCTTTCACAGGAAGATAACCACTTAAATATTAAAACACCAAATGCTTCTATATTTTATCATCAAACAAATCTTTAATATTGTGTAACATGTTTTGAAATATAGGGACTCCAAAATTAAAATTGACAGTAAGATAGAATTCTCCCTTAATCCATGTTGAGGTTGCACTACACTATTCCGTTATCATGAAACTGAAAAACATTCAAATTTATTCAACAAAAGGGTGCCTGATGTGTGAGGGAGTACTTTTTTCTGCCTCAGAAAATCCTAGGAGAACATGACTCAGTATCTATTTCTTTTTTAAAAAAATTTAAAAGATTTATTTATTTATTTGAGAGAGAGAGCATGAGCAGAAGAGAGAGAGAAAGAGAAAGAGAGAGAGAGAGAAAGAGAGAGAGAGAGAGAGAGAGAGAGAGAGAAACTCCTGAGCATGGAGCCCAAAGCAGGGCTCCCTCCCAGGGCCCTGAGATCATGACCTGAGCTGAAACCAAGAGTTGGATGCTTAACAGACTGAGCCCCATAGGTGCTCCTGGTATCCTTTTTCAAAGAACTTCTATGATATCAGGGACACACTGCCGTGTTGCAAGAAACAAAGACAGGCTTACGAAAGCTACAAAGAAATTCAGGAGGAGGAAACATGCTGTTGATCCAGGGGATGAGTAAAGAATTCAGAAATAAGGTCAAGTTTTTCCTGGGCCTTCAACACTTGATAAAGGGCTGGGGAGAGACATTCCTGAAGGTTTTTAATGGCAGGAAAGACATGAACAAAGCTGTTGATGGAAGAGTGCTAAACAGGGTCAGAGTACTGCAGATGTCTCTTAGAGTACAGGGCACAGGAATTTTGGTAAGGAAGAAGGCAACTAAAAGCATAATCAGGTAGTGGATTATGCAAAAGTCTAAATGCCAGCATGTGGCATTTGAAATTCTGCATTAAGGGATTCTGTGCTTATTTTTTTTTGATAAATTAATTTTTATTGGTGTTCAATTTACCAACATACAGAATAACACCCAGTGCTCATCCTGTCAAGTGTCCCCCTCAGTGCCCGTCACCCATTCACCCCCACCCCCCGCCCTCCTCCCCTTCCACCACCCCTAGTTCATTTCCCAGAGTTAGAAGTCTTTATGTTCTGTCTCCCTTTCTGATATTTCCCACACATTTCTTCTCCCTTCCCTTATATTCCCTTTCACTATTATTCATATTCCCCAAATGAATGAGAACATACACTGTCCTTCTCCGATTGACTTACTTCACTCAGCATAATACCCTCCAGTTCCATCCACGTTGAAGCAAATGGTGGGTATTTGTCGTTTCTAATGGCTGAGGAATATTCCATTGTATACATAAACCACATCTTCTTTATCCATTCATCTTTCGATGGACACCGAGGCTCCTTCCACAGTTTGGCTATTGTGGACATGGCTGCTAGAAACATCGGGGTGCAGGTGTCCCGGCGTTTCATTGCATCTGAATCTTTGGGGTAAATCCCTAACAGTGCAATTGCTGGGTCGTAGGGCAGGTCTATTTTCTTTTAAGACCTTATAACTGTTAACATGTATATATATTTACTTACTATAGTGTATAATAAATTATCATTATAATATTTATATCATCCTAATTATTCCTACTATTATAATAGTATATATATTATATTGCTCTTATTATTAATGTTATATACATGACATATAGTGCTTCATATATATGTATATTTACGTGTATACACACAGGCTTAAAATATTGCTGCTCCAAACATTATACATCATTCAAATTGAAAAGAAAAAGTACAGCGTTAGATGGACTTTGTTATCTTTATTTTATAAAACTGAAAACTGGCAATCGGATAATGGTGACTGTCTAACATCACAGAATTACAATTCATACCCCTGTCTGTTATGATTCAATCTATGCTTGATACACATTAAGTAGGGTTAAAAAAAGCCTTTTAAAAAAATTCAGATTCTTCTGGGGAGTTATTCTTCACTTTAAGAATTTATTAAAGTCTCTCTGTTTCAGAAAAAAACACACAATGTCTTTAACCACAAATTCATCAAATTGGCTTTGATAACCAGAATTTAATAATCAGTATACTCCGGGTCACTGGCAGAATCAGACTTGGGCACACAATCCTTGGTTAGCATATGTTACTGAAGCCATGATATTGAACCTCAGTTTTTCATTCAGAACACCAGGATCTTTGAACTTAATAATCTTGAAAATCCTTACCTAATCTATGAAGCTATAACTTCCTTAGTACCAGTAAGAAAAGTAGGTTTCAGTCATGTCATCATGTTCTTCCCTTCAGTGATTAGTATGGTCATTTTTAGAAAAAGTAAAATAAAGTTACTTTGAGGACTACTATTAATTCTGAGAATTGTAAAAACAGAGAGATCATCTTTGTTCTGTTTCCATTGTGGTATAGGAAAAAGGGGGCGGGGGAATCATGGTTTCAAGCCATGGGTTAGTCACTTCCTACCTATGTGATCTTGAGTAATGTATTGCTAGACATTCTGAATTTTAGCTTCTACATCTAGGAATATAGCATGGTAAGGATTAGAAGTAACATATTTGAGACACTAGCCATACATCTGGCAGTCAGCATAATAGAGAAAATATAGCATGCTGTTTATGAGTACAGGTATGGGAATCAGCTAGCCCAGGGTGATGGGTTGTATAACCTTGAAGGTATATGAGTCAACCTCTCTAAGACTTTAAAACAGACCGTAAATACCTACTTTAAGGTGTGGTTGTGAATAATAGAGAATGTATTATTTAAAAACTGCTTGTCTCAGTGCCTGGTAAAGATGAATGATATCAATTAATCAGCTAATCAATACATACATGTTTTAAATTATTTCTTAGTAATAGGTTACAATTACAACTACTAATAAATCCAATAATAAGAAATGATAGTCGCTATTGCTATTATCATTCCCAGAGATACTTCTATTTTTTGACTATATGAAATATGTAACTTAAAATACCAGTAGATTTATAATTTTTAAAAACTGTGTGCATAGCTTAAGAGACAAATCACCTGGATTACTTATTCCCATAATGTTTTAACACTGGCCACTGATAATCAGGTGCCTAGCACAAAATTTCTGTAAGTAGTGAAGAGTCATTTTGAAAATTCTTTCAGTTTTCTTTTAGGATGTAAATAATAGACTAAGTAAAGTTGCCAAACCAGGCTATTACCAAGAAACTTTTCTTTCTAATATGATATGACTAAACAGTGAGAGAGAGAGCAATAAAAATTCTCAGTTTTGTTTCTGAAAAGTCTGGGAAAAACAGTATTTCGAATCCATATTCTGGTCATTGTTTATGAAAGCTAAGAACAGAGCTCCCTTTTGTCTTCTAATTGTAAATTCAAGAACACATATTCTGTTACATAAAGTTACAGTATCTAAACACAAAACTATTAAAATATGCATTGGAATCTATTTATAATGATTAGGAATTTCAGGAAGAAGCAATGTCTTTCTGGTGTCATTTTCCCTGAAATACCAGTCTAGGTTATTATTTAATTATAACCACAAGTTGTTTCATTTTCAGGGTAAAATAGCCAGTATTAATTTGCTCCCTCTAAGACTGTTCTCCAAGTTTATTTATTCTTGTCCTAGCTTTTGCCTTAATGAATGCATTATCTGTTCTTGTCTAATCCTGCTGCACGGGAATGGTAAGGGATATCCGGCATGAATGCCTTTTGACCTTCATCTTAAGTGCATTGAAACATTCCTGAAAGTCAAACCAGCGTGCCTTTTCACTTCTCATTTCTGAAATCTCATACTTAAAGCGTGTTGTGTTTGTCTGCTTTATTGGCCTCAGGACAGAAATCCTGACCTTCTGGGCCATTCATTCTACCATGCCCCTTTGTGGTTCCCAAAAGCTCTTTTACCCTTGGGAAAATGAAATAGAGCAAGAAAAATGAGGAATCAAATTATTTTATGAATGAAGGAAGGGGAAATTGATAAGAATCAAATAGCCAAGCCATATATCATACACACACACACACACACACACACATTCAACCCCTATAATATATATATTTTTTATATTTGTATATATTGCATATTATAAGTTTGTATGTGTAAACATATGTAATTTGTATAAAATAAATTTTACATATAATATACACATATATATTATGCTTAGAGAGGTATATGAACTCTTGATCCTGTGTAAGTTTCTATTGTCTCCAATATTAAAACAGGAAGTTGGTGCTATGACCAGGTCACATACCTATGAAATCAAGTCTGTATGCATTATAATGGATGAATTTTATAGGCATAATATTGAGCCAGAGATGTCAGATCCAAAGGAGTGCATTAGATATGATTTCAATTAGTACCAATCTATGGGATTGGGGATCATGCTAGTAGTTAGACTTGGAAGGATACTAATGACAGGATAGGAGTATGAGGGCATTTCTAATTATGGATCCTTGGATATGTGTATGGTCACTGTGAAAATTTATCAAGTTAAACTATTAGAACATAGTCCTTTATGAATATTTCAATTTAATAAAATGTCATAAAAGTATTTCATCTAGAGAATCAAATTTACAACTCTTATTCATAGAGGAGAAGATGTCTTTTATTTTACCTATTTTGAAAGGTACAGAAAATTGCATTTTATGAAACGACCGCTTCAATAAGAAATGACACTTGAAAAAAAAAAGAAATGAAACTTGATTTAGCACTAAACTACTGAAAATTCCTAATTATTCTTCATATATTTTCCTGCACTTGCTAATAATACCCTGTCAGATTTTGGAGACACAGGAGTGATTAAAAGGGAGTCCTGCCTGCAAGGAGCATGCAGTCTAATGGGAAGAAGAAGTAACTAAAAGGGAAATTTATACTTTTAATATGATAATGACTTTAATGAAAGTTTATGGCACAAGATGAAATTGGAACTCTAAGGAGGAACACATGGAAATGCATCCAAATAAAGCTCAATGTAGTTCTTTAAAAAAAAACTGATACTAGGTTGTCTGCTACTGGAATGAGTCTGAGTTAGCCAAATAGACAAAGAGTGCTCAAGACATCCTACATATATCTTATATGTATCAGGTGATAGATACCTAAATACAATTCCCCAAAGGCATTATTCTCAACATTTTCTCAATTGGACTCTAGATGAGAACTAATGAACTTTTCTAAAGGCCAAAAAAAGTGTATGTTTTCTCAGTATCCCAATCAATGGTGCCCAGCCGAAGGACTTGAGTGACAGAAGAGAGTAAAAGAAGAAATAGCCTCAAGGAAGAAATTTTAAAAGTAATTAATTCCATAAAGAAGAGACTGAGGGTTTCTGGAAGGGAGGGGAGCAGGAGAATGGGTTAAATGGGTGATGAGCACTAAGAAGGGTACTTGTGAAGAGCACTGGTTGTTACGTAAGTGATGAATCACTAAATTCTACTCCTGAAACTATCATTATACAACTTGTTAACTACCTAGAATTTAAATAAAAAAAAAATTGAAACAAAGAAAATTTAAGAAGTAATTAATCCCTACCATTATGGAAACAGTATGGCACATGTGGAAAGAATATCAAGGAATAGGGTAAGGAAGCAATAGGGGAGCTACTCTTCAAAGAGCTATTTTCCTCTTATTTGTAGTCCAATCAGGAAGTTTCTAGAATTTGGATCAACACCATCACCAATATAGAAGTATCTCAATTCACCATCTATATGTATGTAAATAAAACAATATAAGGCACTTGAAGTAATTGAGAAAACAGGAATCCTAAGGCATAGTTCTTTTTAAATTTTTTTAATTTTATTTATCTTTTTCTTCATTTGTTTTTATTAAAATTCGATTTGCCAACATATAGTATATAACACCCAATGCTCATCCCATCAGGTGCCCTCCTCAGTGGCCTAAGACATAGTTCTTGAAGCTAAGAATATTAGCCTCTCAACCTTGACTATTGGCCAAATTAGGATCAGAGTGACTCATTAGTGGGTTTCAGATATAGCCTCAAAAATATTTCTTCTTTTCTAGGCAAAACACAAAGAAAACATGTGAATATTTGCGGCAAAGGGGAGAAAGAATTTAAAAGCAAGCAAATGAATGACATAGACAAACTTTTCTGGAAAACAGTGTTTCAAAAGTACCTTGTATCCTTCCAAGACTTCAATCGATTATTATACATGTTTAAATCAGCTCCCGACAAATGATCATTGTAAGAGTTTCATTGAGAGTTCAATGGGCTAAAAGTCCAGCTGAATGATTAGAAAAGCACCTCTATTAAGAGTGTTTTAATTAATCTTAGATTGTATCATACTGCAACTTTACTAGCTCCCTCATAAATGAGTTTACTTGTCTACTACGTAACAAAGTCAAATTATTTATGATGAGATACAAAAATCTCCATCATCTGGATCCTGATTATCTTTCCGGTCTCTATGTGCTCTATCTCCCTCACTCAGCAGGTCTCCACTGCAGTGACCCCCTTGAAATCCCCAAATTAACTGCCTTGTCGCACTTCCACTTCTTTATACATGCTCTTTGCTTTACCAAGAGTGACCATCTTATCAGAGATAATGCATCCCAACACCTCTAAATGCTAAACACAATAAAAGCATTCCATAAACATTTGTGAAACGGAAAAACAAGAGCATTAGATTTTATTTATGAGTCTAAAGACATTATTCAAGGTTATTGAAAGATGCTAAATTTAAATAATCCCTGAATTTGCAGTGATGATTACCTCCTCCACTGTCTTGAATCTTCATCAGACACAGCTCATTTATTCTCACTGGGTGCCTAATAAGAGAATTTTCCAGAAAGGAGAGCCTGAGGTGAAATGGAGTAGTTCTTGCTAACAATTTTGAGACAGAGAGTTTACATCTGGAATGAAGTAGAAATACATATGTTTTCTTCCTAACTTGGAGCTTGAAGTTGCAAACTTTTCATTCTCCATTCCAGCTCTTGATGCTCATTATCTATTCCACTCTCCCTGCCAATTTGTAAAATTATCTTGGCTATAACAATACTGATTAGTTTCAGTTATTAGGGGTTTACAGTAAGGTGGACACCGACATATACTATATCATTTAATTTTCAAAAATGCCGTCAGGGTTCCAGTAGATGTACACTTTACAGATGAGGAATCTGAAACAAGGGATTCTAGATATACTGCCTAAGGATGCATAGCTGATAAGGAATGAAGTCAGGATTTTAAAACATGAGGAGTCCAGAGGCCCTGTTCTTAGTTATTGTGCCACATGTCTTCAGTACTAATGTGTATTTTTCACTAAACTTGAGGCTCAGAACTCAGTAATTTGTATTAACATTACCTCGTTGAAGTTTACTAGAATTTTGTTTACTATATACATGTAAAAAATATAACCCAGACAGAAGACCCTTGCCCTAAAATCATGAAATTATTTCATTAGCCATAAAAATTGAATTCCAGATCCATATATTCTAATTTAGAAAACACAAGAAATTAAGTTATTATGCTTTGGAAGGAAAAAACAAGTTATTTTATACATACTTTGTAACGTGACAATAACACTGGAAGACAAAATAACAGAAAGAACAAAAAGATGAATGTGAAGATGATAGGACTATCTCCAAGGAGTTACAGTCATGGGCAGAGACCCTGATGATTTCTACGCATTGTTCTCTACTTAGGTGAAAAGAATTAGGGCTTTACCAAAAGTTATGTGTAAACCCAACTGTAGACATACCACACTTCCAACAATTTATAGTGAATTTTAGAAAAAAGCTTGCATGGTGCCCTCTCTTCTCCAAGGATATTCTTCCATTTTATACATAGACCATGTCTGTTCTTTTTCTCTTCAACTCTGTTTATAATTTTCTCTTATCACAGACCATGGTTATTTAAAACACTATATGAGAATATAGAATTAGGACTCAAAACAACACCCAGTTAGTGGCATTGCCAATATAAGGACCCAGATCATCTCAGATTTTATTTATTTGGGAGAAAGTGAGTGAAAGACTATAAGGGGCGGGGAGGAGCAGAGGGAAAGGGAGAAGCAGACTCCCCATCGAGACTGAGCAGGGAGCCTGATACAGGACTCGATCCTGAGACTTTATCCCCAGACTCAAGCCTGGGACTTAGGAATCATGACCTGAGCAGAAGGCAGATGCTTAACTGAATGAGCCACCCAGGTGCCTTAGAACTCAGATCTTCTAACTCATACCTTCCATTGAATGGCAATATATGCAATTTAATATTTATCATCTTATCCTCAGAACTCAGAGCAAAAACAGTGACCCTACAGAAAAGAACTGATAGTCATAGAATAAAGGAAACTGAAAATAGCTACAATATACAGGAGAAGTTTAATAATGTGAATAGGAAGCATTTTATGAACCCATAAGAATAAATTAATTTAGCCCAAGGAAATCAAGAAAGACTTCAGCATTGTAGCTTTCACCAGTGCCTTCCTGGAGGCTTGGGGTGGGACACCTGTAACTGATGACTATGGCTACTTAGCTTTTAAGAGGAAATTTTCCTTGCAATTTCTTGTGTCATTTTAAATGTAATGCAGCTTTAAAGTCATCCATAATTTGTATGTGTTTTATTTGGAATATAAAATTATCTACATCCTCAAGTGAAATTAAAAGACCAGGAAGAAATGTTAAAAATGTTTTAAATGCACTTCTGTTTGAGGATCAGAGTCTTCAGTGGAACTCTGTACTTGGCCAAGGGGAGGCCTGTGTGTGGGAGGAGGCCCCGGAGGACTTGGCTGTTTATGCAAAGGTCTGGGGGCACCAAAACCTAAGAGGGCTTCATGTTCAGTGAATGGTGGGGTGACTAGAAAGGTGGAGTCCAGGGCAGGCAAACGATGAATCATACCAGAAGTGTGAGTTGTTACTGGCTCTCTGGGGGAATGGATAAAATAATAATTAAAACATTTCTGTCTGGAGATGTTATTAGACATTTTTAACAGAAGTTGTTTTCTCAGATAGTTTTCACAGTAGGCTGTCCTCTTGTTTTGGGATATCTTTCCTCATTGAGAAGGGAAAGGGAGACCTAAGCTTTAAGTTCTTGCACAGATAAATCCATTCCCTCTACTCATTCAAACAGCTACAGAAAAGCAGAAGGTGATGCCCGAAATTTCGTTTATGAAATATTTCCTCTCTAAACACTACTGGAGTATGTAACACAAAGTTTTTGAGAGAGGAATTTTATTATTTATAGTACCAATGTTTTTAAAAATTTAATGATTATTTTTATTAGAGCATTTTTCTAAAAGAAAACTTTCTCCATCCTCCATTTGAAACCAGTTTTTATTTTCTTTCGCTTAATAATTTTTTTTTTATCATTGAAAAGTCAAAATGCTCCTTGTGGAAAAATGCTGCTGCCCTTTTGTTTTATGTGATAAGTTGACCTCCTGTTTTCCCTTTCCCTGGGAACAAGTCTTGTCTCCACACACACACACACACACACACACACACACACACACTCTGCAGTCTTCAGCTTATTCTGTTCATTTAAAGTCATTGCTCTTATGCATTACAAGCTGTAATTGCTTCTAGCAATATAATGCCTTACCTCACTAACATAATCATAATGCAGTTACTAAATATTTTTTACATGGCAGTATCTGTCATTGGATAACTATTATGTCGGGTATTATTATAATTCTCTCTTTGTACCATTGTAGTTTGAAGATGTATAGAATAGAACTGGCTTCTATCTGCTGAGCAATTAAATGAAATATTATAAACAGAATAGCCTATCAGTAAAGCCTGACTCTTTACTTTGCCAAATTGATGTTCAGCGGAGAAGCAGTGGCAGCCCAGAGTGCCCTAGGTAGGAAAGGACACATTTCATCCACAATAATGTAGGCAGCATGCTTCCTTTATGAGGTCTTGATATTCACTTCCTCTGTTAGTAGAAGGTGATAATAGGGCAGGCAATCCAGCGAGGTCTGACTGCACAAGAAGACAAAGAAGGATATCACAACATATCCCCCCGCCCCCCACCCCGCTTCAGCTCACATTCAGAAATTCTGCTGATAGAATAGAATGATAATAAAAACTGGCATTTAGATTATGACTTTCATCCCAAGTTCTCAGCCCTTGCAAAAACAATTTCTCCCTTTTCTGTGTGATTATCATCACTAGGGTAGGAGCCAATTACCTTTAAAGAGCCCAGTCACCTATCCAAATATCCTTATATCCTCATCCAAACAACAATGCATAAGGAGTATAATATAATCAACACATCGAGATTGTCCCAAGATGTGAGGGTATTTTCCAAGTCTTCTCTTCATAAGTCTTGTGGTGATTGGAATGATTAAGGGATCTATTCTCACATTTTAACTAATCATGGTCCAGTATTGGTCACTAGGGTCAGAGACCTCAAATTTATCATGGAAAGATGCTAGCAAGTTCCTACACTACATCTCCTTGAGATGAGCTACAACATTTTTCTGTCCTAAATAGACCAATCCAAATAAATGTCTCTCCTTCTGAACACTTATGGCATTTATATAAGTTCCTTACTTTATGCATTGCATGTGCTTTATTTATTTTAATTTTGTCTCCTAGTAAGAATAAGTGTATTTGAGTTATAAGATTGAAATATCAGATTGCTTCTGCTTCACGTTTGGCAGACCACAGGTTAGAGCTTAGTAGTTTTTTTTTCTTTTTTTTTTTTTTTTTAAGATTCTATTTATTTATTTGGGAGAGGGAGAGAGAAAAAGAGCACAAGTGGTACAGAGGGGCAGAGGGAGAGGACCTGGGGCTTGATCCCAGGACCCTGACATCATGACCTGAGCCAAAGGCAGCCGCTTAACTGCCTGAGCCACCCAGGCCCTCCAATAGATTTTCAGCTGATAATCAACAGTTAATAAATTAGATGCTTTGAGGAAGGGTTCTATACCAGATGGCTTTCTTATTCCTTTGAATATATGATTCTATTTATTCATTTCAAGACACAGTACAGGTGGGTTATTTCAAAAAAAGAATGAATTTCTGTAGAAGTGACAGACTCTTCAGATTAAATCATGTCTGTGGGCTACTCGAATTTAGGACTTCTGGATAATAATTGTTTATTCCAAGCCATAGTTGCTTTATGACTAGGTAGGTAGACTTTATTCAAGGACCCTGTAGACCAAATTCATTCATTTTAGGATTAAACTAAATGCACTTATAAAATCAAGAATATTAAAAGAAGATACATTTGTAAAACTAAATAGAGAATTTTCTACAGCAAAAGAATGTTTTTTCTGTCAATCACTTCGCTGTCATGGAATTGAACCTCATCTTTCACACAGGTTAAGACTCTAACTTTTACACCCAGGTTATTGTTGATGGCAGATGGAAGGAAAGGGAGTGAGGGTGAATCACTAGTAGCATTTGTTACATTTAAAGCAAACTGATGCTGTCGAGTTGGACCAAAATATAAACAATGTTTTGGAAAAAAAGGTAAGTGCTCCCTGAATTATTTAAGTCTGTACTATATAATTAATATACAGCGCTATTGATTTAATTAAACTAAGCTGCCTCCATACCAAAGAAGGCCCAAAGTTAATTAGCACCATAGCCCTAAGCATTTCAAACACAAGAGAAAGTAATTTGCTGGTAAAAATGCTTGTTTATTGTAATTTTGAAGACCTTAGCAAGGTGAGTAATTTCTTATCATTAGTAGTTTTCCCTCATGGTATTCCTCTCTATAGATATATTACAGTTGGACATATCACTTATTAAATACAATCTTTGCTGAGAGTGGATTCTACAAATTCTACAAATATATCTGTTCAATACAACCCTAGAGCTCCGTGGAGAGTTGGTAGTACCCTCTAAATTGAATACCCCCGAGAGATCAAAATGATTCTTCTGCCCACTCTTGTCTTTCTCATCTTCAACATTTATCGAGCACCTACTATGTGCAAGATGACACTAAGAACAGAAAAGGCAACCTAAGTGTGGGGCCTGAGGATCATCTGCCATTCTTCTTCATCTGCCCACATCCAAGAAATAACCACTAATTGCTAATTCTACCTCCTAAAGGCTCTTCTTCTAGGCATACATGAAGAAGAGCTTGGAGAACAGAGTTTTCTAAAGCCATGGTCTTTTTCTACCTCTGATGCTCCACGCACTTGAACTGTTATTCTTGTTTCCTGACCGACCTCCCTTAGAACCTGATGTTAGCTCTCCACACAGGCTTCAGGAGGAATTTTCGTAATACCAGCCTGTCCATGTGACCATCCCTGCCCCATCACTCCAGTGACTGCTTATGTCATGTCAGATGAAGTCCAGATTCCTTAAATGGAACCAATAGTTCTGCTTACAAGTGAAAATGGCATCCAGGCTTGCAGATGACACATTTGCAATAGTTAATTGCAATATTTAATTATTTGCCACCTCTGATATTTTTCTTTGTGTTTTCTCAGCCCGTACTTTTGGAAAATTTATAATATGTCATTCATGCTTCTAATCTTGCGCTTGAAAAAATAGTGCATACTTATCCATGCTGCGTCTGCCTCGCCAGATGATGATCTCTTTTAGAAGAGAGGATGTGCTTGATTTATCTTTGTCTGATATGGTGTCTACTATATCACCCAGCTCATCACATGATTTTAAAAAATGCCTTATCCACATAGTTAAGAGCAAATAATCTGAGATATAATAATAATAATAATAATAATAACCTACAATTGTATACCATCTAAATGCTAGGGACTTTGTGTATCTTTTTCATATAATTTTCCAAATCACCACAAAATATTTCTCTGACATGAAACCTAGGAAATGAAAGCCCAGATGATTCAGAGACATAACCATGAGTTTTAGAGTAGAAGTCTGAACTCAAGCAGTCAATGGTTCCCGAGTCAACACTCTTAATCACTGTCCTATAGGAAGTGATAAATTGGACTATATAACTATAAAAGCATGGGCTGTTATTGGCGTGGTACACATAAATACTGTCAATATTCAAAGGATCAAAGCAACACTACAGCAACACTATAAGCCCAGGTGAAGAATCATGAGAGTTCAGGCTTGAGTCTGATTTTCTCCTCTGGGTTCAGATTTTCCCTTACTTCTCCCAAATGACTCCATTTATCCCTCCCCACAGAGTGTTAACTTACTTTTATAGCTCCATTGTGGATATTCTCATAAGCAGCAAACTTTTGAGTGTTTTCTTGTAACATCTCTTTGCATTTAATCTCTTAGATACAAAGTGACTTGATCTGAAGATCAGCAAAGATGCTGAAAATTCTGGTGACCTTGACCTCACTATGAGAGTATGCATTATTTTTGGAGAAAATTAACCAGATAAACATATGTTCTCATAAAATCAATCGCTGACATATCACATCTCATAGTGACCTGTCAAAAGGAAGAGCTACCATAAATCCAAGCATCTGTAAAATGTAAATTTAGAGGACATAAAAACCCTGTGCAATAATACAAAGCAGAATCTAGTTAGAGAAACATAGAGGAGGTAGAAAGGATTTATGCACTAACCATAAACTTGAATATACTAAATATAAAGCACCTGATTAAAGTATCTGTTCTTCTCTCTTTTGTTTATTTTATAGTGCATTTTCTAAAGGAGTACAAGGCAATGAACTATGTTTATTCAGAGATTGGAAAGGCCCTTCAAATCTTCCTTACATTTAGAGAATGAAAAGCCAAAGTGTACTTTTTCTATTGGATCCAGGATCCAGGATTCAGAAAAACATCAACTCCTTTCTTCTTTCTGCCAAGACTAAATGTCTTCCTCACCATTAGAATTTACTGGAGAAAAATTTTGCAGTTACCTATAACCTAGTGTTACTAGTTGGATATTTTATCACTTTGATGGCTGTTTGCCTTTCTAGGTTACTTTTTTAGCTAAGTATGAAAATATGTTCCCAGAATCTAGTTTTCCAAATATATTATTCCAGGAAAATTGCTTTCAAAATCAGTGATGCCTTATAGTCAAATCCAATATTCAGTTATTCATTTACTCTCTTTTTTTAAAGATTTTATTTATTTATTTTTGAGAGACACACAGAGAGAGGCAGAGACATAGGCAGAGGGAGAAGCAGCTCGCCTCAGGGAGCCCGATGTGGGACTCGATCCAGGGAACATGGGATCATGCCCTGAGCCAAAGACAGATGCTCAACTGCTGAGCCACCCAGGCAACCCCAGTTATTTATTTTCTTACTGAAATTCTATAGTCCCATAAATCGTGGATATACATTTATTTGTTTGCTTGTTTGTTTGTTTATTTATTTATTTTTATATTCCTGTTTTGTTTTTTTGTTTTGTTTTGTTTTTTTGCTAATTTCCTTTCCAGTTTCTTTCGTTTCTTGGTTTATACCTTTTAAATGTCAGGGCTACTCAGGCTTCTTTTCTCAGCCCTTTTATCATTCTATATATTTTCTTTAGATGATGTCACCCAAGTTTGTGATTTCCATCACCACCTATGCTATCAATGACCGTAAATTATAAATCCCCATCCCTGACTCATCTCTTTTACTATAGATATACATACCTCCTGAGCTTGCTAGTCAGTGCTCTTTCAGTTCCCAATGGAGGAGTCTCTGTTTAACACATGATTCCCCTTGCCAGTTCCTTCACACCCTCCAGCATCCCCTGTCCCCATGGGTGACCCCATGACTCATTCCTCTCCTGATTAAAAAAAAAAAAAAAAAAAAAGCTGTTCTGTAACTTATGTGTGCAAACTTTATGTTGCACTCCCTCAACTCTTGGAGCTTTCTCGAAGAAGCAGACCCAAGCCGGGTTTTGGATCCATGTTGGAGACTGGAGACATACGGAGGACACAGAGTTCTCTGATAAAACACACAATGGTCCCAAACTTCCAGCAACTTGGCCTCTGTTGAAGGCTGCCAAAATCAACCTGGAAGCCCTCCTGAGTGAATGGCCCTAAATGGGGTTCAGGGGAGTCACATAACAATAATTCTTGCAGAGCCAAGAGATGATGACTTTCAAGGCAAATAGGAGGACATCCTTGGGGTTTATAGTTGCGTTTTACTATACTGTCTAGATGCATGTAACTGAAAGTATACAGGTCACTTGAACACCATAGAAACAGAAAATTTGACGAAGAAGGGAAAGGAGAATGCACCTGCCATTCCCTAGGAAATCTGCCCTACCCAGCTGGTACCATGGGGATTTCTTGTGTGTGCTTTTGAATGTGTTCCTAGGCTTCAAAATGAGATTCCTGAGTCTGAAATGCCGGGTGCCTATAAACCATTTTGTTTGTCAGGGTTTAACAGCCTCCCTCTGTGTGAAGGGAAGGTAAAGGGAGAGAGCTCCTCTGAACTTGATAGCTTGAGTTGGCTCCATTTATTATGGCCTTGCCCTTTCTGAAACACCTGCCCTGACAATTGTATGGCCCCTAACACACAGAAGAAATGCTGCGGATTTACAATATGCCTTCCTTCTGTATAGCTCCAGGGACCAGAAGGCAAGCAGCAGGTGAATAGAATAAACGAGTTTTCTAGGATCCCAGACTTGGTTGTTTGTTCTCAAATTTAGAAAGAACTTTACAAAATATGGCTCTTTCCCTACATTACAGAAGTCCCAATTCCTGCCTGGATCAGCTGTGGATCATTTACTGTTCTGTACTAAAGCCTACACTGTGTATAGTTCCATACCTAAGCAGAACTAAAAGTTTGGTTTTTATTCCTTTCAATTAAAATCCAGATTTATAAGTTATTTACTGATCAAGTATGATATTTACAAAGTTTGGTAAGAGATTTTGTTATGCAAATAGTAGTGTCCTATTTTTTTTAAAGATTTATTTATTTATTCATGAGAGACACAGACTGAGAGAGGCAGAGGCATAGGTAGAGGGAGAAGCAGGCTCCTTAAAGGGAGCCTGATGTGGGACTCGATCTGGGATTCCAGAATCATGACCTGAGCCAAGGGCAGGCGCCCAACCACTGAGCCACCCAGGTATTCCAGGAGTCTCCTATTAAATTGATTCGTTATCTAATATTTACAGCATTTCACTATGATTTGCCTTAACATCGGATTCTATCATCCTCCATTTAAAAAGTGTTTTAGGGCACCTGGGTGGCTCAGTGGTTGAGCATCTGCCTTTGGCTCAGGTTGTGATCCCAGGGTCCTGGAATCAAGTCTGGCATTGAGATCCCTGCGAGGAGCCTGCTTCTCTCTCGGCCTATGTCTCTGCCTCTCTCTGTGTGTCTCTCATGAATAAATAAATTAAATCTTTAAAAAAAAAACAAAAATTTTTAATATGGTCAGTATAGGGCAGCTGGGGTGGCTCAGCGGTTTAGCGCCACCTTCAGCTCAGGGCATGATCCTGGAGACCTAGGATGGAGTCCCACGTCGGGCTTCCTGCGTGGGGCCTGCTTCTCCCTCTGCCTGTGTCTCTGCCTCTCTCTCTATGTTTCTTGTGAATAAATAAATAAAATCATATATATATATATATATATATATATATATAGAGAGAGAGAGAGAGAGAGTCAATATAGAATCTTGCAGAATGCTTCAATGATGCTACTAGCTATTCAACATGTAGGCCATGGTGGAAACTGCTGAGGAATTTTTGAGTATGAAAGGCTGGTCTGCCTATTTAGGATGACACAGGCATTGTTCAGCCCAGTTATTCCATCCATTCCAGCATGTCGCTTAATTTTCCATTTTGATAAAAGTATGGGTCTCTTACCATTGGTGTTTCACCACTGTGTTCAGACTGTCTGAGGTTGAGGGTTTAAAATCCCCTCTTCTTTTTTCAGAAGGTGTTTTATTAAAGAATTTTCTTCTATTACCACTTCTAAACATTTGTCTGTACATATTTGATCCACTCATTTAGCTATACTCCTCTTGCTGGGGTGGGGAAAGAAAAAACCCAAAATGTGATACTTAATTAGTTCTGCATTCCTTCCAGTGTTATTCCTAACTTAAAATACCATAAAAAGTAATTTCTTGTCAGAATGCATTTTTATTGAATTTCCTCCTGTGCTTAACTTCAGTGGTAATGTGTAGGCTCAGAGTCCTGCTTCAATGTCTACTCACTGGCATACATTATTCGTATCGCATTTCAGGAAACCATCAGTGGAGCTCTCTCTCTTGCTTCCTTCGATTAGAGAATCAAATCTGTGAGCCAGATCTTAAGTTCTCGGGCTGTACAAATAGATGTGTGCATTCCTGGTCAGTGAAATGTACATTTCTTATATCAGATGCTCTCCTCATTTCATTCTTTTACTTTGGTTTTAAAGAAGTTCAGGAAATTGTGTTTCTGGAGGATAACCTTCGTAGGGCTTTGATGATATGTTGCTTTGAAATAAAGACCTCTATAGACCGTTCATAAACATCTGATTCTCCATAATTACTACCAGAGAAGGGAAAACAAGATCCTGTTTATATAGTAGATGAAATAAATATTAAGTGCTTTGGAGGCCAGTATCAAGTTGTTTACAATTCATCAACCAGAACATTCACATCTTATGTCAAGAGATCAATTCTGCTATTAAATAACACATTGAATCATACTTAAATGCATTTTCTAAATCTCTCAAAATAATTTTCTGAAACTAGATTAGGAATAACACCACTGAGACCTAATGGGTGGAGTCTGTTTTCTGAGGGTCAATTATGTATGAATTGTACCAATCAGCCCTTCTGTGTTTTTTAAATATAGTTAGCTATGAGTATAAATGGCAAAGCAACTATATGTTATCAATATCGATAATTCTATTCTGATTATTTGAGAATAAAAGTATGCAGTATATTGAAACAGGTATTTTGATTATTTAATATTAGTAATGCTTAATTTAATTAATGGGCTATTTCAATAAACTTGTGATTCAGGAGTCCGAGAAAGTTCAAATATACTGTGATACAGCGTAAAGCACAGTTATGAAAGTAAGTGAAATCAAGAATACATACCTTATTTCATTAAGCAAATATACCAAGTATATGCCAGGACCTATGAGGAATCTGAAGGATTCTGAAGAACCTAAAAAGTGGGTCCTTTCTGCCCTCCAGAAATTAAAATTATATATATATATTTATATATATACTTTGCATATATATATATATATATATATATATATATATATATATGCAAAGTACAATAGATCCACATGGCATAGTGTGAAATCATGAAAATACAGGCACCACAAGCCAAAGAAATCAGAGGGCTAGTGTGCAGGTCACTCAGGGGGGTAGTCTTCTCTGACAGTGGCCGTGAAGGACCATAGCATTAGATCAGGCAGAGAGAAAAAGGAAAATAACCTCCTATTGGAGGGATTTGTAAGAAAGAGGATAAAGAAGGGGCTGAGACTTGCATGTGGATGTCACAGGAGACCAGAGTAGAGAATTCAGTCAAGGCAAGACTGTGAGTTCTATATTCTCCAAAGTTCTATACTCTCCAAAATGTTAATGTTACATCACTATCAAACGTAAAAATAAGATTCAATTAACCCTTATTTATATAAGAACTATTACATTCTATAATTTGAAGGGTCAAAAGACAAAACAAAACAAAACAAAACCACCTTAACACATGATGCCAGCTGCAGAGTCTTGGCTTGAAAACTCCAAAAACATGTACTTTAAATATTTACCTCCTTCTCTACTACACTGATAAGCCCCCTTTTACTCCCGTTCTTTCCTGGTCTGCCTGTCCTAATTATTTAGGAAATTGAATTACTGATGCAGGGTTTTGTAAAGGAGTTCAATGGTTTCTTTAGGGGCTCAGGGTCCTAATGCCCTAAATTAGTTTGGGGAACTTCAAAAAGCAATTTGCAAAGTCATCAGAGAATCATCTCAGCCACATGCCTCAGCCTCACCAGGGTTGCTTGGTAGATTGCAGATTTGGAGCTAGGTCTCTAGAGTTTCTCATTTTGGGAATCCAGTGTGAAACCTACAAACCTGCTTAAAATCAAAATGAGGGGGGAGTCTACCTTTTTAAGCACAGCCCCCTCTGTTTGATCATTCTTTGTGCCCTAGAGCTGATTTACCAAAATGCAACAGGTTTTCATTGTTGAGTTGGAAATAACTTGAGACATCTCTTAGAAATTAAGAAAAAGTTAAAGAGATCCCCTAATAAATTGGAGTTCATCAAAGGTGTGGTTGCAATGTCTTGCTTGCCCATAAAGTGCTTGTCACATGAACAACTACGAGATATCAAAGCATCAAATGAATGATTGCATTGATTATTCATATTTTACCACATTAGTGTTAATGATACTAAAAAATAAAGAAGATTGCTTGATCTCTCCACATACCAAAACTCTTCTAGATGTGATAGTGGTCCCACTGGCATCTTTCCAGAATAAAGCTTAATTCTTAGATAATCAATGTGTTTTACATATCAGTAATCCTCCACCATCCTACCAAACATAGTGAGATTGTCTAGATCCAACTTTTTTAAAAAGGTAGAAAAATATTATGAGAAGAAAACCAACATATTGAAGATCACATAGTGTTTAAGGAGAAAATGGTTTCACAGTGAAGACTTTCCTAGATCCATTGCATTCACTGAGCTTGTCTTTAGTATGGATTCTCTCATTTCAGAAAAGTTGCTTCTTTTGATTGAAGGCTTACCCATTTTCACTGTATTCATAGCATTTATCTCCAATATGAATCCTCTGATGTTGCAAGGGAGGAATTCTTGGTAAGGGATTCCCACATTCATTATTTTTCCATGGAACTTTGCCTGCATAGATGCTCTGATGTTTAATTTGACATAAGGTGTGTTTAATGTGCTTTTTTCCCATGTGTCTCACATATGTGGGATTTCTTTCTTGTAGCAACTGTCTGCTTTGTAATAGGAATTGATCTGAGTCTAAAATTGATTTCGTGTTTCCAAGGATTTCTTTCTTCTGGAGAATTGTAATTTGCTCCAACTTTATGAACAATGCATTCATCCCCAATATTCTCCCAACCTGGAGAGTTCACCAGGTGAGTATTTCTCCTAATGCTCATGTCCCAGAAGTGCCCTACTTTGATAATGGTTTCTCTGTTTCAGATAATTTCTCATTATCGAATGGAATGATTGCATTTACATTGCAACTGAGATCTGAAGATGTAGATACCAAATTTAGGTGCCAGTACAAAATACAAATATTCCAAGCAAATGTCATATTGATGGGTTCATATTTATTAATGCCTCTCAATCACCTGAGAAATATGCAAAAAGGTATCAGAAACAATTTAGTGAATACTATTTTCTTGAAGAAAACTGTTTTGTTGTCTCTCTCCAAAAGGAGGAGAGTATGGAGTTATCTACTAATCTCAACTTGAGCCAAGTGAGGGGGACCTTCATTATGAGTTCTAGGAAAATTGATGTATGACTCTTGCACTTGAGAAGATATAAGGTATTTTAATTATTGCCTGGGACTAGGAATTCTAACAGAAGCTGTAACTGCAACTAAGAGTACACTTAAGACTTTATCAGAGAAGGGCATTTGGGTGACTCATATGCAAAGTACAATAGATTAAACATTAAAATAATGTTATTGTCTGCAGTTCTATCTCAGGAGGATTCTAGCTCTTTAGGTCACAGCCCTGCAAATCATCTTGGTCAAACCATCATCTTACCCAGACTTGCATCTGAAGAGATATAACCATGTTCAAGGATATGAGGATTTCTGCTGGATGTAAAAACATGATCTTCATGAGGAAGCCAATTACCTTTAAATTAAAATAGAAGATGACTGTGTCTATACCTATTGATAGTGTTATGACACTCTGTTTCATAAACTCACTGTATAGTTCTCCAGAGAAACAAAAATGATATGATGTTGTGATGGTTAATTTTATGTGTCAACTTGACTGGATCACAAGATGTCCCCAAATCTGATTGACATTATTTCTAGTGTGTATGAAATCAGTTTTCTGGAACCAATAAACTGAGTAAAAGTGGACTGCCCTCCTAATTGGTCATCATCCGATCTGTTCAGGGCCTGAACAAAACAAACTAGTGGAGGAAGGAGGAAAGGATTCTCCTTCTCTCTAACTACTTGAGCTAGAATATTGATCTTCTCTTGTTCCCAGTGCTCCTGGTTCTCAGGCCTTCAGACTAAGACTGACTGGGATCTACACCATTGGCTCTCTCAGCTCTCAGACCTTCAAACTACACCACTACAAGCTCAGTCTCCAGCTTGCAGAAGGCAGATTAGATTGTAGGAATTCTCAGCCTCCATAATCACATCAGGCAATGCCTTATAGTAGAATTTCTGTATACACACACATATACATATATATGTAATTATTTAACTGGTTAGGTTTCTCTGAAGAATCCTAATTAATACAGATGTATACCTAAATAGAAATATATTATAAGGAATTGGTTCACATGACTATGAAGCTTGGGAAGTCTCAATTTGCAGTGTGTGATGGTAGCTAAAGAACAAGTAAAGCCAAAGTTTTAATTTTTTTAAGATTTTATTTATTTGGGACACCTGGGGGGGCTCAGTGGTTGAGCGTATGCCTTTGGCTTGGGATGTGATCCCAGTCTCAGGATCGAGTCCCCACATAGGGCTCCCTGCTGAGCCTGCTTCTCCCACTGTCTGTGTCTCTGCCTCTGTCTCTGTCTCTCATGAATAAATAAATAAAATCTTAAATTTTATTATTTATTTATTTAAGAGAAAGAGATAAATTGTCAAAGAGAGCACAAACAGGGAGTAAGGAGAGGGAGAAACAGGCTCCCTGCTCAGTAGGGAGCCCTACATGGGGCTTGATCCCAGGACCCTGGGATTGTGACCTGAGCCAAAGGCAGACACTAACCAACTGAGCCACCCATGTGTCTTACCAAAGTTTTAATTTAGTTCAAAGGCTGGAAGAATGAAGAATTTCCTCTCGCTCTAGAAGGTCTGTCTTTTGTTTCATTCAGGCCTTCATCTGATTAGACATGGTCCATCCACATTATGAAGGCTACCTGTTTTGTTCAAATTCACTGATTTAAATTTTTAACTCATCCTAAAACACTCCCCAAGCCGTCACACTTACAGAGACAGAAGAGTATCATTAGAAAACATAAAAGACAACAGAATTCATGGAAAAATTTGAGAGTAGAAAAAACAAAACTTCATGAACAGGATCTGTGGCTGTTGTTACTAATTTTTTGTTTGTTTGTTTTTTGTTTTTTAAGGAGAAATTTGAATTGAAGGACTAATAAAATCTCTCTCAGCTCAAAAATTTGAATAAGTTCAGTAGCTAAAATAATTTTGTAAATTAACCAAAATGCTTTCTTTGTTTTTTCATACACATTCTACTTTTTGAATAAGGCAGATCTTATCCAAAATTGACCTTGACCTTACTGGCCATTCCTTTCTTATAAGTGAAAAATTAACTGAGAGGTAAAATTATAGTCAATCAATTTTTCCTATTGATGACTTTTTAATGTTATCTACAGACTTAAATTACACTCTTGAGTTCTCCAATATTATAAGTAATCAGTGGCTTATATAATCTGTAGGGAGTACAGAAAATGTTGAATTCCAGAAATTATTTTAAAACCAAAGAAACTAATGCTATTTAATGATTCAAATATGTTAGATAATGAATCTGATATTTATAAGGCTGGATGATTGACAAAGGAAAGAAAAAGCTCTTGCATTTTCCATTTCCAGCAATATTCATTCATTTTCAGTATAAAATGTTTTTATGAACCATGTTAGTATTGCGGCAGGATATTAGATGGCCTAAAGGAGACAATTTTGATTTATACCTAGTACTTGCTTTGACTAATGTGTCCTTTTGGAACAGTTGAGTAAATCTTGAAAATAATAGATACTAATGCAGAAAGAGCCCATAAACCAATTTTTTTCTTATTTTCTTGAAAGCTTCTCTGTGCTGAATAAATCTTAAAAGTGATGGAATTTTTAGCCTGCTGTTCCTTAACTGATGGAATTTCCAGCTTGTATCCATTAACTGTTATTTTATAATTTAATTATTATTTTTCAAAGTATATGAAATTCATTTTATTGAATAGGAATAGTTATTGATTTTATTAGTATGTCGAGATAAAATAATAACAACCGATCTAACATTCACTGATAAATAGAACTACTAAAGTCTAAAAGTAAATTTTACATGATTCCTTTGAAAATATTTTGGTTATTTTTTGCTGGTTTGTAGATAATATGCCTGAAATCAGGTAACTGGGGAGGCGGAAACATGATTTATTAATGTCACAAAATATATGAAGTAGTAAATAGTTAGAAATTCACATACAAAAAGGTACATTTCAACATTTAAAAAATCATTTTCAAATATTAGCAAGAATAAGTAGAATTGATAGCAAAACAATAAAGAAAACAACAAAACTCACAGTCCATTCTTTTTTTTTTTTTTTTTTAATTAGTAAACCCTAGGGGCACCTGAGTGGCTCAGTCAGTTAAGGGTCAGCCTTTGGCTCAGGTCATGATCCCAGGGTCCTGGAATCCAGCCCCACGTTGAGCCCTGTATTAGCTCCCTGCTCAGCAGAAAATGTGCTTCTCCCTCTGTGTCCTACCCTCTAACCGCACCTGGGACTCATGTGTACTTTTCTATCTCTCTCTCTTTTGTTCTCTCTCAAATAAATACAAATCTTTAAAAATAATAATAAAGTAAATAAATTAGTAAACCCTAGCAGACTGATTAGGGAAAAGAAGGAAAGAAAAAAAAAAGAAAGAAGAAAAAGAAAGAAGAAAGAAAGAAAGAAGAAGAAAGAAAGAAAGAAAGAAAGAAAGAAAGAAAGAAAGAAAGAAAGAAAAAGAAGAAAGAAAGAAAGAAAGAAAGAAAGAAAGAAAGAAAGAAAGAAAGAAAGAAAAATGTTACCAATACCAGAAGGGAAAGAAGAAACATCATTATGGCATGTAATTAAATTATAAAGAAGAATAAATGAATATTAAGAACCAATCTATTCCAGTTAATCCAGTAATTCTAATGAAAGAGGCATTTTTAAAGTATAAGTTACCAAAACTAACTCAAAATGAAATAAATAATCTGAAGAGCCTCTATATATTTAAGAAATGATTTATAATTAATGGCCTTCTGATAAAAAACATTCCATAGTTTTACTTGTAAATTCTGTCAAACATTTAAGGGTAAGATAACATCTATCAAGAAATAAAGGTACACTTCACAATTCGCCTCTTTAGCTAGCATAACCATGACACCAAAATCTGACAAAGACTTATGAATACAGACCATAAACCTGGATGCACCATCCTTTAAAAAAATTAGAATACAATAAATTTCTATTCCTTTAAACAAAAATGATCTGTCTTCCTTAGGTGAAGGTCCATCAAGGTCTTGCTCTGTATCCAAGTAATTGTGAATCTCAGTAATTAATTAGCAGCCTTTCAAATCATAATGGATTAGCATGGAATTAATCTGTACTGACTCAATCATGTCTCCTGGTGGTACCTCTTTGAATGTGTTTCTTTTACTTCCTTGCTTACCCAACACTTCAACCTTCTACACTAAAATGACATGATAAAAATCAGTTAGAACTTTCCAAATTTCAAAATCCAAGAGAGATGGGAAATGCTTTTAATTTTAACCAGACACGATTCTGAAGCATAATGGACCTCTTATTTTCCAGTTGAAGTCATAATCATCTTTTTTGTTTCTCTGTCTAGAATTTAGGTTGATCTCCATGGGTTTAAATCAATGTTCAGTTTGACTAAAAATGAAGGCAATTCATATTTAAATGATCTTTTGTAAGTGATAGTTAATAAGGAACTCATTCTCTAGAGACCTCAGTACTCACATTTCTTCTAGGATGGAACGAAAATAATGAGAATGCTATCTCTTAATTTGCTATGTATTATTTCTCTTTGGGTCAAATAAGCAGAAATGTTTGATTAGGGAAGAAATGTTTATAGAATTCTTTTCTATTTTGACAAGAATTCACAATTGCTATCTGTTTTGTGGAGTTAGAAATTCTCAGAGGACTTGGAGAATACTCTGGCACTATCTTCACACACTGTACATATGCATACAGATGAAATGAAATGTAAATAATTTCAGGCACTCTGAGGTCCATCCATGGAAGAGTCCAGAACCACAAATGAAGATGTACCACTCCAGGGCTTTCTTTCCACATTTTAAGATACTAAATAACATAGGGTTTTAAAGAGAAATAAATAGTAAAAACAAAGTTTGTATTTTAAAGAAATACTACAATTCTGTTACTTAAAGACAAATTCTCAGTTTGATTAGGAAATAATTACAACACTAAACCTAGAAAAATAACATTTTGAAAGCAGATTTAGTCCAACCATATGTTTGCTGTGTGACCTTGGATAAGGTCTGTTTCCATATTGTTAGTTCAGAAAACAGCAATAACAGCTCTCACACAAGGTTGTTATAAAACATGAGTGACGAAATCGTCCTGAAATGAATTTCTCACTGTGATTGGCACATTGACTGTTTTCATAAATATTCATTGAACCAACATAATGCAGATTGCAGGGCTCAGGTCAAAACCATCAACAATTCTCCAGAAAAGCTACCTTTAAGTTCCAAGGAACTTCTCTCAGAGGCGCTAACACATTGTGTCACTAAAACAAGAGGTGCAGCAGTGTAAATAAACAAAGCCAAGGCCCTTGAAATTTAAGAAACCCAACAGACTTGTTGAGTCAATTTCAAATCCTACCCACACCCAAAGCACAAAATCATTTGGTTGCATAATGAAAACATTTGGGAGTAGAACCTAAAGGTTGCAGTTGTAGAATAGAAGTGGGGAAGAAATGTGTCTGTGATTATGGTGCCCACCCCCAGCAGACATTCCATGATCTAGAGCCAAGACATGACTCAGTTTACAAAAGCATTTTGACAGCCTTACAATTACCAGTTACTTCTTTTTCATAGAGTAGTTGTCAAAATTCTGGGGAAACACCTGTTTAAATCCACACCAAGCATCTTGGCCCTCAGTAGGTTGCTTTCATTCTTCAGCCTCTGAAAAATCTGCTAGGCTTGCCCCTGCCTCTGCATTTCTTTTCTAGTGGGTAAGGCAAAAGCGAGGTGATTTAAAATAACAGTCCTCTGATTTTCTTTGTTTATATAAAATGATTTATGCCATATCAATTCTTTGCCTGTTAAAATTTGCCCATTTTCCTTGTGATTCCAGTATGTGCATGTTGCCACATATGGACAAATTACAGCCCCTCCCCCCCACCATGGCCCATATACATACCCACAAGTACACACTTCACTATTCCTGCCCAGGCTGATTCTCTTTAGAAGGCACCAGAGACTAGACTAAGAATTTTTGCAAACATTATCCAATTTAGTTTTCTCAGGCAGTATTGATGTTTTACTGATGAATAAATCAGGTCATAGTTTCTCAATATCACAACCTATTAAGGGGAAGAATAACAATATTTTTCTGCTATCAAAGCCCAGGGCTTTTGATTACTAAATTATATACTCCCCCATATACTTAGAGTACCTATGTGTAGATACATGCAGGTGTTTTGCAAACCTGAAACCCTGTGTGGGGTTCAGGAATACATTGTCTTTGAGAGATAGCTTCAACAGGACCAGCATTAAATTAATCAAAAGGAGCAATGCTCTCTGTTTTCTCCAAAGTTTGGTACAACTCAAAGCTAGGTCACAGCAATGCAAGATAGAAGGCCTCCTAGAGGATGAAGCTGAATACTTGGTGACATCATGGCCAGAGGTCCAAGATGGTCCGAATTCTTTCCTGTCCAGCTAGTCATCCCTTCACGTTCCTCATGTTCTAAGGAACCTAAATGCAAAGAACTGGGCAGCCCGGGTGGTTCAGCAGTTTAGCACTGCCTTCCACACAGGGCAGGATCCTGGAGACCCGAGATTGAGTCCCGCGTTGCGTTCCCTGAATGGAGCCTGCTTCTCCTTCTGCCTGTGTCTCAGTCTCTCTCTCTCTCTCTCTGTGTGTGTGTGTCTCACGAATAAATAAATAAAATCTTTAAAAAAATAAATGCAAAGAACAATGTCAAAATGGGAAGAAAAGATCTTCTTAGTTACTAGCTGTAGAGCTCAGACACAAACATCTATTAACACTAAGGCTTAGGCTAGTAGGGTCTCATAGTTAGCTCTTACCCCTGGTCCATCCAGTGCTTAGCCTTCCCTTCAGCCCTGATCAATATTTATTAAGCCTTAGAATGAATAAGTGCCATTCCCTAAGGTTACCACTCAAGTCCACTCACCTTCATAATCACATGGAAGCAACAGATAAAAAAGAAAAAAAAAAGAAAAAAAGGATTTTGATTCATCTGTCCCATTGCTGCATGGAGTACAAGAGGAGGTGAGAAAGAGTAGAGCGTCACTCCATAATGATAATTGTCTTATTCAACAGATCAAGTTCTGGCCAATCACAATATCAACAATTCCTCTTTTGTTTGTGACCCAGGACGTGTGAAGTGGTATTTAGCAGAGGTGCTATAAGCTCCTTTGTGAAGAGAGAAAAGGCTGAAAATACCTCTCTCTCAACACAGATATACTCCATAGTTCATTCATTGATTCATTCATTCATTTTACAGATACTTATGTCAAAGGCACTCTTTCAGGTCCCAGAGATATTTCCATGCACAAGACAAACACATTTTGTGCCATAATGCAAATTATGTCTTAGTGAAGATCTGGGGGCAATGGAGATATGACATAAAAAGTTATTTTAGAGAGGCTGATTACTTTTAAAAAAATGGAATAGTGTCATTTGACAAATGACTGTCTTCCAGTAAGGAAGAAAGACATGATTTGAAGTCAAAAGACCTAAGGTCTTCAGATACACATTATCACTTAATGTTCTATTCCATAGTTCATGGAGGCTCCTTTTTATTCTCATCTGTAACATGGAGAAATCAAAATTATTCAAAAGCATAAGACTCCTGGGAAACAAATGCAAGTTTTAGTGAATACCAATTCCACTCTTGTTTTTTTTTTTTCTTTTTCCAGTACCTGCTCTACACACATTACCTGCCATACTAATTTTAATTCTTAATGCTATTCTAGGAGGTGAATACCACTGCTATGCCTGTCTCACAGATGATAAAACTTAGGCAAATATATGTGAAATAATATGCCCAAGGTCACACATGGGGAAGGGGAGCTATCAGAAATGGATCTAGGGTTATTCTCTGTGAAATATGAACATACCCATATACTACAGTTGTTTTTATATTATTTTTTAATCTATAAAGGAATGTAAGATAATTGTTGAGATTGCTGTAGTTGATTAACTTTTTTGGCAGTTTCTTTCCACTTGGGTAGGAAAAATCCAAGTGGGGATCTATGGGGTCTTAGGGTAGAGTTATGATTCTCTGTCTCTCATCTCAGGACCTCTTCTCTAGTAGATCTGAGAGTCATTCCTTAGGTACATGGAAATAGTTTCTTTAGGACATAAATCCTAGTGAGATGGGAGGATGATAAATAAAACCAATACATTTCAACGTTTTATTGTTATGTGTGTGTTTATCGTTAAATTTCCCCCTGGTTGAAATCTTCTTTTAATGATACAAAATTTGAAGTTACTGCAAGCTCTAAAGAAGTGAGATACACACATGGAGGAATATTAGGAAATACACACAAAAAAATAAACACTTGATAAAACTGGAAGAAGTTTTGCCAAGTTCCACTGACAAATGTAAAGAGCAGTGTGTGGATATGCAAGTCAGATAAGGCATTCACCGCTCTTCAAAGAGATTCAGTCTTATTGCAGAGGCCAAGCATGGCTTTAACTCAATAATCCTATGATTAGCAGACTACATTATAAAATTTAATATAGAAAGAGTGAAAAAAAATTCTAGAGTTTAGAAGAGATAACTATGTTGAAGTTACCAGCTTTACATGTTTTTATACATGCCCTTTCCTTTAACTTTCCCAGAAGCAAAGCCAGGTTAGCATTCTATGGGGGGCCATGGTAGTTATAGATCAGTGGAAGAGAAAGGCCAGGGAACACCAAAGCATCATGTAGAAATAATCATCAGGGCCATCTAACTAAACCCTTAGCGACTGCAAAAATGTCGAATCGTAACAGCATGAATGTAGAGGCAAGAACAAGAAGGTGTGATGGAACAGGAATAATGATAAAGCCATGTGGGGTGGAGGATTCTGGGTGCAAGCAGCACCAAGTGAAGTTGAACAGACTCTAAAAGGCTTTCAATTCCAGACAGTGGTTTGAACCCTAGTTTCATTTTCCGGGGCCATTGCCTTGGCCAAAATGATTATCTTCCAAGAGAGGTGAGCTCAGCAGGTGAGCATAGTAACACGTGGTTGTTTTGCCTCACCTTAGATGATGTCCCAGCACAGGACTGTACCAAGTCCGGGGGCTTCACAGTTCTGGTTTTATGGGCAGTGGTATCATTAAGAGACAAAGCACCACAGAGATTTGAAATCAACAGATTCCACATGCCTGTCACTCAGCTTGGCTGTGCATGGTGGCTAATGGGGATGGCTCTGCTCTACTTGAGCTGGGTCTCTCGGGAACAATTTACAAAATGTGACTTAAATGGAGTCATTGTAAATGAGTCTGTGCAGGGCAGGCTCTGAGTGTGTCATGTGGGAATCAGGCTGTTTGTGTCAGAGACGAGATGACAACCTGAGTGCTAAAGGGAGTGTTTACTTAAAAGAGGAGGGCATTCAGCCTTTAAAATGGTTCACATTATTCTTTATATTACTTCAGAAGTGCAACTGGTCTCTACTTCCAAGATTGAAGAGATTTTCATGTTAAATAGATGTTTTAATTTCCAACCTGTAGGTATGTCTCATTTAGCAATAATAGAGAAAACTTACTCTGTGGGCAGGAAGTGGAGAGGTAAATCCTCCAAACCTGAGTTCTCAAGTTATCTTTATATATGGTATATGCACAAAGTAATGAAGTTTTAAAAAGTGAACGCTGCAGAATATCTGTATATGTAAATGAGCTCTGGTTACATAATGAGCAGCAGCAATTATGATTAAAAAAAAAAGTTACACACACAAATAAATCAACCACGAGTTCAGGATTTGGAATCTGGCAGTTCTGAGTTCCAATACTGGCTGTCCCCTGCTGACTGCATAACCTTCAGCAAGTCATTTCTCTTTTATAAACCCCAGTGTATTATCAAATAATTAACTATAATGCGTACCTACAGTGTTACCGAGAGAATTAAATAAAAATCATTTAAAGCAAAAGCCAATGGTATGTAGTAGGCACACATCAAATAACTTGTAGTATATCTGCTTATTCTGATGAAGTGTCATTGCTTTAACCTCTTTTAAAAATTTCCGTAATCTAGGTCTTCTTTGAATAGAGGACAATGGCATAGCGAGTGAGTGAATGACGTACAGGACTTCTTTGCTAAAAATCTTCTTCTTCTTAGTGTGTAGTCAGATTACATGCTTGAAAACAGAAATTTTCTACTCAATTTCTCAACAAGTCGGTTAAAAATTTCAGCACATCTTCCCCATGTCGTTCTTAACACAGGTAAATGTTCTTAGGATAGATGGCCCACTTTATTCCATATAAGCTTTTACTCCTAATGATTTTTGACCACTTCCCAAATTCAAAGCTCAGGCACAAATCACGGGCAAGCAGGTTGTGAAATCTGTCACCCCATTTACTGCCAGGCTTGACTCAAATGATCCGTCCACTAAGTGGATATTACCTTCCTACATCACAACTCAACAGGCATCCCTCCTAAAGATGCAGGATCAAAAATGATGATCTTGATAATCCGTTCAGAAAGAGGATATGATATATATCCATCAGTAGTTTGCAGCAAGTGGCTGACCTCTGCCAGAGTCTCCACATACTTATGAAAGGCTATTTATAGGAGAAAATGAAATTTAACGTTAAAGGACAGAGATCAGACGTGATGACAGGTACCCACATAAGTGTCCTCCCCAAGAACCTGAGGGAAATATCAAGAACAGAATCCCAGAAATATCTCAGGCAGTGACAACAGCTATTTCTGGGGAAATGCTTAGCCTCCCATATGTTTGAGTGGGCAATTTTTATCTGATTTACTCATTTTTGAATTCCAAACTCCTAGTGCATGCCTGGTCCTTGCAGGGAGCATTGCAGTGAGTCAATAGATATTTAAGTGAAAAAATTTGTATATTTAGCTTTCTTTCTTTCTTTCTTTCTTTTCTTTCTCTTTCTTTTTTCTTTCACTTTTTAAATTTTTTTTTATGTCATTGCTTTGAAACCATGGATCCCCCAGGATTCTTTTGAAGCATACCATGTTAAGCAAAGTTTACTGCATAGTCTGTTTCCAAAGTCTCCACCAGGAATACATTACAATTAAGAGATGCTTAGAGTATAACCTCAATCATTTGAGGTTTAGATGTTCAAGAATAGGGCCAAAAGTTTTAATAAATATTCACTATTGTCACATCAGTGATAAGATGCCAGATTTCACTGATTCGTTGTTCTAATATTTAACCCAGATCTTCAGATTTTTTTTATAATACTTTTTTATTAAAGATTTTATTTATTTATATATTAGAGAGAGAGAGAGAGAAGAGAGATCTCAGGCAGGGAGAGCAAGGGGAGGCGCAGAGGAACAAGCGGACTCTCTGCAGAGAGCCAGACGCGGGGCTTTATCCCCGGTCTCTGAGGTCATGACTTGAGTTGAAGTCAGACACTTAACTGACTGAGCCACCCAGGCACCCTGAGATATTTTACATTTTAGGAAAACAAACTATATTTCATTACTTAAAAGTTTTTAATAATGAGATCCCCTTCAGCATTGTTTCTAAGCAGCTAAATCAAGTCAACTTCACCCTCACTTTTATAAGGGAAGCTATAAAAGCATTCAATTGTATAATCTTTGAGCATGGATATTGCATTAATGGGAGTGAAACCAAGTTGAAAAAACAGGCTTGGTATCAGAAATTACAATCATGCTTGTACCCTAGATTAACTTCAGACTTTGTCTAGGACACTTACCATATTCTGGCTTCTGTTTCCTTGTATGAACAATTAGGAAAAAAATTACACATCCTGGTATTGTTGTAATGATTACATGATGCAAAATAAGCAAGTGCATAGTAAAGGTCGTGGTACACAGCAGGTGCTCAAATCAACATGTATTCACAAGGAGATTAGTAAGAGTGGGTCTCAGATTATAATGCAGAGTTATTTTGAAGGATGGACTGTTTAGGTAATTTTAAAGGATCTTAAAAGATAAGCCAGAGCAGAATTCCAATGCAATTGGATAATAATGTGCATTATTATCCAGCTCTATATATTGAATATATAGAATATTAATGCCACATAAAATAGCTGGGCATCTATATAAAAAGGAATTTTGAGGCAGGATAGTTATTTTGAGAAGGTGGGTTTGGATTTGGTACCTGCAAGTTAGCATGCATGCAGATGCCATGATGTTCTCCTTAGCAAAGATTCACACACATGCCCCTGCAGTACTTCGGCTCTATTCAGCAACCTTTTCATATGAGTTCTCTCGGGTAAATACTATCATTCTGTTTTAAGAAGAATTCTTAGTGAAGGCAATAGAACCATGTAAATATTTGCTAAATTCAAAAATTTCAATAAAATTAAAGTTCTTCTCTACCAGCACGAGGATATATTAAAAAATTTATTTTTTTCTGGAATACACTGAAAACATCAGTAACTCTGAAAACAAAATACTGCTTCTCAGTAAGGATCTTGGAAAAGGATGGGAGGTTTTCATTATCCTACAAAAGCTTATCACTATCAAGCACACAACAGAAGATGAGTTTGATACCAAGGGCCTCAGGATTGGCTGGTAAAGATACAACAAGCCCCTTTTCGATTCAGGTCCTTTCTAACTTGCAAGGAAAGGATGAATAGACAAATATGCCAGCTACCCAATCCCTGTCTCGCATACCAAAAAAGATGACACAGGATGACTCAGTGTATGCTATGGGATATGTCCTACTGCTGAGAAGGAACTCTAGACTGCAGCTAAGTGGCTACATGTCCCGCTGCTTTACTCCGCTGGGCAGAAAGCCCATATTCATCAGAAACCTGGAGGCAATGAGAAAATGTCTCATGGCAGCCTCCCAGGGAAGAAAGGGAGGAGAGCAAAAGATGCCTTCCTAGCAGCTCCTCACAGTCTTCCTGCGTTCTCCAGTTCTGAAGGGATCACAGTAGTTTCTCTAAGACTCAGAGAAGCCACCATTAGAACCCTTGCCTGGATGGTCAATGGGAATATGCGCAAAGTCACAGTTGCAAAATTATGGGGAAACTGTCCTACAATCACCCTCTCATTGATCTTTCCCCAGTGAGGGAAATGCATTATTTTGCATTCTCCACCCAAATATTCGAATGTAAATAATGTCAAGATAAAGACTAGAAACCAGAATTTTCATGAAAATTTTCTAATTCATAATTTGTCTATCATAGTCTAGAAGTGAAAGCTTAAAATTTCTTATTGAACTGAAATGAACTTTCCGTGATTTTTTTTTAGATTGTATTTATTTGTGTATGTATGAGAGAAAGAGAGAGAGAGAGGGAGACAGAGAGAAAGAGAGAGATAGAGCACTTGAGCAGGGGAAGGACAGAGTGAGAAGGAGAAGCAGACTCCCTGCTGAGCAGGGAGCACAGTGCAGGACTCAATCCCAGGACCCTGGGATCATGACCTGAGTGGAAGGCACACACTTAACTGACTGAGCCACCCTGGTACCCCATTATAACATTTTAAAAATGCATTAAGCTGGTTTTTATTTTGTCACTGGAAGACCTTACCATTTCCTTGTAAAACCATGCTTCCTTTTTCTTGAATTCCAACTGGAAGAAGCTGGAAGACAATAAACCACCAACACTCTCAAGTAAGGTTGACCTACAACATCCAAACATGAGGATATATAGGCCATGTAACCTTCATTGGGAGTCAAGTAGGGTAAGTTCTAGACTTGTATCCATCCGACTAGGAGCTATTTTTCCCTCATTCTGCCCCTCCAGATATCTCTTTGGCAAGGTAGGGCAGGAAAAAGCAATGTAGCTCTGATTCACATCTGAGACCTATTCAACATTTGTTGACATCGCTTAACCCATGATGAAAAGCAGCCTCAAGTGGGGAAGAATCTTAGGCTCTAGAAGCAGAAGACCTCTGATATTTCTTAACTTTGTAAGGGCAGACAAGTTAATAGGGACACCTCTGCCTCAGTTTCCTTATCTGCCAAACTACCATGAAGAATTCCAAGAAAATATTACTTACTAGCATTTTTCTTGGGGGAAAGCACTGAATTGTTTGGAGATTTTTTTTTTTTTTTTTTGGTAAGGAAAAGACTCCAAGGGAATATACAATAAAGTAATTTTAAAAAGGGAGAGGACTGCTATATCCATCAGTGAGAATAAGAAGGATTTATTCTGCTACAGAGAGAGGGATCAAATCAATGTAAAGAACAACTTGCTAGGGCACCTCAGATGACACTGCACCTTCTATGATTTGCCCCTGTTTGTGACCACCCCCTAGTTTTTATTTAAATATTTTCAGCTCACAAAATGTTCAGTGCTAATGATTATTATTTTCTAACTCATCTGAGAAATATACTATGGTTAGAAATCAATCTTATTCTTTCAATCAGTTAAAGCAATAATTATTCACTTTGAACATAGCTCATCAGAACCTGGGAGGCAAGATGAAAGTATCCACATTCACACTGATATCGTCTTCGTGTTTACTTCTACAACTAACATTGCAAACACTTGCAATCTCTGCAGTACAGAGGGATTTACTTTTACTGGCTTCAGGATCGCTGTCAACCAATATCCATGGCAGACTGGAAATGCTACAGAGTTAATGCCCTTGGAAGTAGCCCAGGGTCTTGAAAAATACCTTAGCATTCTGATCGTTGGCTGGCAATTCTTCAGGAATATTTTGCTCTGTCTCCAATGGTTCCCTCAGCAGAACTGAGCTCTGGTTGTCCACAGGCGTAACTGGCTCTATTACATAAACTGTATTGGCTTTTTCCTCCCCTGAGTCACTTTTTCATTTCCCTATCAGTATTCTCCTGGATGAACTCCCACCAAAATTATTGGCACTTAAATTCTTGTCTCATCATCTGCTTCTGGGAAAACCCAAACTGAGATATGAGTGCATAAGGTGAAAACAAAAGAGGACATATATACTCCAAAGGTCTGGGATTCAGAGACCACAGTAGGAAAATAAGTTGCTTGGAATTTTCAGAAAATTAGAAGACAGGCTGTGCATTTACACAAGACATGCAGTTAGTGGCTTTTCAGCAAGTTAAAACAAGGTCTATGAGAGGAGTATCTGCCATTCAACTTACATTTGTATAACAAGCCCTACCACAGTAGGTGGTTGTGAGGTTTAAAATAAATAGGATAATACATATTTAAGTGTGTTGTAAACTGTTAACTTCATGAGGAATGTAGATCATTTCTCAACCCCGTGATTTTGATAGATCAGTGAAATGAATTTTGATCAAATATATTTTATAGCTTTGACCTACTTTGTCGAGTTCACTTGGCTTTAGCACCAATCTGAAAGAGAGCACTCTCTGTTACTCCCTCTCCTTATTCCCAGTCTGCAGTCTGTCCTTTCTCTTATTATCAGATGAGATTTGCAGCTACAGCAGTTTTTGTGTGAAATCCCTGTGCTAAAATATTCAGCTTGGGGTAGGTCACATAGGTGATTCTGTGCACAGAGGAAGTGACATGTTATCAGAATCTCAGAAAAGATTGATCCCCTTTCTCAATAGTTATGAAAAAGCCAAGCTTGACTTTGACACGTGTTATTTGTGTGTTAGGGTTTAGTTCTCTGGACCAATCGTGGCGCAGTCAGTAAACAAGACTCTTAGTACTGTTTTCTTCTGTTAGTTTTGTTATCTGAGCCATATTTCTTAATTGATGACTATTGTCCTTTGGGGATCAAGCCTCAAAGTATTGATGTGCTAAGTGCTGCATAGTAATCTTGACTTTTGACATTGGGATTCATGAAGCAGACAATATCTTGTTGAGAACAGGATTTTATTACAAAAAAAAAAAACAAAAAACAAAAACCCACAAACTTGTTCATGGTGTATAAATGACAGCTTTGAGATAAATCTATTGTGGCTTTTTTTCCCCCCAGATATTATAGGCCTGTCACTACAGAGGTCTCAAGTAAGTTCAGGTCAGCATGGGGAAAAAAAAAAAAAAAGGTATTTGTTGCACCAGGACTCACTTCTATCACCTCCTGGCTTACCACAGCTTTATTCTTTGCTGATTGGCATCATTGTCCAAGGGTTTTTCATAGCTTTAAAAAAAAAAAAAAAACATGAAAAGAATATCCAGTAGGTAAATGCCTGAGTTACTAGATTTAAGCCAGGCCACCATGGAGAATGTAACCCAGAATGTTCACACAGAGGTCAGAAAAGATTTGTCCCTTGACTCATTTCAATTCCCAAAAAGGAAAGATGAGAACTGAGATCTCGGCCTTTCAATATTATGTTGTGTAAAATCATTACTGCACATGGGACTTCTATAAGGAAGCACATGTGTAGGTCAGCATCAAAAGAGCATTTGCTGAGACATTCTTTCAGGAGCCCAGCAAGAGCGAAAGACTGGCATTAGGGCTGAACTCACTCACTCTTCCCCTTGTATGGGTCACAGCTGACAGAGGTGAGGATTCAAGTATTGCTAATTAACCATAAAATTGAAACCATGACCCCCTACACACTACACCAACCAATGGATCACCTGGGTCGCGTGTGTACAAAAAGAAAGAAAGAAGGACAGAAGAATTAGATTGTGACAGTAAAGTTACTGATGCTAGTGTTTTGTTACTTGTGTGAAGTACATCAGAGTAGAAAGATTATGAGTTTAGGAATCAGAGAGGTGAGTTCTTGTGGTGCCTGAATGGCTTAGTTGGTCAGTGTCTCATTCTTGATTTTGGCTCAAGTCATGGCTTCCCTCTCCCCCTGCCCTTCTTATCTCTTTCTTCCTTCCTAAAAAGAGAGAGATTGAGAGAAAGAGAGAGAGAGGGAGAGAGAGGGAGAGAGAGAGGTGAGTTCTCACTAAGTGATGTCTTCAGTTTCATCATTTGTAAAACAAAAATGTCTATCTACCTATAATATATTTGCTAGTTTATTTATTTATTTATTTATTTATTGTTTACATATACCACCAAATAATTTTAATAATTAAAATCTTTGCCAAGTGTTTAGCCCAGTGTCTAGAAAGAAAGTAATTCTGAATCAACGGTGAATACCAGTATAATCACTCAGTATTTTTCAATGAATGAACTCTGAATAGTTAAGTTGAAATCATTCATTTACATGTTTATAAAGTTATCTCTTAGGTGCCACTATTATAGTAGGAGTCGAAGTGTACATAATCTAAACAGCAGGTAAACCAGAAGTTGTATATATTTGGAAAAGGTATATAGTGCTGATCTTGATATTAGTCTGTACTTATGAATCTGAATTCAAAAAATAATATGTCAGAGAATAAAGAAATGTAAGGGAATTAGATTTTTACCTCTGATATCTGATATAATAATAATAAAGCCATCAATACCTCGATGTCACTATAACCTTCTTATAATATACTTAGTAACTTTGCATATTCTGATATATGACCTTGCATAAAGACATTCACTCAGCTGACATTGGCCTTAGTTCCTTTACATACTAAGTAAAGAAGTTGGATAAGATGCTTGGTACGTGCCAAGTATAAAATAGCACAGGTTATAGAAAATTCAATAGTTTTGTGCACTAATAATAAATTAAAAATATTTTCCCTGGGGTGCCTGAGTGGCTAAGTTGGTAAGGCATCTACCTTTCTGCTCAGGTCATGATTTCAGGGTCCTAGGATTGAGCCCCACATAGGGCTCCCTGCTCAGTGGGGAGTCTGCTTCTCTCTCTCCCTCAGCCTGCTGCTTGCCCTGCTTGTGCTCTCTCTCTCTCTCTGTGTGTGTGTCTTTCTCAAATAAATAAATAAATAAAATCATTAATAAAAATGTTTCCCAAATAATAATAATTTTACCCAAAGAAAATGAAAACACCAATGTGAAAAGGTATATGTATTCCTATGTTTATTGCAACATTACTTATAGTAGCCAAGATATGGAAGCACATCATGTATCCATAGATAAATTAGATAAGTGAATGGAAAAACAAGACATATATACACACTTATATAATGGAATATTACTCAGCCATAACAAAGAATGAAATATTGCCATTTTCAATAACATGGATGGATCTGGAAGACATAATGCTAAGTGGAAGAAGTCATTCAGAGAAAGACAAAAATCATATGACTTCACTTATATGTGGATTTAAGAAACAAAACAGATAAATAAACAAAGAAAAAAAAACAAGCTAAAAGACAGACTTTCAAATAGAGAGAACAAATTGGTGGTTGCCAAAAGGGAGGTGGAGGGGATGGGTAAAATAGATAAAGAAAGTAAAGAGCACATTTATCAAGATGAGCACTGAGTAATATATATAGGAATGTTGAATTATTATATTGTACACCTGAAACGAATAGAGCACTATATGTTAGTTATACTCAAATGTAAAAAATAAAAATCTTGAGTTATAAACCAAGTTTTTTCAAAGATTGCATAGATTTAGATATCTTTCTCAAAGTTAAATTTCAGAACCCTTTATATAGTGTGACATTTAGTAACATCACCACTGTGACATTCTATTTTAGGTAGTCACAGCCATGGCACTCACTGTATATTTGCTTCTAAATCTCTGTCCTGAGTTCAGGAAGGGGGAGGTGGAGGAGAAAAGTGGAAATTTATACCCTTTGGAACATTGGAAATTTAAATTTGCCAAATGTTATCCACAAGATAGATACTCCACGGGACAATTACTGTAAACAAAGATACAGAAAAATAGTTATGCCATGCCCTGAGGACATAGTATGGGAACTTATTCCTCCTGAAGAGTGAACTCAGAATTATAGAATACAGTTAAATTTTGTAGTTTTACATTCCACAAGACTTTATGATACTTAGAGAAATTGAAATGGAAATCAGGCCAGCCAACAGAAGTATAAACACAAAAGATGCTTTAATGGAGTGCATGGAAGGCAGCTTGGAACCCATTTAAGTTTATGTATTTGATGGAAGTAATGTTCTATAGGCCTTAATGCCTTTATCCAGGCTACAATAAAACATACTGAGTCACATAAGTCTTCTCTCGCATGTTCCTAAAGCCTCTCAATTGGTCTAAAGATTGGTATCCATATGTATAAAAGTCTGTTCCTTTTACTGTATAATCAGGCTATGTAGTGTTTTGGTAGTAGTTTGGGGCTTTTGGAAAAAGTGGGTTATTTCAAATGCTCACACTGCAGAACAAACCAACACTGTTCCTCTGAGAGTGGAGCTCACAAAATGTTTGCTGCTGGCAAATGGACATGCTCTGAAGCCATCTCTGGAGTTTGCTTTGACAGATGTCAGCTGATGGACATGTGCACAAAAGTCTACGAAATGCCTTATTTTACACCCAGTGTCAGTTGGCACATTACTTTCTTGTACCTTCTGTGTTTCCATTAAATTAGGTTGGAAACAAAACCTCCTATTTACTGAGAAAATTCTTTTCTATGTGAAATGGTGAACAATTACAACCATTGCCCTGCCAAACATTTCCATCAGTTCAATTAAAAACGCCTACATTCTGCATTCTGAATGAGAGTCGCCCTGAGTGGAGCCTGACTCTGGCATTCATGACTGGTGAAAAGTCTCTGATCACACTGGGGTGACGGTGGAGGGTTCTTTAATTTGTAGACTTCTTAAGGATTCTGAAAAAGTGAGCAATATTCTATGAACTGTTGGCACGGTGTCATGTCCCCATTCAAAAGAAGGACTTTCCATGATTACCAAAAAAGCCATTATTCATATCAAAGAGATACTAAGAAAGCATATTTTGATGAATTAAGTATAAATGAAGGCAAAGTATACCAGCTGGAGTTCATGCTTTTTTAACCAAGAGTTGAATGCCAATGTATTCCAGATATGGTCAAGTTCAAAAACATGTGGAAAATGGAAGTGATTTTAATATTCTGAAATATTGTCATATTCTCTGTTTCTATGGGTACTCCTATAATTACCATATGCCAAACATTATACAAATTTGATCCTTTTAGTATTTCTGAATTAATACCTCACCTACCATTCATAAGAAAGTTTTAGTCTGAAGCTTTTATGCCTAATAATTTATTATTCATCTGTCCTATAAGTCATTCATCAAATAATATTTTACCAACTGACTATAAAGTCTATAACACTTTGCTATATTATGAAAGGAATTTACTTGACAACAACTCTAGCCATCTGGATATTATATGTGGTGGTGGTAAGCAAAATATTCATTCAAGAAACTATATATTAATAGAAGCTAATAGATCATTACCAGCTCGAAAGAGTATATCAGTAGATACTTTAACTGTCATTAAGGGACATGGAGAGGACTTTGGAAATGCATAATAGACACATAATAAGATTTAACATTAACTTAATATTTTTTACAGAATTAATATGCATGTTTTAATCCATCGTTAACCAAAGGGGAAAACTATGAGATACCTTAGAGAAAAAAAAATACTTTCAGATTCAATCATAATTTAATCGTGTCCCTTACTAAGTTGTTTTTGGTAGCAACCAATTGTCAGGTGGAAATTATATTCTGGGTCACATTTTAAGAAATAAGAGAAAAAGAAAGAAGAAAGAAAGAAAGAAAGAAAGAAAGAAAGAAAGAAAGAAAGAAAGAAAGAAAGAAAGAAAGAAAGAAAGAAAGAAAGAAAGAAGAAGAAAGGAAGGAAGGAAGGAAGGAAGAAGGAAGGAAGGAAGGAAGGAAGGAAGAAAAAAAGAAAGAAAGAAAGAAAGAAAGAAAGAAAGAAAGAAAGAAGAAAGAAAGAAAGAAAGAAAGAAAGAAAGAAGAAAGAAAGGTAATTGCTGTGTTGAAGGAAAAAACCAAAACCAGAAACTTCTTTACAGACTGATTCCATACTATAACTAATACCATAAATTCTGTTTTTCTGGAACATTTTCTGACACTTTGAACGTAGAACTAGATCTCTAAACTTCCTGGCTTACATTTCAGAGAATATCTTTTAAGAAGAAATTAACAAATAGTTTGAATTGTTCTCTGAATAATTGAGTTCCATAATTCATTGATATTGATTATTTAAATAGTTTGAAATATCCTCTTCTTACCTGCCTTCAAACCATTTGCAAGGCTTCTATTAGAAGTGTTCCTAAGTTTTTTTTTTAATAGTTTGAATTAAAAATACAAACCAAATTTGACTAAATAATTCTTTGTTGTTTCCTCATCAAGATTTTTCTATTAAATGAGGAGTACTGGCTTACCTCCCAAAAGAGAAACAATATCAGGATTTATTCCTCACATGTTTACAAATCTGATTGCTATTTTCAAACTCCACGTTTAGTTATCTTCATGCAACAAATATCCAATCCAGTTAGAGGTGTAATATACATGTAAAAAGTGACCAAAATAAAGGCAGAACAACACGTAAATAAGGATGTGATAATGCCACACAGAAGCAGGGCTATCGAGACTTAAAATGAGCAGTGATCAGAAAGGGATAAAGATAAGAAATTCTCATGAGAAAAATAATGGCATAATTGAGAACCTCATTTATCAAGAAAAAGAGGTTTATAAAGGCCTGTAAAGCACTCTGAGTTAGGGAACATTGCTTCTGATGCGGTTCTCCAGCATATCAGCTGTAAATGTGGAAAAGTCATCTAGTCTCCTTTGTATACCAGAAAGGGGAGACTTACATGTTTCAAGGGATAGTGCAGCCCAATTTTAATAATACGCTGAAAACATGTATAAATTGATAATTCACTGTAGGATACCAAGAATAATTGCAATCATATCCAGGATCCCAGGATGAGGACTTTTTATGGCCTACCTGCCATAAGAAATTGGGCAAGCTATAGGAACTCAGAGTGAAAAGAGAAGTCAGGCACATTGGAAGTCCAGCTATCTTTAGCCAAGATTCTGCACTGTCCAGCAGAGCTCATCAGGCACATGTGGCCATTTAAACTAGCATTTAAATTAATAAAATCAGATATAAGTAAAACTTCAGTTACTATGTAACAACAGCCATATTTCAAGGGCCTCGTTGTCATATATGGCTAATGGCTACCATACTGGACCATGCAGACACAGGTCATTTCCATCATCACAGAAAGTTTTTTTTCCTATGAGCCCTGCTCTAGATCTGTAGTTCTCAACTGGGCCCAAAGTTTCCTTTCCAGGGGATATTTGACAAGGTTGGTAGGAAATTTTGGTGTTACTAAGGTGCCTGGGTGGCTCAGTTGGTTGAATGTCCTGACCTTTGATTTTGGTTCAGCTCATCATATCAGGCTCCTGAAACTAAGCATCCATCAGGCTCACTCTGGGCTTGGGGCATGCTTGGGATTCTCTCTCTGCCTCTCCCTCTGCCCCTCCCTGCCTTATGCCTCAGTGCTCTCTTTCTTAAAAAAAAAAAAAAAAAAAAAAAGGTGTCTTGTTTAGACTGGTGGAGGCCAAGGATGCCACTAACAATGCACAAAAAACGCTTTCACAACAAAGATTTATCTAGTTCAAAATGTTAGTAGTGTTGAGGTTGAGAATTGTGCTCTCAGGTAAGCAAGGCCAAGTTTCAGATATGAACTTCCCAGATATGTGCACTTGAGGAAGGAATTCACTTGGGGGAAAAGAGTCACCTCCACTTGTATAAGCAGTCAGCATTTCGAAAGCAGCTCTAGGTGTTTCATCGACTTCTCACCTGACATGGTCTGTGAAGGAATTTATTGCAAGTTCCTAGATAGAGAGAGCTCTGGAAAATAGCTAGGGATGACACATGAAGGATTCAAAATTAAAGGCAACACTACCAGCGGGAGCTAGGAGCGGGCTTGGGAACATGTCATTAAGACTGGGAAATCAATATCAAGTTTGTTGACTCTGGACTATGACAGTGACAGCACATACAAGGAATAAAAGAGGAACTTGATGCCAAAGCCACTACTAGGGTAACTACCTGGCAAGCCAGGATTCGAGGTGAAGGAGTTAATTTGGCCAACGTTTAAAGCCTGTAATTTTTGTTTGTCATGAGGAACAATAAAACATGTGTCCAACAGTGTATTAGAGACCATCTTCTCCAAATATGAAGCTATCTTTTCATCTTGAAATAGATAATAAACCACAGTAAGTGCAGCTGACACTGCCCATATTGCCTTCGAGATTCATCTTATCAGTTCTGCACCACACCCCAGTGTAGTTCATGACTGATTCTGAGACAGGAAAGCCCAGCTCCCTTGCCTTAAGGGGGAGGAAACACTCAGGGTGATTTATGCTCCGGAACTCCCAGCAGGGTCAGGTTGAGGTTAGAATTTTGCCTGAAATTACATCTTAGCTTGGCTTCTTGCCCTTTCCTGTCCAGCTCTCCACTCTGTGGGTTTCTCTTCATTAAGCTTTTGCATTTCTTTAATTCATCACTTGAATTATGCTTCAGAGTTGGCTTCTGGAGAACTTGTCCTAAGATGATAATTTTCAGAAGTCATGCATTCCTCTATCATTTTCTGTTTTCAGACACATATTTCTGCTCTTACTGTGACTATTTTCTTTCTTCTTGTTGATTTGGAGTTATATTCCTCTTTTTTTTTCCCCTTAATTTCCTCAAATGGAGGATTAGGACCTTGATTTCTTTCTCTTTTTTCTAGTATATGCATTTAATGATGCATATTTTCTTCTAAACACTGCTTTAGCTGTAGTCCACCAATTATATGTTGTATTTTGATTTGTATTCAGTTAAAAATATTTTCTTATTACCATATGACTACCTTTTTGACTATGTTCTTGTCCTGCTTAGTTGATATATATTTAGAGATTTTCCAGATATCCTTATGTTATTACTTTCTAGCTTAATTCTATTGTGGGTTGAAAAATATTTTGTATGATTTCAGTTCTTTTAAATTCATGGACATTTCAAGGGACATTTGAAAATGTTTGTATTCTGATGTTATATGTGGTGAGTTCCATTAGAACCAAATAGTTCAAGTTAGTTGATAGTATTATTCAGACTTCAAATATTCTTTACTTATTTTTCTGGTTTCTTTCCTGACCCCTTCTTTTCATTTCTGTTTGTTTGTTTGTTTGTTTGTTTCTTCCTTCATCAATTACTCAAAGAAAAGCTTTAAAGTCTTCAAGCATAATTGCAGATTTGTGAATTTTTCCCTTTATATTTGAATCATTTCTGTTTCACATATCTTAAGGCTTCGTTGTAAGATACATTCATTGGATTGTTATACCTTCTAAGAAAATTGACTCCTTTTTCATTGTGTATTCTCTCTCTCTTTATTACAGGTAATATTTCTTGTTCTGAAATCTATTTTTCTGACATTAATATAACCATTCTAGCAGTCTGTTGAGTAGGGTTGCAAGGCATATGCCTTCCTATCCATTTATTTTATCCTAGATCTGTCTTTATATATAAAGTGAGTCTCTTGTATGCATCATATAGATTTTAAAGAATAGAATCTGGCCATTTATACCTTCATTTGATATGCTTAAACTCCTTATATTTGGGTTTGGATTTGGTTGTTATTTTGGCTGTCTTCATGCATTACTAGCCTAAAATTTTGCTAGCTTTGCCTTTTCCTTAGGTGTAGACTATTGTGCCTGAGGATTCCTAAGTAATCCTTCTCTATTCTAAGCTTTTAGTTTATCAGTGCCATTGAGTCACAAAGAACTTCTGTTTGGCTATGCATCAGGGACAAAGCTTACTCAGTGGCCATGCCCATCTCCTGTCTTGTAGTTTTAGCATATCCTGTCTGAAAACAATTTCCTGACACTCCCAGTGGCAGGAGGGCCTAATGGCATTGGTACCGAATTCTAACGCCAGGATCTTTGCCTGCTTTTCCCTTAAGATAGAGAGAGGACTTTTTGTTTTGTTTTGTTTGTTTCAGCTCTTCCTCCAGTTGTAAAGTATTATTCACTTGAGTCTAGGAGGTTACAGGACTTACTACCCTTCATTAAAAGCATAAGGCTTTTTTTCTGCTGAAGAATAAGATTCAGTAGGTTTTGTACCTTTCCTGCAGGGCTGTCAATTCACTTTTTGATGTTTACTCTGCTCAGGTGAGTTTTCTCTGGTCTGACTTCTATTCAGAGCTTTTCTTGTGAGCACTGTGGAATTCAGGGAGAAGAGACCATGAGTATTTTCAGATCAATCTCTATGGGTGATTCTGAGGATCCTGGAAGTTCTCTGTTATCCAGAGAACCTATACTAGGCATCAGCTTTAAATATTTTAGTGAATCTTTATACTTCCTCTATGTCCATCAGCATCTCCTCCTCCTGTTGCTCTGCCAGGGCTCAGGAAAAACTCCTATCTGCTTCCCTGGGTGATTTGTCTTTCCTTGACTCTTAGGTTACTTGTTCGCCCTGCAACCTCTGCTGTGTGCATTTAAAAGAAAGTGGTCCTCATAGTTTTTTGTTTTTTTATTCTTGTCATTAAGGTTACAGCCTCTCCAGCTTTTCACAGCCTAGGGAATGTGGAACCTACTCCCTTACTATTAACCCAGATATATGTTTGTTTATACTATGGATTTCTTCCAGATAACATATAATTGGCCCTTGCTTTTTATGCATCCTGGCAATATATCTTTTGTTTGGGATACTTACACCATTTACGTTTAATATAATTCTTACTATTAGATTTAACTTGCTGATAGTTCTCTATTTGATACTTGTCTTTTTTCCCTCTACTATTGATCTTCCTGCTTTTGATTAATTTGAGTTGAGCAGTTTTTAAAAATTTTACTTTATCTTTATTTGTTACTTATTGCTCTACCTTTTCCACTACATTACTTTAGCAATTGTTCTAGGTTTTACACCAGATCTCTTAACTTATCACCATTTGTCTTCACGTGGTTGTATACCACTTGAGGTATAGTAAAGAGATTCATAATAGTATACTATTGGTGCTTCCCTGCCATCCTTTGTGCTATGTCTTCAGACGTTTCATTTTTGCATATGCAAACATAACCCTTTTTGAGGTTCTCTGAGCTTCTTTGATCTCTGATCTTTCATTGCTTAAAAAAATCTGGTAATGTTTATTGATTATTTCTTAATATTGTCTTCCCTATTGATGAGCCCTCAAAAGTTTTCTCCGCTTCTGATGTCATGTTCTTACATTTTTGTCATTTCCATTTGACTTTTTTTTTTTTTAATAGTTGGACAAAGATCCTATCCTTGACCAAACTCTAATGGAGTTAATCTGTGCCCCTCCTAGTTTTTTGGTGAATTCTTCCTCTTTCCTTCTGAGATATATAAGTCTCTGTTAAAATAACAGGAGTATCTTTCTAAAGGATCTGAAAGCCATTCCTCTAAAATGTACTCATCAGGGGAACCTGGCTGGCTCAGTCAGTGGAGTATGTGACTCTTGATTTCAGGTATTTTTTAAAATATTTTTTAAATAAATTTATTTTTTATTGGTGTTCAATTTGCCAACATACAGAATAACACCCAGTGCTCATCCCATCAAGTGCCCCCCTCAGTGCCCATCACCCAGCCACCTCCACCCCCTGCCCACCTACCCTTCCACCACACCTAGTTCGTTTCCCTGAGTTAGGAGTCTCTCGTGTTCTGTCTCCCTTTCTGATATTTCCCACTCATTTTTCTCCTTTCCCCTTTATTCCCTTTCACTATTTGATTTCACATTGGGCATGAGCCTTCTTAAGAATAAATAAATAAATAAATAAATAAATAAATAAATAAATAAATAAATAAATAATTCTTTAAGAAATTAAATGGACTCATCAGGAAGGATGGAAGCTCTGTTTCCTACCTGTGTGAGGATAGAATTCTCTTTATTTATTTATTTATTTATTTATTTATTTTTTTATGATAGACACACACACAGAGAGAGGCAGAGACACAGGCAGAGGGAGAAGCAGGCTCCATGCACTGGGAGCCCGACATGGGATTCGATCCCAGGTCTCCAGGATCGTGCCCTGGGCCAAAGGCAGGCGCCAAACTGCTGCGCCACCCAGGGATCCCGAGGATAGAATTCTAATGCTGATAACCACCAGCTAACAGACACAGGTCAACATTTACACTGACCATCCTTCTGTAATTTCTCACTTTCCTGACTTTACTGAGTATTCACTCACCCTCTTCCTTGCAGCATCTTTGTTCCTATAAAACTCTTGTCACTCCTGTTCAAAGCAAAGTTGAGTTCAGTTTATGCTGGTTCCCCTACCCTATTACACTAATATATTACTAATTAAAATATATACTAATTGCTTTAACTAATTCCTAGATTTGTCTTTGGCAATTTCTTTCTCTTCTGAAATCCACCACCACTTCACAGGGTTCACTTTTCCACTACATCTTTTAACATGCTAATCAGTTACTAAAATTCCTCATCTGTCTGATAGTTGCAACATTGGTGTCGTCCCTTTTTTTTTTTCTTTTTAAGATGTATTCATCTATTTATTCCTGAGAGACACAGAGAAAGAGGCAGAGACATGTGCAGAGGGAGAAGCAGGCTCCCTGTGGGAAGCCCAATGCAGGACTTGATCCCAGGACACCGGGATCATGCCCTGAGCTCAAGGCAGATACTCAACCACTGAGCTACGCAGGAGTCCCTGGTGTCACCTCTTGAGTCTGGTTCTGTCATTGCTTTGACTGTTTGACAGTTTTGTGTGTGTGTGTGTGTGTGTGTGCGTGCACATTTGTTTAAAATTTTTTGTGTGCTAGATAATTCATACAAAAGGAAAGACTGAGGTAGATAGCATTCACATATGAAAATGAACATGCCCGAGAACCTGGGTGGTTCAGTTGGTTATGCATCTACCGTCAGCTCAGGTCAGGATCTCTGTGTTCTTGGATGGAGCTCCAGGGGGGCTCCCTGCTCAGTGGGGAGTCTGCTTCTCCCTCTCCCTCTGCCCCTTCTCCAACTTGTATTCTCTCTCTCAAATAAATAAAATCTTTTTTTTTTTTTTTTTTTTTTTTTTTTTTTTTTTTAGAAAAGGAAATGAACATGCCTTTCCTCAGGCAGCTTTTGTGGAGGGATGAGCCAATCCTGTTAGTTGAGCTGGCTATGCCCCCCAGTGCTTCTTGCTGATAGAACCTAACAATAAGCAAAGAGACAAGGGAGAATGTTGATGCAGTTTTCAGGCTACTAGTTCTCCAACTTCATTCCTCCACATTTGCATAATCATAACAAGTTTTTATACAGAGCTTGAATGAAACTCGATGTGAAATTACACAGAAATACACCCCAAAATTAGTTTTTATTGGTATTACTAAACATTTTCTTCCTAAGTAAAGTTATGTATCTGAACAAGTGATACTTTGATTCTGGTTTCCTATGATTGAATCTTAAGATATATAGAATAAGATCAGGAGTTGAGAGTGGGAGGGTGTGGAGCATTATAAATTAAGGAGTCAAGCAGGTCTACAGAAAGGATGGGGGTGTTGTGATGCTTTGTGATCAATTCCACTTGAAGAAACCCCCTGGAAGACAAATCCATACAACACAGCAGGGGCCCAACAAGAGCCAACTCATGCTGCTAGATGTGCCATAAAATCCAGATCCACAGCCAACACCCCCTCCCTGATCTCATCTGAACAGAGTTTGGCACATGTAGTTTGGGTTGAAGGACTGGTGCCATTTGCTTTCCTTATCCTTTTGTTTGGCTTTTTTGTTTAATAATCTTCTTAAATAAATATTTTCCTTCACCTAATAACCGATATTCATGAGTGACCGTTTTAAAACTCCTACGCTATTGATTTCAATCCTTCATATTGCTATAATCCATGTTACGATGTTAATTGATTCTCTTTATGGAGTTCCCTCTTCAAAAGGCACCTTACTTATTTACTGTTTATCTCGTTAAAGGACATCTTCTGGGCAAATATTACTCCCAGCACACCATCACTAGAGCACAATTAAGTCAGAAGGCTGCTTCTCTACACTTCAGCAAGTGGATGTGTTCAGAGTTGACTCTCAATTTGTTAGAAGCAATTTATTTTTCTGGTCTTTCTTAAGTGCTGCATTTATTTTGTTTCTTTGATAGAATTTTGAGAATTCCTTAGATCTTGATGCCAAGCCTGCAATGTTAATCTAGATAAAGGGAGCTAGTAATGGGGAAGGGTTGAAGAGGATTTGAAAAGTCAGCCCAGGGCTCAATTCAAAGGACCTGCCAAAGAACCGGTAGATAAGTGTGCATTTTTATTTCCTGGAGACGAGTTTGGGACATTGAAGACATAAGAAAAGGGTGACCGCTGTATCATTCCTTTAAAATAATTGGTTAGGATGTAAGAATAACAGACAAAAGCCTCTGAGTTTTGCTGACTCATTAGTATGAAATAATGTACCTGATTCCAAAAACACGTCAAAAAGCGATATGGAATATAAGCCAATTCCCAGCAGTTTGAATTTATTATTTATGATGCCAGTTAAACAAGGCTAATGTGCTCTGCAAAAGTGGTTATAGCTGCTATGCAGTATTAGTAGACATTAGTCAGATGCTACAAGCTCAATACAAAGTAAATTTGCAAAGGTTCCTGCAAATGACAGTTTGGCTGAATTAACATGACAGTTGAGAGCATCTAAGCGACTTCAGTGTTGGCGAGTGGGTTTAGAACCAAAGTCGGCACTTACTGGGTAGGAAACAAATTAAACCAAATTGGAGGAGGAACAGTAATGAATTCCAGCACTTTACCCATCATGTGAGAAGCCTCCATAATGCCCTCCTCCTCATTAACCCTCCTTTTACAGGTCTCAAAGAAAGGCTACAAGGGTTACCTTCTTCATGTTATTGAGTTACTGCTCTGTCTTGCTCCTGTTCATAATAGTGTGCTCTAGGAAGCCCCTCCAGCAGTGGGTTCTCGCCTACAGGTCTGTAATTATGTCAGCTTGCTGTTCCTAAAGGAAACAGTACAGGAGGATCTTATCGCATACTTTGGGGCGTTTAGCAAAATTATTTTGCCAATGGAAAGACATACCATGAGATTTACTTTTAATTCATAAACATTGATCATGACTATACTGATGATGTCATTCGGTAAAAAGCTTAAGGCAATAAAATATTGGCTCGTTTTGTCCACAAGAGCCAAACTGTGGAAGGAGCCTCGGTGTCCATGGTAAGATGAATGGATAAAGAAGATGTGGTTTATGTATACAATGGAATATTACTCAGCCATTAGAAATGACAAATACCCACCATTTGCTTCAATGTGGATGGAACTGGAGGGTATTATGCTGAGTGAAGTAAGTCAATCGGAGAAGGACAAACAGTGTATGTTCTCATTCATTTGGGGAATATGAATAATAGTGAAAGGGAATATAAGGGAAGGGAGAAGAAATGTGTGGGAAATATCAGAAAGGGAGACAGAACATAAAGACTCCTAACTCTGGGTAACGAACTAGGGGTGGTGGAAGGGGAGGAGGGTGGGGGGTGGGGGTGAATGGGTGAGGAGCACTGAGGGGGGCACTTGATGGGATGAGAACTCGGTGTTATTCTGTATGTTGGCAAACTGAACACCAATAAAAAATAAATTTATTATAAAAAATATTGGCTGGTTTTGAAAAGCAGTGCAACGTATCAAATAGCAGAGAATATACATATATGCAAAAATACCTTCTGCATTTCTCAATCTGAGCAAGGAAATGTTAGTCTATCCATTTGAAACTTTTCGTCAAGAAGAATGCATATCTAATTTTTAGGGGGATTTGGAGTAATTCTTGAAGACTGAGGGGGAAAGCAATACCCTTTTAGTGCAAATGTGGGCTCAAGGAGATCCATCTTTAAATTGGGTTTAAATAATTCCTGCTGTTCATTTCCTTCCCTTCCCCTACCTTCCACTCTCTTTCCCTTCCTTTCTCTTCATTCCTTTGTCAGGAGTGTACTGCACTCCCATTAGGTGTGAATTCTCCTCTCTTGGTGTCAAAAAAAGGGCAATGTTCCACTCCTCGTGGAGCTTGCCTCCAATCATCGAATAGGTAATCCCTAGGAGCTTTAAAAATACTTTGTGCATGGGCAGCCCTGGTGGCTCAGTGGTTTAGCACTGTCTTCAGCCCAGGGCATGATCCTGGAGACCCCAGATCAAGCCCCATGTCGGGCTCACGGAATGGAGCTTGTTTCTCCCTCTGCCTATGCTCTCTCTGTATCTTTCATGAGTAGATAAATAAAATCTTTAAAAAAATACTTTGTGCATTTCAATAAGTATGGAGATAACTGATGTACTGCTCATGATGAACTTCATTCTTGAAATATGGATACTGTATGCAGATAGATGCAAGTAAGGTTAGAATCCAGAGCCAGACTTTTAAACACAAGGCTGTTCAAGTTACCTCATGATAATTAACTTTCTCTTCTCTACTAACTGTTGAATATTCTGTTGCTACTCTTCTGAAATAACTGTATCTATTATTTTATTTCAGTTCCCAGTTCACTATCTCAACAATTGCCTGGCCTCCCAACTATTCCTAGTGCTATTGGGAAGATTATTTGCAGTTTAATATAGTCTCTAGACCATGGAAACAAATGATAACAAAATTTCCAGATACTCGGGTATAAAATGATAATCCTGGGGACACCTGGGTGGCTCAGTTGGTTAAGAGTCTGCCTTTGGTTCAGGTCAAGATCCCAGGGCCCTGAGATGGAGTCCCGCATAGGACTCCCTGTGTAAGGAGACCCTGCTTCTCCCTTTCCCTCTGCTAGTCCCCCTGCTTGTGCTCTGTGTGTGTGTGTGTGTAAAATAAATTAATAAAATCTTAAAACAAATTAAAATGAAAATCTTGAACACCATCCAATTTGACTCATAAAGACACTTATTGTGACACTAGCCTCAAGTGGTACATACAGTAGCATATGCTTGCAGCTGTTTCTACCCAATTATCTCCCTGAAGCTTTGCTACTACCTTTAAATTAGATGAAGTGGGCAGAACTACTCTCTGTTGTACTTAAGTAAACAAAGGTCCAGAGGCAGAAGCTGGCCTGCCTCGGGTTACATCTAAAATAACTTGGAGTTAGATGTGGTAATTCTCCAGGGCTGCTGTAACAAAATAGGACAAATTAGGTGGCTTAAACAACAAAGATGTACTGTCTTATGGCTCAGGAGGCTGGAAGTATGAAATCAAGGTGTTGGTACAGTTGGTTCCTTCTGAGGACAGTGAGGGAGGGATCTGTCCCAGGCCTGTGTCGTCGGTTTGTAGATGGCTGTGTTCACGTTTATGTGGCGTTCTCCCTGTGTGCATGTCTGTGTCCAAATTTCCCCTTCTTATGAGAACACCAACCATGTTGGATTGGTTCTCCCCTAAGGATCTCACTTTGTAAGTTGATTACCTCTCTAGAGACCTTATCTCCAAATAAAGTCACATTCTGAGGTCCTAAAGGTTAAGACTTGCACGTATAATTCAACCCAAGACATCATGAAAGCTCTCCTGTTTCTGTTTAGTACTCAGTGTCTTTGTTGCCATGCCAGGCTGTTTAAGGAAGAATGAGAAAGTGTTAGCAGGGATAAATCAAAAGAGCTGAATGATGGGGAATTAAGGGAAAGGTGGGCAATTGTGGAGAAAGTTCAGAAAATAAAAGAACGTCAAGTATCATGGCTTGAATACAGTTCACAGAATTCCCTCAAGATGGTTCTAAGTTTAATAATACATAGATTTCCTTCAAGCTTTGATAGGATTAACTACAACAAAAGAAAAGTTTCGAATGGAGTAAGAAAGCACTTGCCTATTCTATTTAGTTTATGGTAATAAATTCCAATTATTTTGAATTGACATTGTTCTGTGCAGCCTAAAGTTGACTCCAAGAACTTCCTTCTCTGCTCTGTTTAAATACCAAAGACAAACGACTACACTGGATTCTTTGGCATAGCTCCATTTATTTAAAGCTCATCTGTGCCTTTCTTTTTCTCTCTGGGGGCCTTTGGGAGAAGAAAATACACACAGACTAAACACGGAGCCTGTTGTGGATGCTGTGATTTCAGAAAAGAAGTGATCCAAGCCTGAGGTTCAGCTCCTCTGGTTAGAAGCTTCTGTAGAGAAATTACCCTAACAGCAATGGATACCAGTTTATTGTGTGAACCTGGGAGGGTTCACCATCCCCCACTTTTATCCACCTACCCTCCTGCTCCTCCAACTCCATCAAATGCTGAAGTTATTAATTCAAAAGAGACATTCCCAGATCTGTTTGGTTCCCCCCTAATCTTGCTCTCATAAATATTTGAAAATTACAGCCAAAGCCCAGTTGTGCTTCTCACAGGATGGAACTGCAGGCGAGTGCAGCAACATGCTGCTTTGAAGTTCCTGGAGTAGGGAGGTGAGAGATGATGAGATTTGGGGACAGTTTATGTGAGCAATTTGTTATGCATGTAGGAGGAATGGTGACTTGATGACAGATTCACTTCTTGGTCCTGAACCTTAATTAACAAGGCCCTCTGAGAAACACACTGAGAAACAATAGAAAAATTCTTTGGAGCATTTCACAGATTATTCACTTATAATCTATGGGGATTTATTTTATTATTATTTTTCTTTCTTTGGGAGCTGTAGCCTTGTTGCCTTGACATCCACACTCAAGAGTTATTGGTATCAAACCAAGCTATATAAAAAGCTATCAAGCACTTCTCAGATTTTCCACAGTTCAAAGCAGTGTTGGCAGCATGCCCACCGTGAAAGATGAGCCGAGCCCCAATGTGGTGAGTGTGGCTGCACGTGCAAAAGGGAGCCTGGGGGTGAGGTGGGAAAGGCTGACAACTTTGAGGGCTCTGGAAGGAAGAGAGCTGGATGCTTCCTCACAGACCTGAAGGTCACATTCTCCCCCTGCAGGGAGTAAATGGAACTTACAGTGATGTCCACTAAATAAATACAACCACAGCAGGCATAGCACTCACTGTTCTGGAAAAAAAAAAAAAGAAGAAGAAGAAGAAGAAGAAAAAAAAGAAAAGAAAGAAGAAGAAAGAGAAGAAAGAAGAAAGAAAGGAAAGAAAGAAAGAAAGAAAGAGAAGAAAGAAAGAAAGAAGAAATCTAGTAATATTATTCAGATAAAATATTAGTGAGAATTCCATTTATTTTGGTTCAGATAGATCAGAAAACTTAAAGATTTAGGGAATCTGAGACCAAAATGCGAATGGGTAGGAACTGTGTTACCTCAGTAATACAGTCTTATCACAGACAATAAGAAATTCTGATTTTCTAAGAAAATCTGTGACATTCTGTCAACCCTGGCTCTTTCCCAGGCACAAGATTCAAATTTACTTTTTATTTTGTGGTCTGTATTTTCCAATCCTAGTTAGTAAATGGAGGTGGAAATGTAAGGCACACCTTAATTCCTTTTTATCTTCCTGAAACAATTCTGTTTGGTGTTCATTTAGGGAATGATGGTAGACAGTGATGTTGACATTCCACAGATGAAGACCATCATGACCCAGAGATATTCAACACTTGTCAAAGCCCATTGGACTAGCAAGTAGGAGAAGCAGAATCAAGATCTGCTTTCTACCCACCCATCTCATCCTCTTGATGCAGGGATAATTTCCCCTTCTTAAGAGCATATTCATTTATGAATGCAGGCATCCTACAGGGCTAAGGGAGAGGATTCTGTTGGTGTTCCATTTATGTCATCTGGACATTAGGTGGTGTTCACAGTGGAAGTGAAAATTAACACCCTATGAGTGATCTCAACCAATGAAGATAAGAAACTGGGGACAGATACCATAACTCCTTCATCTCTCAGTGGTACAATTTCATGAACACTCAACACAGGTTGTGGAAAGGTCCGAAATGGACGGAGCCTCAGCTGTCCACACCATTGCCTCACTTGTTACCGTTCCTGTTAGTTGGCTGTCATCCACTGTCATAATTCCCCTTTTCCTCACTTTCAGATATACTCCTTGAACCCAAATCAACCTCAACTTACACTGTTAACTTGAGTACTTCCCACATATTACATAAATAAACTGACCTTGATTCCAAAGATCTCACAATTAGGAAAATGAAGTTAGACCCGTGGCTTCTGCTCTAAATATAGCTTCACCTGTGACTTGCATTGCTGCTTTCTTTCCAAAGCATTTTAATACTACGATATATTAAGAATAATACAAGTTTTTTTTGGAGAATATATCTAAATAAAGGCAAGCAGAAAAAAAATAGCTATCTACCCCTAAATTCTACTAACTAGAAATAACTGTTGTTTGCATATTGGTGTATATATACAGATATATACACATATATTTGTTTACAAAATGAAACCATTATACATACTATTATAAAACCTTTTGACTTAATATATCATGAACATCCTTTAGGATCTTCAAATATTATTCTTTAATATTGCTTTATAAAACCTTTTGACTTAATATATCATGAACATCCTTTAGGATCTTCAGATATTATTCTTTAATATTGCTTTTGTAACTGCAGACAATTTAATTACTTTATGTATAGAACTTTAAGCAGTATTATAGGACTCTTTTCCCTCTATTTTCTACTTACATAAACCTTCTTGGACTTAAGAAATGTCCTTATTTGTGTTTCAACTAGCAGTTAATAAAAGCACTGAGAGCTTCCTTGTGATTCAGAGTCATATCCTTAAAAAATGTTAAGAAATAATAAAGCAAAAAGTAAAAATGAAATAAACATTTGCTAATTTGTTTGTAACGATTTGATTTTACCACTCTCAAACATGATTTTTTTTTCTATTACTCACTAATCTCTTCTTTATATGGTTATCCTAAGTATAGCAGTTTCCCTCTTTGAGAATGAGAAAAACTTTGCTGTGAACTTTTCAACTTACAATTCTTTGTGGCTGAAAACTATCCCCAACAGCTGTCTGAGAATTTAGTCAATTCCATCCCAAGCAGCTGTTGGTTTTGGTGGCTATTGGGGTAGTAAGAATGTTCCAAGGGATTGAAGCAGTAAGAAGATAGGACTTTCTGAGGTATTGGGAATTGAACTTCAACAAGATATTTTCTTGTGGGTTTTTTAATGTGTGGGAGAAAGACTTTCAACATGTGACCTTCCCATAATATCTAAATCAACAATATCCTGTCTGTCTCTAGGTTTAAAAGCAAAGCTCTCTGAAAGAATGCAATAGAGCTGTGCATGATTCTGACTTTATTTAATCTCTGATTTCCCCTATCAGGAACATTGCACTATGATTCTCATAGTTCTTAGAGGGTTATGAGCTCAGTGTCTGCCAGGAAAACTTGAGTGATTTTAGGGGTTTTCATATTTCCTGCTGCATCAGTTCCACTCAGAAATGTAGGGAAAAAATAATCTCTCTTTTGAGCATCTGTGCAGTCTGGCATCAGATCCCTAAAATGTAAGCAAGCTAACCACAATGTCAGAAGAAAGTTATTTTAGTGAAAAAGAAGGAGAAGAAGGAGGAAGAGAGAAGAAATAGAAAGACAGAGGGAGGGGGAAGAGATAGAGACAGAATGAAGGGGGAGGGGAAGAAGAAATAAAGAAAAGGAAAGAAGGAAGAAAGGAAGTAGGGGAGGATGGGAAGAAGGTAGGGAAGAAGGGAAGAAATACTGAGCTATATTTAGTGGCAGCCTAGTTATACCACAGCGGAATTTGGAACACTACAGCATTCCATTAGGAGCAATTGCTAATGTCACTTCCATCCCTGGATGATAAATACTTTTAATGGGAAGGAACAGGCTTATATGAACTATTACTGTTTCCATGAATTCTATCATAGTGTACATAATCTCTGGGTGTGCATGGTGTGCATGATATGCTGGATGATTTGGGCTGATGGGATTGTTCCCCAGACTGATTGAGCTACAACAAGTTTCTGCTGATATTTCCCAGTGTCTTCTACTTGCTTTCTTACAAGTTATGGACATCTCTCCAACCTTAAGATGGACAAAAAAAGACTGAAAAATAAATATACTTTCTGACCTGGCCCATTACTACACCTCTTCTCACTGAATCCACAGCTTTGGATAGAACAAATTCATTCAAGCCATTCCATAGAGCAGCTTTTACTTCCAGACAATGTCTCCTTACTATAGACTTCCCAATTGATCCCCATCTTTCCTCTTCAACTACTCTACCCAGCCCTATTTCAAAACTCTTAAAGCTTTGGTCAAGGGAGACCTAAGGCATGATTGTAAGCATAAACACCTTTTGCCTTAGGAAAGTATTTCTGCCCAACATTGTTATTCAGGGTTTGCCCAGTAGGTTCAATTAGCACTTGAAAACTAAGGCTAAGTGGATGAAACATGCAGCCTTTCAGTAGTCGGTTTTGGGAGCCAACTTTTTGTATTCCAAGTGAAGTTGAAACATCAGCAAATTGAAGAATTTGAGATGGGGGTTAAAGCAATATGAATCTTTCATCTCTACCTTTAAAATATTCCCTTAGCCAGTGACTATTATACCAAGAAATGAAATAAAGCATACAATGTAGTATAGGTAGCCTCAGGATGCATCAATTGGTAGAAACACAGAATCAAAGCAATGCCAAAAATACCTATAATTTAGGGAATGTCTACTCTGTGCCAATTTCTGAATTAATGTCATTATTTTATTAATTCCACAGATAGTTACTGCAGAACAACTATGTGTCATGTACTTTCAACATGCTGGAAATATAGCCATAAATTACAAAGTTAGAAAAATACTATTTTACTCATATTGCAGGTTAATAATTTAAGGTTCTGAAACTTAGATCATTTGCCCCATGCCAATTAGTTGATAAATGTCAGTAGAACTGAAACAATCTAACTGATGCTTTAGTGTGTGCCTTGATACATCTACACTCAGAATCAAAGAATTAATTTCTTTTCTTTTTTAAAAAAGATTTTATTTATTTATTAATGAGAGACACACACACAGAGAGAGGTAGAAACACAGGCAGAGGGAGAAGCAGGCCCTATGCAGGGAGCCCGATGTGGGACTCGATCCCAGGACTCCAGGATCATGCTCTGGGCTGAAGGTAGGCACTAAACTGTTGAGCCACCCAGGTGTCCCGAAGAATTAATTTCTATATGTGCTTTAAAGTCTTCTCCTATGCTAAGTTTGAGACCCATGGAGGGGATTTATACCACGCCTCTTTTCCTTTCTCTTCTCTCCTCTTCCCTTTCCTTTTATTCTTTTCCCTCATTATATTCTTTTTTTTTTTCTTTAATCTCCCAGATATTTTTGTCACAGTGGGCAAGACAGTACGATCTGTTTTCTTCAAGGAGCAGGAAAAAAAATGACTAGGGTACTGATAATCTTTTTATTTTCTTTTAAACTCTACATCAAAGTCCTCATTTTAAACTGCATTTATTTTCAGTAAAAATATAAAGTTACATAAATTGAAAAGAGAATGAGAGATTATCATTTGAGTTTGTGAAATTGCAAAACATTACAAGTCAATTAGGTAGAAATGCATGATGTATAAACTAGAGGTTGGCGGGTGAGAGAGTAGGGGATTGCATAATTATACAGAGAAATAAGAAGTATTTTGATTTGGCTGAAGTGTTAATATTTTAACCACAGCAGAGATTTGTTTTTTCAAGAAGATACAACAAAACGCTCCAGTATTCCAAGCGATTGAGACAAATATCTTATACATCTCATAAATCAAGAAGGATGTTTATATTCTCTGAGACATTCTGTTACAGTTTCCTTCTTGAATGATAAGCTTCTACAAGAGTGTTAGATTTGGGCTACAGAAACAGGAATGCTCTTTGTTTTGGTTAGACAGTCACCATCTTTGAAATAGATGTGCCTTGCTATTCTAGGAACTATTTTTAAATGATTTCTTAGAAAATGTGATAAACGATTCTTCTCAAGATGTAGAAATGTGCTCCAACAGGACCGGACTGGAGAAGGAGATAAGGAGAAAATAAAAAGCAGAGCTTCAGTTTCTGACTTCAAAAAATGGGGATGAGGTTGTCACAGTTATGGCGACTTATGGTTTGCTTTTGAAAATTCCTACTAGGTGGTATTTGAACTAACTAAACTTGGTTTGCTTATAAATCCTGTTCCTGTCCTTCTTATGTGGTTGTTCCTTTTGAGATCAATGAACAAAAATAACATATACACATTCTCACTTTACAGGACCATCTAATAAAAGTAGAATTAAAATCACACATACACACACACACATGCATAGTTCTATTACCTGGCTTAGCAAAGAAACGATGCTGTCAGCCTTCATTATGTCCATGTTGGTTCTGGTGTAGATGTGATGTAGAACAATGTTGTGCTCAGGGTGTCAGATCACTCATTAGTTACACATATGCATGTAATGGACCAAGGGGTACATTTCTCTTGGAATTATAAGAAAGTGGCATGAATGCAAAGGGGTTTTTTCACCTAACATAGTCCACTGGATCATGCCCTGAAGGTTTGTTGCTGTTTTATATGCTTTATTTCAACTTCTTCTTAAACTTTCATTTAGTTTTTTGAAGCTATGAAGTACAGTAGTAGAGGGGACAAGCTTTGCAATCAGTTACACATGTTACACATTTTGCAATTCGCTCTCATAATCAGTACCCATATGTCCTGATCAGGTTCTCAATCATAAATTTCAGCCTTCTCATTTGTAAAAAGAAATACTACTTAAATTACAGAGTCACTAATAGATTCGAATGAGTTAAAAAATATCAAACATTAATAACGCAGATATCATCTGGAAACTCCCTTTACTCTTGAAATTTCAGGGAATATGGTTTAAGCTCACAATTTCATTACTTCAAGAATGCAGATACTATTACATAATTCCAGAACATTTCTGATAACTTACTTCTTCATGGTTCTTGCTTTCTAAGCTGCTTTATCCCTACATGCTTTCTCAAATTTGTTCTTGGTCAAATCGTACCACACTCATTGACTTCCATAGAGACAATTCCACTCACAAAGTCTCCATGATTTTTTTTTCTAATTTTATTTATTTATTCATGAGAGACACAGAGAGAAGCAGAAATACAGACAGAGGGAGAAACAGGCTCCATGCAGGGAGCCCGATGCAGGACTCCATCCTGGGTCTCCAGGATCATGCCCTGGGCTGAAGGCAGGGCCAAACCATTGAGCCACCTGGGCTGCCCTGTCTCAGTGATCTTAATAACAGATTACATATTACATAGCATCGTGCTCACTCTTGTGTCTACGTCCATACTTTCATTTACAATAGCAGACTGAAAATCCTTTTTCTTGCCTCAGACAATACAATTTTAATCACAGGCAGGTTTTCAGTTTGAGTTCCAAGTTCTTAACTGAGAATTTTCTTAGTGTTTTATATAGATAGATAATCTCTCTAAGAAGAGTTCATGTCACCAAACAAAGTGTACTCTATGTTTTTTAGACTATAAACAGTTTAATATTTGTGTAGTTGGTTATTACTGTTACTGCTGATTATTCTTAATACTTAAATGTGGGAATTGGCTTATTGTCGGTAATACTTAATTATTGTTCATACTTAAATGTGGAAATCTGACATGTTTAGTCAGACTCTTCTTGCTCTTGAGTCCTGGTGCCCACAGAGAATTTGTACCTTGCTCCACTTACTACCATTCACTCAGTACTTATTCAGCACCTACTGTGTGCCTGACACAGTTTTAGGTGTTGTTGAGACAGCTTGTGGCTGTCAAGGGATATCAAGTATTGGGTGGGTAATCTGAGGTTCAAGTTTGGGGATTCTATTTTTATCAGACATGAAGCTGATATTTTAACATCTGTATTTCTTACTCTTTGTCTATTTTCATTTAATTCAGAAATTGGGTGGCATATAATCCTCTAGGTTAGGGGCCAAACTCCAACATTATTATTATTTTTACATTTGGCAATGTGTTGTCTTTAATTTCTCAGAGCTCAGTGACTTTCAACCCCAAGATATTTCTGTTTTTCACTTGAGACAAGTTGTAAAGCAAATAGTCATTAGCTCAGAAAGAGCCAGCATACTTTCCCAGCTACCCTTAGAGAATTTTTATACAAACCTGAAGAGTGATGCTGCTTATTTCTTCATTATAAAACTAGGACCTGCTACATATCACTCTCAGCTGGCCCATGCTGCAGTATTTCCATTTTACCCCATCACACTTTCATATGAAGTATAGTAGAATTTTTGAAATGTGTATTTATGCTAGTAGAGAGTACTTTTATCACACTCACATACCTTCACATGCACATCACACATATTCCACCACTTTGCCAAACATTGCTGACACTTGAGTTCACATGCCTCTTTGGATGGTCACCAATGATCTTATTTGTCAAATGGTAGGCTCAATTGTTTAGCATGTTTTGAAGGATTGATCTCTTTCTATTGATGGGAACACCAATATAACAAAGACAAAATAGAGAAAGTAACTTTGCGTAGAATGGAAATTAAGGCAACAAAAAGGGAAATGAAGCTGCAGGTAAAGTCATGTGTCAGCTGCTTCCAATCTGGGTTTTCACCAGCAGTTAGGGGAATAATTAGGGGAAAGTGACAGCTCCTGAGAGTGAGCAGAGGACACTAGCCAGAGTCACACAACATTTCAGGATTCCAGCTCAACACTCTGAGATTCAAAGCATTGTACTTGTCCCTGAAGAACAATGTGGTATTGACCATAATTCACAGACTCTCAAATGAAGTCATACAATAGGCTAACCTGGTCCATGAATACATATAATACAGGACTCATAGCTATATTTTCGGCACAAATTATACTCGGCTCATTGCCAAAATCCAGATCTACTGACTGGTAGCTATAAGCCTCCTGATATATTGACCTGACTATATAGCAGGATTCTAAAGCTCAAAAATTTGCCCTGATGCTTTATAGAAGACAGAAAAAGACTTTACTATTTTGTAAAGGTTTGAAGATAGTATCCTTACAAAAATCACGAATCACTGAATAACTATTCATTAATTAAATAATTAATACATTATGCTGTTCACTATAGTTAATTCAATAGGCAAAACAATTATATGTAATAAATAAAACTACAATAATACAAGAGAGTGTGGAAGTGAGAGAACTTTCTAAACTTAAAAGTAATGGAACCAAAAAAAAAAGTAATGGAATCAAGTCATAATTATAAAATTGGCTCTCTATGTATTTAAAAGTAAACATCCCTCAAATCACCATACAATTAAAAATAAATAATATCCATGTAAAATATGTTCCTTCAAATATGATATACAGGGTCAGCATTAATTACCTGTACTGAAATTGCAATAGATAATAGGTAAGGGAATTATCAGACAATTTACAGAACAAAAAAATGTGACTCAAAAAAGTAAAAATTGCAGGTTCATCAGGGATCACAGACAAAGGCATTGAAGTAACAAAATACAAGCAGTTTCTTCTTAAAGTAGTGAAAGTTTGTGAAGTTTGCACTTCCATGTGGGTGGGTGAGAAAATGGTTTGGATTCTCTGTATTGTAGTGCACCAGGACCTATGGAGAGTGTTAATAAATTCATTAACTCATTCTCACCCTTCCATGATGTCTCATAGGAATATCAAGCATATAATACCTAAAATTGACCCCCTCCTCCTCAACTATGCATGCATTTGTTTAAAAGTTCTTATATCAATAAACGTCAGTGTAAATTTTCTAGTTTTTCATGTCACCCAATCCAGAGACAAATCTGGTGTCTCATAACTGTCATGGAAAACATCTCATTTCCCAGCTACTACCATCTTACTCCGGGTAAAAACAATCCTAGTTCCATCACCTGGGCACCTATACTAACTGTTGAACTGATTCTCTTTTTCCACTGGGCTCCTCTGTCCATTTCCACCCAAAATTTAAAGCAATTCTTTAAAAATTCAGGCCAGGTCATATGATTTCTGAATTCAAAATCTGTCTGTGGTTTTACATTATGATTAGCATGGAATCTCAAGCCTATATGTACCTACACCTCATTCTGTCAGCATATTCATATCTCAGATTAAAAATACCCTCCTCAGAAAAGCACATCTTGTCCTGTTCTTTCTCCTTTCTCTGCCTTAACATTTTTCCTAGCACTTGTCACAATATTACGTTATAATATGTGCCTGTTTATTTCTTTATTGACTATCTCTCTTATGAAAATCTAAGATCAATGAAAGCAGGTAATTTCCTGGATTTCTCTACTTAATAAATATTGAATAAAGTAAATAAATAAATGAGTTAATAGAGGATATTAGAATTAACCCAAATAAGCAACAATAAAAAAGTCAAGTGGAATATTACAAATTATATTTTCAAGAATATTTACTAATCTAAGTAAACAATTCTGTATCATGATGTCATGTGTATAGTGGTTGGTTCAATTTAGCAAGAATTCTTGTGCCAATACCACGGTGATTGATTACTTCTCAGCTCCGATATTATGAATGACTTTGGGTCCTTTGGACAAACTTCATCTTAAAACAATTCTATTATATTTTTATGTCAAATAGGTTTTTAAAAATTTTCAGCCAAAGGCTCAAAACCAAGCTTATTTGTGGCCAGCTTGCCATTTGCAGAGTTGGTTAAGATGAACTAAGATCAAGGCAAAAATAGTCATGCAGGCAAATATCTCTATTGAGTCATTGTTCCAGATATATATCCAGTATGCTTCTCTAGATCTGTTTTTTTTTTTTTCTCACTTCTCTGCCTTGCTCTGCCTCAGAAGGCTGACATGTACAGACCCTACCAACCTGTCTCCCTGCTATCTTTGTTCTCAGCTTCAGTGAATGGAGAGTCCCAGTAGGACCAGAGGGTTCACAGGGGAGTTACTCACTCCCTGGGGTCCCTCCCTGTCTAGTAGCCTACTTCTGGACACCCCTGTTGGAAGATCACTGCTTCTCCAGAGAAAGCTGAACCTACTCATCTCTACCTGGGTCCCAGGAGCCATGCATTTTCCAGTCATTTTCAGATAGCAATTTTTACTAAGTTCTCATTACTATCCTGTGGTCCTCCTAAACCCATTCCAGGTAAATGATAAATTTTCAAATTATTGTATTCCATCTATGCTATTCATTTCCTATGGGGACCCTGTATAAGACTGCTTGCTTGCCCAGGCTACCCTCCCTTCAGCCCATCCTTTTACTCCAGGCATTGTTGAGGCACTAGGATAAACTAGGGCAACATCTTATCACTTCCCATTCATCAATTGCATCATATGCTTTCTTCCTCTTTTAGCCCCTGGACTCTGAGCTTCCCTGGTTGGAATGTCTCCAGGAATCTATTCAACTATTCCGATGCATGAAGAACTGTGGAATCGAGAAGACACTAGCAAACCATAAGGTAGCTTCTGACCAATAAAGGACAGGAGTTAGGAAAAAAGAAAGGAACAAACAAACAAACAAAAACCCACACTCCTTTCTTTTACATGAACAATTCTAAGGTTCTAAGGTACATATTTTACTTAGATTGTGTAGTATCTTAGCAGGATTAAACCCTAGTTGTCCATGGCAGCAAGCCAACTTAATAATACATCTTTGTATTTGCTTCCCTCCATCCTTGTTCATTCCTCCAGGTTCTTAAACCCTGTACCTTGAAAGCATCCCAAAATAAACTACCTTTTGCAAACACCTATTCCAGGCTCTGCTTCCTAGGGAGATCCTGAGCTTAGAGACACTACGGTTAATACAGTGACGTATTTATGTGTATATATATATATATATATATATATATATACACATTTATGTGTATATATATATATATAAAATGCACACATATAATTTTCATTTATACACGTATTTATGTGTATATATATATATATACACATTTATGTGTATATATATATATATATATATAAAATGCACACATATAATTTTCATTTATTACCAAAATCTTTATTGTGTAGATTTATTAAGGAAAATCTAATTGATATCATTCAATGTAGTGCTGTCCATTTACTAAAATTCATTTCGAACATGCCCCTCATCCTTGCCCTACACACCATCTCCACCCTCCAGCCTCCATCCTGCCATCTTCACATGAATGAGAACTCATGAACCTCAGTGCACACTGGTAATCCATCAGCAAATTTTTCCAGTGTGCTTCCTGACAGGTCTCAAAGAGGTTCATAATGGCATTTCCCCTGAGGGCAACAATGCCATTAGTCAGAAGTAATAAAACCTTTTAGTGAAAGGGAAATAGGGGGGGAAAAACCCTTCATATTCTCTGCACATTTTCAAAATTGAGTAAATTTAAACTTCAGTTTCCAGACTTCTAGAATAAATTCCAAGCTTAATTTCCATAGCAAACCCATAGGCAAACAGGTGCTGGAAAGAATTCTAATCCCCCCATTTCATAACCTGGGCAACAGGAGCACTGGCCTGTTACTGAGTAGCGTCTGCACCAGGGCTGTGCTGGCCAGTTTGCAGGCAGGGGTGACTTCCTCTGCAGAGCAGCTGGAGGTTTCCTTGGCCCCAGTCTGACTGCAGAGGACAGGAGTATGAAGTGTTCCTCACATAGAGAAATGACTGAGCAAGCGTTACCAGACTAAACATCACAGCCAGGATTAAGCACATGCTGCCTTGTGAACATACCCCCGTGTAAACTCTTAAAAAGATAAACCAGTAGGTAACATAGAAGTGTGACAGCAGTTTTTGCATCAAATACTACCTATAATTCTGATTTGTCTCCTTTCACAAATTAGTTTCCCTGGATTCTGGTTTTCCACATAGGAAAGTGGAGAAATACGATTATTGGAACAGCAAGAGGAATCTCTTCTGGGCCATTTCCAGGCAAGACCCCAAATGGGGACTCCCAGAGGGGAGGCAAGAAAGCCTGCGCTCTGGAGGTTTTCAGAGAGGCTTTGCATCTGAAAGAGGTCTGAGTATGCCTTATGCCAAAGAAGCTGCTTTGGCACATTAATGTAAACCTCAGACCATTTGAGGTTTGCCCTTCTCTCTTGAAAAAGGCATCTCGTACTATAGATAAGTGTTAGCACTGAAGGTCATGTTCTCCCTCCCTTCTTAATTCTGATTTACATTTACAGGAAAATCAAGCGGAAAACCATGAGCTGGGAAATGCTGTTCATTTGCAAAGAGGCATTACTGTTCCAGGCCTCTGGGCTGAATTATGCCGTTGTTCTAGGTCCCAGGTGCCAACATCCGCAACACCCCATTCCTGCCCACACCGCACACAGAGTCTCGGCCTAGAGCCATTTCAAGGATCTATCCGGCTTTCTAAAGGAAATTGGCTCAGTGGTGCACTCATGTACCAGATGTGAGACCCATCTACGAGTCTCTGAAGGTCAGCCAGGATAATAGTCACATCTGTCCACAAGATAGCTCAAAGATTATCTACATTGTGCTCTCCTTGGCCACAGATTTTATGTGTTGGCTTGGGAAGTCTGTTTCAATTGGCAAAGCAGTTAATCTAACTCATCCTTTGCTCACATTTGTTTACTTTTTTTTTTTAACCTTACCACAAAATTCCCAAGATATAAAATATAGCCTTTATTCCAGGCTCTATTTGCTGGTCCATTTCATCCATTTATTCCCCTCAAATAATGAGCACTGGTTATATAATCTGTCCACGTAGGGGATTTTTATGCATTTAGGACATGGGCATTACAAATACAACATCAGAGACATACTTATAACCATAAATTCTCTTTTGAAATTCCTACTACTTGTTAAAATATCACTGCACATTTGAAATAGTTTTTTTTTTTCATTTCCAAATTGTCTTATAGTCAACAATGTAGCACTTCCAGCCATACATGTTACTGAAAAATTGCAAAAGAGTATTTATTATAGTCCCCAGTTTTTCACCAGTTGTAACTTTATGAATAAAGAATGTTTTGTTTTATTTTTTTTTCTGGCAAAAATGTTTGCTTTCTGACCCAAAGTCATTTGGAGTAGGGAAATGGGAATGTGTCAACAGAGATAAATGAATATGGTCAATGGCTTAGTCACAGTATTAAGAAAACAAAAACAGTTTCCCCACTTTTTTTTAGCACACGCCTGGTTGTCATTATGTCTATGATGTTGATTAGAATTATTCTCTTTAATTAGGAAAAGTCACAGAACACACAGAGTTGATGTCTCAGTATTTTATGGAGGAAATTTCATTATTTGGAAGTAGCATAAGATGGGAATTTTATTGTTTTGGTTGTTAATGTTTTTCCCTTTTAATTCTACAGCTGCAATTTACTGGAGGAGGTGTCTAAGTCATAATCCTTTCCATTATTAACATGGTTCATTACGTTGTAGCTCTGTTATTTAGGCCATAATGATAAAAAGGGTAAGATCACATATTATATGCCATAATCAAGCTAACAAGCCATATTGGACATTTGTTAATTTCCTTGTTAATTTTCTCTTTAACTTACATTCTCCTTTCTTCTTCAACAATGAATCAAATTCTGTCCAGCATCTCCCCTCAACCCCCTGCGCTGCTCTCACTCTTGTTCTGGTGAGACTATCATTATGTCCTTATCCAAGGCTGGAGAGAGTGAGGTAAGTCAGAGTGATCTATTCCCTGGCCACAGGGACTGGTTCAAGGACAAATGTATTACCTAAGTCAAGTAGACAAGGTCAACAAAACTTGATTCTGGGATCTTTCTTTGAGTCACACAGTGGCAATTAACTTGCTTTTACTACACTTGGTCTTGTAATAATATGAGCCTGAAGATTCGTGGAACATATTGTAGAATCTGAAAATGCAGTCCACATTTCTAAGAAATGTAGGTAATTGAAAATTCCTTATTACTAATGGAAGAATAATTCAACCCAAGGGTCAGCAACATCTTTTTCACATTTAACTTCAAATTATAAACATATATTATCTTTTTAAAAAGGCAGGGGCATTTCCATGGGATTGAAACAAATTCTAACCCTTCTACACTACTTCAGTGACTCCTAAAAGGATTTTCTATTTAGAGGAAATTTTAGCTGAGTAGATTTATTTAATCTACACACACACACACACACACACACACACACGCGCGCGTATTATATACATACACAAAAAATATATAAGTGACTCTTCTCTTCTTAGGTTTCTATTAGCAACATATCTATTGTGCTCTAGCTGTGAGAAAATTTTCCAGATTCTCCAATTAAAATAAAAACTAAAATGATGCTGAGTGTTCTGGAACTGAATCAAGAGATGCACCAAAGCTTTCAAAGACCGTTAAGCTGTTTGAATTGAATTATATAAGTAATATTACCAAAAAAAATCAATATGCTTTTTTCTAATATACATTGTAATACTCACTCACTCAAATGTCTACTGTATCCTAAAAATTAGCCAGTAAGAATAAGCAAGCCCTGCACAGAGTTAGAATAGTAACTTTTTCTTCACTGTGTGATTTTCTTAATGACAAGGCATCACTCGGTTGCAAACAAAACTTCCTTGGGACTTTTTAGCATTCTACAGCTTACGACACAGGAGGTTATAGATTAAACTCAGCTGCAAGTTGAGAAGGACAGTATATCGATTATTACAAATATAATAACAGCATCCATTTGGAATCATTTTGTTACCTCATGTTTTTGTTAGAACAGTTCAAAAAGGCAATGATATTATGGAAATTAGAGGAGATATACTTTAATTAGAGAAGTTCAAGATGTAGAACCTGAAGAATTGTGAAGCACTTTCCAAACTGGCCCGCTTAGCTAATAAATTCCCCAAGGACAAAGAGCAAGTAATGGACAGCATGAGACCTGGAGACAGAGAAATGATGTAAATATACTTAGGAGAGAAAAAGCACTGAAAAGAAATTTAACCGTACTTTTATATTTCTCTCATGGTTGAAGCACTTGAAAATTTATTTATAAGGATGTGACCCTACCTTAAATAAACCATCCTTTTAACTTTGTAAGACTTTTATTTTTTTTCTTTGTAAAGACTTTTAAAAATCTAATAGGATCTACTATATTTTATGACCTAATTCCCAGCAGCTAAAACATAGGCTTTGGCAATAAGAAAATTTATTTCATAATTGATAGAATTAAAATACAGAAACTTAAAGCTTGAAAACTTAATCACGACAACACAGAATACCAAACCTCACTCAGGATTCTGACTGCCAGGTCCATTCTCCGCCCTCCACCCCTCACCCCGGCCCAGCCTCAGCAAGGCCATGCAAGATGACAGGACAAGATAAAAGGAATCTGGATCCCAAATCACTGCTTAGAGAATAAGTGACTGACCTGAATTGCTATGGTGGCCTACTATTTGTGTGAGGGAAAAAACAAAGAACAAAACCAAAGCCTCTGGGTTTCTTTTTGAACCATAATATATACAGTCCACTGTAACTCACACCTGAAAACAAGCTAAGTATTTGTGGCTAAATGTCCTTGTGCTCCACAAAATAAAACCTTTCAAGATTGGACTCAATCGCATCTCAAACTCTTCCACAGTTAATTGCATTTTCTGTTGTACTCACTCACGTTCTGTTTTGTCTATACCTGTGTTTCATGTAACTGATGAGCAGATGATTACCATCTAGTTTCATAACTACTGACAAGATCCTGAGTGCCTCAAGAGGAAGGCTTTTCCTTATTCAACTGTATATCCTCCTGCATCTTATCGCTGTTCAACATATGCTTTTTAAAAGAATGGGTCGTTGTGTAGTTTGTCAAATATAATTCACTGCACAAAGTTTAGGTAGCTGGTTTTCTTAGGATGTTCTCTCTTTATTAGTCATCATTCAATTCCAAAGCGTTGATCCATTTTTTTTTTCATGCAATTCCATGAGTTGATTGCAACCCATACTGACACAAATAGAAGATCCAAGTACTTTTAATTCTTTTTTCCCCCTTAGGGATGTTTTGGTTTTTGGAGTCTTCTGGTATATGAGAGTTTTGTTTGTTTGGGAAGGGAAGTGGGTCAGGGAGGGGGTAACTGGCTGATGGGCATTAAGAAGGACACTTGATAGTGTGAGCACTGGGTGTTATATGCAACTGATGAATCACTAAATTATACCTCTGAAACTAACAAAAAAAGAGTTTTGTTTGTTGGTTTATATCTTTTTTTTATACTTGAAGATTAGAAGGAGGCAAATAATTCCCTATAAAATATTTGACATACTGATCGATAAATTTAGATGATCATATATCTTCTAGTCATGTACATATCCTTCCATGGGGGAGGGTGAAGGGAACAGAATCAGTTTGCTTCTTGTTTATTATATTAGCATCATAAAACCACATTCCATATAGCTCTATTTTCAAGTTGACACCACCACTTAGAATTAAGCTCAGAACTCTAAGAAAGGATCCTTCAGAGACTATCTTTCAGAGTATCGTAAGAACAGTACACGTTTGAGATATGATAATTAGAAAGGATTGACTAGATGAGAGCTTCCTTGCCTGTAGATGAAGTTCTTACAGAGATATTCCAATATATAAGATAATTCTCACAGCCACTGAAATTCAGTGAGGTGGAGAATTAGCTTCCTAGGTAAAACTCCCCAAAATTGTTGCACCTTCTGCTTTTTCAACTTTGGGGGGATTATTATGACCATCGTTGGTGGAGAAGAGGGTAGTTAGTTTCAAGACACCAGATTTATGTAACATTTTTTCATTGTTCATCTGAATCTCTTGCTCCCAAATGAGTTCTGCGGCCCCACCTCCATCATTAGCAGGTGGGGTCTCTTATAAATCATGAACAACAACAACAAAAAAGACATTGTAGCATAGATTATAGTTTGCATTGAGGCGTGACCCTCATAAATATAATGGATTCTATTTTACCTGAAACATAGTCAGTTGCAGGTGACCAGAAAACTAGTGTCACAAGGAGAATCAGCTAGCTTAGCATTGTGATGGATTGTCTTCCTTTGTTGAGATCCTAAGCTTTCGAATTTCAGCTATGAGGTATTGTTTAGAAATTGTTCTGGCTCAGTTGTAGTGAACTAATGTGTGATTTACAATTCTATCTCATGTCTTATTCTGCTCATGGGAAATTTCACTCTTTGCTTTCCATGTTTCCAGAGCATGTTTCATAAAAGAGGCTTTACATGGTCATCTGTAGGAATCAGTTTTATTAGCTTTCTTGTATTTTCATTTTTTGTGTACATGTAGTGTGTGTGTGTGCACGTGTGTGTGTGTCCTTCCTCCAAACGTGACATTTTTCTTCTCAATTCAAGAGCATTTGTTCTATCTGACCACTGGATGGCGATTAAGTGTTTTTTTCCCCAAGCAGGTAGATTATTAAGAAGCCAGTTGCCAGTACAGATTGCTTTTGATTCATGGACAGGATTCCAGGGGACCTTATTAACAAGAAAACAGAGAAACATTTCACCTTGTCTTCATCAATTAAATGATTTATTAACAAAGCTCACAACTTTACTTATTACCAAATGCAAGAAGGCGATAATTTACACGATATTTTAAATTCAAGTACCCAGTTGCACCTATGGCTGTAAACTCACAGCCTTTCTCCTGACAATTCCTACCTTCAAGGTCCTCTGCCAAATCTCAGCCTACAAGAAACCTTGAGAAATACATTGAGAAATGATCACCATCTCTCATGCTACTGTGTCATAATTGTTTATTTATGTGTAAGATCTATTAGTTTTGCCCCTCACTGAATCTGGAGCACTATTAACCCAGTAGTTAGTAAACACTAGTTGAGTAAATGGAAACAACAAATGTTTTTTTCTTGCATTCTGGTTATTCTTGCCCATCTGGGAGATAAGATGAAGCTCAACTCCAGGAAATATAAGTGGTCTGCAAATGAGATCTCTAGGCATTGGAGATAGGGATGGGTGCGTCCCAGCTTTTAACTGATCGGTCTACTCTTCTCCTACTTGAAGAATACGCCCTCTATGAAGTGAAGCGTTGGGTTGACTTCCCTTCTATTGGGTTTACAGTAAATCTTGCTTTTGCAAGACTGAGATGATGTCTTCTATTTTTTTTTTAATTTGGATATTTGTTTGAGAATATTTCAATCCACTTATCAATTGAGAAAACTATTAATACAATCATCTCAGCATCCGTGTGCTCATCTTTTTCTCTATAGCCAACCTATAAATTGTACTTACACTACTGACCCTTACAAAAGAGAAAAAAAAGCAGTGGCAGAAGGTGATGGTGTTATGATCTCTGAGTGGAAAAGAAGGTGGAAGGAAGTAAAAGTGGAAGGGGACACAGCTCCCTGGAGAATTTTTGCAGTGCACCATGGGAGCCTCTGAAGGAAATAGAGACCATTCAGTCTTTTTGTGTAACAACATACTAGCACATCCATGGAATAAATCAATTAAAGATACTTTTATTAAGAGAAGGTCCTTTTTTCTCTTGTCCTTAACATCAGGTTCCTCTGCTATTACTTGGTTTCAAAGCCAACACTGGGCTCCCATGTGCAGAATATTTTGTTCTTGGTTGAATGGTTTCCTTTTTTTTTTTTTTTTTCTCTCTCTCTCTCGGTTGATAGAATGAAAATAGCATATTAGTCTGGTTGTTCTGTATTAGTTTGCTAAGGTTGCCTTACACAGTGGGTGGCTTAAAGAAAGGGGATATATTTTCTTATTCTTCTGTATCCTAGAAGTCTAAGATCAAGGCGTCCACTCCGCTGATTCCTTCTGGGGCCTGTGAGAGAGGGGAGGGTCTGTTCCAGTATCCCTCGCTGGCATGAAGATGCTCTCTCTTCTCTGTGTCTTCACATTATCTTTTCTCTATATGTATCTCTACTTTCACATGGCATTTTTAAAAAAGATTTTATTTATTTATTTATGAGAGACATAGAGAGAGGCAGAGACACAGGCAGAGGGAGAAGCAGGCTCCATGCAGGGAGCCTGATGTGGGACTCGATCCCGGGACTGCAGGATCACGACCTGAGCTGAAGGCAGATGTTTAACCACTGAACCACCCAGGCATCCCATATGGCATTTTTTTTTTTATAAATTCATGAGTAATATTGGATTATGTCTCACCCTAATGACCTTATTTTAATTTATCTAATTTAATCTGTAAGACTCTATTTCCAAATCAGGTCATATTCTGAGGTACTATAGGTCATGACTTTCAAGATATGAATTTAGCAAGCACACTTAGTAAATGCTACACTTACAAATATTTATTATAAATATTATTGAAGAAATAAACTGCCTTCTAAGTACAGGAAGTAGTCCATACACTTGGACTATGAATGCTTGCAGTCCCAGCAAAGAACACAGAGCAAGTCTGGAAAATATTGAGACACTGTTTCAAGCAGGCAATGCTTCAAGTCATGCAAATGTCACAAGTATTCATAAAAGACATTTCAACTGTTTTCTATCTCTGAAATTAGGTCCCAGACTCATTAGGGAGTCATTTGGACACTCCACTTGCATCTCTCAAACATAGTCTCACAGAACAACCTAAATACAAAATAAGGGAACCAGTCCTTAAGAAGGACTAGCGCTGGGACACTGTACTGTGTATGTCTGCCATGTCCTTGGTCTGATACCTAAGTACCCCCAAAGCATTGAGTAGATGTCAACTCAACCTAAGAAGTTCTTTCCCACATTTTTACGTTAAGATCATGCTCATTTCTGCTTGCTTCCACTATTGGGGCACTTCATTTACAGTCTACCACTATTGATTGTCTGTTCCTGTCTGAAAACTAGGTAAACCTGGGTTCAGGCTCCTCTTTGATGATGTGCTCTAAGGATTTCCTACGTACTATTGCATTTAACACTCCGAACAACTCTTTTAGGGAAGTATTCGCTTGATCATCAAAACTTAAGGGACAAGAGGGTCTAGAGATGGTTCATATTGCCCAATATCTCAAAGTAAATATCTGGGATAAAATCTGAATCCAGATCAGTATGAGTCTAGTGCCCTAGCACAGTGACAAATCCATTCTCCTACACAGATAAATAAAGAAGTCAGATCCCTGACAGTGCATTTTATTACTCTGTATTGAGGCTCACATCAACAATTGGGCAACTTTGATAATGAGATTTTCTCAGCTTAATTTCTAATTCTAGATCCCCTTAATCTGAAACAGTCTCAAGTCATGCCATATATGGCTATGAAACCAGTGGATCAGCACATGGGCCCTTTTCATACATCTGAAACACAGCGTAGAATTAACTAAAAATAGAAACATCTTCTGTAGACAATTCTTAAATGTATATTCACATATATTCCAAAGATATCAATGACTAACTACACAAAACAAATTCACATCCTAAGGTTCTGGCATCATTTACTTTGAACTAAAATTTGAGATGGCACTAAGCTTTTTGTAAGTTCTCAGGTGTATTTGACTTACTTCAAAAAGTTTTCTTTAAATTGGCTTTTAAAAATACAGTAATATATCACATTAACAGAAAGGCTTATCAATTCTTTGAATAGCATACCCTAACTTAATTTTTGTGATTTTATATATTTGAATTCAAGTTTTCTGAAAGTGGGACTTATGTTTAAAATGCAACCAAAAAATAAGATTGAATTGAAATAAACAAATACACATTGAGGAACTACCACATGCCAGGTTTTAAAGATATAGATAGATGGGTAGATATCTGTATAAACACAGATATAGATATGACTCGGAAATGATGCAGATAGATATATCTCTCTGTCTACTATTTATAGCCATCCATTTGACATTGAACATTGGGCAAATGTGATGATCTTCTCATTGTAGCAAGAGGTTAGCATTATGTGAAGGATGGTCTTTAAGTATAGTCTTTATTCTTGTGAAAATACAGAACACAGAACTAAGAAATGTTGGGCAAGTTGAAAGCAAAGTCAGAAGATTTTAATGGAAACTTGAGGGTTTGGGGGTTTTGTTTGGTTGTTTCGCTTTTATTTTCCTTTGAAAACAAAGTGATTAATAAAGTCATTATGTTGCTAAGAATATAATGAAAAGTTATTATGAACCAGAATTCAGTTTCATGAGGAAATGAGACATGAAAAAGGTTAACAGAAAATAACAAACTATCTTGGCATTGCCTTTCCCAAAACTTTATATTATGTTTCTATTTATTTTGTTTTCCAGTAAGAATGTACTCAATCTAAAATTATAACTATTAATCTTAAGTAATAGCAAGTCATGTATATAAACAAAAACAAACCTAGAATGTGATTTCTTATCATTTTGCCCTTTGTCTTATTTACAGTTTTCACTTCCTAAGCTACAAAGACATATTTATAATTAAGAGTCTCAATCTTCAGAGTTTAATCAACACATTTGACATATTTTATGTCTGAATTGTTTTCTCTGTCTGACTTAGATTGTATGCCTTAAGGGTAGGGACTGTGTCTATGATGATTTATATAGTGCTGCGTATTTTGTGTTCAATAAATAATAAACAATAAAGAAAGATTGTATAGCAAAGCTACAACTTTCACACTAAGGACAAATTGGTTAAATGACTTAGAATTATTTTTCTTTTATATTGGAAAGCAATGACTACATATAGTCTTTGAATGGAGTAACACTTTCCATTTTCATATCTCAAATTAATCTAGTTGTGTGTGCTCTCTTGGTCTCACTTGAAGCTTCAAGTCCAGCTTTATATACATTTTTAAATGTTATCATTTTATTGAATATGAGTAAGATTTAAGAAGAACATCTGTGAATTACCAAATGCCATACTCTAGTTCATCTGCTGAGCACAGTATATGCAACAACATTTGGAGTCATTCCAAATTAAACTTAGGTAATGAAGGTGAAAATATTTCATTTGCACTTACTTGTATTTCTGGCTTTCGTGCGCCATTGCCTTTTAGACGGCGAACTGTTCAGTCTTTTGCTTTATTCTCAGTGTTTAATTCCTTGGCATATCATACAATCTTTGGGATGTCAGCTGGAGAAGAACATCCTATGTTTCCTGCTTCACTGTGCAGTCTATCTATGCTCAAATTTGATGGAAGAAGAACTTCATGAAGCTGCAGATTGTCTCATCCATACTACCTCAGGGGCTATGACAAGTATTTTCTACACGGAACATTCTTTCCACTTCTTCTTTAATTATTTTCTCATCTTCTCTTTAGCAACTTATTAATCATCTTTTAAGTTTTAGAATAAATGACTAGCCCTCAGGAAAGCCTTCTCTTCTCCCTCAATGTTCTACTTGACTAGATTGGTCCCCTGGTATCAATGCCCCTAATTCCTATACTATCCTCAACACTGCATTCATTAGATTAGTCATTACTTATTTGACATGCATCTTCTTGAGCAGACCAAAAAAAAAAAAAAATCCATAAAGGAATAAACTTCCTGACTCAATCACTATTGTTCCCAGAAGACCAATCTTGGTGCCGGCACATAGCTATCATTCAACAAAAGTTTGCTGAACAATTAAAAGACTGTTGTTTAACCTTTCAATACCACACAACACAAGAAGATCACACACTCTTGAAGCAAAGTAGTTAAAGTTTACTTTAGAATTTGGCTTGTAAATCATGAAAAGCATTTTCCTTTCACAGTTTCGAGACTCAGTCAGTATTTGGTACAAATCTGGTGCTTTCCTTGAGCAAAGGTAATAGAGCAACACAAAATGTTCCATAAATTTGTATACAGACTGCTCATTTCTAGCTTTACAATCTGTCCTAAGCTGATCTTGTGAAGTTAAATTTGATTTTTTTCTTAAAAGCCATTTGAGGTATAATGTATTGACTATGTAGGGGAAAAAAAAGTTTCAACGACTATCTCCATTTAAACTTAGCACTGGTTGAGAACAATTCATGATGAAGGTTTTTTTATTCTTTTGGAAGACCCTTAGAACAGCTCTATGCAGGTTGAGGGGAGGGTTCTACAGATAAGAAGAAGTGGCTGCAGATGTTTGGGAGGGAGGGCTGAATGTAAAGTCAGGATTGGTGAACCCAAGGGGAAAGAGCTATTCAATCTGAATTGAAATGTGAGCTGCAGTATTGAAGCACATAAATTTATCTTTAATAATCCATCAAAAGACAGACTACCAAGAGATACCCAGAATGCCTGGGGCACAATAAAAACCATGTGTAATTGGCAGAGTCACATGTAAATTGTATTATGTATTTGTTTGTTTGTCTGTTTTGGTGAATTAACAAATTGCCAGGCCACAGGGAGTCCCTGAACTCTTTCAAATATGTAAATAATTTATGAGGAGAAAAAGAAAGTTGCGATACCAATTGATAGTTCAGGATGACACAGGTCAGGATTCTCACTCCCCACCCACACTGGCAGGTTTTCAGAAATTTAATCCTAGTTGTTTATTTTTAAAACTTTTCTTCTTGTACCCAAAATTTGAAAAGAAGGATCAAATAAGCATACTGTCCTAGGAGATATGGGAAATTGTCTCTCCATTTTTAAAAATTCGACGTCTACCTATAAGAAATCTAATTTAATTTATTTACTTTAAGGGAAGATTAAATTATTGCAGGGCTTTCTGTAATTCAAACCACCTGTTTAAAAAAAAATGTTAAGTATAGCTTTAACAAGAAAAAGCTTTCACTAATGTGAGAGTATGAATAATCCATAGATTTAAGCTATCTGAGAATAATGCACATCTTGCACTTAGCCGCACTTTACCCCCACCAAACAGTTATTTTAGAAGCAGAATTCATGTTTGATTTATGGCCATCATGATTTAGTAATAAAATCAAATTTGAAAGTTTCTATTAAAAAAAAAAAAAAAACAAACTAGAAAACAACTGGCTGGCACAAGCATTAGAACGATTTGCTCTTTTTCCCCCATCCTAAAAAGTTAGTCTTGATTGAAATCAGTGGAGAATGTTTCCACCCTTTCATTTTATTCCCCCATCATAAATTTCATCTTACAATACTTCCACTACAAAGATGTGGGTTTAACCCTTTTAGTGATGTCTTTGAGTGGGAATATTAATTCAGGCATTCATCTTGTTTTCATGACCATTAGTTATTCTGAAAAAAAATGACAATACTTCCACTACAATGATGTGGGTTTAACCCTTTTAGTGATGTATTTGAGTGGGAATATTAATTTAGGCATTCATCTTGTTTTCATGACCATTAGTTATTCTGAAAAAAATCTCAAAAGGTAGTATCTTTAATTATCTTTAGGCAGTCACTAGTCTCTTTGATTTCATCTCATTAAATGTCAAACATTTATGCTGATTGTTCTAGTGCATTTTGAGGATATTATAAATACACAGCATTTAAGAACCTAACAATTGAAAGTGCACATTTTAAAAATATGAAATGCAGCCTTGAATTTCACTGTATTGTGCAATTTCTCTGTCTTTGTACTATTCCATATCGTTTCACGGTATTCAATATCATGTGTTTGCAAAACAAAGACTACTTTTGAATAATCCTATAATTCTAGTTTCAGAGTGAGATGTAGTTGGAAGAAAAGCTAAATCTTATACTAATTACTTTTAGGTATAGCAGTAGTTTAGATTGTTCCAGAAAAATAGTTAGTCTCCTGAGGAGTAACAGCTTCCAGAATGCTGAATGCAAGACTAACCAAGCATAGTCTTTTATTTTTGGTCTTCTGAGCACTTGGGAAATGGAACCAGTTGCTTTAGCAGTAAAGCCCTTCTTAAACAAATCAAATCTGAAGGGGATTGAAACCCAAATGCTATAGAGGGGATCTATGAAGAATGTTTGAGCTCAGGAGCACTGGAATTCTTAGTGTGAAATCCAATATTCTACCATGATTAAGGCAGTTCATCATCAATTACAGGAGGGTGTGCCTAGATAATCAATGGAGGTTAAAGAGTTCTTTTTTTTTTTTCTTTTCCTTACTTGAATAAGCTTCCTAATTAATAAAAGTGAATTTTACAATGGTCCTTCTGAGGAACAGCTGTGTCATCTATTGTTTTTTGGCATTGAAATAGAAATGAGAGCAATTTGCATAAGTGGAATATTAGTAGCTCTGTTTGTTATTTTTCTCCCTTCTCTCTTTTCTGTGTATTCTTCACTTCTATTATTTTTAGGATAAGCGATTTTAAACAACAACAACAACAAAAAAACTGCTATTTTTTGACCTCTCAAAACAGGCTAAAAATAGGTTCAAAGAAAAATTATTAGACTTAACTTGGTATTAACCACAATATGTTCTTTGAACCAGAGTCAAATTAAGTCTAAATCAGTTCAAGATATACAGATAGTATATAATGTTAACATACAAAGAATTACATTTTCACTTGAAAATAGACTTCACAGAGTAGTTTTAATAGCAAAGTATGATTTTTGAGGGTTTGGTGTCATAAACTACCTTAAAATCTAGAAGTTTTAAAAACTGTTTAACATTTCAAATGTATATTCATTCAGGCTATACTTCTTAAATAATGAATATTCTCTTTAAAAAAACACAAATTTCAGTTTAAGCTTCATTAACATACTGTTTATTCTTTATTCATTCATAGCAAGTGTTATGAATTTAATTGCTTCACCCAAAATTCATCTGTTGAGGTCCCAACTCTCAACAAAATGGCCTCATTCTTTGGAGATAGGGTCTCCATAGAGGTCATCAATGTAACATAAGGTCATTAAAATGGGCCCAACTCCAATATGACTGGTGTCATTATAAAAAGATGAAATTAAGACACAGGAAGATACAAGGAGAGAAAAGATACACAGAGAGAAAAGATTATGAGAAAACACAGCCATCTGCAAACCAAAGAGGAATGACTGGAAAAGACCCTTCCTTCACAGCCCTCAGAAGGAACCAACCCTGCCAACACCTTGGTCTTGAGCTTCTAGCCTCCAGAGCTGTGAGACAATAATTTTCTGTTGTTTAAGTCCCCCCAGTTTTAGTATTTTGTTATGGAAGCTCTAGAAAACTAACTAAGATATATATATAGTTACAGTCAAGTGGTCTATCTTCAATGAAAATATTTTAAAACTGTCCTTTAATTGCCAGTTAATGATACTGTTCAGGATGTATGATGCATTTTAGAAGTAGAACCCAAACATTAAGAGTCCTGGGCTTTAGTATCCAACACTAATATCCTCTAGCTGTAACATACTAAGCAATGTGTTCAACTTCCATGTACCTCAGTTTCCTCGTTACTAACACAGAAATAATAGTATTCCCAATTCACGAGTGAGAAATAACAAGGTGCTGATTACATGTGCATGGCATCTAGTTCGAGCTCTCTCAATTCTAGTGGCCATCAAGATGAAAATTTATCCATATAAATTTCTGTTGGTTTTAGCCTTTGTGAAACATAACCAGAAATCTGTTGTATTTTCAAAGTTAAGAGTTCCAGATATACCACTTCCCTTGGAGTAGACTTTACAAGTACTTTGTGCTATACCATCAACTTTAACCAAAACTTCTGCAAAGCTTTCTTCATTGAACAATACACGTGAGCTACACACCATTTTGTACACTCACAAGGACAAAAAAAGGACACAGAAAGAGAGAGGCAGAGACACAGGCAGAGGCAGATTCCCTGCAAGGAGCCTGATGTGGGACTCGATTACAGGACCCTGGGATCATGCCCTGACCTGAAGACAGATGCTCAACCACTGAACCACCCAAGCATCCCTGGATGCACACAATTCTAATGCAAAGAAATAATTCCTTTTACAAGACAACCACAGTTGAGGATGAATCCCACATCTGGATTGTACAGTTGCCTCTTACCTGTGCCTGCATCCTGATCCTGACTTTCCCAATCTTGCCTGTGTTCCTAAGAGAAAGCTTTTCTAAATTACATTCCCGCCATGCTCAGATCCTTTAGCAAGTCATTCTTTTTTGAATTAGCATATTCATTCACCACATCTTTATAAACAGCTTCATGTATGTCAGGTTTTGTTCAAAGCTCGTACTTAGGCATGTGGGAAGAGAAGACAAGGGACACGGCTGTGCTAAGTACTCTCCCATGAATCATTTTTGTGTACTTCCTTGTTTAATAACTATTGAAATATTGGGTCAGAGAGAAAAATGTTCCTAGATGCTCCCAAGCAGAATTAGTCCCACTTGCTTACATTTGCATAGAGCTGTGCTTACCTTAGTCATTTCATTTAATCATTCTATATTACGACTAATTCATAAAGAACCCATCTCTCTGCCACATTCTCTAACATGTGACTTTTTACAAGAAACATGCTCAGAACGTAACATAGTGCCCAGTACAAGTCAGGTGCAATATAAATAAAAGAGTGAATTAATTACTGTGAAAGAGAGAAGGTGAGGAGTAGGCAAATAATCATGAAGAACTCAATATTCATGCAGGGCTTTGCATAAGGGAGGGTACAGACAAGGAAAGTATGGTGGGTGAGCAAAATTCCAGGCAGATGGAAAACCAAGAACTAAAGCACACACGTGGGGAAAGGATTATGTACTGAAATCGCAAACAAGTCAATTTGGCTAGGGTCTAGTGTATATGAACATGAATAAGGTAGAATTTAAAAAGGCAAATCCCATTTGCATCGTGGAGGCTCATAAATGCAAGGCTAGGGAATCTAGACCTTAATCGTTACAGCTCTGAAAACAACACTCCATGATTCTCTATTGCCTCTGGCATCATCTGTTAACAGTGTGCAATTTGGGAAAGGCATGGGAGAGAATTTTGTTGATGTCTTCATATATTAACTCAAATTACTCCATGTTTAATTCAACTGGAATATACTTTAATCCACTAATAGAATTTTTTCTTAGTTGCATTGTTGTATTTTGAATGTACCACTTAGTTAAATAAGTTAAGTCAATATTAAATATATTTATATATAATTTATATATATAATATTAAATATATTAAGTACCATGTCTTAAATTGTTTTTTTCTTAAGTGAACAGTAACATTTACCTGCTAAATGTCCTAGAGAATCTGATAACTTTGATAGTTTATGCACATTGAAATCTCCTGGGAAATGTGAGATTCATGAAACATAAATATATATATAATAAATAAATAAATATATATATATATATATATATATATATATATATATAACCTGTAACAAAGTCGGATCAAATATGTTATCTGTGAGAAAAAAATAATATTTCTTTATTTAAATACTCATCTAGTTTTCTATAAAGCTGGAAGTGAAATGGAATCAGAAAGCAAGGCTTGAGCTAAAGCTATCCAGTGCCAGGATCATTTCAAGAAAGTAGTACAGAAGACCATCTACAGTTGAATATAAATATGGACACCTCATTAAAAGACATACTATATCCGGTATGTTGGTAAAAAAAAATCTCTGAAATAACAAGTGCTGCATGATTCAGACATTTCAAAATGTATATACTATATGGAATAAAATTTTGAGGACTGTCATGGGAAAATACTCATAATATTATCTTCTTATGTCAACATGATACATTTCAAAAATATAATGGTGCGTTAAAAAAAGTTGAAAACTATTCTTAAACTTGGATGCCATCTAAAGTGTCATCTAAATTTTACTATGCCAAAAGTGAAATATATATTCTTTATTGATATGGACATATGTATTAAAATTACACAATTCTCCTTGGGAATGGTCTACACCAACCTCAGATCACAAATTTCTATGAGCAAGGTGGGAGAAACACTACAGATGGTGCTGGGGCTCTAAAGGCGTTGATTTGGACTGTTTTTAGAGCAAATATCTATATTTATTTTTTAAAAAATATGTAAAAGATTTGAAGCAATTATGTGTCACTGAAGGACCGTTTCTGTTAAGACAAATCACTAACATTTAACACTGCTGCTCACCTAAAATAGTTATGTGCCTAGTTGCCTTAAATTAAGGAGCATCCCAGGAGGCTTTGTCCAGACCACTGCAACAAAGTGAATATCTGAATAAAGCAGATCAAATTAATTTCTTGGCTTCCCAGTACATATATTAGTTATGTTTACACTATACTGTAGTCTATTAAGTGTGCAATAATAGCACTTTGTCTAGAAAAACAACGTACATACCTTAATTTAAAAATTGTTACTAAAAAACACTATTATCTGGGCTTTTAGCAAATTGTAATCAGTGATCTCAAATCACTATAATAAATGTAATAATAATGAAAAAAGCTGAAATACTGTAAGAATTACTAAATGTAATATACAGACACTCAGTGGTCAAATGTTGAAAAATAGTGCCCATAGACTTGGTTGATGCAGTGTAGCCACAAATCTGGAATCTGTAAGACACACAATATCTGCAAAGAGCAGTAAAATGAAGCACAATGAAACTAGGCATGCTGGTAATGGTAAATATGAGAGTTCTTTCCCCGAACATGCTCAGGGTATAGTAGGGAAGACTATGATATACACAAATAAGTTACAATGTGATAGAACTTAAGCAGTATTAAAAACTTTTTTTTAAAGATTTTATTTATTTATTCATGAGAGACATAGAGAGAGAGAGGCAGAGACACAGGCAGAGGGAGAAGCAGGCTCCATGCAGGGAGCCTGACGTGGGACTCGATCCCGGGTCTCCAGAATCAGGCCCTGGACCAAAGGTGGCACTAAACCGCTGAACTACCCAGGGTGCCCAGTAATAAAATCTTTATCCAAAGTGCAGATCTCCTAAGTGGGCCAATGAGAGTGAAAAAGGCCTTCAGATCGATTTAAAATATGAATCGTGGCAATGCCAAAGAAAACTTTGTGACAAAATTCTTATTTCCATATAAACTAGCAGAGCCACTCTATACATGTCTAACACCTCACCCTCTCTACAATGTGGGTAATTTTGGGAGTACTGAATGTTCATAGTCTCTTCTATTTATTTTAATTTAAATTTATGTTTATTTCCTTATTTATTTGGTGGGACATCAGCCAAAGCAAAAAAAAAAAAAAAAAAAAAGGAATTTTTTTTTTTTCTCATGCAAAATTTCGGCTTAGCCAAGTCTGGATAAGAGGCTCTACAATGTCTTCAGTACCACCAATGCCCTGTCTTTTCATTTCATCACCCTTTATGTGTGGCTCCCATGTTCAAGATCAGCTCATGGTTAACAGCTGGTCCCTACAACTTCAGTCATCATATCTTCTTTATGGGCAAAAGAAAGAGAACATAGAGCAGCCAAGGAGCTTCCTTTTTAAATAAATTGCTTATTAAGTCTATCATATATTCATAAAAATACACAAATCAAAGTATGCCACTTCAATTAATTTTCCAAGGTTCCATTATCCACATAATCAGTCCTAAAATCAAGAAATAGGACATTATCAGCATCCAGAAGACCCTCATTCCCTTTGTAAGTATCTCTAAAAGAAACCAGTTTACTGACTTTTAAAAGCACAACTGAATTTTGCCTGTTTTTAAGATAAAATAAATGGAATCTTACAATATATGCCCATTTCTGTCTTCTTTTATGCAACGTGATGACAGTGCAGATCAGTCATGCTATTGAGTAGGGCACTTGCTATTTTTTTGCAATTGTTATGTAATATTCTGTTGTGTGCTGCAAAATTTAGTTATTTTACTATTGATAGGTATTTAGATTATTTCCACTTTTAGGATATAAACATTTTTTTGTCCATGTCTTTTAGTTAACCTATATACTTACTCCTATTTGACATATGTCCACAAGTAGAATTCTAGGCATATGCCAATTTTCTCAAGAGATTATACTAGTCTGTATTGCCACGTATAGTAAGGAATTCCAGTTGCTTCTCATGCTCACAAATACTATTACCTTTTTTAAAAAATTTTAGCCATCTGATGGAAGTGCAATAGTATCCCACCATGATTTTAAATTCACATTTCCAATAAAATTGAGCATCTATTCTATGTTCTACACTCTCTTTTGTAAAGTGACACAGTATTTTGCCTATTTTCTGTTAGGCTGTCTGATTTTCTTGTTGATCTCTAGTTTTTAAAAAAATATTTTGCATATGAATCTTTCATCACATATTTGTGTTGTAAAAGTTTATCTCACATTGTACATTGCTTTTACACCCTCTTTATTGTATTAGGCCTTCAGAAAAATTAACATTTTTCTAAAATAAGACAATACATCTAAGATAAAAATAAATATATTAAAAACAGAGTAATCAGCATTGGAAAACCCAGTACTCGTAATAAACAAATACATATTTTCTACAATTTAAAATAGAACAAATATTTAAATGGAGGGGTGCCTGGGTGGTTCAGTGGGTTGGGTGATCAACTCTTGATCTCAGCTCAAGTATTGATCTCAGAGTCCTGAGTTCAAGCCCTGCACTGGGCTTCGTCCTGGGCATGAATCCTACTTAAAATCAATCATCAATCAATCAATCAATCAATCAATCAATCATTTAAATGGAATAGCTGGAGAGTCATGGGCTGGCTGAAAGTGGAAACAAAACAATCAAAAGCTATATCGGCATGTGCTTTTTCACTCATTTGACTAGTCATCTTTCTATGTATTTAGTATAAAAATTTGGTGAAGTTGGCGATGAGGAGATGTGAGAATCTGATTTAAAGTTATGTACTCTCTTTCCATAAAACTTACATTTATAGGTACACACATATTTTGATATGTAGCTTTAGAGATTTTATCTACATTCTTTTAAACCTAGACATGCATTAGACACCAGAGTAAAAGCTGTGAACCTACTACATCCAAGTTCCAGCCATCTTCCCACCTCTAAAAAATTTTAAAAAATTAAAAAATGTACCTTTGCAATCCAGATGGTACCTTTTTAATTATGATTCCTGTCCATCTGTGTTGTTTACTAGATAACATGAAGCAAATTATCTCAAGCCTATGGCAAAGCATATACTTATAAAACCATTTCATGGGTAATCAGTGAAAAGAAACAATTTTTTTGAAACATTTACCCCTTCTTTTTACTCATGTCATGTGCTTTTTCTCTGCTGCTCATTCACATTCTAACTTCTACAAAATCATTGAAAGACAGGAGAAAATGCCTTTCCTAGAAATAGTGTTTTGAGTGACTATCTTTTTACACTTCCCTTCCTGTCTGTAAATTGTACATTTTAGGCTATGAAATATTCAGCAAACACATTTTTGATGCCCTGTCTTCTAGAGACCTCTATTTTACAAAACAGATTGTTTACAACTGTGCTCCCCTTCTGCCTAATGGGTACCCTGGGGGAATGTTGTTGGCTTTGAGATTCAACCACATATTTTCCACAAATAACAGTGTTGAAGCCAATGAAATCTGAGAGTACCAAACATTATTCAGTGATCTCTGAATAGAAGAGGCTCATATTTCTCTTCCCTTTGGGGTTGGAAGGAAAAGGACACAGTGGGATGTGTGAACTGCAGCCACATATAAGCAAATGATTTCAAAAAGTAGTGGAGCATTTCATGTCCTTTGGAGTCAAATGGGAGCCCTAAACTGTCAAGCTTAGCTACAGTGGAAATGGGTTTCTCTTTGGGGATCAAGATACACATTCACTTGCTTCCCATTTGGTTTGCTGATACAGCAGCCATACCCTGGCAGGTGCGGGCTGGGACTGCCAACGGGATGAAAGCACAAATATATCACCTGGCTCCATTGGGTTCTCAGACCAATAGCAAGAATTAATTTTGTTCCATGAAGACCAAAGTGCTTCCTAGGAACCTGGGAAAGCCGATATATCACTGATGGTACAAACCAGTGTTCAGTATGAAAACAAAACTTAGCGCAGAGCCAGATGAGAAGGAATGAGGAAAAAAATTGTTGGTAAGGAAAAGGAAATGTCATGAATACTGGGATTAACAATTTTAACCATGTTGATTTAACTAGATTAGGACAGATGTGCATTCAGTTCAATGTCATTTTTTAAACTTAACATCTATTTCCTGTGTACCTACTATATACATCAGGAGTATAGTGCACAAAACACAGCTTCTAATATCTAAAGTTAGAAGTCCGTTTTGGAGAAAAAGGGTAAAAAGTAGTTGCCAGATGGTATATTTGATGAAAGGCCAAGCAAAGAATGTTGTGAGAGCAACAGGAGGGGCATTTCCCAGAATCTCAAGAAAGCTCAAAGCAAAGACTCAGCAGAAGTGACTATTAAGTCACATTCTAATGGATGATCAGGGATAAACCAGATAAAGTGGTGGGGAGAAGTGAGGTGACCACAGTAATGATTTAAGAGCTATTCCGATGGTGGAGTTAACAGAGTACATGGAATGATTGGTTGTTAAAGAAAAGAAAGGGAGAATCCAGTAATGACCTAACTGTAATTTTAGGAGATCTAAAATTAAGTCTCCCTGGTATGTATGCGTTGATATCTGGAGAAAAGCAAGGGCCTTGAATGTCCTAACCACAAGTTCATCTCATCACTGTGCTCCGATTGAGAAGCTTTATAGCCAAACAAATTTCCTTATCATGGAGCTTAAGGACACTGCCTGATTGTCTCTGAGTGGAAGACTTAATTTCCTACCAGCTCACGGAATTATTCAAGCAAGCCAATCACACTTCCTCACAACAATTAGGGGTCACCCCAGCATCTTTTTACTATGTACTTACCTCTCACAGCCTCTGCTGATTCACTCATATCCCAAGAGCAAGCACTGGAAGACCCTCGATGGCAGGGTATCCTCATTCCCCAGCTGAGAACATATATGACTAACAAACTGCTCTTGATCTCCTCTGCCAATGTTGGGTATTATGTTTTCAGCTGTTTCCATAATCCTAGGGCAAAGATTCCTCCTTCACCAATGAATGGGATGAAGAGGAGATGTTTTTTGTTGTGTCCTCACATGGTAGAAAGGAAAGAACTAGAGGACTTTCTGGGGTCTCTATCCTAAGAGCACTAAACTAACTCGTGAGGGCTCCATTCTTATGACCTAATCACTTTCCAAAGCCCCCACCTCCAAATTCCATTGCTTTGGAGCATAAGATTCCAACAGATGAATTTTGAGGAAACACAGTTAGTCCATAAAATTCTGGCCCTGCCCCCTCCTAAATTCATGCTCTTCTCATAAGCAAAATATATTCATTCTATGCCTAAAGTTCTCAAAGTCTTAATTTACTTTAGTATTGACTCTAAAGTGTATGTCTAAAATCTCATCTAAACATCATTTAACTCAGTGGCACCTGGGTGGTGCAGTTGGTTGAATCTGACTCTTGGTTTCGGCTCAGGTCTTGATCTCAGAGTCATGAGATTGAGCCCTGTGTCTGGCTCCACACCCCGCATCCACCTCTGCACTCAGCAAGGAATCTTCTCAAGTTTCTCTCTCCCTCTACCCCTCACCCTCCCCATAAATAAATAAACCTTCAAAAAATAAACATCATCTAAATCAAATATGGGTGAAATTCAAGTAGTAGGCCATTGCTTTTCCCATTATTGATCCAACAAACACTCAAGGAAGAGGAAGTTTATTTTGTGTTTGTTCATTTGGTAAAGGCAAGGGTATGGGTAAATGAGGAATGTAGTGAATTTAGTTTCTGAAACAATTAAAGCAGGGAGCCAGTGTGCTATATGTATGAAGAAAGAGGAAGGATACAGGGAAAAGAATACGCACATGGAATCAAAATATGTGCAGGTTACTTGGCATAAAAATCAAGAAGATCTCACCTAACAGCTTCCATTTTCTACTTGAGGGGGGAAATAATGAAATCTTTGGGAGTGATTGAGGATGTTATTAGTAGGAGATTTGGAGAGAGTAGAGAAAGTTGGAAATAGGTGAATATCTATGGTGAAGAATAAAAAGGTTCATTGCTCAGGACAGCTGAGTTACCATGGCTGAAATCTTTTATCCTACCTAATCTAAAATGAACATAGGTTACCCGGATTACATATAGCAATCCCAGCTTCAGAAACTCTGTAGGGCAAATTAGCAAGATGCTAAAGCAGTTGATGAAAACTGCTCAGGCCAAGAATTTTAAAATTGTATTTTTTATACTTATGTATCTGTACATCTATTTTATACTTCTCTGTTACATAGTAGTTCATCATCATTGATTTGTAAAGGATTTTTAGATGCGTGGCAGAAATGCCAAATTGTGTCCCTATAAAAGCAAACTCTTGAAAAATTGCTCAGGAAGTAGGAATTGAGGAATGGAGGAAAAGCAAAGGGAAAGAAGGAAGTGTGTGCTTGATTAAATGTAGGAAACACCAAAAAGAATAAATAAGATGAGGAATGGTAAGACCTACAGTGTTAGAATTCCTGAGATGAAGGGGAAAAAGTTAAATAGGATGTGAAGCAAAGAAATACACTTTATGACTTTAAATATCCTCTTAAGTTATCACTTTTAGAAGAAAATTGCTTGATTTGTCACCTTTAAAAGAAAATCCAGTAACGAGTGTTCTAGTAAGACGAAGAAAATTTGGACACAGAAAACACACACATAGAAAGCCATGTGACAACAGGGAGAGTTGGAGTGATGCTTCTACAAGCCAAGGAACACCGAGGACTTCAGTCAGCCACCAGAAAGTATGAGGAGGCAAAAAAAACAACAAAAAAACAAAACAAAACAAAACAAAAAAAGGATTCTCCCCTAGAGCCTTTAGATGGAATGGCCCTAAGACGCCTTGATTTCAGACTTCTGGCTTTGAGAACCATGAGAGAATAGATTTCTGTTGTGTTACAAGAGCCCTAAGAAAGTAACGCATCAAGTGAAACATTCAAAAATGATTTCGGAAAGCTCAACAGTGACAGAAAAGTTCCTTTTCTGAGCTGTTTATTTGTTAAACCAGATGCCTCTGTTTTCTCAATTCATTTCTGGTGAAAATTTCAATCACCAATGGTCTCACTATTCCTTTGTATTTAAAAATATCTCACTACCAAATGCTATCATAAGAGCATTTCAGGATTCCAGCTTACAATTCTCTACAGACTGAGAAATGTATGTGTCTAGACTCAAGTGGATTCTTATAAAGAACTGAGCTGAGTTCCTTGGAAATGTTTTCATACAATCTACTCGGCTACATTTCCACATGATTTACCTCACGTTTTCTGGATCCCTTTCCCACTGTTCTGTATTTCCATAAAGTGTTTACATTGGGAAAAGAAAAATTGAATAGAAAGAGAGAGAGGGAAGCACCTGGGTGGCTCAGTCCAGTCAGCATCTGGCTCTTGATTTCAGCTCAGTTCATGATCTCTGGATTGAGGAACTGATTCCCACCTTGGACACTACATGCAGCTTGGAGTCTGCTTAAGATTCTCTTTCTCCCTCTCCCTCCACTCCTCCCCTGCTCATCTACTAAATAAACAAACAAACAAATAAATAAATACAATTTTAAAAAAGAAAGAGGGAGGGCAGGGAGAACAAGAGGGAAGGAGTCAGGAAGAGAAGAAAGGAAAAAGACCTTCCTGCAAAAAAGGAATGGACAGATTTGGCTGACATCAAATATTTCCTTTTATTAAATTTTAATCATTAAGACCATAATATCTGTTTCTTTAGAACTGGAAGACAATGAAGAATAAAGGTGGATTAGCAGACAGAGAACATATTAACTCCTCAAATTCTATAGCACCCAGAAAAAAAAAAAGGTCTGTTGTTAATAAGACACATTAACCCAAATGAGAGAGATACTTTCAGTGTTGATCTCCTTTGGAGTTCCTAGTGGTAAGTTAGCCAGTATATTTTAATGCTGCAATATTTCTTTGGGTTCAACCATATGTGGGTTCAAATATTCTAAAATGTCTCTCTTTTTTTTTCCAATAAGCGCTAGCTTTATATCTCTCACACATTCAGTTCTTTCAACCCAAATCTGTAAAATGCCTTGACAAATGAACAATAATGAAAAATACCTAAATCTTTCAACAGAAGGATGCTACAAAATGCAATATTTATTGAGCATCTATTATATTCTAAGTTCATAGGAATATATGCCTTACACAAGAATGCAACATGGATGTAATAGAGATTTTGAAAACTTCCCACTTCATTTGAAGATATCCTCTTACTATGCATTTTCCCCATTTTTCTGCTCCCCTTTCACTCTATTACACCACCCTGTTGCATCATCTTTAGGCAAAATGAACTTTTTTTAATGACATAAGAATTTTCTAAATGATGTGTATTAAGTGGTTAACGATGCAGTATTTCCCAGAGAGTCCAGGTGCAGTATTTTGTTTTCATTTGGGTTTCAAGGTGTATTTAGAGGTATCATTGACCATAATCGTGGGCTAAATTGTTGATCCCAAGCTAAAACCTCTTAGAAAGATTAGATAGAATTTAATTTAGATTTTCCAACTCAGCTTTTTGACCCCTACTGGGAGATGTGTTTGCCTTTTAAAATGAACCTAAATTTATGAATCACCCACTTGACACTTAATCATGTAAATTAATGACACTTGATAAATACGCCTTTTGCAATTTCAATGATGACTAAACTGTGTGTTTTGTTAATTGTGCCATTTATAGCTCAGTGACTTTGGAATGAGAAGAATGCAAGTTCATTTGTTCTATAAGTGTTTACAATGCCATTGCTCTGTCTTTGAGTTGAAAATAACTTTGACTATCTATATGGGGATTTTTTATTGAACATTTTTAAAATTGCTCATCAAATCTCATCTTTTGCCATTGTCTAATATAATTGATGTGCATTGCTCAGTGCAGACACAGCCAGATAAAACTCAGGACAGGAAGTCCATCAGCTACATCCAGCTTCTGACTGCTTGGATGTTACTCTAATTTTCCTCCCTACAAAATAAACAACATGATAATAGCTGAAACACCACTATCTGGTGGACTCTGTCACCTTTCTTACAGAAAAAGTTCTTATTCCTTTGGATTCAACTTCAGACAACCAACTTTTGGCATCTGCTCATGGGTTACCTCCTGAGATCCAGGTTATTCCCCTCTAGTCATCAGCTGGCTTTGTCTCTAGGATGACAGTGTTTCTTTCCAAGCCATTCTCACCATTATCGTGACATGTTCCCATCCAGGCAATAGCATGTACAGTTCTAGCCTCATCTGTTCCTTAGGAATCACAGGATCCCATAGTCTTGACCTCTAATCTTTTGCAACATCCTTCCCCACAGCTGCTATAGGCTGCTCCATCTCTTAAACTCAGACTTCATTCTTTGACTACTTATTACTTATCATTCACTTGTTATTATGATCACTTATTATTCTGCTCCATCTCTCACATTATTTTTTATATTGGTTTCTCTAGTATTTTATTCTTACACCACTCCTATTTGTACCCATTCTTTTTCTCAGTGAGTTGCTATCATTCGGTCAATATTGTACACTTAGATAGCCTGGCTCAATGTTTAATCATTTGAATGTCTTACTAACCCCACCAAATGAAGAGCTCAATTGTTTCTTTGTCCTAAAATTTCTGATCTTCAGTCATTCTTAACATTTAATTGTTCTCTCTGAGAAGTAGAGAAAAAGCACAATTTTTGCTTAGATTGGCATCACAAAAATATTTCTTTTCTAATGCTGGGTGGGTTTTCATTGCCCATCTAGTGAGATTCTTACATATCACTCCTCAGTACTCTCTCATTCTTCTCAGAAGTTAGATATTTGTCACAATCATCAAAACATGCATCCTGGGCAGCCCGGGGGGGGTTCAGCGGTTTAGCGCCACCTTCGGCCCAGGGAGTGATCCTGGAGGCCCAGGATCGAGTCCCACGTCAGGCTCCCTGCGTGGAGCTTGCTTCTCCCTCTGCCTGTGTCTCTGCCTCTCTCTCTCTCTCTCTTTCTCTCTCTCTCTCTCTCTCCCTGTGTCTCTCATGAATAAATAAAATCTAAAAAAAAAAAAAAACAAAAACGTGTGTCCTAAAACTTTGTATGTTAATATGTAATAAATACACCTGCAAAGGATGATGAAGACATAAGGATATTATACACTTATCCTGTCCTTACCTATATACTCATTTTCATCTATACTTATCATAACATCTTCCTTCTTCAAGTTCTTGATAGAACCTTTATCTTCTCTGTTTTCTCTACTACTCTCTTCTGTTTAATCCTCCTTTCTGAATATAAAAGTAGGTTCATATACCTTGAATGAAAAAATAAGAAGTCTCCTTTCGAAACCATTCTTACCTGTACTAATACTGTAAAATCAAAGTTCTGAATAGTTTCAATCTTGGTTTTAGTATTTCTATAATTTTATCACTTCCCAAAGGTTGTTGGACTTTGATTTTTATCATCCTTATTGCCCCAAGGAAAATGATATGTTACTAAATATTTTACAATTTCCTGAACTACAGATATCCACATGTCACTTCCATAACTGTAGACACAAATGGTATTTAATTTCTTCTCAAAATTCTTGTTTATCTTCAACAGCAGGTTTATTTAGGTTTACTTCTATATTAATGGCAATTACTTTTTATTTATTTTTTAAAGATTTTATTCATTTATTCATGAGACACACACACACAGAGAGAGAGAGAGAGAGAGAGAGAGAGAGAGAGAGAGAGGTAGAGACACAGGTAGAGGGAGATGCAGGCCCCATGCAGGAGCCTGACTTGGGACTTGATCCTGGGACCCCAGGATCAGGCCCCAGGCCAAAGGCAGGTGCCAAACCACTGAGCCACCCAGGGATCCCTGACAACTGCTTTTTAATATGTTTGTGAGACTTTCTGTCTCTATGCACTTGATAAGTGAGATTGGTTTTGGTGTTCTGAACAAGGCTCTTTTATCTATTCATTGGCATGTGAAAGTCCTTCTCTTCAATTGGTTTTTGCCAAATACCTTATATTTACTCCGGATCCTTATAACCACCTACCTATTGCATGCCTCTACTTGAATATATACATCTCAGTGAAAACTTCATTTCCATTTTCTCTCTATACTTCCATCTTCCTCCCAACCCCATTATGAGAAAGAAAGAATTCCTCTTCCCTCTGTTTTTTCATATGAAGGTGTTTGTCACAATCATATAACTACCATTATTAACCTTAGTGGTAATATGTTGACAAATATCTACCTCACAGTGGGAAAAAGATGAAGGGACATAGTGGTCAAGAAAAAGCCACTTCCTAGCCACTCTTAACAGAAGATATCAAGATTCAAATCTCTTCTAGTATGGTTATTCAATAACTTCTTGGCTAGGAGAGGAAGAGAGTAGAGTTAAGGGACTTACATTGGTCCAAAGCTCTCTAGTCAAGATGTTAATAGTCTTGTATTTCAGCATTATTCATGGTGAACATTGCCATGAGGGAGCATAGACTTGCTGTAAAGTCAATAAAAAGCCTTTGTGCTAGAAGTCAGAGCCTCCTGCACAGGCATGAAGCAAGTTTCTTCCATTTTAGTCTTGATTTAAACCAATCAGACACAACATAGAACCAGACTAAGAATATCTGAAGTGTTGCATTGGAGTTGTTTGTATCAGCTATTTTTACCCAAAAACTGTAGACTCTTCCTGTATTCATAGCACATGAGGAACAAGAGGGAATAAGAGTAGGAATTACCCTTCTTGACTGTAATGTAGTGACTTAGCCCTGGTGTGTTCTGGAGCTGAAAGTAATTTCAGAAACTTATAGATACTATCATAAATTCTATAGACATTAAAAGAAGAAAAAGAAATACTATCAATGATTGTGTGCCAATAACTTTCATTCTAGAGATTTAAAAAAATTGGAAAGAATTGATATTATTACAAATGTCACAAAAATAAAAAGAATTTATATTATTATAAATGTCACAAAAATAGATAGGAAATTGGGGCACCGGAATGGCTCAGTGGATTAAGCGTCTGCCTTTGGCTCAGATCATGATCCCACAGTCCTAGGATCCAGCTCCACATTGGGATCCCTAAAAGGCAGGGAGCCTGTTTCTCCATTTCCTCTGCCTGCTGCTCCCCTTGCTTGAGCTCACTCTCTCTGTCAAATAAATAAATAAAATCTTTTAAAAAATAGGAAATCTAAAAAATCTCTTTATCTGTCAGAAATTCAAGTGTATATTATATACCTTTCCACAATTGAAAGTTCCAGGCCCAGGTAGATTTAGTGCAGAATCCTACCAAATATTTTAAGAAAGAAATAACATTAATATCAAACTAAGTTTTTCCTAGTGTAAGCATGTGAATATTTAAATTTTCCTCTAATGATTGCTTTATAATTACTTTAAAATGTTTGATATTGTGTTTTAATTATAATTTAATTCAAAATGTTCTAATCTTTCTGGTAATTTATTCTTTGATCTGTAGATTGTTTTGAAGTGTATTTTTCAAATATTTTGGGAGGTGTTCCAAAAATTGTTTTCCATTTTTCTTTTGCTAATTTAATTCTGTTACAGTAAAAATAAATAGTTTTTTATTATTTAATTCCCTTGAAATTCATCAAGACATTTTATGACCCAGCATATGGCATACCTTAGTAGATACACATTCCATGTGCATTTCAAATAAATGTGTTTTCTACCAATGTGGGATGTATTCCCCTATAAATGTCAATAGGATTAAAGTGTAGGAGAGTAGTATTCATATTTTTGGTAGTTTTATTGATTTAATTTTTATCTATAAAATACTGAAAAAAGGGGATTAAGATTTCAAAAATAATTCTCAGTATGTCTATTATTTCTTCAAATTCTGCTTTTTTTGTGTCTTATATTTTGAGGGATTTTTTGGTAGATATACATTTAAGATATATATTCCTGATGAATTGACATTTTCTCACTTTAAAATGTTCTTCATCCTTGGCAATATTTCTTATCTTGAAAGTTACTCTGCCATTAATCAAAATAGCCCTCTATCTTTCTTAATTTGTTACATATTTTTTTCTTTCTTTGTACTTTCACTCAATCACATTATTTACATTTAAAATGTGCACCTTGAAGACAAAATTTACCTGTGTCTTATAATTTATCCTATTAACATATGGATATAATTCCTTTGTCCTGCATACAAAATGTATACCTTCAAATCTTTTCAAAACAACTTCTGGGGACTCCTGGGTGGATCAGCAGTTGAGCATCTGCCTTTGGCTCAGGGCATGATCCCAGCACCCTGGGATGGAGTCCCACATCAGGATACCTGCAGGGAGCCTACTTCTCCCTCTGCCTGTGTCTCTGCCTCTCTCTCTCTCTCTCTGTGTCTCTATGAATAAATAAATAAAATCTTTAAAAAAAAAAAAAAGCAAGAACAGACTTATCCTCCCCTGTCTTGGGCTGAAAGTCGGGGTCTTTGGAAAAAATCCTTAAAGAATCTTGGAATATTTATTAACTAGCCAAGAGACAGAAAAACTAAAATCTTAGGATTTTTGGAAGATTTCATATTCAGCTGGGAGAATCTATATGGTCCTAATTTAAATCTTCCTGGGATTTTAACAAAGGATTTTGTAACTGCACCTTTAAAATCTTGACACTGGAACCAAGTTTTCCTAGTGATACCCTGGATTTGATCTTTGCTTGAAGCCATTTCTTCTGCCCAAAAAGCTGAAATGAGAGTTATAGTCTTTCAACTCAGTACATCCTTGTTTAATGATATTTCCTCCAGATTTTATTTGAAAACAGAGCAACTCTTCTTTACTTCATCTCTTGATATCCATAATTCATCGTATGCCATTAATATAAACCAGTTGTCACTTTAAACACACTGCCTGGAAATCTTGTTATCCACTTTTCAAATGCTACCATGTATTTGCCCTTTTTCACCTACCACTGACAACATCCACCATTCCATGACACAAACAGCCTTTTTTTCCAGCCTCCAATAAAAATACTCTTTCTTTCCAAACCATCACTAAGACTTCTTAAGATCTTTCAGCATTCTTCCAATGCCCAGTCCCAGAACCAATAGAACATATTTTAGTTTGTTAGTTTTTTATTCATGACATTACTTCCTGGTATTCATTTCCTATTTTAGTTATCTCTTGCTGTGGGGAAAAACATAAAACTTCAGTGGATTTGTAAAAATAAAAATGCATTGAGCAAAGTTAAGCAGAGAAGGAAGATTTTATTCAAGAGTGTTGCAATATGGGACATAGACTAAACTCAGCTGCCTTGAAACAAAGGTTAGGAGAATTGTGGGTTTTTTTTAAAGATTTATTTGTTTATTTGAGAGAGAGAGAAAGAGAGAGAGCATGTGAGCATGGGGAGGGGTAGAGGGAAAGGGAGAGAGAGAATCCTCAAGCAAACTCCCTGTTAAGCAAGAAGCCTGACTCATGGTTCAGTCTTAGGACCTCAAGATCATGACCTGAACCAAAATCAAGAGTCAGATGCTTAACCAACTAAGCCACTCAGGTGCCTGTTTTCTAACTGTCCTTCGCCAAAGGAAGAGTAACCTCTCTCTTATCTTTATGACAAGAGATAGTTTTATAACTTGGAACAAAGCACTGACTAAAGTTAGGAGTTTATCCTCCTGCATACTGGGATCTAGGAGTATTCTCTTCCTTGATGATTATATTAATTAAAGGATTCAGATCCTTGAGAATGCCATTCCTTGGGTCTTAAACTAATAAGAGGCTCTTAAGAAGAGGTATATACATTTCAGATGGGTAGAGAAAGAATTTGCTATTACAAAGTTTCTAATATAAATAGTCTAAGAAAAGAAAAGTCAAAGGCTTATCATCTGTAATAAACCTATCTACATTTTAGTTAGGCTGAGAAAAATGTTAAAACTGTCATGATCAGATTACAAGAAGCTTCTTTCTCATGCTATTCTGTGAGTTGACTTGTATCAGCTAGGTGACTCTCCTATTTCATATACTGTGGAATAAGGTTGCAGTTTTCTGGTGACTTCACTGTCATGCTCAATATGTCACACTTACCTCTCTCCTGCCTTGGTGGGACAGCTGGCAGGCCAGACTCAGAGGGTAGCTGGGACAGCTGGTCCCCTCAATCTCACTATATCCACTTAGGTATTCCTTGTCTTCATGCAGCTTACTTGTGTAATCTCTCAGTAGAGGAACCAGAATTCCCATATGGTGGCTCCAGGCCTTCCTAAGACTTCGATCTAGGACTGTCATTGCATCATTTCTACCAATTCTACTGGACAACAGAGACCTAAAGCCATCAGAAAATTGATGCAGAAGGGAGTGTGAAAATAGGAAAGCATAATTTATTGGGAGCCATCATTTGAGACTAGCTACAATATATACATTAAACACATAGCATGTAACAATCAGTTATAATTGGAATAGACATGATAAATAGTAAATATCTAAAAGCAAAACTTTTATTTTATTTTGAATTTTCCACTTAGAAGTGTATGCATCAGTGAGGCAAAATGACATTCACTCTCACATCCAGAACATTATGAATGTTGTTTGACCTCAGTCTTTTTAATATAAAATATTGACTAGATGAGTAACAAGAGGTACAGCTACTATATAAACACATCTTGATGCCACTTCAATATTGTAGATGCTTAGCAAGAAAGTCTTCAAACTTAAGAAAATAAAAGTTATGCTCATGGAAATTTAGTGCTGAGAAAAATATTTTGTGGAAGAGAAGTTTGAAATTCTAATGTAAAATTATAATTGTGATTGCTAAATAATTTCAACCATCCACAGCATGTTTTTCTCTTAAAATTCCTCAAAGATAGTCAACATAAAATGAAAATATGCAACTGACACTATGTAAATCTCATTACTATGACAATTATAATTATTTCTTATCAGCGATGATTAAAATTGATCTGATTCATCTTTTCAATGAATCTCAGTTTTCAATTGATATTCAAAATGAACTTTATATAACACACGCAAACACACACACATTCATATAGCACAGTATAAAGGAAATGACTTTAGAAAGGACTAATTTGTATAGAACCACATTTGTACTTTGGAATAAAAAACAACATGAATAAAAACATTTCCTTATGAACTTGTCACATGTTACGTTTTAATGCCAGTTCTGGTATTACCCTATAAACAGACCACAGCATGACATTGGCATTACCTGCTGTCTGGAAATAAAGCAACCACCAAGAGAGATCTAAGATTAGAATGCCTGTGTGTGTGCCAAAGTAGAATTCTGGTATAAGACTCATGGAAGAAATATTATTTCTTCCATGATCAGAAGTCTGGAATTGAAGTTTCTGTTCTTTTTCAAATTTGCTACTAGAATATTTGTGATATCTTGGGAATATCATTAGAAACTCTCATTCCTGGAATTTTATTTAACATCCTTCAATATTGTCATAATAGCATAACCATACCTGGGACTTAAGAAGCTTAATGAATATGTATGTACATTATCTAACCAGAAGACCATAACCATGTTTTCAAACAATTATGGTTCATATTAATCTTTCTTTCAGATGCCATTCAGCTTCAAGGCTCTCTGAGCCAATTGAAGTTTAACTTATGAGCTCAAGATACATTTCTTCAGGAATGAGATATATGTACCCACTGATCTAGAAAAATCCCAACTAAAATAATTGCACTAAATGATTTCTTGCCTTTTCCATTAGAGATTTCCCTTTTCCCTTCCCCCAAAATGAATAAACCATAGACTATAGTAATATATTGTTTAGATAACCTTAGATTTCCTATCATGTAATAATTAATGGAATTACATGACCAAACCAGGTAAAATCTTATCAACTCATACACACACACACACACACACACACACACACACACACACCAATAAAATAATAAAATAAAAATTCCAGAGTGTTTTGTGATTAAATATAAAGAAGTAACCATGTTTTTCAACATATTTTAACAATTCTTTTAAAATTTATTATTTACCTAATTGACTATAATGCTATTTTGGAGTTCCTAGATCTATTTTTTAAATAGACTTAAAAGGAATTCAAGAATTAATCTGAAATAATTATTATGATCCATGAAAAGAATAGCTGTTCATGTTAAAACCCTCAGGTTATTTCAATTAAAAAAGCATGAAATGTACACATATATTGGAAGCTGAATTTTAAGTAAATAACTTAGTTGATTATTGTTTCTGTATCATACCCCAAAGGTACAAATTCACGTTATGCAATCTAGAAATTGTCAGTTTGAACAATGGGGTAATTTGTGAGTTCATGGAACGCCATAAAAAGGAAAAAAATAATTAGAGTGAAAATGGCTAACTTGTAGGAAACTCAACATAACACATAACTAAGTCAACTTTTGAAAGTATGGATGGACTCTTCTCTATGCCATTGTGAAATAGCAAAAATTCATAAAGAAATCTAAAGAACAACACTTCAGTAGATTCATGGGAAATTTTGTGGAAATAATTGCTGGATCTTTGATTCCTGTTGAATTCACTCACCCTTTGATGTTCTAATAGATTAGTCCCATAATTTTCTCAACTCTACCCTACTGTTGCTATAATGATCTTAACCATTAACTAATTTCTCATAGTGATTTTTAGCATTTTTTATAAATATCATTGTGCTGTATGGTAGCTTTTTTTCATTGCATAGCACATTATCATTATCAAAAATTTTTTCAGACCAGATTATTTTTTAATGAATTAAGGAGAGAGAGAGAAAAAGAGAGAATGTTAAGCAGACTCCATACTCTCGGCACAGAGCTCAACATGGGAGGCTCTATCTGAGGATCCTGAGATCATGACCTGAGCTGATATCACGAGTCAGACGCTTAAAGGACTGACCCACCCAGGTGACCTTACATTAGATTATTTAACACTTCATTTTAATTCTTATTTCTACCTGGATAACCAACACATTTTCCAGTTTTACAATGTAAACTTGAAATTCCTTTTTCTTTTAGGGTTGACTCTATAGAGTTTTAAAACAAAGCTTACTAGTCTTTATTTAAAATATGTCGTAATTTGCCTCTTTTCTCCAGTTGACTTGTCATTCCCATAAACTCTATAATCATTATCGTAATGGCAGCTATGAGTTAAGAACTTTCTAGTACTTTAGAAGTAATGAAGTAGAATCGGAAAACTTAGGATGAACCTGTGCAGCCTCTGGTTATTTGCTTAAATTTTCTATACTTCTATTTTCTCATCTGTAAAATAAAGATAACTGCAACGCCCCCTTTCAGGCTGTTTTGAAAATTAAAAGTTAATGTACATCAAGTCCTTAGCACACTGGCACATGGTTCAATCGTTCAATTTATTTTGTTTGTTTTGCCAGAAGTTTTGCTAAGAATATCAAACAATTTGATGAGATGGATACTGCTTCTATTTTACAAATGATGAACAGGATTAAGAAAACATTTTTCTCAGTGACACATGTCAGAGGTGGGATTCATATCTGAATATGTACAGTTGCAAAGTCTAAATTTTTTCATGTGTTTACCTATCATCTGCATCTCAATCATATCCCTTAGCCCTGACACCTGACTTATAGCAAAAGCCAATAGTCCTAAGTGGTTTTCTTGTTTCCATTATCTGCTTTCCAGTCAATCCTCATACCATTATCAAAGCACCTTCAATTAATGCTGCTCCTTTATATGACTTCCATACTCAAGACTCTCAAACATATTAGTTGCTATCTAATTTTAATACTCATTGTAATCTCATTTTATAAACCTTGGAATCAACTGTAACTAGCAACTAAGTAGCCTATCATGTTGAGAAATTGCTAAACATCCCTGACTTGAACTCATTTTCTCATGCATAAAATATAAGTAGTCCTACAGAGTTAACTGAGAGACTTCAATTAATTACTTAGGGAAAGAGCTTTGCATTGTATCAGACACATAGTAGGAGGGAGTCAGGTGTCAAAGTTTTCTCCTCTGCTTCCAGCACACAAACTCTATCTACTCCCATGAGTCAGATCTAATAATATCAAGATATTATCATCCCTCAGACTGGAATTATTTATTTTCTCAAAAAATACTTATTGATCAGTTATTGTTTTGGTAACTCTATGAATATGTAGATATTTCCATATACCCCACTTCCTTGAACTTATCACTGTTAATATTTTAGAGGTCTTTTTTCTAGATATTTTTTCAACTCATATAGCATTAAATAATGGATAGAATGAACATATGATTTTTTAGCAGAAATACTATTACACTATAATCATTTGAAATGTGCCTAGTTAAAATCCTTATCGAGATATTCTGAGTTTCTATTCATGTCAATACATTCAGATGCATTACTTTTCAAAATGGATGCATAATACTTGTTTATCTTAAGGTTTTATAACATTTTAATCAACCTAGGTACTTATTTATTATGGATACCAAATGTATACATCTCTGTGTATATAATTTTATAACAGTTTCTTTGATATATAATTCAGATATCATACAATTTACCTTCTTAAAGTTAAAATTCATTGTATTTAGGATATTCACAGTTGTTCAACCATCACTGTACTCAATTTTAGAACATTTACATCATCTCAAAAAAGGTATTCTACAACTATTAGCAGTCACTCCTCATTCCTCCCAGTCTGACCTCCCTAGCCCTAGGCCAATACTAATCTATTTTCTATTACTATACAATTGTCTAAACTAGACATTTCATATAAATGGAATCATGCATTTTGTGGCCTTTTCTGATTACCCTCTTCTTTGCATAACATTTTAAAGATTTGTCTATGAGGTACATGTATCAGCACTTAATTTATTTTTATGGCCAGATAATATCCCATTGAATGGATATATAGTTTTTATTTATGTATTCAGCAGTTGATGGACATTTGAGTTCTGTCTACTTTGTGTCTATTTTGAATAATGTTGCTATCCTCAATCATCTTTTCTGTAGGCAAATATGTATATACAGCTTTTGTGGGTTTTTTTTTTGTTGTTGTTCTTGTTTGTGTTTTGTGTTTTTCCCCCAATCTCTCATGAGTATATACCCTGGGTGGAAACACTAGGTCATATGGTAATTCTTTCTTTAGCTTTTGAGAAACTGACAGTTTTCCAAAGTATCTGCATTATTTTATATCCCTCCCAGGAGTTTATGAGGTTTCCAATTTCTCTATAGTTATTATCATCAACACTTGTTATTTTCTGCCTTTTTGATTATAGACATTTTAATGGAGGTCAAATGGCATCTCACCATGGATATTAGTTTACATCTCCCTGATGGCTAATGATGTTGAACATTTTTTTCATATTCTTATTGGCCATTTGTGTGTCTTATTTGGATAAATGTCTATTGAAATCCTTTGACCATTTTTTAAAATTGTGTGTCATTTTATCACTAAATTTTAAGAATTCTTTTTTGGGGAAAGCTTTGGGAAAGTGTTGGAGTTCTCCATTCTTATGAACTGCTTTTCTCTGGGAAGTTTCTGAACACTGGGAAGTTTTCTATTGAAATCCTTTGACCATTATTTTAAATTGTGTGTCATTTTATCACTAAATTTTAAGAATTCTTTTTTGGGGAAAGCTTTGGGAAAGTGTTGGAGTTCTCCATTCTTATGCACTGCTTTTCTCTGGGAAGTTTCTGAACTGTTGGTTAGGGCATTTGATGAGAGTTGGCTTCCTCTGGTGTTCTCATCTTATTTCTTTCTGCATAGAACATCTGTTCTGTGAGCAAACTAGAGTGAGGGCAGCTCTGGATCCCAGTATTCTCAAACTCTTATGTCTGAAGTAGGGCCTCCAACCTTTGATTAGGGACTGGGTGGTGGAAGGAAGCTCCTCACTTCTCAGCTGTTTTCATCAGGATTTATCATCTTCAACTTAGAGTTTTAAGTGAGTGATACTTTACTTATTGAATGATACCTAAATTCTGACTACCTACCTCTCTCAGTAAGAACCCATATCATATGATTGGTGCTGAGGTGAGAACAAGGTCATACTTCCTGCCATAGCTGGCCAGATTAGAGCTTCTGTAAGTCTGGTTATATGGTGCACAGGGGTTAGGACATGGCTCAAGTGCCACAGATTTGCTATTCCTACTGAGATATAGACAGTGCTTTTAAACAAATGTTTCTTCATTTGCTGTATGAAGAAGGAAGGAGGAAAACCAACCCTAATCAAATGCCCTTAGGACAATTTTCAGAGATTTATAATCATTGTTTTTGTTTGTTTGTTTGTTTGTTTGTTTGTAATCATTTTCACTTACGGCTGTTTCACTAGGGAGTGGGTCTGTGGTTCTCCTCATACTGTCATTGCAGGGGCACATATAATTATAAGCTATGTAAATATAACAGAAATAGAATATCTGAACAAAAAGTAATGATGAGGTTGAGTTTTAATAGATATATCTAGATTATCCTCCAAAAAGTTGAAGCAATATATATTTATATTAAGAGTGGAGAAGTCTTTTTTTGGGGGAGGGATTGTTGTTTGTTTTATGTTGAAAATAGAACCATCTCTGAGATGTGGAAAAGAAACTATAGAGAGTTACTATTTGAAGCTTTATTGGAAAATATTGTGCATAGAGCACATGGAGAAGCATTTTGAGAATGAATATAAGAATTAAATAGGTAATTAATCTTAGAAGGCTGAAGGAACAGAGAAAAGGTTGTGGCCAGTAAAGAGTTGTTGTATTGAAGTTCTAAACATTTTCATGGTTTAGAATTTGCATGGTTCCCATTTTGATCCTATGCTCTTGCAAACAATGCATGATCTCTGTCATTAAGAACATATGATTTAGTGGTTTTGTAACCTTAGCACATTGACATAACTCTAATGACATATAACCATATATGATCATAGGGATTTGTTTTTGTTTTCATAGAAATGAAGAAAGGAAACTGTGAGACTTGGCCATATGGCAGAAAGATCTGAAAGCTGGCTTAGAGATGTTTAACTACTGTTGTCATGTTTGTTTGGCTTTCATTAGAAAATCTCTCAATGGATTCCACTGATGTCATTCATGAAAATGTCATTTTGTAGACATGGAGATAGCAAATAAGGCCAAACTTAGATGGACAAAGTCTGCCACAGATTGGACATCTAACAAATGGCTTTGCTATTTCTAATTTTACTTTAGTATGTTTCACTCAAGTCTTCTCTTCCATCTCTAGTAATAGAATATTGAGGTGAATGTGTAACATTGTGATTTGAAACTCTAACTTGGGCATTTTGAACGAGAAATATGCATAAAAGTGTACATTTTACATAAGACGAATTAAATCTATACTGATATGTGCTATACTAGCCTTCATTTATTTTTCAAAAATTTTCATGTGGAACACTTAATATTCTGCTTTCAAATACATTAAGTATTTCACTTCTCTATATTTTGGAGTTGGGTAATCACCAATTGAAGAACATCCAGGAAAAGGCAATCAGAAGACTGAATGATGTAGAAATCATCTATGAAGAGTAAAATTTAAGTAATAGCAAATATTTATCCTGGAGAAGAAAAGGCTGGTAGTGAACATTAAAATTGTCCTTAGATAATATGGGGTAAAAAAGTCATTTGATTTAGTCTTTATAGAACCAGAAAGCTTAACAAAGTTATTGAAAAGATACTTTATTATAAGTTAAAATATTTTTAGATGGGTATCTTTTACTAAATAGCTCTTTGGGCAAAAATCTTAGTAAGTTCAAACTGCTGTTCCCCCTCCACACCACTCACTTTGCTATACCAAAAGGCATGTGCAGCTCTAAAATGCAATTCCTGTAAGAGTTTTCATTATGCAATGATGAAAAAGGATACCATTATGTTGTTGCTTGGTTGTGCAGTACTTTAGTGAACTAATAGATTCTGTAAGCCATCTATTCCTCTTACTCCTATCACCCACTTAAAAAAAAATTAAAAACAATGGCAAAGGTAGCAAGAGCAACAGCAGGTCAATCCTTTGTTTAATTCCATATTCAATCCTCCCCTCCTTTCAAGTTCTTTCCAACTAGCTGCCTTTCGGAATAAATGGTTATACACTTATTGAGGTACTAATGAAGCATATTATTACCAAATTATTAATTTAGCCAGTTCAAAGGAACTACACATACATGGATTAATGTCTAACAGAATAGATATTAATAGTGATAAATATCAACTCTTGACTGCTATTTTTTTTTAAAGATCCTCATGAGTACAGGCTTATTTATTAGCAGCCAACAGAGAAGAAGACCCAAGGGTATTAGATAATGATAAAATCAATTGGAATCCATAGTGGAATGTGGCAACCAAGATAATCAATCTTAGTTTTTACACATGTTCTAAGTTCAGTGTTTAAAGCAAAAGAAATTCTGGTCACGTGTTACCCTTAATTTATTAAACCAGATTGGATTATTATGAGTAATTTGGGGCACTTCTCTTTAAAAGGAATATAAACAAATACATTTAGAAAAAGGTAACGGAGAGATTGCAAAATCATGCCTCATAAGGAACAGTTGAGAGAAATAAGATTGTGTGTCTCCAAAAGAGAAGACATTGGTAGGAAGGAAAGGGAGAAAGTCATAGTACCCATTTTTATGCAGTTATATGGAAAAGTAAATTGTACTATAAGGCTTTAATGTCCAGAAATAAGCTTATTTTATATTTCTAGAATGGTTTGAATTTATTTCCATAAAATTCAGGTATATAGGAAAAAAAACTTTTATTCTCCTTAATTTAATTTCCATATTAAGTCCTCAGTCATAAATTATACATTTATTTTTATTCATTTTCAAAAACTTCAATATATCCCACATTTGTCAAGAACTCTGTTTAAATTCCAGGAGCTTTCATGGTCTTAGAATATACAGGAAGTAGAGTATTTTGCTCTGTGATTCTTGGTAACCTGTCCATCCAGGGATCCCCCAGAACTTCTGCCATGTAGCCTTTGATCTGAATGTATAATGACCCACAAATGAGCTAGGGTTTGTTTCTAGATGCTTGAGCCTCTCAGCTCTGATAACTCTTTCTATTGCACCCTTAACATTTTTAGTTTTAGTTTTAGTTTTACTTTCATTTTATTTTTTCCTTAACATTTTTAAAAGGGAAGATGGGTGTCTCTAGTCCATCTGAGCTGGGCTGGGGCAAAAAGGTTTCGGCAAGTCTGGGAATGGCCTTATCTTTCCAGTCATCAGATATTTTTCCATATTTGTAATATTGTTACCTCCCTGTTATTCAATCCTAGAAGCAGGTAAAATATTGATTCTCCTCTACTTTTCTACTTTTCTGCTCTAAGGTGTTTTGAACATTCCTGGGAGGATCTAGCCTCATAGAGTCTCAATCATGGTGTTATCTTTCAAAACATGTCTTCTCTTCCTTCCTTTCAATTTAGAGAAATGATTTCTATTCTCACCAGAGAAATCTCTTTACTTTGAGAACTATCTGTTAGAGATACTTTCTTTGGCCTTAGAGATATTGAAATGTCTAAAGATCCTGGCCAATTTCTGAATGAATTGAGAAAGGAAGGGCAGATGAATTAAAATATGTCCATTATTACAAAAAAAAAAAAAAGGCTAAATAGGAAGACATACTTTAATGCAAGAGACAAATGAGTATGCTAACTTAATCCCAAATGAGATTGTATTACAACCTAATCAAAGTCACATTGGTCAGGAGAAGAGCCCCACTTGAAGACTCCTCAAGGAAAGACTTGAGAACATGGTGAAGCAGAGGGGAATGCCAGCTCCCTGTGAGCATGCTCAGTTGCAACAGAATTATAGATGAAAATCTTGGTTTTAGTCTTACCAGGATACACATTAGTCTGTGCGGATTATCCTGAATCCAATGACCACATTTAAATTTAACCAGGAAAAAGCTCCCCATAAGAGGTTAATTTGGCCCACTATTTTTAATTTGTCTGAGAGAAGGACTCATCTATACATAAAGTCTTAATTTGTATTTTCCCTTTTTATTGAGATTTCTGGTTCCCTAATAGTAATCAAAATGTGTGTGCTATCTAGTGACATAGTATCAGTGCTCTTTTGTGAGTAGGCATTTTCCGTTTTGTTCCAATGGTAGTCTCCGTTGCTTCTTTCTCTGAAATTGCTTGAACCTGGGAAGCTGTCTCTTAAGTTAGGTCATCTCTTAATGTGAAATTAACATGACCAGGAAGCATATTTGGGCTTTGTGGTATACAATGACTCTTAAATCTAGAAACAGAGAAATCTAACATAATCTCCCCCATAGTTCTTTCTTTGACCCTAAATGCAAAAACAAAAGAAAACAAAATGTGTTTGGGGAGCATATCCAGATTAACTTAACTAGGGATCTGAACTAAGAATGAAAACCAAATTCTCTTTGATTTGAATGTGAACATGAAGTCATGTTCATAACATTCAGATGGAGATTATATGGCTGGACAGTCTTTGGCTGTAAAGTTATAAAGAAATGAAATAAATAATTCTGAAATGGCTGGTCTGAAGCAGGAAACATCTCTCTGTGATTTGTGAGGTAAAATATTAAGCTAAAAAAAGGTTGGGTGTAATTGTAGTAGATTAGCACAATTAGAGTCACTAAAATATGTTTTTAAATAAGCCAATGTTCCAAAATATATAGGCTACTTGAATCAAAATTGGCTTTTTTTTTTAAGAGGGGTTTTAGGTTCACAGCAAAATTGAATGGAAAGTACAAAGATTTCCCACATACCTCATTTCTTTACATATATACCCCCTCCCATCGATATCCCTTATGAGAGTGTTAATTTGTTACAAGCAATGAACCTGTATCAACAAATCATCATCACCCAAAGTCCATATCTTACATTGGGATTCACTCTTGGTATTGTCTATTCTATGAGTTTTAACAAATATATCAACATTTATAGTATTCTCAAAATAGTTCTATGGCTTTAAAAATCCTCAGTATTGGGATCCCTGGGTGGCGCAGAGGTTTGGCGCCTGCCTTTGGCCCAGGGTGCGATCCTGGAGACCCGGGATCGAATCCCACATCGGGCTCCCGGTGCATGGAGCCTGCTTCTCCCTCCGCTTGTGTCTCTGCCTCTCTCTCTCTCTCTCTCTCTCTCTCTCTGTGACTATCATAAGTAAATACAAATTTAAAAAAATCCTCAGTGTTCTGCCTATTTATCCCTCCTTCTCCCCCACCCCATAAGAACTATGGTGTTACAGATAAATACAAACAAGAGGAATGAATCTGTTCAAATAAAAACAGGGCTGCTACTCTTTCTAAATAATGTGCTCCTCTCATCACAATCTTGTGACATAGATAAAGATAATTTTTCCCAGTTTAATGCCAAGAATTTTTCCCTGTTTAAGAAAACATGACTTGTCTTTAATCAAATATTTAATAATTGATCTTTTAAAAGTAAGCTTATTTTTCTAGGCATTGAAACAAAATTATCTGTTATCTACTTAATCTTGTTTTGATATTCAATATAATGCTTTTCCCAACTTTCTTACTTAACATAATTTAAGTAATTTTATTTATTAATTTTGAGATTTACTTAATTTATGTAAAATTGTTGATTTTTATTAACTAACATGACCAGTATAAACAAATTTCTTTTAGTTTTTTTTTAATTTATAAATTAATTTTTACTGGTGTTCAATTTACCAACATACAGAATAACACCCAGTGTTCATCCCGTCAAGTGTCCCCCTCCGTGCCCGTCACCCATTCACCCCCACCCCCCGCCCTCCTCCCCTTCCACCACCCCTAGTTCATTTCCCAGAGTTAGAAGTCCTTATGTTCTGTGACCGTTTCTGATATCTCCCACACATTTCTTCTCCCTTCCCTTAGATTCCCCATCACTATTATTCATATTCCCCAAATGAATGAGAACACACACTGTCCTTCTCCGATTGACTTACTTCACTCAGCATAATACCCTCCAGTTCCATCCACGTTGAAGCAAATGGTGGGTATTTGTCGTTTCTAATGGCTGAGTAATATTCCATTGTATACATAAACCACATCTTCTTTATCCATTCATCTTTCGATGGGCACCGAGGCTCCTTCCACAGTTTGGCTATTGTGGACATGGCTGCTAGAAACATCGGGGTGCAGGTGCCCCGGCGTTTCATTGCATCTGAATCTTTGGGGTAAATCCCTAACAGTGCAATTGCTGGGTCGTAGGGCAGGTCTATTTTTAATTCTTTGAGGAACCTCCACACAGTTTTCCAGAGTGGCTGCACCAGTTCACATTCCCACCAACAGTGTAAGAGGGTTCCCTTTTCTCCGCATCCTCTCCAACATTTGTTGTTTCCTGCCTTATTAATTTTCCCCATTCTCACTGGTGTGAGGTGGTATCTCATTGTGGTTTTGATTTGTATTTCCCTGATGGCAAGTGATGCAGAGCATTTTCTCATGTGCATGTTGGCCATGTCTATGTCTTCCTCTGTGAGATTTCTGTTCATGTCTTTTGCCCATTTCATGATTGGATTGTTTGTTTCTTTGGTGTTGAGTTTAAGAAGTTCTTTGTAGATTTTGGAAACTAGCCCTTTATCTGATATGTTATTTGCAAATATCTTCTCCCATTCTGTAGGTTGTCTTTGAGTTTTGTTGACTGTATCCTTTGCTGTGCAAAAGCTTCTTATCTTGATGAAGTCCCAATAGTTCATTTTTGCTTTTGTTTCTTTTGCCTTCGTGGATGTATCTTGCAAGAAGTTACTGTGGCCAAGTTCAAAAAGGGTGTTGCCTGTGTTCTCCTCTAGGATTTTGATGGAATCTTGTCTCACATTTAAATCTTTCATCCATTTTGAGTTTATCTTTGTGTATGGTGCAAGAGAGTGGTCAAACTCTCCCTCTTCACCGATGACATGATACTCTACATAGAAAACCCAAAAGCCTCCACCCCAAGATTGCTAGAACTCATACAGCAATTTGGTAGCGTGGCAGGATACAAAATCAATGCCCAGAAATCAATGGCATTCCTATACACTAACAATGAGACTGAAGAAAGAGAAATTAAGGAGTCAATCCCATTTACAATTGCACCCAAAAGCATAAGATACCTAGGAATAAACCTAACCAAAGAGGTAAAGGATCTATACCCTAAAAACTATAGAACACTTCTGAAAGAAATTGAGGAAGACACAAAGAGATGGAAAAATATTCCATGCTCATGGATTGGCAGAATTAATATTGTGAAAATGTCAATGTTACCCAAGGCAATTTACACGTTCAATGCAATCCCTATCAAAATACCATGGACTTTCTTCAGAGACTTAGAACAAATTATTTTAAGATTTGTGTGGAATCAGAAAAGACCCCGAATAGCCAGGGGAATTTTAAAAAAGAAAACCATAGCTGGGGGCATCACAATGCCAGATTTCAGGTTGTACTACAAAGCTGTGGTCATCTTTTTGTTTTTAGTTTAAAAAACTAAAATTGACTTGAAGGAAAGTTGGTGATAACCTTGAATTCCTAAAACTGTATTAGTCATTTCTTTAGGACTCTTTTTACATTTTTGAAAGCAGAATAGTTCAAGTAAATATCCTAATGTTGATGTTAGATTAAGGTGTTCACTTTGGCCTGTCTACATTGTGATTTGTTTGGAGCACCTGAAACACTGGATTTTTGCTCACCTTGATGCTGACCCAAAATGCCACACTTTGAGAAAAAAAAAAAAAAACATAGAAAATGGGAAAACTATTTTGCTGCAGAGCTTAACATATAAATTGACCACTTTCTTTCAAAAGAATCTGTCATGAATATTAGTAATGCTATTATTTATTATGACCTAAAATCAATTGGTTATAACATTTATTACTCAGTAAATGTATGGTAATTTATTTTTAGTTATATTCTTCCAAGTGGATTGATCAACTTTTGTACCACAGTAAGCAATGCCTTAAACAAAGTTGGGTAAGAGTGATAAGTTACAAATTCAGCTAAAGCCCATAGTAACACCAAATGGGATTAGAGACAGAGCTAGGATTGGATATACTGTTTTGGTCTTAACAGTCATTCCCTTGAAAATGTCATATACTTACTTTAGTGGTACAGTTTGCCCTAAGATTTGGGGAAGAAGTTACTGCAAAGGATCAGCACTAACTATAACATTGGGTGGCTAGAGATGTAATCCCAGTAGAAGAGAGTGATCCATATGCACTAGGGAACAGCCTCTTTCTGCGCTGTGATGCAATAGGATACAGGTGAATGGATATAAATAGTTGTGTAGAAAACAGTCCAAACAATGCCAGAGATTATTTTTTGCCAAACCAGTAGCTGGACACTTGGGAAAATTTATATTTCATTTAGAGAAAAAGCATGTTTGTAGCATGTTTTGGCTTTCTGAATTGCTGACTAATTTTTATACTCACTAATGTGACTTCTTTGGGGAGTAAAGATTTGCCGTTGTTATTGATGATGGTTGACAAAACCAAAATATGTTAATTTCATACAGTTGATCAAAATTAACCATTTCCTAAGGAGGAAATTAATATACTTGCTTTGCACCTTGGTAATTTGTACCTTTGAATTTTTTCTTGAATTCTCATCAATCTAAAATATAAATTCATCTTGGAAATTTATCATTGCATATTAAAAATATTTCAGGTTATAGTGATAACTGGTCTGGGTATTTTCAGAAGGTTACTATTGATGATAAATCCGGATGTACTTGAGTGAAAAAAATGAAAGATAAAATTAGTGTAATAGTAAAATATTTCAGTGGAAGTGTCAAAGCACAATACATAGGCTGTATGATTTCATTTATATGAAATTCTAGAAAAGGAAAATCTGCTCTTTAGTGAGAGAGAGCATCAATGACTAGAGGGTTGGGGAGGGGAAGGTAGAGCTTTGCTTCAGAATGAGATTGGAGAAATCTTTTGTGGGTAATGGAAATACTTTATACTTGATTAAGGTTATATTTACATGAATGCATAAATTTCTCACCAAAATATGCTTATGTTATTATATGTAAATAATATTTTGATGAAGTTAGGAAGAAGAAATCAGTCACTATATTTTTCTACTTTTTAATTAGTCATCATTTTTCTCCAGTATTTGTACTGAAAATATTTATTTATAAGTGGTACATAACCTACTATTCCCAAGTTCCTCTTATAGTGTATATCCACACAACTGTTGCAGTATGCATTTATATCTATATACAAAAATTGATATCAAACTGATGCTATTAGATATTTAATTATCTAATTTTCATGAGCAGATCCTCATATATATAGGCAAGCATTGACATGTAATCTTGTGGTCATAACATACAGGTTTCTCCCATTCTTTTTTTTTTTTAAGATTTTTATTGGGGATCCCTGGGTGGCTCAGCGGTTCAGCACCTGCCTTTGGTCCAGGGCGTGATCCTGGAGTCCTGGGGTTGAGTTCCACGTCAGGCTCCCAGCCTGGAGCCTGCTTCTCCCTCTGCCTGTGTCTCTGCCTCTCTCTCTCTCTCTCTCTCTCTCTCTCTCTATCTCTATTTATCTCTATCTCTATCTCTATCTCTCTCTATGTCTATCATGAATAAATAAATAAAATCTTAAAATAGAAATAAAAAAATAATTTAAAAAAAGAGTTTTATTTATTTATCGAGAGACAGAGAAAGAGAGAGAGAGAGACAGACAGAGGGAGAAGTAGACTCCATGCAGGGAGCCTGACGCGGGACTCGATCCCCTGTCTCCAGGATCAGGCCCTGGGCCCAAGGCTGTGCTAAACTGCTGAGCCACCCGGGCTGCCCAATGCCAGCATTCTTAAACTAGTATTAAAGGGCCTACTCCTTTGAGAAATACATGATGCACACTTCTGATACTATTTAATATTAATAACAAGTATATTTCATACACAAGGTATTTATAAAGAGTTTTTAAAGTAATCTCTACACCCAACATGGGGCTCAAACTTAAAACCCCTAGATCAAGAGTCATATGATCTGAGTCAATTGAGAGCCAGACTCCCCTATATACAATCTATTAAATATATAATTAATATCCACATATAATAATACAGTAAGTTATACTATTATTTATTATTGTTAGTAGATGTAGCCTATAATATTTCTTGTTGAAAATGACAAATAGTGACTCTTTTTATTGGGTATATGAAGTTATGAAAATTACATTTTATGGATCTGCATCTAAATTAATAACTACAGAATAAGCCCCTACAACCAATCTGCTGAATGATTAAAGAAGTTGAATAATATATATTCTTTGAAATGTAACATATTGCATAGATTAAGTTATTAAGAATATGTCTTCTGTAATTATCTCCCTTCTGGTAGCCTAAGGGTTTGTAAATCTTACTAACATAAAACTTAAAACAGTAAAACCATACTGATGCACTGTTAATCATATCACCAGTCTTAAGTTCCTAAGAACTTAGGGAAAATAATATAATCTCATTCATAGCATATATATATGCTGTGAATATATATACAGATATATATATATATTTTTTTAAGTTTTTATTTTTGGCAATAAAGAGCACAACATAATATCTTTAATGAATCACCATGCCAATAACTTGAGCCAACCAGCCCTGCTTCCCTCTCCAAGGCCTTTGGCCCCATGTTCCCTTTTTCAATCTAGTTTATTCCTCTGGTTGGTCATTCCCTGGGTTAGGTTTGGAGCTGAGCTGCTTGTGGTCCCTCCCTGGAACCAAGGCTCTCCTTGAGGGGCCTCTTGCTGTATCATCCTGCCCCAACTTGAATAGTGATTATTTACAACAAGATCTGTTCCCACAAATCAGAAGTATACACACACACACACACACACACACAGTATATATGTGTGCATATATATATGCATATATGTGTGTATATACACATACATACATATATGGCGTATATATACATACATATACAGTATATATATATACACACATGTATATATGGATAGATATATATATGGAAGGCATATATACAATTATAGATATTTTTGTTAACATGGGTTGGTAGCATAAGTATATCATATGCCTCTGCCTGATGAAATTTTAATTTTAAAATGTTATTCTTTAATAAAAGGAAATAGGACTCCTTGGAGATATGCCTAATTGGAAGGGGCACTGGAAATGTAAGACAAGCTGGAACATCCTACAGTATCAAAAAATAAAGAAGTATTAGGATATGTCAAAGGGACACAGGAACCAAACTAACAGAACTCTTACTGACCAACATTGGAGCAATTGTAGCACCAGAGTTAAAACCAAAATTATTAAATTTAATAAACGTATTAGTCCATACTGATATCAATAAATCATTGAATAAATATATAAATGGGGAGCAGAGACAATTATTTTTATAGAAAATTCCAATTAGTATGTCTAGATACTCATGTCCTAGAGGAGATTCAGTTTAATCCTCTCCCATAGACGAGCCAGATGTAGCAATGTACCTGTGTCCATTCCTTAGTTTTACAACTTTAATATGATCATTTAAGATGTTAATAATGGGTTAAATTGGATGAGGGATTTATAAGATGTTTCTCTACTGTCTTTTCAACTTTCCTGAAAGTCTAATATTACTTACAATTTTAAAAATCAGTAAAAAAATATCCATAACACCTTTGATAAAATGTGAAGCTAAACTTAGAGAAATATTTTAAAATGTGGATATAATTGATAGAAGCATATATATATATATATATATTACATATGTAAACACACACACACACATATATATATACATACATATATACCAATGAAAGAAAAAAGGAAAGAGAGAGAGAGAAAGATAGTAATGGATATTTATATCTACATCTATGTATTGTACATGTGCATGTATGTATGTTTTTGTATGCAGAAATTAAAAGAGGTGAAATAAGGATTTTTTTAAATAAAGAAAAAAGGAATTATCAATGGCAATAAATAAATAAGGGGATTTTTTTTAGTTAGGTTACCATTAATTATTCCATTACCATTGTACCATTTGTACAATGTACAAATGTAACATTGTACCAATTGTTACCATTAACAAATCTCACTTTCAATGAGCAAAGTGCTAATTAACACACTATTGTAATCTTAACCAAAGTTTACTGTAATCTGAGTCATAAAACAAGTCATATATAAGAGATATAAATGGTAATTAGAAGTGTTAAGAACCAGTTCCCCTATGGAGGGACTTTTGGGGTTACTGTGAATGGGAAAGGTTAAAATTGCAAGGAAATGGTTTGGATTATGTAATGGATACTGAATCTGTTGGCAAATATTGTGCTTACTGAAGACCTGTTTTATTCTTGTGGACATACGGTTTTCCTCACTACAACTATTTAAAACCATTGGTGAAAAGACAGAAACCCCAGTATAGATAAATAAGCCATTTATCATTAGTATTAAAATGATGCTGTTGGAGCACTTGGGTGGCCAGTGGGTTAAGCATTGCTTTGGCTCAGATTGTGATTTCAGAATCCAGAGATCAAGCCCCATTTGGGGCACCTCACTCAGTAGGAGTCTGCTTAAGGCTTTCTTCCCCTCACCCCCTACCCTGCGCCCCATGCATGCACTCTCTCCTTCTTTCTCTCTAAAATAAATAAATAAACCTTTAAAAAATAAATAAAGTGATGCTGTTAAAAAATAAGAAAAGGAAAGTGTTTACATATTCTGACATTCATCGGTAACGTATGGGAATTCCTATGTATGCCATGATGACTACCAGGAGATACTGCTAATCTTTTAAAATTTACATATTATTTTTAATACTTTACTGGTCTTAGAATAATTTAATGTTTTTGTATCATCTTAACATCTGTAAAATAGTAGTAAATCATAGAAAAAGTGTTAATGCAGAACATTCATAAACTACAAAAAAAGATTTTAAAAAATCATGAGTAACTAAAGCACACAGAATAAAGTAAAACCTAGGCAGTAGTTATTTAGATTTAAAAAAAGATATAGGGTAGCCCTGGTGGCTCAGCGGTTTAACACCACCTTCAGCCCAGGGTGTGATCCTGGAGATCCGAGATCAAGTCCCACGTCCGGCTCCCTGCATGGAGCCTGCTTCTCCCTCTGCCTGCGTCTTTGCTTCTCTCTCCGGGTCTCTCAAGAATAAATAATAAAATAAAATAATAAAATAAAATAAAATAAAATAAAATAAAATAAAATAAAATAAATAAAATAAAATAAAATAAAATAAAATAAAATAAAATAAAAAAGATATAGACGAGTGCCTGGGTAGCTCAGTCGCTTAAGCAGCTGCCGTCTATGATGCCAGGGTCTTGGAAACTAGCTCAGCTTCTGGTTCCCTGCTCAGTGGGGAGTCTGCTTGTCCCTCTCCCTCTTCTGCTCCTCTCCACCCTTCATCACCACCCTCGCCACTGCTCATGTTCTTTTTCACTGGCTCTTACTCTCTCTCTCAAATAAATAAATAAAATCTTAAAAAAAAAAAAAGATACAGAAACATACGCATATAACCGTAGAGTGTTTTATTTTGATTCTTTACTTGATATTGAACATTTCCTCAGATTATTAGATATTCTCTCATATTGTGGTTTTTATTGGTGGCATAGTTTTCCACTTTATAAAATGCTATAATTTGACCATTCTTGCACAGTAAGATTTATTCTAATATTTTAGGTATTATGAAAACAGTAGCAATTAATGCACCTCTTTAACCTAATAACACTTTCTCCAAAACCACAACATTGAATAACAATATGTAACAGTACATGAGAATATTTAAGAGATATTATATAATAATATAATACATTATCCTTTTCCATTTTATTTTAAAGTTTTTTTTTTTTTTTGTTTTGTTTTTTATTCATGAGAGACACACACACACACACACACACACAGAGGCGGAAACATAGGCAGAGGGAGAAGCAGTCTCCCTGTGAGGAGCCTGACATGGGACTTAATCCCAGGACCCTGGGATCATACCCAGAGCCAAAAGCAGATGCTCAACCACTGAGCCACCCAATCATCTCTATTTTTTTTCAAATAAGTAATTAGTTTACTCTCAAAATATATGGTTATTTTAAAGTTTTTTAGTACAATTAGGTTAATTTTGAAAATTAGTTTTGATTTATGTTTACTAATAATGAATACTAATTTTTTGAGTATTAAACTTCTGAGAGTTATCTTTTCCACAGTTACAATTGCTTTTATTTTTTCCTCTCCTTCTCCTTCATATTCCCTACTAACTCTTTCATATATATGCATATATATTAAATGAATATATATATATTTACATAAAAGTGATCCTCAATCATAGTAGATTCCGTATTTGCAAATTTGCCTATTTGCTAACATGTCTTTGTAATTCCAATACACTTGCAAAGCATTTGGAGTCATTCATGATTGAAAGATTTGAGTTGTTCCACTTGCAAGTTCCAGCTGAAGCTAACCATGGCTATACTTGGCTTTCTTTTTTCAGTTCTCCCACTGTAAACAAGTGTAATTTTTAGGGTTTATTTAGTACAAAGCTTTTGGCATTTTTGTGCTTTTTCTGTTTAAAATGGCCCCAAGCACAGTGAGAAATTGTTGTCTAGTGTTGGTTAGCTCAAAAAGGGTGTGATACCTTGGAGAAAGGACATGTTAAATAAACTTCATTTAGGCAAGAGTTGTGTTGTTGGTCATTAATTCAATGTTAATGAATCAATAAAAGGTATTAAATAAAGCATCTTTAAAAGGAAACGTGCATAAACAGTTATGAATTGATTGGTTGATGAAAGTTGCAACTAGAGGCTTGAAGGAGCCTAATCCTCAACTCCTACAAGTATCGTGATTCAATATATTCATATACATACATATGTGGTGTGCTTATATGTGTGTATAGTAGTTAATCTGTATTTCATTATTTTTTTACAGTTCCTCACTTTTCTTGCTTTTTAATTTTTTATAGTTTATTCTTTGATGAGGACAAAAACTTTCTGATTTTTAAAATTTGCTGTATATATAGGAAATTTCTCTCTGTCCCATGAACTGACACATATAAATGCCCATATTTTTATAGTTGAATGATTTATTACACTCAACCCTTTAATACATCTGGATTTTATTTTTTCATGTAAGGTGCATTACACTGTCGTTGAAGAAACCTGCTCTGTAATTAAAATGTTTCCTTTGTTTCACATGCCAAAGGCAAATGGAATTAATACCCGTGGGTCCTGTCACATATATTACTCCTTTTGAAGATATGTCTCTGTTAATTAAATAAAGACACTATGATTGGTAAAAGATGGCTACCAACCTCTCTCTTTCCTGAAGAGTTCAGTTGGTAGCTAATGTCAACTTTAAAACAACCAGGTAAAATATTTTTTAGTTTTAGTTTATTGTTTGCATGAAGATATTTCTATTGTTTTTTATTTTGCTTGGAACATTTCATCTGTTATTTAGCTGTATGGCAAATTCTGAGACCATCCTTCACATTTTAATGATAAAACTGTCTTCAACAGTTCACTGAAGGCTTTTTGCCTGGGTGATCCTGGGAAAGTGACACCAGTGTGCTACCTCAGACACTAAAATGTCCCTGGCAGGCAAGACAGGAATTGACATTGGCCACATTCTCTGAGTCTGGCTACAGAGCATGCACAAGAATCATTCCAACTCGTCTGCTTAGTGCATGGATCATCCCATCAAAATTCTGAGTTTGTTGTTTGAAATAAACAAGTTAATCCACTTAAACATCCTATCTCCCTCCCCTACTGAGTCCTTCCCTTGGAACACCAAAGACAGGATGAAAAATACTTGAGAGAAGTCTTTGAGATATGCTGCCTAAGCTCAAAAGCCAAAGGAACACTGTAGTCTCCTTTGAATGTGTATGTCAACTTGCACTTGGCATTTATTATAAACACCTCTGCATGCTAAGAAACCAGTCTTCAGAGAACAGCATGAGCACCAGTATAAATACTTTGCAGGACATGAACGTCCTTCTGCAATGCACAGTATCATCAATATCTGTCTAGAAATCTTCCACACATTAAAACATTCTTACTTCAGTACATTTTAGGCTTGTCACAGTAATGAAGGAGTTCTCCTTTTAATGTTCTTAATCTTTTTGTTCTCTTCATGAAAAAGGGGGGAGAAATGTGTTTTATAACAGATTTTTAAACTAACCAGGACAACCAATCCTAAGTAGAGAATGAAGACTCTGGATATACAGAATACAATTTTAGCATTTATCAGAGAAAAATGTCAACATATGATTAAAATGAGATATAAATAATAGATAGCTTAACAAGATAACTAGTAGAATGTCAATAAGACACTATCTACCATCTTTGAAGACTCTCAAACTGGTTACCATAACTGAGATAAGAAATGTATTTGAATTTTGGTTTCTGCTTCTTTTTTTTTTTTTTTTTTTTTCATTTGGGCTAACCTCCAACAGCTTTCTCACTGACCTACATTGATTTAAGCTCTTTCTCTCTCAGACTATCAGGTTATAATTACTGAATACCACATTCCCTCATGTTGTTCTCCTACTCACAAAAAATCTATGACAGATGCCAATTACTGAGGGCATTAATACTAAAATCTTCTGACTGAGTGTCACTATGCATCACAATAAAGACCCCCTTACCTGACCATTCTGATTTTCTATGACCTCAAAACTATATCCTCTTGTTCAGTTTCTTATTCCATTTATTCACTGTAATCATGTATTTGTCCTGGTCTCTGGAAATCTGATTCATCATTTTCAGTTGACCATCTTAATTTCTCTGTCCCTTTTTACCATCCCAACACTCATTGCTTTACAGTTTAGTGGTGACATGATATGTTATTGTTATCAGAATTAGATGAATTAAGTGCTCTGAAGGTATGAGTCACATACTGTAATTTCTCCTTTCTAAGACACATTGCAGAAGACACCTTGCATTTAGGAAAGTAGAGAAAAGGGTACATAGTGGTGATGATGATGGTAAGAATTGACAAAACTGGTCAATTTATCATTTGTTTATTATAAGGTAATCATCAGTAACCAAAAATCCTTCTGGAAACAACTTTTTCAAAAATCAGTTTTGATATTTTAAAATTTGCTCATCAAATTTTAAGGCACTTTGGACAGAGTTGGGGCAAGATGGGAAGAGTTACTAAGGGAGATGATATAGGTGAGATGACCCAGAGGAGGTTTTATTTCTTTATTTTCCCAACTCCTTGTGTTGTTGTCTTTCACTAATAAAAAATGCATAGATGTTTAGTAAGTAAAATGGAATTACTTCAACCAAAAGAATATCATGTAAAGAGTGTGGCTTTGTCTGGTTGCAGCAGCAGTTGAAGGAGTATAAGGGGGGCTGGGAGGATGTGAAGGAGAAGTGTCCAAGAGTCTATCCCTTATCCCATTTGAATCTATTTTTGCCTTTCATTAAGTCCAGTCTTTCACAGAGCCTTGAAGGTGATGTGATGACTGGCCATATTCACCACAAAAGAATTAGTATATGAGGGTAAATGGAAGAACCTTCTACTTCAGCTACAAAATGACTTGAAGCCATAGTTGATACTCATCCTCTCACTCCTCCATCAGCCAGCTCTTACCCATTGGGTTCGTCCTAGACTTACATCAGCGGATATTACAAGTCCATAGCTGCTTTGTTCTTGTCGGGTTGTCATTATTGCAATTGATGGTTTAGTTATTACTGGGTATTGAAGCAATAACAGATACATTGTGGATCGCATGAGTTACATATTAACCCAGGAATCCTTACCCACTTGTGTTTTCCTGCCACGGTGTTAACATGAGGGAAAGCAAAATGACCAGGGATGACTTTTTACCTGTAAGTTTAGGAGAGCCCTTCCTGTGTTATTTCTTGGGAAAATTTCCTCTACCGAAACCAGATCTCACAATCAGTTGATGGTCATGAGGATCAACTGTACAAATTCTGAAAAATGAAACTCTGAAAGCCCTAGTGAGAATGCCCAATCCTACTTCAAACTCTTAGTTTGGCAACCTGTGTATTTTAACAGTTGAGTACGCTGCATCATCATTAGATACCGGTTCAATGTTAGTACTGCACCCCAGAAGACAGTGCACATGGTTTAACTGGGTCCAGATTATACTGCGTTAGGAAAGGTGATCTTGTACATCTCCTCTCAAATCCCCAAAGCTTTGTCCAACTGAAGACTTTCAGTGATATAGGATTGACGGCTTAACACCAGCCATGGTGGGATCATCACCACTATTTGGCAAGCGTACAAATCAAGGATTGATTGATTGATTGGAAAGCCAGTTGTTAATTTGTTTTATTTTGTTGTGATATGACCATTGTTAAACTTCTAAACACCACTGGCATTGCTCCAGTCACATAAGGAGTTGTGGAGCTGGCAATTTATCTGATCTTCATTTCGTCATTCTACTAGACTTGCAGCTTCTGGATGATATGATATATTCTGAAGCAGTGGATCCTATGGCAAAGTACATTTTTCCATGTCTCTTTGGCTATGAAAAGGGTCACATAATCTGGGAAAATGATATGCAGAATCCAATGTTAGAAAATTGGGAAATTTATAAGTGGTCGTGATACATATCAAGAGAAATATCAATTCTGGTAAGAACAAATTATTGCCTCCTTTGGGAAAGAAAGTATGCAGTGTAATCAGTCTGCTATTAAGTGGTTAGTTGACCTAGGTCTACAGTGCTGCCTTGTTAAGGGCACAGCTTTGGCTTTGGCTGCAGGCAGACTTGGCTAGGAAGTCAGCAGTGGTGGTAGCTTGGCAAGAATTAGTAAGGGAGAGCCCATGCATTCACCTGATGCAGACCCATCCTTTCCATCATAGCTATTTCATTTCTAGCTTTAGTAGCTAGACTTTGTGATACCAAGGAAAAAGGTTGGTTGACTTCACCTGGAGTCATCCTAACTAATTGGCTTTTGAGAATACTTCTGCTGCCCTGAGCTTTCAATATTACCACCATGAAACTCTATGGTCAGAGAATACTTGACTCACTTCCATAAACTCATCCACATGCCTCTTCCCTACAGCTTCCTTACCTCTGATCTGCCAATCTGGTTCCTTCCAGAGCCCTAAGTTAAGTCAAGCTTTATTCTATTGCCTGGGATTCTGTATATATACATACCTCAAGCTACTTCTGTCCTCTAAAGTGCATATAACTAAGTTATTTACTTGGAATTTAGCTACGTGTAAAGATCCTCTTTTATCATCATCCTTAGGACAGAGGCCCCAGGAATGAAGAGTTTTGGAATATTCAAAGGGTAGTGAGGAAGCCAGTGTGTGCAAACTAATAAGAAGAAAGAGAAGAGAAGTGGAAAACATGGTCAGAAAGGTGACAGGTCCTCAAATTATAAATAGTCTAAAATACTATGGGTATTGTTTTCAAACTTTGAAATCTCATTTGTAATATTTAATGATTTTTTAATAGTCTTTTTAACCCCTCTTTTATCCCTCATGTGTTTAGAATTCTTTGTCTCCTTCCTTCCTTCTTTCCTTCCTCTTATCCCCGCCTTTCTTTCTTGTCCCTTAGTTTGAAATGTTTCTGTTAAACTTGGTATTAAAACAGAGTATGAACACCAAAGGCTTCCTGAGTGGGCCACTACACTGGCCATTTTAAGAGTTACAAGCAACTTTGGGTCATTCTGCTGAAATCAACTAGACAATCTAAGTCTCACAAGTATCTTGTCACCAGGACAACCGGTAGAGGTAGCTTAGGCATCACCTTCTCCATCTTTTCATCTAATGCAAAAATCTCAAATAGATGGATAGTCAACTTCTATGTGAAATATAACAAGAGAAATTCTACTACTTTATCAAAATGCTATTGTCATTTGTTTATTGAAATACTATTGCATTTGAGAATGACTTTCGTTGCTCTAAACTTTTTGTTTTGACTTAAAAATCTATATTCTTGAGAATTTTATCCACTGCTGTGTTTTATCCACTTAGTCCCTGGTCTGGGGGAAAAAGACTTGATTCCAGGTAGTCCTTCAGATATTCCCTTGTCTTTCTCATTCAACATGAATTAAGAAACACACTACCACTTATATATCAACTTGTTTAAACTTATTTTACAGTCCCCATGGAGACTGGTGACAAGCATGTATATAGAAGTTGAAACATATCCAACAGTACAAAACGCATTCCTCCATCCACCCAAACTTTTATTTCTGGAGGAAGCCATGACTGTGAATCTTAATACTCCATGAGTCATATCTTGATATGTTTAGATGTGTTGTTATCTGCCAAATGCAAGACTCAAAACGACACGTAGGAAAGATTTTCCAACCATGCAAGTTAACTTGATTCCTCAATAGAAAGAACAAGTTCATGGTATCTTAGAGCAAGGGAGACCTTCAATTGATCATGTAAAGTATGTTTAGAAATTATTATTATGACTAAGGGTTTGAATCATATAAATGGTTCAATAGACCAAAACAATCGGCCTCATCTGATCATATAGTTAGAGCAAGTCCATTAGCATCTTCAGCTTTTCTCTATTAATAAAATAGTAAATTTGTATGTTCACGAATTTTTTCTAGCCTAAATATTTACTTGTGTCTCATAAGTTGTGATTTGTAAGACTCGGCTTTTAAAGAAAAAGATGAAAGAGGTCAACACTTATTTTTATGTCTCCAGAGAATTAAGGGTATTCAAAAATATATCCATCTACTGTGTAGCAGACACCGTATTATGCACTAGAGGTAGATGCAGAACAAGATCCAAAGGTCCTCTGTTAAGAGACATCTAACGAGCAGCAGACTATATTCATCTGGAGTTTTGCTCAGAGGTCAGAGCTGGAATTACAAATGTGAGTCTTTGAAGCTGACAAGTGCTTCTTACTTTCGGAATGTTTTCCAACTGTGTTTGGGACACTTTAGCTCTTTGAGACATTACTATGTGTTCTGTCTTAAATCACTGAGAAATGTTGCAGAAAAGCAACTAGTTAATCATGTTAACACAACGTTTGGTAAATTATTTTCTATGAGTTGTCGTCTCACAGAACACCTGACAATAGCTCACAGAACTGGTTTTATAAAAAATAGACTTAGAAGACTGAATTATAACATATGTCATTATTGAAACAACTTCCTTGAAATGTCAGTAATACCAAAATTCTCATAAATGGTTATATATTTTACCATGAAAGCATGAGATACAAGGCGAATATGACCATAATAAAAATGTGATTACTAGAATTTTGCAAAAGTTTTGTCTCTTTGTTGGAGGGTTTGACATTTTATCTGAAGAGATACATGCTAAAGCCACCTGCATATTCTTTGAGACTTTTCTAGCGAAAACTAGAAGGGCAATATGTTCTAGATGCATTTCATGTTCACGTTGCATTTTTATACCTCTTAATTCTCTGGATATTTCCTTCTGTAACACATCAATGGCCATAAGAAAAATAAAATAGAAATCAACGTGGCCTCTGCAGATGCAAAAGGCACGTGGATGCGTTTTTTTGTATGATGAATTTCCATTATTTTTCCTGCTTTCTCTGATGTTTGATACACAATATGCACTGATTTTTGAATTGTCAGGATGAATCCTTTGTGGCCATCACCTCGTTTGTAAAAACCTGGAGGTTTTAAGAAAACACTGTCAAATGATTATGAAAAAATAAAATGCCCTCAGCTATTCTGACCTTGCCAGGCTTGTGAGTTCAATGGTTGGAGAAGAAAAGAAGCAGAGACTGGGGCTGCCAAGCAATGCTTACTGTGAGCATGAGCCTTTTTCTGGATCGCTAACAGCACAGACCATGCTTAGTTAGGCGTGTGGGCTTTTTATGGCCACTGTTATTTCTCTGGCTTTTATAAAAATGTGTTTTACAGGTGAATCAAAGCTTATAAAATGAGAAAGAAAGTATGAGGAGGAGCTGGTGTGGAATACTTTAGCAGTATTCAAATAAAAATAAGGAAAACAAATGAGAGACTGATGTCTTTTACTCAGAAGCCAAGGAGGCAGAGGGGTGGGTGGGAAGTGGGGAGGTAAGGGTTGGAATCAATGCTATTGGCCAACTATACCTGCTGGTAATAATTAGGTCAGGCTGCTGAGAAAATGAAACACTGTGTGTGTTTTTTTTTTTTTAATTTATACTTCTTAATTTTTTATGGAACTGGGCACTAAGTGTGTGCCTTCATCCGACATGCGGCTGCCACGTGCCTGGATTTTGCACAGGAATGTTGCACCTTTGGACGCACAAGGAACTTGGATTTTAGGGTGATTTCTAGGCTCTGCTTCGTCCCTCCTGCTGGTTCTAGGCAAGTGCTTCTTGGCATCAAACCGATTTGACCACTTGTAGCATGTGAGGCTAGAATAAGAGAAGGAATTCAGGACAATGTTTCCCATATAAAGTCAATAGATTAGGAACTTTCATGCTATCTGTAAATTCTCTTGACGGCAACACCTAGATTAGTCTTCAATTGAGTAACTGGAAGAATCTGGTCTAGCCAAGTTGACACATCAAGAAAGCCACCACCACGTCCCAAATAAACTACTTTTCATCCATTTTCAGTCTGAAAGGTCAGTGTTGGAAGAAGCCAAACTAACACAAGACCCTTGAAGACTCCGTGAAAATGTGCTCTTGTCCTATTTTTTCTCTGCTGCATTTATCCTCATGCTGCTTCGATTATACGCAAATATTTGCCAATTACCAAACAAAATTACTATCAACTGTTTTCCAGATTTTTCCCCCACTTTTTTTAGTGTTCTGACCTTGGCACAAATTTTACTTTCTAAAATTCTAGCCCTCATCTTGCAAGTGACAGCAGTGATCGTCATTTGGATATATGTAAATTATTTCCTCATTCTCCAACTTCTGGGCACACCATACAACTGTACTTCTTATACCTCCATCCTCCTCTCTCACACACTTGATACTTGATATCTTGTCATGGTCTCATAAATTGACTTGGTCAGAGAAATTGATGAGAAGTGATATGTGTTCTTCTGGGTGGAAGCATAGAGAGCCATTGAGTGATTTTTCCATGTTTCTGATTCTTTGCTTGCGTCTTGTTGCTCATGAGAGCACTGATGCTATTTAAATGTTACAGTGAGTACAGCCTAATTCACACTAAACATGTATCATGAATGAGGAATGTTTGTGTGTGTGTGTGTGTGTGTGTGTGTGTGTGTGTGTGTTTTAAGCTACTGAGATTTTGGAATGGTTTGGTAGCCTTGCCTAATGTATCCTGACGTGCATTTTCTGACTCTCTGCCATCCAGCATAAATTAAGCTGCCTCTGCCTTTGTTCAGTATCACTGTATTTGTATTGCAACTATAACATTTATAATAGGCTATTTAAAAAATTTTTATACATGTATCTATGAAATTATAATTTATGGAAGATAAAGAAGTGTTTTACTCCACTTTTCTTTGTAAACTCAGTTTCAAAATGACTTGAATATGATGGTAAATCATGGTTAAAATTAATTAACTGGACAGTCCAAAATATCTAGGACTTCTTTGGGATTTCTATCTGACCCTATCTAGAATCAAAAATTTACTCATAGGGGAATCCCTGGATGGCTCAGTGGTTTAGCATCTGCCTTCGGCCCAGGGTGTGATCCTGGAGTCCCGGGATCAAGTCCCACGTCAGGCTCCCTGCATGGAGCCTGCTTCTCCCACTGCCTGTGTCTCTGCCTCTCTCTCTGTCTTTCGTGAATAAATAAATAAAATATTTTTAAAAATTACTCATATTAGCTTTTTTATTATCAAAAAATGCTAACAGCATCATAGAGTTGTCTGTTGGCTTGGACATTTTAAGTAAATTCTCCCATTCGTCGAGTAGAAAATTATGACGACATTTAATCCTAACCCACTGGTAGCCCAGTGGATTACCTACAGTGGAAAGAAAAAATGAATTCCAGAAACTCAGAGATGTAATATTTTATATTCTAAATTCTATTCTGCCCTTTGCCTTCCTAAGTAACATAAATGCATAATGATCTCTCTTGTTCTAGAGAAGCACCCTGACATCTTTATTATATTTGCCTTTATCTGGCATTTGATCTCTTCAGGCCAACTGTGTCTCTATTTAAGACTTCAGTTAAGCATATCCAATTAAACTTTATACTGACTTCTTAAACAAGGCATCTCAACTAATTCCAAACCTGAGAGCATTATGCGAGGTGACTTTTTTCCCTGTTTGCCTACGGTTTGGGAAAGTTTAAAACTTAGAGACTGCTTGTGCTGAAAGAAATGTCAAGGCTAAATTTTTAAAATGTGTCCACTATTGCTATGACTGTCCCCTTGCAGGTGCAACAGGAAGTAATTTTTGCTCAAAATTTATGAAAAAGACAACTGTCAATGTGGGGTTATTGGCCAACTTTTTGTAAAACAACATTATATGCAGTTGTACCTACTTCCCATCATAGGCTGAATTGTGTTCCTCCCCAAAAAAGATACGTGTAAGTTCTTTTTTTTTTTTATTGATATGTGGAAGTTCTAATCCTCCCGTATGTCACCATGTGACCTTATTACGAAATGGGGCTCTTGCAGATGAAATACATTAATGAAGTCATATTGGAATAATGTGGGCCCCTTTCTGGTACAGTTTGCATCCTTCTAAGTAGGCCACCATGTAAAGACAGAGGCATGCAGGGAGAATGCCACATGCTGACAAAGGCAAAGATTGAAGCTATGCTGTAAACCAAGGAATATCAAAAATTGCCAGTAAACCTCCAAAAGCTAGGAAGAGGCCTGGAGTCCTTCACTGCAGGTTTCCGATGGACCGTGGTCCTGCAACACTGTGATTTCAGACTGGAAGCCTCCAGAACCATGAGCTGGTGAATCTCTGTTGTTGAAAGTCACACAGTTTTATGGTACCTCGTGATAGCAGCCCTAAGGATGTGATACACTCCCTAACTATCTAAAGTCCCCATGCTGTGATGCTAGGAGTGAGAACCAGGCAGGAGAGGAAAGCAAGATAAAGATAACACATGTGAGTTTGAAATGCATGAGTCAGGAATGGCTTGGTGATATTTCTGCCTGGTGAGGTGTTTGAAAGTTTCGGATTCAGAGTCACTCTGCAAAAAAGAGGAAAGCATGGATAAAAGGGCCATGTGACAAAGAGGATGAAGCCCTTAATCCTAAAGGATTGGCCTGCCTCTCAGTGGCTATGCACATCCTTCCTGTGGATTTGCCTCCTCCAGGCATAGAATTATCACCTAACATTTGCAACCTATTCCTCAAAGCAAATGCAACATTCATTAGGAAATGTAAATATGCAAGTCAGGACTTAGAAGTACAACTTCTTTTGTCTTTTTTTTTTTTTTTTACAAATGATGGATTCCTTTTTTTTTTTTTTTTTTTTTTGCTTGGTTTTGTTTTTGCTTTTTGGCTTTTAAGAGAATTGCAAACACATACATTCTAAACATAGTCCAAATGAGAAAAGCTGATCTCTGCTCTCACATTTGGTTTCAGCAGGTTTTGATTAACTTGATACATTAATTTCCAAAACACATTTCCTAAAATGATCTTAATTGGAATATGAACAGCCTAAAGAATAACAAGAAACTGGGAGGAAAAAGATTTGGATTAAATACAAACCTAAAAAATAAGACCAGATGAGCTATGAACAGTTTATTTTAAACAAATGTATTATTAAAGGAAATTGCTTCATATTCAAACTCGTTAAGTCAAGTTCAATAATTATTATTTTTTCTCTCTTTTAACTCTTTTCGGAATCAGTGCAAACCACACTGAGCTGTTTCATCCCCGTGCGTTTGATTTGTAAATACAGGGCAAAAGAATAAAAACAACACAAACATCCTATTAAAAAATCAGACTAATTGGCAAAATGCCCTTTTCGTTCTTTCAACAGACTTAAAAATCTCAGCCAAGCATCGGAATTTATGGTGGTTTTATCTTTCATCACTGTTGTCAGGTGACCTTGATCTGTTCGCGGAGAATGTAGCTCTCTGCAGACTTCCCAAGTGTAAATCAGCCCTTGAACTTGGTCATGAGAGGACATTTGACACGCAGAGACTAAAATACGTCTCTTTTGTGGAAAGGTTTCCTCTGAGTTGATACCGAATTCTTCTTCTTCTTCCAATTACTCACACATTAGTTTCGACTTTGTTTTTCTAGTCTCCTGCTCCCCTCCCTTGAATGACAGGTATATTAGCTCAGTTTGTCAGGCCAGGGGCCTGCCCCCCAGAGAAAACCCAGGAAGGGCTGCCCTCAGGCTTGCAGCAGCCCCATAGGCCCGGGGCAGGTCTAGGCCGCCCTCCTGAGTGAGCGCCTGGGTAAAGTCGATCCCATCAGGAAGGAGACCATTGGGCAGAGTCCAGTTGTGTGGCTCATGTTGACAGTGAACTTTCTGACATTTCAAATCTGCCATATCAAATTAGGCAGAATAAAGCCGGCTGTTTGCTCGATTATTTATAACATCACAGGAAACTTGGAATGACTTATAAAAGAATGGAAATATTTCTCTTTCCTCCGAAAGAAGCTGGCCTCTGCCAAGATACACAGCAACTGCCTGGGTATTGCGAATGGTGCAAAAGAGTTCCCACTTCCAAGGTTATTAAAACATACCTGGGTTCATTTCAAAGCCCAGACCCGGGATGAGGATGAACAATGTGGGGACGGCCTGAATGCCACACAGAGCTCTTGATCAGCCCCAGGAACAAAAGCCCAGAGTAACAAGAGCATTTGATTTTGCTGAGAATGTTGCTGACCATAAGCTTTGGCCGAAGGTGTTTATCACCTTAATAAGCCCCAAGGAATGCAGCTGAAGAGGGTGACTTTGAAAGTGGTTTTAACATCCTTGCTCATTTACCCAACCGCACTGAGACCAGAAATCACTGATGAAAGCTGGCAATGGGCTTCGGAAATATCAGTGCTGCACACGTGAGAATTGTGCGTGCATAATTTTACTTGTTCATTGCAAGACAGTGTGGGATTCATGTAAACAATTTGAGAATGTGGAAATAATAGGAAGCTCTGAGTCACCCAGAATCTTATCATCCAGAGATATTAATTATTAGCATTGGGGTATATTTCTTTTTTTTTTTTAAGATTTTATTTTATTATTCACACACAGAGAGAGGCAGAGACACAGGCAGAGGGAGCAGCAGGCTCCCTGCAAGGGGCCTGATGTGGGACTAGATCCCAGGACCTGAGCCAAAGGCAAAGGCTCAGCCACTGAGCCACCCAGATGCCCCAAGGGGTGTATTTCTTGTTTATTAGACTTCTGTTCTATGCAAAATAATGTCTACACTCACAAATCATCTATGAAAGATCACATGGTCAAGTAATTTTTTAAACTAAACTTAGATATATGCATACACATACAGTCATACACACATATATACATACACACATAAATATCCACACACATTAATGTATCTATTTCATATTCTTCATTATCTTTGAAAATCTGGTATTTAATGGATGCATAATATTCAATCACTTGGATATTTCGTGATTATCTAAAAATTTATTTTTTGTTGATTATTTAAGTTGTTTACGATTATTCTTTTTTATGCTATTGCAAAACAATGCCACAATGAATATCTTCATATAGAAAACTTCCTATTTTGATATTATTTTATGGCAAATTTTTTAAAAATGGATTTAATTGGGTCAAAAACCCTACATCTTTAGGACTCTTCATATACATTTCCCAAATGCTTTCTAGAAAGTTTGTACAAAGTAACACTGTAGTAGGGATAGATGTGGTTATTCCAAAGAGCAATTTTCAAGGTTATGAATCAAGATTCCTATATCACCACATTGAACTCCTTGAATGCATTTTTTTTCTAGCATCTTCTTTCTATGCAAACCTTAATTGAGTCTGTAAGATAAGTTGTTATTCTTGCTCAGGACTATAAAAAGCATGTGATTATATTGTACAATATGCATATTCACGTACATACCTTATCCATTTATGATTGATCCTCAAAATGTGTTTCTATAGTTACAAAATGTTCTGGTCTCTCTCTGATTATGTAATAGTGGTGACTGTTTAAAAATATACAGAGTTTAAAACTGGAATGTTAAAACAATTTGTGTGCTTATTATTTTGAGGACTCATATATTTGCTGAAATAGAAAGTACACAGAGTTGCACAAAAGGCAGGTCCATGTGCTTATGGCTGAGTCATACGCCCCTCACCTTCTGTGTATTGGTCATTACCGAGCACATAGTGCTACGCCAGGTAGGAAGAACAGAACACCCCATTACAGCTGCATGCTGCAAAGGCAAGGGAGCTGAGAGAAAAGGAATAGACAGACAGATAGATAGAATATGACAGGAGATTGGGGAAAGAAGATAAAAGAGGACTGACATAAGCAACAAAACATAGCAGAAGAATAGAGAAAAGAAATAAACACGAGAGAGGGCATCATGCTCTGCATAGTTCTTTCTAGCTATTTGTGACAAATTTGCCTTTACCTGTGGTTCCTCACCTCCTAAAAAGGGCAATATGGATTAGGAGACAGAGACAAGGGGATAATGATCTGCCAAAATGAATTCTGGGTGACTTTTATGCAATCTTGTCCTTCTCTTTCTCCACCTCACCACCCCAACCAACCCCTCCTCCACCTCTTCATCTCCCTCCTCCTCTTCATCCTTCCCTTTCTCATCCTTCTTCTCTTTCTGCCTTATTTCTCCCAAGACAGCAAGGAAACATGTGTATTGGTTCATCATATTTCACTGTTTTTTTTGAGCCATAGGATAACAGGTGTGAAAAAAATGAGCTTTTCCACAGGTATTATTTTCTTACACTTTCAACATCTAGATTCTTTATTTTTTCTTAAAAGATGAATTAGAACAGAAACATCAAATATAGAGCATAGTTAAGGCACTTTAAGTATTGTGACATAAAATAAAATATTTTAAAAATTACTATTTTCTCGTAAATTCATCAAGGTCATCATCATGTATTTAGAAAGGACCTAGTTTGAGAAAGGAGACCCTACTTTTTGGTTGCTGGACCAAAACAGAAAACCTGTTTTGTCTTCTGTATACACATATACATGCACAATGAATGTATATACACACATACACATAAATACCTGTATGTATACATGTATACACAAATATATATTCATATTTCATTCACTGATAAGTTCTATTTGTCTCATAAAATCTAATGATGCCATTTTGTTAATATATTTGCCTTAAAAACTTACACATTTGGTTCTTTTTAAGTTCTAGGCAAAGGCTTATAAAACAATATTGTATCGTTTTACATTTTCCACGTTTTACATTAAGGGCTTGATGGTTCAGAAAACATTGTAAAACAGAGTCAATGTAGAGTTAATATGAATGTTGCTGCCCACTTAGTTTTCTTAAAAAGAATATTCACTCTTAAGTGAAAAGGCTTTTAAAATGTGTCTTTTTTTTTAACTACATATCCGTGGGATGCCAATTTTCTTCATATGCTTCAACCAAAACAAAATATTAAAACAGTAAATGCAGAAGATATGACAATCAAGTTGTCTTATTAAAACATGTATTAGAGAAATTTACAGTAATGCAAAGAAAAACATTCTCACTAAATTATGTTGTTTTTTTTTTATTTTGGAAAATGTAATTATTTTTATCAGTATATGCTTTTATTCTTACATCAATGGCATTCTTGTTATTTCAAATGAATTATTATTTTGCTTTCATTTATAATACAGCAAATATTGATAGATTAGAACATTATTTTATTTCTTTAAGCATTTACCTAATATGTTTTAAAAAAGGAAAGTTGGGCTAGATTTTTTTTTCTCAAAATGTAGCCTGAAATGATCTATAATAGATCTACTTGAAGTACTTGATAAAATACAGATATTGAAACTTGTCCCAGTCTCACCAAATCAGAAATCTATGAAAGACAGGCCTTTTATAAGAAAGATCTCGGGGATTTTTCAGGTTCCATTAAAATGTGAGTACTATCTATCAGATGACCTCTGTTGAGTTTGCTTCACTTCCAGATCCAGGTGGGTAAATACCAGAATTTGAACCCCCAGCTAGTGCAAGGGCAAGCTTGATTCCTAGGTTCCCCAGCCCCCCAAGGCCATCTATATATTTCTCCTTTACAGAGTTGGCAAACAAAAATAGAGTACACCAAGTTAAATTTGAATTTCAGATTCAAAACAATGAATTCTTTATATACATATTATATATATATATATATATATATATATATATATATATATATTCATTGTTTATCCAAATATTGTGTGGAACATATTTGTCCTATTTTCTGTTTGGGTGCTTTGTTTTGCTACATCTGTCAGACCTATCGCTTTTCCACCATTGCTTCCAGGTGGTAATATCCATAAATAGACTAAGTGAGACAATATGGGAAAGTTTTACCCACAAGAGTTATTAATTGCATAGACTGAGGGTCAGGTGGGAAATGGCTGAATCCAGAAACACTCTTATAATAACAGTTAAGCCTTTATCCATGATCTCACAGTCTTATAAGGCTAAGCCCTCTGAACATCCCCCAGAATTTCTTTCAGAAAGAATCTCTGTGGAACTCACATGGCTCTGCTTCCAATTACTGTTTACTTCATTTCACTGTAGTATTTCTCATTTTAAAGTCATTAGCACACTGGAAGCAACCTCATTGACAGAGCAACTGGGAGTAGAGTATGTACGGCTTAATCTGCAATGAAGCCTTTGTTCCATTACGTCAAAATTCACCTTTGCTTTGAGTTGTCTTTCCACGTGTCATTGTAAGAATGTAAACTTTTTTTTCTGGCTCCCTTTTATTTTGTCTGCCTCTCCAGGTCTGAATGACCTCTGTTCATGCTGGTATATGTTCTGGGCTCTTGCTATTTCTACTAACCAAAATGTTCTCCTCTTCCAAAAATACAGATTTCCTTCTGAAAAAAATACTGCCCACTCAACAATCTTTATAACCTTTCCTGTTTCTAGTACTTTCTGATTCTGCTTGCTGCACATAAAAAGAGTGTTCCCAAATTTCTTTGTGAGAGGAGGATTCTGTTTTTAAGAGAGTTATTGGGAATAAGACAAAGAAATGCATTAATATCAACTTACCAGTTAATATTTGCCTTTTCTACTGACATCAGCTTCAACAGAGCGGCCTATAAAAACGATCTTTCATTTTTATTTATTCTTCACGGAGCAGAGGGTGGTTCCGATTTTCTAATATCTGGCATTCTCCTCAAATGACTTTCATAGTTCATTTCCATTTTGGCAATTGCCATGCCAGGTTTTCACATATAATACGGTGTTTGGCTTTGATTAGGGTCCAAATAAGACACAAGATGCTGGCTTCAAAAACTGAAGTTACAGACTGTGAGAAAAAGGGATGTTCTCCTGAATCTCAAAAGGTAAGTGTTCCTGTTCTCATTCAATCCAGCAGTTTAGGCTAGAACTTGACTTTGGGAAACATCTGACTGAAAAAATCTTAGAAAACAAATTAAGTGGGGGCTATGTTTGTGATTGGTGAGTTATTTCAGATTTTTTCAGGTAATTAATTGACTACTACCTCCAAGAAAATCCCACGTGTTACCTTCAGATATACTTTTAAACCTGATGGTTTCAACTAATGCAAAGAAAATACCAAGTTCTCACACTCAACTACGTTGAAGAAAAGTTAAATGAACCCATTTTTATTTGTGTACATTATATAAGATGGTTCTCTAGCCGAGCTCTGTTGTTTTCTTTAAAACAAAAGAGTTTTTCTTTCCTATTTTTTTATTATTTATTGTCTAGGCATCAGTGTCTGCTGTCATTACCTACATTTGTCTCATAACCATCGTAGACTCTGTGAGAACAGTATTTTTTTTTACCAGGTTTGTATTTCTCTAGGTTTATTTTTTCCTCATAATGTAAAAATAAGATTACAAGGATATTAAAGGGAAATTTGAGAGAAAAATATCACATTCCTAACATCCCATAGCAAAGCTATTTTTATTTACCTAAATTGCTTTTCATTCCTTTTTTTCCCAAACAATACGTACATATTATTATAGTTTACAATAAAATTTAGTGCATGGTTTAGTTTTGGAAAATGTTTACTTTATATGGTTATTTTAAGGATTACATGGAATATAAATGTGACTGTTTGGCATACTGCCTATCAAATAGGTACTTAAATTGATCTTTGAAACTGTGACTCTAACTTCTTTTTTATATTGTAAAATGTGTAATATCTAATCAAGATTATGCTTCGAAACTCATGTAAACATTGTCAGTGTAGATTCTTTCCTTTTTTGTTTTTCCTTTTTTAAATTAAGGATGATGATGAATAAATGTTTGCCGTTTTTTCTTTCTATGAATTTTTGGGATTGGGATTCCTTTATCAGAAGATCTGAAAAAAATAAAAAAGAAAAGAAAAAGAAGATCTGAACACTGGGCTAACAAAAGATTGCACCAGTTTCCATTACCATTAAAATAATTATATTATCATCAAATTATCAGGATAGTTTCTTATTATTTCTTGGATTACCATGAAGGCCAGACTTTTTCCAAAATTTTATGTGCTATTTAGTTTTTATTACTTATTACCTATGTCTGTTATCTTAGCTATTTTCATTTTTTTCCATCTTTTTTTTTTTTTTCTTTTTAAAGGGCAAGTTATAGAACACCAAGGTTTTATGCTGAGGGTGGAGAAATGATACAGTTCAGTGGATCCAAGAGAGGGTTGGGGAGACTGAGAACTCTGGTGGAAGATGCTCAGGGCACTCACCGGGCAACATGGAAGTTGATGCGCTCTCAGTGATGGCAGTGGCAGCCAGGGACTTTGCCAAAAATGGCATATGAGCACAACAGTGGAGAAAGGATGACAGTGATGCAACAATTCCCACTTTCAACACTTGTCTTTTCAGGTATATCAGCCATTCATTTCTCCTTGTCCATGATTTTTTTTAATTGGATCATATAAGAAAGCGAAATCATACTAGTCAAGTATCTCTAGTCAAATCACATTAGTCAAATTTTTCTTTGACTAAGATTTTCCAGACTATATCTCATTAAAAGAAAGTGAAAAATCTAAATTTGATGCAGTTGGACACTATGGTTAGCCTAAAAAATATTAGCAGTCCCCTTTGCCTCAAGAAGGAAAATGGACAAACAAATAAATAGAAAAGTAGATAAACAGACAAGTCAAGAAGTATTTTGTAAATCCTCTGGTGGGAGGTTGTAGCTGTGGATTCTTTAGGAAATCAGAACACAGATAATTTGAGATATTCACTTCCTCTTTCCCTTTTTCCCTCTTCATTTTGATTGCAATTTAAAGACTCAAGATAAGAAACAAATATATATGTATTAAATCTATTTCAGATGATTATCAGAAAGTGGTTGACCCATTAGCTGTGCCAAGATAAAGAGACTGAAACCCCAATACTTTACAAGTGAACCTAAGGAAATGACACAGTTTACTATTTTGAACAGAAAAGGGACATGAAGAGTTAGGCACCAAAGGGATATGGATATTTCCCGAATTTGCATGTCATCCGTTCTGGGGGCCATGCTAGTCTTCTCTGTATCAGACTAATTTTTGTAAATGTGCTGCCAAAGTGAGCACAGGATATAGATTTCTCGAAAAACACTAGTACCACCCCATGCGTTACCTAATAAATAATTAACATATACTTGATTCATGCTCACAATCTGCTTGTGTATTAATAAGCTCATTCTGTTTTTCTGCATGTGAAAAGTGGGAGATGCAAAGCAGGTCTGCTTTCTTCTGACTTTTAACCATGCGTGAAAAGTAAAGTACAATAACTGGACCTTCCAGTATCTCTTGGCCCTCTGAGAGAAAAAAAAAAAAAAAAAAAAAAAACCAGCGTTAAATAAAATAAATTAATTTAAAATGGAAGGGGGGGATTGGTTGCAAAAGAGGGTGTAAAACTTTACTTAAACGCTATTTCTCCCCTCTGTGCATACTGTAATAGAGTTATAGTTGCAGTAATGGTTTGCTTAGGGGCAAGCAATTAAGCACGTGCAGTCACTCCACAGGATGTAGATTTCAGATGAATAGCTATTTTAGAAATAAACAAATAGAAACTCATATATGTAATGGCAGAGGCAAGCACTGCTTGGATTTTAAGTTTTAAAAAGACAGTGACACTTTCTCGAAATCATTTGTTTCCATATAATTGGGTTCGACTCAGCCTTTTCATTTTCCACACGAATAATTAATAATAATGCTGCCATCCTCACTGTCTTCTATTGCGATGTAACCATAATAGGGCTGCAGTGAATCGTTGCATTAAAGTAAATACAAGCAGTATATGAGCCATGCATATGCATATGGTCAATGTAAGCATGCAGTTTCTCAGATGTAGGCGGAAGTTTAGTTTTGATTATCCGTCTCCTCTTTGTAGGTGTGGTGGTCTGTCCAGGGAGAGCAGGGTTACTGCCTCAGGCCTCCTCATATGTTCTCCAGATCTTGAATTACTCCTTGTTCTAACATGTCTTCTGTGGCACGTGGAGCTCTTTGCAATTTCTTCTAATTCAGAAACAACTGATCTAGAATCTCAGCTCTTAGCATATGCCACCGAAGTGACCCTACTATATTAGCTGCATGACTTTTCTAGCTGCATGAGTTTTCTAAGCCTGAATATATACATGACAAATGAGGTATACAAATAATAATCACCTCATAGGTGAGTGTAAAGAATCTTCACTCAGGCAATGGGATGATGGGTCTCATAAGCAGGACGTCTTATCCGAGCTTTAGCTACGAGGGAACAGGAAGCTGTCCTTACATTGGCCTGGGAGGTTGTTCCTTCCCTCTCTGAGATTGATCTGCCCTAGACCCAAAATGCTGGACCTCCACTTTCTGCCATAGAGCTGGGCAACTGGGCTGGGACAGACAAGTGGTTTCACTAAAACCTGTGGGCAACAAAACCTGTAACCTAACAAAGGTTTGTGAGGTTTACGTGATACAGTCTTGAAAGATTTAAGAAGAGCCAAATGATGCATGGAGGGAAGATTGTTTAAAATAAATGTGAAAGACAACAGATTTCATTAATTTCATAAATTTAGAAAACCTAACATACAGTTTAAAGCATGTGAAGATATAGAAGTTGTTTTCTCTAGACAGTTCTCAGTTCTCTGATTTTATGCAAATGATGTATTAAAATAAGATGGAAACTTTAGCAGGTAGAGTTATAGAGCAGTGAAAGCCTAGACTTTGGCAACAAGTGTATCTGCTTTTGAGTATCAGGTTCACTGCTGATTTTGAGACATATGTCCTCACTGGCAAAAGAATGATAATGATAGTTGCTTTACAGTCAGCAACCAGTCCCTTAGCAGATTATCTGCATGGAATTAGATCTCAATAAATTTTAGGTATAATATTGAGACAAGTAGGATATGAAGCTAAGGAGCATGGAAGAAGGTGACAGATAAAATTGAAGGTCTCCTGGAAGGATAGACATTGGTTTCTGAAGATAAATTTATAATAACTCAGAAAAGGAATCACATCAGATTATTTCTTATAAAGGTTGGAATACTCTGACTCTACCCAATTTCCCCCAAAGCTATTTATCAAAATCTACCCCCAAAAATGTGAGTTTGGAATTCTTTAACTCTGATTTTAAAAATCTCTTTGATTTACCATGTTAAAATTAGGCAAGATTTATGAAAGGATAAAATAAGAATTTCATGTTGTAAACTATAATGCAGACTCGCATTAGAATAAGGCTTCTGTTTGGTTACTGTTGGCCCTTGTTTAGTAGATTAATATTTGCTATAGTATATAAATTTCATTTTTTGTAAGATAAATATGGCATTTGTGGTAACTTCTATTCTGAATGTCAGGTCTTTAATCTAGTCATGGTTACAATGTAAAATTATTTCTAAAGGAAATCCAGGTACAATTTATAGGATTCTGACCTATTGTGAACTTCAGGCATGTAACTGAAAGCAGACAAGGAATCTTACTTTTTCCAGAAGCCTGAGCTTTAGTTTTGAAAATCCAAACTCTGCCAAAACAGTTGCACAAAACACAGCTCTATCACTTAACTTTTCTTTGGTTATATTGTGCACAATACTAGATAAAATGAACCATTTTATTCAGAAAACATACAAACCAATGACTTTAACTCCTGTTTGAGATTTCCCTCCTATACATGGATTTCTCTGTGCTATTCCTTACCTAAGAGCTGTATAGAGCTTGCTTTCAGCAAGAATCTGAGCACATCTCCTTCCCACAAATAACAATCACAATTGATGTTGACACACCTCTTGCTGTCTTCGCTGCTTCCCAAAGGAATTCAACAAAAGCAGGAGAGATGAGTGAGGGAAGTTGAAGCTCATATTATACCACATGCTCTCAAAAACTTGCCAAGTTTAAAGTCAAATTAGGAATTGACATTAAACCTTGAAAAGTTGGTTGTAAAGAATAGGATAGCAACTAAAATTTACAGCAGAATAAAATGTTAGAGTCCTAATAAATGCTCAAGGAGAATATATACTCTAAAAGACTAGATTCATTCCAAGGTTATCTTAGATTTCATAGAAACGTTTCTCTAAGTTCCTACCTGGGAAGTGGAGAAAGAGAATCTTTTAACAATTAATGGAAAAAATTATTTCTCTTAAATTACTGTAAAACTACCTATAGCTTTTGTCTATTATAGTATATTCTTTTTTTTAAAGAATTTTTAATTTTTTTAATTTTTATTTATTTATGATAGTCACAGAGAGAGAGAGAGAGAGAGAGAGAGAGAGAGAGAGAGGCAGAGACACAGGCAGAGGGAGAAGCAGGCTCCATGCACCGGGAGCCCGACGTGGGATTCGATCCCAGGTCTCCAGGATCGTGCCCTGGGCCAAAGGCAGGCGCTAAACCGCTGCACCACCCAGTGATCCCCTATTATAATATATTCTAACTATGAGACTCTGAGAGTTACTGTAATACAAATGTAATTGTGAAATGTATTAAAAAAAAGAATAGCAAGTAACGAATTGTATCCAAAATAAAAGCACCATACTCAAGAAGAGACTTGGCATTTTTCTAGCAGTTCATTTCCGACCAGCTCCCATGACATTTAATAAATCCCAGAGTTCTAGAGCCACACCTAACCTCACCTGTAAGTCCTTAGCCCTCAAATGGTCCGATAGGAATGACACTAGTTAGAAGCAGCAAGAGTTTGTTTGACAGCAATGCACAGAGTCAATCTTCCAATAGCATATCAGTAATTTCAATAAAGTAAGTTAAGAGAACTTGATTCTGACTGTCATATCAATTTAGAAAGCTGCTCTAACACTACCTCCACCTCCAAAATTCTGGAGCAATTTATCCCCTCCTGTGGTCAAAGCTAGAGTGGGTCGTAGATACAATAACACAAATTTTAAAGCATGTTCAATTCTCATAATGAAGTAGCTGCCCCTGGTATTTTTCAGAGCATTCTGCGGGAAAGCTCACTTCTGCACCGCACAGATTTGTCTAAAGAGAAATCGGAATGGCCAGAGTTACAGAAATTAATTAGATGAGAACTGAGAAGTATTTGATGGTGGTAATGTGATCAATTGTTGCATAAAGAAATTAAGAACTTTCTGCAAGTAGTGGTGAATGTCCTCACTCAAGGATGTAGCCTTTCAACACAGACAGACAGATAAGGATAAACTGTAGCCCCTCCCAAAGCAAAGCAGTGAGCAGAACAAAGGAGAGCATCAAGCTGGAGATAATTCAGCTGTATCTGGCTAGCCTGGAAGAGAGGTGGAGTTCAGCAAAGTATCCCATTTATGAATAAGCACACATGTAGAATTTGCTACGTGGCTGGCCCTAATCCAAGCTCATTAAAATATTAACTATAATTGTCCTCATGATAACCTATGCAACAGAAACATTCACCCTTGTTTTGCAGATGAGTAAACTGAAGTACTATGTGGTCAAGCACCTTGCCTAAGGACACAGAGACAGTGAAGGGTGTGCTCAGGATTAGGAGCCAGGCACTCTCTACCTCTAGGTCAGCGCTATGCTGTCAACCCCAAAGATGAGTACTTGCAGAGTTCAATGGGACACTTTGCCTCAGCTTCAGGAAAGGCCTTAGCTATAAGAGAAGAAAAAAAAAAAAAAAAAGAAATTAAGGCAAGTGCCCCCACATTCCAATGACAGGACCTTTGCAAAAATTCTAAGTCAACCAAGGTGATGCTGCCATGAAGACTAACCCTCCTTCTGGTGGCTCAACCACAGAGGAATGTTTCTTGCTCAAGCTATAGGGTATCAGATATTGGCTGGGGTGTCTTTTTCAGCATGTCTACTCTGAGACCCAGGCTGAGGGCAAGGCCTCTCTCAGAATATTGTCAGTTGCTATCCCAGAGAGAAGGAAGGCTCTGGTGGGTTTTACATCTGTGTCTTATGTGTCTACGTGTAACAATTGTCATTTCTACTTACAACTTATTGGCCAGAGTTATTTACATTGTCCTAACAACAAAACATAGGAACTAGAGGAACAGTCCTGCTATATGTACGGGGAGAGGGAACCATGTCAAAGAATGGGAGAAGAAGAATATTGTGCCAATAGCAGTTCTTTGCACCACAAATAGGGTAACTTAAAACTCTTTTTTAAATTTATTTTTTATTTTTTAATTTTTTAAAGATTTTATGTATTTATTCATGAGAGACACACAGAGAGAGAGAGAGGCAGAGACACAAACAGAGGGAGAAGCAGGCTCCATACAGGGAGCCTGATGTGGGACTCAATTCCGGGTCTCTAGGATCAGGCCCTGGGCTGAAGGAGGTGCTCAACCATTGAGCCACCAACCACTGAGCCACTTAAAACTCCTTTTTTAAAGGACAGCCTGGGTGGCTCAGTGGTTGAGCGTCTGCCTTTGGCTCAGGTCATGATCCTAGGGTCCTGGGATTGAGTCCCACATCAGTTTCCCTATAGGGAGCCTGCTTCTCCCTTTACCTGTGTCTCTGCTCTCCATCTTTCTCATAAATAAATAAATGAAATCTTAAAAAAAACCCCACAAAACCCTCAGTTTTAAATATTTAACCACCTAATCAATGTTTTAAGAGCAACCAAGTATAATAGTCAGGGTCATTGAAACTGGTGAGAGAATATCCTTAGAAAAAGTTGTTGGAAAAAAAAAAAAAGGTGTTGGAGTGTCCTAGCACCTGCACATTGTTTTACTTATTATTATTATTATTAATTATTTTTACTTTGAAACAATATCAAACCTACAGAATATGTGCAGGCACAGCAAAGTCCTTTTTCTTCCTGAATCAGGAGTGAATAAGACACTGACATAATACTCAGCACTCTCAAATATTTTGGTGTGTATTTCCAAGCAATTGACTTTAAGTAATGGACATTAGTCTGGGTAATGTGGATGGACCTCATTCAATAAACTGAAAGGCCTTAAAAACAAGAAATAGAAGTTTTCCAGAAGAAGAGGAATTTGGCCTCAGAATCATAGGACCATAACACAGAAACCTGCTTGAGTTGCCAGCCTGTCAGGCTTATCTACATATTCAGAGTACAGAACCCCCAAATTATCTGCAAATTCCTTAAAAATCAATAAAACTCTCTAATATAAAATGTATTATATAAATTATATAATTTATATTATATAGATAGATGATATTGATTTGTCTCATTACTTATAATATTATCTGCTTCACTTGATTAAAGAAGCATCTACCAGTCATCTATATTAAAAAAAATGCTCATTTATTAATTAATGAATAATTGGTGACTGGTAATTTGGGACTATGTAAATATCCCAGTCCTCACCAAAATTTCTATCATCTATGTCTCTATGAATCTATGTATCATCCGTCTATCTACCTATCTATCCATCCATCCATCCATCTATATCAATGTGTGTTCACGGATTCCCATTTATTCAATAGATTACAATCAGTTACTGTCTTCATTTGGTACTCAAATTGCCTCAACATTGATGAATAGGAGCCTTTCAGGCTGTCTTCTTTGGCCCTTTGGTACTAGTTATCTTTTATTGGGTACTTCCTTAAATTCTGACAAGAGGTTTATAATTCATTTTGTTTTTTCCCTGGTTCAGCCATGGGGTCCACTGTTCTGAGGAGTCTTAGACCCTTGTAGGTAATGGGTATATTTCAAAACCAAAATCTTGGTGTTAGGTGAGCTCACTGCCCTTGGAATATATTTCATACACATATTCTCTACCTCTGACCACTGAGAGGGACTATCAGCCATGATACCCCAAAGGCAGTGAGCTCATCTAATATCTCACACTTGATCATGTGTCTACACCTGTGTTTCCCTCTTTCTTCTCTTTTTTTCTCTATCAATAGATATATAGATATAAATAAATAAATAATATAGAGAGATATATAGTTTTTTTGAGAGATATATAGTTTTATACCAATATTTATTTCTATATCTCCCTATGTTTATCAAAATTAGGTGTTTACACTTATACTTCCAATTCCAATCCAACACCACAAGATCCACCAGTCTTTTAATTTTCTTCATGCTAGATAACCCTTCTGTGGGGACAGTTTTCTCATGCAGTTGGGTACCAAGATTCTCTCAGAACACCCCTCTGTATGTATATACTCTTTACCCCACTTAAAGTCTGACACTGTGGGCTAAGTCATTGCTGCTGCTACCTTCTCTACATAGGCAGGATTCTCCTCATCCTGCTCAGGTTCTTACTACCCCTATCAAGGTTGTCCTCTGATACAGATGCCTAGAATCTAACACTATGTTCTAGGCTGCCACCATTCCCAATTGGAGACCATTCTCACCCTCATTGGGCTTTCTGCTCACATTGGGCCATTATAGCGCCACTATACTTTTCCAAGTCTTCCTTGCTGGTCAGACCCCATTACTATGGATGGGAATTGTTTAAGAAAAAAAGCTAGGAAAAGGAGGCAAATGAAGAAGAATAACTGTAGGGAAAGAGCCTGATTACTTTTTAAAAAATATTTTTTGTTTACTTATTTGATAGAGAGAGAAAGCATGAGCAAGGAGGAGGAGCAGAGGGAGAGGGATTAGCAAACTCTTCGCTGAGCAGGAGACCAATGTGGGGCTTGAACCCAGGACCTACAGATCATGACCTAAGCCAGAGGCAGATGCTTAACTGACTGAGCCACCCAGTTGCCATGAAATTATTGTTTTTAATTACCTTAAATGGTTCTCTGAAAATTAAAGTTTACAGAGATCAATGAAACAGAATAGAGAGTCCAGAAATAAACCCATGCTTTTTATGGTCAATTAATCAATGGCAAAGGAGGCCAGAATATACAATGGGAAAAAACACAGTCTCTTCAACAAATGATCTTGGGTAAACTGGACAGCTATATGCAAAATAATGAAACCGAATTACATCATGCACAAAAATAAACTCAAAATGAATTAAAGACCTGAATGTGAGATCTGAAACTATAAAATTCCTAGAAGAAACTATAGGCAGTAATTTTCTTAAGATCGACTGTAGAAACATTTTTCTAAATATGTCTTCTCTGGCAAAGAAAAATTAAACTATTGGGACTACACCAAAATAAAAATTTCTGCATAGTGAAGGAAACTGTTAACAAAATAAAATGACAACTTATTGAATGGGATAAGATATTTGCAAATGATATATCCAGTTAATGAGTTAATATCCAAAACATATAAAGGACCTAGGCAACACAACAACAGAAAACCCAAATAATTCATTTAAAATTGGGCAGAGGACCTAAATAGACATTTTCCAAAAAACACATACAGATGGCCAACAAACGCATGAAAACATGCTCAATAGCACTAATCATCAGGGAAATACAATCTAAAACCACAATGAGATATCACCTGACAGAATGGCTAAAATCAAAAATATAAGAAATAACAAGTGTTGGGGAGGATGTGGAGAAAAAAGAACCCTCGTGCACAATTGATGAGAATGCAAATTTGGTATAGCCACTGTGGAAAATGGTATGGAGGGTCTTCAGAAAATTAAAAATAAAATTACCATGTGATCCCATAATTCCATTACTGGGTATTTACTCAAAGAAAATGAAAACACTAATTCGAAAAGATATATGCCCCCCACTATGTTTATTGCGGCATTAATTATAACAGCCAAGATACAGAAGCAACTCAAGTGTCCATCAATAGATGAATGGATAAAGAAGAAGCTATAATATAATTAATATAATATAATATAATAATATAATATAATAATATAATATAATATAATATAATATAATATAATATAATATAATATAATATAATTCCTTGGCAAGATGACATACTTACTAGGAGTCTTAAGGAAAAGTGATATTACTGGTTAATTGGAGCCAACTAGTTCTATGGCCTTATAGAGAGACAGCTCCCCTCTCTGGGGGAGACTTTTTTTTTTTTTAAAGGTTTTACTTATTTATTCATGAGAGAGAGAGAGAGAGAGGCAGAGACACAGGCAGAGGGAGAAGCAGGTTCCACGCAGGGAGTCTGATGTGGGACTTGATCCCAGGACCCCAGGATCATGCCCTGGGCTGAAGGCAGGCACCAAACCGCTGAGCCACCCAGGGATTCCCTGGGGGTGGCTTTTATTTTTTATTTTATATATTTTTAAAAGATTTTATTTATATATTCATCACACACACACACACACACACACACACACAGACACAGGCAGAAGGAGAAGCAGGCTCCATGCAGGGAGCCCAACATGGGGACTCATCCCAGGTCTCTAAGATCATGCCCTGGGCTGAAGGCAGTGCTAAACCACTGAGCCACGTGGGCTTCCCCTGGGGGTGACTTTTAATATTTGCAGAGGGAAGGTGTTAGACTTGCTTATCTCAAAGATGTTTTGTATCAGTAACATTACTTTGATTTGAGGATCAAATAAAAAGCAATTTATTTTCCTCCCCTAGACTTTTTTTTTTTTTTTTTTTTTTTTTCTGATTAGGTACATTGCCCAGTAACAATGCATTCCTTGTCTTACTAACTAAGAGATCCATTAAAGAAAGCATTGTGACCCAGAGCACAGGCCACCTTATATTTCCATGAGAAAGCTTTTAAGCACTAAGTTTCTACATATATTATTTACTTTAACTTCCCATCTCTCATGGAACTAGACATGCCCTCTGTATCCTAACTTCTCCATCACCGATGAGAACACTTTTATGTGGTTAGATTTAACTTTTAATGTAAGGAAAAATTTTTTTGCTTAAAAAAACAAAACAAAACAACAACAACAAAAAACAACCTTGGAATTGTTTTAGGGTTTGGGTTTCTCCTCATAAGCAGATTTCTCCAAATTGCAAACCTGGTTACATTATTCATAGTGAGGAGATCACCAATTACTTTTAAGATTTAGCCTCAAAGAGGCTTGATTTTTTTTATCAGTATAATGAAACTCAGAAGCAAAAGGGAATCATGTTGTTTTTGAGAGGAAAATATATTTGTGGCCTAGATTTTGGAAGCATAAAATACAGTCCTTTTCAGGGTAAGAAGTATCTGCTTTAGATTGGGATTTTCAAAGTAATCAACCGCTGTCGGTGTGTGTGTGGACAAGGGTGAAAGGATAGGAAGGAAGAAGAGAGAATTTGCCATTCATAGCGCAGCGGGCTCCCTTATGGAGTCAAACACAATGTAATAGGAACACACACAGTGCAGGGGGTGGGGGTGGGGGGATAGTCCAATGGCCCTCACAACATCAGAGGAGGTTGGAAGCTGTTGCTCGATTTCTCCATGGTCTTAGACAGCTCCAGGCATGAGACCTGTAGTCCTACCATTTAGAACTGCATTTTGGTTTGTTTTCAATTGATTTTTCAGTCCAATAGTTCACTGGATATATATTTGAATAAATATTTCAGGGATAAAAATCTGTGGGCACCTTCACCACATGAATGCTACAGAGTCTTCTAGGACATGAGCATTCACAACTTACAGTCAGCACCGTGGAGTCTCTTACACCACAGCTTGGAATCTGGGAAATGTGTGAAACTAAACACAATGTAATGGGGTCAGGCTTTCAAAATACTATCTATATTTATTAGAACAAAGTGATGTTTCACGTTATAAGGAGAAAAAAATGTTTTTCCTCCTTCTTTCCTGCTCTAACTCTTCCATAGCCAATGTGAATGCAAACTCTTTGATATATTTAATGGAACAAAAGGCAGCAGGAGCCTGATCTCTGGAGACCCCCTATGCCAGACTAGATAATTAACTGCCCTGAATGCTTTAAGAATGTTGAAGTATATTTTATCCAGTGATGGTTTTGATGACCCAGAATGTCCTTTCTGACCTCCAAGCAGATGTATTTGATCTCTCTGTGTGTATGTGTGTGCATGTTAAAACAAATGGAAGCCTCTTAATTTATTAGCTTCAGCTATTAATATATAAGATATTTGCATATTTTTTAATTTTTAACTTTTAAATTAGGTTTTAGTAATCTCTACACCCAACCTGGGGTTTGTTCAAACCCATGGCCCAAGAGCAAGAGTTGCATTGCTCCATTGACCAATCCAGCCAGGTTCCCTAAGGTAGTTATAATTTTTTATCCAGAAAATATTGTGAACATGCCCATTGTCAAATACAAATTTACTAAGCTAGGATATACTTGAGTGTTTCTCTGCTTCAGAAAAACCAATAAACTTCATCAAGAAGAGATACTAAGCCCTAGTCCCATCTTGAAATCATCATGTCAAAATCTATTTCTATTTCCTGGATTCTCTCTCATTTTCTCTCTCTCTGTCTCTCAGTCTCTCTCTTTCTCTTTTTCCCTCTCTTATTCTCTTGAATCTGATGTTATTTCTATGCTGGATAGAATCACACTTAAACAATATCCCAGAAAGAAACACAAAATCACCTTAAAAGACACAAATTTCCTGAAGCAGAAATGAAAACTTCCTGCCTCACATAACCTCACCTGGGAAGTTCGAGGTAAAGCTAGTTTTAAACAATCAGAACAAGAAACATAAAAACTCAAGCCAGATTCCATGCTTTCTCTTACCCCCGATTTTCTCTGTGATTTGGCTTAATTTTCTCCCTCTCTATATGGGCTTCTTTCATTTTCATAGAGTGTATGCTGAAGCCACAAAGCTGACGTCACCACACACATCCTCACAAAACTGGTATTATCAAGCAGCAGGAGAATTATCATAATTGTGTAGTGATATCTCTCTGAAACTGTGTGCTTGCTGAATTCAGAAGCCTAGAGATCAACCCAATGCTTACCACCATGAACTCAGAGGCAGAGTTTTTAGAAGACTATGTCATGTGTCCTCAGGTCTTTGGTATATGAGCCAAAGTGGCAGCTCTTGTATATGGATTGAGAACAGCTTGTGCTGGAAAAGAAGAAAATGAGGGTAGTGTATCCTTCACTCTCACCATATAGCAGGGGAGAGATACATGATCTTTCTGTCTTTGAAGCAATAAGCCAGAGCAAAGCTTCCGGAATCTCACCTTAGAGGACTGCTTGACCTGTCCTGTGCTGAGGCCTGAACACAACCCACACTGGTGCCCCAAGAGAATGTTACGGGCCAAAAGCAGGTAACAATGGCACCAATTCAAAATAAGGCATTTTTCTCCAGCCCTTTATCATCTGTCCTAAAACTGGAGGGGTTGGGAGAGAAAAGGCTGTGGATCAAATGTGACCTAAGATCAAAGTGAAGGGCATGGAGAGAATATTAACATAGAATAAATTCCAAATAAGACTCAGGCAGACTCATTAAGTGTTGTCTGCAGTGTTTTCAAGGGGAGGGCAATGAATATTAGACAGAGAATCGTTGAAGGCAGTGCTAAAAATTAATAGATAAGACCCATAGTTGTGTACATTCCTGGTGACCAACACCTGAACTGATGGTCCAAAGCACTGGCTTTATAAACACATGGAGGACCACCCTCTCCCTCCTGAAGCTTCAATACTTAGTCTCTGAGAAAATATTGACCTCTTCCTTTAACCTCAACTAAGAAAATCCTTGAAACCGATTCTGATTGGCCCACTTTCATTCAAAAGTCCACTTGAGTGTGTGGTGCATCATGTATGGATCAGCACCCTCTACTCTCACATATTTAGAACTGAGAGAACTTCCTCAAAGTGAAGAAACTGCTAATCAATCCTCAAGGAAGGAACAGTTTTGAGCAGATAAAACTATAAGTGCCCTGAAAGAGAAGACTATAGCTTTTACAAAGAAGTGAGATCACTCTAGAACTCTCCTCTGTCCAAAAATATTTTATTTTAGTTCAATTAGTAAATTTCTCCTCTGGTCTTTCTTCAAATCCTTTCTTTCAAATCATTTTCTTTGTATTCAGAAAGCATTGTTTATTGAAACAAGTTAAATTAGGAAAAAAAAAAGATATCCCAAGGAAACCATATATAGTTTATCCTTGAACAAGGTGGGTGTTAGAGGCACCAACCTCTATGTAGTCAAAACTCCAGGTATAACTTTTGACTCCTCAAATCTTAACTACTAGTAGCCTGCTGTTGACCAGAAGACTTAGCCATAACATAAATAATCAATTACCACGTATTCTGTATCTTGTATGTATTATAAACATATAATTGTATATGTATATTCTTACAATAAAGTAAGCTAGGGAAAAGAAAATGTTATTAAGAAAAGCATAAGGAAAATACATTTATAGTACTATATTGCATTTATGGGGAAAAGTCCGCATGTAAGTAACCTGGCACTGTTCAAACTGTATTATTCAAGGACTAACTCTATTTCCTTTTTCTTTAAGACTTTTCTTAATTCATGAAATTGTCCTTATAATACGAATCCCTCGGGATCCCTGGCCCAGGGCGCGATCCTGGAGACCCGGGATTGAGTCCCACGTCGAACTCCCGGGGCATGGAGCCTGCTTCTCCCTCTGCCTGTGTCTCTGCCTCTCTCTCTCTCTCTCTCTGTGTGTGTGTGTGACTATCATAAATAAAACAAAACAAAACAAAAATAATACGAATCCCTCTAATTTTTCTTGAGCACCTTTTTTCCTAGAATATTTAGTTTCCCATTAAATCTGTAGGGCCTGGCACAGATTATGCACACTGACAGTAGATGTGTGTATGCATGTATGCAAGTACTTAGATGCATATGCATACCTATTTATACACATACACAAATATAGAGAGAGTCACAACTTCTATGTAACAAGCAAGCAGAGGAGTTTAGTCTTCACTGTTACTATAGGCTGTGTACTGCAGAATTGTATTTTTAGATTTTCTATTTTCCATTTGCTGATTTCAGATAGAGAGGTTGTTGTGATTTCAGAAAGAGAATCGCTTGGGAGTTTTTGCTTCCTTCTTTGCATTGTAGTTTAATTATTTTTTAATTTAAATATGTATTTAAATAAGTACATATTTATTATAAAACAAATGGATTACAAAATAAAATAAGTTTATTTTATATTTAATTTGTTATACTATAGATCAGGTATTGTGTTTAAAAACTTCTTTGGTGAGTGGTTTCTCTTGTAAGTTATCTAAGTCACTTTAAAATCAAACATTAAGACTGTATTATCTGAAAACAAGAATCATCTCAATTCCATTTCCTAATGAAATGCTATATAACATTGGAAGTAAACCATAATGGTTTCTATTTTACTTCATGTTAGCCTCATTGATTCCTGTTGGGAAAATTTCTTTGATGCCATTTGACTGGTTGTTGTGTGTTCACCTCCCAGGACCATACACTCTCCTAATAAAAGCTTCTCTCATACTGGAAAGTCTTAGCTTCATGAAAGCAGCTCTTGGATGTTCATCCTTCCATACCATTACTCTCCGAGGGACGGGGTTAAAGAGAATGACTTTCTCAATTGCCACCTTGTCCCAGCACATCATTCCCGGGAACATTTCCACCTTCCTAACTCACACATTTTTGAAACTACATTATGTGCGTTGTAATGATTCATAGTCAGCTGAATTTAATCAGTGTAGACTCTGCAACTGTCTCACCTTGTGATATATACACTTTGATAGACACTGACAATGTAGAATAAATTCCTAGAATGCAGGGAAGCAGAGATTTTTCAAATTTTTTTTTTATCTGACTGTCTTGATATAATTCCTGGTACACTTCTACGTGCAGAGAGATCCTTCATAAATGCTTGAGAATATTTCTGAGCTCAGATAACTAGTGTTATGGAGTGATAGAGCTTGATGCATCCTTAGAAATCTGACTTCAGCACTTTCAGTTTTCAGAAGAGAAACTAAGGACCATAGATGCCAACTTGCTTTTTCAAAACTTTGGCAACAGCCTGCTGGCAGAGGAAAGATGAAGCCAGAGATGGTCTCGCTTTCATCCAAAACTCTTTTCTTGTCACTAAACCAGGCTGCCTCTTCATTTCTAGAGTCCTAGTTAATTCTGAACATATCCAGTGGAGGAGAAAATGAGGCAATTTGTCGCTTGCCTTCTCTAGATTTATAACATAGACATCTAGATGCTGTGGTTGAATCTGTAAGGTGGATAAAACTTCCAGGGGACCCAATTCCATGAATGTGCATTGAATGAAATACAGAGATGGAATGGTTATTCCATTAAACACCTGAAGTTATTTCCTTAATGGAACCACTCTCTTGGCAGTGGGTGCCCCTAAACAATCAGCAGATCTATGAGATTTCCACTGTGCTGTGTCCCAGAGAACAGTCACAACCTAACACAGGAGAATGAGTAATATTCAAATGCCTTCAGAAATAATATGGAGGTAATGATCATGAGCACCCTACTGGGTCCACCTGGTTTGGTTCCTCACTCTTGGCTTCTATTGTATCCACTTTCTACTCTTTTATTTCCTTGGTCATGACTTCCCTACTCCTTTCACTCCATCCCATCCCTAGTTGATTTCCCACCACAGCTCTTCTTCATTTGGAACTCAAATCATTTTCTTTCCCATCCTCCTTCTTTTTGTTCCTTAATGTCTTATCATTTGGCCAATCTACAAATATTTGTAGATTGTAAACCCCTAAAGGCACAGTTTTTGGTGCCAGTGCAGAGTCTGTCTCCAACAGATGCCTCAGGTTGATGAATACTTAGTGGGCCATGAAAATTAAGATATCTTGGTATGTAAAAAAAATGACCCAGGAAGAATATGCTAATGGCTTCACTCTAAAGCATTCGTCTCCAGGAAGAAAAGGATCTTGAGTTCCACTCAAAGATTTTTGAATGTAAAGTAATCTGACTATAATTTTTCCAATCATATGATGAAGGTGGTTTCCTAATGTCCTAATATAAAGCTGGTTCCAGTAGTAGGAAGTCCAAAAATAATATCATTGCCTAAAGTACCTAAGGAGGGTACTGTGCATGATCGATTTCTCAAGGGAATAGTTGACATTTATTTTTTCTTCCATTTTCTTTACTAAGAACATGCAAATAACTCCAGAATCTTTGGGTGCAAAAGAAAGGACCACAGAGATAATTTACTCCTATAGATCCCTACCTGGTTTTTAAAATCCATGAAGTCTATAAAACTTTGTAGAATTTCAAAAACCCTGATAATGACATAAAGTAATAAGATGTTTTTACTTTTGCCTGAAATCATAGAACTCAATTTACTGGAAAGTTTTAGCTCAGCAAATAGTTCTGAATGATAGCCATATATATTTTTTTAATTTAAAATAAAACTCGGGGGGCTCCTGGGTAGTTTAGTCAATTAGGTGTCTGCTTCAGCTCAGGTCATGATCTCAGGGTCTTGGGATTGAGCCCTGCATCAGGCTTCCTGCTCAGCAGGGAGCCTGCTTCTCCCTCTCCCTCTGCCACTCTCCCCAGTTTATACTCTTTCTCTGTCAAATAAATAAATAAAATCTTAAAAAAATAAAAGAAAATAGAATAAAATAGAATAGGGACGCCTGGATGGCTCAGTGGTTGAGCATCTGCCTTTGGCTTAGGGCATGATCCCAGAGTCCCAGAATCACGTCCTGCATCAGGCTTCCTACGTCTCCCTCTGCCTATGTCTCTGTCTCTCTCTCTCTGCGTCTCTCATGAATAAATAAATAAAATCTTTTAAAAAAGAAGATAATAGAATAGAATAGAATAGAATAGAATAGAATAGAATAGAATAGAATAAAATAGAATGAAAAAAAAAAAAAAACTTAGAGCCACTTGGGTGGCTCAGTTGGTTAAACCTCTGAGCCTTGATTTTAGCTCAGGTCATGATCTCAGTGTCACGGGATCAGGCTCCACACTCAGCACAGAGTCTGCTTGTCCCTCTCTGTCTGCTCTTTCTCTCTCTCTCTCTCTCAAATAAATAAATTAAATCTTTAAAAATAAAATAAAAGTTAAATATAAACTTACAATCAAATAAATAGATAAACAAATAAACAAATAAACAAACAAATAAATAAATATTTAGAACTTGATGCATTTTTTTTTCCAATTTTGAAACCTAATGGACAGGAGGTGGAAATAATGTATGTGGTTGTTAGTAGCAGAAATTTTTGGAAAATAGATCTAGTTCACACTCTTCAATTCATTGCTGAGAACAGTGATATCTGGAATCATTAAATGACTAGCCTTGTGTGCCGAAGCAGCAAAGGGCAGCACTAGGACTTCTCCTCCAGGACAGTGTGCCCTTCCTTATTTATGTATCTACCACTATATCATTCAAGAAATGCGGCATGAGCTATTTTTCATACATACTCAATCCTGACATATTTATGAAACATTCCATAGGCCTTTTGGAGTTATCTCATATAAGTAGGCCATACTTGCTTGTACCTTGAGGGTTTTGAAACACATCTACAAATCCCTATGAGGTGCGTTCTTTGTTGCTTTTTGACCCAGTGATGGCTTATTACTTCAATACTCTGAAGAGCCTACAGAGACAAATGGCTCAGAGCTTCTCGAGCTCTATAGTGTGTGCTAGAGCAGATAAAACCTGTTTGTGATACAGGTTAAACCTCAACAGTCTCCCTGCAGGATTACATTCTGCTGTTTCCACTAAAGGGAAAGAGGAGATTTTAGATATAAATGCACATTAAGAGTTGAAAAGACTTTTAGTGAACAGAAGCAGAACAGGTTTAGTAATATAACAAAACCTAGCCAGCAGTGGCTTCAGAGAGGTGCACACTGGCTATATGAGGCTCAGAAAACTGCACAAATGTAATGCATGATTTTCAAATACAAGGTCACTCTGACAGTTACTCTACAATGAGCTGAAACCCTAAAGATCACTTGACTTCATGTTTTTGGGGAAAACTAAAAATCATCTCTCAATTTCTTTGTATTGTGTTTGACTTGTATTTCTCCATAGATTTAAAAATTCCAAAAGAAGCAGCACAGCTTATTCTATTGCTCAAATATTCAGCTCATGCATTACCTCTCTCTGAACACTTTTCACACACACTTCCACTTGGAAGACCCCATTGTAGTCATAGTCCCCCCAAATACTTTTTTAAAGATTTTATTTATTTTAAAGACAGAAGAGAGAGGGAGAGGGAGGGGACAGGGTGGGGGTGAAGGAGCAGATAGAAAGGGACAGAATAGTGCTGAGCTCAGAGCCCAACATGGGGCTCCATCCCACAACCCTGAGATCATGATCTGAGCTAAAATCAAAAGTCAGATGCTTAATTGACTGAGCAACCCACGCACTCCCATAGTTCTCCAAAATATTGATTGTATTTATATATTTAGTCAGGGGCAAGGAATTGGATGACACCCTGCATCCTAAATTATTATTATTATTATTTGGTCATTGACTGGATTTCTTGTGCCTACACACAGTGTCTGGCCAAAGGCAGGGGCTCAGTGAAGTGACTGGAATTGTTGTCTATAATATAAATATTTGGTATAGAAAATTTGTTGGGATTAAAATCAATGATTTGTTAAGGGGAATCTCTGAACCTACCACCTTCACAAGTAAATGCAACTTCCTCATGAGATGTCACTCTGTGTGAGTCAGTCTGAGAGTGGTGAAAACCCACCTTATTTTATAAGTAGAATTGTGTCTCCCTCAAATTTATATGTTGAAGTCCTAGCCCCCAGTACCTCAGAATATGACCTTCTTTGGAAATAGGTCTATTCAAGATATAATGAGTTAATCTGAGATCATTAAGATGGGCCTTAATCTAATCTGACTAGTGATCTCATGAAAAGGGGAAGTTTGGAGATAGGTGTGTGCACAGAAGAAATTCCATATGAAGCTGGAGGCAGAGGTCAGGGTTATGCCTCTCTAAGCCAAGGAATGCCAACAATTTCCACCAGACCACCAGAAGCTAGAGGAGAGACATGACGTAGGTGTTTTGTCATTGTTGACTTTCTATACCTCTCACAAGGAACCAACTCTACCTATATCTTGATTTTGTACTTCTGGTTTCCAGAACTGTGAGACAATATATTTTTGTGGTTCTAAGTCATCTCATTTATTATAGAAATCTTAGGAAACAAATACACCTGCTGATGCAGGTTCTGTGTTTAAAATATAATTATTAAAAAAAATAAAATATAATTATTTAACTGGCACTTCTTAATACATCTGGAGAACAAGTAAGCTGGTTGTGCATGGATAGCCTCAATGTCAGTGGGAAGCTCAGCCATTCAATGCTTCAATTTACTTAACAGGAGTCAGTATTTTGCTAATTTGAGAAATGGAGGATCTATTAGTTACATCAAAGGTTTAGCCCTACTAAGATGACATGAATTTTCAAAGCAAGATACTGTCTTTCCATCTGCTTGGATGTATCGATGTAAGGGAAGTTCCTCCTGACTGTACAAGGAAGAATCCAGTCTCCTGGGAACTCATGTATTTGGAAGTCATACCATTGATGGATGATCTTATGGCATCTTCATTTACCAAAACCTAAAATAACAAAGAAATATAACTCTCAATTACTTTTGACTAAATACCCTTTCTTTTCCTTTACATTCTATCTAGAGAGCAGATACAAAGTAGAATGATAGCTTTCTCGAGTTTTATCCTTACACTGCAACATGCCTCTCTTTGTAAAGAATGACTTATCTAGTGTCACTTCTGGAGCTAGAAACTCAGTACTTAATCAGGGAAATATTGTAAGGTATTGTGGTTCTGCCTATTTTCACCCCCCCAAAAAATGCATGATGTTGTAAAACCCACTTAAACTCTAAAGGTTTTAATCTCTTCAGCAGGTTGGAATACCTCTAAGCCATTTCTAACTCCAACTTTTAAAAATGTCTCTATGAGCAATTTATTTTGTCATCCATCCAACAAATGAATACTGAACACCTGGTACACATTGGGCATGCTGTAGGGCCCTGCTCTCATGGAGTTTGCATTTCAGTGGAAAAGACAAATAATAAAGTTAAAATTTAATCCATCTCTGTGAGAGTATTAGCTAAATCGAAATTATATATTTATGTTTATAATCATAATATAATTGATACAATATATTATAATCACCACTGATATAATACATTGCAATTGAAATAACATATTACAATTAATTTAATATATGGCATGATGTAACATAACAAATGTGTGGGGATGGAGATGGGGGAGGACCACTGCTTTGTCTTGGATGGACAGTGAAGCATTCTCTGAGTGGGTGATATTGAAGCCAAGACTGAATGACAAAATGAAACCCAGTGTGGGATTATTCCAGATGGAGGGAGCAGCAAATACCAAGATCCTAAGGGAGGAAAGTGCTTACTTGGTAGAGGAGCCTAAAAGTAGTTGTTGTTGGTAACCAAGGTGGACAGAAGTTAAGACAGGATTTGAAAGAGAATTGGCTGGGCCACATAGGACCATGCAGACTTTGCAGAAGGGTATGATTTCTGCTTTGAGGTTCAGTGACAGGTCATAGAGGTTTTAAATTGAAGAATGATATGATCTTATTTTTTTCAGCGGTAGTAATCAATGCCTCCTTCACCAAGGCAAAAAATTCTCAAATGGACAGTTACACACTTTCTCTTTTTGTTGCTTGGAATTCCTTCTTCCTCCTTTGTATTATTTCTCTTTAGCAATTCTTTTTTCTCCCCCATTTCTTTCTTCATTGATTTCTAAATTTATTCCTCTTCCCTCTCTCCCCCCTTTATTATTATTATTATTATTATTATTATTATTATTATTGCCTTCATCAAGCAGCACCTGAGATATACTACCACCAAGATTATTTTAACTGAGCAGAAGAAAGCTGCAGACCCCACTAGGGGTCACCTCTGACCCACTGATGAGTCCTTAATCCTGCAATTTTGCCTAGTGTTTATAGCCAACCAGAGACACTTACTCTCCTGTCTCTATCTTCTTTTACCTTTATGACCCCCTAAGGATCCGACTCAAAGGCATTGTGGTCCACATCCTCCCTTGGACTCAAGCCACCTCAGGAGCCAGGCAGGCTATCAAAACAGGCCTGCCCCAGATGATTCCTTTTGTTCAGAGTAGATTGGTGCTCTTGAACTGGGAACTTGGCTCATTGACAAAAGTGGCATCATTCTGCAAAGTGGAATGTCACCGGAAAGGCCGTGATTGTATGAGGAATGCCTGGACTGTCTGTCTGCCTCTTGCCAGCGGGCTGCCTGAGGGTCCAGCAGCCAGGCTTCCGGAGCTTCCTTCAATTGTCTTTACACGCAGAATTTAGTACCCACTTAAAGACACACAGACCTGCCCTCAACCTTCTGCTGAAAAAGGAAACTTCCTGTAATTTATTTCCAACCTGGTTGCTTTGGAACTGACAGTTTTATTAATTGGAGAAATTTCATTATTTCATAAGGCCAGTTGAGGCGTCAAGGACAAGTGGGTCCCCTTAGTATTCTTCCTCTTGCAATTTATCTGCATAAATTAAAATATGCCCATTCACATAGTTTACGTGCACACATATATCTGTTCTATGTAAAGTGAAAAGGTGAAACTCATCTTTATACACATTTTACTCTACAAGTTGATGGTAGATTCCTTGAAAAGATCAAGAAAGTAGCAAGTTTGCTTCTGTTAGATGAATTAATGAATTTGTAATCTGTAAAATTTTCCCTTCTACTTTTTTCCTTATGCCCAAATTGCTTTTCTAAATTTAAATTTAATCTTTTGGAAAATCTTGGTCAAATTTTCATTGTTTGAATTTCTTGGCACAAATGCATGCATGTGCCTAATTGAATATTAGTCTCCATTTTACATCGTTTTACCGTTTAACATGTACTCTCACTATACTTTCCCTACATTACACATCCTGTTCATTTCAACTTATAAAGAAGAATTCTAAGTCTCACTAGGATTAAAGACTTTCCCAAAAGTTCCATGTCTAGCCTGTAACAGATCAAGGACAAGACCTAAGATCTCATGCACTGAGGTCAAATTCAGTGCCCTTTGCCCTACAAGTTCTTCAAGCTTTTTCAGTGAAGGGCCAGAGAGTAAATATTTTAGGTTTTTCAAGTCATATGTTCTGTATCACAGATACTCAACTTTGCTGTCGTAGATTAAAAACAGTCACAGACCAAACATAAATAAATGAATATTGCTGTGTTCTAAGAAAATTATATTTATGGTCGCTGAAGTCAGAGTGTCTCATAATTTTCATTTAATTTTCGTAAGTCACCATTTTCCTTTAATTTTAATCCCCTATGTAAAAAAAAATAGTTCATTTATCCTAACAAAATAGGCAGCAAGTGGGATTTGACCTATGAACTGTGGTTTGTAGAACCATCTATGAATGGAATTATTAGCCAGACAGCTGAGACCTGATTTCATTTTAGCCCCTCATGGAATGAGCAATATTAGGTCTCCAAAGTGATTCTAATCATTATTAATCATTAGCTGAATTTCAGAGACCTGTCATCAGGGATTAGTTTCCACCAAGATTTCTCTTAAAGGAAAATAAAGTGAAAATATTAATGAATAGGTACAAACCTAATAAGAGTGGCTCATATTTTTAAGAAACATGTAATGTAGAAATGACTTGCTTCCTATTGAAGAGTATTATTCATAAATTCTATGAATTTTTTTAAGATTTTATTCATTCATTCATTCATTCATGAGAGAAGAGACATAGAGAGAGAGGCAGAGACAAAGACAGAGAGAAGCAGGCTCCTCTCAGGAAGCCTGATGCAGGACTCGACCCCTGAACTGGGATCATGCCCTGAGCCTAAGGCAGACGCTCAAGCACTGAGCCATCCAGGCACTTCCTATGGATTTTTGAAGAATTCCTAGAAAAAATCAGGGAAATATGAATATTTTTAGACTCATTTTTATTCTATTACATCTCAGTGCAGTTTGACAACAATAAACCAATTAATTGGGTTTTGTGGATACAGATGAGAATATAACTCAGGCTACCCAGTAAAGCAAACCTCCCCTTTTTCTGATTATTTAAGCTAGAAAGAGTTTGCAGATAGTTGATCAAGATAAAATAATAAACAATTGCATACAGATCCTGGAGCTAAAAGACAGAAATGAAATAGTACTAGCAATTAATTCTGTAAAATAAATGCTCAAGTCATATTTGTTAACAATTATGTAAAAGGTTAGAAATCAGACAAATTCTTCCTGGTTTAGCAATTAGCTGATGCTGGAAGACAAATCTCTCATTTCCAGATCTGGTCCCTAAATCAAGAGCAACCATGGGCCTTTAGTCAAATTAAATTAAAAGCCAAGAAAATGGAAAATATCCCATTGACATTTCATCTTATACCTTTTTGAGATAACGATTCTGGAGCTTGGTTTCTATATCCATGCTTATATTTAAAGCAAAGATTTAAAATATAATATGGCTATATAGATGCTCTTCTGGGGTAAAAGCAGCCCCATTTTGGAGGTTGATGGCAGGATTAAGAACAGATCTGGCAAGTTATTGAGGGATGAGGGGGTGAGGGAGATCACTGGTTCTTTTGTCTGCCAGTCTTCACGTGACTGTATTACAGGAAACTGGAATGCTCTAGCTTCTCTGCCAATCCAAATTCTGTCCACCTTCCAGGAAGGCCTTCCTCAATTTTAGATTCCCTCAATGAGATTTCCTTAATTATACTTGCTGGTGAAACTATTTTATATCTAAATAGAGTAACATTTCCTTAAGTACCAGAAAAATCATTGTTGGTGGATGTATTTTGGTATTTTCTCTCAAAAAGAAGTAAACCGCTTAAGGGGCCAGGCCTCTTACCCTTAGAGCATATTCCTTGGGTTGTTCCTATGATAGGTCACTCTTGCTCGACTGATCCCTTCTTTTCCAAACACTGATAGAAGGAAAAACTCTACAGGTTACATGCTCAGTGGAGGGCAATTCTCTCAGGGCTGGCTCACGGGTTTGGGTTACAGAACTTACAGATTTCCCGTGACAGAACTGAAAATAGTGTTAGTACTAAGCATTATCAATGCATGGAAGGGATATGTACCTGCTGAGTAAGGAAATATATGATGGAAAATGTCTGCCTTCCATTCCTCAGAGCACCATTATCTTTATTTTCTTCTCAGGTCAGGCTGTGAACATTTTATTCATGCCCAACATAATTTTTGAAAACTAGCATCATCCTACTCAAAGTAGGCTCATCAGTAGTCAGAGCCTGCCTTGACTTTTAAGATCAACTCAACGGCAACTCAGAACCGATCTGCAATTCAACATCCTCTAACCTGCTTGGCTCTCACTTCCAGATGCAATATTGCTGTTTTACATCTTGTAGGTGAGATGAAAGTTATAATAATCTCCGTATCTGCCCAGGATTGTATGTATCATGCTTCTTAAAAATTAGAACCTATTTTACTTAAGCATATTGATAAAAATCAGAAAAGTATGTCAACAAAATTTGTAACTGAAAGTGTGGATACATATAGTCCTGTGAGTCGTTACATTTATTGAGTGATAACTTGATGTGAGATGTTATTCTAAGCAATTTATTTCTCCCAACATCTTGAAAGGTAGGTACTATTACTATGTTCCCTTTTATAAACGTTAATGGAGTAAACTGAAGTCCAGGCAGACAAATTAGATTGACTATCTTGAGATACACTCCAAGCAAAGAATGGATTTGAACTTGGGATGGTAGACTCTGTCACCTGTGTCATCAAATCATAGAAGAAAACTGTAAAAGTATTTAGATATGGGGCACTTGGGTGGCTCAGTTGGTTAAGCAACAGCCTTCAGCTCAGGTCATGACCTCAGGGTCCTGGGATCAATCCCCAGATTGGGCTCTCTGCTAGGAGGGGAGCCTGCTTTTCCCTCTCCCTCTGCCTGTCATTCCATCTGCTTATGCTCCCTCTCTGTATCAATAAAAAATGTTTTAAACTCTTTTTAAAAAAGGGAAAAAAGGAAGTATTTAGTTATGAGTGATAAAGATATTAAAATTGGGCCACTAAAGGTTAATATAAATGGGACAATGGTTCTTTGCCTGGAAAGAGAGTTTTCACATGGGATCAAGTGTGCAAGAAATGAATCTTATATTTCGGGATCCCTGGGTGGCGCAGCGGTTTGGCGCCTGCCTTTGGCCCAGGGCGCGATCCTGAGGACCCGGGATCGAATCCCATGTCGGGCTCTCAGTGCATGGAGCCTGCTTCTCCCTCTGCCTGTGTCTCTGCCTCTCTCTCTCTCTCTCTCTCTCTCTCTGTATGACTATCGTAAATAAATAAAAAAAAATCTTATATTTCTATGTGGTGTTTTTACTCATTCAAAGCATGAGCTTATTCAAAGCATGAAGACATACTATTGCCCAGCACAGATAGTCAGCAGTGAACAAAATATACATGAATCCTACCTCATGGTACTTTTAGTACTTTTTTTCATGAAGCTTTTCCAAGGTTTCAAGGTTTGTGTTCTTTGGAATTGCATAGAATCTTAAAGTTGGAAGAAAACTTAAAGATCACTTCTCTGGGGGGAGGGGCAAGATGGCGGAAGAGCAGGGTCCCCAAATCACCTGTCCCCACCAAATTACCTAGATAACCTTCAAACCATCCTGAAAATCTACGAATTCGGCCTGAGATGTAAAGAGAGACCAGCTGGAACGCTACAGTGAGAAGAGTCCGCGCTTCTATCAAGGTAGGAAGACGGGGAAAAAGAAATAAAGGAACAAAAGGCCTCCGAGGGGGAGGGGCCCCGCGAGGAGCCGGGCTGAGGCCGGGGCGAGTGTCCCCAGGACAGGAGAGCCCCGTCCCGGAGGAGCAGGAGCTGCACCAACCTTCCCGGGCGGGCGGAAAGGGGCCCGCAGGGAGGTGGAGCAGGACCCAGGAGGGCGGGGATGCCCTCGGGCTCCCGGGGACACTAACAGACACCTGCGCCCGCGGAGAGTGCGCCGAGCTCCCTAAGGGCTGCAGCGCGCACGGAGGGACCGACTGGAGCAGCTCGGAGGGGCTCGGGAGCGGCTCCGCGGAGGGGGCTGCGGGGCGGGAGCGCGAATCCACCAGCGCAGGCCCCGGAGCACAGGGCGCCGGGACACAGCCCAGGATCCGGCCTCCCCCGGGACAGGCAGAGGCCGGGAGGGCCCAGGACAGCGAGGACGCTCCTGCCCCGAGCTGAGCAGATCAGCGGCCCCGCCCCGGAGCCTCCAGGCCCTGCGGACGGAGAACCGAGAGCCCCGAGCCCCGTAGTTCCTGCGGAGGCTGAATCCAGGCTTCCAGAGTTGCCATAGCAACTGCTGCTGTTCCTCCTGGGGCCCCACGGGGTAAACAACCCCCGCTGAGCCCTGCAGCAGGCAGGGGCAGAGCAGCTCCCCCAAGTGCTAACACCTGAAAATCAGCACAGCAGGCCCCTCCCCCAGAAGACCAGCTGGACGGACCAGTGATACTCCCCCGTGTTCCAATACAACTTGTTTCTGGCCACTCTGCACTGAGCAAAATGACTAGAAGGAAAACCTCACTTCAAAAGAAAGAATCAGAAACAGCCCTCTCTCCCACAGAGTTACAAAATCTGGATTACACTTCAATGTCAGAAAGCCAATTCAGAAGCACCATTATACAGCTACTGGTGGCTCTAGAAAAAAGCATTAAGGCCTCACGAGACTTCATGACTGCAGAATTTAGATCCAATCAGGCAGAAATTAAAAATCAATTGAATGAGATGCAATCCAAACTAGAAGTCCTAACGACGAGGGTTAAAGAGGTGGAAGAACGAGTGAGTGACATAGAAGACAAGTTAATGGCAAAGAGGGAAACTGAGGAAAAAAGAGACAAACAATTAAGGGACCATGAAGACAGATTAAGGCAAATAAATGACAATCTGAGGAAGAAAAACCTACGTTTAATTGGGGTTCCCGAGGGCGCCGAAAGGGACAGAGGGCCAGAATATGTATTTGAACAAATCCTAGCTGAAAACTTTCCCAATCTGGGAAGGGAAACAGGCATTCAGATCCAGGAAATAGAGAGATCCCCCCCTAAAATCAATAAAAACCGTTCAACACCTCGACATCTAATAGTGAAGCTTGCAAATTCCAAAGATAAAGAGAAGATCCTTAAAGCAGCAAGAGACAAGAAGTCCCTGACTTTCATGGGGAGGAATATTAGGGTAACAGCAGACCTCTCCACAGAGACCTGGCAGGCCAGAAAGGGCTGGCAGGATATATTCAGGGTCCTAAATGAGAAGAACATGCAACCAAGAATACTTTATCCAGCAAGGCTCTCATTCAAAATGGAAGGAGAGATAAAGAGCTTCCAAGACAGGCAGGAACTGAAAGAATATGTGACCTCCAAACCAGCTCTGCAAGAAATTTTAAGGGGGACTCTTAAAACTCCCCTTTAAGAAGAAGTTCAAGTAACTCTGAACGTGAATGGGCTTAATGACCCCATCAAGAGGCGCAGGGTTTCAGACTGGATAAAAAAACAGGACCCATCTATTTGCTGTCTACAAGAGACTCATTTTAGACAGAAGGACACCTACAACCTGAAAATAAAAGGTTGGAGAACCATTTACCATTCAAATGGTTCTCAAAATATACCCTAAAAACTACAGAACACTTCTGAAAGAAATTGAGGAAGACACAAAGAGATGGAAAAATATTCCATGCTCATGGATTGGCAGAATTAATATTGTGAAAATGTCAATGTTACCCAGGGCAATTTACACGTATAATGCAATCCCTATCAAAATACCATGGACTTTCTTCAGAGACTTAGAACAAATTATTTTAAGATTTGTGTGGAATCAGAAAAGACCCCAAACAGCCAGGGGAATTTTAAAAAAAGAAAACCATATCTGGGGGCATCGCAATGCCAGATTTCAGGTTGTACTACAAAGCTGTGTTCATCAAGACAGTGTGGTACTGGCACAAAAACAGACATATAGATCAATGGAACAGAACAGAGAACCCAGAAGTGGACCCTGAACTTTATGCTCAACTAATATGCGATAAAGGAGGAAAGACGATCCACTAGAAGAAAGACAGTCTCTTCAATAAATGGTGCTGGGAAAATTGGACATCCACATGCAGAAGAATGAAACTGGACCACTCTCTTGCACCATACACAAAGATAAACTCAAAATAGATGAAAGATCTAAATGTGAGACAAGATTCCATCAAAATCCCAGAGGAGAACTCAGGCAACACCCTTTTTGAACTTGGCCACAGTAACCGGAGAAGGACAAACAGTGTATGTTCTCATTCATTTGGGGAATATGAATAATAGCGAAAGGGAATATAAGGGAAGGGAGAAGAAATGTGTGAGAAATATCAGAAAGGGAGACAGAACATAAAGACTTCTAACTCTGGGAAATGAACTAGGGGTGGTGGAGGGGGAGGAGGGTGGGGGGTGGGGGTGAATGGGTGACGGGCACTGAGGGGTACACTTGACGGGATGAGCACTGGGTGTTATTCTGTATGTTGGTAAATTGAACACCAATAAAAATTAATTTATAAAAAAATAAAAAAAAAATAAAGATCACTTCTCTCATTCTCTCTTTTTCACACTGGCCTAGTTTGTAGGCTAAGCAATACCATTAAATCCCAAAGCAGAATATGCATTGACAGTTCAATCTAATTCACTATCTTACCATGTTCCAGAAACTGTGCTGAGGATCTAAATCTCTTGACCTGCAGAACTCATGTCTCATATTTACTACCCACATGTGCTTAACTTAGACCACAGAACCCAGCATTCACTAGTACTTCCCATTTTGCTCCACATGCCACAGCCCACCCTGCTTAATGGCCTTGAATTCTTATCCACTTCTTTATATCAGAACATTTCTATTCTCTACTTATTGCAAGTTTCTGTTCCACTAACCCATTTGTCCTTAGTTTTGAATTTTATGAGAAATAGATTTGGAAATATGAATGCAAGTACACATAGTTTTGTTTGTTTTGTGCTAAAAACTATGGAAGCACTGCCAGAGGCATTAGAAAGTGATTGGGAAAATGAATGACCAATAAAGCATTCATTAATAACCAAGTCACCACTGTGGGTAGGTGGAGAAACTAGAGGCTAAAACGGACAGAGAAGAAGTGAGATGCTTTCCTGCTCTAGGATTCTATAATGTAGAGGACACAGCCTTGAAACCTCATTGAAGGCTTCAGAAAAAATGAAATGATAGTTTCATCAGGGCAGCGCCTGCATATACTGTGCTTACCATTAGCTATTTCTGGGATTTTTTAAAAGTCCATGTTAAACACGAATCTCTGTGTTATCACTCCCAAGAAATGAGGGACAAATGAACCAGCACCTCTAGCTTGTTGGGTGACTGCTGCTCGCTAAGTATGTTGACTCCATTGTACTTCTGACCTTGCCTAAAAGCAGCAAAGTAGGATCTAGAAACTTCATTGAGTTCACAGGAAGGAGGGAAGGAAGGAAGGAAGGAAGGAAGGAAGGAAGGAAGGAAGGAGATAGGAAGGGAGGAGGAAGGAAGAGCAGATGAAAGTCTAGCCTATATTACTAAAGTGATGAGGGCAAGGAACTTTGGGTGGGGATGAAGAGCATCTTCTTCAGTTCCTAGCATGAAGGTTGCCATCTAAATCTTAATCTTACTAGTTCTATCTCTGGAGACTAGAGACAGTCCCTTCACCTAACCGGTGCCTGAATCTTGACCACAGACTACCTTGCCTTTGGTCACTTCGCTTACCTACCTGGAAGAAACTTCACTAATGTTAAATTCTGTTTCTGCCCCCTTATCACTTCCACTAGTTTGAGTATATGGCCCCTGTATTAATCAGAGAAAGAGAGCCCATAGAAAATATATATTAAGAGATTCATTGCCAAGAAGTGGCCATGTGGCAAGGGGGGTTAACTACGTAAGTCTAACATCTGTAAGACAGGACTTACAGTCTTGGATAAGCTTGGAATGAGCTGAAATTTCAGCCTAAACGTAGAATTTCTTCTGGAAAGTCTCAGTTCTGTACTAAGATCTTCCAACTGTTTGAATCAGCCCCCTAACCTGCAGATTATCTACTGTAATCTCTCTTACTTAAAGACAACTGATTGTGGCTTGAATCACATCTATAGAATACCTTTACAGAAATAACTAGATTAAAAAAAGAAAGAGAAAAAGAAAGAAAGAAAGAAAGAAAGAAAGAAAGAAAGAAAGAAAGAAAGAAGAAAGAAAGAAAGAAAGAAGAAGAAGAAAGAAAGAAAGAAAGAAAGAAAGAAAGAAAGAAAGAAAGAAAGAAAGAAAGAAAGAAAGAAAGAAAGAACTAGATTACTTTATGACTGACTGGGGACTATAGCCCAGCCAAGCTGATATTTAAAGCTGACATAATTCCATCTTAGACCATAACTCATAAAATGCGGCATATTTCAAATCTAACCCTCTGTAGAATGTGAACATTTCTTCCGCTTTTTTCTAAAAAAGGGTGATTTCAAGACTTCAGGAAAATAATTCCCCAGAATAAGAATGTATTAATAAGAAGACTATACTTTTGAGCTGTGGCATCAAGCAGACTCGACATTAGGGTCGAATTTGAATTCTGATGGACACATGTAACAGTGTGATTTGCGGTAAGCTTTTATACCTCAGGTTTCTCACCTGTAAAAGGAAAAGCTAATCATTATTATCAGATGCATTATACAAAATAGCAGCAAAATTTCAGTAAGACAGAGAATTTCAGTTTTCCTTAGAGTCCCAGTGTATTTTCAGGACAATTATTGGTAACACCATTTTTGCTCTCCAGAGTGACCTTGTTTGGAAAAGAAATAAAATAGTCATCTTACTTATATAGTACTCTAAAAACTTTGGTTATTTTAATAGCAGCTCATTTCTATAGGGTAGCTATAATTTACATATCTGATTTATTTTATCTAACTCCAGAAGATGGACAGAGACTGAAGTTGAAAGCTACAAAATGCCTTCTTAAGCTCAATAAAGGAAGACATTTTTCGAACGTTTGCAATATCTTCTTAGGATAGTTCTTCAAAAGTTTGCAATTCCTCAAGCTTTATCTTTGCCAAATGAAATATTTTCAGTGTCTTTAGTCTTTTTCCATGTGATGTGGCTTCTAATGCCTAGATAATTCTGATAATTCTCTTTGGAACAATCCACAGGTTTTCAGTGTTACTCTTAAAATGTGGTGCCAATATTTTAAGTCCAAGTATTTTCTATTCAGTTCAGACCACATTCGATGGTATTGTCGATATCCTTTCCTCGATTTTTTGGGTCACACTAGTGTAAATAGCAATGCATGATTGTCTTGTCTGCCCTGAGCTTGCAGCCAACTAAATCCTTGGGTATTTTTCAGTAGAAATATTAAGTTGGTCAACTTTACTTTCTACTTAGGCAGCCTCAAAAGTCCCAGACTTAACAAAATTGTTCCCTCCACAGAGTGGCTAGATTCAGCAGCCACTTATCAGTGCTAATCTGTGCTCATTGAAGTCATTAGTTGAAATTTCGAAGGGGACAGAGTCAAATGTTAGAGTTCATCATTGATCTGTTAATCAACATGTTTATAAGTAGTTGTTCAATTGTTCAATTATATATTAATACAATCATCCATATTTTGACAACTTATAATATATGATCACGATAGAGGTAGAACTTATCTCTGCTATGCACCTAATCTGCCATTAATTATGAATAAATAAATATAGGACTTTGAAATAGACCGACTTGGGCTATAATCCAAATCTATCCCCATAATAAATGCGTGACTTTGGGGAAGTCATTTAATCTAAATTTCATGAGTTTCTTCTTTCAAATGAGAATAAAAGGTGTTTGGGTGGCTCAGTCAGTTAATATCTGACTTAGCTCAGATCATGATCTCCAGGTCTTACATCAGGCTCTGAGCTCAGTAGGGTGTCTGTTTTTCCCTCTTCCTCTGCTTCTCCCCCAGCGTGGGCTCTCTCTCTCTCTCAAATAAATAAGCAAGTAAGTAAATAAATAAATAAAATCTTTAAAATGTAAAATATGAATGTAATCATGCATCAGGTAGCACATGGAAAGCACCTAGCACAATACCTTGTAAGCTCTTGACAATAAATAGTTCATAGTTATTTACTGCCAATGCCACTGTTATTAGTGTTAGTACTTCCAGAACTGGAAGCAAGCACAGAATTAAGCTCTTGTTTATTTTATAAAGCACACAACTGAATTCAAGAGAAGGGAATACATTTACCTAAGGACTGAGATTGTTGAGATTTGTTGTAGGTGCTTACCAAGAGAAAATGAAAATTGTATTCATTGTCTTCACTTCCTCACTATCATGTTCTTCTCCAAGATCTGAAATACGTATGTCATTTTCAAGGCTCTTCTCAAATTTTTCTTTTAAAATATTTCCTCTCAACCTGCAGGTGAGAGATCCAAGGGCTTCCTCTCTGACATTTTACAATTTGATTCCTTAACTGCATTTGATTGCTGAAACCCTCCCACTGTTAGAAACTTTCTTTTCTTTTTTTTTTTTTTTTTAACCTCCTTGACTGGAGTCTCCCCTAGCACACCACTTCATCCTTGTCTGTATCAATTCCCTCCCTTGGCTTTGTTTTCCTGGAGTATATATGATTCCTGCCTCTATCACAGGTCTCGTCCTGAGTTATCTCATTTATTTCCACAGCCCCAGCAACAACTTTATGTTAGTGATTCATAAATTCATTTCTCTAACTCTGATTTCTTGTGGTAGAGCTGTATTTCATTCCCTGAGAATCCATGTGCTTTTTTTTTTTTTTTTTTCTGATGTTTCTGGGCCTCCTTTCCATTAGGCAGGACCATATAACTGCTTCTAGACATTAGTCTGGAAGTTTAAGTGATACATCGCACTTCTGAAGCAAAGTACAAGCAAGAAAATAGGATTTTTCAAGTTGTTTCTTCCTCTGACACAGGAATGTTAGAGTCTTTGTGCTCTAAACGGTGATGTTGTATAATATTGGAGTTTTATAGCCCAAGACCTAGAGTCACTAGCCACAGAAGGGTCTCTCACTGATCTACATTGGTTGTGTAATGTGAGTGAGAACATTTATTATGCTAGGCCACTGAAATTTGCAGGTCTTTCTTTCTTTCTTTCTTTCCTTCCTTCCTTCCTTCCTTCCTTCCTTCCTTCCTTCCTTCCTTTTCTTTCTTTCATGTTAGCATATAGCATAAATCAGCCTATTTTAAGTAAAACACCTTATAGTTTATTACCTTTGTTTCATCAATAGGTTTCTATGTCAATAATCATCAAAAATGACAGGTCCAAAAGAAGATCTACTCAAAAATATTTTTACCTGAACATTTCTAATGATTTATCATGTTCTTTCTGCAAAATAGCTCAGTGATGCCCCTCACTTCCCCTTCCTCTTCCATTATCCCATGCAGAAGGTAATTAACTCCAAAGACAGGTATTACCTCAGCCCACTATGTCCAGTATTTCCTCATTCCAAACCACATATTCTCAAAACATTTTCTCTTACTCAGTCTACAGTGAAAGGACTCTCTATCCACTGCCAAAGAGTAAGCCCTGAACAGGTTTTGTTTTGTTTTGTTTTGCTTTTTGCATTGCAAGTGCCTGACTTAAGTTTTGATTGCCAGGCCCATTTCAAAAAGGCATCCCAATAAACACCTTGCCAGTCACCCACTTTCTCCCTCTGAGGCTACTTTGTTTTAGAGATCCTGGTTGATTTAGATAACTGAACATCTGGGCCATTTGCTTTTTTTCTCTTCTCCAGGCTTTAAATTACCTCTTTTGTTTTCAATTCACCAATAAAGAGTGAGCCCATGAAACTCTAGGCCTGCATCCTCAACCTCCATAAAAGCAGAACCTCAGACCCTTTTGCAACTCTCCTTCTTTTTCTCTCTCTCTCAATCCTCACAACCTCACTGTGTGGCCCCTGCTATGCTATGTAATTTCTAAGACTTAAAAATAATAAACATTTATTTTTTCAAAAATTCCTGATGATTGTTGCTGAAGGGCATCTTATGGCTATAATGATCTAGAGGGAGCTCTTGATTCAGTCATTGGTATGGAAATAGGGAATGTGGATGGGGAGGTCACAGAGTGCCCCTGAATATTTCTAGCCAATAGCTTTACTCTTCATAGGCTGAGATGCATAAAACAACTCCTTCTGCCTTTTTGTGTTTTATTTCATAAAACTCTACTTACAGATACTGTTATTTAACCTGTGACAAGTAATAAAAGGAAACCTCTTTCAAAAGGGAGCTGGGAAACCAGGAGAGGAGCTCTCCCGTGCTCTACCACTCCTCAGCTGTAGACCTCATACTTCAGAAGAGACATACGTTGCAAAAGATACTATTTTAGCTACTTTGCTACCCCAGTAAGAGGGAGAAATGTTTTTCTCCTCCTCCAGCAACAGCCCAGCCAATAAGAAACTGTCACAACAAAATAAATGAAAAGCCACTCTAATTGGAGCTCTCACTTTACTCCAATGGAGTTTTTGTTTATGACAGCATTTCCAATGTCCCCCTTACCTCTGAAAGAGAATGTTCTTATTCTTCGTTCTTCAGATGCTCCTATGCTTTTGCCATAGCTTGCTTTTCCTAAATTGCAATTCTCTGTTGTATCTGAATAAACTCATTTTGCTTGTTAAATACCTAAGGATTTTATTTTTGAGGTTAACAAACCATGGGGTGCAGGTGGCTCAGTGGATTAAAATGAAATGTTATTAAAAATGTGTTGAGGTTGGGATGCCTGGGTGGCTCAGTGGTTGAGCGTCTGCCTTCAGTTTAGGTCATGATCCTGTGGTTCAGGATCGATTCCCATATCAGGCTCCCAGGGGGGAGCCTGCTTCTCCCTCTGCCTGTGTCTCTGCCTGTCTCTCTCTGTGTCTCGCATAAATAAAGAAATAAAATCTTAAAAAAATTCCTTGAGGTTTAAAGAACATAATGATTTGTTATTTTCATTTTTTTTAATTTTTTATTTATTTATGATAGTCACAGAGAGAGAGAGAGAGAGAGGCAGAGACACAGGCAGAGGGAGAAGCAGGCTCCATGCACCGGGAGCCCGATGTGGGATTCGATCCCGGGTCTCCAGGATCGTGCCCTGGGCCAAAGGCAGGCACCAAACCGCTGCACCACCCAGGGATCCCTGTTATTTTCATTTTTATATCTCTTTCACATACACTGCACCTAAAAAAATACCTTTAAATGAATGCTTTATAACTGTTGTTTGAATCTCTGTTATCCTATCCACATCTCTATTTTCTTTGCCATCTACTCCCCAAATATCTACTTAATGAGTCTTTCAAGAATCCTTGAAATACTGACAACAAGATTACTGGTTTATGAAGTTCAAAATTAATCTCTTACTACTTTATTAAAATTTGGCGTATTTGCTTATCTCTGGTATTTGATAATGCCTTGAAATATTGACAGTGTATCAGTAATCCCAGCCACAAATTATGTTAGTATGTACTCGGCCCTTGAAATCTGAACTCATTAAATGTACCTGTTGCTCTCTTACAAACATCTCTCTAATCCTGGGATTTACTTCCTCTTAAGTATTTGATTTACCTTTCTCATTATGAGGACCATTGCCTTTAAAGGGAAAGAGGATGGAAAAATCAGAGATAAGTCGTGCCGCTTTCTCTATACAATCTTCTTATACTTTATATGCCCTAGAAGCAATGTGTCCCTTCATATCTTTATTTCCTCTCCTATCTTTCTCTTTCTCCTCTCAGCAAACTACTTACACAGATTCATTAGTCTGTAAAGAGCTCAGATTTCTATTCCGGTAATTTTTATCAACAGGTATCACAAAATAAGATTTTACCCTCCTCCAAAACAGATAATCCTTCTACTTCCTTTATCTATAGCTCCCCTCCTAATTGCTTGGTTGCTTCTAAGACAATGTTTATAACTTTAGTGTATAAACCCATTGTATATTGGTATTTAATAAAAACCTGCTTTTTCCTGGTTTTAATGTATTTAACTTTGTGGTTACTATCCAAACATGACAGAGTTTTTAATTTGATTTTATACATAACAAATACACTGTGTGAAATTGTGTTACATAAATAAGAGTTGGTGTGGGAAAGATCCTTTTAAGGAAATATTTCTGCTCAGATTTTAGTATGCATTTGAATTGCAAATCATAATAAATGTGAAGAAATGAAAAGATATAACTGCTATTAACAATTTTTTAAAGATTTTATTTATTTATTCATGAGAGACACAGAGAGAGAGGCAGAGACATAGAAAGAGGAAGAAGCAGGCTCCCTGCAGGGTGCCTGGTGCAGGACTTGATCCCAGGACCCCATGATTACCACCTGAGCCAAAGGCAGATGCCACCCAGGTGCCCCCCCCATATTAACAATTTGGTATATATTTTCCAGACATTGTATGTGAGTAAATGTGTGTGCATTTTTTCTGTATTTATATTAATGGACATACATATTTTATACTAGTGGGACTATGTATAGCATATATATTGCTGTGTAGAGTGCTTTTATTTAATAGCATATTGCAAATATGATTGATGAAAATATCTATATCTGCCGCTTTAAAAAATAAGTTTATTTTTAAATTATCATAGAATAAAATTGACTTGACATTTTTTTGATGTACAATTCTTTAAGTGTTAACCCATGGGTAGGTTTACATAATCCCATGATAATCAGGATACAAAACAGTGGCATTGCCTATAAGGCTCACTCAGACCACACATTTTAGTCACATCTTACCCTCATGTCTAACTCCTGGCAAATGCTGATGTGTTCTCTGTCCACTATAGCTTTGTATTATCAAGAACATAATTCAAATGAAAACATACAGAATTTTGAGGCTGGCTTATTTCCCATGGCATAATACCTTTAGATTCACCTAAGTTATTATATGTGTCAATTGTTCATTCACATGTATTACTGAAGAGGATTTCATTGTATGGATGCAACAGTTTCTTCACAAGCCTTCATCTCTTGAAGAGTGTGTAAGTTGGTTCCAATTTTGGGTGATTATGAACAGAGACACCACAGACATTCATTTACATATTTTTCTGTAGCCAGAATACTTAATTTCCTAAGGTAAATACCCAGGTATGCCACAGCTGTGTCTAATAGTAAGTGTATATTTAATTTCATAAGAAACTGAAAAGCTATTTCCCTAAGTGGCTGTAACATTTTGCATTCCCATCAGCAATATATGAGAATTCCAGTTGCTCTCCTTTCTTCTTACCACTTAGTATTATCCATTTTTAAAATTGTATTATTGTCATTTTTAAAATTTTAGCTATGCAAATATGTGGAGGTATTCTAGTGGCTTCAGAGGTTGAACATCTTTTAATGTGCTTAATTGCTATCTTTATTTCTCCTTAGGTAAAGTGTATATTCAATCATTTGTCTTTTATTTAACTGAGGTTTTTTTTTAATTTTTTTCCTGTTGAATTTTGAAAGTTCTTTGTATATTTGGAATACAAGTTGTCAGAGATGTGATTTGTAAATGTTTTCCCAGTTAATGGCTTGTCATTTTAATTCCTTAATACTTTTTCACAGCGGAAAATTTTTTTTTATGTTTTTAGTTCAATTTGCTAATGTTTTCTTTTTATGACTTTTGTTTTGGTTTTTATGTCTAGTATTTCTGTCTGGACCAGGGCAAGAAGGTTTGCCCTTATATATTCTTCCAGAAGTTTTATCTTTTATATTTGGATACATTGTTCTATTTTGATTTAATTTTGTAAGAGGAATGAATTTTAGGGCAAAGTTTATTTTTGTGCATATGTATATTTGATTTTTCTATCATTCATTGAAATGATTCTTTCTCTTGAATTGTGTTTGCAAATCTGCAAAAGGTCAATTGCCCATATTTATGTGTGTTTACATCTGGACTCTATTCAGTTCCATTCATCTATCTAGCTATTTCTTCAAAAACACCACAGTACCTTGACTACAGTAGCTTCAAATTAAGTCTTAAAATCAGGAAATGTAATTTGTTCTTCCTTTTCAAACTTGTTTTAGCTACTCTGGTACCTTTAAAAGTTCATGTAAAGTGTAGGATTGGTTGGGAATCCCGGGTGGCTCAGCAGTTTAGCGCCACCTTCAGCCCAGGGCATGATCCTGGAGAACCAGGATGGAGTCTGACATCAGGCGCCCTGCATGGAGCCTGCTTCTCTCTCTCTCTCTCTCTCTCTCTCTCTCTCTCTCTCTCTCTCTGAGTCTCTCATGAATAAATAAATAAAATCTTTAAAAAAAAAGTTTAGAATTGGTTTGTTTTTATTGAAGAAAAAAATACACATATTTCCTTCCAGTATTTTAATTATAATTGTGTGAAATCTGTAGATAAATCTATGGGGAATTGAATTATTTCATTATGTCGAGTTTTCCAAACCATTTGCACAGTTTCTTTCTCCATGTATTTAGGTCTTTGACCATTCAGTACTCAGTCTGGTATCTGGATGGTTGTTTATCTGATTATCCAATCCTTTAACACTATTATATGCTAATCAGAATTAGATTTATTCATGCACAGGTATGGGTTATTCCAGTTGTTTGTTTTTAAGTAATCTCTACATCCAATGTGGGGCTAGAACTCAGAACCCTGAGATCAAGAGTCACATGCTCCACTATCCCCGGTATTTATAGACTACATTGCAAGGACCCTTTTCTGAGCTCTCCCTTTCAGGATCTCCTTGGTACTTACCAGTTCCCTAAGGATCCTCTTTTCAGTTCATTGGGCTAAGATAGTTGGGCCTTCAATTATATCACTTGGCTGTTTGCTTCTGCAAAGGATCTCTTGTCTAGGATCAAGTAGCAAGAGAGAGACAGAAAGCCACAGGGATTCCCCTTGACTCTTTGAGAATCAAAACTCTCTGGATCAGGGTGAAGATTTCCCCAGTTGAGAGGTTTTATTCCTTCCAGTGGGCCTCTTTCATATTACCAAAGGATTACTTGGAAGCTGAGATATGAGAGAAAGGAAAGAAAGAAAGCAAAAACAAACAAAAACAAAAACAAGGGATTTCTGTATTCTCTTGGATCATTAGGAGTTCCTTTTCTTGCAACTAGAGCCAGAGCCAGAGGATTTTCCCTGGTTCTCTGTCTGCACCCGGGGTTTAGTCTGACTGCAATCAGGCTGGAGGATACAAGAAGTAAGAGAAAAAGATGAACTCTAAACAATTGGGTGGCACCTGAATGAATTCTGGTCCTCTTCAACAATGAATTCTGCTGCTATTCACAGTTTAGATTTCTTAAATTACTTTTCCATCCATTCTGTACAAATTTTATAGTTGTGTCAAAGGGAAAGATAGGGAAGAGTGTGCTTACTCCGTGTTACTGGGTACCTGAGCTCACCATTCTGCATTTCTTGTAACTGAGCAATATTGTGCTATGTGGATTTGCCATATGTATTTGCATAATTAGTCTCAAATTGCTAGCAATTTGATTTATTTCCAAAATTTTGCTATTTTAAACATTAATCTCAAATTGGTAGCAATTTAATTTATTTCCAAAATTTTGCTATTTTAAACATAAGTAAAACCCATCTTTGTGGAATTATGTGTTTATTGCACTGTTACTAGGACAAGTCGCTAGAACACTTTCTAACTTTAAGTGTATGTCGATTTGAGTGTACATAGACCTTGCCAAATTGTTAACCAGATAGTTTGGATAAATTGATCCTTACACAAGCCTGTCCATTTCCTGCCTCTGCCTCCAGTGGGAATAATTATTTAATACTTTCTACCTTTATAGGAGAAAAATATCAGTTTTTATTTTCAAACCTTTGGTCATGAATATTAAACATTTTTTTTTAATTTTATGAGATATTTTCTTTCATTATGTGAGCTGTACTCTTTTTCCATTAGGCACTATTAGCATATTAGCCCTTTCTCACAGATTTATAATAATGTATTTCTTATAATTACTAAAAAATAGATATTTAATCTGTTTGCCATATGTGCTATAAATGTTTTCCCCAAAATTATATTTGTTTTGAGAATGATTTAAAATTTCTGTAAAAAACATAACAGACATATTAGCTAAGTGACTTTTTTAAATATTTAAATTTTAATTAAAGAAATGCAAAAAAAAAAAAAATATCCTGACCTACGTATCATTCTAGGAAAGTTATCCCACTCCAAGTGTATAAAAAGATTTGTCAAGTTGTATTCTATTGTATTTGCTGTTTTTGCCTTTACATATAAATCTTTACTATATCCAGAAAATTATTATAAATGTTATATTGTAATCATTTGAATTTATAACAGCTTTAAAAATGCAATATGTATACATATTCATGGCAGCATCTAGATTATTCTGAAAAAAGAATGTTAGGTTTCAAGAAATTTTTGTTGGTAACTAATAAGGAAATTTATTTTCCCTCCTTTCAAGCTTATAAAACTAGTAATTTATAGTAGGAGAGTTTTAAATATAGAAGTATCTTCTTAGGGTACCTAGGTGTTGGCATCCCAGTTGGTTAAGCGCCTGACTCTTGATTTCAGCTAAGGTCATGCTCCCTGGTCCTGCTCAGCAGGGAGTCTACTTAAAATTTTCTCTCTCCTTCTCCATCTGCCAACTCCCCCAGCTCTTGCACACACACACTCTCTCTCTCTCTCTCTCAAATAAATAAATATTAGAAACAATATCTCCTCAATATTAGATTAAACTTCTTTGCCCATATGTATTATTATTTTAAAAATTCCTGAGTTTGACATCGTATGTGAATTAACTAAAATTTCAATAAAAACTTAAAAAAAAATAGAAAAAATATGGGTTTTAATTTGCAATATTTGACATGGAATTTCGCATCTTAATTCCTATGTGATATCTGCGAATGACTCTGGAGCATGCTCAAAGCTCTCTCAATATCTTGGAAATAAAACAGTGCAAGTCCCAAAGCAAGAGGACTGATGACATTCAGAGCAAAGTAGATTGGGCCTTCGTCTATCACTCTTTTATTCAGAGCTGCTCTGCACATCTAATGTGTGGATGGATAAGAAAAAGTACTAAATGAGATACAGCAGAGTACCTAATAGTGTAATGTAAACAAAACATAATGTGGGTAGGCATGGGAGTAAAGAGTTAGTGTGGAGTTAAGATTTTAGGGTCTGAAAAGACAGAGAAGAAAGGCAGAAGTTTATGGATAATTCCTGTGTGAGATAAAGATTATTGATTCTTATTGCTCTAGGAGGCAATTACAGATATGCACATTTACCATAAACATATCTATACACCTGCTAAACCCAGATTTAAACCAGGTCTTTCCATATCAGTCAGATTATACACTTTCTACTATATTATGCAATTTTACTACTTTTGCCAGTATTTATGGTGAAATCTGTGTCTGTACAAGAGTGTGTATGTTAGTTTGTGTGTGAGGGAAAAAGTGTATGTGCAGCAAAGAGCTAAACTCCTCCATAAAGAAGTTAAAGAATTGGTAGCATCCAGAATTGCAAATATAAGGATGAGTTTAAAGAAAACCTACTTTGTAACCCTCTGGTACTCTTCTTAAATGCATAGGAAAAAACCTGGAAAATCGAACCGTATTCTTTAAACCTATGGACAATCTTTACAACCCAATCAGTTGCTACCACCAAGCATCCTAGAGAAGTTTTCCAAACCTACAATTAATGTTTAATGTGTAATGGTCACACAGTTGTTCTGGGCTGAGGATAGAGGTGTGAGCTTCATTTTGATATAATTTTTATACTAAAAATACCCTACTCTTCACTAGCTCAGGTTCCTGGCATTCAGAACCTTCTAATGGGTGCCACATTTCTAAATGCCTCAGACTGCAACATAGGCTCCTCACATTTTGGCTGTGGAGACTTTTTTTTTTTTTTTTTGGTTTCGGTTCTATTTTATAACATTTGTATGGTAGCAAGTAATTGCTTTCTTCCAGTAACGCTATAAAGTTTGCAATAGCTCACCTAATTGCACAATTAGGCGCACTCAAGTTGGCAGTTTATTTCTTGACATACACGTTCCCCAAACTATCACAGTAAACTGTAGAGCAAAATACCAGTTTAGCTTTGGGTCTGGAAATTCAACTGCCAAATGCCAAGGCTCTTATGCCAGGACATTCAGCCAATCTCAAGCTCAATTTGGCTTTGCATCTTGGTCTGGGGAGGGGATCATGAAATGCACTCAATGTATTTTCAGCTGAGCCTTCTTGTTTTCCCAATGTATTTTCAGGCTGATCTGATTTACTATTGAAAAGTATCCATAAGATGGTCTTTAAAGTGATACAGAAAATAAAAACCAAAAGAGATTTTTTCCTTTTGAAATTCCCTATGTCAAGGGAAATTTTCATATAGTATTGCTGACTCTTATTCTATCTTGACTAAAAATAAATGCACATAAAAGAGTAATGGATTAGCAAATACCACTGGGGAGAAATTGATCTGGAGCCTCTTCATCAAGGAGTTCCTATTCTTCTGGAGTCAAAGATTTTGCCCTTTCCTTTCATTTTCTGGCATTTCTGATCACACAGCCTTCAGCTTCAACTAAAACCAGGCTTTGACTAAAATAACAGTGGCATTACCTGTAATGCTGGAATAAAAAAAAATGTTTTTTCACTGAAAATATTCTGTAGCAGGCCATGGCAATTATTACTCTGTTTATTTTACCCTTGAGAAAAATGTAACCAAATTAACCTAAGTAATGTCTTGGAAATTACTCATATCTGAGTGCTGCTTTGTTCTGGATATTCCTCTGCGGCCTTCAATAACTTCTTCCATTCATAGTTGGGTTGAAAGTGACTTCGAAGAAAAGTCAAATTTCAATTTTGCACACCGAATTCAAAACCATATTGAAAACAAATGTGACCATTTGCTAGAATAACAACCCGGTGTTATTTTTTCCATATGCATTTTCCTCTCTAATTTTCCCCTATTCTTCTATCCCTAAAGCCTGAAGTTCACCACGTCTGACTTTATTAAGCATATAAAAAGACTGCTTAGGTTTTGTGAAATGAAAACTTAGGACATTGCACAGGTGGCTCGGAAGATGCCAGAAACATAACAATGTAGGGCTGGTCCAAGAATCAGGAGGCTTAACTTCTGTGAGTTGAAAGTTCTATGAAATATCATTTTTCTTTCAGAAACATAATGAGGCATATGTGTGGTATGTGAAAATAATTTCTTTGCTTCTGATCATTTTGCATATCAGCAGAGGTGACTAAAAATTATGAAAAGAGCATTTTAACACTGATGTTCGATTCTTCAGTATTGACCTTCCAACATCCACAATTTTTCTTCTTGAGCTCTCACTACCTGAGCCCAAGTTCTACAGAAATGATCTAATTCTCACATGCCTTTGAATCCACAGTGAGGAGTAACCCAGTCTTTGCAAACATGTTTGCTGACCCTTAAGATGTGTGCATAATAAATCACTCTTAATGTTGTGAAAATCCTTCAAGGAAGGAGGGAGTGAAAATCTACCAAGGGAGTGAACACTGAGTAATTCACATAAAACAGGCTGCACTAGGCTGTGGTTGCAAATAATGTCACTTTTACATTTTCTGAAAGGCCACATTTTTGTCATTAGGACTTCACTTTTTAAAAGACTAGGAATTAGGATTTTCCAGAAGACCTTAATAATTATTTTTAAGATTTCATCACTTGTTCTCACAAACTGGTCTATCAGCTGAAATCCATCCTTGGTATCCACAATCTTTTTTTTTTTTTCTTCATTTCCTGATTCTCACTTGATCCACCCACTGCTCAAGAACACTCATGCTAAAAATAATAAAAAACATAACATAAATTATTAAAAAAAATTTAAAAAATTAAAAAAATGTCCATGCTAAAGTTATCAACTCAGGTACTTTTACCAAATTCTGTCTTGAGCCTGGAAAAACATTCTTCATTCCATGCAAACATGGAGAAGGAGCCTCCTGTACCATATTTTGTTACCTATGACTTGAAGCTGGTCATATCCTCCTCAGAGAGTTTCAAAATCCTTCTTAAAAAGTTCTATAAAGGGTCCCAACTCCTAAGCCTAGGAGGCCAAAAGAAAACACTTTCAACATAAACATAATATTGACTAAAAAAAAGTCTAAAAGATCCTCAAATATACTATTTTACTTCATTAAAATCACTCAATATTACATATTTTTCTGGAAATGTAATTATTTTACTTATATAGAAAATATAAAGTGGACTGTAAGTAAAAACCAAACTTGTGAGATGAGTACCTTTCAAGAAGATGGGGAGGAGAATGTGTCTGGGGGTTATAAGTGAATAGGAGAGTTACTTCATCTCTAATGCTTTATTTCTTAAAACAACACTAGAGTGACATCTTTGAACTAATATATCCAAACCTAAGGTAGTTCATTCAGATTTTGTTTTCAGGAAAGCAGTATGACTCAGTGGGCTCTGAAGATGAAGCAGCACTTCAGGCTTCAATGTCATCTTGACCATTCAGCAGCTGTGTGACTTTGAATTAAGAGCTTAACCTCTCTGTCCTAAAAGTGTAAAATGGAGACCATAATGCCTACTTCCTAGGTACCAAGAGTAACAGAAATCTCTTACTTTGGAATGCTTTTTAAGTATTGGTAAATCATTTGCTTGTAAGATGCACGGACCAATGGAATTCTCTCTTAAGAGAATGTAGTGGATTTTAGCTAGATGTAACTTCTGTGCTTTGGAGATGAAATATGTGTGTTGAAATTCAGCTCCTCAAGCAGTCACAGTCAGAGAGAAACTATAAAGTATTGCTAGAGAAATATTTCTTGATGTTTTTCAGCCTCAACAAGAATTGAGATAGGCTTGCAAAAATGGTTAGCCTAGAATCTTATGAACTTTTATTTTGAATCATGCCCATTTAACAGCAAATTTTCTTCTTGGACATCTGACCTGACCCCAAATGCTAAACTACCAGCTTTTGTCTACTGCCACCAAGCTCACCCACTCGCTCTTTGCATCCTCCTAAAGCAAACATATATATTTTCAAGAAAGGATGGAATCATGATTTATGACCTTATGCTGTACAAACTTGGGTGGATCATGTTGTGTCAAAAAACATAGGCAATAGATAACTGAAATGGTAGAGACATACTAATTAAAAGCCACTCTGCCATTAGGGAGAGCTGGATGAACTTGGATGGAGCATATATTATTCATATTCGGGATTGTGGAGGCCCTCTCAGTGTATCAGCCATTCAGAGTAGTATTATCAAGAAGCCCACTACTCAGCTTACGACATCTGATCAGTAATTTCCTACTAATCTAAAACACCTGTGTTGTCATTTCCAGCAACTCAAATTAGCTGAAATTTTAAAGATGGATTGATCATGATGGGAGTGAATGGGGGGCAGGGGGCTGGGGGGAGAGGAAGGAAAAAAGAGGCATTTAGGACTTAGCAGAGAGATGTACAAGATACGGGAAATTAATTTCAGCCTGGCACTGAACAGAAAATTGACAAGGAATATAACTCTAAAATGCTATTTAGGAACAATATCTGCAATTCTGTATAAGAAATATGACAGGGGAAAAAAAAGAAATATGACAGGGTGCAATTTGAGATGCAGTAAATAATAACCTCAAATGTGATTTCTTAGTCCCTCAGAAAAAGAGGTAGGTATTAAAATTAGGAGTAGGTAGAATGGAGTCCCCCCAAATGGAAGCAAAATGGCCTCCAAGAGTTATTAAATCCACATGAATTGTGTTCTCTTAAACATATGCAGAAATCCTTAGGGGACTGAATATTTCCCCAACCACAGCTATGAAATGAGGACAGTAAACTCTGGCCAAGTTAATTGGCTAGCACCCTGAAGAGCAAATGTGTCAATGAAAGGGAGTAGATGTGTGTAGTTTTGAAAAAAAATTGGACCATTGAAGAGTAATTTGGCAGCTTTTCTTGTCACTTTCCAAGGGAGATATTTCCAGCCACGGGAAGGGCATTTGGTAGGCTGGGGACGGCGTGAACTTTTCAGTAAGCAGCTCCAAAGGTTTTTGATTGTTTGTTTGATTGTTTTTGATTGTTTGTTTTTTTCTTTTTTGCCACAAGGAGGACAGTGCTTTGGATGACAGCTTATTGGAAAGATATAGTTAATAAAAAGGCATATTTTAGGGCAAAATCATTGTATGTTCCTTCTTCTATATTTAGTATTGGCAAAATAAGTCAGAAATTACTAAAAAGTGTAATGAAATTAGTGCCATCTATTTATGCCACCATCCAGAGATAATTACTGTTAAGATTTGCTATATCTTTTCAGCTGTTTTTTATGTATGTGTACTTACTATCGTATATTTTAACTAAAAGGCAATGTTATATCTAGTGATGTCGTGCTTTTTTGATTTAGCTCTAAAACTTCTTAAAAAATTTAATTTTTTTCCTAAAATGTTACAAAAATAAAGCTCCCATTTTCTGATTCCAAAACTTTAACTATAGTCAGCTCAATCATATTTTATCCACACCGCACCTCCTCACCTCCATCGCCAGTATTGAATTGCTGTAAATAAATGCCAGATATTATAGTTGACCCCTGAACAATGCAGGGGTTCAGACAGCGACACCTCTCTCCCATCCCCACAATATGGAAAATCCATGTATAACTTTTGTGTCCCCCCCAAATTTAACTACCAATAGCCTGCTGTTGACCAAAAGTCTTACCAATAACATAAACAGTTCACATGTATTTTGTATGTTATATGTAGCATATTTTGCACTGAAGTAAGCTAGAGAAAGGAAAATGCTATTAAAATTATAAGAGAAAACACATTTACAAGAGTGTACCACATTTATTTAAAACATTCATATATAAAATGGACTTGCATGGTTTAAACTTGTGCCGTTCGAGGGTCAACTGTATATTATTTATCTACAAATATCTCTAAAGATATGGATTCCTAAAAAAAAAAAAAAAGATATGGATTCCTTTTTAAAGGCATACCAATACCATCATCTCATTGAACAAGTTAATTAAGATCCCATAATGTAATCAGGGGCACCTGGGTGGCTCAGTTGGTTAAGCCTCAGATTCTTGGTTTTGGTTCAGGTCATGATCTCTGGGTCCTGAAATCAAGCCTTGCGTCAGCATCAAGCTCCAGTATTCTCTCTCCCCCCTCTCCCCTGTTTCCCTCCCACCACCACCCTCCCCTCTCTCAAAAAATATAAATTCTATAATCTAACCAAGTATCATTCAATGTTTAAACCCCTCTGCTTACTGTATCAATGTTTTCCTTTTTTTTCAGTTTTCTTTTTGTTCTTTATTTGCATAATAATCCAAATAAATTCCATTCTAGATAATATATCTGGTAATTTAATTTTAATCTGTTGGTTCCCATACTATCATTCTGTTTTCTTGCTTTGCAGTTCGTTTGCTGATTACATCACTGTGGCGACATTCAATGTGTTCTTCTGGCCTTGTGTTTCCAATAAATGAGAATTCACATCTAGAGAACCAGGCAAGTTCAGATACAGTTGCACAGTATTTCAGTGTAAAATGGCTTTACCTACAATTATATTGAGAGGTATTTTAATATTTTACAGTTTTCTGGTAATATAAACAAGACTGTACTGAAATCCTTTATGCATATATCTTTGCACATTTGTCTGATTACTCAAGATATATTGTTAGAAGTTTTATTGTAGAACCAGAAGGCACACACTTTTTCAACATTTGTTGGTGCGTACGATCAAATTGGGATTCAGAAAAATTATAGTACTGGGGCTCCTGGGTGGCTCAGGTCATGATCCTAGGGTCCTGGGATCCAGCACCCCATTATGGGCTCCCTGTTCAGTGGTGTCTCTGCTTCTCCCTCTCCCTCTCCCTCTCCCTCTCCCTCTCCCTCTCTCCCCACCCTCATGCACTCTCTCTCTCTCTCTCTCTCTCTCTCTCTCAAGTAAATAAGTAAGATCTTTGGAGAAAAATTATGGTACTTTTGAATCACCTTTGATATATCTGAAGGTGTATTTCTTCATATTATTTTTTTAAAAATTATTTTTGGTTTTTGTAAGGTATCTTCAGACAGAATCCTTTTCCTTTATTAACTTGCGTTTTTGTTATTGGTGAGTTTTACAAAATTACATTACAATGATAAAATAATGCAAAAGCTAATATATTGATATTTTGATTCCTGTGTCCACCTCTTGTATAATGAATAGCATGAACTGATCAATGGCAGCCTGATGAAATGTAACACGGGGAGGGGGTTTGGCTCCTGTAGATTTAAGACCAGGTTCTGATGAATAGTGACTTGATTACATTACATTTACTTATAGGACTGGCATCCTGATCTCTTTTCTGGCTTTAGCATTAAAGCCACTGGAATCAAATAATAAAAGTGAAGTTTGCTAACCTAAGGACAGAATGGAATGTATTTAATTCTATAAATTCAAAGTGTTATAGAGAAAATGCAAAGCCTAGGGTTTGTTGTTGTTGTTTTTTCTAGACCTATCTTTATCATTTTTTTTCATTCTTATTAAACAGAGATCTCGAAACCTTTTGAATTTTCATTATTCTTGAAAACTGTTCAAATGCTTCAATTGGAATATATATATATATATATATATATATATATATATATATATATTACCCAGCCTTGTGCTTTGTGCCTGAGAGATAATGTCTTTCTGCATAAAATTCCCATGCAGCTGGAGTGGTCTTGAGTATAGTTTTAGAAGGTGATCATTTTCATTCTTACAGGAAAGTTTTGCAGCAGCGCATCTTCCCCTCGTTGAATTTCATATTCCTTGGCAGCCTGTGGGGATGTTGTCAGGATAATATATGAGCTATTTCATATTATCACCTTGGGAGTTTGGCTATTCTTTTAGTATTTTTCTGACAAATTAGCAGTTAACATGAGACAGTGGCACAACCTACAGAGAATTTTTCTGTTTTTATTTCCATAATAACATGGGAATCAATTGAAAAATTATTTTACAAAATAAAATGTTTTTCCTTCATTAATCCACAGGTCCATCATTTATCAAGTCAGCTTTATACTGGAGTAAAAGAAATATATAGGAGAAAACTCAGTATAAGAAGATATGCATCGGGTGCCATATCTATCCAATAAATCATAATATACTTTCTTTGGGTCAGAAGAGCGCTGTTGGTCTTGTGTTATGTAGGCAAAGAAATGTTAGTGACTATTATGGGTCGCATGGTACCCTTTCCCCTAAATAAAGATCTATCAAAGTCCTAATCCTCAGTCTTTGTGTTTGTGACCTTGTTTGGAAATAAAATCTCCACAGATTTAAATAAATTACAGTGAAAACATTAGGGTGTACTCTAATCCAATATGACTGATATTCTTATGAAAATAGGGAAATCTGGGCACAGACATAGACACTCAGGGAAACCATCATGTGAAGACAGAGATACAGATAAAAGGGAAGACAAGAAGTCACAGAACTGGAGTCCCACAAAACAGGGAATGCCTGAGGCTTCCAGAAGCTGGAAGAAGCAAAGAAGCAACATCTCCTTGGAGACTCAGAAGGTACAAGTCCCTGCCAAAACTCCATTTTGGACTTTTACGCTGCAGATCTGTGACATCATAAATTTCTGTTGTCTTAAACCATCCAACTTGTGGTACTTAGCCCCAGCAATTGGACACAGTAACTATTTTCAGGAACATGGAGACCACAGGGGATGGGATAGAAGAGGCAGGGATTTGGGAATTGACCGTAAGTATAAAGCATAGTGACTTTCAGGAAGCATTCTTTTTTTTTTTTTTTTAAGATTTTATTTTATTTTGAGAGGGAGAGAGAGCATGAGCTGGGAGGAGGAACAAAGGGAGAGGGAAAGGGAGAAGCAGACTCCCTGCTAATCAGAGAGCCTGATGTGGGGGCTCTATATCCCAGGACCCCAGGGTCATGACCTGAACTAGAGGCATATGCTTAACCTACTGAGCCACCCAGGTGCCCCAGGAAGCCCTCTTTGATCCATCCTAGAATAGTTTAGAGGCACATCTTATAAATTGCCCTGGCATATTATATGAAGAAATATGAACATTTATCGCAATCACTTAACATATTTTCTACTCATCTGGATTCCACTATGAATTCTTTGAGAACAAGAATTCATTTTGCTTTATTTCTCCTTGAACTTCCCTATTGATGTGAAGGAGCAATGCCTCTCATGATTACATAATATATTTCAAATAAGGCACACCTTCCAATTTCCCCACCCACAAAACACACACACACACACACGTACACATACATGCCTGCACAAATGAAATGATGTATGCAAAATGGCAGCAGGTAAACCAAAGAGTATGCATATAGGTGAAATCTACTTTCCATGTAATTGTCAATTGGTTGCAATCTTGTCTTCAAAAGCAGTCTTACTCAAAAAAACACAGTGAAAATCCTATTCCTAGTCACATTTTACTGGTTAAACCACTCACTGTAAGGTAACTTGATAGATCACCTAAAAAATATTTCTCAGGAGATACAACTCACAGAATACCTGTGAATTTCTAACTAAATAAGCAAGTAAAAGTATTGGCATTCAGTATATTGTTATCAGAAACTTGAAACCTACCTTTTATTCTGAGTAGAAAAGCAAAATAATGAGACTTTCATGGAGCATGAAGAGTCATTCTGTTATAAATCTCACATTTGAAAAATTGGCTTATTCTTTCCAAGAAGTTACTTAGTTCTATTATTATGTTAATTCATATATAGACCTCTGGTATCATAGGCGAATACTGTACTTTTAACGTTTTTTATTTTGTAAGGCTAATAAGGTTTCTCTTAAGGGTTCCCTCACTGAACTATCTGTCCTTTCTATATTTTATTGTCACTACTATGCATGGAATCAATTAACAGTAGATAATAGGTCCATAAAATAGCATGAAGACAGCCGTGTATTTCAGTCTTTTATTTTCCCTAATAAAGCTTTCACACTTGAACTTTTCATTTTTCTGCATTAACAAATAAATAAAAAAAATAGAATTAACTGGCTTTCCAGGCCACTGGAATAAGACAGAAGCCAACTTTAGAAATAAATAAAAAGAAAAATCTTAAGAGCTAGAGGCCTTAAGACAATTGTTACTGCATCATTAAAACAGAGTTTCACGTCATTGTCTGTTGCCAACTTCTTCATTTCTAACTAGCCTTCAAGGGGACAGGAGGTACTTCAGCCTTTGGCAGGAAGTACCAGAAAGTAAGTGCTTAATCTCTAACTCTGTGTAGTGACATCCTGGTAGTGACAGAGCAGTGGCTGGCAGCCTGTGATCAGAAGAGAGCTGCCAATGGGACTCACCAGCCCTGCAAGTTCCTCAAGTGATGCTTACTGAGGTCAGTGACTCGGAACCTAGACTGGGCTCCCAGAAGCAGGTGTCATCAACACAGAAAAACCAAAAGCAACTCCTTCCACCGCCTCCTGTAGCACAAATTTCTTTCAAAATTCAAGGACATATTCTGCCTAAGGATTGACAATGACATGGAGTTCTGTGTATTGACAGCATGCCACTCCTTTTCTTAGAAACCAAAGGTTCTCTGCAGCTGCTGAGGTGTCCTCAGAGAAAAGCTAGAGCATCTTCAAGGTGTTCTGATTGCTTTCCTGGATGTTTATAGTATGAGTGTTCATGTTGAACAATAATGAGTGGTGATAAATCATAGTGTAATGACCCTGTCCCTAGTGTTTCTTTATATGACAATAAACTTCCATTGATGATAGTAAATCATTCACTCAATGCCTTCGCCCTGTCTTTTCTGCCATATTTGTAGTACTGCTTTTATTTTTTTTTTAACTTTTCAGTTTTTATTTTGAATTTCACTGTTGGCCCTTAGAAAAAACAAATAACAAATGAAATAAACGTAATTCTTTGATAGGATGAGGGACATGATTAGTGTCTGATTCATATTATATATATATATATATATATATATATATATATATATATATATATATATATATTTTTTCCCCCCCAGGGTCCTTGCCCTCCCTGGTGGCATCATTCACTGTCACAGACAACTAGAGTTGATTCTTCATGGATTAGTGCTGGCCAAACCCCAGGAAGGATTAGTTCCACCAGATTAATGTGTTTTTAGCTTGTGAAGCCAACCTGAACATCACAGGCAGAGTCAGGGAGTTCCTAGAGCCCTTTGGAGACATCCTTCCTGGGCAGAAAGGCCAGGGCAGCTTCCAGAATAAGATAGACATATTTATTCTAAAGTTTCCTGGAGGTAAAGGTAAAAGCACAAACTGACGAACAGTGGGGAATTTGAAATGAAAAACAAGTTGGGGATTTCACTTGGAATCAGATGGTTTCATTAGCTTTCTGCTTCACTAAGAAATATTTGCACGTAGAAACCATCCAAGTGTCCTCAGTGGGATATAGGAGATACAAACCATGCCACATTCACATGATGGAAAATAATGAACAGAAAGAATTAAATGCTTATGCATAATGATGGAAAGGTATGACATCATATTAATTACACAAAACAAAATGTGGAATGATGTATAATATGGTTTTGTGCAAATAAACTTGAAGAATGATTGGTAGAAACCTGAGTATTTATGTGTTGGCATATGCATTTATTTATTTACTAGCTGGTCAGTTTTTCCTAGTGAGGGGGGTCAAAAGAACCTGCTAACAATGATTAGCTTTGAAAAGGAGGGGAGGAAATATTCTTTAAAAGAATATTATTTTCTGTATTGCTCTTGGATTTTATACATGAGAATGAGTTTATTTTTCCTTTTATTTTTTTTTTAAACCACACCACTACTAATTACTTAGGTGACACCATTTGGGGAGCTATTGGCAGGTTTGTGGCCTTTGTAACTCCATATGTAAAATAGCAATACACTATTAGCCACAGCAAATTTTATAAAGTTATATAGAAAGAAATTACCTCTAGAAAAAAATGCAAAGTTCACCACTATTATGAAGTACTTTTATATATAGGCAATTTGAGTGGTAATGAAAACTGAATGGAATTCAACTACACATTAGGAGTCAAACACTGTATTTCTGCTTCGATTCTGAACTTGTTTTGTTAGACTTCCAATGTATTGCAGAGAATAATGATTAAAATTCATAGTCACAAAAAGCACAGCACTGCACTTCAGGAGATGAGGCTTAGTGATTAACCGCAGACCAAAAAAAGAAAAGAAGTATTAAAACTTAAGCCATGTATATTATAAAAATTTCTTAGTGGAAGAATTAGTCATTTTAGTCACTACATAGAAGCAGCATAAAAGTTGGTATTTTTGTTCAATTTAGTCACTGCTGTTTCTTTACTGCTTAGAGCCCTGCTGGACAATGGCTCGATTTTTCAATAGATACTTGTTGAACGAATTATTAAATGAATCAACAAATTGTGTAAGCCTCTTGAAGAGTAGTTTAGTGTCTTTCTTTGTTTTTGCAATTTCAGACCATGAGCATTTCAAAATTGCATTCTTTGAAAATATTTTACACTGAGAAGTGTAGCAGTGACCAAATAAAAATTAACGGCACATATGTGTGAAATATGCATTTGAAATTCAATTTATTATTATATTTTGCTGATTCTAGGAATCAATAACATTAATTATCATAAAATTAATAGGTACTCCAAGTTTAAAATCACACTTTATTATAGATGTATAGAATATAATTTGAGCATGTCCATAACCCCTATTTCAGGTGCATTTGAAATGTTAAAGAAAAAAAAAAACACCTTGGACTCAAGGACTTATGTTGGTTCAGGGATTTAGTGCAACAGATTAAATAATTGTGTACTGCCAGGAATATGTGCAACCCTTCTCCATCTACCACAGCACAGGGGCTGAAGAAAGTAGTCCAACTCCAGCACTCAAAATGATTAAAGAAAAAAAAAAAAGTAAGATTTATTTCTAAATCCAGGGCAGCATTCCAGCACCAAATCACATGTCATGGCCTAGAAATTATAACTTCCCAAGTAATGACAGATACAACAATGTCCACCACACCAGTAAGAATGTATTTGTGAGAATATGTCAGGACACAGGAAGCATGAGCTATATAGATGATTGTATAGAAAACCGAATCTCTGAAACAGAGAAAAATAATGCTGCCAGTAACTTGTATTTCTTTGAAAAGACAAGAACATATCTAAGCAAACACACCCAAAGTGTAATGTAAAAACAGAGAAATTCCAGATTTGTTAGATGTGTAATGTAGTCAAAAATATCACCTCATGCATTTCCATAAGTTAAGTCCTTGGTGTCTTACATCCTAGACACCCAATGTTTACTAAAGCCCTGCATTCTTATTTTCCTGCTGAGAAAAATATCAACCTCTTCTATGAAGCAGTTTATCCAAATCAATTGGACAGGAAAAATGAGGTGTGTTTCTTGGAGGAACTGAACAAATCATGAAGCACAGCTGTTTTCTCTCTGCTGAGACAAATGGTACCTGGTGTGTTCATTCCTTGGGACCCCATGATGTGTAATTCCAGCACCTTGCTTAGTCCAAATTCAAGGACGGACTTTCTATGAAGCCTTTTAATTTCCAAGGAGAGTGGCTGGTTTTCCGGAAAGTCAGAGATTTTGAATTGTTTTATTTTAGCTGTCAGGTATTTGTTGAGCACCAAGTATGACCAAAGTGTGGACCAGAATAGACAGCTATATCATCATTGGCTCTCTGGAATCCCAAAGTGAATTATTTCTTCAAATTTTAAATATACCCCAAAGTTAAGAAAATACTTGAAATGCCTTTTGGTCTGTACTTATGCAGAATTTCACTTCAAACAATAGTACTTACATGCTGTGTAGAGTTGTTCTGGAGCTCATTAAAGTGTATACACTAAGAAAAAACAACAGGAAAGTTGTGACAATTAGAAGTATATGAAGCCTCTAGAGTAAATGCTTCTTCAATTACATCTGGTGAAGAACCACTTTAAAAAAATGTCCAATTCATTATAGATATTTTTGTAAAATACAATGAAATGAGTTGTTAGGAAAATTAAATGTAAAAAAAATACATAAAAAATATAACTCGCTGGTCATGGACTTGAATGTCATGGCAATTTTTTTTGACACCATTTCTGCATCTGTATCATAGGACACATAGAATGCACATTCCACTAATGGACAGTGATCTCCAAACAAAACCACATTTTGAGGAGTTCTTCTTTATGTTGATATAAGAAGCTTTGAGGTCTGGGGCATAATGAAACATATCTTAAAGCTCACCTGGAACATCTGTAAAGATTTGATTTCAACAGATGATCTTTTCTGTACCTAAGATTCGGTGACTCCTACTGTAGTCCCTGAAGTTAAAGGGACATTTAAAGCAGAACTAATGAAAAGAATATTTGATATTCAATTCCAACAAAAAATGTTTTATTACTAATAATAACTTACACTTCATCTCGTGAATCTAGAGACAGTCTAGCTGAACTTTTTTTCTAAGTGCCTCTAAAAAATCCAAACTACATAAATGTTCCCAAAATGCATAAACTCTGAAACGGTCAAAATTGTAGGTTTCATGTGTAACTGAAACTAACATCATTGCTTTCTTTTGAGATTTGCATTTAATTGCTGTTCTGATAACTACAAAATTTTTGCCTAGTATATCTCTATCTCCAGACATCAAAGCATTTAATATTCTGCTGCTATCAACAGAATATTACATTTCTGAGGCCAGAGAATTTAGATTCACATTTCAACACATTGTCTTAAAATAACTACATTCTAGAGTTTGAGGAGTTAAAGAATGAAAAGAAAAATCAGCTTCCTTTTTTAGATGATAAGAGTTCAAATACAGAAATGAGTAGACTGAAGGAAAGAGTGCACATTGGGAGATAAATGGTTGGTTACCTACGAACAGTTAATTACTGACAGCAGCAGACACTAAGTATAAGCTGTAACCCCTACTAGGTAGATACCAACTGATGGTTCAAGCTACAAAACAGTAATATAACTTATTATAAATGTCATTATTGTATAATAATCATTATTACTACCCACAGTTCATTGTAGCCTTATGTGATGCATGAACAGCTCTATAGTTTTTTTCCTACGAGTCCTGATTCCAATGTACAAAAATTCTTTTGTAGAAGCCCAAAATATAATCAGACCAAAATGTTTATTTTGTTCATGACATGAGTTACAATTGTTGTAGTAATGCAGAAGTTTCAAATTGTACATATAAATAAAACAAACTCATTTAAATAAGAGAGGGGGAAATATTAAAGGAGGCACTTCTGTTTATTTACCACTGTTGTTTTTAAGTAGGCTCGACACCCAGTGCGGGGTCCAATGGGGGACTTGAACTCAGGACCCTGAGGTCAAGACTTGAGCTGAGATAAAGAGTCTGACATTTAACCAACTGAGCTACCCAGGTGCCCTAAGAAGTATTTGAAAATTCATAATGGCCCATGGACGCTCATTGAACAAAAATGCAAAGTGAATGATAACTGTGGTTGTTCTATAAGCAGTTTACAAATGAAGCTAATCACCCTGAAAGCTACTGTGTAACTTGGACTTGTAAGGTCAGTGCTCACTACAACATGCTGGGTATTTTAAGATCTAAGAATCACTATTAGCCATTGTTAAATGATATCATGTTCTAAAATGAGTGTTGCAGTTATAAAGATATTTAAAAGATGATGATGATGATGATGCATGTGTGTATGTGAATAGTAGAAAATATAGTTTCTTTGTTAATGATTTTATTTATTTACTTGAGAGACGGAGAATGCAAATACAAGGCGTGGGTGGGGGGAGCTGTAGGGAGAGGTACAAGCTGACTCCATGCTGAGCATGGAGCCAACCCAGGGCTCAATCCCAGGACTCTGGGAACATGACCTGAGCTAAAATCAAGAGTTGCACGTGTAACTGCCTGAGCCACCCAGGTGCCCCGAAATGACAGTTTCTAAAGAAATATGGAAAATAGCAATGAATGGGTGTCAGATTTAATGCAAAATTGTAATCCCTGCCTGATTTTTTTGTAACAGGATCATAGAGACAAGGAAATGATGAAGAGATTGACAGGGCAATGTAAAAATTAATCAGCAAATCTCCACACTCTACAGAAGTTATGTGCTGTGTCCTTAGCCTGGAGAACTGCTAGCAGATTCAATTCAAGCTCATAAACCGTAGCCCGCTCAAGAGGAAACAACCACAAGATTATACCAGATTGAGGCGGACTTGCAAAATGTCATCTGGATGTGATTCTTTTCTCACTATATTTTCAGCTGCACTAATTTCAAACTTGGAGGATGTGGTTATGTCACTTGTGATGAAACAGACCTGCTCATTCCCAGTACCTTTCAATGATCTGACCCGCAGGGCATGGGGACCAGGTTGGATCACGGCAGCCTGCCACGTTAAGATGAAATCAAGGAAGCCAGTTAGATAAAAGAGAAAACACGCACACCCTGCCCTTGTGAGGAGTCCTGCCTCCACCTTCTTGGGAGGGTAAATTCGAAACAGAGGACATTTTGGAAGTTTCCTGTTGATCTTAATTAGGGACAATTACCTATGGAAGCATAGACACACATACAGATTGCCACCACTGATAAAACAGGTGAGCGCTCACACAATTTTTACACAAGAAGAATTTTATTTTCCAGCAAATCGAACATTCATGGTAACAGACCACATTACTAAGTACGGAATTAATTTGTCCTGTCTTGTTTCCCAAACTTTAGTCATTCCAGTACAATGCTGTTGTGTAAATTCAGATCATTTAGATTATGCTCAGTATCCTACGACACTGATGGCACGAGACCAACTATGTATGGGTAGGAAACCATCTCTTAAAATTAATATAAATATATAATTCTTTCAAATGAAGCATTTCTCCATGTCAGTGTATTTAGAGATATATTTTTTCAGAGTAATAGATGAGCCTTTGAGCCACAAAAACCATACATTAATAGTAGGTGGGCAGGAGAAAGTTTCTGGGTTTGTAAGATTCTATGGCAACCTTAGAGAGCTGTTAAGAGTGTTCTGTAAAACATTTCCAGAAGTTCTGACCTCATTCTCCTTATCTGGGTCCTGCTTTATAAATGCATACATGTCAAAATGAGAAGTAAGACACAGCTCTGCTGTACACTGGCATTGTACACTGTACCTGGGCTTGGTCCCACCAAAGTGACAGCCAGGAGAAAGATTATCTCCTACTAAGTGTGCAAACATTCCTGGGGTTTTGGATTATATTTGTGCTCTTTCCTCATGGAACTAGTTTTTCAGATATTTATCAGGGTTAATCATCTATTTTGAGACAATGACTTCCAAGTTGGACTTGAATCTGGTAGATTTTAGTTTTGAAAGTCTATGTCGTAAGGTCCCTGTGCCACCTTAGCTAAGTTTCTTCAACCTCTCAAGTCAAGGTAACTCAATTATTCGCACCTATTATACCAGTATTATGGGCAGAGCATGTAAGAATGGTCTTTAGAATGACAGAGCGGCATTTCCAGGGTCATGGTCATCATAGGCACAATTTGCTGTGCTCACATGGACTATCACAGCAAACACAAAACACAAACACAAACAGAAAAAGTAAAAAAAAAAAAAAAAGAAAAAAAAACGATCATACTATTTCAATAGTATGTTCAGTAGCAAGTGATATTTGATTATTCCTAACGGAACTGGAAAAATTAGTTCAAAATACAGCCTCCTTGGGATGCCTGGGTGGATCAGCGATTCAGCGTCTGCCTTTGGCTCAGGTCATGATCCCGGGTCTGGGGATTGAGTCCCGCATCAGGCTCGCTGCAAGCAGTCTGCTTCTCTCTCTGCCTATGTCTCTGCTTCTCTCTCTCTCATGAATAAATAAATAAACCTTAAAAACAAAACAAAACAAAAGAAAATACTGTCTCTGGATTGCTACCCCTAATCTCAGCCTGTAGGCTCAAACAGGGGATTGCGGCACACATGTGCAACCCCAGTCCATAACAGAGAGAGGAAGCACATGCAAGCATTAACACTGCTCCACATCGGAGGACAAACCTAAAGGTGATACTAATGTTCCCCCTCCCTCATTGAGCTCCCTCTGAAGAATGTGTTACACATGCAAATGGCACATTCAAATAATTTTACCTTGAAAATAGGTTTCTGAAAATAGTGGTCAGTATGGTGTTTCACCAAAACAAAGTTTCCATCTTTGTTCTTCTCTATTTTCCTCCTCTTCTTTTGTTTTCCTCTATTTTGATTTATTTCTTAGGAATTTTGTGATTTCAGTCGGAAGAAAAGATATCTATCTAGCCTTGGACTTCCCTGAGATGGACGAACAAAAAATCCTAGTTTCCTGCCTCCGTGTAGCACCTGGCAAGTTAATAGGAACAAGGTAGGAGAAGGGGAGGGGTTTTAAGGATTCTCAACATCCAAGAGACTGTGGGGCATATTCACACACACACACACACACACACACACACACGTGTACACACATTTCCTGGAATGTATTCAACAGAATGTAAAATTAAGGGATTGTTATTTTGTTATCACCTATACAGGGAAAACATACTCTAACTACTTAATCAAATCCTGGTCTTTTAAATGAATATAACAGAAACAAAAATAAAACAGACTTGAGCATGTTTTTCAATATAATTAAGACTATTTTAAGGTATAAATAGCGATCAATTGTCTATTCTTAGCCCAACTAATGGTACAAAAGAAAAATCTCATACCATCCGACTGTTCATTTGCAATTTACATCGACACAGAGACATTAACTCGAAACAGGGACCAGGTCCACAAGCTGCTGATCAAAAGAGGCCTAATGACTCAGGTCTGGAGGCTCATGTTTGTGGTCTGTGATCCCCTCGGTATATTGAAAAGAAAACGTCTGAGAGATGTATCAAACCCATGCCAACCAGCTGACAGTCTGATTGTGTTTGAAAGGAGAGTATTTGAAGCAGTGAGAAACTCCCTGGTTCATAGCCAGTTTCTTCCATAAATACAGACACACACCAGGCACCAGACTCTAGTCTTATGCGCATCAGCCCAGAGGAAGACTGGCTGCTGGTGGTGCAATCAGGGAGGATTGGCTTAGAAGTTCTCTGTTTAATCTGGGCTGACTTCCTGTATCAAGAAGGACAGAGTGCATTTGGCTGTCTCTACCTTTATCAGCAATTGTTCCCCTTGGGTGCTTTGATTTGGCATGCACGCACTACCACTATCTGATGATCCCAAACTTCACAATGTAGTCCAGATTGAATTCATCTTGTACATGTTTTGTCCTTATTGTACTAATTCGAGATCAGACTTTGCTATAATTAGCTACTAAAATAGAAATTTTTGCTCAAGCTGACTTTTAAAAAGCATGTTGATCTTAAAATTCAATGTTATGTCACTCTGTCCAAAACCCTTCTTGCCTCTCACCTCCCTTCTCTCATTTGATCGGGAAGTAAAAGGTCAGAAAATGTTTACAAACAGGCAGAGTCTCCTGTTGGTGCTCCAGACACACACTGTGATTCCACACGTGGTCACAGCATGTTTGTAGAGACCCTCACACAGAAGCCCAGGTTGGGTAACTAGACGCCCAAAGAGGAGTGGGTAAATGAAGGAAAAGTACAAGAGAGCCAGCATGTCACCTCTTTTCTAGGGCACAGTGTGTGTGTGTGTGTTGTGGGGATGCTTCTCTAGTGCTAGAACTATCTTGCCTGTGCCATCTCATTAGATTTGGGGGTAAGGTAGGAGAAGGGCTGTGTGTCCAAGGAATTCACAGAAGCACCTCTTAGCACTCAGCCACACCCTGCTCTTTGGGGCACTGACATTCGCTCTCACAAGTAACTCACTGGAGGCAACAGAGTGACACCAGCAGCGCTTTTATGTAGTGGAAATCTCATTTCCCTCCTATAAATGGATATCAAGGCAGAACTATGACAAACATTTGGCTCCTGGGTAATTTGAGGGCTAATCTCAGGAGTAGTGCTCTTTAATCTGGATACTCATTGCATCCAGAAGACAGACTTTTTTTTTTTTTTTTTTTAACTGATACTTAAAATTAGAGATTTCAGGACGCCTGGGTGGCTCACTGGTTGAGGATCTGCCTTTGGCTCAGGTTGTGATCCTGGGATCCTGGGATCGAGCCCCACATTGGGTTCCCCACAGGCAGGCTACTTCTGTCTCTGCCTGTGTCTATGCCTCTCTCTGTGTGTCTCTCGTGAATAAATAAATAAAACCTTTTAAAAAATAAAATAAAAGTAGAGATTTCAAAAGAGAAGAAGTGACAATCTCAATTCAGTTTTTTTTTTTTTTTTTCATGGACAAGTTCACTATTTTAAACCTCAGAACCTGGGGTCGTCTTAAACTCATCTGATGTCATCTTAGCAAAAAAAAAAAAAAACCCAAAAACCTCCGCACCCAGTGTCTTTGGGGGGAGGAGGAGGGAAACATATATCCTGGGAGGTGTACGTGTACCACTTAAAATCACACGTGTCCTTCTGCCCACTTCTTTCTAAAAGCATAAAATCACATGCAAATTTCCTTTTAAGGGACCAAGAGTCAGTGCTACTGTCACCGCAGGCTGTCAGTGGTGCCTCTCCACCTTCGGCCTCGTGACAAACCACTTTTGTTTATGAACAACATTCAGCAAGTATACAATTGACCTCAGTGATCTTTCTCTCTTCTCCCTTTCTTCTTGACTGGTTCGAAGAATGATTCTTCTGTAGATGGCACACCAGCAGGGACTCGGCAACACCTGTGTTTATTCAACATACCGATGCCTTGCAGTTACCATTTCTTCAGCACAAACGTATCTGAAAGAGGTTAATGGTGCCCCGTAGCACTATTATAATTAAGATCCTGTCAGTATTTTCATAACAAACTGGAGATTTCCAAAAACAATCTGGAAATGGTTTGTGAACAATTTAGAGTCTAGTACTAGAGATTACTGTCTAAGGCACAAAGAGACCTAACACAAAAGCACGATTGGTCTAATTTGTGCTTACTGGGATAACTGATTGTAATCCTTTTTGTTTGTTCTATTAAAAAAAAAAGAGAGAGAGAGAGTTGTTTTGTCACGTACGATATCTTTCTTATCTACATATAATTAACTAATGGGAAATTAATTATATCTCTATAAAGCAGTAGATTCTCTTATGGCACATTCTCTCCAAATATTCCCAAAGGAGAGTACTTAGGTAATAGGATGTTAAGTAGGATTTTTCTGTTGTCTTACAATTTTAGCTAATGCCTGAAGCTGAATGTGTTTTCATTTTTTTTTTTAAGATTTTATTTCTTTATTCATGAGAGACACAGAGAGAAAGGCAGAGACATAGGCAGTGGGAGAAACAAGTGGGACTTGATCCCAGGACCTCAGGATCATGACCTGAGCCAAAGGCAGACACTGAACCACTGAGCCACCCAGGTGCACCATGAAACCAGTTGTTTTAAAGTACATTTAAAGAGAGTAGTAGGGGCACCTGGGTGGCTCAGTTGGTTAAGCAGCTGCCTTAGGCTTAGGTCATGATCTCAGGGTCCTGAGATTGAGCCCCACATTGGGCTTCCAGCTCAGCAGGGAGTCTATTTCTCTTCTCCTCCCCCTCCTTGTGTTCTCTCTCTTCTCTCTCTCAAATAAACAAAACCTTTAAAAAATAAAGAGATTAGCTAGACATACCTCTAGAACCTATTGAGAAAGAACAAAACTCTGACACTCTTATCCAACACCCACTTGCAATCTGAATTTACAGGTTAGAGATTCATCAGAATAAATGCGGCTTATTTTGAAGAATGTTGTTTATAAGACAAGGAGTTGGGTGGCTTTTCCCTTATTTCCCAAATGAACTGAGAAAGGCTTCAATGACACCACTGGAAGAGAGTGGGACTGCTTGCCAAAGGAGGCAACCAGAAATGTTCTTTCCAGCTCTATGTTTGCTTCATGTTGACCCATGCAATTCCTCATTTTGCAGATACTCCCTGGAATCTAAGGGATACAGGAAATGTCTCAAATGTCTCTTACCCCCATAGGGGGTACCTATTATTTTTACATTTGCCTTGAAATATTACATTTAATCAATACATTGCAGTACTAGCAGAAGGAGCTTTTCATTTATTGATTGAAACTTTTTTTAATTTTTTATTTTTATTTATTTATTTATTTATGATAGTCACAGAGAGAGAGAGAGAGAGAGAGAGAGAGAGAGAGAGAGGCAGAGACACAGGCAGAGGGAGAAGCAGGCTCCATGCACCGGGAACCCGATATGGGATTCGATCCCGGGTCTCCAGGATTGCGCCCTGAGCCAAAGGCAGGCGCCAAACCGCTGCGCCACCCAGGGATCCCGATTGATTGAAACTTTTAATCCCTCATCACAATTTTGATATGAGAGTGTGGCCAGATACAGCCCTACTGTGATGAGGGTAACTGGCAAGAAGAGGGAAGAAATAGACCCTGAGACAAAACCCTTAACGCATTATAATCACAAATTAGAACAATTCTAATATCCAAAAGTGGCAAGAAAGTATTGGGATCTACCTTACATGCTATCAGGCATTGAGAAAAGATATCTAAAAAATTACTTGAAATTAGAGATGGAAGAACAAGTACCCATTCAATTTACTAGTTCCACTAACAAGACAGAGTGAAAATAATTTGTGTAGTTAAAACAATAAGTATGAATATATATTTACCACATATATATTTACCAATCAGTATTTCTAGAATGATACAAATTCACAAATGGAACTTAGCTTTCTGGATCTTTAACTCCAAACCTAAGCAGAATTTTGAAGCCAATCACAATTGTTTAGACAAACTGCCACAATCAGAAACTGTCAGGACGGATTATTTTGGAATTATCTGCTTGGATTCACGGGAAAGGATAATAGAATGGAAATTCATAATGAAATGAGACAAATCTGAATTTAAGTTTCTGCTCTAGTATTTACTATATGTATATGGTCCTGTGACTTAATTCTCTACATTTCTAATTAATTGTTTTCAAACAAAAAAAAACAATAAATATTATTCCATAAAATTGCTGGAAAGATAAAATGAAATAACTTATAAAATAAATACTTCTCTGGTGATAGTTTGTTTTTTTTTTTTTTTTTTTTTCTGGTGATAGTTTGATGCAACTTTTTCCCTTCCTCTGTTTGTTCATTCGTTCGTTTGTTCCTTTCTTCCTTTGTGGTTTCCCCATTAGTTTTCAAGAATTGCTAGTTCTTCTCTCTCCCTTCCCTCTGGCTCTTTTGTCCCTGTATTACCTACACTTGAGTACCTTAAGCAAATACCTACCCACTAACCCTTCCCGAAGCAACAAAAATCAGTCTATCTCTAGGCAGATGGGATTGTATACAGTTCAAATTACCCAGCTCATAGAATTATCACTTTTTTCTTCATCCACTGAGACATTGTGGTCTGATTGCAATCCTTAGGACCTGCTTTGTTCCAGTGATGAAACCTCGACCCCTGGTCCCAAGCATGGTGAGTACATTCCTACCCTAACTATAAACCTGTCTTTCCTTGACTTGAGTATCTTCAGAAAAAACATTTTTCTCTAAGATTGGCCCCTTCCCAGCTCGTGTTAATCTATTCCTTGGGAACAAGACTACCTACGTGAACTTTGTGCCCCCCAGTGGTGAAAGTGTTACCCTTTCTGGGATGTTGTCCATGACAGGGAGGTTGGAGGTAGTGAGATAAGCACAGGCCACAGTTAAGCCTTTATGGGTTCCAGTTTTTATTGCAGACCTCAGTTCATCTTCACCCAGGTCCAATTTTGTGTCTCGGCTGTCAATCTGACAGACCTACAGTGATGTCAAGTCCAACTCTAGGCAGAGAAATTGTCTTGCATAGAGATCTCTACCAGCCCCCACTGTTGCAAACTATAATCCCTATAATAAATCCTATTTCTACATTACTTATAAGGGCTCTGTGTTTTGTTTTTCTTTTTGTTTGATGAAACCCTCCCTGATACATAAATTCAGTACATCTTATTATATTAATTCCTAAATATTTTATCTTTCTCCTGCTATGATGAAGGACCTTCATTTTTTTTTTCCTTTTTGGATAATCATGTTTTTAATTACAATCCTAAAGCTCTGCCTTTGAAACTTTTCTAATGAAGGATTCATAACAGAGAAAGAAAGCAAAAATTTAAGCAATGAAGCATTTGTGGGCTATAGGCAAAATCATAAAGCCTTAGGGGCTTGAAATCTTCCTTTGAAGTTTAAATTTATCTTAAGTTTTCATTCTATTTCATAGCATACCCTTATATGTTTAAATTTTAAATGCTTTCTGCTTTCCAAGTCTTTAAATAAAATAAAATTTCTGGAAAGATGCATGCCTATTCTGTGTTTTTTGTTACTTGGTGGCGGATGTGCTAAGCTCCAAATATATTACAGATAAGATTTGTAGTAACAACATTTCTTTAAAGTGATTTTTGTGATTAGTCCAAGGCTCTCCAAACTCTACTGTCACATTATTCCTAATGAACAATGTATTCCTGTAGTTATAATTACTCAGAAAATGACCCCAGATCTTTTCTTTCTTGTTGTGAAGTGGACACAAATATTAGGTATTCAAATCAAGTTACCTTAGAATTTTTTCTAAAGAACTTTTTGGACTTAGTTTCCTGAAATCACTTCAAGTCATCTTTTTCTGAAAAGCTACTAGGTTCTAAGGCAATTCTGCAATTACATACATTAGTCACTCGTATAAATAATCTGATTTACACCTAGAGGCACACCAAAGCTAAGGTCATGTTTTACAGAGCACTGAAGACTCATCCTGGTGATTAATGGAAAAGAAAACATAATTTCAAAACACAACAGAAAAGTCATCAGCACTTAAGAGGTTATTCTGTAATACAGAAGTGTTTGTAGCTATTAGTTGTCAATATCATTGCAACTCTGAAATCTCAAGAAAACAAGTTTTTCTTTGCTTTTTTGGACAGTGATTGCTATTGGACACCAGAGAAGCCAAGCTGGGAATAAAAGAATATATGATATTGGAAGGTTACAGACACATGTTAACTAAAAATTTCCTATCTATGGTTATAATGCTTTGAATCTACTATTAAACCATATTTTTTTTCTGACAAGATAACTTGTGGCTTGGTAGCCAGTTCAAATATTAAACTCTGGCATCTGGGATCCCTGGGTGGCGCAGCGGTTTGGCGCCTGCCTTTGGCCCAGGGCGCGATGCTGGAGACCCGGGATGGAATCTCACGTCGGGCTCCCGGTGCATGGAGCCTGCTTCTCCCTCTGCCTATGTCTCTGCCTCTCTGCCTCTCTGTCTCTCTGTCTCTCTCTCTCTCTCTGATTATCATAAATAAATAAAAAAAATTAAAAAAAAAACTCTGGCATCTGTCTATGGAGTCTCCTTCTTATCCATACGTAATGGAAATATATGCTTCAAAATGTAAACATTCTTTTGGTGAGATAGTAATTAGGAGTGTTAGAAATTAAATGAGATGAAAAAAAGAAACAAAATAACCCATTTGGGTTAATAAAAATGCCCCCAAGGCAATGGGTTCAAAAACCAGGCTTTATCAAGAGAACAAAAAGAATTTACTACATGCCTTTACCTTACATCAAAAATTTCAAAGGCAAAGGGTGTCCTTTGGGAAAATTTTGCAGTTACTTTGCTAGTTAGGAGACTGAAACTGATTAGAAAAAGATCTTATTCTCATTACACTAAGCAATGGTAAGGAAGAGAAAAGAAATGGAAGAAAAGAGACCATTAGAGGAAATAGTCATCCTTGCATTCCCAATCTGGAGGTCTAACTTCCTAAAACATCATGGAGGAGATTATTGAGTAGGTTGAGGGAATTCTTCAGGACAGAGGGATTCTTTTTTTTTTTTTTTTTTAAGATTTTATTTATTTATTCATGAGAGACACACAGAGAGAGAGAGAGTCAGAGACATAGGCAGAGAGAAAAGCAGGTTCCATGCAGGGAGCCCAATGTAAGACTCGATCCCAGGACTGCAGGATCACTCCCTGGGCTGAGGGAAGATGCTCAAGTGCTAAGCCACCTGGAGGGATTCTTTTTAAAATTTTGATTGTATCTCTGGAGGGAATCAATAATAGTGTTTTTTTGAGATCACATAAAAGATAACAAAAGAGTTAAGAAAACAAAGAGCTTAGTCAGACAGACAGGAATCTAATTTTCACCCCCAAAAGTTCAATCGTTTTCCATATGAAAGAACCCTGAGTTTAAAGCCAGGAGGTTAAACATGGGGACGTCTATGGTCAGGGTGTGCTGACCTTACAATATATACTATAGGATGAAAAGACAGGGAGAAAGTGGAAGGACATGCACAATAGTCAGAGGGGTTGGTAAAATCAGGGACCACTGATGGAGGGCAAACTAGCAGGAAGGGGTCACTGGATTATGTCTGACAGAGCTAAGAAATAATATAAGCAAATTGATAAAAAAAATATCAATAACAGAAAACAGTAGGATGCCCAATGTTGGCCACCCCTACATCAGCAGACACCATCCAGCATACATACAGGGATAAGGATGATCATAGACATCCCCTCCTCTTTCACTAAAACCATGAGTTTCTGCAAAGCATCTTCCCCAGAACTCCACTGTCATCTGATGGCAGAATTATAAGAAAAACCTGAAAAACAAAATGTATAACTTTAAGTGGCTCCGTCAGTTAAGTGTCTGCCGTCAGCTCAGGCTCAGGTCATGATCTCAGGGTCCTGCGATGGAGCTCCTCACTGGGCTCTCTGCTTAGTGGGGAGTCTGCTTCTTCCTCTTCCTCTGCCCTTCCCCACTCCCACTCTGCTCTCTCTCTCTCTATCTATCTAACTTGCAGTCTCTCAAATAAATAGATAAAATATTTTTAAAACCCTAAATATATCGTATAAAATATTAGATATAAATAAATTTTATCTAGATTGAAGAACTAATTTGGTTGGTGTTGCTGTTGTCCAGTAGTTCCAGTGGTCACAGATGAGCCATTCCAGCACCTTCAGAAAGTAAAGAGTGGCAGATTCTATGAATAACTGCATATAGTATAAATAAATTTTAAATTTAAAAATTATGATTATAACCATAATAAGTTATGGTCACTTAATATATAAAATATTTTTGGATCTTATATTTAAGTTTTGCAAATATACTCATATATTTTCTAATATCAATTACATGTTTTTTAAATGTAAATTCTCTACTATTTTCAAGAGAGGTTCAATTTCTGAAATAAATGTAAAAATAACAGTGGACTAAAGGAGATAGACTTCTTCTGTAATCTCCTTGCAGTCATCAAGCCTAATGGGGTAGCGTTGGTATTAGGTTTTAGATTCTGGCTTATTGTTTTGCGATCCTTAAAAACTGCCCTCCAGCAATGGTCTACACATCCAGATCCTGCCATGGGATCTACATGCCATCCACTGGGAAAAGTATAAGAAATGAAAATCACATCTCTTTCCTTTAAGAACAATCCAGTATTTATATATGTTCTTCTCATCCTATTTGCCAGAAATTTGTCAAATAGCTCACTAGCTGAAAGGGAAACATGGAAATACATTCTTTACCTCAGCAACCATGGGCTAAGATAAAACTCAGACACCTTACTTCTAGAGGGAAAACATAGAGGATGGATATTTGAGGATGACCAGCAGTTTCTGCTATGCCTGCTTATAAATAAATATGACCAATATATATTACATATATAAGTGTATGCATTGCAATGTGTCTCAACCAATAATATCTATAAACTGGGCTAACATTTTTTAAAGTTCTTTTTAATTTGTTAATTGGTTTGTTCTCTTTCCAACAGAATTCCTCATACAGAGCACAATTGTGCTACTGCACTAGTTTAGAATCAGAAGTCAGATGAAAAACCATAATAGAGTGTAGATTATAATATGTCCTTTCTGGATTAATTATTTAGTATAATGTATCTTGAGACAGAGAGGATCTCATTCACTTTTAGGTGTTGGCAAAAATAAGTATACTGTATTTTTTTGAAACAATATAGCTAGACTCATATATAATTCCAGTGGAGGATAAGTCACATAGGCTCTCAAGTGAATATTTCCTACTACTCTAAATTCCAGGAATACAGTAAAAAAAGATTGTTTAAGGGGTAACATAGATTTATAACAGTTTTGGTAGTCTTCAGAAAAGAAAGTCATGACTCGTGACTTTGAAGCTATTTGCTAAAGTGGATCGCTGAGTTCTGAGAAGCTAGTGAGATTGACTTAGCAGTTAATTACTGGGGCTTCAGGATACTTGCTAAAAATGTGCTCACTAGGTGCAGGTATTACCTGCCAGAAGGGCATAACATTACGTCTCATGCACATCATTGGCCAAAAAGTGCCCATTGGCCTCCAAGCCATAGAAGTGAAAAGAAACACATCCTAACCAGGAAGAGAAGCTCTTATCTCTTGTCATTTTCCTCCAATGTCCTCTACTCGGAAGAAGACCTAGCATTATGTCACCTGGCACAGGAGAAACAGGGTCCTTCTCCACTATCACAGGAGATATCAAGCAGGGCTAAGGAAGGTGGATTTGAACTAAGAAACATTGATTTTATAGCTAGAACAGATGCTACGGTCCTTCTTGTTTTGAAGGAAAAGATATACTTTCTAATTAACTATAGGAAGCGACAGAAAAAATATTCTGAAGTGTGTTAAAAATTTAAGTGTAAGACTTCTGGTTTCAGCTCTGAATTTTAAAGAGTTAGGAACTGTCACTCCTGTATTTAGAAGAAGAAAAATCTGGAAAAACTGAAAATCGTGACATTTCATGGACCTGTCAGAGAACTGAGGTTTCAAGGAAAGCCACTACCCCAAAATCTGGAAAGACAAGCATATCCAAGGAGAAATGGCCAGCATCTGTTTCCCTGGAACAGAAGCCAATGAAGCCGTCAACTAGCAGGAAACTCAGATGATGGTTTGGATTAATTGCTGGAGTCAGAATGTGAACTAATGTGTGATGGAGATGCTTCTAGGAACTACAGTCTTCACTGGGAAGAGGTATATTTTCTGAGTTTTACCTTGTGAAACTCCCTAGGTTCTCATGATGGAAATCCAAGAAAATTCTCCATATGGCTTCAGCAGGGAAGAGGGAGATGGTTAGAGTGATCATTGTGAAATACACCTAGAGCTTACTTTTTAAAAAGATTTGATTTATTTATTTGAGAGAGAGAGAGAGAGAGAGAGAGAGAGCACAAGTAGAGGGAGAGACAGGGATACTAGATGGTGGGCTAATCGCAGGACCCTGGTATCATGATCTGAGTGAAAGGAAGACATTCAACCTACTGAGCCACCCAGGCACCACCCCCCAGAACCTTCTTCATAATAAAGTCCTACTCTCTAGAAGAAAGACTGCCAGAGCTGGGGAAGGGGTAATATACAAAGATAGATGGAAATTCTAAGAAAGAATAAAAAAGATATTCTAGAAATTAATAAAACTTGAGCAGGATGATCTTTAGAGTCAACAGAGCTTTGATGAGCTTGAAGACATCTCAGTAGAAATTTTCAAGACTTAAGTGCAAAGAGAAAAAAAAATGGAAAAATTAAAAAAAAAAAAAAACACACCAAAACCCAGAGGAGAATACTGAGGAATCATAGGACAATCTCAAGAAGTGTAACATACACATAGTTGAAATAGCAGAAAGAGGAAAAGGAGGACAGACCTGAAGAAATAATAAGGTAATTATGAACAGTGCTTTTCCAAACAAATGACAGCACAAAGCTATGATTCAGAGAACACCATCATGATCAAGACCAAACATAACTACAACTGAACATATGATATTCAACTTGCAGAAAATCAAAGATAAAGAATATCCTGGGGATCCCTGGGTGGCTCAGCGGTTTAGCTCCTGCCTTTGGCCCAGGGCATGATCCTGGAGTCCCGGGATCCTCCTCTGTGTGTGTGTGTGTGGTGTGTGTGTGTGTCTCTCATGAGATCTTTAAAATCTTTAAAATCTAATCTTTAAATCTTTAAAAAATATCCTGAAAAACATGATAGGAATGAAACAGTGAGCTTACAGAGAAACAAAAATAATTACAGCAACCTTCTCATTAGAAACTAAGCACTTGGGATCCCTGGGTGGCGCAGCGGTTTGGTGCCTGCCTTTGGCCCAGGGCACGATCCTGGAGACCTGGGATCCAATCCTACATTGGGCTCCCGGTGCATGGAGCCTGCTTCTCCCTCTGCCTGTGTCTCTGCCTCTCTCTCTCTCTCTGTGTGACTATAATAAAAAAAGAAAGAAAGAAAGAAACTAAGCACTTGACGGGATCGAGCCCTAGGTGTTACACCATATGTTGGTAAATTGAATTTAAATAAAAAATTAAAAAAATAGAAACTGTGCGAGGAAAAAGATAATGAAATAAAATATTTAAAGAATTGAAAGAAAAAAAAACCAGACTTCTATTTCTGGTGAAATTATTTCTCACAAGCAAAAGAGCAGTTGAAATTTTCTCAGACAAACAAAGCCGAAAGAATTTTATCAGTAGACTTGTCTTGTGGGAAAGGTTGAAAAGACATTCGTTAAGAAGAAAATGATAGAGCTCAGAAACATGGTTCTGAATAAAGAGAGGCAAAATATCAAAGAAGGAACAAATGAATAGGAAATATACTTTTTCTATTCTTCATTTATTTAAAAAATAATTGTTTAAAGCAACACTAGTAACAATGTATTGGGTGGTAGTAGCATTTGGATAAGTGAAGTAAATGTCAGAAATCCCACAAGGGAGAGGGAGAAAGAATGGAGAATATCCTAAGGTACCTGCACCAAATAAAGCAAAATAGTATTATTAGAAGACAAGCAAAAATAAATAAATAAATAAATAAATAAATAAATAAATAAATAAATAAATAAATCAGTTAAAAATGTATATTGTAAACTCAAGGATAACCACTAGCATCACTAAAAAATATGTATAATTGGTACACTAAAGAGAGGAGACAAAATGCAATCATATTATTGCTTATTTAGGATTAAAAATAGAGAAGGCAGGAAAAAGAAGGGAGAAAGAAATAAAGAACAACTGCAATGAATAGAGTATTGTTATAAATAGTGGCATGTAATAATATACAATGTCAATAATCATTTTAGATGTGAGTGAGGTAAATGTATGAATTAAAAGAAAATGATTGAGTGGATTAAAAATCCTCAACAATATTTGTTGTTCTGAAAAAGCTTACTTTAAATATAAACCCAAATAGGTCAAAAGTAAAGGGGTGGTGAAAAAATCGTTTAATACTAATCAAATAAAGTAGATATGACTTTATTAATTTCAAATAAAGTCAACTTTCATTATAATATTTTTGGGGGATATTGAGGAGTCAAAAACATGTTAAACAAACAGAACAAAGAGTTAACCTTAATGAATGTGTATTTTTAAAAAATCATTTAGGTGGAGCCTGGGTGATGCAGGTAGTTAAGAGGTAGACTCTCGGTTTTGGCTCAAGTCATATCTCAGAGTTATGAGATAGAGCCCCGTGTCAGGCTACATGCTCAGCATGGCATCTGCTTGAGACTCTCTCTCTTTGCCCCTCTCCCCATTTTCACTCTCTATCTCTTTCTCTCTAAAATAAATAAATAAATCTTTAAAAACCATTTAGGAAATCAGGGTATCACAGGATAGAATTCAGATTGTGATAAAATAATGAAATTGTATTACAAATGTGCAAAACAATCTAGTTGAAGGCTATATATGAGAAAGTTTCTTACCTTAATAACCGGAAATGAATTGAGTCTGTAAGGCTGAAGGCCAAGAGAACTATAAAACTGAGACTAAGAACCACACTATAATTGACAAATTTGCTTCCCATGGGGGAGGGAACAACTCTGAAACCACTATACATGCATGCTAGAATTGAGCAATCAAGTGACTAGATGACATATGGTGGGAGCCACATTTCTCACTGCTGGAGTAAGAATTTTCAAATAAGCAGAAGAAGCTAGAATGATCCATGTGATAAGGAACTAGAGTTGGAGACAACATTATGAACCCATGTTCAACTTAAATATAAATACAGATGGATATAGGTAAAAGTATAGACATAGATAGGTATATAGACATGTATTAGTGCATGTAGGTATATTTCCCTACTCTCGCATCTGAGGAGGCCTGAGAGCAAAGACATAAGTATACGTAGTACCTAGAAGTTGGTTTTAATACCAGTTTTTAAAGAGAGGAGCAGGGATTCTTGCAAAGATGTCTGAGTCTAGGACTAGGGTAGGAAATACACAAGATGAGCAAGCATTATTTCATAGTGCCTGCAATGAAGTGATAAAAAGAAAAACAGAATAATGGGGGATGTCAAAGGGACACTAGCTTCAACTCACAAAGCTTCCAATGATCAAAGCTGGAAAAATTTGGCAAACAGAATAAAATCATATTGGGTTCAACACTAAAATATAAAATAAGTACCTATGGACTGCTATAAATACACATCTGAATAAATAAATAAAATGGGGAGAAGAGACAAATCTTACCTGTAGAATTCAAATAATTTATGTAGATAATCTTCCTTCAAGGAGGCAGACCATAACTCCCTACTTCTTAAGTGTGCAGTGTGCATAGTGATCTCCTTATAATGAGTTCAGTTTGGAAAGAGAGGAAAAGGTTGTCACTTACTGTAGAGAAATCTAACTAACTCTGCCTCAGCCAGGTGACCAAGATTCATATCAACACTAAAAGTTAGAGAGTAGGGCAGCCTGGGTGGCTCAGCGGTTTAGCGCCTCCTGCAGCCCAGGGTGTGATCCTGGAGACCCAGGATGGAGTTCCACATCGGGCTCCCTGCATGGAGCCTCCTGCTTCTCCCTCTGCCTGTGTCTCTGCCTCTCTCTCTCTCTCTCTCTCTCTCTCTCTCTCTGTGAGTGTGTGTCTCTTGTATAAATAAATAAAATCTTAGAAAAAAAGTCAGAGTATATACCATTGATACACCATGGCTGTGATGTGCTGACAATGCCATTTTGCCCTGTATTTCGCCCTGGTCTTTCTCCCAAAAACCTATAATCTCAATCTTAAAATGAGAAAAAACATCAGGCAAATCCCAAATGTGGGACCATCTACAAGATACCTAACCAGTCATTGTTAAAACCATTGAGGTCATTGAATGCAAAGAAATTTTAAGAAGCTGTCACAGTCACGAGGAGCTCAAGAGATCTAATGAGTAAATGTGATGTGGTGTCCTGGGTTAGATTCTGGAATAGAGGAATATGTTAGGTAAAAACTAAGGATATCTGCATAAGGTAAGGAGTATCATTCATAACTATGTGTCAGTATTGGTTCATTGATTAGTATGAATTAACCATATACCAAAGTAAGATGTTAGTAGAGAAGAAACTGAGCGTGGGTGAAATGGGAACCATCTGTACTATTTTCACAATATCTCTGTAAATCTAAATCTATTATAACAAGAAGCTTATTAAATAATGAAGACATTCCTTGCAGAGTCTTAATAAATCGTAATAGCATGTATAAATTCTAAAATATGATGGATAAGAATCAGGAATATTGAACACAGAAAAATGGATGAAACTAACAAAGATAGAAGTAAGAATAAAATTTAAGTGCTAATATGTCAAAACTTCTGGAGGATGTCTGAAGTTATAGTCAGAAGTGGACCTATAGCCTTAGAAGTAATTTCATGAAATAATAAAACATCTAATTGCATGAAAATAAGTAGTAGCATACAATGCGAATAAAAGTATGGGCAAATGACCACTTTCATATATTTTTATAATGTATGGTATTATAATATAAATTGGTTATATGTTGCCATAATATTGCTAATGCACATAGTAATAATGTCTATTTAAAATATGAATGTATTTTGATCATAGAATTTTACTTTAGGGATATATAGTACATAAAACTGTTATTAATATATAATGATTTGTGAACAGAGGTACATATTTCAGAATTTCAAGAACAAAACTATCGTAAACAATCTTAAATGTCCTCTAACATTGAACTTAGTTGTGGTGCATTCAGAGTTAGTGTGTAGCAAAGGTCAAATAAGCGAGTTCTACATTTATGGATGTGTAAAAGTTTTCTGATATGTTATAAAAGAAGTTGTAGGGTGATTTTTTTTTTTTTGAAATGATACCTTTCTGTGCCTGAGGACAAAAGAGAGGAGGAGGAGGAAGAAGAGGAGGATGAAAAGGAGAAGATGAGAGAGAAGGGGGAAGGAAAGGAGGGGAGGAGAGGGACAAAGGTGGAGAAAAAGAAAGACCGTATATGGGCTATTATATATTTTATGAGTATATGGAAAGCAAAATGATAAAAAAAAATGATTGCTTACCTAAAGTTGGAAGTGCTAGATTGAAAAAAGAGAGATTATTGTTCATTTGCATAAATACATAAATAGAGGAGATGCTGTTGCTAATAGGATTTTTTAAATAATGTGAACAAAATCTTAAAGGAGCTATGATTTCATCTTAAGAATTAGAAAAAAAAAAGGAAGGAAATGAAATAGAAATGATATATGGATCACAGTAAAAGAAGAAAAATTAATGGAGTAGACCAGTGCTGATCATTCTCAATTGCATTCAGGAGAGTGAATATGAAAACAGTGTATATCTACAAAATTTAATTTATTTTGAAAAATAATTAGAGACATTGGAAGCAAATATGAAAATATTTTATTCATATCAGTGCAATCAATGGTGGGTACGTTGGTGTCCTTTTATTATTTTCTATGCTTTCCTACATGTTTAAGATACTCTATAGTTAAAATGTTGTAAAGTTTAAATTTTTTGACAAAATAAACACAACTGGGGATCCCTGGCACTCAGCAGTTTAGCGCCTGCCTTCAGCCCAGGGTGTGATCCTGGAGTCCCGGGATCGAGTCCCATGTCGGGCTCCCTGGAGCCTGCTTCTCCCTCTGCCTGTGTCTCTGTCTCTGTCTCTCTCTCTCTCTGTGTCTTTCATGAATAAATAAATAAAATCCCTTAAAAATAAAGAAACACAACTATATACTTTCTTCTGTTTACAATTTTATGATACATAAGCAAGTAAAACAACATTTTTATCTTAATCAAGTTTCTAGAATCATTACCATGCACACACTAAAAGGACGTATATTTATAGCAGTCATTCTGGAAGAGAATTTGACAACGTATAACAATGGTGTATAAAAAGTCATATATTCAATCAAGTAAGTCTTTTTCTGGGAACATGTACTAAACAAATAATCATGAATGATTACAAGCATTAACTATAGGCTATTCGATGGAATTTTGAATGTAATGGTAAAAGCTAAAACAAAATATGCAAGTAAACCTTAGAGAATTAGTTAAATAGACCACACCAATAATCGAAATAGAATACCATGTAGCAATTCCAAATTACAGAACAGTAATTAAAGGTATAGAAAAAGTTACAGGGTACTAAAATTTTTCAATATCAGATTTCAAGCCAATCTGTATTATAGCATCATATATATATCATATATAGACACATACTTTCATAGAATAGATGCTTAAAAGCTATTTCTATCACCCTTTCCCTCTCTTCACTCATATAAAAGGCACGCCTATAAAAAATTCAAATTGCTAATTTCTTATTTTGGGGCAAATCAAATTAAGGACCATATGATTTTTCCATATTTAGCTTTACACTCTTTCCAATCACGAAATAGTCCCTTCGTGATAAGAAAAAAAAAATTAAATGTGTGAAACAGTAACCATGCTCTGTTCCATGAAACACACAAAATGTTATAACGCAGTGGAAACAAACAACTCATGTGCAGCCCAGGAGTCCAGCAGCACAAAAACTAATTTTATTCTGGATACTCTCAAATCTTCACCTGTTGGAAGCCCTTTACACGGAAAATACTCCGTTTTTTTACCTCTAACCAAGAATTGCTGAGCTGTGTTAGGGAGTCACGTAACTAGGCTAACTGGATCCTCTAGCAAATGCCTTCTCTTCTCCACTCAGCACTTCTCAGTAACCCTTTTATTCACTCCCGGCTGAATCCCTATACAATCCCCCAAAGGACCTATTCCAAAGCACACTCAATTTCCACAAGCCCCCGAATTAACCCTGCTCCCACATTCTCATCAGATGACGCTGTCATCTGTTTCTCTCAGATTAAGCCTGGCAGGTTCCAACTTCCTAACCCTCTGCAGCCAGGGCTGGAGGGGAACAAAGAGATGCCCTGGGAGCAAATAAAAATAAGAGTAAGAAGTTCAAATACAATGGTCCCTAAACCGTATATACTATATCCATCTGTCCTTTCTATTTTCCTCTTGGTAACCTTTCATCTTTTCCTACTCCCTCTCTCTTTTTGCTTTATATTAAAAATTCTGAAAGACAACTCTCAAATATAAAGAAAGTGACTATAGGAAGTTCTTTGAAAATTAGCAAGAAGCCAAAGTGAATGGATCATTGGGGGAAAAAGGTACAGAAGTGGCTTCATGAGACATAGGTTCGCTTCGGAGAGGACTAACATGGGTCCAAACGTTTTCATCAGTGATCATGGGCGAGAGGACTGTGATAAGTAGGATTTGCTGAGCCTTTTAATTATTTTAATCCTTTCAACACCACAATCAGATGGTGTTATTATTACCCTCGTAGGACCCAGGATGAAACTGAGATTTTTTTATGCTCTTATTTATTTGCTCAAGGTCATTAGGTTATCAGGTAATAAAGTGAAGATTCAAACACGATTCTGTCTGCCACGGAAGTTCATATTCTCATCACCATCCTCTACTGCCTCGTTAATCACACATGCACACTTGACATCTCCCTAGGCCCTCACATAAATGTCTTAAATCCAAGTAATGAAATCTCCCCTGCACTAGGTGAGGAAGATGTTTCTATGCATGAAAAGATAGTCAATGAAGTGACAGTGAGGGAAGACTGCCTGGGAACAAGGGACCGGTCTGCATGGATTGATGAGAAGAAGGAAAAAAAGAGGAGAGGAAAGAAAGAAAGAGACCAACGAGTTTAGAAACAGTTTAACAAATGCACTAGGAATGCATTTTAGGGTGCAGTACTTTCTGTGTGCTTGCTTCGTTCTTTCTGCCTCGATCGTTTTCCTTGTGCTCAGTATGATTCTTGTGCTTACAGATCTGGAATTTCTATTATCCATTACCTGGAGTTTTGGGTAATATCATCCTTGTGTAGGCTGTAAATCATAAATCTTAATATATGCTATAAAGTATATTTGTCTATATGTTCTTAAGAAATCAAAGCCAGGAATCTGGGTCTAAATGGGTTATGCATTTGTTATTAAGTACAGATTTAAAGTCTGTTAAATGATGTTTGACATATGTCATTGCTTTCACTGTTGAACATGCTGTCAATTAATTTCAAAATCCCATGGACTCCTGCTTATGGCTTCCTATTATGAAATGCCCATTTATTTCCCCAACAGATTGCTCCCCTTAACCTGTACATACTATGTTTTGATTTAAAAGTTTTTATATACATATCTTTAGTCATGTTTCCCGAATTAAAATGATAAATACCAGATTTTTTAGTTGCTTTCCTTGAACCTCCTATAAATTTCCATTTATTCACTTTGATGTTCGGTGAGTTTTCTGAATTCCTTTCATCTGTTGTGTAAAATGATCAACAGAGTATTGCAGTGAGATTCAGGAGACCTGGGTTTCAGTAAAATTTTGCCACCAAATAGTTATGTTTTCTTTTGCCATTACTTCACTTTTCTGGGATTCAATTTCCTTGTGTCAAAAGAGGCTATTGTACTAGATGAGTTGAAATTATCAGATTCCCTAATTTGTGTGTGTGTAAAGGACATATACTAAAATATCATTTTATTTTTAAAAAATTTTCAAGAAAGAGGGATGCCTGAGTGACTCAGTGGTTGAGTGTCTGTCTTCGGCTCTGGGGGTGATCTCAGGGCCCTGGGATCGAGTCCTATATCGGGTTCCCCGCAGGGAACCTGCTTCTCCCTCTGCTTAAATCTCTGCCTCTTTCAGATAAATAAAATCTTTAATTTTTTTTTTTTTCAAGAAAGGAAGCCTAGAATAAAAAATCAAGCCCCAGCTAGAGCATTTTCTCTCCAAGAAAGTCCAGTCTGGGCTTTATCTTCTTATCCTGTGTTTCCAAATCTCCCTAGCTTTTAATATGATTTTCATACTATCAATTTATGTTGGTATCTCTTACAGTAAAGTGTAAATTTTTGAAAAGCACAAGGCTGCCTAACCCCTGTCTCCTCCATGTATCCCCAACATTAAGCACAATGTCTAGTTGTACCACATTCTTTTTATTTCTGTCTCCCTTGAGTATCTTCCCTGGTAAAGCTGCTTGGCTCTCAATCCATGCAATTCTGGTAGGCTCTCACTCAAGGGACTCCGCCTGCTTGATCCTTTCTAGGGCAGACCCTTCCTCCTCACCATTTGAATTTCAAAGATGTAGTCAGGAAGACAGCAAGGACCCGCCAACCAGTGGAGACACTCTTAGAACCCGGAGTCTGGCTCCAATCCTAGCTCCCACCTCCTCAATCTTAGTCACTGAGATCTTCCTTTGATTCCGTGAAAAACTGAATGTTCTTATAATAAACCTGTCCTTTGTCTGAAATTAAACACACACCAGGTTCCTGTTGCTTGTACTCAAAGAAATGTATTTAGTTTCATAGGTAGGAACGGGTCCAGGCTTTCAGGAGCCTGAAGCTTCTATTCTTTTAGAGTTTCATTTTAAGGAAAAGACTGTAGGTTGTGAATATAAAATCAGGTAGGAAACTGTATATATAAAGTGTATACATATGCTCTACATAAATGGGTCTATATATCGTGTGTATTTATAGTGTCTATATACACACATTTAATGTATATATATGCAAACTTTAAACTTGCAAATTTTAAAAAGCTGAAAAATACCACAAAGATAAAAAAATCCAAATGACTCAATTTTTTTTATTAACTAACTTTTTCCTGATATGTCTCTTTAGTATCTTTTTTTTAGTATCATTTTTTATAAACATTTTTGGCTATTTATTAGATGGTTTCTTCTTATGACAAGAATTTTAATATCATTTCTCTCATATCTACAGTAAGAATAGAAAAATAATTCAGTTTTTCATTATTATTATAATCAAACACGTAAACAAATGTCTTTCAGCTTCACACCTATTTGGTAATTACCTAAGTTTTAGCATTGTCAGTTTGGGGGTTTAACTGATTTCGGAACATTTAAAGGGTGTGTGTGGTGTCTGTGTGTGCATGTGTGTGTGTGTGTATACTGACAAAACCTAAGTTCTCTTTCATTTTCTGATATATACCACTGGTTTTGGATAAAAATCTGCATTGTACTCATATATTATGAATTCTATCTTATTTTTATTGGTATTTATAATTTTTTGGTAAACTCATAAAAATAATTAAAACTTTTACCACAGATTTATGTAATAGTGTCCTTTTTATTAAGTAGATTAGTAACAATAAATAAAAATATTTATTACTTCTATTTGAAACTCATCTCTTTTCTCATAATAAGTTACTGCTTTTGGTATAATGCAAAAACTTCCAGTTACAATTTCCTTTTCAAGATCAAAATTGTATCTATCCTATTTGCCACTCATATTTATAACTTGTATTTTACATTTCATTCACTTTACCTTAAGATTTTCCCAATTATGTAGAAAATCTAAAGTAATAAAAGAAGGTATACAACCTATATGTCCAAATAAAGAATCTGTAATTTCTTGTTTTACTCAAATATTCCAAGACATCTTTCCACTTAAGAAGATAATATTAAACTTTTGTAAATATGCCATACCTATTAAATAAGAAAAATTAAATTTGCTGCACACACCTTATATGTGCCAAAGTTTTAATATATTCTTTTAATATATTCTTGACTAAAATTTTCCATATCAGACTCTTGAACAATTTTTCACAAGCTACTTCCTAGTTCCATATATTTTGAACATTTATGCACCTCATTAAGCACATACATGCAGTGCCAGGCATTGTGACACATTCTTTTGTACTGTCATAAGCACAAGTCAGTGCAGGTATGGCCAGCAGTAACTATAAGTGAAACTTATTGTGAACCAAATAAATGTCATCCCCAAACACTAGACTGAATGTACACTCAAACTCACCTTCTTCTCTGACAAATCAAGCGAGACATGACCTAGGGGAACCCCAAGTGGTAAAAGCTGAGGTCTTGATCAATTGTGATGAAACTATCTAACTCTGGGACATTTTACAAAAGCATGATCCTATGAACACAACGAATGGTAAAGGTTCTTTCAGGACTTGGGAGAGGACCTTGTAAGATGAAGCTTCCTGAACTTGGGAGGGAACCCTTGGTGTAAAGTTGGTATTAAAAAAATAATAATAATTATTGTGTGTTGTTAAAGGTCAGAAAGAGTACAGAGTATACTAAGCATGTTCAAAGCAGAAGAGACAACCAGAGAGAAACTGATACCCTGTAGTTTTCATTTACAACCAGACTCCGTCTCGGGGTGGGTTTGGTTGAGTGGGGATGTCTGCTATAGGACCAGACAATTCTCTACCATGGTGACTGGGATAGAGTTCTGCCCTTAAAGCAGCAGAGGCAGTCTCTCTCTTCAAGGAGAAGTTAAGACAAACTAACAAAGTCCAATGAATAAGATGTGCTGTTAAAGACAAGTAAGAGTCTATCAGGCAAAACCTTCAGGCATCTTCTGCTGCTTAATCCATTTTCCTTTTCCCTGATGTTGACAAGTTGAAGGATTAAGTGCCTAATACCTATTGTTCTACAAGGCTTTGAAAAGATACCAGGGCACCAAATCTGAAAGCACTTTAAAAAAACAAAGCTCCTGATGCAAATGGCAGTAGTATTAAAAAGCAAATGGTAAAGTCACTGTTCCATTTATCTTACCATAAATTTACGTATACTTAAAACTTTGATTTTTCATATTTTCACAGTATTTCCTACCCATCCCAACTCTCTACCTGCTTGCTCCACTTCATAAGCCAATTATTAAGAAATTAAACCACCTGAATGATCATATTTTCCATATCTGTAAATTAGAAACGTTTAAGTAACTGATTTTTGGGAATTAAAGCATTCCTTCTTACCTTTTAAAAACATAAATCATAAACTTTATAATCTAAATCTAAATACAGATTTGTGTGTGTGTGAGAGAGACTGAGACAGAGATAGAGACAGAAACAGAGAGACATACAGACATAGAGACGGTAAAAATAAATAAATAAATAAATAAAAAGCTTCTTTACCCAGTGTACACCAACCTAGAGATATGGTCATATACTTGTGAATGAATGGGAAAACCTAGAAAACAACTCGTACATTAAACTTTTGCAGTAATCATCAGACACAGAATTTCTTTTTCTTTTTTCTTTTTTCTTTTTAATGAGCCTGGCTATTTTTTTTTTTTTTAATTTTAAGACTTTATTTACTTATTCATGAGAGACACAGAGAGAGGCAGAGACAGAAGAAGCAGGCTCCATGCAAGGAGCCCGATATGTGACTCGATCCTGGGACTCCGGGATCAAGCCCTGAGCCGAAGGCAGATGCCCAACCACTGAGCCACCCAGGTGTCCCTACAAGATTTCTGAATCTATTCTAAAGGCAATACTGTTTGAACTGTGTGGCCTTACAGTGTGAGAACTTTTTTTCTATTGTAATACACAGAGAAAAAAAAATGTACATTACATTTCTTCCCCACCCCAGAACATGGAAATAGAAGTGGAAAAACAATTTAAACTCTAAAATTTCATCAGTAAACCAAAATATAATGCTACCCTTTAATTTATCTGCAAGTCTCCAAAACTCTGATCAGAGTCCAATTCAATGGTATGGTTAATTGCTGAAGTATGTTAAGAGATATAAAACAAATTCCTGAAACTATCCATTCCCTCCCCAGAGCATTTCCTCCAACACGCAGGAGATTTTATTTTTCAGTCTCTCCTGGCCTGTCTGTGCGGGCTTGTATTTACACTCATGCACATACACCTACAAATAATGGCATTTATGTGAGTTAACTCACATCTTTAATTCCAGAAGTTTCCTGCTCATTTAAGCAGGATCCTGGAGGCAGAATTCATGGGGGATTAACACTCTAAAGCATCCTTTCACCATGAATCTCAAATCATTTTGCACATTTTAATTCATTCTTGGAAAGCCACAGAGAGGAAGTTAACTGCCATGCCTATTTTTCAGAAAGGTTCCCTTAAATAGGGAGAGATTCAAGTAGACTGGATATGTTTAATTCAAGCACACCAAACCAAACACGAAGCATTTTAAAAGGTGAAATGCTTGGATTTTAACCTAAAAAAAATTTTTGTCTTTAAAAGAGGTATCATAAAAACCCCAAACAGCATTATAATCGGCTACGTCAAGTAAAGTCCATGCTTTCACAAATAAAGCTTTTATTTAAATGACTGTGTTGTTACAGGCTAAAACAAGAAAACCATAATGGGGACTAAATCTGTTTATGATTAAAATTTAAAATGCATATTTTTCATGTGGTTTAGAACATAAGAATCAACAAGATCCTTTCATTATATGTATGAGAGAATAGAGCACACCGTAAATATAAATGAAATGTAGTCCGCTTGTTTTATCCTCTCTCAAAATACCACAAAATATATTTTCAAATAAAACAAAACAAAAGTGAATATAGTATAGGGTATCTAATAAATTGTGGGGTTAAACTATATACTTTTCCCTAAGGCATTAGAAATGTAAACATATGAGAATGTAACCTTAGGAAAATTAGACTATGAATGCTAATATCCCAAATCGAGAACAGAGTGCTTTGGTTTGATAAGGTTGATGCCTTGTCAACTTCTAGTCACTGACCACAGCAGCTGAAATCCAATTTATTTTGAAGATAAACGTTTTCAGGAAGTGAACCACTCCAGAGTGACTTCTCTGCTTTCCCATAGTTTAAATTGGGGGAAGGGGGGAAGAACAAACATGTTTAAAGAAGGTTGAAGGAAAATGATAAATAAAAATGATCATGTTTGAATGTATCTTCAATGATAATTAGAAAATTTTAAAATGGAGAGAAAGAAACTAGGATTTTTTTCCTGAGTGATTAAGTTTCCTAAACAAATAGGAGATGCACAAATGTATATGTGTGCCTCACAATCAAGTTACAAAAGGATTTGTGACATGGAGATAATTCAGTTCAGGTGATTATATGCCATGATTTTAGACTATCCTGAAATATGGTCACAACAAATTTAAATAGCATCAATTATCCTTGCCTTATCTGGTAACCTTTCAATAAAAATTTGGGAGATTAAGTAAATTAAAGTACATATATTAAAGAAAGCTTGATGTGTATATACACACATATTCATATCTACATGTTTAATGATTTTTATTATATTTACACGATTGGATAACCATCCCTATAATCAATGTTCAAACATTGTCATGACTTCCAAAAGAATCTGTGCCCATTACTAATTTAAACTATTTGTGTATATTCTCACTTTTGAGCTCTCATTTTGGACCATTCAGGTGTTCTAACTTTAGATAACTAACTGCACGTACCTTGTAATGCCTTCTTTTATTGATCTTGAGAGGGTGAGATGTCACAATCAATGGTTTAATTGTCCATCTCTGCTGCCAAAAGGCCTGTGCTTATTTTATTTGTTTTTAATGATTTATTTATTTTTGAGAGAGGACAAGCAGGGAGAGTGGGGGCAGGGGCAGAGGGAGAGAATATTCAAGCAGACTCCTCACTGAACACAGAGCCTGACACAGGATGGGATTCAGGGCTCAGTCCCACAATGAGGGATCTCATGATTGCCCATGAGATCATGACCTGAGCCAAAATCACAAGGTCGATGCCTATCCAGCTGAGACTCCCAGAACCACCAAATGGCCTGTGTTTAAAACCTGGTTCCATTTTGTACAAGTTAGGCCTCCTCAACAAATTACTAAACCTTAGCGTCTCAACGTTCTTATCTGTAGAATGGGGGTGAAGGTAATAATAGTAACTTCCTCATAGCACTACGGGAAGAATTAAATTAAACAAGAAATAGAAAGTATTTGAACAGTTCCTAGTATATAAACTAGCCGTTTTCATCAATACAAATAGTTTTAGATTCTAGGCTATCAAGAGAAAAATAGTTGTGTTATCAAATTTCAACTCTGGCAGATAAAACTGGAAAGAAAGTCATCTGTTTCAAATTTGTGAATTTTTTTAATGTAAAAAAAAAAGATGAAATTTTCTCAGTGGGATACATGAAGTAATTCAAAGTTCTTCCGAATTATGTAAATCATGCTAAAAGTAGACAGTAATTGAAAAGATAAGAATATCTCTTTTTATGCCGTTCAGTTTAGTTTCTCACTTGGAATCGAATGAATGATAACTTAAAATCAAAAGTATCTCTTCACGATGCAGATCATTGCTGTGTTTGGAGAATTGGTCAACATACATATTTAGTGTGAACCGGCAATAAGCATGCTGGTCATAAGGCAGCCGCTGGATTTATCCTCAGGTGGATCAAATTAACTTCATCCGGCAGGATGTCACTCACTGCTGCAATGCCCTTGTTTGTGTATATAATGTCGCCTTTGGAAGCCAGAAGACGTCCCCGGGAGGTCCCACCCACAGCAGACATGACATTGTGCCCGGCTCCTCTTCCCACTTCACACCAGCATGAACTCACTGAACTTTGGTTGAACTTTGCAGCTCTGTCGAGCACATTTTTAATGCAATCTATCCTCTTTAAGCCTAATTTGTATTTCGTTTCACAACCTTGCCATTTAACACAAGCGCATCAAGATAGATTTTAGGGCGGCAGCTAATCTAAAACCTAAATGACACTCATTCCCCTCACCAAGGACATGCTCTCTGTTTCCAAAACACATTCTTCAGAGAAGCAAACAGGCAAGCATCTTCATTTCACCGATGTTTCTAAATTGCTGTCTTTTCTTACAGTGAAAAACTACTACTATAGTGTTTTGGCAGTTATTTAAGCTTTTCTTCCCCCTTCATAATGGGAATCTCTTATTCTTTCAACAACACATAACTGGGAGAATATAACCAATATTGTCCACCACTAAGAAATAGTGTTTTCATTTAAAGACTCACCAGTAGTGCATTTTTTTTTCAGTGTTGGCTATGACAGATTATATGTGAAGGCAACTTTCTTGTCAAATAAGGAGGTAACACGCCTAAGAGATTTACAAATTTTTATTTTAAAAAAGAATTCTTTGCATACCAAAATACAGGCTTCCATTAACCCAATTGTAGGGAAGATAAATCTTAGCAGGGCAATTATTTCTTGAAGTTCAGATGGCCACACATAAATTCTTTTCTTGGATTCAGCACATTTTTTAGTTATCTGCTAAAAACATTAAATCCCTCAGTATAGACCAGCTTTTTGGGGGAGGAAGGGAGAATGTTCTTTCTTTTTCCTTTAAGTGCATTTCAAATTTATTGTGTTTGGATAGGCCTTTTGGAATAGTTGCCACTTGTTTCCAAAGTGCTTCTGGAAATTTAACTCCTAATTAAATATAAATTGTATAGGATACAAATATTCTATAAAGGATATAAAACTTTATTCTTGGATTTAAGCAGCATACTGTGAATAGAATTCTTAGGTGGAATCCATTTGCTAAATAAATGTTATGTATAGTCTATACAAGATAGTGTAGAAGATACAATGAAAAATAAGACAAGACTCTTTTCTCTATGAGATCATAGAACTTTAGGGCAGATAACAGTAATCATTGCTATTTACTAAATATTTACTAAGCATTGGGAATTGTGGGTTGTAAATGGGAGTCATCCACATGGGCACACAATAGTATTTGTAAAAAGCAGTCCTTAGTACAAGTCAAATAATTTTATTGAGCATCTACTTGTAACAAGCACTATGAATGTTCATGGTGCCAGTTGACAAGATCCTTGCTTTCATAGTTCAGCAATTACGTGCTCCAAGAAAGGAATGAGCCAGCTTCCATGTTATGAATTTCAGCACTGAGCGAGATTATTTGATTCTTGATGGATGAGGTCGCATTTGAAGAAAGACGTGGCTTTGGAAACACAGACATGAGAAAGAAGAAAAGTAATATATCTAAATTACTTCATCTTGAGATCTAGAAAGAAGTTGTTTTTGAGAACTTGTAAGGATGTGAGAACTTCAGTCGAAAGTTGGGAGTTCATAGTCTTCAACTATTCCAAACTACTAATTCCAGCCAGGAACACATACAGAAGTATTAATACAGCAGAGCTATTTTTATTATATTTATAGACTCATTGAAACTAGGAGGAGAAAAATAATTTAAGTCAAACAAACCCAGGATGTTCTGAGAGATTGCCAGCCGGCAATTACTATGATAAAGCTATCCGTATACAATCCACATATATTCAAAGTGTAGCCAAAATAAGCCTGAAAATACAGTGTGGTTTGACATTGCTGGAGCAAGAGGGGCCATAAGAGTGGAATAGTGTTGTTTGCCTATATTCTAAAGAATACAGTCCGGATTTTAGGGAACCATCCAAAGGACGATGGGGAGTGTATATATGTGCAGTCAAGCATGGTAGAGCTGACAGACATGCTATAGCCAGTCAAGAGATATTCTTCGGTGTATATACATTGAGAATGTTTCCTGCAGAACATGGTCCTAAAAGAATTTCCTTTTGCATAAAGGCTAAAAATATATAGATTTTCCTGGCTGTTATCTGTGTTTTTTAACAACTTAGGGTATCTAAGGGTAGGGTATCTGAGGCTTTTTCTGTTTCCACTCAATTCTTACAAATTATTTTTATTTTTCAACCTTTAATTAAATTCACTCTTCTGAACAACAACTGTCAGGAAAAAAATGGAAATGAAAGGGAAAAGAGATGCCATCTTCTTCGCTCGGGCGATGTCTGCATTTCGGTGGCAAAGTGATTCCCATCTATGGTTTGTATTCCTTTCTAAAGAGTTGGAGGATTCACTGGATAGGCAGCACAGTATAATTGCGAGTGTAAGTGCTATGATAATTATTATAATTACTATTATTAAAATGATGTGGGTCTCCTGCAGCAAGAAATGAGTTTCTGAGTAATGGAAGTGATTTTATAATCTATCAGGGCAAAAGTCATTTAGCTGTCTATCTGCCTTAACTCTCTGATCACCAAAATGGGAAAATTTAAAAACCGGTCAAATCTCCCCACGCAGAAAAATTTTGCAAAAATGTATGATCTTTGATATGGATATGGATGTGTTTTCAATATTACCTTTGATTGGCAGACTCCTTACCTTTGTGCTCTTGATTTTCATTGGTATTAATATTGCAATTATTATAAATGCAAGAAGACTCACATATAAGCCAAAACAAATGTGAAACACAACCCCATGGAGCAAGATAGCATGTATCTACAGAGATTTCTTGACTTGTTACCGGTCAAACATCTTTAAGAAAAAAAGAAATCTAGATTTCAGCTTGTCACATTAAAAAATCATCCTTGCGGCTTTGAGTCTTTGTGGATAGGATTTCTGTTTCTTGAATTTCCACACAAGCAAACTTTTAGAAACCTTCTCAGATACTTATAAGCACTGGTAATAATCTCCATACTTATGATAACCAATAAGGGTTCAGTTGCTATATCCATAGGATATAAAGGGTGTGTAGACTTTTGTAGATATCAGGTATGGAAGGTGGAGTTGCCTTCAATTTAGGGTAGAACACATTTCCTTCCCAGATATGGTCCTGTGATGAAGCTTACATGGAACAGCAGAAAATATTTGAAGATAGTGTGCAAGTGATAAACAAGTGATAAACTGGAGCAGGAAATATGATATCAAATGTCCCTTCTAATATGGTATTATTTTTAGTCTTACATGCAGTAAGACTTCCATATGACCTAACAATTAAATATTTAAGAGAATGAAGATGTGACTGACAAAGGAATCACGCCATCTTATGAAAATACTTCTGCATATCTTGCTTTTTTAAAAAAACAATGTTTATAGCTTTCACTATCCACTTGTTAAAGCAGTAGAAATAGCATCATTTGCCATTAGCATTTACTTTACGTGACCACTGCTACTATTATTTTAAAACAAAAGAAAGTCCTGACTGATATTCTCAAAGTCATAATTCTCTACTTAGAGGGAATAGGACTTTGAGCAGATACAGTTCATAGTTTGTATACTTTCTAGTCTCATCTTTCTTTTCATCTGAGAGGAGAAAAGAGCATTTTTGTATTTCCATGACCAGCAATTAGATCACTTTATTTAGTCCATTAATAGTGATAGATAGGAGTAATGGAGTACCACTTTGAGACAATCTACAGTCCATCAAAGAATCACAAAAAAAGCTAGTAAATTGCAGACACTTACAGTCTCATCCCTGAGTAAGCCATCTAGTGAGAATGTGCATTAAACCCCAATTCTCATCATTTCTAGAGTTGCTGGCTTATCCATTAAAAAAAAATGTTCCTGAATTGCCCAGGCATTTTCTGTCACCCAATGAATTAAAAGACCATTATTTAACAGTACATCAGAATGCACTCCTCAAAATCTTCCTTCTTCTTTCTTTGTCTTCTTGCTTGGAAAAGTTGGCCAAAAAATACCTCTTTGAGAACATTTGTCCAATCTGCATGTATGACCACCAAAAGATGACACAATTTTCTCAGACAAATTGCCCTGGGCAAGTCAATTGAAATTTGTGAGGGAAAAAAAAAAAAGAGAGAAAGGAAAAACTGTTCAGTTTGGAAAGCTTTCAAAAACCAAACAAAAACCTGAATTGAAAGACAATTGAACCATAAAAATTCAACATTGCTTTGGATTTTTAAAGTTTTCTTTCCTGGAGAGGGACTAAATCTATTATTATTTAGCATTTTGTGTATGTCCCATCCTGTTTTACAGCCTCTAAAGCGATTAAGTGATGGTATTTTAGTAACAGCTGAGACCCCTAAATCATTTTAATCGATCTGCAGCCAATGTCAATAACCTGTTCAGGTAAAGGCTGGAACTGCGAAGCTTAGTAACAAGAGTTCGAGGCCAGGCTCAGTTACTGCTCTTCTGGACCACTGAGATTCCTTCTTCTGTGACCTCTGGCACTACTCTGCTGTCATCATTCTTGCAAACAAATGCTAACATCACTTGTTCTTCATCGCACTCAGCAAAACCCACAAAACTCATTTGCAGTTTCTGCAGCATAGTGATAATTATATTTTTGTTCTCTGCCCATTTTTCCAATCAGCAGCTCAAGCTTCATATATCTTTTTACTAACTATTGCCTTCTGCCTGATATTTTGTGCTCATATCCTCCCTTCATTCTGACCCTGCCTAACACTAGTCAGAGTATTTTCTGATCCTTCTTACTTGTGAATTAATTTGTGCTCACAGAATATAACAGACTGTCTCCTATGCAAATCCGGCAGTTAAGAGACTTCACTGTGAACTGGAAAGTGTCAGACAAGGTTTAGAGACAGATAGAATTGGGTGACTGTTCCAGCTCAGATATGCTAGTTGTCAGTATACATTTTAGAAAAGCCACTAAATCTCTGAGATTGTGTTTTCTCATTTGCAAAAATCATTTAAAAAATATCTACCTTATGTATAAAAGGAATCCACATAGTCCACAATAGTATTTGTTACCCTTCTCATCCTCACCGTCATCTGGATCCTTCCACAAGCATAATTCCTATGCATTTCACCAGAAGCACTGGTGTGAAGATTCTCAGTGGAAGTTCTGGCAAAAGGTACCATGCTGTTTCACTTGTGAAAACAGGTTTCACCGGCTAAAAGAAGCATTATTTTGTTGTTGTTGTTGTCGTTTTCTGCCCAATTTTCAAAATAGATTGTCAGGATGCTGGAAGAAACAAGCTTACCGGGGGGCACCTGGTTCATCTCCCATTAGCTTCCCCCACACTTTCTCCACCCCAAACCCAACAGGCCTCCCTGCTGCAAATAGAACCCACACAATAGGCTGCTGCTTCAGGGTCTTACAAGAATTGTTTTTCCTTCCTGCCTGGCCTGTGCCTCAGAAACACCTATGACTCAGACTTTCCATTTTCAGCTCATTACTCAATTGCCCAGCACTATGATGCCCTCACTTTAACATTGCCACTGCATCACCTTTCCTTATCACTGGACAGCATGTCTTCCTTTCTTACGGGTTCCCGCTCAGACTGTCTATTTTGTGGGTGGTCTGCCTGCTACACTGATGTAACAGCTCCTCCCAAGGTGGGGGTTTAGGTCCTTGTTGTGCCTAGGAAGAGCCTGGGCCTATGTTAGGTGCTCAGTAACCACTTGTGGACTGTACAAATCAATAACTCTATCTAGCTAAATGAGTTGACTTATAAAGAAAGTTCTTCTGGGACTAGAAAGTTGTACAGCAGTCTTTTAGACCTCAAAGCATTACTCCACACATTTCAAATAGACAGGAAAAGAACGTTGAAAATCTATACTGATTGATAATTCTTTTTCTTTCTCTGAATACCAAAAAAATTAATTTAACTTAATTTAAAAGAACTAAAGTCATATGGCCATCCAATTAAAAATGATTCCCTTAGCTTAGGAGAAAGGAAGTGATGATTAAATTCACCAGATGCAAATAGACCACACCTTAAAAAATCTTTTTATACCTTTCATAAATTTACTATTAATTTTTTATTCTATTCTATGATTTTATTTTTCTCCAGCTATGGAATTTAAGAAAAACACCCAACCCCCACTGTGTTTCTAAGTATTATTTATTTTTCATGATAAAAGTGACCTCCAAAGGTTTTTTTTTCATATTCATTTATGCCTGGACATTATGAAAAATTGTTTCGTTTGATTTTGTCTTTAAAAAAATATGCTGCCTATAATGGCACTGTTGCTAATGGGATCTTCACACTAATTCCATGCACACAAGGAGGAGAACAAAATGGAAATAATGACTCGTGATAGTAATTTGTAGCTCAATGTGAAATCTCTTGGCAGGATGTGTGTTCCTGTATCCCATAAACAGAGTTAAAAGCTGCATTGTATTCATATCCAGAGGGACCAAACTGATGTATTAGCAAATTACAATAAAAGGGAAAATGGAAAGAAAGGGCTAATGTTGGCAACTAAGAATCACAGAAATCAGAGAAGTTATATGTGGGTTTCTAGACTAATGGGCGCTAGATTTAGATAACAATAGGCAAATTACTTGAAAATAGTTATAAATGAATTTTTAAAGCAAATTAATCTAAATAACCTTTTTAAGCTTGACTCACCATTAAGGGTAGTGCATTGTACATTTTGATGCCCTATAGTCTCTTCAGTTATTAAAGATGCAAAGTGCCTAAAATCAATAGGACACATTGGTCTTGTTCTGCTTCTAATCTATGACTAGAGACACTAATACTATCATTATCTGAACTCCAGTTATATTTACTCATTCATCATAATCTTGTATACATGTGTGGATAGGATTTGTCTGAAGTAGGAAATACATGAAAATAAAATTAAATATCATCAAGACTATGATATTTTACTATTGTTTTCTAGGCCTGCAGCTCATTCCCTGTTACAAATGAGGAACCTCACATAATGCCTGACTTGAGGCAGTTTGTAGTGGCCCCTAAGTTGACTGGAAAATAATGTGCTCCTCTTTTCCTCTAATGCATATGCTTTCTCACTTGGAGGCTCCATTCATTTTTTTCTTGCTGTGCAGTGATTAAGGGAGTCTACAAATAGTTGATTCTCTCTCTTTCTGGACATCTGATGAGATTGCCCTTTCCTACTGGGTGGCATTTATTCTTGACCATGTGTCTGGCATTGGAAAAGATATACGTGGTGTCACCCATAGAAAAGAGCCTTGAAGATCAGTGCAGACTTTGCTATCTTCAAAGCCTTCTCTTTTTCCTTCTGCAGGGACAAAACAGACTTTTCTGCCTGGGTCCTGCAGGATGGACAAAGAAAATGTACCCCTGGCTTTGATGCACATAAGTGAAAAATAAACTCTTTTTGGTGTGTTCATATTGTTTGTTATCTCTACATAAATTAGCTTAACCTGAATGATTCATTTGGTTACATCAGGTCATCTAAATCTTGCCCAGAAGCTTCTTGAAGTCCTCTCATTTTCTCTTCTTTTCTTGTCTTCTCTTCAGTTAGTCCCATGCTTTGTTCTGTTTCTGAGCCAAGAATATATCATCGTAACTATAACATAACTATTATGCATATGAATCATGCTAATAACAGACTGATGGCCTATTGGGGGGCATTTCTGAAGGTCAGTAAACAGATTTAGTATCCACCATCCAGAAAATATTGAACTAATTCAAAAGATCACATCAAAATCTGAAGATACATCTTTATGTTGATTTCTTTCCCTAATTAAAAACTTTTTTCTTCATCTATCAACTTCTAATATCCATAAGGTTATATTTTCCCCAATTGTATGCATTTTTTTCTGTTTCAATATAGTTAAAGTAGCATGCTTATTATAAATACAGACTTTGAAAATACAATATTTTCTGATTATATAGTAATTTGTTTATATTGAAGAACTCTCTCAACGATATTTATTACATGCCTTCTACATTCCAGCCACTTGTCTAGGTTGCTAGAAATAAAGCAGTAACCAAACTAGCCTGTGTCTTCATGGATTGAAACTTGTAGGACAATGAGAGACATTAAATAGCTATGTAATATGCTGGGTGATGATAAATACTATGAGGAAAAATATAGCATTGTAATGGAAATAATGGGTCTCCATCATAGTACATAGTGGAAGAAATAGAATAGTTATTTTCAATAAGGATTATTTAAGCAAGATTTCTCTGAAAAGAGACACTTAAGCCAACTCTTGAAAAAAGGCAGTTGGAAGTCCTGAAATTTTGAGAAGTCACAAATAAATATATAAACTAAATAAATTCAGAAAAGTAAAAAATAAAGAAAATAAAAACTTCCCATTCTTTACTATTAAAACACTTTTGTATTAATTCTAATGGTTTTTTAAAAAAATTATTTTAATAATATTATACTACTAAAATTTTTTCCATGTACAATAATAATTTTCTTTTAGAAGTATGGAATGTATGATGAACTATTCACAAGAGGTGGCTCTTGAAAGTAGAATGGTAAGAAACTTCTGTTTTGTGTTTTTTGCATTTTTGTGTTACTGAGTGTTTTAAATCAGAGAACTCATAAGGTTTTAAAATATTCTTCTGTAGGGTAATCATCAATGGCTTTACAACATTCCATTATACAGCTAATTAGCTAAAACAAAATTTATTTTATTAACCCACCATTATTGGATATTTAATCTTTCCAATTTTTGGTGAATAATATGATTTTAATGATTTTCATGATAAATATATAATATACTGCCTACATTATAAGCTAATTAGACTTTCATGGGCTAGCCTGGTAATATATAGTTTTGTATTCTATGGGAAATTGTATTATGCATTCCAAAATATTTATATAAGGAGTAAACTTTGGAGCATAATCCATGTTTTAATTGTGTTCCTGCTCTACATTTTAATATTTTTACATCTTGAGCTCCCTCTATACAGTGCTTGAATATGCATATGATATTCGTTAACCTTTAAATAAGCTGGGCTGTTCTGGGCATCAAATTAAACAAATGTTATTTTTATTTAAAAGTTTATAGCACTAAATAATTAGTAATAATGTAGACACTTAAATCACTTGCTGAGCAGGGGTAGGATTTGAATTGAAGAAACCCATCCGGTAAATCATTGATTGACAAAACCATCTAATTTGCAAGCTTCAATGTACTAGGGAACTTTCTATGATAAACAGTCCTCCATTCTGGGTGGTTTAATTGCTCATCTTTGTTCAAACACACCTGAAACTATTCTTAATACAGTGCTTGTCACATTGCACTAACCATGCTGTGCTTCAGTGTCTTCCACTTACCTGCAAATTTCTTAAAAGCAGGGACCACATATTTCTTCTGTGAAATCAATCCATGTTAGTCCCATGTCTGACACATGTCAGGTCCTCAGGAAATGTTTACTTCCCTTAAATAAGACCACCTGAAGGATGCTGTGGAAAATAGTATGAATACTGATGTTTGAATAATGTTAACCTGCCCAGAGCAAAGGAAAATTTGAAGAGGAAGGAAAACAATGGGAAGAATAGCATTATTAGATCCGGAAAAGTTCACTCAACACACATATTGAGTTCCCTTCGGTAGACAGGATTAAGGGAGGGTTGGAATTGTGCCTATACGCCTATAACTCTGGGTGGGAGGTAGAGATCTCTCTTCTTCCAATGATGAAGAATATAAGCCCTACCTTATATATGAAACAGATTTCACGCATGAATATACTCCAGCTCTAGCCTGAACTTTCTGCTTTCTCCTGTTCCACCATCCTTACCCCTTCCTTCCATCTGGACAAATTAAAGATGGTAAAAAATGTGAAGAATAATTTCATACAAATGGTGAGCACAGAATAACTGTCAGGTATGAAGGTAAGAGTAAGAGTCCTCCACCCCATCCCTATCCTTACACTCCCTAAGAGGACCATGAGTATACAACTCTCAGATCTCAACTTCAATGAAGCAGTTGACAGTCCCCATAGCAACAGTATAAAGTTTATCACTGTGTTTGCACTGAAATTATGCTTCTTACGGACTACTCCTATCCAATGACCAAATGTGGTTTGAGGCAGAGTCATGCCTGGAATATGAGAAATTCTTCCAGGGTTCTTTGGCTTGAAGACTCTCCTGTGACATTTCTGGACTTTCCTTAAACTGTACAGTAGCTTAAGAAAGTTCTCATACACCTTCCTTCTCTTCCTCTCCTTTTCACTCAGGGTTGGACCTGCAGGGTGGTCTGATGGCTTTCCCAGGCTTTCTGGCTCTCTCACCATTTTCCTTCATAGGCATTTCTCCTGATATCATTTTGCATATTTAACCCATCAGGCATCCACTTCCTCAAAGACCCTGAACAACAAAATAACAAAACACAACATGGATGGGTGTCATAATGCCTTAGAGTCTATTTTACATACAGTAGTCCCCTCTTATCCATGAGGGATACATTCCAAGACCCCCAAGTGGATGCCTAAAACCACAGATAGCATTGAACACTATCTGTACTATGTTTTTTTTTTTCCCATAATATATACCTGTGATAAAGTTTAGTTTACAGATTAGGCACAGTAAGAAATTAACAGCAATAACATAATGAAATAGAACAATTATAACAATATGATGTTATAAAAGTTATATGAATGAGGCCTTTCTCTCTCACAATATTTTCTTGTACTACACTCACCCTTCTTTTCGTGATGATGTGAGATGAAATGCCTATATGATAAGATGAAGTGAGGTGAATGACACAGACATTAGGATGTAGTGTGTGACCATTATTGACCTCTGATTGTGCCTCAGGAGGAGGATCATCTGTTTTCAGCCCCCATTTGACTATGGGTAATTAAAACTGTGGAAAATGAGAATGGGGTTTGGAGTGGGGGTGGGGCTGTGCAGTAGCTATCTATCATCTTTCTTTCTTTTTCCTTTCTTTCTATCTACCCATCCATACATCTACCTATCGAGTTGTTTAAATGTATCCATAACTAAACTGTAAATATCTTGACAATGACTGATCCATCACATGCAGCAATTCTTCAAAGCTATGTGTATTAGTTTCTTGGACTGTCAAAACCAAGGACCACAAACTGGGTGGCTTAACACAACAGAAATGTATTTTCTCACAGTCCTGGAGGCTAGAGTCTGAACTTAGGGTACCAATAGGACCACAGTTTCTTTGAAAGTTTAGAGGAGAATCTTTCTTTGCCTCTTCTTACTTTTGACGGTTGCCAACAATCATTGGTGTTTCTCGGTTTGTAGATGCCTCCTTTGGTGTCTGTCTCTCTCATCACGTGGCTTTCTTCTTCTATCTCTGTTTCTAACTTTCTATGTTTTTATACAGTCAGTAGTCATTGGATTAAGACATACCCTAATCCAATGTGATCTCAATTTAACTTGATTATTCTGTAAAGATCCTGTTTCCAAATACAGCTGCATTGACAGATATCACCAGCTAGGACACGAATGCATCTTTTGGGGGAGAAACATCATTCACCAAAACTCTGTGGCTTGGCTTCCCTGCTATTGTTAGTATTACCCCAATCACACAACTGGCCCTGATACTTCAAGGAATCTCTGCTACCCTGTTGCTAACTCCTCACTTTCTCATCTCCATCTGCTGACCCCAAAGTCCTTAAAATTAATCCCAATCACCTTTAATTCAAGTTTAATCAATGTTTGCTCTGTTCATAGACAGCATGTCTAACAGCTTGGGAATGCTTCTTCTTTTGGTATGTATCATGTATAACAACTTGGGAAGCTCAAATGATAGTGAAATTATGTCCTTCCTGAACTCATCAGCCAACTGTCTCCCTACAACCCCACATGGCCTTTCCAAACATGACACATGTTAGGAAGATAGTCTGGACAGTATTCATGACACTCTCCTTTTGTTGCTTCTTTTTCTATGTCTTATCAGTGGGGAGATAATAAGAGGAAAACCATAGGTTTAAGGTATTTAGGCATTTGTGAGACAGAAAAAGTATATTTTTAAGGTCAGGGACCACGTATAAGAATTACTTTGGGCATATAAACTTTCTAAGCCAACACGTTGTGTTGCCTTTCCAGGGATTGGCACAACATATACACATAGAGGTTATGAGTATTAAACTTACAAGGAGAAAAATATAGTTGATTCAATCATATTATAATCTTTATAATTTAATAAATTTATCAGTATCTATATTTCCATAATTATATCATGGAAAAGGCAACTGTTACGTGAAAGATACTATGCTAGTTGCTAAAATACAAAGAGAAGAAGTGTTATTTTTAAATCCCTATTGCATGACAAGCACTGATCTTGGTGCTTTTCAAATACTTGCTTTTTAAGTTCCTAAGGCCAACTGCTTTTAGTAGTTGCTGACATTATCTGTATTTCTTCAGAAACTACATGGTGTGGGAGACAGAACTGAAACACAATTCAAAGTTTAAACTTTAAAACATACTTTCTTTATCAAGGTAAAATTAGTCTGGTCTTTGCCCATAAGGAGCTCATTTAATTGTGTGAATAATTCAAAAGTAATGTGGTTCCAAACTCGTGTCATATTCCTCAGTTAACCCTCCTAAACCTGCTTATTCGCAATTTCCTCTGCCTCAATTAATGTCATCATTAGAAACTAGGTGAAAAGAGTTCACACTGAATCTTTTTGTTCCCTTACCACCAATTCCAATTCAAGGCAAAGCCATTGACTTTACCTCTAAAATACATTATAAATATGATCACTTCTCATCTCACCTGGTGACCACCCCATTCCATGTCTCCTTCGATATCCTGCCATGATTACTACAATAGCCATCCAACTGGTTTCTCTTCCTTAATCTAGTTTCTACTACAACAAAAACATATAGCACTATTCAAACAAAATTAAAAAAAAAAGATACTCTGTAACTTCCTTACTTAGCACAATCCACTGATTTTCCATTGTAATCAGTGCAAGATTCCAAATCCTTACTTTGGACCACAGATTCCACAGTCTATTACTATGTCTCCACCTTTATTTCTCTCCTTTTACAGATTCCATGATCCAGCCACAACTGCCCTCTGTCTGTGCATCAAACAAATCACGTTTTTTTTTTTTGCCTCAGAGAACATCCCATTGCACTTTGCGTTTCCTGCATATAACTTTTCAGAGGTTTACATATGGCTATTTCTCTCTCATCCTTCCTGATTCCACTCATATATGAGCTCCACAGAGGGGCATAAATATCCAACTAACGTAATCCATAGTCTAAAGCAGTCAAACTCCATCCCATAACCTATTTGATTATTTTCAGAGCATCATTACTGCCTAAAATTAATTAGCCCACTTTTTGAGTTAGCTCTTTTTATTATCTACATTTTCTTAGTGGAAATAATTTAAGTTCTGCAAGGGCAGATTTATCATGTTCACTCCTCTATTGCCAATATTCCAACTATGCCTAGCACGTAGAAGCTGTTCAAAAAAATTTGTGTTGAATGACTGATTTACAGCATGTTATGTAAAGACATATGTGAGCAGCTGGCTGCCTGGGGGAATTGGGAAAGATTGAATATTTGAGCTTGACCATGAAGGGCTCATTTCTTCAATGAGTATATATTAGAGGTTTACCATGCATTAAGCACCAAATTTAGGAAAAGGGGTTCCTCAGCAGATTAAGGTATTTCACATATGGAAGAACACAAAAAGACTATTATGAAGGTTATAAGGATGATAGACAGCACATATAATTTAAATTTAAAAAAAAAAAAGAAATATCACGGCAGGCTAGAATAATCAATGAATGTTTACCTAGGGTTGAATGAAGACCGAACTCCCACAAAGCAAGAAGGGGTTTTAAGTAGTGTAAAGATCAGATAGAAATCTATAACAATAGGGAGGATATTGCAGAGATTAGAGCACCTAAATGTCTTATCACGTGCCCTGGAGTATATTGTTTTGTAGTGTTGTGGTGGGAGATTTGGAGGGAAATTCATCCTGAGTAGGTCCTGGAAGCATGTAAAGGTCAGATTCTCAGGGAAGTTCTCAAGGTGGACCCGTCAGAAGCCTTTTAGCCAACCTCTTCCATTTTGATAAGGAAGCTATTGTGTACCATTCTGTTTAAAATTTAATATATTCCGGCTGTATTAAGAAGGATGAAAACCAATTTCAGGGACTCCTGGGTGGTTCAGCGGTTGGGTGCCTCACTTCAGCTCAGGTCATGATCCCGGAATCCAGGATGGAGTCCCACGTCAGACTCCCTGTGAGGAGCCTGCTTCTCCCTCTGCCTATGTCTCTACCTCTCTCTCTCTCTGTGTGTCTCTCATCAATAAATACGTAATTAAAAAAAAGAAAAAGAAAACCAAATTCATTTTTAGTCTTTACTTAAAAAAATATAATGGTAGATTCAGAAGTAGTTTCTTAAGACATTTTATTTTTATGCTACCAAAAATTAATATTTGTACCTATATCTGTATCTAAATATCTATCTGTATCACCAAAAAACAGCTGTGCTCTTTCTGCTTCCTGAAGCACCATTTCCAAAACAATGATAGAAATTCTAGAGCTGGGAAAGACATGTAAAGTCATGTACTAAAAATCACGTACTTTACAGGTTAGAGTTCTAATATGTTAATTCTTTTTGATACTTGCAATAGAGTTATTATTTTTGAAAGCACATGGCAGAGAACAAAACCTGACCTTCTGATTACTAGTGACTTTGTATTTCAGAGCAAGACTCCTCAGACTGAGGAACTTAATCAGTAATAAATTATTCTAAACTTTAGTCTCTGTCAATTTTATGCAGAGGTATATTGGCCAACTACTCTGTGTGTGTGTGTGTGTGTGTGTGTATGCATGCATGCATGTGTGTCTCCTTGCTTTTTATCTCTCTCTGTTTCATGTGCACACAGACATCCATACACATACTCACCTAAACATACTAAATAAACATATATGCAAATATATGTATGTTTATAACATATTTGTATGTGTATATGTGAAATGGATCCTATAGTTAGTATAAAAAGAAACAAAAAGCAAGGACGTTAATGGTTTATCAGAATAGATCATCTATATAAAATGTAAACCTATCTATATTTGAATTAATGTTTTCTTTCTTTCTTTTTTAATTTGCTCTCCCAATCCTGTAGTTGAAGTTATTAAAGAAAAAAATGTTAAATTCCCATAAATCTAAACATGTGTAGAAAAGTTATCATAATACTTTATCTTCCAGGCCAAGAAATAGGACTAAGCTAGCACTTTTCTGTGGGCTGAGTTTGTTTGCAATAGCAAAACTAGATCCGCATGTCCTTTCAGCTCCATGCTCTGTACGGATATTTCTGGATTTCCTTAAAAGCTGCTGAACTGGCATAGATACCTAGGTATTTAGAATCATTTTTGCTTTTTTTTTTTTTTTTTTTTTCATTGAGACTCATGGTTCTAAATCCCTAGGACTTGCTTGAATATGGTGGATTTATTCTCCAGATTTGGCCAGAATGTTGAGAAGAAATGAGATGGCATTGACCTCATGGGGGAAAAGTTAAGAGTACACAGTCCCCTTTGGGTAGCAAGCCCCCAGGGGCCCATTCACACCACACAGATTCAGTAATTAAGTTCAGAATATTAAAAAAAGAGTGGGGGGAGAAGAAATAGAGAAATATAAATAAACTCTTTGGTAGTTTTGCAAAAAAAGCATTATGAACAAGTAGGTTTATAGTATCATGGTAGAAATTACGACCACACAGTAGAACTTCTAAATTATTTTTCCTCTGGAAAAATGTACAGAAAAAAAAGAGAAGAGAATAAAACTTATATTCATACTTCATTAAAATAATTAGGCACCATCCATTAGAGTTCCTAGCCCATGGGAAGCAATTTTACTTTAGAATGTGCTTTGCTGATGATAATAAAAATGGTGTCAACAGCATTAAAAGAATAATCGCACAACGAGGCTTTCAGAGACTACTATGAATTTTTTAAAAGTCAAATGATGTTGCTTGCTTCTGTTAGATAACCTCAGTACCCTGAATGTCTGTCAAATTCTAGAAAGGTTGGTGGCAAATTACTTAAGTGCTCCATCTGCCAATTATACAAACAAAGTTTTCAGGATGATATAATTTCTCTGGGTACAGGTTATGAGAGCTAAGGAAACAGCACATTTTTGATGTTGTCAACAGACCATCAATTGATGCTATGCCTATTTGTGGAGGAAATAAGGTGAACTACCAGGCAGGTCAAGCAGTCTACATTTTTTGTTCATGCAAGCCTCAGTTTCCCTAAGTGACAAGCAGCAGGTCAAAAGCTTAAAGTGCTGAGGGAAAGTTTATAAAGTTGCATTTTGTTAGCACAGGGACTTTTTAGGTAGTGAGGAGAGGTTAGGTTCGGTACCAGTTATTAAGTCTCTGAGCCGTCTGTTACCCCTAGATATGCCATGTGTGTTTTACTGTATTTAATACTTTCAACAAGGAGGTGTATGTTATTGTCCCCATCTAAAGAAGGAGCAGACTGAGTCACAAATTGTTTACATCATTCCTGAATAGCATGAGAATTTTAAACCTAGTTCTTTCTAGTGCCAAAGGCAATATTCTTGCTGGCAAGCTACCCAGTCTCCCTGGAAGCATAAATACTAATGAAAAGTGAATACTCATTTTTAAAATTAGGCTAGATTTTTCTCCCTGAAGCCAAGCTTTGTGTTAGTTTGGACTAGGTTGGCCAAATGTAACTATTTGGAAGTTGTGCCCACAGAGCCAAAAGCAAACACTAATGACAAAAAAAGATGAGTTTTCCATGGTTTAAGCATTTTGTTTTTTTGAAAGGAATAACATGAAAAAAATCATTCTTTAACTTGGCCAGAATCAATAAGAAAACCATTAGTAGAGTGCTATTGAAATCATGATACTTAACTCTCAGGGATCTTAACTCTCAGGGATCAGTGTGAAAACTGGGCTCTTGTTTGTATCATCAAAAGTAATATTAAATATTATTACCTTCTTACAATGTGACATATGATGTATCTTTCTCTACACAGTGGAATTACTGGGCATAACCAAATGTATCTGATATTTTAGGAGAACAGACCAGTCAGTTGTACAGAAAGATCTTAAATATTATTTTAATATGTGTTTTTTCCTATAGTGTTAAATCCACATAGTCCTACTGTGTATCTTAAATAATGGCACAAATTGCTAAAGTTCCTAAAACCTCGTTGTGAGTTTTTTGTTGATCATTTGGCTTATACTAGCCTCACATTGAGACAGGAAGAGAAATATGCCCCTTCTTGGGAAAGTCCCTCAATGTTATGAAAACAAAAATATGGCAGAGGTTGTAAGTTAACTTTGAAAGTGCACTGATAAACTTTGAATTATTTATCTGTGAAATTCAAAACATGTGTGGGTCCATGCGTGGTAGACAACTCTGCTAAAGGTTTAGCCCAGTATCACTGAGCATTGTACTCAGTGATTTGGAGAAATTAAAAGGTAGGATTTCTCTTACTGGAAATAAGTCATAGTTGGCTTTGCATGTCTCTATTTTGGTCTGGCATACACATTTACTGGAAGGCCAAATAGCAACCTTTAAAGAAATTTAGAATAAGGAAATGATGTGATATTATTTCCATTTCAGATATTGGTTTAAATGGCATGATGATGATAACTTGATGCCACGAGTGAGTGTGTGTGTGTATGTGTGTGCATGTGTGCACTTGCTCAGATGTATAGACAAACACTATCTGTAGGTACATGATATATCGGTATATACTGTAAGGATGCATCTGTGCATGAATTTCAGAATAACATGACCTCAAGATTATATCTCCACAGGAGAGAAAAAGAAAAACAACAACCTTTTGAAAATATGGACAAATTATTAATCACCTACGGTTTAAAACTTTAAAAAGAGGCTATATTACTGGTTTCAATTTTGATATTGAGATTTATTTAAATAGTGCTGCACACATAGAATCATAAAAACAGTTATAGCCAAAGAACTTCTTGCTTCTTAATGGTCCCTCAGTCCCTGTCATCACCATCTGGACTATATGAATAGGCAAGCATAAGACGCCTCTTAACATGTCATTTGCCTGGCTTCTTAAGCCAATTTGGTATAAACTGACATTTTTCCCACCAACACTTTCCTCAACAAAATAAATATGTCCAGAAAGAGCCAGACTCATTGATCTCTAAATTACTAAAGAAATTCCCTTTTGTTGTGGTTCCTGCAAAATCCTAGGTTTAGACTTAAGAACTTTCTTCAGTTCCTTTGAGTTCTTGGTCCTTTAGAAATAAACAGGCTTGGGCAGAAGTAACCAATAAGCCATCTCAGAGAGGAGAAAGAGTGGGACAAAAATGAAAAGATTCAAGATCATTTCTTAGTATACTTATGTCCCAACCACTCACCTCCATGGTTTTTCATGTGTTTTGACTATGGGAAAACTGCTGATAAATTCTAACAGAGTCGCCACTTCAAGAACTTGTCCTAGAGGAAATCCAAGTAGCTTTAAACCTCCCATAGAAGTGATCCACAGTCATAGTTTATGTAACAAAATTTCATGAATTTTATTAGGTTTCTAAGTTACCTCTCTTAACAGGTAATAATAATATGGTGTATTTTAACTCCTCAAAACGAGTTTTGGGCTGGTAAAGTTAGTAAAATTAGAAAGTCGAAGGAAGTCCTAGACTGAAGATTTAATTTTATGTTTGACACAGAATCAAAGTCGGCTAAATATTATGAGTGTCTTTCCTAAATTTCCAAGCACATTGCACATGTCATTCTGTCACCCATGTAAGAGCAACCTACTAAGTGACACACATTGTGATTGTGCATATTACTAGCAAGGCAATGTCACAATTTGCAAACAGAAAAAATGGTGAGACCCCGTAACCTAGCTGTCCTCAGAGCTCATGAGTAGAGAATGGACTAGAGGTGCCTGGGAGAGGCAGTTGATTAAGCGTCTGACTTTTGGATTTTGGTTCAGGTCATGATCTCAGGGTTCTGAGATTGATCCCCACTTGGTGCTCAGCACAGAGTCTGCTTGGGATTCTCTCTCCCTCTCCCTCTGCTTCTCCCCTTCACGTGTGCTCTCTCTCTTTCACTCTTTCTCTTTTTCAAAACAACTAATAAAATAAATCTTTAAAAAAATCTAAAAAACAAAAAAAAAAAAAAGGAGAAGGAATGGACCAAACTCAGCTTATCTGACACTGGGACCCATGCCCTTCCTGAGACATCAGATAGCCTGTCATGATACTGGAGCACCAGGCAAGCATAGGGCTCAGAATTCATTCCTTCTGCTTTAGAAAAGATTAACTGAAGACTATCTCCTGGCATGGGAATGGGATTTTCAAGAGCACGTAGCTAACACATAATACATCAATCTCTGTTCCTTCATCCATTTATCTCTTTAGATCTTAATTCAAGGTCAAATTTCAGTTCACTTAATCTTATTTTTTAAAGATTTTATTTATTTAAATGAGAGAGAGAGAGAGCACAAATGGGATAGGGAGGGCAGAGGGAACAACAGTTAAGTAGGGAACCTCATGCTGGGCTAGATCCCAGGACCCTGGGATTGCCACCTGGGCTGAAGGCAGATGTTTAATCCACTGAGCCACCAAGGCACCTCTCGGATCACTTAATCTTTAAATTTTCTCATCTCTAAGAGCAGCTTGTGCTAAACAATCTAGACCTGTATCTTATCCCAAACACTATTTTGTAGTGCCTTGATGTTTCATTTAAGGACTGATTGATTGTCTTTAGAGTTAGGAGCCCTCTACTAAATGTCCTTTACATATCCCAACCCACTCCAGCTCCAACAGTGGGTATACAATAGACATATAATTTTAAATGTAATAAGTACTATTTATGTAACTTTTGCAATGTAAATATTTTTGATAATTTTATATAATACTTATTACTGCTGAAAAAGAAATAGATTTAGAAAAAATAATTTCTTGTCAAGACAGTATTGCTAATATCTAGTGAGGCCTTGCTTGGATGAGTCATATAAATTTTCAAGGCCTCAGTTTTCTTGTCAGTGGAATAGAAATTCTATCATATTTCTTATCTTTATTCACAGCATTAGCATTATCAGTCCATTTGATAACCTCTCATTTGATTCTTTTAATAAACAGAGGAGGGGGGGAAATCCAAATGTGAAAAATCCAAATGCTTTCCAGAATGTTTATCATATGTTAGCACAGTTCCTAAGGCTATACTCATTTAATTCTGGGTGCTGTATGAATGCATGGTGATGGACAAGAGAGCTCATTATTTTGTGTTTCCATTTCCACCTAGGTACATGGGAACAATAACCTCTTTGGTCTATAATGTAGAAATTAAATAAAATAGCATAATTCAAGAACAACTAGCACTGAGCCTTATAACTTACTCATCTCTTAGTTCTTTTAAAGGATAAGATCAGTGATGAAATTGAAGACTTTTTCTTTGTATTTCTGTGTCCATATGTATTATTAACTTCTTTTTGATCCTTCTTTGCATGACTATATTTATATGGTTGTTCCTTGACTGTCCCATTGCTTGTTCATTCTTCACTAACTTTGATGCATGTACATATTCCTTATTTTTAGCTATTTAGTATTTTAGACATGTTGATCCCTTTCTAGATCATTAATCCACATAAGTTAAAACTCACTTAAGTATCTCTATGGTATCCTCCCTTGGTCAAATTTTTTGGTGGTTATTATTCTTGTGTACAAATCCTTTGGAAAGATTGCTTTCCAAGACTCAGTATCCATGAGAACAATAATTAAATTTTCTTCTTATATTAGAAGAGTTTCACTACACATGTCTCATGCCTCTGCAAAGCTTGGCTTTGTTCTATCTTGCTATTTATTTTGAATTTTGTAACAAAACACTTTGCAATTAATTTCAGTTCAGAATTCAGCACCACTCTGTGATGTTTCTTGTGCACTTGGAGTGAGTACCCTGTTATACACTCTCAAAGATAGTCTTTTAGTCCATTATCACATGCACTGCTTGCATAAAATAGGCTACCATTCTCTTCTTTTTCTAAAACACTAAGAGTTAAACCCAGTGGAATCGGTTTCTTAGTTATCACATTTATGGCAACACCAGCATAGAAATGAAAGTTTTGACCTTGGCTTTCCCGATTTCCATACTTGTCTAGTCATTGACTTCTCTTCCATATCCCCACCTCCATAATTAGCTTTCCACTACTTAATTTCACAAAATTAAGTACAAATTTTTAGTGCCATCTATGTGTCTGGAGTGGACTGAGCATTTTTATCTTCCAACTAAATGATAATTAGGATTTACCATAACATGTGATTGAAAAATTATAATAATATTTGCATCTTTTTAAAAATATTTTATCCACCTATTCATGAGAGACACAGAGAGAGGCAGAGACATGGACAGAGGGAGAAGCAGGCTGCCTGCAAGGAGCCCAATGTGGGACTTGATCTCAGGACAGGGATCATGCCCTGAGTCAAAGGCAGGTGCTCAACCACTGAGACACCCAGGCATCCCAATATTTGCATCTTTTTGCGTTTAAAATGTTAACAGATCATATTTATGAACTCTTTCCATTTTCATCAAAATAGATGTCATTGAACTGCAGTTGAAGTAAAAGTTTATTCTATCTTTCCTTTATTTCTCTCCTTGCCTTTTTACCTCTTGTTCTCTCTTCTTTTCTCTCTCTTGTTCTTTCTTTTTCCTCTGTATGTGAGTGACTATGTGTTTGTGTGTATGTGCATCAAGGCAACAATAACAAAGATTAAATTTAAATAGGTTCAAGCATAAAGTACTGAACTGATGCCCATTCCCTGAGTCTTTTTATTAAGGTATATTATGCACTTTGTATCATTTAATTTTTTTTCTAGTCAATTATTACTGAATTTCTTGAGTTCAAGTGCTGATCCTTCATATGACTTTTGTAATAGAGTAGGTGGGAATGTACTAAAGTAGGTTTGGAATGCATTTTATGTAAAGGGATTAAACATTTTTTAAAGAGCCAAAAACTCATCTAATCTCTCTTGAACTATAGCTGGAGACTTTTTTTTTTTCCAAATTAATTCCCATTTTTAAAATATCTGAAGGAAATTCCAAAGTACTCATTTATCCTCTAGTCTTTCTGGAAGAGGATTAAGAACTTGAAAGAAGTAAAAGAAAGTTAGCCTGCTCCATAAAAGAACAGAGCTCGGATGTTAGTCTCACAGCATAACATAAAAAAATGGATAACATTTAATCTCTCAAACTTCCTTTAGGAGCAAACTCAAAAATGTTTACTTTCACTAAGCCATTTTGAAAGTTGTTTCAACCTGCAGGACCTTCTAGTGGTTTTGTGTTTTTTGTTTGTTTGCTTTTTGTGTTTTGTTTTTTTTGTGTGTGTGCTTTTTGTGTTTTGTTTTGTTTTGTTTTTTGAGTTTTTTGTTTTGTTTTGTTTGTTAATCACCCAGAGTAGGACATTGCCTGAGCCTAAAAGAATACTTTAAGCAGCAAAGCCAGACTTTTCTTACTCGACTTCCTGAAAACTCAGACTTCATGAAGATTTGGCTTTCATTCCTTCCACCCTTGGTGAAGTTCCAAAACTTTTAGATTTATATCTCTCATTGAAGACAAAGTAGCAGCATATCAGATTTTTCTTCTCTAGAGAAGAACAGTTTCTAATTAGGGGCTTTGCAACTATAAACCACTTGGAAAAATATTTAGGCCAACTCCTACAACTCCTGGCATTTTTCCTTCGGCTGAGATCAGGCTTCCTCACTTAAGGAGAATAAACACTATCTCTGCTCATGAGAGAAGGCTCCACTCCAAGCCCTGGGACTTCCAACTCCCTCACTATAAAATGTGACCCTAGTCATAGTCTTCCCAGGAATGCTTTGCTATCTTGATCAAATGTTCTCATATTTGTTAGGATGGTCAACAGGGACATATATCTCAATTCTGGCTCTCTATACTATCTATCTTATCTAGAAATGTGGAAGAGGCCATTCTAGTTTATCCTCAACTGTGGTTTAATATTTTCCTTGAAAAAGCCAGTGGTATTTATAGATGTAGAAAAGGGTTTATAGGTTTAGAGAAGAGATAATGATAATAATAGTTGACATTTATTGATCATTTGTCCTGTGCCAGCCACTGTATTAAGTGTGGTATAGCAATCTATCTTTCACTTGAATGCACCCAACAGCCCTATAAATTAGATGCTATCCTTCTCATATTCCAGAGGAGAACACTTAGATTTACAGAGTTTAGGAAATTATCCCAAAGTTTCTCAACAAGATAAAGGTAGAGTTAGAATTCAAACACAAATTGGTTTGGTTTCAGAAGCTTTAGCCTTAAATATTACATCATATAATTAAATTGCAAATGTACTTGCTTTGCAATATCTAAGATAATATAAATTCAACATCAGTCAACCTAAAAAATGATATAAGAAAGAGAGGGAAATATGAACTAATTTTGAAAAATATTGCCCTCACTGACACTGAATCCATTTAAAAGGCCAAAATAGCTATTAAAGGAAAAAAAAATAAATGGATTTAACTTGGGAATGTTTCAGTGAATTCCCCAGAGAATCACTGAATATATTCCATATTAAAAATATAACACTATCACTTTTTATGATGAGAGAATATCATTAAGCAAAATACTTCAAATTATTTTAAAACATTATGACACAAATATGAAAGACTTACAGTCATCTTATTGTTTTCTGCCAAATCCATGATGAAACAGAGTGGGAAACTACCTCCTCTTCTATATAAAAATATAAAAAAGTTTCAAGATGCAGGGAAAATAATCTATTTTTAAACGTCATTTTCAGAGGAACCACTTATAAGAAACCAACATTACTTTGCTTAGAAGCATAAAAGGTCAAAAGAATAGTTTCTGAACCACAGTTTTCCTGGGGGAATGGGGCTAGGGGTTTCCACATTACTCTCTTAATAGAATGCCCAAAAAATGGCAGAAGTGTTCTTCGTCTTTTTCTCTTTACAATTTCAATATTAGTTTGGAACTTTTCCATTCCTTTCTGTGAAAACTTTAAGATCCATTAGAGAGCATCTGATATTATAAGCACTTAGTTGCTATAAAGAGTGAAATTATCTCCATCCATCAACTCATATACAAAACAATAGTTCCCATTAGAAGATCGTGCAAAAAGAACAGATCAAAGCAAATTCACTTCTTAGATGGAATCCAGGTGACAAGCAGAGTTTCCTTCATTTGTACATCAGAGTCACAACTGATTGACATATGTCCACCATCAACTCTCTGTAAAGGCCACTATTATAACCAATTGATCAAGCAGATCTGAATCAAGCAGAGCTGAAATTATTACTTAATAAAATAAAGGATAGCACCAATTGAGGGAGTCTTACAAGTGTCTCATAAGGGAGGAGAAGAGGGATAATATTCATAGGCTTTTAGTGTCTGTGTTCTAATGGTTTAAGGCAAGTTTTCCAATAGAGAGATCCAATATAGAATTTTGGGATTGGCCAAAATTCTTGACATAAGAGTTTAAAAACTAATGGACACAGTGAGGTGAATGTTGAAAAGTGATCTCATAAATAAGCATTTGTTCACTTGAGCCATTTTTTGTTTTGGTAAAGGGACTATTTCACCTGGATGAACAATATGTTTTCTTAAAAAGGAGGCTAGCTGAGTGTTATATTTTCACATAAACTCATTTCCAGAAGTTCTTGAAGCAACCAATGAAATTATTGTTCTGAGAAAGGTTTTGCACAAAATTTTATCTTTTTGGTAAAAGTTTCAGGAACAAGGGTGAAGGCAAGTTGCTACTAGTGGCCTGTCTTAGTCAATCTGGCCTACTATAACAAAAATACCATAGACTGGGTGGTATAAACAATACAAAATTTTTCCTATAGTTCTGGAGCCTGGAAATTCCAAGATCAAGGTGCTAGCTAATTTGTTTCCTGATGAGTCCTCTCCTTGGTTTGTTGATAGATGCCTTCTTGCTTTGTCTTCAAACTGTGCTTCATCTTCACATTTCTCCAGTCTTTTTCTATAAGAACATTAATCCATTCATAAAAGCTTCACCCACATGACCTAATACCTCCTAAAGGCCCATCTCTGAAAACCATCACATTGGGAACTAGAGTTTCAACACATGAGTTTGGAATACAAATTTCAGTCCATCGAATGGCCTCGATTCTTAGCCTGATAGCTGAGTTATGTGAATGCAGTCTTGGTTCACAGCTTAATATTTCACAATGACTCTATTTTCATATTTGAAACATTTTAAAGATTACAGCTAGACTCCACAGAAAAAGTAGAGAATCAAACGAACAAAAACCAGAAACAATTTGAAAATAACAATTAATGTTTGTTAACTTTTAACTATCCTCTTAAAGGGCATTCTTCCAGTATACTACTTAATCTTTACAAAAAATAATGGAGCAAGTACTATTAGAAACCTCATTTTCAAAAATGAAAGATCTGACTTACAGAAAAGTTAAATAATGTGCCCATGATTGGGAGATAGAAAGCTCCAGAACTAGAATTATATCTAGGATACCTGGCTCTAGACCACACAATCATTCAGACACTAAAATTAACACCAAACCAAAATGATAAATGAGACATGGCTTTGAAAAAAAATATTTAAGGGCTTCTTGTATTGATACAATAACAGCAAAGGATATGTTTGAGTTAGCTTAAAACTATTAAACTCTTATGATTCATTTGAGGCAAATATACTCCCACAATTCCTTTGCCAGTAAGTTCCAAATTTTAGCTATTAGTTATCCTTAAAATCTACACATTTAGTACAAATGACAAATTGCTAATCATGTTAAAAAGGGCTAATAAGTCAAGGCATTGTCAGCAATACCAAACAAAATCAATTTCACTACTCTGGCCGATTGGCTGTTAAACATTTTTTCCTCAGGAATACTTGGTTTTAGTGAAAGACCCCAGGGTCTGATTCTCTCATTTTTTGGTAACTCATCCATGGTGATGGTAGAAGTAAGGAGAGCAAGTGTGTGTGATATTACAACTACTTATTATGTACACTTTATAAAGTGAATATTAGCAACTGACTCTCAGGACCAATTCAAAACAATATGAAATTGATACCAAAGTGTCCTTCCAAAAAGTGGGAGGGGGGGATTCTATCTGCATATGAAAATTTTGAGGTGGCAAATTTGAAAAATAGTATGTGAACAGATACTTTATTACCCTAGGTAACTTTTAAGTTTTAATTTCATAATTCAGGTGGCTACTAATAAATTAATTTTAAACGCATATCAAATGTCTTTATTTTTTAAATTTATTTTCTCACAAGATCTGAAAAAATGCCTTTTTTCCTGCGCTTTCCTCACACATGCTCTTCAGTGAAGATTTGAGGTCCCTCATCTGATACCCAAACACATAGCTTAGTGTTTGAGAGAATAGAATCTCAGTACAAAATCATTTAAAATGGTTTAGGTTTAATCTTTGAAAAACAAGAATGATGAATCAAGATTTCCCCAAACGTTCAGGTTTTGACTGCTTCAAATTTCCCTGTTGTCACTTCACAGTGAAATTGTGCAAAGTGTCTAGCCATGACGGGCACCCATGGAAGACTAATTTATGTTTTCACAAACTTGAACATGCTAAGATTGAAAAATTTCATCAACTTTATATTGGATAATTTAAAAAATTCTATGATAACAAAGTTTGTCAGTATTTTTATATTTATCAACAAACTAGGTTATTTGAGTTAAATTAAATTTTAAAGGTATAATTTTATTAGCAAACCCCTAATAGGACAACTAATTTTATTTTTTTAAGTTTTTATTTAAACTCTAGTTAGTTAACATAATATAATGTTAGTTTCAGATGACTGTTTCATGACTCAGCACTTACAATATTCTGTGCTAGTCACAAGTGCACTCCTTAATCCCCATCACCTATTTAAACCATCAAAAGAAACAATCAACAAAACTAAAAGGCAATCTGTAGAATGGGAGAAGATATTTGCAAATTACATAAGGGGTTAGTATCCAAAATATATAAAGAACTTCTAAAACCCCAACACCCCAAAAATGTATAATCCAGTTAAAAAATGGGAAGACTGTATGAATACACATTTTTCCAAAAAAGACATCCAGATGGCTAACAGACACATGAGAAGATGCTCAACATCACTCATCATGAGGGGAATAAAAGTCAATACTACAATGAGATACCATCTCACACCTGTCAGAATGGCGAAAATCAACAACACAAGAAACAACAGGCGTTGGCAAGGATGTTAGAGAAAGTGGAACCCTCTTCACTTGGGTGGGGCAGACAATCTGGAAGACAGTATGGAATTTTCTCAAAAAGTTAAAAATAGAACTACCCCATGATTGAGCAATTGCCCAAAGGATACAAAAATACTAATTCAAAAGTATATATGCTCCTTGATGTTTATAGCAGCATTCTCTATGATAGGAAAGACACAATAGCCCATTCTGTTGCATGATGAATGGATAAATGATCTCTCTCTGTCTCTCTGTGTGTATATAATATATATGATTACTTAGCCATAAAATGGAATGAAATCTTTCCATTTGCAACAATGTGGATGGAGATAGATAGTATTATGCTAAGTGAAATAAATCAGTCAGAGAAAAAGAAATACCAAGTGATTTCACTCATATGTGGAATTTAAGAAACAAAACAAATGAACAAATGATCGTGGGGTAAAAAAAAGAGAGAGAGGCAAACCAAGTAACAGACTTAACCATAGAGAACAAATTGATGGTTATTAGAGGAAATGTGGACTTTTTTTTATCAATTAGGATCATCTGGACAATTCAGGCCACATTTTAAGAAACATGGTTGGTAAGTGATTAAGGACCATACATGAAAGGCAAAAAAAAAAAAATAATAAAGGAGTAAAAATTTCAAAATTAAAGGGAAATTGAATGTGGATCATTGATACCTAGTAGGTAGAGTGGGCATTTGAATGTCATGGAAAAATACTTTCCTCTAATGGGGAACTTTAAAGTAAAAGGTAGAGAGATAAAGAGAAATGGAATAGTAATGTCTATGTTTTTCTAGATAATGTGTATTGACACAATCCTTCTCTTATAACACTAAAATTTATGAGTTAAAACAAAAACAAAAGCAGAGAGAGTGCACCTAACCCAGCCTAAGTTATTTGTGGAAAGCAGAAATTTCAACCAGCCCACATCAATCAGATTCAAATACATAACTGGTTCTCCCCCAAACTGTCTGTATCATCCCTACTGTACAGACACTGCCAATCAACAAAGCTAATAATTATCTAAGAACAGCATAAAACACAAGATTAACCTGAGTTTTGAATGATAAATTCAATCACAATAATTTATTTTTATCCTCAAGTCAATAAACCAGAATTAATTTGCATTCTTTCTAAACCTTGTATAAAGGTTGGCTCAAATGTTTTTGCTTGAAGGTAAAAAGTTATACAGATGACCTTTACCAGAAATTGTACTTAATTAATATCTCTATTTCTATTAATAAATGAAAAGGTAAGTTTAAGCATCAAGCCGGTAATATACAAGAGATTTGTGTACAATTGTATACTGTAAATTAGTATGAATTCTGTTCTCACTGTAATAAAATATAAAAATTACCAAGGGAAGTAAAAAGTTGAGCCATTTGACATATTACTTGCCATTCTCCAATTGTTCAGAAATTAGAAATATTTAGAGGACTTTTTTTTTAAAGAAATCAGTGTACATTTGTTTGTAGTCACTAAAAATGTCTAGTAATTGAAAAGCACACAATATAACAATATAATATAAAAGGTCTATTTAAACATATGCAAGTACTGAAGAGAATGATGGAGGAAATGCTATTTCTTGCTTTAAGATCATATTGAAACTACAACCCAAACACATTAATTTGAGAATAAATTAGTTCAAGTGGCTGTTATCAAGCAGCACTTATCAGTAAAAATTAGCAAACAAACAAACAAAAGTCATTTGCACAGTTTGCAATGAATGAATGTGCTCCAATGTAGTTTGTAGGAGATTAAGGCAATAATTTAAAGATATTAATAAGCTAATTTCAAGTTATTCAATAACTACTCTCATTTCAAGGGGGAAAAAAAAAGAAGTACATGATGAACTGTTTAAATGTTTGGGTTTTTTTCCCCTCTTTCTCTTCTTCCCAAGCAGTACTCTAAATTTTCGCCATGGCAGGCTAAGCAGGATAAATGAAACTCAATGCTGGGACTTTTCTTGTGCTACTGAAAGAAGCATCTTTCTCTTTTCTGCTATGAATGAAGAAGGATACAATTCTGGGTTCTGCTGGGGCATAAGGAGGGGAGCTAGCACTGAGGAAGCCAAGACAAAAACCAGAGAAAGAAACTAGATCCAGTTCATTCCATTTAATATGTCTTTTAAGGCTCACCCCAAGCTAGGAGTACTTCTGGAATGATCATTTGCATGAATCAATACCTGTTTTCTTTCTTTCTTTCTTTCTTTCTTTCTTTCTTTCTTTCTTTCTCTCTCTCTCTTTCTTTCTTTATTTCTTTTTCTTTTCTTTTTTCTTTTCTTTTCTTTTCTTTTCTTTTCTTTTCTTTTCTTTCTTTTCTTTCTTTCTTCTTTCTTTTCTTCCCTGTTATAAACAACCAATACTATTCTGATAGTACATAGTGACTCATTATTTTAATCAAGCTCACAGAAACAATGAATTATGAAACTTAAATATTTAAACTGGTATTTCCTTAATTTTCATCTCTATACATGTTGTGGACTGGGGGTATCTTCCCAAAATATATATGCTGAAATATATATCACAACCCACAATGTGATGATATAGGGATCCGATTAGGTTGTGAGGGTAGAGCCCTCATGAATGGGATTAGTGTCCTTACAAAAAAAGACCCCAGAGAAATCCTTTGCCTCTTCTGCCATGTAGGGACACAGCAAGAAGAGAGGCCATTTATAAACCAAAAAGCAGATTCTCACCTGGACACCAAATCTGTTGGCACCTTGAGTTTTGACTTTCCAATCTCCAGAACTGTGAGAAATAAATTTCTATTGTTGAAGCTATCCAGTCTATGCTGTTTTTGTTATAAGAACCTGAACCAACAGAGACAATGTGTTTAATTCTTATTTTTCTTATATTATTCTAAGTAACACTAGCATTGTGCAATTTTAGAGAGTGGCCAGGCCAGCCTCAGAGAAAAGATGGATTTATGGGAAAACAGAGGAAGAGTTGGCCCTGAGAATACCCGGAGAAGACTATTTTAGGCAGAAGGTGCAGCCAGTTAGAAGGTGCTAACCTCGGCCACTCAGTTAGGTATCCAATCAACTCTTGATTTCACCTCAGGTCGTGATCTCAGGGTTGTGAGATCAAGCCCTGTGTTGGGCTCTGGGCTGGGCATGGAGCTTGCTTAAGATTTTCTCTGCCTTTTTCACTGTCTGTACCCCCTCTCCCTTTCTAAAAGAAGAAGAAGAAGGGGGATGGAAGGAAGAGGAAGAAAATGCAATAGATTTCAAGTACTCTGTTGCCTTGACTACTCAAAGATTATTACTTAAGAGTTTAGGGTTGCCCCAGTGGAGGGAGGGAAAGGAAAATAGTGGGAAATGAAATTAGTCAGGTAGCAGGAGGCCTAGTGGCACAGCAATAATCAACATTCAGATAAAGTCCACTCCATAAGCAAAATTATTAATCAATGACGGCATTAGCGGTCAAAGTAAGATTATTCGACTGTATTCAAATAATTGTAAATCAGACACTGGGGAAAAAAGCAAGAGAGCTGACCACAAAAAAACAAAAGTGATATCAAGAATTCAATTCAGCTCAGAAATGTTATGGAGTATCACTTGCAATTTGTAGGTCATTTGGCCAGAACAACAACAAGAAAAAAATCAGAGTTAGGTAGTCAATTCATTATTTCAAGGGTGGTTTAGCTCTTCAAAGCGAGAGCACATTTACATATGTCAAGAAAAGCCACAGGTCAGGTCAGAAATAGTAAAATTCTACAAGGATAAACTGGAGGAAAGATAATGATTGACGTCCTCAGAAGTTTGCTTGTTAAGTATATTCACCTCTACCTGGCATGAAGTAGCATGTGCTATTTCTACTAACTTCTTTACAAGATATTAATGGTAGAATTTAGAAGAAAAATGCATAAATGTACCCCTGCATTTTTCATATCACCGTCATTGTAGACATTGTATGAAATGAATGTATTTCCTGACATCACTCAGTATCTTAATAGAATCAAAAGCAGAAGCATTGATTTGACAGGAAGGAAAATGAAAGTATCTGTAGAACTTCAGTACCTTTGAACTTGGCAACTTCTCCAATATTTATCTCCTTCTTGACATAGTCTTTTCAGATGAGTCATTGTTAATGGAGGCCGTAGGAAATAGAAAAACTTCACAAGGGACTCAACTATAAAATTTTCAAAACAGAGAGGTAGGAAAAAAATAATGTGTTGCCTTATAAAGTAATATCTATTCCTTGACAGTTAAAACCAACCAAATGAACAGCTCTACTGTAAGAAGCAGTTACCGTGTAGGAGTATTACTGTGATGAACGTAGAGAATAGATAATAAAGACGTTTTATACATAACTAGTCTTACAGGCTTGGGAAAGGCACACATGAATATATAAAGAGTGAGGCAATTTGAATTGTGTCAATTAGCAATGTGAGATTTTTTAAATCACTAGCAGACATGAAATTATCTTCTAGAGGGAGATAGACACAACTATGACTCGATTTGATTAATGAAATCAAGCAGAAGTGGGATGTCATATTTCCTTAAGAACTTTAGTGTGGCTTTTAAGAAATCACATGATTTGCCATCTCCCTGCCTTCCTCTCCCCATCCTTTCTCCCCTCTCTCCCTCTCTTTTTCCTTCATGGTAACCACTGCCATTTTGGATGTGACCTCTCCTTTGGACTGTATTCCAGAATAATGATCACATGAAGAAAAGCTGGAGCGAAACTGCAATGGAAAAGTAAGAGGAAGGAAAACACTATCTGGCCATTTTTGGCCACTGATACTTTAGGGTTGTCTGTTACTGGAGCATAACTGAGTCTTCACCTGACATAAAAGACAATAGACTCATAAGTTGAATATCTCTTAGTAGTGAAACAATTATAATGGTAAAAATATAAGAGAAAGAAGATATTCTAAAAGTAAGATTAATTAAGTCCATCTCCTAAGTTGATCATTCTTTGATTTAATAGATGTATCTTTCTACTTAGGCTAGTATACATCACACGACACGCATGTGCACACACACACACACTCAGACACCACAAGACAGAATAACAATGAAAACAGAAAGACTGAAAGAATAATTCTCTTGGTTATGGTTTTGTATTAAAGAAGCAAAGTGAAAGAGCATGAGTAATGCCTGTTATCAAAGAAAAAGATTAGATTCAGCCTCAGGAATATTAGAATTGTCACACAATGTAGTCCAAAGTGTGTGTAGACACACACACACACTCACACACACATGCACATTTATAGAAAAAAGAATGGGGGAAGGAAAAAAAAAGATGTTCTGAACAAATGTTTCTGTCTACTTTTTGTTTTATGTACTAGTTCTGAAGTATCAAGGTTACTGCTTTCTTTCTATAATATTTATAGAAAATTCATACAGTTCTAGCTGCAAAGCTGTAAAATTTTGAAAACATAATATAAAGCTTCCCAGGTCTCTGTATCACTAAGACACAAACACACAGAGCTAAACTGGCAAGTTTTGTAGTATTGAGAGTTAGAATATATCTGCGTTGGTCTAATGAAAGATAAATTAAATGGACGCATCATATAATTTTCCTAATACTATGAATGAAATAAGACACTGACATTCCCGGAGCAGACAAAAAGAAAACTTCAGTCCTAAAGTTTATAGGCATTGGGCCTGGCAGTTGTTCTTTGGAACTCATGAAAATATATTTTAACTGATAACATGGAGGAAAATAGCTTTTTCCTCATAAAACATTTTAAGAGTTTCATTAGAGGAAAAGATGTCAGAGCAACACTGTGATTGCTGGAGAAGCCTTTTCTATGTATGTCCATCTTGTCCAGGGAGTACGAAGTTTACTGCGTGGACTGCTTATTATGTTTTACTTAACAATTTAATGATTCTAAATTCATCCTACCTTTCCACATCCAACCCAGGAAATGTTCATCAAATTTCTTTAGAGGAGCTCATCTAGGAAGAAGAATAAATAAATGTGAGAAATACAATACCTTCTCATCTTTTAAATTTTTCCAGGAGGAGATAAGAATCCAATGACTTGAGGAGCTCATGTCAAATAAAACTGTTGTCAACTTGAAACTTTAAACACCTTAAGATTCAAGACTCTTTTTTTCTTTTTCAATGAGTCATAATTTTTATTTTTTTTAAGATTTTATTTATTTATTCATGAGAGACACAGAAAGAGAGAGAGGCAGAGACATAGGCAGAGGGAGAAGCAGGCTCCATGCAGGGAGCCTGATGTGGGACTCGATCCGGGAACTCCAGGATCACACCCTGGGCCGAAAGCTGGCACCAAAGCGCTGAGTCACTCAGGCGTCCCAATGAGTCATAATTTTTAGAACTAGCCTTGTTATCAGGAGGAATAGAAGAAAACTATGGGCATTATGTTTGTACACTATGAAAAAGTATTACTTTCTGTAGTTGAAGGCAGAATTTTCCTTAAAGAAAAAACACTAGGATTAGTAAATGATCATGAAAAAAAAAAAAAGATTTCTTTCTTTTATTTGCACTAAATACGGTGAGGAAATTTAAGTCTGATTACTTCATGCTAAGGGATATAGCTTGATTCTTGAAATATCTTACCTACTGTATCTGTGATTCTGGATTTCTTTGATTTTTTTTTAAACAAAAACGGAATTTGTTATTTACTTATTCATATTGAGGTTTAATTTCCATAGTGTTGTAGGCAGAAAACTGTCCTCATGAAGATGGTCACAGTCTAATCTCCGGAATCTAGGAATATGTTACCTTAATATGACAAAAGGGAATTCACAGCTGTGATTAAATTCAAACTACTGAGGTGGGGAAAGTTTCCTGGATTATCCAGGTCAAGATAATTTAACCACAAAGGTCCTTATAAGAGAGAGGTAGGAGGATCAGAGAGCGAGAAGATGAAATGGAAGCAGAGGTCCCAGAGAGAGCCATGAGCCGAGGTATGTGCATAGCCTCTCAAAGCTGAAAAAGTCAAGGAACAGATTCTACCCTAAAGCTTCCAGAAGTAATAGTCTCTGATTTTATCTCCACAGAAAGCATTTCAAAAGTCAGACCCTCAGAACTTAAGGAATCTGTACTAAGTTCCTAAATGTGTGGCAATTTGTTACAACAGCAATAGGAAATGGATACACACCCAGTAACATGTACAACCTTAAGCTCACAGTTTGATAAAGGTGTGTGTGTGCACATTTCCATTTCGGGTCCACTGGGGTGTGGGTACTATAGAATACTTCCAGGGTCCCGAATAAAAACATACTGTTGTTATGATTTCATAACTAAAAACGAGTCTCAAAACACTACCAAATAACAAACATTGGTTTGAATCACTAAGAAGAGCTGTTAAGTATTTAATTCAGTAATTTAGAAAATTTAAACAATATAATTTAATAACTAAATTGAGAAAGTTTAATAATTAATAGAGAAATGAAAAATGGAATAATAACTATATTCGACTTACCTGAAAAGAGCACTAGCAAAGTCTGACTTAAAAATACTTTGGGGGCTGCCGAGGTGGCTCAGTTCGATTAAGCATCCACTCTTGATTTTGGCTCAGGTCATGATCTTAGGGTTGTGAGATCAAGCCCCACACTGGGCTCTGCACTGTGGTATGCAATGGTGCCTGCTTTAGATTCTCTCTCTCCTTCTGCCCATCCTCCCTCCTCCCAGAATATATGATTATATATAAATACAGGAAGGAAACATAAAGAAAATATGAAAAAAAGGTTGATGGATAAGAATACAAGTTTATGGCAGTGCTTATACACTTGCATATATAAGTATCGAATATACATACATGTAGAGAGTTGCAGAGGGAGAAATAAAGAATGAGAAAGAAGTCATATTTTAAAAGATAATGGCTGAACTGGTTAAAGCAAGATAGTCCCATATTCAGTAATTCAGCTAAACCTCAACTACGTAGATAAAAGTAAATCCTCACCACAGTGGAACCAAAAAAAAAAAATGCTCTGAAAAAGAAAGACAAGCTTATAATGTGTTTTTATAAAAGCAAAAGGTGAAACCAGAGAACAGTGGATCAGGATCTTTAAAATATGAGAAACAGGGATGCCTGGATAGCTCAGCGGTTGGGCGCCTGTCTTTGGTTCAGGTCATGATCCTGGGATCCGGGATCAAGTTCTGCATGTGGCTCCCTGCAAGAAGCCTGCTTCTCCCTCTGCCTGTGTCTCTGTCTCTCTCTTTCAGTCTGTATCTCTCATGAATGAATGAATAAATCTTTAATAAAATAAAATAAAATATGAGAAAAAAGAGATGTATCAATCTATGTGGAAAAGACCTCTTCTCCTAAACAAGTTACTTCTTTTTTTAACTCAGAACACAGGTGGACTTTATTGCCTTGTCCCCATTATTGTTAGGCGATACAGTATGAGTTGTTCTGGGCAGTGGCAGGTTGTACAGGATAAGGTGTACTACCTCTAGACAAAGCCTTTTAAAAAGTCTGTCTTCTCTATGCTTTTTTTCCCTTTTTCACCAGCCCATTGTAAATATCATGAAGGCCCCATGGGCTCTCAGATCAAGGGACAGAATGGACCTCAGTTCCTGAATACACATTTAAAGATCTACCTGCCAATAAGGGACACACACAGTGGACAGTTAGGTAAATTTTATTAGATTTTAATAAAACATTCAAATTTAGAGTTATGTAACCAAATGAATACCTTTTCAGAAAAAAAATGGTGGCTACATAAAACATATAAATAATGTTTAAAATGACTGCTTAGATAAAATAACTAAAATATGGAAAAGTACTGAATAACATAGAGTAGAAAAATAAGAACTAATGTTATTTTTATAATTGTGAAGACAGCACAATCAATATTATTTCTTTCAACAAATATCACTGCCAAGTCACTGTGTTATATACACTCTTTTAGGTATAAAGATAGAGCATTTAAAAACACAAGCAAAAGCTGCCTGAATGACATGGACATTCTAGTTGTAAACTGTTTTTCTAGGGCAATCATTAAAAATAACAGAAATGGAATATATAGTTTCCGGCTAATACAAAAATATCAGCATGAATTGAAGTAAAAAAACTCCAGTCATTTCAATCTAAACAGAATAAGGCATAAAAAAGAGAGAAAAGTAGGAAATCAGGGCAATTATGAAACAATAAATAAGGACACAGTATTTCCAAAATATCGGTAATCATAATAAAAGCAAGTGGACTAAAATCTGTTTTTAGAAAAGAGTGCCAAAGTGTATAAAATAAAATAAACCCAGATATACGCTATTTAAAAAGGAAACCCCTAAATATAGGAACCAAAAGACTGAAAATAAAATGATAAAAATATATATATACCCCCCACACACACGTGTACATACACATATGCAAATATACACAGAGATGTGTATACACACACATACACTCAGACATTAAACATATACAAATAAAAATGAGGGGCTAGCTATATCAGTATCTGAAAAAAAATTGACTTTAAGACAAAGAAGCCTTACAAGTGATAAAGGGGTCACTTTTTATGCCACTATTGTTTACCCCAAGCACCAAAAAATTTTAGATATTAGTAAGAGAACTTATCTCTTTCAACCTCCCATTAAAAATGGATACAGCATAAAAGACCTGAAGGCCCATTCTCCAGAGACAATAGGTAAGCTCTAAATTTATCATATAAATGATAACTTTTGTTAGTGTGCTTGCTTCATAACTCATTGTTCTTTCACTGAAAATGTTATTTTCCACTTGTACAGATATGTATTTTAAGACATTGCAATTAAACAGAGCTAAACTTGAGTCTATTTCAACATCTACTAACTGTGGGATCATGATCATGTCATTTAAACATTCTGAGCTTCCCTGTCCTGATTCTTAAAATGGGAGTAACTTCAATCTTTATTGAGTACTAAATAAGATTGCATATGAAAACATTATAATACAGCTCTGTATATAGAGAAAAAGAGAGCATTAGCTAATTTTACTATGTGATTACAAGTTTTTTTCTTTAACTTGAAGGGGTTGCTTTTCTTAAACTAAAATATCCAGATAATATCAGAGTTATGTAGGAGAATTAGTATTAGGAACATCTAAATAATAAAATTATTTTAAAGTGATGCTTTCCTTTTCATGAAATACCAAGTTTTAAAAATTTATTTATTATTTATTTTTTTTTAAGATTTTATTTATTTATTCATGAGAGACACAGAGAGAGAGAGGCAAAGACATAGGCAGAGGGAGAAGCAGGCTCCTGCAGGGAGCCCAGTGCAGGACTCAATCCCAGGACCTTAGGATCATGCCCTGAGCCAAAGGAAGATGCTAAACCACTGAGCCACCCAGGCATCCCCAAATTTTAAAATATATTTAAATCATATTTCAATAATATCATTCTAGGGCAGCCCGGGTGGCTCAGCCGCCTTTGGCCCAGGGCGTGATCCTGGAGACCCAGGATTGAGTCCCACATGGGGCTCCCTGCATGGAGCCTGCTTCTCCCTCTGCCTGTGTCTCTGCCTCTCTCTCTCTCTCTCTCTCTCTCTCTCTCTCTCTCTCTCATGAATAAATAAATAAAAAATCTTAAAAATATATCATTCTAAAAATACAAGGACACAAACCTACGCTAACTGCCACCACACATCTAGAAACTAGTTGATTTTTTTCCTTTATTCATCCATTCAACGTATATTTGTTACAGTCAATGCTCTGCCTTTAGAATCCAAAGATAATCAAAGAAAAGTTACAAAGTTCCTGCCTGCAAACAGCTTACTTTTTAGTGGGGTGGGAAACTATATAGCAAAGAGAAAAATATCTAAAAATTATTACAGAGAGACATCCTCATGCCAATGTGTAGGCTTGCTCAGAAAATGCCTCCTACAAAACAAAACTTTATGAAGACAATTATGTTTGACAAGAGAATACCACCCACTCATACATCTACTCTCTCTAAAAGCAGAGACTAGATTAATATACAGGCTGTTGCATTCCCAGTCTCTCTGGTCCAATGGCTGTCCCTTCCTGAACAACCAGATTTATCGGATGTATGAATATATGAACACCATTATTTGTTTTTGTTCTCAATTGAATCCTTTCTTTTTGTTGAACATTTGCTCCCATAGCAAAGTCTTTATGGGAAATAAATTACAGAATTATGAAAGCTCGTATAAATAGTATGAACTAGACACTTCATAATTCATCAAAATATGAGTGATGGCACCTCAAATTTAAATACCATATATTTGACCCAGACTTAAAATATAATTTAAAGATGTGTGACTAATTTGGAATTTGCCTTTGACATGTATGGAAGGACGTTGAGAATCCAAGATTCAGTAAATACTAAGTACATCAATTTTTCCATTCTTTTATTGTTCTATAATTTTTTAAGATTTCATTTACATTTATTCATGATAGACACAAAAAGAGAGAGAATCAGAGGCACAGGCACAGGGAGAAGCAGGCTCCATGACACGGGACTTGATCCTGGATCTCCAGGATCATGCCCTGGGCTGAAGGCGGCACTAAACCGCTTGGCCACCTGGGCTGCCTTATTCAGTTATATTCTAAATAGCTTAAATTAGTATCCACAAATGTTTACTGTACTCCAATACTATGTAATGAATTATTATTCTAGATTTAATAATATTTTCTTTAAATATGGTAATAATTAGAATGTCTTTGATAGTGCTATAATAATATAATAATAATAATAATATAATATAATAATAATACTGAATATAATTCAGTAATGATGGTGTTTTTATTTTTTTAATGTTTATAATAGAGCTACAGAATTAAATTTCTCTTGTACTGGTATAAAAGTTTCAGGAAGTTAAGTAGTTATCATGAGATTGAAAACCTGGTTGAGTAGGAAGTATGATGTCAGGATTAAAATATAGTGTCTATATATTCAGTATATAGGAATTGCTGGTGGAATTTGGAATTCTGAACTCTGCTTAGATTTCCCTTAAATGATAAAACACAGGCAAGCTTTTCACAGAACACTTTTTCTTTCATGTACAATATTCTCACTGTAGCAAAGAAATTGCTACCTATATTTTTCTGCATTATTTCCTAACAGACAATCTAAATCATCAAAACAGTGCTTTAGAAAGAACCATGAAACTTTTTATATCTTATTTAAGCACTTTTGAACGATAAGAATATGAATGAAAACCACTAAAACCTTTGTGTTTTGGTTTGAATCTCTGAACTTATGAATTTCAAGTGACATGAAATTGGCCCAGATAATACTGTGGCTAGTTAATGCAACTCATTCACCCTTGTAAGTAAAATGTTTTTACTTGTTCCTGAAATATCCCTGCTGCCATGGAAAACAAAAATTCTCATCTTTGCCCACAATAATCAGCTCTGATGGATTTCTGTACTTGGTCCCGCATACCTATGTGCTTCATTGTCTTTCAATTCTAAGAAAATATATCTTACAAAAAGGCAGTTGCAGAGACCTGGGAAAGCAATGCTCAAACCTGCGTAATGGCTGATCATCATGGTCATTGCCTGTTAATTTGGCAGCCTGAACATTGCAAAACAATTTAAAATAATGAGCAATATTTATTTCACTGTTAGTCCTATTGGTCTGTCTATAAAGAAGTCAAATTTAATGTTCTCTGTGGCAATAATTAAGTTCATCGAAGAAAGAGAAGCACTGACATCTAGCCAATAAAACATTAAACCGGTGAGTTAGAAGAGTCTAATCAACAACAAAATCAGTTTATCATACATCCGATGAAAGTTTATTAAATCAGATTATCTCTGCTGATTATACGACATGGTAATGATTAATTATATTTTTGAGACTGGAGATGAATATCTTTCATGTGGAAAGATATGGGGCAGAAGTCAGTGCCAGAGAAAGAAATTTGAAGTAGGAAGTGATCATTGATGCCCTGGATCTACTTGATTAATCATTATCCATCTATTAATTCACTCTGTTACTTTGGCCCCTTGCTATAAAATATGCTGACAAAATCTATTTAGTAAGAAAAATATCTTTCCTAGAAGATTTTCCCATTGAGTATAGAGTCAAAGAAAACTGCTAAGTCATTATAGTATTTTAGTGGTAGGGTATTGTCATTGTGGGCATAAAATTTTATTCCTATTTTTTTTCTTTTTCTTTCTTTCTTTTTTGCTGTTTAGTCTATGATATTTTTTTCCTCCCTCAGGACAACAAAGGGGGTGGATAAGAGTGAATGAATGAATCTCTATCTAAGCAAGGCACTTATATACATGTACAAAAATGATTTTTGAAGAAATTATCCAAAAATTTGACAAAGGAAAAAATCATTTTTCACTTTTTCTCAAAGATCTGGAGATTTCATTCATGCATAATAAGATTTGGAATAATCTAAGCACCCTTATGAATATATATATATATATATATATATATATATATATATATATATTTTTTTTTTTTTTTTTTTTTGCTATAGGGCAAGAAATCTGTGACCATGATGCATTGTGCACAGGCTGCCAGGGCATCAGAAGCTCCATGAATGATAAGGGCAACAGTGGCAGGGAGGCTGATGAGGATAAGATGGGGGTGATGCAAGCAATAATGAATTGTTGACTTTTTTTTTTTTTTACCTAAGTGGGTATATTTGAATAAAATCTTCACTGAATAGTCTTGGAAAATGATCCTTTGCAAAGTGAAAATCTGCTATGAGTGTATAATTTTTAAGTTAGATTCCTTATCCATAAATGCATGCACATTTTGCTAGTTTGTGATGAATGAACCACAGCATGTGTCAAAGTCAAGGAAAAATTAAGAATTAAATTCTTGAAACTTTGAAGGCATTTGATCCAGAAACTTAACCTTAGAAAATTTGAACCTGTTGGTTTCATGGGTGAAATGAAGCAGAATTTGCCAGCCAAGGGAAGCCTGGGTAGCTCAGTTGGTTAAGCATGGGACTCTTGATTTCAGCTCAGGTCATGATCTCAGAATTGTGGGATTGAGTCCCACTTCAGGCTCTGCACTGGGTGTGGGGCCTGCTTAGGATTCTCTCTCTCCTCCCTCTGCCCTTCTTCTCCCTCCCTTTCTAAATTAATTAATTAACTAAATAAAAAAGAATTTTCCAGCAGAGTATCACCCAACAGAGTACTGAATGAGTTCTAAAAATATTTTCATTTAATATTTTTATTATGTATTATGGTTACAAAGGTACTTCAAACACATCATTTCACTGACACAATATCATATTGAGGTCGTTTTATTATTCTCACCTTAGAGATGGGAAAAAATCAGGGCACCTGGGTGGCTCAGTCAGTTGGGCATCTACCTTCCGCTTGGGTCATGATCCCAGATTCCTGGAATCAAGTCTTGAATTGGGCTCCTTGCTCAGCAGGAAGTTTGATTCTCCCTCCCACTCTGTGTGCACACTAATTCTCTCTATCTCAAATAAATAAATAAAATCTTGGAAAAAAAGATGGGAAATTGAGGCTTTTTAAAAAATTTTAGGCACTAAATATTAGTGGGGCAATTTGAAATTATTTGGTTTAGATTTTTTTCTCTCCAGTATGTCAGTAAATCTAGGTGATATTCTACTTCTGCAGAAGCTCTCATAATGTAGAGGCACAAGTAAACTTATATTTACAGGAAGGTATCCACATTAATCTTCAGAATAGACTAGCTCTTTTCCTTTGCGCCCTCTGGATTTCAAGCCCTTAATCAGAAAACCTGGGAATAAAATACTTACACAATGAATATTTGAATTATATGAGCTAATATAAGATTTGTGAACAAGTTTTGCATATTTCAAAGTGACTCATAATAGTGCAAGAGACTTGTAAAATTCCTGTAAAAAGAAGAGCACATGGACTCAGAAACACTTATAAGACCATCTGAATCAGTCCCATCATTTCTTACACTTCCTTTGATCCCGTGACTCTCAGGAGTCCACGCCTCAGTGGTCACCTGTTTTTATCTGGTTTCTCCTCCCTATAATGGCCAGTATACAAATCTGACCCGATCTAGTCCACTCTACTGTCAATAGCTTTACGTAGACAATAAATGAGTGGTATTCTATGGCAATTTCATCTCAGGACTTTCCAACCACTTCTATGACTTTAACTGAAAGCTGGTTGTCTGCTTGAGCACACTTCCCTTGTAGGCTTTGGAGGCAGTGGCTTATGCTGTTGTTTTTGTTGTAGTTGTTGTGAGTTTTAAATAGGCTTTATTCTTCAGATAAATTTTAGATTCACAGCAAAATTGAATGAAACGGTTAGAGATGTTTCATCTAGCCTCTTCCACTATAAATGCAAAGGGTCCCCCATTATCAGCACCCCTACTAAATGGTATGAATGGCCACTATTGACAAAGCTACACTTACCCATTCTTGCCACCCAAAGTATACAGGTTAGTTTAGAGTCCAGTCTTGGTGTTGTGCATTCTATCAGTTTGGGTAAATATATAAATGACATGTATTGAGCATTATATTATCCTCCAGGATAGTTTCACTATCCTAAAACTCCTCTTGCTCCAAGTAATCATTCCTCCCTCCCCGCTTAACTCTTAGAAACCATTGATCTTTTAACTCTCTCCACAGCTTTGCCCTTTTGTTTGTTTTAATTTTTTGTTCTGTCAGACTTTTCTTAAAGGGTTAAGGTAACTGGAGACATGTTCTTTACTCTCATATCATGGTTTTATCAGCTACTTTCCTCCTTGCTTGTAGAAAAAGGGTAAACAAAAACTGCAAGTCTATATATTGCTACATATCAGATATATATTTATATATATATAAAACTTGAATCTTCCATCATGATCCCACCATGAGCTCCATCATCTACACTGCCCTCCCACTAATCTCAGCCATCCTCCTGACCTTCACTAAACAGTAGAGTTTTTGTTTCATAATGTATTATACCATGCTTTCTCCTATATTCATTCTCATAAATGTCTATAACCAATGTTCTACTCTCACAAATTCTCCAGTATTTTTTCATCCCCTATACACCAAAAACTACCCCAGTTGCCAAGATAACAACTTTCAGTCTCCTAGTTTTCACCTACATCTTCTTTCCTTTTTTAAATATTCTATTTATTTATTCATGAGAGATGGAGAGAGAGAAGGAGAGAGAGAGGCAGAGACACAGGGAGAGGGAGAAGCAGGCTCTATGAAGGGAGCCTGACATGGGACTCAATCCTAGGTCTCCAGGATCACACCCTGGGCTGCAGGTGGCACTAAACCGCTGAGCCACCTGGGGCTGCCCTCCTTTCCTTTTAATTCAACAACAGTAGCACCCTCCTCTTTTTTTATTGCCTCCTCATTATCTAGACTGAAGGTAGACAAATATTTTATATAACAGACAATATAGAAAAAGATTTCAGTCTTTGTAAGCAATATGGCCTCACGCAGCTACTCAACTCTACCATTGTACCATGAAGGGATACATATATTTATTTCACCCATGTAATAAATGAATGTGGTTGTGCGGTGGTGTTCACAACATTTAGAATGATACCCAGTCACTCTTAATCTGTGTTTTACATGAATCAGTGGCCCTTGTTTCCCATGTAGATATTGAAAGTTAGGTGGATATAACTATGGATGGCCATAGGCAAAGAAATGACAGGATGCTACGTCATAGGAGTTAAGAATGTTGGTTGAAAACCAAGAAGGTGATTGTAATAATGGACCATGGGATCTAAGGTACACAAATGCCACTGAGTGAGTCAGTAAACTTGACTGGGTTTTATAGTTACAGAGACTTTATTTTCGGAACCAAAAATAGTATGTTATAGTTTCATAGTCAGTTGGAAGCCTTTATAAGAGGGCTCAGATCTTCCCTTCTAGCCTTGGAGAAGCAAGCCACCATGAGCTCCACAGCTCAAAGAAGTGAATGAATTCTGTAAGCAGCCACAGGAGCTTAGAAGAGCACCTGGAGTTTCAGATGAGATGATGCCCCAGCTAGCATCTTGACTGCAGCCTTGCAAAATCCTCAGTAGAGGAACCAGCTAAGCTGTGCTGGGACTCCTGATCCATTGGAACTATGAGATGATAAATGTACTCTTTCTATTCCAGTAAAATTACATACAGTGTTATATATAGGTTTCACTTGTACAAATAATGACTCAACATTTCTATACATTCCTCAGGGCCATCAGGATAAACATACTCTTCAATCCCCTTTATCTATTTCCCCCACCCCCTACCTACCTACCCTCTGGCCACCACCAGTTTGTTTTCTGTAATTAAGAGTCTTTCACTGTTGTTATTTATCTCTTTTTTCCCTATGTTTCTTTGTTTCTTAAATTGCATATATGAGTGACATACGGCATGTCTTTCTCTGACTTATTTCACTTAGCCTTATACCTAAATATATATCATTTTAAGTGCATATAGATGCATAATATACTACGCAGCAGAAAAAAGCTAATGTAACTGTCAATGCTTCTGTAATTAGCTTTATTAACAGAAATACTATTTGAATTGCCCCTTCTTGTCCTTGTGCATATGCATTCCCGTCTCACGCTCGCTTCACTGTTACCTCTTAGTTCAATGAGAAAAAGGGAAATTTACAGAGATAAACTATCATCCCTTTTTATCACAAGTTGATAATTCCACCTGTATTTGAAGACATCTACTTCCCTCTTAAAATGTTCTACTCTTGGAGTTTATCCATATATAACAGGTGTTTGTGCCTGTATACATATTAATACACATAATATGTTATCTAATATATACTAGATTCATTATATGATGTATTGGAAAAATCATAAAACAAAACAAAATCCTAATTTAAAATGGTGTCAGGAAGCCCCGAAGAGGGAGCATTCAGATGTATGTCATTCCTTGTAGAGGGCATAGCCAGCAGAAATAATTATCTTAACAAGAGAGGGCATTTTTCACATGGGAATTTTTTCTCTTGTTTCTTAAACAGAAAAAGAAAGAAGATCACTCCCTGCCCTAGCAACCATTCCCTAACTACTGCTTGCGGACAATGAGAAATGACCATGATCTGAAACTCTTGCTCTTCTCTAATAAACTTTTATTCTAGCATTTCTCCCCAATTCCCCTCTAAAACCTAATAAACTGAGTTTCCCTTTGTCTCTTCAGATTTGCCTGTAGTTTGTCATAATTTTCTTGTCCTGAATTGTAATACCTGTGAAATTCCCAAATAAACTCATTTTGTTAGTAAAATTACTGGCTATGTTATTTAAAAAAATATATTTTATTTATTTATTCATGAGACACACAGAAAGAGGCAGAGATATAGGAAGAAAGAGACGCGGGCTTCCTTGAAGAGCCCAAAGCAGGACTCATCCCAGGTCTCCAGGATCATCCCTGGGCTGAAGGCAGGCGCCAAGCCACTGAGCCACCCAGGCGTCCTTGACTATATTATTTTTAAGGTTCTCATTATATCTATATTTCTTCAAGGAAAAGTCTACCCACTATGTCCACTTCCACCTAGTATCTCTCTAACATGCATTGGGCACTCTTTACTGAAACTTCTCTAGATCGGTTCAGCAAGGACATTACTCTTGCTAAGCTCAGTGAAAACATTTTTGACTTCATATTGTCATATTCACTTTATATCTTTTTTAAAAAGATTTATTTATTTATTTTTATCCATGATAGACAAACACACAGAGAGAGAGAGGCAGAGACACAGGAGGTGGGAGAAGCAGGCTCCATGCCGGGAGCCCAACGTAGGACTCGATCCCAGAACTCCAGGACCAAAGGCAGGTTCCAAACTGCTGAGCCACCCAGGGATCCCAATATTCACTTTATATCTTAGAACATTTGGCAATAAAGACATTCCTTTCTCCTCTACTCTCACTTTACCAGTCTTAAAGCAGTCTCTTTTATTTGAGGGGTTCTCATGACATCAAATATACATAAATTTAGTCAACTTTATTAAGTTTTGTTATATTTTTCCTCTGTTCCCAAGTATCAACTTTGAGAGGGTCTCTGGGCTTAGCTCTAGGTTCTCTCATCCTGGCCTTCTTACATTTTGTTCTAAATGATCTCTTTAATTCTCATGACTTTACTCATCCCAACCCCAATCCTGATGTTACAGCTCAGATTCAAAGTCATGCCTCTCAAGCTATTTGACATCTATACCTGTCTGGCTCCTGGATCATCACATCCAAATTGATACCCTTAATGTATCTCTTTACATACACACCCCAACAATAGAAACAACTATAAGAACAATTATCTGGCCCTCTCTCATTCTCTTTCCTTAAAAAGAATGGCACCTTCCAGGTTACTACAGACAAAAAAAATAAATAAATAAATAAAACAAAATTAATTAAATTAAATGAAAATTAAAAATTATTAGTATTTAAATAAAAGTGATTGTATTGAAAATATGTGTGTATATATATATATGCACACACACACATATATATATAAATATATAAATATATATATATATTTGTATTTAACTAAGTTATTTAGGATGTTTCTCTTTCTTCAAGCTCCTTTTATTCACCTCAAGAAAGATTTCAGGGGCACCTCAGTGGTGCAGTCAGTTAAGCATCTGACTCTTGATTTCAGCTCCAGTAATGATCTCAGGATTATGAGATCAAACCCTGCATAGGGCTCCACACTCAGTGGGCAGTCTGCTTGAGATTGTCTCTCCCTCCCCCTCCTCCCACTTATGTGTACTGTCTCTCTCTCTCTCTGTCACTTTCTTTCTCTCTTTTTCCTTCTCAAATAAAAAAAAAAAAAGAATCTTAAAAAAAGATTTCATATTCATGCAATTCCATTCATCACTGGATCTACTCTGTGACAGCACCTTAATATCTAGCCTAGACTCATCTTCCTATTTCTACTTGTGTATATATTACATCATATTGTTGGAATATTATTTATGAAAATAAAGCCTGACTTTTGACAATAATATGGATTCAATATTGTCCCATTTTCCCCAATTTCATGCTCATGAGATTATAGAACTCAATGAATATTTCTGAAAATAGTCATTGTAACAAAAACTCCTCAGTAGCCATCTAAAATAAAAACTTAAATCCATAAAGTAATGCATTTACATGGCTCATTTACACAAATTATCTTATTTAATCTTCATTAATAACTTCAATGTGATAAACATTTTATTATTATCATATTAAAGATTAAGAAATAAGCTTAAGTTTATAAATCACCTGCATTAAGCATACCAAAGACCTCTGAGATCTGTGAAGTATTCAATGAAACTAAAACAGGATTTAAGAGCAATGTCCATGTCATCAGTAAATACAGTATGCAACACGACATTTGTATCAGCAATGTGTATCTAGTTATTAAAGATTCTTCAGAGATCTAAAGAAAAATGCAAATAATAATATAAAAAAATCAACTCACTTTTTCCAACTAAACTCAGAATTGGATCTGAAAAATTATAAAGCAAATACCTTTTTCATAACTCTATCAAAGTTGACATCCTTTACACATATATTTATTATGCTTTTCCTTTATACAGATTAGGACTTAGATATATCTTCTCTCAAAATCTCTTGCTCTCATCTACCCTAGTCTGGGGTCATTCTAGACCACTTATTGCAGTACAGATTTAAACATGTGTGTGTGTGTGTGTGTGTGTGTGTGTGTGTGTGTGATTTTCAGTTTAATTTACTCCAAACTCCACAGCTAAGTTTTTCAATGAGGCTACTTTACCAGGGGAATATTTTTATTGTACCAGTTTAAGGCATTTGAGATGATAAAATGGCTCTCTACATAATAAATAGAAACTAGCCATGTATAATTATTCTTGTGAATAGAGTTTTAAGTAAGTTCTATACGACCTTTCTAAATGTGTGGAATATTGGTTATGGGTACAATGATTTCTACCTAGGCATAGCCATTGATTTTTCAAGTATTCTGTTATGCTAATGTAATATGTTCCTTGTTCTCTCAAGTTATTCTAAGAATCACTTGAAACAGTGATGAACAAAATCAGTCTTCTATCAAGCACTCTGTAAGGGAATTTAGAGGAAGAGAGGGAAGGTAAAGGGTTCATGATTTTATAATAAAAGAAGCTATACTCTCCATCAGAACTCAAGAGAAATTCATTCCTAAAAGCAAATGATAATGAGATCTTGTGCTGAAAATCTGTAAGTTAAAAAGGCAATTAGCTTGTCTATCTTATTCACCTACAGGGGCAAAAACAATTCAGTCCTCACTATTAAAATGGATTGCAGTCATATTGGATTTGAAAACCTGACTTTTTAAATATTTATGAATATCTAAACCCTGCATAAGAGTAGAAAAGAGGGCACGTATAATTTAGAAAACTTTCATTCAGCTGAATGACTCCATTGTAGAATTTTTATTTCATTTGAAACACAGGTTGAAATATAATATTTACTACCTCTGTTACAAAAGTAACAAAACAAAAACATCTAAAATGAAAAAGCTATAGTGAATCATTAATTTTAAATGAAACATCAGAGAGATTGCTTAAGATTTATTCTTTTATTAGAAAATCCCAAATTAGAAATGCTTTGTATTATGCAAGCTTAAAGCCATCTTGACTGAAACGTAGGTACCACGGTTCTAAACAGATCACAGGGGATTTTGTACTATGTGAACTCACAACCAACCACTGGGAAAATATAATTTGTTTAGTGCTAATGAAAATATTCATAAACAAATATGTTTGTCAATCATAAGAGTTTATATGCACTTCAAACACCATTTCAACATGGGAATGCTGATGCAAACCTCTGTTATTTATAGGGAAATAATGCAAGTCAGCCATATATGTCCTCATAACACCCAATCTCATATTTTTATCACATGAAATAATTGATGTGGGAAACAAGGCAGAAGAAAAAATATACTACCTACAGCTCATTGACAAGTCTTTGAAATAGGCACAGTGACTTTCCTCTAGGGACTCAACTGCCTCAATGTTCATACTTTGCGAAAGGCAAAAGGCAAGGGTAGCTAGATCCCTAGGATCCTACAAGTCTACTTTAACATATAAAAATTTCTTTAGAAATTTATTTTGTCTCTAACCACTCCCCATCAAGATACGCATTAGCAATCATGCCCTAAGCATATGGCCTGCATTGGTGGGCCATACATCCAAATAGTATCATGACTTGTTTTATTAGATGATAATAAATGACCTTTCCTGACAATAGCTAGCCCCCTCAAGGTTCTAAAACCTTGCTTCCAAAATTTCTTGGAGACTTATGCTCTCCCTAACCCCATCTCAACTGAAAGTCTATAATGGGCCACTCTTCATGACCCCAGTGCAGTTCTTTCTGCCCATGGGCCCTTGTTCCCATGCTAATAAAATCACCTTTTTACACCAGACACCTCAAAAATTCTTTCTTGGCTGTCAGCTTTGAACCCTAACATCTTTCCTACATAATAATCATGTCTTCAGGATGACCTTTGGATATTTTGCCAAAATCATATTGATAGTTCAAGTAAGTTTCTAGATAAGAGGTCAGCAAGCATTTTTGTAAAGAGCCAGATAGTAAATCTTTTGGCTTTGCAAGGCCACACGATCGCAATTGCAATGGGTCCATTATGCCACTGAGGTGAAACAGCATAGACAATACATAAACAAATGAGCAATTGTGGTCCAATAAAACTTTATTCACAAAAACAGGTAGCAGGTTGGTCCTGCTATAGGATTACCACTAGTTACTTTTAAAATGCAAAATGCTTCCAAGTTGTAAAAGAAGAGAGTTATGCAATTAGCCCTCAACCCAAGCTACCTCCCGGATGTAGATGGATGTGGATATGGGAAGAAATAAAAGAGATAAGATGATAAAATGCATGTGTCAGGAGGAGTTGTTAGAAGGCAGAAGAGGAACAGACAGTAAAGTATCCTCCAGATTGGGAAGGTGGGAAAACAAAGCAAGCCACTCCATACCCTTTACAAAGAATTTTATTTAGGATAATTTACAGCAGGGGACATTGGGCCGCTATAATCTGTAAAATCCACACCTTGATCCACAGCTTTTATAGAGCAAGGAGCATTATGGTAAGATCAAAGGGTAGTTACCAAAGTGAAGCCTTTTGTGTTCCACTTTAGCATTCAGAAGGAGCCTTCTCACATTCCCAGCAGGGCATAAATTAACCTCTAAGGGGCCTGGAACATATAGCCCAGGGGAAGGTCATTGTGCAGGGAATGAATAAGATGATGGGTCAAAGATGGAGTCAGTATTGTCAGCACACCTACAGGAATTTAAAAGCCAATTGACTAAGTATTCCCACCAAAGCTTACCTTCTCCATTCCATCCTCAAAGACCATCATCTCACTCCGAATACCTCAACTGAGAACTCAGTACTAGAGTGGCATGTAGATGCCATGTTCAATGTTAGGATGGTTCTAAATATGAAACATGTCATTTATGTTGTGTCTTGAGGAACCTGCAATAATTGACTTGTGATTTAGAATGAACTTGTCTGTGATATTACACTTGCTGAAGATGTGCATAGACTGATTTTGATTACTTAGTATCTTTAAACTTAAGAGCATAGATAAATGTTTTTAGGAATTTTTTTAAATTAGGATTTCCCCAAGGTAAAAACTGTTTATAGAGCATTTATTATGTGTCAGACCCTGTGCTAGGCATCAAGAGTAAAAAGATATCGTAGGATCTCACTGTCTAAACTTTTTCACCTACTACTAAGTCTTAGAATCATTCACAGAATCTACATGCACATAACTGGGATCATCTGGGAAGATCTCTGCCCAAGACTATCTTACAACCATGGTGCTCCTTACTTCATCACCTTGTTTCTCATGTGGCATTCTTTGTCACTCAAAATACTCTTCCACTTATAAATTTCACCCATTAGAGAAATTGGATTCGTCACCTGTGATAAGCTTTTACTGTGTGGTCCACATCAATTGTGTTCCATTTTAAGCAAATTTAGCAGGATCAATTATGTTCTAGAAGTCTCCTCTCTGCTTTATCAATAAAAAAAAATCAAGCAGAATTTAGAAATATGTTTCATTTTGCCAGAATTGACAGTGTACATATCTGGTTATACACTATGATTTTATGTTGGTTGGTTTTAGATATTTTCATTTCTTCTCAGGATTTTATTGATAGTCCTTCAACACAGGCAGCTTTAATTTGCCACTCTGTTTTACTAATTTCATTTTGTTTATTCCGATGCCAAATTGAAACCTGATAATATCTGATGAACTGCCTGTGATTTCAAGTTATCACATAGGGCTAAACAGCTATCACAGAAGCATGAATAAAGGACTTGCCCAACTTCAAGCCTAGGAAGACGTGCATTGCCTAGTCTTTCCGAAGTATGAAAAGAAACACACCCAGATTGTGTTATCTCTAGAAATGAGAAGGAAAAAATATGGCAGGGAGTTGGAGGCATTAATATTTCGCAAAGATAAGGTGCTATTTCAGGAATTCTACCTTTTTTGTTTTAAAGCCCAGCCAACATTCAGTCATCACTATCACGTAGCCACTTCCAGAAATTCGGAAGATGGAGCATAATTTAGAAACTTGATTTCTTTGCACTATCAGAGGAAAAGAAACTATTTTTAGTTATTTAATTTGACATTACCACTTCAGGCACCATGGCTTTCTCTGTTTTGCAGAGGTTATTGTAAATGTGACACTCAATCCTGAGACAGTATAATGAAGCCTTAAAAAAAAAAGACTATATTTTATTTTGCCTGAATGTGTGTGTTTGTTGGTTTCTCCTGTCTCTTAACTTCCAGTCTCTAGTTCCATGAAACATTTCCTCCATAATCAGTGAAAAGACAACATCTTTAAGAAAAGAATAGCACCTATTACTTTTCTTTTTACATGCTGCTTTTTGGGAGTGAAAATGCATAGAGAGAAATGAATATATTTTCATATGAAATTTGAATTTGAAAGAAAAGTCTTGTGCTTCCTTCTCAGTTTTTACTTGCTTCTTTCTTTCATATGCAATCTGTTCCTTTATAATCTTTTACTCAACCCAAACTGAGTGTGCTCTATTAAGGCAGAAATCCCTTTCAATGAATTTGGAAACTTTCTTTATTCTAGTTGAAAATGCTCTCCAAGAGCCATAGCATTCGCCATTTAGGGCTTTGACTCTTACCAACCAAAGGATAAAGGCTGTGTGTGTGTGCGTGTCACGAATTCAGAGGAAAAAAAAAAAAACACACACAAGATTTTTCTCAGTGTGAGCTGTGAGAGCCTTTCCTGAGTAGAAGGAACACATTTTCAGCCCATTTGCACCACTCAGAGACGTCCTTTTCTTCCTTCTTTGAAAGGAATCTCTAGCTGTGCCTCATTATAGTGTGCAGTGGAGAAGGAGAGAGGAAGTGAGTAACAGGGAGGGTTGGAGAGAGATGGAGCTATGGAATCAAAAGGAAGGTGCTGTGCTGTAAGTAGAAAGTAAATTGCTCCTTCCACTTTAGGACCAAGCCCTTTTACAGCTTGTAGTAATTTTCAGCCTTTATTGCTACTATACACATCAGCAGGGTCATGAGCTTTTGTGTACAGAAACAGATACATATGCACACGTTGCGTATGCATCCACTAACCAGGAGCTTAGAGCCACCCAAATCAGCCAGTAGGTCAATCCATCTGTGTTCATGTACCTCAACTGAAGGATTTATTTTCTGTCTTCATAAAAGGCTCTTTCCTCATTACAACAGAGTTTGTACGTCCGGGGAAGTGTAATAAATCATGCATGTGTTGACACTTTTGCTCTCACTTTTTTTTTTTTGTATGTTAACGTTTCCTTATAAGTCATTAATGAGAAAAAACTGTTTTTTTTTAATACACAGCTTTTATCTGTATTATCTAAAACAAACCCAAAAGTTATTTTGATAATTCTTGGTGGAAAACTTCAAAGCCAAATGTGCAGTTTTAAAATAAGATGTGTTATTTATTAGCAAATTAAATAGCTCTGCTTAAATACTTAAGAGACTTATTTGCCTTTTATAAAAAGACTAAAAACTTGAGTTTTTTTTATAGTTACACAAAATTCTTAAGACAAGAATTAGGGGCACCTGAATTGCTCAGTTGGTTAAGTGTCTGCTTCTGCTCAGGTCCTGATCTCAGGGTCCTGAGATTGAGCACTGAGTCAGGCTCCCTGCTCAATGAGGAATCTACTTCTACTTCTCCTTCCCCAACATGCCCCCAGCTCATGTGCACTTGCTGTCTCTCTCTCTCTCTCAAATAAATAAAAATCTTACAAAAAAAGGACAAGAATTGTAATTTCTTTATTTAAATGAATAGGATTAGAATTGTGATCCATATATTCATTATGAAAGCTGCCAAATCTCTTAGTATAGATTATGAAATCTTTTTTTTTTTAAGATTTTATTTGTCTATTCATGAGAGACACACAGAGAGAAGCTGAGACATAGGCAGAGGGAGAAGCAAGCTCCCCATAGGGAGCCTGATGAAGGACTGAATCCCAGGATCCTGGGACCAAGACCTGAGCCAAAGGCAGATGCTCAATCAATGAGTCATCCAGGCATCTCAGATTATGCAATTCTTAAGGTAGTTTTTCAACTGAAAGCCCTAAAACTTGACAAAAACAATGAGACTATCCTTGTCTTGGACTCCTTGAGAAGACAAATAAGCTGATGCTTTGAAAGGCTTTGAAATGGTGAAGAGTGAGCTACATCCTGAGATTTGTGTCTGCTAGTGAACTAGACTGTTTGATCCTCTCTAGTCTTTCTCATATACTAAGGGGTGTGAAACTGAAGACATGTAATTCCAAATGCCCTCCCCTGTATTATGCATTAAGGAAAAGGAAGCTCTTCATTCTATTGGTTAAAACAAATCTGACTAAATGGACTTTAGGGGGAAAAAAACCTGAATTAATAGAAGAATCACTGGTGATAGAGTGAAGTAAAAGTCAAGAGCTGTGTCAGCTTATTACAAGGAAATCCATCTGAGTGGAAATAGTTCTCTGGGGGACCTAGCCCATGGAACACTCAGACTTCTTGGAGACAGGTTAGGTGATAGTTGCCTACCAGCTAGGTAGGCAAGCACCATAAAGTTCCCCATGATAGACTTATCAGCACTATTTCTGACAACATCATACTTAAATAAAGAATGGTAACACGGTTAGTAGCCCAGATGCCTCTGCATTCCATGGAATGTTTCTAGCCTCCCTGTTTACCTACTCCAACACAAAATGAGCAAGCAGTTGTATCCAAAAGAATCTAAAAAGGAAATCATACTAGTACTATCAATTTTACTAAAAATTTTGTGAAGGGGCGGGAAATAGGATTTGTTATAGACCACTAACTCGAATTTATTTCATTACTACTACCTCTGTTTCTCCCCCCAAATCACTCTCTGTAGATTGGAAGCTTCAATCTACTTTTCCCCTCCTCTCTTACATCTCATTTAAAATTCCATCTATTATCTCCCACAATTTGGCTGGTGCCTTACATTTTAAAATCCCTATGCAGAAACATTACCCTGATCTTTTGTTATTTGACTCCACGCATCTGGGAAAGACATTTGGTGACCAAAGCTTGCTCCTAAGGGTCAAATTATGTAACTTCTTTAATTAAATGTAACATTTATAATTGTAACAATGATATGATATTGGCATTATGCCAAAAAAAACCCACAAAATGGTATATATACCATTATACCAAAAAATAGTGAAAACCTCAATAGAAAAAAAGTGCTACAAAAGAAAGCAAAACAAATTTTCTCCCTTTGCTTTGTAGGCTCTCAATAAAAATGACAAAGAAGTGCTATTGAATACCAAACCAGTGTAGGAAAAAGTTTACAATACAAATCACTCTTTAGAAATCAAGCTTCAATATTTCTAACTGCAGTACACTGTGACAAAAATGTTCAAAGTGTAGGAAAATGTTAACAACCATTTGTTGGATAGAGAAAGATTGTGAATGCTAGCCACACATTTTTTTTTTCTGGACATTCAGTTTGATGGATCCCTGCTCATTCACTTTTATTCATTCTTCATTTAAAAACATGCACTAAAGGTTTCACATATATTCCAGGTTCTCTGAAAACCAAGATGAATACCATATTGCCCTGTCTTTTGGTTTGTAAAGATGGCTGACAAGAAAATAGTTGCAATATATAACATTTATAAAAATTAAAGGAGGTAGCTCAGGAGAAATATATGCTTAATTCTGCTTGAAGAAATCATAAATTAATAGAAACAAAATAGCATGAGACCTGAACCTGGTGAACCGAATTTGACAGGGGGGCAGGTCAAAAAGGGACATGGAAGAAAATCTAAAGACAAGGGTATTTGAAATAACCTGGTGAGTTACAGGAAGCACACATAAATTGATGCATGCAGAGCAAAAAGTTTGTGAGTACACATTTCAGGATTAGACACTTGTAAGCTTCACTTTAGAGTTGAATGACTATGGGATGCCTGGGTAGCTCATCTGCCTTTGGCTCAGGATGTGATGCTGGGATGAGTCCCACATCAGGCTCCCTGCAGGAAGCCTGCTTCTCCCTCTGCCTAGGTCTCTGCTTCTCTCTGTGTCTCTCATGAACCAATAAATGAATTTTTTTTTTAAGAGTTGAATGACTAAAGAAAAGTTACTATCTTTCTCAATTGGCTCATTTCACATTTGGTGCTGATGATCATGACAACTTTCTGATTCTGAGATGGTTTAACTTGCACACTTGACATAGTGTTTCTAACTAGATGGTCAATAAATATTAGTACTTCTCTCCTCTCTCTTTCACCTTGAATTTTCCTTCACCTCCTTCTTCTGAAGGTAGAAGTAGATATGAAACTTGGAATATTGAAAGGGGAAACTGTCATAAGGAATATTGTTTTCTAGGCAGAGGAGATTAAAAAATAGGTAAATTTGCTAGGGCCTTAATCCTATTAATTTTGTATGAAAGTGATATTTTTTTCTATGTTGCTAGAAAGTTTCAAGGACAGTTTAAATATATAAATAGAGTTTCTTTATATTTAGTAATAAAGATTTATAGTTTCTGTACAGTTCTATATATCTAGTTTATATATATATATTTAAAAATAGAAAAAATCAATTAGTCAAAGAAAGATCAAGCTGATGGTTTCCATAACATTACTATAAAACCAAGTCATGGATTAAATGTGTAAGAATAGGGGATCCCTGGGTGGCGCAGCGGTTTGGCGCCTGCCTTTGGCCCAGGGCGCGATCCTGGAGACCCGGGATCGAATCCCACATCGGGCTCCCGGTGCATGGAGCCTGCTTCTCCCTCTGCCTGTGTCTCTGCCTCTCTCTCTCTCTGTGACTATCATAAATAAATAAATAAATAAATAAATAAATAAATAAATAAATGTAAGAATAAATAATGACATACAGATAATCTAACATTTTGGTTGCTGCTGAAAGCAGGGTGAAAGGACTCTTAAGCAATGTTTTATTTTGAATTGTCCTTAAAATATGAATATCATCAAAATTAATAAAAATATAGAGAAATAAGAAATTAAATACTATAAAGCTATTTTCAATAGAGATAATGTATAATTTATTCGTCCTGTTACCTTTTGTAGGCCACATTTTAAGATCAAAGCAGGTGATACAAAAGGATTTGTGTTTTCAATCTCTTTCTCTGAAGTTTTCTTTTCATTTAATAAAATAAATCCGCTTGGCTTGGAAATATTTATTTAAGAATATTCTTGATTTGAAATTTCTTTTAGTTCAATCAAGATTGCTTGATTAGCAGGAGTGGTCTGGTTGAGTTCCTTTTAGACTTATGGGAATTATAAACAATTATCATTGCATGCATATTTGATAGCTAGAATGGAACATAACAGTTCCCGTCTACTTCCTCATGGGCAGAAGTCTGTATAGTATGGCCAACTAATGATATCAGGTGCCAGGTTCATTCTGTCCAAGAGTTCAGAGGTTGAAATGAAATAGTCACATTGACTCTGACTCATCATTTGGTGAATTAAGAAGATGACTTTCATGTATTTACTGGTTTAGAACTTCTGGATCTTTCTTGGTGTGTCAGGTAAAAGAAAAAAATAAGAAATCACATTAATGATGGCCACTGTAACTTTATAAATACATAATTTTTTCTTTTTATTTTTTTCTCATGCTTGATTATATTTCAGATGAATTGGTAAAATAATTTTTTTAAAGACTTTATTTACTCATGAGAGGCACAAAGAGAGAGAGAGGCAGAGACATAGGCAGAGAGAGAAGCAGGCTCCATGCAGGGAGCCTAATGTGGGACTTGATCCTGGGACTCCAGGATCACACCCTGGGCTGAAGGCAGGCACTCAACCACTGAGCCACCTAGGCGTCGGTAAAATAATCTTTCACCATAACTTCTTTCATTCATTCTTCTTATAAGTCCAATAGCCTTTATTCACAAATTTCATTAAATAATGCAAAGTATTTATTTCCACCTTCTCAGTAGGTTCTTTACAGCAATTTATAAGAAGCTTGGACTACTTCTGTGATATAAATATATGCATTTATTTAATAGAATAATAAAATTAATGGAACTAATAACATTGAAGTGACATCTAATATTTTACCATAGATGTCTAGAAAAATCTTGTAAATATTATCTAATGTCCTAAAAGCCTCCATTGTCAATTTCTTCCTTGTTTGTTCTCATTGAGGATTTTTTTTAAGATTTATTGATTTATTTTAGAGAGAGAGTGCATGTGCATTATGAAAGGGGCAGAAGAAGATGAAGAGAATCTTCAAGGAGACTCCCTGCTGAGCATAGATCCCAATGAAGGACTCAATTTCACCACCCATAAGATCATGACCTGAGCAGAAACCAAGAGTCAGTGGTTTAACCAATTGAGCCACCCAGGTGCCACATCTCATTGAGTATTATTAAAAATCTAGAATGATATTATGTGTAAAATCCATGCAAATCATCATCATCTGCATTTATAAAAGTTGCTTTTACATGTATTATTAGCTTTGATTCTTTTTTTTTTTTAATTTTTTTTTTTATTTATTTATGATAGGCACACAGTGAGAGAGAGAGAGAGAGGCAGAGACACAGGCAGAGGGAGAAGCAGGCTCCATGCACCGAGAGCCCGACGTGGGATTCGATCCCTGGTCTCCAGGATCACGCCCTGGGCCAAAGGCAGGCGCTAAACCGCTGCGCCACCCAGGGATCCCCTGATTCTTTTTTTTTTAATTTTTTTTTAATTTTTATTTATGATAGTCACAGCGAGAGAGAGAGAGAGAGAGAGAGAGAGAGAGAAAGAAAGAGAGGCAGAGACACAGGCAGAGGGAGAAGCAGGCTCCATGCACCGGGAGCCTGACGTGGGGATTCGATCCCGGGTCTCCAGGATCGTGCCCTGGGCCAAAGGCAGGCGCCAAACTGCTGCGCCACCCAGGGATCCCAGCTTTGATTCTTAAAATAGCATAGTTTGGAATATGTATTATACTTATGTCCCTTCTATTATGAATGCAGACATAATATTTAAATAATAAAGCATCATTTGTTAAAATATTTTATTTATTTATTTATTTATTCATTTATTTATTTATTTGAGACAGTGAGAGAGAGAGAGAAAGAGAGAGAGAGAGAGAGAGTGCACAAGCAGGGGGAGTGGCAGGCAGAGGTAGAAGCAGAAGCAGGCTCTCTGCTGAGGAGGGAGCCCAATGCAGGGCTTGATCCCTGGACCCCAGGACCCCAAGATCATGACCTGAGCTGAAGGCAAACGCTCAAGTGATTGAGCTGCCCAGATGCCCCTAATGAGTCATTTTTGAATTTCTTTTATTTGTTTTGAGTTTTTTCGTTATTCATATGAAATAGAAAATTATCAAGTTTATTTTTCACATTAAGCATAACAACAAGTCGTGAACAAAAAAAGAATTGTCCTTGACAAGCTATGTGAGACAAGGCATTAGAGACAGAGCAGGCACCTGGGGATAATATATTATGGACCCAATAAACTGTTTTACATCCATGTCTGAAACACCCAATCGGAACAAATAGTAAAAGCCAAACAATGCAATAAATTACTAAACAAAGCATTCTTCTTATGAGTATGAGGTGTAATTACCTATTTATGAATAATAGTTTGTGGAAAATGAGAGGAAACAGAAATCAGAGCCACTGATGTGTGTAGAGACTGGGGCAGGGGGAGGAGTCCTCATTTGCCCTAACAGGGAGTGAAGTAATAAGTAGGCACTGAGGATTATCTCTGCCTCCGTGGTAGAGGAATATAATGTAGCCTGTGGCAGTTTGAGTTGTTCCGTAGAAAACTCTGTAAAGGAAGCAGTAAGATGAGAACTTGTGTGTAAACACGCAGTGTGTGTGTGTGTGTGTGAGTGAGTGAGTGTGCACACAGTGGAGAAAGTAGAGATGGGGAGAAGTGCTCAGAATCAGAGGGAAATACAAAGTTGGCTTAAGAGATTCTGCTAATTGGCTAAATCACTGTTGTCTTTTGAGGCAGCTTTCACTTGAAACCTTGCACAAACTTCTCAGTTTTAAGATGATATTATACCAGTCCCTTGTTCTTGCACTGCTCTCAGTCCAAAGGGACTCTTGCGTACCAGAAGAAGTATCTTGGTGGTCAGTAATGCATCTGCATAAAAACCAGGGACTGTAACTCATGCGGAAAGATGACAAATGTAGTCTAGGAAACTTAGAATGAAAGACACTTCTCAGATATCAGCATTGCTTGAAAATGTCAGTGAAAAAGAGCTGGTTGCTCTTGATTTTTCTCCAGAGATAAGATGAAAAGAGCAGCCTTCTGGCATTTTGAAAGAATGGAGAACCCACCAAAAAATAAAGGTGACATATAGGATCACTGAAAAGAGAGCTAGTTTTCCTAGCAGAGCAGGAATAAAATCATCATCAGAAACAGGAATAGAGTGGACCACGAGGCAGTAAGGGGAGAAATGTATGTTAAAGCTGAAAAGATGCCACACAATGCATTGTACTTCAGAGTCAAGGTTTATACTCTCAGTGCCCAAACTGATTAATACATTAAGTAGTGAGAATGGGGCGAGTAACTCCCCACCCTTTAAGTGTGGTTTCCACATAATGGCTTCCTTCCAGAGAGTATAGAAAAGGAGATAAAATACTAACTTTCCAGTGGGGAAAGCTGACAAGCACTGCCTCATTCGGATGACTAAGGTCAGTATAAACAGTCATAAATCATGTTGCTAGTATGTACTTTTAATACGATGTGATGAAGAGGGCACACTATAACTCTGGTCTTTCTTTCAATAACTCATGACTCCAGGATTATCATGAGAAACACATCAGTCCAATTCCAGTAGAGGACATCCCACAAAATATCTAACCAGTACTCCTCAAAATTAAAAAAAAAAATTAGAATCAAGGAAAGTCAAAGAAATTTGCCTAGGCATGAAAATGATAAGGAACACCTAATGCAATGTGGTAACCTGGCTATGATCCAGGAATGGGAAAAAAAAGATACTGAATAAAAACAAGGGAATCTGAATAACATGGATTCAGTTAATAATGATGTATCAGTATTCATTGGTTCATTGTAACAAATGTATCATATTAATGTAAGACGGTAATAATAGTGAAAACAGGGGTCTCAGTATATGGAAATTCTCTGAACTATCTTTACAACTTTTTCTGTTCATCTAAAATTATCTTAAATAATGAATTCTGTTTGAAAAGTCAATAGAATGTTTGAATAACTAAACTGAAATGGCTGAAAACCAACTTATTTATCAGGAGTGACAGTTAAGTAATTGTCATGGGACCTAGTTCAGGATGCCAAAGATGTAAGCATTATTATTTAGAAAATAAACCTAAGAGATCCCTAATTTGTTTCTAATAGTTCGTGAGAGGATTTCAAAGATGCACTGTAGGAATAACAACAACAACAACAACAACAACAAAAATAGGGTACTATTGTATTAAGTAGAATAATACCCACTGTAATAAAAGATTGTAACACTAAATGATTCCTAACTTCACGTATCTGGGTAAAATTTATAATTTCTAAGGAGAAAAAAAATATCTTACATATTTACAGAAAACAACAAAGCAATTTAAGGGAATTGGCCAAGACAACCTCACTATGCCCTTGAGCTTAGGCAGGTTTCTTCCTCCTCTTTCCTTAGAGCATTTACTCTAGAAAACTTGCACTTATAAATTCTTTCTCTACACTTTTAAGATGTGAATCATCTATTACCCACAAATATCTTTTCAAGGACCTGGGTTCCATTCCTTTAAAATGTAATCATCAGGAGACAGATAGCCTCTACCTTCCAGTCTCTACAGGATGGGAGTGACTTAGTTTCTTCTCATGTGCTCCAGTGCTTTTTCGCTAGCTCACCCAAGGTTTAAAAATTCTCCAACCTTTTGTTTCTATAAGATTGAGTGCAGTCTCTTTCCTTATGCAATAGTCTGAAATAGTCAAGACCCTGCCTATGTAATTCATCTGGTTCATCTCTTTTACAGGATGTAAGATTTCAGGAAAATGATGATGAAATTTTGAAGGTAGAGGACTCTGAATCAAGACTTAGCTATAACATATTTGAGTATGGGAATTGAATGAGAACATCATCAACCACATAAAAGCTTTAAAAATAATTCATCTACACCACACACTCCTAAAAGAAATCTTAAGGAGATGTTTCAGCAAATCAAAAACTTGATTCAAGAACATCTGTAAAAAAAAAAAAAAGAACATCTGTAAATGTGAACAATAAGGTGATGAAAGAAAGAGAAAAACAATAGTTTACTCTAAATTATTATTGTCAATACTTGCAAAATATACAATAGTAGTTCAGTAAAAGCATAAAATAGAATCAATGTAATATAAAAACAACAAAAACAATCTGGAAAAATGTCAGGTAATTTAACTGGAGTTGAAAGGAGATATAGTAGGATAAAGATGAAAAAAATTAAATAGTGTATCAAAATGTTAAGTATCAATACCAAATGATGGATATTGGTTAACCCTGGTAGATTTATATGTTTGGGAAAGCATTACAGGGGAGAGGTTAAGGTTAGCTATTAAACTACAAGACCTTCGACATCATTGGAATTATTTGGCAATGCTGATATATTTTTTCATTAAAAGATGAAAAAGTGTGCACAAGACTGTTTATAATATAATGAGCTCACTTGTGTATAGTTGATGCTTGAACAAAATAGGTTTGAGCTGCATATGTCCTTATGCATTTTTTTCAATAAATACAGTACAGCATTATAAATGTATTTTTTCTTCTTTATGATTTTCTTAAAAACGTTTTCTTTTGTCTGGCTTATTTTTGCTAAAAAACAAAATTTAACCCAGTAAATTTGAAGATCTAATTGGCTTTATTAAGTGATCCATGAGTCTGGCAGCATCCTACCTAGCAAGGAGAAAGGAACTCTGAGGAGATTTTTACAGGAAAAATGGTGGGTGAAGGAAGTTGTTAGAAAGAAAGAAAAAAGAAAGAAAAGAAAGAAAGAAAGAAAGAAAGAAAGAAAGAAAGAAAGAAAGAAAGAAAGAAAGAGAAAAAAGAAAGAAGAGAAAAAGAAAAAGAAAGGAAAATGAGAGAAAGAGAAAGAAAGAAAGAAAGAAAGAAAGAAAGAAAGAAAGAAAGAAAGAAAGAAGAAAGAAAGAAGAAAGAAAGAAAGAAAGAAAGAAAGAAAGAAGAAAGAAAGAAAGAGAAAGAAAGAAAGAAAAAAAAAGAAAGAAAGAAAGAAAGAAAGAAAGAAGAAAGAAAGAAGAAAGAAAGAAAGAAAGAAAGAAAGAAAGAAAGAAAGAAAGAAAGAAAGAAAGAAAGAAAGAAAGAAAGAAAGAAAGAAAAGATTGGTCCAGGCAAGATCAGTTTCCTTTAGGGGGAAAAGTAAGGAATCTTATTATGGCCAATTACCTCATCTTCTTTTAAGGAGTGGAGAGGCCTCGTATGGCAGATTCATTGGAGTTGATCAGAGAATTCCTGACTCATCTGTTAAGACTACATTTTGGTAGGAATTTGAAGCTGCATTTAGATAAGGCAGTAAGCCCTGATTTGGGGACTTGGTCTAAGTGATGCTATTTTGAGCCTGTAGTTTTCTTTTTAACACTTATAAGAATACAGGATGTAATACATATAACATGCAAAATATGTGTTAATGGACCTTTTATGTTATAGGAAAGGCTTTTGGTTGACCATGAGCTATTAATAAGTTTGGAGGGGGGAATTAAAAGTTATACATGAACTTCTAACTGTGCAGAGGGTCAACTGTATACACAACATAAATGAACATAGGTTTCCCAGAATATGAAGGGCATATTGGTATCAGACAATTTTAAAGCTGTATTATGTGTAAGCAACCTCTATTAGTTGGCTTAGAAATTAAAATGTCATATAAATCATTGTTTTATGGGGAGTTATTTTTAAATTACCAAACTAAAGATACGTTTTTGGAACATAGAACACTTAATAGTTCACGACTATCTCTCTGATTGAAAAAGTTTCAAAAATTATTGTATCTCACCTTAGTTCATATACTTCTTTAAAAATTTATTTCTAATAAGTTAGCCTTGTTTAATGCTAAACTAGAATTTTTATTAGGGGGGTATTTTAAAGGGTATTTTTATGTTTATTTTCCTATTATTTCTACTTCAAAGGAAGAAAACTCACAAAGTACCTCTTTAAAAATATTATTAAAAACAGATAATTTATCATTTTATAAGGTCATTCTTCAGAGTATCCCCTCTGCCTTTACATGAGCGCGTGCGCGCGCACACACACACACACACACACACACAGTGTTTGTCCTTTGTTTTAGTTTTTATTTCATCAGTCATCAAAATTTGTGATGACTGAAGTTTAAAAACATAAGAAAATGTCTCTTCTTTCACCCCCAGGATTACTTTGCTGAACCCTTAATGTCTTTCATGGAATTTGAGAATATGGGTCAAAATTTAAAACACCATTTCCTTGTGCTCTTGCTTTTAAGGAAACTCTCACCAGGGGTGTATGGAGTCTTGACAATGGGAAGTAACTCATTTATATTGTCCATCTTACTGAGCAAAAAGAAGAAATTTCTTGCCTCAAAGAGGAGACTCTCTCTATGCACCATTGAACTTTTTTTTTTTTTCTGTCTCCAAAAGGTTTAAGGTCTAATGTGTCCTCTTACTTCTAGGCCTATCAAAATATAGTTCTATTAACTCCTCTGAAATAAGCCAACTGCAAGGTTATATGCAGCCAGCCATTAACCACAGCTCAAGGAATTCTCAGGCACTAACTACGCAGATGAGAAAATGACAGGTGTGCAGTATAGATAAAAATTCAATCCCAAGGGCTTCTCTCTCTACTTCCCAAAGAACTAAGTTGTTTTTCCATTTCCAAATTGTTTCTACATTTAGCATAGATATGATTGCTGCCAAATATTAAAAACAATAAAGTAACATTGTGAGAAACTTCAAGAACAAACAATAAAACTGAAAATCACTTTATTCTTTCCTAAGGGAAATGACTATTAATGATTTGGTGTGAGGAATCATAAACTTCTTTCTAGTCACAGATGGATAGACAAATGGACAGGTATAGTTACAGATGGACAACACTTACTGCACAGGATTCTGGCACAGCTGAAAGAAGAAAAAGAGATGAAGGTGAAAATGTTGGATTTAGAAAATAATCACCAATCCAAAAATGGAACCAACAGCTCTTGCCCTATCCTGCACCCAGATTAAAGCTTGTTTATTTGAGAATCTAAAAAAAAGAGAGAGAGAGAGAGAGAGGACATATCCATTTATTGGTTTTGCCATTTTGTGTGGCTTTCAGTGAAAAATATGATCTATTGCCTAGCATTCCATGAGTCATCTAGTGAATACTTTGTCTATGCCCACTGAGTTTTCAATCCATTTCTACTGCTTTATTCCAAATTATGAACATTAAATATCACGACATTTAAGGAGAACATTATAACAAAGATAAACTTACAGAGAAAGGGAATTTGGAAGAAACAATATACAGAAAAAAACAGACATCCAACACAAGTACTATTAATATTTTCAGGGACTAACAAATATATTTTGCCCATTTTTAAAAATTAGAGAATGTTATGTTAATGGATCAGAGGAAAAGAAATAAGGTAGGGATTTTCTTGTGATAGTAAAAATAAGTTAAAATTCTAGAGAAGTGTTGGAAGATAATTTAGAAGATCTCTAGGCAGGTAGAAGGAAAAATAAAAAGGTAGGAGAAGATTAAGAAGACAGTTAAAGGAGTCCACAGTCAACAGTCAGCAGTCAACATATCTAATATGAGTTTTCATTTAAGGTAATAAGGTGAAATGAAAGAGATATCAAAATATAATACACAAACATTTTCTGTGACTAAAGACATAGGTTTCTAGATTGTAAGAATCATCATAGTGTCCAGTGCAGTGAGTAAAACACAAATGCAAACACCAGCAATGAAAGTCATTGATGCATCTCAGAAAATCAGATGTGATAGCTAGTCACCAAATACAGTTCTCCGATGAACCGTGACTACCAGTACTCACGCTGGCACTAGACACTTTACCCTTAATCAAGAATGGTCCTATAATAAACAGAATGTGGCAGAAATGATGTTGAAGGGCTTACAAGGCTAGGTCAAAAGTAACCATTGAAGCTCTGTCTAGGATACTTCTTCCAAAATCAGTTGCCGTGTAATGAAATGTTCATAGCACCTACAAAGGCTACACATGAGCACTCTAGTAGACAGTCTCAACTGATCCTACAACTAATATCCAGCAACCCATGCAATTTATGCAAATGAGCTACCTTGAACACCCTGTCCAGTCAAATGATCGGATGGCCTTATCTCTAACCACCATCTTACCACAACCTCATGAGGGATCCAGGCCATTTTAGTCAGCCCATAGAAATGCAAAGGATAGCAATAAATTTTGTTTAAAGCACAGAATTTGGGGATGTACCTCAGGTTCCTGGGTCAATTCGAATGTGTGTAAAGGGGCCTTCCACATGATACCAAGCAATCCTCAGATACCAGCAGAGTGTCCAAGAATTGAACTCGGTTCTGATGCTAGATAGCATCAGATTCCACAGGATTTAGGCTCAGTTCTGCAAGACTGCCCCCTGCCCTCCACCAACTTTAGACACCAGTCACAGGTCCAAATTATTAGCTGTGCTTCTAACTAACTGGCTATAAATTAGAGATTCCTATAACCTCCTCTTAAGGGTTGATTGATTTGCCAAAGGGGCTCACAGAACTCAGAGAAACATTTTACTTACTATATCACCAGTTTATTATAACAGGATATAATTCAGGAACAGTCATATGGAAGACGTGTAGGACAAGAAGCAGGGGAGGGAGCAGGGACTTCCATGCCCACTCCAAGTGCCACTCTTCACAAATATCTGTGTGTTTCACCAACCCAGAAGTTCTCTAAACCCTGTGCTTTTAGAGTTTTATAGAGGCTTCAATCCACAGGCATACTTGATGAAATCATTGGCAACAGAACAGAATCAACCTCCTGTCCCTTTCCCTTCCCTGGAGGTCAGGCTCTGTGGCTAAACGTTCCTACTCTCTAATCATGTGGTTGCTTTCTTTGGCAACCAACCCTCCATCCTTAGGTGATCTAGGGGCATTCTAGAAGTCACTTCCTTAACACCACAAAAGACCCTTTTACTAAAATCATCACTTAGGTAAATCCAAGGATTTTAGGAGCTCTGTGCCAGAAATGGAGATGAAGACCAAACATATATTTCTTATTATAAATTGCAAAACACTGAATGATTGGTTATTGCAGAAATGTAGAGAATGCTAGAATACTAAATATTTTGAGGAAAAAAAAAGGAAGGAAAGAAAACAAAGAAGCAAACTCAGACACTTAGAAAAGTATTGGGGCTGTTGGAATCAGAACAGCAGATTTATCAAAGGTAATGCTAGAACCAAAAAGATAAAAAGATAATGGAATAGCACCTTCAACATTCTAAGGGAAGATTATTTTTATCCTAAAATGCAATATCGCTTAAACTATCAACAGATGTGAAGATGGAAAACAAACAAATAATAAAAAACTTTCTCGAGACACACAAAGCCTTAAAATATTTACTTCTCAAGCATGGCTGGTATCAATGAAAGAAGTCAATAAGGGATCCAGAAAAAGGAGAAAACAACCAGGGTACCATGTAAAAGTAGTCTGAACATGAAAACACTGTACAGGCCTGAAGTAACATCAAAGAAAATCACATATAAAAAAACTCAAAAAAAGAAAATCACATATCAAATCAGGAAATGAAGGACACCAGGAATAAGATCTACAGAAAAGGAGAAAGAACTAGGAGATACCTTGACACTTTGACCTTTTGGACTAAAGAACTTAATAGATTTATGAGGGATTTGTTGGGCTATTTGGGATACTGATAAGTGCATAGAAAGAAATATTTATGCAGTATTAGGTTGTACATATGGATCACTGATTGCATAAATCGTTGTGATATAAATGCATAATGAAGAGATGAAAAGAGATACTGGACATGGGGATGGAATAAGAGAGCTAAATTCACTTCTACCATCTATTGACAGAAAATCATTAAATAATATCTAAATCTCACCAATCCTTATAGAATGAGAGAAGCCTCAAACTGGCAATTCAGAATTAAATAACAGAAGAAACATTAACAAAGATGAAAGTAGATGCCTCCAGGGGATGCAAGTAGGCAATGAAGAAGACACAGACGTATTCCACTGTATTGTTGTAAAATGTTTAATATGAATTGGCTTTTTCAACTACTGGCAAATTTTATTAAAGACCTTAATAAAATGCCCAGAAGACAGATCTTTAAAAGTAAACATCTTTACATGGTTTTAAGCAATAAATGCAAATGAACACACAAATCTACAAACTATGAACCCAGAGAAAGGAGCGTATGACTGGGTTCTTCCCCATATGCCACAATTATAATAGTATCCATTTTTTTTAATTTCAGCCCATTTGATAGTTGTAAAATAGCAACCAAATATTGAATATTTTTACATTTGTCCTATCATTACTGAGCCTGGATATCATTTCCAATGTTTCCTGGCATGTTTTTGCCAGGGAATTTCTTGTTGATTTCCTTCTCCTACTTTCTAGTGAGTTGTTTATTTCTGAGAGCATCTGTGAGTATAGGTGTAGATCTTGTTTCAGTTCTTGACTGTTCCCTAGAATTGCCTGCTTGTCCAGATTTTTCTTCCCCAACAGATATATAAATATCACACTCTCAACTAAATGTCATATTTTTGTAACTCTTTAACTGAGACTTCAGTATTTCTTTTTTTTTTTTTTTCTCTCTTTCAGCTACCTGGAAGGCAAATACTTGATTTCTTCTCTTGCAGGGTGGCTCAAACACAGCAACACTGCAATGTACATTAGAAAAATCACACACAGGAGAAGTTCACAGATCAGAAAATTCATCTTATGAGTCTGCAAGTCGCTCAGGTGACATTCTCCGGTCACTCCCTGCCATCTCTATGCATTCTCTTTTACCTTGCTTAGTACCATTAGGAGTGAATTGGATAGTTTTTAGGTAGTCAGGGCCAGGGTCGCCAATAAGAAAATATGGAGTCAAGACAACTAAGACAAAACAGAGCTAACATCATGTTTTCCAGTTTAGACAGGACCACACTCGCATTCTGTTTTGTAGCCTTTACAGAAATGACTTCTGCAGTGTCCTAAAATAAAACAATTAATCACAAAGCTTTTGCCACCATCACGGGCAAGGGGCAGCTAAGACATTAGCTTCTAGCAGTCAAAAAAGACCATCAGCACATAGCTATTAACCTAACAGGTAGACAGATATGTGACCAAAGCCCAGATTCGCACAAATCAGCACACTGATTGCTTAAGATAATTCTGAAAAAAAGCTCATAGAAACCCCTAAACTTAGAAACTCTGTCAGCAGCTCCCTTGGGTCCCCTCCCTCTTTGGGAACTTTGTATTATTTGCTTAATAACTTTTCATTGCCGCTCACCTCTGTTCATCTGGTCGACCTCTTCATTTTTTGAAGCAGCATGATCAAGAACCACGGACACAAAAGGCTGGGAAATCCTGCAATGACAGGAACATAGAAAGAGCAGTAAGTCTACCCTTTAAGAAATTCAGTGAATGAATGAACCATTAGCCTCTCATTCTTTATAGTCAACACTACTTCGACAAGTAAGTAATTTTCTTAGAGAGCCACATTTATTTGTTAAATAAAATTATATGTATTTAAGGTGTACAACATCAAGTTTTGATATTAAATTTCTGCTTCTTTGCTGAGTTATCTCATAGGGACTCAGGTAAGAGTGGGTAGGAGTGAGGGGCTGGTAATGGTGCTGGTGGTTGGCTGATTACTAAGTCATAGGAATACAAATGGACTCTTACATGTTAAATTCATTTTAAAAAATGTGTATTTATTTCTGTTTGTCACCACCATTTGTTCTTATTTTGGGACCACAAGGCAAGAGGACACATTTCACTTAATGTCAAGTTAAATAAATATTTTAAATGTGCAAAGTGAAGAGTAAAATGGGTAAAAATCTTGTGTACAAGGAGAATGCCTGAATTCGGTATTCTTCCAAAACAGACCCTAAAGTAAGGGTGTGGGTATATAGCATTCATTTCAGAAAGCGTAAGTGAGGGGAGCTTGTAACAGCAAAGCCAAAGAAAGCCAATTAAGTGTTCATAATGTGTGATCTATTGCTGTGGGCTCAGGCTCACTGGAGATTCTAGACAAGCATAAAGCTCAGCATTGTCCCATTGAGGAACAGGGCCAGGGCAGCTGACATGTTGACCTTACCCATTCCCATTCCTGATTAGATCAGCACTGAACCTAGGGACAGTAAATGACAGCCTTTGTAGGGCTGCCTTTCCTATGTGTTTAGCAAGCTTTGAAGATACTAGAGAATGTGTCCATGCAGAGAAATGAAAAAGCACTGGTATTTTAAAAAAATATAATAATAATAAGAGCTCTTAGATTTCTTTTTTGAACTTCTTAAAATATTTTTATTTATTTATTCATGAGAGATACAGAGAGTGGCAGGGACACAGGCAGAGGGAGAAGCAGGCTCCACGCAGGGAGCCCAATGCGGGACTTGATCCTGGGAATCTGGTCCTGGGACCCCGGGATCACACCCTGAGCTGGAGGCAGATGCTCAACCACTGAGCCACCCAGGCATCCCAAGAACTCTTATATTTTTACAAACTTTCCATCCCACCTGCTGGTGAATTTAGAGGTGGATTGGGAAATTCAAGGCAGAGTTCCCATATCAGCTGTGGTGAGGCCATAGCCATTCAGCTAGGTTCTCCAATTCCAAATTCAGTGGTCTGTGTGCTTCCAATAATCTGTATTTCAATTACAGGAGAAAGATGGGTGGTTTCCATAGAAACCTCAGAGACACAACATACAGAAGAATTTCTTTTTTCAAGCTTTTTATTTTCATTTTTGGTCATCTTATCAGTTATTAAGTTTGAGTAGTATATATCTAACTGCCTACAGTTCTGAGTGGAAAGAAAGACATTATTTCTTGTGCTAAAATGATCTTGCATCTGTGGACAAAATAAGAAATTTCATAAACTACCTACTTTTCTCTTCAACTAATCCAAACGAATAAGCATTGTTAAGTTATCCTAATAAAGGATGAAATAGTTAAATTGCAACAAATTCACAGGTTTGGACTACTATCTAGCATGGAAAAATCTTGAATAAATCTTGGCCACTGAAAAAATCATCTTTGACACTGCCCCATACCTGAAGGTGACTATTTATTGCCATATGAGGACATTCAAGTAGCTTTGAAATGCACTTGATAATTGAGTGAACATATTCATAGATAGTATATCTCATTGTAACTGTAAAATATTTTTTAGATCTGAAATTAGAAGGTTATTTAATCAAGCTTTATGCCACATATTTCTGCTAAAAGAATTGTTCTCATCCCCTGTAAGAACCAAACAAATGGGAAAAAAAATTAAAAATGGGTAAGCTAGAAGCAGGCACAGATGAAGAAAGAGATAATGGTGACAGTGCTAGAAAGCAATGGAATATTGCATGCTCTGGGTAACTGAAGCATTCAAAGGCAATTTGGGGTAACTGAAGGGTTTATGATGAAGATGTCTTGGAGAGTAAAGCCAGGGGGGAATACAATGACAGGGGAAATTAAGAAAGTCCCTTGTCTAAAGTCTTCCCTGTCTGCATAATGGAGACAGCTTTTGTTATGAAGACTCCCTGTGACTGGACTTTTGTTAAGATTCTGATCTTTGCAAGCAATCTGCAAAATTAATGTAATTTGCATGCATACATTTTATGTTAATTATAATTATCAAAAGTATTTGAATTCCTAAAAGGCTGTTGGGAATCTGTATTGTTCAATGTCTCGTAAATTCTAAGATGTGCCTAATTAAGACTAAGTGAAGTAGGAGATGCTAAACAGTGAATAGTTTCCTTGGGGTATTTAGAAAATGGGTAGGAAATTCTTAGACCAGGAAACAAAGAAATGACCCCAAATTCATGGGATAGAAGAAATTGGATTTGACAGTAGATACAGGTAGTATATCTGGGATCATCTTTATATATATGAAATCTGTAGTTAGATTTATAAATTGGAATATGAATGGGAGCTTACTCTACTCAAATCTAGGCTAGCAATAAGTAAAACAGGGAGGAGACTCCTGACTCAGAAAGCAAATAAAGAAGGAAAAAATTGAATTGCATGTCAAAACAGGAAGTATTTTAAAGAAAAACCAATGAAAAACAAACAAAAGAACAAAAAAAAAAAAGAAAGAAAAGAAAAGAAAACCAGACTTACACTTTTTTTTTTTTTTTTTTTTTTGGTCATTGAGGTAAAGAGATCATAAATTGATAATGGGCATTCTTAGATAGATTAAGTTGGGATATTCTTTAATTTCTTAATTCATTTATTTACTCAATAAACATTAATTGAACTAATGCCATGTGAAAATCCTGTGTCATTCGGATCTAAAACTGTGAAATCTCCAAAATGTCTTTAACTGCTGCTTAGCTGGATTAAGCATTGATTTCATTTCTGCATTTGTTGACATGTGCATTGTTATGAACATCTTCATGTTCTTAAAATCATTTTGCCCACTCAAATATATTGACCTGAGAGAATATTACAATAAACAACTGATTCCTAACAAAGACCTAATGAAAGATGACACGAGAGATAATCAACTCTTGCCATGCAAGAATCATTTTCACATATATTATCTATCTTATCAATAGTTCAATATTAGCTGAAAAGTTCAATATTTATAATGAGCCAAATTGATTTGAACTATATTAAATGATTATTATGTCTCAAGCTTTGTACTATGCTAGGTAGTATAAATTTACTTTAAGGGTAAGTTATGGTATTTGCTCTCACAGAACTTAAAATATGTAAGAGAGATTCAGACATATTATTCTGACCCACTAAAATATGCTAAGTATAATGATAGAGGTATGCACTGGGTACCATGACATCAAAATATGTTGAGGTGGGTCAAGGTAATATTATCATCCTATTCCATATGATGAAAGTGAAATTCAAGATATCAAACAACTTATGCAGAGGTAATGATAATAAATGACTGCATGGCAAAGACAATACAGGAGACCATCATCTGAGTGCAAGTGTTACCCATTGGGCCAGGGAAACGGCCTTCTGTGAAGGATTGGTTGGTGCACTTGGGTGGGTCAGAGAAAATAATAGAAACGTCAGGTAATTTGAATAGAAATATTGCCTCTTCAGTCTCTTTGAGTTATAGTATTTTTTTTTTCACTTCCTTAACATTATTTTTGTCTTTCCATGCTGGAACTGTGGCAGAGGAAAAGAAAACCATCCACAGAAGCCATATTTCTAAATGTTCTGGACACTTCCTCACCCTCATTTCTTTACAACTTGCATCAGACTGGGAGATAGAAAACAAATGGTCCAGTCATATCCTTATTGGTCCAAAGCCTTAGATCCAATACTCACTACTTGATCTGATTTGTGCACTTATGTGCTAGTGATAATGAATCCTGATGCTTGTATCATTGAGAAAAAAAAATGTTTTGAAAGAATAGCTTCCATATACATAAGGTACATTTTGATTTGGCTATTTGATGCATATTTGGTTTTCTTTTCTTTTTGTGTTTATCTATTCCTCTATCCCCTAAGGCTCTTTGTTGAAAGACTTCACCAGAGAAATTGGCAACTTTGCTAAATAACAAATGGTGATGAAAGTATTAGGTTGTCCTGGGAATAAAAATAAGTTCAATTTCAATTTTAGGTTTAATCATTTTATTATTAAACTAAATTCACTTACTGAATTTGAAACAAATTCAAAGCAAAGAATCCCTTAATTCTCCTGAAGCATCTGGTAACCAAAAATCCAATATCCAAGAAACACAATGATGACCAGGGGCCCTCTGGGACCCATGTCTGGATTAGCTTCGACAGCCACAGAATGGACGCAAGCTGCAACTCTCCATCAATTTCGAAGTGAACTCAGTGGGCCATAGAGAATAAAAGGAAAACTATGTAGTATGTGGATAATTCCACCTAGGACAATTTCCAGGGTCTGACACTGGATTTGGGAGCACTTGAACATCAAATCCCAAATAATAGATCTTAGCAACCTGCAAAGCTCCAAAGCCCTACTTTGATTGTTTTTTTTTTTTTTTATATCATCTACAGCATGAAGATAAATGCTAAAGAATTATGTTCTCTATGGGAAAAGTGAAACAAAATAATTTCAAATAAAATATGAAGACACCTTTGCCTAGAATCTTTCTGAAACTCCTTTCCTGCTTCTGTAGAACATGATTAAGAGCTTTAGTCAGTGTTATGATGGATTAGCTTAATTCAGGCGGGTCTTGTTCCCCCAACAGGCCACCCTTGAGTGGTTACGTAAACTCAGATTTAAATCAATAGAAGTTTGAATTGTTTGTACTAGAGATATTTGTTCCTGGAATTGGGTACTTATTTGCCTAGGAGATTTCTAAAGTATCATATCTTAGTGGGAGGTAAATATGGTTTATTGTCCTGTCAGTGACTAGAAACCTGTGCTAAAATACAAGCTTCTTGAGTCTGCTATTCATCAAGTGTTTGGGGAAATGTTAATTGGATAGAAAGTGGTATTATCATAACTCAGGAGCCTAAGAGGAACTCAGCAATTATAGATGTCTCTATTTCAATGGAGAACTGATGTACAATTTGAAAATTAAAAAAAATACATATTAAGAGCTATTGTATCAGGTACAATGAAACTTCTAACGAAGCATAAACCTATTGCCTGTCACCAAGACCATACCATTTTGTAAGGAGACAGCCCAAGGACTAGAGTAATAAATATCAGAGATAAAATGAAATATGTTATACAATGAAGAGTACAAGTGCAGCAAAACATGAGAGAAAGAGAAGTTCTTAAAAATTCAGATTTGGAGGAGAAGTCTTAAGATACCAGTAGGGCCTCAAAAAGGACTTGAAAGGATAAATCAAATTTGATTGGCACAAAAAAGTCAGGAGGTCAGCAGTGCTTCGAGGAGGTGTACAAACTATGGCAAAGGGGAGGAGGGAGCAAGGTACATGAAGAAGCAGTTCATTGGGAGAAGTGAACTGGGAGCTTCAGCAGCTGAGTTTTCTGTTTTGTAGGATTTAGAAAGCCAGGCTTAGCAATCAATGTAAAATCCTTGGTAGTGAAGAATCCTTCTGTATTCTTGAGCAAAAAGGGAGTGCTGAAAAAAACATATGTGCACATGTATGTAACATATATGTATACATGGATACGTACTAACCATGCACATATTGTGTGTGTATATATAGACATTATAACTAGAATGTTCGCATATGTAAAGTATACATGTGTTTATAGTGACTTTCTAATGTATAGGAGGGAAGAAAAGAAGGATGGAAGGGAGAGAGGCAAAGAAGGAAAGGAAGAAGGAAGAAGAAAAAAAAAGAGGGAAGAAAGGAAGGAGGGAAGGAGAGAGGGAGAAAGCAGGAAGAAAGGAGAAAAGGAAAACTTGGAGCAGCCAACAAGCTGGTTTAGAAGGAAAAGAGACTGAAGGCAGACAGAGGAATTAAAAAGCTCTCAAATTGTATTTGGTGAAAGGGATCAATGAGAAGGTACATTGAGATGGTAACAGTGGGGACACCTCCACAGACTGGTTCTTTAGGCCATTTTGTTTAAATGAGGTGAGGAAAATGAGTGTGGAAAAAGATAATAGAGTTTCAAACCTGTGCTTATTTTATAATTTTCTACTGGGTGCATCATGAATAATAATGTTGTTATTATACTATTATACAAATACTATTGTCAAAAAGCTGATTTGCAGATAGATGTGATGGTTTTGCTTGTCATCCCGTGGCAGTCTGGTGTATGTGTTTACAATCCATGACAATGTGGTCAATCACACTTATTCCCTGAGGAGTGCCTTAGTCCCTGAGGAACCAAAGATATACATTATGTTTCAGTAGAGTTAGCAGAAAGGGATATGTGCAATGAAAAAATGTACAATATCCTTCCTTAACTTTTCCTTTTTTCTTATAATATTTTATTTATTTCTTCATGAGAGACACACAGAGAGGCAGAGACATAAGCAGAGGGAGAAGTAGGCTCCCTGCGGAGGACTCGATCCCAGGACCCTGAGATCATGACCTGAGCCAAATGCCAGTGCTCAGCCACTGAGCCTCCCAGGTGACCCCTAACTTTTCATTTTACACTAAAATCAGGTTACCAAAGGGGTACAGAGCATTCTCTAATACCTTCACTCAGACCCCCCCCCCCCACTGCCCACGACAGCATCTCACATGACCACAGTATAGTGACCGGAACATCAGAAGGTAACACTGATATAATAGTCTTCACTACATTATTTACCTTATTTGGATTTTACCAGTCATAACATGCACTCAATCTTGGCATATGCATTTTCATAAATTTTTTGTCCTGTAATGTTGTATAACCACCATCGCAATCAGGATGCAGAACTATTTTGATACTTGGAAGAAATTCATTCATACTACTCTTTTATAACCACATTCTCTCCATCTCTAATGCCTGGCTACAAAGGACCTGTTCTCCGTAACTGTAATGTCATTTAGAGATCATTGCCATTTTGCACTAGAAGAAAGAGGGTAAGAAATAGCAAGTTGAACATTACAGAATGAGAATTGGGATGGCAACATTCTTTGAGGTACACTCTAGTTCCAAGACTACGCAAGGTCAAAATGATTTTCTCTTTTTCTTTATTGCCTGCCCTTGGTTTACATGTAGGGACGCATGTGTGCCTATGCATGTAAATGTTTCTACTCCTGTTTTTTAATAAAAATTGATATACATAGAATATACTATACTGATAAATAGTTTGATGAACTTTGCTAGTGTCACCTCCACTCTCCTAATTAGAGAGATTTAAAGGCTAAAATCTACATGTTACTCAATCCCTTGAACTGAAGTTTTAGGACACACACTAGATTTCACCAGTTAGATGCATGCTTAAGAAATTCAACAACAGAGTGAATTTGGAAGTCACCTTCTTGCTGTTATTTCAGCTTACAGATCAAGGTTTTGAGACATGAATGCTTTAAGATGGCTACTGCAACAAAACTCAATAGTCTTCTTCTTTTTTTTTTTTTTTGGAGTTCGATTTGCCAACATATACCTTAACACCCAGTGCTCATCCCATCAAGTGCCCCCCTCAGTGCCCGTCACCCAGTCACCCATCACCCCACCCACTACCTCTTGTTTGCTTACCAGAGTTAGGAGTCTCTCAGGTTCTGTCTCCCTCTCTGATATTTCCCACTCATTTTCTCTCCTTTCCCCTTTATTCCCTTTCACTATTTTTTATATTCCCCAAATGAATGAGGCCATATAATGATTGTCCTTCTCCGATTGACTTACTTCACTCAGCATAATACCCTCCAGTTCCATCCACGTTGAAGCAAATGGTGGGTATTTGTCATTTCTAATGGCTGAGTAATATTCCATTGTATACATAGACCACATCTTCTTTATCCATTCATCTTTCGATGGACACCGAGGCTCCTTCCACAGTTTGGCTATTGTGGACATTGCTGCTATAAACATCGGGGTGCAGGTGTCCCGGCGTTTCATTGCATCTGAATCTTTGGGGTAAATCCCCAGCAGTGCAATTGCTGGGTCGTAGGGCAGGTCTATTTTTAACTCTTTGAGGAACCTCCACACAGTTTTCCAGAGTGGCTGCACCAGTTCACATTCCCACCAATAGTTCAGGAGGGTTCCCCTTTCTCCACATCCTCTCCAATATTTGTTCTTTCCTATCTTGAAGACTCAACATTATTAAATAATCTGCAGATATATATTTTAAGCACCCAAAGCCAAACTTGTATTACTTTTAATTTAAATTTATCTCACATTATTTTTGCATTTCTGTACCCTAAATTTTTCTTCCCTTACACTTACATCGTAAAGATATTATCCTGCATTTTCTTCTAACACATATTAAGTTTTACTTTCTACATTTATATAGTTAGTAGAGCTAAAGTTTATTTTGTGTATTGTGTGAGATAATCAGATATTCTTTTTGAATATGGAGAGTCAATTTCCTCAGTGGTATTTCTTTTAAAACATCTAGTTTTCCTTGGTGGATGTTATCAAATTTTTAAATATCCTGAGCTTTCTCTATATTTCTTTCCTAATTTCTCAATCTTGTTCAACTAGTACATTTGTGTATTTTAATCAATATTTACGTTTTTAGTTAGTATATATGTATAATATATACTCCTTTTAATCAGTATATATGTATAATATGTCTTGACAGCTGGAAGGCAAAGCCTCATCCTCTTATTGCAGCTTCCTTAGTTGCTTTTTTCTTTTTTCCTCTTCTTTATTTTGTCATACAAATTTTAAGATAAGCTTATCAAAATTTTTGTGAAGATATATTATTTTCACTAAAATTACATTGAATTTCTTATTTATTTGACTAGGAACAATGTATTTTTATACCTAAGTAAAATATTTATTTTAATCTTCTTTCAAGGCTTTAAATACAGATGCAAAAAGTTCTTATTTTTTTAACTTTTTTCTTAAATGATTATTTGTATTCTTTTAATTGGCTATTATTAAATTAGAAGTGTGCCGTTGATTGTGTTTGTGGGAAAAGTGGGGGCTATGTAATTGTATCTGAAAGGAAAATTGAGAGAAAGATGGAATTTGTTTTTTCTTTTTTTAAAAAAGATATTTTATTGATTTATTCATGAGAGACACAGAGAGAGAGACATAGACAGAGACAGAGGGAGAAGCAGGCTCCTTGCAGTGAGCCTGATATGGGACTTGATCCTGGGATCCTGGGATCACGCCCTGAGCTGAAAGCAAATGCTCAACTGCTTAGCCATCTAGGCATCCCAAGTTTTTTTGTCCACTAAATGGTATTGGTACCATTACTTTGTTTTTTATATCCATTACAACTTTTTTTTTTCTCTTTTCAATCTATAGTCTCTGTCTCTTTTGTATGCATAGATGAGGACGTCCAATAAAATCTAAAACAAAATGGCTATAATAAGGATTCTTATCATCTTCTACCTTAAAGGAAATAATTCCAACTTTCTAATCATTAAAAGTGATATGTAACTGTTTTATATCATACATTAAGTAAATGAAACCTTTTTATTAGCTTATTCTAAATGGTTATGATAAATGTGAGTTAATTTTAACAATTATTTTCCTATTTACAATCATAATTTTTATCCTTTGTATTAATTATTTGAGTTAAATATTTTGATACATCTTTATATATTATATTCCTCAGATAATTCCAATATGTCATAATGTATAATTATTTTTAAATATTGGAGTACAAATTATAAATATAATTTTTTGGCAACTATATCCTTAGGTTCGGCTTTAAATTTCCATTTTCATACTGTGCTTGTCCAGTTTTGGAATCAGTATTCATGAAACTGAATTAATGTCTTCCACTTTTCCTATTTTACTTAAAAGTCTGTATAATCTTGGAGTTATCATCCCATAAATATTTGATTTATCAAAAAACACATGAAAAATGTTTTCCTATGGAAGAGACATGAAGTAGAACTAGTGAGTAATAAAGTCTTGTTTTAACTTTTAATTAAATGAAGAATGAAATTGAATGATATTTTATAGATTTATCTTTTTTCCCCCTTTTAGTGTAGTTTTTTAGTAGTTTTGCTAAATTTGTTTCTTTCATGGGTTATTTCTGTTTATGTGAAAGTGTTCCTTGCCTACATTTCCCCATACTTTCAGTATTTTGGCAGTAGTAGTGGTAGCAGTATTGTTGTCCAGGGAATTTCTGGCAAAAAGTGTATTTAACATTTTATGTATTTAATTTATTTATTTTCATATATTTCATAAAATTTCATATTTATCTTTGGTTTCTACTTAAGATATCTATATCTATCTATCATCTATCTACCTATACACACACACCATCTCCATATATTGGATTTTTAAGACCTGTAGAGTTTTCCTTTCTTTTCTTTTAAAGTGATTAAATCTTTGATCTGCAATTTATTTTTATATGAGCACTGAGGGAAGAATTCAATAAAACTTTTTTTTTTTCACCCAAATGACCAGTTAGTTTTGTAAAAAAGATGGCTCTTTACTCTTACACCACTTAATGAGCAATTGCTCTTTTCCCCACTAGAGCTCGCAAGTTAGGCGAACTTATGCCGAGTAACCACAATTGCAAGCCACTGTGACTTAAAACAACAAGGTTTTACGTATCACTGTCATTATATGTCTATCATGTCCTTTTTCTATTCCGGGATTCAATTAGGAATACCGCATAGTATGCATGCATCAAGTCTCCTTAATATCCCCTCCCCAAGTTTTCTCAGTTGTTTCTTGTTTTTCTCGACCCCCACAGTTCTGAAGATCACTAGTCAGGTGTTTGTAGAATACTCCTCATCTTGAGTCTGTCTGTTCCATGCTTTCTGATGATTAGACTGGGGTTTGTGTTTTGGGGGAGAATAAAATGGAGATCTAGTTCCCTTCTCATTCTTTCACTTCCGGAGTACATGATATCAATATGACAAGTTTATTCATTGTAAAGTTATGATTTTTTTTTCTCTCCACTCTTTGGAAACAAATCAATAAGTCAGCCCTCAGTCAAGAGCAGGGGAATTAACCTCACCTCCTTGAGTAGAGATTGCATATACTATAAGGAATTCTTTTGTAAGGATAATTGATTATTTCTCCCATTTGTTTATTCAATAATTTATATCACTATGAACTCATGGTTATTTATTTTATTATATTTTACTTTAATTTTATTTCTTAGGGTTTTTTTTAAGTTTTTATCAGTGTTATAGCAATTGTTTCACTATGCAAATTATAAAACAAACCAGCAAAAACATCGGGAATATCCAGTTGTGAAGTGTTTGAAAAAATTCATCTGGGCAACCATCCCAAGAGCTAAGTAGGTAACACTTTGATCATTTTCTCGTATTCTTTTGTTGTTGTTTTGTTTTTTGGCTTCCCCTATGTCTATTATTTGTTTGACATTTCCGAGTCAATAAGGCATATCACACTAAGACACTCAAGTGGTATTATGTGCTTGCATGTCCAAAAATGAGACATTTTGTTTTAATCTGAAGACATTTGAATTTAAGATCAAACTTCTGGCCCTCCTCTTAAATGAGTATTCACTGAACTTATATTTTATTTTATTTTTTTAAGATTTTGTTTATTCATGAGAGACATAGAGAGAGAGAAAGAGGCAGAGACACAGGCAAAGGGAGAAGCAGGTTCCATGCAGGGATCCTGATGGGGACTTGATCCCGGGACTCCAGGATCAGGCCCTGGACCAAAGGCAGGCACTAAACTGCTGAGCCACCCAGGGATCCCCACTGAACTTATATTTTAAAAGTTTAATTTTACCTTTCTTTTATGTCTCCTTTAGAGTTCTCAAAGATTGCATAAAACTATGGGTTTGCATCATTTATTGCAGATTTTTATATTTGTGCTAGTGTTTCTTAATGTAGCAGGAAATGCAAACTCAAACTGTACCTAGTATAGACACAATCACATGCTCTTATCCAGAAAATGATAATGCCATCCTGTCGCTGTTCAGTGATTCTAATTGCCAGGCAAACTAGTGTGTGCCCGGTGGCAGGCAGGTTATCTCTCCCTCAAGAGTTTTGTGACTTACCACATTTGTGTTGACAGGCTTTTCCTAAGATAATATCATATCACAGTGTTTTAGTATTACCTGCCAGACAGAATTATTCTTCCTTGACGGTAATTTGTCTTTCAGAATTTCAGTGTCTCCTGCTTTAAAATCCCTTTCATCTGTCATCATATCCATATTGGTCCTTTAATTAGATTTTTCTAAAGTCTGAACAATATTTTAGCTTATGTCTCAGAGAGTCATTGAAATTAGCCCCCTCCTCCTCTTCCTATCCTTTCCTATTAGCTTTCTAAAGCCTAGTAGAAGTTCTTTTTTTTTTTTGTATATTTTTTATTGGAGTTTGATTTGCCAATATATAATGCTCATAACATCCAGTGCTCATCCCGCCAAGTGACCCCCTCAGTGCCCGTCACCCAGTCACCCATCCCCCCTCACACATCCCTTCCACTACCCCTTGTTCATTTCCCAGAGTTAGGAGTCTCTCAGGTTCTGTCACCCTCACTGATATTTTCCACTCATTTTCTCTCCTTTCCCTTTTATTCCCTTTCACTAATTTTTATATTCCTCATCTGAGTAAAACCGTATAATGATTGTCCTTCTCCGATTGACTTATTTCACTCAGCATAATACCCTCCAGGTCCATCCACGTTGAAGCAAATGGTGGGTATTCTTCGTTTCTAATGGCTGAGGAATATTGCATTGTGTATATAGACCACAATTGCTGTATGTG